>NC_090931.1:893719451-903719451 GCF_040938575.1 Ambystoma mexicanum | reverse complement strand
CATATAGAGAGCAGAAGTACAGACACCCCCCACCGGTCTTCTTCACACTAGGAAACTGTGGTAAAAGGGTTGGTGAGTGCGTCAGTGACAGAGCTGTGTGAATGCCAGCAGTGGAGTAAAGGTTGCAACACAAAAAAAGAGATCCTATTTATTTATTTATTTATTGTGCATTTATTAGGTGCTTATTCAACAAGCAAATTGTGTTTTGAAGCGCTCCGATGGCATGGGAGGGAACATGGGATTGAAACAATATATACAATGGAGGAAAAAGACGAACCTTCTGGGCCTTGTGAGTATTCAGAGCATGCAAGTACAGAGAGAGAAGAGGGGGGGGAGCGCGTTGGTAGGTGCGGGGTGGTAGGTGTTGGAATGTCGTGCTCGTGGTTGAGCAGCAGATGTAAGTGCCAGGTACAGTAAGTGCTAGGAAGCATTCAGCTGCTGGAAGTGGGTAAGTGCCGGCCTATATTGGTGTAGGCCAGTGAATACTGAGGCAAGTGCTGTGTGTAGTCAGAAGATGAGGCGATTGGGTGTGGGAGGCAAGGGCCCCGAGGACTCATAAGGGCCCTGGACACCAATTGTAGCAACTGTGAAGTTAGAGAGAAGAGAGGAAGGGGAAGAGGAAGAGAAAAGGAAAGTCTTGAGGAGCATCCGGAATTTGAGGAGGTCCGGCTCAAGACAAAGAGGAAGGCTGTTCCACAGGCGGGAGTGTGCTGAAGCAAGAGATCGGCCTCCGGCCCACTGTTTAGCGAACTGCTTCACACACAGAGAGTTGGTACCAGGGGAGCGTAGCAGTCTAGATGGAGAATATTTCGTAATAGCAAGATGCAGATACCGTGGTCCCGGGCCCCAGACATCCTTGTGGATGATGCAGATGGATTTGAATTTAGTTTGTGCAGCAACCGGGAGCCAATCAAAGATTTTCAGGGCAGAAGAGATGCAATCCCTGGGCTTGAGGCCAAGGATAAGTCTTGCTGCCCTATTCTGGTTTAGCTGCAGGGGTCGTAGAGAGGAAGAAAATAGATTCAAGAGTAGGCTGTTGCAGTAGTCAAGCCTAGAGGGAACCAGAGCTCTTGTAAAATTGAGCTTCTGAGGGAAAGTGAGAAAAGGGAGAATTCCTTTGAGGTGGAAGAGTTGAAAGTTCGACTGGTTGTCAATGGATTTGAGGCAGGAAGGAGAGAGGGGTGATGAAGATGACGCCAAGGTTTTTGGCTTCGGATGAAGGAGGGGGGGGGAGAGCCCATACAGGATGCCCAGAGTGAGAGGAAGAAAGAGCGAGCAGGGGTCCTAAGAGGAAGGATCTCAGTCTTGCTGGCATTGAGGCAGAGATGCTTGGAAGAGCATCAGGACTGGATGGCAGATGGCAGTCTGAGATGATGGAAGGAGCAAGAGTGTCAGCATGAAGTTTGAAAAAGAGTTGAGTGAACAAATTGGCAGAGTGAAAAAAGCATCAGTGGCTATTTCATCAATCAATCAATATTATTGTGAAACAAATTCAAACATTCTTATTAAATATGTATGGTTACTAAAAAGTGGAGAAAAGGTTGCACTTGAGGTGCACATCAGAATGGAAGTATTGCAAATATATGTGTATGTGCTCACAATATCTCTGAATATTTGCATCAGATGCCCAGGTACTTGTGCCTTTTGCTAGGTATTGATATTGTTTGTCCTATTACTCATGCCAGGTGTTGTAGTATATATATTTATTTTAATTTTTATATCGCGCCGCAGGCCTCAGAGCACACACAAAACAGGGGCAAGACACACAACATGCAAAGTCAAGCCAGGAGAGAGATGGGCAGACAGAGACTTATATAAAATTACTCCCGTCATTTGACAGATGTTTTCAAGATATAACCAGGTAGCGACATCTGTTTTCTGGTTTTTGCTATAAAATCATATTGAATAATCGATTCCTATGATGTCCGAGAGAGGTATAGAGGAGGAGGAGGCCACTACAGAGCCGCAAATGGGGCCTGGTGGGGTTGGTACCACTGGTGCAAGTGGTGCAGTCCAGGGGCAGGGGCAGGAGGCAGCACAGGTTGCCGCGGAGGTGCCTGTGCAGGTCTCTATCCCTGACACTGTGTCTGCATCACCATGCACCAGCAGGGATGCCCCATCCCAGGCCCGTCCGCAGGTAGGGGGGAAGTCCACATCCTCTACCTGCGGACGAGGGGACCCCTGACTGAATGGAGACCGTCCTGATTGGTGTCGCATTGCGCACACGTGTCATTCGTGATGACGTGCGTGCTTCCTGTGGGGACCACACACATCATCACGAAGAGGTGTGTCCCAACGTGACCCAGTTGGGAGGGGCCATGGTCGGGGGTTTCCTCCATGTGTCGGCCAGTCTTGCGGCCCTCTCCTCCTCTGTGCACACTATATGCCAGTCATTCTCCCTGCCGTCTTCCTGCCCAGATACCACCAGGGCCCCCTGTGCATCTGCCCCAACCAACGCAGCCAGCCAGGTGGAGATCCCATCCCTGCCGCAGTCAGTAGTCTGAGGACCAGCAGTGGTGGCCACCCCACCAACTTGACCCCAGCGGATGGAGAATGTGCCGGCATCATCGGGCAGCGCATGTGCACGACGGCACCGGGGGATTCCATCAGCCCGGATGCCGTCGTGGTGGCGGAGGCAGTTGCGTCAGAGGCAGCAGCAGGCTCATCGTGGGAGGCATCATGGCTCTGGGCCATCAACACCCCGGGGGCAGGCATCGGCCGAGGGGCAGGAGGACCCCTGACTGGGAGTGTCTTCCGTGTGGCAGCGGCTGGCACGGCAAATAGATGCGGAGTGACAGCGGGCAGAGAGGGCACGGCTCAGGATGGTCAGGGCGGAGAACTCCATGCACCGGGCTTTGAGGCGGGCGGAGGGCCTCGTGGAAACTCGCAGGGAGTTGAGGGATTCCATGGCTGCATCCCTGCGAGACCTCGAGTCCAGGGAACAGGCCCACCTCCGGAACATCGACATGGAGTTCAATGATGCTCTGGCCCGGAACATCAAACAGTGAGCCGTGGGACTAGCCCGCCGCCTTTGTAAATAGTTATGTAGTTGTAGTTGTTTATTTTTTTTTCCTTTGGGGCGCATGGACTATGCCCCGCCTTTTTGTTAATAGTTATTCATTAGGTAGGTTTTTTGTTAGGTTTCCTTTGGATTGTTAGGCACATGGACCCTTGATTTTTACATTGTATATAGTTATGGACCTGATTTTACATATTTTTGTTTACCATGGAGGAATGGTTTTGTCTTTATATTGACTTTGGATTTAGTGTTATGGACGGACACTTTGGAGGCATTTTTGTTTGCATTTTATTCATTTCACCATTAATAATTTTTCCTTGATTTCGGACATCCTTTTATTTATCATTTTATTCTTGTGTAATTTTGTTTCATTCATTTATTTTTGTATATAATACATTTAAATGGTTTACTTCATTTGTGTGGTCTTCTCTCATTGGTTTCGTGCATGTCACAATGTGGGTTTTCTCAGTCATGTGTCGCCATTGTGTGGGTCTGATGGACTTGTACTCATGCGCATACTGGTTATTTGGGATCTATCGTGACATGGGAATTTAAATTTGGAGTGGATGGAATGCTTGGTTGGGTGTTTGGACTGGGGTGGCATGGGGTGGGATTTAGGTGGCCATAAGGGCCATGGATCTGGATAGTGATGACATGTTGGGTGGGGGACATAAGTCCGGGCCAGCTGGCAGGTGCCCGTCACTGGGGGTGGGTGGGGGACATGAGTCAGGGCCTGCTGGCAGGTGCCCGTCACTGGGGGTGGGTGGGGGACATGAGTCGGGGCCTGCTGGCAGGTGCCCGTCACTGGGGGTGGGTGGGGGACATGAGTCGGGGCCTGCTGGCAGGTGCCCGCCAATTTGGGTGGGTTTTCGGGGGACATGAGTCGGGGCCTGCTGGCAGGTGCCTGTCACTGGGGGTGGGTGGGGGACATGAGTCGGGGCCTGCTGGCAGGTGCCCATCAATGGTGGGTGTGTGGGAAGCTTGGGGACATGAGTCGGGGCCTGCTGGCAGGTGCCCGTCACTGGAGTTGGGGGACATGAGTCGGGGCCTGCTGGCAGGTGCCCGTCAATGGTGGGTGGGTGAGTGGGTGGGGGACATGAGTCGGGGCTCACAAGTGCGCTCACAAGTGCATGGTGCCATGTGGGCTGCCTGCAGGGCATGGTGAGGGTTGTAGGGTAGTCCCCTGTGGTGTGGGCTGCCTGCAGGGCATGGTGAGGGTTGTAGGGTAGTCCCCTGTGGTGTGGGCTGCCTGCAGGGCATGGGGAGGGGGTAAGGCCACACCTGGGAGGGGCCAAAATGCAGAATCGCGTGTAAAACTTCCCACGTACCCCCGAAATACACGTACCCCGCTAACACAAGACCTATCACGTGTGAAACTCCCTGTGCACCCCTGAAATACACGTACACCGCTCGCACAAGGCCTATCGCATGTGAAACTTCCCGCGCACCCCCGAAATACACATACCCCACTCGCACAAGGCCTATCGCCTGTGAAACTTCGCGCGCACCCCCTCAATACATGTACCCCGCTCATACAAGGCCTATCGCATGTGAAACTCCCCGCGCACCCCCGAAATACATGTACCCCGCTCGCACAAGGCCTGTCGCGTGTGAAACTTCCTGCGCACCCCCGAAATACACGCAGGCACCCCAGCCACCCTGGGCATGTCCCACAGGCAGCCCACTCACCCTCCCCATGCCCCGCAGGCAGGCCATCCACCCTGGGCATGCCCCACAGGCAGCCCACACCACAGGGGTTGTTTTTCCTATGCAACTTACGTGGCGCGAGCTGGGTACGTGTATTCGGAGGGTTGCGCAAGTACATTTTCACGCATTTTGTCTGCCGTGAGCGGGGTACGCGTAGTATTTTCACGCGATTACAGTGTAGCGGCCCTGTAAGCTCGTGCACGGCCCTTTGCGCTGCATTGGGGATTTCAATGGCTTTTCATTGCGCAATGGGCGTTCTTGGGGGTGTAACTAGCGCTGCGGGATGTTCGCTGCGCCAGCGCTGAAAATGGCTTGGAAATTCCATGAATATGCGGTGTGCCAGAATGCTGTTTAGCGCACACGGCTGGCGCACGCTGGCGCACGCTCCTTATCTGCGCTGCTCGCGTGCGCTGCCTCTGCACTGAAATCTATGAATTACCCCCTTAGTATGTATAGGAATGTATCCCAACCCCCATCTTGACAACACTAATGTTTTTTGAAATACATACTTTGTTCTCACAGGTTTCGCAAGTCCGCCAAAATTGCCATGTAAAAGGAACTATGAAGTTCCTCCTTTACATAACACTTCCAATACATTGCACCATGTCACATGTGGCACTGGCCCTAGTACTCCCCTTTCTCTGTCAGAGTATACTCGGCAAATGTTGCTCATGCACACATTCGGATAGCCCACCGCAAATCATCATCCCATGTGTAGCATAAACAGGTGGGCTGCTCTACTGTGCAGCTGCTACCCTGCAATGTCTTTCCATAATACACAAGTGCACAAACACAATTGCAAACTATGCATCCACACTTAACGGTAATCTGGCCTTGTGTGACGAAAGGTAAATGTATTTTTTGCATGCAGAAAGGAGTTTGCACATGTGCAATTGCATTTGTATTAGTACAAATGACTTTTTACTGCATTTGCACAAGCAAAAATGCAGTTGTGCATGCACAGTCATACTGGTCTAGAAACTTGGCTGTGCATGCGCCTGAATGGACGCAGATGGAAGCACTGACGTCATACCTGCCCCAGACTAGGACACATGAACTGTAAAACCCTATCTGCAGGGAAGAGGCGGAGCCACAGACAGATTGTGTATGCTCTTGGGAATCCTGCATCGGAGACTCGTCACCTCCTATAATCTCAGGGAACCGAGCAAGTAGGACCTTTGCAGACGTGGACTGTCCAGAGTAGTGACACGCACATATCTGCAGTTTTGCCACGTGTAGATTCCAAACTACAGGCAGCGTCAGCTTGAATCCAGAACCCCACAACCCTAACAGCCACAGCACAGGCAGCATTGCAAGATGGTCACTTGTCTTCTTTGTGGAGGGTGTGTCATTTCCAAACGGCGACCACTCTGTCGGTGGCAAAGAGGTGGGAGCATCAGAGGTGCTGCAGCACCCGAGGTAACAGGTCCTGGGGGGACCTGTGCGGTCTGATGAAAATAATGCTGCCACAACACATTACACAGGGGGCAGACAGACTGGTGGCAGCTGTAGCACATACACATTCCTTTTTGAGTTGTCTGGATCTGTAACAGAACAGATGTATGCGGCAGCTGAGCTCACCTGGTCGTCGCAGAAGCACTGGCAGGGGCGGCCTGTGCTTCATCTGTACCTGCAAACCCACTAACCCGCACGGGCAGCATCATGAAGGCAGCGAACCACCCAGGCTGGCTCATGGATGGATGATCATGATGTTCCTTGTTCCCGTTTAAGGTATGTTTCCATCACCAGTTCCCCCAAAAAAGAGGCCCTATGCTCCCCTGAGGTCTACCGGGGAACCAGGGAAAGTCCTGGTGTCCCGGTGGGCCAATCCAGGCCTGTATCTGCCTTAGAGGATAAGCATCGACTAAAGGTCCCTCTTTTATGTATAAACCCAATGTCAGTCAGCAGCTATAACACAGTCAGAAAGGTTAGGTCTTGTGGTTTGTCTAAGTTAAGATCCAGCCTGAAATTAGCAGAGCGCCAACGCTTTACCATATGCACTATTAATCATTTTATTGATAGATGAAGTATAACAATCTCAACGGGTCTACTCATGACATTCAATCATGTAGATGCAGCTCTTCGCAGTAGGCACATTAACCCACTGAGCACCTGCACTTGTACATGATAGTGAAAAGTATGTGGACACATTATGTGCACTGGAAAATCATCAAACCTATATTCTAAGAGAGGATAGTGACATCCTAAATGTTCTGATGTTCGGATAACAGGCTGCACATGCACATGGGCTGTGTACATGTAACAATGCACATGTTCTCTGCACAGAACCACATGCACATTTTATCAGTTCTCTTAATAAAGTCTCATTCTTTATCCCTTATGCACTCTCAGGTCCTCTCTAGACATGCAATACATTGGTAACAAAGTTTCCAGTGCTGGAGACCTGGTGCAGTCCACAGCAACCTTAAATCCTCAAAATACTAGGCTTGGAGGAATTCATATCACATGCCAGATGACATCACAAGAAAGAGCATCACAAAACCTTTTCACACTAAAAATGTCATAGGATGCGATATTGCTTTTATTTTGGCCCCCTTGATGACATCACATTAAGTGCCAGCAGTTATATAAACTAAAACTATAATTTGTGTAATATTCATAAACTGAGAAAATATGTTATTTTTTTTTACTAACATATAATAATGTGGGTGACGATTTGATAAATTAGTGGCACACCCAGCAGAGCCATCAGGCAGAAATTGCATGCATCAAGCGAAACAATCTGGAAATGTTCTGGGCTCCTTAAAAGAGTAATACTCGGGAGCGCTGCTATCAGTCATGGCAGCACAGTTTTAGATTACATCAAAACTTAGGCGCACCTCAAAAGTGCTTTCTTTCCTGAAATTTGGCAGAACGCTGGCAGGCTTGCAAATGATTGAACTAGGGCTCTGACTGCAGTAAGCTTTCCCCTCCTCCACACCAGTAAAGAATCAATGAAAAGGGTGTGGTAATTAGGTGCTAAATTCCTCTGAGCCCAGAAGCATCTCAATGACAATAGCTCTTCCCAGGCTGGCAGTGACCGCTCCCTAGAAAACACGACATGAATAGCAGGGCAGAGAGTGCATGCAACATGAACTTGGAAATCCAGCACGTTTACAAATGTGAAATACAGAAAGAGTTTGTGTTTAATTTAACAAATGAACATTATTAAAAAGCTGCACTGCATTTTTTAAAGTTAATTCACACTTTTAAAAGAATGGGGGACAGCAGCCGGTTGCTGTATTACCTTTTGCTGTTCGCTCAGGAGTACCAAAGTGTCCAAAGGCGCATATGGTAAAACCTGCTTCTGCAATTGATCTCTAAATGTACATAGTCTTCTGCAGATGAGATTTACGATATTTATTAGCAATGGCAATGCCAGGCCAGCTGCCGTTATTGTCAAAGCTAATTTTTGTGTGAATTGCTGTGTTCCTATGATTTTATTCCCAGGGCACACTTTCATATTTTTAGTCTTTTTCTGCAACTGAGTGGCTTTTGTTCTCAAATATATGCCCCGTGTCTCTCTCCTGTTGCCCCGACCCCCCGGTCATGCCCCGTGTCTCCCACCTGTTGCCCCCCACCCCCCGCTCATGCCCCGTGTCTCTCTCCTGTTACCCCCCACCCCCCTCTCATGCCCCATGTCTCTCTCCTGTTACCCCCCACCCCCCTCTCATGCCCCGTGTCTCCCTTATGTTGCCCCCCACACCCCAGTCATGCCCTGTGTCTCCCTGCTGTTGCCCCCCCACCCCCCGCTCATGCCCTGTGTCTCTCTCCTGTTACCCCCCACCACCCTCTCATGCTCCGTGTCTCCCTCGTGTTCCCCCCACCCCTGCTCATGCCCCGTGTCTCCCTGCTGTTGCCCCCCACCCCCCGCTCATGCCCTGTGTCTCTCTCATGTTGCCCCCCACCCCCGCTCATGCCCCGTGTCTCTCTCCTGTTGCCCCCCACCCCCCGCTCATGCCCCGTGTCTCTCTCCTGATACCCCCCACCCCCCTCTCATGCCCCATGTCTCTCTCCTGTTACCCCTCACCCCCCTCTCATGCCCCGTGTCGCCCTTATGTTGCCCACCACACCCCAGTCATGCCCTGTGTCTCCCTGCTGTTGCCCCCCCACCCCCTGCTCATGCCCTGTGTCTCTCTCCTGTTAACCCCCACCACCTCTCATGCTCCGTGTCTCCCTCGTGTTCCCCCCACCCCTGCTCATGCCCCGTGTCTCCCTGCTGTTGCCCCCCACCCCCCGCTCATGCCCTGTGTCTCTCTCATGTTGCCCCCCACCCCCGCTCATGCCCCGTGTCTCTCTCCTGTTGCCCCCCACCCCCCGCTCATGCCCCGTGTCTCTCTCCTGTTACCCCCCACCCCCCTCTCATGCCCCGTGTCTCTCTCCTGTTACCCCTCACCCCCTCTCATGCCCCGTGTCTCCCTTATGTTGCCCCCCACACCCCAGTCATGCCCTGTGTCTCCCTGCTGTTGCCCCCCACCCCCCGCTCATGCCCTGTGTCTCTCTCCTGTTACCACCCACCACCCTCTCATGCTCCGTGTCTCCCTCGTGTTCCCCCCACCCCTGCTCATGCCCCGTGTCTCCCTGCTGTTGCCCCCCACCCCCGCTCATGCCCTGTGTCTCTCTCATGTTGCCCCCCACCCCCGCTCATGCCCCGTGTCTCTCTCCTGTTACCCCCCACCCCTCTCTCATGCCCCGTGTCTCTCTCCTGTCGCCGCCACCCCCGGTCATGCCCCGTGTCTCCCTCCTGTTGCCCCCACCCCCCGCTCATGCCCCGTGTCTCTCTCCTGTTACCCCTTCCCTCTGCTCATGCCCCGTGTCTCTCTCCTGTTACTCCCCACCACCCTCTCATGCCCCGTGTCTCCCTGCTGTTGCCCCCCACCCACCGCTCATGCCCTGTGCCTCTCTCATGTTGCCCCCTCCCCCTGCACATGCCCTGTGTCTCTCTCCTGTTGCCCCCCACCCTCCGGTCATGCCCCGTGTCTCCCTGCTGTTGCCCGCAACCCTCTGCTCATGCCCCGTGTCTCTCTCCTGTTACTCCCCACCCCCCTCTCATGCCCCGTGTCTCTCTCCTGTTGCCTCCACCCCCGGTCATGCCCCGTGTCTTCCTGCTGTTGCCCCCCAACCCCCGCTCATGCCCCGTGTCTCTCTCCTGTTGCCCCCCACCCCCCGCTCACGCCCCGTGTCTCTCTCCTGTTAACCCCCACCCCCGCTCATGCCCCGTGTCTCCCTCTTGTTCCCCCCACCCCCCGCTCATGCCCCGTGTCTCTCTGCTGTTGCCCCCCACCCTCCGCTCATGCCCCATGTCTCCCTGCTGTTGCCCCCATCCCCGCTCATGCCCCGTGTCTCTCTCCTGTTACCCCCCCACACCCCTCTCATGCCCCGTGTCTCTCTCCTGTTACCCCCCACCCCCTCGCTCATGCCCCAGGTCTCTCTCCTGTTACCCCCACCCCCCTCTCTTGCCCCGTGTCTCTCTCCTGTTGCCCCCCACCCCCCGGTCAAGCCCTGTGTCTCTCTCCTGTTGCCCCCATCCCCCAGTCATGCCCCGTGTCTCCCTCTTGTTGCCCCCCATCCCCCAGTCATGCCCCGTGTCTCCCTGCTGTTGCCCCCCACCCCCGCTCATGCCTTGTGTCTCTCTCATGTTGCCCCCCACCCGCTCATGCCGTGTCTCTCTCCTGTTGCCCCCCACCCCCCAGTCATGCCCCGTGTCTCCCTGCAGTTGCCCCCCACCCCCCACTCAGGCCCGTGTCTCTCTCCTGTTAACCCCC
The DNA here is from genome assembly GCF_040938575.1 of Ambystoma mexicanum. Classification (NCBI taxonomy): domain Eukaryota; kingdom Metazoa; phylum Chordata; class Amphibia; order Caudata; family Ambystomatidae; genus Ambystoma; species Ambystoma mexicanum. The sequence continues at coordinate 903,708,960 of NC_090931.1, read as the reverse complement.
ACCCCCTGCTCATGCCCCGTGTCTCCCTGCTGTTGTCCCCCACCCCCCGGTCATGCCCCGTGTCTCCCTGCTGTTGCCCCCCACCCCCCGCTCATGCCCCGTTTCTCTCTCCTGTTACCCCTCCACCCCCTCTCATGCCCTGAGTCTCTCTCCTGTTACCCCCCACCCCCTCTCATGCCCCGTGTCTCTCTCCTGTGGCCCCCCACCCCCGGGTCATGCCCCGTGTCTCCCTGCTGTTGCCCCCCACACCCTGCTCATGCCCCGTGTCTCTACTGTGCCCCCCACGCCCCGCTCATGCCTCGTGTCAATCCTGTTACCCCCCACCCCCGCTCATGCCCCGTGTCTCCCTGCTGTTGCCCCTCACAACCCGCTCATGCCCCGTGTCTCGCTCATGTTCCCCCACCCCCCGCTCATGTCCCGTGTCTCCCTGCTGTTGCCCCAGACCCCCGCTCATGCCACGTGTCTCTCTCCTGTTACCCCCACCCCCCTCTCATGCCCCGTGTCTCTCTCCTGTTGCCCCCCACCCCCAGGTCAAGCCCTGTGTCTCTCTCCTGTTGCCCCCGACCCCCCAGCCATGCCCCGTGTCTCTCTGTTGCCCCCCACCCCCCGGTCATGCCCCGTGTCTCCCTGCTTTTGCCCCCCACCCCCCGCTCATGTCCCGTGTCTCTCTTCTGTTACCCCCCACCCCCCTCTCATGCCTTGTGTCTCCCTCGTTTTCCCCCCGCTCATAACCCGTGTCTCCCTGCTGTTGCCTCCCACCCCCCGCTCATGCCCTGTGTCTGTCTCCTTTTACCCCCCCACCCCCCTCTCATGCCCCGTGTCTCTCTCCTGTTGCCCCGACCCCCCGGTCATGCCCCATGTCTCCCACCTGTTGCCCCCCACCCCCCGCTCATGCCCCGTGTCTCTCTCCTGTTAACCCCCACCCCCTGCTCATGCCCCGTGTCTCCCTGCTGTTGCCCCCCACCCCCCGCTCATGCCCCGTGTCTCCCTGCTGTTGCCCCTCCACCCCCCTCTCATGCCCTGTGTCTCTCTCCTGTTACCCCCCACCCCCCTCTCATGCCCCGTTTCTCTCTCCTGTTACCCCCTGAGGCAGAGGAGTGGCCTTCCACCCCATGCCCTGTCCACACTCCACAGGAGGGGACCAGCCCCTCCATCACTCCACCTGCACTGGCCATGGGCCAGCACGGCCAGCCGTCCCTCGAGGACATCACTCAGCGGCAGCATCAACTGTCCGCAATGCTGGATGAGCATGCCGCGGAATGTGTGGGGGCTAGGTTCAGCATTGAACAGGCCACGGAGACACTAAGGGCGGAAGTGGCGCAGAGCACTGCCACCCTGAGGGATGCCATGCAGGCCATGTCCAGGGACATCTGTGCCGAACTTGCGGGCTTGCGTCGTGCGGTCACTGACCTCACCCACACACGACAGGAGCTGCATGCACAGGGGCAGCCAGGGACATCCTCCACTGCCAGTTCTGCGCAGAGCAGCCCCGTGCGCCGTTCTGGACGCAACCTGCGCTCCACAGCCAGGGGTGCCCCGGGGGCCGGGAGAGGGGGCTTGTGACGGCCTGTGGACACGGTCACAGGCATCTGTTGACAGCTACATGGGGTGTGTTGGGGTGTGCAGGGGGGAGGTGGGAGGTGGGAGGGGGTGTGTTGGGGTGTGCAGGGGGGAGGTGGGAGGTGGGAGGGGGTGTGTTGGGGTGTGCAGGGGGGAGGTGGGAGGTGGGAGGGGGTGTGTTGGGGTGTGCAGGGGGGAGGTGGGAGGTGGGAGGGGGTGTGTTGGGGTGTGCAGGGGGGAGGTGGGAGGGGGTGTGACACGACAGTTCATAGTTCCAATACACTTTTTTCTTTCAAAAAAAGAAATGTGTGGACATTTTCATTGCGTATGTGTGCTTTATTGGTGTACAGTCCACAGTGTGCATGTCCCAGAGACACACAGTGCCCCAAGTGCAGTCTCCATGCGATAAACACCAGCCGTGTGTGCTAGAAGCAGTGGTCGATGATACTTTGGCGCATGGCACGCCCCTCCTGTGCATCGCCTCCTCCATGTGGTGGCGCCCCATCTGCACCCTCCTCATCCTCATCGTCAGGTGGTTGCAGTTCTGCGTCAGGGGGCAGGGGCACATTCCGTCTGACGCACATATTGTGCAGCATGACACATGCCATGACGATCTTTGCCACCTTCTCATGGCCATACAGGAGTGCCCCACCAGACCTGCTGAGGCTTCGGAACCGTGCCTTCAGGAGGCCGAATGTCTGCTCTATGACCACACGAGTACGTGTATGTGCACGGTTGAAGTCCTCCTCGTGCTGGTTCTGCGGGTTCCGGACTGGCGTGAGGAGCCACCTCTTCAGGGGATAGGCTGCATCACCTGTATGTAGGCGAGAATGTATGTGTCAGTCATGTTGTCTGATCAGGAACATGATGTTCCACCATGGCTGGCATGGAACTGTTACCTTGGCTCACTTCTACATGCACTAATTGATTCACACTATGCAACCAGTATATGCTCATTGCTGCCATGGCCTGTTTTGCATGCCATCACCCTATGTATGCAGAGGGGTTTTGTGCATTGTGAGTGCCCTTCCTCTGTATCCGTTCTCTGTGTTACTCACAGCCAGGTGGAGTATGCATCTTCCCCCCCCCCCCCTTTCTGCCAGGTGGAGTATGCATCTTCCCCCCCCTTTCTGCCAGGTGGAGTATGCACTGGTACGTCATTCCCATGCCCACTTCCATGACATTGCACTCACCGAGTAGCCAGGATCTTGGGCCTGCATGTCGCTCCATGTAGCGTGGTATTGTGGAGTTCCTCAGGACCATTGAATCATGGGTTGATCCGGGGAATCGGGCACAACAATGTGTGATGATCTTGTTGGAGTCACAGACCATTTGCACGTTGATAGAGTGGAACTGTTTCCGGTTGCGGTACGGTACCTCCATGGCACGTGGAACCACCAATTCCACATGGGTGCAGTCGATGGCACCAATGCAACCGGGTATGCTGGCTAGTGCATGGAAACCCACTTTGGTGTTTGCAATCTCCTGGGCAGTCCGTGGTAATGAGATGTGGTCGTCTGTGTGCTTGAGGAGGGCATCGAGCACTTGGATGAGTGTTCGTGAGAATAATGGTTGTGAAATGCCATGCAGGTGCCCCACTGTGTGCTGGTAGGTGCCTGTGGCCAGGAAGTGGAGTACAGCCACTACCTTCAGTAGGGGGGGGGGATGGCGGTTGGACTTTCTATCATGCTGACGATGTCGTCGTGTGTCATGTCTACGATGGCGGTGATGGTGTCCCGGTCCAAACGGTACAGGGTGTGGATCTGCTCAGCAGTGAGGTTGTTTGGATTGGCTCTGATGCGTGGGATTGGAGGCTGCCTGCGTGGTGGCACTGGCTGTGCTGGTGGGGCTTGCTGGGCCTGCCTTGCCCTCCTTCTCCTCCTGCGTCTCCTCTGTGCTGCCTGTTGTTGTTGTTGTTGCTGTTGTAGTAGCACATGCATTGCTATCAGGTCCTCCAGCCCCAACATTGCTAGTCGTATTGCCATCATTGTGGAGTGTGACTGGGTGTGGGTAGGGGTGGGGTGTGCTCTTTTTGTACTCCCCTGAGTCTGTATTGCCTTCACCTGTGCTGTTTCTGTGCACCTGTGGCAGCTGCATTCACTTGAATTGGCCCTTTACGGTTGGTTCGCGATGGCGTTATTTGCACCATGGCGGTAAGGTACTTAGCGGCCTCGGTGATGGCGTTAGGTGCATGTCCGCTTGGGTCGGCATTTGCGTACCTTTCCGCCATGGCGCTAAGTACGGTGTGGGCGGTCGCGTGCGCGCACCCTTAGCGCAGTTAGCGGCAGCGTTAACTACGATGCCGCTATTGGCATCGTAGTTTATGGTCAGGAGTCATGATCGGACCTGGCGGAAAACGATGGCGGTAACCATTTACCGCCATAGTTTTTCACTTACCGCCAGGGTCGTAATGAGGCCCTAAGTGTTTAACGGCGCCGTAAAAGGCTGCGGCGGCGTTAAACACTTAGCGCCTAATTACGAGGTCCCTTTGCGGGACCCGACCTTAATGGCTGGTTTTACCAGCCGTTAAAGTAGGGTGCCGCAAAGGGACCTTAGTGCTAAGTATGGTGCCGCAATTTGCGGCACCGTACTTAGCGCCTTCCCCATTCCCATTGAGCCCTATGGGGCAAAAATGGGAATGGGGAAGGGCCCATGGTGAATGGGGAATTACCGCCCAGCCAACCTTGGAATGAGGCGGTAATTCCGCCATTCACCATGGCGGACCCCGGCATGGACCATGGTGCTAATAGCACCATGGTTTAGCGCAGGGGTCGTAATGAGGCCCTATGTGTCCAATCGTCACAAGGCAAAGTAACCAAAGCAGTCAACAAATGCACACACCAATGTAACAATGTAGCTCTGTTCTGACAGGCAGCACTCATGTATTCCATTGCTTGGACCACACACATCTCTTTCAATGCACCTCAACCTTGAAAAGCTTTGCCATCTAATTCTCTGAAAACATATCTTTTCTACTTGTCCTGTTTGTTACCTACAGCATCTGTACATTTTGACACTGAGAGCACACACAAACACAGCTCTAACAACGCACGCCTTTCGTCATACAGTGTTCCCCTTCCTGATATCCCACGCATGCTGAAAGGAGTCTATGCCAGATACATTTGTATAATGTTTTCAAATAGACAAACAAAAATGACAACTAAAGAGTTGTGTGTGATTACTGCCTGCAACTAAAAGCGTGTCATTACGAATCAGCGCTTTTCCTTTGAAGCAGGTCAGATTTCAGAAATGCTCTTCTGAAACTTCGGAAAACCTAATGAAAACATTGGCCGTTTTCAAACAAAAGCAAGATGCCTCACGTCTAGTAAAATCTGCAAGTACTGAAACTGGCAGGCCACTTCAGAGTGACCCTTCCTGCCCTTGATTGATCTGCTGGGTGTGCCTCCGTGGCAGCAGACAAACTCAAATTGTCATGGTTACCAGGCAGAGAGGTGCGAATGGTAGCTGGTCAAGTTCTACATGACAAAGGCTTTGAGCTTTGCGCATATCACGGCCCCATCACCCACCCTCAGCTTCTCCTGATTCTGCAAGCCAGAAAGCGCCATGAATGAACTTCATGAAAAGGATGTAAAACTATTGCAATGTACGGCATGAGTTTAAAAACAATGATTTAATTAAAAGTCAAGTACAGTATTTAAAGTATTCAAAACAAAACCACATTTCACATAACATACATTATGGTACGCAAAAGAAATTGATCTTTTTGCATCTTTTCAGAGATAATCATCTCCCAGCAGCAGCATTAAAGTTCTAATCCAATCCAGTGGTGAAATGATAAATAAATAAATAAATAACTAGGCATAAACATCATGAGTTGGGGGTAGCCCTTAAATGCTGCGGTAATGCTATTACCGCTGCATTTAAGGGTCCGCCCAAACATGAGTCTGGCAGCTTTTACCCCCAGCAATAAGCTGGGGGTAAATGCGCCCAATAAATTCCTATTTCAGGCACATTTAGCGCTGCGCTATTTGCGCGGAAAATTGGGAATTACAGTTACACCCCTGCTCATGCCCCATGTCTCCCTCATGTTCCCCCACCCCGCGCTCATGCCCCGTGTCTCCCTGCTGTTGCCCCAGACCCCTGCTCATGCCACGTGTCTCTCTCCTGTTACCCCCCACCCCCCTCTCATGCACCGTGTCTCTCTCCTGTTGCCCCCCACCCCCAGGTCAAGCCCTGTGTCTCTCTCCTGTTGCCCCCGACCCCCCAGCCATGCCCTGTGTCTCTCTGTTGCCCCCCACCCCCCGGTCATGCCCCGTGTCTCCCTGCTTTTGCCCCCCACCCCCCGCTCATGTCCCGTGTCTCTCTTCTGTTACCCCCACCCCCCTCTCATGCCCCGTGTCTCCCTCGTTTTCCCCCCACTCATACCCCGTGTCTCCCTGCTGTTGCCTCCCACCCCCCTCTCATGCCCCGTGTCTCTCTCCTGTTGCCCTGACCCCCCGGTCATGCCCCGTGTCTCCCACCTGTTGCCCCCCACCCCCCGCTCATGCCCCGTGTCTCTCTCCTGTTACCCCCCACCCCCCTCTCATGCCCCGTGTCTCTCTCCTGTTACCCCTCACCCCCCCTCATGCCCTGTGTCTCTCTCCTGTTGCCCCCACCCCCGGTCATGCCCCGTGTCTCCCTTATGTTGCCCCCCACGCCCCAGTCATGCCCTGTGTCTCCCTGCTGTTGCCCCCCCACCCCCGCTCATGCCCTGTGTCTCTCTCCTGTTACCCCCACCACCCTCTCATGCCCCATGTCTCCCTCGTGTTCCCCCCACCCCTGCTCATGCCCTGTGTCTCCCTGCTGTTGCCCCCCACCCCCCGCTCATGCCCTGTGTCTCTCTCATGTTGCCCCCCACCCCCGCTCAAGCCCCGTGTCTCTCTCCTGTTACCCCCCACCCCTCTCTCATGCCCCGTGTCTCTCTCCTGTCGCCCCCACCCCCGGTCATGCCCCGTGTCTCCCTCCTGTTGCCCCCCACCCCCCCGCTCATGCCCCGTGTCTCTCTCCTGTTACCCCCACCCCCTCTCATGCCCCGTGTCTCTCGCCTGTTTCCCCTATCCTCTGCTCATGCCCCGTGTCTCTCTCATGTTGCCCCCCACCCCCCCGGTCATGCCCCGTGTCTCCCTGCTGTTGCCCCCCACCCTCTGCTCATGCCCCGTGTCTCTCTCCTGTTACTCCCCACCCCCTTTCATGCCCCGTGTCTCTCTCCTGTTGCCCCACCCCCCGGTCATGCCCCGTGTCTTCCTGCTGTTGCCCCCCAACCCCCGCTCATGCCCCGTGTCTCTCTCCTGTTGCCCCCCACCCCCTGCTCACGCCCCGTGTCTCTCTCCTGTTAACCCCCACCCCCGCTCATGCCCCGTGTCTCCCTCTTGTTCCCCCCACTCCCGCTCATGCCTCGTGTCTCCCTGCTGTTGCCCCCCACCCTCCGCTCATGCCACATGTCTCCCTGCTGTTGCCCCCCACCCCCTCTCATGCCCCGTGTCTCCCTCGTGTTCCCCCCACCCCCGCTCATGCCCCGTGTCTCCCTGCTGTTGCCCCCCACCCGCCGCTCATGCCCCGTGTCTCTCTCATGTTGCCCCCCACCCCCGGCTCATGCCCCGTGTCTCTCTCCTGTTACCCTGACCCTACTCTCATGCCCAGTGTCTCTCTCATGTTGCCCCCCACCCCCGGTCATGCCCCGTCTCTCCCTGCTGTTGCCCCCCACCCCCTGCTCATGCCCGAGTCTCTCTCCTGTTACCCTCAACCCCGCTCATGCCCCGTGTCTCTCTCCTGTTAACCCCCCACCCCCCTTTCATTCCCCGTGTCTCTCTCCTGTTACCCCCCACGCCCCGCTCATGCCCCGTGTCTCTCTCCTGTTGCCCCCCACCCCCGCTCATGCCCCATGTCTTCCTGCTGTTGCCCCCTACCCCCGCTCATGCCCCATGTCTCTCTCCTGTTAACCCCCACCCCCTGCTCATGCCCCGTGTCTCCCTGCTGTTGCCTCCCACCCCCCACTCATGCCCGTGTCTCCCTGCTATTGCCCCCCCACCCCCCACTCATGCCCCGTGTCTCTCTCTTGTTACCCCCCACCCCCCTCTCATGCCCTGTGTCTCTTTCCTTTTACCCCCACCCCCCAGTCATGCCCCGTGTCTCCCTGCTGTTGCCCCCCACCCCCCGTTCATGCCTCGTGTCTCTCCTGTTACCCCCCACCCCCACTCATGCCCCGTGTCTCCCTGCTGTTGCCCCTCACAACCCGCTCATGCCCCGTGTCTCTCTCCTGTTACCCCCACACCCCTGCTCATGCCCCGTGTCTCCCTTGTGTTCCCCCCACCCCCCGCTCATGTCCCGTGTCTCCCTGCTGTTGCCCCCGACCCCCGCTCATGCCCCCTGTCTCTCTCCTGTTACCCCCCACCCCCCTCTCATGCCCCGTGTCTCTCTCCTATTGCCCCCCACCCCAAGGTCAAGCCCTGAGTCCCTCTCCTGTTGCCCCGACCCCCCAGCCATGCCCTGTGTCTCCCTGTTGCCCCCCAACCCCCGGTCATGCCCTGTGTCTCCCTCCTGTTGCCCCCCACCCCCGCTGAGGCCCCGTGTCTCTCTCCTGTTAACCCCCACCCCCTGCTCTTGCCCCGTGTCTCCCTGCTGTTGCCTCCCACCCCCCACTCATGCCCGCGTCTCCCTGCTGTTGCCCCCCCACCCCCCACTCATGCCCCGTGTCTCTCTCTTGTTACCCCCCTGCCCCCCTCTCATGCCCTGTGTCTCTTTCCTTTTACCCCCCACCCCCCAGTCATGCTCCGTGTCTCCCTGCTGTTGCCCCCCACCCCCCGTTCATGCCTCGTGTCTCTCCTGTTACCCCCCACCCCACTCATGCCCCGTGTCTCCCTGCTGTTGCCCCTCACAACCCGCTCATGCCCCGTGTCTCTCTCCTGTTACCCCCACACCCCTGCTCATGCCCCGTGTCTCCCTTGTGTTCCCCACCCCCCGCTCATGCCCCGTGTCTCCCTGCTGTTGCCCCCGTCCCCCGCTCATGCCCCCTGTCTCTCTCCTGTTACCCCCCGCCCCCCTCTCATGCCCCGTGTCTCCCTCCTGTTGCCCCCCACCCCAAGGTCAAGGCCTGAGTCCCTCTCCTGTTGCCCCGACCCCCCAGCCATGCCCTGTGTCTCCCTGTTGTCCCCCACCCCCCGGTCATGCCCTGTGTCGCCCTCCTTTTGCCCCCCACCCCCGCTCATGTCCCGTGTCTCTCTTCTGTTACCCCCCACCCCCCGCTCATGCCCCGTGTCTCCCTCGTTTTCCCCCCACTCATGCCCCGTGTCTCCCTGCTGTTGCCTCCCACCCCCGCTCATGCCCCGTGTCTGTCTCCTGTTACCCCCCACCCCTCACTCATGCCCCGTGTCTCTCTTGTGTCGCCCCCACCCCCCGGTCATGCCCCGTGTCTCCCTCCTGTTGCCCCCAACCCCTGCTCATGCCCCGTGTCTCTCTGCTGTTACCCCCACCCCCCTCTCGTGCCCTGTGTCTCTCTCCTGTTACCCCTCACCCCCCTCTCATGCCCCGTGTCTCTCTCATGTTACCTCCTACCCCCCGGTCATGCCCCGTGTCTCCCTTCTGTTGCCCCCCACCCCCAGTCATGCCCCATGTCTCCCTGCTATTGCTCCCAACCCCCCGCTCATGCCCCGTGTCTGTCTCCTGTTACCTCCCACCCCCCTCTCATGCCCCGTGTCTCCCTCGTGTTCCCCCCACCCCCGCTCATGCCCCGTGTCTCCCTGCTGTTGCCCCCCACACCCGCTCTTGCCCTGTGTCTCTCTCATGTTGCCCCCCACCCTCGCTCATGCCCCGTGTCTCTCTCCTGTTACCCCCACCCCCCTCTCATGCCCCGTGTCTCTCTCCTGTTGACCCCCACCCCCGGTCATGCTCCGTGTCTCCCTGCTGTTGCCCCCCACCCCCCGCTCATGCCCCGAGTCTCTCTCCTGTTACCCATACCCCCGCTCATGCCCCGTGTCTCTCTCCTGTTACCCCCCACCCCCCCTCATGCCCCGTGTCTCTCTCCTGTTGCCCCCACCCCCTGGTCATGCCCCGTGTCTCCCTGCTGTTGCCCCCCACTGCCCGCTCATGCCCCGTGTCTCTCTCCTGTTGCCCCCTACCCCCCGCTCATGCCCCATGTCTCTCTCCTGATAACTCCGACCCCCCGCTCATGCCCCGTGTCTCCCTCGTGTTCCCCCCACCCCCCCTCATGCCCCGTGTCTCCCTGCTGTTGCCCCCCACACCCTGCTCATGCCCCGTGTCTCTCTCATGTTGCCCCCCACCCCCGGCTCATGCCCCGTGTCTCTCTCCTGTTACCCTCACCCCCCTCTCATGCCCAGTGTCTCTCTCATGTTGCCCCCCCACCCCCGGTCATGCCCCGTCTCTCCCTGCTGTTGCCCCCCACCCCCTGCTCATGCCCGAGTCTCTCTCCTGTTACCCTCAACCCCACTCATGCCCCGTGTCTCTCTCCTGTTAACCCCCCACCCCCCTTTCATTCCCCGTGTCTCTCTCCTGTTACCCCCCACCCCCCGCTCATGCCCCGTGTCTCTCTCCTGTTCCCCCCCACCCCCCGCTCATGCCCCGTGTCTTCCTGCTGTTGCCCCCCAACCCCGCTCATGCCCCGTGTCTCTCTCCTGTTGCCCCCCACCCCCCGCTCATGCCCCGTGTCTTCCTGCTGTTGCCCCCCAACCCCGCTCATGCCCCGTGTCTCTCTCCTGTTAACCCCCACCCCCTGATCCTGCCCCGTGTCTCCCTGCTGTTGCCTCCCACCCTCCACTCATGCCCGTGTCTCCCTGCTGTTGCCCCCCACCCCTCACTCATGCCCCGTGTCTCTCTCTTGTTACCCCCCCACCCCCCTCTCATGCCCTGTGTCTCTTTCCTTTTACCCCCCACCCCCCAGTCATGCCCCGTGTCTCCCTGTTGTTGCCCCCCACCCCCCGTTCATGCCTCGTGTCTCTCCTGTTACCCCCCACCCCCACTCATGCCCCGTGTCTCCCTGCTGTTGCCCCTCACAACCCGTTCATGCCCCGTGTCTCTCTCCTGTTACCCCCACACCCCTGCTCATGCCCCGTGTCTCCCTTGTGTTCCCCCCACCCCCCGCTCATGCCCCGTGTCTCCCTGCTGTTGCCCCCGACCCCCGCTCATGCCCCCTGTCTCTCTCCTGTTACCCCCCACCCCCCTTTCATGCCCCGTGTCTCTCTCCTATTGCCCCCCACCCCAAGGTCAAGCCCTGAGTCCCTCTCCTGTTGCCCCGACCGCCCCAACCATGCCCTGTGTCTCCCTGTTGCCCCCCACCCCCCGGTCATGCCCTGTGTCTCCCTCCTGTTGCTCCCCACCCCCGCTCAGGCCCCGTGTGTCTCTCCTGTTAACCCCCACCCCCTGCTCATTCCCCTTGTCTCCCTGCTGTTGCCTCCCACCCCCCACTCATGCCCTGTGTCTCTCTCTTGTTACCCCCCCGCCCCCCTCTCATGCCCTGTGTCTCTTTCCTTTTACCCCCCACCCCCAGTCATGCCCCGTGTCTCCCTGCTGTTGCCCCCCACCCCCCGTTCATGCCTCGTGTCTCTCCTGTCACCCCCCACCTCCACTCATGCCCCGTGTCTCCCTGCTGTTGCCCCTCACAACCCCGTGTCTCTCTCCTGTTACCCCCACACCCCTGCTCAGTCCCCGTGTCTCCCTTGTGTTCCCCCTCCCCCCGCTCATGCCCCGTGTCTCCCTGCTGTTGCCCCCGACCCCCGCTCATGCCCCCTGTCTCTCTCCTGTTACCCCCCACCCCTCTCATGCCCCGTGTTGCCCCCCACCCCAAGGTCAAGCCCTGAGTCCCTCTCCTGTTGCCCCGACCCCCCAGCCATGCCCTGTGTCTCCCTGTTGCCCCCCACCTCCCGGTCATGCCCTGTGTCTCCCTCCTTTTGCCCCCCGCTCATGTCCCGTGTCTCTCTTCTGTTACCCCCCACCCCCCGCTCATGCCCCGTGCCTCCCTCGTTTTCCCCCCACTCATGCCCCGTGTCTCCCTGCTGTTGCCTCCCACCCCCGCTCATGCCCCGTGTCTGTCTCCTGTTACCCCCCACCCCTCACTCATGTCCCGTGTCTCTCTCGTGTCGCCCCCACCCCCCGGTCATGCCCCGTGTCTCCCTCCTGTTGCCCCCCAACTCCCGCTCATGCCCCGTGTCTCTCTGCTGTTACCCCCACCCCCCTCTCGTGCCCCGTGTCTCTCTCCTGTTACCCCTCATCCCCCTCTCATGCCCCGTGTCTCTCTCATGTTACCTCCCACCCCCCGGTCATGCCCCGTGTCTCCCTTCTGTTGCCCCCCACCCCCAGTCATGCCCGTTGTCTCTCTGCTGTTGCTCCCAACCCCCCGCTCATGCCCCGTGTCTGTCTCCTGTTACCTCCCACCCCCCTCTCATGCCCCGTGTCTCCCTCGTGTTCCCCCCGCTCATGCCCCGTGTCTCCCTGCTGTTGCCCCCCACCCCCGCTCATGCCCTGTGTCTCTCTCATGTTGCCCCCCACCATCGCTTATGCCCCGTGTCTCTCTCCTGTTACCCCCACCCCCCTCTCATGCCCCGTGTCTCTCTCCTGTTGACCCCCACCCCCGGTCATGCTCCGTGTCTCCCTGCTGTTGCCCCCCACCCCCCGCTCATGCCCCGAGTCTCTCTCCTGTTACCCATACCCCCGCTCATGCCCCGTGTCTCTCTCCTGTTACCCCCCACACCCCCTCATGCCCCGTGTCTCTCTCCTGTTGCCCCCCACCCCCTGGTCATGCCCCGTGTCTCCCTGCTGTTGCCCCCCACTGCCCGCTCATGCCCCGTGTCTCTATCCTGTTGCCCCCTACCGCCCGCTCATGCCCCATGTCTCTCTCCTGTTAACTCCGACCCCCCGCTCATGCCCCGTGTCTCCCTCGTGTTCCCCCACCGCCCGCTCATGCCCCGTATCTCCCTGCTGTTGCCCCCACCCTCCGCTCATGCCCCGTGTCTCCCTGCTGTTGCCCCCACCCCCGCTCATGCCCCGTGTCTCTCTCCTGTTACCCCCCACCCCCTCTCATGCCCCATGTCTCTCTCCTGTTGCCCCCCACCACCCCGGTCATGCCCCGTGTCTCCCTGCTGTTGCCCCAACACCCCGCTCATGCCCCGTGTCTCTCTCCTGTTCCCCCACCCCTCGCTTATGCCTCATGTCTCTCCTGTTACTCCCCACCCCCCGCTCATACCCCGTGTCTCTCTCCTGTTGCCCCCCACCCCCAGTCATGCCCCGTGTCTCCCTGCTGTTGCCCCCAACCCCCCGCTCATGCCCCGTGTCTCTCTCCTGTTACCTCCCACCCCCTCTCATGCCCCGTGTCTCCCTCGTGTTCCCCCCACCCCCGCTCGTGCCCCGTGTCTCCCTGCTGTTGCCCCCCACCCCCGCTCATGCTTTGTGTCTCTCTCATGTTGCCCCCCACCCTCGCTCATGCCCCTTTTCTCTCTCCTGTTACCCCCACCCCCCTCTCATGCCCCGTGTCTCTCTCCTGTTGACCCCCACCCCCGGTCATGCCCCGTGTCTCCCTGCTGTTGCCCCCCACCCCCCGCTCATGCCCCCTGTCTCTCTCCTGTTACCCCCACCCCTCTCATGCCCCGTGTCTCTCTCCTGTTGCCCCCCACCCCAAGGTCAAGCCCTGAGTCCCTCTCCTGTTGCCCCGACCCCCCAGCCATGCCCTGTGTCTCCCTGTTGCCCCCCACCCCCCGGTCATGCCCTGTGTCTCCCTCCTTTTGCCCTCCGCTCATGTCCCGTGTCTCTCTTCTGTTACCCCCCATCCCCCGCTCATGCCCCGTGTCTCCCTCGTTTTCCCCCCACTCATGCCCCGTGTCTCCCTGCTGTTGCCTCCCACCCCCGCTCATGCCCCGTGTCTGTCTCCTGTTACCCCCCACCCCTCACTCATGTCCCGTGTCTCTCTCGTGTCGCCCCCACCCCCCGGTCATGCCCCGTGTCTCCCTCCTGTTGACCCCCACCCCCGGTCATGCTCCGTGTCTCCCTGCTGTTGCCCCCCACCCCCGCTCATGCCCCGAGTCTCTCTCCTGTTACCCATATCCCCGCTCATGCCCCGTGTCTCTCTCCTGTTACCCCCCACACCCCCTCATGCCCCGTGTCTCTCTCCTGTTGCCCCCCACCCCCTGGTCATGCCCTGTGTCTCCCTGCTGTTGCCCCCCACTGCCCGCTCATGCCCCGTGTCTCTCTCCTGTTGCCCCCTACCCCCCGCTCATGCCCCATGTCTCTCTCCTGTTAACTCCGACCCCCCGCTCATGCCCCGTGTCTCCCTCGTGTTCCCCCACCCTCCGCTCATGCCCCGTGTCTCCCTGCTGTTGCCCCCCACCCCCGCTCATGCCCCGTGTCTCTCTCCTGTTACCCCCCACCCCCCTCTCATGCCCCGTGTCTCTCTCCTGTTGCCCCCCACCACCCCGGTCATGCCCCGTGTCTCCCTGCTGTTGCCCCAACACCCCGCTCATGCCCCGTGTCTCTCTCCTGTTCCCCCACCCCTTGCTTATGCCCCCTGTCTCTCTCCTGTTACCCCCACCCCTCTCATGCCCCGTGTCTCTCTCCTGTTGCCCCCCACCCCAAGGTCAAGCCCTGAGTCCCTCTCCTGTTGCCCCGACCCCCCAGCCATGCCCTGTGTCTCCCTGTTGCCCCCCACCCCCCGGTCATGCCCTGTGTCTCCCTCCTTTTGCCCTCCGCTCATGTCCCGTGTCTCTCTTCTGTTACCCCCCACCCCCCGCTCATGCCCCGTGTCTCCCTCGTTTTCCCCCCACTCATGCCCCGTGTCTCCCTGCTGTTGCCTCCCACCCCCGCTCATGCCCCGTGTCTGTCTCCTGTTACCCCCCACCCCTCACTCATGTCCCGTGTCTCTCTCGTGTCGCCCCCACCCCCCGGTCATGCCCCGTGTCTCCCTCCTGTTGACCCCCACCCCCGGTCATGCTCCGTGTCTCCCTGCTGTTGCCCCCCACCCCCGCTCATGCCCGAGTCTCTCTCCTGTTACCCATACCCCCGCTCATGCCCCGTGTCTCTCTCCTGTTACCCCCCACACCCCCTCATGCCCCGTGTCTCTCTCATGTTGCCCCCTACCCCCTGGTCATGCCCCGTGTCTCCCTGCTGTTGCCCCCCACTGCCCGCTCATGCCCCGTGTCTCTCTCCTGTTGCCCCCTACCCCCCGCTCATGCCCCATGTCTCTCTCCTGTTAACTCCGACCCCCCGCTCATGCCCCGTGTCTCCCTCGTGTTCCCCCACCCCCCGCTCATGCCCCGTATCTCCCTGCTGTTGCCCCCCACCCTCCGCTCATGCCCCGTGTCTCTCTCCTGTTGCCCCCCACCCCCGCTCATGCCCGAGTCTCTCTCCTGTTACCCATACCCCCGCTCATGCCCCGTGTCTCTCTCCTGTTACCCCCCACACCCCCTCATGCCCCGTGTCTCTCTCATGTTGCCCCCTACCCCCTGGTCATGCCCCGTGTCTCCCTGCTGTTGCCCCCCACTGCCCGCTCATGCCCCGTGTCTCTCTCCTGTTGCCCCCTACCCCCCGCTCATGCCCCATGTCTCTCTCCTGTTAACTCCGACCCCCCGCTCATGCCCCGTGTCTCCCTCGTGTTCCCCCACCCCCCGCTCATGCCCCGTATCTCCCTGCTGTTGCCCCCCACCCCCGCTCATGCCCCGTGTCTCTCTCCTGTTACCCCCCACCCCCCTCTCATGCCCCGTGTCTCTCTCCTGTTGCCCCCCACCACCCCGGTCATGCCCCGTGTCTCCCTGCTGTTGCCCCAACACCCCACTCATGCCCCGTGTCTCTCTCCTGTTCCCCCACCCCTCGCTTATGCCTCATGTCTCTCCTGTTACTCCCCACCCCCCGCTCATGCCCCGTGTCTCTCTCCTGTTGCCTCCCACCCCCCAGTCATGCCCCGTGTCTCCCTGCTGTTGCCCCCAACCCCCCGCTCATGCCCCGTGTCTCTCTCCTGTTACCTCCCACCCCCTCTCATGCCCCGTGTCTCCCTCGTGTTCCCCCCACCCCCGCTCGTGGCCCGTGTCTCCCTGCTGTTGCCCCCCACCCCCGCTCATGCCCTGTGTCTCTCTCATGTTGCCCCCCACCCTCGCTCATGCCCCTTTTCTCTCTCCTGTTACCCCCACCCCCCTCTCATGCACCGTGTCTCTCTCCTGTTGACCCCCACCCCCGGTCATGCCCCGTGTCTCCCTGCTGTTGCCCCCCACCCCCGCTCATGCCCCGAGTCTCTCTCCTCTTACCCCTACCCCCTGCTCATGCCCCGTGTCTCTCTCCTGTTACCCCCCACCCCCCTCTCATGCCCCATGTCTCTCTCCTGTTACCCCCCACCCCCCGGTCATGCCCCGTGTCTCTCTCCTGTTAACCCCGACCCCCCGCTCATGCCCCGTGTATCCCTCGTGTTCCCCCCACCCCCCGCTCATGCCCCGTGTCTCCCTGCTGTTGCCCCCCACCCTCTGCTCATGCCCCATGTCTCCCTGCTGTTGCCCCCCACCCCCGCTCATGCCCCGTGTCTCTCTCCTGTTACCCCACCACCCCACTCTCATGCCCCGTGTCTCTCTCCTGTTACCCCCCAACCCCCTCTCATGCCCCGTGTCTCTCTCCTGTTGCCCCCCACCACCCTGGTCATGCCCCCTGTCTCCCTGCTGTTGCCCCCCACCCCCGTTCATGCCCCGTGTCTCTCTCCTGTTCCCCCACCCCTCGCTTATGCCTCATGTCTCTCCTGTTACCCCCCACCCCCCGCTCATGCCCCGTGTCTCTCTGCTCTTGCCCCCCACCCCGCTCCTGCCCCGTGTCTCTCTCATGTTGCCCCCCACTCCCGCTCATGCCCCGTGTCTCTCTCCTGTTTGCCCCCCACCCCCCTCTCTTGCCCCGTGTCTCTCTCCTGCTGCCCCCCACCCCCGTCAAGCCCTGCGTCTCCCTCCCGTTGCCCCCCACCCCCCACTCATGTCCCGTGTCTCTCTTCTGTTACCCCCACCCCCCTCTCATGCCCCGTGTCTCCCTCGTTTTCCCCCCGCTCATGCCCCGTGTCTCCCTGCTGTTGCCCCCACCCCCACTCATGCCCCGTGTCTGTCTCCTGTTACCCCCCACCCCCCGCTCATGCTCCGTGTCTCTCTCCTGTTACCCCCCACCCCCCGCTCATGCTCCGTGTCTCTCTCCTGTTACCCCCACCCCCTCTCATGCCCTGTGTCTCTCACCTGTTGCCCCTCACACCCCGGTCATGCCCCGTGTCTCCCTGCTGTTGCCCCCAACCCCCACTCATGCCCCATGTCTCTCCTGTTAACCCCCCACCCCCCTCTCATGCCCCGTGTCTCCCTCCTGTTGCCCCCCAACCCCCGCTCATGCCCCGTGTCTCTCTGCTGTTACCCCCCTCTCGTGCCCCGTGTCTCTCTCCTGTTACCCCTCATCCCCCTCTCATGCCCTGTGTCTCTCTCATGTTTCCTCCCACCCCCCGGTCATGCCCTGTGTCTCCCTTCTGTTGCCCCCCACCCCCAGTCATGCCCCATGTCTCTCTGCTGTTGCTCCCAACCCCCCGCTCATGCCCCGTGTCTGTCTCCTGTTACCTCCCACCCCCCTCTCATGCCCCGTGTCTCCCTCGTGTTCCCCCCACCCCCGCTCATGCCCCGTGTCTCCCTGCTGTTGCCCCCCACCCCTGGTCATGCCCCGTGTCTCCCTGATGTTACCCCCACTCCCCGCTCATGCCACGTGTCTCTCTCCTGTTACCCCCACCCCCCTCTCATGCCCCGTATCTCTGTCCTGTTGCCCCCCATCCCCGATCATGCCCCGTGTCTCCCTGATGTTACCCCCACCCCCCGCTCATGCCACGTGTCTCTCTCCTGTTACCCCCACCCCCCTCTCATGCCCCGTGTCTCTCTCCTGTTGCCCCCCACCCCCCGCTCATGCTCCGTGTCTCTCTCCTGTTACCCCTCACCCCCCTCTCATGCCCCGTGTCTCTCTCCTGTTACCCCCAACCCCCCACTCATGCCCCGTGTCTCTCTCCTGTTACCCCCCCACCCCCTGCTCATGCCCCGTGTCTCTCTCCTGTTGCCCCGCACCCCCGGTCATGCCCCGTGTCTCCCTGCTGTTGCCCCCCACCCCTCGCTCATGCCCCGTGTCTCTCTCCTGTTACCCCCAACCCCCTCTCATGCCCTGCGCCCTGCCAAAGTATCCCTGAACTCGCAGGCACCTGCACTAAAGAAGAAAGAATGGAAAACTTTGGATCAGGCAATGGGAAACTCACATTGGACCCCCGGTGAATCCTATGTTAGTTTCATGACAGTCGTGCTCTCCCTGGTTGCAGGATGAAGATCAGCCGGGGCCTCATCTAGGGTTTATTCCTGACCCAGCGATCAACCCTGTACCAAGTCAGGCTCCCTATATTCCAGTGGAGGAATGGGTAAGGGTAACCTGCCACATCCAATTTACCAGGAGCAATGGGATCAGGATTAGTCTCGAAAGAACACTCTCAGAGTCGGGTTCACGTCCTCTTCTCTCACTGCCAGTGTCAGCTCAAACTCATCCTGGACTTGGAGCAGATGGTTCCATTGCAAGGTCTTGATGTTTCTTGGCTGTCCTCATACCCATAGTCAGTAGACAGGCAGCACTACTAATTGATGCTCAATGTTGAATGGTTGAGACTCCCACTTGTTACTCAGCTTGTTCTGTCCACTCTTTTTCCAGGCTGTGGATCAAAACACAATCACCAGGTGGAAGACTTGCATCAATGTGCAAGATGCAAGGCAACTGAGGATCTGTGTAGCCCAGAATTGGTTTGAGTATTCGAGGAGCTCAAGTAGTGAGGATCTGCCTCAGCTCCTTGAATGCCTCCTGGCATTAGTCGGTCCACCTATCATCAAAGGGCTCATGTGGATGGTGTAAATGGTCTGCAGAGTAGTCCTGCCGCTCCTCTAGTTAGGCAGGTATCCTTTGATGAGGTCCACAAGCGGTTGCACGATGTTGGCATATCCCACAACAAATCTCCAGTAGCTGTTAAAGAAAGGAAACTCTGTAACTCCTTCAAGTTCTGAGGTCTTGACCAGGTGAGGAAGGCTTCCGTCTTTGCGGGATCTACAGGAATGATGTCTGCAGAGATGATGTTTCTGCTGTATTTGCTGCTTGTCCAGCAAAACTGGCACTTGTTCACACTGACCTTTAGCCCTTGCTCCCTTAGGCAGTAATTCTGCCAAAAATGCCCCATAGAGTCCAATGAAAAAAAGGGATCATACTCCGCCACCACCACGTGTAATCCACCTGTAAATCTGCCAAACTAAGTGGTGACAACGGTAAGTCCAGTGGATTTACAGACAGAATACTGCCCAACTCGTAATCACCCCCATTGTCAGGTGAGATTTCGTTCAATTTCTGATTTGGCCATGTACTAAGCAGAGCATGATGTAACATTACCATTACATGAGTTCATGTTAACATAAAACACACTCAGGCCTATAAATACTTTCTTAAATGATTTCAACATCTTCACAAAACCTCTCTTTTACTTCCTTGAAGCATTACATATCTGTAAGGCATTTAATGTCAAAGAGCCCACATACAAAATGTTTAATATCATAATACATCTTCATTAAGGAGACTTCAACATCATCACACACCATCCATGTGAGGACTTCAATATCATCACATATCAACCCTGTGGGGACCTCAACATCAGCACACACCACCCATTTGAGGACTTAAATATCATCACATATCAACCCTGTGGGGACCTCAACATCAGCACACACCACTGTGTGTACCCTGTGGGGACCTCACCATCAGCACACACCATCCATGTGAGGACTTCAATATCATCACATATCATACCTTTGGGGACCTCACCATCAGCGCACACCATCCATGTGAGGACTTCAATATCATCACATATCAACCCTGTGGGGAACTCAACATCAGCACACACTGTCCATTTGAGGACTTAAATATCATCACATATCATGCCTGTGGGGACCTCACCATCAGCACACACCATCTATGTGAGGACTCCAATATCATCACATATCATCCCTGTGGGGACCTCACCATCAGCACACACCATCCATGTGAGGACTTCAATATCATCACATATCATACCTTTGGGGACCTCACCATCAGCGCACACCATCCATGTGAGGACTTCAATATCATCACATATCAACCCTGTGGGGACCTCAACATCAGCACACACCATTCAGTTGGAGGATTCAATATCATTGCATTCCATTTCTATGGGACCTTGAGCATAAATACACACTATTCTTATATGGCCTTCTATACAATGACACACCATCCCTGTGAGGACCTCTATGTCATCAAACAACATCCCAACGGAGACCTCAACATGACCACACACCATCCTTTTGGTGGACTCAGTACCATCATATCAGCTCTATTGGGACTTCAGCATCATTACATACTATTCGTATTCACATACCCTTGTATGGCCAATTGGGTGCATCTGTGGCTTCATTTGCATCACCTGAATGCATTTTCCTTCACCATTTGGGTATCTTTGGTTGAATTGGCCACTATTTTTGGCAGTGTTTCGTTCGGTATTTTTACCTGAAGATAGGATGGAATTAGCATTTTTATTTCCAGCTCTAATTCCACTGGAGGATTTAGCCCCGGGGGAATTATCACTGGTTTTCATTACTTATTCCTCCAGCGCTCATTTCTTCTGGGTTAATTTCACCAGAGGAATTAGTGTCCATTTTCAATAACCCTTCTATCAGCAGATTGATCAAAGTGGCGCTAATTCCATTACTGCCACCTTTTTCCCTTAGAGATCAACTTGTAAGGAAACCAAATGAGTATCAATTAAACATCAACTTTGTGAATATTTTTTGAATAATCAGACAAAATGTGATGCCAACATTCAATTAATTCACATATCAGACTATAGACAAGATGACATCCGTGCACATAATGTGTTGTCTTGACAGTGTAGAATTCAATTTCATCACACACCACCCCTATGGGGACTTCAACAAAATCACAGAAAAATAAGAAAGTAAAGTAAGTCATATTGTGATTCGTTTATTACAAAAGTAGTCAATGCTTGAAATGAATCTGGAAGTGTGTTGTGCAATCAATGAGGAAAGATTTACATTGCATATCAATTATAAACAATTCTGTAAACATACAAAATACACAAAAAACAGCTTAATTTCATTATTTTACATTTAAACGCAGAGTTCAGGCCATTTAAAACACAATTGTATTTGTGTATAAATGGTTCCCATGAATCTGCTGTCTGCTGCCTAAGCATGTAGGGCATCTGATTTATCAAGTGTGTTTAAATTCCTGTCCGTGTGTTGATGACTGCAATACCACACCCACCCTGCGGGGGCAGAGCTGAGTAAAAAAATCAACACACCAAAATAAACACAGGTCCCCACAAAGCCATTTTTTAAAAAGTTCTAAAAATTGGCACAGATGTCTTTTAAGTTGTTTTAAGTCATTTGGAAGGCATTACCATGTGGGGACTTGGGTTTAGGTCCCCACAGTGAAATCAAGTCCCCACAGCGTGTGCATGTTTACACACCCAAGTCCCCACAAGGATAGTAACACTAACACACACACACACACACACACACACACACACACACACACACACACACACACACACACACACACACACACACACACACACACACACACACACACACACACACACACACACACACACACACACACACACACACACACACACACACACACACACACACACACACACACACACACACACACACACACACACACACACACACACACACACACACACACACACACACACACACACACACACACTTTTCTAAAATTATTTTAATTTCCCTTCCCCCAGCGATTTATTTACTCTATTCCCCTAAAAAATGTTGACATTTTTCAGCAAAACTGCCACATTTAATCACACGTCAGAGAAACTGGGGTCGGCAAAAAAAGGACCAATACCGTTTTTGTCTGGTCACGAGACTCACCCGGTTAACACAGTGCTGGTCGGCAGTTCTTTGGGAATTTGGGTCAAGGTCTCTCCACCTGCCCCTCAGACACCTGTGCTTCCTTTCACATGCCCAGGGGAAGCAAGAATTGCAGTGGACACATTTTTTTTTTTAGACCTTGAGGAACTTTTCTTGTGAAGATATCTTCTGTTTGTACCTGCGCAACTTATGTTGGTTCTTTGTGATTATCGTACTTTCTTTATATATTTGTAGTTCTTCCTATATTAACCAATTGTTTGTCGCTTGGGTGAAGACCACGACGGAGACCATCAGTCCCTCAACTCCGTCTGTAAATAATATGGGAAGTATGCTTGTGCCAACACCCTGCTGCACCAAGATAGACAAGTAACAAAATTGAAACATCCGTTGTAGCTCAAGTACAATTTTAATTTGTTCAGTTTATTCTGTTTCCTAGCCCCTTGCGGATGACACGTGTTTTGGCGCATATGTTGCGCTTTCTCAAATCTGGGCACCAGGCGGATGACACGGACAATTGGGAAGAAACACACCAAATGGGGACGGACCCATGGATGCTCCCCCAACAAAATCAGGACACTGATGTTCTGTGCTTGGATTCTTCTCTGTACACCCCGGCTTGCCAGGCCACACCTGTAGATGATCAATGGGCTTCAATGCCATGTTAAGGAAGGCAGCAGATCACTTTCAAATCACTACTCAAGAGGCGGTGCCTGTGCAGGACTTTGTAGAAGATATTCTTAAGGAGAAACCGCCCTCTAGCCAGGCCATTCCTCTCCTTAATTCTATTAAGAGAAGATTGGCCCCCTCCCTAGAGTCACCAGCTCAAACCCGGGCAGTGAACCCAAGAGTAGAAAAGTTATTTCAGCCAGCTCCTTGGGACCCTCAATACATTAAAGGGCATGCCACCTCAGATTCCCTGGCAGTGACTACCACCCGGAAACTGGCAGGAGTTCCCCTAGCTACGGGAGAGGCGCCTCCAAATAGAGAATCCAAGAGGTTATAGGCCTTGGCTAAGCGGGTTACCTCAGCTGCCGCATATACCACGCGCATAGCGGATAACACTACGCTGCTGGTGAGTTATACTGACGCGCAATGGAACATAATACAGGAAGGTCTTCAGGAGGTCCCAGAGCCCATCAGGCCCAAACTTCTCACTATTGTGGCCGAAGGCAGGCAATAGAACCAGAATGTGATAAAGAACACTCTGGACACGGCTGAAACAGCAGGCAGGTCTCTGGTTCAGGGAACCTTACTTAAAAGGCACGCTTGGCTTCGTACCTCAGGGTTTAAGCCCGAAACACAGGCCACTCTCAGCAATAAACCATTGAAGAAACTAACCTCTTTGGAAAGGTGGTCGATGAGGCCCTAGCAACAGCCAAAAAAGAGCATGAGACTCTTAAGTCCCTGCAACAAATTACTGAAAGACCTCCCCCCCTCACCCCCCCCAGAGAGGAGGTAATGCTCGACGGGCCTTTCGAGGGCAGTCCTGTGCAAGTCAGAACAACTATGGCATGGGAAACTTTAATGCTGGACAAACTTCAGGCAGCCCCGCATACTACCCACCAAGGGGGTCAGCAACGCGGCAAAGCCAGAGGTAGAGGCCCCAATCCTAGAGGAGCCGCAGCCTCTGATCAGAAATGACCATCAGATCCAGGTCCCCTCCCATGTCGCCCCGTTCGGGGGGCACTTGACATATTTCCTCACGCCATGGGAGGGGATAACTTCAGACCAGTGGGTCATAAAGACGGTCGCCCATGGGTACTGCGTGGAATTCGCCTGGCCTCCACAATTCAGACCACCGCGCTCACGGCGCCTCTCACCGGACCATCTGGAGATCCTGAATGAAGAGGTGGAAGCGCTGCTGGGAAAGTTGCCATAGAAGCGTCCCTATTCTTCAGGTAAACAAGGGTATTTATTCAGTGTACTTCCTTGGACCCAAAAAGGACCTCACCTTGCGCCCTGTTCTAGACCTGCGCCCAGCGAATAGGTTCATAAAACCTCAAAAGTTTCGCATGGATACGGGAGGTTTATCCCACTGTTGAAACAGGGGGACTACATGGCAACATTGGACATGAAAGATGCATACTTTCATATTTCAATGTTGCCAGCGCACAGGAAATATCTAAGGTTCATGGTAGAGGACAGGCATTACCAATTCAGTGTTCCCCCTTTGGCATCGCCTCGGCGACAAGGGTGTTTACCAAGGTACTGGCAGTAGCAGCAGCACACCTGTGCAGACTATCCGTCCCGGTTTACCCTTACCTCGAGGACATGCTCATAACGGGACTCGTATGACACATGTTTTTTGAACGCCCAAAGGACCGTAGACCTTCTGTTCAGTCTGGGATTCTCCATCAACGAGAAAAAATCCAGTTTAGTCCCCAGCCAAGTAAAACTATTTCTGGGGGCTCTAATCAGGACGAAAGACTGCCTCGTCTTCCCCTCCAACGAGAGGTTTCAGAACATGCCTTTTCAGATCCCTCAATATGTAGCCAGTCGGGAGGTGACGGTGCGCAAAGCCATGCGTTTGCTAGGGATGATGGCGTCATGAATATACTTGGTTCCCCACCCGTGGCTGCGCATGCATCCCATGCAAGAGTGGCTCAACAGTCAGTGGTGTCAGGCCAGCGGACAATGGGAAGATCTGGTCATTGTCTTGCTAGCCCTCATTCTCTCTCTGCAGTGGTGGTCAAGGGAAAACCTTCTGAAGGGGAAAAACTTCACCAACCCTGCAGTGGAAGCCACTCTCACGACAGATGCTTCTCTCACGGGGTAGGGGGGCTCACCTGCTTCAGCCGACAGCGCACGGCGTGTGGTCCCCACAAGTGACGTCCAACCATATAAACCTACTGGAGCTATTAGCGGTGTTCAAGGCATTAAAGGCTTTTCAGATGCAACTACAAGTGGAAACAGGGCTGATTATAACAGACCGCACTACAGCCATGTATTATTAAATTTGTCTATGCTCCCTCCCTCCCCCCCTCTACGCTCCACCCCCCCCCCCGCGACTCCCCTTCTCAACAAAATAGTGCACAAGATGCACCAGGAACCAGTTACCATGATACTGGTGGCCCTCATGTGGGCCCGCCAACCCTGGGTCACTAATCTGATGGAAATGTCCCTATCCCCACCAGTGAAACTACCCTGCCCGTACAACAGGTTGTCTCAGGACAGGGGGAGACCCTACACCCAAGCCCACAAACTCTGAATTTAGCAGCCTGGCTCCTGAGGTCATAGAGTTTGGACACCTACAGCCCCCTCAGAGGTGCATGGACATACTCGGGGAAGCTAGGAAACATAACACCTGTTATTGCTATGCCAGCAAATGGAAACATTTTGTTATCTGGTGTAATACCAAGGGTGTCAATCCCATAGTTTGCTCACCCACACACATTGTACTTTACCTAACCCATTTGTTGGACACAGGGTTCGTCTTCAATTCTCTGAAGGTTCATCTGGCTGCTCTTTCAGCCTATACCACGTCACAACAAAAAGGTGTCGTGGTGGAAGATACCGGTGATTAAGGCCTTTATGGAAGGGGTTAAAAGAATGTATCCTCCCTTTTCTCACCCAGCTCCTGAATGGGATCTAAATGTGGTTTTAACCAGGCTAATGGAGTCCCCCTTTGAGCCAATGCATAAAGCAAAACTAAAAGACCTTATAAGACGGCCTTCCTAGTGGCTATCACTTCTATCAGAAGTGTTAATGAACTACAGGCACTTTCTGTTCTGGACCCCTTTGCTAAAGTCCACAGGGATAAGGTAGTTCTGCGCACTCACCCCAGATGTGCGCCTAAATTCATCTCGAAGTTCCATGTGAACCAATCGATTGAACTTCCTACCTTTTTCCAGAATCCCACTAGCATGGCCCAAAGAAGCCTACACACACTAGATGTGCGCAGGGCAGTCGTCTTCTACCTGGAAAGAACGAAACCATTGAGGAAAACAAAACAATTTTTCGTTTCAGTGGCAGCTGGCAGAGAGGGGATCCTGCCTCTAAATCAGCTATCTCAAGGTGGTTTGTCAAATGCATCACACTGTTACGCTCTTGCTAAGAGAGAACTGCCCTTCAAGCCTAGAGCACACTCTACTCGGGGCACTGGGGCTTCCATAGCATTCATTGCAAATGTTGCCCTAGAGTCCAGTTGCAAAGCAGCAACCTGGAGTTCTGTACACACCTTTACAAAACACTATTGCCTAGACACTCATTCTAGGTCTGATTCTCAGGTGGGACAAGCAGTACTAAGACATCTTTTCTCTACTGCTCCTTCTCACAACTCGCCTCCAACTGCCCGCTAGTCTATGCACAGCATGTGATTCTAAACAGATTAACAAGCATCAGAAGACATGCATTAGTTACCGTAATAGCATTTCTGATGATTGGATCTGCTTAGATTCACATGCGCCCTCCCTACCTCCCCGCACGGGGTGGAAGGAACATAGACGTCTTACTACTTCTCTCTTCTTCATGTACTCCCTCACAATAGCCTTGGGCTCCCTCATGGCAGAAAAAATACAATCGGATGGACCCTGGCGCGTGATGGATTTTGGGTACACTACACGTCACTAGGTTCAGTGTTACAGACACGCCTATGCAGACGTCCCCTTTCGGTCCCCGAAAGACAAGATGCAATACTCCGCGGTTACCACTGGATGTCGGACCATATGCGCAGCATGTGAATCTAAGCAGATGCAATCATCAGAAATGCTATTACGGTAAGTAATGCACGTCATGTTCATGTGTTCCTGTGTTCCTGTAACAACTTTGTTTGTTCTTACTTCTGCTTTTCGTCCACCAGTTCTTACTCTTCCTCTCACTTCTCCCCCCCTCCTTGCTGTCTCCTCAAGTCGCACACCAGTTCTCTCACTAACATCTGCTTTCAGTAGCTATGTTTTCACCTGCAATAAGCTAGTGGAAACTCGTTACCTTTTATATTGTGAAAGAGGGTGATTGGGTTATTAAGGGCTCTGTTTTGCTGTCCAGTTTCTTTGTTTTTTTCTTGGTTCTGGCACTGTCTGCCTACCTTAATGTTATGGGTAGCCCCACCCTTTTAACTCAAGGTTATTGGAACTTTCTGGTTGTTTAGTTCGTCTGCTCACCGGTTAATGGTCTGCTTTGCAAATTTGCTGGTAACTGGCTCCTCTGTGCCACTGAAGGGGTACTGTAGTTCGCCATCACTTGATTTCTATCTCTGCCAAATGGAATGTTTGGAATCCTCATTTGCAATCCAGATCAAGCTTGGAACCCATTGTATTACCCAGGTTTTGACTCCCACTCAAGTCGAGACCGGCAGACTGCATGTGTTTGTCTCAGATTAATAGCCAGGCTACAGAATCAGTGCTTCTCCAGCATGGGGTCTGGCATGGATTCACATGCTCATGAATATTCCCCGTCGTCAGGCTGCGAATCCTCGGTAAAGAAAAAATCAGTTTTGTTTCTGAACAGTCTTTCTACTAATAACCAATCACTGGTCTCTGGGTCATACTGCCTCCAGCCAATGACTGCCCTCTACCCAAGCCCCTCCTCTGGCAGCCATCTTCAGATTTTTACCGTACGTTCAAGTGTTGGGAGTCCTTGTGCTATAGCTTTCGAGCTTTTACTGCGTTTTTCCTTTTTCCTAAGAGTTTTCTCTTATTTTTCGGTCAATTCAAGACTCAAGCTCCACCGATTTCATCTTCCGATCGACGGGGACCCGTTGCAGAATTTTTCTATGCCCCTCAAGGGCGAATTTTCGTTGAGTTTCTCTTCTTGGAGGATTCCGGAAGATCTTTGAGGCCTGCCCCGCTTGGACATGGCCCAGGACAAAGGAGGCACAATGCCTACTGGATCCAAGCTGTTTAGGAACTGCCCTGGATGTGGATTACAGAATGTCTTTAAGGAGGATGAGCACTCCCGGTGCCTCTACTGCCTTCACAACGTCAAGTCTCACGGGGAGGAGGACTGCCCGTTCTGTGAGAACATGTCCGCCCGTACATTGAAGGACCGTCAGACTCGACTCACTAACTGGCTGTAAGGGAAGAGCCCAGCAGCAGGTGAGAAGAAGTCAGAGCGGTCTAAGACCTTTGAGTGCGCTCCGCCGACGGGGGCCCAACATCAGGCAAAGTACTGCGAGTCTGCGGGCACCGGGAACGCTGTTGGTTCGGGCTCCTCGGCTGTCAGGCAGGGCGCGATGTCCCCGACGCCATCAACCGCGAGCCAACGCTCTGGCTCGGGGAAAAGGAAGTCGGAGAACCCGGGTAAGCTTCGGGAGAAGCCCCAGTCGATCCCGACGGACAAAGCCAAGGGGGGGCGAGGGGGTGACCCTCCCCCTAAGGTGAAGGCCCCAGACGCGGCCAAGGTCGTGAAGGCCCTGATTCACCCAGCGAAGGCCTTGATTGAAGGGGTCGTGGCGGCCCTGGCGAAGCCTGTGGAGACTACCCCAGTGGAATCGACTTCTGGGCCTAGAGTTTCCCTGCCACCCCAGAGGGATTCATCTTTTCAACCTATTTAGAAGACCCCTGTGAAACCCTGGGACGAGAAAGAGGGTTGGGGGCACGGTAGCCATAACAAACACAAATACCACCTCACAAGATGAGCTGGCTAGCATCAAAAAGATCCTGGACAAGAAGTTCGAGGAAGTCCGGTCCTATGGGAGGGATCCCGATGAGGCGGACGTAGAGAGCAGCGGTGGAGCTGACGAGGAGCCGCAGGCCTTGGAGGAGACGGAGGATCCCACGCCCCAGCCGTCACAACCAATGCCTATGCCACAGGACAACTCAGTAGCCATCTTGATGGCTATCCAGTCCCTGTGTACGGAGATAAGGACAAGGTTGCCCTTACTCCCAGCTGACGATCCAGTGGCGCCTGGACCGTTGGGGAGCCCACCGAGCAAGTGGAGGCGAATCCATCCCCCACCCCCTCCCCCTCCTCCTTTCCAGCCTTCACCTCCTTCCCCTCCACCGAGGGATGAGACAGGGACGAACGACAACAGTGGTGACAGGGCGGATCTCCCATTACCCCCTGCCCGGGCCTCCCCTCCCGACGAAATTGGCTCCTTTCAAGCCATGATCGCCAGGGCATCGAAGCTTTTCCAGCTTTGTCCCGAAGAGCAGAAGGAGGGTTTCCTCTACCAACGACGGGAGGCCAAGAGGAAGACAGTCCTCAGTCCCGTTACTGGATGACATCTGGGACAAAGGACTATCCCTGCTCAAGAACCCGTCCACGGCTCCTGCGAAGAGGGACCGGTATGAGAAGTAGTACCGGGTCCCAGATTCCGCCCCAATGTGCCTCAGAGCTCAGCCGTCACCGGATTCAGTGGTCTCCATAGCAGCCAAGAAGAAATGGACAGGGAAGGGACGATGGCATCAACTTCCACTCCCCCACCGGACAGCGAGGGGAAGAAGCTGGTCACCATGGGACGACGAGTCATCTTGTCGGCGGCGACGACCATCAAAGCGGCCAACGCCCTCGCGATCGTGGCAAGCTACGACAGGGAGCTGTGGTTCAAGATCGCTCCCCTCCTGTATTTCCTGCCAGACAAGAGGGCGGAGGCCCTTGAAATCCTAAAGGAAGGCGAGGTGGCGTCGGACCACGCCATCACGGTGGCCACGGACATCGCAGACACTGGTTTTTGCCAGATGGGCAACAGCGTTTGCCTTCGCCGGCGCGGTTGGCTCAAGGCCACCGACTTCCGTCAGGACGTTCAGACCAGGGTACTTCGACGGGAACAACCTGTTCGTCCAGGCAGTGGATGAGTCACTGCAGGCCATCAAGGCGGACACCGAGACACCGAGACGGCCCGGGCCTTGGGTTGTCTCCATCGACGGACCCCTGGAGGCAAGTCTCAAGGTGGTGGTTCCGTGTCGAGGCCAGAGGACATCGGCGTTGTCAAGGAGGCCAAGGAAGCAAGATTGAACCGGCCGTGATGTCGGGCCCCCACCCAAGCACCCTGGTGGGAGGCCGGCTGGCGAAATTCGTCAGCGTGTGGGAGTCCATCTCCACCCACAGTTGGGTGCTGGATGCTCTGGCCCACGGACACACTCTGGAATTCCAAAGAAAGTGTCCCCGTCTACCACCCGTGGCCAGGCAGGAAAACCACATGCCACAGCTACTTCTGAAGGTACGAGCAATGCTAAAAAATGTGCGTGATAGAACTCGCCCCAAAGAGGCTCCGGAGTATACTCGCTGTACTTTCTCGTCCGAAAGAAGACAGCGGTTGGCGACCCATCCTGTACCTTTGCCGCCTCAACAAATACATCAAGTCCCAGAAGTTCGAGATGGTCACCCTTCAGCACGTGCTGGGACAGCTGGAGGAGGGCGACTTCCTATCGTCGCTGGACTTGGAGGATGTCTACTTCCACATCCCAATTCACAAAGGACATCGAAAGTTCCTACGATTCGTAGTCTAAGGGCGTCACTGCCAGTTCAAGGCCCTACCCTTCGGTTTGAAGTTGGTGCAGATGATTTTCACCAACTGCCTGGCACCGGTGGCGGCGCTGCTGCGCCTGCAGGGGATCCATGTGTACCCCTACCTGGACGATTGGCTTATCCGAGCAAAGTCAAGAGAACTCGCCGTCGAGGACATGGCGAAGACCGTCCGACTGCTCACGGAGCTGGGATTCTCGATCAACTACGCGAAATCCCACTTGGTACCGTCGCAAGACGCTCTGTTCCTGGGAGCCAGACTTGTGACAGTGGTGTAATTGGCTTCACCGTCAGAGGAAAGGATGAAGGCCATCCTGGGCAAGGTACAACGGCTGTTGAGCATGGACATGGCCAGGGTGAGGTCCATCAAGTCCCTACTCGACATGTCATGGTGCATCTACCTCGTGCGCTTATGCAGGTTGCGAAGCAGCGGGCAGTTTCGAAGACAAGATCTCCCTCAACGAGACGTTCCGCCAAGCGATCCGGTGGTGGGGTAGTCGCGCGCATCTAGCGGCGGGTATGGACTTCCAGACCCCGACGCATCAGGAAACGGTGAGGACGGACGCCTCCCTGGAAGGATGGGGAGCGCACACCAGAGATCTCCACGCAAGAGGCCTTTGGCTCCCGGAGGAGAGGCCAGTACACATCGTCCTGGAGCTCCGAGCTGAGTTCTGGGCCCTCAGGTCCCGTCCCTCAAGGGCAAGGTGGTGAGGGTCTTCACCGACAACACCACCACGATGTTATCCAGAAGCAAGGGGGCACCGGATCCCCAGCCCTATTCAAGGAAGCGCAGGATCTGTTGCATTGGGCCGCTGCCCAGGGGATGTTTCTGGTACCCTTTCATCTAGCAGGGATAAAGAACAGAGTCGCCGACTCACTCAGCAGGATCAAGTGGTTTGGCTATTCCGACGATGGGCCAATCCCCAGATAGATATCTTTGCGACGGCGATGAACACAGAGTGCCGGAGGTTTGCCAGCAGGTTTCCCCAGCCGGGGAGCATGGGCTATGCATTCTCCTTCCTCTGGGACGGCCTGTTCCTGTATGTATTCCCACTGTTGCCGTTGCTCCTACAACTCATCAGTCAACTCAGACGGTCCTGGTGCAGGATGATCCTCGTCGCACCGGCGTGACGGAGGCAGATATGGTTCCCGTACCTTCTGGACTTGGCAGCGTCCGTCCCTCCCTCCTCCCCCAGTCAAACTGCCGACGGATGCAGATCTTCTCGCCAGGGAAGGAGGCGCCATCCTACATCACGACCCAGGATCACGTAACCTGCAAGCCTGGCTCCTGCAGCACTAGAGTTAGGAGGCTACGATATCCCGGCGGACCGCAAGGAGGTCCTTGCAAAGGCCAGGGCGTCCTCGACTCTTAAGTGCTATGGGCATTAATGGAAGAGGTTCTCTTTCTGGTGTTGTGCATCGAAGATCAACCCTCTACGGATTACGGCCCCTCAAGTGCTGCCGTACTTGCTGTTGCTGGCCAAGGCGGGCTGGCACATGCCTTCATCAAGATCCATCTGGCGGCTATCTCAACCTACACCAGAACTCCGAGGTCGTCGTCACTTTGTTCTCACTACCTGGTGAAGGAGTTCATGAAAGCACTGTTCCGCTCGTTCCCGTCGGTGAAGGCTCTGGCCCCGGCGTGGGAGCTCAACGTGGTGCTGACCAGGCTCATGGGCCCACCATTCGAGCCTCTGCATTCGGCACCGTTGAAGTTCCTATCGTGGAAGACAGCGTTTCTTGTGGCCATCACCTCCGCACGACGAGTGGGGGAGATCCAGGCCCTCTCCTGTAAACCTCCATAGCTGACATTCCACGAGACGAGGGTAATGCTGAGGACCCACCCCTCCCTCATGCCCAAGGTGCTGTCGGACTTCCATCTCAACAAACCCTTGATGTTACCTATTTTGTTCCCATCGCCTTCGTCGCTGTCCGAGAGGTCTTTGCACTTGCTGCATGTGGCTAGAGCGCTGAAGTTCTACGTGGACCTGTGAACCAAGTGAAGGCCCTCTCGAAGGCTTCCATTTCCAGATGGCTCTCCGGCTGCATCATGCACTGTCACCGGTTGGCAAACCGACCGTTGCCTGGCCGTCCGAGAGCCCATTCGACCAGAGCGATCGCTGCTTCTATGTCGTTCCTGTCTGGTGTGCCCCTGCTGGACATCTACAGAGCTGCTATGTGGAGGTCGTCGCACACCTTCACGAGATTATACTGCGACAACTAGGATTCCAGGGAGGAGTCCAGAGTCGGCCAGGCAGTGCGGCGCAACCGGTTCGCTTGAAGGTGAGCCTGGTGAGGAGGTAAGAGATGCTTAATGTTGAGTTGTTGAAATGCTTAATGTTGAGCCTTGCCACCTCCCGTGGTTGTGCATGTGTGTACTGCTATGTATTCTTGTATTCATGAGCATGTGAATCTATGCCAGACCCCATGTTGGAAAAGGAACAAGTTACTTACCTGTAACTGTTGTTCTCCAGCATGGGTCTGGCATGGATTCACATGCGAACCCTCCCTCCAAACCATCTGCAGCTCTTCTGTTGGTCCTACTGCCACTTTACGTGCTACCAAATCTGAAGATGGCTGCCAGAGGAGGGGCTTAGGTGGAGGGCAGTCATTGGCTGCGGGCAGTATGACCCAGATACCAGTGATTGGTTATTAGTAGAAAGACAGTTCAGAAACGAAACTGAAACTGATTTTTTTCTTTACCGAGGATTCCCAACCTGACGACGGGGAATATTCATGAGCATGGAATCCATGCCAGACCCATGCTGGAGAAAAACAGTTACAGGTAAGTAACTTTGTTCCATATAGTCTGTAATAAGCAAATGTGCTCTTGTTCTTTCTGGTCACCTTTTGAAAGGACTGGGGAAGCTGTGGGGAATGCACTATTCGGCTACTCCAAGTGTTGCATCTCAGCATTTATTGCTCCCCCCAGTCTCGAGTTTCCAAGTCCCATAATGTTTGGCCACAATGACTTTTTCACACAAGGAGACTACGGAACACTTCCCTAAAAGCCTTGAGGTTTTATAAACCTGTATCACGTGACAGTAATTGAACCAGCTCGCCTACCTGAAGTTTACAAGATGAAGCATATATTTTCAAGTTCATGGTACTCTCTATTGTCTGGCCTTCTCGTCCGAGCCAGCCTTCGTAAATCAACTACAGCTGCCTCTTGCTGAGCCAAGTGAGCTAAAGGATAGTCTGTCTAGTTAACAGAAGGTAATCTCACCTCCTTAACATAGGTTTATGAGGTTCCTATTGACAGTAACTGATCCTTATTCTGCACAACAACCCCAATGTCCCTGAAATTAACAAATGTTCTTGTGTTGGAGTACATGTCCCATCTTCAGCAGCACTAGAGTGTAACTGTTTGCTAGTTGGATAGAACCTTTGTGTTTAATATATAGTATTTGCCCTTATGAATATTTTTAAAACTCAAATATGAAATAATTCTATTTGTTAAAATTTGTTTCACTCCAGGAAGAGTTGTTGTATGTGCGTCTCCAGGCTGAAGAGCGGCACAGCCATGAGCTTGAGAGTGTTAGGTCCTCGCTGACTCTTCAGTACAAGGAAAACCTTCTGAATCTTAAGTTGGAACTGTCCGACCAATTTATTGCTGAGATTGAATCCTTGAAGAAAAAGCACTGTCTTGAGCTGGAACAGTTGCGTGCCCAACTCTCTGACCAGCACATCAGAGGTATGTAAGCATGTGCAGTGCAATTATGAGCAGTCTTTGTTATGTACATTCAAACTAAAACTCAAGCTGGCTTATGTAGCTCAAGTCCATGAATCTGTGCCTTCAGTCTCTGGGTACACTTTATAATAGGAAGAAGATGTAGTAGGTTGTTTCTCTGTGCAATGTTTATGGTCTGCGAAAGGAAGTAAGCCCCCTTTTGCTTACCTTTGTGCTTCTTCACTTTTTGCTTGTTCTCGAAGATGCCCCGACTATTTTTATGTATTGGGTTTAACCCTGGTCTCACTGGAAGTGCAACGCTTATACATGTGTCCCTTTTGAACCTTTAACCTCCACCCCCCAAAAAGGTGAGGGTTACTGCATAGATGCCCTTTAGTTTCCCCATTTCATTACCTTGTCCCAGACAGTTGTTTGGTGGCAGTACACTTGAGTACAGTGGCAGCACGAGCAATAGTCATTTTGGCTCTCGGTGAAACCTTTTCTTCTCCAGCATTGGATCTTACATAGATTCACATGCTGTTTGAGTATTCCTTGTAGTCGGGCTGAGAATCGTCGGTAATAGTAAAGCAGTGTGTTTACATTTTAAAACTGCTGTCACTTTAGCACTCTATCAATCATTTTGGATCATATTGCCCACAGCCAATTGACAGGTCTCCCATACTTCCACCACCTGGAAGCCATCTTCAGATTAAACCCTGCATTTCTTTGAAGATTTTTGTATATTTTTTGACTGTTCATCAATTCTTCATGATGTCAGGAAATTCCTCTGCCCGTCTGTGGTTTTGTTCAAGCTTTTCGGCTATTCAGGAGACATTGTTCCCGGTGCTCGCGTTGTGGCCTTAGCCCTGCCTGTGAAGCTATTGCTTACACGAGGAAGAAAAGCATTTTCAAGGCCCGTGCTACCTTTTGTCTATGTGGAGGATTTCCACGACAACTGTCTCTATTGCTTTTATCCTGACTAAGAGATTGGCGACTGTTCAATCTTCCAGCCTTTCTCCAACCAGACCGGTCACTGGAGGTAAGTGACTTGGCTAGATGATGGTGCTGAAGCCTCTGGTACCATCTGTGTCTGTAGCCATGCTTTCTTCAGGCCGAGCAAGCCCCTGTTACACATCTCTTCATCGAAGAGGTCAAGGTCCCATGATGACACTTAACTGTGGGAACGAGCAAGAAAGGGTAATTCTAGCCAACACGACAGCATTGACATCTGTGAAAACTTGGTCCACGAAGACGACTTCATCTTCGGCTGCAAAACTGCTTTCGGCATCGCTTTGTCCCGTAGACCTCTTTTGTCTACGACCCCCATCGGTGACTCACAAACAGAATAAGTCCTCTGTTATGTTGACGGCCCCACCAGCGCCAATTCCGACTGCAGCTACGGTGCAATGGTATCCATAGATGTCTGTCACCAAAATGACCACCTCGTCCATGACAAAGGTGCACACCTCCTTGTCGACAGCTCCGCGAGGCGTCTCTGGCTGGAGATTCTGCTTCTGCACTTCCCAGGCCGAAGCGTACCCATCCACTGGCCCCATACGTTCCTCCTGCCATTCCTGGACCTACTAGGCTTCCACCTGAGGACATATTGCAACCTGAAAAAAGGCTGAACAGAACGGCACACTGTTATTTGAGAAATCATGTGAAGAGTTTTTACTCCTTCAAAAAAATATATAACTGACTTTAGGTGCGTGGGAGAAGAGAACAGCTCTGGCGCAAAAGCTGTACATACAGAATGAACAACAAACTGTGTCCAGAAGTAATGGACATTCCAATTCTCTGCACACTATGTACGGTTTGGAATAACAACTAAATACTTAATATTCAAAGCACTTGAAATTCAAGAATCAGATGATAAATAGAAACACTTAAGGAAGAACAATAGTTAAAGGCCAATACATTCAAAATCAGTGATTTTTAATTGGAGTCTTAACAAATATGCTGCCCCCAAAGGCACTTTCTGTTCCTGCTGGGCCATCTCCAAGGCCAGCTCCCACTCAGCTGGAGATCATGACCTTTCTGTGAACATCCTGTCCACGCTGCATGATTTGGAATCGGAGTTACAGCATATTCTTCCTTCGTCTTCTATGCCTCCACACCAGGTGCTTCCTGCTGGACCGTTGCCTGCTCCTCCACTGCCTACTGGGTGCCTTTTACGCACCTGCTGTTCCTCCTGCCACCGTCAAGGATACTGATACAGAGGATTGCGTCTCCTTTGGGGATGGGTCTACCCACACGAATATCTCAGATGAGTGTGATGTCAAACCAAGGAATGATTAACCAGAGGACCCTTCTCTTCCTGACTCTCCTCTTGGTGAAATTTGATTCTTCCACATGCTTAAGCCCAGGGCAGACAAGTTGTTAGAACTCGTCCCAGAGGAGCAAAAGAAGAAAGGCTTCTTAAACCAGTGACGAGCAGACCAGAAGCCTGTGGTTGCCATACCTGTCCTTGAGGTCATCTGGGAAGACTCTTTTGACCATGAAAAGATTTGAGAAAGTTCTTCCAAATGCAACCCAGTCCAGACTCCTTAGTGTCGGCAGTGGTTTGGAAATGTTCTGCAAATCCTTCCTCGCCTTGTTCGGTGGCATCTGACCAGGAGGGGCAACATCTAGACCCCTTCGGGACGCGCATCATCTCAATGGCCGCAACTGCCATCAAGACGGCTAACGCTATGGCTATTCTGTCCCGCTAAGACAGAGTTATGGTTCAAGATGGGCCCAATATTGGATTTTTTGTCCAGATTCCAAGAAGGATAAAACTTTTGCCCTCCCTCGCCAAAAGGAAGTGGTCTCTGACCATTCAATTTCAGTGGCTGCAGATATTCTGGCTACACAATCATGGTTGGCTCAAGGCCATAAATTTATGTCCGGAAGTTAAATGGAATTTAGTGGACATGCCCTTCGAGAGGAACGACCTGTTCGTCAAGAAGGTAGATGACACCCTTCAAGCCATCCAAACACAGACACTGGCCGCTCCCTTGGTACGTTGCAGCAACAGCGGCAATCATTTTGCTCTAGGAAGACATGTTTTTCCAAGGACATCCAGTGAGTACGTACATCTACCGGTCCCAGTCCTACTGGTCCAGCAGCTATCCCCCCTTGTCATAAAAAGAGGAAGTTTCAAGCCTACAGGGGAAACGAGCACTGTCGTGGCTCTTTGCACACCAGGGGCCAATCCTCCAAGCATGCCTAACCAGGCTCCCCCTCACATTCACACCCCAGAGGGAGGGAGACTCCAATTACGTTGAGCAGTGGTGTACCATCACCACAGACGAATGGGTATTGTCACTGATTCAGCAGCGCCACACCAAATTAATCGAGTGTCCGCCCTCTATTCCTCCCTTGTCAAATGTCAAAAAGCACTTGCCATTGCTCCTGCGGGAGGTTTTGTCTACTCTCCAAAGGGGCGATCGAGCATGTTTCCCCCGCCAGCAACAAGGTCAAGGAGTGTGTACTAGAGATACTTTCTCATAAAGATAAAATCAATGGGTTTGAGACCCATTCTCAACCTACACCACTTCAACAAGTTCCTGTGGGCTCAATCCTTCAAGCATAGTCTCAGACAGCTGCAGGAAGGTGGGGATTTCCTGTCATCCTTGGACCTGGAAGATGAGGACGTTCATGTCCCTTTCCAAGCATTTACGAGTTCCTGTCAAAGGACAACATTTTCAGTGCAAGGCCTTGCACTTCAACCTCCGCTGAGCTCTGAGGGGATTCACAAAATGAAATGTCAAGCTCTGGTTACTGCTCATCTACGTTGTTCAGGGTTGTATGTCTTAGCTTGCACTGACGATTGGCTGGTTCAGACAGACTGTCTTCCACTGGCTTATTGACACACCAGAGACCACAATCCATTACTTGACATCGCTAGGGTCTCCAACAACTTTAGCAAATCCTGCTTGACCCTTGCAGCAAGCTCTGTTCTTAGGAGCTTGTCTGGACATGCTGTCCTGCAACGCTACCCTTTCGGAATACATAGTGAAGGCAATGCTATCGAAAACTCTATCGCAAAAGGCGTTGGCATCGGTCCGCATATTGAAGTCCCTGCTAGGGCTGATGTCATCCTGCATCCCTTTAATACAGCACTGCAGGCTTCAAATGCAGCCTCTCCAGGAGTTTCTCAATGCTTGATGGAAAAAGGTTGCATGGGAAGACACAATTCTGTTAACGCATACCTTTCCAAGCCCCCTTCGCTAGTGGATGCTTTGCTTCAATCTCACACAGGCACCCTTTCGTTTGCCGGGCCATCAGGTCACATGTCACAACAAACGTTACTCTGGAGGGCTGAGGAGCCCACACAGGCCATCAAAAAAGGTCTTTAGTCGTCGTCGGAGAAATCGTTGCACATCAACGTCCTGGAATTGCGCTCTGTGTTCTGGACCCTGATGTCTTTTCTACCGCCACTACAGGGCCTGGTGGTCTGTGTTTACTGACAACACAACCACAATGTTTTACATCCCCAAGTAGGGCAGCAGCCATTGTGTCAATTGATGCTTGGAGCCTATGAACTTGGGCTCTAGCCCAGAACCTCTTCCTGTTCAGTCTACCAGAGATACACAACTCTATGGCAGATTCCCTCAGAAGGGAATTGCGCTCCTGTTAGAAGTGTGGGAACATCTAGACTATCCGGTCCCGCATCTTCAGTAAGTGAGAAACAGCCGATGCCAATCTGTTCACAACCTGGGAGAACAGGAAATGCTGGGCTTTCACTAGCAGATTCCATCAAACACTGAGCCTAGGGGTCACCTGCACTTTCTGTGGGAAGGCATGTTCCTGTATGCGTTCCCTCAGATTCCTTTTGTTCCTCTAGTGATTGACTTGTTCAGACTGCAACAGTGCAAATGGTGACCGTAGCTTAGCCGAGGTAGTAGTGTTTCCCGGATCTCCTAAGCATCTCATCAGCACTGCTCATCACGTTACCGCCGCTTGTCAACCTTCTGTCCAGCGACCAACAATCAGCGCTAAATCACGACCCGAGCTCCCTCAATCTGGCAGCCTGGCTCCTGATTCTTAGATTTTGGAAGACTACCTATGATACCAGACACTCGTGAGGTTCTGGCCAAAGCCTGGGTTTCCTCCAAAGTTTTCTGCTACAAGAGCAAGTGGAATTGTTTCTCCACTTTGTGTTCTGGTTGTGGCTCAATCCTTTCAATGTAGCAGCTCAGGACATCTTGCCTACTTTTTTTATGTTTTAGTTTTGTATAATTTGATCTTTATTAAAATTTTCTAGGAACAGCCAACACCATGTTAAAGTGGATGCAAACCTATTCAGGGATGCAGTTCGACAAAAGACAATCCACGATCCGACTTGTGACAACATCAACTTGATTGTTCAAATAATACAATAAACCTGAACCGTTCCCTTTTCAACCCCCTCCCCTCCCATCTCTCACTCGCCACCCCCAATCTCTAGATAATGGACAACAAGTGTGGAGAACTCTCCTAGGATGCTATTAAAGTGT
The DNA here is from genome assembly GCF_040938575.1 of Ambystoma mexicanum. Taxonomy (NCBI): domain Eukaryota; kingdom Metazoa; phylum Chordata; class Amphibia; order Caudata; family Ambystomatidae; genus Ambystoma; species Ambystoma mexicanum. The sequence continues at coordinate 903,669,892 of NC_090931.1, read as the reverse complement.
GTGCAGCGGTCGCAGTGCTATCATGGTAGGTGCTACAATGATCTCTAAAAGGCTAGGAACAGAAGCCATTACATATCTATGTGGGTGTGAGACTCCATTATCATTGCCGTCATGCTCTCCATCATGTAGATTTCATGGGCCTATCTTCTCCATTCTATACAGGTAGGTGGGAAGATGGCCTCTCTGCCAGTAAATTGTGAGGCACACCCAGGCTGCCAAAAAGAAGTATCTTGCCATGTGGTTTAAATGCACATACTTGTCCTCTGTGCTTTCAAGACTAAATAACACTAAAAACAGCATTTCTTCATCGATGTGAAGCATTCATTATAGATAATAAACCGTTCTTGGGTCGTCGTCATTGAACAGTCCCTTTAAGACTTAAATGATATGGCCCATTTAATTTTTTGATGTTGAGACATCGCAGAATTCTCATTTGGTTTTCCTGCTTTGAATTAGGACGGTTGACAACAGGAAGACGGTCTATGGTTAGTATGAAGATAGGAATATAGGCATATCTATCCTCATTGAGTAGACTGACAAATGTTAAGTCACATTCTTGCGAGTGTTAATGTATTGTTAACATGTTTATGCACAATATCTGAATGGTAAATGTATGAAATCGTTACAAAGCTTTCCGCAAATGAGCGATGGAGCTCAAGTTATTATTGTGATAAAAGCCTGCGGGGGACTAAGGGCATGGGTGTTGGCGACCATGTGAGTGAACAGCCTGTAAGAGCAGAGGAGGAAGTTGCTGTCATCGACCTGCCCTGCACACTTTATTTTAAAAAGTGTTGCCCTACGAGGGCAAAGCCTGTGGGGGGGACTAAGGTCGCATATGTTGGCACCCGAGGTATGTTGGCGTCTGCCTGGTCGGTGGTGCATTGCCCAGTACTCAATTTTGGCCACTCTGGACTTTGCGCCTATGTGCTACCTGCCTTTTAAAAGACCTGTAGGCTTCCAGCGTTCCTTTTACTTGGCGGTTTCTCAACCCGTCTCGGGAGTCAAACTGTGGAAACTTGCATCAACTTAAAGTAACAAATTGAAGTAGCAAATTGAAGATTGCCTCCTGTGTAACTATTTTCCCTGCTTGCTTGGAACTCCCTGTTATACGTGGACCAGAGAACAGTAGAAAGGTAGAGGGAGCAGGGAGGGAGTCGGATTCTGGCAGCCCACCAAGCCAGTCAGTTGTTCCCTTGCCCTGCCTTTTTTTAAATAACATTGTCATGCTTTTTTTGTTGTGTTCTTGGTTTCTTGTTCTTGAGCTTTTTTTCTCTTATGTGTTTATGCTTTTACAGGAATCGTTAGATTTTGCGCATTTGAAACGATGTGCTGTAGTGGATTTACATTTTCTACCTGCATCAGTATTTGCACCTTTAAGGGTATGAGCCTGGTTTCACTGGTGTTATATCGATATATGATGAAACATAAGGCCAGGGAATGTTGTACTGTGAGCAGTCGGGCAAAAAAAGCTAGGAATACACAGAGCGCTAAAAAGACTGGGCATCATCCCTCCCTGGACACGTTTGAAGGAAATGGCGAGAAGGATTGAAGAATGCATTCTCAATACAGAAAAGGCTATTGTGGCTGCTAATAAGAGGTGTCTTGTTGAGTGTATAACAAGTCAGCTTGTTTTTGCAGAGCCCCTTACCCCAGTGTGATTCCCGATTAAGAGTGTTGAATTATTCAGTTCTTCCTCATCCCACCCTCCTCCTGCATCAGAACCAGTGCTGACCTTAGAGTTGTTCATTCAGCTGACACAGGCTATCCCTCCTCCACTCTCCAAATCTTTGACTTTGATCACTCAGGAGGTCTCTCAGAGCGGGTTGGAGCCCTAACCGGTCACACCAAGTGCACTGAAGACTGGGAGGGCATTGTCATCCCTGGACAGTGAAACATCCTGGGATACCGATTTGAAATCTGTAAAAGATATATTGGATAAGAAGCTAGGCTCAATCATGATAGTGTTGCTTTCCTTCAAACTAGTAATGGGTTAGTTGTCAATCATAGATGACTCAATCAGGTCATCAAGAAATGGCAGACCGATTTGGCAGCCCATGGCCTGCTAGTGGCCCCGGTAGTCCCAATGCCAGGTTCCCAAAAAAGTGGCTTCTGAAATGCTGGCCCGTCAAAATATATAGTCGCACCTGTTGACATTCCTTCCTGCCAAAAAGGTATGACTGTTACAAAATTCTATCGCTGGGGGAGGGGTGAAGGGGCTGAATGTGTGTGAGAGAGGTTTTGAGGAGACTTTGAATTTGCCACTGTTTGCGGCTCCGCTGATGGGATGAATTATTCCCTTCCTCCCAAGCGGCTACATAGTCAACAGTTAACCTAATGAACAAGAATACCCATTGGATTAACACCAACCTGCAGGGCCTTAATTTCTTGTTAATGGCTTGCAGAGTTGGTTTGGTGGGGCAGTCACCTAAAACGATAGAGGAAGCTTGTGCGGTTGCCAATCCCTTAATTCAGAATTATTTGATGAAGTCTAATCTTTCTAGGAGTCTCGGATCTTTTGCCTAGCCTGGTCGATTGTTTCCCTTGGCTTTTATTTACAGCCCAACTTCAACCATACGGGATAATCCTGGGCCGGATATTGCATAAGCTTTTTGTATTAAAACAAGTAGGACCAGTGACCCTAATCGTAGGAGTGGGGTCAGTATAAGACCTAACTTAGTGGACGAATGTGCAAGCTGGCCGCCTCAGCTTCTATGGGGGGAGGCGCAGTTTTGTTGTCCAATAGTTTTCAGGCCCTATCTTCTTTAGAAGAGATTGATTGAATGGACCTTCAGTGTGTTGTGGAACATTTGTTAGGCCCATTACAGGTCCTTGTGGAAGGTATGGACAAAGCAAATTATGCCCCAGGGATTCTATCTGCTACTGATTCTGCCTTTCTATCCTGGAATATAGCTGGATCTAAGGGGGCATTTCAGGATATAACTACTTTGATTTTCTTGAGTCAGTTTGATATCATTCTGCTCCAAGAAACGTGGCCACAGAGGATCTCTTTTTGGATGGCTATCTGTAATTCGCACTTCCGACCCAAAAGAACCAAAGAGTTTGTGCCTTTGGGGGCTTGGCCATTCAGATCAAAGCCTCATTACTGTGTACCCATAGAAACCTAAATCCTAATTTCTCCTTTCTCCAGCATGTTCTTTCTTCTCCCACTGGGCCATCTCTGTCCTTAGTACATTTCTACAATAGTCCCCATAATTCTGAGCCTAATAGATTGGATGCTTTTAAAACTTAAATGGAGGAGAAGGTGATACCTAGGTTACATAAGAACACCATTCTGTTGGTGTGGGGTTGATTTTAATTGAAAAGGGAGTAGGCTTGGCAGAAGACCTTAATGACTCTGCAAAGGATGAGGGTGCCTTGATTGCCTCACACCAGAAATACAGGGTGTAAATGGGAGAAAATGTACCCTGATATTTTTTACCAAAGCCTGGGTCCTCTGTTTTCTCAGCGTATGTTGACTAAATTGAAGTCAAACTCTATCCCCTCTGAGTTAGTAGCAAACTTCCTTGCGCTTATGGTGTCCAATTACTTTAAGAGGGAATTCACTGATAAGAGGCTGACAAGTAAAGGTTGGTTCAGTGAACACTGCAGGGCCTCTTAAGTGAGCTCTTATCTATCTTTTATTCTCCAGAAAGATCTAAAGGTGCACTGATAAAGGCTTGAGTGGAGTATTAGACAGCACTTGAGCTTAGGCAAAGGGAATTAGAAGAGTAGGCCTTCGACTCCTTGCAAATGATGCTTGGAAATTTTGGGATTTTGAAGCACAGGGCCTGAAATACAAGACCATAAGGAAAGTGGTATTCCCTCAAAACGAATGACAAAATAACGAGGCAAAAAACGCAGAGTTCTTAAAAATCCAATTTAAATGGGACAATCTTTGGGAGGAGTGTCTCGTTTCAAAGCCATGTGTACCGGCCAGCCCCTGCATATGAACTTGAAGGTATATAAGGCTCAAACTAAGGCGGTCACCAATTATGGTGCATGCTTATGAGGTTTTGAGGGGGTCAACTCTCTCCAAATGAGAGAGAACACGTTTCTGAGAGGGCTGTTGGGATTACCCAGTTCAGCCTCTATTCCATCCATTCTGAACTGGGTATTGGGTTTTTGCAGGACGACTGGTTTTGGCTCCTATTTTCTTCTGGTTAAGGGTACGGTCTAATCCAAAGACAGCCTTGATGCAGCACATTCTTAGGGCCGTCATAGGGGAGGAAGGCTGATCCCCTGGCTCAAGTACATCAATGATTCCTTATTTCAGTCCATTCCCTGACTGTTTCCGCAAAATGCTGTTAAGCACTAAAGGTATAGAGTCTGAAAAACGCTTTCATGTATAAGATTAAGGAACATTGTGAAGCTAGTGCACTGCTTGTTCCTGCCAATAAGTGGTTGGCCATGATTAGCTCGGTGGATATTATGCAGCCATATCCATCTGTGATGCTCATTTACATGATTGTTGGGCACTAACTAGGGCTCTTTTCAATTTGTGGCTGTTGAGAACAGTTACTGCAAGGTGGAAGGGCTAACCAGATTCTTCCAGCTGCCATGTTTGTGGGCACCAATCAGAGGATGTCTTATACTTTGTGAGGTTTTGCCCTCGTTATTTGTCCATCAGACATGTACCCTGCAAGTTAAATTTCACCCATAGCTCTGACAAAAATGTTATTAGCCATGTGACCTTTGACTCTGCTGATAATGTCCCAGGGAAGCTAAAAGCTGCCCATAGCCTAAACTCTACTGCCACCAATTATTCTGTGCCCTCTCTCAAATGTGCGCTGGTCAGTGCCTGCTTCCTAACAGCCCACACACTTGATATCCATGACCTCCTCATAACCGGCGATCTTGACGCCCTTGCCATTCCAGAAACATGGCTACATGCTACCTCAGTCCCAACCCTCTTTGTAGCAATCTTAACAGGCTACACCATTCTCAGGTCGGATAGACAACACTAGAGGCCGAGGAGTTGCTAAATTGCGAAATACTTCCTTCGTATAAGGACTCTTGACACCTCCCTTAATGAGAACTGCAACATCATATCCGTGAAATGGACCACCTCACCCACAAACACAATTACAATCCATGTTGTCTACAGCCAACTGGCCCTATCCTGACCTTTGAAGGAGACCTTCTCCACACAGTAGGTGATAATATCAAACACTTATCAAAAGTGATCTGAACTTGGGGTTGAAGGACCCCACTGGCCAAGAAGCATCCTCCATCGCCAATTCTCTTAATGCCCTTGGGTTCAGCCATCGCATCTGCGCTCCCACCCATGCCAAGGGTTGCACCCAGGACTGGATTGCAGACCTCAACTGCCACATCGCAACTGAATCGAACACTCCTTGCCCGTGGTCTGACCACCACATTATAGCGTTTGCGATCCACCAACCGGCCACCACTCCCATGCCATCGTCCTTGGCACGTAGCTCTCGCAAGCTAACCAAAGATTTCATCCTACCCTTTCTCGTCTCTCTCAAACAGAACCACCTCTAAGACTAGTGTTCATGCGGGCCTCCAAGCTGTGCAAACAAGACATCATTCAGCCAAAGCCACCACCTTCAAGAGCAGAATATCCAACACCAAATCTGACACCAGGGAACTTTTCTCCATCCTCACGGAATTGGAGATACCCCCACGCACCGCCAACACTCTAACCGAAGACCAAGCATGGTGCACGAATATATAAAATGCCATGATACTCCGAATCGACCCTCTACATAATAAGAATTCTCGCCAAACAATCCTCTGAAACCTTCGCAACCGACCACTACACCCATCACCTCTCCTACGACGAATAGCTTGGGCATCCCACTTTTTTGCTTCCAAAAAGTCTCTGAACTGGAAGCACTACACATCCTAAAGAGCCTGAAACCCTCGAGATGTAAAGGGGATGCATCCCCTGCCTCTCTCATTGAAGACTGCACCAAAGGCTTGACCCCCCCCCCAGCTACCCCCCTCCTTCATCACTACCTTAATTAATGCCTCTTTCACTCGGGGCACAGTGCCCTGCAGCTTTAAAGAAGCTTGGGTACTCGTGCGTCTAATAAAATCCTCCTTACCAAATAATTACCAGCCAATTACCTCTGTCCCCTTCCTGCTAAACATACTGGACAGAGCAGCTATGTTCAAATTCAGCACCACCTGGAAGCAAACCATATTTTAGGAGTTCGCCAGTCTGGCTTCCATCCAGGCCATGGCACAGAGTCTGTGCTCCTTGACATGAAAAACCAGCTTGACGAGATTATAAATGATGTCATGCCTGAAACTTAATGTCAAGGTTGCGCTTCTCTGTACAATGAATGATTAGTACAAATTTGAAATTTGGGAAAGTAGATTACGTTTTAATGTAGGTCATGAGAAAGCCTTGACATTAAAAAAAAATGTTAAAAAGAAAAAAACAGTATAGCTGATTTCACTATCACAGGAAAGAATAATAGTGACACAGACTTGTTAGTTTAGAACTAAAAGTTCAATTGTTCCATTTGTTTGGTGTTACCCTGGGTTGTGTGGTCTGCAGTCCACAGGGAAGAAAATAGTTTTTCTGAATTGTGTTCAAGTTGCTTGTATTTCAATTGGTTATGTAAGCTGATGCCAAAGAGCCTTATTGTTGTGAACTTCTCAGTTCAATTAATTGGGTTTGCTGATGTCCAGACTCCTAATTCTTTGAAAGATTCTTACATTTTTTTTTTAAAGTCCTCAAATTGGTGGAGGCCAAGGCTCCTAGTTGTTGAAAGGTCCTTGACACGTGTTTCCCCACTCCAGTTTTTGAGTGGTTCATCAAGAGGAGAATTGGTAATTATAAGAAAGGCTCCAGTTAGTATGAAGCTGTAATGATTCCAGTTAGGATCTCCATTTGGGAGAATGGTGAATTTTGCATGTTTTGATTCCATGAAAAAATAAAGATACAATGGTATATTTGCTTGCACACACTCGGTTATAGATTGAGCTGTTCGAGATTCAGGATGTGTATACTCACGTTATTATATGTCCTTAATTTTTCAAGTTGTTGCAAAATAATAGTTCAACCTGGCCTCCTTTGCTATGTTTCTAATGTCGCAGATGTATTCCTAAAAATGTGGAGAACAGTTCATGTGGAAGGTTGCTCTATAAGCCAAGCTCATCTAGGCTGTTTTACAGTTTGTGTTTGCAATTTCTGTGGTTCTAATATTGAGGAAATACCTCATGCCCAGATAGTTGCATTTGAGGGCAGTGAGTGACATTTTTTTTTTTTTTCCAAGACCCAGGAATTAAGGGAAATTAGTAATCTGACCGCACACAGGTGTGGGCTAAATAGCTAGAAAATAGAAAGAGAATGGTATTTCTGGAAAAAGATGTTCTCCTATATCAAAAAATATCTTACCTAAGCGAATGCTAGTAGTGCTGCTTGGTCTGTCTGAGATGGTCCGATTGCCATGGTAAGTGGTAGGAAAGACCAGCTTAAATAGCGTCTTTTTGCATATGGTGCCGTCGGCGCGATGACGTCATGCGTTTTCACGCTAAAACGTGAAGACGTCATGCGCCCGCGATAGACGCCCGTCTTTGAATTGCTCTTTTTTTTACCGTGATGGGATTCTAAGCCTTACAATGCATTGTTAGTGTGGCGAATCTACTTGAAAATGACAAATCAGTCTACTACTTGAGGTTATTGTGGAGAATGTGGCAGGCTTGTGATACTGATGTATTCCAAAGTTACATGATGTTGTTGTGGACAATGATCTTGATTTAACAGATGACATGTCTTTATAATTTGGAGTGTTGCAGGATTTTTATGTGGGTGTTAGGTTGCGCTCTATCTTGAATGTTCTCTATCTCTGAAATGATTATGGATAGATTCGTGGTAGAGGAAGAAGTATATTAGTATATTTATTCCATCGATTTTAGTCAGAGGGGTCTATGGTGATGGACCAAATCTATATATTAATGGTGTTGATGTGGTTATTTTGAGAACAGAAGGGCAGGGAAAGGGAGAAAGGGTGAAGAGAAAGAGAGAGAAGAGGAGGGTCGGAGGGTGTCAAGGATTGTTGTAGATAGTGTGTACTTATATGGAGAGGATAACATATTAAATGTATGTGAATCGCTTTCCTGTAATTGGTCTATAGAAAGTGGAATAGCTCTTGGTCTGTATTTAATCCAGTGTTGCACGTGTCCATAAGGCAGATCCAGCGTGCTTCTTGTCATCTTAAGAGGAGTTCTGTGTTGCCTCCTCTTGGTGGTGGTTTGAGTTTCACGATTCCAAAGAATTTGAGGTCCTGTTTGTGAAATTCATGAGTGAGTTGTTATGGGCGATTTCATGTTCTGGTTTTTTATGGCTCTGATATGTTCACTTATCTTTGTTTTTAGATGACATATTGTGCTTCCTATATAGAGTCGATTACACAGGCAGTTGATGCCATATATAACAAAATTTGCTGTTGCAATTGATTAATTGTTGGATGGTGTATTTGGAGCCGTTGGGTTTTAGTGATGGTAGTCTTCACATTGTCTGAATCCTGGCAGACAGAGCACTGGCCACATTTGTAGTTCCCTTGAAGTGGTTTCTTTAACCACAATGTATTCAGATCTATGCTTGATGCGGTTGTTTTGGTTAGAAAATGTGAAGGACTCAGTTGTTATGTCAAGTATTTTGCTTTTCTGAATGTCAGAGTGGGTTGCATTCCTAGAGCAGGAAGTAGGTCTGGGTCTGATTAAGATGTTCCAATTTTTGTTAAGGATTTTGCGAATTGCTCTATTGTTCGAGCTGTATGTTATGAAGTTGTTTTTTTTATCCATATCGGTGGTCTTGTTCTTTTTATTTTTAACTTGTAGCACTGCCTGTCTCGGTCTTGTTGGTGATTTCCGATAGCTTTTGTTGAGAAGTTCTGGAGAGTATCCTCTTTGCTCAATATTCTCAATGGTTCGAGTTACAGGTTTAGAAAACTCCTCCTCCTTTGTACAGTTCCTCTTTACCTTCAGCATTTCAACAAATGGGATATTCCGAATCACATGCTGTGGATGGTTGCTTGATGCATGTAGCACGCTATTGACTGAGGTTGGTTTAGTGTAAAGTGTTGTGTGTATTGTCATTGTCAATATATAGCGTGATGTCCAGAAGGTTGATGCTGGTTTGGCTGTATTCTGTTGTGAGCTTAAGATTGTAAGTATTGTTGTTGAGATATCTGAAATATTACTGAAATGATTGAATTGTTCCGTTCCATATTAGAAAGATGTCATCGATGTAGCAGGCCCAAAATACAATGTTATTGAGGTGGGTGAATGATGGATGTTGCCACGCAAATTCAAGTTCATAGTGGCCCATGTATATATTAGCATATGATGGGGAATATTTCGCGCCCATATCCGTCCCCTGGATTTGTCGGTAAAGTGTTTGGTTAAACATAAAGACATTGTTTTGAAGCATAAATTGTAACATTTCGAGGATCATGTTATTATGGTCGTTGAATGAGACAGATCGAGTTTTGAGAAAGTATTCAGTAGTAGTGAGTCCTTTGTCATGTAATATGCTGGTGTATAATGCTGTAACGTCCATTGTGATCAGCCAATAGTTTGTCCCATGGTATAGTTTCCGTTTGCTGTATAATGTTGGTAGTATCTCTGATGTATGAGGCTAGTGATCTGGCCAATGGTTGTAGCTGGTGGTCAATATACTCTGAGATGTGTTCTGTTATGGATCCAATTCCATTGATTATGGGCCTGCTGGATGGTAGGTTAATGAATTTTGTGTGAATTTTTGGTAGGAAGTAGATAGTCGGAATGATGGTATGTGAGATACTCGTATATTGATATTCCTCTTCTGTGAGGAGTGACTGGTCTCTCCAATAGCTGCTCATGGTTCTCCTTTTTTCACCTAGTTGAGTCAATGGGTTGGCGGTAAATTGTTCGTAGCACTCTGTCGTTGAGATGTATTAGTGCCATTTTGATGTAGTCGCTTGTTTTCAAAAGCACAATGTTGCCTCCCTTATCGGAGGATTTTATGGGCATGTCTTCATTGTTTCTTAGTTCTTTGAGTGCTTTGGTCTGTTGGATTGTTAGATTTGATGGATGGCTGTTTTTTCTGTTTCCTGTGTTCAGATAGTTGTCTCTCAGTTCTTTTTGAACTACTTTGAAGAATGTGTTGATTTACATTTTCTGTTGGAAATGTGGGTGTGAAGGTTGATTTGTCCTTTAATTTGGTGTTGGTTGCTAGGCCCATTTCGATGTTCTGTTCATCTGTGAATCTTCCAATGGTGAATTGACGATTTTCTTCCGCGATGTTAAGAAGATCTATTGTTTTCTCTACATGTTCCAAAGAGAGTTCTGAGGGTATAGTTTGAATTTCCAAGGGTTTTTTCTGACATCAATATTCGCAAAGAATTTCTTGAGTTTGTTTCCTGCAGAATGTGTTTTCTTTAATGTCAAGGCTTTCTCATGACCTACATTAAGACTTAATCCACTTTCACAAATTTCAAATTTGTACTAATCATTCATTGTACAGAGAAGCGCAACCATAGGACATTAAGTCTTAGGTTTGTTATAGCCCAGGTCAGCCTCTGTGGAAACCCTTAGTTGCAGCATCTCTGCCGGTCAGCATCAAACCCTTAGTCTACATATTGACTAACCCAAGTGGGCGCCATCACTGTCAAAAGGCTGAAAGTTTTTCCAATTAATTAAGGGATGCCTGCTCTGCTTCTCCTCCTAGATCTGTCCGCTGCTTTTGATTTAGTGGAACATGGAATCCTTTGCTACCATCTCACCACCTCAACTTTATTCTTACCTAAAACTATTGCTTGGGCTTCCTCATTCCTAGAGGGCAGAGTAATGAGTGTTCGCTGATATACCAGGCTAGAATACTGTAATGTACTCTTTGCTGGTACCACTGCACGCCTACAGAAACAGCAGACCATCCAAAACAAGGCTCTTCGAGTGGCCCTTAACATTCCCAAATCGGAACACATCTCTGACGCACGAAGAGCTGTACACTGGCCTTACCTGACCCAGAAAATCTGAGGTGCATTTACCTAGGCCCAGAACTTCATACTCCCATCTATCCCAGCACAAGTTTTAATGCTCCAAAGCGGGAGGTTTGAGTTTCCCATCAATAGCAGCTAAAAAATGGAACTCCCTCGCATCCGCTCGGAGGGCCAAAGACTCCTACTGGGTCTTCAGCTGAACCCTCAAAACATGGCTGTTTGCATAAACTGGTGAGAACATGGCTGGCTAACTTAGCTGGCTAACTGGCTGTATGTAACCACCAATTTACTCTGCTCCCTGTCTATATGTAACTAATATAACCAACTGCCAACTTGCTGCAAGTAAGTGGTACCTGTAACGACCCATGCATTTTGTGCAATGCAGACCTGCACTTTTTTTCCTTTTAATGGCAGATACTCCTTATGGGGAATGGGGGCTGCTTTCGTTTTTAAATGGAGCTTTGAACCTAAGGAAATGCCACACATCTGCGATACTAAACGCTTAAATAGCAAAGTCTCATGATTTTCTGTGTATAGGCTTCTCAGATGCGATTCTCACTATGACTTTTGCTTTTGGATAGTTCTTCTCGTTTGTATGGTCTGTTGGTTTAATGATTGTGAAATAGACGTCCTTTGATATTTAAGGACTATGGGCCTCATTCCAAGTTTGCCGGTATTTGGCAGTGAAAATGAACGTGCTGCCAAGGCTATTGCTTATTTCAAGCCCTCCCAGTGGGAATTCCAGCAGCCTTTTTCAGGGTGATGAAAAAAACTCTTCTGATGTTCTTGTGGGTCGGGAAAAGGTCACAAATGGCGCGTAGCACACTGATCCTCCCCAAAGATAGGGGGGTGGGATTTCTGGATTTTAGGGAATACTATAGGGTGGCACAGTTTTGATTTCTAGTCGACCATTTAAGGGGAAACGATTAGAAGCAACGGTTGGGTCTAGAAAATGATCTAGTTTCGCCACTCAAATTGGGTGAATGGCTATGGGTCCCTCTTAGATGTCTGCTGGTAAGAATAAGGACACACCCGGTGTTGGCAGTATTATGGCATCTGTTGAGGAAAACGACAGATGCAGGGAGTGATTACCTGCCGTCCCCCCTTAGTTGTACATGGGCACCTCGTGATAGTGAGGGCAATATGAGTGGACCAGACTGCGGCAAACGGGCTGCTTCTACACAGCAGGGCGGAGGGAGCACAGTGTTGGAACGGCTGCGAGAGGGGAACATGGGAGGTGTGGCTGAGCAAGGAACGAATGGGAAATGCGAATCTGGTGAGGACACAGATGCGAGGCACTAATAAAGCAAGGGGGTGTTTATTTTTCTCTCTCGGGCAACAGCACGACAGCAAAGTGAAGGAGAACGGGATACGAGAGAAAGACCTGACGAAGGAGAACACTGCCACAGAAGGTTGTGTGTGGGCTTATAAAAGAATTGAGAGCTGTGTGGCTGAGCCGTTCCCCAGGCACTAGTGCTTGTGTGAGGTCTCTCGCTGGGAACCAAGGCAGCTGCAGGACGGCCGAAGAAAGGGACTCCAACTGGTTGTTGGAAGTCTGGGGGAGTCTGCCATTCATCCAAGAAGGCACAGAAGTACTGACAGAGGTGAGAGGAGGAGGGGAGCTGGATGGGTCTTCCCTGACTCCCCAGTCTCCCACATTTATACAAGAGGAGGGGAAGTTGATGCAAAATGAGGATGGTCGCCACTGAGGGAAATAGTGAAGAAGAATAGAGGAAGCCTTCCAGACCCTATAGTGCCCGTGATAACCAGGGTACTGGGGAGGCCCTACACCCCCAGTTTGTTTATCTTTGTTAATTTTGACTTGTAAAGCGGATCGCCGCCCACGAGGGAGTCAGAGGGCGTACAGAAGTCTCTTTCTGGTTTCAGCAAGCCCATGAGAGCAATGGGTATCGGGGAAAGAGGAAATACTTTCTACTCGCAAGGACAGGTAGGAAAGCAGATTGCTGCCCACGTGGAACCCACAACTGGGTCAGGAACATTGGCAGGGTTACAAGTACTCGCATTCTTGAGTAGTGCAGCCACTTCCTGGCTAGGGTGCAGTAACACTTGCACTGATAGAGCCTGGAGTTGCTGGGTGCAGAACTGAGAGGTCAACTGATTAATAAATATTCTCGTTTTAAAACTTTACCAGCCCGGGTGTCATCTTTTCCAATCCCTGGGTGCGTGACCCCCAGCCCCCAATTAGAGACAAAATGATTGACCCTCTGAGATTTCAGCCGTACCAAGAACTGGTATGGTTGGGACAGGCATGGAATGAGGGCAAGTTCTGTGGTGTAACTGACCTGCATGAGGCCTTAAAGGTCGGACCCATGCCCCCCTGTTCTGCTTACACTTAAAGGGCATTCTCACGGATCATCAGTGGGTAAAGAAAATCAGCCGCACACTGACATTATTTGAGCAGAAGCTAAATACGGCCTCTGGATCATGGGGGTCTCATCTCTAAAAATGTATGCCACCCTAGTATCGATGGTTCATTGGACATTCCTCCTACTCGGCAAAAAAGGAATAGAGACTTGGGCATACAAGAAGGGAATGACGTTTGGCAAGCAATTTACAAAGCAGTATGTTCCACTACCATAGCAATACAAAAGGTGTGATGGCTGGAAGGTTTTGAATTCATCTTAACCTCTGTCATTGCTCTGGGCACCTCTCCAGACCATCGTTTAATGTTGTGAGGGGTATACCTTTCAGGTATGTTTGGATTGGCTTGGTTGCTGCACCTGTTTTCTGGCCTGTACAGCTGCGTATAGTAGCAGGCTATGTCTGTTGGTTGTGTTAACATGCGACCAAAATCCCCCCATGATTTTATAGACCACTCTCATCCTCTGCCCACTTAGTCGGGCCGCCAGGAGAGTAAAAATGTCGCTCTTCTAAGTTCTATTTGAGAAATGTAAGCTGATTTCAGGCTTTCCCTTTCCAGATGTCCTCAAGTTCCCTGCTCAGCTCAATAACTTCCTGAAGCCTCTCATCCGATTGGACTTTGTTATTCTTGAGGTCCGTTTCCTTAGCCTTAATGAATAGCTTCAGTTACGTTTCCCTTAGCAGCCGCTCCCTCTTCTTCGCTGCCCATTTGTTAGGCAAGAATTGATGTAGTAACCCTGGGGGAGACTACCTATCCATTTGGTATTGGGTAAGCCACCTATTGGTATAGGTCTGTACTACAAAAGTTGGTAGTGTGACTGAGCAGCCAGACTTATCTCAAAAGGGGTAAATGTGAGCTGTATGGCTGTAGCATCGAAATTCTCCAATACATTTATCCAAATAACACGAACTCAAGGTTTTCTAGTAAAATAATTATTTATTTAACAGTCAGTATAAATAAGCATTCTTGAAAAAGGGCAATGTGCAACAATCAAAATACACTTCAAAATACTTTCTCAGAATCAAGGCAAAGCAAGTAGATACTCTTTAGAGATGCTTCATACACACTCCCTACACCCTGAGGCGAATTCACTAACTAGGACAGTAATGGCAATTATAGATCACTTTTGCACGTTGTATAATAAAGATTTTCCATAATAATTTACTAGAAAGTCTTAATTCTATTAAAGACGCGCAGGGGAGCATTATGCTTCTTTCTTTATTAAAACTAGTAAAGAAGCTCAGCTGCAAGATATTTTGTGTACCGAGTGCAATATGGATAATATACATAAAGAAAAAGGTGCACCAAATATAATAAAATATAAAACAACATAGTAACACATCATAATCTGTCCAAGAGTCTCTGAGGAAAATAAGAAAACTCAATTTCCCAGAAGACTTCCCTAGAGTTCATTTAGAGGCCACCAACATGTGACCTAGTCCTCCAATAGGTATCCAGATACCTTCATAAACAGTCCTGAACATGATGTTACTTCCTCTTTCGAGGCTGCAAATTTGGCTGTCCATAGTAGAATAGTAACTGTAGCCATCTCATAGAAGAAAACACTGTCGAGCTGCCGATCAGACAGACTTGTCTGCAGGGGCTGTCAAAAAAGGATAAAAGAGTAAAATGACTTCATGTATATTACAACCCTAGTTCTCTTAGCGGGGTGAGACAGAAATTTAATTGAGTTATTGTAGCAGAATGCATATGAATTCTAAATCATCAACAATTCCTAGTAATGCATTTAATCATTTAATATCGCTGGGTGGGATAATGCTTGCCTCTGTGTCTAATAGATTTAACACTTTCTAGTAAGTTATTATGGAAAATCTTTATTCTAGGTAAAGACTGGAGGCTCACATTATGCTTGTTTAAAGCTTACTTACCACGATAGATGCCGACTGATCTACCGGTTTCAGGTAGAATTGCTTAAATACTGATTCACTTGCCCAGTCTGCCATCTTCATGATGTCTTCTAGGTGAACTCCAGCCTGAAAGGCTTTGGAAGCCATGGCTCCTCTCACTGAGTGGGCTCCGAAGTGCTGGGTATCTATCCCTGCTTGAGTTGGAGTCAAACGCACCCAGTGTGCTAATGTTGGAGCGGAAACTGCTTTGTGCGGTTTACGCATAGCTATCAATAGTTGCCCGTTAGGGGAGGTCCTAACTGGGGCTGTCTTTTCTTCGTAAACCTTCAAGCATTTAACCAGGCAAAGCTTGGGTTTGTCTCTAAAGGCGGGGTAAGAAATCGCCCTACAATTAAATTGTCATCTTGTGTATATGAAATATGATGCCATCAGGAGAAAAGGTCCTGCCCGCTATATCGAGAGCTCTAACGGCAGAGACTCTCCTGCAGGAGACCAAGCAGAGTAGAGTAGTAAGTTTGCCAGATAGGGCCGTACGTGATAGTTCCTCATTATGCGGCCATGACAGGAAAAGATTCAATACTTTATTAACGTCTCAAAGCTTGTCGTAGTGGGTCGGGGGTGAGACTGTAAGTCTGACACCCTTGAGTAATCTGCAGACGAGGTGGTGGTCTCCTGCGGGGACCCTCTGTACAAGGTCATGACCAGCAGAAATTGTTGAACGATAGGTGTTCACTGTCTTGTAGGCAAGCCCTCTTTCCACTAGAGAAGCTAGGAAATTTAATATCTCCTCTATAGGTACTGAAACTGGATGTAATCCTTTCCTTTAGCACCAGGTGCTCCAGGTGTCCCAAGAGTTGGAATACCTCTTAAGGGTAGTAGAAGGCCAGCTTTCCTCAATGAGACTGATCGCCATGCGAGCCATGCCGGGGACTCTCCATCTTGACCTGAAATCCTCCAGGCCGCTAGGTTCAGAGATCCGCTGAGGAGAAGGGGATGACGCTGCCCTGATGGATCTAGTAGGAGATCTGGAAACTGGGTTAGTAGGATTGGAGAATCCGGGGAAAGTTCCAGAAGAACTGGATACCAGGTCTGAGAGGTCCAGACCGGTGCTATGAGGGCTAGATCCGAATGCTCCCGACGAGCCTTCGCCAGGGTCCTCGCTATCATGATGAATGGGGGAAAGGCATAAAGTATCCCCTGGGACCATTGTTGCAGAAATGCGTCTGTTACCGCTGCTGCTGGACCCGGCCCCCAGCTGTAAAACACTGGTAACTGGGCATTGAGTCTGGAAGCGAAGAGGTCTATGACATCGGACCCCAAATCTCTTGGAGGCGGAGAAAGACTTCTCTGTTGAGCCTCCAGTCGCTGTAATCTGTGGAGTGACGGGAGTACTAGTCCGCTACCACGTTTGTGAGACCGGGGAGATATTCCGCTGTGACTGAAATTCGATGTTCCAAACACGTGCCAAAAATCCTTGTCTAATTCTGAGGCCTCGATTTGGTGCCACCCAGATGATTGATGTACCTTACCGCGGAAATGTAAATTTTCTAGCAAGATGCAGCAACTCGCTCTGCCTCTGGCGAAGGAGCGTACTGCAAAAGAACTTGCAAGAAGCTCTAGACAGTTGATATGTAGATACAGCTCTTGAGGAGACCAAGTTCCTCCCGTGGCTACGGAGGCACATCTCGCTCCCCAACCGGAGCGACTGGCATCTGATTCAATGATAACAGGAGCGGATCCGAAGATGGCTCTGCCGTTCCAGGCTTCCATGTGAGTGAGCCACCAGTTGAGCTCTGTCCTCGCTTGAGGTGATAGTGTCAGGAGTTGGGAGTAAGAAAGGCTTTGGCTTAAGTGCTGGCCCTTCAATCTTGGCAATTCTCGATAGTGAAGGGGGTCGGGAAATATTGCCTGAATGGAAGAGGATAGTAAACCTATTACTCATGCCTGCTCTCGAAGAGAGAACAGGCTCCTCTGTAGGAGTCTGCGTATCTCCCATTTGGTGGAGTGGCTCTTGGCTGATGGAAGACTGAGTTGCGAATTCTGAGTATCCACTACGAACCCCAGAAATTCTAGGTTCCTGGATGGATGAAGAATTGACTTTTCCCAGTTTGAGAAAACCGAAGCTGTGTAGCAAGTCTATTGCTAGTCTGGTCTGCGTCTGAACTAGTTCTTGTGACTGAGCCATAAAGATGATGTTGTCCAAATAAATTATAAGTCGGACACCTTGTTCTCTTAGATTAGCTACTACAGGCCTTACAAATTTGGTAAAAACCCAAGGCGCTGAGGAGAGCCCGAAAGGCAGACCCGTGAACTCCCAATCTCGATTTCCCCATGATAATCTCAGATAATTTACGTGTGCCTGATGAATAGGCACTGCGAGGTAAGCATCTTTCAGGTCTAGGCGCATGAGCCAATCGTTCGGTCTCAGGAGGTCCCTGAGCATGTGTGTACCTTCCATTTATTTTGAAATGGCAGTAAATGATTAATTCATTGAGAGCGTTTAAGTTTATTACTGGACGCACCTTTTTGTTTTCTGCGTACCAGAAATATGGGGTTGAAGAAACCTCCTTGACTTACACAGGGGCGATTCGCTTTTCTGACATAGACTGTGTATTTCGTTGTCTAAAGCTATTTGATCTGTTTGGGACATTACTATAGGGGTGGGGCGACTGGTTTGTACGGGCTGCGCGAAAACTCTAGGCACAGACCGCGAGCTGTGTCCCTGACCCAAGCATCTCCCGATAAGGTATCCCAAGCTATTGCAAACATAGTTAGCCTCCCTCCTATAGGTTTTTGTGGTGTTGGCGCTGCTATAAGTACACTGACATGAAGTTTATTGTTGGGCTGGATGTCTAGCCGCTCTTCTCCAGGGCCCCCCTCTTCCAGGAGCTCTTGAAGGGAAGAATGTGCCAGGCGTTATGCTGGTCTCTGGAGTGCTGAGGTCTTTCGTCGAAGAAATAACGGTCGGAGGAGCGTCCTCTACCTCATCCGGCCCTGGAGAAAATGTAAGACTCTCTTGATGGAGGCCTGAGCTTTGTCCAATGCTGTGAAGGTACTGACAAACTTTGACATTTCCTTCATGAAAGGATCTCCGAAAAGCAGACTTTGTGCAGTAGGACCAGACTCCGTGTCCGCTAATTCACAGTTTAGCGTCTATCTTATACAGAATGCCTTTCCAACGCTCAGTTGAAATGGCACAACTGGCATTTCCTAGCAGGCAAATAGCTCGCTGAACCCAACCTGAGAGGATCACCGGGTCAATGGGGTCAGATGAACTAATGGCTGCTTCCGCTAGGTCCGAAATCTTAGCCAGTCGACCTGCAACGTCGCAATGTCCAGTACTTTGTCCTGACAGGACTTCCAGGTACGGTCTATGCCTTTTGTAGGGTCTTTCACATTTTTGCCTAAGAATGTAATCATTTTTGAATCCAGCTCCGGTGTTAGAGCTACTTTGTCTGCAATATCTGGACGGGGGCATTCGGCTCGGAGTGTAGCTCTAACCTCCTTATCGAGGGGTTTGCGCAGTCTGGAATAAATATATTTAGCTGTTCTGGAAGACGGTTCCCAGTCAGTGGATCTGGGATGTATTAGATCCTCTGGCATGAACATCCCCTCTGAAGGAGACTTGTCCCCGGTTGTCTTGGGGATGGGGGCTGCCACAATCCCCGAGCTTGAGGGCTTTGAAGCCTCTATTTGAAATTCCTCCTCAGAGGAAGAGTGGGAGTGATCAGTGTTGTGAACGCCTCTGCTCTGATCGTCTTCTGTGCCATGTCCATCTCCCTCTGGGCTTGAGGGTCTATTACCCCTGTTTTCCTCCTTAGGGTAAGAGGGGTTACCTTCCTATTCATAAAGGCTTTCTTTAGCCTGGTGAAGGTGTCCGATACGGCAGCAGTGGCAGGTTCTGGCTGGCTCAGGGGGGGGGGTGGGGGCGGGTCTCTGAGCTTCTGCTCTTGCAAGCCGGTATACATCCCCCTTCAGTAAGGTGCTGCCTCTTTTGGGTCTTTTTCCTCCCAGGAGGAAAGGTTTCTCTTAGGTGCTCTTCCATAGTATCTAGGCGGTGTTGAATGGGAAGGAGCATGTCAGTTACTGCCTTTTTTTTATGCTCGTCTCAACTGAAGATCCCGCACTTTTTGCAGGCTATTAGCCATTGCCACCTCATCGATATAGTAGGTATCTCCCTCACTCTCAGACTAAGCCTGATCTGATTGAGGGGAGTATTGCGGTGCCATTGTAGAATTTTTAAAGCACCTTTACTCACTTTTTTTTCTTTCTTTTCTGGGTTTCTGAACGCCTTCTCTCTTAGCCCAGTAATTCTATTTCAGCTGTAGTGTATCTTCAGGTAAGAGGGGTCTTGGTTCTTAGTAGTATCATCCTTGAAGATAAGCTGAATCAGGGTAATTCCTCCCTTTTTTTAATTTATTTTTTTATGCTTTAAATCAGTAATCCGTTATTTTAATGAGGAGAAGTACTGTAGTCAGGATTCCGGCACTCATGTAGCAAAGACCGTTACAATTCTAACGGACATGCGCACTCGAGCGCTGGAATCCTGAGGAAAGGACCAGGGAAGCAGGAGCTCCCCTGGCGGCCCGCAGGTGGCGCTGCAGTCTTTGAGTAGGCCGTGCCGACTTCCCCGAGGCCTGTGGGGACAACGAAGGGCCGGGGAAGTGAGCGCTTTTGCGGACTTCAAATCGTCTGACAAGCTGAAGCGGTGCGAACAAAGAGTTCTGCGTATACCACTGCCTCCGACGCCTCCAGGAAGTAGCTGGCGTTGGAGGGAACGAAAAAGAAGAAATACAAAGCTACGGGCGCAGGTACAGATTTAAATCAGTTATAAAGACGTTGAAAAGCTTTTAAAAACGGCATCTAACCATGTTATTCAATACTTAAAATATAAATGCTATATAAGACCATAGAAATACTTCATAAATAGTGCTGAACATGAATGTACTTATCTCTTGATGTGAGCAGCAAAGAAAGAGGAAGTTGCATCATGTTCTGGACTGTTTATGAAGAGATCTGGATACCTATTGGAGGACTAGGTCACATGTTGGTAGACTCTAAATGAACTCTAGGGAAGCCTTCTGGGAAATTAGTTTTCTTATTTTCCTCAGACTCTTGGACATATTATGATGTGTTACTATGTTGTTTTATATTTTATTATATTTGGTGCACCTTTTTCTTTATGTATATTATCCATAGTGCACTCGGTGCACAAAATATCTTGCTGTTGAGCTTTCTTTACTGGTTTTAATAAAGAAAGAGAAGCATAATGTGAGCCTCCGGTCTTGACCTAGAATTCTGAGGTTGGTAGAAAGGAAAGTTTAAAGGAAGGAAAAAGGTTCAGGTTCTCAGACCATGTGAGCACTTTTAAATCGTCCAGTGAAAACTCTAAAAACCTTACCCAGCAATATTAGTTGAAAACTAATGTCTCACCTATGAGGGAGAGTAAGAATCTGAGTCAATGGACCAGAAGAGTCTGCAGGGAGCCAGGACAGCCAAAGTCAATTGGAGCAAAGTCTATGGTGCTGAGGCACTTCTTAGATAGCAAAATGTCTTGCACAAAGTTAGAGAGTTTTGTTGTAGAAAATCACTGTTGGGCCACAAGCTGTTACACTTGTGAAGGTTAGACCTGCAATAAACTCTAGAAAAGCAGCTACTGCAAGTCTCAACTGAGAAAAGGAAGCTACAGACAGAGGGGTAAGTACCTCTTAGTCAGAACAGTGCCTTAGGTTAGAAGAAGAGGATGCAGCTGGCTTCTGTCTTGGTTGCGGTGTTGCAGATCCTGTGTTCCTGGGCCTCAGTCGTGGGGATAAGAGGGAGGATGTCTGGTGGACTCCTGCACAGCAGTTCTGAGGTCGGCTGCAGCTACAGACTCTTTTCAGTTCAGCTGCACTTCACGGTTCCAGCGCATGGTAAACGGCACCACTGTGGATCTTGAACACTGGTTGGGCTTCCTTCACTCCTTGAGTCAAGCACTCTGATGAGGTGACTCGTGCTTGGGTCGTACTGCTTCGGGAGGGTCCTCAGACTCCTGGAACTTTTGGCCGGCTTACAGAAGTTGCACTTGACTACGGACTTCTCGACCCCTGGCCCTCTGTTCCAGCAGCAGCAGCAAAGAAGTACAGCCAGTTGGGGAAGTGTTAAATGAAGGCGGAGGCAGTATAAACAGGAAAAGGGAGTTTATTAAGTAAAGTCGGAGAAACAGGCACTGCTTTCCTGGCCGTTCTCTCCAACTGCAAGGTCTTTCAGCCAATTTCGTCTCATGGTTAGTTGGTCCCTCTAACCCAAGGGAAGTAGTCGTCCTTTCCGGAGCTCCTCTTGTCGAGCAGAAAAAGGAGTTTCAGCACAGCAGCCAGGCTTCACTGGGTGATTCAAAGATCTAGGAGGATGCAGCAGGTGTCTGTCACGTTTATTTCTTCGGGTTGTTCTTCCCAGTGTTGTCGAATCTGTCTTCAGTCTAAGAAGCCTCGCCTTTTATTAATGTTTCTCCCATTCATGCACAGCCTAGCTGTCACTCACACAGCAGGGTGGCTGTCCTACAGCCAACCAGCCAATCGGGACTGGGTGCATTCATGTTGCCCTGGAGACTTAGGACAGGGAAGTTTTGGGCACCTCCTTCACTTCCTGCCCTGCCAGAGACAGTGGAGCCAGAGGTGGGTTTCGGTACTGAAGCACGCCAAAGACAAAATGAACAAAGGGGTTAAACCTGGTTTGCCGCGCAGATTAAAACTCAAGAAAGACCTCACAAACAAGAAATGGTAAAAAAAAGGAGGTCGAGCCATTTTGACACAATAGTCACCCATGGGTGCTATACTGCAGCTGAGGATTCAGCCTGTGGTACAAAAGCACAACTGTAGGAAAATTAAATCACTGCCACCAGCCATTTAAAGTCGTGAAGGCAACATAAAAAATGTTACATGAGTAAGTAGGAAAAGGGGCTACTATGTAACCCCCCTAGCACTCCACATAAGATGGTGTGTGCTGGACCTACAAAGAGAAAAGTTAAGTAAAGTCAATTTCACTTTACTATTCTTGGGAACTGTAGTTCACCCAAGAAAAGGTGTTTAAACCTTAAGAGAAATCTAAAGGATTTCTGTGAGACTGCACTGAATGTGCTGTGTGTCACTATACAAAAGTAGATGCCTATGAGGTTTGTCAAACTCCAAAAACAAAGAAAACACATTATCAAAATCAGATCAAAATACAAGAGAGAGTGAGAAAAAAGGTCTCTCTCAGTCCTGAAGTCCAACAAAAGAGCTGGGGGTCTCTAATGTTCAAGACAATTAGCACAGAAATGAGAATTCTCCCCAACACTCGTCCCCCCAGACTAAGGAACAGGAGGATTTAATCCACTCCTGGATGAATCTCCTAATCCAGTTGGTCATACTTTCTGGAGAGACCATCAGCATTTTGGTGATTACAACCTGATCTGTGTTTTATGGTGATTGACCACCTTAACAATTGTTGATTCTCCCCCTTCATCTGCATTAACCATCTCAAGGGTTGGTGGTCTCTCTGAATAACAGAAATAGAACCATGCAAGTATGGCCTAAACTTCTTTAGCGACTGCACAATGGCTCTCGTTCAATAATAATTAACCACCTTGTCTCACAGTCCTCCAGTTTCCTAATGATGAAGCATATGGGGTGTTCCCTTCCTTTCTCATCCAGTTGACTGACAAACTGCACCAATCCCTGTGTTAGAAGCATCTGTCTGTACAATGAAGGATTGGTCATAGTCAGGAGCTCTCAAGACTGGAGCTTGACAAAGGGCTTTCTTCAGTCCTTAAAAAGCCTTAGTGCACTCCTCATTCAACCTGATCTTCTTGGGGAATTTGGGTGAGATCATCACTTTCAAAGTTAGTTCCTGTAGTAGCCCGTGGGACCTAGAAAGGCTCACTTAGGTTTGAGTAGTAGGGGTGGCCTAGTCTTATACAGCTTGTACTTTGCTAGGCAATGGCCTTATTTCACCTCCTCCTACCTCATGTCCAGGGTAGACCTCTTTACTCTGACCAATTTCACATTTACTACCCTTTATGGTCAGTTGGGCCTGTTAAAGATCCTGCAAAACATATCCTGGGAGGTGAAGATGCTCTTCCCATGTGGGCCCGAACACTGCAATGTCATCCAAGTATGCCATGCAGAAGTCCTCTAACCCATTCAGAACCTGATTCACCATCCTTGGAAATGTAGCAGGTGCATTTTTGAGTCCAAATGTCATAACCTTAAACTGGTAGAGGCCTCCTGGGGGAGAAAATGCAGTTTTCTCCTTGGCATGGTCTGTCAGAGCTATTTGCCAATGGCCTGAGGTCAGGTCAAATGTACTGAGGAACTTGGCTGAACCAAATTTGTCCACCAGTTCATCTGTCTTAGGTAAAGGATGGGCATCAGGCATGGTGAGTGCATTAAGAGCTCTATAGTCCACACAAAATCTAAATTCCTTGGTTCTTGCTATTGGCACTAGTAGAACTGGAATAGCCCATGGACTTGTAAATGGCTCTATAACCCCAAGATCAAGCATCTTCTTGACCTCTTCCTTTATGTGGGATCTTACATGGTCTGACATTCTGTAACCTACTTTTGACAGGGAGACTGTCACCGGTGAGAATATCATGTTGGCCCCAAGGGGTCAAGCCTGGTGTCAGTGAAAACAGGGAGGCACGATGATTTAACAGAGCCTTGCACTCCTGCTGCATAGTCGGATCTGAGCGTTTTACTCCTTCAATTGTCTCATCTGAGGCTTGTCCCCTGAGGAGATCAGGGAGAGGCTCACTCTTCTCCTCATCCTCTTGATCAGTGGCTAGAAGCAAAGCTCCTAGCTCTGGGTCTGGAAACATAAGCCTTCAGACGGTTAGTGTGATAGACCCTAAGGGCCTCCTTGGGATTGCCCAAGTCCACTAAATAATTGACCTCTAATGGTCCTATCCATTTGTCCTGTAAGGCCTTCTGCCTTGTAGGTACCATAACCAAAATAAGCTGGTCTGGAGTAAACTCCACCATGTTGGCCTTCTGGTAATGCCAATGCTTGACTAGAGCCTGACCCGCTTTCAGGTTATCAGAAGCTTCTGTCATCATGAGTGGCATCCTCTTCCTGAGGCCTAGCACATAGTCAATGACTCTCACTGGCTTCAGACTTCAAATTCACCAGTGTATCAGTACCAGAGGTACAAAAAATTATAGCCTCATTGAAACCCTTTAACTGCAAGGGTGACAGTTGTCCAGCACAGATCTTAAAAGACTTGCCCAGAGATTTGGCCCCTTTTCATCACCAAATGAATCAACTCATCATTCTCTAGCAACTCTGTACCAGGCAACCTAAAGGAATCATGGGTACTCCCATTACTCAAGAAACAAACGCTAAATCCATCCATACCTACAAACTACAGACCAATCACAACAGTCCCTTTTCTTTTAAAAATATTAGATAGGGTTGCATACCTGCAAATCCAAGACTATTTTGAGAATAACAAACTACTTGGATCACGACAATCTGGCTTTAGACCGCAACATAGAACGGAAACCGCCCTTGTTGACCTCAAAAGCCAGATTGACGAACTAAAAGATAAAGGCAGAGTAGCCATCCTGCTCCTCCTTGACTTGTCGGCGGCCTTCGACCTGGTCGACCACAAGGTACTTTGTGACGACCTTGCATCTGCAGCTCACTTCTCGAGCTCAGCTATCACATGGATTCAATCATTCCTTGACAACAGGACCTTGCGTGACTTCTCACCTACGGCAGCTGCAGACCCCATTCCCATCACCTGTGGCGTGCTACAAGGATCATGTGTCTCCCCTACTTTGCATAATATATTTACAAAGCCCCTATTTGATAAACTGGACTGTCTGGGTGTCACCTACACCAATTACGTAGACGACACCCAGATGCTCCTACCCCCATCAGGCATCTACGACATAGATGTTTCGCGGATCAACAAAATCTACACCATCATTCAGGCATGGATGGCCTTCCATGGCCTCTGCATGAATGATCAGACCGAGATCCTACTGGTTGGATCACATACCAACCTACAGAAATTCAGCCCAAACTATAGCAGTATTTGAATAGATGGGAACAACATACCCATTGCCAAAGATGTAAAAACTCTAGGTTTTTACCTCGATGCAAATTCTATACTAACTAAATACGTAAACATGACCGCTTCAGCTACCGCCTACACAGGCAAGTTGATCAGGGCGTGCAGACCCCTCTTGTCACCAAATAGTTGTCTTATACTAGCTAGGGCACTTATACAGTCCAAACTGGACTACTACAAGGGCCTCTACCTAGGCGCTAACAAGTCCATTCTGAACAAACTACAGATATTGCAAAAAAATGCTCTCAGAGCCGCACTAAACATACCCAGAAGAGAGTACATATCAGCAACTAGAAAACACTGCAAGTGGCCATCCATTCAAGACCAAGTCAACCTGAACACTCTATGCCTCACTCAAAAGTACTGAACTACCGAGCCCCACCCTATATGACTGACAAATTCACCCTGAGATCATCTACCCGTACCACAAGATCCTCTGGCTGCCCAACCATGGAACACGCTCCCACAGGACATACAAAAATCCAAGTATTTGACAAATTCAGAAGTTGTGCCATCACCTGGCTACTTAATAAAAACTAACACTATTTCTTTTCGTAGCCTCATGCACCCAATCTGCCTATTTTTTACCCATACTGCATACTACACCTATGTCTGGAAGACTTCATAGTACTGAATTTAATGCCATGTATTCTATGTCCCATGTACCTGCCTGTATGATCTGTATTAAGTGACATCTGCACTCATGCACTATACTGTATGATCTATACCAGTGACCTTTGCACTTTCCAAAATGGCTGTAAACCTGTATTAAGTAACATAGGTACCTCTCTATGGACTGTAACTTGTATCCTGTAACCATTATCTTATCTACCTGCACCCAGATACCCATGGGTCAGGCACACTATATAAATAAACAAACAAAAACTCTCCAACCCTTCCTTGATTGGGGTCAAAGAGCCTCTGACTGGATGACCATAAAGCAGTTCAAAGGGGATGTACCCAACCCCTGCTTGAGCGGCTTCTCTATAAGCAAAGAGAAGGCATTGCAGAAGAAGGTCCCACTTTTTTCTAAGGGGCTCTTCTAAAGTACCCATCATGCTCTTCATAGTTATGTTAAACCTCTACACCAACTCATTGGTTTGGGGATGGTAGGCTGTTGAGAACTTGTAGGTCACTCCACAGTTTTTCCACATGTTCTGCATGTAGTGGGACATAAAATGTGACCTCCTTAGGAAAAGCTTCCCTTTTAAAGATACCAAAGAGGGCCCTAGCCATTGCCTGAGCAGTAATAGTTCTCATAGGTATTGCTTTAGGATACCTGGTAGCATGGTCTACCACAACCAATATAAATTGGTTGCCTGAAGAAGTTGGGGGGTCTAGGGGACCAACAATGTCAATCCCCACCCTCTCAAAAGGGACTCCCACCACTAGGAGGGGCATTAAAGGTGCCACATTCGTGGCTCCAAGTGTGGCAGCTCTTACAGAACTTTTCTACATCAGCCCCCATCTTGGGCCAGTAGAAATACAGAGATAACCTCTCTTTGATCCTCTTGAAACTCAAGTGACCAGCCAGAGGGATCTCATGGGCTAACTGTAGGAACTTTTGTCTCACTTCTTGAGGCACTACCAGTCTCCTCTAGTCCCCTGGGGGTAGACTCAGTAGGTTCACTGTAGAGGAGGCCATCCTCCCAGTAAAGCCTGTGCTTCCCTGGCTCGTGCCCTTACAGCTGGGAAGCGATCTGCTGACGCAGACCTTCTGGAAAGGGACACTCTCTTTGACCTTTGCTGAAGCCTGCCCTAGAGGGTCCACCTTCTGCAAGCAAAGTCTGCAGCTCAGGGTGGTCTTAAGGGTACAGATCTCCAACGCAGGGAAGATTTACTTCCAGCTCTGTGGCACCAGTAGCTGTCTCTATGGAGTCTGGTTGGTCTTCCCAGTCAGCCTCAGCTGGGGAAGGGGTGACCTGCGACTGTCCTCTTGGGAGATGTCCTTGTCCTGTGAACAGGTTTAGGTTTAAGACTTTTCTTTCTCCCAGAGACCTTGGGTTTCTCCTTTCTTTTTCCTGGGAATAGAATGGTGGCCTTCCCTTGAACTGGTGGTAAGCGGAATCTCCTGAACCTCCCATTGAGTCATTCAAGGTTGCCTCTCTGGCCAATCTTATTTGCTCCTGCTTCCTTTTACTGGAAGTCCAGGGGGTACAAGATGCAAATCCAAGAATTTTCAAATCATTCCCCAACAGGACTCTCCCAGGCACTTCATTCTGTACAGTGATGGGTATTCTAACAGTCATATTATTGCACTGGATGAGAGCTGGCAGAATAGGAACCATTTGGATAGGGCCTCCTGCAAGTTTAGTGGGACCTTTGGGTGCCTTGCCCACATCCTCGGGTTTGAAAAAACTTGCAACAACCACTGTAAGGCTTGCCCCAGTGTCTCTAATGGCAGGGGTCTCCTGACCATTTACAAGTACACTGTCCTTATAATAATCTTTTGTGTTACCTGGTATGGAGTTGTACATATCCACATTTTGTTGTTCCCATAGATCCAGGGACACTGAAAGACTGGCTTGAACTCGGGTAGGGTTTTCAGCCAGTAATTGAAAGTTACCACTTGCCATATGAACTTCTCCCTCAGGGATGAAGGCTGTGGCAGTGTGGACCCCTGAAGGTTTACCCTTACACCTGGGATACCTTTCACATGATCAGTAGACCCACATACAAAACATTTCCCAAATATTCTCTGGAATTGGGGTTTCTGCTGACCTCCCTCTGGTGTGGCACCAGAGGTTTCACTAGACTTACCAGGTTTCCCATGGGACTTACCCTTACTAGGTTTATGGCCCTCTTTTGGATGGTTGGAATGAGAATTCTCTTTTCCTTCTTTCTTGTGCTGCTTCCATTCTTCCTTTTTGTGAATTGCCCCAGAGTACTTGTGAGTGGCCCTGTTGGCTACCCACAAGTCAGCAGCCAGTGCTGACTTTTTGAGATCAATCTCTTTTGAGTCAGCCAAGTTCTGTCTCAGCTCAGGAGAGCAGGCATCACAAATAGATTCTAACAAAAAGATTCCTCATTCCTTCAAAGGTGTTCACTCTGTAACCCTTAACCCAACCTTCTAAGTTCTTTAAACACTGATACCCAGGTAGCCCAAGGGGTACCATCAGTCTTTTTGAGGGTCCTAAATCTCTTAAGGTACTGCGGAGGAGTTTTCCCAAATCTGGCTATTAATGCCTGCTTCACAGACTCATAATCCTTTCTCTCAATGGCACCCAACTCCATTACAGCATCAGAGCCATTCAGGGGAACCTAGACCTGAGCCAACAGATCATATCATTCCCACTGATTCCTTGAAGACCATGGGCATATTCAAATGGACCCAGCCAATCCATCACATCAAGTTTAGGTTCATACATACTCACTGCTTCTTTGGGCAGGCGAGGCCTCTTGGGACTAGCAGACCTAGAGGACCCTGAAAGGGAAGCAGCTGGAATCAACTCTAGAAAAGCGGCTACTGCAAGTCTCAACTGAGAAAAGCAAGCTACAGACAGAGAGGTAAGTACCTCTTAGCCAGAACAATACCTTGGGTTAGAAGAGGAGGATCCAGCTGGCTTCTGTCTTGGTTGCAGTGCTGCAGATCCTGTGTTCCTGGGCCTCAGTTGTGGGGACAAGAGGGAGGACATCTGGAGGACTTCTGCACAGCAGTTTGGAGGTCGGCGGCATCTACGGGCTCTTTTCAGTTCAGCGGCACTTCACGGTTTCAGCATGTGGTAAACTGCACCACCGTGGATCTTGGACACCGGTTGGGCTTCCTTCACTCCTTGAGTCCAGCACTCTGGTGAGGTGACTCGAGCTTGGGTTGTCCTGCTTCGGGAGGGCCGTAGGGAGACTCCTGGAACTTTTGGCCAGCTTACAGACGTTGCACTCGAATACAGTTTTCCCGACCCTGGCATTCGATTCCCGCAGCAGCAAAGAAGTACAGCCAGTTGGGAAAGGTCTTCCAGCCAAGTTTGTCTCCTGGTTAGTTGGTCCCACTAACCCAAGGGAAGAAGTCGTCCTTTCCGGAGCTTCTCTTGTCGAGCAGAAAAATGAGTTTCAGAACAGCAGCAGGGCTTCACCGGACAATTCAAATTGTGGGGAGTTAAGGCCTTTCACGTTTAAGGTCCACACGTGAATCCCCTTTTCAAGCATTGCCGTAATCAATCAGATCTTGAATCCTCAATCCAATCCCTCCACAGGCAGGGATCCCCAAATTCCCCGGTAGGCATGCTTCCCATCTCAATAAAGCCTTCTCCTCCCCACCCCCAGTAGCCCATCTGATCTTTCTCATTCAAAATCTATTAACCCTCAACCTGTGCCCTCCTGTTTTCCCCCACCTGTACTCCCCTTCCCAAATCGCCAGTGAGGTTGGTACCTCTCTGTATCAGTGACACCCTCTCCATATAAGGTCCAAGTATTGACCCCTCACCTCACAGATAGTCAGTTCTGAGAGAAACTCTATCGACCTTCACAGTGCAGTTGTACATGCTACAGAAATGACATCCGAGTTGTGTGACAGCATCGCAGAGTACTCCTTGTGGATCCCGGTCCTGTGGGCTATGCATTTGCCAATGTACAGCTACTAAAGTTGGTTGCAGAAGGACTGTCGCAGGGTATTCAATTTGCAGAATTTCCTCTAGCCATACTGTGATGGCCCCTCTGTGTCGGAGACTTCACCTGCTCTTGGAACGATCCATGTGTCTTGACTCTCCCAAGCCTTCATTGTGTCACTTCAGTACACCTTCTGCCTCGTCTGCCGACATCACTGTGAATTCTTCTCTTCGGTGTTCAAAGTTCAATGAAGAGGGACCCCCCCCACCCCTCCTACCTGTAGCGGATGCCACGCTCCTGCAAACATTCGGTCAGCGGACGACACTCCCTACATTTCGCTGGGGTCAGAGCTGACAAGTCTTTGAAGATGCAGCTTTTGGAGCCTTCAATTTCGGGAGTGCTTTTTTCTCTTGCTTTTTGGAGCATTAACATTTTTTGCTTGAAATAATGACATCTTGCGCGCACGAACCGCAGGCCCCCGGCAGCACCCTCTCCTCGATGAATTCTGTCAAACTTAATGCCAGTATCCTTGGGTTTTTCAAACAAACTGTTTGAGGGATTTTACCTTTCTTTCAAGAGACTTTGCCATTTCACCTTGCTTCTCTTGCAAGCCCATGATGTGTTAATTGGATCGCCTCTCTTGGTTTTCCACTTCGTCGATTTTTTTTTTTAAAGAGATGTCCATTTCTTTTTGTTCCAGATCTTGTATATGGACATCACATTTCATCTCCATAAGTTACGTAGAAAGCTGGTTATTCTCAATCTTAACTTTCTGCTCCACTTTGTCCGTTCTACTGTTCAGGTCTGAGATCGTGGTCATTATATCGCTTTTCATTGTTCTAATTTCCTCCAGTGGCAGCCGGATATCCGCTCTGGTGGAGGCCTCCTGTTCTGCTCACACGATCGGTGATGCCTCCTCTATTTGGCTTATCCTGTCTTCGTCTGGTTGGCGACAGAAACTTTGCAGAGTACAAATGGTCTGCAGGTTTAGCATCCGCTACTCCTATGTCTCTGCGCGGCCGCCTCCCGGCTCTCCTACAATATGGCCTTTTGTACATTTCTGTTGTAATTCCCTAATGATCTGACTTATACTAGGAGCGATACATGCCAAGACTTTTCATTTAGCAGCTAGGGGTGTTCTCAGATGCTGGATGGGAGATTAAGCCAATGCAGATTTTCCTTGCCTCACAAGGCCAATACCGCGTCCACGATCTAGGGCCACCCCTGCTTGTACCACGTGGACATCCATTATAATTGCAAATACTCTGTTGATCTGTGTTTCCAGGGTTCGCTATTTGATGGCAATAGAGACAGTGGCTAATCAGTGGTGGAAAGCAGGTGCTGCCTGGGTCATCCTCCCACATGTGGATGGGGCTCTCGCCTCTCTTGAGGAAACCGGGGTACCCTGTAGCTCTGTGGATGAAAAAGGGCCCAAAATGCCCCCCCGCCCCCCTGTTCAGAAGCTGATCAAATAAGTCCCCAGGCTTACTCAGCAGGCCAGGGGAATGCCCAATATTGCCAGGTTGCTGCTCCCACCGGTGAACGAATCACTGTTCCTGTACTGTGCTGTGTTCTGGACCGCTCATGTGCAGGCACTCTCTCCCCGATCCGCATGGGGTCTGATCTCAACTCCTCCAGCCCTTATCCAGCTCTGGTGTGTCCCGCTGCAGCCGGCGGACGCTAGATTCAATGAGTGGACCTGTCCCATACTCGGTCATGACATGGCGGTCGCTTGGCAGCTCGAGTAACCAGCAGCGGTCTCCTTCGGGAGCACTCCTCCAGGGTCCCTCGCTCAGTGCCAGGAGCCCATGCCCACATGGCGGACGTCTCACCCCTGTGGCTCTAATCCCTGGCACCACAGATTCAAGCAGCGGGTGTGGGGGCCGAGTCAGCTTTATCTTCAGCGCATTCAACACTCGGGCTTCCAATTCAGGAGGGGGCCACACTGTTCCAAGCAAGCTGGGTCTTGTCTGCCTCTGGCTCGGAGTCCCTGCTTGCCTCCACTGGATGGCTGATATGGGTGCCAGGCCACTTGCAGACAATGCGTAGAAGTTGCACTCTGGAATTGGTGAACTTTTTTTTAGATAAAGCGTGCACTGGAACTTCAGAAAACTGCTTGTCAACTTTTCAGATCAAAAACCGCATTTATGGAAGTTTCTCAATGCCATTTCATTCTTTAAGGCAATGGAGGCGACGTTCTAGGCAACCATTTCGCCTGCACTCCCTGTGGTCTCCTTCCCTAACCTTTTTGTCCTGGGCGCCGACAGGTATGATATGATATGATATGGTATTTGTAACGCGCCTATACACAAGTGTTTCAAGGCGCGACGAGGCAGGGAGGGAGGGAAACCAGGGGAAGACAGACAAACGATCCTACTAGGCCAGGTGTCATTCAGATCGCGCAAGTGCGGAGATAAGGGGGAAAAGGAGGAAGTGCAGGGGGAGGAGGTGGGGGGGAAAGTGCAGTACAAGGTAAGTAGCGTAAAAAATAATAAATAATAAATAAAAAGGGCCAGCTGGTGGCAAGTGCGAGGTAAGTGCAGAGCAAGTGCTGGGAAGGGGGCTGTAGGGATACAGTGACAGTCCCACAGTGCAGGGGGAGCCAGGGAGGCAGTGCAAGTGGAGAGTGGCTGGGCCCTGGACCGAGGTTGCTGAGAGTGGCCCAGATGCAGGTTTAGTGCTGAATTCAGTGGGGAGTTAAGCAGGTTTAGCAGGGGAGAGGGAGAGAGAAGGCAGAAGCGAAGAGGAAGGTTTTGAGGTGCTTCCGGAACCGGAGATGGTTCTCCTCAAGTTTCAGGGAGGCAGGAAGGCTGTTCCAGAGGGAGGCCCTTGCTGCGGAGAGAGATCTACCCCCAGCTCGTTGCTTCGAGAAGCGGCTGACCATGAGGGAGTTGGAGACGGATGAGCGAAGGGCTCGTGAAGGAAGATATTTAGGAAGAGAGAGTTGAAGGTATTTAGGTCCCAGGCCCCAGAAGGCCTTGTGGACAATGCAGAGGGTTTTGAACTTAATCCTCGCAGCCACTGGGAGCCAGTGAAGAGATTTCAGTCCTGGAGAGATACGGTCCCTGGGCTTGAGGCCAAGGACAAGTCTCGCAGTTCTGTTCTGGATAAGTTGCAGAGGGCGGAGAGTGGAGGCAGGCAGATTAAGATAGAGGCTGTTACAGTAGTCCAGCCTTAAGAGAACCAGGGCTCGGGAGACAGTGAGCTTCTGGGGGAAGGAGAGGAAGGGAAGAATACCTCTGAGGAGGTGCAGCTGGTAGTGTGACTTCTTAGAGACGTCAGATGTATGAGGAGAGAAGGAGAGTGTGGAGTCGAAGATGACCCCGAGGTTTTTAGCCTTACAGGTAGGGGCAGGAAGGGGGCCAAGGGAGGCCGGCCAGAGAGCTGCAGGGAAGGAGGGAGTGGGTGTGCCGATGAGTAGAATCTCAGTCTTACTGGCGTTGAGGCAGAGGTCATTGGCGGCACACCATTCCTGGATAGCAGACAGACAGTCGGAGATGAGGGAAGGAGAGGAGGAGGCCGAGGGTAGCCTGAAAATGAGCTGGGTATCGTCTGCATAGCACTGGAAGTAGGGGCAGAGAGCGGCGATGCGGTGGGCAAGGAGTGCCAGATACTGGTTGAAAAGCCAGGGAGAGAGGTTGGAACCCTGGGGGACACCACAGGTGGAGAAAAAGATGTCAGAGAGGAAGGAGCCCATTTGGACCTGGGAGGATCGACCGGAAAGGAAAGAAGTCCGCCATGCCAGAGCCTGACCAGTGATACCCAGGTTTTCACGGAGACAGTTGAGCAGGATGGCATGGTTGACAGTGTCAAAGGCAGAGGAGAGATCGAGCAGAATGAGAACACAGGGAGTGTTGGAATCGAGGTTCAGGAGCAGGTCCTCACGGATGTTCAGGAGAGCAGTTTCCGTGCTTCTGGCCGCTCTGAAGCCGGATTGATGGTCATGAAGATTACCAACAGATTCAGCATGGAGGTTAAGCTGGGAGATGGCCAGTTTCTCCAGGAGCTTACCCAGGAAGGGAGTAATGGAGATTGGGCGATAATTGGCCGGGCAGGAGGGGTCGGAAGAGGGTTTCTTGAGGAGGGGGTGCACAAGGGAGTGCTTGAGGGGGGATGGGAAGACTCCAGAGGCGAATGAGTGGTTGCAAAAGTCAGCCAGGGCAGGAGCCAGGGAGTCGATGTGGTCCTTGATGGTTTTGGAGGAACAGGGGTGAACCTGTTTAGACGAGGCTTTCATAGATCGGACTTGTCTGGAAACCTCATCAGCAGAAAAAGGTGGAAAAGCAGAGAAGGAGGGCGGAGGGGCGGCTGCAAGAGAGCAAGAGGAAGAGCCGGGAAGAGAGGGAGGGGGGAGAGAGGAGGAGAGCGAGGACAGGATGTCCTGAGTTTTTGAGATGAAGTGCGAGGCCAGTGCAGTGCAGAGGGCCTGGGAGGGGACAGGAGAGGTAGAGACTGCAGCAGGGTTGGCCAGCTCCTTGCAGATTTTAAAGAGTTCGGCCGAGTTGTTAGATGCCTCAGAGATGCGGGCTTGGATAAGGGCTCTCTTCTTGGTGAGAACGGAGAGCCGGTATTGCCTTTGGAGCAGGCGACAGGCCAGTTTGTCAGAGGATGAACATGAGGCACGCCATTTCCTCTCTGCCACCCTGCACTTGCGTTTTAGGGTGACGAGATCCGAGTCATACCAGGAGTTACATTTGGCTTTGGGCTTCAGGCGGATTCTCATGACGGGGGCAAGGATATCGAGAGTATCAGATATAGAGGAATAGAGCATGGAGAGGGCTGTGTCAGGGTGGGAGTCAGCCGAGGGGGGAGGAGGGGGCGAGAAGGTAGCAGCGAAAGCCTCAACTGACACGCGCTTCATGGGTCGCATGACTGAGAAGGTGGGTGGCAGTGAAGAGGGTGGCTTTGCCTGTGGGGTAGGGAGGGAGAGGTGGGAGGATAGGAGAAAGTGATCGCTCCAGGAGAGAGGAGTGGAGAGAGGGAGGGAGAGGGGAAGGTCAGAAGAGATCAGAGCATCAAGAGTGTGCCCTGCAGAGTGAGTAGGCCCAGACGGGAGAATAGAGAGTGAGAGAGAGTTGCAGAGTTCGCGAAAGAGACCAGTGGGGGGACAGGAGGCATCGAGGTGGATGTTGAAGTCACCGAGAAAGAGGAGTTGGGTGGTTGAGGACAGGAGTGAGGAGGAGAGGTCAGCCCATTGTCTGGCACATTCTTCCATCAAGATACACTTGGTGGCTGTTAGGAAAGATTTCCCTTTTGGCAACTTTCCCTCCATAGTTTCTATGCACCTCCAATCTTTTTGCTTTGTTTGTATACCAGCTCAGACTTTTTGAAGGGAACTAAAGCCTTCAGCTTCCATTCCATTGCTTTTGCTAATTTGTTATGCGGAAGCTGATCAGTCCCTCAAACTATCAGTACTGGAGAAACTGTTTCCCTTTTGACTTTTGTGACTTTGTACCCTTTCACTCAGCATCTTAAATGCAGTGCAGCGGGGATACCTTTGTTTTTACACTTGGGATTTTTAGTTACTTTTATATGTGCCTAAAGACAAGCTGGTTGAACCCTACACCAGGGTTCTGTGGGGGGCCAGAAATGAAAGCTGGACACAAGGTTGTCATTTCATTCAAAGACATTTATTAAATAATAATGGGTTGGATAAATGTCTCTCTGACCCTATTCTAAAGAGGAATTTCCCTACCTAAAAACCAAAACTAAGAATCTGTCTGTCAGGATGCCAATAACAGAAAAGTCATCCTTGTGTCCAAGACGTCAAATGCTGACCCTCACACTACAAAACAATAACATGTACAATGAAAGGTCTTCAACTTCATATTGATAAAAAGTGTTCACAGCTGAAAATAAGAATAGCTCCAACAAAATGTTCTCCAAGGTGGAAGTCCTTGGATCCAGAAGGTGGACCCCTTCCCCTAGATTCTTAAGGAGGATGGCAAATGTCTCTTTTACGAACAGTTCCTTTCTGGCTCTCCTGGATTCAAAAGGTTTCTGTTTAGACAACAAGTTCTATGCCAGTCGTTCTTTAACATCAATTTCTCCTTGGTTTCGAAAAAACTGTCTCCCTTTTGCATTTCTGAAAGCTTTGCAAATTGTCTGGTGTACTCCCCTGCCAGAACTTTATATAACTCAATTGCCTGGTTTCTTTCCCTTGCCAGGACTTCTTATGCATTTTACAATGTTACTGTATCACCAATATAGTATATATTGTTCTTGCCTTCGTATATGTTTGCTGTAAGGTTTGTTCAAGTTTTGCCCAACACTCGCATTTCATGTGTCCATATCTCATGGGTGCAATTGTACTTTGCTTTCTCTGTATTCAAACAATATTTTTGTAGTTTTAACAATGGTATTGCATGCAAATTGTCGTTGGCACAGTTTCTGGGACGCCACAGGGTCCACGCTGGCTTTAGGTAATCTCACTGGTTCTCTCCGGTCCATGCTTGTGTGTCATGAGGCTTTCACCCGCTTTCCACACTGGAGTGTGCAAATTTCCTTCCAGCTTCCTTCGTGGCTCCGCGCTATCATACCAGCTTCCCTTCAGGACCCAGAATGGAGAAAGCCGCCTCTGTGAGCAGCCGAGCACCCAGGACCTCTCTCGCGTCTCCCAGTGCCTCATAACACTTCTGTCTCTCACACAGCGTTTCCCCATCAGACTTGGCGGGCTTCTCTGCTCCACCACAACAGTATGTGATCTTTGCATTCCTGAGTCTCCACACAGGAGCCAACGTCTTCTCCTGCACTGCATCTCTGAATAATGAGCTTGCCATGTGTAGCTGGGTGATCTTCCAACGCACCTTTTATAGGGAGACTGGTGTAGGTGGGCATTCAATATACAGCTTAACTCTTCACTTGTATCTTGACCTTCCTTGTACCTGTCTACAAACCCTGCTCTCCTGCGTTCAAGATCACCTTGGTGTTGTTCTGTCGGAAGAAGGTAAGGGTAGGGAAGATCAAGAGGTTAGTGCCTGTAGGTTCCCCAAATACACCTAAGGGGAAACACAAGGTTAGAGTAACTGGAGCATGAAAGGAGAGGCAGACAAAAGGATTGCTAGTGTACGGTGCTTTAGTTAAACGCTTTTTTAAATACTTTTCCAGTACACCTGCAGGGTTTTGAGGTTTTTTTTTTATTACAAAAGGGGCAGAGCACGAGACATTAAATACAAATTGCACTAAAACTAGCGTCTGCGTTACTAAAAATAAAACACAAAAATATGAAAAGAATCTTTGAAAATATATACAAAGTCTATACGAGCACTGTATTAAAAACTATTTAAAAATACCTTACTTGCAAGACAACCTGGCCAGGGCTGTCTCAAGGTCTCTGGCTGCTGCTCTCTTGATCTTCTTCTGTCTTCCTGCACTCCTCTGTGATGACTTTTGGGGCAGATGATGCCAGCAGACGGCGGCAGCAAGCAGCTACAGTCTGCAGCAGTGACAGGCAGCAGCGGCAACAGACTACTCGCTCCTCCTGGGCCGTGTCTGCCAGGTGTGGCCTAGGGAGTTCTGGCGGGCCACCTGTAAGGGAGGTGGCCCTTATTTTTTAAGTTACGCCCCCAGCAGGGCTAAAACACATTAAAGGTGCTCCCCATCTATGGGCAGCGCCAATAAATCAGACTAGACAAGCAAAACAAAAGCAGTGAGTGGCAGCAAAATATTCAGTCAGCATAGAGGCCCAGACTGAGGTCACTGGCGCTGTGCGGAGTGCCTCTCCCCCTGTTGAAGGCTTTCTCTCTGGCGCTCCGCTCATGCCGGCAACAGGTATTTTTCTTTTTTGAGTAACAGGACATTTGCGTGCACATGCACGAGGGCCCCTTACTCTAATATGCGTGTTTTATTTCCTGAACCATGGCGCGGATCTCGCACTAGGTATCCGATTTTTCTTTTTTCATTTTCGTGATCCCCGGCACAGCTTCATGCACCAGGATCCTTTCTTTTATCCCCTACCCGAGGGTTAGACATGTTTAAATGTCCAGCTCGCAGGTGATTTGGAAAAACATCTAGACTGCATGTTATGCTGCAAAGACTTGTTACTTTGTTCAAACTCCTTCATCTTCCATGGCTCAGTACTTCAGGATTCTTTGAGTTGCGGTCCATAGGCATCATTGGCCACATGGTGTTTAAATAGTTATTTTCAATGTTTTTACAAAAAGGCACCTCATAAGGAAAAGGTGTTGTATTGGAGCTTTGTGTGCTAATGTCATAGGTGGGTGTTTGACTAGAAAAATACAAAGAAGAGGTTTGTTTATTTTCTCTACAGGATGGAACAAGCAGGTGACAATAGGCCATCAGGGCCATTGGTATTAGAGGGTCTTCCTCATGGGAAAGGGGGAAATGCTGCGTTCCGTCCAATGAGGTCCTGACATCTCCCCGGTAGTTGTCTCCTCCCATGTGATCCTCCCTCATAAAAGCCAACCGCAGGGTCTTGATCAGGTAGAGGATGTAGTCCCCTGGCCACATGGGAGGAGGTCACCGCCAGTGAATCCTTGATGACTCCATTGGATTCATCACAGTTCCCTGTAATTACCACGGGGACCAGGGAATACAACCTATAACATACAAAAATCACTGTGTGGGCTTATCTGTGAATATTTACTAGACTCAATTTTCTTTCTTGGATACTCTCGATTAACAGCTTTACGAAGTAATATGACATTAGTCAGGCATTTAATTTTGACATAGTTTAGTATCCCAGCCACATGAATTTGTATGCATGATGATACTCATTTTGAAATCTTCCTTTTTATTTGTTCATACATCACTTCATGCACATCTTGATAGTGACATCGACTCAATTAGTTCGTTATTGTACAATTCAATTGTCGACCCATCACATTGATAAACATTCTTACCAGATAGTTTGCATCCAGAACAACCTATTTTCATGTATATTTGATCGCAAACCTATGAAAACATACTTGAATGTCTATAAATGCAGGGCTGTACTGGATGTTTCCGTAAGGATAGGTTGAGTAAAGGTCATATTGAGGTATTTTTCCCACACTTGAATTCTTAAAATCATGATGATTGGAATCATAATCAATTTGCCAAAACTTTACTGGATTTATATGTAGGCAGTGACATATGGGGGACTATCCAAACATCTATGTTTGGGTAACTTGACTCTGGTATTGTAATTTCAAACAAATGAAATAGATAAATATCTATGCCCCTTTTATTTACTGATGACCTATATTTCTGCCAGTCAAATAAACGTGGTTGTTTTACCTAGACTCTC
Source organism: Ambystoma mexicanum (assembly GCF_040938575.1). Classification (NCBI taxonomy): domain Eukaryota; kingdom Metazoa; phylum Chordata; class Amphibia; order Caudata; family Ambystomatidae; genus Ambystoma; species Ambystoma mexicanum. The sequence continues at coordinate 903,630,801 of NC_090931.1, read as the reverse complement.
CTCTTAGTGCCTTCGATTGGTGAGCACCTCCCTTATGTCCACCCTGGAAGTCATTTTATTCATATATTGTCCTTCACTTCAATCTGTGGACCCGCTGTGTCTTCACATTCGTATAATGGTGTGAGCACATGTGTACAAAGTAGTGTTCGGCTCCACTAAGCCGTACCTCTGTGTTCCAACGTATTGACGTCCCGAAGGTGCTGACGTATACATGGGTATCTGGACTGCTGCGCTTAGATTCTTAATGTATAACTGAGAAGTTTACTATGAGGCATCCACACAGTGTATTGAGATGATCAGTAAAAGTGAGCCTTCACCAATGACTTGCCCATGTCTGGATATTTTTGCAGTATCGTTCGTCCCAAGTTTGCAAAAGCAATAAAGTTAAGCTAATCATGTCTTTATATGCAAGTCCTTCCGGATATGTATATGACTTATTGACCTATTCTAACATCATGGCAAATGGTTGCTCTTATTTTCATATCCTTCCCGAAAAGCACAGGCTTTCATATGCGAGGACATTTTGAGTCCCCTTTGCTGCGGTACATACGTTAAATCTGCTCATATTTGCCCATATATTGTGCTGAAATAAAAAGGAAGGTTTTTCGTCCTTCATTATGCATTACGATACATTACTGATACATCATGACATCTGGTGTTGCAGATCAGTAATCGTATTAAATAGGACCCAGCAATAATATTGTTAAGTCGCTGTGTATGTGCCATAAGGTTATATATTTAAATTGCTCAAGTATTGCCAGTTTTGTTTCCCCTTCTATTGTTTCATTTAACCTGTTCTAACACGAACCATCTTAATTAATCAGCTGTGTGCTGAGCTTCCGTAACAAGCACAACAAGTGGTGCAGGGAAAGTTTTGGTTTTGATTCTTCATTTATGTTCAATTATTCTTCGTTGTACTGGTGGGAGCAGATATATTTTTGTTTGCGTTATTTTTAGTGTGCACATTCGTGCCTACCGCATATGGCTACTAAACGTGGCTAGTGTCCCAAAATGGCTATGCCATGGGATATTTGCTTGTTCATTGGCCATATTGTAGTTTGCCCATGTTCCTGCCTTGCCAGGTCAGGAAATCCCTTATAAGGTCATGCACTTGCCTGGGAGAGCTGCTGCTTTTGCGGGTTAGGATGCCTTTGTTTGTATGTGGCCCAAGAAGGGGGTGGGACTGTCTGGTCAAATTCCACATCAATGTGCCAGAGTGTCTAGGTGTGGGGCAGACATGAAACCAATAGTTGTCCCTTATTGGCCAATTACTGGCTGTTTGAATGGTGCAAATTATTACCATTGGCGGGCTTGGTCTTGCTTCCAGGCTGGATTTTGGATATGAAAAGGACTCAAACAGCTGGCTGCAGAGCTGAGGAAAACACCTCAAGAGGCCTGGCGTCCCTACCGGCATCTGGCCCGGTGATGACCTGATGGACAACCTGATTTCCGAAGACCCTGAGCAGTGCTCCAGCGCTTGGACTAGTGGGACCAACTAGTCTCAATGCCATCCACCTGTCCTGGACCTTCAGAGGTGTACCTGGGCCACCCAGTGGGCTGGCAAGTTTTGTCATGGGCTACCTCGCCAGAAGCGTTGCCATTTCACGGTTGCCCCAGAACTTCGGTGGTTGCCATCTTTTGATACAAGACGCCTTCCCTGTGAATTTCAGCGTCAAGGGATCCTGCCCTAGAGAAGCTTGAACCACGACTGGAAGGACACATGTCATTGCCTGCATGTGAAGACAGTCGCTGAACCTCTCCTTCTTTCCCCGTCCTGTAAGGTCTCCTGAATAGGCTTACACCAGGGAATCTTGAATGTCTTCATATCCAGGGGTTGCATCATGTATCTGGACCTGACTGGAAGAATCCTTGCTCCTCAGCTCCTGGGCACCTCTCACTGGAACCAACGGCGGAAATTTCAATCTCCGGTTGCTCCCCCCTTCCCCAGTCAACCCATCAAGTCATCTGGGAAAAGCAGAGTTGGGGGGGTAAGTAAACGCAAAGCATTTGTCTCCCTCTGTCCTCCATAGGATAACATTGGGAACCAGTTCCTTTTTTATCAGGTACTTCAATTGTACTGCCTTTTTGTCGTCAAACCTGGGTAGTATTTTCTGAAACATTACTTGCCTTTAAGTAACCTTGTTGAATAGCTTCTTTGAACTATCACCAACACAAGTAAATTACAACTTATCTACAGAGACTACTGTGAGGGGTCAACAGTGCGAGGCAGACAACTGTTTAATGATTGTTCAAAACATGCCGTTTTCATTATGAAACAAAGTAAAATACCTCACTATCCCATCTCTGCTGAGGATTTCTCTGCCTAACCAAAGCCAAAGGGAAACACTGTAACACAGGGTGTCTGACCTTCACACGAAACAACAAATACATACAGAAAATATATGGCAATTCAATCAACTTTCACAATTTCTTGATAACCTCTCAGTAACCTGGGTGGATTCACTTCCCCAGGTTTTAAAGTGAATTCTTCTTCAATGTTCAACCAACAGAGAAATAGAAAAAAATCCTTGTATATAAGAGTCTCAAATCAGTTCTTGATGTTTTAACCTCTTAAGTGCCAAGGAGTTATCTTGTCCTTGACACTACGTTCACAATGCCTAGGATGAGATAGCTTGTCTTTTTTGGCACTCTGTTTTTGCGAAATTGTAATCTAACTCCTGGGCTATGTGAGGAGGAGGTTCCTCCCCACGGGCCCGGGGGTTGGAATTCCTTCAGTTTCATGTTGGCAAACATAAAGCTTGCTGCCGTGAAACAAAGTAAATTTCACTGCGGCAGCCGAAATCGGCTGCCGCTGTGAAAATAGAAGGTAAGTTCCTTCGTTTTCTCCATTTATCTGAGGCACTATTGCGCAGTTCAGAGGGAGAGTCTCCCCTTTCCAACACCTTTTTTTGAAGCATTACTGTGCGTGAAACAGGCGCAGAGCCATCGATCTGCGCCCAGCAATGCCACTAGACCATCAGAGATCTATTTGTAATGTGGGCAGGGGGGACTACCCTAAGCAGCCCTATTCCGCCAACTCAAAGCATGGGGCCATAAGTATGGGCAGATGGGCCCACAACTAGGGAAGGGGCAAAACAAAAAAACTAAATGATAGCTTGGTTTTGGGGGGGGGGCACTAAAACCACCATGGATGTTTTTACTGGAAGGGGGGTGGCCCTTGCCCTCCCCCTCCCCCCCACCCCAAATGGATGGGGCGGGCATCTCACGTAACCAGAAAAAAGTGCCCCCCCCAATGCATGCAACAGTATGCTTTGCCCACCCTGGTGGCAGATGGGCACCTAATGTGCCCGTCTGACCCTAGGAAAGGGGAAAAACAAAACAAAAATTATAACTTGTTTTGGGTGGGTGTGGGGGGGCACTAAAGCACCATGGATGTTTTTAGTGGAAAGGGGGGTGCCCACGGGTGTCGTCTTTTCGGAAGTGCATGGGGTACCCTGTTTTCCTTGGTGGCTGCAAGACCCCAGGGCCACATCTGTAGATTGTCCACAAGAGCAAAATTCCTCCAAATCTTCTCTGCCGAAAGATGTAGGGTTACCAGTGGTTTAGCCATTGCGCCCAGGTAGGTTCACCCACACATGTGAGGTACCGGTTTCATCGGGACACCTGTGGGAATGAGGGAAGGTAGGACAAGTGGTGTTGGCCGCGTGTTACGTTGCTGGCTAGAGTGAAATGTCTGAACATTGTGGGGTTTTTCGCCACATTTCGGATTTTGTCAGGGATTGTGGGTAATCAATTCTGGGTTGATTCACGCAAGTCAGACTTCTGTGGATTCTCACAGGTGTCTTGTTTCGGAAATACATGGGGTTCCCTGTTTGCCTTGGTGGCTGCGACACTCCAGGGCCAAATCTGTAGGTTGTCCACGAGAGCAAAATTCCTCCAAATCTGCTCTGCCGAAAGACTTGGGGTTACTAGTGGTTTAGCCTTTTCCCTTTGCGCCCAGGTAGGTGCACCCATACATGCAAGGTACCACTTTCATTGGGACACCTGTGGGAACGCGGGAAAGTAGGACATTTGCTGTGTTAGCATGGTTTTCATACCGTTTCGACACATTTGCTGCTGTACTTTGTCGCACAACCCTTTAATTTCCCAAATGTGACCTACATTTAATCGCTGCTTTATGCACTATACACTTTTGTAACCTGCACAAGTCACCTACCCTTCAAAAGGGCTGCCTGTGCTCTTTCATAAAATTTGTTTGCCATTCCTCAACACATTTGTTTTCCTTATGTACACATGACAAGTACGTCTGTTTAGGCCGTAAGCATAAAAAAAAAACGGTTTACCATGGCTCTGTTTTTGGATTGTGGTATTGCTTGTTTTGTGAAACGTTATGAAAAATGTGTGATTTCCTAAGTGGAAGAGTCGGGGCGGGGGGCGGAATGTAGCAGAGCATTGTTTTTCTCGAAATTCACAGAAGCCATTGCCTTACCAGGCCAACCATGTCCACCACATACCTTTTATTTTTTTCTGTCATTTTCCAGCTTTTTCCCCAAACTACGAAATTTTTCCCTACATAGTTGTTGCCTGACCTGCGCAAATCACCCCTTCCTAAACTTGGAATTTTGTCTACTTTTCAGAAATGTATGCCTTTCTGTCTTCCCATTGAGCTTTCCTACTTTTCTCTTCCATTTCATCTACGCAGGTCCTATTGGGGGGAAAAAAAGGCCAAAATCGCTCACCTCTCGCAAAACGGCTGGTAACCTCTTTTCTTGCTCCTATTTCAACCTTTGGAGTATCACACCACTTCTATGGTGATGATACTCAGCTTTTTCTTTCCTTCTCATCCTTCACACCTGATATTCATCACACTTTCATCTTGTCTCACTGCTATTTAATCCTGGATGACTTCTCACTTCCTTACTCTAAATGCTGCAAAGACCGAAGTTCTATTCTTTCCCGCCAATATTCTTCCTTTCCCGTCTCCTTCTCCTTTTTCTTTTCCTCCCTCTAATCTCCACATTCCCCTCACCGCTCGCAATCTTGGTCTTTACTTTGATTGTAATCTTTCCTTTGCCCATCATATTCCTCACTTCGCGCGCCTGTCAATTTCATCTTTACAATATACGTAGAATTCGCCCATTTCTTACTTTTCACACGACCAAGTTTCTTGTATCTTTTGCTTTTTTTCTCCAGACTCTTCTACTGCTCTGTTCTGTTCTTTGGTCTTCCCTGTTCATGTCTTGCTCCTCAAAAATCAATCTATCATTCCTCTATTCACTCACTCTCCCTTCTTTCTTATCGGTACTCAATTTACTCTTCTCTTGCCTCACTTGGATGGCTTTGTTTTTACTCTCAGCTTAAATCCAATTTCCTTTGTCTAGTTTTCAAATCTCTCTATGGTTTTGCCACTGACTATCTTGCATCTCTCCTCATTATATTCTCCTTCCCGTTCTCTCTGTTCTGCAAGTCTCTTTCGACTTAATTTTCCTTATCCCCACTGTGCTCAAACCCGCTTTAGCTCCTTCCAGCTTCTTGCTCCTCTCCACTGGAACCTTCTTCCTCTATCTTTTCAATCCATTACCTCTTATTCTCTGTTCAGTTCTTCTTTAAAAACTCATTTGCTTCAGTCGTCTGATTGATACTGGTTGACCCGAAACACTGATTTCTATCACACATTTTAATGTACCATTGATCTTTCTATGTAAAGCGCTTTGGTTAAAGGCGATATATGAAGTAAAATAAAATACAAAAATAACCATATCAAAATGTTTTTTTGGTTTCCACTCAACCTGTTCTTGAAAGTCTGGAAAATGGGGAATTCAGCACAGCAAACCATTTGTTCGTAGCACTTACAAGGAAAAAAGCACAGGCTTCTTTCTACTTCATTTTATTGTCATTTTCTGTAAAACCACAAAATGTTCTCCCTTTTTGGTAATTTTCTCACCCCACCTACAGCAAACTAGGATTCCTTGGTGGCATTATGACTGCTAGCATGTGGGAAGAAAAGGGGCCACATTTGGCCAAGAAATCTCATGTAACAAAAAAGTTACACGGGATCGAATGGCGACCTATGCAAATCTCCAAAAAAGGGCTCAGCACCGGGAGGGAAGGCCCTCAGCAGTTAAGGGGTTAATGATCTGCACCATTCAAACGGGCAGAGGCAGTGCAATTGTGGACAGCCCGTTGGCCAACATCTGCCTGCCCAACCAGACGTCCCCTGTCTTCCCTGTTGATTGGGACCAGAAAGCCCAAATTGCAGGCAGTTTCTGGCACACAAAGCACTGACAGTCTATTCCCAGCCACAATGCTTTGTCACCACTTCCAGTAATCCAAGAAGACTTGCCACGGTTCACAAGAAATGTAACTTCTATCACAGTCAGTGAAAACACAATTATTAGTTAGCAGCTGGAATGTCTTTAGTTACAGAATTAGATTCATAATAGGTATATTTGCCAGGATGATTTCACAGTGCCACTGCTTCCACTTCAACGACTTCACTTCTGCTCAAGTTTACCATAGCAGTCTCCTTTGCCTTATAGCATTCCACTTTGATTAGGCTACTGTAATGTTGCATCTCCCGACAACTAGAAATACCACCACGGCTTCAATACTATGGACTACTAGTACAGCTTCAGTAAATTGTGCCTTCAAACACTTTGAGTCACTTCAATACTTTCAAGTAGGCATGGTACTCTTCCTCTGAATCTCTCTTCAAAGGGGGCAGCCTCTTTGCCTTTGCTGCCTGTCTGCCACAATAACAACCTAGGTTGGCCTGTATGACCACTTCTCTCTTCCTTTCATTCTTTGGCAATATAAATTGTCTCAACTTCGAAATAAACTTTACAAGCACTTCAGTTTCCCTTCCCCAACTTACTTTGTCTTCACCTGTTAGGCAGAATTATATGCAGTACCCTTTGGGAACACCACACACAATTAAGACTACAAGTGACAGTACACATTCACCTTTGCTACAACCCTGTACTACACAATAAAGTGGTAGCGATGGCTGGTCAGCCAGACTTATCTCAAGAGCAAGTGAGCAGTATCAAATAGTTACAGAAAGGACAGCAATTACTATGATTCAAACAAACACTGACTCAAGGTTTCTGAGTAAAAGTATACATTTATTTACACATCAGTTGTATAACAGTTCACTAAAGTAAAGCAGTTGAAAAATCACGTTACCAATACACCACACCACTCCCAATAGATTCTGGACAAGTTTAAACTCAAAACGAAGTGTGAGCAAAATGGCACTCCAGCAGTTTAAAAAGGGAGGGAAAAACAGTTAGGCTAAAATTGAGCAGCACCAAAAGGTAAGTAAGCAGGGCAATCTAGAAAGAGGAACTACAGTGAGGGAATCAAATCAAAAGGGGTTAGGGCCAAAGTGAATAGGACAAATGTTTTTTGCTCAAGATCACATAGTTCAGGGTAGTTTGCGGTTAAATCTTTGCCAAGAGTTCTGGACGAAGTTGGTCAGTAATAAAGTTTGTTCGAAGAGAAGGACAAGCCCTCGAATTGGCGAAAGGGTTCTCACACCTTCACCGCGACTGAACAAAACGCACAACCGGATTTGCACAGTACCTTTAAATGGAGAAGAAGCTGTAGCGGAGGCGGACGTTCCTGGTAGTTCCTGCAGGCTCACGGTTCCTGAAGCGACTGTCAGACTGTCACGAAGTAGGAAGTCTGGAGGTTCCTGCACTACCCAGGGAAGAAACCAGCAGCAGAGCAAAGCAACAAATAAAAGGTGCGCTCCTTAAAACCCAAGCAGGGTCCGACCTTCCTGGCTATCCGACCCACTGTAGCTCTGTACAGTGAATTCGACCAGAGGAGGGAGTCCTGGCTTGCAGTTTGGGTGAACTGGTTGGTCCCACCAGCTCGGGGGAAGAAGATTCCTGGAGGATCCTCTCTGTCGTTGGAGTCTGACGATTCTGACCTGCAGCAGGGCTTCACCGGGCAGTTCAGTCGTTGTAGGGGTCCTCTTCTGTCAGCTCCTTGTCAGTTCTTTCATACCAGTGACGACTCTGCCTTTCCAATCCCAGAGACCTGCCTTTTATGCAGTTTTCCCCCATTCACACAGCCTGGCTGTCAATCACACAGCAGGGTGGTTGTCCTGGCGGGACAGTCACCTAGCCAATCAAACAGGAGTGCGACTTGGCAGGGGTCCTAAAACCCCTCCCTCACATCCTGCCTACCTAGTCTTTAAGGCGCCTAAGGAGGGCTTCTGCGTAGAAGCCTGCAAAAAGACGGTGAACAAAGGAACCAAACCTGGTTTGGCATGCAAAGTAAAACACGAGAAAGACATTTTCAAAAAGAAATGGCGAATAAACCCAGCCGGAACTGTATAAAAACATATATGGTCAAGCGGGTTTAAGTTTGAGGCTACCAAAATAGCCTAAAACAATACCAAGGTTATTTAAGATAATCGTGGTAGGAAAAATAGGGTAGTTACCACTGCCACCAGCCAAGTCTTGATGAAAAGGGAGCGACACAATCGCTCCAAGAGAAACAGACAAAACGGGATAAGAATGAAACCTTTCCAATACTCCATGTAAGATGGGGTGTACTGGGTCTGTGGATTAAAGAGACTAAATAAAGTTAATGGCAACTTTTACCTGTACTGGGAGACCGTAGACAGACCCAGAAAATGGAGTCTGAGTTGGGAAATCTAAAAGACAACCCTGTGTCACTGCACTGAAGGTGCTGTGTAACACACAGTAAAAAGATGATGCCTGTGGAGTAAGTGAGGCTCCACAGCCTATGAACACAAAAAATATTAAACACATACAGCAAAACACATGTAAGAGTGGGAAAAAAGGCTCACACTCTTGCCAGGTGAAAAAATAAATCCTAGAAATCCAGCAAAGCTGCTGAGGGACTCGGTAGTTAAGGGAAATTAGCCATTCTGGAGAATTCTCCCTAACATCACCTTTCTGCCAACTAGTAGTCCCAACAATTAACCAAAAGCCTTGGTGTGACTCTCTTGGTAATGCTTGCACGATTTTATCTTCGGCAAGGTTGAACTGTTGTTGGGTTTACGATGGTTGGATTACTTTTTGGCTCTTGAGAAAGGTTGTTTTCCCTTTTTAATATGGGGAGATTCTTGACTTGTGCAATGCTTGCTCTTCTCTTCAATAGTAGCAATGCTTGCTTTCCTCTTCATTCATGGATAGAAAAGGTATGCCCACGTGAAAGTAATGGGTAGAGTTCAGTCTTCCTCTGGAAATCACAATTAGGCACATGTAACCACTTCTTAATGTAGTTTTCAAAGATTAAAGACTTCAACATTGGTTTTATCAATGTTCGGTATTCAGCAATGGCCTTTGCATCCTTCGCTCTTCTTAATAAGCGACACACAACCATTTCTTGATGAGGTTTACAGTCTTTAAAGGTGTAACAATGGGTTTAGCAGCGTTTGCTCTTCACACAAGTAAAAGGAATGATCTATTACACGCGAGTGCTACTTTTCCATTGTTGGTTTATTCAATCTTTGATTAGCACATTTTTTTTTTTTTAAATATTTTTTATTTTCAAAATAAAACAATACAAACCAAACTTGCAGCATTATACATTACACACTGTAAACATCAATTAATGCCATGTTACTGCACTTCAAACCCTCCCCCCTCCCCCCAAGAGCTTATCAACCTTACAGTTCTGTGTACACTTGGTGGGGCCGGGCGTCGCCCCTCTCGGAAGCAGCAGGGTCCATCTCCGTGCCAAACAGTCCCGTAATTAACATTCTCCAAGCCGCCAGGTTGCCCACTCCTTCCTCCCCACAATTACCACATGCTTCCTGCCATACCACCGTTTCAGCCTCCGCCCACTTCTGCAGGTCCCGCCACCATATCTCTGTTCTCGGCCCATGGCGTTGCTTCCAACTCATAGCTATCCTTCTCTTAGCAAGTACATACGCCAGGTCTCTCAGTTTCCCGAGATGTTTGGTGTTCCGTGGTCTAGGGAACCCTCCCAGGAGGCAGGCCCAGGCCGTGTCAATGCGTAGCAGAACACCCTTATCTGCTAATTTCTGTGCCACTTCCCCCCAAAAGCCTTCAATCACTGGGCAGGACCAGAACATATGTGTCATACCTGCGTCGTCTTAATCGCATTTCGGGCATGCTTGTCTACCTGCGCTCGCAAACTTGGCTATTTTCTTCGGGGTCATATATGCTCTGTGCGTGATGTACAGCTGTATTTGCTGCAATCTAGCATTCCTGGACACTTTCTTATGGTATCCCATGGCCCGTTCCCACATCCCATCAGTCATCTGTGCCCCCACTTCCGCTTCCCAATCGAGCCTCAAATCCATCAAGTCCTTCCCCACCCGGGTCATCACCACCTCATATAATCTAGAGATCTCATGCCCGCCCTCTGATATATCATATATCGTTCCGATCAGTGCGTCCGGATCTTCCGCTAGCACGGTCTCCGGCCAAGTCTTGCGGATGATCTGTACCAGCCTTAGATATGTAACATATTGGCCCCCGTGCAGCCCTGTTTCTTCACCCAGGTCTACAAATTCTCTAATGGCCCCATCCTGCCATATGTCTCCCAATGTGGCCAGCCCAACCGTTTCCCAATATGTCCTGATAATTTTCCTGAGCTGGCTGTCCCCCATAGTTAGGGCGGCCAGTGGCACATGCGGGGAACACAGGCTCTCAATCAACTGGCACATTCTGCGCCAAATTCTCCACCCCAACAGCAACATACATGGGCGTCCTTGCAAGTCCGACCTAGGGACCCAGACGACCTCCTTTAGATAAAACGGGGCGCAGTTCCCTCCCAACCAGCCTAGACTCAGGAGTTTCCTCATCAGAGAGCCATTTGGTCACGTATTGCAGCTGGCTGGCCACATAATAGGCCTCAAAGTTCGGCAGCTTGATGCCTCCCTTATCGTGGAAATTTTGCAGTTTCCACAAGGCCACCCTGTTGCGGATGCCGTGCCACAGGAAGTCCCTACATACACTATCAAGTTTGACAAAGAACTTCCTGGGTATCAAGTATGGTATATTGCTGAAAAAGTGCAAAAGCCTGGGCAGGACCACCATTTTGAGCATCGCCCCCCGGCCCACCATTGCCAGCGGCATCTTCTCCCAAAACCGCATACTATCGCGGATTTTCTTTACCGCCGCCTCGGTATTGTGCAAGTGTTCTTCCTTCACAGCATGATATACATCAATTCCGAGGTAACGGAAAGACTCAGTTGCCCAGGGCACGGGCAACACCGGCAACCGTTCCGGAGGGACCCCAATTAAGCTCCCCAGCGGGAACATGCTCGATTTACTGGGATTAACCGCTATGCCGGACAACGCCACATACTTTTCCATGACCTCTAAAATGTACTGGAGGTTTTCCTCCGGATACTTCAGGTACAACAACAGGTCGTCAGCATATAGGGATATCAAATGGTTCTCTCCTCCCACCTCGATGCCAACCAAGTCATATTGTTGTCTGAGGTACACCGCCAGGGGCTCCAGGGCCAATATGTACAGCATCGGGGACCAGGGGCATCCCTGTCTGGTGCCTCTGCTAAGTCGCCACCTTTTGGATATCACAGATCCCGTGCGCACCCTGGCCAGTGGCTCGCTGTACAGTAGTTTCGCCCACCTCACGTAGCCAGGCCCAAACCCGTACCCCTCCAAGGCCGCCAGCAACCACGGCCACCTCACTGAATCAAATGCCTTAACTGCATCTAGGGACACCACCACCATCTCTTCATCACTTCTGTTCCCCTCTTCAATCACCCGGTGAAGTCGCCTGTGATTGTGAGTTATGTTTCTGTTGGGGACATAGCCCGTCTGATCCGGGTGTATCAGTTTACTGATGACCCTTCGTAGCCTGTTGGCCAGGACCGCCGTCAGGATCTTGCTGTCCTGGTTCAACATCGACAGCGGCCTATACGATCCACAGCTTTGTCGGGGTTTATTAGGCTTGGGGAGCGGCACTATCAGCGCTTCTCTGAGCGTTTCCGGTAACCGACCCTTCTCGAAAGATTCATTGAACATTTCTAGCATCGGGGGGAGTATCTCTGCCCCATACACTTTATAAAACTCACTCGGGAGTCCGTCCGTGCCCGGAGTCTTACAAGTGGGCAATCCCTTCACTACCTCCTCCAGTTCCTCTAGTGTAATAGGTGCGTCCAGCTCCTCTTTCTTCATCACTAATCTTGGGCAGCTCTATGTCTTCCAATGTAGTTCTGATCTCTGCCTGATATTCTCCCCCTTTGTCCTCATACAGTGCTCTATAATAATCAAGGAAGGCTGCATTAACTCCTTCCTGGGTGTCTACCTCCTCTCCGTCCTCTCTAACTATCATCCTGATCGGGGGCCTAGGGGTTTCTCTCTTATATAGCCATGCCAGTAGGCGGCCAGTTTTGTCTCCACCCGCATGCTGCCTCTCAACATATTTCCTATAGTTAAGGTTACAGAGCCGTTCCCAAGGCTCCGAACACCGCTGCTGCAGCTCAAGTACTAGGTCTGCGTCCCCTCCTGCCTCACTACATTCGCGCTCCAATTGTCTCTCCGCCTTCTCTAGCTCCATCAGAACCCCACCCTGCAGGCCCTTTGACTTGGAAATAGCGTCCCCTCGTAACACAACCTTGAATGCCTCCCAAAGTGTGCCAGCCGAATCTACACTGCCCGTGTTAACCTCAAAGTACCGCTGGATCGCCTCCCTGATGTCCTCCCTAAAAACCGTGTCCCTAAGCGCCTCCGCACGGAGGCGCCATGTAGGTATCCGTGCACGAGGGCGGCCATACTGCCAGGTCAACACTAAGGGCGAGTGGTCCGACAGGACCCTCGCTTTATATTCAATTTGAGTGGTCGCCATCACCACTTCTGACGTGGCAAAGAAGTAATCCAATCTCGTGTGTAGGCGCTGTGGAGCAGAGTAGTGAGAATACTGCGAGGTATCAGGGTATTTCAGTCGCCAAACATCCGCCAGCCCAAAGTCGCCCAGCAACGTCTGTAATACTCTGGCCGCCGGGGTGGGCCGATCAATCCTATCATCGGACCTATCTGCCCTTGGGTCAAGAACACAGTTAAAGTCCCCTCCCCAAATGATCGCTCCCCCCACACATGTGCCCAGACGGGTGCATAGGGTCCTGAAGTATGCAGCAGCATTCTGATTGGGGGCGTATGTGTTAATAATGCAAACCTCTCTATCCTCTACCAGGGCTCTGAGCATAACCAGCCTGCCCTCCGTGTCCACCTCCTGCCACGTGACTCTGAACGGAACGTGCGGTGCTACCCAGATTAGCACTCCCCTGGCATAGGCAGAGTACGGGGAGCCCACCACCATGCCACTCCACTTTTTCTCAACCAGTTCTAACTTGTGCCGGTTCAGGTGTGTTTCTTGCAATAGTACAATGTCAATCCCCTGCCTTTTGAGGTACAACATAACTTTATTCCTTTTTAAATAACTATTAAGTCCCCTGACATTCCAGGTGACAATCTTAAGGTCTCCCATGGCAAGTACGTTCCTCCCTGCCTCCCATGTAGCGACCCCCAACCGCCCACATGACACAGATAGCGTTTCGGTCCAGTAACTCCTCATATAAGCTCAAACTCCCTTCAACTATATACACAACTAAACCCCAACTTCCCTCCCCTCCCCCCACCCGTGCCTTCCCCAACATCACACACCCCAACTGCTGCCCAGCTCCAGCATCAGAGCTCAGGCATCCCCACATCTAGCTCTGCAAGCACCGGTCGGTGAACGGAGCCCAGTAGGGTGAGGTCACCCTAACGGCCACCCAACTAAAACTATTGTGAGGTAGAGAGTATCGCCCCGTAGGGCTCCCGATCAAATAAACATTCACAGTGTCTTGACAAAATAGTGCAATCATCTGACCTTCTTTACCGAAGGTGTCACACCGACTATATTCAAGTCCCTCGAGCCACGCCATCTTGCGACGCCATTTTACGATTCCCGTATCTCTTCAGAGCCCTTTCTGGGCCGAACTTCTGATTCCTGGGGGCATCCTTGTGCATCGAGCCATCCCATAGCATCCTCCGGGGTTTCAAAAAACAAGGTTTTATGTGCATGGAAGACCTTCAATTTTGCTGGATAGAGTAACATATATTTGTGGCCCGCTTCTCTCAGCCTCCGCTTTACAGACCCGAAGTTCATGCGACTACGCTGTACAGTCAGAGTATAATCTGGATAAGCCGTGATGTTTGCCGCTCCTCTCGTGATCGTCCCTCCTTTACGGAAGTATTCCAGTATCCTCTCCCGGTCGCGGTAGTTAAGGATTTTGGCGATCACAGGCTTAGGCGGGTTCCCCGGAGGTGGCCTCCTAGTTAGGGCTCTATGTGCTCTTTCTACTGCAAATCCTTGAGATAGGGCCCCTCCAGGTATCTCCTGTAAGAACATGGATTCGATGAAATCCGTAGGGTCACGGCCCTCTATCCCCTCCGGTAGGCCCACAATGCGGATGTTGTTGCGACGGGCTCGTCCCTCAGCCTCCTCCGCTCTGCTCTCCAGGTTGCCCATCCTTTGTGTCAGGGCATGCAAATCGGCCTTATGAGTGGCGCAATCTGCTGTATTCGGGCCAACTTCTTTTTCGAGGGACTCCGTGCGCTCCGCCAGGGCCCTGACATCTTGTCGTAGCAGATTAACGTCCTCTTGGACCTCTCCAACCTTGCGGTCCAGTGCAGTCTTTAGTTCAGTAACAGCCAGTTCCAGCTTTGATTCCCAGGCCACCCTCAGTTCCACAATCGCCGCCAGGATTTCTTGGTTGGTGCACGAGGACGTCGTGCCACTCCCAGCCAGCGCATCCTTACCTTTGGTAGTGTCCTGGCTCGGGGGAGTTTTAGTGAAATCGTCTAAGGTAGGCTGTTTCACCTTCGGCCGCACCGGCCTGCTCGACATGACTCAGGAAATCGATCGGTTGCTAAAGTAGCAAGTTTGTGTACAGTGCACCTTCACAGCCAGGCCACCGTTCAACTCGCTCCTATTCCAGTCCCGGGCCCTGGTCGGCCATTTTGAGTCGCCCTTTGTTCGCGGAGTCTTTTAACTCGTAGCCACCGATCTCCGTCGCCGTTGATCCTATTCTCTCCAGAAGTTCACAATACGTGGCCAATACCTTCACACACCATCATGTGTATCGTCGGTGGTCAGCGATCCGTCGTACCGCACATATTTGCCCGGATCGTTGCAGGATCTCGGGAGCTCCTCCAGAACGCGTCCTCCTACATGGCTCTCGTAGCCACGCCCCCCTTTGATGAGCACATTTATCTCGCTTTTAATTATACGCAAGTGAATATGGAACTGGATACTGTTGCTGGCAGTGATTGCTAAAGGAATTAGAATGCCAGGTTTCACTCACCAGCTTCTGTAGTCCTTGTTCTGCCGGGGTTGCATGATTTGTGCCACAACTTCTACTGCTTCTGGCTTCGAGGGTGTCTCTGGTCCGGCCACATGTTTAAGGAGACCCTCTAACTTCTGAAACCCACAGCTTTACGACGACTCCTTGTCTCGGTCTCCGACACATTGTTTGCACTGCAATCAGGCACACCTAGGCAAAGACAGCTCTCCAGCATGCCTTCCGCTGCGCAGCCCCTGCACTTCAGAGTTTGGGGGAATAGGACTGTCTCAGAACAAGCAGGTGAAATCTGCTGTATCCACATTCCGGCATTCCTCTGATTCTCCCACTTCTGCTTGGTTTGTCGGCTTCGTGCCTTCTTTCTGCATCAACTATTATAGCTCACACTCCAATCAAAGTTCCAGCTCCTTCTAATTGCCTGCATCTGAGGGGGGCCTTTTATGCCTCCCAGGTTCCTTCATGTGTGGGCTGTTGGGCTCAATTGCTTGACTACCGCTACTGCATGCCTCTTCAGCCCTCTTCCTCATCCCAGGGCTTGTGATATCATGGGACTCGTCCCCACAACAGTGAGATCTTTTAACTACTGTTGCTTGGCAAACAGCCATCATAAGTGTAGGATTGCAGGGACATTTAAACATGCGGCTTCCCAGTCTTCCTGGTCTGCCCCCACTTTCCCCATTTGATCCTCCCTCAGTACATCACCCCCAGTTTACAGATCCAGACACGTCTGCCTTTCCCTGGCCATATGGAGAGTCCCAGACCAGTTTGCTGGTTCATTACACTACATTCTGGGGAGAAGAATTGCGGCTCCTGTGACATTTGGGCAGAAGGCCCCATTTTTCTTAGGGATTGGACTACTGAAGTTGGGGAAATTCACTTGTGACTGGTTTCATCTTTACTGCATTCATTTACCTACCCTCTCCGTTGATTAAGTCAATTGAATGCATTTCAAGAACCTGTGGTGAATGTATGTGTGCTTTATTATTGAGTATTGTAGCACAATATCACCTGCTAGTTTAAATGATTTAGTGTGTTTAAAAGGTCTAGAACAAATGTTATATTTTGTATACATAACTGTCTAAGTTGAATTATTTTGTATAATATTGGTCGGACTCTGTGAGGGCCCCTTGCCCCTCTTGAGCACTCCTGAGTATAGGCTTGATTCCTCTCCACGTTTGCCTTGATTCGGTTTTGGCTAACCTCTCGGAGTTCCCTGTTCACTGTAACTAGGGAGGCCTCCTAAAATCTGCCCACCAGGCCAGATTCTAGAAATTGATCTTAACAGCGGCAATGTCCAATTTTACACGTTCGTCTGGGGCACCTTCTCTGTGGTTGCATAGACCCATTAAGGAATTCCTTGGAGGAATGTTTCGCTCTTTCCCTCCCATCCGAGCACCTACTCCAGCGTGGTAGTTGAACGTGTTCCTCTCCAAACACATGGGACCTCCTTTAATTTTCCATTTTATTATTATTTGTTTTTATCCTGAGATAAGAAAGAAAAAATGGCATTTCACAATAACAATTATACCATTCCATATAACATTGCTGCTTGGTTTCCCGTTTACGGACTTCCCCATCATTTGACAAGTCACATCTAGCATTCATCTTGCATTTGCCCCATACTTTTGCGATTTGGTAGATGTACTCCCTTGAGTTATAGACCCGCTTTTCCATCAACATACCAGTTTGAACATCTGAGCGCCACTTAGTGAACTTCTCCGGTACCCCTCAACATGACGTTTAACAATCATCAAGGTCTTGGACAAAAAAATATTTTCGTATCGGGTGAAAGATGTGTTGGAGTAAATTCCAAGTATTTATAATTTTGGTTCATGAGGTATGTCCACACCCATGATTCTTTACAATTTACACAGTGTCGCGTTTCAGAATATTTTTATTTTCGGGCCGAACCACAAGGTATGAAAGAAGGTACCCTTGTCTGTTACACAGTGTAAGCACTGTGGGTGTCGTGCGCGGTTACATTTAAAAAGCAGTGTGCGCGTATACGTTCTATGCAATACCTTGAACTGTATTAATCTCAAGCATGACAATATCGCTGCTTCCCGAGTGAACCTTCATGCCTCTACCCATTCCTCAGGCTCCAGTGAGCCCACATCCTCCTCCCATCTAGCACTCAGCCGGGTTCAGTCATGTGTCGTAAACATCGTAATGACCCGATACATAGTGGAAGTAACCTTATTTTGAATTTTTTCTTGATTTAGATTAATATCGAACTGCGAGTTGAGAGTATGTCTTGAAAGTTTCTAATTTGGGTCCATAGGACAAGTGTACACTGAATATATAGATCGGGTTTGGCTGCTGGTAAGCCAATTTAGTTTGTAGGTGTGTTAATGAGAGAAGGACCTCCCCTTTCACTAATTTACACAATACAGTTAAGTTTTTATCATTCCAAAGTGTAAAAGCGCTTAGTTTTTAAACTACTGGCCTCCCCTTGTTGTGCTATATCGGATAAGAGGGTGTGATTTTCCAAGTGCTGTTCATGCACTTAGTGAATTGTCTTGTAATCTTAACAATCTGTTGTGTGGCCACTGGAAGTACTTGTCTTCCTCTCCCGCCGTTCAACACTTGCAATGTTTGAGGTACCTCATCCATGCAAATTCACTTTTTATATGTGGTATGCCCAATAGTATTTTTTCACGTTTGGTAGCCCAAAACCACCCTCCTGTACTGAGTTGTGCAACGTTTGGAGGGCACAAATCCTGCCAGTGAGGGTTTCTTAGTTTACTGTAAATCTTATCAAATTCCTCTCTGGGGAAATAGAATGGTGTGTTGTGTAGAATGTATGTGTATCGTGGGAGCATTAACATCTCATATAATGCGGCCCTTCCAAGCGAGGGTTAGCAGTGTTTGTTGTCACGGTAGAAACGATTTGTAATCCGTTCCAAGTTATGTCTGAGAAACCTTGTCTGGTCTCTGCAAATGTATATTCCTAAGTATTTAAATGTGACCCTCGCAACTTGGAATGTGCACCCCCGGGCTATTGCAAGTTCACCTCCTTGTAGTGGTAACAGCACCGGATTTGTGCCGATTCACTTTTAAACCACTGAATTTCCCATACTCATTGAGTATTTGAGTGACTATTGGTCTGGATTCAATAGGAATCCCCAGAAAGATCAAGCGGTCGTCTGCGTATAGGGTAATTCTATCCTCGTGCCCTGTGGGTTAGCTAAAACCCACCCACTCCAGGTCAGATTTCAACCAGATTGCCAGTGGGTCTGTGGTCAAAGTTTATGGGCACAGGGATAAGGGGCATCCCGTTCATGTCCCCTTAACCAGCGAGAATGAATGTGACAGTATTCCATTTACCATGACCGACGCCACCAATCGTATATAGAGCAGTTTGACCCATTTCATGAATCCCTCCCTAAAGCCCAGGTGTTCCATTATATCCCATAGGAAACACCAGGATACTGAGTCGAAAGCTTTCTTAAAATCAATTGAGCGAACCGAGAGCGGAAGTGGAATAAGAATCCAGTTGGATCTGATCAGGCATTACCTGTATCAGTTGATCAGCCAGGATTTTAGCAAGGTTTTTAGCTTTGCAGTTAAGGAGAGATATGGGTCTATATGAGGAACAGCTAGTAGCGGTCTGTCTTTCTTGAGTATGACCACTCTTGTACCCCTTTTTTTTTTTTTTTAAATCTTTATTGGTTTTTCGATAACATGTAACAGACAGCGCATAGGCAAAGCATTGTAGTATGTATGATAACAGAACATTAACTTTAACATACCCTCCCCGCCCACCCCACCCCCCTCCCCCCGAGACCGCAATTAAAACCTCAGTCTTCCGTGGGCTCACGTGCCAGGCCGGGGCTGGCAGGACTGTTCGGTGTGCTGTCTGGTGTCGCTGGACGGAGAAGTGGCTCCGTCAGCTCTATCCAGCGAAGAAGATCTGCACTGGAGTCTAGTTTTTGTACCTGGATTGCCATTTCCCAAGCCGCCGTCTCCGCAGCAATCCACCTCTTGAGATCGTACCACCAAAGGGCCTCGCTAGGACCCCGTACGCTCTTCCAGCCCATGGCTATGCGCCTTTTAGCCGTTATGTAAATCAAGTCTAGGAGTCTATTTAGGGGTTTGTTCTTGCTGCTTCGCGTGTATGTCCCCAATATGCAAGCTGTAGGTTTGTGAGTTTCCACTTCGATCCCGGCCGACGTCACCCTCTCTTTCACCCGGGCCCAAAACCTCAGGACCGCTGGGCAGCTCCAGAACATATGGGTCATTCCTGCCCGCGGCTCGTGGCACTTGGGACAGGTCTGTGGCGAGGCCCCTTTGAACTTTGATATGGCATCAGGCGTAAGGTAGGCTCTGTTTGTGATATACAGCTGTATTAATTGGAGGCGAGCATTCCTGGAGGTCTTTTTATGGTAGAGGGTTATTTTCTCCCAAGTGTTGTCCTCAAATACAAGGCCCAATTCGCACTCCCATCTCTTTTTGCATTTAAGTTTGTTCTTTGTCGTGGCCAGCAATAGGGCTTCGTAAACTCTGGAGGTTTCGTGGCCTCCCTTGGCAGTGTCTAGTAGGGTTTCGATGGTTTCGTTCTCGGTGAATCGATTGTCTGTCTCAGGCCACCTATTTTTTAAGGCCAATGTTACTGCCCTGTGGAGCAGAAACTGCCCGGCGGGCAGGCCCGTCAATTCGCAGAGGTCGGGGAATGCCAAAAGTTCATGTTCATGCATGAGGTCGCCCAGTACTGCCACACCGTAAGGCTCCCACACCGAGCGTGTTTCAGTGTTCCCCCAGGATGGTTTCGCCATGACTGCGGCGATGGGGATCTGTGGGGAGTATGGGTCTTTCAACCCCACAGCTTTGCAGGCCCGCTTCCAGATCTGAATTCCTAGTTTAGCCAGGTATGGGTGACCCTGTGGAGCCCCATTCCTGACCCACAACAAGTCTCGAAGTAGCAGTCGCGGCAGAGCCGGTTGGAGAAGTCTGGTGTCTGTGGTGGTTTCATCTGCCATCCAGTGCGTTACGTGCTTCAGTTGGCTGGCCAGGTAATATAGTTCGAAATTGGGGACTTTCAGTCCGCCCTTCTCGTAGGGCCTCTGAAGGATGTCAAGCGCCACTCTGTGCCTGCCTCCCTGCCACAGGAATCCTCTGCAGAGTTTGTTCAGGTCTCTGAAATAGGCTGGGGGGATGTTGTAGGGAACATTGGTAAAGCAGTGCAGTATGCGTGGGAGCGCTACCATTTTGAGGAGTCCCGCCCTTCCTGCCACAGAGAGAGGGAGTTTCCCCCAGAAAGCCATAGAGTTAGTGAGTGTGTCCTTTGCTCTAACTGTGTTGAGAATATGTTCAGTAGCCGGGTTACGGTGTATGGTGATACCCAAGTATTTGAAGGAAGTCACCTGCCACTGAAGAGCTAGTGGGGGCAGGGATCCACACACATTGCTATATAGTGCTGCGAGGGGGTAGAGACACGACTTGTCTTTGTTTATCTGGATGCCTGTATGTTTTTGGAAGCAGTCCAGTGTCTCCAAGATGTAGGGCAGGAGGTGCTCAGGGTTATGTAGGTAGAGAAGAATGTCATCTGCGTACATGGAGATGAGGTGTGTCATTCCATCTAGTATGATGCCTCCCCCACCGTATTCCTGCCGGATGTACGCGGCCACTGGCTCTACAGCAATGATGTATAGCATGGGGGATAAGGGACATCCCTGTCGTGTGCCTCTGTAGAGGGGCCATTTGTCAGAGAACGTCTTGTTGGTGCGCACTCTAGCTACTGGGTGGGTGTAAAGCAATTGGGTCCATTTAAGAAAAGTGGGTCCAATGCCCATTCTGACCATGGTGGCGTATAACCATTCCCAATTAACCGAGTCAAAAGCCTTGGTGGCGTCGAGTGATGCCACTGCGTATTTCTGGGTATCTCGCTCGGTGGAGTATATGACGTGGTGCAACCTGCGTAAATTTTCGGTGATAGAGCGCCCGGGTACATAACCTGTTTGGTCATGGTGGATTAGCAGGGGGATCACTCTGCGTAATCTATTGGCGAGGAGTGCCGACAATATTTTGCAGTCGACATTGAGCATGGAGAGTGGTCTATATGAACCGCAATCTGTCCCATCTTTCCCGGGCTTCAGTAAGGGGATGATTATTGCTTCCCTCATGGAGTCAGGGAGTGTGCCGCGTTCAAAGGACTCGTTGTATACCTGTGCCAGCAGTGGGGCAAGGGTCTCCTCATATGTCTTATAGAATTCCCCAGGAAGACCATCCATACCTGGCGCCTTCCCAGAGGGTAATGATCTAATGATGGCCTTGACTTCATCTGGGGTAATCGGGTCTTCCAAGGCTACGGCCAACTGTGGGTCCAGTTTGGGTAACTCTATGCAGTCTAGGGCGTCCTCGATCCCGGTGTTCAGCGAGGGCGGGGTTTTGGAGTATAGGCCCTGGTAGTACTCAGAGAAGGCTGTGTTAATTTCTGCCTGGGTGTGCACCGTAGTGCCATCTGATCTACGAATGTGGCAGATAGGGGTCCTAGGGGTTTCCCGCTTGTACAGCCAGGCCAAGAGTTTACCAGGCTTGTCTCCCAGGGCGTGTGTCCTTTCGGTGTGTTTGGCGTAGCTTAGTTTCCCCAGGGACTCCCAATGCGACAGACAGGCCTGTCTCTGCGTTATTATTTCCCGTACATGCTCTGGGGTCGGGTCTGCCTTGTTCTCTAGCACCCCCAGCTTCCTTTCTGCTTCCGCCAGAGCATTCATAGTGACCCTTTGTGCTCCTCCTACTGCAGCCAACATGTCCCCCCTCATAACCACCTTATACGCCTCCCATGCGGTGCTGATGCACTCTACACTGCCTAGGTTATTGAGCCAGTATTCATCTGTGCTGTCTTGTACGTGGTCCCTGAGGGCCACGTCCAGAAGTGCCTCTGCCCGCAGTCTCCACGTGGGAACCGGGGGTCTGGGCGGGTACACCTCCCAGGTGACCAACAAGGGCGAGTGGTCTGATAATACTCTGGGTAAGTACTGTGCCTCGCTGAAAGTGGCTTGTTGCTCCTGGCTTACCAGCATGTAGTCTAACCTAGTGTGGACGCTATGCGGCGGGGAGAAGGAGTACTCTCGTTTCTCTGGACTCAGTTCCCTCCACAGATCGCAAAGTGACAATTGAGAAATCAGTTTGGATAATATCTTGGCTGGGGGGGACGGGCGGGAGTGTTTGGTGTCAGACCTATCTTTGAGAGGGTCTAAGGTGCAATTGTGGTCTCCACCCCATATCAAGGTGCTATTTACGTAGGGGCCTAATCTAGAGTACAGGGAGTGGAAGAAAGTTGTGGCGTCATGGTTAGGTGCCTAAGTGCTAATCAGGCATAGGTCTCTTCCCTCCAAGGTACCCCGCACCAGTGCCATCCTGCCCTCATTATCTGTCTTGGTGTCCGTAACTATAAAGGGGACTGTCGGGTTAATCCATACAAGGACCCCTCTAGCATATGAGGAGTAGGAGGATCCCACCAAGGTCCCCCGCCAACTTTTAGCTAGCGCCGTCAGTTTCTCCCTAGTTAAGTGTGTCTCCTGGAGCATGGCGATCCCTACCTTGCAGCGTCTCAGGTATGCTTGGATCCTTCGCTGTTTGACATAGCTGTTCATGCCTCTGACGTTCCACGTCATCACTTTTATTCTCTCAGCCATAGTCGTGGTGGTGTTCTCTCTGCTGCCCCGGACCTGGTTGAGGTCTCGTTAGAGGTGCTGTAGTAATAAGGGAGTCTTGCGGTCTCGGTACTATAACTTCAGGGTTTCCAACTAGGGAGCGGGTTTCTGGCTCCCCCTTCCTTAAAAAAAAACTTCCCCAACAAACAACTGGTCTGACAAGGTACTCCTCGTCGTGACTGTCCCGTTTCCGCTCCTTAGGACCAGGCATGGTCTTCGGGTGCCCTACGGGCGGGTAAACGTACACTGTAAAACAGAAAAAAACAAGCTCCAGGGGGGTCGAGGGAGCTGGAGCTTCGGTGTTCCGCGTGGAAGGATCATTTCAGCTGCTCTTGGGGTTAAGTTACTAAGCAAATTCGCTACAGCAGTCTCCGGTAGGTATGTCAGCGTGGCTTGCGCCTCTTGCCTTCGATGTCAGGTAATTGCTGCTCATCCATCCAGTCCCGGGCCTGTTCTGGAGTGTCAAATAGGTGGGCTCTGTTCTTGTGTATTACTTTTAGCCTTGCAGGATATAGGAGCATGTACTTCAGGCCAGCGGCCTTCAACCTGGCTTTGGAGTGACTGAACTGAGCTCTGTTCATCTGCACTTGGAAGGTGTAGTCGGGGTAAATAGCGATCTTGGCCGAATTCCTTAGTATCTGGCCCCCTGACCGAGAGTACGCCAGGACGACTTCACGGTCTCTGTAGTTTAATACTTTTGCTATCATGGGCCTGGGCGGACCTCCTGGCGGGGGTCTCCTGGCAAGCGACCTGTGAGCCCTTTCGATGGAGAACCCCTGCGATAGTTTCTCCGCGCCGATCTCCTGCAGCAGGAGGTTTTCCACGTAGTTGGTGGGGTCCGAGCCTTCGATGCCCTCCGGTAATCCGAGCAGCCGGATGTTGTTCCGGCGGGCCCTTCCTTCGGCCTCCTCCACTCTGTCCTCCAAGTTCTTAACCGTTTGTTGGAGGCCCTCCATGTCATGCAGAAGCTGGGTATTCGCTTCAGTGTTCTTGCGTGCTTGGGTCTCGAGGGCTTCAGTTCTACCAGCCAAGGAGCGGACGTCCTGGCGAAGGAGTCCCAGATCTATGGCCACAGCGTCGATTTTATTCACCATAGTTGTTTGGATTAACGTGATGGCCTCCATGAGTTGGGAGTTGGTGGGTTCGGACGTTACTGGCGAGGGGCTTGTGTCTTTACTGGCAGTTGCCATGGTTGGGCACTCAGGGCTGGCGGGCTCGGCGGCTGTGTAAGCATCTAGGGTGGTCTGCCTCTGCTTTGACCTGGCCCCCCTTCCCGTAGACTTATCTAAGCTGGACATCCTCTCGGCTCAGCGGGTATCAAGTGCTGCAATCGGGTGCTCCGGCCAGGGTACTTTATAAAATTGCCGACTCACGGTTCTCCCAGCAACCAGTCCGCGCTCTGGGCCCTCCGGCGGGGTGTGAAGTGCTCTGGCGCTGGTCCCCCAGGTTCTCCAGGCCCCACGAGGTGCAGTAGGTCAGCGTTTTGCCTCGTCAGGCAGGGTACAGTAGAGAGGTACGACCCGATGGGTGTAGGCTGGTAGGCCCCCCGTGGTGGTTCCAGGAAGTCCCTCACCAGGGCCGCACGATCGTGCGGTGTAACTAGGCCCCTGCACGCTCCGCCAGGCAGGGGCCGTTCTCCGGTCTGTAGTTGTGGCCAGGGAGCCGGGGTCGCGGTGTAATTCGGGCGGACGGATGGCGTGCGCGGCTCCCGTAGTAGCGCCAACTGGGGGCGGCGCGAGGCGGCCAGCGTCCGCACTCGATATAGTGCGCGATCTCTAGGCCCCACTTCCGGTACTCTCTTCCCCTCCGGCCGGTCCTCGATTACCTTCGATCCCCACAGCAGGGCCGGCAGGCACCCTCGGCTGCTCCGGTCGCCCTTTTCGCCCTCGAGCCCGGAGCACACCCAGGCTTATCGTAGTGGTTGCTTCTGAGGGGCCAGCAGGGGTACCACCTGCACCTGCTCCGCCCAGTGGCGTGGGGCAGCCTTCTCCCAAATGCTAGGCTGACGCCGGGCTCTCCGGGCTCAGCAAGTGGAGGCCGCCATTTTGGCTGCCCGCTCTGTCAGGCGCGGGGTTTCTCCAACGCGGCTCCCGGGCTTCTACTCTCGAATGTGGGGAGACCAGGAGGTTCCCGCCGCTGCCAGCAGCTCTTGGGGTAGTTTGCAAGCACTAAAGACGACTTAAATGTTAGATAACAGCTTATCAGTAGCTCATTGTGCGGAGCTTGCCGAAGTCGCGTCCGCTCTACATGGCGGTTGGCCACGCCCCGCCCACTCTTGTACCCCTTAGTAAGTCTTGAGGCCATTTGCCCACTTCTTACATCTTTTTAACAAGTTGGGCATGGGTGCTGTGACTTTTGTGCTACGTTTTTTCCAGACATCTATGGCAAAGCCATTTGGGACCGTTGTTTTCACAGATTGGAGGTCCGAGATTACTGCAGTGATTTCTTCCTCTGTAATCTCTAGCCCTAGGTGCATTTTCTCTTGGATCAGTCATGCGCGGTAACCTCATATTTTCTAGTGTGCTATGGGCCTCTCTAAAACCGTGACTACATGGTTCCTCATAGTGATCCATAGAATGTCGCAAATTCTTCTGCATCGGACCTCCTTTGGAGCCTTTATACAAAGCCTCTATAAAGTTTCTGTCTTGGAAATCTTGTTGGTTACCGTCACCTCTGCGAAATGTGTGGGGGAAATCCAGGCTCTCTCATGCGGACTGCCCTACTTGACTTTCCAAAGTTCCAAGACAGTCCTTTGCACTAACCCGACTTTAATGCCAAAGGTTCAGTATTCGTTCACCCTGAACAAAGCTGTGTAACTACCTGTCTTTTTTTTCTTTCTCCGTCCTCTACTGCAAAATACTCTTTGCACTCTGTGTATGTGGTACAAGCCATAAAGTGCTATGTTTCCTGCAATAAAGGTTTTTGCAAGTCTTCACAACCGTTTGTGGCTTTTGGTCCGTCTAGCATAGGCAATGCTCTTTCCAAACCCTCCATAGCTCGATGGAGGTCGTCATTCATTTCTAATGGGCCTCTTCCAGGGAGTCCCAGGTCCCATTCCACATGGACTGTGGCTACTACCACGGCTTTCTTCTATGGTGTTCCCCTGTTGGACATTTGCAGGGCTGTCGCGTGGCGATCAGTGCATACCTTCACAAGGTTTTACTGTATCAATAGGGACTCCACAGAGGAGTCTAGGATCGGGCAAGCAGCACTATGCAACCAGTTTGGATGAGATGAGTGTTTCCTGAGATTAGTGTGTCCTTCAGCTGAGCTTTAGCTCCGGTCATCATTGCTAATGTGTGTTTGTACTGTTTTATAATTTATTCAAACAGCATTTGAATCTATGAATGATCAAATGCTGGAGAAGGAATACGTTCTCCAGCATTGGATCTTTCATAGATTCACATGCTGTGAATATTCCCTGTCGTCAGCCTGGGAATCCTCTTTTAAAAAAGAGCAGTTTAAATTAAAATGAAACTTCAGTCACTTTGGTGCTCCATCTTTGTCGTTTTGGGTTATTCTGCTCACAACCAATAGGGAACACTCACTTAACTCGGCTATTTTCAGCCATCTTCTGATT
Source organism: Ambystoma mexicanum (assembly GCF_040938575.1). NCBI lineage: Eukaryota > Metazoa > Chordata > Amphibia > Caudata > Ambystomatidae > Ambystoma > Ambystoma mexicanum. The sequence continues at coordinate 903,604,280 of NC_090931.1, read as the reverse complement.
TTTTACACTGCACGTTAGTGTTGGAAGCTTCTTTAAAGATTGCCATTGAATAATATAGTATACATTTGGAATTTCGACAAAAAAAGTTTTGCTTTGTCTTTCGACGATCTGCAACACAGTATCAACGAGACCTCCGTCCCCCCGCTGGTTAACTTCGATGAGTAGTCAACGACGCAGCTGGGCCTACCTCATGGCGGAGTCCACGAGAAGGTGCCTGTTCAGAGCATGTGCCCTATGTGGACTGAAGAACGTCTATGTGGAGGATCACCCCGAGGAACGCCTCTACTGGCTTCACCTTTGCCCACAGCATGTCATCAAGAACTTTGAGATCTGCAAGTTGTTCTCATCAAAGACGCTGAAGGATAGTCATCGCCGTCTCGTTGCTTGCGTGGAGGACGGCGGCGAGGCCTCTGATTCGACTTCGGTACAAAGTCATGCCATGTTACGGCAGGGTAGGACGGCCCACCAAACCACCTCTACTAAGAGGTGCAGATTGCATGATGACTAAGCCATAAGCGTGAAGAGGTAGAAGCAAGCCTCAGACAACAGCTCGAAATCGTCCCACAAGGACCCCCCCCCCAGGAAGGTCTGTACCCAGGGAAGGCCAGGGCTCCAAAAAAGCATTGAGCTTGAGATCAAGCTCCAAGTCGGGTGAGCATTCCTCTCCAACCTTGTTGCAGTCTGCTACGCAGCCATCTTCTTCGCACTCCAGGTCTTCTACGCCGAAATAATAGACCACAGCTTCCACATCGGCGCAGACGGCAACAAAGTCTGCAGACTTATTCTCACCAACGACAATTTTATTTATTTATTTGCATTTTTAAAGCTCTCGCACAGCCCAAGGGCATTGAGGTGCTGTTACAGGAATATGTCTTAGCTGCGTATTTTTTAGTGCGCTTAATACCCAGAGGTTTCTAAGCGCGGACCCGGGGATCGAAACTGTGTTGCTTCGTGTCATCTTGTTTCCAAGGGAGCGCGTTGCCGCTGAGCTATCCTGGCATCTAAAACATAGTCAACGACAATCTTTTACTTCATCCTCTACAAAATCGTCGACTCCAGGACCGTCCCCTAAGACAGGACCGTCCTCAACCTAGGCGGCTACGGCCACGAGTGCAGAGACTACAGGTGCTTCGTCCACCAGACCGTCGTCGATGGAACCGCAAACGAGTAAGAAATCTCGCCAGCCCATTGTCGCCACAGCTGTCGGCCCTGAGATCAGTGCCGACACAGGAGAGGCATGGGCGGCTTGCTCAAGACTGTTTATCCAAACCTCCCCTCCCAAAGCCGCAGGACACCTGTCAGCACCGGACGTACTGACGGATGCGGGAGCGGACACGGAACCTGAGGGGGACACGTCTCATACTCGTTCCGATACTGACGAGTTTGAGGATTTCGTCACTGCAGATGATGAGCCATATGAAATTCCTCTCAGGGAACTCTCCCACGACGAGATAGGAGCATTCTGCGCTCTTACGTCTAGAGCATCCACAATGTTGGGTTTAACTCCGGAGGAGCAAAGAAAGGAAAGCGTTTTTATGAGTGCAGAGAACAATGCAGGAAGTCCATCGCGATACCACTCCTGGAGGACATCTGGGAAGATGGCCTGGTAGCCATGGCGCACCCGGCAACTGCACTTTCAAAGAGTCTATTTTGACAAAAAGTGCAGGGCTCCAGAGAGCGCTGCTGCGTGTCTCAGCACACAGCCCATTCCAAACTCTGGTTTCAACGGCAGCCAGCAAGAGGTCGGCCAACCCATCTTCATCCTGCTCAGTGCCCCTAGACAAGGAGGGCAAGCGCTTTGACGCTTTCAGCAAAAGGATCATCACAACAGCGGCAACGACTGACAAGGCGGCGAACACTATGGCCATACTCGCTCGCTAGGACTGCGAGTTGTGGTACAAGTTGGGGGCCCCCGTTAGCATTATTGCCGGAGGACACGAAGCAAGAATCACTGGACATTCTCCACAAGGGTGAGATCGCATCTGACCATGCCATCACCGCCTCCGTCATCGTCGACACCGGCTATCGCTAGATGGGTAATGTAGTGGTACTGCACCAACAAGGTTGCCTTAAGGCCACAGACTTCAGACCAGATGTCAATTCCCGGGTTATGGAAATGCCCTTCGATGGCACAGCCCTGTTTGAGGGGAAAAAGGTGGACTAGGCCTTACAGGCCATAAAGACGGACAATGAAACCACCCGCTCCCTTGGCGCATTATAATTGAACTTCATGGCACAACTGCAGCACGTATCGGTCGTTCTTGTCCTACAAGGCCCCTTATTCATCAGGGGACCAGTACATGAAGCAAACCCAGTCCTACGAAGGTTCCCAAAGACACTGAGGCTCCTCCCAGCCTAGGGGCCAGTCCGGCAAGCAGACATGACCGGCCGAGAGCCGTGGCCTCCCACTTAAGCAACCCAGTGGGGGGTCATCTATCAGACTTTGTTGACGAATGGGCTCAAGAAACATCCAACAAATGGGTGCTGTTCCTCCTCCATCAGGGGCACTGTGGAGTTCATACAGTACCCTCCAGACATTTCTCCTGTACAAAGACCGGGGAAGAATTGCAGCTCCTTCTAATCCAAGAAGTGCAGTGACTACTAAGAAAAGGCACTATCGAAAAAGTTCCCAGAAACGAGAAGCTGAAGGGGTTGTATTCCCGCTACTTCCTGGTAAGAAAGAAGGGCTTACTAAAAAAAAAAAAAAAAATTGGGTTGTAGACACATTCTAGACCGAAGGGTGCTCAACAAGTTTCTGAAGGCACAAACCTTTCGTATGGTAACATTGCAACAAGTGCTCTCAACTTCAGCAGGGGGATTTTCTAGCATCCCTCGATCTCGAAGACTCATACTTCCACATCCCTATTCGCCCTTCACACCGGTGCTACCTTAATTTTGTGGTGGCAGGAGAGCACGATCAGTTCAAGTCTCTTCCCTTCTAGCTCAAATCAGCCCCTCGGGTGTTCACCAAATGCCTTGCACTAGTGGTGGCTCACATGTGGCAGAAAGGGGTCCACGTCTACCCATACTTAGACAACTGGCTAATAAGAGCCCCCTCCTGCTTGTTGGCAGAATCCAACGCCGCTGTCACGATCGAATTGATTCTCCATCAACTTCCCAAAGTCACAGCTAACCCCCTCTCGGACGGCACTGTACCTCGGAGCACGGCTAGACACTATCGCTTGCAGAGCCAGGCCCTCGGACGAGAGAATAACGGCCCTCCTGAAGAAGGTGGATTGCATCAGCAAAACCCGGCTGTCCTCAGTCCGCAGCTACAAGTCTCTGCTGTCGATACTGTCTTAATGCATCCCACTAGTCACCAACTGCAGATTGCGCATGAGGCCAGTGCAAGAATTCCTGGATGCCAGATGGGTCCAAGCTTCAGGCTCCTGGGAGGACCGCATCACGCAGACGCCAGCATTCCGAAAGGGCCTGCTCTGGTGGTCAGTGAAAGAACACATCCTACAAGGTGCCTCTTTCAGGCTTCCAAACCATCCGATCACCTGAACCACGGATGCTTCCTTGGAAGGCTGGGGAGCCCACTGCCAGGACCAGCACACCAGAGGTTTGTGGTCAGAGTCTGAGAAGACCCAGCACATCAATTTGCTGGAGCTGCGAGCGATATTCTGGGCACTGAAATCTTTGCTCCCCCTCCTCGGAGGGAAGGTGGTTCGGGTTTACACAGACAACACGTCCATGTTTTACATCTGCAAGCAAGGGGGGACCAGCTCGCCACAGCTTTCCAGGGAGGCCCAAGCGCTCTGGCATTGGGTGGCACAACAGAACATGTTATCAATTCCCCTCAAATTACCGGGGATCCACAACACTCTGGCGGACTCCCTCAGCAGGGAGTTGCGCTCTTGTCACGAATGGGAGTTAGACTACACCTGTTGTTCCAGATGTGGGGCACCCCGGAGATCGACCTGTTTGCCACACTTTACAACAGCCGCTGCAAGACTTTTGCCAGATGGTTTCCCGTACCGGACAGCTTGGAGGACGCCTTTGCGTTCCCTTGGGAGGGGAAATTCCTGCACGCTTTTCCCCCAATTCCTCTGGTGCACACTTTCAAACTGATATTAGTGGCCCCTGTGTGGCTGACACAGTATTGGTACTCTGAGTTTGTGGCTCTTTTGGCAACAGCTCAGATAAGGCTACCCCTGCACCAGTTGCTCTTGTCCAGGAACCAGGGAACAGTTCTGCACCACGACCCGGCCTCCCTCAATCTAACAGCCGGGCTCCTGTGTTCCTAGAATTTGGGCCCTTTTCCCTCCCGTCGGCTTGCCAGGAAGTGTTGGCTAAAGCAAGGCCCCCTGCCACTCTGAAATGCTACAAGAGCAAGTGGAAGCATTTCCAGGCGTGGTGAAAAAGGCATCCCCAGACCATCAAAGCAGAGGAACTATTACCGTACATCTTGTCGCTGGCGGAGTGGGGGGGGGTTGATGCACTCGTCCATTAAAGTGCACCTGGCCGCAATATCCAGATACTGCCGGTCCTCTGGGAAGGTCTTCCCTTTGGTCCCATCGGTTAGTGAAAGAGTTTCTACCAGGCCTGTTTCATTCATTTCCTCCTGTCGGTCGCCCCGCACCGGCCTGGAAGCTCAATGTACCGCTCACAAGGCTAATGAGACCCCTTTTTGAGACCATGCACCAGGAATCCATCAAGCACCTGTCATGGAAGATGACTTTTTTGGTGGCAATTACTTCTGCGAGGCGAGTGGGAGAGATGCAGGTCTTTTCTTCGAAACCGCTTTATTTGACATTCCACAAGGACATGGCTCTATTGGGAACTAATCCAAGGTTCATACCTAAGGTTGTAGGTACCTTTCATCTTAACCAACATGTGGTGTTACCAGTGTTCTTCGGCTCTCCCGCATCTCTGGCAGAGCGCACCCTGCACACACTGGATGTGGTGCGTGCCCTCAAGAACTATGTGGCCCGCACAGAGTCGCTCCGTTTAACAGATCAATTTGTTTGTCCCATTCGGACCAACCGGGCCCGGCAAGGCTGTCTGCAAGTCTTCTATTGCCAGATGAATTGCAGCCTGCATCTTTCTGCCACCAGCAGGTGGGCAGACCGCTTCCGGGTAGACCTGGAGCACATTCCACCAGAGCAGTGGCCGCGACTACTGGTTTTTTCTCCGGGATCCCGCTGCCAGCCATCTGCTGCTCAGCCACCTGTAGATTGGTGCACCCCTTCACCAGATTGTACTTCATCGACAGGGATTCTGCAGAGGAGTCTAGATTCGGCCAGGCAGTTCTACGAAACCTGTTCGAATAAGGTTGATATGTCTCCTGTGGTAAGTGATATGGGAGCTCCTCCACTGTTGTGTATTGGTTGTTTTTAATCTATTCAAAGCATGTTAATGTATGAAAGATCCAATGTTGTAGAAGGAATAAGTTACTTACCTGTAACTCCTATTCTCCAGCATTGGTATATTTCATAGATTCACTTGCTGGGAATATTCCCCGTCAGGCTGGGAATCCTCTGTAAACTCGAGCAGTTTAAATTAAACTGAAATTTCATTCACTTTAGTGCTCTCTCGTCGTCGTTTTCGGTCATACTGCCCACAGCCAATAGGGAACACTCCCTTAACTCTGCCCCCGTCAGCCATCTTCAGATTTGGCAAGCGCATGGAAGTGGTAGTAAGAGCCAAATGACGAGTCATGAATGGTAGGAGGGAGGGTCGCATGTGATTCTATGAAAGCTACCAATGCTGGTGAACAGGAGTTACAGGTTAAGTAACTTATTATTTACCTGTAACTCCTTTTCTCTAGCATTGGTATATGTGATGAATCCTGTGAAGTCCTCACAACAACTCTGCATAAAGTCTCTGCCCTGGTGGCCACAGGAAGACCGCACCTACCTGATCCTAACCCTGGTGGTAGTATTAGCCAGGTGGATCCCCTGGGAGGACAAGTCCCAATTGAGTAGGAGGGCTCCGTCAGCAGAGACACAGTATTTATCTTCCTCAGAGGGAGAGATTTCCATGATACCAGATAGCCATAAGTGGCTTGTTATTAAAGTGAGGCTTCCCTTTACAAGACGATCCACTTTGCTAATAGTAAGAACTGTTGTGATCAGCATAGGAGTAGTATATATATATATCTCTTGTGGAATCTGCTTAGATCACATGCTGTGCATAGGCCGACATCTAGTGGAAGCTGCAGAGTATTAGTTTTCGAAATTCGAAAAAAGGACGTCAACGGGGCGTGCTAGTAATACTATCCCTAGTGTGAAGTCCACTGTACCCATGGTCCTTCACGTCTCGAGGTCCCACAGAATGTTTTTTTCCAAAATACTAGACAGGCGCTTTTCGCAGAGTTCACCTTTCGGCTTACTGCGATTCACTTATATCAATTACCAATAGTTTTTCTTACTATCCTTCATAATTACACTGGCTATCGAGATCTTCCGACAGCGGTGAAGAGACAACTGTCGAACACCACCCGGCGACGGATCTGTCAGGCCCGGAAGGCCGCTCTGGGCTTAGGCCCACACAGTATGGCGAGGGGGGGGGTCGGAGGGGAGGACATTTTAGAATGTATTTGCCCCTTTTCGTACTCTACACTCGCCTAGCTGCTGTGTCATTCCTTTATGGATAGGACCCCATTTAAACTTTGTCCTAAGTGTAACAAAAAGTTCCTGTGGGTCGACAAACACCTTGTGTGCAACCTTAGTCTCCCTCAGGGCCACGTCGAAGGGACCTGTCGAGCGTGTAGGCTCTTTAAACCCAAGACGCGAAAGGACCGCTTAACTAAATGCTGGGCCCACCACGCCACGCAGTTCATGGCCACCATGGACGTGGAGGGGACCTTCAGTGACTGCAGCAACCCCACAGTATCCGCCGGCAAAGGCGACTTGGTTACTCTGGTATTCTAAGCGCAGGCACCCGACCCCAACAGGCATGCTGGGGGCCTTGTTACGGGGACAACACCCGGCGGTGATAGCACACTCACAACCCCCTACACCAAGCACACAACCCATGGCCGAGACGCGACACACGGGTCGAACAAAGGCCAGCGCATAACGTTTATGGAGAGGTACATTGAATCGCTGTCCTCTGGGCACACCAGATCGAGAGCGCCACATGACGGGCCCCGGCTGTTGAAAGACAGAACAGACGTCGAGAGCCAAACCATTTCCGTGAGTTGATCGTTCGCAGATGAGACTCTGGTTCAGCCTGCACCCGAAATTTGACGTTCTGCGTCGAAACAGGTAAAAAACCTGATACAGGCGGGATTATTCCATTTAGTGAAAAAACACGTCAGAGGGCCTGGTTAAGGAGAGGAAGTCCAAGAAGAAGTCTTCTAAGACCCCTCATAGGGATAAGTCAAAGGATAAGTACCCTTACAAGAGTAAGTGACCTCAAGAACAGGATTCACTGTCTTCCACCTTAAAGAAGAAGGCTACACCTTATACTGTGCTCCCACCGACACCTGAAGATTTGGGACTCCCTTTTCAACCATCGGCCATTAATAGCTCTGCCCAGTGGTCAGCTGAAGATATTGATAGGGTCATGAGGAGAATGTCCTTCATGGCAAATTTGTATGAAAAAGACCCTAACTACTTCACAAGCTTTCACTCCACCCCTTCACCCCCACCCCCCTCCCAACAACAGTGCCCGCTGGGTCCCAGATTCCTGCTCAACTCTCTGCTAAAAGGTCTTGCCCCGAGGATCTAGTGCAAGACCGTCATTGACCTACATGACCCAGACACCGATCATGAGGACCTCTCTATTCAAGAGGCGGCAGACCCTTATTACAGGGATAATGAGGATGACCCCGATCCAGATATGTATATCATCGACCTTTCAGTTAATCAGGACCCACCTGTTAGAAACTCACCCATAGACAATCAACCTCTACTAAATGAAGTGCTTGTAAAAGCGGCAGAGCATTTCCAAATAGCAACACAGGAAGATCAACAAGACAAAAGATTGTGTTGATGAAATCTTAGGAGATAAGAAGGCTGTTAACTCAGTTTATCCCCCACCTCAAGTCGGTACACCAAAAAATACAACCCTCGCTGGAAACTCCCAATCTGACGCGGGCGGTGAACCCCCGCATAGTGAAGCTCTTTACACCTGCCCCATCTGAACCGTTATACATCAGGGGGCAACTGAAGCCTGACTCACTAGTTGTTACTACAACAAGGAAGAGAGCTGGTACACCCCTAGCCTCCTCTGATGCTCCACCAGGCAAAGAAAGTAAGAGACTGTACACAATGGGCAGGAAAGTGGCCTCTTCCGTGGCATTCCAGACCAGGATAGCTAATATCTCGACTCTGTTAGCTAGTTACATCTGCCATAAATGGGATGAGGTCTCAGCCTTACAATCATCAGCCCCTGAACCCCTCAAGACTCCACTAGCCCTGGTGGCTACAGAAGGCAGGGCAGTTTCAAGCTGCTTGTTGAAAAGCAATCTTGACGCCGCAAACAACGCAGGTAGAATCATAGCTGAGGGAACCATTATTAAGTTAAGTGTCTGTTAGGCAGAAACCTGTGCAGTTCCCTTTGGGAACACTGCAAAAGATTTAGGACTACAGGTGTTGGCAGTAAACCCACTTGGTAGCAGTCTGTACCACCCAGATTTACCTGGTAGCTGTGGCTGAGCAGTCAGACTTCCCTCAAGAAGAGTTAGGCAGTATTCAAAGTATACACAATAGGCACTCGGACACAATAATACAAGCAAACACTGACCAGAGCTTTGTTATCAAAGTATATAATTATTTATTTAAAAACACACTGTTTGAAACACTCCAGCACTCTTATTGTAAAACACTCTAAACACAGTTACTATTATAGTACATACAACCCTTATTCCTTATCAGACAAGTCTTAGTTAACACCACTTATTTCCATACAGAGGTGAGCGCTTACCTATAGATGGCACTCCTATAAGTTTATGAAGAAGGGAGGGGAAAAAGACAGAATATGGAAAGGTACACCACTCTAAGATTTAGGAACACCATTAGTAAGGCTAAAGAGCAAAAATCACTTGTGAGCCAAAGTCCATAGGCTGGGCCCACTCTTGGAGAGAGCAGAGCACAAATGCGCCCAAGATCACACAGTTACACTAGGCTTAGAAAGTCTTGCAGAGAGTTCGAAAAGAGTTTAGAGAGGCTCAGAAAAGTTTAGCCAGGGTGTCCCAGGCTAACCCAGGTTCGAAAGCCGGGGGCTAAATCTACCCTGTACAGTCGGTGGCAAGGGAAGCCAGGCGGGACACGGTACCTTAAGTGGGAAGGATCCTTCCTGGCAGCGGGTGCAAGTCTCGTCGTCGTCCAGGGGAAGAGAAGATCTCGACTTGGAGGAAAGACGAAGGTCGTTGCACTGCCAGGGAAGAAACCAGCCGCAGAGTTTTCCGGTTAAAGGTATTACCCTTTATTTCGCGGTCGTGGTAAAACGTGGTATTCCGGTTGCCGGGGTGCTTGGCACAGGCAAGGCGGCCACGAGATGCGTCGGGAAGGCGAAAAGACGGTGAAACTGGTTATCCCCACCAGTCAAAGGAAGAAGACTCTCCTGCGGGAGATCTCCTCTGTCGTTGGGAAAAGTGGTGAGACGGTCCAGCAGGGCTCCACCGGTGGTGTCGTCGTGGCAGGTCGGCTCAGCTTCTCCCTCGTCGGATTCTTAGGTCCTGTGGCGACTTCTGAAGTTCCAGTCCCCAAAGCCCTGCTTTTATGCAGAAAACCCCCATTCACTCAGCTTAGGTGTCACTCAAACATGCTAAGTGGTGAGCCGGCCGGCTCACCACTTGGGCCAATCAGGGCGGAGTGCGACTTGAGTTGCCTAGGCAACTCAGTCCAGGGTGCCTAAATCCCCCTCCACCCCTCCTAAGTACCCCAGACAGAGTGGCACCACTTTGGAGGGCTTCTGTGGAGAAGCCCACATGAAAAAGTGGAACAAAGGGCTCGACTTGGGTTGGAGTCACAGAAGAGAACACAAATGCCATTTTAGAACCGGGTTCTGGCAAAAAATACCAACCAGAGAATTAATAATAATTAAATAAATCGGCGGTATGTTCGAGGCTATCGTAATTTAATAAAGATAGTAGCCTCGAACAATGGGAAAATCCCATAGAGAAATATTCGCGGTTGAATATAAAAAGTAGTATCCACTGCCACCAGCCAAAACTCGATCAGGGGGGACGGAGACCTGCCCCCTCGACTAACAGACCCCGGGGCAATCGAATTGCCCCAGCCAGTATGTCCACAATATGATGGTTTGTACTGGTTCTGTTCAGAATTCAAGACTAGTAAAGTCAATGGTGACTTTACATGCCCTGGGAGAAGGTAGTCAGTCCCCGGGTATGGAGTCTATACTGGGGGGGGGGGTCACTATGACACCCCTCCCTGTGATACTGCACTAAGGGTGCTGTGTAACACACATCACAAAAACACATGAAGCCATATGGAGTAAAAGACCCCATAGCCCATTAAACACATCTAGAGTCAAAGAAACACACTCAAATCATGCCCAAGAGTGAGGGTAAAAGAGTCTCACTCTTGGCAGGAGAAAAAGAATTAACCCCAAAAATCCAGCTAAACTGCTGGGGGGACTCACTAGGTTAGGAAATTCAGCCTAAACAGAGAATTCTCCCTAACAGCGTCACGCTTGGTTACGCCAATCCGGTTTTAAACCGGAATCGCAAGCGACCGTTATCAACATGCCCATTGAGCCCAATGTGCTCTTTGGTAAGGCCGTCGAGGACGCCTTAAAGACAGCCAAAGAAGACTATGATGCACTTAAGTCATTGGGCCAACTGACCCATAAACCTACTGGCCAGAGGGGGAACAGCAATTCTCGTTGCTCACGCAGACATAATTCCCAGAGAGGTTCCAACTATAATCAAAACCAGGGAACATCCTGGGGGAACAATCAAGGCCAGGCCTCTCCGAATTACTCGAGAGGACCGCGCAGATCCTGCGGTCGGGAAGGGGCTCCTCCTCCAGAGCTGGTACCCCACCTCAGAAACAGTGACTGTCCGCTTCAGGTGCCCTCCCATGCCTCTCTAGAAGAAGGGGGCATTTCCAGGTTCACCCAAGCATGCGAGGGAATCACCTCAGACAGATGGGTGCTGTCCACCGTTGCAGTCGGATATTGAATAGAGCTGCTCGAACATCCCCAGAACCATCCCCCACGCCAGAAAACCGACTCCAAAGAAGACCAACACATCCTCCTTGAGGAAATCACCACACTTCTCCAAAAGGACGCCATAGAAGTCGTCCCGGCCAACCAGGTAAACAAGGGTATTTATTCAACTTCCTTGTTCCAAAGAAAGATCTAACAAAGCGCCCAGTATTAGATTTACACCTTGCAAACAAATGTCAAGCCACAAAAGTTTGGCATGACTACGCTACAAGAGGTAATCACCCTACTAAAAAGGGGGGGGGTGACTACATGACAACACTAGATGTGAAGATGTCTATTTTCATTTTTCAATGTTCCCAGCGCACAGAAGATTCTTGGATTTCAAGATAGTGAACCAGCACTACCAATTCAAAGTGCTGCCCTTCGGAATAGCATCTGCTCCAAGGGTATTCACGAAGGTACTGACGGTGGTGGCAGCACATCTGCGCAGGGAGGCAATCCCAGTTTACCCTTACCTGGATGACTGGCTGATTACAGGGGAAGACTCCCCTATTTTGCAGACAGAACATTCAAAACAATCAACCTTCTCTTTCAATTGGGCTTCTCCATCAACAAGAAAAAATCAAGCCTAGTGCCAAGCACAACCAAACAGTTCCTAGAAGCTGTTATAAACTCACAAGAGGGGTTGGTCTTTCCATCAGACTTAAGAGTCCCAAACATGTTATTGCAAATACTGCATCATCAAGCAGGCCGTCAGATAAGTGTACGCAAAGCAATGCGTTAGCTAGGCATGATGGCATTGTGCATTTACCTGGTACCTCACGCGCGCCTGCGAATGCGACCCATGCAGGAATGGTTGGCGAAACAGCGGTCTCAGGAAAGTGGTCAGTGGGATGATCTAGTGGTTGTTTGGCCATCACTAGTAAAAAATCATCGCTGGTGGACAAGAGAGAACCTGTTGAAGGGTAAACCCTTCCACGATCCAGAGATGCAAGCAATTGTCACGACAGACGCCTCACTCGCCGGGTGGGGGGCTCATTACCTTCATCACACAGCTCAGGGTCTATGGTCTCATGCAACTTCACAGAACCGCATCAATCTGCTGGATCTACTGGTGGTGTTCAAGGCCCTTCAGGTGTTTGAGTTTCCTCTAGCGAACCAGTCAGTGCAGGTCCTCAATGACAGCACTATGGTAATGTTTTTCATCAACAAACGGGGGGGGGGGCGCACGTTCTCGAAATTTGTCCAGGCTTGCGCAACGAATTTGGAAATGGGCACTCAAACGGAAGATATTCCTATCGTCGCAGCACGTTCCAGGGGAACTCAACTCTCTGGCGACTCACTGAGCAGAGATCCCCTACCAGAGAAACACGAATGGTGACTACACGCAGAGGTCGTAGAACATCTCTTCTCTCAATGGGATTTCCCCACAATAGACTTGTTCGCTGCAAGTGAACCCAGTCAATGCCTGGACTTTGCATCCAGGTTCCCCCAGCCGTGCTCCAACGGGGAACGCCCTACGGATGAATTGGTCAGGGAAATTTGCTTACGCTTCCCCCCAAGCCCCCCCCCCCCCCCCCCCCTCACCTCTCATGAAGAAGGTGGTGAATAAGATCCACAAGGTTTAAGTGACACACATCCTAGTTGCTCCTATGTCGTGTTGACAACCCTGGTATCCACAGCTGGCGATGTGCTATCCCATCAATCTCCTGTGCCTGACCAATCTGCTCACTCAGCACGTGGGAGTAACAGTGCACCCCCAACCTCACTCATTGAACTTGGCAGCATGGCTCCTGAAGTCATAGAGTTCGGACATCTTAACCTAACACAGAGGTGAATGTATATGCTGAAAGAAGCACAAAAGCCTACCACTAGGCACTGTTATTTCGACAAGTGGAGGAGATTTGTCATTTGGTGCCAGTCTAAACAAATTAACCACATAGACTGTACACCATCACACATTCTAAATTATGTGCTCCACTTGCTAGATTCGGGGTTAGTATTCCACTCTTTAAAGGTCCACCTGGCAGCTTTGTCAGCTTATACCACCTCCCACAATAAGGTCTCATGGTGGAAGGTACCTGTCATCAAGGCATTTATGGAGGGAGTAAAGAGACTCCACCCTTCAATTTCAAACGCGCCGCCAGGTTGCGATCTCAATGTTGTACTCGCTAAGCTCATGGGACCCCCTTTCGAGCCGATGCAGAAGTTGAGTTTTAAACACCTGACTTACAAGAATGCCATGTTAGTGGCTATTACTTCCATAAGAAGAGTTGGTGAAATACAAGCTTTGTCAGTGCTGGATACTTTCTTTACCATACATAAGGAGAAGCTGGTTTTACGCTCCCACCCTAGGTTCTCCCCTAAATTCATCTCTAAGTTTCACGTAAACCAGTCTATTGAGCTACCTGCTTTCTTTCAGAACCCCACCAGCTCAGCTGAGGTAAAGCTCCACACACTAGATATGAGAAGGGTGGTCCTTAACTATGTAAACAAGACCAGACCGCTAAGAAAAACAGACCAACTGTTTGTCTCCATACCACCAGGCAGAGAGGGAGACAGCATTTCCAAGAATGCCATTTCCTGATGGATAGTCAGACGAAACTCTGCCTTTCACGCCCAGAGCTCACTCCACAAGGAGCACAGGAGCCACTCTGGCTTCCATTGCAAATGTCCCTCTAGACAGCATTTGCAAAGCAGCTAGATGGAGTTCAGTACACACTTTCCATCAGCATTACTGCATTGACGCTCATTCCAGGAGAGATACACAGATGTGACAAGCGGTTCTAAGACATCTGTTCGCCCATGAACCTTTTCACATCCCACCACCTTCTCCTAACACTGCTTGCTAATCTATGCACAGCATGTGATCTAAGCAGATTCCACAAGCCTCAGAAGGGATGCATTACTCACAGTAATCGTATTTATGATGCTCTTATCTGCTTAGATTCACATGTGCCCACCCTTCCTTCCCTCGGAGAGAAGGCGCATGGATGCTAATTAGCTTGTCTGATATGTATCTGCTTGGATACAACTGTACTCATGCTACACTTAATGCTACCTCATGTCAGAAAAATAACAATCTGAGGGACCTCGACGCGTGATGGACCATCAGTACAGTGGACGTCACACTAGCAATAGTATTACTGGCACGCCCTGTCGACTTCCCTTTTCGAATTTTGAAAACCACAACTGTAATACTCGGCATCTTCCAGTAGATGTTGGCCTATGTACAGCATGTGAATCTAAGCAGATAAAAGCATCAGAAATACGATTACGGTGAGCAATGTATTATATATATTTCTGAGGCTTGTGGAATCTGCTTAGATCACATGCTGTGCATAGGCCGACATCTACTGGAAGATGCCGAGTATTACAGTTGTGGTTTTCAAAATCGACCTCCTCCAGGGTCTCAATCAACGAGAAAAAGTCAAGCCTGGTGCCAAGCACCTCCAAACAGTTCCTAGGAGCAATCCTAGATACTGAAGAGGGGTTGACCTTTCCTTCAGAGGAAAGAATTCGGAATATACTACTGCAAATTCCGCAATATCAGGCCGGTTGCCAAATAACGGTACGCAAAGCAATGCGTTTACTGGACATGATGGCGTCATGTATTTACCTGGTCCCCCACGCGCGCCTGCGTCCCATGCAGGAATGGTTGGCGAAACAGTGGTCACAGGCAAGCGGTCAGTGGGACGATCTAGAGGTCGTTTCACCAACACTTGTACAAAGCCTTCACTGGTGGACAAGAGAGAATCTGTCCAGGAGGAAACCCTGTTACGATCCCGAGATACAGGCGGTAGTCACTACCAATGCATGTCTGACTGGGTGGGGAGCTCACCATCTCCACCACACAGCTCAGGGTCTCGGGTCTCCCTCAGTGGCCAAGAACCACATCAACCTGCTAGAGCTTCTGGCAGTATTCACAGCGCTTCAAGCGTTCGAGCCCCACCTACTAAACCTGTCAGTGCAAATCCGGACGGACAGCACAACAGCCATGTTCTACCTGAACAAGCAAGGAGGGCCTCGTTCGCCAAATCTGTCCAAGCTTGCCCAGAAAATCTGGATATGGGCACTCAGACGGAACATCTTCCTGTCATCACAACATGTTCCAGGGGAGCTCAATTCCCTAGCGGATGCTCTGAGCAGAGACTCCCTCCCAGAGTAACATGAATGGGTTCTACACAGAGAAGTTGTAGAAGATATCTTCTCTCAGTGGGGTTTCCCCACTATAGACTTATTCACCACAAGCGAAAACAGACCATGCCCAGGATTTGCATCCAGGTTCCCCCAACCAGACTCCCAGGGGAACGCCCTGTGGATGAACTGGTCAGGGATGTTTGCATATGCTTTTCCACCAACTCCTCTCATCAGGAAAGTGGTGAGCAAGATGAACAGAGAATCGATGACGCTCGTCCTAGTTGTTCCCATGTCGGCAAGACAACCGTGGTTCCCACACCTACGCAAGTTGGCGGTGTGCGAGCCCATCAAACTTCCAGCCTGGTACAACCTACTGTCCCAGCACCAAGGTCAAACAGTGCACCAGCAACCCAACTCAATGAACCTGGCAGCATGGCTCCTGAGGTCATAGAGTTTGGACATCTCAATTTACCACAGAGGTGTATGGACATCCTAAAGGAATCTAGGAAACCAAACACAAGGCACTGTTACTTTGACAAGTGGAAGAGATTCATTATCTGGTGCCAGAGTAAACAAATCAACCCTGTTGATTGCACTCCTTCCACTATTGTTACATACATGCTCCACCTGCTAGATGCAGGATTGGTTTTTAACTCACTGAAAGTACACCTGGCAGCCCTGTCGGCATACACCACTTCCCATAGCAAGGTCTCGTGGTGGAAAGTACCAGTAGTTAAAGCCTTCATGGAAGGAGTAAAGAGACTTCACCCTCCTATTTCTAACCCACCACCAGGGTGGGACCTTAATGTGGTGCTAACCAAGCTCATGGGACCCCCTTTCGAGCCCATGCATAAAAGCAGTCTCAAACACCTGACTTATAAAACGGCCTTCTTAGTAGCTATTACTTCTATAAGAAGGGTCAGTGAAATTCAGGCTCTGTCAGTGCAGGATCCCTTCTTTACTGTCCATAAAGACAAACTGGTTTTACGCACCCACCCTAGGTTCTCACCTAAGTTTATATCAAAATTCCATGTAAACCAGTCCATCGAGCTTCCGGCTTTTTTCCAGGACCCTCAAAGCTTGGCTGAGGTGAAACTACACACCTTAGATGTGCGTAGGGCGGTCCCCTACTATGTAAATAAAACCAGACCGCTAAGAAAAACAGATCCACTGTTTGTCTCCGTAGCTACAGGCAGAGAGGGGGATCGCGTCTCTAAAGGTGCCATCTCGAAGTGGATTATTAACTGTATCCAGCTGTGTTACTCACTCTCTGAAAGAACTCTGCCTTTCACGCCAAGAGCCCACTCTACTAGAGGCATTGGGGCCACTCTGGCTTTCATTGCAAATGTACCCCTTGACACCATTTGGAAAGCAGCTACTTGGAGCTCTATTCACACTTTTACTCAGCATTACTGCATTGACACCCATTCCAAAGCAGATACACAAGTGGGACAAGCGGTTCTAAGACACTTATTTGCTCATGACCCATCACATCCCACCTCCTTCTTCAGGTACTGCTCGCTAATCTATGCACAGCATGTGATCTAAGCAGATTCCACAAGCCTCAGAAGGGATACATTACTCACCGTAATCGTATTTCTGATGCTTGTATCTGCTTAGATTCACATGCGACCCACCCTTCCTCCCCTCTGAGAGAAGGCGCATGATTGCTTGTAGTCTTAACTTTCTATCTATCTGCTTGGATTATCTGTACTCGCGCTACTCCTCATGCTACCTCATGTCAGAAAAAATACAATCTGAGGATCCTAGACGAGTGAGGGATCTTGGGTACAGTGGATGTCACACTAGGGATAGTATTACTGGCACACCCTGTGTCGACGCCCATTTTCAAGTTTCTAAAAACAAACTGTAATACTCTGCAGCTTCCACTAGATGTCGGCCTATGCACAACATGTGAATCTAAGCAGATACAAGCATCAGAAATACGATTACGGTGAGTAATGTATTATATATATATATTCAGAGCCTGAATACTTTGTCCTCTGATGAATATAATTCCTCCTCAAGTCTAAACCAATCATTAACATCTGCAAAATCCTTCCGTAAAGATGTGTTTACTTAACATAGTGAATAAAATCAAATTGAGGATTGTATTTGTGAAACAAAAAGAAATCGTAACATTGGGGACTTCAGGTCCCACAATACCTTAAGTACTGGGATGAGAAAGAGGTAGTCGGAAGCACCAAACTGCAAGGTTCTGCCTAGTGGTTCTAATGACCCACACCCGAGCGGGATGTTTGAATGTATAAATCCCACTCGGATTCAGGACATGGGAACAAGAAGTTGGAGTAGAAGCAGTAGTTTTCAGCTGTAGTTGCAGAAAACTGAAGACGCCGGAGCTGTTGTGGAAGTGGCGCTCTGGCCCTGAGAGGGTCTTCAGAGTGGAACCCCTGAACTGCAGAGGTAGCGCAGCCGAACACAGTATTCTGACAGGCTGTACCATGGGAGAGAGAGGCTCTCCCTAATCTGCACCTGGTCCCGGTGTCTGGTGAGCACTGGAGTACAGGAGGCGCAAACTAAGCTCCTTTTCCAAGCGCTGTGTGCCGGAGGAAAGCGACCGAGGCTGTCAAGACAGTCAGGATTCCACAGAAGAGGCAGCGGTTCAAGCAGACGTGTGTGGAGAAACCAGTGAGTTTGCCTGTATTTGGTAACCCCGAAATGCTCCGTAGTCAAACGCGGACAGCTAGTTGCTATTTTGAAGATTTACCATAATTTTCACTAAACTGAAATGTTCGAGGGAAAAAGACCGAAAGTTATTTTGCTGAAAATAACTTTCGGGTTTCTCTCCCCTGAACATTTCAGACTATGCCTCTGCCCCCTGCACCCCTTACTTAACTGTGGGCAACACAACTCCCTGTGTGCTGCCGTCTCGAGCATCCCTCTGCAACGCTGGTTCCCTTCACTTGTGTGAATGGGAACGGGCGCTGCACGGACTGGTTTCCCTTTTTTTTATTTTTAAACTTGGATACGGGAGCGGGGACACCCCTGCAACCGCCTACTCACATTAGTGAAGAAGGGTGCTGGGAGACACCCATGCAGCCTTTCTTCACTGTAATGGTTTGTATGGCATATTTGTTAGAATGTTTGTTATACAAGATTTTCGTACAGCCTAAATTCGGTCAAATATGACATAAATAAGTTTTTCGTCAATCTTTTTGGGTGTTTCCTGTTTTGAATACCAAACTAATGCAAGGTTACGTGGGCTATCGACTAAAGGAAAGCAAGGTTAAAATGATTACTACCAAAAACGAAAAGAAGGCAATATTGCAGCAAGATGCAAACTTGGATTGCCAATGTAAAGAGGAGGCAATATTTTGGCAAACATATAGCCCGCATTGGCAAAGTAGCAAGGGAACGACATTGCAGAGATATTGTAAACAAATTTCCCAAAAAGAGGAAAAGGCCATAGTAAGGCCACCTACCACCAAGCGTTGCCTAAGCGAAGGAAAGGCAAATGTTCAACATTGTCAGCAGTTGTTTGATGTGAAAGTGTCAGAAAAATAGGGGCAGGAGAAAAGCCTTCCTTGTAAGAAGTGTCAAGGGGGAGCGGAACATAACCTGCATTGCCCATGGCAAATAAATCAGTTTAACAAATGGCACCTATGTGTATTGTGTCTTCACAGATGAAGTTGTGAATCTTAATGTTGTTGAAAGTCAGACTTTTTCTAAAAGTTTGAACCAAGCCTTACCACAGAGTATTTGTAGCAATGTTTGGTGCTTTCATCCTGGCAGGGGAGTACACCAGGATAGAGATTGTTAGCGGTGGACCAGGAAAAAGACCTTGAAGTACTGCATTGTGGTTGAAGGTTGTGAAGCAGCAGAATTGGCACGAACGCTGTTGTGTTTGATGAACTGTGGTAAAAACCATCTTGAACAACACATTATTGTTGAAGTGTTTTGTTTTTCAAGGAGAAAGCCATTCTGACAATCTGTTGTGAATTGATTATTTTCCAAGAAAAAGCGACATTGAAATATTGATAATCATTTTGAGGATACTTTTCTTTTCATGTTGTGGAAACTTTAAGTGCCTAGTGAAAGACTTTTAAAGTAAGAATGACTTTATGAATAGGACTTGGCTATACAAAAGGGAAACCTTCTTATTTGGAACTTTGATTGAAAATAATGATTTGAACCTGGGGAAGGGGATCTAACCCAGGCTACAAGGATACATTGACATCAGGCTCATGTGGAGTATGATTGTTTTTTCTGTTAACTGAACTGCCATATTCTACCTTTTTATGAGTTTAATGTATGTAGAAGTGTGAGGGACAGACTCCTTTTATTAGATTATTTTCCTTTAGACTGATTTTGATAGGCAGGGAAATCCTCTTTAGATTATGCCTAATCTAAAGTGGATTCCCTGCCTATCAAAATCGGATTAAAGGAAAGCACTTTATCACACCCTTCTGAGTTAATAAAATGGATACGTGTGAAAAACGTTTGCCAAGTTGTCCGCCTCAAATTTCTGACCCCTCACATATATTTCATAGATTCCTAATCAACCCTCCCAGCTACCCCTCTTATGACTCTTCTTGGCTCGTATCGACACATTCATGTGCACTTGCCATAATCTGAAGATGGTTTACGGTGGTGGCAGTAAATTAGACCTGTCATTTGTCTGTGGGGCAGTGTGACGTAAAATACCACTTAATGGAGCACTAACGTGGCAGCTGCTTTTAACATTTAAACATAGACTGATTTACTGTTACTGAGGTTTCCCAGCCTGTCGATGCGGAATATTCAAGCAGCGTGTGAAGCTATGAAAGATACCAATGCTGGAGAACAGGAGTTGCACGTAAGTAACTTAATCCATGTTAGTTTTAGCCTCATTCAGAACTAAGTTCTTGTTGCAGCATTGGGGAACCAATTCACTGAACACCTTTAAACCCTGCAGTGTTGTTGATAGTAAGAGGGCATCATCTGCAAACATAAGTATATGGATACATTCTTTTTTTAAAAAAAGTTTTGCTTTCTTTTTATTGGTATTTTCCGTACAACCGGCACCGTGGTGCCAACAACAACTATATACCTGCTCCCCCGCCTCTGCACGATACATTTCTCATGCTGGATTGCATTCAAGGCAACAACACATTGATATACTATGCATACATTGTGTTATTCTAACTTTGCGTGCATGTCTTACAGCTCCTGGCACATGGCTGCACCCCCCATGTGCAGTCAGCTCTGTGGTAACGTGATCTCCTCCGTACTTTCAGTTCTTAGGGGGCAATGTTGGATTGGCATCAGCGTCCTGTGGGGGCTTGATCAAGAATTGTATGTTGGGGCCCCACATGTTTCCAATGCCAGTCGGGAGTCCGAGTCAAGAACCCATATATTATTTCCATATCAATACAATATAGGATGTCCGCTCTCTAACGTGCCACCTTGGGGCTTCGCTTACCCCATTACATTGCCACCCTCCCTTTGGCTAGAATCAAGATCAGTCTATTAGCTTTCACGTGCTCTCGGGAATCATTTTGGTGTACCCCAGTAGCACCATCAGCAGATTCGGTTCTATTCTCTTCCCTATAATTCCACTGATAGTTTCAAATACTTATCCCAGAAATGCCGCGTGGGAGGGCATCCTCACGCCGCATGCATAAAGTCAGCCGAGGCATTCACATTTGGAATATCTGCCTGAGGTGTTGGGCTGGTGTTTAATAAAATTGGTGTAGATATTTGAAATGAATTAGTTTGAATCACACATTGATAGCCCCTTTCTTTGTCCCCCTGCAACAATACTTCCATGTTTCCTCCGATCTCATGCCCCAGGGTCAACTCCCACTTCCTCCGTGAGGAGGTTCTTGTCTCCTCCCTCACCTTGAGGCTCATGGTATATAACACAGAGGTCACCCTATTACTGTGCACACCTTGAAGCATTTTGTCTAGAATGGGGGTAACGTGTGATTGTTTGTGGAACGTCTCAAAAAGCTGTCGCATAGCCCCCCGCAGTCTGATCTATTGGAATACATCCAGTGTTGATAATAACCCTCTAGTTTTCAATTCTTCCAGTGTTACAAATGACCCGTTTGGGAAGAGATCACCATAGAATATTACTCCCAATCGCTTCATTAGCTCCACAAAGCTTGCCTCACTGATGCTTGGTATTTCCTGAGTGTGTACTATCGACAATATGGGTGAGTATAGAACCTCCCTCCTGGACTTTTGCTCTAAACTTCGCCGACGATACCCAACTGGTATTCGAACTCAGTGGAAACCACCAAATAGACAATGACAGACTTATCATCCTCTACAACACCATCGAACACTGGATGAAAGAAAACTGGATGTGTCTAAACGGCTCTAAGACCGAGCTCATGATCTTCGGATCCACACAAGCCAGAAAGAAATTGAGCCCTGCCTTTAACTCATTCACCATCAAAAACATCCAGATCCCAGAATCAGCAAAAGTAAAGACACTAGGCGTGTATCTTCAAGCCTCTCTTGGAGCTGAAGCACACACAAGCTACCTCAAAAAAAATTGCCAGTACCATCAAATTCTCCTTAAAAAGATCAGGCCACTACTAGACCAAAAGAATAGCATCATCATTGCTAGGGCCACTATACTATCTAGATTAGACTACGGAAACTCCCTACTCTTAGGAGCAAATAGCAAGTGCCTGAAAAGATGCCAAATCATTCAAAACAACGCCATTAGAACGATCACTGGAACAACATGGAGAGAACACATCTCTGGAGAAAGGAAAGCCCTCCACTGGCTGGCTATGGAGGAGAGAATCTCTTTCAAGTCTCTCACCATGGTACACCGTTGTCTCTACGGCACAGCCCCGGCTTACCTCAAGAAACATTTCAAATGGTATAAACCATCCCGGAGCCTCAGATCATCAAACACAGGCAAACTACAAACCATTACCATTAAAAAACAACAGGGCCTTGGTAAGGCTTTCCCGACTATAGCCATCGGGAAATGGAACGACCTACCCACCCTACTTAAACTAGAACCCAACTATCTCACCTTCAGGAAAAAACTGAAAACTTTTCTTTTTAAGTAGAACCCAGAAACACCTAGCACCACTTTAAGTTAATTCAGACCTCTTCCGTCTAGTCCCGTCATCACTATTTGTTGTCTTTGTCTATTTGTTAGCGTTCTGATGCCTGCGGGCTTTAGCGCTATATAAACAAATCAATAAATAAAAATAAATAAACAAGTCCACGCCCTAAATGTGACTTCCACCATATTGTGAGCCTGGTGTGCCCTGCTAGGTGCAGTGATAACAGACCGTAGCAGTGATGGCCCAGTGATAGGCCTCTCTATTTCCACATGTCTTCCCTGTCCCTCAAACCAGTAGCGGAGAAAACCTGCTTGTGCTACATTGTAATACGTTTGAAATTCCGGCAATGCGAGGCCCCCTTCATGTATGGGTGCCACAAGTTTATCCCAGGAGACCCTAGTCTGTTTGCCCGCCCATATGAACTGTAGTATTGCGGATTTTTATTCTATGAAGTATTCCCCGGGTACCTCTATTGGTGCATTAAGAAAAACATATAGAAACCTGGGGAGCAGCGTCATTTTGATAGGGAGATTCTGCCATATCAATTAAGATGCAGTTTCACCCACCTATCCATCGCTGTTTTGGCCTGTGCTAGTACTCTCCGCTAGTTGCTGTCATTTACCAGGGTTGTGTTCCTTGCTATATTGATCCTGAGAGAAGGGGTCTGGGTCATATGCCACTGGAACCCCCACCCATTCGGATGCTGCTCCACAATGTCGGTTAGCGGGAATAAAACTGATTTCAAAGTGTTCACCTTTAGCCCCGAGAGATCCCGAATCGTTCGGCGTCCCGCATGGTCGGGTCAAAGTTGTTTTCGGGATCGTTGACAAACAGCACCATATCGTCTGCATACAAAGAAATCACCACTTCGTGATTATACAGCTGAACCTCTCGGTGCAGATGGGTGTCTCTTATATTGTCTCTTATATTCTCCGTCAGTGGCTTTATTGCTAGAGCGAACAGTAAGGGGGAGAAAGGGCACCCCTGTTGGCTACCCTTTCCAGCAATATTTTCGATGTGAGCTGTCCTGTCACCCGCACCCTAGCGACTGGTCGTGGGTATAGTAGTGACACCATGCTTATAAAGAGCACCCCCAGCCCCAATCGTCGCAGTACCGTAAACCGGAATGGCCACTCCACAGAATGGAACGCCTTGTCCAAACATTCTCCTTAGCCCGTAGGAAGTGGAGCACCCTGGAATAAAGCCTGATTGGTCTGCTCTCACCATTATTCACATTAGGGGTGCTCTCCGGGAGGCCAATATTTTTGGCAAGATTTTATCTAAATCAATGATTGCTCCTCCTACCGGCTGATCTCAATCATTTTGTGGTTTATCCGGTTTGAGCACCACCACCACCACCGCTTCCCTCCGGGACTCTGGTAATTGCCCATCACTCAGGCTCTGTTGATGCATCTTTAATAGGTATGGGCCCAGTTTATCAGCATAATGTTTGTAAAAATCGTCTGTAAACCAGTCAGGACCTGGGGACTTCCTGGGCGGGCGGGATTTAATGGCACTCCGCACTTCTTCCAACATCAGTGGGTGCCCCAACCACTCCCTCTGTTCATCCATACACCAGTGCACCTTCTTGTTGGGAGGCCAGGGACTGGGAAGAGTACAACTGACTGTAAAATTTGAATCCGCAAATGTGTCCTCCCCGTGCTCGTCTGCTATTGACAGGACTCGAGCCTTGAGGTTGTCCAGTTTGGATGCTGTATTCAACAGCCTGTCGGGTTTCTGACCCTCCCCATTTTGCCGTATCGCCATCTTCCCCCATATGGATTTGGCTTCCCTCTGCTCTAACTCATTAAAGACCTGCAGGTGTTTCATAATCTCCGCCTGTTCTGTATATCATGGTGTGGGTGCCGCTGATTGTAGTGTTTGAATACGGTCCTCCTTATCCGCAAGTTCCCTTCTAATTTGTCATAATATCCCTGATTCCTTAGATATACATTCCCCTCTTGTTATGCATTTAAAGCTCTCCCAGAGAATCCTGTCTGACTGCACTGATCCCGCATTGGTTTCAGAGAATGCATCTATCGCCTTCGTAAGGGCGTCGCAGAACAGTGTATCCATAAAACCTTCACTTTTAAACACCCGGGGGGAAGGGGTCCTCTCTATCCCAGTCTGCCAAACCCACGGACATTAGCACCTGGGCATGGTCTGACAGTGTGCGGGTGAGTATCGTCATTCCTGTGACCCTGTCAAGCAGCGTATCCAAGATCAGGAAGAAATCTAGCCCCGGCGCAGAGTTATGGACTGAGGAGTGGTATTCGTTTTGTCGTGTCTTTAAATTCCTGACCTTCCATGCAGCCTCCACTTCCCACGTGTTACACATACCCTGTACCTGGCTTGTTCCCTTAGTTACCGGGCGAGGTCCATCCCCAGTGTGGTCCCAAGGTGGTTTCAGAACTGTGATAAAATCCCCGGCCCAGATGATACAATTAAGTGTTGCCATCATTTTGTATGCCGAATGCCGTATAGCTTCTGATAATTTTAGACCTCCAGCAGGCTGCTCTCGTGCTCCCCAGTTTTCGACCTTGAGTGGTTGCTCTGTGTCAGTTGCATCATTAAATTCAAATCCTGCCCGCCCCCTCTCCGCCTTCCCCACCTACAACCCCAATTAGTCAGTACCCCCGTCCACTGATCCTGTCCCCCCCGCCCCCACCCACTTATCAGCACGTATATCCCTACCCCCTTTACAAAACTGATGCTTCGAATGGATTGTGTCCTCCCACATATTCCTCATCTTTGATATTCATATCTCGCCAGCTTTGCTGCTTCGGAAAAAACAATTCTCGGCAGAGGGTGCTGTACTCGATGTTGTGGCGTTGATGTCCCTCGAGGGCCTTCGTCGAGCGTCAACGTCATTGTCAATACAAATAGCTTCAGTTCCGTTTTTACGGAATCTTTTGCTTAGAGTACTAACGGCGCGCTTCGGTTTTCTATAGAAAACAACTTCATCATATACCCCTTCAACCCCAATGTCGGGGTTTAAGAAATGCTACGACTGCGGGTCGAAGATGTTTATAACTGATCCCCTCTGCGTCTTTCTATGGTGTCTCGGTTTTGAACATCGTACCAATGACTGCAGATCCGGTCAGTGCATGACAGAAAAAGCTCTCCGGGAACGCAGAGGTAAACTGGCGGTGGGGAGGGCGACTTTGAAGTCTTCTTCGAAGGAGGACTAGAAGTCCGGGGAGTCTAGAGACTCTACCCGGCGTAAAAGATCAAAGAGGTTGCGGTTGAGGAGTACATTGAGGCAGTCTTCTTCATCGAAGAAGAGACGCCATAGGTCTCCCTCTTCATCATCTGATTCCTACACTGAGGTAATCAGGTGTCCGACAAAGTCGGATTCCCCTCATAAATGGGATGCCTTTTTAGAGTTGAAATGATGCAAACCTTCGAGAATGCGGCCTCGACCCCGTCGAAAGAATCGCACAAGAGCCATGCCCCGGTCGCTCCTTCAGACGACTCAGGGAAGTCGAAGACTACTTCATCGAGGCTGAGCATGAAGCTGCCTATACATCGAGAGCAAACAAAACCCGATGAGAAGGCGTCGAAGGTATTGACTCGAGAACCGAGTCCGTCTTTGATACAGTCGAAAAAGCACAAATCGTTGAGGGAGTCGACGACTTTGTCGACGCCTTCGGCGTCAAACATTTCGACGCTGAAGTGGAGAGCGATTCTGAGAAAATCGGCCCATCTTTCGAAGCCGTCTTCGACGCTCTTGAAGGAAACTTCGATCTCATCGAAGCCGGTGCCTTTTCTGAATATTTACAGGCCAATTCCAAGAAAAGACCTTTTTCTAAGTCCATGTCCTCAATTTATGATGAGATTTCTCCATTTGGATTGTAGTTTGGCACTCAAAATGTGCCTGGAGAGCTTATTGGTCAGGAATCAAGAATGAAAGACCTTTGTGACTCCCTCCAGTCTGCTAGTGGTCTTGACACTTTGCAAGAACTGCTGAACATGCAGATTCTACTTATGGAAATCTGATGAATAGGGTCACGGAATATATGGGCTGGAGTAGCGCTTCCCCAGCAAATGAGCAGGGTGATATGACGGACAACCTAGACCAGGGATCACAAAAGGACCAAATTTTTCCATTCCACAAGGACCTTCAGAGGAAGGTTAGGGCTAATTGGGAAGCTCCAAAATCTGTTCCTTCTGTGCAGAAGCCCGCCAAAAAGTGGAACAAAGGGCTCGACTTGGGTTAGAGTTACAGAGGCAAACACAAACGCCATTTTAAAACCGAGTCCTGGCAAAAAGACCCAACCGGGGAATAAATATTAAATAAACCGGCGGTATCTTTAACATTGCACCAAAAAGTGGTGCATTTAAAATCAATGGGAAAATACGTGGTATCCACTGCCACCAGCCAGAAACTTGACAAGGGGGGACTGGACAGTGCCCCCTTGGAAAACAGACCCAGGGGCAATCGAATTACCCCTACCAGTACTTAAACATTATGATGGTTTGTACTGGTTCTGTTCACAATTTGAGACTAGTAAAGCCAATGGTGACTTTACATGCCCTGGGAGACGGTAGTCAGTCCCAGGGTATGGAGTCTGTTTGGGGGTCACTATGACATCCCTGTGTTACTACACTGAGGGTTCTGTGTAACACACATACCAAAAACACATGAAGCCCTATGGAGTAAAAGACCCGATAGCCCATAAAACACATTCACAGTCAAAGGACATTCTCAAATCATGCCTAAGAGTGGGAGAAAAAGAGTCTCACTCTTAGAAGGAGAAAGAAATAAACCCCAAAAATCCAGCAAAGCAGCTGGGGGACTCACTAGGTTTGGGAAATTAGCCTTACCAGAGAATTCTCCCTAACATGGTGGACGTGGAAGGGGTGCTAAATCAACCCCATCAGTGGCATCTTAATCCTTGGCCAATGCTGCAGCCGCCACTAAGCCTCTCTGAGGCTTTGATCCACAATACCCCGGTGGGAGGCAGAATTTCTAAGCATCTGAACGAATGGCGGGGCATTACTTCAGATGCTTGGGCACTGGAAACAGCCCAGGGTTACTGCCTTCTTTTTCAAAAAAGGCCTCGGGATCATCCACCAGAATACAACTCTTGTCAAAATTCCGGACCCGCTCCTTGTGCAGGAAATTTTAACCCTGCTAGAGAAAGGTGCAATATTGCATGTACTTGTAGCGGAGAAGAACAAGAGTTGGTTTTCCCCCTACTTTCTCTTTTCCATGAAGGACAGAGGATTGAGACCCATCTTGGACTTAAGAAACTTTAACAAGTTCCTCAGGAAGGGCAAGCTCAAGATGATTACTCAGATCCTTCAGGCTCTCCAACTCCAAGACTGGTTGGTATCATTATACCTTCAGGATGCTTACTTTCATGTGCCAATCCATCTCGAGCACAGAAAGTACATGAGGTTCGCGGTTGGCGGTTCTCATTATCAGTTTTGAGTTCTGCCCTTTGGGCTGACCTCCGCCCTGAGGGTTTTCACCAAGTTGATGGCAGTAGTGGCAGCAAGTCTCAGGAGAGGGGGGATTCACGTCTACCCCCACCTGGACGATTGACTGATCAGGGCTCGTTCACCTAAGCAAGCCCAGGAACATCTCAGTATCGCCTGCCACTCCCTTCACAGGCTTTGCTTCGCCCTCAATTACAAGAAGTCCCATATGATACCATTCCAAAGACTCCAATTCATCAGAGCACTCCTGGATACCTCCTCGGGGAAAGCCACGCCTCCCGAGGTGAGAGCTCAACACATTCTGCAGAAGGTAACAAAAATCCAGAATCCCCAGCATCTTCCGACCTTTGATTTTCTGAGGTTACTCGATCTCATGGCATCTTGCATTTTTCTGGTGCTAGATTCCCGGTTGAGAATGAGATCCCTTAAGTGTGCACTCAGGACGCAGTGGTCGCAATTATCAGGGAATATGTCAGACCAACTGCAGGTTCCGAGCAGAGTTCAGGACCTTCTATGGTGGGCTTTCAAAGACAACATTCTCAAGGGAGAATCTTTTTGGCAGCCATGGCCGGAGATAACAGTAGTGACGGATGCCTCACTCGCGGGGTAGGGAGCTCACACCAACAAACTGGCAATCAGCGGCCGTTGGTCTTCATCGGAGTCCAAACTACACATCAACCTTTTGTAGCTGAGGGTAATCAAACTAGCGCTGAAGGCCTTTCTGCCCTCCTCTACGGGGAAAGAATGTACTGATAATGACGGACAACACAGTATCCATGTACTACCTCAACAAGAGAGGAGCTGTCGGGTCACTACCACTGTGCAGAGAGGCAATGCAGTTCTGGTTCTGGGCAATACAAGAAGGAATCTCTCGATCAGCAGTTCACCTAGCCGGAGAGCAGAACACGGCGGCGGACGCTCTGAGCAGGCAGAGCAGTCTCCCACAAGTGGGAACTAGCTCAGGAAGTCCTTCAGGAGATCTTCACCCTTTGGGGAACCCCTCAAGTGGATCTGTTTGCGACTTGTATCAACCAGAAGTGCAAACTTCATTGCTCAAGGGAATTTCCCCCAAGAGAAGCTATGTGAGCTGTGTTCATGGTGGACTGGGAATTTCCACTCCTATACAAGTTTCCTCCATTCCCCGTCATTCCTCATGTGATCAGTAGGTTGAGAAGTTCGAGAAATCCATGATCCTAATTGCTCCAGATTGGGCCAGGTGGACTTGGTACCCGGACCTTCTGGACATGTCCATCTGCCCTCTAATACGTCTTCCACAAAGAGAGGATCTTCACTTGCAAGAGGAAGGTTGGGTTCTCCATCCAGAGGTCAGGACACTCAGCCTTCACACTTGGTTTCTGAGAGGCTGAGATACAAGGATTGGGACCTCCTGGATGACGTAATATAGATTTTGCTTTCGGTCAGAAAAGGCCAGCAACCAAATCCTTGTACCGGTGTCGTTGGAATACATTCAGTAACTGTTGCAAGGACAAGAATGTGGATCCATTCCAATGTGGGACTCCCATGGTGCTTTCTTTTCTGTTGCATTTGGCTAATCTGGGGCTCCAGATTGGGACCATAAAAGGATACCTTGCAGCGTTTTCGATTTTTAAGCGCTCCTCTGAAGAGGTTTCCTATTTCAAGTTTCCCTTAATTGTTCAATTTCTGAAGGGGCTTACGAATGTGTATTCCACCCAGTCCCATTCAATGTCCCTGCTTGGGATTTAAACCTTGTTTTAACATTCCTTACAAATATCCCTTTCAAGCCTTTACATTTGTGTCCGCTAAGGCTCCTAACCTTGAAAACAGCCCTACTACTTGCATTCACATCAGCCCGCAGGGCAAGTGAGTTGCAGGCTCTTTCATGCAAGCCTCCTCATACTATTTTCTAAAAGGTTGTCCTCAGAGTAAAGCCATCATTCCTTCCGAAAGTAGTCTCTGACTTCCATCTGAGGCAGAAGATAACTCTACTAACATTCTACCCTCTTCCTCATTCAGGCAAAGAGGAAGAGAGGCTACATAGGCTAGACCCAAAAAGGGCTTTAAGCTTTTACATTGCAAGAATGGCAAACTTTTGCCACAATGATCAACTCTTTATTGGGTAAATCGGCCCCAAGTTGGGTCAGGCATTCACTAAACAAACCATATCCAGGTGGATCACGTTGGTTATTGGAGAATGCTATAGACTTGCTGGAAAGGACCCGCCAGAAGGGCTTCAAGCTCATTCCACCAGGGACATGGGAACCTCGGCGGCTCTCCAAAGGGGTGTCCCAATAAATGACATCTGTTCAGCGGCTACTTGATCGTCCAGTCACACATTTGTGAAGCATTACTGCTTGGACTCCTCCTCCACTCAAAGGGGACTATTTGCTAAGGCAGTTCTCCATTCAATTCATGATTAAATTGATTGATACTCCCTCCTCTAAATTCCCACTGCTTTGAGAGTCTATCAAAGATGAGGAATACATGGGAGGACACAATCCATTCGAAGAACAAGTTACTTACCCCATGTAACGTTCTTTCAACTGGAAGTTCCTCCCCCGTATTTCTCATCGCCCCTCGCAGCCTACCCCGCCATACAATTTACGTGCTATTACACTCTGTGTTTCCTGAGCGATTGCTGGGAACGGGAAAAACAGAACTGAAGCCAACGGGCACTGCACAAGCTGTTTGTACTGACAATGGCGCTCGACGAAGACCCTTGAGGGACATCAATGCCACAACATCAAGTACAGCGCCCTCTGCCGAGAATTATTTTTTCCGAAGCAGCAAGGCTTGCGAGATATGAATATCAAACATGAGGAATACGTGGGAGGAACATCCAGTCAAAAAAACGTTACGAGGGGTAAGTAACTTGTTCTTCTGCATGAGGGGTGGCTCGGGGCCTAGCCCACCTCCACACCATATCCATGTGTTCGTCACCTGTCCGCCCCAGGATCAAGATGGTCGCATGTCTTAAACAGTGCACCGTTCCCACAGTGCACTGTCACCCATGATTTCACCTATTATTCCCACAATGTCTGGGGTTCCTTGGTTGTAGCTCCAGAAAAGCGATGGCTTCCTCCCGGGTGTGAAAGAAAACCGCTCGTCCCTCATGCTCTATCCGCATTTTGGCCGGGAATAACATGGCATAACAAATGCCTCTGTCCCGCAGTTGTTCTCCACTTCTATGTATGTTGTTCTTCTAGAGGCTTGTACCTTATCTGAGAAGTCCAGGAAGAGCCTTATTGTGTCCCCCTTGTAAGTCAGTCCCCTTTTCTCTGGCTTTCCGGAGTCCGAGGTCTCCGTCTCGGTAGTTTAACATGCGGGCTATGATTGAACGTGGAGGGGCTCTGGCAGTTAGTTTCCTCCGACTCGATATGCAATGCGACGTTTCCACTATGTATACCTGGTCCCAGAATTTCCAGCAGCATCTCCTCCACCAGGACTTCCATATTTGTTTGCTCCACTGTCTCCGGCACCCAAACAATCCACAGGTTATTCCTCCTGGAACTGGACTCCAAATCCTCCTGATTATCAGAAAGCTCCTTCAGTGCCTGTTTCACCAGCGTCATGTCCCTGGTCATGGATGTGCATTCATCTTCCACGTTGGACATTCACCCCTCCACCTCGTCCAGCCGTTCCCTGTGTTTGTCTAGACGGACCTGCATGTGGACGACCTTTCAGGTAGGAGTGTCCCTCTTCCCGTTCAGGGACTGTATGCTACTCTGGAGCTGATTAAACATTTCTTTGATATCTTGGAACGCCTCGGTGGGGTCCAGGGAGCCTGGGTGGGGGGACCTTCTCAAGATCCCTAAATCGGCCTACCGTCTTGTGTTTGAGAGGATGTATCAAAGTGTAGTTTTGACTGCTGCTTGCCACCTTTGCCTGATTTGGACATCCCGGTATTGTACCGATCCTGAGCAGTGGAACGTTAGCCTTGCACTAATGGTGTCCTTGCTGTTGCCTGCTGCGCACGACTACTGCCAAACTGTTCCTTCGCTACTTGCATCAGTTGCAGTGATCTATTCGCCCTTTCAGCACCTGCAGATTAGACCACAGGTTTCCGGGGGCAAGGGAGGGGTCAGTACACCTCGCAGGCAGCCTAGTCAGTTGGGCTTTGGTCACAGAATACCCTACTGCCGTCCATTCGCCTCTCAGGCTGCTCTGGCACGTCAGTCTCCCTGCACCCCAGCTCTCCCCAGCCGCCTCTTAAAGGGCTCCAGAAGATGTGGTGTTTACGATGGCGCACGTTCACTTTCAGATAGCCAGCTGTGGAATGTGCTCCACCTGCGTGCCACTGCGGACTAGCCCCCATTTAAGTGATCACAATGTTGTCCCTCGTGATATCCCAGCGGTGGGAAAAAGTGTACGAAAGGCACCTGGGCAGAGCACCCCTCCCGGCAGAAGCCCCGACCCCTCCTGTCCACTGTACTTTATAAGGGCTGGCAATGTTATGGTCCAGTCTACCTCCCGTGTTCCCCCCACTTGGCCTGTTTGTTCCACCCAACGTTGTCAATGTATGACAGTTGTTTACCTGTGTGTGGGCCAGGACGTTTTTCCCCTCTGCAGGTTGCAACCTTGCTGTCAGGTTTTGACCAACAATGAGATTTTGGCTGCTATCCCTTGCGTGTTCACAAGCCTCCATCTTATGCTCCTCTTCCTTGCAGCGGCATCTCCACCGCAGCTTTGTCCGGATCGCCCGTGGGGCACTGCGTTACAACAGCGGTGCTTGTAGCACCTTGGTCTGTTTTTTCCTCTGGTTAGTCTGTAATGAGGAACGTATCCCGCTTCTCACCTGCAGCCGGGTCCTGCCGACCACACAGCGTCAGCACACTCTGCGCTCGGAGCATCCCTGGGGCCCATACGCCTCCCTGCGGGGCACCAATTTCTGGGGGTTGGTGGTCCCAGGTGAGCGCCCAAATCCAGCTCTGACCTCCTGTGTTCCTCAGAGGCTCCTCATCACGTGACGTGCTGCTGTGGGTTGTGAGACCCAGTCCAAGATCTTTGTGGGGCCCGTGAGGGACTGGGTCTGTCTGCACGCATAGGCGGCTGCACTGCCCGGCTCCTTCTTCGCGTCAGTGCCATCACTGGTTTTTCCTCCCTCCGGCGCAGTACAGAATGCTGGAGCCGCTGCACTGTGAACCCAAAGACTGCTCCTCCTCCGGAGTCACCAGGCAGCGCATCACGCGGTTCCAGCGCCTCAGTCCCTTCTTCCTCTCCACAAGCGTGGAAAGCCCCAAAATACACCACACTGTAGGCGGGGGAGGGAGAGGTCCGAAAGCGACATTCAGTACGTCAGGCTAGCCAGGCATCTTCCAGATGATAGCTGGATTTGTGTGTGGTGTGTCGGAGCTTGCGGTCATCTTGGTTGGGCTCTCGAGCGTCCTCCATGGATACATTCTTTATTTATCAATGGTGCATCTGTCTATATTGAGGGAGGTTCTAATCTTCAATGCGCTTGAGTGATTAGTCAATACGTGTGCATATAATATACCTAAACTATCCTGGAGAGAAATTGGTCTAAAGTTTGAGGGATCATTACTATAGCCCCCCTTTTTTTTTAAACTGAATTATAACTGCTGACTGCCATGAAGGAGGAGGTTCATAATTTCTGTTCATTAAATTTAAATAGTTACAATAAAACAGGTGTCCAAAAAACTGGTTCTGTCTTGGACAAAGGGTACCTTGTAGTTCATAGGTCAATGTAATAGCGAACACATTATGTTCGCTCTCCAGACGTTCCAGAACAGACTTTGCTTTAGGCAGCTGCCAATACTCCATGTTAATTAAACAGTCAATAAGATTAACAGCATTCCAAGCCAATACGTTGGTTAGGCCGGAATATTTCCAGCTATATGCCCATTTAATGCTCGCAAGGCTCTTTCTGTGAAAATCGTCGCCAAGTCCAAAGCGTGCCCATAACAGGTTCTTGTTGTGGGTACCAAGGCCCTAAGAATTCCCCATGCATCATCCTCCTCCTCAAGTATGTCCACTGAACGTTACTGGGTTAACAATTGGGTATTAAAGTCCCCAACAATCACGACTGCAGCACCCCTTACATCACCCCTGACATTGTTGGTATATTTACGACATCCAGCCATTTGGTTAGACGGGTGATGGCAGCCACAGCAGAACAAGAACCAAATGACAAGATATAAACATTGAACAGTGTTAGGGAGAATTCTCCTAGGGCTAATTTCCCTCACATATTGAGTCCCCCAGCAGCTTTGCTGGATTTCTGGAGTTTATTTTTTTCACTTGGTAAGACTGTACACCTTTTTGTCCACTCTTACATGTGTTTTGCCATGTGTGTTTCTACTATTTGTGTGATCTTGGGCTCTGGAGCACACCACTTCAGGAGCCTCCTTTGTTGTGTGTTACACCGCACCTTCAGTGCAGTAACACAGGGTTGTCTTTGAGACTTCCCTCTGACTCCATTTCCCTGGGGCCGACTACTGTCCCCCAGAGAAAAGTAAAGTTACCATTAACTTTACATAGTCACTTGAACCACGATCCAGTACACCCCATCTTACATGGAGTACTGGAAAGGGTTAATCCTTAGCCCTTTTTATCTGTACCTCCTAGAGCATTGTTTCGCTCTTTTAACATTTAGACTTGGCTGGTGGCAGTGGATTCAACCGTAACTTTTCTACCGCGATTATATCATATAAACGTGGTTGTGCTTTTGGCTAGTTTAGCAGCCTCAAGCATAAACCCGCCTGACCAAATTCTTTCTTTTGGCTCCGGTCAGGTTTATTGGCCATTTCTTTTTGTTAAAGACCTTCTTGTGTTTTACTTTGTGCGGCAAACCAGGTTTGCCTTCTTTGTTCACCGTCTTTTGGCAGGCTTCTGCAGAGAAGCCCTCCCCTTGGTGCCTGGGTGTCTAGGTAGACTGAATGTGAGGAAGGGGTGTAGTCACCCCCTGCACAGAGTATCCTAGGAAACCCAAGTCGCACTTTTCCATGATTGGCTGAGGTGGTTGTCCAGGCTGGACAAACCCCCCTGCTGCGTGATTGACAGCCAGGCTGTGTGAATGGGGGTTTTGCGCATAAAAGGCAGGTCTCTTGGCTAGAAGTCAGTCGCCACTGGAACTACAAGGAACCGAAGAGAAGCAGAGAGAATGATGACTGCTGCAACTACCTCGTCCCGGTGAAGCCCTGCTGCAGTCCTGAGCTATCGACCCTTCAACGACTAAGAAGATCCAGTCCGGAGTCGTCTTCCCTTGAGCCTGGTGGGGATAACCAGCTCATCTTCCACAGCCAGAGGATCCTCTTCTTGGTCGAAATCGCTGCACGCTGCTGTAGTGGTCCGGATAGCCATCTGAAGAGCCTCTCCTGTTTTTAAGGCGCACACCGTTTATTCCTCGTTGCTGCTGCCGGCTTCATCCCTGTGTGGTGCAGACCCCTTCAGACGTCCTCCTTCGTGCCGAAGCTCCAGGAACCGTGGGTCTGCAGGAAACTAACAGGAACAACTGCCTTGACACCAGCACTTCCCTTGAATAAGGTACTGTGTTCTACTTGAAGGAGTAGGATGAACCCCTTTTCTTCACCTCCAAGGCTTGCCCTTGTCTTCCCTCCTTCTTATAACTTTTGCTTCCCCGTTCGAACAATATCTAAGTACTCCAGGCTACGTGAATCTTGAACTGTCTGACACTGTGATCCTCGGCAACAGGGACCCGGTTCCACTTGACACTGGCTCCGACCCATTGACTTTTTGTATTTCTGTCCGCGAGTGTTCTCAGATTCTGTCCGCCTTGACAAAAGTTTTGTGTGTGATTTTTGCCCCCAACTCTTTCTGGTTAGCCCAGGTGCTAAGTGTGCTTTTGCCCCGGTAACATTTCTTGCCGCGGATACGCGTTTCTTTAACACGACCGAACTGTCAAAAATTGATTGCAAATGTATTCACAGTAACACTTTTGTTGTATAACACCGTTCTGCCTAATCACAAGGTACTTACCGTGAGCTATTCTGTGCCAATGGAAGAAGTTGGTTGTAGTGTATTTTACATATGATTTAGACTTTCTAGAAGTGCTGATGGTTTAAAAATAAATGTACTTATATTTTTTACCTGAAAACCTTGAGTCGAGTGTTTGCTTGAGTCACAGTAATTGTGGTCCTTTGTGTCATCTCTGCTACTGCTCATATACTCTTGAGATAAGCCTGGCTTCTCCGCTACTGCTACCACTATAACATAGTAGTACAGGCTTGTACCAAAGGTGAACTTGTATTACCACTTGTAGTCTTAATTGTGTGTAATGGTCCCTAAGGATTCTGCCTAACAAACAGATATTGGAACCCATTAGGAAAATACATCTTAAGAAGCTTCACATGTGAACGTCCAGTGTTGAACACTGTTACTTTGGAATATAACTCCATTTCTATCCAGATTAGTCACCCCCCCCCCCTCCTCCCCCCTTGAGTGTACCGCTTTCATCCTGTAAAGGCAGGACTGTATAGCTTGTATATCCAGGCTTCATGGGTGTCCCACCTACTCGGGGTTCTTACAACAAAATATGAAATTCTTGTAAAAAGGCACGCCAATCTGGATCAGCAGCCTTGGAATAGAAGCCTGCTACATTATATGAGATAGGTTTTAAAAGGCTGATGGTCTCCTTGTTATTTACAGAGATATGCTGGGAGGCGGTATAACCCCAAAGACGATTCCTTGCCGTACAACATCAGAGGACACCCAAACCCCCAGCCCCCCCCCCCACAAGTCTGTTTTATTTTGATTAGAATCGTTTGCAAGCCATTGGAGAGGATATGAAACCTCACAGATTTTACTTTTAATCTGTATGGAAGTGCACACTGGAGGTAAAATCCTAGATTAATGGTTTCTCTGCAATTGTAGTTCAGAGTAATAGTTCAATAGTATCAAATTGGTGGATTGCACAATATCTTTCCTGATGAGATAAGCAGCCCCTAACATGTCTAAACCAGTGTGACTCTTCATTTTCGTGTGTTCCACCAGTACGTTTCAGGGCGCCTGTTGAATATACTTTAACTAATGTCTGGCGCTTCTCATGAGGCCAGCTACTGCTTCGATTTTGTGTAGAGTCTACATGCTCATTTAATGATATGGGAGCGGGCTGCTGAGTGCACGGGGCATGGTTTAATGCAGCATATTTTACCCTCTTCCCATCATTACATTTTGGCGTTTTTCTGGGCTTGCTTTTCAATGACACCCAGCAGGGCAACCAGAGTATTCGCTTGGGGATGCTGTGCTAATCGAGACTTCTGAGTACTGGAATCTCTTTGGGGACTCAGCTATACATGACATAGGTAGGCCTCCCTGACTAATGGGTATCTGACCACATGATCTTCCTGCATCCATGCCTGTAATTATGTGCTCCAAGTCACTGTTGGGCTTTTGGGAAAATGTGCTAATAGGCATAAGCCTAGTATTGCTGGACCCGTTCAATGCCGCAGTGGCCCTCATATCAGCCACCAATTCCTGCATGGATAAAATTCCACCTTCAGTTCAGATATTTCTCTTCCCATGAGCGATCCTTTATGACCAGGATCTTTCAATTTAGATTTCAACACGGAGTGGCTTGCGGTTACCTTCGATCAATAGTGTTTGTTCTAAGATGCCTGTGTGAGGGTTCACTGTACTCTCCCATGTTACTACCCTGGTTTCCTGAAAGGGGCTCCAATCTGCCTCAACATGGGATGATGGGTACATACATTGTGCCCTCCTTAGTGGTAGGCTGTCCCTGGGCCTGGATACTATTACCCCTGTAATCGAATGGTTTATGAGCCTCTGGTACCTCTACCATCTGGTCCGGAATATGAAAGTGGTAAGGAATCATTGCCAGCTGACCCAAGGAAATCAGCTGTGATGGCATAGCATTTGCTGCCCTCCTGGGCTTAGGGTTGAGTAATCTCACATGGGTTCAGTATTGGTGCAGGAGTGGTAGAAGAATTAGATGTAAGTGGTTTAAAGGGCAGTGTGGTTTGTGAGCCTGATGTTATGCATCGTTGACGTTCCCTTGTGTGGTGGAAGTTTTCAATTTACAATGTTTCTTACCCCCTTTTTCTTTTTGGATACAAGATTATCTTTATCAGTTTCTTTGTAGCCCAAGTCCACTAAGAGGACTTCTGTGTCATTTATGAATACGTTAGCATCATCATCATCATCATCATCATCATCATCAGATCTGATCACCTTTCAAAAATCCAGCAGAACTGAGTGTTTTAACAAGGGTTGCCCTGTGTGTACCCTGCCTTAGGGCTGGCTTCTGCCAGCCCACTAATCCCATTTCGAGTATTTAAAACAAATGTTTTGGAGGCCAATCGGGCATGTACCAAAAACCCAGGCTGACGCCACAGGAAATAGTTTGTTCCCCATGGCTAGACACTAGTCTAAAGCAGTTGAAACCACTGTGGAGGCTACCATCATGGGCTCGCAAAGAGGTCACGTAGGCGCAAAGACCATTTGTCATATCTCGTGGTTTCCCTTAACAAAGGTACCCACAAAATGGCTGAGGGTAGGACTTAAAAGACGTTTTAGAACCCAAATCGTTACCATAAAACTATCAGCTGCCATCCACCTACATCCTATAACCAATGTAGGGTAATATGGTGTCCAGTTAAAGGATCGATTACAAAAGGTTCGAATGCAAAAGGTGAGAGTTAATAGGATCGAAAACCAAAGGTTTGAATTTTTGTTTTATTATATATTTTTTTTTGGGGTGTCCGTGTAGGTAAAAAAAAGTGGTTTTTACCACAAAAACAGGGATTGGGGGGACCCCCCACCCGCCAAAAATAAATTACCATTTTTTTTTCAAACCTTTTGTTTTCGGCCCTTTTGATTCAAACCTATTGTAATTCGAACCTTTTATTCGAACCTTTGACCTATAAC
Source organism: Ambystoma mexicanum (assembly GCF_040938575.1). Lineage (NCBI taxonomy): Eukaryota > Metazoa > Chordata > Amphibia > Caudata > Ambystomatidae > Ambystoma > Ambystoma mexicanum. Next base: position 903,565,734 of record NC_090931.1, on the reverse strand, counting down.
TGTGATCACTGTAAGGCACAAAGGGGGTGCTTAAGCCTTGCCTGCGACTATTAAGAATGAATTATTATGCTGCTTTGCCTTCATAGCCCTCCACCCCCCAATATTTAGGGGTTTTGAAAAAACCTGACTTTTGTACCAGACATTTGTAGGTAAGAAAAGTTTTTTTGCTTAACTTACCTTTCTAAGCTCATCCGTTACCTTGGGATTCTATTCTCCATAAAAAACATTCCCTGTTTGTTTTACACTGCACACCTCCCCTCACAATGAAGCGTGGTGTGGCTACTTTGTATCCCCTTTCTTTGTTTTTAGTCATTTTATGGTTTCTTGCATGATGTGTCCAGGATGGCCTGATGCTCTCGATGTTTGGACAGCCCCTTCCAGTTTAGTTTGAATGATGCAGATCTTTGCCATTGATGTGCTTGGGGGTAACTCAGAATGAATGTAGAATAAAAGAGGACTTCTGCTGCCATTCATCAGATCGTCGATGGAGCCGACCCATTCGAAGAGGAGTACCCCACTGAAGCCTCTGAACTCGTTGCAGCCATCAAGCATGGTCTTCTTCAACCGCATGGTAGACCCCTGCTCATTTGCTGATTTCCAGAAGGCCTTTGGTAGTGCTCGACCCCTAGATGGGTTGGTGTAACCGGTCTCAAGAATCTTGCGCTTGGAAGCCTTCAACAGTGTCCTAGAAACTACCCTGTGGGCTGGCCAGCATCCACATGGGCTACCTCACTGCATCAATCGCCGCACTAAGTTGGAACAATTCTGCCGAACCTCGACCTGTGGAACAAGTAGTATCCCCCTGCAATTTTCCAGCAGGAAGAGGGGCTTCGCAAAACTATCTTCTTTGTTTTCACCATGATTGTCGAATTTGCAGTTTTGATCGCAGTTTCTTGTCAAGAATCCCTCCTTGGCTTCCCCTAAGGTGGTGGGATTGGGAGTGGACGTCCTAAAAATTGTACTTCTATTTCTCTTAACATTTGAAACACTTACAAACTGCTTGTTGGCTTTGCCAACACTTGTTCAGTCTGATATAAAGACTCCTAGCGTTCTGCAAAGTTTTTTGTTTTGTTTTGGCACTTTTAGGGCACTAGGCACCATCTCTTACACAGGGGGAAGAAGATCTTATGTTTATAAGGCTGTGTTAATAGTGTTTTAACTTTTTGAATTTGTACTTCTCAAATTGGTAAGATACTTAACTTTTGTCTTTTTCTTCACCTCTGTTCACTAAAGTGTTATATTACTGATCTTACTGTGTTTAAATGTTGTGCTTGGTAGCCATAGCAATCCAAAGTGATTGTGTTTCTTGTGAATCTGCTTAGTCGCATGCTCTGCATATTGTCCAACATCTAGTGGTAATCGCGCAGTATTGCATCTTGTCTATCAAGGATCGAAAGGGGATGTCGACATGGGCGTGCTTGTAACACTATCCTCAACGTGACGTGTACTTTACCAAAATCCCTCACGTGCCGATGTCCATCAGATTGTTTTTTTCTGCCCAGCTAGCTGGTTGCCTTATGCGGAGCTCGAAAAATTGCTAAGTTATATTTCTTTGTCCACGACTTAGTCTTTTAATATTCATCAATCCGTCACAGACGGCTACTTCAGAACGAACGCTGAAGAACGCGAAGACAACTGCAGATTTCAGCGGTGGTGCTCCGGTCAACGCTGTCAGGCCAGGCCTACACAGTAGGGAGAGTGGGGCCTGGGGTTCTGTTTCTTTTCAAGAATGCTTTTCCTTCACCCGTTTCTTATCCCCTCTGGTTTTGCTGTCGTTATTAACCTGAGCTATGGACAGGACTCCTTTTAAATGTTGCTCTTCTTGCAACGGCAAGCATCTATGGAAGGACACACACCGGAGTTGTAATAAGAGATCATAATGAGCATTCCTGTCAGTCCTGCCAGCTTTTGCGTCCTCAGACGATAAAAGAATGGCGGGTAAAACAGTCGGCGGCCTACGCCATGCAGCAGGCCGAGAGTAGCTTGAGGAAGTAAGCGACAGCCATGGCTCTGACGCGGTGGCCATTGACCTATCTTCAGAACAGCCACGCTCTGAGATGTCTGTCCGATGCAGGCAGGCCACTGGTTCTGCTATGGGGAGTGTTCACCCCGGTGACGAGGACACACGACACATAAAGGAAAGCACACAACCCGCCCGAGTCTCCTCGACTAACTCGTCGGGTAGGCCACAGATGCCAACTGGTACGCTGAAACTTTCGACGGAACCCACCGATCCTCCAGGTCGGCTGCCCTCCCTGCAACTGTCAAGGCGGCATGCATTCGGGCACACAGGACAAAAGGGCGTCAGCACCAAACTTCATAAGAGCGCAGAGACGCCTCCAACCGCCAAAAGTTTTGGCGTGCCGAAAACCGCGACAAAGCTGTTGGGCCCGTCAAAATCTCTCCCGGACACGCCGGCGATCCCGGGGAGTCTCGCAAACATCATCTCGGCAGCAAACAGGCCTAAGGATACATCGAAAGACGCATCGAAACGTGGAGAAGGCCGCAAAGAATATTCTGAGAGTTCTCAGCCCCTGGCTAAGGCTCTCTTGGACAAGTCTCGACCGCCTAAACAGCCAAGTCCTCAAGAAGTGCTTTTCCCCCCTCCAGCCCCCTTCCGTTCATCCCTATAGACCAGAGATAGGTTTGAGGGTACATGAACAAGCTCTCAAAGTGTGTGGATTTCTCAGAAAAATGGATCACACCGAAAAGGCCAAGAGAGGAAAACTCATACTCTACTATATCCAAACTTCTGAGAACATCCAGTCAGACCCCTCATGAGGATTTGTTTGACCTAACGGAGCCAGAGGATATCTTTCAGGACCCTTATGATCAGGGAGAGGATCCCTTTGAAGAGACTATAGACAAGTCTCCAGATTGGGGTGACGAACAACCAGATCAGATGGCATTCAATGCTATCCTTAAGCAGCTGAACACTTTCAGACCGCCACCCAAGAGGCGGTACAAGACACAGACTTCGTGGAGGTTATTTTAAAAGAGAAACCACCCTCCAGTCAGGCGATGCCTCTGTTGAACTCCATCAATAGGCGCATCGCCCCCTCTCAGACAAGAGCAATAAACCCATGAGTCGAAGCTTTTTCGCCCCTCTCCAGCAGACCCGCTATACATCCGGTGACATGCCACTCCCTAGTGGTCCCAACGACTACGAAGAGAGCAGGAGTCCCCTTGTCTATGGCTGAGGCACGCCAGACAAGGATTTCAAGAAGTTGTATGCCCTGGGGAAGCACATTACGTCAGCAGCCTATTCCACCAGGATAGCTAATACCACCACATTGCTGGCTAGTTACAGGGATGTCCAGTGGCATTTGCTCCAGGGGGGCCAGTAGGAAGTCCCAGAGCCAACACGATCACGCCTGCTGGTGGTTGTGTCGGAGGGAAGGCAGGTCAATCGGAACATTCTCGAACACCCTGGATGGTGCAGAAACAGCGGGATGAACACTGGCCCAAGGTATCTTGCTAAAAAGAGACACATGGTTACAAAATTTGGGATTTAAAACTGAAACCCCGGCATCCCTTTTTAATAAGCCGGTAGAAGAAACTAACCTGTTTGGAAAGGTGGTGGATGAGGCTTTAGGGACTGCAAAAAAGGAACATGAAACCTTAAAGTCTCTAAACCTGATTACCCAAACACCCTATCAGCAGCAGGGGTCAGGGGTAGCTCTTTCTGCTCCTTTCGGGGACAGTCCTTCCCACGTCCCCCCCACAATCAGTAAGGAACAGGAAATACATCTTGGTCCTCAGGACAAGAGGCAGCTGACACATGCCAACATCAGCCAAGAGGGTAGGGCCGCGTCAAAGGAAGGGGTAGAAACTCCACCCCTAGAAGCTTCCCGGCCGCAAATCAAAAATGATTTGCCAGTCCGGGTCCCCTACCATCCCTCCCCGGTCGGGGGACGGATAACATTCTTTCATGCATGGTAGCAGATTACCGCAGACCAGTGGGTACTCAAGGCAGTCACTCACGGTTACTCTATCAAGGTCAGCTGACCACCTCGATTCCGGCCACCTACGTCCAGACGCTTATCGCCAGAACATCTTAAGATCCTACTGCAAGAGGTTGAGATCCTGCAGAAAAGGGCACAATCAAAGTTGTCCCGTTCTACAGGTAAACAAGGGTATTTATTCAGTGTACTTTTTTGTACCCAGAAAGGATCTCGCCATGCGCCCTGTGCTAGAGTTGCGCCCAGCGAACAAATTTGTCAAGCCACAAAGGTTCTGAATGACAACATTCCAAGAGGTAATCCCTCTACTAACATGGGGATTACAATGCAACATTGGAAATTAAAGATGCCTACTTTAATATTTCAATGCTGCCGGCGCACAGAAAATACCCAAGGTTCATGATGGACGACAAACACTTTCAGTTCAAGGTCCTTCCCTTCGGCATCGCCTCAGCCCCTATTTACAAAGGTGCTGGCATAGTAGCGGCTCCCCTGCGCCAGCAGTCCATTCCAGTTTATCCTTACCTCGACGACTGGGTAATAACCAGCGATTCGTACGGAGTATGCCAATCAAACACCCAAAAGACAGTAGATCTGCTCTTCAGTCTGGGATTCTCAATAAACGAGAAAGAGTCCAGCCTAGACCCCAGCCAAGTCAAACAATTTCTGGGGGCTCTAATTCAGACAAAAGACAGCCTCGTCTTCCCCTCCGAGAGGGTTCAAAACGATGTATTGCACTGCCCGCTCCACCTTCAACCCCCCCCGCACATTCCCTTTCTCCTCTCCCCTGCACTTTCACGATCTCAATGTCACCTGGCCTAGTAAGATCGTTGTCTTGGTTTTCCCTCTGTTCCCCCTCCCTGGCCTTGTCACGCCTTGAAACACTTGTGTATAGGCGCGTTATAAATGCCATATCCTAAATCAAATAAAATAAAATCATGCTGGTCCAGTTCCCTCCTTATGTAGCCAGTCGCGAGGTGACTGTACGCAAAGCCATGCGACTGTTAGGGATGATGGCCTCCTGCATTTACTTAGTACCACATGCACGTTTGCGCATGCAACCCATGCAAGCGTGGCTCAACAAACAATGGCCTCAGGCCAGCGGACAATGGGACGATCTAGTGGTTGTCTCGGCAGCCCTCATTCTCTCTCTGCAGTGGTGGTCGAGTGTTACTCACTGAGCCGGAAGGTGTACGTGACCCCAACCTGGATCGAGATGTAGGATGAGCCGTAGAAGTCTCCAGAAACCCAGGTGCCCTGATTTCCAAGAAGCAGGCTTCCTCTTAGAGAGGGGCTCTTTTTCACGATGTACCACTCTATTTATGTAAGAACAGACAGAGCAGTCTATAATGCAAAAGAGCGGGATTGAGCGCATCGCCAGATCAATGCTGCAAGAGATATAGAAAGGTTTGAGTATTATGTTTAACTTGCGTTTTTAATTATTTCTATTTAACACAATAGAACTGCCGGTACCTGAGGTAGTGTATGTGAGTAGATCTGAGAGAGAATCCTGTACCAGTTTCATTAAGGAACACAAAATCCAAATGGTGGATGACGACAGGATCAAATAATAAAGTGGGAAGTTTAGTATAGGGAGGACAACCCAAACGGCACAAGGGACGCACTAGGGCCGGGTTGGTGCATGTCCTGGAAAGCGTTTGTAAATGCACTTCAGTAGAAAAAACAGTCTCCCAGGATGCGAACACAGTTAATCAGGTAGTTGGAGCAAAGGCAAATCCTTAATATGCAGAACTGGTAGGATGGCACTATACTTCCGAATAAATGTTTCAGATCGAACAGGAAGAAAGGACCAACAAGGATACCACTTAAGCTATTCGAGAAATTCCCAAGCGTCGCGCTGAAGCAGATCTCAGCAGGTCTTAATCGTAGAGCCGGAACTCATATGGAAAGCAGAGGCGCTCGTGCAAGTGTAAGTTGTATGAGAGCTGGAATCCAGTTTTGAGTGGGAGCGGAGCGCCGCAGAGCCAGTAGAACTGAAGGCTGTGCGGGTTTACGGCAGTAAAGGAAAATTGTGCGTAAATAGAAAAGGCCGTGGCAACAAGTCCGTAGGGTAATCCAGGTAAGCAGAACAGAGTACAAAGCCAAGGTCTGGTAACGAGAGTTCAAAGTCAATAAGGTTCACGGAGGGTAATCCGAAGAAGGTAAACAGTGCTGTAAGCGGGCTACGAAAAGGCACGTAGTAACGTAAAATTAGCAGCAACGAAGTTCCCGCGGCTGAGAGCTTTAAGGAACAAGGGGGCGTGGCTTCCATGTAAGCGAAGCACGTCCGATCAGCTGACTAGCACGTTTACGCGACCTGAACAGTTTCCAAGGCAACTTGTAACGATGCCAAAGCGGATTCCATGGTCTGGAAGTTCTTCGTAAAAAAGCCCTTTGTTGCTGTAGTGTAACATCGAGGGAAAACCTCTTGAAGGGGAAATACTTCACGAGCCCCGCAGTAGAAGCCACTCTCACCACGGACGCATCTCTGACGGGTGGGAGCGCTCACTTCCTTCATCGCACAGCGTTTGGTCCCCAGCAATAGCATCAAACCACATAAACCTGTTGGAATTGTTAGCAGTGTTCAGAGCCCTAAACGCTTTCCAAACACAACTACAGGGGAAAACAGTACTGATCCTCACGGACAGTACCGCAGCCATATATTACCTGAACAAAATGGGGGGGGCGCAAACTCTCCATGGCTATCCAAACTGTCCCAGAACATTTGGAAGTGGGCTCTCAAACACAAGATGTTCCTCCTGTCTCAACATGTTCCAGGGGAACTCAATTTTCTGGCAGACATGCTCAGCAGAGACTTCCCTCTACCCACAGAGTACGAATGGCAATTACACGAAGACATAGGGCCTCATTCTGAGGTGGGTGGTAAGGGTTAACGGGCACCGGTAATGACACCGGTGCCGGTAAACTCTTACCGCCCTATTCCGAAGTCCCTTTGCGGGTCCCTTCCTTAAACCCTGGTTTTACCAGGCGTTCTGTACGGGACCCGAAGAGGGATACCAGCGTCAAAAACGGTACCGCAATTTGCGGTACCGTTATTAACGCCTTCCCATTGAGCCCTATGGGGGCTGAAATGGGAATGGGGAATGGCTTTTCAAATGGGGACTTACCGTTCCTGCAAAGGGTGGAATGGACCGGAAAGTCCCCATACCACCACGTCAGTGGCGGTACCAGTGCTAGTCATGGTGCTAATAGCGCCATGACTAGCACCAACCTCGGAATGAGGGCCATAGTCTCCAACGTCTTTGTGAAATGGGGCTTCCCAGAGATCGACCTGTGCGCAACTCTGGAGAATGCGCAATGCCCAGATTACGCCTCCAGGTACCCCCAGACCCGCTCAAAGGGGAACGCTCTCTGGATAACATGGTCAGGGAAAGGTGTCTACGCTCCCACACAAACCCCCCCTTCCCTATCCCACCCTTGACTCTGCACCTCAACAAGATTGTGCACAAGATGCACCAGGAAACAGTCACGATGATTCTGGTGGGCCCGCCAACCCTGGTTCTCCCAACTGATGGAAATGTCAATCGCTCCTCCGATGAAACTGCCTTGCCCATACAACATGTTCTCACAAGATAAGGGGGAAACACTCCGTACATGCCTGAAACTCTCAATTTAGCGGCCTTGCTCCTGAGGTCTTACACTTCGGACACCTCCAGCTTCCTCAAAGATGCATGGACATTCTTAAAGAGGCTAGAACACCGAATAACAGACATTGCTATTTCAATAAATGAAAACGCTTCGTTATCTGGTGCCAATCTAAGCGCATCAATTCCATAGACTGCTTTCCAACTCATAGTCTTATACCCGACTCATCTACTGAACTCTGGTCTGGTTTTTAATTCCCTGAAGGTACACCTAGCTGCACTTTCAGCTTACACGACGTCCCAAGAGAAGGCATTGTGATGATAGATCCCATTGATTAAGGCATTTATGGAAGCGGTTAAGACTCCATCCCCCAATTTCAAACCCTGAACCTGGATGGGACCTAAATGTGGTATTAACTAGACTAATAGGATCTGCTTTTGAACCTATGCTTACGGCTAGCCTTAAAGCACTCACTTACAAGACTGCCTTTCTAGTGGCAGTCATTTCAATAAGATAAGTCAGTGAATTACAGGCCCTTTCAATGCTAGACCCATTCGTCACAAGTCGCAAAGATAGGTGGTTTTGCGCACTCACCCAAGGTTTGCACCTAGATTCAGTTAAAAGTTCCACGTCAATTAATCAATAGAACTACCTACCTTCTTCCAGAACCCCACAAAAGTGGCAGAAACAAGCCTTCACACACGTGATGTGCGCAGAGCAGTCTTATATTATCTGGAAAGACCAGACCACTAAGAAAGACTAATCAGTTTTTCGTTTCAGTTGTGGCGGGTAGAGAGGGGGTCCCTGTCTCTAAGTCAGCCATCTCAAAGTGGATTGTAAATTGCATCACGCTCTGCTACACTCCTGCCAAGAGAGATCTGCCCTTCGAGCACACACTACTCGGGGCACTGGGGCTTCCATAGCATTTATTTCAAATGTTCCCCTCGAGTCCATTTGCAAAGCAGTAACCTGGAGTTCTATACACACATTTACAAAACACTACTGCCTAGATACTCACTCTAGGTCTGATTTTCAGGTGGGACATGTAGTACTAAGACATCTCTTTACTACTGTTCCTCCACCTCCAACTCTGGGTACTGCTCGCTAGTCTATGCACAGCATGTGACTCTAAGCAGATTCACAAGCATCAGAAGACATGCATTACTTACCGTAGATTCACATGTGCCCTCCTTTCCTCCCCGCTCTGAGTAGAAGGAACATAGACATCTTACTTCTCTCTCTATCTGTACGTTAGTCATAAGGCTCCCTCACGGCAGAAAAAACACAGAGGGACCTCGACACGCGAGAGATTTTGGGTACACTACACGTCACGTTAGGGATATTGTTATAAGCACGCCCAGGTCGACGTCCCCTTTTGATCCTTGAAAGACAAGATGCAATACTTTGCGATTACCACTAGATGTCGGACTATATGCACAGCATGTGAATCTAAGCAGATACAATAATCAGAAATGCTATTACGGTAAGTAATGCATGTCATATATTGGTAGTGTATGTTTAGTGTTTTTGCTTACCTGTCATGTTTAATTTATAAGAGTTGTCTAAGGCCTAAATAAATAGCTGTATTTTTATACGTTCTTCCTAACTTTTATTAAGTGTGCTCTGTATGCGCCTAACTGAAACCTTCAACACTCTCTCTTCTAGGTTTAAGCCTTACTGATCAGTCACACTACCTTCATAGTTTGGCTAGACATTAGTGTATTTTCCAGTTCACCAGAATAGTGTGGTCTCTTAGTGTTTCTATAGGGCTGATTGCGAAAATCCACCTTAACAGCAACCTAGAATGATATACTCTTAAGTAGTATACAAAAGGAATGTAATGGCAGGGGACTTCAGCTGACGTCTCTCTGATCACCAAAAGCAATTGGAAACCCTGATGAATAAAGAAGCAAAAAGCAAAGACGCTAGAGGTCCCATAATCTTAGACCCCTGGAAATGGAATTCGCTAGAATCATTAAGCAGTTTAAACACAACTTAAATCTTGACCAATAAGTGAAGATAATAATGAGCCCTCTGTTAAAAAGCCACACTGAGACTAAATCATTTAAGACCAGTAAAGCAAGATTCACCAGAGAAGAACCAATCCTGGACTGGCTTAGGAAATAAGTCCCAGACTGAGCCATAAAAATGATGGGCATACAATAAGTCGACGGAAGACTGGAAGGAAGCAGACAGGCTTTCATCCACTCTTTGAATACATGGGAGGGGGTCGTACATGTGCTGCTTACTGCACGGCAGTTACTTTAGCAGGATTTCCACTGGAGTTCTAGCAAGAACTGGAGAGAGAATCCACCCAGTGAAAGGTCCTATCCACAAAGTCTGATATTACAAGGTAGGCCTTAAAGTGAAGCATATCCTGGGGAACCCTTAGAATAGGAAACTCTGGCAGGAGGGCGAGTGTGTATCGTCTGTCTGAAAAAGGGTTTTGGGGGAGGGAGGAATACCCATTATCAGCAAGTGTTGTGTCAAAATAAACCCAGATAATGTAAAGACCTGAGAGAAAGCAAAGTCGCAGAGACAGCATGTTGATGTTGCAGAAACAAGAGGCTGTGGGAAAAACGTGATGAATGTGTGTGAATCAGAAATCTTGTAGAAGGCAGAACTGTGGCTAACCCCAGGAAGGGACTAAACTGGGAGCTATTTGGCATGTTTTCTTTGTGGAATAGGGATATAATTTAAAGGATAGGCCTATGAACAATTTGTTGTCCACATTTGGTAAATGTTTGTGTTATAGACGATTCTTAAGAGTGGGTTGTAATTTTCTGTTGGCCACCATTATTGGAAAGTTAGTAATTTTAATAGTGGCCTTCAAGGGATAGAGATTTATTCGAAAAGGTTTAAGACTTTTCATGTTAAAAACTTTAAATACCCTGAGGTACAGGGTGAACCAGAAAATCATCCTCAACACTATTTCGTTAGAAAGTTGTTTATTTGTAAAACATCCCCCAACCCAAGACCTTATTGTGTATAGTCTAACAAAAAATTAACTATGGTGTACGTTATCGCTCGATATCCCTACACTAGGCATAATTTAAACTTGTAGTGATGTTGTATGTCTTAAATATACGTGCATTAAAACATCAAGATAATTCTTATTCATTAACATATTTGGTGCTGCGTAGTGGTATTTCTGCTTTGATTTTACATACAAAATCTGTTTTTCTGCCATGATTTAGATATTACCAAGCTACGTCTTCAGAGTGCCCAGGATGCGGCTCGTCTGGTGGAAGCGGAGGTTGCAGCACAAATCTGCATGCTGGAAGGAGAGAACAAAACCAGAATTTCGTTTGTGAAGTCTAATAAACAGAGCAAAACGGAAATGCTAAATCTCCCAGAGTGCTTAATCCTTGATTGTGACAAGACGTTACACGATCTGTGCAAGCAGCATCACGTTTCTCTGCAGGAGGAACTAGTGAAAGTAAGTTTGTATACCTGAAGAAAGTAATATTGAATGTGTCTTTCAGATTCTGAAATGAAGAAAAGATCAAGGATAAGGAGTAGCATGACCTCACCTGCAACTTAACAATATTCACACATTTGTGTGAAAAGTCACGTTCGGGGCTCCGTCTTTAGTTCATGTTATTGAACATCAGACAGAATAATATTTTCATTTATGCATTTTTTTCCTACTTGAAAGTTCTCCTTTGGCATGTAGCCAATTTGTCCAAAGCCTCATCCCAAATTAGGCAACATTTCAACAAGGTTTCGGACCTAAAATCCTAAAATGGTTGCCGAGAAAATAAAAAAAGTTTTTGCATGAGGACTCCCATAGAGAAAGAAAAAATACTCTTTAGTCCACTTAACATCAACATTGTCTTTTTAGGTTTTGGCACAGACTTGGGCACTAGGATGACGTAGTGCACTCAACGCGCATTTCATATGTCTTGCCATCCAGACTTGCATTGTCATCATAAATGTATTTCCATGCATGCAACCTAAGTACAGACGCCCTAAATAAACAAAGTTTACACTACCCAACATACATACAAACCTCTGTAACCAGCATACTCGGCATGCAATGCATGTACAATAACATCTGAGTGATGTGCCAAATTGAAGGAATTAGTCCTTTCTCCCCGATGGGGAGCCCCTTCATCCCCCTAGTGTCGTTAGGACACTGTACTATGGGTACTGCTGGCACTATATTTTTCACTGTAGTGTTGCAATGTATGGTTCCCTTTTTTCTCCCACCTTGCGTTTTATGTTGTGTACCTTTGATATTGAATCCACATTTAAGTATTGGGTTAGGGAGAGTCCTCAATGACATTACTTTTTTTCTGAATATGGTGGGCATTTTTTAATACTGTGTATTACGTGTCTAGTATGCATTTGAATTAATAGAGATCTATATGTGTAACTTAATAAATATTTTGGCATATAGGTGTGGTGTATTTTCTATGGATAAGCGTTGACTAATTTCACCTGTGTCCACCTTGCTACCCCTACCTGACAGTTTGGCCTTATCGCTCTGTCGCTTACATTTTAAAGTTTTTTTTTGGCTTCCTTCCCTTTCCTGCCAGGAATGCCAACCCTACCCCATGCCTTAGGGCTACTGGTTTTACAGCCCACAGTTGTAAAATAATTGCCCTAACAAAGGTACTGTGCGTTCTGTAAATACTGTTTGTAGCAAAATGCCTAACTTGTGTAATTGGAATCCCTTACTGAATCCCATTGTAGCATTTCCAAGAAAAGTAAGGGTGCAAATTAGCAGTGTATGATTATGATACCTGAGAGGATAGCTCTGTGGCAACGTGCAGGTCTTGGAACAAGTTTGAATCCCAGATCAGCGCTTGAAAAATAAAAAAAGAGTGATTTAAAAATAACCAGCACTTGCACAATTTAATTAAACTTGCGCCTAGATACCTACGGATTATGTGTGCTGCAAATAAATGGAAAGGGGAAAAAAAATATGGAATTTATAACACGCGTGTACACAATTGTTTCTAGGCACCAAGTTTTATGATTAATGTTTAAGAACAGAGCATGCCTTACTAACGTGTAAGATCGGGAAGTTCTTTCACTGTAAATCAGTGTTAAGACCCTGAGCATGCTTATGCTTTCAGCGAAAACCAAGGTTGTGCTACTCCACTGCAGAGTCCAAAGAAAATATATGCCATGACCGTTCTGTCTATGCAACTCAGCACACACATTTTTTGCAACCCGCTCTTTGTGCCATTGTTTGCCAAGAGATATTTCCTCTAACAGCACATGAGATGAGCAATATGCTAATGAATTTACAGGGATGTTTTGTTCCAATTGAAGAAATCACCCAAACCTGGGTAGTATAACTGCACATTTCGAAGGGATTGGTTCCTCCGACGTATTCCACATCTATGACGGGTAATCACCACAGCTTTGCTGCTTCGGAAAATTTTTCAGTGTCTGCGTTGATGCACTGTCCTCGAGGGCCTCCGTCGAGCTGACGTCACCGGATGTTATAAGTAGGAGGCACAACGCCCGAAGTCTCAGTTCCGTTTTTTCCGCGAACGTGTTCGCTTCGGAGATCTCGGCGCGCCTCAGTTCTTCTGAGTTATTCTATCAGTTCTTACGAACGTGTTTGTTGAGAAGATACCATGTCTTCGTCTTCCACCCCGCGGTCGGGATTCAAGAAGTGCCGGGACTGCGGTTCCAAGATGTCATTTACAGACCCGCACGACACCTGCCTCTGGTGCCTCGTTGAGGACTATGCCACGGATGACTGTGACGATTGCCAGTCGTTAACATTGAAGGCCTTGCGGGAACGCAAGAAGAAGCTTTCTGTCGGTAGCGTGTCCAAGCCCCGAAAGTCGAAATCCGCTGCGCTTTCGACTGACGATTCGAGAGGTGACTCTCCGTGTCGTTGGCGTAAATCCAGGGGGTTTCGGTCCCGGAGTGGGTCCTGCCCTTCCTCTGCCTCTTCGAGGCACTCGCGGAAGCGCCGTCACCGGTCGCCTTCCTTGTCCGTGGACTCCACCCATCGGCGGGTTGCTTGTCCCAACAAGCATTTGTCTCCTGCGGAATGGGATGCATTTCATAAGGAAATGATGGCGATTTTTGAGTCGCAGGGCTCCGTTCTGTCCATGCCGGCAACGAAAGTGCTAGGGCCACTGTTTGCACGCCTTTGGGCTCGGGCGGTCGGCGCGATCACCGGGAACATTCGAGGTCCCGGTGGGACAAGGTGGATCGCTCTAGCCATGCCCGCTCCCGGTCCTCGACACACTCAAGACCGGTGGGAGCCTGTGAGTTCTTCTAAGAAGACATCGACGCCATCGGCGCCTTGTCCATCGAGGGACTCTCGAGGGTCCGGCTCTGAGGAAGTCGTCAACGCCATCCTGAGGCTGAGGCTGTCGAAGGACACGCTCGAGGCACCACCCTTGAGGCCTGTGACGAAGCCATCGGCGCCACGTTCGACGCAGATTCCGTCAACGCCCTCAACGCCTTTTGTTGTGGTTTTACCGGAGGTACCCCGTGTGTCGGTGGAAACTCCGGGGAAGGCCCTGAAGAAGTCAGTAAGGCCTGTATTTGAGCCCTTTTCTATGTCCTCTTCCAGGGATTTGTTCCAGCCTCTGGATTATATTTCTGAGGTGGAGGAAGGGTCTGAGGAAGGTTTGGTTCCTGATGAGGTTCCTGATGACCTGTTATCTGGTCATAGCCAGTTGGAAGACCTGCGCCAGTCTTTGCATGACGCCAGTGGTCTTGATACCTCCCCGGAGGTTGAGTTTGGCAGGACTGAGCCTGGTACGCATGCTGAATCTTCATACAGGCGACTTATGTCAAGGGTGACGGAGTACTTGGGGTGGTCTGCGCCACCAGTGAATTTTCTGCAGGATGACCTGACAGATATCCTTGACCAAGGTCCACCCACTGACCCGGTGCTGCCATTCCATATGGCTTTACAGAGAATGGTGGCGGCGGCTTGGACTGCTCTGGAGTGTCTCCCGGCAGTGCGTAAGTCTTTGCCGAAAAAATACCGTCCAGCCAGTAGCGACCCCTGCTACTTGACTATGCACCCCACCCCGGAAAGTTTGGTGGTGCAGGCGATTACGGCCCCAGCAAAACAGGCATCGTACCCTACCATCCTTCCTGATGGGGACGACAAGCGTTTTGATGGCTGGGCAAAGAAAGTGTTTTCTTCAGGGGGTATGGCTTTACAGGCAGCCAACTCCGTGTGTGCCTTAGCACGTTTCACTCGCACTCTGTGGAATTGTGTGTCTGTTGGCTGGGCATATTCCCGAAGGGGAGGAACGGGATGGCTTTCTTGCTATTATACAGGATGGCAAGGATGCCATGTGCGAGTCCGTTCAGTCGGGTCTGGACATGGCAGATTGCGTCAGCCGGTCCATGGCGACGAGCACCGTAATGTGCAGATTTGCGTGGTTGCGGAAGTCGTGGTTTGCTCCCGACGTACAAGCCCGGCTTCTCAACATGCCCTTTGATGGTGAACATCTTTTTGGCAGCAAGGCTGACGAAAGCCTTGAAAGGTTGTCGACCTCCAAAGCTGCAGTGAAGTCGTTGAGCGCTGCAGTTCGCCAACCTCCGCCTTTTCGTCCTAGGGGACAGCAATGGAGCGGAGGCTCCTTTCGATACTGCTCTTCCTTTGGTAGATCGAGGGGAGCTGCAATTCAAAGGGGCCACCATAGGAGTACTAGAGGTGGAACACGAGGTACTCGAGGTGCCAAGGCCGCTCGGGTAGTTGCCTCTTTGCCCTCAGGCACTGCCACAGCCGCTTCAGCTCAGTCATGAGGCCATGTCCCATTGTTCGCCAGGTGGGGGAAGGCTGGCGCAGCATCTTGTAGAATGGCGTGCCATTACTTCAGATGTGTGGGTTCTGGAGATCATAAACCACGGCTACTGTCTTCCTTTCTGGCAGAGGCCTCACAACAATCCACGAGGGAATCTCTCTTTGAAGAGTCCGGATCCGCTCCATGTGCAGGAAATCAAATCCCTGCTGGAGAAAGGCGCCATAGAACTGGTGCTTGTAGCAGAGAGTAACAAGGGATGGTATTCCCCATATTTTTTGATCCCAAAAAAGGACAAGGGATTGAGACCCATCATGGACTTGCGTGGTTTGAACAAGCTCCTCAGGAAGGACAAGTTCAAGATGGTTTCTCTTCCTCAAGTCCTCCAGGCCCTTCAACTTCAGGACTGGTTGGTGTCTCCCAACATCAAGGACGCTTACTTTCATGTGCCGATTCATCCGAAGCACAAAAAGTACCTGAGGTTCGTGGTTGGCGACTCGCATTTTCAGTTTCAGGTCCAGCCGTTCGGATTGACCTCCACCCGAGGGTCTTCACCAAGCTCATGGTGGTGGTGGCAGCGTATCTCAGGAAAGGGGGGATTCACGTCTACCCCTACCTGGACGATTGGTTGATCAGGGCGTGCTCTCCCGAGCCAGTCCTGGATCATCGTCACCTGCCACTCCCTTCACAAGCTGGTCTTCTCCCTCAACTTAAAGAAGTCCCTCTTGACACTGACCCAGCGGCTCCAATGCATCGGAGCAATGCTTGACACATCCCTGGGGCTGTTTGCCTCCCCATGTAAGGGCTTCTCACATTCTGCAGATGGTGAACAAGTTTCAACATGCCCAGAGTCTCCCGGCTTTCGGGTTCTTGAGGTTGCTAGGCCTCATGGCATCCTGCATTCTTCTGGTGCCAGAGGCCAGGCTGCGGATGAGATCTTTGCAGTGGGCTCTCAAGATGCAGTGGTCACAAACCTCGGGCAGGATGTCAGATCCCGTTCAGGTGCCGCCCTCCGTCGCCCAGGATCTTCTGTGGTGGGCCGTCGAAGGCAATCTGATGAAGTGAGCTCCATTTTGGCTACCCTGGCTGGCGGTGACGATCGTGACGGATGCATCCCTCACGGGATGGGGAGCTCATGCCAACGAGTTGAAAGTCAGTGGTCGTTGATCTACGT
The DNA here is from genome assembly GCF_040938575.1 of Ambystoma mexicanum. Lineage (NCBI taxonomy): Eukaryota > Metazoa > Chordata > Amphibia > Caudata > Ambystomatidae > Ambystoma > Ambystoma mexicanum. Next base: position 903,549,253 of record NC_090931.1, on the reverse strand, counting down.
CGGAGTCCAGACTCAATATCAATCTGTTGGAGCTGAGGGCCGTCGGGCTATCCCTGAAGGTTTTTCTGCCCGCTGTGCGAGGGAAGAATGTCCTGATTCAGACGGACAACACAGCGGCCATGCACTACCTCAACAAAAGGGGGGGGGGGCAGGGTCTCTACCTCTGTGCAGAGAGGCAATGCAGCTCTGGTTCTGGGCCATCCAGCAGGAAATTTCAATCTCTGCAGTTCATCTGGCCGGAGACGAAAACGTGGCGGCGGACGCTCTGAGCAGGCAGAGCACGGTCTCTCACGAGTGGGAGCTGGCTCAGGAAGTTCTTTTGGATCTCTTCGCCACCAGTGTCAACTGGAAGTGCAAAAGATTCTGCTCGCGAGAATTTCCTCCAAAAGGAGCCTCAGGGGACGCGTTCGTAGTGGAGTGGTCCTTCCCACTGCTGTATGCATCTCCACCCGTCCCCGTCATTCCGCAAGTGCTGCAGAGTTTACCGAGGTTTGGTTCCTGAATGATCCTCATTGTCCGGCATGGGCACGGAGAACGTGGTACCCAGAGCGCCTCGATATGTCCGTCTGACCTCCACACGGTCTTCCCTACCGAGACGATCTGCTCTCACAGGAGGGAGGTCAGGTTCTCCATCCAGAGTGCAAGTCCCTCACCTTTCATGCTTGGCTTCTGAAAGGTTGAGGTATAAGGATTGGGACCTCCCTGAAGACGTGATGGAGGTGTTGCTTTCGTCCAGAAGGCCCGCAACAAAGTCCCTGTAACGTTGCCGTTGGAGGAAGTTCTGCGTCTGGTGCAGGGTTAAGAATGTGGATCCTTTTTCATGTGCCCTTCCTGTGGTTCTGTCTTTTTTGCTTTCGTTAGCCCACAAGGGCCAGCAAGTGCGTACCATTACAGGTTACCTGGCGGTGCTGTCCATATTTAAGCGCTCGTCTGAGGAGTGTTCTTATTTTAAAATTACTTTTGATTTCTCAGTTTCTGAAAGGGCTCACTGTGTTCCCACCGTCACCTTTCCAGGTGCCCAGTTGGGATTTGAACCTGGTTCTAAAATTCCTAATGGGAGCTCCGTTTGAGCCTTTACATTCTTGTCCTTTGAGACTGTTGACCTTGAAAACTATATTTTTAGTTGCGGTCACTTCCGCTCGCAGAGTGAGTGAGTTGCAGGCACTTTCCGTTATGCCACCCTTCACGGTGTTCCATAAGGACAGGGTTCTCCTTAGGCTTCGTCCTTCTTTTCTTCAGAAAGTTGTGTCGGAATTCCATTTAAGCCAGAAGGTCATTCTTCCGTCGTTCTCTCCTCCTGCGCATCCTAGTAAGGAAGAGGAGAAGCTCCATAGGTTGGATCCTAGGAGAGCTTTAAGTTTCTACATCTCGTGCATGTCCCGAGTCAGAGTGGACGACCAGCTCTTTGTAGGATACGCTGGATGGCGTTTGGGACAAGCTGTTACTAAACAGAGTTTGTCTAGATGGATTATCTTGACAATTTCTGAATGTTATCGCTTGGCGGGTAAGGACCCTCCGGTAGGCTTACGGTCCCATTCTACTAGGGGTGTGGCTGCCTCTACTGCCCTGCAGAGGGGTGTTCCCATTCGTAACGTTTGTGAAGCAGCCACATGGGCCTCTGCCCATACTTTTCTAAAACGCTACTCCCTGGATTCTATCCATGGGCAAGATTTGGACTTTGGCAAGGTGGTCCTCTATTCTGCAATTTAATTGGGCATTCTAAAATTCAAAATTCTTTTCCCACCTCCTTACGTTGGTACTGCTTTGGGAGTCTGTCATAGATGTGGAATACGTCGGAGGAAAAAATCCCTTCGAAGAACAAGTTACTTTCTTACCTGGTAACGTTCTTTCGATGGGATGTTCCGACGATGTATTCCACATCGCTCCCTCCCTACCTGCCCCTCTACAGAATTTCTTATGCGATTGCAGATTTCTGTAGTCATACTGGCAGAAGATTGGTGCCACACGTTCTGGGGAAAAAAATACAACTGAGGCAACAGGCGTCATGCGTCCTACTTATAACATCCGGTGACGTCGGCTCGACGGAGGCCCCCGAGGACAGCGTATCGACGTCATTGACAAAGACGGCGAAACATTTTCTGAATCAGCACAGCTGTGGTGATTACCTGTCATAAATGTGGAATATGTCGTCAGAACATCCCATCGAAAGAACGTTACCAGGTAAGAAAGTAACTTGTTCTTCTTTACCCATCACAATGGGCGATCTGTCCATTAAATTATCGAGAAGTGTCTTAAAGGGAAACTAAAGATATTATTTTGTCATGTCATTACTTTGACTTGTAATCCATGTGTAATTATATTTTCATGTTCTGTTCACAGATAAAACCTCTTCTATTGGAGCAGCACAGGGCGCCTATGGAGAAATCAAGAGTAGATGCTGCCCCTGAGCAACAAAAATGTGCAGATGAAGTTAAATGGAAAGATCTGACCGATAACCTAATTGCCAAAGGAGAAGAAGCTGACACAAAGCAACGCAGCAATGACGACCCTGGCCAAGAACAAAAGAATTTGGGATTAAGCCATATGGATGCCATCAGTGAGAAACTAACCCAGACTGACTTTAATGTCTGTAAACCAGATATAAAAGTAGTCCAAGAGCAGCAGGCCGTCAGGATAGTGGAGCTGGAGAAGCTGGTGAAAGAGCAGCAAAACAGCATAAGCCAACTTGAGGACATCTTGGCAAGGGAGCGTGCCACTCAAAATGATTTCTGCATCCATTATAAACAAGAACTAACTGCTGCGAAGACTTCCATGGAGAAAGAGTTGGAGGAAGTTACCCAGGTCTTGAGAGAGAAGTCTGCAAGCAAATTAAGGGAAGCAGAGTTACGGTAGGGGCATATTCATAACTTTGTTTATTCATAGTGTCAACATTTAGGTGATCGTTTTGTAATGAAAGTTGTACACAAGTTTAGTTTGTAACAGAACTGTGAGGGTTTGTGAGGATGGCGACTATCCAGCAGTGATGCTGACAACAGCCAGTATTGTTAAATCTATTGAAGGAACATTTCCAAGCATGTCTGGTTGAATATGCACATAGCTATTTGTGGCAGGAGGATTTGTCGTCTTAGTTTTTCATCTCCCAAATCAGTAATAGTATCTGATGATTTGCTTAATCCTATTATTTGGCTATTGGTTCTGCAATATGATTTCTTTTGCTCAAAATTACAAGTGTGGGCGTAAGAGCATGGCGTGTTTGAAATTACTTGGAATTAGTTCAACCAAAGCCCACAGTGCCTCACACATATTTAGGTTGTTTCTTACCGTCATCTGGTTTGGTCATGCATAATTACTAAGAAGGACAGTTTTGAAATGTGGTCATCAGTGAGTTATTTAAACATGACGGAGAATGATTGCACAAATGGCCAAGAATAGTTGCAAGAACAACTACAACATTTGATTTCACGGTCTTTATTTGTTTTGAAGGAGAGTGCTCTGAATGTCTGCCCTTAGTTTAATACGTTTACCTTGGTAGACAAACCGTTTTTGTAATTCTGGTCTTTTATTTGCATAATTATGGCACAGAATGTACGGCTTGTCGATTGTTTAAAGTGAAATGTTTAAAAAGGTTTCGGAAAAGGATTTACAAATCTATTTTACTTATGCCACACCCTTGTTCTGGGAGTAAGTAATGCAAATTCTCCCTGCAGACAACTCAAGCAGATTATGCTGTGGATGAGGAAGAGTTGGGTTCAAAGAAGAGTTATCTCATGTTTTGAAAAACATAATTACTGCCACACGAGTTTGATAAGAAGAAACTCCTCCGATGATAAAGTACTGCCAGCCACTGAAAATATAAAGGCCACAAAGTCTTACTCAGAGGGATATAATCAGAACTCTGTTTACACTTGCAAGACATATAGAATAGGAAAGAACTGATACAGATGTTGAATTGTTGACATTTTCAAGGCATTGAAAATCTAGTGGCCTCTGGCTTGGCAGGAAATAATTGTCTTCCCTAGTTAAATGAACTGAAAAGGTGGATTCAACCACAGATTCCCATTCTCCTGATCTATTTAGTAAAAGCTCCAGGCATTGAGGAATAGAAGTTAAATGTATGCCTGGAATTTCAACTGAAAAATGAAGCTAGCTGTATTGTTAGCACATTCAGTTAGTATGTCCAGGCTTCCAAATGCATTGAAGCTAAAGGAACTGCTGAAGTTGCCTGAAAGGGGGTATTTTACTTTTTGTTCGATTTTGGGAGTGTAATGATTTTTCAAATAGATTGTGTCCTCCAACGCATTCCACATCTTTGACATGTAATGTCCACAGCTGTGCACTAAGGAAACTTTTTCGGCTGAGGGCATCCTGCGTCGATGGCGTCGGGTCCATGTCCCTCTAGGGCCTTCGTTAAGGATGACGTCACAGGATGTTATAAATAGGACGCAAGGCGCCGGTAGCCTCATTTTTGTTTTTTCCACGAACGTGTTAACTTCGTGAGACTCGGCGCACCTCTTGTGTTTTCTGCATCGAAGATGTCTTTCTCTTCGACCCCTCCGACTCTGCGGTCCGGTCCGGCTTCAAGACCTGCCGGAACTGCAAGTCTAAAATGTCGCTCACCGATCCCCACTGTATTTGTGTTTGGTGCCTCAGTGAGTCGCATAACACCGACGGCTCGAAATGCCAGTCGCTTACTGCCAAGGCATTGCAGGAGCTGAAGGGGAAGCGCCAGGTAGGTAGGGGCTCGAAGCCTGTTAAGTCCCAGACTTCAAAGTCCAAGGGAGTTTCCATCAACGACTCGAGGGGTGACTCCGCGTCGGAAGGAATCCCGGGGATCTCGGTCCCGGAGTGGTTCCCGCCACTCGTCTTCCTCGTCCCGGCACTCAAGGATGTGCTGTCACTGGTCGCCTTCCCTGTTCTTTTTGGAGGAGGGTGCTTTGAGGAACCTTACGGGCCCTACGAAGTCCTCGACTCCGGAGGAATGGGCGGCGTTTAAAAAATCTATGATGGCCATTTTTCAATCGCAGGACACGGGTCCGGTCGCGCTTTCTGACAGGATCAGTCTCGTTCCGTGGCTCGCACCCCTTCAGGCTGGGGTTCGTGACGCGACACACATCGGGAGCCGTGGAAAGGTCGCAAGAGACTTGTCTCTAGGTCTCTGTCCTCATCTCCAGCGATACGGCAGCAGCCTATTGAGGGTTTGGGGCCAGCGTCGACTCGTTTGGCGCCGTGTCTGTCCGATTCGGACATCAACGCCTTGCCGTCGTATCAGCCCACGGCGCCGTTGGCACCTGTGTCGACGCCAAAGCATTCGGCGATCACAACGTCGAGGTTGTCGACGCTCTTGACGTCAAAGCCTTCAATGCTTTTGGCACCTTCTGGGATTTTTTATCAGAGTGTACCTTTTGGAGTTCCCGGGCACCGTGGATCCTCAGAGAAAGGCTACGATGAAGTTTGTGGGGCAGTTGTGGACTTCAGGCCCTCTTCTGTCACCAGACCTGGGTTTAACCTCCGGCTGACATTTACGAAGATGAGGAGAGGTCTGAGTTTGAGGACCCTGGGGAACTGGATGAGGCTCCTCAATTTTCTGGTGACAGCCAGTTGGAGGAGTTGACAGTCCCTCCATGATGCCAGTGGGTTGGACACTCCCCCAGAAGTGGACTTTGGTAGACCTGAGCCTGGGGCTCATGCAGAGTCTTCGTACAGCAGGCTTAAGTCATTGGTCTCGGAGTATCTGGGCTGGTCCAGTCCTCCTGAAGACTTTATGCAGGACGATCTGACGGACATTTTAGATCAGGGTCTGTCCCCTGACCCAGTTTTGCCTTTTCATCCTTCCTTGCAGAAGAGGGTGGCAGCTGCTTGGCAGTCCACGGATTCTCTTCCGGCTGTTAAGTCCTTGACCAAGAAATAATGCAGATCCGTTAGCGACCCCAGCTATTTATCTACTCACCCCACTACTAAGACTTTGGTGCTTCAGGCGGCTACGGCCACTTCGAGGCAGGCGGTGTACCCTCCCATCCCTCCGGATAGGGACGACAAGCGCTTCGATGGTTGGGCACGGAAGGTGTTTTCTGCTGGGAACATTGGCCTTGAAATCGGCCAACTCCATGTGTGCCTTGGCAAAGTTTACACACACTCTGTGGAATTGTGTATCTTTTGCGCCTGAGCGTACTCCCGAGGGGGGGGGAAGAAAGGGATGGTTTGGTTTCCTTGCTATCCTGCAGGATGGCAAGGACGCTATGTGTGAGGCCCTTCAGTCGGGTTTGGATACGGCTGACAGTGTGAGTTGGTCCATTGCTGCGAGCACAGTTATATGCAGATTTGCGTGGTTGCGGAAGTTGGGGTTTGGTCCGGATGTGCAGAGCCGTCTTCTGAACATGCCCTTTGATGGTACACATTTATTTGGCAGCGTAGCTGACAAAAGCCTTGAGAGGTTGCAGACCTCAAATGCTGTGGTTAAATCTTTAAGCGCCACGTTGCATCAACCTTCGCCTTTGCGTGTGGAGGGGAGGTTCCTTTCGTTTCTACTCCTCCTTTGGTAGAACGAGAGGGGCCGCCAGTCAAAGGGGCCAGCGAAAAAGTACCTGTGGTGGTCGGGGAAATTGTGGTGCCAAAGCCGCTCGGGCAGTTACCGCTTTGCCTTCAGACACTGCTGCAGCCGCTTCTAAATAGTCCTGAGGCCATGTCCCATGGTTTGCCGGTTGGGGGCAGGCTGTCTCAGCATCTTGAAGAATGTCGTGCCGTTACTTGAGATGCGTGGGTTCTGGACACCATCGCCCACGGCTACTGCCTTCCCTTCCTTCAGCGGCCTCAAGACAATCCACTGGGGAAACTCTTTGAAGCTTCCGGATCTGCTCCTTGCGCAGGAAATAGTGTCCCTGCTGGAGAAAGGTGCTATAGAACTGGTTCCTGTAGCGGAGAGGAACAAGGGATGGTATTCCCCTTATTTTTTTATCCCAAAGAAAGACGGGGGTTTGAGACCATCATGGACTTGCATTGGTTGAACAAACTCCTCAGGAAGGACAAGTTCAAGATGGTCACTCTTTCTCAAGTCCTCCAGGCCCTTCAACTTCAGGATTGGTTGGTGTCTCTGGACCTCAAGGCTGCTTACTTCCATGTGCCAATCCATCCCGCGCACAGGAAGTTTGGATCTGGTGACTCGCACTTTCAGTTTCGGGTCCTGCCGTTCGGATTGACCTCCGTCCTGAGGGTCTTCACCAAGCTCATGGTGGTGGTGGTGGTGGTGGCGGCAGCGTACCTCAGGCGAGGGGGGTAGGGGGGGATTCACTTCTACCCCTACCTGGACGATTGGCTGACCCGGGCACGCTCTCCCGAGCTCCCTGAATTTCAATAAGTCGCACCCGACACCATCCCAACAGCTCCAGTACATTGGGCTGTGTTGGACATGTCCTTGGGGGAGGTGTTTGCCTCCCAAGTTAAGGGCTCATCAAATTGTGCAGATGGTGGACAAGTTTCAACATGCCCAGAGTCTCCCAGCTTTCGAATTCTTAAGGTTGCTCGGCCTTATGGCATCCTGCATTTTTCTGCTGCCAGAGGCCAGGCTGCGGATGAGATCCCTGTGTGGGCGCTCAAGATGCAGTGGTCGCAGTTCTCTGGCAAGATGTCGGATCCCGTTCAGATTCCACTCTCGGTCTCCCAAGATCTTCTCTGGTCTGGTAGGTCAACGAAAGGGAACCTGATGAGGGGGGAACAGTTTTGGCGATCGTGGCCGGAGGGGACGGTAGTGACGGATGCTGCTCTCATGCCAACGACTTGACCGCCAGCGGTCGTTGGTCTCCGTCGTAGTCCAGACTCCACATCAATTTGTTAGAGCTGAGGGCCATCAGGCTAGCCCTGAAGGCGTTTCTGCCCTGTGTAATGGGGAAGAGTGTCCTGATCACAACGGACAACACAGTGGCCATGCATTGCCTCAACAAAAAGGGGGAGTCGGGGTAGGGTCACTTCCGTAGTGCAGAGAGGCAATGCAGCTCTGGTTCTGGGCCATCCAGCAGGAAATTTCGATCTCGGCAGTTCATCTGGCCGGAGACGACAATGCGGCGGCACACTCTCCGAGCAGGCAGAGCACGGTCACTGGTGGCGAAGAGGTGGTTTAGGAAGTCCTTAAGGAGATCTTCTCCCTTTGGGGAACCCCGCAAGTGGATCTCTTCGCCACCAGTGTCAACCGGAAGTGCAAGAGATTCTGCTCAAGGGAATTTCCTCGAAGAGGAGCCTTAGGAGACGCGTTGGTGGTGGATTGGTCATTACCACTGCTGTATGCCTTTCCTCCAGTACAGTCATTCCTCAAGTGTTGCAGAGGTTCGGTTCCCACATGATCCTCATTGCTCCGGATTGGGCCAGGAGAGCGTGGTACCTGGACCTTCTGGAACTGTCCATTTGCCCTCCACGCCGTCTTCCCCACCGAGAGGATCTCATCTCGCCCGAGCAGTGCGCGAGGTATTGGGAGGAGGGGGGTGAGGGTGGGTTTGGAGGGGGGGGTTGTTAGGCAGAAACCTGTGCAGTTCCCTTAGGGACCACTGCAAAAGATTTAAGACTACAGGTGTTGGCAGTAAACCCACTTGGTTAAAAACACACTGTTGAAAACACTCCAGCACTCTTATTGTAAAATATTCTAAACGCAGTTACTATTATAATATATACACCCCTTTTTCCTTATCAGATACGCCACTGTAAAACACCACTTATTTTCATACAGAGGTGAGGGCTTAACTAGATGGCACTCCAATAAGTTTGTGAGAAAGGGAGGGGAAAAAGACAGAATATGGAAAGGTTCACCACTCTAAGGTTCAGGAACACTGTTAGCAAGGCAGAAGAGCAAAAAGTCACTGGTGAGCCAAAGTCGAAAGGCTGGGCCCATTCCTAGAGAGAGCAGAGCAGAGCACAAATGCGCCCAAGATCACACATTTACACTAGGCTTAGAGTCTTGCAGAGGGTTCAAAAAGAGTTTAGAGAGGCTTAGGAAAGTTTAGCCAGGGTGTCCCAGGCTAACCCAGGTTCGAAAGCCGGGGGCTAAATCTACCCCATACAGTCGGCAGCAAGGGAAGCCAGGCGGGACACGGTACCTTAAGTGGGAAGGATCCTCCAGCGGTGGCAGTTGTTCCTGGAAGTGGGTGCAAGTTGCGTCGTCGTCCAGGGGAAGAGAAGATCTCGACTTGGAGGAAAGATGAAGGTCGTTGTACTACCAGGGCAGAAACCAGCCGCAGAGTTTTCCGGTTAAAGGTGGTACCTTTGTTTCACGGTCGTGTTAAAACGTGGTATCCCGGTTGCCGGGTTGCTTGGCACAGGCAAGGCGGCCACGAGGTACGTCGGGAAGGCGAAAAGACGGTGAAACTGGTTATCCCCACCAGTCAAAGGAAGAAGACTCTCCGGCGGGAGATCTCCTCGGTCGTTGGGAAAAAGTTGTGCGACGGTCCAGCAGGGCTCCGACGGTGGTGGTGTCGTGGCAGGTCGGCTCAGCTTCTCCCTCGTCGGATTCTTAGGTTCTGTGGCGACTTCTGAAGTTCCAGTCCCCAAAGCCCTGCTTTTATGCAGAAAACCCCCATTCACTCAGCCTAACTGTCACTCAAACATGCTTAGTGGTGAGCCGGCCGGCTCACCACTTGGGCCAATCAGGACGGAGTGCGATTTGAGGTGCCTAGGCAGCTCAGTCCAGGGTGCCTAAATCCCCCTCCACCCCTCCTAAGTACCCCAGACAGAGTGGCACCACTTTGGAGGGCTTCTGTGGAGAAGGCCGCCAAAAAGTGGAACAAAGGGCTCGACTTGGGTTGGAGTCACAGAAGAGAACACAATCGGCATTTTAGAATCAAGTTTTGGCAAAAAATACCAATCGGAGAATTAATATTAATTAAATAAACCGGCGGTATGTTCGAGGCTACCGTAAATAATTAAATAAAGATAGTAGCCTAAAACAATGGGAAATCCCATAGGCAAATATTTGCGGTTGAATATAAAAAGTAGTATCCACTGCCACCAGCCAAAACTCGATCAGAGGGGACGGAGACGTGCCCCCTCGACTAGCAGACCCCGGGGCAATCGAATTGCCCCAGCCAGTACGTCCACAATATGATGGTTTGTACTGGTTCTGTTCAGAATTTAAGACTAGTAAAGTCAATGGTGACTTTACATGCCCTGGGAGACAGTAGTCAGTCCCAGGGTATGGAGTATATACTGGGGGGTCACTATGACACCCCTGTGTTACTGCACTGAGGGTGCTGTGTAACACACATCACAAAAACACATGAAGCCCTATGGAGTAAAAGACCCCATAGCCCATTAAACACATCTAGATTCAAAGAAACACACTCAAATCATACCCAAGAGTGAGGGTAAAAGAGTCTCACTCTTGGCAGGAGAAAAAAAATAAACCCCAAAAATCCAGCAAAGCTGCTGGGGGACTCACTAGGTTAGGAAATTCAGCCTAAACAGAGAATTCTCCCTAACAGGGGTTCCGTCAGGTTCTCCATCCAAGTTCTCCATCTAAAGGTCAAGCATCTCAACCTTCACGCTTGGTATCTGAAAGGTTGAGGTATAAGGATTGGGACCTCCCGGATGACGTGATGGAGGTGTTGCTTTCGGCCAGGTGGCCTGCAACAAAATCCCTGTACCGTTGGCATAAGTACTACGACTGGTGCAGAGATCAGTGTTGATCCTTTTCAGTGCTCCATTCCTCTGGTTTTGTCTTTCTTGCTTTCTTTGGCCCACAGGGGCCTTTAAGTGGGTACCATTAAGGGTTACCTGGCGGTGTTGTCTATCTTTAAGCGCTCGTCTGAAGAATGTTCTTACTTTGAGATTCCTTAGATTTCCCAGTTTCTTAAGACTGACTAATGTATTTCTGCCGTCACCTTTCCCGGTGCCGATTTGGGATTTGAATTTGGTTTTGAAATTTCTCATGGGTGCTCCGTTTGAACCTTTGCACTCTTGTCCTTTGAGATTACTGTCCTTCAAGAGTGTGTTCTTGGTTGCGGTTACTTCCGCTTGCAGAGTGAGTGAATTGCAGGCACTTTCATGTAAGCCACCCTTTACTGTGTTTCACAAGGACAGGGTTGTACTGCGAGTATGTCCCTCTTTTCTACCTAAGGTAGTCTCTGAATATCATTTGATTTAAAAGGTGGTTCTTCCATCTTTCTACCCTCCTCCTCATCCTGGTAAGGAAGAGGAGCATCTCCATCGGTTGGATCCGTGGAGAGCTCTTAGCTTTTACATTTCTAGGATGTCCAGGGTCAGAGTGAACAATCAACTCTTTGTAGGATATGCTGGTCACCGATTGGGCCAGGCTGTTACCAAACAGACCTTGTCCAGGTGGATTATCCTCACCATTACCGAGTGTTACTGGTTGGCGGGTAAAGACCCTCCAAAGGTTGAGAGCTCATTCCACTTGGGGCGTGGCTACTTCCACCACCCTCCAGCGTGGTGTTCCCATTAGGAATATTTGTGATGCCGTTACTTGGGCTTCAATCCATACATTTGTAAAACATTATTCCCTGGATACAATCCATGGTCAGGATATGGCCTTTGGGAATGGGAAGGCGGTTCTTTATTCCGCAATCTAATTGGATACTCTAAATTCTTTTACCTCCTCCATCTACTGGTACTGCTTTGGGAGTCTGTCCAAGATGTGGAATGCGTTGGAGGACACAATCCATTCGAAGAACAAGTTACTTACCAACTGATAACGTTCTTTCGACTGGATGTTCCTCCAACGCATTCCACATCGCCCTCCCAGCCTGCCCCTCAGGAAAATTTCTCATGCGATTGCAGCTTCCGTTTCCGCAAGGCTAAGTGCAGTCCAGCAGGCATCAGACTGGTGCCACACGTTCTGGGGGAAAAAACTTAAAACTGAGGCTACGGGCGCCATGCGTCCTATTTATAACAACCTGTGACGTCCTCTACGGAGGCCCTCGAGGGACATGGACCCGATGTCCTGGACGCAGGACGCCCTCTGCCGAAAAAATTTCCAAAGTGCACAGCTGTGGACATTACATGTTAGGTAAGTGAAAATATATATTTGAACTTCAACACGTTTATCTTTTTTAAAATCGATACTTTGTATTCCATACAAATTGAAAGATGCTTTACTACTTTAAAAGTTCATTTTCTGATCAGACAATAATAATAGAGCTGTGCCGAATCCTGTGATGTCCCTACTCCTACGTCCCCTTTCCTCCATACGTTATGTATGGGCGTCCCTTGCTAGGGACAGGAAACTGAACCATTTCCACCAGTAAAATTGTCTTCTTTAAATTTAGATGCATGCTTGGGCGTAGTCCTGGGAGCGTGCGCTCCACCGACTCCCCACCGGCACCACTCCTCTGTCCTCTTTTCCGCATCGACGGGAGCAGACCTCTTACACCTCGGCTCTGGTTGAGGCCCTCGTTTTTGCTAATAATTTAGCTAATTTATACAGAGACATAAGTACTCTGTCCTCCGCTGCCCACGATCCTCCCCGGCGCATGTTCACTGTGGTGGGATTCAGCAGGTGTCCGGTGTGGGAAACCTGAAGGTGTCTCCCTAGATGGTCCTCAGGGATCTGTCATCCTTGTGGCCAGGACACGGCCATCACTATTGGATCCAGTTCCTGGCGGTGGACCAGTGAGGGAGGATCACCTGGATGGGGGGGGGGGTCCTTGGGGAGTGGGACATCGACGGGCGAGATGCAGTATCCCCCTTCTTTTTTCAACACCACCTAGCCAGCCTACCACATAGGATATTCCAAAAACACTGCCTGCCCCTCTTTTCCACATGAATACTTTTCCTCAACACGAAAGGCAACGGATTAACACCAGGGCTGTTTACCTGAAGTGTCCCAATATCAGGGTCAGGCAAAGTCAGGCAATTGACCAGAATCACATACGCCTGACTACCCTTTCCCTTCCCCACAGGGATAAAAGGTGGAGCACAAGCGCACAGAATGAGCAAGGCCGACCGATTGACGTGAAGGCTAACTCAGCACGGCAGTTCAAGAGGAGGCAAAAGACTGTGAACACCGAGAGGGTGACAAGGAGAGAAGTGACCTTGCCCTTTCCGGTCCAGGCCCATAAAATCTCTGCAGATGGAAACATAAGACCGTGAACAAAGGCCAGCGTGTGTTGCAGCAGATGTCTATGGTACGCAAGACCATCCTCCGCTGATAACCAAGCCGGGGAGAGACGCTTATCTTAGTGGTACCAACCTCGACTCCAAAGCCAAGCAGTTGATCACAGCCGGTGAGTTGAGGGGAGTGTTGATAAGAAACCGAACTGTGTTGAGCAAAAAGTAGCCAAAGGCTAATTTGAACTTTTAAAGTTATGATTGAGAAACAAGGGGGAAAATCAGTAGCAGGGGAGGCCGGCACCACGTTAGTGCTCAAGCAGGGAACAATGGCTGATTATCCGAAGGTAGAAAGACTACCATAACCAGAAGGCCTTAGGAAGAGGCGAAGATTGGTCAAAGTGGTGATGTAGGGGTCTTGTCAAATCCTCAGTACCGTCGAAAGTCTTCGACCGCCAGATGATTGGGAAAGTTTAGGGAAGTGAATCCCACATGGTCAAAATCAGTACATGAACTGTCTGTGTAAAGCCATAGTGAACCCGGAAGAGGGAGGCTGAGAACCGAGACACATATTCGAAAGGGGTCTGCGCCCGGAAGAGGGGGAACCAGGGGTGACGAATCCTCACCTTGAGTCCAATCCGAAAGGAACTTTTGAAAAAGACATTCAGATTATTGAAAGCAAGAGGTATGGCAAGACAAGGGGAAGGGAAGTGTCCTTGTCATTTGGGATGCAAGCCTGGCCTAGGGAGATCCAGAGGTGTAAAGTTACCACCCAAAGTTTGTTGAAAAAGGAACTGTCTTGTTAATTTGTTGAAAGTGTTCTGAAGGGTCAGCGCCCAGAAGAGGGGGGGGGCCTAGAGGTGAAGCCACCACCTAAAGTGTTTGTATAACAGAACCTTTGTGTTTGTTTGTTGAGAGCATCAGGCCGCGAAGGCTTTTATTGAAAATAGACCTAACCATCAAAGAACCTGATACAAAACTGTTAGCCTGTGCTGGGAAGGCTCGAGCGTGTGCTGTGCTCCAAAGTCCCACCTTGTGCCATGCTAAAAACGTGGGGGAAGGGAGACCTCAAGGCAATCGCATCCTGACTTCCTATTTGAACACTGTTTCCTTTGTTTTGATACCGTAACCCACACTCTTTCTGTGAATAGTTGTAAGGATTTGGCAATAGGTTTTTCTTAGTATAGGCCCCTTCATTTTGACACGACGCCACTAGGACTGCCTCATTTTTCATTTGTTGGTCGACGCTTGCTTCCATCCTAGATTTGGTTTTAGCTTTGGCATTTTTCCACCCTGCATTTATTGTTTAATAAACGGCCTTGAACTCTGATCACTTGTCTGTCTTTACTGTTGCCACCATGGGTTCCTTACACTGGCCTGCAAGGGTTCCTTCCCCGCGTCGGACCCACACGCGCTTTGCCTCCAGTGCCTTGGTGAGGACCACAGCTGGGACGGCTGCTCAGTGTGCAGTGCGCTTACCCCGCGCTCGCTGAAGAACCGCTTGGCCAGGTGGAGGGAGCTGTTTTTTGCAGATCACCACCGGATCACATCAAGTACATCAGGAGTAAGACCAGGCCAAAAAAAGGTGCCTGTTCTCCTCAGCACCCCACAAGGGTGACTCCTTCACTGGGAAGCATCCAAGCGAGAGGGGCCTTCCAGGTCCTAATACCATCAAGTGGTCCGAGGCTCTATGAGCTACCGCCGCATGGCTGAGGGGGTCCAAGAATTCTCCCGGTCCCGCCGCTGAGGGGCCTTAAAGCTCTTGTATCGGGGAAATCCCTGAGGAGCTCAGCTCTATTACCGGCCAGAAGCCTGAGGGGGCTCTTGAACGCAGTACCATGTGCACTACCGGCAACATGGCCAAGGGCAATCTGCTTCTCCAGCATTGGATCTTTCATGGATTCACATGCTTTGAATATTCCACGTCGTCAGGCTGGGAACCTCGGTCCTTTTTAAAATAGCGTTTTCCCCTTGGAAAACTTCAACACTTTTGTGTCTTATTCACGTCTTTTTGCTTGCTTAGGCACCACCCAATAGGATGTAGGGTATAAATAGCCCTGTAGCTTCCCTTCAGTTTTCAACCATCTCCAAAGTGTCGGGATCACCACGTGTTCGTTTGATTCTACACATTTTGGTGTGTTGTGGTCTGTTTCCCAATGTCCTTGGTAAAGGCTTTATTTCGGCCCTGCGCGACTTGCGGGCTGAAGGTGTATGAAGGGGATGGGCACATGGATTGCCTCTATTGTCATTATGCCTACCTCCAGGCATCCGGACCAAGCCCATCAGCCCCGGGAGCAGGCATCGAGACACTTAGGCCCTCTGGGTTCAGTCCTGGCGCCTGAGGCGCCAGGCTCATAGTAAGAATCAGTCCTGGCGCCTATAGGCGCCAGGCTCATAGTCATTACTTACCTCAGGCAGACCATCCTGCAAATGACTCCAATCCAACATGAAGCCTGAAAGGGACTATTTTTCTTCAGGGACTATTTTTTACTCAGGTGTGGTTCTAGGGTCTTCTTACCTGGGACTACTTTTGAGGCTATTTAAATCACGCCCGACCAGCAACACACGCTTCGCGTTATTCTGCATCCAGCAGCATAACACTCACCGTGCCTGCAGCCTGCATCCAGTCTTCTGCCACGCCCGCCTTGAATCCGGAGCTCCTAAAACAAAGAGGAAAGAAAGGGACAAGGTTAGAAAACAAACTTATTTCTATTCCACCTGATTCTGGATCCATCTTGTCTCTGGACCTGTAAAGAACATCATTTCTGCATGCGCCGCACCTCCAGCTGCAGCGCCGCGCCATACTCACCAGTCTTCACAGCATCCTTCGGGTCGGCGCTGCCTCCATCATTTCTTCGCCAAACTTTGGCACCTAGGAGACAAAAGAAAACCACAAGGTGAGCTGAGTGAAATATAATTCTTACCACCATAGACTTACTTGATTGACCACCGGAGGCATCCTTTTGTGACTCTCCATATTTTCATGTGCCGCATCTGTAAAGAGAGACAAGACAACACGTTTTCCTCGTGCAACATTTACCGGACAGCGCCGGGTAATACAGACTCTTACCTGAGCGCCACCAGCTGCCACAAGAGCATCTTTTCACGAGCCAGCTGCAAGACAAGAAAGGAAGGGGGGGAACAAGAGTGAACATCAGACATATTGAACTCTATGAACTTAATACTTACTGGTCCTCACCAGGAACCTCAGAGTCAATACTCTCCGGAACTCTCCCGAGCCTTCAAACCAGTGAAGTAACTGGAATCGACGCGCCCCTGCAAATCCACGCAGGATGGAAAGCTCATCTTTCAAGAATATAACGTGAGATTGCTGTGAGGGCATTTCGGAGGTGATTAGTTGGGGAGGACTGTGGGGGTGCCATCACTTTAATCCTCAAGTGGCTAAATCCATCCCTCCACTTGCAGGAGAATATTTCTATGGGTTAAGCAGACAAGATTAGGAGGGCAGATCCAGTCAGTCATCGCTGCACTACGTATCACGTGGGTGGAGACCGCAGCTGTCCAGGTCCGACTGACACCCCTGTGGGAGCCAGGTGAGCGTAACACTATTGCCTCTACCCTCATCACTCCATCGATTCCTGTGACATCTGTAAAGGCTTCTCTCAAAAAACGCTAAAGGACCGCAATCGGCAGTTGGTGTGTTGGCTAAACAAAGGTACCTACCCCTCATCGGAAGTGGGATTGGTTCGTAGCCTGGCGTCTGAGAGGCCTGCTCCAACAGTTCCTCGCCGGTCGGTGTCAGCAGAACCACCAGCTAAGAAGTCTAGGCCTTCTGGTGCAGAGAAGAGTGGTCGCTCCTCTTCAAGCAAACACCTGACAAAAGGAGTTCCTTCCAAGTATGGTCAGTCGGACCAGTCCTGTAAAAATGTCTTCATCGGTGAAGGACAAAAAGGACTCTTCGAAATGCTCCTCTTCAGGAGACCATCGTAGGTCATCATCCAGTTGAGAGTCGTCGGAGTATCGATCCACTAAACGGGCAGTATCGCCTGAAAAAACGACGCCACAAGTATCAGCGCCGTCGACGGGTGTCCCGCCATCGACGGTCTCACTGCCGGCTACGTCTGCCTCCACGATTGGGTCTTCGGCTCCGTTGGCTACGGTCGAAGAAGGCAGCGGTTTTCATCATCGACGGACAACTTGCTTCCAAAGGGTGGGGCTTGGCAGCCTTTGGCGTTTGATGCCCTTCTGCCGGACACATGGTTGCAGGAGGCGGCCCTTTAGGTGTCCTCGATGGAGGATGAACGAGAGTCAGTGGTGAACCCAACAGGCCTCGGTTTACAGAGTGTTGGCCCTTAGACGGCGGGGGTAGAGGCTGGGCCATCCACGTATCCTCTGGTGAACCCGCAGTCGATGCTGTCCCTCCAAGTCCCATTTCACTGCAGTCCCTGTTGAGTACACTAGATTCCATACTGCCTCCTCCAGGTGCGCCCCCGTTGTCCCCTATCGTCAACGCGGCAGGTGTCCCTCCACGTTCAACGTCTACAGCTGGTTTACCGACATCCCGGCCGATGAGCGAAGAGCCTCCTCGTTCCCATCCAGAAGAGGGTGAGCTTCCGGACTCTGATTCGGATTGTGGGCCTAGAGACTCTATCTCTAATGCCTCCTCGTCGCCGTCGAGAGACCTGACATGGGAGTCTGATGTGGAAATGGAAGTGCCTCGTAGTCCATCTCAACCGTCTCCTCCGGATGACGTGGGGGCATTCCATGCCATGATGGTAAAGGCCTGTATTGAATTTGGTCTGACCCCAGAGGAAGAAAGGAAGGAATGTTTCTTGTTTGACCACATGCGCAAAAGAAGGAAGGCGGTTTTCTCCGTTCCAATCCTGGACCATGTCTGGCAGGAAGGCCTACGCACCATGTGCCATCCCTTCTCAGAACCAGCAGTCAAAGGAAGGCTAGAGAAGAAATTTAAGGCCTGGACTCTACGGCAAAATGCTTGGTCTCTCAACCCACTCATAAATCAGTGGTGTGGTCGGCGGCTAGCCGGAAAGCCAGAACTCAGCACAAATGCACTACACCTCCTGAAAGTGACGCTAGAAGACAGGATGCCTTCGGAAAAAAGGTTTAACAGTGGGGGCGATGGCAGTAAAGGTTGCCAAATTGTTGGCGATCATGGCTCGCTACGATCGCGAGATGTGGCATCGGCTGGCCCCTCTGTTAGAAAACCTACCTGAAGAACACCGGAAAGCTGTCATGCTGCTAGTACGTGAAGGTGAGGAGGCGTTGAATCACAGCATTAACAACACTGTGGATTTACCAGAGTCTGGTTTCAAGCAGATCAATAATGGTGTGGTACTATGTCGGCAAACCTGGCTAAAGTGCACAGACTTTAGGCCAGAGGTTCATCACAAGGTTCTGGACATGCCCTGTGAGGGGGAGCAATTGTTCCGAGAGGAAAATCGACGAGGCCCTCAGGGGCATGAAGGAGGACTCGGACACAGCGAAATCGTGGGGGGCTTTACAAAGCGGGCGGTCGTTTCGCTTTTTTAGCCCCTTTCGTGGAGCGTCTGAGAACACCTGATTTGCTTCCCCCAGGGACCGGAGTTACGGCCGGTCTGGATACTCACAAGGGTACAGACGGGCAGTACAATCATCGCGAAAAGGCCGTGATTTTCAAGCATCCAGAAGGAGAGGGGGAGAGGCCTCTTCCTTCAAAGGTAGACAAACAAAATCACAACAATGACTGTCTTCGAAGAAATGTGCTGGGGGGCAGAGTGGCACTACATGTCGACAAATGGAACAAAACAACATCAGACCGCTGGGTATTGGACACGGTGCGGTTGGGCCACTCTCTGGAATTCAAGGGCTCACTGGTTCCCATTCCTCCCGTGTATTCGGTGCAACCTCATCTTCACATCTTGCAGCAGGAGGTTGTGCTTATGCTACAGAAAGGAGCTATAGAATCGGTTCCGGTGGCGAAAGAGGCCAGGGGGTTTACTCCCGTTACTTCGTGGTGA
Organism: Ambystoma mexicanum; assembly: GCF_040938575.1. Taxonomy (NCBI): domain Eukaryota; kingdom Metazoa; phylum Chordata; class Amphibia; order Caudata; family Ambystomatidae; genus Ambystoma; species Ambystoma mexicanum. Next base: position 903,530,273 of record NC_090931.1, on the reverse strand, counting down.
AGAAGCCCAACGGCAAGTGGCGACCCATTCTGGACATTCGGGCGCTGAACAAGACTCGGCAACGTCTGAATTTCAAGATGCTCACACTTCAAGAGGTCATTCGGTCGGGGCAGCCACGCAAATTCCTTGCCTCGTTGGATTTACAAGACGCATATTTCTACATACCTATGCGTCGACGGCACTGAAGATTCCTGCGATTTGTAATAGGCCAAGATCATTACCAGTTCAGAGTGTTCCCGTTTGGTCTGAAATCGTCCCCCAGGACGTTTACAAAATGTTTGGTGCCGGTGGCTCCGGCGAGAAGGTCATCACGTCTACCCTTACCTGGACGACTCGCTGGTGCGAGGCCCGTCTCCGGAGGCGACGCAGGCAAGTCTCAACGCTACCATGCAGCTGTTGCAATGACAAGGCTTCGCCGTTAACTTGGAAAAGTCATATCTGTCTCCTTCCAGGAGGTTGGTTTTTCTGGGTGCAGAATTTCAAACTCAACTAGACCTGGTGAAGCCCTCCGTCGAGAGAATTCAAAATTTCAAGCAAAAAGCGGCAGAGTGGATGGTCTGGAAAAGAGTATCGGTCAGGACATACATGTCATTATTGGGGGCCATGGCATCCTGCATTCCGTTGGTGAAGAACTGTTCTCTTCATGAGGCCGGTGTAGGAGTTCCTTGCAGACCGGTGGGCTCAGAGTCGCGGATTGTGGTCTGACAAGGTGGTGGTCAACAGCGACTTAGTGGACTCTCTTCGGTGGTGGCAGCTCTCGGACAATCTAGATCGAGGTGTGCCGTTGCTGGAACCGGAGCTTCAGACTACTATTGTGACAGATGCCTCTCAGACAGGATGGGGAGCGCATCTAGGGAGCTTCCAGGTTCAAGGTCGGGTGGAATCAAGTGATCATATCAATGTGCTAGAACTGAGAGCGCTTCATTGGGCCCTCAAATAGTTTCTGCCGCGCATACGCAGCTCCGTGGTGAGGGTGTTGACGGACAATACCACCACAATGTTTTACCTCAGGAAGCAGGGGGTCACTCATTCCAGGGTGCTCTCGAGAGAGGGTCAGGAACTTTGCCACTGGTGGCAAACTCAGGTCTGGTCTTCTCAGAGTCTGAGATATTTACATCCAGAACCCCCTCCTCCTCACCTGTATCTTCCGAAGAGGATTTGTCTTCGTCCCTTTCTCCTAGACGACTTCTATTTTGTGTAGAGAAATGGTCTTCCGCGGGTAGAAGCCACCCTGCCAACCTGGTGAAACAGGAGAGCAAAAGACCTCCTCCCGCCGAAAAAAGTGGATGCTAAAAAAAAACTCTTTGATAATAAATCTTGAGTGATGATTTAGGTGGTTAGAGAATGTCCATGTATAGTAGGAAAGAAGAAGGTCCGAATCCCTGCTCACGTGATACGAAAGTTGAGGCAATCATTTTCAGGAAGCACCCAGGGAATAATGCATTCCTTGACTGAAGGAAGAGGACCGCAATAAGCGGCAGCTGGTTACCATTTGGATGTAAGAAGAGAATTCGCAAAGGGAAAGGAGACAGCAAGAGAAAAGAAAGCAAGAGAGAGGGACCACTATAAAAGGTATGGAAAGTAGACCAAGGTATGGTGGAAAACAGAATAACGAGGAGGAAAAGAGGGGAGGGGCAGTGAAGCAATGAAACGAAGGAATAGTACAGCCGGAGCCGAAAGGATAATTACAAGGAAGAACAGCGGGCAAAAACAGTAGAGGAAAGTCAGGAAAAAAGGATGGAAAGGTGGAGCACTGAAGGCGAGAGGGAAAGCAGGAATGAAGAGGATAGGACCGAAAATAGTCGGTCACAGCAAAACAGCAAAATGCCAGAAAAACATAGCGCATGTATCCGGAGCGAAATGCAAAGAGTTGCAATGCGCCGACCAAAACAAATGGGCGTGGTTAAATACGGAACTCGGAGAAACAGAGGACAGAAAGACTAGAGCGGGCAGATAGGAAGTGTCAGAAAAAGGTGGAACATCCTAATGGCGGCATAGACAGCAATCGTTCCATAGACGCCAGGGAAACCTGCGTGAGCGATGCATGACAACTGGGCCCTGTTACACTGCATCAGTATTGTAGTATTTCATCTGCTGATGAATGTGCAGGCGGACTCACTCAGCAGAGAAGTCAACCAACTCCACGAATGGCAGCTGAAGGAACACCAGGTGTCGACGATCTTTTTGAAATGGGATTGTCCTTCATTGGATCTCTTAGCCACACGGAAGAACAAGAAATACAAGGAGTTTGCCAGCAGGTGGCCTCAGCCCGGGTCTCTGCGGGATGCGTTCTCGTTCCCATGGACGGACCGGTTCGCTTACGCATTTACCCCATTTCTTCTCATTCGGCGGACACTGCAGCGGATTCGAAAATACCCATGCTGTGTGATTCTAATGGCCCCGTACTGGGCCAGGCATCTGTGGTTCTCGGACCTGCTCCATCTATCCGTAGCGGAACCGATTCGGTTGCAAGTGACTCCGGACCTTCTTTCTCAGGGGAAGGGCTCTGTCTGGCACCATGATCCAGGGTATCTCCGCCTGACGCCTTGTCTCCTGATTTCACAGAGTTTGGCCTGCTGAACATTTCTGGTGACTGTCGCTGCATTTTGTAGACGGCTCAAGCTCCGTCCACCAATGTCTCCTATGCATACAAATGGAAAACGTTCTATGTGTGGTTTAAGGGCCAGCCTGGGATGGACCCTTTGAACATTTCACCGGAGCAAATTCTACCTTACTTGTTGCACTTGGCAAATAAAGGTTTGGCGTTCTCCTCCATAAAGGTGCACCTGGTGGCAATTTCTAGATTCACTCGGAAGCGGCATACTACGCCTCTGTTTAGTGATCGTCTTGTCAAACATTTTCTGAAAGGGTTATTTCGGACCTTTCCTCCAGTCTAGAAATTCCCTCCGGGGTGGAGCCTCAATGTGGTTTTGTCAGGTCTGATGAGGTCCCCGTTTGAACCACTGTCGTCTACCCCCCCCAGCAGTTCTTGTCATGGAAGGAGGCCTTTTTAATGGTCATTAGTTCGGCAAGGAGAATATCTGAGTTGCAAGCTCTGGTGGTGGATCCTCGATACTTGCGCTTCTTCAAGGACAAGGTGGTTTTGGCCACTAACCCGCATTTTATCCCAAAAGTGCCAACCACTTTTCATAAACTTTCTTCCATCGTGCTGCCATCGTTCTTTGCTTCCGCTTCCACGTCGGCAGAGAGAGCGGTGCATACGCTGGATGTGAAAAGAGCTTTGAAATGTTATCTGAGTCGTACTCAGGAGTTCAGACTGTCAAAACAACTATTTGTGGCTTATGGACCCTCCGTCAAGGGACGGGCGATCTCCAAACAAGGACTATTTCGTTGGGTGTCATCGGCTATCTCGTTCTGTCACTCTAAGGTGGGAAAGCCTTTGGAGAGGCGTCCGAGGGCACACTCGACGAGGTCCACGGCTTAGTCAGCGGCATTATGGTCTGGGATTCCGCTGGTGGACATTCCAGGCGGCCTCCTGGTCGGTGCTGCATCCCTTTACTCAGCATTACTGCCTGGAACAGCAACATGGTGCAGATGTACAAGTGGGACGTGCAGTCCTGCAACTCCTGTTTCAATAAGGTGAGCCCTGCTGCTTCGGGTATCTATTTGAAGGTTATGTTTGCTGGTCTCATGTATGTGACTGATATATTGATTTGCATTGCACGCCTCCATGCATGATTGCTACTGCTATGTAATCTATTCAAAGCATGTGAATCCATGAAAGATCCAATGCTGGAGAAGGGAGTAGTTTCTTACGTGTAACTCAATTTATCCAGCGTTGGTATCTTTCATGGATTCACGTGCGCCCGCCGGCCTCCCGTGAATGGAAACCTAGTTTGGTTCCTCTGCTTTGGAGGTTAAAATCTGAAGGGAAGCCGCAGGGGCGGGGCTATTTATACCCTATGTCCTATTGGGTGGTGGCAAAGCACCCAAAAAGATGTTAATGGAACACAAAAATGTCAAAGATTTCCAAGGGGAAAACACTATTTTAGAAAGGACTGAGGTTCCCAGCCTGACGGGGAATATTCAAAGCATGTGAATCCATGAAAAATACCAACGCTGGAGAAATGGAGTTACAGGTAAGAAACTACTCCCCTCCCAGGCGCTCACCTGAGGTGCAGGGATGGTACGAGCCTTCAGTCAGACAAGTAAGCAGAGACCGGACCCAGTACGTCAGTCATGCAGCAATCACGTGGCGCAGTACCAGACAAAATGGCCACCCGGCCAGACAAAACGGCAGCTTATCCCGAGGCTCAACATTCTAGCGCATGGGTTGCGGACCTCGCGCCAAGGTTGGAGTGGTCTCCTCCGCCCACTTGGTGCAGCTCATACCCTACTACTTCTACGCAGGGGCAATGGACAGACCCCAGCTACCTGAGGCAAAGTGCTGGGAGAACACAGCAGTATGTACAGACCCAAGGACCCATGCTCACACAGGAACCCACATCGTCTTCATGCAAGGACCGTTTCTTCGGCAAATTCCTCACACTCCTGTGGTTGCCTCAAATAGGGAATATACTCAGGGGGGATCATCAAAGACATGCTCCATGTGGCGCCTGTGCGTCCCCCATTGGTCTTGGTTCAAATACAGGTACCAGTGCAGGCCCAGATGCCCGCGCAACCCCAGGCCCTGCCTAAGGCGCAGCCCATCAGCACTCGGTCACTGCCTACAGCCCCACTCCAACACCCCACCAGCAGACACGGACCTGCAGGATACAGCAGTGGACACTGACGAGGAGGAACATCAAGAAACCACCTCAGCTAGGGCCCTCCATGAATGGCTGGCTGGCCGGTGTGGCGGAAAACTTGGGGATCCCACAGCCGCAGGTTTAACAGCCGGCGGCGGGAGTCTTGGCAGTGGTGCTTACCATCCGCTCGACCACCAGATCTGGCATACCATTGCAAAAGGATGTCGAGTCCCTGGCAAAGAATGGCTGGGTAAAACCCCACTCTACACAGCCTACAAGCAAGTGCTTGGATGCCAAATATAAGAAGGCGGAGGGGGACTCCCTTGTCCTGTCTGTGCACCCTCAACTGCACTCTTCGGTCAAAGCAGTGGTCTCGATGTATGCAAAACCACAAAACTCCACATCAGCATCTACTTCGGCCCTACTAGGAAAGGAGGAAAAACTCTTAGAGGCGTATGAGTAAAATATATACTCAAATGCTCACTCCACTTGCAGCAGGCTTATGAGGACGCCATGCTAGCCGCTGTCAACCAAAAGCTATGGCGGGAGATAGCAGAATTCCTTCCTGCTCACAGCCAAGCTCAATTTAAAACCGAACTGGCAGAGGCTAAGATAGTGGCCCAAGACGACATGGAGTCGACAGTGCCACATATAGACACTGCAGGCAGGGCTGTATGTGTGGGCACCGACATGAGAACCGCATGGCTTAAGGCAACCTAATTTAACCCTGACGTGCAGGAACGCATTCTCGACCTGCCATTCGAGGGAGGGGAAGGTGTCTTGTTTCATTCATCTACGGATGAGGAGCTAGACGAGAAGAAAAACGGCTCCCAAACAGCAAAGTCCCTGGCAATATTAACAAAGCCCGCGGCTAAGAATTCTGTCCAGAGTCATCCACGCGCTGACAGAGGTTGTACCTTTGGTGGATTCAGGTGTTTCCAGGAACACTGTACTACACAGGCTGACGGGTCCCCTAGCCAGCACCGCCAGAAACCACACCAGTCGTCACATAAGTGGTTCTTCAGTCCCCCTGTCAGGCACCAGCCTCGGAAGGAAAGAAAAAGTGCAGGGCCATCCATAGCCACAGTTCTCAGGTGCGGGGCAGGCTTGCCCTTCACATTCAGTCCTGGCGGGCAAGGTTTGCGGTTCGTTGGATACTTTCAGTGGTTTCCTCAGCTTTCCTCAGGCTATCTCAATCTCCTCCCTCCACCCCCCCCCCCCCCACCCCCCTTCCCACAGATTGGGACGGCACCTCTTCTGGCAGAGATCTGTTCACTCACAGTGAGCCAGGCAGTGGAGGAGGTTCCACCCTTGCAGCGAGGAATGGGTTTCTTCTCCTGCATCTTTGCCATACAGCAAAAGAACCAGGCTGGCCTGAGAGTTGTCCTGGTCCTTTCAACACTGAACCTTTCCCTTCCAAAAGTTCAAAATGGTTACGCCAGCTCTGATAGAGGAAACTCTGTGTGGGAGACATTGGATGTGCTCCCTGGATCTGAAGGATACATACCCACACGTGCCGATTTTGGAGCTCCATCATGCCTTTCTTTGCTTCAGGATCATGGGCTTTCACTTCCAATACAAGGTCCTCCCATTTGGTCTCAATTCGTCCCAGAGAGTCTTTACGGGACTAATGAATGCGGTGGCAGCTCTGCTTAGAGCGGAACACCTCTACCCATACCTCGATGACTGGCTTGTTCGAGCAGCGTCTCCCGAGGGAGTCGAACGCACGGCAGACAGGCTTATGCACACGCAATACGAATTGGGGTTCTTCATCAACCTCAAGAAATGACAGTTCCATCCCACTCAAGTCATTGACATTCTTGGGGCTAATCTGGGATACGAGGTTGGAGAGGATCTTCTCCGAGGACAAGGTCACGGTAATCAGGACTGCCACAGGGCATTTCTTAAGCCGGTCAGTAAGTTTATCATGGTGGTACTAGTACTTGCTGGGGATCATGGCGGCATGACTCTTGGCGGTGTCGCACACAAGGCTCAAAATGAGGAGGCTGCAGCTACATTTCTCACGCTCTTGGAATCAGGAAACTGGCTCCCAAGCGCCTCTAGTCACCATAACACACCATCTTGCATGGGGCAGGGCAGAGGCCAACCTGTTAGTGGGCAGGCCATTCAGATAGTCACAACCAGTGTTCACCATTACCACAGACTTGTCCCTGGAAGGATGGGGCCACACTGGACGAACACAGTGTCCACGGACTCTGGTCGAAGCAGGAACAGCTAGAACACATCAGTTGGCTCGAGATGATGGCCATCTGGCTTGCTCTCAAAGCCTTCCTCCGTATTATCAACAAGAACCAGGTATGCATTCAGAAAGACAGCTCTGCCTAAATGTATTACCTCAACAAACAGGGGGGCACCAGGTCTCCTCCCCTCTGCAGGTTGTCCATCGACAAATGGGAGTGGGCATTGGCAGTGGCAAACAACATACACCTATCGGCATTCCACCTCCCGGGGACCCGAACCTGGAGGCGGAGAGACTCAGCAGGCTGGGGGTCGACACCTATGAGTGGCAGTTGAACAAGGGTTTCCCGAGGGAGATCTTCAACAGGTGGGGCCATCCTCTGGTAGACCTATTCGCCACCGCGAGCAACAGGAGATGTCACCAGTTTGCGTCCTGGATGGGACAGGGCGTGGGCTCACTGGGGATGCGTTGCAGATTCAGTGGAACAACATGTGGCATACGCATTTCCTCCCACCCCATTGATACACAGGGTCATCTGCAATGTCAGCGAGGCGCAACGACTATGCCTCATCTTGATTGCGCCGCGGTGGCCGGCCAGACCTTGGTTCTCAGAGCTCCTCCGACTATCTGGTCAACCTCCACTCCCCTACTAGTGGGACCAGCCCCTCTGTTATCCCAGCAGAGAGGGACAGTGGGACCCCACCCTAGAGAAGTTTGGTTCCTGAACACGTTACCCTGAAACATCTACACTTGTTACAGGGCAACTTGGACATCATTCAAGGGGCAAGATGTAGCCCATAGTCAATTCAGAAGCAAATGGACCAGGTTCTGTCACTGTCCTCTCTCTGATTGTAGTCCCCCACCGCCACAGGAGGGTAGTATTAGAAGTCGCACACACCCACCTCACTGCTGATCACTTGGGTACAACAAAAACCCAATGGCAGGGAGTAAATGGGTTCTATTGGCCCGGAGTGTAAGCAGATATCAGAAGTTTAGTAGCCACATGCTCTCTGTCAAAAGACGTCATTGCAACACCATCCACCTTCACTTCTCCAAAACATGCTTATAATTGAGGTCCCCTTTTCCCAAATAGGGAGGGATGTATATAGTAGGACCATTGAAACCCTTGTAGACTTGGGAGTAGATACATTCTGTTAGTGCTAGATTATGCTACACACTATTCTGAGGCCTTCCCCATGCGAAGGAAGACCTTGCAACAGATTTTAAAGCCCTTAATCCCTTTTCTATCAGGAGTAGGCTTCCCCGAACAATTCTTGACAGACCAGGGAACATCTTTCACGAGTAGGATAATGGCAGAGGTAAAACAAATCTTGCAGATATAGACTGTGTGAAACTCTGTCCATCACCCCCAGACAGATAGTCTTGTCTAAAGTTTTAACAAGACCCTAAACGATATACTCAAACTGGTGGAAGCCGATGGTAAAAACTGGGATATGATGAGTTCCTTGGGCCCTGTTTGCCATTAGGAAAGCCCACCCTAGCTTCCCTGGGATTTTCACCTTTTGAATTGTTTTATGGGTGAAACCCCAGGGACGTGTTTGACATGTTAGGGGAAACCTGGGAGGAAAGGGAAGAAGCCATCCTACCCTTGACCCAAACCGCACCGCAGATTAATAAACATATGCATGTGGTGCGGGACATGGTCCACTCCCATCTGACTAAAACCCTGGAACATCAGAAGGCACATTGACCGCAAAGCTGTGACCCAATCTTTTTCCATCTGACAAAAAGTCCTAGTGCTACTGCCAACTTCTGAGCACAAGATGTTAACAAAATGGCACGCGCCCTATCAGGACATAGAGCAGACTGGTCCCTGTAATTACTGCGTTGCTCAACCTGATAGTAGACTTCAAACACACATTGACCATGCTAATCCTTTAAAAGAATGGATAGAAGATCCAGTAGAGTCTTCCTCTGTGGTAATGGCTAGTCTCTAAGCAGAAGGGACAGATGAGTGCAAGTTAGTACCAGCTGACCTACCACCCAACCAACAGGACATCCAGGATCTTTTAGATCAATTTCCTGATTTCTTCAGTTGTGAGCCTGGTAGAGTGGGGTATTTCACTATATATGCACTCCCCCAAGAACAACCATTAGCCTTAAATCTTATAGAATCCCCAAGGCTAGGAAATGAATAGTGATCCAAGAGGTAGAGAAGATGTTGGATGCAGCTATTTTTGAGCCATCCCAGAGTCCCTGGGACTCCCCAATAGTCCTAGTGGCAAACCTGATCAATCGTGGAGGCTTTGTATAGATTTCAGAAAACGTAATGCTGTTTCACAATTAGATAATTACCTAAGGCCCTGTATCGATGATCTTATGGACCGGCTTGGCACAGCAGTATACCTCTCTACGATTGATCACACAGAAGGCTATTGGCAGGTGTCATTAAATCCAAAGGACAAAGAGAAAAAAACCTTCTCTACTCCTAGGGGACTATTCCAGTTTGACGTACTACCGTTCAGGCTGCATGGTGTGTTAGGCAGAATCCTCTGCAGTACCCTTAGGGAACACTACAGACAATTAAGTCTACAAGTGGTAGTACAGTTTCACCTTTGGTACAAGCCTGTACTACACAGTTATAGTGGTAGCAGTAGCGGAGCCGCCAGACATATCTCAAGAGCAAATGAGCAGTAGCACGGATTACACAAAGGACTACAATTACTGTGACTCAAACACTGACTCAAGGTTTCTGGTTAAACAATATAAGTACATTTATTTTTAAACCATCTGTTCACAAAACACTTCACTTCTATTAAACAAAACCACACTCTAAATATACTACACACAACCAATTCATTTGGTTCAGGTCATCTCAAGCTAAGTACATTGGGATTTGACAGACCGGTGTTGTGAAACAAAAGATGTTTTAGCAGCGCTCACTTTTTGACAGTAATGACAGTAAGGGCTTACGAAAAAAAAGCGTACCCGCGCGCAGAATTGCAACCGTAGTCAAAACACATTTAGCACATTGAATAAAAACCAAGGAATAGGGGATAAAAATCATGGGCAATACTTTTGTCAAGGCACTCGAATCAGAGGATGTGTTCTAAGAGACAGATAAATTCAATAGGCCTGCGCCAGTGTCAAATGGAGCTGGGCTCTGTTATCGAGGATCACACGATTAGAACAGTTTGAGATTAATGTTGCCAGGAGTACTTGGATATTGTCAAAGGGAAGAAAAAGTTATAAGAGGGAAGGAAGAAAGGACAAGCCTTCAGCAAGGAAAAAGGGTTCACCCCGATTCTTCAATGTCGGACGGAGAGAACGACCAAATGGACACAGTACCTTATTCGAATGAAGAAAGCTGGTGCCACAGCAGTTGTTCCTGGTAGTTCCTGCAGACTCATGGTTTCTGAAGCTTCTGTCATAGGGACAAGAAGGACGACGTCTGGAGCGATCTGCACTACCCAGGAATGAGTCCAGCAGCAGCAAAGCAACAGTGAATAAAAGGTGCACTACTTTAAAACAGGAGTGGGCTCTTCTGATGGCTATCCGGACCACTGCAGTTTCGTGCAGCGATTTCGACCCAAGAGAGGATTCTCTGGCTGTAGAAAGGTGAGCTGGTTTATCCCACCAGGCTCAAGGGAAGAAGACTCCGGACTGGATCTTCTCTGTCGTTGAAGGGTAGATGGCTCAGGACTGCAGCAGGGCTTCACCGGGACTCGGAGTTGCAGCAGCCGTCGTCTTCTCCTCTTCTTTTCGGTTCTTGTAGTTCCAGTGGCGACTCTGACTTCCAGCCCAAGAGTCCTGCCTTTTATACCAAAATCCCCCATTCACACAGCCTGGCTGTCAATCACACAGCAGGGGGGTTGTCCAGCCCGGACAACCACCTCAGCCAATGGACACAAAGTGCAACTTGGGTCTCCAAGGAGACCCTGTGCAGGGGGTTAATAAACTCCTCCCTCACATTCAGCCCACCTAGACACCCAGGCGCCTAAGGAGAGCTTCTTCGCAGTAGCCCGCCAAAGGACGGCGAACAAAGAAGGCAAACCTGGTTTGCCGCGCAAAGTAAAACAAAAGAAGGATGTTAACACAAAGAAATGGGGAATAAACCCGACCGGAGCCAAAATAAAATATATTTGGTCAGGCGGGTTTATGTTCGAGGCTAACACAATAGCCTAAAACAGTACCACGTTTATATACTATAATCACGGTAGAAAAGTTAGGGCAGATACCACTGCCACCAGACAAGTCTTAGTGTTAAGGGAGCGCAACAATGCTCCAGGAGGTACAAACAAAAAGGGATCAGTGTTGACCCTTTCCACTACTCCATTTAAGATGGGGGTGTACTGGGTCTTTAGGTTAAATGACTACATAAAGTAAATAGCAACTTTACCTGTTTCTGGGGGACGGTAGTCAGCCCCAGAAAAATTGAGTCAGTGGGTAGTCTTAGAGACAGCCCTGTCACTGCACTGAAGATGCTGTGTAACACACACACAAAAAGTTGGGCTCATGGAGTGGTGTGGCTCCAGAGCCCAAGATCACACAAAAAGTAGAAATATACATGGCAAAACACTTGTAAGAGTGGAAAAAAGGTTCACACTCTTACCAGGTGGAAAAAATAAACCCCAGAAATCCAGCAAAGCTGCTGAAGGACTCACTAGGTAAGGGAAATTAGCCATAAATGAGAATTCTCTCTAACATGGTGCACTCGCAACTTTTTAGAGATTGATGGAACATATCTTTCGCCCCTACTCTAATTTTAGTGGGGCTTATTTGGATGACTTCATCATGTATATTAAGACCTGGCAAGAACATATGTTCCACCTCTGTGAAAAATACAGAGCCCTAGAAGTTATAATGTGGGAAAGAATTGATACCCTGAAGACTCTTATGTAGTGAACCCATACTTAAAGTACCCAACTTCAACAAACAAGTTGTGCTCCAAACCAATGGTTATAAGGTAGGATTAGGTGCTGTCCAATCCCAAATATGACGGAATAGAGCACCCTATGGTTTACATCAGCCGAAGACCATACCCAAGAGAAAGAAACTTTGCCACTATCCAGTTAGAAGCGTTGGCTATTAAATGGGCCATAGGGTATCTCAGATATTACCTAACAGGGAGAAGGTTTAGACTGGTCACAGACCACTCTCCACTTAAATGGTTGAGTCTCCGGAACGATACCAACTCAAGGGTAATGTGCTGGTTCCTCGATCTTCAGCCCTTTTGCTTCAGCGTATAACATCAGAAAGGCAAAGAGCAAGAAATATAGACGTTCTGTCCTGTTTTCCTGTAGAAGACAAATAAACCAGCGGCATTGGGGAAAGCGGGAAGGGTATGTGACACATCCTTGATGTCTTTTCTCCTTCGGGGGAGACACTTTCCATGAGGCCAAGGAGGTCTGGCTGCTTCCCGATGGTCCCTCTGGGGGTGGTTCCCGGCGGGTGGATCTCATAGGTAGGAATTCCCCCTCTGGGATACAGGGAAAACATCACAGGCTAGCGCGGTATAAGGCACAGTCACCCACCTTTCTTCCCTAACCACCTTTTCCTTCCGCTGGTCACCCAAATTCCCCTATCTACTTCTGCTATAGCAATAGTACCACTAGTACTGGGACGAGGAAGATCAGGACTGACTCGACTGAACTGTCACCTCAATATAATGAGACGAGAAAGAAGCTCTGAACCAGAAAGAACTCACAAGGCCATAGCATTGAGCTATCTTGCTTTTGTAGTCTGCGGAACTTCAAAAGGGAAGAGGGACTAACAACATTGTCAACATTGGGACAGTGAGCAAGGCGAGGACTGCACAGATGGGATGTGGTGGAAGGCGAGACTGTGTCCCTACCTGCTTTAAAGAGGACCGAAGGCTCGAAGTGGTTGGGGCTCCCAATGCGAAAGAGTGCTGAGGAAGACTGTCCAGGAGGTATGCGCAGGGTTCCCAGGAAGTGCTGGGGGATCTGTGAACTAGGGGTGTCACGGTATTAGTTTTATAACGGTACGATAAACTTCTTGCTAAATGACGGAATATCATGGTTATCGCGGTATAGCAGGCGGAGTTAACTAATCTTAACAAATATTTTCTAAAAGGTCACAAATTGTCAGATTTATCATCACAAACAAAACCAGGCACACAGCCAGAATTGGGGTTTTCAACATACTTTCCACTGAAATGCCACCCCTTGCTTCCACCAAACACAAACACACATGTGGAGAGGAGGAGGGGGGGAGGGGCCTGCTGCAACTGGGAAAGTAAACTGATAGCTAAGTGGTCATTTAGGCTTTTAGCTCCCCCACTGGCTACTGGGGAAGATGAAAATGTTGCCATCTTTATAACCTGCATGCCACAGATCAATGGAGGATGATGGTAGTATAAGCTTGTGTGCATACACACACACACACACACACACACACACACACACACACACACACACACACACACACACACACACACGCGCACGCTCTCTTTACGTTACAGCCTTTAGTTTACTTGCGGGCCAACATGTTACCCTTTGGTATGACAGTAGGGAATACCCACAGAGATTAGTGAATTTCACAGTGACTTATTATATGTAAATTCAATGATAGAACCAGGGAAATCCTCCATTGTCATATGTTTAGCAAACATTATCCATTATAAATATATAAACCTCAAAGCCGCCAACCCAAAGTAAAACCTTTTCCTTCTTGGCACTGTATTTATTCTTCCTATTGCTAACATATTGATTTTGTGTCAGGCAAAAACTTGTGTAGTTTATGGAAGGGCATTAAAAACTGCTCCAACTGAAACTACTTTGCAGATGGCACATCCAACAGTGCAAGACCAAGACTGCGCAGAACTTGCTTACTGCAGCCTTTCCAAATCAGATTGAAAAGCACACTTAACGGTATGAACGCTATACCGGTATAAACAATGTGACGGTTATTATTGTTTAATTGAGTGGTTCACGGTATCTTTAACAGTATACCTTAATACCATTACATCCCTACTGTGAACAGGAAACCGCTCCGAAGAACTGTTGAAAGACGCAAGGAAGCCCGAGACTGCAGTGAGAAACCAGGAGCCCATACAGAAGGTACAGGGGCGGCCCGGAGAACTCAAGGGCACTGCAGAAGCCAAATTAAAAGGGTCTGGGACCAGAGCGAGAGAGAAATCCAGAAACGGGTCTGGGACCCGAGAAGCCAATACATGTTTTATTTAATTTATTGTGTATTGGTTACAAAAGTAGAATCTTTCACACATGCACATTAAAAACCGTAAACATCACTACATATAAAATAACAAAATTCAAATGTACACTTATATACTCATAACCTAAAATCGTCATAAATATTACATTTTATAAGCACACAAATTCATTGTAATTTATCACAGAGAATGGATACAAAATTCTGAGATTGTAGTTATTAAAGAGATTTCATTTGTGTTCAGGATGTGGACCTACAGATAAACGAGATCATAACCCTCCTCGGCTTGCAAGAACTTCCCTAGTTTCTCAGGCCTGAGTTCTCCCAGGGCAGAGCATTCTATGCATAAGTGTCCGAGTGCCTCTAGATGTTGACCACAGTGATGGCATAGTCTTTGCGCTATTGGATTCTTCAGCCTTATACCCAGGACATCCAGTGTCGGCAAAAGATACAATTTGAGTCTTAAAATGGTCAATCTGAAAGGTTTTGTTTGATGTTTTTTCAAATATGGTGCCACAATACCAACATTTTTTATATTCAATTGAAAATGGTCATCATAAAACAATGTTCCATTAATGATTCCCTGGTCTTAATCCATTCATGCCTATAGAATTTAGTTTTGGCTTTATTGGGATTTGTACTGAACTCCTCCATCAAGGATTCCATCTTAATCAATAGCTCCTCGCACTTGTTTTTCCACTGTGACAATGGCTTACAGGAGCCCATACTCAGAGCGTTTACAAACACACACTTGATGGTGAGACAATTAATGCATACGTTTGCAACACTCTCCAGCCTACAAACAACCCGAATGGCAACCGGCCCAATTCATACCTTATTACTGATATTGGGACTGAAATTTGGGAGTTTAAATAACTTTCTCCGCAGGAGTGCTACCAATTTAAACCATGGTGTCTCCACTGTGGCATGCTCGGCACCAAAAATGTACTTGGGCAACATTTTCTCTTTATAGAGCATAATCATTGGAATGGCCGACAATCAGCCAGATCTGTAGTCTAATTGAATTTAACTGCGATGCGGACTACACAAATAACACTCTTTTATTTTTTATATATTGTGGATTTTGCAATACCAGAGTAGATAAAGCTACCAGGTACTTAAAACGCGAGATAACCTCCACTGACTGATCTGCAATGTGCCATTTACATTTTTCCATTTTGATTGAGCCACATTTAAAATTATAATCTTTGATTTGGGGATATTTAAATTCAATTCAAGTGTTCTAAATTAAAAATGGGTTAATACCTTGCAGGGCATGCTGCAAGCCAATCAGGTTGTATCAAATATAATAGGGTTGTCCGCATAGTTCAACTATTGTACTTTAAAGTTACCCAGGTGTTGTGGGGGGATTAGTGCGTACTGTGTCCAACTTGATGTAAAAATTAAACGGAGTGAGCCAGGACACATCCTTGCTGTAGTCCCCTATTTGTCTCAATCCACTGTGAGAAATTCCCTGAAGAGTCCAGCCTTACACATAAGCCCATGTCCCTGTGAAGGGCCACAAGAATACCAATTAAGAGCTTTACTTATGTCCAGAAAAGCAAGATACAAAGCACGCTTCTGGTTCCTTAATCGAGTGTCTGGAAGGGAGACAGCAAAGTTGTTTAATCCCCTTCTGGCTCCCTTCTTAAAGTCTGCCTGATATGGGTCCAAGTTTCCAGCATTTTTAGCCCAAACCCACACAGCAGCATTTTTGCATAAATGTGTTTGAGTCTGTAATTCAGGGGGGAAATTCTGTAACTGCCCTTGAATATCAAATTATCATGGCCCGTTTACAGGTAGATGGAATCAGCTGAGTTGGCACAATATTTTCAAACAGTGGTGAGAGGATTCTTGCCCAAAGCAGTACATCAGACTTCAGAGTCATTGCTGAGAGCACATCTGGACATGGAGCATTAGATTTCTTACTACTTTTAATCAATTTAGCTATGTCTTCCAGGTCCCATTTTAGAGCTCCACGCTAAGAGGATCTTACTCCTACGTCCCGTCCCCTTTCCTCCATACTGTATGGGCGTCCCTGCCCGTTGATGGGAAACTGAACCCTTTTCACCAGAAAAAATCCTCTTCCCTTTAAAGTTAGATGCACGCAGGGGACGCGGTCCTGGAAGCATGCACTCCCCTTACTGCGCCAGCTGCGCCACTCCTCTTTTCTATGTCGATTGGAACGGACCGCTTTAACCAGCGTTCCTGGGTTAGGCCTCTGGCCTTGTAACTCCACGCGTTCTTCCCAGGAAGAAGTATAATCTTTTTCCTTTTTTCACTTCTAATTTTCATGTACTGCTCTGTCCTCTGGTGCCACGTTCCTCTCCGGCGCATGTCGACAACGACTGTTTTCCTCAGGTGTATAGCTTGTGATAGTCCCTTCCCTACGTCCAACCGCCACGCACTCTGCCTCTGGTGCCTTGTCCCAGACCACGGCTGGGACGGCTGTTAGGCAGAATCCTGTGCAGTTCCCTTGGGGAACACTGCAAAAAGATAAAGACTACAGGAGAAAGTAGTAAACCCAATTGGTAGCAGTCTGTACCACCCATATTTACCTGGTAGCTGTGGCTGAGCAGTCAGACCTCTCTCAAGAAGAGTAGTGCAGTATATAGAGTATACACGATAGGGCCAATAACACAGTAGAACAAACAAACACTGACCAGAGCTTTGTATAAAAAGTATATCATTATTTATTTAAAACACACTATAGGCAATATACTAGCACTCTAAATCAAAAGCAAGTTAAAACACAGTCAGGTAAAGCATACACACGTCCCTTAATAACTATTAGACAAGTCAGAGTTAAAACACCACTATTTGTCAAAACAGATGTGAGCGTGTAACCTAGATGGCACTCTGATAGTTAGTTTAAAGGGAGAGAAAAAGGCAGAGCATAGAAATAAAACAGGTCCCAACACTTTTAGGAGTTCTCAGCAAGAGAAGAAAGGCAGTATATACTGTAGAGCCAAAGTTCTTAGGCCAGGCCAACTTTAAATGGAGCAAAGCGAAATGTGCCCAGGATCACACGGTTTAGAATGCACTAAGTCTTTGTAGAATGTTCAAAAGAGGTTGGGGTGATTCAAGAAGGAAAAGTTAGGTCTGGGGCCAACCCAGTTGGCAAGCCAAGGATTTAAGGGTCACCTTGGGCAAACCGAAGAAAGGGAGGCCAGGCAGGACACAGTACCTTAAAGAGAGAGGAAGCTCCAGCGGTGGCAGTTGTTCCTGGCAGTGGTTGCAGTTCATTGTTTCGACCAGGGGAAAAGAGGATCTCGTCGAGGTGGAAACGTGGAGTCGTTGCACTGCACAGGGATGAAACCAGCCGCGGAGTTCATCGATAAAAAGGTGCGTTCCTTTTATTCGCGGTCAAAGTGGTGAAGCTTGGCTATCCGGCCGCCGGAGTGCTTGGCACGGGCGATTTGACCAAGGGACGTCTTTGGAAGGCGAAAAGGGCAAACTGGTTGGTCCCACCAGCTCAGAGGAAGAAGACCCGTCCAGTAGAAGATCTTCTCTTGATTTGGGTAAGTGGTGAGTTTGTTGCAGCAGGTTCTCCATCGGTGGTGTCGTCGTTGCAGATGGCTCAGCTTCTTCCCTCTTTGGATTCTTGGGTGCTGTGGCGACTTCTGAAGTTCCAGTCCCAAAGGCCCTGATTTTATGCAGAAAAACCCCCTTTCAACAGCCTAGCGCTCACTCAAACATGCTAAGCGGTGAGCCGAGCGGCTCACCACTGTCCCAATCAGAATAGAGTGCGACTTGAGCTGCTAAGGCAACGCAGTCCAGGGTCCAGAGTCTTCTCTGTGGAGAAGCCCGCCAAAAAGTGGAACAAAGGGCTCGCCCTTGGTCAGAGTTACAGAGCCGGACACGAACACCATTTTAGAAAAGAGTTCTGGCAAAAAGACACAACCGTTGATTTAATATTAAATAAATAAACCAGAGGTACCTTTTAACATTGCACCAAAAAATGGTGCGTTTAGAATCAATGGGAAAATCCCATAGAGAATATTTCGATGGAATATTTTGCGTGGTAACCACTGCCACCAGCCAAAAACACAAGGGGGGACTGGACAGTGCCCCCTTGGAAACAGACCCAGGGGCAATCGAATGAACCCCTTCCAGTACTTCCACAATATGATGGTTTGTACTGGTTCTGTTCACAATTTAGGACTAGTAAAGTCAATGGTGACTTTACATGCCCTGGGAGACAGTAGTCAGTCCCAGGGTATGGAGTCTATGTTTGGGGGTCACTATGACACCCCTGTGTTACTGCACTGAGGGTGCTGTGTAACACACACAAAAAATCGATGATACCCTATGGAGCAGAAAGAAAACCCCATAGCCCATAAGCACACAGAGTCAAAGACATACCTCAAATCATGCGTAAGAGTGGGAGAAAAAGAGTCTCACTCTTAGCAGGAGAAAAAAACAAACCCCAAAAATCCAGCAAAGCTGCTGGGGGACTCACTAGGTTTGGGAAATTAGCCTTATAACAGAATTCTCCCTAACAGCTGCAGAACTTGCCTCGACGAACTTTCACATGGCTTCAGAAGGCTGCTTTGGGTTCGGCCCTCACAGTAGGGAGAGTGGGGGGTGGTACATATCTTAGCTGATCTAAGAGAATGCAGATTTCCCCTTCTTCCCACTCTATTTGGCAAGCTGCCCTTCCAATTCAAAATGGAAAATACACCTTTTAAATGTCCTACATGTAATAAAAAATTCCCCTGGAAAGTCTCGCACTGGGTGTGCAACCTGTCTTCCATGGGATCACAACTAGGGCCACTGTAAGGCTTGCAAGCTCTTTAAGCCCAAAATCTTGAAGGACCGCAAAACGAAGCGCTGGGCCCACCATGCCATGCAGGCCGAGGCCACCGTAGACGTGGAGGGTGCTTCTAGCGACAGCAGCATCAGCGTCTTCAGTGATGACAACAAAAGGGATTCTCCGGATTCTCACATGCAAGCCCCCGACCCCATCAGACATGCTGGTGGCTCTGTTACGGGGACGACACCCGGCGGCTCCAGCACAGACAAGATCCCCCACGCTAAGCACACAAGTCGACATCAACACCGACTACAAGGCCACACACAACGTCGAAGGGATGGTCCACCTGTTCCCTGTCCTCTGGGCATTCACGTTAGCCTCACTACAGGCCCCCAAAGTCGAGAGAATAGTCTGATTCGGACGCCGTGTCCAAAACTACAGTCGAAAACCGAATCCCGAAAAACGCTGTGCCTACCTGTTCACTCGCCGAGAAGCAACAGTCGACAGACATGTCGAAATCGCCTAAATCCCACCAGACCTTGAAATTGTCACATCTCGTTAAAAAACATGTCCTAGAAATACCTCTGATGGGGCGCACTTCGAAACACCACACATCGAAGCCCCACGAATCCCATAGGGAGAAGGAGACTGTTACCCAAGGGGAGGCAACAATATCAGAGGCTGAGGCACAAGAGGCAGTCTACACCTGAGCTACCTCCCACGCCTTAAACTAGCCCAAGTTAATCGCACTGGTCTGCTGTAGATATGGACAGGGTCATGAGGCGCATGTCCTTTAAGGCCACCTTTTTTGACAGCCCCCTCAAGTTCTAGAAACATGCCCCCAGCTTGTGGGCCGACACTGTCACAACCCCCCGCCAAATACCCCTGCATTCTGACCAGCCCCCTCAGTGAGAAAATGTGATCTAGGACCAGCCCATTCATACCTCCTCTAAATTAGGGGTCAATTAAAACCGGACTTATTGGTCGGTTCCACCACGAGGAAAAGGGTGGCAACACCTCTCGCATCATCAGAGGCACACCCACCTCCCCCGACAAGGAAAGCAAAAAAATATACACTTTCGGTAGGAAAGTCGCCACCTCGGCAGCATATCGGGCAAGGATTGCTAACACCACTCTGCTGGCCAGCTACAACTGCCACAAGTGGGAAGAAATAGCCGCAATAATGGCCTTAGCCCCAGATCCATTGCAATCCCAACTCTTCCTCTCCCTCGCAGTAGCAGAAGGGAAAGCCGTTTCTAACTGCATTTAGAAAAATAATTTAGATGCATCTGATAATGCTTGAAGAATTATCGCCAAGGGCTCACTTATTAAGCCCCACACATGGCTACGCCAGTCGGGCTTTAAGCTAGAGACACAAGCGACCCTTCTCAACATGCCGATTGAGCCTAATGTTCTGCTCGGCAAGGCAGTAGAGGATGCACTCAAAAGTGCAAAAGAAAAGTATGACACTGTAAAGTCACTGGGCCAACTTTCCAACAAACCCTCAGTTCAAAGGGGAGGCTATAATTTTCTTCACTTCAGGGGACAACCTTCTCAAAGGGGTTCTGGATACAACCAGGGTCAGAGTTCGTCCGCGGGATCAACACAAGGCTAATCCTCACAGGGCTTTCCGAGAGGCTAAAGGATATCTCGCGGCATGGGCAGATCATCCTCTTCCAGAGGTGGATCCACCCCTCTCCACCCTCCAATACAATGACCACCCGCTTTAGGTTTCCTCCATGTCACTTCTTTAGGACGCATAACACACTTCACCCACGCATGGGAGGGAATCACCACAGACAAGTGGATGCTTTCAACCGTGGCAGGCAGTTATTGTGTAGAGCTGCTACAACAACCCTCCCACCATCCTACGAGGCAAAGTACGACCACAAAGGATGAACAGCGCATACTGCTGGTAGAGGTAAAGGCACTGCTGTTAAAGGACGCCGTCCAAATTGTTACGGTGAACCAGGTAAACAAGGGTATCTATTCAACGTACTTCCTTGTGCCCAAAAAAGATCTCTGTATTAGATATGCTCCCTGCAAATACCCATGCCAAGCAACACAAATTCTGCATGACAATGCTACACAAAATAATCCCATTGCTAAAGCGAGGGGGACTACATGGCAAACATGGATATGAAAGATGCCTATTTTTATATTTCATTGTTCCCAGCGCACAGAAGACTGTTGTGTTTCAAGATGGCAAATCAGCACTACCAATTCAAGGTGATACTCTTCAGCATACCATCCGCTCCAAGGGTATTCACCAAGGTACTGGCGGTGATGGCAGCGCACCTGCATAGGGAGGCAATCCCAGAGTACCCTTACCTGGACAATCCCGGGGAGACCCACAGATTTGCAAGCAAAATACCTAAAGAACGAGCAACTTTTTTTTTCAATTGGGTTTCTCGATCAACGAGAAAAAGTCAAGCCTTTTACCAAACAAGACCAAACCGTTCTTAGGAGCTGTAATCAAAGGAAAGAATACAAAATCTACTGCAGCAAATACTTCAGTATCAAGCCGGTCATCAGATAAGCGTGTGCAAAGCTATGAGTTTGCTCGGCATGATGGCGTCCTGCATTTACCTGGTCCCACATGCATGATTGCGCATGCGCCTGATGCAGGAGTGGTTTGCGAAAACGGTGGTCTCAGGCATGCGGTCAGTGCGATGATCTAGTGGTCGTTTCGCCAACACTAATACAAGCTATACGCTGGTGGATAAAGGAGAATGTGTTAAAGGGAAAACCCTTCTACGACCCGACGGTGCAAGCGATTGTTAAAACAGACGCATCCCTCACCGGGTGGGGGCCCATCACCTTCATCTCACATTGCATGGTATGTGGACTCAAATCACAGCACAGAACCACTTAAACCTGCTGGAACTGCTAGCAGTACTCGAAGCGCCTCAAGCCTTCGAAGCACATCTGACAAACCAGTCGGTACAAATTCTCACAGACGGCACCAGTGCAATGTTCTACATCAACAAGCAGGGAGCACACATTCGCCATATGTGTCCAGGCTAGCACAGAAAATATGGAAATGGTTACTCAAACGAGGGATATTCCTGACTTCCCAACCTGTTCCAGGGGAATTAGACACCCTAGCTGACTTGCTAAGCAGAGATCCCCTTCCCGAAGAACACGATTGGCAACTCAAAAGAAATGTCATAGATCACATGTTCTCACAGTGGGACTACCCCACGCTAGACTTGTTCGCTGCAAGAGAAAAAAAGCAATGCCCAGACTTTGCGTCCAGGTTTCCCCACCCGGACGCCAAGGCTAACGCCCTATGGATGAGTTTGTCAGGGAAATTTGCCTATGCTTTTCCCCCAACTCCACCAATGAGCAAGGTGGTGAACAAGATTCACAGGGAACAGATGACGTTAATCCTAGTTGCTCCCATGTGGGCGAAACAACCTTGGTATCCACATCTGCGCAAACTGGCGATGTGCGACCCGATTAAGCACCCGTGCCCGGCCAACTTGCTTTCCCAGTACAGGTGGAATGGGGGACAACACTACACATTCAACCTCACTTACTGAACTTGGCAGCATGGCTCCTGAGGTCATAGAGTTTGGACATCTTAATTTACCTCAAATATTGTATGGATATCCTCATGGAGGCCCGTAAACCAAGTGGAGGATATTTGTAATTTGGTGCCAGTCAAAACCATTAAACCCGAAAGAATGTACCCCAACTCACATTCTTCATTACATGCTCCACTTATTAGACTCAGGGTTAGTCTTTAACTCTATAAAGGTTGACCTGGCGGCTCTATCCGCTTACACCACCTCTCACAGTAAAGTATCATGGTGAAAAGTTCCTGTCATTAAGGCATTCATGGAGGGAGTAAAAAGACTCCACCCTCCTATATCAAACCCACCGCCAGGTTGTGACCTCAACATAGTACTTACAAAATTCATGGGATCCCCCTTTGAACCTATGCATAAGTCGAGCCTTAAACACCTCACGTGTAAAACTGCTTTCTTGGTGGCGATCAGCTCCATAAGGAGAGTCGGTGAACTTCAAGCATTGTCAGTGCAAGACCCTTTCTTTGTTATCCACAAAGATAAATTGGTATTAAGAACACACCCTAGGTTTTCACCTAAGTTCATTTCAAAATTCCACGTAAACCAATCCATTGAACTACCGCCCTTCTTTCAGAACCCAACAAGCTCAACTAATAAACTCCATACACTAGATGTAAGGAGGACAGTCCTTTACTATGTAAAGAGCAGACCGCTCAGAAAAACAGACCAACTGTTTGTCTCTGTATCACCAGACAGAGAAAGAGACTGCATTTCCAAAAATGCCATCTCCAGATGGATATTCAGATGCATACAGGTGTGCGACTCTTTATCAAGCAAAACACTGCCTTTTACACCAAGAGCTCACTCCACAAGGGGTACAGGAGCTACTCTGGCTTTTATTGCAAACGTCCCACTGGACGCCATTTGCAAAGGAGCTACATGGAGCTCAGTGTACACACCTTCACTCAGCACTACTGCACTGACACACTCTAAAGGAGATTCCCAGGTGGGGCAAGCGGTTCTAAAACATCTATTTGCCGCTGTACTTTCTCACAACCCACCACCTTCTCCAAACACTGCTCGCTAATCTATGCATAGCATGCGATCTAAGCAAATTCCACAAGCCTCACAAGGGATACATTAATCACCGTAATCGTATTTCTGATGCTTGTTTCTGCTTCGATTCACATGTGCCCACCCTTACTCCCCTGGATTAGAAGGTGTATAGATGTTTTTCTTGGCTTTAGCTGATACATATCTGCTTTACTACACCTGTACTCACGCTACACTTAATGAAACCTCATGTCAGAAACAAAACAATCTGAGGGACCTCGACGCGTGAAGGACCATGGGTACAGTGGACGTCACACTAGGGATAGTATTACTGGCACGCCCTGTGGATGTCCCTTTTCGAGTTTCGAAAACAACCACTGTAATGCCAAGATCTTTCCCATTTTTGCTTTATAGTGTTCCCTGAAGGGGTGTGTTCTTGGACCGCTTTGTACAGTTTAGACACTGAACCAGTAAACCCCTCTTGCGTCATTACTGCAGACAGGAATTCATGTATCGGGGGAGCTTCGGGGAACGACGGCCATTTCTTTTTGCAGGCTGCTTTCAGACTATAGTATTGCAACGTGGTAATAAGTCCCTTCCCCACTTTATTATGTACAGTTGCAAGTGTCGCAAAACTGCCCTCTGGGTGTAGGTCTCCTATTCTCATTTCTTTGTCCCGATCCCACTTATGCTGCAAGGCCGTATCAAATGTTGTTTTCAGGTTGGGATGGTGTCATAGGGGGTGAATGGCCAATACGGGTTCTCGCATCCCACCCTTGCGAACCATGCTACCCAGGCACGAACTGCATAGTTCACAGGGTCTACCTCCTTAATATTGCCTTTGTTTGTTGTATATGGCATTGCCTGGATGTAAGCCGGAGCTACAGCAAATTTCTCTGCCCGTACATGTGCGTGTTTTTCTGCGGTGTCCCCACAGTACTTTGCAAAGTGTGCTTGTGCTGCATGAAAATATAATATGAAGTCTGGGGCTGCCAGTCCTCCTGTTTCATATCTTTCACACATATTGTGCTAAGTTTCACCGATTTTCCCCGCCCATACAAAGGTAACCGCTAGCCTCTGCAGTCTCTGAAAGAAATCTCTGCCCGACCAAATGGGTGTTAGGCAGAAACCTGTGC
The DNA here is from genome assembly GCF_040938575.1 of Ambystoma mexicanum. Classification (NCBI taxonomy): domain Eukaryota; kingdom Metazoa; phylum Chordata; class Amphibia; order Caudata; family Ambystomatidae; genus Ambystoma; species Ambystoma mexicanum. The sequence goes on along the minus strand of NC_090931.1, from coordinate 903,505,731 downwards.
AGTTCTCTCTGGGACCACTGCAAAAGATTTAAGACTACAGGTGTTTGGCAGTAAACCCACTTGGTAGCAGTCTGCACCACACAGATTCACTTGGTAGATGTGGCTGAGCAGTCAGACTTCCCTCAAGAAGAGTTAGGCAGTATACAGAGTATTCACAATAGGTCAAAAGAACACAGTAGAACAAGTAAACACTGACCAGGGCTTGGTGTAAAAGAGATATTATTTATTTAAAACCACATCTAGAAAAACACACAGGCACTAATAGTAAGCAATTCAAAAACACGGTCACTAAAAAATATACACTCCCTTAGAAGAATATTAGACAAGTCTTAAGTAAAGCCCCACTTATTTTGAGACAGCGGTGAGCGCTTAACGCAGATGGTACTCTAATAATTTGTTTTTAAAGGGAGAGAAAAGCAGAGAATAAATTGAAACAGATCCCAACACTTTTTCACGAACACAACAAGGGAGGAAGGCAAAGTAACACTAGGAATTCAGAGTCAGTAGGCCGGATCCGCTTAAGAGGATCCAAACGAAAGGTGTCCAAGGTCACACGGTTGCAGTGCACAAAAGTCTTGTAATGGTTCAAAAAGGAGCTGGATCAAAGACAGGGACCAGTTAGAGGGTCAAGGCGGCCAGCCCAGTCCAGAAGGTTAAGGAGTTATTATTACCTTGTAGCAATCTTTAGAAAGGGAGGCCTGGCGGACACGGTACCTTTAAAGTGGTGAGAACACTCCAGCGGGGGCAGTTGTTCCTGGCAGCGGATGCAAGTCGGTGCTTCGTCCGGGGGAAGAGAGGATCTCGTCGGGGAGGAAGACAGGAGTCCGTTGCACTGCCAGGGAAGAAACCAGCCGCGGAGTTTCTCAGGTACAAGGAGCGGTCCGTTGATTCGCGGTTCATTGGTGAGTGGCTATCTGGCTGCCGGGGTGCTTGGCACGGGCAATTCGACCACAAACCGGTCTGGTGTGCGAAGAAAGAATGTAAACTGGTTGTGCCCACCAGTCAGGGGAAGAAGCCTCTCCAGCCGGGAGATCTTCTCTGTCGTCGGGAAGTGGTGAGTCGGTTCTGCAGGGCTCCACCGTTGGTGTCGTCGTGGTAGGTTGGCTCAGCTTCTCCCTGGTCGGATTCTCAGGCCCTGTGGCGACTTCTGAAGTTCCAGTCCCCAAAGCCCTGCTTTTATGCAGCACACCCCCATTCACTCAGCCTAGCTGTCAATCAAACATGCGAAGTGGTGAGCCGGCCGGCTCACCACTTGGGCCAATCACACAAGAGTGCGACTTGAGTTACCAAGGTAACTCAGTCCAGGGTGCCTAAACCCCCTCCCACACCCCCTGTGTTACCCAGACAGAGTGGCACCACTTTTGGAGGCTTCTGTGGAGAAGCCCGCCAAAAAGTGGAACAAAGGGCTCGACTTGGGTTGGAGTCACAGACGAGAACACAAACGCCATTTTAGAATTGAGTCCTGGCAAAAAATACCAACCAGCGAATTAATATTAATTAAATAAACCGGCGGTATGTTCGAGGCTATTAGAATTAAATAATTAAAGTTGGTAGCCTCGAACAATGAGAAAATCCCATAGGGATATATTCGCGGTCGAATATAAAAAGTAGTATCCACTACCACCAGACAAAACTCGATCAGGGGGGACGGAGACGTGTCCCCTCGACTAACAGACCCCGGGACAATCGAATTGCCCCGACCAGTTTGTCCACAATATGATGGTTTGTACTGGTTTCTGTTAATAATTTGGGACTAGTAAAGCCAATGGTGACTTTACATGCCCTGGGAGACAGTAGTCAGTCCCAGGGTATGGAATCTATGGTGGGGTGTCACTATGACACCCCTGTGTTAATGCACGGAGGGTGCTGTGTAACACATATAGTAAAAACACATGAGACCTTATGGAGTAAATGACACCATAGCCCATAAAACACATTAACAGTCAAAGGAACACCATAAATCATGTCCAAGAGTGGGAGAAAGAGTCTCACTCTTGGCAGGAGAAAAAAACTAAACCCAGCAAAGCTGCTGGGGGACTCACTAGGTTAGGAAATTCAGCCTAAAGAGAGAATTCTCCCTAATACTGGGTATCCCACAGAACATGTACAATAGTTTGGGCACTACCACCATTTTGAGGAGAGCCACACCTCCATACATGGATTTTGGTAGCCTACCCCAGAGAGCCAGTTTGTATTCCTGGAGATTTAGGTCGGGTTCGTAATTGTTGTTGTACAGGGTCTGTCTGTCAGTGGACATTGTTATTCCCAGGTATCGTGCTGATGTGGGGGACCATCTAAATGCTGATCTAGCTTGAGACTGCCCTGTAGTTGGCGTCAGTGGAATTATCTCTGAATTTGCCTGGTTGATTTTATAGCCAGAGTATTTGGAGAATGTGTTTATTTCCTGTATTATCAGGGGTAAATGTGTTTCTGGACATCTAACGTACACCATTGTGCCATCTGCGTATAAGGACAGTAGTTGGGGAACCCCTCTGATGCAAATACCACTCCACGTGTGTTCATGTCTGATCTAAGCGGCATGCCCTCTATTGTAAGCGCAAATATGAGAGGGCACAGAGGACAGCCTTGTCGAGTGCCCCTAACCAGCACAAAGGGAGAGGACAGCGTGTTAGTTCTTGCCATTGCTGCTGGGTTTTTATATAACAGACGGATATAGCAGTTAAACATTGGCCCAAATCCCAGTTTATCCAACATTGCAAACGTATAGCTCCATGACCGAGTCGACCGCTTTTTTGGCGTCTAGAGTAATTGCGGCTGCCTTGGCGTTCGGGTCCAATTGCGATGTTGATGCAGAAAATCTCCAAGTTCAACGCCGTCGATCGGGTTGGGATGAATCCCGTTTGGTCTGTGTGGATTAATTTGTTCATGTACGGGATCAGACGGTTTGCTATTGCCTTAGCATATATTATTGCGTCATGGGCGGTAGGACGCTGGGTCTTGAGGGGGTTTTTGGGGCTTTAGCAGGACTGTTATTATTGCCTGTCTGATAGTACCTGGTAACTCTCCCCTTTCAAGTGCCTCCTTCCAGATCGCCAGTAGTTTCGGGGCCATTTCATTCTTAAATACCTTGTAGACATCGAGTGGAATACTGTCTGATCCTGGGGCCTTGCCTGCTTGTAGGTCCGATATGGCTTGTTAGATTTCCTCCGCTTTCAATGGGAGTCCTAGCATTGTCCTTTCTGTCTCCCCCAATGGTGGCAGTGGGAATGAGTCCATGTAAGTGAGGTCTCTGTGTCCGCATTAGCATACAATTTGCCATAGAACATTTTGAACTCTTCGTTAATTGTATTTGGGTCTGTCTGTACATTTCTTACAGCGTCGCGGATACTGGTAACGTGTCTTGATCCCTGCTCAGCTCTGATAAGGGTTGCCATTGTCCTGCTTGCTTTGTTCCCTTCCCCATACTTTCTTGCCCTCACAGGTTGGGTTATGTAGTATAACTCTTTCTCTGCCAGGGTCTTAAAGTTTTCTAAATGTTCTTGTATTTTTTGTAGGTGCCCCTTCCCTGCGGTTACTGACTGTTGGATCTCAAGTGCCTTCAGTTCCCGTTCCGGGATAAGTTCTTCCTTATATCTCTTAGGGCGCCATATGCTGTCCCCATCAACTGGCCTTTTAGCCACACTTTAAATGTTTCCCAAACCGAACTCTGGGTCTGTACCGTTCCTGTATTGCACTCGAAAAAGTCCTCTATCTCTGTTGTAAGTGGTTTTATCACTGATTCATCCTTTATTAGCTCTGTGGCATGCGCCAAGTACGAGTGGTGCGCTCCATATTTTTAGGTGCCAGTCTCAGGAGGCCCGGGGAGTGATATGACTAGTACGTGGCAGTATTGAGCTCTGTTCCACCTCTGATACCAGCTCGGGAGAGCAAAGCCAATAGTCAATGCGCAAGCTAGATCCATGTACCCCCGTGTAGAATGTATAGTCCTTTTCGAGGGGGTGCAATTCCCTCCATATATCTGCAAGGGGTAAAGTGACCATTGCCTGTTTTAGCGTCAGTGTCGCTTTAGTGCACGTCCTGCGGATTCCTGTCGACCGGTCCAATTCTGGGTCCAGAATTAAATTGAGGTCCCCTCCCCATATCACGTTTGCCGTTCCAATAGGCGATATCAGTTCCACAATTCAAAGATAGAACTCAGGGCTATCTGTATTAGGGCCATATGTGTTGATCAGTATGATTTCCCTATTGTATGGATGTCCCCAAACAATTGCATAGCGGCCCTCTTCGTCGGTTAGTGCTTTGGATATCTGAGAAATTAACCCTCTTATGTACTACTGTGATAACTCCTCTCGCCATCGAGGAATAATTTGTGGCCACCTTTCTCCAGCATGGGGTCTGGCATGGATTCACATGCGAACCCTCCCGCCTTCCCCTCTGCGGCTCTTCACTTGGTCATACTGCCACTTCTCGTGCTACCAAATCTGAAGATGGCTGCCAGAGGCGGTGCTTAGGGAGATGGCAGTCATTGGCTGTGGTCAGTATGACGCAGAGATCAGTGATTGGTTACTACTACGAAAGACAGATCAGAAACGAAACTGATACTGATTTTTCTTTACCGAGGATTCCCAGCCTGACGACAGGGAATATTCATGATCATGTGAATCCATGCCAGACCCATGCTGGAGAACAACAGTTACAGGTAAGTAACTTGTTCCTTATATGACCCCAGTGTCATGCGAATACTTCCGTAACCTTTTTAGTGGCGTGTGTCTCTTGTAATAAGAGTATATCAATCTTATGTCTAGTTGCATATGCAAGTATCTTTCTTGCTTTTATCGGGTGTGCCAGCCCCTGTACGTTCTAGGTGAGCAGCCTAGTCTCCTGCATATCCAATTTCCTTAGTAATGGTGTAGTAGTTTTGTCGTAGCTTCTCCCTCTGCTCTTGCAGTATCTTGTTACATGCGCCGCGCTCATCAGCATTTTTGTTTATGCAGTTTCGTTCCCACTTCTGTCTACCTCCTGTTTTCTTATCAGCCCGTATGTTCCTGGTCCAAATACCATAGAATGTTTCATTCTCGTCATCCCATGGGCAACTGGCCCAACTCCCTCCCCGCCCCCCCTCACTTACCCCCTCCAACACCCCCAACTAGACGGTGTAGACACCACATATAACTTCAACCTTTGAACTGTTGGGTGGCTCTGTATGGTTGTTCTGCCCTTTTCTGCCTGCCAACCAGACCGCCTTAAGAGCTGCAGAACCTGTAGTTTTGTGTATCCTGGTATGGTAGCTTATCCTGTATTCTAGAGCTCCCAGTATGTTCTCATTTGCTGGGTCCGGGTGTTGGGTTCTCATCATTTGTTGATTGCGAAATATTCCTCTCGATGTATCCCATGGTCTCGCCTGGACATTCAAAAAGATTTCTCTTCCCGGCATATTGCAGGCGTATCTTGACTGGGTACATCATTGCATAGGGGATGGAGCGTGCCCTGAGTGCTCTCTTAACTTGATCGAAGTTGCGACGAGCAGCCTGTACCCCATTCGAGAAGTCAGGGTAGATATGTATCCTGGTAGAATCATATGTTAGGGTGCCTTTCTCTCGAGACAAGCTTAGGATCATATCCCTGTCGCAGTAATTGAGGATGCGGGAAATAACTGTGCGTGGAGGTGCCCCAGGTTTCGGGGGGGGGACGTCAGGACTCGGTGGGACCTCTCGATCAGGAACTGCTGCGAGAGCTGCGCATTGGGGAGGACTGCCCTGATTACTTCTACCATATACACCTCCATTGGGACATTAATTTGTTTTTCCGCCATCCCAACTACCCTGATATTATTATGGCGGGACCTAGATTCCAAATCTTCACATTTCATTTGGACTAATTTTAGTGGTCTCCATGTCTTTGCTGTGAGTGATCACTGTGTACTCTACGGTGCTATTCCGGTTCTGTTTCCAGCACACGTGTGTTTACCTAATGGAGATCTGCTTTAATGGACAAAATGGTACCACCTATCTCATCCAGTTTATTATTGACTGCTGCAAACCCTGTTTGCAGTGCCACCATGTAGTGGTTTGGTGATCCACCTCTAGGGCTGTGCGATTCTGGTCTGGGGGCCCGTGACGCTCCGGTGGTTTGGTCTCCCATGTTGACGCTGGTGAATGTGTCCATGGGTCCCATTTTATTTGTTTTATTGCCTATGGGCATACTGAGCATGGGTTATATGCGTGTGTGAACACCTCCCCTGGGCAGTTCCCTGGTGTGATTCCTCCTGCCTGTATTGGGGCAATGCTTGGCCTTGCGTCTGTCACTCTATCGTTTTGAGAGGCACTCATTTACCGTGTTGTAGTCTGCTGCAGTGTCCTTCTCCCCACCTCCACATATGCTGGGTCACTCTGGGCCTGCCACCTGCTGTGCTTTGTTACAGGGCTTTCTTCAGCTTTACACCGCCCTTTGGGGTCCCCACAATGGCAGGTCCGCTCTACTAGGTTTAGAATGTCAGAAGGGGGGGGGGGGAATCAGCACCCCGCGTGCTTTTACAGACTGTTCTCAGCACTACCTCCTCGCGTAACAATGCCTCCCTCGACCCGGCTCCCGCTATTGCGTAATAGTCTTTTGTTGTTGTTCTTATTTATGGGCTTACAACCTACGCGTCTCTTGGGCTACAGGTCCCCACACACGTACCTGCCAGTTCTTGTTTAATGAGCGGGCGGGGGGGCACTCCCTCGACCCTGTTGGCCAGCCGCTCGCGCACACAGCAGCTGCCGGGGAGGGATAGCCCGTGCCTGCAACCACTCACGGATGTTAGAGTCCTCCGTGTAAACGGTACCTGCGGGCTGCTCTGGATACCTTCTCTCGCTTCTCGCCACCTGTCTGCGCTCGGACGCTCCCTCTGCAACTCCGCTGCACTGCAATATTGCATCTATGGCCCCTCGTTCTCGCCTGCTAGTCATTCCGGATGTCGGCGAACTTGCCGTGGGTGGGGGAAGGGCAACAGGCCTCACCAGCTCCTCTCTCCCAGACAGCCCGTCAGTGTTTCACCACGGGATTACTCCGTTATCAGCGAATGTTTTCACTTCGTGGGAGTCGCCTATGCCCCGGCGCTTCAGCTTTCTGGCCCACCGTAATTCTTGGGGATATGTTCACTGAATTTACAGGATTTTCAGCAGGATATTAGACTCGCAGCGCAGCTACTCTTTCAGGTGGCCATTTCGGTTGGCGTCCGACAGCCGGGTTTTCACCAAGTTGATGGTGGTAGTGACAGCAAGTCTCTTGTGGGGGGCTTCACATATAACCCTGCCTGTACGATTGGCTGATCAGGATCTGTTCTCATAGAGCATCTCTGCATCACCTGCCACTCTCTCCACAGACTGGGCTTCTCTCTCAATTTTAAGAAGTCCCACATGATTCTTCTCAAAAGCTTTAATGCATTGGAACTGTCCTTGATGCTTCTTCGGGTAAAGCCTCTGCACCTGAGTTGAGGACTCAACACATTCGGCAGATGGTCAACAAGTTTCAGAATGCCCAACGTCTTCCGGCCTTCGATTTTCTGAGGTTGCTCGTCCTTATGGCTTCCTGCATTTTTGCTTGTGCCTGAGGCTCGGCAGAGAATGAGATCTCTCTCCAATGGGCCCTCAGTTCCCAGTGGTCTCATTTCTCTGGCAGAATGACAAACCTACTTCAGGTCCTGTGCAAGGTTGCCAGGATCTGTGGTGGGCCACAGAGGAGAACTTAGTGAAAGGGGAACCATTCTGACGACCACGGCCGTAGAAAACGTTAATTATGGTTGCTTCCCTAATGGATTGGGGAGCCCACGCTAATGATCTGACTATCTGCGGCCGTTGATCTCCATCAGAGTCCAAAGTACACATCAACCTTTTGGAGCTGAGGCTAATCAGACTAGCGCTGATGACCTTTCTGCCTCCGCACGTGGGTAGAATGTCCCGATAATGATGGACAACACAATGGCCATGTACTACCTCAACGAGAGGTGGTGTAGGGCATCTACCACTGTGAAAAGAGGCAATGCAAGTCTGGTTTGGGGCACTGCAGGAAGGAATCACTTGTGGCAGCTCACCTTGCCGAAAAGGAGAACGCAGTGGCAGATGTTGGAACTAGCTCTGGACGTTGTCACCCTTGGGGAAACCCCTCAAGTAGATCTATTTGTGTCTAGTGTCAACCGTAAGTGTGACCTGTTGTGCTCCTGGGAATTTCCTCTGAGAGACATGTTTGTTGTGGACCGGAAATGTCCACTCCTGTACGCGTTTTCTGCAGTCTCAGTCATTCCTCACATCATCAGGAGGTTGAGCAAGATAGGAAAAACCATGATCCTGATTGCTCTGGATTGGGCCAGGAGGACGTGGTACTCAAACCTTCTGGACATGTCCATCTGCCCTCCAATTTGATTTCCCCAACCTGAGGCCCTTCCAAGAGGGAGGTTGCATTCTCCATCCAGAGATCAGGACTCTCGACCATCGCGTGTGGTTTCTGAAAGTTTGAGATACAAGGATTGGGACCTTCCGGAAGACGTAATGGAAGTGTTGCTTTCGGCTAGAAGACCAGCAACAAAGTCGCTGTCATGCTGCCTTTGGAATACATGTTGTAGCTGGTGCAGAGCTAAGAATGTGGATCCTTTTGTTTGCAGCACAATGGTGTTGTCCTTTTTACTTCATTTGGCCCATCAGGGACTTCAGGTTGCTGCTGTGAAAGGCGATTAGCAGCTCAATCTATTTTTAACCGGTCGCCTGAGCTGGGATCCTATTTTAACATTCCTGTTGTAGTCCAATATTTGAAAGGGCGTACTAATGTTTTCCCACCAATCCCTTTCATTATTCCAGTTTGTCACCTAAATTTACTGCTGAAATTCCTCATGGGTGCTCCTTTTGAGCCACTTCATTAATGTCCTCTAAGGATGTTGACCCTCTTTTCTTGACAGCCATTACATCGGCACCTAGAGTTGGTGAATTGCAGGCTCATTCATGTAAGTCTCCTTTTACCACTGTGTGCAAGGAGAAGATTGTTTTGAGGATCCAGCCTTCCTTTCTACGTAAAGTAGTTTCTGAATCGGACCCAACTCAAAGAATGTTACTTTCTAACCGCCACTGCATCCTTCCAAGAAGGAAGAGAGGCTACATCGTCTTGATGCTAAGAGGGCCCTGAGTTTTTACATCTCCAGGTTGGCTAAACTTAGACAAGATGACAATTATTTTGTGGGTTACGTGGGACCTAGAATAAAACTAGCTATGAACAAGCAAATCTTGTCCCGCTCAATTATACTACATATATCTGATTGCTACAATTGAGCTGGTAAATACATTCCTACTGGTTTACGAGCACACTGACTAGTGGTGTGGACACTTCATCAGCATTACAGAGAGGAGTACTGTACAAGACATCTGTGCTGTTGCTACTGGGTGCTGTCTGCATACATTTACAAAATATTAACCTTCTCTTAGAAAGAGTTTCCTTGAATTACACCTCACTTTCATTTACTGTCTGGTATTTTTGACCGTGCCAATGTCTGTGCTCTTGAAGAGAGGAAAAACTAGAACTGAAGTAGCGGCCGCTGTGCGTGCTATCTATGCAGACGGTGGCGTCGTACTCGAGAGTGAACGGAGGCCTTCGAGGGGCATGGGTAGACGATGACTCACGGCGCCCTCTATTGAGAGTAAAACAATTCTGATGCAGCTCACGCTGTAAGGAGATATCAAAGATGAGGAATACATTGCCAGAACATTAAATCGAAAGAACATTACCAGGGGTAAGTAATTGGTGGTTCTTAATCAAATTTTAAATTGCTGTTTTCTGGCTATCTACTGGCCCCTCTTTGTTTCCTTTTTGGGCTTGGAAGCAAGCTTCCAATATCTTGATCATTTTCTTAGTCAATGAGTAACCTAAAGGTATTCAGGACTCTATGCTTTTAAATAATAAAAAAAAAACATGAACTAAAACTGTACTCAATGTTACCAGTATCATTAATGATCGTACATTTGGACGTTTTTCCTACCCCACTACCCCATTTTTCCAATGACCATTAAGCAAGTTGTTCAAGACCCCATTCATATTCATATTTAATTGCATAGGCTTTACCTGGCTCGTAGCCGCTAGCCAATCCCACACAATTTTTCAAACCCTCTCCCAATTTGTACTACTATTTAATTACTAAAATTCCAAAACTGCTGAATTACTGTAATTTAACTATTTTGCAATTTCTTTTCAGATATGTGGAGAAACAGAAGGAAATGTTAGGGAATCTCTCTTCTCAGCACAATGCTGCTTTGCAAGAGCTGAGGCACAAGCACCAGCAAGAGCAGCATCGGGGACAGATAAATTCACTCCCCGAGGAGGTGCTTGCCAAGCAACAGTCAGAAACACAAACGCTCCAAGCAGTGTTGAAGAATCTGCCACAGACGCAGCTGGAGGTGCATCTTGCAGAGCTGAATGCTGCACTTCAAACTCAAGTTGGCGAATTGGAAGCCCAGCACTTGTCCAAACTGGATTCTTTGGAGTGTTCATACTTATCTGAAATTCAGAGCATCCGAGATGAGCACAAGCGCTCTCTGCAAGATCTGGAGGTCTACCTGTCTCAGCGCCTACGTGAAAAGGAGGAAGAGACTGGCAGCCATCTGGCAAGGCAGATGGAGCACCTGCAAGCTGCTCATGATGAGGAGATGCAACTTGTAAAAGAGGCGCTGAGAAAGGAACTGACTGCACTTCACATGGATAGGGTCAAGGCCTTAGGAGCAGAGCTAGAGGCGGCACATACGGTGAGTCTCATGCATCTCAGGATGGCTTGTCTGAGTTTGGTGCGGGGGTAAGGTCTCCTCCCGTCTAAATTGACCTATTAAGACTGGAGGGTTGCTCAGGGGATGGCACATTGATTGATGCATTGTATTGTTTCCTAAGGTTGTCAAAAAGACGGGTCATGTGCTTTGGGTTGCTAATATTGTGTGTTGTGATTTTTCAGTTTTTATATTGGATGCTTTTGCATTGTGAGCTAATTAGATTCTGCTTATAGCCCAGAAGAGCCTGGTTAGCTTGTAATCAACTGCTACCAGGATCTACTTTTGGCTCCCCTGGCCAACCAGTGCTTTAGAAAACAGACATTTGTGACATTTGAGAATGTTAATAAAGACTAATTACGACACATCTAGTACACATTTAATTATAAAGTAACATATATAATGTACAAAAAGTTAGTTTGCCTCATCTGTAGAAGTTTGATATGCGGTGTGCTGTTTACGCGCTCCTCGTTCCCCTGCGATATCTCCTGCTGCCCGGGTTATGCCTGACACCCAGGAGCTATTACATATTACTGTTCTGTTAAATGTCATTTTCTGACTGGGTATCCCTCTGGGTACATATTTTATTAGAGTTAGAAGAGGCGTATCTATTTGTATGGCTGATTTCTATTTTCGGGAGTTCGTTTTTCAAGCTAAATCCCCTAAATGTTTTCCAGGGAAGGGGTGTTTTTTAAGGGGCCTGTTTTGTCTCTGTCTCAGTTATTACCCAGAAAGTGCACTCTGAAGTAGGCTGATGGCAGCTATTAAATTGTTTTTTTCTTTTTTTGGTGCACCATACTCTAGCCCTTTTACTGCTGCAGTAACTAAATGCACATTCATGGTGGACATTTGTGCACTGCTGTTTTTTTAGTTCCTACAACTGTCCATTTAGTTTGTGGCCTTGCCTTTTTTTGGGCCACATGGAACAGCCAAAATTGTAGTTTTCCCTGTGTTGTCTCTTTTGGAGCCTGCAAATGTTTTACTGGTTTTCCGGTTACAACTATATAAGAGTCTGCCTAACAACTCAGTACACGTCTGTTTGGAGATGTCTGTGTGTATGCAAGTTTGTCTGGCTTTGAAGGTTGCTCAGTCGGTATTGGTGGGCAGGGTTTACACACCTTCCTGTGTATATGTGCAGCAATGATGCAGCATTATAGAGATTGTAAAGACCCTACTCGGGAAGTCTGCTGGGAGATGGGCTGCTCCAGAGGATCCTGAATCCAGAAGTCTTGGCTTGGCCCTCTCCTTTTTTGGATGCCTTAGTATTTCTGTGCTGGAAGAATACTTTGTTGTGCTCCTTCTTAGTCCCTCTGACTTTGCATGCTGGAACTCCGAGCCAGCATCCTCTGCTCTTCTGAAGCCTTCCTATCCTTATATCATGGAACTGAAGATTAGAGCCGCTCTGCTGTCTTTTTCTTGCTTTGACTTCATTTTGTTCAGTTGTGGGACACTTTGTATCACCTCCTGCATTGCGGCTGTTCAAGTAACCATTCCTGCTGCATTGCGGATCTGTGGCTACCTGAGTCACCAATCTGCTTGTTGGGTTCTCCTTGGTTTTGTTACTGCTGGGCTCCCACTTATTTTATTTGGGAAGACCCCTTTTTCTACAATTTCATCTAAACAATACAATAGAGAATAAAAATAAGATGCTGTAAAAACAATTACAATCTGAACTCCTCAAATCTATTAAAAAAATCATATTAAATGCCTTATTTACACAAATGAACTTTATTTTGCATGAAAGCCCATAAAGTTAAACGTTGTTGAATAATCCTATAATTATTGCCTGTCGTTTCTTTCCATATCAATGCTGGACGTGAGAAACCATCAGTGGCTAAATATACGTATTGCCCATGCGCCAATCGAAACACAGTAGAGTCCATCAACAAGTGATGAAAGATTCAATTTGATTTTGCCCTGTACAAAATCTACACATTTTTAGTGAACTGGGTATGCTGCTCCATGCTTCAGTAGTTTCCCCTGAAAAGTAGTAGATTAAACCTAAAGCGCATGCATTCTCTTCTGTATCGTGGGCATGGAAGTCTATCAATGTACTCAGCAGGATTCACAACTTGTCATTGGCTAGTGAAAATGGACTCTCGACAAGTAAGAAATTGCATGTTTTTGTATGTATAGAAATAATGTGGCACGTGACTTTTTATGGCTGGCTAGTAGCTTGCAACTTGACAGTTTTTCACTGCAGTGTTGCATGCTGTGGCTGGTACATGATATACATATTCCTTAGCGCACAGTTTTGTCTTTAGTATGCTAATATTGCACTCAGGCACCAACCTCCATGGACTCCAGCTTATTTATCTTGGATTATCTCATTCACATCTTGAGTTGCTGAAATATCAATGTGGTGGATGCTAAGTCAAAGCAGTTCTTTATACATGGATACTGCTTTCTCTTCATCGGCCGTTTTACACATTTGAGTAATTAGCCTTTTTTTGTCTGCATTGAGGGTACCCTTTGGAGAGGTCATGACCTTTTAAGTAAAATGAGCTCTATTCTTTGCCAGAGAGATTTACATTAAGGCACAATCCAGTGAGGTATATTTAATCTGTGTGGATTTAGGTAATCGTAACACTGACTTCTAGTAATTGCGCTCCATTTTTCTCAATGACTTAACATGACCAAATGCCCATAATTCTAAGCCATATAATATAGTGAGATAATATAGCGAGTGTCACCATCAATTTAAATTCTATGCTAAGTGGCGTTAGACTTGGGCTGTAGCCTCCATATTCTGAATTAAATAGTCATTGCCTGCATCAAAGGTTTAGCTTTATTTTGAGTGACTTGCAAATGGATAGTCAAACTTATGGTGCTGTGTAGGTAAGCGCAAAGGTATTTCTATGTAGTGACAACCTCTTTTTTCACATTTTTTATGCTCAATGAAAAGTTGCATCAATCTCTCCTTTTGTAGAAAATTATCTTCGTTTTATCATGATTTTTAGACCAAGGTCATGTGAGTAATTTAAAATGATTGTGGTTGTGGTCAAAATGGAGTAAGGTCAATTTTCAAAATGTTCTTGGCATATCCCAGCTAACCTATACGTCTGGAGCCTCTTATGAATTAATAGTCATTTGGTATGTCCAAAAAACTGACAAATTCGCAAGGTAAAGATAGGACAAAGCAGAAGCCAGAACACATCCCCACTTCAGACCTAAGTAGGTTGCTATCTTTTCTGGGAACGGGTCCCTGATCGTCGATTCACTTGTATGGAAGTGTTGAGAGATACTATCCTTTTTTAGAAGGCCTGCTAGGGTGGTCCATTTTTCAACTTTGCCCATAACTTGGCCCTAATCACACAAACGCAGCAGAAAATCTGTCTATGCAACTTATGTCGCCTTATTTAAAGTCTTGTCATTTCTACTACTCATTGGTAACACCATAACATTTGTGACAGTAGAATGTCCAGCATGAAACCTGGTTTGATTTATAGGGAGTATGTTTTCATTGTTTATTCATTCTTTAAGCTCATCCAGCTTTATATGTGGTAGTATTTTAGCTCAGAAATCCAGCATAGCAGAGTTTATTGCAGTGCTCTACAACCTTTCACTCTCCAGATGTTTTCCACTGCACCTTCCATCAGCCCTAGCAAGTATAGTGATTGTCAAAGGAGCATGGGAATTGTTGTCCAAAACATCTGGAGTGTGCTGCAAGTACAGACCCATGGTCTGTATGCTTGTCCTTTTTAAGTTCATGCACAAGTAAGCTGTGCAAACAAGGCAAGGGCAATTTGTTAGCTACACTTACAACAGTTTATAAAGTATACAGTATCTTCGCCAATTGAGTTATTTATTTTGCCAACAATGCAACCCAAATGTAATTGAAAATGGTAACTTGTATAACTGTTTGAGCGCTCAAAGTATGTAATGTGCCTAACTCTTGAATGCTTATGAAAGCTGTCCCAGATGGCCTCAAGAACATCAACTCTTGAAGACAGATCAATGTTTTTTATTTTCAGAATAGTAAAGGGGCCCACTAAGGGCTGTCCCTCTGTCATCTTGTGCTGGACGTTCCCTCTCTATGCCAGGCATCCCTCAAACCCAGGATGGAATCTCGATATTGCCAGCCCCTACTATCTAGGAAGCAGTCTGTCTGGTTGTGATGGCCTAAAAGAAAAAAGCCTTCTCTCTCGAACCGCCTCTCGGAACACTTCAGGTGGTCCATTACCAAAGTTCTCCAATGCAGTATAAATTAAGGATTGATGTCTTCCAGACACTCTGGCTCACTTTGTCGTTTCCTTCTGCACCTTTATACTCTTCTCCCTATTCTCTATCCTGCTCCTCCTCTTACTCTCTTCTCTACTACTTCACACACTGTCTTTCCTCTTGTCCACATACTCCCTCTTCTATCCCTCCAATGTTCCTCTCGCTCTACTACCTACCCTCACCCTCCTGACACAGTCTCTACTACTTTCTCCCCCTCCTCACCAATACAACTCTCCCTGCCACTACTACTCTCTCCTCATGCACTACCTCTAAGAATAGTGTGAAGTGGGATTGTTGCCTCTCTGCAGTGGAGCAATGTGACTGTAGTTCTTGGCTCTGTATCTCTGATGGTGGCCCAGCTTTCACAGGCTGTGAGAACATCTTAGTGGATGCTTTGAGCTGGCATACTTCCGCCTCCCACAAGTGGGAGCTCTGCTTACAAGTTCTGTAGGAGATTTTCACCCTTTGGTGGACTCCTCAAGTGAACTTCTTCGCTTCCAGTGTGAACAGGAAGTGCATATTCTGCTCTTTTCAGTTTCTTCCGCAGCGAGCTCTGGGGGATGCACTGATGGTCCAGTGGAACTTTGATCTCCTGTATGTGATCCCTAACATTCTGCTAGTTCTCAGGAAACTGTGGTTGTTCAGGGCCAGATTAATTCTGCTTGCTTGTGACTGGGCTTGAAGTACGTGGTAACAGGAGCTCCTGGACATGTCCATATGCCGATCCCAGCACCTCTCTGCAATGGTGGACCTGCTCTCCCAGTTGGGGACAGGGGCATAGGGGGCGATCCTCCAGCCGAATCTGAACCTTCATTCTTGGCTGCTGAGATATAAAGAATGGTATTTGTCGGATGACATGCTGGATATACTCTTCTTGCCGAAGGTCGACCAGTAAGTCCATTAATGCCTACAAGTGGAAGTAATTCTCAGTTTTGTCTGAGGAGAGGAGTCTAGACCCTTTCATCTGTTCTACCTATTCTGTTAAGGATTTTGTGCTCTTTCCCATGGACAGGCCTGCAGATTGACACTGTAACCTGTTGACCATTTCGGGCGAGGCTTCGTTTTATGCAATCCCCCAATGGTTATGTAGTACCCTCTGGGTTTGTGCAATCAGTTCTCCCCGCAAGTTTGTCGTGCCTGCATGGGACTTAAATTTAGTGTTGACTTTACTAATTTGTGCTCTATTTGAGCCACTGCATTCATGTCCATTAAGGTTGCTCACTCTTAAGACTTTCCATGTGGCTGCCCTTTATGCGAAGTGGGCGAGTGAGCTCCGACTGTTGTCTGTTAATCTTCCCTTCTTGGTGTTTTCCTAGGATATTACGTTGGTGATGTAGTAATTCCTTCCTGAGGACTTCCACTTCTTAAAAGATCCATCTTCCCATATTTATTTCTCTGCCTCATCCTTCTAAGATGGAGAAGTGATTCTTCCGGCTGGCCAGGGTGCAGACTCTCAAAAAGTATGTTTCTAGGAAAAGGGACGCCCGGAACGATGATCAAATCTGTGTAGGTATTGCTGGTGCTCATGCTGGCAGGGCTGTAACTAAAGATACCCTGTCAAGATGGATCGACCTCTGCATCTTAGAATGCTACAGTTCAGCTGGGAATGACTTGTGTTTTATATAACTACAGGCTACACTCAAACCTCTGCCATGCAGAAGGGAGTCCTTCTCTTTGACATATGCCAAGTGGCTACATGGCCTTCACTGCACACTGCCAAGTAATACTGCTTGCATTCTCTCTCTAGGTAGGTTGTTCGCTTTGAATGGGTGGTCTTTCAGAATTTTTTTGGTTAGTTGGTGTCCTCTTGCTCTCCTCGCTTCTTCAGATGTATATATTTCTATGGGAGTCTATCAAAGATGACAAATCTGCGTGAGCTAGGATACCATTGGAAGTACAAATGATTTACCTCCCGGAGGAGGAGTTAAGATACTGCCTTCGGAAGTAATATGCAGATTCTGTAAGAATGTGGACACAATTTGTTTGTTTGTTTGTTTATTTTATTTGTATGGCGCTCCAGACCCGGAGGTAGAAGGGCGCTTAAGAAAATGGTTAGTGTGCATACTTCGTACAGGTTTATAATATATACATATATATACAGTGGTTAATAAACAGAACATATGCAGTGCGTACAATATACAATTTTCAGAATAAATACAGTGTCTAAGCCAGTATCCGCACGGGTCTAGTGTTACTGGTGTTATTCTTTGTTTAGCAGCCATCTGATGACCTGCTTCCTAAAGATCTGGAAGGATTCGACAGTTTTGATGTTAAGCGGTAGGGAGTTCCAGAGTTGGGGGGCCAGCACTGTGAAGCTTACCCCTCCCGCTCTTTTTAGGTGGAACCTGGGCACTAGTAGGCAAAGAGTGTTGGAGGATCTGGTGAGTCTGGTGGCAGGTTTCAGGGTGAGTTTATTAGCTAGATAAGGTGGTGCTAGGTGATTAAGGGCTTTGTACGTGAGGCAGATGATTTTTAGATCAATTTTTTGGCGTATGGAAAGCCATTTGCAGGCTTTCCTAGTGGCAGAGATATGCTCTTGTCTGGGAATGTTGAGGGCTGCGCCTAAGGCGTTATTTTGTATTACCTGCAATTTATTGAGTACGGATTGATTAGCGCCTAGGTACAGGCTGTTACAGTAATCCAGTTTGGATTGTATTAGGGCCCTGGCAAGGGTGAGGCAGCGGTTGGGTGATAGGAAGGGTCTGCTGGCCCTAATGAGCTTGCCGGTATAGGCAGCGGCTGAGGCGATCATATTGGTGTGTTTGCTGAGGTTGGAGTTGGCATCTAGATAGAAACCCAGGGTTTTTACGCTTTTGGCTATGGGAATGGGATGACCATCGATGGTGATGTTATTATAGCAAGGGTCAAGTTTAGTTAGAGTGTTGGGGGAGCCGACAATTAGGAGCTCTGTTTTCTCATCATTCAGGCAGAGACCATGGGAGGCCATCCATGCCTGAATGATGGAGAATATTTTGTTGATCCGGGCGGAGTCTTCTTGGTAATTACCAGAGATAGTGAGGAGTATCTGGGTGTCATCTGCGTAGTTTGTGTAGGTGACACCCAGATGATCCAGTTGGTCAAATAGGGGCTTTGTAAATATGTTATACAAAGTGGGGGATACACAGGAACCTTGTGGGACCCCGCATGTGATGGGGGTGGGGTCTGCTGCAGCTGTGGTGGAAAAGACTCGTATGGTTCTGTTAGCCAGGAAGGATTGTATCCATGTGATGGCAGGGGAGGAGAAGTGGGCTGCGGTGGCAAGGTGATTACAGAGGACCTCATGGCTGACCAGGTCAAAGGCAGCTGAGAGGTCTAGGAGGAGTAGGATAGCGGCATTGCCTTTGTCTTTAATTTCATCAATCTGGCTTTTGAGATCAACAAGGGCGGTTTCAGTTCCGTGTTGAGGTCTGAAGCCAGATTGACGTATTCCTAGCAGTTGGTTGGATTCTAGGTATTCCTGAATTTGGATGTAGGCGACTCTGTCTAGGATTTTCAGTAGGAAGGGGACTGTGGTGATGGGCCTGTAGTTTGTGGGTGTGGCCGGGTCGAGGGATTGTTTTTTCAGGAGGGGGAGAACCCATGATTGTTTTAAGTTGCTGGGGATGGAGCTGCTGGTGAAGGATAGGTTGATGAGTTTGGTGATGAAGGGGGAGAGCTCTCTGGCTGCATCTTTTATGATTTGAGCCGGGCAGCTGTCTCCTTTACAGTTAGAGGGTTTCAGGGATGTGATGATTTTTTGAACTTCCGGTATGGTGACTTTTTTGAACGAGAAGCCTGCGCTAGTGTAGTTAGGTGTGGGTAGGCTAAGGTTGGTGACATTGTTGTTGAGTTGTTGCCGTTTGTTTTCGATTTTAGTTTGGAGTCCTAAAATTTTATTGATGAAGGCGTTCTGGATGTTGGTGCACCAGGGTTAGTCTTTCGGGCAGGTTTCCGGGGGCGAAATAGGGTTTTCAAGTTCCTTCAGAATTTTGAATAATTCTTTAGTGGAGGATCCTGCTTGAGTGATCCTGGTGTTGTAATTATCTTTTTTGGTCCGGATTATCTCGCTTTTGTAAAGTGAGGATAAGTTAGTGAGGTTGGATTTGTTTACTGCAGTGGGGTTAGTCTTCCAGGTGAGGTGAGCCTTAGCTTTCTTTTTTCTAAGTAGTTTGAGCTCAGGGGTGTACCATGAGTTCAGATGAGCTTTGGGTTTAGCTTTGCGTACTTTCAGCGGGGCAACAGTGTCCATTGCTTTGGCCATGGAATCGTTGAAGGTGTCAATCAGCAGGTTTAAGTCAGCGTTAGCTGGGAGGGCATTGAGGGTAGGTAAGACCAGTGGTAGTAGGGCTTCAGCAGTGATGCTGCGTTTATTCCTGATGGGGTATGCTGGTGCCATGGGGTGTTTATTGGGCAGTACCTGATTGGTGTTAACCTCAAGGGGGATCATGTGGTGATCGGTCCATGCCAGAGGTTGGGGGTCTTTGCAGGTTGTGTTGCAATTGTGGGTTGCTACCCAATCAAGGGTTCTGCCTTTTTGGTGGGTAGGGAGTACAATGAGTTGAGTGAGACCGTGATCGGTTAGGGCATTGGCCAGGGATGCAGCAGGTGCGTCGTTTGGGTCTTGGTAGCCGAGGTTGAAGTCTCCGAGGATCATGAATTGTGCTGTTGGTTTGGACATTTTGGTGATGAGGGATGTTATGTCTTCTTCGAAGTTGAAACTGAAACTACTAAGCATTTGGTTGTGCATTGTTCTATTTGAATATTCAGAGGATGAGATATTTGGGGAAAGTGTTAATACTTGTTCATTGGAGCGACGAAAAAAATCTCTGGTGGCGCTGTTTGTACATGCCAGATCCTTCCAAACCAGGTTACAAAGTCTGGGCTTCACTCGGAACATCTTGAAGCCCACACATATAACGCAGGCAGGATTCTGGATTGGGTAGTTACACATGGTAGAAAACGTAGAGACTATACTATGCCCATGGTCGCATCACTTATCTATACATTTTCAAATTGATCCTCCTGTGCTTGAATAGAAAACTAAAGTGGCCCCTTAAAAAGTCAGGTGTCGTAATCTGCACAAACGCACCACTGCCTCTGTGTGTCCATTCTTTGAACCCATTCTTAAGACCCTTGATAGCTTTGAATCATCCACCGACCTGGTGTCAGCCTATGATGATGTGATGACAGTGGCAGTTAACTCTCTAGCCCCGTTAAAGCAATACTGCTTAAATCCCAGCCCTCAAAACAACTTGTCTGTCTTCCCCTTCCCTTGCCTCGTCGCACCTTGAAACACTTGTGTATAGGCGTGTTATAAATGCCATATCATATCATTCCATATCGTATCATGGTATATCCCAGAAGTTCAAACTCTGAAGTGCAAGAAAAATATGGCATTGAAGAGCTGGAGATATTCATCATCACTGGTGGATAAAGCTAGATATTCTGAAGCAGCTAAATCCTACAAATTTGCAATTCCGGATGCAAAGAAACTATTTTATAAGTGAAGAATTCAGGACACATCATCATGCTCCAAAGAGTTGTTTAGACTACTCGGTGATCTTGAGGACCCATGCCCTGTCGTCTCCCCAGTGACAAAAGACACCCCCTGCTGCACGGATATTCAGAATTCCTTGAGACAAAAAAATTGCTAAGATTAATGAAGGACAGTGCCCTGCGCTCTGTGCCACCCAGGACCTGTCCACCATAATCGGCTCAGAACACGCATGTTCCTCCCCGCCTCCTTTCAGGTTCTGTGAAATCTCGAAAGCTGACATGCTTGATCTATTGGTGAAAATTTAACCCACAATCTGCAAGGACGATATCCGTCCAGCCACTATTGTTAAATCATATGCAGAGATGTTTATGCCTTTGATGACCACATTTGTCAATCTTTCATTTAGGGAGAATATTGTCCCAGGTTTGTTCAATCAGGCCTGGATCTCTTCTCTCTTAAAAAAAAAAAAAAGAAATGCTGGATCCCAACATCCCTAGCAACTATCGCCCAATTAATAACTCGCCCTTTCTTTTGAAAATCATTGACAAAATGGCATTTCAACAAATTCTAATTCCTGTAGCTTAATAACATTCTAGGCTCCAACCATTCTGGGTTCAGAAACTATCACAGCACTGAAACCACTCTCCTTGAGCTTAAAACGTTCATTCCATAACACGCGGATAAAGGCAAAGCATCACTCTTGACGCTACTTGATCTCACTGCAGCATTTGATCTTGTCGATCATACTATCCTAACCACTAGACTACAAGACACTGCCCATTTTTCTAGTTTTTCTAAAACTAAAGTGGCCCCTTAAAAAGTCAGGTGTCCAGTTTGGTTCTCTCTTTTCTCTCTAAGCGGATGGCGAGAGGAGTCTTTGAAGACTTCATGGCAGAAGAATATGTCCTGGAGTTTGGGGTGCCCCAATGCTCCTGCTGTCCCCAACGCTTTTCAACATCTTTATTCTACCTCTTTTTAGCTGCCTGGATGCGGACGGTGTCGGGTAAGCAAACTATGCGGATGACACTCAGTGTCTCTTCCCCCCATTTTGGCAACCATGAGCTTGATTCACAGGCTGTTAATAACACTTAGAATCACATGCATCAGTGTTTGACTATTAATGGCATGGCACAGAACAATGGGAAAACAGAGATTATGTTGGTAGGCACAGCCTCCAAACTACATAAATTGGATCCCATATATGCCACTTTTCAAATCTCTGACTGCCTCCTAGCAACACTCTTTAAAGTTAAAACATTGGACTTGATACTGGACTCGGAGCTTACTATGAAGGCACTTGCTAGTAGCCTGGTATCACATGCTTCATACTATGTCAAGTTACTCGTACAGGCAAGACCATTTCTTTACAGGGCGGACAGGGAAACGCTGGCCCGTGCAATCATTGGCTCATGTCTGGACTACTGTGCCACTCTTCTGCAGGACATTTGTAAAAATAGAGATTAATCGCCTGCAGGTGGTCCAGAATAATGCAGTCAGGCGGTGACTGGTATTCGCAGAACAGAGAATGTGTCTGCAGCAAGAAGATCACTTCATTGGCTGGCAGTACAGAAGCAAATCCATTTCAGAACACTGCGTCACGCATGTTTTTCTTGATGGAAAAAGTCCAGCATATCTAACCAAAAGATTAGGTGGCTGCCAGCCAAGCGAGCGCTACGCACCAACAATACTGGCTTGGTGGAAATTCCTGTACTGCTGCCAAGCATCCCCATGTTCAGAATGGCTGTTTCTCAGTGGCCGCTCCCGAAATGCCCTCCCACCGGATCTTAGACTGTGTGGGGCAATTTCAAGTTTTAGGCGCAGGCTGAAGACCCTTCTGTTTGAATAAACCTAGCTATACCGCCTATTCTCTCCACCCTGGAATCTCTGGTTTGGTTGACTGTAATGTTTCCTGAATTTGGTTTAGTATCTAAATAAATAGATTTTACAAAGTTCTTGCTTTTGTTTAAGGTGAGTCTACAGAGCCCAATCTACCTCCACTTGACTATTTGCTACATTCAGCCAGAGAAGCTTGGAGTATCTTGGCTGTTGCGATGGTCCAAGATGTTCTGGCTCCACCGATTAGGCGAGGCCACCAGTGCTCTTCTTCGGGATCCGTGAAAGGTGCCAGTACTTGCCTCAAGTACACTGCTCGAATTTTAGCCGTTGACTGGCAGTCGGTTAGCAGGTGTCACACGTTTTGGCTGGTGTTTTCAATTTGGTCTGGTGTTTTACACAGTCTGCACATTTTGGATTCTGATTGGCCTCTGATTTGAAGTATCTCTTCGGTGTGTAGTAAGTTTGAACGTGCTTTTAAATAAAGTTGGCGGAGGGTCTACTCGGGAATCTTCTTAGAAATTGAGCAGTTTCATTACGTTTTAATGTGTATGGTGGCAGCTGGGCGAGGAGTTAGTTCTCGGATGCTTTTTCCAAAGTTGTAATCCAGTCTGAGTCAACGAGTTTCCTTTTGATTTTGTTTGGGTTGGAAATTAGGTCTTCTTCTGTGCATGCTATTTGGTCAAGTTGTGTCTTTATCTTAACTGCCCATTTCGCAAGCATTTTGCAGTTTCCTGATGCATTTTCCGCGTTGATAAGTTGGTAAAGCGGTAAGCGTTGGGGTATGATCGTTTTTCTATACAAAGCAATGCTGTTAGTTTCTACTGTTGCATTAAGCGAGACCAAACCCAGTTCTCTCCGTATGGCGGCCATAGCCGTAGCTTTTGGTAGATTTAATACTGTCTTCCAAAAGTGGCCCTCTATCTTTTGCCAAAAGCTGTCAGGGATCGTCTGCATTGCTTCGGCCCTGGATGTGAGTGCCAGGACGACTTTCGCCTTGTAGAATTTGATCGTTGGTATCAGTGAGAATCTTCCGTATTTTTTTTTCCAAGATTTTAGCTTGTGTTGCTAGCGCTCTTACTTTGGGCCAGAGATGGTTTGCATTCTCGTTTCCAACTATGAACTGTCCACGATCACCCCCAGAAATCTGAATTTCGATACTGGCTCGATCTGGATCTTTTCCATCACCCATTTGAAGGTGCTATGTTTTTTTTTTCTTTTGCTTTTCCCAAAATTAGGATTTTCGTTTTGTTCTTGTTTACCTCCAGATTTGATTGCTTGATATAATCAGACAAATTGTCTAATTGTCTCTGAAGGCCTATCTGCGTTTGGTCCATTAGCACAATGTCGTCGGCGTATGCTAGACGTGGCATTGGGACGTTCCCTAATTTTGCGGGAAAGGCTCTCACCGCAGAGTAGGTCTCTTTGAAGTCGCCCATGAAGGCTACAAAAAGTGCTGGGGCCAGAGGGCAGCCCTGTTTGACACCTCTTCGCGTTGGAATCTCCCCGGACAGAAGGCCTTTTCTCTTCAGTTTCACTCGCATTGAGGTGCCTTAATGGGAGCTAAAATTGATTGAGGGCAGTGCCAGGGGTTCAGTTTTGCCCATAAGAGTTCCCTGTCGATGTGGTCAAAGGCTTGAGTTAAGTCTATACAGGTCACAAACAGTCTGGTTGAGGCCTCTAAGGTTTTGCTCTTGGCTGTGCTTAGGAGAATGATGTTTATTGTGGTGGACGAGTTCTTTTTAAAACCTGCTTGAAAGGGGTCGTTGCATGGCACCTACAATGCCCAAGTCTGAAATCGCTTTAGAAGGAGCATGCTGAAAATTCTGCCAATTGTCAAGGAGGGCGATTGGTCTGTAGTTGCTATGGTCAGATGGGTCTCCTTTTTTGTAGATTGGGACCACATTGGAGGATGTCCAGGATCACGAAATTGATCGAGTTTCTGCACACTTGCTGAAAACTAGGCTGATGAAATGGGACCATAAGTTTTGAAAGTTTTTAAGGTCAATGTTGGTGATTCCGTCGGGTCCTGGAGCTCTCGAAGCTTTAAGATTGGGGATTGTTGCTCTGATGTCTTCCTGGACCGACACGTCCGCCCAGGGTCCGTCGTCTTCAGGTCCTGCCCGAGTCATTGGCTGCCAAAAAGGCTTTGAAGTGAAGTTTCCATTTTTCTTCGCTGACAGTTAGATGGTTCATTGGCCTTCTGTTTTTAATTTCAAGAGTGACCAGAATTCTCCTGTTTTTGCCTGTTCTTTTTTTCAGTACCTCTTCAGTCTCCTTTTGATAAAGATTTACTTGATGATGTTTCAGCCAGGGCTTCTATTTCTTTACTTCCATATCCACTTGAGCCAATAGGCCGGGTGAGCACGATTTTTTGGCTTTGCGCTTTAGTTGTCTGAGGCTTGCGCGTTTCGCGACGAGTTGCTTATCATATTGGTGGAGGCCCAATTTCCCCGATCCGCTCCCACTGCGTGAGATTACTTTATAGGGACTCAGCAGTGGTTGAAAGTCAGTGACCGCTGCATCTTGTTCGGATGTATGGATTTTAATTTTGTAGTTCCTCGTCAGTTCTTCTACTTTTGCCGCTGACAGTTTTAAGCGATTGCGCTGTAGGTTTGACTCCATTTCTCCGTTCATTTTGGGATTATTTTCTGCCATCGAGCTCCATGATGCTATTAAGATATTGTGGTCGCTAGGTTCAGTGCGGATGACTTCAAAATTAGTTATTAACTCTAACATGGCATCCGAGGCAAATATGTAATCTATGGTGCCTTTTAAGGAGCCTCTCTCAGCGTATATGTTGTCGATTACTGTTTCTAGCCTGTTCAGGAACTTTTTGTCTGAAATGGCTTGTGGGTTCCAATATGAGTTTTATAATTGCGATCTCTGTAGTTGTTGTTTTTCCTGAGTGCTTGTCATAATTTCTCTAGGACGTTTTAATGGCTAAATGATGGCTCGAGAGTGTGAGTGTCTCTGTTATATTGATTCCGCTGTCCACTCTTGCTGCCAGAAGAAGTCCTGATGATGGCCGACCCAGCCTGTTTGTTGTTGCCGGTGAAAATGCTCTCTCAAAACCCTCAAGGGCTGGTTTTTCTGTTAACCATAGCTCCTGTAAAGCTACTATGTCGAACCGCCCAAGTCGGGGCCGCCTTTGGTCATGAGGTGCTTGTACCCACAGGTGTTCCATGAGACAATTTGTATGGTTTTTGTTTCCTGCAGGAATTGAGTCGTTGTAGATGTAGTCTCAAAAGCCCCGTCTCCTAGAGCTGTTGGTTGCTATTTTTCAATGTTGAGATTAGCGACTTTGGCAGCCAAGACCAATGTGGTTTCGGGGGCATTGTTGATGTTGGGGTGTTGGGCTCGTTAGTCCTGCTTCAGGCCGTGCTGCGAATAGGAGCCTGTTTGGAGGGGATTGGCTGACTTGTAGTGTTTGTAGGTTTTGAAATCGACCCAGTACGTCTCTTACCAGTCTGGACTCCTCAGTTTTTCTGGTTGAGACGACTTCTGGCAGGTCTGGCCTCACTGTTAGCGTGTTTGTCGGTCTCTCTGCCGTTTCTTTGTCGCGGTTCAGCCTATTGTCCTTGTAAAGTGATTCCGTTCTCGAGACATAGTGCGCTTTTTTTCCTATGGTGTGAGGTTGGAACCTTTTCACTGCGTCTGAGTCCCTCTGGGCAGTGATGTCTGTTAGTCTTAGGCCCCTCTCTAATAGTGCTTCTTGAGCTGATTTCAGTTGTAGACTGTAGTTCTTCGAACTTATATGTAAGTAACATTTCACTTTGGTGCCCGAGTGGTAAGGTTCTACTAAAGTTAAGTCCTCTGTTGATAGGTGATGTAGGCTCCTTAATTGTCTGAAAGTTTTCAGAACTCTTCTTCTGTTTAAGATTATGTCCACTTTGTTATTTCTTGTTTTTTCTGATTTCGGAACATTCCGTAGTTGTCTGGTGGTGGCGACTTTCTTTGTAGTTTTTTTTTTTTTTTTTTTAACCGGATGGCGGTCATGTTGGTGGTTTTCCCTAGGGCGGTCGATGAAACTGTAGATGCGCCGGTCGGGGCTCTTGTCCGGTCTTTGGTGGCAGGAGGCCTTGGGTGGATCATGGTGGTTTCGTTATCGCCTCTCGTGCTCGGCTTTCAGGCTTTTTTTGCAGCTGGTTATTTGTGGAGCATTTGTGGCTCTACTGGTTAAACTGGTTGCCCGCTTGTTTCCCGTCCCCCCTTGGAGAGGCTTGTTTGTCTGTCTTGATTTTCTTTTCGAAAATGTTTTCTTGGTCTTTGTATACCGACAGGTTCATCAGGGCTTTGTCAGACAGAAATTCTTCGACTGTAGTTGGAGACCTTGGTGATTCGTTCGATGGGTGATTTGTGGGACCAAGTTGTTTTAGGCCTTTCCCCGTAACTAATTCTTCTGATGGTGCTCGGTGAGAACTTGTTCCCCGAATGCACCTGTCCTCTTGCTTTTCTGGACGAGGCCTTGGGCTTGTTGTTGGCTGTGGGAGTTTAAGTAGTATATGCTTGTTTTTTTTGAGCATTGGTGTTCAATGTTGAAATTTTCCGGCAAAGCATTTTTCTTTTTTTGCGGGGCCTCAGTTGTTAAGAGCCGCATCTGGAAGGTTTAATTTAAAATTGAACGATTTGCTCTGTGGTAATGTTGGAGTCACACCATTTCCTGTGATGGTGTTGAAAATGCTGAAGGCCCCTTGGGTTTGGGTTTCAGCATTTGTAGTTTGTTTGGTCAGATCGATGTGGCATGCTGGTAAGGAAGTCTGTGTTGCAGCATTTAGGAGTGAGGGAGGGGGATTTCTTACCCTTGATCAGCTTCCCAATTCGCCCCCTTTCTTCTTCCGGGGGGGGGGGGGGGAATTTGCACCTTCCTAATCTTCTTTGCGGTGATGGCTTCCATGCCTTTTTCCCTTGACATCACGTAACCCTCAAGGAATGTTAAATTTGTGAGGATCATAGCTGAAACTGTTGCGTGGTCTTTCATTGAGTCGTTTAGTGATTCGTACAGCTTACAGAATGGTGCCAGGGCGATGGTGATAGCCGACATGATAGTAAGCATGTCCAGTTTCTTCGTTGGTGTCTCTTTTTGGGCCATGCTGGATCTTTTGTTTCTGCTTGCTGTCCCCAACAGTGAGTTTGAGAACTGATCGTAGGACTTCCGACATAGGGGTGGAGAAGATAGTCTATGGTTTCTACTTTGTCCCATTCTGCCATTATAGAGTTGTTGGATGTCCTCTGTGGAGTATGGACTTTCCTCTCTATTTGATCTTCCCCCTGGGGTTTCTTTGTGGGTGGGAGGGAGGGAGCAGTTTCCTGGCCTTCATGGTCGGCCCTTCTGGATGTATCAAGTCCTGGGCTCCCCCTTTGTTGCCTGACCTGACCGGACTAAGTCTGGGCGGACCCAGCTGTGTAGGAGTATGCTGTGGCACCCCCTGCTGGTGACTGCGGGCAATTTGGGCCTCTCTGATCTTGATTTTCAGCATTGGCTGATTCTTTAAGTTCTTTGACACTTTCGCCAATGATGGGTGTTTTTTCAGTTGGTGGGGTTGACTTATCCACTGATGCCCCTACTTTGGGTGCCTCCTTGGTCTCTGCTTTCAGGGCTTCTTGAAGTGGTTGGTTGGTATTCACTGATGCCTCTTCTAAGGTTGCGATGGCAGGTGATTGCTTTGTGGGCGGTGTGTACAGTGAACTTGGAGTTTTCCCATTTATGGTTCCAGGACTTGCCAGTGTTTTGCGTGATTTAGGCGGCAGAGACGCGTCTTGGATTGCTTCCAGGATTTATGCGTCAGAAAGTTCTAAAATGTCATATTCACGTTTTTCCTGGCTTTTGAAAAAGTCCTTCAGAGAATTGATGTTCCCTGTTTTTAAGGACACCTTTCTTGCATTTGGTCTTTGATGGTTGTCCTTGTTTCTTCTTTTTTTTTGTACTCTTTTTGCGTTCGGATGGGGGGGGGGGAGCGTGATTATCTCATCCATTTCAATCCAGGGTCCTTATGTTGGGGTTGTTTCCTTGGTTTTCGTTTTTTGTGGTCTATTGCTGTTCTTTTTCTGATAAGTTTTATTTTCGTTTTATTGTTTTGCTGAGGTTTCGTGAATATTGCTGAGGGGTTCCCTGCTGGAGCGCCTATTGCCTCCCTTGGAGTTGTTTAAAGTTTGTCCCCCCTGGTTCCGGAGGCCTCCGTAGGATTTGATGATGATTCGTCCACAACGTTTTCATTTCTTGTGTATGTTGCCTGGGTATCCCCTGCCATTAGGGGGCACAGGTCGGTCGCTTCAAACGCGGTGTGGATTTGTGCTTTGATGATGCGTGAACCCGCTCGGACGGAATCGTCCATATCTGGCACTGGAATCGACGGAAAGACCGTCCCGGGTTTACCTTGCTGGTCCTGTGCACCCGCCTCACTAGGCCCCTCCCGTTCCCACTGGGAGGGGAGAGGTCGGAGCTGCCTCATCCAAGGTGAGCGGGGTCTTCGTGCTTTGATCCAGCTCGCCCTTCGCGGCTGCTTCGTCCTTTCGGCACGCTTGGGCCCCCACCGCCGCCTTCTCGCCATTTGCCGCCTTCGCCAGCCCTCCGGCTGGCGATGGACGGGGAATTAACCCAGGGACTAGTGACGTGGAGGTTGCGTGCTGGGTGATATCTTCGGTTGCTTGTGCCTCCAGCATTTCCAAGCTTTTGTAGGCGAGGATAGCAAATGAGGGTGAGGGCAGGGCAGAGATGGTCTTGAGAGGTGCCCCCACCCTTTGCGTCGGACGAGAACTTCTTAAAGTTCTTTTCTCCTTACTCCCCTCTACTGTTACCGTTTGAATTGGAATCAACGGTCCCTGATAGGACGCCTTTAGTTTTTTACTGTTTTTTTCTATCCGTTTACTGACTGGTATTACCCGGGCCCTCTTGAGCCCCCGAGAACACTGCAGAACACTTCTCGCCACGCGTTCCGCGGACTTCTGAGGTTTTTAAAGCTGATGCAGGGTATTGTGGGGATTGAAGACACGCCCTCCCGCAGTAAACACTGAAAACACACTGCGGCAGTCACCGCAGAACACTTCCCGCCACACTTTCCGCTCCCGTATTTGTTTTGCTGTTTTGGGGTCTGTCTTGTCCCTGCCCTTCTATGCCTATGGGCGTTGTCCCAGCGCTTTACAAATACATTCATACATTTTTTTTTTTTAAATTAAAATTTATTTTTTTAAGTCTGAGAGGCTGGCCGTGGCCACATGTCTCAAATCAATCAAATCATTTCATTTGAATACTTCTAATTAGTGCTTGTTAGTTGTTTTTTCACACTTTTTAAATAGAAAATGTAAATTATATTTGCTGTTGGTTTTAATAATTCCTTGTGGAATTTTTAAACGCTGAACTTTTGATATTCCAATGTACTTTTGATATTGTGAAGTGTTGGTTTTCGATTTTTTGTAAAGAATGAAATTTCACTTAACTGTGTTTGAAAGCTCTTTTTTGTAAGTTTTTTTAAACTAAACACATAACATTTTTTAAATAAAACGTACCTCCCAATAATGTTCTTTCCTGCTGGATGTTCTTCACACAGAATCATCATTGCCCTGCCAACTTGCCCTATGGGGGATACCTTTTACACCTTATTGTTCTGTGGTCACTAAGCAGCTGAGTACTACGGAAAAATGTGGAACTGAGGTCGCGACAAGTATATATGGAACCATTGTGTCCCATAAAATGACATACAACATGAGGCGCATAATGGCGCCCCTCTGCTCCCCGTGGCAGTGAAAGAATTTCCAAAGTCAGTTGGCACTGGAGATGGAATATCAAAGATAAGGAATTTGTTGGAGGAACATTAATCAGAAAAAAACATTACTGAGATGTAGGTGATTTGTTCTTGTGGTCGCTGTTAGCTTGTCCAGAAGAATAAGGGATACAAGTCTGCTCTTTGGTAGGCCCTTATTTTACGTGCAGATGTTGGTTCTAAGAACTTACTTTTTTATTCCAGAAGTTATTAGAATTTCATTTAAATGAATAAGTGGTTATTCCATTATTCCACCACAGATCTCACTCTGCTTCAGCATAGGAGACAGAAGACAATTTTTGAATCTTGAGACTCCTTACATTATACCTGGACAGAAAAAAGCCCTCAGGAAATCTAACCATCTGTTTGTTTTATATTAGGGGCTCCCTATGAAACAAAGCTGCAAAAGCTACCATTGCCAGACAGCTAGTGCCTTGCATTTTCAAGTGTTAACAAAATGTCTAATATTAACTTCTCCAGCATGGGGTCTGGCATGGATTTACATGCTCATGAATATTCCCTGTCGTCAGGCCGGGAATCCTCGGTAAAGAAAAAAATCAGTATCAGTTTCGTTTCTGATCTGTCTTTCTTAGTAGTAACCAATCACTGGGTCATACTGCCCCCAGCCAATGACTGCGCTCTCCCTAAGCCTCTCCCCTGGCAGCCATCCTCAGATTTTTACCGCACGTTCAAGTGTTGGGAGTCCTCGTGCTATAGCTCTCAAGCTTTTACTGTGTTTTGCACTTTTTCAAAGAGATTTATCTCATTTTTCGGTCAGTTGAGCCTCAAGCTCCACCGTTTCTACTTCCGATCAACGGGGACCCCTTTCGGAATTTTCTACGCCCCTCAAGGGTGAAGTTTTCGTCGAGCTACGCTTCTTGGAGGATTCCAGATGTTTCCGAGGCCTACCTCGTGGACATGGCCCAGGAGAAAGGAAGCTCGACGCCCAGCAAGCTGTTTAGGAACTGCCCTGGATGCAAGCTACAGAACCTGTTCAAGGAGGACGAGCACTGGAGGTGCCTCTACTGCCTTCACAAAGACAAAACGCATGTGGAGAAGGACTCTGCGTTTTGCTTGAACATGTCGGAACACACCATGAGGGATCGTCGGACCGTCTCGCCAACTGGCTGGAAGGTAAGAGCCCAGCAGGTGAGAAGAAGTCGTCTGAGTGGTCGTCTAAGTCTTGTGAGAGCGCCCCGGCGACGGGGACCCAACAGAAGGCTAAGCACTGCGAGTCCGTGGGCACTGGGAGCGCCGAACGGTCGGGCTCCTCGGCTGCCAGGAAGGGTGCATCTTCGCCGACGCCATCAACCACGAGCCAACGCTCTGGCTCAGGGAAGAGAAAATCAGAGAACCCGGCTAAGCTTCTGGAGAGGCCCCGGTCGATCTCGGAGGAACCGGCCGAGGGGGAGCTAGGCGGTGACCCTCCCCCTAAGGTGATGGCCTCAAGCGCGCCCAAGGTGGTGAAGGCCTTGATTCACCTGGCCAAAGACCTCTATTGAGGGAGTTGCTGCGGCCCTGGCGAAGCCTACGGAGGCTACCCCAGTGGTGGCGACCTCGGGGCCCAGAGTTTCCCCGCCTCTCCGGAGGGAATCCTCTTTTAAGCCCATCGAGAAGACCCCTGTTAAGACCCCGGTGGAAAAAGAGGGGGGGGGCAGGTGGCCATTACAGACATGGACACAGCCTCCGAGGAGGAGCTGGTAGAAGTCGAAGAGGGACTTGACAAGAATTTGGTAGAGGCCTGCTCCCACGGGAGGGATCCCGACGAGGGTGGTGACGACAAGGCTCCGGTGGAGGAGAAGCAACCGTCGCACCTGTCGCGGCCAGAGCCACAGGACAACTCGGCAGCCATCTTCACAGCAATCCAGGCCTTATGCACGGAGATGAGGACCAGATTGCCTCTTCCCCCCCGACGGACGACCCGACTGAATCGGGTCCGTCGGGAAGCCCTCCAAGCAAGAGGAGGAGGATTCATCCAGCCCCGCCTTGTCAGCCCTCACGGCCCTCTCAGCCTTTGTCTCCTTCCCCGATCCCGAGGGATAACACGGGAACAGAAACGGCCACGACGGGGACGGATGATGACGGTGGTGACGACGGGACGGATCTCCCGTCGCCGATTCCTCGGGCTTCCCCGCCCGACGAAATTGGCACGTTTCACGCCATGATTGCCAGGGCATCCAAGCTTTTCCAGCTCTGCCCCGAAGAGAAGGAAGGCTTCCTCTACCAGCGGCGTGAGGCCAAGAGGAAGACGGTCCTCGCGGTGCCATTGCTGGATGACATTTGGGACCAGGGACTTGCTCTCCTTAAGAACCCGTCCACGACGCCTGCCAAGAGGGACCGGTATGAGAAGAAGTACCGGGTCCCCAAATCCGCCCCGTTGTGCCTTAGGGTGCAACTGACCCAGGGTTCGGTCGTCTCAGCAGCAGCCAAAAAGAAAGCACGGGGGGCATCGGCCTCGACTTCTACTTCCCCGCCGGACGGCGAGGGAAAGAAACTGGATGCAATGGGACGAGTCATCTCGTCGGGGGCGGCAACGAAGATTAAGGCGGCCAACGCCCTGGCGATCGTGGCCCGCTACGACAGGGAATTGTGGTACAAGATCTCCCCCCTGTTGGACTTCCTACCGGACGACAAGAGGGCGGCGGCCCTGGCGATCTTGCAGGAAGGCGAGGTGGCGTCCAACCACGCCATAACGGTGGCCACGGACATTGCCGACACTGGTTTCCGCCAGTTGGGCAACAACGTTTGCCTTAGACGGCGGGGGTGGCTCAAGGCGACGGATTTCCGCCAAGACGTGCAAGCCAAGGTTTTGGACATGCCCTTCGACGGGAACAATCTGTTGGGGAAGACAGTGGAGGAGTCCCTCCAAGCCATCAAGACCGACACGGAGACTGCTCGGGCCCTAAGAGTTCTTAAGCAACGACGGCCGTCCTTTCGGAAATCCGGAGGCACACAAGGTGCCTCCAAGGGATTCGGCGGTGGCTCCTCTACGTACCGCCAGGCGGCTTGATCCTCATCGCAAGAAGCCTACAGGGAAGGAGGCAAGTCTGGGGGATCTCGCCATCGTCGCCACAGAGGCCAAGGAGGCCTCCAAGCAGGACTGAACTGGCCGTTGCGTCTGGCCCCCACCGAAGCACCCCGGGGGGAGGCCGGCTGGCGAAGTTCATCAGCGTGTGGGAGTCCATCTCCACCGACGGTTGGGTGCTGGATGCCCTGGCCTAGGGGCATGCCCTCGAATTTCTAAAGAAGTGCCCCCCCCATTCCACCCATGGCCAGGAAGGAAAACCATGTCCCTCAACTACTGTTGGAGGTAAGGGTGATGCTCAAGAAAGGTGCCATCGAGCTTGTCCCGAAGAGGCTAAGGGGCTCCAGAGTTTACTCAAGATACTTCCTCGTAAAAAAGAAGACAGGAGGATGGCGCCCCATCCTGGACCTGCGTCGACTAATCAAGTACATCAAGGCACAGAAGTTCCGGATGGTTACCCTCAGGCACGTCCTGGGACAGCTTGAGGAAGGCGACTTCCTGTCGTCGTTGGATTTGGAGGATGCGTACTTCCACATCCCCATTCTAAAAGGACACCGAAAGTTCCTCAGGTTCGTAGTCCAAGGACGGCACTACCAGTTCAAAGCCCTCCCGTTCGGACTGAAGTCGGTGCCCAGGGTATTCACCAAGTTCCTAGCACCGGCGGTGCCGCGGCTGCGCCTGCAGGGGATCCATGGCTACCCCTACCTGGATGATTGGCTCATCCGAGCAAGGACAAGGGAACTCAGTGAGGTCCATCAAGTCCCTCCTCGGGATGATGTCCTCGTGTATTTATCTCGTGCGCCTGTGCAGGCTTCAGATGCATCCACTAGAGGAGTTTCTTGACGCCCGCTGGATCCAAGCGGCGGGCAGCTTAGAGGACAGGATCCCTCAACGAGACTTTCCGACAAGTGATCCGGTGGTGGGGCACCCACGCTCATCTGACGGCGAGCACAGACTTTCAGACCCCGACTCACCAGGTGACGGTGACTACGGATGCCTCCGTGGAGGGGTGGGGAGCGCACACCAGAGATCTTCACTCGAGAGGCCTTTGGCTCCCAGAGGAGAAGCCGCTCCACATCAACATCCTGGAGCACCGTGAAGAGTTCTGGGCCCTCAGGTCCTTTCTCTCGTCCCGCAAGGGCAAGGTGGTGAGGATCTTCACCGAAAACACCACCACAATGTTTTACATCCTAAAGCAGGGAGGAACCAGATCTCCAGCTCTGTCCAATGAAGCCCAGGACCTGTGGCATTGGGCCGTCACCCAGGGGATGTTTCTGGTACCCTTTTATCTGGCAGGGATAAAGAACACCATCGCCGACTCACTCAGCAGGGAGCTGCGCTCGTGCCACGAGTGGAACTGTGTCAGGATCAAGTGGATCGACTCTTCCAGCTTTGGGGCAAACCCCAGATCGACCTGTTCGCGACGGCGACGAACTCCAAGTGCCAGAGGTTCGCCAGCAGGTTTCCCCAGCTGAGGAGCATGGGCGATGCTTTCTCGTTTTCCTTGGGACGGCCTGTTCCTATATGTGTTCCCTCCGTTGCTGTTGCTGCACCGACTCATCAACCAGCTCAAGAGGTCCCGGTGCAGGATGATCCTTGTTGCACCGGCGTGGTCGAGACAGATCTGGTTCCCGGACCTTCTGGACTTGTCAGCGTCCCCAACAGTCAAGCTGCCGACGAACGCGGATCTTCTCTCCAGAGAAGGAGGTGCCATCCTTCATCACGATCCGGAGTCGCTGAACTTCCAGGCCTGGCTCCTGCAACACTAGAGTTTGGAGGGTACGATATCCCGGCTGACTGCAGAGAGGTTCTTGCAAAAGCCAGGGCGTCCTCAACTCTCAAGTGCTACGGACACAAGTGGAAGAGGTTCTCTGTCGGGTGCCATGCACGGAAGATTAACCCGCTACGGATTACTGCCCCTCAAGTGCTGCCGAACCTACTGTCCCTGGCCAAGGCTGGACTAGCTCATGCCTCCATCAAGATACATCTGGCTGCGATCTCCCGATACACCAGAACTACAGGACGGGCGTCTTTGTGGTCTCATCGTCTGGTGAAGGAATTTATGAAGGGACTGTTTAGATCGTTCCCACCGGTGAAGGCCCCTGCCCCGGCATGGGAGCTCAACGTGGTGCTGACCAGGCTCATGGGGGCGCCATTCGAGCGTCTGCATTCGGCGCCGTTGAAGTTCCTGTCGTGGAAAACAGCATTTCTTGTGGCCATCACCTCCGCACGACGAGTGGGAGAGATCAAGGCCCTATCCTGCAAGCCTCCATACTTGACTTTTCACGACACAAGGGTGGTGCCGAGGACGCACCCCTCCTTTATGCCCAAGGTGCCGTCAGACTTCCACCTCAACAAGCCCTTGGTGTAACCAGTTTTTTTCCCATCGCCTTCGTCGCCGGCCGAGAGGACTTTACACTCGCTGGATGTAGCTAGAGCGCTGAAGTTCTACGTGGACAGCACGAAGAGTTTTCGGAAGACGTCACAACTGTTTGTAAACTTTGGACCTGTGAACCAAGGGAAGGCTCTCTCGAAGGCTTCCATGTCCAGATGGCTCTAGGGCTGCATCATGCACTGTCACTGGTTGGCAAACCGACCGCTGCCCGGCTGTCAGAGAGCCCATTCGACCAGAGCGATCGCTGCTACCACGGCGTTCCTGTCTAGTGTGCCCCTGCTGGACATCTGCAGGGCTGCTACATGGAGGTCGACGCACACCTTCACGAGATTCTACTGCGTCGATCGGGACTCCATGGAGGAGTCCAGGGTCGGCCAAGCAGTGCTGCGCAAACTGTTCGCCTGAAGGTGGGCCTGGTGAGGAGATGAGAGTTGCTTAATGTTGAGTTATGTAATGCTTAATGTTGAGCCTTTATCACCTCCTGTGGTTGTGCATGTGTGTACTGCTATGTATTCTTATATATATTCATGAGCATGTGAATCCATTTCAGACCCCATGCTGGAGAAGGAACAAGTTACTTACCTGTAACTATTTGTATTTTTGTATTTATTTATTTGTATTGCGCAGCCTGCCCACGGGCATCAGGGCGCATGTTTAGAAAGGTTACAAGTGAATGTTACAGCAGGCAGTTAGAGGTTACATTTATATAAACATATATATAGTTATGTACAAACATATATAATTATGAACAACATTTACAAGGGTAATAAGCAAATCAGTTGTATACACGGTAGCCAGGAAGGTGCAAACTGTGATACATAGGTCAGTCAGCCATGGCGTCTTGCACGTGGAGCCAGTGTTTTACTTTACTTTTGAAGGAATGGAGCCAGTGTTTTACTTTACTTTTGAAGGAATGTTGTTCTCCAGCATGGGTCTGGCATGGATTCACATGCGAACCCTCCCTCCTTCCCCTCTGCGGCTCTTCACTTGGTCATACTGCCACTTTATGTGCTACCAAATCTGAGGATGGCTGCCAGGGGAGGGGCTTAGGGAGAGGGCAGTCATTGGCTGGGAGCAGTATGAGCCTGAGATCAGTGATTGGTTACTACTTAGAAAGACCGATCAGAAACAAAACTGATACTGATTTTTTTTTTTCTTTACCGAGGATTCACGGCCTGACGACGGGGAATATTCATGAGCATGTGAATCCATGCCAGACCCATGCTGGAGAACAACAGTTCTGTTTCGTTCCCAGTTATCTCCGAAATGGGGGCATGATACTATGTCCAGAAACGAACTGCACTGGTTTTGTGATTTCAAGAACCTGTTTCTACCTCCATCAGCTCTTGTGAAGTTATTTGCCTTTTCCTGAGACGGTTCTCTAGGTTTCTGCTTTGAAAAGGGCATACAACTTTGTTTTCAGCAGGACGTTGGGGAAGGTTTGCAATTTGAGTTACTTAGAGGCTCTTTGTTTAAGGGGATGTTTAATGGGCACATCCATTCGAGATAATTGATAGCATCAGCATTAAACACAGTCATGTGTTCAGTCTTTGGGTCACAGGTTTAATTATGGCAATGAGAATTTCATACTTTCATCATTTCAAGATTGATAAATTAAAGATGGGCGATGAATTGATGTAGGCATGTTTTCCCTTGTCTCACCTTTTGCTAGCAGGGGTCAAACAATCAAGGCCGAGCACTTAGGAGTAGAGCAGGGCAGACTAGATGGTATAATAGCCTTGACAGAGAGGCTGTGTACACCAGAGTCAAGGTAAAGAAACTTTTAGCTTTTCATTTAAGTACATATTTTAAGCACAATATCTGGTAAGTAAACCTGAAGAAAATGCAGTGCCTGTAGTTAGAAGTGGTGTTCGGCTACTAACCAGGGTTGGACTGGGGCATTAAATTGGTACAGGCATGAATGAAAAGGAAGCCCACGACCACACTTTACAATTCATTACTATCCGTAACAGACTGTGTACTATGCAATGGTGTGTTTTTGGTAAATATGTTGTAAAGAATGCATTTCTAAACATATTTGCTTAGTAATATTGATAAAAAACTATTGTATTAACTTATACAACTATCCACTCTCGCCAAAAAAAGGTCTATTCTGAATAAAAAAACATGCCCATCCTAGAATCATGGGGCGACACTTGGCATTTCCCCTATTTCCCTGTAGGCCAGTTCGAGACTACTATCCTTGCACTACAATTTCATCTGGGATCAGTATTGTCCATATTTCCTCCTGTGGGTACTGCAAACCTTTGTCCTATTGAACTTGACTAAATGTGAGAGATGGCCAGTGTCCCGACTGGAAGAGCAGTGTATTGTCCTAATGATGTGTGATTGTTAATTACTGGAGGGATAAAACACGCTGTCTGAACTAATCTTACTTTGGAATAGCTGTCGAGTACCCAGGAAGATATTTGACTTCTCAAGAAGGACATTAAAATGGTCAGGTACTTCTCTTCAGAGCCTGCAGATGATATCTCAGGTAAGTGCCAGAGGTCAAGTCCCTATTAATCTAATAAGACTGTGAAATCATAGAGCAGTTTCAGTCGACTTTTGCTCTGAAGGAGCAGAAGCCCAGTGCCGGAGAAGAAATAATGAATTTGGGGCTTGGAGAGTTTCAGTTAGGAGTAAGATGCAATGTTTGGGACTGGAAGTTTGCAGGAGGACTCCATTGAACAGTCTGTTCATATTTGTGTGGTATTAGGTTTGGTTGTGGGTGAGGGCAAGACTCCCAAGCCCCAAACATCTGTGTTTGCGCTGTAAAGTCCAACTCTTAAGATGAGCATAGCATAGGCAAGTATACAGGTTATCTATTGGTTTAAACAAAGGAATGTCCACTGTGGTAAGGTCAAGCAATGATACATGTGACACTGATTGTGGTTCAATAAAATGGCTTTATTTGTGGATTTTTTCATCGGACAAAAGGGGTTGGACGAATGCGTACAGCTGGTGAGGGTGATTACTAGAACTAATTAGAAATAGTCTAAAGCAAACAGTGCAAAGGATACTTCAACAAAACGTGGAGTGGTTAGCAAGGTGCCGAACATGTTACGTTGCATTCAATTAGCAAGGTTCTCAACCTTTTTCTGAAAAGACATGGTCTCTCATTGAGACAACCTGTTTTACAACATAATAATCCAAAGAGGTGGCCAACGTGAAAATTCCCAAATCCTAGTCTGTTAGTTCTTAGCCTCTGGGCTATTCTAGAATATAAAACCAATCTGCCAGTGCTTGAGTTTATAAAACCTAGTTTTCAAATGTGCTATGATATTCAGATCAAAGCAAACCACCCTTCTTGGGAAGGCTCCTTTTGGAGTTACTCAGACTGGGATCCCCTTCAGCTTCTTTGCTTTCATCATATTTAAGACCTCTCCCAGGGGTCTAGCTCCTCAGATTGCACCTTCTAGGCCTCTCCCAGACCTTGGGTTGCCTCTGCATTCACAAATTGTCTCTCCTAGACCTTGGGCTTTCTCAGGACACAATAGTAGTAAAGGGTAGTTCCCCCGATCACCCCCCCCCCCCCCATTACAGTCCTTTACAGGCAGCTGATGGGCTTCCCCTGCTTGCCATGGGTCAGGAGCGCCTCTCTGGCTTGATTGATGGTCAACCTGGTTTCTCTTTAACGTACAGCATAGCCTTGGCTTCCTCTAGGCATTAGACAGGTGTTCCTTGTTCCAGGTCTCTGTGTTAAGCAAGCTTGACTTGACTTGTATGATGAATCTGATGCCATCACTCCTTTGCCTGGGACAGCCTCTCCTCGTGTGGCCAGGGGACGGCATCTGCTACCTGACCCAGGGGGATGCTATTTGAGGGAGGATCACTTAGGCGGGAATGTGACCCTCTGGGCTGGGGGGGAGGGAGAATTGACATGACATCGGGTGAACCACAATATCCCCCTTTCCCGTTTACGCATATACCCCTGAAACCCTCATGCCTTTATGGTATATTGCCTTATTCCCTTCAGCTGCAGAGTCAGCTGCAGTTACTGGAGACACTTCGGGAGTCATGGAGCTGGTGTGTGCAATCTTTTCTCTGTGTTGTGCTGCTGGAGGAGGAGCTGATTGCAAATACTGGTCTCCAGAGGAGGGGGTGGGGTGGTTTGAGGGGGGCGTGTCCGGTAAACCGTAATACCTCCCCTTGTCCCGTGAATGAAGGGGCATTGACTTCTGCTAGTTCTAAGGGCCTGCCTCGGGTAGTGGTCAAAGTAGCAGAATCTGTCCCAGTTGCACTGTCTACAAGCTCCGCTCTGATGTGGACTCCCTTCCTAACTCTGCTGTGGCCTCTGTGGATGGGAAGTCCCTGCTTGGAGCTTCCTGTTTGGCAGTTGAGCAAAATGAGGGAGTGCCCCCCAGAACCCCTTCTGATGCAGCATTGGAGTCCTGGGAGAAGCCCAGGGATATAATTAAGAGCTTTACCTGCCAGCCTGACCAAGCACTAACAAGACTGGAGGTAAACATCCAGGAAATGGTGTCGAGAGATATGAGAGCTGGAGAGAACTTGGTCTCGGATGTCTCTGTTGGCCCTGATTTTATTCCCATGTACTTGGTGAGCGAGATAGACTCTCGCTGGATTTGAAATGTAATCCATGGAAAATTCCTGAATCCCCTGTGAATTCACATGTCTTTACTGAAATTATGCTACATCAGCCAGAAGTTCAGCGTTCAGGGTTCATGGAGGCAGCTTGTTCCCCCATGCTAATATCATCTAGTTGTGGTAGGCTATGGTGGAGTCTGGCTGACCCTGCACTTGAAGAGGTCAGTTTTGCACAGGTAGTGGGGGAAGTGGATGATGGTGGCTCTAGTGTACCCCCAGGGCCAACACTGGGGGAGAGGTCTTTTAGAACTGGGCCAGATGCCAAAATAATAGACTGGTTGTCATTTCGGGTGCTGCCCCGGTTGCTGGACTCTATGGATAGGCACTATGAGACCTTAAACCTTTAACTGCGTGAGGTAAGACAGGTGCTTAAAGATCTTGCGGGGAAGGTTAATTTCCTTGAGGGATTTATTATAGCATCCTCTAGGCCCCATTGTCAACATGTATGCTTTGGGAAAGATAAGGTGGATAGTGATGAGGTGGATAGCTCCCCCCCGCCACACCCTTGTGGCATTACTCTGTATGTTCAGGAGCAATTGGCTGCTGAAGCTGAAACTCAAAAGGTGTGTCCAAATACACAGTATTTGCCTTCAGTCTCTCTCCTGGGTGCGGGAGATGTAATGGCTCCTAATGTCCTTAGTAGTAGCCACATTGAGGCTCAGGCCCCTTTAAGGGGAAGGCGTCAAAGAAATTAAAAAGCGGCAGGATTCCAAGTAAGCAAAAGAATAGGGGGGGTCTGGTAAATGTATAAATCATTTAAACCTACAGCCTGGAAAGTCTGTCCCCTCAGTTCATGTGGATTCTGAGCAAAAAGGACGGCCTAGTAAGAGGAAAGGAGCTAAAAATTCCCAGGGGGAGGGGGGGCCTGGAACTGCCTCTGCAAGAGTACCTCTCGTGGAGGGTAGGCTGGAGCTCGACTCTAGAGAATTTTGTGGGCCTAAAAACATTGGAGAAGTGGTGTCTCTGGACCGAAGGAACATCTGTCTATTCATGTGATGACAGAATCGATATAAACATGGAGGCCCAGGCATATCAGCCAAATAAGACACTGATCCCGTAAACCGGGTCCGGCACCGGGAAATACTGTATCCTAAGGGATTGAAATGTGAGGGGGAGTAAGTTATGCTCACTTCCACCTATGAGCATGAATAAAGTAATAGGGCAAGTGCCCTGTAATAACATGATTCTCTACCCAATATTCTCCAAAGCTCAAGGTATTAAAGACCCTAAAAATACTCCTGAGGCCCCACATGTAGTGCTGAAGAAGGCTTTCCCCTTGTTCCGCACTATTGAAGAAAAAAGATCTGGGCTAGCAAAAAGTACCATACTACCAAATAAACCGGCCGTAAAAATCCCTTTTTAATGGGAGGGCAAAAAAGACGTTAAAAGGGGGCAAGTCTAAAGGAGCAGGTACTACAGAGTTTACAACAGGTACATTGTTAAGTGATGTAAATTGTGTGCTCTTGAGTCAACACTTTTGAAAGCTCAAATAGGATTCCTCTAAATAGGCAATACATTGTTTCCCTGCTATTTGAAATACTAAGCCTCCGTTTGGTTACATTAGAGGATATTGTAATTGTGGAATTCTTGTATTGTGACTAGTTTGATATTGTGAAAATCCATCTCCGTTCCCAAAACATAAAAAATGCAATTCTGGCAGAAGAGACTGTTTTTATTTCAACATGGTTCGAAGTGGCAGATTGGGGGCGTTAGGTTTTGCTAAATGTATCACTGCAGAAGGAAGCAAACGTGCAAAAGGGGGGCGTCAAGTGGTACCTCAAGGGATGACTTGTATTACAAGCATGATAATGGTGGGCTGAGAGATCATGGACTGGGGATTTGGGATTGGAGCCAATCTATGGCCGTTCCCCACCCTGATAGAGGAAGAAATGAATGAGAAGAATGATTGATGGTGGGAAGGATTTTAGCTTGGAATTCCAGAGGTTTCTCTAGCATTATGGGTAACAAAGCTATTTTGATTTTATTTGTTTGCAGGAAACTCTCCTGATGGACATTCCGATTGTTGAGGAGTTTGATGTGAGGTTTGTCAGGGCCCAGCGAGGCATGAGGGGTCGCCCTTATGGGGGACTCTTTATAGCGATTAAGCGCAGCCTAGCCTTTAAAATGCGCCAAATACATCTAATAGAAACGACATGCTTGCAGTCCTACTGGAGTGTTGCGTGTGTATGGCCTTAAGGCACCTCAAAAATGTCTTTTCATAAATGTTTACCTAAATCCGGAGATTGAGCTGTTGGAGGAGGTGACCTCTACACTTTCGTTTCTACTGTTGGGTGAAGTCCCGGAGGAGGGAGCCTCAATAATGGTTGTGGGTGATTTCAATTGAGGGTGCTTGCAAAGTCGCTGTTACCAGACCCACGATAACATCTTCCAAAGCTCGAGAAAGGGGTGCTTTGGTCACACAGAAATTGGAGGTGTGTGACCTTGCACTATTCGTAATTGTACAGGCGTCGTGCCCACACGCTTTACATGGCATAACTCTGCTTGGCGCTCTACTTTGCAATTTTTTTAGTCTCCACTGACCTTGTTGAGGCTGGTGTAAGGCTGGAGGTGGCCCTGACACACCTATGCAACCATTGCACGATAATCTGTGAAATCAATCTGTGAAATCCCTATGGTGTTTCTTGGTGCTATTAGACCATCTGGGATGGTCCTGGAGATAAATCCCCGTAATTGCAAAGTAAAATGGTCACATGGGATCTCGCAGGTCTTTGACGATCTGATTTCAATTTTATGGGCAAGCAAGGATAGGAGTTTAACATCACCAAGGTGTTTTGGTCGGCAAATTCTCTCTTCCTTGGGTGCCCTAGTACCGGCCAAGCAACTGCAAAAAGGTCCAGGACAGTGGGTCATACTCATGCCTTTGATGTTGAAGTACAGGACTGTAAAAAAAACAGATGCAGGCTTCCATTGAAAACATCAATAGGGATAGGTCTGGAAATGTGAAAAGAATATTAAGAACTGGTTGCCAGGTCAATAGGAGTATTACTTGGGAAGAGTTTGAAGCATCAATGTGGACAAAGGTTTTGCATCTCCCGCAAGCGGTTCCCTTGGCGGGTTTTCTTCATGAGCTGGGCCAACTCCCAGTTCAGACTTGTTTCGAGTGGTGACTACTACACATATTTGCTAACATACTGACTCCTCCCCCCCTGCACCCCCCTCCCCCTCCTGAGTCCTTCTTTGTCCTTCTTAATTCTATGTTGGGCAAAGGGACTTGTAGAGTATTGGGTCAATGGGGCCAATCTTGTAGAGAGCTTCTTGTAAAAATTAATTCGTCAACTGAGGAGCTGCCTGGAAACCCCAAAAAAACTAAAATAAAGCTCTACAGACATGTGTGGATTGAGCTAAGTGCAAAGTTGATGGCTTATCAGTATTTCAACAACCACTTTAGGTGGTCACTCAAACATTTGTATGTGTTATCTTTTTTTAAATTATGTTTTTATTGTTGTAAATGATTAACATTAACCTTTTACAACTATTTTCATCATGTATCCAAATCTTTCATAATATCATACTAAAAAAACATTATTTAAAACAAAATATGCATGCACTCCAGATTCAAAGTT
The DNA here is from genome assembly GCF_040938575.1 of Ambystoma mexicanum. Taxonomy (NCBI): domain Eukaryota; kingdom Metazoa; phylum Chordata; class Amphibia; order Caudata; family Ambystomatidae; genus Ambystoma; species Ambystoma mexicanum. Next base: position 903,462,093 of record NC_090931.1, on the reverse strand, counting down.
AAAGAAAATAATTTCCCACCCTAAACGGGAGAAGACAGTACCCTGATGACATATAATCTACTTTTTCTATCAGTCAGGCAAACACTTGCAGTGATTTTGAGCGAAATTCTGAATCATTTTCCAATGCAAATTCAGCTGTCCAGTATAGTGATAGTTAATTTCAAACTTAATCCTGATTTTCAGGCTAAGACTCAATTGTACAGCTCTCCAACATATGTATCACTGCAATTGTAATTTCCTGTGAATTACCACCAATAAGTCTTTCCCACCAGGATTCTTGTGTCGAGTATAGAGCAGAATGAGTGAATTTACTGAAGAGGTGTTGTCTAGCTTCTGCTGTGCCTTCACAGAACAGCAATAGCTGTTTAATAGACTACCGTTCTGGGTTTTCACAGATCTTGCAGAGCTTTACTGCCTGATCGCCCATTTCTCTTTTTGTTAAGACTTCTCCTGTTTTGCTAACATTCATCCTCAACCTTAAGAACTTGCTCCTAATTCTCCAGTCGGGGAATCTTACTAGGTATTTATTCAAAACACCCAATTTCCGATCTGTCATCTGGAGAGGGTTCGGGCGTGTGAATGTTCTTATTTTCTCAATAGTATGGATCCAGTCCATTTCGTCCCATTTCTTTTTCACTTTCATCGGATCTTCAAGTAAAAGCTTAATTTCAATGTCAGTATTCAACAGTGATTTTTCCACCAACAGCTTTAAATTGTCCTAGATGGGTGATTTCCTTGACTTCATATGTGCATCTAAGACTGAATATATTGAGTCTTCTTGAGCAGTGGTGATCTTTTGCCATAGTGATATTAATTTCCAATCTGCTTGTGATGCAAGAGACCTAAGGCCTATTTCAAAATGGAGATTGTCTATTGATAAAATCAAAGGCAGCCCTAATGCATGCTTCCAAACAAGGCCTTCTGATCTTTGCCACTGTGTCCCCCATAAGTGAGGTTTTGCCTCCAATCCATACAGTAAGATCGGGACCACTTTTGCTTGATAGAATTTTAATACTGGGATAATGGAACATCTTCCATATTTACCAAGTATCTTTTTCATCTGGGCCGTCAGAGGTTTAAGCTTCAGGGAAATCTCAAGCTCCTTTTTATACGCTGCTCGATTAGCAAATATTTTATAGCAAGATAGACAAACTCTTCTAGTCTCATTATTCTCTCCCCCCAATGACCAATGGTGGTAGGTGACATGTTTATTTTTCTGTCTGTACACTAAGATTTTAGATTTTGTAGGGTTGAGATCCCATTTATATTTGCATATTTGAAGAGTCCATCCAACAGTCGTCGTAGTCCTATTGCAGTTCTATCTAGGATAGCTACATCATCTATATAAGCGATCCAGTGTAGTTGAACCCCATTTAATACTGGACTCGCTAATGCAAAGGGAGCTAAAAAGTCCCGCATATCAGATGTATAAAGATTGAAAAAAATGGAGCCCCTTAACAACCCTACCTCACCCCCCAGTTCACCCTCACTGGTTCTGATAAATGGCCTTCTTCATCCAACCGTACTCTGATGTTATTCTCCCTGTGGCATTCTATCAACATGCCCAATAATCCTTCTGGAATTCCTTTTGATCTTAATTTCTGCCAGAGCCTTCCTCTATCCACCTGGTCAAAGGCTTTAGAGAAATCCACCCATGCCCCATATAGCTGTTTTTCCCCTTTCTTCTGTTTTTTCTCACTTAATAAATTTAACATAATGCCATTTACTGCAGTGGAAAGCCCCTTCCGGAAGCCTGTCTGGCATCTTGATATAATCTTTGCCTTTCTTTCCCAAGTCTCCAATTCACCTAACAGTAACTTCATGAAGATTTTGCTATCAATGTCCAGGAGGGCAATAGGACGATAGTTTGCTGCCACCGTCCTATCTTCCCCCTTGTACAAAGGAATTATAGTTGCAGCGCTCCATGATGAAGGAAATTGCTTTCTGGCTATGATCTCCAAAAAAAAGCCAGTTAAGCAATTTTGACCACTAGTCTGGCCAATTCCTCATTACTTGATATGTGAGACCATTCGGACCTGCCGCTTTTGAGGAATATCCTTTCATAATCAAATCTTTGAGGGTTTCGTCAAATGACAATTGCCAGCTTATCTGCATATCACGTTCAAATATAGTTTTGATCGGTTTCCCAAAAACAAATTTTAAATGGCTAATCCAATCTTATTCTTTAACCAAATTACAAAGCTGGGTCGCTGAATTTACCTCAAGTTTATGAATAACAGACCAGAAATCCTTCTAATTCTTTTTTGCGAGTAAATCCAACATATGTTCACCATCTTTCTGATGTCTGTTTATTTTCCTTGACATAGACCAGTCTTTGTAATTTATTTTCAGCAGTCTTCTCTCATCTTTGATCGTCTTCATATTCCCTTTGTGTTTTTTTTTAAATCAACCATAGATTCCTATCATGTTCTTTTTTCTTCACCATGGTCTCTTCATCAAATATATGTTTATGTATATGTTTAGGGCCGTCCCCACTTGTTCTCGTCTGACAAATTGACCAGATGAATTTTGAGAAACCTGAGGGTGAACAGTTTTCATGTTGGAGGGATTCCGGCAGGGCTATGAGTTTCTCATTTAGTTTCAATCCCCCTGCTTCATATTTGTGGATCCGGACTCTTCCCTTCCTACATTGCAGTTTTTGTTTGTCTCTCAACTGTATTTCTGATAGCACTTCTGCGAGTGAGAGTTCTAACCTCAAATGGTCACTGCCACTCCCCTCACGAATGCCTAACGTTACCTTTTGTTCAAATAGTGAGTTTGAAATTAACGGGTAGTCTAGCGTTGCTACCACTGCACCTTGGATTCTCGTCGGTTTTGCAGGTATATTCCCAGGTATATTTCCATTTGCCATTTTTAAATCCCACATACTAAAGTCTATCCATGAGCGACCATTCTGTCACCCTCCGTCCTCCTTGATTTGTTTGTTCTTTTGGTAAATTCAAGCATTGGGAATTCAAGTCCCCTCCTAGTATTATTTTAGCCTCTGGAAACAGTGTTAACGCCTTTTGTAGGGCCTGTGCTAGTTTTTCCAAAAAGGCATCCAGGCCTGAACACGCGGGGTTCCAGTAAATATTGCCAATTATCAGCTCCAAGACTTGTTGAGTACTCTTCAAAGTTGCTTTACAGAGTTGAAGCCCTTTTATCTTAGTCAATGGTGTGTATATCCTTAAATTTAGAGTTCTTAAGGGCTATCAGCATCCCCCCCACTCAGCCTCCCTCTAGCTGTTTGAGATGCGGCTTGTGCCTCTATGAAAAAACACTCTATTGCTATATGGTTTACCATCCATGTTTCCTGTAGCATGATAGCATCTCCATTCCCCAAAAAGGTAATTTTTCGTAAGCATGGAGAAGATGTTATTTGCACCCCGCCTGTTCCAACAGAAAATTTTTAGACCGTCATTTTCAAAGAGGTTTTTGTGCCAGGCCGAGTTTCTGCAAAACAGCTGTGAGAATGTCTGGGAGCAGAGAGAGCGCATTTCCATTTAAGGTTGCCCCCGAAACTACTGATGCATTCGTTACCAATTGAGAATTTGACTTGGAGGTATTTTTGAGTCCTTGAGGTGAGTTACTTTTCTGACCCCCTCCCTCTTGCTGTATTACAATATCGGGCCTTCCATTTGTAACTAGTACATTTAGTTTCTACAGGTCCTCCTTTGCCTCATTGATGGCGGTGTACACCTCTCTTGAGGCGCATCTAAGCTCTGCCACCCGAGGTTGTGTTAGATCTGGAAATTTCACAAATTCAATGTCATTGCTTTTAATAAGATATAGGCTTGGCACTTTTTTTAAGATTAAGATCACTCCTAGATTTAAGGACTTTATCTGGTTTTTATTTGCAGTTGATTGCATCCAGATAATTGGCATAGCAAATGGTGATGATTTTGCTTGACCTTACATTTGTTGTTTTGGTGCCTCTGCCGAGGTCATTGGAATTAGGTTTGGGATCGAGAATTCCTCCATTTCTTTTGATTTTCCCACTCCATTCCCAATTTCCCCGATTCTCTTGTGCTTTCTCTCCCCCGTCCTTACATTATCACTGACAGCCAGGTTCTTTTGTTCTGCTTCTGTCTTTTTCAGGAATATCGGGGCGATCTTTAGAGCGATCTTCACTTCTTCAATACTCTCCGCATTTTGAGCTTTTTTTTTACTATTTCTGCTTTTTTCTTCATTTTCAAAAATATTGGTGCAATTGGTGGATTCTTGTTTATCTTTATTGGTTCTGCGGGTGCTACCGAACCATCCTTCTCAAGGTCTGTTTGGCAGCCTGTTGATGACCTTGATTGTTTTTTATCTCTTTCCTGGCTGCCCATTTGATCTTTGCGATTGTTCTTTTTCCTCCAATACATTTTTTTTGTTTCTTGGGTGAATCTGTTTCCCCGGAGGAGCCTTCCTCAGGATCTACTTCGATTACATCCTGATCTACCCCTGATGACGATAGTGAGATATTCGTTATTTTTTTCTGAAAGTTATTTGTTTCTGCATTATTGTATTTTTTCTTCCTCTGTTTTTTTTACTTTTTTCCCTTTTTTTTGTATTAAGTTCTCTTACAGTCTTCTTTGTCCCCTTGATTCTCTTTTCCTTTCTTTTTTTCTTCCCGATTTGTACAGGGTTGTCATTATCTTCAACCACCCCGATTAAAGAAATCCCAATCTGATTTATTGTCTTTGCCATTGGATCCGAAGTCTCAGTCTCTTCTTCTAAGAGACCATCTCCAACATTAGCCAATCTTCTAAACTCTTCAAGTGTAGACTCTGACAATGGGGTATCGTCCATCTGTGAGTTATGATCTTTCAACTCTATTATTTGCTCTGTATCTGACATTCTTTGGTTCAAGGTTTGGAGTTGCAGCACAATATCCTGTTTTACCTTGAGGTCTGTCTCCTCATACTTTTTCCGTGCTGCAAGAGATTGCTGTACCGCTGATAGGTCCATACCTTGTTTAGTACATTCTAGTCTCAACTCTTGTAAACCCTGGAGAACATTTGTTTTTAGTATATTATTACAACTCACTAGTGCCCCATCCAGGTTTGCCATCTCCTTTGTCATTTATAGGAGGGTGCCTGTTTGTGACTGCACCTCTCCTTTTAACAGTTCGAATACTGACACCAAGGAGCTTTAGACATAGTTTAATGCAGAGAGTGTATTTTCATTTGCTTGATTGACTGGAGCTTGAGTTTCCTCAGGATAGGGATGGTTTATTTCTGGACATGGTTGCAGACCTTCCAGACTTTCTTCATTACCAAATGGGGTCGACTCTGGATTCTTTTCAGAACTGCACACTCTTTGTTCTTCCTGAATCAGTTCACTTGTATTCAGTCCTGACATTGCGGGTGGTGTAATATATATTTCACCCCTTTCTTCTCTCAATCTTGAACTGGAGTGCAATGTGTTGTCTATCAACCATATCATCTCCTCATCACTTGCACTTCTTTTTTTTTTTTTTACCAAAGTGTTCTATTTTCTTCTGTATTTTCTTTGTTGTTACCGTGTATTCTAAACCTCTTTTCCAACACTCACTTCCTTTATGCTCTTCTTCTCTTGTCTCTCTATTTTTTGAGGGGTGCTGCCTCTCTATGTATTTGTGCTGTGATGTTTAGGCCCACTCCTGGTGCGTAGAGGTCTGACCTGATTTCCTTACTAGTCGGTTCAACAGTACTGGATAAGACCACCTCCTCTGATATACCTTCCCCTTCTGTTGTGCTCCCACCATCGTGATTGCTCCTTAATTCCATGTTTGATTGTGTATAAATACCTCACTCAATTTATTGCCCCTCCAATAAGGGGAAAGGGTCTCTTCTATTCAACTTTGTTGGCTGTGTTTTCAGACTTTTCAGACTTTCAGTAGTTTGACATGCCCAGTGATGATCAACCTTGAGGGGGTGTCCGCAGCACTAAAAACACGCTGTTAGGACCCAGCGGATCCCGAGCTACAAGTGAGAGCGAGGGCAACCACACGTTTCCGGTGATGCCAACTATGCGGAGGGACTCCGCTCCCACACTGCAGGCTCCCATCAGGGGCTCCCCTCCTGTTTACCCACACTGGGGTCAAAGAGCCTCCTCCCCCACAGTCCCGTGGGTCGGCGCTGGTAAGCCCTCGCTTATCCAGCAACTTCAAGGGAGCAGAGCAACGTTGCCCACAAAGTACCCTCTCTCTAACGAACCTCGACCCTCTCCAGCTGGCTGCTATCAAAGGATCCAAGTCCTGCAGTCTCCCAACCAGCCGTGGGTGAGATTAGTCCAAAATAAAATACAATTTGCTGTCTTTGTTTAATAGACAGTCAGGTCACGTATTCAGGGCAACCACTGAGGCTTTTCCAAGACTCAAAGTCAATATTTACAATGAGCGGCAGCCACAACAATAGATGGCCGTATATTTAGAAGTGCGAGAAATGGTTAAGGATGCTGTAAAAATGCTTTGTAAATATAAGAGTGGCTAGGTGGGGGGAAGATGGAGTGGCGAGTGTGTGGATTTTACCCATGCAGGATTACACTCTGCCTCTGTCAGCTGCTCAGACGATTCCAAAACCGCTCATGGCAAGCTACGTTTTCCCCCAGCACACCCAGGCGGCCCCTCTGCACCAGCTCCAACCCAGCGGTCTCCTCCTCGTCTCGTCGTCCACTCGCCCACTTCCACTAGATTTAGTTAGAGGAATGGACCCTCGTCAGCTCGTCCTCTGTCAAGCCGCACTGAATCGTAATACAAATGAGACAGCCGCTTCCGACAGACAGATTAGAAACTTACTTAGCCTCACGTGGACAGCAGATGTGTTCTCTCCATATCTGAGGAAACCTCCATCCAGAGATTTTCATTCTAAAATATTAAGATTAAACCTAAATCTCTTCCCAACTATGAAGCCGGGAGGATAGCTCAGGGGCAACGGGCTTGCCTCGGAAGCAAGACGATGCAGAGCAACACAGGTTCGATCCCCGGGTCTGCGCTTAGAAACCTCCTGGGTATTAAGCGCGTTATAAATAACCAATTACAATGGAGGTCTGGGGGGGTTAGGGGAAACATGCAAAGGGGCATGCGTTTATGTCGATTCTGTATAAGCGAGGACAAAACCTTGAAACATTTATGCATATTTTGCCCCGTACTGTCCACTGTCAGAAAGGAAAAAAATTCGGCCTGCATGCGTCTAGGGCAGGAGGGCCTCTGGATCAGGATTTTAAATACTAATGAAATTGCGATTTTAGTAAGAGTTTTAGACTTTTTGGAAAATGTGTTGAGTTTTAATAATTATACTGGTAATTCAGCTAGTGTATTTCTTATCAAATGTGTTTAATGAAATGTCTTTGTAGTGTGAACTGTGTGTAAAGTCCAACTTTTGAACTGTAACACACAATGAATAAATAAAAGTATTCCCTCACAATCTTTCTGACCATGTTCCTCAATATCCGAGAGCAAAGAACAGAACAAGAACTGGGACGAGGAAGAGGCAAGGAGCAATGAAAGTTACTCCTAATGTGAACCAAAGCCAACAGTCTAGTGTTTGGAAGATTGCAATTGGCCCAATATGGTTTAATACCATGGCAGGAGTTTCACTGTTTCTGACGTGTGTCTGCATGACTGAGGGAAGCAGTTGGTCCTGCCGAGTCCTGGGAGGCCTGGAGCATAGTCTGGAGACGCTCATGAGTCGCAGCACAGTCACTGAGACGCCAGGAAGAGAGAAGCCTGACAAGGAAGGCATGCTGAAAGCCGATGAGAAAATGAAGCGCTCCATGGATCCGATGGCGAGCCTTAGATTTACACGGAAGACATGAAGGACCCTGAAGCTGCTACTGAGAACCATTGAGCCTGCTGAGGGAAAGGGCAGCCGGAGCGCTTTGGAGAGTTTACCACATACCGAGGAAGACTCCGTCTGAAAGCTGGGGAAAGCCTGAAAGCCATCTCATGAAATCTCCTCACCCTGGGAGATTTCATGAGATGGACAAGGATGTGGGACCCATTGCAACGTTAACAGACATGGGGGGGGGGGGGGGAACCGCGTGGCAGATAAGACTGAAAGGAAATGAATGTGAAAAGGCCTGGCAAAGGAAATAACAGGCAGAGTCAAGTGTGTAGAAAGTCAACTAAATAAAGAGAACCTGGCAGGAGAGTATACCAGGTGTTTTGTGATTACGTTGAATGTGAGAAGGACTTGGGGAAGAAAGACATTTTGCTAGGAACAAGTTGTGGGGAGGAGGGAAGTTATCCTTTTGAGCTACAAAGAACTTGGTTATTCTTTTGAACTTTTGTTTGGTGGAGAGAAACCTGGGGAAGGGAGTGATTACCTCGAACTGTGAGCATCATTAAAGAATTAATTCATTTGAATATTTGTACACTTTGCAAGTCAGAGACATTACCCTTAGCACCTTGGAGTTACTTTTTAGAGTGTGAGGGCTAGGATAGGATTTCGGACAAAGGATTTGTTTTGTGCTTTTGAACATGTTCACACACGCCAGGCCCTTAGTTTTTGGTTGAGGTAGGGAAATGCCTCCTAGGATAGGGACAGTGAGGCATTTTCCAACCCTGTTTGTGTTTTAAATAGGTTTATGGCAAACACCATGAGTAATCTGTGTCTGCATCTATTCCCTGGTTCATCACGCTTAGCGATTCGGTTTTCACTGAGATTCCCGCTCCTTCTGGACCTTCCTAATGCTTTTTATAGTACCTTGGGTGGGATTTGTCTTTTAATGTTGTTCAGGTTATTCCTCATCGTTGGAACTCTCAACACAGATTTTTTATTTCCTGGGGAATCCCTATTCCGCTCGCTCTTTTATTAGGTAGTGGCTGGACTTGCACAGTCCCTGAAGGGTTGCGTCCCCCACGTTTTAGGATAGGAAGTTCAGTCACCACACCACACTGCAGAGTGGCAGAAACATGCTTTTTATTTCATTACAGGTAGATAAAGTTGTTGGAATTGGCTAATGACGGCTTCCCTCATCATAGGGTGGAGGTAACACGATTGTAATGACTCCTGCCACACCTGTAATACATGTAGATCTATTCTAGGGCCGAATTCCTTAGAGAACTTTGCCGTCCACCCATTGAAAGCTAGGGCTTTAGAGGAGGGGAAGACCGTTATCACCTTCAATATGGCGAGCAGGGCTGAACTGGCTCTGGCATCGGGCCCTCACTTACGCACCCCAGTGGGTGGCCTACTGACGAAGTTCGTCAGCGTGTGGAACATCACTGATAGATGGGTGGTGGATGTTCTCGAATAGGGGCACACCTTGGAGTTCCAACGTAGGTGTCCTCTTATTCCACTGGTGCCTCGACAAGAACAGCACGGGCCGCCACTTCTGCGAGAGGTGCGTGCCATGTTGCAGAAGGGGGCGATGGAACCCGTTCCCCAGCACCTCCGGGCCGCCGTAGTATATTCCAGATGCTTTCTGGTTCGAAAGAAAACTGGGGGTTGGAGGCCAATCCTGGATCTGCCTCGTCTCAAGTCTTAGAATTTACAGATGGTCACATTACAGCATGTGCGTGGTCAGCTGGAGGAAGAGAATTTTTTGACTACGTTGAATCTGGAGGACACCTACTTCCACATCCCTATTCACAAGAAGCACCGCAAATTACTACGATTCGTGGTTCAGTATTGAAATTGGTTTAGTTGAAATTCTACTTTTTCAATCTTTCACATCAGTTACATTTTCTTTTACATAATCAAGTACATTAAAACATACATTTTCATTATAACACATTTTCATAAATTCAACACATTTAGATTTAAAACCTCATGAATCATCATAAAACCCTAATTTGATTAAAACAAATTTAAAGTGCTTAGATTAAAAGATCTTCATTTCAATTTGAGTTATGACACTATTATTTTTTCGCTAGTTTCAGTTAATTAAAATAGTGAACAGTAGCTATAATTAGTGAAACTTTTGATGTGTTGAATATCTCATACCATAATTGTTCTTTGGTAAGTAATACTCTATATTTGAAAAACTTAAAATGTTTTATCCTTATTTCGAGCAGAGAAGGACATTCCGAGATTAGATGAAAGATGAATTCCTTATTCACAGAAATTTTACATAATCTACTGGAAAGACTTAGCGTTCGGTCTTTAGCATATTGTGCAAGTTTGATCTTGGTTGACAATAAATTTAGCCTAAAACATAAGAAGATGTCCGCATACGATCTGTCTGGGAATACTGAGATATATTTCGAAATGTCATTCAGTGCTTTCACAATAAAAGGGCCCGCTATTAAGGCTGAATATTGGAGACATGTTTACCTTGTAACAATCCAATCATATCTAAGCAACTTGAGTTAAGCTTTGTCTGAAAATTGAGCGCGATCATTGAAGGAGATATCCGATTTCAAAAAAGCCTTTTTACACTCTTCGACCCAAGAGGAAATTGGATTATTACTTTTGGACTTCATCATGTCTCTTACAGCCGGAAATACATTTTTTGCATTATCTGTAGCAAGAAGGGTTTTCCGATATAATCCTAACATTGCCCAAGTGACCACCACGGATGTAGAAGACAAACCGAGTTCATAGCCAATTATGGCTATTGGGTAACTTGGAGGGACCGGTAGTATTGCTTTCCAATATAAACCTTCAATGTAATCCCAGTTTACTTGTTTGTTCATAATTTTGGTATGACTTCCATGTTATTATGGGAACCGCTTTCTGTAACTAAAAAATGCGCGCAGGTATTAAAGAAAACCGACCATACTTCCTTTGTAGGGCTTTTGCTTGAATTGATAGAAATGTCATTCTATTGGTGATTTCGTCTTTGTAAGGGATGTCCGCTATATTCGAATTGATGTTAACTCCAAGGTATTTACACTGATGTATTATGTCAAGAGGATAATTGGTAATAAACCAGATAAATTTGATCTTGGTTTTTTTGGACAGGGCTGAACAATTAAAATTTTCGTTTTTTTATGTAGATTTCCAGTTTGTTTAGTTCTGTGTATTGCGATAATGCACCCAATTTCCTTTGGAGGCCTATAGGAGTTTTATCAAAAAGAACCATATCATCTGCGTATAATAGATAAGGTATAGTTAGGGATCCTAGACGTGGCGAGAACGACTGCACTACCATCAATTCTTTTAAAAAGTCACTAATATAAAAGTTAAAAAGAATTGAGGCGAACGGACACCCCTGTTTTAACCCAGTATTTGTTCTTATTGTGTTTGACAAGAGACCGTCGGTTGTAAGTTGAACTCTTATACTCGTGCTCGAGTAAAATAATAAAATCAGGTTAAAAATATAAGCAGGGCAATTGGCATTTAAAAGTTTTTCCCATAGCAAGGAGCGAGAGATAGTCAAACGCTTGTTTGAAATCGACTAGGTTGTTTCATTCGAATGGCTTGGGCTTTGAGTATGGCAATAATAATTAGATTTAATGATGTACCTATACCTGGCACAAAACCAGATTGATAGGGGTCCATTAAATCCTGCTCATGGAGCCATTTTGTGAAGTCTCGAACCACAAGTCTTGCTAAGATTTTTCTTGGCACGTCTAAAAGGGCTATAGGACGATAGTTAGTTGGGGAAGATCTATCCCCAGATTTAAAAATCGGGATTATAATTGCCTCCTGCCATGATGGAGAAAATTTATCTTGATTCATCACATTTTTAAAAATCAAGTATAAAACTTCAGCCCAAGCTTCCGGGTTTTCCTTTAAAATGGCATTTGTTATCATGTCAGGACCAGGCGCACGCAAATTATTCAATTTCTTGATTATGATCATTATATCCAAGACATCAAACTCTTAACTATTTGGTGTCAAGACCACTTTAATTCTTAGCGACGAGAGCTTCTTGAGGTTTAAATAAGTTTCTCACAGTGTGTAGCCCATGTCAGTTGGTCAATGCAATTTAATAAAATAGATTTTTCAGCTGTTTCTGATCTATTTATTATTTTCCATATTTCTCCCGCTTTTTTGGAGAGAAGGGCTTTTAGCATTGATTCAGCATTGTTTTGTTTTGTTGTCGTTACTATTTGCTTAATTTGATTTCTATATTTTTTAGAGTTTTATTATCGTATAAAGGTAGTAGTCTTAAATCGCGCCTTAATTTTGCTCTGAGATTGCCTATATCAGGGTTCCATCTATGTTTGTGAGCAAAACTTGGATTGCCATATTGTGTACTTGATTGAACAATGATCTGAATTAGATCATTATAATGTATATTGTCCACCTCCTTGTTTTTGATGCAAGAGCTCTCGTAAATAGTTTATACGAAAGGGGGTCCACCAAATTCTTGTCCTTGCGTTGTTAATTTCAATTGGGACCTTATAATATTCAGAATTTGGTTTAGAATGTGGTCTCCAAGAAGTTACCACCAAATTGTGATCACCCGATGTGGTTTGAATAATTTGGAAGTTCGTTATTGTTTTAGTTGAATTATTAGAGATGAAAACATAGTCTGGAATAGACTGAAGATTACCTCTCGACCAAGTTGGTCTTGGGGGTACATCGTTAGGGAAAGTACCATTTAGTATTATAAAATTTCTGGATTTCATTAGGGATAACCAATTGCCTGGTCTTGACTTACTTGATTTTTCCGAAGACTGTATCAGATTCATGTTAAAATTGCTGGCAATTATTGTGTTGGTTATATCTGGTTCAAGAAGAATTTGAACAAGAATTGACTCAATATTGTCAGCGAATTTGGGAGAAGTCACAGATGCTGGGTTCCAATATATATTTATGATTGCAGTTTTAGGGAAAAAATGGATGATCTTTGCTGCCAGTCGTAATTAAGATTGGTTGGATACCAGAATCTGGGCTTTCCCATACGGTAATAGATAGCTGAGAGTCAGTTCTTACTGCTATAAGGAGGCCATCTGCTGGTCTGCCCTTTGCTGGTTTGGAAGCATTAATTGCTAAAAGTTGATGATCAGACCAAAGAGGGGGACTGGAAATCCATGTTTCTTGTAACAAAATGACATCATAATTATTAAGTAAGAGTGATTTAGAATTCAGTAGATGGGAGAACCCACGAGTATTCCAAGAAATAAGGGTGCATTGTTGTTGAGGTGCCTTATTTTGCTAGCAATTCTCCTTTTGAAGGGATCTAGCAGTGGATACCCATGCCCATTTAGATTGTTGCAGAGGCGGTTGGATTCTGGTACCTGGATTACAGTTGGTACATGAGTCATTTGGAAAAGACTGAGATGGAAATTGATTTTTTGCTCCTGGGAATTGATGATCAGGATTAGGGATCGGAGGGGATATAGGTTCAAGTAAAAGACCTTTTTCAAATAATAACTGATGTTGATCCCAGACATAGTTTTTTAAGATTAGAGATGGTATTTTAATGTCAACAATATCTTGCTGGGCTGGGATAGGATAGGAAACACCATCAATATCCTGAGTTAATGTGTTTTAACTGTGAGATGGAATGAAATATTGTTAATATAGTAGTCCTATTTGGGAAGGATCAGAAAAGATTCTATCAATCATAGTGAGCCTCAATATTTAATTTGATTGAACTTTAGGAAGCCAATCTTCCTCTTGTAAGAATTCTTCATCTGAGGAAGTAGAATCGGACATGCCACCAAGAGGTGGTAGGTTGGGCGGGGATCTTCAACATTTCTAATTTCTGATGAGGGTAAAGGGAAGGATTTATTAGGAACTGTAGAGTCTTGGGCTCTCATGGGAGAGTCTTTAGGAAAAGGAGCTCTCTTCACCAGTTTCTTTCTTTTTGTGTTCAAGGGTCGTAAACTGATTTGAGTCATGATCTAGTACAATGCAGAATGTTGGATTTTGGGATGTTGTCCTTGCTTGATCTTGGTGGAGACTTTGATGAACCGTTTCCAAGACAGATATGTTTTTGTTCAAATAAACCGATAAAGTCATAAGATCATCACTTGGTATATGTTAGGGAGAATTCTCTCTTTAGGCTGAATTTCCTAACCTAGTGAGTCCCCCAGCAGCTTTGCTGGATTTCTGGAGTTTTTTTTCTCCTGCCAAGAGTGGGACTCTTTTTCTCCCACTCTTGGACATGGTTTATGGTGTTCCTTTGACTGTTAATGTGTTTCATGGGCTATGGGGTCCTTTACTCCATAGTGTCATGTGTTTTTACTATGTGTTACACAGCACCCTCCGTGCAGTAACACAGGGGTGTCATAGTGACACCCCATCATAGACTCCATACCCTGGGACTGACTACTGTCTCCCAGGGCATGTAAAGTCACCATTGGCTTTACTAGTCCCAAATTATCAACAGAAAGCAGTACAAACCGTCATATTGTGGACGTACTAGTCGGGGCAATTCGATTGGCCCGGGGTCTGTTAGTCGAGGGGGCACGTCTCCGTCCCCCCTGATCGAGCTTTGGCTGGTGGCAGTGGATACTACATTTTATATTCGACCACAAATATTTCCCTATGGGATTTTCCCATTGTTCGAGGCTACCAACTTTAATTATTTAATTCTCATAGCCTCGAACATACAGCCGGTTTATTTAATTAATATTAATTCGCTAGTTGGTATTTTTTGCCAGGACTCGATTCTAAAATGGCGTTTGTGTTCTCTTCTGTGACCCCAACCCAAGTCGAACCCTTTGTTCCACTTTTTGGCGGGCTTCTCCACAGAAGCCTCCAAAAGTGGTGCCACTCTGTCTGGGTACCACAGAGGGTGTGGGAGGGGGTTTAGGCACCCTGGACTGAGTTACCTTGGTAACTCAAGTCACACTCTTGTGTGATTGGCCCAAGTGGTGAGCCGGCTGGCTCACCACTTAACATGTTTGATTGAAAGCTAGGCTGAGTGAATGGGGGTATGCTGCATAAAAGCAGGGCTTTGGGGACTGGAACTTCAGAAGTCGCCACAGGACCTGAGAATCCGACGAGGGAGAAGCTGAGCCGACCTACCATGACGACACCACCGGTGGAGCCCTGCAGAACCGACTCACCACTTCCTGACGACAGAGAAGATCTCCCGGCTGGAGAGGCTTCTTCCCCTGACTGGTGGGCACAACCAGTTTACCTTCTTTTCTTCGCACCCCAGACCGGTTTGTGGTCGAACTGCCCGTGCCAAGCACCCCGGCGGCCGGATAGCCACTGAACCGCTAATCAACAGACCGCTCCTTGTACCTGAGAAACTCTGCGGCTGGTTTCTTCCCTGGCAGTGCAACTGACTCCTGTCTTCCTCCCCGACGAGATCATCTCTTCCCCCAGACGAAGCACCGACTTGCATCTGCTGCCAGGAACAACTGCCCCCGCTGGAGTGTTCTCACCACTTTAAGATATCGTGTCTGCCAGGCCTCCCTTTCTAAAGATTGCTACAAGATAATAATAACCCCTTAACCTTCTGGACCGGGCTGGCCGCCTTGACCCTCTAACTGGTCCCTTTCTTTGGTCCAACTCCTTTTTGATCCGTTACAAGACTTTTGTGCACTGCAACCGTGTGACCTTGGACACATTTCGTTTTGATCCTCTTAAAGCGGATCCGGCCTACTGACTCTGAATTCACGGTGTTACTTTGCCTTCCTCTCTTGTTGTGTTCGTGAAAAAGTGTTGGGATCTGTTTCAATTTATTCTCTGCTTTTCTCTCCCTTTTTAAAACGAATTATTAGAGTGCCATCTACGTTAAGCGCTCACCGCTGTCTGAAAATAAGTGGGGCTGTACTTAAGACTTGTCTAAAATTCTTTTAAGGGAGTGTATCTTTTAGTGACCGTGTTTTTGAATTGCTTACTATTAGTGCCTGTGTGTTTTTCTAGATGTGGTTTTAAATAAATAATTATATCTCTTTTACACCAAGTCTTGGTCAGTGTTTACTTGTTCTACTGTGTTGTCTTGACCTATTGTGAATACTCTGTATACTGCCTAATTCTTCTTGAGGGAAGTCTGACTGCTCAGCCACAGCTGCCAAGTGAATCTGTGTGGTATAGACTGCTACCAAGTGGGTTTACTGCCAAACACCTGTAGTCCTAAATCTTTTGCAGTGGTCCCAGAGGGAACTGCACAGGTTTCTGCCTAACAGTATATCATTGTTTGTAATTTCTACAGCACTTAAAGGTAATACAGGTTCAATACAAGATGATATTGAAACAAGCTTTACCTTAGAGAGACATCACACCTGCCGATGGCATCTCTGGGCCCGGAATGAGATCTTTCGAAGAATGAGCAGAGATCTCTTGTACTGAAGGGACAGTAGAAGGCACATTTTGTTGAGGTGGTAAGGAGATAATATCTACAAACTTTTTAGCTTTAGAGGCAGCTAGTTTGTTATTTTTTAGTCAGAGCTTGATGCTTTTTCTTTTTTGGTTGCAGATTTTCCGATGACGGATCTGCAATAGTATTAGAAGTTTGGGATGATTTCGACTTATGTTTTTTGCGTTTTCGTCTCTTGTTCTGTAAAGGGCGATTAAAAATCTCGTACACAGGACTATTTTCTGGGGGAGGTGTGAGCGTTGATTCAGGCTCAGAACATCTTTCCACCTCCGGGGCAGGAAGTGTCTCAGGGGAACTAGAGATCGAAGGGATTGGGATTTGAGTCTCATTTTCAGGTGACGGAACTTCAGGCATGATGTTACTCGCAGGGGAAAGAGTAACACTTTTAGTGCGGAGTTCAACTTTCAAAAATGTCAGAAAGTTTATTGCCAGCCAATCAATTTTGCTAATTAAGTTGTTTAGTATTAGTTCCTGGGAGCAAGTACGGGAATCTAGGAGTTCAAAAAGTTTGGTAAGTGAAAATATCAAAGTGTTTATGGCCGTGAGGGCAGATTCCACAGCATGGTTAGGGAATGTACGAAATCTAAAAGAAAGACGAGGGGTAGATTTGACAAATGATGGAACTTCAGAGTTGGTTGATAGTGCAGAATCCGGGGAGGAAATTATGTCATTGGGGCAATCAGTCGAAAACATTTCAGGTGAATTAGAAAGCCTCGATTCAGCGAGTTCATCAACTGTGACTTTTTTTGCTAGCGGGAAAGAAGCAACACAATTTACAGAGGGGGGATTTTGCGTTGATTGAGCAATTGGAAAAATAGAGGAGGGACTAGGTGTTACATTTCTTTTTTGTTTTTGTTGTTCCTTTTATTTTCTTCAGCTGACTCAGTATTATAAAAGGCAGAGGTTAAAAATCCGCTGTTTAACCCATTTAGAACCTCTGAATAAAGAGGTGGATGAGGTGGTGATTTGGTTCATGTAATGGGTTAAGTAATGACCCAGGAACAAAGCATGGAGTATGAAAAGCTCGTTCAACAAAAGGGGAGGGTTGAATCTCATAACAATCTTGCATAGTTCTGTCAGACAAGCAGTTCGCAGAAGGATTCTCGACTGCTTTTTTCAAGTGAGTAGTGTTTAAATTTGTAGTTTTTTGAATTAGAGGGGTCAAGGATGTAGGACAGAAACTCCAGCAATTGCAGAGATTTGGAAGCCAGGGCATATGTGTACAGGGAAACGGGAGGCATAACAGGGTGGGGGATGAGGCATTCCCGAGGTTAACCTGAACATATTTGTAATAGTGCAGATAGATGAACAGGAGCACGTTTAATTTGTTTATATTGTTTAGCAACCGTTCGCGGGATACAAAGTTATCAGCTAAGCTTTTGATGGAAAGAGACACAAGGTATGATAAGCCTCTTCTTTTTTTTTTTTTTTTTTCCTTAAATGAAGTTTTTGTTGGTACAACAGGTCACATTAGATCAGTAGAAAGCTGCGGCACTGCAAGGCTTGTGACTTCAACCCCAAGAGAGCGAAGTATCAACAATGAGCCAGTAGATCAGGAAGTCAGTCAAGGGGCTCGATGTAATACAAGCACCCAAACTACTTCAAAGCGGCTTCAGAGCAACGAGAAAGCCGCAGGATAATGAGACTCGAGCTCTGGAGCACAGGGAGGGGAAGGGGATAGAGCAAAGAGCCGGAAAGTTGTACGGTGAATATCACGAAAACAATGCGGTCAGTACGTTGCCAGGGAGTCAACATTGACCGAATAAATGTAACGACACACAGGGGAGTTACAAGTGAAAAAGAAGAGCAGAGTGCCACAGCAAAACCGCAACACCGCGGCACAGCTGAAAGCCGACAGTACTTACGAGTACTTGAAGGCACGTCTGGCAGGGGGCGTGGCTACGACTAAACACAACAAAATAAAGGGAAATTAGGGTTATTAAACGCAATACAAGCGTATTATAAATCCATATAAGTCCATATGGGTCCAGTTGGTATAAGTTGGAGCGTATATTTGTACCCAAAGCAAGTCCATGAGTGAATCCAATAAGCAGGGCTAAGGCAGGAGGAGCAGCAGATAAAAAATAAAAATAATGCAAAATGGCTGCCTTCTTCAGGGCTGGAGTAGCGATCCCTGTAAGGTAAAAGAAAAGAAGGGAGGCCTTAGAAACTGCGTACAACCGTAAAAGGCATTTCAGAGAAGCAAAATGAATTGCTAGCATAAAAAACTAATAGTCGGAGAAAAAATGCTCACTTTGGGGAAAGGAAAACTTATCACGGGAGCTTAGAGCCCTTCTCCTGCCACACACGTGGATCCCAGGGTCACTGCACCTGTCGCATGGGTTCTCTTGGAGAGCACGAATCACAGAGAGGGATTTCCAAGGAAGTGCTCCAGAATGTGCGCATGTTAGTCTGGGGTATCAAAGAAGGGCCGATGGCTTGTAGTGGATAGTGGTCCTAATGGAATGCAATGTCCGGGGACTCCTCAGCTAGAGAGAGGGGACAAAAAGGAGGAAGGAAGAATGGTCCACTGTTAGGTTGTACTCTACCAAAATGGAAAGCCTGGTGTGCTAGTCTGGACAAATCACAGGCGAATGTTAGTGTATCAGACGTACTTCGGTGTAGGAATCGACCTTGCGCCTACGGCTGGTATTGCGAGCTGGATCGCACAGGTGGAGTGCTAAACATCACTTCGTCCTGCCTAGATGGATAGATTCAAAGTTAGTCAGCTTTCACTAGCCAGTGGATGGTGCTGAAAGTAAAGACAATGCCGTCTGGCCCTGTGAGCAGGTCCCCAAGGCAACCGTTGTTGCTGTGCGGAGACCGGCATACACAATGAAGGGAGAGGCTGGGGGTGCGCCGTGGGTGTGTGCAAATCGCAGCCAATCGAAAAGCATCGGCCCGAACGTGCATCGGCTGACTGTGCTGGCGCTGCCAGCCTGAGTCGCCGTGTGATTGGCCGGTCCAGTACATGACTGGACGATCCCCAATCGGAAACAACGAAAGGGGGAAGGGAGTTTATATTGGTAAGGAAGAGGATCCTATACAACACAGAAGTGAGTCCAATCACCGGTGTTTATTTCCTGCTGGCTCAGGTACGGCCGTACTGCTCGTAGGCTTGAGTGCAGCAATACGGGTGTCTAGCATCCCCCCCAGTTTGCGGTGTGTGCTCACACCAATGTGTTAACAAAGAAGCAAGAAACCACCGGGGAGTGGGAGCAATGGTGGAGGGCGGGGGAGGGAGAGGACATTAGATGGGGGTGCAGGTGTGGGTGGGTTAGTGGGGGTGGGACCCACAAGTCTGGGAAAGGAGGGGCGGGCACAGTTTGTCCGAGCTGAGTGCGTGCACTCGAATAGACTGGACGTGATGGAACAGTCCGTCCGTGTATATTCATATACCACCTGGACTATGTAACAGGTCCACCCTTCCGGTAGGGCCAGTTCTGCCCTCGGGTTGGTTATTTCATGTCCCAATGTGAGCATGTAGGTGGGTCCCTGTTGCATAAAACAATTGGATGAATGTATATGTTAGCCAGTTGGTCTTAACCAATGCATGGAAAAGGCAAGGGGAGAAGGATGGGGTGTAGGGGATGTGGGAAGGGCAGGAAGGAGTGAGGCAGATCCTGGGCAAAGGTCGTGCCCAGATAAATGTTTAGTCTTATGGGGAGTGTATTAGATGCCACATGGTAGACATTGTTCATTCAGGCCCTGGTCACATGAGTCCAGCCTATGGATCCATCGACATTCCAAGTCTAACAAGCGACCGAATACATTGGTGCAACTACGGAACCGTTCAAGGACCCACCATTTAAGGTCATCAGGGGTTGGCGGAAATCAACATAGAGCTGCACAAGAGAGGAAGATAGGTTTTTACAACGAATCCGTGATAGATGTTCAGATATCCGGGTCCCCACACTCTGCATTGTTTGCCCCACGTAGCGTAGCCCGCACGGGCATTCCACACAGTATATAACCTGATTCGTCTTGCAGTTAGTTAAGTCACGCAGTTTCCACATCATCTGTCCTATTTTAAACTGCTGAATTTTGCAGGTAAATTTACAGACAGAGCACGAACCACATGGGTATTGTCCCGTTATGGTTCGGAGATTCCAAAGACTCGTCCGCTTAGTTTTTCTAGTGAAGGATGAGTGGACCAAGTGATCTTTCAGGTTGCGTGTTTTTTTTTAATGCAAAACGCGGTTCTTGTTTGTCTGGTAAATTGAGTTTAACTATAGACCAATATTTGCGAATGATTTTCTTGATATCAAATACATGTTGGCCATGCGTTATCATGCTAGTGATTGGGTCATCCTGATTCTGAGGAGGTAATGTTTTAGGAATCAGAAGAGAATCACTGATTCTCTTCTGAGTCTGTCAATGTCGCCTGTTTTTTGGACTGGGAGACCAACTTTTTCGGATATCCTCTCAGTTGCTGTCTTTCACTGAGGAGTGCCGCTTTTTGGCAAAAGTCCCCCAAATGGGTACAGTTTCCCCAGACCCACCTTCTTCTAGACTGCTGTCTGCTGGCTAGAGGTGGTCCTTGTTTTTCAAGGAGTTAATATACTCATCAGTAGTGTAAGGATAGATGGTTTCTATCTTAAACTCCTTGATATCTTTCTGTAGTTTATTTTTTTTTTGGTCAAGGTATTGGATTTAAAAATGTCAAACTGTTTATTGATCTCCCGGATTTGTTCAGTAGCATTTGTGATCAGCGTGTTGGGGTTGAACTTCGCCTCCTCGCACTCGAATGTTTTTTGTAGTTCAGCACTTAGGTGTTGGGCAGTCGTAATCGTAAGGACCATAAGGTCCCTACTACATTTTGTAGCAATGTAACTAAAGTTTCGAGTGTACTCCATGTCTTCTAGAAAAAGACAAGGTTCGTTGCGAACAATTAAGCCTGCTGGAATAATGCTGGCTCTCAAATATTCACAAAGAAAGTGCCCATGCAATTCAGTGCGGAACACTTTCTTTTTTAATTTGAGCAGGTCATCACCGGACTGTTCCTGTACGAGTGGGAGCTTTGCCAGGACCTGGCGGACCTTCTGTTTGACAAATAAGTCCAACCCCAGATCGATCTGTTTGCGACGGCATTGCACTCTAATTTCCAGATGTTCGCCAACAGGTTCCCTAAGCCGTCGAGCAGTGGGGGTGCGTTTCGGTGGCAGGGACTGTTCCTGTACATGTTTCCACTCCTGCTACGTGTGATCAACGCACTCAGACAGTGCCACTGCAGGATGATACTCGTCGCCCCAGCTTGGCCGCAACAAATCTGGTACCGGACCTGCTCTGCTGCGTCTGTCAGTGGCCAAGCCCATCATGCTGCCACTTCTCTCGGACCTTCTCACCAGAGAGGGAGGGGCGATTCTGCACCACATCCCGGAGGCATGGCTCCTACAGGACTAGAGTTTGGAGGTTATGCTTTATCTACGGAGTGGAAGGACATTCTAGCCAGTGCCAGAGCCTCTTCAAGGTTGAAGTACTGCGGCCATAAATGGAAGTGCTTCTCTGTGTGTTGCCGGACTCCGAATATTACCCCTCTACAGGTCACAACCCTTCAACTTCTACCATACTTGCTTTCCTTGGCCAAGACGGGACTGGCTCACACCTCTATCAAGGTGCATCTCCTGCTTATCCCGTCACACCAGGTCTCCGGGTAGGCCTTCTCTATGGTCGTACAGACTCGTCAAGGAGTTCCTCAATGGGCTCTTCAGGACTTTTCTGCCGGTGAAGGCTCCTACCCCGGTTTGGGACCTCAATGTAGTCTTAACTAAGCTCATAGGAGCGCCCTTTGAGCCTATGCATCAAGCCCTGCTTAGGTTTCTCTCGTGGAAGAAGGCCTTCCTCATGGCTATCACCTCAGCCGGGCGGGTCGGGGCGATCCAGGCCCTGTCTTGCTAACAACCTTACTCTTATTTCCATGCTTCAAGGGCGGTACACCTTTATTCCGAAGGTAGTGTCAGAATTCCACTCCACAAAGCTCTGATGTTACCAGTCTTCTTCCCAAATCCATCTTCTCCAGCAGAGAGGGCCTTGCATTCGCTGAAGGTTGCCTGTGCCTTTAAGTTTGTTGTGTCACGTATGAAGAATTTTCAGAAAACTTCAGTTCATCAACTTTGGACCTGTAAATCGCGGAAAGACCGTATCGAAGGCTTCCATCTCCAGGTGGCTTTCCGGCTGCATCATTTACTGTCATTGACTGGCTTCCAGGCCACCTGAGGACCCACTCCACCAGATCCATTGCAGCAGCATCTTTGGTGTTCCCCTGCTCGACATCTGCCAGGCTGCTACGTGGAGGTCCACGCACACCTTCACCAGGTTCTCCTGCTTCGACAGGGATTCCAGGGAGGAGTCCCGAGTCGGCCAAGCAGTGCTACGCAACTGGTTTGTTTGAGCTGAGTCTGTTCCAGAGGTGAGTGTTTATTGCTTCTGTTGAGCCTTGCCACCTCCTGTGGTTGTGTATATGTACAGCAGTGTAATCGTAATTCATGAGCATTTAACCCCATGCTGGAGAAGGTTTAAGTTACTTGCCTGTAACTATTGTTCTCTAGCATGTGTGTGACATGGATTCCCTTCCGAACCCTCCCTCCTTCCCCTCTGTGGCTCTTCTTAGTTCATGCTGTCACTCTACATGCTTTCCAAATCTGAAGATGGCCACCAGGTGTGGAGCTTGGGGAGAGGACTGTAATTGGATGGGTCAGAATGACCCAGAGGACAGTGATTGGTTTAGAGGAGAAATCGTTTTAAAGTGAAAGTTAAACTGTTTTTTATTTTACTGAGGATTCCCATCCTGATGACAGGGAATATTCATGAGCATGTGAATCCGTGCAGGAGAACAATAGTTACAGGTAAGTAACTTAAACGTTCTCCAGCATGTGGTCTGGAATGGATTCACAGGGCAAGGGTTTTGCCCCCGTTTAGCAGTTGGGCTGGCCAGAGCGTGAGAGTGAGAGTGAGGCGGAGGGGTAGGGGGAGGGGGAAGGGCCTTTGAGGGCAACTTCCTAATGAATTCTTCCATAAACAATTCAACTTTATTCAATAGGACGGATTCAGGAATGACAATGACCCCAACATTATTCCTCCTGGATCTAGCCTCCAGGTCCTCATTTCTCACCCAGACCCCTTTCCCTTTTTGTTTCATTACTCGTAGTGTAATAGACTGGCAAGAGAACTATTATCAGTCTCCCCGTTTATATTCAAGAGGAACTGAGCCCTGGAAATCCCCTGCCCCAAGAATGGAAGACCCAGCCATTGGACAAAGCTTACTGTCTTTATTAGTAATTCAAATGACAGGGATCGCAACATGAACTATGCAAAATTCTCCAAGTGCTCTCGCTCTCCAGACGCCTGTCGTTCTGTTTTGTTTAACTCTGACGTCATAGGCGAAGTTACATCCCAAAAACCTAACATGGGAAGGGATTGGTTAGTGAGGCGAACTATATATATGCATTCCATAAGGGATTAGTATGATCATTGGGTAAGTCATATCTGGTGGCACAAATACAAAGTTACAGGTTAGTGTAAAGGTGGTTGGCCGGCGAAACATAGTATATGCTTAACGTGGAAGGCGGTTAGGGATTGGGCGGAAAGGGTATTCTCAGCCTTGGAATTTGGACAGTTAACAGGCCAAATGTAACTATTGAAGGTAGTGGGAATGACCCTGAAGGTGTGCATGTTCCCAATAAGTTACCATGTGCGATCTCCTAGTTCTTGAGACAGACCATTCGGCTTAGAACCTGTCTAACTGTTGTGTGCTCCTGCCTTTGGTTCGATGGGAACAGCCACCTCAGTCTGGCTCGAATGAATAGGCTCGGTCTTCATCACTTGTCTAGGGACCACAGAATTTAGCTCCCATGCTT
This sequence comes from Ambystoma mexicanum, assembly GCF_040938575.1. Lineage (NCBI taxonomy): Eukaryota > Metazoa > Chordata > Amphibia > Caudata > Ambystomatidae > Ambystoma > Ambystoma mexicanum. The sequence goes on along the minus strand of NC_090931.1, from coordinate 903,438,094 downwards.
GTAATTGAGGATTTTTGGTGCCCCCCGCAGGTGTCCTATATCTTCTGTTAACTTGAAACATTCCTTCCCTAATTGTCCTTGGCAAGGCTGTGCACAGTGTCTACACCAGAAGCCTGGTTTGCCTGCTTCAGCAGAATCAGACTGTCAGCCTTTCACTGTGTTCAGAAGTTTGTCCTGGTTTTCCCATTCACTCCAATGTACCTATGGCATCCATCTGTATTCCTATGGCGCTTGATGTTAGTTGCAGTAAATCGTCAGCAAGCAGTTCATATGTATCCTTGTTTGTCCTGCGGTTTCCGCATAGCAAAATGTATACATGTGTCAGTGCTCTAACTATGTGAGTCATAAGCATTTGTTTTGTGCCTATCAGTAATAAACTAAATTTCGAAGGGATTGTGTCCTCCGACGTATTCCTTATCTTTGATAATAAGTTTCCAGCTTGCTGGCCTCGGAAATTTTTTCTGTAGAGGGTGCTGTGCGTCGACGTCCGCCGAGTCGATGTCCCTCGACGGCCACCGTATCGGCGCCGACGTCGTCATGCCCATAAATAGCCACGCGCTGCATCCGTTGCTCCGTTCCGTTTTTCTGCGCTTCGTGGGGCCTCGAAACATCGTTGCTCAGTTATGTCAGGATAACTACATATATCTACTCGAATAATACCTTCTCGTTCTCAATGGCATCTTCATCGGAACCGACGATGCCACGATCCGGCTTCAAGAAATGTCGAGACTGCGGTAAAAAAATGTCGATAACGGATCCACACAGGATCTGCTTGTGGTGCTTGGGATCCGAGCACCATTGTTCGGAGTGTGAGGACTGCATGTCCATGACGGTGAAAGCCTTGAAGGAGCGCAAGGGGAAGCTCGAGAGAGGTAAATCAGTCAAAACCTCCTTGAAGGTTTCTTCGGCTGAGTCGAGGCATTCGTCTCCTCGCCGTCGAAAACATTCCCATTCTAGATCTCGAAGTAGCTCCCATAATTCGTCGAGATCAAGACACTCAAAAAAGAGACATCGAAGATCCCCTTCCTCGTCGTCTTCAGTGTCCCCAGAAAGGGTCTCCTGTCCCACTAAACACAGCTCTCAAGCTGAGTGGGAGAAATTCAGAAAGAAAATGTTAATAGTCTTCGAGAACGCGGCCTCGACATCCTCGAAAACAGCTGAGGGTGATACCCCGGGTGAAAAACCCAGAAAATTAAAACCCTGCGAGTCGCAGCACCCGGCAAAGCATTCCACCCGAGAGCGCCACGAGCCATCGGGTAAGAAGGCACCATCTTCGACGCTGTCGTCGAAGATTCCTTCGACGCACGGATCGGCGCCATCAACGCCGTTGTCGAAGGGTTCCTCGACGCATCGGTCGATCGACTCGACGCCATCGTCGACGCCGATGAAAGAGAAGACCAAGGCCACTCCACAGCCTACAGTGATTCCATGGGCCTCCGGCACGACGCCGAGACCGTCGTCGATGTCCTCGAGTAGGATCCCGATCCTCTCGAGTTCTTCAAGACCCCTTCCAGTTTTGTCGACGCCGTTCTCTGCGCCTTCGAAGCCTGTCACATCGGCGTTGACGACATCAACGTTTTCTCGCCCAATAATGACGAGTTTGGCTCCTTCTGCCTTAGAGATGGGTTTTATACCATTTCAGAGGTCAGAGTACCCTGGACTATCTTCAATTTATGAAGAGGGGGACGATTCTGACATGGAAACATTTGGGTTACCGAGGACCACACTGCCTATTTCAGAGAATGTATGGGTTGGTCTACGCCCTCACCTTTTTTTCAACAGGATGACCTGACAGACATATTAGACAAAGGTCCACAGAAGGACCCCGTGGTCCCCTTCCATTCAGCCTTACAGAGGAAAATTTACAAATAATTGGGAAACTCCTGAAGTCATCCAAGCAAACAATGTTCCTACTCCCACGGGTGGGGTTAGAAGGAGACATTTCAGGCTGATGAGTCCAGAAGAGTAGCAGCAGAACAGATAGCGGCACCCAGCACCCATCATCTGAGTGTCTAGGGACTTAGCAGCACCCTTTGCAGCGTTCCATCTCAAGGTGTGGAGGGGAGGAGAAAAATAGGCCAACTGGCTCAGAGGAGTGGCACGTAGAGTGGCCCTTTGTATCCCTCCTCACAGTTAAATAGGTAGCATAACCATAAACTTCTAATCCATCATGTCCACTGCTCACCCAACTGTCAAGAATGTGTCTACCTTCTGCAGCTGCTTGTCTCACATCCCTTGGCTCCCCTCTAGTTGACCCGCTCCCCCTCAAAGCCGGGAAAAGACGGTGGTGGTGCCTCTGGGCATCCACAAGTCGGAATAGGAGATCAGCTACATGGTCTCAGCCCGGTGTGGCGAACCAGGACGAAGACTCAAACGATTGTGATTCATGGTCAAGTGTTTTATTCAAAATAAAAAGATCGAAACACCTAACTTGCTCAATTTCTGGGAGGGAAATTCTCTACAAAGCAAAACAAAACTAAAGATGTATGTTAAAGTCCAAAATAAAGTCCTTTTAGTCCGAATCCTATCCAACTAACTGGTCCTACTACTTTAGAAAACACTAAACTGAAAGGGAAAGGGGGAGGCTTTGTATACTAGCCACAGCAAGGCTTTTGTATGTTACAGTTTACACTTGACTGGTTCTCGGTCGTCAAATGTTCTTTTTTACAGCAGGGTATTCTTCCCATCCTTGATACTAGGTTAAGGATTTCTCCTTGTTCTTAACGAAAACTGGCTCTATAAGCAAACAATCCCATTGCTCGTGGGTCGCTGAGAAAATACAACATTTCTGTCTTTTCTGCCTTTAAAGTGGTGGGACTCCCCAAAGTCCCACAATCCTCAGACCGTTTGCTTTCTTTTACACAAAGGATATATATATATATATTTAAAAAACAGTAATCCATTAAGCACATGAGGTAACAACCGCCTGCGAACTGATACAAAGTAGCCCAAGCACTCGTAGTGTAGTGCAAGATTTCCTTTTATTAGTGCACAAATACACAGACAGGAAGGGTTAAAAACACTCACCCCCATGATATGATATGTGGTTTGATAGGTTATTTTTAACACGCTTAATATCCAGAGGTTTCTAAGAGTGGACCCGGCAATCAAACCTGTGTTGCTCCGTGTCGTCTTGCTTCCAAGGCGAGTACGTTGCCCCTGAGCTAGCCTCCCGAGACTGGTTAAGAAAATGCTTATATATATTTGATTTTTTTAAAATGTTTTATTTATTTTCCAAACCATAAGAACTTGCAGTATAGAGTACATTATATCACAGTACAAATCTTGTCCGTTTCTCAGCTTCCCCCCCAAATCACCCCCTCCCCTACACCGGTCTACATTGGACCACTTAAGGCCAACACCTCTTCTCCTACTCCTCAACAACCATTCCAGTATCTGCTACCTCGTGTATAGGAATGTGTTCCGATTCTCTGGTTTCTACTGCAGAAGTGGCCAGATCTGCAATCCGCTGTCCAAGTTTCCACCCCGCCCTCCTCTTGGTCTGAGCTTCTATCTATAGCTTTATGCCACACCAACGTTTCTGCATTCGCCCATTTCAGCAGGTCCCTCCACCAAACGCCTTGTCTGCGCGTTCCATCCCATCGCTATCCTACGTTTCGCTAATATGTATGCCAGATCTCTGTTTACTCACATGCTTGGCTCTCTTGGGCCTTACAAAGCCTCCCAGCAAACAAGACTTTCATATTTCCAAAGTAATAACCGCCTTTGCCAATGCTTGTGCCACCTCCTCCCAGAATCTACCAATCTCACTGCAAGCCCAGCACATATGAACCAAATCTGCATCACGCTCCCCATACTTCGAGCATGATTGTATTGCTGCTTGGCTAAACTTTGCTATCCTATTCTGGGTTAGATATGCTCTGTAGGTTATGTATAATTATATCCGTTGAAGCCTTACATTCCTAGAAACCTTTTTGTGGTACGCCATGGCTCTGTTCTACGCCATAGTCTGCCTCCCGACATTGGACCAATGTCCGACATTGGTTCCTTTGTCTGCCTCCCTTTGATGTCTCGTCTGGCCCAACTCTTTCCCCACTTTGAACATTAACAGTTTATATATCCATGATACTTCATGCCCACCTTGTGACACATCATAAAATGTCTCAATCATCTCATCTAGCTGCAATAGCACTTCCGTCTCCGGCCATCTACTCCTGAGATTCCGAAATGGGCAGAAGTATGTAAGGTGTTGCCCTGAGTGCACTCCCGTTTCCTTCGTTTGTTCCTCAAACCCCTTAGGCACACCCTCCACAATCAAGTCCCCTACCGTCGCCACTCCTTTAGGTTCCCAGTATTTCCTCACATTCATTCGCAATTGTTCACTCATCCCTTCTAGCTTGACCAGCGGAATCTGCTTGGAGTACGGTGTAACGTTCCCCATCAATTGACAGGCTCTACGCCACATTACCCACCCTAATCTCAACAACATGGGCGAGCAGGTTGCACGAGGGCCAGTCATCCATATGACTTTATTCAGAAAGAATTGAGTTCTCGCTGCTTGTAACAACCGCAACTTGTGCGTTTGTTCGTCCGACAGCCATTTGGCTACAAATTGCTATTGGCTTGCATCAAAATATGCTTCAAAGTTGGGCAGTTTAATACCTCCTAGGTCATACGAATTTTGGAGTTTCCAAAGAGCCACCCTGCACCTTGAGTTATGCCACAGGAAGCTCCTACATATACTATGCAGTTTTTTAAAGCACAGTCTCGGAATTGCAAAAGGGACATTTGCAAAAAAAAGTGTAGGAGTCTCAGGAGCACCACCATCTTTAGCATTGCTGCTCATCCCATCAGGGATAATGGCAATCTGGCCCAGAAAGACATGAAATTCTCAATTCCTTTCATTGCTCTCACTGTATTCTGCATGTGCTCTGTCTGGGGATCGTGATAAATGTCTACTCCCAAACACCGGAATGTCTAATTACCAGTACCGACAGGGCACGCACAGGCTGTCCGACATAACCCCCCAGTGGGAACAAACTCGATTTATGTGGGTTAATCGTTATGCCAGATAAAGCAGCATAGCGCTCCATCATATCTAAAATGTACTGCAGGTTTGTCTCCTGGTGTTGTAAGTAGAGAAGCATATCATCTGCATACATTGAAATCAGATTCCTTCCTCCTGGTGTCTATCCCTGCTTCACTGTATTCATACCGCAAAAACAGCCAGTGGTTACAACGCCAAAATAAAGAGCATCGGGGACCAAGGACACCCCTATCTTGTCTCCTTACCCAGCTGCCTTTGTTCAGAGATGGTTGTGCCGTCTTAACCCTGGCAACTGGTTCGTTATACAACAACGAACCCATTTAATGTGCGTTGGACCCATGCCGAACCCTTGCAGCACAGACAGCAGCCATGGCCATCTGACCGAATCAAACGCCTTGACTTCATCTAGTAATGCCACCACACATTGTTGTGTATCTCCTTGAGTACAATCCATCACTTGGTGCAATCTGCGCAAATTAATGGTGATATTTCTATGCAGGACATATCCTGTCTGGTCTGTGTGTATAAGCTTGGCTATGATCGGTTTGAGCCGCAGCGCCATTACCACTGTGAGTATCTTCCCAGCCTGATTCAGTAATGAAAGAGGCCTGCACAAGCCGCAGTATGTAACAGGCTTATTTGGTTTAAGCAGGGGAACGATCAGTGACTCCCTTAGGGATTTCGGTCAATTTGCCCATGTCCAATGATTCATCAAGCATTTCTAACAGTGGAGTTGGGATTTCTGACTTGCATTCTTTATAGAACTCCCCGAGGAGCCCATCTGCCCCCGGGACTTTACCTGTCGGTAGTGATTTAATCACATACTCCAGTTCTTCTAGCGTGATGGGGACCTCCAATCTATCTCGTTCTTCTGCATTTAGTTTGGGTAAGCTAATCTCAGACAGTGCTTCTTGTATCTCTGACACATCGCACTCTGAGGATTCCTCATACAATTGCCTATAATACTCATAAAAACATGTATTTACTTCATCTTGTGTCCCGCACATCTCTCCATCTTTTCCCACTATTGCTCTGTCTCCCGTTTAGTCTCACTTCTGTAGAGCCCGGCTACCACCCTCCCGGGCTTGTCCCCTTCTGCATGTTGTCTCAATGTATTTCCAGTAGCTTAAATTACTTAACCTGTCCCAGTGCTTCTGACCTTCTTGTTGTAGGCTGGTCACCTCCTGTGCTTCTTCTTGGGACCTCATTCCTGCTTGCGCTATGGCCTCTAGCCTGCCTTCTAGCAATTCTCGTAAAATAATATCCTGCTTCCCTTTCGACTTCGATATGGCCACTCCCCTCACCACCACCTTGAAAGCCTCCCATAATGTACCTGCTGAATCCACACTACCCTTGTTATGTTGTAAATATTCCTTCACCTCCTCCCTAAGATGTTCCCGGAACGCTGTGTCTTTAAGTGCCTCCACCCTAAGTCTCCATCTCAGAATCCTGGCTCAGGGGGCGGGGGGGGGATAGGTTGGGTTGTTTGGGGGGAAATTGCCATGTGACGACCACAGGAGCATGATCTGAAAGGACTCTTGCTTTGTAATCCGCTTGTACGAACTCCCCCAGTAGTTCATTTCCCACAAATACGAAATCTTATATAGAGATTTGTGGGAGCTGTATAGTGAGAATATACCCAGTTATGCGGATGTAGTGTCCTCCACGCATCCTCCAACTTGAATGCATGCAACAATGTATGTAAGGCTTTTGCTGCAGGGGCTGGATGAGCAATTTTACCAAAATGCTAATATATATATTATGTATAGGGCGGTGCTCCACCCATGTTGTTCAAAGTTCAACATTTCTCTGGCTATCTTAGCCTTATTTCGAAACGTCTTTATATTGGTTTTCTTCCCCCTTTCTAGGGTATTTGCTCACTGTGGTTCCTAAGGCTCCTGTAACCTAGATAGCTTCTGAGGTGTTATTCAGTGTTGATATTTCTCTGTGCTCTTTTCGTAGGGTTTTCTTTCTCTCAGGTTTCTCAGGCTCCTGTAATCTGAATATCTCAAGCTCTGAATACCTCTTTTTCTTCTCCTGTCGCTACGCCTCTCTGCAACCACAGCCCGACGTGCGTAGAGCTTGGGGATCCAGGCTAACCTGTACGGTCTAGTGTCTGCGTCCTTTGTGGTCGCACCACCAGACGGGATTGGGATTTCTCAGTCTCCGCTCCTGTTTCGACCTGGGCTTCTCTGTCAGATACTATGCCAATCCATAGGCATTCGGTAAGTGTCTATTTCCTCTTCGTTGATTCCGCTAGCTCATGGCCCTTCCCCTGCAGGACGTCAATACTGCAGAGACTTGCCCGTGCGTAGCAGTTCGCCTGCCTCTGTATGAGTTCCCCTCTGCTTTGCAATCCATCCCCTTCTTATGCACTTCACAGGGATAGCGGAAACTGTGTCCTTATTTGTTATCCATGGCATTCAGGCCGTGTTCAGCATTGCCTGTAGCAAGCATGTAAATAAGGATTCTTGTGAAATCCAGTTTTGGGAGATATAAAAGTATTTTCCATATTCATATATGCAGACAAGGTGGTTTGGACTGAGGGTTCCATTTTGAATGGGGAATCACTCCCATTGAGGTTCCACTTGCCCAGACCCATGGGGAGGGTCTTGTGTAGTGGGATCACCTCCCTGCCCCAAAGGGATGTGGTTTCCCATATGGGCAGAAGGGGCAAATTGCTCAGATTCGTCGCACCTGCCACCGGCGAGGACTCCAACCTCACCCCATCCACTGATCCTGGTGCCTTCATCAAGTTTCCGTTCCAGGGAACCCTGAGTCCCACGCGGGGCCTTTGGTGTGCCGGCCTCTGAAACTTCAGGGTATAATCATGCGGGGAGGCACAGAGTGTGCTCTCAGCCAGGCTCAGCCGATGCCGAACTCAGTGCTCGTGCCTCTGGCAGGTTCCTCCCAAGCACAGCACGGCATCCCCCAGCAAAGCTGAGAACAGGCTGGAATATGCCCGATTGTCGCAGCACCCGCGCTGAGAAGTTGGCAAATCTGAGCGGGATAATTAACATCATACAGCCCGCTCCTCCTCTCTCCCACTCCGAGCCAAAGTGCAGGTGGCCATCTTGAAAGGGAGTTCGCTAGCGCCCCAAAAGGCTTTATTTCGATAGAATCTTGTTTTGGCATGCTTTTTACTTTTATTTTGAAACCATTGTGCAGAGGTTGTTTGGGTTGGGACTGTTCGCAAATCACACTCCTGAAGATATAGCCAGCCATCGGTATGCACTACCAAAAGAGGTGAAGATGGGGTGTACCTTTCAGCCCTTGCTTGTTTTACCTTTGCTTGGGTTCTCTGCTGCTTTCGTAGTAATGTGGGGCTGAGTAAGCAAGTAGCCTGTAATCATATCTGTTCTCCTGCATTTCCTCGCACACTCCCATTCCTCCACACCCCCTCCAATTCAGTGTCGAAGTTGCCCACTATCTCCAGGCTTGGAGAATTGTGATCGATACCTGGGTCCTTGCTATTGGGGTTCCCAGTTACTGCCTTCCACTTTATTTACCCCCCTCACCCTCCCCCCCCCGCTTTCTCCTTTCAGCTTATCTCATCAGCTGCTGGCATAAATGTAACTCCTGGTGGAGATTAGTGGGACAAGATTTTGGGCAACATGTCCAAGCATTGAAGATAAAGAACATGGTTTTTATTTTCTGGTGTTCCGTGGACAAAACAATGTGTGGTTCACAGTTGATCTTATACTGTAACAGATTTAATTTGTGCATGCCAGAAGACACTCGCAAAGGTTTTCATGTCCCAAATCATGACCTCCCTCCTGCAACGAATATGGTAGACAGACTTGTGCGGGTCATACTATGTCTGTTTTGTTTGGCCAAATGGTCAGCACATACGTTACAAGAGGCTTCCCTTTTGGTGTACACCCAGTGGGGTTATGCACAACTGAAGGTTATAAGGGCATTTTTTTTTGTTGCCCTGACAGGAAGGGGCAGGAACATGTTGCTTTTCACAGACAGCATCACTACTATGTTAAATGTGAACAAGCAGTGGGGTGGGTGGGAAAGGTCTGCAGGCATGTCATCTCACCTTGAATCGGTGGGAGTGGGCCATCTCTCAACAGATTGGCCTGATGGGCATGCACCTGGCTGTTTAATACTCTATATAGAAATTGATTGTGAGGTTGCCCCTTTTGACGGGAAATTACATTAGGTGCTAAGCTCTTGGCAGAGGAGCCGTGTGCACCTCAACACAGGAGTTCCCAGAAATCATAAACCAAGCTTGAGGTGGTGATCTGACATGGCAGAGACTAAGCATTGATTTACTGAACATGCTTCCACGTACCATACACTTATGTTGTGTTGCCAGTAGAGTAACCCAGGAACTTATACTCCATACCGTTCTTGAAGTGGATGACTGTCCAAAAACACAGAATGACCTGGACCATAGCTGCTGGTTCAGTCTTCAAATTATTTTATTTAGGCATATGTAGATGTGTATTTGCGAGGTTTGTGAATATGCATAGGCTTCCATGTGGTGTTTGGTCTGGAGTACTACAAGTTGCTTACTTATAAAGTAAAAGGGGGTCAACAGCGGCGTTCCTGTCACAATATCCCTACCGTACGTGTACTTGCACCCATGAACCTTCACATGTTGACGTCCTAAAATTGTGTTCTGCCATCTGTTGCTTGCAAGTCTGGAGGGTTTATCAACTTTGCCCAAACAAGGATGCCGACCATCTGAAAAGATGTAAACAGATTGTCGACTCAACATCTGAATATTTCAACTGTAAGGTAGCGTCTCCCAAAATAGACGCTGACATGTAATCCAGAGTTAGGCAACCACTGCCTTCAAAAGGACTATGCTGAGTACAAGCGTGGGATGTAAAGAAAATTTGAACCGAAAACCTTCAAAAAGCATCTGGTTAAATGTTGGGTGGCCTACATTACGCCGGTTGCGACTGAACACTCTAGCCTTCTGCCTCTGCAGAGGCTTGTAAAGTTGAGGAACTGATGTTTGGGAATTTATCCAACCCAGAGTAGCGATCAAATGACAGTTAGGTAGGATACCCTAATTTGCACCCTTCTCTCAAGGGCATGTTTATAGCTGTCAAGGTAGACTTCTATTGTTGACCACATGACTGATGAACAGGTCAAGCCTAAAATGCACTGCAATACCAAAGCACAGAACTGCCAGACAAGCACTAATCATCAGGGATTAGGAAAAGGAAGAATTTGTTAAGATTTGTCAGAGACTTTCAAAACCACGTTGAAATGTCTGACTCTAATGACCTATTAAGCATGCTCCGCTTACATGCCTGAAGCCTCACGGCCATAGACACTCAGCCTTACATCAAACCACCTCTCTCCTAGGGGTCCAAAAGAGAAGATTACAACACCAGTTGAAACAGGATTCCCCATAGCAAATAACGTGCACATACCTGCTCAAAGAGCATGACCTCGACATCAAAATCACTGACAGAAAAGACAGCCTATATCGGAGAAATGGCAGCCTATATCTGAACAGTCTAATCAACCTCCTCGACTTTTCAGAGCACTGGGCTCTTCTAATTTTCTTTTTTGAAGGAGTAAGAACAGAGTTTTCCCACAGGATGATACTGGTACTACAGACACTCTTATAATTAGCTTAAAGCTCCTTGGGGGAAGTACGGAGTTTCTTTAGAATGATAGAAATTGCTGATTTCTTAAAATCTACAAAGAATAGATTGCTAAAAAAAAAAAAAAGACCACTTCCTGTTTCATACCGTGCTCTACCTTCGGTAAAGGCCCTGAGGTTAGAACTTTAGCCATTCTGCTGACTACTTATAGACAGATGAAGAAGAAAAAAGAGGCAGAGGAATGTGGTACACTCCTTGGTGAAGAAGATTTAGAAGAACAATCTGATTATCCCATGGACCCACCAGAGCCCTTTATATGTTATTCACCCACGAAATGCGGAAAAGGATTCACAGCCCTGTAAAATAGGGCGGCATCTAGATTGGGAATTTAAACCCAGGAATCAAATGAGGACATTCATTTAATTGAATTCTAGAGGAGCTGTTGCCCATTGCATTCCTTTACTAAATTCAGTAAATAAACCAAATGCCACATAATTGTTAAAAGGGGACGCCACTAGACCTGTGAATGTGTGGCTCGAGAACAAATACAAGTCGGCACCCACAGATCCTGGATAAGTCCAGGGCCATCACACACCATATTCTCCGCTTGTAACTGCCAGATAGAATCACAGCACCACAGTCTTCATTTGAAAGCAAGCAAAGTGATTAATGCCTTGGCGCGTATGGTGGCGACTTATGCTGTCTAAAGCACAAGAAAGGCTAAACAGTGTTAATGGCGAGAAAAAGTGGGTACTTTTTTCACCTTAACAGCCTTATCAAGGACTTACCTGATGCTATGTAAGAACTAATAGAGTGCAGAAGGAACAGTGTTCTGCAAATGATCTGATCAGAAACTTGCTGGCGGCAGGAATGCACGTCTGGCTCCCTGAACTGCCACACTAAAATCCAGATATATGGACACCACAGCATTTTCAAACCACTGCTTCCCTCTTCTCCATGGCCGCCTTGATAATTAAGTCTCTGTCCCTGTAGTGCAATACTTTAGGTAGGTGCTTCTCAAGAAATATCTCAAGCAGTCCCTTAGCCGCTGTATCTTCTGCACCCTTAAGCCTACAGGTAACTGGTACAAATACGAAAGTAAAGGTAAAGGATCCGGAAGGTCCACGATACGCATGTTGCTACGACGCGCCCTGGATTCAAGATCATCATTCTTCTCTTGCACAGTCTTTATATCCTTCTCCAGACGTGCCACCTTGCCCTCCATTGTGTGCATAGCGTCGGCTTCAATGCCAAGCTGTGTCTGTGCCTCTCCATAAGCCTGCATATGAGCTCAATCTTATGTTTTGAGCTTTCAAGGCGACGGGAGAGCACGTCATTTTCTGATCCTGCTTGCCTAATGTTCCCCTCATCTCCATCATGAGGCACTTCAGGTCTGCTTGATTTAGCACCTCAACTGGCTCATTTACAGGCGCACTCCACTGACCAGCTGCCGCTGATGAGTCTTTCCGGTTCCCCCCTCTTGCAAAAGCATCAAGCCTGCTCTTCTATTTCGTGCAGGAGCCCGGCATTGCGCCGACCACTCGAGGACAGTCCATGTTGTGCTCAATGTTCTCCGTACAGTGCCCCCTAAGGTGGTCCCTGCAGTCTATATGAGTAAATGGGCACACAGGGCTCAGATCAGTATTGTGACACTAATTTGAATCAGCCCACCTGAAACTCTCTGCTCCTCCATTTAATCTCACGTCTTCACCCCACCCATTTTGAAAGATCTTGGCCTACGAGCCAGCAACTTCACCAGTGCCTTCATTCCATTTGCAGTAGGAACTGGTACTATGATTAAGACATTTTCAGGTTCATTTTGTCAGACGCAGGCCCGCTCCGGTTCTCTGCCCAGTCCACTCCCCGGCCGCCTTCACCAATGCGCGGATATCGCCTAGCTTCCAGATGCTCTGATCTTCGTAGCCCTGATAGCAAGGACCAGAATCTTGGCTACTTCAGTCTCAAACTAGTCCTGTTGCAATGAGAGGCCCACACCAGCTTCCGACACAGCCAACTCACTGGCTGCCTGCAACAGGACACATGGACCGCCCTGTCAACAGGTAAGCGTCCTCTTTCCAGCTCTGCCATGCTTGTCGGCATGCAGCCCACCGTCGTACTTGCACTACCTGCCCGTGCCCAGACCATGCACCAGCCAGGTTTCTGCTGTTCCCCCTGATATCAAGCCTTCAGCTTTGCACCATCGCACCATTGTATGTGCTTGACGGTTCTACCAAGCAATCGTAGGGAAGTGGGCTACTCAGCCGGTCTATTATAGACAAATATTCCAACCCCAGGCAGAGCTGCACACTCGGGCAGCTATCTTCTTTGGCGCCCCCTTGAGCACTTTGCACTCTTCACAGAGCAGTAATGTTCTCTTCAGAAACGATTGTCACTGCAGAAAAGTATTCATCTTTGTTTCTTTTGCAACAGGAAACAAGGAGTGGCCAAGCACTAAATCTTGCATCGCAAGATGGATCATATGCTGTATTCAACTATGTAACACATTGGAACATAAACCCTTTCTTTTCACTCCAAAGCTCACTCAGCTAGAAGTATGGGGGAAATGTTATCTTTCATTGCGAACGTCCCCGATTGCACGCAAGTTGCAAAGCAGCAACTTGGAGAGCGCTACAAACATTCACACAACACTATTGTGCAGATACACCAGCAAGATCAGATTTACGATTTTGACAGGCTATACTTAAGCATTTCTTTTCACAGTCACCATCATCTTCTGTTACTGCTCGCTATTCTATGCGAATTATGCAAGTAAAACCGATTCACGAGCCTCAGAAGGGAGACGTTACTTACTGATCCAGTAAGTCTTTCCGTGGGATAGATCTGTTTAGAGTCCTTTTCAACCACGCTTTCTTCACACATGGAAACTGAAGTACCAACACTCATAAATTACTCTGACTCTGTTCACCTCATGTCGGATAAAGAAACATTTTTAGGACGTGGACGCTTCATGGATATGATATGGCAGTTATAACGCGCCTATACACAAGTGTTGCAAGGCGCGACGAGGCAAGGGAGGGGGAATAGAGGGAAGACAAAGACAACAATCTTACTAGGCCCGGTGACATTGAGATCGCGCAAGTGCAGGAGGGGGGGGGGGGCAGGGAAGGGAAAGTGCGGGGGGCAGGGGGCAGTGTAGTACATAGGATGGACAGTAAAAATAAATAGAAGAAATAAAATGGGTAAAGTGCGGCCAGCCTGTGGCAAGTGCAGGGCTAAGTGCAGACGTCAAGTGCCAAGATCTTGTGGGGACTGTAGGGCTACAGAAACAGCCCCTAAGTGCATGTGTGCAGCTGGTAGGGAAGGGGACCTAGGTCTGAGATCAGAGGGTAGCCAGGTGACCAGTGTTGTTTCAGTCCGGAGTTCAGCGGGGGAGAGGAGGAGAGAAAGCAGAAGCAAAGAGGAAGGTCTTGAGTTGCTTACGGAACCGGAGATGATTCTCCAAGTTTCAGGGAGGCTATTCCAGACGGAGGCCCCAGCCGAAGAAAGAGATCTACCACTAACTCGTTGCTTGGAGAAGTGACTGACCCTCAGGGAGTTGGAGGCGGATGAGGGAAGAGCTCAAGAAGGAAGATATTTAGAAAAAGAGAGTTGAAAGTATTGAGGTCCCAAGCCCCAGAAGGCCTTGTGGACAATGCAGAGGGTTTTTAACTTAATCCTGGCAGCCACTGGGAGCCAGTGCAGAGATTTCAGTCCTGGAGAAGTATGATCCCTGGGCTTGAGGCCAAGGCCAAGTCTTGCAGTCTTGTTCTGCATGAGTTGCGGAGGGCGGAGAGTAGAAGCAGGCAGATTTAGAAAGAGGCTGTTGAAGTAGTCCAGCCTCGAGAACCAGAGCTCTGGGGCCAGTGAGCGTCTGGGGGGGAGGAGAGGAAAGGAAGAATACCTCTGAGAAGGTGCAGCTGGTAGTGTGACTTCTTAGAGACGTCAGAGATGTGAGGAGAGAAGGAAAGTGTGGAGTCGAAGATGACCCCAAGGTTTTTAGCCTCACAGGTGGGAGAAGGAAGAGGGCCAAGAGAGGCCGGCTATAGAGCAACAGGAAAGGAGGGAGCAGGTTTGCCAAAGAGGAGAATCTCAGTCTTACTGGCATTAAGGCTGAGATCATTTGTGCCATATTGTGTGTCTAGCAGCATACTGTATTTAGCCCACCCCATCATACTGTGTTTTTGGCTTTGATCCGCTTGACACTGCCAATCCGTGCCTCAAATTTTGTATTGAGCCCCATGCCTGCCAAACTGAGCTCTGCACACCTTCTCTTCCAGCCTCTTCCTATACTGAACATAGCTATGCTAGGCTGGGTATTTATCACTATGCTCCCATTCTGCCTTGCCCAAGATAACACACTGTGCATAGGTAACCGCTTCCTTGTTCTCGAATTGTCTATCCAGACTGGCATGCCCTAGACATTACCCCATACCCTGCCCAACGTCTTTCCTTCCACCTAGTCCACCATTTCCAACCAGCTTAGATTACGCCCACAGTCCCAGCCTGACCACCAAGATTCCTGGTTGAGAGCCCTCTCCCACAGATCATGTAACAGACCACTCGCTTATCCCCAAGACTACAGTAGTCCTCAAAACCTACCCCATCGACGGAAACGATGGGGCTCTTCGCCTAAGATCACGCACTAAACTGCTCCATCGTAGCCACATCCCTTCCCTTGTGATACCCAAACCACCTAATTCCAATGACTTATGGCACAATATAAAATACAAATCATCTACTGCCTTGACCTCAAAAAGAACCACCAATGCCTTTCTGCCTCAGACGCTCAAGATTGCAACTGTAATTGAACACAATCCACCAACTAGTTTCAAATGTGCCCTCATCAACGCTCGGTCACTTGGAGCTCATGCCATAGAAATCCATGACCTAATCATTTAACAAAACCTTGAACTACTAGTAATTACGGAATCCTGGCTTCAGCAAGCCTTGGGATCTCTGCTATCCCTGGCTATCCCACCCGACTATACCATCCTCCGAGCTGACAGAACCCATACCACAGGAGGTGGTGTAGCCATCCTAGCTAAAAGTAATTTGCAATTTAGATCGAGTTCCATCGAAGACATCGCAGGATATGAACTATTGCTAGGTAAATTAGCTATGAATGAGAAAACCATGATCAATTTTGTGGTGTTTTATAGAACACCCAGTTCCAATAGTCACCCCGAAATAGAGATCCTACTTCTTCTTGCTCCTCTCATTAAACCCAACACGAAATGCATTATCTTTGGAGACCTTAACCTAGGTTTCAATGACGACCAAGACCGCAAAGCTTCAGCTGTACATTTAGCACTCAAAGACTTGAACTTCACCCAATTGGTGAAGGCTCCCACTCATATCAGGGCAGAACCCTTGATTGGATCCTTTCACTTAATCTCGTCTCGGGAGGATAGCTCAGCGGCAACGCGCTCGCCTTGGAAGCAAGACGACACGGACCAACACAGGTTCGATCCCCGAGTCTGCGCTTAGAAACCGCTGGGTATTATGCATGTTATAAATAACCTATGATATCATAATACCAGACTAACCATGGATACCATTAACCCCCTTGGCTGGTCGGACCACTTCTGTATAAAATTCAACCTCATGAGTGCCGAACCCTGTCCTCCTAAGACCAAAGTAATGGACACCTTGGAAGCTAGAAACTCCCAAAAGGTCACGGGAGAGGATTTTGCCCCCATCCTCAACAAAACACAAGAAACTAATTTAGTCGCCAGCAACGACCCTAGTACCATTGCCGACAACTACCATAAATGCCTCACCCTTTCCATTAACGAAGTAGCACCCATCACAATCAAAACGCGACGTGCCGACAAAAAGACCCATTTCTGGTTTGATAAAGAATTAGCTTCCCTAAGAAGGACCAAACGCTCCCTTCAACACGCCCATAACAAACATCCCACCGTTGACTCCGCCAAAGCCTTTAAGGACACCAACGAAAGCTATAAAACAGCCATTATCTCCCATAAAGCCAATTCCTACAACACACCTATCAGCAATGCATCATCAGACTCTAAAGAACTCTTTTCTATCCTTAGAGAATTAGAAAATCCCACCCCAATCACAACCCCTGCCAATTCCTGCAAAGAATGGTGCACCACTATACAAGATGCACTTGCCTCCAGAATTGCTCTGTTACAAAATAAAATAAGTACCAAAAGATGGTTATTACCAGATAGAAATGCTCCAACCACTAACCCCCTCCCGACCCCAACGAAAATACCAACTCACTATTCCATTTTGCCCCGGTCACTCAAGAACTAGTGTTTGACACTATCTCTAAGTTAAAAGCCTCCAATTGTAAAGGGGATAACGTCCCAGCCAAATTAGTCAAAGCATGTGCATCCACTCTCACCCCCACTATCACCAATTTTGTCAATTCCTCTTTCTATACCAACACAGTCCCAGCCAGCATCAAAGAAGCCTGGGTCACCCCACTTCTAAATAAAACAAACACAGGACCCTACAGTTACTACTAATTTTCGTCCAATAACAAAGGTCCCATTCTTACTTAAACTCATAGATAAAATAGCATACACACAAATCCAAGCACATCTTGAACAGAACCAACTCCTCAGAACTAGACAATCCGGCTTTAGGCCTAATCACAGTAAGGAAACTGCCCTCCTGGATCTCAAAATCCAGATGGACACTATCAGAGATTCAGGGAAACTCTGCATACTCCTGCTGTTAGACCGGTCTTCCGCATTTGACCTTGTGGTCCATGACAAACTGTACCTCATTAGCCAACGACTTCAACTTCTTTAACAATGCCACTATGTGGGCAAAATCTTTTCTTGCTGAACGCACCTCTAGAGTTGCCATAGGTAAAGAAGCTGCTGCTCCCACCCCAGTTCCCATCGAAGTACCCCAAGGTTCATGCCTCTCTCCTTCTCTATATAATGCCTACACAAAGCTCCTCTTCTCGGTATTAGACTATATGGGTGTCGTCTACACCAACTGTCAGAGCCTTCAGTCTTCTTCTCCTGGCACAGAGGCAGCACAAACGTCTCCCTTCCCGTTAGGTCTTGGGGCCTGGAGATTACACCATCGCAGGCTTCCGCGACCCTTCGGGGAAAGAGGGTTAGGGTCTGTGGAATGGATAGGTTGAGGGTTTTAGGATCACCGGAAAGAGGTAGAGGGAGGAGTTGTGGATAGGAATGGGGGAATTAGGGTAACATGCTCCTTGGCTCCTGCTTCCTTTCGGTGGAGTTGTAACCTGTCACTCCAATGCTCTTTACAACATCTAGTAAACTCTCAATACGGGAGCCTTTGTGCTGGAGCTCCAACCAGTTTGGCCTACTGCTTCTGCAGAGCCTGTGAGGATGCCAATGTTGATCACAAACACCTACAAAACATTTCCCAGATTATTGCATGCAAGATTCCCACATTACTGCATGTAGAAAGAAGCGTTCCCCACATTGCTTCATGTGAGGTGCAGTTCTGCTATACGTGACTCACTAGGCTCACTCTGTCATTAAAAGCAACAAGAAACATAAACTTGAACTTAGCTTCGTTTTCAGGTGATCTGCGGTGACTGCCGTCTTTTCTGTCCACGCACCGTTCCGCGGAGTCGTCTTCCACTAGAAACAAACAAGGAATGTCAGAACGGATGCGTGCGCTAGTTCTACCCTTAAAGGGTTAATTGTTCTGAGATCGAGCGGCCCGTGTCTTTCGTTTTCCCCACACGGGTCTTTAGTAGTCTGGACCATGCAAAGCCCCCCAAGATGCATGCGGTAGTTATGCAAGCACTACCCATGCAGGATTAATAGTTTGTGCCCCAAGATTTAATTTCGTCTTGCACGCGACTTGGTTTTCTTGTTAGTTTATGAAAAAATCCCTTCCATGCAATTAGCCGCTGCGCGTAGGACCATGCGCTGCTTATCTTAATTGTGACGCGGGGCCTGGGGTATGTTTTCAGGCGGGCTGGTGCCCCGCTGATGCTTGCCGACCAGAGCTCATCAGATACACGTCAGCTCAGGTTGCCGGTCAGGATTGCGAGCGGCGCTCGTGGGGCATGGCTCGCGCATGCGCCCTCGCGTGGGCGCGGTTCCCATGTGTCCTGCTGCCCAGGTTGCTGGGAAACGTAGTTTCTTGGCTGTTCTCCACCCCTGGCCTTGCGACCTGCTAAAGGGGTGGAGAACACGTCTTGAGAAGCCAGTTGGGCGCCGAAGAGGCCCCCTCCTCCCTCCACAACCCAACATAGGGGCCCTTTTCCCTGCCACCACCCCAACACTTGCCAGGGTCCTGACACCAACTTTGCAGACAACACCCAGATCCTCATACCCATCTCAGGAAACTATGACCAGAACACCTTGACCATTAATAAAATGTACGCCATCATCCAAAACTGGATGTCGCTGAATAGTCTCTGCCTCAACGATGAGCAGACAGAAATTCTCATTGTGGGATCCCCATCAAAAATAGCGGCCCTCCATTCAGACTACTCCTCTATCAATATCGACGGTACTCTGATCCCAGTACTCAAGCAAGTAAAAACATTAGGCGTATACCTAGACGCCAACTTCACCATGACAAAACATATTCACACGCTCTCCTCATCCACGGCTTATACATCCAAACTTATCGCACTAAGTAGACAATTTTTGACTCCTAATAATTGCCTCACCCTGGCCAGGGCCTTGGTACTATCCAAGTTGGACTACTGCAATTTATTACTGCTAGGGACCTCCAATACCAACCTCAGTAAACTGCAATTGATTCCACATAAAGCCTCAAGGGCAGCATTAGGGATAAAAAAAAAAGTCATCACTAAGATAAGGAAGAATGCCCACTGGCTACCCATCAAAGCTAGAATTATCTTTAAAACACTTTGCATCACGTATAAATGTGTGGACAAAAAAGCCCCAAGCTACCTCAGCAATGCTGTACAGAAAAAAGAATCCACCAGAACACTAAGATCCAATGATAATCTACTTTTAGTGTCTCCCCTTTACAAAAATACTGAGCGGGGGGCAGCAGTTTCCATGTCCTAGCACCTAAACACTGGAACTCCCGCCCCATCAATATCAAAACGATGTCTCAACGGCTTTAAGAAACTACTAAAAACTTGGTTATTCAACCAATGTTAATATAACGGCATTTAACCAATATCTGCATATCTTCCACCCATCGAAATTGTAAATAAGGATTATGATTGCATTGTATGATCTTCTGTTTGTTAATAACGTCTGTATGTTGTACAAATGTATGATCAATGCCAAAGCTGTCTGTAACCACGCCGTGATACCCCAGTGTAACAAATGAAGAAAAAATAAATCATTGATGGCACACCACTCCTGAATATCGACAGACGGAGATGAGAGAAGGTGAAGAGTTGGGGGGAAGGGAGCCTGAAAATGAGCTGAGTGTCGTCCGCATAGCACTGAAAGTTGGGGCAGAGAACGGCAATGCGGTGGGTATGAAGTGCCAGGTATTGGTTGAACAGCCATGAAGAGAGGTTAGACCCCTGGGGAACACCACAGGTAGAGATAGAGGAGAGTATGGACCCAAGTTGGACATGGTAAGGGTTGATCGTAGAGGAAATAGGTCAGCCAAACCAATGCCTGATCAGTGATACCCAGGTTATCACAGACGGTTGAGCTGGATGGCATTTTTGACCCTGTCAGAGGCAGAAGAGATCAAGTAGGATGAGGACACACAGGATATTGGAGTAAAGGTTGGAGAGCAGGTCTTCACGGATGATCCGGAGAGCAGTTTCCGTGCTTCTGGCAGCTCTGAAGCCAGTGATGGTCATGGAGACAACCAACCGATTCAGTGTGAAGAGCAAGCTGGGAGATGATAGGTACTTGTATGTGTATGGTAGGGATAGCGTGACAGGAACATCGCTGTTGTCAAAATCTCAGGGCGTTCTCGCATCTAACCAGCTTAAGATCCCCATCCCCCTCAGGAAACAAAGAGAAGGGCAAGACTGCCAGATTCTGACCCCGGGGGAGAGTCTGTGAAGGGGTACTCCTCGGATGGAGGGTTCTTGGAAGAACAGGGGTGGGATGCCCAAGGGTCAGACATGGTATCCCTTCTTCCTAATTCCGATCTATTCATTCTCCCCACTGCTGTCGTAGGATCTTGTGTCACAGGTCCTACTTTACCCCAGGACTTTCCCCTCAAACACTAGCTTTGAGAAAGGGAAGAGAAACTTAAGAGTAATAGTTTAGTTTCTTTATTTGTACCGCTCACCGAACCCTCCGGTAACTGAGTGCCAAAGCTTATACAACAACAAAAAAGAAAAGTAACAACAGAAATAAGTGCAGGTCGACTATGGTTACATAGGGGTCGAGAGAAGAAATAATCAGTTACAAAACCAAGCTGCTAGAGTTACAGAGGACATAAAGAGACTAAGCAGGCAAGAGTGTTTGAAGGGGGAGATAGCTGATCACTCCTGTATCTTGCCGAAGAGCCAGCTTTTTTATATTATAATACCGTCTTTCTGTCATCAGGACACCCCTACAACTGAGATACAATAGCCTCCTTTTTCTGAGAGTACCCTATCCAACCACTGCTCAGTCTTCAGAGGATATATTAGCTACCACCATCTTCGGTCCCTCAAACATCATTTAAGTACTGTGATGAAGAAGAGGTAGTCGAGTGGTGTAAAGACTTCCTAAGAGAAACACCAATATAGTGCTGAGAAGATGCGAGCAGAGGCACACCTATACTCTACATACACGTGTTCCACCAATGAGGCCAGGCAAGGTTCTGGAAATTGACATTAACCATGCACACCTGCAGCCTGTCGGGTACTCAGGATAGTATAAAAAGCACCCAGGCACTCAGTGGTTTGAACGAGTTGGGAGGAGGGCTCTGGAGCCGTGGCTGCCCAGGACCAGCTGGAGAAATCCAGGAAGCCGAGGGCTTGCATGAGGGATCACCCTATAACCGCGTGGCGAGAAGCCTTCCACTCCAGTTACGAGACAAGGTCTGGAAAAGGGAGCAGGTAGGTGTGTTTATCCCTTAGGTGAATGACAAGTGGTAGTTCCCCTGGGTCGAGTCACAGACCTGTCTGAGGGCTAGGTGGGAAGACCATGACTTTAGACTACAAGGATGCCGTCATTAAAAGGTCGAAGATGCAAGCGATGTGTAAGCCTGGTATGTTAGAGCAAGATACAATCTTATCGCTCGACCACGTATAGTGAAAGACGCGTCTGGTGAAAATGACGAAAAGGATTCTGTTGATTCAAAGTAAGAGTGGTTGCGTGCAGCAATACATGTTATCGAAAGACTCTGTAGCTGAATAGAAAGCACCTGTGAATAAAGGTGAGGTGTGCACAGCCTTTAAGTCGGAACAAAATAAGGATCCAAAAAGGGGAGCAAAATTCTTGATAGTAAAGGAAAAGAGACTTTCCAATAAACCAAGAACATTGAAAAGCTTTGCAATCCAGGATGACCGCTGAGATCCCACTACAAGGAACGAACCAGAGAGTGTGCAACAAGCATTGGGGTGGCCACCAGGCAGGAGAATGATCCAGGCTGGCCATAGAGACCAGACTATAAAGCATTGTGATGGCCCCCAGGCAGGAGGCTGATCCAGGAGGGCAGCAGAGACCCCACAAGAAGAACAGGAGAGCTCAAACAAAGTAAGGCACCTGGTTGCGCAACCTGCACTGGGAGCACCGTGCGGTCTGACAACTGCGCCATGACCAGGGGAGCCTTAGCTGTGGAACTTTATTGAACTTGGGTACTTAACAGGAAGCCACATTGAATGAGTTGAGCATTTGTGAGTTGGAGAACAATCAAGCGGGCCTCGCTCGGGACAAGGGAAGCCTGAGAGAGCCGTTGCAGAAGTACATCCTGACAAGAAAAAGGTACTGAAGATTTGTCAAGCCAATCTGAGTTGCCAAGTAAATCCCGAGAAGCTGTGGAACTTTCTAAAACCTGAGTGCCTTAAACATGAGGAAGAGAGCTGCAGAGGAGCTCCATTGTCACATTAACTTTACTTTGAACACTATTGAGTTGAACAAATCTCATACACCCTGTTTACCTAAAGAAATGAGGGCAAGCATAGGTTTCGACACAAAGTATTTTGTTTTGGACTGACAGACTTCCCTTAGTTTGTTTTGCTGTAGGGAACGTTCCCATCTTAGAGTTAGTGCAAGTTAGGCGTTCTACCATCCTGACCATTGAGAATAAAGTTTTTCAAACTGTGTTTCACTTGTTTGTGTCGTCTCGTGATACCATGCCCGTCCAACACTTTCAACATCCTTTTTACTTTAGAAATAACTTCTACTACTCTGGACCAACCAATAGATTGTGGTCTATTCAAAGCTGTGACTCTACACAGATAAAACCACAGAAGGACAATCTCCTAATTGCCAGAATGCGCTCTAAGGTTTCCACTCGAGCATGTGAAAATGTACATTTCGAAAATTGGAGCTGGCTTCAGAAACGCCATAAAGGCATGTCCATACTTGAACAATGAGCAACGATGCACCACCACATTGGCTTAGTCCTAGAGTTCTTTGTTCCCATCACCACCAGTCTGCTTTGCTAGTGGGGAGCAGAAGAGCTGTTCAACATGATCAAACTACGTCTTACCCGTTGGCTGCTACACAGTCGCCACTATCGGAACGTTCAGGATACTCCACTTGCACAACTTTAAAACTACAGTCCATGCAAATCATGTACTTTAACCACTCCTATAACTGTAGCTGTGTTTGAGGCAGCACTCTGCACACCAGGCTTTTAGCTTTTGATACAGTCTTAATCTGAGTTGAATTTGCCTTAACCACTTTCATCCTCAGGCCTCCATTTTCCAGCAGTGCTTCCCCATATTCAGTAAACCTTTTATAATAATAAAATCTTTATTGTGAGGGGCCGCTGTTGTGCGCCGAACAAGATGGCCGCCTAGTCCTTGAGCTCCGTGGCTAGCAAGATCCTGACACAACAAATCCTGCGGAAAACGGGTACTGTCAAACATCCAGTGTGCACAGAACGTCGGCTGAACATCTAAGGAATATACAGCACAAATTCCAGGCGAAGTCGGATGCACTGCTGGATCCCCTACCCCCACGGCTGAGCGGCTGCGTGCCAAAAAAATACCTGTTGGAATCCCCCAGCACCGGAGCAGAGTATGAGGGCGACCAGCCGGCTGCCGACAACACATGGACGGCGTAGCTCAGCATCACCCTATACTTTCGTCCTGAACAGTGAGACTGTGGGGAGCGACGATCGCTGCTGCAGAGATGGTGGCCTGAACCCCACAACGCCCCCGCCCCGCCGCAGGAGCACAGCGCCTCCTTGCTGTGGTGGGCTGGGCTGGGCTGGTCCGGTCCGTCGGCGGCGGACAGCAGACCCGTGCATCCACCCACAAAACCCCAGAAGGCCCGCTGCATAGAACATCGATCCGGGTGACGGTGTGGGCGCTGCCCCCATCCCCTGGCTGCCAGAGACGCTAATGTAGAGGAAAAACGAGGATCCAAAAGTAGGAACCCTCCCGTCCCCTGCGAAAGATGGTTCAACAAACTTTCAAAAGCATTAGTAATAGTTAAACAATAGTTTTCAAATTAGATAGATAATAAAGATAAACATTCAATGATTTCATAAAGGCACCAAAAGGTGGTTTTAATTATAGTCACAATTAGTTAACCATAAAGCCTTAGTGTACAAAAAGCCAAAATGACTGTCTATAAAATACCATGAAAACAATAAGCAATGATAGTCCATGTATACAATTTATGGCTGACGCGTTTCGGGATACATATCCCTTCTTCTTGAGCCTAGTTGATTTGGACTGCGGAACCTAAATAAACATAAAGAGCTGTTTCAATACACAACATGTTCATATATTAGAAATTAAACAAAGTAATTATTATTGATCTCACATAAACATTACATGTATTGGTCTATCCAATTGGGTGCAGTTCAAAGACATCTATAAAGGATGTTAATCCGAGTCATCCCAGTTAGAGGGGTCCCACCCGGGATCAGGGCGCCAGAGAGTGTACATTAATTACTACAGAAGTAATCAGGAAGAGTTGCTAACGGTTGCCTATCAGTGACAACGGCCTACATTACATATATTAAAGCCATTCAAATAATGCAAATAATGGCATGTCCATCAGTTACATCAGTCTCCATTAATTATATTCAAGGAATTCAAATAGTGGCGTACCTTAAGTTTAAATCAAGGTCAAGTGTAAATTTCCACTCAAAGCATGGTAAAACCGTTTGTTCCAATTCTTTCCGCCGGTCAGTGAAGGAGAACTGCTCTTTTCAAAAGTGCATAGTGCCTACAGGTCAAACAAGAACAAAGCGATTCTAAAGATAAAATATTAACTTCCCACATAAGAGGTCAACACAATAGTATGGTTTTTATATAGTTGGCGCTAAAAAGCAGGGCCAATTATAAAGTCACGGCTTACCTCTAAAGTCGTAAAATCTGACGGGAGAAAACGAGTGTGTACTCCGCTAGCACGGTGATCTTAAAGTGTCCCAGGTTATTTCGCAAACAGGACAGATTGTTCTGTATGGAGAAATAGAGAGATAAGAGAGCTCAATCAGTTCCACAAGGCGGAACTGCGGGGTCTGTGTCTGCACTGGGTTGACAATCTGTAAACACATATTATATTCACCTCTTTAATGGAATCCAAAGGGATACTTGGACACGTGTAGAAAAACAGCCGCAATAGCGGATGAACGCTTCCCGAATGCGAGCGCCTCCGAGCAGGAGGATGCGTCCCCCGTGCTGGCTGAGGTGGGTGTACTGGTAACCCTGACAACCCTTGACACAGACAGTAGCCCATCTAGGACTAAGCCTGTGCGTGGTAAACATAGAAGACGTCCTAAGTGAGCACACAATACAAAAAGTGTCTCTTAGACTGGTGCAAATGGGAGCGCCATTTTGACATGTACTTTGTAGAATGGAAAAAGTGACTGCTGCAGCATATAGACAATGTCTGCTCATTAATGTAGAACAATTTAAGGACCCGTAAAACACAAATGTTGTGTAAAGTAACGAATGTAAAATGTTAAGTCCTTCATGTTGGTCTAAACCAAAGAAAAGGGTTAGTTATGTAAATTGACTATGGTAAATAAGCGTGCGCACTACACACTGTGACCACAGTAAGGATCACCCTGATGGAACAACATTTCAATTTCCATGGTTTGGTTCAGATTGAATGTGTATGTCTGGAAAGCGAACTCGCACCCAAGTGGAAAGCACCTCAGAAAGGAAACGGATGCCAATATGCTGTAGATAGAACCCACACCATACTCCAGAGCTTGAGCTTATGAACAGTGGGCCGGTCAACATGTCCCGGACTGATTAGACTTTAACAGTTATTCCACTGTTGGTAACGTCTAATGACATTTGATATGTCTATTCAGGTAGAAATTTTTAACTATTACATAAGTAACTAGAGGAAGAAATGCGGGGGAATTGTGGTGAAAGAAATCCAGTGAATAGTTTTGAATAGGAAGAGAATTAATTAAGATGTCCTCTACCCCAAGTAGTATAAACCAGCGGGGGCAGATGAAAAAAGAAAAAGAAAATGTTATCTTTTTACACTACATAGTGGGGACACCATTTCTCTACGAGAGAGCCAGGGGTCTATTAAGTTCAGATAAAGCACCTCAGGGAAAATTCCTCATTGAGCCCTTGTGGGTTAAGTGTGTCCAGCTGGTGTATCCAAAATTTCTCCCTACGGGAGAGGATGGATTGGTAGTCTCCCCCTCTATGTGGCTTCTTGACGACCTACAAGACTTGAAACTTGATCTGGGCCACCGTGTGGTGGTGTTCCATGAAATGTCTTGCCAATGGAGATTTCGTGTTCTGGCACCTGATGTTGGATTTATGCTCTGTTATTCTTTCATTCACCGCTCTTGTGGTCTGGCCCACATATAGTTTACCACAGGGGCATTTGATTGAATAGATAACACCTGTCGACATGCAGGTCGCGTAATCCCGGAGTTTGAATTTCTTGCCCGTAAGGGGATGTGATATGTTTTCACCCTTAATTAAATTGTTACAATGGGAACATCCCAGACATGGGAATGTGCCCTTCTTTTTTGTCTGTAGAAACGTCTGTTTATCTTTAGGTGGCTTCTCGGCTCGCACAAGTTTATCCCTCAAGTTCTGGCCTCTCTTAAAGGCCATCATTGGGTATTTGGGAAATAGTCTTTCAAGCAATGGATCATTCTGGAGAATACTCCAATGTTTCTTGATTGCTCTCCCTACTTGAAAACTTTGCCGGGAGTACTTTGAGATATAGAGTAATGGAGTCTCCTTATTTTTGATTTTAGGCGTGAGAAGTTGTTCCTTGCTAACCTTAGAAGATCTCTCCTTAGCTTCTTCCAGGACAGGTTGTGGGTAGCCCCTCTTTTCAAATTTATCCAACAACTTGGTACATTCAACGTCGAGTCCTTCAGGATCAGAGACTATCCTTTTCAACCTTAGGATTTGGCTGTAGGGCAAACTACTTAGCATTGACTTTGGATGGAAACTCGAGAAGTGCAATAGGTTGTTCACATCTGTCGGTTTGTGGTAGACGTTAGTTGCAATTCGATTGTTCTTGATCTCCAGGCTGACATCCAGAAAATGTAGGGATGGTGTGCCTACCTCCATCGTGAATTTAATATTTTGATGTACTGAGTTTAAGAAATTGAAGAAAGATGTGAGTTCGTCCTTAGTGCCACACCAAATTCCAAATATGTCATCGATGTAGCGTTTCCATAGCAGTATTCTGCTTGACCAATTCTCATTCTCCAGGACATGTCTGTGCTCGAATCTGTACATAAAAGTGTTAGCATATACAGGGGCCATTGCTGACCCCATAGATGTTCCCGTAACTTGGAGGTAAAAATTCCCTTGGAATCTAAAGTAATTGTTATTCAGTATTAAGCTAAGGAGTTTCACAATCAGCTCCGGGTCACCGCTCGTTGCCTGTGAGTTTAACAATAGCCATTCTACTGCTTGAATGCCCTCCACATGTGGGATGGAAGTGTATAAACTGCATACGTCCATACTGAACAATATGCAATCTGGGCTGAGTGCTCTGACTTCTTGAATACAGTTTAGGAAGTCTGTCGTGTCTTTAAGGTACGTGGGAATGTTCTGAATGAGTGGTTGAAGTAACCGGTCAATATAAATGGATAGTGGATCGAAGATGCTGTCCGTTCCAGCCACAATCGGTCTTAATGGAGGATCATTTTGATTTTTGTGGATTTTTGGTAATCCGTAAAACACCGGCGTGATTGGATGCTGGTTAATCAGAAATTCACTTGTTTTACAGCTAATCCATTTATTGTCCAAGGCTTGCTCGATGATCTCTTCAATCAGCGATCTGATTCTCACGATTGGATCACCATTCAGTTTAGTATAGGTGCCAACTTCATTAAGTAGTGACAGGCACTTTCTTGTATAATCATCCGTGTCCATGACAACAATGGCTCCTCCTTTATCGGCCGGTTTTATGGTTAGTGATTCATCTCTAGCCAATGCTTCCACATGATCTAATTGACACTTCTTTACATTGATAGGGGTAGAAATTTGATAGTTAATCCGTTTTAAGTCCGTAATGACTTTCTTCTCAAAGAGGTTAAGGATGGAGTTCTGTATGTGTGGATCAAAGTTACTTTTCGGACGTATTTCCAATGTTTCACCCTCGGATTGACGATTTTCCAGATTCTCATCAGACTCAAAAAAGATTTTGAGTCTGAGTTTTCTTAATAACCTGTGAAAGCAAATTTTTTCCTCAAACAAGGTGGTGTTGTTTGTGGGGATGAATGATAGTGAACTAACCGATAAAACGGACTTAAAACGGATTAACTATCAAATTTCTACCCCTATCAATGTAAAGAAGTGTCAATTAGATCATGTGGAAGCATTGGCTAGAGATGAATCACTAACCATAAAACCGGCCGATAAAGGAGGAGCCATTGTTGTCATGGACACGGATGATTATAAAAGAAAGTGCCTGTCACTACTTAATGAAGTTGGCACCTATACTAAACTGAATGGTGATGCAATCGTGAGAATCAGATCGCTGATTGAAGAGATCATCGAGCAAGCCTTGGACAATAAATGGATTAGCTGTAAAACAAGTGAATTTCTGATTAACCAGCATCCAATCACGCCGGTGTTTTACGGATTACCAAAAATCCACAAAAATCAAAATGATCCTCCATTAAGACCGATTGTGGCTGGAACGGACAGCATCTTCGATCCACTATCCATTTATATTGACCGGTTACTTCAACCACTCATTCAGAACATTCCCACGTACCTTAAAGACACGACAGACTTCCTAAACTGTATTCAAGAAGTCAGAGCACTCAGCCCAGATTGCATATTGTTCAGTATGGACGTATGCAGTTTATACACTTCCATCCCACATGTGGAGGGCATTCAAGCAGTAGAATGGCTATTGTTAAACTCACAGGCAACGAGCGGTGACCCGGAGCTGATTGTGAAACTCCTTAGCTTAATACTGAATAACAATTACTTTAGATTCCAAGGGAATTTTTACCTCCAAGTTACTGGAACATCTATGGGGTCAGCAATGGCCCCTGTATATGCTAACACTTTTATGTACAGATTCGAGCACAGACATGTCCTGGAGAATGAGAATTGGTCAAGCAGAATACTGCTATGGAAACGCTACATCGATGACATATTTGGAATTTGGTGTGGCACTAAGGATGAACTCACATCTTTCTTCAATTTCTTAAACTCAGTACATCAAAATATTAAATTCACGATGGAGGTAGGCACACCATCCCTACATTTTCTGGATGTCAGCCTGGAGATCAAGAACAATCGAATTGCAACTAAGTCTACCACAAACCGACAGATGTGAACAACCTATTGCACTTCTCGAGTTTCCATCCAAAGTCAATGCTAAGTAGTTTGCCCTACAGCCAAATCCTAAGGTTGAAAAGGATAGTCTCTGATCCTGAAGGACTCGACGTTGAATGTACCAAGTTGTTGGATAAATTTGAAAAGAGGGGCTACCCACAACCTGTCCTGGAAGAAGCTAAGGAGAGATCTTCTAAGGTTAGCAAGGAACAACTTCTCACGCCTAAAATCAAAAATAAGGAGACTCCATTACTCTATATCTCAAAGTACTCCCGGCAAAGTTTTCAAGTAGGGAGAGCAATCAAGAAACATTGGAGTATTCTCCAGAATGATCCATTGCTTGAAAGACTATTTCCCAAATACCCAATGATGGCCTTTAAGAGAGGCCAGAACTTGAGGGATAAACTTGTGCGAGCCGAGAAGCCACCTAAAGATAAACAGACGTTTCTACAGACAAAAAAGAAGGGCACATTCCCATGTCTGGGATGTTCCCATTGTAACAATGTAATTAAGGGTGAAAACATATCACATCCCCTTACGGGCAAGAAATTCAAACTCCGGGATTACGCGACCTGCATGTCGACAGGTGTTATCTATTCAATCAAATGCCCCTGTGGTAAACTATATGTGGGCCAGACCACAAGAGCGGTGAAGGAAAGAATAACAGAGCATAAATCCAGCATCAGGTGCCAGAACACGAAATCTCCATTGGCAAGACATTTCATGGAACACCACCACACGGTGGCCCAGATCAAGTTTCAAGTCTTGGAGGTCGTCAAGAAGCCACATAGAGGGGGAGACTACCAATCCATCCTCTCCCGTAGGGAGAAATTTTGGATACACCAGCTGGACACACTTAACCCACAAGGGCTCAATGAGGAATTTTCCCTGAGGTGCTTTATCTGAACTTAATAGACCCCTGGCTCTCTCGTAGAGAAATGGTGTCCCCACTATGTAGTGTAAAAAGATAACATTTTCTTTTTCTTTTTTCATCTGCCCCCGCTGGTTTATACTACTTGGGGTAGAGGACATCTTAATTAATTCTCTTCCTATTCAAAACTATTCACTGGATTTCTTTCACCACAATTCCCCCGCATTTCTTCCTCTAGTTAATTAATTGTAGTTATGTAATAGTTAAAAATTTCTACCTGAATAGACATATCAAATGTCATTAGACGTTACCAACAGTGGAATAACTGTTAAAGTCTAATCAGTCCGGGACATGTTGACCGGCCCACTGTTCATAAGCTCAAGCTCTGGAGTATGGTGTGGGTTCTATCTACAGCATATTGGCATCCGTTTCCTTTCTGAGGTGCTTTCCACTTGGGTGCGAGTTCGCTTTCCAGACATACACATTCAATCTGAACCAAACCATGGAAATTGAAATGTTGTTCCATCAGGGTGATCCTTACTGTGGTCACAGTGTGTAGTGCGCACGCTTATTTACCATAGTCAATTTACATAACTAACCCTTTTCTTTGGTTTAGACCAACATGAAGGACTTAACATTTTACATTCCTTACTTTACACAACATTGTGTTTTACGGGTCCTTAAATTGTTCTACATTAATGAGCAGACATTGTCTATATGCTGCAGCAGTCACTTTTTCCATTCTACAAAGTACATGTCAAAATGGCGCTCCCATTTGCACCAGTCTAAGAGCCACTTTTTGTATTGTGTGCTCACTTAGGACGTCTTCTATGTTTACCACGCACAGGCTTAGTCCTAGATGGGCTACTGTCTGTGTCAAGGGTTCTCAGGGTTACCAGTACACCCACCTCAGCCAGCACGGGGGACGCATCCTCCTGCTCGGAGGCGCTCGCATTCGGGAAGCGTTCATCCGCTATTGCGGCTGTTTTTCTACACGTGTCCAAGTATCCCTTTGGATTCCATTACAGAGGTGAATATAATATGTGTTTACAGATTGTCAACCCAGTGCAGACACAGACCCCGCAGTTCCGCCTTGTGGAACTGATTGAGCTCTCTTATCTCTCTATTTCTCCATACAGAACAATCTGTCCTGTTTGCGAAATAACCTGGGACACTTTAAGATCACCGTGCTAGCGGAGTACACACTCGTTTTCTCCCGTCAGATTTTACGACTTTAGAGGTAAGCCTTGACTTTATAATTGGCCCTGCTTTTTAGCGCTAACTATATAAAAACCATACAATTGTGTTGACCTCTTATGTGGGAAGTTAATATTTTATCTTTAGAATCGCTTTGTTCTTGTTTGACCCGTAGGCACTATGCACTTTTGAAAAGAGCAGTTCTCCTTCACTGACCGGCGGAAAGAATTGGAACAAACGGTTTTACCATGCTTTGAGTGGAAATTTACACTTGACCTTGATTTAAACTTAAGGTACGCCACTATTTGAATTCCTTGAATATAATAATGGAGACTGATGTAACTGATGGACATGCCATTATTTGCATTATTTGAATGGCTTTGATATATGTAATGTAGGCCGTTGTCACTGATAGGCAACCGTTAGCAACTCTTCCTGATTACTTCTGTAGTAATTAATGTACACTCTCTGGCGCACTGATCCCGGGTGGGACCTCTCTAACTGGGATGACTCGGATTAACATCCTTTATAGATGTCTTTGAACTGCACCCAATTGGATAGACCAATACATGTAATGTTTATGTGAGATCAATAATAATTACTTTGTTTAATTTCTAATATATGAACATGTTGTGTATTGAAACAGCTCTTTATGTTTATTTAGGTTCCGCAGTCCAAATCAACTAGGCTCAAGAAGAAGGGATATGTATCCCGAAACGCGTCAGCCATAAATTGTATACATGGACTATCATTGCTTATTGTTTTCATGGTATTTTTTTAGACAGTCATTTTGGCTTTTTGTACACTAAGGCTTTATGGTTAACTAATTGTGACTATAATTAAAACCACCTTTTGGTGCCTTTATGAAATCATTGAATGTTTATCTTTATTATCTATCTAATTTGAAAACTATTGTTTAACTATTACTAATGCTTTTGAAAGTTTGTTGAACCATCTTTCGATGGATTTATGATAGAGTGCAGGGGACGGGAGGGTTCCTACTTTTGGATCCTCGTTTTTCCTCTACATACACTGTTGCAGTGATCCTGTGCCAGGTTCACGTTTCCTCCCCCGCACCTCAAAAAAATTATTGATATTACTTTACACCACTGATTAAACTAATTTCTAAATATACAATATTAGGGAGTGCTTCTACTGATCCACCCTTTTTTGCCAGAGACGCTAAGCCATACCAGCAGGAGCGGAGGAGAAGGGAGCGCCTGGCTGGAGCACTCGGGCTCCCCGCCCCCCCCTTCTGCACGGTCTTTCGTGCTTGGATGGCTGGGGGCGGAGAAGACCTCCCCCCCACATCCTCCCATCAGATCGTGGCTACACCCCGCAGATCCGTCCCCCAAAAACAGAGGTCCCGCTCCAGGTTGCAGCAGAGGCGCTGTGCGGTGAAGTGTGGATGTTGCACCAGCACTGCTCTGCTCCCCGGTGGCGGTGTAAGGCTGCAGAAGACTTCAGGGCAGGCCGTACAAAATTAAGGTACGTGGGGAGGAGGTGGGGGCCAAGTGGGCCTTCGGAGGAGTGCACCCCCCCTTGACCATACCCCTAAGGATAAACATAACAACGTACCATATGCCTGACTAACAGGCAACATTTTACACAGTGGACTGTGGGGTGCACCTGCTGGACATACCCCCTATGGACAGACGCAGCGACTTTGACCCCGCGCTCCAGGTGCCGGACTGACAGCGGGCGTACATCCAGGCAGGCACAGGGCTGAGGCCAGGGGGGGGGGAGAAAAATAAATAATAAAGAACAATAAGAGAGGGGGTGCAATATTACCCCAAACATCAAGGCCCCCCCCAACAACAACAACACACAGCCAAATACCTGAGCGCTGGCTGCAGAACACCGAAGTATAGCACAAAAATCCACTCACAGCCAGCAGGCATGCACAACTGGACCTGCCCGCCTGCCATGTCGAGTGAATGAGACACAGGTCCGTAGTGCCAACCAGCCACTCACCGGGAATACTCCTGGGCAAGGGAGCTGCACATCTCCACTGCAAAAGATCTCCTTCCTGCTGGGCAAAATCGCCCCCAACACTGTCAGCAGTTGAAATACGCACGGTGACATAAACCCCAGACCTCATATCTGACGTTCAATAACCACTCTTCACCTTCCCCCCCTCCTGAGGTACGGGGGACCAGAAGACCAACGCACCGGTATGATGGGAGGATCCAAAAACAAGAAGCGGGGGCCCATGGACGCATTCACTTCCACACTGGACCCCGAGCCAGATCCGGCACCCATCCCTAAGGGTTCCGTAGCGGACCCTACTGACCAAAATATGGGCCCATACATGACAGCAATGGAGAGGGTTTGCTGCAATCAACAATAAACTGGATGACGTGGGGAAAATAACTCCTCTATCCGGGCCGACATTTGGAAGGTCAACGCTAGAGTGGCTGAGGCAGAAGAAAGGGTGTCCACCCTGGAAGACTCATCGGCCACACAGGGCAAGACTGTAGGTCATTCCAAAAGGGCGTCCAATCCCTCCAGCACAAATGTGGAGACCTAGAATCCCGATCACGGCGCAATAACATAAGGGTTGTCGGGGTTCGGAAAGCAAAATCGACCCCTCCATGGAGCACTCTCTCGAAGAGATACTTCACACCCTATTCCCGGAAGCGCAGTTTTGAAAACAATTCCTAATCGAAAAGGCACACAGGACACTTACCCCTCAGCCCAAGCCAGGAGTGCCACCCCGAGCGATCATTGCAAGACTACTTAATTATCGAGATTGGGATCTTATCCTGTTCCTGGCACGTGAGCAAGCCCCCTTGTCTTGCGACTCGAGTCGCATTCACATCTATCCTGACTTTTCAAATGGGGACCAGGCGGCAAGACGTTCCTTTGACGCAGTGAAAAAAGCTCTAAGGGAAATGAAAATAAAATATGCTATGTTATTTCCAGCCAAGCTACGCATACAACATGCTGACAGGACACACTTCTTCGAGACACCGGATGACGCCATGCAATATATAGAACACCACTTCACGGCAGTGGAGAACAAAAACTGAATTCAGAAACCCAAGCGGCAATGCCCGCGAAGCTGACAAATACACAAGAAAAGAGTCAGAACCACTATGACAGTACACCATTCCGATAAACGGACATGGACACATCTCCGGAATGGACAGCGGGCCATCCAGCCCCCCTCTTATTGCAAAATTGCAGATGGTTCAATGGGATAAACCGCCCGATTGGGGGGATGGTGAGGGTGGCGGGAGGGATGGGATCCAGGCCGGTTGCCTGGGAAGAATCAGATCCTCATTCACACACTCAAAAGTGTGAACAAAGGATCAAGCTGGGGGGGAGTTACAACAGTTAAATGTTCAGTTGTAAAGTTAAAAAAAAAAAAAAACTGGCACCAACAGATGGGAAAGGAAACCACTATAAACGCAAGAGATATAACCCTGATGAGAAGGTATAGCGAAGGATGACCCAACAATTGAACAGCAGCATTAGACTCCTGTCATGGAACATCAGGGGTTTGGCCAACACAATCAAAGCCAGAAAAATCTTAGCATATGCCAACCGGCATAAAATAGACTTTCTTCTACTGCAGGAGACCCATGCCACCGAACGTACATCTGGCGCTCTAAGTCGCTCATAGGGTCCACAAATATTTGCGACAGACTACTAGACGCAAGCAAGAGAGGTACTAACAGCCATCCACCGCAGTACAGTCGTCCAGGTGTCAAAAAGCAAGGTGGATACTAAAGGCAGATTCATAATACTATGGGGAACAATTCAAGGGCAAGAAGTAATTATAGTTAACACACACGGCCCCAACATAGACTCTCCTGAATTCTACTAGCAAATAATTGCATTAATAATGCCGATAGATGATGCAAGAGTGATTTGGGGAGGCGATTTCAACACCACGCTCGACCTTTCACTTGACAGGACATCAATGGCTCAGAGGGCAGATTCAAAGGCAGCAACCACCATCAAGCAAGCCATGACAATGCTACCTCTTTCGAATGCATGGAGAGAACTGCACCCACTTACCAGAGAGTATACGTTTCACTCACATGCTCATTGATCGAGTTCCCGCATTGATTACTGGCTTTGCTCTACTGACAGTATCCCTGACACAAAGGAATGCACAATATTGCCCCGAACCTTATCAGACCATTCCCCGATTGTCTTGGAGATCCAGATAGGGGTACCCTCACCAAACCTTCGCACTTGGAGAATGCCCCCTGACCTCTTACAAGACGAATCTTTACATGAAGAGCTGAGGATCGAGGTGACAGAGTTCTTCGAGCACAACCGGGACTCCGTTGGCTCACAATCCACGATCTGGGAGGCCTTCAAAGTGTGGCTTAGGGGACACCTGATCTCCAAAATCCACGGCACGCTGTAAGGAATACACACACAACTGTCCCGGACTGAGGAACGCATCAAAAAGCGGAGCAGTCATACACCACATCACCAGGACCAAGAACCATAGCTCTGTTACAAGATGCCCTGGCTGAGTTTGTGACATTGGCAGAACGAGAGGTCTGGTACCTGCCACAACCCACCAAAGCCAGGAAATATGGGGAGGGAAATAAATCCAGTAAGATGCTAGCTAATCTAATCAAGTCTGAATACGGACATCAACAAATTACTAGCATTACAGACCAGATGGGGGTGGCCCATGTGGATCATCAAAGAGTAAATGAGGAGTTCCAGAGGTTCTACACTGAACTCTACACAAACTCAGACCAAGCTTCAACAGAGGAGCTGCGACAATACCTGGACTCCTTCCCGCACTGATCCCAGAAGACAGAGCCGCCACGGACCTTCCCCTATCACTGGAAGAAATAGTACAAGCAATGAAGGACCTCAGGGCGGGCAAGGCGCCTGGTTCAGACGGCATACCTGCGGATCTCTACAAGACCCTCACCGAAGAGCTAGCTCCAAGGCTGCTAGAGGTATCGGAGGACGCCATAGAAACGGGAACTCTCCCCCCCTCAATGAGAGAACCCATCATCACAGTCCTATTGAAACCTCTCAAACCCCCTCAAGAGCCCTCTTCATACAGGCCATTATCCCTAATCAATGTGGACACCAAATTCTCTGCCAAAGCCATTGAAAAAGGATTGAACCCACATATGTCCAAATTAGTACACCCGGACCAAACTGGCTTTATACCAGGCAGATCTACTGCTCTCAACCTGCGGAGATTCTTCGCCATTGCCTCCCAGATGGATCCTCAGGCCAAAACAGTGGCGATTACCCTTGATGCGGAGAAGGTGTTCGACTCCATATCCTGGAAGTTCATGTACGCTGTGCTACAAAAGATGGGGTTCGGAAATGGCTTTCTCTGTAGTATAGGGGTGCTGTACTGTAATCCTACCGCTAGAGTGAGGACCAACAAGATGCTTTCACCAAGCTTTAATCTACAAAGGGGCACCAGACAAGGTTGTCCCCTCCCCCCTCTAATTTTCCCATTAACAATTGAAGGGATGGCAGCATACCTACGTTTCAGGCACACTTGGAGAGGGATCCAGATCATGGGGAACCCCCAGTTAATATCTCTTTATGCGGACAATACAATGCTATATCTCGGAAACCCTGACACTAATCTGCCACCCATTATGAAAGACATTGAGATCTTCACAAAATACTCTGGATACAGGATAAACCAGGCTAAGTCAGAAATAATACCACTATCCAGTTCTACAACCAGAACCGCGACCATGGAGGGCTTCCATTGGTCCCCCACCGACGCCCGATATCTGGAAATTATAATGGCGACAGACAAGCGCACCCTGTACGACAATAACTATGCCCCGTTCCTGGTGCACCTCGAAATCAAACTTAAAAAATGGGTTAAACTGCAGCTGTACCTATACGGTTGCATATCCCTCATTAAAATGGTGATAGTACCGAAATTGATATGCCTCTTCAGTGGCATCCCAATATGGCCAGGAGGTACATTTTTTGATACACTACAGAAAATGGTCACTAACATTGTCTGGTGGTGAGGCGCGATCAGACTCAGCTGGCCAAAGCTATGTGGGAACTACGACATGGGAGGGCTGGCGGCTCCTGACTTTCTCCTCTATTACTCCGCACAGGCAAACTTTGCCAAATACTGGAACAATACTGCAGAGCAATTTGCACATATACGTGCTGAGGGGTTTGCGGCATCCCCCCCTAAACCTGAAGAGTATGATATTCGTCAGGGTCCTGGAGGAGAGGGTACTGGCAGACCCGCTAGTCACAACAGTACAGGCATGGACATGGATACCCAAAAGAGTGGGTTGTGACATACCGTACTGGCCACACCTACCACTATGGCACTTTCCTGCACATGAACCCACAGCGGACCAAACCATACAAAGATGGACCCAGATAAGAAGACAAAAATCGGGGATATCTTCCCTGAAGGAAGATTCCTTACTGCTGCCGAAATCCAAAATACAACAGGCTCAATCCTTACCAATGGCTCCTCCTACACATAAATTCTTATCTGAAATCCTGACAGAAGACGGTTTTACCAGCAACTTCGAGGGGATTGGGTCCTCTGACATTCCATATCTATGACAGTAATCACCACAGCTGTGCTGCCTCGGAAAATCTTTGTGTCCTGCGTCGATGTCGATACGCCGCCCTCGAGGACCTCCTTCGACGGCCGACGTCACTGGATGTTATATGTAGGACGTACAATGCCCGTAGCCTCAGTTTTGTTTTTCCGCGAACGTGTTCGCTTCGGAGATCTCGGCGCGCCTCGACTCTTTGGAATTTCTGTTCTTTATCGGTTCTTCGAACCTGTTAGTTTGTGAAGTATATCCTTCGTGATGTTTACCTCGTCTTCCACCCTG
This sequence comes from Ambystoma mexicanum, assembly GCF_040938575.1. Lineage (NCBI taxonomy): Eukaryota > Metazoa > Chordata > Amphibia > Caudata > Ambystomatidae > Ambystoma > Ambystoma mexicanum. The sequence continues at coordinate 903,399,783 of NC_090931.1, read as the reverse complement.
CGTCCGGGCTTTGAGAAGTGTCGGGACTGTGGGTCCATGATGTCGGTGACGGACTCGCACAGCGCCTGCCTCTGGTGCCTCAGGGAGGTCCATGACACGGATGATTGTGTCGACTGCCAGTCGCTTACGTCCAAAGCCTTGCGGGAGCGCAAGAAGAAACTGTCGGTAGGTAAGGTGTCCAAGCCACGGAATTCGAGGTCTGCGGGGCTTTTGACGGACGATTCGAGGGGCGACTCTCCGCATCGTCGTCGGCGGGTCGCTTATCCCATCAAGCATGCGACGCCAGAGGAATGGCCTTCCTTCGGTAAGAAAATGCTAGCGATTCTCGAACCGCAGGACACTGGTCCGTCCGCGCCTCCGAGTGGGGTCGGTCGTGATCGGTCGAGAGACACTGCTCGTATGCCTTCGGGCTCGGGTGGTCGGCATGATTCACGGGAAAGGTCCCGCTCGGACAAGGGGAATCGTTCTCGTCATGCCCGTTCCAGGTCCCGGTGCTCAATGCCTTTCGAGGCTGTTTCGACGGGGGTACATGGCTCTGTTCCCCATTCTGTGCCCTCTTACCTCCATGTTGAATACATTTCAGAGGTGGATGAGGGGTCTGATGATGGCATGGTTCCTGATATGGTGCCAGATGAGATTCCCTCAGGCCATAGCCAATTTGAGGACCTGCGTCAGCCCCTGCACGACGCCAGTGGTCTGGACACCTCTCCGGAGGTGGAGTTTTGTAGGCCGAAGCCTGGCACTCATGCCGACTCCTCGTACCGGCGCCTTATGTCTAGGGTCACCGAGTACTTGGAGTGGTCTGCTCCCCCAGGGGATTTTCTTCAGGATGACCTTACAGATATCCTCGGCCAAGGTCCACCAACAGACCCGGTACTGCCGTTCCATATGGCTCTACAGAGGAGGGTGGTGGCGGCTTGGACTGCTCCGGAGAGACTCCCGGCAGTGGGCAAGTCTTTGCCGCGAAAATACCACCCAGCCAGTAGCGACCCTTGCTACTTGACCAAGCACCCCACTCCAGAGAGTTTGGTGGTGCAGGCGGCTACGGCCCCAGCAAAGCAGGCGTCGTATCGTACCATCCCTCCTGATGGGGACGACAAGCGTTTTGATGGTTGGGCGAAGAAATTGTTTTCTTTAGGGGGTATGGCGCTTCAGGCGGCCAACTCCGTGTGTGCCTTGTCTCGTTTCACGCACTTTCTCTGGAACTGTTTCCTTAGTGGCTGAACATGTTCTCGAAGGGGACAAACTGGATGGTTTCCTTGCTATGGTCCTGGATGGCAAAGATGCCATGTGTGAGGCCGTTCAGTCGGGTTTGGACATGGCAGATTGTGTCAGCCAGTCCATGGCGGCGAGCACAGTAATCCGCAGATTTGCGTGGTTGCGGAGGTCGGGGTTTGCTCCTGATGTGCAGGCCCAGCTCCTCAACATGCCCTTTGACAGGGAACATCTTTTTGGCAGCAAGGCTGACGAGAGCCTTAAGGTTGCAGACCTCCAAAGCTGTAGCGAAGTCGTTGGGCGCTGCAGTTCGACAACCTCTGCCTTTTCGTCCTAGGGGACAGCAATGGAGGGGAGGTTCCTTTCGTTATTACTCATCCTTTTGGTAAAGCGAGAGGAGCTGCCAGTCAAAGGGGCCACCGTAGGAGTGCCAGAGGTGGAAAACAAGGTACTCGAGGTGTCAAGGCTGCTCGGGCAGTTGCCTCTTTGCCCTCAGGCAACGCGCAGCCGCTTCAGCTCAGTCATGAGGCCATGTCCCATGGTTCGCCGGTTGGGGGGAAGGCTGGTGCAGCATCTTGTAGAGTGGCGTGTCATTACTTAAGATGTGTGGGTTCTGGAGATCATAGCCCACGGCTACTGTCTTCCTTTCTAGAAGAGTCCTCACAACAATCCACCGGGGAATCTCTCTTTGAAGAGTCCGGATCCGCTCCTTGCGCAGGAAATTCAATCCCTGCTGGAGAAAGGCGCCATAGAACTGGTGCCTGTAGCGGAGAGGCACAAAGGATGGTATTCACCTTATTTTCTGATTTCCAAGAAAGACGGGGGATTGAGACCCATCATGGACTTGCGCGGGCTGAACAAACTCCTCAGGAAGGACAACTTCAAGATCGTTACTCTCTCTCAAGTCCTCCAGGCCCTTCAACTTCTGGATTGGTTGGTGTCTCTCGACCTCAAGGACGCTTATTTTCATGTGCCGATCCATCCAAAGCACAAGAAGTACCTGAGGTACGCGGTTGGCGACTCGCACTTTCAGTTTCGGGTCCTGCCGTTCGGATTGACCTCCGCCCCGAGGGTCTTCACCAAGCTTGTGGTAGTGGTGGCAGCGCATCTCAGGAAAGGGGGGATTCACATCTACCCCTCCGTGGACGGTTGGTTGATTAGGGCGCGCTCTCCCGAGCAAGTCCTGGTTCATCTGTCAGTCACCTGCCACTTCCTCCACAAGCTGGGCTTCTCCCTCAACTTAACCTGGTTCATCTGTCAGTCACCTGCCACTTCCTCCACAAGCTGGGCTTCTCCCTCAACTTAAAGAAGTCCCATTGTTAGGGAGAATTCTCGGTTTAGGCTGAATTACCTAACCTAGTGAGTCCCCCATGCTGGATTTTTGGGGTTTATTTTTTTCTCCTGCCAAGAGTGAGACTCTTTTACCCTCACTCTTGGACATGATTTGAGTGTGTTTCTTTGACTCTAGATGTGTTTAATGGGCTATGGGGTCTTTTACTCCATAGGGCTTCATGTGTTTTTGTGATGTGTGTTATACAGCACCCTCAGTGCAGTAACACAGGGGTGTCATAGTGACTCCCCAGTATAGACTCCATACCCTGGGACTGACTACTGTCTCCCAGGGTCTGTAAAGTCACCATTGACTTTAATAGTCTTAAATTCTGAACAGAACCAGTACAAACCATCATATTGTGGACGTACTGGCTGGGGCAATTCGTTTGCCCCGGGGTCTGTTAGTCGAGGGGGCACGTCTCCGTCCCCCCTGATCGAGTCTTGGCTGGTGGCAGTGGATACTACTTTTTATATTCAACCGCAAATATTTCTCTATGGGATTTTCCCATTGTTCGAGGCTACTATCTTTATTTATTTAATTACGATAGCCTCGAACATAGCGCCGGTTTATTTAATTAATATTAATTCTCTGTTTTTTTTTTTGCCAAAACTTGGTTCTAAAATGGCGTTTGTGTTCTCTTCTGTGACTCCAACCCAAGTCGAGCCCTTTGTTCCACTTTTTGGTGGGCTTCTCCACAGAAGCCCTTCAAAGTGGTGCCACACTGTCTGGGGTACTTAGGAGGGGTGGAGGGGGATTTAGGCACCCTGGACTGAGTTGCCTAGGCAACTCAAGCCACACTCCGTCCTGATTGGCCCAAGTGGTGAGCCGGCCGGCTCACCACTTAGCATGTTTGAGTGACAGCTAGGCTGAGTGAATGGGGGTTTTCTGCATAAAAGCAGGGTTTTGGGGACTGGAACTTGAGAAGTCGCCACAGGACCTAAGAATCCGAAGACGGAGAAGCTGAGCCGACCTGCCACAACGACACCACCAGTGGAGCCCTGCTGGACCGTCTCACCACTTTTCCCAACGACAGAGGAGATCTCCCGCCGGAGAGTCTTCTTCCTTTGACTGGTGGGGATAACCAGTTTCACCGTCTTTTCGCCTTCCCGACGTACCTCGTGGCTGCCTTGCCTGTTTCAAGCACCCCGGCAACCGGGATACCACGTTTTACCACGACCACGAATTAAAGGGTAATACCTTTTACCGGAAAACTCTGCGGCTGGTTTCTTCCCTGGCAGTGCAACGACCTTCATCTTTCCTCCAAGTCGAGATCTTCTCTTCCCCTGGACGACGACGAGACTTGCACCCGCTGCAAGGAACAACTGCCCCCGCTGGAGGATCCTTCCCACTTCAGGTACCGTGTCCTGCCCGGCTTCCCTTGCCACCGACTGTACGGGGTAGATTTAGCCCCCGGCTTTCGAACCTGGGTAAGCCTGGGACACCCTGGCTAAACTTTTCTGAGCCTCTCTAAACTCCTTTTGAACTCTCTGCAAGACTTTCTAAGCCTAGTGTAACTGTGTGATCTTGGGCGCATTTGTGCTCTGCTCTCTCTAAGAGTGGGCCCAGCCTATGGACTTTGGCTCACAAGGGACTTTTGCTCTTCTGCCTTGCTAATAGTGTTCCTAAAGCTTAGAGTGGTTTACCTTCCCATATTCTGTCTTTTTCCCTCCCTTCTTCATGAACTTGTTGGAGTGCCATCTATAGTTAAGCGCTCACTTCTGTGTGAAAATAAGTGGTGTTAACTAAGACTTATCTGATAAGGAATAAGGGTTGTATGTACTATAATAGTAACTGTGTTTAGAGTGTTTTACAATAAGAGTGCTGGAGTGTTTCAAACAGTGTGTTTTTAAATAAATAATTATGTACTTTGATACCAAAGCTCTGGTCAGTGTTTGCTTGTATTGTTGTATCTGAGTGCCTATTGTGTATATTTTGCATACTGCCTAACTCTTCTTGAGAGAGGTCTGACTGCTCAGCCACAGCTACCAGGTAAATCTGGGTGGTACAGACTGCTACCAAGTGGGTTTACTGCTAACACCTGTAGTCCTAAATCTTTTGCAGTGTTCCCAAAGGGAAGTGCACAGGTTTCTGCCTAACACCCATTTGACACCAACTCAGAGACTCCAGTACATCCGAGCTGTGCTCGACACATCCCTGGGGCAGTGTTTTACTCCCCAGGTGAGGGCTCATCACATTCAGCAGATGGTGCACAGGTTTCAGCTTGCCCAGAGTCTCCCAGCGTTAGAGTTCTTGAGATTGCTCAGCCTCATGGCATCCTGCATTCTTCTGGTGCAGAGGCCAGGTTGCGGATGAGATCTTTGCAATGGCACTCAAACTCCGCTGGTCTCAGTCCTCCGGCAGGATGTCGAACCCTGTTCAGGTGCCGACCTCGGTCGGCCAGGAACCTTCTGTGGTGGGCCATCAAAGGCAATCTGATGAAGGCGGCTCCTTTTTGGCTACCCTGGCCGGAGGTGACGATCGTGACGGACGCATCCCTCACGGGATGGGGAGCTCATGTCAACGAGTTGACTGTCAGCGGTCGTTGGTCTCTGATTGAGTCCAGACTCCATATCAATCTGTTGGAGCTGAAGGCCGTCAGGCTCGCCCTGAAGGCTTTTCTGCCGACTGTGCGAGGAAAGAATGTCCTGATCCTGACGGACAACACAGTGGCCTTGCACTACCTGAACAAAAAGGGGGAGGGCAGGGTCACTAACTCTGTGCAGGGAGGCGATGCAGCTCTGGTTCTGGGAAATCCAGCAGGAAGTTTCGATCTCGGCAGTTCATCTGGCCAGAGACGAAAACGAGACGGCGGACGCTCTGAGAAGGCAGAGCGCGATCTCTCACGAGTGGGAGTTGGTTCAGGAGAGTCTCCTGGAGATCTTCGCCCTTTGGGGGACCCCTCAAGTGGATCTCTTCGCCTCCAGTGTCAACCGGAAGTGCGAGAGGTTCTGCTCGCGGGAATTTCCTCCAAAAGGAGCCGCGTTCGTGGTGGAGTGGTCTTACCCACTGCTGTACGTGTTTCCTCCAGTCCCCGTCATCCCGCAAGTGCTGCAGAGGTTACGAATGTTCGGTTCCCGGATGATCCTCATTGCTCTGGCGTGGTCCCGGAGGACGTGGTACCTGGACCTTCTCGACTTGTCCATCTGCCCTCCACGTCGTCTTCCTAACCGAGATGATCTGCTCTCACGGGAGGGGGGGGTCAGGTTCTCCATCCAGAGGTCAGATCCCTCAACCTTCACGCTTGGTTTCTGAAAGGTTGAGGTATAAGGAATGGGACCTCCCCGATGACGTGATGGAGGTGGATCCTTTTGCATGTGACATTCCTGTGGCTCTGTCTTTTTTGCTTTCTTTAGCCCACAGGGGCTTGCAAGTGGGTACATTTAAAGGTTACCTGGCTGCGCTGTCCATATTTAAGCGCTCGTCTGAAGAGTGTTATTATTTTAAAATTCCTTTAATTTCTCAGTTTCTAAAAGGGCTCACTAATGTGTTCCCTCCGTCACCTTTCCAGGTACCCGGTTGGGATTTGAACCTTGTCCTCAAGATTCTGAATGGTGCTCCGTTTGAGCTTTTGCATTCTTGCCCTTTGAGACTGTTAACTCTTAAAACTGTATCTTTGGTTGCGGTCACTTCCGCTTGCAGAGTGAGTGAGTTACAGGCACTTTCAGTTAAGCCACCCTTTACTGTATTTCATAAGGACAGGGTTGTCCTTAGAGTTCGTCCTTCCTTTCTTCCGAAGGTGGTGCTGGAATTTCATTTAGGCCAGAAGTTTGTTCTTCTGGCATTTCATCCTCCTCCACATCCTGGTAAGGAAGAGGAGAGGCTCCATAGGCTCGATCCTAGGAGAGCTTTAAGCTTTTATATTTCACGCATGTCCCGGGTCAGAATGGAGAATCAACTCTTTATTGGTTACGCAGGATAGCTGTGTCTAAGCAGACTTTGTCTCGCTGGATTATTCTGGCTATTTCTGAGTGTTACCGCTTGGCGGGTAAGGACCCACTGGTCGGCTTGCGGGCCCATTTACCAGGGGTTTGGCTGCCTCTACTTCCCTACATAGGGGTGTTCCTATTCGTAACATCTGTGACGCAGCAACCTGGGCTTCGGTCATACTTTTGTACGTCCCTACTCCCTCGATTCCATCCGTGGGCAGGATCTGGCCTTTGGCAAGGCGGTCCTTTGCTCAGCAATTTGATTGGGCATTCTAAATTTCTTTTGCTAAATTCTTTTCCCACCTCCTTGCATTAGTACTGCTTTGGGAGTCTGTCATAGATCTGGAAGACGTCGGAGGACCCAATCCCCTCGAAGAACAAGTTACTCTCTTACCTGGTAACGTTCTTGGTCCGACGACGTATTCCATATCGCTCCCTCCCTGCCTTCCCCGCTACAGAATTTCTTATGCGATTGCAGCTTACGTTTCCGCAAGGCTTTGTGTTGCGCTCACCTGACTTCCACGGAGGCGCAGGTCTGGTTTGGAGTATTGTTGCTTCTTCTATGGTGAAGCGCAGGACCCGGAAGATGGACTGGACCGGACCTTCGAATCTGGCTTGTCTGCCTCGCAGGAATATCTTTCTGTATGTGAAAAGGGAGTATTAACAATCTGCGGGAGAAAGTATAAGCCTCCCGCTTCCTTCTCACCCCTCTACGAAACCCTCTTGCGACCCCCATGTGAAGTCTCACCTTAGGGTTTGAAAGGTTGAGCTCTCCATCCTGCTTCTCATGCAGGGGCGCGTTGTATCCAGTTACTTCACTGGGATTTTGATTGTAGAGCGTTCACGTTTTGTTTTCCCGGTATAGTACCATAAGGATTCTGTTAATGAGTATGATTCCGCAATAATAATTGTTCGTTTGTCTCTTTTTCAGGTGCGGAAACTATTCCGAGAAGAGCTGTGGAACCGAAGAATGAGAATCTGGTGAACTTGATGAGAGTTCTCTCAGTGTCCTTGTATCAATGCGCTCACTAACGCTGATGTCTTTTTTCCCCATAGGGGCCGGGGTCCGGAAATGCCTGGATGCGGCACCGACCCGATACGAAGCTCAATCCAGAAGAAATCAGGTAAGTCTTTAATGGGCGTTTGGGTAATGTCTTTTCATGCGCCCACTAACGCTGATGTCTTTTTTCCCCATAGGGGCCGGGGTCCGGAAACGCCTGGATGCGGCACCGACCCAAAATGAAGTTGGAATAATCCAACAGGTAAGCTTTGTAATGGAAATGAAGGTTTCCTTGTTTTCTTTCCCCTCTCACCTTTATTCTTGTCTTTTTCTCCTTAGGCGCGGTGATGTGGCTGCGAGTCCAGATGTCGCCGTAGAACGTGGTGGTACCTTGTACAGGTGAGTGAGATGCGGCGCTGCAGTGATCGATGCAATGTGCTTTTAAATGGATGTCTTCCTTTTCAGGCCTGTCGGCGAGATGTGGAATGCGGATTTAGCAGGTAAGGACTCTTCTTTACCCTTTTCTCTTCTCTTCTCTCTTTGCAGGTGTTCCAGGATGCTGGCAGGAGTGGCAGAAGACAGAATGCAGGAGCAAACACGGTGAGCGTCCAGCTGCTAGATGCAGAACAACGCGAAGCGTGAGTTGCTGCTTGGGCGTGGCATAAATAGCCTTCAAAGTAGTTCCAGGTATGTATCCTTCCTCTCAGGTATGTATTCCTCACCTGACCACACCCGTGTGGTTAAGTAGTTCCAAAGATAAAGTAGTCCCATTCAGGCATCAGAAGGCCTGGATGTTGCAGCATGGTCTGCATCAGGTAAGTTAACACTAAGCACCTTTAACACAAAGTCCCCTTTTATGAGCCTGGCGCCTATGGCGCCAGGACTGTGGCCCGATATGAGCCTGGCGCCAAAGGTGCCAGGACTGAGTCCAAAGAGCCCCTACTTGAGGCTGTTGTGACTTCCCTTGAAGACATGATGTCTGCCTCTGGGGTAGCTGGGTCTTATCTGGCACCTTGGAGGTAGGCATCATGACACTTTGTGTGGTCAGACTGGCAGAAGACTGGTGGCACACGTTCTGGGGAAAAAAACTACAACTGAGGCTATGGGTGTCGTGCGTCCTTCTTATAACATCCAGTGCCGTCGGAGGAGGTCCTCGAGGGCTGCGTATCGATGTCATTGACGCAGGATGCAGACGCCGAAAGATTTTCCGAAGCAGCACAGCTGTGGTGATTACTGTCATAGATAGGAATACGTCGTCGGACCATCCCATCGAAAGAACGTTACCAGGTAAGAGAGTAACTTGTTCGTCTCCACAATACATCAAATGTTACAACGCAATACTCCATCAAGAATAAGATGAAAGAAAAATTGGAAAGGGATCTGAACATGATTGACGAGCAAAAATGGGTAAATTACTGTAGATATACCAAAGACATCTCTCTAATTGCTAACTTCAGACTCATACAGCTAAAAATACTAAATCATCTGCACATTACCACAAGTAAGATCGCCAAATTTGATCATACTAAACAAACTGCATGTCCTAAGTGCGGAGAGGTAGCCGCCAATTCAATTCACATTTACTGGGAATGCCCCCCGATTAAGCGATTCTGGGAGTAGATAGCGGAAACCATGAGCGACCTACTGAACATGCACATCCCGGCCACGCTGCAGAAGTACCTTCTCGGGGACACCGGGAAGGCCTCTATAAAAACTTGCAGACTATTTGCAGTGGGAGCAGCAGTGGCCAAGCGCAATATCCTCAGGAAATGGAAATCCAAATCCACTCCCATCCATGGAAACTGGCTTTGAGACCTTGTAAACGTACAAGAAAACAAAGAAACATATATCCGAGGCATGTAAACCACCTCCATACCAAAAGACATTTTGGGGTCCCCTCAGGGAGTACTTACGAAGCGGAGAAGACCACTCCGATGAATGAACTGCCTAGACTGTAAAAGGAAAATATGCCTGACCCATATCCCCTGTACCCCCCCAAAGCAATCTTAACAAATGCACTCGATGTTGATATATGTCCAACTGAATTAAATGTGATATGAATTCCTAATGTCATATATGATGATCCCTGTATTGTAAGATGCCAGCAATAAATAGTTAAAAAAAAATCTTTATTATTTAGTTCGTATTGAAACCCTACACTAAAACCAGTTAAGTCTGACAATTCATACAATTCATACGAAACATAGTGTATGCATGGGCTACCAGTGGAAATGCTTCAAACTCTGCAGTGCTTCAACCTGTACTCCCTGTAACATTTCTCACCAACTATGTTGGGTGACCAGCCATGTCAGTATATCAACCTCGCCCCCACCAGGTCAAGAATGTCCCATAAAACCAGTGCACTAATAAGACCACAGCTGTTTCACCTGGAGCCAAACCGGATATATGGCTATCTGCAGGGACATCAAGTCCATGTTGAAACAATAATTCCAGAAGGACTCCCTAATAATTGCCTCATACCTGTTCACCAAACTCCCCAGTGTACACATATATATTGGCCCCATAGCTGCGCACTGCGTCAAGACATGCCTAGTAGTCTCCTCTTTAGCTTGGTTTTTGCAAATACGGCAAACACGTGCCTCAGCGGCTATCAGCTTGCGTGGCCCACTCACAGCCAGTACAGGAAGTTGATTGGTTTGAAACTGTAGAAGGAACCGTCTTACTTCCCTGTCAGGGCATAGTAATAAATACCTCTCTGTTTTCCTGTATATATGCACCACATTTACCACAGCCTCGTATCCCTTTTAACGTAGTTAGGTGAGAGTAGTTGTTACATCAGTCCATCTGTTAAACCACCTTGTAAAAGCCTTCTTCATTGCCACATAAGATGTTCCTGTGTCAAAATTAGTTGCCTAGTCAATAGCAGCAAAGATTTCAAGGTCATAAGTTGCTGCCCCTGTAGACCGCCTCCCTTCCACAGCTATCGCCTAGACGAGCCAAAAGTTCACATTTTGACCTAGCCCTAGACTTTATATAAAAACAACCTTGTGCCCTAATGGCCATACCCCTTAGGGAGGTCAGTCCAAGTTCTAGGCGTAAGTATTCCATAGGGCATGAATCGCTGAGACCCAATAATGTGCGCCAAAAGAAGCCCTGTAGCTTATTTAACCAAGATAAATCCTGCATGGACAAAACTTCAAGACCATATAAGACAGCACGGCAAAGGCATTGTTTATACAACTTAACAATGCCCAGGATTGAATACCCAGCATATTCATTGGAAAATGTACGTATTTGGAAAGTCAACTGTTTAGCGCTCCTAGTTTTACTCTCTATGATTTGGTCATACCCGGACAAGACATTTAGTTCCAAACCCAAATATGGATAGGAAAGGACATAGTTTATTACACCAAACAAAGTCTCCATCGTTGCTCTATGTACCTTCTTCCTTGATATTCGCATAATATTAATTTTGTTTAGGTTAATAGCCAATTCATACTTACTGCCATATGTAGCTAATATGTTAAGCAAGTTCTTCATGCCAGTAAACTTCTGTTCAAAGATAACCAAATCATTGGCATTAGCTTTCTCCAACAGCCACGGCAGAAGATCAGAAATATACAAATTTAACAGGGTAGCCAAGGCGCAACCCTGCTTGACTCCCCCTGTTTACTCTATAGTAACCGTCACTGTGCCTCCATTGTCGAGCCCAACACTTGCCCAATTGTTGATCTGTAATTGCATTAGTATCTGCAGGAGCCAGGCCAGTTAACCCAGTTTAGCAAGTTTGGTCCACAAAATCGCCCTATCTACTAAATCAAAAGCGGATATCGAATCCACATAGGCCACATGCAATGTAGCGGTACTGTTGCTGCGATTAGGTTAAACCATGGAGTCCAAAGCCCTGATATTGTGGGCTGTCCCCGAACCTGGGTGAAATCCTGTCTGAAACGGGTCGAGTATTTTATTCTCATTCACCCATTTTTGCAACTCCTTCAGAACCAGATTAGCAAACAGTTTGCCCGCGACGTTCAAAATGGACAGCAGCCTGTAGTCAACATTCAGCCGTTTCCCCCTTTTTATACATGGGAATGAAAACAGACTGCTGCCATGAGGTCGGTATCCTTCATTCCCTACAAACACGAGCAAACAGAATGAGCATAAGATTTGCCCAGTCCGCCGGGTTGCCCTTTAAGACCACCTTCGCCACGCCATTTGTGAGTGGCAGGGCTGGCCGAGTACTTGGGCCTTCCTCAACCTGAGGTCGAGCAACCAGCAGAGGTGGTGCTCGCAGAAGTCCTTGTGCTACGTCCCGTGGCTAGAACGGGGATCCCGATGCAGAAGAACGTAGTTGTCTTGGCCAAGAAGGGTTGGCTCAACCCCACTCAGCCCAGCTGGTAAATAAACACCTGGACGTCAAGTACAGGGAGATGGAGGGGGTTACACTCTTGCTATCGGCCCATCCTCAGCCACACTCCTCGGTGATCGCTGCGGCATCACTGTACTCCAAGTCTGTCGTCCTCAGCCTCTTCCTCTGCGGTGCTGCTAGGCAAGGAAGATCTTGGAGGCGTAGGGAAAGAAGCTGTATTCCAACGCGTCCCTGCACCTGCGTCATGCCAACGCTGATGCCATGCTGGCAGACGTTAACCAGAGGCTCTGGTGGGAAATAGCAGATTTCCTCCCAAAACTTCTAGCGCAGAGCCAATCGCGATTCAAGGCGGGATTGGCGGAGGCCAAGATTGTGGCGCAGGACCTCCATGGAGTCCTCAGTGGCCCGTATGGACACCTCGGCCCGTGGCATCTGTATTGACACGGACATGGGAAGAACTGCCTTGCTCCGTGCCACGAATTTCAACCCGGATGCCCAGGAACGTATACTAGATCTTCCGTTCTAAGGGGGTGACCTCTTCCACTCCACAACGGACGAGGAGCTGGACAAAAAGAAAAAAGTTCACAACCAGCCAAGTCTTTATCCATCAGTCACAGCAGAGTTCTGAGAAGGGGTGTACGTTTGGAGGGTTCTGCGGCTTCCAAGAGAGGTGGTCCAGGCAACCTGACCGTTCGCCGTCCCAGCATCGGTGCAAACAACAAAAAGGGTGGGTGGGAGGGTGTAAGGGCTTTTTCCAGTCCCCCTCCTCCGCAACAGCCTCAGAGGGAAAGAAGGCATGACGGGCCCCTCCGGGTCCACGTGTTTCCAGTGGGGGGGCAGGCTTGCTCTACATGCAGATTTCTGGCATCAGAATTTCGTGGACCACTGGATCCTCTCGGTAGTCTCCACGGGGTACCGCCCCCCTATCCCAGCCTCTCCTCCCTCTTACCCTCCACTCCCACAGGTTGGGACAGCAACTCTTTTGGCGGAGATCCGGTCGCTCGTCCAGAGCCAGACGGTGGAGGAAGTCCCAGCCTCCCAGCGAGGCTTGGGCTTTTACTCCTGGATTTTCGCCATTCAGAACAAGAACTAGGCGGGCCTGAGAGTTGTGCTGGACCTTCCCACCCTCAACTTCTCCCTACCTCTACAAAAATTCAAGAAGGTTGCGCTAGCTTTGATAGTGGAGACACTGTGTAAGGGAGACTGGATGTGCTCCCTGGATCTGAAGCACGCGTACCTGCACGTCCCGATCTGGCAGCCTCATCATTCATTTCTACGATTCAGGATCATGGACTACCATTTCCAATACAAGGTGCTTCCTTTCGGCCTCAGCTCAGCCCCCAGGGTCTTTACCAGGCTGATGAACACTGTGGTGGCCCTCCTCATGTCGCAGGGCCACCACATCTACCCGTACCTAGACGGGGCTACATCTCCGGAAGCAGTGCACCATACATCCCACGCTCTTATGAACACACTGCACAAGCTGGGTTTTTCTCTCAACCTCAAGAAGTCGCAGCTGCAGTTCATGCAGAGACTTCCCTTCTTGGGCCTCATTTGGGACAAGTGCTCTGAGAAAGTTTTTCCCTCAGAGGACAAGATCACGGCCATCAAGAGGGCCACAGTGCACTTCCTCCGCAGAGAAGTGACCTCGGCCTGGTGGTACCAACACCTACTGGGTCTCATGGCAGCAGTCCCCCACAGGAGACTCAGGATGAGGAGGATACAGCTGCATTTTGCAGCATCTTGGAACCAGGAACAGGGCCACCAGTCATAAATGATCAACGTTCCTCCGTCCCTTCACCCAGACCTCACATGGTGGTCCAGGAACTGCAACCTGCAGACGGGCAAGCCTTTCTGGCAACTTACAACACAGGTCACCATCACCACGGACTCCTCTCTCGAGCGGTGGGGGGCCACTCTGGACAACTACTGCGTCCATGGCACCTGGACCCGGCAGGAGTACCAGATCAATTGGCTGGAATTGAAGCCCATCTGGCTGGCGCTCGGGGCCTACCTTCCGGTTATCGAGGGCAAGGTCGTCCTCATTCAGACAGACAACTTGAACAGCATGTTATGACAACAAGCAGGGAGGTACCTGATCACCCCCACTGTGCAAGCTGGCAGTCAGCATGTGGGAGTGGGCCCTGGAGAATAACATCTACCTCAAGGCAGTCCGCCTGCCGGTGGAATCCAACCTGGAGGCAGACAGGCTCAGCAGACTGGGAGTGGACATCTACAAGTGGCAGTTGAACGACCTAGTGCTGCAGGTGATCTTTTGCAAATGGGGTCAGCCTCCCGTAGCAACAGCAACGGCCAACGGTTCGCCTCCTGGCAGGGTCAGGACCCAGGCTCCCTGGGCGATGCCTTTCATATCAAGTGTGACGGAATGACAGCATATGCCTTTCCACCCATTCCGCTGATTCACAGGGTGATGTGCAATATCAAGTAGTCTCGCCACCTCAGCATCATCTTTATAGCTCCATGGTGGCCAGCCAGGCCATGGTTTTCGGAGCTCATCAGCGTCTCAAGGAGACCTCCCATTCTCCTTCCGACGGGCTAAGCACATCTTCTGGTGCAACAGCAGGGCAGTCATCCACCCCGCACCAGAGAAACTAGCCCTCATTGCGTGGTTCCTGAGCAGGTCACGTTGGGAAATCTCAGCCTCTCCCAGGCTAATCTAGAGATCATACAGGGCCCCAGGATCAAAGCCACCAGGGCCCAGTATAAGAGCAAATGGACCAGGTTCTGCCACTGGGCAGACTCCAAGGGCATTGACCCTCTGGCATGTTCCCTGGACGACGTGCTCTCCTTTTCGGCGCATCTCGCCCATTCAGGCGTGCAGGTGGACACTTGCCGCACCTACCTGGTAGCCAACGGGGCTTACAGAAACTCGAAAGAGGAGAGCTTTTCCTCTTCCAACCCGATTGTCAAGAAACATCTGACGGGTCTGGCCAGGCTCTACCCGCCCATCAAGATGTCGCACACGGTGTGGGACCTCAACATAGTCCCGGGTGCTCTGGCAACTCTCTCTCGGCACAGTTGAGGTGGAGGCACACAATTTAAGTTTCTACCTAGAACTAAGAATACAATGTCATTTGCAGATATAGAAGCTCTAACAGCGAACAGAGCTGACACATTGGGCTTTTCAACAGAAGAGGCAGATGTAATATGTGGTCTAATTAAAGACAGTGGATTCGAAGCAACAAGCACGAACAAAAAAGATCCTACACAACAGATTAAACAACTAGAATATTTGATCCGCAAAGAAATTTATCGGAAACTACACGCAATTACGTTGGGCAGATATCACAAGAGTCAAAGGATTCCAAGAGGCCTTCGGATACAATTGCGCCCTGCCCTGTGCAAGGAGAGTAAGATCTTTGTAAAGAAATGGGAAGCAATACTGAATAAATGTTCCTTGGATCTTATCCTCCTTACAATACAAAAATTAGCCAACAACTTGAAAGATCTAAGTAGTGAAATTGAAGACATAGAGAAAGATCTTGTAGCAACTGTGAATAGAGAAGAAGTGGATAGTATTTTGGAAGACTTTAACACTAAATTGGCTGGATATAAAACAGAACTTGAAACTAAGAAGATACGCAAATTCAAAAGACACATATGACTATTTAAAAGATGAAGTCTACAGTTGGATGGACAAATATGGTCCACCAATGAGAAAATCCAAACCAACAAATACCAGCGATACATCAAGTTCAGGTACAGACACAGAGAGTGAAACTATGAATATAGAAGATCATCTTCCAAATACCTCACGACCCTCTGGAACAACAAACTATAGAAGAAGAGCGCCTTTTTTAGACAGAGGAATAATAGAACAAGAAGGGGGAAGAGAAAAACAAAGAGAAAAACCGAACACAAGATTACAACAAAAGAAAACATAGTGATCAATCTATCAACTCGCATACTAACAACACAAGAAATAGAAACCTTGCAGAAAGGTTTGAGTTTCTTCCCAACATATGATGGTACACTATTTGATTCCAAAATCGAGTTGTATAAACTCATCAGAAAAATGAAGCTAAAAGTTTTCTTTAATGAACTCGAACAAGGAGTACAAGGCACTAACGAAGAAGACTTGAAATAATTTAGAAGCAAGAGCACATTCATTCCAACAATAACAATTCCTTCAGTGAAGATCTTTCAAAAACAAGTCACAAGAGACTTGGAAAAAATGTGCTTCAGACGTAATACAAAAAGAAATATGAAACTATATGAACTCAAATTGATCCAAGATTTGTATGGAGATCAAAGTATAACCATAAGGTCGGCAGACAAAGGAGGTGGCCTAGTACTTATGAACACGAGGGATTATGAGGAAGAGTATGAGAGACACCTTGGAGATACTAACACTTATGCTCAGCTCCAGAAGGATTCTACATTTGAAATTAAGTGCAATTTGGAAGAACTACTGAACAAAGCAGAAGGCCTCAAGTGGATCAACCACAACACAGACATTTTTTGACAAACTCGAATGCTCGAATTCCACACTTCTACACACTTCCAAAAGTGCACAAAGATCCAGTGAAACCACCAGGTAGACCAATAGTCGCAGGAATCAACAGCATTTTAGAACCCCTTGGAAAATATATAGATTACTTTCTACAGCCACTTATTCAAAAAACCAATACGTACATTAAGGACTCCACACATTTTCTCCAGCATTTGAACTGGATACCATTTGACTGTAATAACATTTGCTTTACAATAGATGCGAATAGTTTATACACCTCTATTCCCCATGATTTAGGAATTGAAGCGGTTGAATGGATATTACTCAAAGAAGCAGCGATACCAGCACAAAAGGAGTTGATTATGGCCCTCTGGGAATTCATCAACAACAATTCATACTTCCATTACAAGGATCAGTACTATCTCCAGATAGCAGGTACAGCAATGGGGGCAATAGCATTGATACTAGGATCCAGTTTACGCATGAGTATTCCCGGGAGAGCATCCATTTTTTGGATGTTACAATTCTCATTACCAGTAGTCCATACCAGACAACAATTCTCTGAAAGCTAACAGATCGCAACAACTTGCTCCAAAAATGTTGCTTTAATCAACCAAGTCTAATAAAAAATCTGCCATATAGCCAGTTGCTCAGGGTCTAGAGACTGGTGAGTGATCTACTCGACTTTGAGACTGAAATGAAACAAATGGGTCAGAAATTCCTTGATCGGGGATACACTAAAGAAGTTACAGCAGCAGAAGCACGGGCAGCACCACAAAACAAGGAAGATCTCCTTAAACCAAGAAGTAAGGACAACACTCAAGACAAAGCAACCGCATCAAGGCTATAATCAAAAAACACTGGAACACGGTCACATGTGACCAACAGGTGGAACATTTGTTTAAAGAAGTCTCAACATTTGCCTACCAACGCAATCAAAATTTAAAGGATAAACTAGTTAAGACCAGACCGGCACAGAAAAAGAAAACTACAGACCATATTGGCACTTTCCCATGTTTTGAACTGCAGCAACTGTGGTTACATAATGAAGGGAACATCAGTCAACCATCCATATACTGGAGAGACCATCAAACTTGAAAGCTATGCTACATGTGATACACACAACGTAATATATGCGATCAAATGTCCGTGCGGCCTACAATATGTAGGCCAGACACAGAGGGTGGCCAAGGCCAGATGGAATAAACATAGATCCTGTATATGTAATTTGAATAAAAACTCGGCAGTGGCCAGACACTGGCAGGACAAACATTATAACTTGGCTCAGATCAAGTTTCTAATTTTGGAGGTATTGCAGAAGAAGGATCAACATGAGAATTTCCAGAAGAGACTGGATCAACGTGAAATCTTTTGGATAGACCGACTCAGCTCTTTGACCCCGAAAGGGTTAAATGAGATCAACTATGTGTTTTTTGTAAAGACTCTTTTGAACTTTTAAGATCCCTATTTCAGCATAACCAGTTGTGGTTTGTAAAATACCCGGATATATTTTGGATGATTGTAAATAATCTGGCTGTGTTTAGATTTTGTTATGTTTTTGGTGTTTAACACTTGCTTACCCCTTGTTTAAACTGTTTTATGATGACAAACATTTCGATTGAATTTTTATGGTTCGAATCGACTCAGATTGACAATGATCTAAAAATTTGTTTTCACAATTGTTTTCATTCTGTAAATGATCTCAACGCTATTTTGTTTGTGCAATCTATTCAACTGCTATAACATAGCGATTCGTGTCAATTCGGTTCAGATATGCCTCACAGGCAGCGTCCGTTGCCATGGAGACATCCCTGCCCTTGAGCTCACACCCGGGGGTCGGGCGCGAGGGGTACGTGCTCCGGCCCTGCAGCTGGACCACGACGCCTCGCAACGTCTCCATGGCGACACATAAAGGTACACCCAGCCTGCGCGAGCACGCTTTCCTGTGGCTCACTCCGGCTGGTTTGACAGACGAATACGAGGTGAGTGTTCTCGGAAATAGTGCAAGAATGGTTGAGATCTGGAAATTAGAGACACGGGTTGACAGTTTCCCCGCTTTTTAACAGGGACGGCTCATTACACATGCGTTTACATGCAGTAAGAAGTCCAAAATTTGACACGTGCATTTACACGCAATAAGAAGTCCATCATTCGACTCGGTATGTTTTGTAACATAGAAGGAAATACAGGTACCATGAAAGTAATGATATTTAAAACTGAAACGCATTCTCCTTATATCTTTTGTTACATGTCGGGATGGATCGGATGACACGATTATCGATGGTATGTGCTTTTTGTTTACATATCTTTGCATTATGTGCTAATCTTGTGAATAACCGTACATCTGTGCATAATGTAAATGGTTACAGCGAGTAGTTTCTATACTGAGCATTAGTATTAATAACCTATGTACAGCCCTGACGAAGGTTCTCCCGAAATGCATTGGCTAATGTACATAACAGGCCTTGTATGAAGACTGCTCAATTGTTTATCAGCAACAAATGCTATATATAACACAAATACCAGGGATGTGAATAAAACATTTCTGACTACAGATTCGACGAGTGAAAGCATTTGTTCAGAGATTGAATTTTTAGATTAACTATATAACAGCCCCTCCACGGAGATAACTGTGAGCGCCAACCTTAGTAAGGTGCAGTCACCTTATTTTTCTTGTTGGTTCATATGTATATGGTCTTTGTGCTATAAAACCATTTTTGGGCTGGCTGCTCCAGGCCAAAGCAATATGGAACATATCTAAACACTGAATATAACAAATATACAAACAAGATAAAAACTTGTGGTGCCCACCTCTCTTCTCCAGTCTTGTTCTGGCACACAAACCATTAAAGCCTATGGCGTCCGCTGACATCAGGCTGGTCACCATCAAGACGGCCTTGTTACTCGGCCTCACCTCGGCTCGCAGCATCAGCGAAATCCAGGCGCTGGTCGACTCGGAGCCTTCTCCAGCATGGGGTCTGGCATGGATTCACATGCTCATGAATATTCCCCGTCGTCAGGCTGGGAATCCTCGGTAAAGAAAAAAACCAGTATCAGTTTCGTTTCTGATCTGTCTTTCGCAGTAATAACCAATCACTGGTCTCTGCATCATACTGACCACAGCCAATAACTGCCCTGTACCCAAGCACCGCCTCTGGCAGCCATCTTCAGATTTTTACCGCACGTTCATGTGTTGGGATCCTCGTGCTATTGCTCTCGAGCGTTAGTGCTATTTCTTTTCACGTTTTTTCTCAAAAACTTCGTTTTTTCGGTTAAAAGAGCCTCAAGCTCCACCGACTCTCCATCCGATCAACGGGGACCCGTGTCGGAGTCGTCTGCGCCCCTCAAGGGTGAAGATTTCGTCGAGCTACGCTTTTGGAGGACTCCAGAAGTTTCTCAGGCCCGGTCATGGCCCAGGGGAAGGGAAGCTCGACGCCCGGAAAGCTGTTCAGGGTCTGCCCTGGATGCCAGCTGCAGAACGTCTTCAAGGAGGACAAACACTCTTTTTGTCTTTACTGCCTACATGAGGACAAGACGCACGTGGAGAAGGACTGTGCGTTTTGCGGCAACATGTCGGAGCGGACCATGAAGGACCGCCATCAACGTCTCGCCAACTGGCTGGAAGGGAAGAGCCCGTCAGGCGAGAAGAAGAGGAAGAAATCCGAGCGGTCTTCTAAGACCTTTGAGGACGCCCCAGCGACGGGGGTCCAACATAAGGCCAAGCACCGCGAGTCCGCTGGCACCGGGAGCGCCGAACGGTCGGGCTCTACTGGCGCCAGGCTGGGCGCACCCTCCCCGGCACCATCAACCATGAGCCAATGCTCTGGGTCGGGTAAGAGGAAGGCCGAGCACCCGGCGAGGCTCCTGGAGAGGCCCCGGTCGAGCTCGAAGGCGGAGGGGGAGCGAGGCAGTGTCCCCCCCTCAAGGATAAGGCGGTGAGCGAACCGAAGGTGGTGAAGGCCTTAATCCATCCGGCCAAGCCCTCTATCGAAACTGTCGCGGCGGCCCTGGCTCAGCCTGTGGAGGCTACACCAGTGGTGGCGACCTCGGGGCTCAGAGTCTCCCTGCCACCTCGGAGGGAGTCCTCTTTTGTGCCCATCGATAGGACCCCCGTGAAATCCCCCGTGGGGAAGAAAAAGGGGGGGGCAGGGCGTCGTCGTAGATTCGGCCTCAACCTCGGAGGATGAGCTGGTCGAGGTCTTAAGCCACGGCCTCGGCGTGGAAGAAGACCGGCCCGTCGGGATGGATCCCGACGCAGGTGACGACGACATCGTCGAGGGTACCGACGGGGCCCCTGATCGCCCGTCGGATTCCCCTCTGCCAGCGCCGCGAGACAACTCGGCGGCCATTTTGTTGGCTATACAGTCGTTATGCTCAGAGATAAGGACGAGACTACCGTTGCCGACGGAACCTCTCCCGTCGGGGGACCCAGAACCGGGACCTTCTGGGGTTCCCCCTACCAAGAAAAGAGGGATCCACCCTCCGCCTCCTTTTCAGCCGTCGCGCCCCTTCCAGCCCTCCTCCCCGTCCACCCGAGGGGATGATACGGGGACTGACACGGCAGCGACGGGTACGGACGACGAGGTATACGACGAGGATGTACCGTCGTCGCCTCCCACCAGGGCTTCTCCGCCCGACGAGATTGGATCGTTCCACTCCATGATCACCAGGGCATCCGAGCTTTTCCAACTCTGCCCTGAGGAGAAGAAGGAAGGTTTCCTTTATCAGCGGCGCGAGGCCAAGAGGAAGACGGTCCTCGCAGTGCCTCTATTGGACGACATTTGGGATGAGGGCCTCACCCTCCTCAAGAACCCTTCCACGACGCCAGCTAGAAGAGACCGGTACGAGAAAAAGTACCGGGTCCCGGACACGGCCCCCCTGTGCCTCCGGGCGCAGCCTACCCCGGACTCTGTCGTCTCCGCGGCGGCCAGGAAAAAAGCGGGGGGGGGGGGGTGCGGCCTCCACATCGACTTCCCCACCGGACGGCGAGGGAAAGAAATTGGACGCTATGGGACGCAGAGTCATCTCGTCTGCAGCGTCGACGATTAAAGCGGCCAACGCCTTGGCTATCGTGGCCCGCTACGACAGGGAGCTCTGGTACAAACTGGCTCCCCTGCTGGACTTCTTGCCGGACGACAAGAGGGCAGAGGCCCTGGAGATCCTGCAGGAAGGTGAGGTGGCTTCGGACCACGCCATTACCGTTGCAACGGACATCGCCGACACTGGGTTCCGCCAGTTGGGCAACGGCGTTTGCCTTAGGCGGCGTGGATGGCTCAAGGCTACGGACTTCCGTCAAGACGTTCAGACCAGAGTCCTGGACATGCCCTTCGATGGGAACAACCTGTTTGGGAAAACAGTGGACGATTCCCTTCAGGCCATTAAAGAGGACACCGAGACGGCCCGGGCCCTTGGAGTTCTGCAACGACGACGGACGCCCTTTCGGAGCAGCGGAGGCAAGGGCGCCTCCAAAGGTTCCGGCGGCGGTTTCTCCACCTACCGTCAAGCGGCCCGCTCGTCGTCTCAGGAGGCCTACAGAGGACGAGGCAAGTCTGGCGGACCCCGCCGTCGTCGCCAAGGAGGTCAAGGCGGCAAAGCCTCGTCGAAGCAGGATTGAACCGGCCGTGGGGTCGGGCCCCCACCGAAGCACCCCGGTGGGAGGCCGGCTGGCGAGCTTCGTCAGCGTGTGGGAGTCCATCTCCACCGACCGTTGGGTGCTGGACGCCTTGGCCCGGGGCCACGCGCTCGAGTTTCAAAGAAGGTGTCCGCGCGTCCCCCCCGTGGCCAGGAAAGAACTTCACGTCCCTCAACTTCTCCTGGAGGTAAAGGCGATGCTCAGGAAGGGCGCCATCGAACTCGTCCCAAAGAGGCTTCGGGGCTCCGGAGTTTACTCGAGATACTTCCTCGTGAAGAAGAAAACGGGGGGATGGCGCCCCATCCTGGACCTGCGACGTCTGAACAAGTTCATCAAGGCGCAAAAGTTCCGGATGGTCACCCTCCAGCACGTCCTGGGTCAGCTGGAGGAAGGAGACTTCCTGTCGTCGTTGGATTTGGAGGATGCCTACTTCCATATTCCCATCCTAAAGGGGCACCGAAAATTCCTCAGGTTTGTGGTCCAAGGGCGTCATTACCAGTTCAAAGCCCTCCCCTTCGGACTACGGTCGGCACCCAGGGTGTTCACCAAATGCCTCGCACCGGTGGCGGCGTAGCTGCGCCGCGAAGGGATCCACGTCTACCCCTACCTGGACGACTGGCTCATCCGAGCCAAGACGAGGGAGCTCGCCGTGGTTCACACGGCAAGGAACGTCCAACTTCTCACGGACTTGGAATTCTCCGTGACCTATGCCAAATCCCACCTGGTACCCGCGCAAGACGCTCTGTTTCTGGGAGCGAGGCTCAACACAGTGTCCCTTCTGGCCTCCCCGTCGGAGGAGAGGACCAGGACCATCCTGGGCAAGGTGCAGCGGATGTTGGTGGCCGACGCGGCCAAGGTGAGGTCCATCAAGTCCCTCTTCGGAATGATGTCTTCCTGCATCTACCTCATTCCCATGTGCAGGCTCCGGATGCGCCCGTTGCAGGAGTTCCTGGACGCGCGCTGGATCCAAACGACGGGCAGCTTTGAGGAAAGGATCACACTCGACGAGAGTTTCCGACGAGCGATCCGGTGGTGGGGCACCCGCGCGCATCTGACGGTGGGTATGGACTTCCAGACCCCAGCCCACCAGGAGACAGTGACCACGGATGCCTCCCTGGAAGGGTGGGGAGCGCACACCGAAAATCTGCACGCAAGAGGCCTTTGGCTCCCATCGGAGAAATCCCTACATATCAACGTCCTGGAGCTCCGTGCAGTGTTTTGGGCCCTCAGGTCCTTCCTTCCGTCCCTCAAGGGCAAGGTGGTGAGGATCTTCACCGACAACACCACCACCATGTTTTACATCAGGAAACAGGGCGGAACCAGGTCCCCAGCACTGTCCAAGGAGGCGCAGGACCTGTGGCATTGGGCCGTCGCCCAAAGGATATTTCTGGTGCCGTTTCATCTGGCAGGGATAAAAGACACCATCGCCGACTCGCTCAGCAGGGAGCTGCGCTCGTGCCACGAGTGGGAGCTACAGCAGGATCTAGTGGATAGCCTCTTCCGACGGTGGGGCACACCCCAGATCGACCTGTTCGCGACGGCGATGAGCTCCAAGTGCCTGAGGTTCGCCAGCAGGTTCCCCCAGGCGAGGAGCATGGGCGATGCTTTCTCGTTCCCCTCGGAGGGCCTGTTCCTCTACGCGTTCCCTCCTTTGCCGCTGCTAATCCGGCTCGTCAACCAGCTCAAGAGGTCACGGTGCAGGATGATCCTCGTCGCACCTGCGTGGCCGAGGCAGATATGGTTCCCGGACCTTCTGGACTTGTCAGCGTCCCCGCCAATCAAGCTGCCGGTGGACGCAGATCTACTCTCCAGGGAAGGAGGCGCCATCCTCCACCACGACCCGAAATCGCTGAACTTGCAGGCCTGGCTCCTGCAGCACTAGAGTTTGGCGGATACGACATACCGGCCGACTGCAGAGAGGTTTTTGCAAAGGCCAGGGCGTCCTCGACTCTTAAATGCTACGGACACAAATGGAAGAGGTTTTCGGTCTGGTGCCACGCACAGAAGATTAACCCTCTACGGATTACGGCTCCCCAAGTACTGCCGTACCTGCTGACGCTGGCCAAAGCTGGACTGGCACACGCGTCCTTCAAGATTCATCTTGCTGCGATCTCCCGATACACCAGAACCACGGGGCGGACGTCCTTGTGGTCTCATCGTCTGGTGAAAGAGCTCATGAAGAGCTGTTCAGATCGTTCCCGCCGGTGAAGGCTCCGGCCCTGGCGTGGGAGCTCAACGTGGTGCTGTCCAAGCTCATGGGACCTCCGTTCGAGCCTCTGCACTCGGCTCCGTTGAAATTTCTGTCGTGTAAAACAGTGTTTCTTGTGGCCATCACCTCCGCACGACGAGTGGGGGAGATCCAGGCCCTTTCCTGCAAGGCCCCGTGCTTGACTTTTCACGACACGAGGGTAGTGCTCAGGACGCACCCCTCCTTCCTGCCCAAGGTACCGTCGGACTTCCATCTCAACGAACCCTTGGTGTTGCCTGTGTTCTTCCCGTCGCCTTCGTCGCCGGCTGAGAGGACTTTGCACTCGCTGGATGTGGCTAGAGCGCTGAAGTTCTATGTAGACCGCACGAAGTGTTTTCGGAAGACGTCACAACTCTGTGAACTTTGGACCTGTCAATCAGGGGAAGGCTCTCTCGAAGGCTTCCATTTCCAGATGGCTCTCCGGCTGTATCATGTACTGTCACCGGTTGGCAAACCGACCGCTGCCTGGCCGTCCGAGAGCCCATTCCACCAGAGCGATCGCAGCTACCACGGCGTTCCTATCTGGTGTGCCCCTGCTGGACATATGCAGGGCTGCTACGTGGAGGTCGACGCACACCTTCACGAAATTCTACTGCGTCGACCGGGATTCCAGGGAGGAGTCCAGGGTCGGCCAAGCAGTGGTGAGCCTGGTGAGGAGGTAAGATGCTTAATGTTGAGTTTGATGTAATGCTTAATGTTGAGCCTTTGCCACCTCCCGTGGTTGTGCATGTGTGTACTGCTATGTATTCTTTATTCATGAACATGTGAATCCATGCCAGACCCCATGCAGGAGAAGGAACAAGTTACTTACCTGTAACTGTTGTTCTCCAGCATGGGTCTGGCATGGATTCACATGCGAACCCTCCCGCCTACCCCTCTGCGGCTCTTCACTTGGTCATACTGCCACTTCACGTGCTTCCAAATCTGAAGATGGCTGCCAGAGGCGGTGCTTAGGTAGAGGGCAGTCATTGGCTGTGGTCAGTATGACGCAGAGACCAGTGATTGGTTATTACTGCGAAAGACAGATCAGAAACGAAACTGATACTGGTTTTTTTCTTTACCGAGGATTCCCAGCCTGACGACTGGGAATATTCATGAGCATGTGAATCCATGCCAGACCCATGCTGGAGAACAGTTACAGGTAAGTAACTTGTTCCATACACTACTTTTCACAGGGACAAGGTAGTCCTCCGGACACACCCAGCATTTCTGCCTAAGGTGCTGTCTGCGTTCCATCTGAAGGAAGATATAGTGTTGCCTACGTTCTTCGCCGATCCTAATGACGAGGCTCAGAGTCCTGCACTGCCTGGATGTCAGGCGTGTACTGAAATTCTACCTGGACAGGACTAAGGGCTTCTGCAAGTCGGACGCCCGATTTATCACCTTTGGAGGTTCAAGACCGGGGTATCGGCCATCCAAGGCCCCCATAGCCTGGTGGATGGTCTCGGCCATCAAAGAAGCTTACGAGGGACTGCATAAACCACTGCCGGCCAGCATGCATGCCCATGCGGTCAGGGCCAAGGCAACCGCCATCGCCTTCCAGCAGAATGTTCCCTGGCAGGTCATAAGCAGGGCTGCCACCTGGGCCACCCCTTCGGCTTTCTGCAAGCATTAATGTGTTGATGCCGGCGCTAGATCAGACGCTGCTTTCGGACAGGCGGTTCTCAGAAACCTGTTTGCTTAAGGGGGGGGGTCTCCTCTCCAACCTGGGGCTACTTTCAGTTGTAATCGCCTATGCAGTATGGAGGAAAGGGGGATTGGACGTAAGAGTAATTATAAGTTACTCACCGTAGTGACTAACGTACTCTTCATCCTCAGTCCCCTTTCCTCCATACGTCCCTCCATCCCCACCACCCCCTAATAAGACAGGTGTCATTAGGCAATATTAATCTATTGTCGACGCAACTATTGGGACTGAGGTGTGGCAGGTAGTATTCCAGAAGTTTCCAAATAGTTGCGGCATCAGGTGAAATTACTTTTCCAGAGGATTTTTGCAAAATGGTGCCATCGGTTACAGAACCGATACATAAAGTATATCCACGTATATCTACAAATTACAAAAATATCAAGTGGATGTGTGAATGAGCCGGCCTTGCTGCAAAAAATTATTCTGTCAATGAAATTAATAATCAGATTCAGGATTTTCATCCGGGCACAGTTACTGAGTACAACTCGATCGATACAGTGGTGGGTGCTGACGAAGCCGTAAACTATACAACAGAGTTCCGCAAGTCACTTGACCCCCCCACACCCCAGAATGCCACCACATCACCTTATACTGAGAGTTTGGTAACCCATCATGCTGCTTCGCAATCTCGACCCACCTAGGCTGTGTAATGACAAAAGGCTATATGTTAACAAATCGCTCCCCAATGCAATTGAAGCGACGGTGTTCACCTGGAAGGAAAAAAAAATGTTTATACACAAGGCTGACAATGAACATGTACTTTAGTGATATTGAACTTTAGGTCCGTAGTTGTTGGCACCGTCTGCATCATGTCACCCATCATGCTGCTCAGAAATCTCCAATTTATTCTCACGTACAGTTAAACGTTTCTGAATTTTTTAAGAAGAACAATACACTGTGTTGTGTAGTCTTTATAAGAAAACATTTTAAAAATAATAAATAGAAAAATGTAGTGAATTTTTATTTTAACCTTTCTCATGGTGCCTTTCCGAAATGTGTAAAGCTTCCTTAAGCTATTTCTAACAAATGGTGCCTATAAGAAGATAAAATCCGATAAAATCCTGGGCAACGCCGCGTATATCAGCTAGTATAAACTATATTTTTAATAAAAAAGATATTGTGTGGACAATCTCTCATTGGGTATTCGTGAAACATGAATGCAGTACAGTTCATCACCCCTCTCACATCTTAAGAGATGAGCATGGGCTACTGTGCCTGCAACCCCACCATTTCGAGAGCCTGATGAGACTTCCCTAGTACCTTGTGGCATGCCTTCCTTCCTTAAGAATGTACCCATAGGGCTTAAGGAAAATCTAACACCTGAGCAGAGGTCCATAATTGAAAATATCTATTCTCCTACAGGATTGGGCTATCCATTATCCTTGGGTGTCTTTGGTACAAGAGCAGTTGGACCTGAACTTGGTTATGGTACAATTGATGGTGCCACTATTTAAAACTATACACAGCTGCTGTTTCAGCTCCTTACTCTTAAAATAGTGTTCTTAGTGAACATCATTTTTGAGTGAATGAATTGCATGCTTCATCGATTGACATGCTCTGACAGTCTCCTCCGTATGTCTACTTGACCTCTAATAGGGTGTAAAAGGGAGTTGATAATGTACCTCTGTGGTATCGGTAGGAACCCTTGGCCACTCCCACTTAGTCCCCATCTCTGGGTAGGGGGATAGTCACATTGCCACCATGTATGCTCCTGCCTGTTTTTAGGAATATAGGAGTGGCTGTACGGCAGTCACTGCTCCAAATGTGTGGGTACATAAATACCATATAATTCTACAGACGGAAAGAGGGGGACCTGAATTTGGATGGGCAACTCTGCCTTCTACCATCTATTACAAAAGGCTTCTCTTGGAGTTGAGAAACAGATGGGCCAAGGAAGTGTTGAACAGCGGGGGTAAGAGTAGGATGTGACCACCAGTATGGGCCATTCACGCAGAGGGACTAGCCTGCCCCAAGTACCAGATGAGAACTTAAAGCCATCCTTGATGGTGGAGGCTATTCATCAGCCAATTCATACACCAGTTGCCTGATAACACACCTAGGTTCTCTTACTCCACAGAGAAACTGGAAAACGTGGACACTGTGACAGTGAATTTTCCAAGGATCTATTAAAGCCCACAAACTCAGGTTGACAGTTTGCCATCCTGGAGCCAGAGAGTGGATCCAGGACTTAATTTGGGGTGTGTTGGAGAAGAGCACAAGAGATTGACCAAACTCCCACAGAGGCTACAGTAGAGGTCCAGAATGCTGATCCATACTGGAAACTGGCAGGCAGCTATAAGGGACACCCAGAGCTGGAGCAAGAGCAATAGTGCTGGCCAAAGGGGTAAAATAAATGTTTGGGAACGCATATGATTCCCTGAGGGGTGAAGAATGTACCTACAGATGTTGAGAAGTTGTGAGCGACCTAGAAATCCTTTAATGTGTAGAACAGGAGGGTGGTTCCCAAAGGCAGGGAGGAGGGAGAAGTGGTGGTTTGTAAGTAGCTAGGAAAAGAGCGACTCCCAAAGGGGATCAGTAGTAGCAGGTGAAAGTACTAAGTGGGGTGGTCTCTGCACCAAAGGGAAGAGAATATGAAAGGAAAAGGTGCGATCTGGAAATTATTCAGAATAGTACTGTGAGGGGTCAGAAATGAGAGGCGGACACAACGTTGTAAGGTTTTCAACCACAGGCATCTTTATTAAATCAAAGGGGTTGGATAAAGGCCTTTCTATCCTTATCCTAAAGAGTTTCCCTACCCATGGAACTAAAATTAAAGATCAGTCTGTGTCATGTCAACTTAGGTAACCCATCCTCGTGTTCGAACATATCTGAGCCTCATACTAAAAATGAGCAACAAAATGTGCAAGGCAGTTGTTTCTGCTTTAAACTCAGAAAGATTATGTGCAGACGCGAAGTATAAAAATTCAGCAAAACAATCCTTGTTTCTAAGGGATGATTTGCTTCCCCTGAACTTTTTTCAGGTAGAATATTGGAAATTTTCAATTCAAACAATAGTACTTGAAGAGTGGTAGAAGTGTCTTTCACACACTTGCTTAAGGATGAAGTGTCTCTTCCAAACAATGGTGTTTTAAGGATGGCAAGTTTTCTTGGCAACTTGTTGGGAAGGAATCAGGGTCCTCTTGAACCCCCAAGCACTTTAGAGTTAGGCAAGACCTCTTTAAGGCATTATAATGGACTAGGTGGGAGGAGGGGCACTGGGAAGGCTCTCTCATGCAAATGTAATCACATACATAGATATGGGCAAGCACTGAAGAAGACAGTTATTGTCTAAATAGAAGGCCCAATTAACTTTTAGCTGGATAGATTTGTAATGTCGGATCCTAGGCATTGTACAAAAGATAGTACTATAGAGGAGTCGAGCTCCTTCCCAGAAGGAATGCGACCTGTGGGATTCCAAAAATTGACCACACGTGCGTATGCAGTATTAATCACTATGGCTAAGCACTGGCAGCACAAACTGACTCACCAGCTGTCTGTCGAGGGTTCATGCAGGTAAAAAATTGGAATTACATGTACTGTGTGACAAAATGCTGAATGTGACAAATGCTAAAATTAAAGTGTGAATGAGACTACAGGACCCAGATAACGTTAGCAGGAGGAGTGAAATATGGTTAGAATAAATGAAAATTGTTTATATAAAATGTCTGGTTTTTCCCTTGGGCTAGGCCTCAAGGTTTGTAAAAGTCTGCAGAGCTACAGTGTGTTCTTGCAGAGCTAGCCAAATGTAGAACAGCATGCCCTGACAAAATCGCTGACAACGAAGAAAGAAGGCTTTAGAGCATCCCTATTATGGAAAAAGGATGGATTGGAATGAAACCATGATCCATATCCAGTGACGCCACCACAGCAAGGGTGCCCCTGCCTCAAACCATTTTGGCAGGAAGGAACAGAAGAGGAACAGGAGAAGATCATTCAGGCAGCAGAGTGCTTTGCTGGTATCGGATAATATTATCCCCACCAATAATATCGCCATATAAATGGTTGTGGGGTAAGGCCATAGGTGATATTATTTGTGGGGATAATTTATGGGGTTAATGGTACCAGGGTTTGCGGTGGTGTCCCCCGCTCCATTAAAACCATTATGGGAGTTTCAGGGGTGTCCCCGGCAGGTTGTTTGGCTTAAAATTGCCTCAAAAATATGGCGATATTCTTGTATGGCGATATTTTGGCGGGGATCGTAACACATGGAACCCCTTTTGCCACCATCCTCATTTTGTTAGATTAAATTTGGTATCCTTGCAAGATCGCTTTTTGGCCTTATTTCCCTAGAGGGGTGTATTCATTCTGGTGTGAACTTACAAACTTAAGGAATGGTGTTTTAACAATTTCTTATGGATGATGATACAATTGTCTGTTTCAAACAATTGCTCCTCAAGAGTAGTAGACATTTCTCTTTTACACAACACTATCTTTAAGCAATTGTTTTTTTGTAAGGTTGGCATAAAGTATAACTTCCACTTTAAAGTTTAGCCAGAATGTCTCTCCTTCTTTATTAGTCTTTAGATCGCCTGGTGTACGCTCCTGCAAGATATCTTTTCATCTAGTCTTTTCCTTTCATAGGTTTTGTGCTGATTACCTGGTATACTCCCCTGCCAGGAATCCCTCCCTTCTGGATCTTGCAGATGCCCTGGTACACTCTCCTGCCAGGTATCTTTCTGCAAAAAAGGGCTCACTGCCTAGTGTGCTTCTTCTACCAGTGCTTCCTACAATGTTCACTTTCTTTCAAAGCATAACGGTTGTACTTCTTCACTGTTTATACTTCCTTAGCTTCAGGTCTAACTTCCCCCATATTGGCATCTCAAATATGGAGGCTGGCTTTCTTCATTAGTACTCTTTTGCCTGTGGCAATGCTTGATCCAATGTTCCCCATATTGACTTCTCATATAAAGGGACTTCTACACATTTTGCCTTTCAACTTGTTAATTAATATTTATCTGCGGAGTCATTTACTTCAGCTTTCCCCATATTGATCTCTCTCACATGAGGATGTGTGCAAGTTCTGTCTTTTCAAATTACTTGGGTGGTATTGATAAGAATTGTTGAATTGTCCATATGCCTGTCTGCAAGCCCTGGGGTTTACACTTATGGGGAGACGCACAAGTGTTTGATGGAGTTTCTGGACTATGGCACTCTGCTTCTGTGAAGCTGTATCTCTGGGAAGGCTTCCCCAATTTGCAAACCCTCATTTGGTTCCAGTCTCCGCTTTGTGTTCATGAACTGGTGAAACTGAAGCAGTTTCGCAAGACCACGTCTCCAACAGCCTCACCGCTGCTGTTGACCCTCCAGTGGCCCCTCTAAAGCATCCGTAGCATCTTTCCCGGTCTCACTTCTCTCTGGGTAAGTGTTCTTCGAAGCGGGTGCTCTTAAGCATCGGTTTCCCCTAGTGTGGTTCACCTCCTTG
Source organism: Ambystoma mexicanum (assembly GCF_040938575.1). NCBI lineage: Eukaryota > Metazoa > Chordata > Amphibia > Caudata > Ambystomatidae > Ambystoma > Ambystoma mexicanum. The sequence continues at coordinate 903,368,516 of NC_090931.1, read as the reverse complement.
CGTCTGCTTGAGCTGTCTGTGCCACTTCCCGCTTGGCTTGCGCTGCAGTTTCCCTTTCCTCTCCTGAATGGAAGGTATTCATCCGGTTTAAATGTCCTGCACAGCTGATTTCTATCATAACTAGTCTGCACATTTAGCTTGATGTTTCCTTCATTCCTCATTAACTCCATCTTCCTCGTCTCAGTTCTTGAGGCTTTATGAAGTCCATTGTATTGTTTTGAATCTTTGTTTGAATTAAACCTATCAAAAAAACAGAGATGTTAAGTGTGTTGTAAGTACATATGAGGTGGCAATGGTATCCTGCCTAGGGTGACTAACTAGAAGGGGTTTTCGGGTTTTTCAACTGAAGGGATTTCTAGAATGGCCATATGCTATCAGGAGCCCTGAAATTATAGGTTTTTCTTCATAAGGAAGGGAATAATACTGCATCTCTCCTGATGGAGTCACCACATCTCCCCATCAGACATCTCCTCCCATGTGATCTTCCCTCATAATATTACCCTCAGGGTCAGGATCAGGTAGTGGCTGCCTTCCCCAGGCCACATGCGAGGAGACTTTAGGCTGGTGTTCAGTGTTGACTCCATAGGATTTATCCCAGTACCTCTAGTGGCAACAAAAGTGGGAGAGAATGTAGAGATTTTCAAAGTGAAGACTGGGGATTAAACCTTTTCAAATCGTTACAAAGGTAGCCGAGTTGGGATTGGAAAGATGAATATACCGATCAGAGATGGTTATGAAAGGAGATAGAACTGGAAGGGAGAGACCAAGAGTTTGATTAATTGAGAAAATTGACGCCTTCAACAGAGATGTATGAAAAGGTGAAATTGAGCTGGAAGAAAGTGTCATGATCACTGCTTCCAAGGAGCCAGGACCAGCCCAACGTCCTTGGAAGCAGGCCCCTAACCCTAGGCACCAGCCGGTCCCCACAGGGGCCTTTTGGACCTTGTCCTGGCGCCGGTGGCACCAGGCTCATCAGAATCATCGGTCCCGGCACTGGAAGCGCCGGGCTCATCATTGGTGTGAAAGTGCTTGGGTGGGCTTACCTGCGGCAGACCATGCTGCTTACTTACCAGCCTCTTAGAAGCCCTCTGTGAACAGGGACTACTTTCTTACCTGGGTGGGGCAGATCCACTCCCTGGATACAGCACTGGAACTCTTCTGGAAGCGGGAACTCTTTTCTTACCTAGGCGGGGCCGTGGAAGAAGATGCCTCATCACTCCAAGGCTATTTAAACCACACCCGATTGATGAAACGTGCTTCGCGTTATTCTGCATCTGCAGCAGAACGCTCACCGAGTCTGTTCCAGCCTTTCTTCTTTTGATCCTGAACCTGCAAGAATTATACTTACCATTCCTGTACCCGATCAACATCAGCACCTGCAAAAGACCAGAAACAACAGGTTAGCAAGACGAACTTTACACGCAGTGCTTACTCACCTGATCCATCGGCAGCGGCCGTGTCTCACGCTGCACCTTCGCCTGCAAAGACCAACAGCATTGTTAAACTTACCGGCACGCTGTGCATTCCGGATTCTTCACGCTGCATCTTCACCTGCAAAGACCAACAGCATTGTTACACTTACCGGCACGCTGCGAATTCCGGATTTCTTCATTCTGCATCGTCGCCTGTAAAGACAAAGAAAAATACATTAAGCAGGTACTACTCACTCCCATCACGCTCGTCAATCAAACCTGCGAATACTCCGGCGTCTCTTAAACACGAACTAATCTGCGAGGAAAGAGACAGTTAGAGCGCTTGCCATACTTACGAATTTCCAGGCGCTTCACTGCCACGCATTAAAAGACTATAAAGACAAAAGGTGTCCAGAAACTTACCGGTCGTGCAGACAACGACGGTAACCATCCTCTGAAGTCAAGAGGCCAAAGTTTCACCAGTGAAGGAACTGGCAACGGCACCCTGCACTAGACGCAGATGGAGAGCCCAGCATTCACCTATCTAAGGTGAGCAGGTTGACCTGGGAGGGGGGCTCTACAGACAAGCTGGGAAGAGAGAGAGAGAGAGAGATAGGGACATTCAACAACCCAGACCTTTAATCCCCATATTCTTTCACCTGCAGAAACCTCACCCTTCGATTTCGACACACAGTGCGAAGAGGTTCGACCCCAGAAGCAATCGAGTCCTGCACATCACTTTTCGAGTCACAGACACCTTCCTGCCAAGACCCGCGCCTCCGTGGGAATCAGGTGAGCGTTACAGAAAGAGACAGAGGGACTCGGCTACCAAGCCTAGGGGATGATATGTTAGGGGGAGGTTCTGTAGGCAGAGTAGATGGCCAACATCTTATCTTGCAAGTCTCGCCTTAGCCACATCTGTAACCGTGGGAGGTGCCATGCTTGCTACCTTGGCTACTTATACCTTTGCCACGTGAGACCAATGATGCCACCAAGAGGAGTCATCTCGAGGAGGAGACCGTGCTTATCCTGTAGAAATATATCTACAGCGGACCAGGTCACGGAGAAGGAGGAAGATGAGGAAGAAAGGGACAACGTCACTGTGAAACACATACTTGCCTGGATTAGCCAATGAACCAAGAAAAAATCATATTCTGAACTTTGTGACATTGTTTTAAGACTTTGTTTTTTTTTTTAAACTGTTAACTGGGAAATGAAGCACCAGTAATGACCTGAGGCTGGAGAGAAGCCATTTATGAACTTTTTTTCCTTGAACATTTAGTTACTCAAAGCCATTGACCAATCCTGACATTTCAGTTGCGCTTTATTCCTACCCTGTTTAGTTTCCCCCACACTGTAAATATTCCCTAGAAAAACAACTCAAACGTGTTTTCATTTGATCCCCGTCACAAACGTGACACTGGCCTTACATGTCTTTTACAAAAGACAATGGAATGCTTTGGGTAAAGCTGCCATTTCTCCTAAAATTGATCACATCTACCAGAGATAATGTCCAAATAGATTATTGCATGCATCCAGGTATTCTGAATCCATGCACACAACGTGATGATATGGTATTGTGTCAAGTTCAACAAGAAAGTGGTATAGTGGTGACTGCTTTTCTAAGAGGGGTAGGGATGCAGGACATCTGCAGGGTTGAGACCTTGTCGACGCTGTACATTTGAAAATCCCAGTTTCTTCTGCTCCGGTGCTAAAGCTAGAACGCTTTTTGGGATGTTGGTGGTGCAACACAACTTTGAATAGGCAGATCCCTGTGTCCCTCCTTCCAAAATTTGTAGGTTGTCGAATCATTCAAAGATCAAGAATCTGCGCAAGAAATTATATCTATTAGAATAACTTAATACCTCACATTCTGAAGGATACTTTTTCTCTGCAGATTGTTTTTTGAGATATTTTCTGTAGAGTTATCAAATGTATCCATCGAGCATGGCTTCTGAGGTGTATGGGGTTGTCAAGTAATGTATTATTATTCTAACTGAATAGTGAGTCTACATTGTGCTAGTCTTCAACTCTTGAGGTTTCCCTTACATTTACAATATTGTCTATTTGCAAAGGGTTGCACGGTTATTTTACCTTCTGAACATATCGTTTTCATGGTTTCATGCTTGCATTTGATGTTTTTAAACTGTATTTAATGTATTGTTTTCTCTCTTCAAGGTTTTATACTTTTTTTTTAAAACAATTTGTATTTATTTCAACAAAGACAACCAAAAAAACCAAAAAACAGTGAAAAACAATTATAAATTTCAAGTCTCATGTACAGTTTCATGATGTGTCCACTGCTTTCCCGTTACCCCCCCTATCCCAGTACGCCACATCACTGCTTTCTACCACCCTGATTGAGGACACCCCTCCTTACGCTCCCCCTGAGGAACCTTCATCGTCCAGGCAGGTCTGGGAAGACCCAGACAGTGTGGTTACTAAGTGCCTCCAGGCTATCAGTGCCTCTGCTTCTTCATCTCCCCCTCTATTTACAGCCTCGCTCAACGCAACCGTTTCCGTATTTGCCCATTTCCGAAGGTCGTAGCACCAAACTTCTGCTTTTGGTCTATTACTTTCTTTCCAGCTCATGGCAATTCTGCGCTTTGCAAGTATATAAACCAGATCTTTAAATTTACTTACATGTCTCAAGTTACACAGCCTAGGTAACCCCACCCCCCACCACACATGCCCACAAAGATTCCACCTCAAGACTAATGCCCTTCTCTTCCAAAAAGTGGCCCACCTCCCCCCAGAATCTTTATTTCTGGGCATGCCCAGAACATGTGTACCAGTCCTGCATTCTCCTCCCCACATTTAGGACATGTTGGTGTTCCTGCGTTCTTAAACCTCGCAGTCTTCTGAGGAGTCATATACGCTCTATGGGTAACATACAACTGGATTTGTTGCAACCTCGCGTTCCTGGACACTTTTTTTGGGATATCCCTGTACCCTCACCCATAGATTCTCCGGCTTACTCTTCCCAGTCTTGTCTTAACTGGATCACCTCCTTCCCCACGCTTGACATCAGCAGTTCGTACATTTGTGAGACTTCGTAGACTCCGTCCGACACATCATAAAATGTTTCTATGGCCGTATCGGGTAGTCCCGCCAGCATTACCCCCGACCAAGTTTCTGTTATCCTCCACATCAGCCTTGTGTAAGTGATGTATTGTCCCCGATGTAGACCGGTGTCTTCCACCAGTGTGTTAAACTCTACCGCATTCCCATGCTGCCACACATCGCCAAGCGTTTCCACACCAATCGGTTCCCAATGTCTTCTGACTATCTTCCTCAATTGCTCTTCCACTCCCCCCAGCGCCACTAACAGCATCTGCGGGGAGTACGGGAGCGGAATCTCCATGACCTTGCAAGCCCTCCGCCATATCTTCCATCCCAAGTCTAACATTCTCGTCCCCTCACCTCATTGTGACGTTGTTCTAGGTTTAATGCTTGATGTTTTTTGACAATATTTTGTATCTTGTATATTTATCTTCAATGTTACACTTTTAAAGTTTTGGACTGATGATTATGATCATTTGTTTGTGATGAAATGTGTACCTCTTATGGCTTTGAACCAAATAAAAGTATAAGAAAGAAAGTTATAGTTTTTTGTCCATCTATCTCCCCTCAGTTGCCTCCTAGGTCCACCCTTGGTGGGGAAGTATCCAGGGAACTGCTGGGTTTGGGGTGGGTGGAGCCATTTATAAAAAGGGCACTGTCACTTTCACTGGGTCTTGAGTCTCCCCGTGGTGCTGTGCAACATGATTTAACATGTTTCAAGGACCCAGCTTTGGTGTGTGGACTTCTCAAAGATAGTGTCCATCAGAACCAACATTACCCTAATCTGTCTGCCTCAAATATGGTCAACATGTCTACTGAAATAACCTTAATTGAAAGCTATAATATGCACATTAAACTGGGGGGTGAGAGGTGAAAGCGGTCACTGACTGCTTTTCTTAGGGATGTTCATTTCTCCAGCATGTTGTCTGCCATGGATTCACATGCTCATGAATATTACCTGTCAGGCCGGGAATCCTCTGTAAAAAAAAAAAAAAAAAAAAAGAGCAGTCTTGCTTTAAAAGCTTAAACTGCCTTTCTCCCATTAACCAATCACTAAAGTCTTAGTCATCCTGCACCCATCCAATGACGACTGTCTCCCTAAGCCCCACCCCCGGTGTCCATCTTAAGATTTTTACCGCAGGCTTCAGTGCTGGGAGTCCTTTCGAGTCGCTCTCTGAGCCATTTTTTCCTATTTGTACGTTTCCCACAGATAAATTGTTATATTTTTGGCCCAACCTTTTTTTTTTCATTGGCCAGTGCCGGCATCAGGGACCTGTTGCCGGTGAAGATCGACTGCTACACTGTCAGATGTTTGTTTTCCCAGTTCAAAATGCCTAGTTGAGGCCTACTTTGTACCTCGCCATGTCGGAAGAAGGCAAGAGTAGTCTTTCCAAGCTCCGCGCCGATGTGGCTTGAGGAACATCTACGTCGAAGACCGGCACACAATGTGCCTCTATTGTCTGCTTCCTGATCAGGACGAGGACAGGTGCGAGATCTGCCGAGGTTTCCCTGCCATGACAAAGGGGGATGATGTTTGGGAAGAAGGCCTGGCTCTCATGAAGACCCCAAGCTTTACACCAGCTAAAGGCGGGCAGACTTGCATAAAAGTACAGGGTGCCTGACTCATCCCTAAATGACTCAGATCACAGCCCTCCCCGGACTCTTTGGTTTCATCCGCTGCCAGTAAGCGATCAGCAATCCCATCCTCCAAATCCATTGTTCCCCCTGACCTGGAGGGGAAAAAGCTGGACACAATAGACTAGCGTGTCATCTATACCGCTGCCTCAACGGTGAAAGCTGCCAATGCCCTGGCCATCCTGGCCCGTTATGAGAGGGAGTTGTGGTTGAAGCTGGACCCGATCCTGGATTTCTTGCCTGATAACCAAATTGCCATTGCTTTATCCCTATTTTACGAGAACAAAGTGGCCTTTGACTATGCCATTACAGTGTCTTTGATTGTCGCAGACTCAGATTTTCGCGAAATCGGAAACAGAGTGGCACTCAGACGTCAAGGCTGGCTAAAGGCCACAAGTTTCAGATCAGATGTCCAATCCAAGGTGATGAATATGCCCTTCGCTGGGGATAACCTTTTCGTCAAGGTGGTGGGCGAGACGCTGCAAGTTACAAAGACGGAAACTGAAATGTCGATATCGCTGGGGACCTTGCAACAGCGACAGTCTTCGTCCTTTCAGTCCTCTAGAGGGAAGTTCAGCAGATCCTCTGAGGGCTACACATCTACCTCATACCGTGAACCCTTCCGCTCCACCTCCCAAGAGAAATACATGGGCCGGTTGTGGCCTTCGGCGGAGGGGCACAGCGTCAACATCTGCAAACCAGAACGCAAACTATCAAAGCATCCCAGTGCCCGGACCCCCACTTTCGCACCCCACTGGGGAGTCATCTGACGCACTTCGAGTGCCTGCTTCAACACAGTGGCATCTCTGGCATTCCCCTCAGAGGAGAGAGTGGCAGCTATTTTGGGGAAGGTGCATTGCCTAGCTACGGCTCAATCCACTGTAGTGTGCGTCATCAAATCCCTGCTGGACATGATGTCCAGCATTCACCAGATTCTGTTTTGCAGGCTACAGATGAGACCTCTGCAGGAGTTTCTTGACGCCGGGTGGCACCAGATCACGGGCAAGTGGACAGACCGGATTGCCCTTAACCAAGACTTCAGACAAGTCCCTTCATTGGTGGGGAGTATGCAAGCACCTTGCGCAGGGAGTACCACACAATTCCAGGCTACGGTCACCACGGATGCTTCTCAGGGGGGATGGGTGGCTCACACCAGACCGTCACACGCCAGAGACCTCTGGTTGCCGGAGGAGAAGACTCTGTACATCAATGTTCTGTAGCTTTGTGACGTGCTTTGAGTTCTCAAGTCTTTCCTATCTCTTCTACGAGGGTGGGTGGTGAGGATGATCTTCACGGGCAACACCACCACTATGTTTGGGACCGCTCCCCCGCTCGCTCTCTGGCGGCACAGGCCCTGTGGCACTGGTCCATTGTTCAGGACATGTTTCTCATCCTATTTCATCTGGTGGGCATTTAAAATGCCATTGTGAACTCCCTCTGCAGGGAGCTGCGATCCTGCCATGAACGGGAGTTCCAGCAGGCACAGATGTCACATCTCTTCAGCATGTGGGGCTGACCCCAGATCGAGCTCTTTGCGACAGCAGCAAACTCGAAGTGCCAGGCTTTCGTCAGCATGTTTTCCCAGCCGGGGAGCTTGGGAGATGCATTCTCGTTCACATTGGAGGGCCTTTTCCTCTACACGTTTCCGCCAATCCCTCTGCTGCTACGTGTGATCAACACACTCAAACGCTGTTGCGGCAAGATAATACTCCTAGACCCGGCTGGCCGCGCCAGGTCTGGTACACAGAGCTGCTCCGCATGGCGATGGCCCCGGCCATCCAGCTGCCTCTTCTTTCTGACCTCTCCAGAGAAGACAGAACGATACTGCACCACGACCCAGCGTTGCTGAACCTCACTGCTTTGCTCATTCAGCCCTAGAGTTTGGGCATTATGAAATTTCTCTAGAATGTAGGATGTTCCTGACCAGGGGTAGTGTTACGGCCACAAATGTAAACGCTTCACTGCGTGGTGCGGGGCGCAAAAGGTTACACCTCTGCGCGTCACAGCCCCAGAGCTCCTGCCTTACCTGTTGTCTTTAGCCAAGGCTGGTTTGGCCAATGCCTCCATCAAGGTGTATCTGGCAGCCATTTTCCGGTACACGATGTTGCTGGGCAGGCCATCGCTGTGATTTCACAGACCTGTCAAGTAGTCTCTGAAAGGCCTCTTCAGGACCTTTCCGCCGGCGAAGGCCCCTGCCTGGCTAGGGAGCTCAATGTTGTTCTCAGTAAATTCATGGGACCTCCATTCGAACCATTGCATCAGGCCCAGCTGAGGTTTGTCTCATGGAAGACGGCTTTCCTAGTGGACATCACCTCGGCCAGGTTGGTCAAAGAAATTCAGGCGCCCACACTTGTCGTTCCATGATGATGATTATGATGATGCTGCATCATTTACAACGCGCCTGTACACAAGTGTTTCAAGGCAAGACAAGACAAGGTAGGGAGACATAGGCAGGACGAAACAAACTATCTTAATATACCTTGTCATTCAGATCGCGCAAGTGCAGGGGGAGGGGGAGAGGAGAAGTGCCAGGTGGAAGGAAAGGGGAGGTGCAATTAGGGCAGCATTGCTCTGAGTAAGTCCAGCTGGGGGAGCCGGATCTGTGTAGTGCAAGGAGGTAAGGGACTGTAGGGTTACAGATACAACCCCCAAGTGCGTGGAGGCACGCAGGCAGTGCAGGTGCTTACAGGTCATGGAGGAGCCAGGTGCCCATTGGGTTCATTCGGTAGCCAGGCGACCAGTCGGCACAGCAGACAGGTAGGTCAGCAAGGGAGAGAAAGAAAGAAGTGACAAGGAAGGGTTTGAGCTGCTTTCGGAACCTTAGGTGGTCCTGCTACAGTTTGAGAGGCAGGGAGGCCATTCCAGAGGGAGGCCCCTGCAGAGGAGAGGGATCTGCCTCCCACTGTCTGCCTGTAGAAGCGTCTGACCATCAGAGAGTTGGAGATAGCTGAGCAAAGGGCTTGGAAAGGAAGAGGTTTAGGAAGAAAGAGAGTTAGATTTAGTGCGGACCCTGGCCCCAGAAAGCCTTGTGGACAATGCAGAGGGCCTTGAACTTGATCCTTGCAGCCACCGGGAGCCAGTGGCGAGATTTTGGGGCTGGAGAGATATGATCCCTGGGCTTGAGTCCAAGGACAAGTCTTGCAGTTATGTTCTGGATTAGTTCCAGACGGCGGAGAGTAGAGAAAGGCAGGTTGAGAAAGAGGATGTTGCAGTAGTCCAGCCTAGAGAGAACCAGGGCTCTGGAGACAGTGAGTTTCTGGGGGAAGTTGTGAAAAGGAAAATACCTCAGAGGAGTGGCAGCTGGTAGTTGGACTTCTTCAGTGAAGTGAGGAGAGAGTGGAGTCGAAGATAACCCCAAGGATTTTTGCCTCACAAGATGGCGCAGGAAGAGGGCCCATGAGGGGGCGGCCATTGAACGTGGGTGGTTCTTCGGACCCACCCCACCTTTATGCCAAAGAGTCCTTCTGAATTCCATCTCAACGAACCCTTGGTGCTTCTAGTCTTCTTTTCAAAATCCTTCTGCACCCGCTGAGAGGTCGCTGCATACACTGGGCATTGCTCGTTCCTTGAAGTTCTATGTAGCACGCTCGAAGGATTTTCGGAAGGTGTCACAACTCTTTGTAAATTATGGACCTGTGAATCACAGAAAGGCCCTTCTGAAGGCTTCCATATCCAGGTTGCTCTCCGGCTGCATCATGCACTGTCATCGTCTGGCTAGCAGACTTCTTCCTTTCTGGCCGAGAGCCTATTCCACCAGAGCCATCGCAGAAACTATATTGTTTCTCTCTGGTGTTCCCCTACTGGACATTTGCATGGCTGCTACGTGGACATCTGCGCACACTTTCACAACATTCTACCGTGGCGACAAAGATTCCAGGGAGGAGTCCAGAGTCAACCAGGTGGTGCTACGCAACCTGTTCGTTTGAGGTGAGTCTAATCCAGGGGTAAGTGGTTGTACTTCTCTTGAGCCTTGCCACCTCCTGTGGTTGTGTTCTGTACTGCTATGTGTTCGTATTTGAGCATGTGAATCCATGACAGACCCCATGCTGGAGAAGGAGTACGTTACATACCTGTAACTGTTGTTCTCTGGCATGGATTCACATGTGAATCCTCCCTCCTTCCCCTGTGTCGCTTCTGGGTTCATACTGTCAATGCACTTCCTTTCAAATCTGAAGATGGTCACCAGTTGTGGGACTTAAGGAGATGGTCGTCTTTCGATGCGTACGTAGGACCCAGACTTCAGTAAATGGTTAATGGGAGAAAGGCAGTTTTCAAGCTTTTAAAGCAAGACGGCTTTGTTTTTTTTTACTGAGGATTCCCATCCTGATGACAGGGGAATGTTCATGAGCATTTGAATCCATGGTAGACACATGCTAGACCCATGCTGGAGAACTACATTTACAGGTAAGCGACCTGTTCCTTAAAGGGGATAGGTAAGGCTGTCATGCCACATCAGCTTCTGTCTACACGTGTACAAAACAGTTGTTAGATTGGGTAGTGCAGATTGCCAGATGTATTCCGAGTAGGAGCATATCACCAGATTCACTACTTGAGGAATACCTTTTGAGTTACAGTTGTGACACTATGCCAGAATGCAGGAAATGTTTGTTTGGAGACTCGGGCAATAAATGTCTGAAGGAAACTTTAATAGTGTCATCACACCTTCGCTGCCGTTGTTTGTATTATAGATTGTGCCTTCCGCCAGAAGAACTTTGTCTTATCTGAAATACAATAGAAGGATGGATAGTAGCTGGAAAAAGTCAATTGGATGACGCCATTCCATTGGTGTCAGTGTGACAGTGATGTAAAAACTGTTGAAAAATATGGTCCTTTATAGCAGAAGTTTTTGATTAAATTAAACGGCTAAGAGTAGACTTTTGCTAGCAAATGATTAAAAGTAATGTCTCTCAATGGCTGCTTGCCCTAGGCCTTCCCTCTCACCCCCCAAATCCCTTACAAGACTCTCAGACTTTGGTGTGTTTTCTCCAGTATCTAAATGACTCTGTGATAGTGCCTTTCTGTGGTCGACTTCTTAGCTAAGCATTCATTTAGCAACTGTTTACCATTGTCTGAGTGCCTGTAATCTTGTCCAATTGCCAACTATTGTATCATCTCTCCCTGTCTCGTCTGCTTGCGCCCCTTCCTGTGTCCTTCGCTAGTGTTCTCCCCTCCCACCCCCTTTTTACTCTCCTCTCACCACCCTATGGTGCTCTCTCTCTCTTCTATCTTTTCTAACAGTTTCTCTGTTGACTATCCTTCTCCCCTCACTAAATCTGGTAGGAAGAAGTTTAAAAAGGATATCCAATCTTCTCCTCTTTGATAGACGCTTCCTGCATCATCAATTTCCTTCCCTCTCCTGCTGTCCCATCTTACCTCCTCGGCTTCCTTGCCTCCCCCTGCTGTCTCCTTCTTGGCTACCTTGCCCTCTCCTCCTTCCTCTTCTACACCTCCACAGGGCATACCTCGGATTTGTACCCCTTCACGGAAGTCTTTGAAGGACGGCAACCTTTTCCTTATTGCCACTCTTAACTCTCGCTCAGCTATCAAACACTCCGTGGACATCTGCTGCCTCCTGGAGGAACTTGACCTCGATGTCCTCCGTCTCACCGAGACATGGTTCACGGCCAGCTCTGCCACGAGCTTTAACACTCTCCTCCCTGACGGCTACAAGATCCTCTCCGCGCCCAGGTCCAACCGCTCTGGAGGGGGTGTAGCCCTGATCTTCTGTGAGTGGATTCCTGCCTCTGTCATTCCTACGCAGGCCTACTCCTCTTTTGAATGCTTCGTCTGCAGGCTCTATCACTCTCCTAGCATTCCTTACTGTGGCTACTATCTATCGGCCACCTGGTCAGATGATCTCCTTCCTGTCTGAATGGGCGGATTTTTCCTCTTCCTTCCTGGTCTCGAACTCTCAACTCCTCCTTCTTGGAGATTTCAACAATCCACCTGGATGCTTCCTTTCCTTCCTCTGGATTCTTTCGCAACCTCTGTGACTCTCTCACTCTCTATTCTCCCGTCTGGCCCTACTCACTCTGCAGGGCACACTCTGGATGTTCTGATCTCCTCAGACCTTCCCCTTTCTATCCCTCTCACCACTGCTCTCTCCTTGAGTGATCACCTTCTCCTTTACTCCCAGCTCACCCTCTCTACCCCCCAGGCCAGGCCAAGCCAACTCCAGCAATGCCAACCACCGTCTCGGTTATCCATCCCATGAACCGTGTGTCAGTTGAGGCTTTTTCCGACACTTTCTCAACCCCCTCCCCCTTTGGTTGACTCACATCCCGACACAGCCCTTTCCTTGCTTCACATTGCTATATCTGATACTCTTGATGTTCTTGCCTCTGTCATGAGGATCCGCCTGAAGCCCAAAGCCAAATGAAATTCCTGTTACGTTTCAGACCTCGTCAATCTCAAACGCAAGCAGTGTGGCTGAGCGGAAATGGCATGCTTCTGGTACATCCTCTGACAAAAAGGCCTCCTGCCTGCTTCAAAGGCAATACCGGCTCTTTCCGCAACAAGAGGAGAGCTCGCATCCAAGCCCTCATCTCTGCGGCATCTAACAACTCAGCCGAACTCTTTAAAATCTGCAAGGAACTGGCCAATCCTGCTGCAGTCTCTACATCTCCTCCTGTTCCGTCCCAGGCCCTCTGCACGGCTCGGGCTTCTCATTTCATCTCTAAAACTTAGGACATCCTTTCCTCTCCCCCTCTCCCCTCTACTCCCTGCTCTTCCTCTGGCCATTCTTCGGCCACCTCTCCTCCCTCCTTCTCAGCCTTTCCCCTGTTCTCACCTGACAAGGTTTCTAGACAAGTCTGATCTATGAAAGTCTCATCAAAACAGGCTCATCCCTGTTCCTCCAAAACCATCCAGGACCACATTGACTCCCTGGCTTCTGCTCTGGCCGACTTCTGTACCCTCTCCTTAGCCACTGGAGTCTTCCCATCCCCCTGAAGCACTCCCTTGTGCACCCTATTCTTAAGAAACCCTCTGCCGACCGCTCCTGCCCATCTAACTAGCGCTCAATCTCCATCACTCATTTTCTGGGCGAACTCCTGGAAAAGCTGGCCATCTTGCAGCTTAATTTTCACACTGAACCTGTTAGTTGTCTTCATGACCATCAATCTGCCTTCAGAGCTGACGGAAGCACAGAAACTACTCTCCTGAACATCCGTGAAGACTTGCTCTCCAACCTCGACTCCAACACCCCCTGTGTCCTCATCTTACTTGATCTCTCTTATGCCTTTGACATGGTCAACCATGCCATCAACTTTCTCCGTGATAACCTGGGTGTCACCGGTCAGGCCCTGGTGTGGCTGACCTCTTTCCTCTCTGATCGACCCTCCCAGGTCCAACTTAGATCCGTCCTCTCCTCTATCTCTATTTGTGATGTCCCCCTAGGGTCTAACCTCTCTCCCTGGCTGTTCAACCAATACCTGGCACTTCTTGCACACCGCATTGCCGCTCTCTGCATTCAGTGCTATGCAGATGACAGCTAATTTTCAGGCTACCTTCAGACACCTCTTCTCCTTCTCTCATCTCTGTCTGTCTGTCTGCCATCCAGGAGTGGCGTGCGGCCAATGACCTCTGCCTTAATGCCAGTAAGACTGTGATTATCCTCATCGACACACCATCTCCCTCCTTTCCCGTCACTCTCTGGCTGGCCTCTCTTGGACCCCTTCCTCCTCCCACCTGCGAGGCTAAAAACCTCGGGGTCATTTTCGACTCCACTGTCTCCTGCTCTCCTCACATCTCTGATGTCTCTAAGAAGTCACACTACCAGCTGCACCTCCTCAGAGGTATCCTTCCTTTCCTTTCCTTCCCCCAGAAGCTCACTGTCTCCACAGCTATGCTTCTCTCTAGGCTGGACTATTGCAACAGCCTCTTTATAAATCTGCCTGCTTCTACTCTCTGCCCTCTGCAACTCATCCAGAACAGGGCTGCAAGACTTGTCCTAGGCCTCAAGCCCATGGATCGGATCTCTCCAGGCCTCAAATCTCTGCACTGGCTCCCAGTGGCTGCGAGGATTAAGTTAAAACCTTCTGTATTATCCACCAGGCATTCTGGGGCCTCAATACCTTCAACTCTCTCTTCCTAAATATCTTCCTTCTCGAGCTCTTCGCTCATCCGCCTCCAACTCCCTCAGGGTCAGTCGTTTCTCCAAGCAACAAGTTGGTGGTAGATCTCTTTCTTCGGCTAGGGCCTTCCTCTGGAACATCTGACGCTAAGTGGATGTTGACAAAACTACATAAAGTGTAACATAATTAGATTACACTGGTGTCACACACAAACAGTTAAAACAGTATTTATTCTAAAACATTTACAATGTGATAACATAAAAGCAAAAACAACACAATCATCTGCATGTGGCTGATCGACTTAATTCAGAATTTGCACAATGCTGGATGAACAAGGAATTTATGTGCTACAGACAGCTACATGGCACATATCAATTTGTCGACACTATATTGGTGTTTCTGGTTCGGAGACTATAGGTTTCCTGAGTCAAATCGTCAAATGACACAGTTCACTAAAGAGCTCCGAACTTTCATCAGGACTCAAAATGCTCGAAGTCAATGGAGTAAAGTGTAGTGAAGATGGTTAATCGCAAGTCAAGACGTAATCTAAAAACTATGTAGACAAGACAGAGTGCGGTTGTGTGTACCATTTGGTGTAGAAGGGTCCTACATATAAGTACAAAGAAGTGTCAGCATACCACTGGTCGGTAATGAGCGTCTTTGGGCTGAAACATTACGATTTAGGAAACTAGGCGTTGTGTGTTCATAAAATTGACCAGGACTTGTTGAAAATCTACAAAGTCAGATAATAGAATGTTTTACTACCAATTGCTAAGTTAATTAGGCAGGAAATATATGGCAGAGTGCCAGGAGCAATAATTACCTCCTTGTCAAGGCCACAGGCTCCAGAACACAAAAAGCACACCATCTATTGATGGGGGCAATGGGTCACTTGACTCACTTTCGTTTCTTTGGGACCCATAAACACAGGGGCCCTGGCTGGACTCAGTCCTGGCACCTTTGGCGCCAGGCTTATATAGATGTGAGCAGGAACACTTTATTTCAGTGCAGGAGTGCTTTTATTTTACAAGAACTTTCCAGGAGCTGAAAGCCTTTATTCCTGAGAACATCCTCATTTGCTTACTCATCGAATGTGGCTCCCTAGGCCTGGTCTTCATGTGCTGACTCATCGAGTGTGGCAGGCAGGCTGAACCTGGTGGGTGTGGCTTCAGAAGCTCATCTATATAAACTGCTCCATCCTTAAGGCCGGTGCTTCGCGTTACTGTGCACTCGCGTGCACCGTGATGCTCGCCACCGCTTGGACCAGTTTACTTACCTTTGAAACCAGGCGTTCTCCTGCATACTCGCCTCCAGGAAAACGATGCTTCATCTGCAGACTCATCTCCTGACATCCAGTGATCTTGATCTCGACGTTGCAGCACCACACTCCGCATCCACGAACTCGGACCCTGTGAAGACAAAGAAAGACAAGGTTAGAACATTCGTCCTAGGGCTGCACCGCATTTGAACTGTGCGCGCCCCCTAGTTAACAACTTACCAAATACTGTAGCGCTGCAGCTTCGTTCCTCATTCCCTCCGGCTGCCGGCTCGAGCTTCGCAGCTTCTGCCGGGCCGGCAACATCACCTGCAAGGGAAGAAAGCAAAAGAGCAAACATCAAAAGTGGAACGTGCCGCAATACAAGACAACGAACTTTACAATACAACAAAAACGGATGAGGAAAGACAAAGGCAAACTGGAACACTTACCTGAAGTACTGTGGCTTAGTCGTAGCAGGACTGGACTACCACGTGCAAGGGACCAGTGAAGGAACTCGGTCCAGATCATATAAGCGCCCCTGCCAGAAGCAGCAGGATGGAGTGCTCGCCAAAACTAATCAACAGGTGAGCTTTCCAGGGACAGCGCATCCCACGAGTATCACGGTTTGGGAGAAGGGGTCTGGAAGGGGATCAGGTGCACAATCTGGCATACTCACGCCCCCTATTCTCCATGCATGAGCAGTCCCTCGCAGCATCACCTATTACCACCAGTCACCACATAAGCGCAGAGGGCGAAGTCGGACCCGAGCAACCTCACCCCCAGGAGGGCTGTAACTGTGCCCCAACGCCTCCGCAGAGACCAGGTGAGTGTAACACTGCTGGGCTTCTGAAATTCGATACATTGCTCCTATTAATATTTCAAATAAGAAAGTACTGCGCTTACCAGTGGCCCTGCGTAGAGTTCGAGGGCAGCACAAAAAGGTCTTGTCTGGTGGTAGCGTGGTAGAAGGACCGTCATACGCTGTGTCCTATAGGTAGTAAATGACAGAAAGCACTCATCGTCAGAGTGAATGTAGGGGAGGCCGTATCAAAAATGAAAGTGTGGCTTGTTTTCAAATTGCATTGGTATTTGTTTTCAATGACACTCGGTAAGATTCGGGATGATAGGTCACGTTAATAGGTACAGAAGCGTTCAATATAGTGACTCGCGCTGCGATCTTTTCAATAATCGTTGAGACAGCAAAGGTAGTTGCATACTACAAATGATGCCGGCAAGTTATCCGGGCGATGGTAGAACAAATGATCATTAAATTACAAAAAATAAATAAATGTAGAAACGCCAGCGGTAATTCGCGCTGCTGTCTCTTATTGTTATGAGGCAGCGGGGGTTGTGCACACTGCACCGCGGCCGGCAAATAATCTGGGCAGTCGTGAAATAAAGATCACTTAATTACGGAAAATGTGGACATCCTTGATAAGCCGACAACATTTAAAAAAAGGCAAGCGTTTAGGAGCATATAGTAGCTTACAGAGCTTTCAGAAAAATGAATGCAGGAAGCGTTTCTCAGTCGCACATGTGTAGTATGGCAAACAAGCCATAGTCTACATGACGGCTCACTAAGTTACGGAACTAAGCGTACGGTTGCTAAGTGATATGGCAGGGAACCAATCAAGTGCAACTAGAGGTAGTGGGCGTAGCCGGCTAAGTGTGTAATGAGCAATGCAGAAGAAAAATACAGTTGAATAATGTACGAATTTAGCGTCTTCAAAAAATGGATGAAATACAATGCACTCACTTAATATGAGCGACGATTGGTGAAGCTATTAAATGTGTCATATGAGCATACACAAACTATTCAGATGGGTAGTGTATATAGTTATGCAAATAATATCTCAAAACTCAAGGGGTACAATGGCGGCATAGTGACGAAATGCAGTGGTTACATATTGTGGAGCTTAATGGCAATATGGTTGCAAAATGTCATGAATAAATACAATGATTTCATTCTCCGAACGTGACAAACAGTGGTGATGTCATTAATGCAAGTTAGCAGTACGGAGATGCAACACAATTATCAACATAAGCAAACCTATTCATGGAACAGTGTGCATTTACAAAGGTTGACCTATTTGTAATCTTGAAGGTGACCATGATTTCCTCATAAAACCTGCGGACAAAGGAGGTGGCATCGTCCTGTGGTCTTGTGACCTCTACGAAGAAGAAATCAATAAATATTTACAGAACAACACCTTCTACAAAAGTATTGACATTAACCCGACATTGAGATTATCCATAGAGATAGTCTCATGACTCATGCTTACCACAAAGGTTCGATTGAAGATGAAAAATCCTTCTCGACATCAGACTACACTGGCTTTTTATCTATTACCCAAAATTCACAAGAACGCAGTTACACCACCTGGCAGGCCTATTGTCTCAGGCATAAATTCTATCCTCGAAACGTTGTCAATATTGATATTTTTTTTTTTTTCGTCCATTCGTTGGCAAGATTAAATCTTTCATTCAGGACACCACGTCAATGAACATAACATTGAAGACCCTTACCACCAAACCAGATGACATCCTCGTGACCATGATGCCGAATCCTTATACACTAGCATTCCTCAAAATGATTGTCTGGGTATCTTGAAAACCTACTTATACAAAAGAACTACCACTCTAGTACCAACTGCGTTTCTACTTGAATGTTCG
Organism: Ambystoma mexicanum; assembly: GCF_040938575.1. Classification (NCBI taxonomy): domain Eukaryota; kingdom Metazoa; phylum Chordata; class Amphibia; order Caudata; family Ambystomatidae; genus Ambystoma; species Ambystoma mexicanum. The sequence continues at coordinate 903,350,400 of NC_090931.1, read as the reverse complement.
AGACTGGCCCTTACTGAGGACTTTTTCCTATATAAATACGCCTTCTTTAAACAAAGTCATGGTACGAGTATTGGTGCTACATTTGCACCCGACATTGCCGACCTTTTATATGGACAATTTTGAGCAAAATACCATCTATGATGAACTCAACATTTTCAAAGATAATGTAGTTTGCTGGCATCGCTACATCAATTATATTTTTCTAATATGGAGAGGATGTGCAAAGGGTGTAGAAGAATTCCTACAATGGCTTAATTCCCACAGTACTTCCATCAAGTTCACCATTCACTCCAACAAGACTCGTATACCTTTTCTTGATCTTGAAATTAATAAAACAGAACATAATACTCTAGGCACTACTCTTTATCGGAAACCTACATCTAAGAATACTCTATCATACTCAAGTTTCCATCCAGCCAGTCTAAAAGAGAATATGCCTTACGGACAATTTCTTCATCTAAGACGCAACTGCTCTATACTACCAGACTTTGATTCAAAGAGCAAAGATCTCACTTCACGTCTTAAAGAACGGGGATATCCAGCTCATATTATCAGCAGAGCCTGTAAAAGGGCTAGACATAACAATAGAGAATAATGCCTGATATCACGACACAGAGAATAAAAAACAGATAAAATAACATGTTTTCCCACCTTTAAACCAATCGGCAACCAACTGAGGAAAACAGTGATTTAAACATTGGAATATCTTGAACACAAACATTCAGACCTGATAAACCACGTTTTGCTTTTAAACGATCTAGGAATCTCAAAGATCGTTTGGTTCACACAAACGAGCAACTCAATTCCGTTTCCGATTCACAAACTACTCTGTGGCGCTTACCTCCTGTTACCAGTGATTTTAGATGTCGTACTTGCTCTGTCTGTTCTCTTACGCAAGATCTTAAAGAAATCGACCTATATGGCACCAGCTGGAAATACCATACTTTTACCAACTGCAAAAGCAAATGGTCCGTGAATGGTATTAAATGTCGTTGCAGACTGATCTACATTGGCAAGTGCAAACGCGAAATTCTCCAACGAATCTGTGAGCACCGCTCATGCTTAAAGAACGCAATTGAAGACAAACCAATGATGGCTCACTTTAAAGCCAAAAAAACATAGACATACCCATTTATTTTGTTTTGTAATACAAACAGTGAAAAACCCCTTCTGTGGTGGCGATTGCGACTTACAGTTGACGAAAATTGAACAGAAATGGATATACCGCTTAGACTCAGTTAAGAAAGGTCTGAATGTTTCCATTGAATGGAACCTGTTCTTTCTTTAATGTTGTCAATAATCTCCCCATTTGTCATCTGCTTTATCTGTTCGACAATTCGGACTGTGTTTTCAGCCGTCTAGTTCCAAAAAGTGTTTTTACCAAATCTAATTGCCTTTTCATCAATATACCATTCCTAGATCTCATTTTTCTAGCCTGTCAGCAAGGAAGTGATCCCCTGTAAAGCTGCATTTATACAGTAAGGGTCTTCTTCATGAATATGCTTTTTCATAATTGTGTTGCATTTCAAGACTGTTCAATTGAATTGAGGAGAAATAACTGACAGTCATGTCCTTAATATGAAATTATCGTATTGTCGTGTGCGGACCTGTTACTGCATTGCCAACCTGCTCCTTAATAAGTGAATTGCTGCATTATTCTGCTGTGTCTTTAGTACTATACCATGCCCTGTCATGTGAGCTCACTAAACAAATATGTCAACCTTTGTAACTGCACACTGTTCCATTAATATGTTTGCTTATGTTGACAATTGTGTTGCATCTCCGTACTGCTAACTTGCATTAATGACATCACCACTGTTGGTCACGTTCGGGGAATGAAATCATTGTATTTATTCATGAAATTTTGCAACCATATTGCCATTAAGCTCCACAATATGTAACCACTGAATTTCTTCACTATGCCGCCATTGTAACCCTTGCTTTTTGAGATAATTGCATAACTATGTACACTACCCATCTGAATAGTTTCTGTGTATGCTCACATGACACACATTTAATAGCTTCACCAGTTGTCGCTCATATTAAGCAAGTGCATTGTATTTCATCCATTTTTTGAAGACGCTAAATTCGTGTATTATTCAGCTGTATTTTGCTTCTGCATTGCTCATTACACACTTAGCCGGCTACGCCCGCTCCTCTAGTTGCACTTGATTGGCTCCCTGCCATATCACTTAGCAACCGGACGCTTCGTTCCGTAACTTAGTGAGCCGTCACGTCGACAATGGCTTGTTTGCCATACTATGCATGTGCGACTGAGAAACGCTTCCTGCATTAATTTTTCAGAAAGCTCCGTAAGCTACTATATGCTCCTAAACATTTGCCTTTTTTTAACTGTTGTCGGCTTACCGATGTGCACATTTTCTGTAATTAAGTGATCTTTTGTTTCACGACTGCCCAGATTTGCCAGCTGCGGTGCAGTGTGCCACAACCCCCGCTGCCTCATAACGATAAGAGACAGCAGCGCGAATTACCGCTGGCATTTCTACATTTATTTATTTTTTGTAATTTAATGACCATTTGTTCTACCACCGCCCGGATAGCTTGCCGGCATCATTTGTAGTATGGCACTACCTTCGCTGTCTCAACGATTATTGAAGAGACTGCAGCACGAGTCACTATATTGAACGTTTCTGTTCCTATTAACGTGACCTATCATCCTGAATCTTATGGAGTGTCACTGAAACCAAATACCAATGTAATTTGAAAACAAACCGCACTTTTTCATTTTTGGTACGGCCTCTCCCTACATTCACTCTGATGAGTGCTTTCTGATATTTACTATCTATTGGATACAACGTATGACGGTCCTTCTACCACGCTATCACCAGACGAGACCTTTTTGCGTTGCCCTCGACCTCTACGCAGTGCCACTGGTAAGCACGGTACTTTCGTCTTTGAAATATTAATAGGAGCAATGTACCTAATTTCAGACGTTTCTGATACAGCAACCTTGTTGCTTCCCTTCTAGTCCTTACCTCAGTACTGTTACCACCACACCTTGTGCAGATTCCAGCAAGTTTGAATCTCCCTGTCCACCTCCCAGAAGCCCGGCAGGTAATTATTACTCCCGGCACTCTGCCATATATTTCCTGCCTAATTAACTTAGCGATTGGTAGTAAAACATTATATTATCTGACTTTGTAGATTTTCAACAAGTCCTGTTCAATTTTATGAACACACAATGCCTAGTTTCCTACATTGTTGTTTTTCTGCCTGAAGACGCTCATTACCGACCAGTGGTATGTTGACACTTCTTTGTTCTTATATGTAGGACCCTTCTACACCAAATGGTTCACACACTCGCACTCTCTTGTCTGCATTGTTTTTAGATTAAGTCTTGATTTGCGATTAACCGTCTTCACTACACTTTACTCCATTGCCTTCGAGCATTTTGAGTCCTGATGAAAGTTCGGAGCTCTTTGGTGAACTGTCATTTGACAATTTGACCATGGAACCTATAGTCTCCGAAACAGAAACACCAATAAGTGTCGACAATTTGATATGTGCCATGTACCTGTCTATAGCACATAAATTCCTTGTTCATCCAGCATTGTGGAAATTCTGAATTAAGTCGATCAGCCACATGCAGATGATTGTGTTGTTTTTGCTTTCATGTTATCATATTGTAAAAGTTTTAGAATAAATACTGTTGTAAGTATTTGTGTGTGACACCGGTGTCCTCTAATTATGTTACACTTTATGTAGTTTTGTCAACATCCACTTAGCGTCAAAGAGAGAGGTAGCCTCGACTCGTTCTTCTTTCCTATATAGATAAACCACACCCTCACGAGTCAGGCCCCCTGAAACCAAAAAAAGGGTATTCGCCCCATTTTTTGATGCCTCCCTCTGGAACAGCCTCCCTGAAACTTGAGGAGAACCATCTCCTCAAAACCTCCCTCTTTGCTTCTGCTTTCTCTCCTCCTCTCCCCTGATGAACTCCTGGCTGAAAAACTGCACTGGTTACCTGGCCACCCTCTGATCTCGGGCACAGGTCCCTTCCCCCGGCAGTTGCACACCTGTACTGCCTCCCTGGCAACTCTCGCACTTAGGAACTGCTTTCTGTATCCCTACAGTTCCCCACCAGCACTTGTCACCAGCTGGTCGTACTTCTCTTATTGTTTTATTTATTCTATTTACCCCATTTAATGCACTTTTCCCCTTCACCTGCACTTGCGCAATCTGAATGACACCTGGCCTAGTAGGATCGTTATCTGTCTTCCTTCTGTTCACCCTCCCTTGCCGTGTTGCGCCTAGAAACACTTGTGTATAGGTGTGTTATAAATGTCATATCGTAGTGCATCTAGGTGGGCTGCCTACAGGACTACTCTGCAATTTGTAAAAATTTAAATACTAGCTTCAGCCTCTCAATGTTTCAAATATGGGCCTCCTGTCCCTGGTATAAATTGCCACTCTTACCCTTTCACCACCCAGTATATATCATTCAATCTAACATTACTTTTATGAAAAGGTGCCTAGCTCCAGGACTTGCCTGTGTTGTGTTATTGCTTACTTTGTTAGTTATTTCTCTTCAAATTGACACTATTCATTAAATGCACATTTTGTTACGTGTAGGATTTAAATGAAGCTCTTAACCAGAGGCGTCTAATGGAGGTGGAACATTGCAATTCCCTGGACATTGTGCGAGCAGAGGTGTTAAAGATCGAGGCACAACATAAAAGTGCTATGCAAGAGCTGCAGGAGCTACACACACGAGAGGTCCACCAGCAGAAGGCCTGCTATGACCAGCAGCTGCAGCAGCTAAAATGCCAGCCAGATCAGCAGGTTGACTCCTTTTTGTATAACTTTCATTTATTTTTATATGTAAAATGTGCATTGTTCAAACTTTACTTCAATGGGACTTAACCCTGATTTTATTTTCCGGTGGGTAACATATGGCACAAGAAACACTCCAAGCCCCACAGACAGTTCAAGGGTTTTATTTAGATGTCAATTGGCGTCACTCTCTCTAGTCTAGAAAAACAAATCCTCCCTAACCCCAGGTTAGTAGATGTTATGTTAAAGGTTTGTATACCTCACACTGTTGCCACCTGAATGGTTTCTTGGCGCTCTGGCAGATCTGTAATGCAAAGGGGGCGGCGGTGTGGATTGGTATGATTGAGCGGGAAAAACGCAGGAAAGAAGTGATGTGCTGCTGGCAGCTTCTGTACGGTTACACTGTTCATTGAGCGTAGGTGTGATTTTCGGTTGGTGGCTGCCATGTGGTTTGGGTGAGATTATGTGTGGTTTGTTTCATTGCTGTGGTGTTGTGAAGTATGTGCGGTTTGTGGTGCTGTAGAGGTCTGGTTGTGTTTAGTTTAGAGTTTGAGAAGTGTATGCAGAAGGGTGCATTTTTAGTAGCGTTTTGTTAGTGGCAGTACATTATCTACCCCTGCTGTATTGACTAGGTGCGATTTCTATCCCTTTCCCTATTGATCATTCTAGAGCAGGGGTCCCCAACCTTTTGGGCGCAATGAGCCAAATGTGCATATCAAATTAAATGGTGAGCAACATCAATTTTCCGACTCAACGACGTGGCGCTCAGTTAGCTGACAAATGATTGCAGCACAAGACTGCTTATAGAACATTTTAATTTGTAGTACTTAATAGTTATCTAGACCAAGTGCAATTCTAGTGAAGGAACTTTGCAACGCCTTCAACGCCATTTGACATTAAGTGGTTTTTTCCAGGAAACTTTGAGGGAGTGGCCCATAGGACGTTTTTAGACACATAGGTCCAATCAAGTTCAAAAATATAGTAGGAGTAAATAAACGTTTTGCCTGGGGAATGTCTGTGATCTTTAGTGGCAGACGGTGCATTTCTAAGCATGTAAGATCAGCAATACGGTTCCACAGTCATCGATTACTGAATTGTGGAATCTTTTTTCTTCAGGAATGTTCTGAATTTTTCATTTCCGATTGAATAAATAGTGAACACTATTCTCTTGCGTTAATTTTCCAACGGCTAGGGTCGCACCACAAAGATGATATCCGAAAGCCACAGGGTCTCGCTGGCAATGCTTAAGCTCGACAAGGAGGCCTTGGAAAGAATTACTATTGCACAATCAATTGAGATATTCTCTTAAAACTGTTAAACAGTTCGGAGGCCACAAAGGAAATTGCCACTTTGAGTCTTTGGTTGAACCTATCCGGGACATAGCTATTGGCAAACAGCATCCCCAAGTTCAGGAGGGCCAGGTTATAGAAAGGGATGCCCCATGGTTTGATGCAGAATGTAGAATATTGAAAAGAAAATTGAGCCATGGTTTAATGAGTGGTGTGCACAAGGCTGATCATGTTTATAGTTTAAAAATGGCATATAAAAATAGCCAAAAGACAAAAAAAAGGAAAATAATTTGAGAATCAATGGTAACTTTTTCCAAGGTCACCAAATTGTTGTATGTTTAATGCAGTTGTCGAGACGGGCATTATGCCATCTCCATGGGTACGGAGTCCTTTGTCCATCAGCCCCCCACGGTTATAGATCAATTTCCTTACCGGACATTTCCAGTAAGATATTCTCCAAATGTTTCTTGCTCAGACTGGAGGAGTGGACTCAGTAACAATATCTTGACGCCCCCACAAACAGGGTTCAAGGGAGGGCATAGTACAGTGGACCACTGCTTCACTCTGAGCCCCATCATGGAGAAATACAGTGAGGTTAAGTGAGGGAGATTATTTATGTTCTCCAGTATGGTGATCTGGCATGGATTCACATGCTCATGAATATTTCCCGTCGTCAGGCTGGGAATGCTCGGTAAAGAAACAATCAGTTTCAGTTTCGTTTCTGAACTGTCTTTCTACTAGTAACCAATCACTGGTCTCTGGGTCATACTGCCCCCAGCCAATGACTGCCGTCTACCTAAGCCCCTCCTCTGGGAGCCTTCTTCAGATTTTTACTCCACGTTCAAGTGTTGGGAATCCTTGTGCTATAGCTCTCGAGCTTTTACTGCGTTTTGCGATTTCTTTTTTTTCTTTTTCTTTTTCTTTTTTTTCAAGGAGTTTAACATCTTTTTTCGGTCAATCGAGCCTCAAGCTCCACCGTTTCTACTTCCGATCAACAGGGACCGGTTTCGGAACCTTCTACGCCGCTCAAGGACAAAGTTTTCATCGAGTACGCTTCTTGGAGGATTCCAGAAGATCTGAGGCCTCATGGCCCAGGACAAGGGAAGCTCGACGCCCGGATCCAAGCTGTTCAGGAACTTCCCTGGATGCGGATTACAGAATGTTTTCGAGGAGGATGAGCATTCGAGATGTGTCTACTGCCTTCATGAAGACAAAACGCACGTGGAAAAGGACTGTGCGTTTTGCAAGAACTTATCGGGACGGACCATGAGGGATCGTTGGTCCTGCCTCGCCAGCTGGCTGGAAAAGGACCCAGCAGGTGAGAAGAAGTAGTCCAAGTGGCCTAAGTCCTGTGAGGGCGCCCCGGCGACGGGGGTCCAACAGGAGGCAAAGCACCACGAGTCCGCGGACACCGGGAGCGCCGAAGGGTCGGGATCCTCGGCTGCCAGGCAGGGCGCAACTTCACCGGCGCCATCAACCACGAGCTAACGCTCTGGCTCGGGGAAGAGAAAATCTGAGAACCCGGGTAAGCTTCTGGAGAGGCCCCGGTCAATCTTGAAGGGATCAGCCGAGGGGGAGCGAGGAGGTGACCCCCCGCCCCCAAGGTGAAGGCCCCAAGCGCCCCCAAGCTGCTGAGGGCCTTGATACATTCTATCGAGGGAATCGCAGCGGCCCTGGTGAAGCCTGTGGAGGCTACCCAGTGGAGGCGACCTCGGGGTCCATAGTTTCCCTGCCACCGCAGAGGGAATCCTCTTTTACAGCCCATCGACAAGACCCCTGTGAAGACCCCGGTGGAAAAAGAGGGGGGGCGGTGGCCATTACAGACACAGCCTCTGAGGAGGAGCTGGTTGAAGCTATTAAGGGCCTCAGCAAGAGGTTGGAGAAAGTCCGATCCCACGGGAAGGATCCCAAGGAGGTGGAAGGAGAGAGCAACGGTGGCGTCGACGAGGCCCCAGTGGAGGAGCAGCCATCTCGCCCATCGCAACCAGTGCCACAGCCTCAGGATAACTCGGCAGTCATTTTGATGGCAATCCAAACCTTATGCACAGAGATAAGGACGAGGTTGCCTCTAACCCCAACAGACGACCCAGCAGAAACGGGCCTGTCGGGAAGCCCTCCAAACAAATCGGAGGAGAATTCACCCGCGCCCTTCCAGCCCTCTAGGCCCAGTCAGCCTTCATCTCCCTCCCTGGATCCCAGGGATGACACGGGGACAGATACAGCTACGACGGGCACGGATGACGACGGTGGTGACGACGGGATGGACCTTCCATCATCCCTGCCCCCGGGCTTCCCCGCCCGACGAAATTGGCTCCTTCCACGCCATGATTGCCAGGACATCCAAGCTCTTCCAGCTCTGCCACGAGGCACAGAAGAAGGACGAGACCCCAAGAGAAAGACGGTCCTAGCTGTACCGTTGCTCGATGATATCTGGGACGAGGGACTTGCGCTCCTGAAGAACCCGTCCACAACGCCTGCCAAGAGGGATCGGTACGAGAAGAAGAACCGGGTTCCCAGTGCCGCCCCCTTGTGCCTCAGGGCTCAGCCAACACCCGATTCGGGCTCACTCTCGAATTTCTAAAGAAGTGCCCCTGCATTCCTCCCGTGGCCAGGAAGGAAAGTCACGTCCCTCAACTGCTGTTAGAAGTAAAGGCGATGCTCAAGAAAGGTGCCATCGAGCTCGTCCCCAAGAAGCTCCGGGGCTCCGGAGTGTACTCAAGATACATCCTCGTCAGAAAGAAGACAGGTGTTGGCGCCCCATCATGGACCTACGTCGGTTAAAGAAATACATCAAGGCCCAGAAGTTCAGGATGGTCACCCTCCAGCACGTGCTGGGACAGCTGGAGGAAAGCGACTTTCTGTCGTTGCTGGACTTGGAGGATGCTTACTTCCACATCCCCGTTCTAAAAAGGCACCGAAATTTTCTCAGATTCGTAGTCCAAGGACGGCACTACCAATTCAAATTCAAAGCCCTATCATTCGGATTGAAGTCGGCACCCAGGGTATTTACCAAGTGCCTAGCACCAGTGGCGGTGCGGCTGCGCCTGCAGGGGATCCACGTTTACCCCTACCTGGACGATTGGCTCATCCGTACAAGGACAAGAGAACTCGCTGTCGAACACACAGCAATGACCGTCCAACTGCTCACGGAGCTGGGTTTCTCCAACTACTCGAAATACCGCCTGGTTCAGTCGCAGGTTGCACTGTTTCTGGGAGCCAAGCTCGATACAGTGGCGCGATTGGCTTCTCCGTCGGAGGAGAGGACGAAGGCCATCTTGGGCAAGGTGCAGCGCCTACTGGCCACGGACGAGGCCAGGGTGAGATCCCTCAAGTCCCTGCTCGGCATGATGTCTTCATGCATCTACCTGGTGCGCCTGTGCAGGCTTCGGATGCGTCCTCTACAAGAGTTCCTTGACGCTCGCTGGATACAAGCGACAGGCAGCTTCGAAGACAGGATCCCGCACAACGAGGCTTTCCGTCAAGCGATTTGGTGGTGGGGCACCCGCGCGCACCTCACAGCGGGTACGTACTTTCAGACCCCGGCACATCAGGAGACGGTGGCGACGGATGCCTCCCTGGAGGGGTGGGGTGCGCACACCAGAGTTCTCCACGCAAGAGGCCTTTGGCTCCCGGAGGAGAGGTCACTCTACATCAACATCCTGGAGCTCCGAGCTGTGTTTTGGGCACTCAAGTCGTTCCTTCCGTCCCTCAAGGGCAAGTTGGTGACGGTCTTCACCGACAACACCACCACGATGTTCTACATCCGGAAGCAGGTAGGCACCAGATCCCCAGCCCTATCCAAGGAGTCCCAGGATCTGTGGCACTGGGCCGTCGCCCAGGGGATGTTTCTGGTTCCTTTCCACCTGGCAGGAATAAAGAACACCATCGCCGACTCACTCACCATGGAGCTGCACTCGTGCCACCAGTGGGAGTTGCATCAGGATCAAGTGGATCGACTTTCAACGATGGGGCAAACCCCAGATCGACCTGTTCGTGACGGTGACGACCTCCAAGTGGCAGAGGTTCGCCAGCAGGTTTCCCCAGCCGAGGAGCATGGGCAATGCTTTCTCGTTCCCCTGGTACGGCCTGTTCCTGTATGCGTTCCCTCCGTTGCTGTTGCTGCTCCGACTCATCGACCAGCTCAAGAGGTCCCTGTGCAGGATGATCCTCGCCGCACCGGCGTGGCCGAGGCAGATCTGGTTCCCGGACCTTCTGGACTTGTCAGCGTCCACCCCAGTCAAACTGTCGATGGACGCGGATCTTCTCTCCAGAGAATGAGGCGCCATCCTTCATCACGACCCGGGGTCGCTGAACTTGCAGGCCTAGCTCCTGCAGCACTAGAGTTTGGAGGGTACGATATCCCGGCGGATTGCAGGCCGGTGATTTCGAAGGCCAGGGCGTCCTCGACTCTAAAGTGCTATGGACCTAAGTGGAAGAGGTTCTCTGGCTGGTGCCGCGCACAGAAGATTAGCCCTCTGCGGATCACTGCCCCCCAGGTGCTGCCGTACCTTCTGTCGATGGCCAAGGCGGGGCTGGCGCACACTTCCATCAAAATACACTTAGCAGCGATCTCCCGCAACACCAGAACGATCATCTCTGTGGTCTCATCGCCTAGTGAAGGAGTTCATGAAAGGACTGTTCCATTCATTCCCGCCGGTGAAGGCTCTCAACGTGGTGCTGAGCCGGCTCATGGGACCGCCATTCAAACCTCTGCATTCAGCGCCGTTGAAGTTCCTGTCGTGGAAGACAGCGTTTCACGTGGCCATCACCTCCGCACGACGAGTGGGAGAGATCTAGACCTTTTCTTGTAAACCTCCATACCTGACTTTCCACGAGACGAGGGTAGTGCTTAGGACGCACTCCTGCTTCATGCCCAAAGCGCCGTCTGACTTCCATCTCAACTAGCCCTTGGTGTTACACGTGTTCTTCCTGTCGCCTTTGTCGCTGGCCGAGAGGACTTTGCACTGGCTGGATGTAGCTAGAGCGCTGAAGTTCTACGTGGACCGCACGAAGAGTTTTCGGAAGACATCACAGCTGTTTGTGAACTTTGGACCTGTGAACCAAGGGAAGGCACTTTCGAAGGCTTCCATTTCCAGATGGCTCTCCGGCTGCATCATGCACTGTCACCTGTTGGCAAACTGACTGGTGCCCGGCCGTCCGAGAGCCCATTCGACCAGAGCGATCGCTTCTACTACCGCGTTCTTGTCTGGTGTGCCCCTGCTGGACATCTGCAGGGCTGCTACGTGGAGGTCGACGCACACCTTCACGAAATTCTACTGCGTCGACGGGGATTCCAGGGAGGAGTCCAGAGTCGGCCAGGCAGTGCTGCGCTACCTGTTCGCTTGAAGGTGAGCCTGGTGAGGATGTAAGAGATGCTTAATGTTGAGCCTTTGCCACCTCCTGTGGTTGTGCATGTGTGTACTGCTATGTATTCTTATATTCATGAGCATGTGAATCCATGCCAGACCCCATGCTGGAGAAGGAACAAGTTACTTACCTGTAACTGTTGTTCTCCAGCATGGGTCTGGCATGGATTCACATGCGAAACCTCCCGCCCACCCCTCTGCGGCTCTTCTCTTGGTCCTACTGCCACTTTACGTGCTACCAAATCTGAAGATCGCTGCCTGAGGAGGGGCTTAGGTAGAGGGCAGTCATTGGCTGGGGGCAGTATGACCCAGAGACCAGGGATTGGTTACTAGTAGAAAGACAGTTCAGAAACGAAACTGAAACTGATTTTTTTCTTTACTGAGGATTCCCAGCCTGACAACGGGGAATATTCACGAGCATGTGAATCCATGCCAGACGCATGCTGGAGAACCACAGTTACAGGTAAGTAACTTGTTTCTTTCTGACTTGGGGAAAGCATTTGATTTGATTGATTAAAAACAGCGTGGCATAATTAACATTTGATTGGTGTCCCTAATGATTTATTAAATCTTATCCCATTGTGATACACAGACATCTCAACGTCTGTCCGATATATATGATGGGAGAATTGTACATTGTTTTTTCCCACCAATAAAGGTGAAAAACAGGGATGGTAGTTGGCCCAAATGTATTCCTTTCAGACGTTGATTCTACGTCTATTGGGAAACTTAATCCATCCTCTCTGAGAAGAGTAGGCTCAAAATCCTGTTCGGTATAAAGAAGCATGCTATAAAATATACCCTTCAAAGAGCGGTGCTCGGGTCAATAGTTTTAAGAAGACAGCTGAAAGTGCTTCATTAAGGATTGAAGGGCTTTTTACAATTTTATTTCAAGTTTGGGGCATTCTGATTGGACAAGTGTCAGGAGGTATATAAGGCAAATGTCTGTTACATGATTCTTTTGGCAGCAAAATCAAAGGTGGTACAAATTGTCATTGCCTGGAGTGGTTGCAAAATAAATTCCTGTGCCAAATTGCAGGCCTCCTTGCAGATACACCTGGTAGCACCTTATGAGCTGAATTGTTGGTGCCGGTTACGATTTATAAATTATTTTTTAAAAGCACATCTGGGATTGTCTGCTAATCACAGTGAATTTCAGTTCAAGTGCAATTGCAGCCTCCCCTGGTAAAGAAAAAAACGTGTTTTATGGGGGGTTGTCAGGCACTGCCCATTTGGATAGGGGTGGGATATTACTACATATGGCACATTCAGTCAATTAAAAATAGCTCTTAAAGGAAGAGCTTGTCCGATGTAGAGAGAGACAGATGTCTAAAATATATATATAGGCTGCCTTCTTTATCTTTATATGTAGAGTTACGTACCCATATACGATTACAAGGAAAAATCTGTGAAAAAAGAGCCCTAGAATGCAGGAGGCTGATGCTAATGCTATATTTAAATGTACCAATCCCTCAATAAATTAAGATGTGCCGGAGGAAGAATTAAATGTGGCTGCAAAACAGGAGTCGATAAAGATTTGGTTAATTTTCTGTTAATTTGTCGTTGTATCTTTGTTTTGCATAAGCGTGGACATGCATGCGAGCTATGTTTTATATAATTAATTGTAATGATCATGGTTTTCTATATCGCTTGTTTGAATATGTTAAAGCTGCTTTTTTTATTTTGGGCTTGTTCTATTTGAATTTTATGAAATGTGATAAGATTTTAAATGTTGATAACTTAATGGAGAAATATGATTATATGAATATTGAGTAATGCTGGTCATTGCATAGGAGGCTTTAAAGATCACTTCATTGGGGATTTGTAGGTTACCTCCTAAGAATTATTTTGGAATGTAATGGCAAATAGTGCATTTTAAAGCTCTTGAGGCTGGTTACATTGGTGAAAAAGTAGTTAGGATTAAAAATAATACGTTTGTGAAGGATTTGGAGCCTTTTTTCTCTGCCCAAAAGGGATTTTAAACAAGGCTTAAAGGCATAAGGTCAAAAGTTTGAGCATTTGATGACCACTTCATAGAGGGGTGATGTGGTCTTAACCAAGTATTTGGATTACTTAATTGGCTTGTTAATTTAAACTTATTAGCAGTAACATAATTGGATTTGAATATAGGGCAAATTAATTATTTAAAATGTGACATGCATTTACCTTATCTGCCCATTATCGCAGCGCCAGATGGAGAGAGTATCCAACAATGACAATTTTTCCACTAGGGCACTATGTAATAATAACTATAGGTGACACTAGAATTCATATTTCCGATAAATATAATGCATGATGGTATCAAACACAAACCTCACTTGTACAAAAAGCAGGGCATGCAAATTATTTATTAAAGGGAAGTTGGGTATGCACAAAATGTATTTGTCCATTATGTTCCTACCAGCTTTACAAAGGAACAGACTATGGCAATTTTCTCCAGGACACAAGCATGGTACAAATATTGTGCTCTTTAATACATGTCAGCTGAGCAAAGTATTTGAAGATGACAGGGTTTTAACAATGACACTTCTAGAATAAGTAAGGACCTTTACCAAAAAATAATTTGCATGGTGACAACAAATCTTGCATGTATACGATTAAGCCAGCTGGAACCACAGCAGGCTCATTGGCCAACATTCTCACACAGTCCAGGACTCTGTCCTGGCTATACTGCAACTGAGGTCTCATCCTTACAGCACCACCTTGTAGGCCTCCACACCATGGCCCAGAGCAACTGGTGAGCAACAATTTAGGGTGCCGCGAGCAACATGTTGCTCCCGAGCTACACGATGGGGATCACTGTTCTAGAGTATGGCAATTACATGTGACGTGCGTCACACACTCGATGGTTTGGATAAGTGGGACAGTTCTCCCTCCCTGGGTTTCCACCCTTGGCCCTCTGTTGGGATAGGTACATTTAGCTCTCAAAACCACCCTTCCCATTCAGACACCTCTTTTCCTCTGTCCTCCACTCCGATCTGTCCTACTCATAACTACTTTTCATTTGTGTGCTCATTACATGTTGTGTGGAAGTTAAGATGTATGCACCCTGTTTGAAGCTGAAGAGACAGGTTTTTAGAAGTTTTCTGAATTTTAGATGGTCCTTAATTTTTCATATTTCTCTGGGGAGAGAGTGCCAAAATTATATGGTTGTAGGGAGAATTCTCATTCTAGGGCTAATTTCCCTCACTTAGTGAGTCCCCCAGCAGCTTTGCTGGATTTCTGGAGTTTTTTTCCACTTGGTAGGAGTGTGCCTCTTTTGCCCACTCTTACCAGTTTTTTATCATGTGCATTTCTACTTGTTGTGTGATCTTGGACTCTGGAGCACACCACTCCATGAGCCCAACTTGTTGTGTGTGTTGCACAGCATCTTTCAGTGCAGTAATACAGGGTTGTCTCTAAGACTTCCGAATGACTCCTTTTTCTGGGGCTGACTACTGTCCCCCAGAAACAGGTAAAGTTGCCATTAACTTTACATAGTCAAATCACCACAGATCCCATACACCCCATCCTACATGGAGTATTGGAAAGGGTTAAACCTTAGCCCTTTTTATCTGTCCCTCCTAGAGCATTGTTTTGCTCTTTTACCATTTAGACTTGGCTGGTGGC
Organism: Ambystoma mexicanum; assembly: GCF_040938575.1. Lineage (NCBI taxonomy): Eukaryota > Metazoa > Chordata > Amphibia > Caudata > Ambystomatidae > Ambystoma > Ambystoma mexicanum. The sequence goes on along the minus strand of NC_090931.1, from coordinate 903,335,342 downwards.
AGTGGTATCTACCCTAACTTTTCTACTGCGATTATACTATATAAACGTGGTATTGTTTTAGGCTATTATATTAGCCTCGAACATAAACCCGCTTGTCCAAATACTCTTTCTTTTGGCTCCGGTCGGGTTTATTCGCCATTTCTTTTTGTTAAAGTCCTTCTTGTGTTTTACTTTACGCGCAAACCATGTTTGCCTTCTTTGTTCAGTCTTTTGGCGGGCTTCTGCCGAGAAGCCCTCCTCTGGGCGTCTGGGTGTCTAGGTGGGCTGAATGTGAGGGAGGGGTGTAGTCACCCCCTGCACAGGGTATCCTAGGAAACCCAAGTCGCACTTTGCCATCCTCCTTCATTTGGAGCATTTGCCCAGGCCAGTCAGGTCTTGTCTTGCCCACCCAGAGGTATTACAGAGTGAAGCATAAAGAGCAGGTTAAGCCTTGCCACTTTTCTCCGCACGAGACCGCTGCGTTGCATTGATGACAGCCTGTGCTCTGAAGTGACCATATTCATATTTCTGGGACTTGCTGTAGACTTCCCAAGGTATGTAAGGACCCCTTTTTACTTCCCTGAAAGTCCAGAGGTTTGTCTATGGTCTCAGTACCACTGTGCGAGCTCTGGTGTGCTATTGCTGTGCTCTCTCTAGATTCTATTTCAGTGACTCTGTTATTGTCATGCTGTTGACTTGTGGTGCAAATGGTTTGCTGTCTCTCAGATGGTTCTTCTCTTCTGATGGGGATTGTGGCTGAATCGGGAACAGAAAAACTGGCATGCGTATTGCACAGCAGGCATGGTGTGAGACAAATGGATACTGCTCATGTATAAGCTGCCACTTGGTGGGGGAAAGGAAATGGGTCCCTCTCAACTGCCACTGCCCCCCGCCCTCCCTCTTTGATCAGACTGGCACTATTACTCTGCCTTCAACACCAGGCTGATAAGGGGTCTCCTGGCCCCCCACCCCCCCTTTCCATTCCCCGACAAGTGGCTTGAGTAGAAATAGTTCATTTGTTGTTTGATCAGGTTTAACCAGTAACCACAATGAACCTCAAAAGTGGTTTGATAAAGATTTTCACAATGACGAAACATTACATGATTTAGACCATTTGGTCAGAGCCGATGCATTCCCAACATTTAGCATACACTTCGAGTGGATTGTGTCCTCCAACGTATTCCTCATCTTAGATGTATTCCATCCAGCTTTGCTGCTCTTCGGAATTTTTTTCGGCAGAGGTCGCAGTGCGTCGATCTCGAGTCGATGGTCCCTCGAAGTCCTCCGTCGAGGGTGACGTCATCGGGTATATAAGTAGCACGCACGGCGCCCGTTGGCCTCAGTTCCGTTTTTCCGCAGTTATGTTGCTTTGGACATTCTGCGCGCCTCAAGTTCTGTCAAGAAATATAGTATAACGAGAAGTAATTATGTCATCGACGCCGACCACGACCCCGAGATCGGGTTTTAAGAAATGCAAGTCGTGTGGCTCAAAAATGTCTATCACGGACCCGCACCACAAGTGTTTGTGGTGTTTCGGGGGAAGGCCACGACATGGAGGCCTGTTCGAAGTCTCAGGCGATGACGGGGAAGGCCTTGCGAGAAAGGAGAGGAAAGCTACAGGTAGGTCGGAAGGATTGAAAAGCCTCTAGCCTCGAGTCGAGACCCCATGGGGAATAATCTCCTCGACGCGAAAGGCATCGATCTAGAGCCCGAAGCGAATCTCATCGCTCGTCTTCGTCGAAAAAGTCAAAGAAACGACTCCATAGGTCTCCCTCCACCTCGTCGTCAGACGAGTCTCCGAAAATGAAATGCCCCACAAAGAGTGGGAAGCATTCAGGGTCAAAATGCCGAGCGAGGCTCGGCATCCTGGTTGCTAAGCAACCGTGCTTCTTAGCACTCAACATCCGCCGGCAGGCGGAAGAGCCGGCCACACTCAAAGGCCACTCTAAGGCCCTGTTTGCCCCTGTTCGCCGCTAACGGCGCGTGGCGAGTTCCCCTACTATACACTCACAACCCTCTGATGCCCCATGACAACACATGGGCTTACACCGGGGAACGCAGCGGCTGAGCAGGATTTCACGACACGGCAGAAGCAGCGGACCTGGCTAGGAAACCCTCCGGGATCAAACACCTGGTAAGCGCGGCCACATTGCGCTACTTTTAACTCTGTTTTTGTGTTGGTCAGCCAGCCTCGAATTTGCTTCACTTGGTATAAAGGCACACAAGTGCTCCGAGTTGCCCCATAAAGGCCTAGGCATCGTGCACATGCATGCGCCTTATACTTGCCTGTAACAATCAAGGCCCGTCAGCCTCTGTATCACTCTCATGCTCATTGCCTTACTCTGCACCCACCTTGCCACCCTCTTGCCCTCCACATCCAGCCTCGTACTCAAATACTTCGACGCACTCCAGCCAACATACAACCCTATTGTATTTGAGTTGTGTTGTGCCCTATGGTCGCCCCCAGACTACATTTGAACTGTGTTGTGCCCTGTGGTCGCCCTAGACCACATTTGATCTGTGTTGTGCCTTATGGTCGCCCCAGACCACATTTGAACTGTGTTGTGCACTATGGTCGCCCCAGACCACACTCGAACTGTGTTGTGCCTTATGGTCGCCCCAGACCATATCTAAACTGTGTTGTGCCCTATGGTCGCCCCAGACTACATTTGAACTGTGTTGTGCCTTATGGTCGCCCTAGACCACATTTGATCTGTGTTGTCCCCTATGGTCGCCCCAGACCACATCTGAACTGTGTTGTGCCCTATGGTCGCCCCAGACTACATCTGAACTGTGTTGTGCCTTATGGTCGCCCTAGACCACATTTGATGTGTGTTGTGCCCTATGGTCGCCCCAGACTACATTTGAACTGTGTTGTGCCTTATGGTCGCCCTAGACCACAGTGCACTTAGCCTGTCCCTGACGGCATTTAACCTGTCTCTGATTGCATCTAGCCTACATATGATTGCTCCGTCTAGCCTAGAGGTACCCGACTCTTGCAAACCAACTGCTCGAGCCTAAAACCAGGCCACAATGATACTAACCTTTATTTACCTGTCAGCCTTTTGGACCACAATGCCTAAAGTAAACTACTATCCGAGGCCCACACTACAGGGCTTACCGCCTGTGGATGAAGGACTCTTAACTCCCCCCCTAGAACCCAGCCATCAACTTTCACACTCACTTATTACCCACCAATCACTAACATACCTTCCCTGTGACATTGCAAATAGAAACGCAAAACTACGTTCAAGACTACCTAAAATTTACGAACCATTAGCTAGACTCAATACCTCTTGCAATAGAAGTAACGCTAACATCCGAAACACTCCTCCTGTAAAAATTGACCTCCATCGCAACAACCGCCTAAATAAGCAGCCCAACGCTAATAATAGCATACCAAAAAAGAAAAGTAATGCCACCCAGGCCACAGCAAAGCCAAACATCCAACTGAAGTGCGCCCTTATTAATGCCAGATCACTAATAGCACACGCTACCGAAATTGCGGATCTCATTCAAATAGGAGACTATGACATCTTCGCCATAACAGAAACTTGGCTGCACCAATCTGCAGGACCTGCCCTAATGCTTGCCTTACCCCATAATTACACCATACTTAGAGTAGACAGAGTCAACTCTCGAGGAGGTGGCCTAGCTATTATTGCTAAAAATAATCTCACCCTAAAAATTGAATCAAGTTCAACGACTAACTCCTGCGAATCATTAACTGCTAAACTCCTCGCATCTCCCTCTCAAACTATTACTATTCACCTTATCTATAGACCACCAGGCCCTATTGGCACATTCAAGGAGGACATTTCCACAATCCTCTCAAACAACCTAAAAACTTCATCCCAAGCTATCCTTCTGGGAGACCTAAACCTAGGCTACAATGACCCTAAAGACCTGCAAGCAACCAATATCACTAATGTCATCTCAGAACTAGGCTTCTCCCAAAAAATCCTACAACCCACACACGAAAAAGGCCGTATACTTGACTGGGTTGCTGACTATAACTGCAATACAACGATTGTCGATATCACCTCACAAATCTGGACTGATCATGCACTGATAACTTTCCTCCTAAATGTTAACCTGGCCCTACCTATTGAAAATGCTCTGGCTCCCCCCTTGCCAACCAGAAACAAAAAACTTATAACTACAGAAAAACTGCTACCACTCATCCTCCCCAGATTAAACTCTCTACCGGACTTATTGGACACCTCATCACTAGTAAATGAATTCAACTCTTCCATGGCTACAGCTCTAGATACTATTGCCCCACTGAAACTGAGAAAGAGCAAGCCCAGAGCCCACCTAAACACCTGGTTTACTCCTCACCTCAAATCTCTAAGACTTGAAAAACGTAAATGCGAATCTGCTTGGCGACTAACCCCAACAGAGACAAATAAAATTACACTCATCAATGCCACCAAGATTTACAAAAATGAAATAAAGAAAGCAAAAAGAGATAATTTCAACAACAGAATACTGCAGGCCAAATCTGGAACGAAAGAACTATTCCTTATACTAAAGGAACTAGAAAACCCTATTCCTGTCCAAGATAACTGTGACAAAAATAAAATATGGTGCTCAAACATCCAAAAAGCACTAAATGACAAAATTGCCACACTCCAAACAAAAATTGAGACAAAGAAACAGAATATTCCACCCTCAACTAACCCAAGAGGCAAACCACCAATCAGCACTAAACTAGACCATAAATTTAACTTCTCGAAAGTAACTATACTCGAAACTGAAAAGATAATACTTTCACTCAAGCCATCCAATTGCCGAGGCGACCTATGCCCAGCCCAACTAATAAAGGACGCGGCCAGAGACCTCTCCCCATTCATCTCTAAGCTTATTAATGCCTCCTTTGCTTCAGGCACTATACCAGATAACCTCAAGCAATCCTGGGTCCTCCCCCTCCTAAAAAAACAAACACTGGACCCGTCCATCCCGACTAACTACAGGCCTATCACAACGGTACCCTTCCTGTTAAAAATCCTTGACAGGGTAGCCTACCTGCAGATCCAAAAACATCTGGAGCTGCACCACCTTTTAGGCACAAGACAATCAGGCTTCAGACCTCAGCACGGAACTGAAACCGTGCTCATCGATCTTAAAACTCAGGTTGATGAGCTGAGAGACTCGGGAAAGATGGCCCTACTCCTCTTACTGGACCTCTCTGCAGCCTTCGACCTAGTGGATCATGATGTGCTCTGCACCCACATAGAAACAGCTGCCCATTTCTCCACACATGCCATCGCATGGATCAAATCATTCCTAACCGGTAGAACTATGAGAGTCTTCTCTACTTCTGCTGCTGCTGACCCTGTATCCATCACATGTGGAGTCCCACAAGGTTCTTGTGTCTCCCCCACTATGTACAACATCTTCACGAAGCCCTTGTTCGATGATCTAGATGATCTGGGTGTTACCTACACTAACTATGCGGATGACACTCAGATTCTCATACCACTTTCAGGGGATTATGCACAAGATTTGGCATTGGTGAACAAGACCTATCTCATCATTCAGGCATGGATGGCCACCCACGGGCTATGCCTGAATGATGACAAAACGGAACTTATCATACTGGGGAACAAACAAAACATCAACAGACTAAAAGAAGAATACTCCTCCTTCGTCATAGACGGCAACACTATCAAGGTGGCAAAAGAGGTAAAAACATTAGGGTTTTACCTTGATTCCCACCTCTCCCTAACCAAACAGGTGAGCGCAATGGCATCCAGCACCGCATATACCTGCAAGCTGATTAGAGCCGCAAAACCATACCTATCCACTGCCAATTGCCTAACCCTTGCTCGAGCATTAGTGCTGTCGAAATTGGACTATTGCAAAGCACTATACTTAGGGGCCAATAAACATACGTTGCAAAAGATTCAAACACTACAGAACAATGCTCTTAGAGCTGCCTTAGGAATTCCAAGAAGGGAGCATATCTCAGAGGCTAGAAGACAATCCAACTGGCTCTCCACAGCGGACAAAATCAAACTCAAGACAGCTTCTCTAACTTTCAAAAGTATCAACCATCTAGCACCCAAATACCTAGCTGCTAAATTCAACAGACAAATCTCCACTAGACCCACCAGAGAAGTATACTCCAACCAGTTAGTGATACCCCCATTTAAACTAAGTACGGCCGGAGGAAACAGCTTCCCGGTCAAAGCTGCCCAGCTTTGGAACTCCCTCCCGCCCGGCCTGAGATCTACCCAATCCTACGCTCTCTTCAGATCTAACTGTATCAACTGGATCAAAGAAAATGACCGATAGTCCCGCCCTACACTAACATAACTACTGTCCTACAGACGTACTATGCACATAATTATATACTCTCTATCTTCCTACTGCATATTTCCTGTACATATTATGTTATATGCTTATTTTATGCACAATGTATATTCTCCCTACTGTCCTGCATTATGTAATTTCTACGATGTATAACCACCACTTGTAAGCATGCGTAACCTGTAAAGTTTAAAGTATCCTTGAACAACGCGCCCGGTTACCCTCGGGTTTGGTGCGCGCTATAAATAATAATAAACAAAATAAACAAATAAACAAAATGATGGAGGTGTTTGAGAAGGCGAAGCCTCGGTCCGTGCCTTCTTCGGAAGCCGGCCGGGAGCGTCATCGCTCCGACACTCGCGCGCCCTCGAGCCCGGGTGATCGTAAAAGGAAGGATAGGGAACCTTCCAGGACGCCGAGCGATAAACGCTCGAGTCGAGTCGACCGCTCGAGATCACTGACGCCGTCCGAGACCTATCACACCTCGAAGGGGAAACCGTAGAAGGCCGTCTCTACGCCCTCGAAGCAGACCCCGTCGACGACCGCTAGGTCATCGACGCCGTCAACGCCTTTATCGACGTCAACGCCGAAACCCTCTGCGCCAAAGGCTCCAACCAAGCCAGGGCAGCCAGAAAAAGAGAAGGAGAAAGTTACAAAACCTGTAATTTCTTCAGAGCCTGGTACTACACCTCTTCCTCCTCCTCTCCCAGAGAAGGTTTTCAAGCCTCTCCCTAGGAAGGAGTTTTTCAAATCCTTACCTCAATTCTTGAGGAACAGGAGATATCCGAGGAGGAAAATGTACCTTTTGGATTGGAATATGGCACCCCAAATGTCCCAGAATGCTTGATCTCAGAAGAAAGCAGAATGAGGGATTTGGTGGAGTCTTTACACAATTCAAGTGGCATTGACACCTCTCCTGAGAATGATTTTGGTAGACCAGATCCAGGAGAGCATGCCAGTCCATCTTAACGTCAGTTAATGACCAAGGCGGTAGATTACTTGGGATGGGCTAGACCACCAGCCCAATTCGTCCAGGATGATTTAACAGACATATTGGACCGTGGTCCCACTGAAGACCCAGTACTACCGTTTCATGTAGCCTTACAAAACAGGGTGGCCAAGAATTGGGAAACTTCGGATTCTATTCCTCCGGTAAATAAATCCCTCGCATCAAAATACCACCCAGCCAGTAGCGACCCCGGCTATCTGTCAAAACATCCAACTCCCGAGAGTTTGGTTATACAGGCAGCCACAGCTTCCAACAAACTTGCGTACCCGTCTATCCCTCCAGACAGAGACAATAAGCGTGTGGATGGTTGGGCACGGAAGGTATTTTCAGCCGGGAGCATGGCATTAAATCTGACAACTCCACATGTGCCTTGGCAACTTTTTCGTACACTCTGTGGGAGTGCATTGCAATGGCGGCAGAGCACATACCAGAAGGGGAAGAAAGGGAAGGTTTCCTAGCCATCTTTAGAGATGGAAAGGAGGCCATGCAGGAATCCCTTCAATCTGGGTTGGACACTGCGGATAGTGTAAGCAGGTCCATGGGCACTAGCACGGTAATGTGCAGGTTTGCGTGGTTACGGAAGTCGGGTTTTGCACCGGATGTACAGAACCGCCTCCTGAACATGCCTTTTGACGGGTCTCACCTTTTCGGCAACAAGTCTGACTAGAGCCTTGAGAGGTTGCAGACCTCAAAAGCAGTGGCAAAATCTTTAGGAGCTGCTATTAGGCAACCTCAGCCTTTTCGTGCGCAAGGGCAATCATGGAGGGGACGATCCTATCGTTATTACACCTCATATGGGAAGACTGGAGGAATGGCCAGTCAAAGGGGCCAAAGAAAGGCCACTCGTGGTGGACGAGGAAAACGTGCTAAGCCAGCTCCAGCTGCAGCCTCTTTGCCATCAGCAGCTGCAACATCCGCCACAAAACCACTTTGAGGACTTGCACCACAAAACACCTGTAGGAGGCAGGCTGTCGCAGCATCTGCAAGAATGGCGAGCCATTACTTCAGATGTTTGGGCTCTAGAAATAATAGCCCAAGGCTATTGCCTTCCTTTTCTAAAGCAACCTCAAAGCAATCCACCAGGGAAACACCCGTTGAAACTTTGAAACCCGCTCCTTCAGCAGGAAGTTCTAACCCTGCTGGAAGAAAGGTTCTATAGAACCAGTACCTGCAGCGGAGAGGAACCAGGGTTGGTACTCCCTGTATTTTTTTTATCCCCAAAAAGGACAGAGGACTGAGACCCATCTTGGACTTAAGAAACTTGAACAAGTTCCTCAGGAAGGACAAGTTCAAGAGGGTTAGCCTTTATCAGATCCTTCAGGCCCTTCAACTCCAGGACTGGTTGGTGTCATTGGACCTCCAGGATGCTTATTTTCATGTGCTGATTCATGGCAAACACAGAAAATACCTGAGGTTCGTAGTTGGCGACTCACACTATAAGTTTCGAGTCCTGCCATTCGGTTTGACCTCCGCCCCGAGGGTCTTCACCAAGTTAATGGTAGTGGTGGCAGCGCACCTCAGGAGAGGGGGGGGATTCATGTCTACACCTACCTGGACGATTGTTTGAACAGAGCGCGCTCTGCCGAGCAAGCACTGGATCATCTGAAAGTCACCTGCCACTTCCTCCACAAACTGGGCTTCTCCCTCAATTTAAAGAAGTCTCAAATGACACCTCCCCAACAGCTTCAGTACATAGGAGCTGTATTAGATACTTCCTTGGGCAAGAGCTCGCCTCCCAAGACGAGGGCTCAAGACATTCTTCAGATGGTTTCCAAATTCCAAAATGCCCAAAATCTCCAGGCTTGCGACTTTTTAAGGTTTCTCGGCCTCATGGAATCCTGCATCTTTCTGGTGCCAGAGGCACACTTGAGGATGAGATCCCTTCAATGGGACCTAAAGACTCAGTGTTCCCAGTTCTCGGGTCAAAAGACGGATCTTCTTCAGATTCCGAACAAGGTCAGACAAGACCTTCTTTGGTGGACCTGTGCAGAGAACATCCTAAAGGGAGAACCTTTTTGGCAACCATGGCCGGAGATCACAGTAGTGACGGACGCCTCACTCCTGGGGTGGGGAGCGCATGCCAACGATTTGACAATAAACGGTCGTTGGTCTACATCGGAGTCCAAACTACATATCAACCTTTTGGAGCTGAGGACAATCAGACTGGCGCTGAAGGCCTTCCTGCCATCTGTCAGGGGAAAGAATGTCCTGATAATGACGGACAACACAGTGGCCATGCAATACCTAAACAAAAGAGGAGGTGTGGGTTCACTACCCCTGTGCAGAGAGGCAATGCAGCTCTGATATTGGGCAATTCAGGAAGGAATCTCTTTAACAGCAATTCATCTAGCCGGGGAAGAGAATATGACGGCAGATGCTCCGAGCTGGCAGAGCACGGTATCCCACGAATGGGAATTGGCTCAGGAAGTCATTCAAGAGATCTTCGCCCTTTGGGGAACCCCTCAGGTAGACCTAGTCGCAACCAGTACCAACACAAAATGCGAAAGTTATTGCTCAAGAGAATTTCCCCCGAGACGAGCCCTGGGCGACGCGTTCGTGGTGGATTGGAATTTCTCACTATTGTACGCATTCCCTCCGATTCCCGTCATTCCTCAGGTCATCGGGAAGCTAAGGCGCTTCGGGAACCGCATGACCCTAATTGCTCCGTATTGGGCCAGGAGAACGTGGTTTCCGGACCTTCTAGATATGTCCATCTGTCCTCCAGTACGTCTTCCTCAGAGAGAGAACCTTCTCTCTCAAATGGAAGGTCATGTTCTCCACCCAGAGGTCAGAACACTCCACCTTCATGCTTGGTATCTGAAAGGCTGAGATACAGGGATTGGAACCTTCCAGATGTTATGGAGGTGTTGCTTTCGGCAAGAAGGCCAGCAACAAAGTTTCTGTACCGTTGCCGTTGGAAAAAGTTTTGCAACTGGTGCAGGGAAAAGAAGGTCGATCCTTTTCTATGTTCTATTCCGGTAGTACTATCTTTTCTTCTGACCCTAGCACATAGAGGTCTGAATATCAGAACAATAAAAGGTTACCTTGCAGCGCTTTCCATTTTCAAGCGCTCAACGGAAGAATGCTCCTACTTCAAAATTCCTTTGATAACACAATTCCTAAAAGGTCTCACTAATGTGTTTCCTCCTCATCCATTTCAAGTACCGATTTGGGATCTAAATTTTGTCTTACAATTCTTAATGTGTGCCCCTTTTGAGCCTATGCACACGTTATTAACATGGAAAATGGCCTTTTTAGGTGATCTAACATCAGCAAGAAGAGTGAGCGAATTACAGGCACGGTCTTCTGGGCCACCCTATACTGTTTTCCCTATGGACAGAGTTGTATTGAGGGTTAAACCATCATTTTTACCAAAGGTAATATCTGATTTTCATTTAAGTCACAAAATTGTTTTACCCTCATTCTATCCTCCACCTCATCCTTCTAAGGAGGAAGAAAGATTACACAGGCTGGACCCAAAAAGAGCTTTAAGCTTTTACATCTCTAGACTTTCTAGGCTTAGAGTGGACAACCAGTTGTTTATAGGCTACACAGGAAGAAAACTGGTTCAATCAGTAACAAAACAGACAATTTCACGCTGGATAGTGCTTTGCATTTCAGAATGCCGCAGACTAGCACAAAAAGACCCACCAGAAGGGTTAAGGGTTCATTCCACCAGAGACATCGCCTCTTCCACAGCCCTTCAAAGAGGTGTCCCAATAAGGTCCATTTGCGAAGCAGCAGCTTGGTCTTCACTTCACACCTTCTCAAAATCCTATAGCCTGGTTGCTTCCCAGTCTAGGGAGCTGACCTTTGGAAAAGCAGTGCTTTATTCTGCCATCTAAAGGCATTGGTGGGAAAAAATCTGACCCCTCCTCCAGAGGAACTATGCAAAATACTGCTTTGGGAGCCTATCTAAGATGAGGAATACGTTTGAGGACACAATCCACTCGAAGAACAAGTTACTTACCAACTGATAACGTTCTTTCGATTGAATGTTCCTCCAACATATTCCTCATCGCCCTCCCAACCTACCCCTCTGTAGATTTTTTCCGGGTTATTGCCATCTCAAATCTCGCAAGGCTGATATCTGTCTGCCGGCACAATCTACACAGTACAAGATCACAGATACAAAAGAGGAGCAAAACAGAACTGAGGCCAACGGGCGCTGCGCGTGCTACTTATGCACCCGATAACGTCACCCTCGACGGAGGCCTTCGAGGGACCATCGACTCGAAGACATCGATACATGGCGCCCTCGGCTGAAAAACATTCCGAAGAGCAGCAAAGCTGGATGGAATACATCTAAGATGAGGAATACGTTGGAGGAACATGCAATCGAATTAAAGTTACCAGTTGGTAAGTAACTTGTTCTTCTTAATAGTAATCGTGACACTTGGTACAATAGTTTTTTCATAGACCTTTCATCTTCCCCGAAAGGTAAATATGGGAAAAGATTTCATACAGGTTTCACCAAAACTGTGAGTGCCCGCTCTGACGGGCACTGTGCAGTTTAAAAGTAGACACAACTGTGTTTCGACCTATAGCCTTTTCTGTGAGCTACGTATTTAGTAGGCCTTGATCATGACAGGGAATTGATGCCTGGTCTCAGGTTGGCTGTCCGTGCCTTTATGCATAAGCATATAGATTCAATGATTGAAATACGCCATGGGCGTGACGATCCCCCTGTGGTCCATCTGGGAGTTCCAACTGGTAAGCGATCTGAGGCCTGTGAGTTTGTGTGGATATGGTCTGGTTAGCCACGATGGGGTCCGTGCGTAATCAGTGTCACCCCGTGGGTTGTCTCAATCATGGAGATTTTGTAGATCTAAGCCTCTGTGCTCGTCCGATCGCAGTGCGCAAATCTAGAAATAGGTCATGGGTTGATCTATTGATAATGTGAGGTGGGAGGAGAGTGGCAAACAGGATTATAACACCCTTAAGCAGGAGAGGTAGGTGGTCTGGTCTTCCCACTTTGAGAATTGAAAATATGGGTGTGGTTTGTGCCCCTGAAAAGACGGAAAGCAGGCTCATGTACTCTGTTACTGAGACAGCGATTAAACTGTTGCCTGGCTCTGTGCCTGCAATGCAGTAATAAAAAGCATATGCAAAGAGGTGAACGCAAATCTTTTTTTCAAAAGGACCCTTTTAGGGAACAAGGCAAAAAGGGTCCCATGCATAAATGTTGTTCCCTTTAAGTGTTTTTTTTCCTTTTCTCTAAAAAGAAACATTTTATTTAACCAATTTGCAATTTCATGAACATTCTAATATCATTTCATACCAAAATTCTTTTGATGTCATGAAAAATACTTGAACACATAAAGCATTAAAACTTACAAAGTTGAATTACCCCCCAACCTAAACAGACAAGAAAAGTGTCTACACTAACAAAATAAATTTTCACATGAACAAACTAGCATTTATTGACAATGAACATAAAATACAAAAGGTACACAAATGGTTACATATTAATGTAATCCTGACTTTATTACTGTGTCATCCTGATTATAATGCCATAAATGTGTACTAGATGCACTTAAATCAAAATGCAATATTTACAGTTGCTGTTGTTATTTTTTGCCAACTTAAGTTTTGGCTAAGAGGGTGCATTCTCTTGGCCTAGCCTTATTCAAAGCATAGCATATTTGTCAAGGGAGGTGATGAGAAATGAATGCATCTACAAAATATAATGTATGAACATGGGCTTTGGGTGAAAAATAGTGTTTTTTTTAAAAACTACAATTGCATAACGTACATGTGCAAAATGAACGCCCCTGTTTATCCCACGAGTGACAATTCCAGTTTCAGTGAAGATATCTGCAATTCAATTCGGTACCATGGGCTCACTCGGTTTTGCTCCTAAGTGCCCTGCCATGCTGAGAAAATAATTAGTCTCATTCAGAATTGCTCTGCGTAGTTAGTATGGCAAAGAAGAAACCATTGTCTCATCTAGTGGTCTGTAACACTGCACCAAATGTACCTCTCTCAACGTAGCCCAACTTTTGCCAAACTTGAGCGTTAAAATGCACTAGCTGAATGTCGCCCAATGTGCCGCCATTGAAATAACCATCTACAACGTGGAAACAAACGTACTCCATAAACTGTTTCCATGCCTGAACTGAGGCACCAAGTAAATTCGAACTATCTTACTAAATTTAGCCGTGTTACGTGTTAAAAAGAGTGAATACTAGATCTTTCTGACCCTGCCTCTTCCATTCAACACCTTAACACTAACATAAATAATGTATCAGGTTACAAGTTAAACCTAGAGTACAGGAGTTAGTGAGAGGCATGACTTCGGGTTAGTCTAACATTCCATTATTTGTATGACTTCGTAATCCACTTATATTAAATATTTAGGCCTACTCATTGCCTTTGATTCCATACTACTATCACGCTTAACACTAATATCATAATAGAGAAAATTAACAAGCTGTTTTCTGGATGGTCTCCGCTCTTCTCGTCCTGGTGGGGACGTTTTGAATCTATAAAAATGATTAGCCCTACAATATTTTATTTTCTATCAATGTTTCCTGTAGCTATCCACACCAATCCACACCAATTTTTTCAAAAAAACGAGCCTTTGCTTCTTAAATTTCTATGGAATCAAAAAACACCTAGGATCGCCATCAATAAACTAAGACTTTCTAACCTTGAAGGAGGAGTTTAATTTCCCAACTTCCAGTTATACCACAAATCATTTATACTCAAGCAACTGACCTTGTTTCTTTACTTTGAGAACCATCTCTGTGTCGCTCCTACATGGATCAATATTGAAGCTAGTATTACCCCTCTTTCCCTTTCTCATTTTTTACTCATTTTTTACTCTACTCGGCCTAATATCACTTCTTATCCTTCATTACACTTGTTTAAATCTATATGAGGAAAACTGCCTGCAAATAACTTCTCTGTAGTGGATTTGGGCGATATTTTCTTTTGGTTTAATAAGTCTGTTTCAAACCTAAATTTAACACTTTCAACAGATGGTATTCTTCAGGCATTAAACATGTTTAACAATTGTTTCATAATTCGACAGTAATCCCGTTTACACAAACACATGTAGGAAACTATACCTCTCCTGCTCTTCCAACAATGAACAAAAATCAAGCCTCATACCAATCCAAACAATTTCTAGGGTTTATATTAAATACACAAACGGAAATAGCGTATCCCTCTTAAGAAAGAGTACCTGCATTGCTTACCAAACTCCCTTGTAACATATCCGGTCTTTGGACAGAGGCAAATATGTTGCCTTTCAACAGACCTTCCACCAACCTGCTAGTGCTTTTAACCATTACAATAGACAACTCACTAACCGATTTGGGGGTGCAGAGCAACACGTTACTGAACACAAGTGTGTGCTAGAGCTCCTTTGGGTCAAGTATGCCTCTCTTCTCAATCCCTACTTCCAAACAGGAGTGTGCTTATCACACAAAATCTCACAGCCATGTTTGACATCATCAAAAATGGGGACGCACACAACATATTCATCCAGGCTCAACATTTACCAGGAGAGCACAATTATCTTGTAGATAATCTAAGCCAAGTACTCGTGCAAGTACATGAATGGGAACCCAGCACTAGCACATTCAAACAAATGTGTTTACATCACGGGGCAACCAGCAGTAGATCTTTGCAAAAGCAGAGCATGCCAAATGCCACTACTATGCATCCAGGTATCCGCGATATGGGTCCCTAAGCAATTAACTGTGGATGAACTGGTCTGGGATTTTTGCGTCCAATTTTTTCCCTTACTCCATTCCTTCAATAGGTAGTGCACAAATAGCTTCAAGAACAGTTAACTGTGATTCTGATTGTGCCAATGTAGTTGAGACGGCAGTGTTATACCAAACTCTTAACCTTGTCTGTATGTCCACTTCGCGCCTTGAAACACTTGTGTATAGGCGCTTTATAAATGCCATATCATATCATCATGATGCATCTCCCAATGCGTGACCTACTCATTCAGAGGCAGCAAATTACATACCAGAGTCCGCACACACACAACTTGGCAGCATGGATCCTTAAGTCAGTTTGGTCATTCACACTTGGCCCCATGATACGTGAAAACCAGTGGTCGAAGGGAGCGGTGCTCCTATACTTTTTTAAATAGTTTTACAGCTCCTATACTTTTATTTTAAAAAGAAACTGTTCTGGAACGGTTTCGTTTTAAAATAACAGTGTAGGAAGATGAAACTTGCACTTTCAGTGCACTGCACTGAACATTCCAATAAACAGCAGGCAAATGTGTTTGGGGGTTTGTATTGTGTGTGGGGTGGGGCAGGGCAGTGGTGTTTCTTAGGAGCAGGGCAGGCTAGCAAGGAACATAGTTCCACTACTTCTTTTCTTAAACTTTGACCACTGGTGAAAACTTAACACTAGACATTGCTAATTTAATAAGTGGAAGTGATTTGTCATTTGGTGTACAAAGAAGCATATGGGCCGGGGGCGCTTTTGCGTGGCTAACCAAAATGGCCACCTGAGAAGCTCTGGCGACAGTGTCTTTATCCTGAAAAAAATCCTTAGCTCTGCGGCATTGTTCACCCCCCGGGAACCAGAATATATGTGGGAACTAGTTGGATTCCTCTTAAATCAAACAGTTGCCTAGAGTACCAACCCTGTGGGCAGAACGGAGTGCGTTTCCGTGGCGGCCCTGCCCCGGCTCCCGAGGACCTGCTGGGGGAGGGGTGGCGCCGCCGCTTAGGGCGCGAAGGCGGAGAAACATGTATGCAAATTGCAGCTACACCAGTGACTTGAGCTACAGCCTCGATTCCCTGCCCGCTGGCCGTTAAGAACGGTGAACTTTGGAATCTGTGCGCAGGCCACCACCACCGCCAGCGATCCAATAACGACACCAGAGAGTGGGCGACGGCAAAATCTGTGCGGGGACCTGGCCGGAGCATCCCTGGGCTGCGGCTGGACTCTGAGGCATGCCCCACGGTGGCGAGTGACACAGCAGGCACATAGCCTGTGTGGCTGGAGAACAGGAGGGACCCGGTGAAACGGCAGGGGAGACCGCTCAACTAAACGGTAAGCTCCAGCTGCTGCAACCGCGCACCCCCCCCCTCACTCCCCCCAACCCAAGCCCCAACCGCAGCGTAGGCCTGAGAGCGATCCTGGGTACCCACCATGGAGGTGCATAATCTGAGGTCACCACTGCTCCACCGTGGGCTCTCGGCCAGAGCATACACCCCAGCAGCTCATGGCAGAGTACCTAACGGAACACACTAAACTAAAACACGCCTGCACCACCAAAGGGGAAGAGCAGGACCCCAGGAGGCTCTCCACCTCCGAGACGAGCAGCGCGCCCTCAGGCCATACATGGGGCACTACCAGAACAAACTACCTGTCCCGGGGGCTAGCTGAATCCCACCTCCTGCAAAGCAGGAAACACCCTGATAAATAAGTCGGAGAGCAGGGGTGGTGGACATTGCTGGCCGCAGATGAGCTCCTTATACAGCACACAATACGTGGCACAGCTTGGAAGAGCCACACTGTGCTAACAATATATAGTCCTAGGACGATCCAACCGGCCCTGGGGCATTATTGACTAAGACAGCGACACAGCAGTGGGTGAAGAGGCAGGGAGAAACCCACAAACTACGTGCCTGACCCATCCTCAACCGGCACAGGTGCACAGGGCTCAATCACAGAACAGACAAAGAGGCTTCCCCTCCAAGACCAGAGGATTAAAAGCTCGCTAGTACCACAGACTGCCTGAGGGATACAGATCTGCACTCCACCCCCCAGGTCCTATGGTGTGGTCACCACAGGGATAACGATCTGATACGAGCTGAAATACGTGGGGAGGGGTGGTCCAGAGGAGAAGGGAGCGTGATGGAATCTGGGGGCCCCTGGGGCAAGTGAGCACAAGAAACTCGACCAGAACCTGGACTCTCCCTCCCTACCCGACAGACGGGTCGTAAGCTTGCCGCCTCTGGGTTGAGGGCGGAGACTGCACTGCAAGGCACCTGCACAGTATAGCTGGGACACAGCTACAACCATTAATAACAGTCTGCAATCATGTAAGCATAAGAGGTGACGTCCACCGCTAGGAAGAAGGCGTTTGCCTGGTGTGAACCTTACTAACCCGAAAACAAAATAAAGGCAATAAGGACCCAGCGGCCTAGTCCAATACCGACAACCTCAAAGCAGAAACTAACACGCAACGAGTATAGCAGCTGGAAATTCTTGGAGAGCTACCGAGCGGTGCAACCAGTGCAACCGGCGGCGGCTTCCGGGGGAGGGCCAACCAGAAGACATCTCTACCATGGTCAATCCTAAAAAACAGGCCAAAATGGATCAATTCGCACGTATGGATCAGTCGCAGCCAACACCATCCCAGGAACAGAGCCAAGCACCATCCCAAATAGACGTTGCAGCCCTGAATCAGACATTGTTAGCCCAGAAGAGCAGCATTGAAAACCTAGGGGCTAAGATATATGCTCTGATATGTAAGGTACACATATCGGCCATACAGATTGACAAGCTATGTTTACGAATGTCAGAAGCTGAACAACGAATGGGGGATGGAGAGGACAAGGTGGCAATCCTGCAGCGCCAAGTGGCATTGCTACAACAATCCGTTAAAGTAATGGCCAAGAATGAAGATTTGGAGGGGCGATCAAGGCAGAACAATATTCGAATTCTAGGTGTTCCGGAAACAACTCCGATTGACAACATGGAGAAGTTTTAGGAAACCCTACTGATAGAAATCTTAGGCAATCCACCCCCTGACCTCCCCATATATCCATGTTTATGGTGGAACGGGTGCACCGATCGCTGACTGCCAAGGCCCCCGGCCTCCCAGAGCACCCGAGCATAGCTAATATATTCAGCTATAGAGGCAGGGATATCCTGCTGCGAGCTGCTAGAGAGAAGAGGGATCTGCGATGGGGATCTTCTACAATTCGGCTTTTTCCAGACTTTAACTCTACGGTACAGGATAAGCGCAAGACCTTCCAAGCTGTCAAGAATATTTTGCGCAAAAAAGAAATAAAAAAGGCTATGCTATACCCGGCCAAACTTAAGAGTGCAGCACAATGGTACTACTACCTTTTTTGCCTCGCCGGAGTCAGCAGAACGCTTTGCAATGAACCTCCCCGACCCAGGGGCTCACCGAGACAATCGCCCCATCGGCCCTAAGACATAGTCACATGGCCCTAATATATCGTTACGTCCAAATAGTCAACCAGATCTCTTAGATCTAACTCCAACACCCACCTACTCATCCCCCGCTTCAAGAACTCGAACAGGCAATTCCATTTTCCCTGTAGCTGCTCCCAGAATCTGGAAATCACTACCATCTAACATAAGCAATGAGCCCTCCCATACGCATTTCAAGAAACTATTAAAAACTTGGTGCATGATGCATTGAACTGCTTGTTTGGTCCAAGGCTGCCGGCCCAGAAACACTCTGACAATGCTAATTGCTCTTCTGCTCATCACTTATACTGTAACCAGAAAGTATTGTAAGTAATCCTGTAACCTATGCCGTGACACCCCTGGGTTTGGGCGTATAATCAAATGTAATAATAAATAAAATGGTAATGTCCCGGGTAATATGGCCCCAACCCAGACGTTTAATGGGTTCCAGGGGTGCTGGACGGAGCCAAGGAGCACTAAATAATGGCCGTGGCCAGCGCTCCATTACCCGCAGCCACTGCGGTCTTGTTAAGTAATGTTAAAGTGGGAAGTTTGGGGAACGGGGAGGGAATGAGAGCCGGTAGGTTTTTGTTTCTGGTGTAGGAGGGTAAGGGAGAGTTTGGGGGAACGACATTGGTTTTCTACACCAATATCAACAGTTACAGGACGTAACAGAGGAGGTATGAAGGCTCACATACGGTATATACCTCAATTGCAGGCGGCACAAAATAATGACGCACCGCTAATGCCCATCTACAGAACACAAACAAATAACCCCACTACCGACATGAATATTGATACACAGTACACATTATGGGTCCACCACTCATAGGAGAGAAGTTGGACACGGCACCATCAATACTGTCTTGGAATATACAGGGACTCGCCAACAAGAAGAAAAAAATCCTGCTTAATAGCAAACAGTAGTCAAAACCACAGAGTAAACGTACTATGCCTGCAGGAGACTCACCTGGCAAGGGCGGCTCCCCTCCACAAACTAGAAGGATGTGGCATCCATAGATATGACTCCTCTTACGCCATGCACACTCGCAGAGTGACTATTTATATTCACGGAACTCTACAATACAAATTACACTAGCAAATTAAGGATGAGGCGGTGCATATTGGCGGTGGAGATTGATAGCACAAAATTCCTACTTATAAACATTTATGCACCCAACACAGACTCCCCAGAGTTTTCATCAGTGAGCTAAGCATATCCATAAATCTCCTGGGTATGAAATCATATGGGCAGGCTACTTCAATATGGCCCTCGCATTGGAACTGGATAGGACAATAACCACACAACAATCCCTTCCCCAAGCAGTCAAAGCGCGGGCATCCATTGCCAGCTACCACGAACTACACGACATATGACGTGGTGCGCACCTGCTTAAAAGAGAGTATACTTTCTTCTCAGGTGTTCACAGTAGCTCATCCAGGATAGATTATATTATGGCCAAGACCCCTAATAATATCCCTCCTCGATCTCCCAGTGTATAAAATAGTTGGAATCCCACTCACACATGAAAGATGTTTCCAGTCACACTTTCAGGCACCGGGGGTCCTGACCCTGGGGGGGACCTGGTACTAGGTGGTCAACTTATTAAATGGGATGAACTACGAATAAAGGGGATCACAATGCTGTGACTTTGCTTCTGTATTATAGGTTATGGGAGATATTGAAAACCAAATGGCCCAACTTCCCACAAGCCCCTACACCCCACCCTGCACAACTATATGGGACTAACCCACTATCCACCAAGAAACTAGTCTGGACTATTTACAAGCTGATTAGGGGCTGGAAGGTAGTGAGGAAACGGCCCTATAAAAGGACCTGGAAAGACACGTTGGGAGCACCACTTAGTGAGGAACAATGGAAAATTGTCTGCATGAAAACCCGCAACCTGTCCTTGAATTGCCAGTTTAGACTGACCCATCACAAGTTCCTAAACCAAGTATACTATTCCCCTCTCAAATTGAGCAGGTTCTTCCCAGAGAACTCTCCCTCATGTAAAAGATGTGGCTCAGAACCAGCCGACTTTTATCACGTAGCATGGACATGCCCGCTCGTCAGAACCTTCTGGAGGAAGATTGAGGAGGCAATGACAGAAATGCTTCCCACACCACGGATCTACTCACCAAAGTTGTGGCACCTAGCACTGATTACAGAAGGTTCTCGCATTACAAAGAAACCATTGTGGATGGCCTCAACCAGTTACCTGGTGGCAAGGTCCTGGGGGAAAAATACTGCTCCCACGTTTACAAGATGGTTGGGAACAATGAGCACATGTGAGCAAAGGGAAACCAGTTATGCTTCAACACTATCAGCCAACAGCCGCCTGTTTGATTACTGGCCCCCAGTTTCGTCAATACCACACAGATATACAACAGAGTGCACAAACCCCTGAAGCAACTCCATAAACAAAACATAAAGAAATCGACATTTAAGGTCGGGAAGGCACCTCGTCAGTTTGTCTGAGGAGGTGTGATATCAATGTGAAACATATACTATGGGTGGGGCCTTTGAATATTGATCATTAACTCCTGAAGAGATGGATGGCAAGGTCGCCAGAAGAACAGCAATATAGTCCACTACTATCTCGGAGCATAAAGGAAGGTGTACTTGTAATAATCATATGGTATAGTAGAATGGGTACAAAATTGTCAATTTTAACACCTGTTTGGAACCACCGTGAGCTGGTGGGGTGGATGGGTGGGTTACAGGGGGAACAGGTACAGGAAATGCTGTTTGTGTTGTCAGGAAATCAAAAAAGAAAGTTTTTTTTTAAAAACAAAGAAGCATATCAATCCTTTTGGCTAATCACCAGGTGTTATTCTTAATTATCTGCTTTAATTACCGGCTCAGTTTTAGTATGCAACTTGCTCAAAGCACATTTGGCAATATACACCTGAAAGCAGTCTCGTGGTGAAGAATATCTTGCTGAGCCAATGCATAAAGCCTCTTTAAAGGAGCCTGCCTACAAAGGTGCTTTCCTCATTGCAGTCATCTCTATCAGACGAATAGGCAAACTGCAGGCTTTATTAGTCTCCAAATTAATTGTCCACATACATAAAAGTGAAGAGGCTTTAGAAACACATCCATGTTTTCACCCATTAAAATTAATTTCAAAATTCTTTGTTAATCCCCTTGAATTGCCAGCATTCTTTCCCCTGTCCTCAAAATAGGGAGAAAAAGAGATCCACGCGCTTGATCAGAGGACAGTCCTGTTCTACCTTAGCAGAAACCAAAGGACTAAGGAAAACACACACATTGTATTTTACAATGGCAACAGGAAGATAAGGTGATCCAATAATCAAGTTCACCATCGCAAGATGTATAGTTAGTTTGCTAATGTATAGCACAGCTGAATACAATAAACAAAACTCATCCGTTGACCCCTAAAACACACATTACAAGCAGCCCCAGGGCAACACTGGCCTTCATTTCAAATGCACTGTTGGATGCCATTTGTAATACAGCATCATGGAGTTCTATACACACTTTTAGACAACATTGTTTGGACACACTGGTAAGAGCAGTTCCATGGTGGGTAATGCAGTCGATATATGAAGGATCCTTGGTCCCTGTCGGCTTAGTTTTGAGTTAACGCAGGAGTGTTTGGCAGAGTGTTGGCCCTGCTGTTACATTTGCCAGAGATTTTGCCTGTGATTGCAAAGCTGCAGTCTGCTTTTGCTGCTTGTTGCTAGGAGGAAGAGGAGCTGCTGCCTACTAAACGCTTGCCTACAGCGGAGTGTAGGCAGAGTATTTGGCCGTAGGTTATTAACTACAAGGAAGGTTATCCCCTCCAATGGCATCTCTGAATGTCTGCTGTATGTGAGCCGGAGCAAGGAAAAAAACACAACAAAGACAGACTCCGCTTCTCTTCGTCTCAGGGATTTGGAGACGCAAACTTGGAGATGCGGAGGTGGAGACAGCGGTAACCTACGGCAAGCTACGGCATGATAAGGAGCTGGTAAGCGAATCTCTACTTGCGTGAACTTGATTGGGAGACTGCAGGGGAAGTGGGGGACCCTTTGATCCTTGATCACAACTCATCCACCATAAGAGTCAATTATATTTTTCTTCCCAGCAACATTTCATTAATATGTTGCACATATATAAAAGTGTGGCCCTGATAGATGGAAAGGTAAAAGGCGAAAAGTAATAGACAAGGCGGGAAAAAGAGACGTTCCCTTGTGATCAGTGAATACTGTAACAAAATCTGATTGAATTCAGCTCTTGATTGAACCCAGTGCCTAGTGGCGGAATAAGAAATGGGAGATGAGCGAGATGACGTGAAAATAATTGACCAACACATGGGACGTGAGGAGCAACTTATAAAGCAACCTACAAATGCCGCTGACCTCTTGAGGTTGGCTTTGCCTGAAATAAGTAAAAAATATGCCCGGAGAGGTAGGAGAGGACATGGGATCCATCTCTGGTCAAAAATGTGTCGGTGCCACGACAATCTCGCCAGAAAATATCTTACGGGTCTAGGGTCTCCTAATGAGAGACTCTGGGTGAGCCCCAGCAAAGATGTAAACCCAACAGGCATTAGCGCGCAACAAACAGACAAACTTCCAAACGGAACCACAGAACCTGCATCTACTCTGCTTGACAGGGCAGACAGAGGTGTGGCAGGTTTGGGGAGTCCTTCGGACGAGCTGTGTCGGTCATTCTCCGGGGCATCTTCCCCGAAAGTGTATAAATTTGGAAGGAGAAATAACACTAGTTGTACCCCAGTAAAGACTTCTTCCTTGTCTAAATGTAGAGCACCCTGGAAACCTGCCACAATAACTTCAGAATTGTTAGTTCCTAGGCAAATATTCTTCTTTTGAAGACCAGAGCATGTGAAAAACATCAGCTCGGAGCAAGCTCGGGACGAGGAGTTAAACACCTCATCTAACGAAGAATGATTGCCAAATAATAGGTCACAAAAAGGTTTGGAGAAACCTGTGGTCTCTATGGATACAATCGTTAACAGCAGGTTGAATTCCGGGACAAACCCAACGCCACCTCAACCCAATACAGAAGGATGTTCCAGCAATAATAAGTGGGTGGCTGATCCTCAAAATAAACAACTAGAGGCTAGGAGTAGAAAGCAAGCTGATGACTCGTCTCCCACAGACGAGGATATATTAGTTGTAATGGAACCGATTAAACTTGATAAAGCATCCCAAAAAAACTCTTCTGTAGACTCAGAGTTAATTACTGCATTAACATTAACTTTTAACACCATACATGAAGCTACATGAGACTCAACAATCAAATAAGGGACCAATTGACTCTAATAGCCATCCTTCATCCAAAGTGATCTTTATTGAAGATTTTGTGGCGGCTTTCCAGTCAAACCTCGACAAGAACACTGAACAAAATACGAAAATCCTGCATAGTTTAATAGACCCCATCATACAGGAAAAAAATAACTGAGAGCCGAAACTGTCAAACCAAACCAATCCATTATCAACCTAGCAAAGGACTTAACTCCCCGAGACGATGATATAACTCATGAGCAGGGCCCAGTGCTTCATGGATCCCGGAACACAGGAGACACATGTAGGGAAGTACCTACCTTGAATAAAGAACATTCGGCGATAACCAGCACCAAGAGGAAATGTGAACGTCCTGTGGGGGACTTTGACGATTCAGACAACAGTCCTCTAGGTAAAAGAAAATACAGAATCTTCACGAAACTGACTGGGGTGGAGCAAAAACTAAACTCTCTGACCACAAAAAGAGAACTTTTAAAAGCAAGCCTGCTGAAACAAAAGAAACAACAAATAAGTCAGGCTGCTATAACTGATTCACTGAATAGGATTGAGAGATCGGAAAGGTGTACACATTGTTAAAAGCTCAGGAAACCCGGGAAGAGAGTCCACATTAAAGAACATACAATGTGGGTCTTTATTACCAGAAGTAGCCATTGGTGTAGATCGGCTTGGCAATGAACCAGCGGCCGTCCCTTGTAATAAAAAAGATGCACAAAACGAAGTAAACAAAGAACAACAAACAGAAATACTCATGAACCTATCCACATACACAGTTACAGAAGGTGAAGATTCAAATGATAAGGAAAGGAGCGATTGCCCATACCTAGGAAGAAGCATACACCACAAGGCTACTACAGATTGCGATGGAAACTCAGACAACGAGGCTTCCTCGAGACAATCCTCCCGCAAAGACAGATAACCATTGTAGAACTGAGTAAACCGCCTCGGGTAGCAGACCAGTGCCATGCAGTGAGATCGAGAACTCAGAAAAGAAATCTAGAGGAGGAAGAAAGTGAAGTACCTCTTAGGGAGATAACAGTGACTTTCAAACTGCTACTAACGTTTTAGGAATAAGTATAAATAACCGCATTGTGGAGACTCCCCAAGAAACAAGGTTAAGAATAAAAATGAGAACCTTACCTCGCAGGGGAGAATAGTCACAAACAAATACTGTAAATTCACATTAGAACCTGTAATTGACTTTTATAAAAATGAAGTTTGTCCCGATCATCACTTACGGATCAGAAACTACAACTCTCCTTCCCAAGGAGCTCTGGCCGAAGTTGGAAGGGGCGTATTGGAGACAGGTGCTGGTGCTCCCCTCAGAAATTCCTATGGAACTGATATGTGAAGAGCTGGGCCTGACGTTACTGTATGCAGTTGTCCAATGGAAAAGGTTAGCCTTCTTTCGTAAATGCCTCCTAGACAAGTTGGAAGGAGGTTTTTACCTGCTGAATCGTGGATTGCAGGATGATTTGGGACAAGCGATAAAAACTTGGAGAATGTTTGAGTATTCTTGTTGACTTGAGCACTACAGAGGAAACTATAAAGATGCCGCCAGCTAAGACAAAAAGAAAGTTTCTGGACCAGGATTGGATCTCCACAAGAGAAAAGGTCAGAGGTTTAAAGCTCTATGGACATAAAGACCCTGTACATAGAGCAAGTGGAAACCCGCAGCAATACTTGAAAACATTTCCATGTTATCGACGAAGATCTGATTTCATGAGATTCTGGATGAACTGCAAGAAAAGAGGAAACCCTGCGAGGTTGTTAGGGAGAATTGTCATTCTATGGCTAATTTCCCTTACCTATAGAGTCCCCCAGCAGCTTTGCTGGATTTGAAGGGTTTGTTTTTTTCTCCTGCCAAGAGTGACTCTTTTTCCCACTCTCGGGCATTTTTGCTTTGTCTGTTCTAGGCTATTTTTGTGTTTAATGTCTATGGGGTTTTTTGCACCCTCATAGGAACCATCTTTATCCACATGTTACAGAGCACCCTCTGTGCAGTAACCCAGGGGTGTTGTAGCGACCCCCAAACAGACTCCATATCCTGGGACTGACTACTGTCTCCCAGGGCATGTAAAGTCCCCATTGACTTTAATAGTCAATCTTTATGATCAAAACCAGTACAACCCATCTTATTATGGAGGTATTGGAAGGGGTTAATAGTTTTTCCCCTATGTTCATTTTCGAGAGGGTACCGTACAGTCCCTCTCTCAAAAGTTTCTGGCTGGTGGCAGTGGATACTACCGTAAATATTTGACCGCAAATATTTCCCTATGGGATTTTCCCATTGTTCGAGGCTACCAATTTTCTGACAGCCTCTAACATACCGCTGGTTTATTTTTATATTAACTTTACTCCGGTAGGTTTTATTTGCCAGAACTTTAATATAAATTCTTTCTCGTGTCTTTCTCTAATATCCAAACCCAGGTTGGGGATCCTTTGTTCGTCCTTTTGGCGGGCTTCTGCGAAGAAGCCCTCCTTTCAGCGCCACTGAGTCTGGGGTGGAACCACTGTGTGGGAGGGGGGAGTAGGACCCCTGGACAGGGTTGCCTCACCAACCCATGTCGGACTCTGCCCTGATAGGCTGGAGGGTCTCCCGCCAGGATGACCACTCCACTTTGTGAGTGACAGCTAGGCTGTATGAATGGGGATCTTTTTGCATAAAAGTAGGGTCCTGAGAACTGGAAGAGCAAGACGTCGCCACTGGAACTAAGAAGCCAAAGAGGAGAATAGCCAAAGACATCTGCAACGACTGAACCACCGGTGAAGCCCTGCGGCAGCGTCTCTCCACTTTTCTCCACACGACGAGAGAAGATCTTCATCTGCAAGAGCCTTCTTCCCTTGAGCTGGTGGGGCCATCCAGTTTGCCAATCACCTTCCCGGACCTGCCTTGGTAGAATCGCCAGTGCCCTGCACTAGGAGACCGGATAGCCAGGCACCCGTCCACCCGGACCGCAATTTAAAGGAGCATACCTTTATTTGTTTGGCAGCACCGCGGCTGGTTTTATCCCTGGGCAGTGTAGTAACTCTAACCTTCTTCCACGACGAGAGCATCTCTTCCTCTGCTGGATCTCCCGAACTGCAGGAACTGCCAGGAACAACCTCCACCGCAGGAGCCTCTTCTACATTTTAAGGTGCTTTGTTCCGCCAGGCCTCCCTTTTCGTCCGGTAGTGCTAAAGGTGTTTTAAATCCTTTACATACCTGTTGGGTTGGCCGCCCCTATCCTCTAACATTGTCTTTCACCTTCTGCATCCATCTTTTCGAATCGTTTATCAAAGACTTGACTGCAGCTACAAAAACATTTTTGCTCCTGGGCCCTTTAGAGTCAATAGGACTCTGGCACAGTCCTATTGACTATGGCTGAATTTGTTAGAACTGCCTTCTCTAGATTGCTGCTCAACTAGAACTGTGTTGGTGCACCCAATTCGTTTAACCACCTTTTCCTTCCCACTTTTTAAACTTGTGAAGTGCCATTTTGCTCGGTTTTCATTTTAAGTATTATACATGCTAAAGTACTGCCTTACCTAAACTTGTTCACAAACTTATGGGAAGTGTTGCTAGGGTGTTTAAGAATATATTTCTGTATAAATTGTGTTTTCCCTCTCTTGTGATAAATTGCTAGAGTGCCATTTGTGTTTGGTTTTCACTGTGCCGTTTTGCTCAGTTTTCACTCGTGTTCAACTGGTCTACAATTTAACTAGGGAGTTGTGTATACTTTTATTGACTGATTTTAACTTGCTTTAATAACTGTGATAAATGTGTTTAACTATAAGTGTGTAACATAAATATATATATTGTTTTTAATACAAAGCTTTGGTCAGTGTTTCTTTGTACCATAGTACTGTAGTCCTGTTGGGTAAACCCTGAATACTGCTCATCTCCCTCTTGAGATAAGTCTGACTGCTCAGCCACAGCTACCAACTAAATCTTTGTGGTACAGACTGATACCAAAGGGGATGTATTGCTCACACCTGTAGTCTTAATCTTCTGTAGTGTTCCCTAAGGGAACTGCATAGGATTCTGCCTAACACTTCATGAGATTCCGGATGAACTTGATGTCCAATAAAGAACTTCTGGAAGCAAGAAAAGAGAAAACCCTGCGAGATTACACTTGTAGATTACGTAAAGGGCAAAGGAAGACCTTCCACCACCTGACTCTGTGTCCCAGCCTAATACAAGAGAGAAGTAAATGGTTGGGCACATTTTTTGCCCAATACACAACAAGATCAATAGAGGAATGGTGGTCGGTGTTACTTCAAGGAGACAGTATTTCACTAACACTTGCCCTTTTGGCTTATTTGAAAAGTGTTTTCAAGGATACAGGAAAAGGCCGGAACAATCTGCCAAAACTGAACTAACCTGTACATTAACGAACAAGGTTTTGCGGATAAGAGACAATTTACTGGGATAGGGGGAGATTTGTACACTTCACCTTATATTATTTTTTTCTTGCTTCCACCGTCGATCATTTCTTTTTTCTTTTGTTCCTTCTTTTCTCTTTTTATTTTTCGTTTTCCTTTTAACTTTACCATTTCTTTTCCTTTTTTGATATCCTTGGATCTTGGATTTTAATGTCTAAATGTTTTAAATTATTAATATCCCATGTGAGACTTTGATAAATGCTTAAGGTTTAAAAACAAATGCTAATAAAAAAGTAAAAATAAAAGATAACGCAGTTATGGTTAAGCTGGTATTCCCATAGAACAAGACCTATTGTGGGTGGCCGATAACTTTGCTGGTGTCTGAATCTGCTCATAGCTTTCCGAAAAGGAAATATAAATCCAATTCCAATATTATTTAGAAATGTTTTGTGCCGTATCATGACTGAGTGCATAGTTATAAGATGGGGGCGGAGGGCGGGGCCCAAAGGTTTTGAAGTCTTAATTGTCCTGAAATTAAAAATAAACCACTTCAATGCCTTCAACACAAAACCATGCTTTTCGCATCTTTGGTTTTGACCTGTCCACTGGTTTCTTTACAAAATGTTAAAATGAAGGTCCATAAAAGTTAATTAAATGATCTCCATATCTCTGTTCTGTCCATGGGCTAAGTTCCTGATTTACTTTCTTGAGATGCCTCTCTGCCAATCAGGATTGCCTGTTATTTTTTGCAGTTCTCCAAAAGCAGTTGATTGTTCAATTGGGATAGGTGAATAATGTCAAAATATTTTAAAGTAGATAACAAGTTTGGTTTTGCAAATTGCATATGTAGTCTGTGTACAGTGTGGTGAAAAATATTCTAAAACACAACATTACACTAATGTTACATAAAACCACCTCCGCTGAGGTGAGGGGTAATCCAGATGGGAGTGTAGTGTGTTCAAAAGGGACAAAATAGCTGCTGTTTATTGACATAACCTGTGGGATGCGGACCCTGTGCTAGGAAACAAAATATTGCATTCGTTTTGCACATAAAACATTCGGGATGGCATCAAAGATGTTTTAAAAATGGCAAGAAATTAGCCTTTTTCTGCAGTATCCATGAACAAATGTCTGGACATTTTTGACTTACAAAAAAAAAGGAAAGTTCAGGTGGGATTTTTTGGTGCATTATACGTTTGGTGGTAATTTTGGAATAAGGTTGGTGGGTCTCTTCAGTGCTAAGGCCCTGTGTCCACTTTTCCCTGGCTTTGACAATGCAGTGGTTGTAGTGGGAGAAGGTGTCTGTGGAATGCTGGGTGTGTAGTAGGTTGGATGGTAGCTCTGTCATGTTTTTAGTGGGTCTTGCCATTGTCTGTGACAGTGTAAAATGACGATTGGGCTTGCTAAGTTTTTACTATTTTTAGTTGCAGGCCATGGATTGGACATTACACACTGGCCCGTATTGTCGGGTGGGATTTGGTGGTTGTGTGGACTGTCTGCTGGTAGTTCTAATTGTTTATTAATTGTTTATTTATACAGCGCTTATACACAGGTGTAGTGCTTCAAAGCGTGAGCTAACAAGGGAGTACAGTAATCATTCTCAGGCCTTGGTTTCCGAATGATCTAACAGAAAAACTAGCATATCAGGCCTGACGGCATTTCTCCTAGTGCAAGAAGTGTTACAGTTGCGACCAAGCTAGGCAGGGGAGCATGCATGCATACAGACAGTGGTACTAGGAAGGGGTGGTTGTGGGCCGGGGGGGACAAACACGTCCAGTCCAGCAGGGCCCTCGGTTAAGTGCAGAGAGGTTGCCTTTCACATGGATTGTAAACTGAAGTGCAGTGATGCTGAACATAGTGCAGCGGCCCGGAGGCAAGTGCAGAAGACTGGCGCGGGCACCTGTGACCTGTAAGCCTCTGGAGGTGAACCAGGCAACCAGTCAACAAGAACTCAAGAGTTAGGGAGGAGAAGGAGGAAGGGAGGTGGAGAGAAAAAGAACAGACGTTAGCAGGGGAGAGGGAGAGAAGAGGAAGGTCTTGAGGAGTTTCCGGAACTTAAGGTGCTCCTGCTCAAAACTGAGAGGGGCAGGGAGGCTGTTCCAGACGGAGGCACCTGCAAAGGATAAAGATCGACCCCCACATCTCTATTTGTGAAAAAGCGACTCACCCACAGAGAGTTGGAGGACGAGCAGAAGACTCTAGAAGGAGCGTATTTAGGAAGAGAGTGTTGTAGATAGCGCCTGCCCCGGCCCCAGAAAGCCTTGTCGATTAGGCCAGGGGCCCATGTAGATATTGAAGAGCCAAGGGGATAGGTTAGATCCCTGGGGGACACCACAAGAGGGTCTTGAACTTGATCCTTGCAGCCAGAAGGTGCCAATGGAAGGATTTTAGCGCCATAGAGATGCTGGGGTTTGAGGCCAAGGATATGTTTTGCGGTTCTGTTCTGGATGAGTTGTAGAAGACACAGAGTAAAAGTAGGAAGCTTGAGAAAGAGGCTGTTGCAATAGTCCAGCCTATAGAGAACTAGGGCTCTCGAGGCGGTGAGCCTCTGGGGGAAAGTGAGAAAAGGTAGAATACCTCAGAGGAGGTGCAGTTGGCGGTGGGACTTTTTTTGGAGATGTCGGAGATGTGAGCAGAGCAGGAGAGGGTGGAGTCGAAGATGACCCCTAGATTTGTTGCCTCATTGGTAGGTGAGGGCGTAGGGCCAAGGGATGCCAGCCAGTGGGAAAGCGAGAGCAGGGGTCCCAATGATGACGATCTGTGTCTTATTGGAAATCAGGCATAGATAGTTAGCAGCAACCCAAGACTGAATTGTGGATAGACAGTCGGGGCTGAGCGAGGAGGAGGAGGAGCAGGCTGAGGGTAACCTTAAAGAGAACTGCATGTCATCTGAATAACACTGAAAGTTAGTGCTAAAGGTAGAGATCCTTTGGGCCAGGGGGCCATGTAGATATTGAAGACCCAAGGGGATAGGTTAGATCCCTGGGGGACACCACAAGTAGAGAGAGTGATAGAGGAGAGAAAGGACCCTAGTTCCACCTGGGAGGGCCGGTCAGAGAGAAAGGAGGTGAGCCACGCCAGGGCCTGATCTGTGCTGCCAGGGTATCACAGAGACTGGTGATCAGGATGTTGTGGTTTACCGTATAGAAAGCAGAAGAGAGGTCAAGAAGAATGAGGACAGAGGGAGTTTGTCAAGATTTGAGAGAAGGTCTTTACGGGTGTTCAGAAGAGCAGTTGTTTCCATGCCTATGGATGCTCTAAAGCCAGACTGATTTTCATGGAGACAATGAACAGATTCAGTGTAGAGGGTAAGTTGAGTGAAAGCCAGCTTCTCCAGGAGTTTTCCCAGGAAAGGGGTGATGGAGATCGGTGATAGTTTGCTGGAATAGACGGTTCGTGGGAGGGTTTTTTCAGCAGAGGGTGCACAAGAGTGCTTGAGAGGAGAGGGGAAAACTCCAGTGGCGAAAGAGAGGTCGGCCAAGGCTGGAGTGAGTGTGTCAGTATTGTCCTTGATGGTTTTGGAGGGGCAAGGGTCCATCTGTTTGGAAGAGACCTGTCTAGTTACCTCATCCGGTGTGACAGGGCAGAGGGAGGAGAGAAGAGGGGAAGGGTTCGGGGCGGCCGAGGGGGGCCCAAGGGATGTTGGTGCAGGAGGGGGTGCAGAAGAGGGAGAGGACTGGATGTCCTGTGTTTTGGTGGTAAAGTGTGCAGCCAGGGCCAAGCAAAGGTGGGTGCAGTAGAGTATGCGGCTGCAGTAGGGTTGGGCATTTCCTTGCAGACTTGCCCGTGTTGTTAGATGCTGTGGAGATGCAGGCTTTAATGTAGACTCTTTTCTTGGAGCGGATGCAGAGTCTATATTGCCTTTGAAGAAGGCTGCAAGCCAGTTTGTCAGAGGGTGCACCTGAAGATCCCCATTTCCGTTCCGCTTCTCTGCACTTGCGTTCAAGGGCAGCCAGATTGGAATCGTACCATTGCACTTTTTGGCAGGCTTCAGTCGGACCCTCATGACGGGGGAAAGAATGTCAAGAGTGTTGGAGATGGAACTGTCAAAGTTAGAGATGGCTGTATCGGGGTTTGGGTCAGTGGCAGGAGTAGAAGGAGCTGAGTAGGTGGAGGCAAAGGAAGCCATTGAAGCACTTTTCATGGGTAGGATGACCTTCAAGTTAGGAGGTGGTGTAGGGTGTGCCATTGCTAAAGGAGAAGAGAGCTTCATGTGAGAAGAGAGAAGAGAATGATCAATCCATGAGAGTGAGGTAGTGAGTTGTGTAAAGAGGTTAGTGGCTCTTGTTATCGTCAGTTTTAGGGTAAAGTGGTGGCGATAAGGGGGGAGTTCCAATTGGCTCCAGGCAGTATGACCCAAAGTGACTATACTAGAGCACAATAGTGACTGAAGGTTTCAGTTTCCATTTAAACTTCCCTATGTTAACAAGGCTTCCCAGCCTGACGACTGGGAATATTCACAGCATGGTGGAGATATGGCTACAATTTCGTAACATCTCCCACTTTGTAAGGGGAGATGTACTTTTCTGTACAATTTCATTTGATGTCTTCAGAGTTTGGTGAGTGTATGGTACTGCATTCATAATTGTACAAGGTTTCCTTCTGTGGAAAATGTTGGCTTTCGATAAATTATATGTAATGATGTGTTTATGATACATAACTTAATTTAAAGTGATTGTAATTGAATTAATAAGCCGGGGCCAACATTTCAAATTGCAAACTACTAGCCAGGCATGAAAGTCACTCGCCACCTCAATTCTAAACATACATATTTCACACCATTTCTTATTCACCAGTAGTGAATTATCACTAGCCAATGGCTTGTAGCAAGTGTACATTTTGAACCCTGTAATATGATAAGATATGGCATTTATAACGTGCCTGTACAAGTGTTTCTAGGCACCCCCAAGACAAGAGAGGGAAGACATAGGGAGGACAAACGATTTTACTAGGCCTTGTGTCGTTCGGATCGTGCAAGTGTGACAATAGAACTACAAGGGGAGGGAGGGGGAAGTGCAAGGGAGAGGAACTGGGGAGTGCGATCAGGGTAGCTTAGCTCTCGGTAAGTGCAAGGAGGTAGGGGGGCTGTGAAGGGGTTACAGTTACAGCCCCTAAGTGCACAGTAGGCCAATAGGCAGTGCAAAGGAAGACTGGTTGTGGAGAAGCCTGGTATGATATGATATGGCATTTATAACGCACCTATACACAAGTCTTTCAAGGCGCGACGAGGCAAGGGGGGGAACAAAGGGAGGACAGACAATGATCCTACTAGGCCAGGTGTCATTCAGATCGCGCAAGTGCATGGGAAGGGGGGAAAGGAAAAGTGCGCAGGGGGAAGGGAGAGGGGAAAGTGCAGTACATGGGAAAGTGGAATAAATAAGATAAATAAAACGGCCAGCTAGTGGCAAGTGCAAGGAAGTGCAGACATAAGTGCTGGTAAGGGGACTGTAGGGATACAGAAAAACAGGTCCCCAGGTGCAGGGGTAGCCAGCGAGACAGTGCTGGTGGGCAATTGACGGGGCCTGGGCCAGAAATCAGAAAGGGTGTCCAAGTAACCAGTACAGTTTCAGCCAGGAGGTCAGCAGGGGAGAGGAGGAGAGAAAGCAGAAGCAAAGAGGAAGGTTTTGAGGTGCTTCCGGAACCCGAGATGTTTCTCCTCGAATTTCAAGGAGGCAGGAGAGGCCCCTGGGAAGAGAGTGATCTGCCACCAACTCGTTGCTTGGAGAAGTGACTGACCCCGAGGGAGTTGGAGGCGGATGAGCGAAGAGCTCGAGAGGGAAGATATTTAGGAAGAGAGAGTTGAAGGTATTTCGGCCCCAGACCCCAGAAGGCCTTGTGTATAATGCAGAGGGTTTTGAACTTAATCCTCGCAGCCACTGGGAGCCAGTGCAGAGATTTCAGTCCTGGAGAGATACGATCCCTGGGCTTGAGGCCAAGGACAAGTCTTGCAGTCCTATTCTGGATAAGTTGCAGAGGGCGAAGAGTGGAGGCAGGCAGATTTAGATAGAGGCTGTTACAATAGTATAGTCCAGCTTAGAGAGGACCAGGGCTCTGGAGACAGTGAGCTTCTGTGGGAAGGAGAGGAAAGGAATACCTCTAAGGAGGTGCAGCTGGTAGTGTGACTTCTTAAAGACGTCAGCGATATGAGGGGAGAAGGAGAGTGCAGATTCGAAGATGACACCGAGGTTTTTTGCCTTGCAGGTGTGAGTAGGAGAAGGGCCAAGAGTGGCCGGCCAGAGAGCTGCAGGGAAGGAGGGAGTGGGTGTGCCGATGAGTAGAATCTCGGTCTTACTGGCAGTAAGGCAGAGGTCGTTGGCGGCACACCATTCCTGGATGGCAGACAGACACTCCGAGATGAGGGAAGGAGAGGAGGAGAGTGGAGGGAACAATGCAACCAGTCGGTGCAGCAGACAGTTAAGTTAGCAATGGAGCGAGAGACAGAAGGTATAGGGGAAAAGGTGGGTCTTGAGCTGCTTCCGGAACTTCAGGTGGTCCAGCTCAAGTCCGAGAGGGGCAGAGAGGCCATTGCAGAGGGAGGAACCTGCAGAAGAGAGAGATCTGCCCCCAACTCTCTGCCTGGAGTACCGTTTGACCCTCGGAGAGTTGGAGGTTGCTGAGCAAAGGACTCTCGAAGGAAGGTATTTCAGAAGAGAGAGTTGAGTGTTGTGCAGGCTACGTGCCGAGAAAGCCTTGTGGACGATGAAGAGGGTCTTGAACTTGATCATCCTTGCAGCCACCAGTAGCCAGTGGAGGGATTTTAGGGCTGGAGAGATTCGGTCCATGGGCTTGATCCCAAAAATATGTCTCGCAGTTCTGTTCTGAACTAGTTGCCGGGGCGAAGAGTAGTGAGAAAGAGGCTGTTACAGTAGTCCAGCTTGGCGAGAACCAGGGCTCTGGAGACAGTGAGTTTCTGGGGGAAGAGAGGAAAGGTAGAATACCTGCGAGGAGGTGCAGCTGGAAGTGGGCCTTTTTGGCAGGGTCCGCGATGTGAGGAGAGTGGAGTCGAAGGTGACGCCAAGGTTTACCACCTCACGAGAACGCGAGGGTAGAGGGCCCAAGGAGGGCGGCCAGAGTGAGAGAGGAAAAGCAGGAGCAGA
Organism: Ambystoma mexicanum; assembly: GCF_040938575.1. Classification (NCBI taxonomy): domain Eukaryota; kingdom Metazoa; phylum Chordata; class Amphibia; order Caudata; family Ambystomatidae; genus Ambystoma; species Ambystoma mexicanum. The sequence goes on along the minus strand of NC_090931.1, from coordinate 903,300,158 downwards.
GGTCCCAATGAGCAGGATCTCCGTCTTACTGGCATTAAGGCAAAACTCGTTGGAGGCACACCAATCGTGAATTGCGGATAGACAGTCAGAAATGAGCGAGGGAGCAGAGGAGGCTGAGGGAAGCCTGAAAGAGAGTTTAGTGTCAAATGCATTACACTGAAAGTTAGAAGAGAAGTGGAGATCAGGTGGGTCAAAGGGGCTAGATTGACATTGGCGAGCCATGGTGAGAGGATAGAACTCTGGGGAACACCAGATAGCAGAGAGAGGTGGTGGAGAGAAAGGACCCAAGTTGGACCTGGGAGGGACGGTCCAGGAGGAAGCAGGTCGGCCACACCAGGGCCTGATCTGTGATGCCCAGGTTCACAGTTAGTGGATCAGGTTGGCGTGATTGACAGTGCCGAAATCAGAGGAAAGGTCAAGTAGGATGAGGACAGAGGGAGAGCTCTAGTGGAGGTTAGAGATCAGATCTTCATGGGTGTTCAGGAGAGCAGTTTCCGTGCCTCTGGCTGCTCTGAAACCAGACTGATGGTCATGGAGGCATCCAACAGATTCAGTGTGAAGGGTAAGCTCGGAGGGGGCCAGCTTTTCCAGGAGTTTGCCCAGGAAAGGAGTGATAGAAATCAGGCGATAAGTTTGCCGGACATGTAGGATCGGCAGAAGGCTTTTTTAGGTAGAGGTGCATACGGGAGTGCTTGCGGATAGAGGGGAAAGCTCCAGTGGTGAAAGAGTGATTGCCGAAATATGCTTGGAGCGAGGGTGGCAATATGGCCCTTGATGGTTCTAGTGGAGCAGGGGAGCACCTGTTGGACGACACTTTCATAGATCTGACTTGTCTAGAGACATCCTCGGGTCTTGTCGGAGCGAAGGAGGAAAAAGGAAAAGGAGAGGGGAAGGTGGCCAAAGGGGTCCTGAGGAGAGGGAGAGGAAGAGGAAAGTGAGGATAGGATGTCCTGAGTTTTAGTGGTGAAATGAAGCCAGAGCCGTACAGAGGGCCTGGGAGGGAACAGGAGAGGTTGAGACTGCAGTACAATTGGCCAGCTCCTTGCACATTTGAAAGAGTTTGGCAGTGTTGTTGGAGGCCACAGAGACGCGACTTGGATATGGACCCTCTTCTTGGAGAGGACAGAGTGTGTATTGCATTTGGAGCAGGCAGCAGGCCTGGTTGTCAGAGAATGCGCCCGAAGCCCTCCACTTCCTCTCTGCCACTCTGCTCTTGCCTTTCAGGGCATCAAGGTCAGAGTCATGCCAAGAGTTGCACTTGTAGGTAGGCTTCAGACGGATTCCCATGACGGGGCAAGGATGTCCAAAGTGTTGGAGATGGAAAGATACAGGTTAGAGAAGGCTGTATCAGTGCGAGTCAGCTGCAGGAGTAGGAGGAGCAGAGAAAGTAGAGGCAAATGCGTCCACTGACACTCGCTTCATTGGCCGAATGACCGAGAAGGAAGGTGGCAGTGCTGGGGTAGGCTTTGTTTGAGGGGGCAAGAAGTTTCAGGTGAGAGGAGAGCAGAAAGTGGTCAGTCCAAGAGAGTGGAGGGGTGAGAAGGTTAGAGAGTGGGATGTCTGAGGAGATGAGAACATCCAAGGTGTGTCCAGCAGAGTGTTATATGAATTTATATAGCGCACGTTCACCCGTGGGCATCATGGCGCTCACCAAACAGGAATATCAGCGGGATGACCGCATGGCAAGTTCGGTTCTCCGTTATTTTGCCGCAGGATTTTTTGTCGCGGGACTTTTCATCGCTGTTTTTTTATCGGAAAAAACTCATTGTGGTTTTTTTTGGGGGGGTTAACCCCACAAACACCCCTTTTTTTAATTATTCCCTTTCACCCACAAATATTTATTTAATTTTTAACCCCCCCAAAATACGATGAATTTTTTTCGATAAAAAAAGGCGATGAAAAGTCCCGTGACGAGAAATCCTGCGGCAAAAGAACTGTATCCCGGCAAGTTCAGCACAGAAAGGTCTTCAAAGACCTCTGAAAGGGAAGATGATCAGAAGTGGAGCGCAAGAACAAGGGGGAGTGAATTGCAAGCCTTGGCCGCTGCCACCGAAAATGCATAGCCACTTCTGTGAGAGAGTCTAACCCGAGGGATTTCAATCAGAAAGGCTGATTGCGAGAGAAGTAGTCTCGGGGGAACATAAGGAGGAAATTTGATTTGCAAAGATTCAGCGCCACATTTATAAAAAGCTCTGTGCACCGTATAGAGTGACTTAAAAAGGACACGTTTCTCGACCGGAAGCCAATGAAGCTGGCGGAGAAGGGGCGACGTACAAGTGTCAAGAGGGGAATTCTGCATTCTGAAGAAGCTGCAGACGGTGCACAAGATAAGCAGGTTGAGCTAGGTAGAGTGCGTTGCAATAATCAAGATTGCTAAGCACGAGAGTGGCCTCCACGGGTTCCTGAAATTGCAAAGGGACAAAGGGCAGGACTTTCCGTAAGATTTTAAGTTTGAAATGGCCAGATTTACAGACCTACGTGACCTTGCCGCACATAGAAAGAGAATAGAAGAGGAGATTTAATCTCCCAGATCCTTCTCAGAGGAAGCAGGAGAAGGGAATGGGCTAAGAATGTCAGGCCAGATGTCAGGGGTCCAAAAAATCAGAGGGCTGGAGGTGCCAACAGCCAGAACCTCTGTCTTTTCACCATTCAGCTTCAGCCAATTCTCGGCCTTCCATAGACCCAGGTCTTCAAGGCACCCCTTAAGCCTTATAGCATTATCGGGCCTGGTGAGGTCCAAACAAACCATGATCGTCGTATCATTGGCGTAGGAGTAACACAGGAAGCCATGTGAATGGATAAGGTGGAGAAGTGGCCCAATATAAATGTTAAACAGAGTGGGGGATAGAGCAGAGCCCTGCGGGACTCAGCAAAACAGGGAAACGGACCTAAAGCAAAATGGAGCAAGAAAGACAGACTGGGAATGGTCAGCCAAAAAGGCCGAAAACCAAGCCAGGACCTGGCCTGATAGACCCACAGAAGACAGCTCAGTGATCAGCGTGGGATGATCAACAGTATCAAAAGTGTCAGACTGATCTAATAAAATCAATGACCCCACACCACCCTGATCTACCAGGCGGGAGAGATGGCCAATCACGGACACAAGAACTGACTCGGTGCCCCTCCCAGGGAAAAAAAACAGACTGAAAAGAATCAAAGAAACTAGTAGATTCAAGAAATGAGGAGAGCAGGGGGTAGACCAGGGACTCCAGAAGCTTCATAAGAAAAGGGAGAAGCGAGATAGGGCGGAAATTAGAAGGAACAAAGGGATCAAGAGAGGATTTCCTAAGCAGAGGAATTATTAGAGCATGTTTCAAGGCACTAGGAATATACCCGGAGGAGAGAGAGGTATTAACTGCAGATGTAATCAGTGGTACTATCTCCCCCGAAATCTCCTTAAGAAGAACAAGAGGAATAGGGTCAAGCAGTGATGCAGATTTAAGCGTATGAATAGCAGCCAGAACATCATGATCAGAGGAAATAGGAAAAGTAGACCAGTTAGCATCGGAAATAGATGAAAAAAAAAAAGAGGGGGAGAGAGCTACATACTGCAAAGCAGTGTTAGTAATTTTCTGGCAAATGATGTCGATCTTATTGGCAAAAAGTCAGAAAGAGATTCACAAAGATCCTGAGAGCTGGCTTTGACTGGGGAGGACAGCAAGTGAACCTAATTGAACAGTGCTTTAGGTTGATTTATTGCTGCCTCAACTATCATACTGAAAAAAGATTGTTTGGCTAAGATAATAGCCTTCTGGTAAGTAACAGTGGCTAGGTAGGAGTCGGTGTCCAGTCATAATGTCTAAACAATGTCGAATTACAAAAATGTCAAATCCAAAAAGTCGAAAACAAAACTGTCGAATTTTTTATTTTTTTATTTATATGTTATTTTTGGGCTCCGGGGGTAAAAAAAAAGGGGGTAATAAAAAAAAAAAAAGCAACCAAAAAAGAAAATTCAACATTTTTGTTTTTGACTTTTTGACTTTTGACATTATTGGATTCGACTTTTTGACTATAAACCGTTGAAAGTCATATCAGCCACACAGTAGCTAGCTCTCCACTTCCTGTCCGCCTGCCTACAAAGAAGTTTATGGGCCTTAAATTCATCAGAGAACCAGGGCTCTGAGACGCATGTTTTCTTTTTACAAAGATTGAGAAGAGTCAAGGAATCAGCAACAGTAGAAAATGTCGACAGTGAACATGGCACAGTGTGACTACATTGGAAAATGAGACCAGTTGCAAGATCGGAATTGGAAACAGATACCAACTGCCTTTTAAAAACGTCCTGCCTGACCACAGGCGGAATAGCAGCCAAATGTGGAATGGAGAATGGCACAACAAAGTGGTCAGACCAAATTACAGGGAAGGGAGGGGAAATGGTAATAAAATGTCTCGGGGCAAAAACAAAATCACGGATGTTGTCCAACTGATGGGTAGGATCAACAACCTGCTAAGGATGCCCGAGATCAGACATCAAAGCTAAGAAAGTGGAGACCTGCAAAGCACGAGCCATACTTACAGGGAGATTAAAATTGCCCACAATCAGAAGGTTGAAATACTTGAGTGAAGTTTGGACACAAGGGCAGGAAACTATCAGTGCCCGGAGGCCGATGGACCACAAGAACAGGCAAGATGAAGGTGGGTGAGACCGCAATACGGACTAATAGGCACTCTCTCTTCAAAGTGTGGTTGATCATAATACAAGAAATTTTAGAAATGGCTTTATGTATTAAAGGAACTCCCTCACCAGGATGAATGAAGGGACGGTCACAATGGACAATCTCGTAGTTAGGAGACAGGGCTTGAATTATAGAGGGGCCTGAGCTTTCCCGGAGCCAGGTCTCAGTCAAAAACAGAAGATCAGGTTGAGAAGTATTCGGCAATCATAGCAATCCAGTGCATGGGCAACCAGAGAACGGGTATTTAATAAGCAACAGTAAAGACCAGAAGCTTTGAGTTGACACTTGGCTGGAGGGGATGTTTTCCAGAATCCAGGAGGCCATACATTCTTAGTGGGGGCTAAAAGCAGTAAGTCACTCCGGGCCAGGTAACAGGTGAACAGGAACATAACCTTTAGACTGCAACCCTTGCACGTCCTGCGCGCGGACGAGCACAGATGGTCTGGACCTTGGCGCGACTTTGGAGCGCAAGGCTCTAGCCAGCGGAGCTCATCCACTGCACTTCTGTAGTATTCCACTTAAATACAGGCACATATCGCACCAACTCAGTCCCTCCCACTCTGGGAATGAACCTGAAAGAGACCGCAAAGCGTGTCTGCAGCAGAAGCCAGGCACCTTCCTGACGTGATAAGGACGGTGAGTACAAGGTAAATAAAGTAAGTGCTGCAAATGCTAGTCACATGAACCGCAAACAATAAAAAGTTACACAGAGCATCCAGTCATCCACCCGCACACCAGCGCGTGCTAAAAGGAAATAAAAATGAGCTAATAGCTAAATATCAAGCAGGCCGCACCTGCTGGTGTCGGACCAGAGGGTAGAATAGAAAGGGAGAGAGAGTTGCATAGGTTGGGGAAGAGCTCAGGGGAGGGATTGGAAGTATCCAGGTGGATGTTGAGGTCTCTGACGAGAAGTTGAGAGGTTGAGGCAAGGAGAACAGAGGTAAGCCCATTCTCGGAGCAAGAGGGTGACCTGGCGAGGTGGCCTGTAGATGGCGGCCACAGTCGGAGAGAGGCCAGCAGAGTTAGGGAGCCTGCAGACTAGCCATTCAAAGGAGGAAGTAGGCCTGTGTAGGAATGACAGAAGCAGGGACCCACTCAGGAAATATCGGGGCCACTCCAACTCCTGGCTGGTTGGTTCTGGGCTCAGAGAGGATTTTGTAGTCCACAGGAGGAGAGTGGTAAAACTTGTGGCAGAGCTGGCCGTGAACCATGTCTTGGTGACAGCGAGGACATCCAGGTCAAGGTCTTCGAGGAGGTTGCAGATGTCGGAGGAATGTTGACAGCAGAGCGAAAGTAGCTACGTGGAGCAATTTGCCACATTTGAAAGACTTTTGGGATACAGGAGTGAGGTAAGCGCAGCGGAAGAGGTAGAAGGACCCAAGTGGATGAAGCAGTAGACAGAGGTGGCATCATGGCCAGATCGGAGGAGGTGGTGGGTGGGTGCCAGAGAGACGGCGGAGGAGGAAAGAGGTGGTTGAGGGGCCAGAGAAGAGACCATATGAGGTTGTCGCAGTGAGTCTGTCAGGAGATAGCGCTGATGTAGGTATCCACGATGGGGAGGCCTGGGTTGGAGACCAGGATATCCCTCTCGCATGTTTTCCTTCCGGACTTATTGAGAGGGATAGGATAGGAGATGGAGTAGCAGCTTGAGAAGATGGGAGAGATTGAGAGCACTATATAGGGTGTGAGGAGGGGAGAGTGAGGGAGGAAAAGAAGCACAGCCCACAGCCGTGCACTACAGGAAGCACCAGAGGGGGAGGGCAACAAGCAGGCAACACACCACAGGGTAACACAGGAGCAGTGTGGACGGAAGACCGGGCGGGACAGCACATTGCCAAACACCCAGATCAAACTTCGAGGGTTGAAAGGCCGTTCTTAACACAACAGCATTGCAAAAGCACCCAGATTCGAATTTCCAAAAAGCAGTGAAATAAGGCCTAGTCTAACACAACAGCAATGCAAGAAATGTGACTTTCCTGGAGAGATGACTAAACAATACATTTTACTGAGAGGCTTATGGCAGGCGCGATAAGAGAAATAAGAGTATTTGGCAGGGTGTGTCAGTTTAGTGGGGTGCAGGGATTGCTGCCCCCCTTGTGCACACTGCACCTAACTTGTTGGCCGCAGCAGGTTGACGGCTGCAGGCTTCATGCTTCCCCGGCTGACACCATCTGGAGCGGTTTCTGAGGAGCTGCTCTTTGCTAGAGGGGCTGCAACAGGTAGTGGGGCTGCACTACTGGCATCTTAATCCCAATCAGAGGCTTGGGAGAGGGAGGCGGGAGGAAGGAAAAGTCAGGAAGTTGGTGGGGGGAGGGTTCAGCGAGAGCAGAAGGTGCGGAAAGCGCTCAGAGAAGGCAAAACAGACAACAATGAAAGAGTAAAGGGGTCCCAGTAGTACAGATCAAACCCTCACCTTAGGCACATCAGAAAAAAGTGAAAGCAGTAATAAGTACCATTTTATACATGTACCCTATCAATTCTATTTAGAGAAATAGAAAGTATTCAAAACATTTCTAAATACATTGGACCGAATTCTCAAAAAATAACTTAATATAAACAAATGTTGAGAGGATGAGCTTTGTTGATTTATGTTTCAGGAATAAGCAGGTCACCTTATTCTGCAAGTGCCCTGCACATATTTAGTGGGATGGGCAGCAGCAAAAACGTGGTAGTCAGCCCACTTGCTTACATTAGTATTGAGATTGTGTTAACACTGTTTTGCCAACTGGGAGCACATTTTATAGTGGTGTGGCCTGAATGGGCCTGTTACTTTCAAATGGCAAGACAAAAGAAAAGCATTTCTATCCCTGTTTGAGGGATGGAAATGCAAGTGGGGATAGTAGCTGTTTATAACACTGCTGTTCTACTTTAAAAACAAATGAGTACAAAAGTGTCCCGTTAACCTTTTTAAATGCCCTTGAACCTGTTCCATACAGGGGTTTTCTTTGTTTTTTAAAGTGTAGCCAGTTTGTGAATAAGGGATGCTTTAGAATGTGCAGAAAGACCCATTGACAGCTGGGAATTTGTTATGTACCCATTAAGATGCTCATATTGAAATAAACTTTAGGAACAGGGTGCATCTTTTTTTGATGTAAATGATGAAATGTAATGCATCTCATTTGTGTCCAAAAGGTTCAATTTAGGCCTTAAAGACTGTGGGCAGCGGTTATTCTGGGATTCTGAACTGTCATCAAGTTATTTCCACAGGTAATGAACGGTTCAGGAAATACGTTGGTAAGGATCTTTATTTTAAGAGATACTGACACTTTACCAAGACTATAAGGTTATTTGTAACCACTCTGCTGTTGTAACTGTGACTGCAGATTTGATCACAGAATATAAGAATATTGTTGAGGTTGAAAGCTTGGATTTTATTGTGTATGATTTTAATCGAGAAAAACTATTGAACCCAAGATTTTACAAGCTGTAAAATGTTGTATTCAATGTTTCTGGTTCATTTGGTTTTGCAGTAAATTGGTAACCTTGGAATTCAGCGTGAAAATGCTTTGTGTTGTATACATTGTGGATTTTGGGAAAGGCGATGTAGCTAGGGTATTTTCAGGAACTATTGGGTGAGCCACAACTTTTTTTCTGGTTTGCACAATGTTTAAGAGCTTTTTTAAGAGCTTATGAGCTAAGCCATCTGCACGTTATAATCGTGCACATTATTTTTTTTATTTCATATAGCTCGAGTAACAGTCTCTAACACCCTTGTCCAATCTGTATCTTCATATTAGAGTTGCCCACGTCAACACCTGCTATGCTGGCAGGATCTAGCCCGCACACCCACTAAGTCTTTCTAAGGACTGAGGTAGTTCTTGCTACTATCTTAACCTGTATTGCAGTGCTTCCTTGTTTACTTCCAATCGCTGCCTCCTATAATATATGTACCGTACCTTGCTCTTTAGGACCTTCTACACCATCTATCACTACTTGGCCTCACCTTTAGCCATCATTGCCCACATACTCTCTGGGGTAACACTTACACACCCTCAGCAAGTGTTCCCTCCCAATTTCCACTCCTTATCATCCCTAGCACTTTTTCAGCCTTCTCATAGCTCCATTGCACACTGCCTTCAACTACCAACTACTGTCCAGATGCATCCCTGCGACGGGTTGCCTTGGGACCACTTCCAATGAACACCACCACAGCAACAACTTCACTAACCAGTACCTTAATGACCCTGCTTTATGGTTGGATCATTTTGCTAGGAAACCTACACCAAATCAGCCTTGCTCACTTTCACTCAGAAACAAGAGACTTGGCTCAAGATTCCAGCAGCCACACATACATAGCAACAACTCTAAACACACTATACCTAAAACAGCATGCCCACCTTCTTCTAACACTACTCCCAACACCACCATCCGACCAGCCAAACTTAACAGATCAAGGGCGCCATTATTAACGCCAGATCTCTTCCAGCACACGCACTTGACATTGCAGACCTTATCACGTCCCAAGAACTTGACTTTATTGCAATATCCGAAACATGGCTTCATGCTTCATCAGGACCGTCACTAGCCCAAGCCTTACCACCAGGCTATGGCATCACAATACAGCTATAAACTCAGTCGCCCCTATCAAACTCAGAAAGTCTAAACCTCGTGCACATCTTAACTCTTGGTTTACACCTCAGTTAAGAGTGCTCCACAAAGCTAAACGCTGCGCGGAAAATCGCTGGAAAAGTCACCCCTTCGATGAGCACAAGGACGGCTTCATCCTTGCCTCCCTCACCTACAAAGATGCTCTTATCACTGCTAAAAAGGAGTCGCTCAATAACCATATCATGCAAGCAGACTCAAATACAAAAGAGCTTTTCAAGATCCTTAAAGAACTTGAATCTCCAGCCACCCCCCCTGACACTTGTACCAAAGACAGTAAATGGTGCGCCAACATCCAGTCCGCCCTACTGAATAAAATATCTACTCTACAATCCAAAATCAAAGACAAACAAGACAGCCTGAATCGGGACAATCGTCCACCAATCCAGTTAAGGGACGCTCCTCCAACTTCTCTTAATACTAAATCTTTTGTCTTCTCTCCACTTGCCATTGTTGAAGTGTAAGACATCATTAAGAGAATCAAACCGTCTAACTGTCAAGGCGATCCCTGCCCTGCTCCAATCATTAAGGATTCTGCCCATGATCTGGCCCCATTCATCACGGCCTTCATTAACGCATCCTTTAAAACCGGTACTGTCCCGGACAACCTTAAGGGCGCATGGGTGATCCCACTGCTTAAAAAAACATCCCTAGACCCTAGTGTACCCACCAATTTCAGACCCATAACCACGGTCCCTTTCTTGCTGAAGATCCTAGATCGCTCGGCATACCTGCAGATCCAAGACTACTTGGAATCTAACAACCTCCTGGGTCTGAGGCAATCAGGATTCTGTCCTAGACATGTGACCGAAACAGCTCTGATAGACCTGAAAACGCAAATTGAGGTCCTGAAAGACGATGGGAAACTAGCCTTGCTACTTCTTAGACCTTTCTGCAGCCTTTGATCTGGTCAATCACCAAATCCTGTGCCAACACCTTCACTCTGCTGCCCACTTCTCTGACTCAGCCACAACTTGGATTAAATCCTTTGAGTAACAGTTCTATGAGGGTCTTCTTTCCCTCTGCAGCCGCTGACCCCGCTCCGATTCACTGCGGTGTCCCTTAAGGTTCCTGCGTGTCACCTACACTCTACAATGTCTTCATGAAACCTCTCTTTAATGTACTTGACTATCTGGGTGTGTCCTACACCAATTATGCCGACGACACCCAGATACTCGTTCCCATCACTGGTGATTACATGGCTGACACTAAGGCCTTGAACGACGTTTATCTGGCCACCCAGGCCTGGATGGCCCAACACGAATTGTCTTAACGACGACAAGACAGAGCTCCTCATCTTAGGCTCCTTGCAACGTCTCAACAAATTAGATCCTTCCTACCAATCATTCATCATAGACGGTAATATCATTAAGGTCTCCAAAGACACAACTTTAGGATTCTATCTTGACGCCACCCTGTCACTGACAAGACAAACTAATGCAGTCAGATCATCTGCTGCTTACACCTGCAAACTTATTGCAGCTTGTAGACCTTTTCTGACCACCTCCAACAGCATCACCTGAGCCAGAGCGCTCATCATGCCTAAAATTGACTATTGCAGTGCCCTCTACCTAGGGACAAATCAAGGGAACTTGAATAAATAACAAATTACCCAGAACAACGCCATCAGGGCAGCGCTAAACATTCCTAGAAACCACCATATCTCAGAAGCTAGAACGAATTTACATTGGTTACCTGTCAAGCAGAGAATTTCATTACAAATGCTGGCCCTTACCCACAAATGCATTGCGAAAAAGTCTCCCCCTACCTGTGCAGCAGACTCTCCCTCCACACATCCATTCAGCCTCAAAGAATTGCCCAGACCCACTGCCTATCGATCCCAAGGTTCAAACATCAAAAAGCGGGGGCTTGAGTTTCCCCGTCCTAGCATCCAAGCCTTGGAACACCCTCCCTGTTACCGTCCGGTCTGAGGTCTCATTCAACACCTTCAAGTTGAAATCGAAATCATGGATCCTTGCTCCGAACTGAGATATCCCACTATTGTTCCAGTTCGCTGTCGCCTGCCTTTACCCTGACTTTGTTAATTGTATGGTTTATTCTCTAGCTCTATTGTATTATGACTAAGACCATCGTTGATTCACCCTTTTATGCTATATTCCCAATGTAATGACCCCTACGTGTCTTACATGCCTGTTTCATAGTTTAACACTCAATCACGGCTGTATATACTTGTATGTAACTTGCATGTAAATATTTCATGTAACTATTTTTATGTAACTATTGTATGTAAATAACTCTCGTTTTGCACCCTGATGCCCCCCGGGCCTTATGGTGCGTGTTATAAATAAATAAAACATAAACATATTTGTTTTGAGTGGTAGGTTGCTTTGCTCTTGTTTAGGGGTCTTTGCCTTTGGTTCAGGTGTAGTTGCTTAGAAGCCCCAATAGTGTGCAACCATTACCTAATGTAGTTTCTTGTGGCTGAATTATTTAAATGTTCTTCTGAAGAAAAAGATTGCATTTCAAGTAGCATCTGTGGCTGACTCAAGTTCAGGTTTCTGTGGTAATTAGGAAGGAAATATATTGTAATTTTAAACTAAAATTAAATCTATTGTTGTATGTTTGCATATAAATGGTGGTTGGGTACCAGTAGCTATATGACAGGTTGCACTTGAAATAAGTGAGAGGGTGGGTACTCACTTTCTATGTATAAATCTGTGCTAAATATAAACTGCTGGGATTTTTTTATTTATTGCATGGGGAGTTAAAATATACAAAAATATACGCGATTTTCTTATATGTGAAATGGTGTTTGAAGGATATTTGAAAGTTTGAATGTATAATGTTTTTTGCAGTCTCTGTATTTAGATTATTTAGTTTAAATGTGAAATGGAGAAGATGCTCCCTTGTATGTGAGATTGTACTGTTAGTGCCCACTTAAAATCATTTATGCAAAAGGTGAAAATATTTCTATTGTTAAATCCAGTAGCATATTTTATCCCGTCACACTCTAAACATATATTTTTAAATACAATTAGTCATGTAGATATTCATTGAAATGTCTACTATATTAATAATTTGACGTTTTTGGCAGTGACTTTGAGCTGTGCACAAGACACAGGAAGGTCATTCTTACAGCTTTTTTTTCTTCTTTTTTTTCTCTTTTTTGCCTATCCATTCATACAGCTTTAGTTTCATTAAAGTGTACTTTTTTCACGATTTTCATGAAGTGGAATGGACAGAGTTCAATCTGTATCTGTGATCGCACAGTTGATCACTTGCCTTCCCAATTTTATTTCTTTGCTCATTTGGAAATCCTGTACACTTTGCCATATTTCAGACTGCATCATGTATGTAAAAACACAGCACAGTTTTTAAAATGTAGGTAAAAAGGAGTGCTTTCTATGTACTTGTTTGCTACTATCAGAGTGCTGTATGGAAGATGTGAGTGCCATTGCTAACCTTTATTTAAAGTGTGTACTTCGAATCCAAATGTATGGAAACCAAAGCACAAGTAGTTTTAGATCAATTAGCACTGCACACCTATCACCAAGATATTAACATTTTATTTGTAAAGAATAGTGTTAAAGGGAAATAAACACAGTTCTGGATTGTGATGTCATTTATGTTGTCTAAAGATGTGCACTGCTTGTCTAATTCACATTTTGAGAGGTAATTACTGTATTCTTTTATATAGCTGTATTACAGTTTTACACATTTTCAGTATGTCGTCTTAGATGGTGATGATTATAGCTGCTGGAACAGAAAAGCTGTAAAGGTTTTGAGAGAAAGTGTGTGAAAAAAGCAGACTCTTGATTCACAGCACAAATACTCTTCCAGAGATGGAAGTTGCATCTGAACCCTCGTGAAAAGCTTAGATGAAGCGTTCATTTACTTTATTGGTTGAGACTCTTATGCACTCTTGAATTCGTACAATCAGATTGACTTGGACGTATCTGGGTAGAAAATGGATGAAACTGGTTTGTCCCTTGTGCAATGTCTGTGAACCACTGCATGTGTTCATGGCCATGCATATCTGCCCTGCCCATGCTATGTTGACGTTTTACGCAATGTTAGACTCACTGTAATGTCTGTGAACAATGATGTTGGAGGTCTAGTGTTTTTGGTGGGAGTGTGGTGAGACCTTTGCAGCATTAGACAATACAGTTCTGTTGGAGGAGGGAGAGTTGAACAAAGGATAAGTAACTGCAACATTTGTTTTTGCATTGGCAAATTAAGTGCAATAAAGAAGACTGGTTATTTGGGGACCTGTGAGTTCATTGGTTGGGAGTATATGCAAAAACAATCGGTATTTCACATATCCTCTGTGATCAAAATTTGGTGGTATGGAGATGAAAGGTGCATCTGCAACTTGATTTTCCCTCAAGTGACATTTCCCTTTTCTGCATTTGCTCCCAGGCAAATGACGAACATGTCTAAAAGATCCCGAGGCTTCTGTCCCCAAATTGTGAATGCCAGGAGGAATAAGACGATTCTCTGCATTTCTTGAAAACCTCTGTATGTGATCTGTTCAGAATGCCAATATTCGTTGTGATACAATTTGTTTTGCGGAAAGATTGGAGTACATCTCACTGGTCCTGGCAGTTAACTCTTTGTATGTAATATACTGAAAAAGCTCTTTTCTTATTTATCCTCATCTGTGGACACCTGCAAATGTCCCAACATCTGTTGGAGCAGATCATCTTTTTCTGGTTGAATGGAGGGGGAGTTCATGGTCTGTTTTTTTTTTCTGACATTGTTTGCCTGTGAAGTTGAAGATGACCACTTTTCTTATCTGAGAATGTGTGTTTTGTATATTTATTTAACAATAGTAAAATCTGCTTTGTAAGGATTGTGTATTGGGGTTGTACAATGTGTTCAGGTATATGAGAGGCCATTTGGGCAATTGTTTAGCTCCACAGTTTGAAGAAATTCTGTGTACGGATTACTGACTTGACAGCTTACCTTTCGAAACCAAAGTCATAGGAGTTTCTTAAAATGATACTTATTGGGATTGTGTAGTATAATATGACAGTTGAGAAGCATTGCCTATAGAGAGCAAATAAAAGGAGGAAGCCTCATTTTGCTAGAAATGAAAAAATATCAAGGACGCTATAGATCTGCGTTATATATTCGCTTAACAGGACACTCCAGAGATGGAACATGATGAAATATTTGTACGTCCCGTCCTCTTTCCTCCATACTGCATTGGCGTCCCTTCCTAGGGACGGGAGACAGAACCTTTCTCACCAGAAAAAACCTTCTTCCCAATTAAATTTAGTGGCGCGCGGGGGTGTGGCCTTGGGAGCATGCGCTGCCCTGACTCCACCCACCGGCGCCACACTTCAGTCGCCTTTTCCGCTTAGACAGGAACAGGCCGATTTCACCAGCGCTCCTGGGTTTGTCTTCGGCCATGTAATTCCACGCACTCTTCCCCGGATCTTATATTTTTTTTGTCTTCTTTTTGTCATTCAGGTACTTGGTCATCCGTCGTCACGCTCCTTCCCGGTGCATGCCGACTTCAGCGGGCTCCAGGAGGTTTCCATCCTGCAAGGGGCTCTTCCCTACATCTAACCCCTACACTCTGCCTTCGCTGCCTTGACCCTGACCAGGGCTGGCAAGGTTATACCGTGTGCGACGCATTGACAACACGCGCACTGAAGAAAAGGCTAGCTAGGTGGAGGGAGCTTTTCGAAAGGTCACCTCCAGAGGATCTAAAGGACTTCATCAAACAGAGATCGAGGCCTAAGGGATGGCTGCTATTTTCTACCACACCCCATAAGGTCGACTCCTTCCGTAGGAAACGCCAGAGCTGGAGGAACCTCTCAGATTCTCGCATCGACACTCGTACCAAGGCTAGTGCAGCTACCGGCCTTACGGCCGAGGGGTCATCAGATCCTCCAGAAGCAGTGGTGAGGGACTGCAAGTTTCTTTTACCGGGTGTATGCCCATGGGGCAATGCCCCTATACTGGGTCAATGTCCGTGGGGGCGCCTGCATGCAGCACTACCAGCGACGTTGCCTGGGGTGCAGGGTAGGCCTCATGCTCCAACACCAAGAGTCTTGGAGGAGGCTGGGCCCAGGGAGCCAAGCACGACATTGGCACGTGGCACGATAAGATGGCCGCCGTGCCAGACCTCACAGCCGCTCGTCCGACGCCACCCCTAAGAACGGAGTTGGCGGAAGAACGAGTCTCAAGGTGGGACTAGTATCAACTAGGTACGTGGCCTACATTTTATACATCAGCAGCGCAGGGCAGGTTCCCCCTGCAACTGAGACAGAGTGCGCTCCGGCCCCAGCAGCCTACAGCCACTCCGTCAATATCAGCTGCCACCTCTTCAGCCTCCGAAGACAGGTTCTTCGAAAGGTTACTGGCGCTGATGCGAACCCCTCAGATGGGGACCATCCTGCGGGATGCAATTAAGGACTTGCTCCCTCCGGTCACTCCACTGGTGTCCATAGTCATTCCTCCCATGGCATCCCTGCTTCTACAGTTCCGGTGGCTCTGCAGCAGCCTCCGGCTCCGGTCCCCACACCGCAGCCCACGGTGCCCAGCACTCTTCTACCTGCTCTGGACCAGCCGGACACTCTGGTGGACACACGCCGTCGTCAGCGAAGGCCTTCCAGGACAGGCTTGTAGGTTTGGCAGAATATCTAGGCCTTCCTCAGCCAGAGGTTGAGCAACCTGAGGAGGGGGGGGTCTTAGCAGAATTCCTCACCCTGAGACCCCCTACCAAAATGGGTATCCCGATGCAGAAAGACGACGTGGCCTTGACCAACAAGGAGTGGCTCAAGCCACACTCGGCCCAACCTGTCAATTGCTGCGTCGAAGCCAAGTATAGACAGATGGAAGGGGATCCACTCTTGCTGTCGGCGCAACCTCAACCACATTCTTACGTGATCGCTCGGTCGTCCTAGACCACCTCGTACTCAGCGCTGCTAGGCAAGGAGAAGATCTTGGAGGTGTACGGAAAGAAGCTGTACTCCAATGCCTCCCTGCACCTGCGTCAAGCCAACGCAGATGCCAGGCTGGCAGCCATTAACCAGAGGTTTTGGCAGTAAATAGCAGACTTCCTTCCAGAACTTCCGGTGCAGAGCCAGGCACGTTTCAAGGCGGGTCTAGGAGAAGCCAACCTGGTAGCACAGGACATCATGTAATCCACTGTGGCCCACATTGATACCTCTGGCCGGGCCATCTGCATGGCCACGGACATGAGAAGGACGGCCTGACTTTGGGCTACTAAATTTAACCCCGGTGTCCAAGAATGCATATTGGACCTTCCCTTCGAGGGTAGTGACCTCTTCCACTCTACCACGATGAGGAATTGGATAAAAAGAAAAACGGCTTGCAAACTGCAAAGTCTTTAGCCTGACGAAGGCCACGCCCAAGGCATATACCGAGTCGCACCAACTCTGACAGGGTGCGATCGTTCATTGTGTTCCGGGGCTTCCAGGAACTGAGGTCAAGGCAGCCCGACTACTCCCCGAGCCAAAACCATTGCAAACAACAAAAGGGGGGGGGGGCAAGGGATTCTTCCAGATCCCCTCCTCCGCAACAGCCTCACAGTAAAAGAAAGCATGACGCGTCCCTTCGGGTCCACGTCTCCAGTGGGGAGCAGGCTTGCCTTCAAGGTGCAATTTTGGCACCAGAACATTTCAGACCCCTGGATCCTCTTGGTAGTATCCTCAGGGTACCACCTACCGGTCTCTCCCTCTCCTCCTTCCTCCCCTACACTCCCACAGATTGGGACGGCAACTCTGTTGGCAGAGATCCGGGCTTTCATCGAGAGCCATGCAGTGGAAGAAGTCCCAACCTCCCAGCGAGGTTGGGACTTTTGCCATACAAAAGAACCAGGCTGGCCTGAGAGTTGTGTTGGACCTAACCACCCTCAACCTCTCCCTCCCTCTTCAGAAATTCTAGATGGTTACGCCAGCACTCATTGCCGAGACACTAGACAAGGGAGACTGGATGTGCTCCCTGGATCTGAAGGACACTTATCTACACGTCCCTATTTGGCAGCCACATTGCTCCTTTCTGGGCTTCAGGATCATGGGCTGCCAATTCCAATACAAGGTCCTACCCTTTGACCTCAAATCAGCCCCCAGGGTATTTACCAGGCTCATGAATGCTGTGGCAGCCCTCCTCAGGGCCCAGGGCCACCACAACTGGCTCGTCAGGGCGAGGTCTCCGGAGGCATGCACCACACTTCCTCTGCCCTTATGATCACACTCCACAAGCTGGGATTTTCTATCAACCTCAAGAAGTCTCAGCTGCAACCTACACAGAACCTTCCTGGGCCACATATGGGACACAAGCTCCGAGAACATTTTTCCCTCGGAGTACAAAATTATGGCCATCAAGAAGGCTACAGGTGACTTCCTCAGCAGAGAGGTGACCTCTGCCTGGTGTTACCAGCATCTATTGGGTATCATGGCAGAGGTCCTACTGGCCGTACCCCTCATGAGACTCAAGATGAGTAGATTACAGCTGCACTTCGCAGCCTCATGGAATCAGGAGTGGGGCTGGTCAGCATTCCTCTTTCTCCACCCAGACCTCACCTGGTGGTCCAGGGACTGCAACCTCCAGACTGGCAAGCCCTTCCGCAGGCAGCAGCTCAAGTCATCATCACCACGGATTCCTCCCTGGAAGGCTGGGGCACTACTCTGGACAACTAGTGTCCATGGAGTCTGGTCCCTTTAGGAGCAGGACGCTCACATCAACTGGCTGGAGCTGAAAGCTATCTGGCTCGCTCTCATCTGTGGCAAGGTGGTCCTCATTAAAACTGACAACTCCACCAGCATGTATTACATCAACAAGCAGGGTGGCACCAGGTCCCCTCCGCTGTGCAGTCTAGCGGTCAGCATGTGGGAATGGGCCCTGGAGAACAGCATCTACCTGAGTGCAACCCACCTCCCGGGGGAGTCCAACCTGGAGGCGGACAGGCTCAGCAGACTAGGGGCGTACAATTACAAATGGCAATTGAACGATCAGGTTCTGCTCAGGAACTTCAGCACATGGGACATCCCCAGGTGGATCTTTTTGCCACCTTGTCCGACAGGAAGTGCCCTCAGTTCGCGTCCTGGCAGGGGCAGGGCCCCAGCTCTCTGGTCGAAACGTTCCAGATTCAGTGGAACAGCATTACTGCATATGCATTCCCCCCCCACACCCCTGGTCCACAGGGTGATCTGCAGGATAAGAGAATCGTATCGCCTCCCCGCATCATTCTGATAGCTCTGTGGTGGCCGGCGAGACCTTGGTTCTCTGAGCACCTCACCCTCACGGACAGGCTGCCCATTCACCTGCCGCTGGGCCCAGCTCACCTTCTCTTGAAGCAGGGGGGGCAGGGTCATCCACCCCACTCCACAGAAGTTGGCTGTCGCAGCGTGGTTCCTGAGCAGGTCACGCTGAAGTATCTGAGCCTGTCACAGGCCAACCTAGAAATCATTCAGGGCGCTAGGAGCAATGCTACCAGGAGCCAGTACAAGAGTAAATGGACTAGGCTCTGTCATTGGGCAGACTCTAACAAGATCGACACCCTTTCTTGCACGTTGGACGATGTACTTTCCTTCTCGGCGCACCTCGCACAATCAGGGGTGAACCTACCTGACAGCCATAGGTGCCTAGAGGAACTCAGAGGAGGAGCTTTTCTCCTCCAACCCGGTGGTTAAACGACATCTGGCGGGCTTCACCAGGCTCTACCCACCCATCAAGAAACCACATCAAGTGTGGGACCTCAATGTAGTATTGGGCGCCCTGACGCACAGAATATTTGAACCAGTGGCATCCGCGGACATCAGACTGGTCACCATTAAAACAGCCCTGTTGGTTGGCAACACGTCCGCACGTAGGGTCAGCGAGACCCAGGCTCTGGTGGCATCAGAACCCTACACTACGTTTCACTGAGATAAGGTGGTCCTAAGATAAGGTGGTCCTGAAAACGCACCCCGCGTTCGTACCTTAAGTAGTCTCTTCTTTCCATCTAAATGAGGAGATAGGATCAGCAAATAAGGTAGGCAACACTAAGGACGATGCTCAAAGGGTCTTGCACTGTCTGGATTTCAGACGCACTCTGAAATTCTACCTGGACAGGACCAAGAGCTTCCGCAAGTCGGATGCTCTGTTTGTCACCTTTGGTGGGTCAAGGCCCGGTTATCAGGCATCCAAGGCCTCTATTGCAAGATGAATGGTTGCTGCCATCAAGGAGGCATATGAGGGGCAGCACAAACGACTTCCAGCCAACATGCATACCTGGGCTGTCAGAGCCAAGACCACGGCGGTCACATTCCAGAGACAGGTTCCGTGGCAGGTCATCAGCAGGGCGGCCACCTGGGCCACCCCTTTGGCTTTCTGTAAGCATTACTGTTTGAATGCTGGCTCTAAGTCAGAAGCGGCATTCGGACAGGCGGTTCTAAGGAACTTGTTTTCTTAGGGAGGGTCACCTCTCCACCCTGGGGCTACATTCAGTTGTAATAATGACACCAGTATTATTAGGGGGGAAGATGGTAGGACGCATGCAGGAAAGGGGACTATGGACTAGGAGTACGTTAGTCACTACAGTGAGTAACTATTAATTTCCTCAAACATCTCCTGTACACTGAATTACTTGGAGTGCCTTTGAAGGAGTCTGTACGGGGTTCACTGGGTGCCTATGTAGTCATGTGTGCATCAGGCTGGGTTAGGTGCGTATCTACAGTATATGGGTCAATGTACAAGAGGGTGACTGCACTGTGTATGGGGGTTTTGTGAGGGATGGAGTGTGGTGTTTTTGGTTTGTCTCATCACTTTGGCAAAAGCTGGGTGTCCACTCTCGGGGAAAAGGGCTGTTCTTGCCCTCGTTGAGTGGCCATGTGTGCAGTCTTCATGTATTGTGTGCGAATTGGTCTGTTTTTCTGTACCACAAGTTTATTTGTTTTCAGTTTTTTTAACCAGAAATGCAACTGGGGAAAAGGGTAGTGGGTGTGAGGAGGGAGGTTAAACTAGGAAACCACTTCAGAGAGCAAAATAATTATGGGTGGGGCAGTGTTTTTCAAACTCTTTGATTGTGGCATCAAAGGCGCTTTTTAACTGCTTCATCTGGCAGAGGCACCCATTTCAATACATACAAAGGACAGTTGTTATCACTAGGTATGGATCCACTTCCTCTTGTATGGCTGCTGATGTTGGATTTGGAACCCTCTGCCCAAGTCGGATTTAACTAGGCTGAGATGGAGTCGAAGGTGGAGGAAGTAGCTAAAGGCCCAATGTAAAGAATGGACTTAAAGCCACTTTGGTAAAAACGGATATCTGTGCTTGTGCATAGAGGTTCTCAAGAGTACTGCCCAAGTTTGCCATCCTTCCCACGGCCCAGCATTCTTCTTATACCTTATTTGTGTTCATGCCAGTTTTCCTTCCGGTGTGGTGATATTATTGCAGTTTTTAATATGCTATTTTGTTTTCAGGAAATTCACATTGGTAACAAATGAAAATTTGATAAATACCACAATATGGTTGTGTCTTGCTAATGTTATACTTGCTACTATCTGAGAATGGCGAAATCTGCTTGCTACTTTGCTTGCTGCACTGTTAGGACTACTTGGTCATTGTTAGAATTATTTGTTTTGCAGACACAATATCTGTATGGTTTTATTGTGCACTGAGAATAATACATATTTGTTTCACTATTCTATAGATCTGGATTACGGAAAAGGAAACTTTGCTAGTCACCCTAACAACACAGCTACAGGAGAAGTCTGACCAGCTCTTGCAATTGCAGGAGGAGATGGAGCTGCTCAAGTGTCAGTCCGAGATCTTATTGGAGCAACAGATTTCCCAGCTGAAGGTATGGAGTGATGGAAATCTTTTCATAACCTGAGCACCAGAGATAGAGCTGTACATTTGGTCTCCTACATTGGATTGTCTCGTGTAATGTGGTTTAGTTATGCTCAGTTGACCTAGATCAATCATTGTATACTGTATTGTTACCTTTCAGTGTTTCGCAAACTATTCAAAGAAGTTCAGGTAAGACCTCTCGTTAATTGTGAATCAATTACAGGTATAAAAATCACAAGACCAAAAAAAGCATACGATTATTTTACAGAACTATTAACTTGTCATCAGGAAAATAAGACAGGATGACATTAACGGCAGAATAAATGCACATGAAGTGTTCACCACATTTGTATACTTCACTCAATTGCTACCTATCTACATTTCATCTGCTATCACTTTGAATTGGGGTCACACATTACAAGGCTTATACAGACATGTGAAGATTGAGGTATTGATCTTGAATGCAAGCAATATAGTGTTTGGCCTGCCTGGATTGGAATTTGTATCCAAGATCAGCACAGTGGTTTATGTTTAAACGTTGGCTGAAACAAATGATTTTCCCGATTTGAAGTTGATCAACTGAGAATCTGCATCTCCTCGTTGTCTGGTGAAGTTATTATTCATGTCGTGCAACTTTGTAGCCAAGTTCTAAATCCCACATATCTTTAAGTTTAACTCTTAAATGTTGAAGAACAAACATTACATTCTACTGTATCCTTTCATCCCCCACATTCCTCATCAAAGATATGTTCTCAAACATTGGATCGTTCATAGATTCACATGCTATTTGAAGATTGCCTGTCGTATTGTCTTTTTGGGTCACATTTCCTCACAGCCAACTGACTGGTCTCCCTTAGCTCCACCCATGGAGGCAATCTTCAGATCTTTTTACCGGACTTTGTGTTGGGATTCCTCAAAATATCTCTCCATCTTTTGATTATTTGATTGCTATTTCTTCATTTTGTTCGACTCAATTTATGCATTTTGAGATGTTCTGTGCTTCCTTTTACCCGTCAATGGTTAAGTTCCTCCATGCCGCCTCGAGAGGCTGTTTCTGCTTCCGTCTTTGAGGCCCTTTTGTAAATCCGTTGACACTATGGCAGACTCCAGAAAGAAGAGCCTTGTCAAAGCCTGTTCCACCCGTCATCTGAAGAATATATTTCTGATGCTTGTTAATCTGCTTAGAATCACATGCTGTGCATATGGTCCGACATCCAGTGGTAACTGCAGAGTATTGCATCTTGTCTTTCGGGGACCAAAAGGGGACGTCGGCATAGGCGTGTCTGTAACACTATGCCTATCATGACGTGTAGTGTACCCAAAATCACTCACACGCTGAGGTCCCTCTGATTGTTTTTTTTCTGGCCAGATAACTGGTCGCCCTGTTGCAGAGCTCTGTCATAAGAGACATTGTTATACCTTGTTTCTCCAGCATGGGGTCTAGCATGGATTCACATGCTCATGAATATTCCCCGTCGTCAGGCTGGGAATCCTCGGTAAAGAAAAAATCAGTATCAGTTTAGTTTCTGATCTGTCTTTCTCAGTAGTAACCAATCACTGGTCTCTGGGTCATACTGCCCCCAACCAATGACTGCCCTCTCCCTAAGCCTCGCATCTGGCAGCCATCTTCAGATTTTTACCGCACGCTCAAGTGTTGGGAGTCCTTGTGCTTAGCTCTCGAGCTTTTGCTGCATTTTCGCGCTTTTTCAAAGAGAATTTCTCATTTTTCGGTCAAAGAGAGCCTCAAGCTCTACCATCTCTACATCCGATTATCGGGGATCCGTGTTGGATTTTTCTACGCCCCTCAAGGGTGAAGATTTTGTCGAGTTACGCTTCTTGGAGGATTCCAGAAGTTTCTGCGGCCTACCCGAGCATGGCCCAGGAGAAAGGAAGCTCGACGCCCAGAAAGCTGTTCAGGGTCTGCCCTGGATGCCAGCTACAGAATGTGTTCAAGGAGGACGAGCATTCGAAATGTCTCTACTGCCTTCATGGGGACAAAACGCACGTGGAGGACTGTGCGTTTTGCAGGAACATGTCAGAACGGACCATCAGGGACCGACACCTTCGTCTCTCCAACTGGCTGGAAGGAAGGAGTCCGTCAGGTGAGAAGAAGATGAAGAAGTCCGAGCAGTCTTCTAAGTCCTGTGAGGGCGCCCCGGCGACAGGGGCCCAACAGAAGGCAAAGCACTGCGAGTCCGCGGGCACCGAGAGCGCCGAACGGTCGGGCTCTTTGGCTGCCAGGCAGGGTGCACCTTCCCCGGCACCATCAACCACGAGCCAACGCTCTGGTTCGGGGAAGAGGAAATCCGAGAACCCGGGTAAGCCTCTGGAGAGGCCCCAGTCGATCTCGAAGGATTCGGCTGAGGGGGAGCGAGGCGGTGACCCTCCCCCCAAGGTGAAGGCCTCAAACGCGCCTATGGCGGTAAAGGCATTGATTCACCCGGCCAAGGCCTCTATCGAGGGAGTCGCAGTGGCCCTGGCCCAGAGTCTCCCTGCCTCCGCGGAGGGAAGCCTCTTTCAGACCTATCGGTACGACCCCCGTGAAGACCCCGGCGGAAAAAGAGGGGGGGGGGCCGGTGGCCATTGTGGACACGGACACAGCATCCGAGGAGGAGTTGGCAGAAGTCCTAGAGGTCCTCGATGAGGGCGTTGAGGAGGCCCGTCCCCACGGGAGGGATCCCGACGAGGGTGACAATGAAAGTGACGGCGGCACTGGCGAGGGTCCTAGTCAGCCGTCGCTCCCGTCTCTTCGGGAGCCGCAGGATAACTCGGGGGCCATTTTCTTGGCGATACAATCCTTATGTTCAGAGATAAGAACGAGATTGCCCTTACCACCGACAGAGGACCCGGTACCATTTCTGGTGGAGGAACCAGAGCCGGTCCCGGCGGGAAGCCCCGGGAACAGACCCGAACACGACGGGTACCGACGACGACGGCGGTGATGCTGGGACGTAGCTCCCATCGCCAGCCCGGGCCTCCCCGTCCGATGATATCGGATCTTTCCACGCAATGATCGCCAGGGCATCCGAGTTTTTTCAGCTCTGCCCTGAGAAGGAAGGTTTCCTTTACCAACGGCGCGAGGCCAGGAGTAAGTCGGTCCTCTCCGTGCCTCTGCTGGATGACATCTGGGACGAGGGTCTCACCCTTCTCAAGAACCCTTCTATGACGCTGCCAAGAAGTATCGGTACGAGAAGTACCGGGTCCCCGACGCGGCCCCTCTGTGCCTTAGGGCACAACCTACTCCGGACTCGGTCGTCTCAGCGGTGGCCAAGAAGAAAACGGGGGGGGGGAGGCGTCGGTCTCAACGTCAACTTCCCCGCTGGACGGCAAAGGGAAGAAGCTGGACGCAATGGGACGAGTTATCTCGTCGGCGGCGACAACGATTAAGGCGGCCAACGCTCTCGCGATCGTGGCCCGCTACGACAGGGAGTTATGGTTCAAGATCGCCCCCCTGTTGGACTTCCTACCGGATGACTAGAGGTCAGAGGCCCTGGAGATCTTGCAAGAAGGCGAAGTGGCGTCGGACTTCGCCATTACGGTGGCAACGTTGCCGACACCGGTTTCCGCCAGCCAGGCAACAGCGTTTGCCTTAGACGATGAGATTGGCTCATGGCGACGGATTTCCGCCAGGATGTGCTAGCCAAGGTGCTGCACATGCCGTTCGACGGGAACAACCTATTTGGGAAAACGATGGATGAGTCCCTCCAAGCCATCAAGATGGACACAGAGACTGCTAGGGCCCTAGGCTTCCTCTGGCAACGGAGGCCGTCCTTTCGGAGCGCCGGAGGCAAGCAGAGTGCTTCCAAGGGATTCGGCGGTGGCTTCTCTACGTACCGCCAAGCGGCCCGCTCCTCGTCACAGGAAGCCTATAGAGGACGAGGCAAGTCGGGGGGACCCTGCCTTCGTCGCCACGGAGGCCAGGGCGGCAAGGCGTCCACCAAGCAAGATTGAACCGATAGCGGGGTCGGGCCCTCACCGGAGCACCCCGGTGGGAGGCCGGCTGGCGAAGTTCGTCAGCGTGTGGGAGTCCATCTCCACCGACTGTTGGGTGCTGGACGACCTGGCCCAGGGGCACACCCTCGAATTTCTAAAAAAGTGCCCCCGCATTCCACCCCTGGTCAGGAAGGAAAGTCACGTCCTTCAACTACTCTTGGAGGTGAGGGCGTTGCTCAGAAAAGGTACCATCGAGCTCGTCCCGAAGAGGCTCCGGGGCTCCGGAGTATACTCGAGGTACTTCCTAGTAAAAAAGAAGACGGGAGGACGGCGCCCCATCCTGGGCCTGCGACGGCTGAAGAAATACATCAAGGCCCAGAAATTCCAGATGGTCACCCTCCAGCACGTGCTGGAGGAGGGTGATTTCCTGTCGTCGTTGGATTTGGAGGATGCGTACTTCCACATCCCCATTCTGAAAGGTCACCAAAAGTTCCTCAGGTTTGTGGTCCAAGGACGGCACTACCAGTTCAAGGCCCTCCCGTTCGGATTGAAGTCGGCACCCAGGGTGTTCACCAAGTGCCTCACGCCGGTGGCGGCGCGGCTGCGCCTGCAGGGGATCCACGTCTACCCCTACCTGGACGACTGGCTCATGCGAGCAGAGACAAGGGAGCTCGCCGTGGATCACACAGCAAAGACCGTCCAGCTGCTCTCGGACCTGGGATTCTCCATCAACTTTCCCAAATCCCACCTTGTCCCGTCGCAAGTCGCACTGTTTCTGGGAGCAAAGCTCGACACAGTGGCGCGCCTGGCCTCACCGTTGGAAGAAAGGATGACGGCCATCCTGGGCAAGGTGCAGCGCCTGCTGGCCACGGACGTGGCGAGGGTGAGGTCCATCAAGTCCCTCCTCGGGATGATGCCCTCCTGCATATATCCCGTGCGCCTGTGCAGGCTTCGGATGCGCCCCAAGAGTTCCTCGACTCACGCTGGTTCCAAGCAACGGGCAGCTTCGAGGACAGGATCTCGCTCAACGAGACTTTCCGACGAGTGATCAGGTGGTGGGGCACCCGCGCTCATCTGACGGCGGGCACAGACTTTCAGACCCCATCCCACCAGATAACGGTGACGACGGATGCCTCCCTGGAAGGGTGGGGAGCGCACACCGGAGAACTTCACGCGAGAGGCCTCTGCCTCCCGGAGGAGAAGACGCTCCACATCAACATCCTGGAGCTCCGTGCAGTGTTCTGGCCCCTCAGGTCCTTTCGCCCGTCCCTCAAGGGCAAGGTGGTGAGAATCTTCACCGACAACACCACCACGATGTTCTACATCCCGAAGCAAGGAGGAACCAGATCCCCAGTCCTCTCCAAGGAAGCCCAGGATCTGTGGCATGGGGCCGTCGCCCAAGGGATGTTTCTGGTGCCCTTCATCTGGCAGGGATAAAAAACACCATCGCCGACTCACTCAGCAGGGAGCTGCGCTCGTGCCACGAGTAGGAACTATGTCAGGATCAAGTGGATCGACTCTTCCGACGATGGGGAAAACCCCAGATTGACATGTTAGCAACAGCGACGAACTCCAAGTGCCAGAGGTTTGCCAGCAGGTTCCCCCAGCCGAGGAGCATGGGCGATGCTTTCTCGTTCCCCTGGGAATGCCTGTTCCTTTATGCATTCCTTCCGTTGCCGTTCCGACTCGTCAACCAGCTCAAGAGGTCCCGGTGCAGGCTGATCCTGGTCGCACCGGCGTGGCCGAGGCAGATCTGGTTCGATTTGTCAGCGTCCCCACCAGTCAAGCTGCCGGCAGACGCGGATCTTCTCTCCAGAGAAGGAGGCGCCATACTTCATCCCGACCCGGAGTCGCTGAACTTGCAGGCCTGGCTCCTGCAGCGCTAGAGTTTGGAGGGTACGATATCTCGGCTGACTGCAGAGAGGTCCTTGCAAAAGCCAGGGCGTCCTCAACTCTCCAGTGCTACGGGCATAAGTGGAATAGCTTCTCTGTCTGGTGCCGTGCACAGAAGATTAACCCTCTACAGATTACCGCCGTACCTACTGTCGCTGGCCAAGGCTGGACTGGCTCACGCCTCCATCAAGATGCATCTGGCTGCGATCTCCCGATACACCAGAACCACAGGATGGGCGTCCTTGTGGTCCCATCGCCTGGTGAAGGAATTTATGAAGGGAGTGTTCCGATAGTTCCCGCTGGTGAAGGCCCCTTCCCCGGCGTGGGAACTCAACGTGGTGCTGACCAGGCTCATGGGGTCGCCATTCGAGCCCCTGCATTCGGCGCCGCTGAAATTCCTGTCGTGGAAGACTGTGTTTCTTGTGGCCATCATCTCCGCACAGCGAGTGGGAGAGACCCAGGCCCTATCCTGCAAGCCTCCATACTTGACTTTTCACGACACGAGGGTGGTGCTGAGGATACACCACTCGTTTATGCCCAAGGTGCCTTCGGACTTCCACCTCACCTAGCCCTTGGTGCTACCTGTTTTCTTCCCGTCGGCTAGACCGCTGAAGTTCTATGTGGACCGAACGAAGAGTTTTCGGAAGACATCACAGCTGTTTGTGAACTTTGGCCCTGTGAACAAAGGGAAGGCTCTCTCGAAGGCTTCCATTTCCAGACGGCCCTCAGGCTGCATCATGCATTGTCATCGGTTGGCAAACCGACCGTTGCCCGGCTGTCAGAGAGCCCATTCGACCAGAGCGATCGCTGCTACCACGGCGTTCTTGTCTGGTGTGCCCCTGCCAGACATCTGCAGGGCTGCTACGTGGAGGTCGACACACACCTTCACGAGATTCTACTGCGTCGACCGGGATTCCAGGGAGGAGTCCAGAGTCAGCCAGGCAGTGCTGCTCAACCTGTTTGCTTAAGGTGAGCCTGGTGGGGAGGTAAGAGATGCTTAATGTTGAGTTTTATGTAATGCTTAATGTTGAGCCTTGCCACCTCCCGTGGTTGTGCATGTGTACTGCTATGTATTCTTATATTCATGAGCATGTGAATCCATGCCAGACCCCATGCTGGAGAAGGAACAAGTTACTTACCTGTAACTGTTGTTCTCCAGCATGGGTCTGGCATGGATTCACATGCGAACCCTCCCTCCTGCCCCTCTACGGCTCTTCACTTGGTCATACTGCCACTTTGCGTGCTACCAAATCCGAAGATGGCTGCCAGAGACGGGGCTTAGGCAGAGGGCAGTCATTGGCTGGTGGCAGTATGACCCAGAGACCAGTGATTGGTTACTACTGAGAAAGACAGATCAGAAACGAAACTGATACTGATTTTTTCTTAACCGAGGATTCCCAGCCTGGCGACGGGGAATATTCATGAGCATGTGAATCCATGCCAGACCCATGCTGGAGAACAGTTACAGGTAAGTAACTTGTTCCTTATCTACTTTCTCGATTATCCCCTGATAGTAACTTCGACGGTGCTTTCTGTGCTATGCCGAAGACAACGCGGCACTCGACGCCTAAACTCAGGTGGCGAAGTGGTCCACGTGGCCTGGCCCTCTGGCCGGCCTAAACAGTAGGGAGAGTGGGTTTGGTGTGGTCATATCCTTTCAGCTATGTCCCTCCTCTTTCTCCCTCTTTCCCCTCTAGGTCTGGTCATCGACTTTATTACCTTTCGCTATGGAAAGGACACCATTTAGGTTTTGCCCCTCTTGCAGGGCCAGATACCCTTGGAAGGACAAGCACGATAAGTGCAATAATTGTCTTCCCCTTGACAACGACGAAGCGCGGTGCGCGGCCTGTAGACTCCCTCGACCTAAAACGCTTAAGGAGCACGGTGTTAAGCAGTGGGCCGCCTATGGCATGTCGCGGGCTTGAGGTTCTTCCCACACCCGCCAAAAGTGACAGGGGTACGAGTGATGACCAGGCATCTGTGTCGGATGCCATAGACCTCACGACGGACACCTCTGGGTCCGCCGCGCCGGTCCCCAACCCCACTAGGCCTGACGTGAGTCACGCTATGGCGAAAACACCCGGCGACAAGGGCATACAAGATCGCCACACTAAACACACAACCCCTACCCCGATTTCGATGGTACCGCTGAAACGGGCAAAAGCGCCAACAGGACCGCCAAAAATGTCTACGGAATCCTCTGATCTTCAGGATCAACAGCCTTCTTCGCATCCGCAACAGCGTCTTGCGACTAGGCCTTCAAGAATAAGGACGCTACCTCCAAACTACATTCGTCCGTCGAAGCGCGTTCGGCTGATGCTCCGACGCCCTTTAAGGCCCCGGTAGGGTAAAAATCTACCGCTAGGCCTCCTAGTAGCCCGGTAGGAGAAAAATCTACTGCTAGGCCTCCTAGTCATATGGTACGCCCCACGTCGCTGAACATCGGCGATAGCATTGCTAGAAGCACAATGAGCAGGCCACGGACACGTCGAAATACGCGCTGCAACTCCCCAATGCTCATGAAGACTACAAGGATATTCAGGAGCCTTTGACTAGCTCTATTGG
The DNA here is from genome assembly GCF_040938575.1 of Ambystoma mexicanum. Lineage (NCBI taxonomy): Eukaryota > Metazoa > Chordata > Amphibia > Caudata > Ambystomatidae > Ambystoma > Ambystoma mexicanum. The sequence continues at coordinate 903,270,717 of NC_090931.1, read as the reverse complement.
AAACATTTTCCACCCTTGGACCCTTCTGGTTCATCTAAATGGACCAAATAAAAATGTGAAGGGTGCATGGACTGTCTGGAAAGGTTGTCTCACTTTCACAGCGACCTACCACCAAGAGACCACAGGAGGACTCTCCCTTTGTGCCTGTTTCTAAATTTACTAGAAATAGTGGGACTTCTCAAGAACATTTCACTTCTATCCACCCAAGATGAGATCCAGATGGACACTTATCAAGACATTTATGATGAGGAAGAGGCTACTACCTTCCTACAAGACTACACTGTGGATGACCAGGCCGATAACATGAATGGCTGGGAAGACACTCACCAGGTTGAGACGGAACCATGGGCACTCCCTACTCACGACCAGGACACGGATGTCCTATGTTTGGATTCCCCTGCCTCCACTCCGGCCCACCAGGCTTCCCCAGTGGACGATCAGATGGCATTCAATGCCATCTTAAGAAAGGCGGCAGATTATTTTAAAATCGCCACCCAGGAGGCCCTACCTGATCAAGATTTCGTGGAGGATATTCTTAAAGAAAAAAAAACCTCCAGCCACGCCATACCTCTCCTGAATCCCATTAAAAGGAGATTGGCTCCTTCCATGGTAACACCAGCCCAGACTAGGGCAGTAAATCCAAGAGTGGAGAAATTATTTCTGCCTTTACCTTCTGACCCTACGTATAATAAAGGCCATGCATCCCCGACTCACTAGTGGTTACCACCACCCGAAAACGGGCGGGAGTACCCCTTGCTACCGGAGAGGCACCCCCCCCCGATAAGGAGTCAAAAAGATTGTATGCCTTGGGTAAGTGAATGACCATGGCATCTGCTTTTACCACGTGCATAGCAAACACTAGGTTGCTTGCCAGTTATGCCGATGCACAGCGGAACCTTATACAAGGTATTCTCCAGGAGGTGCCTGAACCCGCAAGAACCAAATTACTCGCCATTGTGGCCGAGGGCAGGCAGGTCAACCAAAATGTACTAAAAACACTCTGGATACTGCAGAGACGGCAGGAAGATCCCTAGCTCAGGGCACCCTACTCCAACGGCACGCTTGGCTCCGAAACGCAGGCTTTAAGCAGAGACCCAAGCAGCTCCCATTAATAAACCTATTGAGCCGAATCGCTTTGGTAAAACAGTCGACAATGCACGAGACTCTTAAATCCCTGCAGCAAATTTTACAAAAACCGCCCCCCGCCTACCCCCCCAGAGGGGAACCGGTTCCCGCCGGTCCTTTTGAGGCCAATCGCGTTCCGCACAAAACTTATACAATACGGGAAACACCTGGAACTCAGGACAAGCATCCAGCACCCCCGCCAACTATCCACATAGGGGTCAGCGGCACGGGAAAGGCGGAGGCAGAGGCCCCCAACTCCAGAGGAGCCACAGCTTCTAGTCAGAAATGACCTACGGATCCAGGTCCCCTCCGATGTCACCCCGGTCGGGGGCGCTTAACATCTTTCCTTTCGGCATGGGAGGGATTACATCAGACCAGTGGGTTCTAAAAACGGTCGCTCACTGGTACTTTGTGGAGTTCGTCCGACCCCCACAATTCAGACCATCCAGAGCACAACACCTGACGCCAGACCATTTGCGAATCCTTATACAAGAAGTAGAGGCACTTCTGGGAAAATACGCCATTGAAGCCGTCCCTATTCTTCAGGTAATGAGGGTATTTATTCAGTGTACTACCTTGTAACCAAAACGGACCTAACCATGTGCCCTGTGTTAAACTTGCGCCCAGCGAACAAATTTGTCAAACCTCAAAAGTTTTGTGTGGTAACCCTGCAGGAAGTAATCCCTCTGTTGAAACGGGGGGATTACGTGTCAACATTGGACATGAAAGATGCATACTTTCATATTTCAATGTTACCAGCGCACAGAAAATACCTAAGATTCAGGATAGAGGACGGGTACTATCAATTCAAAGTACTCCGCTTCGGAATTGCCTCTGCGCCAAGGGTGTTTACGAAGGTCCTGACCGTAGTAGCAGCACACCTGCACAGACTATCTGTCCCTGTTTACCCTTACCTCGATGACTGGCCCATAACAGGGGACTCTTATGAAATGTGCCCTGTTCAGTCTGGGATTCTCCATAAACAAGAAGAAATCCAGCTTAGACCCCAGTCAAGTCAAGCAATTTCTAGGGGCTCTGATTCTTACCAAGGACGGCTTCGTCTTCCCCTCCGAGAGGATTCAGAACATGCTTTCTCAGATTCCTCAATATGTAGCCAGTCGGGAAGTGACGGTACACAAGGCCATGCCCTTGCTAAGTATGATGGCGTCACGCATTGACTTAGTTCCCCACGCGCGGCTGCACATGCATCCCATGCAAGAGTGGCTCAACAGCCAGTGGTGTCAGGCCAACGGACAATGGGAAGATCTGGTAGTTGTCTTGCCAGCCCCCGTTTTCTCTCTGCAGTGGTGGTTGAGGGAAAATCTCTTGAAGGGGAAGACCTTCACCACCTCTGCAATAGAAGCCACTCCCACAACAGCCGCTTCTCTCATGGAGTGGGGGGCTCACCTGTCATGATGCCTATCCCCGGAGCACCAGGCCAGGCCCAGCACCCCCGGGAGCAGGCATCATGCTCCCGGGTAAAAGCCCAGCGGCCCCTTATAGGGGCTCTTTGGACTCTGTCCTGGTGCCTTTGCCGCCAGGCTCATGTTGGACATCAGCCCTGGCGCCATAGGCGCCAGGCTCATAACGGAAAGGATTTGGTGCACTTACCTGATGCAGACCATGCTGCATACTCACCTGATGCAGACCATGCTGCATGAAGACCCAAGCCAAATGAGGCTTAGGAGGGACTATTTTACTGAAGGGACTATTTTGTTACTTGGGTGGGGCTGTAGAAGAATACTTACCTAGGACTTCTTCCAAGGCTATTTAAGCCACGCCCGGACAGCCACACGTGCTTCGCGGCGTTCTGCATCCCAGCAGCTGAACGCTCACTGTGTCTGCTCCTGCACCTGGACTCCAGCCACGCCCGCCTCGAACCTGGAACACCTGTAAGGAAAGAAGAGAAAAGAAAGGTGAAAACCAAGAATTTATTCAAACTTCTTACCTGCTTCCGGAATCTTCACGCCAGCATTCTTGAAGAACGACTTCCATTTAAAAGCATTGCGTTGCTCGCTGCAGCGCCGCGCTTCATTCACCTGTCCTCGAGACATCTCCCGGCTCCATCGCGGCTGTCAGCACCGGTCGCCACATCTCTGCACCTAGGGGAGAGAAGAAGAGACAAAAGGTGAGCAGAGGGAACACAGGAGGAAAGCCGAATTTTCAGCCATAATACTTACCGGCTTTTCTTGGTGAACCATTCCACATTTCAGGTCGGAGCCGCTTTGTTAGCAGGTACCGCACACCGGCCCCTATGGGGAAAGGACAAAAGACATTGCTGGGGAATTATAAAGACATTTAGAGGGGTCGCCCTCATCACTAACTCACCTGATTTTACCATCGGCAATTTAACCCCTCAACGCATCGCCTTCGTTCTGCACCTGAAATAAAGGACAGATCACCGGTTAGGAAGACAACATAAAAAGAGGCTCAAACTTGAACTTTTGACTCTTCATACTTACGGCGTATCACTCAGAAAAGTCAAGTGGATTTTGCCAGAGCCATTCTGAAAACCAGTGAAGTAACTGGACGAACGCGCGCCCCTGCACCAGAAGCAGGATGGAGAGTTCATCCTTCCAAACCATAAGGTGAGCTTAAACCGGGGGTTTTGGAGGAAGTCCGAGAAGAACGAAGGGGGAAAGGTGGGAGCAAGCACACTATTCTGCAAACAGTTAATCCCCTTTCTCATCTGCAGTAGGATATTCCTACGGGCCAGACAAGCAAGATTTGGGGGTCCTGTTCAATCGGTGGTCCGAGTTCTGCGCATCACGCTTGAAGAGGCCACAGCAACCCAGACTAGACCAGCGCCTCCGTGGGAGCCAGGTGAGCGTTAAATCACCTGCTTCAGCAGACAGCGCATGGAGTGTGGTCTCCATATAAATCTGTTAGAGCTGCTAGCGGTATTCAAAGCACTGAAGGCCTTTCAGATACAGCTATAGGGGAGGACAGTCCTGGTCCTGACAGACAGCACCACAGCCTTGTATTACCTAAACAACAAGGGGGCACACACTCTCCAGGGCTAGCCAAGCTGTCCCAGAACATTTGGATGTGGGCTCTTAAACACAAGTAGTTCCTACTGTCACAACACGTTCCAGGAGAACTCAATTTCTAGCGGACGTGCTCAGCAGAGATTTCCCACTGCCCGTAGAAAAAGAATGGCGTCTGTACGAAGACATCGTCTCCAACGTCTTCGCAGAATGGGGCTTCCCAGAGATTGACCTGTTCGCAACTCAGGAGAACGCCCAATGCCAAGACTACGCCTCCAGGTACCCCCAGAACCACTCCAAGGGGAGCGGACTCTGGATAACATGGTGAGGGAAATGTGTCTACGCTTTTCCGCCCGAATCGCCTGCTCAACAATATAGTGCACAAGATGCACCAGGAACCAGTTACCATGATTTTGGTGGCCCTCATGTGGGCCCGCCAACCCCGGTTCGCTTCTCCAATGGAAATATACCCCCCCCCTTTGAAACTACCCTGCCCGTACAACATGTTGCCTCAGGTCAGAGGGGAGACACTACACCCATGCCCGCAAACTCTGAAATTAGCTGCCTGGATCCTGAGGTCATAGTTTGGACACCTTCAAATCCCTCAGAGATGCATGGGCATACTCAGGGAGGCTAGAAAACCTAACGCTCGTTATTGCTATTCCAGTAAGTGGAAAAGCTTTGTCATCTGGTGTAAAACCAAGGGCGTCAATCCCATTTACTGCTCGCCTACCAACATTGTGTTGTACCCAACTCATTTGTTAGACTCAGGTTTGGTTTTTAATTCCCTAAAGGTTCATCTAGCTGTTCTATCAGCCTACACTACGTCACAACAAAGTGTTGTGGTGGAAAATACCTGTTGTTATTAAGGCTTTTATGGAAGGGGTTAAAAGAATTCACGCCCCCCCCCCCATTTCTAACCCAGCTCCCGGATGGGATCTAAATGTGGTTTTGACCAGACTCATGGGGTCTTCCTTTGAACCAATGCATAAAGTAAGTCTAAAAGATATTACTTACAAGACGACCTTCCTAGTGGCTATCACTTCTATTAGATGGGTTAGCGAACTACAGGCCCTTTCTGTTCTAGAGCCTTTTGTTACAGTCCACAGGGATAAGGTGGTTCTGGGCACTCATCCCAGATTTGCACCTAAATTCATCTCGAAGTTTCATGTGAATCGATCGAACTACCTACCTTTTTCCAGAATCCCACTAGCATGGCCGAAAGAATCCTAGACACACTAGATGTCCGCAGGGCAGTCATGTTTTACCTGGAAAGAATGAAACTATTTTTCGTTTAAGTGGCAGCTGGTAGAGAAGGGGATCCTGTCTCAAAATCAACTATCAAGGTGGATTGTCAAACGCATCACACTGTATTACGCTCTTGCTAAGAGAGAACTGCCCTTCAATCCTAGAGCACACTCTACTCGGGGCACTGGGGCTTCCATAGCATTCATTGCAAATGTTCCCCTAGAGTCCATTTGCAAAGCAGCAACCTGGAGTTCTGTACACACCTTTACAAAACACTATTGCCTAGACACTCATTCTAGGTCTGATTCTCAGTTGGGACAAGCAGTACTAAGACATGTTTTTTCTACTGTTCCTTCTCACAGCCCACCTCCAATTCCGGGTACTGCTCGCTAGTCTATGCACAGCATGTGTTTCTAAGCAGATGAACAAGCATCAGAAGACCTGCATTACTGACCGTAATAGCATTTCTGATGATTGTATCTGCTTAGATTCACATGCGCCCTCCCTACCTCCCTGCTCGGGATGGAAGGAACATAGACGTCTTACTGCTTTCCCTCTTCATGTACTCACTCACAATAGCCTTGAGCTTCCTCATGGCAGAAAAAATACAATCGGAGAGACCTCAGCGCGCGAGGGATTTTGGGTACACTACACGTCAAGCTAGGGCTAGTGTTAGACACGCATATGCCGACGTCCCTTTCAGTCCCCGAAAGACGAATTGCAATACTCCGCGGTTACCACTGCATGTCGGACCATATGCACAGCATGTGAATCTAAGCAGATACAATCATCAGAAATGCTATTAAGGTGAGTAATGCATGTCATTCTGAAACAACCGGTACAACATGCTTAGATAAGGGAGCTAACATAGCACCTGCTTTTAAGACCGACATGGGGGCTGAAACAAGGTTGTGTTACATCCCCAGTCCTATATAACCTCTATGTGGCAGATATGAGGGAAAAATTAGAAATAGTAAAAACATCCACCTAAAGTTGGGGACGCTGCTATTAGTTGACGTGTGCAGATACGGTCATCCGGGATAATACTCCGATAGGATTGCAGAGGATGCTGAGCGCCATGCATTCAAATGTGAAAGACAATTTAAGTGTTAACGCAAATAAGACCACGATCATGATGTTTGAGGATGTAAATCCAGATGGGAAAAACACTCCTTTTAAGTGGACGATTGACACAGAGATCTTGGAGGTTGTTGACATCTACCCATACCTGGGAATTCCCATTATGAAAAAACCGCCCACGATCTTCTACCATAAAGTTGTAGAAATTAAGGTAACTAAAAAGTGGAATGTTAGGAGGAAATAAATGGCCAAAAAGGGGGGGGGGCACTCTGTGGAAGGCTTCCTAGAAATATACAAGAGCAGAATTGTACCGGGAGCGTTAATACACACTGGAGAACCTGGAGGGTAGATACATCACTGGTCTGGATAAAAAAGAGAGAAAACTATGGATTCCAGTTATGAGACTTCCTAGGTCTACACCCATTGAAGCCATTAGATGTGAATTGGGCCTGACTTCATTAAAAACATTGTGTAAAATGCGATGCTATAAGCTGTAAATTAAAATCATGGTATGGGAGAGTAAGGAAGTGGGCCTAATGAGTATGATCGGTAGGAGCATGAACAAGAAGGAAAAGCCAAGTAATTTTTTGAAGGACTTACAATGCACTGTCCATTCCTTTCTAAATTATATTGGTTTGCGTCTACCGAGGGAGGTATGTGAAATTAAATTATATGTACAAGCAACTAAAAAAAAAGGCTATTTAATGGGATGTAATTAATAATCTGGCCATATTGTCAAGAAAGAAACGCTACAACACATATAGCTTACAGGAGTTCTATGTCTCTACTCCCTGAAGCTACCTATTAAAAATCAATAATAAAGAATTTTCTAGATTATTAACCTCCCTCGATTCAAATTTCTACCTTGTTTGGAGTATGTGGGAGTGTGGACCTCCTATACCTCGAGGTGAGAGTATGTAGGTTCTGCCAGAAGGAGGTACCGACTATTAGACATTTCTTAACAGCCTGTAATAACCTTCAGGAATGGTATTACAAGGGATATAAGGATTCAGTATGGGATGATGACATCTAATCAATTCTGGTCCACAATTTATATGGCTGAAACCTTGGTATATGTGGGTGCAGCATACTATATATGGAAGGAAACTGGACTAGAACACCATGCAAGTGATGGTTAATGGCTAAAATATGTCCCTATTAGAAGTTAGCCCGTCCGGATTTAACCATGCCGGTAAAACCGTACTGGCACAGTTTTCAGGACCGGCTAACTAAGAGTTCTGTGGCAGTATGGTCCTGGCGGGTGTAACGCCACCGGCCGCAGACTGACGCGGAAACACCGGCACCATTACCACATGGTGCCAGTGTTTTTGCTTCGCCATTCCCGTGGAGTCCTATCGGACTCTATGGGAATGGGGATTTACAGAATGCCGGCCCCAGAATTACTGTATCACTGGGGCTGTAATGCCCCAGTAATTCCGGCAAGTCCGGAGCCGGTAAATCCACACTGGTCCGGTGGCAGCATGCCGGTTTTACCGGCGCGGCTACTGCCGGACTCGTAATGAGGGCCTATGTCGTCTGGTTAATAATAATGAAATGAAGGAAGTGTCTTTTATATTGGAACTTTTAAAAATCGTATTAGTAAATATATGATGTATAGGGAAAATTCATTGGAGAAGTGTAATTGTTAATTAATTTGAATGATATTGCTGTAATATTTGTATATAATTAGGTTTTTTAACTAGGTATGAATATATGAATTGAATGTTATATAAGAATTGTGTAATTTTAATTGTATTGTTTTTATAAAGTGTATAAGGTTTTAATTAACCAATTGCACTATAAACTAAATAAAAATAACTGACCTCAGACCCACAAGAGGCGTTTCTGTTGTTAGTTCAAGTAAAATACAGGAATGAACTTGAAGCTCAAATACGGTCACTAAAGAGTTTAGAGCGAAATTGAGAGCTGACAAAGTGACGTCGCTGGCTTCCTTAAGACCCTCGGGAGGAACCTCCGAGGATGTTATTTGACTATTAATGACAGCCGATTGCTCTGGTTGCTCGCTTGTGCAAGAATTAACTGGAGGAGGAAGAATAGGGCTTAAGGTGAGGGAGTTGGCCAAAGGACCCAGAGAGAGGTTAACTCTCACATGATCTAGCGTTCTGACATTTTGAAATCTTCTGAGGTCCTGAAACTCAGGGAGGCCTCTACATCCCCCAAACGTGGGCATTTTCGCTTGAGACAAAAATCATTGATTTTCCTTTTGATTGATGTGGCTGTTGATGTGTATTCAAGGCTGTTCCCGAATGCTGTGCAGGGTTCCTGGGTGATGAAATAAGTTTTAGCAGTTCCACCCTGTGTTACATGTACATTAACTCCTGATGACGATGGAATTTGATTAGCAATGATTAACATTGAAACTCGGCCAAGAGGCTGATGTCGAGAAACACAAGCTGTTTTGTTAATTAATTCTGTGGCCTTTCCAGCGGGAACCATAACGTCCCATTCTGGTGCTTTTAAATCGTCCCACTTCGACCCACTTCTAACATTGTTAATGCGTAACATTCCTCAGGAGTTTTACCAGTTCAATAGCTATCCGACGGTCAAAGTGCAGTCTCTCTCAATTGTCTCTTTATGTCAGTAGTAGACAAAGACTGTAGTCGCTCGGGAGCGAACTCTGCAAGGTCTTTTACAGTGAGAAATCGCGCAGTATGCTAGCAGGGTGCCGTATTTTAAGGCGGCGATGAACTACTGACAGGGTCAGAAAGTCAATAGCTCTCGGCTTTCACAAACTACTTCCCATGTGAAAGTGCAAAAGCTTGCAAATAGACTCAAAGAGAAAACTGCATACAAGGAGAAGTAGGAGTGACTTACAGTAGTCTTCATTCACCAGGAAACAGCAAAACCTTCGTGTTGACATGCCTGTCTAGTTAGTTGGCTGCCTGGTCCCACAGCGGACCACAGCAGGACACACTCGAAGCCGTGGTCCCTGTGAGGAAAGAGGTAATGTGGAAAGTCTTAGCAGGCTCCACATCGCAAAGTACTGACACTGAAAAACACTTCAGGGAGCTTCCACAGCAGACCATACTAGAAACCACACTCATTAAGATATACGTTAATTAAAATCAAAGGTTTGTCCTCTCACACCCCTGCAGATGGCATTCCATCACAGCTTCGTATTTACCAAGAAAATTCGAAGAGAATTCAATGTAGGCACCGGGTGCGTGTCCCCTAGATAAACCTACAAACACAGGCTGTCCTATTCCAGCCGCCAGTCACACCAAAGGCCTCAAAACAAAGGGTTAGGCAGCCAGCCTATCTGGTTGGCCCCTAAAACTGCCACTCAACCAAGACCATCCTACCAGATGTGAAATGGCAGGCCCAGTGACAGTTCTAAATGGGTCCAAACTATTAGGGATGGGGCATGGCTGGGCTCACAGCCATTTTAGGCCTGCCTCATCGTTCCACAGACAAATCGATTACCCAAAAACAAAATTGCAAAGGAGGGCAGGGCTTTGGTATCCCAATGGCCATCATTAAAGGCATGGTCTAGTAAAAAATGTTATTGCCCCTACGGGTCGGCCATGTTTTTTTTAAGCCTAAGTGGCTCGATTTTAGAAAACTTTCCTATGGACCTTACCCGAGTTTTCGTCCATTAAACGCACGCGAAAACAAGCACCAGGGAGCCGCCATTTTCTGATAATCCTATCTTTTCCCCCATCACCCTGGCTGACATGCTTTTGCGGCACTAAATCAATTCCCCCGCCCCTGAGCCTGACATTATCAAAACATTCATATTCCCCGCCTCTCTCCGTGACGTTACTGTGCTGCGTAGGCAAACGCGCCCAGTCGTCTTCTGCGCGACTCCACACAGAACCCGGAAACCAACACAGATCAACTCACAACACAGCGCGCCACAATTCGGAATATGAAACTGTACTTTAAAATGAAACAGCAACACGGTACATTTGGTAAAGTTCATTTATTTGACATTCAATGTTTAGAGAATATTCAGCAATTGCCATATGAACTCCGGAAGCCATTTATTTTCTTTTATCTGTATCCGCAATAACTGTTCCGTTCCATCTTGAGTCACGCGCTGTTCCTTTATGGTACACAGGGTGTTCATTTTCGTAAAAAGAATCACTTTGGAAGCACAGTGAACCGCAAGGCTGTTCCATCAACTAGGCACTAGTCCAGCCTAAAGGTTGATATATTGCTTCTAGCCACTAGTACAGCGTAAGGGCATGTGGGCCCTTGGCGATCGTCCCATAATATGGTGATCGTGCTCCAGTTGTTGACACGAAGCTGCAGGTGTCTGCTGAAGAATCCATCCGCCTGTGTCTCAAACAGATGGCAGTGGCAGAATGGGATGAAATACCTGTTATGAAAACAAAAAAATTATAATTAGTCTCGCTAGCCGAACTTCATTAATATTACTCATTTTATTTATTACGGCCGATCAGAAACTATTTGCTTGCAAGGATAGTTCAATGGAGTATGTTCGTCTCTAAAATCAATGCAAAAAGTAACGAGATAAATCGAGGCAAACACACAATGATAAACGACAGTTAGTCTACATGCGTGAGGAATGATATATGATATGGCATTTGTAACGCGCCTATACTCAAGTGTTTCTAGGCGTGACGAGGCAGGTGGGGAACAAGGGCAGACAGACAACGATCCTACTAGGCCAGGTGTCTTTCTGATCGCGCATGGGGAAGGGCTGTACATGGTTAGTTGAAAACAAATTAAATAATAGGGCCATCTGGTGGCAAGTGCAAGGTAAATGCCGGGAGAAGGGGCTGAAGGATACAGAGACAGTCCCGTAGTGCAGGGAAAAGTGGCTGGGCCAAGAACCGAGATCGGTGAGACCAGTGGACCTGCATGCCCATGTGCCCACTACGAACACGTTTTACTTGCTTTTCCTAGCTTTTCCTAGCTCTTCATTCATTCATTTATTCATGCATCCATTCATTAAATCTTCATTCCGGTATAAAAGCGTGTAAAGATTTACTTACATTAAATTTGAAATTTCCATTGTGTCTCTTCGTAAGGCAGTCTGTAAACTTGACAACGATTTTTCGTATACTGAACTAAAATGAAACTCGGTCTAGTTTCTGAATTTTCTGCCTTATGGTCTCTTACGTTATTGGGCACTCCCTTCAAATGTAGTTCTTTCGGCATGGTCGCTGTCTCAAGGTCAAAAAACAATAGACCCTTATACTTCCAGTGCGACTTGTGGGCCTCATCTGGGCGCTGTCCTTCACATTCTTTATTTGCAACATCACGTAGTATAGGCATCTGTGAGAACTTGAAGTTTAGAATCCGTCTATGTAGTGCGCCTCAATGTGCAAATGCGAACTGGCTTCTCTCCCAAATGCCACGGCCCGCTTGGCTGGCGTGTTCTAAGTGCCCCAATTTTGTCCCCGTTGTCTGCGAGCTTTGCAGCCCAAATTGAGACATTTAATTTTTTGCGGAAGGTCAGGGAAAGTATAAAGTACCACAGGAGTTGAGTTACAAGTGAGATTTATTGTTTGTTTGTTTTATTATTTGCAATACGCAAGCCTCCCCTCCGTTAACAGTGTGCAGCATTTACATTTACATGAGAAAAATATATACATACACATATGTGAGGTGAATAGAGAGAATTCAAAGATGACACCCAGCTTGTTCGCCACCCATGATGGTGAAGGTAGGGGTTAGGTTTACAGGTACACTGTACAATAACATTTATTTACAAAAAGACAATTGTGTTGCAATTATTTAAACCGGGATTTGTACTTCACAATCAGCTGTGCTTCGGGTGGGCATGGCACAGTCGCAATGTTCAGTGGCAATGGATCACTGCTCTGCACAGAAACGTCCAAAAATCCGTGCTTCTCTAACACAGCAACAATAAGGCCTTTCACAAAGTCGAACTGCATTTCATCATAGACTGGTTTGATCATCCATTGCTTACTTCGTTTTGAAAACACCTTAGTGTAGCGAGGCATCCTTACTTTTCCCCTAGTCCTAGATTGTTCACGTCCGACATTGCTGTTATGGGCCAAGACCGCTAGTAGAGTGCAATGTTTCATGCCCCGAAAGCTAAAATGCAAGCGCTTTGGCCTGTACTTTAGGCACATATTGTGGAACACCTCCAAATCTCCTGTGTGACAGAATTCTGTCAGTCCTCTCAAATCTCTTGATAGAGTTTTGTCGAAAACGATCTTCTCAATGGCTTTGTGTGTCGGTGTAGATGGAATCAACCACTTCTTCTTCAGGCCTCCTCTGGGGACAAAAGGCCATGTTCACATTGGTGGAAATGTTCATTTGCTGTCCAGCGGTGAACGTTGGTACAGTGGTGCATCAGTGACCGCCATTTTTCAAGTAGTATTTCCACTGACCCCTCACAAGTTTTTGAGCTCCACCAAAGATGGTTGGTGATAGAATGTGACCACTGCGAAATACTTTCAAAACCTTTTTTTTCCCTGCAGCCGAGATTTTCTTATTGATTGATTTAGCAAGATGCCATACGTCAAATTGATGTTTAATATGTGGGAACTGCTCTCTCATTGTCTTGGCAATTGAAACGTGTCTATCCGTGGCTATGAGGTCGATGTGCATTCCCCTTGATTGTAGATATTCCACTGATTTCATAAATCCTAGTTTCTCCATGGCCACTGATGATGTACATTATGTTACATGCACGACCACCAAACTCACAATTTTCTTACTATCCATGTCCTGAAAGTGGTAGGTGCAGTACTTGGCAGAAAATCCAGGGCTGTCGCACTGTCCATCGCCGGCTAGCCTGAATCGTTTGCCTTCGAATGTACTTGCTAGAGACAATTGTTCAATTTTACAAGCATCACTAATGGCCGGAAACAGATAATCACGTTGGTATATGTAGTACAGCGCTTTAGAAATGAAATGGAGTCCCACAAACTGAAAGAAAGCCTCTAACTTTCTAAAACTGGAGCCACTAAAAAGTGATGCAGTTGCACACAGTAGATTGCCTGCTGGCAGTTTCCCCAGCATCGGTTGTGCAGACAATGAGAATCTATGATGTAATCTACAGGCGGCATTTATTTTGACGATACTGCCTTTTATTTGACAAGTCACATTAATCAATGGCTTCCCACATACTTTCCCTCTAATGGAATGCACACATTTCAGCATACTTATAATTTCCATCAAACAACTGTCGAATACAATGTATTTGCTCTCTTTCATTAGACTGTCATCCTGCGTCAACGTTGTTTCGGCCTGTGACGTTGTGGAGATTTCAACACATTGGAAAGTAATATCGCTGCTATCAAGTTCTGATGCGTCTATGGATGCTGCGGCTGGTTCATTCTCTGTCATTTCGACATCTATTACTTCAACATTGATGGGAGAACACAACAATGTCGACAGGTTTTTTGGTGGCAAATTTTTGGCGGGTGTAGATTGTGTAAATTGATCTGCAACTACTTCAGAGCTATCTTCAATACATTCAATAACATCTTCTTGTGGTGGTGCGGTCGCACTGTAGCTATGGTCCAATGCAACTTTGCTGTAGTCTCCAAACACAGTTAATTCATGTTCTGGCCATTGGACATGAGCATCTCGAGCCTGAACACGCCTCGCCTCAATTAATAGTTCCCCCATAGTGTACACGGTCTGGCAAGCCACATCTCTTTCGCTTCACTGTCTGTGTGTGTATAGTTCTGACACCCACGGGTAACTGGAGGAGAGATTGGAAAAGGGATGTTCAGTTTAAACACAAGATGGAGTGTAGTAGAATTGACTGGAAAATAACATAAAATAGTCCCCAGCACAAACATTTCTTTTAAAGTTATGAACTGTTTGTAACTAACCTTTTTTTGTTTTTTTTTCTTTGCAACTTTTTTGACTCGACCTTCAACATCTGCACGCCGTAGCTCCAATCCGTTTCCGCATGTCCTCCCTTCCTCTTGCGCTGCAATGACTATATTTTCTGTATCCGCATAGACAGCACGGAATGAGGCTCCATCGTCTCCCCGAAACATAGTACTTTCATTACTATGTATCAAAATATTGTTAGCATAAAACACACGTGAGGACGACCACACAGGTACATCTCAATAGCCAAACACGATTTAAACATTGTGTGCAACAATCAAACGACAAGTATTCGACCAGTGATGATCTATTTCGATGGAACTGTCAGTATCCATACCTCTGGCTCTGCATGGACTGCCATGAATGGTTGAATTGGAGAGGAGGCATCTGCATCTCCCTGAAACACAGTACTTGCATTAGTATGCTTTTCAATATTGGAAACACAACACACACTTGGGGTCGACGGCACAGGTACATATAAAGAGATAACCACAAATGATGCATTGTCCAAAAGAATCAAGGAAAATCTAAATATGATCACATTTCATCGACTTATTTCTCCGATTTATTTACATCTGCATCATCTAAATTGGATGTTGTGATTGTAGTGGAAGCTTCGTCGTCTCCCTGAAACACAGCACTTGCGTTAATAGGGAAGAAAGTATAGCAAATGGAATCACGTTATATGATCACGCATGATGGATCTGTCATTATCCATACCTCGTGCTGCTGAAGAATATCTATGGATGTTGCAAATGTAGTGCGCACTTCCGAAAGCTGTTGCGCCGATTCGTATACGCATGGTCCTGCTTCCGCTTCCCCTGGAATTACTTGAATGTCAGTCTCTGCATCAAGTGCAGGGGTTGACGCTCCATCAACTGCCTGAAACATAGTACTTGCATTAGTGAGGATACAATAGTGAAAACATAACACACCTGGGGTCGACAGCACAGGTACATATCAACGGCTAACCACGAATGAAACATTGTGTAGAACAATCAAACGACAAGAATTCCAGCTCTGATGATGACGCTCGATGGAGCTGTCAGTATCCATACCTCCTGCTGTTGAAGAACATCTAGAAATGTTGTAGATGTGGCGGACGCTTCAGCATCTCCCTGAAAGACAGTACTTGCATTAGTATGGATAACACTAATTATAACCGAAAACAAACACCAGTGGACGATAACTAAGGTGTATATCAATTGGAAAGCACTAACCAAACATTCGGTACAATGATTACACGATAAAATAAAAATATTACTTGACATGCATAAAACAGGTCTGTAGCAGATTAGCCTAGTAAGATTACCTGATACGCGCTAGAAGTGGTTGATAACTGCGACCACGTCAAGGATGTAGAATGTTCTTGCTTCAGATTCAAGGGATAGTCAAGAAGTTGTAAAGGTAAATTAATGATTGATAATGAAATGCCAATATTAAAAATAGCGATGCAAGGCGACAGAATACTTGTAAAATGCTCATTACAGCACAGTTCCCTGTTCCCATATATATACATTGCGTTTGTGGGTTATGAAATCGAAAAAGAATATATTGGTAAATGTCATTATTCAAAAAACTATACAATCATATCAATATCGAAATTATTACAAGGGATAGAACACCTACAATATCAATTAATCCATTCGGATACCTACACACTACCGCTACATCCGGACACTTGACTCACTGGTGGCGGAATGTGGACGAATAGAGTGGGAATAGCGTTTTCGAGCAATTTCCGTGTCGTTCGCCGTTTATTCTTCTTTGTTACCCAAGATGTTGTGTACATGTCCAAGGAAAAGTGCCGGCTGCAGATGCAGTATCGATCACCCCTCTTGTGCTGTAAGACCTGTTGGCCTCTACTTTCCAGCTCATCCAGTGGATATCCGCAATGTCTGACCCATTCTCTTAGTCGATCAACAGTTTTCGGGAAAACATGCATTGTAGTGCCTTCAGATTTCGCATGGGTCTTCGAAGGGCAACCGCTAATCGAACAGACAGGCATTGTTGATAAATCTGAAAAGTAAATATCAACATTATTATACGATCTATAAGAATAAAGATTTTATACAAAAGTAAATGAATCATACAATGATCAATGCAAGGTTTGTTTTGGTCGCAGGAACTATACCAGTTCATTATGTGCGGCTTAGTATTTGCATAAGTTGCAGAAATGTATAAATGATGTGACTAAAAACTGAACAGGTGACTCATCCCTTGGATGTTCTGTATTGCACAAGAAGGAAACATGCTTACATCATAGACTGGACCCCCGAAGGATGCAATTCGATGACAATTGACACAGATGAAAATAAATAGATCTATTGTTAGCATAGCAATGGAAATTCAAGTCAATAGCAATGAGACCAATGAACATAGCACTATTGGGTACTCTACTCGCAAATAGATAGACATTTAAAAATCTGCGAAATATGACCAGGATACATGGCCTTACCTTGACCAACAAACAGTTGGATTCAGCAAGCAGAGCAGTATGTTGCGGGAGAAAAGGTGGATGGCCACAGGTAGCGCACTGATGGGTATGCTCGAAGCGGTCACATGTTCACGGATAGCACGACGACGAGCAGATTAGCATAGATCTCAGTGGTTCCCAGGTAGCACGTTCAGGAGTTGACTTGCAAAGCACAAAGATGTTCTCATGAGACATATCGAGTGGTTTTTAAAGTATTAGAAACTGGGGTGTGTTTGTGAATGAATGACGTATGTATGTCGTGGTATTAGGGGGGCGGCCTGCTTCAAGGGGAGGCCTGGCTGGAGACACAGGGTCTGAGGAGGCCTTGTGACCGATGGCCCCTTGGCGTGGGACACTTTTTGAAGTGTACATGCTGTTTGGCACCTTGGCCGTTTGCGCCCGTGACAGCCCCTCATGCCAGCGCTCATCCCTGGGTGCGAACCACCTTTGATAGAGGGGGTGGGATGGATGGGCTTGGGGCGTGCAGATAAGGCACAGGAAGACTGCTGAATGGAGACACACTTATGTGGATTGCAGGGGGGCGGCCTGCTTCAAGGGGACGCCTGGCTGGAGGCACGGGGTCTGAGGAGGCCATGTGAGCGATGGCCCCTGGGCATGGGATACCTTTTGAAGTGTACATGTAGTTTGGCACCTTGGCCTTTCGTGCCCCTGACAGCCCCCCATGCCAGCGCGCATCCACCGGCGCAAACCGCCTTTATATCAATATATAGTATATCGCCTTTATATCAATGATAGTATATTGTTGCTTATCAATAACAAATGCCACATACCGGAGATTCTTGTGAGCACAGACCCACACTTTAACCAGTGTATTATAGTGGTCAAGACCCTAAGGCCTGTATAATCCAATGGTAATTGTTAGTATAGATATGTGTGACTTTTATAGAGACATAACCTACTGAAAGACTTTGAACAAGTGTTATTTAGTGCATGCATTATCGAGAATATGTTATGTTAGCTTAGATAGATAGTGACCACCCTGCTTCACAGCGACCAGACCTTCACCCATTCGGAGCACAGATGTCTGACGTCCATCCTTGAATGGAGACACATTTAAAAAATCGAGACAAATGTTGTTAAAATATATGTGGTGTTTTATTTTGTATCTTATTTTCATGACACAAAAATACAAGACTTTAAAGATTATACAGGTCAGGTTGCAGCGAGAGAAAATCCCCTGTACTGACCCTGTCACTCAGGAACGTTTCTCTAATGGCACGAACGGCACAGGCGGGTATCACTCTTCGAACGCGGTGTCCAAGCCTCCCGTGGAGCCACCATGTAAAGGAACGATAGGCCACCAGCCTGTACCACCTGTGAAAAGGAATGAAACCTACTGTTTTTAAATGACCAAGATAAGTTTAATAAACGTTTGTTGTCAATGACAATTCTTGTAACTAATGGCATTCTGCACGGACACATGCTATCTAGACAATGCACACTATTGAATGGCTTACATGCGTTACAATGATATGTAGATGTAATTTTGGATACAGTAGAAGATCATGAAATAGGAGTGGCATGACAAGCAGAGTATACTTACTCGTTAATCGGATTACGAGGATGAACAGTTGCGCGAAGTTCGTACATAAGCACCATCATTATTTTAACACGGCCCGTGTGAGGCAGGCTGCCCTGAAGTCTGGCAGCTCGGTGATGCATTGCGGTCGTGGCTCGCCTTCCGAAATGTAGGCCAGGCATCCCGAGTTTTCTCGGCAGCAGCAGTTCTCGTCCTCAGTTGGCATTAGCTTGCACCGATTGCATGTGCACCAGGTGGAGACGCCGTCCATTCGACTAGGCCCAGGCTCTTCATCTGTTGATTCGTCCTGCCAACTGCCGTCCGAATCCCCATCGTTTTCGCGTGCTTCCCTTTCCAGTAGTTCCTCCTCGGTGTACTCGGGCTCGTACATGTAGGGCATTATTGTAGCCATTGTGTGGTAAACAGTAAAATCATTTACCGAGATTGTACAGGTGTCCACACGGGCTACCAGCAGCGAAGGTAGCTGACCAGAGCACTGAAACGAGTCACAGAATACTCAAAGTAACACAGAGAGAGGAATGGAATCGAAAATCTGCTGCTGTGTCTTGTGAAACGGTCTGTTTATACTTATTGAGCAAAGAGGTGTCCTGCCATTTCCATGGCGACACGTCATTAGCTGAAGCGCAGCGAATGTTGACACAAGACGTGCTTTGGCGTTGGGAAATGGGCGGTACGAGTCTGCTGATGACAGGCTCAGGGGCGGGGGAATTGATTTAGTGCTGCAAAAGCAGGTCAGCCAGGGCGATGGGGGGGGAAAGATAGGATTATCAGAAAATGGCGGCTCCCTGGTGCTTGTTTTCGCGTGCGTTTAATGGACGAAAACTCGGCTAAGGTCCATAGGAAAGTTTTCTAAAATCGAGCCACTTAGGCTTAAAAAAACATGGCCGACCCGTAGGGACAATAAACATTTTTACCAGACCATGCCTTTAAGGTATATTGGGCGACTAATGCAGTAAAAATCGGCTTGCACCCTTGGGAAATCCAAAACTAAATTACAGATGCCACCAGCCTAGTCCCTAATAGCAACGTAGGGCTGTTGCATTCATCCGAAGGCTAAAATAGGGTTGTAAAAAAACACCCCTATCCCAGGAGCCATACGGACAGCCATTGGCCCATATTCTAAAAAAGTGTTCAGTGGCAGGGGGACATTAGAAGTCTCGTTGACAACAAAAATAGTCCAAGGATACCAAAAATGTATCCCAAAAAATGGTTTGAAAAGGCTAAAAAGTTAAGGGGTCCTGTTAAAATGACAATGGAAATCCCAAAAATCAAAATGTCTGAACAATCATCTAGAACAGATCCAACCAGTTTGGAAATAGTTTCTTGTTGGGTCATTTTGAAAAGAGAAAGTATACAAATGGCTTGCGCTGGATGCTAGTGGCTGTTCCTGGCTATTTGTGCTGTTGCATGCCTTACTGTGGAGCACAGGTACCAGGGTGCTTTCATCATTTTTGGTGTATTCATAGTGTCTTCAGCTTTGCCTGGAAACAGATCTGCAACTTGAATATTTTACCAGTGTTTAGCCCTATCCAAGAAGTCAACCTTCCTCTTCCTGGTTTTGGTGCAAGCATCAGCTGGCATAAATTAAAAGAGCATCTTCTTTTCAGTAGGCACGTCTCAGTGCTGCCATGTACCTCGTTTCCCGCTGAGTCTCCTTGCCTTCTGTTTTGTATTCTCACTGCTCTCCTGTTTTCATGGCATTTTCCACTAGCCTATTCTGTTGTTGCTGTATTCTTCATTTGCACTCGGGAAAGATTATTCAATCAGCATTTGTCTTTTCCTGGGTGCGATTCTGTAATCACTGCCTGCACCCACGGCATAAAATACAAAAGGGAATACATCCCTTTCCAATTAGCGGTGGCCATTTTTGTTCAAATTTCGTTTGGCTACCGTCATCTGAAAAGATTTCCTTCTCCATTTTAAAGGCAGCAACCGTTTTAAAATATTTTTTCCCTAGGAAGATGGGCTTGTGCACTCTGCGCTGACGTCATCTCCCAGTAAAAAAAAAAACATGTGCATGCTGGTCAAATACCGGGGTGCGAATGGCTTTCACCCCCACTGCGGGGGTGCAGACATGGCAGTTAACAGCCACACCCCTAGCCGAGGCCCTTGCTTTGGCCTACCATGACTCGGGACTGGTGAAAGGCAGAAAACTTTGCCTTGGAGGCCTGCCCTTTTCTAAACCGCAGCTGTCCTTTTGTGTACCTGAGGTCTGCCTAGCTGTTTACTCTTAGACTATCAGTCTACCAAGCAGCTTATTAGTTAATGCAATCCGGTGAAGATACTCCACTCTTCAAGGACCTTTTTTTCCCCCCTTGTTTGATTTCCTCCTGATGCTTGGTGGTACTTTCACTTTCCTCAAAACTAGTTCACCTGCCAGCACGGTGGATTTTGGAAGGGGTATGCCATACATTGCTGTAAAAGACCGAATAACTGTTGATATGTCTATATGCAATATGCAATCTTTAATTCACATCCGAGAGATCCTGGGAAGACACCTGTGAAAGTTTGGTTGGAGCTGGGGATCCCACTATGAGCCAATATTATGATTGAAAGTAATCAATATGAATTGTACGTATGCCACAGTTGCTTTTTTCTCATGTATGTGACACCTTTCTCTGCATGCAGACTGGATTTGAAGCAGAACGAAGATCCCTTTTGCATGAAAAGGAGCATCTTCAAAATGAAATGGAAAAAGGGCAGGCCATACACCAGCAAGAAAAGGAACATCTCGAACAACAGATTCAGGAGAAGAGCGAGAGCATCATCCAGGTGAGTGAATGGGATCCCCAAAGATGCAAATTCAAGGCGAATCATTCAGGTTAATTTGTTTGCTAAGTGACCAATGTGGAGGTTCTGCCTTTAAAAAGACTGCTGCCAAACAGGACTTTTTTGGTTGGGGTGAGGAAACGGGAGCCAGATCCTCTTGTCCTTGGTTTTGGAAGGGAAGTGCTAATTCTGCAGCCGCAGCCTTAATAGTGCTGCTTGCCTCACAGGAACTTTCTCATTATTCACGCATCTGAGCTTTCTTTTAAAAAAACACTGATATATCTCATGACCACCCTTCAAAACGTTGATTATTCCCTACCCCTTAACTGCCTCACCATTACTATTCGCTTGTGTTGCATTGGTTCTCTAAGTCATTGATTCCTTTGTATGGCTTGCAATTTATTATGATTTATCTATGCAAGTATATATAAAGATTCGAGTTTTTAGACTTATACCTTAAAGCTGTACATCATAAATGTAATGTTGAGCATCCCTTATTACTGTTAAATTGTGGGTACATGACCTTGTAATGCTTTACAAATAATCTGATGTTGTATAGGTTGGACCTTGTAAAGATACTCCTCAATAGTTCTTCATTTCATACATGACTAAGTTAGAACATTAATTTATTGACACCAATTACAATTAGTTTAAAATCCACAACACTAGTACAATTTGTTTTTTAGTTTAATACAGGAGCTCCTTTCTATAACCATGCACGTTTGATGTCTCTAAAATATTTCACGGTCGGAATTGTTTTTCTGTTCACGGTGTGTACTAAAATGGTTCCTAAAACCACTTCCGAATTGACCGGAATATCTCATGGGGTTCATTCCTTATCAGGAATGTGTTGATTTCGACATTTTTATGTATTCCTCCATGATTTGTAACAAACTAACAGTACACATTGCTTTGGAGGTAAGCAAATTCAAAAAATGGTTTTGAATACATTGAAAACAATGACATTTCATGGAGTTCACTACCAAAAATATGATTTTGCCCGTAGGTACTGCAAGGCAAGACCCCCAGACAATAAACTCATGTAACGAAAAAGGCTTGTGCACCTCTTTGCAAGGAAAATAAGGTTTATTTTGTAAGGTGTATGCGAAGTTGCTGGACATGCCCTTCGACAGAGAAAATCTGTTTGAGAAGGTGGTCGACAAATCCCTTCAAGCCATAAAGACAGATACAGCAGTATCATTCGTCTTCTTTTTGCTCCTCCTGGCGTAAATTGAGCAGATCATCCAAGGGATACTCCACATCATACAGACAACCTCCCCGATCCTCCACACAGGATCCCTACAGAGGTCGCTGCCAGGCCTATGGTAGCAGAGGTCAGTGTCACCTGCAGGGTGCCAGCGCTGAAGCAGGCCTGAACCAGCCAAGATGTCTGGCCCGCACTCATGCACTGGGACTGGGGGGCGGTTGACGAGGTTAATCAGCGAGTGGTGGAAGATCCCCACCGACCGATGGGTGCTGGACACTCTTGCCCAGGAACACATCTTGGAGTTCTTACACAGGTTCCCACCAGTTCTCAGTCAGAAGCTTCACATCCCTCAGCTTGTGGAAGAAGTGCGAACCATGTTACGGAAAAGTATGATAGAGCTTGTTCCCCATTGACTCTGGGTCTCCGGAGTCTATTCCAGATACTTTCTGGTAAGAAAGAAGACTGGGTTGGAGACACATCCTGGACCTGTGCGGTCTGAACAAGTACCTGAAGGCCCAAAAATTCAGGATGGTCATGTTGCAGTATGTGCTCGGCCAACTGAAGGAAGGGGCTTTCTTGACGTCGTCGGACCCAAAGGACGGGGTACTTCCATGTCCCCATCCTCAGGAAACATCGAAAGTTCTTACGGTTCGTGGTGCAAGGCCAGCACTACCAGTACAAGGCCCTACCATTCGGCTTAAAATTAGCGCCAACAGTGTTTTACAAAATGCCTGGCCCCGGTGGTGGCCCATCTGTGTCTACAGTGCATACACGTATACCCATACCTGGACGATTAGCTGATATGCGCCCGCTCTCAAGATCTGACAGATGAGCACATGGAGACCATCCGACTTTTGACAGAGCTGGGATTCTCTCTAAACTATCCGAAGTCCTGCTTGACGCCATCGTATAACGCACTGTTTCTTGGCGCCAGACTCAACACAGTGGTTTGCCTGGCGTCGCCCTTGGAGGAGAGGCTAGCAGCCATTCAAGGGAAGGTGCAACGCTTGTCATCGGCGAAGACGGCCACAGTGCGGGCCATCAAGTAGTCGCTGGTCATGATGGTGTCTTGCATCTACTTCGTCCATCTAAGCAGGTTGCAGATGCGACTCCTACAGGAATTCCTGGATAAAGGTGTCTGGAATCTTCATGGACAAGATCTCTCTCAACGGCTAGTTCCCTTGGGCGATAGTATAGTGGGGCGTTCGCTCCAATATTGCCCAAGGCACAGGATTTCAAAGCTGGCATACCAGGAGACGTTCACCACAGACGCCTCCCTAGAGGGATGGGAAGCGCACACCGGACGTCTGCACGCCAGAGGCCTGTGGCTGCCGGAGAAGGGTCTTCATATAAACATCTTGGAGCGACGGACAGTGTTCTGGGCCCTCAAGTCGTTCCTCCCGTCTCTGAAAGACAAGGTGGCGAGGATCTTTACGGACAACACTACAACCATGTTTTACATCAGGAAGCAGGGGGACACTCTATCCATGGCGGTCTCCAAGAAGCAGAGGACTTGTGGCACTGTGCCGTCGGACAGGGGATGTTCCTCGTCCCTCTCCACCAGGTGGGAGTCAAGAACACCCTTGCAGACTCACTCAGCAGGGATGTGCGCTCCTGCCACGAGTGGGAACTTCGTCGGGATCAGGTGGACCACCTGTTCATCAAATGGGGCAGACTCCCGATCAATCTTTTTGCCACAGCGGCAAACTTCAAATGCCAGATGCTTCCCAGAAGATTCCATCAACTGAGGAGCTTGGGGGGTGTGTTCTCCTTCCCGTGGGAAGGTATGTTTCTGTACTCTTTTTTTTTTTTTTCCACTGTTTCCACTCCTGCTATGTGTCGTCAACACACTCGGACAGTGTCGATGCAAGATGATACTCATTGCCCCGGTGTGGCCGAGGCAGATTTGGTGTCCGGACCTTCTCATGCTGTCAACGTCGCCACCGATCAAGCTACTAGTGGTCCCGGATCTTCTCGCCAGAGAAGCAGGCGCAATCCTGCAACACGACCCTGGATCGCTGAACCCGAGAGCTTGGATCCTGCAGCCCTAGAGGATATGAGTGTACTGCAGGGAAGTCCTCGCTAAGGCCAGGGCATCGTCGACTTTGAAGGGCTATGTTCACAAGTGGAAGCGCTTTGCTACGTGGTGCTCGTGCTGCTGGTCGCAGAAGATTGCGCCTCTGAGGGTCCTGCTCCATCAGATCTTACATATTTGCTATCCTTGGCTAAGGCCAGATAGACATGCCCGGCTGTCCGAGAGCCCACTCCACCAGAGCGGTCGCTGCAACAACAGCGTTCTTAGCTGGTGTGCCCCTGCTGGACATCTGCAGGGCCGGTACGTGGAGGTCCACGCACACCTTCATAAGGTTATACTGCGTCAACAGGGATTCCAGGGAGGAGCCCAGAGTTGGTCAAGCAGTGTTGTGCAACCGGTTTGCTTGAGGTGAGTCTGTTCCAGAGGTAAGAGTTCATTGCTTCTGTTGAGCTTTGCTGCGTCCCGTGGTTGTGTAATGTTGTACTGCTGTGTATTCGTTATTCATGAGCATGTGAATCCATGCAGACCCCATGCTGGAGAAGGAACAAGTTACTTACCTCTAACTATAGATCGAATAGATTGTGTCCTCCCACATATTCCCTATCTTTTGATATTTCCAATATCCAGCTTGCTGAAACATAATTTCTTTTTCAGGAGGGTGCGCTGTGCGTTGATGTCTGGATGAGTCGATATCCCTCGGAGGCCTCCGTCTTGACGTCGACATCCCCACAAGTATATATAGCACGCGCAGCGCCCGCTGGCCTCAATTCTGTTTTTCCTCGCTTCACAGCTTTGGATGCATGTAACGCCTTGTTCCTGACAAATTTTAGAATATTCGAGTTTTCTTCAAAATTCATCACTTAGACTTTGAAATGGCTTCGTTTTCGGCGTCGTCCACTCCTCGATCCGGCTCCCAGAAGTGCAGTGACTGCTGTGCAAAGATGTCAGTGAAGGACCCGCACAGAATCTGCCTGTGGTGTTTGGGGTCAAATCATCTGTGTTCGGAGTGCGAGGACTGCTGTCGACGACGGCAAAAGCCTTCAGAGCGCATAGAGGGAAGCTGGCAAGAGGTAAGCCTCAAAACACCCTCTCTACTCCGTCTAAACATAAGACATCAGACGAGTCGAGAACAACTTCTCGTCGAAAGCGGTCTAAACGTTCCCGTTTGAGAAGTGGTTTGCACCACTCCTTGACTTCGAGGCATGGAAAAAAGAGACGCCATAGTTCTCCACCTAGTCATCCAGTTAACCTGAACGGGTCGTTTGTCCTTCCAAAACTAGTACACTGGCACAGTAGGAAGAGTTTAGACTCCGTAGGTTAAAGTATGCCTTGCTCCCCTCGACAACACCTAGAGACGAAAGGCCTCGAAAGCATAAGAGCCATGTGTCTTCTGATCCGGTCACAAAATCTCCACGGAAGCGATCTCAATCCTCGAGTCGAGAAAGTCTGCTCAAGAACTAAAAGATTAACGCCATCGCCACCGAAGGTAACATCTACTACAGAGCTGAAAAGTGTGTCATCAACGCCATCGGCGCCTTTACCGATGGAGAAGCCATCGATGCCTTGAGTGTCGACCTCCTCTGCGCCACTCCTGTGCAGAAAACACAGAACACACATAAGGGAGTACAGGACAAGGGCATTGAGGCCATATCCCTGCAATGCATTTCCAGCATCACACACACTCCACCTAATGTTGTGTATGCTACAAGGTAAAATACAGAAATACTTAAATGGGAGAGACAATGTCTCTGCACTCGTAGCCGTAGAGGCTGACCAGTGTGCCCAAAATAGTAGTTGAGCAGATAAGTGCAGCTAAAAAGGCTTTACTTTCCTCAAGTCAACAATGATCCAGGGCATAGTAAAATATGCTTGAGTGTCCCATTGAAATATATGGTGGAAAAGGTGCATGGAGAAAAAGCTCCCCAACACCGGACTTCTAAAATACAGCGGGAAGGTCCTATACCCCTGTCCCTCTGGGACAGTTTGGTTGCAAGCATCCAGGATCATATGCTCCCAGAGGCTGCCTTGCTGTTTCACTCTGCATGGATGGATGTGAAGTTGTAGGACCCGAGTGCGGCAAACGGAGCCCGAGGCATGTTTATACAGAAAGACCAGTGTAAGGGTGCAGAAGCAGAAGACCGACACACAGGTGGCATGCTAGTTGGCATAAACATGCATTGATAAAATAAAGAGAAAACCTAACTCTCCCTAACTCTTAAAGGGGTTTCCCTCCCTCAAGTAAGGAACTAAGGATTCAGTCAGAATGCCAAGTAAATGAAGTCTACTGTCGTGTGTCAAAATGCCTACTTCCAATGGATTGTCTCCTCCTACAAGGAGAACTTGTTCTCGACTCTTCTGATGTTTTATATTTAGACGCAGTAGAAGGGGAGTTTTGAGGCTTACCTCGTGCCAGCTTCCCTCTATGCTCTCTCAAGGCTTTGGCCGTCATCGACAGGCAGTCCTCGCACTCTGAACACGGGTGATTTGACCACAAACACCACAGGCAGATTCTGGGCGGGTCCGTCACGGACATCTTTGCACCGTAGTCACGGCACTTCTGAAAGCCGGATCGAAGAGTGGACGATGCCGAAAACGAAGCCATTTCGAAGTCAAAGTGATGAATTTTGAAGAAAATTCGAAGAATATTAAAAGATTTTCGTCAGGAACGAGGAGTTACGCGTCCGAAGCTGTGAAGCGAGAAAAAACAGAATTGAGGGAAGCGGGTGCTGCACATGCTATATATACCTGCAGTGATTTCTACGTCAAGACGCAAGCCTCCGAGGGACATCGACTCGACCAGGCATCGACGCAACGACAAATCGTCAAAGACTCTGAGTCAAGGGTCAAGCCCTTCGAAGGCTCTGTCGAAGACAAAATAGACTGAAAAGCCGTCAACAACTTTACTGTCAAAATTGACACCTTAAGCAACACCATCAACACCTTTACCTTCTAAATCCAAGGAAATACATAACTCTTAAAAACCTTTACCAAATCATCTGTTTACGAGGATTACGAACCTTCAGACCACGATACACCACCATTTGGGTTGGAATTCGACACACCTAACGTCCCAGAAAGCCTTGTTTCAGAAGAATCCAGGCTAAAGGATTTATATGAAAATGTGCAGTCAGCTATTGGGGTCGACACTTCGCCTGAGATGGAATTGGGCAAGCCAGACTAAGCAAACCAAGCTGATGCCTCTTATAGGCACCTGATGACTAGAGTCATAGACTTTCTGGAAGGGGGCAGACCCGCTCCACCGTTTGAGCAAGACAACCTAACCGATATTCTGGATAAAAGTCCACAAAAGGATCCCATAATACCCTTTCATGTAGCTCTCCAGAAAAGTGTTATGGCAAATTGGGAGATCCCGGAGTCAGGTCCAGCGGTGAACAAAAACCTCGCCAGGAAATTAAGGCCATCTGGTAGCAACCCCAGCTACCTCTCAAAACACCCAACACCTGAATGCCTACATTTACCTCGAAACAGTCTGTTTACCCGCCCATGCCACCAGATAGGGGTGGTAAGCGTTTTGACGCTTGGGCAAGAAAGGTATTTTCTGCCGGAAGCATGGTGCTCAAGTCTGAAAATGCCACTTGAGCTTTAGCAAAATTCACATACACCCTGTGGGACTGTGTAGCTATGGCTCACCATATTCCCGAAGGGGAAGAGAGAGACGGCTTCCTGAATATTTGTCATGATTCCTGCCCCCAGCCCTACGAGATATCCGGTTGGAGCCAGGCCACGATCACCTACAATGGCCCCTAAGGGCCTCTCCATCCCTCCAAAGACCAACTTGGAGTCAGACTTGGCGCTTGTGGCACCAGACTCTCACACTTCCCTAGAATGGCATTGAGCATTGGACTTGTAGTGCATAGGTGGGGACAAGATGGATGCCCCCACATATTCCGGTTCCTAGAACCGCATATGCAGTCTAGCCTTTTGGGTGTGGTTCAGCCCAGGGATACCTGGGATACCCAGAGACTTTTTAAGCCACGCCCAGGCCGAGAAACACACTTTGCGTTTCTCTGCACCTGCAGCGTGTCACTCACCGTGCTCAGATCGGTCTCCAGTAGGCCTGCTTCTTTCTTCTGCGTCCAGCGCCCTGCAAGAACAAGAACACCATTACGAATACCCTTACCTTGAAGTGCATCCGCCCGCCATCCATCGCTCCTCGAGTCCTGTGGGCCACTACGGCGGTGTCATTTTGATCTCGGCACGCCGCTTCCTAAGAAAAAGGAAAAGAACAGAGAAGACATTAGTAAGCATTCTGCAAATCTTCGCTTACTTGAAAGACTGTATGAGATTAAAACGCTTACCTGAATCCAAGCCGCGTGGGGGAAACTTTATCTCCGGAGCATCTCATCAATCTGCAAGAGGGAATAGACACACCAGGTTAGCGTGGAAAGCATTCGGAGGTGCCGCATATCACGCTCACTCGCCGCGTTTCTTCTTAATTGGCATCCACGCTGAAACATTGCGGCATCTAAAAGGACACAGAAACAAACTCTATTAAATACAAGTGCGAAGAGGTCGCACCGCGTATCGCGTCCTCACTCACCTTTAGTGTTACTCACCTCAGCAACACGCCGCCATCCCCGGACCCCGTCCATCATCTAAGGAAGGAAAGGAACGAGAGTTAGAGAACTGTTCATAACACTCATTATACTTACCCGTCGGGGTCTCGTCAGTGAAGTAACTAGGCAGCAACGGGCCCGCATCAATCAACGCACCCCTGCGCTGAAAGCATGACAGAGAGCGCACTACACAAGAAAACAAGGTGAGGAGTGGACCAAGGGGAAGGCTCGGACCCCGGGAAAGAAGGGGGTCAAGCACGCAGAGACAATAGAGAGTTAAACTCTACCAATCCTGTGTTTCAGGCCCCAGTCTCCAGTCAAGTAGACTCCAAGGAAGGATTCAAGGTCGTAGGAGGTCAGAACAGGCTGAGTGACGTCTCTGTGGATACCAGGTGAGCGTTACAATATTGTAAGAGACGGCAAGGAGGCTATTTGCGATTATCTACAATCGGGATTCGACTCAGCTGATAGCATCAGCAGAGCCATGTTTGCAAGCACGGTAATATGCAGATTTGCGTGATTGAGAAAGTCAGGTTTTGCACCAGACGTGCAGTCCAGACTCCTTACTTAACATGCCCTTGGACGGCACCCAGCTGCTTGGAAGCAAAGCTGACAAAAGTTTGAGAGTCGCTGCAGACCTCCAAGGCAGTGGCCAAATCCCCTGGAGCCGTCCATCAGACAGCCATAACCCTCTCATCCCAGTGGATCATCTTGGAGGGGTAAGTCCTTTCGCTTCAACTCCTCAGTTGGAAGGGCAAGAGGACTTGCTTGTCAAAGGGGTCAGAGAAGATTCCCTCGTGGTGGACGAGGGAGAGGTGCAAAGTCCGCCCAAGCAACTGCTAGTTTACCATCAGCCACCTCAAAACCTCTCTGAAGCCTTTGTCCACCACACCCTGGTGAAAGGGTAGACTCTCACAGCATCTGCAAGAATGGCGTGGTATTACTTCAGATGCGTGGGCGTTGGAAACAGTAGCCCAGGGCCATTGCCTCCCCTTTCTAAAAAGGCCCGAGTCTAAAGAGGGGGGGATTCACGGCTACCTCTACCTGGATGATTGGCTGACAGGGTCTGTTCTTGCGAACAGGCCCTGGAACATCTCAGCATAACCTTCCACACACTCCCTCAATTACAAGAAGTCCCACATGATACCATCTGAAAGATTCCAGTTCATCAGAGAAGTCAAGGGTGCACCCTTGGGAAAAGCCTTGCCACCCTAGGTGTGGGCTCAAAACATTCTGTAGATGGCCACCAAATTCCAGAGTGCCCAGTATCTTCCGCGCTTTTCTGAGGTTGCTCTTCCTCATGACATCTTGCATTTTCTTGGTGCCAGAGGCTTGCCTGAGAATGAGATACCTTTAATGGGCTGTCAGGACTCAGTGTTCTCAATTCTTGGGCACAATGTCAGACCTACTTCAGGGTCGCACAGGATCTTCTTTGGTGGGCCTGCGCGGACAATTTTCTGAAAGGGAGAACCTTTTTGGCAACCATGGCCAGAGATTACAGTAGTTACATATGAGTCACTCATGGGGTAGGGAGCTCACACCGACTGACAGTCTGCGGTTGCTGCTCTCCATCGGAGTCCAAACTACATTTCAACCTTTTAGAGCTGAGGGCGATCAGACTAGCCCTGAAGGCCTTTCTGCCCTCTGTATGGGGAAAGAATGTCCTGATAATGACGGACAACACAGTAGCCATGTACTACCTTAACAAAAGAGGAGGTGTAGGGTCACTATCACTGTGCAGAGAGGCAATGCAGCTCTGGTTCTGGGCAATTCAAGAAGCAGTCTCCATATCGGCAGTTCACCTAGCCCGAGAGGAGAAGAAGGTGGCACACGCTCTGAGCAGGCAGAGCACAGTCTCCCAAGAGTGAGAGCTAGCTCAGGAAGTCCTTTAAGAGATCTTCACCCTCAAGTGGATCTGTTCACGACCTGTGTCAACCGGAAGTGCAAACTGTTCTGCTGCAGGGAATTTCCCCCAAGAGGAGCTCTAGGGGACACGTTCGTAGTGGACTGGGATTTTAAACTCCTGTGTGCGTTCCCTCCAGTCCCTGTCATTCCTCATATGATCAGGAGGTTGAGAAAGTTTGGGAAATCATGATCCAAATTGCTCCGGATTGTGCCAGGAGAACATGGTACCTGGACTTTCTGGACATGTCCATCTGCCTTCCAATGCGTCTTCTGCTAAGAGAGGACCTTCTCTTGCGAGAGGTGGGTCTGGTTCTCCATCAAGAGGTCAAGACCCTCAACCTTCATGCATAGTTTCTGAGAGGTTGAGATATAAGGATTGGGACCTCCTGGCGACGTAATGGAGATTTTGCTTTCGGCCAGTAGGCCAGCAACAAAGTCCTTATACCACTGCCATTGGAACAAATTCTGCAGCTGGTGGAGGGAAAAGGATGTGGACCCTTTTCTATGCAAAACCTGTTAGATTTGCCTCATCTAGGGCTCCAGATTGGACCATTAAAGGATACTTGGCAGCGCTTTCAATCTTCAAGCGCACCTCGTGAACCATTGATTATACTATTTCTTAAAGGGTTCACTAACATGTTCCCTTCTACACCTTTTCAAGTCCCAGTTTGGGATCTTAATCTGGCATTGAAATTTCTGATGTGCGCTCCTTTTGAGCCACTCCACTCGTGTCCATTAAGACTACTAACATTTAAAACCATTCTGTTAGTGGCGTTAACGTCAGCCTGCAGGGTGAGTGAGTTGCAAGCATTATCTAGTAAGCCACCATTTACCATTTTTTTACAAGGATACAGTTGTCCTTGGGGCTAAACCTTCTTTTTTGCCAAAATTGTGTCGGATTTCCATTTAGCCCAGAACATTTTGCTTCAAACTTTCCTCGTTCTGGCAAGGAGGGGGAAAGGCTAAATAGGCTTGATCCCAGAAGGGCTTTGAGCTTTTACCTCTATTAAAATGACAATGATGCATCAACATGACCAGCTTTTCATTGGGTACACTGGACACAAACTGGGACTTCGGTTACTAAACAAACACTGTCCAGTTGGATCATTCTTGCTATTTCAGAATGCTACAGGTTGTCCGGGAAAGATCCCCCAGAAAGCCTAAGAGCCCATTCCACAAGGGGCATGGCAACATCTTCTGCTCTTCAAAGAGGGGTGCCGATAAACATTTGTGCGGCATCCACCTGGTCTACCATCAACACTTTTAAAAAGCATTACTGGCTAGCTTCATCCTCTAGCCAGGAAGGAGAATTTGGGAAAGCAGTCTTATACTCCATCCATGACAACTCTTGAAACTGAAAATTCCTTTTCACTCCTCCAAAAACGAACACTGTTTTGGGAGTCTATCGTAAGATGAGGAATACGTGGGAGGACACAATCCATTCAAAGAATGGGTTACTTAGCCCTGGTAATGTTCTTTCGATTGGATGTTCCTCCCACATATTCCTCGTCACCTCTCTCAGCCTACCCCACTGTCGAATTTCCAGGCATTACGCTTTACGCTCTTTCATAGTCTAGTACTGTCTTGGACTCACTGAGGCTGGTCATTCTGCATGAGCAAGGCATAAAAACAGAACTGAACCCAATGAGTGCTGCACGCGCTCTATATACAGATGATGTTGACCCTTGGATGGAAGCACTTGAGGGACATCGAGTCAACTGCATCAACGCTCCGTGCCCTCTTCCGTGAATTATTTTTAAGGAGCAGCTGAAGTTGGAAGGATAAATATGAGCAGGAATATGTCGGAGGAACATCCAATCGAAAGAACATTACCAGGGGTAAGTAACTTGTTCTTCTGCCCCTTACACTTGTAACTAAATTGAATGGCTCCCTTCTTCTGGATAACAGATCAAAGTTCCAATTAGCAGGTGGGAACTTCACCTGAGAGAATGACTCCCTTCCCCCAGTCTCTTTTCCTTTCCAAGATACAAAACAAAGTTGCAGGTTGTCGTGTTGCAAAGTTCTTGGTTCAAACTCAAATGTAAAATTGCACTCAAACATCAACATTCCTTATTGCTCATAGTTTTCCTCACTATTGGATTCCTGGAGAATGTCTCCCTTCTCCAGGTATCTTGCTCTCATTATTTTTACAGTGCCAGGGGAATGACTCCCTTTCCTGTGCCATCCTTTGCTTTGCTACACAGTACACAACACCAGGGGGGCATGACTTGTTTTCCTTTATCTCTTTTGACTTGCATTTTCAGCATAGTAGGGGGAATGGTTGCCTTCCCCAGTCCCCTTCTCTGGTGTTTTTACCACAGTTCACAAAGTATGGGGGAATGACTCCCTAACCTCAGACCCTTCTCAGGCTTGATCATACAGTTCACAGTACCAGGGGGTATATCTCCCTTCCCCTGGCTTAAACAAACTTGGTTCAATAACCTATCAGGTATAGTCTTGTTCTCGGGTGCGGGTCCCAGACCTGGGTTGGCAGACCTGGTTTACTTCCTTGCCAGGTACTGTGACGAGGAAGAGTGGTTATGATGCTCTTCCTATAAGGTTGTGGGTCTCACACCCATCTTTCTTGGTTTTCCAACCGTTCTAAAGCCCCACTAAGCGTCCCTGCAACCCTGGTACCTCTTTGGGCCTTGCCGATTTTCTCCCGGTGGTATGCAACTTGCTCGGGTCAACCTGTGTCCTTCTAGACTTGGCTCGCTTTCCCATATGTTGTGGCGGCTCTATCTTTTTTTATCCTCTTGGCAGTGTGTTGGTTCCTGCTGACACTTGCTAGCAGCCTTCAGGTTCTGGAAGTAGTCTCCGCACCCTTCCGTCTCGTCTGCCCTCTGCGAACGCAGTGGGATCTCCTTAGCAGACTGGTAAGCGATTTGTCACTCCATGAACTCTAAAAGAAATTAAACAAAGACCATTGAGCATACGAGTAACCCCCCGTTTAACTGACCTGTGCTTCTGGATAATTGCGTCCATCCCTGATAACCAGACCTGTAACGTCACCTCCCGGGCAGCTGCACCGTAGCCCTTCAACGGCTAACCTTTTCTCTGGCTTTCCATACTTTCAAGTAGCTTCAAATTTGACCTTCATGTGTTTAATCTGCTTTTTATCCACCAAAATCTTCAGTACCACACCATGTATTTCCGATTATTTGAATTATTCAAAAGTTTCAACAGCTCCTGATCTACCTCCTATAACTGGAAATACAACCGTGATTTACCTACAATAACCGTTAAAGTACAACTATTGTCATTTCTTCTTAACATTGGACCCTACCACTAACATTGGGCCCTATTTTGGCCCTTGGCTTATCCTAGAAAAATAACAAGTTTATTTATTTTTATATTTGTTCAGCATGCTAAGCCCTAGGGCATCAAGGCGCAGTTGCTTGACCAGTTAGTTGCAAAGACAATACAGAAATTGTATAAAGGTGAGCAGACGGTTTAATACATTGGTCTCAATTAGGCACAGGGGGCAAATTAGTTGCTTCAGTTAGACAATGTTTTTAACACTTTTTGGAATGTCCAGTAGAAATGTTCAGCACGCAAGGTAGGCAGGAGTAGGTTCCAGTATTTGGCTGCAATGGCTTGGAAGCTAGAAACTCCAGCTTTAGAAAGTTTATATTTAGGCATTGAGATGCGGTGGGCATAGGCTGCTCTGGTGTGTCTGGTAGATGTTGCCTTAGTGATTTTTGGAGATAAGTATAGCGGGGCATCATTGGACAAACATCTGTGAGTGGTGGAAAGAGTTTTGAAGATAATCCTCTACCGTATTGGGAGCCAATGGGCTATTTTTTTTGTTGCTGCCGTGATATGTGCACTTTTAGGGATATTTAGAGCTGCTTTGAGGGAATTGTTTGGTATTATCTGCATTTTCCGAATGTTGATGTCGGTGGCGCCTGCAAAGAGTGCGTTGCAATAGTGAAGCCGGGACCCTACAGTGGCTTGGACGATGGTGAGGCAGATGTCTGGGTATATGAGAGGTCTGGATGCGTTTATTAACTTAGTTGTGTAAGCATCGTATGAGGCCATGGCACTGACGTTCCGAGGGAGGGATAATGTGGAGTCAAGTTATTCACATTGTGTTTTGTCGACAGGCGAGACCGGAATTGGGATTCCATCAATGTTGAAGGAAGTATATTGGGGGTCGAGCTTCTTGATCACAGAGGGGGGTCCTACAAGCAGTAGCTTGTTCTTCTTGTCGTTCAGGTAAAGGCAGTGAGTGTCCATCCAGGCCTGGATGATCAGGTAGACGGTTTTGAGAGGAGTAGAGTCAACATGATAGTTGCCTGTGAGGGGCAGTAAGATCTGTGTCATCAGCATAATTTGTGTACGAGATGCCAATGCAGTCTAGGAGGGTAAAAAGTGGTTTTGTACAAGGTTGGGGACACGCGTGCACCTTGGGGCACACCACATGTGATTGGGGCTGGTGGGGCACTGGCATTCTCGGCAAATACTCCGAGGGATCCGTCTCCAAGGAATGAGGAGATCCAAGATGTGGCTTCGGGAGAGAGGTTGGCTGAAGAAGATAGTGGACCAAAACATTCTAGGGTAGCATCTAAGTCCAACTTCATCGATTTGGATCGTTGAGTGCAGATTTGGTCCTGTGACCTGGACGGAATCCTGACGGACGCATACCCAGGAGTTGATTGTCTTCAAGGAATTGCTGGATTTGCAGGTAGTCTGCGCTATCCAGAATTTTTTGCAGGAAGGGGACATTAGTGATGGGACGGTAGTTGGTGGGGATGGTCTAGTGAGGGTTTTTCAATAAGGGGGAGTACCGAGGCTTCCTTGAGTGACATAGGGAAAATGCCTGTAGAGAAGGAGGCGTTGATGAAGGAGGTGATGAGGGGAATTAGTGTGTCGGAGCAGTCTTTGATGAGGCTTGCAGAGCAGATGTCTCCTTTGCAACGAGATGGTTTGAGCCCTTTTAGGATAGATTTGACTAAGTCTTTTGAGACATTTGAGAAGTAGAACATGGATAGATTTTGGGAGCAGCGAGTGGAGGAGGCTGCTGTTTGAGACGCTTGTAATGGGTCAATGAGGGTTTGTTTAGGGCCGATTGTGCTGTGCAGGGTGTCAATTTTTGAGAGCATGGCATTCTGAATCCTAGTTCACCACTGAGTGTCTTTAGTGAGGGTGACTGGAGGGGTGGTAGGGTTTTGAAGTTCCCGGAGGATGGTGAATATTTCACGGGACTTGGATTTGGGATTGGCAATGCGTGTATTGTAAGTGAGGGATTTGGCGGAGATGATGGCTTTTTGTAGTGTTTGGAGGCTGTTGTGAATAGAAGCTTAGTGGCATCTGAGGGTGAACTTTTCCAGTTTGCCTCTGCTAGCTGTTTATTTGTGTAAAGTGTTAGGAGTTCTGGTGTGTACCACGAGTTCTTATGTGTCTAAGGTTTAGATTTCCGGGGCTTAAGTGGGGCTATGATATCAATGGTAGCCGTAAGGGTTTTCGCGTACAAGTTTGTGAGTATGCTAGAGTCATTGAGAAATGGAGGTTCAGGTAGGAGTGAGTTGAGCACAGGGGTAAGGCGCTCCTTGGTAAGGTTTTTAGCACTGCAAACAAGAGAGGGGGTAGGGGGTAGAAATGGGAACCATGTGTCCTGTTTGTGCTATGGAGAACTGTATAATGCTGTGGTCTGTCTATGGGTAGGGACTGTTAGCGAGGATAGAAGTGTTGCAGTTGAGAACAGATATCTGAAGTAATGTTTGGCCTTTGTTGTGCGTGGGTACTGATGCAATGTTGGAAGCCAAGACAGTTGGAGAGTGTGGCAGCTGCTGGATCATTGAGACTGAGGTTGAAGTCACCCAGGAGGATGAATTTTAAAGTAGGTTTTATGTGGGAGCTCAGGGTGTAGATGAGGTTCTCTTCAAAGAACGTGTGGACCTGGTGGCTGGTAAATGGTGTAAAGTCTGAGTTGGAAAGGGTCAGTCTGGAAGTCAAGATATCTCGGTAGTCGTGCAAGTTAAGTTCCCGGATGGGCAGCGAGTCCTTTGCTATGAGTGCAATTCCACCACCACTGGAGTTGGATCTATCTGATCGATAGTGTATCCAGGGGGGAGGGCAATAGAAAGGGCGGCGTGCAGCCAGGTCCCAGATTGGCCAGATGCCAAGGTCAAGGATAGAGATAAGATTGTTAATATCTGGTTCGTGTGCCTGGATGGATCTTGCGTTGATGAGTGCATTTCAGGGGAATGGTGGTAGAATGCCTAAGCTGTTGGATAGGTTGAGTTTTAGTGGAATTCTTGTGTTGGGAGGTAAGTTTAGATGGGTTGTGGCTGCAGCTGGGTATGGTATTCTTCGTTCTAGGATAAATGGGTGTGAGCAGCCGGTCTCCTAGGCGAAAGCATCTAGTGGAAGTAGATTGCAGGAGTGTAGTGTGTTGTGGGGGAGGCGACTACTGGTGGCTAGTGCAATTTAGCACAGCCTGGTATTTCCATGCATGTACTTAGTGGCTGGGTATGGTCCTCTAGCAGGAGGCTGTGGGGGTTACTATACTTCTGTGGTCGGGTGAAATGATCATTGCGCTTAATGCGCAAGATATCCAGTGAGGGCAGCTTGTTAGGAGTTGAGCAGATAAGTGCATAGGGGTTGATGAGCCTGGGCGCTGCTACTCTGTTCTGTCTGGTTTTGAGATGGAGTGGCTTGTGGCAGGTTTGTCGGATACGTGGCATGAAGGTGTGTGCCCGTAGGTGTAGGAGTCTAGCCAGGCCAGTGCAGGGGGAGGTGTGGGCTTGGTAGGTGGTGGGAACAGTGAGTAGACTTGTGGGTTCTAGGGGAGTGTTCCTCAAGGGCGCTGTTCGCTCACCTGGCAGTTGCTGTGAGCAGCGGATTGGTGCTTTGTCTGAGTGAAGTGTGTCCTGGGACAATAGCACAGGGTTCAGCCTTCCAGGAGGGGGTGAGTCATGTTTTGTGAGGCTCTGTGAGTGCTGAGGGGG
Organism: Ambystoma mexicanum; assembly: GCF_040938575.1. Classification (NCBI taxonomy): domain Eukaryota; kingdom Metazoa; phylum Chordata; class Amphibia; order Caudata; family Ambystomatidae; genus Ambystoma; species Ambystoma mexicanum. The sequence goes on along the minus strand of NC_090931.1, from coordinate 903,232,985 downwards.
CGAGCAGGGTGTACAGGCTCGCAATCAAACCCGCAGAGTTATTGCGGCTCCAGGCTTAGTGATACAGGACGTTGCAGCGGTTCTGGAGGTGGGCTAGGGGACGCCAGATCAGCCAGAATCGTAATGTGCAGGTATGTGATTCCGAATAGGTCCCATGGACGGGAGGGGGGCGAGGGAGGGGGGAGGGTATGGACTGGCGTTCTGTGGCCAATGCCATGAGACATAGTTGTTGACGACAAGCGTTCTCTGGGGCTTCAGGGTGTAGAGAGAGCTTGGAGGCAGGGCGTTTGGGGAGGGATTGGGATTACCTGCGAGCAATGCAGTCTAACAATAGAGACCAGAGACATTTGTTTACCGGATAGACAGCCTGGAGCTGGAGGAAGGACCCGGAGATGGCACAGGTGCTTCATGTGTGAAGAATGGGACGCCTCATGACCCTCTGCCGTAACCAGCCTGGACAGGAGGGGTCCTTAGGTGTGGTCCTTCAGGGTAGGCCAACTGAGCCTGCTGGCTTGCTTCCTGTGCACATGTCCATGCAGGGCTCCTCTTATTGGCATGGGCGGCAGCCATTGATGCTGCTGGGGCAAGAGTGGCTCCAACTGCCGGCCCAGGCTGCAAAGAGCATACAGCTAGTAGGTGAGGAACGGCGACCATGTTTGAGCGATCTCCACGCTTGTGGTTTTTCAATGGGGGCAGATGGTCAGCCCTCATTACTGATTTGGAATCCGCAGCGTCCCAAGGTAGGGGACCTTGCAGGATGCTTCCTTCTTGACCAATATCCCACTACTAACAGAATGTATTTGCTTCTCCCATTTAACCCAATTGAAACACTTTATTCTGGTTAGACAAAACATGGTCCTGAGGTACCCTTCCCCCTAACTGGCCAACCTCGGTGCCCAGTGATACTGGTTTACCTTGGACTGATGAGCCTAACTGATGACCTTGCACAACAACGATTCTGCAAGCAATCAATTTCACAAGGTACTTAACTCTAAACTGCTTTAAAGTTTACTTATCTGCATAGTAGATATATATCATGTTCAGTAATGTGTTCTGTGGGCATTTCTTTTTTGAATATTAAGGTTGCACTGTACCTTTCGCCACCTGTCACATCTGTGGTAGTGGTTAAATGACCAGAGAAAAGGAAATCTAAGTTTTATTTGGGAACCTATACAGCGAGTGGGCATAATTATAAAATGGATAGGCATGAAATGTAATACTACTGTCAGGATAAGTGTGCTGGTTTCTTCCATCATTGATGTACGTAAAGGAATATCAATTTGGTTTTTCCCAGCCTCCAGAATTCCAGGGTCTCTTTCCTGGGTGGACACTAGTGATCTGTAAATCACTTGTAACAAGTCTTCAGTTCCCAGTGTTTGGTATTTGCCTTCTCCCGGGTTCTGTGGCAGTCCTCCGTTAGCCCTGGGTCCACAGGGATATCTTCCCCTTTCCTCCTTCTGTCATTTGTTCTTGTTTGCCAGTGGTTTCTTGTCCTTACCTGGGCTTTCCACAGTTTGTTTTGAGAGATGATGCACCACAATGGGAATGTAGAGGTGCCAGGTGATGGATGCGAGGGACTTGGGTGTTGAGCACCGCAATTCCAATGTCCAGTATGTCGACAAGGGAAGTTGAGCAGAAACTGAGGGCCAACTAGCCTACAGTCTAACCAGTGATTAGCAATGCCTTTCTTACATTTTATTTTTGTACTACCCTGGGACCTGGCTGCCCTCTTTTTCTTTTGACAATCAAGCCACTCTATTTCCCATGCTTCCTCTTGGCTCTGTGTAAAAACAATTTCTAACTTTCATTTTTCACATTAACATCCCTTGTATTTCAACTCCAGTGAAAACCTTTCCAATACATCTTGTCCATTATGATGCAGATAATGCAGCAGAAAAGACATTATCTCAGTCATCACCAGTTGACCTTTGTAACACATTAACTCCAAATGTAAAGTGAAGATTTGTGTATGATGCAGAGTCTGTTTTCTTTACGGGTGACGCCAATATTCCCCCATTCCTGGCCTCCCCATTCCCCATGTAAAACGCTGTCGCTTCTGGTTATTTTTGGAAAGTGTTTTCTTCAAACATTGTCATACAGACTGGTTTGCAGCGGAAATGATTTACCTTCCTCTTCTCTTCTCCTGGCTTCTATCACTTCCTAACTCTGGTGGTGGCTCCTTCATCTCTACTCTCCTCGCCCCTTCTCACTCAGTTTTTCACTCTTCAATAGTGGACTCTTTTGTTAAGATTTACACATTCATCTTGTACCAACTTTCCAAGGCACATGCCTTTTATAAACCAATTTGATCTATATTCTCCCTGTCTGGTTCTTACCCGCTTCTTCTGCCCTTTGGGTGTTATCACTGTCATCCCCTTCACTCCTCTAGGCATTAATGTCAATGTCATCACTTTTTTTTCCACCCCTCTGGGCGCTACTAGCACTTTCCTCGCCTTCACCCCTTTGTGCACTCTTTGCTCCTCTGAGCACTGCGTTCCCATCTTACTAGAGTCCCCCTCTAGGCCCACCAATGACACGCTCCTTACCAGCAGTTCCAGTTCGCTTGGCTCCTCAATTTGGTCTCCAGTGTGACCAACCTTCTCAAACTCTTATCCAGCCTCTTGGTCTCTACTCCCACTTAGTCTTCCTTTTCTCCTCATCAACCTTCTCCAAACCTGCTCCAGTATCCATTCCTCAACTCCTCCAAACAGCCAGGTGGGCAGTCTGATGCTTTGTTCTCTTATAATGCTGTGTGCTATGTTGCTGCTTTCCATCCCCTAGTGAAAGGTGTTACAGGTCTGCTATCTGGGTTGAGGACTGGCTGTGATGTCCCCTGTGAAGGCCTGCCCCTATGGTAGAGCCCTTTAGCCTATCTGTTCTTTACTGTTTGTGGCTGGCTGGTGACTTTACCTTCCAAATGATCCTGCTCTAGATTTAAATGGGATGCCTGTACGTGTGTGAGGTGAGCAAAGAGTCTGAGCTGCTGGTCCCATAGGGATCACTTTTCCTCGATTCCCTTAAATGGGAACCCCCTGATAGGATGCTGTGGGGCACCAGAGTTGAGAGCTTTGATTAAGTGACCTTATAATAATTGACTTGTGTACCTTGAAATGACATCCCCCCGGTCATCAAAGCTAGTGGGACTACCTAAACCTACATCCCCAGTCCAAAACACCCAGCCCATTTAGGAAAATCTCATATCCAAACATTACTTTCAGAAATCCCCTCCTTATCAGAAGGAAACCCTGTATTGGATCCTTTAGGGTAAACGATTTGAGCCGACGAAGACTGAGGAAATCCTTAGAGTTCCTGCAGCCTGGAAGTATATTTGAAAACATGTCTCTACAGTATGTTACCCAGACTCCTAAACCAACCTCGTCAAGTAGAACTAAATCTCCTTATCTTTGAAACTTCTAGCTTGCATCCTGGGAACTGGGAAAAATTGCAATCGATATTTCACATTGTCAGGTGGTGTTATTTGTACCTGTGGTGCTGCACAGTCACACCTCGCGGCCTGCGTAGGACGCAAAAGTGTCAAGGGTGTAAGTGTCGCTGCTTGCCCCGTACTGAACAGTACCTTTTATGTCACTATCGTTTGGGGGAATTTGGAACAGTGTGGGAGCCGCTGTTATTAATGGAATTTGAAATCTGATTGGAGCAGTGGGCTCCAACATTCACACATTTCTTTTTTGTTTTGTAATTTGTTGCGTTGTTCAAATTATTTCATCAAATTAAGTAAGAACATATAGGCATTTGTCCCGGTTGTAAATGTCAGAGGATGACTTCCATCGTCGCCATCTATCACCTGTGCATGTTGTCCTTTTGGAATCGCCATGACCACAAAAGTTGTGAGTCTAAACGGGGCATAACCGTGGAGGGAAAGCACATTAGGGGGAGCACAGAATCTTGGTGTTGCAGGAGAAAGGGGGTGGGAGGGTTGGTATTGTGCCTCTGGTGAATCGTACCCCAGCTGGAGTCTTTCTGCAGGGACTTAATGGAGACCTAAAAATGGTCTTAGGCCAGTAGTATGTCAAGGTTTCATAATTTGGACATTCTGAGAAGGAGAAAAAGAAGCACAGTACTGACGACTGTGGTGAAAACCCCTCAGTCAGGTCAGTGATGATGCCTGTTAAGGCACTTGCCACTGCTATGCCATCTCTGGTGGTAGAGGGCTTGGAGTCCTTTCAGGATGTGATGTTGGCTATGTCTGCACCACACACTGTGCCTGCTGTGCAACACAGCGCTGGAGAGCATGGGCCGCAGGGATATGCAGTGTTTGAAAGTGGCACTGATGTTACTGTCATCCTTGAGGTGGATAATTTTCACTGGTGGGTGTCAGTTCGGTACTGCCGCTTGGCTACATGCCAAGCATTTTGTGGTTACCCTGATGAGTTGAGGACCCCTGTGCACATGGGATGGTGGGTGACTTGTTTGGCAGAGAAGAACATTGGTGATGAGAAATATCACTGTGTCAGGGCTCTAGAGAGTTTTAGTGGGAGCAGAGATATTGAGACTGTGGTCCCCGGGGACATTGAGAAGGCAACTGGCCCGGAAATGGTAGGCCCTAAGGTGGAATCTGGCATATATTAGCCGTATGAGGAAAGCAGTCAATGGTTTGCTCATATCACGAAGGGAAGAAGAAAATCACAGATGAAATGTTGAAGGGTCCCAAGAAAGATCGGTCCTTCCTGCCTTTTGATGTAGGTTTCAATGATCCGACTGTGTACATTTGAGAGAAACTGGTATTGGTTCTGGCGCTTAATAGGAAAGTTCTCTGGAAGTATGCTCCAGTAAGAGGTGACCCTTTATACCTCTTTGATTACCCTGTGGCTGACTTATCACACAGAAAATTCAAGGGGTCTCCCTAATGCCTTTACAACATTGCCTCTTGATAAGGAGGTCAAGTGCATTGATGCTTTGGGCTCTTTGGTGTTGCTGTGAGCGCCATGACCCTAGGGGATGGCCAGTTTGATGTTTTTCAGATGGTGGGAACGTTTTGATCGAGCATCTGCAGTGAAATTCTGATAGGCAGTGGATGATGGGTTTGATGCTTCTAGGCACTTTAAGCAAGCTGAACTGGACACTGTTGATTTGGTTGCCATAGGTCTGACGAATTTGGCTTGTTTCAAAGGAATGGCTGGCTGCAACTGTCAGGGGTCTTTACCTGATCTGACAAGGATACTAGACATGCCATTTCAGGGTGATAAGTTGCTTCATGATATGGTAGTTCTCACCTTGATGTTCATGGAGTCTAGGCAGATGTCCTGGTCTTTGGGACTATCAGATACCCCACATCCGTTCTTCGAAGCAGAACAAAATTGCTCCATGCTCGCTGTATTCCAGAAGCAGTATTTTGGGAACATTGTAACATTGAGGGGCCTGACTTTCAGGAAACAGATGAGTGGCAGAGGACAGAGGAAAACAAAATCGCAAATGGTGACATGTCAGGGGCCGGCAGCCTCAGGGAAGTGAAGGTAAGTCCCTGAACGCTCACTCCAGAGAGAATACAACATGCTAGGGAAGAAAGGCCCAAGTCGATCTTGTAAGGATAACAAGTTTTAATCTCACTCACAGATGAGAGCAACCGTAAAGAACTCTGCTGCTTAAATGGTTCTGCCGAAAAGTAGTACAAGCAGAATCTTATAAAGAAAAACATTGTCATTAATGACAGCCTCCGGCACTGGTAGTCAGTACGCCACAGCTTCCAGCGCCCAGCACCCCTCTGGCTGCACTGGACCAGCAAAACACAATGGTGCACACAGATGAGGAGGACCACCATGACACTCCATCAGCCAAAGCCTTTCACAAACTTCTGGCGGGCCTGGCTGAGTATTTATGGATCCCCCAGCCACAGGTGGAACAACCGTAGGCGGGTGTATTGGCCGAAGTTCTCACTCTGCGCTTCACGGCTAGAACGGGAATCCCACTGCAAAATGACTTTGTCGCTTGCCAAAAAAGGATGGCTCAAGTCACATTCTACCCAGCCTACCAATCAGTGTCTCGATGCTAAGTTTAGACAGACGGAAGGGGACCCCCTCTTACTTACGGCGCACCCCCAGCCACACATCGGTGATGGCGGCAACTTCACTGTACTCTAAGCCTCAATTGTCCTCGGCTACATCACCCTCAGCACTCCTGGGTAAGGAGGAGAAGATGCTGGAGGCATTTGGAAAGAAAATCTATTCCAATGCCACCCTCCATCTGCGCCAATCCAATGCGGATGCCATGCTGATGGCGGTCAACCAGAGGCTATTGCGGGAGATCGCGGACTTCCTACCTGAACTCCCTGTACAGAGCTAGGCTCGCTTGAAGGCTGGGCTGGCTGAAGCCAAAATAGTGGCACAGGACATAATGTAGTCCACCGTGGCTCACATCTATACCTTATCTCGTGCCATCTGTATTGCTACCGACATGAGCAGGACCACTTGGCTAAGGGCGACTAAGTTCAACCCTGATGTCCAGGAACGTATACTGGACCTTCCTTTCGAGGGGGGAGATTGGTTCCACTCAACAATGGACGAGGAACTTAATAAGGAAAAGAATAGCTTGCAGACTGCCAAGTCTTTATTGATCCTCGCCAAGTCCACCCCTAAGGCATATAGCCAAGCGCACCAGTGCTCAGAAAAGGGTCGGTCCTTAAGAGCCTTCAGGGGTTTCCAAGAGAGGCGGTCTAGACAACTGGACAGATCCCCCGAGCCAGCACAAGGCAGCTCACAAGGGATTTTTCCAGTCCCCCTCCTCAGCCCCAGCGGGCAAGAAATCGTGACACATCCATCCGGAACTATGAGTCTCCGGTGGGGGGGGGGTCAGGCCTGCCCTTCACGCTCACCACTGGCAGACAATATTTATCCGTGGGCTTCCGGCTCCCTATCCCTCCTTCTCCTTTTCTCTCCTCCCCTCCGCTCCCACAGATTGGTATAGCAACTCTGTTGGCGCAAATATGCTTGCTCGTAGAGAGTCGGGCAGTGGAGGAAGTCCCTGCCTCGCAGCGGGGTCTGGGCTTCTATTCACAAATTTTCGTCATACACAAAAAGAACCAGGCTGGCCTGAGAGTTGTTGGACCTTTCCACCTTGAACCTTTCCTTTCCAAAAGTTCAAGATGGTTACCCCAGCGCTAATAGCGGAGACGTTGTGTGCGGGAGACTGGAGGTACTCCCTGGATCTGAAGAATGTCTACCTACAAGTCCTGATCTGGCAACCCTATCGGTCCTTTCTGAGGATCATGTGTTCTCACTTCCAGTACAAGGTTCTGCCCTTTGGCCTCAATTCGGCTCCTAGGGTCTTTACAATACTGATGAACGCTGTTAGAGCCCTACTCAGGTAGCAGGAGCATTACATCTACCCATATCTAGACGACTGGCTAGTCAGGGCAAGCTCTCCGCGGGCAGTCCAGCACACTGCCTCCACCCTCATGAATACACTACACAAGCTGGGATTTTCCATCAATTTCAAGAAGTCACAGTTGGCGCCCATGCAGAGTCTAACCTTCCTGGGCCTTATCTGGAATGCAAGCTCTGAGAGGATTTTCCCCGCGGCGTACAAGATTGCAGCCATCAAAAGGGCCACAGGCATTTTCTCAGCAGAGCAGTGACCTCGGCATGGTGCTACCAACACCTTTTGGGCATCATGGCGGCAAGTCTCCTTGCAGTGCTGCATACAAGGCTCAAAATTAGGCAATTGCAGTTGCACTTCGCAGCCTCCTGGAGTCAGGAGAGGGATTCCCAGGAAGAGCTGGTCAGCATCCCACATCATCTCCACCAGTACCTAGTCTGGTGGAGCACGGACAACAACCTGCCGATAGGCAGGCCCTTCCAGCACCACAGGTAACCATCACCGCACTCATCCCATGAGGGCTGGGGTGCTACCTTGGGCAGCCACAGTGTCCATGGGGTATGATACCATCAGGAGCAGGCAGCCCACATCAACTGGCTAAAAGCCTTCCTCACAATGATCAGCGGCAAGGCGATGCTCATTCAGACTGACAGCTCCATCAGCATGTATTACATCAATAAGCAGGGTGGCACCAGGTCTCCTCCCCTCTGCACTCTAGCAGTCAACATTTGGGAGTGGGCTCTGGTAAACAACATGCACCTGGGAACAATCCACCTCCCGGGGGAGTCAAACCTAGAGGCGGACAGGCTCAGCTGACTGGGTGCGGACAACTACGAATGGCAGTTGGACAAACAGGTCCTTCAGGGGATCTTCGACAGGTGCTGTCATCCTCGGGTGGATCTCTTCGCCACCTGGTTTAACAGGAGGTTCCCCCATTTTGGGTCCTGGCAGGGATAGGCCAGGGCCTCTCTGGGTGATGCAGTGCAGATCCAGTGGGACAGCATGAACGTGTATGCCTTCCCTCTAACTCCCTTGGTCCACAGGGTAATCTGTAAGATCAGGGAGGCCTGGCACCTCCGCATCATCCTGATAGCTCCACGGTTCTCGGAACTACCATTCCGGTAGAGGCCATGGTTCTCGTAACTACTCAGCCTGTTGGATCAGGCCCCGGTGCACCTTCTGCTGGGCCCAGCACATCTACTCTTTCAGCTGGGAGGCACGGTCATTCACCCCTCCCCACAGAGGTTATCCCTTGCAGCATGGTTCCTGAACAAGTCACACTGAGGCATCTGTCACAAGCCAACCTAGACATTATGCTAGGAGCGATGCAACCAGGAGCTAGTACAAAAGCAATTGGACCAGGTTTTGTCACTGGGCGGAATCAAGAGGTCGATCCATTGACCTGAACTTTGGATGACGTGCTATCCTTCTCTGCGCACCCCGCACATTCGGGTGGCGGGGAGGCTGGGGGGGAGGTGCAGGTAGACACGTGCTGCACCTATCTGGCTGCCATTGGAGCCTAAAGGAACTCAGAGGAGGTATTTTCATCCTCTAATCCGGTGGTTAAAAGACACTTGGCGGGCCTGATCGGGCTTTACCCGCCTATGAAGAAGCCACACCCCGTGTGGGACTGCAATGTGGTCTTGGGCGCCCTGACACACAAACCATTCAAAGTTATGGCATCTGCGGACATCAGTCTAGTTACCATTAAGACGTCCCTCCTGGAGGTCCTTAACCTCGGCACGCCAGATCAATGAAATCCAGGCTCTGGTTGCTTCAGAGCCTTATACTACTTTTCATAAGGACAAGGTTGTGCTTAGAACTCACCCCGCATTCTTACCTAAGGTTGTCTCCTCTTTTCACTTAAATGCAGAGATAGTGCTACCAACATTCTTCCTGGACCCCAAGGATGACGCTCAGAGGGTATTGCACTGTCTGGACGTGAGGCGTGCCCTGAGATCCTACCTGGACAGGATCTTTGGCACCTTCAGTGGGTCAAAACCTGGCTGTCAAGTGTTCAAGGCTTCCATAGCAAGGTGGATGGTTACTGCCATCAAGGAGGCATACGAGGGGAACAAACCTCTTCCAGCAAATATGCATGCCTACGAAATCGCAGCTAATGCCACAGCGGTTGCTTTCCAGAAGCATATCCCGTGGCAGGTTATCAGCAAGGTGGCTACATGGGCTACGCCCTCGGCCTTCTGCAAGCACTACTGCTTGGATGCCGGCTCCAGGTTGGACGCAGCATTTGGTCAGGCAGTGGTAAGAAACTTGTTTTCTTAAGAGATCCCCTCTCCACCATGGGGCTACATTCAGCTGTTCACGCCCATACAGTATGGAGGAAAGGGTACAGGGCGTAGGAGTAATTATAAGTTACTCACTGTAGTGACTAACATACTCCTAGTCCATACTCCCCTTTCCTCCATCCGTCCCACCAACCTCCCCCTAAGAAAACTGGTGTCATTAGGCAATGTTAATTTTGTCGACACGTCAAAGGGGACTGAGGAGTGGCGCCGGTGGGCGGAGTCGGGAGTGCATGCTCCCCGGGCCGTGTCCATCTAAATTTAAAGGAGAAGGTGATTTTTCTGGTGGAAAAGGTTCAGTCTTCCGTCCCTAGCGAGGGATGCCCATATTGTATGGAGGAAAGGGGACTATGGACTAGGAGTACGTTAGTCACTACGTTGAGTAACTTATAATTTCTCACTGTTCAGGGGTCAAAGCACCGTCTAGGGCCATGACATCAGCATAGATGAGCATGGTTTCACTGGAGATGTTAATGGTCAGCTGCAGGAGCTCTTCTCGGGTTGTAAGTGGGCTGAACTTCTTTGTAGAGATGATGGCTCCAACACTGATCTATCGAATGGCTGCAGGAGTGCCACCAATCCGAGGGATCAGCACCATTCAATATCTGCCCAGCAACAGATGTTCAGACACCAGGATGTGTACTGGCACCAGACCATCTGGGTTCACACACAAACCGTCTCATCCCAGAGAAACAGCAGCTTTCCCCAGGAAAGGGCTCCCCATATATGGCGATTCCGGACCTGAGAGGTCAGGAAGAAGAACAGAATGGCCAAAGGACAGGCAAGAATATCATGGAATGGCCTTATTACAGTGCTATCCATGCTTACTAGCCATTTGGGGTAAATGCAGAAATGCACTAAAAAAGTACAAAACACCGTATATACATATCTGCCGTCATCAGCCCCATCCTGGGCAAATACATTAAAGAAAAAGATGGAAAGTATGATAGCCATACTTCTGTTTAGGGTGATGTGTGAAATTGCAACAATACAAGAAATCCATAAAGGGACATAGACCCTCACTACTGACAGTCATATGGGCTTCTCTGTTTTCCCATAGCAATGAGCAAAAAAGCAAGGGAAGTAGAGCAGAAAGCTTTAGTTGCCTCCAAAACATCATGTTAGGAAGCTAAACGAAGGAATGAAAGTGTGTGCCCTAGGCTACTATGGAAGGAAAGCAGCAAAAAGTAAATCTTTCCTAACACCCCTCTGCATCCTTGATGCACAGATCAGGCTGCGGTGGAGGCGCGGGGATTGGAGCAGCCTTCTGCTTCAGCCCCCACTTATCCAGCATTGGATCTTTCATAGATTCTCATGCTGTGAATATTCTCAATCGTCAGGCTGCGAATCCTCGGTTACATAGAGCAGTTTACACTTTAACTGAAAACTTTGTCACTTCTGTGCTCTATTAGTAATTTTGGGTCATACTGCCCACAGCCAACAGGAACACCTTATATACCAATACTCCCCTTTTAGCCATTTTCAGATGTATTACCGCCCGTTAGTGTAAGGAGTGCTAAAAAAAATCATCTCTTCAACATGTCTACCATTAAAACTTAAATGTTCACATCTTTCTACGAAAAATATATATTTTCGACGTCCACTCGACGACCGGCGTTGGTGTCGACAGTAGGAGCACCATAGACCGTTCCCACCGCTAGTAATCTTCGACAAAGTTCATCTGCTCAGTTGGGCCTACATGTCATGATCTCTGCTTCCAAAAGGTCAGGGTTTTCCCAACTCCCTTGGAAGCAGATCCATAACCCAGGTTCCGAGTGCCAACCAGTCCCAATTGGGACCTTTTGGACCCAGTGCTGGCGCCAGTGGCACCAGGCTCATAAATATGCCCAGTCCCAGCGCTGGAAGCGCCGGGCTCATAATGCTTGGGTGGACTTACCTGCAGCAAACCATGCTGCTTACTTGACTGCCAGTTGAGCCTCTGATCCTCTTCTGTTTGGAACTACTTTTCCTGTTGGGTGGGGCAGGAGCCACTCCCTAGATTCAGAACACTGGAACTCTTCTGGAAAGCAGGAACTCTTTTCTTACCTAGGCGTGGCTGTGGAAGGAGACACCTAAGCACTACAGGAGGCTATTTAAACCACACCCGATGGATGAATCTTGCTTTGCGTTATTCTGCATCCTCTGCAGCAGAACGCTCATCGTGTCTTCTGCATCTGATCCTGGGCCTAAGGAAAAAGGCTTACCATCCTGAATCTAGTCTTCAGCAACACCTATAAAGACAAGAAAGAACAGGTTAGCATTACGGTCTTCAGTGACAGCTCTTCACTTACCTGCTCCATCGGCTGTCACCAACGCCTCGCGCTGCATTCCGGCATCTGAAAGACAAAGGCTTACCTACTCTTCGTGCGCTCCGGAGGTCTTCACACTGCATTCCGGCATCTGAAAGACAAAAGCTTACCAACTCTTCGCACGCTCCGGAGGCCTTCGGCGCTGCATCCCGCATCTGAAAGACAAAACAAGGTGCGTTTAAAGACATTGGGGAACTTTAATACTCACGTGCCATTACTCCTTTCCACATCTAACCCAGTGGGTATTCCGGCACCCTGCAGCCGCTCCGAACTTGTACCTGCAAAATAAAAAGACAGTTAAAGCGCATCGTGAAGCAGGCAACAAGCGCTTACTTACGTGCTTCCAGGCGCTTCTATTCATCACACGGGCTCCATCTTCAACTCACTTCAGCCCGTCATCCGCCATCGCCGGAACCCTGCAAAACAAGAAACATCATTACTAAAGACTTTAAAGACATTAGAATTACTCGAAACTTACCGTTCGTGCAGTAAACGACGGACAGCAGTCCTCTGAAGTCAAGAGGCCTGCTCCCCTTATCCAGTGAAGAAACTGGTTACAGCACCCTGCCCCGAGGCAGATGGAGAGCACGGCGTTCACTTACCTAAGGTGAGAGCGTTAACCTTTGGGGTTCTACAGGAGAAGAGAAAGGGAAGAAGAGAGAGACATTCAATAACCCAGTTCCTTAATCCCATATTTTCTATCTGCAGACATCTTACCCTTCGAGTCAGACATACAGTGCACAGAGGTCCAGCCCAAAGAGCCAGCCGTGTGTTACACATCACCTTTGAAGATACGGTATACGCCCAGACAAGACCGGCGCCTCTACGGGAATCAGGGGAGCGTTACACTACATCATGGCAGCTGATTCCACGAGGAAGAGCCTGTTCAAGGCCTGTGCCCGCTCTGGACTGAATTACGTCTACCTGGAGGATCACCACAATGACTGCCTCTACTGCCTACATCCGCACCATGTTATCAAAGAATGCGAAATCTGCCAGTCCTTTTCAAAGAAGATGCTGAGATATCGTCGTTGTGTCGCGTGGCTCGAGGATGCCGGTGGGACCTTTCACTCTGCTTCAGTACAGAGTCATGCCTCATTACGGCTGGGCAGGATGGCCCAGCGAACCACCTCTCATAAGAGGTCCAGGTCGCACGAGTTCCAGGCCACCAGCAAAAGGAGACACAAGGAAACCTCAGGTGATGAACCAAGATCCTCGGACAAGGACTGTTCTTCTCCAAAGGTTAGTGCCCAAGAAATGTCTACAAGGAAGGAAGGCCAAGGCCTTTTCCATCGCCCCAAGGGTCCAACAATATCTAAGTAAACGTCCAAATCTGTGGCCACTCCTCTCCTTCAGCGTCAAAAGCTGTCGCGTCATCGAGATCGGAGGCAAGAACGTCCTCGTCAACGACCAAGCTTTCCTCCAGATTGTCAACCCAAAGCCTTCGACTCTGTCCACCGGCTTCCCGTTGACAAAGCCGCCATCGGCCACGACCAGAACTACTAGGTCTATAAAACAGTTGACAGCATCTATGTCCATGGCTTCTCCTTCGTTGTCGACGGGAAAAAGTACACCTTCTCATCGGGTGGTTACCACTGCCATTGCGACAATTGTCACCGACACCCTTGCCAGTACAGTGTCCGCTTTAACAGCTCGTCCACAGGCTTCATACTGTAACCGTGGGCTGGCCGTGTTGCTGAGAGGTATTATTTTATTGGATCCAAGGTTTTCTCTATCGGAGGGTGTGGAGGAGCCAGAAGAGGAGTCCATAATGTCACTGCCTTCCTCGCCATCACGCACAACATCGCCTCCCAGAAGGCAATCAAGTTCACCGCTGGTTGAGGCAATCGTGATCAGATTGCCACCTTTACCTCCTCTGCATTCATCCCATTCACAGGGTAGTTTGCCTGTAATGCAGCCGGCTTCAGTACTACATCCACAAAGAATTATGTCACTGGACATTTTATCTACCATGACCACACTGGTGGCAACCTTACAACAGCTGCCTGCACCAGCGCCGGTTCCAATGACTCGTAGGTTTCCACATGCAGATGTCCCTGGGCCCTCCAGGGAGGTGGATGACACCCACTGCCCCCTGAATGGGTGGACACCTGCCAGTACTGCAAAGGCTGTAGGGCACTGTGACTGACACTGATCCGGACCAGTTGGACGATGTAGTTGACACACATTTGCCTCACATACATGAATTTGACGATTTCGTCAAAGGTAATGGGGAACCAGATGACATTCCACTCAGGGACTCGATCCCGAATGAGGTGGGGGCCTTTCACACGCTCATGTCCAGAAGATGTTCGGCCTTGCCCCAGTGGAGCAATGAAAAGAGAGTGTGCTGTAACAGCACAGAGAGCACACAGGAAATCTGTCTTGTCCATCCCGCTGTTAAAAGATGTCTGGGAAGATGGCCTAGTCACCATGGCACATCTTGCTACTACCCCGGCTGAAAAGAGCTTGTTTGACAAAACTTACGGGGCTCCGGAGAGCACTGCCGGCTGCCTCCACACCCAACCCATGCCAGTCAGGTGTCTCTGCAGCAGCCAGGAAAAGGTCGGCTAACCCATCGTCGTCCTGCTCTGTCCCTCCGGAAAAGGAAGGCAAACGCTGCAAAGCCTTTGGCAAAAAGATGGTTACCACTGCAGCCACAACTATCAAGGCTGCAAAGGCAATAGCCATGCTAGCACGCTACGACCGTGAACTATGGTACAAAATGGGTCCCCTGCTAGAGGGTCTTACTGCAGACAAGAAACAGGAGGCAATGGACATCTTCCATCATGGTGAATTGGCGTCAAAACATGCCATCACGGTCTCAGTGGACATCCGCAGATACTGGGTTTTGCCAGCTAGGGAATGGAGCAGTTCTACGCAGACAGGGTTGGCTAAAGGCCACAGATTTTATACCAGATGTCCAGTCCAGCATCGTTAATATACCCTTTGACGGATCTGCCCTTTTTGCAAAAAAGTTGGATGAGGCCCTGCAGTCCATCAAAATGGACACTGAAACCTCACTCTTTGGGCACCCTATAGCAAAGATGCCAGTCCTTTCGTTTCGGCAAAGGACGCTACAGCAGTACTTTGTGGGATAACCGCTCAACATACTAGTCCTCTTACAAGACCTTGTACTCATCAGGGGACCAATAAAGAAAGAAGTCCCAGTCCTACCGGGGTTTGCAACGGCACCATGGCTTCTCCCAATCTAGGGGTCAATCAGGCAAGCAGACATGTCCATCCCAGGGCCAGGTCCTGCAAAGGACGAAATGGGCACAGGCGTCTGCTCCCGCTACTTCCTGGTAAGGAAATAATCACTGTATAACAAGTTGGGGGGTGGAGGCCCATACTAGATCTAAGGGTGTATAACAAGTTCCTCAAGGCACAGACAACTCTGCATGGTCACACTGCAACAGGTGTTGTCCCAACTGCAACACAGAGATTTCTTGCTGTCCCTCGACCTCAAGGACACCTATTTTCACATCTCTATTCTCTGCTAACACCGGCACTAGCTACTTTTTGTGGTGGCTGGATTTCACTATCAACTTAAGGCCCTTCCATTCAGCCTGCGGTCTGCTCCGTGGGTGTTAACCAAATGCCTGGCGCTAGTGGTGGTGCACCTGCGGTGGTGGGGCATCCACGTCTAACCGTATCTAGACTGGTTGGTGAGAGATCCCTCCTATTTGTTGGCAGAGGCAAACCCTGCAACCAGCATTCAGTTTCTACTAAACTGGGTTTCTCCAACAGTCGTGCCTGGTTCCATTACAGCAGGCACTCTATCTCGGAGCAAGACTCGACACCCACACCGCCAGACCCTCAGATGAAAAGGTGGCGGCTCTTCTGGAAAAGGTGCGCTGTCTCAGCAGCGTCCAAGTGACACCAGTCCGCAACTGCAAATTCCTGCTAGTGATGCTCTCATCATGCATTCCGTTGCCGACAAACTGTCGGCTACACATGAGGCCAGTACAGGAGTTCCTGAATGCCCGTTGGATCCGAGCCTCAGGGTCTTGGGACGACCGCATTGCCCTAACACCGGCTTTCGGGCAGAGTCTTCGCCGGTGCAAAACATCTGGTACAGGGCGCACCCTTCAGGTTGCCAGACCATCACGACGGATCCTTCACTGGAGGGCGGGCGCACCCTCGGTCAGGACCAACACACTGGGGGCCTTCGGTTGGAGTAGGAAATGAGCCAGCATTTCAACCTGTTTGAGCTATGAGCGATCTTTTGGGCCCTGAAGTCCTTCCTCCCCCTCCTGACATGGAAGGTGGTTCTGATTTATACCAAAACCACATCAATGATTTATGTCCGCAAGTAGGGAGGAATGAGGTGCCCAAAACTTTCCAGGGAGGCCCAAGCGCTGTGGCACTGGGCTCCACAGCACAGCATGTTTCTCATCCCCCTTCACCTACCGAGGATTCAGAACTCTCTGGTGGACTCCCTCAGCAGGGAGTTACTCTCTTATCACGAGTGGTAGCTGCACGACGATCAGCTTCGCCTGTTGTTTTAGACGTGGGGCACTCCAGAAATTGACCTTTTTGTCACCTATGACAACAGTCGCTACAAGACCTTTGCCAGCCGCTTCCCCCGTCCGGAGAGCCTGGGGGACGCCTTTCGCGTTTTCATGGGAGCGGACATTTCTGTATGCATTACCCCTCATTCCTCTGGTGCCTCGAGTCGTACACACCTTGCGACTGTATTGATGCAAACTGATATTAGTGGCCCCTGCGTGGCCAAGACCGTTTTCGTACTCCAACCTCCTTGCCACCTGCACGTATCGCTCCTGTCCAGGAACCAGGCAGAGGTGCTGCACCACAACCCACCTCTCTCAATCTGACGGTCTGGCTCCTTTGTTCTTAGAATTCAGGGCTCTGTCCCTTCCGTAAGATTGCCAGGGAGTCCTAGCCAGAGCAAGAGCTCTGTCCACCTTGAAGTGCTTCAAAAGCAAGTGGAAACGTTTTCAACTGTGGTGCAGGAACCATCGTCTGCAACCTCAAACCATTTAGCCGGAAGACCTGTTGCCTTATCTGTTGTCGCTAGCCCAGTTTGGCTTGATACATTCTTCCATTAAGGTGCCGCTGGCAGCGATTTCAAGGCATAACCGCTATGCAGGAGTGCCATCCCTGTTGTCTCATCGGCTGGTGAAGGAGTTACTGCGTGGGCTGTTCCGATCTTTTCCACCTGTCTGCCGCCGTGCTCCGGTATGGGAGCTAAATGTCCCACTTGCAAGGCTCATGAGGCTTCCTTTGATCCTATGCAAGCATCCATTAAACATCTTTCCTGGAAAACGGCGTTCTTGGTGGCCATCAGATCGGTCAGGCTAGTGGGTGAGATCCAGGCGTTTTCACCCAAGCCGCTGTATGCAGAATAGCCTTGTTCTTGTGAAACCTCAACTTGATGTATCACAAGGCTATTCTGCGTACTAACCCAACCTTTATGCCAAAGGTTCCATCCTCCTTCTATCTTAATCAGCAGGTGGTTTTGCTAGTATTTATAGGCACACCTATGTCTCCAGTGGAGCGAACCTTGGACATGCTGGATGTTGTGCGCACCCTCAAGTACTATGTGGCACATACTAAGTCTTTCTGTACAAAGGATCAGCTGTTTGTTTCATTTGGACCTTCAGGCTCTGGGAAGGCTCTCTCCAAGCCCCCCATTTCAAGATGGATTGCAGCCTACATCTCTTTCTGCCATCAACAGGATGGCAGGCCGCGGCCACACTCCACCAGAGCAGTGGCTGCAACAACTGCTTTTCTCTCTGGAATCCTGCTGCCTGACATCTGCTGTGCAGCTACCTGGAGATTGGTGCATACATTAACCAGGTTCTTGTGTCGACAGAGATTCCGCAGAAGAGTCTAGAGTTGGCCAATCGGTTCTGCAGAACATTTTTGCATGAGGCTAGTAGGTCTCCAGTGTTAAGTTATGCTGGGAGCTTGCCCATGCGTGTTATAATACTGATTTGTAATCTATTCACAGCATGTGAATCCATGAAAGATCCAATGCTTGACAAGGAATACGCTACTTACATGTAACTCCGGTTCTCCAGCATTGGTATCTTTCATAGATTCACATGCTACCCTCCTGCCTATCCCACATGGCTCGTCTTTTGACTCTTACTGCCACTCACAGGCGCTTGCCAAAATCTGAAGATGGCTGACAGGGGAGGAGCTAAGAGAGGTGTTCGTATTGACTGTGGGCAGTATGACCCAGAATGACGGTAATAGAGCACAAAAGTGACAAAGTTTTCAGTTTACGTGTAAACTGCTCTGTTACCGAGGATTCCCAACCTGACAGGGATGATTCACAGCATGTGAATCTATGAAAGATTCCAATGCTGGAGAACCAGAGTTACAGGCAAGTAACTTATTCCTTCTCCTATGATGCAGTTCCAAGAGCTCCTGAGATCCTTGAAACAAGGAGACCCCGGGTCTCGTGAGAGACACGCTGTCTGGCAAGGCATGCCGCCTCGACACAAATCGTTCCTAAAGATTAAAAAGAGCAATGGGGCCAAATCATTGCTGCAATCTCGAATACGAATAGTGGAACCAACTGAGCACCAGCCATTACGGAGTCGCAGTGGGGATACCAAAAGCATTTAAACATTTAAATATTAAGCTCTTGGACACCAGTCCCCTAGGCTGCCATGAGAGGGTAGGGGGTAGTAGGATTAAAGCAAGTTGTGACTTTCTTAATGGTGGCAGCAATAATATGTGAAACGGGCACACAAAACCAGCATGTAGCGTAGTCTAACCACACCACGAAAACCATAGCCGTTGGTTCCTGTGGCATGTTACACCATCTTTTCATATTTTTTTTTTTTATAAAGGCCTCAGATTTCCGTGAAAGGGAAAAAAATATGGGTCTTAATTTCAACTACCAAGGGTGGCAGGGTTAGACCGTTGTAGTAGGATAAACCTTTCTCCATTTTTGTGGACTCCAGGAGGAGCTTCCTCTGATCCACTACCGCTTTTTTAAAATCCTCTTGTGATCACCCCGGGTAACCCTAACTCCCTCAACTTCTTGATTAACATTTCTTTAGCTGCAAAGCACAGAAACTTGATAATGAAGGGTCGAGGATACTGGCACTCTGAAGGTTTTGAGGCAATTGAGTGGTAAGCTCTCGTTAAAGCTCTCCTGGTTAAGGATTTTGGAGTGTGCTCAATAGGTTTGCCCTTTTCCACCTATCCATTATTGATTTTACTGGAGATCTCTCACCTGCAAAAATGTTCTTGAGAGAGATCCTGGCATTGGCGGTTTCCAAATGGACTTCTACAGTGGACACACTTTTCCAGAGCAGCAATTTATCATCTTCCACTGACCCCATCCTCTTAAGGTATTTTGCTGTTTTCATTACCACCCTGTGGTCTGTGACAAATTGAGGGAATTTGTCCCTTCACCCCAAGTGTGAGTCCCCACCATCCCTCTGTGAGGCTAGGCCGGTGAGCCCACTCCGGAATACCCTCCTAGGGGTAGAGTTAAGTGGAACCTCACTGGGATAGACTCCCCTTTAGGAGACCAGGCCTCCTGTTCCCATGACGAACTCCCTCAAGTGGTGCATACTATGGCCTACATGGGATGTTTTACAATACCAGCCCCTGCGAAATACCAAGACTGGGGTGAAGAAAGTACAACACCAGAAACTGAATTGTCAAAACTGAGATGAAGAAACTGCAAATGGATACTATTAACTTATAAGAAAAGGTAATGTCCCTTTAATTCGGGATGCCCAATCCACTGAGACGAGTATGTGGATAAATGTGCATTCAGAGAGAGATGAACAAGAAGAGACAGAGGGAATCACGTATGTCAGCTGGCGAACACCCTAAGCTACGTCAACCTTGACTGAGATGGAAACCGGAAAGCACACGAGTTTCAAACTTGCTTATCTTTGCAATACAGTACTCCATAGCTAGAGTGAATCACAAGCACGAGAGAAAGGAAGGGCAGGAGCCCAGTGGAAGGTGGTAGTGGGACCACGCACGTGAATCTGATGTGGACAGCCAGTCCAGGCAACATTGCTGATATCACCGGCACGAGAAGGCTACACAGTGTACGGTCACACAATGAAGGACCGGTTCACATTGAAGAGACAGGAAACCGCAAGGACAGCAACGCCGACGAAGAAATTGTTGGCAGTCTGTGAACTGAAAATGGGTCTCCAAGGAAGAAGGCTCAGAGAGATGTTCTCCTATCACAGGAAAGTTAACAGGGAGAACAGGCGGACCCAAGGGAATCATATCGCACAGTTCACTCGTCCCAATAGAAAGGCTGAAACAGAGTTAAACCTGAAACAAAGGAAGTACAACTTTAGTGAAATAACTGTTGAGCAGCTAAATAATGAGAGAATAGGAGAATGGATAACTACCCTGGGAAAAGCAGAAAGTAACTAGACATCCTGTACAAAACGAACATAAGCTTGAATCCGGAAGGAAGATGTGGAAAAGAGCTTACTGAAAGTTAGGCACATGAACCATATATCAATTAAAGCCGAACAAAGCTCAATTAACTTTCAAGCCTATGCTTAGAACCACAGACAAGAAAGGAGTACTAATAAGAGAACCCCAAGAGGTATATCTAAAGTAAATCGAAAACTCAATCCAATTAAGTAACAGAAGAGTTTGATCTAAGAAGTCATAAGAGACCATTTTCAGATTACATACTAAAAAGACTGCTACTAGAGTACCCTCAGGAGAAGGGAGTCATTCTCCAGACACAAGTTAGATTTCATAGAGGTAGAGTCAGAAAAGGGTCGTTTTGCACACTGGACTTATTCCTTTTGGACATTCACAACTGTCCAATGAGCACCTTAGTTAATAACATAGGCAGGTACCACCCATAGTGATAGGGAAAGGTAGGCTTTATCCCTATACTTTAATAAAACATTAGACATCATGTCAAAAGTGAGTCTGTGTCCTCCATCTGAGTCGCCACAGGTCTCAGTTTGGCTCAACCATAGTCTCCCTGATTACTGCATCCTTGATGGCCAATAGTCTCTGGATATTGGATGTCTTAGCAGGGTGTGATTGGTAGTTACACCCAGGGGAGGTGTATTACCTGGGTTCAGACATCATCATATGCATTGTATCAGGGTTTTTAGGGAGAGGGCATGAACTTGGCTCTCATGGTGTACCTTCACCACTGCCATGTTCTGAAATGTGTACCTTGCACTGCATCAAATTAAAGTGTTTATGGTTGCTTTTGACTACTCGGCTCATTCTGAAATGTGCTTTGACTGCTTTCCCCATGCTGCCACTTGTAGAGCCAGGTTAACACTTAGGAAACACTGTGCAAGTGAAGTAGGTTGATGTGTCTGGACTCTAAAAAATGGGACTGAAGAAAAGTCTACCTAAAGATGCCTTTATTTCAGGACAGTGCAACGTATCCTTAGATGTCATGAATGCTACACGAGGGGGGGGGAGGCATCCCATGAGGCCAGGGAGGTGAGGCCGCTATCTGATAGTCCCCGTGGGCATGATACCCAGCGGGTGGGTCTCATGGTGAGAGAATCCCCCCCCCCTCTATGGACAAGGACGACCATCTAGTGAGAATACGGTATAACACCCCCCACCCAACACCTTACCCACCTTCCCTACTATGTAGGCCCCAGTGCCTTACCATACTCTTCCATGTACCTCGGCAAACCTGAAGAGTTAATATCTACTAATAGTAAACCCAGGTATTACTGCAGTGCTGGAAAACTCAAAGTACTGAGATGAGGTGGCTCAGAGAGGCAAGAGGAATACCACAGAGCCATTGACAAGGGTTGAAGTTAGGCAAGGGCCTGACAAGCCCTTTTAGAAGAAAACTGTAGAAGGACTCAGTGTCTTCTACCACGGAAGTCAGGAGTCTTCGTCAGCTATCTGGGAGATTCAAACCTGGCAAAGGGAGCGAGAAGGTGAGACATCGCTGAAGCAACAGAGGAGCCAGCAGGAGACAGACCGTTGGGTTCAAACAGGTGCTGTTCCCAAGTTGGGAACGAGAGGGCACAGCGTTCCTCACGCCGAAACAGCAGAGCTGGGGCTGCTGGAAAAAGCCAGTTGGAGTAGAAGGGGACCAGATAGGCTGTCGAGAGGAAACACGAATCGCAGAAGAGCCGATGACTCGTTCCATTTGGAAAGCAGGTATCGGGAAACTCTGAAGAGCCAAGCATAGCCTCAGGGATAATAGCCCTCTTCCCAGTGTGAACAGAAAGACCACTGGCCTTGGGAGAAGGGTCTACAGACCGCACAGAAACCCAGAGAGAATTGGAGTGAATCTCCCTCGTGCTGTGGGTCAGGTAAAGCCACTGACCACCAGGGAAGGGTCGAGCACCCAAGAACTGAAACATAATGCAATCATCTTCTTTTTTGTGACAGTACTGGAAGGGTAGCAACCCAGGTCTGTCAGGTCCACGTAGTGAAGAGATACGGGTCTGCGACCTGCACCCACAAGAGAAGACTCGTATCGGCGTTCTTCCTCAGATCACTACATCGCAGGAGAGTGAACTAGGTCTGCCAGAACAAACCAGTAGACGATTGAACTGTGCAACTAAGTGTACAAGAAGCCAGGGGAAGGGACTTGTTGTGAACTGTGGAATAAAGACAGAGAAAGGCCAGGTGGGGGCATTTCCACTTGTGTTGTGAACTGAGAGCAAAGCCAAAGAAGGCCAGGCGAAGGGAATTCATTCTCCTGGTAGTTGAGCCAACAAACCAGTGATCCAGGGGTAGGGAGTCATTCCCCCTGGGATAACCAAATAGTGAACTTTCTAACACATAGGGCCTCATTACGAGTTTGGAGGTATCCATGGAGCTATTAGCTCCATGGCTGCCTCCAAATCGGGCTCCATTACCGGTTCCTGCAATGGGGACTTACCGGGTCATTCCGACATAGGAGGACCCGGTAAGTCCTCCTTGCAGGAACCATTCCCCATTTCCATTTGAGCCCCCATAGGGCTCTATGGGAATGGGGAGGGAGGTAACAACGGGCACATTACAAGTGTCCCGTTGTTAGCTCCCTCTTCCACTCCCGGGTCCTGCAAAGGGAAACTCGTAATGAAGGGGGCCGGTCCCGTACCGGCCCCCTTCATTACGGGAGCGCCAGGTTCGTAATGAAGTCTATAGTGTTAGAGCATCTGCGATCCTTTTGTTTGTTTGTGAAGTACTAAAACCAGGGCAAGGGAGTCATTCTCCAGCATGGGGTCTGGCATGGATTCACATGCTCATGAATATTCCCCGTCGTCAGGCTGGGAATCCTCGGTAAAGAAAAAACCAGTATCAGTTTCGTTTCTGATCTGTCTTTCGTAGTAGTAACCAATCACTGGTCTCTGCGTCATACTGACCACAGCCAATGACTGCCCTCTACCTAAGCACCGCCTCTGGCAGCCATCTTCAGATTTTTACCGCACATTAATTTGTTGGGATCCTCGTGCTATTGCTCTCGAGCGTTAGTGCTATTTTTTCACGTTTTTTCTCAAAAACTTCGTTTTTTCGGTCAAAAGAGCCTCAAGCTCCACCGACTCTCCATCCGATCAACGGGGACCCGTGTCGGATTCGTCTGCGCCCCTCAACGGTGAAGATTTCGTCGAGCTACGCTTTTGGAGGACTCCAGAAGTTTCTCAGGCCCGGTCATGGCCCAGGAGAAGGGAAGCTCGACGCCCGGAAAGCTGTTCAGGGTCTGCCCTGGATGCCAGCTGCAGAACGTCTTCAAGGAGGACGAACACTCTTTTTGTCTTTACTGCCTACATGAGGACAAGACGCACGTGGAGAAGGACTGTGCGTTTTGCGGCAACATGTCGGAGCGGACCATGAAGGACCGCCATCAACGTCTCGCCAACTGGCTGGAAGGGAAGAGCCCGTCCGGCGAGAAGAAGAGGAAGAAATCCGAGCGGTCTTCTAAGACCTTTGAGGACGCCCCGGCGACGGGGGTCCAACATAAGGCCAAGCACCGCGAGTCCGCTGGCACCGGGAGCGCCGAACGGTCGGGCTCTACGGGCGCCAGGCTGGGCGCACCCTCCCCGGCACCATCAACCACGAGCCAACGCTCTGGGTCGGGTAAGAGGAAGGCCGAGCACCCGGCGAGGCTCCTAGAGAGGCCCCGGTCGAGCTCGAAGGCGGAGGGGGAGCGAGGCACTGTCCCCCCCCTCAAGGATAAGGCGGTGAGCGCACCTAAGGTGGTGAAGGCCTTAATCCATCCGGCCAAGCCCTCTATCGAGTCTGTCGCAGCGGCCCTGGCTCAGCCTGTGGAGGCTACGCCAGTGGTGGCGACCTCGGGGCTCAGAGTCTCCCTGCCACCTCGGAGGGAGTCCTCTTTTGTGCCCATCGATAGGACCCCCGTGAAATCCCCCGTGGGGAAGAAAAAGGGGGGGCAGGGCGTCGTCGTAGATTCGGCCTCAACCTCGGAGGAGGAGCTGGTCGAGGTCTTAAGCCACGGCCTCGGCGTGGAAGAAGAACGGCCCGTCGGGATGGATCCCGACGCAGGTGACGACGACATCGTCGAGGGTACCGACGGGGCCCCTGATCGCCCGTCGGATTCCCCTCTGCCAGCGCCGCGAGACAGCTCGGCGGCCATTTTGTTGGCTATACAGTCCTTATGCTCAGAGATAAGGACGAGACTACCGTTGCCGACGGAACCTCTCCCGTCGGGGGACCCAGAACCGGGACCTTCTGGGGTTCCCCCTACCAAGAAAAGAAGGATCCACCCTCCTCCTCCTTTTCAGCCGTCGCGCCCCTTCCAGCCCTCCTCCGCGTCCACCCGAGGGGATGATACGGGGACTGACACGGCAGTGACGGGTACGGACGACGAGGATGTACCGTCGTCGCCTCCCACCAGGGCTTCTCCGCCCGACGAGATTGGATCGTTCCACTCCATGATCGCCAGGGCATCCGAGCTTTTCCAACTCTGCCCTGAGGAGAAGAAGGAAGGTTTCCTTTATCAGCGGCGCGAGGCCAAGAGGAAGACGGTCCTTGCAGTGCCTCTATTGGACGACATTTGGGATAAGGGCCTCACCCTCCTCAAGAACCCTTCCACGACGCCAGCTAGAAGAGACCGGTACGAGAAAAAGTACCGGGTCCCGGACACGGCCCCCCTGTGCCTCTGGGCGCAGCCTACCCCGGACTCCGTCGTCTCCGCGACGGCCAGGAAAAAAGCGGGGGGGGGGGTGCGGCCTCCACATAGACTTCCCCACCGGACGGCGAGGGAAAGAAATTGGACGCTATGGGACGCAGAGTCATCTCGTCTGCAGCGACGACGATTAAAGCTGCCAACGCCTTGGCTATCGTGGCCCGATACGACAGGGAGCTCTGGCTACAAACTGGCTCCCCTGCTGGACTTCTTGCCGGACGACAAGAGGGCAGAGGCCCTGGAGATCCTGCAGGAAGGTGAGGTGGCTTCGGACCACGCCATTACCGTTGCGACGGACATCGCCGACACTGGGTTCCGCCAGTTGGGCAACAGCGTTTGCCTTAGGCGGCGTGGATGGCTCAAGGCTACGGACTTCCGTCAAGACGTTCAGACCAGAGTCCTGGACATGCCCTTCGATGGGAACAACCTGTTTGGGAAAACAGTGGACGATTCCCTTCAGGCCATTAAAGCGGACACCGAGATGGCCCGGGCCCTTGGAGTTCTGCAACAACGACGGACGCCCTTTCGGAGCAGCGGAGGCAAGGGCGCCTCCAAAGGTTCCGGTGGCGGTTTCTCCTCCTACCGTCAAGCGGCCCGCTCGTCGTCTCAGGAGGCCTACAGAGGACGAGGCAAGTCTGGCGGACCCCGCCGTCGTCGCCAAGGACAAGGCGGCAAAGCCTCGTCGAAGCAGGATTGAACCGAAGCACCCCGGTGGGAGGCCGGCTGGCGAGCTTCATCAGCGTGTGGGAGTCCATCTCCACCGACCGTTGGGTGCTGGACGCCTTGGCCCGGGGCCACGCGCTCGAGTTTCAAAGAAAGTGTCCGCGCTTCCACCCCGTGGCCAGGAAAGAACTTCACGTCCCTCAACTTCTCCTGGAGGTAAAGGCGATGCTCAGGAAGGGCGCCATCGAACTCGTCCCAAAGAGGCTTCGGGGCTCCGGAGTTTACTCGAGATACTTCCTCGTGAAGAAGAAGACGGGGGGATGGCGCCCCATCCTGGACCTGCGACGTCTGAACAAGTTCATCAAGGCGCAAAAGTTCCGGATGGTCACCCTCCAGCACGTCCTGGGTCAGCTGGAGGAAGGAGACTTCCTGTCGTCGTTGGATTTGGAGGATGCCTACTTCCATATTCCCATCCTGAAGGGGCACCGAAAATTCCTCAGGTTTGTGGTCCAAGGGCGTCATTACCAGTTCAAAGCCCTCCCCTTCGGACTACGGTCGGCACCCAGGTTGTTCACCAAGTGCCTCGCACCGGTGGCGGCGCAGCTGCGCCGCGAAGGGATCCACGTCTACCCCTACCTGGACGACTGGCTCATCCGAGCCAAGACAAGGGAGCTCGCCGTGGTTCACACGGCAAGGACCGTCCAACTTCTCACGGACCTGGGATTCTCCGTGAACTACGCCAAATCCCACCTGGTACCCGCGCAAGACGCTCTGTTTCTGGGAGCGAGGCTCAACACAGTGTCCCTTCTGGCCTCCCCGTCGGAGGAGAGGACCAGGACCATCCTGGGCAAGGTGCAGCGGATGTTGGTGACCGACGCGGCCAAGGTGAGGTCCATCAAGTCCCTCCTCGGAATGATGTCTTCCTGCATCTACCTCATTCCCATGTGCAGGCTCCGGATGCGCCCGTTGCAGGAGTTCCTGGACGCGCGCTGGATCCAAACGACGGGCAGCTTCGAGGAAAGGATCACACTCGACGAGAGTTTCCGACGAGCGATCCGGTGGTGGGGCACCCGCGCGCATCTGACGGCGGGCATGGACTTCCAGACCCCAGCCCACCAGGAGACAGTGACCACGGATGCCTCCCTGGAAGGGTGGGGAGCGCACACCGAAAATCTGCACGCAAGAGGCCTTTGGCTCCCGACGGAGAAATCCTTACATATCAACGTCCTGGAGCTCCGTGCAGTGTTTTGGGCCCTCAGGTCCTTCCTTCCGTCCCTCAAGGGCAAGGTGGTGAGGATCTTCACCGACAACATCACCACCATGTTTTACATCAGGAAACAGGGCGGAACCAGGTCCCCAGCACTGTCCAAGGAGGCGCAGGACCTGTGGCATTGGGCAGTCGCCCCAAGGGATGTTTCTGGTGCCGTTTCATCTGGCAGGGATAAAAAACACCATCGCCGACTCACTCAGCAGGGAGCTGCGCTCGTGCCACGAGTGGGAACTACGGCAGGATCTAGTGGATCGCCTCTTCCGACGGTGGGGCACACCCCAGATCGACCTGGTCGCGACGGCGACAAACTCCAAGTGCCAGAGGTTCGCCAGCAGGTTTCCCCAGGCGAGGAGCATGGGCGATGCTTTCTCGTTACCCTGGGAGGGCCTGTTCCTCTACGCGTTCCCTCCTTTGCCACTGCTAATCCGGCTCGTCAACCAGCTCAAGAGGTCACGGTGCAGGATGATCCTCGTCGCACCTGCGTGGCCGAGGCAGATATGGTTCCCGGACCTTCTGGACTTGTCAGCGTCCCCGCCAATCAAGCTGCCGGTGGACGCGGATCTGCTCTCCAGGGAAGGAGGCGCCATCCTCCACTACGACCCGAAATCGCTGAACTTGCAGGCCTGGCTCCTGCAGCGCTCGAGTTTGGAGGATATGACATACCGGCCGACTGCAGAGAGGTTCTTGCAAAGGCCAGGGCGTCCTCGACTCTTAAATGCTACGGACACAAATGGAAGAGGTTCTCTGTCTGGTGCCACGCACAGAAGATTAACCCTCTACGGATTACGGCTCCCCAAGTACTGCCGTACCTGCTGACGCTGGCCAAAGCTGGACTGGCACACGCGTCCATCAAGATTCATCTTGCTGCGATCTCCCGATACACCAGAACCATGGGGCGGACGTCCTTGTGGTCTCGTCTGGTGAAAGAGTTCATGAAGGGACTGTTCAGATTGTTCCCGCCGGTGAAGGCTCCAGCCCCGGCGTGGGAGCTCAACGTGGTGCTGACCAAGCTCATGGGACCTCCGTTCGAGCCTCTACACTTGGCCCGTTGAAGTTTCTGTCGTGGAAAACAGCGTTTCTTGTGGCCATCACCTCCGCACGACGGGTGGGAGAGATCCAGGCCCTTTCCTGCAAGGCCCCGTACTTGACTTTTCACGACACGAGGGTAGTGCTCAGGACGCACCCCTCCTTCATGCCCAAGGTACCGTCGGACTTCCACCTCAACGAACCCTTGGTGTTGCCTGTATTCTTCCCGTCGCCTTCGTCGCCGGCTGAGAGAACTTTGCACTCGCTGGATGTGGCTAGAGCGCTGAAGTTCTACGTGGACCGCACAAAGTGTTTTCGGAAGACGTCACAACTCTTTGTGAACTTTGGACCTGTCAATCAGGGGAAGGCTCTCTCAAAGGCTTCCATTTCCAGATGGCTCTCCGGCTGTATCATGTACTGTCATCGGTTGGCAAACCGACCGCTGCCTGGCCGTCCGAGAGCCCATTCCACCAGAGCGATCGTAGCTACCACGGCGTTCCTTTCTGGTGTGCCCCTGCTGGACATATGCAGGGCTGCTACGTGGAGGTCGACGCACACCTTCACGAAGTTCTACTGCGTCGATCGGGATTCCAGGGAGGAGTCCAGGGTCGGCCAAGCCGTGCTGCGCAACCTGTTCGCCTGAGGTGAGCCTGGTGGGGAGGTAAGATGCTTAATGTTGAGTTTGATGCAATGCTTAATGTTGAGCCTTTGCCACCTCCCGTGGTTGTGCATGTGTGTACTGCTATGTATTCTTTATTCATGAGCATGTGAATCCATGCCAGACCCCATGCTGGAGAAGGAACAAGTTACTTACCTGTAACTGTAGTTCTCCAGCATGGGTCTGGCATGGATTCACATGCGAACCCTCCCGCCTACCCCTCTGCGGCTCTTCACTTGGTCATACTGCCACTTCACGTGCTTCCAAATCTGAAGATGGCTGCCAGAGGCGGTGCTTAGGTAGAGGGCAGTCATTGGCTGTGGTCAGTATGACGCAGAGACCAGTGATTGGTTACTACTACGAAAGACAGATCAGAAACGAAACTGATACTGGTTTTTTCTTTAGCGAGGATTCCCAGCCTGACGACGGGGAATATTCATGAGCATGTGAATCCATGCCAGACCCATGCTGGAGAACAACAGTTACAGGTAAGTAACTTGTTCCTTCCCCCTGGTAAGGAACGTATAATCAGAATTGTGCGACCCAGTCCAAGAGGAGGGAGTAATTCCCCAGGATCAAGAACTTTGCAACTTATTAGTTTAGTTATAAATGTAAGGGACTGAGATGGGGACTTTTTGACAAAGGACGGTGGATTCTTTAAGTTAATAAGACATCCTGACCCAGACCCATTAGCACTTTAGTTGAGGCAGGGAAGCCCCTCATAGATATTGGGAAAGATAGTTTTTCTCTTTATTTGTATACCAAATAAGTCTACTGAAATCACTATGCCACTTGTGTGTCAGTCTCCTTCTTCTGCACCTTTACATCAGTTTATGCTGGTTTTTCTCCTCCTTTGTCAGAAATATATAAGTATGGTTCAATAGTGGAATACTATTAAAGGGTGCCATTTTGAATTGACAGTGCATTTGTTATGCCGGAAATGCTGTCCTGTTTATTTTCTGTCATTTTATACATCTGGTCACAGTCTATATATGCCCTAAAGGTGTATGTTGCATTTGAAAGCGCCTAGTTCACAGCAGCATTGCTAACTTTAAATTGTCTATTTTGTTTTTGATAATCTGCACTAGTAAACATTGTGCTGTGTAGCATACACCCTCTCATTCGTACCATCAGTGCCTTCATGTCAATGATGCCTTTGTACCAACAGTCTAGATTACTTGGAAACTGATGCAACTTGTTCATACTGTGTGTGGTGTTGCCTGTGGGCACACTCTGTAGCCTTCATTTGTAATTTGATGCCTTCCATTACTTATGTGAGTTGAAGCCTTCAATGCAGTATCTTGGAATAGACACCATGCAAACACTAAAAGCTTTTGTTAGATTTTTCATGAATAGAAAAAATTAATTATTCTGCCTTCCGAAAAGAATATGCTGGCAGGGAAGTGGCACCCCACACCTCCTCCTCCTCCTCCTTACATGTCTCTTGTAAGAAAGTGGATAGCTTTGTTTACCTTGCCCACGCAGTTGCCTTGACAATGTCAATGCGTTCGGCAGGTGAGCAGGTGTGCTGGGATAGTCTGCATCTTGGGATTTACAGGTTGAACATGAACACGTCGCTGTGGAGAAAGCAAGTTTGTGTGCCTATTTAAAAATGATCTAATATACCTGAGACTGGTAAACTCATCTGTGAGATTTCCCAAGGGTTAGGGAATGCTTGTTTGAAAAACAAGTCTAATGTTGCAATGAGGTGAAAGGTGTGTGTGTGTGTGCGTTTGTGCGCCTCTGCCTGGGTGTGCTTGCATTCAAGAGCCTTTTATCTAAAAGGTAGGATATTAGCTTTTGTGACTATGTAAACAATTTCAAGCAGATTGTTTCGAAAAGGCGATACGTGCTAGGAGTGTGACCGTGCTTGTGTGTAAGAACCAGACTGTGCACAAAAAGAATGCAGCATGGACAAAGGCTTGAAGGAGAGTTGCCAAAGTTACTGTGGCTCTGCATGCATTTGCTGTGGCGCTTTCTGTTATTGAACTACTTCATTTTCTGCCAAAGCTCTGCTGCCTAGGTTTTCAAGTTTGAGTAGCAAAGTTTCCTTAGAAGGAAACAACCTTGAGATGTTCTCCCCTGACCACCTGGTAAAGTGAATTTTCTAGTTCAAACGTATAGACTGCTTTGCCTCCAAATATTCCCTAGATTCGGGGCACACAGAACGAAAAGTGTTTCTAAGCTGTGTAGAGGACAATTCCCCTTACTGATACAGGGAGGAAAAGGCATTGATACCACAGATTTTTATTTTTACTACTTTCATCTTCTTTGTATGTTGATTTCTGAGGCCTATGATGACTGGCTTCTTATCGTTTTTTTTTGTTTGGATTCTCACAGCTGGAGGCTAAGGTGTGCTCTTTAAACAAGAAGATGGAGGAGTCATACCTGCAGCTGGAGACCCTGGTACACAGGCGGGAGCGTGAGAACCTCGAGTGCGAGACCCTCGTGGCCATGCTGAGATCAGATGCAAACACAGCCCATCAAAACGAGTTAGTAAACTCTAGGAGTTGGGTTAGGATGGGGTTGGAAGATTTCTGTGGGGCTAATCGAAGTTGAATGGTTATCTGAAAGTTATCCTAAAGTTATTAGGCAGCCTATGCTATGGGGCATTGTGCTGCTTCTTATCCGCTACATGGATTTACAAGATAGCCCAAACTTCGAGTCTGAGTTATGGGAGACATGTTCTTTGATGGTCTGAGGCAGTATGGGCTCCGTGGGTATGGGTTGGGCTACACTCTGCATCCTGTTGTGGGGAAACCTGGGCCTGTGAGGTGTATTGTTGTGTTGTATGATGATCGCAGGCACGCGTGACTCTGGGCCTCTGAGGGTGTGTTTATATTAATTTCAATGGTTGAATAGACAGTTTAAAGGTAGGCTGGGCTGTTGAGCTTTGAAGGGACTGCTTTTGGTATGCCTTAGAGTTTCGTTTTTTCTGTACAAAAGTACCTTGAACATTTGGATTTAGGGGGGCCTAAGCAGAGCGAGTATGCATCCCTTGGGTTGGGGATCTGAGTAGACAAAATTGCAGGGACACATGAGGGTCCAGCACATTTCCTTCACAGCATAATGCTTTCTTTTACATTCAAATTCCTACTTTGAAATATGAGAATGGCCAAACAACTGCTGGTGACAAGCTCTATGAAAATTCTAGGGAAGTATCTGTTAGGCAGAAACCTGTGCAGTTCCCTTGGGGAACACTGCAAAAGATTTAAGACTACAGGTAGAGCAGTAAACCCCTTTGGTAGCAGTCTGTACCACCCAGATTTACCTGGTAGCTGTGGCTGAGCAGTCAGACTTCTCTCAAGAAGAGTTAGGCAGTATGCAAAGTATACACAATATGTACTCAGACACAATAGCACAAGCAAACACTGACCAGAGCTTGGTTTCAAAAGTATATAGTTATTTATTTAAAATACACATAAGTTAAAAACACTCTAGCAAAATATAGTAAAAACACTTCAAACACAGTTATAATGAAAGCAGTTCCAACCCTTACTCCTATCTAGACAACTCTAAGTTAACACCACATAATTAAAACAGAGGTGAGCGCTTAACGTTAGATGACACTCTAGTAGGTTCAAGAAAGGGGTAAAAAGAAACAGGAATGGGTTAAACACACCACTCTAAGGTCCAGAACACTTGCAATAGACTCACAGAAGCACAAAGTCACAGGTGGGCAAAAGTCACTAGGCAGGGCCCACTCTTAGAGTAGTCGGAGCGAAAATGTGCCCAAGATCACACTGTTATTAGGGATTCAAAGTCTTGCAAAGAGTTAGAAAGAGGTTAGAGTGGCTTAGGAAGTTTAGCCAGGGTGTTCCAGGCACTCCCAGGTTCGAAAGCCGGGGGCTAAATCTACCCCGTACAGTCGGTAGCAAGGGAAGCCAGGCGGAACACGGTACCTTAAGCGGAAAGGATCCTCCAGCGGTGGCAGTGGTTCCAGGCAGTGGCAGCAGGGCTCGACGTCGGTCAGGGGAGAAAGAAGTTCTCGCTGAAGAGCAGAAGAAGAGGGTCGTTGCACTGCCCGGGAAGAAACCAGCCGCGGAGTCCTCCGGTTGAAGGGTTGTACCGACTTTCGTGGTTTGGGGTAAAAGTGGTGGGGTTCCGGTTGCCGGGGTGCTTGGCACTGGCAAGGCGGCCACGAGATACCTCGAGAAGCGAAAAGAAGGCGAAAACTGGTTGTCCCCACCAGTCAAGGGAAGGAGCCACTCCGTTAAGAGTTCTCCTCGGTCGTCGGGAAAAGTGGTGAGACGGTTCAGCAGGGCTCCACCGGGTGGTGTCGTCGAAGCAGGTCGGCTCAGCTCTTCCCTCGTCGGATTCTTGGTCCTGTGGCGACTTCTGAAGTTCCAGTCCCCAAAGCCCTGCTTTTATGCAGCAAACCCCCATTCACCCAGCCTAGCTGTCACTCAAACATGCTAAGTGGTGAGCCGGGCGGCTCACCACTTGGGCCAATCAGGACGGAGTGCGACTTGAGTTACCAAGGTAACTCAGTCCAGGGTGCCTAAATCCCCCTCCACCCCTCCTAAGTACCCCAGACAGAGTGGCACCACTTTGGAGGGCTTCTGTGGAGAAGCCCGCCAAAAGTGGAACAAAGGGCTCCACTTTGGGTCAGAGTTACAGAGGCGAACACCAACGCCATTTTAGAATCAAGTTTTGGCAAAAAGTCCCAACCGGAGTTATAAAAATAAATATATAAACCGGTGGTATGTTTAAGGCTACCGTAAATAAATAATTAAATGTGTTAGCCTAAAACAATGGGAAATCCCATAGGAAAATATTCGCGGTCGAATATAAAACGTAGTTTCCACTGCCACCAGCCAAAACTCGATCAGGGGGGACGGAGACGTGCCCCCTCGACTAACAGACCCTGGGGCAATCGAATTGCCCCAGCCAGTACGTCCACAATATGATGGTTTGTACTGGTTCTGTTCAGGATTCAAGACTAGCAAAGTCTTTGGTGACTTTACATGCCCTGGGAGACAGTAGTCAGTCCCAGGGTATGGAGTCTATGTTGGGGAGTCCCTAGGACACCCCTGGGTCACGGCACAGAGGGTGCTGTGTAACCCACATCACAAAAAAATACATGAGGCCCTATGGAGTAAAAGACCCCATAGCCCATTCAACACAAGGTTTGTCCAAGATAACACAGTTCAACATGTCCAAGAGTGAGGGTAAAAGAGTCTCACTCTTGGCAGGAGAAAAAATTAAACCCCAGAAATCCAGCAAAGCTGCTGGGGGACTCACTAGGGAGGGAAATTCAGCCTAAACAGAGAATTCTCCCTAACAGTATCGAGTGGGCCGAATGCATAAAATGGCATTATGCTTGGATTTTCTCATCAATTAAACCAAATGTGCTACAATTTTGGAGTACTGCATAATGATGTAAACAAATTTAACGCATGCCATACCACAGATAACTTTAACTACTGAGCATTCTATGGTAATTTGAATGCCACACATTTGTGTCAAGGAAGTTCAAAAACAGTGTGGTTTAACATAAGCGGTCTGTGTATTGATTTGAAATCAGTTTAGTGAGTGATTCTCTAACAATGCACAACTAGGTTACATGTTTGTGGTGTTGACAGTCTTTACTAATGTATTATATGAACAAGGAAAGGGGAATTTGTTTTATGCAACTGTACAAAATACCACTTTTGCTTTGAGCACTAAACAGAAACATCGGATAGAACAGTATGTACCCGGTACATTTAATAACCACCTTACAGATGTGTCCGAGAACCTTAGAATCTTGGGCATTTGGATTCACTTTTTCACCAAAGCATTAACACGAATTGTGCAGAAAATGAAAACATCATCCCTGAACCTCTTTGCCCCCCACGAGTGCAAGCCAACCGTGTTTGTCAGTTAGTTGTTCCATTCCATTATATTTCAGTACAGTTGCACTTTCAGTGGACGCCATGGATGTTGAAGGGTCATGTTAGCAACCTTTCTCTTGAAGTCTTTGAGTTTGTATGCTTGGGGTATATTGTCCTGAAGAACGTACAAATGTTATAAAAGAGGGTGAACATAGTTATAGCAGTATGCAATTAAGTTACATGAATCCCCTTTTAGGAATGGTATTTAAGACCCAGCATTTCACTTTTGCAAATAGTGGTAAAATAGACAAATCTGCTGTACGTGCCTTGAAGCAGATTGTCATGCATATTTATTATGGCAGATCTCACTGCATTACCAGAACCTTCTAGGAGGACCTAAAATGATTCCACTGTAAGGTGTGCCTATTGAATCAATTTATCAACTTAGATTTTCAAACAAGTTGTACACATTAAATAGCATACATAACTTTAGAATAGTCGGTTATAACATTCTGGGTTTTTCTTCATTTCAGAAAGTCTTGGCAGGATTGTTACCAACGTGTGATGAAGCTCTTCACAGAGATGGTGAGGTCTACAATAGCCACAGAGGACCTGATCAGTACCAAGGTTGGCTTGTGCCTTGATGACAGCTTGGCGGCGGCTGCTGAAAGTGATATTCAGAATGTGGCAGGACTCATAGGAATCCTAGGAAGGCCCAAGGATATAACTGAACATAACAGTAAGAACCATTTGATCTGCATACATTGAGTGAAACCCACAAACAAATGCTTGGAAATGTA
Source organism: Ambystoma mexicanum (assembly GCF_040938575.1). Taxonomy (NCBI): domain Eukaryota; kingdom Metazoa; phylum Chordata; class Amphibia; order Caudata; family Ambystomatidae; genus Ambystoma; species Ambystoma mexicanum. The sequence continues at coordinate 903,197,709 of NC_090931.1, read as the reverse complement.
GGCAGAGACAGTCGAATCCAGTGCCGAGGATTGTTTAATTGATTATCCATGTATGCGCCCTCAGAACTTGTGTGTCTGTGTGTACCCGCAGTGAAAACACCTTAGTAGAAGGGGTGTTAAAGTTACATTGGTAAAGATAAAACCATAAAATATTTACCAGGTAGCTAAGCAATCATACATTTCTCACCTCCCATACTCCTAATATGCTCGCAAATGCCATCACCAACGAGAACAACAATTGGAAGATTCCATGGCATATGTGCAGTTGTGCTAGCTGGATGCAATAGGAGGAATTGACTTACCACTTGGCCCTATGCCTTGGCAAGGAGGATAGCATGAACCAAGGTGAGGAGAATGGTGGAAAGCTGGGGAGCCAAACAAGAGCTTTGTCAAAGCTCTGTTGCGTGCTTCATAGCAGAGGAGGGTATTGGTTGCCAGAGTCTTATGGATTGGGTATGCTGTCCTGGCTGTTTCTTTCCCAGTAGAGTCTGCTCAGTGCTGAATGCATGTATTGTTCGTGGGAGCCAGAAGGTATGCACGCAAAGAGACAGTGATGTCTGACAATATTGCATTCAGTTGCTTTGGCTCCTGTTTAGGAGATGTCTTAGATTCTATTTCTAGGGCAAAGATGCATCTATTTGGCTTACAATGCGTTTTATTTTTTTTAGAGTTAATAGAGTCTCTGGCTCCATAGGAAACAATGGCTAATGTTTTCCTATGGCAGTTATTAAAGGACCTGCACAGAGGGCACTAAAAGAAGTTCAGATCCGGAGGAGTCCTCAAGAGGGATCTGAGAACTCACCAGAAGCAGTCCAGTCCAAGACTGGACTGGACTGGTCTTGGCAAATCCTAGGACGTGTGCTTGCAGGGGTGAGTGATAACGTTAACAGCAAGGAAGAATGCATTGTGTTATGGAGGGGCTTGCTCATTTCAGGAGCCTTACAGCCACGGATGATGGGGAAAAAAACCTTCTAAAAAAGGAGGTTCTGATGACATTTCTGCGCAGATCCTGCAGAATTTGGCCTTGAAGCAACAGCCAGGGTGGTCACAGTTTAACAGATGGGGTGCAGGGACTTCATCAGAATACCCAGACTCTGGAGGAATGGACCTGGATGCCCAACTAAGATCAGAGTGATCCAGGGAAGTGTTGATGGTGCAATGGTGACTCTTCAGCCCAGTGGACAGATTCTGAAAGGCCACCCTATTCTGGTGAATAGGGAAAGGCAGGACCATCTAGCCAAACTCTTTTAAGGAAGTGTGACTCTTATCAATTAATAAAAACCACAGTTAAGTAAATTATATACACTTTCAGTTTTGGGGTGCTCTGGCTACATCGGCAGAATTTGCATCCGTCTAGTCGGCCGTTCAGTGCTCTGGCAAGGCGGTTCCTGGGACTGGACGACCTGGCGACCCTGGCATTATAAAGAAAGGACCATCACACTGTGGACTAGTGCTGCAGACCCCTAGGAAACAATGAAGGCAGAGATCAGCGATGGCCACTTCGAAGAAATGGCAAAAGTCAACCCTTGTGCTGGAAAAAAAGAAGTTGGTCCTGCAAGGCCTCTCTTCTTGCTGGAGAGCTGCAACTGCAGGAGGGGGGGGGGGCGGGGCTGCTGTTACACAAGTCGAGGATTAGCGAGTTAGCCCATGAGGAGGCTGGTCAGCTTACAAGATGGTTCTGGGACACTTCATAGTCCACAAGCAAGGTTTGAGACTTTTCTTCCCACGGTCCAGGGGTTGAAGCACCAATGAAGGACTTCTGGAGATCAGCAAAGGAGCAGCGCTTTGCCTTGATGGACGAAGACAATGCTAGTTGGCTGCGTCAACTAGTTTTGGGTATTCAGCAAGATGCTCCTCTCCGTAGTGGTTTTGGCTGTAATGATGATCTGATGAATACCTGCAAAAGTCCTCATGTTACCTAGAATTCGAACTCAGGTCACCAACAATCCCACTAAAGGTAAGGATCTGCACCATTCAAAATGGCAGGGGCTATCCTCAGGGGGCTATCCTCAGGCCACCACATCTGCCCAAGATCAGATAAATTTTGTCATGGATGTGGACTGGTAACAAAGTCCCATCCCCCACATCTTGCCACAAGCACACACTGCTGCTTTGCCTGTGAAAGCTTAAGCTTTCCCTGGGAAATGGCTTACCATTTTTGGCAAATCCATCCCTGAGAGGCAGGAAGGAGGACAAAATACAAGATAGCCAAAGGACCGGTGCAAATCTCATGACAGAGCTATTTTGGAGTATTCGGTACTCTAAAGGCAGTAAACGGATAGGGAACACGAGAATGAAAAACATGTTTGCTGCCACAAGCACATCTTGGATACATCATGCAAGAAACCACAAACTTAAGAAAAAACAAAGTTATACGGATACAAAGTATCCCTACCGTACCTAACTGTAAGGCAAACAGTGAGTGTAAAATTAACAGAGATTTTCACTATGGAAAATTGAGTTCTCCTACACTGATGGCCATGGGGACTGATTAGTGGCTCCACAACAGATTAGCTCTGCAAGGCAAGAGAAATAAAAATACTTCACTTGCCTGAAAAAGTTAGGACATGTACAAAACAGCAAAAGATTTGTGTTGTTCCATAGATGTCTAGGAGGAAAAGCAGCAAAAAGTAGATCTTTCCTAAAAGGACTTTGTTTTCTGAACAGGAAGAAAGACACCTGGTCAGGACAGATGCTGATACATTGATTGGTTTATTTATGTATTTATTTATAGAGCGCTTTACACCAAGACGAGGGCAGCGTACCAATGGCCCTGCACATACTCAGGCACATGGGGCAGGAGATGGGTCAGACACAAGGGTCCTTCTCAACTCCCCACAGTACCTTGGGCTATGACCACCTCTACCTATACCCCGATAGGCTGACTCCCCCAGAATGAGAGGGGTTCCTGTGATCCCCTGAAAGGCTGATATCCATGACCCGGTCACACATTTCTGGTTACGAGGATTGCACCTTCATAAGCATGGCCAGGCAGGATTGATACCTAGTAGGCACACCCCTGTCCTTGGTAGTTGTACTAATATCAAGTTATGTGGAAATGCAAATATTTATATCAAATAAGTTTCTGCCCGGGTGGGAGGGGAGAAAGCATATTTTTCCAGTCAGTTGAAAAGTGCTGCACTTCAAAATCCTCTTTAGTTTGATCTCCGGTACCCTCATTTGAATAAGGCTTGAATGACGTATAGCTCTTACATTGACCAATGTGGACTTATTCAGCCCTGGGTGAAAAAGTAGGTTTCGAATTTCGAAGTTGGCACAACTCTTTTACTCTGGGTGCTAATTTTACCCTGTATTTTATGATGCATGGGATGAATATTTTCTTTCAACCTCTCGTATTGTGATCGGTTTACACTGTGCGCAATCAAATGCAGCATAGTGGCTACCTTCCCTTTATTTCCCTGTCTACATTGAAGCCATTCAGAAGAGCTGAACCTCTTTTCGCCGTTGCTAGTTCAGAATTCAGTTTTCTGTTTCTTTTTGAGAAGTCCCCTGAACCATTTGCTGGATTTTTTGTTTACGTTCTTGTCTGCTGTCAGAGATTCTCAGACATACATCATCTCCCTGTGTTGTGAAAGATTTTTGTTGTTGTTGCAACTTTCCCATGTCACTATCAATGGAACCCCCACCTTTTTGCTATGATTTGATTTCTGTCCTGACTTTTGGATATAAGTAAAGCCTTTTTGCTTTACTTCCCTTTCTTAGCTCATCTGTTTTGTGGGCACTGGTCAGTCCCCAAGCATACCGGTGCAGGGGAACTCTGTCTCCCATTGGGAGAGTTCTTGTTTTTATGCAAAGCACACTACTTTACAGTGAGGTCTTGAAGCGGTACATTGTATCCCTTCTTTTAGTAAAATTTCTGTTCCTTTTATAATTTGTCCAAGAATTGGCTGCTGGCAGCGAATATTTGTCTACCATGTTTTTCGTTTTGCTCACATTTCCTTTTGCATTTTATCGCATAATGCAATTTTTTTACATTATACTTATAATGGCAGTGCCACACATTTTTTTACCGTTCTTTGGCCTTCCTGCACTATTGTGTCATGAAATGCCAGATAAAGTAAGACCTTTCTGAGGTAAAACCTTGATTTCTTTTCCCATGCAAAGTGGCTCTGTGAGCATCTGGTTGGATGTGGGTGCTGGGACCATCTAGTTCCAATCCCCACTCCAGCCAGGAGTAAGTCTGTTGCTGTGCAGATGTATAACACAATGCTGTCCATGATTGGACAGCACATACCAGTTTGAACGGTGGAGTTCCTTACGATTAGTGGGCTGAGGGTGACCCGTGGTCCGATTTGGAAGAAAAGGAGTCTTCTTGCAGCCATTCTGGTGGTGGTGTTTGGAGACCAGACCCATATGAAGACTTGCAGCTCGTAGAAGAAGAGTGTTGTAGATATCCAGCATTGCTTCCAGCCAAGTCCTGTGAAGCTCTGTCACTCTTGATCAATCTCCGGAAAGGCCCTTTTCTGTGCTTTGATACTTGGGCCTGTGGGACCAACCAGTCTGGGCCCCTGCATGAAGATCCTGCCCCAAGAAGACTTCAGAAGCATTATCCTTTCTGATGATGGTAACACAAAAGGAGTTTTATTAGTTTGCTTGGAAGACAGACAACATCCTGCCCGCTAACTCGTTCTCTCTAATTCGACCTGTCCCCCAGACCCGTAGCTTATATAGATAACCGATCTAGAAGCTTTGATTGTTGATGCTATTCCGCCTTGCACAGAGCCTGCGTTCTTGGGACTACTAGTCCTGTTTCACCCTTGATTGCAGATAATATATATGACAATCATCTTGAGAATCAAGCCTTCTAACTGTCAAGGCGACCTTTGCCCGCTCCCATCATCAAGGAATCCGCCCATGAGCTGGCCCCATTCATCACGGCCTTCATCAACTCCTTTAAAACAGGCACTGTCCCTGACAACCTAAAAGACGCATGGGTGATCCCATTGCTCAAAAAACCTTTTCTAGACCCAAGCATACCCACTAACTTCAGACCTATAACCACAGTCCTGTTCCTACTCAAGATCTTAGACCGCGCTGCATACTTGCAGATCCAAGACTACTTGGAATAAAATAATCTCCCTGGTCTACGGCAGTCTGAATTTCGCCCGAGACATGGGACCGAAACGGCTTTGATAGACTTAAAAACCCAAATCGAGGTCCTGAAGGATAAGGTAAATTAGCTATGCTACTCCTACTCGACCTCTCTGCGGCCTTCGATTTGGTCAACCATCAAATCCTAAGCAGACACCTGCACTCGGCCGCCCACTTCTCGGCCTCAGCCTGGATCAAATCCTTTCTGAGTAACAGATCCATGAGGGTCTTCTCCCCAACTGCAGCTGTGGACCCCGCTCCGATCCTCTGCAGCGTTCCTCAAGGATCTTGTGTGTCCCCTACACTTTATAACGCTTTTACCAAACCTCTCTTTGATGCACTTGACTATCTGGGTGTCTCCTACACAAACTACGCGGACGACACTCGGATACTCATCCCCATCATGGGAGATTATGTAGCTGACACCAAGGCCCTTAACGACATCTCCCTGGTCATCCAGCCCTGGATGGCCCAACACCAATTATGCCTCAATGACAAGACGGAGCTCCTTATCCTGGGCTCTGTGCAGCGTCTTAAGCAAACTAGAACCCTCCTACCAGTCTTTTATCATAGATGGTAATACTATCAAAGTCGCGAAAGACACAAAAACATTAGGTTTCTACATTGACGCCACTCTAACCTTATCCCGACAGGTAAATGGAGTCAGATCAGTCTCTGCATATACCCGCAAACTCATTGCAGCCTGCAGACCATATCTGACCACTCCTAACAGCGTCACCCTAGCCAGAACCCTCATCATGTCTAAAATTGACTATTGCAGTGCCCTTTATTTAGGAACTAGTCAAGGGAATCTGAACAAACTTCAAATCATCCAAAACCATGCCATTAGAGCAGCCTTAAACATCCCACGCAACCACCACATCTCCGAATCTAGAACAAACGTGAGCTGGTTACCCGTCAAGCAGAGAATCTCTTTGAAAACTCTTGCTCTCACACACAAATGCTTGGCTAACAAAGCCCCCCCTTACCTCTGTAGTCAGATCTCACTCCATTCTTCCACCCGACCTCAAAGAACTGCCCAGACCTACTGTCTCTCAATCCCAAGATTCAAACTCCAAAAAGCTGGGGGCACGAGCTTCCCTGTCCTTGCCTCCAAGCTTTGAAACACCCTCCCGGTCACCATTAGATCTGAAGATTCGCTTAACTCCTTCAAGTTCAAAACAAAATCCTGGCTAGTTAACCAGAACTGAGACACTCTTTATATGATCCAGCATATCTTTGCTAGACCCACATGCTTTCTTCTAGTCCTCATGTACTTAGTTAAGTGTGTATTCTTCATGTATATATTGTATGTATTGTGTATATATATTTCTGAGGCTTGTGGAATCTGCTTAGATCACATGCTGTGCATAGGCCGACATCTAGTGGAAGCTGCGGAGTATTACAGTTTGTTTTTTGAAACTCGAAAATGGGCATCGACACAGGGCGTGCCAGTAATACTATCCCTAGTGTGACGTCCACTGTACCCAAGATCCCTCACGCGTCTGAGATCCTCAGATTGTTTTTTTCCGCCATACTGGTCGGAAGCATTTTGCGGAGTCCCCTGGCCTTAGCCATACTTTTGCTAAAATATTGATTAATTACATCCTTTCCCCATCCCAACGTCGAACTTCGACACTCGACGCTGGCTTGGAGAAGAAATCGACCGTCGGCTGCTGCACGACGGATTTGGGCCTCGGAAGGCCTCTGGCCTCGGCCCGGGCCTTGGAAGGCCTCTGGCCTCGGCCCTGCAAGTAGGGAGAGTGGGGGGTTGCACATACTCTACACTCTTGGTATATAGGTACACCTTATACATTTCCTACACTTACCAGCCCGCTGCCTCAAGGTGCGTATGGAGGGTGCCCCTTTTCAATTCTGCCCCAAGTGCAATCGCAAATACCCTTGGGTCGACAGGCACGCTACGTGCAATCTCTGCTTGCCGAGGGACCACCCCGAAGCGAACTGCAGAGCGTGTAGTAGGTTTAAACCTAAGACGCTTAAGGACCGTTCGACGAAGCGTTGGGCCCACCACGCCAGGCAGGCTTTCGGACGGCGAGGGCATTACGGCGTCGAAAGACAGCGCAGGTCCCCGACCTGGGAAGGTCATCCGACAGGGCGGCTATGGGGAAGACCCCCGGCGACACAAGCGCTTCACACTACACACACTAAACACACGAAGTCCAACCGAGACTCGACAACGTTGAGTTCTCTGAAAGAGGCACAAACAGAACGGTCCGATTCGGTGTCCTCTGGGCGTTCTCGATTGAGATCGCCGCATGACTCCAGGCAATCATCCACTCTTGCCAAGAGCTCCTCGCTCCCTAGGTTAACATAAGTTTGATTGTCGTAGGACGAAGACAACTTCCAACCCCAGGCCGCTCTCCAGGAGTCAGAGCCCGCAGACTAGATCAGCGCGGCCCCACGTTCGAAGGACAGGGACTCTACCCCCGATCCTCGACGCCAGGCGTAGAAAACCTCTGGAACCACAAAGGGACAGGGAAAACACTTTTCCACTCGGAAGGGGGAAAACAGCAGAAGAAGCAGCCCCTGCACTCTTCCACACCTGTGAAACACTCCTCTCCTCCTAAACAAACAGACAAGACCAGGTCTGCTGATATTTCTAAAACCAGCAAATCTACTCAAGATAAATCTCCTAGACTTTCTGAGAGAGTCATTCCCAGTTCCAAAAAATGGTCTAGTGATGACATAGATAGGGTCATGTCAAGGATGTCTTCTTTGGCAGACTTTTACGATAAAAATCCAGACCATTTCCTTTCATATAATCCACAAGGGGCTACACCCTCAGGCTCTAATGATCCTATCCCCCCGAGTAAGAAGCCCCGGTTTGAGACACCGATGAGGTCTACAGACCCTCTCGAGGTACAACCATACTCACGGCCATACTCACTGTATCAAGGAGAGACTTCCTTTGGTGATGACCAAGATTTTGGCATGATAGAAGAGCAAACCGGGACGGGCTACTATGAGGATGATGAGGACCAAGAAGAGGAAGAGGAAGACCCTGAAACCTACAGAGTAGATTCCCTGGTTACCGACTCCCCTGTCGATAACCAACCCCTCCTGAACGAGGTTCTCACACGAGCAGCAGAACATTTCCATATTGACACCCACGGTGTCCAGGAAGAGAGGGACTTCGCCGAGGAGTTAGTGGGAGAAAGGAGGCCTGTTGCCCAGACCATCCCTATCCTTAAGTCTATTCAGGGAAGAATAGACCCGTCCCTGGTGAAGCCGAACCTCACCAGTGCAGTCAATCCCAGAGTTGAGAAACTTTTCAGGGCAGCCCAGTCTGACCCTCTCTATATAATAGGACATCTGAAGCCAGACTCCCTAGTTGTCACTAACACTCGTAAGAGGGCTGGAACACCCTTGTCATCGTCCGAAGCTCCTCCAGACAAGGAGAGCAAAAAACTATATGGTTTCGGCAGGAAGGTAGCCTCAACGTCCGCATATCAGACAAGGATTGCAAACTCCACCACCCTGTTGGCCAGCTACAACTCCATCAGTGGGAAGAAGTTGCGGCACTCATAGCCTCTGCACCAGAACCCTTAAAGGGCCAGTTAGCACGAATTTCCGCAGAGGGTAGAGCTGTGTCTGGTTGCATTTTAAAAACAACTTTTGACGCTGCGGACAACGCAGGCAGATTGATAGCAGAAGGTACTGTTATCAAGAGACATGCGTGGTTACGGCAGTCTGGTTTTAAGGCAGAAACCCAGGCTTCATTGTTGGACAAACCGGTGGAAGCCGATCTGTTGTTTGGTAAGGCGGTCGAGGACGCGCTGAAGAATGCCAAGGACGAATACGAGACACTCAAGTCCCTTGGCCAGTTAACCAATAAACCCCCTAACCAGAGAGGGAATAGTAATTTTCGTCGCCCACGCGGCCAAAATTCCCAGAGAGGATCAAACTATTCCCAGGGGCAGGGTACACAGTGGAACAACAGCCAACAGTCTACCCAGGGTTACGGCAGGGGTAATAGGAGGGGACGTGGTAAAGGCAGAGGCAGCCCCAGTAAATGAGGCGGCACGCCTCCACCAAAGCAGTGACACTCAGTTCAGGGTCCCTTCTCACGCAACCCCAGTAGGGGGACGCATTTCCAACTTCACCCAGGCTTGGGAAGGGATCACATCAGACAGATGGGTGCTGTCAGCAGTATCCGCAGGGTACTGTATAGAACTACTGCAGCGTCCCCGGAACCATCCTCCACGACAAAGAGTACACTCTTTAGACCATCTGGAGATTCTCCTCGAGGAGATCGCCAATCTGCTAGCAAAGGACGCGATAGAACTCGTCTCGGGACACCAGGTAAACAAGGGTATTTATTCAACTTACTTCCTTGTGCCAAAAAAAGATTTGACAATGCCCCCAGTATTGGACTTACGCCTGCCAACAAGTATGTCAAGCCCCAAAAGTTTCGCATGACTACGCTGCAAGAGGTAATCCCCCTCCTAAAAAAGGGGGATTACATGGCAACCTTGGATATGAAAGATGCCTATTTTGAAATGTCCATGTTCCCAGCGCACAGAAGGTACTTGCGCTTCAAGGTGGACAGTCGGCACTACCCGTTCAAGGTACTGTCCTTCGGGATAGCTTCGGCACCAAGGGTATTCACCAAGGTACTGGCGGTGGCGGCTGCACACCTACGCAGGGAGGCAATCCCGGTGTACCCTTATCTGGACGACTGGCTCATAACGGGGGAAACCCCAGTAATTTGCAGAACAAACATTCAAAGGACTATCGACCTCCACCACGAGTTGGGTTTCTCAATCAACGAGAAAAAGTGAAGCCTGGTGCCAAGCACCTCCAAACAGTTCCTAGGAGCAATCCTAGATACTCAAGAGGGGTTGACATTTCCTTCAGAGGAAAGAATTCGGAATATACTACTGCAAATTCCGCAATATCAGTCCGGTCACCAAATAACGGTACGCAAAGCAATGCGTTTGCTGGGCATGATGGCGTCATGTATTTACCTGGTCCCCCACGCGCGCCTGCGTCCCATGCAGGAATGGTTGGCGAAACAGTGGTCTCAGGCAAGTGGTCAGTGGGACGATCTACTGGTCGTTTCGCCAACACTAGTACAAAGCCTTCACTGGTGGACAAGAGAGAATCTTGCACAGGGAAAACCCTTTTACGATCCCGAAGTACAGGCAGTAATCACTACCGATGCATGTCTGACGGGGTGGGGAGCTCAACATCTCCACCACACAGCTCAGGGTCTCTGGTCTCCCTCAGTGGCCAAGAACCACATCAACCTGCTAGAGCTTCTGGCAGTATTCATAGCACTTCAAGCGTTCGAGCCCCACCTACTAAACCTGTCAGTGCAAATCCGGACGACAGCACAACAGCCATGGTCTACCTGAACAAGCAAGGAGGGACTTGTTCGCCAAATCTGTCCAAGCTTGCCCAGAAAATCTGGATATGGGCACTCAGACGGAACATCTTCCTGTCATCACAACATGTTCCAGGGGAGCTCAATTCCCTAGCGGATGCTCTGAGCAGAGACTCTCTCCCAGAGGAATAGAAATGGCTTCTACACAGAGAGGTCGTAGAAGATATCTTCTCTCAGTGGGGTTTCCCCACTATAGACTTATTCGCCACAAGCAAAAACAGACAATGCCCAGGATTTGCATCCAGGTTCCCCCAACCAGACTCCCAGGGGAACGCCCTGTGGATGAACTGGTCAGGGATGTTTGCGTACGCTTTTCCACCAACTCCTCATCAGGAAAGTGGGGAACAAGATGAACAAGGAATCGATGACGCTCGTCCTAGTTGCTCCCATGTGGGCAAGACAACCGTGGTTCCCACACCTACGCAGGATGGCGGTGTGCGAGCCCATCAAACTTCCAGCCTGGTACAACCTACTGTCCCAGCACCAAGGTCAAACAGTGCATCAGCAACCCAACTCAATGAACCTGGCAGCATGGGTCAATTTACCACAGAGGTGTATGGACATCCTAAAGGAATCTAGGAAACCAAACACAAGGCACTGTTACTTTGACAAGTGGAAGAGATTCGTTATCTGGTGCCAGAGTAGACAAATCAACCCAGTTGATTGCACTCCTTCCAATATTGTTACATACATGCTCCACCTGCTAGATGCAGGGTTGGTTTTTAACTCACTGAAAGTACACCTGGCAGCCCTGTCGGCATACACCACTTCCCATAACAAGGTCTCGTGGTGGAAAGTACCAGTAGTTAAAGCCTTCATGGAAGGAGTAAAGAGACTTCACCCTCCTATTTCAAACCCACCACCAGGGTGGGACCTTAATGTGGTGCTATCTAAGCTCATGGGCCCCCCTTTCGAGCCCATGCATAAAAGCAGTCTCAAACACCTGACTTATAAAACGGCCTTCTTAGTAGCTATTACTTCTATAAGAAGGGTCAGTGAAATTCAGGCTCTCAGTGAAGGATCCCTTATTTACTGTCCATAAAGACAAACTGGTTTTACGCACACACCCTAGGTTCTCACCTAAGTTTATATCTAAATTCCACGTAAACCAGTCCATCGAGCTTCCGGCTTTCTTCCAGGACCCTCAAAGCTCGGCTGAGGTGAAACTACACACCCTAGATGTGCGTAGGGCGGTCCTCTACTATGTAAATAAAACCAGACCGCTAAGGAAAACAGATCAACTGTGTGTCTCCGTAGCTACAGGCAGAGAGGGGGATCGCGTCTCTAAAGGTGCCATCTCGAAGTGGATTATTAACTGTATCCAGCTGTGTTACTCACTCTCTGAAAGAACTCTGCCTTTCACGCCAAGAGCCCACAATGTGAGGATCCTAGACGCGTGAGGGATCTTGGGTACAGTGGACGTCGCACTAGGGATAGTATTACTGGCACGCCCTGTGTCGACGCCCATTTTCGAGTTTCGAAAAACAAACTGTAGTACTCCACAGCTTCCACTAGATGTCGGCCTATGCACAGCATGTGAATCTAAGCAGATACAAGAATCAGAAAAACGATTACGGTGAGTAATGTATCATATATATATATATATATATATATATATATATATATATCTCTTCTGCACAAGTAACATGTATATAATGTATGTATATTTCTGATGTTTGTTAATCTGCTTAGAATCACATGCTGTGCATAGTCCGACATCCAGTGGTCACTGCGGAGTATTGCATTTTGTTTTTCGAAGTCGAAAAGTGGACGTCGACAAGGCGTGTCTGTAACACTATCCCTATAGTGACGTGCAGTGTCGGTCCCTCAGATTGTTTTTTTCCGCCCAGTTATTGGTCATCTTTATGCGGAGCTCCTCGAGAGACATTGCGAAATCATTTCCTCGACCCTTCGTCGTTTATTATTATTAACTATCACATAGATCCCTCCCTCGACGTAGCTGCCAAGCTGTTCTCCGCCGAGCAAGATCTTCGACGGAGGGACGAGCGGAGGAGATCCTTCGGCGCTGCCGAACACGTGGCCTGGCCTCGCCGGCCTAACAGAGTAGGGAGAGTGGGGTTGTTGGTCATTTCTTTGTTTCACTCTGAGAATGCCTTTCTCTTTCCCCTCCCTTTCGAGGTCGTAATCACATTTCATGCCCTCAGCTATGGACAGGACGCCCTTTAGGTTTTGCCCGCGTTGCAAGGGCAAATTTACCTGGAAGGACAAGCATAAACAGTGTAACCGTTGCTTGCCCCTCGATCACAAAGAGGACGGCTGTGCGGCCTGTAAGTTAATGAAAACCAAAACTTTAAAGGACCGCAGGGTCAAAAGGTGGGCAGCCTATGCGATGTCTAGGTCTGACTCCTCGCCAGCTGCCGCCGAATGTAATGAGGACAGTGATTACACGGCCTACGCAACAGAGGTTGTAGACCTCGCGAAGGAGCGTTCCCGCTACTCGTCAGTCCCCGACAAGCCCGGCTCACGCCCCGCTTATGGGGATGAACACCCCGGCGACAAGGACGAACACAGAAAAACACATAAGCACATACCCCACGGCACGCATTCGTCGAAGACGAAGGCAGCCATAGCGTCAACGGAGGCGTCGGGTCCACCGGCGTCTTCCGCCGACCGCAAGGGTCCCAAGCCCTCCCCGCCACCGCTTCCGCGACCGGCGACTGGGCTTTCTGTAAATAAGGGCGCTAACCCCAAATCCTCAGGCGACGCGCCTCGCAAGAGTGCTTACGTTGCCAGTAAAGACTCGGCACTGCCTAACGGGACGGCGAGCGATCCCTTGACGGAGAAGCTGATCGCCGAAAGCCTCGCGCGTATAGCTTCTAAAGACGGCCAGAGACGGACGGCGGGTGACATGTCGAAAACCGCTCACAAGGCCAAAGAAACACTGAGGACGCCGGAGGGTAGGCTGGGACAGCTCCCACCGTCGACAGAAGGCCCTAGCCAGCGAGAAGGTTTCTCAGAAGTCGAAGGGACTCTATCTTCGACGCTATGGGACAGAAATAAGCAACTACAGGGAGAGGAAACTCCCTTTTTACTCCCAGACCGCTCTGGCCTACCTTACTGGACTGTAGAGAGGTTCCAGTCATGTATGGACAAGCTAGACAGGTTCATGGCCATCCCAGAAAATAGGAAACCCAAGAGGCCAAGGGAGGTACTCCAGGAGGGGCCATGGACTAAATACCCGAAGCTCTTTAACCCTCTACAGGAAGACATGAACTCTTACGACCTCACTGAAGAGGACTCTCACTTCCAGGAAGAGGATGAGTTTGTGAATAATGAAGAGCAACAAGAGAAAGAAGGTTTTCATGATGACACTTACATAGGTGAGGAGGGCTACGAGGAGGACCCAGGTGAAGGTGGCTCACAGCCCTGGCAGTCGCCATCAGGGTCTACAGACGCCAACATTATAGACATTTCTTCTCCTCAGACCACACCGGTCAGGAACCCATCTTCAGTAGACAGATCAGCCCATCTTCAATGCGCTACTGAGGAAGGCAGCAGTGCATTTTGAAGTTGAAACTGGGGAGGTCACCCCAGATACTGATTTTGTCGAAAGGATTATTAAAGAAAACCTCCCACTAGTCAAACTATTCCTATCCTCGCCTCGGTTAAGAGACGACTCACCCCATCGCTGTCCACCCCCGCGCTGGTAAGAGGGGTCAATCCAATAATCGAGAAATTATTCTCACCCTCTCAGTCAGACCCATTATATATCAGGGGTCACTCAGTCCCGGACTCCTTAGTGATGACTAACACAAGGAAGAGGGCTGGGGTTTCACTGTCAACCAGCGAGGCACCCCCAGATAAAGAAGGGAAAAAGCTTTATGCCTTGGGCAAAAGAATTTCCGCCTCGGCAGCGTTTTCAATTAGGATTGCCAATAATACTATATTGTTGGCAAGCTATGCTGATGCTCAATGGGGAAAGTTTAAGCAGGACATCGAAGAAGCCCCTGAACCTCTAAGAACTCGCTTATTGGCTACAGTTACAGAAGGAGCTCTGGTCAACCAGAGTATCATTAAGAACACTCTTGATGCGGCAGAAACTGCTGGCCGTTCTTTGATGCAGGGAATTCTGCTGAAGCATCACGTCTGGCTTCGCAATTCCGGTTTCAAGGCAGAAACGCAGGCGTCACTCATTAATAAGCCAATAGAAGAGTCAAATCTCTTTGGAAGGGCAGTGGACGACGCACTGGAAAATGCGAAGAAAGAATTAGACACCATAAAGACCTTAGACCAAATCTCAAAGCCTCCAAACAGGCGGGGATTTGGGAACAAGCGTTTTTTTCGTGGCCAACGCCAACAGCAGCAGCAGCAACAGCATTACACTGCAGGCAACTGGCCCTCTAATCAGGGTACCGGTAACCAGTATAACCAAAGAGGACAACGCCGTGGCAAGGGCAGAGGCCGGGGCTCCAGCCCCAGAGGCACCCCGGCAAATGACACCAAATGACCCGAAAGTTTGGGTCCCCTCCCATGCGTCTCCGGTTGGGGGCCGGATAACATTGTTCCTATCATCATGGGAGGGAATAACATCAGACCGGTGGGTATTGTCAACCGTAGCTCATGGGTACTGTATAGAGTTCAATCCGTCCCCCACCTACAGACCTCCAAGGGGACGACGCCTGTCACCAGAACACCTCGTCATCCTCCTGCAAGAAGTAGAACAGCTGCTATAGAAAGGAGCAATAGAGGTCGTGCCCCTATCTCCGGTAATGGAAGGTATTTATTCAGTGTACTTCCTTGTACCCAAAAAGGACCTAACCATGCGCCCTGTACTAGATCTGCGCCCAGCAAACAAATTTGTAAAACCACAAAAATTTCGTATGGTAACATTACAGGAGGTAATTCCTCTGCTATCTCAGGGGACTACATGACAACACTAGACATGAAAGATGCATACTTTCATATTTTGATGTTGCCAGCGCACAGAAAATACCTCAGGTTCATGATAGAGGGCAAACACTACCAGTTCAGAGTGCTACCCTTCGGCATAGTGTCTGCACCGCGGGTATTCACGAAGGTACTGGCAGTGCCAGTGGCCCACCTGCGCACATTGTCCATACCGGTATACCCTTACCTCGACGATTGGCTCATAACAAGGGAGTCGTACGTGACATGCTTCTCAAACACCCAGAAGACAGTAGACCTTTTGTTACAACTGGGCTTTTCCATCAACGAGAAGAAGTCCAGCTTAGACCCCAGCCAAATCAAACAATTCCTAGGGGCTCTAATTCGAACAAAGGACGGCCTCGTATTTCCCTCCAACGAGAGGGTCCAAAATATGCTGTTTCAGATCCCTCAATATGTGGCCGGTCGAGAGGTGACGGTACGCAAAGCAATGCGCTTGCTAGGAATGATGGCGTCATGTATTTATTAGGTACCTCACGCGCGCCTGCGCATGCGCCCATGCAAGAGTGGCTCAATAGCCAGTGGTGTCAGGCCAGCGGACAATGAGACGATCTAGTGGTGGTCTCTCAGGCCTTGGTTCTCTCGATACGGTGGTGGTCAAAAGAAAACCTGGTAATAGGGAAACCATTCGCCACCCCTGCAGTGGAAGCCACTCTAACCACAGACGCATTCCTCACAGGATGGGGGGCTCACCTATCCCATCAGACTGCTCACAGAGTTTGGACTCTGAGCGTAGCTTCCAAGCACATAAACTTATTAGAGCTACTTGCGGTGTTCAAGGCACTAAAAGCCTTCAAGACACACCTACAAGGGAAGACAGTGATGGTCCTCACGGACAGCACCACAGCCATGTACTACCTCAACAAGCAAGGGGGCACACACTCTCCAGGACTGTCCAAGCTGTCCCAGAACATCTGGAAGTGGGCTCTCAGACACATGTTCCTATTGTCACATGTACCAGGGGAACTCAATCTGCTAGCAGATGAACTCAGCAGAGACTTCCCTCTGCCCTCAGAGTACGAATGGCGGTTACACAAAGACATCGTCTTCGACGTCTTCACACAATGGGGCTTCCCAGAAATAGACCTGTTTGCAACTCTGGAGAACTCACAATGCCTAGATTACGCCTCCAAATACCCACAGAACCGATCCAAGGGGAACGGTCTCTGGATACCATGGTCAGGGAAATTTGGTTACGCATTTCCCTCGACTCCTCTGCTGAACAAGGTAGTGCACAAGATGCACCAGGAACCAGTCACCATGATACTGATATCCCCTATGTGGGCCCGTCAACCATGGTTTGCGCACATGATGGAGATGTCCTTGTCCCCACCAGTGAAACTGCCCTGCCTGTACAACTTGCTGTCACAGGACAAGGGCAAGACACTACACCCATGCCCACAGAACATGAACTTAGCAGCCTGGCTCCTGAGGTCATAGAATTTGGCCATTTACAACTCCCTTAGAGATGCATGGACATTCTCAGAAAAGCAAGAAAACCCAACACTCGCCACTGCTATTCTAGCAAGTGGAAGAGATTTGTCATCTGGTGTAGAGGTAAGAGCATCAACCCAGTCCACTGCTCTCCCACGCAAATTGTCCTTTACCTGACCCATTTACTGGACTCAGGTCTAGTGTTCAATTCTATTAAAGTCCATCTAGCGGCACTTTCTGCATACACCACCTCTCAAGTTAAGGTGTCGTGGTGGAAAGTCCCAGTTATCAAAGCCTTCATGGAGGGGGTAAAGAGAATACACCTTCCGATAGCAAACCCAGCTCCCGGCTGGGACCTTAATGTGGTACTTACCAGGCTCATGGGCTCACCCTTTGAACCCATGCACAAGGCAACTCTTAAGGACCTCACTCTTAAGACCGCTTTCCTAATAGCTATCACCTCCATTAGGAGAGTAAGTGAACTACAGGCTCTTTCTCTTCTAGACCCCTTCGTAACAGTTCACAAAGATAAGGTGGTTCTACGCACACACCCAAGGTTTGCACCGAAATTCATATCGAAATTCCATGTCAACCAGTCAATAGAACTACCAACGTTCTTTCAAAACCCTTCCAATTTGGGAGAAAAGAGCCTGCATACACTCGATGTGCACAGAGCTGTCATGTTTTATATGGAAAGAACTAGGCCACTGAGAAAGACTAATCAGTTATTTGTCTCGGTTGCAGCAGGAAGAGAAGGAGATGCAGTCTCAAAGTCCACTATGTCTAGATGGATTGTTCAATGCATCACTCTCTGTTACACTCTTGCTAAGAGAGAACTACCCTTCAAGCCAAGAGCACACTCTACTCGAGGCACTGGGGCACCCATAGCATTCATTGCTAACATTCCCCTTGAGTCCATTTGCAAAGCGGCAACCTGGAGTTCTGTACACACCTTTTACAAAACCCTACTGTCTAGATGCTCACTCTAGATCTGATTCCCAGGTGGGACAAGCAGTATTAAGACATCTTTTCTCTACTGTTCCTTCTCACAACCCACCTCCAACTCCGGGTACTGCTCGCTACTCTATGCACAGCATGTGATTCTAAGCAGATTAATAAACATCAGAAGAACAATGCATTACTTACCGTAAAAGCTGATGGTTGTATCTGCTTAGATTCACATGCGCCCACCCTTCCTCCCCGCTCGGATGAAAGGAACATAGACATCTTTCTACATCTCTCTCTCTTTTCTGTACTCCCTCACGTATAGAAGGCTCCCTCAGGGCAGAAAAAATACAAACGGAGGGACCTCGACGAGTGAGGGGTTGTGGGTACACTGCACGTCACTATAGGGATAGTGTTACAGACACGCCTTGTCGACGTCCCCTTTTCGACTACGAAAAACAAAATGCAATACTCCACAGTGACCACTGGATGTCGGACTATGCACAGCATGTGAATCTAAGCAGATAAAACAATCAGAAATGCTTTTACGGTAAGTAATGCATTGTCATATTAGTCTTTATGTATGTAACACTGCATAAGTAGCGCCCTAATGCCTCTGGGCCGGTAGGTGCGCGTTACAAATAAACAAATACAAATACAATAGCCCTTCCAGTTCATCATGGTGGTTAGGAGGAACTACCAGTCTCGCCTCCTCAGGTGAGACGCAAAAGGCATCCGCCCCCCCCTTACAAAATCCGGTTTCTATAAATAGATCTTAGTTTACAATATGAAAATTACTTGTTTAAAATAGGATATCAGTGTAAGGAAATAGACATGTTGAGAAATAAATATCCACTCCAGAATATAAAAAAGAAATGAACAGACCAAAGTTAACAGGGTACAAAAAAAAATATTCCTCCGCCACCTCTACCTTCTGTGAAGCGAGCTAGTAAGGAAAACCTAGCCGTCATGTCAACACAAAGAACTTTGCAAATAGATGTACCAGATACCTCTACAGGGTACTGGCAATGGCTTCCAGCTATTTTTAAATCACACTTCTCAGGCAGTCTCCCACGAGTGCTGCTTCCTATGTTCCTGGAATACCAGATGTTTTAATCATCTATC
Organism: Ambystoma mexicanum; assembly: GCF_040938575.1. Classification (NCBI taxonomy): domain Eukaryota; kingdom Metazoa; phylum Chordata; class Amphibia; order Caudata; family Ambystomatidae; genus Ambystoma; species Ambystoma mexicanum. The sequence continues at coordinate 903,178,760 of NC_090931.1, read as the reverse complement.
CAACGATGATGGATTATTAGAAAATAGTAACCTCTTCCAAATTATCGCGCTACAGGAGACAAAGATGGTTAGACTAGTCGATATGTTCAACCATACCATGCTACAAAACATGAACGACATTGCCCCAATCAAGCTAAGGAAACCCAAACTGCGAGCACACCTCAACTCCTGGTTTACGACACATTTGAGTGTGTTACGGAAAGATAAGCGAAACGCTGAAGCCCGTTGGAAAAGTCATCCTTCTGATACCAACAAGGACAGCCTCACTATAGTGTCCCTTAATTATAAAGAGATGCCTATACCAAGTGTATTATGCCAACACCAAAGAGCTTTTCAAGATTCTGAAAGAACTTGAATCTCCCTTAACTACTCCTGATACTTGCAGCAAAGACAGCACATGGTACGCGAAAATATAAAAAGCGCTCCTTGACAAAATCGCTACACTCCAATCCAAAATTAACGCTTAACAAAGTAGCCTTCAGATCGACCAGCAGCTCAACCTTCCTACTCGCACAATCACCCCCATCTCTCACACACATACACCCTTCAGCTTCTCACCACTAACTATCACAGAGGTTGAAAGTATCATCAACAAACTCAAACCTTCCAACTGCCAAGGCGACATGCGGCCAGCCCCTATTATTAAGGAGGCCACACGTGAACTAGCCCCTTTTATCACTGCCTTTATAAACTCGTCATTCAACACATGTTGTCACGGATAACCTCAAGGACGCCTGAGTTATCCCACTTCTCAAAAAACCCACCCTTGACCCAAGCATACCTTCCAACTACAGGCACATCACAATGGTACCATTCCTGCTTAAAATACTGGACAGTGCTGCCTATCTTCGGATCCAGGATTATTTGGAAACTAACAAACTCCTTGGCCTCAGGCAATCGGGCTTGCGGCCTAGGCACGGTACCGAAACTGCCCTTATTGATTTAAAAACCCCAATTGAGGATCTGAAAGACGAGGGGAAATTGGCCTTACTACTATTATTAGATTTATCAGCAGCCTTTGATTTGGTCAACCACCAAATCCTCTGCCGGCATCTCAAATCAGCTGCCCACATCTCGGACTCTGCCACCTCCTAGATTAGATCCTTCCTGGATAATAGATCTATGCAGGTTTTCTCCCCTACAGCCTCGCCAAAACTTCACCCGTTCTCTGCGGCATCCCCTAAGGATCGTGTGTTTCTCCGACACTATACAACTTGTTTACAAAACCACTCTTCGATGTTCTTGACTATCTGGGTATCACCTACACCAATTATGCCGATGACACCCAGATTCCCATCCCTATCACCGGAGACCATACAGTGGACTCAAATCCTTGAACGATGTCTATCTTGTCATTTAGGCTTGGATGGCACAACATGAGCTTTGACTCAACGATAAGACAGATCTCCTCATCCTGGGTTCCCATTATAGCCTTAATACACTAGATCCCGCATTCAAGTCATTTACTATAGATGGCAACACCATTAAGGTTTCTAATGACACTAAAACGCTAGGCATCTACCTCAACTCTTCCCTATCTCTGTCCAGACAAACCAATGCTGTAATATCAGCCTCTGCCTACATGTGCAAATTTATTACAGCCTGCCAACCCTTCCTCACTACTGCTAATTGCACTACCCTTGCAAGAACACGCATTATGTCAAAGATTGACTATTGTAATGCCCTCTATTTAGGGACAAGCCAACAAAACCTAAATAAACTTCAGGTCACACAGAACAACGCTATCAGAACAGCCCTAAATATTCCCAGGAATCAGCACATCTCTGAGACCAGACGTATTCTACGCTGGCTCTCAGTAGCTCAGAGAATCTCCTTGAAAACGCTTGCCCTCCCCCACAATTGTCGGGCCAACCAGGCGCCCATCTACTTGGCTAGCCGATTCACTCCCCACACCTCTACCCGACCTCAGAGAACTGCCCAAGCCCATAGCCTCTCCATGCCCAGATTTAAACTCCAGAAAGCTGGTGGGTTTAGTTTCCCGGGCCTAGCCACCAAACTGTGGAATACTCTGCCTAACCCACTTAGATCCGAACCCTCCTTCCACGCCTTCAAGAGCAAAGCCAAACTGTGGCTTTCTGCTCAAGATAACAATCTTCTATTTGAATGACTTCATATCTGCTGCTGCCACTGCCCTGCTTGCACCGGACTGTTATAATGTATATATAACCTATATGTAATTTTTGTATCTATGACTGTATATATATTCTACACACATATATTGTATATTATGCACTGTACATATATATACCAAATTACCGTGTCCTACCATCTTCTATCTGTAATCTGTAATGTTTGTCACTTTAACTCAAGGTACGCGCCCAGATGTCTTTGGGCCAGGTGCGCTATACTAATAAAGAAATACAAAATAGACTTGTGTGATTGTCGGAAGCATTAGTATTCAAGTCCTATCCACAAAAGGTCTGAAAGGCCATCCGAAAGACGGACTACTCACATCAGTACGGCATCCCTGGTCTTTATCTACCTTACATTCGTCAGAAATGATCTTAGCTGTCTTAGCTAAAACCGAGAACACCATTACACCTGCGATTATTATCATAAATCTATGATCCACCCAATTTAGTCCACACTAAAAGAAACTGTAATCTGGTAAAGCAAATATTGAACTCAAAGAAGCAAAACATCCCAATGTTTGTAGTTGGTGATCTAAACGCAAAAATATGTGATGACAACTGTAAACCTGAAAACAGTTGTGAGACAGGTCCAGTATCTAAAATTGGCACTGATCGCCAGGGAAAGATGTAGTCCTCTTTGATGATTGATTTCAATTTTACCATGCTCAATGGAAACAGCAATGGAGATTCATCCAGAGCGTTCACTAGAATTAGTGGTCTATCTGCTACGACTATAGACTATGTATTCACAAATGAATCTGCCATGCCTATTACCAGTGATATGTCAGTAATCAATTGAGAGGAAAGTGACCACCTGCCGTTGTGTTATGCTTAAAAGCAATGTCAACGACTGTCTTAGAAACAGGCAATGTTATTCTTAATATGGCGAGAAACCGAATTGGGTGGAATCCTGCCAACCTGGCAGCAGCAAACTGTGTTGCCTAGGGATGAATTACAACAGCTGGTGAGTACAATCCAGAACACCAAATCTAACCCTTCACTTGACTTAATACACAAGTTCTCCCAAATAATTATGCACATTAGTGATGTGACAAAGAAAAAACCTTCTCAGCAAAGGCCAGACGAATACTGGACCAAACCAGCTACTAAATACCTCAGACATGATAAAAACATCCAAACCGTGAAAGTAACGAGATTAGATATTGCAAAAGTCACCCATAGCATTGAGAGTAATGTTAACATACCTAAAAAGGTGAAAAAAAAATCAATTTAGAAGCTTCTTACATAATTATAAGAAGAAACAAGAATTTACCCTATGGTTGGCGCTGGCATCTCATGCGCGAGAAAATAACACTGAGATATGGTACACACTTAGAGGGGCAGTAAAATGATCAGTCCCCATAAATTATGTCCCAGCAGATAGCTGTAAATACCATATACAGAATATTTAGGTTCAGTCGCCTTGCGATGATAGTCATATTCAGCGAGATGCCATATGGTGCTCAACGGTGTTAGTCGAACAACTCACAAAAATGGTGGCTAAACTCCCGTCCTCTCGTGCCATGGGACCTGATGGGACATGTAACGCCCTCCTTAAAAAGTCACCTGCTGTATGGGCGACAGTACTCTATCCTTTGTAAGTAGGAAGTAATGGTATAATACCTATGTCATGGAAGGAAAGCATCATACTTCCGTTTATAAAAAAGGATTGTGGAAATCTCCCTCAAATTACAGAATGCTAGCCATGCTAGACATCACTGCAATCTTGAGACCAATTCTAGCAATATAATTAATGACCAAACTGACACTCATTGCTTAATAATAAACATTTTTTATTCAAGTACATCAAGATGAAGACATTTTTAGATTTCCTTGATTTACCTTCATCCTGATGTACTAGAATAAAAAAAATGTTATTAAGCAATGAGTGTCAGATTGGTCATTAATTACATTTCTAGAATTGGTCTCAAGATTGTAGGAAGGTATTGGGCACAGCTGGATTGGGTCCAAAATTCAATCTCCCATTATTACCATGTGACGTGGGGCTCTAGTCACAAATTTACCAAGGCCTTTGCAGCCCACCTTCAAAATAGTACACAGAGTTACTTTGTTTTTTTTTTTAAGAATATTGATGAACTGATAAATAGAGGGAGTTAGCTCAATTTGTTATCAGCCCCAATCCTGTTTGCATTTTTTAATACAGCTTGAACTGGTGTGAGCCAGTGGCCTTAGTTCGACGGCCCTGTCCTAGTCAGTTTAGACAGTGAAAGGGCACATGTCAGCAGTTTTGGCACACTTGCACAGTACAGTTTATGTAGGGCCTTACTTGTCCACAACCAATTGAGGGAAAGGGGTTATCTGACCAGAGTCTGCTAAAGGAGAAGAAAAATAATGAACATTAGGGCCGAGAGGGGAAAACACAAACTGATATGATATGGGACAGTAAACAAAACAATATGTATGGAGTATAGTCTTGGAACGGAACCCCACCTCCAGCTCTGTGTTTGCTAATTTATTTCTTTTAGTCTGGGCACTGCACCTACCACACCCCCATCGGTGGAACTCTGCCTCACCGTGCTGTTTCCTTCATCCGTTCCTCCAGCTTTCTGGTGTTCTCTGAAGATCCATGGACCCTCAAGACACATTAAAATAGAAGTGGGAGCAACTGCTCCCTGGCTGGAACCAGAGTGCTGTGTTGTTGCTCTGCCAAATTCACCTGCTTTTAAATGGGGGGGGATTCTGGCTCTTAACTCTGCAGCTGCTTCTCCCCACTGGGAACCCCTTTGCTTCCTCAAGAGCCGCCTGCGACATTCCTTTGCAGAGACCCCCGTGTACTTCTTCATGGCTGCTGTCATTCCTTCCACTTAGCGGGTTGACTGAAGGTGGGGGTTGCAAGCGTGACAGTTTTCCTCCTTCGCAAGCTGGAAACCGCACATAAGCCAGATCTAAATAGCAGTGCCAAGTGCTTTCTGACACTGTGACTGCTAGGCATCCTCCACATCTTTATTGGACTTGGTCACCGACTACGGGTCATCTGCTCTCCCATACCCTCAAATCCATTGCAGGTCTTCTCTAGGACGGTTTATTTTTGATCTGCAGTCCTCCTTCAAAGGCCCATTTTACAGTCACCATTCCTTCCAGGGGCTTCTACTCCTGCTCTGCAACCATTGGTCTCTTGGCCTCTGGACCTCAAATACTATGTGGGGTAGCCAAGACCCTCCAGTTTAAGTTTCCTTCTCCTCACTACTGTGACTTACAGGTGATGCTTGTCTAACTTTCAGTTAGAACTGTGAGCATACCAACAGTTTCCCTATTGAATTCCATGGACAAACATTTACAATTCTAGAATAATCAAGACATTACTTACCTGATAAATTATGTTTGATATATTTAGAAAGAGGTTGATTATTTTAGGAATATTGTCTCGGTTTCTTCAACTAATTGTAGCTTTATAAATAACTTGTTCACTTTTATTAACTGAATTCTTACTCTAAAGTCACACACGTGTGCTTTTTAACCATACTATTAGCAAATTTAGGTTATCCCTCTAGGGCCGAGATATATATCTCCCTACTTGACTTACATGGTATGGTATTTCATTAAGAGTTACTGACACTCAAGTGGTAGAATGGCAAAAGCATTGCAGCAGCCCTTCATAATGAAGGAACTTGTTTAAAGGTACACTAAATACTTCTGATTACCACACAATAAGGGAAGGTTCACACAATAGATCTGTGAGAATATATTTTTTGATATATAGTTATTAATGGGAAATAACTACAGAATGTACAGGAACTTGGAAAGTGGTTTCACAGGCCCGACCATGAGATGTTCGAATAGTTCACAGAAGTCCTGCGTGATTTTTCCGTAAGACACTCAGGCTTTACAAAAAGATAAATCCCAGAGGAACAATGTTAATTACATGAGCCTATAGGAAACAAGGGGCAAATATTATCTTATTGAGGTAAGCTAGGGGTCTGCACGAGGGTCCTGTGATGAATTGTGGGAATTCTGCCCTTCTCCCAAATTGGGAGCCCCCCCCTGTGATGCTAGGGAGGTGAGCCTGCTCTGCAACACCCTCCCTAGTGTGTCAACGCAAGTGGGATCCCACTGGGAGAGACTCCCCCTTTGGGGGACAAGGACTCCGTTCCTGTGAGGAATTGCCCGATGGCCTCCAGGTGATTGCTTATATGTACCAAAATGTTCTCAAACTCATGTAGATAACTTGAAGAAGTTATATTATGAAAGACGATAAATGGAAGATATCCCTTTAAATTCAAGTCTCCAATGGACTGCGACGAGGAGGCTGAAAAGGTGTGCGAGACCAACAAGTGAGTCCGAGAAGGCCAATAGTTGAGAGCGGGCCGAGGAAAAGTGAGAGAGGCGCAGGGAAAGCATCTTCTGCGTAACCGGGCGGAAGGAGGTGGAGCTCTGGGGGTATGCAGAGCCGGCTGACGACATAATCGTCCTTGCACAGCCTTAGAAACGCAAAACAACCAGCATGCGAGAACTGAAGAAAGCCAATAAAGGTGTAGGAGAAAGAGCACTGATGGCGGGACCACAGAGTCAGAGTGGTGGGCAGTCTGCCGACCCAACGGCGCCGATACCCTTGAGGGATGTAAGCATCTCCCAGTCCAAGTCACATTTTCCATGATGTCCCAAAGACGAGAACGACACATCAAGGAAAGAGACGCTGTGGAAAGCAAGCTGCGGAGCGGTAACACGAAGGAAAGATAATCCACAGGCCTGCAGGTACCTCCAACATGGCCCTTGAACTCAGAAGGTAAAACAAGGAATGGGAATACCGGCAAGTCAAGCAGGAGTCCTAAATTGAGCAAAACTTGTCCCATCGCTAGTGGGAAAACTATTGGAAATGATCCAGTGAAACAGAATTGTCTGAATGAGATAAGAAATATGAAAACCATAGAGCGGGAAAGAAATAAAATTGGAGGCTTATCACTTTGGGGAAAAGGGAAGGTCCACCCATATCTCTGAGATAAGAAAGAGCATAGAAAAGATAGACATTTGGTCAGCGAATAACTGTGAAGCCAGGAAGCCCAAACTCATATTTGAAACTGCACCCTGGGAATGGGGGAATTCTAATTGGAACTTGAGCTACCATAAATGAAAGGAGAAGAGTGTAACTGAGATTTAGGAAATCTACAATAGGGAGACGAGGAACCTAAATAGACTTAAGCTGACAAGGAAAAATAAGCAACAGGGAAGTACCATTCTCCAGCACAGGGAGCTGTTGTACAAGCTGGGGCCTATTCTGGAGTTCCTACCAGACAATAAAACGATGGAGGGAATCGCTCTTTTCCAGGAGGGAGAAGTAGCGTTTGATCACGACATTACAGTGGCGTTGGAAGTCGCTGACACGCGGTTCCGGCAGATGGGGAACGGGGTCTGCCTTCTTCGACAAGGTTGGATGAAGGCCACACATTTCCAGGAGGAGCTTCAAGCGAAGGTGCAAACATGCCCTTCGACTGACAAAATTTGTTCGGGAAGGTAGTCGATGAGTCCCTCCACTCCATCAAGGCAGATACGGAGACGGCCCGTTCCCTTGACACTTTTTTCGCTCCTCCCAGGGGAAAGTCGAGTACGTCTTTCAAAGGTTTCTCGTCTTCGTAACGTCAGCCCTCCAGATCCACGTCGCAGGAAGCCTACAGAGGCCGTACCCAGGCCTATGGTAGCAGGGGACAGTGTCGCCTGCTGGGCAGGAAGCTCGCTCCGAAACAGGGCTGAACCGGCAGGGGATGTCAGGCCCCCACACGTGCACCCGGTGGGTGGCTGGCTGACTAAGTTTGTCAGTGAGTGGAAGATCACCACCGAGAGATGGGTGTTGGACGCTCACGCCCACGGGCACACCCTGGAGTTTCAACACAGGTGTCCGCTTATCCCTCCTGTTAACCATCAGGAGCAGCACGTCCCTCAGCTCCTGGAAGAGGTACAGGTCATGCTGCGAAACGGGGCGATGGCGCTAGTTCCTCGACGACTCTGGTGCGCCAAAGTCTATTCCAGATTCTTCTGGTCAGAAAGAAGACTGGGCTGGAGGCCCATATTAGACCTGCAACGTCAAAACAAATCCTTGAAGTCCCAAATGTTCAGGGTGGTCACGTTGCAGTACGCGCTCGGCCAACTGGAGGAGGGGAATTTCTTGTCGCTGGACCTGGAGGACCCCTACTTCCACGTCTCTGTTCACATGAAACGTCAAGTTTCTGTGTTTTGTAGTGCAGGGTCAGCATTACCAGTTCAAGGCTCTGCCTTTCGGATTGAAGTCGGCACCAACCATGTTCACAAAGTCCCTGACAGCAGTGGCGGCCCATCCACGGGGAATACAGGTATATCCGTATCTCAACGACTGGCTCATTCGGGCCTACTGGCGGGAGTTGGCTGTCGGACACACGGAGGCAACCGTCCAGCTGCTGACGGACCTGGGATTCTCAATCAACTATCCATAGTCCTGCTTAGCATCATCGCAGAATGCGCTATTCCTAGAAGCCAGACTCAATACGGTGACCTGCCTTGCCGCCCTCGGAGGAGAGGGTAGCAGCCATTCAAGGAATGGGGCAACGGCTGTTGTCGATGAGGACGGCAACCGTGCCGACCATCAAGTCGTTCCTCGGCATGATGTACCATCTACCTCATACAGCTCTGCAGGTTGCAAATGCGACCTCTTGAGGAGTTCCTGGACTCTCGCTGGGTACAGGTGTCAAGAAGCCTCATGTACAAGATAAAGCTCAACGAGGAGTTCTGTCGGGCAATAGGGTGGCAGGGCGTCTGCTCCAACATCGCCCAGGGAACAGGGTTACAAAACCCTACTTACCTAGAGAGTGTCACCAAGGATGCTTCCCTGGAGGACTGGGGAGCCCACAACTGACGTTTGCACACCAGAGTCCTGTGACGGCGGGAGGAGAAGCATCTCCATATCAACATCCTAGTGCGGGCAGTGTTCTGGGCCCTCAAGTCATTCCTTCATTCATGAAGGGCAAGATGGTGAGTATCTTCACGGACAACACCACCACCACCATCATGTTCTACATCAGGTAACGGGGGGCACTCGATCACCGGCGCTCTCCAACGCCATCGGGCAAGAGATGTTCCTCGTTCCTCCCTCTTCACCTAGCAGGAGTCAAGAACACCATTGCAAACTGTCAGCAGGAAATTGCGCTCTTGCACGAGTGGGAACTTCGGCTCGACCAGGTGGACTGCATCTTCGCCAAGTAGGGCAGGCCCCAGATTGATCTGTTTGCAATGGTGGCAAACTTCAAATGCCAGAGGTTTGCCAGCAGATTCCACCAACCGAAGAGTCCGAGGGACGCCTTCTCCTTCTTGTGGGAAGGGATGTCTCTGTACGTGTTTCCTCTGTTGCCTCTCCTGCTACACGTCAACACACTCAAACAGTTCCAATGGGCGATGATATTCATCGCCCCGGCGTGGCCGATGGCAGATTTGGTATCCGGACAGCCCGTCACTGCCGCCTCTGGTCAAACTACCAGTGTTTGCGGATCTTCTCACCAAAGAAGGCGGCACAACTCTGCATCATGACCCAGGATCGCTTAACTTGAGGGCTTGGCTCCTGCAGTCCTAGAATTTGGAGGATATGAGTTGCCTGCAGACTTCATGGAGGTCCTCGCCAAGGCAGAGCGTCATCGACTTGAAGTGCTACATGCACAAGTGGAAGCGTTTCGCTACTTGCTGTCGGTCGCAGAAGATTACACCTCCGAGGGTCACGGCCCTGCAAGCTCTTCCATACTTGCTATCCTTGGCCAAGGCTGGACTGGCACACGCCTCGATCGAGTTTCATCTGGCAGCTCTCTCCCGCTACACCAGGTCTCCAGGAAGATCTTCACTTTAGTCTCATTGTCTCGTCAAGGACGTTTTCGATCTTTGCCGCTGGTGAAGGCTCCTGCCCCGATATGGGGACTCAACGTGGTTCTGACGAGGCTCATGGGGGGGGGGGTCCCCCCCCCTTTCGAGGGTGGGTGAGATCCAGGCCCTATCCTTCAAGCAACCATACTTGACTTTCCACGATTCGAGGGTAGTGCTGCGAACGCACCCCTTTTATGCTGAAAGTTCCGCCGGAATTCCACCTCAACAAACCTTTAGTGTTACCTGTTTTTATTTTCCCGAAGCATTCGTCACTGGCTGAAAAGACCTTGCACTCGCTGGACGTTGCTCGTGCCCCGAAGTTCTATGTGGCACGCACAAACAGTTTTCGCGAAGACTTCAAAACTCTTCATGAACCTTGGTCCTGTGAACCATGGGAATTCCTTGTCCAAGGCTTCCATATGAAGGTGGCTCTCCTACTACATCATGCACTGTCTTCGGTTGGCGAACCGACCGCTGCCCGTCCGTCCACCAGAGCGATCGCTGCCACAACAGCATTCCTGACTGGCGTGCCCCTGCTAGACATCTGCAGGGCTGCTACGTTTAGGTCCAAGCACACCTTCATGAAGTCCTTATGCATCGACAGGGTTTGCAGGGAGGAGTCCAGAGTCGGCCAAGCATTGCTGCGCAACCTGTTCGCTTGAGGTGAGTCTTTTCCAGAGCTAAGAGTTAATTGCTTCTGTTGAGCCTTGCCACCTCCCGTGGTTATGCTGTACTGCTATATATTCGTTATTCAAGAGCATGTGAATCCATGCCAGACCCCATGCTGGAGAAAGAACACATTACCTGTAACTATAGTTCTCCAGCATGGGTCTGGCATGGATTCACATGCAAACCCTTCCTCTGACCCCTCTACAGCTCTTCTTGATCATATTGCCACTTTACGTGCTTATCAGATCCGAAGATGGCTGCCAGAGGAGGGGCTTAGGTAGAGGACTGTCATTGGATGGGGGCAGTATGACCCAGAGGACAGTGATTGGTTTAAAGGAGAAATACAATTTATAAGTGAAAGTGAAAATGTTTTTTCTTTTACTGAGGATTTCCAGCCTGACAACGGGCAATATTCATGAGCATGTGAATCCATGCCAGACCCGTGCTGGAGAACAATAGTTACAGGTAAGCAACGTGTTCCGTCCCCTAAAAGCTGCAAAACCTGATCCAGTGGATGACCAGAAACTATTTGCATATAGTCTACTGAAAGGAGTATGAGAAGTGAGAAGACAGTTGTGAAAAATCCCAAGCACCTGAGCCTGTAGGAAACAAGGGACACACATTATCTTATTGAGTTAAGCTAGTCCTAGTTCGCACGACACACAAGAGAACAGACTAACACCAGAGCCATTGACCAGACATGTCCCAATGCAAGGGTCATGCAAAGTCAGGCAGTTAATCAGAATTGCACACACCTGACGGCCCTTTCCCTTCCTCATAGAGATAAAAGGTGGAGCAAGAGAGCACCTTATGAGCAAGGCAGACCGCATAACGAGATAGCTATCCAGGTTTGGCAGTTCAAGAGCAGGAGAAAGGCGGCAAACATCGAGAGGCTGACGAGGAGAGATACAACCTTGCTCTTCTTGACAAAACCCTGCAAAACCTCTGCAGAAGGAATCGTAAAACCGAGGACAATAGACCAAGTGTGCTGCAGCAGATATCAACGGTACACGGACTGTATTGATGCTGATAAATTGAAGCGAGGGAGACTCCTGCTTCTGTGGTACCGACCTTGACTCCAGTTAGAGGGAAGCCAAACGGTTCATCACAACCGGGGAGTCGCAAGGGGGAACCGATAAGACCCGGGTTGTGGTGAATGAAAGTCACAAAATGACAGAAGTTCAAAGAACTGTAACATTGTAAAGGGGAGACCAGCTGCAGAAGGGGACCGGCACCACGTGGGTGCTGCTCCGAGAAACTCTGGTCGATCCCCGTCTGCGTGAAACTACAGATACCAGAAGGCTGTAGGAGAGCCACCAAGATAGGTCAAAGTGGTTATACAGGAGGTCAAGCAAAATCCCTATACAGTTGAAAGCCTTTGACCTAAGAGCTATAAAGAAAGCAAGGGAAGTGAATCCCGTAAACATTTAATGTGAATGTGAAGTTGGCAAGAGTGAACCCGGAAGAGGGATGCTGACGAGAAGGCGGCAAAGTCTAAAGTCCCAAGAAACAGTGTGTTGACAAAGGTGAACCCGGCCGAGAGATGGCCACTGAAACTGTTTAAAAAGACATTAAGATTTGTGAATAAAGGACAAGCGATAGTGAACCCAGAGGAGGATGGCTAAAAAGTAAAGGGGGGTCAGCACCCGGAAGAGGGAGACCCAGGGGTGTAGAATCCTCGCCCAAAGTAAAACCAGGAAACAAACTTTAATTTCATCATACGTCAGTCCCTCGAAGGCAAGAGACTTTCAAGAGAAATTGGACTTAGCCATCGACGGACCGGATAGTTGCAAGTGGAACTGTTGTCTCATGCTGGGGAAGCTCGAGAGTGTACTGTGCTCCAAGATCCCACTTTACCTCATGCTCAAAATGTGGGGAAGGGAAATCCAAGCTACTGCATCCTGACATATTATTTGTGGACACTTATTTCTTTTCTTAAAAAGCCTCCCACACCCTTTTTGTATTAGTTGTAAGGTTTGCCAATAGGTTTTTTTAGTATAGGTCCTTTTTATTTGACACAACGCTACTAGGACTGCCTTATTTTCATTTGATGGTCGACGCTTGCTGCCATCTTAGATTTAGGTTTAGATTTGGCATTTTCTAACCTACATACAGTTTAATAAACACCCTTGAACTGTGATCACTTGTGTCTATCTTCACCGTTGCCACTTTACAACAGTGCCTTAATTCTGCTCAAACTCAGAACTACCTTCGAGACATCAGAGGACTCAACAAAGGCAGGCCACCACAAGTTACTGGACACAGAAGTGAGTAGTAATGAGACAAGCATGGAAGGAGGTGGTTCTGTTCTGGATGGGCTAGCTCAGCATGAGAACCCTATAGCGACGGACATGTGGAACACATTTTCATAGGAGATCCAGAGGACCCCCAAAAGAAGATTCTGATGATGAAAAGCAGCCAAGGAGGTTCCATTCCAGAGCCTGCAGAACAGAATTCTTTGAGCAGCAGCTAGGTCTGTTGCACTATGACAACTGTGATGAATCATGGGATTCAGTCACTACTCTCCATCAGGGAGTCTTTTCCTATGAGGCTAGGGAGGTGAGCCTGCTACGCAATACCCACACTAGGGGTAGAGACGAGCGGGACCTCACAGGGAGAGAGACTCCCGTAACCCCCTAGCCGACACACCTATGGCCCCACAATAAGAATATCGAATAGAATAAAACCTCAACTCATTCTGAGAGCGTGTCTAACCCCCCTCAAATAGCTTCCACTGGTAGCATCTCAAAAGAACACATTGAGTCTCTCGAACTCTGTAGCTGCAAGAACAGCATTAAGGCGTGAAATTGACCTGCATTTAGAACAGCGTAAATTTGAACTCCCTTCCTTTCCCATTATAACAAATGGTCCTGCTAAATGTACCACTGTATCCTCAATCTTGGCTACGCCTTTGGTGACTTCTAACGAGAAGAAGTCTTGCATCTAAAAGAGTATCCTTTGTAGAGACAGAGCCCCTGTCGTTAGAGTGTGGCTCACATACTAATGCAAAGCATAATAACTTCTCCCAATGTGACCTCCAAGAAATTAGAGACTCCATTGCTCGGTTGTGGCAGATGAATGCGAGACAAGGTCTAACGCCTCAAACAAGCACATCTGCAGATATTAATTTACAAAATCCCCAATTTACGCATAGACAGGATTCTGTTACTACTCCTGTGATCTCTCAAAGGCGACCCTCACTTCCTTCCAAAAAGATAAGTCCCAAGTTAGAAACGAGACACTCTTTGCTGCTCTCTTGTCGACCTGAAATCACTCCTGTTTACATTATGAACCGTCAGAGTATCCTAAAAAAGTTTGCTGACACCTTTGAGCTGAAAAAAATCCGATCTCATGATTTAGATCAAATTGAATTTCCTAACCAAAATAACCTGAGTTCTGCTGTAATATGGACTCGTTCCTTAATAATACGTAATATCACCTGCGCAGCAAGGCATGCTCTGTTCAACCTGGGTTTTTTGATCTCATCTAACACTGATAGGAAAAGTCCTTTAAAACCTTGTCTCAAGACTACTCAGAATTCTGTTTCTCACTCTGTTAGACAAAATGCTCCTGGATACAAAGAATATAGTCCTATAACAAGAGTATAACTAGAACCTGAGAATGCTAAAGTGACTCTGTCAGTTATCAGCTAGAACACTCAAGGATTTAGCCATCTTATTAATAACCCTCAGAGCATCCTGGGAGAATATGATCTTATTTTTCTCCAAGAAACTTGGCTGTCCAGCCCCCAGGTTTGGAATAACTATGACATTCTTTTGGAACCTGCAATACGTGCAGCGAAGGGTAGACCAATGTCAGGTTTGCTAACTGCCACTAATATCACAACTAACTTGCATTTGTATACTCTGCCTGCTGTCAATCCTTTCATTCAATGCTCTTATTTTTCTGTTAGTTCCATTAAAATAGCACGTATCAATACATATTGGAACCCCATAGGCATTTCAACTTACCTGTTCCTTAAAAACTTGACAACTTCAATGGAGAATATTATCCTGGAAAATGGTATCACTCATGTCATTATTGCAGGTGATTTGAATGCACATCTTGTAAATGAGAACTTGTCTAGAAATCAGGACCGAGTAAAATTGTGGAACACTTTTGCGAAAGCATGGAATTTGGTGATGTTGAATGGCACAAGCATGGCTGACTCTCCTCCTAAGCCAATTTGGTCTAGGCGAAACCAGAGCGTGATCATTGATTACAGCTTTGTAACTAGAAATCTATTTGATCACACATCAGCATTTGCAGTGAAAACATCTCAATACAGTGATCATAGACTGCTGACCTTTAATCTGACCGTGACATCCTCCCCATGTCCACAGAGAAAATGGCATCAAGGTTCGGTGGAAACAAACAACTCCTTGAATCGATTAAAATGGTCAGAAAAATCACTCGTCCGATACAGAAATCATCTAAAAAGCTATGATCAAGCACTATACATGCAAACAATGTAGCGCCTATGACCTAATGCAGCTGTGTGCCACTTGTCAGAATTCCAAACCAGAAATCCATCTTGATGCTGATAACACTGTTCGTCTAAGAAAAGCATTGTTCAGGAAACAGAAACGACAAGCCCGGGCAGTACCATCAGCTCTAAGAGATGCAGCCTTGAAATCTATTAAAACAGCTTACAGAAATTGGATGAATGAATACAGATTATTCAGACAACAAAAAGAGGGAGAAAGCATGTTAATGCATATCCAAAGTAGAAACACCGCTCAAATTTGGCAAATGCTCAATACGACCAGCAAGGCTCCACAAATCACTTCACAGCTAAACGGTGTAATGGAAAATGACTGGATAACCCATTTTTCGGCTATCTATGCTGCTCCAACGCAACAGGATGCTTTAAGTCTTGAGCCAGTCATTTTCGATGTAAAATTCGACGAAGATGACATTCGTTATTACATCAACAAGGCTAGCATGTCTCGAGCCCCTGGTCCGGATGGGCTTTCAAATGCAATATTAAAAAATGTCGATCTATGGGTTTCAATCCTGTACACTTTATTCAGCCTAATCTTACGTAATCAAGAGCTGCCGAAATCCTGGACCCATTCAATCATTGTGCCGATCCACAAAAAAGGTAATCGACAAAACCCCTTGAGCCATCGGCCCATTGCTCTCTTAGATGTGCCAGGGAAAATTTTCTGTAGATTGGTCCTGCGTGACTTGAATGCCTGGTCACTAGCAGCTCATTGAAGAGATCCCTTTCAAACTGGTTTGGGCACTTCAATCAATTTAACATTACTTAACACCATCAAGTCTTCATGTACCAGCGGAAGCACCCCTTTTATATGGCCTTCATGGACTTCCACATGGCTTTCGACTCAGTTGACCGAAAGCTCCTTGTGAGAAAGTTGATGAACTATGAATGCCCAGAATCGCTGATAAAAATTGTGAGTCTTCTGCATACAAATACATCTATCCAAATAAAGTTGAACATGGAAGGCCTCCTATCTAACTTCATTGTAACCGCTAGAGGCCTGAAGCAAGGATGTATCCTTGCTTCGACACTGTTCAATCTTTTCCTTTTGGACATTGCAGACGTCTTTGCATAAGTCATATCAGACTCACCCAAGATAGAAAACCAAACAATATCTTGGATACTTTATGCGGATGATTTGGTTTTCATTTCTCAAACTCCGGCGGGGCTACAAACTCTCCTTGATGTACTTGACCGTTGTGTGCTCAAACAATTTAACGGTGAATAAAGACAAAACCCAAGTAATGATAATAAATAAACCTCAAATAAGTATCATTGGTCTATTGCTGGTCACAATCTACAGATAGTCTCAGAATACAAATACTTTGGGATGATGTTCAATAATCTGAAATCAGACAAATGGGTTGAAATAACAATATATCAGCAAAACTCACTATGCTAACATCTCAAGCAAAAATACTTCTGGCTAAACTCTAAAGTTTACATGCATCCCTATTATGTCCTTTTACCAACAGAAGGTTTTACCTGTGATTACCTATGGGATGGAATCTGTGCTGCCTAGAACGCAGGTATTTTGGAATCAACTAGAGGCAACATTTTGTAAATCCATATTCAATCTACCAAAAAGCACCCCCACCATGCTACTAAGGTTTGAATTGGGGCTTCTGTACATACATACTCAAGTCACCTGGAAAATGTGCACTTTGTTTAGAAAATGTCTCTTGGGTGTTTCTAACCAAAGTAGTTTAGCCATCCCAGTAAACCATCTGTTGACTTCAAACCAGATATTTCCATCAAACTGGCATAATCATGTGTTGAATGCCCGTATCAATGCAGAAATTTCAATTGATCTATTGCTGACGAATCCATCCAGAGCTAAGATCAAGCTATGTCAGTCTGATTGGATACTCATTCAATAGAAATGCACGGAATAAAAAGATTTTGATAGGAATCTCTTTGGTCACAAGAAATTCCGCACAATGGCTAATTATCTTGTGAAATGTCCATCCTCTTCCCTAAGACAGAAAATTCTGAGAATCCGGTGAATGAGATTCTGATCAGAAGAGGCATAGTGAAAAAAGATCTAATGTGTTGTTGCTTTTGTAAAGACGCATCTTCTACAGAAACTCTTCGCCATATTATTACACAATGTGAGGCCTTTGTGTTAAACGGTTTGAAACTGGTTAAATGTATGAAATATAAGTACAATATAAGATCTGATAATGAAATGTGGGCTGAAATCTTTAGCACCAAAATAATTTCAGTTAGAATTGCAACCATTAACATGCTTGATGTTGCTTTTCCCTATGAATGAAAAGTTCATTTAACTGCCAAGTGAAAATGAATTCATTATGTTTCGAAGGGATTTTGTCCTCCGACGTATTCCTTATCTTTGATAGATCATCTCCCAGCTTGCTGGCCTCGGAATTTTTTTTTCAGTAGAGGGCGCTGCGCGTCGACGTCCCTCGAGCCGATGTCCCTCGACGGCCTCCGTATCGGCGCCGACGTCCCCACGCGTATAAATAGACTTGCGCAGCGTCCGTTGCTCAGTTCCGTTTTTCCGCGCTTCGTCGGGCCTCGAATATTGTTGCTCAGTTCTTCAGTCAAATATATCAATTATTCCTCGTGAATACCGACTCCTACTCGATGGCTTCCTCACCCGAACCGACGACTCCACGGTCTGGTTTCAAAAAATGTCGAGACTGTGGAAAGAAAATGTTTACGGATCCTCACAGGCTCTGTTGGTGGTGCCTGGGAATCGAGCACCATTGTTCGGAGTGCAAGGACTGCATGTCCATGGCGGCGAAAGCCTTGAAGGAGCATAAGAGGAAGCTCGAGAGAGGTAAGGCAGTTAAAACTTCTTCGAAAGTTTCCTCGGCGGAGTCGGGACATTCGTCTCCTCGCCATCACAAAAGACATTCTCGTTCTAGGTCTCGAAGCAGTTCCCATCACTCTTCGAGATCTAAGCATTCAAAAAAGAGACGTTGAAGATCCCCTTCTTCGTCTTCCGTTTCCCCAAAAAGGGTATCCTGCCCCACAAAAACATAGCTCTCAGGCTGAGTGGGAGGAATTCAAGAAAAAGATGCTAAGCGTCTTCGAGAAAGCGGCCTCGACCCCCTCAATGACTGCTGAGGGTGATACCCTGGGTGAAAGACCCGAAAAATCAAAAAGCCGTGAGTCGCAGTACCCGGTGAAAGAAGCCACTCGAGAGCGTCACAAACCCTCGAGTAAAGGCAAAATTGCGTCTTCGCCGTCGTCGAAGATCCCTTCGACACATAGATAGGCGTCGTCGACGCCGTTATCGAAGGGTTCTTCGACGCACAGGTCAGTCGAGTCGACGCCGAGAAAGGATAAACCCACGGCCACCTCACAGCCAGTGGCCATACCCAGAGCCTCGAGCACGAGAATGTCGATAACCTCGAGTAGAATCCCGATATTCTCGAGTTCATCGAGGCCTCTACCACCTTCCTCGACGGCTTCGAAGCCTTTAACGTCTGCGTCGACGATGTCGACGTTTTCTCAGCCAAGCATGACGGATTTGGCTCCTTCTGCTCTGGAAATGGGATTTATACCATTTTCAAGACCTGATCACTCCAGAGTCTTATCTTCTATTTATGAAGAAGGGGAGGATTCGGATCAGGAAAGACCTTTTGAGTTGCAGGGATCTGCAACTCCTGCACCAGAGGAATTTACCTCTGAGGAAGGTAGGTTGAAAGACCTCCATGAATCCCTACAGGAAGCAAGTGGGTTGGACACTTCCCCAGAAGTGGAATTTGCCACACCAGACCCAGGGGAACATGCTGAAACCCCTTATAGAACCTTGATGGCAAGGATAATGGAGTTTATGGGATGGTCCACACCCTCACCTGCTTTTCAGCAAGACAACCTCACAGACATCTTGGTCAAAGGTCCACAGGAGGATCCTGTGGTGCCATTTCATGTGGCATTACAAAGGAGAATATTGACAAACTGGGAAACACCTGAGGTAAACCCGGCGGTGAACAAAACATTATCAGCTAAATATCGGGTGTCTTCTGCAGACCCTGAATATTTATCCAAACACCCAACTCCGGAGAGTTTGGTTGTTCAGGCAGCTACTTCAGCAGGTAGTAAATCGGCTTACCCTACTGTTCCACAGGACAGGGATGATGAGAGATATGACTCTATGGCCAAAAAAGTCTTTTCTGCATGTAGCATGGCGTTGAAATCCATCAATGCTACTTGTACGCTCGCAAGGTTCCGCCACACACATTTGGGAGTGTGCTTCATCAGCGGCTGACTGCCTCCCAGAGGGAGAAGAAAGGTAAGTGTTTCTCAACATCATTAAGGATGATAAGGACGCAATGGGTTTGCTCCAGATGTGCAAAGTAGACTCTTGAATATGCCCTTTGACGGCTATTCTTTGTTTGGTAAGAAGGCGGATGACAGTTTAGAAAAACTACAAACATCAAAGGCAGCAGCAAAATCCCTAGGAGCTGCAATCCGTCAGACACCATATCGCCCCTCAGGAACTTCTTGGAGAGGTAAGTCCTTTCGCTTTTATTCCGCATTTGGAAAAGGCAGAATAAAATCCCCCAACTCCGGTTCAAAGGAGTCAGAAAAAATTCACCCGAGGTGGACGGGGTAAAAATACAAAAGCCGCAGCAGCAGCAGCAGGTGCCTCTTTACCCTCGGCATCAGCCGCCTCCAAACCGCTCTGAGGACTCTACTCACAAGACACCAGTAGGGGGCAGGTTAACTCAACATCTGAAGGAATGGCAGGCTATTACGTCAGATGCTTGGGCATTGGAGACAGTTGCCCAAGGTTACTGCCATAGAACCGGTACCTGTAGCGGAGAGGAACAAGGGCTGGTACTCCCCCAACTTTCTCATACCGAAGAAAGACTGAGGACTGAGACCTATCTTGGACTTAAGAGAGTTGAACATGTTCCTCAGGAAGGACAAGTTCAAGATGGTAACACTCTGTCAGATCCTTCAGGCCCTCCAGCTCCAGGACGGGCTGGTATCTCTGGACCTCCAGGATGCTTATTTCCATGTGCCAATCCATCTCAAACACAGGAAATACCTGAGGTTCGCAATTGGCGGCTCTCATTATCAATTTCGAGTTCTGCCATTTGGGCTGACCTTCGCCCCGAGTGTCTTCACCAAGCTAATGTCGGTAGTGGCTGCAAGTCTAAGGAGGGAAGGGATTCACGTCTACCCCTACCTGGACGATTGGCTGATCAGAGCTGTATCTTCGGAACAAGCTCAGATCCAGCTAGATTATGTCTGCCACTTCCTTCACAAACTGGGCCTCTCCCTCAATTTAAATAAGTCACAGATGATACCATCAAAGAGACTCCAGTTCATTGGAGCGGTCCTGAACACTTCCCTGGGAAAAGCCTCGCCACCAGAGGTGAGGTCTCAAGATATTCTGCAGATGGTCACCAAGTTTCAAAATGCCCAACGTCTCCCAGCCTTCGACTTTTTGAGGTTGCTAGGCCTCATGGCATCCTGCATCTTCCTTGTGCCAGAGGCTCGCCTGAGAATGAGATCTCTTCAGTGGGCACTGAGAACTCAGTGGTCGCAGTTCTCAGGGAGAACGACAGACCTCCTTCAGGTTCCAGACAAGGTGGCTCGAGACCTTCAGTGGTGGGCCTGCCAGGAAAACATCTTGAAGGAGGAACTGTTTTGGCAACCATGGCCGGAGATAACAGTAGTCACAGATGCCTCACTCACGGGGTGGGGAGCCCATACCAACGACTTGACCATCAGCGGTCATTGGTCTCCATCGGAGTCCAGACTACATATCAACGTGTTAGAGCTGAGAGCAATCAGACTAGCGCTGAAAGCTTTTCTGCCATCTGTACAGGGGAAAAATGTCCTGATAATGACGGACAACACAGTGGCCATGCACTATCTCAACAAAAGAGGAGGTGTAGGGTCACTGCCACTGTGCAGAGAGGCAATGCAGCTCTGGTTTTGGGCAATTCAAGAAGGAATCTCTCTATCGGCAGTTCACCTAGCCGGAGTGAAGACGTCGGACACTCTGAGCAGTCAGGGCACAGTCTCCCACGAGTGGGAACTAGCTCAGGAAGTCCTTCAGGAGATCTTCGCCCTTTGGGGAACCCCTCAAGTGGATCTGTTTGCCACCAGTACCAACAGAAAGTGCGATTTGTTTTGTTCAAGGGAATTTCCCCCGAGAGGAGCTCAAGGGGTCGCGTTCGTAGTGGACTGGGAGTTTCCACTCCTGTACGCGTTCCCACCAGTCCCTGTCATTCCTCAAATGATCAGGAGGTTGAGAAGATTGCGGAGGACCATGATCCTAATTGCCCCAGACTGGGCCAGGAGAACGTGGTACCCAGACCTTCTGGACATGTCCATCTGCCCTCCAACTCGTCTTCCACTCAAGGAGAATATTCTCTCACAGGAGGGAGGTCAGGTTCTCCATCCAGACATCAGAACCCTCAACCTTCACGCCTGGCTTCTGAAAGGTTGAGATACAAGGATTGGGACCTCCCTGATGACGTCATGGAAGTGTTGCTTTCGGCCAGAAGGCCAGCAACAAAGTCTTTATAGCGCTGCCAATGGAACAAATTTTGCAGCTGGTGTAGAAAAGAGAATATCAACCCCTTTTCATGTGGTACACCAACGGTTTTATCTTTTCTACTCTACTTGGCAAATTCAGGCCTTCAGGTTGGCACTATCAAGGGCTATCTCGCAGCACTATCGATCTTCAAGCACACTGCGGAGGAGCCTTCGTATTTTAAATTACCCTTAGTAATACAATTTCATGCCACATGGTCGTCCGCACATACCTTCACAAGATTTTACAACCTGGATTCCTCCTCTAGTCAAGAGAATAGGTTTGGCAAAGCTGTATTACATTTGGTTAATTCCCGAAAGGAAACATGGTGTTTTACTCCGACCTCCAATTGCACACCACTGCTATGGGAGTCTATCAAAGATAAGGAATACGTCGGAGGACACAATCCCTTCGAAGAACAAGTTACTTCTTACCTTGTAACGTTCTTTCGATGGGATGTTCCTCTGACGTATTCCTCATCACCCCTCCCATACATCCCCGCAGTAATACTTCCCTTGTGGTTGCAGCTTACACTCCTTCAAGGTCAATAACCAATTCGAGTAAAACAACTGTTAACGTCAAAACGGAACTGAGCAACGGATGCTGTTGCGAGTCTATTTATAAGTGTGGTGACGTCTGCGCCGATACGGAGGCCGTCGAGGGACATCGGCTCGAGGGACATCGACGCGCAGTGCCCTCTACTGAAATAATTCCGAGGCCAGCAAGCTGGGAGATGATCTATCAAAGATTAGGAATACGTTGGAGGAACATCCCATCGAAAGAACGTTACAAGGTAAGAAGTAACTTGTTCTTCTGTTGCATGCCCCCTTTTTTTTTCTCTCTTCTAATTCACAGATTGTAAAGAAACACTTCCCTTTTAAACTTTCTATTGAGATCTATGCTTGTTCATTATGTTTTATATATGTAAAGGATGTGAAAAGATTAGATTGTATTGTACTAATGATGATTTTTATATATATTTGTAAAGTTGAATTTTCAACTAAACCAAATAAAAATAAAAAAAGAATAAAACCTCAAGAACAAGTAGAGATTTGTTACTGACAAATAGAATCTTTGCACCTTCCTGAAAGGAAACGCTTTTGGGACACAGACGAAGAAACCCACTGGAGTTAAACAGAGTGCAAAGGTACCAATGAAGGACTGCCAAGCTGTGCCGGGCAAGGCCCAAGGCAGCATCATAAATTGAAGAGGAGGAGACTGGAGAGAGAGCAACGCCTGGGAGCTTCAAACCAACTGGGGAAGCGAAGCTGCAAGAGACGAGACGCGCTGCCTCTGATGTCAGAAAGGGTCTGGCATTTAAAACCGGGCAGGCAGTACCCGAGAGAAGCTGTAGGGAGAGAAACCAATGAGCATGAAAATACTTTGTGGTGGCATGACCGAAGGACGGTGTACTTGGAAATTCCCTAAACAGCGCAGAGACCACATATCTAAATGCACCACGGAGCATGCTGAACGCATAGGAAACAAGAAACTGAGAAGCCAACCTGACAGTGAAAACGAAGCTGACCGCACTGCAAACCTGGTGATGCGATCCCCATGAGAACAAGTTAACTGGGAGAGCGGGAGACCCGTGTGGGGGCCCGACCATAGTGAATGGAATATTCATATTCATCGCAGTGAAGGAAAAATATATTTGAAGAGTGAGAGCCATTACTGGAATACACATTCTTGTCCCAAGTAAAGAATCAAACGTTATCGAAGAGTGAGAATCATTACTGGACCACTCATCTGTTTCCCAGTAAAGAAGAAACATTTTAATTTATTTTATGAAATCCGTTTTGATGGTTTTCGTAAAGTTACAAAACAATAAAAATCGTAAAGCACAATGCATCTCACTTTGCGACCCTGCTTCTCAATTCCCTTCCCTTAGATATGCATGGACCTCTCAATACCTTCCCGCCACCCGTTCCGTACTTTTCTCTCCATGAACCCCAGTCCCCTGTCTCCAATACCCTACACCCTACCCCGTGTGGCCAGTCTGTGGGATTTCATACCATGTGTAGCCAGTTTCCCCATATTTTGAGGTGTTTCAGGGGACAGCCTCTATCCCTGTATAATCTCCCTTTTAGGTCGCAACAGTGGTCCATACCTTCCTTCCAACCACTTGTACTTGGCATTGTCGGGCTTCCCCCACCCTGCCGCTAGACCTTATTCCCACCAATAGCCCTGTTGTGAAGACTCTTCTTTTGAATTAAAATGCGTACTACCCTAAATGTGCAACAATCCTAATTAGGGGCATTTCCGATACTTGAGAGCCTAGCACCCTTGATGTAGTATCCAGTATTGACCCTCAGAAGGATTGCATCATGGGGCACTCCCAAATCAGGTACAGGAAGGTGCCCACTCCTGTCCTACACCTCAGACAGTATGAGTCCTTTGCCCTCGCCATGCTGTGTAACGTTTCCCTAGTGTAATAGACCCTGTGTAGGATTTTATATTGGATAAGGCGTAGCCTTCTGGATATGTTTGCTTCCCTAGGTGACCCTAGGGCGTCCAGCCATTCCTCCTCTTCCAATGCACCCAGGTTTTCCTCCCATCTATCTTTGTTTATTCAGCGATTGAGAGGTAGAGTTGTTTATCACCTGGTTTAATAGTGTGACTGCTTTCCCTGTGATTTTCCCTTCCAATAGGTTGACCTCCAATGGGGGTAGTGTTTCAGAATATCCCAGTTTTCTCTACCCTCATGAGCTATTGCATGTTTCAGGCGTATATATGTAAATTGATCTGTTAGATCGTAGATGACCTATAGGTGCCTAAAGGATGGCAATAGTTTTTGATCAATATGTCGGCCTTTCCTGATCCCTTGCATGTACCATTTTTTGTGGATTCCCCATTTTTCCAATTTCGGACCGATCCAAATTGTCCCATATATGCAATTCCAAAGTTAGTGTCCCACCCCAACCCATAGCCTGTGTCACGTCTTTCCTTACTTCGATTGCACACTGTCCTGGCTGAGGTATTTTTAATCTCTGTGGGCTCCGATCACTTCACGTTCCATCCTGATCTGTCCCATTACCCTGTCGTCAATCCTCCTTTCCACATAGATCATGTCCTTGTTTTGAGTGCTATTCTCAGAGAGCTATTTCCCATATTATGTCTCTTTGTATATTCCCTATAGTTTGAAATGCCCATCGAAGATTTACACAAGGGTATTTTGGAGGATGTAGAATAGTCGAGGCAAAGCCATCATTTTGAATGAATTTGCTCTACCTGACCGCGATCGGAAGATTTGCCCAGTGTTTTAGCGTCCTCCTGTAGTCGCGTTATACTCCAGCATTAGAGCTTTCATAGATTCACGTGCTGTGAATATTCCCTGTTGTTAGGCTGGGAATCCTCAGCAACATAGACGAGTTCAATTTTAAACTGAAAACTAAGTCACTTTAGTGATCTATCGTCATCCTTTTTTATCCATATTGCCCACAGCCAATGGAAAGGGCTCCCTTAGCTTCACACCTTCAGATTTTTTACTGCACTTTTCATGTTGAGGGTCCTCGATTTACTCTTTCGCTTCAATTGAAAATATTATACAAAATGTAATTGAAAGGTGTTTCAACGTCATTTTTTAGATCCTCGTTCAAGAATCTCCACTAGTCATACCAGTCCATGCCACGGTCCGACCGCTCATGAATAAACAGTTTCTACACAGACCTGCAACTTTGGGCCTACTACGATGTTGGAGGCCAAAAATAATTATTTTCAAGGCCTGTACACGCTGTGGTCTAAAGAATGTTTTCATAGAAGACCTCCATGAAAAGTGCCTCTACTGTCTCCATCCTCATCACATTATCGAGGAATGCAAGATTTTTCAGTCCTTTTCAAACAAGAGCTTTCAGGATTGTCATCGGAGGTTAGTGGCATTGCTCGAGAATGCTGGGGTGGCTTCTGACTCGGCTTCGTTATGGAGTCAGCCTTCACTTCGGCTGGGTAGGTCTACCCAGCCGAAGCCCATGTACCTCTTCAAAGAGATCAACATCACATGAGATCCGTCTACAGGCAAATGGAAGGGCGCATGGGCCCCTCCTGCCCCCCACCCCCATACTTCCCTGTCAGTGTCAGCCAAAACACAGCCTAAGACATTTTTTCTACCACCTCGTCCACGACACAAATTCAGACTTCTGGTTTTTTGGTGGGTATAAGCCATTCCGCTGCATCCATGATGGCTAGATCGACACCATTGTTGGCCACAGTTGCCACGAAAGCTCTGTCTACGTTATACACCAGACTGTCAACTACCAAAAAAAAAACCTTTTGGGTTGATGACCAAAATGGCCCGGTCACCATCTGCAACTCAAAAACCTCTTCATCAGCAATATCAAAATCCTCATCCTTGACTGTATCGCAACCTACAGGGGCATTACAGACCATACTGTCAATACCTTTGTCGATTTTAACTAAATATACGTCCACATGATCCGCTACGATGAAGACTTCATCCCCTACGCTGCCACCATTAAAGTCATCAGCGTTGCCTACATTGTCACGCCCAACTTGCCCTATGGCTCTGTGCTCCATGCCTGTTTTTCAGCCGGTAGACACACTATAAGACATTCCTGAAGAACCACTGTTTCTCTTCTGAGGGGGAAGGATGAGAATTCAGCCCTTCCAGTCCAGTTGCAGACCTGCCTCCTCCAGGGTGGGTGCCAAAAAAGGTGCCACCTCGCCAGGAGGCTCCAATGCCTACGCCATCGGCACCTAGAGAAGTCTCTATAGACTTTCTAAACACACTCAAGCTCTTGTGTCAGAATTTCAGTTAAGGTTGCCAGCCACAATGGCTCCATGGCAAGCCATCATGCTCACTGAACCAGGTCCCAGTGGGGTTCCCTGCCCCTTGTTTCTCAAGGGAAGGGGATCGGCTCCAAAGGCCACTGCAGTTTACAGACAGAGTCCGAACATGTACCCGACAACCAGCAGCATGTTCACACCACTGAGACTAATGAAGATTTTGATATAATACCGGCGTATGGCAAACAAGAGGAGGCCTCCCAGCAGGGATTCTCCTCCAGATGAGATTGGGTCTTTTCACTTCCTTATATTTCGGGTGGATGCTGGTGGAACAGAAGAAAGATTGCCTGCTTTACCAGCGGCGTGAGCAGCACAGGCAGTCTGTCCTGGCAATACCCCTCCTAGACAACCTATGCGAAGACGATCTTCTCACAACAACCAATCCATTGTCAACTCTTCCCAAGAAGGAGTGTTTTCATAAGAAGTCATCTTACTAAAGTCGACACCTCCAGAGCCAGACTCTGTATTCTCAGCGGCCGCATGGAAAAGATTGAGAAATCCATCCTCCAGCTGTTCTGTCCAACTGGATAAGACCTCAATGCTTTCGGCAAGAGAATTGTTAACACCGCAGTCACTACCGTCAAGGCAGTGAGTGCCAAGGCCATCCTTTTTTTTAAAAAAACTTATATTTATAAAGGTTCACTTGCACAATATTTTTCAAACAGTACACAGTGATCAGAATACAAAGTAATATACAGGTGGTTAAACAGAAAACTTCTCACAGTGATCATATGAGAGCACCCCATTATCTATTGGCTTGTACTATGGCGATAACAAGGAGTCAACTTGAGCAATTCCCCTAACATAGCAACCTTACTCCCCATGAGGTTGATCTGACAGCTCTGTTCCTGTTGTTTCTCCCCGATTGGTTGCTTTCCCTAACTGCAATAAGGTACGCATCGGATCCCAAATATCTCCCGGTCTGGATGTAATAGGTTGTAGCCAGCAATATTTCTGTTGCATGTCACAGCACCACGCTAGATCTTTCAACCACTTTGCTAAAGTAAGGATCCACATTGCTTGGCCAAAGCACTAAAATACATGATTTTGCTAGCAACATACAAATGGACAACAGCTTCTTCCCTCTTTTGGGGATCCCTGGTAGCCACACAAATAGACGACATAGAATATCTTGCGGACTTCGTAGTTGACCAAGCTGCCTGTCAGTTCAGTCACCTGTTGCCAGTAAGTTGCCAAGAGCGGGCAATGTCATAGGATATGCATACAATCAGCACTATCTCGTGTTTGCACCTAGGGCATCGCCTCTTACAGGACTTTTCAAATTTTTTCTGGACTGCCAGTGACCTATACGCCGATGAAGGATTTTAAACTGTACGAGTTTAACGCGAGAACTGATCGCCGCCTTTCTTGAATACAAGCACATACATTTCCATCTCGCATCCCCCAACTCCTCACAGATATCCAGCCCCCCCCCCTCCCCATTTTGTCCTGCTAGCTTGGGACACAACACCAACGTCCCAGTAAGAGTTTCCCATTTAATTCTGGGCACTTTTGGTCTTCACACCAACTTCACCATTTATGACCTCAGCGTTGTAAAGAACTGTGCGCGTGGCCAAACTGTGATATTAGAAAAATAAATTTAATAGTTTAGGGAGGACTATCCTTTTTATAATCGCTACCTTCCATAAAAGTTAGACTGGAAGTAACACCCACCGATCAATCTTACTCCCGGGTGCCTCTAAGTAAACCTTGTGGTTCTCTCTAAGCAATTGAGAGCGACTCCTGCTCACATGAATACCTAAATACTTTGTAGAAGCCTGTTGCCAACTAAGTCTTTGTTCCCGGGGGCTGCAGAGTAGCGTTAAGTGTGAACAGGATTGATTTTTTTCCAGTTTACCTGTGGGTCTGATAGCCTTCTGAACGCTACTATTTCTAGTGAAAGAGGAGGAAGATTACTGCCTTGATCTTTAATATTTTAATATATATGATCATATCTGCATAATGTGAGATCAATTCCAGTGCCTCCCCCCCCCACCCCCAATGCAAGCCCCTTATGTTCATGAAATGCCCTTATGCGCACAGCTAGCGGCTCCATCGCTGTTGCTTAAGAGCCAGGATAGCGGACACCCTTGTCGTGTTCCCCAACCAAGTTTGAACACTGCTGAATGCCTACCATCTAAGCCAATCGTCGCAGTCACTCGGAGTACAACTGTAACGCTCACCTGATTCCCGCAGAGGCGCTGGTCTTGACTGGGTGAATGCCGTATCTTCAAAGGTGATGTGTAACACACGGTTGGCTCTTTGGGCTGGACCTCTGTGCACTGTATGTCTGACTCGAAGAGTAAGATGTCTGCAATTAGAAAATATGGGATTAATGAACTGGGGTTATTGGGTGCCTCTCTCCTCTTCCCTTTCTCTTCTCCTGTAGAACCCCAAAGGTTAACACCCTCACCTTAGGTAAGTGAACGCCGAGCTCTCCATCTGCCTCGGGGCAGGGTGCCGTAACCAGTTTCTTTTCTGGATAAGGGTGCAGGCCTCTTGACCTCAGAGGACTGCTGTCCGTCATTAACTGCACGAACGGTAAGTTCTGGGCACTTCAAATGTCTTAAAAGTCTTTTGTAATGATATCTCTTGTTTTGCAGGGTTCCGGCGATGGCGGGCTGATGAGAGTTGAGGATCGAACCCGCGTGAGGAATAGCAGCGCCTGGAAGCACGTAAGTAAGCGCTTGTAGCCTGCTTCACGATGCGCACTAACTGTCCCTTTTATCTTGCAGGTACAAGTTCGGAGCTTTAGAGAAGCTGAAGGGTGCTGGAATACCCACTGGATTCGGCGTGGGAAGGAGTAATGGCACGTGAGTAATAAAGTTGCCCAATGTCTTTAAACGCACCTTCTTTTGTCTTTCAGATGCGGGATGCAGCGCCGAAGGCCTCCGGAGCGTGCGAAAAGCTGGTAAGCTTTTGTCTTTCAGATGCCGGAATGCAGCGCGAGGCGTTGGTGACAGCCGATGGACCAGGTAAGAGATGCGCTGCCACTGAAGACCGTAGTGCTAACCTGTTCTTTCTTTGTCTTTACAGGTGCTGCTGAAGACTGGATTCCAGGATGGTAAGCCTTTGTTCCCTTAGGCCCAGGATCAGAAGCAGAAGACACGATGAGCGTTCTGCTGCAGAGAATGCAGAATAACGCAAAGCAAGATTCATCCATCGGGTGTGGTTTAAATAGCCTCCTGTAGTGCTTAGGTGTCTCCTTCCACAGCCACGCCTAGGTAAGAAAAGAGTTCCTGCTTTCCAGAAGAGTTCCAGTGTTCTGAACCTAGGGAGTGGCTCCTGCCCCACCCAACAGGAAAAGTAGTCCCAAACAGAAGAGGATCAGGGGTTCAACTGGCAGGTAAGTAAGCAGCATGGTCTGCTGCAGTTAAGTCCACCCAAGCATTATGAGCCCGGGGCTTCCAGCGCTGGGACTGGGCATCTTTATGAGCCTGGTGCCACTGGCGCCAGGACAGGGTCCAAAAGGTCCCAATTGTGACTGGCTGGCACTCGGAACCGGGGTTATGGGTCTGCTTCCAAGGGAGTCGGGCAAGTCCTGATCTTTTGGAAGCAGAGATCATGACAACAACACCTTAACACATTCCAGAAAATATTGTGGTACACCGATCTTCTCCAGGACAGCAAACAAGTAATTCCATGGGACTGAGTTGAGCGCCTTCTCTATATCTAATAGCGCCCCAATTGCTTGTACTGAGGGATCAATACGTGCCAGTACCCCAAACAGCCGCTGCAAATTAAGGACTGTGGAGCGGCATGGAATAAACCCAGCCTGGTCAACATGCACAATAGAGGGAAGGAAGGAGAGTAGTCGATCAGCTAGTATTTCAGAGAAAATGTTTGTCTCTATTGTTATGGGATATCTGCCTGTAAGAGGCACATTTCAACGGGTCTTCATCTGGTGTCAGTATCAAGGAGATGATACCCTCTTGCATTGTAGTAAGCCGGGAACCTACTTCAAGGCTTTCCTGCCATTGCTGGAGCAAGTACGCTGTCACGTTGGGACCAAACTCCTTAAAAGAATTCAGAAGTAATCCCATCTGATCCCGGTGTTTTGACTGTCAGGACGTCCTTAATAGCTTTCATAACATCCTCAGCTGTTATTGGTGCACCCAACACATCTCTTGCTTGATCTCCTTGCCCCTTCAGCTCGCCTCCCCCACGAAGCTCCGCACAATGACCAGGTCTGCACTTTCCCTATCCGTATACGGGCTCGAATATAATTTGCTAAATTACGTCAGTATAAATTTTGGCTCTGAAACCATTCTTCCCTATCCGCTACCTCTCTAAAGCGATCTAGTATCGATCGAATTGTCGCCAAGGACCTACCAGAGGTACTCTGCTTATTTCCAACTTCCAGTGTTCTAAGCTCATCCTGTAGTTCACCCAACCTTCTACATATCCCCCTATAGCACCCCACATTCAGTCCAAATGCAGCGACCCTCTCAGATTTACTTTTAACGCCTCCCAGCGGGTCCCTGCTAAGGCCACTGATCCAACATTACACGTGATAAATGACGATATAATCTATTGTACTTTGCTTCGGTATACCATGTCCAATATCGCTTGACTGTTGAACCGCCATTGCGGGTGAATAATCGCTAAGTTTGTCATCCGAAATTGCCACACTACCGGGAATGGTCTGAAAATGTCCTTTTCTGTATTGCGACCCAAGGCCGGTCCCACCAGTATGTAGTCTATGCGAGAACACACAATATGAACAGAAGAGTAGAACGAGAAATCCCGCTCATCAGGATGTATACCCCCACAAATGAACCAATCCAATATCCGCCATTGCCACCATTATTGCCTTAGCCGTCTAGGACAATGGTCTTGCACTTACTGTGGATCTATATCGTCCCGCATGTAGGATAGCGTTCAAGTTTTCAGCTACTATTAATTGTGTATGCGAATAAGCCATGCATTTAACCCAAAGGGTATCATAAAATCCATGATCCTCCACATTCGGTCCGTACACTTTGACCAATGTAATTAGGTTCCGGGCCAGCATACCTGACACTATAACAAGCCTTTCTTCCGGATCCCTCTCCTGATGCTGCATCCTAAATCCCAATGACCTATGAAAAACAATCTAAACAACCCATGAATAGGAGGAGTATGACATATAAAATCGAGCATCTCCCCATGACTTTTGCTAGCCCATCATTTAGCTTCCCCATCAAATGTGTTTCTTGAAGAAACAGTATCTCAGCACCATGGTGCTCCCCATAAGCCACAATTATACGCATTTTTGCATGCTTATTCAGCACTCGCGTTCCAACTAAGGAGAGTTCCAAGCCCATGCATCTGGATCCTAGCCATCACCCTGCTAGCTCTGTCTACATATCCTCCTAAGTTTAGCAAGACGAAAAAATAACCGTGTGTACTCTGCACAGCTCATACAAGACATGTGGACCAGTTTTATTTGAACACCCCAAACCGCAACACTCCCTTGTCCGCCCAAACAACCACCTTCCACTCCCTTATTACGAAACACGCCCACCCCCACCGCCCTTCCCCAAATAGCAGTGATAACTCCCCTCCCACCTGTGCAACCACAACAAACCCCTCATCAGGGCACCGGACTCAGGTACCGGACTCGGCGACTTCCACTGACCATCAACCTTGAGCCACTCTGACGGAGGAGGTGGCACACTTTAATCAGGGTAAACAGCAACTGGCCCATTTCTTTACATAACATAATTATCACAGCAACCAACATAGAAGCTGTACTACATATCGTATTTCTGATGGGTAAACATTTCCCAACTCAAACTCGTTGATTAAATATAACTGCAGGCACAACAACATGCTTATCAAAACACACTCTGACTGTGATATGCCCACATAGACCCCCACCCCCTCAGGTCTTGAGTACGGATTCAATGTATGCAATTACTTCTGTAAGAATAAAAGGGTTTCGGTGGATGACTCGCAACTTACACAGGTATAGCATAGTGTACAGCATCCCCTTTTCCCTCCCTAGTCGCTTTGCGGCCAGGAAGTCTCGCCCGCTGCACAGTCAGAGTGAAATCTTGGTAAAACAGCACTCTGGCCTCTTTATAATGGAGGTGCCTGCGCAATATGATATAATGGTTTTGTTAGTTCAACTGTCTTGCTTTGACCGGGCGCATGTTCTGTCCCATTCTGTGTTTCTGCACTGAGACTCGGTGTGCCCTCTCGCCTAAAAATTGCGGGGACAGCAGGGGATCCTCTAGGACCTCTTTGATAAAGACTTCCATGACAGCTCCTTGTTCTGTGCTGGGAGTGACTCTGGTATCCCTACCACTCTGATGTTATTGCGTCAGGATCTTGCTTCCAGATCTTCGTTCTTATCCCAGATTTCCTTTACTTCCTTCTGGAGTCCACGGATAGCAAGTCATCTCACTGCTCATGTCCTCAAGCACTTCCACTCTGTGCTCTGCCTCACGTAAGCGACTGCTCTTTCTCTATCCTCTCCTGCATGTGATCCATCTTCTACTCCATGCTGTCGAGTTTAGTATTCACCAACGCATAGCTACTCTTCATTTCTGCCAACATCAGGCTCAACTCTGAAGACAGACCAGTCGTCTCGGGGGGTGTAGTCTTGGCCAAACCAGGCGATGTCATCTCTTCCTGCCCAGCCGCACAGGGAGTAGCTATGGTACCTTTTACACAACGTCAGCCCTTCTAAGTAAATTTCAGGCGGCCCTGCTTTTTATTCCCCTTGGCCATCCGACAGCTGCACCCTGATTTCCACCACTGTCGGACCCCACTGTGGTGCAGCCTGCTTTATCTTCTGTCATACAATTGGGAGGCAGGGGGCACACCAAGCCTTTGGGCCATCCTACAGCTGCTTTTCTCGCACACTTCCCTGCCACTTACAGCTCCTATCAATAATTACTGGGCCACTAGATAGCACAGCCCAGCGTTTCCCTGGTAACTCATTGTTAGTCATCTGATCACCTCCCAGAGCCACCTGTGACAGGAATTAAGAATAACAAACGGACCTACTAGGTGGTGTGTCTTTCGCATCGTGCAAGTGCAGTAGCAGGAAGAGCAGGAGCATGGGGAGGTGGGGGGGAATGCAGGTAAGAATGGAATGTGCAATGCTAAGGAGGGAAAGGAAGTGCAGGTCGGAGTGGAGAGCATGCAGGTGCTGGGGGGGCAGGGGGCGTTGGAGGGGACGGAGGAGCCCCTGGGGTAGGCGAGTGCTAAGGGGAAGCCAGATGGACATGGTTCTATGTTCATTCATCCCTGGATTTTTTGGTTGAAAAAACGCATCACATTTCATTTTTTTGGAGGGGGTACCACCCCAAACCCCCTTCCCTTTTATTTATTCTCCATCCTCCCACCACCCCTATGCCATATATACTCTTTCCCACCCCCTATATTTTTCGATGAGTTATTTTCAGCTGAACTTCTGTAGAATAAATGTGCGATGAACGTTTTACCAAGGAAAAGTGCCAGGGGAATGCAGACAGTGCAGGGAATGAAGGTCCACATGCTAAATCCGAGGAAGGGACTGGATGGGCTCAATAGGGGTGCAAGCCCTGCCACTCATGTAGACAGCGACAGAGACTGCAAGTGCAGGTTAGGGGTGTGGGTCTGGGGAGATCGAGTTGCTGGGGTAGACTGGGCGGGGAGGGCCTGGTGTCCTGTATGAATCAGAAGGAACCAGGCAGCCAGTCAATGCAGCAGAGGGAGACATTAGCAGGGTAAAGGGAACTAAGAAGAGAAAGGAGGGTCTTGAAAAGCTTCTGGAATTTAAGGAGATCCGGCTCAGGTCAGGGAGTAGGGAGGTCATGCCAGAGGGAAGCTCATGCGGAAGAGAGAGATCTACTCCCCACTCTGTTTGGAAAAGCGTGTGGTCTGCAGAGAGTTGGAGCTAGAAGATCTACAGCCTCTAGCAGGGAGGTATTTAGGTAGAGAGAGTTGGATGTAGCGGGTTCCCATGTCCCAGAAAGTTTTGTGGATGATGTAGAGAGTCTTGAACTTGAGCCTCACAACAACGGGGGGGGGGCCAGTGGAGCGATTTTAGGACTGGAGAGATGCAGTCCCTGGGCTTGATGCTAAGGATAAGTCTCGCTGTCCTATTCTGGACTAGTTGAAGGGAGCGAATGTAGGATTTAAGCAGATTGAGGAGAAGGCTGTTGTAGTAGTGCAGCCTAGAGAGGATCAGAACTCTGGAGACATTGAGTTTCTGGGGGAAGGTGAGGAAATGGAGAATGCTTCTGAGGAGGTTTAGCTAAAAGCGGGCCTTCTTAGCAAGGTCCGCGATGTGAGGAGAGGATGAGTGAGAGGAGTCAAAGAGGACACCAAGATTTTTTGCCTCACAAATGGGTGAGGGGAGGGGGCTAGATATTAAGAGGTAAGTAGGGAGCTTGGGTCCCAATGAGAAGGATTTCAGTCTTACTGGCATTAAGGCAGAGATCGTTAGCAGTGCACCATGCCTGAATAGCAGTCAGACCGTCAGGAATGAGAGGGGAAGAAGAGGAGGCAGTGGCAGGAAGCTCAAAGGACAGCTGCGTATCATCCGCATAACACTGGAAGGATAGAGCCCTGAGGTACGCCGCAGGTGGAGAGTGTGATGGAGGAGACAAAAGGGCCCAGTTGAACTTGGGATGGTCGGAGAGGAAGGAGGTCAATCAGTCCAGTGCCAGATCTGTGATGCCAAGGGTATCGTGGAGCTGATTTATAAGGGTGTCATGATTGACTGTATCAATGGCA
This sequence comes from Ambystoma mexicanum, assembly GCF_040938575.1. NCBI lineage: Eukaryota > Metazoa > Chordata > Amphibia > Caudata > Ambystomatidae > Ambystoma > Ambystoma mexicanum. The sequence goes on along the minus strand of NC_090931.1, from coordinate 903,143,560 downwards.
GAGGAAAGGTCAAGAAAGATGAGAACGGATGGAGCATTGGAATTGAGATTTGAGGGCAAGTCTTCACAGGTGTTCAGCAGTGCAGTTTCCGTGCCTCTGGCTGCTCTGAAACCAGACTGGTGGTCGTCGAGACAACCAACATATTCAGTGGTGCATCAGCTGGGTGATGACAAGCTTCTCCAAGAGTTTGTCCAGGAAGGGGGTAATAGAGATAGGGTGGTAGTTAGCCAGGCAGGAGGGGTCGGCAAAAGGCTTTTTGAGGAGAGGTTGCACAAGGGATTGCTTGAGGATTATCGGGAAGGAGCCAGTGGCAAAGGGAGTGATTGCAGAAATCCGCCAGGGCTGGAGCAAGGGAGGCAATGTTGCCCTTGATGTTCTGGAGGAGCAGGGGAGCACCTGTTTGGAAGAAACTTTCATAGAGAGGGCTTGTCTAGAGACCACCTCTTCCGGTAATATGATGAGGGTGGGGAGGTGGGTCTGAGAAGCGGGTGAGGGAGAATGGAGGAGTGTAGAAGAGAGTGAGGACAGGATGTCCTGAGTTTTGGTTATGAAGTGAGAGGCCAGTGCAGTGGGTCAGGGATGGCAGAGGAGAAGTGGAAACTGCAGCAGGATTGGCGAGTTCCTTGCAGATTTTGAACAGTTCAGCTGTGTTGTTGGAAGCACCAGATATGCAGGCTTGGATATAGGCCGCCACCTTCGAATGGACGGAGAGTCTGTATTTGGAGCAGGCGGCAGGCCAGTCTGTAGAGGATGTACTCAAAGCCTGCCACTTCCGCTCAGCAACTCTGAATGTGTGTTCAGAGCGGCTAGGTCAGAATTATACCAGGTGTTGCGCTTGGAGGTAGGCTTCGTGCGGATCCTCATGGCATGGGCATGGCTGTCTAGAGTGTTGGAGATGAAGAGGTGAAGGTTAGGAAGGGCTGTGTCGTTGTGAGAGTCAGTGGCCGGTGTGGGAGGTGGAACGAAAGCTGTGGCAAAAGCGGCAACTGACACTTGCTTCATCGGTCGAATAACGGAGAAGGAAACTGGCATTGCATGTAGATGCTTAGCTGGGGGACCCAAGAGATCCAGACCAGGAGAGGTGTAGTGAGAGGGTTGGAGATGGGGATGTCTGCTGAGATGATTATCCAAGCTGTGTCTGGCTGAGTGCATCAGACCGAAGGGAAGAATGGTGAGGGAAAGAGAGTCACAGGGGCTGCATCAGGGGAGTCGAGGTGAATATAGAATTCTCTAGAAGTATAGAAGTAACAGAAGCTTAGAGGTGGAGGCCAGGAGAGAAGAGGTGAGGTCAGAACACTCTGAGTAGAAGGGGGAGACTGGACCAGGGGTCCTGTAGCTGGTGCCAAAAGTCAGCAAGAGGGTTGGAGAGACACCAAGCCTGCAGACAAGGTATTCGAAAGAGGAGTAGGTCTAAGTTGGTAAGGTAGTAGCAGGGACGCATTCTGGGAAGATCAGGGTCACGCTGTCCCCAGACCGGTTAAGCCTGGGCTTAGACACGATCTTGTAGGTGGCAGATGTCAGAGGAGTGTTTAACGCAGAGCGAGAGTTGAGGGCAGCTCAGTGGAGTCGGTTGCCACCTTTGAAGGTCTTATGGGGAGGGGTACAGGAATTTGGTATGCCCGCCAGTGGTGGCGAAGGGACTAGAAGGGTGGCAGGAGAAGGAAGAAAGTTGATGAGACGGAATGCACCTATACAGAAAGAGGAGGTTGGGTTGAGAGCCCTAGACCATGACAGTGCCTTTCTGGTAGACATTAATGATGCCCCTAGCGGATGGCAAATGGTCCAAGAGTACTTCCCATCAGGTTCCACCATTAAAGGACAAAGAAGAGGAAGGGGAGAGGACTGAGACCATATGGGGAATTCAAAAGTCTGGGGAGGGAACGACAAATAGCCTGGAAGAACCGTTGACATAGGTGCTGAGTGATGGGCAGGCCTGAATTGAAGACCAGGAGATCTTTCTTGAACTTTTTCTTTCCAGGCTTCGAAAGAGAGATAAGATAGGTGATAGAGTAGCAGTTACAGAAGATAGGGAAGATGGTAAGCAGCATATATATATAGAGAGAGAGAGAGAGAGAGAGAGAGAGAGAGATATGAAAGGGGGAGAAACTGCACAATGCAAGACAAACTTACCATGCAGCCTAGCAGCAAGCCTATAGCAGACAAATGGGTGCACGAGAAGGAAATCCGGACCTGTGGAGGGTAAGCTCATCAAAGAGGCTAAGGGACTTGCCCCAGAGGTCTGGTGAGAGACTGCTCAGTACAGTATTCACACTGACGTGCTTCTTTTCGCTTCGCTGTTCAGCATTGGTGCACCACTGCCAGGCTAGTTTCCCAGCTTGATGTAAGCCTGTAATGGCCCTCTGAGGTGTGCATCTGTCAGGGATCAACAAGCAAGATTCCACATGAGTGACTAGCAGAAGTCACTGAGGTGAGTTTGCGCAAGAAGAGGGACCTGCTTCTGCCCAACCAGTCTCTCCCGGGCCCCTGGCAGTCCAGGGCTCTCACCTCTGGGATTTCCATGGATTACCTGGATTACCCTAAGATTTTTTGTCAGAGCTGTTTGTTCTCGCCATCCACATTTTGCATGTTCTAGCACCAGACGGCTCCTCAGCATAGCCAGGCACCATCCAATCTGGGGTTTCCTGTATTGACTGCTTTCAATTAGGGTTACCTTCTTGTTTGTAGGCGCATACATGGGCCTCAGTGTCCCTCTCCTTATTCCGCTACTTGGGTTGGAGCGCTGTCCAACATTAATTCCCTGTGGCCTCACTCTCCTTCCATCAGTTGGCTCCAATCTGGGTGTTGCTGAGGAGCTCTGTGAAGCCCACACAGAGTCACTGTGCCCGGCACAGTAGCAGAGTCTTCCAAGACACTTCGAGGCTGCGATGCATGTTGGTGATCTGTAGCTGGTGTCTGCATGTTGCATGTCGCTAGCTCCCACTTGCCTTCTATGTTCAGCGCCGGCCCTAATGAGCTGCGAACATCACAGGAGCGGCCGCATCCCTGCGGGCCACTCAACTCGCGTTTGCAGGCAATCAAGCCAGCGCTGCGAGGCACGGACCAACGAGACACCTTTCCAGTGGACGAGAGGATCCACCGGACCCCAGGTCCCGGCGAACTTCACGGACACGCCGCGATCCAGGTGCCCCTGCATACACCGCTTTGAGTGATGCTGAACTCCTCTGATCTGCACTGGGCCCCGCTTCGCCACCTGAGATACCTCTCGTTTCTCGCCAGAACCTCACCAGGGCCCTGACACCACTGCCTCCTCAGTTTGCCCATGCGTCCAGCACATTCATGGTGCTGCAGTCAACAGACATTAACTCTGCAACAAGAGACTGCAGCACTAAGGGATCAGCTGGATTCTGCCCAGAGAGTCTCAATCCCACGTGCTCGGGCTACAGCTCTGCAGCAGCGATTGTGGGTGCCTGTAGTATTGCTATTTTACACATATTTGGGACCTTGTCCGGAGCGGGTCAGCAAAGGGATTCAGACTACTCCGCCATCTTTGTATTTTTAAATGTGAGTCTGCAAGTGGCATCCAGAGGTGATGCAAAGGGAGTCACTGCCTTTTGAATGACCTAAAACAACACATGAAGTGAATCAGTGGTCGAAGTGTACGAAAAGAAGTAGTGTAACTATGTTCCCTACTGGCCTACACCGCTCCCCACAAACCCCATCACCATGCACAATGCAAACCCCAAAATACATGCTCCAGCTGTTTAGGGGACCGCTCAGTGCAGTGCACTGAAAGTGGACGTTTTAACTTCTTCCTACACTTTTATTGTTGTTTCTTTTGAAAATAAAAGTATAGGAGCAGTAAAACTTAATTAAAAGAAGTAGAGGAGCACCGCTCCCGCCCACTTCGACCACTGAAGTGAATGCAGTTTCTAAGTATTCTATGAAATTGCTTGATGTTACAGAGGATTCCCAGCGTAAAGAAGTGGAATATACAAACATGTGCATCGCTAAAGAGAACAGAATTTAATGGTAAGTAACCTTCTTCCTTATTTTCCTCTTTGCCGTTGGGGCTTTGGTTGGGTCAGGGTTCCGGACCGTTGTAATCCACACCTACAAATAATCCCTGTAATTACTGCATTGTTTTGGGCTGCCGGAGCCCTTTTTCTCAAAACAATCATCATGAGTAATTACTCTGGGTTCTGGAGTGGGCATTTATTCTTGATGCTCCCCTTCTGGGTTACCTCGGTTCTTCGTTAGGCTTTTTGTATGGGAGCCTTTACCACATTTCCCAATGGATAACATTGGGCCATCTTCCTGCTTTGCTGAAACCTCTCCTATGGCTCCTCATCTTTAAACAACCTCTGGTTCTCTTGTTTTTGGATCTCCTCTGGTTCTCCCTTGTGTTTGGAGCCAAAACTGCTCTTTCAAGGTAAAACCGAGACTTAATTCTTCTTCATTAGTGCGTTTGGCCTATTGATTATTTCCCATTTAACTGTTTGGCGCATTTATCTCGCCTTGGAACTCTCCCAGAGTGGCTTTGGGGTGCATACTTTCCACTGGACATTTTTCCTGTACTGCTCCGGGTTTCACAGTGTTCTACTCCAACAACTGGATTTTTAGCACTTAACTGTGGTTTGAGATGTATTTTTAAGGTCATGCTCCACTTTTTTTTTTTACTTTTAGATTTGTATTAGCATTTCAAACAAACAAAAACCAGCACCATCAGTACTCTTATTCTAGAACATTAAGACTGTCCTTAATAAACCTCACCTTTCCCCTCCCTCTTCCCTACCCCAAAAAACAGTAACAGTGGTTTCTTGCATAATGTCAGATGAAACGATTTGGCTTAGTTCGCTGCCGGTCCACTACCCCTTCCGGGGGACGTCACCCCCAGGCTTGGGATCTTGGTGTGGTGAATCATCGCAAAGAGTCTTGTTACCGCTATATATCGAGCTAGGTATTTGTGGCTCTCCTCCCTCTGGCGACTCCCTCTCCCTTCCCATCCTCATGAGGGGCACTCACCCCTCATTTATCAGCCCTGCGCTGATGACCACACCTTTTTATAGCGTTTGCCAGTGCTCGTTCCCTCAGTGCACTGCCCATCCCCATTTCTGCCTCACCCCATCCGAGGCTGCCCGGAAAGTGCCCAATTCGTCATTCACCATGGCCGTTAGTTTGTCCATTAAAAACATATTTTTCACTTTTAACCGCCATTCATCTTTGCTGGGGGTCGTTGGGCTCTTCCACCTCTGGGCCAGGGCTACCCTCCCTGCCCGTAACATAGTCTCCCGCATCCTGGGGTATCTGTATATTTCAGAGTCTCTCGGTGGTAAGCCCAATAACATAGTCAGCGGATCCTGTGGGAGTGTTTCCTCTGTAACCTTGGCCATCCACCCCCGCAGGATTTCCCTATATGTTTGTATCTGAGGGCGATGCCACCACATATGGACCCTTGAGCCTATAAGGCTGCACCCTTTTGGGCATTGTGGGGAGGCACCTGGGAACATTTTGTATATCTTGAAGGGGTCCTTGTGCCAGCCCTGGAGCACCTTGAAATTATGCTCCATGTCAACTGTGAAAAGATTCCAGTGGAATGCTATCCGGAAGACCTTACCCCATACCTCATCCGTGAGTTCCTCTCCCGCTAGGTCATTCCAGTATTGCTGAAACCCTCGTCTCTCTTTTAAGTTGTTGGTGTTGATTACTTTATAGAACTTGGATACCATCCTCCTCCTTGAGCCGGCTTAATGGAGGGCTCTCTTGAAAGGTCTCTTGAGATTGTCTCCCCACTTCTGGTCACACAGGAGACCCATCAACCTCAGATACTCAAATACCGTGATCATATTGGGTCTCAGGGCCTCAACCACCTCTTTGTAGGCTAGGAACTCTCCTTCCCGGAATAATTGCCCGCCCTTTCCAAACCTTTCGCCGACCAGTTCTGTGCATTTCGCAATCCCCTGTCTCCCAACCAGAGTACTCGCCCCCATAATGATATCATTGGGGAGGGCCATGTAGAAAGGTATTCTGTTTGTGCGCCCTTCCGCCATAGAGAAAACAGTACCCCTAGCGTGGGGTGGTCGCGTAATCTACTCGGAATATCCTTATGTGGGGCCCACAGGAGATCCCTTTGAGCGGGTGGTGCCCATATCTTCCAGGTAGGTCCAGTACATACCATTATCGTCTTTCATGTGCTCCAGCAGGACCCGGAGTTGAGCCGCTTTGTGATGGTGACGAAGTTGGGGAGACCCAAGCCTCCTTCCTCCCTGGGAAGGGTGAGGTTGGTTCTCGAGGGCTTGCCTTGCCAAATAAATCTCTGCCCCGCCGATTGGAGATCTGTTTGGGAACTTTCACGGGGAGGGCTGTGAATAGATAGAGTAGTCTCAGCCGAATATTCATCTTCACTGCCGTCATACGGCCATACCATGAGAGGATCATTCCTCCCCATCGTGTTAGATCTGTCTTGATATTGGCTAATAGGGGGTTGTAGTTCGCTGTGGCCAGAGACGGGAGGTTTCTTGGGACAAGGACACCTAAGTACCGAATTTCAGTTTTCTCGACCCTAATCCCGTGGAATGTAGACCAAGAGTCTAAAGTTGGGTCATGTGCTCGGAGGGGCATCAACATGGGTTTAGATTTGTTGATTTTCATCCCCGAGAAGGTCCCAAAGGTGTCGATTAAGGCAAGAAGGTGGGGTCGACTGGTGGGGGTCCACTATGCAGCCCAGGATGACGTCTGCGAACAGGGAGCGTTTGAATTCTATCCAGCCCCTACGTATCCCCTGTGTTTCTGGAAGTGTCCTCATCGCTATCGCTAGGGGTTCCATCGTAAGAGTGTATATCAGTGGATACATAGGGCATCCCTGTCTAGTGCCCCGGGTAAGGTTAAAGGAAGCCGTTGGGTCCCCGTTTACTTGTACTTTCGCTGAGGGGGCTTGTTAGGCAGAATCCTGTGCAGTTCCCTTGGGGAACACTGCAAAAAGATTAAGACTACAAGAGTAAGCAGTAAACCCAATTGGTAGCAGTCTGCACCACCCAGATTTACCTGGTAGCTGTGGCTGAGCAGTCAGTCTTCTCTCAAGAAAAGTAGGGCAGTATGTAGAGTATACATACACAATAGGGCCAAAACACAGTAGAGCAAACAAACACTGACCAGAGCTTTGTATAAAAAGTATATAATTATTTATTTAAAACACACTTTATGGCATATACTAGCACTCTCAGTCAAAAGCATGTTAAAACACAGTCAGGTAAAGTATAAACACCTCCCTTAATAGTTATCAGACAAGTCAGGGTTAAAACACTACTATTTGTTAGAACAGATGTGAGCGCTTAACCAAGATGGCACTCTGATAATGTAGTTAAAGGGAGAGAAAAAGGCAGAGCATGAGAATAAAACAGTTCCCAACACTTAAGAGTTCAGAGCAAGGGGAGAAAGGCAGGTTATACTGTAGAGCCAAAGTTCATAGGCCAGGCCCACTTTAAATGGAGCAAAGCGAAATGTGCCCAGGATCACACGGTTTAAAGTGCACTGAAAGTCTTTGCAGAGTGTTCACAAGAGGTTGGGGGGATTCAAAAGATATAGTTAGAAGGCCTGGAGCCAACCCAGTTTAGAACCCAAGGATTTAAGGGTCACCTTTAGCAATCTGTAGAAAGGGAGGCCAGGCAGGACAGAGTACCTCAAAGAGAAAGGAAGCTCCAGCGGGGGAGTTGTTCCTGGCAGTGGTTGAAGTTCGTGGTTCCGACCAGGGGAAGAGAAGATCTCGTCGAGGAGGGAACATGGAGTCGTTGCACTGCACAGGGATGAAACCAGCCGCGGAGTTCCCGATTAAAAGGTGCGGTCCTTTTTTTTGCGGTCAAAAGTGGTGATCTTGGCTATCCGGCCGCCGGGGTGCTTGGCATGGGCGATTTGACCAAGAGACGTCTTTGGAAGGCGAAAAGGGCGAACTGGTTGATCCCACTAGCTCAGGGGAAGAAGACTCGTCCAGTAGAAGATCTTCTCTTGTCGTCGGGAAAGTCGTGAGGTAGTTGCAGCAGGGCTTCACCGGTGGTGTCGTCGTTGCAGATGGCTCCGCTTCTTCCCTCTTCGGATTCTTAGGTCCTGTGGCGACTTCTGAAGTTCCAGTCCCAAAGGCCCTGCTTTTATGCAGAAAAACCCCCATTCATCAGCCTAGCTGTCAATCACACATGCTAAGTGGTGAGCCGGGCGGCTCACCACTGGGCCAATCAGAGTAGAGTGCGACTTGGGTTGCTAAGACAATGCAGTCCAGGGTGCCAATTCCCCCCTCCACCCTTCCTGTGGAATCCAGACAGAGTGGCACCATTTGGAGGGCTTCTTTGGAGAAGCCCACCAAAATAGTGGAACAAAGGGCTTGACCTTGGTCAGAGTTACAGAGACGGACACAAACGCCATTTTAGAAAAGAGTTCTGGCAAAAAGACCCAGCCGGTGATTTAATATTAAATAAACCGGCTGTATCTTTAACAATGCACCAAAAAGTGGTGCGTTTAAAATCAATTGGGGAAATCCCATAGAGAATATTCCGGTGGAATATTTCGTGTGGTAACCACTGCCACCAGCCAGAAACTCGACGAGGGGGGGACGGGGTAGTGCCCCTCAAAACAGACCCAGGGGCAATCAAATTACCCCTTACCAGTACTTCCACAATATGATGGTTTGTACTGATTCTGTTCACAATTTTGGACTAGTAACGCCAATGGTGACTTTACATGCCCTGGGAGACAGTAGTCAGGCCCAGGGTATGGAGTCTATGTTTGGGGGTCACTGTGACACCCCTGTGGTACCGCACTGAGGGTGCTGTGTACCACACATACAGAAAAACAGATGATACCCTATGGAGCAAAAAGAAACTCCATAGCCCATAAGCACATAACAAGTCAAAGACATACCTCAAATCATGCTGAAGTGTGGGAGTAAAAGAGTCTCACTCTTAGCAGGAGAAAAAAAACAAACCCCAAAAATCCAGCAAAGCTGCTGGGGGACTCACTAGGTTTGGGAAATTAGCCTTGTAAGAGAATTATCCCGAACAGGGCTCCGTATAGGGCAGCTATCCATTTCCTCATATGGTCCTTGAATCCCATCTTTTATAGGTGGACCATCATGTACCGCCATTCCACTCTGTCAAAGGCTTTCTCTGAGTCGAGGGAAAGTGGGCTAGCGTTTAGGTCTGATTCCCGGACATGGTGGATAAGGTCTATGGTCTTCCGTATGTTATCCGAGCCCTGGTGTCCCCTAATGAACCCCACTTGGTCCCCGCGAACCAGAGTGGGCCTAATCCCCTCCATCCTCCTCCCGAGTACTTTAGCCAAAATCTTAACGTCCGTATTGAGTAAAGATATTGGGTGATATGATGAGCACTCGGTCGGGTCCTTTCGCTCCTTTGGTAACACCACTGTTATGGCCCCCATCACCGTCTCGAGCAGGATCTCCCCCGTAAGGACTGCGTTGAAGGCTTTAGCCAGGTGTGGGGGCGAGGATAGAGCCTCTCCACTTTTTTAACTGTGAATGTGTATCTAATTTTGGTGACTATTTTTCTCAGTGGGGAATTGCAAGGGTAACATCAAAAATGGATATGTATTTTTTGGAGGGCTTTGGCTGTGTTCCTTAAATGTTTTGCATCCTGTAGAAATGTCTTTGAATGTGATGTAGGCATTTTGGATTTTACAAATACTCCGTGGTGTGGGGGGGCAGAATAAATGTGGATTGTTGGTATTGGACTAGGGCCTGTATAATTAATTTTCCTTTTCTTCCCATCCCTTGCCTTTATATGTTTTGGCTACCACCAGGTAGTGGACCTAAAATATTAAATAGGAGTTTGTTGGGTCTTTGGACAATGTAGTGTTGTTGTGCATGCATTAGGGATTTTTAACTGTTTAGATTACAGGGGTCTGCAACCTTTGGCTCTCCAGATGTTTTGTACCTCAACTGCCATCAGCCCCAACCATCCTAGTCAATGGCGTTAGACCATGGGAGTTGTAGTCCAAAACATCTGGAGACCCGCCCTGCTTTAGAATATCTAGTACCGTTCCCCCTCACCACCCTTTGTCTCTGTTGTGTTTATCTGTGGGTATTGGACGTACATTTAATCATAGGGTTGTGTAGTCCTCAAAGACAAATGCTATTTTATTATCTGTGTATTTCTATACTGTTTTGTACTCAAGTACTTATTTGAGTTGACAGTTTTATATGTTCAACATAATATACTAAATAATGAAAGACCAGATGTATGTTTGTCCTAAGCCATCCTGCCCGCTTTGCCTGTTATCACCGCTCGAGGAGAACAAAATGTGTTTTTCAACAATGATAACATAGAGAAAAGGCCCCAGGCAGGGATACCACTTTAACAGCATTTTAGCAGTATACTTTAAGTTGCGTTCATTAAGAAAATATATACATTAAAATATATATATATATATATATATATACAAACAGTTCTCCAGCATGGGGTCTGGCATGGATTCACATGCTCATGAATATTCCCAGTCATCAGGCCGGGAATCCTCGGTAAAGAAAAAAAATCAGTATCAGTTTAGTTTCTGATCTGTCTTTCTTAGTAGTAACCAATCACTGATCTCTGGGTCATACTGCCCCCAGCCAATGACTGCCCTCTCCCTAAGCCCCTCCCCTGGCAGCCATCCTCAGATTTGGTACCACGTAAAGTGGCAGTATGACCAAGTGAAGAGCCGCAGAGGGGTAGGAGGGAGGGTTTGCATGTGAATCCATGCCAGACCCATACTGGAGAATAACAGTTACAGGTAAGTAACTTGTTCCTTCTCCAGCATGGGTTCTGGCATGGATTCACATGCTCATGAATATAAGAATACATAGCAGTACACACATGCACAACCACGGAGGTGGCAAAGGCTCACCATTAAGCATTACATAAACTCAACATTAAGCACTCTTACCTCCCCACCAGGCCCACCTTCAGGCGAACAGGTTGCGCAGCACTGCTTGGCCGACTCTGGATTTCTCCCTGGAATCCCGGTCGACGCAGTAGAATCTCGTGAAGGTGTGCGTCGACCTCCACGTAGCAGCCCTGCAGATGCCCAGCAGGGGCACATCACACCAGGAGAACGTGGTACCCGGATCTTCTAGACCTGTCCACCTGCCCTCCGATTTGTCTTCCGCAAAGAGAGGATCTTCTCTCGCAGAAGGGAGGTCAGGTTCTCCATCCGATATCAGAACCCTCAACCTTCACGCCTGGTTTCTGAAAGGCTGAGATACAAGGATTGGGATCTCCCGGACGACGTAATGTAGGTGTTGCTTTCAGCCAGAAGGCCAGCAACTAAGTCTTTATACCGCTGCCATTGGAACACATTTTGCAGCCGTTGTAGAGAAAAAAATATTGAACCTTTTCATGTAATACACCAATGGTGTTATCTTTCTTGCTTTACTTAGCAAATGCAGGTCTTCAAGTTAGTACGAACAAGTGCAACCGCGAAGAGCTGTCAATCTTTAAGAGCACTGCTGAGGAGCCTTCATATTTCAAATTACCCTTAGTTGTTCAATTTCTGAAAGGATTAACTGTTTTTCCCCCAACCCCTTTACAAGTTCCATTGTGGGACCTAAACCTAGTCTTGAAATTTCTAATGGGTACTCCATTCGAACCCCTTCATTCCTGTTCATTAAGGTTTCTCACTCTTAAAACAGTTTTTCTAGTGGCTTTAACTTCTGCCAGAAGAGTGAGCGAATTACAAGCTTTATCTTGCAAACCTCGTTATACAATCTTTCACAAAGATAAGGTTGTTTTTACAAGTGAAGCACAATTTTCTCCCAAAGGTGGTCTCAGAATTCCACATTACTCAGAAAATAACTCTTCCTCTTTCCCTGGATGGGGAGGAGGATAGAACGAGGGTAGAGAGATTACACAGGCTGGATCCAAGGCGTCCATTAAGCTTTTACATTAGCAGACTTGCAAGATTCGGACAAGCAGGCCAATTGTTTGTGGGATATGGAGGGCATAAATTAGGTTTGCCCATTACAAAACAAACCATTTCAAGATGGATCATTTTAACTATTATTGAAGGCTATAAATTGGCAGGAAAAGAGCCCCCTCAACACCCTAGGGCTCATTCAACCAGGGGTATCACAGCCTCTTCAGCTCTCCAAAGAGGTATTCCATTTAAGGACATATGTGCGGCTGCCACATGGTCGTCCGCACACACTTTAACCAAATTGTACACCCTTGATTCCTCCTCTTGCCAGGAGAAAAGATTTGTAAAAGCTGTGTTGCACTCTGGGAATCTTTAAAGGGAAACATTTCATTTTACTCCCGCCTGGTCTATATACTACTGCTATGGGAGTCTATCAAAGATGAGGAATACGTCGGAGGACACAATCCCTTCGAAGAACAAGTTACTTACCAAGCTGGTAACGTTCTTTCGATGGGATGTTCCTCCAACGCATTCCTTATCGCCCCTCCCATCCTTCCCTGCAGTAAAAAATGTTTGCTTGTAGTTGCAGCTTAAGCTCCTTCAAGGTTATTAACCAATTCATGCAAAGCAAAATTAAACTTCAAAACAGAACTGAGCAACGGACGCTGTGCGAGTCTATTTGTACTCATGATGACGTCGGCGCCGATATGGAGGCCGTCCAGGGACACCGACTCGAGGGACGTCGACGCGCAGCGGCCTCTACTGGAAAAGATTTCCGAGGCCAGCAAGTTGGAATGGATTTTATCAAAGATAAGGAATACGTTGGAGGAACATCCCATCGAAATAACGTTACCAGTTTGGTAAGTAACTTGTTCTTCTCATCCAGACAGCTCCACCTGCATGTATTACATCAACAAGCAGGGTGGCACAGGTCTCCCCTCTGCAGACTGTCATCGACATTTGGGAGCGGGCTCTGGTGAACAACATGCACTTGTCGGCAATGCACGCCCCGGGGGAGTTTAACCTACAGGCAGACAGGCTCAGCAGGCTGTGCTCGGACAACTACTATTGGTAGTTGAACAAGGAGGTCCTTCAAGGGATCGTCACCAGTTAGGGTCAGACGCAGGTGGACTTCTTCGCCACCTGTACCAACAGGTGATGTCCCCAATTCGCCTCCTGGCTGGGGCAAGGGAGGGATTCGTTAGGCGACGCGATGCAGATACCTGGAACAACATGAACGCATACGCTTTTCCCCCCACTACCCTGGTGCACAGGGTCTTCTGCAGGGTCTGGGAATCGCGGGCCTTCGGCTTATCCTGATGGCACCATGGTGGCCCGCAAGACCCTGGTTCTCTGAACTTCTCAGTCGGATCAGCCCCTGGTACATCTACCAGTGGGCCCAGTACACCTGCTCTCGCAGCAAGAGTATACAGTGGTTCACCCCGCCCCGCAGAAGTTGGCCCTTGCAGCGTGGTTCCTGAACAGGTTACCCTGAAGCATCTGCACCTGTCACATCCTAACCTGGCTATCATACAAGGGGCTAGGAGCGACGCTCCCAGGAGCCAGTAAAAAAGCAAGTGGACCATGTTCTGTCACTGGGCAGAATCAAAGGAAATTGATCCATTGACTTGCTCGTTGGACGACGTTCTATCCTTCTCTGCGCACCTCGCCCATTCAGGGGTGCAGGTAGACGCATGCTGCACGTATCTGGCAGCCATTGGGGCCTACAAGAACCTGGGCGAGGAGGTCTTTTCATCCTCGAATCCGGTGGTTAAGAGCCACTTTGCTCTTGTGTGGGACCATAATGTGGTCCTGGGCGCACTGGTGCATAAACCATTTGAACCTATGGCGTCCACGAACATCAGGCTAGTTACCATCAAGACAGCCTTGCTAGTGGGCCCTATCTCGGCATGTCGAATCGGCGAAATCCAGGCGCTGGTGGCTTCAGAGCCATATCCTCCATTTCACAAAGACAAGGTGGTGCACAGGTCACAACCTACATTTCTACCTAAGGTCGTCTCCCCTTTTCACCTGAATGGGGAGATAGTATTACCGACATTCTTCGCGGACCCTAAGGCTGAGGCTCAGAGGATATTGCACTGTCTGGATGTCAGATGTGCGCTAAGATTTTACCTGGTCAGAACCAGACCCCCTCTTCATCACCTTTGGGGGATCAAAACCAGGCTGTCAGGCTGCCAAGGCTTCCACAGCCAGGTGGATGGTTATGGCTATCAAGGAGGCGTATGAGGGGCAGCACAAGCCATTGCAGGCAAACATGCATGCCCACGCCATCGGAGCTAAGGCCACAGCAGTAGCTTTCCAAAGACATGTACTGTAGCAGGTTATCGGCTTGTATGACCCCTATAGAGTGAAAAGCCTGTTTATGAAATCTCTCTGTTGTGACATCTGTGAGGATACATCTGTTGTGTACACCACATTGAATTTCCTCCAACACTCCCCTACTTCAGATTCCTTGAACTGAATCCATTCATCTTCGATATAATATAGACAGCCCGGGCTACAGCCGAGCTCATCACGTCTCCTTTATGCACCTTTGGATAGATGGCCCACCCCCCTTTTTGCAATGACACGTACATGCATCCAAGTGAGCCACCCCGGGCCAGTATGTGTACTGTGGCATCTACAGTTAGGCATTACCGTCGCCCCTGGTCTGCCACCATGGCTACGGCTCATTCTAATACAAACAACTTTTTGACTGTTTTGGGTTTGTCACACTGGAGCCCATTTCGATGCTCATACGTCTGACAGTGCTCATTCTCCATGTAGCGAATAGACACACTATGCAGCTAAGGGACAACCATGTAGTACCCCTTACCGAGAACAGTGAACACTAACAATGGTTTCCACCGTGCCGCATATGCTGCCCTCCATGTGTGTATACCGGCAATCATCCATGTTTTCGCGCGGGCTTGTTGCCATGGCAACAATGTAAACATACACATTTCGCACAATGGTTTTTACACATTTTAGCCCAGGTCAGTGACTAATTTACTGGTGTTTGGAAGTTTCACCTCTACAAGCGTCTACACCACTGTGTTTGGAAACCACTGTGTGTACAGCTACAAAATGGCCACCGCTATTTAAACGCGGTGACCATAGTAATGGCGTTCGCATCGCCATAACGCTGGCTGCAGTGCCCGCGTACCTAACTTTTAAAGCCCAGTGTTAGTTCTGTGCTTGTCCCAAGCCCCGGCCAGACACACTGGGAACACGGGCTATCATGCGAAGCCCACGCCAGCCTGCACACCATGTTCCAGCAATCAAGTTGGACTACACATTGGAATTACAGGTAATCCAACCCCGAGTGCACGGATTACCACTAAGCTACATTCCTCGAGCGATTGGGAACTATGCTCATTTTTACAGGGATAACATATAAGATCCTGTCACTGCAGCAACACTGCATCTGTCTTCTACCCCATGCCACACACACGCGACCTTGAATAAGGTAAGCGTTTACACTTATGTGCTTATACTCAGATTAATGCACTTGATCAATTCGCGATACACTATGCCCCCCCCCTTTTTATTCTTAACAGGCGCTCAGTACTACTGATGCTAAGAAACACTGCAGGTCCCTGGACCTATACTCTTTCGCCTATGGCCATAATGCAGCATACGTACGCGAACTAGAACAAGGTAAGCAATTTTAATTGTGTACTCAAAATTCAGAGCAATTTGTACTATGTTGACTTTATGTACCAATGTGCGAGGAATTTAACTTGCTATTTGTTTTGTTCTGCAGTTTCTTTTGCTCTATCTGTATAATCTGGTGTTCTGCATTATACAATAACAAATCAGCATGTATAAATGCTACCAATCATAAAAATAAGTATTTCTACAATTCAGGTGTGGTACTTGTATACCCTGTGATTTGAAAATGAGCAGCAAGGTGGGATGCTGGTTGTACTGACCCGTTCACCTGTATCTGATGATTATATAGCCCTCCTGGACAGAATAGGGTCACCACCAGGAGCCTGTCTCTCAACTAGGTTATCAGCAAAGCAACTACGTGGGCTACTCCCTCGGCCTTCTACAAGCACTACTGCTTGGATGCCAGCTCCATGTCTGAGGCATCATTTGGTCAGGCAGTGTTGAGGCACTTGTTTTCTTAAGAGGGGCAACTCTCCACCCTGGGGCTACATTCACTTGTAATCCCCCATACAGTATGGAGGAAGGGGGACAGGATGGGATGTAGGAGTAATTATAAGTTACTCACCGTAGTGACTAACTTACTTGTAGTCCATAGTCCACTTTCCTCCATACAACCCACCGCCCCCCCCCCCCCAATAGAACTGGTATCATTAGGCAATGTTAATATTGTCGACGCGTCAAAGGGGACGGAGGAGTGGCGCCGGTGGACGGAGGTCAGGGGAGCACATGCTGCCAGGGACGGACCCCCCCTCCCCCTTCGCATCTTAATTTATAGGGGGAGATGATTTTTCTGGTGAAAATGTTTTGTCTCCCGTCCCTAGCGAGGGACGCCCATACAGTATGGAGGAAAGGGTACTATGGACTAGGAGTGTGTTAGTCACTACGGTGAGTAAGTTGTAATAAATTTGTTGATTAATCACTATTTCTATAACAAAATAAATCACTGATGTATTATGTAACTATTAATTGTGGTATGTATTATGTCAGTAATATTCTTCATGTAAGTTTTAAACTTTATTTGACTTCAGTTTACTTTATTTTATGATCTCATGTCTACTTCGAATCATGCTGCACGTGAATAGTATTACTCTGACTTTCCTCAACATTATGTATTTGAGTCCAAAACCTGTAAATGTAATCCAAGACAATGAGGAGCAGATATAACAATTGGCCGTATGTAAATTACGTTAAAATACACCACATAATATATTTACACTTTGAAAATGAAATGTCTTTCTTTACACACATTAGCCCGTGTACACAGGCTTTTCCACTAGTATGTGCATATTTTTCACTATGTCAGTATGGTATATCTTTTTATGGATAACTATGTGGACTAATTGTATTTTTCTGTCAGCCTGTTACCTCTTCCTGAAAATTGAGCCCGATAGCTCTGCCAAACTACCTACGTTAAAGAGAGGTTTGGCTCGGCTATGCCCCCCTATCCCCCCCACCTCTTACGGTTATTATACATGCTTTTCTGCTCATTTTAAAGTATTTATCTTTTTATGGATGTTTCTTAATGCGTGTTTCTATAATAAAGTACATTTTCAGTAAATATATTGTCTGGAAAACCCTTTATAGTGTTCTTTTGTGTGATTAGTTGTACCTTGCTACAATCCTGCTCATGCAAAGAGTGAAGCCAATCTGCCCAGTTACACTGCAATTCCAGAGTACGGTCTAACTTTGTTGAAAGCCCTGCATACCACTATAGGTTGTTTTCTAAGCCCTCAGAGGTCACTTAGTAATCACACTTTAAAGAAAATGTTAAATACGAGCATGCATTGTTTGAATTTCGGGATATTGTTACGTGCCATGCGCAAGTCACTGCATGTCTCGCTGCTTACATGTTGGCGTGTGGCGCATGTATCCTCGCTGGCGCCTCTTCATGGTAGGCAAGGTTCAGGAGGCCGGCCAGTGGGTGACAGGGCAGCCGGCATTTGGACAATTCCCCCATGTGACGCAACCACCGCCATGTTTGTAGTTCTGTGTCTGGGCGGAGGCCCTGCCCCTCAATTGAGACGCATATGTCTGAGCATCTGTCTCCAGAGCAACGCTTCCCACGCTGCGTTCCGATGCAGTGTTTTAGCAGCCTATAAAAGCCTTGATTGAGTGAAAGAGAGTGCATCCTAAAGCTCTGTGCTATGCTACCCCTAGCGTTTCACATTCCTTGCTCCTGTGCCTGCCCTTTGATTGGTCTGTCCTCTGCCCTGTCTTTCCCCTGACCTTGGGCCTGTTGTGTGCTGGTGGAGGGCCCCTGTCCTTGTCTGGGCTTTGTTAGTCACTATGGTAACATCCTAGCTCCACGTTCCCTACCTGTTTCTTTCCTCTGCCTACCTGTTGATAACCAATACCTTGTCCACTGTTAAACTCAGTACAATTCGTAGAAGACCTCGAAAATATCTGAGAAATTTTTGAGGACTCCCAACACATAACATGCACTAACAAAATCTAAAGATGGCTTCCAGAGGTGGTGCTAAGGGAGCCTTGGCAGTGGGCAGTATGACCCTAAAATTACTGTGCTAGAACACAAAGGTGACTGAAATGTTCAGTTTAAAATTAAACTGCTCTATGTTAGTGAGGATTCCCAGCGTGACGATGGGGAATATTCATACAGCATGTGAATCTTTGAAAGATACCAATGCTGGAGAACAGGATTTACAGGTAAGTAACGTAGTCCTTATCCACTGTTGATCAGTCTTTGATCTACCTGCCGCCTACCCGCAGTGGTTGGTTCAACCATCCCACATCTTTCTACCACTGAACTTTAGCCCGGCAGCAGCTAGCTCAGCTCTAACAACTGCAACTGTCTCCCGTCATTGCTTTGCACTGTCCCTGTGTCATGTAAATACAGGGGTAACCAATAGGTGACATAGGGGAATAGACAGGAGGCCCACGAGTGTTCAGCCTTCTCGGGTCTGTGACAAATATCATGAGCCTCCTCCTTTGTGGCTAGGGAGGTGTGCTCGCTCCACCAGACGTTTCCTAGGGGTCTGGGCAAGTGGGACCTTACGGGGAGATACTCCCCATTAGGAGAATAGGACTCACGTTGGAATTTCCTAAACCCTCCTTCATAGTGGCATTTTTGAGTCTATCTGATATGAAGAACATTGTAAGGGTCAGGGACCTCGCTGATGGTAAAACTAAAATAGCCCATTATGCACAAGAAGATGGGTCTGTCTCTTTAAGAGGAGACACACAGAAAATGGAGACAAGTAGGCTGGGAGAGGAGAGCACGCTGAGTGAAGGCGTAGTGCGAGCAGAGGGTACAGTGTAAGCAGGGGAAGCCCCCCGACAAGTTTGCGCCTTTATGAGGCGGAACCACAGAGCGCTGTGGAGCTTGTGTCTGGAGCCTGTCTTTCGAAGGAGACTTGAGCAGTGGAGTGAAACGCGAGGGCTCCTACATTCCCAAGAAGCAAAAACCTGAGGAGTAGTGAAGCAGTACACCGGTGGTGGCATGACCACTGCAAATCCGTGGTGGGCAGTCCGCTCATCCAACAACGCCGAAACCATCTTGCACAGGAGTCTGAGAGGCACCCTGCGTCCCGCAGTCATGACGATCACCCCATGAAAGCACATTGAGCGAGAGATACCGACAAGGAAAAGCACGAGAGACCGAGAGGTAACCCCGGCGAAGGCTGTACCCGAAAGCATCCCCCACCTAACAAAGAGGTAACGTGGAGAACGGGATACTGGGAGGCCACCAGGGCTTCATTATGGAACAAGAGAAACTCGTCCCAGTGAACTTGACTAAGTACCAAAATTAGAACCATTAAAGTACCACTATATTAATGTAATCAGTAGGATAACACATAAGCCCTAAAGTGAAGCTATTGGGGAGTGGGTACAAAGAGAAACTTGTCCCAGTGAAATATAAGAGCAATTAAAGAAGAAACCTTAAAATGGAGAGTGGTCAGAGTGCTCCCAAAATACTAATAAGCCTGAGAAAGTAAGTGTTCAGCACAGGATAAAACCCCAGGAAAGGGGGGTGGCCCTATGCATTAAGTAGGAATTTAGAGTTACTATACAGTTAAAAGGACATTTACACCCGAATCAAAGAAAGAGTTGTACAAAGTCCCGTGGAATCCGTACCACAAGAAGGGAGACCAAGCTTAAATAAATTGTAACAGAGCTACATGTTCTGATAAAAGGGTGGAAAGAGACTATTTGAAGATATCTCCAAGAAGAGAATTATCAAGTGAATAGAGACATTGACATACTAGAATACCAGAACAGGGGAAGAGATTCGCCCAATAGAAATTGTTAGTTAATATAGTGGTAGGGTCAGGGAGGAGAAGTTTTGGATGGAGGACACTTTTCAGTTCGGATTTCCTGGTAACTGACTAGCACCGTTAGGTAATTAAATGGTCAGGGAAACTCCTCTACCAATAGGGAAAGTCAGGAGTAGTTATTATTTGAATAAACCAAATTCACAATGTCCTCCAAGTGTACACCTCCTCTTTCCGACCCACCACAGGTCTTCAGCACTGCTTTTTCCCTAGGTCTTCAACATGGCTATCTCAGCAAGATGAAGAGAAGTCCAAAGGATCATGGACACGCAGTGCAGGAGAGACTGCCTTCTAGACAGATATATAACAAAAGCAGCATTTGTGCACTGGAAGCCAACTTGATTGTTTAAGGAAATCTGTAGATGAGTGAGAAATCCCTACAAGAGTTTCCTTTGAAAGTGCGCTTTAGGGACCCTGAACTACCTCTCAATCCCACCTTCCCACACCAATCTGCGTCCAACGTTTCAAAAGAATGAACAGTCCCTCAAACAAATCTTTTGGCAGATTAGGTTTCATGCAGATTTTTCATTAGGGGGAAGCCTTATAAAATGGCCTCTTCCCATGAAAAGTTGTAAGCTTAAAAATGCTGTCTCTTTTGCCACCACATATATCAAAGGTGCATACGGCCAGTGGTTGTTAGTGAGGTTTTGTTTTTGCAATTCTTAACATTCTGTCCTGAAGACGCCCCACTGCTGCATCCACTTGGACCTCTTGCTTTTTCTTTTGTTCTGGGAACAATGGACCTTTCCTTTAAGATTCCAATATAGAGAGACCTCTCCCCTTAATTTTGGCATATTTTTTTTCTATGGCAGCTCCCCCAACCTTATATGGTGTGCTGCCAGAGACTCCTAGGGTCCATTTTGCAATGCCAATTTGGGTTCACAGGATAGTCCTTCAACGTACCAGTCCACTCCCTTTTATAACTTTTGTATTTTACGGTTTTCAGCACATGGAGTGCTGTGGGTACACTTTGTGTCTCTTTCTCTATGTTAGAAGTAGCATTTTTAGTATGTTCTAGGCACTCTGATCAGGCTCGTGGCATTAGTTTACGTTTTTAACCTATTTTCTGGATGCTTTGTCCCAGGCTGCCTTTTTAGCCACAATATACTCGATATACCATATACTCAAAATGGCCTCTCGTCGTTTTTAAGTCCTGTTCAGGATGGCCTATCCCTTGAGGACCATCCCACGTTGTCAGGTGTGCGTGGGCCCCATTTCTTCAAGGAACTTTAGCAGGCTTCTTCCAAGGAGCCTGCAAAGGCTCTCCTTTGCAAGGGTGATGGCAGGAAGTGGGGAGGGGGACTGTCTGCCCCAAATCCACATTACTTCAGGTGCTTGGATGTTGCTAGGCAGATTCTGGGAGGCCTACTGTCCCCTTTTGGTGAGCCAACTCCAAGTTTGAATGTTTTCTGTGTCCTTATTGGAGGGCTGGGCTCTTCTCCCAGCTTATTGTCTGGGTATAAGGAGACAAGGTTGTCTCAGGAACTAAGTCAATCACTGGAGCTTAAGGGATACAAACACTACAACTAAAGGACTGCTGCAGAAACCAGCATTGGCTCAGCCAATACCACCATGCTGTTAATCTTGCCCTAATCGACAGAGAAGACCTCTGCGAGGTGCCTTCCTCCCGAACACTGGTGGGACCAACCAGTCACTGCTGCTGCTCGAGGTACATTGCAGGTCTTCGGTCCTAGGAGCATACATGTTTGCATTTCCTATGGAAGGCACAGAACTAGCTGTTCATCATTGCATGGATTTGCAGCCTGCCAAACAACTGGAATTCCTTGTGGGTGTCCTTGAAGTTCTGATGGGACTCTGGAAATGTGCTGTGGTACCCTCCACCAGGAGACGAGCCTGCAGGAATATCTAAGTTCAACAGCCTAGTTGCTGTGTGTCCGGGGTTAATGTAAGAATTTAATCTGTGAAGATGTGCTAGTGTCTCTCCTTCGTGGAATGAAATCGGGGTCCCCCCTATAGAATGGGGTATCCAGAAGATCCTAAAGACGACTGGCGGTGAATGACCTGTGACTTGACACCCTGCATGGAGACCACAACGTGAATGTAGTCTTCACCAGCGATTTACTCTGACCATTTCTACCTTTCTATGGGTTCAGGGCCTGAGATCCATTGAACCACCCCTCTCCCCTTTGGGTTTGCATTGGCGTAAAGTCGTGCTTACCTTGGTTCTATCCAGGGTTTACCGAGGACGGTGGGATCTCGGTCAGTAATTCTGTGGGTTATCCTTGTGAACCCCAGCGGTGGCAGTGGTTCCTCCTTTCACTGAAACTCGACTTAGGACCCCATAGTCCATATTTCTTATGTTGCAATTGACCTGCACTAACTTACTTCTGGACTTTACCTGCACTAGATGAGTGGGCCCTCCTGGACTACGCACCTCTCCCCTCAGTAATCTTTTGGGACACATAATAAACTACCAGAGGCTTGTTACAAGCTTAGACTGGACATTTTAAGTTTTAGTATATGGAGATGGATGCCTTGTAAGACCTTTATACTGATATGTGCTTAACATCTGTTCTTCCCGCTTTGGTGCATTTAGCCTATAACTTCTTATGATTCTAATGTAGCATGCTACCCATAGTGGGTTGCCTAACTGTGAAATGTATTCATGTACTAATGTATTTTTCCTTTAGTGTAGTGCTGTAGTAAACAAGTGTTATTTTTATAACTTACTTATGGGAGCCTTTTCCATTTGAAGTCTGCTAAATGTTAACTGTACTGAACAATCACTTTGCAACAGTGCTGCTTCCTCCTTCGTTCAGCCTCGCTGCATGGTCAGTGCTACTTTGGAGAGTGGCTTTGCTTAACTGAGGTGGTGAATATCCTTGCTTAACCCTAAGTCAGGTTTTCCAAGTCCTACCTCAAGTAGTGATTTTTAAAAACCTACCTTACAGCAGTCTTGAGCACTTCTCCATCACCAGTACTCCGATTCTCTATCCAAATCCATGCTCCGAGACACGATGCAGTCACTCTGCATCAGTGATTGAACCCTGAAAAAACTGATACTGCAGCCCCTGTTAAAATTATTACTTTTGTACTTTAACTGTTCTCAGTTTAGTTTATATAATCCATATTCTGAAGTCTGCACATATTCCCTTCCAAGTAGTAGGGTGAGACGGCCACTAATGTTCTACCGCTCAATGAGACTTAACTATGGTCAATAACTCCATTGTCTACACACACATACAAATAACTAGTGGCAAATGTCACAGATGGCTTAAGAAACAATCCAAAGCTCCAGGACAGTAAAAGGGTTTTTGTTGAGCTTTCAATGGGCCGTAGGACCGTTTTTTCTCTTTTCTTAAAGCATCTCCTCCTTAATCAAGGGGCTTTAGCTCCCGGTTAGTAGATACTGATAGTTATTACCTCAGTATGCTACGATCTAAATTAGCTGCAATGATGACCCTTATGTGTCTAACCTCCCTCAGGGACTTCCTAACTGTCCCTACTATAGCCAGTTGTTTGTATTCTTCGGAGATAGGGATTTGTGCCTTTTTTTTCTTTTTTTTCAATCAATCTTTTTATTTGATTTTATCAGTAAACATACCAGTTCAAGTGCATTAATTCACTTATTGTATAATTAGTTTAGAGATGAACATAGCAAACCAAAACATAATCAAAACAAAATCAGGTGGGTATAGGGGACTAGGGGGGACACTGGGGGAGGAACAATCGGGCGTGCTGTAGTTCTTGGGGGGGATTGTTTTGGATAACTGTCTTTCGCAGGGGGGTATAGCTAATCATTGACTGAGGTGGGGTGCTTCTGGAGGTTCGCCTTGCCCTCTGCTGCTCCTGGTTTCGAGTTAATAGCACTCGGGGAGGTGAGTTCAGTGTGGGCCTCAGGAATGATTTTTGGATTACATTAGTCGTATTTGTCTAGCCAGCGAAGGGCGGTGGTTTCCTTGCCATTCCAGGGAATTGTTCCGCGTAGTCTAGGAAGGGGGCCCAGGTGTCGAAAAACTTGTTTCTATTTCCCAGGTGGATGGCGGTTATTTTTTCCGCGACTGCGATGTCCCAACATTTGGCCCACCACATGCTCACAGCAGGGCCCTCTGGATGTTTATATTGTTTTGTTATAGCTATCATTGCTGCTGTGCGAAGTTGTGTGCTTAGGCTTGCCAAGTTGCCGGTCAGCGGGAATTGGCCCTCCCCTGTGCTGCCCAGTAGGACTATTCCTGGGTCCCATGGAATCGTCAGGCCTGAGATCTGCTTGATGAGGTCCAGAATCTCCTTCCAGTACCCTGTGGGACACTGGACATGCCCAGAGCAAGTGATACAGCGTGCCTGTGCCTGTTTATCCTCTCCAGCATAGCGGGGAGATCGCTGGGTTGCTCTTGTTCAGGATCTCTGGGGTTAAGTACCGTCTGTAGCAAGTTTTGATCGCCCCTTCCTTATTGGTGACGCATTTCGAGCTCTTCTGTGTCCTGGTTCAGATGTGCCCCCATTCTTCCTTTTCAATTGTTCTACTGATGTCCCTTTCCCACTTTTCCATATAAGCCTCCTTTTTGTTGGGATCTACTCTGTCTAGTAGTCCGTATAAGGCCAATGTTTTCCCTCTTGGGGGAGGCGTTGTGAGCGTTTGTTCCAGCACTCTGTTCTCTGCAGCCCTGAGATCTCATGGGCTCGTGTGAGAGCCAGTGTCGGATCTGCGCGTAGCGGAATCTTTGTTTCCGACACCCCAAATTTAACCTTGCATTCTTCGAAAGTTAGCGGGGCTCCCTCTGCGTAGAAGTCACCCACCTGTTTCAACCCTCCCATTTTCCAGTGATCGAAATTATTGGGTGCCATTCCGGGGGTGAAGTCCGGGTTGTCCCAGATGGGGGATAGGTGGCTTATTGTGCCTCCACGGTTCCATCTCCTGGCTGCCTTCCTCCAGCTTTCAACTGTGTTCTTGGTTACGGTTAGGGGCCCCTCTTTGTGGGGGTCAATGGGTCTGATGTGCGGGAGCGCTTCTGGGGGGCTTCGGCACCAGTCGTCCTCTAGTTTCGCCCAGAGGGGCTTGTTGGTAGTTAGTTTCCAGTGAATGCCGGTGAAAGTAGGGTGGCAAAGCAGTATCTCTCTATTTCTGGGGCCCCCAGGCCTCCCGATCCCTTGCTCCTCGTCACCACCCTTCTGGCCCTTCGCGGCTTCTTTCCCTCCCAGATGATTTTCATGATGTTTGTTTGGAGCTTCTGTAGGTCCTTCCTGGGGATGGAGATTGGGAGGGCCTGGCAATGGTAAAGCAATCTTGGTACCAAGTTCATTTTTACTGCTGTTATTCTTCCCAGCCATGACACTTCTTGCTTTTGCCATCTTACTAGGTCTGACTGGAGCTCCTTGAACAGTGGGGGGAAATTTAGCTTGTACACTTCCTCCGTTTTCCGTGGCATCTTTACCCCCAGGTAGGTGAAATGTGAGCTGGCCCACTGGATGGGGTGGTTGGCGGCTAGTGTTTCTATCATGT
This sequence comes from Ambystoma mexicanum, assembly GCF_040938575.1. Lineage (NCBI taxonomy): Eukaryota > Metazoa > Chordata > Amphibia > Caudata > Ambystomatidae > Ambystoma > Ambystoma mexicanum. The sequence continues at coordinate 903,118,282 of NC_090931.1, read as the reverse complement.
CTTCTGGGATGTTAGTCCCCAGGGCCGTGGATTTTCCGGGATTGATAGAGAACCCCGAGGCTGCTCTGAAGCTGGCCAATTCGCTCCAGAGCGCTTCCAGGGATGATTTGGGCTTGGTCAGGGTTAGTAGGATGTCGTCTGCGTGGAGAGCTATTTTGTATGCTTCTCCCCTCACCATTAGTCCGCTTATTAAGGGGTTTTGGCAAACTCTGCAGGCGAACGGTTCCATGGGCAGTGCAAAAAATGAGCGGGGATAGCGGGCAGCCCTGCCGTGTGCCTCTGGTAATATGGATTCTGGATGATTTGGTGCCGTTTATCCTCTGTGCTGTGGTTGGGTGCTGGTAGTTGGCCAGGGTCCATTTCCGCAACTTTGGGCCGAAGCCTAGGTGTTTTAGGGCTTCCTCTGTGTATCCCCAGTCTAGCATGTCGAATGCTTTATTCGCGTCTAGCGACAGGACTGCCATTTGTTCGCCTGTCCTGTCTGCGGATTCGATAATGTTTAGGGTGCGTCTGGTGTTGTCGAAGGTGCTTCGGCCTGGGATGAATCCCATCTGATCTGGGTGGATCAATTCTGGGCGGTATTTTGCCAGTCTGCTTGCCAGGATTTTGGAGAAGATTTTTGCGTCGTTGTTCAGTAGCATGATTGGTCTGTATGAGGAGCAGAGCTCTGGGTTTCTCCCTGGTTTCAGTACCGTCGGGGACTCCTCCATTGAGGGGGTGACGGAGCCGCAGATCAGAAAAGTGTTGTATAGCGAGGCAAGGCGAGGGGCCAGGATGTGGGAGAACTTTTTGTAGAATTGGGCGGTCAGACCGTCAGGGCCTGGCGCTGTGTTTTTCAGAGACCGGATTGTTTCTGCTACTTCCGCAGTGATGGAGAGTTCTAAGGCGTCGAGCTGCGGGAGCAAGGGGTTTTGTCGGACTGATTTCAGGTATTGGTCTTGTGCTTCCTTGCTCGTGGCAGGGCCGGACATGATCCCCTTATGGTATTTTGTGATAATTTCTGTCTTCTCTGCTTCTGTGCAGCAGGGTTTGCCCCCTTGGTCTTGAAGCGTTAATATCTTGTTCCGGGAATGTAGCTTCTTCAGCTTCTGGACCAGCAGGCAATTGGCTTTATTGCTGTTTATATAGTAGTATTGCTTTGTGTAGGCTAATGCTCGGGCCGTCTGATCTGCCAGGTGCATTTCGAGTTTTACCTTTGCTTTTTTAAGTTCTCTGCCTACCTTCACAGATTGGCGTATTTTGTATTGTGCTTCTATTTCACCCACTTCTGCCTCCCGCTTGGTGAGTTGGAGTTGGTGCTTCCTCTTATGTGCTGCTGTGCAGTTGAATGCCACACCTCTGATGACTGGCTTCATTGCATACCAGACCATGACTTCTGAGGTGACTTTAGCTGAGTTCTCTGTGAAGTAGTTTGCAAGGGAGTCCTGTAGCTCGGTGCTAGATGCTATATCTGCTAGGACGTAGTCTTGCAGTTTCCAGGCTCTCTGCGGAGGTGCTGGGAGGACTTCCACTTGCAGCCTGGCTATGACTGGGGCGTGATCAGATATGACTCTGCGGCCAATTTGTATGTCCTCAATGCAGGGGAAGAGTGCGCTTGTCATTAGCTGGAGAACTATCCTTGAGTAGCCTGTGTGTACATGGTAGTAGAATGTGTAGTCTCGTTCTCCCTGGTGAGCCAGTCTCCAAGTGTCGACAGTACCTGTGTCCCTCAGAAATTCTGCCATTCCCAAGGCCCGGGAGAAGTCTTCCTTCGAGGGCGGAAGAGTCTTGTCCATGTTAGGGTCTGGGGTGAGATTGAAGTCTCCTCCAATTAGGAGGCGCCCTTCCGTGAAGGAGGTGATCGTGGGGAGGATACTGCTGAGAAAGCAGTCCTGTCCAGTGTTCGGGGCGTATATTGCTGCTATGGTGATGGGAGGTCTATCAGGAGCCCTTTGAGCAGCAGGTATCTCCCCGCCGGGTTACGTTTAACCGAGATTCGGGTTGGCGGCACCGCCCGGCTGAGAAGTATAGCCACTGCCCTTTTTTTTTGGGCCCGAAGGGGCGAAGAGTTTCATGGGGTATTGTCGGAAGTTTACTCTCCTCTCATCCGGTTGCAGGAGATGTGTTTCTTGGAGGCAGACTGCTTCTAGGTGGCTCAGTCTCTGCTCCACAGACCTCTGTTCTCTGGGTGAGTTTAGCCCCTGCACGTTCCACGTTAAGATGGTTAGTTCTTTGGTGGTCTCCATACTTCAGGATGGCATTGTATGTGTTCCTTACGTTGCCCCTGCTGAGATACCTCCGGTAAATCGGCTCCCCTGTATATTGCTAGGTATCTGATCGTTATCCCCTGTTCGCGAGCCCCCCCCCCCATACCCAAACAATCCAAGTCTTTAAAGTCAGCTTCCTGCCAACAGGGCATCCGGCTGGCCCAACGCATCCTCGTAACTTGGAGGCAACAGTGCCTCAACTGTTATTTGGTGAAACAGCGGTCTTCCGATGTTCCAGGACCACCACCAGCAGTTCCCAGGGTTGCATGATCTGCACTATCTTGGGGTGTAGTCCTTATCGTGGGCTTCTGCTCGATATTCCTATCTTGAGATCTTTGTCGGGAGGTGCGCTCAATTCTAGCCATTTGGCTTGCTCTTGATTGGTGGTCCGCGGAGCTTGCGGCGTCTTTCCACTCTGGTCCAGGAGGGATCAGTGTTCCTTGTTCGAGCTGTCCGGGCTGATGTGTCCTAGACGGGGTTGTCGTCTTCTCTGGAGCCAGGTTTAAAAGCCTCTCTCCCTCCTGCAGAGTGCGGATTAGGCAGGGTTTTCCCTCCCAGGATAATGCGAGGGCTGTGGGGAATGCCCAGTGGTAGGGGTTTTTCTTTTCCCTGAGCCAGTCCGTAACGGGCCATAGGGCCTTTCTTTTCGCGAGTGTTATAGTGGCTAGGTCCTGGTATAGGGAGATGGAGGCATCTCTGAAGAGGATGCAAGGGGAGTCCCTGGCTTTCCCGCATGATTTCCTCTCTAACTTTATAGAAATGGACTCTGGCGAGGACGTCGGTTGGGGTGGCTGTATTTGCTCTGGCTCTCGTTCTGTGCACTCTGTCCAGTTCCAGTGGGGCCTCGTCGGGGAGGGTTATGATGAAGCGAAACAGGTCATTGACATAGAGGGTCAGGTCTGTATCCGAGATTGTCCTCGTGATTCCTCTCAGGCGGATGTTCCGGCGAGAGTGGTTTTCAGCATCTTCCTGCCTCAGTTCCATTGCTTCGCATCTGGCTTAGAGTGCCGTGATTCTGTCTGAGCCTTCACCAATCTTATGGCCATGTTCGCACAGGGTCGCCTCCACCTCTTCGGTTCTTGCCTCCACTTCTCCCATCTGTTTGTCTAAGACTGTGATCTTTTTCATGACCTCTTCTGTGCCCTTCTGGTATTCTTTTTTGAGGGCCTGTAAAAGCTCTTGCAGGTCCGATTTGGTCACTGTCTGTGCCATGGGGGCAGGGTCCGATTCCGCGCGTATGCTTGAGGCCATCGCCTCAGGTCGGTCTCCTCTCTTGGGCTTGTCTGTGCTCGGGGTCGCTAGCAGGGTACAGATGTCAGTCTGTTGCGTGGCTTTAGGTGCCTCTGCCATATTGAGGAGGAGGCTCGCTCTTGTGGTGCCTTGGGGGAAGGTTTCTTTTGCTTTAGCGGGTCCTGACTGGTCTTAATCAGGCTCGGATGGGGGTGTTCTATGGGTCGCAGTTATAGGGCTATTTGGCCAGAGTTCATAGGAGGACCAGTGTGGGATTTGTGCCTTTTTATATACCCTGCTTCAGTCAGTCTTCTACCACGCCCTTAGTTTCCTCATCACACTTTCACCTCTGGCTCCATCCGCCTTTACTCTCTCCCCTCTTTTCCTCTAGCCATCCGATTTTTCTTGAAAGTTCTCGACCGCACCTCCAGCTACTCCTGCCTTCTCCGCACTATTACTCCCTTACTCCCTCCTCCGCACTACTTCACACTACAACTCCCTTCTGCATCCCTTTACTAAGTCCCGCACAATTTTGTCACTCCCTACACTAACTCACTAAACCTGCCATACTGCAGTACCACTTGTACTCACTAACCAATACCTCAGGAAATTACCTCCAAAATCTGCTGCTCCTTCCTTCAGCCCACTGGTCTCTTGGTCCACCACTGCCCTCCCCATGTGACCTCACCTGAGCAGCCCACAGCCTTCTGCTTCCTCTCCTTTCTTCTGTCTCCCCCCTTCTTCCTGCCATTGGGTCACTCCCAATATCCAGGGCAATCCACACTCTTTTTCTCCACATGGAACATTGATCGCATCCTGAAGAGTTCATTGTTAGTGTTCAGAGGTTTGGTTCTGGGTTTCCCCCAGGTAACTTCAGTCTCCTTGAGGGAAAAGGTCCTGTTTTGATGTCTCTGGTGGTCTAGCGTACAGACTTTGGGTATCGGTGTGCCAGCTCTGGGGAGTGTTGTGTGGCTCAGCTCGCCACCATGTAGTGTTTGCTCAGCAGGCATACTCACTTTTTTCTGTCTTTTCCTTTCTGGCTTGGAATGTTGGTAGCACTGAAGGCTAGAGCAGCGCTGTTGACTCGGATCCAGACTTCAAACACAGTTCGGAAGGCAGTGGTGTAAAATCCAAGCTTTTACGCCCGCCTCCCTGTGACAGTTCTTTGCTCGTCTATATATTGGTATCACCTGTTGCACTGACAAGAACTACCTCGTATGTTTTTACTGATTAACGTACCGTAAAGCACCGATTGTGTAAAGCCGGCCTGACAATTTCTAAATGCTTAGTAGCGGTTTAGATGAGTCTACCTAAAGATCCCTGGTAAACGACGTTATTACGCTCTTGCTCCGAATCGCTACAGTAATATCCTATACTGATTTATACCCACTTCTATAAATGCTTCAACAGGCACCTATGGCCTAATCCTTCGAGAGTGCTTATGATAGTTTTGCATAACTGCCCCCCTCCCGCATCCACTGCGATAAGCATTGTCTTACATTTTGCCTAACTCTGAGGCCAGTGTGCAAGTAACTTTGAGGCTCCAAATTGTACTTTCAGACCATTGTATTTCCAATGCTGCGTACCTATCCACCACTAGCTTATCGGGAACTGTGTGATACCTGTCCCATTCTAATTGTATTGCGATCCTAATGCTATATTTGTGCCACAGGTATTGTATTGTATTGCCAGTGTACATCACCTAACCATTTCCAGCTTACTATGATACTGTGTGTTGCCTTGGACCAGACAAATATTGCATTTATCCATATCCTACCCTTAAGTTGTCCTTATGCTGCATTGTTTTATTCTAAGGGTACTGTGATTTTAACGTTCCAAAATGGGCCACCTTAATCAACTATATCACTATTGTCGCGCATAGTGCTACATCTAGCCTACCAGAAACCTTATGATCTATTCTGGTCCATATCTAGTCTGCCATGTGGTCAGCGATTCAAATAGTTCTATAGAAACTCTTGTGCAGTAGTGATGATTTCTCTCTTTGCTGGTCTGGGATCATGACAGTTTCGGTAACTCGATAAGAAATAGAAAACCCTGTGAGCATTTTGTACAGGAGGCATCGTGTGAGACAAATGTATTTTGCATAGCAGCATACTAGCATGGGGGAGGGGAGATAGGAACTGGGACCCTCTCAAGTGCCACAGTCGTCCTCGGGTTGGTGGGGGGAGAGGGCTGGCTCTGGATTGCTCTGCGGTAGGCCTCCCTCGGCTGGGTGTTAATTTGGGAGTGATACTGTGGGCTGAAGGCAGCTTTTCACCAGAAGCTTGGGAGCAACATTGATGCTCGCTTTGATTCCCTAATTGAGATTACTGGCACGCCATGGGATTATTTCTGTTGTCCAGCATTGGATCTTTCATAGATTCATATGCTGTGAATATTCCATGTTATCAGACTGGGAAAACCTCAGTAACTTTAACATAGTAGTTTTCTTATGGGGAAAACTTAAACACCTTAAGTGTCCTATCACATCGTTATGGGTGATTTGGGAAGCACCAATGCGACATAGTGTATAGCTCTGCTCCTGCAGCTTCCCCTCAGATTTCAACTGTCTTCCAAACCGTTGGGCTTACCTTACGTTCTCTCTGAGAGAATGTCTTTTTTTTTAGAAAAATGTCTTTCTTCACTTCAGCTTTCACTGGTTCCACACTTTCGATAAAGAAAGGTGTGATTTCCGGTCCTGTTATGGAATCCTCAGGTCCGAAAAAAGTGTTAGTTCAGGCCGTGTGAGACCTGCGGCCTCAAGAATGTATACGAAAGGGGGGACAGGAATTCCGAATGCCTATACTGTTTGTACCCTAACGATTCCATCGAAGACTGTGACATCTGTCAGGGTTTCCCCCCAAAAAAACTCAAGGACAGGAACAGGCACCTAATTTGTTGGCTGAACGAGGGAGCCTATCCGGCTTCGGAGGTCGGCTTCTGACGCGGAGGAAGGGCAGCCACTCCCTCATCTAAGAGGTCGCCATCACGCCAACTTTCAGAAGAACCGCTGCCTAAGAAACAGCGCTCAGGTGAGCCGGGACCTTCTTCCAGTCAGGATAAATCCAGAAAAATACCACTGTCGAGTGACGAGGGGTTGCAGGTTTCTACCCCTCAGGACATTTCCAAACCACGCTCCAATACACCTAAGCAGAAAGACTTGCACCCGCAAAAGTCAGCGGACTTGGCCTGTAATTCTTCATTGGATAAGGCCAAGTCAAGGCCTACGTCCTCGTTGATGAAGAAAACTTCTTCCGCTGACAAGCATCACTCATCAGCATCCCCTAAATCCACCGGCCACGATTCTTAAGCACAAATCCAAGTAGTCACCCAGGCCGTTGGATTCTCCATCGACTGTACCGGTGACAAAGACAACATCTATTACTCGTCTCCCATCGACAACTCCATCGACGGCCACTTGGACAACTACTCCGTCGATGACTACACTATCAACCACTGTCCCGTAGACGACCATACCATCGACACCTGTTCCGTCGATGACAACATCGTCGACACAGACTAAGAAAAATTGCCGTTGACCCATACCTCCTCTACAGGGCAGCAGGCGATCAGTCTCCCATGGGCAGATCTAAACACATGCCTGTGCCTGCAAAACAGCCCCTTCTTGAACTGTCTCTCACCATACTGCCAGAGGAAATACTTCGGCATGAAATCACTGATCTTGAGATACCATTTTGAGGTCTCCCTACGACGAGCAAGTACGTTTTGAATCGGATCACGAAGGAGTTTCAGAAACGCCTCTCCTAGATCCATCGGTCTTGTGGTTATAGAGGGTAACGCAATGGACTTGGGGGCTATTCCACCTCAATATCTGCTGCTTAATCCACAATCACTACTTTCTATGCAAGTACTTTCCACGTTGCAGGCTCTGCTAGGGCAATTAGACGCCAGGCTTCCAATGCCTCAAATGCCAAAAGTTCTGGTGCTACAAAGCCCGCAGATTGCTCATTGTCAGGAGGATACTTCGGATAGCTATGGAGATGAGAGCTCTCCCCCCAGAAAGCAGTCCCTAGCTAGACCAACTCCCTGTCTCCTAGGAAGTCCTCGCTGCAGGGAACCGGAGGAAGGAGAGCTGGCTCCCTTTAACTGGCTGCATGGCTCCTGACCAATCCGAGTTTGGAAACCTAGACATACCTCAGAACTGTCGCTGCATTTTGGCTGCGGCAAGAGCTCCGTCTACCAACACATCGCATACCCGTAAATGGAAAAGTTTTTTTGTCTGGTGTAGGCAGCAACCAAACGTGCAGCCATTGCGTGTTACTCCTCAACAACTCCTTCCTTTTTGATGGCCTTGCGGTATCCTCTATCAAGGTTTACCTGGCGGTGATATCGAGGTTCACGTGGAAAAGATCTTCCACCCCTCTTTTCAGCGACAGATTGATTAAGCACTTCCTGACGGGCCTTTTCAGAACCTTTCCCCCAAGGAAAAGGTTTTCCCCCGTTTGGAGTCTCAACCTAGTTCTATCTGCCCTCATGAAACCGCCTTTTGAGCCTATGTCGACGGCGGAGATCACATTTCTCACTTGGAAGGTTATCTTTCTAGTGGCTATTATGTCCTACAGGCGAGTATCAGAGCTGCAAGCTTTAGTCATTGATCCGCCGTATCTACGCTCAATGCGGGACAAGGTTCTTCTCTCCACAAATACACATTTCATTCCAAAAATTCCTTCTGCTTCCACTTCGGCGGAAAAGGCTTACACTCTCTGGACGTCAAAAGAGCTTTGAAGTACTACGTAGATCGCACTAAATAGTTCAGGTCCTCCAAGCAACTCTTTGTGGCTTTCGGCCCTTCTAATAAAGGTAAACCTATTTCAAAACTAGGCATCTCGCGCTGGGTGTCTGCGACTATATCTTTCTGCCACTCAAAGACCAACAAACCTCTACAATCCGCTCCCAGAGCTCATTCTACAAGTGCTGTCATGATGCCTACCCCCGGAGCACCAGGCCAGGACCAGCACCCCCGGGAGCAGGCATCACGCCCCCGGGTAAAAGCCCAGCGGCCCTTTATAGGGGCTCTTTGGACCCTGTCCTGGCGCCGTTGGCGCCAGGCTCATGTTGGACATCAGTCCTGGCGCCATAGGCGCCAGGCTCATAAGGGGAAGTGTTTGGTGCACTTACCTGAAGCAGACCATGCTGCACACTCACCTGATGCAGACCATGCTGCATGAAGAACCAAGCCAAATGAGGCTTAGGAGGGACTATTTTTCTGAAGGAACTATTTTGTTACTGGGGTGGGGCTGTGGAAGAATACTCACCATGAACTTCTTCCAAAGCTTTTAAGCCACGCCCGGACAGCCACACGTGCTTCGCGTTGTTCTGCATCCCAGCAACTGAACGCTCACTGTGTCAGCTCCTGCACCTGGACTCCAGCCACGCCCGCCTCGAACCTGGAACACCTGTAAGGGAATAAGAGAAGAGAAAGGTGAAAACCAAGAACTTATTCAACCTTCTTACCTGCATCCGGAATCTTCACGCCAGCATTCCTGAAGGAAGACTTCCATTTAAAAGCACTGCGTTGCTCGCTGCAGCGCCGCGCTTCACTCACCTGTTCCTGAGACGCCGCCCGGCTCCATCGCGGCTCTCAGCACCGGTCGCCACATCTCTGCACCTAGGGGAGAGAAGAAGAGACAAAAGGTGAGCAAGGGAACACAAGATGAAAGCCGAATTTTCAGCCATATTACTTACCGGCTTTTCTTGGTGAACCATTCCACATCTCGGGTCGGCGCCGCATCTTTGGCAGGTACCGCACCCCGGCCCCTATGGGGAAAGGACATTTTCAGCCATAATACTTAGCGGCTTTCCTTGGTGAACCATTCCACATCTCGGGTCGGCGCCGCATCTTTGGCGGGTACCGCACCCCGGCCCCTATGGGGAAAGGACAAAAGACATTACTGGGGAATTATAAAGACATTTAGAGGGGTCGCCCTCATCACTAACTCACCTGACTTTATCACCGGCAATTTAACCCCTCAACGCATCGCCTTTGTTCTACACCTGAAATAAAGGACAGAAAAGACAACATAAAAGGAGGCTCACACTTGGACTTTTGCATCTTCATACTTACGGCGTATCGCTCAGAAAAGTCAAGTGGATGTGCCAGCGCCATTCTGAAAACCAGTGAAGTAACTGGACGTACGCGCGCCCCTGCACCAGAAGCAGGATGGAGAGTTCATCCTTCCAAACCATAAGGTGAGCTTAAACCGGGGGTTTTGGAGGAATCGGAGAAGAACGAAGGGGGTAAAGGGGAAGCAAGCACACTAATCGGCAGACAGTTAATCCCCTTTCTCATCTGCAGAAGGATATTCCTACGGGCCCGACAAGCAAGATTTGGGGGTCCTGTTCAATCGGTGGTCCGAATTCTGCGCATCACACTTGAAGAGGCCACAGCAACCCAGACCAGACCAGCGCCTCCGTGGGAGTCAGGTGAGCGTTACAGTCCACAGTGGCCTCAGCAGCTCTTTGGGCAGGCATACCAATCCGAGACATTAGCCAGGCAGCAACGTGGGCAGTACCCCACACGTTCACCAAACACCGTCTGCATCAACAAAATGCTGAGGGTGTACAGGTGGGGCGAGCGGTGCTCCACCGCCTGTTCTAGTAAGGTAAGCCATGCAGCTTGCAGGGTTTTGCTACTGCTTTTACCTTAAGATTCTATGTTTTTGCCTAATGCTCATGTTTACTTAAGATTTATGTCCTGGTAGCCTGATGTACACCTCCTAGCATTTCTACTGCTACAAATCTATTCACAGCATGTGAATCAATGAAAGATCAAATGCTGGAGAAGGGAGTAGTTTCTTACCTGTAACTCCATTTCTCCAGGGTTAGTGTCTTTCATGGATTCACATGCGACCCTCCAGCCTTTCCCCCTCAGGCAAACATACCTTTGGGTATCCTCCTTTTGGAGAGATTAAAATCTGAGGGAAGCCCCGGAGGTGGAACTATACACTCAACGTCTCATTGGTGCTGCCAAAAGCACCCATAACGACGTTGATAGGACACTCAAGGTGTCTGTTTTTCCCACTACTATGTTAAAGTTACCAAGGTTTTCCCAGCCTGACGACAGGGAATATTCACAGCATGTGAATCCATGAAAGATACCAACGCTGGAGAAATGGAGTTACAGGTAAGAAACTACTCCCTTTTGCGGGCCGCCCCAGAATATGGCCACTTGCAGTTGTTAGCGGGCCTGTCTTCAGGCCCTGTCTGGGAAGTCTGGAGCCCTCCCCAGGGAGTGCAGGCAGTCTCCCTCACCGCTTTACCTATGTGTTCGGAAGCCTCCCCGCCACAGAGGGTCCGAGAATGGGGGCAGCCACCCCAGGAGCCCCAGATACGGGCAGCAGGGCCTTTGAGAGCCCTTTTGCAACCATGGAAGACACTGCAGGGAATGCGCAGTGACAGCCTGCACAGCGTCGTGGGGTGCCATGAATGCGGCAACACTGGCAGCAGATTAAAGGACACAGTGGAGGCACTTGGGACAGACACAGCATCTTGAAGTAAAGCGCAGCTCCAACGGACAGTGTTTGCTGGAGCTTGTGCAAGGGAACAGCCACTAACTCACCAGGGAGTTTGTTTTTATAAATACCTCTATGAAGGTCTTACTAAGGGCAATATACTAAATCGCCAGGGAGGTTTCCGTATAAAGGAAAGGCCTTCCAGTAGGCTTGAAAAGAATATTCATCCCTGTGAGCCACTACAGGCTCCAGGGTAACAATGCATTGGGACTGAATAAACAGGGGGTAGGGCTTACATGCCCTTTAAAGCCTTCCACAAGTCTTTCCCGTGCCAGACCACTTGAATCAGGTAAGTCTATTGGTCAGTGTGATCTGGCTAATCAGGAGTGGGTGGGGTATGTAAAGGGATGCCTGAAAAGTGTGTGGTGTGGGTTAGTTGGGTGAGGGCAGGAGTCGTCGAAAGGAGTGTTGATGGGGTCTGTGGAGTGTGTGTGTGTGAGAGCAAGGAGTGTGTGAAATGGCGATAGTGTTTTAGGGTAGTGGTAACAAAGGTAGTAGTAGTTGGGAGCATAGGTAGTGGTACTTTGAGTAGTATAGTAGCAAGTTTGAGAGGTAGTAAGTAGTGCTAGTTGCTGTGAAGGATAATATTGGAAACGGAAGAGGTAGTAGAGTGTTAGCGGGCAGTAGTGAATGTTAGTGAGCATTAGCAGTGGAGTAGAGAGGTCACAGTAGTGAGAGGGAGCGATAGCAGACGAGTGGCGTTACGAACTGAGAGGTGATAGTAGCGGAGTGGTGGTAGAGGTACAAAGGGAGTGTGGGAGGAAGGAGAAGACAGCCGAGGCAGTAGGAGAAAACAATCCTAGAAAGTGAAGGATTAGAGAAGCGGGAGGAATACAAAAATCAAAGGGTGGAGGTAGGTGGAGTGTGAGAGTGAAGGGGCATCAGACTGCGAGAGCAAAGCATCTTGGGGCCCAGTGCCGAAAAGGGTTAGGCGAGACAATCTGTGCAAGAAGAGCAAGTGGAACCAGGGGAAAGGAAGCACCAGCCTATAACATACGAAGATTGCTAAGCGGGGCTAGGTCGGGGACAACTAGAAGACCCTTAGGTAGAGGTAGCCAGCCACTGTCTTAGCAACAACACTTGTAGCCATAAGGAAGCATCATAGACAGTAGGTTTCACTTGCTGATATAACTAACAACTCTCTTATGAACGCCTTGGCGAGGGAGGAGGGAAAGGCCGGGGTAGATGAGCTAGAGAGAGACTGTCCTAGCGCCAGCAATACTAAAGCACCTGGTAGCCTTAAAGATCCCTTATCAGATCCAAATCCAATCTGTAATTTTGGAATACAGAACACTAAAGGGGATGCAATCCCTGAAAAAGTAATTTTGACAGGCATTCTTATGGGAGGACCACAACAGTGTTTGTGGAAACAATAGTATTTGTGTCTGGGGCACAATACATTGTGTTTGGAACATAATTTAACCATGTATTTTTCCGCAAATGCCTTTTTAGTAATGAACCATACCACATACCAGTGGTATCATAGACCAATCCTAGACCAGGCCACCTACATACCCATGTCTTTCCAGAGGAGCCTTACTCCCGGCAATAATTCCTACCCCCCATTCCATTTAACCCCAGTCACCCAAGAACTAGTGCTTGACACTATTACTAAACTCAAAGCCCCAAACTGTAAAGGTGATACTGTTCCAGCGCAAGTTGTCAAATCAGGCACCCATACTCTCACACCGATTATAAACAATTTTGTTAATGCTTCATTCAACTCTAATCTGGTCCCAGCAAGTATTAAAGAAGCTTGGGTCACACCGCTCCTAAAAAAACCTACACTAGATCTGTCTGTGCCCACAAACTACGAACCAATAACAACAGTCCCGTTCTTGCTAAAAATCCTAGACAAAATGGCCTACACCCAAGTCCAAACCCACTTGGAACATAACCAACTCCTTGGAACTAGACAGTCTGGATTTAGACCCAACCATGGAACAGAAACAGCCCTCCTGAAGATCCAAATGGATACCATCAGAGACTCAGGAAAACTCTGCATTCTCCTTCTGTTGGATCTATCCGCAGCGTTCAACCTTGTTGATCACAAAACACTGTGCACCACCCTAGCAAAAGACTTCAACTTCTCAAATGAGACAACTTTGTGGGTGAAATCGTTCTTGCGGAACATGCAGAGTCTCAATAGGTAAAGAAGCTGCAGACCCCATCCCAGTCCCCATCGGAGTACCCCAAGGATCATGCCTATCCCCAACCCTTTACAACGCATATACAAAGCTCCTTTTCTCGGCCCCAGATGACATGGGTGTCATCTACACTAATTTTGCAGATGACACCCAGATTCTTATACCTCTCTCCGGTAACTATGCCCAAGACATGCTGACCTTAATACAATGTATGCCAGAATACAAAATTGGAGGACCCTCAACAGCCCTTGCCTCAACAATGAGAAAACAAGCGATTCTCATCGTGGGCTCCCAAGCTAAAATAGGTGCCCTCCAGCCCGACTACTCCGACATCAATATTGACGGCTCGATAATCCCAGTACTCAAGCAAGTTGAAACCCTAGGAGTTTACCTTGACGCCAGTCTCACAATGACCAAACACAGAAGTTCACGCTCTTCATCATCATCGCCAAACTAATTGCCCTAAGCCGACAATTCCTGACACCGGTAAATTGCATCACAATGTCCAGGGCTCTGATATTATCAAAGCTTGACTATTGCAATGTGCTACTACTTGGAACATCTTTTTTTAACATCAACAAATTGCAACTGATACAAAACAAAGCTTTACGGGCTGCACTAGGAATACAAACATTCAATCATATCTCCAAGATAAGGAGAGATTCCCACTGGTTGCCCATCAAAGCCAGAATCATTTTCAAAACCCTATGCATCGCCTTTAAATGTCACCACAAAAAAGCTCCTATCTACCTGAACAATGCTTTAGCCAACAAAGAATCGACCAGATTCCTAAGATCCAACAACCTCCTACTCCTGGCAACTCCCCACTACAGAAACGCCAGAGCCGGGGGCTGCAGTTTCCAAAGTCTGGCCCCCAAACATTGGAACTCCCTCCCGCTGAACATCAAAAAAGAGGGCTCCCTAACTAGTTTTAAAAAACAGCTAAAAACCTGGTTATTTAACCAATACCAATAATTCTGGAATCTCAGAATGTATAAATGTTTCATATGCTTGTATAAAGGCACACTGTAATTTATTGACTGTAATATTCTATATATGTTTTGATTTTTACTTGCTCTGACTAATTTTATCAAGCTGTCTGTAACCTCACCGTGATACCACAGGGCCTGGGCGTGTAACAAATATAAATAAATACCTGCTTGCTTTGCCCCCTTTTAAGCCTCATCGGAGTTCCATCCCCATTAATCCTGACATTACTCTTGGGCAGTAATGTGTATGCGTCAGTTATGATCTGGCAAAGATAATTAAGCAAAATGTATCCATGCAATGTGCCACACTAATTGGCCCACCTCAAATCACTTATTCATATTATTGTATATGGTGGTTATGTTTTAGGATCAGAGTTCATCTTTACTTTGTAATTTTTATGCAGGTGACCAGGGGCTAGGGAGCCCAGATGGTGGGACTGTGACTGACCATAGTCTACTTTCAACATTAACTGATGATGGCTGCGACCTTTCTGAGCATATCTGCGAGAGCCTTTTGGGCAGCCCTGAGTTACTAGCGGAGAGCGAGGTTCGAATTCTGAAGATAAGCCAACGTCTGCGGACTGCTGTGGAGCGACTCCTCGAGTTGGTTAGCGATTCCACTAAGCAGGTATATGAAGCTGCTTCATTGGGCCACACAATGGAAGCTGTCTGAATTCCCTGTACGCTGCTTTTTTAGTTTTGCCCACATTTTTCATGGGGGAAAAGACATGTTTTATATTGCTACAAAAAAATTGAAATGTATAAATGCTGTGGATGCCAATTTACGAATGAATGAATGAATGAAGTAATTCCCTCATATAAAGTCCATCCGGCTACTAGTTATGTCCACAAGACTCACTTTAACTTTAGCTTGGAAGGGAGCTCTGTCATTTTTAAAGAGTGTTTTGTAGTGTTATGGACATTCTATTCGGGGTAAACCTCATTCGTACTTCAACATTGGCATTTAAACGGTTACAGAGTTCACCTTTTCATCCATAGCAATTGTAACTTATTTTAAACTTTTTTGACATATTGTCCCTTTTTTGTGTCTAACTATTGTGCTGAATTTCATTACACCGTGTTATTTTTATTTGTTTATTTACTTTTTAGCATATTATAACAAGCATAGTCTTGTAGTGTGTATGCAGTGCTGTTTGTGTATAACTGTTATGTTGATTTGTATTGGGCACGTGTAATTCCAAGTGTTTTGTTCTTGGTCATGGTCTGGGCTTGTATGGATGGCTCCGGTACCTGTGGTCCCCCAGGTTCCTGATCAGCCTCCAGCAAAGAGGAAGCGTCACGCCCCAATTTCAACCTCTGCTTCTATGTCGGGTCCCTTCTCCCCCAGGAGACCCGGGGACGGCTACAACCGCAACGATGGATGATGAGGATATTGTCACAGCGGACGGTGAATCTCCATATTTGGATGCTCCACATTGGGTGTCCCCACCGGATGAGGTGGGATTCTTCCACTACGTGATCTCCAGAGCCTCTGAGCTATTCCAGCTAGTGCTCTAGGAAACCAAGAAGGTGGGCTTCTTGTACCAGAGACACGAGGCCAAGAGGAAGACTATCATGGCGGTGCCCCTTCAGGATTACGTTTGGGAAGAGGGCCTAGCCCTCATGAAGAACCCTTGCTCGGCTCCAGCCAAACGGCATAGGTTGAAGAAAAAATATCAGGTGCAGGACTCCGCACCCAAGTGCCTGAGGTTGCACTCATCGCCGGATTCCGTGGTATCGGTGGCCGTGATGAAGCGGTTGGACAACCTGTCCTAGTCTTCAGTCCCTCCAAACAGTGAGGGGAAGAGGGTGGGCGCCATGTGAAAGGAGATTTGCACCGCAGCGTCCACTATAAAGGCGGCCAAAGCGCTGGCGATCCTAGACGGGTACGACAGGGATTTGTGGTACAAGCTAGGGCCTTATGTAGTTCCTCCCCGACGATAAGAAGATTGAGGCAATCGCTTTCTTCCAGGAAGGGGAGGTAGCGTCTGATCACACCATCACAGTGGCATTGGACGTCACTGACACAGGGTTTCGACTAATGGAGAACAGTGTCTGCCTCTGTCGCCATGGTTGGATGAAAGCCACAAATTTCCATCAGGAGGTCCAGGCGAAGGTGCTGGACCTGCCCTTCAACGGAGAGAACTTGTTTGGGAAGGTCGTTGATGAAGTCCCTCCACGCCATCAAAGCGGATACAGAGACAGCCCGTTCCCTGGTCACTTTCCAGCAGCACTGCTCTTCTTTTCACTCCTCCAGGGGAAAGTCGAGCAGGTCTTCTAAAGGTTTCTGAGCATCGTACAGACAGCCTTCCAGATCCACAACTCAGGAGGCCTACAGAGGTAATTCCCAGGCCTACGGTAGCAGACAGCGTCGCTGTCTCCTGCAGGGCAGGACACTGCTGCTGATGCAAGCCTGAACCGTCCCGGAAGTCGGACCCCCACTCATGCACCCCTGCGGGAGGCCGGCTGATTAGGTTTGTTGCTGAGTGGAGAAAGATCACCACCGACAGATGGATGCTGGACGCTCTCGCCCAAGGACACACCCTGGAGTTTCAACGCAGGTGTCCGTGTATCCCTCCTCTTACCTGTCGGGAGCAGCACATCCCTCCTGGAAGAGGTACGGGCCATGCTGTGAAAAGGGGCGATGGACGGGGCTCCAGAGTCTATTCCAGATACTTTCTGATCAGAAAGAAGACTGGGCTGGAGGCCCATTCTAGACTTACAACGTCTGAACAAATTCCTAAAGTCCCAAAAATTCAGGATGGTCACGTTGCAACACGTGCTCGGCCAACTGGAAAGGGGAGACTTCTTGACGTTGCTGGGCCTGGAGGACGCCTACATCCATGTCCCCATTCACAAGAAACATCAAAGGTTTCTACAATTCGTGTTGCAGGGACAGCACTACCAGTTCAAGACCCTACCTTTCGGCTTGAAGTCGGCCCCCAGAGTGTTCACGAAATGCCTGGCACCAGTGGTGGCCCATCTACGTCTACAGGGCATACACATAAACCTGTACCTGGACGACTGGCTGATTCACGCCAGCTCGCGTGAGCTGGCCGACAGACACACAGAGGCGACTGTCCAGCTGCTTACGGGTCTGGGATTCTCTGTCAACTATCCAAAGTCCTGCTGGACGCCATCAAAGAACCTGCTGTTCCTGATATGATATGATAAGGCATTTGTAACGCGCCTATACACAAGTGTTTCAAGGTGCGAGACTCTATATAGTGTCCTGCTTGGTATCTCCCTTAGAGGAGAGTATAGCAGCCATTCTAGGGAAGGTGCAATGGCTTTAGTCGACTAAGATGGTCATGGTCAAGTCATTACTGGGCATGATGTCGTCCTGCATCTGCCTCGTCTGGCTCTGCCAGTTGCAAATGCGACCCCTTCAGGAATTCCTGGACGCCCGCTGGATACGGGTGTCCGGAAGTTTAACGGACAAGATTGCGCTCAACAAGTTCCGTCGGGTGATAGTATGGTGGGGCGTTCGCTCCAACAGCACCCAAGGCACAGGATTTCAAGGCCTGCCATACCAGGATACGGTCACCATGGACGCCTCCCTAGAGGGATGGGGAGCGCACACCGGACATCTGCATGCCAGAGGAGAAGGATCTTCATATCAACATCCTGGAGCTACGGGCAGTGTTCTGGGCCCTCAAGTCATTCCTCCCGTCTGTGAAAGGCAAGGTGGTGAGGATCTTCATGGACAACACCACCAGCATGTTTTACATCAGGAAGCGGGGGGAGGGGCACTCAATCCCTGGTGCTCTCCAAGGAAGCGCAGGACTTGTGGCTTTGGGCCATCAGACAGGGGATGTCCCTCTCCACGGGCGGC
Organism: Ambystoma mexicanum; assembly: GCF_040938575.1. NCBI lineage: Eukaryota > Metazoa > Chordata > Amphibia > Caudata > Ambystomatidae > Ambystoma > Ambystoma mexicanum. Next base: position 903,100,303 of record NC_090931.1, on the reverse strand, counting down.
AGTGAAGAACACCATTGTAGACTCCCTCAGCATGGAACTGAGCTCCTGCCACAAGTGGGAGCTTCGTCCGGATCAGGTGGATTGCCTATTCATCAAGTGGGGCAGACCCCAGATCGATCTATTTGCGACGGTGGCAAACTCCAGTGCCAGAAATTCACGAGCAGATGCCACCAACCGAGGAGCCTTGGGATTGCGTTCTTGTTCAAGTGGAAAGGGCTGTTTCTGTACACATTTCCTCCGTTTCCTCTCCTGCTACGACTCTGCTACAGTGTCAATGCAAGATGATACTCATCGCTTCGGTGCGGCCGAGGCAGATTTGGTACCTGGACCTTCTCAGCCTGTCAGCGTTGCCTGCGGTCAAGCTGCCAGTGGTTCCAGATCTTCTCACCAGAGGAGGAGGCACAATCCTTCCTCACAACCCAGTATTGCTGAACCTGAGGGCTTGGCTCCTGCAGCCCTAGAGTTTGGAGGGTATGCGTTGCCAGCGGACTGCAGGGAGGTCCTCACCAAGGCCAGGGTGTCGTCGACCTCTTGAAGTGATACGGTCACAAGTTCGCTATATGGTGCTGGTCACAGATAATTACCCTTCTGAGGGTCACGGCTCCACAGATCCGTCCATACATGCTGTCCTTGGCAAAAGCTGGACTGGCTCACGCATACATCAAGGTACTTCTGGCAGCTATCTCCCGCTACACTAGGTTCCCAAGGAGATCTTTGCTGTGATCCCACATAATCGTCAAGGAGTTTCTCAAAGGACTTATCCGATCCTTCCTGCCGGTGAAGGCTCATGCCCTGGCGTGGGAACACAACGTGATTCTGACGAGGCTCATGGGGTCCCCCTTCGATCCGATGCAGCAAGCCCCACTCAAGTTTCTCTTGTGGAAGACGGCTTTCCTTGCAGCGATCACCTTTGCCAGACATGGGTGCGATCCAGGCCCTATTCTGCAAGCAACCGTACCTGACTTTCCACAAATCAAAGGTGGTACTGCGTACACACCCCTCTTTTATGCCGAAGGTACCATTGGAATTCCACCTCAACAAGCTTTTGGTGTTACCTGGTTTCTTCCTGAAACCTTGTTGTTGGCGGAGAGGCCCTTGCACTCACTGGACGTTGGTCGTGCCCTAAAGTTCTACGTGGCATGCACAAAGAGTTTTTGGAAGATTTCACAACTGTTCGTGAACTTTGGTCCTGTGAACCATGTGAAGGCCTTATCCAAGGCTTCAATTTCAAGATGGCTCTCCGGCTGCATCGCGCAATGTCATTGGTTGGCGAACCGACTGCTGCCAGGCCAACCCAGAGCCCGCTCCACCAGAGCAATCGCTGTGACAACAGCGTTCCTTTCTGGTGTGCCCCTGCTGGACATGCAGGGCTGCTCCACGGAGGTCCGCGCACACCTTCACGAAGTTCTACTGTACTGGTGTGTCGACAGGGATTCCGGGGAGGAGTCCAGAGTTCACCAAGAAGTGCTACGGAACCTGTTCACTTGAGGTGACCCTGTTTCAGAGGTAAGAGTTCATTGCTTCTGTTGAGCCCTGCCACCTCCTGTAGTTTTGTAATGTTGTTCTGCTATGTATTCGTTATTCGTGAGCATGTGAATCCATGCCAGACCCCATGCTGGAGAAAGTTTGTTACTTACCTGTAACTATTGTTCTCCAGCATGGGTCTGGCATGGATTTACATGCAAAATCTCCCTTCTGCCCCGCTGCGGATCTTCTTGTTCATCTTGTCCCCTTTACGTGCTTACCAAATCTGAAGATGGCTGCCAGAGGTGGGGCTTAGGGAGAGGACTGTCATTGAATGGGAGTAGTATGACCCAGAGGACAGTGATTGGCTTAGAGGAAAAATACAGTTTTAAAGTGAAACTGGTTTTTCTTTTACTGAGGATTCCCAGCCTGATGACATGAAGTATTCATGAGCATGGGAATCCATGCCAGACCCATGCTGGAGAACAATAGTTGCAGGTATGTAACTTAAACCATATTATTACTCCAACATCCCTCTCCCTCATACCAGTTCCCAACATTAACCTATATGTGTGTGCTTACAACACTCTTTCATGTGACTTAATACCAATGCATTCCCTTGCTCTATTTTCCCCTTCATACCATTACTGAAATCACATTATTTTAGCATTTTCCTCATATTGCTACAACAGAAGTCTACAACCTCTTCATGTACAAATATACCTCCCATTATCTATACATTCCTCTTCACATCCTACTGTGCAACTCTTACCTATATTATTACTCCAACAACCCTCTTCCACGTCCTAGTAACCAATATTGATCCACATCATTATACGTATCGCACTCTTCTTCATCCCTTTGCAATAACACCCACAGTACCCTTCTGGAACATTAAAGTACACAATTCCTTTTCTCTAACAGATACAAAACAATGTCTACTAAAACTCAGCTCTGCAGAAAACAAAGGATCGAGCAAATAAAAATAAGTTAAGTCATAGTCTCACCCTCCACAAGTTATAGAAAACGTACAAGCGAGAGAACAAGTAACTGCTCTTGCAAAGTACAACAGTCGCCACTAACAAAGGTATTGCTCCTTCTACAAAAAAGTAACCAAATAAGTAGTAAAGAAATTGCAACTGAAAATGAACCTCAAACTATAATTAGCAATGTCAGTGTAGCCACAGTAAAACATTCCAAAAAAATCTATTTTATAAAAAATATTCCGGCGCACAGTTCTTAGGAATTTCATAAAAAGATCTGAAAAGTACCTCACTTAAAAATTACCAAAGAAAACTGATATTCAAGCTCCAATGGACAGCGCATTAAAACAAAAAACTCTATTTTGAATAAAAATGAAACCACTAACGAAATTAGTTACAAATCTACTAAAAACGACTTCTAAACATTTTCAATGTGAACTTAGATAACATTTCGAAGCGATTGTGTCCTCCAATCTATATCTTTGATAATACGTTTCCAGCTTGCTGGCCTCGGAAAATGTTTCTGTAGAGGGCGCTGCGCGGCGACGTCAGCCAAGTCGATGTCCCTCGACGGCCACCGCATCGGCGCCGACGTCACCATGCCCATAAATAGCCATGCGCTGCGTCCGTTGCTCAGTTCTGTTTTTCCGCGCTTCGTGGGGCCTCGGAACGTCGTTGCTCAGTTCAGTCAGGATAACCCTCTATATCTACTCAAATAAATACCAACTCGTTCTCGATGGCATCTTCATCGGAACCGACGACGCCGCGATCCGGCTTCAAGAAATGTCAAGACTGCGGTAAAAAAATGTTAACGGATCCACACAGGATCTGCTTGTGGTGCTTGGGAGCCGAGCACCATTGTTCGGAGTGTGAGGGCTGCATGTCCATGACGGCGAAAGCCTTGAAGCAGGGCAAGGGGAAGCTCGAGAGCGGTAAGTCAGTCAAAACCTCCTCGAACGTTTCTTCGGCTGAGTCGAGGCATTCGTCTCCTCGCCGTCGAAAACATTCCCATTCTAGATCTCGAAGTAGCTCCCACCATTCATCGAGATCAAGACATTGAAAGAAGAGACGTCGAAGATCCCCTTCCTTGTCGTCTTCTGCTTCCCCAGAAAGGGTCTCCTGTCCCACAAAACACAGCTCTCGGGCTGAGTGGGAGGAATTCAGGAAGAAAATGTTAAGCGTCTTCGAGAAAGCGGCCTCGTCCCCCTCAAAGACAGCTGAGGGTGATACCCCGCGTGAAAAACCCAAAAATCTAAAACGCCGCGAGTCTCAGCACCCGGCGAAACATTCCACCCAAGAGCGCCACGGGCCATCGGGTAAGAAGGCAGCGTCTTCGCCGTCGTCGAAGATCCCTTCGACGCATGGATTGGCGCCATCGACGCCGTTGTCGAAGGGTTCTTCGACGCATCGGTCGATCGACTTGACACCATCGTCGACGCCGATGAAAGAGAAGACCACGGCTACTCCACAGCCAACAGTGATACCAAGAGCCTCCGGCACGATGCCGAGACGGTTGTCGATGTCCTCAAGTAGGATCACGATCCTCTTGAGTTCTTCGAGGCCTCTTCCGGTTTTCTCGACGCCGTTTTCAGCGCCTTCGAAGCCTGTCACATCGCGTCGACGACATTGACGTTTTCTCGCCCAATAATGACGAATTTGGCTTCTTCTGCCTTAGAAATGGGTTTTATACCATTTCAGAGGTCAGAGTACCCTGGATTATCTTCAATATATGAAGAAGGGGAAGATTCTGACCAGGAAACCTTCGAGTTGCAGAGGACCACACTACCTGTTTCAGAGGATTTCACCTTTGTGGAAAGAAGGTTGAAAGACCTACAAGAGTCATTACATGAGGCAAGTGGGCTGGACACTTCCCCAGAAGTGGATTTTGTTAAGCCAGATGCAGGGGAACATGCCGAAACACCCTATAGAACCCTGATGGCAAGAATTATTGAATTCATGGGTTGGTCTGCGCCTTCGCCTGTTTTTCAACAGGATGACCTGACAGACATATTAGACAAAGGTCCACAGGAGGATCCTGTGGTCCCCTTCCATACAGCCTTACAAAGAAAAATTGCATCTAACTGGGAAACTCCTGAAGTTATCCATGCTGTCAATAAAAGATTATCAGCCAAGTATAGGGTAGCTGCTGCTGACCCTGAATACTTATCGAAACACCAGACTCTAGAGAGCCTGGTGATCCAAGCGGCAACTTCATCAAGCAGCAGGACCGCTTACCCTACTGTCCCACAGGATAGAGATGACAAGAGGTACGATTCTATGGCGAAGAAAGTCTTCTCTGCTTGTAGTATGGCGTTGAAGTCCATCAATGCCACCTGTACGCTCGCAAGGTTGTCACACACTGTGGGAATGTGCTTCATCCAGCGGCTGACTGCATACCGGAAGGAGAGGAAAGGGAAGCCTTCCTTAACATCATCAAAGATGGCAAAAATGCCATATGCGAGTCACTTCAAACTGGCATCTATTCCGCTGACAGTATCAGCAGGGCCATGGCGGCAAGTACGACAATCCGCAGGCATGCGTGGTTGCAAAAGTCTGGCTTTGCTGCAGATGTACAGGCCAGACTTTTGAATATGCCCTTTGACGGCTCTTCATTATTCGGAAAGAAGGCTGATGACAGTCTGAAAAAGTTGCAAACATCTAAAGCAGCGGCAAAATCGTTAGGAGCTGCAATCCGCCAAACTCCTTTTTGCCCCTCAGGAACCTCGGGAAGGGGAAAGTCCTTTCGCTATTATTCCGCATTCGGGAAAGGCAGAGGACAGCCGGCTCAAAGGGGCCAAAGGAGATCCACCCAAGGTGGACGGGTCAAAGGTACTAAGGCCGCAGCAGCAGCAGGTGCCTCCTTACCCTTGGCATCTGCATCAGTGGTGGGCCTATCCAGAGAACATCTTGAAAGGAGAATTGTTTTGGCAACCATGGCAGGAGATAACAGTAGCCACAGACCCCTCATTCACGGGGTGGGGAGCCCATGCCAACGACTTGACCATCAGCGGTCGTTGGTCTCCATCGGAGTCCAAACTACACATCAACCTTTTGGAGCTGAGAGAGATCAGACTAGCGCTGAAAGCTTTCCTGCCATCAGTACAGTGGAGAAATGTCCTGATAATGACAGACAACACTGTGGCCATGCACTACCTCAACAAAAGAGGAGGCGTAGGATCACTGCCGCTGTGCAGAGAGGCAATGCAGCTCTGGATTTGGGCAATTCTGGAAGGAATCTCTCTATCGGCAGTCCACCTAGCCGCAGAGAAGAACTTGACAGCGGACGCTCTGAGCAGGCAGAGCACAGTCTCCCACGAGTGGGAGCTAGCTCAGGAAGTCCTTCAAGAGATCTTCGCACTTTGGGCAACCCCTCAGGTGGATCTGTTCGCCACAAGCACCAACAGGAAGTGCAATCTGTTCTGTTCAAGGGAATTTCCCCCGAGAGGAGCTCTAGGAGACACGTTCGTAGTGGACTGGGATTTTCCACTCTTTTACACGTTCCCACCAGTCCCTGTTATTCCTCAAATGATCAGAAGATTCCGGAAAACCATGATCCTAATTGCCCCGGACTGGGCCAGGAGAACGTGGAACCCGTACCTTCTAGATCTGTCCATCTGCCCTCCAATCCGTCTTCCACTCAGAGAATCTTCTCTCGCAGAAGTGAGGTCAGATTCTCCATCCAGACACCAGAACCCTCAACCTTCATGCTTGGCTTCTGAAAGGGTGAGGTACAAGGATTGGGATCTCCTTGATGACGCCACGGAGGTGTTGCTTTCGGCCAGAAGGCCAGCAACAAAGTCTTTATACCGCTGCCGTTGGAACAAATTTTGCAGCTTGTGTAGGGAAGAGAATATCGACCCTTTTTCATGTGGTACACCAACCGTGTTATCGTTTCTACTCTACTTGGCAAACTCAGGCCTTCAAGTTGGCACTGTAAAAGGCTATCTTGCAGTGCTTTCTATCTTCAAGCGCACTGCGGAAGAACCATCGTATTTCAAACTACCTCTAGTGATACAATTTCTCAAGGGATTAACTAATGTTCATCCTCCAAAACCATTCCAGGTTCCCTGATGGGACTTAAATTTAGTCTTAAACTTCCTAATGGGCACTCCATTCGAACCACTTCGCTCTTGTTCGCTGAGATTTCTCACGCTTAAAACTGTCCTATTGGTAGCACTAACATCAGCTAAGAGGGTGAGCGAGCTACAAACTCTCTCCTGTAAACCCCCACATACAATTTTCCACAAGGACAAAGTTGTCCTACGGGTGAAACCTAATTTCCTCCTAAAGGTGGTTTCTGAATTTCATATTACTCAGAAAATTACCTTACCTTCGTTCTACCCTCCTCCCCATCCGGGGAAAGAGGAAGAAAGACTACATAGGCTGGACCCAAGGCGAGCTCTCAGCTTTTACATCAACAGAATGGCTAGGATCAGGTAAGCAGACCAACTGTTTGTAGGATACTCAGGTCACAAGTTGGGACTACCCATAACAAAACAAACCATTTCCAGGTGGATTATTTTGGCCATTCTGGAATGTTACAAACTGGCAGGGAAAGAGCCACCCCGAAATCTTAGGGCTCATTCAACCAGGGGGATCGCAGCCTCTTCGGCTCTCCAAAGAGGGGTACCGGTCTGAGACATATGTGCGGCTGCCACATGGTCGTCCGCACATACATTCACAACATTTTACAACCTGGATTCCTCCACTAGTCAAGAGACCAGATTTGGCAAGGCCGTATTACATTCGGTCCATCCCTAAAGGGATACATAACATTCTTACTCCCACCTCCAATTACATGCCACTGCTATGGGAGTCTATCAAAGATAAGGAATACGTTAGAGGACATAATGCCTTCGAAGAACAAGTTACTTCTTACCTTGTAACGTTCTTTCGACGGGATGTTCCTCCGATGTATTCCTTATCGCCCCTCCCATCCATCTCCTCAGTAATACTTCCCTTGTGGTTGCAGCTTATGCTCCTTCAAGGTCAATAACCAATTCAGGCATGACTTTTCTTATGCTACAAAACGGAACTGAGCAACGGACGCAGCGCGTGGCTATGTCTGGGCATGGTGACGTCGCCGCCGATGCGGTGGCCGTCGAGGGACATCGACTCGTCGGACGTCGACGCGCAGCACCCTCTACAGAAAAGATTTCCGAGGCCAGCAAGCTGGAAACATATTATCAAAGATGAGGAATACGTTGGAGGAACATCCCGTCGAAAGAACGTTACAAGGTAAGAAGTAACTTGTTCTTCTAACTTCTGTGCAGGTGAATGGTTTTACAGCAGTAGCACAGAACCATATTTCAATGAAGAAGCATATAAACAACAAACAAACCAAATTGCCATAAACACTAATGGAAGAGTCTATTGAATAGTAGCAGACACCATTATGGCAAAAGAAACCTAATAGACAAATCTTCCCCATTAAACTTTCAACCAAATATTCCTGATCTTCCACACAAGTCGTCCAGTGTACAAGTGGACGTGAGCGCAATGTGCTCTAACAGTCATTCAAATGTTTACGACAGTTCCTCAAGCACCATGTAAAATAAGGCATAAGTAGAATCAAAATTGTACACAACCTGGACTACTGCCCATGCGCATCCACACTGGACTAGTAGGACATTCCTTAGCATGCATTTCAGGAACTGCTCCATCATATTAAAATGTTTGCACCACATTTGTTTTGCACATTAAATAAGTGGAAGAGGCCTAGGTCATCGATCATCTGGATGCTGGAAGAGGGATCCAGACTTGCAAAACAGTCTCACACTGACACAATTTATGGCATATGACATATGGTAGGTGAGAGCATCGATGAGTCACATGAGGAGATTCCAAGAAAATACTGAGCAAGTACAGAAATGATTCCCATAGACCCTTATGACCGGACCTGCACTCCATCATCGAAACAACCAATCAGCCAGGCTTGTGACGCACTGCATCTCAATGGAAGGTAGCCATATCCTTCCCAAGGCAAGGCCACCCACCTGTATACATCTGCGTTCATCCACTACTTGATCTCATATCGCCTCTGCCACTAAAATGTATTTAAGTCCCACAACAAAAATTCTGTGTAGCTGTACACACAATCATTCTCCTTGACTCGCATACTCTCCCGACAGTCCATCATAGAACCCAGCCAGATCTACATGGATCGCTAATAGGGACTTAAACAACACTACCTACCTTTGTTCTGGCTAAAACACATACACGGATTCTAGAATCCTTGTTCCAAATTCTCATGCCACGGACTTCTGTTTTCCAAGGGTATTCATGTACAGTGCTTTGAGGCCATATAAATGGCCTTGGTTTATTACAAATGTCATATTAGATTACACACCGTTCAACCTTGTGCATAGATTGTATAATGCTAAAAGTGCTGCTCTGGAACTACAATAAACTCAATCACAGTCTCCTAAACGGAACAGCCGAATAACTCCTCAGATAAATGGAACACATACACATTTATTTATAAATGTGTTACAATTCATAAAGTTGGATTTTTTTTTCACAATTTAGGATAAGAAAAACATTTCATAAATACACTTGATAAAACCGTCTAACATTTTTCCAATAACATTATTAAAACAAAAACAGCTTCCAAAAAGGCTACAACTCTTACTAAAATTGCAATTTCTTTAGTATTTATATTCCTAATCCAGAGCTCCTCTGGCCCCAGCCGCATATAGGGGAACATTTTTTCCATTCTGAGCAAAGACAATACTGGGCAGATTATGTGTAGATGATCAAGGTTTCATCCTCACTCTTTCAGAATCGACAGAGATGCAAACTCCTTTGGACATTTCCCTTGATACCCAAAACCTCCATTGTCAGGAATAGGTTTAAATTTAGCCTTAAGATTTTGAAGCGGAAATCCCTAGACTGATGTTTCCTCGATATGGCGAGACTAGATTTAAGTATTTAAATGAACATCTAAAGTGATCATTAAAGCACTGATAAGTCAACAACTCAGCCCTTAGCTCGATCCAGGCATACTTATACAGCGTTACTTTAGTTTTATTTGGATTTCCAACCAGCTCATCAGTTGACGACTCCATTTTTACCAGCAGCTCTCTACATATTTTCCCCATTGTTCCAATGCTCCACAAGTCCCTTTGCCCAGCATAGAGTTAAGTAGGACAAAGAAGGATGCTGGTGGGGGAGCCAAGTCGTTAACAAAAATGTGTAGTAGTCCCCACTCGATATAGGTCTGCATTGGTAGTTGTCCCAATTCATGGAGAATACCAGCCAAGGGAACCGCTTAAGGGAGATGCAAGACCCTCTTCCACATTAACCCTTCCAACTTCTCCCAGGGAATATTACTATCATAGGTTTCAGCACCATAAATTAACTCTGGGATGATTTTTTGCCTAGTTAGTTCAATTAGTGGAAGTGCAGAGTATCTTCCAAATGTATAATCGAATTGCGTCAACTGAGAAGCAGCGGCTAGGCATTTCGTTTTCAAGACCCTAACTATGTCCGTTTCCCTCCTTTGGTATAATTTATAGAAGCTAGATATTTGAAAGAGTTCACTATTTCTATATTCTGCCCAATCAGGAACCATTTGAATTTTTTCCACTTAGAAAATACAACATTCAAAACCAATACTTTTCATTTCACAGCGTTGACTGCGAGTTCCAGGTTCCCCAACAAAACAGCAATGCTATGCAGGGCCCTTTGCAAATCAATTGGGGTCATGGCACAAATGACAATATCATCTGCCTGATTTTAGGTATTGTAATTTTACTGATCCCAGCACCAAGGGGTTAGTCTGCACTGTTTTCTAACAACCCGCCTTGTCCTTAATATAAAAATTAAAGAGGAAGGCTGCAAGGACGCACCCTTGTTTTAGCCCTCAGTTGGTTTCAATCCAGACCGAGGAGGACCCGTGAGCATCTAATCTAATTTTAATTGTTGTCCCTAATTGGAGGGCTTTTAAGATACTAATCAAGGGATGAGGACACCCATTTGCATTTAAATTTCCCCAGAGAACTGCCCTGTTGACCTGGTCGAATGCTTTACTTATATCCAAGAAAGCAAGTTTTCCTTGATATTTTACCTGAGCAGCCAGGAGGGCTAAAACAAAATTATTTCGCGAGGTCCCCCTCCCTTCTTAAAGCCCGACTGGCAAAGATCCAAGTTATTTGACCCAGCAGCCCAGAGTTGCAGTACTTTCAGAAGTACCCTAGCAAATATGCTATTCGTGGAGTCCAACAAGGATATCGGACGGTACTGTAAGGGCGAAAGGTGATCTCCCCACTTAAAACACTATCAGTGCTTGCCCCCATGACCTAGGTACTTCCCGCTGGGTCAGAATGTTTCCGAACATTCTTGGCAGTACCCTAGCCCACAGAATCGCCTTCAATTTAAGAGTTAGGTTTGTTAAACTGTCCAGGTCAAGGTGATTAGATTTTTTTTTTTTTACTAGATTTAATCAAGAGGATAATATCTAAATCCCAGGAGAGAGCCCCCTCTCAGCCCACATATGGAAAAAGGGGCTGCAGAGAAACGCCATCTTTCAGGTGCAGCTCCTTAAAATGCTTTATCCAGACCTCTTCCGTGATACCTTGAAGCTGTAAATACTTGTTTAATCCCTTAGGCTTGATGAGTTGCCAGAACCTTTTCGTGTTGGTTCCCAATATAGAACCCAGCATTCTCTCTGCATCATTAATGGCCATCAAGAATTTGACCTCTCAACCAGTTCTTAAAACTCCTTTTCACGGACGCAACGTCCTTATGCACGTTTACAGATCTGCTCCTTTTAATTGAGGCACTCATCTTTTTTTTTTTTTTTTTACAGTCCTGCACTTCGGCATCAAAGGAATGAGTATAACCCACAATCCTCGATCTTTGTGCCAGTTATTTTGCCGGAAGCACGGCTCCCAGGGTAGTAGAAATAAGGAGCCCAAAACCTAGAGGTAAAGTTAGGTTCCTGTCATTACACGCCCATAAATTGGAAATACGGTCATCAAAAACCTCAGAGATCCTATGTGTCTATTTTACTTACTGCTGCTGGGAATTACCTCCAAGGTCAACCCAGGAGGTCTCATACTCCCCAAGCGAACCATAGGGATTTCACAAATCCTCATACAATTGTCACTTAATTCTGTCTGGGCTACCTCCAGACTCAACAAGGTCTGTGGAGACAAAGAAGTATTCAGAATAGAGCACCAAGTAGAATTATGCCAGGTAAAGCTTCAGGCACATCGCCTGTGCAATTGCCATAGTGCAAGGTCCCATGCCTCTAATTCCTGCCTGACTAGAACCCCCTTTCTTGGGCTACAATGGACGTTTCCAATTTGCAGACACTCTGAGTTGAAGTCATTAATGAGGCTCCTTCCTCAGGAAGGAATTTTACCCAACAACAAAAATGAGAGTGCAACGAGCACCTCCACCATCCGCTCATGCTCTCTGTTTAAATGGACATTTACCAGGAGACATTTCCGGTGTACCTTAGGGTCCAAGGCAGGCCACTCCAAGAGGACCGCAAGCATGTCATTTCTATTGAGATCTATTAGGTGCATTTTCTTGGTTAGATTACACTTAACTGCTATTAAAAGTCCCCTATAGGGCTTACCCCTCGTACCTCGCTGGGCTTTAACAAACCTCAGATCAAACCCCTCCATAAGCGGGGTGTCCATCAACAGAATGTCCTGTAAACAAATGTCAAAATGTTCAAGCCTAGCCTGGTTCCCCATAATGTTAGAAAAGCCTATGGAATTACCCACCGTCTGTCCCTCATCCCAGGCATTTCTTCCTCTGTCTACGTGAGGGGTGGTCGTGGATCGATTCCAATCCCAAACCCCCTGTGCATGTCTCAGCCTTCCCTTTTCATGCTTAATGTAAAAGGAGTCCCCTAGAGGACCATTTGAGCCCTCCCCCTTTTATGCAAGCATTTCCTTCTGCGTTGATAAATTAGGAGTAACCAAACGCCCCCAATCAGCCATTACAAATCCTATGGAGAGAAATCCACCCTCCTCTTCCAGAATTGCATTTTTAACTATTTCAGAGCAAAGGTGGAATTTTACAATATCAAAGCAATCACAATACAGAAATTCCAATATTATAATGTCCTCCAAAGTGACCAATCGGTGGCTTGGAATTTCAAATAGCAGAGAAATGATACATTGCCTATTTAGGGGGGATCCTGTTGATGCTTTCAAATAGTCGACTCGGGAGTAAACAATTTGCATCATTTAACAGTTTACCTGTTGTAAACTCTATCGTACCTACACCTTTTGACTTGCCACCTTTTGACTTTTCCCCCCTCCCTTTCAGTGGTATTCTTGTATCTAATTTGCCTGGAAGTGATGTGCTTTTAGCAAGGTCGCATCTATTTTAATCAATAGTGTGGATCAAGGGAAAAGGCGTCTTCAACGCTAATCTGTGGTGAGTCGGGAATATTGATGGGTTCTTTGGTAACCTGAACTTTGGAGAATATTGGATAAAGAATCTGACTGTTTTGGGGCACCAGACCTGCTTCTTTACTCTTACTTGGAGCTGGAATTGAGTGGGAATTGCTCCCCTTTAGTGTTACAACATTTGGGTCCCTTAAGATGCAATATTTACTTCTCCCGAACCCCACTTCTGTAATTAGTGTCTGGTTTAGCTCACATGCATGTCCCCCAATCCCCCTTCAAAACCCTCCGCCTGGGTTTGTCTGTCACTACCCTCGCCCAAAACCCCCTCTGGCAAACCCATTGGCCAGGTGGAGTCAGGACTCGGGCCTCTAGAGCCTGGCATCCTCTTCAAAAGCCCTCATGGGGCCAGTCAGGCTCATACACCATGAACAACAATGTGCTTGGGAACTACTTTATTGTATTGTCAGCCAATCCACATAGCTTGGTTCCTAAGAAACAAGCTATGCGGCCTGGAACTACTTTCCCTGGTACTACTTTACCTGGGCTATATAAACCACACCCTGACTTCAGAACATGCTTCGTGTTACTTTGCAGCTTGCAACGTGACGCTCACCGTGTCCAGCTATTCCCTCGAACCTCGGAGAAGCAGAACCTGCAAGGAGACAAAAGGAACATCATTAGCAGCAGCGTCTTACCTGCAGTCTTCATCTTTAAACACTTGCAGCTACTGAGAACAGCTTCCTCGAATCTGCACGCCTCCCGGACAGAACGACCTGAAAGAGGAAGATAGAGGCAACATTAAAGAAAGCTGTAGAGACATTTACAAATTATGAACTGCTCAAAAGGCTTACTTGGCTGATCGCCTCTCGGCTGGCACCACTCCGGACATTCCACTCGTGTTGAAGAGCACCGCAACCTACAAGGAAGGAAAACACAGGTTAGCAAAGGCAAGACTTTGCAGCGCTGCGCATAGCGCTTACTTACCGCATCATAGCGCTCTTAATGCGCCATCATTTACCAGCGGGGCTCACCCAAGCCAGTTTGCCGCGATGAAGCTCTGCATACCTAAGGGAGAAAAAAAGAGAAATTTTAAACAAAGAAAGGCATGCAGGATAGCAACAAAACTAAAGAACAGCAATAAGACCTACCTGAACAATATCAAACGGGCCGGCGTCAGTGTAGTAACTGGACCGCACTCGCCCATGAAAGACAACGCGCCCTGCAAAGAAGGCAGGACGGAGAGCATGCCTAATTCTACTACAAGGCAGAACCTTCCCCGCAGACCACATCAGGGCAAAGCTGAGAAGCATACCAGCGAGTAACCCAGCTGGGTGGCGTCCCTGTGGATACCAGGTGAGCGTAACAATGTCAATACTGTCGTCTCATGGATAAACAGATATATTAAGTTCCAGTGCCACCTCATCTTTTTGTCCCACAGGGATCTCTTGAGGAGAACTCTGACATTACCCCCCTTAGAGGGTACTCTTAGAGTGGGAGTTCCAGGACCCTGTGACCCTTTGGCTCCTTTCCTCCTATTGAGTTGCCCCTTTTCCTCAGCTACAATCTGGGCTGCATGAGTGGAGTGAGGCTGCAAATGTAGATGATTTATAAATCATCCCGAAGTGTTAATAATGTTCCCAGAAGTGTCAATAGTCGCGGCCACGCTGTGGAACTTAATTGATGACAGTGTCGGTTTAGGCACAAAAACAAGTGGAGATTTGAATGCCTTCAAAATGTCCTTCTTAGTAGCGGCAATACAATCGGCGTCTTACCACATCGGGCTTTTCCAGTAAAAACAGAAGAGAACTAGGCAGCAAGTGGGCAAATAGTCTGGGCATGCCGCAGCTCCGAACGCTAGCGGGTCCCAGAAGGCTGACTCTGCTGCAAACAACTGAGCCCCCGACAAACCCCAGCCAAACACCTCCAGTCACTTAGCACTGCTTCATGGGAGCAGTGCTTTTTATGCCTGCATGCTGGGTAATCCAGTTAAAGATACAGCACACTGGTTTTAATGCTGGAACAGTCGGGAGCCAAGAATGAAAGCAGCAAAACACCTCCAAACACTCACCACCACTTACAAAGTATATACTTCTGAACTAGAATTAGAAAACAGTCCACTTACAAAACATTAACCAACAACTTTCTAACACTAACCTCCTTGCACTCTCCTACAAAAAAGAAATGGCAAGGTTAGAAAAACCTGTCTTTTGAAATTCCAGACAAAGCATGTCTGTTGTCGCAGAACTTTCTATAAGAAAAGTACAAAAATAGTAGAAATGTCCTGCAAGATAGAAGACCATGAGGACTCACGGTGGTTCCAATTAGCCTTATGTTTAACAGCAGAACATAATGGATCCCTTAATAGTTTGCACATACTGCAATAGTATGCTTTATTTTAACCAAATAACATCTTGAGCTATCAATAATAACTTGCAAATATTTCCACTTACAAATGCTTTGCAACAACAACTTGGTCTATTTTAGAGTATCGTAATTCAAACTACACCCATTCCAAACTATAATAAGTCTCCAACACAAAGCTGCCAAATTGCTTGCATCAGAATTACTCAAAAGCATTTTTGGCAAAACAATAGGAGTAGGACAAGTAAAACAAGCTATGATTGTACTAGTTAATGGTGTACCAACACAAGACGCAAAAAATTGGCAACAGGATGATATAAACCATGTTAAAGAAGCTCTAGAGTGTCTTAAACAAAAAAATGAATGCTACAAAGAAATGAGCACAGAAGAAAACTTACAAGAAACACACATATATTAAGATGCACCACAAACTCAGTTTGAAAGTGTTGATCATATCACTGCTGAGAACATTCTCGAAGTATACAATTCACCCATTACATTACAGAGACACCATGGAAGATGCATTTCAAATGGGTCAAGTCAAAGGGTCTCCAATGAGTATATGGGGAAAATGTTTAGAAGCACAATATTTTCCGTTATTCTACCCTGCAGAAAAAGGAGGAAGACACAATGAAGTACCCATAAAAATGAGTGCATCAGAATATCGTTCTCTGAGTGTTTATGAAGATCCACGATACAGGCAAAATGTTGAATACATTTTCCAACTCTTGTTTGAAAGGGGAACTACCAGCTCTATTACGCACTTACTCCTACGTCCCGTCCTCTTTCCTCCATACTGCATGAGCGTCCCTCGCTTTTTCACCAGAAAAATTCTTATGCCCCTTTAAATTTAGAGGCACGCAAGGGCGCTCCCCTGACTCTGCCCACTGGTGTCACTCCTCAGTCCTCTTTTCCGCCTCGACGGGAGCAGACCGCTTTCACCAGCGCTCCTGGGTTTGGCTTCGGCCTTCTAATTCCACGCGCTCTTCCCTGGAAACTGTCTTTTGTATTAGTCAGGTACTCTGTCCTCTGCCGCCACGCTCTTCCCCGGCGCATGTCTATGTCATTGGGTTTCTGCAGGTGTCCAGCCTGCGAGGGGCTCTTCCCTACGTCTGACCCCTACGCTCTTTACCTCCGCTGCCTTGGCCCCAATTACGGATATGAGGGTTGTACCGCATGTGACGCATTGACACTGCACACTAAAAAGAACAGGTTAGCTCGGTGGAGAGAGCTCTTTGAACAATCGCCTCCAGAGGACTTGAAGGACTTAGTCAGGCACAAGGCAAGGCCCAAGATAGGGCCACTGTTTTCATCTGCATCCCGAAAGTTCCACTCCTTCCCCAGGAAACGTCCGAGCGGGAGGGACCGTTCAGGTCCTAACACCAGCACAGGTACCGTGACTGTTTCAGCTACAGGCCACCAGGCCAAGGGGTAGCTAGAGCCTACCAGTGAAGTTGCTGAGTCACCTCAAGGTTCTGTTACCGGGTGTCCACCTGAGGGGCTACGCGCTACTACCAGACAAATGTCTGAGGGGGTGCCTGTACGCAGCACTACCGGCAACACAGCCGAGGGCACAACGCCTCCAGGCCCCGTCCTGAGGTTCAGGGTAGGCCTCAACCGCCAAGAGAGCAGGAGGAGGCCGGGTCCAGCGTGCCAAGCACCACGACACAGGCACGTGCCATGCAGCCAGACAAAATGGCACTTGTCCAACGCCATACCCCTTGGGGAGCAGGTAGGGGAACGAGTTTCCAGGGGGCACTGGTCTTCACCAGGTACGTGGACTACAGCATATCCTTCAGCGTCGCAGGGCAGCAAGCCGAGTACGCCCAGGCCTCAGCAACCTCCGGGCCTTGCGTCTATGCCCGCGCCACCTAGCGCCCCACTGGCCTGTGAGGACAAGTTTTTTGAAAAGTTCCTTCAAAAATCCCCTCAGATGGGAGCCATCTTTTGGGATGTGATCAGGGACATGTTGCCTCAAGTCCTGCTGTGGCTCCAGTGCCTCAGGCTCCTGCGCAACCTCAGCTGCCCACGCCGGGCCCCACAGCACCGGCCCCCCTGCCTCCTGCAGCCACGGCGATCTCGCACGAGCCTCCACAGCAGCCTCCGACTCCGGTCAGCACACCTCAGCCTTCTGCGGCCAGCACTCCTCCAGCCACTCCGGACCAGCAGGACACATTGGTGGACACTGTTGATGAGGAGGACCCCTACACACAGTCTACGGCCAAGGCATTCCATGAATGGCTCGCAGGTATAGCCGAATACTTGGGGCTTCCACAACCCGAGGTTGTACAACCAGAGTTCACATAAACACCACAGGCCATGCCATATGCATCGCTATGGACATGAGAAGAACTGCCTGGCTATGGGCTACCAAGTTCAACCCAGACGTCCAGGAGTGCATATTGGATCTTCCATTCTAGGGGGGGCGACATTTTTCATTCCACTACCAATGAGGAACTTGATAAGAAGAAAAAACAGTTCCCAGACTGCAAAATCCATATCTATCCTCCCGAAGTCCACGGTCAAGACCTACAGCCAGGCACACCAGCGTTCTGACAAGGGGCGTGCCTTTGGCGGTTTCCGGGGCTTCCAGGAATGAAGGTCTGGACTGGTCTCCAAGTCTGCACTGCCGCAAACGGCACAAGGCGGGGAATAAGGGCTTCTTCCAGTCCCCCTCCTCAGCCCCAGCCTCTGAGGGGAAAAAGGCATGACACTCTCCTCCTGGGTACACAGGTCTCCAGTGGGGGCGGCAGGCTTGCCCTTCATGCAGAATATTGGCGCACAAGGTTTGCGGACCCCTGGATCCTCTCAGTAGTGTCCACAGGGTACCGCCTACCAATCCCTCCCTCCCCTCTCTCCCCACAGATTGGGACAACAACTCTGTTGGCAGAAATTCAATCGCTCATAGAGAGTCAGGCAGTGCAATAGGTCCCAGCCTCCCAGCGGGGTATGGGCTTCTATTCACAGTTTTTCACCATACACAAGAAGAACCAGGCTGGCCTGAAAGTTGTGTTGGACCTTTCTACCTGGAACCTTTCCCTCCCTCTTCAAAATTTAAAGATGGTTACCCCAGCACTTATTGCAGAGACACTGTGCAGGGGAGACTGGATGTGCTCCCTGGATCCGAAGGACGCATACCTACACGTCCCTAATTGGCAGGCTCATCGGTCCTTCCTGAGGGCTTTCATTTCCAATACAAGATTCTTCTCCAGCATGGGGTCTGGCATGGATTCACATGCTCATGAATATTCCCCGTCGTCCGGCTGGGAATCCTCGATAAAGAAAAAATCAGTATCAGTTTCGTTTCTGATCTGTCTTTCTTAGTAGTAACCAATCACTGGTCTCTGGGTCATAGTGCCCCCAGCAATGACTGCCCTCCCCCTAAGCCCCACCCGTGGCAGCCATCCTCCGATTTTTACCGCACGTTCAAGTGTTGGGAGTCCTCGTGCTATAGCTCAAGTTTTTATTGCGTTTTGCGCTTTTTCAAAGAGATTTCTCATTTTTCGGTTAAATCGAGCCTCAAGCTCCACCGTTTCTACTTCCGATGAACGGAGACCCGTTTCAGAATTTTCTACGCCCCTCAAGGGTGAAGTTTTCGTCGAGTTACGCTTCTTGGAGGATTCCAGAAGTTTCTGAGGCCTACCTCGTGGACATGGCCCAGGAGAAGGGAAGCTCGACACCCGGATCCAAGCTGTTGAGGAACTGCCCTGGATGCAAGTTGCAGAATGTGTTCAAGGAGGACGAGCATTTGAGATGCCTCTGCTGCCTCCATGAAGACAAAACGCACGTGGAGAAGGACTGTGCGTTTTGCATGAACATGTCGGACCGGACTATGAGAGATCGTCGGACCCATCTCGCCAACTGGCTGGAAGGCAAGAGCCCGTCATGTGAGAGGAAGCAGTAAGAGCGGTCTTCTAAGTCCTTTGAGGGCGCCCCGGCGACGGGGGCCCAACAGAAGGCAAAGCACCACGAGTCCGCAGGCACTGAGAGCGCCGAACAGTCGGGCTCCTCAGCTGCCAGGCAGGGCGCATATTCACCAGCGCCATCAACCACGAGCCAATGCTCTGGCTCGGAAGAGGAAATCCGAGAACTCTGCGAAGGTTCTGGAGAGGCCCCGGTCGATCTAGAAGGAACCAGCCGAGTGGGAGTGAGGCGGTGACCCTCCCCCCAAGTTGAAGCCGCAAGCACGCACAAGGTGGTGAAGGCCTTGATTCACCCAGCTAAGGCCTCTATCGAGGAAGTCGCTATGGCCCTGGCGCAACCTGTGGAGGATACCCCAGTGGAGGTTATCTCAGGGCCCAGAGGTTCCCTGCCACCACAGAGGGAATCCTCTTTTCAGCCCATCAAAAAGACTCCGGTGGAAAAAGAGGGGGGGGGGGGTCGCCATTACGGACACAGCCTCCGAGGAGGAGCTGGTTGAAGTCTTGGAGGGCCTCAACAAGAACGTTGAGGAGGCCCGGTCCCATGGGAAGGATCCGACGAGGAAGTCGACGAGAGCGAGGGTGGCCGCGACGAGGTTCCAGTGGAGGAACCATCGCGCTCGTCGCATCCTGAGCCGCAGGACAACTCGGCGGCCATTTTGATGGCAATCCAATCCTTATGCTCAGAGATAAGGACGAGGTTGCCTCTACCCCTGATGGACGACCCAGAGCCGGGCCCGTCGGAAAGCCCCCCAAACAAGAGCAGGAGGATTCATCCGGCCCTGCCTTTTCAGCCCTCACGGCCCTCCCAGCCTTTCTCCCCGTCCCCTGTCCCCGGGGATAACACGGGAACAGATGCGGCCACGACGGGGACGGATGATGACGGGGTGACGATGGGACGGATCTCCAATCACCGATTCCTCGGGCCTCCCCGCCCGGCAAGATTGGCTCCTTCCACGACATGATTGCCAGGGCATCCGAGCTTTTCCAGCTCTGCCCCGAGGAGCAGAAGAAGGAAGACTCCCTCTACCAACGGCGCAAGGCCAAGAGGAAGACAGTCCTTGCGGTGCCGCTGCTGGATGACATCTTGGACGAGGGACTTGCGCTTCTGAAGAACCCGTCCACAACGCCTGCTAAGAGGGACCGGTATGAGAAGTACCGGGTCCCCGACGTCGCCCCCTTGTGCCTCAGGGCACAGCCGAACCCGGATTTGGTCGTCTCGGCAGCGGCCAAGAAGAAAGCAGGGGGGGGGGGGGGCATCGGCCTCATCTTCAACTTCCCCACCGGACGGCGAGTGAAAGAAACTGGACGCCCAACGCCCCAGCGATTGTGGCCCGCTACGACAGGGAGTTCTGGTACAAGATCGCCCCCCCCCCCTATTGGACTTCCTACCGGACGACAAGAGGGCGATGTTACAGGAAGTTGAGGTGGCGTCGGACCATGCCATAACAGTATCCACGGACATTGCCGACACCGGTTTCCGCCAGTTGGGCAACAGCGTTTGCCTTAGACGGCGGGGGTGGCTCAAGGCGACGGATTTCTACCAAGACGTGCAAGCCAAGGTCTTGGACATGCCCTTCGACGGGAACAATCTGTTTGGAAAGACCGTGGATGAGTCACTGCAGACCATCAAGACCGACACAGAGACGGCACGGCCTTGGTAGTTCTGCAGCAAAGGCAGCCGCCCTTTTGGAACTCCAGAGGTAAGCAAGGTGCCTCCAAAGGATTCGGCAGCGGCTCCTCGATGTACCGTCAGGCGGCCCGCTCCTCGTCGCAAGAAGCTTACAGGGGACGAGGCAAGTCGGGTGAAGCTTGCCGTCGTCGCCAGGGAGGCCAAGGCAGCAAGGCTGCTTCCAAGCAAGACTGAACCGGCTGTTGCGTCGGGTCCCCACGAAGCACCCCGGTGGGAGGCCGGCTGACGAAGTTTGTCAGCATGTGAGAGTCCATCTCCACCGACCGTTAGGTGCTGGATGCCCTGGCCCACGGGCCACTCTGGAATTTCTAAGGAAGTGCCCCCGAATTCCTTCCATGGCCAGGAAGGAAAACCATGTCCCTCAACTGCTGTTGGAGGTAAGGGCGATGCTCAAGAAAGGAGCCATCGAGCTCGCCCCAAAGAGGCTCTGGGGCTCCGGAGTATACTGAAGATACTTCCTCGTCAGTAAGAAGACAGGAGGATGGCGTCCCATCTTAGACCTGCGTCGACTAAACAGATACATCAAGACACAGAAGTTCCAGATGGTCACCCTCCAGCACGTGCTAGGCCAGCTGGAGGAAGGTGACTTCCTATCTTCGTTGGATTTGGAGGATGCGTACTTTCACATCCCCATACTAAAAGGACACCGAAAGTTTCTCAGGTTCGTGGTCCAGGGACAGCACTACCAGTTCAAGGCCCTCCCATTCGGATTTAAGTCGGCGCCTAGGGTTTTCACCAAGTGCCTAATGCCGGTGGCGGCGCGGCTGCACCTAAAGGGGATCCACGTCTACCCCTACCTGGGCGATTGGCTCATCCGAGCAAGAACAAGGGAACTTGCCGTCGAACACACAGCGAAGACCATCCGGCTGCTCACGGACCTGGGATTCTCGATCAACTTCCCCAAATCCCACCTGGTTCTGTCGCAGGTTGCACTGTTTATGGGAGCCAGACTCGATACAGTAGCGCGATTGGCCTCGCCGTCGGAGGACAGGACGAAGGCCATACTGTTAGGCAGAAACCTGTGCAGTTCCCTTAGGGACCACTGCAAAAAGTTTAAGACCACAGGTGTTAGCAGTAAACCCAATTGGTAGCAGTCTGTACCACCCAGATTTACCTGGTAGCTGTGGTTGAGCAGTCCGACTTCTCTTAAGAAGAGTTAGGCAGTATATAGAGTGTACACAATAGGGCTAGAAATACAGTACTACAAGCAAACACTGACCAGAGCTTTGGTATAAAAGTATATAATTATTTATTTAAAAACACACTTGTAAAAATACACTGGCACTAATATGTCAAGCAAGTTAAAACAGTCACTAGAAATATATACACCTCCCTAATTCATTTTTTTACAAGTCTAGGTTAATACACCATTTATTTAGCAAAACAGAGGTGAGCGCGTAACCATAGATGGCACTCCAATAATTATTTTTAAAAAAGGGAGAGAAAAGGCAGAATAAGAAAATCACACAGTACCAACATTTTTAAAGAACCGCAGGAAGTCAAGAAAGGCAGGGTCTACTGTAGAGCAAAAAGTTCATAGGCCAGGCCCACTCTTTGAGAGAGCAAGGCGGAATGTGCCCAAGATCACACAGTGGAAATGCACTCAGTCTTTGCAGGAAAGTCAAAGAGGTTGGATCAAGTTAGAAAGGTAATGTTAACGGGTCGGAGGTCACCCCAGGATAGAGAGTCAAGGATTTACGGGACACCTTGGACAGTCTGTTGCAAGGGAGACCAGGCGGGACACAGTGCCTGAAATGGTGAGAAAGCTCCAGCGGGGGCAGTTGTTCCTGGCAGCGGGTGCAAGTCAGGGCTTCGTCCAGGGGAAGAGAAGACCTCGACGTGGAGGAAAGCTGGAGGTCGTTGCACTGCCAGGGAAGAAACCAGCTGCGGAGTTTCCCGGTTAAAAGGTACTACCCTTTTATTCGCGTTAGTGGTGAAGCGTGGCTATCCGGAAGCCGGGGTGCTTGGCAGGGCCGATTCGACCACGAGACGATCCAGGAAGGCGAAAAAGGCGAACTGGTTGGTCCCACCAGCTCAAAGGGAAGAAGACTCTCCTGGAAGAAGATCTTCTCTGTCGTCGGGAAAGTGGTGAGTTTCGTAAAGCAGGGCTCCACCGGTGGTGTCGTCGTAGATGGCTCAGCTTCTCCCCTCTTCAGATGCTTTAGGTCCTGTGGCGACTTCTGAAATTCCAGTCCCCAAAGCCCTGCTTTTATGCAGAAAAACCCCCATTCATATGCCTAGCTGTCAATCAAACATGCTAAGTGGTGAGCCGGGCGGCTCACCACTGGGCCAATCACACAAGAGTGCGACTTGAGTTGCCAAGGCAACTCAGTCCAGGGTGCCTATTCCCCCTCCCACACATCCTGTAGACCCAGACAGAGTGGCACCACTTTTGGAGGCTTCTGTGCAGAAGCCCGCCAAAAGTGGAACAAAGGGCTCGACTTGGGTTGGAGTTACAGAGGCGAACACAAACGCCATTTTAAAACCGAGTCCTGGCAAAAGACCCAACCGGGGAATAAATATTAAATAAATAACCCGGCGGTATCTTTAACGTTGCACCAAAAAAGTGGTGCGTTTAAAATGAATGGGAAAATCCCATAGGTAATATTCTGGTGGAATATTTTGCGTGGTAACCACTGCTACCAGCCAGAAACTCGACAAGGGGGGGACTGGACAGTGCCCCCTTGAAAAACTGACCCAGGGGCAATCGAATTAGCCCTACCAGTTCTTCCACAATATAATGGTTTGTTCTGGTTCTGTTCACAATTTTGGACTAGTAAAGTCAATGGTGACTTTACATGCCCTGGGAGACAGTAGTCAGTCCCAGGGTATGGAGTCTATGTTTAGGGGTCACTATGACACCCCTGTGTTACTGCACTGAGGGTGCTGTGTAACACACTTACCAAAAACACATGAAGCCCTTTGGAGTAAAAGACCCCATAGCCCATAAAACACATTACAAAGTCGAAGGACATTCTCAAATCATGCCTAAGAGTGGGAGAAAAGAGTCTCACTCTTAGCAGGAGAAAAAAAATAAACCCCAAAAATCCAGCAAAGCTGCTGGGGGACTCGCTAGGTTTGGGAAATTAGCCTTTACAAAGAATTCTCCCTAACAGACGAAGGCCATCCTGGGCAAGGTGCAGTGTCTGCTGGCCATAGACGTGGCCAGGGTGAGGTCCATCAAGTCCCTTCTCGGGATGATGTCCTCATGCATCTACCTGGTGCGCCTGTGCAGCCTTCGGATGCGCCCTCTACAGGAGTTCCTCGACGTCCATTGGATACAAGCGGCGGGCAGCTTCGAGGACAAGATCTCGCTCAACAAGGTATTCCGCCAAGCAATTCGGTGGTGGGGCACCCGCGCGCATTGCGCGGCGGGCACAGACTTTCAGACCCCAGCACACCAGGTGATGGTGACGACAGATGCCTCCCTGGAGGGGTGGGGAGCGCACACCTGAGATCTTCACGCGAGGGGCCTCTGGCTCCCGGAGGAGAAGACGCTCCACATCAACATACTGGAGCTCCGAGAAGTGTTCTGGGCCCTCAGGTCGTTTCTCACGTCCCTCAAGGGCAAGGTGGTGAGGACCTTCACCGACAACACCACCACAATGTTCTACATCCGGAAGCAGGGAGGAACAAGATCCTCATTCCTATCCAAGGAAGCCCAGGATCTGTGGCACTGGGCTGTTGCCCTGGGGATGTTTCTGGTACCCTTTCATCTGGCCGGGACAAAAAACGCCATCGCCGACTCGCTCAGCAGGGAGCTGCGCTCGTGCCACGAGTGGGAACTGCGTCAGGATCAAGTGGAGCGACTCAATGATGGGGCAAACCCCAGATCGACCTGTTTGCGACGGCGATGAACTCCAAGTGGCAGAGGTTCGCCAGCAGGTTTCCCCAGCCGAGGAGCATGGGCAATGCTTTCTCGTTCCCCTGGGACGGCCTGTTCCTGTATGCGTTCCCTCTGTTGCCTTTGCTACTTCGACCCGTCAACCAGTTCAAGAGGTCCCGGTGCAGGATGATCCTTGTCGCACTGGCGTGGCCGAGGCAGATCTGGTTCCTGGACCTTCTGGACTTGTCAGCGTCTCCACCAGTCAAACTGTCGACTGATGCAGATCTTCTCTCCAGAGAGGGAGGCGCCATCTTTCATCACAACCCTGAGTTGCTGAACTTGCAGGCCTGGCTCCTGCAGCACTAGTTTGGAGGGTACGATATCCCGGCAGACTGCAGAGAGGTTCTTGCAAAGATCAGGGCGTCCTCAACTCTCAAGTGCTACGGCACAAGTGGAAGAGGTTCTCTGTCTGGTGCTGTGCACAGAAGATTAACTCTCTACGGATTACGGCCCCTCAAGTGCTACCGTACTTACTGTCGCTGGCCAAAGCTGGGCTAGCTCATGCTTCCATCAAGATACATCTGGCAGCGATTTCCCGATACAGCAGAAATGCAGGACGGTCATCCCTGTGGTCTCATCACCTGGGAAGGAGTTCATGAAAGGACTGTTGCGATCGTTCCCGCCGGTGAAGGTTCCAGCCCCGGTGTGGGAGCTCAACCTGGTGCTGACCAGGCTTATGGGCCCGCCATTCGAGCCGTTGCATTCGGCTCCGTTGAAGTTCCTGTTGTGGAAGACGGCGTTTCTTGTGGCCATCACCTCCGCACGACGCGTGGGATAGATTCAGGCCCCGTCCTGCAAGCCTCCATACTTGACTTTTCACGAGACGAGGGTGGTGCTGAGAACGCACCCCTCCTTCATGCCCAAGGTGCCGTCTGACTTTCATCTCAACGAGCCCTTGGTGTTGCTAGTTTTCTTCCCGTCGCCTTCGTCACCGGCCGAGAGGACTTTGCACTCGCTGGATGTAGCTAGAGCGCTGAAGTTCTATGTGGACCTAACAAAGAGTTTTCGGAAGACATCACAGCTGTTTGTGAACTTTGGACCTGTGAACCAAGGGAAGGCTCTCTCGAAGGCTTCCATTTCCAGATGGCTCTCTGGCTGCATCACGCACTGTCATCGGTTGGCAAACCGACCGTTGCCTGGCCGTCCGAGAGCCCATTCGACCAGAGCGATCACTGCTACCACGGCGTTCCTGTCTGGTGTGCCCCTGCTGGACATCTGCAGGGCTGCTACGTGGAGGTCAACGCACACCTTCACGAATTTCTTCTGCGTCAACCGGGATTCCAGGGAGGAGTCCAGAGTCGGCCAGGCAGTGCTGCGCAACCTGTTCGCCTGAAGGTGGGCCTGGTGAGGAGGTAAAAGTTGCTTAATGTTGTGTCTATGTAATGCTTAATGTTGAGCCTTTGCCACCTCCCGTGGTTGTGCATGTGTGTACTGATATGTATTCTTATATTCATGAGCATGTGAATCCATGCCAGACCCCATGCTTGAGAAGGAACAAGTTACTTAACTGTAACTGTTGTTCTCCAGCATGGGTCTGGCATGGATTCACATGCGAACCCTCCCTCCTACCCCTCTGCGGCTCTTCACTTGGTCATACTGCCACTTTACGTGCTACCAAATCTGAGTATGGCTGCCAGGAGTGGGGCTTAGGGAGAGGGCAGTTATTGGCTGGGGGCAGTATGACCCAGAGACCAGTGATTGGTTACTACTAAGAAAGACAGATCAGAAACAAAACTGATACTGATTTTTTCTTTACCGAGAATTCCCAGCTTGACGACGGGGAATATTCATGAGCATGTGAATCCATGCCAGACCCATGCTGGAGAACAACAGTTACAGGTAAGTAACTTGTTCCTACCCATTCGCCTCAATTCAGCCCCCCGGGTCTTTACCAGACTTATGAATGCATTGGCAGCCCTCCTCAGGGCACAGGGTCACCATGTCTATCCATACCTAGATGACTGGCTCGTCAGTGCGAGATCTCTGGATGTACTGCCTCCCCCCTCATCAATACGCTACACGAATTGGGATTCTCCATCAATCTCAAGAAGTCACAGCTGGAGCCCACGCAGAATCTAACGTTCCTAGGCCTCATCTGGGATACCAGCTCCAAGAGAGTTTTCGCCTCGCAGGACAAGATCACAGCCATCAAGGGCATTTTCTGAGCAGAGCTGTGACATTGGCATGATGGTACCAACACCTCTTGGGTATCATGGTGGCATGTCTGCCTGCAGTGCCGTACACGAGCATCAAAATGAGAACTTTGCAGCTGCACTTCACAACCTCCTGGAGTCAGGAGAGGGGTTCCCAGGCGGAACTCGTCGGCATTCCTCCCCATCTCCAACAGTGCCTAGTCTGGTGGAGCAAAGACTTGCGGATAGGCAGGCCCTTCAAGCAACCAGCACTGCAGTTTACCATCACCATGGACTCTTGCTTCGAGGGCTGGGGAGCTACCCTGGACAGCCACAGTGTCTATGGAGTTTGTTCTCTTCAGGAGCAGGAGGCCCACATCAACTGGCTCGAGATGATAGCCATCTGGTTCGCTCTCAAAGCCTGCCTTCCAATGATCAGTGGCAAGACGATCCTCATTCAAACACAGCTCCACCAGCATGCATTACATCAACAAGCAGGGTGGCACCAGGTCTCCTCCCCTATGCACCTTGGCAGTCAGAATTTGGAAGTGGGCTTGGGAGAAAAACATGCACTTGGTTGCAATCCATCTCCCGTGGGATTCCAACCCAGAGGCGGACAGGCTCAGCAGACTGGGTGCAGACAACTATGAATGGCAGTTGAACAAACAATTCCTTCAGGGGATCTACAGCAGCTGGGGCCATCCTCAGATGGATCTCCTTGCCACCTGGACCAACAGGAGGTGCCCCCAGTTCGTGTCCTGGCAGGGACAGGGCTGGGACTCTCTGGGGGACGCGGTGCAGATACAATGGGACAACATCAACACGTATGCCTTCCATTCCACTCCCCTGGTTCACAATGTAATCTTCAAGATCACAGAGGCCTGGCACCTCCGTGTCATCCTCATAGCTCTGTGGTGGCCCGTGACGCCATGGTTCTCGGAACTACTCTGCCTGTTGGAACAGGCCCCAGTGCACCTTCCGCTGGGTCCAGCTCATCTACTCTCACAGCAGGGAGGCACGGTCTTCCACCCTGCCCGCCCAGAGGTTTGCCCTTGCAGCATGGTTCCCGAACAGGTCACACTAGTTTAGTTAAGACATCTACATCTGTCACAGACTAACCTAAACATTATGCAAGGCACCAGGAGCTATGCTACCAGGAGCCAGTTCAAAAGCAAGTGGACTAGGTTTTGCCACTGTGCTGCATCTAAGGAGGTCGATCCATTGACCTGCACCATGGACGATGTCCTATCCTTCTCTGTACACCTCGCACACTCAGGGGGTAGGTGGACACATGTCGCACCTATGGTTGCAATCAGAGCCTACCGGAATTCACCGGTGGTTAAAAGACATCCGGCGATCCTCACCAGTCTCTACCCGCCTATCAAGAAGCCACACCCGGTGTGGGACATTAACGTGGTCTTGGGTGCCCTGGCGCATATGCCATTCGAAACCCATGGTGTCTGCGGACATCAGGGGTTAAGTCCCTCTTGGTTAAGTCGACCCTCTTGGTGGGCCTTACATCTGCATGCAGGGTCAGTGAAATCCAGGCACTGGTGGCTTAAGAGCCTTATACTACTTTCCACAAGGACAAGTTGGTGCTTAGAACTCACCCTGCAGTCTCAGCTAAGGTGGTCTCCTCTTTTCACCTGAATGAGGAGGTAGTGTTACCCACTTTCTTCGCAGACGCTAAAGACGATGCTCGGAGTGTTCTGCACTGTCTAGACGTCAGGCATGCTCTGGTATTCTGCCTGGACAGAATCAAGAGCTTCCGCAAATCTGAGGCTCTTTGTCACCTTCGGTGGGTCAAGGCCAGGCTATCAAGCTTCCAAAGCCTCCATAGCAAGATGGATGGTAGCAGCCATCAAGGAGGCTTATGAGGAGCTGCACAAACCTCTCCTGACAAATATGCATGGCCATGCTATCAGAGCCAAGGCTACGGATGTGGTTTTTCAGAGCCACGTTCCGTGGCAGGTCATCAGCAGGGCAGCTACATGGGCTACACCTTCAGCCTTCTATAAGCACTATTGTTTGGATGCCAGCTACAGGTCGGACTCAGCACTTGGTCAGGCATTATTAAGGAACTTATTTTCTTAGGAGGGTCACCTCTCCACCCTGGGGCTACATTCAGTTGTAATCACCCATGCAGTATGGAGCAAAGGGGACTGGATGTAGGAGTAATTATAAGTTACTCACTGTAGTTACTAACATACTCCTAGTCCATAGTTCAATTTCCTCCATACGTCCCACCGTCCTCCCCCCTAATAAAACTGGTGTCATTAGGCAATGCTAATATTGTTGACGCGTCAAAGGGGACTGAGGAGTGGCGCCGGTGGGCGGAATCGGGAGCGCATGCTCCCAGGGCCACTCCCCGTGCACCTCTAAATTTAAAGGGGTAGAAGATTTTTTTCTGGTGAAAAAGGTTCTGTCTCCCGTCCCTAGCGAGGGACGCCCATGCACTATGGATGAAAGGGGACCATGGACTAGGAGTACCTTAGTCACTACAGTGAGTAACTTATTATTTCTCACACACGCTAAAGGGCCCCCATTTCCTAAACATGTCAGCTACTCAACTCCTTCAAAAGACAAAGATGAATTGTTGCTGTCAAGTATTACAAATCTCCTGGCAAATATGATTGGTACAAAGTAATACTGGTTAAGTTGTCATGCAGATGTATGTTGCCTGTTGCAGAGCCTTGGCTCCACCACATGGTTTGTTACTCCAAGTTGACATGCATGACTTTCTACGCACTGCAAACCAAAATAAAGATGGAATAGACCTAAAAAGTACAGGAGGACTGTTCTCTCGATCCTGCGAAGTAGAACACTTCTTTTGGAGGAAAGAATACGAATCCAGAGAAGCACCACTCATCCACAGGCATTTGTGGATTTAAAATGCTCCCAAATTTGGCAACAGCAGTGACACTGTTTTACAATTTATTGAAAACTACATTACCTGTGACGTCCCATTAGTAGACATACATATTGACCTACAGATTCAAATCTTACTTTTCCAAAGACATAAGTGTGGCAAATACTTCAGTCAATAAAATACAACGGGAAATACTTCACCAAATGTCAATTTGGATTCCTAAGACCAGTTTGTGCCAACGTTCAAGTAAATATTTTCATGTCTTGAGCTAGGCACTGCGTCAGTCAAAAATCTCCCAAAAACCTCCCAAAAACACGTACGTTAAAAGATGACACATCCAAGTACATCAATGATTACAATCCTAACACTGACCTCTTGTGGAATGTTGACATAGACTTTCAATACATTGCCAACAATTTGATTGCTGTTGCAAGATATGTCACAGCTTATCTCACCAAAGCTGAGAGAACTGGGCTAAAAGAACTCTGGGATGACCTATCTGACACAACCCTTTCACAAAAATGGTATAGCTTTGGTATCAAAATGCTGTCACATATAAAATGCGGGTCCTACAAAGATGAAGATAGTTTAACAGCTACTGCCTTGTATTGGAAATCTGAGAACATTCCCTGGCTCAACCCAAGTCCAGCTTCATCGTGAAAAAGAGCACTTAAATCCTACCAAGAAATCTAATCTATAGCCACAGAAGATCCTAACAGACAAGACATCTTAAAAAGTAAAGAAGTACTGCTTTGGAAAACATGTGCATGTATGATATAGCCCAAAACTATGCCTACAAAAATAATGTTATGCCAAATGAGACAACAGGCAAATACTCAGTATTCGAATTGTGGAGGAAGTCTAGTAAGAGTTTCACAACCCAGAGTAATTAACCATGTATAATGATCATTTAAATCTGGGTAGCAAAGAGAACTTTATTACATGGCCCTAGTGCAACTATTCTGACCTTGGAGAAACAAGGACGAATTATTAGGTGACAATGACACATGTGATGCTGCATTCAAGGAAAATTAAAGCAGCGTAACAAATGACAATTTTAAACAGTACAAGGAAATGTTATGTTAAACAATGAACACCAATAAGAAGAAGAAATAGAAATAATACTCGATAAAGACACTCCTGAAGGGAATAGACTATCTTTCAGGAAGCCAAGTGCCACTTGGAGAACCACTCATTCAAATTGAAGCAACAGTAGCAATGAATGAGGTAGAGACCACCATGTATCAATTCAAACAAAAGATGATTTGTCAGTGCTCAAATCACAGTTCAGTGATGAACAACTCAACATTTACCTAGAAGCCACTTAAGAAATTGAACATGGACTAAAACATGAAAATAATACGTGCAGTTATATAATTTACAATCCTGCTCTTGTATGGAAGTGGTAAAGCTTGTTCTAGCAAAACTTTCTTAATTAGAACTATCAGAAAATGTTTAGTAGACTGAACAAACAGCCTTTCTGCAATTGTAACATCCATCACAGGTCTAGCTTCTTACAACATATAAGGTGTAACTTTACAGCAACTCCTCCTCATAGTAGAACAGCAAAATAAATTGGAACATTTCAAATTGTCAGCAGAAGCTGCGACTGAGGCACACAGAATTCTACGACAAATGAGTCCCTCTAGTGGACGAAGTAAGCATGATTTCCAACCTAATGCTTGCTTTAATTCATCTAAGAATGCACAAAGTCCTAAAAACTGGATATGCAGAACTTTTTGGAGGAAAACATGTTGTTTTTGGAGAACCTCCTACAGTGAACGCCAGTGAAAGGGCAAACCATACTTAAAACATTAGGCTACAAAGAATGCCGTAATACGCTCGACAGTATAGTCAATCTGTGGCGTCAATGTCGCTGCACGGAACTCACACAAAACTTGCATCAGTCTGCAGATCTAACATATGCTCACATTTTAAAAAGCATTAGAACTGGTGTGCTTACTGAAGGCGCAAAGGCAAAGTCATCCTTGATTAGTAGAGTCATAAATAAGCTATATGGACAAAACCCATCTGCCCATTATGTAATGGAACATTTAACTCAACAATCAAAAATGCATGTGCTTAATTCCAACTCTGGCCTAATATAACCAATTCAACAAAACAATGCTGAAAAAACAGATGCAACTCATAGTCCATCAGCTCCAAAGACAAACGAGAAGTGCACGGAATGACACTCCCATGTGTCCGCAAGCAACAGCATATCTAAATCACCTAGACAAATCCATCTCAAAAACAGCTCAATTGGAAAAACTATTAACTCTGCCTCAACTGTAGAGTGATACAAAAACACAACCTTGACACAGAACAAGGTTTAGTGAAGTGAGGTATTGGAAAAGATGTTGGCTTTTCAGCATATGCAAATGAAAACAATATCCAGTTTGTCCTCATTTTTGACAAACTTGGAAAAAGCTCAACAAAATCACCCACACTACAGCACGTTTCCTTCTTTTCATATGTATGGCCGCAGAGAACAATTCTCTGTCTCTTGCATATGCTGTTAACATTCACATGGTCTAACCCTTGCCGATGTCTACAAGTATGTGGTCATCAGTCTTCCAAGAAGGTATGAGTTACAAAAGACTTAACGTCTTCGTACTCGCACTGGTCTATTCCTAGTTTACTTTGATGCAAACAAAGTCAACACTGACATTCCTGGCATCCTACAATTCAACCAGCTGTGTGCACAGTATACTCCACATCTGGATATGTACCATCCGTCAAAAAGAAAACATCTAAAAAGACAACTATTGCAAACCGAAACCATAGCTGATCCCCCCCCCCCCATAACCCCAGTAAAAAACGAAAATACAAATGCAGGATTTTCAAACCAAAATTATGGTCCATTTAAATTCAGCAACACAACTGGAGTAACTTGCTATGCAAATGTAGAAATCAATCTTCTATTCGAATCGCCACCAATTGTGGGCAATATTTACTTAATTGACTCAGAGCAGCTATGTTTACAAATGATCTTCCTGCACAGAAATGCCACTCAGAACCCTGACGCCATCTACAGCTTCTCAGGGATAAGACGCGAGCTGGACTGCTGGACAGGAATGGTTAAATTCACCATAACACACTGGAGGATCCTCAAGAATTCCTAATGTACTTACTAAAATTACTAGAGACACAGCACATCCCTATAAATGAAATCTTATACATTCCATGCACTTAGAAAAATACATGCAGTCTCTGCGACCATGTTTCACAAGAGCATATCCCTAATGGACGATTTTTTTATATATCTATACCAAATTGTAATTCAATTCCATTTCAATAACTTCTCCAAAATGCAAATCATGTCAGCATATGCTCATTTTGCAATTCAAACATTCTGTCCAACATACAAATAGAATCACATGCACAATATAAGATACAATGCAGACGGCACTAAAAATAATTGTAATCTTGCTAACTTCACACACGCCCATGTATCTCATGGCAAGCAATCATTCACAACAGTAGGCATAATATACCACATGGGTGGCACAACCACTTCAGGCCACTATACTGCATATGTGAAAAAAAGAAGTGGTTTGTTTTAACCCGTTAAGTGTCAAGGGCGGGGTATCTCCCTTGACAATCCCTGGGGCCCACTAGACCACCAGGGATTTGGCAAAAAGTGGTGTCCTTGGAAAGGGGAGACTCTCCCCTTTCCAAGGACACCACATATATGAGGCATTGCTGGTCACGGATCGGCGCAGAGCGCTCGATCCGTGACCAGCAAACCACCGGACCACCATGGATCCGTTTGTGAGCTGGGGGGGGAAGGGGGCTGCTTCAAGTAAGCAGCCCTCTCCCCCCTCCCGGCCCCCAAAGCATGGGGGCACATGCATGTGAACCCTGGGGCAGATGACTGACCATCTGCCACAAGGGAATGGTAAAAAAAAAATTTGAAATGATGGGAAAAGGGGGTGGGGGAAGAGGTGGGGGGCCACTAGCCACCATGGATTTTTTACTGAATGAAAGGGGGGTGACCCCCCAACCGAAGTAGAAAGGGGGCACCCCCTGTAACCCTCCCTGGGGACAGATATCTGCTCCTAGGAAGAGGCATCTGACCCCAGGGAGGGATGCATGAGGTGGTGCCCCCCCTATCTGCCCCCAGGGAGGTTTGCATGAGGTGGGGCCCTCCATTTGGGGTGAGGGGGTGAGGTGAGGGCCGCCCCCCGTTTTAGTACATCATTCGCTGCCAATTTAGGGTGCCCCTCAGTTCCCCCCTAAAAAGCAGCCTATGAATTTGTATGATTTGTTTTGTTTACCCAACTTCGCTTGGTGCAGATGGCCACATTAGTGTGGCAATCTGCCCCCAGGGTGCCCAAACCCTACTGCCCCATCTATTGGGGGTCCTGCCCCACCTTTTGTGGTGGCCCTCTCCCCCCACCCCAAATGGAGGTGGGTTGTACCTCACGCAGCCGTTCGTAGGAGTCCCAGGGGGGCCTGCATGAAGTGCCCCTGCCACCCATTTGGGATGGGGGGGAGAGGGCCACCACAAAAGGTGGGGCAGGACCCCCAATACATGGGGCAGTAGGGTTTGGGCACCCTGGGGGCAGATTGCCACACTAATGTGGCCATCTGCACCAAGCGAAGTTGGGTAAACAAAACAAATCATACAAATTCATAGGCTGCTTTTTAGGGGGGGCTGAGGGGCACCCTAAATTGGCAGCGAATGATGTACTGCAACGGGGGGTCGCCCTCACCCCAAATTGAGGGCCCCACCTCATGCAACCCTCCCTGGGGGCTGATATCTGCTCCTAGGAAGGGGCATCTGACCCCAAGGAGGGATGCATGAGGTGGGGCCCCCCCTATCTGCCCCCAGGGTGCCCGAACCCTACTGCCCCATCTATTGGGGGTCCTGCCCCCCTTTTGTGGTGGCCCTCTCCCCCCCACCCCAAATGGCTGGGGGGGACACCTCATGCTGCCCTCCCTGAGCCTCCTAGGAAGGGCTGCATGATGTGCCCCCACCCCCCCTCCGTTCGGTGTGGGTGAGGAGAGGGCCGCCACAAATGGTGGGACAGGCCCCCAGTGGGTGGGGCAGTAAGGTTTGGGCACCCCGGGGCCAGATTGGCACACCAATGTGCCCCTCTGCACCAGGGCAAGTTTCGTAAACAAAGAAAAAATGGAAAATGGTGGAACGCTTTTTAGGGGGGGGCTGTGGGACACCCCAAAGTGTCTGGTAAGTTTCTAATGGGATGGGGCATTGATCCCCTCGCCCCCAGCCGCAATGGAGTGGGTGCCATG
The DNA here is from genome assembly GCF_040938575.1 of Ambystoma mexicanum. Classification (NCBI taxonomy): domain Eukaryota; kingdom Metazoa; phylum Chordata; class Amphibia; order Caudata; family Ambystomatidae; genus Ambystoma; species Ambystoma mexicanum. The sequence goes on along the minus strand of NC_090931.1, from coordinate 903,065,366 downwards.
TCATGCAGCGCTCCCTGGGACCAGATAGCTGCTCCTAGGAACGGACGTCTGAACCCAGGGAGGAGTGCAGGACAGCCCCCCTCTCTCCCCATTATCTGCCCCTGGGGAGGGGCTACATGAGATGGGCCGCCCCTCCAATTTGGCCATCTGTGTGTTCCCACGGGTGTCCTCTTTTGGAAAATGCGTGGGGTTCCCAGTTTTCCTTGCTGGCTTCGACACCCTAGGCCCAAATCTGTAGGTTGCCCACATGAACAAAATGGGTAGTGGCGAAACACTTGGGGTTACCAGTGAGTTACCCTTTTCCTCCCCCGGTAGGTGTACCCACACATGTGAGGTACCATTTTCATCGGGACGCGGGAAGGTAGGCCACGTGTTGTTGGCGGTATGTTTCGATGGGTAGACAGAGCAAAATGTCTGAGAATTGTCTGCATGTCCAGCCAACTTCAGAGACATTCCCCTGTGTCCACTCACCGAAACACGTCGCCAACAACAGATATCATACCTTCTCGCGTTCCCACAGGTGTCCCGACAAAAAAGGTACCTCACATGTGTGGGTGAACCTACTGGGGGTGCAAAAGGAAAAGGGTAATCCGCTGGTAACTCCAAGCCTTTCGCCACAGCACAATTTGTTCATGTGGGCAACCTACAGATTTGGGCCTAGGGTGTCAAAGCCAGCAAGGAAAACGGGGAACCCCATGCATTTCCCAAAAGAGGACACCCGTGGGAATGCGCAGAGGTCTGACTTGCGCAAAGCGGCCCAGAATTTATTACCCAGAACCCCAGACAAAGTGAACATTTTTTCCCCACCAAATATCACACTTTGTCGGGGATTGTGGCTAATAAAAACTGGGGCAATTTGCGCAAGGCAGACCTCCGTGGATTCCCACAGGTGTCCTCTTTTGGAAAATGCATGAGGTTCCTGTTTTCCTTGCTGGCTTCGACGCCCTAGGCCCAAATCTGTAGGTTGCCCACATTAACAAAATGGGCAGTGGCGAAAGGCTTGGAGTTACCAGCGGATTACCCTTTTCCTTTTGCGCCCCCGGTAGGTGCACCAACACATATGAGGTACCATTTTCATCGGGACACCTCTGGGTACGCGGGATGGTAGGCAATGTGTTGTTGGGAGCGTGTTTAGATGGGTGCGCCGAGCGAAACGTGCAGAAAATGCGTTTTTTTCCCCACATTTCAGACTTTGCGGGGGTGTCTGGGTAATAAATTCTGGGGCGCTGGGGCGATGGGCGCAAATCATACCTCTGCGGATTCCCACGGGTGTCCTCTTTTCGGAAATGCATGGGGTTCCCTGTTTTCCTTGGTGGCTTGGACACCCGAGGCCCATATCTGTATGTTGTGCCGGTCGGCAGAATGTCTGGGATTCCGCTCTGAAAACAGACTTGGGGTTACTTGTGTTTTAGGCTTTCCCCTTGGCAGCCAGGTAGGTGCACCCACACATGTGAGGTACCGTTTTCATCGGGACACCTGTGGGAACGCGGGACAGTAGGCCATGTGTTGTGTTTGTGTGGTTTTCATAACGTTTTGACCCATTTGCTGGTGCCCTTTGTCTCACAACCCTTTCATTTCCCAAATGTGACCTACATTTAGTCGCTGCTTTAGCCACCATACACTTTTGTAACCTGCACAAGTCACCTACTCTTGAAAAGGTCTGCCTGTGCTCTTTCAAAAAATGTATGCTTGCCGTTCCTCACCACATTGGTTTTCCCGATTTACACATGCTAAATGCGTCTGGTCAGGCCGTGAGCGTAAAACTCCTGTGTACCATGGCTCAGTGTTTGGCTTGTGGTATTGCTTGTTTTGTAAAACACTACAAAAAACGTGTGCTCTCCTAACTGCAAGAGTCGGGGGAATGTAGAGGAGCATTGCTTTTCTCAAAATTCATAGAAGCCATTGTCGTACCAAGCCAACCATGTCCAACACATACCTTTTTTTCGGTCATTTTCCCGCTTTTCCCCCAATCGATGGCAGTTTCCCCTACCTAGTTGTTGCCTGACCTTCGCAAATCACCCCTTCCTAACGTTGGAATTTTGTATTCTTTTCAGAAATATATGCCTTTCTGTCCTCCAATTCGGCTTTCCTGCCCTTTTCTTCCATTCCGTCCATGCATGTCCATTTGGCAAAAATGGCCAAAATCGCCTACCTCTCACAAAACGGTTGATAACCACATCAAAATAATTCTTTTCCATTTCCACCCAACCTGTTCTTGAAAGCCAGGAAATTGGGGAACTCAGCACAGCAAACCATTTGTTCCCAGCTCTTACAAGGAAAAAACCACAGGCTTCTTTGTACATCATTTTATTGGCATTTTTTGAAAAAACCCAAAATTTGCGCCCTTTTTGCTTGTTTTCTCTCACCCCCCTACAGCAACCTAGGATTCCTGGGTGGCGTTACGACCGCCTACATGTGGAAAAAAAGGAGCCAAATTTGGCCGAGATATCTCATATAACAAAAAATGTACAAGCCATTGAATGGCCACATACCGAAATCACCAAAAAGGCCCTGGCACTGGGGAGAAATACCTATGGCACTTAAAGGGTTAATGTAACACTCCCATTACTCAAAAACATAGGTTACCAGCAAATCTAGCAAATGCCTACTTAATATTTTCTAAACCCAAGTGTATTCATTAAATATGCTTTAAATTCACTTTTTAATACTGTACAGTTGGAATACACCAATGGGCATCTAAGTACTTAAAATATAAACACACAAAACACATATTCCTTAATTAAAAGACACTTAAAACACACCATCGCCTATGTAATTAGTGAATACCTCTATACTACAACTGTACTACTTTCTGCATATGCTAGATGTCTCCCTTTCATAAATGTAACAAGAATGGAGGAAAAATACCAACCAAGAGTAAAGTACCTACTACAAATCCGAGCATACAAATCTGAAATTCTCAAAGCAAAACAGAAATACTACAACTAGCGGATCGCAAAAGCAACTAAAACTCAAATAGAACTATTTAACATCATTAATGAGATAAGAATCCCAGAGGGATGCAACATCTCACCTGCACCCTCCCAGAAATGATGCGATGACCTTGCAGACCATTCAAGAACAAAATCTCCAGCATGCACAAAGTCATACAAAGCAGACCAATCGACCAAACAACCCACCAGCCACCACCAATCCCGATACCAACAAACAAAATGCACTGCTTCCAACAGATGTCGAAAAAAACACTACTGAATTTAGTGAAAAGGAGCAACAAAGCAGGTTCCCCAACAGATCCTGCCCCCCAGACATCTACAAATCAATTCTCGCACAGGACACAGTTGGAATACTAACTAAATCTCTTCAACCAATCCCTATCAACAGGAACAGTACAAAGAGTTTTCAAAACGGCCTACATCAAACCTCTACTTAAGGACCCAACAGGTGATGTGGAAGACCTCTCGGACTACAGACCAATATCAAACATCCCCTACCCTGCTAAAATACTTGAGACCTATGTGTACCAACAATTACGAGAGCATGTGGAAAATAACCAACTACTAGATCAGACACAAGTACAATTCAGACCCTTAAGAAGGACCGAAAAAGCTCTAGTTTCAATCTGGGATGACCCACACAAACGCCGACTCCATCACCAAATCAGCATTGCTACTACTAGATCTCTCAGCTGCCTTTGACACTGTAAACCACAAAACCCTGATAAAAAGACTGGAAGAAATAGGGCTCACCGACACTGCACTCATCTGGATCAAGAAATTATCTGGCTAAAGCCTTTCATATCCTCGCCATGGGAGTCCACCTGTGGAGTACCCCAAGGCTCCTCACCATACACCGTCCTCTTCATCATCTACATGACGCCACTAATCACCCTCATCAAAATACACAGACTAAGGTGCTACAGGTACGTAGGCGATACACAAGTCATCTTCAAAATCTGCGACATACAGGAAGAGAACACACCCCTGGGTGAATGTCTCCAAGAGCTCTACCAATGGATGAACATTAACAAACTCAAAATCAACCCGGACAAAACTGAAATCATGATTACACCGGAAGACAGAGGACACAACCAACAGATGCAATGGCTGCCAGAAATGGGAAACCCACCGACACCATACAAAGCTGTAAAAACCTTCGAATCATCCTGGACAATGAGTTGACACTTGAACCCCAAGTGAATGCAATAATCTGAAAATGCTTCTTCGTCCTACAAACAATATAAAAGATCTTAACATTTCTCTCTTTCATGCACAAAACACTAGCCACCATATATCCCTCATTATGTCCAAGATTGACTATGCTGACCGCATATACCTCGATATGCTGGAACACCTGCTGAGGAAACTATAACGAATACAAAATGGGGCAGCCAGACTGCTCCTCAAAATAAGCAGAAGGGATCACATCACACCTGCTCTCAGGACGCTACACTGGCGCCCGGTCAGGAAAAGAATAGAATATCTTTCAAAACCCTGTGCAGAACACAAAGAGCAATACATAGGCAGTTGGCAGAATTCATCCAAAAGAAATTCTCTGTCTGCAAACCAGGCAGAGCCCCGAGATCCTGCAACAACGTCCTCATTGAACACAAACAATACACAAAGAAAAAGCTGGGCGGTTCATCATTTTTGTGCCTAGCTTTGAGTCTATGGAACTCCCCCCTCAAGGAAATACGAACCATTGAGGACCATACAAAATTCAGGAAATTACTGTGAACCTGGCTGTTCAACACAGAGCACAACCAAACCAACGGAACTGCGTCTGCACGCCACACAACCCAGCAAGCACAGAAAAAGGTAGTGACCAGGAAAAACTCAGGTCGAAGTCTGACGAATAGGACCACACCTCCCACCCCACCCCATCCCTGCCCAACCGTAGAGCACCCGATCAAAGAGAAGATTATACGGCAGATCATCAGGGCCTAGGGAAACTGAAGGAGGGAAACTGGGGGAATAGACAAATAAGAGCAATCCAGAGAAGACTAGACCAAGCATCACTCCCGCCCCTACCAAAATCTTTAACTCTTCAAGGAATTCAACAAACATCTTCAAGGCCATTAAGAGGGAACTATACTCTGCACCAACCCGCCCACTAAGAACCAACTCCAAGGGAACCCGGTAAAAGAACCCTTCAAGGATAAGGCAGAATTGGCAGGGCCATGGAACAGAGGTAGGGAGATGGGAGAAGAGGCACATCACCAGACAGGCCGCGAGGAATTGCAAACCAATGGAAATCATGCCCAGCATATATCCTGTTGCCCTTACTAGTCGAATATTCTGTCGGGTTGGTAAGAGTCTTGCTGCCTGTGTTTTTGTTGTGTAACTGTTCACCCATTCAATTTGTAGAAGCATGAGCGTTACACATGGACGATTTCATCAATGGGAATGCCTGTTGTAGGCACCTAGGCTGTGCACATTTGCCTTGAAAAAATAGAAAATCGGTTTACTGGTTTTCGGTGAATCAGTTATATGAATATACATTAGGTAAAAAAGTTTTAGGATGAAAAATACTTTAGGTTAAAAAAATGTGGTGTAAAGACATCTAACCAGGTGAGGGCCCATTGAAGTCTATGGGCAGGTATGGGGCTTGCTGTAAGTGTTAATGGATTCCGCTGTGGATGAACACCCTCCAAATAGCGCCCAAATGCCTCAGGGTTAGGAGCGCTCTACAAATGCCAAAATAAATAAATAAAATAAATGTCAACTGTGTATCTATGGGCCGGGCGCTTAGATGTGCACATCTGAAGGCCATCTGAGTACACGCAGGGGTGAGGTCTCTGAGTATGGGAATCAGTGAATCGTTTCTCAATGTGAATTTTCCCAAATATACAGATAACTATGGGTCTCAGCAGTGCAGTGTGCCCCCATTCGGCAGTTGCAGTGTGGGTTTATTGGTCTATGTTATGTCGTGTGAGATGCACACTGTGCTTTGGGATGTTTCCTGAGATTGAGGGACCCTTGTGAGGTGGTAGTGGTAAAGGGACACTCTCTCCTGATATAGGTTTTCCAGTCTAAACTGTAGAAATTGAAGCACTATCATTGAAGAAGTCACCTCTGCCGGTATTTAAATACTCTTGTCAAGTGGGGTGTCACACCTAGACAGAAGTGTGAACACTGGCCTGTGTCGATCTGGATGGAGATGTGGGTGCCAGCTTGTGTCACGTCTGGACATAGGTGCAAGTGCTGGCTTGCGTCGAGTCTAGAGAGCAGTGTGGATACTGGCATGAGTGCCATTTGGACAGAAGTGTAGATGCAGGTTTGCGGCCCGTTTGGACACAGTTGTGAATGCTGCCGTGCGTAAAACCTGGACGGGGGTGTGGATGCTATCTTGCACTAGGTCTGAGCAGAGGTGTGGATGTCGGCCATTCACCACATGTAGGTAAACGGGGTCAATCAGCCATTGTCCCTCCCAGATCAACTGCGTTAGCCGGGTGCCATCCCAGGGCAGATTGTGTTGCTTAGCTATCACTCACATCTGGGTGAACTAATAACTCAATCTTTCACATACTGCTCTAAAGGCAACCGAAAATCCTCAGCACAGCCATCCACACGTACTACACCACAATGCAACAACACATAGCGCACACAACCTGCACAACACCACACAAAGGCCGCCTCTGAATTTCGCACCAAGCTCAGTGAACGGTCCATCTGAACTGATGCTGACAACCGCCCATCACAGCACCCTTGTTCTTTTCCCGCTCCTCCCACTAACCACGCACCCTCACCCCTCCCTATTTGTCTTTCTACAGAACCGCCAGAACGCAGAGAGACCACAGCAAGTGGCACATGTGTGCGGTATAAAAACCTTCAACATTATCTCTGAAAAGAAATGGAGAAAAGATTCAAGCAAATGTAAATTCTATTAACAGTAAATGTAGAAACTCCACCTTGGATTTTTTTCACCATGACCCAATGATTTCAACATGTTAATACAACAACAGAGTATCACGCACAAATGTCGAAAATATAATACATACAATGTACTACTTGTGAGGTTCAAAAAGTAAATATATGTTTAAAACCTTATGTATATCCAACTAAGCACACTATTTTAGCCATTGCGAGCAATCACATTTTTGCAGGCATTCAACCCAAAGTAAACATACCATTATGTATATAGCCACATTCTTGCACACATTCAACCAAATTAACATTTTATTGTGCCCATATTGTTCGAAGTAAACATATTGTTGTGGCCCTGGGCCACAACAATATATATTAATGATACTACTACCAAAGTAAATAGACTATTATACCCATAGCTATTAGCCACATTCTTTCAGGCATTCAACCCATTCTCCAGCATTGGATCTTTTATAGATTCACATGCTGTGAATATTCCCCGTTGTCAGGCTGGGAATCCTCAGTACCATAAACTGTTTAAACTTAAACTTTCAGTCACTTTTGTGCTCTAGAACAGTCATTTTGGCTCATACTGCCTACAGCCAATAGGAACACCTCCCTTAACTCCTCCCCTGTCGGCCATCTTCAGATTTTTTTACCACACATTCGTGCTGGGAGTCCTCACATTTTCCCTCTACAAATAATCTTCATTAAGAATTGACTTTATTTACAATTTCGATGAAAAAATCAACTTTTTCAACCGGCGCTGCCCGTGTTGCTCCGGAGTTCATAGACCGTTACCGCTGCCGGTAATCTTCGACGTTAATAGTCTGCGCAGTTTGGGCCTACCTCATGGGCGAGTCCACGAGGAAGAGCCTATTCAAGCCTTGTGTCTGCTGTGGGCTGAAGAATGTCTACATTGAAGACCACCACAACGACTCTCTATTGTCTTCACCCGCATTACGTAGGGGGCCATCATAATTTAGCCAAGCCTCTCTTCCTCTGAGGATTTGGAAGAACGGGATGTGGAACCTGTCATGCCACCTCCCTCTTCCCCGCAATGCAGGACACTGCCTCCTAGGAAGCAGTCTAGCTCGCCATGTAGTAAAGCAAGCCTCATAAGGCTATCAGTATTGCCACCTTTGCATCCATCCATCCCCTGCAGGTTACGATTACCTCCGGTGCAGCCGGCTCTGCTGCCGCCTCCACAGAGGTACGTGTCACTGGACATTTTATCCACCCTAAGTACGCTGGTGGCTACATTGCAAAAAAGGCTTCCGGCGCAGACACCAACCCTGGTTCTGCTACAACGGCCTCCCGCAGATATCCCTGGCCCATCCAGGGAGGATGATGCTCTGCGACCCCCTAAGAGGGTTGAACGCCAGGCAAGACCCTGGCAACTGTCGGAGACGGGGATGAACACAGAACCAGACCACCTGGACGATGTGGCGTCAACACATGTCTCAAACGGACGAGTTCGAAGATTCTGTCCCAGCTGATGGGGAACCTGATGAGATCCCAATTAGAGACTCTCCACGAGATGAAGTGGGGAGCTTTCCATGCACTCATGGGCAGGGAGGCCAAGATGTTGGGCCTCAACACCGGAGAAGCAGCGCAAGGCCACTGTCTTGTACTAGTGTAGTGAGCAGTGAAGGAAATCGGTTACGTCCGTTCTGCTTTTGGAGGATGTCTGGGCACCTTGGCACATTCCGCAACGGCTCCTGCAAAAAAGTATGTTTTTGAGAAAAAATACAGGGCCCCGGACAGCACCCCCAGCTGCCTCTGCACTCAACCTACACCAGACTCTGTTTTCTCTGCTGCTGCCAGGAAGAGGTTAGCCAAACCGTCGTCTTCCTGCTCCGTTCTTCCACACAAGGAGGGAAAATGCCTAGATGCCTTTGGCAAGAAAATAATTACCACCACAACTACGACTATCAGAGCTGCTAACGCAATGGCCATTCTCGCAAGATATGATTGCGAGTTATGGTATAAACTGGGCCCCATCCTAGAGTTTCTGCCTGTCAACAAGAAACATGAGGCAATGGACATTTTCCATGAAGTGGCAGCAGACCATGCCATCACGTTATCAGTGGGTATCGCTGACACTGGATTTCGCCAACTTGGTAATGGGGCGGTCCTTTGCAGTCCAGTGTGGCTCAAGGCCACAGTTTTTCTGGCCGATGTCCAATCCCGAGTCGTAGACATGCCTTTCGACGGGATAGACCTGTTCGGAAAGAAGATTGAGGAGGCCTTGCTCTCTATCAAGACGGGCACAGAGACAGCTCGCTCTCTGGGCACGCTGCAGCTAAGGCGCCAGTCATTTCGCCCCAGAAATGTGCGTTACAGTGGAACTTGACGGGACAACTGTTGCACATACCAGTCACCTTCTTCGTACACGTCATTGCTCTCCTCATGAAACCAATACAGGATGAAGTCCCAGTCCTACAGAGATTCTCAACACCGCCGTCGCTCCTCCCAGACCTTCCTCTTCAGCACCCCAGTGGGAGGACGATTTGTCACGATTAGTCAAAGAATGGATAAACATCCCATCTGACGAATGGGTGCTATCCCATCTCAAGCAGGGCCACTCGTTGGCGTTCATACACTTGCCACCAGACATTCCACTTGCACACAAGTCAGAGAAGTTGCAGCACCTCCTGCTACAAGAAGTGGGTACACTACTAGCAAAAGGGAGGTGGAGAAGCTCCCTAAGGACGAATTGGCTACAGGAGTCATCTACTGCTACTTCCTGGTAAGAAAAAAGGCACTGCACTACAAATCAGGAGGGGTTGGAGACCCATGTTAGATCTAAGGGTGCTCAACAAATTCCTAAAGGTGCATATTCCGTATGGTGACGCTGCAGCAGGTCCTGTCCCAGCGGCAACTAGGAGATTTCTTGTCGTCCCTCAATCTCGAAGAAGCTTATTTTCACATCCCTATTCGCCACTCAAACCGGAGTTACCTACGCTTCGTATTGGCAGGAGTGCACTATCAATTCAGGGCCCTACACTTCGTTCAGCTCCACGGGTGTTTACCAAGTGCCTCGCACCAGTAGTGGCTCACCTACGGCTGAGGAGCATCCACGTTTATCCATACTTGATTGTCGAGAGCCCCCTCCTGCCCACTTGCGGCAATCGCCACAGCGTTAGCCGTCTTGTGTCTACAACAGCTTGGATTCTGCATAAACTTCTCAGTCGCACCTAGTGCAGTCAAGACAAGCACTTTACCTCGGAGCAAAGCTTGACACTCAAACCTACACCGTCGGGCCCTCGGATGAGAGGGTGGCTGTGCTTCTGGCGAAGGTACACTACCTCAGCAGTCTCCAGATGACCCCAATCTGCAATTACAAGTTGTTGCTGGGGATGATGTCATTGTGCATTTCTCTGATCACTCGCTGCAGATTGCTCTTGCAGCTGGTGCAGGAATTGCTGGATACTCGATGGATAAAGGCGTCAGGGTCCTGGTACGATCACATAATTCTGATACAAACTTTCAGGCAGAGTCTCAACCTTTTTGCCACCTATGACAACAGATGGTGCAAGAGTTTCACCAGCCAATTTCCCCCACCCCGGAGAGTTTGGGAGACGCCTTGCATTTCCATGGGAGTTGAAGTTCCTGTATGCATTTCCTCCTATTCCTGCGGGTGCCTTGTGTCATCCACACGTTCAGACTATATCGGTGCAAACTGATATTACTGGTCCCCTGCGTGGCTGAGGCAGGTTTGGTACTCCGACCTCCTCGCCCTCATCAGTTGCTCCCTGGAAGTTGTCCCCACACCAGGCTCTCCTGTCCATGACCCAAGGCTGTACTACACCAAGACCCGGCCTCACTCAATCTGACGGCCTGACTCTTTTGTTTTTAGAGTTTGGATCCTTGTACCTTCCACAAGACTGCCAAGAAGTCCTGGCCCAGGCGAGAGCCCCGTCCACTTTGAAGTGTTACAAGAGCAAGTGGAAACGCTTCCATGTGTGGTGCAGGAGCCAGCAGTTGCGGACTCATGCTGTCCAGCTCCAAGACATGTTGCCTTATTTGTTATCCTTGACTCGGTTAGGCTTGACCTATTAAGGTGCACTTAGCTGCAATTTCCAGAAACAACCGTTCCGCAGGCGTACCATCCCTTTGGTTCCACCGGCTAGTGAAGGATTTCTTATGTGGGCTGTTCATGTCTTTTCCACCCGTCTGTCGCCCAGCTCCAGCTCCAGCTTGGGAACTGAATGTGCTGCTCTCAAAGCAGATGAAACTGCCTTTTGAGCCTCTACACAAAGCATCCATCAAGCATCTTTCCTGGTAGACCGCCTTTCGAGTGACCATAACATCGGCCAGGCGGGTTGGGGTAAATCGAGACATTTTCTTGCAAACAGCCTTATTTGAAATTTCACAAGTACAGGGCTATCCTTTGTACTAACCCAACGTTTATGCTTAAGGTGCCGTCCTTCCATCTCAATCAACCAGTGTTTTTGCCAGTGTTTTTCGACACAATGATGTCCCCAGCTGCGCGATCATTAAATACGCTGGATGTAGTACATGCCCTCAAGTACTATGTTGCACGTTCAAGAAATGCTTATAATTAGTAACATGTACTGTACATTATCTGACCCTGCTGCTTCTTATTCATTACATTCATGTTCATGTATTGTTTTTTTTTTGTAAAACCCAATAAATGGAGTTTATAAAAGGAAAGTAATATATGGCACGTATTACGTCATTCTGTTCTACATATCAATTTTGTGTAAATTGTTGAAGTGTTCCATTTCAAGGTGGATTGTGGCCTGCATTTCCTTCTGCCATCAACTGGCCCCTTCCAGGCAGGCCCCTTGGCTCACTCCACCAGAGTGGTGGCTGCTACCACTGCCTTCCTCTCTGAGTTCCTGCTGCCTGACATCTGCCGTGCAGTTACCTGGGGATCGGTGCATACATTCACCAAGTTCTACTTTGTCGACAGATTCAGCAGAAGAATCTAGAGTTTGCCAGTCGGTTCTGAGGAACCTTTTTGCTTGTGGTTAGTAAGTCTCCAGTGGTAAATTGTGCTGGGAGCTTGCCTCCGCCCGTATTTATTTTTCACTAATGCTGCTTTGTAATCTATTCACAGCTTGTAAATCTATGAAAGATCTAATGCTGGAGAAGGAATATGTTATTCACCTGTAACTCGGGTTCTCCAGCATTGGTATCTTTCATAGATTCACATGCGACCCTCTCACCTACCCCTCATGGCTCATCTTCTGACTTCTTACTGCCACTCACGTGCACTTTCCAAATCTGAAAATGGCCAACAGGGGAGGAGTTAAGGGAGATGTTTCTATTGGCTGTGTGCAGTATGACACCAAATGACTGTATTAGAGCACAAAAGCTACTGAAAGTTTAAGTTTAAACTGCTCTGTTACTGTTAATTCCCAGTCTGATGACAGGAAATATTCACAGAATGTGAATCTATTAAAGATCCAATGCTGGAGAACTAGAGTTACAGGTAAGTAACTTATTCCTTATTGCAAACATGCAAACCTACTACTGTGACCATTGCCAGTAGCCACATTGTTCCTTACATTCAACCCAAACTTAACATCTAGTTTTGCTCATAGCCAGTGTCCATATTGTACTCATGGGACCGGTTCCCTTTCCTCCATCCTACCGGAACCTTTGTCAGTGAAAAATTGAGCTTCTCCTTTAAATTTAGTATAGCGTGCGGGGGTGCGGCCTCAGGCGTGAGAACGCCCCACTGAGGCCCCGCCCTCCCGTGCCTCACCTCAGTCCCTTTTTCCACATGGACGGTGTCGGACCTGGCAGCCAGTGCTTAGACTTTTTTCACTTTCCACTTGCTTCCCTTCTTTGGGGCCCCAGGCCTCTAAGGCTACTGGCTTCTAAGCCAAGGGGCTCTTCCGGGCGTTCCGTGGGCAGGCCTGAGGCTGTCAAGGCTACTGGCCCCAAGGGATAAAGGATTGTCGGGTGCTACCGCCAAGAGTCAGTCCTCTGCACGATCCAACACGACTACCAGCGCAGGTTACAGAGGTCGTGATTCAGGGCGTTTCCACTATCGGCCGGTCAGCCCAGGGCTCAGCGACTACCAGAGTGGTCTCTGAGGACCACCCTGCTGTTTCGGGTTCGGGATCCAGGACAGGTGTCCTCACATGTCTGAGCCTGCACGTGACTTGGGGCCTTCGCGCCCTCCCGCCCAGGGCATGGTGCAAGGCCCCAATATGGTGCATAAGTAGGAGTCGGAGCCTGCTAGACCGGCTGCCATTTTGGATTCGACTCAGGGCGCACCCCTGCTCTCGCCCATTGAATGGGCCCTGCAAGAAGGATCCAGTCCCCTTCCCTCTGGAAGCGGCAGTGGACTGTTTGGTACAGGCATCTGGTCTCCTCAGGAGTACAACTACCAGTCGCAGCCTTATGGCTACATGCCTCAAACGCCTCAGCACTTTGAACAGGAGCGGGGCCCAGTGCTTCTGAGGGCCGAGCCCCTAGGGATTCGGCGACTACCGAGGTTCACTTCTTCGAGCGCGCCCTCCTCCTCATGCGTTCCCTTCAGATGACGGGGCTCCTGATGGCTATAGTGAAAGAGGTTATCCCATAGGTGGTGCCTCCCCAGCCTCCTCTGCCTGTACCTCCAGCGCTTCCGGTGCCAGTGCAGGTTCCCTCCCGGTCCAGGCCCTACCGGTGGTTCAGACCCCTCCACCTCCCGCTGTACCACCAGCGCTTCCCCCTTAACAGCCATTGAACCGGTCTTTGGCTCTGGAGCTGGGGGGGTTGACCATCCCGTCGGTCTGTAAAAAAGAGGGGTGGTGGACGATGACGCCCAGGACGATGAACCCTCTGCATCCTTGAAGGCCTTTCAAGACCGCCTTCAGGGCCTGGCAGAGTTCTTGGGGGTTCCTCTGCGTGAGGAAGCCCCCCAGGAGTTGAGAGTGCTAGTAGTGGTTTTGGGCAAGTGCACCACGATCCGGTCTGGCACCCACCTCAAGAAGGATGTCCTGCAGGTGGCGTGAAAGGTCTGTCATAAGCCCAGGGCCAACGCCCAGATGAACAAGAATTTGGACAGCAGGTTCAGGCTGACGGACAGGGAGCCAATCGTCCCGGCCTCCCATCCTCAGCCGCATTCTTCATTAGTGGCTGCGACCTCCCTCTATTCTAAACCATTGTCTTCATTGTCATCCTCCTCAGGAGCCAATTCCAGTTGTCTTTCCAAGGAAGACAAGGTCCTTGATTCTTTGGCCAACCGCTGTTAGGCCATATCAGGTCTGCTTCTGCGGCAAGCCAATGCCAACACCCTTTTAGCAGCGGCTAACCAGAAGCTGTGGTGGGTGCTCGGGGAGTTTTTTTCCTGACCTCCCCCTGTAGAGGCATACCGCCTTCAAGGCCGGTCTGGCAGATGCCTGGGCTGTTGCGCAGGACCTCATGGAGTCTTCGGTCTCCCACATCAACACAGCCAGCAGAGGGATGTGCCTGGGTGTCGAAATGAGAAGGATGGCGTGGATGCATGCCACTACATTTTCTTCTGACGTGCAAGAGCGGATCCTAGATCTACCCTTTGAGGAGGTGGACCTCTTCATCTATCAACCGATGACGAGTTGACAAAGAAGGAAAACCCTCAACTCAGACCGCCATAGCCATCCTGACAAAGCCAGGGCAGAAGTTCTTCCCTCAGTCTCAGGGCAGGACCAAATTCAAACCCTGCGCTTTCACCGGCTTCAAGGGATTTCTGGACTGAGGTGCGTGGAGGCCTGACTGGTCATGCAGCGACAACAGGAGGAAGCAGCAGAGGACTTTGCGTGGGTTTTTTCCGCTCCCCCCTTCTCTACTCCCACCTCTGACGGCACAAAACAGTGACGTCATGGTTGTGGAATATAGCTACCTCATAGGGGGCCGACTGGCCCTTTTCCAGGACAGCTGGAAGCGTCTTTTTAAGAACACTTGGATCCTATCTATAGACTCCACAGGGTTCAGTCTTCCTCTTCCACACTCTCCTCCTCTTCGTCAGATTGGGTCCCTGGCTCTTTTACAGGAGGTCCACTCGCTCTTGGAGATGCAGGCGGTGGAATCGGTTCCTGAGTCAGAGAGGGGCACCGGTTTCGACTCTGGGATTTCTGAGGTACCCAAGAACAGCCAGGCTGGACTGAGGGTAGTCCTTGACTTGGCATTCCTCAATCTGTCTTTACAGCTCAAATGCTTCAAGATGAACTCCTGCGCACTTTACAGGGTCTATGTGCGCAGGGGACTGGATGTGTTCCCTAGACTTCAAAGATGCGTACCTGCATGTTTGTTTGTTTGTTTATTGAATTTATAATGCGCGCCAGACCCAGAGGTAGCAGGGCGCCGCAAATGTTAAGCAAGGCTTACAAGGTTACAAAATGGAAAACAGGATAAATTGACGCGTGCAATACAAAATAGGTAGGGCTCAGAATGTGCAAGTAATAGATTTCAAACAAAAAGTTATTTACATCGTAGTGTACAGTGGCATACAAAAGTTTGCAATATTGGGAGTTGGGGCTCAGATTATGCGAGGAGTAGATTTCAAAGAAAAGTTATTTACATCGTAATATACAGTAGTTTACATTCTAGGGAGGTAAAGTGTACTATTGTGCAGTGGTTTGAATTGGGACTAGTCTTCGCTCAGATTAAGGTGGGTGATGAGGTTCTTTCTGAAATGTAGGGTTGATTGGCTCTCAGCTTGTGTGGCAATGAGTTCCAGAGTTTAGCAGCCTCCACAGGGAAGCTATTGCCGCCAATTTCGGAGGATTTGAATCTTGGTACCAGCAGGCAGTTTGTATTGACAGCTCTGGTGGGCCTACTGGAGGTTCTTCTAGACAATTTGTTGATGAGGTAGCTGGGGGCAGCATTGTGTATTTCGGTCATGTGCGCTCTTTTGTTAATACCTAGAGCGGCTCTAAGAGTGTTTTGTAATATTTGTAGGTTTTGGATACTGGCTTTGTTAGCACCACTGTAGAGGGCATTACAGTAGTCTAATCTGGAGAGAATTAATGCTCTGGCCATTATGATGCAGCTGTCGTTAGATAGGAAGGGCTTGCCAGCTCTGATAAAGCTTGCACGTGTAGGCTGTAGTGGAGACCAGGGATTTCAGTTGTCTATTAAGACATTGTGGCGTCCAGGTAGAAACTTAGGGTTTTTACCTCCTTTGAGACTATGATATTGTTGCCATCAATGATGAAAGAGGCGTATTCATGACCTAGTTTGGAAATGTTGGAAGGGGTTCCAAGAATTATCAGTTCTGTCTTGTCATCATTCAGGCATAGGCCGTGTGTGGCCGTCCATGCCTGAATGATGAGGTAGATCCTATTCACCAATGCCAAGTCCTTGCTATGATCCCGGAAAGTGGGAGGAGAATCTGGGTATCATCTGCATAGTTGGTGTAGGTGATACCCAGAAGGTCCAAATCATCTAACAATGTTTTGGTGAATATGTTGTACAGAGTTGGGTACATGCAAGAGCCCTGAGAGGACCGCGCACACGATTGGGGTGGGATCAGCTGCCGCTGAAGGGAAGAATACTCTGATGGTTCTGTTGCTCAGGAATGATTATATCCACTTAACAGCATCTGTGGAGAAGTGGGCTGCTGAGTCAAGGTGCCTGCAGAGGATCTTATGATCCACCAGATCGAATGCAGCTGAGAGATCGAGTAACAGTAATAGTGCAGTCTTCCCTTTGTCTCTCAACTCATCAATTTCTGTTTTCAAATCTATCAGTGCAGTTTCTGTCCCATGTAGCGGACGGAAACCTGATTGTCTGACCCCTAGGAGTTAATGTAGCTCAAGGTATTTTTGGATCTGCGAGTAAGCAACTTTGTCCAGGATCTTAAGTAGAAATGGTACCGTTGTGATAGGGCGGTAGTTTGTGGCGATGAGTGGGTCTAGAGTTTGCTTCTTCAGAAGTGGGAGAACCCAGGATTGTTTGAGGTTGACTTGGACGGTGCCAGAGGCAAATGAGGCGTTGATCAGCTTGGAAATGAATGGAGAGAGGTCTCTCGCGGCATCTTTTATGATGTGTGCTGGGCAGACATCTCCTTTACAGTTAGGAGGTTTTAGTGATAGGATAGTTTTTTCAACTTCTAGAATGGAGGTTTTGGTGAATTGGATCTGTTGTTTTGATCAATGGTTTTTTATTCGGTGGGAGAGAGTTAGTTGGCTGTGGTAGATTCAGAGTGTTTTTCTTATTTGTTATTTTGATTTGTAAGGTGTTTATTTTATTAGTTAAGGCTAGTTGGATCTCTCAACACCAGGTTTTCTTTTTCATACAGATATCGGACTCTAGTTCTCTTAGTATTGTAAATAGTTCTTTCATACTAGAGTTGGAGTTGGCAATACATTAATTGTATGAGTTACGTTTTGCCAAACAGATTTCCTTTTTGTAGTGTAGTGCCGTGGAGGTTAGCTTCTTTTTATTCTCACTGGAAGGGCAAAGCCGCCAGGCGGTTTCACATTTTCTTTTTAGTAGTCACAAGTCCTTTAGTTGTGGAGTAAACCACTTGTTAAGGTGTGCTTTGGCTTTGCTTGGTCTCAGTTTGAGAGGGGCAACTTTGTCCAGTGTGGAGAGCTTAATCTGCACCAAAGATCTTTGGTCGAGATTATCCGGCAGAGAATGTAGGTTGGTTAAAATGTAAGGAATCACACTATCCACTGTGGTGTTCTTTTTTATTCTGGTTGGACACGGCGGCGCTACTTGAGGAGCTATGGTTATTGGTCTGGTGGTGGATAAGAGTCATGGACACGAGGGAGGGGTCAGTCCATGAAAGGGGGTAAACGGAGGTAATGGTAGCTGTGCAATCGTTTTCAGCTACCCAGTCCGGAGTTCTTCCCTTGATATGGGTAGGTTCATTTACTTTTTGTGTTATTCCTAGTGCGTTAATGGAGTTGGCAATTTGTAGGGCTTGCTTATCCGAGGGATCATTAAAGCCTAAGTTAAAGTCGCCAAGGAGCAATACTTGGGAAGTAGGTTTGAGATTACTGGCAAGTATATTATGCTGGTCCTCCTCAAACTCAAAACAGAGCTTTTCAAGTAACCTCCCGCCTAGGCCCCAATGAATCAGTTAATTGGTTTTTGTATGTCCTTGTCCCGTCGCCTCATTCTGGCTCCATCTTGAGCTATGTACATGTCTACATGTATGCGCCCCGATGCCTGCGGGCGGTCTGCGCTATATAAATAAATACATGTTCCAATGGGCCCAGGAGGTCTGTATATTACATGGATGGTAAGTGATTGGGAATTGTTTAACGGGAGTTTGATAGAGATGAACTTGCAGGTTTGCAAGGTTTGGGGAGAGGCTATTCTCATAGATAAGCTCTCTCTGGAAATGATAGCTATTCCGCCGCCTCGGGATCCATCTCTGTCTTGTCTGGAGATGATGTATCCTTCCGGGATGGCTAGCATGAGTGCGGGTCCTGCAGCATCATGTAGCCAGGATTCCGTTATGGCTAGGAAATCCAGGTTGTATTCTGTGATTAAATCGGCTATGTCAATAGCATGAGCCACTAGAGACCTTGCATTAAGGAGAGCTCCTTTGAGGGGCTGATTATCAATTTTGCCTGCAGTTGAGAGTGGAGTAAGGCTGGTATGAGCCGTAGCCTTGGAGAGGGGTGTAGTAGTCTGCACGGCAGTGGTACAGGGAGCTGATGGGATGGTAGGCCCTTTAGCAGTATTGGAGCGCGCAGTTTGAGATTTCTGTTGGTCATAGTACATGGGACCATGGTAAAGTCCCCTGTAGACTTGCAAGGAGTCTAATTAGAGAGGGCAGGGCTACTAGGATTGGGAGTCCTGATTAGCGGGTTGAAAGGGGGTGATATATTCTCTTCTAGTATGGTTCCGTTAGGATGGACTACGATGCTGAAGGCAAGGAGTTGTAAGACAACTAATATCGGGATGGGATGAAAAATGCTTTGGCCTAACACGTTTAGCAGTAAGTCAGGAAGTGATATAGTTTGTTTGGCAGGCTAAGACACAGTATTTCGGGTAAACGGGTGTCATAGGATCCAGTAAATCGCGATAGGCAGATTTAATTTTGGCTGGGTAGGCCTAGCAACATTGGGCCTCATTCCGAGTATGGCGGTAAGGGATAGCGGCCACCGGTAACGAGACCGGTGGCGGTGATCCCTTACCGCCATACTCCGAGTTCCCTTTGCGCCCTCGCCCTTAACGCCTGCTTTGAGCAGGTGTTAAAGTCGAGGGCGCAAAGGGGCCTCCAAGCCAATAACGGTGACCGTAATGAACGGTCACCGTTATTTGCATCTTCCCCATTCCCATTGAGCCCTATGGGGGCTCATTTGGGAATGGGGAAGAGCCTTGGTGAATGGGGAATTATCGCCCCGCCAACCTTGGAATGGGGCGGTAATTCCGCCATCCACCAAGGTGCTGCCGGTCCGGTTACGGCGTCAACCAAGGCGTTAATAGCGCCATTGGTTATCGCCGTACTCGGAATGAGGCCCATTGTGTGCATAGTAGGCAAGATGCCCTAAAACACAGTAAGTCTCAATAGGCAGATTCAAATTTTGCTAAATGGGCCTAAAACACAGTGTACAGAGTAAGCAAGATGCCCTAAAAAACAAAGTCACAATAAGCAGATTCAAATGTGCTAAATGGGCCTAAAAACACAGTGTGCAGAGTAAGCAAAATGTCCTAAAATACAATAAATCACAATAGGCAGATTCAAATTTTGCTAAATGGGCCTAAAATCGCAGTGTGCAGAGTAAGCAAGGTGTCATAGAAACAAAGTGAGTCACAATGGTCAAATTCGATTATACTAGGAGGGCCTAAAAACACAGTGTGTAGACCTAGAGGGTCAGAGGTCAGCGTGACACAGTGAGTGGGAGGGCATGTATGGCTTGCTGAAAGATTACAGACCCTATAAAAATAGAAACAAGGCGAGAACGGACAAAGTTGTACGAGCAAATAGATACTGGCTGCTGAGCTATTCTTAGACACATTGGAATTACAACATGTTGCTTCTCGTCATTGGTGCGGATGAGTAAAATCAACCAAGGCAGGCAGTATAATTGTCGATTTAATAGGTAGGTGCTTGGCGGGCAATATAGATACAGCAGGATATTAGCGCATTATCATGCATAATTAGGACATATGGTCGGAATATGTCACAGAGGCAGGTAAGCGTTCATTTGGTGGGTGTGGAGGAGAAATCACGCCTCGAGTAATCAGTGGACTTGTTCTCAGTTGCAGATTGTTTACTTTGGGGGTGCACGCAGAAAGTCAAAGCGGGTGTGGGGTGGCGGTAACGCATAGGATGTCAGCTTGTAAAGGCACAGCTTATATCAGGGCAGGGGGGTAGGTAATGGCACTAATCGCATAGCGGCGCTGGGGGCGGACGTGTGACTCGCTTACCGTCATGGGTGCTGCACAAGCGGGATAGTTATCCTAAGCAAGTTTGTTCGTGCACCACAGTGAAGATGCAGGTATGAGGGTACCTCAGCGATGTATCTGAATGACTCGTGGCAAGTTGGGCAGCGTTTCTGGCCCTGGGCAATGGCAGCCGCTGGTCAGGCTCACGTCAGGAGCCTTTCTTGTTTGCCTTCCTTGGAGGCTGGCTCACGCCTGCCAGTGCCTCCTGATAGGCTAAGAGGCTCCACTGGCCATTCAGGCGTTGGTGCTGTTCTCCAGGGGAGGCAGACTTGGTGGCCAAAACACGGCGGCCGCTTTAAAGGGATTTCAAGTTCCAAGAAAGCAATAATATTTGCAGTAGTCGGCATTCATAAACAGGGATCATCGGCAGGGCCATGCTGCGCTGAGGGCCTGGGACGTATGTAGGTATCCAATGCAATATTTAGCAAATATTAGTAGCGAAAAAGTGTCGCTTCATGATTGGGACTCTTCTTGCAGGGGAAGCCTCATGGCTTACCTCAGTGAGTCGGCTTGGCTGGAGAGGTGGGTGAGCTGCTCCTCCAGCCACCGGACATAAGGGCTTCAGCTGGGAAGCGGGATCAAGTCCCCATCTACCAGCCGCATCAGAGGTTTCTGCGGTTCTCGATTATTGTACCACTTTCAGTACGAGGTGCTGCATTCTGGCCTGAACTCCGCGCCTCGTGTCTTCACAAAGTTGTTGAAAGCAGTGGCGGGTCTCCTCCCCTTGGAGGGCCATCACCTATACCCTTAATTGGACGACTGACTGGTGAGGGCTCGTTCACCCGAGGGGCTCGTACACTCCTGGCAGAGATTGGTGGATATTTTCCATCAACTGGGGTTCACCCTCAACTAGAGGAAGTCACAGTTGTGCCCCCCCAGGCCCGCAGGATCTAGTCTTCCTAGGGGTGCGTTGGGACATGGCTGTTCAGCGGGCGTTCCCCACGCCCAAGAGCTTCCTCTCCCTTCGCAAAGGCAATTGTGCACTTTCTGACCTACCCAACCACCTCAACATGGTGGTTCCAGCTCCTTCTGGGCCAGATGGCCTCCTGCATACACACTGTGCAGCATGCTCGCTTCAAGATGAGGCGCCTCCAGCTCCCCCTGGCAGCCAAGTGGAATCAGGAGACTGGGTCTCAGTCAGACAGGATCCCAATATCCCTGCTCCTCTGGCCACATCTTCGCTGGTGGTTGATGGACGGCAATGTTTCAGTGGGGAGCCTCCCTTCACCCTACCGGAGCCTTCCCTGCTAGTGATGATGGACTCCTCTCTTTCGGGGGCTACTCTGGAGGTCTACGCGATTCATAGCACATGGTCTAGGATGGAAGCCCTCCTGCATATGAATCTGTTTGAGCTCCGGGCAGTCACCTTGGCCCTCAAGGCGTTTCCACCCATCATCAGAGACAGGTCTGTTCTGGTCAGGACAGACAATTCAACTACAATGTTTTACCTGAACAAGCAGGGTGGCACCCATTCTCCCCCCACCCCCAACCCTCCTTTGCATGGAGGCGGTATCGATCTGGGAAGGTAGGGGCCCTGACGGAGGGGATTTGAATTTCAGAAGTCCACCTCCTGGGGGACAGCAATGCAGAAGCGGACCAACTGAGCCGCCTGGGGTTCAACACCTATGAGTGGGGGTTGCACGCCGACTCCTTGTTTCCCCTGTTGCAGTGTTGGAGGTTCGCAGACCTGGACTTGTTTGCATCTCCTCTGAATTCCAAGTGCCCCCATATTTTTCATGGTCGGTTCGTGGGTCTTTGGGAGACGCCTTCCAGATCTGTTGGCACAGTTGCAGATATTATGCGTTCCTGCCCCCCCTTTGCTCCAGCAGACCCTCCACAAGTTCCGGGCTTCGGTGACTGCAGCCTCATCCTGATTGCCCCACACTGGCTTTTGAGATCCTGGTTTTCAGGTCTGCTGCAGTTGTGCTCCAAGGGGCAAGTCCACCTTCTGATCCCCAACAGGGGCTTCCTGAAGCAGCAGGGCGGGGCACTGGAACATCCGGTCCCGGCCAGGCTGTCCCTTCTGTCCTGGTTCCTGACCAACTAAGGCTACAGTCTACAGCATGCTCAATTTTCGGATGATAACTGGGACATCATTCTACAGGCCAGGCTGCTTTCTTCTCGTTCCCAGTATAAGAGCAAATGGTCTAGGTTCTGCCATTGGGCTCGTGACAAGGGTCTGGATCTGGTTACCTGTTCTCTGGATGACTGACTGGCTTTTCCAGCGCCCCTGGCTCGTTCTGGAGTGCAGGTGGATTCTTATTTGGTGGCCATTGTGGCTTACAAGAATTTCCCTGAACATATGTTTTAGGCAGCCAAACCTGTGGTTAAGGCCCACCTCAAGCGGTTGTCTATGCTTTTTCCTCTGGTGCATATGCTGCATCCGGTCTGGGATCTCAATGTGGTTGTTGCAGCGCAAACCTTTCGATCCGATGGCCTCTATGGGCATCCGGCTGGTAACACCCTGGCTCGTTCTGGAGTGCAGGTGGATACTTATATGGCGGCCATTGGGGCTTAAAAGAATTTCCCTGAACATGTGTTTTCGGCAGTCAAACCTGTGGTTAAGGCCCACCTCAAGCGGTTGTCTAGGCTTTTTCCTCTGGTGCATATGCTGCATCCGGTCTGGGATCTCAATGTGGTAGTTGCAGCGCAAACATTTCGATCAGATGGCCTCTATGGGCATCCGGCTGGTAACACTAAAAACAGTCTTGTTGGTAGCTCACACCTCGAGGTGCAGGCATTGTCTTCATGCGTGCCCTTCACCACGTTTCACGATGACAAGGTCATCCTGCACACTCACCCAACCTTCTTGCCGAAGGTGGTCTCTGCATTTCATCTGAATCAAGATATATGCCTGCTGGTGTTCTTCCTGAACCTGCAGTCAGAGGCAGAGAGAACTCTACGTTCCTTGGACCTCAAGATGTTCCTTAAGTTTTACCTCTCTCGGCCGGAATCCTTCAGGAAGTCTGAGGCATTTTGTCATTTTTGTGGGCTTCTCCCCTGGCTCTCAGGCTTCCAAAGCTTCTATCGCCCCTTGGAATGTCCAGGCCATTTCAGAGGCGTATACAGCCATGGGCAAGCCGGCCCCGGAGAGCATTCATACCTATGCAGTTAAGGCTAAGGCCACAGCAGTCGCGTTTCAGAGACATGCTTCTTGGGATGTCATCAGGAGGGCAGCTACTTGGGCCACTCTGTTGGCTTTTTTGCAACCACTATTCCCATGACACCAGCCCTAGGCGCAATGCTAAGTTTTGGCAAGCGGTTCTGCAGAACCGGTTTGCTTCTTCCTAGATATGAGGCAGGCTGTCTGGGCTCCACCCTATGGTCTTGTTCGGTGGAATCACCCACAAGGATGGAGGAAAGGGGATGGGACCTATGAGTAATTAAAGTTATTCACCGTAGTGACTAGAGTACTCTTAGTCCATAGTCCCCTTTCCTCCATACGTCCCACCTAACTTCCCTAGGGGCTAACATGTAATAAGTATAGCCAGGTATCTAACCGTCTGATGTGTTAAAAGGGGACTGAGGTGATTCGCCGGAGGGTGGGGCCTCGGTAGGGCATTCCCACCCGAGGCCGCGCCCCAGCACGCTACACTAAATTTAAACGGAAATGCTCAATTTTTCGCTGCCAAAGGTTCCGTTACGATCCCCATGTTGGGGGACGCCCACCAGGATGGAAGAAAGGGGATTATGGACTTGGGAGTACTCTAATTACTATGGTGAGTATTTGTATTTTGTATTTATTTATTTGTATAACGCGGCCAAAACCCTGGGGCATCTGGCCGTTTCAACTTACATGAAATGGAGACAATGGTATACAAGGAATAATAATACAAAATAGATAGACTTAAAGTGAATGGTAAAACTTAGACAAATTATATACAGGCAAAGGCAAAGAATATACAGTTTAAGGCCTATATACAGAAATGTCATATGGAGTAGTATGCGTTATGAAATGAAATAGGTCAGATATGGTTTTGATCCTCAAACCATGCTTTGACCTTATTACGGAAGATCGAGAAAGAAGGTTCTTCTCTTATGGAGATAGGCATCGAGTTCCATTTTTTTGCTGCAAGAACTGGGAAACTGTTTTCACCCGACCGTTGTCGGTTAAATCATTTGATGACAACAGTGTGATTGCGCTGTTCTACTGGGCTGCAGTGATGTGTGACGTGAGAAGGTATTGCAGAGGTAAGAGCGTTCCTGATTATTGAGACACTTTTGGGTAAACAAAGTGATTTAAGGTCTATTCTTTGATTAATGTTAAGCCAGTTTATGTTCTGTCTAGTTGTAGTAATATGGTGTTTCCTCGGAATGTTACAAGCAGATCTGACTGCATTATTTTGCATGACTTGCATTTTATTGATGTTGTCTTGGGAGGTTCCTAAATAAAGAGCGTTGCAATAATCAAGATTCAATAACACTAATGCTCTTGCTACTGAGATACAGTTTGTTGTAGTCGGGTAAGAACGACAGGCTGTGATAAGCTTGCAAGTGTATGCTGTTGATGAGGCTATGGCATTGGTTTGTCTTGTGTCCCACCACATATGAAACCATGTACCTTTATTGGAACACAGTCTGGGACCCACAGGGACACTTCTACAAACATCTTAGAAAGGGCAACCGGAGAACGGTGCCAGGAGTGCAAAACCTTAAAATTATGCTCCATTGCCGCCGTATACAGCCCCCCATAAAACACTGACCTAAACACTAATTGCCAAGCTCGGTCGTCCAAGGACATGCTAAATGACTGCCTACCCACCGGCTTAGAGGAAATAAGTACTTCATAAATCTTGGGGAGGGAACCCTTCCTGGACTTGGCCTCCGCAAAAATCCTCTCAAGAGGAGTCAATGGACGTGATAAATCAGCCACCCACCGCGCTTGGGTGAGAATTCCCTTAAGTCTCAAATACTCAAAGACCGAGGGTGTCGTCCCCTCAAATCCCTCTGCCACCTGGGGATATTCCATGAATTACCCTCCATCGAATACATTTTCAATTAAATTAGCAACACACACGTCAGAAAAAGAAACCATCTGAGGATGGTGACGCATACATGTTATGGCATTCTTATATCCTGCTCTTAGAGAGGTTAACCTAACAGTGTATCTCTGTGTAGGTGTAATGTAAGCATTCATATAGGACTCATTTCTAACACTGCACCTTCTGCGTTTTCTATTTTGAATTCTAAGTATGGCACCTGGAACTTGCCTGTACATTTGTAGGTTGAACACTAGTTGGGATTTAGTAGTGTTGTGTTGCTAGACATACTCACACATGCTCTGCAAAGATGCAACAAATGACTAATCTGTTTTGACTCGCATGTATCATTGTTAATTTCTGACAAATAAAATAGGCTTTTCTTCCTTTGAAGTTGGAGCAAACCCATGAGATCCAGGCCCACTTTGAAGAGGAGTTTAACCGCAGAAATCAAGAAACGGTGCATGTAGTGAAACAGCACCAGGAGCTCTTGCAACGTCTGAATGAGGAATCTGATGGAAAACAGAAGTTAGTACTGGAATTGCACAAAGCTCGAGGTAAGAGACTGCTGGAAATCTTTTGTATTGTGGTGTTAGTTACTGTAT
Source organism: Ambystoma mexicanum (assembly GCF_040938575.1). NCBI lineage: Eukaryota > Metazoa > Chordata > Amphibia > Caudata > Ambystomatidae > Ambystoma > Ambystoma mexicanum. Next base: position 903,039,602 of record NC_090931.1, on the reverse strand, counting down.
ATCATTAAACTACATATACTTGTGTTAGGAAACATTTTCTTTTTTGCTGATTTCCTCCTATACACTTCTATTGGACCACCTTTCTTTTTGCTTTGTGTGGACCCCTGACCTGGCTTTTTATATAGGTAAGTAAAGCCTCCTGCTTTACTTTACTTGACTTTTTGCTCATTCTTATGGGAAAACTGATCAGTCCATAAGGCTCTCAGTATCGAGAGACTGTTTCTCTTTATGAATTTCAATTGCACACATCACCCTAAAATGAAGTGCGACTAGGGTAATTTGTATCCTTCTAAGCTTTTCTGTAAGGGCTTTTTGGTTACATTTACAATGTATCTAGGTTGGACTGGTATTTTATACATTTTACTTGTGCACTGTTGCAATTGGCTTTCAAGGATAGCTAGCACCTTAAGATGGTCTTGTAGCAAGGTTTTTGCCTGTCCTTTGGTTATACGTAGTGAATTGACTGCAGGCAAAGCCGCCATTATATAGAAGCTGGACATCAGTGTATTTAGGATAGCTAGCACCTTAAGATGGTCTTGTAGCAAGGTTTTTGCCTGTCCTTTGGCATATTCTTTGGCTTTCTTCCTGCCCTTTTGGGTCCAGAATTGTCATATATGAGAAGCCCTTTGCCAGGGAAAGCTGCTTCTTTCCTTGGCAAAAAGGTGGTTTGTGTGTGAACCCGGATGCAAGAGCTGGTACCGCCTGGTCCCTATAAACATCCTGCTGCCTGAATGCCAGTTTCTGGGCAGATGTTGGGGCCAGTGGCTATCTATGATTGTATATCGACTACCAATTTGATTGCAGATACTTACCATTGGTGAATTTAGGAGAGCTTCCAGTGCTGATCTTGGATAAAAGGACTCGTTCATCTATTCAACAGATCATCGTTGGAGCCAAGAACCCTACAAGGAATCGACGACTCCTGCAGCTGACCAGCACCAACTCCAGTGAAGTCCCTTCCCCTTTCCCTCATCTCATCTTGTTGGTGCTTCGATCCCTGGACCTGTGGCACAACCCCTGCTTGAGGAGCTGTCTTCTGAGATTTAGCAAATGTACCTGGACCAAGCACTGGACCAATCAGCGCTCTCCTGGAATACCTTGCTACAGCATTCACCATTCCAAGTGCATCGTCTGAGCTTGGAGGGTCTTCAGCTTGTACTACAAGACTCCTGCTTCTGCATTTTTTGCCTTTTTGCATCAACTGAAACTGTGCAGGGCCTGCACCTTTTGTTAGTCTGTTGAGGATCGCCTGTCGCGGCCTGAGCGTGGTGACTCCCATTGCAATACATTTTCTTCCCTACCTGGAGGTAAAGGAGTCTTCCTCTTCTTCACCTGGTTGTTCAGGTGGAAGGTGCCTGGAACTGGGTATTAATCACTGCGACTGACCGACCTTAAATACATACGCCGTAAAGGACCCTCTGCACCCACAATGCCTGGGACTCCCTCAGTGGTACCAAGTGCAGAAGGTGTCTCCAGTGGAATGTGCAACCTCAGCAGTGGTGTCTGGAGAAATCTGAGTCAGGGGTAGGTAACTTAACATACCTGTCCCTCCCTCACCCACACACGGGAGAGGGTTACATAGACCTAAAGTCCTGTCCTGATCTCCCCCCTTTCCTGACTTTGGTCGTGGTGACCAGGTGGAGGATCCCTTCCTAGACCTATCCTAGTGTCTGGGATTGATTCAATGAGTGAGTTACTTACCTGAGCAGTTATTATCCTTTTTAACTAACCACTGGCATTGCATTGTCCAATCGCATAGTAAACCTTCTTACTAGTATAACTTGGGATTTGATGACTTTAGGTCACAAGGCCACAAACCATTTTATGACTGAATTTACTAAACGTTAGGGAAACGTTTTATGGTTATTCTAAAGTGTTTCCGCTGGTTGTTATGCATCTGACCACTTACCTGTTGTACACTGGTTATGGAACAAATGCTTTCCATCTACTCCTATGGGTGAACGTATATATATATGTTTTTATAATAAGTGTGTGACAATACTTTCCTAGAGGTTTCATTTGCTTAGTGTGTATTTTAAAGGTGTCATAAATCCTTGGATAGTTTTGTACTTATCAGTCTAACTTGGTGTTGTTTGTGTGGACTCGTAGCCCTAGACCACTCTCACGCCCCTCCTAAGTCAAAGCCTTGTCACTCTGCTGCATTCCTTGATTGGGTTGACTGGACCTCAGTGTCTTTCCTGTTCACCCTAATAGGTTAGCCTCCCCAAATCCAACCCCATGGTTGATTTTGGAAATCCGTCTGAATAACTTGTACTATAAAATGCTAACTGTGACCACATACTCTGACATAACATAGCATACCAGGTACGTTTTCTGAGATGAACAGCCTAATTTCCTTCCTACTCTTCAGTCCCATCCCTTTTTTTTAAAAAAACGTTATTTGTTCTTGATTCTATTATATCAATAAGAGAACCTTTACAAAAAGCACAATGTCATAAAACCATTACATTATATATTATACACTTCATTATACACGTTCAATAAAACATGGTAATAAAAACCTTTTTTTTTATAAAGCTAGATTCAAAAGTCGAGCAGATGTAGTTCATAGCAGTTGGTAATTCATGTACTCGTGCATCGTAGCCAATAAAACAAAATTATACATAAGGTCTTAGATAAATAAAGATCTGTTGGGCGAAGATTCATAAAGTGCCTCATAGAACATACTTAGCTAATTCATGATTAAGTAGCAATTATTCACAGATTAGGTAATTCACAGAAAGGAAACAAGTATCCAAATTTCTTTAACCAGTGTTGGTAACATTAGTAATAGCGTAAGTAGTTAATTCCTTTTCTATGAATTTACAAAACCTCACTAAGGCGTAGATCAAAGGTTTGTGCGTGCCTTGCATCATTCTAGCCCATAGGAATGTTAGACAGTCGATATATTGGACATTCACAAATTCCATGAGTAGAACTGTTCATATTTGGTTAAAAAAAGGGCGGTATAGAATTAGATGCTTGAGAGATTCCATGGGTCCAGTGCAAGAGGGAAATCTACATTTGTTTCTATCCACTAGCAAGTTGTTCTTGTCCCAATTTGAAATCCTATTTTTGGTATAAAGTAGATTAAATTTAAATCGGAGGTAAACTTGTCGCATATGATTAAAGGGAAATAGAATTATATAATCATATCTTGGTAATCTCAATTTTGTAAATGGGTAGTATTCCTTATACAGTTTATATTTACCAATTTGTTCAATCATTGAGCGCCAATCAAGTTCGAATAACTTTTTTTTAGCATGAGCAGGTCTGATATGAACATCATCCACATTTATGTGGGCCTCTTTCAGAATAGTGTTTATTTTGGTCTGGTATGCAGTTAGGGGAATCGTAGGCTTAGTTTCCATTGTTTTCCTCATATCAATGAATAGTGAATTTGGCAGAGGATAAATAATTTGTGCATAATTCGTGAGCAGGCGCCATTTCCAATGAGTGGATAGAGCTATCATACCTAGCTCATGTCTAAGGACCGCATTAGGCAGAGACATTGGAAGACACATAGCAGTTTTCAGAAAAGTACCTTGCAGTTGGTCTAAGATCGGACCCATTTCACATAAGCAGATATCTAAAGCATATAGAATCACAGTTTCTATTTTTAGCGTTAAAAACTTAATTACTGGAGTTAGTGAGAACTTACAGTATTTTGCATAGATAACTTTTAGCTGAGATGTTAGCGGTCTGATCTTATTTTTTAGTATATCAGACCGCATTCTGATGATAGATCGTCTCTGTGATGGAGGGAATAGTAGTATCCATGATCTTCCATTGAAAGTTGCCAGCTTTGTTTCGATGCCCAGTAGCCAGTTAAAACTCCTGTACCTCCGCTTCATCGCGACCTCAACAAAAGAACCTTCGATTTTTGTGTTAATTTGTAACCTGTTCCTGGACGCATATGCATCCATTGCCTCCAATTAATGTGGTTATCCAATTGGGGTAAAATCGAACAAGGCTAAAGCTTCTGCGTACAGTATATAATCTAATTGTCATTTAGGAAAAAGGGGGAGAGAAAATATTTAGTTAATATCCGAAATGAACAAACTGAGAAGTAAAGGGGCCAAAATGGAGCCCTGTTTAAGGTTGTGATTGGTTTCAATAGAGCTCAATTACTTGCCCTGGCAGTTGAGTCACACTTTAACAGATGTGCCTGAATGCAGAGCCGCTATAAACCCAGGCAAGTTTATTCCACAAAAGATCTATCCAAAGCCATGAACAAGTCAATAAATGATATATAAACGGGTCTTGACCTCTCCATGGCTTCCTTTTTTTAACAGTCCCAAAATGAAAGCATTGGCATATGTGCCGGTCCCTTTCTGAAACCTGTCTAAAACGTGTCCAGCCTACCAGCACTCTTAGGCCAAGAGGAAAAATCTCTCAAATTTAGAGAGGCAAAAATCTTTGAGGGGATATCCAGTAAGACGATAGGCATATAATTACTTGGAATAGAGCGCAGGATGGATTGAAGATGTTGTTAATCAACCGCCAAAATGAGCCTGTGTTCTGAGACACCACCAGGGACAACATCTTGCGGCAGTCTTCCATTAGCATTACATATCTGTGTCCTCGACCAGTGCCTGTAAACAAGTTTTATACACCTTTTGCTCTTCTCCCTTTAGCCCCCAGTTCTTGCGTAGCTGTCTCCTCAACTCCCTCTTTTTTTTTTGTTGAACCTCAGGGTCATAATAGTGCCTCCAAATTAACCTTCCTCTCAACTATTGGCTGGGCATGGATGCATAAATACGGTCCAGAATAATCTGGTATGGTACCTCACTCAATATAGCTTCAAGCTCACCCGACTGATGAAGTTTATTTAAAGCAAAGTAAAACCTTTGCATGCTGGCACCATTCCACATTACTCTGTTCTTCCCACCATTAACCTCTAGATCCAGTGGGTAAGCTGGCCCACCAGGCTCTGATTTTTTTAACACTCCACTTCAAGAAAAGTGGATTATGGTCACTCTGGGATGTCGTTACCACTGACATAGAGGATACGTCCTGAAGAATCTCTTCAGATACAAAATAGTAATTGATAATACTGTCTCCGGGCACAATCCCATTCACAATGTTCCGTCCCCATGCATCCATCAGTTCTATCCACACATTCTGTAGGGGATTAAGGTATATATTGTGTTTACCAGTAACCAATTGCCCAATGTGTTTGATACATATCTAATTCAAATCTCCACATATTGTAATGGAGTTACAGTTTCTCTTGACTTCCCATGCATAGATGATTTCTTTAATCGAGTCAAAGAATGTAATTTGGGTGATTGCCCTAGGTTTCCAATAGAGGTTCAAAGTTAGCGTATAACTAATCTCAGGATATTCTTTCCTTTCCCAAGTCTGATCCACTGCCTGTACAAAGGAATTGGGCAGTGCAAAGGTTGAAGCCGAAAGATACATTTCATTACGAACAGCAACAAGCAACCCTGAAGCAGGTCTCCCTTTTTCCGCATTGTAGGCCGGATTGAGCGAAAAAGCATATCCATCTACAGTGGGGGATCTAATTAACCACATATCCTCCATACAAAGTATATCCGCTTCAAAAAGCACAAAATCTGAGACAACACAGTACATTGAAGGATCCCCTTGAATTCCATGAAATGAAATTGAGAATATTAGGTGTTAACCCCAACAAGGGGGCTCATAGCTAGTGTTTACGAGCATTGAAGGATGTTGCCACCCAGCTCCAGTCTGTACAATTTTTTGATTCCACAGTATCCACTAGATAATCAACAATTTGTCTGCCCCCTCCTCCCCCTGCCCATCCGTGGTACGTTTTATCATTAAAAGATGGGGCTAGTGAGGGACGCTTTGTTCATTAAGAGGAGGTTTCAACAATTTAGGTTGAGGATTTATCAAACCTCTCTAGTGGAGTCACAGAAAATCACCACACCTTCAGTTGAGCCGCAGCCAAAAGAACTTGCTCCATAACTAAACAAGAACTAAAGTGGAGAATCGCCTTCTCCAGCTTCAAATGATTACAGAATTCTATCTGGGTAAGGTCTGCCGAGGTTATATGTGAAAATGAGGGGACATTTTTTAAATCATTTCAGAACACATGATCGATTTAGTGTAAGGTTCACACAGTACACCCAAGACCATTCCAAGATGAAGGATGAATTTGATGTCTCAGACCTAGGAACACACAGTCTCAGTCACACCCCTCTGCTCAATTAGTTTTCTCCTTGCCTCCATCGTTAAATAAAGTTGGGACACCACCAACCCCCATGCATCTACTGGATGGCCCATCCCCGAGAGGCTGGCCAACATCCACGGTCTGATCAAATGCAATCCTCAAAGGCTAATTACTCTAAGCACTACTTATGATGCCCTCAATAAGCAAGAGAAAAGGGGTACATGCACTTGCTAACTGGTTATATTGGATCGGTCCTGTTTAAACCACCAAATCACTCTGCGTTACCAAATTTTTATCCAAACTGGAATTGGCATCAAAACTTACTCCGTGACTAACTCGGCATGGGGAAGTATCATGCCTCCTCCCATCTGCTACAATTAAGTGGGAATCAGTTACTGTTTTCTCCTTTCTGGCAAGGTTGTTTATTTTGATTTGAGAATGTGGCTCGTAAAGCTTTTGAGGCATAGTTAAGGTACGCAAAAACTTCCTCTAGCCTTTGCCTGCATTCCTTTGCGTACCTTTCCTATTCAAATTTACCGGCAAGGCCTCTTGCTTATTTTCTTTACCCTTTTTTTTCTTTACTTTCCCGGGGTTAATGATTGGGAAATGTCCAGATACACAAGCGGCTGTGTTATCAACATGATCCTCTAAACATGCAACCTCTCCCTCAGCCATCAATTACTCTGCAATTAGAAGGATACTAGGGTCAACAGGTGATATGTCTTCCGCCCTCTCACCCTGAAAATCCTCAGAGGCTTACAGCTGCCCCACAAAGAGGCTGTAAGCAACCCCCCCACTATTGTCTGTTTTCTGCTCGTGGCACCCCACACCTGAAGCTGATTCCCATGCCACCTTTACTTGCATTTCAACTTTGTCATGTTCATGTTTCAACTACTGATTACAATACAAGCACTTTAGAAAGCCCTCAACAAAAAACATTTTCTCATTTAGGATTATTAGCATATTTGCATTTGCACGAACTGCAGTAGAGAACAATTCTTGCTGATGGAACTGTAAGGTCTTTACTAATGCCCGGGCAGATCTCACACCCCCTCATTGAACCTCTGTGCGTCAAGCCACGACTAACGCATTCCTTAGCAGTGTCTTGATCCTCCTGTATAACGTCTCCCTTGGAGGCAGATAACACTGGAGAAAATACAATAATGGCTCCTTTTTTCTGTGCCAGTTATTAGGTTCTCTGTGGAACAAGGCCAAGCAATTTGGCTCGGGCTCAGCTTTTCCTCATTCATGCATCACCCCCTGGCCAAATCTGCCAACACAATTTGGCTCGGGGAGATAGCCGATTCAGCCAACAGGGACAAACCCTCAACACTCCCTCCTCTCCGTCGATGCAGCAGGTTTGTCAGCAGCAATTGAGGAGAATTATGCTGACAAGAGCTTCTGCCATATAAGGGTAGTTTTGGTGAGTTTGGTGCAGCTTCAATGGACTTATTAGCTGCATTAGATTTCACACAAAATAACTTGCTGCTGCACTTTTTCGTTTCCAAAACTAGTTGGTGTCCTACAGGTCATACAAAAAAGTGGGCTCACACTCAAATTAGAGAAATGCAACATAAAGTGCGACCGAGTTTCATACCTGGGCCATTCCATTGACGCCAACGGCATCAGCCCCAAGAGGAAACTCATGGACACCATAATGAATATCGCCAAGCCTCAAAGTAAAGACCAATTAAGGAGTTTCCTCGGGATGACAGAATACTACTCCAAGTTTATAAACAACTATGCTGATAAGACCAAAAACATGAGGAACATCTTGAAGAAGGCAGCCAAATTCATATGGTCCACTGAATGCAAGAACGATTACGAAGAAATCGAATTCCAAATTAACCAAGCTCCAGCCTTAGGAATGTTCGATTGTAAAGCCAAAACCATCATATCCGTAGATGCAAGTAAAACCGGACTGGGTGGTATCCTGGAACAGCAACAAGATAAGAACATCGTGACGATCGCATTCGCATCGAGAGTACTGAGGGGAGCCGAACTAAACTATTCCACTATTGAGAGAGAAGCTCTGGGTCTGAGGTGGATTCTTCAGCATTTCAGGAACCTAATTTGGGGCTTACCCGTCATACTGAAAACAGACCATAAACCTCTAGTAAATGTCCTTCAGTCCAAAACCCCTCACCTTATATCACCGAGAATAAGACGTTGGTTCCTCGACATCATGCAATACAACCTCCAACTATGCTATACTCCTGGTCCACAAAACCAAGTAGCAGATTGTCTTTCCAGATTATCGACCAACATCGACACTGAGATTGCATCTCCAGATGAAGACATCATAGCTGTCGTAAACCCTGCCATCTCGAGAGATGAATGGAAAATTAATGCCAATACTGATCCGGAACAGCGAGAAATCAGGGAAGCGATAGCTAATGACTGGGTGGAAACGGGAGAGGCTTTAACTACCTTCGTTCCCTTCAAGGAAGAATTATCAATGGACGATGAGCATATCTTCAGAGGCGATCGAGTAATCCCACCCACCCAACTCAGAAAAAAAGTACTCCAACTGGCACACGAAGGTCACCTAGAAAGGAGCTTGACGAAAAACAAGTTGAGAAACAACTATTGGTGGCCAGGAATGTGGAAAGAAGCAGAAGAACTGGTCAAAAATTGCTCCACGTGTGCCATGAGTGTAGGCTCGTAAGGCTCGGACTCAGGGCTGACACATTTGATCTCCACAATGGTTGTGTGGTCGCGTCTTTCCCTCATGCATCGATCTCCCAATTCCATGCTCCTTGCTATCTCCGTGGCTTGGTCCAGGGTGGGATTTTTGGTTTGCCACAATTTTTGTTGGATCCGTGGATCAGCCACATACAGCACCAATTGGTCTCTCAAATACTCATCACAGACACCTGTGAAACTGCAGATTGACATAAGCGCCCTGAGGGACGCTATGTATGAATCAATAGACTCGCCTTTGAGCTGCTTTCTGGAAAAGAACCTGTATCTTTCCAGTACTACGTTGGTCTTGTTGCCAAAATGACTGGTGAGTTTGGCCAATGCTATGTCAAACTTGCGGTTGCCATCTCCTCCCATGTTGCCGGGTTCGGGAAGGGTCCTGAAAAGTCTCAGTGCTTTTGCCCCTATACAGTTCAAAAGGGTTGCCTCCTTGAGGTCATCATTGAATTTGCTGCCCCCAATGGCTCTGAGGTAGACGTGGAATCCATCGATCCATTGTTCCCATGGGCAGGTTGGGCTCCCAGGGCATGGAAGAAACTTGGTGGGAGGCGGAACGCCCTGCATGGTGGTGTGCCTGATTCTAGGTTGTAAGTGGTGAGGAATGGCGTTGAGTAGCACCAGTTGCTGTAGTGATAGGCAGAGGTTTGCAGTACTGTTGGCAGTTAGCAAGGAGGCGCTGGGATACAGTCTTTACAGAATTGCTTGAATGGCAGGGTGGGACCCCATTCAGAGAATGCCCAGGTGTATCTGTACTGCAGAGTCTTTAGGCTTCTGTGTATGGATGGTCCTTAGTACAGATTGTGACCTCACAATGGGCTGGGAGCGCAGGTTGGCTGGTTCGGGGAAGACCTGATGGAATGTTCAGTTGTGATGTCACAATGGACCAAGATAGTGAGTAATTAGTCCCGGAAGGTCAGAGTAGCCATTGAGAGAATGAAGACTGCTAATGCTGTGTGAGCGTTGCTGGGCAACAGCTAGCAGCTTTTGAAAATGATGCAGGGTTCTGCTCAGGGCAGCAGTGAGGGTTTTACATAAAAAAATGCCAGCAAAAGGAAAGCGCACATTTCACCTATACTTTTCACTTTTCAAATTCACTTACACTTTCCTTTCATTTGGAAAGTGTAAGTTTCACTTCGACCTCCCCCCTCCTCTGACCTGATAGATGGACAGCTCCTGCTGCCTGAAGCACTTTTGGAGTAGGGCAGGAGTGCAATGTGCGCCGCTCTGAACTCCCAGCGGGGAGGAGCGGCACCCTCTGCAGTGTAGAACTGAAGGTGGGGGGAAAGGATGTCGAGGCCTCTCTTGGCAGCGCCCGCAGCGGCCTGCCTGTCAGCTGTCAGCAGAAGTCGGCGGCAGCGAAAGGGGGGGGCTGTGCTCGCAGTCAGGTGGCATGATACACTCCCGGGGGCCTCGGGGTACGGTGCCTCGTCGCCATTGTAATAAAGAGGCACACTGGGATGGAGGTGAGTAAGAGCTTTATTAGAGGCCCCCAGGGTAGTCACAGTGGAGGCACCAACTGGCGAGGCACTCTCAAATGGAATATACATGCACGAGGTTCTAAAGAGACTCGTGCATGTATTGCCATAACAAGAAACCAGCCAAAACTAGAGCCCAAAGGTCGGGTATTTCCTTTAAGATATCCCTACTTTCAGTCAAAAGAGCCAGGAAGGAGCCATTGGCGGAACCTTGCTGTAGCCAATTTTCCACCTGCATAGAGACCTCCAGTGGCACTCCAGCCACTGAGTTGCATAGTTAAGATATCTGAGGTTGTACTGCATTGAAAACCAAAGGATGCATTCTGAAGATTGAATTATTGGCATTGTGAGGTACCAAAATGATGACTCTTGCCGCACCTTGATTGGTAGAAGCTACTTGGAGGGGCTGACTTGGGAGTGAGGGGGGTGGGAGTTCAACCAATTTCAAGTTCAGTTTTGGAGTGGAAGTATTTGAGAATGCATGAAAGTGAACTTGTTTAAAAACTGGTGACATTGGGGATAAAGATGAATCTGTAAGGAGCTTATGTAGCGTTTTAGTCGACAACGCCCCTGAAATTGGATCCCTGTTGTGATCTTTTCTAGGCAAAGAGGTAGTCGGTTGGTTCCCGGGCTACCAGAGCAACATCAGAGCAATCACTCTCCCTTCCCCCTTCATTATCACCCATTATCAGTTCCAAGTCTATGCCACACTCAGATACTGGCATGGGAGTAATGACTGTAGACAAATCAGGTAGGGTCACTTTAAGTGCTGATTTACGAGCGTGTGAAAACGTAGAATGAGGAATTACTCGATTTCTCAAATCTATTCATTTCAGGTGGAAGTCATAGGATAAGCACACAGCGTAAAACTTGGAATGAAGGTCTCGTCTCACGTCTTTACATCTGAAAACGAACAGTTACTTAGGAAGCAATGAACATGAAAGTTCAGCACGCAACCTCTTTCCATACCCACAAGAAGGAAGGGGGGGTTTCCAAGTGGCAGCACAGAGGTCCTGATCACACTGCAGACCACACTCGCACTCTGTGCGGGCTATGCAAATATAAGCTGTTCAAACTGTAGCTCCTCCTTCAGACTGTAGAGCTTGAAAAAACAATGCAGCAATTTGTCTTTGCTGTAAATGGCACCAGGTAATTCCAAAGCTCCCCACAGATACCACAGACCACACTCGCTCGCACTCTAATGTGAAGCCCTTGCCCTTCCTCTGCCTTGCCTGACTGTGATTTGTGGAGTTCTGGTGAAGGATCTTTCCCCGGGCTTCCCCTAAGGTTGTTGGATTAGGAGAGGGTCTCCCACAAACTTTCCTACAGTGATTCTGCAACTTTGACACACTTAAACCTGCGTGATGGCTCTGCCAACATACGTTCAGACTCCTTTAAAGGCTCTGATCCTTCTGAAAAGAACTGCATTGCAGCCTGTGACTCTAAGCGAAGGAAGAGCATTTTAAGGTGTAGTACCTTGTTTTATAAGGCAGTGTGGTGTTTCAAACTCATTTCTTTCCTACATACAAGTTCTCTAATTTGTTTTTTACTTACTGTTATGAAGGATGCTTCTGTACACTTCAGGTAAATTGCCATCAAGTTCCTTTTATTAAGTTACATCAAGTCGATTAAGAAATAGGACAGCAACCCACTGGCTCCCACCACCTACATATTTCCACCTGCCTGTGGTGAAACGCCAGCAACAACATTCCCTCACTCAGTCATACACATTGCAACATTCTCTCTGACCGCATACATTCCAAACCAGCCTGCATCCATCCAAACGCAAAGCACATCGTAACACAAGGCCAAAAGGAAATGTTCAAGATAATTAAGCATTTTAAAACTGGGTAGCTTATAACACAACTCCAATCCCACCTCAAGATCTACACTATCAAATTTCAACACTCTTGAGATGGATTTTCTGAACCAGCCCTGGGGGAGGGTTCTGAGAGGCCAACCTGGGTGAACAGGGTTATAGATAATTAGGTCTAGCCAAACTCAATCAAGGTACTGTAGGAGGGCAGAAAGTCAAGTACAGGAGCTATGGGGGTGGTGTAATGGTACAATGAGCCATAAACTGAGCACTCAAATCAAATGACATTATAAAGATACTTGGGCCTTAATATGGTCTAGACATGTAAAATCACAATCCCTTACTGGGATACTCTATCTCTCTTATTGCAATTCTTGTATTTTTTTAAACTGCACACACCACCTTAAAGATGAGTGTGGTTAGGTTTCTTGTATCCTTATTATTTTATCTGTTCTGGTTACAAATGCAATGTGTCCAGGATGGGCCAGTGGCAGGGGATATTTTTCTCTTGTGTGTTTTACTTTTTACTCGTGCACTTTTTAACATTGGCATAAGGATGACCATATACATTAAAATGGCTGTGCTGCAAGATTTTCACCTGACATTTGCCCATTTTGTGCCTTGGTCTTCTTCCTGCCCTCTCTGGGCCAGAATTTATGTATTGAAAGCCCTTTACTGGGCAAAGTGGCGGTCTGTGTGTGTGGCCGGATGTGGGGGCTGGGTTAGTCTGTTTTGCCAGTCTACATCCAAGCCACAGTGCCTATTGCTGAGCAGATGTGCTGGCCAGAGGCTGTCCACTATTGGACTGACTCTGCCAGTTTGAATGGTGCAGATCTGTACCGTTGCCGAACCTGGTGACGACTCCAGTACAAATCCTGGATAAAAAGTATGACTCCTGCATCCATTCAACAGATCATCGTTTGGGCCAAGATCCCTATGAAGAAGTACAACTCGCTAAAGACCACAGGACGACCGTTGAAGCTGACCAGCATTGCCTCCCGCCAAGTCCCAGTGAAACCCTGCTCCTCTCTCCTGATCTCCAGAAGTCCCCAGTAAGTGCTATGGCCTTTGAACTGGTGGAAACAACCGGTCCCAATCCTTGCTCGTGGATCCTTGCCTGCTGAGTCATTGGAAGTGTGCAGTGGAACGACCAGCTCTTTCCTGGGCTATTTCACTGCAGCTGTCGCTGTTCCGAGTGCATTCTTGGAACTTCGTGGAACCTCGGCTTGTGTAACCACACTCCTGCCCCTGTAGCTCCAGCCTTCCTGACTGAAGAGAAGTTGTGCAAAGCCTACTCCTTTGTTTGCACCATGAGGATCACCTCTCACTGTCTGACATTGATGACTTCACCTGCAAACTGTGCTCCCATCATGGAGTACACCTGAGGTTGCCTGTTCCGTGGAGGTCTTCATCCTGTCGTACCAAGGGTGTCTATCTGTCCAGTCTTCAGAACTGCATCAGCGGAGCCTGGAACCGCTGTCTAGCAGGACCCATTCCTGAGGTGAGGCCGAAAGTGATCTCTGCACATGCAGCCTCTGGACTTCCCTCGACCGTATACAACGAAGAAGTGGGCCCAGCAAATTCATGAAACCCTGAAGTGCGTGGTTGCTGAAGAAATCTGAGTTAAGGTATGTGCTTGCATAGGTATTACTACTCCCGCCATTGGTTTGCATGAGTGCAAAGTCCTGACCCTGTCTCTCCCTTGCCTGGCTAAGATCAGTGGTGGTCTCGTCAATGATTTCCCTCTGCCCGGCTCCCTCACCGGGGCTTTCCCTAGGGTGGTAGGATTGGGAGAGAATATAAGAATGTATCTTTTAATTCATCTTCTGGATCATTTACTCTTAGTTGTTTGTTCTGGCAACTCTTGTTCACAATCCATTTGTTAAACCCTCATCCAAAATTAATATTGTGGAACTTGTGACTTTTGGGTACTAGACAGGGCTCGAAATTAAGATTGGACCAGCAGGAACTAGAAAGCAGCTGCTGGGTATCCATCATTAACCAGTCACCGGGAGCTACCACTAGGGAACAAAGGGCTAGTACATAGTCACGCAAATCTAGTTTCCACAAAAAATGCAAACATATAACTATCCATTATGACCTCCTTATGCTTTAAATGTCATATAGATGTGTCTTAATGTTTGTTTATAGATTGTCCCCAATACACAGAATGAAATTCACATAGTTGCGTTTGTTCGGCATCAGTTGGCCTGGGGAGCCAAAAGTTGTTCCTGGTAACGTTTGGTTTTTAGCTAACCAGGCTCTTCTAGGCTATATATAGGAGCTAAATGGCTCCCAGCTCCCCTTAAGTCCGAACCCTGCTAGGCCCCAATTGTTAGCAGGGCTGCACTTAACGATTAGGGTCCCTACCGTAGGTTTTCTGTGAGTGTTCTCTCTAATTTACTACCTGTCTAAACTGGTTCTAAATTACTGCTGGTATATTTTTCTCTCTTTTATTACCACACACAGTTAATTACAGTGTTCATCCTGCCTCTACCCACTATTGTATAACCGCTTCTAAAGGTAAAGTGTTGGTGTTCTGTTAGCAAAACGCTTGATGCTGAATGTATGTGTGTGATAATGCTCACATGAAGTTTTCATTTCTTAGAGTGTATCTCAAAGACCTGATAATTCAAGCCTTTTGTGCAACTTCTAACTGGAACTATTGTGCTCTGTATGTGCCTCAATGTAGGCCTAGACCACTCTCACACCCTTAGAATAAGGCCCTCATTACGTGTTTGCATATAACCCTCTACCGACCCATCCTGCCTGGCTAACTAGCCCAATCTCATCACTCCTTTCCTGGGCAAACTCCTGGAAAAGCTGGCCATCCCCCAGCTTAATCTTCACCCTGAATCTGTTGGTTGTCTCAATGACCATCAGTCTGGCTTCAGAGCTGCCAGAAGCACGGAAACTGCTCTCCTTAACATCCATGAACACCTGTTCTCCAACCTTGATTCCAACACCCCCTGCGTCCTTTTCTTACTTGATCTCTCTTCTGCCTTTGACACATTCAACCATGCCATCCTGCTCAACCGTCTCCGTGATAACCTGGGTATCACCGATCAGGCCCTGGCTTGGCTGACCTCTTTCCTTTCCGACCTTTCCGACCCTCCCAGGTCCAACTTGGGTCCTTCCTCTCCTCTATCTCTACCTGTGGTGTTCCCCAGGTGTCTAACCTCTCTCCCTGGCTGTTCAATCAATACCTGGCACTTCTTGCCCACCACATTGCTGCTCTCTGCCCCAACTTTCAGTGCTATGCGGATGACACTCTAACTCATTTTCAGGCTCCCTTCTGCCACTACTTCTCCATCTCTCATCTCCGTCTGTCTGCTATACAGGAGTGGTGTGCTGCCAATTACCTCTGCCTTAATGCCAGTAAAACTGAGATTCTCCCCGTTGGCACACCTGCTCCCTCCTTTCCTATTGCTCTCTGGCCGGCCTCTTTTGGCCCTCTTCCTGCTCCCACCTGTGAGGCTAAAAACCTTGGGGTCATCTTCAACCCGCACTCTCCTTCTCTCCTCACATTTCTGATGTATCTAAGAAGTCACACTACCTGCTGCACCTCCTCAGAGGCATTCCTTCTTCCCTCTCCTTCCCCCAGAAGCTCACTCTATAGAGCTCTGGTTCTCTCTAGGCTGGACTACTGCAGCAGCCTCTTTCTAAATCTGCCTGCTTCTATTCTCCGCCCTCTGCAACTCAACCTGAACAGGACTACGAGACTTGTCCTTGGCCTCAAGCCCAGGGATCGTATCTCTCCAGGACTGAAACCTCCTCACTGGCTCCTAGTGGCTGCGAGGATTAAGTTCAAAACCCTCTGCATTGTCCACAAGGCCTTCTGGGGCCTAAATACCTTCAACTCTCTCTTCCTAAATATCTTCCTTCTCGAGCTCTTCGCTCATCTGCCTCCAACTCTCTCATGGTCAGTCGTTTCTCCAAGCAACGAGTTGGTGGTAGATCTCTCTCCTCTGCTGGGGCCTCATTCTGTAACAGCCTCCCCGCTGCTCTGAAATTTGAGGAGAACCATCTCCGGTTCCGGAAACACCTCAAGACTTTCCTCTTTGCTTCTGCTTTCTCTCCTCTGCTTCCTTGCTGATCTCCTGTTGAAACTTAAACTGCACTGGTTTACCTGGCTACCCTCTGATCTCAGACCCAGGCCCCCTCCCTGCCAGTTGCACACCTGCACTGGCAACCCTGCACTCGGGGACTGTTTCTGTATACCTACAGCCCCTACCAGCACTTGACACCTGATGTCTGCCCTTACACTTTTTATTTGTCGCATTTATTTTATCTATATTTTTTACGGTTATCTTATGCACTGCACTGCCCCTGCACCTCTCCCATTCGCCCATCCCTTGCATTTGCGCAACCTCAATGTCACCTGGCCTAGTAAGATCTCTGTCTTCCCTCTGTTTCCCCCCTCCCTTGCCTCGTTGCGCCTTGAAACACTTGTGTGTAGGTGCGTTATAAATGCCATATATCGTATCATATCATGTATCCCGTCGGTAGTTCCTGCGGGATACAGGCCAACTGCTCCTACTCTAACCAGTGCCTGATAGCCTGGTATTACAGGTTTATTCCAGGTGCCAGCAGCAACAGGAAATCCCCATTCTATGAAGTCGACTCCATGGAGGTAATAGCAGCAATTCTTTTTGCTGGTGGAGGACTGATTTACTGTCAGGTCAAGCCTGGAGGTATATATGTACCTCCCACTGCCAAACTTGTGTTTACCTGCAGTAAAAAAGCCAGTGGTGGAATTACTGGCATTGTTACCGGACCGGGGAAACGGTAATGAGGTCCTAAGCCTTACTGCTCTGCTACTTAACCTTTACTGGGTTTAACTAGGCTTCTGGGTCTTTCCCGTTCACCATAATAAGTTGGCCTCCCAGAATCTACCTTAACTCCCATTTTGGCAGGTTCTTTTAGTTGGGCTCACTTGCCAACACCTTCCTGATTTAGTCCAGGGGAAATGTTGAGAGATGCAGGACCCTCTACCGCCTATGCTGGTACGGACACTGGGGCAGTGAATGAATCCCCTTGTCGCCAACAACACAGGCGGTCGAAGGCCCTGCCCCTCATATCCCTCACATCCACATATAGTGACACTATAGTCCATCCATGTCTGAAACTACATGGGAATGAATTTGATCTTGTGTTTTGTTTTTACCCATATTGTTTGAGATTATTTCCCTAAAGCCGTGGAGTAATTGGTTGTAGCTGCAGCCTGTAATTCTTATCAAATTCAGCCATCTCAAGCTTTCTTTGGTTAAGAGCTCACTTCTGCTCTTTCCTCGTCTTAATTTTCTCTGTAGGAGAAACCCGCTTCTGGCTTGGTGGCAAGAATGTTTTCCCATTACTGCAGTTAGTGTAATAACAATGATTAGGTGGCTTTTAAAACAGCCTAGAGGTGCAATCTTGACTTGGCGATGATTTGGCAAAGCTTTTAAAAAGAAGCCAGCATCTAATAATTTGTGTTTTGATGAATCCTGCGGTGTCCTCACAAAAACCCTACCTAAAGTCTAAACCCAGGTGGCCACGGAAAAGCTGACGCTTCCTGATCCTGACTCTGCGGGTGGTATTACCTCTGATGATAATATGGAAGGAGAAGGGCCACAGGGGAACAAGAGAACTCAGTTGGAGGATACAGTCTTTATCTTTTTTAAAGCAGGAAGTATCCGGAGTACCTGAATATGTGATGGCTTGCTGTCAGAGAGAGCCTTTTAAAACCACTGACATTCATAGAGATTAAAGATCTTATGATTCTCAGGGGAGCCTTAAAACAAAGTCTTTAAACATGATCCACTTAGGCTCTTAAAACCTAAATTCACATGTAAAACAAAACTCTTTATTAAATCCTTAGAATACTCCTTTGGGGAATATAAATAAGGAAAGAGAGAAAGTTTATATTGATATATCCATTAGAAAAACAGGTTTTCATACTATGGGCTCCAAATCCCAGAAATCTCAAGGTAATGGGACGAAGAAGTGGGACGCAGAGGCACAAGAGTGTAAGTTGCAGCCAATTAGCAATAATGACCCACAACGGAGGGAGACTGAGAGGCATAAAAGGCCCCCTCAAGTGCAGACCAAAGAGAAGAGAGCAGCAGGAGGTGGAGGATCTGTGGTCTCTTCACGTTGCAGCAGAATCTGGAAAAGAACTGAGACACTGGGACCACCGTTTTGTTGAGCTATTGCCGGTCCTGAGAGGGTCTTTGTCTCTAAAAGCCGCGATTTAAAGGTCATGCATCGGCAAGCGTTCAAGTTGGAAGCTTTCCCCTTGCAGACTGATGTGCAGAAGTGGAGCAGCGGGAAGTGTAAACTTTGAAATCTTTCCCCGAAGTAAGGCTGGCTCCGTTGGCAGTCGATCACCAGAGAGCCGCTGGAGCAGAGGAAGCTAGTTTGTCGAGTGATGCGGGTTGCAGGAGACCCGAAAGGGGCAGATTGCTGAGTCACGCCAAGTAGGAGAAGACCTGGAGTGTCTGGAAGCGCACGCCAGACCCAGTGAGTTCTCTGTTAAATTGGGACTCTGGAGCGCTCCGTGACCGCCCGCCCGCTGGCTAAGCCGGGTGTTCCAAACAGAATGTACAAAACAGGAAAGGGATAATTAGCCCTCATTTTGAATACCAAACTAATGTGAAGTTGGCTAATAATGTATATGACACCCAAGCTGATATGAAAAGGAGATGGCAGAATAAGAACGTGACAAACAGACCAAAGAGGTGTGAGTGTGCAGGCCAGAAAAAGTCAACATCAAGAAAAGGCAATAATCAGAGCAAACCGTGGCAACAACTATTGCCAAAGTAAGCAGAGAATTGTCCCAATGCAAGTTGGCAAAAACCAGCATTGCCAAAGCCAAGGGATGACCCTTGAGAATGTGTTTGTGAAATATATTGCCCACGCATAAAAAGGGTCCTAAGAGGAACTGACTTAAACCCACATGGCCAAAACCAAAGAAGGTTAAGAGTGGAGAACCACCATTGTCGGCACTCGGTTTATATTGAAGAGGGGAAATAAGAGTGGCAGGAGGGGCTGCCCTTGGTGTCCAGTTAAAGTACCGAATACAAAAGGATCGAATGCCAAAGGGTCGACTCAATTTGACCTAAAACAAAAGGGTTGAATTTTTTTATTTTAAATATATTTTTTTGGGGGTTTCCGTTTTGGAAAAATAAGATGTTTTTACCACAAAAAAAGGGGTTTGGGTCCCCCCCCCCAAAATAATAATAATAATTCAACCCTTTGGTTTTCGGTCCTTATGATTCGACCCTTTGTCATTCAATCCTATGCATTCGAAACACTGACCTAGAACCCCTGCCGTTCTGATGGGAGGTATTCAGGAGTGGAGCATAACCTGCATTGTGTGTGGCAATCAAGACTGTAATAATGTAAACTCTTACACTTGCATGATCTGAAGGACACAAGGCCTAGTAAGATAGTTTGTTTTTACTCCCTCTGTCTCCCCTTCCTTGTCTTGTTGCGCCTACAAACGCTTGTGTACAGGCTCTTTATAAATGACTTGTAACGTATCGTAACACTGTTGTGTTTCTTGATGCCCCAGAAGCCATACTTAACATTGAAGTTATGAAGCAAAAGACATAGCTATCTGGTGGGAAGCAAACCAATGCCACTGCAATACTTTTAGGAGTTAATAGTTGCATCTGTCCTGGCAGGAAAGTACACCAGGACAAAATAAACTTGTAGTAGGCCTGGCAGGTGAGTGGACACGTGAAGATTAATAAAGTACTCTTATGATAAATGTTAGGAAAGATTTCATAATTGTATGTAATTTTTCTTTCCTCCATGTGTACACCCCCAAACATTTGCTGCTGTTTAGAAACCATTGACTGACTTTGCCAGAGAGGCACAGCCTTCTGCTGCACTCCTCTGGGCTTTCACTCACTTTTTATGGGGAAACTGACATGCCCTTTAGACAGTCAGTACTGGGAGACTTTGTTTCCCTTAGTCCTTTTCCCTTGTTGCAACTTTTGTGCAACATGCAACAAGTGTGCAATGTATCTTATCATACAGCACACTTGGGTCTATAGTCATTTTCCAAAGGTCCTAGATACTCTCGTTGGACTTTTTATGAACTGTGCAGGTGTCATGGACAGGACTGGGGCAGCTATCTTTTCGCATTCTTTTTAACCCTTTCCTGCCATGTTAACTGTGTTAACCGCGTTTGGCACGAATAGGAAGCCTGGCTCCAAAATGGCCATTCCACTAGGTTCTTTGTCCTGTCCTTTGGCCATCTTGCCCCTTCACCTTCCCCAGGTTGAGTCGACCCACGTCAGTCATTATTTGGTCATGCACTTTCTTGCAAAACCCAATGCTTTTGCGGGCTTCTGCATGCCTTGTGTGTGTGCCTCCAGGATGTGGGCTGGAACGTCTGAGTCCAATACACATCCTGGGTGCCAGAGAGTCTGAGTGCCCTGAATGACTGGGACCACCGTGGTCGGTGATTGGTGCGTTTGTGAGCAGATCTCCCATTGGGTCCTCTTCGTTTTGGCGCGAAGGGATCTTTGGATAAGAGGAGGCCAATAACACCCATACCATGTCTATCTCCAGAGTTCTCACTAAACAAAAGATAGGATCCAAGTATCCTGCAACTACGAAGCCGAGTCGAGGAACTGCTGGTGACCCGCTGGACGGTTTGGCACCTTGAGCCCGCTGTCGTCCCGTGGGACCGCTCTGCATCTGATCGTCTTAGAAGGTCTGCGAAGCCGCTTCGACCCATTGGAATAGTGGGACCAATTATTCTCGGCACCTTCACCAAACCCCGCAAGTAAGCTTTCTCGGAAGTGTCCCTGGGCCAACCAGTGGGCTGACCAGCTTTGCTCTGTCTCCGCCGTCATTTCGAGGAAGCCCTCGAAACTTGGCATACTGCTAGCTCTGTGTCCCTGGCACCATCATACCGAATTACGTACACTTGGCATTCCCAGGTCTGAAGTGAGACGAGTGCGCCAGGAACGGAGTGAACGCGGTTACCGTGTTGCCCTGCTGCTGCAACCTCTTTTGCAAGTACGCTGCATTTGTGACCCTCTTGCCCCTGAAGCCTGCTGCAGTGAAACTGGGTCGATTCAACCACCCGGAGCGGAGAAATCGCCACTGTCCCGTTTGGGAATCATCGCTGTGTCTCAGGAACTGAGAGACATCCTTTTTGTTGCATTCGAACCTGCAATCCGAGTGGACTGAACGTGTGAAGTCTGGGTCCAAGAGCGCCTGGGACTGGTGAGTACTTAACACTAACCGGTGGCCCCTGGTGCCAAGGGCCCCTTTTATGCACAAGTGGCCCCTGGGGTCCCTCTCCTTTCCACTGCTAGTGCGAACTAGCAACTCCACCCTGCTCTCTGGAACTGCCTCTGCCTTCAAGTGGAGGTCCTGAATAGTGGGAACTTGTTCTTCATCGCCTCATCCACCTTCCCCAGCTGCTAAAGACCCTGTTCTGCCCATTGGAACAACCACGTGTACTTGCATTGCATGTACCGTTGAGCACAAGACTCCTCTCTTCTTAGGGCTTGGACTGCCTCTTAGTTAAGTGTGTTGCCAATGTCGACGGGTCCTAAAGACTGCCTGCACTGCCTGTTTCCTTCGCATATAGGTTGTCAACATATTTCGTGCATTTAACCATCTAGACCCCAATGGTCTTGTATATACATTGTATTGATAGTGTTGTGTTGGTTTACTTAGTGTTACTGTGATTCTTCTGCTATGGTCTATGTTACAAAGGCCTTGTAATAAATGTGTCTTTCATTTTTAATTTAACACCTGTCTGGAGTCTTTTTTAAGTGTCCTTGCTCTGTGTGCTCATTGAGGTCTTTCGGTCACCCTCACCTCTCCTGAGACCTAGTCTTGATCGCCTGCCATTGCTACCATGATAGGTCTGGCTTGTCCAGAGGTTACCCTGTTCCAAGAAACTAGCTGGCCTTCTGAACCTCTGCCCTCCAGGACAGAGTTCAGAAATACATCTTAACAATAAATAATCACAAAGAAGTGGCAGAACCACTGAGGTGTTTTAAAGAACAGTTGCAGAGCATCCTGACAAATGAATGTTGTAAAAACAAGTGTCTTGTGAACCGTCAAAGTATTTTTGGTTCATGAAAGAAGTTGCTTTGCGATCCTTTTATCACCAGTGAAAAGAGGAAATCCCTTGTTGGTCAATTTTGATCTGTTAGCTGAATCCAAGTTGGAACAAACAGAACTGTGTTGGAACTTTTGTATAAAATGGGATATCTTATCACTTTGGAACTGTTGAACCGAATCCTGCTTGAATCTGGGGAACAGGGCACTCACCCAGATTATAAGGAGAGTCAGCCATCAGGCTGTCAACAGAACTGCTCAATTTCTATTGTCTTTTGAACTGCCATATATTACCTTGCTTAGTATTGTATATACAAGTGTTTGTGGTTGCTTTAGTTTGTTTAGGCAGGGAAATCCCCGTCGGGGTAGGGAGCGTGAGGCGTTTATCCAACCTTTTAAGTTAATAAAATGGCATCTTTTCAAAAACTTTCACAAAGTCCTGCTCCTCACATTTCTGACCCCTCAAACTGTGTAATCAAAGATATTTGTATTTCTCACTAAGCCTCCCAAACAACCTTAATACGAAGTTAAGCAGAATGGGCTTAGATCCATTTAAGGTTATAAAGTACTCGTGTTATTACAAACTTCAATTGAATTTTGACCAGTCCTCTGATCGATAACCTTAGTGATGTTCTGCTTAAATCAAACCTTGACCTACATTGCTAACGGATAGCAATTTCATGGTATGGCCTCGAGATTTAATATAGGGCCAGACATCCCCACTTTGAAACACTGTTTTTTCTGTGCAAAGTGTTCCTTTTTTGTAGCCACAAGAGTAGATATGTATGGACGAAAGTGGATCATGGACTGTGCGTACAAGAGTCCTTAATGTGAATACAGTGTAATTTATCATGAAAGCTAGAGCTGCTGACTCATGTTTGGCTTCCATTTTACTCACCATGTTTTAACTTTGTTTCAGGTGTTATTGAAGGTTATGTAGCAGAGAAAGCAGCTTTAGAAGAGGCCCTCAGCGAGAAAGAATATTCCAGGCGCAGTGTGATTGTGGAGCTTGAAAACCTCCGTGAAGAATTTAAAGTGCTCTCCCATTCACAGTTGCTATTGGCAGAAGAGCGTGAGCTGCTACAGAGACTTAAGTCTGATGGAGGTGGTAAGGAATACTATTATTTGAATACAGGCTTAGATAGTTTGAATCTCTGTAGCAGTAATACCTTGACATTATCCTAACTGCCCATGTTTAAGGTTTAGGAGATTGTGATTTGAAAACTCATCAAATGCCCTTCTTCTGCATTTTACTTTCACTAAATGATTCACTGCCCTTTTTGCCGCCAATGAACCCTCCTCCCAGGCCTCACGAAGGTATGATGAATCAAGGGATTCAGTTACTTCTTCCCAGTGGAAAGCCTTTGCTTGAGAGGCTATGGAGGTGAGCCTACTACGCGATAGTCCCCCTAGGGTTTGCGGTAAGCAGGACTTCACAGGGCAAGGAACTCCCTGAAATCTCATTTAAACCGTGCTTCAGAGAAGTCCATCAGATCAAGGCACTGTTTATTTTCATATTAGCCCTAACATTCATCTTGAAGAAATGTCTGCCAAATCCACTGAGACAAAGAAGGGACATGAGCAAGTAATACAGATCGCTCCATGGTCTAAAGTCAACCAAACTGTGACGAAAAACTAGACGAATAAGAGAGAATACTCATCAAAGAGACAGAAAGGACTTTGATATTAAGCTGGGGAGGACCCAGAACTTTGATATAAGAATGGAAGAGGGACTCAAGGTTGTGTGTGAAGCCCGGGAAGTTCGAACCGAGAGATCCTCGGTCATCAGGACCTGGCCAGTGGGTGTACCAAAGATACACTGAGAAAACACAGAACTGTGTCGTGCAAGGGAAGAGCACCATCAGGAATGGACAACCGAGTGAGTGGTGGCATGACCTGGGAAAGGTGGACTGTCTCCAGTACAGAAACAGCACTGAGACTGCTGAAACCGTGGCTACGCAGGGCCACACTGAAGAACCAAGAAGAGTTGGCATCAACTCAGACGCCATTCTGATGCCGACAGCTATCCGGAAGAGAGATCCTGTGATGCTAGCCCGTGAACAAGAAGGTAACTGGAGAGGTGGGAGACGCAGAAAGGGATATAGGGAGCAGGGACACACGCACCTTACTCGCCCCAGTGACACAAGTGTTTATAAGAGTACGAATAACTATGGGACTCAGCCTACTCGTCCCAGTGAGTGGCCAAGTATCATTAAGAAACAGAATAACCCTAAGAAAGAGGGTAATACTAGAAGCTCTCTCACTTAGTATTGTAAGACAAATTTCGGAACAAGACCCTCAGTGGTTTGAAATACCCGATTCAGTCCAAAGCGAAAGTCAGTTTAGCAAGCCAAGAAAAGATTTGTGTAAAACATGTTTATGAGGAGATAAGAAACCAAAGGAATAGAGATGGTCAAGACCCAGAGAAGGGACATTTGGGTTCCTCAAAAGTATTGGGGAAAAAAGAACCTTATAGAGACACTTCAAGAAGACGCAATCCAAAGGGTTGAACACCCAAATACTGCGAGGAGAAAAAGTTAATCTCCAAAATAAAAGGGGACGGCAGGAGGGTGGAGAGGTCCCAGAGAAGAACTAAAGAAATGAATCCAAGAAATGACCAAGAACTATTTGAAAATCAGTTATTGATGCCAAACAGCAGGAGAAGGGAGTCATTCTTCTGGACTTGTGGTGTTTTTCCTTAGTGGTAGGGCCAGAATAGGTTTGTTTTGAGACTGGGACAGACTGTTTACTTTTTGGACTTCACTATCGACGACAAGCACACTAATTAGTTTTGCTAGTTAGTTTTGCTAGGGAGGGAAACCATTAGAATAGGTATAGCTGGGACATTTTCTTATTATTTTAATACACCACTCGTTGAATATGACAAAAAATAGTCTGTCTCCTCCTGACCTTCCACAAAGGGTAAACTTTGTTGTAGCATCGGAGGCCCTAAACCTCTTAGATTGCGGTGCTCCAAAGGTACAGTGTGTTTCCTTGGGCAAGAAAAAAAAAAGTGTTGGGGGGTGCTGTTGCGCACGTTACATATGGCCGCTTGATTGCTGAGCTCCCGCTCCACTGACAAATCCTGTTGGTAGAAATCCGTCTTGGACCTAACCAGCGCACCCTGGACGCAGGCATCGCTTGCCCGAATACCCGTGAATATCCCCTGCAACTCCTGTGATCCGGGGCCCGGAGGGGACGGAGCTTTCCCGGCCCGAACATCGGCCGGCCCCTGCGGCAGTCGAGACCCGGAATCTGGTACCAGGGCGGCTCACTCGAGCTCCGCGGCTTTGGCGCACGGAGAGGCCGCGGGTGGGAGGAGCCTGGGGCCTATCCGGCGGCGCTCTCCGTGCTGAGATCGCGCTGCTGGGCTCACTGCCGGAAGACCGGATCCTGCGACCGGTTGGACGCTCGGCCTGAGGTGGCCCCGCGCTCGGAGCTCCAGTGAATCCATCGCCGGGCTGATCGCTTGACGGGTGTCCAGCCCGTAACGCGGCTTGTGCGCGGCGCCGAGAGGTGATCTTCAACTCCATGTCACCGTGAGAGGGGAGACCGGAGCTGCCCCGGCAGAGGGAGAGTGGAAAAACGGACGTTGGTGGTGACGAGGGGGCCCCCAGGAATGGAGACTTACATCTGAATGAGGTGAGGTGGACCCGCCCGGCGCTCTTGCACTTTTGAGGTTCGCCACGGCCATCCCCCGGTGAAATAGCTTGCGGGGGCCGGTGGTACGCGGGAAGACACAGTTCATTCGGACATATTGGGTGGCTCCCCCCGGGTGTCGGGGGTGGATCACCACATCCCGCTCCTTTTCATACACACTTCACAAGGGCGAGCCAACGGACCGCTCCACCGGTACAGCCAATATAGCGGATACTATTATGGGAGAACCAGCCAAGGCGGGAAGGGGCTCCAAAACCCCGGCAGGCAAAAAGAAGAGCCCGATGGATGCATACACGGGAAGTCAAAACCCTGCCACGATTGTGGAACCTCATTCTCCCACTGATATGACCTCGAACCCTGAACCTGGCGATCAAGTCGACAAACTAACAGAGATAGTTCAGAGTGGCTTCCTTTCGATTAATACGAAACTAGACGACATCGTTTCCACCATGAGCGCCCTTAAGGCCAGGGTGGAAAAGGAGAGCTCACGTGTCACAGAGGCCGAAAACAGAATAAGTACCAACGAAGACACCATCACACACCACACACGAGACATTGCCCAGATCAAAGGAGACCTAGCCAAATTGCAAAACAAGTGCGAGGATCTCGAATCGAGATCAAGAAGGAACAACATCCGAGTGGTGGGGGTTTCTGAATCCTTTGGGAAAAGCCAGATGGAGCGGCAACTGGAGGAGCTACTTAAAACCCTGTTTGGACGTGAAGCATTCTCAGATCACTTTCTGGTCGAAAGGGCACATCGCACTCTGGCCCCGGCTCCTAAACCGGGTGCCCCACCACGCACTATCATTGCAAAACTCCTGAACTACAGAGACAGGGACACAATCCTGCGCAGGGCGAGAGAGATCGGGACACTTCAATTTGAGGGAAATCGCATTCATATATATCCTGACTTCTCTGCTGGGGTACAGGCAAACAGGAGATCCTACGAGCCGGTCAAGAGGCTTCTGCGAGAGCGTCAAATCCCATATGCTCTCATTTTTCCTGCCAAAATGCGAATCCAGCACGCAGGCAGGGCGCATTTTTTTGAATCTCCGGCTGAGGCTACGCACTACATCGAGGCCTCCATACCTCTTCCTCCCAAGGGGGGCAGACCGGCGCAAAACAGGCCCAGACCGGCAGACTGAAAGGGGATTTTGATCTTATGAGACGAACGAAGATTTACCATAAGGTGCTTGAGGGGCGTAACTTACAAAAAAGAGATTCAGTAATACTTATTGGTCCAGGCACTCGAGTAAGTGGAGGCTGGGACCCAGTCGGCGGCCATGTGAAGCAACACGGCTACCCTCGGAAGGTTCCACGAGTTTGGTTTGATCCATTGTCAAGTTGGGGGTGACAATGAGGGTGGGGGGGGCGGAAAGGGGAGTTGGGATTGGACGTTACAGTTCTGGACTAGCCCTAAAGTGGCACAAAGTTGGTAATTATGACCTGAAATGTAAAAATGTGGTCGCATTTGGACCGGTACCGAGCAAAGCATATGAACACTATAGAACCGTCGTTCTGGATGATGTCAGATACTTCCTAATGATGTATAGGCGAGGGGCTGAAGGTTAAACTGTTAACATGGAATGTTTGGGGGCTAAACAATCATATGAAAGCCAAAAAAATTGGTAACTACATCGCCAGACACAGCCCCCAGATACTGATGTTACAAGAAACTCATATGGTGGGGACCGATAATCTGCACATATTGCCTAGATGGGGATCCCTTAGGTCCTACACAGACTATTCCTCTCAGGCCAGGGGGGTCATCACACTCATACATCCAGGGCTGGGGTTTAGACCAGAAAGCCACAGGGTTGACCCACTGGGGAGGTATGTTTTGGTATGGGGAGAGATCGCCTCCCAACGCCTTCTCCTAGTTAACACGTATGGGCCCAATGTCGAGGACCCTTCCTTTTATTTAGAACTGTATCAGATAATAGTTTCGCTTGAAATTTCAGGGGTCATTTGGGGGGGGGATTTTAATCTGGTCCTTGACCCGAACCTGGACAGGGCCTCTAAGGCTGTTAGAGCTCCCAGTAAAGCTGCCCAAACTCTGGCGCACATCCAGTCTCAACTTCTGTTAGTGGATTCCTGGGGGGAGCTACATCCTGATGGTAGACGATACACATTTTACTCTTCAGTCCACGACTCTGAATCAAGAATTGATTACTGGTTGGTCTCTTCATCAATGACGGAGGCACTTAGGGGCTGTGAAATTCGTCCACGCACTATGACAGGCCATTCCCCAGTGTTGTTAGATCTATTACTCCAAAGTGTTCCAGCACCCGCCAGAAGGTGGAGAATGCCCGGCGGAATGCTTACAGACCCCGGGGAAGTTGAGACATTGCATGTTGAAATTGTGGAATATTTGGTGAACAATGTGGGATCGGTTGACAAGATCTCAACAGTATGGGAGTCCTTTAAAGTTTGGTTAAGGGGAATGTTGATATCCAGATCTGCTGGTATGCTGAAAAGGGTGCGAACCGAGTTAACGGAGGTTGAGACCAAACTAGATAGGTTAGAAACAGAATTCACACGTACTCAAAACAAAGACATATTGGTAGATATACAGGCGCGCCTGCAAGAGTTTAACAAGTTGGCTGGCAGAGAGGTGCAGTATATTGCGGCACCCATATGAGCTCGCAGATATGGAGAAGGGAATAAGGCGGGTAGAACCCTTTCCAATTTACTCAAGCAGGGCAGACAACCCACCCTGATCACTAGTATTCACACAGCACAAGGCGATGTGCGCCTCACTGACGCAGATATAAATGGGGAATTCGTGAACTTCTATAAACACCTCTACTCAAACCAAGATACGAAGTCACTCCCGGATATTAGGTCATATTTAGAAGCCCTCTCACTCCCTAAGCTCCCTGAGGAGGAACGCCTCGCCATGGATCTACCGATAACCCCAGACGAGGTCACGGAAGCAATCAAGGGGCTTGCGTCAGGCAGGGCCCCTGGGTCGGACGGAATTGGGGCCGAATTTTACAAAGAGTTCCGCGAAGAACTTGTCCCTGTGTTACTGCAGTTGTGGGAGGAGGCTCTTGAAAATAAAATATTGCCTCCAACCATGAGGGAAGCTGTAATAACGGTCCTCCCCAAGCCACGACGACCACCACAGGAAGTATCGTCATACAGACCCCTGTCACTTATAAACACAGATGCAAAAATATTTGCTAAAGTCCTAGCGAATCGATTTCTCCCGGTTGTTCCCACCCTTGTCCACCCAGATCAGAATGGGTTTATTCCCACAAGATCCACCGCCCTGAATCTACGTAGGCTTTTTGGCATCATGGCACAGATAGATCCGGGAAGAAGCGCGGTGGCCATAGCCCTCGATGCAGAGAAGGCATTCGACTCTGTCTCGTGGGTTTACCTTCTTGCGGTCCTTGAGGCGTTCGGGGTGGGCCCCAATTTTGTGAACTATGTCAGGTTGCTGTATACAAAACCCGGTGCACGTGTGTTAACCAATAAAACCATCTCTGATATGTTCCTTTTGGGCAGGGGTACCAGACAGGGATGCCCGTTCTCGCCCCTACTGTTTGCTTTAACCATCGAACCAATGGTGGCCGCGGTCAGATTGAGACACATACACCGAGGGATCGGGATGAAGGGGTCTACCCAGCTGATTTCACTCTATGCAGATGACACATTATTATATATCAAAGAACCCGAGGTAAATATAACACCTATAATGGAAGAGATACATGAATTCGCAGCATACTCCGGGTACACCATAAACAAGACCAAGTCTGAGATCTTTCCACTCACCCGGCCACCGGGCGGCCCCCCACCACGGGTGGGCTTAAATGGTCGGAACACCACATCAGATACTTAGGGGTTCTAGTATCCAGAGACAAACACGCTGTACTCCGACAATCATGAGATTGCACTACGTGACATGTGCACGAAACTCCAGATTTGGGGGCGCCTCCCGCTATCGCTGGCAGGGAGAGTTGCGGTCCTTAAAATGGTGATCCTTCCCAAGCTGCTGTACCTCTTTGTCAACATCCCCATATGGCCGGGTAGAGTCTTTTTCACCAAACTCCGATCCATAGCGGTCACATTTCTCTGGGGCGGAAAAACGGCTAGAATAAGCTGGGAAGAAATGACGGAGCCGTATTCCATGGGTGGCATAGCGGCCCCCGACTTTGAGCTTTATTACTATGTCTCCCAGGCACAGTTTGCTAAACACTGGCACGAGCCCCCAGAAAACACACCACACGGATGGATTGAGGAGCGTACTACACACCCCACAAATAAACAATCTGTCCTTTTTGACACAAAGTATAGAGATACTTGTGATTACAACTCTGTGAGCTGCACTGTAAGAGCATGGGAGGCAATATTTAAAAGGTTAAAGATTGAGACACCCTACAACCCGGAGGTCCCTCTTTGGAACTTTCCGGGCTTGCCGCCCACTCATGACACTGGCATACAGGAATTGTGGGACCCAAATGGGGAAATGAAGGTGGGCGATATGTTTGTGGAAGGGAAGTTTGCGGATCTGAGGTTGTTCTTGAATGCACTGGGATATGGACCACTTAAAACCCTCCAATACTACCGTATGAGGTCTGCATTTATTAAGCGATGGCCGACATTCCCGGATGAACCAGTGGCTCATCCGTGTATACAGTTAATAACAGCTGCCAAAGGATTGGGGATCTCCAGGTTATACACCATGGTTCAGGCCCACACCCCTACACTGAACCACGTCAGGGAGAGGTGGGAGGCAGACCTGTAGACACCAATTGAGGAGGACAAATGGGCGAGGTATTGCATGCTTACTAAAAACATCTCACTCAACTCTGGTTTGCGATTGATTCAATTCAAGATTCTAAATAGGTTACATTATACACCCGCCAAGGTGGCTAGGTTTGTTCCGGGCGCTTCCGACTCCTGCCCTAAATGCGATACACCCCAGGCTGACGCCTTTCATATGTACTGGAAATGCCCGGTGGTGGCGGGGTTCTGGAGAGAAGTGGCGGAATTGCTGGAAGAAATAACACAAGTTCCCCCGGTTATGACTCCTCAGAAATACTTATTTGCTACATTGGCAAATGTTCCGAAAAAATTCGAAGATTATTTAATATTATTTGTGCCATGGCCAAGAAATGCATACTCCAAAAATGGAAGAGCCCCGCCCCGCCCAGTATGAATTATTTTTTGAAAGAATTAACACATGTGAATGAGACAGAGGAACAATTTGTTATGACCCAACCTACAGCGTGCAGGCCCAAAGACATATGGGGCCCCTTCAGGGTCTATTTATGTAATATGATTGAGAATGATGACATGCCATTGTAACAGTATATATGGAACTATGGTTAAATGCACTCCTTGTCATTTATGCAAGCTTGTACGAGGTTTGGTGCCGGTGTACCTTTGTGACCATCAATAAAGAAAGTTTTTTAAAAAAAAAGTGTTAAGTTAGCGGTGCAAGTAACAAAAGCTGTTGGCAGTGAGGGTTGCAATGCTTGTTTTCTAATTAGAGATTTTAGGTGATGCTAATGCATTGGAAAGCCTGGAGAAGTTGCATAGCTCAACATGAGGGAAAAGACCGACATGAATATATATTTCTGAGGCTTGTGCATCTGCTTCGATCACATGCTATACACAGGCCGACATCTAGTGGTAGCCGCAGAGTATTACCTTTTTTGTTTTCGAAACTCGAAAAAGGGACGTCGACAGGGTGTGCCAGTAATACTATCCCTAGTGTGACGTCCACTGTACCCATGGTCCTTCGCGCGTCGTGGTCCCTCAGATAGTTTTTTTCCGCCATCGAAGTCAAATGCATATCGCGGAGTTCCTTCTTGGCTGACGCCATTCGTTAATAAAAGTTTAATCTTAGTATATCTTTCTGTCCTTTTGACTACCGTTTACCGCAGAGCTCCGGCAATGGCTTCAAGGACAAGACCATCTGTCGATGACAGCGACTCCCGTCGCGACAAACTTGTGCCAGCGGGCCTCGGCCTTGCACATTAGGGAGAGCGGGGGGAGGTTCATATTCAAGTCTCACTAGAGAATGCATATTCCCCTTTACTCCAATTTATTTCGCCAGACTGCCACCCTTATACACGATGGAAATCACTCCTTTTAAATTCGGTCCTTCCTGTAACCAAAGCTTTCCCTGGAAGTATTTGCAACGAGTGTGTAACCTTTGCCTCCTTAGGGACCACGCCGAAAAACAGTGAAAGTCTTGCAAACTGTTCAGGCCAAAAACTTCAAAGCCCGCAAGACTAAACGCTGGGCCCCCATGCCATGCAGGCCAAGGCCGCCATGGATGTCGAGGGAGACCCCAGTGATGATAGCATTGACGTCCTAAGTGACGCTGAGGGCCATCAGGATCCCTCGGATTCCCGTGTGCGTCCCCAACAGACAGGCCAGCGGTTCTGCTATTGGTTCAACTCTTGGCGGCTCAAACACTACCAGTTCACACCACACCAAGCACATCCCTCATGGCCAAAAGTGAACCATGTCGTCGACCGAAAACCCACAGGCGGTGTCGAGGGGAAGGTCCAAACATTCCCTGTCCTCTGGGCCATTGCAGTCGTGATCACCACATGACAGGCCCCCGAAACAGACATTAAAGTCAGTTTCTGACACCATGTGTAAATCTGGGAAGCCCTCGAGTTCCAGCGATCGGGCATTGAAAGACATGTCAATGGCCTCGGGGAAACAGCTCTAAATTAAGCAAATGAGTTAAACACTTTCCTGACACCCTACTAAAGGCCAGAATGTCGAAAAACTCAAAATCTTTGACGCACCACGTTACAATCACAGGCTACAAAAAGTAGGGATTACACTACCCCTGAGGGCACGCTTTGAGGGCCTATGCATCATAAGCAGACCCCTGTCCCAGAACATCCACCTGCTCCTGCTCCCTCCGTGTTGCCAAACTCCTCCCAATGGACCACAGAACAATTTGATAGGGTCATGAGGAGGATCTCAAGTTTTATAAACTTCTTTGACAAACACCCCGAACAAACAACCTTCAGGGACCCCCTGCAGAGCGGGGCAGCAAGCTCACAGCCTGCAGCCAAAAAAGCCTGCCTGGACACTACGCAGGCTACCACCTTGTCATATCAGGACACACATTAATATAGCACTCAAGGCTCACAAGACCCCGGCTCGTACTCCGACCCAGAGGACTGAGGGAACACAGGAGACTTAGACCAATATTATGATGACGACGTATACAGCATCCAATCCCGAGACCACACTAACCCACCGGTGGCTGACTCCCCAGTAGACGACCAAGTGCAATAAAATGACCTGCTCCTAAAGGCTGCAGAGTACTTTAAAATAGATACACAGGCCAATGAAGACTTTGTGGAGGACAACCTCGGGGATAACAAATCGGCAGTACAGTTTATCCCCTTGCTTCAAATCGGTCCAGAGGCGTATTCAGCCATCTCTGCTTACTTACCCCCAATCTGGCACGGGAGAAAATCTACCACATGGGCAGGAAAGTAGCTTCCTCAGCTGCCTATCAAACGAGGATAGCTAATAATATCATGCTGTTAGCCAGTTACAATTGCCATAAGCGGGACGAGATCGCACAACAAATAGACTCAGTCCCAGAGCCCCTAAAAACACAACTCTCCCACCCCAATCCATGAGGGGAAACGGGTAGCAAGCTGTATCCTTAAAAATAAGCTGGACGCAGCAAACAACGCGAGCAGAATCGTGGCAGAAGGCCCACTGGTCAAACGCCACCCATGGCTCAGTCAACCGGGTTTCAAACTGGAGACCCAGGCTACCCTCTTAAACATACCCATTGAGCCCAACCCTTTTTTGGAAAAGCAGTTGAGGATGCACTTAAAAGGGCAAAGGAGGAATATGATAACTTCAAATCCCTAGGACAGCTCGATGACAAACCCTTTGGGCAGAGAGGAGGCTGAAACTCATGGCGGTTTAGAGGACAAATCTCCCAGCGGTCCTCTAACTACAACCATGGTGGGCAAAGTTCGTCCTGGGGTTCTTCACACGGTTTTCAAACAGTCCAAAGAAGGTTTAGGAGTAGGGCAGATCCTCCTCCTCAAGATGGGGCTCAACCCCTCCTAAGCAATGACCACCGGCTACAGGTTCCCTCCCTTACCACTCCAGTCGGAGGTTGTATTTCACATTTGCCCACGCATGGGAGCGGAATTACGTCGGACAAGTTTGTACTTTCCACCGTGGTGGGCGTGGGGGTATTGCATAGAGTTTATTCAAACACCCGTCAAAACACAGGCTTCACAGGAAGAACAATGCATCCTTTTGGAAGAGGTCAAAGCACTGCTACTAAAGGACGCCATAGAAATCGTCCCAGAAAACCAAAATGAGTATTTAAAAATAGGGTATTTATTCAATGTACTTCCTTGTGCTGAAAAATGACCTAACCATTCGCCCTGTCCTAGAAACAGGGGGCCACATGGCAACCTTGGATATGAAAGATGCATACTTTCTTATTTCGAAGTTCCCAACTCACAGAAAATTCTTGCACTTCAAAATAGCGAACCAACACTACCAATTCAAGGTGCTACCCTTCGGCACTGTCAGGCTTTCTCAAATCTGATGTTGTCCCCGGAAGCTGCTGAACCCCCGGAGTCCCCTTTGGATGCTAACCTCTTAACTGGTATCAAACAGTTCAGTTGAGAGCACCCCCAAGGGAAAGGGGGAAAATGGGACAAAATAATAAACTTCAGGTTTTGCTCAGCTTCTTTCTGTCAACCTGTTGGTGAAAATAACAACAATTCACTTTAGTCACTAACCTTTGAATTCCTTGGCTCTGACTTCTCTTTATAAATTTTAGTAAATAAACACGCCACCATACCTGATTATCCTCTGTGAATAACGTAGAGGACGTGTATGAATTCTACTGAAGAAAACATAAAAATAGAGTCTTAGAAGCTCTTACTGATTTCTTCAATTCGGTTTTGCAAAAAACTGCTAATCTCTCTCAGTTTAAGGAGTTTGTCTTCAAGCAGTTCAACTGTCTTTTGCCCAAACAACCCGCTGGAAATATTATACATGTAGTTTGTATTGGTGTCTAGCTTCAACACAAATTCCAAGAATGACACTCTAACTATTCAATTTAAAATTGTTTGTTTTCTGAATGTGTAAAAGTGTTCATTAATTGGATCTTTTGCTTGCAAAGAAGATCGCTCGTTAAAGAAGCGTTCCTTTTACCAGAATATGCGCATGCGTGAAGATATTGTTTACTCCTTCTAAAATGGAAGCGCACATGAACAAGGAATTGAGTTCAAAAATGAAACTGGCTTGGGCGCATGCGTAAAGGAATAGTCTTCCACTCTTCTTAATATGAATTGCTCAAACATGAAAGGAGAAATTCCTCAGTTCCGGAGACTAATCCTTGAAGAGGCAGCCCAGTGAAGATCACGCGCCAGGTTAGAATGTTAGTAAATTAAACATAACGCCTCGGAGTCGCGTGGCTACCACACTGTCACTTGCGCAGACAGTGTAAGATTTCTAACGCTAGTCCGACGCTAAGAAAAGCACTGTTACCGACAAAAGGTACAGTACTCAATAAACTTCTATACGGCCGAAAAAACACACGACGCTAAAATGAATAACAGACCTCCACACTCCAATTTGCCAGGTGCAAAAAAATGTGACGCAGTTCAATTAATTTAAATACAGTTCTAGAAGTAAAAAAATAAATTCTTGAAAGAACAAAAAGAACTACTATATAAACAAAAACTAAGAAAAACAGGAACAAGTTAATAGTTTTGATATTTAACTCCTGCTTGATAATCATAAAATTCCATAAAAGATAATGAAATCACTTAGCTTGCTTCTTTCTTTCACCGGAACGTTTTCTAAGTTTCTTTTTAAAATCTCCAACACTTTCCTGGTCCAAATAACTAATATTAGGCACAAGGGCCTAACTAAAGTTTTCTAAAACTTAAGAGCTTCAAACATAAGACCTTCCAGCTGGGCTTCTGACAATGAAAGGCGGTTTAGAATGTTCCAACAATGCCTTTCTTTTACTTCTGGCCAATCACTGATCCTTTTGGAATTCTCCATTTTGACTTGGGAAGCTCTCCACACTCTGCACAGAAAGTTAAGGCCCAAACCATACTTTATGTTAATCATATCCTCATTTCATCTCATTCATCCAAATCCCACGAAACCTGACGGGCATAGCCTCCTCTCGAAGGGTATTCACAAAGGTATTAGCGGTAATGGCAGTGCATTTACGCAGAGAATCAATCCCAGTTTACCGTTATCTGGACGACTGGCTGATAACGGGGGAATCCACCCAAATTTTCAAGCAAAATACCCAGAGAACAATCAAATCTTCAGCTTCAATTGAGATTCTCAATCAACAAGAAAAAATAGTCTTGTTCCAAACAGGACAAAACGGTTCTTAGTAGCTGTCATAAACACAGAAGAAGATCTAGTCTTTCCATCAAACGAAAGAGTGCAAACCATACTGCTGCAACTAGCTCAATATATAGCCGTTCGCCAAATGGGATCTGTGTGATTTTTCCGCGGCTGATTTTTCCTGCGATGGAAATGTTCGCATGGGAAATGTACGCATTACAAAATGTTGGTACATTTCCCATGCGGACATTTCCATTACAAACCACGCAGATTTCCTCACACGCTCACTCAGACCCTCACTCACACCCCCAACCCATTTTCCTTTAGACGCGCTGTGTGCCTGCAGCGCCAGTTCCCTTTCACTTCCGTGATGGGGAACCAGCGCCACAGGGTCCTTTTTTAAATTATTTTTTTTCTTTTCTCGGGTGAGCTGCAGGGGTGTCCCCCACCCACTATACTGTTTAGTATAGTGAGCGGGTGTTGCGGGGGACACCCCCAAAGCCCCTGGTTTTTTTTTTTGTTTTGTTCTGGTGGGGAGTTGAGGGGGTGTCCCCTGCAACCCCCGTTCACTGTAGTGAGCAGTGTGTTGCAGGGAACACCCCATACCGACCCACCGAAACACCTAAACACATACCACAAAAAGTTCGAACTTTTGGTAGTTAGAACTTTTCGTGGTGTGTGTTTTAAGTCTTTTGGTGGGGTTGGTAATTTTAACTCTGACATTTCGTCCTATTCCCGCCAAATAACCGTACGCAAAGCAATGCGCTTGCTCGGGATGATGGCATCATGCATTTACCTGGTTCCACTTGCGCAACTGCGCATGCTCCCAATGCAACAGTGGTTAGCGAAACAGTGGTCTCAAGCAAGTGGTCAGTGTGACGATCTAAACGTTGTTTCACTAACCCTAGTTCAAGCGCTACGCTGGTCGACAAAGGAACATCTCTTGAATGGAAAACCTTTTAACAACCCTATGGTGCAATCTATTGTCACAACAGACGCATCTCTCACCGGGTGGGGAGCCCATTACCTTCACCACACAGCACATGGCCTGTGGACTCACATCACAGCCCGGACCCACATAAACCTGTTGGAGCTGCTAGCAGTGCTCAAAGCCCTGCAAGCTTTCCAAGTGCACCTGTCGGGTCAGACAGTACAAGTACTCACAGACAGCACCACTGCCATGTTTTACATTAACAAGAAGGGAGACGCACACTCTCCAAGTCTGTCCAGGCTAGCACAAAAAATTTGGAAGAGGGCACTCAAGCGGGGCATGTTCCTAATGTCGCAACAAGTTCCAGGGGAACTCAATTCTCTGGTAGACTTATTAAGCAGAGATCCTCTACCTGAAGAGCATGAGTGGCAGCTCGACAGAAACATCTTTAACAACATCTTCTCCCTATGGGGTTGTCCCCCTTTAGACTTTTTTGCCACAAGTCAAAACACGCAATGCACAGACTTCGCATCCAGGTTTCCCCAACACGGATGCTGTGGATGAACTGGCCAGGGAAATGTGCCTACGCTTCCCCCCAACACTGCTACTGATCAGATTAGTGAACTAGATGCACCAGGAACAAGTGACACTAATCCTAGTTGCTCCTATATGGGTGAGAAAGGTTGGTTTCCACATCTGCGCAGACTAGCGATGTGCGATCCAGTCAAACTCCTGTACCCCTACACCATTACAACATGCTCACACAGCACGGGGGGACAACGTTCCACCCACACCATCAGTCTGTGAACTTGCCAATTTGGCTTGGCTCCTGAAGCCATTGAATTTGGCCATTTAGCCATTTCAAAACGACCTCAATGGTGTATGGAAATCTTCAAGGAGGCACGAAAACCAAACACCATACATACACTGTTATTTTAACAAATTGAAAAGAAATTTAATATGGTGTCAGTCAAAAAATGTAAACCCAATCAAATGTACTCCATCACACATTCTTCATTACTTGATCAAATTTCACCTAGCGTCTCTATCTGCGTACACCACTTCTGAAAGCAAGCTGTCCTGGTGGAAAGTCTCTGTCTTTAAGACATTCATGGAAGGAGTAAAAAGACTTTACCCTCCCTTTTCAAACCCGCCTACAGGGTGGGACCTAAATGTGGTACTTGCAAAGCTCATTGCCCCCCCCCCCTTTTGAGCCTATGCATGAATCCAGCATTAAACACCTTACATATAAGACAGCTTTTCTGGTGGCCATCACATCCATACAAATAGTCAGTGAATTACAAGCTTTGTCAGTGCAAGCCCCTTTCTTTATCCACAAAGACAAGTTGGTACTAAGAACACACCCTATGTTTTCACCTAAGTTCATATCCAATTTCCATGTCAACCAGTCCATTGAACTACCTGCTTTCTTTCAAAACCCGTCAAGCTCAGCTGATTAAAAAATACATACACTAGATGTAAGGAGGCGGTCCTTTACTATGTAAACAAGACAAGACCGCTATGAAAAACAGACCAACTGTTTGTCTCCATGGCTCCTGGCAGGGAAGGCAATCATGTTTCAAAATCTCCAGATGGATAATGAAATGCATACAACTGTGCTACTCTATATCAAACTCTGCCTTTGACACCAAGAGCTCACTTTACCAGGGGTACACAAGCTACTTTGGCCTTTATTGCAAATGTCCAGCTGGACTCCATTTGCAAAGCGGCTACATGGAGCTCTATTCATACCTTTACGCAGCACTACTGCGTCCACACACATTCTAAAGCAGATTCACAGGTGGGACAAGCAGTGCTAAAACCTCCATTTGCCGCTGTACCTTCACAACCCACGACCTTCTCCAGACACTGCTCGCTAATCTATGCATAGCATGTGATCTAAGCAGATCCACAAGTCTCAGAAGGGATACATTATGCACCGTAATCGTATTTCTAGTGCTTGTATCTGCTTAGATTAACATGCGCCCACCCTTCCTCCCCTGTGGAGTAGAAGATACATAGATGTTTTTTCTTGCTTATCTACTCTTATCTGCTTTATTTCATCTGTACTCGCGCTACACTTCATGCTACCTCATGTCAGAAACAAAACAATCTGAGGGCCCTCGACGCGTGAAGGACCATGGGTACAGTGGACGTCACACTAGGCATAGTATTACTGGCACGCCTTGTCGACGTCCCTTTTTCGAGTTTCGAAAACTAAAAAGGTAATATTCTGCGGCTACCACTAGATGTCGGCCTATACATAGCTTGTGAATCTAAGCAGATACAAGCATCAGAAATACGATTACAGTGAGTAATGTATCCCATATTGCTCTGGTTACAGCTTGCCTTAGAAACCCTGGTCAATGGCAACCTGGACCCTTTTGCCAGTGTGCCACTAGGATGTCTAAGTTCTCCAGCGTGGAGTCTCCCATGAATGTTCACCGTCGTCAGGCCGAGAATCCTCGGTAAAGAAAAAATCAGTATCAGTTTTGTTTCTGATTCTTCTTTCTCAGGAAAAAGAAGACAGGAGGATGGCGCCCCATCCTGGACCGGCGACGACTGGCCAAGTACATCAAGGCACAGACGTTCCGGATGGTCACCCTCCAGCACGTGCTGGGACAGCTGGAGGAGGGCGATTTCCTGTCGTCGTTGGATTTGGAGGATGCGTACTTCCACATCCCCATTCTGAAAGGACACCGAAAGTTCCGCAGGTTCGTGGTCCAAGGACGGCACTACCAGTTCAAGGCCCTCCCGTTCGGATTGAAGTCAGCACCCAGGGTGTTCACCAAGTGCATCGCACCGGTGGCGGCGCGGCTGCAACTGCAGGGGATCCACGTCTACCCCTACCTGGATGACCGGCTCATCCGAGCAAGGACAAGGGAGCTCGCCGTAGATCACACAGCGAAGACT
Organism: Ambystoma mexicanum; assembly: GCF_040938575.1. NCBI lineage: Eukaryota > Metazoa > Chordata > Amphibia > Caudata > Ambystomatidae > Ambystoma > Ambystoma mexicanum. Next base: position 902,999,529 of record NC_090931.1, on the reverse strand, counting down.
GTCCAGCTGCTCACGGACCTGGGATTCTCCATCAACTTTCCAAATCCCACCTGGTCTCGTCGCAAGTCGCACTGTTTCTGGGAGCCAAGCTCGACACAGTGGCGCGTCTGGCCTCGCTGTCGGAGGAAAGGATGAAGGCCATCCTGGGCAAGGTGCAGCGTCCGTGGCCAGGGTGGGATCCATCAAGTCCCTCCTCGGGATGATGTCCTGCATATCTCTCGTCCGCCTGTGCAGGCTTCGGATGCGCCCTCTGCAAGAGTTCCTCGACGCCTGCTGGATCCAAGCGACGGGCAGCTTCGAGGACAGGATCCCGCTCAACGAGAACTTCCGACGAGCGATCCGGTGGTGAGGCACCCACGCTCATCTGACGACGGGCACAGACTTTCAGACCCCATCCCACCAGATAACGGTGACGACAGATGCCTCCCTGGAAGGGTGGGGAGCGCACACCGGAGAACTTCACGCGAGAGGCCTTTGGCTCCCGGAGGAGAACACGCTCCACATCAACATCCTGGAGCTCCGTGCAGTGTTCTGGGCCCTCGGGTCCTTTCCCCCGTTCCTCAAGGGCAAGGTGGTGAGAATCTTCACTGACAACACCACCACGATGTTCTACATCCGGAAGCAGGGAGGAACCAGATCCCCAGCCCTCTCCAAGGAAGCCCAGGATCTGTGGCATTGGGCCGTCGCCCAAGGGATGTTTCTGGTGCCCTTTCATCTGGCAGGGATAAAGAACACCATCGCCGACTCACTCAGCAGGGAGCTGCGCTCGTGCCACGAGTGGGAACTACGTCAGGATCAAGTTGATCGACTCTTCTGACGATGGGGAAAACCGCAGATCGACCTGTTAGCGACGGCGACGAACTCCAAGTGCCAGAGGTTCGCCAGCAGGTTTCCCCAGCCGAGGAGCATGGGCGATGCTTTCTCGTTCCCCTGGGACGGCCTGTTCCTATATGCGTTCCCTCCATTGCCGTTGCTGCTCCGACTCGTCAACCAGGTCAAGAGGTCCCGGTGCAGGATGATCCTCGTTGCACTGGCGTGGCCGAGGCAGATCTGGTTCCCGGACCTTCTGCAGTCAAGCTGCCGACGGACGTGGATCTTCTCTTCAGAGAAGGAGGCGCCGTACTTCATCACAACCCGGAGTCGTTTAACTTGCAGGCCTGGCTCCTGCAACACTAGAGTTTGGAGGGTACGATATCCCGGCTGACTGCAGAGAGGTCTTGCAAAAGCCAGGGCATCCTCAATTCTCAAGTGCTACGGACATAAGTGGAAGAGGTTTTCTGTCTGGTGCCGTGCCGTGCACAGAAGATGAACCCTCTAAGGATTACGGCCCCTTAAGTGCTGCTGTACCTACTGTCGCTGGCCAAGGCTGGACTGGCTCACGTCTCCATCAAGATGCATCTGGCTGCGATCTCCCGATATACCAGAACCGCAGGACGGGCGACCTTGTGGTCCCATCGCCTGGTGAAGGAATTTATGAAGGGACTGTTCCGATCGTTCCCGCCGGTGAAGGCCCCTGCCCCGGCGTGGGAACTCAACGTGGTGCTGACCAGGCTCATGGGGGCGCCATTCGAGCCCCTGCATTCGGCACCGTTGAAGTTTCTGTCGTGGAAGACTGCGTTTCTTGTGGCCATCACCTCTGCATGGCGAGTGGGAGAGATCCAGGCCCTATCCTGCAAGCCTCCATACTTGACTTTTCAGGACACGAGGGTGGTGCTGAGGACGCACCCCTCTTTTATGCACAAGGTGCCGTTGGACTTCCACCTCAACGAGCCCTTGGTGTTACCTGTTTTCTTTCCGTCGCCTTCGTCACCGGCCGAGAGGACTCTGCACTCGCTGGATGTGGCTAGAAAGCTGAAGTTCTACGTGGACCGCACAAAGAGTTTTCGGAAGACATCACAGCTATTTGTGAACTTTTAACCTCTGAACCAAGGGAAGGCTCTCTCGAAGGCTTCCATTTCCAGATGGCTCTCCGGCTGCATCACGCACTGTTATCGGTTGGCAAACCGACCGTTGCCTGGCCGTCCGAGAGCCCATTCGACCAGAACTATCGCTGCTACCACGGCGTTCTTGTCTGGTGTGCCCCTGCTGGACATCTGCAGGGCTGCTACGTGGAGCTCGACGCACACCTTCACGAGATTCTACTGCGTTGACCGGGATTCCAGGGAGGATTCCAGGTCGGCCAAGCGGTGCTGCGCAATCTGTTCGCCTAAGGTGAGCCTGGTGAGGAGGTAAGAATTGCTTAATGTTGAGTTTTGATATAATGCTTAATGTTGAGCCTTTTTCACCTTTCGTTGGTTGTGCATGTGTGTACTGCTATGTATTCTTATATTCATGAGCATGTGAATCCATGCCAGACCCCATGCTGGGGAAGGAACAAGTTACTTACCTGTAACTGTTGTTCTCCAGCATGGGTCTGGCATGGTTTCACATGTGAACCCTCCCTCCTACCCCTCTGCGGCTCTTCACTTGGTCATACTGCCACCTTGCGTGCTACCAAATCTGAAGATGGCTGCCAGAGGCGGGGCTTAGGGAGAGGGCAGTCATTGGCTGGGGGCAGTATGACCCAGAGACCAGTGATTGGTTACTAATGGGAAAGACAGATCAGAAACGAAACTGATAATTATTTTTTCTTTACCAAGGATTCCCGGCCTGACGATGGGGAATATTCATGAGCATGTGAATCCACGCCAGACCCATGCTGGAGAACAACAGTTACAGGTAAGTAACTTGTTCCATCTCTGGGATTCATTGCCGAATCCAAATCCTCTGTATTTCCCCGTAAAGAAGCATGTTGAATGTGGCATCCTGTAATTAGTGGGTGGCTTCCAAGTTAGGAGTCTGTTATTACTAAATGAAAATGAATAGCCTATGGCACCCTCGACCCAATCAATTAGTGGGCACTGTTGCAGGTCAGAATGAGTTGTCGCACACATTAAAGACATTCCGATTTTGTTTTTAATTAAATTAAATAAATAAGGCCTAGCTTTCTCTACTGACAGTGATTTCCCTGCCTATATAAAGGAACTAAAAGGGCTTGTCCCAAAGTAAAATGTTCTCTGTCCAAACCTAACTCTACCTGACCCTACCACTAATATGACCAACTCAAACGAGGCCCAGAGAATGTTTTCTCCTGGTCTGTTTTCTACACTTCCAGTTAAACAGTTTCTTAGTGAATATCTCGCCCTGATGACTGGGACGAGTTTCTCTTCTTATAATCTTGCCCTGGTGCCCTCCCACCTTTCCTGTTCTCCCCAGTACCTCTGTAAATACAGGGGAACATTGCAGGCCTCGGCACTCGATCGGGCCGTCCTCTTGGGTATATTGCTTCTAGAACTTTGGGTTTGTCGGCTTCCCATTCTCGGCTTCCCTTCTGGCTGCTGCTGTATACGGTTGCTGGCGATATTGAGCTGCTTGGGCTCCCCACTCTGATGATCTTGGTGTGCTTCTCTGGGTGTCCTGCCCACCATGATCTGGTCGTGGTCACACCACCACCTTATACAGGATTCCCGTCTCCTGCTTCACAACGGTTCCCCAGTTGTATGCGCTGGGCCTCCTGCATCTCAGGCTTGCGTTCTTCGCCGCCTCTAAAGTCGTGGGCTCGGCGGCTTGTCTCTGCTCTGCCTCTCTCAGGCGTGATCACGTCATAGGGCTTCCCCTGCATACGACACTCTCCCTCGTTACTCCACTCATCTCAGTTAATTGTATGTTTCTCTTTAAAGAGGCATCTTTTCCTTTTCCAGTTTGGTGTGTTTCAGTATTGACTTTACGAGAATATACAGGGTTCACACTATTCTTCACTCCAGATAGTCCCATATATGCTGCTTTGTGGCCTAGGGAGTTTCTCTCAGGATCGGGGGCCCTTAAGAGAGAGTCCCCAGTGAGGTCCCAATTGCCGAGAACCCTAAGGAGAGTCTTGCAGAGCGGGCTCACCTACCTAACCTCAATGGAGGAGGTTCCTCCCTTCGGCAAATGCACAATAACTGCTATCCATATATATCTTGATCTAAATGAAAATGGCAAGTGGCCTTATGTTGACTCTAAGCTATACATACTGGAGAGAGATTTGATGTTTTATTGAAAAACCTGGTTACACTGGCCTGACTTTTAGAAAGTTAGTGTTAAGGAGATTTTATTTTTGCATATCTTACCATTTCTCTCTGAGCCTACCATCACTACTGTTGTACTCACTGGGATTTTTCTCATTGACTTTGAAAGTGAATGAGACTTTATAAATGTGATTCGCCTCCTGCATTTACTTTTGTTTCTGTGGCCACTGGACCTTTCTTACAAGATTCAGGTGTTTGGCGATCTCTCCCCTAGTTTTGGCTCAAGGCTATACTATAGCAGCATCCCCCACCTTCGGTGATGTGCTGCCTGGGACCCCTAAGACTCCCTTTAATGACCTTTGATTTACTGTTTGCAACACAAGCCATCTTCCATGGAGTCCTGTTCTTTGTCCCAAGTAGCATTATTTTTGCTACTTCCTGGGCATCCTCTGAAGAGGCTGGTGGCAGTCATTACTTTTTTACATGTTTTTGGGTGCATTTTCCCGGTCTGCTTTTGCAGCCGGGATAATGCATTAAATAGTCAATATGGGCACTTATTGACAAAGAGAGTGAAATAACATTCTGTATTCCCTATACCCCACCTCCAAAACAACATTGCGCAATGATTCCCCCCCCCTTCTACCCCTTCCTTCACTGGTACTGTTTTCCCCTTCGTAAAACCCCTCTTTAAACCGTTAGCTTCCTATGACTTCTTAAGCACAACCCTTTGGCGCAAAACCGCCTCCCTGGCGCACTCTTACATCCGGTTAACTTCCGGCCCTTCTTGTGTCGTCTTCCCCGGAAGACTCCAAACTCCCCATTCTTATTCAATTGTGTCTGCCTCTACCTGCTGTGCCTCAGGTCTCCTTTATTTATCGGCAAATTCTCACCAGTCTAATCCAGAGGACCTTTCTGCCCATGCAGCCCTGTGTGGGCACTTTTCCATTTTGTGGCTAGGCACGTTCTTGCTGCTAGTAGTAGGCAGAGGCCATCTTTGGCAGTCTGACATATTCTCTATCTTCCCCCTCCAAACCAAATAAATCTGTCAGGGGGGATTTAACCCAGTGAATCCCAACCATTTCTTTCATCCACCCCAGGACTTCATCCCCATAAAATGGTGCCTTCAGACACCCCCACCATATGTGCCAAACGTCGACCCTCGATCCACATTCCTGCCAACAAAATGGGCTGACATCCCGGTACATTTTGGAAAGCCTGACCGGGTCTTATTGCGACCAGTGTAAAAGCTTGATGACGTGCAGTTTGTATTGACTTGAGATTGATGTCTGGGAAGCACCCCTACAGTTTCCCCCCCACAAGGCTGGGTCTATTCTCTCTTCAAAGTCCCTTTCCCACCGTCTTTTCAGTTTTTCTGTGGACCCACTCCCGGATTCCACGGGGGCCCCATAAATCGCTGAAATCGGGCCCTTCATTTTCGTCATTGTGTCTAGAAGTTTTTCAAAGTGAGTGAGGTCTTGTATTTGTTCACTCCAGCACCCCTGGCTCAGCACCCCCTTTAGTTGTAGGTACATGAAGACTGGAAGTTTAACTATGCCCAGTGACTCTTCAAGTTCAATTATGTTTATGAACCTGCCTTCCCTCCACAGCTGACCAATCCTCTCCAGTCCCGCTTCAAACCATTTCTGGAATCTTTCCGGGTTCGGGATTGCGTCCCTGACTCCAGGAACCCAGATATGTCCCAATGGTGAGGGCCATGTCGTCACTCCTTTCACTTCTGCTCCTTGTTCCCAGATATCCCACATGGTCCCCACTATAGGAGGCTCACAAATTCTGTAAGGGAGCCTATCTCTCGGTACCCACAACCATTCCCCCACTGTGGCCGCTTACAGTTGTAGGCTGTCTAGTGCTGTCCATTGGAGATCCCTTTGGGCTCTGAGATGAGGTATCGGAACTCTAAGTTGGGCAGCCTTATAATAGCGTCTCATGCCTGGCAGACCTACCCCTCTTTTTTCCTTGGGAAGTACCAAAACGTCCCATGCTATCCTGGCCTCCTTCCCCTGCCAAAGAAATCTCATGAGGTTGCTCTTTGTCTCCCGAAATAATTAGTCTGGAATATAGATGGGGAGCATCTGGAACAGGTAAAGGAGTCTTGGAAGGATTACCATCTTTAGAGCATTGATTCGATCCATCCAGGATATTGTTAGTTTTCTCCATTTCACCAAATCCACTTTAACCTTGGACATCAGAGGGGAGAAGTTAGCCCCGAGAAGTTCCCCCATTTCTCTAGTGACATTGATTCCCAGGTACCTTAACGTTCCCAAACTGACCTGCATCCCCAGGGGTGCGGAACTCCCCATTTCCCGTCTCTATCCCTGCCCAGAGGGAAAAGGACTAATTTAGACCTATTGATCTTAAAGCCGGCCAGGGAGCGTATTGCTCAGTCATTTGAACCACCGCTGGTATGGACATCAAGGGGTTCATTATGTGCAGTAGCATATCATCTGCATATAGTGCGACTTTATATTCCACCCCTCCTACCTGGAATCCCTCTACTTTAGTGGTCTCTCTAATCTTCTGAGCAAAATGCTCTAATGAAAGTGCAACCAACGTGGGGAGAGAGGGCAAACATGCCTAGCCCCCCTTCCCAGCCCAAACCAACTGGAGTATCCCCCATTCATTGCTACGCACGCCCTAGGTAAGGTGTACACTGCCATTATCCTGCTGAGAAACCACCCCTATACCATGTTTAACGAGCACTGCTTTGAGAAACTCCCACTCCATCCTATCAAAGGACTTTTTGACATAAACTGAAAGAAGGGAAGGGTTCCCCCTTCACCCCAGATTTCATGCATCAGGTATAGAGTTTTCCTCATCGTGTCCGCACCTTGTTGACCCCTGATAAAACCCAGGTTGTATCACTTCCCCCTTTTCGGTCTTCTTCTCACTCTTTGATTTGTGGGGTTCCTCAGTGTTCCACCTTGTCCCCGATGTTATTTAACATCTATATCTGTTGCCTCGTGGCTCTTATCCGCTCCCATGGCTTTAGGTGCTATTCTTATGCAGACGACCCGCGAATCCTGGTCCGTTTAGATCTTGACCGGGAGGGTGTGTCATCTCGTCTGCGGGATTGCCTGTTGGCCGTGGGAGATTGGATGAGCACCAGTTGGGTCAAGTTGAATGGGGACAAGACAGAATTCTTGGTTGTGGGTTCTTAGTCTACGTCTGACTCTTGGTCTTCTTCTTTCTGGCCTGCTTCTTTGGGTGGTTTCCCCACCCCGTTTACAGTGGTGAAGAACTTTGGGGTTTACTTGTCCGGGTCTCTTTCTATGGCCGCAAAGGTGAGTGCAGTATGCCAGTCAGGTCATTTCTTGCTGCGGGTTCTTCGTAAAATCTTGCCTTTTCTTCCTGTCCGACTGCATTGGTCTCCAGCAGGATTGACAATTGTAATACTTTTTCTGGCTCAGCCGGCTGGTTTGATCCACCAGCTGCAACTGCCTCTGAATTTAGCTGCTTGTGTTGCTACTGCAACCCCATATTGCGCTCATATCAGCCTGGTATTGCGTCATTTGCACTGGCTTCCAGTGCAGCAGCAGATCATCTTTTAATCTCTGTGCATTGTTCACCGTGCAGTGTATCAGATTGAACTAGAATTCCTTAGGGAGAAGTTCCAGTCGTACAATCCCAGTCAGACTCTTTGCTCTAGTAGCGACCAGTTGGTGGTGGTCTCAAAGTTCTGGCTTCAGCTTAATCTACTGAAAATCATCGAACTTTTCGTCTACTTAAAACTACCCTCTTTTGATGATCTTCCTCTGCCTGATTTTGGCTCACTGCATATTTCCTACTTTCTCGCGCCAAGATGCCCTTGGGGGTATGTGCGTGTTATAAGTTTACATACCATAACTTGGTCCGGGTGGATTAGATGTGGCATAAATCCCTCCAGCCTGGCTGCCAGTACCCAGGTGTATATCTGGGCGTATATATTAAGAAGGGAGATTGGGTGGTATGTGCCGCATTTCATGGGATCCCTCCCCTCCTTGGGTATCACCGTGATGAGTGCCCTTGAGAAAGACTCTGGGGCTTTACCCGTATTCATTATGTTGTTGAACATTTCTGTCATACATGGCAGTAAATCTTTGAGGAACGATTCATAAAACCCTGCTAAGAACCGGTCTTCCCCGGGGCCCTCCCCAGCGGCTGTCTCCCCACTGCCTTCCTAATTTCTTTCGCTATTATGGGGGCTTCCAGTATATTTATAAGTCAGCTTGGGCAGGTGAATATCTGACAAATACTCATCAATCCCTTCAGCCTACAGTGCACACCCTGATTTGTAGAGATTCTCGTAAGAGGCAGCAAATGCCTCCTTGATCCCCTCCATTGAGGACTTGTTTGCTTCCCCACATCTCGACAATTTCCGCAACCCATCTTTACGCTCGCTGCCCTTTCAACCTGGCTGCCAGGCGTGCATCATCCTTATCCCCTTTTTCATAGAATTTCTGTTTAAGAAATTGCAAGTTGCGTATTATTTTCCCTACCTCAAAAAGCCACAGCTCATCCCTTTTCCCCCCACTGGCTTCCTTAGCACTCCCCTCAATCCCCGGGAGCATGCGCTTGTTTATCCAGGTGCTTTATCTCTTCCCTCAACCTAGTCTCAATGAGTGACTGCTCCCTTTTTTTACGTGCTCCTTCCCGAATCAGAACTCCCCTCCATGTCGCCTTCCCCACCTGCCAGACCGTTCTCTTGTCCACCTCCCCTGTGTGGTTTGCAATGAAGAATTTCCCTAACCATCACCAGCTGGAATACTGCATCTTTGCATAACCATTGTGTGCCCCTTGGGTTCATACCCAACCAGTTCAGATCCACTGTCACAATATCATGGTCCCACCAGGTGATCAAGCGAATCTGAGTTCTGCACATCCACCCACAACTCCTTTGAGACATATACATAATCTATTCTTGTGAAGGTTCTGTGGGGGGTGAATAAGGGGTATATCCTCTCTCCTGTGGTTGAAAGTGATGCCACATATCTCACAACCCATACAAGAGTCTCCTGGACCTCCCCATAGCCTGGCCTTGACAATTCTTGTTCCCTGTCGTACAACACCTGTCTGTCAAACTTCACATCTGCCCATATATTGAAGTCACCTCCTATGATAAGGTGTCCTGAACACTCCACTAGTATTTTCAGGAGAATATTCTTCAGGAATCTCAGTTGCCCCTGGTTGGGTGCGTAGATTGTGAGAAACGTAAAACACCTTTGGACTGGGTTGGTGAGACCAGGCCTAACTATACTAATAGTCTTGAAAAAATAGACTAGAATAACTCCAAAGTTGTTTCCAAATTTTTTTTATAAAACAATATTTATTAATGACTGAAGAGGAGAAAATACTCATTGAGCAATTTCTTTCATAAAAATTGTTTTGAACCCAGACATTACATACATGATGAAAAAAACTAATATACAACAAGTCACTACACTCAAATTAAACACCATTGAAACAATCAGATAACATAATACAATAAATACACTCATTTGAGTATATCACTCAAATGTCATAAAACAATCCCGACATGTTTCAGTTCTTCCAGGCTATCATTGCATGAACCTTCTTCAGGGGAGAAGACAGATAATTTCTTGATATACACCATGCATTCCAGGGCCACACGTGGGTCATTCCATAATACAAGGCACAAAATAATCCTAAAATGAAAAACAGACCTTCAATGTACACCTCTACCCAGTTACCAGTATACTCAGAACATTGCTCAAAACATAGCATCACTGAAAAATATCCGTGACCTCACCACAAAATCAGAGTCACAGGACCACATTCCAAAGTAGAAAATCTACCCTGACCGTAACAGATATAAACCAATATACCTTATTTAATAATTGCGTAGCTGATGCTTTCAATGCACGCACCACTAGCTCCAAAATTCTTCATTCAATTTTGCATACCATTCAACAAAATTCCTCAATAGCTGGAAATCTCAATTGGACCTACACACAAGACCAGAAACAGTCAATAAGTTGTCTGAAAGGGAATATGACAATCCCACAACCGTCAAAAGTCAGAAAGTGAAACGCACCAAACACCGCCACCACTTGGTCGTGACGCATTTACTTGCTTCCACTAATATCCTCCATGGACCAAAAGGCCACATGGTATTCAATTAGTATCAACACCACCATGGTGGAAAAAGGGAGAGAGAGAAAGAGGCCCAACATAAGTCTAGATCAAAAAAAGCTTGCACCTCGTGCTGTAAAGGGTAGCAAAAGTTGCTGTCACCATCGTTGATGTTAAGTCTGGCGCCAAGCCTATGTCTGTTCTTAGTGTTGCAAGGTTGGTTGGGCGTCGGTTTCCTGGCGTATATATTGATCCATTGGGAGGGAGTCAATATTGGGGCTGTTTCTATGTTGGAGTCCGGACTGCGTTGGTGGCGGCTTAATTTAGGTAGACATGTTGTAGGTATGCTATTGTGAAGGTGTGAGTTAATGTGGAGAGGAGGCAAGCATTTAGAGGGTTTAATCCCTGGTATGGGCGGTAAGGTCGTGTTGCTGGATGCGTTAGTGAGTTCTGGGAGAGAGTGGCGAGTCACTATGGCAAGCAAGAGGGTCCATGTCGGGTTGCATAGGAGGGTAACTATTAATAGGCAGGCAGCGTACATGTTCTGTTTGGTAACTGGGGTACACTTGCCGGTATGAGATAAACTGGAGCAAAAGTGGGCACTTTGAATGTGATGCTTAACGTGTGCAGTTAGTCAGCACCCTCGGTGGTGCGAGTATGATGGCATTAATCAATATAAATTGAACTGTAGTATATTGTAGGCATTAGAGTGTGGTGCAAAATCATTTACAATTAGGTTCTGCACAACAAGGCATGCATCTAGTGAGGTTGCTCCACTGGGGTTGTGAATTTCCTTGCTAACCCTCATTTGGCTTTTCCAAGTCTTACCCCTGATAGTGACTTTGAAAAACTCTCCTAACAGTTGAGAATATAAGCAACCATTTTAGCTTTGCTCGCTTTCAGAGCTCCAGACACTGCTTATGGCATAGATTAGTCTTGCCTACCAAATGTGAAACTCTGAGCTTTGGGTAAAATGTATAGCACAAATGTAGAGCATGTAGTAATTTTTCTGTAGTGGCATTGTCCCTAACACATATCAAACAGCTTCAGGTTCTTTCTGTAACAGTAATTGGGCCCTTCAATCTCTTTTTGAGAACCACTATCCCTCTAAAACCCTTACTGCTTCTGTCTCTCATCCTGAACTGTGGATCACACCTTAGATCGGCCTTCTTAAGACATATATGTTGTTCCACCTTTGCAAGTGATGCAGCTACCAAGAAAAGCCCCTTCTTTGCTGATAAGGGTGGGTTCCTCTCCTTCACTAAACCCTTAGACACTTAAGACGAAGGAAGGGCAAATAGGGGGAAAACAAGTGAGGAGGTTCAGCAGTGGAAAAGGAATCTAAAACCAACCAGACCAATGCTGCCAAAGCACACTAACCGACACAACACTATTGCCATGCACTGGACCACCATATTGTCATCCTTAATAACCCAAGTATGGCACCTTAAACTGGAAGTGTTTTCCACTGCCTTTGCCTGTCTACCAACTGCTATCTTGGAGAGGGTTTCAGTCTCCATTTCCTATATTACCACTCTTCTTGCCCCTTCTGTCACAACTTGAACACTGATACCTGTGCTGCCACTCCTGCACACTGCAAATCATGCAGCTTCCTCCAAATCCTTGTGCAGTCTCCTCTGTGCTCTGCAATTGTTTCTTGTCGAAGACCTTCAAGTCTGGGATACCCTCACAATACTCCATTCCCTCCTCCCCCCTCTTTCTCACCCTCCAGTCCTCTTGTTAAGATGGATTTTCAGAGCCAGCCCCCAGGGAGGGTCCTAGGTGGCCAACCGAGTTAATCTAGCCAAACTAAGTCAAGATAACTGTTGGGAAAGATTTTAATTTTTGCAACTTTCGTTCCATTGACATTAGTGGAATCTCCAGCTATTTGCTGCAGGTTGAAATTTGTACTAACTTTTAGAGGCAAGTAAAGTCTTTTTGTTTTACTTCCTTTGTCAACTCACTTTTCTTGGAGTACCGGACAGCCCATGAAATTAATAGTGTAGCTGGGATTCTGTCCCCTGTGCACTATTTCTGTATTGTTTTGCTGTTAAACTCACCAGTTTACAGTGAACAGCTTCAGGGTTACTATGTTTCACTTTTTCTTTTTCCCTAGCAACATTCTGTTATCTTTTTGATGTCCGTCTATTTTTTGACTGGGTAAAGCATTTTGAGTACCATATACTCCATACGGCCATGTCATGTGGTTTTCCACCTGTACTTTGGCCATCTTGTTCTTTTGCTTGCTTTCTGACTTATCAGGACTTGAAATCCTGTAAATGCCATGCATTTTTACACGATACAGTTTGGATTCCCTGGCAAAGGGGAGGTATGTGCAAACTGGCCTGCTATGGGGGATGGGACTGTAATCGACATTATAGCCAGGAGATGCCATTTATGGGCATATATGGGGTTTGAGGCTATCCACAATTAGACAGTCACACGCACATGTGTGAATGGTGCAGAGCAATTGATGGGCCGGGGCTGCTCCCAGACTGAATTTGGTATAAGTGGGCTCCTGACACCTTTTCACAGATAGTTTACTGGCGTCAAGACCATCCGTTTTCATCCTGTTCCCGAATTTTAGAGCTGGATTTTTAGATGTTTTCTGAATTTTAGGTGGTCCTTATTTCTTTGGGGAGGGAGTTCCAAAGTTTTACAGTTAAGCAGGTGAATGCTGATCCACCACCTTTTATTCTCGTGTACGATATAGGTTCTAGGCAGATGTCATTGCTGGATCTTAGAGATCTAGTCGGCTTGTAGATGGTGATTTACTTTTGTATGAATTCGGCTCCTAGGCCATGGATTGCTCTGTGTGTTAGGCACATAGTGTTGAAGGTGATTCGTTTTCTGACTCGGAGCCAATGTAGCATCCTTAGCGCTAGAGTGATGTGGTCCCTTAGTGAGAGTTTTAGGAGAAGTCTGGCAGTTGAGTTCTGTATACATTGCAATTTCTTCAGTAAATAGTCTGGCATACCTAGATCTAAGCTGTTGGTGTAGTCTATCCTGGACATGACGAGAGAGATGATGGCCAGTGCTTTGTTCGTGAATGACAGGAATGGTAGAATCTTTTTGATCGTGTGTAGATGGAAGAAGCATTTCTTAATTATTGCGTTTACTTGCGGTTCTAAGGTTAGCTCGTTGTCCGTTACGATCCCAAGGTTTTTGGCAATTTTGGATGGTGTGGGAGGTGTTCCCAGTTCTGTGGGCCTTGAGATATACTGGTTGCATCCTTGGTTGTTGGACGTAATCATGATTTCTGTCTTGTCTGGGTTGGGAGTGAGGTTGTTGGTATTCATCCATTGATAGAGTTCTTTGAGAAAGTCTGTTGCGTTCTCCTCTTGTTCATTGCCGAATTTGTAGATGATTTGGGTATCATCTTAGTAGTTGTAACAATTAAAGCTGTGTCTTTTGATGAGGTTAATTAGTGGTTTCAAACAGATGTTGAAGAGGAGCAGGGATAACTAGGATCCTTGTGGTACTCCACAGGTGGTGTCCCGCGGTGCGGATTTGAATGGTACTATCCATATTGTTTCTGTTATTTCAGACAAAGATTTAATCCAGATCAGCTCTGTGTTGGTGATCCTTAATTCTTTGTGAGTTTTTTATGGTTGACTGTGTCAAAGGTTCCAGAGAGGTCGAATAGTATCAGTTCCGAATTCGTTTTGAATGTTGAGTTGGTTATTAGGTCGTCCCATATAGAGAGAAGTGTCCCTCTCATGGGTCTGAAGCCAACTTGTGCCTGGTCCAGTAGTTGGTTGTATGCTACGTATTCCGCTGTTCGTTCGTAGACCTAGGTCTTTAGTGGTTTTGCTCAATAGGCAATATTTGAGATCGGTAGCAATATTTGAGATCGGTCTGTACTTTGAGAGGTCTTCCACATTGCCCAATGCATCCTTGAGGAGTGCTTTGATGTAGGCAGATTTGAATGCCTGTGGTACTCTCCCTATTGATAGTGATAGGTTGAAGAGGTTTAGGTAGCATTCCGATGGTGTTAGCCTGTGTATGTCTTGAACAAGGTAGAGAAAGGGATGGTTTAAAAGTAACTCTGGTCCCAAAAAGTGGCCCAATGGAAACAGGGCTTCTTCACAATAACCTATGTTCTTGTCTTTGGGGCTCGACTGAAATGAGCTTGGCTTTTCTGCATTATGCCGGGCCGGTGTTAATTCAGAGTGTGGCACCACCGGATCCAATGATTCTGTGCTGTTCGGCATTGGCTTGCGGGTCAAATGTTGATAATGGCAGGTAAAGTTTGGACAGCAGCACTGGGAGACTCTGGTGCAGAGGAGCAGAGACGTGCCTTTGGTGGCGAGGTCTCGGCTGGCTCAATATGCCATCTGGGTACTGCATCAGCATCAGCTTGAAGCTCGAAGATGATGGTAGCCAGGCAGTGCTGGCTAGTTAGGGTTGCTAGAAGACTCTGTGTCTCTCATATGTGCAGCCGACTGAGCATTGGCATCAAGTGAACCCAGAGATGCAGAGCCGGTGGCAGTCAAAGAGGACTCCGGCTACTTGGATGGCATTGAATGTGTCCAAACTGGCATAAAGGCAGGTTCAATCAATTTTCCCTCAGGGTGGCACGAGATCAGTTTAGACAAATGGGTACTTGATATTTTATTTCAATGCCATGTTTTGGAATTTCAGGAATTGCCCAAGCCACAGAACCTTCGCAAGAGGTCAATAAAAAGCATTGATTCAACATACATTATGATCTCCTTAACTGCCATGGGTTTTCTCCCCCAGTGCCAAGGCCTTTTTTGGTGATTTCGTTATGTTGCCATTCAATCGCTTGTAACTTAATTGTTAGAAGAGATATCTCGGCCAAATTTGGGCCCTTTTTTCCCATATGTAGGCAGTCGTAACGCCACCAAGGAATCCTAGTTGGGGGGGTGATAGAAAATAACCAAAAAGGGAGAACATTTTGGTTTTTTTCAGAAAATGCAAAACAAAATGATGTACAAAGAAGCCTGTGTTTTTTTCCTTGTAATAGCTGGGAACAAATGGTTTGCTGTGCTGAATTTGCCATTTTCCAGGCTTTCAAGAACAGGTTAAGTGGAAACCAAAAAAACATATTTTGATATGCTAACCAGCCGGTTTGTGACAGGTAGGCCATTTTGGCCTTTTTTGTCCAATAGGACATGCGTGAGGAATGGAGGAGAAGGGTAGGAAAGCTGAATGGGAAGCCAGAAAAGCATACATTTCTGAAAAGTAGAAACAATTCCAAGTTTAGGAAGGGCTGATTTGCTCAGGTCAGGCAACAACTATGTAGGGAAAAAATCCATAGTTTGGGGAAAAATCGGGAAAATGACAGAACAAACCCACAATTTTCAGACATTTCACTCTAGCCACCCACTGAAACACGGTGCAAAAACCACATGTTTTACCTTCCCGCGTTCCCACAGCGGTCCCGACGAAAACGGTACCCCACATATGTGGGTGCACCGACCTGGGCGCAAAGGAAAAAGCCTAAAACACTGGTAACCCCAAGTCTTTCGGCAGAAGAGATATTCAGGAATTATGTTCATGGGGACAACCTACAGATTTGGGCCTAGGGTGTCGAAGCCACCAAAGAAAACTGGGAACCCCATGCATTTCCGAAAAGAAGAAACCCGTGGAAATCCACAGAGGTATGACGTACGCAAATCAGCCCAGAATTTATTACCCACAACCCCCGGCTCACCCACCGAAACACACCGCCAACAACACATGGCCTACCTTCCCGCGTTCCCACAGGTGTCCCGATGAAAACTGTACCTCATGTGTGTGTGCACCCCACAGGGGGGGCAAAATGTACTGCCCCAGCCTTCGGTGGAGGGGGCTCTGCCAATATTTGCAGTGGCCTCCTTCCACCCCAAATGGATGGAGGGGCATCTCATGTACCCCTTCCTAGGGGCAGAAATCTGCCCCCCAGGGAGGGCTACATGAGTTGCCCCCGATCCACTTTGGGTGGGGGGAGAAGGCCACCCCCCCTTAAAGGCACAGAAAATCCTGGTAGTCTAGTGGGCCCTCCCCTTGATCCCCCCCCATCCAAAACAAGTTATAATTTTTTTTTTTTTGCCCCTTCCGTGGGGCAGATGGGCACAAGTGTGTGCCCATTTGCCCCCGGGGGGGGGCAACACGTACTGCCCCAGGCTTAGGGGTGACCTGTGCCAATTGTTCAGGTGGCCTCCCCCCCCCCCCCACCCCAAATGGATGGGGGACATCTCATGTACCCCTTCCTAGGGGCAGAAATCTGCCCCCAGGGAGGGCTACAAGATGTGTCCCCCATCTACTTAGGGTGGGGGGAGAGGGCCACCCCCCCCCTCCTTTTAAAGGCACAACAAATCCTGGTGGTCTAGTGGGCCCCCTGGAACCCCCCCACCCAAAAGAAGTTATAATGTTTTTGTGCTGTTCAGATGGAGGGATATAAAGGTGAAAACGCACCTTTTATTTTCGGTTTCATGTCTGTGTGCTTTACGCACGCCGATGTGAAACTGAAGGTAATCCAATCCCTGGCCCGTTAGGGGGGGGACCTCGCCCTCACATAGCCTGGGAGTTGGATTACAGTTTTGAGCGATCCCTGCATTGCACGGATTGCTCAAAACAGCATGCCAAAAAGGATGTGCTATCTCGTCCTTGGCAATACGAACGTAATGTCAAGGACGGGATAGCTCGTCCTTGACACTAGAGGGTTTAAGAAAGGGGGTTTCTGTCATGGTAACGAAACAAGCTTTAGAGAAGGTATCCAAGACAATGGGGTGAAGAGATGTACACCTTTTTGTTTTCTTGTGCAAAAAGCCACCAAAGGCATGAGACAGGCTATGAACTGGCAGAACCTAAACAACTTTAAAAAACAAAACACCAGACCTTTCGAATGCTGACTTTTAAGATGGAATCATCTATAACAAACCTGGGAGTGGATTTTGGGAGGCCAATCTATTATGGTGAACAGGAAAGAGACTGAAGTCTATTCATCCCCAATCAAGCAGAGCGGCAAGGCTTTGACTCCGGAGGGATGTGAGAGGGGTCTAGGGCTACAATGAGACGCACACAGCCCCCTGATCATTTGAGTTCGACATGAAAAAATATACAATGCTTTATAAGACCTTTAAAACGCACACTAAGCAACGAACCATATAGCTAAGTAGTGTCACACAATTACTTTAAAATGGGTATATGCGTTCACTCTTGTGAGAAGATAGAAAAGCATATGATTCAAAACCAGTGCAATACAGGTTGGTAATCCATTTCAGACTTGAGAGCAACACTAGAATAGTTCCATAACACGTAGTAAGCCCAGCCCTGTGATGGAATGAGGCCTTGTGCTATAGAGTCATTAGTTCCAAAAGATATACTTGTCAGGTAGGTTTAGTATTGTATTGGACGATAGTGGTGGTCCCGATTCAGTGTGTCCAAAAATGTGAAAGATTTCCGATAAGTAGCTCTCTGTCCCACTACCCTAAGGATGGCTTAAGAGAGGATCCTAGACTAGTCCACCCGAGTCAGGTAAGAGAGATGTGGCCAGAACTCTACACCTGTGTAACCCTTTGGAGATTGGGGTGTGTGATGGACAGGTCTGTTAATTTGCTCAGATTTCTCCAGAGACCACCACAAAGGTTCTGGATTCCATTGGGGACAGGGTAGGTTTCCGATGCAGGATTTGGATGTGGTTGATCGCGGTACCTGTATTACAGTTCCAGAGACTAGCCAACTGGTCACCCTTGCCACCCTCAACCTCTCCTAAATCGAAGCCTTTCTGCTCAGGCATACTAGCCAGATAGTTTGGCTAGACATTAATGTCTTTCAATCTCAACAGAATAGGGGTGGCCTTTTGCAATCTATCCAAAGTGCTGATTCTGAAAATCATCTTAACAGTTAGAATTGGTATTGTGATGAATTATGAAGTGTTGTGATGCAGTATGAGGTACTTAACTGAATTGATTTACATACATGGTGAAATGTTTATTGTAAACCATGGTACTATTAAAAATAAAAGGTTTATTTCTAACCTGGGCATTCCTCTTCGACATCAGAGAAATTATTCAACAATTGAGTTAATCTATAAAGGATGGCAATGCTGGAGAACTACACCTACAAGTTACTGTTTGGAAACATTTTCCTTAGTCACTGTTAAACCACCTAACTTGGTTCACAGGGTTTCCTTTGGAGTACACTAGGTTTTCTTAGGGGTAGGGTGGCAGAGTAACGCAGGTCTAACTGTTAAATCGTGAGCAGAGAAATTCAAACATACAGCAAGCACCTTGATAAAAACACAATAAAACATTATTCACACTGTATGTTCTCTAGAAAATATCTTTATTTAGATAAAACTCATGGAAAATCACTACATTCACAAGTAATAATGTGTAAGGTCAATGTGTGCACTAAGCAACCGTGGTATAAAGGCTTTAAAAGTTATTAGAATTTTTGGAAAGTGGTTAAGAGGATGTAGAGAAATGTTACAGTAAGTAGAACTTGTTTCTGTCTTTTAGAAAAGTAGGGAAAAGACAGTTCAAAGGAAGTCTATGGGTCAAATGCCTGCAGAAAGTCAGTATTCTTTCCTGAGAAGGGTCTCACCTTTGGAAAATATCAACAGTTGCAGTCCCAGTGTTCCATGCATGACCTGAAGGATGGCCAGTTTCGGATGCCAGTGACCAGAGGAGAGTGGGCAATGGGGTTATTTTAAAGCCACGCAGGATGCTGGGTGTTTTCCCAGATTCATATCGCACACCAAGCTACCTTCAAGCATTTTGCATCCAGCCCATGCCAGACCACCAACCTAAGCATGGTGATGTCTAGGTGGTTTTGAATTAATTGTAACCACCAGCATTGCTCTAAGCAACCCTCCAGACAATCTTTTATTTAGCATGACAAGCCTTTAGAGAAGGGGAACAACCATATGCAAATAAGGCTTGGCAAAAGGAGCCGTCCAGCCATAACTGATGGTTCAGATTCCTTCTGCATGCGGACGACTTAAGCAAAACTGAAAGTTGATGTCTGGGAGGTTTTGAACTAATGCATAGGCATTGCTTTAAGCAACCCTCCAGCCAGGCCACAGCATGTCTAGCCATTACAGAAAGGGACAGATCATATGCAAATCAGGCTGTGTCCCACCCCCAAAGTGTCTGACCAGCCTGATCTGCACCAACTTCGGCATCTCCGAGCATTCGGAGACTGATGTCACACAAAATACAAAATCCACGTCCTCCCCAGACAGGCATCTTCATATGCCAGTTGGAACTGTTTCAGGTTGCTATAGCTCACTGCTCTGGCAGAGAAGCATCCTGTGGCCGCACTTGCACACGCCATGAGATGCCTCAGCACTGCGAGGTGAACAGAGTCATCCTCCCTTTTGGGTACATGGAGGAGTGGGTCAGAAGGGTCCACAGCTAGACAAAATGTTCCATCTCGAGGAATCAATTTTTCACAAAGGGCAGCAAGCACCAGTCTAGCCACATGACAAACGCGGAGGGAAAATCCACCCCCTGCCATGGGAGCCTCCAGTACTCTTCAGATCGAACACAGCCGCTCTCCCACAAAAGCTTTAGCTTACGCATGGCTGTGAAATTATGGAGTAAAAAAATTAAGAGTCCAACAAGAAGTGCAGGCGTTCAACCACATAGGTAAAACAAAGTTCCACCCAACAGTAACTTTACTCCTCAAAGTAACTGCTGTTCTCTAGCATGGGGTCTGGCATGGATTCACATGCTCATGAATATTCCCCTTATTCAGGCTGGGAATCCTCATTAAAAGAAAAAATCAGTTTCAGTTTCGTTTCTGAACTATCTTTCTCCTAATAACCAATCACTGGTCTCTGGGTCATACTGCCCCACCCAATGACTGCCCTCTACCTAAGCCCCTCCTCAGGCAGCCATCTTCAGATTTTTACAACACGTTCAAGTGTTGGGAGTCCTCGTGCTTAGCTCTCGAGCTTTTACTGCGTATTGCGTTTTTCAAAAGAGTTGAATCTTATTTTTTCAGTCAATTTGAGCCTCAAGCTCCACCGATTCATCTTCCGATTAACGGGGACCCATTTCGGAAATGTCTACGCCCCTCAAGGGTGGTTAATTTTCGTCGAATTTCACTTCTTGGAGGATTCCAGAAGATCTTGGAGGCCTACCCCTCGTGGTCATGGCCGAAGACAAAGGAGACTCGATGCCTCTGTTTAGGATCTGCCGAGGATGTGGACTACAGAACGTCTTCAAGGAGGATGGGCACCCGCGGTGCCTCTAATACCTGCACGCGGATAAATCGCACGTCGAGGAGGCCTGTGCGTTCTGCATGGACATGTCCTCCCGGACCATGAAGGACCTTCACAAGCGACTCGCTGACTGGCTGGAGTCGTAGAGCACGGCGGCAGGTGAGCCCCGGCAACCTACTTCGCCCAAGAGAAAATCGGAGCAGTCTTCTAAGACCTTTGAGGGTGCTCCGGCGACGGGGGCCCAACATAAGGCAAAGCACTGTGAGTCCATGGGCACCGGGAGTGCTGTTGGTACGGGCTCCTCGGCTGCCAGGCCGGGCGCAGCATCGCTGACGCCATCAACCATGACCCGGCTCAATGAAGAGGAAGTCTGACAACCCGGGTAAGCTTCTGGAGAAGGCCCCGTCGTTCAGACGGAGAAAGCCAAGGGGGAGCCACCGTTGAAGGCCTCAGACGCGCCTAAGGTCGTGAAGGCCCAGTTTCACCAGGCTAAGGCTTTGATTGAGGGGGTGGCAGCGTCCCTGGCCCAGACTGCTGAGGCGGCCCCCAAGCCAAGAATTTCCCTGCCTGGCCGGAGGGAATAATCTTTCACGCCCATCGATAAGACCCCTGTGAAGCCCCTGGGTGAGAATAAGGGGATCCGGGGGGTGTACGATAGTCCTACCGGACTCAGATATCTCCTCCTAGGACGAGCTTTCAGGCCTCAAGTCAGTTCTTGACAAGCAGTTCGCCGAGGTCAGATCCTACGGGAAGGATCCCGATGAGGCGGACATGGAGTGAGACGGCGAGGAACGACAGATCGACAAGGAGCCGGAAGACGCTACACCGCTGACAACGCTCCCGTCGCAACCGCTCCCTCCACTGACAGACAGGTCGGAGGACATCTTGCTAGCCTTGCACACGCTGTGCACAGAAATGAAGACAAGGATGCCTTTGCCTTCGGCGGACGATCCAGCGGCGCCTGGACCGTCGAGGAGCCCTCCATCCAAGCAAAAGCAGGTCCATCCACCCTCGCCCTTCCATCCTTTACCTCCATCCCCTCCACCGAGGGACGAGACGGAGACAGACGGCGACGACTGGGACTGACAGCGGTGGCAATGACCAAACTGATCTCTCATCCCCCCCTACCCCCCCCTGACGAAATTGGCTCCTTTCACGCTATGATCGCTAAGGCCTCAGAGCTTTTTCAGCTATGCCCCAAAGAGCAGAAGGAGGGATTCCTTTATCAGCGACGAGAGGCCAAAAGGAAGACTGTGCTTTCAGTCCCGCTGTTTGGCAACATCTGGGATGAAGGGTTGGCCCTCCTGAAGAACCCAGCCTTGGCCCGGGCGAAAAGAGACCAGTATGAGAAGTAGTACCGGGTTCCAGACTCTGCACCGATGTGCCTCAGGGCGCAGCCGTCCACGGACTCCGTGGTCTCCGCGGTGGCAAAGAAGAAATATGCTGGGGCGACGGCATCGACTTCCACTTCCCCGCCGGACAGCGAGGGGAAGAAGCTGGACACCATGGGAAGTCGGGTCATCTCGTCGTCGGCGGCGACGACCATTAAGGCGGCCAACGCTCTCGCTATTGTGGCTCGCCACGATAGCGAGCTGTGGTTTAAAATCGCCCCACTCCTGGACTTCCTCCCGGACGACAAGAGGGCGGAAGCCCTGGAGATCTTGCAAGAAGGAGAGGTGGCGTCAGACCACGCCATCATGGTGGCCACGAACATCGCTGACACCGGCTTCCGCCAGATGGGCAACAGCGTTTGCCTTCGTCATCATGGCTGGCTCAGGGCCACCGATTTCTGTCAGGACATATAGTCGAGTGTACTGGACATGCCCTTCAACGGGAACAACTTGTTGGACAAGGCAGTGGACGAGTCACTGCAGGCCATCAAGGCAGACACTGAGACGGCCTGTGCCTTGGGCACCCTCCATCAACGGCGGCCATACTTTCGGCCCTCCGGAGGCAAGTCACATGGTACCTCCAAAGGATTCTGCGGCAGCTCATAGTCTTACTGTCAGGCGGCCCGTTCATCGTCCCAGGAAGCCTACAGAGGCTGCAACAAGATATAGGACATTGTCGCCGCCAAGGGGCCCAAGGCGGTAAGGCCTCGGCCAAGCAAGACTGAACCGGCAGTGACGTTGGGTCCCCACCCGAGCACCCCGGTGGGAGGCCGGCTGGCAAACTAAATCGGCGTATGGAAGTCCATCTCCACCGACCGTTTGGTGCTGGATACCGTGGCCCACGGACACACTCTGGAGTTCCAGGGGAAGTGTCCCCATTTTCCGCCTGTGGCCAGGAAGGAAAACCACATTCCGCAGCTTCTGCTGAAGGTGCGAGCAATGCTAAAAAAAAAGGGCGCAATAGATCTCGTCCCAAAGAGGCTCTGGGGCTCCAGAGTTTACTTGCAGTACTTCCTTGCCAGAAAGAAGACCAGCGGTTGGAGGCCAATTCTAGATCTTTGCCGCCTCAACAAGTACATAAAATCCCAGAAGTTCCGGATGGTAACCCTCCAGCACGTGCTGGGACAGCTGGAGGAAGGGGACTTCCTGTCGTCGCTGGACTTGGAGGATGCCTACTTCCACCTCCCCATTCGCAAAGGTCATCAAAAGTTTCTGCGCTTCGTGGTCCAAGGGCGGCACTACCAATTCAAGGCCCTCCCCTTTGGGTTGAAGTCAGCCCCAAGGCTCTTCACCAAGTGCCTGGCACCGGAGGCGGCACGGCTGCGCCTGCACCTGCACGGGATCCACATCTACCCCTACCTGGACGATTGGCTCATCCGAGCGAAGTCAAAGGAACTCGCCATCTGACACACAGCAAGGACCGTCCACCTGCTCACGGAACTGGGGTTCTCGATAAACTGTGCAAAGTCCTGCTTGGAGGCATGTCAGGACGCTCAGTTTCTGGGAGCCAGAGTCAACACAGAGGCGCGCCTAGCCGCACCGTCGGAGGACAGGATAAAGGCCATCCTGGGCAAGGTGCAACGGCTGTTGACCATGAAGGTTGCCAGGATCATTCATCTACCTCATCCGGCTGTGCAGGTTGCGGATGCGGCCGCTGCAGGAGTTCCTTGACGCCTGTTGGATGCAAGCGGCAGGAAGCTTCGAGGACAAGATCGCCCTCAACGAGACATTCCGTCGCGTGATTCGGTGGTGGGGTGTCTGCGTGCATCTCTCGGCGGGCACAGACTTCCAAACCCCGGCTCATCAGTAGACTGTGACGACGGACGCCTCCCTAGAGGGATGGGGCGCCCATACCGGAAATCTCCACGCAAGAGGCTTGTAGCTCCCAGAGGAGAGAACGTTACACATCAACGTTCTGGAGCTCCGAGCTGTGTTTTGGGCCCTCAAGTCATTATGTTTGTTTATTATTTGATAATGCGCACAAAACCCAGGGGTAGCCGGGCACAGCAGGTAGAAGGTTACTAAAGCTTGGGTTGCATACAGGGTATAAAAACATAGCAGTGCGGTACATACATATCAATACATATATACATACATATATACATACATATCAAATACATATTCATGGAGTGAGAAACTAACATGTTACCGTATTGCGAGAGTGCACAGGTAAAAGTGTGAGCATAATCATCATTGCTTCCGTCTCTCAAGGTCAAGGTGGTATGGGTCTTCACCGACAACACCACCATGATGTTCTACATTCAGAAGCAGGGGGGCACCAGATCCCCAGCTATCTCAAAGGAAGCGCAGGACCTGTAGCACTGGGCCGTCGCCCAATTGATGTTTCTGGTACTCTTTCAGCTAGAAGGAGTGAAGAACACCGTCGCCGACTCACTCAGCAGGGAGCTGCGCTCTTGCCACTAGTGGGAACTTCGGCAGGATCAGGTGGACCTACTGTTTCAACGATGGGGCAATCCCCAGATCGATCTGTTTGCGACGGCAATGAACACCAAGTGCCAGAGGTTCGCCAGCAGGTTTCCCCAGCCGGGGAGCATGGGGGATGCATTCTTATTCCCCTGGGAAAGCTTGTTTCTCTATGCCTTCCCACCGTTGCTACTGCGACTCATCAGTCATCTCAGACGGTCCCGGTGCAGGATGATCCTTGTCGCACTGGCGTGGCCGAGGCAGATATGGTACCCGGACCTTCTGAACATGTCAGCGTGCCCTCCAGTCAAGCTTCCGGTGGACGCAGATCTTCTCGCCAGAGAACCACGACCCGTTGTCGCTGAACCTGCAGTCCTGGCTCCTGCAGCGCTAGAGTTTGGAGGATACGAGATCCTGGCGGACTGCAAGGAGGTACTTGCCAAGGCTTCATGGACTCTCAAGTCCTACGGACATAAATGGAAGAGGTTCACCGTCTGGTGCCGTGCACAGAAGATAAACCCTCTATGTATTGCAGCCCCTCAAGTGCTGCCGTACTTGAAGTCGCTGGCCAAGGCGGGGCTGGCGCACGCCTCTATCAAGATCCATCTGGCGGCTATCGCCTGCTACACCAGAACTCCAGGGCGATCGTCGCTGTGGTCGCATCGCCTGGATAAGGAGTTCATGAAAGGACTTTTCTGCTTGTTCCCGCAGGTGAAGGCTCTGGCACCGGCGTGGGAACTCAACGTGGTGCTGACTAGGCTCATGGGTCCCCCGTTCGAGCCTCTGCATTTAGCACCCCTGAAATTCCTGTCGTGGAAGACGGCGTTCCTGGTGGCCGTCACCTCCGCACGACGAGTAGGAGAGATCCAGGCCCTCTCGTGTAAACCTCCGTATTTGACTTTCCATGCAACGAGGGTCGTGCTGAGGACGCACCCCTCTTTCATGCCCAAGGTGCCGTCGGACTTCCATCTCTACGATCCCTTGGTGTTACCTGTTTTCTTCCCATCGCCTTCGTTGCCGGCTGAGAGGACTTTGCACTCGGTGGATGTGGCTTGAGCGCTGAAGTTCTATGTGGACTGCACAGAGTTTTCAGAAGACGTCACAGCCGTTTGTGAAATTTTGGTCCTGTGAACCAGGGGAAGGCCCTCTCCAAGGCCTCCATTTCCAGGTGGCTCTCCGACTGCATCACACACTGTCACCGGTTGGCAAACCGACTGTTGCCTGGCCGTCCGAGAGCCCACTCGACCAAAGGGATCGCTGCAACTACGGCGTTCCTGTAGAGTGTGCCCCTGCTGGACATCTGCAGGGCTGCTAAGTGGAGGTCAACGCACACCTTCACGAAAATCTACTGCGTCGACCGGGATTCCAGGGAGGAGTCCAGAGTCGGCCAAGCAGTGCTGCGCAACCTGTCCGCTTGAAGGTGAGCCTGGTGAGGAGGTAAGAGATGCTTAATGTTGAGTTGTTGAAATGCTTAATGTTGAGCCTTGCCTTGCCACCTCCCGTGGTTGTACACGTGTGTACTGCTATGTATTCTTGTATTCATGAGCATGTGAATCCATGCCAGATCCCATGCTGCAGAAGGAACAAGTTAGTTAACTGTAACTGTTGTTCTCCAGCATGGGTCTGGCATGGATTCACATGCGAACCCTACCACCTACCCCTCTGCGGCTCTTCTCTTGGTCCTACTGCCACTTTACGTGCTACCAAATCTGAAGATGGCTGCCTGAGGAGGGGCTTAGGTAGAGGCAGTCATTGGCTGGGGCAGTATGACCCAGAGACCAATGATTGGTTATTAGGAGAAAGACAGTTCAGAAACGAAACTGAAACTGATTTTTCTTTTACAAAGGATTCCCAGCCTGACGACAGGGAATATTCATGAGCATGTGAATCCATGCCAGACCCATGCTGGAGAACACAAGTTACAGTAAATAACTTGTTCCTTCTTCTGGTCCATAGTCCCCTTTCCTACAGTAACCCTGACGCAGTCCCATCTAAAACTGTCCATTATGATTAGGCCAATGGAAACGACTAAAGGAAAGGTTTGCACCTAAGAGGGCTGTGCTGTGGCCGCTCATTAGCTTGGCAGCAAACAAAAGGAAAATATATTGTTTTGTGCTAAATGTTAGGCAGAAACCTGTGCAGTTCCCTTAGGGACCACTGCAAAAAGTTTAAGACTACAGGTTTTAGCAGTAAACCCAATTGGTAGCAGTCCGTACCACCCATATTTACCAGGTAGCTGTTGCTGAGCAGTCAGACTTCTCTCAATGTTCACGTACTGTACAACGCTCTTTACTCGCTGATAAGGCAAGTCTCCCCTGCAGAACCTCAAAGCCTGCATCCACTACAAGTACTACCAATACAGCGACCAATAAAGTACTTCACTCTTCGTACAACTGTACTGCCTCCATAACTAATGTGATTACAAATGTGTCCACCACCACGGACAACGAGCCCCCCAGTGTAAAATCTGTGATGTGCAATTCTTCTACCACCATTTTGAATGCTATTGTGCCAAATGCTATGCCACATGTGTCCACCACCACTGAAAATGAGCCCCCCAGTGTAAAATCTGTGATGTGCATCTCCCCTAACACCCACAGCGCAACCACTCCCTCACCCTCCCTCATCATGAACCCCCCAGCCACTACTGAACCCCACCTGAAATGCGCCATAATTAATGCTAGGTCCATCAATGCCCACGCTCTAGACATCCACGACCTCCTAACCTCCCATGACCTAGATCTACTCATGATCTCAGAAACATGGCCACATGAGGCCTCCGGCCCGGCGCTCTCCCTCGCCCTACCCCCTGGCTTTTCCATAACTAGACAAGATCGCCTCTCCAAAGGTGGAGGTGTAGCAATTATTGCCAGAGACTGCCTCTCTATCAGAAAGGTAGAGAAATCCCTGACCAACAACAACAGCGACTACCTCCAAGTCAAAATAACCCTCTCTCCCCACTGCACCATTACTGTGCACACTGTCTACCGCCCTCCAGGCCCAACAGGAGACTTTCAAGCCTCTCTCATCCACCTCCTGACAACCTCAAAAAACAGTCTAAAGCCATTCTCCTTGGGGATGTCACCCTAGGGCTCTGGGATAGTAAGGATGTAGCAGCCAAATCCCTTGACTCTGCCCTCAATGCTCTAGGCTACAAGAACACCATCATTAGCCCAACTCACACCCAGGGCAGAACGCTCGACTGGATAGCACAGCACAACTGCCCACTCATCATCACAGGAAACACTCCCACCCCATGGTCTGACCACCACATCATCACCTTTAGCATCCTCACCACTAGCTCCCCTGCTGCCTCCTCACCTCAACCGCTCCCACCCTGCCTCGCCAGAAGCTCCCGCCAGCTCACTAAGGAAAGGCTACTGCCCTTCCTCCAAGGCCCAGCCTTCAGACCACCTTTTTCATCAGACCCAGAAACACTCGCAACAACCTGTGATGTTGCCATCAAAGTAGCTATCAACTCCATTGCCCCTCTCAAACCTTGCAAATCCAAACCCACTACCCATTCCAACTCTTGGTTCACCCCTGACCACCTCACACTCCGCACGAGAAAAAGGCTGCACTCACACAGTGGCAAACGTCCCACTCTGAAAAAGACAAGATGGTCTTTAAAGCCCTATCCACCAAATACAAAAAGGCCATCACCCAAGCAAAGGCTAAATCCTTTCAATCCAGAATCTCGGAAGCCCAATCTAGCACAAAAGAAATCTTCGCCATTTTCAGAGAGCTCGAGGCACCCACTCCCGCCCCCCAGAATTTCACCAAAGACAAAGAGTGGTGTGACGAAATACAAACGGCCATGCAAACCAAATTAAGCCTCCTCAAAAACAAAATACTAGCCACTAAACAAGCCCTACCCAATAAGCATATCCCTATCCCACCACCTGCCCCGGATCGCCCCCTACCCTTCTCCTTCAAAACCCATTCAGGAAAAAGACATCATCAACATAATGAGGAACATCAAACACTCTAACTGCAAAGTTGATGCATGCCCAGCCTCCCTTATCAAAGACTGCACGGAAGCACTAGCTCCCTTCCTAACAGCCTTTGTGAATGCCTGCTTTACCACAGGGAAAGTCCCTGCCTCCCTCAAGGAAGCTTCGGTCCGCTCTCTTTTGAGAAAGCCAACTCGCGATACCACCTCCCCCAACAACTACAGACCCATCACCACTGTCCCATTCCTCCTCAAAATATTGGACAAAGCAGCCTACCTGCAGGTCCAGCACTTCATTATGATATGCTATGGCATTTGTAACGCGCCTATACACAAGTGTTTCAAGGCGCGACGAGGCAGGGAGGGGGGAACAAGGGGAAGACAGACAACGATCCTACTAGGCCAGGTGTTATTCAGACCGCGCAAGTGCAGGGGTAGGGGGAAGGGAAAAGTGCAAGGGGAAGGGGAGGGGGGAAGTGCAGTACAAGTAAGTAGAATAAAGTAAATGAATAGGGCCAGCTGGTGGCAAGTGCAAGGTAAGTGCAGAGAAGTGCTAGGAAAGGGGGGGCTGTAGGGATACAGAGACAGTCCCTCAGTGCACGGGTTGCCAGGGAGGCAGTGCAAGAGGAGAGTGGCTGGGCCCAGGACCGAGGTCGGTGAGAGTGGCCCAGTTGCAGATTCGGTGCAGATTCAGTCGAGAATTTAGCAGGGGAGAGGGAGAGAGAAAGCAGAAGCAAAGAGGAAGGTTTTGAGGTGCTTCCGGAACCGGAGATGGTTCTCCTCAAGTTTCAGGGAGGCAGGAAGGCTGTTCCAGAGGGACGGCGAAAGATCTACCCCCAGCTCGTTGCTTCGAGAAGCGGCTGACCCTGAGGGAGTTGGAGATGGATGAGCGAAGGGCTCGGGAAGGAAGATATTTAGGAAGAGAGTTGAAGGTATTTAGGCCCCAGGCCCCAGAAGGCCTTGTGGACAATGCAGAGGGTTTTGAACTTAAACCTCGCAGCCACTGGGAGCCAGTGTAGAGATTTCACTCCTGGAGAGATACGGTCCCTGGGCTTGAGGCCAAGGACAAGTCTCGCAGTTCTGTTCTGGATGAGTTGCAGGGGGCGGAGAGTGGAGGCAGGCAGATTAAGATAGAGGCTGTTACAGTAGTAACATTGACGAGAACAAACTCCTTGGACTCTGCCAATCTGGCTTCCGCCCCAGACACGGGACTGAAACCGCCCTACTTGACCTGAAAAACCAGATGGACGATGCTAGAGACATGGGTAAACCAGCATTTCTTCTACTCCTTGACCTATCCGCGGCCTTCGACCTCGTGGATAATGGCGTCCTATGCCACCACCTTTCCTCCACTGCCAAATTCTCCCCAGAGGCCACAGCCTGGATCACCTCTTTCTTACAAGACAGAACCATGCAAGTATTCTCTGACCTAGCTGCCGCATCACCAACCGTTATACTTTGTGGTGTACCCCAAGGCTCCTGCCTCTCCCCCACCCTATACAACATCTTCACACAACCCCTCTTCCTCATCCTCGACGCTATGGGCATCTCCTACACCAACTACGCCGACAACACTCAGATTCTCCTCACTTTCACAGGTAACTATGGCACTGATCCCCTGACCCTCAACAACCTCTACAACACCATCCAAGCCTGGATGGCAGACAACGGACTATGCCTCAACTCTGACAAGATGGAACTCCTCCTGGTAGGTTCCCCCGACACGCTAAAAAATCTAGATGCCCATTTCAGCCACTTCACCATAGACTCCATTAAAATTCCAGTCTCCGATTCTGTCAAAACTCTGGGAGTGTACCTGGATTCCAGCCTATCCATGGATAGACAAGTCAACACAATAGCCTCCGCAGCTGCATATCATGCCAAACTTATCAACGCAGTCAGACCCTTTCTCTCCAAAGAGAACTGCACCAACATAGCCAGAGCCATCACTGGCTCTAGGCTAGACTACTGCAACGTACTCTTTCTAGGAACCTCCAACAAAAACTTAGAGAGACTACAAGTAATACAGAACAATGCTCTCTAGGCAGCCCAAGGCATTGCTAAATGAGAACACATCTCTGAAGCCAGAAAACTAGCCCACTGGCTCCCAATAAAGGAAAGGATCGTATTCAAAGCCCTGACAATGACCCACAAGTGCATACACCTCACTGCTCCTGCATACCTCTCACAAAGGATCCACCCCGTCTCCACTACCAGGCCAACCAGATCACCGTACACCAACATGCTCTCTGTGCCACTAAAAAGAGTAAAAGCGGGCGGATCCAGCTTCCCCTATCTCGCGCCCACTAACTGGACTGCCTTACCTACCACTATCCGAGGTGAGGCCTCCCTCACCACCTTCTCCAAAACTCTGAAAACTACCCTCTTCACATAAGGCCTGACACATCAGCACGAATACTTATCATATATGTTGTAATATACGACCAAATGCAATATCTGTAACAGTATGATGTCTTGTAGTATTCATAATATGTCAACAATCGCTGTCATGCCTGTACCATGTAACTAAGTTATTGCAAGTAACAGCCCCTCAATGCCCCTGGGCTGCTTGCACTCTATATTAATATAAATAAATAAATAAGAATAGTTAGGCAGTATATAGAGTATACACGTTAGGTACAAAAATACAGTAGCACAAGCAAACACTGACCAGAGCTTTGGTATAAAATGATATCATTATTTATTTAAAACCACACTTGTAAAAATACACTGGCACTAATGTCAAGCAAGTTCAACCACAGTCACTAGAAATATATACCCCTCCCTGATTGAATTATTCGACAAGTCTAAGTTAAGACACCACTTATTTGCAAAACAGAGGTGAGCGCGTAACCTTAGATGGCACTCCAATAATTCAGTTTTTAAAAGGGAGAGAAAAGGCAGAATTAGGAAAACACACAATACCAACACTTTTAAAGAACCACAGCAAGTCAAGAAAGGCAGGGTCTACTGTAGAGCAAAAAGTTCATAGGCCAGGCCCACTCTTGAAGATAGCAAGGCGAAATGTGCCCAAGATCACACAGTTGAAGTACACTTTAAAAGTCTTTGCAGATAATTCAAAAAGGAGTTAGATCAGTTCAGAAAAGTTAGTTAACAGGTCCAAGGTCACCCCAGGAATAGAGTCAAGGATTTACGGGACACCTTGAACAGTCTGTTGCAAGGGAGACCAGGCGGGCACAGTACCTGAAATGGTGAGAAAGCTCCAGCGGGGCAGTTGTTCCTGGCAGCGGATGCAAGTCGGTGCTTCGTTCAGGGGAAGAGAAGATCTCGACGTGGAGGAAAGCTGGAGGTCGTTGCACTGCCAGGTAAGAAACCAGCCGCGGAGTTTCCCGGTTAAAAGATACTACCCTTTTATTCGCGGTAGTGGTGAAGCGTGGCTATCCGGCCGCCGGGGTGCTTGGCACGGGCGATTCGACCACGCGACGATCCAGGAAGGCGAACAAAGGTGAACTGGTTAACCCCACTAGCTCAAAGGAAGAAAACTCTCCTGGAAGAAGATCTTCTCTGTCGTTGGGAAGTGGTGAGTTTGGTTCAGCAGGGCTCCACCGGTGGTGTCGTCGTTGCAGGTCGGCTCAGCTTCTCCCTCTTCGGATTCTTTAGGTCCTGTGGCGACTTCTGAAGTTCCAGTCCCCAAAGCCCTGCTTTTATGCAGAAAACCCCCATTCATCAGCCTAGCTGTCAATCAAACATGCTAATTGGTGAGCCGGGCGGCTCACCACTGAGCCAATCACACAAGAGTGCGACTTGAGTTGCCGAGGCAACTCACTCCAGGGTGCCTATTCCCCCCTCCCACACATCCTGTAGACCCAGACAGAGTGGCACCACTTTTGGAGGCTTCTGTGCAGAAGCCCGCCAAAAGTGGAACAAAGGGCTCGACTTGGGTTGGAGTTAGAGGCGAACACAAACGCCATTTTAAAACCGAGTCCTGGCAAAAGACCCAACCGGGGAATAAATATTAAATAAATAACCCGGCGGTATCTTTAATATTGCACCAAAAAAAGTGGTGCGTTTAAAATGAATGGGAAAATCCCATAGGAAATATTCCGGTGGAATATTTCGCGTGGTAACCACTGCCACCAGCCAGAAACTCTACAAGGGGGGACTGGACAGTGCCCCCTTGAAAAACAGACCCACGGGCAATCGAATTACCCCTATCAGTACTACCCCAATATGATGGTTTGTACTGGTTCTGTTCATAATTTAAAACTAGTAAAGTCAATGGTGACTTTACATGCCCTGGGAGACAGTAATCAGTCCCAGCGTATGGAGTCTATGTTTGGGGGCCATTATGACACCCCTGTGTTACTCCACTGAGGGTGCTGTGTACCACACTTACCAAAAACACATGAAGCCCTATGGTGTAAAAAAAACCATAGCCCATAAAACACATTACAAAGTCAAAGGAAATTCTCAACTCATGCCTAAGAGTGGGAGAAAAAGAGTCTCACTCTTAGCAGGAGAAAAAATTAAACCCCAAAAATCCAGCAAAGCTGCTGGGGGACTCACTAGGTTTGGAAATTAGCCTATACAGATAATTCTCCCTAACACTAAGCACATACAGCTCTGATCCTGTCCCCAATGGAACAGAAGTCCCAAAGTTAAGTTGGAAAGTGATCTGTCCAGTCGGTGCCTAGCAGGGACTTAGGTGAGTAATTCTATCCACAAACGGTTCTGTTTTTTTTTTCTTTTTTTTTTTTTTTAAATGTACTTTCAAATAAAACACCATATGCCCAGCAGCTGCACAGATTCTTTCTGGTCACAAATCATATACGTGGTGTGTGTTGTCTTTATTGGCAGTACAGCTTATAGTTTAGTTTTATTCAGCACAGAAAGCCTTTTTGTCATTAAGATTACATACATTCTCATTCAAGACCATAGGATCCAGTAGAACCACCCAGCTGAAGCAGTGGGTGCTGCTTGCATATTTCTAGAGTCCATTGGCAGATCCAGAATCGCTATGCAGATCTACCTTTTTTCACTGAGATGTACCATATTCCTGCTTTTACTTGCACACAGTATATTGGACCATTTCCAGGGGTGTACTTGGCAGGACACTTTAACACCTGGTGTCTTATTGTTGAAATATTCTTTTGCCTAGCATCATACAAACTTGATATTTTATTTATTTTTGGTATCTTTAACTAATTTCTGATGTCAAGGTTTGTTATGCATATTCTAGATTTCGGCCCTCCGATTCTTTTATTGCCTATTTCGCAGATTAAAGTTATGCAAATATATAGTTCCTCTTAGCATGCCACAGTTACAGAGGTGTTTGCCTGAAAGGTATCCTATTGCTCTTTTTATTTAGATCTGGTTAGAGAGTTGGATCGCTTGTCCCAGGAAAAGTTGGAGCTGAAGTGCCAGTCTGAGAAGGATCGATCTAACCTGATGTCTCAAATGAAAGTGCTGGAGGTAGAACTTGAAGAGCAGATGAGCAGAAATCAAGAGCTGGCTATAAAGACATTGCAAGTCTGTGACCTTCAGCAGCAGATACAAGTGTTGGAGAAACAGCTGAAAAACCAGCGACACTTCATGGATGTAAGTCCTCTTGCAAGAATTCAGTTGGCTGCTGAAGTTGTTCATACAAGGGTTGAGAGAAGCTCTAAGCAAGACATGCATCTTTGTGGTAAAGAAGATTGCATGTGCATCTTATGATCAAATACATGAAGGAGCTTTTTAGAACAGGCTTTGAGAGTAGAAGGTTTGCATTCTGTTCATAGGGTTTCTTTTTCCCGATCATGGTCTGAATATGTGGTATGTTTGTGCCCTGTGATTTGAATGTGTGGTGATGACTTGTTCTGGCTTACCCTGACTATCTAATAGCAATATACCCTTTGATTTCATGCTGTAAAAGCATAATGTGATTGTCTGATAGTAACCTGCTTAGCTGTGAGTTTGCTTTTGCAGACGGCACCACTTCACCTGCATTGTTCTTGTGGCCCTGTTGACTCGAATACTATGATGTGATTCATAGAGGACTTGTTTAGAAAGATTGGTGACTCCAGAACCATTCATCTGTTTAAAAAAAAAAGAAATTCCATTCTACATTCAATTTTTAGTTCCTATGTATTAGGCAGGTTTTTTGTTTTCACAGGGCTATCCTTCAGCCTAATCAAGTTTTGACATATGCATCGTCTGCTCACATAGGGTAGTGATAGTCAGCCAGCCAAGGTGTTGAGTGAGGGTTTTCCGCAGCCCTCTGGTATGTGTTGTTGCAAGACCTATTCTGTGTAGAAGTATATGATAACAATTAAGTTAGACCAAAACACACTCAATAAATAATGTAGCAGAAAGCAGTCCGGCATAACTCTTAAGAGGGCTTGGTCTAATACCATAGTACAAGTAGTGTCATAAACACAATAAAGTGCACTGCACATGATATATTGTAGAAATAAATATATATATCTTCAGGTAAGCAAGAATTAAGTTGATGCAGTTCAGTGCCGCAAAACCCTTCAAAATCAGTGGAAAATCTCTAGTTGAAGTGATGTTAATTAAGATGCTGGTTCTATTCAACAAAATCCTTGAAATTGGGCAGGTTATGGAAGCTACACTACCTTAACAGTTAAGTTATTGAGCAGAGGGAATAAAAAGATTTTATACCAATCCCATTCCGTTTCCCTTCTAGAAAAAGAGGCTTCTCTTTAAAAGGTGCACAAAGAAAACAGCTGGATGGATTTGCACCAAATAAGAAAAATTGGGTACAAAGAATTGCAGATATTCCTTTTTTTTGGTTTGATGTAAATCCGTCCAGTTGTTTCTTTAAAAAAGCGACGGAGAAGGTATGCAGCTGCCACCCCAAATCTTCTGGATTCCATGGGGCATTGCTTGAAGTCGAGGCAGTGTTTTTCAAAAGTAAAATTCCAGTGGCATTTTTGATTTTCATGAGTTTGTTTTTTAAATTAATGGAAAGAGGAAATATTGCAGACAAGCCATGTTAACCTTTAAATTAAGAATAAGTAGTGGGCTGAAGAAGTGGCAGGCAGCTTTGTATTTCACAAAGCCAATAATATTGTAATAATGTGTTCTTCTGAAGTGTTCGTTATTGAACAAACTCTTTCACTTCAAATGGCTTCCCAATTTCTGAGTTATAAACAAGCTAGTAAACCAGCCCATACATAGTTGAGCTTATTCTGTCCTAAGTCATTATTTTCAGATATGTCATTTAAACATGTTAGCTTTTGTACAACAGAAAGAATTGTTTCTGATTCATACAAAAAGGCATTCCTTTCAGTGCAACACACTCAGTGATGTGAATTTCAATGGAAATGTCAAGGGCAGGTCCCGTGTTACCTCTGCCTTCCTCGTTCCAGTACCCTTTTACCCTGCCTCACTCTTATCTCAGTACTACTGCCTCGCTTTTCTTCGTTGCAGTACCCCATTAGTAATCTGTTATCCTGCCTCGCTCTTCCTCATCCCTGTACCCTATTAGTAATACATTAATCCCACCTCCCACTTCCTTGTCCCAGTACCCTTTCAGTCCATCGCACACATCCCCAGTCAGTGCCCTGCACATGTTGGGAAAGATTTCTTCTATTTTCAACTATTTGCTATAGCTTGAGTACTGTACTTATTTTGCAGGTAAGTAAAGTCTTTTTGCTTTACTTCACTTGCTGAAATTGCCTATTTCGGGTGCTCTGGTCAGTCCATAAAGTTAATAGTGCAGGGGGACTCGTTTTTTACTGTAGTGAAGTGCGTTCTAGGGGTACGTTGTATCCCTTTTTTCTTTTTCTCTAGTAACATTCTTACCTTTTAGATGTGCCTAGGAGAGGTTGGTGTCAGTGAGCACAGTTCTTGATTTTTCAGTATACTTGTGTACACGTTTATTTTTTTACTGCATAATGTCATTTTAGGTACCATATACCCAAAATGGGAGTGCCATGTGGTTTTTGCTGTTCTTTGGCCATCTTGTTCTTTGGCTGTCCTGCCTTATCGGGTAAGGAAATGCCATATAACGCATGCACATTCACTGGATCCAGCTTTGACTTGCGGTTCCATTCCACACTTCAGTCTGCTGATGTCTGTTTTTGGATGACCAAAATTGCCAATGCCAACTATATTGGTGACACCCCCCACCCCCCAATGCCTTTTGCTGCGATCCTTCATGGTTCTTGTCAGTGTTTAAACCCTTGAACAGGTGAGACCGACCAGCCTGGAACCCTGCATGAGTAGCTGCCATCTGAATCTGTTGTAAGTGCTCTGGGACCATCCGGCGGGCTGTTAAACCTTTGCAAAGGCCTATCCTTTGTACTGGTCTCAGTCCTGGTCTGGAGCTGAGGACTCTGCAGGTCAATCCTGCTTGCTGCTACTCTCCAGTGTGAAGAGGGGCCTTCCTGCAAGGAAGTCTACTTCATCGACACAGATCTCAATGTCACCCCCTGATCTCGGTGAACTTCGCTGATGTCCATCTCATACATCTCCTGGGGCTCTCATCTCACTGTGTGATCTGCTGTGGTTGCTGTCCTGAAGGCCTGGGCCATCCACCGACCGACGTTACCTTCGTAGACACCTTTATCGAAGCTGTCACGATCCTAGCCATCAAATGGGATCACCGGATCATCCTCTGGGACTTCAACATATGGTTCAAAGAAGAGAACGCAAACTCGAAAAAATTGCTAACAAGGCAGCTTGATACAATGAGACTATGCCAGATGGTGAAAGGAGCGACGCACTCGGCAGGCCATACTCTTGACACAATCTTCACCAACAAAAACTGATCTCAACTGTGCCACCAATACAAATACTATGGCGCGACCACCTCATTATACCATTTGTGATCCAATTTTAATTTAAAGCATCCAAACAGGCCGAAAAGCTCCCCCCGATCTAGAAAATAAACTGAAATAACGTCAAAAGAAGTATTTTCGAAGAACTATACTCCTCAAAACCATCGATCACAACCTTGGACGCGACTGACCTAGACGAAAAAGCAGACCTTATCCAGAACAAATTGGAAAATAGCACCCGAATGGAGAAAAAATGATGACCAAGCCAAAACATTAGTTTATCAAAAACAAAAGTGAGCATTCAAAAAGGAAACTCTTAAAGCCAAAAAGAAATACTACGACAGGATCACAAAAGCCACCAACACTCAAAGAACTATTCAACACTGTAAACAAGATGAGAAATCACCCTGTATGCAATAATAAACACTGGAACCTGTGGAAAATCATCAACTACTGGACTAGGCACTGTTAGACAGAAACCTGTGCAGTTCCCTTTGGGAACACTGCAAAAGATTTAGGACTACAGGTGTTAACAGTAAACCCACTTGGTAGCAGTCTGTACCACCAAGATTTACCTGGTAGCTGTGGCTGAGCAGTCAGACTTTCCTCAAGAAGAGTTAGGCAGTATGCAAAGTATACACAATAGGCACTCGGATACAATAGCACAAGCAAACACTGACCAGAGCTTTGGTATCAAAGTATATATTTATTTAAAAACACACTGTTTGAAACACTCCAGCACTCTTATTTGTAAAACACTCTAAACACAGTTATTATTATGATATATACAACCCTTATTCCTTATCAGACCAGTCTTAGTTAACACCACTTATTTCCAGACTGAGGTGAGCGCTTAACTATAGATGGCACTCCAATAAGTTCATGAAAAAGGGAGGGGAAAAGGCAGAATATGTGAAGATCCACCACAGAAGAGCAAAAAGTCACTGGTGAGCCAAAGTCCATAGGCTGGGCCCACTCTTAGAAAGAGCAGAGCACAAATGCGCCCAAGATCACACAGTTACACTAGGCTTTGAAAGTCTTGCAGAGAGTTCGAAAAGAGTTTATAGAGGCTCAGAAAAGTTTAGCCAGGGTGTCCCAGGCTAGCCCAGGTTCGAAAGCCGGGGCTAAATCTACCCCGTACAGTCAGTGGCAAGGGATTGCGGAACACGGTATCTTAAGTGGGAAGGATCCTCCAGCGGTGGCAGTTGTTCCTGGCAGTGGTTGCAAGTCTCGGCGTCGTTGAGAGGA
The DNA here is from genome assembly GCF_040938575.1 of Ambystoma mexicanum. Lineage (NCBI taxonomy): Eukaryota > Metazoa > Chordata > Amphibia > Caudata > Ambystomatidae > Ambystoma > Ambystoma mexicanum. The sequence goes on along the minus strand of NC_090931.1, from coordinate 902,961,454 downwards.
AGAGAAGATCTCGACTTGGAGGAAAGATGAAGGTCGTTGCACTGCCAGGGAAGAAACCAGCCGCAGAGTTTTGTGGTTAAAGGTATTACCCTTTATTTCGCGGTCGTGGTAAAACGTGGTATTCCGGTTGCTGAGGTGCTTGGCACAGGCAAGGCCGCCACGAGATGCGTCGGGAAAGCGAAAAGACGGTGAAACTGGTTATCCCCACCAGTCAAAGGAAGAAGACTCTCCGGCGGGAGATCTCCTCTGTCGTTGGGAAAAGTGGTGAGACGGTTCCGCAGGGCTCCACCCGTGGTGTCGTCGTAGCAGGTCGGCTCAGCTTCTCCCTCGTCGGATTCTTAGGTCCTGTGGCGACTTCTGAAGTTCCAGTCCCCAAAGCCCTGCTTTTATGCAGAAAACCCCAATTCACTCAGCCTAGCTGTCACTCAAACATGATAAGGGGTGAGCCGGGCGGCTCACCACTTGGGCCAATCAGGACGGAGTGCGACTTGAGTTGCCTAGGCAACCCAGTCCAGGGTGCCTAAATTCCCCTCCACCTCTCCTAAGTACCCCAGACAGAGTGGCACCACTTTGGAGGGCTTCTGTGGAGAAGCCCGCCAAAAAAGTGGAACAAAGGCTCGACTTGGGTTGGAGTCACAGAGGAGAACACAAACGCCATTTTAGAACCGAGTTTTGGCAAAAAATACCAACCAGAGAATTAATAATAAATAAATAAACCGGCGGTATGTTCGAGGCTATCGTAATTAAATAAATAAAGATAGTAGCCTCGAACAAAGGGGAAATTCACATAGAGAAATATTCGCGGTTGAATATAAAAATTAGTATCCACTGCCACCAGCCAAAACTCGATCAGGGGGGACAGAGACATGCCCCCTCGACTAACAGACCCCGGGGCAATCGAATTGCCCCGGCCAGTACGTCCACATTATGATGGTTTGTACTGGCTCTGTTCAGAATTCAAGACTAGTAAAGTCAATGGTGACTTTACATGCCCTGGGAGACAGTAGTCAGTCCCAGGTTATGGAGTCTATACTGGGGGGTCACTATGACACCCCTGTGTTACTGCACTGAGGGTGCTGTGTAACACACATCACAAAAATACATGAAGCCCTATGGAGTAAAAGACCCCATAGCCCATTAAACACATCTAGAGTCAAAGGAATACACTCAAATCATGTCCAAGAGTGAGGGTAGAAGAGTCTCACTCTTGGCAGGAGAAAAAAATAAACCCCAAAAATCCAGCAAAGCTGCTGGGGGACTCACTAGGTTAGGAAATTCAGCCTAAACAGAGAATTCTCCCTAACGGGCACAAGTCAGTTTCAGACCCTTGAGTGGGACAGACAGTGCTTCTCTCTATATGGGGCGACCTAAAGACCAACACAGACTGCCAACACTAACTTGGCACTGATACTACCCGACCTCTCCGCAGCATTCGTCACAGTCAGCCATAACATACTAATCAAGGGACTGGATGAAATAGGCATCACTTACACAGCGCTGCTCTGGATGAATTCCTTCTTGTCTTAAAACAAACATTATGGATAAAACCATTTAAATCCATACCATGGGACACCAGCTGTGGATGGAGTACCACAAGGATCCTCACTATCTCTGCTCCTCTTCAACATCTATATGACGCCACTAATCAAGCTCATCAAAAGACATGGCTGGACCTGCTACAACTACGCAGATGACACCCAAATCTACAAAATTGGTGATGAACAAGGGGAAAACACAACGCTAATGGTGTCTCAAAGAACTTTACCAATGGATGAACACTAACTACCTCAAAATCAATCCGGCAAAACTGAAATCATGATTACATCCAACAACCAAGGAAGCAGCCAGTGCATCCCATGGCCCACTGAACTGGGAACAGCACCCTCACCATCCAAAGTTATATAAAAACCTGGGTTTCCTAATGGACAATGAGCTAACCCTTGAACCGCAAGTAAACGCGATAATCATGAAATGCTTCTTCCATCTGCACACATTCAAAAAGATTCTACCATTCCTCTCATTAATGAACAAAACACTGGCCATCTCCCACATCATGTTCAGGAATGCCAGATTATTTACTGAAGAAGCTGCAAAGTCTACAGAACGCAGCGACCAGACGTCTCCTCAAACTCTCACAAAGAGACCACATTACTCTGGTGCTAAAGATGCTACATTCGCTACCCATCAAAAAAACCTTCAAAATAATGTGAATAACACACAGAGCAATCCACGGCCTAGAGACGGAATTCATAGAAAAGAAAATCTCGATCTACCAGCCGACTAGAACACTCAGATTTAGCAATGACATCTGCCTAGAGCCTAATCCATATACGAGGAAAAAACTTGCCGACTAAGCATTCTCTTGTCTAGCTGTAAAACTTTGGAACTCCCTCCACAGAGAAATCCAAACCATGAAGGACCATCTTAAATTCAGAACATTTCTAAAAACGTGCCTCTTCAACTCAGAACGGAACGACAACAAATCAACACCACCCACGCCTCATAGAATGAACGTACAACTGATAATGGACTCGGGAGTAGGCCGACCGGAGTGAAGTGCAGGAAAGTAGAGAGGCCTCTGAACGGGAATGAGGCCCAGGTGTTATCTGTCCCCTAGAGAGTCAAACCAGAAACAAGGGAGAGAAATGGGCCCAACTTAATTGAACCCCAGATAGAGGGCCTTCGGTGAAACAGGGGAGAGAGAGGTATCCCGAACTCGGAAACTAATGGACCGTGGGGAACAGATTACACGGGAGCACAGGGTTCCCTCAAATTTTGGGCATCTTAGCACTCAGTGCTGTATCTCAAATTTAGGTGTCACTGCTTTCACTGTTGTCCCAATTCTGGGATTTCACCATATATTGAGGTACCTTAGGTTTAGGCGTTTTGTCGTTTCCTGCTGTCTCTCAGATCTGGGCATCACTGCATTTGCTCTTTAGCTCCAAATTTAGCTCTTCACCCCATAGGAAGGACTGGGGACTGTAAAGACTGGTAGGGGGTGTCTGTACTTCCGCTCTCTATATGGTAGAGGAGAGGCACAGAGGACCCCAGCCAAGATTCTCTATTTGGTAGCAATGGACGAGCAATCAAGGCCTAGCTTCTCAGGAGGTGATGCGGGCTGGTTCTTAAGTACAGTGTAGTCCCCGAACCCCCACAAAGGAATGTCCACACCCTGTATTACTGAAAACACAGTCTTTATATAATTAATATTCAAAGGTATGTACACAATCACAATAACGCACTTTGTACTCGGAAGTCAACAATGATAAATATATACAATTCTAAAGTGGTACCACCAAGGTTATCGAATCTCATTAAAGTGCATCAACTGTACGGTTAAAATGTCACACAGATCAATAACGAGGAAACCAGCAATAGAGATAGGCAGGAGCGTAAAATGGTTGAAACGGTAGTCTTATTTCCTCCTATTAAGGTTTTACCCCCCCCCCCCAATGTACCTGGTGGAGTAGAGTTCACCGAAGATGCGTCGACCGATCCTTCTTGAGTGATTCCCTTTAAAGGAGCCACGGATCGTCGAGAGGCGTCGAGGAACTCAGCGTTCGGTGTCTGGGAATCTACAGCCCTTCTTGAGTGCCCTCCCTTTTAGGCAGGAGTCACGGGTCGTCGAAAGTCCGACGGCGAACAGGTTGAACTACGGCCGTGAAGTGGCAGCTTCGTTCCTAGCGGTGCTCGTCGACGACAGAGCGTTGGCGTCCTGCAAGGCACCTTGGTGACGATAGTTCTGGACCGTAAAGAGATAATGAAGAACTGTGGCCCAGCAAGGGCGTTGTCGTCGGCGTCTCTGTGGTCCTTAGGTTGCGGGAAACCCACCGGCGGATGCTCCTCGGCGCGTGGACGGTCAGGCCTTCTCCAGCAGGATAAAGCGGGCGACGATGCAGACAAGAGCGTCCGATGATCAAATGAAGTTCTTAGGCAAACAGGAGCACGGCGGCTCCGGTCGGCGACGGCGGTCGTCGACTGGGTAGGGCAACAGTCCGGGTGCTTCTCTTTGAGATTCCGCGGCAGTCCCTGTCTCGGGTCGGCAGCCTGTCATAGGTCTGTCTACCAGGGAGGTTTGGCAAAGATCAGCTGTGCACGATGGTCCCTCGTAGCTCGGGAAGAGGGCGCCTTACCAGGTCCTCTCTGGGTCAGTCCTTGGAGACACAGCAGCTTTCAGATTGTGAAGGAGAGCAACAGCACTTCTTGTCATCCAGCGGGGCTTCAAGGTCAAGCTTCAGTTACTCCAGTTACTCGTCGTAGTGGACTTCAGCTTCTGAACACGATTCCTAGCAGTGAGAGGTCCCCAGATATACTGTTCTCCCATTCATTCCGCTGGATCACACTCAAGCATCCAATCACGACTAAGGGCATTCATGCAGGCAGGCAGCCAATCAGGCACACGAGGTATTCAGGCCATTCACTTCTCTCCAGACACTCACAACAAGTTATGTGTATTGGGACAAGTACCGAGCCATTCAACCGGTATGCATTCATACCGGTTTCGGGCAGGGCTGTCTCAGTCATTGTGTCAACCACCAGATACTAGACATCCACAACACAGAATGCATATTCGTCACACACTCTATTCACCTGGGACCCACCCACAGGAGGTACCCACCACATACATCACTGGGAAGGCTCCAGCTAGTCTGGTAGGGCCTTCACAACAACACCATATATGGCATTTCCACCCAACAGCCAGTCAGGGGGAAGGGACAGAGTCAGGGCTTCCCAGGACTTTGGGAAAACAAGGTAATAGGTAATAGAAAGCAAGAGGCCACAGGGGCCATCTTGTTTTCCATCAGGAATCAACTGATCCCAATGGCAGGGCCGGGGTATCCCCTAAATGGAGGATACTCCGCGCACCTGTCAAATTCAGCATGGAGCTGCCACCAGCCCGTGCCCTGCGGGCCACCCACAGGTGCCCAAAAACATACACTAAGGGCACAGGGTTGTACCGCCACCCTTGGGTGCCATAAGGGTATCCCACAGGTCCGTTCACTGAACCAAAAGAGAGATCTGCACCGCCAGGAGTCCCACATGAACTCCTGCGCGGAAAACGCGACAGAACATACGATAAAAAGCAGTAAAGGACAAGGATACGGAGGCCCTGTCCCTCCGATGCATTTCCAGCATCACAAGGACTATGACAGAATGGAGTGCAGAGAAGAAGAGCCGTCCAATTGGCATTGAGACGTGGGTGTACTCTTCCCAATAGAGGGTCGAACGGGAAAGGGATGGGTCTGACCAAATTTGACCACTGTCAGCCTTAGAGGAATAAATATGGAGAGAGAGGCATCCGATCTCGGAACCTATGGACTGCGAGGCACAGGTAGCAAACCCCACACCCCCAACCCCCAGATGAACCGGTGGGGGGTGGGTGTTGCTGTTCACCAGGGCGAGCTAAGAGGGAAGGGATTTGGGCAGCACTTGGGCTAAACGCTGAGGGAGGAAAGGTACCACCACTGACCCACTTATCAGCACACAAAATAGGAGTGGTAAGTGTAACACAACGAAATATACGACTGGGGAAGGGACACAGGCCTCAGTCACTCAAAACAGTGCGAGTAGTATAGGGTACCGCCACTAACCAACCCTACTTAAAAAGCTCACCCTTCTGCATACACATCTTAAGCTCTGAACTAAACACAACCACATCTCTACAGCACAAAAAACAGCATGCACTTCACCACACCCCAACAACGAAACAAACAGCACATGACAGCTACCAACCGAAAAACAATGTTACGCTCCGCAAACTGTGTAAACCGAACTGAAGCTGCCAACAGCATATCACTGCTCCTTTGCTCTTTCGCCCGCTCAGTCTTACTAACTTACACCCCCCCTTACCCTCTTAACTGACAGTCCGCCAGAGATCCAAGAGACCACGCAAGTGGTAACAGTACATGGTATAAGAACCTTTAACATAACATCATGCTAGAAGATATACAGAACCATCATACACTAGCGTGGGATCACCATCAGCCTGAACCAACTCTGAAGCAGACTTCAGCGCTTGGACCCTCGGCAACTAGACCAAATAGCACAATTAAGTGGCCCCAGTGATTGAGTGCCCTAGAGGTGGTCACTGAGAAAATTGGAGTATGGGGCACATATGTGTTGGTGTAGGCCCTCTGCTGTTATGTGTGTGTGTGTAAAGTCCACTCCCTGATGCACCCTTGCTTGCTGGGATAAGCAGAGTTCTAGCCAAGAAATCACCCCAAGGGTTGCCCCTAGAGTGGTGGGATTGAGATGTAACCCCTAAATTCATTACTTGCCTATTATCTACAAAGGAACACCGATTTTAACTAATCTGTTGGTTTTGCCAAAGCTTGTGCAGGGAAAAACTTTAGACTTCCTTTGCCCCCTCTCGGGTACTTCCATGGAACCTTGACTCTGTTGAAGTACTAGACCTACTTACCCGAAAGAAATGGACTGCTGGAGATAGGTGCCTGCTGTCACAAGTTGTAACAGATGAAACAATGAGTATATTCAAGTTTATGCATTTTATTTAGCATGTCAGGATGGTTGAAGATTTTTTTAGTGTTTCCTTATATAAAAAGAATTTAATTCCTCCTGGTGCTTCTTTGTTTCTCTAGGGTTTTGCAAAGGTAAATGTAACCGATAAAGATCTGCTTGGGTGGACTTCCTTTAGAGATACATTAGAATCTATTGGCTCTACTGTAGAAACACTGCTTTCCTTTCCAGATAAAGTGTGCATTTGGTCTCTACAGGGGAGAGTACAAAAAAATATAAACTGCACTCCCAGCTCAGTGAAATGGAGAAAGCATGGAACATAGTTCCACTCTATTATAAAACTTTTCTTGATGTGACTTATCACTTGTATCACTGCTAGGATAAAGGTATGCAGATTCCGCATGTGTAGCGGCACATCATCAGCATACAACCCCAGCTTAAACTCCATATCACTAACCCGAATCCCGTCCAACTGAGGGGCACTCCTGAGCGTCCCGGCCAATACCTCCATTGCTAGGGCAAACAGTATGGGCAAATGCGGACACCCCTGTCTGGTCCCTCTATGTAACAAAAAAAGCCCTGGAATACTGTCAGTTAACCGCTACTCTAGCAAACTGACCTAGTACAGTGCCCAAATACAATTAAGGATGTTCGTCCCAATCCCATATTTGCCCAGAACCACATACAAATACGGTCCAGTGGACCCTATCAAAGACCTTCTCTGCATCTAAAGCCAGGAGCGTTGGATGACTTCCCCCCAACCCAATGGCCATATCCATCAAATGCTCGGTTTTACGCAGGGTATCCACCCCTGTCTCCCCTTAATAAAGCCGACCTGATCATTGTGGACCAGGTGAGGCATCAGATCCTCAAATTTAGAGGCCAGAACCCTGGTAAATATCTTTGCATCCACATTAAGCAGGGATATTGGCCTATATGCCCATAGGACCCACATGGCCTAGGATCCCTTGCTCCCTTAGGAATCACTAATAATAAAAGCTCAAAGCCAGATGGAATGACTGTCTCTAGGATGTGATTGAACAATTTGACTAAATACGAGTGAGACACCCCGCAAAGGACTTAAGAAAAATCTCGGGGTAAACCGGTCGTCCCCTGGAGCTTTCGCAATCTGCATCCTCTAAATCGCTAGGGGGACCTCTTCAGACCTAAACTGAGCCTCCAATGCCACTACCTAATCTTTGCTTAACCAAGAGAGAGCTAAATCCTGCAAATATAGATCCACCTGCTTCTCAGAGCCATACAGACCCTCATAAATCTTAGCAAAGCTATCCCCTCCGAGGACTTATCAACTTGGCCATCCGTACCTTCAAACCCATCCACCCAGCTCTCAGCTCTCTGTCCCTGCAGGCGATTGGCCAAAAGCGCATCCGCCCTATCCCCCTTCTCATAGTACTTCTGCCTCAAGAATTGCAGTTTTTGGACAACCTTCCCCAGCTCATGGCCTTTCAGTTCCTCTCTTTTACTTACCTCCTGTATTAGCCTCTCCCGCCCATCTATGCTGACCAGTATGCTACACTCCAGGGGGTCAATCTTCCCCCTCAGCCTAGCCCCCTGAAGATTCTGCTCCCTCTTCTTTCGTGCTCCCTCCCAAATCAACAGTCCACGCCGGGTGGCTTTGGCTGCCTCCCAAACGTTGCAATAATCCACCTACCTGTGTCGTTAATAACAAAATATTTCTGGAAAGCCACCTGCAGTTCTTCCGAATCTCTGTATCTCTCCCACTTCTATAGCAAGTCCTGACACTACAAACCCATAAGGCAAAATTCCATGTAAACCATATTCTGGTCAGACCATCTGATAGGGACGAAACTGTAGGCCCCTACTGTGCGCAACATTTCCCTCCACACACAAATATAATCCATACGCGTATAGATACCATGGGGAAGGGAGAAGAAGGTAAACCCCACCTTGTCCTGTCAAAAATCAAATTTAGCTGTGCCCAGTTGCTGCCTTCTGTTTCACCTTGTCCTGCCAAAAATCGAATTTAGCTGTGCCCAGTTGCTGCATTCTGTTTTCACCTTGTCCTGCTGGAATTGTGTTTTAGCTGTGCCCAGTTTGTCGTGATCTCAATGGTCAACAACGGTGAGCCAGCTGAGAGCCGCCAATAACCGTGGACCGAAGACAGAAAAACCTTTCCTCCCAAGAGCGCGGACTGCAGGGTAGTAAGGTACCTGCCAGGCCAGGAGCTTGAGCGAAAAGTCAAGGAGCAGCAATAGTGCTAGAGGAAAGAAAAATAGCACAGCATAAATACCAAAATACACCGGTCCAAGACTCTGCAACACCCCAAAGTGATCCCACTCTTACCTGCTGTGTTGAAGAATAATGCGAGGAACCTACGTGTCTTTTGAGCAGAAGTCGCAGGAAAGTGGAACCAAGTCCCAAGAAGACGTGTTCCCAGTGCAAATGTGCCAAAACGCCTAACCCGAACAGCATGAGGGAGCGTCTAAAGAGTCCAATTATATCCACGGGAAGTAGAAGCCAGGAAGTCCGAAGGGAGCTGCCCAGGAGTGACCCAGAAGGAAAAAGCAGCAAAGCGTCCGGCGGTCACCTCAGTTCCTTGTGACAGCAGAAGGGTAACCAGTGGGGAGTACAGCAGAGCGTCCGATGGTTACCACTTGATGTTATATGTCACAGTAGAATGAGCCGGTGTCGAAGGTAGCAGATCGTCCAGCAGTAGGAAAGAAAGATACACCCAAGGTAAGTGAAAGCAAGGACTCTTTTGTGAGAGCAGCAGTGAATCCCAAACAGGTGCCGGGGACAAGTCTCGAAAAGGGAGCGAAAGGAAGGGTGAGGGACTTTGCTCAAGGCGAGCGGAATTCAGGTAAGAATCGTATTGGAATAGGAGAGAAAAAGGTAAAGCATAACCAGCAGGGAAGCAGGCACTAGAATATCATGATGCAACGAGCAAGGTCCAGGCGGGGGCAGTTAGGAAAGCGGCGTCGGGCTGCAGTCCAAAGGTACGGTAACCAGGTATGTCAGTCAAAGGGATAGGGGAACCAGGCGTCAGAAATCAAACAGGATACAGACGTAATTCAATCCTTTAGCAAATCCAATAATCGAAATTCCAGGAGTTGAAGGATAAAAGTGCGACTTAACGAAATGAGTAACTCAGTTAAGGAGCACTGGAGAAGCGTTTCTCGCTGCTACAAATAGTGTTAGTGGCTGGAAGCCGGGAGGTATGTCGTTTCCGTATCAGGTGACTACGTACAGGTAGGGAATGCTGGATGCTGTAGTTCTTTTGTGCTTTCCGCTGCAATAAGCGCCACAGCAGTCTCCATTTGTGTTTGTCCCCACGACTGTGCGAGCAACACAAACAGCGGGGCATGACGCAGTTGCTGCCTTCTGTTTAACCTTGTGCTGCCAAAAATCGAATTTAGCTGTGCCCAGTTGATGCATTCTGTTCTCACCTTGTCATGCTGAAATCGAATCTAGCTTTGCCTAGTGGCTGCTTGGTGTCTTCATTAGCTGGTGCACTACCTTCTGCCTCCCCCCCTCCTTTGTGCCCCCCCCACCCCCATCCTCTGAGTGCATCAGTGCTTCAGACTTGTGTGTGTCCCACCACCCCCTCCACTACAGCCAACCATGTCGCTATCTATCTCTCCTATCCTCTCCAACTGCTTCTCCTATCACTAAATCTGTCCAGAAGAAACTTAAGACGGATATACTGGGCTCCAACCCTGGCCTTCCTACTGCATACACTTATTTCACGACTTCCGCCAGAGAGACTGTCACTGAAATCCTCTTCCTCGTTAACGCACCTGACCTATGGACCCGCTACATGGTCGGCTTTCTCTCTCCTATCACCTCTACTCCCATTAATGGTGGCACTCTCTGGGAGGTTCTCCTTGACCTCTTCGCCATTTCCAGATTCATCATTTGTCTATCTCAATGGAGCCATCATGGTTCAGGGTCCTCAACCCAACCTTCTTCTCTTTGACAGGCTCCTCCCTTGCCTCTCTACCTCACCTCTCCCTCCGGCCAGGCTCCATTGCCTTCTGTGCCTTCCTCCTCCTCTGCACAGGCTCCCTTGCCTTCTGTGCTTTCCTCCTCCTCAGTAGAGGCCCTACCTTGTCGTACTGTCCCAGCTCCCTTGTCAGCCTTGGCTCCTTCACCATCCTCCACTATCCCTCTGGCCCTCTTAGGGGGTGACGGCTGTGCCCTCTCCCACCTCTGCCCCCCCCCCCCGAGGAAGACCTTCAAAGATGGCAAGCTGCTCCACATTGCCAATCTCAACACTCGCTCTGCCGTCAAACACTTGCTTGACATCAGCAACCTCCTCAAGCTCATGGATTTCGATGAGCTCGCCATCACAGAGACATGGTTCAAGGATAGCTCTGTCACACGCTTTGACACACTCCTCCCTGAGGGCTACAAAATCCTCTCTGCGCCCATGCTTAAGGAGGCAGGTGGGGGAGTGGCACCCATCTTCCCAAAATGGATACCTGTGTCCATCATCCCTACTCAGGCCTACTCCTCTTTCGAGTGCCTAGTTTGCAGACTCTCACTCTCCCCTAAATCTTCTCTCCTTATGGCCACCTTCTATCGGCCACCGGGACAGTCCACTCTCTTCCTCTCGGAATGGGTTGACCTGGCCTCCTACCCCTACTCTCCTCCTCCTCTCATCTTCTCCTGATGGGTGAGCTGAACATCCATCTGGATTCCTCAGGTCATTTCCGCAACCTTTGCGACTCTTTACCTCACCATCCTACCCTCTGGCTCCATGCACACCACTGGCCACTTTTTGGATGCTATCATTTCCACTGACATCCCTCTCACCAACCCTCTCCCTACCTCTATCTCTTGGACAGACCACTCTCTCCTTTCAACACATCTGAAGCTCTCCTCCACTTGCAGCGGCACCCCGTGCATGGCCCCTCAGCTTCAAAGTCACCAGACCCATGAAAAAAGTGACAGTGGCTGCCTTTGCATCCACCTACTCTCCTCCTCCCACTCCTGCGGCACACTCCCACCCTGACAAAGCCCTTGCTAACCTCAATCTTTCCATTTCCAACACTCTTGACACTATTGCCCCTGTCATGAGGGTCCAACAGAAGCCTTCCAAAAAGTGCAACTCTTGGTACGACTCTGATCCGGCTGCCCTTAAACGCAATTGTAGCGCAGCTGAGCGGAAATGGAATTAGTCAGGCAAACCATCTGACAAACTGGCCTTCCGCCTCTTTCAAAGGCAATACCGACTCTGCATCCACTCCAAAAAAGAGCCTTTATTCAGGCCTGGATCTCCGCGGCAGCAAGCAACACGGCCAAACTCTTCAAAGCGTGTAAGGAACTGGCCACTCCTACAGCAGCCTCTTCTATCACACCCACCCCGGACTTTTGCTGTGCCCTGGCTGCATATTTTATCACAAAAACCCAAGACATCCTTTCCTTCCTCTCCAAAGCACAGATCAACACCGGAGCCTCCCATATTTCTGCCTGCACTCCCCCTTTCTTCTCTAACGCGTCACACCTCCAGACAAGTCCGGTCTATGAAGGCTTCATCCAAACAGGTGAACCGCTGCCCCTCCAAAACCATTGAGGACAATATTGACACCCTTGCCCTAGCCTTGGCTGATCTTTGCAATCTGTCCTTTTCTACTGGTATTTTCTCAACTGCGCTTAAACACTCCCCTGTGCACCCTCTGCTCAAACCCTCTACCGACCCTTCCATTCCGGCAAATTACCACCATATCTATATCGCTTCTTTCCTGGGGAAACTCGTGGAGAATTGGCTATTCCTCAGCTGACCCTCCACACTGAATCTATTGGTTTCTTCCACGACCACCAGTTTGGATTTAGAGCATCCAGAGGCATGGAAACTGCTCTCCTGAACACCCGTGGAGACCTGCTCTCAAACCTTGACATTAACACTCCCTCTCTCCTCATTCTCCTTGACATCTCCTCTGCATTTGACATGGTTCACCACAACATGTCCCTACCCTCTTTCAGCACTTTGAAACACTTGCCTGTGTAAAGGCGCTTTATAAATAAACATTACCATTACCAAGACAACAACAATCCCTGCGTTGTACCCAAGGTAAAGCTCGACAGATATTGATACATTTGTATCGAGTCACCCTCGTACTGTTTGTTCCAGAAGCCAAAACTGCAGCCTTCTCTGGTTAACTCAAGAATTTACCCAACACTGACCTGGGGGCCCCTTCCCCTGGCCATGCCTTCACGGTTAGCTCGCTCAATATCCACCTCCATGCCACCTTCATCAGAGAAGAGAACATTCACTCACACCTTGATCTTCTTCACCACATCATTTGCTGACTCCCCCTTCCGTTCCTGTAGTCCAAAAACCTGTAGATTGTTCCTGCCTTCTCTGTTTTCAAGGTCATCTATTTTCAACTGTAGACCTCATCTATGGTCTCAAAATCCGACAGCCTCCCTTCAAACTCCACAGTATATGCGCTGAGGTGATTCTTCTCCAGTCCGTCAAACGTATTCTCAAGGACCTCCACCCTGCCCCTTGGATCAGAGACCAAGTCCTGCAGTTCACCACGCAGTGCCCGTATCTCCTGCAAGATATCTTTGAATACCGCCACCCACCTTTGACTGTGGAGACCCAGCCTTCCATTCACCCTCCATTGCTGCCACTCTCTGGAATTGCTGCAGCGCCCCTATGCCATCCCTCAATTTGTCCGCCAGTGTTTCAGTCTCTGAATACAAAACACTTCAAGCGTGGATACCGCTTCCAAAGGCACACACTCAGCAAACGTCCAATCCTCCAATTAAGTGCACGGATGCAGGCCCAGCACATCCAAAGCCTACACCCAGAGATCAACCCACCATCCCAGGCTTAAACGGGCCGTCAACTCCCCGACTCCGCCTCCAGGGGTACACCACACCGAGCTGGGCTACTCTTCCAAGCTCCCCAAGTAGTCTTTCTCCAGGATGCACTGCGCTGCCAGAATAAACCAGTACTACTGGGCCAGGGCGCTGCCAGGCCCCCCGTCCCTTTCTTGGCGTGGGTTGGAGCCAAAACTGCACCCCCACAGAGAGCCTTAGCACCCCCTGAGTCAGCGCTGCCCACAAAATCATTGAATAGGCACCATTGACTATCTGAGGGTTCCAAATGAATGAAAATCTCTACCACCTTAACAGGTCCACTGCCAAATATATCATCTGAAGTAAACGTTATTGTGCCCAAGTAATGCAACTCGCACGTGTCCCAACAAGGTTCCAGGCTGCCCAGGTATTGCTATTTAGGAGAGTTCATGATGGGGAAAGGGGGCTGGGGAAAGCCTCAGGGGTTCCTCCTATGGCAATCCGGGCCACCGGCTCTTCATGAATTTGCCCGCCAGACCCAGGCACCTTGTCCCAGCGGTCTCTCACACTTGCGGCGCGGCAAGAACACCACACCGCCCGTCCTGCATCTATAGGCTCGGATCCCTTCATGTCAAGCCGCAGCCTGACAGCAGTAAAATCCACTGCCGGGTGGAAGCCGAACCCCAGCCGTCGCCTGCTGCACACTGAGCGCCCCTACTCTGGTGGACAAATGGGGGAGCATGGACCGCCACATACGCCGTCGGGCACTCTCAAAACACCACCACCAGACGCGTGGCTCACTGGACTGCCGAGCTGGGCTGGGAACTTCTGACAAGCGCTCACTCCTCCAAACCTCTCCAGCAAATCACAACAGATAAATGCTACAAGATATGCGTTACATCGCCTTTGGGCCTACCCGAGGGACGGAGGAGGACGGAGCTAAAGTAGAATGGACCATACTGGTCCGCGCTCAGTGGAGTAACTTTGCTGAAAGTGTTGGGGGGGGACATGACATCTGAAACAAAGTGCCCCAGCCAAATAAATGGGGACAAAATAGTGTGCCATGAAAGTTGGTGGGGACAAACACCCCTGTCCCCCCCCTAAAATTACGCCCATGCCCGCGCCCCCTCGTGGTCTTGGGGATGTGTTTTTCAGCCTTATTCCTGTCCTTGGTGACCTGACTGCTGCACCCCTCTGCCCCCAGGTTCAATATCCCACTCCCTGGATGCAATCAGCATTTTGATTTTGTTCAAGATGGGAAATTATGGCCCAGATAGTTTTAGCTGAATTGTTATTATAAAATGGATTTGTCTATGCTTAGGGATATATTTTCTCTACACACAGCTGCTGTTATGGTCGTGGGCTACTATGTCTAAGTCGTTGTGGTGAACTCAATATGGTCACTTCACCACACTGCTGTACATTTATAAGGCAGGGTATACAGTATATATTTTTTAAATCATTTTTATACACAATCTAAGCAACAAGTTTTGTACGAGAGCCAAACAAAAGCGGATATCATTCTCGCTAGCGACTTGAAGAATGTTTCCGGTAATGGGACCACCATTTTAACTGCCAATACCCTGCCCGACCATGAGACCCATGGAAGGAAATCCCCCTTAATTGTGTACGTAAAGTCAGGAAAGTTGGCTGCGTAGAGTTTCTCTTTGAAGGAAGTGAGTGAACTTCCAGATATTTAATGCCCTCTTTGGCCCATGTAAAAGGTGAGGACCCCCAAGGCACTCTGTGGCTCGTGTTCCTTTAGCGTTAAGTTCAGAGTTTCAGATATGTCCATATTGACTTTTAAGCCTGCGGCTTCCCTACAGGTGTCTAGTTCCTTTTGAAACGCTTGAAAGGAACCCGTGGGAGTCATTAGAGACAGGAGCATATCGGCGAAAGCAGAGACGCTTATGCTCTTCCAACCCGAATGGAATGCCCTTTACCATCTGAGTTGTACTTAGCGATGTAACAATGGTTCGAGGAAGATCGCAAAAAGGATTGGAGACTGGGGGCAACCCTACTTAGTACCTCTAGCAAGCTGAAGTTTACTCGAGCGATCTATTGGTATCTAGGTGGATTGAGAGGCGATGGAATTGGCCTTCACCATTTGGTGGAATAGATTCCCATAGCACAGAGGGTAGCAAACAGAAAAGACCATTCCACACGGGCAAACGCCTTTCTCATGTCTGAAAGGAAGACCGCTGGAATATTTGTAATCCCTGCTTTTTCCGTAAGGTGAACTACTCTCCTTGTCACCCCGTTGTCGAAGGTGGGTCAAGTTTCGTACAAAGCCAGATTGGTTAGGTTGAATCATGGACGGGAGCAATGGATCCATTCGGTTAGCCAAGACCTTTGTATAGATCTGTGTCAATATTGATTAATGCTATGGGGAGCAATAGGATCCGCACTTGGAGTTCGGAATAAGGGACACTTTTGCTTCCTCCATAGAGGGTTACCAGACATGAGGTGCAAAAGGAAATGAAGAGGCTGATCAAATTGGGGATCAGGATAATCTTAAATGTTTTATAGGATAAGGCTGGGAAGCCATCCGGTCCCGCAGATTTATTATTCAGTAAGTTCTTGATTACCAGTAGGCCCTCCTCCTTCTGTATTTCTGCCTTTAATCCCTCCCTCGATTGTGAGGTGAACTGCCTTGTGGGGTGAACTTCGCTAGTGACTGTATTTTAAGGTAATGTGCTTGCATGGCTGTCTGAAGAGGTTTCGACGTATATAGATTCTTATAAAACTAGGTAAATTAGCTAATTATACTATTCATGTTCGTAATCTTATTCCTCTTGCCATCTTGTAGCGCAAATATTGTTCTGGAGCTCCTTTGTTCCCGAGGGGCTTTGGCTAATAATGTGTCAACCCTATAGGCTTGGATATACTGCTGCTGTTTGGAATACAATAGCGCTTTCTTGGCTTGTTTGGTTCTCAAGCGATCCATTTGGCCTGTAGTCCCCCGATAGGGTTTTAAGTTAGACCTTGACATTGTCCTCCATCGCCTTCTTAAACTTAAGTAGCTCCCCTCTTAATCTAATGTCCCTAGTTGTTTGTCCCTCTCGGCTTTCAAGGAGATCAGTTCTCCCTTCACGACCGCCTTAAAAGGGTCCAACGCTGTGCCTTCCAAGGTAAGAGAGGTTGGATTGTTTACAAAATAATCGTTGATTGCGTTCTCTATTTTAGCGTGAACAAGTGGGTCTTTAGGGACTTCTGCAGGGAAATATCACCTCCCAAGCACGGTCATATATGTAAATAGATACTCTTCACCTCCCCCAATCGTCTTACGAGTGAGGTCGCTACCCATTTGAGGGTGCAGAAGTAAGGCTCGGTCACAATGGTCGCATGTTTTTGGGTAGAAACATTTATTAAATGAAAAAGGGTAGGAAAAATGCTCCTCTCTCAC
Organism: Ambystoma mexicanum; assembly: GCF_040938575.1. Lineage (NCBI taxonomy): Eukaryota > Metazoa > Chordata > Amphibia > Caudata > Ambystomatidae > Ambystoma > Ambystoma mexicanum. The sequence continues at coordinate 902,944,779 of NC_090931.1, read as the reverse complement.
TTAAACTAAGAGGGATTTCCCTGCCTCTAAGAAAACTAAGGAAATTGTCGGAATGTCCAAATTATAAAGTCTGTCACTGTCTTGTCTCAAAAAGCCTACTTCTGTCCCTAACACTAATCTAAACCAACTGTGCAAGGATTATCTCTTCCTAAATTAAAGTGTTCTGTTTCGATGTTAATGTTAAAGGTATTTGTACCGCGCACCGACTGTCACGGAACTGGTCCCCAGGTGCTCAGGCGGATCTGCAAATAAGAAGGTGAGGGCGGGTTGGAAAGAATCAACTTCAAAATTCTCACCCTTACTCAAAAATGCATTAACCTGACTGCCCCAGCCTACCTATCAGAAACTATAACCAAAAACATCTTGGCCCGCCCCACAAGAAGCCACCTCGCTAACCAACTCTGTGTACCTCCCATAAGAAGAGCCAACGCCGGCGCTATTGCTTTCTCCCACATAACTCCCAAACTATGGAACGCCCTCCCCAGCGCACTCGGAGCAGAACCATCCCTGCTTGCCTTTCGCAAATCTCTCAAAACCACGCTATTCACATACCTCTCACCAGCTCACCAGATCTCCTCATGAGGTGATCTCACTAGCCACACTGTATATGACCCTATGTTCCTTTGGAACCCATATATGTACATTATTGCTAAATGTTAATGTAACCTTTAAGTATGCATACCAAACTAATGTTCTATGTAACCACTATGCTTTCCCTTGTATCCAGTTATGTACAAATGTAGCAGCCCCACGATGCCCTCGGGCTGTTGGGTGCTTTAAAAATACGAATAAATAAATAATAAAAAAAATCGGGTGAGGAGGGAGTAGGAAAGTGAGAAAATTGATGTCCTGTTGGCAGCTTCAGTTCAGTTTTCAATGTGCAGCGAACTTGGGTGTGAATATCGGGTCTGGGAGTCCTTGTGTGCTGTTGGTGCAAGTTGTGTGTTTGTTGCGGTGTAGTGCGTGCGGTTTGCCGTGCGAGTGGGTGGTTGTATGGATTTTTGTGAGAGTTAAGTATGCAGAACTTTGAGCTTTTGGGTTAGTGGGTTATATGTCTTAGTCCTTATAATTCTTGTCCTATGGATCCAACCAACGTTCCCAGTCTCTTCGGTAATCACAAGTGGCAAACATAAAGAAATATTGTAAACTGTAGGACTCCAATGTTAGGGTTGTTATCCTTTCTCCTAGATTGCTTCATAGTTTTTCTCTCCTTTTGAGGCCTGCCAGCCCTGTACTTGCTTATATCAATGTCAATAGGTGTTTCACAAGAATATGCTCCTTATGTTTCTCCGATTTATCCCACCATCTTGGACACTCCTTTTGCCAAGGGTAGGATTTGGTTGCCCAAAGTATTCACTTATTTTGAGTGTGGGTGCCAGACTTGCAGTATTCTGATTGGCTTAGTTTCTTCCTTGCCAAGCAAATGGCTTCTCACGGACTGTCCCTCTTTTGGGTGCGAGCCCCATGCTCTCAATATAACTGCTTAGTTCACTCTTCTGCCAAGCAATTAGATTTTCATGAACTTATTTGCGTGCGCTTCCCATATTTGCAATATTCAAATGGGCTTGATATACTCTCCTGCCAAGCCTTCGTCCTCTCAAGGACTGTCCCTCTGGGTGCGAGTCCCAGACTCCTAACATTTACTGTTGCTTGGTTTAGTCTCCTGCCAGGCAACAGTCCGCATTGTGGAGTATCTCCTTTTGGGTTTAGGTCCCCAGACTCTCAATATTCTATTTGGCTTGGTTTCAGTTTCTCATATGGGTGCAGGTCCAAGACTCACTCTTCATTTCCAGGATCCCAGATCCATTTGATCTGGCTTCTGCCTTCACCCCCTTGATTCCCCGGAACTCCAACACCACTGGGGTAACTTGCATACCTGTTTGCTTCTCTTTGGTCGGTACAAGCGTTTCCCGAGCAGATGCTGCATCTCTTGAGGCTCTGGTAACGTTCAGGGCTTTGTCGCGGTCTGCAGCGGCTCTCCTGGCATCTGCCTCAGCCTGGTGCTGTGTCCTCTTTCATGGATGCTTCCCCGGTACTCTGTATACCGAATGGTTTCACACGTCAACAGTCCGAGCAGTCTTTGCTTCTAGAACCAAACTCGGCTTCTTGTCCTCCACTCTCGGCTTCCCTCCTGCTGCCTCTGTCCCTTTCGCCGTGGCATAGCTAGCTGGATTGCTTCTTGGAGGATAGCTCTCCCCTTGCATCTCATCTGTGAGATGTTTAAACTCCTCTGTTGGAAAAGGGAGTTGCTCTTGGCCACACATCCGTTGAGAAGGTAGAGTGCTCACTGTGCTTCTCCAGAGTGACCTTTGAACTCCTGATCAGCATCTTCTCAGTCATTGAGAAGCTAGAGTACTCATTCTGTTCCTCCATAGTGGTCCTTGGACTCCTGGTTATCATCTTCTCGGTACATGCCATAGTCAGATGTAACCTACTTTGTATTTCCGAAGGTTTGAATCTTGTCAGGTATATTAGGTTGACTAACTTGCCAATAACAGATATTGGTTTTATCAAAGAAGAGACCGGGAGGATTGAATATTGGAGATGGGTCACAAGGGGGTATACCACATTCTCTGAACATGGTCGTCCTTAATCCCATAAGTGAGTTCCTCCCCATGTGATCCTCCCTCCTGCTGGGGGTGTTGGTCACTCTGGCAGTGGTGTATGGGCCTAACACAGGGCAGAAAGAGTTTGTTAGAACGATGCTGGGAGATCTTTTGTTGTTCTCCGAGGGTCATATTATCCTAGAGGGCGATTTTAACCTGCCAGTGGACCCCAACTGGCATGAATCCAAGAGGGACAACTGGGGAGCTACACTTTACTTTAATGCATTTATATAGCGTAGCGGTGTTGAGGGCACTACATGACATATATAACAAGTAACAAAAAGAGGAGGATCCAGTAGGCAACATCACAGAAAATTATGTTTTAGAAACATCTCAGAGCCATTTAAATGAAAAGATAGGTCTTCAATCTTTTCCTGAATAATTCAAGAGAGTCGATGGATCTCGTCTCTAAAGAAGAGCATTCCAAGCCCTTGGTCCATTGGAGAAGAAGGCTGAATTGGCTACTCTGACAGTGTGGCACTTTGGTTCAGACAAAAGGTGCAGATTATTCGACCTTAATGTTCTTATGTTATTTCTTTTAGATAGGAGCTGTTGCAAATATCCAGGCATGTTTCCAGATCTACACCTGTGTACGATAGTCCGAGTTCGGAAGAGAAATCTGGATGCCACAGGCAACCAGTGGAGCTCTCGTCTTGCTGTTGTAACATGATCTCTGTATTTAAGTTTCATGGCGGCTCTAATAGCCCCATTTTGACATATTTGCAGCTTTTAGTTGGATTTATTGAGTCCCATAAGAACACGTACACGACCCACAGCTGCATTTCGGGAACTTTTGAGAGGAGACTCGCCTGGTGGATGCATAGCGGTCTTCCCACCCTGGGGAAAGGGATTACACCTTCTTTTCTGATTCCCACCGTGTCTATTCCAGGATCGACTACTTCTGGGTTGGGGCGTGTCTGACTTACAAAATCAACTTTGTTGAAATAGGCACCATTGATTATTACGACCGTGCTCCTGTTACTATGCATCTCACTCTCCCCACGGATAGTGGGCTCCATAGGGGCTGAAAGCTTAATCGCACTCTACTGAATGAGAAGGTGGTAGTAGAGGAGGTGGGGTATGCAATTGCTGGATATTTTTGATTGAATCTGGTGGGGGGTTCAGGAGAAGGTCCGCTGGGATGCCTTTAAGGCATATATGAGTTCTCATCTCTAAAGGAGCCGGGGTGAATCATTGCATAAAAGATCAGGCGGCTCTGATTGAACGGGATATTAAGGATAGTGAGAGGGAATGCAGAGAGACTGGGTCGCGGAAGGCGTTTCGAGCTCTGCAGGTGACGCAGAGGTAAGTGTATACGATGGCGACATCTAGGACAAACTTCACTATATTGAAGACAAACCAAAAATAGTTTGAGGAAGGGAACAGGGCGGGTAAGATTCTAACGTGGAAGCTGAAGCAGAGGGTCACCACGGGGGGAATTTGTGGAACTAGGGACGAAGCAGGTAACCTGCTAGAAGGCTCTCCTGAATTGCTACAGGGCTTTGATGTGCTCTTCCAGAAGCTATACACATCTGAACTCCCTAAGTGGGAAGCTATCGAAAGTTTCTTGAATCCTTGCCCCATGCCGTGTCTCACCACAGAGCAGAGGGACCACTTAGAAAAGGGAATTACCAAGGAAGAAATACTGCAGGCGATCTCCAATGCGGTGAGCTCAGCTCCCCGGCTTGACAGTCTCCCCAGGGCCTTTGTGAATAAAAGGCAGAGAGGATCCAAAAGCTTCCCAGAGTAGGTTTTAAAAGAGATGTTTTTTTTTCAAAATAGATTTTATTTATTATTAACCAAGGGACATAACAATTAAACAACAGACAACGGTGTTGGCATAGACTTAAAAAGGCACAGTTCATTGTAATAATAATAGAGACAAGAAATTAAAAATACATTTAATTCTTGGGTTTACTTGGCTGCAGGACCATGGATGGTAAAGCGGGGTTCGTGTGTGGGGGGGTGTCTCGCCCTGTGGTTCAGTTTAGCCAGAGAGGGGTCTCGTTGTGGCCTATTGGGGGAAGCGAGTATCACATTGATAGCAGAGCCCAACAAAGATCTGACCTCATAGGCATCTTATAGACCTACAGCGGTTCTCAACACCGACATAAAGATATATACAAAAATGTTGGCATTGAGGTTAGAAATGGTGCTCCCCTTCTTGATAGCTGAACATCAGGCAGGGTTTGTGAAGAGGTCCTAGTGGGCTGACAATGTCCGGAAAATTGTAAATGTCGTGGGCGTGGGCCGCCGCACAGGGACGCAAGCCATTCTCTTTGGGTTGGACCCTGAAAAATCATTTGACCGCGTGGAGTGGCCGTTCCTACAGGAGGTGCTCTCGGGTCCAATATGGGGGAGGGCTTCATAGGGGCAGTCTTTGCGTTGTACTCGTGCCCCACGAACGGGTGATGGTTAATGGGGCTCTGTTGGGGGGGGGGGGGTTTGCGCTGACCAGGGACATTAGACGGGGGTGTCACCTTTCATCCTTTCTGTTTGCGCTGACGGTGGATCCCCTTGCAATAATAGTGAAAAAGGAGGAAGCTCTTTATGGCATTCCCTATGTGGGGGAACCTGTTAAAATTGCCCTTTTCGCTGATGCTGTGATCTTAATGTGGCTTCTATTCCCAAGCTCTTGGAGATCCTTGAGACTTTCCAGCCTGTATCAGGATTTAAGGTCAACAGCAAGATATTGAATATCATCTATGGGGGGGTGCCATGACCCCTTTGCAGAGGGTTTCCCCTTTCGCCTAGGCCACCCAGAGTGAAATACCTGGGAATCTTCCTTACCTCGCGATGTGAGGACTCCTACCGGGCTAACTACCTGTTTTGCTTTTGCTTGGCCATGTGAGGAGAACCCTTATACTTAAGTTTCCCCGGCCCCCGGTTATTGGACTCAAATGGGCACAAAATCACTTTTAGACTAATCGTTATAGTAGAAATGAAAATGGCTCGTTATAGGCCCTTTTATTCTCTCTCTCTATATAATGACCTTGTAATACATAAACAAACATCTAATCAGATATATAGAAAAACATAAAAAGATGCCATCACCGTTAGTAAGGAAGTCGAAGACACCTTCATCTTGGCCACTATGACACTGTTTAGTCCCAGAGCAGGTAGGCGAAGAGATAACTCGTACTTAGGGGGTCTGAGGCAGAGCGTCTTCCCTCTCAGTGATACTGCATCACCCTGAGGGCCAAGTTAAAAACTCTGAACCCACAATTGACACCAGCTAGACTGGATCATCACGAACAATCTAGCGACTAACAACTATGTGACCACTCCCTGTATCTGGTCAGATCATCATACAATATCCTTTACACTGACCATGCCCACTCCAGTCAAGAAAACTCCCAATGAACCCAAGAAAATGTCATGTAGGATGTCAGGGAGAATTCTCTTATAAGGCTAATTTCCCAAACCTAGTGAGTCCCCCAGCAACTTTACTGGATTTTTGTGGTTTGTTTTTTTCTCCTGCTAAGAGTGAGACTCTTTTTCTCCCACTCTTAGGCATGATTTGAGGTATGTCTTTGACTCTGTGTGCTTATGGGCTATGGGGGTTTCTTTTTACTCCATAGGGTATCATCTACTTTTTATGTGTGTTTTACACAGCACCCTCGGTGCAGTAACACAGGGGTGTCATAGTGACCCCCAAACATAGACTCGATACCCTGGGACTGACTACTGTCTCCCAGGGCATGTAAAGTCACCATTGACTTTACTAGTCCTAAATTGTGAACAGAACCAGTACAAACCATCATATTGTGGAAGTACTGGAAGGGGTTAATTATATTGCCCTTGGGTCTGTTTTCAAGGGGGCTCTGTCCAGTCCCACCTTGTTGAGTTTCTGGCTGGCGGCAGTGGTTACCACGCAAAATATTCCACCGGAATATTCTCTATGGGATTTTCCCATTGATTTTAAAGGCACCACTTTTTGGAGCAATGTTAAAGATACCGCTGGTTTATTTATTTAATATTAAATTCACGGTTGGGTCTTTTTGCCAGAACTCTTTTCTAAAATGGCGTTCGTGTCCGCCTCTGTAACTCTGACCAAGGTCAAGCCCTTTGTTCCACTTTTTGACAGGCTTCTCCACAGAAGCCCTCCAAATGGTGCCACTCTGTCTGGGTTCCACAGGATGGGTGGGGAGGGGAATTGGCACCCTGGACTGCGTTGCCCTAGCAACTCAAGTTGCACTCTGTTCTGATTGGGCCAGTGGTGAGCCGCCCGGCTCACCACTTAGCATGTTTCAGTGACAGCTAGGCTGTTGAATGGGCGTTTTTCTGCATAAAAGCAGGGCCTTTGGTACTGGAACTTCAGAAGTCGCCACAGGACCTAAGAATCCGAAGAGGGAAGAAGCTGAGCCATCTGCAACAATGACCCCACCGGTGAAGCCCTGCTGCAACTACCTCACCACTTTCCCAGCGACAAGAGAAGATCATCTTCTGGACGAGTCTTCTTCCTCTGAGCTGGTGGGACCAACCAGTTCGCCTTTTTCGCCTTCCAAAGACGTCTCTTGGTCGAATCGCCCGTGCCAAGCACCCCGGCGGCCGGATAGCCAAGCCTCACCACTTTGACCTCGAATAAAAGCAACACACCTTTTATTGACTAACTCCGCGGCTGGTTTCATCCCTGTGCAGTGCAATGACTCCACGTTTCCTCCTCGACGAGATCCTCTCTTCCCCTGGTCGAAACAACAAACTGCAACCACTGCCAGGAACTGCCGCCACCGCTGGGGCTTCCTCTCCGTTTAAGGTACTGTGTCCTGCCTGGCCTCCCTTTCTTCGGTTTGCCCAAGGTGACCCTTAAATCCTTGGCTTGCCAACTGGGTTGGCCCCAGACCTTCTAACTTTTCCTTCTTCAATCACCCCAACCTCTTTTGAACATTCTGCAAAGACTTTTAGTACATTTTAAACCGTGTGATCCTGGGCACAATTCGCTTTGCTCCCTTTAAAGTGCGCCTGGCCTGTGAACTTTGGCTCTACAGTATCTACTGCTTTTTCTTCTCTTGCTGAGAACTACTAAAAGTGTTGGGACCTGTTTATTTCCATGCTCTGCCTTTTTCTCTCCCTTTAACTGAACTATTGGAGTGCCATCAGGTTATGCGCTCACATCTGTGTTAACAAATCGTGGGGTTTTAACTCTGACTTGTCTGATAGTTATCAAGGGAGGTGTGTATACTTTACCTGACTGTGTTTTAACTTGCTTTTGATTTAGAGTGCTAGTATATTGCCTAAAGTGTGTTTTAAATAAATCATTATATACTTTTTATACAAAGCTCTGGTCAGTGTTTGTTTGCTCTGTGTTTTTAGCCCTATTGTGTATGCTCTGTATACTGCCCTACTCTTCTTGAGAGAAGTCTGACTGCTCAGCCACAGCTACCAGGTAAATCTGGGTGGTGCCGACTGCTACCAATTGGGTTTACTGCTTACTCCTGTAGTCTTAATCTTTTTGCAGTGTTCCCTGAGGGAACTGCACAGGATTCTGCCTAACATAGGAATTTCAAGAAAATCGAAAGAACACATCTAGTTCCCTGTATAAACAATATTCTAGCAGACCTTAACGATAATGACGCTTGTGAGAAAATCATATTCAAATATGAACACCACACTTCATCTCTCATTGATCAGATAGCCCCCCTCCGCCCCAAACTAGTCAGACCTAATAACCATCAAAAATGGTACACCCCAGACTTAGCTGCTCAAAAAAAGGAAAAAAGACAGCTAGATGGTTGAAGAAACCAACTACTGGGAATAAGGATATCTGGAAGGAACTCGAGAGGTCCTATAAAAGGAACCTTGTGGAGGCAAAAAAGAACTACTTCAACACACAACTTTAGAAAGCCTCTAATGCCCCAGCTAAACTGTTTGTGATCCTCAAATCTATTGACAAGCCTGACTCGCTGTCTCCGGCTTTTGTCCCATCCCAAGCAGAATGTGAAAACACTGAAGTTGCCTTTTAGCAATAAGATCATTGAAGCAAGAGAACTAATAGCGAGCGCCCAACTTAATAAAATTAAGTACCAACAACCCCACATGAATAAGACAATAGAACATCTAGACAAATTCTGTTTTCAAGAGATCACGACTGCAGACGTACTCAACACTCTGGCATTGATGAAGCTTTCATCATGCGCAGAAAATATACTCCCTCCTAAAATAATACTTGAAAATGCCGATATTTTTGCACCATTGTTTACGAGAATGGTTAATACCTCATTCCGAGACCAAATGGTACCCAAGAATACAAAAAAGGTGACTATTACCCCACTGGTCAAGAAACCTAATCTAGACCAACGAGAGCAAGGGAATTTAAGACCCATAACCAATTGCAACTTCATACTACAAGTAATGGACAAAATTGCAACTGCACAACTACAGCATATGTTGAGACCAACGAAATACTAAATTACCAACAATCGGGATTCCGTGCTGCTCACAGCAGAGAAACAGCGATGCTGGACCTGCAGACGAAAATGCTGAGTATCATTGATGGGGTCAATACTGGTCTGCTTATTTTGCTTAGACTTAAGTGCTGCGTTTGATTTACTAGACCACCAGCTGTTACAAAGAGCACTAGAGACAATCGCCACCTGCTCTAAGGAAGCCATAGGCTGGCTAACATCGTTCTTAGCAGACCGAATCTCTAGAGTACATTGCGGTGATAAATTCTGTAGTGGGTCCAACATTTTCTGTGGTGTTCCCCAGGGAGCTAGTCTTTCACCACTACTCTTCAATCTATATCTACACCTCCTGTGTGAGGCACTAGATAACATTAACACCTTTTTCACTAGCTACACTGATGACACTCAGCTGGTAGTGGAATTGAGTGGGGACTACACGAAAGATAACAAAATGGTAAACGAACTATATAACATCATTGAATAGTGGATGGATCATAACTGGATGTGTTTGAACAGGAAAAAAACTGAGCTGATGGTCTTCGGGTCCAAACAAGCCAGGGCAAAACTACCATCCAGCTATGAGTCTTTCACGATAAGAGTCCCACATCCAAGTAGTGACCCTCGTCAAAACCTTGGGCATGACTCTGGAAGCTTCCTTGAGCTCAGATGCTCAAGCCTCTTATGTTAGTAAAAACTGTTCTTACTACCTAAGATTGTTAAAAGCTATCAGACCTTTACTCAACAAATCAAACTGCGCTACCATAGCCAGAGCGACTATACTCTCTAGACTGGACTATGGCAATGCCCTATTATTGGGTGCCAGTAAACAATGCCTGACAGAATTCCAGCATATTCAGAATCATGCTGTTCGAATAATCAAGCATAAGCCGAAATCTGATCATATCAATAAAGCAAGGAAGGAACTACACTGGCTAAGGGTCGAAGACCATGTAATGTTCAAATCAATGACACTCTCACACAAGTGCTTATACGGAAAAGCTCTGGCTTACCTTAAGTCCAAAATTGCGGGCTACATTCCAACCTGTACTCTTAAGATCTGAGGCTCAAGGGCTTATTACAACTAACCTCCACAGGAAAGCAAATGGTTTGGGCAGACCCTTCCCAATCGGTCTGCCTACCACTGGAACAAACTGCCACTGAACCTGGGAATTGAATGCAACCTCCTCGGGTTTCGAAAGCAATTAAAAACTCTCCTGTTCAAATGAACTAAGCAATCCAGAGTAGTACCGGTTTCTATATGTGTCTTGGCAAGCCAAGCGTCTCGTGCTCTCGTACCTTTTAGTCCATGTGTTTCATGGGAGTGAATGTCTTCATGTGGCGTCCCGATGCTTGCAGGCTTTTGCAGCCTAACTTAATATTCCACAGAAAGGCCTCTTCTCTTTATGGGGGGCATGTCCCCGCCCTGCTAAATTATGACTACCCTCGGCCGAAGCGCTGATCACAAGTGGAAGGGGCAGAGAGCGGAAAAAAAGTGCCCCTTTCCTTGCATTCATTCCCAGAACCCCTTATCATGCACCTGCAGACCGCTCCAACTCCCTCCCTGTATTCGTCCTTCAGTGGACAATACAATAAATATTCTCCACAGTGAGTCCAATCAGCAACAATATTTATGTAGTTATGTAACCTTGCTCTGCTTTCGCTACTGAAATGCCTGTTTATTTTCCAAAGCCCGCGGAAACGCAGGCTTTTATTACAGTGATGGAAGATGAGTGTCCAAAATGGCTCTGCACCGGCGCCATGTTGTTTTAGCTCGCATTTCGCACAAGCATTACACTACCCTACCTTTCTTAAAACTCTTACAGCTGATCTTCGATCTTGAAAGGATAGCGACTATCAAGATGAATGTTTTCCCCTGTCTGCTGTACCATTCTAAAGTGCTCCCGGTAGCAATCCCAGCGTACACTCTAGCGGCTATGCCAGAGGAGATTGACTTTTGTTTGGGGAGGACGGAAGTCCCGGGTTTCCAAGGCTGTGCTCTTTAGGTCAAACCATGAGGGAGTTTGTCGCACACAAACAAACGCAGATACTATTGGGCCGCCCAACTTAAAGCTTTGAGGCACTGGATCGACCCGGGCTTGACCAAGGATTGGCGGCGGCTAGAGGGGCTATTCACTTTCCCTTCCCCTCTCACACCCATTCATTACAACCCACATTTTCAGCCGACCTATGTGGGTGCCGCCTGCACCAATTGGAGGGCGGCAGGTTGTGAGTTTCTAACGCTCATGTTTGAGCAGCGACAGATTTGTTCCTTTAACTCATACAAGGCGGTCTTCAAAGTAGAAGGAGATTCCAGTATTGGCAGATACGGCATTGGGCGATGCAAACTCATGATAGGTAGGCAGCGATTAGATGTCTCACGAGTTTTGAGAAGCTAATATTCTCCAAGACACATGCGCAGGGGGGGCTGCTCTCCATTCTTTATAGATGCTTGAGGGAGGAAGAGGATGCCAAATTGCCAGCCTATGTGGAAGCCTGTCATAATGACCTTCGGTATGAATTGACCTCGGGCGAATGGGGTAGGGTATGGAGGGGGCTTAAGGCGGCGAGGAGCAGAAAAATACACTGAGCGGGGCTTCCGCTTTATTGCGAGGGTTCTACCTCACACCAGATAGAATGAAGCATGTGGGGGGGGGCAGAATAACACTGGCCTATGCTGGAGGGGTTGCAGATGGTACATATATGCACATATGGTAGAGGTGCCCGAAACTATGGAGGTATTGTTCAGAGGTGCTGGGGTCCATTAATAGTATAATAGGTTCCACTTGCCCGAGAGAGCTGGGGCCATGCCTATTGGGATTGCCTGGGGGCCAGCCCACTTCTGGGGTGTATTGTACAGGGGGCTATTGCATACGCTACTTGTAGTGGCAAGAACCACAATAGCCTGCTTCTGTAGATCTGCCAAACCTCCAAATGAAGATTCGTGGGCGCGGTTCTGGCTGATGAAGGCAGCTGAGAATGTGTTTTATTACATGGAGACCAGCCTCAGGCCTTTTATCAGCGGTCGGGACAGTTTTTGACTTATGCACGAACCCACAATAGAGACTACATATGTCCTGCTCATTGGCGGGTGATGGGATTGCTGGAATGCCCCTAGGAACAGAGGGGGCTCGGAGACATTAGTTGTGTGGCAGTCTCCCTGTCAGTTGAGGGATGAGGGGGGTACCATGGTACCATAACTGGTTATTTCCACAGTAGTTGCTGGATGTTAATGCATCAGGGGAGGTGTGGGGGGATATGGGAGGGATTCTGTTGGGGGTTAGGCATGTTATGTATTACTTTGTATTTGCCCAGATTATGCATATGCTCCCTCCTCTGCAGAAGGTGTTACAGTGGTTGTGGTATAAGCCAACTTGGATTTTGTTTTGCATTTCAAATGCTATTAAAAACGTTTTGAAACAAAAAAATGTATTGCCCTTGCCAAAGCACCCAAAGGTTCAGAGTTCCTAGAATGCAGACAGCGAGTCTAATCCAGAAGGTGCCAGGAGGACCCAGCTGGTCTTGTTCAGGGATGTCACTTGTACAATCGGAGAAGATTGTCTAAACCTTACTTTAGCTCGTTCTGCCCTATGGATATGTGTTTCTTGCAATGCCACTATGTCCATGCCTCTTGCATGGAGGAAGTGGTCTACCGTCTTTCTTTTCGGAGGGTAATTGTGACCCCTAAAGTTCTGTGTTAATAGTTGGAATTTCTTCTGTATAGCAAGTAGACTCTGGACCCATTAAGGGTCTTCTATTGTAAATGCTTTGGGTGTACATCTGATAAGAGTAAGTCGGGTGAAGTTTCCTGGTCTCCTGGCCAATCCCTCCCCCGTTTCCCCATAAAATAAGCATAGCATTCAACAATAAAAAAATGCAACTTTAACAATAAACAAACAAAAATAAACATAGGGGCCATGGCCAAAGCACCTAAAATTCTGAGTTCCTAGAGCCCGACTACTGGCCCATATAGCTCTTTTGTAAGAGCATACCGAGGCTCTCTAGGTGAGACCTATTAGTGGGTCCCCGACAGCGCATCTGGTTGGGCCGCCGCAAGTTTGCCCATGCAGATACAGCCTCATGTGGCTGACCCTTTAATGACATTGCTGTCCAGTAAGTCTTTCAACAAGTGAGTGGAGACACACCTCAATCGGAAAGTCCTACTCTGGCAAGATAGGTGTCGCTTCTACCCTCAATCATTTCTGAGAAGGGTGGCCATTGGCATCCTCCTGGGAGTTGCTTGAAGTAGATTTCTGTCCTTTTTCCTGGGAACCTGTCGGGACCCGGGGACTATGCCCAGGGTTTCCTGCTCATAGTGGGTGTCTTCGTTGCTGTGAGAATGTCTTCAACCGGCTTGTCCTCGACCGGTAAAAGGTTCATACCCTCCTTTGTCATAGTGATGCACTGTTGAGCCTTCTCAGGTGAATAGGAGGCCAAAAAAGGAGGTCCAGTGGTATCTTATCTTCTTGTTGAGCTCTCTCCGCACTAGGCATGTCTCTCCTTTTTTGAAGAGTGGCAGGGCAATGTTCTGGAACAACTGGACCTCTAAGCCATTTACTAGGGAGGGGGTGTTGGGGGTCCAGCGCGTCTCGACGCACTGAGGATAGCTTCCTTCTGTGGGTAGGATGAGAGGGCTACCAAAACATCTCTTGGCCTAGTGTTGAGATATTTCCTTCGCGGACCAACTCTGTGAATCTGTCCATATGGATAGTATCTTGGGGAACGTCCACCTAAATATTTCCGAAGAGGTTCAGAATCTTTGCTTTTAGCTTGCTGTCAACGATATCCTCTGTCAGGTTTCTGATTTTAATATTTGAGTACTGTGAGCAATTCGTGAGGTCTTCTGTTCCTTTATCAGGCAGATTTCTATACACCTTTCCATCGATTCTTCTGATAATCAGGTTAGCGACTCGGATGAATTGATGCTGCTTTACTCAAGCCCTGCCCTGCGACAATATTGGGTCAGAGTGCCTAGGATTAAAACACACTTCAATGGATTGCATTCTCCCACAGATTCCTCATCTTGGTAAATCGCTAACCAGCGTCAGTTGCTCAGAGCATTTTTCTACAGGGGGCGTAGTTCCTTTTTTCTGAGCGCTCAGCACACTATTTGGAAAACACTCGTTTTCAGTTTGATACTGCAGTAGTATGTTCGGCCTAGGCCACCTGGATTTAAACACTACAAAGACTGCAACACCAGAATGTCCCTCACAGGCCCACACATGATCTGTGTGTGGTGTGAGGAACCTGAGGGTGTCATCACTTCTTTTCCCACTGCATCCTCTACTCGGGTGGCCAGGGAAAGGCCATCGATTTTGTGGATATGCAAGGGAGGATCACCTGGGTGGAGGAGATTTGTGGAGTGGCGAGAGGACGTCCTTGGGTGAGACATGGTATTCCCCATTTCCTTTTTTTAATGAACCATCCATCTCTCGAGCCTTTGTAGGCTATTGTCAGCCCTTTCCCTGTTGTCCCCTCCACACTTTCCCCAAGACACACCAGTTCAACACTGGGACGAGGAAGAGACCAACCAGGAAGACGCATCCTAATTTTTCCTCTTTTTGTTAATAGACACATATCCTCCTCAGCTGTGTACTGGGATGAGGACAGCACGAGTAAGGCATAACTACCGTTCTAATGCTGAACAGTCTAGTCTTTCCTGGACTCATCATGGTGGCAGGAACTTGAAAAGCCAACCTCCTTTTGGAAATGTAGTCCGCTGTGAAGGCAGAGGCAGCAGCTTGGAAAGCAACTGCAGATCAGCGGTGTGGCAAGCGGAGCGCTCGAGACAAAGTTTATAGATGCAGAGTTTATGCAGCAGGAAGCAAAGCTAAGAAACAATGGAGGCTGGTATCAGACCGTGAGGAGGAGACTGGCGTGACCGAGCGAAGTAGTCGCAAGAATCCTGACTGCAGGTGGAGCATCGCTGGGGAGCAACGCCATGAAGAGATGATTTGAGTGAAAGCAGGGTGCCGCACGGGAAGGCGAGAAACCTGTGTAGGCAGCGCCGTAAGCTTCGACCAGTGTTGGAAACACCAGGCTGGCAGGCGAATTTGCACTGAACATTGTTTTCAATACCAAACAAAATGAAAACCTTTATAAGTACTTGTGAATACCAATCCGAGTAAAAGCAAGTTTTGAGCACTTGTGAGTGGAGTGAAAGAAAGGTGGTGAAATTAGCTGATTTCACTAACTGTATTATCTGAAATACAAGTATTGACAAAGAGAAGACCTAGAAGGGTATGGCATGAGAAACCAAGTATTGGCCAAAGCCAAAAAAGTTCAAGGAACTGCATGTTATGAGGAAACCTGCATTGGCAAGAGCCAGGATAAGGTGCAACTAGTGCATGGTGGCCAGCCAAGCCACGGTACAGTGTCGGAAGAGTGTGACACAGGTGTATGGAAATATTGCGGATGGAAAGCAGCCAAGAAAGGGGTATCGGTTGCGTGGCCTGTAATGGGTGTGGTCCAACAACTGCGCCTACATAGAGTGCCCCCCTGTATGGAGAAGCCACTGAAAGTATCCATAAAGAAGATTGTGTCTTACACCAACCTCCTACGTGATTTTGAAGTGAAGACATTGAACTCCCTATGTGAACTAGTGAAAAGAACCAATATCAAAAGAGCTAGGAAGAGTCCCAAGGAACTGTGGTGTTTTTGAAAAAGCTGGAAGATTTGAACTTGGGAAGGGAACCCCAGTGTCTTGTAAACTGTTTTGAACTTGGGGAAGGGGAAGCTGATTACAAGCGAAGAGCTAGAAGAACCTCTGATTAACTTTTATTTCGAACACCTCTCATTTTGATGCTGACATCCCTACATATTGTATACAGTTAGTTGTGAGGGCAAGTATAGGTTTTGGATACAGACATTTGACTTGGACTTCCTGACACAAACTAGCCTTAATTTTCTTTAGGTAGGGAAATCCCACCTTTGCATAGGGCATGTTAAGCCTTACTCCATCCTTCCTTTTAAGTTAATAAAACTTTGTGAACCTGTTTGTCTACTTCATGATTTCTTCACAGTGCCCACTCGTCAGCGTCCATTCCCATGTTTGGTTGTGGTTGTATCTATTTCACCCACACATAACATATTGCCTGAAGGGATCTCCCTTTTATAGTTTGCAAAGCGGATGCTTGTGATGTGAATGAGAACGGAGAAGAACCTTTGTCCCCTCTTCTTCAAACTGTTTTTTTCTTTAAGTCTCATCTCCTGTGTCCCTTAGTGTGATGCAGCCTGCACTGGGCAGTGCTCCCACGTCTGAAAAAACATTACGTGAGACGTGTTCAATTACTTTAATAGTGGTCCTTTTCAATACAAAAATACTGTGTAAGCAAAATGTGTACAATGTTTAAAACACCATGATTAAAATCTTCCTTTCCCGTGGGATGGGCGACTGGCCCAGTTGTTTATTCTTAACACGGGTGATTAGTTTGCTCTCACTTTGCCTCTTGTAGCAACGAGAGTAGTTATTACAGAGCTCAACATGCTTTTCAGGATGTGAATGCTTGGTTGGAC
Source organism: Ambystoma mexicanum (assembly GCF_040938575.1). Lineage (NCBI taxonomy): Eukaryota > Metazoa > Chordata > Amphibia > Caudata > Ambystomatidae > Ambystoma > Ambystoma mexicanum. The sequence goes on along the minus strand of NC_090931.1, from coordinate 902,928,257 downwards.
GACACCTCACCTAAGTCTTCTGCTAACTCAACTGCAGAGTAAAATGGTAGGCCCAACAGAGCCCCGGCCTTTCAAGCCACAGTTCTCCATTTTCTTATCACAAACTCTACAACGGTTTGCAAAGAGATTAGTAAGATTTAGTAATTCATCACGAAAAATGCATGAAAATACATAAAGTGCTATGAGGGCCCAGGAATGAGATGAGTAGGTATATTTGTGGCTATTCATTTTTATTAAAATAAGTGGGGTTGGAAAATCCTGCACTATCCCTATTCCAGGAGGCATTTGCCTATCCCAAACCAAAACAGTCTGCGTTTTAATTAAGATGTTCATAGTAATGGTAAATCTTCCTGACCTGTGTCGGCCCCAGATCTTTTTGCTTTACTGATGGATTATTTTTCCTTATACTTCTGTGAGTGGGAACCTTTTTCCACACTCAAAGAATCTTTTACTTTTTTTTATTGATGTCATTTTTTATACTCTCCATAGTGTCTTTTAAAAGTTATCCTCTTAGACAACTTTTTGGCAATAAGTGCCTGTTGTTGCTGGGTTGCCTTAGGGGCTCCCCTTTTAACTTTCTCTGGCTAACCTTGACAGAACTACAGTTCCCAAGGGTAGAAAGGATCTTTGGATCCCTTTTACATGTTATTTGGTGAAACCAGCACACCACAGCTTATGTGGAGTGCTGGGGAGATGCATTGTATCCCCTTTCACACTAAAACTGTAACCATTCTGTTAAAGGGACAAGCTTACCTTTAATGGTGGATTTAATGGCTGGTGGCAGAGTTACTGTTTACTAATTCGGTGCACCTTTACCACAGGCTGTGTTCACAGCTGCAGTAATGACCCATGTCTTTTGCCATTATAGTGTATCTTGTCCTTCCTTCTTCCTTCCTCTGACATCCATGGCAGGAAATTCCTGTGTGTGATGTTTATCTTCAGCGGGAGTCCTCTGGTCTCCTCGCCCAGGCTCCAGTCGGTCTGTGAAGGCAGGATGCGAGGGAGGAGTGCAAAACTCAACAGCACTTTGTCTTCCTCCTTGCCTGAATAGGGACTAACCACAGTTGGGGGGGTGGGGGGGGCTGATTGGACAACCAGACCGCCGCTTGTTGTAAAATGCAGGGAGAGAATGCAGAAGTTGTGCTGTAGTTCCTGTTAAATACTCCGAACCTGAAGACAAGTCGACAACTGGAACCAAAACCAAAGAGGATGATGAAGGGAAAGCGGCTGAGACGATTTCCAGCAACCGGAGAGCCTGCTGTGTAACCTGAGCCTGCTGAAGCCCTTCCTTCCAATCGACCTGGGGGCTCTGAAAACAAAAACCCTGACCCAGAGCCTTGTGAGACCCACTAGACTCAAGACCTGGATTTTGAGCCATCCCACGCCGTGCTGCGACCTGGCAGGGCTGCAATACCCCAATACCCTGGGACCTCGAGCCATAGTACAGTGCACAGTCTTCCCAATTCCGAATCTCGCGGAAACTTCACGGGCATCCTGCTGGATCTCCAGAGACACTAATCCAGTCTGAAAAGTCCCCTCACCAGCGATATTCTGTCTTCTTCTGTGCTCCTGAAAAAGCACCAAATCCACAGAGCACCCAGCCGCGAGGAAAACCTTGTCTAGAGCCTTTTCCATTGATCCCTGCTGCAAAGTCCCTTCCAAGGTCCTGTTTTCAGTCACCATGACAAGGAATCCACCAACTGGGTTTTTGGCGGCAGATCCTGAAGGCTTCCTGCTGCAAAATCATCTTCTGTGCTGAGGTACTGTGCTGGCTTGGGTATTTAAGTACCTTAAGTCTTGTGTGATTCCTGTGTAGTTTTGGGGTGTTTTCTGTGATTGGGAGGCCTCTCGTCCAGTTCACCGAAGCTCACTGCTGGAATCCTCCTAGGGTGTCTTCTGTGAAGCTGCTGGACCCGCAACTAACTCTAAAGTAAGATACTCTCCTGTTTGAACAGTCTTCTTTAGGAACTCTGACTTTTGCTACTTAAGAACCTATCCTGACACTGCCTGCTGGACACTAGACACTATTGACCCCCCTTCTGCCACTGAACACTCATGCTCCAAGAATAAGGGAAAGACTTTTAAAGGAGTGGGCCTTTTGCCTAAAAAAGAGAATACGACGTGTTTAAAAGTTACTTACTTGTAAAAGAGTTGGTTGGTAACTGTAACTCTGAGAGTGAACAGTTACAACAGTTCTTACTTGCCTTCAATGTGTGTTGCACTATTCTGAAAAGTATATATAATATCTTTCTTTCCTTAGAAACTGGTTAGCAATTCTAACAGAAAGTAGATGTAAGGGTATATTGCTCACCTGTGATTTGGTTGTGCCTCTTCCCAAAAGTAATGTTGTTAGTTTCACTTCACTATCCCTGTTAGGATATATGTATGAGTGTTCCCCAACTGGGTCTTGCTTCCCCTGACATGCTGTTAGCCTGTCCAGAATAAGCCTGCATTAGGTTTTACCTACCTAGAATAACTGAGTCATTCATAAAGTGTAACATTTAGTTTTGCTTTCCCTGATCTGTTTTAGACAGACACAAAATGAGTCTTAGGTTTTATACCCCCAAGTTGCTGATGGCTCATGGGAGCAGCATAGGGGTTTTACTTACCTTGAGTTAGTTGTGTGCCATCCAAAAATAAGTTGCAAGAGTTACTGCCTATCTCAATCTGTGTTTCACTGATCTCAAAAGCTCCTGTAATTTAATATTACATCCTTAGGTTTTACTCACCTAGTATAACTGTGTGTTATCACAAAGTAGTTAGTTACTGTACCTAGAATAAGTGTTCCACTATTCACAAAACATATATTGTCCAGTTGACTGATTATGTGATCTGTTACTGAGCGTCACGGTACAACTGGTAGGGTCTACTACCTTTGAATTACTGGATGTAATGTGAAGGTAACCATTGGTTTTTACTCCCCAAGAATAGGTGTGACCTATACTGAATGGGTATGAAAATGATTGACTTCCCTAGAACTACTGTTATGTGTCCCAAATAAGGTTATATGCTTTGGTCTGTGTACCTTCAAGCACAGTGTTGTGTTTTTATAATTGTGCTTGGATATAATATGATAGTACTGATTTCCCCCAAGATTTATCTGGGCCTACTTCTATTTAAATAAAAAATGTGTTTTTACAATACTTAGTGTTTCAGTGTTTCTTTGGACCATTTCTATTACAACTTCATTTGTACTGATTCTACAGCCCTCTCTCCCTCCTAAAATAAGCCTGGCTGCTCTGTCTACGCTACTAACGAATGCAGGTGCTACAGCCTTGCTAAGAGTGGAGTCTTGTACTGCCTCAGTTGAATGGTTTTACTTTGCCCTTAGTTGGACTTCAGAAAAACTGTCCTAACATTGTGCTGTGTCAAGATATCCAAACAAAAGATCTGTCCTGTTTCCGTAATCCATTTCTTGCCCTCGCACTCCAAATAAACTCTAAAGGCATAAAGGGGGATGTTTTTTGGATCCAAGTGCTTAAAATGTTTAAGTTAAACACAAAAAGTTCCAATTCAACAATAAGACTTTTCTCATGAAAAATGCTCTTCTTGCCAGGGATTAGCTTTCTTTCCTAGGTTCCTTAGATTCTTTCACTGGTTCAAAACTTGTAGGGAATTGGCTCCCTTCCACCCAAGCGTTCTCTACCTTTAATACTTTACAGTTCTTTTAGGGATATATCTTCTAAGGACTTCCCTCTTCTCTTTATAGTTTCCCAATAGTTTTTTAAACCAGGGACCTTTCCTTGCAGGTCTTTACTAGATTCTTTATATCAATTTGCACCTGGACATACTTCTGCCAGGTCACGTTGCACAATTGTTTCATTTTACCTGGTTTACCTTCCTACCAGGACTTCATTACATAAACATTAACCTTCACCTGGTATACTGTCCTTCCATGACTTTTATTTCACAAACACCTTGTTGTACAGATACATAAGTTTACCTAGTATACTCTCCTGCCAGGACTCTGTATAAACAGTTTGTTTCACAAATCCTTAACTTCATCTGGGCTACTCTCTTGCCAGGACTCTGTTACTTTAACACTTTATCTTACACATACTCAACTTTTGTCTGGTATTCTCTTTGTCCAGGGCTTTATTATACAAACACTTTGTTGCAGAAATCTTTAACTTCACCTGGTGTATTCTAGTACCAGGACCTTATTACATAAACACTTTGTTGCACAGATTCTTAGCTTCACATGGTGTGTTTTCTTTCCAGGACTTTACATTATGGAATGCTTTTCTATCACAACCTTCATTTATTATAATGCTTGCTATGTCTTTATCATAGGGGTTATTCTTAGCTCCCCAGTTGGGATTCAATAACCCATTGGCAACTGGCGTTATAAACACTCAGGCTTCCTTAATGACTTTGCTGCTTGCAGCATTCTCAAGAAGTGTTTCCCTTTTATATAATCACCCGGTAAGCCACTCGTTTCTTCTGGGTTCAACTGTTATTTCTGTTGTTGCTACACAGCAACCTTTATTCAGTGAAAACCTGCTAACCCTACTTTCTTCCCATGCCTTACTGGTTGTCTGTTATGCCTCTTTGTTCCTCTCCACCTTGCTGTACTGCCTTTGCGTGCGCTTCTTTCAGCACTGCAATCCTGTGGTGTCGGTTTTCGTGATATACGGTTTCCATGGCTTTCTCTCTAAGCGGTGGACCAGCGTTACCTTGACTTCTCCATTCCTTCGTCTGGTCTGCCTCTCTGCTTCTTTCACAGTGCCATTGCCTTCAACGCGGTGCTCAGCACGCTTACGGTTGGCAAGGTGATTCAGCGACCGCAGCTTTCTTCTCTCCTGCCTAGTGTCTGCTGCGACCAGCCCATATTTAAACCTCCTGGTCTGCTGACTCATTTCCCAACAACAAGACTGCAGCTTTCGCTGTCCCGTCATTTTAATCCTTATTAGTCAGTCACTCTTCTTCATGTCAGTTCTGTAATTGGAGGAAGAGGATACTAAGCTTAACCAGGAAGTGATCTTCACTACCTGCATCTTCCTTGTCCTAGCTAGCAGTATGTTTTCCGTAAAGGCAGTTTGGGGGTTTAAACACCCTAGCTTTATACAGAAGTAGGGAGAAGTGTGACAATATGCCATTAAGGCACGAGGGACTGAGGAGACATCACAGAAAGGACATGTGTTGTCCTCCAAGGACGTCATTGAGTCTCCCTTAGTCACCTGTGCCCGGGTGGTCCTCCCTCATATAGTTACACAGAGGGTCAGGACCAGGTAGTGGTTGCCGTCCCCTGGCCACATAAGGGGAGGCGAACCCAGGGAAAGGAGCGATGACCTCCTCGGATTCATCACAGTGCGTAATGTAATGTGTTCGGTTTATCTCGGCCATGCCTGTGAGCCGATATACGCAATTCTTGCGTTGAGCTCTAAATAATGTCTTCTACCAGGGTGCATATGTATCAAACTGGCGATTTTCTTCCCACTAAAGCAGGACCACATTTGCGATGCGAACATTCAAAGATCCTCTCAGCTGGCTCATTTAGTGCAAGGTCCGTTTACATATAGCCTACAATGACCGCTGTGTCTAAATGACCCACACGTCAAATGACTGGCGTTGAGTTGGCTGTCTCGCCACTGTGGCTGCTCCGAAAAGGGCGCTGCAGCCACAGTGGTGCAGCAAAATGGCCTGTTCCGAAAGGTGGCCCACCAGTTGAAATGTATCATTTAAGAGAGAGAACTGGTATTTTTTTAACCATTCAAATGGGGCTGCTTACCTTACAATGGGGTGAAAATGTTTTATTTGGGCCGAGTAGGTGAACTATATAGCTAGTCCTGCAGTGCTAGTGATATTTTAAAGAATTTGCTAGGCCTGATCATATACTCCTGCTCCAAGAGGTGTGATTGATGTATATGTTCATGATAAATGAATAGAATATCTTCATCACCCTGTCCGAGGATGGTTCGACAGGACATCCAGACGGTGTGTCTAATTACTGCAATTGATTGAGCGATGCTGGGAGAATATGGACTAGAAACGTTCACTTGTACATGTATATTTTGTCCCTGCTTCTTGTACTCTTGATATGTTTGAAAGTTTGTCCGCCATATTTGTACATATTGGGAGGTTGCTTCTCTGAACAATAATATTCTAGTGGCCAAACTGCTAGAGATTTTTTCGTAGGATGTAGTACATGACTAGTGTGGACTTGGAGGAAATAAGTGAGGCTCTGCTGTAACAAAAGAGATGTGATGCGCCCTAGCGAGTACTTGGGCTGAGATTTTATCCAATTGGGGATTAATTATGTCCAGTGGGCAAAAGGAAGGAGACTTTATTGGGAGCTTTAGGTGGGCTTTGATCACCTGAGAGCTACAGTAGACTACTCTTTGCAACCCACTACATAGATCAAGAAGCATTGGCAATGCCAACCATTTTGGCTTTTCTATTGACATGGGAAATGCATTTTCCAGGCTTGCCGAAGTGATATTAGTTAGCCATCTGCGGTGGCAGCTGCAAAATGGTGCAAGTACCTTGTCATGGAATAGCGGTACCTGGCAAATGCTGAATACTTTTTCACAAGCCAAAACTGTTGGTTTTGCCAATGTTTATTAACTGGACTTCAGTAAAGGACATGCATAGTGCTTATAAATCGAATGGCCGAAGGCAGAACTGGTTACATTTTTGTATTACACCAGTAATGCATTTAAAGCTCTAAGTTCTTAACTCTCAGAAGACTGCCTCATAAAAACACTAGCAGGCACTTTGAGCACACAGTTTGATGGTAAGGTTTGATAAAGTTGGTTCTAAGAGATCTCTGTAGGATGTACTCTGTTCAGGGAGAGGCAGGAATATCTTTAACTATGGGTGGTACGTTGGCTTCAAAGGGGAAAAACAAATGGACAAATGAGAAGACATTTGGGAAGAAATAAATTGGTGTGGACCGTTGGCAATTTTTGTACGATGGGAAATATTGTAATAAATCTCTAGGACAAAATAACGGGAAAACTGGTGGATGAATCTTGGTGTTCCCCAAAAGAATTACCTGAGGAAGCTTCTTCATGGCCAAAGCAGATAAACCATTTTAGTACAAAATGTAATCTTATGAAAGACCGAGGGCAAAACAATCTTGATGATGAGAACAGGAGAGGAAAGATGGGCCAGAAGTTATAAAAAGTAGAAATACAAACATTTCTGGACCCTCATTGAGTATGATCAGAAATGTCACAATAGGATGCAAAAACTCCAGTTCAAGAGGTGGCCGGTGTGGGGGGGGATTAATTGGGAAAAATGCAAGTAAGGTCTCCGAGGAGGATAGAATTACTAGCTGTAGTCTCGGAAAATGGGATGGAAACTTGAAAAGGAATAGATTATATAATGATATAACCAGGCTAAAATCATTGTGAGCAACTGGTACTGATTGGATCACAAATATTGTCTTCAAGAAAAAGCATTAATATGGGTGGAGTTTCTAGCTGCTCGATTTTCTAAGAGTATATATAATGCAAAGGTTCCTACCAGGTGAATACAATTAATAAGTTATTCCTTTTGTTTAATGAAGGACATCTGGAAGACACTAAATTGCATTGGCTGATTGCTCTTTGAGACTTCTCAAGCAAAATGGTTGTCTATCACAGGAACTAGAAGTATCAGTTAGCATAAAATCATTTTTGTCAATCTTAAAAAAGAAAGCAAAAAAGTGAGTCTGCCTATTTGCCACCTTTTTTCACCTTACGAGTGAATAGAGGGACATTGTGGATGAATTTACAGTATAAAGGTATTCACATGGCACTTGTAAAGCTACTCCTGCTCTTCTACTAATATCCTGTACTTCAGATTCTTTTAAATGCAGAGGGTAATCTATCCAATTAATTTTCTACCACTCCGAGTCTAAAGCAGAGGTGTGTTTTCGCACCCTGCATTATTCACAGCTTTATCACAGACATAAGTGTGGCTTTGCATGCTACCAAACGTTTCCCTCCCAAGATTGGTACAGTCAGTTTTCTATCCTAAGAGAAATGCAGATTTTTGGTAAATGTGAAATGAATTTTATAATCTTTTAACAATACATGTGAATGCTTAAGAAAAGAAGGAAAAAAAGTAAATGTGGAAATATCTGTAACTGTGTTGCAATGAAACACGACTTAGGTGATAAATAGTTAGCCCTGTTCTGGAATGGCACTAGAAATATAATCAAACATTTCCTGACAAATGTATTCTGCATATGTACATAAAAGTATGCTTTAATCGGTTGCAAGCACTACAACGCACAGCAAAATATCCCTCAAAAAGAATACTGTAATTATGTAAAGCAAAAGGGCAAATAGAAAATGTAAGTCATCTCTTTTTCGAGTGCGATCGAATTAAAATGTGCATCTTAATGCGTTCAGGCAACTTGTACATAATATTGTAACTTTGGGCTTGAATCAGTTTTGGATGAGAATTGCATGGAAAACACATTTCTTTAATAACTGCAACATAACCCCATGGAAATACGTTATAGGTTAACTACATTGTATTTAAGGGGAATTCATTCATATTTGGAAGCAGTTGGTGTTTTCGGGTGTTAGTGTTTCGTTTGCTCTTGTATTTTATGCAACTGTGTGTATTTATTCTATTTATGAAATAACATTGTAAAAGGCTTTAACAAATGTTACTATATCACAAAGAAGTAATATAATTAACCGCTATTTCTTACCTGCTATAGGCGATTGACTATTTAGAACTCAATCTTGTGTGGACATTTGAGCCAGTGGCCTGTTCTATATTTTTAAGGCGCCACTTCCCTAGGGAGGTGTACTTTAGCTTTTCAACCATAACTGCACTATAGCTTTTCAACCATAACTGCACTATGTGGGCTAAAAGCAATTGGTAATTACTGTGAGCTTGCTTGCTTGCATCAGGGTGGTGGCCCTGGCCTTGAACATAGCCTCCGTTTTTTGGCCTATCAAGTGCCTTTAGGAGGAATGTTTTTTTGTTTCGCCAATCTGTTTTTTTTTTTGGCTTGGTTGGTGGTTTTTAGAGGAATTTGTATGTGTTTTACTATTATTTTGTTCTGATCTACAAGTAGGGTTCCCTGGCTTTGTGTTGTAGTTCTTTGTTTCTGGCTTTCTCTACCCCCCACCCCTCCACTCTCCCACCCCTTGGCAACTGGCTAAGGCAGTCAGGTGTCCATCTACCTTTGTCCTGGCATCCTTCACTGAATGCTTTCTCCCTGCCTTCTCCCTTTCACCTTCATCCTTTCCCTGTTCCTCCCCACTCCCCCTGACTGCCATTTGGTTCTCATTGGTCCCACACGTGACCAGAACAGCTCCATGTCATAAGCCCTCCCAGGGCAGCCGGTGAAGAGCTCAAAGCTATGGGCAGCTCCCCTCTGGGCAGCTGTAAAATCCTGCCACCTTTATTGTCCGTTACTCTGTGGGCGCCCTGGATAACCACTGTGTTAAACTCTGTCGTGCTCCTTAGGTAGCCATTGTTGCACTCAGTTGATTCCTGAGGCAGGCAGTGCATTGCACCTGTGTGTACTTTGAGTGGGCGGTGTGTTGCACTTGGATGCATTCGGGGCTAGGAAATGCATTGCATTTAGATGCATTCGGGGGGGGGGTAGGAAATGTGTTGCACCTAGATGAATTTAGGGGGTTGGAGGTTAGGAAATGTGTTGCACTTAGACGCATTCTGGGAGTGAGATATGTTGCACTTAGATTAATAAGTAATGGGTTGCACTTGTGAAAATGAGCTGTCACATTTAGAAGAACTATCATTAGCCTTGCATCACACTTAGTTAGAACTGTGTAGATTAGCCTTCCATCACATCTAGAAAGAACAGTGAAGATTAGCCGTGTGCCACATTTAGAAAGAACAGATTAGCCTTGCATCACATTAGCTGTTTAATCTTGCTGCTCTCAGAAGTACACTTTGTGTATAGTAATTCTTGCTAAGCACAGAGGGGCTTGTGGGAACAGGTACTGTATTTCACTTAGAGGAATTTTGGAGTGACTAGAGTGTTGTGCTTGGAGGGGTTATGGGGGTGGCCAGTGTATTACGCGTGGAGGAACCGTAGGGCACCTTTGTGCTGCAGCTGGATGAGCTCTGAGGACATACTTGGAAGAACTTTGAGAGTAGCCAATATACTAACCACCCTGCTCCGTTCCAACACACCTCCCGAATACTAAACACGCCCTATGGGCTAGCCAAACTACACACAACCATACATCTAGCATAACTAACATTCACATACAACAAACAATCGCAGACACTGGACCTTACCATTACGGATACAACAAGCCAGTGCGAACAATCAGACTTCTAGCCAAACTACACTTGACACACAAACACACACCCAACATAACAAGCACTTGCATACAACAAACAACCCTGGAATAACCTGACACCTCAATTGCGTTTTGAGACTTCTTACCAACAATTCAGGAAAACCTAAAGATTCATCTCTTCACCTAACACCACTCATTTATCACCCACCTGGTCTATACCTGCCAATGTAACTAGCACCCAGATGGCAAAGGGCTTGGTGCGCTTCTATACATGTCAAAATAAATAAATAAAATAAACCCAGGCAACTGGGCCTTTCCACTACAGAAACTACCATCCAAACTACACATACAACATACACACACCCAGCATAACAAACACTTGCATGCAACAAACAACCGAGACACTGGGCCTTACCCGTACGAATGCAATAAGCCAGTGCACGCAATCAGCTCACCAGCAATCCAACATGCACAAGCGCCAGTTACTTCTGTTTCTGGACCTATCCTATTGTTCTTTTCTCGCTAACCATGCCCGCCCTCTTTCTTGCAGAGACACGTGAGCACCTGGAGGCAATACCAATGGTAATGGTTTGTGTTATAAGACAATATAACATAACATATAACATAGGCTTCAAAAGATTCCTACCAGTAATCGCCAAATACCTCTTTTTTTCCTCTGCCTACGTTTACATAGTAAACAATAAAGTGCTAGTTTGCCCTGATTGCTTTTTTGATTTTTTTGCCAGGAGCAAGCAGTTGAGCGGGAACATGAGCGAGATGACTTCCAACAAGAGATCCAGAGACTTGAGGGCCAGCTCAAACAGACAGTAAAATCCCACAGCGTTGGAGAAGGCAGGGGCTATGGGGTAAGTAAACCTAAGGCATCACAAACGTTTGTCTACGCGTGTGCACTCCCTGTCCTATCCCGCCAATGAGACTTGTAGCTGTATTAACTTTAAAATAAGTTCTTGCTCTAATCATCACAAACGTGTGTGTGTGTGTGTGCTCAACTATGTATCCATCTACCGTGAACTAGGAAACATGGTACCTGCTGTTAAAATGGACTTACATCTGTTAATAGGACCGTTTGTCATTTGAACTGGCTACACCAGTAATGTTCACTCGAAGTCAAAAAACGTTTAGCTGCACTCATATGCAGTAGCTTAAACTGTACTTACGCCAAGAGAACCTGAGAACTGACCTACTTCTCGGTCTCCGATCACCAGGTCATTGGGTTTTCTTCATCCCTCTGATTTTTGTTGGCAATGATGTTTTATTGCAAATAGTGATTTGAAGCAGCACATGTATCATGCTTGATATAGCAGTCATCAGGGCTCTACAAGGTACTCATACGTCCTGTCCCCTTTCCTCCATCCTTATGGGTGTCCCCCAACATGGGAACGGTTCTGGAACTTTTGGCAGTGAAAAAAGTTTAGAAGGGATTTTGTCCTCCGACGTATTCCACATCTGACAGGCAATCACCACAGCTGTGCTGCTTCGGAACATTTTCTGCGTCCTGCGTCGATACACTCCCTCGAGGACCTCCGTCGAGTTGACGTCACCGGATGTTATAAGTAGGACGCACGGCGCCCGTAGCCCCAGTTCCGTTTTTTCAGCGAACGTGTTCCCCTCGGAATCTCGGCGCACCTCGTTTCTTTTGATTTCTATCGGTTCTTCGAACTTGGTTGTTTGTGAAGATATCATGTCTTTGTCTTATTCTACCCCGCGGTCGGGCTTCAAGAAGTGTCGGGACTGCGGTTCCCAGATGTCACTTACGGACCCGCACAACGCCTGCCTCTGGTGCCTCAGCGAGGACCACGCCACTGATGACTGCGATGAATGCCAGTCTGTGACGTTGAAGGCCTTGCAGGAGCGGAAGAAGAAGCTATCTGTAGGTAGAGTTTCCAAACCCCGAAAGTCGAAATCCACTGGGCTTTCGACCGACGATTCAAGGGGCGACTCTCCGCGTCGGCGTAAGTCCAGAGGGTCTCTGTTCCGGAGTGGTTCCCGCCATTCCTCTGCTTTGTATAGGCACTCGCTGAAGCGGCGTCACCGGTCGCCTTCCCCGTCCTCGTCCGAAGACTCGTCCCAACAAGCATTCATCACCTGCGGAAGGGGACGCATTTTGTAAGGAGATGATGGTGATTTTTGAATCCCAGGGCTCCGTTCCAGCCGCGCCTTTGAGAGAAGCCGGCAGGGAACGCCCTAGGGCCACCGCTCGCTTGCCTTCGGGCTCAGGCGGTTGGCGCGATCATCGGGAGCCGTCGAGGTCCCAATCGGACAAGGTGGCTCGCTCTAGCCATGCCCGCTCCAGGTCACGGTCCTCGACGCCATCGAGACCGTCGGAGACTGTGAGGTCTTATAAGAAGGCGTCGACGCCTTCGGCGGCATTGTCCATCGAGGGAGTAATCAGCGCCGAGGCCGTCTAAGGACACGCTCGGGGCTCCGGCCTCGGAAGCCGGTGTCAAAGCTGTCAGCGCCTGGCTCAACGTCGATTCCGTCTACGCCTTTTATGGAGGCTTTACCGGAGGTACCCCGTGCGACGGTGGAAACTCTGAGGAAGGCCCTGAGGAAGTCTGTGAGGCCTGTATTTGAACCTTTTTCTGTGCCCTCATCCAGGGATTTATTCCAGCCTCTGGACTATATATCGGTGGTGGATGAAGGGTCTGATGTTGAGCGGTTTGTTCCCCATGAGGTTCCTGGTGAACTGTTGTCTGGTCATAGCCAGATGGAAGACCTGCGTCAGCCTTTGCACGACGCCAGTGGTCTGGACACCTCTCGGGAGGTTGAGTTTGGTAGGCCTGAGCCTGGCACACACGCCGAGTCTTCATACCGGCGTCTCATGTCGAGGGTGACGGAGTACTTGGGGTGGTCTGCTCCACCCGTGGATTTTCTGCAGGATGACCTGACAGATATCTTGGACCAAGGTCCACCAACTGACCCGGTGCTGCCATTTCATATGGCCTTACAGAGAAGGGTGGCAGCGGCTTGGACTGCTCCGGAGAGGTCCCGGCAGTGGGTAAGTCGTTGCCGAAAAAAAAATTCCAGCCAGTGGCGACCCCTGCTACTTGTCATTGCACCCTACTCCAGAGAGTTTGGTGGTGCAGGCGGCTATGGCCCCAGCGAAGCAGGCGTCGTACCCTACCATCCCTCCTGATAGGAATGACAAACGCTTCGACGGTTGGGCAAAGAAAGTATTTTCATCTGGGGGTATGGCCTTAATGGCAGCCAACTCCGTTTGTGCCTTGGCAAGATTCACTCTCATGTTGTGGAATTGTGTTTCTTTGGCGGCTGAACATATTTCCAAAGGGGAGGAACGGGATGGTTTTCTTGCCCTCGTTCAGGATGGCAAGGATGCCATGTGTGAATCCGTTCAGTCAGGTCTGCATGTGGCAGATTGTGTCACCTGGTCCATGGCGGCGAGCACTGTGATGCGCAGGTTTGCATGGTTGCCGAAGTCGGGGTTGCTCCTGATGTACAAGCCCAGCTTCTCAACATGCCCTTTGATGGTGAACATCTTTTTTGGCAGCAAGGCTGACGAGAGCATTGAGAGGTTGCAGATCTCCAAAGCTGCAGCAAAGTCATTGAGCGCTGCAGTTAGTCAACCTCTGCCTTTTCGTCCTAGGGGACAGCAATGGAGGGGAGGTTCCTTTCGATAATACTGGACCTTTGGTAGATCGAGGGGGGCTGCCAGTCAAAGGGGCCAACGTAGGAGTACCAGAGGTGGAAAGCAAGGTACTCGAGGGGCCAAAGCCGCTCGGGCAGTTGCCTCTTTGGCCTCAGGTACTGCTGCAGCTGCTTCAGCTCAGTCATGAGGCCATGTCCCATGGTTCGCCGGTTGGGAGAAGGCTGCGCAGCATCTTGTAGAATGGCGTGCCATTACTTCAGATTTGTGGGTTCTGGAGATCATAGCCCACGGCTACTGTCTTCCTTTCTGGCAGAGGCCTCACGACAATCCACCAGGGAAGCTCTCTTTGAAGAGCCTGGATCCGCTCCTTGCGCAGGATATCAAATCCCTGCTGGAGAAAGGCGCCATAGAACTGGTGCCTGTAGCGAAGAAGAAAAGGGATGGTATTCCCCATATTTTTTATCCCGAAAAAGGACGGGGGATTGAGACCCATCATGGACTTGCGTGGTTTGAACAAGCTCCTCAGGAAGGACAAGTTCAAGATGGTTACTCTCTCTCAAGTCCTCCAGGCCCTTCAACTGCAGGACTGGTTGGTGTCTCTCACATCAAGGATGCTTACTTTCATGTGGCGATTCATCCCAAGCACAAGAAGTACCTGAGGGTCGCGGTTGGGAACTCACATTTTCAGTTTCGGGTCCTGCCGTTCGGATTGACCTCCGCCCAAGGGTCTTCACCAAGGTCATGGTGGTGGTGGCAGCGTATCTCAGGAAAGGGGGGGATTCACGTCTACCCCTACCTGGACGATTGGTTGATCGGGGCGCGCACTCCCGAGCAAGTCCTGGATCATCTGTCAGTCACCTGCCACTCGCTTCAGAGGCTGGGCTACTCCCTCAACTTAAAGAAGTCCCACTTGACACCTACCCAGTGGCTCCAGTACATCGGAGCAGTGTTCGACACATCCCTGGGGCAGTGTTTGCCTCCCCAGGTGAGGACTCATCACATTCTGCAGATGGTGCACCAGTTTCAACATGCCCAGAGTCTCCCGGTATTCGAGTTCTTGAGGTTGCTCGGCCTCATGGTATTCTGCATTCTCCTGGTGCCAGAGTCCAGGCTGCGGATGAGATCTCTGGAGGGGGCTCTCAAGATGCAGTGGTCGCAGTCCTCCGGCAGGATGTCGGATCCCGTTCAGGTGCCGCCCTCGGTCGCCCAGGATCTTCTGTGGTGGGCCGTCGAAGGCAATCTGTTGAAGGGGGCTCCCTTTTGGCTACCATGGCCAGAGGTAACGATCATGACGGACGCATCCCTCACGGGTCAGCGGTCGTTGGTCTCCGTCGGAGTCCAGACTCCATATCAATCTGTTGGAGCTGATGGCCGTCAGGCTAGCCCTGAAGGCTTTTCTGCCGTCTGTGCGGGGGAAGAATATCCTGATTCTGATGGACAATACAGTGGCCATGCACTACCTCAACAAAGGGGGGGGGGCAGAGTCTCTCCCTCTGTGCAGAGATGCGATGCAGCTCTGATTCTGGGCCATCCAGCAGGAAGTTTCGATCTCAGCAGTTCATCTGGCCAGAGACGAAAACGAGGCGGCCGATGCTCAGAGCACGGTCTCTCACGAGTGGGAGCTGGCCCAGGAAGTTCTCTTGGAGATCTTCGCCCTTTGGGGGACCCCACAAGTGGATCTCTTCGCCACCAGTGTCAACCGGAAGTGCGAAAGATTCTGCGCGTGGGAATTTCCTCCAAGAGTAGCCTTAGGGGACGTGTTTGTAGTGGAGTGGTCCTTCCCACTGCTGTACGAGTTTCCTCAAGTCCCCGTCATCCCGCAAGTGTTGCAGAGGTTACGGGAGGTTTGGTTCCCGAATGATCTTCATTGCTGCGGCATGGGCCAGGAGAGCGTGGTACCCGGACCTTCTCGACATGTCCATCTGCTCTCCACGCCGTCTTCCCTAACGAGACGATCTGCTCTCACGGGAGGGGGGTCAGGTTCTCCATCCAGAGGTCAAGTCTCTTAACCTTCATGCTTGGTTTCTGAAAGGTTGAGATATAAGGATTGGGACCTCCCTGAAGACGTGATGGAGGTATTGCTTTCGGCCAGAAGGCCCGCAACAAAGTTCCTGTACCGTTGCTGTTGGAGAAAGGTCTGCCACTGGTTCATGGTAAAGAATGTGGATCCTTTTTCATGTGCCATTCCTGTGGTCCTGTCTTTTTTGCTTTTGTTAGCCCACAAGAGCCTGCAAGTGGGTACCATTAAGGGTTACCGGGCGGCGCGGTCTATATGTAAGCGCTCGTCTGAGGAGTGTTCTTATTTTAAGATCCCTTTGATGTCTGTTTCTTAAAGGGCTCACTAATGTGTTTCCACCATCCCCTTTCCAGGTGCCTGGTTGGGATTTGAACTTAGTGTTAACATTCCGGATGGGAGTTCCGTTTGAGCCAATACATTCTTGTCCTTTGAGACTGTTCACCTTTAAAACTGTATTTTTGGTTTCGGTTACTTCCGCTCGCAGGGTGAGTTGCAGGCACTATCCGCCAAGCCACCTTTCACGGTGTTCCATAAGGACACGGTTGTCCTTAGGGTTCGTCCTTCTTTTCTTCCGAAGGTTATGTCGGAATTTCATTTGAGCCAGAAGGTCATTCTTCCGGCGTTCTATCCTCCTCCGCATCCTGGTAAGGAAGAGGAGAGGCTTCATAGGCTGGATCTTAGGAGAGCTTTAAGTTTCTACATCTCACGCATGTCCCGGGTCAGAGTGGACGATCAGCTCTTTGTAGGATACGCTGGAAGGTGTTTTGGACAAGCTGTTACTAAGCAGACCTTGTCTAGATGGATTATCTTGACATTCTCTGAATGTTACCGTTTGGCGGGTAAGGACCCTCCGGTAGGTTTATGGGCCCATTCTACTAGGGGTGTGGCTGCCTCTACTACTCTGCAGAGGGGTGTTCCCATTCGTAACATTTGTGAAGTAGCCACATGGGCCTCTGTCCATACTTTTGTAGAACACTACTCCCTGGATTCTATCCATGGACAAGATTTGGCCTTTGGCAAGGCGGTCCTCTATTCTGCAATTTGATTGGGCATTCTAGAATTCTAATTTCTTTTCCCACCTCCATACGTTGGTACTGCTTGGGGAGTCTGTCATAGATGTGGAATACGTCGGAGGACACAATCCCTTCTAAGAACAAGTTACTTTCTTTCCTTGTAACATTCTTTCGATGGGATGTTCCTCCGACGTATTCCACATTGCACCCTCCCAGCCTGCCCCTCTACAGAATTTCTCATGTGATAGCAGCTTACGTTTCCGCAAGGCTTTCTGTAGTCATACTGGCAGAAGATTGGTGCCACACGTTCTGGGAAAAGGCTAGACGGAGGTCCTCGAGGGACCGTATCGACGCCATCGACGAAAGACGCAGATGCCAAAAATGTCCCGAAGCAGCACAGCTGTGGTGATTACTTGTCAGAGATGAGGTCCCGTCCTCTAGCACCTTACCTCAGTCCCTTTTTCCGCACAGACTGTGTCGGACCTGGCATCCAGCATGGAGACATTTTTAGCTCTACGCTTGCGCCCCGTTTAGTTTTTTCAATCTTATGTAACTTCCCTTCGGTGCCTCGCCTCCCACGACGCATGTCGGCTGCAGGAGGCTTCACAGGATGTGCCTCATGCGACCACTCGTTCCTGGCCTCGAACGCCCGCGCACTCTGAGTGTTTGGGGCTATACTGGGCTCAAGTTCGGCTTGCAGCGCTCTCGGTCACAGGGAATTGAAGACTTGTTTGTCGCAATGGACGGAGATATTCCACACCTCTTATCCTCCCCACCTTAAGGACTTAATCGCCAGCACCTCTCATCAAAACAAGGTAGGCCCTGTGTTCAGCACAGCTCAGCATCGCGGAGAGTCCTTCATCGAGGTTCCCACGGACAAGTGTTCCTCGTAATCTGGTTCTGGCAGGCCTGATAGAAACGGAGTTTCTGAGGCTTGTGGAATCTGCTTAGATCACATGCTGTGCATAGGTCGGCATCTAGTGGAAGCTGCGGAGTATTACAGTTTGTTTTTCGAAACTCGAAAATGGGCGTCGACACAGGCGTGCCAGTAATACTATCCCTAGTGTGACGTCCACTGTACCCAAGATCCCTCACGCGTCTAGGATCCTCAGATTGTTTTTTTCCGCCATACTGGTCGGAAGCATCTTGCGGAGTCCCCTGGCCTTAGCCATACTTTTGCTAATGATTGAAGTTAAAATTATTTATTGACATCCTTCCCCACCCCAACGTTGACACTCGACGACGGCTGGAGAAGACATTGACCGTCGGCTGCTGCACGACGGATCTGGGCCTCGGAAGGCCGCTGGCCTCAGCCCGGGCCTAGTAGGCCGCTGGCCTCGGCCCTGCAAGTAGGGAGAATGGGGGTGGTACATACTCTTCACTCTTGGTATATAGGTACACCTTATATATTCCTACACTTACCAGCCCGCTGCCTCAAGGTGCGTATGGAGGGTACCCCTTTCCAATTCTGCCCCAAGTGCAACCGCAAATACCCTTGGGTCGACAGGCACGCCACGTGCAATCTCTGCTTGCCGAGGGACCACCCCGAAGCGAACTGCAGAGCATGTAGTAGGTTTAAGCCTAAGACACTTAAGGACCGTCAACAAAGCGTTGGGCCCACCACGCCAGGCAGGCGGCCATGGCAGCGGAGGGCACCTTCAGCGATGGCAGCGACGCCGTACTTTCGGACGACGAGGGCATTACGGCGTCGAAAGACTGTCGAGCGCAGGTCCCCGACCTCGGAAGGTTGTCCGGCAGGGCGGCTATGGGGAAGACCCCCGGCGACGCAATCGCTACACACCCTACACACACAAAGCACACTAAGTCCAACCGAACCTCGACGACGTCGACTTCTCGGAAAGAGGCACAGATAGAACGGTCCGACTCAGTGTCCTCTGGGCGCTCTCGATCGAGATCGCCTCATGACGCAAGGCAATCATCCACTCTTGCCAAGAGTGCCTCGCTCCCTAGATTAACGGAAGTTCGATCGTCGGAAGACGAAGACGACTTCCACCCCCAGGCCGCGCTCCAGGAGACCGAGGCCGCAGTCAACACCAGCGAGGCCCCACGCTCGAAACACACAGATACCTCTCCCGACCCTCGACGCCAGGCGTCGAAAGTCTCTGGGGCCGGGAAAACATTTTTCCACGCACGGGGAGGGGGGGGGGAAACAGCGGAAAGCACAGCCTTCCACTCCTAGGCAGACAGACAAACACAAATCTACTGGGACATCAACATCCAGCAAGGGTACCCTTGTTAAGTCCTCTAAGTTGCCTACTAAAGTCATACCCTGTTCCAAAGAATGGTCCAGTGAAGACATAGACAGGGTCATGTCAAGGATGTCTTCCTTAGCTGATTTTTATGATTAAAACCCAGAACATTTCCTTTCGTATGACCCTCAAGGGGCCATACCCTCAGGCTCCTCTGATCCTATCCCCCTAAGTAAAAAGGCCCGGTTCGAAAGACCTGAACCCTTAGAGGTGCAGCATTATTCTACTCCATACTCTACTCCACACCCCAGATACCAAGGACAGCCTTTCCCTGAAAGGGACCAGGAGTTTGAAATTATGGAGGAACAAACCGGGACTGAATACTATGCGGATGATGAGGACCTGGAGGAGATAGAAGATGAGCAGGAAATTTACAGAGTAGATTCCCCGGTAGAGAGCGAAGCCCCAGTTACCGACTCGCCAGTTGATAACCAGCCCCTCCTTAATGAAGTTCTCGCTCGCGCAGCAGAACACTTTCACATCGACACCCACGGTGTACAGGAGGAAAGGGACTTCGCAGAAGAGTTGGTGGGAGAGAGGAGGCCGGTCGCTCAGACCATCCCTATCCTTAAATCCATCCAACGTAGAATAGATCCATCCCTGGTGAATCCTAACCTCACCAGAGCCGTCAACCCCAGAGTTGAAAAACTTTTTCGTGCAGCCCAGTCTGACCCTCTTTATATAAGAGGACATCTTAAACCAGACTCCCTAGTGGTTACCAACACTCGGAAGAGGGCTGGGACACCCTTATCGTCGTCAGAAGCTCCTCCCGACAAGGAGAGCAAAAGACTGTACGGGTTTGGCAGGAAGGTAGCCTCAACGTCCGCCTACCAAGCAAGGATTGCAAACTCCACCACCCTGTTGGAAAGTTACAACTGCCATCAATGGGAAGAGGTCGCGGCGCTCATAGCCTCTGCTCCTGAACCGTTAAAGGGCCACTTGGCTCGGATCTCGGCAGAAGGGAGAGCCGTGTCTGGTTGCATATTAAAAGCAACTTTCGACGCCGCGGACAACGCAGGAAGATTGATAGCAGAAGGTACTGTTATCAAGAGACATGCGTGGTTACGGCAGTCGGGGTTCAAAGCAGAAACCCAGGCTTCATTAATAGACAAGCCGGTGGAACCCGATCTATTGTTTGGGAAAGCGGTCGAAGACGCACTTAAAAATGCCAAGGACGAATACGAGACTCTCAAATCCCTTGGCCAGCTTACCAACAAACCCCCTAACCAGAGGGGGAACAGTAATTTTCGTCGCCCACGCGGCCAAAATTCACAAAGAGGCAACTATGCCCAAGGACAGGGTACACAATGGAACAACAACCAGCAGTCTACCCAGAGTTACGGCAGGGGTAACAAGAAAGGTCGTGGAAGAGGCAGCCCCAACAAGGGAGGTGGCACGCCTCCACCAAAGCAGTGACGCTCAGTTCAGGGTCCCTTCTCACGCAACCCCAGTAGGGGGACGCATTTCCAACTTCACCCAGGCTTGGGAAGGGATCACCTCAGACAGATGGGTGCTGTCAACAGTGTCCACAGGATATTGTATAGAATTACTGCAGCGTCCCCGGAACCATCCTCCACAACAAAGAATACACTCCTTCGAACATCAGAAGATCCTTCTCGAGGAGATCGCCATTCTGCTAGAAAAGGACGCGATAGAACTCGTCCCAGGACACCAGGTAAACAAGGGTATCTATTCAACTTACTTCCTTGTGCCAAAGAAAGATTTGACAATGCGCCCAGTATTGGACTTACGGCCTGCCAACAAGTATGTCAAGCGCCAAAAATTCCGTATGACCACGCTACAAGAGGTAATCCCCCTCCTAAAAAAGGGGGATTACATGGCAACCTTGGATATGAAAGATGCTTATTTTCATATTTCCATGCTCCCAGCGCACAGAAAATACTTGCGCTTCAAGGTGGACAGCCGCCACTACCAATTCAAGGTACTGCCCTTCGGGATAGCTTCAGCACCAAGGGTATTCACCAAGGTACTGGCGGTGGCAGCTGCACACCTACGCAGGGAGGCAATCCCAGTGTACCCTTATCTGGACGACTGGCTCATAACGGGGGAAACCCCAGGAATTTGCAGGTCAAACATTCAGAGGACTATCGACCTCCTCCACGAATTAGGCTTCTCTATCAACGAGAAGAAGTCAAGTCTGGTGCCAAGCACCTCAAAACAGTTCCTAGGAGCAATCCTAGATACTCAGAAAGGGTTGACCTTCCCTTCGGAAGAGAGAATTCGGAATATACTACTGCAAATCCCACATTATCAGTCAGGTCAACAAATAACGGTACGCAAAGCAATGCGGTTACTGGGCATGATGGCGTCATGCATTTACCTGGTCCCCCACGCGCGTCTGCGCATGCGTCCCATGCAGGAATGGTTGGCGAAACAGTGGTCTCAGGCAAGTGGTCAGTGGGACGATCTAGTGGTCGTTTCGCCAACACTCGTACAGAGCTTACACTGGTGGACAAGAGAGAATCTCGCAAAGGGAAAACCCTTTTACGATCCCGAAGTACAGGCAGTGGTGACTACAGATGCATGCCTGACTGGGTGGGGAGCTCACCATCTCCACCACACAGCTCAGGGTCTCTGGTCTCACTCAGTAGCCAAGAACCACATCAACCTGCTAGAGCTTCTGGCAGTATTCCGAGCGCTTCGGGCGTTCGAGCCCCATCTGCTAAACTTGTCGGTGCAGATCCAGACGGACAGCACGACAGCCATGTTCTATCTGAACAAACAAGGAGGGACTCGTTCGCCAAATCTGTCCAAGCTTGCCGAGAAAATCTGGATATGGGCACTCAGACAGAACATCTTCCTGTCATCACAACATGTTCCAGGGGAGCTCAATTCCCTAGCGGATGCCCTAAGCAGAGACTCCCTCCCAGAAGAACACGAATGGGTCCTTCACAGAGATATCGTAGAAGATCTCTTCTCTCAGTGGGGTTTCCCCACTATAGACCTATTCGCCACAAGCGAAAACAAACAATGCCCAAGATTTGCATCCAGGTTCCCCCAGCCAGACTCCCAAGGGAACGCTCTGTGGATGAACTGGTCAGGGATGTTTGCGTACGCTTTTCCACCAACTCCTCATCAGGAAGGTGGTGTACAAGATGAACAAGGAATCGATGACGCTCATCCTAGTTGCTCCCATGTGGGCGAGACAACCATGGTTTCCACACCTACGCAGGATGGCGGTGTGCGAACCCATCAAACTCCCAGCCTGGTACAACCTACTGTCCCAGCAGCAAGGTCAAACAGTGCACCAGGAACCCAACTCAATGAACCTGGCAGCATGGCTCCTGAGGTCATAGAGTTTGGGCACCTCAAATTACCACAGAGGTGTATGGACATCCTAAAAGAATCCAGGAAACCAAACACAAGGCACTGTTACTTTGACAAGTGGAAGAGATTTGTTATTTGGTGCCAGAATAAACAAATCAACCCAGTCGATTGCACTCCTTCCAACGTTGTAACATACATGCTCCACCTGCTGGACGCAGGTTTGGTATTTAACTCTCTGAAGGTACACCTGGCAGCCCTCTCGGCTTACACCACATCCCATAACAAAGTATCGTGGTGGAAAGTACCAGTAGTTAAAGCCTTCATGGAAGGAGTAAAGAGACTTCACCCTCCTATTTCGAACCCACCGCCAGGATGGGACCTCAATGTGGTGCTAGCTAAGCTCATGGGCCCCCCTTTCGAACCCATGCATAAAAGTAGTCTTAAACACCTGACTTATAAAACGGCCTTCTTAGTAGCCATTACCTCTATAAGAAGGGTCAGTGAAATTCAGGCTCTGTCAGTGCAGGATCCTTTCTTTACTATCCACAAAGACAAACTGGTTTTACGCACACACCCTAGGTTCTCACCTAAATTTATATCTAAGTTCCATGTAAACCAGTCTATCGAGCTTCCGGCTTTCTTCCAGAACCCGCAAAGCTCAGCTGAGGTGAAACTACACACCCTTGATGTGCGTAGGGCGGTCCTCTACTATGTAAATAAAACCAGACCGCTAAGGAAAACAGATCAACTGTTTGTCTCCGTAGCTACAGGCAGAGAGGGGGATCGCGTCTCTAAAGGCGCGATCTCGAAGTGGATTATCAACTGTATACAGCTGTGTTACTCTCTTTCTGGAAAAACTCTGCCTTTTACGCCAAGGGCCCATTCTACTAGAGGCATTGGGGCCACTCTGGCTTTCATTGCAAATGTTCCCCTCGACACCATTTGCAAAGCAGCTACTTGGAGCTCTATTCACACTTTTACTCAGCATTACTGCATTGACACTCATTCCAAGACAGATACACAAGTGGGACAAGCGGTTCTAAGACACCTGTTTGCTCATGACTCTTCTCACATCCCACCTCCTTCTTCTGGTACTGCTCGCTAATCTATGCACAGCATGTGATCTAAGCAGATTCCACAAGCCTCAGAAGGGATACATTACTCACCGTAATCGTATTTCTGATGCTTGTATCTGCTTAGATTCACATGCGACCCACCCTTCCTCCCCTCCGAGAGAAGGCGCATGATTGCTTGTAGTCTTACCTTTCTGTCTATCTGCTTGGATTATCTGTACTCACGCTACTCCTCATGCTTCCTCATGTCAGAAAAAATACAATCTGAGGATCCTAGACGCTTGAGGGATCTTGGGTACAGTGGACGTCACACTAGGGATAGTATTACTGGCACGCCTGTGTCGACGCCCATTTTCGAGTTTCGAAAAACAAACTGTAATACTCCGCAGCTTCCACTAGATGTCGGCCTATGCACAGCATGTGAATCTAAGCAGATACAAGCATCAGAAATACGATTACGGTGAGTAATGTATCCCATATGTGGGCACTACGGAATACGAACTGTAGAAAAGTTCAATCATGTAGATATGAATCTTAAAGTGACTTTATCCTGGAGCTACCAGTTTAGAAAAGGTCTTTTGGCATCCGGACCTCACAATATAGAAACAAAGAGAAAATAAAGTAATCTTACCTTATTTAAAACTTGTGCTCACAGTTGACCCTTGTCAGGGTTGCACGAATAGTTCAATTTGCTAATCAGTTATTTATCTATTCACCAAACAGATAGTCAAAAAACAGGTCACTCAAAGTTTCTCAAGAGAAATGTTTAATTCACATTTCGATTCTCATATCTTGATTTCACTCTTTTTAAGTGAGGCATCCCATGAATACGTGGGACTAATATTGAGTTAGTACATATGCCTGTGCATTTCGGTCAATGACCATCTTCAGGGCTGTACTAATATGTGATCTCACAACTCTGTATAATTATGTCAAGTAGGATAACACATCACATTTAAATTGAAAATGTACAAATGTAAATATGAAACACATACCCCAAGTAGATCCGGAATTTTTGATAATAAAAAGGAAAGAAAAACAGGTGCAAGAATTATAATAATGCCGTTCAAAATAGACAACCCATAATACTATGTCATTCACATTCACATCTTGTACCTTTTGTGCTGTTAAAATTCTCCTGGAAAATGTATATATTTCTCATATCGTCCAGTGCCGCTGTTAAATGCGAGAGAGAAAAACTGTCAATGTGCTGTGGAGTGCACGGGCGGTATAATCTCTGCGTTGTCTGGATCGCTTACCTGTGAGTCTAGTGGAAGCAGTCTGGACCCGGGTGCATTCGCGTGTGAAAGCGAAATGCGTGCGGGCTATGACCCTTGACTAAAAAGTCCACGGGGGCGGGGCGACGGGGAGCAGCGCGAACGCGGCCGCACATACGCCTCTGGCCCCACCTATATGCGTGGGTACACAAAGAAGCGAGGCCTGATGCCTGTGTGGCTACTGGATCCTAAGCCGAGGAGCCCGGGGACTCTTCCGGGCGCCGACCTGAGGCCATCCAGATGCCCGGCTCCCAAGCTGCAGTGCCTAGGAGTCCTACCAGGCTGTCCTTGGAAGGGCGATCAAGTTCATCCTCGTCTTCGACCCCAAGGGGTACAAGATCGTCGGGTGCCATCTCCAAGAGTTTGACCTTGGCTCGATCCAGCACGACTACCGGCACAGGTGCCAAGGTCGTGAGTAAGGGTGTTTTGACTACCGGACAGTCGGCTGACGGCTCAGTGCCTACCAGAGTGTTCTCTGAAGTCAACACGTCTGCTTCGGGTGAAAGACCGAAGCTGTGTCCTCCCGTTTATGAGGCCTCTCTTGATTCGGGGCCTTGGCGCCCTCCCGCCCAGGATGTAGCACAAGGCTTCAAAATGGCAGAGAAGCACATGGCGGGGCCGGCGGCCATCATTTATCCAACTCAGTGCCCGCCATTGCTTTCGCCCATCAAATGGGCTTTGTGGGATGATCCCAGGCCCCCTCTCTCGGGAAGCGACAGCAGATCCTACTTTACAGGCTTCTAGTCTCCTCAGGGGTACATCTACCCATCACAGCCTTACAGTTACACGCCCCAGGTGCCTCACGAAAGGTCTGGGAGAAGCCCAGGGCCAACACCCAGATAAACAAGAAGTTGGACAGCAGGTTCAGGTTGACGGACGGGGAGCCAAACCCCCTGGCCTCCCACCCACAGCTGCATTCTTAAGTGGTGGTTGCGGTCTCTTTATATTCGAAACCATCGTCTTCATAGTCTTCCTCCACTGGAGCCACCTCCAGTTGTCTCTCCTATAGGACAAGGTCCTATTTGTAAGCACTGTTATTCCATCTCAGGACTACATCTGCGGCAAGCAAACGCAGACGCCCCCTTGGCTGCCGCTAACCAGAAGCTGTGGCGGGAGCTTGGGGAATTTCTGCCCGCTCTCTCTTCAGACAAGCAAGCCTCCTTCAAGGCCTGTCTGGCAGACGCCAGGCCATTGTGCAGGACCTCACGTTGTCACGGCTCGCTCCCTTCGTTCCCGTCCCCGCCACTTGGGGGCATGTTCTGGGGTTTATTCCTTACTGGACATTTCCTTCGAACCCTATGCTACAGTGCTCTGATGAATTGGGAGCGTTAAAACCTTATTTTCCCAGTTACTTCCCTTCCGGATCCATTCCTGGTTTTTGGCAGCCAGCATGCTATTTAAATCAAATGACTATTTTTCCCAGAATGCCTTGGCTCACTGCTTCACCTCCTGCTTCCCAGAATGCCTGGCTCACTGCATCATCTCCTCCCTTGCAGCACAACGTTGGGAGGAGGATAGGCAACACCTGTGGCTGCAGGTGCAGCAGGCGGGCACGCCTGAGGGCTGTGCTCGTTAAGCAGCTTTAAAAGCCTCAGTTTGCTTCAGTCCGGCGCTGGTCATTGTAGCAGTGTTCCTGTTGTGACTAGTCCCTGTTTCCTGTACTTAGTTTCTGTGCCTTGTACCTAGTTCCAGTACCCTGTTCATAGATATTGAGCCAAGTATCTATTTCCAGTTCCTTGTTCCTAGTTTCTGTGCCTTGTACCTAGTTCCAGTCCCTTGTTCATAGATATTGTGCCAAGTATCTAGTTCCAGTTCCTTGTTCCTAGTTCCATGCCTTGTACCTAGTTCCTGTTCCTAGCTTTGTGCCCAGTTACTAGTTCCTGTATCTTGTTCCTCTGTCCTGGATTTCGGATTTATGCGCTTATTTGATTTATGCTTTCTGAATTTCCCTTTCTGTCTTCCTCTGTCTGCAGACAGCCTTTCTCTGTACTTTACTATTTGATGCAGCCCAGTTTGCCGGTGTTTTCTGTCCCTTTATGCTGCCCTGGTTACTGAAAAGCATGATGTATTATTATTTACTTTCGTAGAATTAGTTACTGCCTTTTCTCCTTGGATTGGGTGGGAAAGGTTTCCTTTTGTGATATCATTTTCCCTGCTCCTGATCCAACTTATTGAGATTCCACTCCATGTTTTCCATTGCACTTCAGCATTCATTTTCCATTGATTATTAGGTGTGGGTTTGTTGTTACTAGTTCCAGAGTGTTCCCCTTTTAGTTTTCCTCACGATTTATCCATTGCACTTCTGCATTCATTTTCCATTGATTATTAGGTGTGGGTTTGTTGTTACAAGTTCCAGAGTGTTCCCCTTTTAGTTTTCCTCACGATTTATTATCACTATTCAGACTTGCCTTTTACTAGGGCTTATGTATTTTGTTATCTTTAACCCTTTGCTTTTACAGCCTTCTGGGTCCCTGTTTGATCTACAGGGTTCGTGAATTCACTGACATTCAAGTGGTCTTTCCGGTCCTCGTGAGTACTGTTTATAATTGCCTTATTCAGCATTCTACAGATTGTCAGTTCACAGAATCTGTCCTTGCTTGCCCGCTACGTGGGTTTAGCGCTGTCAGTATCTGTAAGAGCATAGTGGGTAAAGAGTTTGCCGACTTTTCCTTTCAGCCATAAGGAGGTCCTAAGTGTTTACCCCACATCCCTTTTCCTAGATTGGTAATACTGTTTTACCTTATTGACGTTCCTGGGTTTTACATATATACACAAGACTTGGGTATTATATACACGTTGTTAGATTCAGAGTTGTTCACAGTGCAACTGTGTGCATTTTCCCTTTTGCCATAGTATGCCTTCTTCCTTTCTTAACACACGTAGTCTTCAGTCTCCCACATCGACACAGCCAGCAGAGGGCTGTGCCTCGGTGTCAAGATGAGGACAACGGCATGGATGCACGCCACTAATTTTCTTCTGACTTGCAGGATTAAATCCTCGATTTGCCTTTAGAGGGCGTGGACCATTTTCATTCGTCAACCAATGACGAGTTGACCAACAAGAAAATCTCAACTCAAACACCAAGTCCTTGGCCATCCTGACAAAACCTGGGCAGAAATCCTTCCCTCAGTCTCGGGCCAGGACCGAGCTCAATCCCTGTGTTCTCTCCAGCTTCAAGGGGTTTCGGGACCGTGGTACACGGAGGCCTGACAGGTCGCCCAGTGGCAACAGGAGGAAGCAGCAGAGGACTTTGCACAGATTGTTCCGCTCCCCCTACTCTGCCCCCCGCCTCTGACGTCAAAAAGCAGGGATTTCAAGGTCAGGGGACACGGCTCGATTGTGGGGCGGTGGTATGGCACTTTTCCAGGACTCCTCGAAGCGTCTTTTCAGTAACCCGTGGATCCTGTCTTAAGTCTCCACGGGCTCCAGTCTTCCTCTTCCTTGGCCACTACCATCCTCTCCTCCTCTTCATCAGATTGGGCCCACGCCCTTTTACGGGAGGTCCTTTCGCTCTTGGAGATGCAGACAATTGAACCGCTTCCTCTTTCAGACAGACTCTGGGCACTCCAAGATTTTTGCGGTACCCAGGAACAACCAGGCTCGCCTGTTGTCCTGTCCTGGACTTGTCATTTCTAAATCTGTCCTTACCACTGGGAGGCTTCAAGATGATTAGTCCTGCGCACATAAAGTCCCTGTGTGTAGTGGACTGGATGGTGTTCCCTGGACCGCAAGGATGCGTACCTGCACGTACCCATCTACTAACCGCATCAGAGGTTTCTGCAGTTCATGATTGTCATACTACTTTCGATACAAGGTGCAGCCTTTCGGCCTGAACTCGCCCCTAGTGTATTCATAAAGTTGATGAACGCAGTGGTGGGCCTTCTCCTCCTTGGAGGGCCACCATTTGTTTTCTTACTTGGACGACTAGCTGGGGTGTCTCACTCCTGCAAGAGAATGGCAGTTATCCTGCCTTGGCTGGGGTTCTCCCTCAACCTGAGGAAGTCACAGTTGTACCCATCTCAGGAGCTGGTCTTTCCAGAAGTGCGGTGGGACACTACAGTTTCGCGGGTGTTCCCCACGCAGGAGATTCTCCTGTCCCTCCGCAAGGTGTTAAGGTACTTTCTGGCCAACTCGACCTCCTTGGCATGGTGGTTCCTGCATATTCTGGGCCTGATGGTCTCCTACGTGCTCACTTTGGAGCATGGTCGCCTCAAGATGAGGTGCCTCCAGCTCCACCTGGCAGCCAATTGGGAGGCTACTCTGGGGGGGGGGGGGCGGCTACATGATTCATGGCGCATATATCAATCTGCTTGAGCTCAGGGCAGTGGGACTGGCCCTCAAGCCGTTTTTGCCCCTCATCAGGGACAGGTCTGTTCTGATCAGGACGAATAGTTCTACTACAATGTTTTACCTAAACAAGCAGGGTGGCACCCGTTCTCCCTCATCTGCACGGAGCCTGTATAAATCTGGGAATGGGCCCTGATAGGGGATTTGGATTTCAGCAGTCCACCTCCCGGGGGACTGCAATGCAGAGGCAAACCAGCTGAGCTGCTTGGGGTTCAACATCTATGAGTGGGAGTTGCGCGACAACTCCTTGTTCCCCGTGTTCCAGTGTTGGGGGTTCGTGGGATTTAATTTAATGCCCTGAGCCATAGTTTTGGTACAGCATATTCTTGACCTTCTGATTTATCCACTGATGCCTGGTGGTGAGGGCTCTCCTCCGGAAAGCCTTTTTATGGTAGATTCTGACTCTTTCTCTTCGCATTCATCTACTAGTTCT
Organism: Ambystoma mexicanum; assembly: GCF_040938575.1. NCBI lineage: Eukaryota > Metazoa > Chordata > Amphibia > Caudata > Ambystomatidae > Ambystoma > Ambystoma mexicanum. The sequence continues at coordinate 902,898,688 of NC_090931.1, read as the reverse complement.
TTTGTTTTACCTTGCCCGTTTTTGATTTCACCCAACTTGGGTACAGGTATTTTACCAAATTAAGCTCTTTTTAGAAAAATTGGTGCAATTTTTATGGAGGGACCCAATCCGGATTCCACATTTTTTTTTTTTTTTTTGGTGCGCATTTTTTTCCTTTACCCAAGAATATCGGCACCCATGGTGGTCCCTTTTTTGGGGAGCAACTTTTTCCCCCCTTATGCCCTTTTCCTACTGTTTTCTCCGGTAGGCTCGTGGGGTTCATGGCCCCAGTACCTAAAGTCTGTAGAGCTTCTATGGGGTCTGTTTGCAGACCTACATTTGTCTTCATGTTCTTTTTGTGTTTCTTTTCTTTCTTTTTGCTCCTTGGATCTTCTTTGTCTCTGTTCGTTTTATTTTCTTCCTCCACAATTATTATGGATTTTTTTCTTTTGCCCGGTAGCCATTTACTGGCTTTCCTCACAGGGTGCTTTTTCTAACCAGTCTACCTGGAGAGCTCTCTTCACTTTGCTTTGTGTTTGTTCTTCCCTTTTCAAATTTGTTCCCTTTTACTTTCCCGAGGGCACCTTTCGTTGGTGTTTTCGAAGGACAACTGGGAATGCGGTTGTACTTATTCTCTTTGCCTCTTTTTACTTAGCTTTTCTTCTTCCCTTGGATACTCGTTTACTAACTTCTGTCCAGTTTGGGGACCATGCAATGTTTAGGTTTCCCCTTAGTTTATGTTGATAGGGCACACTTTCTCCATCCTCTGTTTCTTCCACAACGTATACAAGCCTCCTGAATTCTTCCAGGACAGATTCTGAAAGCGGGGTGTCGTCAAAGTAATAATTTTCGTGCTCTTTGTCAAGATTTCTATAGTCCCGATCTTTGTAGTTTTGTTCGCTTTTAATAAAGATAGTATCTCTAGAAGAAGACATGTCTGTTTATCTTCGTCTTTGTTTTTGACTAGAGTCCTTTCGATAGCTGATAGATCTAAACCTTGCTTTGCCAGCTCCACCCTCTGCTCTCTCAGCGCTGGTATGACGGTAGTATTGTTGATGTCAGCCCCACTATTGTTGGTTCAATCCCAGCTGTTTCTCTGGTCAATTCCAGCAAAGTTCTGGATTGTAGTTGCACTTCGGATTTCAATAGCTCGAAAACCGTTACCAGCGAATTTAATACAAAGTTCAGTGCTCCCAAAGTGGCAGTGCTAGCTTGCTTTGGGATCTCTTCTTCCAATGAGCGGTTGCAATGTGCGCCCACCTCCGTAGTTGTACTGTTTATCTGTGTTTCAGTATTTAGTTCTTGCATGGGCGTCCCCTTTTAGCCCCTTCCCTCCCTGTTATAATTTCCACCTCATTTTGAGTTGTTTGCTTCGTGAGTTGCTGTCCTGAGGGGAGGGCTTTTTCTACTCAATAACTCATTTTCTTCACAATCTATTATGTTTTTACGTTTGTGAAGAATGTAATTCAAACTTTGGCTTTGTGTCTTTTCGCCAAAATAGTCCTCATTTTTTATTTTTTATTTTGTTGGTAGTGGTCGTTTATTTGGACGCTCAAATTTTGGGGAGTAGTGGTAGATGGTTTTAACAGTGACTTTACCCCAAAGTTACGTTGGCAGTATTTAATAAGTGCTGCTTACTGCTACCTGTATACAGTATTTAGTTACAGTTGCACAAAAATATTCCTGGCTTTGTGTGTCCCGCACTTTTCTTACCAGTTTTTTTGTTGTTGTGCGCTTCCTCTGACTTCCCGGTGCATCCAGTGCGTCCGATCCTGCTAGATGGCGATGGTTTCAGTTGTATGGGTAAGGGAGTGCACTTTCAGGCTTGCCCCCTTTGCTGGTCCACACTAGCACTCCCCTTCAGCTCCAAACAGTTTCTAAACAGTGAGTCACGTCTCCCTTTCTCCAGCATGGGGTCTGGCATGGATTCACATGCTCATGAATATTCCCCGTCGTCGGGCTGGGAATCCTCGGTAAAGAAAAAATCAGTATCAGTTTTGTTTCTGATCTGTCTTCCTTAGTAGTAACCAATCACTGATCTCTGGGTCATACTGCCCCAGCCAATGACTGCCCTCTCCCTAAGCCCCGCCTCTGGCAGCCACCCTCAGATTTTTACCGCACGCTCAAGTGTTGGGAGTCCTCGTGTTTAGCTCTTGAGTTTTTTTACTGCGTTTTCATGTTTTTTCAGGAGATTTTCTCATTTTTTCGGTTTAATTGAGCCTCAAGCTCCACCGTTTCTATTTCGGACAATGGGGACCCGTTTCGGAATTCTTCTACGCCCCTCAAGGGTGAAGTTTTCGTCGAGTTTACACTTCTTGGAGGATTCTGGAAGATCTGCGGCCTACCTCAATGGACATGGCCCAGGACAAAGGGAGCTCGACGCCCGGATCCAAGCTGTTATGGAACTGCCCTGGATGCGGATTATATAACGTTTTCAAGGAGGACGAGCATTCGCAATGTCTCTACTGCCTCCATGGGGACAAGACGCACGTGGAAAAGGACTGGACTGTGCGTTCTGCAAGAACCTTTCGGAACGGACCAAACAAGATCGTTGTTGCCGCCTCGCCACCTGGCTGGAGAAGGGCACAGCAAGTGAGAAGGCGAAGAAGAAGTCTGAGCGGGCTTCTAAGTCCTTTGAGGGCGCCCCGGCGACGGGGGCCCAACAGAAGGCCAAGCACCGCGAGTCTGTGGGCTCCGGGGGTGCCGAAAGTCGGGCTCTTCGGTTGCCAAGCAGGGCGCTACTTCCCCGGCACGTTCGACCACGAGCCAGTGCTCTGGTGCGGGGAAGAGGAAGTCCGAGAACCCGGGTAGACCGCTGGAGCGGACCCGGTTGATCTCGAAGGGGGAGCGAGGCGTTGACCCTTCCCCCAAGGCGAAGGCCCAGGACGCACCTAAGGTGGTGAGGGCCTTGATCCACCCGGATAAGGCCTCTACCGAAGTGGGATCTGCGACCCTGGCGGAGCCGGCTGACACTACGCCAATGGAAACGGCCTCTGGGCCCAGAGTGTACCTGCCGCCGCGGAGGAAATCCTCTTTCCAGCCCATCGCTAAGATCCCCGTGAAGCCCCCGGCTGAAAAGGGGGCTGGGGGGCCCGGTGGCCGTTACAGACTCGGAATTAGCCTCTGAGGAGGAACTGGTGGAGACCGAGAGGGGCCTCAAAGAAAGGTCCATGGGCCTCAATGAGAGGTTCATAAACCTCAACGAGAGGTTCGAGAAGGTTCGATCCCAGGGGATGGTCCCTGCTGACGTGATCGAAGATAGCGACGAGGACGACGAACAGGGCCCAGTGGAGCGGCCATCCCGTCCATCGCAGCCTTTGCACTAGCCCCAGGATAGCTCGGCGGCCATTTGGTTGGCAATCCAATCCTTCTGTACCGAGATAAGGACGAGATTACCACGGACCCCGACGGAGGATCCAGAACCAGGCCCGTCGGGAAACCCTCCGAACAAGCGGAGGAGAGTCCACCCTTCTCCGGCCTTCGTGCCCGCGAGGCCGGCGGACCCCTCATCCCCCTCGCCGGGAGAGGATACGGTGACGGATACGGCGACGGGGACAGACGCCGACGGCGGCGGCGATGACACAGCAAACATCCCGTCGGCTCTCTCCCCGCGGGCCTCCCCAGCCGACGAGGTTGGCTCTTTCCGCGCCATGATAACCAGGGCGTCCGAGCTCTTCCAGCTCTGCCCTGAAGAACAGAAAAAGGAGGGGTTTCTGTACCAACGATGAGAGGCTAAGAGGAAGACGGTCCTCGCGGTGCCTTTGCTCGACGACATCTGGGACGAGGGACTTGCTGTCCTCAAGAACCCTGCCACGACACCCGCCAAGAGGGACAGGTACGAGAAGAAGTACCGAGTCCCCGATGCCGCCCCCTTGTGCCTCATGGCCCAGCCCACGCCAGACTCGGTCGTCTCGGTAGCGGCTAAGAAGAAGGCAGCGGGCGTGGCGGCTTAAACTTCCACTTCCCCGCCGGACAGCGAGGGTAAGAAGTTGGACTCTACGGGACGACGAGTCATCTCGTCGGCGGTGACAGCGGTTAAGGCGGCCAATGCCTTAGCGAGCGTGGTCCGCTACGACAGGGAGCTCTGGTTCAAGATAGCTCCCCTGCTTGATTTCCTGCCTGATGACAAAAGGGCGGAGGCCCTAGAGATTCTGCAGGAGGGCGAGGTGGCGTCGGATCACGCCATTACGGTGGCAACGGACATTGCTGAAACCGGATTTCGCCAACTGGGCAACAATGTTTGTCTCCGACAACGAGGATGGCTCAAGGCGACAGACTTTCTCCAGGGTGTCCAGGCCAGAGTGTTGGACATGCCGTTCAACGGCAACAACCTCTTTGGTAAGGCGGTGGATGAGTGTCTACAGGCCATCAAGACCGACTCGGAGACGGCCCGGGCCCTTGGGGTGCTTCAGAAGCGACGGCCCTTTCAGAGCTCTGGAGGCAGACAGGGTGCCTCCAAAGGATCCAGCGGTGGCTCATCCACCTACCGCCGGCGGCCCGCTCCTTTTCCCAGGAGGCCTACAGAGGTTGCAGCAAGCAAAAGGGTTCCCGCCGTCGTCACCAAGAAGGCAAGGCTGCTTCCAAGCAAGACTGACCAGGCCGGGTGGTCAGGCCCCCACCGAAGCACCCCAGTGGGAGGCCGACTGACAAAGTTCGTCAGGGTGTGGAAGTCTATCTCCACCGATCGTTGGGTGTTGGACACCCTGGCCAACGGACACTCGCTGGAATTCCTAAAGAAGTGCCCTTGCATTCCTCCCATGGCCAGGAAGGAGAATCACGTCCCTCAGCTGCTGTTGGAGGTAAAGGCGATGCTCAAGAAAGGTGCCATCAAGCTCATCCCCAGGAGGCTCTGGGGCCTCGGACTATACTCCAAGTACTTCCTCGTCAGGAAGAAGACAGGCGGTTGGTGCCCCATCCTAGACCTGCGTCGGTTAAACAAATACATCAAGGTGCAGAAATTCAGGATGGTCACCCTCCAGCACGTACTGGGACAGCTGGAGGAAGGCGACTTCCTATCGTCGCTGGACCTGGAGGATGCTTACTTCCACATCCCCATTCTAAAAAGGCACAGGAAGTTCTTCATGTTTGTGGTTCAAGGACGCTACTACCAATTCATAGACCTACCGTTCGGATTAAAGTCGGCACCCAGGGTTTTCACCAAGTGCCTGGCACTAGTGGCGGCGCGGCTGCGCCTGCAGGGGATCCACGTCTACTCCTACCTGGACGACTGGCTAATCCGGGCGAGGTCAAGGGAACTCGCCGTCGATCATACGGCGAGGACCGTCCGGTTGCTCACGGAGCTGGGGTTCTCCATCAACTACCCTAAATCCCACCTGGTTCCGCCGCAAGTAGCACTGTTTTTGGGGGCAAAGCTCGATACATTGGAGCAATTGGCCTCCCCTTCAGAGGAGAGGACCAAAACCATCCTGGGCAAGGTACGGCGACTGTTGGCCACGGACGTGGCCAGGGTGAGGTCCATCAAGTCCCTTCTCAGGATGATGTCCTCATGCATCTACCTTGTACCCCTTTGCAGACTTCGGATGCGTCCGCTACAGGAGTTCCTCGACGCCCGCTGGTTTCAGGCCGGGGGCTGCTTCCAGGACAGGATACCCCTTGACAAGGAGTTCCGTGGGGCGATCTTATGATGGGGCACCAGGGCTCACCTCACGACGGGCACGGATGTTCAACCCCCGGCGTTTCAGGAGACAATGACTACGGACGCTTCTCTGAAGGGTTGGGGTACCCACACCGGAGATCTCCACACAAGAGGCCTTTGGCTCCCGGAGGAGAGGTCTCTTCACATCAACATCGTGGAGCTCCGTGCAGTGTTCTGGGCCCTCAAGTCGTTCCTCCCGTCCCTCAAGGACAAAGTGGTGAGGATCTTCACCGACAACACCACCACGATGTTCTACATAAGGAAGCAGGGAGGCACCAGATCCCCAGCCCTATTCAAGGAGGCCCAGGATCTGTGGCACTGGGCCGTTGCCCAGGCGATGTTTCTGGGTCCCTTCCACCTGGCAGGAATAAAAACACCATCGCCGACTCACTCAGCAAGGAGCTGCTCTCGTGCCACGAATGGGAACTGCGCCAGGATCAAGTGGATCGACTCTTCCAACGATGGGGCAAACCCCAGATCGACCTGTTCGCGGCGGGGGCGAAATCCAAGTGCCAGAGGTTCGCCAGCAGGTTCCCACAGCCGAGGAGCATGGGCGATGCTTTCTCGTTCCCTTGGGACGGCCGGTTTCTATACGCGTTCCCTCCGTTGCTGCTCCTCCTCATCGGCCAGCTCAAGAAGTCCAGGTGCAGGATGATCCTCGTCGCACCGGCGTGGCCGAGGGAGGTCTGGTTCCCGGACCTTCTGGACTTGTCAACGTCCCCGCCAGTCAGGCTGCCGGCGGACGCGGATCTTCTCTCCAGAGAAGGAGGCGCCATTCTACACCACGACCCACAGTCGCTGAACTTGCAGGCCTGGCTCCTGCAGCGCTAGAGTTTGGAGGGTACGATATCCCGGCTGATTGCAGAGAGGTTCTTGCGAAGGCCAGGGCGTCCTCAACTCTCGTGTTACGGTCATAAATGGAAGATGTTCTCTGTCTGCTGCCGTGCACAGAAGATTAACCCTCTGCGGATTACGGCCCCTCAAGTGCTGCCATACTTACTGTCGCTGGCCAAAGCTGGACTGGCCCACGCCTCCATAAAAATACATCTGGCTGCCATCTCCCGATATACCAGGACTACGGGACGGGCGTCCTTGTGGTCTCATCGCCTGGTAAAGAAATTTATGAAGGGACTATTCCGTTCATTCCCGCCGGTGAATGCTCCTGCCCCGGGGTGGGAACTTAATGTGGTGCTGACCAGGCTCATGGAAGCCCCATTCGAGCATATACATTCGGCGCTCTTGAAGTTCCTGTCATGGAAGACCGCGTTCCTCGTGGCCATCACCTCTGCACGACGAGTGGGAGAGATTCAGGCCCTATCTTGCAAGCCTCCATACTTGACTTTTCATGACACAAGGGTAGTGCTTAGGACGCACCCCTCTTTCATGCACAAGGTGCCGTCTGACTTCCACCTCAACGAGCCCTTGGTGTTACCAGTTTTCTTCCCGTCGCCTTCGACGCCGGCCGAGAGGACTTTGCACTCGCTGAATGTAGCTAGAGCGCTGAAGTTCTACGTGGACCGCACGAAGAGTTTTCGGAAGACGTCACAGCTATTCGTGAACTTTGGGTCTGTGAATCAAGGGAAGGCTCTCTCAAAGACTTCCATTTCCAGATGGCTCTCCGGCTGCATCATGCAATGTCACCGGTTGGCAAACCGACCGCTGCCCGGCCGTCCGAGAGCCCATTCGACCAGAGCGATCGCTGCTACCACGGTGTTCCTGTCTGGTGTGCCCCTGCTGGACATCTGCAGGGCTGCTACGTGGAGGTCGACGCACACCTTCACAAGATTCTACTGCGTCGATCGGGACTCCAGGGAGGAGTCCAGGGTCGGCCAAGCAATGCTGCGCAACCTGTTCGCTTAAGGTGAGGCTGGTGAGGAGGTAAGAGATGCTTAATGTTGAGTTGTTGTATTGCTTAATGTTGAGCCTGTTGCCACCTTCCGTGGTTTTGCATGTGTATACTGCTATGTATTCTTTTATTCATGAGCATGTGAATCCATGCCAGACCCCATGCTGGAGAAGGAACAAGTTACTTACCTGTAACTGTTGTTCTCCAGCATGGGTCTGGCATGGATTCACATGCGAACCCTCCCACCTACCCTTCTGCGGCTCTTCACTTGGTCATACTGCCACTTGGCGTGCTACCAAATCTGAGGATGGCTTCCAGAGGCGGGGCTTAGGGAGAGGGCAGTCATTGGCTGGGGGCAGTATGACCCAGAGATCAGTGATTGGTTACTACTAAGAAAGACAGATCAGAAACGAAACTGATGCTGATTTTTTCTTTACCGAGGATTCCCAGCCTGACGACGGGGAATATTCATGAGCATGTGAATCCATGCCAGACCCATGCTGGAGAACAACAGTTACAGGTAAGTAACTTGTTCCTCACTCCACTCCGGGTTTCATGCCACAAGGGCGACGCGTCGCTATTTTTTGCCGCACTTCCTCACACGTGGTATGTCACATGGCACGTCTTACTCCAAGACAATCAGCTTTTCAGTTTTTAAAGGGACACAGCCCTATATTCGGGATTTCCCGTTCATCTGCTATGAAGCAGATAAAGGCTGCAAACAAGGCTGTCAGTCAAATCCTCGCCACACTCTCTCTCCTCAGACGTAGATGCAGCGTTGTAGCTTCGGGATGTCAATTGGACTCAGTGCAGCTCCACAGCTTCTATACGGTGAGTCACTTCGCCCTTTACTCCCCTCCGGGCTTCGCCACCTCTGGGCATTCCCAGTACTTGGTATACTAAATTAACAATTACAATAGCAAACCCATGTGGTACTGGGACGAAGAAGCGTGCGGCAGAAAAGACTTTGACAGTCCGCATGGGAAGTTCCCTCACATCGTCCTCAAAATAAAAGTCGGAGACACCAGAGTGAGAAGCCGGGAAGTTCTAATCCGCTGTTTGCGCTACGTGGAGGAGAGACAGGTTGCGCTGCGTCCAAGCCTTGATAGGCGTCTGTAGCTGTGGAGCCTAACGGCTACTGTGAATCAAGCCAGGAGACGCAGGAAACTGAACAGGACCCACAGCGACCAGAGACTGAACCGTGTGGTGGTGTGACCGCTAACAGAAGGCAGTTGACCAGGACGGACCGGTCACAGCGCTGATAACTGCTATGGTGAAACCACAAAGGACGCCACAGTAGAATGAATGGAGGAACCATTCATAGCGCTGTGTGATGAGAAAAGACAACCTGATAAGTGAAGGTCTGCAGTGCTTGTGAGCCCCGGTGACGTTATCTCTGCAAGCTCCATGTAACAGGAGAAGCAGACTGTTAGGGAGAATTCTCATTCAATGGCTAATTTCCCTTACCTAGTGAGTCCCCCAGCAGCTTTGCTGGATTTCTGGAGCTATGTTTTCCACTTGGTAAGAGTGTGAGCTTTTCCCCCACTCTTACCTGTGTTTTGCCATGTGTATCTCATCTGTTTTTTTGATTGTGGACTCTGGAGCACACCACTTCAGTAGCCCCACTCGTTTGTGTGTTACACAGCACCATCAGTGCAGTGACACAGGGTAGACTTCCCACCGACTCCATTTCTGGGGCTGACTACTGTCCCCCAGAAAAAGGTAAAGTTGCCATTAACTTTACAAAGTCATTTAACCACAGATCCAGTACACCCCATCTTACATGGAGTATTGGAAAGGGTCAATTCTTAGCCCTTTTTATCTGTGCCTCCTAGAGCCTTGTTTTGCTCTTTTAACATTTAGACTTGGCTGGTGGCAGTGGTAACTACCCTAACTTTTCTACGGCGATTATACTATATAAACGTGGTACTATTTTAGGCTATTATATTAGCCTAGAACATAAACCCCCCTGACCAAATACTTTCTCTTGGCTCCGGTCGGGTTTATTCGCCATTTATTTTTGTTAAAGTCCTTCTTGTGTTTTACTTTGCGTGGCAAACCAGGTTTGCCTTCTTTGTTCATCGTCTTTTGGCAGGCTTTTGCCAAGAAGCCCTCCTCTAGGCGCCTGGGTGGGCTGAATGTGAGGGAGGGGTGTAGTCACCCCCTGCACAGGGTATCCTAGGAAACCCAAGTCGCACTTTGCCATGATTGGCTGAGGTGGTTGTCCGGGATGGACAACCCCCCTGCTGCGTGATTGACAGCCAGGCTGTGTGAATGGGGGATTTTCGCATAAAAGGCAGAACTCTTGGGCTGGAAGTCAGTCGCCACTGGAACTACAAGGAACCGAAGAGAAGCGGAGAAGAAGACGGCTGATGCAACTACCCCGTCCCGGTGAAGCCCTGCTGCAGTCCTGAGCCATCTACCCTTCGACGACCAGAGGAGATCCAGTCCGGAGTCTTCTTCCCTTGACCTTGGTGAGGTCAACCAGCTCATCTTCCACAGCCAGAGAATCCCCTTCGTGGTCGAAATCGCTGCACACTGCTGTAGTGGTCCGGATAGCCATCTGAAGAGCCTCTCCTGTTTTAAAGGAACGCACCTTTTATTCACCGTCGCTGCTGCTGGCTTCACCCCTGAGTATTGCAGACCCCTCCAGATGTCCTCCTTCTTGTCACCACGACCGAAGCACCAGGAACCGTGGGTCTGCAGGAAACTATCAGGAACAACTGCTGTGGCACCAGCTTCTTCCTTGAATAAGGTTCTGTGTTCTGCTTCGAGGAACTAGGCTGAACCCCTTTTCTCCTCATCCAAGGCTTGCCCTTGTCTTCCCTCCTTCTTATAACTTTTGCTTCCTCTGTTGACAATATCCAAGTACTCCTGGCAACGTTGAATCTTGAACTGTCTGACTGTGTGATCCTCGACAACAGAAACCCTTTTCCACTTGACACTGGCTCCGACCTATTGACTCTTGTATTTCTGTCAACGTGTGTTCTCTGATTCTGTCTGCCCTGACAAAAGTATTGCCTATGATTTTTGCCCCCAACTCTCTCTGTTTAGCCCAGGTGCTAAGTGTGTTTTTGCCCCGGTAACATTTCTTGCTGCGGATAAGAGTTTCATTAATACGACCGAGCTGTCAAAAAGTGATCGCATATGTATTCTCAGTAACGTCTTGTGTTTCACAACACCGGTCTGCCAAAACATAAGGTACTTACCTTGAGTTATTCTGTGCCAAGAGAATTGGTTGTTTGTAGTGTATTTTACGTGTGGTTTTGAATCTATAGAAGTGTTGTGTTTTATAACAGATGGTTTAAAAATAAATGTACTTTTTCTTTTACCTGAAACCATGAGTCAGTGTTTGCTTGAGTCACAGTAATTGTGGTCCTTTTGTGTAATCTCTGCTACTGCTCATATACTCTTGAGATAAGCCTGGCTGCTCCGCTACTACTACTGCTTTAACATGGTAATACAGGCTTGTACCAAAGGTGAACTTGTATTACCACTTGTAGTCTTAATTGTGTGTAGTGGTCCCTAACGGCACTGCACAGGATTCTGCCTAACACAGACAACCCTGGAGGGAGACCTATAATCATTAATGGAATACTCCTACTCTTCCCAATGAAGAGAAAATATTGAAAGTATCTGAAGAAAGTACAAATTATTCTTGGAACGTTCATACTCGTCCCAGTGGAACTTGAATAGTACGAATATCAAGAGACTGAGAATCAATACTTAATCTCTCAAGTTAGCTCTAGTCAAGATAAAAGTTGGAAAATCAGTAAAGAGGACATTAAAAAGAGAAAGACCAATCAAATAAAAAAAGGTTGAGATCTTGCCGAACCTCATAAGAGAACTATATCATTTGATTTCTTTTTTTTTTTAAATCACCAAAGACTGTTTTTGAAAAACACCCTTTAGAACTGCAATTGGTGGAAGAACCACACAATAGTAGAAGGGAGTCATTCCCCTACATTTTAGTTATTCTCAATAGTGCTAGTGCCTGAGTAGGTTAGATTTGTGACAGCGGACTGCATTTTGGTCTTGGACTCTCACGGACAACTGACTAGCACCCTAGTTATTTTTTGTTAGGTAAGGAATGCCTTATAGCTCAGGGAAAGTCAGGGGTTTTCAGTATATAATTTAATAAAACGCCAGTGAAATGAAAAACCAGAGTCCCTATCCTCCTTCTGACCCACCACAGTCCCTTTAGCTCAACTGAGAAATTCTTCTGTGAAATTCCTGCCATGACGCAGCAATTCTCCAAAGGTGATGTTGTCGGATTGGTACCCTTTGTATAGACAAATGAGTTGCTGGCAATTTTCCTTGTATAATATTTTGGTCTTGATAGTATTTCGAGGATTGTAAATCTTTAAATTCAAGAAAAACAATTTTCCTAAATGTTTATAGTTCCTGCAAATGGCAAATTAAATGATTCAACGAATGTATAAAATTCTCTAACTCTTGTTCAGCATGGTTCCTTATGAAGAGTAGTTCATCATCAATCTAACCCAATATTGTATGTGTTTGGCTTTTTAAGTAATTGATAATTTGGCACTATGAATCGCTCATTGTCTCATGAATAGGTTATAGAAAAGGAAAAAATGTGTCTCCATTGCCATGCCTGAACACTGATCATATAATGTAGGGTCAATGGGAATAGTTATTGTGAAGTTTTTTCCTAAAAGCAGTTCTGAGATAATCACGCTTTCCTCTTTTTAACTGATGTTCAAATATTCAGGTTTGCTGTTTAAACCGTGCTGGTGTTGTGTACATGGAGACATTAATTATCAGGAAAGAGGTTTTAATTGTCGAATGACATCACTTGTACCCTCGACATGCAATGGAATATTGTAGACAAATGTCCCAGAGCTCTTAAGATTCCTGCAGCCATGCGTGAGAAAGCCATTCATTCCTGTTTTTGCGTAATTTGCCATTTGAAAAGCAGTAAAACTACAAGTCTCAGAATTCAAAGTTAATACGCACTGGGTGACCTTCTCACCCAGGGCCACTTGAGAGCTCTGATGTCCAGAGATGGTTATCAATAAATACTGAATTATTTCTATGAAATATTTTATGTCACTAATAATTGACCCCCATGTCAAGGACACATCAACTTCTTTGTGAATATTAGATACTAGATACAATGTTGTCTTCACTGAATGAAGATCAGGTATATGTATACGTTTATCAGCATTTAGTAGTCCTTAGCAGTGGAGTTCCTGCATTAGCTCAAAGTTTGGTTTTAGTCTGAGTTTTTTTTAAATGAGAATCAATGTTAGGTTGTCTCTTGGCTTCATTTATCTAATTCCGTCTATTCATAGAAACAATGTGACTACTTGTATCCCCTAGCCCAAGTTATCAAAGGCAAATAGGTTTTACTACCTGTTAATGGTCTGAAGAGCAGGGGTATTATTGTTTAAACCTTCACTTGTGCTTTAACTTTGGCAGAGATCTGTTACTTGCTGGTCTAGCCTGAAAAGGAAGGGTATAAAGCTATGATCATCCTGGGGACAGCTTGAGTGTACCTCAGTAGACCAGGCGTACTGTGAAGGGTCAGAAATGTGAGACGGACGCAAATGTAAAGTTTTCTCAAAGTTTGACATTTATTCAAAGTAAAAAGGGATCTGTTAAAAGCCTTCCTTTCCCTAACCTAACAGAGAGGTCTCTTCCTAGCAAACTAAATAAAGAAAACCGACCTAGTTGTAAAAATACTTCTGGCCCTCACACTAATACATACAATCAAATTATACAAGGAAAATATGGCTGACTTTTGATTAAACAAACAACTGTTTTGCAATTCAAAATTAAATAGGTCTTGAAAGCACTCCTTGTGACCTGGATTGTATTCCATTCCCCTGGATCAATTCATGAATACTCGTGTTATAATTCTGTTCCACCAAAGTTCTGTTCAGAGTAATAGAAAAGTATTTTCCAACCACAGAGTCTTTATTGAAGAAATAATAAATGTCCTATTTACTACAACTGGCTAATAGTTAAAACACAATGGCTTCCACAATATCCCTTTTCGAGGATGCTTGACTTTCTTCGAACACACAAGTTCCAAAACCTAAATCAATTGTTCTGTTAACATAGAAAATGATTTCTTCTAAAAAATAACACGTTATTCTTTCTCAATACTGTGAGAAAACAAAGTGTCTCACCCGCTAGTCCCCGCGGCTCTGTCATCCAGGTGGCAGGACACGGCCATCGATTTTGGATCCAGTTCCTGGGGGTGGACCAGTACGGGAGGATCACCTGGATGTGGGATCTTCAGGAGTGGAAGTGGGACACGAATGGTGAGACGCGGTATCTCCTTCCCCGTAACACCTTTTCCCCATCCTACCAGGTAGGACACCTAGGAATTCAACCCCTCGCACCCTTTTCCCGACATGATCACTTTTCTCGCGGACAGCTGACATGAGCGAAAACTGACTAAATCCAGAGCTGTATACCTGACATGTGCCAATGTCAGGCAATTAGTGATCATTACACACACCTGACTTCCATTACACCTCCCCACACCGATAAAAGGCGGACCACAAAAGAACACTCTGAGCCAGGCAAAGCACACAAGGAAACCGCAGTTCCAAAATGGCAGTTTAATGCAAGGTGAAAGACGGTGAGACCAGCGAGTGTTGCAAGGAGGGAAGTGCCCTTGACCTTTTCAGACCTTTACTTTCGTGAAACTTGCAAAGTAAGAAATCTAAGACCGGTAACTAAAGCTGAACAAACCTGTGTCAGAGGTACCCGGGGCCCTCCTGTGTCGATAACTGAGGCAGGGTGGAGTGTTTGCCACTGTGGTACTGTTGTTGGCTCCTACAACAAAGCAGCGCCAGTAAAGATGGCACAGCCGGTGAGTCTTAGAGACTGATACCAACCAGCCTGTATTAGAACCAAGATTGCAAGCAGCAACATTTTATGAAGAGATCTAAAGAGAAACAGTGTGTGATTCGTATGTGACGAGTGACGCAAATATAATTTAAAACCAGAGGAGTGATTGAAGTTTGGGAGGCCAAGCAAGCTACCGTAGAGAGAGAGGTCCGGCGCCACGTGAGTGCCCATTCGAAGGTCTCTGCTAGATATCCAACTGATTGGCAACTGTGGAAAAGGGAATTTTGAGATTGAAGTGGTCCTGCAATGGGTCAAGCTAAATCCTGTGCACATTCGAAAGTCTTCAATAGTTTAATGAGAACTGCAATTGGTCCGAGCCCGGCTGAGGGAGACTATTTGTGTAGGAAGAAGGATCTGAGCCCGGGTGAGTGGGGGGATCCTGGGTGAGTCACCCGAATTGAATACTATAAGAATAAAGGAACTTTGTGTTTTGTTTTGATTCAGAGGGCCTGATGTACTAAGGCTTTTTTGAGTTAAGAGACTTGCACTGTGGAAGGCCCTGATGCTGGTAATGGAACTGTATCCTCGTGCCGAAGCAGCCAGTGTGTGTGCTTTGCTCGAGTGAACCTCCTTGTCCGTGCTGAAAAAGTGGGCGAGGGAGGCCAACTGCCTGAACATCCTGATATATCATTTTGTGAAAACGTCTTTCTTTTTCATGAACACTACCCCACACTATGTATATTTAACAGTAAGGATTGGCAATAGTTTTTTTTTTAGTATAAGCACTTTTATTTTGATGAGACTCCACTAGGACTGCATTATTATTATACAATGGTTGTCGCTTGCTCCTATCTGTAGATTTAGGATTAGATAGGCGTTTATCACACCCTTGTTGAAGTTCAATGAACACCCTTGAACTGTGGTCACTTGTGTATGTTTTACTGTTGATACCATGCCTTGCTCACAATACTTATTCATGAAAATAACATTATTTTGTCAGGATAGTGCACTACAACTTGTTTCATTCTGCTATGATTTGTCAGCATTGAATAAAGCATAAATGTTCTTTTCATTCAACAAAGGTTCTTTCCGCAACTCTTTTTGCCACATGATTATGAAATTACCAACTTATTTCCTGGTCCACTCGCCTGCCAGGACTAACTACAATAAGCCCTTTCCTGGTATACTTTTGTGCCAGGAAGAAAACCGCCACCACTAACTTCCAACTTGTTGGTTTAATTCCAGTATTCTCCACACCAGCCTTCTGACGTCAAGGCATAAAATAAGCAGTGTCGCATAGCAATTTGGTATGCAATTGTATAGGTTTGCTAATTAAATTGACACTTGCGTAGCACAACTTGCTATTTAAATTACCTTCGATGAAAACACAGCTCAACCGGCAATCCTCTTACCCTTGGGTCTCCCTCCGCCCTCTTATCTGTTCACTGCAAGTTCAAAGCTGCTAATTGGAGATATTGCCACAGTAATCATCTCCTCCACTTTTAAAATTGCCAAAGACCTGTGTGGGAGTGCTAGGAAAGAAACTCTCTTTTTGAAATAATTGCAAAGTAGAAGTCATTGAGATGATACATGTATTAAGCTAATATATCCTGTTTGGCAAAGACCAGTATGTGTTAACTTAATTCTTTTTAAAAGACATAATTACAGTATTGCTACTGAAAAAAAATCATCATAGTCGCCATGTTTGTTTAAGTTAGTTTATCTCTGCATCTCCTAGTCTAAATTATTTCATTTTGTTGGGAAAAGTGCATCATATTGACGAATGAACACTTTTTTGAAAATGTGCATGATCACATGGCCAAATACTGTTAATGACAAACCTAGTTCTGTGACCTGCTGCCTGCATACATATACTGCTGCTCAGCCCATGAGCTGATCCCAACGTCCTTGAAAGTCTATCTCATCGCCTGTTGCTTTATACCAGCTACCTTGAAAGTGAGATGGCCCAGTTCTCTGCCTGCTCCTAGCCATTCGAATGGATTGTGTCCTCCAACGTATTCCACATCTTTGACTTGTAATGTCCACAGCTGTGCTACTTAGGAAATTTCTCGGCAGAGGGCGTCCTGCGTCGATGGCGTTGGGTCGATGTCCCTCGAAGGCCTCCGTCGAGGGCGACGTCACCGATGCATGGCGCCAGCAGGCTCAGTTCCGTTTTTTCTGCAAACGTGTTTGCTTCGAGAACTCGGCACGCCTTATGTATTCTTCCTGAATATGTCTTCTTCATCTACCCCTCCGACTCTGCGGTCTGGCTTTTAGACTTGCCGTGAATGTAAGTCTAAGATGTCGATTACGAACCCGCACCGCATTTGTTTGTGGTGTCTGCGCGAGAGTCATGACACCGACGACTGTTCGAAATGCCTGTCGCTGACTGCTAAGGCCTTGCCGGAGCATAAGGGGAAGTTACAGGTCGTGGTACTAAACCCAGTAAGTCCCGAAAAGCGTCGGAAAGAGTCCTGGGGATCTCGATCCCAGAGTGGGTACTGCCATTTGTCCCTCGTCTCGGCACTCCTGGAAGCGGCGTCACTGGTCGCCTTCCCGTCCTCGTCGGATGATGGCGCTGTAAGGAAAGTGTCTTGTCCCACTAAATCCTCGACTCCTGAGGAATGGGAGGCCTTAAGGGAGCAAATACTGGCCATTTTTCAATCCCAGGGCACAGTTTCCTCCAAGCCTTTGGAAGATGCCAGCAGGGAACGGTCTCAGTCCCATGCTCGCGCGCCTTTGGACCCGGGTCCTCTGCGCTATAAACATCGGGAACTGTCAAGGTCCCGTTCGGACAAGGTTCAGGTTGATCGCCAGAGACGTGCTAGGTCCAGGCCTCGGACTTCATCCCCGGCGAAACCGCAGAAGTTTGGTAAGGGCTCGAGGTCGGCGTCGACTCCGTGGGCGCCGTGTCCATTGGATACGGAGGTCGGTGCTTTGCCGTCACTCCAGTCCTCAACGCCTTCGGGCCATTTGGCCAGAATTTGCCGATGGAGGTCCCTGATACTGTAGATCCTCCAAGGAAGCCTAAATCCAAGTCTGTGAAACCTGTTGGGGACTCCAGACCCACTTCTGTTCCTAGGCAGGAGTTCTTTCTTCCTCTGAATGGTATCTGTGAGGTTGAGGAGAGGTCAGATTTGGAGTTTGACCCTGTTGAGTCGGATGTGGCGCCTGTCTTTTCCGTGGACAGTCAGTTGGAGGAGTTACGCCAATCATTACATGATGCCAGTGGTTTAGACACATCTCCGGAGGTGGAGTTTGGCAGGCCTGAGCCTGGTGCTCATGCTGTCTCCTCTTATAGGAGACTGGTGGCTACGATTACTGAGTATCTTGGTTAGTCTAGTCCTCCGGATGCATTTGTTCAGGATGACTTGACTGATATTTTGGATCGAGGTCCGTCCACTGAAACAGTGTTGCCTTTTCATTTGACTTTGCAAAAAAGGTTGGCGGCTACTTGCCAGACCCCGATGTCTCTTCCAGCGGTTAACAAGTCGTTAACTAAAAAATACTGCCCTTCCAGTAGCGACCCCAGCTACCTATCCACTCGCCCCACTCCTGAGAGTTTGGTGGTTCAGGCGGCTACGGCCACCTCGAGGCAGGCAGCATACCCTACCATCCCTCCTGATAGGGACGACAATCACTTTGATGAAGTCAGCCAACTCCACTTGTGCCTTGGCAAGATTTTCACACTCTGTGGAATTGCGTGACTCTAGCGGCGGAGCATATTCCCAAGGGGGAGAAAGGGATGGGTTCTCCAGCATGGGGTCTGGCATGGATTCACATGCTCATGAATATTCCCCGTCGTCAGGCCGGGAATCCTCGGTATAGAAAAAATCAGTATCAGTTTAGTTTCTGATCTGTCTTTCTCAGTAGTAACCAATCACTGGTCTCTGGGTCATACTGCCCCCAGCCAATGACTGCCCTCTCCCTAAGCCCCGCCCCTGGCAGCCATCCTCAGATTTTTACCGCACGTTCAAGTGTTGGGAGTCCTCGTGCTTAGCTCTTGAGCTTTTGCTGTGTTTTCGCGCTTTTTTCAGGAGATTTTCTCATTTTTTCAGTTAAAAGAGCCTCGAGCTCCACCGTTTCTACTTCCGATCAACGTGGATCCGTTTCGGAGTTTTCTACGCCCCTCAAGGGTGAAGATTTCAGTTGCGCTTTTGGAGGATTCCAGAAGTTCCGAGGCCTACCCCGGACATGGCCCAGGAGAAAGGGAGCTCGACACCCGGGAAGCTATTCAGGACCTGCCCTGGATGCCAGCTTCAGAACGTTTTCAAGGAGGACGAGCATTCGTTATGCCTCTACTGTCTACATGAGGACAAGACGTACAAGGAGAAGGACTGCGTGTTTTGTGGAAACATGTCGAACGGACCATGAAGGATCGCCACCTCCGTCTCGCCAACTGGCTGGAAGGTAAGAGCCCGCCAGGCGAGAAGAAGTCCGAGCGGTCTAAGTCCTGTGAGGGTGCTCCGGCGACCCAACAAAAGACTAAGCACCGCGAGTCCGCGAGCACCGGGAGCGCCGAACGGTCAGGCTCCTTGGCTGCCAGACAGGGCGCACCCTCCCCGGCGCCATCGACCACGAGCCAACGCTCTGGCTCGGGTAAGAGGAAGTCCGACAACCCGGCGAAGCTTCTGGAGAGGCCCCGGTCGATCTCGAAGACTCCGGCAGAGGGGGAGCACGGCTCGGACCCTCCCCCGAAGGTGAGGGCCCCAGGCGTACAGAAGGTGACCTTGGCCGTGATTTACCCTGCTAGGACCTCGATTGAGGATGTCGCCGCGGCCCTGGCTCAGCCTGTGGAGGCTACACCAGTGGAGGCGCCCTCAGGTACCAGAGTCTCTCTGCCACCGCGGAGGGAGTCTTCTTTCAAACCCATCGAGAAGACCCCCACGAAGTCCTCGTTGGAAAGGGGGTAGGGGGTGGTGGCCGTCGTGGATACGGACACGACCTCTGAAGAGGAGCTCATCCAAGTCGTGGAGGAGACCCAGCCCATCGGGAGGGATCCCGACGAGGGAAACGACGAGGGCGACGGTGACGCAGACGAGGCTCCTCAAGCGCCCTCGCTCCCAGCGTTTCCGGCGCCGCAGGACACCTCGGCGGCCTTTTTGTCAGCCATCCAGTCCTTATGTTCGGAGATAAGGACTAGGTTGCCCCTTCCCCCGACGGAGGAGCCTGAGCCAGACCCGACGGAGGATCCGGAGCCAGGACCTTCGGGGGAGCCCACCGCTTAAGAGGACGACGCATCCTAGGCCTCCTCTCCCGCCTCTGCGCCCTTCTTTGCCTTCCCCCCGGTCCACTACCCACGGGGATGATAAAGCCATAGACACGACTACGACGGGTACGGATGACGACAGAGGCGACGACGGGACGTGTCCCCCGTCGCCCCCTGCCCGGGCATCCCCCGCCCGACGAGATTGGATCCTTCCATGCAATGATCTCCAGGGCATCCGAGCTCTTCCAGCTCTGCCCCGAGGAAAAGGAGGGGTTCCTTTACCAGCGGCGCAAAGCTAAAAGGAAGACGGTCCTCGCCGTACCGCTTCTTGATGACATCTGGGATGAGGGGCTCACCCTCCTCAAGAACCCTGCCACAGCTCCTGCGAAGAGGGACCGGTACGAGAAGTAGTACCGGGTCCCCGACGCTGCCCCCTTGTGCCTTAGGGCACAACCTACCCCGGACTCGGTCGTTTCGGCGGCGGCCAAGAAGAAAGCGGTGGGGGTGGCATCGGCCTCGACTTCAACCTCCCCTCCGGACGGCGAGGGTAGGAAACTGGATGCGATGGGAGGACAGGTCATCTCATCTGCAGCGACGACCATCAAGGCGGCCAACGCCCTGGCCATCGTAGCCCACTACGACAGGGAGTTGTGGTTCAAGATCTCCCCTCTGTTGGACTTCCTTCCGGATGCCAAGAGGGCTGAGGCCCTGGAAATCTTGCAGGAAGGTGAGATTGCCTCGGACCACGCCATTACGGTGGCTACGGACGTCGCCGACACCGGTATCCGTCAGTTGGGAAACGGCGTTTGCCTGAGACGACGAGGATGGCTCAGGGCGACGAATTTCCGCCAGGACGTTCAGACCAAGGTTTTGGACATGCCCTTCGATGGGAACAACCTTTTTGGCAAGGCGGTTGATGAATCCCTTCAGGCGATCTAGACGGACACGGAGACGGCCTGTGCACTGGGTGTGCTCCAACAGCGACGGCCGTCCTTTCGGAGCTCCGGAGGCAGACAGGGTGCCTCCAAGGGAGCCGGCAGCAGCTCCTCTACTTACCGTCAAGCGGCAAGGTCTTCGTCGCAGGAGGCCTACAGGGGACGCGGAAAGTCAGGTGGATCCCGCTGTCGTCGCCAAGGTGGTCAAGGAGGCAAAGCGGCCTCCAAGCAAGATTGAACCGTCCGTCGGGTCGGGACCCGCCGAAGCACCTCGGTGGGAGGCCGGCTGACGAAGTTCGTCGGCGTGTGGGAGTCCATCTCCACCGACCATTGGGTGCTGGACGCCCTGGACCTGGGGCATGCCCTCGAGTTCCAGAAGAGGTGCCCCCGCATTCCTCCCGTGCCCAGGAAGGAAAATCACGTCCCTCAACTGCTGTTGGAAGTACGGGCGATGCTCAGGAAAGGTGCCATCGAGCTCGTCCCGAAGAGGCTTCGGGGCTCCGGAGTTTACTCAAGATACTTCCTCGTGAGGAAGAAGACAGGAGGATGGCGTCCCATCCTGGACCTGCGACGACTAAACAAATACATCAAGGCACAGAAGTTCCGGATGGTCCCCCTCCAGCACGTGCTGGGACAGCTGGAGGAGGGCGATTTCCTGTTGTCGTTGGACTTGGAGGATGCTTACTTTCACATCCCTATTCTAAAGAGGCACCGAAAGTTCCTCAGGTTCGTGGTCAAAGGGCGGCACTACCAGTTCAAGGACCTCCCGTTCGGATTAAAATCGGCGCCCAGGGTGTTCACCAAGTGCCTAGCACCGGTGGCGGCGCAGCTGTGCCTGCAGGGGATCCACGTCTACCCCTACCTGGACAACTGGCTCATACGGGAAAGGACAAGGGAGCTCGCCTTGGAACACACTGCGGACTCCGTCCAACTGCTCACGGACCTGGGGTTCTCCATCAACTTTGTAAAATCCCACCTGGTCCCGTCGCAAGTCGCCCTGTTTCTGGGAGCACAGCTCGACACAGTGGCGCGGCGGGCCTGACCGTTGGAGGAAAGGATAAGGACCATCCTGGGAAAGGTGCAACGTCTACTGGCCACGGACGTGGCCAGAGTGAGGTCTATCAAGTCCCTACTCGGAATGATGTCCTCCTGCATTTATCTGGTGCCCCATTGCAGACTTCGGATGCGGCCCTTGCAAGAATTCCTCGACGCCCACTGGATCCAGACGAGGGGCAGCTTCGACGACAGGATCTCGCTCGATGAAACGTTCCGTCAGGCGATACGATGGTGGGGTGTCCGCGCTCATCTGACAGCGGGAACAGGCTTCCTAGCCCCGGCCCATCAGGTGAAGGCGATGACAGATGCCTCCCTGGAAGGTTGGGGAGCGCACACCGGGGGTCTCCACACGAGAGGCCTTTGGTGCTCGGAGGAGAAGACCCTCCACATCAACATCTTGGAGCTCTGCGCAGTGTTCTGTGCCCTCAGGTCCTTCCTTCCGTCCCTCAAGGGCAACGTGGTGAGGATCTTCACCGACAACACCACCACTGTGTTTTACATTCGGAAGCAGGGCGGAACCAGATCCCCTGCCCTGTCCAAGGAAGCCCAGGATCTGTCGCATTGGGCCATCGCCCAAGGGATGTTTCTGGTACCCTTTCATCTGGCAGGGATAAAAAACACCATCGCCGACTCACTCAGCAGGGAGCTGCGCTCGTGCAACGAGTGGGAACTGCCCCAGGATCAAGTGGACCGACTCTTCCGATGATGGGGCGAACCCCAGATCGAGCTCTTCGCGACAGCGCCAAACTCCAAGTGCCAGAGGTTCGCCAGCAGGTTTCCCCAACCGAGGAGCATGGGCGATGCTTTCTCGTTTCCCTGGGACGGCCTGTTCCTTTATGCATTCCTGCCGTTGCTACTCCGGCTCGTCAACCAGCTCAAGAGATCCCGGTGCAGGATGATCCTCATCGCACCGGCGTGGCCGAGGCAGATCTGGTTCCCGGACCTTCTGGACTTGTCAGCGTCCACACCAGTCAAGCTGCCGTCGGACGCGGATCTTCTCTCCAGAGAAGGAGGCGCCATTCTTCATCACGAACTAGAGTCGCTGAACTTGCAGGCCTGGCTCCTGCAGCACTAGAGTTTGGAGGATACGACATCCCGCCGACTGCAGGGAGGTTCTTGCAAAGGCCAGGGCATCCTCAACTCTCAAGTGCTACGGACACAAATGGAAGAGGTTCTCTGTCTGGTGCCGGGCACAGAAGATTAACCCTCTGCGGATTACGGCCCCTCAAGTATTGCCGTACCTACTGTCTTTGGCCAAGGCTGGCCTATCTCACGCTTCCATCAAGGTACATCTGGCTGCCATCTCATGTTACACCAGAACTACAAGACAGGCGTCCTTGTGGTCTCATCGTCTGGTGAAGGAATTTATGAAGGGACTGTTCCGATCATTCCCGCCGGTGAAGGCCCCTGCCCCGGCCTGGGAGCTCAACGTGGTACTAACTAGGCTCATGGGGGCCCCATTCGAGCCTATGCATTCAGTGCCGTTGAAGTTTCTATCGTGGAAGACAGCATTCCTCGTGGCCATCACCTCTGCACGACGAGTGGGAGAGATCCAGCCCCTGTCTTGCAAGCCTCCATACTTGACTTTTCACGACACGAGGGTGGTGCTGAGGATGCACCCCTCCTTCATGTCCAAGGTGCCGTTGGACTTCCACCTCAACGAGCCCTTGGTGTTGCCAGTTTTCTTCCCGTCGCCTTCGTCGCCGGTTGAGAGGGCTCTGCACTCGCTAGATGTAGCTAGAGCGCTGAAGTTCTACGCGGACCGCACAAAGAGTTTCCGGAAGACATCACAGCTGTTTGTGAACTTTGGACCTGTGAATCAAGGGAAGGCTCTCTCGAAGACTTCCATTTCCAGATGGCTCTCCGGCTGCATCATGCACTGTCACCGGTTGGCAAACCGACCGCTGCCCGGCCGTCCGAGAGCCCATTCGACCAGAGCAATCGCTGCTACTACGGCGTTCCTGTCTGGTGTGCCCCTGCTCGACATCTGCAGGGCTGCTACATGGAGGTCGACGCACACCTTCACGAGATTCTACTGCGTCGACTGGGATTCCAGAGGAGAGTCCAGAGTCGGCCAGGCAGTGCTGCGCAACCTGTTCGCCTAAGGTGAGACTGGTGAGGAGGTAAGAGTTGCTTAATGTTGAGTTGCTGTATTGCTTGATATTGAGCCTTTTGCCACCTCCCGTGGTTGTGCATGTGTATACTGCTATGTATTCTCTTATTCATGACCATGTGAATCCATGCCAGACCCCATGCTGGAGAAGGAACAAGTTACTTACCTGTAACTGTTGTTCTCCAGCATGGGTCTGGCATGGATTCACATGCGAACCCTCCCGCCTACCCCTCTGCGGCTCTTCACTTGGTCATACTGCCACTTCGCGTGCTACCAAATCTGAGGATGGCTGCCAGGGGTGGGGCTTAGGGAGAGGGCAGTCATTGGCTGGGGGCAGTATGACCCAGAGACCAGTGATTGGTTACTACTGAGAAAGACAGATCAGAAACGAAACTGATACTGATTTTTTCTATACCGAGGATTCCCGGCCTGACGGGGAATATTCATGAGCATGTGAATCCATGCCAGACCCATGCTGGAGAACAACAGTTACAGGTAAGTAACTTGTTCCTTCCTTCCTCTCGTGCAGGATGGCAAGGATGCCATGTGTGAATCCCTTCAGTCTGGGTTGGACACAGCCGACAGTGTTAGCTGGTCCATGGTTGCGAGCAATGTTATACGCGGGTTTGCGTGGTTGCGGAAGTCGGGCTTTGCTCGGGATGTACAGGCCCATCTTCTGAACATGACCTTTGTTGGCTCTCATTTGTTTGGCTGCAAGTCTGCCGAGAGCCTTGAGAGGTTGCAGAACTCCAAAGCTGCTGCTAAATGTTTGAGCGCAGCAATGCGTCAACCTCCGCCTTTTTGTCCTAGGGGACAGCAGTGGGGGGTCCTTTTGTTACTACTCCTCTTTTGGTAGGACGCGAGGAAGGAGCCGCCAATCGAAGGGGTCAACGAAAAAGAACCTGTGGTGGTCGAAGAAATAGAGGTGCCAAATCCGCTCAAGCAGCTGCCTCTTTGCCTTCAGGCGCTGCAACAGCCTCTCCAAAACACCTATGAGGCCATGTTCCATTGTTCGCCGGTTGGGGGCAGACTGTCTCAGCATCTCTAAGAATGGCAAGCTATTACTTCGGATGTGTGGGTTCTGGATACAATAGCCCACGGCTACTGCCTTCCCTTCCTAAAGCGGCCTCACGCCAGTCCACTGGGGAGTCTCTCTTTGAAGCTTCTGGATCCACTCCTTGTGCAGGAAATCTTGACCCTGCTGGAGAAAGGCGCTATAGAACTAGTGCCTGTAGCGGAGAGGAACAAGGAATGGTATTCCCCATATTTTTTGATTCTAAAGAAAGACGGGGGACTGAGACCCATATTGGACTTGCGCTGGTTGAACAAGTTCCTCAGGAAGTACAAGTTCAAGATGGTCACTCTTTCTCAGGTCCTTCAGGTCCTTCAGGCCCTTCGACTTCAAGATTAGTGTCTCTGGTCCTACAGGATGCTTACTTTCATGTGCCGATTCATCCAAAGCACAAAGTTCCTGAGGTTTGCGGCTGGCAGCTCATACTTTCATTTTCGAGTCCTGCCATTCGGTATGACCTCTGCCCCAGGGGTCTTCACCAAGCTAATGGTAGTGGTGGCAGCGTATCTGAGGCAAGGGGGGATTCACATCGATCTACCCCTACCTGGACGACTGGCTGATCTGAGCACGTTCTCCCGAGCAAGCTCTGGATCATCTCAGCCTCACCTACCGCTCCCTCCACAACCTGGCTTCTCCCTCAATTTCAAGAAGTCGCATCTGACCCCTTAACAGCTCCAGTACATCGGGGCTGTGTTGGACACGACCTTGGGAAAGTGCTCGCCTCCCTAAGTAAAGGCTCATCACATTGTACAGATGGTGGACACATTTCAACATGTCCAGAGTCTTCCGGCTTTCGTGTTCTTAAGGTTGCTCAGCCTCATGGCATCCTGCATTTTTCTGGTGCCAGAAGCCAGACTGATGATGAGATCCCTGCAATGGGTTTTCAAGATGCATTGGTCCCAATTCTCAGGCAAGATGTCAGATCCCGTTCAGGTTACACTCTCGGTCTAGCAGGATCTTCTGTGGTGGGCCAGCGAAGGGAATCTGATGAAGGGGGAGCCATTTTGGCAACTATGGCCGGAGGTGACGGTGGTGACAGACGCCTCACTCACAGGATGGGGGGGGAGCTCATGCCGACGATCTGACTGCCAGCGGTCGTTTGTCGCCGTCGGTGTCCAAATTCCACATCAACCTGTTGGAGCTGAGAGCCATCGGGCTGGCCCTGAAGGCTTTTCTGCCATCTGTGCGGGGGAAGAGTGTCCTGATCATGACGGACAACACAGTGACCATGCATTACCTCAACAAACGAGGGGGGTAGCGTAACACTCGTTGTGCAGAGAGGCAATGCAGCCCTGGTTCTGGGCAATCCAGCAGGGAATTTCGCTCTCGGCAGTTCATCTGGCCAGAGAGGACAATGCGGCAGCGGACGCTCTGAGTGGGCAGAGCACGATCTCTCACGAGTGGGAGTTGGCTCAGGAAGTCCTTCTGGAGATCTTCGCCCTTTGGGGAACCCCACAAGTGGATCTGTTCGTGACCAGTGCCAACCGGAAGTGCGACAGATTCTGCTCAAGGGAATTTCCTCTCGGCCTTGCAGGGCGCATTCGTTGTGGATTGGTCATTCCCACTTCTGTACGTGCTTCCTCCTCTCCCTGTCATTCCTCAAGTGCTAAGGAGGTTGCGGATATTCGGATCCCACATGATCCGCATTGCTCCTGATTGGGCCAGGAAAGCGTGGTACCCGGACATTCTAGAAATGTCTCTCTCTCTCTCTCTCGAAAAGTTGAGATATAGGGATTGGGACCTCCCGGATAACGTGATGGAGGGGAGACACTCCATAGGTTGGACCCTAGGATCGTCCAGGGTCAGAGTGGACGATCAATGCTTTGTGGGGTATGCAGGACACTGATTGGCCACGCTGTTACCAAACAGACTTTGTCCAGGTGGATTATCCTCGCCATTACTGAATGTTACAGATTGGCAGGCAAGGACCCTCCTGAGGGATTGCAAGCTCACTCAACTAGGGGCGTGGTACTTCCACAGCCATGCAGCAGGGAGTTCCTATTAGGAATATTTGTGACGCAGCGATATGGGCTTCTATCCACACCTTTGTCAAACATTACTCCCTCAATACGCTCCATGGTCAAGATATGGCCTTTGGTAAAGTGGTTCTTTATTCTGCCATCTTATTGGGTATTCTAAATTCCTCTCCCTCCTCCATTTTCTGGTACTGCTTTGAGAGTCTGTCAAAGATGTGGAATACGATCGAGGACACAATCAATTCGAAGAACAAGTTACTTACCAACTGGTAACATACTTTCGACTGGATGTTCCTCCAACATATTCCACGTCGCCCTCCCGGCCTGCCCCTCTGGAGAATTTCCTATGCTATTGCAGCTTGCGTTCCCTCAAGGCTATGTGCAGTCAAGCAGGCATTGTGTACAAGCAGGTCACACGTTATGGAGGAAAAAACATAAACTGAGGCTACGGGCACCACGCGTCCTATGTATAACATCCAGTGACGTCTCCCTCGACGGAGGCCTTGGAGGGACATCGATTCGACGGGGAAGCCCTCTGCCGAAACATTTCCAAAGTAGCACAGCTGTGGACATTACATGTCAAAGATGGGGAATACGTTGGAGGAACATCCAGTCGACCGAACGTTACCAGTTGGTAAGTAACTTGTTCCTCTGCTCAGTCGCTTACTTTCTTTCCTCTTAAATAATGAATACACACAGCTAACTAGAAGAGTATGCAAAGTATTGATCAATAGTTCCATCCAGTTTGTGCATCTACAGATATAATGCAATACAATAACACTGTAGTTAGCTCTAGAGATAGCTTTGCTCTACGATTATGATTGCATTACATAATGTCACCTGCAGGAGAGAGCTGGCCAATCCAGAATCTAGGAAAGTAATCTCAAATAGCTGCCTGCATTTCATGCCAGGCTGCTATGCATGTGCCCAGTCTTCCCCCTGTCCTTGGAGGCAGGGTCTCAAGCCAAGTCTCCACTGGAGTGCATGCTCACTTGCATACCTCCTCTCTCACATTCAGGTCCTGGAAATACTTATTTACAATCGTGGACATATGGGTAATTTCTTTTTAAGGGAATCACAAATTGTTCAAAGCCTGGTTCCCTTAAAAAACAAACCAAAAAAAAGTATAAGAACCCCAGATTGCAGCTCTGACTTCTAATAGTGATAAATGAAACTTTCATGGGTGCGCAGGGCTGACATGCTGCACTAGTGCTTACCTGACTCGTGAGGACCATTAGTGTCCCTGCCCTCCCCATCAAAAGTGGTAATTAACGGTATATTGTGAACAGTTGAGACCAATGCCAGGCAGAGGCAATCTTATCCACTTGAAGTTGACAATTACCCTGGCTAACACAAAACCATTATACGTATTCAGTCTCAGGCTATGACTTTCCCTTAACATTGTGAACCTTTTGGTTTTCTGAAATCTCTGAACTTCTGCTTCCACAGCAAATTATGGGCAAAGCATACAAAATACAGGGCACTCACCTGTGCAACTCTGACAGCACCCATCTGCACAGAGCCTTGAGCTGAAAAAAATGTCAGGGCCTTTTTCTCATATCTATTTATTTGTGTCCGTTCATGCACCTAACCTTTTGCATTTTACAGACACTCTTGCAAATGTCTTACTTCAGCGGTACACACAAATTCTGTAGTATTGCTAATTTTACGGCTTTGGTACAAATAACTTCTGTTGACATTTAAAATATTAGTACTGAATCAATCACTAATTAAATCAGTTTGTTTGCTACTCAAGAACATTTTAATTAGCAAATTCTGCTAATCAATTTTTGAAAACTAATTTATGCCTTGGACGTATTTTCACAATTTCCTGACTGCTGGCAATGTGAGATACAAGCTTTTCCAGAGGGAACTTAAACCTTAGTTATATTATTAAGCGTCTCTCATAACCTCTTGGCTGTTGGTAATGCTGGATATGAACATTCACCTGGGGTTGTCTAGATTTTCTAGACATGTAGTTTCCTGGTAATAGTCAATGGTGGTTAAAAACTTCCCCCATTGGTACTTTGTCCAAAGTCTTTTACAGCCTCTTGGCTTTAGGCAATACTGGTTCCAACCTTTCCTCTCTGGGGGTTTGCCCGAAAAAGGTCTTCTTTGCCACTTATCTTCATTTGTTTTCATTAATTGATATTCATTAAATATTTTCTGCTTGGATTCATTCAGTGTTCGGTATTCAAAAATAAAGTTGTGACAAATTTCTTTCATTGAGCGCCTGGGTGTCAGTACTCACCCGGTTCATCGTGGCAGCTTCCTTCAGTTGTCAGGTCTCACAGGGATGCTTCAGACGTCACTCTGTCCCTTCTCCCGCCTCGGCGAGCCTCGGGTATGCGACGCAGCGGCCTCCAGGAGCAATAGAAGTTCTGTTGATCTTCCGCTGCTTCCCCAGTCTGCTTCAGATTGCTTCGGTAATGCCCCTTCCTTGCAGCTGGGTTCCTCTTTAGTATGCCATCTTCTGCTGTGCGTACTCTGCAGTTTTTCAGATTTTCATCGGTTGGGGTGACTTTGGCTGCACTTACACCGTGGACGGCTTGAGCTTCCCCTGCTAGGCCTCCCGCACAAATCCGAACTGCTGCTGCTGCTTCTGCTTCAACTTCATCCCAACACGACCACAACCTCTCCCGCTGGCTCTTATCCTGGTCTTTAAATATCCTGCTCAAGTGCTCTAATTGGTGATGACCAGACCGCACCTCTGGATACTCACACTTCTGAGTCCCAACAGCCTCTGAGTTACTTTTCTTCGCCCCAGTACTTTTGGTATTCTGGGAATTGGAGTTCTTAAGAGAAGAGTGATATTAAGTTGTTCTACCTTACAATAAGCCATTTTCACTTCAGGAATGATGATGGTGAGGTAAAGAAATCCATTCTGTTTCCTGACATGAATCTCCTCCCCAGTGATGATCCCTCATGAAACCACCCGCACTGTCATGATTGGGTAGCGGCTGCCTTTCCGTGGCCACTGGAGATGAGGCCCATACTGGTTTTCTAGTGATGATCTCACTGGATTCATCACAGTACTAAGCAGAGGTGGACAGGTGAAGAAAAAGGGACAAGTTGGTTTGCAAAATGCATTGTCATGATCCAGCTTGCCAGCAACTGAGGAAGAGTTTATCCGTGGTGTGGGCAACATTGTAGTGGCTAGAGTGGAGCGGCTACGAATGAAACTGGCCAGTGGGTGAGCTAGGGCTGACGCAGAGCTGGCTGGGGGTGAAGTCCGTGGAATAAAGGTGGCCCTCCGCACAGAGCTGATGTGAAGGGCATACATGCAGAGAGTTTTCTGTGGTCTATACCAGATCATATAATAACGCATAGATTGTCTAATAGGTGGACATAAATGTACATACAAGGGGTGATAATTGGTGAAAACAGTTAATGGTTTGATGGAAGCTGTTTATAACATTTAATTGTGTGATGATGGGTATAGATCTAGAACCTGGTTTAGGCCAATGGCCATACTAGCACTTTTTTTGTTTTTTTAAATCGGATATTATGCTTTCAGTGGTGAAGTAATCACTTTTATTATTGTTTGGGAAATCTAGCCATAGCTGAGGGTTGTGAAATGATCTATCCTAAGGGAAAGAAAGTATTTTTAACCAAACGATAGAGCAAGATCTCTTTATGGGTAGCTATGACAGGGCAGTCAGACTTCACTAAAGGGAGGAAGGCTGGTGGTGAGGTTCAGTTAGTACTAAATAGATGCCTAAGACAATACATAGATACTCTGAAAAATATGGTTGCACAGAACACACACAAAAGATCAAATACAAATAAGCACTTTAAGTTCTAATAACGTGTGTGTGTAAATATATTTCTGGGGCTTGTGAATATGCTTAAATTCACATGCTTTGCATAGGCCGCCATCGGGTGATTGGTGCCAAGTATGAGGTCTTATTTTTTCGGATTTGAAAAGGGGACGTCAACCATTTGTGTGCCTGTAATCCTATCCCTATCTTATGTATACACATGACCCTTCTTGCGTCGACAAACTTGCATTGTTAATTTACCCCATTGGGTTATATGCAAAATGCAGAGCTCTGTTGCTTTCATACCTCGAGAAATTGCCCTCCATAGAAAGAAGTCAATTCCGACAGCGTCGTAAGTGCATCTTGCGGAATGGCACATTCGACATGTATCAACTGATATGTTGGAAGGCACACCACATCGAATGGCCGTAGGGAGAGTGAGGTTGCTGGGGGTAGGGCGTACACTGTAAAATAAGTGTTCGAAATATGAGTAGCTTATAACTCACTTCAGCCTCGATGGGGATTACTTCATTTAAGTGTTCTCTTGTGCAACGTGAAGTTCCTTTGGAAAGATGTGCACCGCCTGTGCAAACGTGGTCTTCCAAGTATCCACTACGAGCCTGAGCCTGTAAGCTCTTTTAGTGAAAAGCCCTTAACCCCTTAACTGCCAAGTGTTTTCCCCACAGAGCCAAGGCCTTTTTTGGTGATTTCAGTATGTCGCCATTCGATCCATTGTAACTTTTTTGTTACATATATTTTGTCCCTTTTCTTCCCACATGTAGGCGGTCATAACGCCACCAAGGAATCCTAGTTTGCTGTAGGGGACGCGGGGGGGGGGGGGGGGGAGTGTGAGAGAAAATACCCAAAAAGGGAGACTTTTTTTCTCCAGAAAATGCCAATAAAATGATGTACAAAGAAGCCTGTGGTTTTTTCCTTTTAAGAGCTAGGAACTAATGGTTTGCTGTGCTGAATTCACCATTTTACAGGCTTTCGGGAACAGGTTGAGTGGAAACCAAAAAACATATTTTGATATGGTTAGCAGCCGTTTTGTGAGAGGTGATTTTGGCCTTTTTTCCAATAGGACATACGTGAATGGAAGAGGAGGGTAGGAAAGCTGAATGGGAAGACAGAAAGGCAAGCATTTCGGTAAAGTAGACAAAATTCCAAGTTTAGGAAGGGGTGATTTGCGCAGATCAGGCAACCACCGTGTAGGAAAGATTTCCATAGTTTGGGGAAGAATTGGAAAAATGACAGAAAAAAAGGTATGTGTTGGACATGGTTTGCCCGGTAATGCAATGGCTTCTGTGAATTTGGAGAAAAGCAATGCTCCGCTACATTCCCCGGACTCTTCCAGTTAATAAATCACACACCTTTCATAATGTTTCACAAAACAAGCAATACCACAAGCCAAAAACGGAGCCATGGTACACAGGATTTTCATGTTTACGGCCTAAACAGACGTATGTAGCATGTGTTAATAAGGAAAACAAATGTGGTGAGGAAGGGCAAGCATACATCTTTTGAAAGGACACACAGACCTTTTGAAGGGTAGGTGACTAAATGTAGGTCAGTTTGGGAAATGAAAGGGTTGTGTGACAAAGTGCAGCAGCAAATGTGCCAATGTTATGAAAACCAAGCAACCACAACAAATGTCCTATGTTCCCACAGGTGTCCTGACGAAAACGGTACCTCACGTGTGGGCGCACCAACCTGGGCGCATAGGGAAAAGGCTAACCCACTGGTAACCCCAAGTCTTTCGGCAGAGCAGATTTTGCTCTTGTGGACAACCTACAGATTTGGGCCTGGGGTGTCGCAGCCACCAAGGAAAACAGGGAACCCCATGCATTTCCGAAAAGAAGACACCCGTGGGAATCCATAGAGGTCTGACTTGTGCAAATCGCCCCAGAATGTATTACCCACAATCCCCGGCAAAGTCCGAATTTGGCGAAATGAACACTATTTTCAGACATTTCCCTCTGCCAACCCACCAAAACACACCGCCAACAACACATGTCCTACCTTCCCACGTTCCCACAGGTGTCCCGACGTAAACGGTACCTCACGTGTGGGTGCGCCTACCTGGGTGCAAAGGGAAAAGGCTAAACCACTAGTATCCACCAAAGGGTTTGGAGAGCCAACCTACAGATTTGGGACTGGGATGTTGCAGCCACTAAGGAAAACGGGAAACCCCATGCATTTCCGAAAAGAGGTCAACCGTGGGAATCCACAGATGTCTGACTTGCGCGAATCGCCCCAGAATGTATTACCCACAAGCCCTGGCAAAGACCCACATGGGAGACTGGTGCCCAAGGCCAGGGACATTACCCCCAACTTTCCTGGAGCTCTGACTGGCCTGCATTACAGCTTCTCCCTCCCGGAAAGGATAGGTAATGTCGTGGGCCTCCCTGGAACCAACGATGGGCTTGGGGATGTTCAACCCACATAGGAGTCAGCCGCCCCAAGGCCAGGGGTATGACCCCCTACCACCCTGGAGCTCTGGCTGGGTTGTGTTACAGCTTCTCCCTCTGGGAAAGGACGGGGACCCTGCTGAGGCTCCCTGAACCCGCTTTGGGCTTGGGGACCGTCAAACCACATCAGAGTTAGTCGCCCAGGGCCAGGGACATCACTCCCGACCATCCTGAAGCGCTGACTGGGCTGCGTTACAGAATTTCCCTCAGGGGAGGGAAGGGGAACCTGCCGGGGCTCCCTGGAGCTGGCACTGTGCTTGTGGATGGTATACCCAAATGGGAAACGGATGCCCAAGGCCAGGGACATCCCCTCCAACCGTCCTAGAGTTCTGGCTGTGCTGCCCGCGAAAATGAGGGGCGAGATGTGCTGAAACTGGAAATAAACCCAAGAAATTCAGTGGTAAAATGGGCTCCGAGACTGGCCAAAGCTTTTCTTGGCGAGATCGTTAATCTACCCATATAAAGGATGGCTTTTTAATGTTCTGCAGCAGGCTTTACGGAAGTAGTACAAGAAATTCTGGGTAGGCTGACTGTTAGGGAGAATTCTCTGTTTAGGCTGAATCTCCTAAACTAGTGAGTCCCCCAGCAGCTTTGCTGGATTTTTTGGGGTTTATTTTTTTCTCCTGCCAAGAGTGAGACTCTTTTACCCTCACTCTTGGGCATGATTTGAGTGTGTTTCTTTGAATCTAGATGTGTTTAATGGGCTATGGGGTCTTTTACTCCATAGGGCTTCATGTGTTTTTGTGATGTGTGTTACACAGCACCCTCAGTGCAGTAACACAGGGGTGTCATAGTGACCCCCCAGTATAGACTCCATACCCTGGGACTGACTACTGTCTCCCAGGGCATGTAAAGTCACCATTGACTTTACTAGTCTTAAATTCTGAACAGAACCAGTACAAACCATCATATTGTGGATGTACTGGCTGGGGCAATTAGATTGCCCCAGGGTCTGTTAGTCGAGGGGGCACGTCTCCGTCCCCCCTGATCGAGTTTTGGCTGGTGGCAGTGGATACTACTTTTTATATTCAACCGCAAATATTTTCCTATGGGATTTCCCATTGGTTTAGGCAACTATCTTTATTTAATTATTTACGGTAGCCTCGAACATACCGCCGGTTTATTTAATTAATATTAATTCTCCGGTTGGTATTTTTTGCCAAAACTTGATTCTAAAATGGCGTTTGTGTTCTCTTCTGTGACTCCAACCCAAGTTGAGCCCTTTGTTCCACTTTTTGGCGGGCTTCTCCACAGAAGCCCTCCAAAGTGGTGCCACTCTGTCTGGGGTACTTAGGAGGGGTGGAGGGGAATTTAGGCACCCTGGACTGAGTTGCCTAGGCAACTCAAGTCGCACTCCATCCTGATTGGCCCAAGTGGTGAGCCGGCCGGCTCACCACTTAGCATGTTTGATTGACAGCTATGCTGAGTGAATGGGGGTTTGCTGCATAAAAGCAGGGCTTTGGGGACTGGAACTTCAGAAGTCGCCACAGGACCTAAGAATCCGACGAGGGAGAAGCTGAGCTGACCTGCCACGACACCACCACCGGTGGAGCCCTGCTGGGCCATCTCACCACTTTTTCCCAACGACAGAGGAGATCTCCCGCCAGAGAGTCTTCTTCCTTTGACTGGTGGGGATAACCAGTTTTCACCGTCTTTTCGCCTTCCCGACGTACCTCGTGGCCGCCTTGCCTGTTCCAAGCACCCCGGCAACCGGGATACCACGTTTTACCACGACCGCGAAACAAAGGTACCACCTTTAACCGGAAAACTCTGCGGCTGGTTTCTTCCCTGGTAGTGCAACGACCTTCACCTTTCCTCCAAGTCGAGATCTTCTCTTCCCCTGGACGACGACGCAACTTGCGCCCACTACCAGGAACAACTGCCACCGCTGGAGGATCCTTTCCACTTAAGGTACCGTGTCCCGCCTGGCTTCCCTTGCTACCGACTGTACGGAGTAGATGTAGCCCCCGGCTTTCGAACCTGGGTTAGCCTGGGACACCCTGGCTAAACTTTCCTAAGCCACTCTAAACTCTTTTTGAACCCTCTGCAAGACTTTCTAAGCCTAGTGTAACTGTGTGATCTTGGGCGCATTTGTGCTCTGCTCTCTCTAAGTGTGGGCCCAGCCTTTGGACTTTGGCTCAGCAGTGACTTTTTGCTCTTCTGCCTTGCCAACAGTGTTCCTTATCCTTAGAGTGGTGTACCTTTCCATATTCTGTCTTTTTCCCTCCCTTTCTCACAAACTTATTGGAGTGCCATCTAGTTAAGCGCTCACCTCTGTATGAAAATAAGTGGTGTTTTACAGTGACTTATCTGATAAGGAAAAAGGGGTGTATATATTATAATAGTAACTGCGTTTAGAATATTTTACAATAAGAGTGCTGGAGTGTTTTCAACAGTGTGTTTTTAAATAAATAATTATAAACTTTGATACCAAAGCTCTGGTCAGTGTTTGCTTGTATTGGTGTGTCTGAGTGCCTATTGTGTATACTTTGCATACTGCCTAACTCTTCTTGAGGGAAGTCTGACTGCTCAACCACAGCTCCCAGGTAAATCTGGGTGGTACAGACTGCTACCAAGTGGGTTTACTGCCAACACCTGTAGTCTTAAATCTTTTGCAGTGGTCCCTAAGGGAACTGCACAGGTTTCTGCCTAACACTGACTACGGATAGAACATTGAAAAAAGGGGTGCACAAGCATGGATATACCCACGCTTTTGACCTGGAGATTCAGGTTAGGAAGAAGCAAGTACACAAGGAAGTAAGGAGGCTGAAGAAGGCCTCGGTAGTTGACTATAAACGAAATATGCGCAGATTGAGACAGGCCCATGTGAATTGGGTGAAGGGTAGGACATTTCTGTTGTATACCAAGGTTTCTGAAAGAATGCTGGCATGTATGTCAGGAAACGATGCAGGAATATTTTGGCAGTTAATCTAGCCTGACGGTAGATAAGGGTATTTGCAATCCCATTCAATTCCTGATGCCACTTGGGTTAAACATTTCTCACAAATGTATATGAACATGTGAGCCAGTACATGTTCAGTGTGGACGCAGGCGGGTGGAAGGGGGCTCTTGAGTTGGACCTAGAGGATATTACTTACTTGATAAAAAGGACTAAGAGGTCTAACGCTCCGGGCCCAGACGGCCTAACAAATGTAACTTTTAAAGATAACTTGGAGATCTGGTCCAAGGTGCTTTCCGACTTATTTTCTAGTATTCTTGCCAATAAAGTGCTCCCGGAAACTTGGTCTGCGGCCACTATAATCTTTATTTTTAAAGGTGGGGATAGGACATCAACCTTGTTCTATAGGCCTATATCCCTTTTGAATGCCTCAAATAAAATTATCGCCAAAATAATTCTTAAAGAGCTCCACAAATGGGTTAGGGAATCCAATTCTGTGGACATCTATCAGACTGGATTCCATCAGGGCATGGGCACAGCCTTAAATAGTTTTGTGCTGGACCTATTGGCTCAGCAAGCGAAAGCCCAAGCCAGACCTGTATTTGATTTTTTTTTTGGATATCAGCAAGGCCTTTGACCATGTAAATGGGGTACTGCTGTGAAAGAAAATGCAAGGGAGGCGTTGCCTGCCGTCGCTGGTGGGCATACTCAAGGCGTTGCACATGGGAACAAGAATTAGAGTGAGGTTGGACGCACATGGAGGGTACTCATCATGGATCCCGACAAATAGGGGCTTACACCAGGGATGTGTATTGGCTCCTTTTCTTTTTTGCTTTTACTTGTTGGGTATTGCAGGCCACCTACGTAAAGCCAACACAAATCCTCCTATGCTGGGATCTCTGATAATTCAATATTTATTATATGCAAATGACATTGTCGTGACCTAACATCCATATGGCTGCAAAGAGCATTGGCGGCAGTTGAAGAGTTTCTGGAAACTCTGGATTTGTTTTTAAACACAGTAAAGTCTATGGTTTTGTTTTTAAAATGTGGGAGAAAAAAATACAAAACATTTCCCTGGAAATTGAAATCTGGTAAACTTGAAGTGGTTTCTGAATTTGTGTACTTAGGTCTGCCCGTATATGATAACCTCGACGGGCCGGAGTTGGTGGTAGATCTTAAGGCTAACTTTCTGGGCGCACTGGTAAAGCTGCATATTTTTGAGACTAAGTTTGGGAGATTTTCGATTCTCCCGGCTTTAAAATTGTACAAGCAACAATTGGTGCCTGAATTGAGCTCAAACCAGGGGTAGAAAAATAGACTGGTCTAAATTAGAAGGTATGGTCTGGCTTGAGCTTCTCCGGCTCCTGCAAAAAGTTCCTTTGCTGGGGGTACTTTTTTCAGTGGGCCAACTCCCCATCCAAAGTGTTATTAATAGGGGGATGCTTAAGCTGTTCGCTAGCATTCTAAATCCACCGGTTTCATCAATTTATGAGGCTTTAAATAACGTTTGGATTACAGGTGGATGTAAACTCCTGACAGACTGGGTTGCCGGTTATGAAAAAATATTGGAGCAAGCAGGGATATCAACAGAGGAATTGGTAATTACTCCAACAGTGGCTAAGCTAACATTGTTTAGACATGTGTGGGCTGGTGTTTGAGAATCCCTACTTCAACACAAATGTTTTGGTGATCATTTTATCTGGACAAGTAAAACTTTTTCTTTGCCTGCTCTGTACCTGAAAAAGCACCCTTTGAGGGACTTCAGGTGCCAAATGCTACGAATAAGGTTAAACTTGGTGCAGACACAAGAAATACTAGGGCAGCGATTGAAGATCCCTCGTGAGGAGGGACTGTGCCGCCACTGTCATGTACACATTGAGATCTTGAAGCATTTGTGTGTCCAGTGTCTGACTCTGTGCTCCCTATGCAACAGAATTTTAACTTTGAAGTACGCTAGTACAGAGGAAAAATTATGGCGAAGGATTGTAAATTGTAATGAACGGAGTTTGTCCATACAGAGTTTTTTAAAGGAATGTGCAGTGGTGCTTTAGGAGTTACATTTAAGCATTGTTTACATTTGTGCTAAGTTATTATTCTTGTTTTGGCCTTTTAAAACATGGAATTTGTAATATGTGATAGTTTTCCTATTGTTGAAAGTACATTTGTACTAAGAGACACAATAAATAAATAAAATTGCCACAGACATGAGAAGGACGGCCTGGCTGCGGGCTACCAAGTTCAACCCGGACATTCAAGAACGCATATTGGACCTTCCATTTGAGGGTAGTGACCTCTTCCACTCCACCACGGATGAAGAATTAGATAAAAAGAACAGCTCACAAACCGCGAAGTCTTTATTCTTACGAAGGCCACGCCCAAGGTGTACACCCAGTCCAATCAACGCTCTGACAAGGGGCAAGCGTCTGGAGGGTTCCAAGGCTTCCAAGAACAGAGGTCCAGACTACCTGACGGTTCCCCGAGTCCGCATCGGAGGAAACAACAAAAAAGGGGAGTGGGGGCGCAAGGGCATTTTCCAATCCCCTTCCTCCGCAACAGCCTCCGAGGGGAAAAAAGACATGACACGCCCCTTCGGGTCCATGTGTCTCCTGTGGGGTGGGGGGCTTGCCTTCCAATTGCAATTTTGGCACCAAAATATTCAGACCCCTGGATCCTTTCTGTATTCTCCACGGGGTACCGCTTACCGGTCCCTTCATCTCCTCCATCCTCGCCCACAGATTGGGACAGCAACTCCTCTGGTGGAGATCCTGTCGCTCGTAGAGAGCCAGGCAGTGGAAGAAGTCCCAACCTCCCAGAGAGGATTGGGCTTCTATTCCATGAGTTTTGCCATACAGAAGAAGAACCGGGCTGGCCTGAGAGTTGTGTTGGACCTTTCCACATCAACCTTTCCCTTGCTCTACAAAAATTTAAGATGGTTACGCTAGCTCTTAATGTGGAGACACTCAACAGGGGAGATTGGATGTGCACCCTGGATCTGAATACGCTTATCTACACGTCCCGATTTGGCAGCCGCATCGTTTCTTTCTGCGCTTCAGGATCATGGGCTGCCATTTCCAGTACAAGGTGCTACCCTTCGGCCTCAATTCAGCCCCCAGGGTATTTACCAGACTGTTGAACGCAGTGGCTGCTCTCCTCCGGGCCCAGGGCCACCACGTTTGCCCATACCAGGACAACTGGCTCTTCGACACACCTCCTCCACGCTTATGAGCACACTCCACGACCTGGGGTTTACGATCAACCTCAGGAAGTCTCAGCTGCAGCCCACGAGTCTTACCTTCCTGGGCCTCGTCTGGGACACATCCTACGAGAAGGTCTTTACTTCGGAGGACAAGATCACAGCCATCAGGAGCGCAACTACGTACTTCCTCTCCAGGTCCGTGACCTCGGCCTGGTGGTACCAACACCTGCTGGGTATCATGACGGCGGTCCTGTTAGCCGTCACACACGCAAGACTCAGGACAAGGAGACTGCAGCTGCACATCACAGCCTCATGGAATCAGGAGAGGGGCTCCTTGTCGGAGCCAGTGGACATTCCCACGTCTCTCCACCTGGACCTCAACTGGTGGTCCACGGACTTCAACCTGCGGTGGAGCAAGCCCTTCCGACAGACTCTCCCTCAGGTCATGGTAACGGTAACGACAAACTCCTCCCCAGAGTCTGGACCTTATAGGAGCAGGAGTCCCACATGAACTGGCTAGAGTTGAAGGCCATGTGGCTGGCCCTCAAGGCCTTCCTCCCTCTCATAGAGCGCAAGACAGTTCTTGTCCAGACAGACTACTCCACCAGCATGTATTATGTCAAAAAGCAGGGTGGTACCAGGTCCCCCCCCCCCACTATGCAACCTTATGGTCAGCATGTGGGAATGGGCCATGGAGAACATCTACCTCCTGGCGGTCCACCTGCCAAGGGTATCCAACCTGGAGGTGGACAGACTCAGCAGACTGGGGGCGGACAATTACGAGTGGCAATTGAACAACCTGGAATTGGAAAAAATCTTCCTCAGGTGGGTCACCCACAAGTGGATCTGTTTGCCTTCCAAGACAACAAGAAATGCCAGCAGTTCGCCTCCTGGCAAGTTCATGGCTCCTGCTCACTGGGCGATGTATTCCAGATTCAGTGGAACTACATGAGGTCATACGCCTTTCCACCCATGTCCCTGGTTCACAGGGTGATCTGCAAGAAAAGGCAATCGTGGCACCTCAGCATCATCTTGATTGCTCCCTGGTGGCCGGCGAAACCATGGTTCTCTGAGCTGCTCAGCCTGTCGGGCAGGCCTCCCATTCACCTACCACTGGGCCCTGCCCTGCTCCTGACTCAGCAGGAGGGCAGGGTTCTCCACCCTGCTCCTCACAAACTAGCCCTTGCAGCGTGGTTCCTGAGCAGGTCACTTTGAAACACCTGAACCTATCACAGGCCAACCTGGAGATCATCCAGGGTGCCATAAGCAAATCTACCAGGACCCAATATAAGAGCAAATGGTCCAGGATCTGTCATTGGGCCAACGATAAAGGAGTTGACCCTCTCAAGTGCTCCTTGGATGACGTACTTTCCTTCTCAGCACACCTCGCCCACTCCGGAGTGCAGGTGGACACATGCCGCACTTATCTGGCGGCAATAGAGGCCTACAGGAATACAGGAGAGGGGCTTGTTTCCTCATCCAACCCAGTGGTCAAACGACATCTAGCGGGCCTCCACAGACTCTACCCGCCTATAAAGAAGCCACACCCAGTGTGGGACATCAATGTCGTGTTGGGTGCCTTGGATCACAAACCTTTTGAGCCAATGACGTCCACGGACATCAGGCTGGTCACTCTAAAGACAGCCCTACTGGTAGGCCTCACCTCTGCTCGCAGAGTCAGTGAGATACAGGCCCTCGTGTCCTGAGCCTTATACCACCTTCCACAAGGATAAGGTTGTCCTCTGGACGCATCCAGCGTTACTAACCAAAGTCTCATCCGGCTTCCACCTGAATGAGGAGGTTTTATTACCCACTTTCTTCGCCGAACCTAAGGATGAGCCTTAGAGGGTGCTTCATCGACTGGATGTCATACGTGCTCTGAAGTACTACCTGGACAGGACTAAGGAATTCCGCAAATCGGATGTCCTCTTGGTCACATTCAGTGGCTCAAGGCCAGGTTATCAGGCTTCCAAGGCTTCCATCGAACGATGGATGGTCGCGGCCATCAACAAGGCCTATTAGGGGCAGCACAGGCCAGTTCCGGCCAACTTGCATACCCATGCGGTCAGGGCCATCGCCTTCCAGCGGCATGTTCCGTGGCAAGTCATCAGTAGGGCGGCCATCCCTTTTGGATTTTTGCAAGCACTACTTTCTGGTCGCCGCCTCTAGGTCGGACGTAGTTTTCGGGCAGGCGGTTCTGAGAAACCTGTTTGCTTAAGGAGGGTCTCCTCGCCACCCTAGGGCTACATTCAGTTGTAATCGTCCATACAGTATGGAGGAAAGGAGACGGGAAATAAGATTAATTACTAGTTACTCACCGTAATGAATTACATACTCTTTGTGCCCTTTGCTCCATACGTCCCACCATCCTCCCCCTAATAAAACTGGTATCAATAGCTAATGTTGTATATTGTCGACAAGTCTATGGGTACCGAGGAGTGGCGACGGTGGGCGGAGTCAGGTGAGCGAATTCTCCCAGGGCTGCGCCCCCACGTGCCTCTAAATTTAAAGGGGAAGAAGATTTTTCTGGTGAAAAAGGTTCTGTCTCCCGTCCCTCGCGAGGGATGCCCATACAGTATGGAGGAAAGGGGACTATGGACTAGGAGTATGTTAGTTACTAGGGCGAGTAACTAGTAATTTTGTACTGTTAACATTGTGTAGTCTGTGAATAATAAGTGGTTAAAATATTGGTTTCTCCTATTCTCATGTTTTGCACATTCGGTTACCAGATGTTGGAGAGTTTGTTTGATTTGAATTGCACCCAAATCTGCATACATTTTCTACTACTTTAATTTGCTTTCTTCTTAATTGAATATCCCTAGTGTTTAGCAGATTAAGACAAAATCGTAGGGTAATTTGCCTAAATGCCGGGTAAGGGAATTTTAGCAAATAGCCTTCCATTGTCTTCATCTTTTTCTCAAGTATTAGGCCAGCATGGCCAATTTGATATGTTTTCGTTCTTCTTCTTGGTACTATCCAATCGTGTTGATATATTTTTACTTTTGCACGTACTGGCATCTGTAAGAGTAGATCCTCTGTTACATCTGCTTCTTGTAGGGTTTGGGTAATAAACTTTCTCCACTTCTGCGGAAATGGATGGCTTGCTTTCTTCATATATTACGCTAATGTAGATAAGACAGTTTCCCTTTTCCCTTTTTCAAGAAATGTCCTATGTAATGAGCAGATTTTCCACTTG
The DNA here is from genome assembly GCF_040938575.1 of Ambystoma mexicanum. Lineage (NCBI taxonomy): Eukaryota > Metazoa > Chordata > Amphibia > Caudata > Ambystomatidae > Ambystoma > Ambystoma mexicanum. The sequence goes on along the minus strand of NC_090931.1, from coordinate 902,856,498 downwards.
TACATCCCATACAATCAAGGAATACCCAATTCATAGCGCAGCATTGCCATAGGCACAGATTTTGGGAGATTTAAAACTGACTTCCAAAAATGGCTTTCAATTTTACTCCACTATACTTCTTGATTTATTGGTTTAGTATCTGTTCCCTGTAGTATTACTGGTACTGTTTTTTGTAGATAGAAGATAACTGCTGACTTGATTGAGAATTTCCCATACTTGAATAGGATGATTTTCACTTGAGAAATTGCCATGTCTAATTTAGCTCGAATATCTTCATGATATGCTTTGTCCTTACTACAATTAGTAATATTTACTCCCAGGTATTTGTATACATTAACTTCCTCCAGTACCTTAGTATCCAAATACCACTTACAGGTTTTCTTTTTCTTTAGTATTTTGGTTGGATGGATACATAACACCTTTGTTTTCTGGGAATTTATTTCTAAATCATTCCTTGCAGTACATTGGACCAGGGCTATAAGAAGATTCTGAAGACCTGCAGGAGTTTTGAACATCAAAATCAAATCATCAGCATAAAATAACGCCATTATTTTTGCTGACCCTATTCGAGGTGCATCAGATATCGTCATCTCAAATTCTTTAGTCATATCTGATATAAAGAAGTTGAAGAGAGTTGTTGCCTTTAACTATCCCTGCTTCAGCCCTTGAATTTGTACTAATGGGTTCTGTCAAAATACATTCTTGCGTCAACCCTATTTGTATAGTGGTCTTTTGATGTAATTGGTGGATAAAGTGCAAAAGATAATAAGGGGCAGCCAGCGTTCTTCAATGTATTCATCACTTTGTTCCGAGACACTGAATCGAGCACAGCCTTGAAATCTACGTATGCTATATACAAAGATTGTTTGGTGTTACTCATGTGCGTCCGAAGTGCTGATATGATGAGATTTACTGCGATGCCCATACCATTAATAAATCCTGTCTGGTGTGAGTCTTGCAGGTCTTTATCTCTCATCCACTGGTTGAAATCTCTCATGATTAATCTTGCGAGTAATTTCCCCCGGCGCATCCAGCAAGGCTATAGGTCTGTAATTATTTGGATCCGGTCTATTGCCTTTTTTAAATACAGGAATAATCAGGCTTTCGCCATGTAGTTGGAATCTTTTATGTTTTTATCACTTCATCTATTATTTCCATGATGACACCAGCCCATTCTTCCAAGTTTTGTTTCAATATATAGTTACTTAACCCGTTGGGTCCAGGAGCTCTGGATTTACTTAAATTTGATATAAAAAATGTATATCCTCCTCATCATATTTTATTGCTTCTTTGTCAAATTTACCTATTTTACTCTGGTAGAGATCTAGTTCAACAGATGCATTTCATTTCAAGAAATGTTTTATCATTGATCTTCGGATACCGGGTTCAATTGAAGAGATATCTGTGTACTTTGGGTACTGTGGTTTAATAGCTTCCATATCACCTTGGTGTTTTTTTGTGCTTGCAATTGTAACATGACTTGGCTGTCTTTTTGGTATATCAATGATTTCCGGGCAGTCATCCAATTCTTATATTTGGATTTTAATTTTCTTATGTACACTAGCTTTTCTTTTAATTGCAATGTCGGAGCATTTCTTATTTCTCTCTGCATGCATCTCTTTTGTTGTTGGATTTCATTGTCAAAAAATGTTTGCTCTTAAATATCGGCTTATTTTTGTTCCGAGCTTGTTGTTTAAACAGTTGGAGGGTGTTAACATAATCACACTTTCCCTTGTTTTTTAATCTCGGTTGGCTCTCTACGATTTGTTGTAAGCAAATCAATTGCTCACACGACCAGTGTAATCGATTGAGTCCTCCTGTGATTGTAATTTTCTGATTATCTAAATCCTGTTGCTGATTTTCACTTTGGCATGGCCAAAGCCATTTCAGGACCAGTTGGTTATTGTCATTGGTCTCCTGATGTGCACACAAGGTAACAAGCATCTATCCATATAAATATAGTCTATTATACCCTTTTGACTTTCTCTCTTCCACGTTGCTGCTGCAGGTACATCGGTTTCTATTGTTCCATTCAGCATAATGAGTTTTCTATTTTTCATTATGGCCATCCAGCGTTGAGTGTCAACTGTTTGACTTTTCTTATTCGTGGTTAAGCAGTGGATATTTAAGTCGCCAGCAATAATGATTGAACAGATGGACGGTTCTAGAGCAACCTTGTCTAATAGCTTCTCAAATGATGCGAGAAAATGTTCAGTTTTGATAGTTTGGTGATTCCAATATACATTTATCACAGTGATAATTCTATCCTGGATGTGAATTTTCACCAGCTGTATATGTTCATTTGGTTGATCCCATTTCTCAATTCTACATCCAGAAAATATTTTTGCAGCCAGCCATGGGTCTTCCCCTCTTTTGTTTTATTGCTAGTACACTTAGCACGGCAAAATCATTCCAAATTGGTGGTTCAGCAAGCCACATCTCTTGTAATAGAACTATATCACTTCTATACAAGTCATTTTGTATGGAATTTATCAGGTGCTTGTGGCCATTGGTGTTCCAAATGGTGAGTGTAAAACACAGACTTATTGGTTGTTACGCATCGGCTGAAATTCAACGAGCATAGCTCTGTTCTTAGATTCATTAACTGATGTTTTTCACTCAGAGCAGTTTGAGTTGTTGTTTTTCTTATGTTTGATCTTGGATTGATTTCCATTGGATCGAATTCCTGTTGATTTATCTCAGTCGGATATATTCTCTGTTTTTCATATTTTGGTACATATGTCTCATCTTTTAGCTGTTTCTTTTGCCATGAATCTGCCAGTGAAATTTCGAATCCCAATCTATATAGCTCATTTTTTGGCTAGCCAAATGGTGTTGAGAACTATTCCAGATCTAATATACAGTTTTCCTACTGTAAAATCTGAATCACGTATAAACTCCACACATTTAATATCTGACGATGTTAGATCTTCAATTGGTACAGCTCTCCAAAAATATTTAATATTGATGCTCTATTTAGATGGTATATAGGAAAACCTGCTCTGCATTGCATTATAAGTTTGACATTGAGATTCCATAATATCTTTCTCTTTTATTTCCTGTAACGGTCTATTCCTTGAATTTTTTTGGTAGCTATTATGTTTGTTGATTATCATTTCTGTTTATTGAAATTCCTTTTACTTGGGCTTTTATGTTAAACTTTTTCTTCATTGCCTCATTGTGTGTTTTATACACTTGCCATATAGTGCTGTACAGACTTTTCAATTTCATTTCTCCTTTGTTCCAATGTGACCAATGGTTCACTAATCTCTTCCAACCCTTCCTTATTAATTCACTTTCTTCTGTTTATTTTAATCTTGTTTTTGATTCTCTACTGACTTTTACAATTCAATCACCTCCAGAAGATCATCTACAGGTTCTTTTTATTTAATTGTCCTGTTCCATTGGGCTGTTTTTTTTTTATTGCGCCCTTTTTTAATATTTTTCCATTATCGCTATTATAAACTCAGATTTTGTTTGCTTCGGGATTGTCAGGGCTTTGAAAAATTATCTAGAACTTGTTGTACCAGAGTAGTTTTGATGTTCTTTGATTTTGAATTTGATTTATCGCTCAGCTTCTTCTTTAGTTTGTCTGATGTCAATTTCTATTAATGACATCTCCAATACTGAAGGCTGTGGTATATTATTTCGGGAAGTTAGTTGCCCGTCTGATTCATTCGCTACAAAGTATACTGTTTGCATTTGTTTGCTACTTAAATTTATTTGCTTTTCAGGAATATGTTCCACAATACCTTCTGTCAGTTTTGTTAGCTGATTTACTAATTGTTGCAACAAAGCGTTCTGATCATTAATCTTTTTATCCATTGATTCGTATAATTTAGTCAGTACAGTTTTTGCCGAGTTCATGGCTACAAGAGAAATTTCCACTAGATTTAATTTTGTATGATCTATTTGATTCGAAGGCTGTAGTTCTTTTCTCTCCTTCAGCCTCTCAGGTGTCTGATCACAAAAAGATATTGATACTACAGATTCATTTTGCATTGTCCGATCATACATTAGTGGTGATTGGGATAAGTTAGCATATGTTTTTTCCTTAATGATTTCATTAATTTGTGGCAGAGTTTGCACTTTATTAGTACCCATAGGAACTGCTGTGCTATGTAATTTCTCAATTGGACCAACATTAGCTTGTTGCCACAATATTTCTCTTGTCTGTTTCTTTTCCTATTGTTTCCTTACTCATTTCGTCCAATATAATCTTAGATGTAGCTTTACAATTCGACTTTGATCCTTCATTTGTATTGTCTTGTTCTTTATTCATCAGATGTGTGTTCATCTTCATTATTTTGATTTTGTTGGTCCAAATTGTTGGTCAGCTCAATGGTCTCCATAGTTAGATCGCTAGGGCTTTTTGGTGCAATGGGCGAGACTAAGTTGATTAGAAGTTAATTTGTTGGTACGATATTAGTTTGTGGTTCAATTGAGCCTGGCAACTCTGGCACATCGTTCAAATCCAATGGTTGAATAGCACTCGAGGCTGTTTTTTCCCCCCCCCCTTCTCTTTTATAAGGTCCATGTTACAGAATGATCTAATATCAACTGACACTAAAGTAGCACAAACATGAGTTTGTGCTATTTGTAACCTTGGGCCATCGATGAGCGTGCTATTTTTAATTGGCATTAGTTTACATTTTTTAATTAGCTTAAATGTCTCCACCTTTGAAGGCATTCCAGTTTTCAAGGTATAAACGGTTGCCAGGTTTCTAATTTTGTTATTTCTTCTTGTCCTTTATAACGTTCTACAATTATAAAAACTTGCCGAAATGTCAATTCCTTAAATTTGCAGATTTTCAAAAGTACATATATGAGAGCGCCTACTTTGCCACAGCAGTCGTTTTTCTCAGCGGTAATACTCTCAATCAAGTATCAAGGGGCAAGTTCCATTCCAACAAGTGTTTTTCTCATGGCCGTATGTGTGATTTAAACGGTCTGCATGGAGCTCAAAGGCATCGCGGCCAGCAGTCGCCCCAGCAACCAAATGTCAAAATGCAAGTTCAGGTCCAACAAGTGTTTCTCTTAATGACTGTATGTGTGTTTTAAACGGTCTGCATGGGGCTCAAAGGCCACACTGCCAGCAGTCACCCAAGCAATGTATACATTATCTTTTACTTTAGATTTCCTATGCGGGTTAAGAGAGAGTTAATTGCTTTCAGAATTAAAGAATACACTTTGTTAAGAGCTTCACTTTGCTTATACCATCATGGTATTATGATTCAAATAATCTTATTTACAACTTCTAGTGAGCTGCTCTCTTTATTACCAAAACACATCAATTCAGTGCTCTCCCCCACGTATATTGCACACGCTCTCACCTTATTATCCGTTCACTTCTCAAACTCTGAGGTTCGCAGCTTTCTCTGCGCCTTTCTGACTCTCCAAGACTCTGCTGACTCTGCGCCGCTCTGGTGAGTCAGGGTCTTTGGCCACTTTGCTCCACCTACTCTGATGAAGCTAGGAGAAAAGACTCGTACTGTAGATAAGATATGGCTGAATTGGAAAAAAAGACACCACTCGATCCGCTCACTCTCCAAGACTCTGCTGACTGTTTATTAAAATGTATAATGGCTGAGGAAACCGCCTTATCCAACCCTAAATCTATTATAGGAGCAAGCTACGACCATCAAATAATAAGGCAGTCCTAGTGGTGTCTTGTCAAATAAAAAGGGCCTCTGCTAAAAAACCTATTGCCATTCCTTACAACTACATTACAAAAGAGTGTGGGATAATCTTCTTAAGAAAAGAAAAAAGTGTTCACCAAATGATAAGCCAGAACGGTATGGCTGGGTCTCCCTTCCCCACGTTTTTAGCATGGGAGAAGGCAGAACCTTTGAGCACAGCACACACCTGGGCCTCACCAGTACGAGGTTACAGTTCCTTCTGCAATGCCAGAACCTTCCGGGGCCAAGTGTCTTTCCTGCAAAAGTCTCTTCCCTTAGAAGGGCAGCTATACCAAAACAATAAACAAGCAAAAGTTTCTTTTGCAATGTTTTCACCTTGGGTGACTGCTCTTCACCCCTTGGATCCCCTTCAGCTGGGCTCTGATCCTTCTTGCAATGTCAGCATCCCTCAATCGGGTTCACTATGGCCTTTCACTTCTCAATTCATAGGCATCCCTCTGTCTGGTTCACATTTGCCAGCTTCACAAGTTAATTCGCTTTCTCTCATGTGTCAAAGACTTTCGAGTGTACGAGGGGTTTTGCTCAACCCTCGTAGGACCACTTTGACACCTTACACTAGCCTTTCCTAAGTCCTTGTGGTATTCGTAGTTTCACCAAAACATAACCCCAAAAAGGCTTCAGTCAGAGTCCTTTGAATTAGCGCCCACGCGACGCCTGACCACTCTGCTTCTAAACGCCACAAGAGTTTTCAAGCAGCAACTTCTGCCTGACGCTCAACAATATTATCGCACAACACAGGCAAAAGTTAATTGCCTTGTCAGAAGAAACTAACTACCTCTAGATATTATAAAATGTCCCTAGTCAGCGCTGATGTACTGCCTGTCTAGGGTAAGGGATAGAGAAGAGAATGAACCTTAACTCACTCACTACTTTCCTCAACTAACAAACACACACTTCTGGAAGTTATTTTTATTTGTAATACTTCCTTCTGGTGTATCATATGCCAAATGTTCTTTTTTAATAATAATAAAAACCCCAAGGTTTTCTGTTTTCATTTTGACCCTTGTTTTGGGATATGTACGGTAAACGGCTTGGGTGTTAGTCCGTTGTCTGTCACAGTGTAGGAAAGTGTTCGTGTTGGAAAAGGAGGGTGGGGGTTAGAGCTTCTGAATATCCTACGGTGTAGGATGGTGAAAAGGTGTTATAGGGAAGGGGTACCATGTCTCACCCGTTGGTGTCCCACTAGCACTCCCTGAAGACCAACCATCCAGGTGATCCTCCCACAGTGGTCCACCCCCAGGAACTGGACCCAATAGCAATGGTCGTGTCCTGGCCACCTGAATGATAGATCCCCGGGGACTAGCGGGTGAGACACCTTCAGGTTTCTCAAAGGGGTTTCTTGTGCGGGCGATGGTAGCTGCTCCCACCGCCGTGGAGTAAGAACCATGAAAATTGCTCTGGCAGAGGCAGTTTGGTTGTGTTCTATATTGTGATGGGAGCCCAATTGTAAGAGCAGTGTCTCAATGTATTTCAGACAAAAGTAACAATAAATCTCCTAACTGGAAGTGAAAATGTGGAGCCATTCGAACTGCTCCTCTTTGAATCTGCTGCATGCTCATTTAATGAATAAGATACATGGTGTGCCAAATAGTAGTCCAAACTGTGCACTGAGACTCAAATTGGGAATTGAACGCAAATTTAAGAACTGTCAACATTTTTCTTTTTTTTTAAACTTCGATTACTCTAAATTCAAATACTGAAAATATCTTAAAAGAAATTCAGGACTCTGTTAGTAAGGACTATTTCACATGGCAAAGTTAACCTGCACACCTTTCATACAAATTTCAATTAGTTGGAATGGTGAAGTGTGCCCCTGCCTCTCTCTATGCAGCCATTTCCCCCTTGCCTTCTGGAGTACAATCTCAAAGTATCTTGTGGGGAAATCACTTGGGAAGCAGCTTGAGGGGCTGGTTGATACTCAGTGAATAGTTGTACATTGATTGTAATCTGTTTTTTGCGTCTGTTTTCGGCCTGTTTGACGTACTGTAATGGAGAGGTGTGCATGTTTTTTCAACCATTTTTCTGACCAATTTGTGCTATTGTGATGTGTGACCCGGTTTTTCTGTACTGGCCTGCATGTAGTGTGTGCAGTCCCTGGGGTGTAGTCCTTTGTGTCTGAGTTTCTCCCAGTCCCGCCTCCCAGCCCCCCCCACCTCCCTTGATTGGTACGTCCACCTAGACATAACTGACCTTCCCAAGGCAGCCCTCAGCCCGTGCAGCCCCTGCCGCTAAGGGCCCCAAGGCAAAGAGCGGCTCCCACAGAGGCGGCTCAAGAATGTGTCAGCAGGGGAGGCCAGCAGCCAGCCGTCAACCAGCAGCAACCATCAAGGTAGGTGTGGCCTGGGTGTGGAGTAGAGCAATTACTCTACTCCACAAGCCCTGCCACTCTCCCTGCCCACAGACCAGACCAGGACATTAACACTAACCTGCTTAACAACTAGATAAAATAGTGAACATTAGCCTACGTCGCTTCTAGATAGAATTGTAATTGTTAGCAAGTACCACTTTTAGATACAATTGTGAACATTTGCCTGCACCGGACCCAGACAGAATTGTAATTGGTAGCAAGTACTGCATTTAGATATGTGATCCTTGGCCTGCGCCGGATCCAGACAGAATTGTGAATGATAGCAAGTACCACATTTAGATAGCATTGTGAATGTTAGTAAGTACCACATTTAGATAGAATTACAGGATTAAGATCGACAAGGAAGGATCCTTAACACCTCCGACTCCAGCGTATGTTGGTGTAGAGCAAGGATGTAATCTCGCAGCCACCCTGTTTAATTTGTATTTATCCGAGATATCCACAATTTGGTCTGCGTGTAACGCATTTTCAGTCAAATTAGGGGATCTTAAATTGGATTGGTTGGCATTTGCGGATGACTTGATTATGTTCGACCTAACGCCCTTCGGGCTACAAAATAAATTAGAATGTCTTGTAAAATTCTGTGAAAACCGCAATCTCAAATTGAATCCAAAGAAATCCCATATTTTGGTGTTTACAAACAAGCAAAATATTGTAAGATATGAATGGAAAATAAAGGGACTGTCGATCCCTCGGTCATTGGGTATGATCTATTTGGGGTATAATTTGAACAATTCTGATTCGATCAATAAATGGCAAGTAGACATCTCAATTAAAGTTATGCCACTAATTGCACAAATGAAATTGATTTACTCAAGAATTTGCAATTTTTCTATGATTCCCCTGATTGAATTTTACAAGCTCAAAATAGAGGCAATTATTATATATGGGTTAGACTTGTGCTACTTGGAAATTGGTCCCATGCTAAATAGAATCCAAGGGAAAATTTGGAAGAAAGTCTTACATTTGCCTATGTCTCTCCCAAACTCGCTTATTATACATGAATTAGGACTGACATCCTTGGCTACTAAATATCTGTGGCGTAAGCTTGCTTCTCATGCAAAAATATTAGACCCATTGTTGAACTCCCTTTATGAAGATCTTGGAAACATGTTAAGAAAGGGTTTTCCAACATCTGTAGCTGAAGCAGGAAAAAAGTGTGACGAAAAGCTGGCATTACTAGCTATGGAAAGGGAAGATCTAACAAAACACCCACAAGTTGTTAAGGTCAAACTATTACAATATGATTGGGCAATGAACTCAGACAAAATTGGGACTTAAGTATTTCAAGAGTACGCAAAATTTCGACATAAACAGTTACCCATATTGCCATATTTGAGTCTGTGCCCTGGTCACAAGCTTTGCTCTTTTTATATGAGGTTTAAATTCAACCTCTTTCCAACTTTAGAGCGTATTGAGAAATGGCCTAACTATGTATCTGTGGAAGATGAAGGCTGTAGATTTTGTAAAAATCGTCAAAAAGAAACCCTGAAACATCTCATTATATATTGTGTTTACTTTACAAAAGCACGGCAAACTAACCTGTCGAAATATTATAATGAAATTTCATCTTATCAATGTGAAATGCTTTGGATACAATGTATGTGGGGCTATAGAATGCCTTTGATCATAGATTTAGTGCAATTGCTATATGACATTGAAAAGAACCTAAAGTGCAGGGAATCCTGCTTAGACAGATCTATTAATGAGCTTTTAAATACATCAACTGATGCGGTGGCAGTGTGCTCGTTGTATGCTTGAAAGTGTTACAAGTATTTATATACTGATGAGAAATCGTTGATTTTAATTTTTGTGCATGGTATATCTTATAGGAATGTGATAATGTAAAAAATATCTTAAATTGTTGTAAAGATCAATTTGTATCGAAAAACAGCAATAAAAAAATTTTTTAAAAAAAAAGATAGAATTGTGAACATTTGCCTGCGCCGGATCCAGACAGAATTGTGAATGATAGCAAGTGCCACACTTAGATAGAATTATGAACGTTACAAGTACCACATTTAGATAGAATTGTGATCATTAGCCTACGCCGCATCTAGGTAGGATTGTAAAGGTTAGCAAGTGCCACACTTAGAACTGTGAATGTTAGCACATGCCACACTTAGAATTGTGGACACTAACCTGCGTCGCTTCTAGATAGGATTGTAAATGTTAGCAAGTGCCAAACTTAGATAGAATTGTGAACATTAGCCTGCGTCCCATCTAGATAGGATTGTGAATGTTAGCAAGTGCCACACTTAGATAGCATTGTGAATGTTAGCAAGTACCACATTTAGATAGAATTGTGAATGTTAGCAAGTACCACAATTAGATAGCATTGTGAATGTTAGCAAGTACCACATTTAGATAGAAATGTGAATGTTAGCAAGTACCACAATTAGATAGAATTTTGAATGTTAGCAAGTACCACAATTAGATAGAATTGTGAACATTAGCCTGTGTCACATCTTGACAGGATTTGGAAGGTGGGCCAGTGCCACATCTGGATATAATTGTGAATATTGGCGTGCGTCATATATAGACAGGATTGTGAATATTAGCCAGTGCCGGATCTAGATAGAAATGCAGAGATAATTACGCGACACATCTAGAAAGAACGTGGAAATTGTGGCACATATCACTTCTAGATAGTGAGGCCAATAACCAACCTACAAACAATTTTACCCCTCTGCATACACCTCTCAAACTCTAAACACAACCACAACCCTAAAGCACAACAAACCGCACAAGCTTCAATACATCGCAACAACAAAACAAACCACACATAGCTTCGCACAACAGCACACGACGGCTACGGACCGGAAAGCACCCCTAAGCTCAGCAAACAGTGTTAACCGAACTGAAGCTGCCAACAGCACTTCACTGCTCTCTTACACTTATCCCGCTCGTTCCCACTAACTTTATCCCCCCACCTCCTAACCCCCTTTCCTTTTTAAATCCGCCGGAGTGCCATGGGACCACTCAGGTGGTGATAGTGAACGGTACAAATATCCTTTAACATTGAGGATTCCAAGATGGCCGCCACCATGTGAGGACGCACATCCCTGCTCCTCCGCCCGGACGAAGAAACATAAAGGAGTGAATAGGCATACATATCTTAAAAATCCAACACCGCGACGAGATCCAGACGCCTAACCCACCATAGAACACCGATATTCCGAATCCGGATGCACCCGTAGCCTATAACCGCCCAGTTGCCAATGTGGCAAAAGCTCCGAGCAGGACCGAACCGAGACCCCGCCACAGCCAACGACAGCCGGCAGCACTAAAGGACCCAACCCCACACATCAGGTGGGCTCAGCTGCTGCAAACGGAGGCGCGAAGACACGTACCGACCTGACCTGTAACCCGCAACCTCAACGGAGGACAGAACGCAGCCCGCCCCGTACCCCCTAACCGAGCACTGAAAGCGCGGGAAAAATGCTGGAACAGGGGAGAAGCAACCCGCGACCTAGAAGCCTCCAGTAACGGAACACTGAAGAGCCGATCGGCTCCCGGACAGGAGGAGAAGACGGGTCCCCCCCCCCCCACAGTGGCACCACTTGGGGCCTGGCCCGCAATCCAAGTACCCAAGAACGAACAGGGGAGAAGCAATCCACGACCTAGAAGCCTCCAGTAACGGTAACGGGGCACTGAAGAGAGCCAAGGGGGCACCCGGGGACAGGTGGAGGAGAGGGTCCCCCCCACAGTGGCGCCGCTTGGGGTCTGGCCCACAATCCAAGAACCCAGGAACGAAGCCAACCGCCACCCCAACAAACTCCCGATGCCGTTCCTGGCTCTGTGACCCCCCACCCTGCCCGCAAGAGAGTGGAACCTCAAAGCGGAGAGAATAATCCGGGCAGACCCATAGGAGGCCCACCAAAGATCCAGAGCAGCCCCAACGGGAATAGCAACCAGGAGAAGGCCGTAAGGACAGCTGGGAATCCCTGGAAGGTACGTGATACAGCCCCTAGGGGGGGTTAAACGAAGTAAATAAAGCAACGCGCTCCCCCTCGAACACGCCATGCCGAAAGAGAGTGCCGATCACCAGCCGGCAGCGGTCTCCCACCCACAACACCCCCACACATGAGTGGGGGGGGAGAGTAACAGCCCCGACCCGCATACCCACAACACGGGCAACACCGCATGCAAGATAACGAACACTCACTGCAAGCGGTGCCTCCCGAATCAGGTAAAGCAAACTCATTAACGGACTTCCCGTGATCGGCACATCTGAGGAGTGAAACCAAACCCTGCAACCCCAGATCCCCAAGCAGAGTCTCAATTTCAGGAGAAGCTGATGGGGCCCGCGCTTGGGGACCCAGAGGATCTCCTCACACTCCCAACCCCCCCCCTCCACCCCACCGCCAAGAACCGAGCCTGGGAAGGGGTGACCACCCCCTCAGCCCCCCGACCAACGAGAGAATAACCACGGCGAGTGAGGGGAAAGAGGAATAAGGAATAAGGACAACGACTCCTGAAAGACCTGAAAGCAGGATTGGACCGTAATCAACCCCAAATCGATACCACACCATGGAAGGGCCACCCTGCAGGGTGAGATCCCCAGGAACGCCACGAAGCTAAAGCACACACCACCTATAGACAACAAGGAGCCTTACTACCACCCTTTCATCAGACGCACAATACAGATGTCTGGCACCAAACCAAGGAACACCCCAGCAAGAACCAGATCCACAGCAAAGGGGCGAAACGGGCAGCTGGAACTATACTGGAAACAACCTCACGAGGGGAAACAATACAGGAATAGGACAGAAGACTCAAACACAGAAACGGACACAGCGGATACTGACACCATGGCACTAAACAAAGAGGACCTACAGGAATGTCTGAGAGGTATGGAGAACAGAATGATGGAATCCTTCCAGACCCAACTGGGCACTATCCACGAAGACTTAACATCCTCCCTGCAGTAGGTGAGGAAAGACATCGAAGAGCTAGGGGATAGAGTAGACGCTACGGAGAGGGTCCTCTCAGAGACAGCAGAGGAAGTAAAACAGAACAGCATTCTCCTAGAACAGATCTGCAGAGCCACACACAACCTAGAACTACAAGCAGAGGACCTCGAGAACCGCTCACGAAGGTCCAATATACGAGTCAAAGGCCTGGCCGAAACGATTGGGGACAAAGACCTCAGAGACACACTCCAACTATGCTTCAGCAGCATGCGTAACGGCATCCCACCAGAAAACATATCCATCGACAGAATTCATAGTGGGGCCGAAGCGAAATGACCCGGGAGCCAGGCCTAGAGACGTGCTCATGGCAATGACCTCCTACCTAATGAAGGAGGAAATTTTACGGGCAGCCCGTTAGCAACAGACAATCACCATCGATGGCAACGAGATCCGACTCCTCCGGGACCTAGCCCTATCCACACTACACAAAAGAGACTGATGCAACCAGTCACAAGGGCACTGAAAGCCAAAAACATTATATACAGATGGGCATACCCTTTCGGACTGCAATTCACATGGGAAGGCAAACCACAGCGGATTTCTACATGCGAAGAAGGGATAACTGTGCTGCAGCTAGAAGAAGTAGAGGAACCTCAGAAAAGCATGGAAACTCGCCAACCAAGAATGAGGGGGGGACCCAGATGATGGGAATGGTCCCCCGACACCAGGCGACAACACAAAAAAGAACTCTAACCAGAAGTTCCCAAACCACGATAAACCCTAAAGAAACAGGCTTCACATGATAACCACGGACAGAACACTACAGAAACCGGAAATGGAATGGAGAAGGAGCAGGTAACTGCAAAACGAACACAACGAAAGGTAAAAACAGAGAGGAGACTGAATTAAGCCTGGGTGGAGGGAGTGGGGGAGGAATCTTAGAAATCGCGACAAGCCCAGACTCACCCTGGCGAATGGGACGCGGGGGGAATCAAGGGACCTAATGCTCCGGGAGAAACCCGGGGGAGGCGCAGAGACTCCTCGGTCCCACCACCACGAGGGTGAAAACAAGTTCACAAGTTTATAATGTTTTTTGTTTGCTTACGTTGAGTTCGAATTGGTTCAAGGTATGGTCCGCGACTACACACCGTAAACCACCTATTGCCGAAAGGGGGCCACACAGACGATGAAGAACTCCCCACACATGACTCATGCCCGAATTAACGGTCATAAAACTGAACGTTGAAGGCCTAAACTCGCCAGTGAAACAGCGTAGTATATTAACAAGCCTGACGCAGCTCCAAGCCGCAATAGTCTTTCTCCAAGAAACACACCTTCTCGCGCCAGACGAGAAACGGATGGCCCATAAAACCTTTCCCAAACAATACTTTGCTTCCAGAGAAGGGGTGAAGAAAACCAGAGGGGTTGCAATCCTTCTAAATGCTAGCTTACCATTCAAGAAAAAGACTGTATATAGAGACACAGAGGGTAGATTCCTACTACTTAAAGGGACCATCCATGGACAAACACACACGTTGATAGCACTATACGCTCCAAATGATAGACCAGACATCTTTCTGGGCGAAATCCTGCAGAACCTGGGTAGTCGGTGCGAGGGACAAATAATAATAGGGGGCGATTTCAACTGCATAATGGACCCCACTTTAGATAAGACCCTCCCCCCACCGTGGCGGACGGCAGGAACAGACAAGCACTAGGCAAACTGTTAAGAGACCTAGAGGTGATAGAGACATGGAGATTCTTCACAACACAGAAAAGGTATTCACCCATTACTCACCCGTACACAGGGCTACTCAAGGATAGACATGATCCTGACCTCATCAAACCTAGTCCCACAAATCGAAGACGTACAAATAGGAGTACAATACCTCACTTACCATGCCCCAGTCATACTAAAAATGATCCCGATAAGAGACACCCCGCCCTAACAGAACCTGGAAACTGAACGAACTCATACTCAGAGACACTGCTCTTAGAGCCCACATGGAGACAGCGTTGAACAACTATTTTCAGGACAACACCAACGGGGAAACAAACTGGGGGGTAATATGGGATGCGGGAAAAGCAGTGATGTGGGGGGGAATTCATATCTCGAACCACAGCATATACACGGGAGAGAAGGTTACTCAAACAGAAACTGGAGCTAGAACTGAAGGAGGCGGAAACGCAACATAAAGCTAAACACACCCCCAAAACAGTAAGAAACCTCCGAAAAGTGAGAGCCCAACTAGAAACCCACATGGCGGAACACACCGCGCAATCCATACTACGCACTAAACAGACCTACTACACACACGGAGGTAAAGCCAACACATTTCTAGCAGCCAAACTCAACAAACTAAAAACCTGAAACTACATAGTGAGTCTCAAAAACCCAATAGGGGGATAAGTACGTCGGAAGAAGGAAAACTAGACCTTATGGAAAAATTCCACCTAGACCTCCTCAAAAGAGAGGAACTATCCCCACAACTCCAGTTAGATTACCTGGCCAAAATAGCCCACCCCCAGATAATGGAAGAAGACAACCTGAACCTTCAAGCTCCCATAACAGCCCAAGAAATAAGCGACGCCATTCTCCATGGTCTGGCATGGATTCACATGCTCATGAATATTCCCCGTCGTCAGGCTGGGAATCCTCGGTAAAGAAAAAATCAGCATCAGTTTCGTTTCTGATCTGTCTTTCAATCACTGATCTCTGGGTCATACTGTTCCCAGCCAATGACTGCCCTCTCCCTAAGCCCCTCCCCTGGCAGCCATCCTCAGATTTTTACCGCACGTTCAAGTGTTGGGAGTCCTCGTGCTTTAGCTCTCGAGCTTTTACTGCGTTTTCGCGCTTTTTCAGGAGATTTTCTAATTTTTTCGATTTAATCGAGCCTCAAGCTCCACCGTTTCCACTTCCGATAATGGGGACCCGTTTCGGAATTCTTCTACGCCCCTCAAGGGTGAAGTTTTCGTCGAGTTACGCTTCTTGGGGGTTCCAGAAGATCTGAGGCCTACCACAACGGACATGGCCCCAGGACAAGGGAAGCTCGACTCCTGGATCGAAGCTGTTCAGGAGCTGCCCGGGATGTGGATTGTAAAATGTTTTCAAGGAGGACGAGCATTCGAGATTTCTCTACTGCCTTCATGAGGACAAGACGCACATGGAAAAGGACTGTGCGTTCTGCAAGAATCTGTCGGAACGGACCAAGCAAGATTGTCGTTCCCGCCTCGCCGCCTGGCTGGAGTAGGGCACAGCAGGTGAGAAGGCGAAGAAAAGGTCTGAGCGGTCTTCTAAGTCCTGTGAGGGCGCCCTGGCGACGGGGGCCCAACAGAAGGCCAAGCACCACGAGTCCGTGGGCACCGGGAGCGCCGAAAGGTCAGGCTCTTCGACTGCCAAGCAGGGCGCGACTTCCCCGGCACGATCAACCGCGAGCCAGCGCTCTGGTTCGGGGAAGAGGAAGTTCGAGAACCCGGGTAAACTTCTAGAGAGACCCCAGTCGATCTCGAAGGGAGCCGAGGGGGAGTGAGGCGATGACCCTCCCTCCAAAGCGAAGGCCCAGGACGCACCTAAGGTGGTGAGGGCCTTGATCCACCCGGCAAAGACCTCTATCGAGGTTGTCGCAGCGGCCCTGGTGAAGCCGGCAGAGGCTACGCCAGTGGAGGCGGCCTCGGGGGCTAGAGTTTCCCTGCCACTGCCGAGATAATCCTCTTTCCGGCCCATGGTTAAGACCCCCCATGAAGACCCCGGTGGAAAAAGAGGGGGGGTGGGTGGTGGCCATTACGGACTCTGATTCAGCCTCCGAGGAGGATCCGGTGGAAACCGTGAAAGGCCTCAACGAGAGGTTCGAAGGCCTCAACGAGAGGTTCGAGAAGGTTCGATCCCAGGGGAAGGATCCTGCTGATGTGATCGAAGGTAGCAACAATGGCGACGACGAGGGCCCTGTGGAGCAGCCATCCCGCCCGTCGCAGCCATTGCCCGAGCCCCAGGATAGCTCGGCGGCCATTTTGTTGGCGATCCAATCCTTATGTACTGAGATAAGGACGAGGTTACCACGGACCCCGACGGAAGATCCAGAACCTGGACCGTCGGGAAGCCCTCCGAACAAGCAGAGGAGAGTCCACCCAGCACCGCCCTTCGTGCCCACAATGCCTGTGGACCCCTCATCCCCCTCGCCAGACCCTCGGGATGATACGGCGATGGATACAGTGCCGGGGACGGACGACGACAGTGGCGATGATACAACGGACATTCCTTCATCATCCCCCCCTCCGGTCTTTCTGCCCGACGAAATTGGCTCTTTCCATGCCATGATAGCCAGGGCATCCGAGCTCTTCCAGCTCTGCCCTGAGGAACAGAAAAAGGAAGGTTTTCTTTAACAACAACGGGAGGCCAAGAGAAAGACGGTCCTCGCGGTACCGTTGCTCGACGGACAGTGAGGGCAAGAAGTTGGACTCCATGGGACGACGAGTCATCTCGTCGGCGGCGACGACGATTAAGGCGGCCAATGCCTTGGCGATTGTGGCCCGTTACGACAGGGAGCTCTGGTTTAAGATAGCTCCCCAGCTAGACTTACTACCGGACGACAAGAGGATTTCGCCAGCTGGGCAACAGGGTTTGCCTTCGACGACGAGGATGGCTCAGGGCTACGGACTTTCGCCAGGACGTCCAGACCAGAATATTGGATATGACGTTCGACGGCAGCAACCTGTTTGGGAAGACGGTGGATGAGTCCCTCCAGGCCGTTGAGACCAAAACGGAGACAGCCCGAGCCCTAGGAGTCCTTCAGCAACGGCGGCCCTTTCGGAGCACCGGAGGCAGACAGGGAGCCTCCAAGGGATCCAGCGGTGGCTCTTCTACGTACCACCAAGCGGCCCGTTCCTCGAGGCCTACAGAGGTCGCGGCAAGCAAAGAGGGTCTTGCCGCCGTCGTCAAGGAGGCCAAGGCGGCAAGGCCTCTTCCAAGCTGGACTGAACCGGCCGTAGCGTCGGGCCCCCACCGAAGCACCCCGGTCGGAGGCCGGCTGACGAAGTTCGTCAGCGTGTGGGAGTCCATGTCCACTGACCGTTGGGTGCTGGACACCCTGGCCTGCGGAACTCGCTAGAATATCAAAAGAAGTGTGCTTGCATTGCTCCCGTGGCCAGGAAGGAGAATCACGTCCCTCAACTGCTGTTGGAGGTAAGGGCGATGCTCAAGAAAAGTCAGAGAGAAGACAGGCGGTTGGCGCCCCATCCTGGACCTGTGTCAGTTAAACAAGTACATCAAGGCACAGAAATTCAGGATGGTCACCCTCCAGCACGTGCTGGGACAGCTGGAGGAGGGCGACTTCCTATCGTCGTCGGACCTGGAGGATGCTTACTTCCACATCCCCATTCTAAAAGGACTCAAAGTTCCTCAGATTCATAGTCCAGAGGCGTCACTACCAATTCAGAGCCCTGCCGTTCGGATTAAAGTCGGCACCCAGGGTGTTCACCAAGTGCCTCGCACCAGTGGCGGCGGGGCTGCGCCTGCAGGGGATACACGTCTACGCCTACCTGGACGACTGGCTAATCCGTGCAAGGTCAAGAGAACTCGCTGTTGAACACACAGCGAAGACTGTCCGCCTGCTCACAGAACTGGGATTCGCCATCAACTACCCCAAATCCCACCTGGTTCCGTAGCAGGTGGCACTGTTTCTGGGAGCGAAGCTGGATACAGTGGAGCGATTGGCATCTCCGTCGGAAGAAAGGACGAAGGCCATTTTAGGCAAGGTGCAGCGCCTGTTAGCCACAGACGTGGCCAGGGTGAGGTCCATCAAGTCCCTCCTCGGGATGATGTCCTCATGCATATACCTTGTGCCCCTTTGCAGACTTCGGATGCGTCCGCTACAAGAGTTCCTAGACAAGGTGGTGAGGATCTTCACCAACAACACCACCACAATGTTCTACATCCGGAAGCAGGGAGGCACCAGATCCCCAGCCCTATCCAAGGAGGCCCAGGATCTGTGGCACTGGGCCGTCGGCCAGGGGATGTTTCTGGTTCCCTTCCACTTGGCAGGAATAAAAAACAACATCGCCGACTCACTCAGCAGGGAGCTGCGCTCGTGCCACGAGTGGGAACTGCGCCAGGACCAGGTGGATCGGCTCTTTGAGCGATGGGGCAAACCCCAGATCGTCCTGTTCGCGACAGCGACGAACTTCAAGTGCCAGAGGTTCGCCAGCAGGTTCACACAGCCGAGGAGCATACGTGATGCTTTCTCGTTCCCTTGGGACGGCCTGTTCCTGTACGCGTTCCCTCTGTTGCTGTTGCTGCTCCGTCTCATCAACCAGCTCAAGAGGTCCAGGTGCAGGATGATCCTCATCGCACCGGCGTGGCCGAGACAGATCTGGTTCCCGGACCTTCTGGACTTGTCAACGTCCCCACCTATCAAGCTGGCGACGGACGCGGATCTTCTCTCCAGGGAAGGAGGCGCCATTCTTCATCACGACTCGGAGTCTCTGAACTTGTAGGCTTGGCTCCTGCAGCACTAGAGTTTGGAGGATACGATATCCCGGCTGACTGCAGAGAGGTTCTTGCAAAAGCCAGGGCGTGCTCAACTCTCAAGTGCTATGGACCTAAGTGGAAGAGGTTCTCTGTCTGGTGCTGTGCACAGAATATTAACCCTCTGCGGATTACGGCCCCTCAAGTATTGCTGTACCTACTGTCGCTGGCCAAAGCTAGACTGGCTCACGCCTCCAAGATACATCTGGCTGCCATCTGCCGATACACCAGAACTACAGGACGGGCATCATTGTGGTCTCATCGCCTGGTGAAGGAATTTATGAAGGGACTTTTCCGATCGTTCCTGCCGGTGAAGGCCCCTGCCCCGGTTTGGGAGCTCAACGTGGTGCTGACCAGGCTCATGGGGGCCCCATTCGAGCCTATGCATTCGGCGCCGTTGAAGTTCCTGTCGTGGAAGACAGCATTTCTCATGGCCATCACCTCCGCACGACGAGTGGGAGAGATCCAGGCCCTATCTTGCAAGTCTCCATACTTGACTTTTCACGACACAAGGGTGGTGCTGAGGACGCACCCCTCCTTTATGCCCAAGGTGCCGTCGGACTTCCACCTGAACGAGCCCTTGGTATTACCAGTTTTCTTCCCATCGCCTTTATCGCAGGCCGAGAGGACTCTGCACTCGCTGGACGTAGCTAGAGCGCTGAAGTTCTAAGTGGACCGCACGAAGAATTTTTGGAAGACATCACAGCTGTTTGTGAACTTTGGACCTGTGAATCAAGCGAAGGCTCTCTAGAAGGCTTTCATTTCCAGATGGCTCTCCGGCTGCATCATGCACTGTCACCGGTTGGCAAACCGACCGCTCCCAGGCCGTCCCAGAGCTAATTCGACCAGAGTGATCGCTGCTACCACGGCGTTCCTGTGTGCCCCTGCTGGACATCTGCAGGGCTGCTATGTGGAGGTCGACGCACACCTTCACAAGATTCTGCTGCATCGATCGGGATTCCAGGGAGGAGTCCAGGGTCGGCCAAGCAGTGCTGGGCAACCTGTTCGCTTAAGGTGAGCCTGGTGAGGAGGTAAGAGATGCTTAATGTTGAGTTGTTGTATTGCTTAATGTTGAGCCTGTTGCCACCTCCCCTGGTTGTGCATGTGTATACTGCTATGTATTCTTATATTCATGAGCATATGAATCCATGCCAGACCCCATGCTGGAGAAGGAACAAGTTACTTACCTGTAACTGTTGTTCTCCAGCATGGGTCTGGCATGGATTCACATGAGTGCCCTCCCTCCTTCCCCCTCTGCTGCTTTTCACTTGGTCATAGTGGCACTTTACGTGCTACCAAATCTGTGGATAGCTGCCAGGGGAGGGGCTTAGGGAGAGGGCAGTCATTGGCTGGAGGCAGTATGACCCAGAGATCAGTGATTGGTTACTACTAAGAAAGACAGATCAGAAACAAAACTGATTTTTTCTTTACCGAGGATTCCCAGCCTGACGACAGGGAATATTCATGAGCATGTGAATCCATGCCAGACCCATGCTGGAGAACAACAGTTATAGCTAAGTAACTTGTTCCTTATACATCTCCGACATAACAAGACACCTGGCCCGGACGGGTTCGGGAATGGGTACTACAAAACCGTCAGGAACCAGCTCCTAGGTCCTCTAACAAACCTATTCAACCATATCAGAGAAACCGGGACAGTCACGCCAGACATGGGCAGGTCGACCAAGGTCCTCATCCTGAAACCAGAGAAAGACCCCACAGACTGCACAAGTTACAGGCCAATAGCATTGCTTAATAGCGACGCCAAGTTATACGCAAAAATCCTGGCAAATAGATTAGCGAAGGTCCTATCCGAAATAATCCACGAAGACCAAGCAGGATTTATCATAGGGAGACACACACAGGATAACATCAGGCGGGCGGACATTATAGAAATAGGGAACAGAACAAAACAGACATTTTCCGTAGCGTCCTTAGATGCACGCAGGGCCTTTGTTAGCCTATATTGGGCATACCTCGAGCTAACCCTGAAGAAGTACCGTTGCGACCCCTCCACAACATTCATAATCAACTGCAGACCCACTACTACAATACAAATCCGTAGGGGTACGCGGCAGGGATGCTCACTGTCCCCCCTTATATTTGCAATGGCAATGGAACCAGTGGCACAAACCATAAGACAGGACCAAGAAATAAAAGGGCTAGTGCAGGAGGGATGGAACATAGAATAGCACTATACGCGGACGATATCCTACTGTTTCTAAGAGACACTGCCAAATCACTACCCAAAACCCTAGAAAGACTAGAAGAATTCGCTAAGATATCCGGGTTCACGATTAACTATGCAAAATCAAAGGCCCTAAACATAACCAAAGAGAATATACCCCAAAAAATGGCGGAGCAGCATCCGTTAACCTGGGAGCCCAAAGCTATAGAATACTTAGGCGTCCAATTGACACAGGAATACAGACACCTGTACGGGGAGAACATAGTCCCACTGTGGAAACAAATAAAGGAAGACCTCTCGAGATGGGATGCCCAGGAACTCTCATGGTTCGCACACATAACCGCACTCCAGATGACCCTCCTACCCCGCCTTCTATATGTATCTAGTTCCATCCTGATAGAAATTCCCCTCAAAATGTGCAGAAAACTCCAAAAGGACCTAGTGACCTTCGTATGGAATGGGAAGAAACCCAGAATACAAAAAAGAATCTTAACCAGACCACCCTTACTGGGGGCCTGGGACTCCCCGACGTGGAAAGATACGTACTGGCCCCTATGCTGAAATGGACGGCAGGGAACCCACATAAGGGATGGGTGGGAATAGAACAAGGGGAAACTGGTATCCCTCTTGGGACCTTACATGCCCTATGGACAGGGGCCAGAGGGGCGGAGGGGCATCTACTAGAATCTACCCGCACTTCACTGAGAGCATGGGACACAGCACTCAGAAAACAACATATAGTTCCCGGACTAGGCCCCTTCACACCAATGGCACACAACCAGGACTTCACCCTGGGTAAACGAGACAGATTTTGGGCTAACTGGGGGCAAACACACCCGCTCCCCCTAAAAGAATTCTACCACAAAGGATCCCCATTACAATTCGAGGATTGCAAACGGAAATTTGGCATAGGGGAAAGGGAGAGATACAAATATATACAAATCAGGCACTGGATGTCCCAGGCAGGGGTGAAAAAGGCAGCCACTAGGACTCCCATAGACCCACAAAGCAATAACAAGAATATATAAGCTACTAGACAGCGCGCGAATCGAGGACCAAATCTCATATAGAGATAACTGGGAGAAAGATCTGGGAACCCCCATCACAGGAGGAATGGGGCCAAATTTGGAAGAAGGCCCAGAAAGCATCCAAATGCACCACAATCAAAGAGACCTCACATAAACTATACACAAGATGGTACCTAACCCCACACAGACTAAACAAAATGAACCCAACCTACTCCCCCATCTGCTGGAGACAATGTGGCAACAGAGGGGACATATAGCACATGTGGTAGACCTGCCCTAAAGCTGATACATACTGGAAAGAAATACTGGGACACATAAGAGAAATCACTGGGAGACCACTCCCTCACGACCCAAAAGTAATACTGTTGGGTACCACAGTGGAAGGCAAAAACAACCCTGGCCCAAGGATGGAAAAATTCTGAAAGCCCAGTGGTCGCATGCTGGTGGGTCAAAATATGGCACATACTGGCAATGGAAAAGGTAGGTGCCATAAAAGACAACAAATACTTGAAATTCAGAGAAGTGTGGGACCCATTTATAGACTGTCACAGACAGGGAAGCCTACTTCCACAGACCTAACCTTTTGAGAACGATCTTGAACTAAGGCCCGCTGGTAAAATGGAAACCCCGAAAAGGGCCCACAGCAACCACTAACACAGGCAGACAACGCCCAAACTACAACTGCATAGGCTAGCGGTGTAAGAAAACGGAACCAGGCCAGTTGGGGGGAGGGAGGGTTGAAAGGGGACTTAAGTTATCTGAGTTACTACAAACTGAAAGGGGGGGGTTATACAAGTTAAAACTCATGGACTTCCTACAGACTTGAAAAGAGAACTGGAGGGGGGAAGGAAAAGGGGGAAAAGTACAATGATACATTTTTGTATATTACCTCCCACATGTATGCTTGTAACTTGAGACCATGAGAAGAAAATAAAGTTGGTAAAAAAATAAAAAAAAATATCCTTTAACATTAACCAACTCATTTCCATTGAGTGAAATCAAAAGTACCTGTTTGATTGGTCTTTACTTATAAAATGAATGATTATGACCAAGCTAAAAGGTCATCATCCCTCTCTCTTGATATTATGTGACAATTTTGCATCTGGAAGGAAGATTAATTGATGACAATCTCTAATTTAGAGAAAAATTATTTCTACCCTTAAACTGAATGTATTCCAACTGGGTGCCCTTTCTTGGAAAATGCTTTGCAATGTTCGGCAGTCATTCACTGAAGGAGCGGGGGGCGGTGGCTTAAAAGTATAACAAATGTCCTGCTGCTTTGCCACAATATGTCAATCTTAGGGCAAAAATGCATGACGCCCATACAGTCCAAATACAATGCACCAGAAGTGGCGTTTGATTAGATCCAGGGTGGTAGCCACTCCTCTGTCCTGCCATCACTGAATCATGGCACATAAGAAGGACCACTTTCTGTGGGGCTGTAGTGGGGATAAGAACATTTTGACCATGTAAGAAATAACCCCCATCTTGTGTTAAGGCATGTTTGCCTGCCAAAAATGTGCAGTTTTGTTCCTGGGACGGGGTTTCACACCGTAAATCTTGGCGAGAAGTCAGAAACCTGATTCACAAACAATGCTCTAGGGAACAACCTTTCAGGTTGAAACCGCGAGAAAGCTATTCCGGTTTTTCTAGACAATGCGTCTGCCATGAGATAGGTTGCCCAAGGGATTATTGTAAAGGTAAGATCAAATGGAGAAGAGAAGTGAGCCCAATGGGCCTGACGACTATTCTGTTTCTGTGTACTGAAGGCTTTAGACGTTTTGATGGTCCGTTAGGACTTCCTCAGGGAACCTCGAGCCTAAGAGCAAATGTCTCTATTCTTGTAAAGCTCTTTTAATGGCTAAAAGCTCCTTTTTCAGCACTATGTAGTTGAGAAGGTAGTAAAGTCTTCGAAAGATATGCCTCTGGTAACTGTATAACAAAGGGATCCGGCTGTTTAAGTACGGCACTCCAAGCATTATGTGATGCATCTTATTCCATTAAAGATCTCCTTCCGTCTTGGAATCGGACCAGTAGTGAAAGCCAGCTTTAGTGAGCAAAAGTCAGTCTGGGCTTCAGGAGTCCATTCATATTTCACCCTTTTATTGAGCAAGGCAGTCAAAGGCAAAATAGTATGGGAAAAATATGCAATGAATCTCCTAATAAAATTGGTAAACCTCGGAAAGCATTGGAGTTCCTTTATAGAAAGAAGGAAGTAGCCAATCAAGCACTGTTATCACTTTATTGGGCTCCATAGCAGTACCAGAAGCAGATATGGCGTAGCCTAAGTAAGTAACCTCGGATTGATGGAACTCACATTTGTCCAATTTACAAAACAGATGGTTGCCATAAAGTCGTCTTAACACGGTGTTGACGTGTGATATGTGGTCAGTGAGAGGTTGAGAGAAAACCAGATTATCGTCTAGATAGACGATAACCGAATGGAGAAGAAGATTGACAAACACATGATCCATAAAACAGTGAAATACAGGAAGGGCATTGGAAAAGCCAAATGGCATGACACAGTACTCATAATGACCATTTTCCACTGATCACCAGCACAAATGCGGATGAGATGATAAGCACCCCAGAGGTCTAACTTCCTGTGGATTTAGGCCCCAGAACATCCGGGACAAGAGGCATGGGTTACCAATCAGTTATCGTTATCTTATTGAACCCACAAAAATCTATACATGGGTGTAGCTCTGTGGTGTTTTCCTTTGGGATGAAGAACAAGGAGGCTCCAGCTGTGGACTTGGACTCAGTGATAAGACCATT
The DNA here is from genome assembly GCF_040938575.1 of Ambystoma mexicanum. Taxonomy (NCBI): domain Eukaryota; kingdom Metazoa; phylum Chordata; class Amphibia; order Caudata; family Ambystomatidae; genus Ambystoma; species Ambystoma mexicanum. The sequence continues at coordinate 902,831,001 of NC_090931.1, read as the reverse complement.
CTTTAAGTTGACCAGTAAGTATTCTTTCAGGACCGCCTTTTTTTTCTGACAAGATAAACATACAACCGAAAGGCACAGGTCTATCCGGGAGGAGTTCGATAGTAGTCATCCTGACGATGTAGTGGCAGTTCCTTGAATTGTAAATCTGAAAAGACATCCTGATAACCCTGATATGACTCTGGAATGGCCTGAATGTTATTGATTACCATGGACGGCCTCGACTGGGGTGTAGAAGTAGTAGACTAATGCAAGCCCACAGATCCATCTCTTAAACAATGAACAACACAATATTACAACCACAGGAACAGCGAATCGCTGTCCAATTGACAAAAGGGTTATGGCACTGCAGCCAGGGTAAGCCTAGAATGATTGGATAGTGGGCCTGCTTTTATGATGTCAAAGGAGATTGTTTGGTGTGAGATGATATTCGCATAACCACTGGCGAGGTCTATTCTCTAATGGGAACCAAGACCCATCCACACCTTTTACAGGAATTAGATTTTCCTTCTGGATTTTTGCGATCCCTTTGGTCTTGGCCCATTGTTCGTCGATGAATATACCTGCGACTCATCAGTCGATTAATACCTGCACATCAAGCACCTTAGTTTCTGCAAAATGCAATGCTACTCTAATAACGACCATAGACTAGTTCATGAAGGACTGCACCTGTTCAGGGGAAACTAGATGGCCTTCCCGAATCGTGGTTCTCTCCACGATGGGGAGTTGGCGTTTTCCTGATATCTTGGAGGTGCCAATGGACAATCATGAACAAGATGGCATTTGGAAGCGCAATACATGCATAAATCTAATGTACGCCTTTGAGACCTTTCTTCTGCTGAAAGTGGACCCTGAGCAACCCCCTCTCGCTCAGTGCTTTTGTCAGGGACCCAGGGCAGGTCACTGGTCCGATGCGTTCCATATGACGTTTCTGCAAGCGAAAGTCCACTTGCATCACAAGCGTGATCATTTCCACTAAGTTGGCTGAGCGAGGGATCCGAGAAACATCATCTTTCAGTTCTTCAGAGGGACCACTCCTGAACAATGTGATCCGTGCATCGTCGGGCCAAGCTGTATCTGCAGCCATTTGTTTAAAGCGAGTCACATAGGCAACTCGTCCATAGACCCCTGTTTAAAGTCCAATAATTGTTCCTGTGCTGATAGTGATTTCCTGTCGCTCGAACATGGCTCGAAGACTATCCACAAAGGCCTGGTAAGAAACCAGAATGGGATTATTTGTGGTGACTAGAGGGGTGGCCCATGCCAAGGCAGTGCTCCGAAGGTGAGATATCATATGACCCACTTTATCCTTTTCTGATGGAAAATAAGCCGTTTTGAAGGAAAACTGCACTGTACAAGCATCCAAAAATTCTTTGAGTTTATAGGGATTGCCATCATATTTTCCTCTGGGTATGACCACTTGTTGGCGTAAAGACATATTGTCCAGTTTTAAAGTCTGGACTTCCTTTGTGGGGTTATGATCTGATCCATTCTGTGAATGTAGGTGTCTGTAACTGTCAAGAACTAAGCGAAGAGCAGTGACCTGATCGAATGCAGCAATGGCAGTGATGGCAGCAAGGAACGCCCCGAGACCTCTGACCCTGATGGATGAAAAGCAGGAACAGAAGTCTCAGGGAAAAACTGTGGGAAGAAAACACTACAGGTGAAGGCGCCCAACGTTGAGGAAGCTGGATTCAGTTTGCACAGCTGATGAATCAGTAGGGCAACAGGAGAAAGCAGGATTCAGGTAAGCGGGAAGAAAGGCACTTGGCAGGCAATCAACAGTGGAAGAAGTGGATGTCAGGCAAGTAGTATAGATATCCTTCAGACAGACGTACAACATCAAAGTAGGCAATGCAGGAGAGGCTGAACAGGAGGACACTGCGAAAGGAGTCAGAAAGGAAAAGAACCCCACAGGAAACGGGCAAAGTGCAGCAATACAGTAACGCTAGGATTAGAAGCCTAGATGCTAACTCAGAGTGTCTATGCTGAAAATGTAGCCATGCGCTGAAATTCTGGGTTACAGTCTATGTAGACTTCATTGTTCGAGAGGCGACTTTGCGTGACGGCAGCATGCAGTGCAGCAGAGACTAGATCGTTACACAGAACACACACCGCCATGTTGGAAAGAGCCTGTACCAAAGAAAGCTCCACACAATGGATCCACCTCCACCTGTTCCAAATCGACCTATGCTGGATGCAAGTCGAGACATTAATACAGAGAAGGGGTGGAACACCCAAGCAGAGGCAGACAATGCCAATAAGTAGGCAGCCTGCAGGGTCATTCATACTGACTAAACAGAGGCACGTGCATTGGCGGGGAAAGCCTCCTGCTACGGGGCCGCAGGCCAGCAGGCGGTGCAGTGAGCGCCTCCTGGTGCCAGCTCAAAAGGGCTCAGGGAACCGGAAGGAGCTGAAAAGGAAGTGGGAAGCGGTGCAGGGAAGCTAAATCTTTCAGGATACCACGATGACGATCAACTGCATTACCGCTGCACCAGCAACCCCACTCTAATTTTTGTACATAGGTGAACTGGCCTTCGGCGGCCAGAAGGGTTCCAGATGAGTGGATCATGCCAAACACATGCTAGTGTTTTGCCATAGTATCGCTGCTTCTCGATCAACTCATGTAACAAGATCAACTATCAGATTAAAGGGGTTGGATGAAGCCTTTTGTGGTCAAACCTTGAGAAACCGTAGCATTGCTCATCAAGAAGAAATAGTTGCTCTTCTTCTGGTTCGCTCCAACTCACCCAAGAAAAGACCAGAATCTGTGCGGACGCCTAAGGGAAAAAATGATGGGAGACCCGTCGACCTGAACAAGCAAAGTCCAAGCAATTCCTGGGCCAGCCCTTGGAAAAAAAGACTGTCTCTCAGAAAAGGATGGTACTGAGAAAGACACTGTGGAGAATTGCGAGACAAAGGACGAGGAATCTGGATCGCCGGTTTTGAAGCGAGCTAGGCGCCGTTTGCGCTCAGACACCTTGAACAGCTCGGAGGAAGAGTCTGTGAGCAATGTTGTCCAAGAACTATCCGAAAGGAAGAGCTTTGTGTTTGAAAACGACACACACTCTAATGGGACTAAGCAAGTTGGTCGATGTCTTTTATTGGATCACTGTGACGAAAGGGAAATCAAACACGTAAATGCATGCAAGGAAGGCCTTAATAACTCTGCTTTGGTTGAAAGCACTGAGATCGCACACTATGAAACTGTAAATGGGTAGCTGAAGAAGTGGCTGCTCTGAATTGTGATGACTGTCACTCAGATAGTGACGTTATTCGGGATGCTGTTATTGCCTCCTGCTTGTCTAATGAGTATATGGTAACAGAAAATGGCAATTTGTCCTTTATTGAGCAGTGGTGAAGAATTATGGCACAAAGAGGAAACTCTTTCAGGCCACAACGTGCCTTGCGCAAATTCACAAGAACAGGTAGAATTGAAGGACCATGAACTAACAAATGACATCCTTCCCTGTGAATGTTACTCAGGCAAAAGAGCCAGGAGCTGTGCACACCATAAACCTTCAGCAATCCATCAGATCTGAGGAAGAGGTGGATGCTGTGGGGGATAACGCTAACTCGAGGGAACAATGTTCTGGCAATAGCAACTTGAATAAGGATCGTGCTTGTTCTTTAATCTCAGGGGAAACTGAACCGCCTTCAGGCGTGGATACTCTTTCAGCCAAATGTCATATTCCGTGGAACATGAAGAACATGGGTACACATAAAGACCTTCTTCAAGTACGGTCATTCTACCCAAAGAAAGCCCACAGAGAAGAATTTTATCTATGGAAAATGGGAAATGGAGTGCCATAGCCACATCCACAGACATAAACGTACCTAAAAATGTGTGTTACCGACTCTTTGGAGAGGTCTTTTTCTGCTACAGAGACAGACAAAGCCAAATGGGTGTGACCCCCAAATGAGTGCAGAAAATGAACTACGAAAGCCTCCTATGGAGGAAAAGGTGTTATCTGGAAGCGCCCTCTCTGTGGTAGAGAGTGGATGTCTCCAGTTGGCCGACGAGGAGGAGAAAGACCCCCATCGTGCATTACTTTTGAGTCCGATCATGTGGCTTTGAACCACAACAAATACTATCAACAGCGCTTGCAGACAATTGCTGTACTAGAGGCCCAACGGGCCCAAGCTGTTCAAGACCTGGAGAATTTAGGCAGGCACCAAAATGAAGCTTTCAAAGATCCCATCAGATTTGTGCAGAGACTTCAAAAGAAGGTTGACCTAGCGCTTCCATGTCCTGGAAGAGTAGTCCACTTACCGACATTGCCTTAGACCAATACACCTCCAGTTTAGGAAACGTTGAAAGAGAATTTCTAAACCGAAAACGCCTTAGCAGGAGAGCGGAATTGGCCTTTTATAAAGGTTTACCTGTAACACCAAAAAACCCCATGGAGCTTACAAAGGATGGCGCGGGTCCCCTTCATACCCTTTCTGCTAAGTGATGGTCCAGAAGGGTCCACAAGTCACTCGCAACTGATGAGGTCACCCCCCGCCCGGAAGAAGTGGAATCTCTGCGATGGCAGAAGATTGCAGATAATTTGGGCAACAGAACTGCAAAGCAGGTTGCAAAAAGGGTTCAAAAGTATTTTATAAAGCTGGCTAAGGCAGGAATTCCAATATCTGGCAGATCTACGAATGTCCTATTTATGCTCCGAAAAGTAAACAGAACCCCCAAAATAAACACCTGGTCAAACCTTCAACATTTATGACCTTGCATGAACCTCTGGTGTACATGGACGAAGATAGCCAATCTATTTATCACAACAGGGATCTGGATGCTGTTCTAGAGGAAGATGTGCCGGAGGAAGAAAATCTAACACTTGTGTGTCGAGAATCCGCAGAATACCAAGAAATTCTCCCCTTAAGAAGAAGCTGTTGCAGACTAATGCAGAAGGTGGATATGTGCACCATGTTGGCTTCAAAAGTGATAACTGTGTAACAGAGCCAATTCAAGGTGTTGGGTGGCATTGCCAGGATTGCCCTCCGGAAATGGCTCTAGATTTCTGTGATTCATGCTCAGATTGTCTTCACGAAACAGCAACTCACAAAAAAGATCACCACTTGGAACCTGTTTACAGAGTAAAGACCACCTACTATTGCATGGCCCAGGGCACTAGTTAAAATTACCTTGACCCAAACTACTTCCCAGCAAACCGAGGAAGTGGGACTTGATATGGACGTTTGGGTTGCCTGTCATCATTGCTAATTCCCTCTGCAGTTGGAAAAGATTCTGGTCTTTTCCTGTAAAGTCGTTATCAGCATGACTGGGTGTGCTCCTCAACCTCCAGCACTGTGCTTCCCTAGTACTAGGTCTGTGAACAGCAGCTGAACATTCAGCGTGTGCAGAAGACTTCGCTGGAATTGTTACCCGTCTCTACTCCACCGGCAGGGGGCGGATTGGAAGCAATGTGGAGACATGATGAGCACACATTCAATTCCAAAGGCTTTTGACTCGAGTCATATGACCTTCTCTCTGCTCATGAACCGCTGGTGCATTCTCTTCCTTGGCTTCGCTCTCGTCTGGTTCTCTTGTTTCTTCGTGGTGTTGAGCTGTACGACCAGACACCCTCTGTCCTTCTATTACTGGTGGTATCAGCAATGGTTTTTGGACTTGCTGTCCACCTTTTCCTGGGCTCCCCCCCTTGTCGGTTTCCCATACTGCGTTCCGTCATGGCTCTGGCATATCGAGCAAGTTTGGAACCTGCAGACTTTCTTTTCCAGGTGTTACGCAGCTTGGGGCCTTCCCCAGCTTGCATGTGCATTCCTCTCTCTCGTCACTCTTGACTGCACGCTCATCAACGTACTAGTACCAGTCGATTGGTTATTCAGATTTAGAGGTACATGATCTTTTTCCAGCATCCCATGTACGCCACAGTATGCACAGTTACAGGGAGTTCCTCAGGGGAACGCAAGTCCTTGTCTTCTAAAGGGAGGTCTCTCCCAGTGAGGTCCCACTTATTGCAGACTAAGTAGGGTAACCAGATTTTGAAAATAAAAAACCCAGACCGGCCACTGACCTAGAAGTAGGACTACCGCTTCAGTGGCGAAACTGTAGTCTTACTACTATGTGGGTGGCCTGACCCATGTCAAGTTGCAGCGCAAGGGGTCCCGAGATTGTTTTAAGTTTAAAAACCCTGTCCGGGATTTGGGCATTGGGACGTCAGCTCACCTCCCTAGCCGCATCGGGGGCATTGGGGCGAAGGGACGAATTCCCTCGATTCGTCAAAACATGTAAACTATATGCTCAATATTGTGCTAGCAGGTAGAGGCATGCCTAAAAGCCACCAACATTCAGAAAATAAACATACTAAAATTACTTGAGTTACATAGTCTCTTTACATTCTTGGAAATTGAAAGATACAATTTAACCTCAGTTGGACACAGTATCCTAAATTGTTTTTGTTAAGATAGGTGTTTAGAACCAGCCCTGAGGGTGGTTTCTACGATTCCACCCTTGTTGTTAGTGAACAGGGTAATTGTCACAGGGGTCTAGCCAAACCTATATTCCGGTAAGCACAGACTGAGCAGTGAGGAAAAACTTCAGGCGATAGATGGAGATGTATTTGTAGAATTAACCCAACATGAAGAATTCAAACAACTGAAGTAACACAGGAGTACAAAAATGGTACTTATTAGACCTTTTAATCCAGAACCATGTAATTTAAACATATCTATCCCTAAGTCACCTTATAAACACACATACATAACTACAAAACTGGTAATTTTAAAGTGAGATCACTTACACTTTAAACAGTTTCAAAAGGTCAAGAATACTGAAAAAACTAAAACTGTAGGCAGAAAAGTGAAAAAAGTGGAAATGCAAAAACATATTCCCTGCCTTATAAGAATAAGGCACATATAACTTAAGAAATCCTTTCCGACCAGATAAGTACGCCTAGCTGCTCTGAAAGAGTCAATGCCCCAGGCAACTGTGAGTCTTAAGTCACCACACAGGACGTGGCAAACTTAAAAGCATTGAAGGTATATAAAAAGTAGTAGAGTACTCTCCTAATCCCACCACAATAGGGGTTACCCTGGGTAGGGGACAATCCTTGGCCAATACTCCACTGATCACGACCTGGCAAGGCAGAGTTAGGGAGTGGTTTTACAACAATACAATCCATATGGTTGGAAGGAGGAGTTGAAACACAAATGCAAAGTCCTGCCTTAGCGCTGTTTCTCTGAGAGACGATGGTCCTCGGAATCGCTAGGCCCATATGCATCTGTCATTGGTCTGGTTTCAGGGGTTGGGGGAGAGCGGGAGTTTGAAGTGGGTGGTTTGGGGATCGGGACTGGATAGTTGGCAGTTCCGCCTTCTGTTGAGGTGGTACCAGATGTCTTCAAGCAGGACGGCCCAAACACCTCTGAACATCAGGCCCCATGATGGCAGGAGACCCCCAGGACACAACAGATGGGCAGCAGTGACAATCACCCCAATCAGGGACGGCAGGCAACACTAATGGCAGTGAATAAGACCACATTCCAGGAATACTCCTCTTCATGCAGGAGATCAGCATCTGCAGGAGGACTGGTCTTGGCCACAAGTTGATGGCCTGCGCAGTCCAACGTTGCTACTAGAATTGGCAACCAATGCACAGGAGATGCATTGAATTAAGCAGGTCGTCCCACAGGATGGTTCCGGGATACCTCGGAAGGCTTATGGCAGCAGGCTTCTTGTGCAGGGTTTTGAACTAGTTGGTCCCATCAGCCTAAGAGTCAAAGCACTGACTAGGATCTTCTGTTGATAATTCTGTTGATTATTGCAGAGTGGCAGGTCTTCATCAGGACTTGGCTGGAGGCGCAATGGCGGTCATCTTCAGCAGTAGCCTTCACCATGTTGCTCCTCTTCTTTGGGGTCTTGGCTCCAGTCGAAAATCTGGGGAACAGCTGCAGGACTCCTCTTTTTTTTAATCATAAATTCGAACTGGAGGATGCCCCAGCCCACCAATGGTAAGGCTCTGCACCATTTAAACTGGCAAATTCAGTCATGGAGATCCTCTTTCCCCACACATGCTCAGTAAAAGACATCAATTGGTTGGATTATGGATTGGGACTAGACATTCGGCCAGGATGAACACACCACCACTTTCCCCGGGAACTCTGAAAACCTGATCCCGGTTTTCTGTTGGAAGCTAGGAGATAAGGACAGGAAGCATGTGGTCCAAGGTAAGTGACTTTTTTTCAAGTAGTCACCAGACAGTCAAGTACAGGTAGCAGGAAGACAGGAGCAGGACAGAGATACCGGGCATACTTCACCCCAAGATGTTAGATCTAACTGAAGTAACTGTCACACTTAGAACGAAGGGATGGAGCATTCGGACCAAGGCTCTGTAGTCACACAGACATGCAGGCTTATATCCATTCAGAAAGACGAGAAGTACAGGATAAAACACACCTTCCTCCTTTAATCTGAAACAAAGGTGAGTGGATGCAAAACAGTACTCTGCAGCCACGCACACAGACATGCAGGGTTCCATCTACTCCATAAGACAAGAAGTATAGGATATAACAGCTGGGAAAGGGCAGATCACGCATGGTATTTCCAGACCAGAGAAGGCTGAAAGAAGGTCAAAAGATCAGATGGCCAAAGGACCTCACCAAAAATGCCTGCCCCCTAGGCACCCCTTCCCCCCCCCCCCCCGCCTCCCATTTGCAAACTGTTTGGCTTTTTACCCAATGTTTTTTTTTTTTAAAGTATGCTCTAAAATGCAACATTTTAACCCATTATTTTAAAAATAAAATCCCTGGACGAGAACCCCTCCCCCACTCCCCCCATTGATTGGCTCAGGCCCACTTGCTACACTCTGTTGCTGTGACATAGCTGGGAGAATTAATTGTGCCCCTCAACTTAAACATTTCACCAGCCGCCACTGGTCCTGGCACTGTGCTGGAAGCAGGGTGGAGGGAGCCCATAGACTGTGATGGGAGCAGGTGGGGGAGCCCAGGCACTATACTGGGAGTAGGATGCAGTGACGGCGTGCAATTGTTTATTGATTTGTAGGGCGCACCGAACCCTTAGGTTACTGGGCGCAACAAGGTGCAAAGGATACTTAAAAGCTTAGTTACACATGCAAAAGAAAAAAATGCAAGCAGTATATTACAAAGGCTGATACGTATCAAGTACAGGAAGTTAAGAGAGTGGGTTACGCAGGCTAATGCATAGGTGGATATTATACTTCATTGGAGCGCAGCCAGTTAAGAGTGTTGCGCCTAAAGCTGAGGTAGGACTGGTCAGTTCTTAGGTTAAGTTGAAGTGCGTTCCAGGATGGAGCGGCTTTTACCGGGAAACTGCTTCCCCCAGATTGTTTAAGCTTGCATCTGGGTATCTCTAGGCAGTGGGAGTGGGCTGCTCTAGAAGGGCGGGTTGAGGTTCTCCTAACCATTCTCTTTGTTAGGTAGTGGGGAGCTGCGTTGTTGAGGCATTTGAATGTCAGTGACACTGTTTTGAGTAGGATCCTGTCTCTTATCTTTAGCCAGTGGTGTTCTCTTCTCATTCTAGATACGTGGTTCTCTGTTGGGTATGTTCAGGGCGGTTCTGAGGGCGTTGTTCTGTAGCGTTTGAATTTTGTCTGTGATATATTTGTTGGCTCTTAGGTAGAGGGCGTTGCAGTAATCTAGTTTTGACAACATTGAGGCATTGGCAAGGATGATGCCGCTTGCTTTTGTAAAAAAAGGTCTGCAGGCTCTTATTAGCTTACAGGGGTAAGCGGTGGATGATGCCATGGAGTTTACCTGTTTCCTTAATGATAAGGTGGGGTCAAGGTAGAAACCTAGCATTTTCACCTCTTTAACTACTTTAATTAAGTTGCCATCTATGTTAAATGTGGAGTATTTGGAACTGTTTTTTTAGGTTGGCGTCCGATCCCAGGATCAGGATCTCTGTTTTATGGCCGTTCAGGCAGAGGCTGTGGGATGCCATCCATGCCTGAATGAGGAGGTATATCTTATTTACCAAGGCCGTATCAGTGTCAAAATTGCCCGAAAGGGGAATGAGGATCTGGCTGTCATCCGCATAGTTGGTGTAGGTGGTGCCCAGTCTGTCCAATTTGTCAAATGGGGGCTTGGTAAATATGCTATACATAGTTGGGGAGACGCATGAGCCTTGCGACATGCCGCAAGTGCTCTGGATCAGGTCCGCCGAAGCTGATGTGGAGAAAACTCTTTGTTCTATTATCTAAGAATGATTGGACACAGGCTATTGTAACTCTCGAGAAGTGGGCTGCCGTGGCTAGGTGTTTGCATAGAACTGCATGGTCCACCTGGTCGAAAGGCTGCCGATAAGTCAAGGAGGAGCAGCATGGCAGTTTTTCCTTTGTCCTTGAGCTCGTCAATTTGAGTATTTAGGTCGATTAATGCAGTTTCTGTGCCATGTCGTGGCCTAAATCAGGATTGGCGAGTTTGCTTCAAGGTAGTTCTGAATTTGTAGGTAGGCTACTCTGTGTATTATTTTAAGGAGAAACGGTACCGTGGTAATGGGCCTGTAGTTTCTGGGGATGGAAGGGTCTAGAGTCTGTTTCTTGAGCAGAGGTAGAACCCATGACTCTTTTAAATTGCTTGGGACAGTGTTAGTCGTAAAGGAGGCATTAATTAGCTTTGAGATGAACGACACCAGGTCTCTCGCAGCATCTTTGATTAGTTGGGCGGGGCAGTTGTCACCCTGGCAGTTCGATGGTTTCAAGGATGCAATAATTTTCTCTGTTTCCTGTATGGGAACTTTGGTGAATCTGAAAGGGGCTGGAATGCTGGTGACTTTAGGGGGACTGCTAGGTTGCCTCTCTGTAGGGGTCAGAGAGGCTTTTTTTTGGCAATTTTATTTTTAAGTAAGGTTATTTTGTCAGATAGGGCATTATGAATGCTGGTGCACCATTGTTTGTCTTTAGGTGCATTGTCAAGGGGGTGTATGGGGGATTCTAATTCCCGAAGGATCACAAAGAGTTCCTTTGTGTTTGAGCTAGCATTGGAGATTTGTTCATTGAAGAGATCTTTTTTGGTACAAATTATTTCTTTTTTGTAACTGTTAGCAAAGTTAGTTGAAGTTTGTTTTCGTCAGAAGGGGTGTGTCACCACCGGGGTTTCTAATTTTCTTTATTAAGTTGTAGGTCTTTAAGGTGGGGGGTAAACCAGGCACTGAGGTGTGCCTGCTGTTTACTTTTACGTAGTTTGATTGGTGCAATGATGTCAAGGGCCTCAGTCATGGTGTTATTGTATGCCTCAACGAGAAGGTTGGGATCTGAGTTGCTTGGGAGAGAATTAAGAGACGGGAGGAGATGAGGTACTGGTTTGTCAGGCGTAATGTGTTTTTTGATCTGGTGAGGAGAGGTGGTGCCATGACTTTGACTTTGGATACTTGTTTATCTATTGTTATGGAGAATTCAATTAGGTGGTGGTCATTCCACAGTTGTGGGGTTAATTTAGTGATAGAAGTTGTACAGTTGAGGTCGGCTACCGAGTCTAGGGTCCTTCCTTTGACGTGTGTTTGGGAGAGGACTTTTGGGGTAAGTCTATGTTCTAGGAGCGAGGCTGCTATAGCATGGGCACATTTGTCCTCTGGGTCATTAAATTCCAGGTTGAAGTCTCCCAGGATTAGTATTTGCGAGGAGTCTTTTGTGTTGTTGGCCAGGAGACAGGATAGGTCCTCCTCAGAGGTGCCGTTAGGCCCTGATGTTCTGTATAGCAGGTAGATGGAGTGCGGCAGCTGGAGATAGGCAATTTGGCGATGAGAAGTTCACAGGATTTAAGTGGGGGTAGAGTAAGAAGTCTTATTGCGAGGATGGCTTTTGCTATGATGGCTAAGCAGCCCCCTCTAGCATTGGGTCTGTCCACTCTAATTATTTGATAGTTGTCGGGTATAGCTAGCGTAAGGGCTGGGCCAGCTGCGTCATGCAGCCAAGATTCCGTGACAGCTAGGATGTCAAGATCATCAGAGGATAGGAGGTCTGCTATTTCCGTGGCTTGTGCCACTAGTGAGCTGGTGTTAATAAGAGCTCCAGTTATGATGTTCAGATTTGTTGGCTTCTGAGGTCCAATGTCGGCCGGGTTTTGTTGGTTTTTGCGTTAGATGTCAGTGAGAGGTGGGAGGGCAGAGTTCTGGGTTCAAGGCCGGGCCACGTGGTGTGATCTAGGTGTTGACTCATGGCATAGGGCCATGTTGTTGTAGCTGGGACGGAGATTTAGATTTACTGCAAGGTAGACAGCACAATTAACACAAGCCCACATTTACTTAGCTTTTTGTCTGGTAGCACACACAGGACAACCCGGACCAGAAGATCATCAGTGTTCGGAGCGGGCACCCTGGAGTTTGACGGCCGGGAGACCTCCCGTGCCTCATCAGTCATTCCGCATACCGCTCCAGAGATCCTCAGTGTTGTCGCTGTCACCGCCCGTTGCGAACAGAATATCCGCACCTGGCACAGGCGGTTGATGGCTAATAAGCAGTTCTCAATCAGTGTCAGCTGTTGCTGCGTGCGAACGTGCACAACTACAAAAAGGCCCAAGTGCTGCTGGGAATTGGAGTCCCAAGGCTGCTGCAGCTTAAACAGCCTTCCCTTGACTCACTGTACATCTACCATGTTGCACAATCCTAGGTCTGCCCCTAATCCTGACACCCAAGGAGTAGAGGAGAGAGTCAGTAGTCTAGTTTGTGGTGGTGGTGCAAATCCAGGTAAATCCAATTTGTACCCTAGAGGTGCATGAATGGCAACATCCAGGCACAAAGGACACTAGAGAAGACCCATTGAAGAGATTCAGAGGCAGGTTCAAGACCTACGAGGAGATGGACCCAGGCAGCATTTGAGATCTTCCACCATGTGCACCCCTGGAGATACGTATCCTGATAACCAACCAACCCATGCCCCTGTGGTAGGTAATCAGTTGCGGTACTCAAAAAGACTGTCACCAGAAAATGAAATCCTCACAGTTCAGTTCAGTTCTTTTGCAGTGCAAACGGATGGATCCCTGGACAATCGGTGACCCCCGCCCCAAATGGCCCAAAATAAGAATCATCCTTCCTTGGAGTAGGACCCACTAGCCAGAAATTAAAGGATTGATGGAGGTGTCTCCAGATTAACTGGCAAATCTACACTTTCAGTTTCCAGAGGATTGAAGACAAAGGAAGGCCACCCATCCATAGTAGACTGCCCCACAAGAAATACTATGAAGGGAATCATGCAGGATGGGCCCGAAGAGTAGATGAGGTGGGGTATTGAAGTTCCAGTACCCTTTTGTGAGACAGCTGCTTCCAAAACTAAAGTGAGAGATGCAAGTGGTTAACATAAGTGGCAGAAAATGGCCTAGAAACTGGTCCCAACACAGGAGAGCTGGCCCATGCAATGAGTACGACCAGGGGACAGACCAGGCAAACCCAGGAAGGACATCCATCAGCTGGAAATTTGAACCAGAGTTAGGCGCAGCACAAAGGGTCCAGTCAGTATGGCTAGATCTTGTCCCAAAATGCAACAGCTTAAAAATGCAAAAATCCTCCAGCAAGTTGGTAACTTCCTGCCATCCCGAAAAAACCAAATGGTGTTCAGTGTCAGAAAAGGAACCTGCCTCAATGTCCCATGCACACAGATTGGCAAAATCCAGCACACCATTCACAAAAAGGGGCTTTAAGCAAAGGTTTTGGTTACCACAGGATGTGTAATGTACATGTCTGGCGCTAGGAGCTGGTCTAAACCACCTTAGAAGGTGCAGGGATGGGCTCAAAGTAGGTACACATGTGCTCAACAGCCAGTTTAGGCCTGCCCCGTGGTTTCCTCAAATAAAGGCATCCTCAAGGAGCAAAATAGCAGAGCGTAGGACTTAAAGAAATTCATTAATACCTCATTGGCTACTGTAAAGGTACAATGGGCTACCAATGCAGTACATCGACTTGTACCCTTGGTGAAGCCAAAACTAAATTACAGCTTCCACCAGTCTACTCCCCAAAACCAAGGTAGGGTGATAGTTTGGAGTATTGGCTGCCAGATCACAGGGCTAGCATGTAACTTTCAACTACCAAACTTTAGAGGGATGATTTTCAGGTCAGTCAAAATTAAGTGTGGCATGTATGCTAATGACTAGGCTGAAAAAGTCTCCTGAGGCCTGATCACAACTACGTAGGCCCAATACCCGAAAGTACAGCTTTTCTACAACAGAGAGATACCAGGGAGAAATGTGTGTATTTTTCTGCTTGGAGGAAAATGACTAGATTACAGATGAATCTCCCCTGAAGGAGTACATTCAAAGGCACACATTAAGGATACTGGTGGCTACAAAACAAACAGACCGTTTTAAAACAAGCTTCGAGAATGAAGATGCAGGAGTAAAATGCATTGTGTGCGATACAAGACATTGAAGTAGGCATCGGGTACTGGAAATAAAAATGCATGTTTTAAAATTACTAAATTCAGTTCATCACAGCACGGAAAACCTGTGTTTAAGCCAGAAGAAGCCGCCCCCCACATCAGATTCAAAGATTAAAAACTGCTCACCTCCCCCTACATGTACCAGACATTTGGTCAACTCTTTTTAAGCAGGAGCCTTAGCATGGGAAGAGGTTTTATTGGGGTGAATGACAGCACTGAATAAACAATGATGTTGCTAATGGATGGTGAACTCTAAAACAAAATAGTCAAAATTAAATTCAGTTTGTGGTGTGGCCTTGAGCTAATGACAGTTGACATGTTCCAGGAGAATGTCACATGAGTCAGGGGTCATAGTTATCCCCTCTGCTCAAGTAAGATAAGAACACAGATGGTCATCAACCCTGGGAGCAAAAATGTTAAGTGCTTTATTGCAGGCTTGGGTCAACAAAGGCCAGAGGACAGGCCTAGATACACGTCATGGGAAGAGAAATGTGCTGTTTTATTGAACTAATTATATGTATGTAATTAACAGGATGAAAAAGAAGAGGCTGGATGGACCATCCAGCCAAGACTGGTGCTCACGTTTGTGTTCCAAGAACTGCGTGGTGTGATTATTTTCTAAATAAAGTTAATTCAAGTTCCATTTGTACCGTATTTCTTCACAATTTAATGAATATTCAGAATGTTTGATCATTGTGTTGATCAATATGCATAGTAAGCTCAACATCATCCAAGTTGATTGCCAAAAACATATGGTTAACAGTGCCTATGCATTTCGGAGTCTAGCTCCTTCCTCAGGGCAAAAACCATAACGTAATATGCTTTATCTAATGAACCACAAAAAATTAACAATTTAAACAAATTAAGTCCATCATATCATATACATGGAATGTTCACAATATATCACAAAGGGTGTAATCAAAGAAAGTATACATTACAGATACATACCGCATCCCGCGTGCACACAGGACGTAGTAAAACAGGAGTGCAAATCATGAAAATAAAAGAGAGAAAAATGCAAATGAGGGAAAATAATTTGTGTATAAAACTTCTTAAATAATCTTACAATGATGCCCCAACGGGATTGAAAAGAGCAAGTGTACATGAAGTTCAACTTGGATATGCCATGTATTTCTCATCCCAAACGAGTGTGTGGGGTAAAAACTGTCTTCCTCGAATGCTGCGCAGAAAAGTAAATAAAAATGGGATATGTGTGTAACTAAATATAAGTAATCCATAATTAAAGTGAATCTTTTCGAATAACGTTACATATAACCACACGTACTGTAGTAGTTACCTGATTACTCGAATGTGTGTCGGAGCACAAGAAGTACGTGTGTCCAAGGAGGTGAATGGCGTTCACTTCCTTGTTTTATTAGTTGCCATGGTTTCCTCGGCAGGGCGCTGCACAACGTCAATCAGCGTGTTGACGTGGCAGTGCCTCGCGTCCCGTATCTCCAAGGGAATCGGAGTACGGGAATGAGGAATAACTATTCAAATGAACATTTAGTAATAGCAGTGTTGAAAACACCCGCTCGTATAGATCAAATGCGCATAGTTATGCGAGCTGGAACCACCATTATGATGATTAAGTATGTTAGATCGTATCTCTACATACAAGGCAGGGATATCAATGACTGGTATGGCAATTTTCTTGATATAAAGTATTCGTGCCTGTTCACTAAATAATGGGCAGTAGACCTTTCTCTGGTATTTGCAAATGTAGCTCTAATCGGCTAACTTAAGCAGGTTTTAAATCCCTTCGCTGAGTCCCAAACTAAGAATAGAAGGGATTAGTGTTTCCAAAGTTGAACAAAACATTCGGTTTGATCGTGGTTAAATCAATACATCATGCTTAAATAAATGGAACGTCATTTTTCAAAACTAATATACACTAAGATAAACTGGGACCAAAAGGACAAAATTAAACAACAAAAACTCCAATACATTAAAGTAAATAACATGTCCACAATATGCATCTGTATGTAGGTGATCATGTATTATCTGTACCCTACAGATAACAGGACCAATTGATCTCTTCATTAAGCCCTCTGGGGGCAAGTGTCCCAAGTTTTTCTATCCAGAAGCATTCTCTCCCATCAAGTCTTTGTTGGAGGTTCTCATGAGGTTCGTATCGATGTATGACCTCCAGTATTTGGAACCGTATCTGTGCCAAGTTGTGCCCTTTCTCTGTCCAATGTTTGGCCACTGAACAAGTCATATTCCGGTTGCGGATACATGACCAGTGTTCATTCCACCGCAATTTCGCCTTTCTCTTCGATTGTCCTACATAGTACAACCCGCATGGACATTTAATGGCGTAAATGATATTAGCTGTTTCGCATGTCGCAAAGTCTTTAATTGGCAATTTCTCACCGGTGTGTGGGTGGTTTATAATTTGTCCTTTCAATATGTATCCACAGTTGCTGCACTGCAGACATGGAAACGTCCCTTTACGTTTTGTCTCAAATCTTTTCTGAGGCGGACGTGTCTTTACCAAATGGTCTTTAAAATTCCTACTGCGTTGATATGCAAAAGTAGGTAAATCCTTGAACAAATGTTCTACTTTCTGGTCACATGATAAAATTTGCCAATGCTTCTTAATGATAGATTCGATGCGATTACTTTGTGTAGAATATTTTGTCACAAAAACCAAAGGTGGTTCAGATTTAGTTCTTCTAGACGGTGTTAATAAATCCTCCCTATTAATTGTCTCGAGTCTGGTTTTTGCATTCGTAATTTCACATTCTTTGTAGCCTCTCTTGATAAATTTCTCACCCATTTTGTGTAGTTCGATGGTATAATCAGTAGGATCACTGATAATACGTTTAACACGTAGCATCTGGCTGTATGGGAGATTACGTATAAGGCATGGCTGATGAAAGCTCAATCTATGAAGCAAATTGTTGCGATCGGTGGGTTTGGTATATATGTTTGTCCTGTATCCTTCTCCTGTAGTCTTGATTTCCACATCAAGAAAATGGATGTTTTCTTTTGAATACTCATGTGTAAACTGTATTCTGGCATCAATGGGGTTGAGATCTCTAAAGAATGTTAACAGGATGCCATAGGTTTATATGTCAAATCCTATTTTGTACATTAACTTGTGCAACTGTGTCACTTCTAAAAATTGTTCAAATATTCCTGAAAATCTCGTGACAAGCCCCATCTGATAAAACTCCCCTCATAATTCGACTTTGAGAACAAGTTAGTAGTTAAAATGTGATTGCCGGTCCCCAGAATAAATTACAGTACAAAGAGCCATGTACTTTGTATCTAATGGTACCAGATATTTGTCTGTCAAATCTCATGATTCTAATTATCCTTTTTGTGGAAATCGCAGAAATCTGCCTTTTGCACTTGCAACCGCATGGCGACATAAAACAGCGCATTGCAACTGGCATTATCAAACCAATTCAGGAATATATCGTTTGCGAGGCTTATTTACACATTGAAGACAAGTGTTGTGTTGAAGATTTTAAGTGCATATTTGAAGTGTTCAGAAATGCCATTCCAAATGGGTGGAGCCATACTTCCCAGAAATTGAGCCTACTAACAAAAAGGGACCAATCGTAGTAAAGGATATATGCCTTGTTTAAGAGGGAGGACAATTGATATCCAATCCAAATCATGAGTCAAAACTGGCACCTCATAATTCAAAGATTTTGGGGGGGGGTGATTATGTGTTTAAAAGTAGACACAGAATGTTGGAGGGAAATGACTGCTGGTGGAGGAGAACCAAAAATTGCAAGGGGGACGAAAGGAGTTGGATGAGACAAGGAGAGGTGGATTCAAATCTGGAGGAAAGCAGAAGGGCTTTTGGCATACCATCCATAACCAGGAGGAAAGTCAAACGGAGGTATTGAGTCTTACCAGATCCCTATGCTTCCCATAAGATGATCCTTGAGGATTGATTACTTTTCCTGAGCACAAACCCAGAGAAATGTAAAGTGATTACATAAGACAAAACATTGTTGGGGTTCTATTTGAGAAGATCTTCCCTTTATTGATTGGATGGGCATACCGAAGTAGATCCCTAGCATTTTTAATTAATAATGTAATTCATTTGCGCATAGTCAACAGACACTGGAGTGATTTTGCAGAACTTCGAAATTCCCAACCTCCATCCAAGAGATGATAAAGATATAATTTGTTAAAAGTAATTGGACATCCCTACATTGTACTTGCCAATCCCAAAATCCCGTAAAGTGGTGAGGGTGCATTAAAAAATGTAATTTGCAACTGTTAGCTATCTCTCGGATCCTGCCTTAAAGCAGAGCGGATTACAAAAGGGAAAACTGAATACCTGGGCCTGCGCTGTTAAGAAAGGTGTCTTCAAATTGAAATATCGCAGTTAAAAGTGCACTCTGAGGGTGAGAAAAACTCCAAATTGAAGAGAGGTTTTTCACTGCATAGTGGTAAAAGAAATATGTTCCATATATTGAGAGAAGTATTTGTTAAATAATGGTTTTACTAGTGTGTAGGAGGTCAGAAATGAAGAGCGCTGCACATGTCAAATTTCTTGTTATCAACAGAAATGTGCTACAGGTATTTCAGTGAAGCCACTTGCCAAAATATTGCTGTGTTATAGGGTGTTGTATCGATAAGCACTATTTTATGGGAAATTTCATTAGTGACTCCACCATCTCGAGGATTCCCTAGACCTGCGTTTCTTTTTCTCGTGACCAGGGGGAATTTGACATCAGAAATGAAAACTCCACAGGTTTTTGTGTCCTAGATATTTTGTGAATCTTTATTATCAAAAGTGAATAGTGTTCCACAGGAAAGAATATGTGACATGGAGTGAGGTGGTGTGCATGTCGATAATTATAGTTTGTTTCTGATTGACTTTACTTAATAATAAATCTATGTTCTTTCTGCACATCAGCCTGCTTCTTGGCTTCTATATTTTGAAAAGGGGGGGTGGACTGCATGCTGGTGCTATACCAGTCAAAAACAGGGCTGGACAAGAATCCACATTTTCTTAATTGGTGTGGCGGTCTTGATTGGGGGGCAGAGGGGACAAATAACTTCCCAAATGAATTGTTACCCCATAAATATCTCCTAAATAGACACCCTTGGGCAAAAATGTGGCGTTTAAAAAAAAGAAAAGCACCCCTCTTAGGTCTTCCATGGGAGCCTATTCTAAAAAAAAAAAAAAGGGTTACCGTGGCTGTTTGTCCACGAAAACAGGTAGGCCAGAGATCACACAGACAGAGGGAAGGCCAGAAACAAAATTGCTGGTAATGTGACATTAAAAAATACATCAGTACAACAATGTCTACCATACTAATATATTTTGCTACTAATGCAGTAAAACCATCTTCTGCCTTTCCTTTTGCATTTCATGTCGGAGATAAAAGCGGGTTTTGTGGTCTGCGGGTTGTGCTTGCATAATTTTTTGTTGCAGGGTGCGACACTGCCTTTGCTTTGAATGCTTGGGGTTCCTCGCTGGGATGTGTGCACGGCCTGAATCTCCTTACCTTTTGGCAACCCCTCTAGAATAGATTAGAATTCTGGGAAGAAAGTTCTGAACAATTCCTCCCGAGCCACTCAGAAACTTTGTGGCATCCCGTCAAGACAAGGTAGCGGCCAAATTTAGCCAAGGCACCCAGGTGTGGCGATAGCTTTCCGGAGGAAACGTGTCTGGGAGAGACCGATCTGTTCCATCAGCCGCTCCAAGCCCTTCCACCAGGGACAATCGGGAGACTGTCGAGGGCCTTACAGGCTCTTGCACCGAGGATCCTGCTGGGTCTCGCACCGTTTTCTGCTCTGAGAGCTCATGAGTCTCTTTTAGGGACTTTTAATGCAGTGATACGGGTCAGAGCTTGCTCCAGAATCCTACCAGCTTTCAACAGGGACTATTCCTCGCACTGCCTGTCGCTAAGGCTGAGTGGCAGTTCTACTGACCAACCATGTTTGGTCACCTGACCCTTTTCCCCCCCAACCCCTTTTAGTAATTGACTGGCCTGGTCTTTGGTCATCCCCTGTGCAAGGCTAGTTAGTCTTTTCCTTGCCCCTGTTGCAATCTCTTGCTGCTATGTTTGTGGAATTCGGAATTGCCAAACTGCTGAAGGAGTTATCCCACTGTTTTTAAAGCACTCTGGATAATACTTGCTCAGTACATTGGCTTGGGCATATCCCGTTTTATTTTTTTAATTTATTTTATTTTTGCTATTAGAGGGCCAGTCTGGGCTTCTTGGAGACTCCTGGTGGCTCCTCACGTTTGTCAGGTTGGGCCCTCCACTCTGGAACCGTTTCTTGCTGCTTTACAGTTGCCACATGCCGTGTCCCGCCAGAATGTATTGATTGGCTGTAAGACACTGCTGATGTCCAGAAGGTATTTAATGCCTCAACTAACTGCAAGCATAGGATGCGGAAGGTTTCCACAGCCGTTGTCTCCGTCCTGGGACCATTTTCTGCTGTGCTGCTTCCTTTTGTGTTGAGCTGCTGGGAGTGGTCTCCATGGGTTCCCTCTTTTCCCTCAAGTCTTCCTCACCAGATTTCTCACTCCTGGCTTGAAGGTAGTCATCTTGGGAGGAGCCAAAAAGAAATAGTTTCTTTTTGAAGTCATAATGCTCCCACCCCAGTGACATGGAGACCTCCAGATACTCTGCACATGACAGCGCTGCAGGGAGCTGAAGGCTATGTTCACTGGACCAACGGATTAAAAAAGGTAAGAACATGTATTTTGTGTAAATGTGTGTGTGTGTGTGTATATATATATAATATAATGTAATGTGAGTGAATGAGTGCATGATGTATGGTGGCTGCCTTGGCTGTGTGTGTGAGTGAATGGTTAAAGGGTGCACATATAAATGTAAGGGTGGCTAGGTGGGTGTTTGTGAATGTTTGGTGAATGGTGTGTGCTTGTGTTTAGTGCCTGGATTACCTATTGGTATTTTTCAATACACCTAGCCCTACTGTTCCTCGTCCCAGTACTTGTTTATGATTCAAGCCTCATACGTAAGCACTGGGATGAGGGAGAGGGACATGGAGGTAATTCTGCACTGAGGAACTGATTTTAGGGGTTGGGGTAAGGTGGGGGAGGTGGGGCGAGGGATGTGCGCTAAATCATGATGGTAATTCATGTCCAGGCTACGCGGACATGTGTTGTTAGTGGCTAGGCAGGCATTTTGGTGTAGCCAGTCTAGTAATTTATTACTTTGGCTCGACTTTTTTTTTAACTGTGCATCTCTAATAAAGCAGTCCTGTTTAGTGTAATTACCTGGTTAAACTGGCATTTGGATACTGCCAGTCTAGCTGTTTCTTACTGTGCCATTGTTTGTTTCTGTGCATCTGTGGTTAAATAACCATGATAACTGTTGTTGCTTCGACTTGCCTTTTGGTGTCTAGGTATGTCTTCATGTGGAATGGCATTTTTTACTGTAATATGTTACGTGTCTAGACTGGTCAACATTCTGCAGCCAGTTGGACATATTTTCATTTTGGCATGGCATTTTTAATAGCCAAGCATTACATTAATTAAAGCATTAATGTTCCTGTGCACTGTTGGTGACTTGCATGTATTGGATTTTTGGATTGGTGTTAACCCACAAACCAATTTCAAACGCTCTGGCTTTTTAACAAATATTTCTCAGAAAGTGTGCTGTATGATGCACTAAAACAGATATTTATATCTTTCTCAAAATGCAGTGTGCCCCTGCAGCAGCATGATTTTGTGTATTGCGCAAGCATGGTAGTCCACTCCGGAACAGAGTGTGGCGCGACACGTGATTTGTTGCCGAGCTGGGGGTAGAGGGTACCTCAGAATGGCTTGCAGAAGGGGGGAGGGGGGAAATGTTGTGCTATGCCACTGACTTACGCAAGTTCTTACCTTGGGCCCTTGAGGAGGGCTATTTTTCGAAATACTAACCCTCAAGTGTCCACCCTAGTCTGTGGTAGAGATTCCTTGGAGGTAAGTCTTTACCACATTTCCCATAGACTTCTATTGGTATCCTCCTGTACTACCACTTTGCGAGTACATCTTCCAACCTCCTGATACACTTCCTTAGGATCTCCTCTGTCTTTTACTTGGGTTGATCGCCTCAGCATTTGCACCTGTCGGGAAGATCAAACTTGCATCCATTAAAGCGGATAGCCCTTTAACTCTCTCCCATTCGTTTGTATGTAACAGTGAACTTACCTCAAGCTCTCTGGGAAATGCACTCTGGGGTACTTGCCTTCCCTTGGAAATTCTTCCTGAATACCATAGGTTTCGGTGAGCACCTAACCAAGTTTCGTAATTTTTTTTAACTTAGCTGTGATTTTTATATACATTTTTAAATGCATCCCCTGTGTTTCTCCCATGATAACTTTACTTGCAACACCGTGACGATGTCTGGTAATGTAAATCCTTTCGCCTGAAAAGTTTAAGGAAGATAACTGTTAATAGAAAGTTCTAATCATTCTTGGAAGCCTCTGGATATGTTTTACAACTGTTTCATTTTCTCTGTGTCTATGCTATATGATTATATGGGCCTTTGCTTTAATACTAGTATAATGCTGAAGAGGGTTCAAATTATTGTGGATTAATGTTAATAAGCCTTCTGGTTTTTTAACCTATTTTTCCTGATTGTAAAATTGTGTTTCCCTATTTCTCACATATTCTACCTGATCTACGTTATAAAACCGAATCCCAAAAACTTGAATTACAAAATTACGAAGAAAGGCCATTTGTTCGCATTATGTGTTTTGGGGATTTTATTTCCCGCTGCCCCTTTAATGTATGCAGGGGAACACTCCTGCAACCCATAATACCTAACTAGGGTAGCGTTTGACACCCCTGCATTCCCCGTTCCCCTTGTTAGGTATTATGGGCTTTGCTTTTTGTATATCAGGTCGAATGCACTGTAAAGGTGCATTCTAACTTTTTTTTCTAAAATTCTTTGGGTAAACCCATATGCGTTAGATGCTGACCACCAGGTATTGGGCCTGGGTTGTGTCTTTGGGACAATGTAAATTATTGCGCAGACCCAAAGGGTACCTCCTGCTTGGTAGATTTTATGGTATCCTCCACACCCCCTGTTAATCTTGCGTACTAACCTCTGGTACAGGGCAAACATACAAGCTTTGGGTGTTAGGAGAGTCCTGGTATGGGTAGTACTGTTTTTATAATTTGCTGGTATCTTTTTAATACTGTGTATTAATACCCAAATTGCTTACTTGAACTAACAGTTTTATGTGTTTACTTTATTAAAGGATATATTTTTCAGTATATCAGAGTAGTCTAGTTTCTGGAGTTGTGTGTGGACTAATTGTACCTCTGTATCAACCTACTACCCCTACCTGAGAGTTGAGCCTTGTCACTCTGACTACGTTACCAACACTAAGATGTTTGGCTTCCCTTTTTTGTCAGATGTGTTGGCTTTCCCCCATGTGCCTTTACAGTCTATGCCAAATCTTCACTACATTTAAGACTGGCTAACACTGGCAATTTGTTGGTAGTGACTGTATTGCTCTCCTCTGAAACGTGCACGGAACTACCATAAATCACCAATGCAATTATAGAGCAAATACTTCAACCCAAAAACAGACACAATAATTCACAGCCACGCAACCTTTAGAAAATAATCAGCTCTATACGGCTATTTATTCAAAGCTTACAGGTACATAGAAATAACTCATAAAACTAACATGGACATAGATCACAGAAAAAATTAAGAAGTCAAAGAAAGAATACATCACCATGAGCGTATTATCATTCTTCATCTCACCCATTTACGGCTGGAAGACCCCGAAGACAGCCAGGACTAGAGTGCCACAGCTCACAGGAAGGCCAGACGGAGCGTCCTTCTCTGGCTGAAGTCTCACCTGACCTCTCCAGGTTTCCGCCTATATAGGCACTCCAAAAAAAGGAGTTAATTCTCGAACCTTCTGGAATTGCACCTGCGCAGTTGAGGAACAGCCGTCGGTTGCCAGCTGGGTCAATGGGGAGACCCCTCAACCCCCCAAGGAATGCAGGGCCTCCCTGCTCTAAAACTCAGAAAAAACATGCTCCAGGGAGAACAGTAGCAAGTCATAACAACGTTAGCTTTTCCCAGCAGAAATCGCCTTGACTGCATACCAAGTTTGAAAAAAGCATGTTTGTCTCAGCACTGTGAATCTAACACTTCAGCAAAATGTGTGCAGCCTTTCACTGTGGAGTGAAGTAAATATCCAACATGGCTGCGAGCACTCCCAGAATGCATTGTGCCTGTGCCATTTTGAGCTAAGCATCAATTGAGCAGAACAGTGACAACCAGCGACTCTGGAAGAAGCTAGCTGACTTTAAAAGTGAATTCCCTATTAGAAAGGTACGCAGCATTCCAACCTGGCCTAGCAGATGTGCAGGTTATAGCGCAAGATCTTCCTGAAGCCTCTGCACACTATTTAGATCGGAACTTAAGAGGCACTCTTCCAATATTGCCTAGGCGTTGTACAAAATACAATTCTGGGTTTGCCCTTTAAGGGCTCAGATATTTTCTGCAGCTCACCCAGGAAATGCACCCCAGGAAAAAACATCAACGCCAACTGCCAAATCCCTAGCTGTCTTCACCAAACGGCCTCAAAGGCCCTCTCTGGGCAGACTTTGTCATGATTCAGAGGGTTCCTTGAAATAGCGCAAAGGCAACCAGACCAGCCTCCGAGCATGACCAGAAATGAGCAGAGAACTTTTTCTTCTGTCAAACCTTCACCCTGTTTTCTCAAGGACAGGAAAAAAAGTAACGAGTCTTGTATCCCAGTCCACAGATCTTTGGTTGTAAGCAGGATATCTGATTTTGCTGCAGGTTGGTTGCCATATCAAGGGATTCTCGATCCTCGCCATAAATTCCAGAGGCTGCAGGTTAGCCCTTACCCCTCCAGACCTCTCACCCTTGGAAAATTTGGTTTGGTTTCTGTCACTTCTCCAGTAAGTGCAGAATGCAGGACACGATGGCTATGGAATGTGTTCCTGACTGTCAGGGATTCTCTTCCAGGCAGTTTACTGTTCCCAAGGTGAACCATGAGGGCCTGACAACAGTACTGAACCTGTCATTGCTGAATTCCAACCTTGGCCTAGAAAAGTGACCACAACTGGTCACATCTATTCTGCTCTGAATCCGAGAGACTTTGGTGCAGTGGACCTGAAAGATTCTTATCTGCGTGTCCCCACCTGCCCCTCGCACAAAGTTTCTACATCCAGAGTTCTTCTTTACGGCCTAAAAGCAGTTTGGAGGGTGTTTACAAAGCTCATGTCAGTTACCGGGGCACACCTATCGCTAAAAGAAATTCACATCTACCAATTCCTCGATGATTGATTCAAGCGCCTACTGCCAAGGAGAATGTGGTGGCCCGTCCCATCCTCTTGGGCCTTCTATTCGATCTGGGCCTTTCTGTCAACCAAGAAAAATCTCTGCTTGTTCCCAATCATTGTATTACTTTCATTGGTCTTTATTTGGATGCCACCAGTGTTCTGGTGTTTCTCACATTGGACCGAATGAAGGATATCCGGGAGATATTCCACCTTTTTTTGAGCTTTAAATGTATGTTGGTATAGTGATTTCAACACCTAAGTCTAATAGCATCCTGCATACTGCCAGTTCCCTTTGCCAGACTGTGGATGTGAAGGACCCAATTATCTTTTGGAGAACTTTGGAATCAGGCAACCGCCAGTTATCCCGCATCCCCATTACAGCTAACTTGATGTGGTGCTCCAAAGAGGACAATCTAATGGTGAGCATTCCATTTTCATATCCCTGTCATATCACTACAAAAGATTCCTCCCTGATGGGCTGGACTACGACTGAGGGATCTTTGATCTTTTCATTCACTGGCTTTGGCCAAGTGCAGATCCGCAGCACTATATCAATGTATTAGAGCTCTTTATCTTGCATTGATGGCCTTTCTCAGCTCCATAGAGGTAATTACAGTACTGATTAAGAGAGAGAACATGACCTTCATGTACTTTAGCAATAAGCAGGACAGCACTAGGTCCCACTGTTGTGCAGACTGGCTATGGACATCTGGGAGTGTGCTCTCAGTCACTGCGACCTTCTCAAAGCCTTCCACCTTCCACGTGTAGAGAATGTGGAGGTGGATAGGCTGAGCAGGCTTTCACAGATTAACCACGAATGGGAATTGGATAATTCTGTGCTCCATCAGATATTGAATAAATAGGATGAACCCTAGTTAGTTGTTTGCATCAGCGACCAATGTGTAATGAACAACATTTGCATCCCAGTAAGGCAAGGCGTATGCTCTCTAGGATGCTGTGGTCAGTCACTGATCCAGTCAGACACTCAATGTGTTTCCTTCGATCTCTCTCATTCAAAAGGTGATACCCAAGTGGCTCAACAATACTGATCACACCACACTGGTCGGCCAGGACTTGTTTATTTGACCTAGTGGACTTGGTAATAGAGTCGCAATATTTCTCATAGTCTTTCTATAGATTTTGACCCAGCAGGGAGGGGAAGGTAGTTCTCTCTTCACCTCAGTCACTGAGCTTTGTCAGCTGTATGCGAAGATGTTAACAATGGACACCTGAGCTGCCTGAGAACAATCAAAAAAATATTCAGGCAGCCACAAATCCTCCTGCGTGATCACAGCCTAAGTGTTAAATGGCTTAGGTTCTGGCATTGGTATATTGAGAAAGGGTTCAATCCTCTTAAGTGTTCCTTGGATCACACTCTGTTGTTTGTCGCACCTCACAGGTTTTAGCATGTAAGTAGCTTGTGTCGTACCTGCAGTCATAGGACTGTACAAGAATTCTTCTGACATTTCCTTCTCTATCTCTAAACTGGTTACCCGGTTTCATTTCTAGAGCTTTCTAAGACTATGCGCCAGTGTAGGCTACTCATATGGTGTGGGACCTGAATCTGTCACGGTTAGTAATGTCTTATTAACCCTTAAAGCTTGTAGTGTAAGTGGACATAAAGTTGGTCACATGGAAAACTGTGTTCTTGGTGGTAGTGCCGTTAGCAAGGCGCATACGTGGAATCAGTCCCTTTCAGTTTCCAAACCTTTTTCACAAAGATGTGATCATGTGCTCACATCCAAAGTTCTTGCCTAAGGTGGTGTCCTCCTTTAAACATTTAACAAGGAGATTTCTCTGTGTTCTTTCTGAATCCTCATTCTGAAGCAGAACAGTCATATTCTGTCTGGATGTAGGTAGAGCTTTGAAATTTTACTTTGACAGAACAAAGTAATTCAGGATGGCTGATAATTGTTGACCACTTTTGGAGGATCTCAACTGGGTAGATAGGCATCAAAGGGGCTGATTGCATGGTGGATAGTCGTGTCCATTTCAGAATCATACTCCTTACAGCACAAGACTGTGCCAAAAGTCATTCACGTGCATTCAGTAATGTCTAAGGCTGCTGCTGAATCATTTCAAAGGCAGGTTCCTTAGAAGTTCATTGCCAGAGCAGCCATGTGATCTCCCCAACTGCTTTTTCCAAACATCACTGCATGCACACGAGTAGTAGATGAGATGCTAAATTTGGCCAGGCTACCCTGCAGAACCCTTTTGCTTGTAATGGTTCCTTCCACCAACTCCCATGGTACACACCCATAAGTAAGGAATCGAGGGGAGGGGGATGTATGAGTGAAAGTTTTGTTCCATCGTGACTACTGTACTCGTAGTCCATAGTTCTTTCTTCAATCTCCCTACAACTAAAAAGTAGTTACAACAGTCCTTCTAATGTTGGGATATAGGTACTAATGAGTGTTGCTAGTGGGTAGAGTCTGTATGTGCCTTGGTCACACGCCATGCTTGCACTGGCCCCCCCACCAAATTTAATTAGGATATTTTGCTTTGCCTGACGGGACTAACACCCATAAATATAAAGAAAGGCATACTATGCACTAGGATGAGGGGTTTGGTTCCTGTAATTCATTTAACCCGTTTATTGTATTGGCTCTAAACATCCTTTCCTGTACATCTGCACGACTTTCATGTTTGAGAGCTATTAGGTGGCAAAGCCACCTATAGGCCCGAAACTATTGCATTAGAGTACAGATAGGGAGAAATGGCATCTGCGGAGGGAGACTCGAAACTTGAAGGTGTTGTTGGATTATTTGACCACACATTGACTCCCTATGGCCATGTTAATCGCTGTGGAAATTACTATGCAGTTCCTCCCCTCCGAAAACAACCTCCTCTTTGGAACTCTTTCAGGTCGTTTTAATCAAGGCTCGAGTTGCCATCAAACTTTGTACTCAGAAGTGCCTGCCAATGTTTTTTCAAAGCAGTCGTCTGAGAGTCAATTACTTAATTGGAACTGTAAGCATGCTACTGATATAAACCTAAGCCAGGTTTCCCTTCACCCACTCCGTTTAAAAGCACTCTGTGTGCCCCTCGCTGAAGTCCTGTTGAAAACAAGCATTGGCAAAGCCAACAGTATTGTCATGTTTATAAATAGGCTTTTGCTAGGCACTACTGTTAAATGCCGAGGTACTCGCATCGGCTGCCATCAATGGACAGTTAATACTGCTATGGCAGTGCCTGTCAAGTGCCTTTCCCATGCCTACACAAAAGCACAAACTGTTGGCATTGCCAGTGCTGGTTTCTGAAAGATTTATTTTCATCTTGATTTCTGAGAACTGAATTACTCTTGAACCGAATCAGTGGTTTGCAAAATATGGCATCGAAAGATGTCCTTGATACAGTTGCAGCTCATTCTAATTATCTCCTCTCTGACGAATCTGAGAATGTCGTCCCTTCTACCCTAGGGGGAGACCTTTCCCATGGGTCCAGGGCAGTGCATCCACAGTACAATAGTCCCCCTAGGGGTGGTGCACCAAGGGAGGACCACTTGGGGAAGGAAGCCTCCTTTGGAATTGGGGTTGACTGTCCTCTGAGAACGCGGTTTGCCTCTGCTTCAGTATACCCAACACCTTCTCCAAATCCTCCTTCCCCCTCTTTAGATAGAACCAATGTGTTATATTGTCAAGTCAGACAACCTAATACACTTGACAAAACTAAAAGACCAAAGATGACCAAGTATGTGGCATCTATTTTTACAATAAGTTCTGTGAAGATGAATGAGAGGCCGAAGATCACTCTGCTGAACCAGGATGAGCGGTCTACCTTTTCACGGGATGTGGTTGGCCCAAGTGAATACAACCATCCAGTGCAGGAGTTTAGAAGGAGCTCAGCTGGGAAGCTAAAGGAGAACGATCCTCTGAGGAGGAACTGCAGGAGCCGACAAGAGCCAAAAGGGAAGTGGTCAACGGAGGAGGAAGAGAACCCAAACGTAGTCCAGGATGGAAGGACTACTCAGGCTGCTGCCGAAACAAACCGCTTGTTGCCCCAGGCCCTGGCAAAGCACACTGGGGAGAAAACGCTCAGCCGGGTACAGTTAGAAGTTGGAATAGCCGCTGCAGACCCTGATGGTCACCCAAACGCTACCGGAGCCTCGAGAAGCAACACAACTGCTCAGGAAATGTTGATGCCTGCGACAAAGTAAACTGATGCACAGGTTAACCGAGAAGTGTTGGAGGTCGGGGAAAGCAAGGTGGTGAAGACAGAAGCTTAAACAAGATGGTGAGGGAACCTGAAAGGAGGTTTGGGGTCTGGGACCTGCACCCATATAGAAGTCAAAACAAAGGAGGGTCTGAAACCCCGAGAATAAACAAGATTAAGAAATCGTATGTTTGGCAGGAGAGTGAACCAAGCAGATAGGATACCGTATTGCGAGCCTGGGACCTGCACCCATATGAGAAACCGAGAATAAGAGGGTCTGGGACCCTAATTGTAAAAGAGGGAAATAAGGAAGAGTTGTATGCTTGGCAGGGTAGTAAGCCAACAAGACGCAATGCTACATTATGAGTATGGGACCCGCACCTGTAAAGGAGCACAACCCTAGCCTTAGAATCCTATATTTGTGAACATTGTTTAGTCACCAGTTTTGTTTACCCAAGAGACTGGAAACTTTCTGTTGGTTGGAACCACCACAAACACTTTACTTTGGGAAGAGATCATCCTTACACAGTTGGTTTTAGTTATTAGTGTTAGGGGCAGAAGTAGGCTTTTGAGACACAGCAGTGACAGACTTTTTGGTTTTCGACATTCTGACAGTTTCACTAGTTTTCTTTGAGACAGAGAACACCCTCTTAATTTTAGCGATATATAGGCATTTTTCCAACCCTTTCTTGATCAGTAGAGGTTTATACCCAAAAATATGCCACCATTATGTCCGAGCCTTACTTCTGCACCCTTACATCTCCCACTCACATTACCAATAGACTGCTTAACCGCATTGTTAAGGTGATCTTCCCACAACCCTGTGGTGATGGATGCATAACCATCTAACCTAAAGGTAAAACAGGGTTTACAACCAAAAGTTAAACCAAACACCTCTATAATGCTAGCCTGTGACAGAGCAGTCCGGCTTAACTTGACGGCAGGATGAAGGCTGATGGTGACGTAATCCAGAGTTACTGCCAAGAATACACCATACTGGTTTACTGAAAGATATACACTTTTAATAAATCACACACATAATATCTGTAATAAGTATTCTGGTCCGATATAACACATAGTAAACACCTAGTGTATGGTAATGGTCAATGAAGACCCAACCAATTCCTAAACTACATGTGTTGCCAGTAACTGCCTGGTGGTAGGCACAACCAAGGCTAATAGGTGGGAAGAAAAGGGGAACCCTGGACATAATAGAATAATTCTTTCACAGCCATATTCATGACCCAAAATGCTAAATTCCAGCTGCCACTGGCCTACTTTCTAAAATTAATATTCGGTGATTAATCACTCTGGGAACATGGTGGAGTGCTTTAAAAAAAAGCCACAAATTGACTAGAAATCCTTAAATCAGAAGGAAAAAAAATAAAAAGTGTGAGGGTCTCGTGAAAGGATCTGCGTAAAGCTCAAAAAGGTAGTTTTGCCCTAACCCTGTTTTCTAATTTTCCTTTATTATATTTATCGGCATCATTACTTCATTCAGAAATATTCAGTTTCTTTGTGTACATAAAACATGTATCATTAACAACATATACAAATTCAGAAAAACGTCATGATCATTTAAAGTATAAAATTATCATAATTCATAAAACCTTACCAAATCTGAGCATATTTTGGGTAGAAAACTTTAAATATTTGTAATGAATAAACCAAGCACAGTGAAAATAGTTTACAGCAGATAAAACATGTGCGATGCACAGCAACTTTAAAGAACAACAGAGAATCTAGAGCCACTAAAATCCTATTAGAAACTAAATGTGGCAAGATGATCTTCTTCCTAACCTTGCCAAAGAATGGACATACAAATATAAAGTGTTTAACCTTCGTCCACATTTAGACAATAAGGACATTTGTTAGAGATGCCCAAACACCATTTCGATATAAATTTGTTCAGTGGTTACATTTCATCAAGAGCATTCTCTTTCTGGGATTGGTTAACCAGCAGAGGTATGGTGTACGCCACAGATTGTTCCTATCAACCTATAATTATAGGCGAGTGATTTCCCCCCCCCCCCAATCTTCTCTGCTAACATATTTCTCATTGCCCATTCATAATTAATTTGTGAACATTGAAGCATAGGTAGAATTGCCATCTAATACCTATATTTTCTGTTGTGTATAAGTGTGAGGGACAGAAACACTTATCTACTTATCTGCCTCGCATTTCTGACCGCTCACATAATGCACAAACAAAAAAGGAGTCTTAAGCGTACCTCAAAGTAGATTGTTGTCTTGTTTTTAAATGCAAAGGAGCAGTGGGGTGCCTTTCAGTAAGGCACATATTTTGTTAGAAGGCCACTCTCTCCCATTTCCCAAGGGATAACAGCTACATGACCCATGGATCAACTTTATATAGGATAGCAGTCTACACCTGTGCTCTATAAACTTCAATTGTTGGGCTACCACTTTTCCTCGAAATCTTTCTAAAGTTAAGAGAATAGCCCCAGCTCTCTCGTTCAGAATGCTCCTACTGTGCTTTACTTGTTAAATCGTTTTGGCATAAAATCTAACAGTGATGTTGAGAGACTTCGAAGGAATGGTGCCCCATGAGGATAGTTTTGGACAGGTTAATAGCAAGACCGGTCGTAACAAAATGTTTGTAGAACTTGCGTCTTGATACTGCACAGAGATTTTGATATTAAAACCGTATCATCTTTGTGAAGCTGCAAGCCAATTTTAGAACTATCCATCTTAAAGGCATCCCATTTGAGTTATTGTATTGCTACTGCAAGTGCATTAATATACAGTAAGAACAGCAAAAGGCGCAAGCACGCAACCTTTCCTAACACCAATGTTCACACCAATGCCTCCTTTTTCTGCCTTTGGCAATACATGACACTAGATGTATTATATTTGTTCAGTATTTGGATATATTTATAGGGGACACAAGGGAATCTTGTATACGTATAAGTGAGAGAAGGGAATCCGTTATCTTTTAGCAGTTGAAACAGTTTTGATATGCCCGGCCTGTCAAAGGCTGTATTCAAATCTATATGATTCATTTCCTCTTCATCAGTTTTTTTGTTGCATGTTAAACTGCTAATGGACTGTATTTTAAAGATCGTAAGCGTTGCTTCTGCTTCACATGTCTTTTAAATAATCTTTCTCAGTTGTGACATAAGTAGATATGTTTTCTCACCTTTTGCAGTGTAGTATAAATCACTACACATTTTTCTCTGCATGATTTTGACCAGATTTTGTGGTTGGTTTTCTTGCTTTCTCCTCCTCAGGTTGATCCCTTACAGGTCCATGTGAAGACAAAGGCAGATGGGTACAATTTACTCCTTCTGGGAAAAGAGCAGCTGGAACAGGAGATTGTGGAGCAAAACAAAGACATTGAAAAGATGACTGCCAGGATCCAAGAGTTAGAGCAGGCCATTCTGTCCAACTCCGAGACTGAAAAGAGATGCAACCAGCTGGAGCAAGAAGTTCTTCAAATGAAGAGTGTTGAGATGGAATTGCTGCAGGTACTGTCCACAACTGCACCAAACATATATTTGTCAACAGGTTGGGGAGAAAGGAGGCCGGTTGGAAAGCACTATTAGAAATATGCAGCAGGTACTGTGTGAATACACATGTTCAGTGTGTGCTGTGATGCAGTAAGGTTTGAAACTAGCTGACATGCCTCATTATTAATTAATTTAGAAAGCTCATACTCAGAAGAAATTCATGACTTGGTCTTCCACAATGGGTTCCCTCTGTGACAAAATCCCTCTTAAAATGATAGAGGATGGGGACTGTCATCACCTTGGTCCTGGGACCACTTAGTGATGTTGGCCCAGAAGACATTGTACAGGTGTTCCCCAGAGCCCCCATCTCGTTCGTAGTCTCATGTGTTATGTCCTACAGAGATTAGTGACCCTCTCTCACAGTCATAAAGTTAAAGCAGATAGAGCGCAGAAAATGCCACTCACCTGCCTGTCCTCACAGGGTTCCACAGTCTGCATATTAAACCAAGTAAATAACTTACCCCAGCAAGACACCTGTTCACAGGTTTTTGACATCACAATCCAGCCCAAGACAAATGACGGAATGCTAACAGTCATTCTAAAGAAGCAGTGAATCATTCAGGCAAAGAAACTTGCCTAGGGAAGGATCGACTGTCACATTGTGGAATTGGGCATCAATGGAGAAAGTGCTGCAGAAACCTGAAGGCACTCTCACATCTACTCCCCAGGGATCTTCTGTTCAGGTGGCCAGGAAAGGGCCATCGCTTTTGGATTCCGACCCTTGGGGTGGACTAGCAAGGGAGGATCGCCTGGGTGGAGGGTCCTTGGGGAAAGGTTGAGACGTGATATCCCCCATTTCCTTTAAGTGATTTACCTTACTTTGCCTCGGCCTTTGTAGGGTATTGTTACACAAACCCTACTTTTCCCCTTTAAGTCAGACCAAGTACTGCGAAAAAGAAACTAACCTCACGAATAATGAAATTGCCCTTAGGAAACACCACTATAGTACTTGGACGAAGAAGAGGGATCCTGAAAGCAATAGAACTGAAGGTCAGGCATGTCCTGTTAATCTTACTAATTGGGGTCAGGCAAATGAGCCTAGGACTTAACACCTGCAGCCTGTTAGAGACTCACAGGTGTATAATAGGTGGAGTCCACAGAGAGAAGAGTGTTGGAGGGAGTTGGATAGAGCAGGAGAACTATTGCAGTCTGCGGAAAACTGGAGGAGTATGGGATGCCAGGGCGCTGAAGAACAGCAGAGCAAGAGAAGCAGTCATTGTGTGGAAAAGGAGCAATGTCTCCAAGAAGCCATAGAAGGTGGAAGAGGGGTACTGTGGAAGATTTCGGTACCTTTTACTGTGGCCGAGAAATGCTTGTCCCCCTAAATGGCAGTTTTCATCCAGGAGATCTGAGGGGCAGACTGTGAGACCCCAAGCTAAAATCCCAGAAAGCATCTGGTTGAAGAGACTGAAGAAAAGTACATTGCAGCTGGTGAGTTTCAAGAGAATGTAAGGAAACACGCTGTGTGTATGAAAGTGAAAGGATTACATTGTAGCGGAGTTGTCACGTGCAGTCGGCACATTCTCAAAAGCCTCAGAGTGAATTAAAGGGGGAACGAATCAAAGCGAATGTAGTACTTGAAGTGAAACTTGCAGAAACTTTGTGTCCGAGTGAAACCCGCTGAAAGCTATGAACAAATAACTATAGAGGAGCCAGTGAAGTGCGAGGAAAATGCTGATCAGGCAAAATAAAACTGTACTTGGAAATCAAACAAGTTCATTAAAGTAAGGAGAACCAAAGTATCATAAAGAAAGGCAAACCCTGAATCTAAGAACTGGGGAAACTGTAATCCGGCACAGTGATAAAAAGCTGGACAAGACAACCGGTTGCGTGACCTGTAATGGGTGGGCTGTGCGGCCTATAGCTGTGCCTAGACCAGGATGCCCCAACAGGAAGTAGTGTGAAAGCAGCTTTGGGAAGGAAAAGCCTGAGCTCCTTTTTGAACCATTACTGTTTTGGACATTTCTGCTTGAAGCTTGGGGAAAGGTAACCCCTGAGCTCCTTTTGGATATTGTTGTTTTTGAACATTCCTGCTTGAAGCTTGGGGAAGGGAACCCCTGAGTTCCTCTGAAACTTTGTTTATTTGGTCAAACAGTGCTTAAGCTTGGAGAAGGGAACCCTAAACACCCTTTTCAAGTTTGTGGTTAAAATTGCATCCTGAACTTGTGAGGGGGGCTAGAAACTGCTCCAGACTTTGTTGAACACTAGTTAAGTTGGAATATCCCTACACTACATTTCTGTATTAGTTTTGAGGGCAAGCCTAGGTTTTGACACAGGCGGACCTTTGAGTTGAACTTACGGACTTGGACGTGTCCTTTGTTTCTTTAGGGGTTTCTGTAGGGCTATTCCCACCATAGCTGTAAGGCAAGTTAGGCATTACATCCATCCTAACATTTTAATAAAGGTTTTCAAAACTGTTAAATCTGTTGTCTGTGTCAAATGTTGATACCATTCCTACCTCACACTTCATAGACCGCCCTTCCCCAGTAAGCGAATCGGCAGCATAGCTTGCTTAATAAATAAATGCTCATGCATGAACTATACTACATCTACCTTTCCACTAGTTGGAAGGCCTGTAGCTTATTCTCACACAGCTTCTGTAGGTTTCTCGTTCACAACCCCATTTTTTGACCCATATAGAGTTTAAAGGGAAAGCTAACATGAGGGCGGGTGTGGGAGCTAGGAGTTTGTTTGCAAACACTAAGTGGGAGAACAGAGATGAAGGAGGAGGGAGGCAGAGGTTGGAGTACAGTAAAGAGAAAAGGATGTGGAGGCAAAATACCTAAGAAGGGAGTGAATGGAGGAGGGTCTCCTCCAAAAGAGATGAAGTGGAGAAGGAGACTTTGACGTTGGTGTGGAAAAGAACAGGAGATTGAAAAATATGTGATGAAATAGAAGCATCTAGAGAGGAAAGTAGGAAGATAAACGCACACAAACTGAGTGTGTAAGGAAATATCAAAGGACTAAGGCAGGAGAGGAAAATAATAGATTTGGGAGAGGCAGAGATGGAGGAGCATGTCAACTGCAGCATGCAAGAGAAGTCCATCAAGAGGAGGAGGTCTGAGATTAGGGAAGGAATTTGGGGAATCCTTTTAAACTTGGGCTAGGAAAGTTCTGATTAAATATGGGCCAGAGACAAAGTACCAACTAGAATTTAGAGGAGCAGAGTTTCTAGTCCTGCTCTGAGATACGAGTGGTGGTTCTGAAGAACAAGAGTAGTGGAAAGGGCAGGTACGCTGGGGTCCAGTTTTTCAAGAAGTGTACAATGTGTGACCCCTGTTGGCAACCAAACACTGTCCAGTCCACATCCTCTGATGGCCTGTGGTTGTCCAGGATTGGACAACCCCTAGCTGTTTGAATGATGCAGATCCTTGCCATTGGCATGCTTGCTCCCAGCCTGAATCTTGGATGAAAAGAGGACTCCTGCAACTGTTCATCAGATAATCGTTGGAACCAAGACTTCTACGAAGAAGAGCAGCCTGCTGCCAACTCCTGCAGCTGACCAGCATCGGCTCCAGTGATTGGCCCAATGAAATTCTGCCTGATCTCAGAAGACATTTGCTGATGCTTAGACCCCTTGACCGGTGGGGATCAACCAGTCTCCACCCCTTGCTCGAGAACCTGTGCTTTGGGAGCCTTTTCAAGTGTCAGTGGACCATTTTCTCTCTTGGGCTAGCTGGCTGCAACCGTTGTTGTTCCAAGCAGAGACTTTGTACTTTGCAGATGTTCAGCTTATGCCACAAGCTGCCTGTTCTCTCAGTTTCAGCCATCGCGCTCTAAGGGAAGCTGTGCTGGGACTTCTTTTTTCGCTGCTGTACGACCGCCTGTCGCCACCTGACTGTGGTGACCCATGTTATAGCAGAACTTTGTCAATCCCACGAGGTGTCCTGAGGGGGTCTGCACCACAGAAGTCTTTATCTTTCTTCATTTGGGGTCGTCTTCTGGAAGCTGACAGGAACCGTTTTCTCATCAATGTAGCGTTCTCCCGACATGGAAAGTGACCTCGTCACCCACGACCCCTGGGCCTCTCACCCGAACCAAGCACAGAAGATTGTGTCCCCAACGGATTCTGGAAGACCTGCGGTGTTAAGTTAACATACCTGTTTCTGTGTCATAAGCTTGAGAGAAGCTGTACTTGCGCCTATTCCGACTATTTATACTTATTTTCCTTGCATCCAAGTTCTCACCTGTTGAACACTGGTAACTAATTCATATGCAACTTTGTTCTCCTTCCGGTGAATATCTATATATGTTATATATGGTTTTGATTGACAATACTTACCTATGATTTTCATATGCTTAGTGTGTAGCTAAAGGCCTAACAAAGCACTGTATTTTAATATACTTACTGTCTAAGTTGAATTATTAAGTGTTGCTCTGTGTGGACTCATTTTAGCCCTAGTCCACTCACACTTTTTTTTTTAAAAAATATTTTTTATTTTCAAAATAAAACATTACAAACCAAACTTGCAGCATTATACATTACACACTGTAAACATCAATTAATGCCATGTTACTGCACTTCAAACCCTCCCCCCTCCCCCCAAGAGCTTATCAACCTTACAGTTCTGTGTACACTTGGTGGGGCCGGGCGTCGCCCCTCTCGGAAGCAGCAGGGTCCATCTCCGTGCCAAACAGTCCCGTAATTAACATTCTCCAAGCCGCCAGGTTGCCCACTTCTTCCTCCCCAAAATTACCACACGCTTCCTGCCATACCACCGTTTCAGCCTCCGCCCACTTCTGCAGGTCCCGCCACCATATCTCTATTCTTGGCCCATGGCGTTGCTTCCAACTCATAGCTATCCTTCTCTTAGCAAGTACATACGCCAGGTCTCTCAGTTTCCCGAGATGTTTGGTGTTCCGTGGTCTAGGGAACCCTCCCAGGAGGCAGGCCCAGGCCGTGTCAATGCGTAGCAGGACCCCCTTATCTGCTAATTTATGTGCCACTTCCCCCCAAAAGCCTTCAATCACTGGGCAGGACCAGAACATGTGTGTCATACCTGCATCTTCTTCATCGCATTTCGGGCATGCTTGTCTACCTGCGTTCGCAAACTTGGCTATTTTCTTCGGGGTCATATATGCTCTGTGCGTGATGTACAGCTGTATTTGCTGCAATCTAGCATTCCTGGACACTTTCTTATGGTATCCCATGGCCCGTTCCCACATCCCATCAGTCATCTGCGCCCCCACTTCCGCTTCCCAATCAAGCCTCAAATCCATCAAATCCTTCCCCACCCGGGTCATCACCACCTCATATAATCTAGAGATCTCATGCCCGCCCTCTGATATATCATATATCGTTCCGATCAGTGCGTCCGGATCTTCCGCTAGCACCGTCTCCGGCCAAGTCTTGCGGATGATCTGTACCAGCCTTAGATATGTAACATATTGGCCCCCGTGCAGCCCTGTTTCTTCACCCAGGTCTACAAATTCTCTAATGGCCCCATCCTGCCATATGTCTCCCAATGTGGCCAGCCCAACCGTTTCCCAATATGTCCTGATAATTTTCCTGAGCTGGCTGTCCCCCGTAGTTAGGGCGGCCAGTGGCACATGCGGGGAACACGGGCACGGGTTCTCAATCAACTGACACATTCTGCGCCAAATTCTCCACCCTAACAGCAACATACATGGGCGTCCTTGCAAGTCCGACCTAGGGACCCAGACGACCTCCTTTAGATAAAACGGGGCGCAGTCCCTTCCAACCAGCCTGGACTCAGGAGTTTCCTCATCAGAGAGCCATTTGGTCACGTATTGCAGCTGGCTGGCCACATAATAGGCCTCAAAGTTCGGCAGCTTGATGCCTCCCCTATCGTGGAAATTTTGCAGTTTCCACAAGGCCACCCTGTTACGGATGCCGTGCCACAGGAAGTCCCTACATACACTATCAAGTTTGACAAAGAACTTCCTGGGTATCAAGTATGGTATATTGCTGAAAAAGTGCAAAAGCCTGGGCAGGACCACCATTTTGAGCATCGCCCCCCGGCCCACCATTGCCAGCGGCAGCTTCTCCCAAAACCGCATACTATCGCGGATTTTCTTTACCGCCGCCTCGGTATTGTGCAAGTGTTCTTCCTTCACAGCATGATATACATCAATTCCGAGGTAACGGAAAGACTCAGTTGCCCAGGGCACGGGCAACACCGGCAACCGTTCCAGAGGGACCCCAATGAAGCTCCCCAGCAGGAACATGCTCGATTTACTGGGATTAACCGCTATGCCGGACAGCTCCGCATACTTTTCCATGACCTCTAAAATGTACTGGAGGTTTTCCTCCGGATACTTCAGGTACAACAACAGGTCGTCAGCATATAGGGATATCAAATGGTTCTCTCCTCCCACCTCGATGCCAACCAAGTCATATTGTTGTCTGAGGTACACCGCCAGGGGCTCCAGGGCCAATATGTACAGCATCGGGGACCAGGGGCATCCCTGTCTGGTGCCTCTGCTAAGTCGCCACCTTTTGGATATCACAGATCCCGTGCGCACCCTGGCCAGTGGCTCGCTGTACAGTAGTTTCGCCCACCTCACGTAGCCAGGCCCAAACCCGTACCCCTCCAAGGCCGCCAGCAACCACGGCCACCTCACTGAATCAAATGCCTTAACTGCATCTAGGGACACCACCACCATCTCTTCATCACTTCTGTTCCCCTCTTCAATCACCCGGTGAAGTCGCCTGTGATTGTGAGTTATGTTTCTGTTGGGGACATAGCCCGTCTGATCCGGGTGTATCAGTTTACTGATGACCCTTCGTAGCCCGTTGGCCAGGACCGCCGTCAGGATCTTGCTGTCCTGGTTCAACATCGACAGCGGCCTATACGATCCACAGCTTTGTCGGGGTTTATTAGGCTTGGGGAGCGGCACTATTAGCGCTTCTCTGAGCGTTTCCGGTAACCGACCCTTCTCGAAAGATTCATTGAACATTTCTAGCATCGGGGGGAGTATCTCTGCCCCATACACTTTATAAAACTCACTCAGGAGTCCGTCCGTGCCCGGAGTCTTACAAGTGGGCAATCCCTTCACTACCTCCTCCAGTTCCTCTAGTGTGATAGGTGCGTCCAGCTCCTCTTTCTTCATCACTAATCTTGGGCAGCTCTATGTCTTCCAATGTAGTTCTGATCTCTGCCTGATATTCTCCCCCTTTGTCCTCATACAGTGCTCTATAATAATCAAGGAAGGCTGCATTAACTCCTTCCTGGGTGTCTACCTCCTCTCCGTCCTCTCCAACTATCATTCTGATCGGGGGCCTAGGGGTTTCTCTCTTATATAGCCATGCCAGTAGGCGGCCAGTTTTGTCTCCACCCGCATGCTGCCTCTCAACATATTTCCTATAGTTAAGGTTACAGAGCCTTTCCCAAAGCTCCGAACATCGCTGCTGCAGCGCAAGTACTAGGTCTGCGTCCCCTCCTGCTTCGCTACATTCGCGCTCCAATTGTCTCTCCGCCTTCTCTAGCTCCATCAGAACCCCACCCTGCAGGCCCTTCGACTTGGAAATAGCGTCCCCTCGTAACACAACCTTGAATGCCTCCCAAAGTGTACCAGCCGAATCTACACTGCCCGTGTTAACCTCAAAGTACCGCTGGATCGCCTCCCTGATATCCTCCCTAAAAACCGTGTCCCTAAGCGCCTCCGCACGGAGGCGCCATGTAGGTATCCGTGCACGAGGGCGGCCATACTGCCAGGTCAACACTAAGGGCGAGTGGTCTGACAGGACCCTCGCTTTATATTCAATTTGAGTGGTCGCCATCACCACTTCTGACGTGGCAAAGAAGTAATCCAATCTCGTGTGTAGGCGCTGTGGAGCAGAGTAGTGAGAATACTGCAAGGTATCAGGGTATTTCAGTCGCCAAACATCCGCCAGCCCAAAGTCGCCCAGCAACGTCTGTAATACTCTGGCCGCCGGGGTGGGCCGATCAATCCTATCATCGGACCTATCTGCCCTTGGGTCGAGAACACAGTTAAAGTCCCCTCCCCAAATGATCGCTCCCCCCACGCATGTGCCCAGACGGGTGCATAGGGTCCTGAAGTATGCAGCAGCATTTTGATTGGGGGCGTATGTGTTAATAATGCAAACCTCTCTATCCTCAACCAGGGCTCTGAGCATAACCAGCCTGCCCTCCGTGTCCACCTCCTGCCACGTGACTCTGAACGGAACGTGCGGTGCTACCCAGATTAGCACTCCCCTGGCATAGGCAGAGTACGGGGAGCCCACCACCATGCCACTCCACTTTTTCTCAACCAGTTCTAACTTGTGCCGGTTCAGGTGTGTTTCTTGCAATAGTGCAATGTCAATCCTCTGCCTTTTGAGGTACAACATAACTTTATTCCTTTTTAAATAACTATTAAGTCCCCTGACATTCCAGGTGACAATCTTAAGGTCTCCCATGGCAAGTACGTTCCTCCCTGCCTCCCATGTAGCGACCCCCAACCGCCCACATGACACAGATAGAGTTTCGGTCCAGTAACTCCTCATATAAGCTCAAACTCCCTTCAACTATATACACAACTAAACCCCAACTTCCCTCCCCTCCCCCCACCCGTGCCTTCCCCAACATCACACACCCCAACTGCTGCCCAGCACCAGCATCAGAGCTCAGGCACCCCCACATCTAGCTCCGCAAGCACCGGTCGGTGAACGGAGCCCAGTAGGGTGAGGTCACCCTAACGGCCACCCAACTAAAACTATTGTGGGGTAGAGAGTATCGCCCCGTAGGGCTCCCGATCAGATAAACATTCAGTGTCTTGACAAAATAGTGCAATCATCTGACCTTCTTTACCGAAGGTGTCACACCGACTATATTCAAGTCCCTCGAGCCACGCCATCTTGCGACGCCATTTTACGATTCCCGTATCTCTTCAGAGCCTTTTCTGGGCCGAAC
Source organism: Ambystoma mexicanum (assembly GCF_040938575.1). Lineage (NCBI taxonomy): Eukaryota > Metazoa > Chordata > Amphibia > Caudata > Ambystomatidae > Ambystoma > Ambystoma mexicanum. Next base: position 902,788,814 of record NC_090931.1, on the reverse strand, counting down.
TTCCGATTCCTGGGGGCATCCTTGCGCATCGAGCCATCCCATAGCATCCTCCGGGGTTTCAAAAAAACAAAGTTTTATGTGCATGGAAGACCTTCAATTTTGCTGGATAGAGTAACATATATTTGTGGCCCGCTTCTCTCAGCCTTCGCTTTACAGACCCGAAGTTCATGCGACTACGTTGTATAGTCAGAGTATAATCTGGATAAGCCGTGATGTTTGCCGCTCCTCTCGTGATCGTCCCTCCTTTACGGAAGTATTCCAGTATCCTCTCCCGGTCGCGGTAGTTAAGGATTTTGGCGATCACAGGCCTAGGCGGGTTCCCCGGAGGTGGCCTCCTAGTTAGGGCTCTATGTGCTCTTTCTACTGCAAATCCTTGAGATAGGGCCCCTCCAGGTATCTCCTGTAAGAACATGGATTCGATGAAATCCGTAGGGTCACGGCCCTCTATCCCCTCCGGTAGGCCCACGATGCGGATGTTGTTGCGACGGGCTCGTCCCTCAGCCTCCTCCGCTCTGCTCTCCAGGTTGCCAATCCTTTGTGTCAGGGCATGCAAATCGGCCTTATGAGTGGCGCAATCTGCTGTATTCGGGCAACTTCTTTTTCAAGGGACTCCGTGCGCTCCGCCAGGGCCCTGACATCTCGTCGTAGCAGATTAACGTCCTCCTGGACCTCCCCAACCTTGCGGTCCAGTGCAGTCTTTAGTTCAGTAACGGCCAGTTCCAGCTTTGATTCCCAGGCCGCCCTCAGTTCCACAATCGCCGCCAGGATTTCTTGGTTGGTGCACGAGGACGTCGTGCCACTCCCAGCCAGCGCATCCTTACTTTTGGTAGTGTCCTGGCTCGGGGGAGTTTTAGTGAAATCGTCTAAGGTAGGCTGTTTCACCTTCGGCCGCACCGGCCTGCTCGACATGACTCAGGAAATCGATCGGTTGCTAAAGTAGCAAGTTTGTGTACAGTGCACCTTCACAGCCAGGCCATCGTTCAACTCGCTCCTATTCGAGTCCCGGGCCCTGGTCGACCATTTTGAGTCGCCCTTTGTTCGCGGGGTCTTTTAACTCGTAGCCACCGATCTCCGTCGCCGTTGATCCTATTCTCTCCAGAAGTTCACAATGAGTGGCCAATACCTTCACACACCATCATGTGTATCGTCGGTGGTCAGCGATCCGTCGTACCGCACATATTTGCCCGGATCGTTGCAGGATCACGGGAGCTCCTCCAGAACGCGTCCTCCTACATGGCTCTCGTAGCCACGCCCCCTAGTCCACTCACACTTATACTGAGACTAAGCCTCGACTGTTAGCCTACCTTACCTTCATTGGGTTTTGGCTAACCTCAGTGCCTTCCCTGTATACCATAAATAGGGTGGCCTCCCAAAATCCTCCCACCAGCGCTGATTTGGGAAATCCTTCTTAACAAATTGGTGTGCAGTGGTAGGAGCTACCTGGCACTCAGTGTAGATTAACTGGAGTGATACCATAATTCTTGTTACGCAGAACACTTGGCTTTAAAGGGTTTAGTCCTGTAAAGGTTATCTAACCTATATTCTATTATGGAAACATACACTTCTACAGCTCTTGCTATGCACAAAGTTGAATACTTTATCGTGTGCAGAGAAGTGTTAAAGCCGATCTTGTGCAGAAACTGATAAATCACCAAGAAGCTCGAAAGAAGTCTTCACCTGGTGCTAGTGGTTTAGTAGATTATGGGGCAGGATCTAGTAGTAGCAATGGTCCTGCTCTGGAATCCACATATGGCACTTGTGAGGATGAAGAGGGCTTCTCTAACCGCAGTAACAACATCTGAAGCAGAAATTATTTTTGATATGAGAAAAGAGCTGAGGGTCAAGGAAAAATAACTCCCAATTTAATATTGCAAAGATGGAGTTTGATAAGGCTGAGAAAGAGAAGGGAAGAGCATTCCAGCTGGATTTGGCAGACTACAAAGGTCTTTCTCCACAGGGTCTGGGAATAGTTCTGGGTCCTCCACTCATCCTAGATTTCCTAAGGATCTGTTGAATGTTTATGATGACAATAACCTGTACTTGTCGACGTATGCAGCAAAAACCTTTATCATGCCAAATGGCAAATACCAGACAAAGTTGACTGTTACGCAGAAAACCAGGACATGAGATCAAGACCTGTGAGTGGCACCAGAAAGAGACCCCACGAGACTTTTTAGAGTCTTTTCCATTAGTTATGAAAAAGCACTTAAAACCATTGACTTCTGTTCTGCCACAGTTGAAGTTTGCACTGGCCCAAATTAGTGTTGAATCCCTAATGAAGGCTTTTGTTGAACTTGAAATTCTGTCATGAGTCTTTGTGGAGGCCGTTTGACCTTGTGACGCTCTCCAACCTTTATTGGTTGCGTGTGATGCTTGATGCCAGAGTCTGAGAACTGCATCATTCAATTGTTCAGGTGTTAAGTTTTTCAGTCCATGTGGACAGATTCTTAGAGGCCATCCTAATTTGGTGAACAAGAAAAGGCACTAACATCTAGCCAAACTCCCACAAGCTAGTACAACTGAGCAGTAAGGCTTGTACTTGGGAGAGTGTGAAAGTGGTGAATGGTTTCAGTTGAGCACTCTAAGAGCACTCTTAAAATAGAATAATGTATTTAGGCTTTGGACAACTCTTAGCAATAACAAACCATAGGCGAGTATCACACTAAACATGTACTACTATTATATACACATTCACCTGTGGGGTGCTCTGGCTGCACTGCACAACACCATTTTACTTATTTTATTATTTTTTTTAAACATCTTTTTATTAATTTTGATGTAACAACAAATCTTCGCAATGGAACGTCAATTAGCATGATACACTGATAAGAGAATTATATCAACAATGCCCCGCCCTCTTCGTGCCTCTCCCACGATCTGCTGAAGCGTCTATATGGGGTAACACCATCCAACGATTGGCGTGCAGAGTTAGACCTAACCAGGCGTATTCTCTACATTACTTAATGTTAGTATCAACAAGTTCTCAAATTAGATATGCTTCTGTAGTTTTACCTCGGCTCCTCATCCCTGCACATTCTAATGTACAGACCTTAAGGATCCTACCTGGGCAGGCTTGCCTGGTATGGGCTTGGGCCACTTTCCAATGCATTATCGACAGTGTGCATGCCGAAAACAGTATTATGTGGGCCATACGTCTCACATTAGGGTCTGTGTGCCAGTCTGCGTCATTGGTACCAAAGAGCATGGGGCCTGGGGCAAGAACAATAGTAGTGTTTGCGATACGTGAGATCAGTTCATGTACGTGTTTCCAGCAGTTAAATATGACCGGGCAGGACCACATGATGTCGTCCAGTGTGCCTAGCCCGCCGCACAGGCTCCAATATGCAGGGGAGTGTATCAGACCCATGCACTGTAATTTACTATGAGTGTAATAAAACCATTGGATCAATTTGTATTGGATTTCCCTATTGCGTATGTTACAACACATGGATGGAACATTCTCAAAATATGTCCCCTGCGTCAATTGAAACATGTAAGTCACTAGACCATTGTGCCAATAGGGTCATATTGCCTGTGGTGGTGTTAGGGGTGCAGATGGAGTAAAATGAGCACAGCCCTGGATATTCGGTTGGGTTCCGACCCATTTCCTGCTCACCTGCTGAGAGGGTATCATGTAATGTCTGTCTGGTAGTGTTCACTTTAATCACTCCGCGTATGATGTGGTAATATAACCACTCTGTCTGCCGGAGCTGTAGTACCCTGCTGGCCTCCGGGAGCCCCATTGGTTCTTTACCCTCGTATAACTCGGCTACCTGGATTTCCAACCATAGGGAGTTCTGGTTCTTGTCTAGGATATGATCGAGACCTATAGATAGGATTGCTCGTACGCTAATCCAATCAGGGGTATCCCGAGTGTCAGTTCCCAATAGTCCCCTCAATCTGTGCCACTGCGCTAGTGTTGGGCCAAGCAGTGGATGGATCGATCCTGATATTCTCAGGCAGTTTGCTCCATGGGATAGCCAGAATTTCAGCTGGCGTTTATGGCGCTATCAAGGGGATTTCAATTTGGCGCCAGCTGGACAGGTCGGTCATGTCCAGCCATCCGGCTTGGTAGTAGGTGCGCCAAACTGGTACCGCTGGTCTGCCATCGCCTTTGGAGGCTTGTAAGATCTCTAGCCGAACCCTGGCCCTTTTACCCTTCCAGAGGAACTTGGACAGCTGTTTGTCTATATCCTTGTACATTTTCTGCGAGGGAGCACATGCAAGCCCTAATGCAAGATATATTAATTTCGGGAGCAAATTCATTTTGCAAGCGTTGATACGTCCGATCAGGGATAGTGGAAGCGCATTCCACCTAGTAAGATCATCCGTTATCTTGGCCAATATAGGTATGTAGTTCAAGTTTCTAAGTACCTGAATGAAAGGGCCAATACGAGTCCCTAGATACTTGAAGGATTGTTTCTGTAACCGGAAGGGGCGCCCCCCAGGGTCCCATGGTATGTCCGGCCTGATAGGCAGAACCTCTGATTTCGTCCAATTCACCTGATAGCCCATCATGGGTCGGTATTCATGTAAAAGGTGGCACGGGAGTGGGAGTTAGGTCGCACGATCCCGTACGTAGACCAGTAGGTTGTCTGCGTATAAGGATTTCTGATGTTTGTTAATCTGCTTAGAATCCCATGCTGTGCATAGTCCGACATCCAGTGGTCACTGCGGAGTATTGCATTTTGTTTTTCGTAGTCGAAAAGGGGATGTCGACAAGGCGTGTCTGTAACACTATCCCTATAGTGACGTGCGGTGTACCCACAATCACTCACGCGTCAAGGTCCCTCGGATTGTTTTTTTCTGCCCAGATATTGGTCGCCTTTTCGCGGAGCTCCTCGAGAGACCTTGCAAATTCATTTACTCGACCTTTGGCCGTTATTTATTAATATTTATTTACATAAGATCCCTCCCTCGACGTAGCTGCGAGGCCTTTTCTCCGCCGAGTAAGAACTTCGACGGCGGGGACGAGACGGAAGAGATCCTTCGGCGCTGCCGAACACGTGGCTTGGCCTCGCCGGCCAAAGACGATAGGGAGAGTGGGGTCGTGGGACATTTCTTGTTTCTCTCTAAGAATGCCTTTCCTTTTCCCCTCCCTTTCCCTCGGGGTTGTTATCACAGTGAAATATTTCCTCAGCTATGGAGAGGACACCCTTTAGGTTTTGCCCACGTTGCAAGGGCGAGTTTACCTGGAAAGACCAGCATAAACGGTGTAACGGTTGCTTGCCCCTCAACCACAAGGAAGACGGCTGCGCGGCTTTTCCGCTTATTAAGCCTAAGACTTTAAAGGACAGCAGGGTCAAAAGGTGGGTGGCCTATGCCATGTCGAGGTCCGATTCCACACCCGCTGCCGCAGAAAGTGACGAGGAATGTGATAACCCGACATCCGTTGCGGAAGTCGTAGACCTCTAAGGAGCGCTCGCGCGCCTCGTCTTTCCCTGGCCCCGACAAGTTCGGCTCATGCCCTGCTTATGGGGATGAACACCCCGGCGACACTGACACACACACACTCCCATAAACACATAACCCACGGCTCTTCTTCGTCGCAGACGAAGAAACCATCAGCGCCAACGGAGACGCAGGTTCCACCGGCATCCTCCTCAGACCGTAAGAGTCTTAAGCCCCCCTTGCAACCGCAGACGCGACCAGCGACTGGGCTTCCCCCCGATAAGGGCGCTGCCCCCAAACTGCCAGACGAAGCGCTCCGTCAGAGCGCCCGTTGCCGTAGAACACGCAACACCCGTAATGTCAATACCAGAGCCCTCCGCAGACCGATTAGTCGTCGAGAGCCTGGCGAGGATCGTTTCCGCCGATAGCCAGAAGCGGACGGCGAAAGATGCGCTGAATACCGCTCAGAAGGCTAGAGAAATGCCGAAAAGGCCTGAAGGAAGGCAGGAACTGCCCCCTTCATCTAAAGGGACTCCTAGCCTACCAGAAGGATTTTCAGACGGCGACGGAGACCTTTCTTCGACGTTATGGGAGTGATCAAAGCGTTTTCAGGCCAAAGACCCTACCCCCCTCCCCCCAGACTGCTCAGGGGTACCTCATGAGACCCTGGAGAGACTCCAATTCTGTATGGAGAAGATGAAGCGGTTTATGGAGACTCAAAATCTACCACCACCCAAGAGGGCAAGAGAGGGACCTCATATGGACCCCAGGGCTAAATTCCCTAGGCTGTTTAATCCCTCCCAAGTGGATGCAGATTTATATGACCTCACTGAAGAGGACCCCCACTTTCAGGAGAAAGACGAATTTTTAGGCAACTAAGAGGAACAAAACCTAGAGGAGGAGGGTTTTGAAGAAAATCCAGATATAGGTGGGGGGGCTTCGGAGAAGACCCAGAGGAAGGTGCTTCACAGCCCTGGCAGTCCCCATCAGCGTTTTCGGACCCTGTTGCACTAAACCTGTCCCCTCCCGAGGACTCACCTAATAGGAACAGGTCACCTATAGACGATCAACCTACATTTAATGCACTACTACGCAAGGCAGCAGCGCATTTCGAAATAGACACTGGGGAGATTTCTCCTGACATTGACTTTGTGGACAAGGTAATCAAGGAGAAACCCCCTGTCAGCCAAACCATTCCCCTCCTCGCCTCAGTAAGGAGACAAATTATCCCTTCACTATCTACACCCGCGTTGGTCAGAGGGGTCAACCCGAGGATAGAAAAACTATTCAGTCCTTCTCCTTCAGACCCGTTGTACGTCAGGGGCCACTCTGTACCAGACTCCCTAGTGGTGACAAATACAAGGAAAAGAGCAGGGGTCCCGCTGTCTACCAGCGAAGCACCACCAGATAAGGAGGGTAAAAAAATGTATGCCCTGGGGAAGAGGATCACAGCCTCCGCTGCTTTTTCTGCAAGGATTGCAAACCAGAATTCCTTGCTAGCAAGTTACGCAGATGCACAATGGAGCAAGCTGTGTAAGGATGCTGAGGAGGTACCAGAACCCCTACGTAACTCCTTCTGGCCACAATTACTGAAGGGACCCTAGTCAACCAAAGCATAGTGAAAAACACTCTGGATGCTGCAGAAACAGCTGGCTGTTCCCTAGTCCAAGGAATACTCCTCAAACACCACGTCTGGCTGCGTAATTCGGGGTTTAAACCTGAAACACAAGCATCTTTAATCAACAAGCCTATAGAAGATGCCAACCTCTTTGGAAAGGCGGTTGATGAGGCACTAGAAACGTCAAAAAAAGAGTTTGACACCATCAAAACCCTAGACTAGATTTCTAGGCCTCCTAACAAACGTGGCTATGGCAATGGACGCTTTTTTCGAGGCCAACGCCAGCAGCAAAATCAGCAGCAACAATACTCTTAAAAAAACTGGTCCTCCAACCAAGGCACCAGTGGCCAATACAACCAGAGAGGACAACGCCGTGGTAAAGGGAGAGGTCGGGGTTCCACCCCTAGAGGTTCCCAAGCCACCAACACCAAATGACTCGAAGATTCGGGTCCCCTTCCATGCATCGCCGGTCGGGGGCCGGTTAACATCCTTTCTTCCAGCATGGAAGGAAATAACTTCAGACCGTTGGGTACTATCAACCATAGCCCGCGGCTGCTGTATAGAATATAACAGTTCCCCAACGTACAGACCCCCAAGGGGACGACTCATGACACCAGAACACCTCGCCATCCTTCTACAAGAAGTGGACCAGCTACTGGAAAAAGGAGCTATAGAGGTTGTGCCTCTATCTCAGGTAACGGAAGGTATTTATTCAGTGTACTTCCTTGTACCCAAAAAGGACTTAACCATGCGCCCTGTATTAGATCTGCGCACAGCGAACAAATTTGTCAAACCTCAAAAGTTTCGTATGGTGACCTTATAGGAAGTGATCCCCCTGCTATCTTAAGGAGATTACATGTCAACACGGGGCATGAAAGATGCATACTTTCATATTTTAATGTTGCAAGCGCACAGAAAATACCTCAGGTTCGTGATAGAGGGCAAACACTACCAGTCAGAGTGCTACCCTTCGGGATAGCATCAGCACCGAGGGTATTCACGAAAGTAGTGGCAGTGGCCCACCTGCGCAGGTTGTCCATCCCAGTATACCCTTACCTCGACGATTAGCTCATAACAGTGGATTCTTACGAAACATGCTTCTCAAATACCCAAAAGACTGTAGACCTTTTGTTCCAACTGGGCTTCTCCATCAACGAGAAGTCGTCCAGCCTGGGCCCCAGCCAAGTCAAACAATTCCTAGGGGCTCTAATTCGAACAAAGGACGGCTTCGTCTTCCCCACCAACGAGAGGGTCCAAAACATGCTGTTTCAGATCCCTCAATATGTAGCAGGTCGAGAGGTGACGGTACGCAAAGCAATGTGCTTGCTAGGAATGATGGCGTCATGTATTTATTTGGTACCCCACACGCGTCTGCGCATGCGCCCATGCAAGAGTGGCTCAACAGCCAGTGGTGTCAGGCCAGCGGACAATGGGACGATCTAGTGGTGGTCTCGCAGGCCTTGGTTCTCTCGCTACGGTGGTGGTCGAAGGAAAACCTGGTAATAGAGAAACCATTCGCCACCCCCGCAGTGGAAGCCACTCTAACCACAGACGCATCCCTCACAGCATGGGGGGTTCACCTATCCCATCAGACTGCTCACAGAGTTTGGACTCAGAACGTAGCTTCCAAGCACATAAACTTAGTGGAGCTACTTGCTGTGTTCAAGGCACTAAAAGCCTTCCAGGCACACCTAAAAGGGGAAAACAGTGATGGTCCTCACGGACAGCACCACAGCCATGTACTACCTCAACAAACAAGGGGGCACTCACTCTCCAGGACTATCTAAGCTGTCCCAGAACATCTCGAAGTGGGCTCTCAAACACATGTTCCTACTGTCACAACATGTACCAGGGGAACTCAATCTGCTAGCAGACGAACTAAGCAGAGACTTCCCTCTGCCCTCAGACATCGTCTTTGACGTTTTCACACAATGGGGATTCCCATAAATAGACCTGTTTGCAACCCTGGAGAACTCAAAATGCCTAGATTACGCCTCCAGGTACCCCCAGAACCAATCCAAGGGGAACGGTCTATCGATTCCATGGTCAGGGAAATTTGTTAACGCTTTTCCCCCCCGACGCCCCTTCTCAACAAAATTGTGCACAAGATGCACCAGGAACAAGTTACCATGAGAGTGGCCCCTATGTGGGCCCGGCAGCCATGGTTTCCTCACCTGATGGAGATGGCTCTATCTCCTCCAGTGAAACTTCCCTGCCCGTACAACATGCTGTCACAGGACAAGGGCAGGACACTGCACCCATGCCCTCAGACCATGAACTTAGCAGCCTGGCTCTTGAGATCGTAGAATTTGGACATTTACAACTCCCGCAGAGGTGCATGGACATCCTCAGGGAGGTTAGAAAGCCTAACACTCGTCACTGTTATTCTAGCAAATGGAAGAGATTTGTCATCTAGTGTAGAGGAAGAAACATCAAACCTGTTGACTGCTCTCCCACACAAATTGTTCTGTACCTGACCCATTTACTGGACTCCGGTCTAGTTTTCAATTCTATTAAAGTCCACCTAGCGGCACTTTCTGCATACACCACTTCCCAGCTTAAAGTGTCATGGTGGATAGTCCCAGTTATTAAAGCCTTCATGGAGGGGGGTAAAGAGAATACCCCCTCCGATAGCAAACCCATCTCCCGGCTGGGACCTAAATGTGGTACTTACCAGGCTCATGGGCTCACCCTTTGAACCCATGCACAAGGCAACTCTTAAAGACCTCACTCTTACTACCGCCTTCCTAATAGCTATCACCTCCATTAGGAGAGTACGTGAACTACAGGCTCTTTCTGCTCTAGACCCCTTTGTAACGGTTCACAAAGATAAGGTGGTTCTACGCACACACCCAAGGTTTGCACCGAAATTAATCTCGAAATTCCATGTAGACCAGTCAATAGAACTACCAACGTTCTTTCAAAACCTTTCAAATTTGGGAGAGAAAAGCCTGCGTACACTTGATGTGCACAGAGCGGTCATGTTTTATATGGAAAGAACTAGACCACTGAGAAAGACTAATCAGTTCTTTGTCTCGGTGGCAGCAGGAAGAGAAGGAGATGCAGTCTCAAAGTCCACTATATCTAGATGGATTGTTCAATGCATCACGCTCTGTTACACTCTTGCTAAGAGAGAACTACCCTTCAAGCCAAGAGCACACTCTACTCGAGGCACTGGGGCCCCTTGAGTCCATTTGAGTCCATTTGCAAAGCGGCAACCTGGAGTTCTGTACACACCTTTACAAAACACTACTGTCTAGAAGCCCACTCTAGATCTGATTCCCAGGTGGGACAAGCAGTATTAAGACATTGAAATCTAAATTTGAAAGGGGGGGGGGGCGGCAAGGTTCAGCGCAAGGACCTGTTAGGCTTGAGTGTAATGAGAAGCGCTGCAGGTGAGTGCAGGGGGCGGGACTTGCCAAGTCTTCCACCAGGTAGGTAGGATTAAGTACAGGTTTTGCAAACACACTGCGCACAGACACTAGTTAAGACCACGTTGGTATAGTAGTTTTAATTAACACTAGGGTAGCCTGACACGTTTTTCGAGCACTTGCTCTTCCACTGAGGCTGCAGTGAATTGTGAATCAGTTGCGAACCATAGGTATGGTAAGTGATTGAAGAATAAGTCTCACGGGCTCCACTGTCACTTGCAGTTGCAACAACAATTATTAGAGCGTTTCCGCGTTGAGGCAGCGTCTCCGCTGCAAAACCGAAAATCCAGTATTAAGACATCTTTTCTCTACTGTTCCTTCTCACAACCCACCTCCAACTCTGGGCATTGCTCGCTAGTCTATGCACAGCATTTGATTCTAAGCAGATTAACAAACATCAGAAGACAATGCATTACTTACCGTAAAAGCATTTCTGATGGTTGTATCTGCTTAGATTCACATGCGCCCACCCTTCCTCCCCGCTCGGATGGAAGGAACATAGACATCTTTTTATATCTCTTTTCTGTACTCGCGTCTAGAAGGCTCCCTCAGGGCAGAAAAAATACAAACAGAGGGACCTCGACACGTGAGGGATTGTGGGTACACCGCACATCACTATAGGGATAGTGTTACAGACACGCCTTGTCGACGTCCCCTTTTTGACTAATGCAATACTCCGCAGTGACCACTGGATGTCGGACTATTCACAGCATGTGAATCTAAGCAGATACAACCATCAGAAATGCTTTTACGGTAAGTAATGCATTGTCATACGGTGCTGCTCCGTTCCTCTCATCACACCGCACCAATGCGGATCATTACGGAGTTTCTCCGCTAGCAGCTGTATGGACAGCGCGTACAGGAGGGGGGACAAAGGGCAGCCCTGTCTGGTACCTTAATATAGGTAAAATGTATTTGAAGTATTTCCGTTTGTGATTACTGAGGTTTGGGAATCGGTGTAGAGTAAGCGTATAAGCCTTATTAGTGCCGGTGGGAATCCATAGGTAGCGAGAGCATTAAACATAAAGTCTCACCCTTTATTAAATGTTTTCTGAGCATCGATTGTTAATATTAATTTGTCGGGGTCCTTCTGCCCCGCCAGGACATATAGGAGTCTCTGGACATTGCCCACCGAGTGGCGGCCGGTGAGATCCAGTCTGATCCTTGTGTATAAGTTGAGGGAGTAGTTTGTCAATCCTGGACGTTAAGCACTTAACCAGGATTTTGGCATCCGCCTTATAATTAGCGAATTTGGCCAGTAGGATCCACAGTCCTCGGGGTCTCGCCCCAGTTTGTGGAAGACAATAATGTTGGCTGCCATCGTCGAGTTCGGTAGGTGCCCTATAGCTGATGCTTCGATGAAGAACGAAGCGAGTAGTGGAGCCATTCGATCATTCATTATTCTATAAAGATCTATCGGTATGCCATCCTGGTCAGAAACCTTCACCCCGGATAATGAGGCAATAGCGTGGGAGACTTCATCTGCTGTTATTGGTTGCTCCAGCTCTGCCTTTTGTGAGTCGCTAACAGAGCGCAGTTGAAGTGAGGCGAGGAATGCCGAGATACACTTAGGGGCAAGTGGGCATGGTTTAGCATATAGTTCACGGTAGAATTCCTCAAAACCTTTTGTTAATATCTTTTTCGTATCTGAGCGATCTCCCCTCCTTGTCTCTAATACTGGGAATTTATTGAGAGGCATGTCTAGGACGGAGGGCAAGCGCCATCAGGTGGAAGGGCCTATCGGCATCCTGAAAGTCGTTCTGAGACCAGCTAGTGAATGACTTCTGCACTCGTTGAGTTGTGATCTGTTTAAGTCCCCCCCCACCCCCACCCCTCCCGAGTGTATGTGTTAGGGTCTCAAGTCCGCTTGTGTTGGGCTTCTGCAAGTATAATGTCAGCTTCAAGCCAGCCTCCTCGCTCCTGCCACCCTCCTGTTTGTAGGCCCACCGCGAGATGCACTGCTCCCTGAAGAATGAGGCTGCAGAGTATCTTGGGGTTAGGTTTGTGTGCCAGAGTAGATCAATATCCTCGCCCACGCTCCTGGTGACCTCTGGGTATGTGAGTGTTCTTAGGTTCAGACGCCACGCCGGTCTAACCGGGGATGTATCCATTATCCTATAATAAGTAAAGATACTAGGGCGTGATATGACATTGTCATTAGGAGAATTGAGCATTGGCGGATAAGGGGTGTTAGGGAGAATTCTCTGTAAAGGCTAATTTCCCAAACTTAGTGAGTCCCCCAGCAGCTTTGCTGGATTTTTAGGGTTTATTTCTTTCTCCTGCTAAGAGTGAGACTCTTTTCTCCCACTCTTAGGCATGATTTAAGAATGTCCTTTGACTTTGTTATGTGTTTTATGGGCTATGGGGTCTTTTACTCCATAGGGCTTCATGTGTTTTTGGTATATGTGCTACACAGCACCCTCAGTGCAGTAACACAGGGGTGTCATAGTGACCCCCAAACATAGACTCCATAACCTGGGACTGACTGTCTCCCAGGGCATGTAAAGTCACCATTGACTTTTCTAGTCTTAAATTGTGAACAGAACCAATACAAACCATCATATTGTGGAAGTACTGGTAGGGGTAATTCGATTGCCCCTGGGTCTGTTTTTCAAGGGGGCACTGTCCAGTGCCCCCCTTGTCGAGTTTCTGGCTGGTGGCAGTGGTTACCACACGAAATATTCCATCGGAATATTTCCTATGGTATTTTCCAATTCGTTTTAAACGCACCAGTTTTTCGGTGCAATGTTAAAGATACCGCCGGGTCATTTATTTAATATTTTCCCCGGTTGGGTCTTTTTGCCAGGTCTCGGTTTTAAAATCGCGTTTGTGTTCGCCTCTGTAACTCCAACCCAAGTTGAGCCCTTTCATCCACTTTTGGCGGGCTTCTGCATAGAAGCCTCCAAAAGTGGTGCCACACTGTCTAGGTCTACAGGATGTTTGGGAGGGAGGGGGGAATAGGCACCCTGGACTGAGTTGCCTTGGCAACTCAAGTCGCACTCTTGTGTGATTGGCCCAGCGGTGAGCCGCCCAGCTCACCACTTAAAATGTTTGATTGACAGCTAGGCTGATGAATGGGGGTTTTGCTGCATAAAAGCAGGGCTTTGGGGACTGGAACTTCAGAAGTCGCCACAGGACCTAAAGAATCCAAAGAGGGGAGAAGCTGAGCCATCTACAATGACGACACCACCGGTGGAGCCCTGCTGTACGAAACTCGCCACTTTCCCGACGACAGAGAAGATCTGCTTCCAGGAGAGTCTTCTTCCCTTTGAGCTAGTGGGACCAACCAGTTCGCCTTTTTCGCCTTCCTGGATCGTCTCGTGGTCAAATCGCCCGTGCCAAGCACCCCGGCGGCCAGATAGCCACGCTTCACCACTACCGCGAATAAAAGCGTAGTACCTTTTAACCAGGAAACTCTGCGGCTGGTTTCTTCCCTGGCAGTGCAACGACCTCCAGCTTTCCTCCACGTCGAGATCTTCTCTTCCCTTGGACGAAGCACTGACTTGCCCCCGCTGCCAGGAACAACTGCCCCCGCTGGAGCTTTCTCACCATTCAGGTACTGTGTCGCGCCTGGTCTCCCTTGCAACAGACTGTCCAAGGTGTCCCGTAAATCCATGGCTCTCTATCCTGGGGTGACATCGGACCCGTTAACATTACCTTTCTAACTTGATCCAATCTCTTTTTGACTTTCCTGCAAAGACTTTTAGTGCATTTCCACTGTGTGATCTTGGGCACATTCCGCCTTGCTCTCCAAGAGTGGGCCTGGCCTATGAACTTTTTGCTCTACAGTAGACCCTGCCTTTCTTGACTTGCTGTGGTTCTTTAAAAGTGTTGGTACTGTGTGATTTTCCTATTCTGCCTTTTCTCTCCCTTTTTTAACTATTATTGGAGTGCCATCTATTGTTACGCGCTCACCTCTGTTTTGTTAAATAAGTGGTGTCTTAACCTAAACTTGTCAAATAATTAAATAGGGAGGTGTATATATTTCTAGTGACTGTGTTTGAACTTGCTTGACATATTAGTGCCAGTGTATTTTTACACGTGTGTTTTTAAATAAATATCTATATACTTTTATACCAAATCTCTGGTCAGTGTTTGCTTGTACTACTGTATTTCTAGCCCTATTGTGTGTACTCTATATACTGCCTAACTCTTCTTTAGAGAAGTCTGACTGCTCAGCCACAGCTACCAGGTAAATCTGGGTGGTACAGACTGCTACCAATTGGGTTTACTGCTAACACCTGTAGTCTTAAACTTTTTTGCAGTGGTCCCTAAGGGAACTGCACAGGTTTCTGCCTAAAAAGGGACCAGGATATTCATCGGGCCAACCAAAAATCTAATCTGGAGTATGACCTGTGGCCAGTGCTCCAGATAAGATTTTGAGGTGGGAGTATTTTACTCCCTATTTTTAAACTTTGAGAGTAAATGTAATTTAAAGAGAGTAAAAATGACTTTTCTCCTTTGCAAGAGTGTAAAATGTATGTGACCTACAGTAGACGTTTGTAAAAAAAACTGTATGGAAATCATTACTATACGGCAGCTTTCTGCATTGTGACAGAATACACCTTTCATTATTTTTCTAATGTCTGGCCATTTGAGCTCACCTCTATATATTTTAATGTTGCAAACACAAAAACCTAGCCAATTGCATAGTAAAGCAAGCATGATTCGTATTTTGTGTTTTAAGGTTCACTAGCAGAATTGTCTTTTCATGTTTCAAGTCCTCGTTTCCTAGAGCTGTTACTACCTAATGGGATGCCAATGTTATGATACAATAGTGCAGAAATCCAAGGACTCCATGCTAAATTCTATATCTAATCTCATGGTCAAATGGTTATTTATATAGCGCTTTCGGCAAAGCCCTGTACATAGAAAATTTGTATCACAATTATCACCAAACTGAAGTCGGTACTCCTTTATCGACCTTGAAAGAATGAAAAACTGAGTTGGCCTTGCCTGGATTCGAACCTGCAACCTACAGATCACGCACAGATCGTAGCTACAAATGCTCAACCGGCTGAGCTATCTTTTTGGCTAACATCCTTCAGAGGTCGGTTAACTGAGTATCGACTGAGGTATAATAATCACAGTGCCTAGATGTTGGACGTACCATGTATGAAGCCCTACATAAAGTTAAATACCTGTGAATTATCACAGGGGCAGGTTTTCTGAGTTTCTGTTTCAATTACAAATGTAACTTTCTTTTGTTTGTTTTTGGATGTCCTTTTATAATTACGCAAATGACACTCTGATTCTCTGAGGTTTTGAACCATCTAATAGCCTATGGAGCGAAACGGTCAGAAGCTGCCTTGCTGCTATCAAACGCTGGTCGGACGTCACATTTTTTAAAATGAAGCCTGAAAAACAGAGATACTGATTGTTACTTCAGTCCGCTTTCTTCGACTCCATCATTTCGGTCTGACAATTTTAGCCAATGTCCGGAACCAAAACAAGTGATCAAAAATCTTGGTATAATCATGTACAGTGTTAGAACTCTCATAGATGTCATTAAGGGGTTGCCAGGGGTCGCAACTGCGACCCCTGAGGTCTCCCTTGCTACCCCTGTGGTCTTCTTTGCTACCCTATATAAAAATAGGTTTTTTATTTCTTTTGTACATTTTTTTTTATTGTGGCTCATGGGCTGTGGCCAGCAGCATGTGACTCTTTGTTTCTGGAGTGGCTAGTTTTCTGATAGATATAGCCACTTAGATAGCTCAGTGGGTTGAGCTCTGGCTCTCCAATGTGTGTGTTCTGCAGGTTGCAGGTTCGACTCCCAGCAAGGCCACCTCAGCCTTTCATCCTGCTGCGGTTGATAAATGAGCACCAACATGGTTGATATTGTATGTATATTTGTTCTATATGAAGCTCTTAAGTGTAAGTGCTATATAATAGCACATCATTATCATTTGGCCTTGGACGTCTGCTTGCATTTATAGTGATTTGGTATTATGGGCCTATATGCACTGATATTAACAATGCATATGGTGATCCATTCTTGTATGAAATGTATACCACTTTACAGTGATATCATTACCATATTTTTTGTAGTGTACTTAGAAACAATGCTATGTGATGCCACTTCCTGTTTTGTCGAGGGGTGAAAGATTGTGTTCCATCACTTCCCATGATGTCAGTTTGGGGTCAAATGACATCACTTCCTGTGATGTCATCAGAGGTCAAGGGTCATGTGATATCACTTCTGCTACCCCTAGCATTTTGGTCAAATGACGCCCCTGAGAACTCAACAAAAAGCTGGGAGCTAGAAATAAATCCAGTTATTTTCTTGTTGGGGAAAATCTGAAATGTTCTACTTTGTCACCTTTGCACATCAGGTTTTGGTAATGAATGCCTTTGGATTATCAGTCAGTAAACAAACTTTAATTTGATATTGTACCTTCATGTCAATACATAAAGTACAAACGTGGCAAAATAATTTAAAATTCATAAGCAGTCTACATTCATTTCTAATGAAGGGGAGACCTGCTCGCACCCTCAGACAATTATCGCTGTAATCCTTAGACTTGGTTAGAAGACCATTACAATAGCTTCTTTCTTAGCTTCGAAGACCTATGGGTGTATCGGGCAGTTGCAAAAACAACATAAGGTTGTACGCTCTGACTCAAGTAGGTCACAGCTGAGCCAGTATCCCTTCCTCCTTCAGTATTGGTTTCAGATACATACACCAGAGGTGCTTTGCTTTCAAACAAATCAACATGAAATGCAACATAGACTCCCTTGCTGTCCCACACATCAAACATAGATCCAACTTCAGTTTGTTCCAGGGTTGCATGAAGGCAGCCACAGGGAGAGTTCCTTGTCTCACTCGCATGTACAAAGACTTTTCAAACGGTGGTGTAATTATATTAAAAAAATACTTTGTACCAGGCATACTGAGTTTGAGGTATCCAGGGTTCAACTTCATAGTATCAGCCACTAACTGGTACTGAGCTCTTAGGACCTCTGCGTTCATTATTGTTTTCTTTGTTCCGGCTGGCTGAGACCGAGGGTTGTCCCATACATTACCCCCCGCCCTCATGCCACAAAGGGTCTTTTTGACATGGCGCAGCCAATCGATTGATTTCCCCTCCATCTATAGACCTAAGATGACATAGCTTGTCTCTAGATTTTTCCAGCCCATCCTGGTGCTGCAGTCTTAACCATAAAAGAGCGGGTCTGAAGAACTTTTGTTCGCTTATTGTGAGTTTGGCCGTATTGGCATGCCCCCATAACTCCTCCCCATACAGGGTTGCCGGTATAGCCTGCCTTCCATACAGGTCCAGAGCAGGGGAAATCGCACCATGCCCATGTCTTGCATGGTAGGCATTGATCGACCCACTGTATTTTTCCAGGGTAGTGACCACACGTCCCACCTGCACCACCCAGCCTTCAGTCTTTTGAAATCATACCCCAAGATAGTCAAAATACTTGACTTGGTCGAGCTGAACTCCATCCGCCTTGAGCACTCGGGGCTTAAATATTGTAAATCGTGGTTTGAACACCAATACTTTAGATATATTGATATTCACATGCAATTGCAGCTCCTTAGAATTGGACACAAAGATCGCCAGATATTTATCCAATCCTTGCCGGGTTGTTGCCAATAAAAACTGCATCATCCGTGTAGAATAAGGCAGGATACTTATCTGCAGCCATCTTTAGGCAGTGCTGACACCCCCACAACAACGAATAAATGATATCTTTCTATATAGAGGTTCAATAAAAGAGGTGCCAGGGCACAACCCTGCCTCACCTCCATACTAACATCAAAGGTGGTTGTGTTTTCACTCCTTAGACCATAACAGAACAAAGCAACATTTCCAGAATATAAAAGCCTAATTATCCAGATCAAATGAACTGGGACTTTGCGTAATGTCAAACGCAGTCCTTAAGTCAAGGAATGCAGCATATAGTTGCATTCCTTTTTTGAACTGTGTATTTTTGAATTATAAAATGATGCATAAAGCAATGGTCTAGAGTGCCTCTATTCCTTATAAAAACTACAACATCTTTAACCGCTGTACATACTTTCAAAATGTTGCTGCCCAACCGTCTGCGCTGATACAGCAGTCAAATGTCTGATCGCCCTTTAGTTCACGGTCTGTTATCCATTGCCAAAATAGCACATGGAGTCAGGTAGGTCATCCTTTTTCAAAACGGGCTGCTAAGGTATGGATCGCGACACCTCTGACAATCTGGAAAAAAAACAATCTACTACTATTTAGAAAGACACTCAAAACATACTTAGTCTCCCTTGAATCTCCTATAAAATCTTTCTTGACGGGGTCTACCTTTTCATGCTGACCTTGAAAGTAATTTTTTGTCTCATTCAATATCGCCAAGATATCAAGGGGAACGCTAGCACTTTCTAAAACCCAATGCCAAATACCAAACTACCCCTGGGATGGATAATCGTTTCCAGGAGGTGTCGCCATCCAGAAAACTCACATTACCTGGATGCACCTTGGCCCAAAGGACAAGACCCGGCCTGGAACAGGGGGAACACGCAGGTTGCCCAAATGTGAAAGGGATTGACTTCCCCAATCTGACGCCAAAAAAACTGTGACCACGTGGTTGGGTGGAATGAAATGAAGGCTGGACAGTGGGTTAAGACCAATGGATCAGAAAGAAATGTGGAGCAGAACTTTGAGGCTTTTGGCTTATTTCGGGAGAGTGAAGGTAAGGTGTTTGGATTGAGAGGGTGGTACCAATTTGGTTGTTTGTGTGTAGTGAGTGAGAGATTGACTGAAGATAGCTTTAGAGTGGGAGCAGGAGGGGGATTGACAGAGTGTGTGTATGTGAAGAAGCAAGCGAGGCAGGAGTAGTGTTGGGAGGCGTGAGATTTTCAGGGACGCGTATAAGATCAGCAGGGAGCTGAAGGGTGGAGACAGGCGAAGACGGAGAGAGCGTACTGTAAGGGAGGCATGGTGTCGCAAGCATGACACTGTCACAAGAGGTACAAGTTTCAAAACCTTTATTCAATTTCCGGGATTTGGAAAAACTCCTGCTTTACCCTATAGCCATGATGGGAGTAGTCTCTACCATCAAATAATAAAGAAAGCACAGTCCTAGTCAGTCTTTGTCAAATCAGAATGGCATATATTAACAAAACCTAATGCCTGCCTTATCGCTCATACAAAAAGTGTGTAAAGGGAATGTGTGTGTAAAGGATAATCAGTGTTCTAACATAAAGGATAAAAGTGGCTGAGTCAGCTCTCTTCCCCACATTGGACAGCACCGTTTAAGACGTCCCCCGTAGACAGGATGACACACTCTGGCTCAAGAACGCCTGGCCTTCTACGTTAAAATCACTTAATCCAACGTTTCAAAAGTTATTTTACAGTTCAACAAAAAGTTCACATAGGTCTCACTCAGCTGGACTCGGACCTCTCAATCATCAAGTACCTGATTCAACGCAAATCTCCCTCAGCTAGGCTCAGACTTCGCAATCACAGCCCTTGCAGGGGTTCCCTTCCCCAAGCTTAATGCACATTTGTTAGGGGTTCCCTTCCTCTAACTTATCACACTTTCGGTCTCCCTCAATCAGGCTCAGACCTTTCACTGATGTCGAATACTTTCCAATGTGCGAGGCCTTAACTATAGACTTTTGCAGGACGACTACGACTTTCTCTTCATCTCACACTCGTATGTTATTTGCCTCAGTGTGTCTGTCTGTCTTGGTAGTTCAGCACCATAAGCACAAAAGCGCAAAGAAATCGTTCTCTCGCACTCACCTTTTCACTTCCCCTTTTGTGGGGGTTAATCTTGATCATTACGCATTTCAGAGTTTGTTCACTTTGCTGCTTTATAACAAACCATTTAACATTTTGCAGACACTTTGGGGTGGGCTACTTCCTTTCGCCAGACTGCTCCGCTACTCTATCACTGGCTTCACAGTTATCAGCGACTTAAATGTTCATCACTGTTCGCTTTCTTTTGCGTCTCACCACCTTGTGCGCAACCTTCACTTGTGAGATATACTGTTGCGACTTCAATCTTTCCTTGACACAAACCGGCCTTTCATGTCTTTCACTAACTCACAAGGTGTGTACCTTCCTTTCTTGTCTCAGCGGCTTTAATTCACAAGTCAAGGTTAATACCACAGGCTTGGCCTCGCCTCGCCAACTCTGTCGTTCACCTGGGAGGGTTGCTGGCGTCCTTTAAACACAATGGAGGTTTCTTTTTGTCTGCGATTTGGCTTTCTCTGCGTCTCCTTCACGGTTTCCCAGAAGTAACGACCATCTTCAGGGTTTCCCCACTATTTGCTCTAGTTCCTCGATCAGTTGTCCTGCTCCAGTAGGTTTGCCTTCGCCCCGGAAGATCTGTTCCTTCTCGTGTTCCACCTTGCTCCGAGTGTGTCTCTTTGTACTGCCTTTTATCCATGCGGGGAGAGCTAATGGGTATCAGATGTATGTGATTAAAGTCTAGAGCCTGACTTTGCTTTACCGGATTAGTGGGACATGTCCAATGAGATATGTAAGGGTTAGCCTTTTTCCTCGGCCCCGTGTTTGTGCATAAAGAGGTGGGGGGGGAGTTGGGACATTGGAGAGTCCTGTGAAATAGGATCGGGAATGGGTACGGGAAACTGGGAATACTGCATCTCCCCATCGGTTGCCACACCCCCTCTCCCCAAAGACCTCTCACCTATGTGATCCTCCTGCACTGGTCCACCCCCAGGGTCTGGATCCAAAGGCGATGGCCATGTCCTGGCCACTTTAGAGAAGGAGAGATCGACCCCCGGGGACTAGTAGGGAAGACGCCCTTTGGTTTCTCACGGTACAGATCTGGAGATGAAGTGTGAATAGAGAGAGGAGAGAGGCGATTGAGGAAAAGTTTGGGAGACTATCATCTTGATGAAAAGGGCACCAGGACAACCAGACTCCCACACTAGGTAACTTAATAAGTCTCCAAGGGGGTTGGGTGAAGACAGCTCCTGCCTTTAGGACTCCTTATAGTAGGGCTATCCTAGACAGTAGGGGTTGCCTGGCTATGGTGAACCTGTACAGCAAAAAGACCTTTTGAAATTGGTTGACTTGGCTAAGGAAGTATGAGCCATCTTCCTTAACAAGGTTAAGGATAGAGGGACCATCCCTGCATTTGGGGCCAACTTTGCCTCATTTTGTTTTTGTATCTATATTCATAATAAAAGTTGAAAACCTTTTGCCTTGTCAGGTGACTTATGAATATTTTGTGATGCAGCTCAGATTGACTTTTACCCCAAAGTTAAGTAAGTTTGGTATGTCTAAAGATTTTCTGAAAAAGATGATTTCTTTTTTTTTGTATTGCTCTGTTGCAATAACATTTCCAAGGATTGGCAAGCCTTCATTGTGGAGCTTTTCTTTTCAGAAACCCATACTTTCTTTCACACTTTGATGCAGAAGAAGTTTACACGCGAGTAATCATTCAGAGATGAAGAAAGACTTGCTCTGTTATAGAAAACCATTGACAATTTCACACGATTCACACATTATTCTGTTGAAGTTACTTCAGTTGCTATTTAGGAGGCCATGCGTTATCACTCTTTACGGCTAGAATATTTATACATTGTCTGCCGTCAGACCTTTATGGTGGCATGTTAGGATGGATAGACCGTAGCCTGTGCCCCAACACATGCTTTTGTTAGTAGGCCAATGACTATCTGAAATGAGAAGGTTGGGTTGATTTGTCTAGCTTTTCTTTTGTGATTGGATATTGGGGAAGTAATGCATCTTTTCCCTTTACTTTAACTGTGCATATGATTGTTGAAAGGCACCAGTTTCTACGGTATAGTGTCCATCAGTCTTGAAAGGATATTCGACTGGATAGCTGCAGTACCTATTTTTGATGCCTCTGATGTTATGCGTTTCAGGATAAAGAGTCCCTACAAAAGCAACAGTACAATAATGCATTGCAGATCTCTGCATTGCAGTCCAAACTAGATGAAGCTAGACACCGTTACCCTCCAGACAGTGACACTGGTCATACGCTGAAGGAACAGTTGCAGGCTGAACACGAGGCATTATTGATTAAAGAAAAAGAGGTATGTTGGTGCTGAGACTTAGCTGTGTGCAAGGGCATAGTTATTAAAGTATTGTCTTATTGAGATGTCTGAGATTTAGTTTGGTGACAAACATGCATTCCTAGTCTGGGTCGGGGATGTGCTATTGATTCTGATTAGTGTGTCCACTGTTCGAGATTATATTATGCATGCTGTAGAGTAACAAGTATGACATAGCTTGCTGTATTCTGGGAGTTGACAGTTTCAGGCTAGCAGTTGGGTGTATTTTGGGAACAGGCAAAGTACCCAGTCTTGCATGAATTGATGTACCGTGGGAAATGTAGTTGTGGTTTAGTCAATAAAGTAATTGCAATGAGGTAGATTTCTGTGACAGTTATTGAAAATAGAGGTGGTGACACTCCGACCCCACCTGGATGGAAACACTTGGTGCTGGGGATCTGTATTTTATTTCTGTGTCTGAATATTGAAAGCAATTAATTAAAACATTGCATACTGGCATGTTCTTCCTTACTCACGTTTCACAGGCTGAAAGTCTAGCAGAACAGGTAGAACATTTCAGAGAGGGGCTATTGAATAAAACGGAAGAGATTCTTCAACTTCACTTGCAGCTTGAGGTTCAGAAGAAACAAAGTGAAAGCAGCATGCAACACCTGCAAGAGGACAACACTTTGCTTAAGGTAAGTACATTTAGTACAATAAAATGTTCCTGAAGTTAAATATTCAAGCAAAAGTTGGCATGCAACCCCTATGATTAGAAGGTGGTGGTCCATAATGAAAAATACATATGACTGAAGTAATACCAATGTTTAATTTTCCATTATATACCTACGTGCATTTAGCCTAAATTGTACAAGGTAGCCATAGTTCGAATTTATCCTAATTTGTACAAGTTAAGCATGTTACGCACTTAGACTAAATACAAAATATGGACAGCGCTGTGGACCTAGGTCAAATCACCTTCAGTGCAGGTTTTCTTTAAACAAGAAAAAAAATGTATTGGTCAAAACAGACAATTTCAACCTTTAACATACAAACTTTACTATTTCTTTAGCCCACTTGAGCCTCTTTAAATGTCCTCCTGATCGGTCCGTCCCCTGCCAGACTGGACACCATTCTCTAAGAGCGATGAAGAAATCTGTTCCATCAATTATAAGGCGTCCAGTGTCTGGCCAAGTTCATGTACCGGCTTTAGGCATTCCCACCTTTCATCCCCAGTTGCAGATTCCATTGGGGCATGGGTGGTCTTCAAATACAAGCTCCTTAGTTTTTGAAATCTCAGGCAAGTGATAGTCAAATGTCTCGTGGTTTCCAGGTTTTCGGGGATCCTACAGAAATGACAACATGCATCTTGCATTATAATCTGTTTTCTTAGGTACTGCACTTCTCTTGACACCAGTAGGTTTAGTCTGCAGCGTATCAATAGATTCCTGTAGTGAGATGATGGCAATCTTGTAAGATACCGGTGGGGGAGGGGGGATGATTACATTTTTTCCTTTCCCAAATGATGTTATGGCAGTAAATGTTTTGTGCCTTCTGCAGGTCTGTTTCGGCCCAGTCCTTCTCCCGTAAAAGTTTCTTGGCCTTATCCAGATGTTCTTTCAGTGCCTCTATTAAGATGGTGTTCTGTTGTAATAAGTCATTACATTTCTGTTTCCAAATGCAAAGAAATTTCTCACACTTGTTGTTGTTCCTTGAGTTTACCAAAATCTCAAAGGGAATTATCCAAAAGGCATTTACAATAGTGAGATGGTTTTCCATAAGACTATCGAAACCATAGATTGCAGTCTCAATTCATGTCTAATTGTTTCCACTTTTAGACAGTTTGGAAGTCTAAGGATTTTCCGCCAGAAATAGGCCTCGAATTTCCCCCATTCTGCCCAGGATAGGTTTAGACAGGTCTCAGCTGCATGGGTCAGGATAGGTACGACCTTTTGCTTGTAGAAGGAGATAATCGGAATCATGGAGTAAGTGCCTTATCTCCGATGTAGAGCTCTCCCCTGGTTTGTTTGTTTTTCTAGTCGTTCCCTGATAGTTTATTTGTGCCCGCTCATTGATGTTTTTATTAATTTTGACCCCCAAGTATGTTATAGTTTCTACTATTTTCAGCACCTGTTTATCGATTCTCCACATAAAGGCAGACTTTTTCTTCCTGGCACCAAGGGCAGATTGCATTACCAGGATCATCGACTTATCTACATTGATTTTCATTCTATTTTGATCAAGGTAATCCTTGAATTCCACTATTCGTCGTTGCAGCCCTATTGCCATCTGGTCAATAAAGACAACATCATCTGCGTAGAGAATCCAGGGGAGTTCAGACCCTTCGAACTTCGAGGGAAATGCTCGTATTTTCTCCTGGGAAGCTTATATGTCCGCCAGATACAAGGCAAATAGAAAAGGAGCTAACGCACAGCCCTGTTTGATGTCCTTAAACGTCAGGATTTTCTCCATTGTATCCCCTCCCTTTGAGACATTATTTTAATTGTATTGGAATAAAGTGCTTTTATTGCTTCCAAAAGGTCTTCGGGGCAGTGCCATTTTTCCAGTTTGGCCCATAAGTGTTCTCTACTGACTGCATCAAAGGCTTGTTCGAGGTCTATAAATCCTAGGTAGATATTCCCTTTTGATTCAAGTGCTCGTAGTTTCAACAGATTTAATAGAAACGGATTCAGCGAGGTGCCCACCCCGGTCATAAAAGCCGTCTGGCGTTTGTCCAGGATTTCGGCCTTGATAGCCCAGTTTTTCAGGTCTCTCAGCAGAATCGAGGAGAACATCTTTCCTGTGGAATCTAAGAGGGCAATAGGCCTGTAGTTCCTAGGGTTAGTACGGTCTCCTTTCTTGAAGATCATAACTATCAGGGCTTCCTTCCAAGATTGCGGGATCAATCTAGTTTTTGTAATCTGCTGGAATAGAGTCAAGATTAAGTCTGTCCATGCCGCCTTGTTTTCTTTTAGCGCGTAATTAGAAATGCCATTGGGCCCGGCCGCTCTAAAAAGCTCAGCTGTTTGATTCAATATAATAAGTCTTCCCTGTCAAACTCAATAAGCCAGGCCTTGATTTGGCCTTTTTTGTGGGGCGTTTGATGGTCTCTTCTGCTTTAAATAAAGTTGTGTAGTGCTTCACCCAATCTTCCTTTTGAGACTTGGTTTGTAGTTAAGGCAGATTGGAAATCTTTGCCTTTATTTATGATTTCCCAAAGGGATCTTGTATTACCGGTACTAATCGCGGCTAACATATGTTCTGCATCTGCCTGTGCTCGCCATATCTTCGAGGATTTAAGCCAGTTTTTATACCGCTGTTTACATTGCTTTGTTCTTGCCTCTCTATCAGGTGAGTTTCTTTTACGGATTCTTCTGTGATCAGCACGATACTCCCTTCTCCTTTTGACAAGGTCCATATTATAGGCATGTTTTCTTACAGTTGTTGTGATATTATTTGTATCTCTTGAGTTCAAATTCCTTCAACAGCCATCTGTATTCCAATACGTTTGTTGACCTTTTGATGTTGTCGTCTAGCTGAGCCGCTAATTTAGGAATGGCAGATGCTTTGATCCTGAGTCGAATCCTGCCCCATGTTAATTATATTGGGCATGCGTTTTGTTAGTGCCCCACTTTGGATTTCCACCTGAGTGCCACTTCCAGTAGTGCGTGATCACTGATCAGCTGTTTTTTTACAGTAAATGATTCGATCCACTTGCAAGTGTTACCTGCCACAAAGCAGTAGTCCTAGCAGGCGCTACTTCGATTACAAAACCTAGTATCTGCATCCGGAATGTCGCCCTGATTCTGCCCATTTTGCATTACCATTTCTCCGATGTTCATTTCCGTGATCCATCTGTTTTCCCAGGGTTCTAAATGTACTCTGTGCTTCAGTTGGTCTTTTTTGTCCAGGAGCTTCAGGTTCAGATCGCCGCAAATTAGGAACAACTGGTTTTGATCTTCGAGCATGGACTCATCAATGCGTTCCATGATGTCTGAAAGGTACTTTTCAGTTTTGCAGTATTGACTGCTCTTATATGTTTTAATTAAGAGGAGACTGATCTCCTGGCTCCCTCTATTATTTTTAACCAATTTCAACACCTTAACGTATGGATTGGGTATTTTATGGTCCCGAACCTGCAAGTCTGTCCTCTTTAATTAAGGTCAGGGGCCCAGCGCAAGGCCTTCCCAAGGAACCTTTCAGTGCGGGGTTGATGAGACTTTGATATCCCTTGCATAGCGGGCTTGTCCTCAGCCAAGTCTCCTGCAGGCATATAATTTCAAACTCACTCAAGAAGTCACATTCCCCGGAAAATAAGTGCCCAAAACCCAGAGTATTCCATGAGACCAGACAAGGTCTTATTTCTGGTCCCTCCTGCGTGCTCTATTGCTTCTTTTTTTCCCATCGGATGTCCGGCTTTACATATCTTTATCTTCTCCTACTTGTTTGGCATCTTTAGGTCTTGAATTATCGACAGTAAACCTCAACTTAGTCACGGTTCTGTCAGCAGTTTTAAAGTGAGCATCTCTCTGGGCATGATTGCCAGATCTAGCACTGCAGGTTTCTTCACTACTTTGTATTTTATTAGATTGGGGTTTTGGAGGCGGCCTACGCCGGTACTTCGGTGGATTATCTGCAGATGATTGGGTTGTATAGGTATGCTGGTCTTGCCTAGATCTAGAGGTTTCCCTCTTCCGGCGCCTTCCATCAGCCTCCAATATACGAAGCCTAGGTCCTGAGGTCCTGCATCTTTTCCTTTGTTTTCAACACCATATCCATTACTTTCTGCGATCTTAGATGAATGGTGATAAGATCTGTTCTGCATTTACCTGTAAATTCGATGATTGCTATATCATCAGGTACTAAGTTTTCTGATGGAATCAACTGGTTAAGCAAGGATAGGATATTTTTCCTATTCAGGAAGATCCTCTTGTTTTCATTTGTGGTCCTTTCTAATTTTACTTGAAAGGTTTTTACAGTCTTTTCCCTTGAAGAGTCACTTCGGGCCGGTCGATCTCCGTCCTTGTTTTGTTTCCTCTCAAGGTCCTTTTCTTTCCCCTTTTCGTGGATACTGGTCGATCTGGGGGCTGGGTCCCCTCATGTCGTCTTTGTTGTCTTCGATGTTCTAGACGTCTTAACAGGTCGTGGGTTTTTATATACGAATGTGACTCAGTTTCCGTCCGATGAGATGGCCTTTCTTTCTGAGTTCGATGTTTAGTTCGCAGCTATCTTTTGTCCTCCAATTCCCAAAGGAGGTCATTCAGTTTTCTCTCCTTCATCAACAATCTTTTGCCCTGGACTTGTTTGTTACGATCGGTCCTTCTTCTCTTGAACATTTGTCTATTACTTGCCAGTCAGGCTGATGTTCTCCCAAGATTCCTCCTCCTGATTGTTTTGAATTATTTCAAGCAAGTCGTTCAAACAACCCGAAGAATCCAGGTCCACTATCGATCCTTGATCATGTTTGGGTCCCCTCTGTT
The DNA here is from genome assembly GCF_040938575.1 of Ambystoma mexicanum. NCBI lineage: Eukaryota > Metazoa > Chordata > Amphibia > Caudata > Ambystomatidae > Ambystoma > Ambystoma mexicanum. Next base: position 902,760,920 of record NC_090931.1, on the reverse strand, counting down.
GGAATGAGTCCATTAAGTGGTGGTCATGAGTTTTTTTATTTAATTTTATTTTGTCGTTGCGGCTTTGTTGCTTGGGGTATCAATTCCTCCCGGGGAGGTGTTTGAATGTTCCTTAAGAAAGCTCGAGAACCATTTGCTTTACGTTTAGTTGCTTTTTTTTTGTTTTCTTTTGGGAAGGCAATGGGAGAGCTTGTGATGGAATACATTCAGCAGTCATTATTGCAGGCTGATTCGTTTGATTTGGTTTTTGGAACATCGAATAGTTTGATTTTACCTCCTTTACGCCCGGTTTAGCATGACATGCTTCCTTGGTTTTCCCAGAGCTGGCTTGGCCTTTGCCCAGAATCAAAGGGCCCCTAGTTTGTTTCGGGGCTTTATTTGGCGCTGGAGATTTAAGTAAAGGCTTTCCGTGTTGGTTAGCTAACGGGCTCACACAAAGGGAGGCCTTTATCTCTCTGGATTTCCTGATCCAGTTATGATCTTCCAAAATGGCCTCCATGAGTGGCTGTTTGTCATTCGAGTCCTGACGGGCCAGGTCGCATAGGCGATTTTGCCATTTGCAAGAGTTATCTGATTCCTTCTCAAGTCTTGCGTCTAGTTTGTTCACAAAACTGACCAGTTCATTTACCTGCTCCCTCACAATCAAGTTTGATGCATGGACCTAGTGCCTTGAGTCATTAATGGTCTCATAAAGTTTTAGAAATGGAGCGATTGTGATGTTGAGTGCAGCCATGACTACATTTTGGGTATGCATGAAGTCCTTCATCCTTCCTTTGCTACAGAGTTCACTGATTTTCGTCAGGGAGGGTTTGTCAATCATCATCCGGGGAGATTCTTTTTCATGTAAGGGCGCAAGCTCGCTTACTGGGTCCATCCACTTTCTCCCTTCAATGTCTGGGCAGCTTTCCTCTTGGGTCATTACGGTCGGGAATTGGAGATTCGTTGGCCGCAATTTTGTCCATGACGAAGGAGAGACTTCTCAGTTTTTCCGTCATGATTCTCCCTGTGAGGTTCAAGATGTCTTGGATCAATTTATTAGCCAGACATGCATTTGATGGTAGAGGTGTTCTTAGCCATGGGGGCCCCTTTGGGGAGGCAGGGGGTGAGGATACCACTGCTATCGAAGCCAGTATCTCTACGTTAGATGTATGGTGGGGACCCTTCTGAAGCTCGACCTCAGGTTTACCATGTTGAGCATTGGGTACTAGCTCTGGTACAGTCTTAAATAGCTCCTTTGTCAGGTCAGTACACGGGAGGGATTTATGGGGATCACACAAGTTTTCCCAAATTTCCTCCTCCCTGTCAAAGTCCTGATTGGTTTCCAAGTAGTCATTACTCTCTTAATCAATTATGCTTTCGTCGCAATGACCCTCTTGATCCTGTCGAGCATTCAGCTTCTGCTGACCAGCTTCTAATTGCACTCCTTGCAAAGCGGGGAGAGTCTGTGACGGCAGATACCCCACTGCCGCTGATTTGTGCCAATTTTCCTCCTCTTCTGAATTCAGTGAATCCTGCGTTGCGTCATGTTGATTTATAGTTGGTTTATAGTTTGTGGCAGAATGAGAGAATGGAGATCGCTGGTAACAGTTGGATCAATCACCCCTGCAAGACAGACTTGTCAGTATCTCAGTAGGTGCCGGATGTCTAACCGCCAATGCGTTCGTGTTCCATGTTCGGCGGATGTCGATCACAATGAGCACATTTTAAAGGAAAGTATACGTTTGTGTCTTAAAATCTGCTACATGTCAGAATGATATGTTCTAACACATGGCTTGTATAGCCTGATCTTACTTGTATGCTGATACTAGAATCCCCGAACGAGGATAGTCTGTGCGCCACTACAATCATGCTCACAGTATTCTATTAGAGGAAAGGCCAAAACTGCTTCGTACACAGACTACGCAGGACGCTCACCGTGTCCAGTGCGTATGACAGCTCACCGAAATTTAAAGTCTTATAACGACCTGTTCTAAAGCCCGGTTAGGTTGAGGTATTGATGCGTGTAAACCTCTGCTGTATTACACTCTGGTGTACTGTCTAATATTGCCTTATTCCTCATCCCATACTGTGGAGGTGCTTACGCATATGTTTAACTGTGGTTCTAAATGCAGAATCATGTGTTCAATTATATATTTTTTTAAAACTAAACTGGATGGTGACACGTTTATGTAGACACTGTAGGTGTCAAAAAGAACATTCTTACTGGTGCTGGCTGCATGGTGGTGTTAGGCAGAAACCTGTGCAGTTCCCTCTGGGACCACTGCAAAAGATTTAGGACTACAGGTGTTTGGCAGTAAACCCACTTGGTAACAGTCTGTACCACACAGATTCACTTGGTAGCTGTGGCTGAGCAGTCAGACTTCCCTCAAGAAGAGCTATGCAGTATACAGAGTATTCGCAATAGGTCAAGAGAACACAATAGAAAAAGTAAACACTGACCAGGGCTTGGTGTAAAAGAGATGTAATTATTTATTTAAAACCACACCTAGAAAAACACACAGGCACTAATAGTAAGCAATTCAAAAACACGGTCACTAAAAGATATACACTTCCTTAAAAGAATATTAGACAAGTCTTAAGTAAAGCCCCACTTATTTTCAGATAGCGGTGAGCGCTTAACGTAGATGGCACTCCAATAATTAGTTTTTAAAAAAAGGGAGAGAAAAGCAGAGAATAAATTGAAACAGATCCCAACACCTTTTCACGAACACAACAAGAGAGGAAGGCAAAGTAACACCGTGAATTCAGAGTCAGTAGGCCGGATCCGCTTTAAGAGGATCAAAACGAAATGTGTCCAAGGTCACACGGTTGCAGTGCACAAAAGTCTTGTAACGGTTCAAAAAGGAGTTGGACCAGTTAAGAGGGTCAAGGCGGCCAGCCCAGTCCAGAAGGTTAAGGGGTTATTACCTTGTAGCAATCTTTAGAAAGGGAGGCCTGGCGGACACGGTACCTTAAAGTGGTGAGAACCCTCCAGCGGGGGCAGTTGTTCCTGGCAGCGGATGCAAGTCTGTGCTTTGTCCGGGGGAAGAGAGGATCTCGTCGGGTATGAAGACAGGAGTCTGTTGCACTGCCAGGGAAGAAACCAGCCGCTGAGTTTCTCAGGTACAAGGAGCGGTCCGTTGATTCGCGGTTCAGTGGTAAGTGGTTATCCGGCTGCCGGGGTGCTTGGCGCAGGCAGTTCGACCACAAACCGGTCTGGGGTGCGAAGAAAAGAAGGTAAACTGGTTGTGCCCACCAGTCAGGGGAAGAAGCCTCACCAGCCGGGAGATCTTCTCTGTCGTCGGGAAGTGGTGAGTCGGTTCCGCAGGGCTCCACCGGTGGTGTCGTCGTGGTAGGTCGGCTCAGCTTCTCCCTCGTCGGATTCTCAGGTCTGTGGCGACTTCTGAAGTTCCAGTCCCAAAAGCCCTGCTTTTATGCAGCATACCCCCATTCACTCAGCCTAGCTGTCAATCAAACATGCTAAGTGGTGAGCCGGCCGGCTCACCACTTGGGCCAATCACACAAGAGTGCGACTTGAGTTACCAAGGTAACTCAGTCCAGGGTGCCTAAACCCCCTCGCCCACCCCCTGTGGTACCCAGACAGAGTGGCACCACTTTTGGAGGCTTCTGTGGAGAAGCCCGCCAAAAAGTGGAACAAAGGGCTCGCCTTGGGTTGAAGAGAATACAAACGCCATTTTAGAATCGAGTCCTGGCAAAAAATACCAACCGGCAAATTAATATTAATTAAATAAACCGGCGGTATGTTCGAGGCTATGAGAATTAAATTTGGTAGCCTCGAACAATGGGAAAATCCCATCGGGAAATATTCGCGGTCGAATATAAAAAGTAGTATCAACTGCCACCAGCCAAAACTCGATCAGGGGGGGGGCGGAGACGTGCCCCCTCGACTAACAGACCCCTGGGCAATCGAATTGCCCCGACCAGTATGTCCACAATATGATGGTTTGTACTGGTTTCTGTTAATAATTTGGGACTAGTAAAGCCAATGGTGACTTTACATGCCCTGGGAGACAGTAGTCAGTCCCAGGGTATGGAGTCTATGGTGGGGTGTCACTATGACACCCCTGTGTTACGGCACAGAGGGTGCTGTGTAACACACATAGTAAAAACACATGAGCCCCTATGGAGTAAAGGACCCCATAAAACACATTAACAGTCAAAGGAACACCATAAATCATGTCCAAGAGTGGGAGAAAGAGAGTCTCACTCTTGGCAGGAGAAAAAAACAAACTGCAGAAATCCAGCAAAGCTGCTGGGGGACTCACTAGATTAGGAAATTCAGCCTAAAGAGAGATTTCTCCCTAACAGTGGGGTCAGTCTATATGCTGATACTTGAAATTTAAAGGACAAGAATAGAAAAATGAAAATGGGAAGAAACGAGCAACAAATAACAAATGTAAATTTAGTTCTTCATTCCTGCCATTAGGCACTAAGGATTCCAACCTGTGATCCCAAAACGCCTCTTTGCGCACTTCTCCTTGCAACGTTGCCTCCAAATTCCTTTGTGTCTAGAACTTCCAAAACCTGGAATCGCATCGGCACAATAGTGTGACCGTGTTCAAAATGTTGTGCCACCAATGAATGTTGGCTATCTGTTCTTATACTGGACTTGTGTTCATTCCATCTTATCTTCGTTTGGTTTCACCCATGTTGTACATGCCACACAGACACCTAATGCAATAAATGAAATTTTCCGTAGCACAGGTGGCTGTACTTCTCAACTGTATGCGTTCTTACGTACGGGGATGGAAGACAAACGGACCCTTGGTCACACGGTTACTTTTGCCACGGCTAAGACATGGATATGTGTCCTTCTTGTCTGTTCTGTTGTTCATGGGCGTCTTATCTCTGGTGCTGACCAACATCTCCCAGATTCTCACTCCTCTGATACGCAAACACTGGTGGTTCATAGAACAGATCTTGTGTTCTAGCATCATTCCTCAATACATCCCAATGCTTATTGTCAATCTGATTAACTTTGCTGCTCTGAAGACAAAACTTAGACACAAACACTAATGGTGGAGTGGTCTTTTTTGGTCTCATTTGGTGTGGAGTTGCTCTCGGCTGGATAGTAGTTTTCTCCACAGCTATATCCAAGTCCCTCGTTGGATAGCCTTTATCACTGAATTTCTTCACCATTTTGTTAAATTCAATTTGACACTCATCTGGATTGCTGACAATTCTTTTAATCCTTAGTAATTGTCCTTATGGAAAATATTTAATCTTGTTAGGGGGTGAAAATACATCCGATGAAGGAGGTTGTTACTGTCTATAGGTGTACCTAAATAGTGTGGTTGATATGTTATTAGTAACTTTCACTTCCACGTCTAGAAAGTGTGCATTGGTGTAAATTGGATGCGTGGATCAATTTAATTTATAAATGTGAGAAAATCTTGCAGAGTGTCAGTGGTGGCGAAGCCAGACGGCAAATATATTGTCAATATACCCGACTCATTTTGTTAGAAACTTATGCCAAACCGGGTGATGGATGTGGGTAGTTTCGAATCTATGCATAAAGCTGTTGGCATACACCGGGCCATTTTGGCATCCATGGATGTCCCTGATATCTGAAGGTAGTATTGTTTTTGGTATTTGTGCAATGAATTCTAATAGGATCAAAATAAATTCTTTATTTGCTCCTATGGTATCTGTTTGTGAAAGTAGCCATTCCACTGCCTCATGGCCTAAATTATGTGGAATACTAGTATATGAGCTACACACATCAATTGTGAACAAGATATCATCACTTCTAAGTTGGATAGTTTCCAGAATTTGCAGAAAATGCTTAGTGTCCTTAATGTATGTCGATGTGGCTTGTACTAGGGGTTGAAGAAAATGGTCTATGTAGTTATCTAGTGGTTGAAGTAGCCCCCCTATTGCTGTTACTATAGGTCCCCCTTGAGGATTAACTAATCTTTTGTGTATCTTTGGGAGAAGATAGAACGTGGGTACCATGGGGTGTGTTGTTGTGAGGTATACTTTGGTATTCTCTGTAACCCACTCCAACTCCTCCGCTCTCTCTAGTATGCTGTTTATGTTCCTCTTCATTTCCGATGTAGGATTGTTAGGGAGAATTCTCTGTTTGGGCTGAATTCCCTAACCTAGTGAGTCCCCCAGCAGCTTTGCTGGATTATTGGGGTTTATTTTTTTTCTCCTGCCAAGAGTGAGACTCTTTACCCTCACTCTTGGGCATGATTTGAGTGTGTTCCTTTGAATCTAGATGTGTTTAATGGGCTATTGGGTCTTTTACTCCATAACGCTTCATGTGTTTTTGTGATGTGTGTTACACAGCACCCTCAGTGCAGTGACACAGGGGTGTCGTAGTGACCCCCCAGTATAGACTCAATACCCTGGGACTGACTACTGTCCCCCAGGGCATGTAAAGTCCCCATTGACTTTACTAGTCTTAAATTCTGAACAGAACCAGTACAAACCATCATATTGTGGACGTACTGGCTGGGGCAATTCAATTGCCCCGGGGTCTGTTAGTCGAGGGGGCACGTCTCCGTCAACCCCTGATCGAGTTTTGGCTGGTGGCAGTGGATACTACTTTTTATATACAACCGCGAATATTTTCCTATGGGATTTCCCATTGTTTTAGGCTACTACCTTTATTTAATTATTTATGGTAGCCTCGAACATACCGCCGGTTTATTTAATTAATATTAATTCTCCTGTTGGTATTTTTAGCCAAAACTTGATTCTAAAATGGCGTTTGTGTTCTCTTCTGTGACTCCAACCCAAGTCGAGCCCTTTGTTCCACTTTTTTGGCGGGCTTCTCCACAGAAGCCCTCCAAAGTGGTGCCACTCTTTCTGGGGTACTTAGGAGGGGTGGAGGGGAATTTAGGCACTCTGGACTGATTGGCCCAAGTGGTGAGCCGGCCGGCTCACCACTTAGCATGTTTGAGTGACAGCTAGGCTGAGTGAATGGGGGTTTTCTGCATAAAAGCAGGGCTTTGGGGACTGGAACTTCAGAATTCGCCACAGGACCTAAGAATCCGATGAGGGAGAAGCTGAGCCGACCTGCCACGACACCACCACCGGTGGAGCCCTGCTGGACCGCCTCACCACTTTTCCCAACGACAGAGGAGATCTCCCACCGGAGAGTCTTCTTCCTTTGACTGGTGGGGATAACCAGTTTCACTGTCTTTTCGCCTTCCCGACGTACCTCGTGGCCGCCTTGCCTGTGCCAAGCACCCCGGCAACCGTGATACCACGTTTTACCATGACCGCGAAACAAAGGTAGCACCTTTAACCGGAAAACTCTGCGGCTGGTTTCTTCCCCGGTAGTGCAACGACCTTCATCTTTCCTCCAAGTCGAGATCTTCTCTTCTCCTGGACGACGACGCAACTTGCACCCACTGCCAGGAACAACTGCCACCGCTGGAGGATCCTTCCCACTTAAGGTACTGTGTCCCGCCTGGCTTCCCTTGCTACCGACTGTACGGGGTAGATTTAGTCCCCGGCTGTCGGACCTGGGTTAGCCTGGGACACCCTGGCTAAACTTTCCTAAGCCTCTCTAAACTCTTTTCGAACCCTCTGAAAGACTTTCTAAGCCTAGTGTAACTGTGTGATCTTGGGCGCATTTGTGCTCTGCTCTCTCTAAGAGTGGGCCCAGCCTTTGGACTTTGGCTCACCAGTGACTTTTGCTCTTCTGCCTTGCTTATAGTGTTCCTGAATCTTAGAGTGGTGTACCTTTCCATATTCTGTCTTTTTCCCTCCCTTTCTCACAAACTTATTGGAGTGCCATTTAGTTAAGCGCTCACCTCTGTATGAAAATAAGTGGTGTTTTACTGTGACTTATCTGATAAGGAAAAAGGGGTGTATATATTACAATAGTAAGGTAGTTTTAGGCTCTAGGGTTGGAACCTGCCAGTGCTGAGCTCCAGTTATATTGATCATGAGCAAGATCACAGGAGTAATTGTAGGGGTTTAGCCCAAGCCCCTATTTGGTTGGATAAGAAAAATGGTGGTCTCCTGGTTATCTCGCTTGGAAGTTAGTGAAGTAATTACTGTGACACTTTGTTCCATACGAATTGGTTTGTTTTTATTAGTGGTGGTTGTACTTGCATTGAGTTATTACATACTCATAGTTGTTTTTGAGAAACACTGTTTCAACCTAGATAAGCAAGTTAGGACAGCCGACCCGTGTTTCGACCCGTACGGTCTTTCTCAAGGCTGAGCAATGGTCATGGTGCCATGTGTGGGGTGTTATGTGACAATATCGTGACATATTGCAATAATTCATTTGTGGTGTGAAAGTGATGTGTAAGTATTGTGACAATATATGACATTGACATCAAAAACATTGATGTTTAGACAAAACATTTTTACATTGTATTGTAGGAGAGAAGGGAAGAGAAAGGAGAGATGAGCAACTGGTAGAGAATGATAGCTTCATTTAATATAAGAAAAATTCCGGGTGGGGGAAAAAATGGATAACCCCTTACCATTTAATTCTGGTGTGTGCCCTCTGTGGGGCTCTGTTGGAATGTGGACTGTCCTTACGGCAGTCCAGGCTCCTGTTGGGCCCTGCAGGAAAGTAAAATGTAGTGAGCTTGTACTGCGGCTCAGCGGATACAGATAGTGCCCTGTGCTAAGTCTCCTGGGTTCATGGACAATCCCACCCGTGCCGAGTCTGCTCCTAATTGTGTTGTGGTTGCCTTTTGATGGGCAGTGCAATATGAAAATCACATCACGTGCCGTTTTCCATGGCCATGTGTGTTTTATACTGCTTGGGTCGTTTTATCTGTATGATGGAAAATCCAAGATGAGACATTTAATTGAGTAAGGATGGGTTCGGATGAGCATCAAGAGCTCGATTGCAGTTCTTGTGTTCCCCAGGCCCATGATGGCCGTTAGAATTGGTGCTAGCGCTGGAGCGTCAGGGGTGAACCAACTCTAATTGAGATAGTAGACAACAAAATTACCACCAGAACCTTCCGCAAACCGACGGAAGTCAACTCTATCTTACATGCACAGAGCTGCCACAGAAAAAATGTCATCCGCAATATTCCGAAAGGGGAATACATTCGGGCACGAAGAAATTGCAACACAGACCAAGCTTTCATAGATGAATGCAACCTATTGGATGAAAGATTTCGAAATCGAGGCTACTCCCCTGTAAATCTGGTCGAAGCAAGAAACCAAGCCTGCAGAATCGAAAGGTCATCCCTACTCTCACCAAAACCAAGAAGACAGGATGAAAACCCCAAGATTAGATTTGTCACCAGATACAACAAGGACAGCTATGCGCTTCAAAAAATTTTGACAAAACACTGGGGTTTACTCCGCATGGATGAACATATAGAAACACAACTTGAATCGTATCCAAGCATGTCATACAGGAGAGCACCGACTCTGAGGACCTTACTGAGCCCCTCATTTCTTTCAGAAAAAAAGATCACAGGATTGGCTTAGCAAGCTGTCACCACATGGATTTACCAAATGTGGAACATGTACTATGTGCAAGTATGCAACTCAGACCAACTGTGCCAAATTCTCAGGCTGCCCAATGTTCAACATCACAGAGCACATTAACTGTAAAACAAAGTTTGTGGTATATGCCCTAATATGTGTTTGCCAAAAAATATACATAGGCAGTACAATCCGCGAGACGCGGTTCAGAATTAGAGAGCACATCAACAGTATACATTCACAGGACCCTCGACTCCCTCTGGCCCACCACTGGCAAAAGAATCACCAAATGGAGAACAAGAGTGACATACGATTCATCGGACTCAAGACGGTCCGGCTTGGTCCCAGAGGAGGGGACAGAATCCTGAAACTGAGACAAGAAGAAGCACGTCTTATCTGCCACTTCAGATGTGTAAAAAATGGCTTGAATAAGGATCATGATTTTAATGTTTTCCTATGATCCTTTACTGTCTTCCATTATTGAAGTTCTCTACAAACCACCAGAGGGATGGACCATTATCATGTTGACCTTTACGGGACCCTAGGGCCTCTCCAGCAGCCCCTCAATAAGGCAATTAGTAACTACTTAATACCCATGGACCAAGACACATGCTTAGCCACGGTTTCCCCTTGCGACCCCCCCCCCCCCCCTTTTTTCCAACAGTCCGACCCCAGACCAATGGCTGCACCCAGCTGTTCTCTATGGAACGTACTCATGGAAGCTGACACACTCCCTCTCGGAGCTGATCCATGACGCATGCGCAACCAAGAGCACGAAATGCGCATGCGCATGGACCAGCGTCAGACGGGCAGTAATTTGCCCATACACGCATGCGCAGACCACTGCCACTACAGTGATGCGCATGCGCGCTGAGTCTATCAACATGACTCAACAGAAGTAGTGGCTAATTACAACACTACATAATGGCGGCGCTGCACGGCACATTTAGCAGCAGCGCACCGCCGCCGAGGACTACAGAGAAGCACTCTGGTAACTTTCCCGCAAATCCCCCCGACCTCCAGCACTAGCGATAGTGACTTGCCCCTTCCATGGAACTCCACAGCAGCCACCTCACTCGCACACCGCGGGGAGACGGTGACCACACTTAGAGTTGGTTCACCCCTGACGCTCCAGCGCTAGCACCAATTCTAACGGCCATCATGGGCCTGGGGAACACAAGAACTGCAATCGAGCTCTTGATGCTCATCCGAACCCATCCTTACTCAATTAAATGTCTCATCTTGGATTTTCCATCATACAGATAAAACGACCCAAGCAGTATAAAACACACATGGCCATGGAAAACGGCACGTGATGTGATTTTCATATTGCACTGCCCATCAAAAGGCAACCACAACACAATTAGGAGCAGACTCGGCACGGGTGGGATTGTCCATGAACCCAGGAGACTTAGCACAGGGCACTATCTGTATCCGCTGAGCCGCAGTACAAGCTCACTACATTTTACTTTCCTGCAGGGCCCAACAGGAGCCTGGACTGCCGTAAGGACAGTCCACATTCCAACAGAGCCCCACAGAGGGCACACACCAGAATTAAATGGTAAGGGGTTATATTACAATAGTAACTGTGTTTAGAATATTTTACAACAAGAGTGCTGGAGTGTTTCAAACCGTGTGTTTTTAAATAAATAATTATATACTTTGATACCAAAGCTCTGGTCAGTGTTTGCTTGTATTATTGTATCTGAGTGCCTATTGTGTATACTTTGCATACTGCCTAACTCTCTTAAGGGAAGTCTGACTGCTCAGCCACAGCTACCAGGTAAACCTGGGTGGTGCAGACTGCTACCAAGTGGGTTTACTGCCAACACCTGTAGTCTTAAATCTTTTGCAGTGTTCCCTAAGGGAACTGCATAGGTTTCTGCCTAACAAGGATCAGATGTCAGAGGCATGTATATATTCAGATCTTGTAGTTATCTCATACACTTTTTATGGTAGTCGCTAGTGTTGAGTAATACCAACTCTCCTCCCCCTTGTCAGCCAGGCGTATCATGATGTCTGAATCTGTATATAGAGATTCAATCTGTGATATTTTACCCCTACTTAGGTTAGATCGTTTAGGTTTACTAAAGTTCAATAGTTTCAAATCTGCCATCACCATATTTTTAAAAATGTCTATCGATGGTACTGAAATTTGCGGCATGAACATACTTTTGGGTTTAAATTCTGTATAATGCTCACTGTCTTCTAGATCATTATCCACTTCTGGGTCACCCCTTTCTGGCATCTCTGCAAAATATGTTTTGAGCATTAGTTTCCGTGTGAATTTAAACAGATCGACCTCCATGTTGAATGAATTAGAATTATATGTTGGTACATATTTCAGGCCTTTTTGTAATGTCTTTGTCTCATATGGTGCAAGTAGCCTGTTGGATAGGTTAACCACTAAGTTTTCTGTGTCTTGAATATGGTTTGCATCCCTCTGTTTCTTCAGTCTCCTCCACCTCCTCGTCCTTTTCCTCTGGAGCCTAGTTCTGAAAAAAAGGACGTGATGCCCGGTTAGTGCCTTCAATTGTGTTCCCTCTGGTATTGCCTGGTGCCCCTGCCTCCTGACTAGAAGTACCACCTAATGTGGTATTTCGTATTATCAACTTCTGTCTCACTCACATCTGATGAGAAGTATCCTCCCGTTTCATCAGCTGCTGCTGGTCTTTATCTGGCCAAGTCTAAACCTTGTTGTTGAGGTAATCGTAAGCATCCCTCTTGAACTTGCTTAATTTCTTGGTCTTTAGTTCGGTTCCATAGGACTCTAATTTATTATTAATGTCTGTAAGGATTTCTGTAAAGGTTTCTGCGTTGGTCAAGTTGGTAATCTTGGTAGTGAGCTCGACTATCTCCTCCAGTTGTTTATTGTTGCTCGCTAGCTCTTGTATTGTGAGTAAGATCTGATCTACGGAACATTTGTTCACAATCTGCTCCCATTTACAAAGTCTTTAATCTTCTCCAGCATTGGTTCTTTCATGGATTCATATGCTGTGAATATTCCCCGTCGTCAGGCTGGGAAACCACGGTCACTTTAAACTAGCGTTTCCTATGGAAAGCTTCGACACTTTAGTGTCCTATCAACGTCCTTTTTGGGTGCTTTAGGCCCCACCAATAGGACGTGTGGTGTAAATAGCCCCACCCCCGCAGCTTCCCTTCAGATTTCTACTGTCTCCAAACTGGTGGAATCACCTCGCGTTCGTGCACGTACGTTTTTGGTATCGAGAGCTACGATGGCATCGGGGGCTCAGAAGAAGTCTCTTTTTCGGCCTTGTGCTACTTGTGGCTTGAAGGTGTACGAGGGCGATGGCCATATGGATTGCCTCTACTGACTTTAACCCCATCACTCGGCGGAGACCTGCAAGATATGTCGGGGGTTCTCGCAGAAGTCTCTGAAGGACCGTAATCGGCAGCTTATATGTTGGCTCAATGAGGAGACGTACCCGGCTTCGGAGGTGGGGTCATCTCAGAGTCTGTCTTCGGAGCGGGCTGTGAAGTCCGCGGAACATCGCCGTCAGGCGTCTGCCAAACCTCCGGTTAAGAAACATCGTCCGGCTTTGCCAGCAGTGGAGGTGTGGAAGAGCAGTAAGTCTTCATCGAGCAAGCAGCTGTCGAAGGGTGCGAGTACCGCTTCGTCCAAGCATGGTCGATCGGGCCATTCCCAGGGTTCTGGTGCTAGGCCCGAGAAGTCGACGGCACATGAGAAAGGCTTGGCCAAGCCAAAGGACTCTTCATCGAATCGCTTGTCATCGATCATCACAGGTCGTCGTCCAGCCGAGAGTCTTTCAAACACCGGTCCAGTTCTTCCAAGAAATCCGGGTCCTCAGTGAAGTCGACGCCGAGGGAGGTGGTTCCGACGACAACCTCGTTGCCGGTGGACCCGTCGTCGACGGTGGTGTCGTCGGCACCGTTCACGACAGTGATTGACAGGGGACCAATGCTGGTCTCGTCCACAGGAGTGGAAACTGGAGAATTGTTGTTGACGAGCGGGGCGTGGCAGTCTGCTTCCTTTGATTATCTTCTGCCTGACAACATTCTGCATCAGGATCCAGCTACTTTTTCGGTTTCATCAGAGGTTGAGGACGATCAGGTGCTGGGCCCGTCTGCTTCGGGTCTCCAAAGTGTGGGGCCTTTGATGTCGAGTGGAATGGGAGCTGGTCCTGCCGGTTGTCCGCTGGTTAACCCGCAATCTCTTTTGTCATTACAAGTACTGTCCACGCTTAGGTCATTGTTGGGGCAGCTGGATGCAAGGTTTTCTCCTCCGAATGCGAGTCCGGTTGTGCTGGTGGTCTAAGTGCCTGGTTTGACACAGAGGAAGTCTCCTCCGGCACGGTTGCCATTGCCGGTGGGGGTAGGCCGTCCAGTCTCGTCCAGAAGAAGGCTAGTTGTCTGAGCCTGAGGGTGATCCGCAGGACACTTTGTCTACTGTTTCGTCTTCACTGATGAGGGACGATGCGTGGGACACGGACATGGAGGTGGAACAACCTCGGAGTCGGGCGCAGCCCTCTCCACCAGATATTGGGGTGTTCCATGCCATGATGTCTAAGGCGTGTATGGAGTTTGGATTGGCACCAGAAGAGGAGGGGGAAGGACTGCTTCCTATTTGATCATATGGGCAAGCAGAGGCTTGCTGTCTTCTATGTGCCTATTCTTGACCATGTGTGGCAGGAGGGCCTGCGCACCATCTGTTTTCGGAGGTGGCTATCAAAGGTCGTCTTGAAAAGAAGTTCAAGGCTCCGGAGTCAAACCCCAAAATGCTTGCTGTCACAGCCCACACCCGAGTCTGTGGTGTCGGAGGCGGCCAGCAGGAAGGCCAGAAGTCAACACCAGTGTGTTAGACCTCCAGACAGTGAGTCCAGGAGGCAGGACGCCTTCAGGAACAAGGTTTTGCCGGTTGGGGCGACGACAGTGAAGGCGGCAAATTCCTTGGCTATCCTGGCCCGATATGATCACGAAATGTGGCATCGGCTGGCCCCAATTATAGAACATCTGCCGGAGCAGCATCACAAGGATGCCATGCTGTTGGTGCGTGAGGGTGAAGAAGCCTCCAACCACAGCATAAATATTGCCGTGGATCTTTCATAGTCAGGATTTAAACAAATTAACAATGGGGCGGTGCTTCGTAGACGGGCCTGGTTAAAATGCACTGACTTTCGGCCCGAGGTACAATATAAAGTCATGGACATTCCCTGTGATGGGGAGTACTTGTTCGGTGAAAAGATCGATGAAGCCCTGAAAGCGATGAAGGAGGACACGGAAACGGTTAAGTCCTTAGGTTCCTTTACAGAGTGGGCGCTCTTTTCGCTCCTTTTGACCGTGCCGGGGTGCTTAGGGTAATGCCCGGTTTGCTTCCACCAGGGACCGTGGTTACAGTCGATCCAGTTACTCCTCTCAAGGATATCGATGGTCGGCCCAGTCGGCACAGAAAAATCTAGACTTCCAGGCTCAGCGGAAAAGAGGTTTGCAATCCTCAGCGTCTAAGGGGAGGCAAGCTAAGCCACAACAATGACTGCCTTATGGACAATCTGCTAGTGGGCAGGGTGGGTATGCACGTGGACGAGTGGAGAAAAATAACATTGGATGCTGGGTGTTGGACACAGTGCGTTTAGGCCACTCGTTAGAGTTCAAGTGTCCTCGGTTCCTATTCCACTGGTGTGTATGTAATACAGCCGCATCTTCAAATCCTGCCGCAGGAGGTGGTTCTCATTCTGGAGAAAGGGGCAATAGAACCTGTGCCGGTGGCAGAGCGGGGCCAAGGGGTTTATTCCCGCTACTTCGTGGTGAAGAAGCCCAACGGCAAGTGGAGACACATTCTGGAACTTTGGGCGTTGAACAAGACTCTGCAACGCCTGAAGTTCAAGATGCTCACGCTTCAGGAGGTCATCCGGTCGGTGCAGCCCGACGAATTTCTGGCTTTGTTGGATCTACAGGACGCATATTATCACATTCCTATGCGGCGACGGCACCGCAAGTTTCTGCGGTTTGTAGTCTGCGAGGCACACTACCAGTTTTGGGTCCTCCCGTTTGGCTTGAAGTCGTCTCCCAGGACGTTCACGAAGTGTTTGGCACCAGTGGCAGCGTTCCTCCGACGGGAAGGTCATCATATATACCCCTACCTGGACGACTGGTTGGTGCGGGATTTGTCACCGGCGAGGGCGCAAGACAGTCTTGTGGCAACCATGCAGCTTTTGCAATGACTGGGATTCGCCATCAACTTCGAAAAATAATTGTTGACGCCATCCAAGGAATTGGTGTTTCTGGGGGTGGAGTTTCTCACCCGGCACAATCTGGTGAAGCCCTCCAACCAGCGTGTAAAGAAGTTACAGCAGAGAGAAGGCGAGTGGAAGGAGAGCACAGTGGTGTTGGTCCGAAGTTACATGTCGCTGTTGGGGCCATGGCTTTGTGTATCCCGCTTCTGCTCAATTGTCGTCTCTACATCAGGGTGGTGCAAGAGTTCCTAGAGGACCGATGGGCTTAGAGCCGCTTGTTATGGTCGGACAAGTTGGTGGCCAACAGAAGTCTGGTGGACGCTCTTCGCTGGTTGACATGCACGGCCAAACTGATGCGGAGCATGCCGTTGCTGGAGCCGGAGTTCCAGTTTACGATTGTGCCAGATGCCTCTCAGACAGGATGGGGGGGCTCATCTTGCCGGTTCACTGGTGCAGGGCCTTTGGTCTCGGGGTAGGTGGGGGGAGGAATCTATGTTCCATATCAATGTGCTCGAATTGAGAGCAGTGCACTGGGCCCTCAAGTCGTTTCTGCCACGCATACGCGGTCGGTGGTGACGGTATTGACAGACAATACCACCACAATGTTTTATCTAAGGAAACGGGGGGGGGGGGGGGGCACAGATTCAAGGGTCCTGTCAAAGAAGGTGCAGGACGTTTGGCATTGGGCTCTGGCTCAAGAGATCAGCATTGTGGCCTATCATCTGCCGGGGGTGTTGAAAGTTCAGGCAGACGCACTCGACATGGATGCCGGCCAGCTGCACAAGTGGAAGCTGAAGGAGCAGCAGGTTTCGATGATCTTCCGGCAATGGGGCATACTCAGTTGGTGATTTTGCAACAGTAGATAACAAGCAGTGTCGAGAGTTCACCAGCAGAGGGGTTCATCCCGAGTTTCTGGGGGACGCGTTTTTGTTCCCGTGGCGGGGCCGGTTCGCGTTTGAAATCCCCCCCTGTTTCCGCTTATTCGGCTGACCCTCCAGTGGATTCAGTGATACCAATGCCGTGTGATGATTCTGGTGGCCCCGTTCTGGCCCAGACAGAAGTGGTTCTCCGATCTCCTTCATATGTTGATGGAAGAGCCTATTCGGTTGGGGGCAGCTCTGGATCTCCTGTCTCAGGACGAGGGCAAGGTGTGGCATCACGATCCAGGCGCTCTCCGCCTTGCGGCTTGTCTCCTGACCACTCCCGAGTTCGGCCATTTAGGTATTTCCCAGGACTGTCGATGAATTTTGGAGGCAGCGACGGCACCGTCCACAAATATCTCATACGGACGTAAATGGAAAAGATTTTGCGAATGGTGTAAGGCCCGCCCTCAGATTTTCCCTTTGAATGTTTCTACGGCACAGGTTCTCGCGTACCTGTTGCATATGGCGGAGGGGGGGCCTGGCATTGTCATCCATTAAGGTACATTTGGCAGCGATATCTAGATTCACTAGGTGGCGACATGCTGCTCCTTTGTTGAGTGATCAATTAGTGAAACATTTTTTGAAAGGGTTGTTTTGGAACTTTTCCTCCTATGAAGAAGTTTGAGCCGTTGTGGAGCCTTAACGTGGTACTTTCGGTTTTGATGAAACTGCCTTTTGAACCGATGTCGATGACTCCCTTAAAGTTTCTATCATGGAAGGTGACTTTTCTAGTGGCAATTACTTCAGCCAGGTGGATATCGGAGTTGCAGGCACTGGTCGTCGGCCCTCAATACTTGAGATTTCTGAAGGACAAGGTTTTTCTGGCCACTAACGCGCACTTTATCCCCAAAGTGCAGACGCCATTTCACAAACTCTCTTCTATTGTTTTACCCTCGTTTTTTGCTACTGCATCCATGCCAGCAGAAAGGGCACTGCATTCTCTGGACGTTAAGAGGGCTTCAAAGTTTTATTTGAATCGCACTCAGGACTTCAGGAATTCAAAGCAGCTTTTTGTGGCTTATGGTCCGTCCAAAAAGGGACAGGCTATTTCCAAGCAAGGACTCTCACGTTGGGTTCCGGCTACAATTTCGTTGTGCCACTCAAAAGCTGGGGAGCCTTTGAGGAGGATTCCTAAGGCTCACTCGACGAGATCTACGGCTTTGCGGCGGCGTTATGGTCGGGGATTCCGCTGGTGGATATTTGCCAGTTGGCCTCCTGGGCGGTGCTGCATACCTTCACCCGGCATTACCGTCTGGGGCAGCAGCATGTGGATGATGTGCAAGTGGGGCGTGCGGTCCTGCAATGCTTGTTCCAATAAGGTAAGCCCCACTGCTTCCGGGTGTTTGTTTTGAACATTTTCACTTGATGGGTTTGTTGTCTCATGGATGTGATTAAGTACTGTTTGTTGGTTTGCCTGTCACACTCCGCCACTCATTGGTTGTACTGCTATGTAATCTATTCACAGCATGTGAATCCATGAAAGATCCAATGCTGGAGAAGGGAGTAGTTTCTTACCTGCAACTCCATTTCACCAGCGTTGGTATCTTTCATGGATTCATATGCACCTGCTGGACGCCCCTGCAGGCAAACCTGGTTCGGGTTTCCTCTACTTTGGAGGTTAAAATCTGAAGGGAAGCCGCTGGGGCGGGGCTATTTATACCACACGTCCTATTGGTGGGACCTAAAGCACCCGAAAAGGACGTTTATAGGACACTAAAGTGTCTTGAGTTTTCAATAGGAAAACGCTAGGTTAAAGTGATCGAGGTTTCCCAGCCTGACGACTGGGAATATTCACAGCATGTGAATCCATGAAAGTTACCAACGCTGGAGAAATTGAGTTACAGTTAACAAACTACTCCCTACTTGCGTCTCAGTGGAATCTGTAGTCCTCTCGGAATCCGTTGGCCTCGATAGTATTTCCCTAATGTTACTGCATGCAGTTTACGATTGATTTCCTTCCTTATAATGTATTCTAGTTGTTTGATTTTATGTTGAGGGTCCCCTGTTTTGTTTGTTAATTCTGTTTCCTTGATCAAATATAATATTGCATTGGCTTCAGCGCCTGAAAAACCGAGTGTAGTTGCTAGTTTATCAGTCAAATGTTCAATATCTTCAAAAGACATGGTTTGTGTGCCTCTGCTCGGAAGAGAAGTGCAGAACCGTATTTGTGCAAGCAAAATATATAGGTGAGTGGGCACCACTTAATATCTCAGTAATCTTGCGATTATAAATTTGCCGAAATGAATTCTTTTACATAAAGGTTGGGGTGCAAACCCGAAGTGTAATACCTATGCACATGGCATTAAAAAATGGAACGTGCTGTGGACCTAGGTCGAATCACCTAAATACAAAATATGCCCACATTACAAAATTTAGGCTAATTTGTCCAAGGCAGCCATATTTTGCTCTTGGCCTAAATGGTGTAAACTAGGTATATTTTGCATTTGCAATACATTGTATAAGGTAGCCATATTTTGCTCCCAGCCAATTGCGTAGGGTGGCCGTATTTGGCGTTTAGCCTGACTGTGTAAGTTGGCCATACCTTGCTTATTGCCCAGCTGCATTATTCAGCAAATTCTTGCATTCAGCCAAATTGTGTTGGGTGGCCGTGCTCTGCGTTTGGCCTATTACATCTAGGAGTTCCTATTACAGTGCCAAAGTTAAATCAAAGTGTGTCCATTGCTGTGCCAAAATTGGTTCTAGGCCATTTCCCTTCGCTCCAACAAAGAAAAATCTATGTTGTTTTCAACTGCTTCGACCCAGTTGAAGCAGAGTGTCTTTCCATTGTGGTGCCACATTAAAATCCAAGTGTTTTCACATTGATCTACCATAAGTTGGTGGTTTTCAACTGCTTCGACCTAGTTGAATCGGAGTTTTTTCCATTACTGTGCCAAAGATAAATCGGAGTGTTTCCCATTGCTCTACCTAAGTTTACACTAGGTACTTTTTTTATTGCTGTGCTAAAGTTGAAACCGAATGTGTCTCCAGTGTTGCAAAGTTGATTCTATGTAACTCTAGTTTCCACTCCTCCACCTGCCATGCTGGCCCGGATGTACCACACCCATCCCCACTCCTCCATTTTTCCCCTAGCCAAATTCCTTCTCCCTCGCAGCAGTGCCCCACACCCCCACCACGCATCCGACACTTCAGCATTCTAAAGGCGGCTCGGGCAGCTCACTTCCACACCACTCTCTAGAACCCCTGCAGTACTCACCAGCCCCTGCCTCTCAAAACTCACCCTGCCCGTCCAACTCCACCTCTGACCGCTCCTGCCCACTCCCCTCACCCACACGGAAGTAAGGCAGCTTCCGGGCGTGCAACCCCCAACCCAATCTTTACACCCCAGCATGTACCCCATACTATAAACCACCCACCCCCACCTGTGGCAATGTTGCACCACCCCTCGGCTTCCGCCTCACTTCCCTCCACCCTACCCCTTCAGACACCTAACTCACACTTCCCCTCCCTCAACACAGCACGAGCCGCCCTTGCCAACACAGTCTACACAGACTACAGCCTCATCAGCAAATCCTCCTACCCTCTCACACACACCTGTGCCCCTCAAACGCCCCACAATTTGCGCAGGCCGTACGCATCGCAGACATTGCTCTCCGCGACTCCTCCCAGAGTTCGCCTGCCTTCCCCACCCTACTGTCCGCAGGCTTCCCCGCCCACCCCTAATCCTGTCCTAGCCCTTTTCACCTTCTCTCCAAAAGACCCTTCCCAGATCAATATCCCTCTAAATCTCCCTCCTTCGGAACTTCCCACAATGCAGTCTGACATTCCTGCTCCCCTCCCAACCCGCTACCACTCCCGATGCCAACCATACAGCAGAATTCTCTTGCTACCCTGCATACTCATCAGGGCCAGATCGGCCGCCAAAAATAAACGGAACCTCTTTGAAAACGCAGACTTCCTATTCATCAATGAATCCTGTTTCACTGATGACTTCAACCCCATCGCACATGAGGCCTTACTTCCCGGCTACTCCCTGCTCGTACATAACAGGCCCAGCAGAGAGGGGGGGGGTCTAGCCATCCTCCACAAACAATACCTTTCAGTAATAGCCACAGAGAATCTACCTTGTGACACTAATTGTGAATCTATCCTTGCTAAATTCCACCTTCGCTTCCTTGTCCTATATAGGCCACCTGGCTACGACCAATATTTTGCTGATCGGACACCCCACGCTCACGTTGTTCGGATACTTCAACATCTGGTTTGATGTTCCTGCAAACCCCATGACCCACTCCCTGGCCGACAATCTGGAAGCTCTCGGCCTAACACAACTGAATTCCCGCCCGACCCACATTGCAGGATACACCATAAACGCACTTTCCATTGGATTGTGTCCTCCCACATATTCCTGATCTTATGATATTTCCAATAACCAGCTTAGCTGCTCCTGAATTCTTTTTTCAGCAGAGGGCCCTGCATGTCCATGCCTGTCGACTTGATTTCCCTCAGAGGCCTCCGTCTCAATGTCGACCTCACCGAAGGCATCTATAGCGCACACGGCGTCCGTCGGCTTCAGTACCATTTTTCTGTGCTAACGCTTCGGATACGGTATGCTTCGGTTCCTTTGTGAGAATCTTCCAGAGAAATCTTCGAAAATGGCGTCGTCATCGGCTTTTCTACTCCGAAATCTGGATTTAAGAAATGCTGTGCCTGCAGGTCGAAGATATCCGTTACAGACCCACACAGAATATGCTTGTGGTGTTGGTGTAGTGTCTGGAATCTGCTCATCCTTCATTCGGGGTTTGATGACTACCTGTCCATGAATGACATCAAAAGCCCTAAAGAGCATATAGGGAATATTGCGGCAGGTAGTTTCTATAAGTCCCCATTGACTCAGTCGAAAAGATAGACATCGGACGAGTAGAGAACTGTTTCTCCTTGCCTTAAAAAAAGTAAACGATTGTTAGGGAGAATTCTCTGTTAAGGCTAATTTCCCAAACCTAGTGAGTCCCCCAGCAGCTTTGCTGGATTTTTGGGGTTTATTTTTTTCTCCTCCTAAGAGTGAGACTCTTTTTCTCCCACTCTTAGGCATGATTTGAGTATGTCCTCTGACTGTAAATGTGTTATGAGCTATGCGGTCTTTTACTCAATTGGGCGTCATGCGTTTTTGGTATGTGTGTTACACAGCACCCTCAGTGCAGTAACCACAGGGGTGTCATAGTGACCCCAAACATATACTCCATACCCTGGGACTGACTACTGTCTGCCAGGCATGTAAAGTCACCATTGGCTTTAATAGTCTCAAATTGTGAACAGAACCAGTACAAACCATCATATTGTGGAAGTACTGGTAGGGGTAATTCGATTGCCCCTGGGTCTGTTTTCCAAGGGGTCACTGTCCAGTCCCCCCTTGTCGAGTTTCTGGCTGGTGGCAGTGGATACCAGGCGAAATATTCCACCGGAATATTTCTTATGGGATTTTCCCATTGATTTTAAACGAACCACTTTTTTGTGCCATGTTAAAGATACCGCTGGGTTATTTATTTAATAGTTATTCCCCGGTTGGGTCTTTTTGCCAGGACTCGGTTTTAAAATGGCATTTGTGTTCGCCTCTGAAACTCCAACCCAAGTCGAGCCCTTTGTTCCACTTTTTGGCGGGCTTCTCCACAGAAGCCCTCCAAATGGTGACACTCTGGGGTCAACGGGATGTGTGGGGGGGGATTAGGCACCCTGGACTGAGTTGCCTTGGCAACTCAAGTCGCACTCTTGTGCGATTGGCCCAGTGGTGAGCCGCCCGGCTCACCACTTAGCATGTTTGAGTGACAGCTAGGCTGTTGAATGGGGGTTTTTCTGCATAAAAGCAGGGCTTTGGGGACTGGAACTTCAGAAGTCGCCACAGGACCTAAAGAATCCAAAGAGGGGAGAAGCTGAGCCATCTACAAAGACGACACCACTGGTGGAGCCCTGCTGTACGAACTCACCACTTCCCCGACGACAGAGGAGATCTTCTTCCAGGAGAGTCTTCTTCCCTTTGAGCTGGTGGGACCAACCAGTTCGCCTTTTTTCGTCTTCCTGGACGTCTCGTGGGCGAATCGCCCGTGCCCAGCACCCCGGCAGCCGGATGGCCACGCTTCACCACTACCGCTAATAAAAGGGTCGTACCTTTTAATCGGTAACTCAGCGGCTGGTTTCTTCCCTGGCAGTGCAATGACCTTCAGCTTTCTTCCTCATTGAGATCCTCCCTTCCTCTGGTCGAAGCCATGACTTGCACCCGCTGCCAGGAACAACTGCCACCGCTGGAGCTTTCTCACCATTTCAGGTACTGTGTCCCGCCTGGTCTCCCTTGCAACAGATTGTCCAAGGTGTCCCATAAATCCTTGACTTTTTAACTGGGTTGACCTCAGACATGCTAACCTTGCCTTTCTGAACTGATCCAACCTCTTTTTGACTTTTCTGCAAAGACTTTGAGTGCATTTCCACTGTGTGATCTTGGGCACATTCCACCTTGCTCTCTCCAAGAGTGGGCCTGGCCTGTGAAATTTTTGCTCTACAGTAGACCCTGCCTTTCTTGACTTGCTTTGGTTCTTAAAAGTGTTGGTACTGTATTATTTTCCTACTCTGCCTTTTCTCTCCCTTTTTAAACAAATTATTGGAGTGCCATCTACGGTTACGCGCTCACCTGTTTTGCTAAATAAGTGTTGTCTTAACCTAGACTTATCGAATAATTAACTAGGGAGGTGTATATACTTATAGTGACTGTGTTTGAACTTGCTTGATATATTAGTGCCAGTGTATTTTCATAAGTGTGTTTTTAAATAAATAATTATATGCTTTTATACCAAAGCTCTGGTCAGTGTTTGCTTGTTCTACTGTATTTTTAGCCCTATTGTGTATACTCTATATACTGCCTAACTCTTCTTGAGAGAAGTCTGACTGCTCAGCCACAGCTACCAAGTAAATCTGGGTGGTGCAGACTGCTACCAATTGGGTTTACTGCTTACTCCTGTAGTCTTAAACTTTTTGCAGTGGTCCCTAAGTGAACTGCACAGGTTTCTGTCTAACAACGATCCTGATCACAAAGTGGCTCCCACCATTCGTCATCGTCAAGACACTCGAAGAAACTACACCATAGGTCGCCGTCTTCAACGTCATCGAGTTCCTCTCTGGAACGGGTCGTATCTCCAACAAAAACAGCCTCCCAGCTGAGTGGGGGAGCAGAGTAGGAAGAATTTAGGCTGAAGATGATGAAAGTATTTGAGAATGCGGCTTTGACCCCCCCCCCCCCGCTCGAGTACTGTCAAAAGCCATGCTTAGGTCGATGAGCATCAGAATAAGACCTGTGCGCCTTTGGGCCCTGCAAGCAAAACTCCTCGAGAGCATTCTAAGGATCCCTCCAGTCAAGAAAAAATCCTTTCGAGGACTGAGTCGTCGACTCCATGGACGCCGCAAAACTCTTCGACGCCATCAGCGCTAAAAGACCATTCTTAGACACCATCGACACAAAAACATAAGCCAAAGTCATCGACGCATTGGGCTTCAAGCTCCACGATGCTAGATGGGTCGAAGTCGTCGACGCAGGCATCGACGGTATCAACATTCTTGGCACCTTTGTCGACGAATATCTTGAGAATATCGGGTGTCATTTGAAAAATAATATACCCCTTTACCTAGGGCTGATTTGTTTCAAGTCTCTCCTCAATGTATGAGTACAAAGAACCATCATCTGATGCTTTTTGGCCTCCGATATGTTAAGCCATCAGTTCCTGAGGCCCTAATATCTGAAGAGTCCAGGATACAAGACCTTCAAGAGTGCCTACATAATGCCAGTGTTTTGGACACCTCACCAGAGGTAGAGTATGGCCGATCAGACCCATCTGATCATGCATATGTACCCTACAGTCACTGTTGAGGGTGGTTGAGTACATGGGATGGACTAGACCAAGCCCAGTTTTTGAACAAGATAACCTGACACATATTCTGGACAGGGGACCTCAGGAAGACCCAATTGGTCCATTTCATGCAGCTTTACAAAAGCGCATATATACCAATTGGGAGGCGCCTAAATTGGATCCAGCAGTCAACAAAAAACTGACTTGTAAATACAGGGTGTCCAGCAGTGATCCCTATTACTTATCAAAGCACCCAACTCCAGAGAGTCTGGTGGTACACATGCCACCTCAACCACAAGACAAAATGCCTACCCTACTATCCCTTCTGATAGGGATGATAAGCGTTACAACGCTGTAGCCAAGAAGGTTTTTTCGGCGGGAAGTATGGCCCTGAAGTCGGCAAATGCCACGTGCATGTTCCTAGGTTCACGCATACCCTTTGGCAGTGTGTATCCATGGCGGCCGACCATATCACCGAAGGGGAAGAACGAGACAGGTTTTTGAACATAGTCAAGGATGGAAAAGACTCTGTGTGAATCCCTCCAGACTGGTCTCGACTCGGCTGACCGTATCATCAGAGCAATGGCCGCTAGTACAGTTATGCACAGATTCACCTGGTTACGGAAGTCAGGATTTGCTCCAAATGTACAATCCAGACTGCTTAACATGCCCTTTGATGGCACTCATTTGTTCAGTAGCGAGGCTGATGAAAGTCTGGAGAAACTACAAACTTCAAAGGCAGCAGCCAAATCCTTTGGTGCTGTGATTAGACAACCTCCAAATCGCCCCACGGGTATGCCCTGGAAGGGGTAGGTCCTTTTTGTCACTATTCCACATTTGGAAGAGGCAGAGAACAGTCGGTTCAAAGAGCCCAAAGAAGATTTTCCTGTGGTGGACAGGGAAGAGGTACTAAGACCGCCTCAGCAGCGGCTAATCTGCGTCAGCCACTGTCAGCCGCCCCAAAACCTCTCTGAGGACTTAGTTCACAAGATTCCAGTGGGAGGCAGACTCTCACAGCATCTGAAAGAATGGCAGGCTATTACTTCAGATGCATGGGCATTGGAAACAATTGCACAAGGTTACTGCCTTCCCTTTCTAAAAAAAAGCCTCATAGTCATCCACCAGGGAACAGCTCTTTCAAAGTTCCAGATCCGCTCCTTGTGCTGGAAATATTAACCCTGCTGAAGAAAGGTGCTATAGAACTAGTACCTGTAGCGGAGAGGAACAAGGGTTGGTACTCCCCGCACTTTCCATCTTGGACTTAAGTTACTTGAGCAAATTCCTCAGGAAGGACACGTTGGAGATGATTACCCTTTCTCAGATTCTTCTGGCCCTCCAGCTTCAGGACTGGGTGGTATCATTTGACCTTCAGTATGCTTACTTTCATGTGCCAATCCATCACAAGCACAGAAGGTACCCGAGGTTTGTGGTTGGTGGTTCTCATTATCAATTTCGAGTTCTGCCATTTGGGCTGACCTCCGCCCAGAGGGTTTTCACCAACTTGATGGCGGTGGTGGCAGCGAGTCTCTGGAGGGAGGGATGCGGGGGGTTCATGTCTACCCCTACCTAGAAGATTGGCTGATCAGGGCACGTTCTCCCAAACAGGCCCTGGAACATCTCGGCTCCACCTGTCACTCCCTTCACAGACTGGGCTTCTCCCTCAACTTCAAGAAGTCTCACATGATACCATGCAGAAGCTCCTATTCATTGGAGTAGTCCTTGATGCATCCCTGGGAAAAGCCTTGCCAGCAGAGGTGAGGGCTCAAGACATTCTGCAGATGGTCACCAAATTTCAGAGTGGCCAGCGTCTTCCGACCTTCGACTTTCTGAGGCTGCTCCACCTCATGGCATCCTGCATTTTTCTGGTGCCGGATGCGCGCCTGAGAATGAGATCTCTCCAGTGGGCTCTCTTGACTCAATGGTCTCAATTCTCAGGCAGGGTGTCGGATCTCCTTCAGGTCTCAAACAGTCGCTCAAGAACTCCTGTGGTGGACCTGCAAGGACAACATTAACGAGAACCATTTTGCCAACCATGGCCGGAGATAAAGGTAGTAACGGACGCCTCACTCACTGGGTGGAGAGTGCATACCATCGACCTGACAATCGGCGGTCGATGGTCTCCATCCAAGTCCAAACTACATATCAACCTGTTGGAACTGAGGGCAATCACACTAGCGATGAAGGCCTCTCTGCCCTCTGTGCGGGGGAAGAACATCCTGATAGTGACGGACAACACGTTGGCCGTGTACTACCTCAACAAGAGAAGTATAAGGCACTACCCCTGTGCAGAGAGGCAATGCAGCTCTGGTTCTGTGCAATTCAAGAAAGAATCTCCCGATCGGCAGTTCACCTAGCTGGAGTGGAGAATATGGCAGCGGACACACTGAGCAGGCAGAGCTCAGTCTCCCACGAGTGGGAACTAGCTCTGGAAGTACTTCAAGAGATCTTCACCCTTTGGGGGGAACCCCTCAAGTTGATTTGTTCGCGACCAGTGTCAACCGGAAGTGCAAACTGTTCTGCTCCAGGGAATTCCCCCAAGAGGAGCTCTTGGAGACGTGTTTGTGGTGGACTGGGAGTTTCCACTCCTGTACGTGTATCCTCCAGTCCCTGCCATTCCTCACATGATCAGGAGGTTGAGAACGTTCAGGAAATCCATGATCCTAATTGCTCCGGATTGGGCCAGAATACGTCTTCCACAAAGAGTGGATCTTCTCTCGCAAGAGGAAGGTCGGGTTCTTCATCCAGAGGTCAAGACACTCAGCCTTCAAGCATGGTTTCTGAGAGGCTAAGATACAAGGATGGGGATCTCCAGGATGACGTAATGGAGATTTTGCTTTCAGCCAGAAGGCCAGCAACTAAGTCTTTGTACCGCTGCCATTGGAACAAATTCTGCAGCTGGTGCAGAGATAAGAATGTTGGTCCATTTACATGTAAAACACCTATGGTGTTATCCCTTTTGGTACTTTTAAAGGATATCTTGCAGCGCTTTCTACATTTAAGTGCACTTCGGAGGAGGTATATTAATTCACAATTCCTCTAATAATACAATTCCTAAAAGGATTAACAAATGTTTTCCCTCCAATCCCTTTTCAAGTCCCGGTTTGGGATCTCATCTTGGTGTTAAAATGTATGATGTGTGCTCCTTTCGAGCCTATACACTCCTGTCCTTTGAGGTTGCTAACCTTAAAAACCATCTTCTTAGTGGCCATTACATCTGCTCGAAGGGTGAGTGGACTTCAGGCCTTATCCTGCAAGCTTCCGTACACTATTTGGTCCTTAAGATGAAACCCACTTTTTACCAAAAATTGTATCTGAATTCCATCTGACTCAGAAAATAACATTACCATCATTTTACCCTCCTCCGCACCCTGGGAAGGAAGAGGCTACACAGGCTTGATCCTAAACATGCACTAAGTTTCTATATCACCAGAAGGGCAAGACTAATACCAGATGACCAACGGTTTGTTGGCTACACAGGCCATAAATTGGATATGGCAATCACTAAATAGATGTTATCCAGATGTATAATACTGGCAATATCTGAATGCTAAAGACTGGTGGGAAAAGATCCTCCATAGGGCATTCGGGCTCGCTCGACCAGGGACACGGCTACTTCCTCCTACAGAGGGGAGTACCAATTAAAGAAATGTGTGCAGCTGCCACATGGTCGTCTGTACACACTTTCACCTAACATTACAGTTTAGATTTTTCTACAAGCCGGAAAGGCTTTTTTGGTAAGGCAGTGTTGAATTCTGTGCACACAGACCTATGAGAACTCCTAAATTGTCTTGAAAAATTCTGACTCCCTCCTCCAGGACTGCTTTGGGAGTCTACCATAAAATGAGGAATATGTGGGAGGACATAATTAATTCGAAGAACAAGTTACTTACCCCAGATAAAGTTTTTTCGATTGGATGTTCCTCCCACGTATTCCTTATCGCCCTTCCCAACCTACCCCACAGTAGAATTTCCTTTGCTATTAGTCTGCACTCTCTCAGGTATCGGATAAATCTTACATTCGTAAAAACTGAACTGAAGCCAATGGACGCTGCGTGCGCTATATATGCCTTCGGTGACATGGACATCGAGACGGAGGCCTCCGAGGGACATCGAGTCGACATGCATCGCCATGCAGCACCCTCTGCTAAAATCCTATAGATAATATAATGAATATGTGGGAGGAACATCCAATCGAAAGAACGTTACCAGGTGTAAGTAACTTGCTCATCTGCACATCTGTTCAAGTCTCCCTCTCCTACCTCGCCCCCTCATCTGGAGTGATCACCACGCTATACCTTCCTCACTTCAACTCCTCTCTCCCTCCCAACCACTTCCAGCAAACATCCCCTCAACCACCTGGTATAGAATCCTCATCAACCCAGAGCTGGCCATTTTCCTAGTTCATAAACTACCGGATCTCTCTCGCAAGGAAGGACACTCCTCCATTGACCTCCTCGACCAATGGCTCTCCGAAGCTATGATCCGCCCCTCTTGGCAGTCAACCCCACACCAAAGGTGGTACATCCCTTCCCTTAACGCTCTCAAAACCCTCAAGCATCGCCTAGAGCAAACATGGAGGACCAACCCTACCCCACAAAACAAAACGGCCATGGTAGGACTGAACAGGGCATATTTGTACGAAATCAAGAAAGCAACAACAACAAAAAACACTATGGAAGCGGAATCGCCAACTCCAAAAATCCATGCAGGGAACACTACTAAATCCTAGGGGAAGTCACAAGTTCTCTGCGATGAACTTTCCAACCCCTTGCGCTGCCCTTCTCTCAACCCCAAACTTTTCCTCACCCTCCTGAACAACTTTCTATTCATTCACACACCTTTCGCAGGCCGATTT
Organism: Ambystoma mexicanum; assembly: GCF_040938575.1. Taxonomy (NCBI): domain Eukaryota; kingdom Metazoa; phylum Chordata; class Amphibia; order Caudata; family Ambystomatidae; genus Ambystoma; species Ambystoma mexicanum. The sequence goes on along the minus strand of NC_090931.1, from coordinate 902,731,666 downwards.
CTGCAACCTACTAGCACTTAGCCGACCCTTGTGCTCACCTGGAGATCCTTACTCATCACTCCTTCTAAAAATGATAATTACCTCCACCTGTGCTGGCAGCGTAGCCTGCGCCATCATAAATGAATCCCTCTCTGGCAACTTCCCAGAGGCTTTCAAAACCTCTCATCTGAAACTGCTGCTCAAAAAAGCCCAGCGTCAACCTACTCCCCTCATCAAGCTACTTCCCAATCTCCAACACCTGCTTCATTGCTAATCTAATTGACCAATCGGCATTTAAGCAACTTGGCCTCTTCACAGAAGCCAATAGACTCCTCTGTCCATCCCAATTGTGGTTCCGACCCTATGTAGAATAGAATCCTCTGGGGTCTCTATCTGGGACAACCTAAAAAGAACTGCTGTTTCAGAAGGGTGTGCTGCACTCATCCTCCTCGATCAATCCACTGCCTTTGAGACAATGGACCACACAATACTCAGGAACAAGCTCCTCACCCTAGGCATGAAAGGCTCTGCCCTTAATTGGATCACCTCTTTTATTTCCGAACGCTCGCAAATCATTTTCCTTCCTTTCTCCTCTGCCCCTCGCACCATTACAAAGTGGGTGCCACAAGGAGCCTTCCTTTCACCCCTACTCTTCAACTGCTACTTAAGCCCATTGCCAGCTCTCATCCGTGTGCACAACCTTAACTGCTACAACTACGCAGACGACACCCAGATCAGTTTCAAAATCCCCAGGACTCCGGCCTCTCCACCTCCCAACCTTGCCTCTTGCCTCTGTGATATCGACAAATGGATGACGATCAACAACCTAATCCTCAACCCGGGCAAATCAGAAATGCTAATATGCAGCAAAACTGCTGATTCCCCAACCTTTACTGCAGCAAATTGCCCTCTGAGCCCCACCTGCCACCTCCACCTCCATTAAAAACATTGGATGTACCATGGACGCAGACCTGTCTCTCTCCAAACACATCAACTTCGTATCCAGAACCTGCCACATCCTAAAACAAATCTTTACCTACCTCTCCTTTTCCCAAAGAGTCGCTGCAATACTGGCCCTAGAGTACCCAACTCCCTCTATCTCGGCGTCCTGGCACACCAGCTCAGGAGAATAAAAAGAATCCAAAACGCAGCAGCCAGACTGCTCCTTGCCTTCTCACCCAGAGAACACATCACCCCTGCACTTGGAATATTGCACTGGCTCCCTGTTAGCCTAAGATCAACCTTCAAAGCCATTTGCATCACATACAGAGCCCTCCATAACACATTCAGAATAAAATCATTCACTACCAACCATCCAGAAACCTCAGATCGTGTTCAGCTCTCCTCCTCGCTATTCCCCCTTACCACTCTACCAAAGGTGGCCGCTCGTCCCTCTCCATCCTAGCTCGTGTCATCTGGAACACTCTTCCTCTGCAAATCCGCTGCACCGATAGCTACTTTTCCTTCAAAACCTGGCTATTTGCTGCATTATCCTGAAACACCGCCATAAAACGTCCAATTCCCAATCTGAACTTAGAATCGCTCCGCACCAGGTGGTGCCGGCTGCATTCGCGGCAACCCCGACCTCTCAGCACCTGGCGGCGCCGCATTCGCGGTGGCCCAGTCCAGACACACCATCATTCAGCAATCGTGACCCTGGTTTCCCACAAGCACCACTAGTTGAATCACAGCCCTTGTGTTAGGGAGAATTCTTATTCAGTGGGTAATTTCCCTTACCTATTGAGTCCCCAGCATCTTTGCTGGATTTCTGGAGTTTCTTACCAAGTGGAAAAAATAGTGTGAGCTTTCCCCTCCACTCTTACCCACATTTTGCCATGTGTATTTCATCTGTTTTTGTGATTGTGGGCTCTGGAGTACACCACTTCAGTAGCCCCCTTCTTTTGTGTATCACACAGCACCTTCATTGCAGTGACACAGGGTTGTCTTTTAGACTTCCCACCGACTCCATTTCTGAGGCTGACTACTGTCCCCCCGAAAAGGGTAAAGTTGCCATTAACTTTACTTAGTAATTTAACCACAGATCCTGTACACCCCATCTTACATGGAGTACTGGAAAGGGTTAACCCTTAGCCCATGTTTCGCTCTTTTTACATTTACACTTGGCTGGTGGCAGTGGTATCTACCCTAACTTTTCTACCGCGATTATACTATATAAACGTGGTATTGTTTTAGGCTATTATATTAGCCTCGAACTTAAACCCACTTGACCAAATACTTTTTCTTTTGGCTCCGGTCGGGTTTATTTGCCATTTCTTTTGGTTAAAGTCCTTCTTGTATTTTACTTTGCGCGGCGAACCAGGGTTGCCTTCTTTGTTCACTGTCTTTTGGCGGGCTTCTGCCAAGAAGCCCTCCTCTATGCGCCTGGGTGTCTGGGTGGACTGAATGTGAGGGAGGGGTGTAGTCACCCCCTGCACAGGGTATCCTAGGAAACCCAAGTCGCACTTTGCCATGATTGGCTGAGGTGGTTGTCCCGGCCGGACAACCCCCCTGCTGCGTGATTGACAGCCAGGCTGTGTGAATGAGGGATTTTTGCATAAAAGGCAGATCTCTTGGGCTAGAAGCCAGAGTCGCCACTGGAACTACAAGGAACCGAAGAGAAGCGGAGAAGAAGTCGACTGCTGCAACTACGCCGTCCCGGTGAAGCCCTACTGCAATCCTGATCTATCTACCCTTCGACGACCAGAGAAGATCCAGTCCGGAGTCTTCTTCCCTTGAGCTTGGTGGGGATAGCCAGCTCGTCTTCTACAGCCAGAGGATACTCTTCGTGGTCGAAATCGCTGCACACTGCTGTAGTGGTCCAGATAGCCATCTGAAGAGCCTCGCCTGTTTTTAAGGAACGCACCTTTTATTCACCGTCGCTGTTGGCAGCTTCATCCCTGTGTGGTGCAGACCCCGCCAGACGTCCTCTTTTGTTGCGAAGCTCCAGGAACCGTGGGTCTGCAGGAAACTACCAGGAACAACTGCCGTGGCACCAGCTTCTTCATTGAATAAGGTACTGTGTTCTGCTTGAGGAATTTGGGTGAATCCCTTTTCTTCGCCTCCAAGGCTTGCCCTTGTCTTCCCTCCTTCTTATAACTGTTGCTTCCTCTGTTGACAATATCTAAGTACTCCTGGCTACGTTGAATCGTGAACTATCTGACTGTGTGATCCTCGACAACAGGCACCCGGTTCCGCTTGACACTGGCTCCGGCCTATTGACTTTTGAATTTCTGTCTGAGTGTTCTCTGATTCTGTCTGCCTTGACAAAAGTATTTCCTATGATTTTTTTCCCCCCAACTCTCTCTGGGTATCTCAGGTGCTAAGTGTGTTTTGGCCCCAGTAACATTTCTTGCCGCAGATACGTGTTTCTTTAGTAAGACCGAACTGTCATTACTGTCAAAAAGGGATTGCAAGTGTTTTCCTGGTAACGTCTTTTGTTTCTCAACACCGGTCCGTTAAAACACAGGGTACTTACCTTGAAGTATACCGTACAAAGTGAATTGGTTAGTTGTAGTGTATTTTACGTGTGGTTTTTGAATTAATAGAAGTGTTGTGTTTATAACAAATGGTTTAAAAATAAATGTACTTATATTTTTTACCTGAAACCTTGAGTCAGTGTTTGCTTGAGTCACAGTAATTGTGGTCCCTTTGTGTAATCTCTGCTACTGCTCATATACTCTTGAGATAAGCCTGGCTGCTCCGCTACTGCTACCACTTTAACATAGTAGTACGGGACTGCGCATGCGCGCGCGACGCTTGCGGAACTAAATACATCGGCTCCCGGCGGCCGCTACTATTATCCTGAAATTTTTTCCCTTTTACTGGAATCAATCTCGCTTCAACCGCCTGCCAGCGGAGGCGGACCCACTAGAGCTGCTGGCGCTTCACTCCGGAGAAGAACCGGAGCGGGAGACGCCAGAACCAGCCCGCGGACCGCTGGCGGATGACTCGCGGCCATTGCGGAGCGGGCGGGAGAAGAGGATCGCCCCTGAGACGCTGAGAACGCTGTGGCTCCCAGGCGAGGTCGAGGCTTGAAACTAGACCCTGCAACGCTCTCCAGGCGCCGTCGAGCGGCCGCTGAGCCCCCCCCCCCCCACCTGCTCCACCCTCGGGACAACAGTTGCTCGCACACCTCCCGATCTACGAGAGAAACGCATCCGGATAGACTTCGCGGCCTGGGCCTTGCACCGCCAGCCTTCCCATCGGGGTCTCCTCCCCCCTCATCAGCAAGACTGCAATACCTGGGGTCGAGCGGCAGCAGGAGCCGTGAGCTGTGCTCCCCCGCTGAGGGAAGACACGCTGCAAACAGAGGCACCCACGGCAAGGTACACGGGTGTGGGGGGTGGATGTTTTGCTTTGTCCCCCCCCGCGACCCTTTTTGCAACTAGCCTGCTGCAGAGGCTACGGAGCCCGCGAGGCCACAGCTGCGCCATAGACCAGCACCAGACCCAGTACGTTGTCACGACCCACGAGCCACAAACGCAGCAAAACGACACTGGGAGTGTGGGGACGAAAAGATCCTCTTCTCACAACCAAGTAAGCCCCCCCCCGGTCCACGGTGGACCCCAAGACTTGGCGTAAACGGTGGAACTGCCCTGCCCCTCTCTTGGGACCACCCGGGCGACTTAAATCATTGCTCGAAACGTAGTACGCGCGGGGGGCCACCCTATGCAGTGAAGACAGACGCTGGTCAGCCCACAACAGCGGATGAACAGGGGCACAGTCCTCCCCACGAGACCCCTACGCACTGTGGCCTAGATCCCAGATACCACGGGGGCCACTCTATATGCCGGAGATGGGCACGTGCCATCACCAAGCGAGATTGACACCTGCAGCGACGACGCTGCGGCCATCCCAAACGTGACCTTTGCAGAGGCTCGCAGTGTGCACCCTACGCAGCCTATACACAATCGTCTGCTCCATACAGGACCTCTCCCGACGGGGAGCATCCAGATCCCTGCTACACAGAGCCGCTCGACCAAAGCATGGGAAAGGAGAAAACCAAGAGGCAAACGCTACAGAGCAAGATGGATCTCTACACCGTGGGGGCCCCTCCCCAGCGCGAGCCTCAGCCCCCAGAAGAAGAGAGTAACCCTGGAGAACTCAGAGACCCTCCTATCTCTTTGTCAGACCTTATGAAAGCGATTGGGGACTCGAGGACATCCTTGGAACTTAAAATAGGCGGCCTATCCTCTGAGGTGTCCCTTATACGCCAAGACCTCCGCAACTTATCGACCAGGGTGGGGGAAGCGGAACAGAGGGTGTCTAACACTGAAGATGCGGTCCACCGCATGGAACAGCAGCTCACTACGATTGCCCAAAAAGTGACCCAACTGGAAAACCGTACCGAAGACAGTGAGGGGAGGGCGCGACGCAATAATCTCAGGATCCTCGGTATACCAGAGAAAGAGGAAGGCCCCAGCGCAGAACTCTTCTTAGAAGATTGACTCATTCATATCTTTGCCCCTAAGAAGCTATCCAAATTCTTTTCCGTGGAAAGGGCACACAGAGTCCCCACCGGCCGACCTATACCGGGTGCCCCGCCCAGAACAATGATCGCACGCCTACTGAATTACCGCGACCGGGATGCGGTCCTACAAATGGCAAGGGCCATGGGCCCAATCATATACAACGGCTACAAGGTCGGTTTCTATCCCGATTACACAAAAGAAGTCCAAAAAGCCCGCCAATCTTTTGACTCCGTCAAGAAGAAGCTCCAGTCGCTATCCATCAAATATGCCCTCTTCTTCCCGGCATTGCTAAAAGTCCAGTATGAGGGCGCTACTCACTTGTTTTACAACCCCAAAGATGCATGGGACTGGCTTGAAACTCATGTCCTCACGGACTCCAGCGGGAGACGTGTGCCATCGGGCCCACCCACACAGCGACCTCGACCTGGGAGACCCTCGCCCCCTCGTTCCCCGACCAATGCGGATGACGACGCGTCAAGGACCCCTATGGAAAAATGATGAATACCCTGTACTAAGGGGCCCAAACTCCAGATTGGTAGAATGGGAATGCTCACCTAGCGGCCGCCGCCCCCTAATGCGGCGTGCGCGTTATCACAGCCGGGTTATCCCGAAGAAGTTTATAAAGTTATAGGTTCAATGTTTGGGCGACATGTGCTCCCAGTTGGGGGGGGAAGTACAGGGTGGGGGGGAGTTCAAGGACCGTAAAGAAACCGAATCAAGAAACAAGAAGGCACGACACATAGAAGCACTGGCAAGGGAATCAAGTAATATCTATGGGCAAGACCACAGACATAATCATCATGCAGGCAGCAGATACACCGACACGAGACAACCCCCGGACGTCTCCCCCGAAAGTACAGCGCTGCACACCTCTCGAGTGTACATGACGGCCACTGATCCTCCCAGAAGCCCAGATAAGCGCCCCACGCAGATAGAATGAACTCCAACAAGGTAACCATGCTCTCCTGGAACGTCAACGGCCTCGGCTCCAGCATAAAGCGAAGACTGGTGCTCCAGTACCTTAACCGTTACTCGCTGGACATTGCCCTTTTAAATGAAACACACTTGCTAGGCACGAGCACAAACTTTTTCATAAGGTCCAACTACTCTCACGCCTACCAGGCTGGATTCACGACAGGAGCTAGGGGCACGATGATCCTTGTCCACAAGCGAGTCCCCCTGCAGGTCAGGAAGGTCAAGGCCGACCCCCGGGGCCGCTATGTTATGATACTGGCTGACATCTGGGGCGAGAAATGGGGCCTCGCTGCAATTTACGCCCCCCCCCCCCTCACAGACGAAAGAACTACTCTCCGAGCTACGGAGCCGGTTACTGGAAGATGAGGCCGATGTATGGGTGATTGGCGGGGACTTTAATGAAGTGATGAACACTGCTGTCAGGATTAGTCAGGCGAGTACAAAGGCAGCGAATATGGCAAGGGAAATGTGCACTAAATCACACAGTGAATAGCCTTGAATTAAACTATGTGCACACAGGAACCAAGACTCATGTATGCTAAACCCAGTAGTGCAAATAGAGTATGACAACAAAACCAATATATGAAAAGGGATGTGGGGTAAGCACCTGACCGCGAGGAAAGTCGGCAAGTGCCTTACCCCCAATTGCTGTTACAGGTACTGACAGCGCTACACCCACGTAGAGGGCAAGCAATGACAGGATCTGTGAACTAACACTCTTGATGGTATTAAATAAGGGAACTGAAAAAACAGTACTCACGAGGACGAGAAAAACCTCTGGAATGTCAGCAAGCCCACGAACCCTGTTGATCAAACTGGGACCCAGAAAGGCTATAACAGCAATGGGAGGATAACTAAATACCTAAGTTGGAATAGTGATTACAGAATTGTGAGGAAAACATAGGCATTCGCACAGGAGCTAGCTACAACAGCACACCACACCTAATAATCAAATGGGAAATAAATGCAGAAGTGCAATGGAAAACATGGAATGGATCCCAATAGAAAGTAAGGATCAGGAGCAGGGAAAAACGAAATTACCAAGGCAAACTTCCCCCACTCCTCCAAGGAAAAGACAGGAAGCTAATCTAAGAGGAAGGCTAAGGCATAAAGGTTTACAGCAGCAAAGGACAAAGTCAAAGAAATATAGAACACAGACAAACTGGGCTGCATCTAAAAGGGAAAAGCACTGAGAAATGCTGCCTGCAAACAGAGGAAGACAAAAAGGGAATCTAGGGAGCAGAAATCAATTTAGCACATGAATCCGAAATCCAGGGCGGAGGAACAAGAAACAGGAACTAGGAACTAGGCACAAAGCTAGGAACAAGGGACTAGTCACAACAGGAACACTGCAACGATGACCAGCGCTGGACTGAAGTAAACTGAGGCTTTTAAAGCTGCTTAACGAGCACACCCCTCAGGTGTGCCGCCTGCTGCACCTGCAGCCACAGGTGTTGCCTATCCTCCACCCAACCGTGTCCTGCAAGGGAGAAGGTGAAGCAGTGAGCCAGGCATTCTGGGAAGCATAGTCATTTGATCAAAGTAGCATGCTGGCTGCCAAAAACCTGGAATGGATCCGGAACGGAAGTAACTTGAAAAATAAGGTTTTAGCGCTCCCAATTCATCACAGAACTGTAGCATTAGGTTTGGAGGAAATGTCCAGTAGGGAATAAACCCCAAAACATGCCCCCAAGTGGCGGGAACGGGAGCGAAGGGAGCGAGTCGTGACAACTGCAGTCGATAGATCTCACAGGAGATCAGGTACCTGCTCTGCCCCCACACCACTGCCATGTTCGCCGAAGCTCCGGGAATGACGGACACATGGCGCTCGCTCCACAACAATGAGGCTGGGTTCTCCTTTTTCTCTGGCGTCCACAAGTCATTCTCCAGAATCGATTATGCCTTTATCCCCCGCAGTATAAATCACAGGCTCCTTGACGCTGAATTCCTCGCAAGGGGTATTTCGGACCACTCTCCGCTCCTATTGTCCATGAAGAACTCCTGCCGTGGTCCGGATCGTAACTGGCGCCTGAACACATATCACCTACATCTCCCTGAAATTGCGGAGGAACTGGAAAAGAAGACAACAGAATATTTTGAAAACAATGAAGGATCAGTGGATTGCCCGATCTCGCTCTATGAGGCGTATAAGACTGTCCTCCGCGGGGAAGTTATCTCGGATTTCAGCCTACCAACGACGACAAGTCCAAAAGATCAAAGAGGCAGAAGCGCGTGTCCTGGAGTGCGAACGGCAAACCCTAGAACACTGCACCCAAGAAGCAAAAGAGGATCTGCTTACAGCACAAGAGGCCCTTAGCAACCTGGCTCTAGACAACGCACGGATAGCCCATCAGTTAGTCCGGGGCCAAATCTATGAACGAGGCGACAAGGCGAATAAGACACTGGCCTGGTTGGAACGGCGCGAACAGACCAAGGGACACGTGCGGGCAATTGAATCTCCAGACGGAACACTCCTCACAGATGACTCCGACATTGTTGCGGCATTCGCCGCCTACTATGAGAAACTCTATACTCCACCGGCCGAGAGCCCGCCTTCCGAACCCGCATGCTACCTTGACCAGATCGAGACCCCGAAGCTCTCTCAGCACCAAACAGACCTCCTGAACGCCGAAATCACTGTAACCGAGGTGCAAGAGGCGCTCGCACAGCTCCAACCTGGGAAGACCCCGGGTCCTAATGGGTTCCCTACAGAAACATGGAAATGCCTCGGCGGTTCACTACCCTCCCACATGCACCGTATGTTTCTACGCAGCAAAGAGCTGGGGGCACTCCCCCCGGACCTCAGGAAGGCATGCATAATCGTCATACATAAGCCCGGGAAACCCCCGGAGGAATGTGCCTCCTATCGCCCAATATCCTTGATCAACGGCGAAGCCAAGGTCCTCGCAAGAACACTAGCCAACAGACTACTGCAAGTTATAGAGACCCTTGTCCACCCAGACCAATGTGGATTCATGCCCAACAAATCCACCCGCATGAACCTGCGTAGAGTTCAGCTGGCGCTGAGCAGAGCCAAGGAAATACCAGCCCCACTGGCCCTCCTGGCAGTGGACTTTGAAAAAGCATTTGACTCCGTAGAATGGGAGGCTTTGTGGGCAATCATGGCTCGGATGAACCTGGGGCAAACGTTTATATCGTGGGTTAAACTCCTGTATGCACACCCGGAGGCCATGGTAAGGGTGAACGGCAGGTCTTCTGGATCGTTTCCCTTGGGTCAGGGTATGAGACAGGGGTGCCCCCTCTCTCCGCTGCTTTTTCTCTTGGCCATAGAACCTCTCGCAATTGAGCTTAGAGCTAACACTAATTGGACAGGGTTCGCCTGGCCTGGGGGGGGGGGGGGGACCGACTATCCCTCTACGCGGACGACCTCCTCATATACCTCAGTAACCCACGCACTTCCTGCCCGATTGTTTCCCGCATCCTTAGGGAATACCAGCGCTTTGCAGGCCTTAAGGTAAATGAGACCAAAACCATTTACTTACCGATCCAGGGCGGCGAGTCTGTGATCCCTGAAACCTGCCCATATCATGTCTCCATTAGAGAACTTAAATACCTGGGTATAAGACTCGACCCGACACTGGGTGGGTTCCTGCAACTCAACTTACAACCAATAATTGACCGGTTCAATAGGGACACCTCCCACTGGCAATCACTCCCACTATCACTAATGGGCAGAGCGGCACTATTCAAAATGATGACCCTCCCCAGACTGTTGTATGTACTTCAAAACGCCCCCCTTGTCATCCCCCGAGACACCTTCGCACTCATTGACAGACGCCTTCGCACACTGCTGTGGGGAGGGAAACAACCCAGGATCGCCCTTGAAACGCTGCAGCGATCAGTGTGGGAGGGAGGCATCGGTCTACCATGCATACGCACCTATTACCGTGCAGCCCAGATTGGGGTGGTAAACGACTGGATACACGCAGACCCCACACTCCCCCACATCCGCCTTGAAATAGAGAGCATGACCCCACTAACCCCACTACAGATCCTGTACGCCACCCACGACCAACCCCCGATGTTACCCAAAATGACGCACCATATTTGCCGGGCCTGGCGGGATGCGCACAAACTAATTGGCTGGAAAGGTAAACCAACACTATCTCAACCCCTATGGCACAACGCACTCCTCCCGGAAATAGTAAAGATGGGCCCCTTCGGTCACTGGTGCGTAAAAGGGATACACACACTAGCGCATGTGATACAAGAAGGCCACCTCCTTGACTTTGAGGCCATGCAAGAGCAATTCGACCTCGCACCCATGGACCGGTTTCGACATGCGCAACTGGCCCACGCCATCCGCACCCAATTCTCTGATACGACAACCATACCCCCCTGTACTCCCATTGAGACCAATATCCTTCCGCAATGCATTGCCTCCAAGTTCACTTCCACGCTCTATCAAGCCCTTAACTCCTTTGGGGCGGCGCAGCTAGATGGACTCAAGGAAAAGTGGGAAAAGGACATAGGACAAATGGAACCAGAGGACTGGGTAGAGGCATTAATGTCCCCTAGAGAAATTGGTATAGACTCTAAACTCAGACTTATACAACTGAGGATCCTCCACCGCACATACTATTCACGTACTGCCATGGCCAGATGGGGGGACTGGAAGACGGGACATGCCTCAGATGCAAAAGGGAACCTGCCACTTTTTACCATATGATATGGGACTGCCGAGTCTTACAGGTCTTCTGGGAGAGCTGTATTAACATGATCTCTGCCACCCTGGCGACACCAATCCCCAGGGATCCCAAAATGATATTGTTGGGAATCTGGGGTGAAGTAGAAATCTCGAAATATGAAAAAATATTTCTGGCACTGGCATTCGGGGCAGGCAAAAGATTAATCGCGACTAGCTGGGGCTCTGCTGACCCTCTATCTGTGAAACGCTGGAGCAATGAGTTGGACAGATGCGCGGCCTCGGAGGGCCGGATTTATAATGCACGGGGTGGCCCCCGCAAATTCGAAAAAGTATGGGGTAAATGGCTTGACGCTAACTGAAATGTGCCGATGAAAATAGAAATGTACTGTTACCATTGGTTACCTGCCTTATCGCACAAATGTCTGATGGCTCTCGGCCCTACAGAGTTCCTTTTGCTTTTTGAAATTGCCTTACCACCATGATCTGATGTATGCCTTTGATTTATGTCTGTTTTGTTGTTGTATTATTAAAACGTAATAAACAGAATTATTAAAAAAAAACATAGTAGTACGGGCTTGTACCAAAGGTAAAACTTGTATTGCCACCTGTAGTCTTAATTGTGTGTAGTGATCCCTAAGGGCACTGCACGGGATTCTGCCTAACACCGTGATATATGAAATGTAACAGGATTGATTAGTCACTGCACCTGGCATGTACGGGAAAACGGCAAATCGCACTGAGTGGTGGGATAGAACCACCACTATCGCAATCGGATACATTGAGATGCACTTCTGGGCATTGTCATGGGAGGACGTATATATGATCTATGAGTGGGTCGCCCATGGTAAAGGTAACAACTGAAAAGGTTCAGTAACAGCTCGATATCTGGGTAGACTCTCCACGCTAGTCGCCAAGAAGAACCTGGAAGTACAGCCCGTGCTCCTCTTGTTGCAAATAGTTGAAACATAGATTGTCGCTAACCTTTTTATCACAGCCGCAAGAATTGACAAATGAAGCCAATTACATGAGCGGGCGCACAAAACACAAATCACCAAATTCTGCTAGGTGCATATATAACACACCACCCCGGTGGACACTGACCGCAGGAATGGATACCCGCACACATCAGAATACTGCAATGACTATGACAAAATTCGGTCATGCTGTATTTTTTCTGTCTACCTAGGCCAGACTACGCCTCAACATCTCTGACATCAGAATGCAGCGAAGATCTATGACAAATTTGGGCACACTGAACACATAGCAAGTCTCTAGCACTCACACCATCTCATGACTCCTCTCAGCAATCATCCAAATTCCTGGCCGCATGGGTTGCTCTCTACCGGAGCCTGGCAAGCCCTGCTAAGTCTTATTTGGCCAAATGCCCACACACATCCTTACTCCATGACCTCCAACACTCTGGACTTCTGTCCTCTGAGTGCGTTCCCACTAATAATGGTAAAAGGCTCTATATAAATGACAAGTACCATACAATACAATGTGTTCTCTCCACCTCCAAATTTCAAGTTTGGGATGACCAATGTGATGACGTGTGACCAAAGAAGTGAATCCAATAGCAAATCTGAACTGTTCAAAGATAGAACCACTTACACTTTGTTATATCATTTTGCACCAATAACTAATCCCTAACCTAGAAAGTATAATATTCATTATTAAGATTGATTTTCAGAATCAACCATGGCGGAAGATTCTGAGTGGCCACCCTATTATAGTGAACAGGGAAAATACACTTCAGTCTAGGCAAACTCTATCAAGTTTGTTGGTGGCTAATCAGTAAGACTTCGACTCCAGAGAATTTGGGGAATTTGTATTGGTTTAATGAGACACACACACAGCACTTTAATAATTAAACTTAGTAAAGCATAAGAATACAATATTTCTCAGTCCTGCTCACACTTTTTGCAGTGAAAATGGGTAAGCAATATCACAGCACAGAGGTGCAGCGCTTCAGCAGACCTTTGCTGGAGGCAATGATCGTCATCTACAACAGATGTCCTCTAGTCTTCAGCAGGCTATGCCTCTTCAAATGGGTTTTGGCTCCAATGACGATCTGAAGAATGGTTGTGGGAGACCTCCTTTTAATGTAAATTCAAGCTGGGATCACTCCCAAACCCATCAGTGGTAAGGATCTGCACCATTCATACTTGCAGGGGTTGTCCAATCATGGACCGCCTCCTGCCTTCACATCTGCCTAGCAACAGACAGTCCCAGGCCCCACATACGGCCAAGAAAATATGCTGCTGCCTGAAAGGGCTTTTCTTATATGGTTCTCCGATCTTGAATGGGCAGGAAAAATGCCAAGACATGACTGTAAAAGGAAAAGATGAAAAACATGTGGGACAGCTAATTAATGTATATAGTACTTCCAAATGGCATTATGTGGTCAAATGCAAAAGTGCGCTTGAGAAAAATGTCTTTCTTTGAAGGGAAAGCATCGAAAAAGAAAATATTTCCTAATAAAGGCTGATTGTCTTGCAGGAAGATCTCAGCAGCTTCCGTAGACAGATGTGTCTCGATTCTGAGGGAAATACCCAGCCTCTTCTGCAGTTTCCTCATATCTTGCTTGAGGAAAAGAATCAAGAGATAGATCATTTGAATGAGCAACTGCTCAGATTGCAGCATGAGTTGAAACGCTCACCTGGCATGCAGGTAAGCAGTTTCAGATACACCAATGGCTATCTACTTTTTTTTCATGCATGTGCTTCATGTATAGTTTGGTTTTTGGTGCTAATGTACACCTTTTATCCTAGCCTTTTACTTCTAACAATTTAGCCATAATGCAGCAGCTGCTCTGGAGCACAAATGTGCATAATCACAACTTTCTGTCATGCCAATTCTTGATAACAGCCTCTAATGTTGTCTGTGCTTGTAGATTGCCTTGGGAAGTGGTTGTTCTGACTGAGCATCGTGGAAAGTAAACAATTTTATTTATTTTTACACTTTTGACAACACCTAGACCCAAAGGTATCACAGCGTTAGTACAGAATCATGTGTAACATACAGGTACAGGTTGGTCAGTCCAGGAGAAGTACATAGCATGGTCAGTATTTGTCGATCAGCCAGGTCTTAGTATGTTTTTTAAAGGTCAGGAACGATTGCTCATTACAGATGTGCGCGGGTATAGCTTTCCATAGAGAGGGAGCAGCTACACAAAAGCTGACTCCTCCTGCCATTTTTCTCTTGAAGTGTAGGTTGAACAGAGAAGTGCTAGAGTTCGATCTGAGGGTGCGTGCAGGAGAGATTTGGGTGATGCCATTGTTGTGGTATTGGGGGGGTTCACCTTGTGGACACAGTAGTGCGTGATGGATAGTGTTTTAAATTCAACACCGGCTTTGACGGGTAACCAGTGGGGTTCGCGTCTGGCAGCTGAAATGTGGTCGGACCGTTTGAGCCCGAGGGCAGCACGAAGTGCTTTGTTTTGTAGTATTTGCAGTTTAGACATATTGGTGATGGAAGTACCCATAAACTGGACGTTGCAGTAATCTAGAGAGGGTTAGGGCTCGAGCAAGAGTGATACAGTTGCTTTGCGAGAGGAGCTGCCTACTCAGAGAAATAAGTCTGTCTGTGTAAGCAGTGGAGGAGGCAAGAGCATTAATTTGTGTCATCATTATTTTTACGTCCACTTCGAGGTAAACCCTGAGGGTTTTTATTTGCTTAGAGACAGGGGAGGGAGTGCCTTCAATGCAAAAAGATGAAAAAGTGTAATCAAGGGGGGGCCAATGATGAGGAGCTCCCTTTTCTCATCGTTCAGGCATAAGTTGTGAGTAGCCGTCCAATTTTGGATAGTGCTTTAAACAGCATTAATTTTGATGGTAGCGAAGTAGTGATCACCAAAGAGTGGTATGAGTTTGTGTAGATGATTCCTCTGGAGTCAAGGCGGTCACAGAGGGGTTTAGTATAGGTGTTGTAAAGAGTAGGCGAGAGACCTGATTCTTGTGGTACTCCAAATGGGGCTGGGATGGCATCCGCAGCAGATTCCCCTATGAACACCTGCCTGTTCTGACCACTGAGGAGGGACTTATTCCAGGATGTGGCTTCCAGAGAGAAATGGTTGAGGTGTTGGCAAAGGATATCGTGATCAACCAAGTCGAACGCTGCCAAGAGATCAAGTAAAAGAGGGATTACTAGGTTGCCAGTGTCCCGGATGGAGTCCATTTGAATTTTTAGGTCAGGTAAGGCGGTTTCTATGCTGTGCTTGGGGCAGAAACCAGATTGCTTTTTGCCAAGCAGGAGGTTGGTTTCTAGGAATGTTTATTAGGAAGGGGACAGTGGTAATGGGGCGGTAGTTGGTCAGGGGTGGAAAGGTCTAGCAAAGGCTTTTTGAATAAGGGGGTGACCCAGGCAGATTTCATTATGGAGGGCGCTGTGCAGGTTGCGAAGGATGCATTGGCAAAGTCAAAGAAGATAGGCGAGAGCATAGAAGTGCAGAACTTCATGATATGGGCAGGACAAAAATCGCCTTTACAGTTGAATGGTTTGAGAGTTCTAATGGTATCTGCAACTTGCGCAGGTGTAACTTGACTAAATGCAAAAGGGGAGATGTCCAAGGGGCATGCCCCACTGGGGGGGCGGTTGCTGGGTCAAGTACCTTTGGCTTGTTGGAGAGCAGGGCCTTTTTAGCATTGGTTTTAGAAAGGAGAGACTCAATTGTCTGTGGGAGAGGACATCTTGAAATCTTGAATGGTGGTACACCACTCCCTGTGCTAGCGATGGGAGGAATGGGGGTTTCTATCTCCCGGAGGATTGAGATTAGTTCCTTTGAGCTGGCATTGGTAATTCGTTCGTAATAGTTATTAGATTTGCAAGTGAACACTGCTTTTTTTATAGTTGCGGGCCAAGGTGGCGATGGCCTCACAATTCTTAGGAGAGTTTTTTTTTTTTTTTTTTTTTTTTTTGCAGAGGTGTTTGAGGTTTTCTATGCATAGGTGGACCAGGTGTTCTTATGCTTATGAGGTTTAGGGATTTTGGATTTGAGAGGAGCATGTATATACAGGTCCTGGAGCAGGCAGTCATGGTATTGGGTGTTTAAGTCGAGGGCTGATTGGCTAGGAGTGGATACATAGGAGCTAAAGGCTGTCAGGAGGGCACATTTAAGGTCCTCATGCTTGAGCTTTCGGGTGTTGCGAACTAAGATGGGACTCAGTGGCGCAGGCCGAGATTTTGTTGAACATCATGAGGGAGATGGTGAAGTGTATGATGAAGTGGTTCGTCCAGGGTATAGGATCAATGGCATTGATGTTAATGTGGACATTGGGCTTGAGAATCCAATCCAGGATGTGTCCTTTCAAGTGGGTCGGAGACGAGATAAGCTGGGTGAAACACTTGTCACTAAGAGCTGCTGGCAAGGCGGTTGCTTTAAGGTTGGCAGTGTCATTACAACCAAGGTTCTCCAACATGGGGTCTGGCATGGATTCACATACTCCTGAATATTCCCTGTCAATCTGGGAATCCACGTTAAAGAAACAACTGTTTCACTTACAAAATGTACTTCTCCTTTAAACCAAACAATGTCTTCTGGGACATACTGCCCCATCCAATGACCGTCCTCTCCCTAAGCCCCTCCTCTGGCAGCCGTTTTCAGCTTTTTACCGCACTCCTCAGTGTTGGAGTCCTCGAGTTTGCTCTGCGAGCTACTTCTGTTTTTTCATGTTTTCGACAGCAAAAGGTTCTATTTTTGCTCCAAAAGAGCCTGTGTGCTCTTCTCTCCATCAGCTGACAGCGAGGATCCGTTGTTGGTAAATTTCAGCGCCCCTCAAGGTCAAAGATCGTTAAAGTTTCCAGAAGGCCGTCGGGCCAACTTCGCTCCCTCCGACGATGTCTGAGGAGAAGAAGGAAGGAAGATTCCTCTTCAAGTCCTGCACCAAGTGCGGATTACAGAATGTGTTTGTTGAAGACAAGCACCTGCAATGCCTCTTCTGCCGGCATCCAGACCATAAGGAAGGAGAATGTGAGATATGCCTCGGTTTCTCCAAGAAGACGATGAAGGATAGTCACAATAGACGGGCGGCGTGTCTGAACTCGAAGGCCTCTGCCCCGAGCCGGGTCATGCCTCATCCAGGACCGGCCGGTCTGAGCAGCGGTCTTCTAAGATGGCACCTCATCTGTGGGCACCGAATACAGGGCCAAGAACGGCAAGTTTGGTTCTACCGGGGTCGCCGCAGAAGCAGGTCCCGCGGTGGACAGGGCACGATCGTCACACTCCACCTCCCATTGCCAGCTGGCAATTGAGCGTCTCCTCCTCGAAAAGGAAATTGTGTAACCCAGCTAAACTGCGGGAGAAGCCCAAGAAGCCGCAGACATAGGAGAAGGCCGAACTTCCCAAGAAGGTACAATCGTCACTGGATAAGTCTTCGTCAATGATAGAGTTGGTGGCAACTGCTCTCACGAAGGCTATGGGTGCTGACCCGGTGAATTTAGCCCCTGCAGCACAGAAGGTATCCCTGCCCCTGAGGTGTGAAACCGCTGCAGTGACTTTGGCAAAGTCTGCTGGCACACCGGAGAAGGGGACACCATCTCAGAACCCAGTTCCGGCCCCTCAGGGTGGAAAAAAGAGGGGGGAGGTGCAAGGAGGCCCCAGATCAGTCCCAGGCCATGGCCCAAAGCATGTAAGTTTCGTCCACGGACGAAGAGGAGGAAGATGATGGTGCTGGGCCTAGTGTTCCGATCACGCCAGCTCAGCCAAGGGATGTATCTCTGGACACCCTGTCGACCCTCCACACCTTGGTGTCGGAGATCCAGAAGCGGATGCCACAGGGCCCGGCTCCAATGGTCTCCCTATACCCCGATCAGCCACCTGCGAAGAAGAGGAAGCGGCATCTGACACCCCCCCACCTCCAAACCCCACACCCCCATTTCAGCTGCCACATCTGCGTCAGGCCCTAGCAGACCCAGACACTATGACGGACAACGATGATATCATTGTGGTGGGTCCCCACAGCCTAGAGCGTCCCCACCGGATGAGGGGGGGGGTCGTTCCATCCTATGATCGGCAAAGCCTCCGAGCTATTCAAGCTTGTGCCCGAAGAAACCAGGAAGGAGGGTTTCTTGTACCAGAGGCGCGAGGTTAAGAGGAAGACGATCATGGTGGTACCCCTTCTGGACGACCTGTGGGAGAAGGGCCTGACCCTCTTGAAGAACCCTTGCACGCTCCGGCCAAACAGGATAGGCTGAGAAGTACCGGGTGCCGGAATGCGCCCCCAAGTGCCTATGGTCGCAACTATCGGCGATTCGGTTGTTTTGGCGCACGCGAGGAAACAGTCGGCTAACCCGTCCTCGTTGTCTTCAGTCTCTCCTGACATCGAGGGGAAGAAATTGGACGCCATGGGAAAGAAGGTGATTTACACCGCTGTGTCCACCATCAAGGCGTTCCAAGCCATGTACGACAGAGAGCTGTGGTACAAGCTGGGGCTGATTTTGGAGTTCTCCCTGATGACGAGAAGATTTAGGCAATCGCTCTCTTCCAGGAAGGGAAAGTAGCGTCGGATCATGCCATCACAGTGGCGCTGTACATTGCTGACACAGGGTTCTGGCAGATGGCGAACAATGTCTGCCTTGGTCGCCAATGCTGGATGAAGGCCACAAATTTCTGCCAGGAGCTCCAAGCGAAGGTACTAGACATGCCTTTTGACAGATAACCTTTTCGGGAAGGTCATAGACGAGTCCTTACAGGCCATCAAGGCGGATACAGAGACGGCCCGTTCCCATGGCACTCTCCAGCAGCACCGCTTTTCTTTTCGCTCCTCCAGAGGAAAGTCGAGCAGGTTGTCAAAGGGTTTCTCCTCATTGTACAGTCAGCCTTCCAGATCCACGACTCAGTAAGCCTACAGAGGCCGTTCCCAGGCCTACGGTGGAGGAGGACAGCGTTGTTGCCAGCAAGGGTAGGACGCCGGCTCCAAAGCAAGCCTGAACCGGCCAGGACGTCTGGCTCCCACCCGTGCACCCGGTGGGAGGCTGGCTGACGAGGTTCGGCAGCGAGTGGAAAAAGATCACCACCGACAGATGAGTGCTGGACGCTATCGCCCAAGGACATACCCTGGAGTTTCAGCGCAGGTGTCCACAGATGCCTTTGGTGATCAGTCAGTAGCAACACATCCCTCCGCTCAGGATGGTCACGTTGCAGCACGTGCTCGGCCAACTGGGAAAAGGAGACTTCTTGACGTTGCTGGACCTGGAGGACGCCTACTTCCACGTCCCCATTCACAGGAAACACTGAATGTTTCTATGCTTCGTAGTGCAGGGACAGCACTACCAGTTCAAGGCCCTACCTTTCAGATTGATGTCGGCCCCATGGTGTTCACAGAGTGCCTGGCACCAGTGGCGGCCCATCTGCATCTATGGGGTAGACACGTATACCCGTACCTCAACGACTGGCTCATCCGGGTCCGCTCGCGAGAGTTAGCTGTCGGACACATATTCTCCATCACCTATCCAAACTCCTGCTTGACACCATCGCAGAACGCACTGTTCCTAGGATTCAGACTCAATACGGTGTCCTGCCTGGCATCACCCTCAAGGGAAAGTGCAGCGGCTGTTGTCGATGAAGACCGCCACAGTGCGAACCATCAAGTCGTTGCTCGGCATGATGTCCTGCATCTACCTGCAGGTTACAGATGCAACCTCTTCAGGAGTTCCTGGATGCTCGCAACATACAGGTGTCTGGAAGCTTCGCGGCCAAGATCCCGCTCGACAAGGAGTTCCATCGAGCGATAAGGTGGTGGGGTCTACGCTCAAACATCGCCCGGGGCACAGGGTTTCAAAACCCCCATACCAGGAGACGGTCACCACGGATGTTTCCCGGGAAGGCTGGGGAGCCTACATCGGGCTTCTGCACGCCAGCGTACTGTGGCTGCCAGAAGAGAAGGATCTCAATATCAATATCCTTGAGCTACGGTTGGTGTTCTGGGCCCTCATGTCATTTCTTCCGTCCCTGAAGGGCAAGGTGGTGAGGATCTTCCTGGACAACACCACCACAATGTTATACATCAGGACAATGTTATACATCAGGAAGCAGGGGGGCACACGATCCCCAGCGCTCTCCAAAAAGACCAGGACTTGTGGCGCTGGGCCATCGGACAAGAGGTTTTCCTCTTCACCTAGCGGGAGTCAAGAACACCATTGCAGACTCCCTCGTCAGGGAATTGTGCTCCTGCCATGAGTGGGAGCTTCGGTAGGACCAGGTGGACTGCATCTTTGTCAATTGGGGCAGGCCCCAGATCGATCTGTTTGCGACGGCAGCAAACCCCAAATGCCAGAAGTTTGCCCACAGATTCCACCAACCGAGGAGCTTGGGGGACGTGTTCTCCTTCCCGTAGGAAGGCCTGTTTCTGTACGAGTTTCCTCCATTGTCTCTCCTGCTACGAGTCATCAGCACACTCCGTGCCAATGCAGGATGATGTTAATGTTAAAGGTCATTTGTACCGCGCACTATCACCACCGAAGTGGTCCCCTGGCGCTCTGGCGGCTCTGAAAAGGGGAGGAGAGGGGGTGGGTTAGTAGGAATAAGCTGGAAAAGTGCAAGAGAGCAGTGATGTGCTGTTGGCAGCCTCAGCCCGGTGGTTCCGTCGGCCGGGCTTGGGGTGTTTTATGGTCCGTAGTCGTCGTGTGCTGTTGTGCAAGGCTATGTGTGGTTTGTTTTGTTGTTGCATTGTTGTGAAGTTTGTGCGGATTGCTGCGTTTAAGGCTTGTGGTTGTGTTTGGTTATAGTTTGAGAGGTGTCTGCAGAGGGATGGAATTGTTAGTTGGTTGGTTAGTTGGCATTGCTGTCCTTGCAATTGTGGGATTCCATCTAGGTCCGGTACATGCTAACAGTCACATTTCTATCTAGATGCGACGCAAGCTAGGGTTCATAATTCTAAGTGTGGTGCATGCTAAGAGTCACATATGCTAACGGTCCCATTCCTGAAATTCCATCCGAGTGTGGCATATGCTAACCATCATATTTCTATCTAGATGCGACGCGGACTAAGCTTGGGAATTCCATCTGAGTGTGGCACATGCTGACCATCATATTTCTATCTAGATGCGACGCGGACTAAGCTTGGGAATTCCATCTGAGTGTGGCACATGCTGACCATCATATTTCTGAAATTCCATCTAAGTGTGATATCTGCTAACATTCATATTTCTGTCTAGATTTGGCGCAGACTAAACTTGAGAAATTCCATTAAGTGTGGCACATGCTAACAATCACGTTTCTGTAGTTACCTCTAAGTGTGGTATATGCTAGCAGTCACATTTCTGCAATTCCATCTAAGCGTGGCACATGCTAACAGTCATATTTCTGTCTAGATTAGGCGCAGACTAAACTTGAGAAATTCCATTAAGTGTGGCACATGCTAACAATCACATGCTCATCACCCCGGCATGGCCAAGGCAGATTTGGTAGCCGGACCTTCTTAGGCTGTCGGCGTCGCTTCTGGTAAAGCAGTCAGTGGTTCTGGATCTTCTCACCATAGAAAGAGGCGCAATCCTTCACCATGACCCAGGATCGCTGGACCTGAGGGCTTGGCTCCTGCAGCCCTAGAGCTTGGAAGATATGAGTTGCCTGCAGACTGTAGGAAGGTCCTCGCCACAGCGTTGTTGACTTTGAAGTGCTACGGTCACAAGTAGAAGTGTTTCACTACGTGGTGCTGGTCTCAGAAGATTACCCCTCTGAGGGTCACGGCCCCGCAGATTCTTCCATACTTGCTATCCTTAGCCAAGACTGGACTGGCGCACTCATCTATCAAGGTACATCTGGCGGCTATCTCCCGCTACACCAGTTCTCCAGGAAGATCTTCACTTTGGTCTCACCGACTCGTCAAGAAGTTCCTCAAAGGACTGTTCCGATCTTTTCCACCATTGTTTGGTGAATGGCTAGTGAGGACGTGCCCCATTTTCATACCGAAGGTTCCGTGGGAATTCCACCTCAAAAAGCCTTTGGTCCTGTTTTTTTCCCAAAGCCTTAGTCACCGGCTGAAATGGCCTTGCACTCGCTGTACGTTGCTCGTGCCCTGAAGTTCTACGTGACACGAACTAAGAGTTTTCGGATGACTTCTCAACTGTTCTTGAACTTTGGTCCTGTGAACCATGGCAAGGCTTTGTCCGAGGCTTCCATCTCAAGGTGGCTCTCTGGCTGCATCATGCACTGTCATCGGTTGGCATACCGACCGCTGCCTGGCCGTCCGAGAGCCCACTCCGCCAGAGCGATCGCTGCAACGATGGCGTTCCTATCTGGTGTGCCCCTGCTGCACATCTGCAGGGCGGCTACGAGGAGGTCCATGCACACCTTCAAGAGATTCTACTGCGTCTACAGGGATTCCAGTGAGGAGTCTACTCGGCCAAGCAGTGCTATGCAACCTGTTCGCTTGTGGCGAGTCTGTTCCAGAGGTAAGAGTTGATTGCTTCTGTTGAACCTTGCCACCTCTGTGGTTGTGTAATGTGGTACTGCTATGTATTTGGTATTCAGGACCATGTGAATCCATGCCAGGCCCCATGCTGGAGAAGGTGCAAGTTAATTACCTGTAACTATTCTTCTCCAGCATGGGTCTGGCATGGATTCCTATTCAAACCCTCCCTCGACACCTCTGCGGCTCTTCTTGGTCATGCTGCCACTTTACGTGTTACCAAATCTGAAGATGGCTGCCAGAGGAGGGGCTTAGGGAGAGGACTGTCATTGGATGAGGACAGTATGACCCAGAGGACAGTGATTATTTAAAGGAGAAATACAGTTAGCAAGTGAAAGTGAAACTGTTTTTTCTTTTACCGAGGATTGCCAGACTGACGACTTGAAATACTCATGAGCATGTAAATCCATGCCAGACCCATGCTGGAAAACAATAGTTACAGGTAAGTAACTTGTTCCTTAATGTCTGCTAGTATAATGCATTTAGTAGCAGGTTTAATGAATGGCGTGATTAGGAGGGAGATGTCGAGATCGGGTTGGCTAACACTGTTACGTTGTCTGTATGTGAGGAGAACGTTGATAATTGTTTGGGGGCCTGTGCTCACCTTTGGGAGCAACATTTCATACCCCAGAGTCAGGTGCAGAGTGCAGATCCTAATTTAAAGATGAGGGCAACTCCCCCTCCTGGCGCATCAGTGCGGTCAGCTGTGTGGATGGTGTAGTTTGCCAGAATGGCCATGGAGAGAAGTAGACCAGAAGCCTCATGCAGCCAGGATTCTGTAGTGGCTAGAATGTCTAACTGTGACTACACAATGAGGTTGTGGATTTCCACAGCTTGAGCGTCTAGCGACCTAATGTTGTCCAGTGCACATTTGAGAGTCTCTGGGGTTTGCATGGTGGTCGTGGAGGAGGGTGCTGTGGGGTGTGTAGTGGATCTTAGGCCGAGACTGAGCGCTGTTGGTGAGGGCTGTGGTATATCAGTGTGGTTGGGGCAAGTTCTGGATCGGAGTCTGTCGGCGGTGTGTACCCAGGCAGGAAGCTGAGAGCCTTGGGCTCCGAGTGCTGGACGGAGGCAGTACAGGATGTGTACCAAATGTGCTGGTGTCAGAAGTAGACAGGCCTATGGTGTGGCAGTAGCCAAGTGGCATAACTCCTTGGGAGAGAGAGTTATCCGTGCAGGTGAGCTGGCGTGTGGCTTGGGATTGGTAGGGTGTGCCCGGGCTGGTGATAAGGCAGAGAGCGGTATGCTGTGTTCTCAGGACAGGGACACGTGAGGTTTGGGCAATCATGGAACTCCTGCTTGATCCCTTTGGTATTGGCTGGTGAGAGCTTGCACCATCCATTCTAAGTTACGTAGGAATGGAGATGGAGATGGAGAGGGTAGGAGGTTGATAGTGAGGATGGCATTGTGAATGTTAGTCAGAGGCCCGGCATGTTGTGCCTCACTGCTGGCATTGTAGGTTATGACCAAAGTGGGTGGGGCACAGACCATCTCTGGGGGTTGGAGACGGCTGAGTCCCATGTGCAACCTTACTGGGGGCTATGCTGTTGTGTGCCTGGCCACAGTGGGGGCCAATGCTGGGGGCATTCTGTGAACTTGGGAGCAGGCGGAAGGGGCAGCCTGACTGGACATGGGAGCATAATATTGCCCTGAGCTGGGATGGCCACCTCTATGGACAACAATGCGTCAGGTAGTATCACTGGTGGATATAGTGCTGGTGGCACCGGGGGGGCATGCGTGGCTAGCAGCCATGCTGGCAGGGTTCTGTAAGCTGATCCTGTGGCTTGTGGCCTCTGCAGCACCGGCCAGCAGCATAGTAGCCAGGCAGGAGGTCCAGCATGTGTGTACTGGTCGTTACGCGCAAGAGTGGTAGGACTCACAACGGCTCAGAGGCGGGGATTTGCAACCTACAAGATACAATCTGGCGTAGCAAGAGGTCTAGTAGACCTGCATGGAGCAGTTTGTGAATGTGAGAAAACATCAGTGGGGGATACGTCGGGAGCAGTAACAACATAAGGTTCTACATTGTAAAAAACATCACAATCTGACAGTAGTGTGAAACATGGGGGCAAACGAGTGTCAATAATCAGTGTGGGTGAACCAGTAGGTAACTGTGGGGACAGAGTGGGATCCGCCACCAACAGAAGAATTTCTAAAAGTAGTCTGCGGGATGCCTGGTTCAAAGACTGTAGTAAGTGCAGGAATGTACCCCGCAGTCCAGGACCTTGCATTGTTTGGTGAATGACTAGGAAAGGGCATGGATGGCTGTGAGCTATGCAGAGTGGTGAAAGCAGGCAATGGTGATGAAAAACAGGTGGGAGGAGCGGGGAAACGATCCAGTGCAGCTGCCCAGAGCAAGGCAGGAATAAATCTGTAGGGAGGTGGGACGGGTGGCGTAGATGGGGCTTACATCCACCAGTGATGTGAAAGCGGTACTGTTTCAGCCAAGTCTTCGTTAACTTTAGGGCCCGAATAGGAGCATATCGAGGGGTACATGGGGGTGATAAATAGGGGAATCAGTGGGTGCATGAGAGGGGCCAAAGCACTTCTTACCTGATGGGCTGCATGGAATGACGTGGCATAGTGCGTCTGGATCCGGAGCGAACCATGGAGTCTCTGTGGATCGCCATAGTGCAGCTAGTCTTGCAGCCCTGCCATCATGCCCGGCAAAACGGGCAAAGACATTTGCCTTCGACCCAGGCCTCTGGATTTGCTACAAGCGACTGTTAGGCAGAATTATATGCAGTACCCTTTGGGAACACCACACACAATTAATACTACAAGTGACAGTACAATTACACCTTTGTTACGAGCCTGTACTACACAGTTAGTGTTAGCAGTAGCGGAGCAGCAAGACTTATCTCAAGAGTAAGTGAGCAGTATCAAACATTTACACAAAGGACAGCAATTACTATGATTCAGGCAAACACTGACTCAAGGTTTTCAAGTAAAAGAATATATATTTATTTCACTCTTCAGTTTTATAACATTGCACTATTATTAGCAGTCTAAAAATCACACACTTAATACACCACACCACTTCCCTTAAATTCCAGACAAGTTAAGCTCACAAAATGAAGTGGGAGCAAAATGGCACTCTAGCAATTTAAAAGGGAGGGAAAGACAAAAGTTAACAGAAATGGATCCACACCTGTTGCAACGTGGTGGTAGGACCTTTGTAGATGGTCTACAGCCGAAACAGGGGCTTGGCAGCTGGCACAACGACAACAAAAAAATTGACACCTCCGAAGATCTATTGAAGTGGGTGGCCCTCATGGCGACCCTGTTCTGCACAAAGGAAGACAGCTCCTCCGGCGGGGACCCGGACAGCCCACGCTAAACCCTGGCGCATATAGACTGCAGCATATCTTTATGGTCTTGGTCTAATTGGGAGGGAGGGAGGGAGGTAGGGAAGGGGGGAGTTATTACTAATACGCAACTGCTTCGAAAACGATATTAAGTTTGTATTGTTATTGAAAAAGAAAACATTTAAAAAAAGAAGTGGATCCACACCAACAGGTAAATACTCAGGGCAAGCGAACAAGAAAGACTACAATGATAAATTCAGATAGCAAGTCAAAGTTCAAAAGTCTTTTGCTCAAGATAATACAGTTCAGGGTAGCTCGCGGTAAAGTTCGTGGCACGGTTTCTGGACGAGGTTGGTTGGTAGAAAATTTAGTTCAAAGAGAAGAGAAGGACAAGCCCTCGGATTGGAGAAAGATTTCAAACACTTTTACCGCGGCTGAACGAAACGCACAACCGGATTTGCACAGTACCTTAAAACAGAGAGGGGGCTGTAGCTCAGGCAGAAGTTCCTGGTAGTTCCTGCAGGCTCACGGTTCCTGAAGCGACTGTCGGACTGATCAGAAGTAGGAAGACTGGAGGGTCCTGCGCTACCCAGGGAAGAAACCAGCAGTAGAGCAAAGGAACAAATAAAAGGTGCGCTCCTTAAAACCCAAGCAGGATCCGACCTTCCTGGCTATCCAGCCCACTGTAGCTCTGTACAGCGAATTCGACCAGAGGAGGGGTCCTGGCTTGCAGTTTGGGTGAACTGGTTGGTCCCACCAGCTCAAGGGAAGAAGTTTCCTGGAGGATCTTCTCTGTCGTCGGATTCTGGAGATTCAGACCTGCAGCAGGGCTTCACCGGGCGGTTCAGTTGTTGTAGGGGTCCTCTTCTTCCAGTTCCTCATTGGTTCTTTCGTTCCAGTGGCGACTCTGCTCTTCCAGTCCCAGAGACCTGCTTTTTATGCAGTTTTTCCCCATTCATACAACCTGGCTGTCAATCACACAGCAGGGTGGCTGAGCTGGCAAGGCCAGTCCCCTTAGCCAATCAGATAGGAGTGCGACTTGGGTTACCAAGGGAACCCATGGCAGGGGTCCTAAAACCCCTTCCTCACATACTACCTACCCAGACTCTCAGGCGCCTAAAGGAGGGATTCTGTTTGGAAGCCCGCGAAAAAGCAATGAACAAAGGGACAAAACCTGGTTTGGCGCGCAGAGCAAAACACGAGAAAGACTTTAACACAAAGAAATGGCGAACAAACCCGGCCGGAGCCAAAATAAAATGTATTTGGTCAAGCAGGTTTATGTTTGAGGCTAATATGATAGCTTAAAACAATACCAAGTTTATATAAGATAATCGCGGTAGAAAAGTTAGGGTAGATACCACTGCCACCAGCCAAGTCTTAATGTAAAGGAAGCAAAACAATGCTCCAAGAGACACAGACAAAAAGGGATAAGAATTAACCCTTTCCAATACTCCATGTAGGATGGGGTGTACTGGGTCTGTGGTAAAAGTGACTAAATAAAGTTAATGGCAACTTCATCTTTTCTGGGGGACAGTAGTCAGCCCTAGAAAATGGAGTTGGTGGGAAGTCTAAAAGACAACCCTGTGTCACTGCACTGTAGGTGCTGTGTAACACACATGAAAAATATGGTGCCCTGGAGTAGGTGAGGCTCCAGTGCCCAAGATCACACAAAAAGTAGAAACACACATAGCAAAACACATGTAAGAGTGGGGAAAAAAGGCTCACACTCTTACCAGGTGAAAAAAATAAATCCTAGAAATCCAGCAAAGCTGCTGAGGGACTCAGTAGGTAAGGGAAATCAACCATTTATGAGAATTCTCTGTGACAGCGACCTCCAATCAGAGGGCATGGTGCTGGCAGGTAGCTCTCCATGCATTTCGGAAAGTATGTGCAGGCAGGGCGCGGCAGCGGCCATCTTGAAAGTGGTATTTAAACCACTGGGGTCAATTGTAGGATTAAAATGAAGCTTTGCATACGCATTCATTATTATATGTAAGCCATTTATTAATGAAAATATGATCTATTCTAATTAAAACGGAACCTGAGTAGGTTTGCAAATCTTAAATGCCAGCTATGTTGATATTACTTAATTCGGAAGAGTAGAGGGCCACTGATTTATGGGCCTTAAAGATGGAGGTTTGTACGTGTTTTGGAGCTATGCAAACTTAAATTCTTGGAAGTCCAGCAACATTCAGTCATTTGAAAAGGTCTATGTACTCGGTTTAGGTGGCTCTGTGGTGCAGGGATATCCCTCTTTACTGTTTGCTTTAAAAAAAAAGCCTCTATATAACCCAAAATAATATATATCTTCCTTGTAATGTTATTTAAAATATCTCTGTCCCTGTCGTAATTGGTGCTAGTCTAGAGAACTCTAGGCTGTTGTCTTTTAGCAATTTCGTCCCAAAGGTATTGGAGCACTTTATTAAGCAAATGGCCATTGTAAGGGTGTGGAAAGAAGAGACTGACACACAGGTGATATGAATCGTTATCAAGGACTTTTATTAAGTAAAAAAGGGTTGGGGAAATACCTTCCTGTCGCTAATGCTCAGAGTCAGTTAGGTTTGTCCAAAGAAATAAGTCCACCATTGTGTTAGCCTATTTCCAGCCCTCAAACGAAGAACTCAAACTAATGTGAAAATGGGCTCTTCTTTAGTCTCAAAGTTCTTTTCCAGCTTACAAAACAAAGTTCCAAAATGGTGCAACAAATGAACCTGAAAAGAAAGGACAGCCTTACTCGCAAAGCTGTTTCACCCTCTGGTCTTCCTTCTTTGAATGTTCCTAAAGTGCCCACAAAACAGGGGGGGCTTTGCTTTCCTTCTCCTTGGTTTCCTCTCCCACCTCGTCCTAATGTGGAGGGAATATCTCCCTTTTCTTGCCTTTGTCTTGTATGTACAAATACTCCTACATCCCATCCCCTTTCCTCCGTACTGTAGGGGCATACTGTAGGGGCATCCCTCACTAGGGACGGGAGACGTAACCTTTTTCACGTGAAAAAATCTTCTTCCCCTTTAAATTTAGAGTGCGTGGGGGCGCGGCACTGGGTGCATGTGCTCCCCTGACTCTGCACACCGGCGCCACTCCTCAGTCCTCTTTTCCGCATCAACTGGAACGGACCGCTTTCACCAGTGCTCCGGAGTTAGGCCTCCGGCCTAGTAATTCCATGCGCTCTTCCCCAGAGAAGTGTTTTTTTGTCTTTTTTTTTCTTGTCTTTAATCAGAGACCTCTGTCACCACGCTCCTCACCGGCGCATGTCGACGTCAGTGGGCTTCAGCAGGTATCCAGCCTGCGAGGGGCTCTTCTCTATGTCCAACCCCCACGCTCTCTGCCTCCGCTGCCTTGGCCCCGACCACGGCTTGGAAGGCTGCACCTCGTGCGACACGCTGACACCGCGTGCGACACGCTGACACCGCGTGCAACGTGCTGATACCCGCACGCTCAGCGGTTGTGACGTGCTGACACAGCGTGCGGCGTGCCAATACCCGCATGCTCTGAAGACCAGGTTAGCTTGGTGGAAGGAGCTCTTCCTGAAGGTCGCTCCTGGAGGACTTAATGAATTCGTCAAACACAAGTCCAGGCCCAAGGTAGGGGCACTATTATCATACGCACCTCGCAAAGGCGACTCCTTTCCCATGAAGCACACAAGCAGGAGGGACCTTTCAGGTTCTTGTACCAGGGCGGTTACTGAGGCCGCCACAGCTACCGGCCACTAGGTCTCGGGAGGATAGCTCAGGGGCAACATGCTCGCCTTGGAAGCAAAACCACATGGAGAGCCACAGGTTCGATCCCTCGGTCCGCGCTTAGAAACCTCTGGGTATTAAGCGTGTTACAAATTACATATCATATGTCATATCATATCCTACTGGTAATGTCGCTGAGAGACCGTAAGGTTCTATTACCAGGTCTACGCCCTAGTACCGGACAGAGGGTGCGCCTGTACGCAGCACTACCGACGACACAGCCGAGGACAATCCTCCTAGCAGGCCCCATCCTGAGGTGCAGGTTGGGCCTCAACCTCCACCGCCAAGAGTCTTTGAAGAGGCCGGGCCCAGCACTGCAAGCACCCGACACAGGCACGTGGCATGCAGCACGACAAGAAGTCTGCCAGCCCAGATAAAATGGCAGCTCACCCGACGCCACCCCCCTTTGGGGAAACGGGTAGGGGAACGAGTTTCCAGGTGGGACTGGTCTTCACCGTGCACAAGGCCTGCGGCATATCTGTCATCTTCACAGGGCAGATACACCAGACAGACAGTAAGGCAGAGAGTCTAAAGGCCTCAGCTCAGGCACGCGCCTCCAAGCGCTCCAACAAGCCTTTGAGGACAGGGTTTTTGAGATGTTTCTGACCCTCATGAGATCTCCACAGATGGGCATCATCCTCAAGGATATGATCAGGTACATGCTCCCTACAGTCCTGCTGCCGGCACACACGGCCATTCCGCCTGTGGTTCCAGCGGCTCAGCCCACGGTGCAGCCCCAGCTGCCCTTGCCAGCTCCCACGCTGACCCCTACGCTTCTTGGCAGCTCCACAGCAGCCACCGGCCCCTGTCAATATGCCAAAGCCATTGGCGCCCAGCACTCCTCCAGCTGCACGTGACCACAAAGCCACCTTGGTGGATACGGAAGGGGAGGATCCAGACACAGTCATTGGCCAAGGCTTCCATGAGCGGCTCGCCGGATTGGCCGATTACTTGGGGCTTCCTCAGCCTGAGGGGGAACAACCAGAGGTGGGGGCCCTAGCAAAGGTTTTCACGCTACGCCCCTCGGCTAGAACAGGGATTCCGATGCAAAAAGACGCTGTGGCACTTGCCAAAAAGGGATGCCTTAAACCCCATTCAGCGCTGCCTACCCACAAGTGCATTGACGCCAAGTTTAAGCAACTGGAGGGGGGGGGGGCCCTCTTGCTGTCGGCACACCCTCAGCCACACTCCTCGGTGATTGCCGCAGCTTCGCTCTACTCCAAGCCACAATCGTTTTCAGCTACATCAACCTCTGTGCTCCTGGGTACGGAGAAAATCCTGGAAGCATACAGGAAGAATGTTTATTCCAACGCTTCCCTTCATCTTTGTCAGTCTAATGCGGACGCTATGCTCGCAGCTGTCAACCAGAGGCTTTGGCCCGAAATCACCAACTTACTTCCAGTGCATAGCCAGGCACGCTTCAAGGCGGGGCTGGCGGAGGCAGAAATTGTAGTGCAAAACATCATGGAGTCCACGGTGGCGCACATTGATACCTCCAGGCTGTGCCATTTGCATCGCTACGGACATGAGAAGGACGGCCTGTATACGGGCAACCAAGTTCAACCCGGACATCCAGGAACACATACTGGACCTTCCCTTTGAGGGTGGTGACCTGTTCTTTTCCACTACAGACGAGGAACTAGATAAGTACAACAGTTCAGACTGCCAAATCTAAATCCATCCTCACTAAGGACACTCCTAAAGTGTACAGCCAGACGCACCAGCGGTCAGACAAGGGTCTGTCCTTTGGTGGTTTCCGGGGTTTCCAGGAATGTCTGTCCAGGACACCGGGCAGGTCTCTGAGGCAGCACTGGCGAAAAAAAAACACAAGGCTGGGCAGAAGGTTTTTTTTTTAGTCCCCCCTCAGCCTCTGCCTCAGAGGGAAAAAAGGCATGACATGACCATCCGGGTCCACGTGTCTCCTGGTGAGGGGTGGGGGGCAGGCTTGCCATTGACTCGGAGTGCTGGCGCATGAGGTTTGCGGACCCCTGTATCCTCTCAGTAGTGTCCACGGGCGACCGCCTACCTATCCCTCCTTCCCCTCGCTCCTCTGCTCGCACAGACTCAGACAGCAACATTGTTGGGGGGAATTCGGTCGCTCGTAGAGATTCAAACAGTGGAAGAAGTCCCAGCCTCCCAGCGGGGTCTGGGCTTCTATTCACAGATTTTCGCCATACACAAGAAGAACCAGGCGGGCCTGAGAGGTGTTGCACCTTTCTACCTTAAACCTTTCCCTTCCTCTTCAGTAGTTAAAGATGGTTACCCCAGTGCATATAGCAGTGACCTTGTGCTTGGGAGACTGGATGTGCTCCCTGGATCTGAAGGATGCGTACCTACACGTCCTGATCTGGCAGCCCCATCGGTCCTTTCTGAGGTTCAGGATCATGGGCATTTCAATACAAGGTCTACCCTTTGGCCTCAATTCAGCCGCCAGGGTCTTTACAAGACTGAGGAACGGAGTGGCATCCCTTCCCAGGGCCACCACGTCGATCCATGCCAAGACGACTGGCTTGTCACGGCAGGGTCTCTGGAGGCAGTCCACAACACCACCTCCGCCCTCATGAATACTCTACACGAGTTGGGATTTTCTATCAATCTCAAGAAGTCACACCTGGAGCCTATGCAGAAGCTAACGTTCCTGGGCCTAATCGGGGATATAGCCTTCGAGAGTGTCTTTCCCTCAGTGGACAAAATTATAGCCGTCAAAAGAGCCACAGGACATTTTATCAGCAGAGCACAGTGACCTCGGTATGCTGGTACCAACACCTCATGGGCATCATGGTGGTGTACCTTTTGGCAGTGCCACACACAAGGCTCAAAATGAGGCACTTGCAGCTGCACTTCAGACTCCTGGAGTCAGGAGAAGGGTTCCCAGGCGGAGCTGTTCAGCATCCCACTGCATGTTCACCAGGACCTAGTCTGGTGGAGCACGGACTACAACTTGCGGGTAGGCAGGCCCTTCAGGCAACCAACACCGCAGGTTACCATCCCCACGGACTCATCCCTAGAGGGCTAGGGAGCTACCTTGGACAACCAGTGTCCATGGGGTTTGGTCCCGGCAGGAGGCCCACATCAACTGGTTAGAGTTGATGGCCATCTGGCGTGCTCTCAAAGCCTTCCTCCCGATGATCAGTGGAAAGGCGATCCTCATTCAAACGGACAGCTCCACCAGCATGTATTACATCAACAAGCAGTGTGGCACCAGGTCGGCTGCACTGGGCTCTCGTAAACGGCATGAACTTGGCAGCAATCGACCTCCTGGGGAGTCCAACCTGGAGGAGTACAGGCTCAGCAGGCTGGGTGCAGACAACTGCTACCGGCAGTTGAGCAAACAGGTCCTACAGGGGTTCTTTGACAGATGGGGTCATCCCCAGGTGGATCTCTTTGCCACCTGGTCCAACAGAAGGTGCCCTCATATCGCATCCTGGCTGGGACAGGGCTGGGGCCCTCTGGGCAGTGAGATTCAGATACAGTGGAGCAGCATGAACGCATATGCCTTCCCTCCCACTCCCCTGGTTCAGAGGATAATCTGCAAGATAAGGAAGTCCCGGCAACTCTGTATCATTCTGATAGCTCAGTGGTGGCCCGGGAGGCCATGGTTCTCAGAACTTCTCACCCTTTCGGATCAGCCTCTGATCCACCTTCTGCTGGGTCCAGCTCACCTATTATCTCAGCACGGAGGCACAGTCATCCACCCCGCCCCCAGAAGTTAGCCCTAGCAGTGTGGTTCCTGAACAGGACACACTAAAGCATCTGCATCTGTCACAGGCTAACCTAGACATCATACAGGGCGCTAGGAGTGATGGTATTAGGAGCCAGTATAAGAGCAGATGGACTAGGTTTTGTCACTGGGTGGTATCAAGGGTGGTTGATCTGCTTTGCTTTTTGTCACACCTTGCACACTCGGGGGTGCAAGTAGACACATGCTTCACCTATCTGGCGACCATCGTAGCCTACCGTAACTCGGAGGTGGAGGTCTTCTCGTCCTCCAACCCGGTCGTTAAGACATTTGGCGGACCTCACCACGGTCTACCAGCCTATCAAGAAGCCACACCCTGTGTGGGACCTCAGCGTTGTCTTGGGCCCCTTGGCACATAAACCATTTGAGCCAATGGCATCCGCGGACGTCAGGCTAGTCACCATTAAGACAGCCCTCTTGGTAGGTCTTACGTCTGCATGCAGGGTCAGTGAAATCCAGGCACTGGTGGCATCGGAGCCTTACACTACTTTACGTAAGGACAAGGTGGTGCTTAGAACTCACCCCGCGTTCCTACTCGTTTCACCTCAATGAGGAGATTGTGTTACCTACGTTCTTCGCGGACCCTAAGGACGAGGCTCGGAGGGTACTGCACTGTCTAGATTTTAGGCATGCTCTAAAATTCTACCTAGACAGAACCAAGAGTTTCTGCAAATCAGAAGCTCTTTGTCACCTTCCGGGTGTCAAAGCCGGGGTATCAGGCTTCCAACGCATCCATAGCAAGATGGATGGTTGCGGCCATCAAGGAGGCCTATGAGGGGCAGCACAAACCACTCTTGGCAAATATGCATGCCCACGCTATCAGAGCCAAGGCCACGGCTGTGGCCTTCCAGAGGCACGTTCCGTGGCAGGTCATCAGCAAGACGGCTACATGGGCTATGCCTTCGGCCTTCTGCAAGCACTACTGCTTGGATGCCAGCTCCCGGTCCGACACTGCGTTTTTGGCAGGCAGTATTAAGGAACTTGTTTACTTGGGAGGGTCACCTCTCCACCCTGGGGCTACGTTTAGTTGTAACCGCACATACAATATGGAGGAAAGGGGACGGGACGTGGGAGTAATTATAAATTACTCACCGCAGTGACTAACGTACGCCTAGTCCATAGTCCCCTTTCTTCCATACGTCCCACCATCCTCCCCCTTAATAAAACTGGTGTGATTAGGCAATGGTAATATTGTCGATGCGTCAAAGGGGACTGGGGTGTGGCGCCGGTGGGCTTAGTTAAGGGAGCGCATTCTCCCAGGGGAAGAAGATTTTTTTTCTGGTGAAAAAGGTTCCGTCTCCCGTTCCTAGTGAGGGACGCCCCTACAGTATGGAGGAAAGGGGACTATGGGCTAGGAGTACGTTAGTCACTACAGTGAGTAACTTATAATTTACTAGGGATGATGCTTCCCTTTCTTTAGTTTCTTCCAGTATGTTTCACAGTCAACCTGGCTCTTGTTTCTTCCAGATACTGTGACTATGAAGATTCCTCTTGTCTTCTTCTTGGTTTCACAGTCCGCCCGTAACATTATCCAGCCAAGTACTGTGATTATGAAGATTGCTTTTGGAGGCCGTTCATTGGGTTTGTGGGTGCAGGTTGCAGACTGAACCTCTCTGGCGAGCCTACTGGTACTTTGTTTGTTTTCAGGTGCTTCGGGCCTTCTCAGCTTCCCTCTGCGGCTTGCTGGGACAGCGGTGGCTCTGCGCTGACTCCCGGGCCTCTGAGCTGCGCGTCTTGGCTTCTCCATTTGCTTCAGGCTTCCCATCTGACTGGAGGTTTAGGCTTCTGCTCCACTCTGGTGTTCATCTGTGACCGATGCCATTGAAAGAATCTGTGATCACTGCGCTGCCCGTAACTGCGCAGACGAAAATCTCGCCACCAGTTACGGCGCAGTGATCAGATGGATCACTTTGCCTGCATCCCCCGGCCTTCCATTCCCCTACCTGACCCCCCCACCACACTTACCTTTACGGCGGCACACTTCTTTGTGTGCTGCCGACTCTGCTTGGGCGCAGTAATGGGGGTTGGGATTTTTGTCCCGCGCTCCGGCACAATTTTAGTAATGTCGCCACAATCGTGGTGACATTATGGTATGATTCTCTCTGGAAAGCTTCTACCAGCAGTTAAGCGACGATACCATCGGTGTCCTGTCTCCTCTACTGATGCCAGGATTCAAATCTCCCGCTTCTTCCTGAGAGGGATTCTTCTCAAGTCCTCCTTCCCTTTTTTATGTTCCATTTCGATTTGCTTGACACAAATTGACTAGTGCGCTTGTAGGGGGTTCAGGGGATTATTCAACATTACTCTGCACGTTTTCCTCATCCCTGTACTTTCTTCCTGGTCTTGGTATTTCTTGGGGAAGTGACATTGTCTTTTCTGCTGACATACATGGAAGTGTGTAGGGTTATTTTTGTCCTGTTCAGGGTAACAGGGTGAGGTTGGTTGGGGTGTAAGGGAATTCTACCACATATATCCCATGGTGTCGTCCCTTGTCCCATAGGGCTTTCCTTCCCTATGAGATCCACCTGCTGAGTACCACCCCCAGGGGGACAATCGGGTAGCAGCCTCACCTCCCTGACCTCATGGGAAGGCGACTTCATGTGATTTGTCACACAATGCTTAATTTAAAGTTATATCTGAATAGCCAGCCAGTCAGTCTGCAAGCACGCGTATCTTCAGATGTTAAAAAACATGCCTCCTGTAGCTTTCTATATTTGTTCTGTTTAGGAGTGAGTTCCTGCAAAAAGATACTTTTTTTCATCTGCTGATTTCTGGTTGATCTGAAAAACTGTCTACACGTGTAGATTGTGAGGCAAAGATAGAAGGAAGATAGAACTTTTACTCGAGTTTACATTTTGGCTTCCGGTATTTAGGGGCTTTGCCATATAGGTCTTTTGTAACAAGTTGACCCCTTAAAAGAAATCCTTGCTGTTACCCATCCATTCCATACCAGCTTCATTTATTTTCCTCATATGTAACACATATATTTGGGACTTTTGTCCTCTGCCTAGGGTAGCCTATTTATCTATAACTTTTAAAAGACACAGCCCATCGCTTTGGATGACTCTGGTCAACCATGTTCACAATATACTTAGCAGAGCCTGAGTACATCTCGAGCCCCTCACACACCCAGACTTGTCATATACATTGATATTACAGCAAGCTCCACCTATTGTCCTCTTACACACTTTATCACTCTTAGGATTGTCCTTTAACACAGCTGTCGTCTTATGGCACAATTTTCCGATCAATGCACCCTAATCAGACTTGATGCACATTACCTTAACTCGGACATCGTTTATGCGCTTTGAGACTACTAAACAGGTGAGCTGGCGCAGTATAAAAACCCAATATTAAAACAGCTCTGAGACCGATTGCCTAAAAGAAGGCGAAATAATGGACCTGAAGAGCAGCAAATGTGTAAAACTTTTACTGCTGGCAGCTTGTTAAAGGTGGAGAAATAACACAGAGACATCTTGCCATGAAACTCTTCCATTAGATGCTGAATTGGATCAAAAATTTGAGCGTAGTAGTCTTGATGCAAATCCATAAGTAGGTTATGGGTTCATCCCTTAATGGTAATGGACCAATGAGATTTAGTGAGATCACACCATTAACAAAATATCCACACGAAAACTCAAAATGAACATGTCCTCTGGCTATCAAAGGAAATAAATCCAGGGTCTGCTCTCAGGTGTAAGTGTATAATAGTTAAAAAAAATCTTCTTTGTTTAAAATATTGGGTAATAGAGCTATCTCTTGCATAACCAATGGTGATAGCTGTACAAACTCCTAGCTCACTGCTTCCTGTTCTGTGATTATTCTTCCTATGACAAAGCCCCCTGCAATATGTTGGGGACATTTTGTAAAGGGACCAGGTTCTCCCCAAGCTAGTAGATTATGGATCCAGGGGTTCTAGAGGGAGTTTCCCCAGGTCACCCTCACATAGTCCCCCACAAGTAGGCAGGGATTGCCTCATAATAAAACAAATCCTTTGGAAAAATGTATATTTATTTGGGAAGCGTTCTGCAGTGTGGCCAACAACCAAGCAGTACACACATGCCCAGCAAAGCACTATCCGCTGTCTGAGAAGGACACATTTCATGACTGCTCCATTCATTAAACTAAACCCAACCAAAGACGGAAATAATGATGACCCCTTGAAAGGACAACCCAACACCTCTCAGCTGGCCCCCGATAATGGGACCTGAAAATGCATCCTCAATAGTGATATAAAAACTATGACTACTCATGTACCGTGGCCTCGACCTGGAACCACATGCCAATGCAGTAGTAAACCTTTTTTTTCCATCACCTAGATCTAATAAGAGGGTTCCTCCCTTACCTCAAACTTCCCACACGGAACACGCGTTATCATTTTCCTGGTATTATCAATAATAGACTGCACAAATAGTCTCTACCTAGGAATACCTGAACCCCTCACAAATAAATTACAATGCACCCAAAACACAGCGGCAAGTCCACTCCTGAGACTAAATGGAAGAGACCACATCACCCCAGCCCTGAAAACTCTCCATTGGCTGCCAGTCAAGGAACAAATCTTTCAAAGCACGCTGCATTGCCCATAGAGCACTACACAAACACAGAGCTGAATTGCTCAAAGTAAAGATTACCCAATATCAATCCAAAAGAACCTTAAGATCTCGCACTGACTTCCAAATAGGAACAAGACCCTATGAGAAAACTAAACTCTGAGGAGAACTGCCTTCTCTCGTCTCATAGCCAAACTATGAAACTCGACCCCAAGGAATTCAGGACAACAGAAGTCCACCTAATACTTTGAAAATGGCTAAAACATGGTTATTCAACATGCCGGGTTAAAAAAGGAACAACCACACAATGATCATTGTTGTGGGGATGCCAGTTTAACCCCATACTATGCCCAAAGCACTGTCACAAAAGCATTGAAACACAACCCCTTAGGGAATTAATCGCAAGGAACCTGACAAATGAACGCTCCTCATCCATCCTACGGATGTTTCAACAAATTCACAATCAAGTTTGTTTAATAGATCAAGAGGACACAGGCAACCCAATGACCCCTAGCCCATATCCCAGCCCCTCTTGATAATTCTTACTCCGGAGTCAGTTCACAGTCCCCAATACAAGAATTCACTAGTATACTAACCCTTCCTCTTCATTTTAGCCTCGTCCCACCTATCTAACCTCACTCCAATGGAAGGGCGAGTCCCCTACACAAGGAAAAACAAAAACAAAGCTGCACAATATCCAGAGACTGCCCTAAAATCTACTAACCGTTTCCTTTTCTCAACCACCCTCGCTCACCATACACTTATCGCACACGCCTAGATGACTAGCGAACCTCCCTACTAAACACCCAAACCACACTTCACTCTCAAACCAACTTCACAAAATCCCAATAGACTCCAACAAAACCGGCAATACAAACATTGGGTGCCGCCCGTCCGGAAACACTAAGCATCCGGTGCACAAAATAAAGCACTCTGAGCGAGCACACATACACTGACACCAGTTACTCTTGTTTCTGCACACATCAACTGCTGATCACAACATCTGTCTTGTCCCTCTCTTCCATTCTAACCAGCACACCTCACTTTACCTTACAGAGCCACGAGAGCACCTGGAGACCATGGAAATGTCAGCAGTGTGCAGTATAAATCAATTTACCATATAACATTCATGCAAACAGTGCCTCGCGAACACCCAGCATGCATAGAAAATCAGATTCGGCTCAATTCCCAGAGCAGACCACCTGTGCGCAAGCATCCACAATCCCATTTCAAGATGGCAGCCTCAGCTTTTGAAGTCTTTTAAAGCTGCAATTCTCCTACCCCTACAAGGGAACTCCCACACCTGACTTAAGGACTGTGATGGTAACCATTAAAAACACTGAAACCGCACAGCTGCAGACCCTCAATCCAAGCCCAGCAAGATTTAGGTCAAATAAATCCCAGTCCATTAATGAGTGGTTTGGTGTTTGGAGGCAGTTGCCAGCAGAGTTTTTAGCAAGCTGGTGATTCAGGAGAGATGTAGGAAGAGGCTGGAGGTTGAGAGGAAGGAACAGAGCAGTCTAGTGACAAGAGCAGTAGTATGGAGAGGGGAGTGTTGGGATGCGGCAGGCAAGTTTTGGCAGGCGGCCAGTATTTGCAGACACCGAGAGGTCACTTTCAGCAGGCTGCAGGAATGAAAAAACAGGAGGAAGCACAAGGATGCCAGAACCAGCAATATCCTAGATAGAAAGCGCATGCAGGAATGAAAGGGCAGGTATTTCCCAAGACGGAGGGTAGTGGAGAAAACCCCCTCTCAGAAGGGTTTAGCTCACGTCATGAGATCCAATCGACTCCCAGTCACGTGTGGAGAGCTCCACCAAGGTTCCATTCTCTCCACTCTTTAAGGGTGCAGAAGGAGGATACTGACGCACAGGTGGCATGGTTATTGCTGTTGACTTTTCCTGTTCAAGGAAATGAGAGAAAACATAACTTTACACATCTTTAAGACGGGTTTTCCTGCCTCAGCTAAATCACTAAGGGTTCTGTTACATTGTCTGTGTAAATCAATAGTCCACCGTCCTGTGTCAAAAACTCTACTTCTGCACCTTTCACTTAATACTAAACTAAAGATAAAGTTGACCTTCTTGGTCCAGAAGAATGACTCCCTTCTTCTGGACTGGGGATAAATGTTCACCTCCAGGTGTTGGCTTCTTCCTAGAGGAATGGCTCCCTACCCCGGGTCAAAAATGTCCTTCCACACAGACACAAAAATGTCCTTCCTTGGAAGACATACCACTCATCCTTTAACACTTTGTATCAGAAAGTCTTTTCAGCTTTGTTTCCCAGGAGAATGACTGACTTCCTTCCCCTGGCCTTGGTTATCAGGAGAATGACTCTTCTCCTGGTACCTTGGCTTTTATACTTCAATACAATCAGGCGGAATGCCTCCCTTCCCCTGCCTCTTTCACTTTGCTTTCACATTTAAACAGTTTCAGCCTTTCACTTTGAGGGTCACAAACCCCGGCTACACCGTCTGCAGACTTGGGCTGACTTGGTTCACTCCCCTGCCAAGTACTGCCACGAGGAAAACTAATTGTTGTGCTCTTTTCAGACCGATATTTTCCAACTGCTTTGATTTGGCAGACCTGGTTCACTCTCCTACCAGGCACTGCCTCGAAGAAGATGACTTGTAGGGATCTTTTGTGGGTACAGATCCCAGACCTGTATTTCTCTTCTTTGTATTTGTATTTGGGTACTTGGAGCCCTTTTCTCCCAAGTTCTACCACAAGGAAGATGACTCAATTAGTTATCTCATTCCTGGTTCCTCGACCCTTCCCTGGTGGTCAGTGGCTTTACTCAACCACCATCCAGAGGAATCTTCATAATTCTCTCTTCAGGGTGACTGACCCTGTTTGCCGGTTCATGTGTGCAACTTTCACAACTTCTTGTTAGGTCCCAGACCCTGTTTGGCCTCACGACACTTGCGGCATATGGATTAGGCCCTGCTATCCTCAGTACGTCCCAGCTGGTACGACCGTCACACCCATTAACTTTAGGGACTCCTGTGTATGGCAGTGGCTCTTCTGGGGTCTGCAATTGGCCTTCCGTTCATCCTCCGTGGTCGTCAGCATCTCGCTTCTGTGACCCGTGACTGCCGGCAATATAAGTATAGCTCTGGGACCACGGGGTCCACCTTCTTACTGAGCCTTTACCTCTGCCTGGCCTCACGGTCAAAGGACCGACCGATGTCCGTCCTAAAGAGCCGCCTTCTGTAACTCGCCAGCTTCTTCTGCTCTTTGGCCAATGCTGTCTCTCTGCTCCCGTGCCACAAAGCTTCCATGGCTGCTGTTGCTCAGGGGCTGGCTTGACAGTCGGCGTGACACTATATTAATTCCTTCTTTCGTTTTTATTGTAAACAGACATAGAAGAATAGCCTGTTCCTTTAAGTTCTCAGAATTGCTTTTCCTTGTTCCTCACCTCCTCCTCGTCCCAGTACTTATTAAGTCGGTCTCCCTAAGGTAGTCCCTGCTTTTCTTCGTCTCAGTAGTTAAGTTTTCGGTCTTAGACATACATGGAAGTCTGGTTTGTGGAGTTGGGTTTTATGGGATAGGAAGGTGTGCAGGGTGTGAGCGGAGGGTTGTCATACTGCATTCTCCCGAGATGCTCTCCCTGGTCACCAGAGGGGAAGTCTCTCCCCATGAGATCCTCCCGCTGAGTACCACCCCCAGGGGCACTATCAGGTAGCAGCCTCACCTCCCTGGCCTCATGTGAAGGGGCACATGAGAAGTGATGACATCTCGGGATTCTTCACACCAATCATCTTCAATCTATACATGGAACCCTTGGGAACTTGCCTAAATGAACCCAACATAGCCATCCCTCAGTACACTGATGACACTCATTCCTTAAGGTAAGTGGCCCCCAGGACATTGCTTGGCTCCCCGAATGCCTAGCTACTATCCGTACATGGATTTCAAATGCTTACCTTAAACTAAAGGACGCAGCCCTGCTTGAGACCAACGTTAGTATGAAAAGGTCTCGGGAGTACGCCATCCTGTGCTAGCCTTACCCTTACCATAGTATTGTCATGCAAGAGCCTGATGAAATACAACAAGGAAGGATCCAATCCCCAGCCACTCAGTTTATTCCACAATCTACCCCTGTCCACAGTGTTGAACGTGGAGCTAAAGTCCACAAAGCACATATAAAGATGTGAGCCCAGGGTACGTAAGGTGTCCGATATAAGCGTAAGTAGCACCCAGATGACAGGAACGATGCTATGTCCCTTCCTAAATCCCATCTGTGAGCTATTAATATGGACTTTGAGCTTGAACATGAGGAGAGCCGGTCCACCAACAACAGCCGCAAGAAAATTATCGACCTGCTGTCCAGCGTAGCCAGTAATCTGTAATATTGGGGTCTGATCGTAGCCCTTTCTTTTAAACTGGTATCAAGATGGATTCCAGCCATGTAGATGGAAAGCAACCTGTCTCACAGACTTAATAGAATAATGTCCACATTTCTAAGGAACGTATTGCAAAAACCATCAGGGCCCATGAACCTACCTTAGAGGCATTTGACACACAAGGTTTGGGTTCAATATTTGACCAGCAAGTTTTCAAAATGTGAATGGCCCCGGTATTTTCAGAGATGCCACACACCGACCAGTCGGAGTTTGCAGGGGAAAAATGTCTTAAAAGAAGCCAGAATTTACTTGTATCACTAGTCTTGAGAATTTGGTCTCTGAATCACCAGTTGTGGGCATTTGTTTTATATTTCTGAGCATGCAACCAGCTTTTATAGCTAGATCTTGCTTTCCCCTTGAGCATGACTTTCTCACTTGTGGATATT
The DNA here is from genome assembly GCF_040938575.1 of Ambystoma mexicanum. Lineage (NCBI taxonomy): Eukaryota > Metazoa > Chordata > Amphibia > Caudata > Ambystomatidae > Ambystoma > Ambystoma mexicanum. The sequence continues at coordinate 902,689,039 of NC_090931.1, read as the reverse complement.
AGATGTTTTTTTGTTATTTCTCAGAGGCTACCATTAAGTGATTTCTTCCTTTTTGCAATTTCCGGATCATATAGTAACCTTTGCCCACTTAGATCATTTGTACTCGAAACCAGTTCTTTCCATCTACATTGTTCCCATCTAACAAACATTTCAAGTCCCATCCATAGTGCCTAAGAAGATCTACTTGTGTCTCCATACTAATTCTAAGATTAAGGTTAAAACGACTGATATTAAAGGATGACCAACAAAATCTATCTCCCTGGAAGTTTCCCATCGGATTTACACAAGTGTTTTCTCTGCTGCTTCAGTGTTACCTGAAATTCAACGCTCAGTGTGGCGTGGTCGCTAATATAAACTGGACCATCATGCAACTGAGGGGAATGATTGACAATTGCAGAATTAGCAAAAATAAAATCGATGCAAAGGTTTGTTCCATTGGACAAGGTCACCACTGCTGCCCCTGAACTACCAACGACCATCTGTAAGTCGAATTCTAGAAGTGCTGCTTGCCAGGCCAATCCTTTATACGGGCAGCCATGCCTCACCCACTTCTAGCACCGTCTGTCATTGGTTCCGAACAGTCAGTGTTAAAATCCCCATTTAATTACACCCGCTTGGGACGGCTCTACACCAGGCCCAAAGGGCCTCTATAACTGCATGCTTAAGACTTAGTGTTGTCGTTTCCTCCCCCGCCCCCCCCACCCCCGGCTGGTGGGTCGTACAGAGAAATCGCCAAAAGTGGACCTGGGCCCCACAGTGATTTAGACAGGGTAACTGCCAAGAGGTTTTCGTGGGCGGGCCTGTCACTGAGTTCCAATAAGTCATAGCAGACCTTGACGACGCCTATGCAGAGCGCACTTTTGAGACGCCCCTTTATAACTGAATCAGCAAGATTCTGTGTGGACCATGCTATAGCCATCCACAAAAAATGAAGAGGTCAGCCATGTTTCCTGGAGTGTAAAGAACTCTGCCCCCATCCAATGAGCTAATCCTCTAGAGTTTCTAAGAAAGGAGTTTGACCCTCTTATATTCCAGGATACCTCCGTTAACAAGGGCCCAGCCTGTGGGGGAGGAATTCAGCAGGGGGCATGAACATGTAACCAGGATCCCTTCAACCTTGTGGACATTGCCCTGTAGACGAAGCTCTCACAGTCTGCAGTCTGATGAGCATAAAGCCCAGGTACCTCTAGCCCCCATGATTGTATGCCTTTCTTATTTCATTCAGTTTTGGACATGATGTAATCAAATTTCTTAGTGTTTCAGTTTCATTATATTTTCACAGAAATTACAACATTTAGCTTCTTGAAGTCCTTTCGACCGGATCTGCATGAATTTTCCGTCGCGGAAAAGTCCATGACGGAAACGTTTGCATGAGAAATGTACGGACCACAAAAGGTTTGTACATTTTCCATGCGAACATACATTCACGCAGATCCTACAAACCCACACCCCCAACATACCCCCTCCCTACTAACTTTTGAAGACGCCCTGAGTCCCTGCAGCGCCAGTTCCCTTTCACTTCCGTGATCAGGAACCGGCACCGCAGTGTCCTTTTCTTTTTTCTTTTAATTTTTCTCGGGTGTGCTGCAGGGGTGTTCCCTGCAACACCCAGCTCACTATACTGTATAACATAGTGAGCAGGGTATTGCGGGGGATACCCCCGCAGCCCCTGGCATTTTTTTTCTCCATTTGGCAGGGGGCTGGAGGAGTGTTCCCCGCAACCCCCGCTCACACTAGTGAGCGGGGTGTTGCGGGGGACAGCCCCAAGTCCGACCCCACCGAAACACATACCACGAAAAGTTCGAAGTTTTGGTAGTTGAAACTTTTCGTGGTGTGTGTTTTAGGTCTTTTGGTGAGGTCAGACTTTTATAGTCGGTAATTTAGTACAATACCTTTCGACCTTATCCATTTCTGGTGACATAGGCCTGACAAATGCCTCTGGAATTAATTTGGCACACAAGATCCGCAGATGTCTGAAGACTGGACAAAAGACAGAAGGGGACACAATCATTAACCTAGTAAGACCCCCGCCTAGTGACCTGAGCTAGTACTGAAAGAGAAAGCATTGATGGGAAGCAGAAAGGAGAACTAAGTAAAGTAAAGAACCTCATGTGTGTTCCCAAGGCCAAAGCCTCCCTGCCTCTCTCAAACTCGAGCAGGACCACCTAAGGTTCCGGAAGCAACTCAAGACCTTACTTTTCACTTCTGCTTTTTCTCTCACTCTGCTGATGCTCCTGTCTGCTGCACTAACTGGTTACCTGGCCACCCACTGAATCACATGGCCACCAGGCTCCTGCACGACCAGTAACCCCTTGCACTGCCTTCGGACCTCCCACTCACTTAGGCAATGTATCTGCAACCCCACAGTCGTCTGCCTCTTTGCACTTACTTGAGCCTCCACCCTGGCAGCTCTTACTGCATCTGGCAGCACTTTCTGCGTGTTGCCACTGCATTCTTCCCTCCTGACACTTCTCCTCTTCCCTCCCCCTCGCACGATCTGAATGACACAAGGCCTAGGAAGATTGTTTGTTTTGTCCTCCCTCTGTCTACCCTTCCTTGTCTTGTTGCGCCTAGAAAACCTTGTGTACAGGCGCATTATGAATGACTTCTATCATAACCCGAATTTGTCCTGATCAGTGCCCCCACCAAACAACAACTTGAGCAACAAAGGCTGAATGAATTGTGCCTGGAAGGATTTGCCCCTCAGCTGTCAAAGTTAGCAAATCTTTGGGATTAATTGTTGACAGTAGCTTTGGCTTCCAAAAGCACATAGCCAAAAAGGCACAAACTGCATGGCTACAGAGGATACACTCTGCAAAATCAAACCTTCATTCGCCCGAACAAATTCCATACGATGGTCCAAGCCCTTGTTATCTTACACATCGATGGGAGTAATGCCCTCCTTACAAGGCTTCCACCAGCAAACCTGCCTCCCCACCCCCTTTAAAAGCAGCACACCATGCTGCAGTCGCCTCATTACAGGTGCCCGCAAATTCAACCGTCTCTCTCCAACACTGCATTCTTCACTCGCTCCCCTTCCCTTCCAGGATCATATTTAAAACTGCTTGCATCACCTACAAAGCGGTTTCAAAAGGAACGACAACATACTTGGCAGATAAACTCCACAACTATGGAGGCTTTCGCACATCACGTAGCAAAACTATCAAAAGGTTGGAGTCAAAGTGGGCCCGCAAAGGGAAGACTTGCAATCAGTCTTTCTTCTGCCACGCCTCGACCATCTGGAACTCAATCCCGGTAGAGGCTCGAAGCGCACCTACCATCCTCCAGCTCTGCAAAACACTAAAGACGTGGCTCTTTCAACAATACTTGCTGGAGGAATACAATCCCTCTCTCCCTCCACCAACAGTACTGCGTTACTATATAAAATGCCAAAGCCAATTATGGCACAATCCAGTTGTAAAGCGCTACGCTGCCCATGAGCAAGGTTTGCGCTATAAGGAATACAATAAAATAAATGCAGAATGAACATGTGGCACAGGGCCAGAAAGGTTCAGGAGAACATAAGAGGTATACAGTAGAGGGACAAAGGGAATACATTGGGCCCTATTGATGGGGATGACATAAATCCCTTTTAAACTCCTTCCAGGGAAAGTCAAACAAAACCTCAATGGATCAAAAGCTCCAGACATTTCGAAGACCCACTTCAGAGACACTGCAACAGATACAGAAACTAAAGGAAGCCTTATAGGTGACCATTTCCTAACAATACTAGTAGGCCATTAATAGGATGTTTTGTGAGGAGGGCATGGTATCAAACAGTAAGACAGACACAAGTGATCACATTTCAAAGGTGTTTATTTTACTTCAATTGGGTTTGAAAAAAAGGCCTATCCAATCCTAAATGTAAAGATGGGAGCAAGCTACGACCATCAAATAATAATAGCGCCTTCTTAGTTGAGTCTGTCAAAATAAAAGGGCCTATACTAATAAACCTATTGCCAATCCTTATTTCTAAAGACAAATAGCATGGGAAAAAATGTTGTGCAAAAGAAAAGTGTTCAAGAAATTATATGTCGGGATATTCAAGCCGTTGGCTTCCCTTCCCCACGTTTTCAAGACTGGACAAGGCAGCACACTCGAGCTTCTCTGGCACACGGATGCAGTTCAAAACCTCAACATCAGGGCCTTCTGTGCCAAAGTATCTTTGCCATTCAAGGTTTCTTATTTCGAGGGCCTGATGCAACACGACAAACAACAAAGTTCCTTTCTTCTTTAGGATTTTACATATACAACTTCTCAAGTGATTTTCTGTTCACTCGGGTCCTCGTCTGTCAGACTCAGACCCACTTTAACACAAAATCTTCAATTGGTCTCCCTCCGGCGGGCTCGGACCAAATTTATCTACTTATGCAAACTTTCACTATTCATCAAAATCGAAGACTTTTGAATGTGTGCAGGATTTTGCTTGACCCATCTCAGGACCACTTCAATTCACAATTACTCGTTCTCTTCTTGATATAACCTTTTCTCACTTTAACCACTTCTCAGCTGGATACCTTTACATAGACCTTCGACTGAGCAGCCACACAGTGCCGGACCACTCTGTCAAAGGTATTATATCTTGCTTTGAAAGTCCAATCACTCGGCAGTATTCAACTTTACTTGCATCTCTTATCACACACGTTTTTAATAATGTTCGTTCCAGTGCTCGCCATACAATGTTGCTGCTTGCAACCTTGGCTTCAACACAGACCTTTTTGTATCGGTCTCCCCAACTCACGGGCTGTGTTTTCGTGGACGCTGCTCTGATCTATGAGCCAAGGATGGTACCACACCGGCTGGTGCTTCTCGCTGCCTTGATTGATGCGTGAGGGCCCCGGGTATCTCGACACACAATGCAGAATTCTTCAGCCTGGTTTCCTGGTCTTACGCTTTCTATTCTTGAGTTTCTGGAAAGTAACGGTTCCCTGTCGAAAAAGGTCAAGGGAGCTTCCCTTGTTGTGATTCCCTTCTGTTTGGCTGTCTTCCTTCGCTTGTCAAACTGCCATCTTGAAACTGTTGTTTGCTCGTGTGCTTTGCTCTCGTGCTCTGCCTTTTATCCATGTGGGGAAACTTAATGGAAGTCAGGTGTGTGTGATGGTCAGTAATTGCCTGACCTCGCCTGACAATTGTATTGGGACACATCGGGTATACTGCTCGGGTGTTAGTCTGTTTTTTTTCATAGCAGGCTTTCAGTGTGAAAGTGTGTGTCGTAAAAGTGGGGCGGGGGTAGAGCTCCTAAATATACTACCCGATAGGATGGGGTAAAGGTGTTATTGGGAAGGGAATACCGTGTCTCACCATCGGGTCTCCCAGTCCCCGAAGACCCCTCACCCAGGTGATCCTCCCGCACTGGTCCACCCCAGGAACTGGATCCAAAAGCGATGGCCGTGTACTGGCCACCGGGATCCCCTGGGACTAGTGTGTGAGACACCTTTTGGTTTCTCACAGTTTCTTCTTGTGTGAGAAATAACCAAAGAGATTGTGACTATCTGAGAGGAACCCAACATTTTTATTGTTGTGGAAGAAGTTTCAACTGTTCTCAAAAAACTGCCCTGAGATGTTATGCTTTTTTGTCATGGCTTAGGTTTTCACCCTGAGGAGGCGTTTGATTTTGGGAAAGGAGGAAGAAAGGGACAAAGACTTTCCAGGGGAATGGGATTATGTTGTAATTCAGTTTTAGTCCTGCAGTTAGTTGATAGAATGTTTGAAGATGGAGAAATAAACCCCTTTATCAACCAGGGGTGATTAATGGCACCATATCCCATACTGTTGATTAGGGATATGGTGTCCTCCTCACTCTTAATAAGCAATATTGTTTCGATATGTCATTTATAATGCACCTGCACACAGTGTTTCTAGGCGTGACAAGACAAGGAGGGGTAAATAAAGGGAGGACAAAACATGGATCTTATTAGGCCTTGTGTGTTAGGCAGAATCCTGTGCAGTGTCCTTAGGGACCACTACACAAGATTAAGACTACAGTTGGTAGTACAATTTAACCTTTGGTACAAGCCTGTACTACACAGTTATAGTGGTAGCAGTAGCGGGGCAGCCAGACTTATCTCAAGAGCAAATGAGCAGTAGTAGAGATTACACAAAGGACTACAATTACTGTGACTCAAGCAAACAGAGACTCAAGATTTCTGGTTAAAAAAATATAACACATTTATTTTTAAACCATCTGTACATGAAACACTTCACTTCTATTAAATTAAAACCACACTCAAAATAGACTTAACACAACCAATTCCCCTTATGTAGATCAATTCAAGGGCAGTACATTGAGATTTGACAGACCAGTGTTGTGAAACAAAGACGCTACCGTGGGTTAATACGCGATCACTTTTTGACAGTAATGACAGTTCGGTCTTACGAAAGAAAGGCGTACCCGCGAGAAGAAATGTTACCGAAGTCAAACAAACTTAGAACATGAATTAACACAAGAAAATTGGGGGTAAAAATCATAGGCAATACTTTTGTCAAGGCAGATAGAATCAGAGGCTACTTTCTAAAACATGGATAAAAGTCAATAGGCCTGCACCAGTGTCAAATGGAACAGGGACCTGTTGTCGAGGATCACAAGATTAGAACAGTTCACGATTCGAGATTTGCCAGGAGTACTTAGATATTGTCAAAAGGAAGCAAAAGTTATAAGCGGGAAGGAAGACTAGGAGAAGCCTTGGGTGAGGAAAAGGTTCACTCCAATTCCTCGAAGTTAGACACAGTACCTTATTCGTTTGAAGAAAAGCTGGTGCCACAGCAGTTGTTCCTGGTAGTTCCTGCATACTCAGTTCCTGGAGCTTCAGTTGTGGGGACAAGAAGGATGACGTCTGGAGCGATATGCACTACCCACGGATGAGGCCAGCACCAGCGAAACAACGGTGAATAAAAGGTGCGCTCCTTAAAAACAGGAGAGGCTCTTCAGATGGCTATCCGGACCACTACAGCTGTGTGCAGCGATTACGACCAAGAAAAGGATCCTCTGACTGTGGAAGGGGAGCTGGTTGATCCCACCAGGCTCAAGGGAAGAAGACTCCGGACTGGATCTTCTCTTGTTGTTGAAGGGTAGATAGCTCAGGAATGCAGCAGGGCTTCACCGGGACTCGGGAGTGCTTTAGCCGTCTTCTTCCCGCTTCTCTTCGGTTCCTTGCAGTTCCAGTGGCGACTCTGACTTCCAGCCCAAGAGTCCTGCCTTTTATGCCAAAATCCCCCATTCACACAGCCTGGCTGTCAATCACTCAGCAGGGGGGTTGCCCGGACAACCACCTCAGCCAATCGACACAAAGTGTGATTTGGGTCTCCAAGGAGGCACTATGCAGGGGGTGACTACACCCCACCCTCACATTCAGCCCACCTAGACACCCAGGCGCCAAAGGAGGGCTTCTTGGGAGAAGCCCGCCAAAGGATGGCGAACAAAGAAGGCAAACCTGGTTTGCCGCGCAAAGTAAAACACAAGAAGGTCTTTAAGAAAAAGAAATTGCAATAAAACCCGACCAGAGCCAAAATAAAAAGTATTTGGTCAAGCGGGGTTAAGTTCGAGGCTAATATAATAGCCAAAAACAGTACCACGTTTATATAATATAATCGTGGTAGAAAAGATAGGGTAGATACCACTGCCACCAGCAAAGTCTTAATTTTAACAGAGCGAAACAAAGCTCCAAGAGGCACAGACAAAAAGGGGTAAGAGTTAACCCTTTCCAATACTCCATGTAAGATGGTGTGTACTGGGTCTGTGGTAAAATGACTATATAAAGTAAATGGCAACTTTACATGTTTCTTGGGGACAGTAGTCAGCCCCAGAAACATGGAGTCAGTGGGAAGTCTTAGAGACAACCCTGCTCACTGCACTGAAGGTGCTGTGTAACGCACACAAAAGGTTGGGCTCATGGAGTGGTGTGGCTCTAGAGCCCAAGATCACACAAACAGTAGAAATACATATGGCAAAACACATGTAAGAGTGGGAAAAAGGTTCACACTCTTACCAGGTGGAAAAAATAAACCCCAGAAATCCAGCAAAGCTGCTGAGAGACTCTCTAGGTAAGGGAAATTAGCCATAAATAAGAATTCTCCCTAACATTGTCATTCAGATCGCGCAAGTGCACTCTTTTCCCGTCAGACCCTTTTGAGGGTCACCTCACCCAATTGTCATGCCTGAGGTCTCCTGGGGGTCCTTCAATTTGTGGGAATCATTGCAGAGGCCTTACTGCAGCTTCTGCTAAGACCAGCCAGGTGGGAATCACTTTCCGAAAGGTTTAATATTTCATAGTGGCATGTGAAATTGCCTGCGGAGAAGTGCCGGGGGTTGGGGAGGGGTAGAAGTGAACGTAACTCAAGTGCAGCCAGCAGGTGGATAAGAAGTGCAAAAAGAAAGGACTGTAGGGTTGCAGGCACATACCCTTAAGTGCTGGGAGATCCCAGAGGCAGTTCAAGGGAAACTGGACATGCAGGCGCCTGGGCCTGAGATCAGAGGGTATCCAGTTGACCAGTGCACTGAGCAGTCTGGGACATCAGCAGGGGAGAGGAAAAGAGAAAGTGGAAGCAAAAAGGAAGGTCTTGAGTTGCTTCTGGAACCGGAGGAGGTTCTGCTCAAGAGAGAGGCATGGAGGCTGTTGCACAGGGAGGCCCCAACTCTCTGCTTGGAGAAGCGTCTGACCCCAAGAGAGTTGGGGGTGGATGAGAGGAGAGCTAAAGAAGGAAGATGTTTTGGACGGGAACGTTGGAGGTAGAGCCGTCCCAGGCCGCAGAAAGCCTTGTAGACGATACAAATTGTCTTGAACTTGATCCTTGCAGCCACAGGGAACCAGTGAAGAGATTTTAGAACTGGAACGATCCGATCCCAGGGCTTGAGGCCAAGGACAAGTCTTGCAGTCCTGTTTTGGTTAAATTGTAAAGGTCGAAGAGTAGAGGCAGGCAGATTTAGAAAGAGGCTATTGCAGTAGTCCAGCCTAGAGAAGACCAGAGCTCTGGAGACGGTGAGCTTCTGGGGGAAAGGGAGAAAAGGAAGAATACTTCTGAGGAGGTGCAGCTAATAGTTTGATTTCTTAGAGACACCAGAGATGTGAGGAGAGAAGGAGAGGGTGGAGTCGAAGATAACAGCAAGGTTCTTAGCCTCACAGGAAGGAGCAGGAAGAGGGCCCAGAGTGGGTGGCCAGAGAGAGAGAGAGAGGGAGAGAGGAAAGGAGGGAGCAGGTGTCCCAGTGAGGAGAATCTCAGCCTTACTGGCATTAAGGCACAGCTCATTGGTGGTACACCATTCCTGAATTGCGCCCAGCCAGTCTGGTATGAGAGAAGGAGCAGAGGTGGCTGAGGGGAGCCTGAAAGAGAGTTGGGCGTGATCCGCATAGCACTGAAAATTGGAGCAGAAATAGCGATGCAGTGGGCAAGAGGTGCCAGGTAGTGGTTGAAGACCCAGGGAGAGAGGTTAAACCCCTGGGGAACACCACAAGTAGCGAGAGAGATGGAAGATCTCAGTTGGACCTGAGAGGGTCGATCAGTGAGAAAGAAGGGTCAACCAGTCCAGGGCCTGATCAGTGATACCCAGGTTAAAACTGAGGCGATTGAGCAGGATGGCATGGTTGACTGTGTCAAAAGCAAAGGATAGATCGAGGAGAATGAGGACAGAAGGAAGATTAGAGTCAAGATTGGAGAGCTGGTCTTCATGTGTGTTCAGAAGAGCAGTTTGTGTGCTTCTGGCAGCTCTGAAGCCAGACTGGTGATCGTGGAGATAACCAACAGATTGTGTGCAGATTAAGCTGGGAGATGGCCAGCTTTTCCAGGAGTTTGCCCATGAAAGGATTGATGGAGATCGGGTGAAAGACTTTACAGAACCACTACTGGTGAAGCCAAGCTTCGCAGATTTGCAAAGGTTTCACTCAAAAGTACAAACTTCTCTCTTGGTTAGGAGTACGAGCCTTAGGCTTAGACTAAGGTGATCAGTGGGTTTAGTATAACGTGTAATTAACAAATGAAGATCTTCACAAGCAATCCACAGATCTTAGTATACAGTATTCTATTTATAAACACATATGCATTAAGTCAAAAAGGTAAGTAAAAGCAATATAAAAACATATAGCATGTGTCCAGAATGGGGCACACGCACACCACACTTAAAAATTAGAACTATTTAAATAGTAACACTAATATAAAGTGGGAGAAAATATGTTAAACTTAATATCATAAACCTTATGGTGATGTAATGAGGCAGTACCAACAAGCAAATTCTAAGCATAATAAGTCAAAGTCCTAACCAGGTTTGGGATAATTATGGGGAGTTTGTAAAGTATGTAGGTTCCCCCTTAAGAATTAGTAGGGCTTAGTCTTGGTAGTACATTAGTCAGTATAAAGAGTTAGGTTTGACATGAAGGGATGGTGCAGTAACCTATTCCATTAACTTTGGGGTACCCCAGAAAAGAATGCCCAGGCTCCGGTCCCACTCCCACTCCAAAAGCTGCAGTGTAAGTGGACTCAACCCCCCAACCCCCAACCTCCCCCTAAATCCTCATTCATTCTGTTGGAATGAGTAGGGAATGGGCCGGGGGTGGCTGCGTCATAACAGGTATGCCACCCAGCCACTCTTAACACCGATCAAGAAGAACAGCTGCCTTAAATAAGTTGGGGCCATTGGGGACATTTTCTTTCACCATCCATTCCAGAGTAGCAGGTCCAGGGGCTACAGGAACAGAGTGTGTTTCACATGGCCACTATGAAATATGAAAACTTTCGGAAAGTGATTCCACACAAATTGAAGAACACCCAGGAGACCTCAGGCATGACAATCTGGTGAAGTGACCCTCAAAAGGGTGACGGGAAAAGAGTGCAAGTCTACAGGAGATGGAATCCACAAAGGTCTCCCCTTCTTGATAGAGGGCATGAGGGCATCAAGTTCCCAGGACCATGATGAGGATGTACTGCATGATTTACAGCACCATTCTGCATGTGATCCCAGCCACATGAGAAGTCCCCACTTTAGATGCAGTAGTGCTGTTACAGGACTTCAACTCCACAGGACACCAGGAGGACAACCGTGGCGATACAGGACTTGGAACTGATTGGGTTTGGCAGGTCAAGGAAGGGAGGCACCATTGAAGGTCTCCTGTGTAGAGTGAAGAACAGAGCTTTGCTGCGAGTTGAATGTCTTGGCCAGTGGGGATTCCACCATCAATCCTCTGGTGTCCCTTTGCAGCTTCTTAGTCTTCGGATACTTGGCACATGTGTCGACTGCAGAATGAATTCATATTCCCCTCCAAATATACAGAATCATGGGCTGTCTGGGACCCCAGCCCATCAACATGGGGACATGCAACATTCAAACTCTTGAGAGGTTGGTCAGTCATGGAGATCTTGCTCCCAGGGTGCCATAACACAATAAATGTTTGGTTTTGTGTGTTTCGGCTTTCTGTTTCTGCAGCCCCCTCAACAATACCCAACTGCTTCACAGCACATGAAGTACCTATTTCTTGGAGTTTGGGAAGAGCCTGTAAAGAGGAATGACTATGTAAGGCAACTACCTTCCTCTGCATTGCAAGAAGACTGCCACCAAGTCAGTGAAGAAAAAGGACCAGCATTAAACGACCAACCTGGCCATCCATTTTAGCACCATATTGCACAAACGTCTGCCATGCACTAAAAACTAAATGATGCACAGGTGTGTTTCAAAAATGCTTAAAATAAGGTACCATTGACACTAGCCTGCCTGGGCTTCACTGAATGCCAGAAATTTTAAAAGAAAGGGGAGAAAAGGTTGACTTGCACTGCTATGTTTAAAGGATGTATGTTTTTCCATGGACCTAAATGGGTGGAGAGGTTGCCTCCCTGTATTGGGAGTCTTAAGGACAACCAGTGCCCCCTAAACAAATCAGATATGCTAGATTCTTGAGCTTTTAAGAGGTCTTGGTGTACATCTTTACTGAAGGTGAGCCTTGCTGTCTTGATGCCCCGCCCTTCCCACATGCCGATTGGCCCAGCCAGAATGCATTTGTAAGAGCCCAAGGGAGCCGGCATGCGAAGCCGGCCTACTTATAAGGACCCATTACAAGGATGCACCCTCTCTGGCCCTGTCAAGCCTTGGATGGCCAAGAAAACCATCCACTAGAATATGCTCTATGTAACGCAATCATATTGATTGCTAAACTATGCATGTCACTGTCTACCCCCTCACAACTCTATCACACCTGCTGGGGCACTCAACGCAATCCAATTCACTGGCATCCCATATGATCCCAAATTGCTAGACTCTCCCGTTCCCGTGCCCCCCACCTTGTGCTCAGACCAGTGCAAAACCTTGTCATCATCTCCCATCGCCAGTCCTTGCAATGTGGATCCATGTCTCCAAAACACCTGTCCAGTCTGATGTCCATGCACCACGTGCGCCCCCCGTCCGGCACCTACCACGATTATCCACAAGAGCCTGACTCGCCGTAACTGCCCCACCATCCCCACTGCCGCCGTGCACACAACCAACTCACCCCTACAGGGATCACATCCATGGATTCACTATGCTGCACAGGACCGAACAGGCTTAGGCGACTATCATCCTGCACAGGCCACTCCTGGAAACCTTGCCCACAGGCGGCTTGCTGCCTGAACCCAGCACCTAATACACTAGCGGCTTGGAAAGTTTTTGAACACTCTACACACAGCCTACCAGCCTCGACTCCAGACAGGGAGCACACGCTTGTCAACATGCCTAAACTCTCAGTATGCACCTCAATCAACAACACTGATGATCTGCCCAAGACCCTCATGGTTGCACAAACGGGTCAGCACCCCTACCCCCACGTACCTGCTTCACCCCAGGGAATGCAAATCACTACACACCTTCACAGGATTGACCCACTTACCAGACTACAACAACCAACTATAAGGCCTCATAGCACCAATCTGGCCTCAACCTACACTACTACCCAAGGGTCTTTACCTGCCACACATTCCCCACCCACACACGCTGCCCTCACTCCTGCTATGACAGAGCCTAAACCTAGCACCCTTTCTCCTGAACTGCCCACGCACATTAGAGGAGCATTGTTGATTGCTAGATCTGTCGCCGCCCATGCACTTGAAATAGCCGACTTCTTTACAATAAACAATCTACACTTACTGGCAATCTCTGAATCCTGGCTACATTGAGCCTCTAGCCCCACTCATGCCATCCCACCTCACTACACCATCTTTCGGAAAGACAGGACAGATGGCAGGGGAGGTGGCATGGCCTTTATTGCCAACAACTCCCTTGCTCCAATAGTGAGCTACTACCATCAAGCTCAATCTTTCTCTCTCTCTCTCTCTCCCTCTTTCTCTCTCTCTCCCCTTCTCCCCTTCTCTTTCTCCTGGCCATCCACTATCCTCACATTCGAGGAGGATCTTCTCCTCTCGAGGCCAAACAAACCTCTAAAATAATGATAATGGGTGACTTTAACCTTGGTCTCCACGACCCAGAAGATCTAAATGCACAAGCCCTAGCCAACTCACTCGGAGAATTAAGCTTTGTACAGCGTCTACTCCACCCTACACATACCAAGGGTCGAATCCTGGATTGGCTTGCTGACATGAACTGCCATATTCCAGCCATGACCAACCAGCCTTGCCCATGGACTGACCACAACATCATCTCCTTCTTGCTACCCCTCGCCGCCCTTCAACGCCCCCTACCCTTCCCCCCTTAGCGACCTGCAGCAACAAAAATATGGCCAAAACTTGCATCCTGCCACTGTCAGGCAACTCTGACCCTGCTATCCTAATAGACAAGTATAAAAACATTCTCACTAACGCCATCAGCAGCATAGCCCCCCCATACCCAGTGAAAATCCAAAGCAATCCTACACCATATCTCTTGGTTCTCCCCTTAACTCAAAACTTTACGCCTCCTCAAACGTGAAGCAGAAGCCAAATGGGACTGCCACCCTACTGAACTAAATTAAATCAACTTCACACTGGCAGCCAAAACTTAAAATTAAAAAAAGCTATCATTCTTGAGAAAAAAATGGCTTACAACTGCAGGAGAAAGCAAAATCTAGCTCTAGAGAACTCTTCACTATCATACGCGAACTGGAATCCCCCCACCTCCAAGCCAACTAACTCCTCCCACGACAGCACTTGGTGTGGCAATATTCAAAATTCCCTTCTCCCAAAAATTGATACCCTCCCCAAAAAATCCCTGGAAAAAAAATGCCTTGGGGATTCTGGCTTCCAACACCAGACATTTTGGTCCCCCAGCCTGATGTCCCTCTATTCAGCTTCAAACCCATCCTAATCCTAGAGACCTCTCTAATCATCAAAGGCCTCAAACACTCTTGCTGCAAGTGCGACATCTGCCCTGCCCTGCCACGGTCATTAAAGATTGTTCTGAAGAACTAGCATGGGTCCTCCTGCTCCTAAAAAAGCCAACCCTTGACCTGGACACTCCCACTAATTACCGCCCTATTACCATGTCTCTTTCTTGCTAAAGATCCTTGACAGAGCAGCCTACCTTCAGATTCAAAGTTTTCTGGACTCCCAAGAATTTACTGGGATTACGTCAATCTGGCTTCCAACCGGGCGACGGTACGGAAACTGCCTTACTGGATCTAAAGATTTGACTTGACGACATCAAAGATGCCGGTCAGTCAGCAATCCTCCTACTGCTTGACCTGTCTGAAGACTTTGACCTGGTTGATGGCAACATCTAATGGCAACATCTAGCATCAGCAGTTCATTTCACACTACGACATTGCGTGGATCGCCTCCTTCCTCTCTGAAAGAACTATGACAGTGTTCTCCACCAATGCTATAGCCCCAGCTATGTGCTGCGTCGCTCAAGGTTCGTGCGTCACCCCAACATGCTCCTCCATGGATGGGCGTCCCTCGTGAGGGACGGGAACAGAACCCTTTTTCACCAGAAAAATTATTTTCATAGGGCTCAATGGGAATGGGGTTGATGCTAATAACGGGCCCGTTGTTGGCATCCTGGTCTGCTTGCGGGAACCCGCTAAGGACGCCTGATAAAACCAGGCGTCCTTAGCGGGTTCCCGCAAGCAGACCTCGTAATGGGGCGCTAAGGGGGTTAACGGCTCCGGCACCTTTACCAGCACCGTTAACCCCTTACCGCATTCCTCATAATGAGGCCCTACCTCTCTTTGTGAATTCTAGCATTGTTAAAACTGCACACCTCACCTTACAGTGAAGTGCAAGTTTTAAGATACTTTGTATCATTGTATCTTTTTTTATAATGCTTTTTGGTTACTTTACAATGTGCCTAAGATGAGCTGTTAGCAGTGACATTTTTATCATTTGTCATTTTACTCATGCACTTTTGCATTTACCACAAATGGCTACTAAAGGTGGCTACCATAAAATGGCCATGCCACAAGGTTTTCAGTTTTTTCTTT
Organism: Ambystoma mexicanum; assembly: GCF_040938575.1. Lineage (NCBI taxonomy): Eukaryota > Metazoa > Chordata > Amphibia > Caudata > Ambystomatidae > Ambystoma > Ambystoma mexicanum. The sequence continues at coordinate 902,673,674 of NC_090931.1, read as the reverse complement.
GACCATATTGTTGTTTGGCCTCCTTCCTGCCTTCTCGGGTCAGGAAATGCCTTCTACAGAAACCACTCTCCCAGGGAAAGCTGTGGCTTTTGCGATGTACTGGGTGGTTACTGTGTGTGGCTAGAAGAAGGGGCTGGGTCTCTTTAGTTCCAGCCCACATCCCTGGTGCCTGAATGTCTGTTGTTGGGCAGATGTTGTGGCTAGTGGCTATCCATGATTGGATAGCCACTCCTTGCTTGAATGGTGCAGATCCTTACCATTGTTGGGTTTAGGCATGCTCCCAGTCTGAATCTTTGAAAGGAAGGCTACTGCTCCTGTACATCAGATCATCGTTGGAGCCAAGTCCCCCACGAAGAAGAGCAGTCCGCTGACCCGAAGACTACCTTTGCAGCCGACAAGCATCGACTCCAGTGCTGTCACAGTGAAGCCCTGCTACTTTGCCTGATCTCAAGAAAGACCCTTGTTGGTGCTTCCACCCTTGGGAAGAACCAGTCTCAACCCCTGCTTGAGGATCCCTGCCTGCTGAGTCTTTCGGAAGTATCCCTGGACCAACCAGTGGACTGAGGACTAACCAGCTCTCACCTGGGGTACGTCGCAGTTCCGAGTACATCCTTGGAACTTGGAGGATCTTCGGCTCATGGAACAAGATGTCAGTTCCTGCATTTTCAGACTCCTTGCATGAATGAAAGCTGTACTGGGCCTGCTTCTGTGTTTGTTACCTGAAGATCGCCTGTCTCTGCGAGACTGTGGTGACTCCCATAACAATACTCCTTCCATCCTGTGAGTCCCGCAGAAGTCTTCATTTTCCCTCATTTGGGTGTTCTACTGGAAGCTGTCTGGAACCAAATCCTGACACCGAAAGTGACCTCTGCACCCGCGACCCCTGGGCCTTCCTTGAGTAGACTAAGCACAGAAGAGTGTGTTCCCAATGCAATCCAGAACATGAGCATTGGCCTCTTTAAGAATATGAGCCGGGAGTTAAGTTGCATACCAATCCTTAATTTCGATCCCATCACTGGCACTGCCAATCTCTTTTTAAACATAACTGAAAAAGATCTACTTTGGAACGGGTGACATTTGGATACACAGCCCCAAACCATTTTAGGGTTGGACTTTATAAGAGCTAGGGAAGCTGTTATATGATTATCCTGAAGTGTTCATTTTATTTCTAAAGCATACGAGTACTTACCTGTGTTTCACTGGTCATTGAATCTAATGCTATTCTATTTATCCAAATGGAGAATTTAGATGTCTGTATTGTAAGGGTTTGTGTGACAATATTTGACTAAAGGTTTTACTTGCTTAGTGTATATTTTAAAGGCCTAATAAACTATTGTTTTTTTATACTTAACCTCTCTAACATTATTGGTGTTGCTCTGTGGACTCGTAGCTTTTGATCACTCACATTCTTCTTGAAACTAAGCCTTTGCCGCTTTGTTACCTTACCTTGATTGGATTTAGCTCACCCTTGTGTCTTCCCTGTTGACCATAATAGGGCGGCCTCCCAAACAAATGCCATGTCGCCCCCAAGACCCAACCCCCACCCAAACCCAGGGCTGAGTTTAGAAATCCAGTTTAACAGGCTCTTCCAATGAAACACATACTTTCTTAGTCTTTCTTGGCTTTTTGTAAGGGTACACTAAGGCTTACCTTTATTAGCTATTAATTGCTTTAGTGTTTAATGATGTACAAGGCTAGGATTTGCCCCTATGGAAGACAGCTTGCTGTAGAAATGATTTCTAAGTAGTAATCTTTTCCTCTCTTCTCTAGTTTGATCGTGAGAGCTCGCAAATGGAGGAGCTGAAGTCCTGCATTGAGCACCTTCGCAGCGATCAAGAAAGATTACGCAGAGATAAAGAAGAGGAGGTGGAACAGCTCCATGAAGTGATAGAGAAACTGCAGCAGGAGCTGGCACTTTTGGGACCAATTCGCCATGAAGTCAGCGACAGTCAAGACAACCTCGATGAACTGGGGCTTGGATCATTTGAAAATTTGCAAGATGAACTCAGAAAGGGGTCTCGTGGAGACTGCCATCAACGGGGGCAAGAGTCGGCCCTAAAGGCACTGCAGGAGGAGCTTGACCTAGTGTGCACTTCTCAGGAGGCCCTCCGGCAATTGCTGGACGATAAAGAGTCTCAGTTTGGGAATGAGAGAAACATTTTGGAGCAGAATATTCATAATTTGCAAGAGTCTGCATGTCAGCAGCTCCAAGAGTTGACTTCTCTGAGGTTGCAGCACGTTACCCTGCAGGAGGAATATGACCTCTTGAGGGAACACTTGTCACTGAGGAATACGGAGATGGCACTTATGTCCTCTCGGATGCAGGAGCATGAAGATACACTGCGGGAGAAAGAAGCCACACTGATAGAGCGGGAGTTGCAAATAAAGACTATGGAAGAACAAAGGCTGTCTGAGCAGACTGATTTTGAGTGTCTGGCTAGCAAGATGGCCGAGCTTCAAGCAGAGCTTACAAAAAGAGAGCTCCTGCTCCAAAATGAGGTAGAACATTTTCAGGCTCTTCAGGCAGAAGGCGCAAAGCAAGCTCTGGTGCTGCAAGACATGCATCAGAGAGAGGATAACCACTGCAAGGAATATAGGCAGCTTCAGACTGATGCTGCTCGACTTCAAGCACAGATAGACGAAGATGCAACAGAGCTGCAGGATCTGCGTTCTTTGAGAGACAAGCTTGGGGCCCTGCTGCCTGGCCACAAGCAGAAGGAAGCAGGTATCATTCAAGAAATAAAGGTGCTTCAGCAAAAACTGACCAAGCACGAGTCTCAAGTTCAGTCTTTAACCCAAAAACTGATTGAATGGCAGACTGGCACATCAGACCCAAAGTTTCAGCAAGTCTCTAGGGACATAGCGGTAAGTCTTTTCTTGTTCTTTTCTGTTGATCTGCATGCTCTAGGATCATGGGCAGGATCTTGGAAATCCTGAACTTCAATGCCAGGTTCACATATACTAGAGAGTTAACTGCAAGACATTTCAGTGATCTGTGAATCGCTCAATGTGTTTTCTTGCATGAAAGAAGACAGTTCACAATAGAGCGCAGCAGGTATGGGTGTATGTAAACCAATATGATTGTTCTTCTGGTTCACTCATACAGTACAAGTGTTTATAACTGCAATACTGTCTCCTGTTAGTAGGAATCTTTGTGCATCATTGGGTCCCTTGTCATGTCATCCTTTAAATCTCTTCCCATTGCCCAAGTGGAAGCCACAGTGAGTGGTTTGACATTATTGATCTTTGGAAACGAGCACCCAAGGAATCCCATTAGAATGCAGTAATCATACTGTTGCTGTTAAAATGGATTTCCTGAGTCACCCCTGTGGGAGTGTTCTGAGAGACCAATCAAGTTGGTGAACACAGTATTAGACTTTTATTCTAGTCACAATCTATCAATGTAACTTAGTCTGGGCAGTAATACAGACTTTAGAAGATATGGGGGTGATGGAGAACTACAGTAAAGCACATCTGGAACGAACACACATTAGAGTACACAGAGAGGTTAAAAAATATACTAATTTATTAGGGCCTTAAACACTAATACAGTGCTGAGGCAGTTCCTGTTACCACCCTCTGAGGATGCTATACCAAATCACTGTAGGAGGAAGGCTAACCCACCTAACAAGAAAGGTAAGCCAATCCTCTCTTAGTGTGGGTAAAGTGGTTTGAGCGACAAGGTTTAACTCTAAAGAGTAGTAGGTCGGCACAAAGGTGCAATAATTCCACACGCATCTCCAGAAATACACTACTCTGATATACTGTGCCACAGATGGCTCAAAGAAAACTGCAACTCCCAGATACAGTTCAAGGGTTTTTATTGAACGTTTTGTCAGGGCGCTTGAGCCATCTCTCTATCTCTCTCTCTCTCTCACTCTCCCTCTCCCTCTCCCTCTCCCTCCCCCCTCTCCCCCTATCCCCCCTATCCCCCTCTCACCCTCTCCCCCAATCTCTCTCACCTTAACCATGCGTCCCTACTCTCCAGGTTAGTATATACTGTTTTTTCTCTCCACTCTCTAGGTTCTGACTTTCCTGGGGGTGACGACCTAAATGCCAATGCCAATGCTTTATCTGTCTAAACTCCCTCAAGGACTTCCTAGACTCACTCTACATTACTAATGTGTTAGTAATTCTCCTTTTGCTACTCTTACTCTCGACTCCACCCACTTCTGTCACTCTTGCTATGCCTTGCCTCCTACATACTGCTATCACTCCTTCCCACCTAATCCACCAGTCACGCAACTTTCACTCACAACTATTTCAGATTCTACGCTCCTTCATACTCTGCTCTCCTAGCAGTCTCACTCACTAGAATCAGACGGCCACTCGCAATGCAGTACCACTCGAACTCTCCAACCAATGCGTCACCTGCTCTACAATGTGCGCCAATGCTCTTCTCTTTATTCCTCCAGCTGGGCTCTTGGTCTGCCTCCTCCTCCTCTAATCCCACCCATACAACCCTCAACTTACCCTGTCGACTGATTGGTCATCTGACCCTGTGCAATCTGGCTCTGTCTTCCCTGCTCGGCAGGTGTTATATAGAAAAAATGTTTTATAACGCGTTAAGCCCTGCTCCTTCCCTCCATTCGGGGCCAACGCAGAACAGTAGTGGCAGGTTGTGTTGTACATTGTCCCAAGTTTTTTATTTTATTGGGCATTTGTATGGCACCTATACACAAGTGCATGACAAGGTGGTAAGAGCAGGGGGAGGGGGAAAGGGAAAAGTGCAGGACTGGGGTAACCCCAACGTGTGGGCAGGCAAGTGCTAGGTGGGCCAAGGTGGCAAGTGCTAGGGGAAAAGGGGTGGGGCGGTGAGTGCGGTGGACAGGAAGGACCAAGTTGGGCTTCTCCGGGAAGGGAGCCTGAGGGCAAGTGCTGGCAAAGAATGCTGGGGGGACTGGTAGGGGTGGTCTGGTCCCTGTTTGAGACTGAAGGGACCAAGCCCCAGTCGCAGCGGCAGATGGGCAGTTAGCAATGAAGGGGGACAGGGAAGGAAGGGGAGAAAAGGAAAGTCTTGAGATGTTACCGGAATTTAAGAAGATCTGGCTCAAGTCTGACGGAGTAGGGGGGGGCGTTCCGGAGGGGGGAGCCAGGCAAGGAAAGGGATCTACCTCCCACTCTGCTTGGAGAAGCATTTGACCTGCAGAGAGTTGGAGCCAGAAGACTCTGGCCGGGAGATATTTAGGGAGGGAGAGCTGGATGTAAAGGCGTCCCAGGCCCCAGACAGCCTTGTGGATGATACAAAGGGTCTTGAATTTGATCCTTGGGCACAATGGGAGCCAGTGGAGGGATTTTAGGGCTGGAGAAATGCGGTCCCTGGGCTTGAGGCCAAGGATAAGTCTTGCAGTACTATCTGGATTGGTTGAAGGGAGTGAAGGGAGGAAGTGTGGAGAGAAGGGGAAAGAAGAGTCAAAGATGAACCCAAGGTTTTTTGCTTCACAAGAGGGTGAGGTGAGAGGCCCCAGGGAGTCTCGGCAGCGAGTGGGGGGAGTAAGGAGCAGGCTTCCCCGTGAGGACAATCTCGCTTACTGGCATTAAGGCAGAGATCGTTTGCAGAGTACCATGCCTGAATAGCAGTCAGGTCTTGGGGGGTGGGGTTGGGGGAAGGGGGGAGGTGGAGAAAGGCAGCTTGAAAAAGAGCTGTATTTCTTCTGTGTGACACTAGAAATGAGGGGAGAAAGTGGAGATCAGGTAGATGTTAAAGAGCCAAGGGGACAGAATAGAGCCCTGAGGGACACCGCAGGTAGAGTGAGATGGATGAGAGAAAATCGCCCAAATGCACTTGGGAAGATCTGTTTGAAAGGAAGGCGGTCAGCCACGCCAGTGCCCAGTCCATGATGCCTAGGTTATGAGGGTGGAGTGGTTGACTGTATCAAAAGCAGAGGAGAGATTGAGAAGGATCAGAACAGAGGGAGTGTTAGAGTCCAGGTTGGAAAATAAATCTTCACGGGTGTTCAGGAGAGCAGTTTCCATGCCCCTGTCAGCCCTCAAACCGGACTGGTGGTCGTGGAGGCAGCCTGCCATTTCTGTGTGGAGGGTCAGTTGGGGGATGACCAACTTCTCCATGTGTTTGCCCACGAAAGGGGTAATAGAGATAGGGCGATAGTTAGCCGGGCAAGACTGGGCAGCAGATGGCTTTTTTAGTAGGGTGCACAAGAGAGTGTAGAGGTCAGCCAAGGCTGGATCGAGAGAGGTAATGTCCTTGTGGTTCTGGAGGAGCAGGGGAGCACCTGTTTAGAAGCGAATTTCATGGAGCGGACTCCTCTAGAGCTCTCATTTGGCTCAATGAATGAGGAGAGTATGGGGGGGCCAAGGGAGTTGGGAGGGAGCAGATGACAGAGAGGACAGGATGTCCAGTGTTTTTGAGGAAAAGTGGACGGCCACTGCAGAGCAGAGGGCCTGGGAGAGGGAGGAGATGAGACTGCGGTAGGATTGGCTAGTTACTTGCTGATTTTAAAGAGTTTAGCCGTGTTGCTGGTGGCTCTAGTTTGTGTTAGCGGGGGCCTGGCCTCACCTCTCCCAATCTAAGTACAGTCTTTGGTGTTTGGTAGTCTGTTTTTTATTTTAATAGTTTTTTATTCAACAATCGTGGTTTTAAGCAAACCTTCTGCTTAAGTACATGATAAAGCACAATCAAGCATACACAGAACACAAAAATTCAATTCTGATAACCATACAATTCAATATAATCCTATACATTCTCTGTGCTCTAGTAATCTTATCTCTTGCGTCCAAGCTATCCAAGGTACACCATAAATGTATTCTTTAGCTCATAAAGTGCATAGCCACATCCTTACTTGGACACGTTTTGCAATACTCCTGCAATTGTTACAAAGCAGGACACATTTGAACAACAAGATCTGAAAGTAAACGCCTGCTAACCAACTGAAGATAATTGCACTCTCTATCCCACATTAACATTTTTGGAAGACCACCTTCCTAAAAATTCCTATTTGTTCTAGAGATTACAAGGACGCATCCAATGTCCTTATGAAGTCACAGCATTCCAAAGAGAAATTTCGGAGTCGCATGCATGCACCATGCAACATGGACGCTTTCAAAGCCTCCCCAGGGGGTTGTAATAGTCCGCCTGAGCTCTTGCAAGCAACATAAGCTTCCTTTGAATTATTTGCACCCTTAGAAAGTTTAAAGCCAACTCTACTTTGATTGCTTTCACAGGGGTACCTTCAGGTAAACCCCAAAAGTATCTTAGTATGAAACCTTCGAGTCTTGCAATAGCTATCCAATCAATCCATGTGTGAATATCTAGGCCAGAGATCAACACATTCACAATTTTCGACCGATGTAATTCAAGTAAGAGCAAACGTGAATATTGCCCCTTCAACCGATCGAAATGTTCAACTTTGGAGAGTAATTGTAAATCGGGTTTCCCTAGGTTCATTAGGATATCAAAGCGCATGTATTTGAAGTCTTTCACCACCCCCACGCACTGTCCCTCAAGGTCACAATTGTATTTCTTAGGTTAATGACCTTTTACATGAATAACCATTACCATTGTTTTCCTCTTATTTAAAATTAGGGTGTTCTGTGTGTATTCGTGCACTGCGTCAAGGCTCCTCTGGAGCCCACAAAGGTTTTTATCAAGTAAGATCAGGTTGGCGTTATAAGACAGCCACCTGAACCACATTGTCCAAGTCTCAGAGGAAAATTTAAGACCCTTTCCATCATAGCAGGGAAATCAGAACCGTAAAGGTTAAATAAAAAAGGGGGCAAGATGCACCCTTGTTTTACTCCTCTGTATACCAAGATCATCTTTGACAACAGGCCCTCAACGTTAAATTGAATCCGATTGATTTGCCTCAAGAAGCATGATAACCAAGTTTAGCAAGTCCACAGGGGTATTTAGAGACTACAGTTTCCTCCAGAGCCTCCCCCTATCTACTGTTTCGAAGGTGGGCTTGAATCCCAGAAAAGCAATATAAAGGGCACACTTATTTAACTTACAATGTTCTTCTTTTAAGGATGTTAGTATAAATCCACTCACTTGGGTACCAACACCTTTTCAAAACCCAGTTTGGTAAATACTCAACGTGTGATTATTTTCAGCCCTTATCTGGATACGTTGAATACAACAAGTGAAGATCTTCCCTGCGGTGTCAAATAAAGAAATTGGGCCTTTTTTTGTAAATGGGGATGAAAATCGGAGTCATGGATATTGTGCACAGTCAGACAATTTCTAAATAGTTCATATGAAATATACAACCAACTTTCAGGGCTGCTTTTTATGATCCATGGTGGCAAACCATCTGGACCTGCTGCCTTTGAATTAAACGGCTCTGTTCCTTACCACCGTAAACTCCCCCAGATTTCTTTATGTAAAATGCCACCCATTTATCTTCCTCAATCTCCGTTATCTGTGCACCTTTAACTCCCCCTGTACAATCTGACACAGATTTCCAAAACTGCTTCTGATTCTTCAAAGCCAGGAGCCTTAACATTTCCCTTTTTATTAGATGAATATTGCATGATACGCCTTTTATGGTCCACATAAACCATCCATCCATCCTTACTGACTGAGCCTTTCAATTAAGTAATCGAAGTTCGTTCTTCATACGTTTTTTCCTTTCCCAGACTAAAGAATCAAAATGGGTGTACTTCCTAAGTCCATCACCTCTAGAACTCCTTCCTGCTCCTTTGGTTTAAGTGGAGCCATCTTCCTGCATATTGTGTGGGAAAAGGTACCCGGATCTGTCAGCTTCCTATTCATTACACAACCAGGGTTTTTGAGGGCTGTAGGTAACGCCACATTCAAACTATGCGCATTATATTCAGACCATTTTATGTAATTTCTCCCTAATCGAGCGTCCTATTGCAGAACTGGCGGCGAGTTTTAGTCCTTGGTGGTCTAGGGGTTTTTCAGCGTTTCTTTTGCAGTTTGCTTCGGATGCTGGAGTGGTGCGCAGCATGTCAGGCATCCACGTAGCCTCTCTGCTGTGGCTTCCACTCTCTTGCTTTGCCAGTTCACCCCTGCAAAGCGTGTGTTTGGGGCACTGCTGGGTTGTGCTTCTTTCCTTGGTCTCTTGCTCCAGCTGCAGTGTTGTTTTCAGTTCTGTAACTGAGAGAATGTAACTGGCGAGCATTTGTGATTGGCGCCATTGGGTGATGCAGGTGACTCCTACCCAACTATAAGCTGGCAATTGCAGAGGGGGCAGGAGTTGAGGCCCTACCAACTGCCACTGTCTCCCTGTGGGGTAGGACTGGCTCTGGCTTCCACCCTGGAATGTCTTTTACCCCAGGCTGCAAGGCGTTCACATCCCCTCTTGACAAGATCAGATTACTGACTTGTCACAACTGAAAATGTAAATCCTTTAATAAAGTAACACATATTAAACTATCAGTTCAAATACGTTTTTTGGGAATTAGTGCACAGTTTTAAAAAGATACCAGTGCATTATAATAACAGTACTGCATATATAAGGACTCTACCCTATCTCTATCTGGGCCCCCTATCTACGGTGAGGACACAACATAACATAACATGAGGGTTGGGAGAACCAGGGAACCATAAACCCTAACAAGCATGTGTGTAACCTATTGGCCTGCACAATTAAGTACAGTGTCCTACAGACTCACCCCAGCTCGTATATGTGGAAAGCTCTGGACCTGATGGTCCCCTCTGAATACATATGGTGGGATATGGAATTTTAAAGGAAATGCACGTTTTAACCAGTGGGAAAAATATGACTAAGATCCCTATTGGTCTATAAAAGTAATTCTCAATAATTTAGACTCCTACGGCATTATATAAGTATTAATGCACATAATGCATAATACATTATAGACATAGAGAAAGTGAAATTTGTAATTGATAGTCAAAGGCTTTCAAGAATCGACAGAATGTTTTAGCAACAGTTAGTATCAAAGTAAAACACTAGAGGGGTTCCTACTAGAGCAACAGATTCTACATTATTTATAATTTTTTATGGATCTTTTTTATAGTATCAAATCGTATTTTAGCGTACATATTATTTGAGCACTCTTAGCATTTGGATTTAATACAAGATTTTTAATTCAGCCGTTTTTTTTTTTATTTTTTATTTTTTAAACGCACACAATCCCCTTGTTAATCGCAATATCAAAATGAAAAGTGGTAACCCAAGAAGGGACAATCAAATGTGAAGAGACACAGGATAAAAGTGACCAAAAACATGTACTCTAATATTAAGATGACAGAGTAACTATGGTGTTCTTAAAAGCAACACAACTTAATTGTGACATAGTGCAAGGTCGTTGCATAACAGTGCGTTTCGCCAGGTTTAGGTGTACCACCTTCTTCAAGCCCGAGAACTCGGATGTAAATGAAATGGTTAAAGAAAAGAGAGAGAGGGATTTTTTATACATTAAGCTGTAACCTGATGGTGAGAAATTCCCAATACAGAGGTGACAGGCACGGAGTATCTCGCCAGTTTTCTTTAGGGTTCCAAACGACCCAGTACCAGTGAAACTAGTCCTATATAATTGTAGAACCAGCAGGTAATTTTGAGATTACTTCTCTATATATTATTTAACGTATCTCTTTCACTAGAAATAATATGGTTCCATTGACTATATTATTTCTAGAGAAAGAGATATGCTAAAAGGGAGATTAGTGTGTTGAACGCACTTATGAATGCAAGAAGGTTCACTGCATATATTGCTTTTGTACTTCTAAGTCCCATCCCCTTTCCTCCATACTGTATGGGCGTCCCTCGCTAGGGACGGGAGACGGAACCTTTTTCACCAGAAAAATGATCTTCGCCTTTAAATTTAGATGCGCGCGGGGGGTGCGGCCCTTGGAGCATGTGCTCCCCTGACTCCACCCACCGGCACCACTCCCCAGTCCTCTATTCTGCTTTGACAGAAACGGACCGCTTTCACCAGCGTTCTGGGTTAGGCCTCCAGCCTTGTAATTCCACACGCTCTTCCCCGGAGAAGTAGTCTTGTCTTCTTTTTCTTTTCCAGTTGTTAGGTACTGCTCTGTCCTCTGGTGCCACGCTCCTCCCCGCCGCATATCGACAACGGTGGGTTTCAGCAGGTGACCAGCCTGCCAGGGTCCCTTCCCAACGTCTGACCCCCATTCCCTCTGCCTCCGGTGCCTTGGCCGAGACCAACGCTGGGACGGCTGTACCGCTTGCGACGCCTTGACTCCTCTCGCGCTCAAGAATCGACTAGGCAGGTGGTGGGAGCTCTTCGGAAGATCGCCTCCAGAGCACCTCAAAGTATTTGTGAAGCAGAAGACCAGGCCCAAGGTAGGCGCCCTGTTCTCCTCCACACCCCGCAAAGGGGACTCCTTTCTAAGGAAGCGCCCAAGCGGGTGGGACCTCTTGGGTTCTAAGAGCAGCAAGAACACAGAGGCTGCTCCAGTTACCGGCCACCAGGCCCAGGGGTCGCGAGATCCTACCGGTACTGCCACTGAGGGGCCGCAAGGCTCTATTACCGGGTCCCAACCAGAGGGGCTACGACCTTACACCAGCCCATGTCTGAGGGGGCGCCTGTACGCAGCACTACCGGTACCACAGCCAAGGGCACTAGACCTACCAGGCCTCAACCTGAGGTGCAGGGAAGGCCACAACCATCACCGCTCAGCATACTGGTGGAAATTGGTCCCAGCTCAGCAAGTTCCACGATGCAGGCACATGGCACAGAGCAGAACAAAATGGCTGCCGGGCCAGACAAGATGGCTTCTCATCCGATGCCTTTTCCCTTCAGAGACCAGGCAGGTGAACGAGCTTCCAGTTGGTATTGGTCAACCCCTGTCACTTGGTCCACATCCTATCCTTCCACTTCGCAGGACAGATATACTTTGCCCTATGCCGCAAGACAGGGCATGGCCAGGACACAGCAGCCTCAGGGCCCAACCCCTATGCCTATACCATCAGGCACCCCTCTGGCCTGTGAAGACAGGTTCTCCAAGAAGTTTCTTGCACCCCTGATATCACCACAGATGGGTGCCATCCTCAGGGATGTGTTCAGGGACATGCATTCTCCTGTACAGCCGCAAGCACCCATGGCCACACCGTCCCTGGGTCCAACTCAGACCCTGGCTCCCACCTCTGCAGCATCTGTCACTGATAATCAGCATGCCACAGCTGCCTGTGCCCAGCACTCCTCCGACTGCCCGGGCCCGCAGAACACAACAGTTAGTACAGACGAGGAGCCAAAGCTTTATATGAGCGGCTCGCGAGCCTGGCTGAGTACCTAGCAATCTCGCAGCCACAGGTGGAACAACCGGAGGCGGGGGTACTGGCTGACGTTCTCACGCTATGCCCTACTTCTAGAATGGGAATCCCACTTCAAAAAGATGTCCTAGCGCTTGCCAAAAAAGGTTGACTCAAGTCACACTCTACCCAGCCTACCAGTAGGCATTTCGACGCTAAGTACAGGCAAACGGAAGGGGTCCCCCTCTTATTGTCGGCTAACCCCCAACCACATTCCTCGGTGATAGCGGCAACATCGCTATACTCCAAGCCACAATCTTCGGCCTTGGCCCTCCTGGGAAAGGAAGAAAAGATCTTGGAGGCGTTCGGGAAGAAAATGTACTCTAACGCTACTGTCCACCTGCGCTAGGTCACTGCTGACGCTGTGTTGGCGGCTGTCAACCAGAAGCTATGGCGGGAGATTGCCGATTTCCTCCCTGAGCTCCCTACCCACATCCAGGCTCGCTTCAAGGCTGAGCTGGCGGAGGCCAAAATCATGGCACAAGACATAACTGAGTCCACGGTGGCCCACATTGACACTTCAGGACGTGCCATTTGTATTGCCACGGACATGAAAAGGATAGCTTGGCTAAGGGTGACAAAATTCAATCCAGATGTGCAGGAACACATATTAGACCTGCCTTTCGAGGGGCGTGAGGGAGGTGTCAAAAGTGGGTTGACATCCGAGACAACGGATGAAGAACTTGTTAAGAAAAAGAATAGCTCACAAACTGCAAAATCTGTATCTATCCTCACCAAGTTCACTTCTAAGACCTAGAGCCAAACACACAAGCGCTCCAACAAGGGTCGGTCCTTTGGAGGCTTCAGAGGCTTCCAGGAGAAGACGATCCTGACAAACGGACAGATCCCCTTGCCAGTACAGGCACAAACAGCACAAGGCGGCTAACAAGGGTTTTTTCCAGTCCACCTCCTCGGCTCCAGCCTCAGAGGGGAAGAAATTGTAACAGGCCCATCCGGATCCACAAGTCTCTGGTGGGGGCATGCTTGCCCTTGACGTAGAGGAGATATTGGTGCACACCTAATGTAATTCTTGTGTTATTATTGGTAATTTTTGAATATTATATACACCCAAATAGGCCCTAAGGTGCGAGGGAGGAACTATGGTTTTGACACAAAACCATTACAAAATGAGGAACAGGAAAGAAGATTCAAAACTTGAACTTTCCAGTCCCCTGCACACTAACATTCACTGGACAACGTCGGTTGAATTGCCTTTAAACATATACGTATGTATAAATTCATAAACTTCAATGGACACAATAGTGCTTTCTTGTAAGAACATCAAGCAACAAGAACATTTTTTTAGAAAAATATATATTGATTTTACACATATAATTTCAGTGATAAGGAGCAAAGCCAACAGCTGAGTAAATAAAACAATATGGATGTGATTAATCAAGTCTAGTCTATTTTGGCCGATCCGTTTCGAGGATAATGTTCCTCTTCTTCAAAATCCTTGATGGACTGTAGAGAAATGTTGTAAAGAAGAAAACATAAGTGTCCATCTAAATGTTCAAACGGATCATAATATAGCCAGACATTAGGGATCCTATTCAGTAAGAACAAGCTATATCGATGCTATAGATTGTACACATTCTTCTATCTTATCCTTTTTGACAAACTAAGAAATAGAATTGTAGCCAAATATCATACTGAATTGCTTGACCATCTTCATAACCTGATAAACAGCCATGAAATGTTCAATGAAGTGTCCCAAATAGTATAACCTGGATCTTAGTTGACTATGGTGACAGTCCCAACCCTCAGGTTCTAGCTATATACCAGTTGATATTCAAAGATGTCTACAGCATTTTAGGGATAGAGAGTAACATTTCTCTTCCAATCATGATTCATACTGAGACGCTCCAATAAAGCCCTGTAAATAAGTTAGGAAAACAATACCTTGATTGATAAATATATTCAAAGTGAGTAGCTGTATCGTGATTTTCGAAGGTCCTGAACATCGGGTTCTCCATTGAATGTCAGTCTTCTAGATGTCCAATTGTTGAGATTATGCCTACCCTTCTAGGGGGTAAAATAGGCCCATTAATGCCCATAGATGTAGATTAAAAGTAAGAAAGTGGAGTTAACTAAACTAGGAAAATTATACCGTTTATCAATAATCCCATATACGATGGTATTAACAAAAGAAAGGACTGTCAATGCACTCCAATTTGTATCAATAAAGCGTGCTGGAACTGAACATCGTCTCGGTAAAGCAGTAGGTAAGTAAATAGTAACTCACATCTCCATTCAAGTCTTGGTCCCAAGTAACAGAGGCTCGCGTTTGTGAAAGGTGCAAGTAAAAATAGCCGATTTGTGGTGTCCACACGCATCCAGTATATCAAAAGACTCAATTAGACCAGATCAAAGCGGTCGCGAATATCGTCCCTGTTTCAGTGCCAAGTTGGATATGGATGTCGATCTCGATTTAACCTATGCGGTAGAGAAAATTTAATAACGTGAAAAAGATGTGTATAGAAAACAAAGATGTTGCATAAATGAAGGTGTATAGTGAATAGATATTAAAGGCTACCTCTGTGTCGAGGTTCTCCAGGTAAACTCCAAGAGTATAGATATTACTGTTGCTCCGTTTGGGATCTCGGGGCTCAATCCGTAGGTAAGTGTATGTGCCGAATTGCACAGCGCGATAGGTGCTGTGACAATTCTACAAGGAAACAAAGTACGCATCAGTGGGCATATCTTAAATGTGAAGCTACATTCGAAATAACTTCCGAACAAGCAAAAAGAAAGTGCTCTTACCTGTCAAAGCAAGAAGCCAACCGAACGAGTGGTCTTCGGCGTCTCAGCGTACGCATCTATCACCACAGCAACAAAGGCGCCATATTGAGAGTGCATTCAAATAGTGGAGCCTCAGTTTGGAACGGCATCTGTAAGTTAGTAACCAAGGCAACCATGGGTGCCATGTTGGAACGGTCAAATGTGTTGTAGGCAAGTATTAGAACTGAGGAAGGCTAAGTGTTTACACAACTTCGAAAAGTCAAACGCACAATACGTTTGAACTGGAGATGAATTAACAGAATAATTAATATCCTCAAAGCGGTATACCGGAGCAATCACGAGTCAAGAGGAGGCCATATTTAATGGAATTTGACATATCGTATGCAGAGACAAGAATGAATCTGTCAATATATTTAGTTCAATGTTAAATATGTACATCCCGAACAAAAAAGGGTGAAATAACGGAGTATGCTCATTAGTCCTCATTAGTACAAGGCACCAGGCCAAGCAAAAGTAGTGGCCCCCAGAGCCATAAGTAGATCAACACTATTAGCAATAACATGAAAAAAATTGCCCGATTACAGAAAAAGGCAAAGCAATGATTGGAGTTAATGAATAAAAGGGGGTTGGGCAGGTTGAACAGTCATGTAACTAGATAGACTGCATGTGAATTAGGCCAAAAAAAACATGTAGAGTGTATGTGGTATCACTATTGAAGAATGTATCAGCATGAATTGTGCTTAGCGGACTTGTTGAAGCCAGATCCCATTCTAAGCATCTCATCAAAATATCTAAAACATACCTTCCTTGTCTGGCACATTATGTACAACAGAGACGATCACTTTCTTGATGGTCTGCTCATAATTTTTTAAGAATTATGTTACTTCAAAACCTAATAACAATGAAACTAGTTTGCATTACAAAAGCATATGCATTCATAAGCCAGAACATCAGTGATCATTATCCCCATTACGCCCTCTCATAAAATGCAATTTAGAGAGAAATCTTCATTCAGGCCATTAGGGTGTAATGTGTAAAGTAAGTGAATCCAATGTAGTTCCCTCTGAAGGAGGAGGGCTGGATAGTTACCTCCTCTTAAAGGACGTTTCACTACTTTGAGAATTTGAAATTGAATTTGTTCTATTGTATGTTTCTGGTCTAAAAAATGCCTGGCTACAGGTGATTTCTGATTCTTGCAGCGGATGTTTGATTTATGTTCTGTCCACCTCTCCTTTGCGGGTCTCATTGTTTGCCCAACATATAGTTTGCCACCAGGGCATTTAATCAGTTATACAAGACCTGCGGTAAAGCAGGTAAAGTAATCTCTCAATGTGAATTTCTTGCCAGTGTGGGGATGGGAAACACTTCCCTTAAATATGTTGTTGCAGTGTGTACATCCTAAACAAAGAAAGGTACCTTTCTTTTCGGTCTGAAGCACCCGTTGTTTCTCTTTTGGTGGTTTTTCGGCCCTCACGAGCTTGTCTCTCAGATTCTTCTCTCTTTTAAAACACATCATAAGTACCCTCTGAAAAAGTTCTAGGAGTGTCGGGTCGTTGTGTAAGTTGTTCCAATGTTTTTTTTTATGCTTTTGCTAATTTGGAAGCTCTGCTGAGAGAACTTAGATATGTAAAGGAGTGGGATTTCTTGGTCCTTCACTTTGGGTTCCATTTATTGACCTCTAGATAAATCAGTGGATCGTTCTTTCACTTCATTGAGGATGTTGTCAGGATAGCACCTTTGTTTGAACTAGTTAATCAGGGTGAAACATTCAGTATTCAGTCCAGCAGGATCTGAGATAATCCTTTCCAACCTTAGGATTTGGCTATAGGGTAAGCTCTTTAGCATTGATTTTGGAGGAAAACTTGAAAAATGTAATAAATTGTTTGCGTCAGTTTGTTTGTGATATATTGTGGCGACTATAGAGTCACTCCTGATCTCAAGATTTACATCAAGAAAATGTAATGCTGGGTTGCCAATTTCCATTGTGAACTTAATTCTTGGATGTATCATGTTGAGATAAGTAAAGAAATCCATGAGATCGTCACGTGTGCCACACCAGATCCCAAAAACAACATTGTTGAAGCGTTTCCACATCAGTATATTTGGTGACCAGAAAGGATGTTCCAGTATATGGTCTGTCTCAAATTTGAACATAAATGTGTTGGTATATGTGGGGCCATTGAAGAGCCCATAGTTGTATCTGAAGCTTGCAGGTAGTACTTTCCTTGAAATCTAAAGTAGTTGTTATATAGAATTACCTTAAGTAGTTCAAGGACTAATTGAGCATTTCCTTTAATTCCTCTTGTGTTCAATAGCAGCCATTCTACTGCTTCCATCCCCTCATCATGGAGGATGGAAGTGTATAGGCCACAGACATCAAGGCTGAATAGAGTACAGTCTGAGTTTATAGCGGTAATTTCTTTCAAATAATTAAGAAAATCAGTTGTATCCTTTAGGCATGTTAACGTGCCTTGAATTAGGGGTTGTAAGTGTTTGTCAATGTATATGGCTAAAGGATCGAAAATGCTATCGTTCCGGCCACAATTGGTCTCACAGGTGTATTCAATCTATCTTTAAAGGATTTTGGGCAGGACATAAAATACACAGGTGATTGGATGTTTATTAAGTAGAAACTCATGGGTTTTCTCACTTATCCAGTCATTCTCAAAGGCTTCTATGATTACATCCTTGATCTCCATTATGGGGTCTCTGTCTAGTGTGATGTTGGTTGTATCATCATTCAATAGTTCCAAACATTTTTGGACATAGAATTAGGTATCCATTACTATAATAGCCCCTCCTTTATCTGCAGGTTTAATGGTTAATTCGGCCTCTCTGGCCAGGCTCTGTATGTGGTCAAGTTGGCTGTTGTTTACATTCAGAGGTGTACTCCTCTGGTAGTTGATCCGACTTAAATCTATCAATACATTATTTTCAAAGAGATTTAAATCTGAGTTCTGTATGTGTGGATCAAATAGACTCTTGGGTCGCATTTCCAGTCTGTCGTCCATCATTAATTGTTGTTCACTCGGTGGTTGCCCCTCAAAGAATGTTTTAGTCACATTTTTCTCAAGAGTCTGTGTAAACATATTTTCTCTTCAAATAGTGTGTTACATGTCGGAACAAATGATAACCCTCTATTTCACTTAAGTTTTTTTGTTTGTTTTTTTTCCTCTCTGGGTTTTTCTCTTGTTCCTAAAAAAAAAAAAAAACAGGGTTGGGTGTTTCACTGGTTGTAGGCAATACTCGATCACATGTAGGGGTTGTTTCTACAATTTCTGCCTGACCGTTCGGTTGTTGTGGTCTAGAGTTGGGTATAGGTCCACCAATGCTACTGTCACTGCTCTTACCCGAGTTTGAAGAAACAGTTTGCTGTGGTCTTGCTCGAGTAAGATTTCTCTGGCGGTAGAATTCTTGCCAGTTGTAGACGATATCGTTAAGATAGTCAAAACTTATCGCGCTTAAACGTTCTTAACTTCCTTTGTTCAATATCTGATTTATAGTCTGCCAATTTAGTATTGATACCTTCAAGTAAATCGTTCAGCTTTTGTGCTGTTTTGAACTTTGTTAGTTGAGTTTTCAAGGAATTGATATCACTATCTATAGTGGTCAAAGATTTAGAGAGTTCCTCAATTGTGGGTAAAATAAGGTCAATAAACCTCTCTGGATTTTCTGAGATTTATAATATTCCACCAGTGTGGTAGCATGGAGTTTCTGTGCTATTTCCAGACTAATGAGTTTCTCTAACTTAAATACTAGTCTGTTTGGATTGTCTTCGTCGAGTAGTGTTTTTTTCAGTCTCCTTGATAAGTGATAAAATGCGGCTTGCTTCCTCCTTACTGAATGCTAATGTGGTAGCATGTTTGTCAGTGAGTTCATTGATTTTTAAAAAAGACATTACAATTAAATGTTTTAATAATTTGGCAAATGTGGGCGCTACCAATGGTATGTGCCACACTAGTATACTAGTGAACAAAATACGTAGAGGAGATATTGGTGCACAACTAATTTCATATTTGTGTTTTTATAGATAATTTTTGAAAATTTTATACACCCAAATAGGGTCTTAAGGCCCTTCACATACACCACTGGCGGACAAAGTTTACGGTCCCTTGGATCTGTCTAATCCCTGGGCTTCCGTCTCCCCATTCCTCCTCCTGCTTCCTCGCCTCCGTTCCCGCAGATTGGTACAGCAACTCTGTTGGTCGAAATACGCTCGCTAGTAGTGAGCCAGGCAGTGGAGGAAGTCCCAGCCTCTCAGCGGGGCCTGGGCTTCTATTCACAAATTTTCGCCATACACAAAAAGAACCAGGCTGGCCTGAGAGTTGTGTTGGACCTTTCCACCTTGAACCTTTCCCTTCCCTACAAAAGTTCAAGATGGTTAGCCCAGTCTTCAAAGCAGAGACATTGTGTGCGGGAGACTGGGTGTGCTCCCTAGATCTGGAGGATGCCTACCTATACGTCCCAATCTGGGAACCCCATCGGTCCTTCATGAGATTCAGGATCATGGGTTTTCACTTTCAATACAGGGTTCTACCTTTTGGACTGAGTTCAGCCCCCAGGGTCTTTACAAGGCTAATGAATGCAGTGGCAGACCGACTCAGGGCGAAGGCCATCACATTTACCCATATCTAGATGACTGGCTAGTCAGGGCGAGATCTCCGGAGGCGATCCAGCATACAGCCTCCACCCTCATGAGTACACTATACGACCTTGGATTTTTTATCACTCTCAAAAAGTCACAGTTGGTGCCCATGCAGAGCCTGACCTTCCTGGGCCTTATCTGGGACACAAGCTCTGAGAGGATTTTCCTCTCGGAGGACAAGATCACGGCCATCAAGAGGGCCACTGGGCATTTTCGCAGCAGAGCAGTGACCTCGGCTTGGTGGTACCAACACCTGCTGGGAGTTATGGCCACATGTCTTCTTGCAGTGCCATATACAAGGGTCAAAATGAGACGACTGCAGCTACATTTCTCAGCCTCCTGGAACCAGGAGAAGGGTTCTCAGGCAGAGCAAGTCAGGATACCGCAACCTCTCTACCAGGATTTAGTCTGGTGGGGTACAGACAACAACCTGCGGATGGGCAGGCCCTTCCGGCAACCAACACATCAGGTCACCATTACCACAGACTCATCCCTAGGGGGTTGGGGAGCTACCCTGGACAGCCACAGTGTCCATGGAGTATGGTCCCGTCAGGAGCAGCGGGACCCACATCAACTGGCTCGAGATGATGGCTATCTGGCTTGCTCTCAAAGCCTTTCTACCTATTATCACCGGCAAGGCGATTCTCATTTAAACAAACAGCTCCACCTGCATGTATTACATCAACAAGCAGGGTGGCACCTGATCCCCTCCCTCTGCAGACTGGCGGTCGACATTTGGGAATGGGCTCTGGGGAGCAACATGCACTGGTCGGCAGACCACCTCGCAGGGGAGTACAACCTAGAGGCGTACAGGCTCAGCAGGCTGGGCGCAGACAACTATGAATGGCAGTTGAACAAGCAGGTCCTCCAGGGGATCTTCAACAGGTGGTGTCATCTGCAGGTAGTCCTCTTCGCCACAAGTACCAACCGTTGGTGCCCCCAGTACGTCTCCTGGCTGGGGCAAGGCAGGGGTTCGCTGGGCGACATAGTGCAGATCCTGTCGAACAACATCAACGCGTACGCTTTTTTCCCCCCACTCCTCTGGTGCACAGGGACATCTGCAGATCAGGGAGTCGTGGGACCTTCGGATCATCCTGCTAGCTCCATAGTGGCCAGCAAGACCCTGGTTCTCGGAACTGCTCAGCCTGTCGGACCAGGCCCTTGTACACTTTCTGCTGGGCCCAGCACACCTACTCTCTCAGCAGGGGGCACAGTCATCCACCCCTCCCTGCATATGTTAGCCCTTGCAACGTGGTTCCTGAAGAGGTATTCCTGAAGCATCTGCACCTGTCACAGGCTAACCTGCCCATTATACAGGGGGCTAGGAACGACGCTACCAGGAGCCAGTACAAAAGCAAGTGTACCTGGTACTGTCACTGGGCAGAATCAAAGGAAATTGACCCTTTGACTTGCACGTTGGACGACGTGCTATCCTTCTCTGCACATCTTGCACACTCAAGGGTGCAAGTAGACACATGTCACACTTATCTGGCGACTAGTGGAGCCTACAGGAACTCTGAGGAGGAGGTATTCTCAACCTCAGTTCCGGTGGTTAAAAGGCACCTAGCCGGCCTGACTAGACTATATCCACCTATCAAGAAACCACACCCGGTGTGGAACCTCAATGTGGTCCTTGGCGCCCTGGCACATAAACCATTCAAGCCTATGGCGTCCGTGGACATCAGGCTAGTTATCATTAAGATAGCACTCCCAGTGGGCCTTACTGCAGCACGCCGAATCAGTGAGATCCAGGCGCTCGTGGCTTCAGAGCCATATACTACATTTCATAAGGACAAGGTGGTGCTCAGAATACACCCCGCATTCGTACTTAAGGGCATCTCCTCTTTTCACCTAAATGAGGAGATGGTGTTACCAACTTTCTTTGCGGACCTGAAGGATGACGCTTAGAGGGTATTGCACTGTCTAGACTTCAGACGGGTGCTAAGATTCTACCTGGACAGAACCAAGAGCTTCGCAAATCAAGCGCCCTCTTCGTCACCTTTGGGGGGTCAACACCAGGCTGTCGGACCTCCAAGGCTTCCATAGCAAGGTGGATGGTTATGGCCATCAAGGAGGCGTACGAGGGGCAGCACAAGCCATTGCCAGCAAACATGCATGCCCACACCATCAGTGCTAAGGCCACGGTGGCAACTTTCCAAAGATATGTTCCTTGGCAGGTTATCAGCAAAGCGGCTACGTGGGCTACTCCATCAGCCTTCTGCAAGCACTACTGTTTGGATGCCGGCACCATGTCGTACACTGCATTTGGTCAGGCATTGTTAAAGAACTTGTTTTCTCAGGAGGGACAACTCTCCATCCTGGGCTACATTCTGTTGTAATCACCCATACAGTATGGAGGAAAGGGGATGGGACGTAGGAGTCATTATAAGTTACTCACCATAGTGACTACCATACTCCTAGTCCATAGTCCCCTTTCTTCCATACCATCTTCCCCCCCTAATAAATCTGGTGTCATTAGACAATGTTAATATTGTCGACGTGTCAAGGGGAACTGAGGAGTGGTGCGGTGGGCGGAGTCAGGGGAGCGCATGCTCTCAGCACCGTGTGCTTCTAAATTTCTGGTGAAAAAGGTTCCGTCTCCCGTCCCTAGCGAGGGACGCCCATACAGTATGGAGGAAAGGGGACTATGAACTAGGAGTACATTAGTCACTACGGTTAGTAACTTATAATTTCTTGCATTCCCTAACTTGGGGAATAGATTAAAAAGGTATAACACATACCGGAACACATTTAGGAAGTTTTTGTTTTGAAGATTCAAATGCACCTTTAGGGTAAGTCCTTATGCCAGGTGGCATGCAAATCATACCATAAAGGTGGTTTTTCTGTGGTGGAGAAAGAAAAAAAAAGAGACAAAGGATTGTGGCATAAGAAAAGCCCTATATTTGAGGTACTATTTTGTCAGAGCATTGTTGGATAAAAGTTAAAATATGTCTTTCTGATGCTTAGAATCACATGCTGTGCATATAGTCCGACATCTAGTGAAAATCGCAGAGTATTGCATCTTTCTTTCGAAGATCAAAAAGGGACGTCGACATGGGCGTGACTGTAACACTATCCCTAACTTGACGTGTAGTGTACCCAAAATCCATCACGCGTCCAGATCCCACCAGATAGTTTTTTTTCCACCTATATCGTCTGTCGCTAATGCAGAGCCAGTTACTGAGTTTATATTGCTTAACGTATTATCGCTGGGCATCTTCGACGACTTCTTAACATCCTTCGACTAACTGATCTTGCTCGCTGATGCTACATCTCTGGCGACTCGACTGCTGATTTCTTCTTGGCCCTCATGCCCGCCTTGCGGTAGGGTGAGTTGGGAAACATTACCGACTTCTCATAGGTATGCCTCTTCTTTACTCATTCTCTTCTCTTTTCTTCCATCTGGCTGCCAGAGCTCCATGTAATATGGCTTGTGCTGCAAAAGTAAAGGTCTTGGTAGGCCTATGGACTAACCAGTGAACTCAAAATGACATTGCAAAAGGTACCCTAGTGGTCCCCAGCAGAATGCCACATAAGGATGGGGGAGTGTTGTCATAAAGGTAGAGGTTTCTCCACATTGGAACCTTAAGGAAAGGGTCCAGTGTCCCAAAATAAAAGTTAATTCAGGAGATGAATGAGATAGTCTCATTCCCCTTCAAATTCCATGTAAATAATCCCAGTGAGTTTCTCTGCAGTGCTGGGAGGCGAAGGACCAAGGGAGAGGGGTCCAATTTGTAGAAATAATATTTATCTAACCGTGTCAATGGAAGTAAAGTTGCAAAATATCTTTCCTAGCAGCTACCAAATAGTGAACTAACCTTCTCTAAGCCTCCCAAAACTATTTACTCAGGACATTCACTTAAATGTTCATGTAGTGCTTGGCAGGGATTACCTAAAACTCAGTCCTGACCCGACTCTCACCTTACTGTGTGACAGAGCAGCCAGACTTCACTCTTGGGAGATGAGTAGGCTGGTCCAAGCGTGCAGTTAGTTCACAGGCATACAATAAAGGATTTTCCTCACAGTACACATATTAAAAAATGTACCCTTTAGTTGAAATAAATGACTTATGGGATCTATGTATTTACAGGTAAGTAGTAAGGTTAGGTACAAGTATTATAACCAGTCAATGAAATCTTTGTATTAGACGCACAGCACTTCTAAAGTCCGAGCAATTGATAATACCAACAATGTAACACTTTTTACGTTACAGGACTTTGAGGTGAAGAACAGTGATTCCTACAGAGAAAGGGCTGTTATAAAGGGAAGAGTACTGGATCTCGAACATATCCAAATCTCCTTTACAGCCAGCAGGATACAAATCACAGCGTACTGATGAAAATACTTACTGTCACTTTTAGTGACTTTTGAGTTCCAGAAATGTGTCCTTTAGGGTTTAACGGAAAAATTCCCAAAGGTATGCTGCAGTTATGGGGAAAAGTAAGTGTGGTCAGATGAGTTTTCAGAACCGGCCCTGGGGGAGAGGTGTGATGCACCACCATATTATAATGAAAAGGGAAAGATACTGCAGTCTAGCCAAACTCATCCAAGGTAGGGTAGCTGAGTAGTAAGGCTTAGACTTTAGAAGAAATGGACGTAGTGTAGCTGTACAATGAGACACACAGATCACCCTGTTAGGCAGAATCCTGTGCAGTTCCCTTAGGGAGCACTACACCAGATTAGGACTACACGTGAGAGCAATAACTCCCCTTTGGTATCAGTCTGTACCACAACGATTTACTGCCTGAATCATGGAATTATTTGCGTGAAAAACGCAGATTTGCGCACCTTTCTGCCCGAAAATCCCCATACTTCAAACAGGGATTTTCGGGCAGAAAGGCACGCAAATCTGCGTTTTTCACACAACTAATTCCATGAATCAGGCTGTTAGTTGGTAGCTGTGGCCGAGCAGTCAGACTTATCTCAAGAGGGAGATGAGCAGTATTCAGGGTTTACACAATAGGCCAACAGTACTATGGTACAAGAAAACACTGACCAAAGCTTTGTATTAAAAAGTAGTTATATATTTATTTTACACACTCCTAAGAAAACACATTTATCACAGGTATCAAGCAAGTTAAGTCAAGTCAAAGGAAAAATATACACGCTCCCTATTTAAATTTTAGACCAAGTGAACCAGAGTGAAAACTGAGCAAAACGGCACAGTGACAACTACACACAAGGGATATCCTAACAATTTCTCACAAGGGAGGGAAAGCACAAGTTATTCAGAAATAGCTTCTTATACACCCTAGTAACACTTCCCATTAGCTTGTGACCCAGGTAGAGCAGACAGACAGTGCATCAGTATAAGAAGTACTTAAATGAAAACTGAGCAAAATGGCATTTCACAAGGTTAGACAATGGGAAGGAAAGAGTAGTTATAAGAAAGGGTTGCACCACACAGTTTGAATGGAGAATCCATCTCGAGAAGGCAGATTTAACAAATGGAGCCAGAGTCAGTGGCACAGGGCAAGGGCCCAGGAGCAAAATATTCTTGTAGCTGCAGTCAAGTCTTTGGTTAACAATATGGAAAAGGTGGATGCAGAGGGCAAAAGACAATGTTGAGAGGGGGGCGGCCAACGCAACAGGTAGGTAAAGGATTTAATATAAGGAATACAATGAAGAGAGCCCAAATTCCACGATTGTGGAGTCCTATCTTGTTTTTGGGACTTAAGGTTACACAAGACTCGAAAAGATAGGACTTAGTCCTTTATCAACAGTTATCCATTCATCTGAATGCCATTGGTTAATTCAAAAAGTACAAATTTTAATGGAGATAGCAAAATAGTCTAAAATACATGATTAAACCCTCTAAAAAGATACAAGTGTATCGTGTTGACAAAGACAAACATTAAGAACATACAATTCTAAAAGATCTTAGAGATAATGACTTTCTAATCTCTAATTCTTCTATTCTAATTCTATTCAATAATTAGGATTAGATTGTCCCTTCATTGGAATTTTCAATTCACTCAGACAGTTTAACTAATTAGACTGACAAAAAATTCTCGACATGTTTCAGTCCTCTGTGTAGTTTTTGGGACTTTCTTCAGGAGTGGTCAATAAGGGGGGTTTAGAATGGGCTTCAGCTAAGTATGAACTATTCTGGCCTCTTCTTTAAGATGATAATAACTGTTGATAAAGAAACATTAAAAAAGAATCAATTTATGTTTCTTTAGACACGTTTAGAGGTGTCAAGAAAGACTACAGGGTCCATTTGGTTACCTGGTCTTCTTAGTGTGGGGGCTTTCTTGATTAGCAGGCGAAAAAATGTCCACATGTGTTGGGCATCATTTTCTTGGGAGGAAGGATATTCCTACCGAATCTGCAAACAACAAATTATTGTATTTACAAGAAAGTCTACTCCAGCCTTCAGCTTAGAAAACACAAAGCATTCTGGTAATTGCAGTTCCTCTGCGAGGTTGTTTAATTTGGAGAGGAGTGGTGTCCTTTCTTTAGTAATTGGTTATGGTTTCTATATATTTTAAACGTATTTTAAACATAATGGCGAGATCATAATAGCGTATCCCTTATGCATGGGTTCTTAAAAGATTTAAAACACCTTTAGTGCTACCGCGAAGAAAGGGCGGCCTGGCAGAACAATGTACCTTTAAAGTGAAGAAGTGGCTCCTGCGGTGGCGGTTGTTCCTGGTAGTTCCTGCAGTTTGAGGGATCCAGCAGAGGAAGAGGGGCTCTCGTTGTGGAGGAAGGTTTGAGGTACTGCACTACCCAGGGATAAAACCAGCCGCGGTGCTGCCCAACGAAGTTTAAAAGGTACGCTCCTTTTAATCGCGGTCCGGGTCGATAGCTGCCTGGCTATCCGGTCTCCAAGTGCAGGGCACTGGCGATTCGACCAGAGCAGGTTCGGGAAGGCGATTGGCAAACTGGTTGGCCCCACCAGCTCATGAGAAGAAGGCTCTTTCAGATGAAGATCTCTCGTCGTGTGGAGAAAAGTGGTGAGACGCTGCAGCAGGGCTTCACTGGTGGTTTCAGTCGTTGCAGATGTTTTTGGCTTCTCTCCTCTTTGGCTTCTTAGTTCCAGTGACAATGTCTTGCTCTTCCAGTCCTCGGGACCCTGCTTTTATGCAAAAAGATCCCCATTCATACAGTTTAGCTGTCACTCACACAGTGGAGTGGTCATCTTGGCGGGTGACCCTCCAGCCTATCAGGATAGAGTGTGACATGGGTTGCGGAGGCAACCCTGTCCAGGGGTCCTACTCCCCCTCCCACTCAACGGACCCATCCCAGACTCAGTGGCGCCGGAAGGAGGGCTTCTGGGCAGAAGCCCCCCAAACGGACGAACAAAGGATCCCCGACCTGGGTTAGGATTGTAGAGAAAGACCCGAGAAAGTAGTTATATTAAAGTTCTGGCAATTAAAACCTACCGGAGCAAAGTTAATATTAAAATGCACCGGCGGTATGTTAGAGGCTGTCGGAAAAAGTGGTAGCCTCGACAATAGGAAAATCCCATGGAGAAATATTTTCGATCGAATATTTTTGGTAGTAACCACTGCCACCAGCCAGAAACTTTAGAGAGAGGGACTTTAAGGTAAGCCCTCGAAAATGAACATAGGGGAAAATCTATTAACCCCTTCCAGTACATCCATAGTAAGATGGGTGGTACTGGTTAAGTTCATAAAAATGGACTAGTAAAGTCAATGGGGACTTTACATGCCCTGGGAGACAGTAGTCAGTCCCAGGATATGGAGTCTATGTTTGGGGGTTGCTATGACACCCCTGTGTCACTGCACTGAGGGTGCTGTGTAGCACATGTGAATAAAGATGGTTCCTATGGGGGAGAGAAAATCCCATAGGCATTAAACACAAAAATAGCCTACAACAAACATAGCAAAAATGCCTAAGAGTGGGAGAAGAGTCTCACTCTTAGCAGGTAAAAAGAAACAAACCCTTCAAATCCAGCAAAGCTGCTGGGGGACTCTATAGGGAAGGGAAATTAGCCATTGAATGAGAATTCTCCCTAACACACCCCAATCAAGTTGCACATGATTTATAAAATGATCCTATTTTAGGCCTTACCTGCTATTTTCATTGCATAGAGCATGTGAAGTAATTCTACTCGATCAAAATCTATACATGTTATACAGTCACGAAGGCAGACCCCATAGAGGTACCCAACACTTTCCTTTTAAAACATTTGTTAAGATACTTTGTTAAAATATAGGTAAAATGTATGTAATAAAGCAAGTGATAACAAGAAAGTAACATTCGAAGCAATAGTAGTTATTGAAATTCAGGGTAAAACAATGTAACACACTGTAAAGAATAGGAAACAATTCTACGTTGCCTTAGAATAAGGACACTGATGATCAAAAAGTCCTTCTCTGCCAAAGTATGGAGACCAAGCAGGTACCATTTGTAAGCAGTCAGGAGTTCTTTAAGTGAAGAAAACAAAGCCAACAGGTAAGTAAATGGTTCCAGTGATGTAAAACAAAGTTAAGTTCAGAGTTTTAGGGGGTCCTCTCCCAATTCCACCACACTAGGGGAAGACTGGGGTGTGGGGCTGAAGGGGCTTTTGCCAGAACTCCTTTAATCATGAACAGGTAAAGGAAAGGTATAGTCAGCAACTTTGCCTCTTCCCCCCCCCCACCCCTTTACTACAGTTATTCTATAAACCTCCCATAAGTTTCCTAGATTTTCTGGGCCCACTTCTCTTGTTGGTCCATTGGCAGGGGATCCATGGGCTGTGGGTTCAGAGGCAGTTCTTTGGATGGGGATGGGGTCCGGCTAGACGACGGTTCCAAACTATGGCAAGAAGGTTCCTGTTACTTGGAAGGAGTAGGACCCAGGCACCCTGAGATGCAGATCACCCTAAAGCTTACAATGAAGACACCCCATCAGGACACAATGGAAACGGACATCAGCCAAAGATCAGGCACTCAAGCGGCAGCAGGTGACCCATGTGACGGACACAAATAAACTGCTCCCGGCAGACCCCTCTTTGGTATGGAAAGCAGCAGCAGAAGGAAGACTTTTTTTGGTTCACAATCCTAGAGACTTGCTGAGTTTTAAGTTTGCACTCGGAACAATGACTGGTGCACAGCAGAGGCCCTTGGTAGAGCTAGTCAGCACACAGGTCCCGGGAAGATTCTGAAGGCTCCAGTGGCAGGATCGGCGTGCAGAGGTCTGGACTAGTTAGTCGCACCAACCAGGAGCTTGATCCAGAGAGGCAGGGCTTTACTTGGGCTGGTGTGATGAGTCATTACGGATTCCACGTTGGTCACCTCCTCCCATATGGCCAGGGACAGCAGCTGCTACCTGATCCTGACCCTGGAGGCGGTTATATGAGGGAAGATCACATGGGAGACCACTACCATGCAGATGCCATGACTTCATTGAATGAGACATGGTATACCCAATTTGCCCATGAAAATGACCCCCTTATACTCAATAGCTTAATGGCCTATTGCCATTCAATTGTTCCCCCTTTTAGGGAAAATAGAGAAACATTTGCGCACTACTCTTTTTGCCAAACTCCCATCCTTGGTCTAAAAAGTAAAAGCTCCAAGAATATCTTTTTCCGCTCCAGTTCCCCTACATATATGACTGGATTTTCATATGGAACCATTGAGAGAGACTTTCCAAGTACTATGCATAAGTTGACATCAAGTGACTCGGATTCCCACAACCACCTAAGTACTGGGACGGAGAAGATGAAGGAAATGAGCCTCAAGCTCAATGAGCATGCTAGCTGTTCTCAGAAAGCCCAGTGCATGGAACATTTAAAGATGAAAACCAATCTATTGGAAACAGCTGGAAACAGCTGTTCAGCAGAGGATGCTGCATCTCCCTCTGAGGTGTGTGGAGGCTAGAGGCACAGTTGGTGTGGCGGAGCAGAGCAGCTCGCCAACACAGAGTCAAAGTAACGTTGCACAAGTAGAACATGCCGCAGAGACGCCAGAAACCACAAGAAGATTACTGTTTGTGCGGCAGCTGGAGGAAGCAGCGTTAACCTAACCGAGACCTGAAGGCATTCAGGAGCAGAGCTGCGGGAGAAGCCGGAGAGACGTCAGAACAGTGCAGAGCGAAAAGCAGGTGGCAAAGCTACGCTGCGTAAGCATGAAAGGGACCGAAGACACCACACAGTAGTTTAGTCAGCCCAAGCAAAGTGGGTATCCCAGGGCGTTTCGGTGACCGCAGCAAACAGTTTGAACATTGGAAAGCTGCAAAGACAGAAACAATAAGTAGATTGTTTGCAAGTCAAAAGGGCAGAGTGCAAACACAACCCTATAGGAGTTCATTAAATGCAGGTATGGGGAAAGCATAAAGGCGAACATTAAAACGACTCAATATACCGAAGCAGGAAAGGTATATGGAATTTTGGATGTAAACAGAAACTGTTTTATACATGCATGGAAGTGAGAAGTCCTGGCAGGGGAGTAGACCGGGCAGCTGCAAACCTGCAAAAAGTTCTAAATTCTTGAATAAAGATTGTGAAAGTAAAAGAGGAACTATTACTTATGAATATAAGAAATCCTGGCAAAGGAGTGTTAGAAGAAGTCCTGGTGAGAAGGTATACCAGGAAAAATCAGAAGTACATAACGAATCACTGATATTGGAGAAGAATCCAGGGGAAGGGAGTAAACCTCTGCAACCAAGGATTGTTATGCTTGATAAATTTTATGTTTGTTGATCAAAGAAGGAACTTTGTAAAAGAGGAAATTACGAGACTAAGCAGCTTTTTACGTAACAGGATTTTTGTGGACCAGGAAAAGACACAAAGAACTGTTCGACCAAGAGACATTGCCATACAATTGAAGAATCCAGGGGAAGGAAACCAACCTCTGGAACCAAGGTTCTGTTACTTTAGGCAACTTTTATGTTGGGACTGTTCTATTTTTCATTCATGAACACTTTTCGCAAACATCAGGTTAAAGGCATTTCCCTTCTCACTTTATTATTTTGTTTATAGTATAAGGGTCAGGATAGAATGTGGGCACACAAGGACGGTTTTGATTTCTGACATACTGACACAGACGGATCCTTAGTTGTTGGTTCTTAGTTAAATTTCTCTTGGAGCAGGGTCAGAGGGGCATTTTCCCAAACCATTTGTTAATAAAAGTCTTAACCAAAAACATGACAACTTTGTGCCCAACTTTCATTTCTGACCCCTCACACTGGATTGGAAGCAATGCTGGATGTCTTCAACTGTTCTCGGTTTCGTCACAGGCCGCAGTTCTTCAAAGGGGTATTAGATCCGACAAGGATCTCAAGAATGGCTGCTGGAGGAGTCTTTTTATCCTGTATTTGCCCCAAGGATCTGCTCCATTCAAATTGGCAATGGCTGCCCAATCCTGGACAGGGTCTTGCTCCACATCTGCCAAGCATCAGACATACCCTTGCTCATAGTGTTGAATGGGACCAAACGGTCCTTGCCCCCACATCCGGCCAGATGCACTCCACCCTGCTTTGCCCAGGAAACTAGAGGTTTTTTTCTGGGAAAGTACTTTCCTTATAATGTATTTCATGAACTGAGATGTTAAGAAGGCTAGAAGACAAGATGGCCAAAGGGCAGGGTGAAAAATGTCTCGTGCAGTGTGAGGTTGGTCGCAGGAGTAGCAGCCCAACCCAGGATTGAGGGTACATAAAGGAGACCAATGTGGAACTCTGTACACCGTGTGCCAACACTGGCGTCTCGCTGCAGCAACACAAGGAAGCATGACCCACCCGAAGGCAGCAATGGAACCCAGACAGACAGCGGCCCGCCAGAAGCGGTGCTGCCTGAGGAAGCGCCTCGATGAGAGTAGGCAATCAGTCTTCCGGAGCCCCAGGAAAGAGCAGGAGTACACAGAGGGCCCTCGGGAGATGAGCCTGTCCTCTAGATACAGCTGGGTAGGACAGCATCATGACGACTAGGGATTGAAGGGGAAAAAGCAGTTGGCAGGGCATCTGATAATAAGGAAACAGAAAAAGGGCTACAAACAAAACCGTGCATGATGATTCGCTACAAACGAATACCAACGGGATAGATGCAGCCTTCCTGGTTACAATGTGTTGTTTGAACTTCCTTCATTCCAGGAGGAAGACTCCGAGAAGACGTCGACTACTGCTGGTTTTATCAAGCCAAAGAGCATATTTATAATACTGTTACGTCCCGTCCCCTTTCCTCCATACTGTATGGGCGCCCCTCGCGAGGGACAGGAGACGGAACCTTTTTCACCAGAAAAATCTTCTTCTCCTTTAAATTTAGAGGCGAACGGGGGCGCGGCCCTGGGAGCATGCGCTCGACTGACTATCCACCGACGCCACTCCTCAGTCCCCTTTTCCGCGTCGACGGGAACGGGCCGATTCCACCAGCGCTCCTGGGTTTGACTTCGGCCATGTAATACCATGCGCTCTTCCCCAGATATTCCTCTATCTTTGTCTTTTTTCTTTTAGATACTTGGTCCTCCGACACCACGCTCCTCACCGGCGCATGTCGACTTCAGCGGGCTTCAGCAGGTGTCCAGCCTGCGACGGGCTCTTCCCCACTTCAGACCCCCACGCCCTTTGCCTCCGTTGCCTTGGCCCCGACCATGGCTGGGAGGGTTGTTCGCTTGCAACGCCTTGACACCACAGACATTGAAGAACAGGTTAGCTAGGTGGAGGGAGCTCTTCCAGAAGTCACCTCAGGAGGACCTAAAGGACTTCGTCAAACATCGCTCGAGGGCTAAGGTGAGGCCTCTATTCACCATCGCACCCTGCAAGGGCGACTCCTTCCCAAGGACGCACCCGACCGAGGGGAACCTTCTGGGTTCTAGCACCAGCACACGTACCGAGGCTAGTTCAGCTACTGGCCTTACGGCCCAGGGTCTCCGGATCCTTCCGGTATCCGTGCTGAGGGACCGCAAGGTTCTTCTACCAGGGTTACTCCTGAGGGGCAACGCCCTAGTACCGGCAGCATGTCCGAGGGGGCGCGTTCACACAGCAGTACTGGCAACTCTGCTGAGGGCAATTCGCCTTCCAGGGCCCGACCTGAGGTGGGGGTAGGCCTTATGTTCCAACACCAAGCGTCTTCCAGCGAGCCAGGCACCACGACTCAGCAAGTGGCACGCAGCTCGACAAAATTGCTGCTGCGCCAGACAAGATGGCCGCTCGTCCGATACCTCCTCTAGCAGAGCGGGTGGAGGAATGAGGCACAGGGTGGGACTGGTGTCAACCAGGTACGTGACCTACAGCTTATCCATCAGCAGCGCAGGGTCCCCCTGCACCCCAGGCAGAGTGTGCCCCGGCCCCAGCAACCCGTAGCCACTCTGTCGATATCTCCTGCCACCTCTTCAGCCTCCGAAGACAGGTTCTTTCGAAAGGTTCCTGGCGCTGATACGAACACCCCAGATGGGGTCCATCCTTTGGGATACTATCAGGGACATGCTCCCTCGGGTCACCCCACCGGTACCCATAGTCATTCCTCCAATGGCTCCGGTGCTACAGGCCCCAGCACTGCCCTTGATGGCTCCTCCGATTCTGCTCCACACACCTCCGCAGCAGCCTCTGACTCCGGTCTCCACACCGCAGCCCACGGCGCCCAGTACCCCTCTGCCAGTTCTGGACCCTCTGGGCATTGAGGTAGACACATACGAGGAGGAGGACTCCGACACGCCATCTTCAGCAAAGGCCTTCTACGAACGCCTGCAGCCCTGGCACAATACCTGGGCCTTCCTCAACCTGCGGTCGAACAGCCTGAGGAGGGGGTCTTGGCAGAAGTCCTCACCCTAAGGCCCCTCGCCATGACTGGGATCCCGATGCAGAAGGACGATGTTGCCCTGGCAAAAAAGGGGTGGCTCAAGCCGCACTCTGCCCAAACTGTCAATAGGCGCCTCGACGCCAAGTACAGGCTGTTGGAGGGGGATACACTCTTGCTTTTGGCTCATTCTCATCCACACTCCTCGGTGATCGCTGCAGCGTCACTCTATTCTAAGCCTCAGTCGTCCTTGGCCACCACGTCCTCAGCGCTGTTAGGCAAGGAGGAGAAGACCTTGGAGACTTATTCGAAAAAGCTGTACTCCGCCTCCCTGAACCTGCGTCAGGCCAACGCTGATGCCATGCTGGCAGCCGTTAACCAAAGGCTCTGGCGTTAAATTGCGCACTTCCTCCCAGAACTTTCGCCACAAAGCCAGGCTCTCTTCAGAGCGGGATTAGGAGAAGCCAGGATGGTAGTGCAGGACATCATTAAGTCTACATTGGCCCATATCGATACCTGTGGCTGGGCCATCTGCATTGCCACTGACATGAAAAGGACGGCCTGGCTCTGGGCTACCAAGTTTAACCCTGACATTCAGAAACACATTTCATCTTCCATTCGAGGATAGTGACCTCTTCCACTCCACCACTGATGAATAATTAGATCAAAAGAATAGGTCACAAGCCGCTAAGTCTTTATTCTTATGAAGGCCACGCCCAAGGCGTACACCCAGTCCTATCAACGCTCCGACAAGGGTCGGGTGCTTGGAGGGTTCCGAGGCTTCCAAGAACAGAGGTCCAGACAACCTGACCGTTCCTCAGTCGGCATCGGAGGAAACAACAAAGGGGGCAGGGGGCAAGGGCTTTTTCCAATCCCCCTCCTCCGCAACCACCTCAGAGGGAAAGAAGGCATGACATGCCCCTTTGAGTCCACGTGTCTCCGGTGGGGGGCAGGCTTGCCTTCCACGTGCAATTTTGGCGCCAACATTTTTCAGACCCCTGGATCCTCTCTGTAGTCTCCACGGGGTATCGCCTACTGGTCCCTTCCTCTCCACATATTGGGACAGCAACTCTGTTGGCAGAGATCCGGTCGCTCGTCGAGAGCCAGGCAGTGGAGAGAAGAGTTGTGTTGGACTTTTCCACCCTCAACCTCTCCCTTCCACTACAATAATTCAAGATGTTTACGCCAGCTCTTATCGCGGAGACACTCAACAGGGGAGACTGGATGTGCTCCCTAGATCTGAAGGACGCGTATCTACACGTCCCGATTTGGCAGCTGTATCGGTCCTTTCTGCGCTTCAGGATCATGGGCTGCCATTTCCAATACAAGGTGCTACCCTTGGGCCTCAATTCATCCCCAAGGGTATTTACCAGATTGATGAACGTGGTGGCTGCTCTCCTCAGGGCCCAGGGCCACCACGCCTACCCATACCTGGACGACTGGCTCGTCCGGGCCTCAACTCTGCAGGCGGTTCTCCACACTTCCTTTGCGCTTATGAACACACTCCACGACCTGGGGTTTACCATCAACCTCAAGAAGTCTCAGCTGCAACCCATGCAGAAACTGACCTTCCTGGGCCTCATCTGGGACACCGCCTCCAAGAAGGTCTTTCCTTTGGAGGACAAGATCACGGTCATTAAGAGAGCGACTTTGCACTTCCTCTCCAGGTCGGTGACCTCGGCCTGGTGGTACCAACACCTATTGAGTATTATGGCGGTGGTCCTGTTAGCCGTCCCCCATACAAGACGAGGATACTGCAGCTACACATCGCATCCTCATGGAATCGGGAGAAGGGCTCGCAATCAGCGCCAGTGGACATTCCCATGTCTCTCCACCCGGACCTCACCTGGAGGTCCGCGGACTTCAACCTACGGAGGGGCAAGCCCTTCCGGCAGCCTCTCCCTCAGGTCACTGTCACGATGGACGGTTCATACTGATAACATCGAAAACAAAAAAGTCGAAAGTCATAATTTCGAGGAAAAAAAAGTCTAAAAATATAAAGCAGAATTTCTTTTTTAATACATTTTTTTATACGAAATGGGGGGTTCACCCCCAAACCCCCTTTTTTTTTAGCTTTTTTTTTATATACTAGAGCCAAAAAATAAACATAAAAAAAAATCGACTTTTTCTTTTTCGCCGTTTTGTTTTCGACATTTTGTTTTTGATATTTTGACTGACCGCCACGACGGACTCCTCCCTAGAGAGCTGGGGAGCCACTCTGGACAGCTGCATCATCCATGGTGTCTGGACCCTACAGGAGCAGGAGCCTGCATCAACTGGCTGAAGTTGAAGGCCATATGGCTGGCTCTCAAGGCCTTACTCCCTCTCATAGAGGGCAAGACAGTGCTTATCCAGACGGACAACTCTACCAGCATGTACTATGTCAACAAGCAGGGGGGTACCAGGTTCCCCCCCACTATGCAATCTCGCATGTGGGAATGGGCTCTG
This sequence comes from Ambystoma mexicanum, assembly GCF_040938575.1. Classification (NCBI taxonomy): domain Eukaryota; kingdom Metazoa; phylum Chordata; class Amphibia; order Caudata; family Ambystomatidae; genus Ambystoma; species Ambystoma mexicanum. The sequence continues at coordinate 902,637,937 of NC_090931.1, read as the reverse complement.
GAGAATGACATCTACCTCAGGGTGATCCACCTCCTGGGGGAATCCAACCTGGAGGCGGACAGGCTCAGCAGACTGCGGGCGGACGATTACTAGTGGCAAATAAACAACCTGTTACTGAAAGAGATCTTCCTCAGTTGGGGGCACCCCCAAGTGGATCTGTTTGCCTCCCAGGACAACAAGAAATGCCAACAGTTCGCCTCCTGACAGGGACAGAGCACCCTACTCTCTGGGTGATGTATTCCAGATTCAGTGGAACTACATGACTGCATACGCCTTTCCAACCACACCCCTGGTGCACAGTGTGATCTGCACGATAAAACACTCGTGTCACCTCAGCATCATTCTGATATCTCCCTGGTGGCCGGCGAGACGATGGTTCTCTGAGCTGCTCGGCCTATCGGACAGGCCCCCATTCACCTACCGCTGGGCCCAGCTCCACTCCTGACGCAGCAGGGGGGCAGGGTTCTCAACCCTGCGCCTCACAAACTAGCCCTCGCAGCGTGGTTCCCGAGCAGGTCACTCTGAAACACTTGTACCTATCGCAGGCTAACCTGGAGATCATCCTGGGTGCCAGAAGCAAAGCTACCAGGCGCCAATATAAGAGCAAAAGGTCTAGGTTTTGTCATTGTGCCAACTCTAGGGAGTTTGACCCCTTAAGTGCTCTTTGGATGACGTACTCTCCTTCTCGGAACACCTCGCCCACTCCGGAGTGCGGGTTGACACATGCTGCACTTATCTGGCAGCCATTGGGGCCTACAGGAATAGGGAGAAGGGGCTCTTTTCCTCCTCCAACCCGGTGGTCAAGCAGCATCTGGCGGGCCTCCGCAGACTCTACCCGCCCATAAAACAGCTCCACTCGGTGTGGGACCTCCATGTAGTGTTGGGCCCTTGGTGCACAAAGCTTTTGAGCCAATGGCGTCCGCGGACATCAGGCTGGTCACTCTAAAGACAGCCCTACTCGTGGGCCTCACCTCACTGAAATCCAGGCCCTCATGGCATCAGAGCCTTACACCACTTTCCACGAGGCTAAGGTCGTCCTCCGGACGCATCTGGCGTTCCTTCCCAAGGTCTCATCCGCCTTCCATCTGAATGAAGAGATTGCATTACCCACTTTCTTCGCTGACCTCAAGGATAGAGCCTCAGAGGGTTTTGCATCGTCTGGATGTCAGACGCGCTCTGAATTACTACCTGGATAGGACCTAGGAATTCCACAAGTCTGATGCCCTGTTTGTCTCCTTTGGTGGTTCAAAGCCAGGTCATCGGGCTTTCAAGGCTTCCATCGCAAGGTGAAAAGGGTTCTGTCTCCAGTCCCTTGCAAGGGACGCCCATACAGTATGGAGGAAAGGGGACTATGGACTAAGAAGTAAGTTAGTCACTACGGTGAGTAACTATTAATGAATTGAGCTAGGAATGAGAAACCATCCAGACTCGGGAATTAAGTCTGCTGGTGAAGGAACCCACCATTTCTTTGAGACCGAGTATTGCCTACCTAATTAAAGGAATTCAAAGTATACCCTGGTGTCTGTCTATTCCACATGCAGTCATTTTGAGTAGATGGTTGTCAAAAGGCCATTATGCAGTACAATGCAAAGGTACACACACACACACATCATAAACTGAAAACACAGTAGAAAATGATCTGTTGTCACCAGCTAGTCTTGGACACATCATGCAGGTAACAGAAATGGATACAAAGATCCCCTGCCGCACTTCACTGTAAGGAGATGTGTGCAGCTTAAAAATAAAAAGGGATCTGACCAGTGCCCACAAAATAGATGAGCTAAGCAGGGTAAGTAAGGCCAAAAGTCTATAGTAAATAGTTGCTCAATGGAGGGAAAGCTGCAAAAGGAAAATCTTTCTCAACAGTGTGATTTACAGTCCATAGGTAGGTAGATAACTGCAACCATAATACAGCTGCGGTGTCGGGGCGACCCCACAAGAGGAGTTTGGGACTCTGCTTCTCCACCAAAGGCCTGGAGAAGGGTGGCTGCAGACTGGGACTCAATCCTGCAGAAGAGATGGTCACGGTCAGTGGGTTACAGAAGACCCTGCACCTAGAACCCAGAGACACTGGAAAAGTGGACTAGTGACAAGACAGATCGCCTCGGGACCCGGGGAAGGCTGCCCAGCCAGAAGACTGTTGTGAGGAAGCCCTACTTAGCATTGGTGCAGCGGTGTCTCCAGAAGTCCAGATTGGACCTAGTTATACAACTGTTCTGGGCTTTGGATCCATTCAAAGTCCCGGAAATGGCCAAGGCTAGAACCACAACACCCATAATGAAGGAGGACCTCTTGAGGTTACCCATGATGAGGAGAGCTCGGAAGCAGCAACAACAGTGATTCCAAGCATATAGATGACCCAGTAAGCCGGTCAGCGGTGTCTCTGGAAGGGCACAAAAGATTCGGCAGAGGCCACAGAATGGTCTCATAGCTAGCAGCTGCCACAGGGGTTTACATTACGATGTCTTACGATAAGCATGTTGTGTGGCCAATCTGAGTACTGAAGCGGGTCCCCTTCTTCTGTCAGAGACCAAGGAGGCAGGAGCTTTGAACAAGTGTCATAGGTCTGTGGTGAAGGATCACGCATTGTTGGGAGGAAGCGCCTCAAACAGAAATCTGCTGAAAAGAGGGGCACTGCTTTACCCTTGAACGGTTTTGGGGAAGCAATGCGGGCCGACAGCAAGGATCTTCAGGATAGTATCTTCCCTCTCATCTACACGAATGTAGTTCCAAGTAGTGTTTGAAGCAATAGCTCAGGATCTGTAGCAATAGCTCAGAATCCCCAGCTTTAGCGCCACCCCAGCTCTCCAATCAGTAACCATGCACCCTTCAAAGCTTTGGCGACCATCTAATTAGGATAGCCAGTCAGACTTCCCTTAGGAATTCACTCAATGTTGTGGATTGGGATGTCTAGGAGATTCATCTAGTCAGAACTAAAATGTCTACCTAGGCAGAATGTCCCTTTTGGCCATTCCTCGATGTCCAAACACACTGAGACCACAAAAAAGGACAAAAGGGCTGAGCTTAAGTATTTTGAAAAGTGCATTGGTAACTCGGTGGTCACCATTCCATGAGCATTTGTACAGGGGATGTAGCCAAAATAAAACGTGTATTCCTCAGCACACTTTCTGGGTGACAATACTCTCACAGGACAGAATTGGGGTGGTCTGAGGAGAACCCCTGCTGTGTTGGCCATAAAGGCTGCGAAGGGAAGCACACCATAAATGTGTTGCAGCTGCCGGGGGGCTTCAGCAATAGTCCCTCTGACAGTAAAGGAAAGGTCCAAAAAGCCAGTGAAAGTGGTGGGGGCTAAATGTCAGCAAAAGGCGAGTAACCATTGCCTTTATAAACTTGCAAACTCCCTTTTTTTTTTTTTAAATGGGCATTTACATTTTTCTTTTATTCAGCATGTTAAATGTTGTGTGACTGGTTACTTCTGCTCCAGAGTTTTATTGCCGTTTTTTCCCATTCTTCTCTCTCATATCAAATACTTGTCTTCCAAGTGATCTTATCTGAAGTGGCCCCTTCAGTTTTACGAATAGGGTTTCTGTTTATTGTATGGTAGCGGATTGGATACACAGCACTGTGTAAGTAGATAAGCCCACTCTCCGGTTCCACCCCATATGACCCACAAGGCCCCTGTCCCCTTTCTGCCCTGCAGAGAAACTACATTTCTCTCTTAAAGAATTTAAGACGCTTACCGTTGCTGTGATATTTATTTCTGATCTGACTCATTTGATATCTCCCTAATTCTTTGTCCATTATCCACTTTATAACTATGTTTTGTATGCCCGTTTCAGTGGTCACTACATGAGGCAGGTGTCCTATAGTTTAAAAATATGCTTGTATCCAGAGATATTATTTTAATGGGATACCTCTGTTTACTCATGCAATTCTGGTAATCCCATTTCTAATTTTGTGGATTGTATGCTCCCCTTTAAAGGTATGCCTGATGCTTACAAATGTTATAAATACTGTTATTGTATTAATCTCCACTTATATAAACAATATTACAATTTAAAGTGTTTGCTAAATCAGGGGCTACTAGCAGTTGACTCACTCTTATCTCATTTTTTGTCTTTCACCTGCAAATCTTGAAGCTTACCTTTTTCATTTTCAGATCTGCGTTCTTTACTTTCCAACATTTTTGCCACGCATTTGGCAAACTAAAGAATCAAGACTATTTAAAGACATGATTCGGGTGGCAATACAAGACCTTTCTTAAGCTTGCAGGAAGAAGTAGGTTAGGAAGGCAAGATCTTTTGTAAATTATCACAATTCAGGCAAGCACTGGATTAAGAAACTGAAAAGGGATTTGGATTTACTGTAGCCCCTAGCTTCTGTGTTAGGAATGTTTTCAAAAAGTCCTCTTGGAATGACCAACTTGTACTGCTATGCTGAGCTTCCTTTACATTTACCGTGAATCTTATAGTAGTAAACTTGACATAAGAGTTTGACTTAGTTCATGGTAGTGGAAAGGTCTAGTCCTGAAGGACAGCTTATACACGCGCACCCAAGCACACAAAGGATTGTTCACACAGTATATGTACTTATTAAAACAATTGCCTCTCTAAAACAGACCGCACAATTCAAATCAGTAGTGTGAAGGGTCAGAAATGAAAGTCGGACACAAAGTTGTCATGTTTTTGGTTATAGACTTTTATTCAACTTAAATGGGTTGTGAAAATGCCTCTATGACCCTATTCTAAAGAGGAGTTTCCCTATCTAAGAACCAACAATTAAATAACTATCTGTAAGGATGTCATGAAATCAAAAATCTGTCCTTTTGTCTGTTAGGCAGAAACCTGTGCAGTTCCCTTAGGGACCACTGCAAAAAGTTTAAAACTACAGGTGTTAGCAGTAAAGCCAATTGGTAGCAGTCTGTACCACCCAGATTTACCTGGTAGCTGTGGCTGAGCAGTCAGACTTCTCTCAAGAAGAGTTAGGCAGTATATAGAGTATACACAATAGGGCTAGAAATACAGTAGTACAAGCAAACACTGACCAGAGCTTTGGTATAAAAAAAAGTATATAATTATTTATTTAAAAACACACTTGTAAAAATACACTGGCACTAATATGTCAAGCAAGTTCAAACACAGTCACTAGAAATATATACACCTCCCTAATTATTTATTTGACAAGTCTAGGTTAGTACACCACTTATTTAGCAAAACAGAGGTGCGCGCGTAACCATAGATGGCACTCCAATAGTTGTTAAAAAAGGGAGAGAAAAGGCAGAATAGGAAAATCACACAGTACCAACACTTTTAAACAACCACAGCAAGTCAGGAAAGGCAGGGTCTACTGTAGAGCAAAAAGTTCCTAGGCCAGGCCCACTCTTGGAGAGAGCAAGGCGGAATGTGCCCAAGATCACATCGTGGAAATGCACTCAAGTCTTTGCAGGAAAGTCAAAAAGAGGTTGGATCAAGTTAGAAAGGTAATGTTAACGGGTCCGAGGTCACCCCAGGATAGAGAGTCGAGGATTTACGGGACACCTTGGACAGTCTGTTGCAAGGGAGACCAGGCGGGACACAGTACCTGAAATGGTGAGAAAGCTCCAGCGGGGGCAGTTGTTCCTGGCAGCGGGTGTAAGTCGGGGCTTCGTCCAGGGGAAGAGAAGATCTCGACGTGGAGGAAAGCTGGAGGTCGTTGCACTGCCACGGAAGAAACCAGCCACGGAGTTTCCCGGGTAAAATGTACTACCCTTTTATTCGCGGTAGTGGTGAAACGTGGCTATCCGGCCACCGGGGTGCTTGGCACGGGCGATTCGACCACAAGAAGATCCTGGAAGGTGAAAAAGGCGAACTGGTTGTTAGGCAGAAACCTGTGCAGTTCCCTTTGGAAACACTGCAAAAGATTTAGGACTACAGGTGTTAGCAGTAAACCCACTTGGTAGCAGTCTGTACCACCCAGATTTAACTGGTAGCTGTGGCTGAGCAGTCAGACCTCTTTCAAGAAGAGTTAGGCAGTATGGAAAGTTTACACAATAGGCACTCAGATACAACAATACAAGAAAACACTGACCAGAGCTTTGGTATCAAAGTATATAATTATTTATTTAAAAACACACTGTTTGAAACACTCCAGCACTCTTATCGTAAAACACTCTAAACACAGTTACTATTATAGTACATACAACCCTTATTCCTTATCAGATAAGTCTTAGTTAACACCACTTATTTTCATACAGAGGTGAGCGCTTAACTATAGATGGCTCTCCAACAAGTTCATGAAGAAGGGAGGGAAAAATACAGAATATGGGAAGGTACACCACTCTAAGCTTTAGGAACACTATTAGCAAGGCAGAAGAGCAAAAGTCACTTGTGAGCCAAAGTCCATAGGCTGGGCCCACTCTTAGAGAGAGCAGAGCACAAATGCACCCAAGATCACACAGTTACACTGGGCTTAGAAAGTCTTGCAGAGAGTTCAAAAGGAGTTTAGAGAGGCTCAGAAAAGTTTAGCCAGGGTGTCCCAGGCTAACCCAGGTTCGAAAGCCGGGGGCTAAATCTACCCCGTACAGTCTGTGGCAAGGGAAGCCGGGCGGGACACGGTACCTTAAGTGGGAAGGATCCTCCAGCGGGGGCAGTTGTTCCTGGCAGCGGGTGCAAGTCTCATCGTCGTCCAGGGGAAGAGAAGATCTCGACTTGGAGGAAAGATGAAGGTCGTTGCACTGCCAGGGAAGTTTTCCGGTTAAAGGTATTACCCTTTAATTCACGGTCGTGGTGAAACGTGGTATCCCGGTTGCCGGGGTGCTTGGCAAAGGCAAGGCGGCCACGAGATACGTCGGGAAGGCGAAAAGATGGTGAAACTGGTTATCCCCACCATTCAAAGGAAAAAGACTCTCCGGCGGGAGATCTCCTCTGTTGTTGGGAAAAGTGGTGAGACGGTCCAGCAGGGCTCCACCGGTGGTGTCGTCGTGGCAGGTCGGCTCAGCTTCTCCCTCTTCGGATTCTTAGGTCCTGTGGCGACTTCTGAAGTTCCAGTCCCCAAAGCCCTGCTTTTATGCAGAAAACCCCCATTCACTCAGCCTAGCTGTCACTCAAACATGCTAAGTGGTGAGCCGGCCTGCTCACCACTTGGGCCAATCAGGACGGAGTGCGACTTGAGTTACCTAGGCAACTCAGTGCCTGGCCTAAATCCCCCTCCACCCCTCCTAAGTACCCCAGACAGAGTGGCACCACTTTGGAGGGCTTCTGTGAAGAAGCCCGCCAAAAAAGTGGAACAAAGGGCTCGACTTGGGTTGGAGTCACAGAAGAGAACACAAACGCCATTTTAGAACAGAGTTTTGGCAAAAAATACCAACCGGAGAATTAATATTAATTAAATAAACCGGCGGTATGTTCGAGGCTATCGTAATTAAATAAATAAAAGATAGTAGCCTCGAACAATGGGAAAATCCCATAAAGAAATATTCGCGGTTGAATATAAAAAGTAGTATCCACTGCCACCAGCCAAAACTCGATCAGGGGGGACGGACACGTGTCCCCTCGACTAACAGACCCCGGGGCAATCGAATTGCCCCAGCCAGTACGTCCACAATATGATGGTTTGTACTGGTTCTGTTCAGAATTGAAGACTAGTAAAGTCAATGGTGACTTTACAGACCCTGGGAGACAGTAGTCAGCACTGAGGGTGCTGTGTAACACACATCACAAAAACACATGAAGCCCTATGGAGTAAAAGACCCCATAGCCCATTAAACACATCTAGAGTCAAAACAACACACTCAAATCATGTCCAAGAGTGAGGGTAAAAGAGTCTCACTCTTGGCAGGAGAAAAAAATAAACCCCAAAAATCCAGCAAAGCTGCTGGGGGACTCACTAGGTTAGGAAATTCAGCCTAAACAGAGAATTATCCCTAACACTGGTTGGTCCCACCAGCTCAAAGGGAAGAAGACTCTCCTGGAAGATCTTCTCTGTCGTGGGGAAAGTTGTGAGTTTCGTACAGCAGGGCTCCACCGTTGGTGTCGTCGTTGTAGATGGCTCAGCTTCTCCCCTCTTTGGATTCTTTAGGTCCTGTGGCGACTTCTGAAGTTCCAGACCCTAAAGCCCTGCTTTTATGCAGCAAAACCCCCATTCATTCAGCCTAGCTGTCAATCAAACATGCTAAGTGGTGAGCCAGGCGGCTCACCACTGGGCCAATCACACGAGAGTGCGACTTGAGTTGCCAAGGCAACTCAGTCCAGGGTGCCTATTCCCCCCCCTCCCACACATCCTGTAGACCCAGACAGAGTGGCACCACTTTTGCAGGCTTCTGTGCAGAAGCCCGCCAAAAGTGGAACAAAGGGCTCGACTTTGAGTTACAGAGGCGAACACAAACGCCATTTTAAAACCAAGTCCTGGCAAAAAGACCCAACCGGGGAATAAATATTAAATAAATAACCTGGCGGTATCTTTAACATTGCACCAAAAAAAGTGGCGCGTTTAAAATGAATGGGAAAATCCCATAGGAAATATTCCGGTGGAATATTTCGCGTGGTAACCACTGCCACCAGCCAGAAACTCGACAAGGGGGGGACTGGACAGTGCCCCCTTGGAAAACAGACCCGGGGCCAATCGTATTACCCCTACCAGTACTTCCACAATATGATGGTTTGTACTGGTTCTGTTCACAATTTAAGACTAGTAAAGTCAATGGTGACTTTACATCCCCTGGGAGACAGTAGTCTATCCCAGGGTACGGAGTCTATGTTTGGGGGTCACTATGACGCCCCAGTGTTACTGCACTGAGGGTGCTGTGTAACACACATACCAAAAACACATGAAGCCCTATGGAGTAAAAGACCCCATAGCCCATAAAACACATTACAAAGTCAAAGGACATTCTCAAATCATGCCTAAGAGTGGGAAAAAAAGAAAAGAGTCTCGCTCTTAGCAGGAGAAAAAAATAAACCCCAAAAATCCAGCAAAATTGCTGGGGGACTCACTAGGTTTGGGAAATTAGCCTTTACAGAGAATTCTCCAAACGTTCTATCCTGACTCTCACACTAAAACAAAATAACAAAGTGACAAGGGAAATGACTATAACCTGGTATTTGCAAAAAGTATTCTTAAATAAAAGTAGAATAATTCCAACATAAATGTTCTCCACAAATGGAAAAAAAAACCTTAGTTCCAGAGGGTGATTACCTTCCCCTGGATTCTTCACTGGTAAAACCAAATGTCTCTCGGTCTAACAGTACTTGGCGTCTTTTCTTGGCCCACAACAATCCTATTAGAAAAACAACTGTTCAGCCTTTTAAGTTCTTCTTTTACAAATGTTCCTTCTTTAAACACAAGTTCCTTCTTTGTTTAACAAGCACTGTTTCTGCTCAACACTTCTTGTAGGTTTGCAATTTGCCTGGTATAGTCTCCTGCCAGGACCTCTCTTGCACTCACAACTGCGTGGTATACTCCCATGCCATGACTTCTATTCTTCTACTTTAAGTGCTTGGTGTGTACTTCACAGGACTTTTTGTGTATGGTTTCTATTTATTTCCAAAATAGCATATACCTTTCCTGGCTTGGTATATCTACTTGTTTTCACAGTTCTTATATGCTTTCCCCTACATTTGCATTCACTTTTTCTTGGGGTTCAAGTTGGCACAAGCCTCTATTGGTTCCTGGTGTCTCCACGGCCTGCCTCGCTCTTTTACTCAACCACAACGGCTCGTGCCTCCAGCTTCTTCACACTTTCAATGGAGATGCCACATCTTCTCCTGAGCTCCCGCTGCTTCTGCAATAGAGGGGACACGCCCTATCTCACCAACAAACTTCTTTACTCTTAATACCATCAACCTCAACGGTGTCTCACCCCAGCTGGGTAAGACAACAAACATTCCATGGTCTCCCCCCTTAGTGAGGGATACTGCAGTCTTTTCTGAACTGGGGCACCCTGCTGAGGCCTAGGGGTTCCCCTTCCTTCATGAGGGAGCAGACTGTCTTTCCTGACACCTCCAGTGCTTTCCAGCTCCCCACAGGCAGTTGGGTTTTGGGAGGCAAGAGTTCCCCCTTTATTCTCTTCGCACAGCAGTTTTCAGCCCTTTCTTCTCCAGCACAGGATTCATGCAGCCAGGTCCTCCAGGGACACCTCTCACACTTCATGAGTCTTTTCTCCTTTTTATATTGACTCTGGCCAATAAGATTTGGGGGAAAACTAGACTGCTGACAGTGGGAAGTGATCATCATTACTCCTTGCCTAGTCCTCGTTCCAGTGTTATGGGGATTGTGGGAATAGTAGTCCCTTTTGAGAATACTGCATAATTATTTGCAATAGGTTTTAAAAGCACACTAGGTTCGTAAGAAGAGTATGTGGAGCTGGGAAAAGTGTCTTTCATGATTTTACAAGGCCAGTTAGTTGAGAGTTGGCCTTTGGGAAGTGACCAACGCTTACCACTTCTCTCCATGGGTGAAAGGTGGAAGGCACCACAATGGCCATTTGATAGTTACAAAGGGGGATTTATCCTGAAAGGGGGATACTACTACTTACCCAATGAGGTCCTGGTATATCCCCCCGGAGGTTCTCTCCCATGTGATCCTCCCTCATACTGCCGCACCCAGGGTCACAATCGGGTAGCGGCTGCTGTCCCATGGCCACATGAAAGGAGATCACTGCAGGAAAACAGTGATGACTCAGTCTGATTCGTCACAGTAGACACCACCATTTTACAGGTGAGTTAGGTATTCAACTACTTTGGGAGAGTTTAAAAATGTTAGTGTTAATGCGGACAGGTTCTTCAAAAATAAGTTGAGAATCACAAACCCCATTCAAACAGGTATTCAATAATAGTTTACTTATGTAAAATATGTAGGCACGTGTTAGATAGTTTAGATAGTCTTAAAAGTGTGTCCTTGGGCTTTAACAAGGCTAACCCTGTGCTGGGTAGATTTTAGCACAACCCTCTGGTGAGTGCTATTTAACCATCTGACCTAAAGGCAGACAATATTTTTCACCAACTGGAAAAAAACAGTTTCTCCAAAGAGGTTGCTGGGACAGAGCAGTCATGCTTAGCACAAGGGGTGTGGGACTGGTAGGGAAGAACAGTTATTCTACACAGTTCTCCAAAGAAAACACACCACACTAATATACTAACAAACATACACATTACACTAATGACACATATATCTCTATAAGGAACACATAGGAAAACATAGTGTATGCATAAAAAAGTAAATTGTCAGATAAGTCCCAACCAACTCCCAAACTACTGTGAGAAGGGCAGTAACCTGGCCTTGCCATAGGGGCGAGGGATGGTGCAACCCCTCTCAACTGGGAGGCCTAAGAGGGAGGAATCCAAAGCCAGTCCTGCCCCAGAGGTGGACGGTAGCAGCAGAGAGGGGCCCTATTCCTGCCCCACATCTCCCTATTGTTCCAGAAAGTCTGTTTGAAGACCCTTGGCTGCAACCTTGCCTCTTGATCCAGCTTCTGGCCAGTGTTTGTCTTTACTTTCAGGAAGCCACAGTGTGATACTAGGAAATATAACCAAGAAGGCAGAACCAACATCAACGCCCCTCGCTCTGAATGGGAAAAGCTAAAAAAGAATTGCCACAGCCGCACAGAGACCCCAACGCAGCAGGACACCCACCAGAGACAGAGCGACTGCTACAGCGGCAGGACACCAGAGCAGCACGTTTGTACGCAGCCCAGGGATCCAACCTTACCACAAACCCAGCCAAGTGTCACCTTGCCCCATCATCATGCTTGTCAGACTATCAGTCACAAAGGAGGACATGAATGCCTTTTTCGACAGCTTGTACCTCACTTTTCAGAACTTGCGAGTCCCTGGATTGATGGATTAAAGAAAAAAAGCACCCCAACATCCACTCATTCGGATGACAAAGTCCAAGAAGCTTTTGATCAGTAAAGAGTCCCGCTGCAAAAGTCCAATCGCTGTCATGCCTAGTTTTCATAAATAATTATTTTTCCAAACAGATGCTTCCACTATAGGATTGGGTGAATTATTATCACTGTTTGAGAATTGTTAAGAAAAACCTATCATGTACGAAAACTGCAACCCAGAGAAATGAACTTACCAGATAGTTGAGTTGGAAGCACTTCCAATCAAGTCGGATGTATATAGTCTGTTATTATCTATCCCTGCGAAACTTCAGGGTAGACACTGACCAAGCTGCATGTGTCATGATTGAACGTGGCTGTCCATTCCTTTCAGCCTGGAGGATTCATCAGGGATTAGCAGTGGCCATTTCTACTTCAAACATGGCCGCTGCACAGAAGAAACAAGCACGCTCTAGCAGTCTGCTTTGTTGACATAATTTAAGTACCGTTGAGACGTGTTCGGTGCGTCTCAGCGTTCGGTGTGGTTTGCCGTGATCAGCGTTTACTTGTGTTCCCTTCCTTGCCTTCCCGTTTGCGCCGCCCCTGGGTTGCGCTGCTTACCTTTGCTCCTCGGCTTGTTCTACGTTGCCGTCTCCTTGCTTTCCCCTTTTTTGCTGCTTCTTCGCTCCTGATCTGCTAGCTACTGCCTTACATGGGTAGTTGCCCTCGGTGCTAGCCTGGTTGGTTCCTACCAGCAGGGTGGCGTCAGTGGAGGCTCGCCATTATCTCCACGAATCCTGGTCTACAAAAAAGAAAGAGAAGACTCCTGTCAAGAAGAAGTCTACCAAAACCAAACAGGTGAGAAGAGAATCAAACTCCTCAGATTCTGACAGCATTAGTCTGGTTGGCCAGCAACAAGGATGCCGAATCCCAGAGTCTTGAAGAGGTTCTTGGCGTTAGAACCATTTGCTTATGTCCCGTCCCCTTTCCTCCATACTGTATGGCCGTCCCTGCCAAGGGACGGGAGACGGAACCTTTTTCACCAGAAAAATCTTCTTCCCTTTTAAATGTAGAGGCACGCGGGGCGCGGCCGAGGGAGCATGCGCTGCCCTGACTCCACCCTCTGACGCCACACCTCACTCCCCCTTTTCCGCGTCGACGGGAACGGGCCGAATTCTCCAGCGCTCCTGGGTTTGGCTTCGGCCATGTAATTCCATGCACGGATAATTCTTCTTTGTCTTTTTTGTTATTCAGGTACTCGGTCCTCAAGCATCACGCTCCTCCCTGGCACATGTTGACTTCTACAGGGTTCAGCAGGTGTCCATCCTGCAATGGGCTCCTCCCAACTTCAGACCCCCACGCCCTCTGCCTACGTTGCCTTGGCCCAGACAACGGTTGGCAATCATATTCAGCGTGTGACCCGCTGTCCTCGAAGGTGCTGAAGAACAGACTAGCTAGGTGGAGGGAGCTCTTCCAGAAGTCTCCTCCAGAGGATCTCAAGAACTTGGTGAAACATCGTCCAAGGTAGGGACGATATTTTCCAGCGCATCCCGCAAGGGAGACTCCTTCCCAGGGACTCTCAAGCACGGGAGGGACAGGCCAGGTCCTTCCACCGGCACGTGCACTGAGGCTGCTTCAGCTACCGGCCTTCTGGTCGAGGCGTCCTCTGATCCTCCCGGACTCAGTGTCGAGGGACCAGAGGGTTCTTGTACTGGGTCTACACCTGAGGGGCTATGCCCTTTTACCGGCGCAATGGCCAAGGGGCTATGCCCTAATACCGGCAATACGTCCGAGGGGGGCACCTATACGCAGCTCTACCGACCCCCAGGTCGAGGGTGTTAAACCTACCGGGCTGAGACCCGAGGAGCAGGGTAGGTCTCGTGATCCACACGCAAGAGTCTTGGCTGAGGCCGGACCAAGCTGGCTGGGCAACACGCCGCAGGCACGTGGCAGGCAGCTCGACAAAATGGCCGCCGCGCCAGACAGAGGCACCCGTCTGACGCCATTCCACGAATTCGGCGAACAACCAGTGTCAAGGTGGGACTGGTCGCAACCAGGTACGTGTCCTACAGTCTACCCTTCATATGCGCAGGGCAGCTTTCCCATGCGTCCATACTGATTGGGTACGCAGCGGCTCCAGCAGTCCCCCGGTACCCTGTCGGTACCCCCTGCCACCTCTTCGGCCAACGAGGAGGTGCTCTCTGATAAATTCCTCGGCCTCATGAGGTCTCCTCAGATGGGGTTATTAAGGATGCAGTCAGGGAAGTCCTCCCCGCCATGCTAGCGGCACCACAGACGCCTCCATCGGTTTCCCTGACCCCGGTGCAGCCGCCTCCTCTGACTCCACAGCCAACTCTGCAACCTCCTCCGCCTCCGGCTGCGTTTTCGGTACCCCAGCCTCCGGCGCCATCTACCCCTCTTCCTCCACCTGATCCGCAGGACACGGACGAGGAGGAAGATCCGGACACACCATCCTCAGCCAGGGCCTTCCATGAACGTATTTCTGGCCTGGCGGAGTACCTAGGCCTCCCTCAGCCTGAGGTTGAACAGCCGGCAGAGGGGGTTCTGGCTGAAGTCCTCACAAGACTCCCCTCTGCCAACACTGGGATTCCACTGCAAACCGATGTAGTCTCCCTGGCCAAGAAGGGTTGGCTCAAGCCCCACTCTGTCCAGCCGGTCAACCGACACCTGGACGCAAGTACAGGCAGATGGAGGGGGACACACTCTTGCTCTCGACCCATCCTCAGCCACACTCCTTGGTGATCGCTGCGGCATCACTTTACTCCAAGCCTCAGTCGTCCTCAGCCTCCTCCTCTGCTATGCTATTAGGCAAGGAGGAGAAGATCTTGGAGGCTTACGGCAAGAAGATCTACTCAGACGCCTCCCTGCACCTGCGTCAGGCCAACGCAGATGCCATGCTGGCTGCTGCCAACCAACGGTCATGGCAGGAAATAGCAGACTTTCTCCCGGAACTCCCCTCCCAATGCCAATCACACTTCAAGGCAGGGCTAGCGGAGGCCAAGTTTGTGGCGTACGACCTCATGGAATCCACTGTGGCACATATCGACACCTCAGGCCGAGCCATCTGCATTGCCACTGATATGAGGCGCACAGCCTGGCTCCGGGCGATGAAATTCAACCCGGACGTCCTGGAGCGCATTCTAGATCTACCGTTCGATGGGGGGGTGGACCTCTCCCACTGCTCTACGGACGAAGAGCTGGACGATAAGAACAGCTCACAAACGGCAAAATATTTGTCCATCCTGACAAAGACCACGCCAAAATCTTACACCCAATCACAACCGCTCTCAGAGAAGGTTTGTACATATGGAGTTCTGCGGCTTCCAGGAATGCAGATCCAGGCAGCTGGACCGTTCGCCGTCTCAGAGCCGGCGCAAACAACAAAAGTGGGCGGGGGGTGGAGCAAGGGCTTTTTTCAGTCCCCCTCCTCAGCCTTCGAGGGAAATAAGGCATGACACGATGTGCTCCCTAGACCTGAAGGACGTGTACCTACACGTCCCGATTTGGCAGCCCCATCGTTCTTTCCTACGGTTCAGGATCATGGGCTACCATTTCCAATGCAAGGTCCTCCCGTTGGGCCTCAACTCGGCCCCCAGGGTCTTTACCAGACTCATGAACGCTGTAGCGGCCCGCCTCAGAGAGCAGGGCCTCCACATCTATTCATACCTCGACGACTGGCTCGTCAGGGCTACATCTCTGGAGGCGGTCCACCACTCCTCCCATGCCCTTGTGAACACACTGCACGACCTGGGCTTCTCGCTCAACCTCAAGAAGTCACAGCTGCTCCCTATGCAGACTGACGTTCCTGGGACTCATTTGGGACACATGCTCAGAGAAGGTCTTCCCTTCGGAAGACAAGATCTCAGCCATCAAGAGGGCCACTTTCCACTTCCTCAGCAGAGAGGTGCCCTCGGCTTGGTAGTATCAACATCTCCTGGGTCTTCTAGCGGCGGTGCTACTAGCCATTCTGCACACGAGACTGAGGATGAGAAGGACTTAGCTGCAGTTCGCGGCCTCATGAATCGGGAACGGGCATCTCAATCTGAAATGATCATCGTTCCTCCATCTCTCCACCTGGACCTAACTTGGTGGTCCAGGGACTGCAAACTACCCTTCCGGCCACCGCCTCCGCAGGCCCCCATCATCGGACTCCTCGCTCGAGGGCTGGGAGCCACCCTGGACGATCTCTCGGTCCACGGCACCTGGATTCGACAGGAGCAGGAAAACCACATCAATTGGTTGGAACTGAACGCCATCTGTCTAGCGCTCAGAGCATTCCTGCCACTTAAGAGCGAAGTTGTCTTCATCCAGACAGACAAATCGACCAGCCTGTACTACGTCAACAAGCAGGGAGGCACCAGATCCCCTCCTCTGTGCAGACTGGCGATCAGCATGTGGGAATGGGCGTTGGAAAACGAAATGTACCTCTCGGCAGTCCACCTCCCGGGGGAATCCAACTTGGAGGCAGACAGGCTCAGCAGGCTGGGATCGGACAATTACGAGTGGCAGCTAAACAACCTCGTTGTTCAGGAGATTTTCAACAAGTGGGGTCACCCCCAAGTGGATCTCTTTGCCACCTGGCACAACAAGAAGTGCCCCCAGTTTGCATCCTGGCAGAGTCAGGGCCCTGGCTCATTGGGCGACTCATTTCACCTCCATTGGACCGGCATGAAGGCCTATGTCTTTACGCCCACTCCCCCGATCCACAGGGTTATTTGCAAGATCAAGGAGTCACACTGACTCCTTATTGTTCTGATTGCTCCATGGTGGCCGGCCAGACCATGGTTTTCGGAGCCCCTGATCCTCTCGGAAATGCCTCCGATACGCTTCCCGATGGGCCCATCACATCTTCTGGCATAGCAGGGGGGCAGGATCATCCACCCCACGACAGGGAAACTAGCCCTCACAGCGTGGTACCTGAGCAGGTAACGCTTTGGCACCTTTGCCTCTCACATGCCAATCTGGAAATCATACAGGGCGCCAGGAGCAAAGCCACCAGGGCCCAGTACAAGAGCAAATGTACCAGGTTCTGCCACTGGGCAGACTTCAAGGGAATTGACCCCTTGGCCTGCAATTTGGACGACGTGCTCTCCTTTTCGGCGCACCTCGCTCGTTTGGGCATACAGGTCGACACCTGCCGTACATCTCACAGCCTTTGGGGCTTACAGGAACTCGGAGAAAGACATCTTTTCCTCCTCCAACCCTATCGTCAAGAAACACCTGACTGGTCTCGCTAGGCTTAACCCGCCCGTCAAGAGACCGCACCCTGTGTGGGACCTTAATATAGTCTTGGGCGCCCTGGCGCACAAGCCATTCGAGCCTATGGCATCCGTGAACATTGTTAGGCAGAATCCTGTGCAGTTCCCTTAGGGAGCACTACAGAAGATTAAAGGGATAGTCTAGTAAAAAATGTTATTTAAAAAAGATAGGCAACATTAAAAAAAATAAATACTAGCACTTTTTTTTTAAACTTCCTATGTAAAATTTTGAGCTATTGAAGCTCAAAATTCGCAAAAGCAAGCACATGGGCGCATCCATTTAGTAAACAAAAGCTACCGCTGGGTGGCTTTTCCTTCATTGGTGCTGTACGCGGAAGACGGGGAACGGAGACCAGAGAAGGAAAGCTGCAGCTGAATCTTGGTAGGTGCTATTTATTTTTTTAAAAAAATAAGCACTAGCTGCGGTTTTATTTCTAAGTTTTCCAGGCTGGAGGAGCCCGGAAAACTTAGAAATAAAACCGCAGCTTTAAAAACGTTGTATTTGTTTGTGGTTGCCTTTGAAGTGACCGCAAACATAAATACAACGTTGTGTTTGAAAACGCTGCGGTTTTTCTTTCCAAGTTTCTCAGGCTCCTCCGGCTCGGAGGAGCCTGAGAAACTCGGAAAGAAAAACCGCAGCGTTTTTGTGTTTGAAAACGCTGCGGTTTTTCTTTCCAAATTTCTCAGGCTCCTCCGGCTCGGAGGAGCCTGAGAAACTCGGAAAGAAAAACTGCAGCGTTTTCAAACACAACCGCGTTGTATTTCTGCCTGCTGTGGCTTTCACTTTGGGTCTCCGGTGCTCCCCTGGGGGAAAGCAGATTTAGGCAGAAACACTGCAGCATTTAGCATTTCCCATTTGGGGCTCTCGGGGGCCCCCCGTGGGGAGCCCGAGAGCCCCAAATGGGAAATCAGATTTAGACAGAAACACTGCAGCATTTAGCATTTCCCATTTGGGGCTCTCGGGGGGGGCCCCCCGTGGGGAGCCCGAGAGCCCCAAATGGGAAATCAGCTGTAGGCAGAAACACTGCGGCATGTAAACACAACTGCGTTGTGTTTCTGCCTGCCTTGGCTTTCACTTTGGGTCTCCGGTGCTCCCCTGGGGGAGCACCGGAGACCCAAAGTGATAGCCACAGCAGGCAGTAACACAACGCGGTTGTGTTTGAAAACGCTGCCCTGTTCCACCAATTGCAAGGAGCTGTACCATCAAAGCAGGGAAGGGTTGTCCAATTGAGTGTAGGTGCAATCCCTACATCTGCCCAGCGATAGAGATCCTCTGTCTGGAGTGTGGATAGAGACCAGAAAGTCCCAAAATACAATTTTCTGCCACGTCACAAATACCCACCCTCAAGCTGGTTCCCACAAAATTGTTTGCCCTATATGGCGATTCTGGACCTCAAGGCTCAAGAACAGGGTTTCTGGCACCTGGCACAGCCATTTTGCCAGCCATTTTGACCTAAGCACATGTAAAGGTGACAAAAATGTTACTAAAGAAAAAGGGATACAAAGTACCCCTGTAGCACCTCAATGTAAGGTGATGTGTGCTACATTAAACAATATGGGAAATACAGGGTCCCCCTGCACTGGTAAGTCTAAGGGCTGGCAAGTGCCACCAAAATAAAGGAGTCAAGCTAGGGTCTACCTGGTCACCTGCCACCAAAAGCTAGGGTCTACCTGGCCACCTGCCACCAAAATAAAGGAGTCAAGCTGGTGTCTACCCGGTACTGCGCATGTCTGTCCTCCAGCTCTGCACCCCAGCCTCGCTGCCCAAGGCGCTAGGTAGCTCAGTCTTCTGAGCCGTGGCTGCGTTCCTGCTTCCTCCTGCCCCCCCCCCCCCACCCCCCATCTCTTGCTCTATTGTTAAAGGGAAAATGCTGCACAAGCTCTGAAGCAATCCCATGGCATAATTTACCGCAGCTGAGTGACAGGCCTATTGCACACGCTTGTGACCTGAATACACTATTGGTGCGTTGCAGTGTCCCGCAGGCAACAGAAGCACCGGAGCTGGAGCTCCCTGGACCAGATCCCGACCTGCAGGAGCAGCGGGCATCCAGCACCAAGGCCACCTCACCAATGCCTGAATTTAGGTAAGCGCTGAGTTTATAGCGCCTCGACCGATTTTTTATTCTTAAAATATTGCACCCGCATTATCAGGCAAAGCGCTCCTTTCCCCAAGCAAGGGCAGGCCAATGTGCTGCCTGATTATAGTTACTGCCTGCATTCTTACGAAAATCGCCATTAAACTACACGAGGTACTTTACTGCTCCAAAATGGCTGTCTGCTTCCTGATGTTTGCCTCCAATGCCCACTGAGGCCCAGCAAGCCATCCTGATTGGCTGCCTTTACCCACTTATCCTCCCATTGGGCGCCGGCAGGCGAAGCCGGCCCATTTTTCCCAAGGCCCATTGCAACAAGGCCGTCTCCTGTTCTATGCCTGTTTGTGCCTGTATCTGCCATCTGCCAGACCCCCTGTCTGTCACTCACCAGGTAACTTCTACGTTCATATTGCATTATCATCTTGATGCAATGCCTAGTCACACACCTGCGACTGCCTACCACCACACTCGCCTGCGGCACTCAAGGAAATGACATCTAATATGCATAAAACACTCATTGTTGGACTATCCCAAAACTGTTTTTGCTAATCGCCCTCAATTGCCTGCTTACCCAACTATATCTTGATCGCTCAAAACTGCCATGATTAGCAGCCACATTAGCAACTGCACTCATAGTAGCCTGCTGCCGCTTGCCTTTTAAAGTTATGTGCCCTTGGTCGCCTACAGACCACTTTAAAGTTGTGTTGTGCCTTATGGTCGCCTACAGACCACTTTTAAAGTTGTGTTGTGCCTTATGGTCGCATTCAGACCACTTTTAAGTGTGTTGTGCCTTATGGTCGCATTCAGACCATTTTTTGAAGCTGTGTTGTGCCCTATGGTCGCCTACAGACCACTTTTAAAGTTGTGTTGTGCCTTATGGTCGCCTACAGACCACTTTTAAAGTTGTGTTGTGCCTTATGGTCGCCTACAGACCACTTTTAAAGTTGTGTTGTGCCCTATGGTCGCCTACAGACCACTTTTAAAGTTGTGTTGTGCCCTATGGTCGCCTATAGACCACCTTTAAAGTTGTGTTGTGCCTATGGTCGCATTCAGACCATTTTTTGAAGCTGTGTTATGCCCTATGGTCGCCTACAGACCACTTTTAAAGTTGTATTGTGCCCTATGGTCGCCTACAGACCACTGTTAAAGTTGTGTTGTGCCCTATGGTCGCCTACAGACCACTTTTAAAGTTGTGTTGTGCCCTATGGTCGCCTACAGACCACTTTCGAAGTTGTGTTGTGCCCATGGTCGCCTACAGACCATTTTTGTAGCTGTACTGAGTCCCCCACTCACACCTCTACCAAGTACACAATCATGCCCTTAGCGTCCGGCAAGCTCACAGCTACCGCCACCACGCTGCTCACTCTCCTCTCCACACTCACCACTCTCAAACTATATCCTCCCATTCATCCCCTCATCCACACACCACCCAGCTCACTCTTCTGCCTCAAGCATTTCGCTATTAAGGATATCACACCTACCATGACAGATCGTGCACCCTGTGTAGTAACTCTGCACAGACTAGAAAGACTTAGAGCGCGCACACAGACCCCAGAACTTAGCACACTAGCCCTTCCCACGGAATTCAGAAACTATAGACTGAGCTCTCGCACCACCTCCACACCCTGCCCCCGCACAGTATACCCACACACCCACAGTCCACCATCCATTAGCCTAGCCACACCCTGCAATACTACCTCACAGAACATACCAGACACGACTATCACTCACACATCCACAAGCAAACATCACACACCTCACATCAAATGTGCCCTCCTCAATGTCCGATCACTCCCAGCTCATGCCTCTGATATCCATGACATTATAACCAGTAATAACATTGACCTGTTAGCAATTACCGAAACATGGTTACACGAAGCATCAGGCCCTGCCGTTACACTTGCGCTACCACCGGGCTTCTCCATACTCAGACAAGATAGGCCAGATCGAACAGGAGGCGGAGTAGCCCTCATCTACAAAGAGAACCTACAGCTCCGACCTATCAGTCACCCCCCGACTAACAACTCTGACCTCTTATCGACCAAACTCACATTGTCTCCCAACAGCACCATCAACATTCACCTACTATACCGCCCCCCAGGCAATTCCACAGACTCCCAGGACAACATCCTGCACATCCTTAGCAACAATATCAAAAGCTCCACCAAAACCATCCTACTAGGTGACCTCAACCTCGGATTTAATGATCCCAAGGACAAATCCGCAGCCACTCTCACCAAGGAACTCAATGACCTGGGCTTCATCCAAAAAGTAGAAAGTCCTACTCACATCAAAGGCCGCATACTTGACTGGATCGCAGACCACAACTGCCTCTCCACTATCACCTCCAACTCCTCACTGCCCTGGACTGACCACAACTGCATAGAGTTCTCTATTCCTATCACCAAGAACCTTAAGACCCTGACCCCTGCCAGCGCTGCACAAGTCAGAAGCAATAAAAAACTCACAGAGGAGAACCTACGCCCATACCTCAATACCCCAGTGTTAGCCCCCCCATTCGCGAGCGATCCCAATATCCTAGCCGACATATACAAAGATGTCCTCACCAAAGCCATCAATGAAATAGCGCCACTTGAATGGAAAAAAGATAAGAAATCCCTACACTCCAACTCCTGGTTTACTGAAGAACTGCACTCAATGCGATCCCACAAAAGAGCAGCCCTAAAAAACTGGCAATCTGACCCCTGCACCAATACCAAAAACATATTCAATTTAATCTCCCGCCAATACAAGAGAGCTATCTCCAATGCCAAAGCCAACGCCTTCAATGCTCGCATCGCCAATGCCAAGTCACACTCCAAAGAGATTTTCGCAATCTTTAATGAGCTCATCTCCCCCCCTAATACTCCAGATGAAATAATCAAAGATGAAGCGTGGTGTACCAGCATTCAAGCTGCCATGCTTC
This sequence comes from Ambystoma mexicanum, assembly GCF_040938575.1. Classification (NCBI taxonomy): domain Eukaryota; kingdom Metazoa; phylum Chordata; class Amphibia; order Caudata; family Ambystomatidae; genus Ambystoma; species Ambystoma mexicanum. The sequence continues at coordinate 902,615,881 of NC_090931.1, read as the reverse complement.
ACAAAATTGACCTTCTCCAAAGGAAAATCAAAGACCACTGCAAAGCACTTCCACACCAGACAGGAACCAAACCGACCAACACCCCACCCACCTCCTTCAAGCCCACCATACCTGACTTCTCCTTCAGAGATGTCACTGAAACAGAAGTTATTAATCTTCTAATAAACCTCAAACCCTCCCCATGCAAAGGCGACATCTGCCCACCTAAACTAGTCAAAGACTGCGCAGACTGCCTTGCGCCGCTCCTCACGGCATTTATCAATGCGTCCTTCAAAACAGGCATCATCCCAGCCAACCTCAAAGAGGCTTGGGTCCGGCCTCTCCTAAAAAAACCGACTCTTGACCCCTCACAACCCAACAACTATAGACCCATAACCACCGTGCCATTCTTGCTGAAATTACTGGACAAAGCCGCACACTGCCAAATCCAACACTTTCTGGAAACCCACTCCATCCTCGGGACGAGACAATCGGGTTTCCGGAAAGGACATGGCACAGAAACAGCCCTGGTAGACCTGAAGAGTCAGATCACCCAAATCATGGACAAAGGCAAACCGGCTCTTCTGCTTCTTCTAGATCTCTCAGCCGCGTTTGACCTGGTTGATCACAAGATTCTCACCTCCCATCTCACACACTCAGCCAACTTCTCCAAAAAAGCAGCCGCCTGGATCACTTCCTTCCTCGAAGGTAGGGCCATGAAAGTTTTCTCGGACATCGCTAACGCCACACCCACAACAATCCACTGCGGGGTCCCTCAAGGTTCCTGCACTGCACCCACACTCTATAACTTGTTCACCAAGCCCCTCTTTGACAAACTTGACTCACACGGCATCACCTACACGAACTACGCGGACGACACACAAGTACTTCTTCCCCTCTCAGGCTCATACAACGAAGACGCAAAGGCACTCCACACCATCTATTCCATCATCAAGGCTTGGATGGCAATTAATGGCCTCTGCCTCAATGGGGATAAGACCGAAATCTTGATACTTGGCCAACAGAACACCCTGGACAAATTGGACAAACTGTACACCAACTTCTCAATTGACAACTCCATCATTCCCGTGTCCACAGCCGTCAAGACACTGGGAGTATACCTTGACTCCTCACTATCCATGACCAGACAAATCAGCGCTATCACTTCCGCATCCGCACACACTACCAAACTTATAAACGCCATTAAGCCTTACCTCTCTAAACCTAACTGCCTCTTCATAGCGAGGGCAACCATAGGAGCCAAATTGGACTACTGCAATGCTCTCCTAGCAGGCACATCAGCCAAAAACATAAATAGACTACAAATCACACAGAACAACGCTCTCCGGGCCGCTCTCAGTATCCCAAGAAGAGAGCATATCACCCAGGCCAGGCTCTCAGCCAAATGGCTCCCAGTCAAAGAACGGATCACCCTCAAAATCCTCACCCTCACTCACAAATGCCTCTCCTTCTCCGCCCCGTCCTATCTTTCAGACACCATCCTCAAACCTTCCTCCACACGTCCCACCAGGACGCAATACGCCAACCTACTCTGCACCCCACGCATCAAAAAAACCAAAGCCGGAGGTCTAGGTTTTCCCTACATTGCAGCACAGACATGGAACGCTCTCCCTTCAGACATCCGAACGGAAAACTCACTTCCCATCTTTCGCAGGAAATTGAAAACCTTGTTCCTTGCTAAATAACTAGCAAATTTCAGGAAGCCATGTAAATATACTGCCTTGCTATTGTATATATTTCCTATGTAATTTATGTATTGATTGTAACTACGGTCTCCTTTGCAACTAAGATTTCTGTAACAAGCGCCACGATGCTTCTGGGCTGATGTGCGCTCAACAAATTTGAATAAATAAATAAATAAATAGGGAAGTGAAGCAAAATGATTTTACCTCTGAAAGTCGGGACAGGCTTCAAAACGTGGCAAGTCGCTGGGGGTTGCCTTAATGTCAATGGAAGGAAAGTTGCAAAAAGACACATTGATCCTAACTACTCACTAGAGCTGCAGATACCGGTAAGTATCTTATTTTTCTCTTAATTGCTCCTATGTGAAGGTCACCAATTTTTGCATGGGCCTGGTGCCATGGTTTTTACTTGTACTTCCATTGTGCTGGCCTAGATCTCCACCATCGTCTGACCCATGAAAAGCACAGCAATTGATCACCTCTAAACATTGGAGCTAAGGGTTGTAGAAGAAACAAAACATTGAAATAAGCAACACTACATTAAAAGCTCAATCTAGTTCTAACCTGGTCGTAATTGCAACAGAAACTGACTTTTTTTTTTTGTCTCCCCTTTATCCCATTGTCTTTGACACTGGTGGACATTAGCGTAGGGATAGTAAGTCATGTAAAAATTAATATAATACTAGTGTGTTTGTGTATATATATATATATATATATATATGTTGAAAAAAAGAGGAGAGGGGCGCACTCCAGTTCCCTGCACAGTAAACCTTCCCAGCCACAGGTGTTCTCCTCCGACCGGTTTCTGTGCCAATACACGTCATCAGGGAGGCTGTCTTAACTTGCAGCTCACAGCAAGTGCAGGTGTTACCACTTAGTGAGGATTCTGCTGCAAGGACTTCTGGTAGCTGTAGTCATCAGGTTAGCAAGAAACAGACTCACACCCAATCCCACAGTGGGGAAAGGGGGGGAGTAGCCTACAGTGAGGCACTCCAAAGTTGGGCATAAATTACCCCGGTGCAGCACCCTATTAGATTTCTGAAGATTCCACCCTTCAGAAAACTTACAAATGTGTTGAAAAAAAGAGGAGAGGGGCGCACTCCAGTTCCCTGCACAGTAAACCTTCCCAGCCACAGGTGTTCTCCTCCGACCGGTTTCTGTGCCAATACACGTCATCAGGGAGGCTGTCTTAACTTGCAGCTCACAGCAAGTGCAGGTGTTACCACTTAGTGAGGATTCTGCTGCAAGGACTTCTGGTAGCTGTAGTCATCAGGTTAGCAAGAAACAGACTCACACCCAATCCCACAGTGGGGAAAGGGGGGGAGTAGCCTACAGTGAGGCACTCCAAAGTTGGGCATAAATTACCCCGGTGCAGCACCCTATTAGATTTCTGAAGATTCCACCCTTCAGAAAACTTACAAATGTGTTGAAAAAAAGAGGAGAGGGTGTGAGTCTGTTCCTTGCTAACCTGATGACTACAGCTACCAGAAGTCCTTGCAGCAGAATCCTCACTAAGTGGTAACACCTGCACTTGCTGTGAGCTGCAAGTTAAGACAGCCTCCCTGATGACGTGTATTGGCACAGAAACCGGTCGGAGGAGAACACCTGTGGCTGGGAAGGTTTACTGTGCAGGGAACTGGAGTGCGCCCCTCTCCTCTTTTTTTCAACACATATATATATATATATATATATATATGCTACTACTTTCTGAGATAGTTTTATTTTACTATTCCTCGTCTGTTGATGTTGCAGGTTCAAGACCAACATTCTTCAGCTGAAGTAGAAACAAGCAGCATAAATGACAGCATCTTTCAAACCTGTGCTCAGTGTGAGGATTTCAAGGCAGAGGTAGTCATTTTCAAGCAAGAACTCCAGGATCATGATGAGAGAAGCAGCCATTTACTACAGCAACTCCAGGTATGTGAACGCTCAAACTCACTCTCCTTTAGCTTGTAAGAAATAAAGTTGGCACCATTTCCTTCCCTGTGATGTGTTCCTGAGTTTTTGGAGAATCTTAGACTGTGTAACAGAGAGCAAGAGGAGGGACTGGAAACAGCTTGAGTTTATACTTACATGGGTACCATCACTGGCCTGCAGACCTTTATGATGACACCTGTATCAGCAAATAGGAGACTGGGATCTTGGATGTGCTTGGACCTTTGTGATGACATCTGTTGTAATAGGTGTGTAGGAATCTTGAAGGTAGAGTTGACACCAGCATGTCTGCTGGTACTTTGTTGTCCTGGTGACACTTTGGCTCTGGGTTCTGAGGAGAAGGAATTGTGGCGCACTGTGAAAGACGAGAAAGATTAGATGGTTCTGAGCAACGGTGGAGCAAAGTAAGAATAGCCTGTAGTGCCATGGTGGAGAGTGGTTGCACAACCATATTTCTTGACGATGGTAATACCTTGGTTGGCAATTAATTCACATTTGAATATGTTGTCTGGTTTTCTTGAGGGTGCTCTCCATTTTTCAGTCAGTCATGGAGCAATGCTGTTAAAATATAAACTATATTGCAGGTGGTTAACTTGATAAAGATGTAATGTTAGATCTTTCATAGCTCAGCTAGAAAGTTGAAGAGCTTAAGAGGTATCTGAATACAGATACAGAACATTGGTGATTACTTATGAATGGAACTAACATGCAGTTATTCACTAGAGGTGATTAGTCTAGGATAATATTTGAGTTGCATTGATTAGTACTTGTGGTGAGTGAAAAAGTTCTGTCATGGCATTATAGTTGATGAAGAAGGGCTAATCTAAAATTCACGTGTTGGATACCAGCAAATTGTTGGACGGGAGCCCTGGGTCTAATGTCCGACTGCATCCCAGCCACTTATGCGGCTTGGGAAGTGATCCTTACCTCATAGTATCAGGTCACCTTTCCAACACACCCACAGTCAGCTAGGCACTTCCATTGTTCCTCCTGTGCTACGTAACCGCTCAAAACGTCTCTGGTGATGCTCTGCTTACCTTCCCACCCCCTTCGTGCACCCTCACCTGCCACCACAGTCTGCCATTCCAACTGTTCAGCTGCCGTTTTCCACACATCATGCTGCTGCCTTTGCCGCCTTCCAGCCCGTCTGCTGATGGCCGTCGCAGAAAGGGAGAATCCCTTGCTTTTTTACCATGGCAGCCATCATCTTTTTTTAGTTTTTTTAAACCTGTGAAATGGCCACTGCACCATTTCACAACTTTAAAAGTATAGCTATTGACGCCCTAGACTACATGCTGGGGTGCCAGTAGCTGTAACGCCTGAGCTGGGAGGGCATAGTAATGATGCTGGGTCCCAAGTTAAGGCTCCCACATCACTTAGGCCTGTAACCCGCCCCAGGCAATTACTAGGTTCTAATGCTGTCTACCTTGGAGGTTATTAATTAAGGAATAACACCTGACACCAATTCATAAATAAAGTGATATTTCTTGATTATAGCATGATATAAGTAGAAAGAAAGTAATCAATAATGTTCTGACTTCAAGTGGTGTGTATTGTTCATGAGCCCAAGGTAAATGAATTCTAGATGATGAATTGGATCACACTAAACTGACCTTTTTATAATTATCTGTGCACTCAAATTTAATGAACACTTGTCTTATTTATTTTCAGGAGAAGGAAGCTGCGATCAATGATTTTCAGACTCGCAGTCAAAACCTAAAGATTCAGATTAAACATCTTCAAGAAACATTGTTGCAGCAGGAATCTGAGATCACTAACAAAGATGAAGAACTAAACCACCTTAGGCTGGAGAGTCAAACCCTTCAAGAGCTCAAAGAGTCACTAAAAAACGGTTTTAGTAGTGTTTCCCATATTGTGGAAACGTCTGTAGATGGATGCAAGGACTTTGCAGCCACTTTGATTGACTTGAGTCCTTGGGGCTCTCCAGAAGTAGTCAGGAAGCAGGATTCTAGCCTTGAACACGTGAACAGCCTCCACAGAGCCACGCCTTTCTCTGAGATTAGTGTTCTGTACAGCACAGACCTTGAAATGGCCACTGCCAAATCAACCTTACATGGAGATACATCCGACCTCCTAGGTTGCCAAAGTATGTTCACCAATGTAAACCAATATTCCAAAGAAGAGCTAGATTTCAGGAAACCATCTTTTTCCGGAAGCAGCTATTCCTCCACTGAGTCGCCTACGCTAGAGAAGAGCCATCTGGTGAGTTTTTCTTTATATTAATGAAAAATATATTGCTGGTGAACCTTCTGCATAGGTTGAATGCTGATGGTGTTTGTTGGGAGAGTTTTTCAGAACCACTACTTATGTAGGGTTCTGCGAAGCCAACTTTAGTTAACCGGCACACTTTAATAAAAGTCTAACCAAAGTAGTGTGACTGAGCAATAAGGCTTAACCTTTGGAGATCAGTAGCTTAGTGTTAGGTGAGGGGGTCAGAAACGTGAGGCTCACCACTGAAGTTAGGTTCTTCAAAGTTTGACATTTTATTTGCAAAAGAAACAATATACAAATCCTAACTAAACCTACTCTACCAGGGGATTCCCTGACTGTTCTAAGATCAAAGGGAAAACGTCCTAGCATGCAAAAAACTAACCCTCACACTAAACAATCAAAATAAAGCAACAATACCATAAATAAAAGATTACCAACCAATTAAGGTCTTTGGTTGACTTCTGCTAGTTCTGGGCAGATTCCGCTCCCACAGAAATGTCCAAAGTCACTTTTTCCTAATGAAAACAAGTCTCCACAAAGTTCTTGAAAAGTTCCAAAGAAAAAGAAAAGTCAATTAAACAATAAATCCAAAGGTACATTTCTTTTTTCTCTGGATGAAAAGCTCCGTTTTCAAAGTTCCATAGAGATAACCGCACCAATGGTAATCCTTGCTAAAGTTCAAACAGAAAAATGCCACTTCCACTTAACAACAATTTTACATCCTGCAGCGTCTTGTCTGAAATTTGTCAGGATGCTTCTTTTAAGGATATTGCTCTCTTTGTGACAATTTACTTTTCTCCGGGTTACTGTAAGAATGGGCTTCTCTGTCTGACAGGCTACTTCAACTTTTTCAGCATATAATCGTTCTGACAAAATGTTTGTCAACCACAATTCAACTTCTACTGCTGCAACTTGATATAGTGGAAATGTTATTAGGCAACTGGAGCTACCTTGAAATCTGCTCCAGTTTCTGACTGTCACAATGTCAGCTTAACTGATATGTAATTGTTTCTTGTTACAAGCACCCAGCTCCCTTTGCCTAGCTTCATATACTTCTGTGCATCTCTAGGCTTAATCCAAAATTGTAATGTCACACTCCCAGTTTCATAAGACTTTGTCACCCTTGTATCCGAGCACCCTGGGTTAGTATTAGCTTTAACAACTTCCAGACAACAATCTTTAGTTCTTATTTCAGCTGGTTTCCTCGTAGGAAGGTTCTGCCTATTGGCTTGGGTATTGCTTGTTCTGCTGCTACTTTTAACGACTTCAGCAATATTTCAAAGTAGCATGTTACAAGAGGCAATATTTACTTCACAATTGATTTTAGGCACACGTGATGCCTTTTTGATGGTGAATTGCTACTTGCGTTCCCTTTTACAAAGATAGCTTTCGTCTGTACGCACAATCAGGATACAGAATCTCGCATACGTGGCCTCTCTGGTGATGTCTCCTTGTAACATCGTGGGGAAAGTCTGCTACTGCTTATGCATTCATTACCGCTACCGTTTTCCCTGTTAATAGGAGACACACCGCTTCGCTGCTCAATTAAAGTTAACAATGGGAAAATAAAGACTTTCTTCACACACAAACACTTCAGTTACATTGGTATAAGCGCATGATACATTTCCCCTTTTATTTATTTTTATTTTTTTATTCTTAGTTTATAAAAAACCTTTACAAACAATGTTCATAAAAGTAGTTAATTATCTCTTACATATGATGAACCTAAAATAATTATAAAAATGGTAATTGAACAATTACATGCAAAATTCCATTAGTATTAAATAAAATTATATACAACTTAAGGAGGAGTTTACAAGGAAGAGGTTAAAAGAATTCATTGATTTTCGTTTCACAATGTTCAACATTCCTGGTCATGAAGGAAAGGAAAAAAATTGAATTATCAAGAACGACACTTTCGTCATCTTAAATGTAATAAATCCATTTAGGACAGAAAAACATCCTAAACCATTTTTAGAATCTCATATTACTAAAAAGAGACTAATGACCACAACACTTTTCCCCTTTTTTGGATAGGACATCCAACAACTACAAAGACTTTTGATCGCTTTACCTTCAGCGCAAATGAAGTTCAGCTGGTTACAGTTTCTGCTGCTCTAGAGTTCGGTCCTTCATTCACCGGCTCCAATATTACAGTGGCTGCAGGTTGCCTCGACTTTCCGATGACCTTTCCTATGCTACTGCTACTACAGGTACTCTCAAGATCCACACCTTCCCTCAGCATGGGTGTTTAGGATCGGGCCTCATTAATGGAGAGTCTTCCTCGCTTCAGCTTCCCTCGGCTTGCTTCTGCACACAGGCCTCGGGTAAAATATGGGGCTTAAGCTCTGCATTCACAACAATCGGGTGCACCTGGAAAGACTGCCAGCTCTCTCCAATCTCTTCCAATGCAGCCATAGCCACACAGGGTTTGTGAGCACAGGACCAAATCGGAGCCTGCAGGTGAAATTGTTTTTTTCTTTGCTCCGGCGTCCCTTCTGTGGTCACACTTCCTTGTGACCTGCCAGCTGCTTCCAGTTCTGTTTCTTCTACTGCTGCTGCCCTTCCAACTCCTGCTACAGCTTCATTCTATGACACCCTCCTACAACAGCACTTTATTCCCCTCGGGTGGGTTAATTAGTTTTAGGTGCAGGCCCTCAGCCTTAATAGCCTGGCCTTGCCATGGGCTTACCTGCCTGTTCTCCACCTCTGCATGCCTCTTCGTCACAGTCCCTGACGGTTTCATGTGACATGTAGTCCCTTTGTGGAGCATTAGATCTTTCTACTGCTTTGATGGTTTTTTCAACTGTTTCATTTCTCTTAATATTTTTAGAAGAGAAACAGTAAGAGTTAGCCTTCTTAGAGATAGTTGGAATAAGAATAGCCCCATTATCATCCCTTTTGGTATACCTTGGGTCTCGGCCAGATAGTTATTTTTAGGGGGGCAAGAGACTGGTTCTGGGGTTAGGCCAGTTTTAGATTTGTTATGCCTAGGTGTTGTTAACTTAGTTTTGGCTATAGGTGGAAATTCATCAGAATGACAACCTATAATCGTTCTCGGATTGTACTTGGAATCATCCAGAGAACTGTACCATGTCTCGCTTTGCAAACTCTCCTCACCACCATGGTGCCTGTCTCCACCCAGGTGATCCTCCCACCCCCAGGGTTGGGATCAGGAAGCGTCTGCACATCCTGGCCACCTGGGAGGAGACTCTAGGCTGGGCTTTAGTGGGGGAGCCACAGGATTCTCCATAGAAAGGTGCGGTTAACATACAAAGGGACTGTCAAGCAATAGATTGTCTACACAGTTAAGTAGAACAAAAATTGTTTCTAGCATTTAAGCTAGAATACTACAAGTAAAAACCTTATACGCGTTACTCAACCTTTGTGGCCATTACCATCGGAGTGGTTGTGGTGTGTGAGGGGTCAGTAATGCAAGGCGCACAACTGTTTGTGGTTTTATCCAAATTAAACATTTTATTAAAGATAAAAAGTGCAAATTAATCCTCACTAAACCTACTCTGTCAGGGACTTCCCTACCTAGTCTAAGGGGGTTACTTCTAGCATAAAAAGAATGGCCCTCGCACTAAACAACAAAACATTCAAAGTAAAACATAAACAACAGAAATGAGTGATTAACCAAGATCCATTGATTTGGATGACCTTCACCTATCCTGGTTAGATCCCTCCCTCAGGATTGCTCAAAGTCAGTTTCTCCAAATGTTCAAAAAGAAAAGTAAAGTCTTGAACTAGTTCTTGTACGTTCCAAATGAAATAAAAGTTCACCAAACAAAACTCCACTAGTAACAGTTCTTCAGCTTTCTGTTGAAAAGGTCCCCTTCCAATTTTAGCCAAGAAAACAGCACCAATGGTAATCCTGGATATTCTCCTTCCACGATTGGTTTGCCACAGTTTGTGGGATAAAGAAACAACTTCTGCTTCATCAACTTTCTTTGTGTTTCTGACTTCTCCAGCATTGGGTCTTTCATGGATTCGCATGTTTTGAATATTCGCTATCGTCCGGTTGGGAACCTCAGTCTTTTTTAGAATAGTGTTTTCCCTTGAAAAACTTCGACACTTTAGTGTCCTGTCAACGTCCTTTTGGAGCGCTTACGTACCACCCAATAGGACGTAGGGTATAAATAGACCCGCCCCCGCGGCTTCTCAGATTTCAACCGTCTCCAAAGTGTCGGGATCGCCTCGTGCTTTCTACACAATGGTGTGTTGTGGTCTTTTTCTTTCCCAATGTCGGGAAAAGCGTTTTCGGCCCTGCGCTACTTGCGGATGAAAAAGGTATATGAAGGGGACGGGCACATGGACTGCCTCTACCCTCATCACTTCGCTGATACCTGCAACATCTGCAAGGGTTTCTCGCAGAAAACATTGAAGGGCCACAATCGGCGGCTGATATATCGTGGCTGAACGATGGGGACTGCCCTCTATCGGAGGTAGGATCGGTGCGCAGTCTAGCATCGGAGAGACCTTTTCCTGCAGTTCCTCGCCGGTCGGTGCAGGCAAGTCAAAGCCCACAGAAAAGAGTGGATGCCCCTATTCAGGGAAACATCTGACAAAAGGGGCTCCTTCATCGTCTAAACCTTTTCAGTCTGACCAGTCCCGAAGGCCTGAGAAATCTTCTTCGAAAACGGACAAAAAGGACTCTTCGAAACGCTCCTCTTCAGGAGACCATCATAGGTCTTTCTCGAGTAGAGAATCTTTGAAGAACCTATCCAGAGATTCAAAAAAGGCGGGATCGCCTGACAAATCTGCGCCACAGCTGTCAGCGCCGTCGGCGGGAGTCCAGGCATCGACGGCTTCACTGCCGGCCACAGTGTCTGTCTCCACAGTGGTGTCATCGGGTGGCAATCAACGAGGGCCTGAGGTTTTCGTCGTCAACGTGCTACCAGTGAGTGGATCTTGGCAGCCTTCAGCATATGGCGCCCTTCTGCCGGACTCCTTATTACAGCAGGAGTCCGTCCTTTCAGTGTCGTCGATAGAGGATGAACGAGAGCCTGTAGTGAACCCAACAAGCCTTAGCTTACAGTACGTTGGCCCTTCAACGGCGGGAGTACAGAATGTTCCACCTGCGTCTCCTCTGCTGAACCTGCAGTCGGTGCTGTCTCTACAGGTCTTATCTACACCGCAGTCCCTATTAAGTCAGCTGGATGCAAGATTGCCTCCCGTGTGTACGCCTCCGATAACACCTATCGTCGACGCGGCAGGTGCCCCTTGTGTTCAGCGTCCACGGCTGAGTTGCCGGCTTCCCGGCCGATGAGCACAGAGCCTCCTCATTCCCACCCGTCATCGCCATCAAGAGACCTGAAATGGGAGACTGATGTGGAAATAGAGGTTACTAGGAGTCCGGCGCAACAGTCCCCTCCAGATGACTTTGTGGCATTTCATGCCATGATGGCAAAGGCCTGTGGCGAGTTTGGTCTGACCCCAGAGGAAGAAGGAAAAGATTGTTTCCTATTTGACCACATGGGAAAGAGAAGGAAGGCGGTTTTCTCCGTTCAAATCCTGGACCATGTTTGGCAGGAAGGCCTACGTACCAGGCGCCACCCATTTTCAGAGCCCCCAGTTAAAGGCAGGTTAGAGAAAAAAATTAAGGCCCCGGACTCTACGCCAAAGTGTTTGGTTGCACAACCTACCCCTGAATCAGTGGTGTCAGTGGCGGCTAGCAGGAAAGCCAGAACACAGCACAAATGCACTACACCTCCTGACAGCGAGGCTAGAACAAGATGCCTTCAGAAAAAAGGTTTTAACAGTGAGGAGGACGACAACAATTAAAGCCACTAACTCATTGGCGATTATGGCGCGCTACGACCACGAAATGTGGCATCGGCTGGCCCCTATGTTAGAACATCTACCCGAGTAACACCGAAAGGCGGCCATGTTACTGGTGCGTGAGGGTGAGGAGGCGTCAAATCGCATCATTAACATTTCTGTAGATTTAGAGGAATCTGGGTTCAAGCAGATAAATAATGGGGTGGTACTAAGGAGGCTGGCCTGGCTAAAGTGCACAGATTTTAGGCCAGAGGTTCATTACAAGGTACTGGACATGCCCTGTTAAGGGGAACAATTGTTTGGGAAAAAATAGATGAAGCCCTCAAGGGCATGAAAGAAGACTCCGATAGGTCATTGAGATCTTTGCAAAGCGTGCAGTCGTTTCGTCCCTTTCGCCCCTTTCGTGGAGCTTCAGGAAACACCCGGTTTGCTGCCTCCAGAGACCGGAACTACAATCGGTCTGGAGACTCTGCATAAGGCTATAGAGGGGCAGTACAGTCTACACGACAAAGCCATGATTTTCAGGCATCCAGAAGGAGAGGAGGACAGCCCTCTTCCGCCAAGGGTAAACAAACGAAATCACAGCAATGGCGGTCTTCGAGGAAATGTGCTGGGGGTGGTCAGCGTGGCCCTACATGTCGACGAATGGGACAAAATTACATCAGACCGTTGGGTATTGGACACAGTGAGGTTGGGCCACTCTCTGGAATTCAAGGACCCACCGGTTCCCATACCTCCCGTGTATTCTGTGCAACCTCATCTTCAGCAGGAGGTTGTACCTATGCTACAGAAAGGGGCTATAGAATTGGTTCCAGTGGCCGAGAGAGGTCAGGGGGTTTACTCTGGTTACTTCGTGGTCAAGAAACCCAACGGCAAGTGGCGACCCATTCTGGACCTTCAGGCGCTGAACAAGACTCTGCAACGCCTGAAGTTGAAGATGCTCACACTTCAGGAGGTCATTCGGTCGGTACAGCCGGGAGAATTTCTGGCGTTGTTGGATTTGCCGGACGCATATTTCCACATACCTATGCGTCGACAACACAGAACATTCCTGCGATTTGTGCTGGGTCAAAATCATTACCAATTCCGAGTGCTCCCGTTCGGTCTAAAATCGTTCCCCAGGACATTTACGAAATGTTTAGCGCCGGTGGTGGCGTGGCTCCGACGAGAAGGTCATCACGTCTACCCTTACCTGGACGACTGGCTGATGGGCAGCTCGTCTCCGGCAGTGACGCAGGCAAGTCTCAACGTTACCATGCGGCTGTTGCAATGACTAGGGTTCGCTGTCAACTTCGAAAAGTCATATCTATCTCCCTCCAGGAGCTTGGTGTTTTTGGGTGCAGAATTCCAAACTGTCAGGCCTGGTGAAGCCTTCCTTCAAGAGAATTCAAAAACTCAAGCAGAAAGCGGCAGAGTGGAGAGTTGGAACAAGAGTGTCAGTCAGAAAGTACATGTCGCTGTTGGGAGCCAATGGCGTCATGTATTCCGTTGGTGAAGGACTGTCGCCTCTTCATGAGGCCAGTACAAGAGTTTCAGGCGGACTGTGGGCTCAAAGTCCCGGGTTATGGTCCGACAAGGTGGTGGTCAACAGCGATTTACAGGAAGCTCTTCGATGGTGGCAGCTCTAGGACAATCTGACTCGAGGAGTGTCGTTACTCGAGCCGGAATTTCACTCTACAATTGTGACAGATGCCTCTCAGACAGGGTGTGGAGCGCATCTGGGGACCTTCCAGGTTCAAGGTCTGTGGTCTCCAGTCAAATAGAGTCTTCACATCAATGTGCTGGAACTGAGAGCGGCTCATTGGAATCTAAAATCGTTTTTTGCCGCACATACGCGGCTCTGTCATGAGTGTTGACGGACAATACAACCACAATGTTTTACCTCAGGAAGCAGGGGGGCAGGCATTCCAGGATACTCTCGATAGAGGCTCAGGAACTATGGCATTGGGCCCTCGAACAAAACATCAATATTGTGGCGTTTCATCTGCCGGGGGTGATGAACGTGCAGGCAGACTCTCTCAGCAGAGAAATGAACCAACTCCTTGAGTGGCAGCTGAAGGAACAGCAGGTGTCGGGCATTTTCCGAAAATGGGGTCGTCCCTCATTGGAGCTCTTCTCCACCCGAGAGAACAAAGTGCAAGGAGTTTGCCAGCAGATGGCCTCAGCCAGATTCGTTGGGGGATGCATTCTCGTTCCCGTGGACGAGCAGGTTTACGTACGCATTCCCTCTGTTTCCCACATTCAGCTGACTCTCCAGTGGATTCAGAAATACCCATGCGTGTGATTCTGGTAGCCCCGTACTGGGCCAGGCAGCTGTGGTTCTCGGACCTAATCCATCTATCCGTAGCAGAACCAGTGCGGTTACAAGTGACGCCGGACCTTCTGTTTCAAAACAAGGGTGCAGTTTGGCACCACGACCCGGGCTCTCTCAGCCTGACGGCGTGGCTCCTTACTTCTCTGAGATTGGCCTACTGAACATTCCTAGTGACTGTTGCCGCATTTTGGAGGCGGCTAGAGCTCTGTCCACGAATGTCTCCTCTGCATACAAATGGAAAAGGTTTTGTGTGTGGTGTAAGGGTGAGCCTGGGTTGGACCCTTTAAGCATTTCATCAAAGCAAATTCTGCCCTACTTATTGCACTTGGCAAAGAAAGGTTTGGCGTTCTCTTCCATAAAAGTGCACCTGGCGGCCATTTCTAGATTCCCTGGGAAGAGGCATGCTACCCCTCTGTTGCACCATTTTGGGACTGTTTACACGCAGATGTTTCAAAAAGTTCATTAAAAAAACGAAATGAAAAGTTTATTGAAAAGAAAAATGTTTATATTTGAATTGCTGTGTTTGGCAGTATTAAAGAAGAAAGCATAATGCTTGCCTCTGTTTTTAATAGAATCATGTTAGCTGTGCGCTTTGGCAATCTTCATTCTTGGGTGTTTTAAAGCCAAGTCTCTTTTACCTCCACAGGTAGACAAGGCATTCTTCTTTCCGAAAAGGGCAGCCTCTTTGCTTCTTCTGTCTTATTGCCACCAATATAATCTGCCTCTGCTTCCAGACTGCTTCTCTTTCAACTTTGTCTCAGCATTACAGATTGTTGACTTATTCTTCTTACAAGCACCCAACATCATTCCCCAGCTTCATTCACACCGTTATGGTTCCAGTAGCTACCCTGAAGCTCTATTGCCACTCTTCCAGCATTGGATAACAATGTCACACTTGTATCAGAGGACACTGGACCTTTAACAACTTTAACAACCTCAGAATGCAGGTAGATAGATTTCAACAGAGCTGGTTTTACTTTAAAAAGGGATTAACCTACTGGCTTGGGCAATGCTTGTTCTTTTCTTCAGTTCAACCACTTCTACATTTACAGAATACTTGTTCTGTATGTTACAAGGCTCAATCTTAAAAGAGAAATAGATTTAGGTACACGCTACCACTCTATGAGGAGAATCTTATCTTTAAACACCCATAAGGAATTGTACTCCCCTTTATTAACACAGTTGTACTCTGGTCAGGAATCAAAGTTGTTCAAACGCGACCTCTCTTTGATGTAATATGCCTTGTAGCAACTTGTGAAAGTCTGCTTTAGGTTTCCGATTGATTCAGAAAGCGTTCCCCTTCTTAATTGTAGACACGTGAACACTCTGGTAACGTTTATACAGTTCAACAACGAAAAAGGAAAGCGTTTCTTTATACGCAAGCACTCCAACTTGCATTAGAAGTGCGTGTGATGCATTTTCATTGTCAGCAGGACTCTTCACAGCAATTTCTGCTCGCTCCCATTCTTACGCAAGTTATTATAGAGCTGGTAACAGTTACCGGCAAGGATTTCAAAGTGAACCTGAGTACAGCGCTTCACTCACCGGCTCCAGGAACACTGCAGTTGTGGACTGCTTACACGTCCCAACTTCTTTTCCTTCTGCTACTAATTTAGGCACACTTGGGACCCACTCCCCGCTGCAGCATAGGGGTCCTCTGTCCAGCTGGTTGCAGCACAGTCACAGCTCTGCAATCACATCCACAAAGCGCACGTGGGAAGACTTTCAATCTCAACACGTCTGTTTGTGTAGCCACAGCAAAACAGCGTTTGAGAGCACAGGATTCGCTCAGGACTTGCAGGTAAATTCTGCTTTCCTCTTGCTCCAGCGTCCCTTAAGTGAACACACTTTCTCATAAACTAGCTTTGTGCTCTTCTTCTGCTATTATTGCCAGCCTTCCAGCTCTATTCTACTTCCCCCTCCTGCTGCAGTTTTGTATGCTTCTTAGGTGGGACAATTGATTTCAGGTTCAGATCCTTGTTGTTAATTGCCTGACCCTGGCAAAGACTGTTAGGCCTGCCTGCTTGCCCATCCTTCACTTCTACATGCCTCTTCAGCCCTCTTCTACGTCTCAGCCCCTATGGGATTCTGGGACATGTAGTTCACTTCAGTGAAATTAGGTTTCGAATGGATTGTGTCCTCCAACATGTTCCATTTCTTTGACATGTAATGTCCACAGCTGTGCTACTTCGGAAATTATTCGCCAAATGGCGTCCTGTGTCGGGTCGATGTCCCTCGTGACGTCACCGGATGTTATAAATAGGACACACGGTGCCCGTAGTCTCAGTTCCGTTTTTCTGCAAACGTGTTTGCTTTGAGAACTCGGTGCCCCTTGTGTATTCCTCGTGCATATGTCTTCTTCTTCGACCCCTCCGACTCCGCGGTCTGGCTTTAAGACTTGTCGGGGCTGTATGTCTAAGATGTCTATTACGGACCCGCACCGCATTTGTTTCTGGTGTCTGGGCGAGAGTCATGACACCGACAACTATTCGAAATGCCAGTCGCTGACTGCTAAGGCATTGCGGGAGCGTAAGGGGAAGTTAGAGGTAGGTAGGGTTCCTAAAACGAGTAAGTCCCGTAAATTTGCAATGGGGATGTCCACTGACGATTCGAGGGGCGACTCTCCTCGTCGGAAGGCTGTCCTGGAGTGGGTTCCGCCATTTGTCCTCGTTTCGGCATTCCCGGAAGCGCCGTCACCGGTCACCTTCCCCGTCGTCCTCGGAGGATGGCGCCGCGAGGAAAGTGGCTTGTCCCACTAAGTCCTCGACTCCGGAGGAATGGGCAGCCTTCAGGGAGTAGATGCTGGTGATTTTTCAATCCCAGAGCACAGTTCCGTCCGTGCCTTCGGAATGCCTGGGTACTCGGCGCGATACTCATCGAGAGCCGTCGATGTTCCGGTTGATCGCCAGAGACGTGCTGCATCCAGGTCTCGGTCTTCGCCCCGGCGAAAAACGCAGACATCTGGTAAGGGCTCGAGGTCGGCGTCGACTCTGTGTCCGTCGGATACGGATGACGAGGCTTTGCCTTCGCACCAGCCGTCAGTGCCATTGGCGACGCTGTAGCCGTCTGCGCCTTTGGGGCCTTTTGGCCGGAATTTGCTGATGGAGGTCCCTGGTACTGTGGATACTCCAAGGAAGGCTACATTCAAGTCTGTGATGCCTGTTAAGGATTCCAGACCCACTTCTGTCCCTAGGCAGGAGTTATTTTTTCCTCTGGATAATATCTATAAGGATGAAGAGAGGTCAGATTTGGAATTTGACTTTGTTTAGCCTGATGTGGCTCCTGTCTTTTCCGGGGACAGTCAGTTGGAAGAGTTAACGTCTATCACTCCATGATGCCAGTGGCTTGGACACCTGTCCTGAGGTGGAGTTTGGCAGGCCTGAGCCTGGGGCTCATGCTGAGTCCTCTTATAGGAGACTGATGGCTAGGGTTACTGAGTATCTTGGTTGGTCTAGTCCTCCAGAGGCATTTGTTCAGGATGACTCGACTGATATTTTGGATCAAGGGCTGTCCTCTGACCCCGTGTTAACTTTTCATTTGACTTGGCAGAAAAGGGTGGCGGCTGCTTGGCAGGCCCTACAATCTCTTCTGGCGGTTAACAAGTCATTAACTAAAAAATACCACCCTTCCAGTAGCGACCCCAGCTACCTTTCCACTCACCCCACTCCCGAGAGTTTGGTGGTTCAGGCGGCTACCCTACCATCCCTCCTGATAGGGACGACAAACGCTTCGATGGTTGGGCACGCAAGGTGTTTTCTGCGGGGAGTATGGTGCTGATGTCAGCCAACTCCACTTGTGCCTTAGCAAGATTTTCACACACACTTTGGAATTGTGTTTCTCTAGCAGCTGAGCATATTCCCGAGGGGGAAGAAAGGGATGGGTTCCTTGCTCTCGTGCAAAATGGCAAGGATGCCATGTGTGAATCCCTTCAGTCGGGATTGGACACGGCCGACAGTGTTAGCCGTTCCATGGCTTCGAGCACCGTTATATGCAGGTTTGCGTGGTTGCGGAAGTTGGGTTTTGCTCCGGATGTACAAGCCCGTCTCTGAACATGCCCTTTGATGGCACGCATTTGTTTGGCTGACGAGAACCTTGTTAGGTTGCAGACCTCAAAAGCTGCTGCAAATCTTTGAGCGCAGCTGTGCGTCAACCTCTGCCTTTTCGTCCTAGGGGACAGCAGTGGAGGGGAGGTTCCTTTTGTTACTACTCCTCTTTTGATAGGAGGCGAGGAGCCGCCAGTCAAAGGGGCCAACGTTAGAGTACCCGTGGTGGCCGGGGAAATAGAGGTGCCAAACCCGCTCAGGCAGCTGCCTCTTTGCCTTCAGGCGCAGCCGCTCCAAAACAACTATGAGGCCATGTTCCATTGTTCGCCGGTTAGGGGGCAGACTGTCTCAGCATCTCGAAGAATGGCAAGCTATTACTATTACTTCAGATGCGTGGGTTCTGGGTACAATAGCCCACGGCTACTGTCTCTCCTTACTAAAGCGGCCTCACGACAATCCACCTGGGACTGTCTCTTTGAAGCTTCCAGATCCGCTCCTTGTGCAGGAAATCTTGACCCTGCTGGAGAAAGGCGCTATAGAACTGGTGCCTGTAGCGGAGAGGAACAAGGGATGGTATTCCCCATATTTTTGGATTCCAAAGAAAGACGGGGGATTGAGACCCATCTTGGGTTGGTTGAACAAACTCCTCAGGAAGGACAAGTTCAAGATAGTTACTCTTTCTCAGGTCCTCCAGGCCCTTCAACTTCAGGATTGATTGGTGTCTGTGGACCTACAGAATGCTTACTTACATGTGCCGATTCATCCAAAGAACAGAAAGTACCTGAGGTTTGCGGCTGGCAGCTCGTGCTTTGTTTTGGGTCCTGCCATTCGGATTGACCTGCGCCCGAGGGTCTTCAGCAAGCTAATGGTGCTGGTGGCAGAGTATCTCAGGCGTGGGGGGATTCACGTCTACCCCTACCTGGACGACTGGCTGATCCGAGCGCATTGTCAAGAGAAAGCGATTAATCATCTCAGTCTAACCTGCCGCTCCCTCTACAAGCTGGGCTTCTCCCTGAATTTCAAGAAGTCGCATCTGCCACCTTCACAACAGCTCCAGTACGTCCTTGGGGAAGTACTCGCCTCTCAGGATGAGGGCTCATCACATTGTGCAGATGGTGGGCAAATTTCAACAAGCCCAGTGTCTTCCGGCTTTCGAATTCTTAAGGTTGCTCGGCCTCATGGCGTCCTGCATTTTTCTGGTGCCAGAGGCCAGGCTGAGGATGAGATCCCCGCCATGGGTCCTCAAGATGCAGTGGTCACAATTCTCAGGCATGATGTCGGATCCTGTTCAGATTCCATTCTCGGTCTCTTCTGTGGTGTACCAACGAGGGGAATCTGATGAAGGGGAGCCGTTTTGACAACCGTGGCCGGAGGTGACAGTAGTGACGGATGCTTCCCTCACAGGATGGGGTGCTCATGCAGACGATTTGACCGTCTGTGATTGTTGGTCTCCGTCAGAGTCCAAACTCCCCATCAACCTGTTAGAGCTGAGGGCCATCAGGCTGTCCCTGAAGGTTTTTCTGCCGTCTGTGCCGGGGAAGAGTATCCTGATCATGACGGATAGCAGTGGCCATGCATTACCTCAACAAAAAAAGGATGGTAGGGTCACTCCCGTTGTGCAGAGAGGCGATGCAGCTCTGGTTCTGGGCAATCCAGCAAGGAATATCACTCTGGGCAGTACATCTGGCCGGAGAGGAGAATGTGGCGGCAGACACTCTGAGCAGGCAGAGCACAGTCTCTCACGAGTGGGAGTTGGCTTAGGAAGTCCTTCTGGAGATCTTCGACCTTTGGGGAACACCACAAGTGGATCTCTTCGTGACCAGTGGCAACCGGAAGTGCGAGAGATTCTGCTCAAAGGAATTTCCTCCGAGAGGAGCCTTAGGAGACGCATTCGTAGTGGATTGGTCATTCCCATTTCTGGACGTGTTTCCTCCGGTCCCGGTCATTCCTCAGGTGTTAAGGAGGTTGCGGAGGTTCGGATCCCACATGATCCTCATTGCTCCAGATTGGGCCAGGAGAGCGTGGTACCCAGACATTCTAGAAATGTCCATCTGTCCTCCACACCGTCTTCCCTACCGAGAGGATCTTCTCCATCCAGTGGTCAAGACTCTCAACCTTCACGCTTGGTATCTGAAAGGTTGAGATATAAGGATTGGGAACTCCCGGATGACGTGATGGAGGAGTTGCTTTCGGCCTGGCAGCCTGCAACCAAATCCCTGTACCGTTGGCTTAAGTTTTGTGACTGGTGCAGAGGACACAATGTCGATCCTGTTAAGTGTTCCATTCCCATGGTTCTGTATTTCTTGCTTTCTTTGGCCCACAGGGGCCTTCAAGTAGTGTTAGGCAGAAACCTGTGCAGTTCCCTTAGGGAACACTGCAAAAGATTTAAGACTACAGGTGTTGGCAGTAAACCCACTTGGTAGCAGTCTGCACCACCCAGATTTACCTGGTAGCTGTGGCTGAGCAGTCAGACTTCCCTCAAGAAGAGTTAGGCAGTATGCAAAGTATACACAATAGGCACTCAGACACACTAATACAAGCAAACACTGACCAGAGCTTTGGTATCAAAGTATATAATTATTTATTTAAAAACACACATTTGAAACACTCCAGCACTCTTATTGTAAAATATTCTAAACACAGTTACTATTATGATATATACACCCCTTTTTCCCTATCAGATAAATCACAGTAAAACACCACTTATTTTCATACAGAGGTGAGCGCTTAACTAGATTGCACTCTAATAAGTTTGTGAGAAAGGGAGGGAAAAAGACAGAATATGAAGAGGTACACCACTCTATGATTCAGGAACACTGTTAGCAAGGCAGAGAGCAAAAAGTCACTGGTGAGCCAAAGTCCAAAGGCTGGGCCCACTCTTAGAGGGAGCAGAGCACAAATGCGCCCAAGATCACACAGTTACTCTAGGCTTAGAAAGTCTTGCAGAGGGCTCAAAAAGAGTTTAGAGAGGCTTAGAAAAGTTTAGCCAGGGTGTCCCAGGCTAACCCAGGTTCGAAAGCCGGGGGCTAAATCTACCCCGTACAGTCGGTAGCAAGGGAAGCCAGGCGGGACACAGTACCTTAAGTGGGAAGTATCCTCCAGCGGTGGCGGCAGTTCCTGGTAGTGGGTGCAAGTTGCGTCATCGTCCAGGGGAAGAGAAGATCTCGACTTGGAGGAAAGATGAAGGTCGTTGCACTACCAGGGAAGAAACCAGCCGCAGAGTTTTCCGGTTAAAGGTGGTACCTTGGTTCTCCAGCATGGGGTCTGGCATGGATTCACATGCTCATGAATATTCCCCGTCGTCAGGCTGGGAATCCTCGGTAAAGAAAAATCAGTATCAGTTTTGTTTCTGATCTGTCTTTCGTAGTAGTAACCAATCACTGATCTCTGCGTCATACTGACCACAGCCAATGACTGCCATCTCCATAAGCCCTGCCTCTGGCAGCCATCTTCATATTTTTACCGCACGTTCAAGTGTTGGGGGTCCTCTTGCTTAGCTCTCGAGCTTTTGCTGCGTTTTCGCGCTTTTTCAGGTGAATTTTCACATTTTTCGGTTAATCGAGCCTCAAGCTCCACCGTTTCTATTCCCGTTAACGGGTACCCGTTGCGGGATTCTCCTACGCCCCACAAGGGTGAAGATTTCGTCGAATCAACCTTTTGGAGGATTCCAGAAGATTTGCGGCCTACTTCGAGATGGCCCAGGACGCGAGTTCGTCACCCGAACCCAAGCTGTTTCGCAGCTGCCCTGGATGCGGGCTGCAGAATGTGCTTGAGGACGAGCATTCGCGATGCCTCTGTCTTCATGGGGACAAGACTCAAGTAGAGAAGGACTGCCAGTTCTGCAAGAACTTGTCGGAGCGGACCATGAGGGACCGTCGATCCCGTCTTGCCAGCTGGTTGGAGAAGGGCTCAACGGGTGAGAAGAAGAAGAAAGGGTCCGAGCGGGCTTCTAAGTCCTGTGCGGGCGCCCCGGCGACGGGGGCCCAACACCAGGCCAAGCACCGCGAGTCCGCTGGGTCTGGGAGCTCCGAAAGGTTGGGCTCTTCGGTCGCCAGGCAGGGCGCACCTTCCCCGGCACAGTCCACCACGAGCCAGCGCTCCGGTTTGGGGAAGAGGAAGTCCGAGACCCCGGGTAAGCTTCGGGAGAAGCTCCGTCCGATCTCGGGAGAGGGGGAGCGAGGCGTCGCCCCTCCCCCTAAGGAGAAGGCCCGGGACGCACCTAAGGTGGTGAAGGCCCCTACCCAGCAGGCAAAGGCCTCTATCGAGACGATCGCGGCGACTCTGGCCAAGCCGGCAGAGACCCCGCCAGCGGAGACTGCCTCCGGGACTAGTTTCCATGCCGCCAAGGAGGGAATCCTCTTTTCAGCCCATCGTCATGGCCACCATGATGGAAGAAGCGAGGTGGGGCACGGTAGCCTCGGAGTCAGCCTCGGAGGAGGAACTGACCGAGGCCGTGAGGAATCTCGAAGTCCAATTCGAGAAGGTTCGATCCCGTAAGGAAGATCCTCGGGAGATAACCGAGGAAGACGACGATGGCGAGGAAGAGCAGCCTTCCCTTCCGGCGCAGCCGGAACCTAGGCCTCAGGATAGCTCGGCGGCCATTTTGTCTGCGATCCAGTCCTTATGCTATAAGATAAGGACGAGATTACCACGCCCCAGGCCGGAGGACCCGCAACCTGGCCCGTCGGGAAGTCCTCAGAACAAACAACGGAGGACCCAACCCTCTCCTCCACTCGCCCCCATAAGGCCTACAGTTCCGTCCTCATCCTCGTACGAGTCAGGAGATGACGGTGCGGTGGGCTCGACGACGGGTTCTGAGGGCGACGACGACTGAATGGGTCTCCCGTCGCACGGGCCTCTCCGCCCGACGAGATTGGCTCATTCCACGCCATGATCGCCAGGGCATCCGAATTGTTCCAGCTCTGCCGGGAGGAGCAGAAAAAGAAAGGTTTCCTCTATCAGCACCGGGAGGCCAAGAGGAAGACTGTCATCGCGGTGCCTCTAATTGATGACATCTGGGAGGAGGGCCTGTCGGTACTCAAGAAACCCTCCACGGCACCAGCCAAACGGGACCGGTACGAGAAGAAATACCGGGTCCCCAAGACCGCTCCCCTGTGCCTCAGGGCCCAGCCAACGCCAGACTCGGTCGTCTCGGCGGCGGCAAAGAAGAAAGCGGCGTGGTCAGGAGCCTCAACGTCGAATTCCCCTCCGGACGGCGAGGGTAGGAAGTTGGACGCCATGGGGCGACGGGTCATTTCGTTGGCGGCGACGACGATCAAAGCGGCCAACGCCCTGGCGATCGTGGCCCGTTACGACAGGGAGCTCTGGTTTAAGCTGGCCCCCATATTGGACTTCCTACCGGACGACAAGAGGTCCGAGGCCCTGGAAATACTTCAAGAAGGCGAGGTGGCGTCGGACCACGCCATAACGGTGGCAACCGATATTGCCGATACTGGGTTCCTCCAGCTGGGCAACGGAGTTTGCCTACGATGACGGGGTTGGCTCCGGGCGACCGACTTCCGTCAGGGCGTCCAGACCAGGATGTTGGACATGCCGTTCGACGGCAGCAACTTGTTCGGGAAGGCGGTGGACGAATCCCTCCAAGCCATAAAGACGGACATGGAGACGGCCCGCGCCCTAGGAGCCCTTCAGCAACGACGGCCCTTTCGGAGCTCCGGAGGCAGACAGGGGGCCTCCAAGGGATCCAGCGGTGGTTCGTCCTACCGCCAGGCGGCACGCTCCTCATCTCAGGAGGCCTACAGGGGTCGCGGCAAGCAGGGAGCGCCTCGCTGCCGTCGGCAAGGTGGCCAGGGCGGCAAGGCCACCACCTCCAAGCATGACTGAACCGGCCGTGGCCTCGGGCCCCCACCGAAGCACCCCGGTGGGAGGCCGGCTGACGAATTTTGTCGGCGTGTGGAAGTCCATCTCCACCGACGGTTGGGTGCTGGATACCCTGGCAAGAGGACACTCTATCGAATTCCTGAAGAAGTGCCCTCACGTTCCACCTGTGGCCAGGAAGGAAAATCATGTCCCGCAACTGCTGTTGGAAGTACGGGCGATGCTCAGGAAAGGCGCCATCGAGCTCGTCCCGAAGAGGCTCCGGGATGTACTCCAGGTACTTCCTCGTCAGGAAGAAGACGGGCGGCTGGCGCCCCATCCTGGACCTTCGTCGTTTGAACAAATACATCCGGTCACAAAAGTTCAGGATGGTCACCCTCCAGCACGTGCTGGGACAGCTGGAGGAAGGCGACTTTCTATCGTCGTTGGACCTGGAGGATGCATACTTCCATGTTCCCATCCTCAAAAGTCACCAAAAGTTCCTCAGGTTCGTCGTCCAGGGACGCCACTACCAATTCAGAGCACTGCCGTTCTTATTGAAGTCGGCCCCCAGGGTATTTACCAAGTGCCTAGCACCTGTGGCGGCGCGGCTGCGCCTGCAGGGGATTCACGTCTACCCCTACCTGGACGACTGGCTCATCTGCTCAAGGACGAGGGAACTCGCCATCGAACACACTGCGAGGACCGTCCATCTACTCAGACCTGGGATTCGCCATAAATTACCCAAAGTCCCACCTGGTGCCGTCGCAGGTGGCCCTGTTTCTGGGAGCGAAGCTCGATACAGTGAGGCGCCTGGCTGCACCGTCGGAAGAACGGACGAAGACCATTCTGGGCAAAGTGCAGCGCCTGCTAGCCACAGACTTAGCCAGGGTAAGGTCCATCAAGTCCCTCCTGGGGATGATGTCCTCTTGCATCTACCTGGTGCGCCTCTGCAGACTACGGATGCGCCCTCTTCAAGAATTTCTCGACGCCCTTGGATGCAGGCGACGGGCACCTTCGAAGACAGGGTCCCCCTCAACGAGGTGTTCTGGCGGGCGATTCAGTGGTGGGGCGTTCGAGCGCACCTCACGGCGGGCAAGGACTTTCAGACGCCGGCGTACCAGGAGACGGTGACGACGGACGCCTCCCTGGAATGTTGGGGCGCCCACACCGGAGATCTCCACGCAAGAGGCCTCTGGCTCCCGGAGGAGAAGCTCCTGCACATCAACATCCTGGAACTCCGAGCCGTGTTCTGGGCTCTCAAATTGTTCCTCCCGTCGCTCAAGGGCAAGGTGGTGCGGATCTTCACGGACAACACCACGACAATGTTTTACATACGGAAGCAGGGAGGCACCAGATCCCCAGCCCTATCCAAGGAGGCACAGGATCTGTGGCACTGGGCGGTCGGAAGGAGAAAGAAACACCATCGCCGACTCACTCAGCAGGGAGCTGCGTCCGTGTCACGAGTGGGAACTGCGCCAGGATCAGGTGGATCAACTCTTCCGACGATGGGGCAAACCCCAAATCGACCTATTCGCAACAGCGACGAACTCGAAGTGCCAGAGGTTCACCAGCAGGTTTCCCCAGCCGAGAAGCATGGGCGATGCGTTCTCGTTCCCCTGGGACGGCCTATACCTGTATGCGTTCCCTCCGTTGCTGCTTCTACTCATCAACCAGCTCAAGAGGTCCCGGTGCAGAATGATCCTCGTCGCACTGGCGTGGCCGAGGCAGATCTGGTTCCCGGACCTTCTGGACTTGTCAACGTCCCCTCCCATCAAGCTGTCGGCAGACGCGGTTCTTCTCTCCAGAGAAGGAGACGCCATCTTCCACCACGACCCGGCATCGCTGAGCCTGCAGGCTTGGCTCCTGCAGCACTAGAGTTTGGAGGGTACGATATACCGGCCGACTGCAGAGAGGTTCTTGCAAAGGCCAGGGCGTCCTCGACTCTCATATGCTACGGTCACAAGTGGAAGAGGTTCTCTACCTGGTTTCCGAGCACAGAAGATCAACCCCCTACGGATTACGGCCCCTCAAGTGCTGCCGTACCTGCTATCGCTGGCAAAGGCTGGGCTAGTCCATGCCTCCATTAAGATTCATCTGGCGGCGATCTCCAGATATACCAGAGCCACAGGACGGACGTCCCTGTGGTCCCATCGACTGGTAAAAGAGTTTATGAAAGGACTGTTCCGGTCGTTCCCGCCAGTGAAAGCCCCAGCCCCGGCGTGGGAACTTAACGTGGTGCTGACCAGGCTCATGGGGCCCCCATTCGAGCCGATGCACTCCGCACCGATGAAGTTTGTGTCGTGGAAGACTGCATTCCTGGTGGCCATTACCTCCGCACGACGAATGGGAGAGATCCAGGCCCTATCCTCCAAAGCACGTACTTGACTTTCT
The DNA here is from genome assembly GCF_040938575.1 of Ambystoma mexicanum. NCBI lineage: Eukaryota > Metazoa > Chordata > Amphibia > Caudata > Ambystomatidae > Ambystoma > Ambystoma mexicanum. The sequence goes on along the minus strand of NC_090931.1, from coordinate 902,589,680 downwards.
ATGCCTCGAGGGTGGTGCTTAGGACGCACCCCTCCTTTATGCCCAAGGTGCCGTCGGACTTCCATCTTAACGAGCCCCTGGTGTTACCCGTTTTCTTCCAGTCTCCTTCGTCGCCAGCCGAGAGGACTTTGCACTCGCTGGATGTGGCTAGAGCGCTGAAGTTCTATGTGGACCGCACAAAGAGTTTTCGGAGGACATCACAGCTATTCGTGAACTTTGGTCCTGTGAATCAAGGGAAGGCTCTCTCGAAGTCTTCTATTTCCAGATGGCTCTCTGGCTGCATCATGCACTGCCACCGGTTGGCTAACCGACCGCTGCAAGGCCGTCCGAGAGCCCATTCGACCAGAGCGATCGCTGCTACTACGGCGTTCCTATCTGGTGTGCCCCTGCTGGACATCTGCAGGGCTGCTACGTGGCGGTCGACGCACACCTTTAGGAGATTCTACTGCGTCGATCGGGATTCCAGGGAGGAGTCCAGGGTCGGCCAAGCAGTGCTGCGCAACCTGTTTGCTTAAGGTGAGCCTGGTGAGGAGGTAAGAGATGCTTAATGTTGAGTTTTTTGTATTGCTTAATGTTGAGCCTTTTGCCACCTCCCGTGGTTGTGCATGTGTGTACTGCTATGTATTCTTATATTCATGAGCATGTGAATCCATGCCAGACCCCATGCCGGAGAAGGAACAAGTGACTTACCTCTAACTGTTGTTCTCCAGCATGGGTCTGGCATGGATTCACATGCGAACCCTCCCGCCTACCCCTCTGCGGCTCTTCACTTGGTCATACTGCCACTTCACGTGCTACCAAATCTGAAGATAGCTGCCAGAGGCAGGGCTTAGGGAGATGGCAGTCATTGGCTGTGGTCAGTATGACGCAGAGATCAGTGATAGGGTACTACTACGAAAGACAAATCATAAACTAAACTGATACTGATTTTTCTTTACCGAGGATTCCCAGCCTGACGACGGGGAATATTCATGAGCATGTGAATCCATGCCAGACCCATGCTGGAGAACAACAGTTACAGGTAAGTAACTTGTTCCTTTCGCGGTCGTGGTAAAACATGGTATCCCGGTTGCTGGGGTGCTTGGCACGGGCAAGGCGGCCACGAGGTACGTCAGGAAAGCGAAACGACGGTGATACTGGTTATCCCCACCAGTCAAAGGAAGAAGACTCTCCGGCGGGATATCTCCTCTGTCTTTGGGAAAAGCGGTGAGGCAGTCCAGCAGGGCTCCACCGGTGGTGGTGTCGTGGCAGGTCGGCTCAGCTTCTCCCTCGTCGGATTCTTAGGTCCTGTGGCGACTTCTGAAGTTCCAGTCCCCAAAGCCCTGCTTTTATGCAGCAAACCTTCATTCACTCAGCCTAGCTGTCACTCAAACATGCTAAGTGGTGAGCCGGCCGGCTCACCACTTGGGCCAATCAGGATGGAGTGCGACTTGAGTTGCCTAGGCATCTCAGTCCAGGGTGCCTAAATTCCCCTCCACCCCTCCTAAGTACCCCAGACAGAGTGGCACCACTTTGGAGGGCTTTTGTGGAGAAGCCTGCCAAAAAGTGGAACAAAGGGCTCGACTTGGGTTGGAGTCACAGAAGAGAACACAAACGCCATTTTAGAATCAAGTTTTGGCAAAAAATACCAACCGGAGAATTAATATTAATTAAATAAACCGGCGGTATGTTCGAGGCTACCGTAAATAATTAAATAAAGATAGTAGCCTAAAACAATGGGAAATCCCATAGGAAAATATTCGCAGTTGAATATAAAAAGTAGTATCCACTGCCACCAGCCAAAACTCGATCAGGGGGGACGGAGACGTGCCCCCTTGACTAACAGACCCTGGGGCAATCGAATTGCCCCAGCCAGTACGTCCACAATATGATGGTTTGTACTAGTTCTGTTCAGAATTTAAGACTAGTAAAGTCAATGGTGACTTTACAGGCCCTGGGAGACAGTAGTCAGTCCCAGGTATGGAGTCTATACTGGGGGTCACTAAGACACCCCTGTGTCACTGCACTGAGGGTGCTGTGTAACACACATCAAAAAAACACATGAAACCCTGTCGGGGAGTAAAATACCCCATAGCCCATTAAACACTTCTAGATTCAAAGAAACACACTCAAATCATGTCCAAGAGTGAGGGTAAAAGAGTCTCACTCTTGGCAGGAGAAAAAAATAAACCCCAAAAATCCAGCAAAGCTGCTGGGGGACTCTCTAGGTTAGGAAATTCAGCCTAAACAGAGAATTCACCCTAACAAGTAGGTACCGTTAAAGGTTACCTTGGCGGCGCTGTCTATCTTCAAGCACTCGTCTGAAGAATGTTCTTAATTTAAGATTCCTTTGATTTCCCAATTTCTAAAGGGGCTCACTAATGTGTTCCAGCCGTCCCCGTTTATGGTGCCGGTATGGGATCTGAATTTGGTCTTGGAATTCCTTATGGGTGCTCCATTTGAACCTTTGCACTCTTGTCCTTTGAGACTGTTGTCATTCAAGACGGTTTTCTTGGTTGCGGTTACATCCGCTCGGAGAGTGAGTGAATTGCTGGCACTTTAATCTAAGCCACCCTTTACGGTGTCCCATAAGGATAGGGTTGTACTGAGGGTATGTCCTTCCTTTCTACCTAAGGTAGTGTCTGAGTTTCATTTAAGACAGAAAGTAGTTCTTCCTGCTTTCTCTCCTCCTCCTCATCCTGGTAAGGAAGAGGAGCAGCTCCATAGGTTGGATCCTAGGAGAGCTCTGAGCTTTTATATGTCTAAGATGTCCAGGGTCAGAGTGTACAATCAACTCTTTGTGTGGTATGCTGGACACCGATTGGGCCAGGCTATTACCGAACAGACCTTGTCCAGGTGGATTGTCCTCCCCATTTCTGAATGTTACAGATTGGCGGGCAAGGATCCCCCTGAAGGGTTGCGAGCTCACTCTACTAGGGGTATGGCTACTTCTACAGCCCTGCAGTTCCTATTAGAAATATTTGTGATAAGGGACGGCCATGGAATCCGCACCACAAGCAGGGTTTAGGAACCCCTGCAAACTGTTAACCCTGAGATGTTAGAGGGCATGGAGCAAAGGCACAACGCTCGAGCAACCATAGGGCCCAGAGCCCTCCTCACGGACAAAGTTAGGGGGGGAAATGGGAGAGCGGGGAAAGTTGAAGGGGAAGTTTAGAGGGGAAAAGACACTAACACCGGTACTAATGCGCTCCACTGCAATCCACAAGGGGAACCAAATAAGAATTCTCAAACAAACACAAAAGAATGGGGCTAAAAATTTTAACATATATCATCAGAGGGCTGAACACGCCAGTCAAAAGGAAAAAAATGGAACACTTCCTGCACAGAGAAATTTGACATAATTACTCTCCAAGAAACCCACATACAGAAAAAAGGAGAGGCCTAACTCGGATAAGAGGCTACAAGCAAATCCTCCAATCCAATGACGAAGAGAAAAAAAAGGGAGTACTTATAGCATTCACTAGCCAACTGCAGGTCCACATCAAAGCGACACAAACGGACAAAAATGGCAGATATGTTTTTGCAAAGGTTCAGATAGACAATTAACCATAGCTACCCTATATGCTCCAAATACAGGCCAGGAAGGATTTATCAAAGATATGATCAATAAACTAGAGAACTTTGCAGAGGGAGAGGTGATCCTGACAGGTGACTTCAATCTAGCATGGAGCAGAAGGAAGACTGATCAAACCCTAAAAATAGCCTACAGGGGTCCCCCACTCAAGCGCTTAAACAGGCAATGCAGAATATGGCACTAGAGGACGTGTGGCGGAGACTCAAAGGAACAACGAAAGGCTACACATTCCACTCACATGTTCATGATACCAGTTCCAGGATCGACTAGAAATGGGCGGCAGGGACCCTAGTTGGAGAAATCCAGGACATCGAAAAAGGCCAGATCTCATTGTTGGATCACGCTCCGCTATGGATAACACTCCCCAAATTCAGAAAAAGATCCGGGCTATGGCGATGGACACTCCCCAGAGACGACATACAAGATCCAGTGGCAAAGGAAACTATCAGAGAAAAGATAGAGGAATACTTTGAGGACAATGTCACCCCGGAGGTCTCCCCAAGCACGACATGGGACGCCTTCTAAGCAGTGATAAGGGGACAACTAATAGCAATGAAAGCACAAAAAGATAAGCTTGCACATAAATGGGAAGACGAACTGGGAAAAAAATTGGAGGAAATAAGAGAAGAAATGACAAAACTCTTCCAGGAAGATAAAGAGGGCATACCGACACATCCAGAGCCAGATAGATCTGATAAGGCCCAAGAGAGCGGAGACGCAACTACTGCACACGAAACATTGGTACGCGATGAAATCGAATAAAGCAGACAAGCTACTAGCAAGACAACTAAAGGGCAAGCGGCAAGAGCAAATGGTACAATCCCTGCTGGATGGACAGGGAGCGAAGAAAACGCAAAGGAAAGACATCAAGGAACTATTCCGGGACTTCTACCAGAACCTATATTCCTCACAACGCCCGCGCGTAAGGGAACAGGCATCATTCCTAAAACATATCACTCTTCCAACGGTCACCCAGGCCGAAAAAGCAGCGCTGGATGAGCCAATAGCACCAGGAGAGGTAACAAAAGCAATAAAAGACCTCCCCAAGAACAAAGCTCCAGGCCCGGATGGCTTCACGGCGGCCTTCTACAAAACATACGCTGACCAACTTAAACCATATCTAACCACCATGTTCAACACCTTCAAGACCTCGAACAACATCACCGCCTCCATGAATGAAGCGAAGATACTAGTTTTTCACAAAAAAGGGAAAGATCCAGAAAGCCCAAGCTCATACCGCCCAATAGCCCTAATCAACGTGGATGCCAAGCTCTACACGAAGGTACTCGCGAAAAGGCTGGCACCCCTCCTCCCTAAACTGATTCATCAAGAACAATCAGGATTCATTCCCAATAGGAAAGCCCACGACAACATCAGACGCATAGTACATCTAATAGAGAAGGGCGGAATCGTGAAACTCCCATCAGCAATAATATCGCTAGATGCCGAAAAAGCGTTCGATCGGGTAGAATGGACCATGCTATTCGTGACACTACAGAAAATGGGCATGGGGAAAGAGGTCATACAAATGATCAGGGCGAACTACAACTCCCCTACGGCCAGGATCGCGGTAAACGGGGAACTGTCGGAACCCATCAGAATAGGAAGAGGCACAAAACAGGGATGCCCCCTGTCACCCCTACTGTACGCAATCTCCCTAGAACCCCTCCAGGCTAAAATCAGAACGACAACAGATATAAAGGGCATAGAGATTGGGGGGACATACGCACAAGACGGCCGCACACGCCGATGATATGCTGATGACAATAACGGAACCAAGTAAAACACTCATCCAGCAGATAGACGATTATGGGACAACCTCGGGGCTGAAAATAAATAAGCAGAAATCATCAGTTATGGCACTGGCGGGAGACATAGACGAGATCCACAAGAAAACAAAAGACCTACATCTGCAAATGGCGGAAGAGGGAGTGAGATACCTTGGAGTAACACTGACGCCAAAGATAAGACTTGTACTTGGGGGAACTTTACAAAACTCTTAGAAGATGTAAAAAGATACCTGAACAGGTGGGACCCACTGACCATCTCCTGGTGGGGCAGAATAATGGTCATCAAGATGTCGTTTCTACCCAGATTGCTCGATTACTTCCAAGCACTCCCCATTCGGATTCCTGCATCATTCTTCAAGACACTCAGTAAAACAATCACAAAATATATATGGCAGACTAAAACTCCGAGACTATCACAACAGGCACTCACAGCACATAAAATAGACGGAGGAATGGCGCTCCCCCACTTCAGAAAGTACTACGAAGCGGCACAGCTGTGGGTTCTTAACGAATGGATCACAAACACATAAGAAAAATGGTGGGAGGCACAGGACAGAGCCATTGCAAGATCAAACCTCCGCCACCTCCTGTGGAGGAAACCAGAGCACAGACACCAAAACATCAAAATAAGTGAAGTCATGGGTACTACCATGGAAATATGGGACAAAGCAACTAAGAGAGAAACCCTCACGATAGATCCAGCCCCATTCATACCCATCTTCGACAACCCAGACTTCCCCCGGGAGTGGAAAAAGGGGCATTTCAGAAATGGCGAGACGCCAACTGCACAAAAGTGGGAGATATGTTCGAGAGCCTGCAAATCAGAACCTTCACAGAATGCCAGGAACTGCTGGGTTTTACGGAAAAGGATAGATTCCAGTACGAACAGATTCACCATTGGCTCTCGACGCCAAGAATAACAAAGACCATGACAAGGGATCCCACACCATTAGAGACCTACATGATGACCCACACGGGAGAAAAAAAATGTGTCTCAAACCTCTACAAATTTATGAACGCCCAGAACGAAAACATAACTTGGCAGTACATGAAAAAATGGGAAACCACGATAGGAAAACAAATCGCGAGGGATCAATGGATATATCTCTGGCAAATAATTCCCAAATGGACACGGGCAATACAGACAAGGGAAGCGTGGACCAAAGTGTTGATTCAATGGCACTACACTCTGGAGAGACTACACAAAATGTTCCCGACAACGACGGGGAAATGCTGGAGGGGATGCGACAACATGGGAAGTTGGAGGCATATTTGGTGGGACTGCAGAGAGATACAACAATTCTGGGTGGAAGTGAAAACACAGATGCAAGAGTTATTCAAGGGAGCTGCCAACCTTGGAGAAGAAATATGGATGGGCGGCATGTGGGCCCCCGAGACAGGTCACTCACAAAGACGCAAAAGCGAAACTTCATGGGGTTCCTAATTGCAGCATGGATAGCCATAGCACAAAAATCTCCTCCAACAACGCAAGAATGGCTACACAGGATATGGACCTATCTGGCAATGGAAAGAATCGCATATAATCTCCAAGGAGACAGACAGAGCTTCGCTACAGATTGGGGAGACGCCATAGACTTCCTGCAAAGTGACTATATGCTGCAATGGTGCCCACACAACATTCGCATTCTGGACATGTTCACAGGCTAGGATCAAAACACCCTGGGAGCGCAGTGGAACTGCAGAGACGATTGAACCGGTGGGGAGGGAGCGGGGTGGGCTGAGGGGGGATTAGGGACACTGTTGAGTCCCGATGCTCATGTTTAAATAAATGCCAATAAAAATATATGTAAAAAAAAGAAATATTTGTGATGCAGTGACATGGGCTTCTATCCACACCTTTGTCAAACATTACTACCTGGATATGCTCCATGGTTAAGATACAGCCTTTGCTAAAGCGGTTCTGTATTCTGCCATATGATTGGGTATTATAAATTCTTCTCCCTCCTCCATTTTCTGGTACTGCTTTGGGAGTCTGTCAAAGATGTGGAATACGTTGGAGGACACAATCCATTCTAAGAACAAGTTACTTACCAACTGGTAACGTTCTTTCGACTGGATGTGCCTCCAACGTATTTCACATTGCCCTCCCAGCCTGCCCCTCTGGAGTATTTCCTATGCCATTGCAACTTACGTTCCCTCAAGGCCATGTGCAGTCAAGCAGGCATTGTGTACGAGCATGTTACACGTTATGGAGGAAAAAACATGAACTGAGGCTACGGGCGCCATGCCTCCTATGTATAACATCTAGTGATGTCGTTATCGACGGAGGCCATCGAGGGACATCGACCCGAGGTCATCGACGCAGGACGCCCTCTGCCAAAAAATTTCCGAAGTAGCACTGTTGTGGACATTACATGTCAAAGATGTGGAATACGTTGGAGGAACATCCAGTCGAAAGAACATCGTCAGTTGGTAAGTAACTTGTTCATTTCTACTTCTGGTATACTTTTAATGGTAGATTTAATTCCCTTTGTATTTTTAAAATGGGGATTGTAGGTTTCAACCTTATTAGAGGAAGATAGTGTAGAGAAGGCAACATTGCCATTATTTCTAGTAGTATACCTTTGGTATTGTGGATGATGTTTGAGTTTAGGGATAACAAAGATGTATTCTTTTGGAGTACGAGGTTTGGATGCTACAACCTTGGGTTTTACCACTTTAGTTTTAGCCAGAGGTTAAGAGATATTAAAATTACAGTAAGTCATAACCTCTGCTGGCATAATGGTAAAAAATATTCCCTTGAGAGGAAAAATACTGTGCCTCATCCCACGGCATCTCCTTTCTATCCCCGGGGCTTGCCTACACCCAGGTAATCCTCCCGCTGTACCCTTGCCCCAGGATTGACATCGGGAAGCGTCTGGCCACCTGGGAGGAGACTTTAGGCAGAGGTTTGGTGAGGGATCTGCAGGATTCTTCACAGGTGCCAAAGCTTGTCTGCAAAGGTAGCGTATTGGTCTGTTGTAGAAGGGGGATATTGGGAAGTGAAGGAACAACAGAAGACAAACAACTACCAACTGATAGATCGAGAAAATATGAATGTTGGTGAAGAGGTGATATGATCTTCCAAGTAGGAGTGCACGGTTTGTCATATAAGGTAATCAGACGAACGGCTGATTATCAAACATGTATACGATTGCAATTAAGGTGTGTAATTGGGCTACCTACTACACTTTATAATCAATAATGTCTAATGCAATACTGTTACAAGAGTTTAAGTGGATGTGGGGATGTTAGATTAGGTATTGTGGCCCTTGTAAAATTATAAAGCAGTGGTAAAAGGGCAACCTCTCAGTAAATAAGTTGCACATAGTGCACACAAAAGTGTAAAAATAAGGCACCACTGACATCCACTTATCTAGGCTATACTGAATACTGGACACATTACCACAAACTAAAGAAAAAGGGAAAACCAGATTCTCCTGCACTTCTGACCATAAAGTAGTCAGTAATATTAGAAGCCATGAATGAGACACCACCACAGGGGACTCGTAGTTTTTGCTATAAACCTTTATTCAAAATCAAACAGGGAAATGCCTTACTATCCCTATACTACAATTTATTTTCCTACCTCAACCAAAAATGAAGGTATCTGTCCATTGTCAAGATATCCAATGTAAAAATACGTCCTGTGTCTGAAATCTTATTCTGGCTTGCGCACTCTAAAAATGAACTCTAATGTGCAAAGGATATTCTCTATGGATCTCAAGGTGCACAGATGTTCCAATTCAACGAAAAAGATACAACTCCAGTCAAAAAATTCCAAGTGGACAATTTTCTCAGTTCCAGGGAATGGCTCCCTTCCCTGGGTTCCTGTTAACAATATGCAAGTTTCTTGTAGCCCAAGAGCATAGCTTCTCCCTCTTGGCACGCACAGTTCTTAGAGAATTAGTTCCTTCCCCAGGTTCCTTTTACAGCTTAGTTAAAATAAAAGAATAATGTTTCAAATAGTTCAAGATCCTAGGACATGTGACTTCCTAAGGACACTCTTGTAATTTTACATGCTTTTGATTATCCCTGGTATACTCCCCTGCCAGAATTTCCTTGCAGTCTTTTACACATTTTATATTCACCTGATATTTTCTATTACCAGGACTTCGATACAATAATTCTCTTCACCTGGTGTTCTCTCCTGCCAGGACTTTCATGCCGTAACTTTATTCCAATTCTCTTTTACCCATGAAAAAATACCAGCCCAATGTTGGCGTATCATTTCTTGAATGGTTCTCTTTTTCATATATTGAGATTTTGCCCCTCTCTCAAGTTTACTCACCTTTACTCAGTTTTCTCACTCTGTCCCTTTAAGATGCGGGTTCAGTTACCCATTTGTGAAATAGCTTTTTCACAGATTTCACTTTGCTCACTAGTAGTGTAGCCTTTAGATTTATTTGCTTCTTGACATACTTCACTTTGCTTACGGATAGCTAGTTCGAAGCAGCGCACACTTCCAGGTAACCCTCTCCGCTTCACTGTGCTTACTGGGTGCTCAAAGTGTCTCTTGCGCCCCTCTGCTTTTGTTCTCTTCTGATTGTGGGCACAGCGTGCGACTTGTGCCGGTCTTCGGTTTATGCTGGCTTACTCTTATGTCCCGTCCCTTTTCCTCCATACGGTATGGGCGTCCCTCTTTTTTTCACCAGGAAAATCTTCTTCCCCTTTAAATTTAGAGGAGCATGGCCCTGGGAGCATGCGCTCGACCTGAATCCGCCCACCGGTGCCACTCCTCAGTCCCCTTTTCCGCGTCGACGGTGTTAGGCAGAATCCTGTGCATTGCCCTTAGGGACCACTACACACAATTAAGACTACAAGTGGTAATACAAGTTTACCTTTCGTACAAGCCTGTACTACTATGTTAAAGTGGTAGCAGTAGCGGAGCAGCCAGGCTTATCTCGAGTATGTGAGCAGTAGCATAGATTACACAAAGGGACCACAGTTACTGTGAATCAAGCAAACACTGACTCAAGGTTTCAGGTAAAAAATACATTTACTTTTAAACCATTTGTTATAAACACAACACTTCTATTAATTCAAAACCACGCTTAAAATAGACTACAACCAACCAATTCACTTTGTACAGTATAACTCAAGGTAACGGACCGGTGTTGTGAAACAAAAGACGTTACCGGGAATACATATGCGATCACTTTTTGACAGTAATGACAGTTCGGTCTTACTAAAGATACGCGTATCCGCGGCAAGAAATGTTACCGGGAAAAAAAACACTTAGCACCTGAGTTAACTAGAGAAAGTTGGGGGCAAAAATCATAGGCAATACTTTTGTCAAGGCAGACAGAATCAGAGAACACTCGTTGACAGAAATTCAAGAGTCAATAGGCCGGAGCCAGTGTCAAGTGGAACTGCGTTCCTGTTGTCGAGGATCACACAGTCGGAACGGTTCAAGATTCACCGTAGCCAGGAGTACTTAGCTATTGTCAATAGAGGAAGCAAAAGTTATAAGGAGGAGGGAAGATGAGGGCAAGCCTTGTAGGAGGAGAAAGGGGATTCACCCTAATTCCTCAAGCAGAACACAGTACCTTATTCAGTGAAGAAGGTGGTGCCATGGCAGTTGTTCCTGGTAGTTTCCTGCAAACCCACGGTTCCTGGAGCTTCGGCACGAAGGACGACGTCTGGAGGGGTCTGCACCACACAGGGATGAAGCTGGCAGCAGCGACGGTGAATAAAAGGTGCGCTCCTTAAAAACAGGAGAGGCTCTTCAGATGGCTATCCGGACCACTACAGCAGTGTGCAGCGATTTCAACTATGAAGAGGATCCTCTGGCTGTGGCAGATGAGCTGGTTATCCCCACCAGGCTCAAGGGAAGAGACTCCGGACTGGATCTTCTCTGGTCGTCGAAGGGTAGATGGCTCAGGACTGCAGCAGGGCTTCACCGGGATGGGATAGGTGCAGCAGCGGTCTTCTTCTCAGATTCTCTTCGGTTCCTTGTAGTTCCAGTGGCGACTCTGGCTTCCAGCCCAAGAGACCTGCCTTTTATGCAAAAATCCCCCATTCACACAGCCTGACTGTCAATCACGCAGCAGGGGGGTTGTCCAGCCTGGACAACCACCTCAGCCAATCATGGCAAAGTGCGACTTGGGTTTCCTAGGATACCCTCTGCAGGGGGTGACTACACCCCTCCCTCACATTCAACCCACCTAAACACCCAGGCGCCTAGAGGAGGGCTTCTTGGCAGAAGCCCGCCAAAAGACAGTGAACAAAGAAGGCAAACCCGGTTTGCCACGCAAAGTAAAACACAAGAAGGACTTTAACAAAAAGAAATGTGAATAAACCCGACTGGAGCCAAAAGAAAGAGTATTTGGTCAAGTGGGTTTATGTTCGAGGCTAATATAATAGCCTAAAACACTACCACGTTTATATAGTATAATCGCGGTAGAAAAGTTAGGGTAGATACCACTGCCACCAGCCAAGTCTAAATGTTAAAAGAGCGAAACAATGCTCTAGGAGGTACAGATAAAAAGGGCTAAGGATTAACCCTTTCCAGTACTCCATGTAAGATGGGGGTGTACTGGATTTGTGGTTATTTGACTAAGTAAAGTAAATGGTAACTTTACCCTTTTCTGGGGGGCTGTAGTCAGCCTCAGAAATGGAGTCGGTGGGAAGTTTAAAGGACAACCCTGTGTCACTGCACTGAAGGTGCTGTGTAACACACAAAAGAAGGGGGCTACAGAAGTGGTGTACTCCAGAGTCCACAATCATAAAAACAGATGAAATACACATGGCAAAACACAGGTAAGAGTGGGAAAAAGGGTTGCACTCAAGTGGAAAAAATAAACTCCAAAAATCCAGCAAAGCTGCTGGGGGGACTCACTGGGTGAGGGAAATTAGCCATATAATGAGAATTCTCCCTAACCGACGGGAACGGGCCGATTTCACCACCGCTCTTGGGGCTTGGCTTCAGCCATGTAATACCACACGCTCTTCCTCGGATCTTACTTGTATCTTTTCTTTAGAAGGGATTGTGTCCTCCGACGTATTCCTTATCTTTTATAATTCGTCTCTTGCTTGCTGGCCTCGGAAAAGAAATTCTCAGTAGAGAGTGCTGCGCATCAACGTCCATCGAGTTGGTGTCCCTCGACAGCCACCGTATCGGTGCCGACGTCACCATACCCATAAATAGCTACGTGCAGCACCCGTTGCTCAGTTCCGTTTTTCCGCGCTTCGTGGTGCCTCGGAATATCGTTGCTCAGTTCTTCAGTTAAATATACTTCATTATTCCTGGAATACCGACCAGTACTCGATGGCTTCCTCATCCGAACCGACAACTCCACGGTCCGGCTTCAAAAAATGTCGAGACTGTGGAAAGAAAATGTCGTTGATGGATCCTCACAGGATCTGTTTGTGGTGCCTGGGAGTTGAGCACCATTGTTCGGAGTGCGAGGACTGCATGTCCATGACGGCGAAAGCCTTGAAGGAGCATAAGGGGAAGCTTGAGAGAGGTAAGGCAGTTTAAACTTCTTCAAAAGTTTCCTCAGCGGAGTCGAGACATTCGTCTCCTCGCCATCACAAAAGACATTCTCGTTCTAGGTCTCGAAGCAGTTCCCATCACTCTTCGAGATCCAAGCATTCAAAAAAGAGACGTTGAAGATTCCCTGCCTCGTCGTCGTCTTCCGTTTCCCCGAAAAGGGTCTCCTGCCCCACAAAACATAGCTCTCAGGCTCAGTGGGAGGAATTCAGGAAAAGGATGCTTAGCGTCTTCGAGAAAGCGGCCTCGACCCCCTCGAAGACTGCTGAGGGCGATACCCTGGGTGAAGGACCCGAAAAATCAAAACGCTGCGAGTCGCAGCACCCGGCGAAAGAAGTTACTCGAGAGCGTCACGAACCCGCGAGTAAAGGCAAGGTTGCGTCTTCAACACCGTCGTCGAAGATCCCTTCGACGCATAGATCTGCGTCTTCAACGCCATTATCGAAGGGTTCTTCGACGCACAGGTCAGTCGATTCGATGCCATCTTCGACGCCGAGAAAGAACAAACCCACAGCCAGTGGCCATACCCAGAGCCTCGATCACGAGAATGTCGTCGACAACCTCGAGTAGAATTCCGATACTCTCGAATTCCTCGAGGCCTCTACCAACTTTCTCGATGCCTTTTTCGATGGTTTCGAAGCCTTTAACGTCTGTGTCGACAACGTTTTCTCAGCCAATTATGACGAATTCCGCCCCTTTTGCTCTGGAAATGGGATTTATACCATTTCCAAGATCTGATAATTCCAGAGCCTTAGCATCTATTTATGAAGAAGGGGAGAATTCGGATCAGGAGAGACCTTTTGAGTTGCAGGTATCTGCAACTCCTGTACCAGAGAAATTTACCTCTGAGGAAGGTAGGTTTAAGGACCTCCAAGAATCCTTACATGAAGCAAGTGGGTTGGACATTTCCCCAGAAGTGGAATTTGCCAAACCAGACCCAGGGGAACATGCTGAAACCCCTTATAGAACCTTGATGGCAAGGATAATAGAGTTTATGGGGTGGTTTACACCCTCACCTGCTTTTCAGCAAGACGACCTCACAGACATTTTGGTTAAAGGTCCACAGGAGGATCCTGTGGTGCCATTTCATGCGGCATTACAAAGGAAAATATTGGCAAACTGGGAAACCCCTGAGGTTATCCCGGCGGTTAACAAATAATTATCAGCCAAGTATAGGGTGTCTACTGCTGCCCCTGAATATTTATCCAAACACCCAACTCCGGAGAGTCTGGTTGTTCAGGCAGCAACTTCATCAGGTAGTAAATCGGCTGACCCTACTGTTCCACAGGACAGGGATGACAAGAGATATGACTCTATGGCCAAAAAAGTCTTTTCTGCATGTAGCATGGCGTTGAAATCCATCAATGCTACTTGTACGCTCGCAAGGTTCAGCCACACACTTTGGGAGTGTGCTTCATCAGCGGCTGACTGCCTCCCAGAGGGAAAAGAAAGGGAGCGTTTCTTAACATCATTAAGGATGGTAAAAACGCAATGGGCGAATCCCTTCAAACTGGCATCGATTCTGAGGCCTAATTTCCTCCCAAAGGTGGTTTCTGAATTCCACATCACTCAGAAAATTACCTTACCTTCATTCTATCCTCCTGCCCATCCAGGGAAAGAGGAAGAAAGGCTACACAGGCTGGACCCAAGGTGGGCTTTAAGCTTTTACATCAGCAGACTTGCTAGGTTTAGGCAAGCAGACCAACTGTTCGTAGGTTACTCAGGGCACAAATTGGGACTACCGATAACAAAACAGACCATTTCCAGATGGATTATTTTGGCCATTCTGGAATGTTTAAAACTTGCAGGGAAAGAGCCTCCTCAAAATCTTAGGGTTCATTTGAACCAGGGGTATCGCAGCCTCTTCGGCCCTCCAAAGAGGGGTTCCGGTTCGAGAGATATGTGCAGCTGCCACATGGTCGTCTGCACATTCCTTCACAAGAATTTACAACCTGGATTCCTCCTCTAGTCAAGAGACTTGGTTTGGCAAAGCAGTTTTACATTCTGTTCATTCCTAAAGGGAAACATGGCGTTTTTACTCCCACATCCAATTACACACCACTGCTATGGGAGTCTATCAAAGATAAGGAATACGTCGGAGGACACAATCCCTTCGAAGAAGAAGTTACTTATTACCTGGTAACATTCTTTCGATGGGATGTTCCTCCGACATATTCCTTATCGCCCCTCCCATCTATCCCCGCAGTAATACTTCCCTTGTGGTTGCAGCTTACACTACAAAACGGAACTGAGCAACGGACGCTGCGCGTGGCTATTTATGGGCATGGTAACGTCGGCGCCGACACAGTGGCTGTCGAGGGACACCAACTCGACGGACGTCGATGCGCAGCATCCTCTACTGAGAAAATGTTTTCCGAGGCCAGCAAGCTGGAGACGAATTATCAAAGATAAGGAATACGTCGGAGGAACATCCCATCGAAAGAACGTTGCCAGGTAAGAAGTAACTTGTTCTTTTCAATCAGGAATTTGGTTCTCCGACGCCACGCTCTTCCTCGGCGCATGTCGACTTCATTGCGCTTTAGGAGGTATCCAGTCTGCGAGGCGCTCTTCCCTACATCCGATCCCCACGCTCTTTCCCTCTGCTGCCTTGGGTCTGACCACGGCTGGGAAGGTTGTACCGCGTGCGACACACTGACTCCACGCGCACTGAAGAACAGGCTAGCCAGGTGGAGGGAGCTCTTCGACAGATCGCCTCTGGAGGACTTAAATGACTTTGTCAAACATTGATCAACGCCCACGACGAGGCCACTGTTTACCACTGTCGAGGGGGTCTCCGGACACCTCCAGTGTCCGTGCTGATGGGCCGCAAGGTTCTTTCACCGGGGTTACACCTGAGAGGCAACACCCTAGTACCGGCATCATGTCTGAGGGGGCACCTTTACGCAGCACTACCGGCATCTCTGCCGAGGGCAATACGCCTCATGTTCTAACACCAAGTGTCTTGGACGAGGCTGGGCCCAGTGAGCCTGGCACCATGACTTCAGCACGTGGCACGCAGCTCGAAAAGATGGCCGCCGCACCAGCTAAAATGGCTGCTCGTCCGATACCTCCCCTAGTAATGGAGTGGGTAGAGGAACGAGTTGCAAGGTGGGACTCTGGTCAACCAAGTACGTGGCCTGCAGTTTATCCATCAGCAGCGCAGGGCAGGTTTCCCCTGCACCCCAGGCAGAGTGTGACCCGGCCCCAGCAGCCGCCAGCCACTCAATTTCACCTGCCACCTCTTCAGCCTCCGAAGACAGGTTCTTCGAAAGGTTCCTAGCGCTGATGCAAACTCTCCAGATCGTGGCCATCCATTGGGATACTCAGGGCCATCCATTGGGATACTATCACGGACATGCTCCCTCCGGTCACTCCACCGGTGCCCATAGTCATTCCTCCTATGACTACGGTGCCACAGGTCCCAGCGCAGCCCCGTTGCCCCAGCCGGCTCCTTCGATTCTGGCTCCCCTGCCTCCCACAGTACAGGCGTTTCCACACCTGCCTCCACAGCAGCCACCGGCTCTGGTCTCCACACCACAGCCCACAGCGCCAGTACTCGACCACCCGTCCCGGATCCTCCTGGCACTCTGGTGGATACAAACGAGGAGGAGGACCCTGACACGCCGTCCTTAGCCAGGGCCTTTTCACGAACGCTGTGCAGGTCTGGCAGAATATTTGGTTGTTGTAACAAGAGGGAGAGCCCTACTGGCGGAACCTTGGGCTGGGTACAAGTATGTATAACTAGGGGGCTGGTAGCCGCCGGAGAAATTGAACCATTCTTGATTTGTATGATTTGTAGAGTGTTGTGCTACTTATGGGGAATTGTAGTGGTATTAAAAATAATCACCTGCTTCCCAGCATGCAAGTATTGCAAAATATACTCACTTAGTGACGAATTAACAGTATATTTTAGAACAAATCATAACAATCGGATCTAGAAAGAGAAGAAAGAACATTTCTAAGCAACACTGCATTGGATAATGACAAAGAAAAATTAAAAGAAATTAACAAAACTATGGATCATTTCATGGCAGACGAAGGATTGCCCACCACCTAACTAATGTGCAAGATGTTACTATACTTAACAAAATTTTGCGTACCTGACAAATTGCAAGAGCAAGGCCCTGTTTTTTTCTAAGAACAATGCATTTGAAACCTTGCTTTTTTCTTTACCTAACCAAAACGTCATATTTATGGTTAAAATGCACTGAATTCTGTTTGAAAATGTGTCTGTCAATATTGTTTCACAATTAGTTTATACTGACATCAGGATGAAGTATAATCCAGATGTGCTTTACTAGTAGGTTGGAGAATTAGTGAAACTGCCTTCGACCACTTCCTTTGGTTTAAATATTCAGAACCAATTTGTTTTTAAGAATGCTTTTCATGTAGAGAGTATTTTTCTGTTAAACAACTGCTTAACATTGCTTTCTACCCTTATCCTAAAACTCATGTTGAGTATTGATGTGGATAAATCTGTTGTTGAATATTGCCTCCATTCCTTGATTATATGTTAATGTTAATGTTAGTGCGTGGTACAAATGTCCTTTAACATTATCACCACCGGAGTGGTCCCCTGGCGGCTCTGAAAGAGGGAGGCAGAGGTGGGTTAGTGGGTGGAGGCTGGAAAAGTGCAAGATTGCAGTGATGTGCTGTTGGCAGCCTCAGCCCGGTGGTTCCGTCGGCTGGGCCTGGGGTGTATGCGGCCGGTAGTCATCGTGTGCTGATGTGCGAGTCTGTGTGCGTTTTTGTTTTGTTGTTGCAGTGTAGTGAAGTTTGTGCGGTTTGTTGTGCTGGAGGTTTGTAGTTGTGTTTGGTTTGGAGTTTGAGAGGTGTATGCAGAGAAGCAAATTGTTAGTGGTATTGGTTATTTGGTATCTCTATTATCCTGGATTGACCGGTTGGGCTTGTGTAATCTTACACGACGGGGTGCTTGTGCACCCTGTGCCTCAGAAGGTACGTGCCCGTTTTGCATCGAGGCCGCTTGAGCATTTAGCTGTCCCCTCCGTCCGCTCCCTCAATAACTTTGCATGCTCCTCACCCCCACCCACATGACCAGCGCACCTGCTAGTGTCCATACTTCCGATTGTGTGGTGATTGGTGGTATCTCGTCCGTTCCACAACCCCGTGGTACCTAGTTGTAGCTGTACGGGCGGTGGGGGATGGTAAGGATTGGCTGGGGTTGTTGCCTCTGTCTCCCTGGGTCTCGCAGGTGGACCCCTGTGTCCCGGTATACATAATGACTATGATTTTTTCTGGTGTATTTATCTATTTTTTGTTTTTTTTGTTCATTTGATCTTCATTTATAACATATGTAAATAAATATATGTCCCCTGAAGTAAGGGGTTTACAATAATTGTTATGATTTGTTCTAATATATACTGTTAATTCTTCACTAAGTGAGTATATTTTGCAATACTTGCATGCTGGGAAGCAGGTGATTATTTTTAACACCACTACAATTCCCCATAAGTAGCACAACATTCTACAAATCAAGAATGGTTCCATTTTTCCGGCGGCTACCAACCCCCTAGTTATACATACTGGCAGAATATTTGCAACTTCTTCAGCTTGAGGTAGAGCAGCCTGATGAGGGGATCTTGGCAGACGTCCTCACCTTAAGACCCCCTACCAAAATGGGGATACCGATGCAGAAAGATGTTGCTGTGGCCATAAAAGGATGGCTCAAGCCACACTCTGCCCAACCTGTCAATCGGCGCTTCGACGCCAAGTATAGGCAAATGGAGGGGGATACACTCTTGCTTTCAGCGCATCCTCAGCTGCACTCTTCAGTCATCACTGCAGCGTCACTCTACTCTAAGCCTCAGTCGTCCTCGGCCACCTCATCCTTGACGCTGCTAGGCAAGGAGGAGAAGATCTTGGAGGCGTACGGGAAAATGCTGTACTCCAACGCCTCCTTGCACCTGCGTAAAGCCAACGCCGATGCAATGCTGGCAGCCGTTCACCAAAGGCTCTGGAGGGAGATTGCAGACTTCCTCCCGGAGCTTCCGGCACAGAGCCAAGCTCGCTTCAAGGCAGGTTTAGGAGAAGTCGGGCTGGTAGCGCAGGACATGGGCATTACAGAAACTTGGCTCCGCGAAGGCTCAGGACCTGCCCTCTCCCTAGCGCTCCCACCAGGATATACTATCCTCTGACAAGATAGACCCACTGCTAAAGGTGGGGGGTAGCCCTCATAATTAAGGAGTCTCTATCAGTATGACAAACCATCTCATTTCCTGGAGAGAACATGAACTCGCTCTCAGTCAAGATGTTGTATCTCCCAACACCATCATTGCGATGCACATAGCCTATCGCCCGCCAGGCCCGATAACAGACTTCCAAAATAACTTAATCCATCTGCTGGGTGAAAATCTGAAAACTACAACTAAATCAGTTCTTGTGGGTGACTTTAATCCGGGCTTCAATGATTACAAAGATGCACTCTCAAAGGACTTAGCTAAAGCACTAAAGGAACTTGGCTTACACCAAAAAATATTCAATCCCACCCACTGCAAATGGTGCACCCTAGACTGGGTAGTCGACCACAACTGTGATGTGGATATCGGCTCCAACACGCCTACCCCCTGGACTGACCATCACTTGATCCACTTCATCCCCACTGTCTCCAACACTCAAGAAACATGCATACCTATCTAAACTGCTCTAGTAGAAGTGTACGGAACCTTACCAAAGAAAGGATCCTTCCCCACCTAGATACCCTAGCCCTCGATGTCCCTCTCTCATCAGACCATTCTGTATTAGCTGAAATCTACAATACCACGCTCAAAACAGCCATTGACACCATTGCACCACTAGAGAGCAAAAAAGAGAAAAAAAAAACTCTAATTCTTGGTTCTCCCCAGAACTGAAAGAATTACGTGCTGTCAAGCGTAAAGCCATTAGCAAATGGCAAGGATCCCCACAGGACTCCACGCTTACCGCCTACAGAACATTAGCAACTCAATACAAGAAAGCCATAATCCTTGCAAAAGCCTCTTCTTTCAACAATAGGATCACCAACGCTACCTCTGAATCCAAAGAACTCTTTGCCATCTTCAAAGAATTGTCCATGCCAGTAACCAATACACCAGAAGTCAATAAAGATGATGCCTGGTGCAACAGTGTGCAAACAGCACTGTTAGGCAGAATCCTGTGCAGTGCCCTTAGGGACCACTACACAAGATTAAGACTACAGGTGGTAGTACAATTTCACCTTTGGTACAAGCCTGTACTACACAGTTATAGTGGTAGCAGTAGCGGAGCAACCAGACTTATCTCAAGAGAAAATGAGCAGTAGTAGAGATTACACAAAGGACTACAATTACTGTGATTCAAGCAAACACTGACTCATGGTTTCTGGTTAAAAAGTATAATACATTTATTTTTAAACCATCTGTTCATAAAACACTTCACTTCTATTCAATTTTAAACCACACTCAAAATACACTACACACAACCAATTCCTCTTGTGCAGATCAATTCAAGGTAAGTACATTGAGATTTGACAGACCATTGTTATGAAACAAAGACGTTACCGTGGGTTAATACCTGATCACTTTTTGACAGTAATGACAGTTCGGTCTTACAAAAGAAAGGCAAACCCTCAAGAAGAAATGTTACCGAATTCAAACACACTTAGCACATGAATTAACACAAGAAAATTGGGGATAAAAATCACAGGCAATACTTTTGTCAAAGCATATAGAATCAGAGGCTACTTTCTATAAAGTAGATACAAGTCAATAGGCCTGCGCCAGTGTCAAATGGAACAGGGGTCCTGTTGTCGAGGATCACAAGGTTAGAACAGTTCACAATTCGAGATTGCCAGGAGTACTTAGATATTGTCAAAAGGAAGCAAACGTTATAAGAGGGAAGGAAGACAAGGACAAGCCTTGGGTGAGGAAAAGGTTCACTCAAATTCCTCGAAGTTGGACACAGTACCTTATTAGTTTGAAAAAAAGCTGGTGCCACAGCAGTTGTTCCTGGTAGTTCCTGCAGACTCACGGTCCCTGGAGCTTAAGTCGTGGGGACAAGGACGACGACGTCTGGAGCGATCTGCACTACCTAGAGAGGAGGCCAGCAGCAGCGGAACAACGGTGAATAAAAGGTGCGCTCCTTTAAAACAGGAGAGGCTCTTCAGATGGCTATCCGAACCACTATAGCTGTGTGCAGCGATTTCGACCAAGAACAGGATCCTAGGACTATGGAAGGTGAGGTGGTTGATCCCACCAGGCTCAAGGGAAGAAGACTCTTGTCTGGATCTTCTCTTGTCGTTGAAGGGTAGATAGCTCAGGACTGCAGCAGGGCTTCACCAGGACTCAGGAGTGCATCAGCCATCTTCTTCTCCGCTTCTTTTCGGTTCCTTGCAGTTCCAGTGGCGACTCTGACTGCCAGCCCAAGAGTCCTGCCTTTACTGCCAAAATCCCCCATTCATACAGCCTGGCTGTCAATCACTCAGCAGGGGGGTTGTCCGGCCCGGACAACCACCTCAGCCAATCGACACACAGTGTGACTTGGGTCTCCCAAGATGACCCTGTGCAGGGGGTGACTACACCCCTCCCTCACATTCAGCCCACCTAGACACCCAGGCGCCAAAGGAGGGCTTCTTGGAGAAGCCCGCCAAAGCACGGCAAACAAAGAAGGCATACCTGGTTTGCCGTGCAAAGTAAAACACAAGAAGGACTTTAACAAAAATAAATGGCTATATAACCCGACCGGAGCCAAACTAAAAAGTATTTGGCCAAGCGGGGTTAAGTTCAAGGCTAATACAATAGCCTAAAACAGTACCACGTTTATATAATATAATCGCGGTAGAAAAGATAGGGTAGGTACCACTGCCACCAGCCACGTCTTAATGTTAAGGGATGTAAGATGGTGTGTACTGGGTCTGTGGAAATCATGAGTATATGAAGTTAATGGCAACTTTACATGTTTCTAGGGGACAGTAGTCAGCCCCAGAAAAATGGAGTCAGTGGGAAGTTTTAGAGACAACCCTGTGTCACTGCACTGAAGGTGCTGTGTAACGCACACAAAAGGTTGGGCTCATGGAGTGGTGTGGGTCCAGAGCCCAAGATCACACAAATAGTAGAAATACACATGGCAAAACACATGTAAGAGTTGGAAAAAGGTTCACACTCTTACCACGTGGAAAAAATAAACCCCAGAAATCCAGCAAAGCTGCTGAGGCACTCACTAGGTAAGGGAAATTAGCCATAAATGAGAATTCTCCCTAACAAGCACTGATCAACAAAATTTCAATGAACACCACAAGGTCCTCTCCAAAGACTTAAGGCCCCTCAGACAACTAGTTGTGACTCAAAAGAGAAAACACTCTTCTTGTTTAGGGAGGTAACCGATTCTGAAGTATTGGACGCTTTACGGAAAATCAGACCATCCAACTGCAAAGGCGATGTTTGCCCTGCTAAGCTGGTCAAAGAATGTGCAGACACATTAGCACCATTCATTAAAACCTTCATTAAAATCTAATTCAGTCCCTGCATGCCTAAAAGAGGCAAGGGTCCGCCATCTTCTGAAAAAACCTCCACTAGAGCCTGAGCCAACAGTTATAAACCTATAACCACTGGGCCATTCCTCCTTAAAATCTTGGATAAAATGGCTTACACCCAAATATAGCAGTTTTTGGAAGCCAACAGAATCCTGGGCAAAAAGCAGTCTGGCTTCCGACCGGGCCATGGAACGGAATCTGCCTTACTTGATCTCAAGATTCAACTCAATTACATCATGGGCAAAGGCAAGCTGGCACTTCTCCTTCTCTTAGATCTGTCGGCCGCGTTTGATCTCGTTAACCGTGATACCGTCTGTAAACAACTCAAAAATGCGGCTCACTTCGCCCCTGAAGCTACAGCTTGGATATAGTCTTTCTCAACAGGAGACTCATGAGGGTTTTTTCGGAAACGGCTTCTGCAGCACCTACCACCATACAATGTGGAGTACCGCAGGGTTACTGCACTGCACCAACTCTATATAATTTTTTCACCCTACCACTTTTCAATGACTTGGACAATCGCGGCGTAGCATACACAAACTATGCCAACGACAAATCGTACTACCCTTAACTGATTCCTATGAACAAGACTCTGCAGCCCTGGCTAGCATTTACACAGCCATCCAGACATGGATGGCAGCAAATGACCTTTGTCTCAATGGAGAGAAAACGGAGATCCCACTGGTAGGCACCAAAGAGACACTCAATAAACTTGAACCCAAATACATGACCTTCAATATTGACAACACCCCTATTGCTGTGTCACCGTCGGTCAAAACCTTGGGGGTTTTCCTTGATTCCTCCCTGTCCATGACACGCCAAGTCAGCGCCATTGCCTCCTCGGCAGCACCCGCCACCAAAATCATAAACGCGGTCAAACCTTACCTATCTACCAAAAACTGCCTTGCAATAGCTAGGGCCACAGTCAGCGCCAAACTAGACAACTGTAATGCACCTTTCCTGGGAACCTCAGCCAAAAACCTCCATAGACTTCAAGTCACGCAAAACAACTCCCTCAGGGCATCTGTAAACATCCCCATAAAGGAACACAGTCAAAGAGCGCATCCTATTCAAAACCATGGCTATCACACACAAGTGCCTTTCACGCACATCCCCTCCACCCCCCTATCTATCTGAAAAGATTACCCCCATCACATCATCCAGACACATTAGGTCACACCTCTCCAACCAGAGCTATGTCCCTTCCTTCAAAAGAACTAAAGCAGGAGGCTCTAGCTTCCAACATCTGGCACCAAAAAACTGGAATGAACTGCCCACAGCACTCAAAAATGAAACCTCATACACCATCTTCCGCAAAGTGCTGAAAACCACACTCTTCAACTAACTTAGCAACGTGATGTCAATAACTTAATGCAAATATCGTTTTATATTGGTTGTGCTGGCTCCACTGTAACCACGGGACCCATCATGTTATTGAGTTCCACTGAAACCAAGGAACCTTATTTCTGTCTGTGTTTACTGACCATGTATTTGTACCCATCCTGCACCTAAGTAAGTTTTTCTGTAACAGCGCCACGATGCCCAAGGGCCGATATGCGCTTTATAAATGTAAAAAATTAAAAATCTGGGACACGAGCACTAAGAGTGTCTTTCCCTCAGAGGACAAGATCTCGGCCATCAAGAGAGCCACTACTCACTTCCTCTCCAGGGCAGTGACCTCGGCCTGGTTGTATCAACACCTGTTGGGTATTATGGCAGCGGTCCTGTTGGCCGTACCCCACACAAGACTCAGGATGAGGCGATTACAGCTGCACTTCGCAGCCTCATGGAATCAGGTGAAGGGCTCCCAAGCAGAGTCAGTCAACATTCCTCCCTTTCTCCACTCAGGCCTCAAGTGGTAGTCCGTGGACTACAACCTGTGGCAAGGAAAACCCTTCCGACAGCCGGCCCCTCAGATCACCGTTACTACGGACTCTTCCCTAGAAGGTTGGGGAGCCACCCTGGACAGCCACAGCGTCCATGGAACCTGGACTCGGCAGGAGTCCCACATGAATTGGCTAGAATTGAAGGCCATATGGCTGGCTTTCAAGGCCTTTCTCCCTCTTATCGAGGGCAAGACAGTTCTTATCCAAACAGACAACTCCACCAGCATGTACTATGTCAACAACCAGATCCCCTCCACTGTGCAACCTACCAGACAGCATGTGGGAATGGACACTGGAGAACAACATCTACCTCACGGCCGTCCACCTCCAGGGGAATCCTACCTGGAAGTGGACCGGCTCAGCAGACTGGGGCAGACAATTACAAGTGGCAACTAAATGACCTGGTACTGAAGGAGATCTTCCTCAGGTGGGGCATCCCCAAGTGGATCTGTTTGCCTCCCGGGACAAGAAATGCCAGCATTTCACCGCCTGGCAGGGGCAAGGCTCCGGCTCCCTGGGCGACGCCTTCCAGATACAGTGATCTACAGTGATACAGAACGACATGACGGCATACGCCTTCCCACCCACACCCCTGGTCCACAGGGTGATCTGCAAGATAAAGGAATCTTGTCACCTCAGCATCATTCTGATAGCTCCTTGGTGGCCGGCGAGACCGTGGTTCTCCGAGCTTCTCAGCCTATCGGACAGGCCACCCATTCACCTACCGCTGGGCCCAGCTCCTTTCCTGGCCCAGCATGGGTGAAGGATGCTCCACCCTGCTCCCCACAAACTAGCCCTTGCAGCGTGGTTCCTGAGCAGGTCATGCTCACACTTTAGCCTATCTCAGGCTAACCTAGAGAGCATCCAGGGTGCTAGAAACAGGGCTACTAACGGCTATTAAGGACGCCTACGAATGGCAGCACAAGCCAGTGCCAGCTAACTTGCATGCCCATGCGGTCAGAGCCAAGGCCACAGTCATCGCGTTCCAACGGCATGTGCAGTGACAGGTCATCAGCTGGGTGGTTACCTGGGCCGCCCCTTCGGTTTTCTGTAAGCACTAATGTTTGGATGCCGCCTCTATGTCGGACACGGCTTTTGGGCAGGCAACCTATTTTCTTAATGAGGGTCTCCTCTCCAGCCTGGGGCTACATGCAGTTGTAATCGCCCATACAGTATGGTGGAAAGGGGACGGGACCTAAGAGTAATTAATAGTTACTCACCGTAGTGACTAACATACTCCTAGTCCATAGTCCCCCTTCCTCCATATGTCCCACTATCCTCCCCCCAGATAAAATAGTTGTCATTAGGCAATGTTGTATATTGTCGACACATCTATGGGGACTGAGGAGTGGTGCCGGTGGGCTGAGTCAGGCGAGCGCATGCTCCCAGGGCAGTGCACCTCTAAATTTAAAGGGGAAGAAGATGTTTCTGGTGAAAAAGTTTGTGTCTCGTCCCTAGCGAGGGACGCCCATACAGTATGGAAGAAAGGGAACTATAGACTAAGAGTATGTTAGTCACTACAGTGAGTACATATTAATTTCTCCTCCGCAACCTGCAAAGGCAACACCTTCCCAAGGAAGTGCCCAAGCAGGAGAGACCTTTCAGGTCCTAAGGCCAGCAAGAGCACTGAGGCTGCTCCAGCTACCGACCACCAGGCTGAGGGGTCGCAAGATCCTACCGGTGAAGGCTCTGAGAGGCCACAAGGCTCTATTACCGGGTCCCAACCCAAGAGGCTACGCCCTAACACCGGACCCATGTCTGAGGGAAGGCCCCAACCACCACTGCTCAGCGTACTGGTGGAAGCTGGTCCCAGCTCTGCAAGTTCATCAGCAAGTTCATCGACGCAGGCACATGGCACAAGCAAAACAAAATAGCTGCCGGGCCAGACAAAATGGCGGCTCACCCGACGCCTTTTCCCTTTGGAGACCAGGCAGTGGAACGAGCTTCCAGGTGGGATTGGTCAACCCCTTGGTCACTTGGTCCTCATCCTATCCATCCACTTTGCAGGGCAGACACACTTCGCCCCTTTCTGCGAGACAAGGCACGCCCAGGACACAGCAGCCTCAGGCTCCCCTCCGGCCTGTGAAGACAGGTTCTTCGAGACGTTCCTTGCCCTCATGACATCACCACAGATGGGTAGCATCCTCAGGGATGTGATCAGGGACATGCTCCCTCCTGTACAGCCGTAAGCACCCACGGCCACACCACCCCTGGGTCCAGCTCAGCCCCCAGCTCCCATGCCTGTTCCAGTCACAGCAGCCCCAGCTCTGCCACCTCAGCAGCCTCCGGCAGTGATAATCAGCAAGCCACAGCTGCCTGCGCCCAGCACTCCTCCGGCTCCCCTGGACCCGTAGGGCACAACAGTGGACACAGACGAAGAAGAGGACCCGGACACCCCATCGTCGGCCAAAGCTTTTCGCAAGCGGCTGGTGGGCTTAGCTCAGTACTTAGAACAGGTGGAACAACCGGAGGCAAGGGTACTGGCTGAAGTTCTCACGCTACGTCCTATATCTAGAACGGGAATTCCACTTCATAAGGATGTCGTAGCGCTTGGCAAAAAAGGTTGGCTTAAGCCACACGCTACCCAACCTACCAATAGGTGTCTCAACTAAGTACAGGCAAACGGGGAAGAAAATGTATTCGAACGCCGCTCTCCACCTGCGCCAGGCCAACGCCATGTTGGCTGCTGTCAACCAGAAGCTGTGGCAGGGAATTGCCGATTTCCTCCCTGAGCTCCCCACCAACAGCCAGGCTTGCTTCAGGGCTGGGCTGGCGGAGGCCCAGATCGTGGCACAAAACATAATGGAGTCCACTGTGGCCCACATTGACATTTCAGGGCGAACCATCTGTATTGCCACGGATGTGAGAAGGATGACTTGGCTCAGGGCGACAAAATTCAATCCAGATGTGCAGGAACACATACTAGACCTGCATTTCGAGTGGGGAGACATGTTCCATTCAACAACGGATGAGGAACTCCATAAGAAAAAGAATAGCTCCTACAGCCAGACACACCAGCGCTCTGACATGGGTTGGTTCTTTCCGTGGCTTTAGAGGCTTCCATGAGAGACGGTCCAGGTTGCCTGGACAGATCCCCCTAGCCAGCACAGGTGCAAACAGCACAAGGCGGCTAACCAGGGTTTTTTCCCCATCCTCCTCCTCTGCCCCAGCCTCAGAGGGGTTGTGACAGGCCCATCCGGATCCACAAGTCTCCGGTGGGGGCAGGCTTGCCCTTCGCGTACACCGCTGGTAGACAAGGTTCACAGACCCTTGGATCCTCTCTGTAGTATCCACAGGCTTCCGGCTCCCCATTCCTCCTTCTCCCCCCCCCCCCCTCTGCTCCCACAGATTGGCACAGCAACTCTGTTGGCGGAAATCCGCTCACTCATAGCGAGCCAGGCAGTGGAGTAAATCTCAGCCTCGCAGTGGGGCATGGGCTTCTATTCACACATTTTCACCATGTACAAAAAGATCCAGGCTGGCCTGAGATTTATGTTAGGCCCTTCCCCTCCAAAAATTCAAGATGGTTACCCCAGCCTTCTTAGCAGAGAAATTGTGTGTGAGAGACTGAATGTGCGCCCTGGATCTGAAAGATGCCTAAATGCACGTCCCGGTCTGGGAACCACATCGGTCCTTCTTGAGGTTCAGGATCATGGGTCTATCGATCTCAAAAAGTCACAGTTGTTGCCCATGCACAGTCTGTCCTTCCTGGGCCTTATCTGGGACACAAGCTCTGAGAGGATCTTCCTCTCAGCAGACAAGATTGCAGCTATTAAGAGGGCCACTGGACATCCCAGCAGAGCAATGACCTCAGCATGGTGGTAGCAACACCTGTTGGGAGTCATGGCCACATGTCTCCTCGCAGTGCCATATACGAGGCTCAAAATGAGGAGACTGCAGCTGCACTTCTCAGCCTCCTGGAATCAGGAGAAGGGATCTCAGGCGGAGCAGTTCAGCATACCACAACATCTCCACCAGGATCTAGTCTAGTGGGGTACAGACATCAACCTGCGGCTAGGCAGGCCCTTCCGTCAGCCGGCACCTCACGTCACCATTACAACAGTCTCAATCCTAGAGGGATGGGGGGGGGGTCTACCCTGATCAAGCCACAGTGTCCATGGAGTAGGTTAACATCAGGAGCAGCTGGCGCACATCAAATGGCTCGAGATGATGGCTATCTGGCTTGCCCTCAAAGTCTTCCTCCCTATGATCACCGGCAAGTCTATTCTCATTCAGATAGACAGCTCCACCTGCATGTATTACATCAACAAGCAGGGTGGCACCTGGTTTCCTCCCCTCTGCAGACTGTCGATCGACATTTGGGAGTGGGCTCTGGTGAACAACATGCACTTGTTGGCAATCCACCTCCCAGGGGACTCCAACCTAGAGCCGGACAGGCTCAGCAGGCTGGGCTTGGACAACTGCGAATGCCAATTTAACGAGGAGGTCCTTCAGGGGATGGTCACCAGGTGGGGTCATCTGCAGGCGGACCTCTTTGCCACCAGTACCAAGAGGAGATGCCCCCAGTTCGCCTCATGGCTGGGGAAAGGCAGGGTTTAGTCAGGCGACTCGATGCAGATCCCGTGGAACAACATGAACGCGTACACTCCGCCACCCCCCCTCCCTGTGTACAGGGTCATCTGCAGGGTCAGGGAGTCGTGGGGCCTTCGGCTCATCCTGATAGCTCCATGGTGGCCCGCAAGACCCTAGTTCTAGGAACTTCTCAGTCTGTTGGATTAGCCCCCGGTACACCTCCCGGTGGGCCCGCCACACCTACTCTCCCAGCAAGGGGGCACAGTGGTTCACTGCACCCATAGATGTTAGCCCTCGCAGCGTGGTTCCTGAACAGGTTACCCTGTAGCATCTGCACCTGTAACAGGCTAACCTGGGTATCATACAAGGGGCTTGGAGCGACGCTGCCAGGAGCCATTGCAAAAGCAAGTGGACCAGGTTCTGTCACTGGGCAGAATCAAAGGAAATGGATCCATTAACTTGCTCGTTGGACAACGTCCTATCCTTCTCAGCGCACCTCGCCCACTCAGGGGTGCAGGTACACATGCTGCACGTATCTGGCGGCCATTGGGGCCTACAAGAACTCAGACGAGGAGGTCTTTTCATCCTCAAATATGGTGGATAAGAGGCACTTGGCGGTCTGACTAGACTGTATCCACCTATAGACCTTAATGTGGTCTTGGTCGTCCTGGCGCATAATCCATTTGAACCTATGGTATCCGCGGACATCCGGCTAGTTGACATCCAGACTGCCCTGCTAGTGGGCCTTCCTCACGCCGAATCAGCAAAATCCAGACGTTGGTGGCTTCAGAGCCATATACTACATTTCACAAGGACATGGTGGTGCTCAGAACACACCCCACATTTCTATCTAAGGATGTCTCCTCTTTTCACCTGAATGGGGAGATGGTATTACCGACATTCTTTGCAGACCCGAAGGATGAGGCTCATAGGGTATTGCACTGTCTGGATGTCAGACTTGCACTGAGATTTTACCTGTACAGAAACAAGAGCTTCTCTAAATGAGACTCCCTCTTCACCTTTGATGGAACAAAACCAGGCTGTCGGGCCTCCAGGTCTTCCATAGCCAGGTGGTGGGTGGGGTTATGGCCATCAAGGAGGCGTATGAGGGGCAGCACAAGCCATGGCCAGCAAACATGCATGCCCACGCCATCAGAGCTAAGGACACGGCAGTAGTTTTCCAAAGACACATTCCGTGGCAGGTTATCAGCAAAGCAGCTACGTGAGCTACTCCCTCAGCCTTCTGCAAGCACTACTGCTTGGATGCCAGCACCAGGTGAGACTTGGCATTTGGCCAGGCAGTGTTGAGGAACTTGTTTTCCTAAGAGGGGCAACTCTCCACCTTGGGGCTACATTCAGTTGTAATCACCCATACAGTATGGAGGAAAGGGGACTATGGACTAGGGGTATGTTAGTCACTACAGTGAGTAACTTATCATTTCTGTAGAGCTGCTATTGTGCTTGTGTGTGTCTCTCAAATTGGCTAGCTCTGTTGATTGTTTCCTTTGACCCTCACATTGCAGGTCGGGGTCTTCAATTGTTAAAAGGCTTTGGGGCATCAGAACATCAGGTGGAAGCCCTGTCTCCTTTTACTGGTTCCCTGGTGCCTTGCTGCAAGGTGTAGAGTGCTCCCTGGCCCATCCGTGTCTCCAGCTATTCTCTCATGCTTGCTCTGGCTCCCTCGGATGTCTGCTTTCTGGTACAGTTTTCATGTGCGTACTGGGATCCTGGCTTGTGAGTGGGTTATCAGGTTTGCAGTTTGCAGTCTGCATCTGCTTCCTGCTCGCTGTTTGGTACAGCGCATGCTGATTTCCTCTCATTTTGCTGGGGCCCGCTTGGTCACAAAAGGTCCAGCAGGCTTTGGTGCCAAATCACTGTTCTCATAAGTTCTCTTGGGAAATGTTACTGTTTTTTTTTCTAAATATTTTCAGGTTTTAACACTAGATAAACCTATGGATCTCCTGTGATGCAAGCATCGCCCATAGCCTTGTCTATTTTTGTCTTCTTTGACCTACATGTAAGATCTATGAACGGAGGGAGAGGCCACATCACTTAAGTTCAAGCAAGGTCTTGATCAAGGAAGTGTCTTTGTGACTCCCACCTTGTGCCTCCACAACGTGGTTTGTATGGTAGGCCCAAAACCCGATCGTGAAAATCAATCCAAGCAAATAATAATGGAGTGCACGAATTACAAGAAAAACAGTTTTTAACACTTGCAAATTACGGCCCAGGAGGGTCAGTTAGCTCTGTGGAACTGAAAACGCTCTTGTTCCGCCCACATTGAGTTACCGTATTTAACTGTCGCTTACCCACAAATCTCTCAATTCTCTGCCTCCCAGTCTGAGAACAGACCAATCTTACCACAAGTTTACATCCAACACCATCATATGGCTAAAATCTAATGACCAGGAATAATAACCCCTGCCTAGGATACAGCTAGAATTGATCGGCTACCGCTAAGATACCCACTATATGATATGATATCTTCATTTCTCTGCTTGTATCCTTGTACTTATCTCCGTTCACCTGATTTTATTCTGTATATATTGCTCTCTGGAAATTGCCTGCCTATTCTTTTCCTGTATACTATGTCTGTAAATAAGCACCCTCTGTATATACACTCCTGTTATTATTACCTGTACGTAAACTGTATACATTGTTGTGTAACTAAGCTTCGCATATACTTGTAACTGTTGCACCCTGTTACCCGAGGGTATGATGCGTATTATAAATAATAAAACAAACATACCTAAAGACAAAAACCACAAAATTAGAATACATTACAAATATCAAATACATGTTAATCCTACATTCCCTATTGGCTCCCACCTATACAAAAATCTAAACACAATCTACTTTAGTACATCACCCGTGACCATGCTAAGAACAGCCCCCTACCAATGATCTAATTGTGCAGTCGGTGAAAATGCTTCATCCTGATAGGCCAAATTTATGATTGTGGCATTTACTAAAATGGAATGCCTTAGTTGGTCAAGGCAAGTTAATTTAACTTCTGATGTGCAGACCCACCGGAACGACCCAATCATGTAGTGAAGAGTAAAGTCAACCAATTGGATACAGCAATATCCTCTCCCATGAGCTGAGTCAATTTGGCAAACCAGATAGTTCTCAGGCCTTGTAGTGGTTTACTCTGCAACACTTTTTGCAACTCCCACTTTGCAACATCTTGCTATCCCTAGCACGCATTCTTTTGGCTATTTCTTGGAAACTAGGTAGCTTCATTAAAAACGTAGCTGAGGCTCCACTCTTTGGAAATTAATTTCTGATATTTATATGTGCTACCAAGCCATTCTATTGCAGACCCAGTTGTCCCAGCACTCTAGGGGGCAGTATTACCATGATCTAGATTTGACTTTTTTGGCAATGCCTTCACCAAGGCTCTGTTCACACCAAAATATGTCCTTCGCAACTCTTGTATTTTATCCATCATCAAGAACACAAACGTTATTCTACATTTCACTGAACGCTCCTGAGAAACAGCTAAGCCCTGCAACAATAACTAAAATTAGTCCTGCACCTTACCTTTCCTCCGAAGACCTTGGCGTACTGAACACTCGCTGGGGGAAGCAGGAGTAAAGTTTAGTTAAATGAAAAGACAGAGGCTCAGAACTGCGGCCTGGTACCCTAAATGACAAAATTTCTGCACACTTTGATGAGGCCTAGTTCAAAATGGCCAGACCCTGGCTACTGTGGCAAGAGGCTCTTATACTAATAGAAACGAGTAACATTATCTTTGCTGGCCATCATTCCAAGATATGCTTGATAGCCTAGTATTCTCTGAATCTTGCAAAACTAAATCCCATTTAAAAATTGATCTAACTCAGCGACAAATGACAAACACTAACACTAATATCCATGGTAATAGAACATCTGCATCTTGTACTTCTCTACATGTTTGGGGCGTTGCACCTGCATTCCAACAAGTTCAATGCTTTTGGGAAAGATTTCTCTTTTGGCAACTTTCCCGCCATAGTTTCTATGGACCCCCAATCTTTTTTGCTTTATTTAACCTGTTCTGACCTTTTATGGGAATGTAAAGACTTCAGCGTCACTCCCCTGGCCTTTTGCTCATTTGTTATGCGGAAGTTGATCAGTCCTTCAGACTATCAGTATTGGGGAACTGTTTCCCTTTTTTCTTTTACATTTATGTAACTCTTTAACATTGCACACAACATTTACAATGCAGTTCAATGGGGATACTGTTGTATCACCCTATTCTTTAACACTTGGAATTTTTTGGTTACTTTTATATGCGCCTGAAGACAAGCTCATAGCAGCAATTATATTTTTTCAGTTTGTGTTATTGCTAGTGTTAAAAGCATATGGCTACTAAACGTGGTAAGTGCCCTAAAATGGCCATGCCACAGGTTTTTCACTTATTTGGCCATATTGTTGTTTGGCCGCCTTCCTGCTTTGCCCTGTCAGGAAATCTCATAAAAGGTCATGCACTTGCTGCTGGTTGCGGGGGCTAGTGCTGCCTTTGTTTGTGCTTGGCCCAGGAAGTGGGTGGGACTGTCTTGTCCACATCTGTGGTGCCAGAGCCTGGGTGTGGGGCATGAGTGAAACCAATAGTCTTCCTTGATAGTTTAACTACTGGCTGTTTGGATGGTGCAGATCCTTACCATTGGTGGGCTTTTACTTGCTTCCAGGCTGGAGTTTGGATAAGAAAAGGACTCCTGCAGCCATTTCTTCAGATCAGTTTTGGAGCCAAGAATCCCTCTTAGATGAACAGCTGCCTGAAGATCCAAAGCAGACTTCTGAAGACACCTGACATCCCTTCCTGCGTCTGGCTCGGTGAAGCCCTGTTGGACTACCTGATCGGCAAAGGCCCTGTGCGATGCTTCAACCCCTGGACTAGTGGGACCAACCAGTTTCAACGTGTTCTCGGGAATCCAGCTGTCCTGAGCCTTCAGAAGTGTCCCTCGACCACCCAGTGGACTGACCAGCCCTCCAGTGGGCTACCTCAAGAACCGTCACCTTTTCCACATTTGCCCCCAGAACTTTGGTGGTTGTCCGCTTGTGGTAGAAGTCTCCTTCCAGCAGAATGTCGGTGTCCCGGCCTCAAGGGATCTTGTCTTGGAAGGACTTACACAACCGCGACTGGAAGGACGCCTGCTGCAGTCTGTGTATGGTGGCCGTCGTTGGAACTCGCCTTCCCCCATCATGTGAAGTGTCCTGAAGAAGACTGCATCAGTGAATCTTGCATTTCTACATCACAAGGGTTCCACTCTGCTCCTGGACCTAACCGAAGGAATCCTTGCACCCGCAGCTCCTTGGCACCTCTCACCAGAACCAACGGCAACAAATCCAACCTCCAGCGACCACCCAGTCATCTGGAAAAATCAGAGTCCGGCGAGGGTAAGTAAACACAAAGCATTTGTCTCCCTCTGTCCTCCACATGATAATATTGAGAACAAGTCCTTTTTGTCATTCCATTCCTCTGCCTTTTGGTCTTCTAACCCGGGTAGAACCATCTGAAAGATAAGAACACATTTTACTTACCTAGTAACTTCGTTGCATCTCTTCTTTTGAACAATAACCAACAAAAGTTACTTACCTGCTACAGATACATTTTGGGGAGAAGCATTGTGGCTCCTGTGACCTTTGGGCACGAGGCCCCAGTCTTCTTAGGGATTGGACTGCTGAAGTTTGGGAATATCACTTGTGACTTTCTTCCATCTTAGCTGCATCACTTCACTTACCCCCTTTGCTGATTTAAGTAATTGAATACATTTTAAGAACTGTGCAGAACCTGGCGTCCTCACTTCTTTTCCAACTGGATCCTTCTCTCAGGTGGCTGGTGAAAGGCCATCACTTTTTGATCATGACCCTGGGGGTGGATATGCGAGGGAGGATCACCTGGGTGGAAGGAACTTGGGAGAGGACGTCCTTAGGTGAGGTATGGTATCCCCTTTTCCTTTTCACAATGAAAACTCTATCCCTCAAGCCTTTGTAGGCTATTGACAGCCCTTTCTCTTTTCTTCACTCCAAACTGTCCCCCAGAAATACCACCTTAGTACTAAGACCAGGAAGAGACCAACTAGCCTCATTTGACTGGTAGACACACATATCAGAGACAACACAGAGTTACACATGCTCCTTTTATGAAATCAGACCGTCCCAAGCACTACTTGGTACTGAGATGAAGAAGAGGGCATGGGTGGAACAATCAGGCATGTCCACCTAATGGATTTCACCATAGTCGGGCAATCGGACTTAACGACCCACACCTGGGGTCACTTAACACTTCTAATGAATATAAGGCTCGCTGCATTCAAACAGGAGGAACGGGCTGG
The DNA here is from genome assembly GCF_040938575.1 of Ambystoma mexicanum. NCBI lineage: Eukaryota > Metazoa > Chordata > Amphibia > Caudata > Ambystomatidae > Ambystoma > Ambystoma mexicanum. Next base: position 902,554,580 of record NC_090931.1, on the reverse strand, counting down.
AGAGAAGGGAGCTGAAGATCCAGGTGCCGAGAGTCGTGTCCAGAAGGATAGAGCGATGCTGAGGCCATGGTCAGCCTCAAAAGGGTCTGGAGGCCCTGCTACCCTCCTGAACGGGTCAGTGCAGCAGGAGCTTTGGGACTCTCATTGACCCCAGCCTTTGCGGGAAACCAGGAGAGTGAGCGGTGCTCTGTGGATGCCGCGAGGGAGAGGCAGAGTTTGGGGAAGCCGGAAAGCTGAAAGTGTTGAGTAGCCCATCGCGAAGGACTACAAGCAGAAGGAAGCTGACGTGTGCGACTGGTGAGTGTAAAGCAGAGAAATACTCTGGTAACTTGTTACAAAGTACTTTTGAATGGCGAACGAACTGAAAGCCATTTCAAGTACGTTTGAATGCCGAACAAGTACATTTGAATACCGAGTGAACTGGAAGTTGTAAGCACTTTTTGAATGCTGCACGGAGTAAAAAGGAAGTTAAGCACTTGCGAATGGAGTGAAAGAAAGTTGATGCATGTGGCATATACCATGGAATATATTGTATGAAACAAGTATTGAAAACGTCAAGAGAATACCAAGAAGGTTATGTAAAGGAAAAAAACAAGTATTGGCCCAAAGCTAAAATGGTCCCATGAATTGCAGTTTAAGGGGAAATCTGGGTTGGCAAGTGCCAGACGAATACAGAAAAGTGTAATAAAGTGCATAGTGGCCAAACAAGCCACGGAACAATGTCAGAAGTGTGTGACACTGGGGAATCAACTAAACATCACTGTCAGATGGAAGCTGTGGCTAATTGTAGATGGAAGCCGTTAAGAAGGGGTTGCTGTTGCGTGTCCTGTAATGAGTGGACCTTGTTGTCAGACAACTGTGCCTAGACCGAGTGCACTGCATGGAAACACTAATAAGTACACATAAAGAAGCTTGTGTTTTGCAACAACACTGTGTCTGAATTTCAAGTCAAGAAACAGAACTGCCTAAATGAATTGGTGTCAAGTATTGATATCAAAGGAGCTGGGAAGTGTTGCAAGGAACTGTTATTTCTGAAAGCTGATATTTTGTGAACTATTTTGAACTTGGGGAAGCTGATCATAAGACAAAAGCTGGAAGAATCTCTGAACTTCCTTTGGAACACTATTCATTTTGATGCCGACATCCCTACACATTGTATACAGTTAGTTTTGAGGGCAAGTATTGGTTTTGGACACACAGATATTTCATTTGGACTTCCTGACACAGACTATCCTTAGTTTTTTTTAGGTAGGGAAATCCCACCTTAGCATAGCGCAAGTTAGGCTTTACCCCATCATGCATTTTAAGTTAAATTCAACCTTTGAGAACAAATTTGAATCTGTTGTCTGTTTCTACTTCATGATGCCTTCATAGAACCTATGGTAAATGTATATATGTTTTATTATTGAGTATTGTGTAATAGTATGTCCTGCTTGTTTTTATTTTAGTTTGTGTTTAAGGCCTGTAATAAATAACTGTATTTTTTTACATTCCTTTCTAAATTGAATTATTTTGTGGTTCACTGTGTGGACTCATTATGGACCTTTGACCCCACTCACACGCTCCTGAGAATAGCCTGGACTACTCTCCACATTTACCTTGATTGGGTTTTGGCTAACTTCTAAGAGTTCCCTCCTTCACTAGAACTAGGGTGGCCTTCTAAAATCTGTCCACTATGCCAGATTCAAGAAATCCAACTTACAAAGGCTCTAGCGAGATTGGCTTGGCACTCTGGTTTCTAGTGCTGGAAACTCTATTCTTGGCCCAGAGACATAGTTCGAGGTCTGACTTAACCACAACTTAAATATTCCGTTACTCAAGAAAACAGATGTTCGTAGTTGCTCTGAGTTCAGATCGTGGAGTCCAAGTTACAGGCCATGTTGTTAACAATGTTTCAGCTATTTTCTGAAGAATAAGTAACATCAGGAGCCCAACCTTCTTTTCTTCCAAATATTGTGCCTAAACCTAACCTTTAGCAAAAGGTTCACCTTCCAGGGTTTTCCCTCCCAACATTTCGACGTGGAGCAAAGATGTCATGAATTAGAGCCTAGAAAAGTCTTTCAGATTTATTTACTTCTAGGATGAATCAATTAATGATTAGCAATTAGCTTTCAATGCGTTTTGTATGACCCAAAAAGCATAAGAAAAATCCAAGAGTACTGTTTTTTTGTGTATAGTCTTTTGCATTAAGACATGCTTTGAATATGCCCCCAATGTAGTTCCAGGGTGCATTCAGAGGCCAGGCATCAACTTCAGAGAGGGTTAAAGTGTTGAAAATGTGTCATGCAGAAAATTGGGTATCCCTACACAATTTAACTAACTGCAACCACCTTCACACTCGTGCTGGAAAGGATGCGAAAGTGGGAACGTCTCTGCATAAGGTGGTTCCGGATATGAAAGTGCTTCCTTGCACTTTTCCCGGCTCCACTTATTATTGGCTTGGCTTTGTCTGTAGGGAGAAATTACTGTTTCCATCTGAAGGAACTTTAGTGTCTGATGTTCCTCAATTCAATTGCATCCAACATTTGAATGGGCCTTCTTTGAGGCTTTTACTTTGCATATTTCCTGTGGTTACCAATTTTAGAATTTATTATTTTACTCATATGTAATACATGGTATAGTTCGTAAGGAAAATGTCTCTATCTTCGCTATTGATCTTGTACTCTACCTGTGAACTGTGCAAAATTCGACAAAATCATCTGCCCTCTGGAAAATAGCCTAGGCCATCTATCTTCAATCGACCAATGTTCCTTTCTGAAATCAAACTCCTTTTCTAGTTCTCACATCCCCATTTCCAGCAACAGCATCGGGATAGTGCTGTCGCTAAGATGTATCAAAGAAAATGTAGAGGACCTGTAGGTTGACACTAAAGTTGGCCTTGTTAGCGCTGAACTACATGTTTGTCTGTCGCCATGCACTAAACAGTAGGCAGCCCAGAGTAAACCTTGGTGTTTTGTTCAAGAATTTTTCTTTTCAATGCACTTCCCCTGTACATGTGACTAACATAACTTAAACACATAAAAATACTGTACAGTGGCTTTGCTCTGCTTTTACCAACCGCAAGATTTGAGCAACCCAACCAGAATGTACAACACTTAAAAATGTTACAGTGAGGTGCAAAAAACAGTAAGGTACGGGTGGTATATCTCAGTGGCAACACGCTCGTCTTGGAAGCAAGACAACGCAGAGCGACACAGGTTGAAATCTCTGGTCCGCGCTTAGAAAACTCTTCGTATTAAGCTTGTTAAAAATAAGCAATTTTACATGTACATTATCTGAGACACTGGTCCTACATAGAATGCCAGATTTAAATCAAAATAAAGGAAACATTTGCACTTCGTAATCTGTGCTGAAGATGAGCATTGATGAAAAACTGGGTGATGGCCTGGCCCAATTCCTCTGGTTGTGGTATAACAAGGAAATTATTAATGGTTTGTATCTAAGAGTTAATTGTTGCTTACATTGTCCTGTCATCCAGTGTGGTAATCAGACTCTTCCTTTTGAACTAGTCGGGTGACGATGCTGCCTTTGACTTCATGCTGTCAAGTTCCCAGGAGGATCCGAGGTCTTCGTCTTCTATACCCGAGCCACTCATCACGGATCATGGCAGCCGTGAGTATCTTGACTTGGAGGCTAAGTGTCGGCAGGGGGATATGTTGCAATTTAAATATGTGCATTTGTAACTTAATGAATTAATCGGTGAGATTGACATAGTAAGTTATGCTTGTAAAATATAATTGGCTTGACTTTGATACAGAAATCAATAATAACAAGGGGGCATGAACATAATAGACCATTAATTGTGCTTGTGACATTGACTGTCTGTTGGTGATTTGCTTGGTGACAATACTACCAACAGTTTTTATTTTGGAGAAATAGAATATCAGAGTGCGGGTGGTGAGTGATGCAGTGGAGACTGAGCAAAAAAGTAGGCGTTGTGGCTATAAGCAAAAAAAATAGGCTGAGAGGTGATGTGGTAGCCATGGTGAGGCAACCTGAAAGTAATTTGTGACATTTCAAGAGAGTGCTGTGTGGAAATTGCAAGGAGAGCGGTGGGTAAAGCATTGAAGGAAAATGGCGTAGGGAAGATAATGCTGTATGGTGATGTGTGAGCTGTTCAGCACTCACTTTTATTTTTCTAAGAATGCAAAAGTGGTAAATGTCTTCAAAAAGCATAAAGAAGATTTCAACTGCCATTTAGTGTCAGGAATGTCAATCTGTTGTAATGCATAGGCAGTCGTCTTAAAATTCTTCTTCTTGATCATGCAAAAACCTTTAAGTTGCCCTCCTTAAGCCGCAGGTGCCACACTCTTGACATAAGCCGCAGGTGCCACACTCCTGGCATTTTCAAACTTAATGCAGCATGTGAGTTCCAAAGGCAATCTGTTGCGATGGATTTTCAGAACGAGCCCTCTGTGAGACTAACTTAGTCTTCAGCCACTACACCTGCAGACCACTGCTGGACCGCGATCGACAGAATCAATCGTAGAAGTATATCCAGCGATTATGCATACACCATGGATGGTCACATAGCGAGTCAGGGTAACGGTATAAGTATACTGAACTGTTTTCATGCCCTCGCCCCAACAGTCATAGGGATTGTATGGGCGCAAAGCCCACTTTTTAACACAATCTTAATCTGTGGAGTTGTAGCCAGGGTATCCCCTACTGTGTTAGGACAGAGTGTACCCCTAAGATTCTTATTTACCTGTTAAATCCAAAGGAAAGGTGTTTGACTTTGTTTTGCCAAACTCAGTGCAGTGAAGGTAACCAATGTTCCCTCTAGGCTGTGCGCATGTGTGCTTGCCCAGCTTCCTTATAGGTGCCGCTCAGAAGAGTTTTAGCAGCGCACACAGACAATTCCAACCATCTCAAGAATTAATAAGGAACAAGTCACAGCTGTTATATGACATTTACTTTCTGCCTTAATAGGTTAAATAATACTAACTAGTCCTTATATCTGATGTAGCCTATTTACTTTGCCCTACTGTAACTAGTGTGACCTTACAAATTCTAGAAACAGAATACACTCTCAAGACGTTAAAAACTAATATGAAAAAGTGGCCCCATGAACAGAAGATCTAACTAAGATATGCCTGCACACATTAACCAAATAACTTTGCCTCCGATTCTTGACTCCTATGCTTGACTCTACCACACTTATGACTAACTTCTGCACAAGGCTACATCTAGACATCACAGAACAACCTTGATTCTGCCTGCCTTGGCGCTGCGAAAGGTTACCAGACCTGGACCCACATCCACTTCTTTTATGTTTGTTGTAATATGATTATTGTTCAAGCACCAGAATTTCTGCAACTCTTGGTGCTTTAGCAAAAGCATCACCCACACTATGTAACCCTACTGTCGGCTGAAATATCAGATACGGACAGTAAGTAAGCAGGCTAATTGGATGTGTAATCTCATCCCATGCTTCCTATTCTTTGTACACGTGTGTCACAAATGCTCAAAGCATACCCTTGAAAGATGACACATTATAAATATTAATTTGCCCTCGAAGGACTTTAAGTAGGGAAATGTCCTGCTCAGCATCTCCTATGTTAGCATTACTTACATTAGCCTTTAATTGTGAGAGCAACATTTTTAGAGATCCAGTGGGCACAGACCTTAACAAATTATACAGTACCTCTCAACTATACAAAAACAGTTGCACTGAGCACTTGTACAATTGCAAAGTATTGTGGGTATGCAAATATCCCAGTAAGTATTTAATAGATACAATCCCTCACTTGTACAGAGCCTTGTCAACTAGTATTGGATGCTAACACAGGAGCCAGGGAAGGGTACTGGGCAAGGGCATGGATGAACACTCCTTGGGGTTGATGACAAAACCAGATGTTTCAGCAGGGATAGGAAGAAATTACCGCAAAAAATGGTCCAACCTGTACAAAAAGGTCATAAATGCATGCCAACAAAAGTTTGAACCTTTGGTGGCATGCATTTTTTAAAAAAAAGAACACTGCGGGGGTGTCCCCCGCAACACCCCTTCTCACCATACTATAGAGTATAGTGAGCGGGGTGTTGCGGGGAACACCCCTGCAGCGCTCCTGAGAGAAAAAATAAAGGGGCTGCGGGGGCATCCCCCGCAACACCCCGCTCACTATACTATATAGTATAGTGAGCAGGGATTTCCGGTGGGGGAAACCTCTGCAGCTGCCCAAAAAAAAAAGGACCCTGCGGCCCCGGTTCCCAATTACGGAAGTGAAAGGGAACTGGCGCTGCAGGGACACAGAGCGTTTTACAAGGTAATTAGGGTGTGCGTGGGGTTGTGATGTTTGTGGGGGTGTAGGTTTTGTAGTTTTTCACAAATTATGTTCACATGGGAAATGTACGCACCTTTTGTGGTGCGTACATTTCGAGGGTATTGGGTCCTCCGACGTATTCCATATCTATGACATGTAATCACCACAGCTGTGCTGCTTCGGAAACTTTTTCGGCGTCTGCGTTGATGACGTCGATGCGCCGTCGTCGAGGACCTCGTCCGACGTCATCCAATGAGATAAGTAGGACGCACGACGCCCATAGCCTCAGTTCCGTTTTTTCCGCGAACGTGTTGCTTCGTGTTTCTCGGTTTAAACGCCTCGACTCTTTGGAGTTCTGTTCTATCTCGGTTCTTCGAACCTGTTCGTTTGTGATAATCCTTCTGAAGATGTCTACTTCGTCTTCGACCCCGCGTCCGGGTTTCAAGAAGTGCGGGGAGTGTGGGTCCAAGATGTCGGTGACGGACTCGCACGACGCCTGCCTCTGGTGCCTCGGGGAGGCCCACGACACGGATGACTGTATCGACTGCCAGTCGCTCACGTCCAAAGCCTTACGCGAACGTAAGAAGTTGTTGTCGGTAGGTCGGGTGTCCAAGCCCCGGAAGTCGAAGTCTGCGGGGCTTTCGACGGATGATTCGAGGGAGACTCTCCGTGTCATCGTCGGAAGTCTCGTGGGTCTCCTTCTAGGAGTCGGTCTCGCCATTCCTCAGCCTCTTCGAGGCATTCTCGGAAGCGCCGTCACCGGTCGTCTTCCAGGTCCTCTTCGGAGGGCTCTGCCCGGCACGTCGCTTACCCCTCCAGCCGTGCGATGCCAGAGGAATGGGCTTCCTTCGGGAAGAAGATGCTGGCGATTCTTGAGTCGCAGGGTACTCAGCCGTCCGCGCCCCCGAGTGGGGTCGGTCGTGTGAGGTCGAGAGACACCGCTTGCAAGAGTGGTTGGCACGAGTCACGGGAGAGGTCCCGTTCGGACAAGGGGACTCGTTCTCGGCGTACCCGTTCCAGGTCCCGGTCCTCGACGCGTTCGAGACCGTGTGCTCCTGTGAGGTCTTCGAAGAAGGCATCGACGTCTGTGGCGTCGAGGGCATCGACAGGCTTTCTCGAGGCTCTGGCTCCGAGGAAGTCGTCTATGCCGTCGACGCTCAGGTCGTCGAGGGACACGCTCGGGGCTCCGGCCTCGAGGGCTTTGTCGACGCCGCCGATTCTGGAGGCGCTGCATCTGACGTCGACGCCGATTTCCTCGACGTCAACGCCGATCCTCTCGGCGCCGATGCCGGTTCTCTCGACGCTGGCGCCGATTCGTTCGACGCCATCGACGCCTTTCGTGTCGGAGGTACCCCAGGACACGGGTGGACCCCCTAGGAAGGCTCTGGTTAAGAGCAAGCACTCTCGAGTGCCTTCTTTTCGCCACCTGAACTATATTTCAGAGGCGGATGAGGATTCTGATGGCCTGGTTCCTAGTCAGGTTCCGGATGAAATTGTCTCGGGCCATAGTCAGTTTGACGAGTTGAGACAGTCACTGCATGATGCCAGTGGTTTGGACACCTCTCCGGAGGTGGAGTTTTGTAGGCCTGAGCCTGGCTCCCATGCTGATTCCTCGTACCGGCGCCTTATGGCTAGGGTTTCTGAGTACTTGGGATGGTCTGCTCCCCCAGGGGAGTTTGTGCAGGATGATCTGACAGACATCCTTGATGTTGGTCCCCCAACTGACCCGGTTCTGCTGTTCCATATGGCTTTACAGAGAAGGGTGGTGGCGGCTTGGACTGCTCCGGAGAGTCTCCCGGCGGTGGGCAGATGCTACTTGACCAGGCACCCCACTCCGGAGAGTTTGGTGGTGCAGGCGGCCACGGCCCCGGCGAAGCAGGCGTCGTACCCTACCATCCCTCCTGATAGGGACGACAAACGTTTTGATGGTTGGGCGCAGAAAGTGTTTTCTTCTGGTGGTATGGCGCTTCAGGCGGCCAACTCCATTTGTGCCTTGTCACGTTTCACGCACACTCTGTGGAACTGTGTTGCGTTAGCGGCTGAACATGTTCCCGAAGGGGACGAACGGGATGGTTTCCTTGCTATGGTCCAGGATGGTAAGGATGCCATGTGTGAATCCGTTCAGTCGGGTTTGGACTTAGCTGAATGTGTCAGTAGGTCCATGGTGGCGAGCACCGTGATACGCAGGTTTGCGTGGTTGCGGAAGTCGGGGTTTGCTCCTGATGTGCAGTCCCGGCTCCTCAACATGCCCTTTGACGGTGAACACCTTTTTGGCAGCAAGGCTGACGAGAGCCTTGAGAGGTTGCAGACCTCAAAAGCTGCAGCAAAGTCGTTGGGCGCTGCAGTTCGCCAACCTCCGCCTTTTCGTCCTAGGGGACAGCAGTGGAGGGGTGGTTCCTTTCGCTATTACTCATCCTTCAGTAAAGCGAGAGGAGCTGGCAGTCAAAGTGGCCAACGCAGGGGTACCAGAGGTGGACGACAGGGTACCCGTGGTGCCAAGGCCGCTCGGGCAGTTGCCTCTTTGCCCTCAGGTAACGCCGCAGCCGCTCCCACTCTGTCGTGAGGCCATGTCCCATGGTTCGCCGGTTGGGGGAAGGCTGGCGCAGCATCTTGTAGAGTGGCAAGCCATTACTTCAGATGTGTGGGTTCTGGAGATCATAACCCACGGCTACTGTCTTCCTTTTCGGCACAGGCCTCGCGACAATCCACCGGGGAACCTCTCTTTGCAGAGTCCGGATCCCCTCCTTGCGCAGGAAATTCAAGCCCTGCTGGAGAAAGGCGCCATAGAACTGGTGCCTGTAGCGGAGAGGAACAAGGGATGGTATTCCCCTTATTTTTTGATTTCGAAGAAAGACGGGGGATTGAGACCCATCAGCGCGGTTTGAACAAACTCCTTAGGAAGGACAAGTTCAAGATGGTTACTCTCTCTCAAGTCCTCCAGGCCCTTCATCTTCAGGACTGGTTGGTGTCACTCGACCTCAAGGATGCTTACTTCCATGTGCCGATCCATCCCAAGCACAAGAAGTACCTGAGGTTCGCGGTTGGCGACTCGCACTTTCAGTTTCGGGTCCTGCCGTTCGGATTGACCTCCGCCCCGAGGGTTTTCACCAAGCTCATGGTGGTGGTGGCAGCGCATCTCAGGCAAGGGGGGATTCACGTCTACCCCTACCTGGACGATTGGTTGATCAGGGGGAGCTCTCCCGAGCAAGTCCTGGATCATCTATCGGTCACCTGTCGCTCCCTTCACAGGCTGGGCTTCTCCCTCAATTTAAAGAAGTCCCATTTGACGCCAACGCAGCGGCTCCAGTGCATCGGAGCAGTGCTCGACACTTCTCTGGGGCAGTGTTTTCCTCCCCAGGTGAGGGCTCTTCACATTCAGTAGATGGTGCACAAGTTTCAGCATGCCCAGACGCTCCCAGCGTTCGAGTTCTTGAGGTTGCTCGGCCTCATGGCATCCTGCATTCTTCTGGTGCCAGAGGCTCGCCTGCGGATGAGATCTTTGCAGTGGGCACTCAAGACGCAATGGTCGCAGTCCTCCGGCAGGATGTCGGACTCGATTCAGGTGCCGTCCTCGGTCGCCCGGGACCTTCTGTGGTGGGCCGTCGAAGGCAACTTGATGAAGGGGGCTCCATTTTGGCTTCCCTGGCCGGAGGTGACGATCGTGACGGATGCATCCCTCACGGGATGGGGAGCTCATGCCAACGGGCTGACGGTCAGCGGTCGTTGGTCTCTGTCGGAGTCCAGACTCCATATCAATCTGTTGGAGCTGAGGGCCGTCAGGCTAGCCCTGAAGGCTTTTCTGCCGTCTGTGCGAGGGAAGAATATCCTGATCCTGACGGACAACACAGTGGCCATGCACTACCTCAACAAAAAGGGGGGGGCAGGGTCACTTCCTCTGTGCAGGGAGGCGATGCAGCTCGAGTTCTGGGCCATCCAGCAGGAAGTTTCGATCTCGGCAGTTCATCTGGCCAGAGCCGAAAACGTGACGGCGGACGCTCTGAGCAGGCAGAGCGCGATCTCTCACGAGTGGGAGTTGGCTCAGGAGATTCTCCTGGAGATCTTCGCCCTTTGGGGGACCCCTCAAGTGGATCTCTTCGCCTCCAGTGTCAACCGGAAGTGCGAAAGGTTTTGCTCGCGGGAATTTCCTCCAAAAGGAGCCTTAGGAGACGCGTTCGTGGTGGATTGGTCATTCCCGCTGCTGTACGCGTTTCCTCCAGTCCCCGTCATCCCGCAAGTGCTGCGGAGGTTACGGAAGTTCGGTTCCCGGATGATCCTCATTGCCCCGGCGTGGGCTCGGACCTTCTCGACTTATCCATCTGCCCTCCACGTCGTCTTCCCTACCGAGACGATCTGCTCTCACGGGAGGGGGGTCAGGTTCTCCATCCAGAGGTCAGATCCCTCAACCTTCACGCTTGGCTTCTGAAAGGTTGAGGTATAAGGATTGGGACCTCCCTGAGGACGTGATGGAGGTGTTGTTTTCGGCCCAGAGGCCAGCAACAAAGTCTCTTTACCGTTGGCGTAAGTTCTGCGACTGGTGCAGAGTTCAGAATGCTGATCCTTTTGCATGTGACATCCCCATGGTTCTGTCCTTTTTACTTTCTTTGGCCCACAGGGGCTTGCAAGTGGGTACCGTTAAGGGTTACCTGGCGGCGCTGTCCATCTTTAAGCGCTCGTCTGAAGAGTGTTCTTACTTTAAAATCCCTTTGATTTCACAGTTCCTGAAAGGGCTCACTAATGTGTTCCCTCCGTCACCTTTCCTGGTGCCCGGTTGGGATTTGTACCTTGTTCTTAAGTTTCTTATGGGTGCTCCGTTTGAGCCTTTACATTCTTGCCCTTTGAGGCTGTTAACTCTGAAAACTGTGTTTTTAGTTGCGGTTACTTCCGCTCGCAGAGTGAGTGAGTTACAGGCACTTTCAGTTAAGCCTCCCTTCACTGTATTTCACAAGGACAGGGTTGTCCTTAGAGTTCGTCCTTCTTTTCTTCCGAAGGTAGTGTCGGAATTTCATTTGGCCCAGAAGGTTGTTCTTCCGGCATTCTATCCTCCTCCGCATCCTGGTAAGGAAGAGGAGAGGCTCCATAGGCTTGATCCTAGGAGAGCTTTAAGCTTTTATGTTTCACGCATGTCCCGGGTCAGAGTGGATGATCAACTCTTTATTGGTTACGCTGGAAAGCGTTTGGGGCAAGCTGTGACGAAACAGACTTTGTCTCGCTGGATTATTTTGGCCATCTCGGAGTGCTACCGCTTGGCGGGTAAGGACCCACCGGCTGGCTTGCGGGCCCATTCTACCAGGGGTATGGCTGCGTCTACTGCCCTGCAGAGGGGTGTTCCTATTCGCAACATCTGTGATGCAGCCACCTGGGCTTCAGTACATAAATTTGTACGTCACTATTCCCTCGATTCCATCCGAGCACAGGATCTGGCCCTTGGCAAGTCGGTCCTTTGCTCTGCTATTTGATTGGCTATTCTACATTTTGATTCTAAATTCTTTCCCTCCTCCTTGCTCTGGTACTGCTTTGGGAGTCTGTCATAGATCTGGAATACGTCGGAGGACCCAATCCCCTCGAAGAACAAGTTACTTTCTTACCTGGTAACGTTCTTTCGATGGGATGGTCCGAAAACGTATTCCATATCGCTCCCGCCCTGCCTTCCCCGCTGCAGAATTTCTTTTGCGATTGCAGCTTACGTTCCGCAAGGCTTTGTGTCTGACTGGCAGTTGACTTATGTCACACGTTCTGGGGGAAAAAACTACAACTGAGGCTATGGGCGTCGTGCGTCCTACTTATCACATCGGATGACGTCGGAGGAGGTCCTCGACGACGACTCATCGACGCAGGACGCAGACGCCGAAAAAGTTTCCGAAGCAGCACAGCTGTGGTGATTACATGTCATAGATATGGAATACGTCGTCGGACCATCCCATCGAAAGAACGTTACCAGGTAAGAAAGTAACTTGTTCTTTTCATGCAAACCTTTCCATCGCTGACTTTTCCGCAATGGAAAAATCGAGTAGATCCTTTAGCAGTACAGTAAAGGAAATGTATTAGTTTGCTAAAGGTTGGAAACTCTAATAACAATCTACAAAACTGCACCTTCTCTTCTTTCTATGCTCAGCTCCATAGGGCGTTCTAATATAATCATGTATTCTGCGTTTTTAGCGTCTAGCATCGCCATACATCTTGTTTAACTGACAACAGGGAATTGCAAAAGCTGGGTTCCTAGTTACAGAAGAAGGCAGACACTCTTTTGCAGCTCTGAGCATTGCAGCTATTAACTTGAAAAGCATATATATTTGATTTACTTTGATGCTCCATAAGAAACCATAGTTTGGTCCTTGTTGAATGTTGATTAGGTTGTGGTAAGGAAGGGAGAGACAAATCAAAAGATGTATTATGTGCTCTCATTTCATATCCTATGCCGGGGTTCCAAGCAGAACTGTGAAAATGTTACTGCTTACCTGGAATCAAGTGATTTTTCACAGAGTAAAAAAGTAATTAGCAATTCCAATATGGATACTTTATGCTTATTAAAAGGTGTTCTTTATCTGTGTGGGGAGAGCTAATGGGTATCAGATGTATGTGATTAAAGTCAAGTGCCCGACTTTGCCTGACCCAATTAGCGGGACATGTCCAATGAGATATGTAAGAGTTAGTCTGGTTACTCTGTCGCCCTCTTCCTCAGCCCAGTGTTTGTGTAAAAAAGGAAGAGGGGGTGGGGACACTGGAGAATCAGATGTAGTAGGAGGGGTCATGTGTACGGGAAAGGAGGGAATACCGTGTCTCACCAACGGCCGCCTCACCCCCACTCCCCGAAGAACCCTCACCCAGGTGATCCTCCCGCACTGGTCCACCCCCAGGGTCTGGTTCAAAGGTGAAGGCCGTGCCCTGGCCACCTGAGAGATCGATCGCCGGGGACTAGTAGGTGAGACACCCTTTGGTTTCTCACAGTAATCTCAAAGTCAGATTATCTACACTTTAAACTTAAACACAGTAACCACTGTTGAGTAAAGCAAATAAAGGGAAAAGAACAATGCTTTAAAACATAACAATATACCCTCCCTTATAGATTTAAGGCAGGCACATAACTCTAACAGTCTTTCCCTATCTGGTTGTAGGCGTAGTGCATCAATAATCAAGTTTCCAGGTAAGTAGCAAAGTGGGGGTAGAAAGTCTCAAAGGTTCCTGCACATGCTTTGTCAGCAGCAGGTTGGTTGAAATATGTAGTTTAGAAATAGCTTTCCCATACAATCCCTATTTCGGTTGTGGTGGGGGGATGAAAACAGTTCAGTATACGTATGCCTTTAATCTGATTTTCCGCATGATCATCCATGGGGTATGCATAATCGCTGGGGATACTTCTACCATTGATTCTGTTGATGAGTCCGCAGGTGTAGTGGCTGAAGACTGTTCGACTCAGGTTCGGCCACGTGGCGGTTCCGATCGCAGTTTCTGGGACAGCTCCAACTGCCTCACACCATAGGATATGAGCCACAGAAGGCCCATCAATGTAACGAGATCTCCAAAACACAGCAGAAGCAGGGCAGCAGCAAAGAAGCCCTGCTCAGGAGTCAGCAAGGAATTGTGGCAGTGGTAAAGGTACGACTTTAGGAAGACTATTGTTCACCCAGTAGAGCAGCAGCAGGCAAGACTATCTTAGACCACTAGTCTATCTGCAGAGTGCCAACCTCCAGCTCGGGATGACAACTGTGCACATGAGGCCTTTGCAGGTGATGGACAGCCCACAAGAGGTTTCCAAAACACTTCCAATGTCCTCCAAAGGCAAACTTCTGATGCAGTGGTCGGGACTGGTGGGTCCCACCAGTCCAAAGATTGAAGCACTGGCTAGGTTCTCCTGCGATCGCAGCAGGGCTTCTCTGGGATATGGCTTTGGCAATACTAGTTGTCCGTGGCAGCAGTCTTAACAGGTCTTCAGCACAGGCTCCGGGCTGCCCCAGTCCACCAATGACTTCACCATTCAAACTGGTATGTTCTGTCCAGTTGCTGGACAGCCACACATTCTACATCCGCTCCGCAGCAGCCATGCTCTGGCATGGATTTTGATTGGAGCTAATTCAACATTTGGTACTGTTCAGGAGTTTTGTAAAGCACAGCTATCACCCATAGGGTGTCTTAGCGGTGTAGAGAAGATGTCATCAAAGTAGTAAGCAAGAAGCCTATAATGGGCTAATTAAACAAGTAAGTCTTTAAGGATTTCCGGAATGCCTGTAGTTTGGTCACCATGTGGAGGGAACATGGAAGAGTGTTCAGTTTCTTTGGTTGTCTGAACTGTGAAGCAGTGACCTGACCCCACCCTCGACTCGTTCTTTGTAATATTTAGGAACGATTATTCTCCTATCCTGACTTGAGCTCAATGATCTGACGGCTGTGTAGGGTTTCAATTTGCTAGAGTGGGAGTTTGGTATTCAAAAGCCTTCAGTATAAGTACCCAGACACATTTGTTTTTTAATTCATTGCGTTTGTGTATAGGTAGGGTGATGATTCTCGGTATATCGTCACTTCTCTTCAGAGGGGAGCCCTTACCTGTGAGCCTAGGAGGTAGTCCACTATACAATATTCCCCCTAGGGTTGGTGGTAAGCAGGACCTCACTGGGAGACACTCCCCTCTTGGGGATAGGGACTCCTGTTCCGTGAAGGAACTTCCGAACCCTCTATCCTATGAGGTCAAAATTACCTCACCCTGAACAAACCACTATTTGCTATTGTAACACCTCTTCCCTTGCTTCATTAAAACCCACAACCACTGAGAAGAGGAAGAGTGAAGGAAATATGAAGAGTGCCAACAGGTTGAAATCAGTTCGTATTAGGCAGAAGTACAGTGAAGGAGTAATAACGATAACTCCTCCGTTAGAAACATACCTTACTGGGAAGAGTTAGAACCATGAAGTAATGAAGAATGCTTCATGGAGACTGAAGGACAATGATTCTCTGCTGGGGAGGGTCCAGAAAGATTGTATAAAAATTGAAGACCTTTCAGAAAGTTGAAACCAACGCCGACCAGGTGTAGCCCAGAAAGCTCAAACATGGGATAGAGACCGACCTGTGGAAGCAGGCTGGTCCTCGGTCGAGAGGACGTGGCGAAGCAGAAGGAAAAGCAGTCCAGGAGCCGGCAGCGAGCTGACTCGGGTGAATGTCTGAGGTCCGCAAACGCCGAAATAGCCAAGCAGAGGTCTCAGCGGAGCCGCAGAGAAGTACAGAAAGCCGAAGAGAGAAACGCTAGGAGCGTTTACTGGGCCAAAGTAAGCCCTTGACCGCAGGAAGAACCAGTGACGTCAACCTGTCAAGACAAAGGTAACAGGAGCAGAGGTAGACGAGGGAGGGGACCAGGACACAGAGGAGGCAGTAACAAAAGTCAAGACGACTACGGGAGTCATCTCCCTTGTCTCAGTAATTGACAAAACCCTAAAACAATGCCAGAAGACTTTGGGAGTCATCTCCCTCGTCTCAGTAGCTGGAAAACCAGTAAAGCAAATCAAGACTGCTATGGGAGGCATTTCCCTCGTCCAAGTAGTAGCGAAGTGATAAAGGTCAGCCAAGAGGACTTCAGGTCTGGTGGCGCTCATCCCAGTAGTGAGAAAGAGTGTAGAATAAATACAAGAGCATTGGAGGAAGGGACACTGGTTACCGGTCACATTATAACAAAATACTCTGATTATCAGGGAGAACAGTTGGAAGCAACGGAATGGCTAAAACCTAGTCAAAACTGAAAGAGAGTAAGAGACACTAACCAAAACCCAGAGGGGAAAGGAGCAAGATAAAGATATAGTGAAATACAGGACATTAAGACTGAAGTATCAATGGACATTTGAGAGAGGCTGGAAGAGTCCCCTTAAGGAACTACAGAGGTTATTTGAGAATATCGCAAGGAACTATATGAAGATAAGCTACTAATGCTAAATAAGCAGGTCCAGGATACAGGAGTCATCCTCCAGGACCTCTTTTTGTTTGCTGAACCTTTTTCTTTAGTTGTAGGGTCAGCGTAGGTAGTTTTTTGATGGAGGACAGACCATTTTGATTTGGACAACATCACTGACGACTAGCACCATAGTTCGATTTCTGTTAGGCAGTGAACTTCCGCTGCACCCGTTGAATAAGGACAGATAGGTATTTTTTCTATTATTTCAAATAAAGCTTTGGTTACAAACGGCAACATTTTGTCCACCTCCTTCTTCTGACCTACCACTGTAGCCAGTGTAGAGAACGCAGTGCTGGGGAAATGTGGTCCTATTTCCTAATTATTTCAAAGGGATTCTTGCGGCAGAGTTCTGAACTCTCTGCAATCATTGAATTGCTGATATAGGAAGTCATATCAAAAGTCTGTTTGTCGAGATGTGCAGAAACCAAAGCGTTTATCACCAATATCTGATGCGAGAAAAGACCATGTGATATCACTGCAGAGATCAGCTTTTCCAGTGAGAGTTTATTATTTAGGATGATGCCTATATGTTTTACCTCAGACTTTGGGTTGGGGCAGTTGCCAATACTGTCAGACCAGTTTAATGGGGACAAAATATTGGCTTTTTCTTTAACTATTAATCTCTTTCTTGTCTGGGTTAATCTTTACAATGTGTTAGTCCATCTAATTCTTTTCATAAGGCAGAGCCAGTTTTGAATATTGTATGACCGGTTAATGTAATTTTGTTTTAAGTCAACCAGAAGCTGGGTGTCACCCACGAAATTAAAGCAAGTGAACCCTGGCTGATTTAAAATCTCCATCAGAGATCGGAGATATATGTTAAATAATATGGGGGACAGTGTGGATCCCTGAGGAACACCACAGTTCATTGGCTGAGGCTGGGAATAAAGAGGGCCAAGATGCACTTGTTGGGTACGCTTTGTCAGAAAGGTGTGAATCCATCCGAGCACCAAGGCCCGAAATCCTCTATTATGTAGTCTGTGACACAGGATCAGTGTACAGGATCACTCTGTATCAGTTTACTCTCCCATCAAGTCTAGTACAGAGATGGTTCATTTATCTGTGACATTTGCTGAAGAAAGTGACGCATTAAATAACTTCTGAATGTGGTGTGAAGTTGTAACAGGAAGAGATCATGGGCTCTTTTGGATGGGTGTATATCCAATGAAGAACCTGCACATTTAGCCGAGGATGAGAGCTTTCCCAGAGTCGGATCATCCAGAGGTTAAAGGAGTCTAGGTTGTTGGTTGTGAATGCTGCACTATTAAGGACATCCTGAAGGTGTGATCCATTGTTGGCAATCAGTTGCTGATTTTCTCAATTTTAACTCCGGAGAATTTCTTCAGCTGATCAGCGAATTGAATCAGTGAGATTTCTGTTGCAGAGCTTATTCACTACTGCAAAGGCGTTTTAGTCGCATTAGCTGCAGATTTAATTTTGTGACCAGCTTTTTAGCTTAAATAATCTTTTTTTGTTTTTTTTGTTGCCACATTGAATGATTTTGGGCGTGCACAACAACACTTCATTTTTCATTCTTCGCCAACCTCTTTCCAGATTCCCAACTTTGTGCCTTAGAGATTTAAATCCTTTGTGAACCACTTTTTCCTTTGATTTTCTCTAGTTCCGGTGTTGCCTGTTGTCAGTGGGGCCAGCTCACCTACCATTTTTTGGGTGTGGTTGTCTAAATCGTTCAATAGTTCATTAGGGTTATCCAAATTGGAGAGCTTCTGGGGCATTGGAGCGGTGCCTAACAGCATTTTAGTTGTTTCGATGGATATCTGATTCCATGGGCGTTTAGAGATTAAAATCTGCATATACACATCATTTTGCTTTGTGTTTGGTTCCGGGATTTCAAATGGAATGCTGATGTGCTAAGACCGAGTAAAAGCACAGCAGGAGAAGCAACCACTAAAAGTGACTGACCAATCATCTTCTGCTACTGCATTAACAATCCTACCCACAGGAATATTTCCCGTAGCGTTAATCAGTGTTCAAAAGGACAATGGGCCATGGATGAACGGAGACAGTTTTTATAGCCCTGTTGCACTTTCTTCATGTTTGACTTCTTAGACTGGTCCGTTATGTGTGAGTCATTTCAAGCACACATCTCACTTCTTTTCTTTTGTTAACCAGCTCAGTGTCGTATGCGTGCAGGTGATCAGAAGTACAAGATTTCCTACTGGTAGCCCTGGGGACATTGGGGGCAAATACACTAGCCACAAAGCAGTTAAAGTCAGCAACGGAAAAATCTGACTGCATATCCAGCATGGATGGAGATGGATGCAGTCGCTTTCACGATAGTTTAGTTGACTTAAGTTAACATGTGCAGTGTCCATTGTAGGCGGTTACCCTGGGTATTCGGTGGAAATGCCCGCCACCCCCCCATGTATAGCCGACTGACCTTAGGCAATTACAAGAGGGTCAAAATGTGCTGACAGGAGAAAGTGTTCACTGAACTCAGACCTGTGTGCTGTAAAGCATGAGCAATTTGCCAGAACCAAGGCCCCACGAAGATGTAGTCAATAGTAGAGGAACTGTGTACATTTGACTAGGTAACCAGGGGGGGGGGTGTCCCCTGGAGCCGACCCATTAAGGGGAAACAGCCCCATACCTATAAGACAATCCACCCATACTCTACCATTCTTGATTTTGAGGTCCTTGTTACCCAAACGTACTTCGTGCGAGACCATTTCAGAAACAAACTTACCTTAGAAAACCTCATGTTTAAAAAGGCTTTCCCTGAGCCTCCCCCTTTCCTCCCGCCCCTCAACTTCCACTTCTTAGACTCGACTTTCATGCACTTATCTCCACCCGTTAGGTGTCATCTTCCAGTCCAAGGAAAGAGTCTTCACTAGTAGACCATAACTGTATGCTTTCATTACACTTCTACTAAATGTTGACTCGCGTTATCAAGCTATTTATATGTGTTTTGTACTTGGTTAATTAGGAATGTTTTGTACAGTGTGCTTGGTTAAGTGCCCTGAGGGTTAGCAGTGGGGTTACCATGGGAATTAGGTACTGCCACCTGCTAAGTCATGCAGTACCTGGGGGTGATGTGGAATGGATCCTCTGGTCTACCCCCCCCCCCCCCCACCTTCCCTGGTTTTAGGGCAGAAGTCAATTTTTGGCTGTTTTATCGAACCTCTCATCCCTCGTTTACTTTTTCTACATTCCCCTGCAGATCTACTACATTAGAAATCCAATATACCTTTGTTGTAGCCATTGGGTTCTATTTTATTTTGTAACTCCTACTGTCGGCTGTTTTGTTTTAGGGGCTTCCTTTGTTCAGATAAATCATGAGCAGGCCTTACATGGCTGTTCTGTACACATTGGCTCGTTGTGAACCTAAGAAGGCAGACTAAATAGTGGGTTGAACTTGTTTAGACCAGTTCCTGGCTTGGGCAAGTCACTACCCTTCCTGTAGGGGTGGACCTGGGTATTTGGCGGTTATTTGGAGCCAACCTGTTTGGCTGGCTCAAACCTTTGTTGTAAATCTCTCAATAGGGTTGGTGGGCTGACACAGGACATCCCCTGGAAGTAAAGGTCCATTATGGGGAAACACTTTTCCTACACTAAGTGCTGCTGGACTGATGGAAGGTGAGTGAACCTACTTACCTGGTAGAGGATTTTGGGGCCATAAACGGTTGTAGCCGATTGAGACCCAGTCGGGCCATACTGATTCCACTGGTGTCTTGCTGGTGCTCTGGTTTGCGTTTTGGGGTGCTGAACCTCCTTACCAAGTCTTCCTTGTCTTGCTGCTGGTCCTCCTCCTCATCTGAGGATAAGCCTTCTATCCAGGGAATGTTTTCTTGGACTTATTACCACATTTTACCAACAGGTTCATCCCACCTTGGTATCGGAAGCTTCCACTGCCTGCGTTTTGGGACCCAAACACCCTGCCAAATCTGTATCTCTGGGTAGTTCTGGTTCGCCACTGCAGATGTTTCTGCTGGTGTGCCCTCCAAGTCTGCCTGCTGACCCGCAGCGGTCTACTGTGTGCAGGCTCCTTTGGCCTCCTTTAGCCAACCTAGTCACTGATACCGCTTCTGGATGGTGGTTCACACTGCTGTGAAGGATGATTGTTTTTCTTTTGGCTGTTGGGGTCGTCGTTGGTTTGTGGTTCATATCCATGAGTCTTTTATTTTGCCATGTAAAAAGAAGCAGTTACCAGGTTGTTCTGCTTTTCTGGAACAGTGGTTTCAGGAGCCAATACTGCAAGTACATACCTTCTGGGCTCATGCCATCATTGCGGATACAGGATTCCGCCAAATAGGGAATGGAGCAGTGTTACGATAGCAAGGCTAGGTGAAAGCCTCCAACTTCCAATCAAAGGTAGTCTCTATGCCCTTTGACGGTCTCGACCTCTTTGGTGGGGAAAGGTAGATGAAAACCTACAGGCGATCAATGCGGACATTTACACAGCCTGCCTGCTAGCCACACTGCAACAACGCTGCCATTCATATTGTTAAAGACAGATTTCCAAGGACTTTCAGAAACTACATGTCCTCATACTGGCCGCAGACCTCCTGCACTGGCACCCCCAGAAGGGGAATGGAAGGTCCCAGTCCAACAGAGGAAACTAGTGTTGTCAGCGTTTCATCCAGGGCTCAAGGGCCCAAGCAGGCCTGACTTGACTTAAACACCCCAGTGGGGTCTGGGGGAGGTTAACCATCTTTGTCTCACAGCAGAAAAACATCACCGCAAATGGGTGCTAAATAATTCATCTGCGCCATACCCTGGAATTCATAGGAACATGTCCCCCATCCCAAGAACGGAAAAATACAAATCCTCGCTCCTGCAAGAAGTACCGACCCTCCTTATGAAAGGGGCAATCAAAATCATCCCATCGCACCTCGGGACTCCGGAGTGTACTCCAAATACTTTCTGGTGAGAAAAAAATCAGGAGGATGGAAACCTATACTAGACCTCAGGGGACTCAACAAATTCCTCAAGTCTCAACATTTCACATGGTCACGCTGCAACACATCTGTAATGAATCTGATGATGTCATCACTCCTTTCCCAGAGGTAGCCAGATCTAGGTGATCACTGCGCCGCCCATAATGTTGACTTTCAAAAAGCTGACTTCCATTACGGCACGGTGCAGTGATCACATAGATCATTGTGCCCAGCATCCCCCTATCCACCTTTTGGAGGCACACTTCTCTGCGTGCCGCTGTCTCTCATACATCCCTGAGGCCTCAGTTCACCTTTTTTTTCCTTTTTTGTCTTTCTTGTCCCTTGTTACCATCTAGTGAAAGCAGGGAACACCCCTGCAACCCCCCACCCCATTACACCGACTGAGTGGCGCGGGGGACACCCCTGCTCCCCTTTGTCGGACTAATGGGGTCGGATTTTAGTACAGCGCACAAGCGATGTATTCGGGATAGACTAAATGTTTTTGTTACAGTATTGGTACTATCCAAGGTAGCCTCTCCCCATGTGGCCAGGGGACGGCAGCCAGTATGGGATCCCTGACCCTGGGGGTTGCTATATGAGGGAGGACCACATGGGGAGAGGTGACCCTCAAAAGGATAACATGGCATCATCAGACGGAGGCACATACCCCCTTTCCTTTTTAGTTATGTTCCTTCCATATCAAAAACCTTTATGGCTTATTGCAAAATCTCCCTGCCACTCCCTACCAGATCTACTAATAACCTCTTCCAGTAGCATGTAAATGAAGACCCAGAAAGGCTCAACCCTTTTCATACATGTGAGAATACTGAGACGAGGAGGCTGAAGGGAGCAATGAAGATCCATGAGACTGAGAAGTGCAGCATGAGCAATACACGCTCTCCATGGCTGTCCAGGCTGGCACAAGGCATTTAGAAGTGTACACTAAAACACAACTTGTTCCTCCTGTCACAACACGTTCCATGGGAACACAATCTTCTTGCAGAGGTGCTCAACAGACGTTCAGCTACCCGTAGAAGACGAGTGACGTTTACACAAACACATTTTGCAGAAAGTCTTTGCAGAATGGGGGCATCGAGACATCGGCCTCTTTGTAACACTGGAGAATGCACAATGCCCAGACTACGCCTCCAGCTATCCCCAAAAGATGTCCAAGGGGAACAGTCTCTGGGTCAAATGGTCAGGGAAATGTGCTTACGCTTCCCTCCTCTAACTCCTCTGATCAACAGGATAATTCACATGATGCACCAGGAACCAGTTATAGTAGTCCTGATAGTACCAATGTGGGCTTGTCAACCGTGATTCTTGCATCTCATGAGAATGTCACTTTGCCCTTGCTACTACAACATGCTGTCCCAGGATCAGGGGACATGATGCACCCAAGCCCTCAAACTCTCAACTTAGCAGCTTGGCTCCTCAAGTCGAGAGTTTGGGCATCTGCAACTACCTCAAAGATGTATGGACATTCTTAAGGAGGCACGTAAACCAAATACCAGGCACTGTTATTCCAATAAATGGAGACGTTTTGTCATTTGGTGTGTTACTCGTAACGTCAACTCATTTGATTGTTCACCCACACACATAGTCCTTTACCTAATTCACCTCTTAGACTCTGGACTAGTTTTGAACTCAATAAAGGTCCCCCTTGCTGCCCTTTCTGCTTACACAACCTCTCAAAGCAAGTTTTCCTGGTGGAAAGTCCCTGTAATCAAGGCGTTCATGGAAGGGGTGAAAACAAATCACCCACCTATTTCTAATCCTACTCCCGGATGGGACTTGAATGTCGTCCTTACTTAACTTATCACTTCCTTTTGAACCGATGCACAAAGCTCTCCCATACAAGACTGTTTTTCTGGTGGCCATTTCTTCCATAAGAAGGGTAAGTGAACTGGTGACACTCTCATTTGAAGACACATTTGTTACCATTCATAAGGACAAAGTGGTTTTGCGCACACATCCACGCTTTGCACCTAAATTCATCTCCAAGTTGCATGTAAACCAGTCCATAGAACTTCCATCTTTCTTTAAAAATCATACAATTCAGCTGAAAGAAGCCTCCATACACTAAACGTTAAGAGAGTAGTGATTACCTCAATAAAACAAAACCACTTTGGAAGACAGATAAATTCTTTGTCTCCAGCGGATCCTGTCTCTAAGTCGGCAATCTCTAAATGGATTTTTAAATGTATCCAAATATGTTACTCTCTGTCATAGAGAGCTTTACCTTTTACAGCTAGAGTACATTCTACTCGAGTACTGTAGCTTTCATTGCAAATATTCCTGTAGATGCTGTTTGCAAGGCAGCTACCTGGAGTTCTGTTCATACCTTTACACAACATTATTGATTAGATACACTTTCTAAGACTGATTCTGAGGTGGGTCAGGTGGGGTTAAGATATCTATTCGCCGCTGTTCCTTCAAACATCCCACCTGCGTCTCCTGGTTCTGTCCACTAGTCTATGCACAGAGTATGGTTCTAAGCAGATTTGCAAGCATCAAAAGACATACATTACTTCCCGTAATCATATTTCTGGTGCTTGTATCTGCTTGGATTCACATGCACCCACCCTTCCTCCCCTTTTGGAGTTGAAGGAGCATAGAAGTCTTGCACCTTTCTATCCTTACTTATTTATTCATAGCAGGTTGCAAAGCCCGGTGACATCTAGGCGCTAGTTACATGCAAGTGAAAAGACAGTGAAAGAAGTTAGGTAGATGTGTAATTGAAGAGATGAGTTTTTAGCTTCTTTCTGAATGACTGATAAAATGGCTCGACCCTCAGCGTGGGTTGGGATTTGGGGGGTGAATTTGTTCCAGAGGCGCGCACTGGGAAGCTGGAGCCTCCTGCTCCTTTGCGGTTGTATCTAGGTGTGGACAGGCAATGTTTGTAGGCCATGCGCTATGGCTTTGTGGACGCTTGTCGTTTGACCTTCTGCGAGAGCGAAGTTGGTGCGTGGTTGGATAGGCAATGATGGGTAATGGAGAGAGTCTTAAACGTGATTCTCTCAAATGGAGAGCCAGTGAATGGATCGCCTAGTTTCGGAGATATGGTCATGTTTATCGAAGTCCATTGCATTCCGAAGGGCGTTGTCCTGTCTGATTTGTAATTTGTACAGGTGTTTTCTGACATACCACAGAGTAGTGCGTTGGAGTAATCCAATTAGGACCCGACAAGTGCCCTGGCGACAATGATGCGATTTTCTGTGGAGAGGAACGGTTTACATGCCTAGTGGCATAGGCTAAGTTGGCAGTGATGTGGTTGATCTGTCGTGTCATTTTCAGGCTGGCATCCAGGTAGACCCCAAAGGTTTTTATTGCAGAAGACACTGGGATATTGTGGCCATCGATGGTGAAAGATTAGTGGTAGATGTCTAGTTTGGCTAGGCGGGCTGGGGAACTGATAAGCAGTAGCTCTGTTTTTTCATAGTTTAAACAGAGGCTATGTTCGGCCATCTATGTTTGAATGTTCTCCATGATCGTATTACCATGATTGGATCGTTGGTGTAGTCACTGGACAGTGGGATGAGAATATGTGTCATCGACGTAGTTTGTATATGATGTGCCAAGATAATCTAGGTGGTCAAAAAGCAGCATTGTATAAATGTTGTACAAGGTGGGTGAGACACAGGTAGGTGTGGGGTCTGCCGTTGATTTCCAGCAAAGACCCTCCAAGTTCTGTCAGATATGAAAGAAGCTATCCATTTAGATGCGTCAGGTGAGAAGTGCACAGTGTCTGGTGGACGACCATGACAAAAGCCGGCAAGAGGTCGCGGAGGAGGAGGAAGAGGGAGCGTTTTCTGGCATCTATTGCATCATCCAATTAATTTTTGAGATCCAGAGGGGCTGTCTCTGTTCCGTGTCTAGGGCAGAAACCTGATTGGCTGGGGCCTAGAATGTGGTAGGATTCGAGGACGTCTTGGATTTGGAGGTATGCCACTCTATCGACCGTAGTTATGAGGCGGTAGGTGGTAGGGGGTCAGAGAGTCTAGGGACGTTTTTTTTTTTTTTTTGGTAGTGGGGCGATCATGATTCCTTGAGAGCAGTAGGGACGGAACAGGACTCAAAGGAGGTGTTGGTGATGGCAACGATAAGGGGAAGCAATGGTTCAGCGCAGTCTTTGATCAGTGATGCTGGACAGATGTCTCCTTTGCATCGTGATGGTTTGAGACTCCTTATTATAGTGGCTAGATCAGGGACTGAAATAGGTTGGAATTGGAAGAGGGGTGTCAGTAGGTGTGTTTGGCTGAAGGAACGGTGGCAGGCATGCTGTATTGGAGGAGCGTTTAGTAGCGATTGTGGCTTGGAGCTATGAGATTTTCCCGGTGATGGTGTCTTGGACGATGTCGCAGCAGGTGTTGTCTTTTACCACTACGGCTGAGGTGGCTATCACCATTCCTAGCTCGCGAAAGATGGTGAATAGTTTGCGTGGGGAAGATGGAGTGTTAGAGATTCTGTTGGTGTTGGTGGCTGCTTTAGCAAGGTGAATGTATGGTTTGTAATTCTTTCAGGTGACTGCAAAATCAGCTTTGTTGGATGTGGTGGGGTCTTTCTGCCAGGCGGCTTCCAGAGCTCTGTTTTGTGAGCGTAGAGCACAGTTATTGGGGGTGAAGCACGTACTGTAGTGTTTGGCCATTTTTGCTTTGCAAGGTTTTAGCAGGGCCAAGGCATCTACTGCGTTTCCTAGTGATCTACTAGGATAGTGGTGTTCTCCGTGGTTGGCAGTGGGTGGATGAGCATTAGTAAGGTTAAGGGTGCTCTGTGCAAGATTGGGCGTGCTAAGGGTGATTTTGGTAGCGCTGGTTGTCATGGGTTTGTTACGGATAGGTATAGGGATGAGGAACGTGATTATATTGTGTTCTGACCATGGGCAGGTCACAATGGAGTGGATGGTTGTGTTACATCTGTGGTTCAACAGCCAGTCGATTGTGCAACCTAAGGTGTGAGATAGGTGGTGGATGCGCTGGTCACACCCTACAGAGTTGGTAAGGGCTTAGGGTTCTGTGTCAGCGTGTCATTAAAACCGAGGTTGAAGTTCCTCTGAGAGATGAGTTGGGTGGTGGGTTTGAGGTCCACAGGTACAAGTAGGAGGAGGTAATCTTCAAATGTTAAGGTTGGGCATGGGATGCGGGATATAAGGTGGAGATTGACGTTTGCGTTGGGGGAAAGTCTGGTTAGTGGTGATGGTCACAATTGGGAAGCTGGGTGGTATTTATTTGGTTAAGAGGCTGTCTTTGTATATGAAAGCTTAATTTCCACCCTTTCTACCTGTTATGTTACATCGTAGAATGGCATAGCCTGTGGGTAACAGAGATGGATAGAGCAGGGCTAGCTGTTGGGGTCAACCATGTTTCGGTGATAGCTAGGATTACAAGCTCATTTAAAGTGATGTGGTCAAGGGCATGTGCCACAAGGGATCTGGCGTTAAGCAGGATGAACTTGAGTGGATGTGCTGGTATGCTATTAACTTTGGCAGTTGCAGTCTTGTTTTGTAAAGGTGGCCTAGTTTTGTGGGTGGGTGTATGGTGGTGGGTGGTGCGAAGCCTGAGATTTACATTCCGTATACTGATTTTGGGGGACAATGAGTCTGGTATGGTTGGTGGGCATTGGCGAGCTGACAGGTTATGTTGTCTGGTTAGGGCTTTATGCGGGGTCCGGTTAGGGTTCACTGTACTCCTGGCCTACCAAGCTAGTTTGGTTGGTGTAGGCACGCAGCAGGTAGGGTGTAGTTCCCGTGGTTGGCAACATTGGTAGCTGGATGCAGTGTACTGTGGCATCAGGTGCGACACGTGGTTTAATAGGGAGGCATTAACAGCTGGTGCCAAGCTATACCTTTGGTCCGCCACAAGAGTGGAAGCAAGGGATGCTTGCTGGGCTTTGGTTGCACTGGCACTGTTTCAAGGATTGCTTACTGGGCTTTGGTTGCGTAGGTCCTGGCAGTGACTATATCCTTGGCAAAGGGTAAGCGAGTACAGACAGAGTGCCAGATTGGCAGTGGTCGCCTGCAAGGATGGTTGGGTGCAGTGCATTAGGCAGAGAGGATGGAAGGTAAGTTCTAGGGCTTGGCAGAGGTATAGTTTTGGCGCAGGCAAGGTGGACAGAGCGGCGTAGCAGAGGCGGTGATGTTAGGGTACATATAGCATGCGCGTAAGGTGCTTCACTGTGGGAGGTGGTGAGAGAAACAATAGGCAAGCATGCTTGTTACGAGGGGGGGCAGTAGCGCGGCTTGGCTAGGGGCAGAGGCTGGTATTAGAGGTACATTGGTGGTGCCTGGTGGCGGATAGGGCAATAGGCAGAAAGAAGGGAGGGAAGGTAGTTGGAGCAGGTAACATAATGTTCAACATAAAGGTGTTACGAGCAGAGCGGCAATATGAGACTAACCGGGTACACAGCAATGCGGTGAACGAATCAGACTGCATATGCTCATGCAGTCACTGCTTGTGGTGCCAGGGTGCAGTCTGGATCTGTCGGCGTCCAGCGGAGACAGGCTCAGAGTGCAGGCGTTCGCCTTTTGCACAATGGCCTGCTCGTCTGGGCTTCTGCCTAATGCAGGGCTGGTGGACAATCAAGTGCAGGCAGGCCTAGGGCAACCTGGGATGGTAGTGGTGTAGTCCGATGTGTGTCGGACATCTTTAGCTGCCGTTTCATGTCCGTCGGCACAATCATGCTTCTTATGGTCGTACTGCAGAGGGAGCTGCACAATCCAGTTGTGGAACCCAGGATTTCACTGGCTGAGAGCTCAGACCCTCTGCCTTTTGCACAGGCCTTCTGAAATGGTCGGATTCACTTGCCTGCTCGTCGGGCCTTCTGTACTCACACATTCTCTTCAGGCTCCCTCATGGCAGAACAAAAACAACCCAGGGAGGCGTTCAAGCGTGTGGGATCATGGGTACTCTACATGTCACAGTAGGGTTAGTTTTACAGACATGCCCAGGTCGACCTCCCTTTTTGATCTTCCAAAAGAATTGCAATACTCTGTAATTACCACCAGATGGCGGACTATATGCACAGCATGTGAATCTAAGCATATGCAAGCATCAGAAATACGATTACGGTAAGTAATGTATGTCATACTGTGATAAATTCACGGCATTCGCCCTTCTCCCTTGGGGGAGCCACCCCTTTTGAGGCTAGCGAGGGGACTCCCTTGTCGAGGACACACTCACATTCCGATGAGGAACTCCATGCACGAAACACAATATCTACCTACTTTGGATGTAAAAAGACTGTTTGTTCTGTTTTTAATACTATTTTGAAACCACCAGTTAAACTGCTATCTCCTTGCCATTAGAGAATGCTGAACACAGCCTGAATTCCCTGGTCAATGAAGGACACCATTCTATTTATCCCTCTGACATATATAAAAAGACGATGGATTGTAAAGTAAAAAGAGACTTCTACCGAGGGAGGGGAACTGCTATGCAGAAACGAGCCTCTGAATAATAGACGTCCTGGAGGGGCGAAGCCACTCAGGGCCGCTAAGCCTGTGGCAGCAAGGAGTGGGAGCAAAGCACTAACCGAATGTCAGCGGGTTGGCTTTCAACCCGACCAAGAAGCAAAAGTCGGAGGAGAGGCAGAGACTGAAACACAACAGTCTCATCTGGTGGCATGACCACAAAGAAGCTGTGGTGGACCGTTAGGCCTGTAACGAACACCGAGACCAGACCTCGTGAGGGATCCCAGGGTCCCTGAACTCCTCATACGTCAGACCATAGCTACCAAGCCAAGTAGCAACGGGAAGAGCCAACAAGGTTATGGGAGCCTGAGAAACCCGGCGGAAAATATACTGCGACAAGGTATGAACTTTGTGATTAATGAATGGGAAAGATATCAAGGTTACGGGAGCCTTAGAGACCCGTAAGTGCAAAAACCTTATGAAAGGGGGACTGAGAGAAATACGAATTTTGTGATTCATGATTAGAAAAGCTATCAAGAAGGTTACGGGAACCTGAGAAACCAGGGAGTAAGACAACCCTATGAATGAGGCACTGAGAGAAATACTAGCACTGTGTATAACAGTTGAGAAAAGATATCTAGGTTATGGGATCCTGAGAAACCCAAAGATGTAAATAACCTATGAAAGTAGAGGAAGAAACGGACATCAATATTTGAATCGAGGCTAGGAAATTGCAGAACTACAGAACTTTGGGGAATCCCAACAACTTGAAGCAAGAAAAGGCAAAAGCATTCTTTTTGTTTTCAAATTATCTTGGAGGAGTCTGAACGTCTTTACTTTGAGTTAGAGACCAGGAATGATAACATGCTGGAAACAAGAAACCCTTGCAGACTTTAAACTATTTCCGTATGGACTGGGCCAGACAGAAGCCACGTTGAGACTATTGAACAAAGCCTCCCATTTCCCTTTTTTAGTTGGCTGTTTTCGCCTACAGTGGTAGGGCCAGTTAGTCAGATAGGAATCAGACTGGAGAACTTTAATTTGTACTTTAAAGCCCTCTTTCGCTTTTGTTTTGTTAGGTAGGGCACTTCCTTCATAGTAATGGACGTTTTCACTCTTTTTTTCTGTCTTTTTTTACTAAACTCTTGAGAATAACTTCTAATGGTCTTTCTTCTGGTTTGCCACAATACACGCACATATTTTCAATTTATATGGGTAGTGCATTTTGGTGTGTACATGTGTGAAACAAACCAGTGCACTCCCCAAAGGTGTTGGAAATGTTCAGTTGTGCAGGTTGCACACCTGGTGGAGACTTTGTAGCAGTTGCTGCATTTTTAGAACCAGATCTGGCCATTCTGGCTGGATGCTGTGTCCTTGACTGAACTCTGATTGAGCCTTTTGGTTCCCGGACGTTTATTCTGGGCCGCCTCCTGCTGCTCCACTTGAGTGCTAGATCAGGTCTTCTGTGTTTGGACAGTCTCAAGGCCATTTTACCATTGTTTACCTCTGAAGATGTCCGCCTTGGTGCTGGTCGCTGCTGTTGCCTGGAATGGTGTTGCAACTCCAACACTCCACCTCACCTGCTTTTCAGGGCTGTCGTGGGTTGCCCCTGCCATAGTGGTAGCAGTGGAGCTGTTTTCTGTGGCTGGGTTACCCTCCAAGCCTCTCAAACCTGTTTTCTTGGTATCTTCCACCTTTCTGTGTCTTCCTCGCAACAGTTTTTGATTCTCTGGGGAATGGAATCCTGTAAACGGTACCTAGAAAAGAGGCCTTCTACTTACCTAGTTATTTTGCCATCTTGGAACCAATTTTCTAAGAACAAACATTGAGAGTACACACCTCAGGCTCGAGGGGTGGTGCATTATTCCCAATCCTTACCCCCAGGTCTAGGGCGAGACTATATGCAGGTGGGTCTAAACCGCATTTCTCCAGTGGATTACAATGAGGCATTTCCTGCTGTTCTGCATCCTCCTCTGGGGCTCCTGTGTCTTGAACTGGCGTGTGGAACTTTTCGTTGAGGTCTCCTCTGGAGTTATTTGCTGCCAAATCACACCTCTGAGTTAGAACTGGGATTGACCTGCCTTTCCCAAATACATGTGGATGCGTATTGACTTGGTATTTTACGTTCTATGGGAACATTTACTCACCTGATACTCTCTACAGAGTTACCGTAGGGCTGCTTACCTGCCCCTGTGTAGTTTCCCTGCATCCAGTATGGTTTCATTGAGTATTAGCCGAAATAATTGAATTTTAGCTTGCACCAGTGATGTTGAATGTATTTTGTAAGTTATGTATTTTACTTCTTTTAAAGTGAATTCCTGATTGCACTGTATCTGATGCTAGTGACATTGTATCAATTATTCCTGGAAGTATACTACCTGTATACTACATTGGTGCTCTTAGACTAAATGTGTATTGTTTTTCGGGTCCTGTTGCTGTGTTTTAATGTTTTCCCACCTTGGCCCTTCATTTACTGTGATGTGTGCATTGTTTCCGCAATAGCACGTCCTCGTAGCCTAGAAATACTGTGAATTTAATTTTGTAGTGCTGCCATTAGGATCCTGTAATTACTATTTTAACTGTTTGTTTTAATGTCTGGTTCCCTTCTCTTACTACCCCTTGCCTTTAAATGTGATGTGCCTACCACCAAGAATATAGGAATGGGATGTGTATTTGACATGTATTGTTTTATAATGCAGTAGGTATTTTGTTAGTGTAACTTTTTTCTAAAGTATTTAACAAATAGAGGTGTACATATGTGTAATCAAATAAACATGTATATTTTTCTGTATACCACTGTGGTGTATTTTCTATGAATACATGTGTGGACTAATTGTGAGCCTACTTCGCGTCGAGCAAGCCTGACTGGTCAAGTTACATTACCAGTTTGGGAGGTTGCCCTTCCTTTTTTCGGGCTGAGTGCTCTGCTTCACTTTAATGTTAGCCGATGAGCAGCGTTCACTACTTTTTTGATGAGGGGGCGGATACAACACCTCAATTCTTTTCACTAAGGTCTTTTTTCACCAACATGGTTAACCTTGAGCAACTTCAAACGTGTTTCCAGTGAACTGACTCAAATAATTTCTGCATTCTCCTCAGATGATAGTTGATCACCGTCCTAGACGCCAGAAATAAAAACAGAATATGTCCTTGCTCCCAAAATCCTCTACATTAAAAACATTTCAGTGCTCTAACTAGGACCTGGTTGCTCAAGAACAATTGCCCCTTCTTCATGAACACGTCCACACGCTCTAACAAGACTCAAGAGTCCATTTTACAACTCCAATTATGCATCCTGCATTCACATCTGTAAAATGAATTTGCATAGTGATGGGTAGAATACACTCATTAATCCAGTCTTTAGAAAGAGCAAGATGTGTTTTTTGCTGTATACTTATGTAGATTTTGTAAGCTTAATACAAAGCCATGAAATGGGTATTTAGCAGTTGCTTGCTCATGTCTGGTTGGTATGTTTGTTACTTAGCAGTAGTCAGAACTTGTTTTCACCTTTTCAAAGTGTGTGTTGGTTTTCCACACCTCATCTTGTGATTCCTTTACAGATACCAGTTTGGGCTCTGAAGACATGTTAGACAAGAAGCGAGAAAGGGTTGAACAACAAATGGCTGATCACCTCACTTACTTGGAACACAGAATAAAGTCAGAAAAGGCAATTGGCTCTAAACCAGACTTAACAAGGAAATTAAATCTCTCTCCACAGCTGCAGGTAATCCATTATTAGTGCATAAGTGAAGGATGCTTTAATTTCTGTATCCATATCAATCAACAATCAGCTTGTGTTGGTTCACTTAGCCTTCTTCGTTTTTATCCTTTACTGAATAGTAGGGAAACAAGAAAAACCATGTTTTGATTGCTTGCTGAAAAGCAACATTAATTACTAATTTAGCTATGCAAACCTTTTGCTTCACTGTCTGAATTATTGCTTCTAATGAATAATCTTTCACCTGAGATTAGTCATTTTTTGGGAAAAGTTCAAAGCTGACTGATTGGGTTGCTTCAGACTTTCAGAGCAGCAGCATTTGGCAAGAGTAATTTACCGACGAGCACCTCTTGTAGATGATATCATAAGGCTAGCTGAAGGAGCCGTGCATGCATCCACTGGAGCAACACAAGCATTTCAAACTTTGGAACAATATCTCTGGATGTTTGAGGCAGTAATTTGGGGTCACTGCTCTGAATTCAAATTGATACTTTAGGTCGGCTACTTTAATACAAATAGCTGCATACCGGATCCACCCAAGAACCTCACTTGTTTAGGATCAAATTGAAACATTCGAAATTAGTACTTTTTGGGACTATTGCATGATTTTTATTGTCCAACTCTGTCAAAAATAAATAATTAAAAAGAATTCTAAACTTTAGTCTTATGTCAAAATCCAATTCTTAAGATAGATCTGTTAACCCTGCAGGGGATAGGTTGTCATGTGGTATTCAATGCTAAGAAAATTCCGCAGAATTATTTTATGAAATTGTTGACTTTCAACAGAAAAATCTTGAGCAACATTAATCTACAGGGTTTTCACACTACTTGTATTCCTGCTACGGGGAGAAAGGTGTCTGCTTCTTCAGGGCCTTGACCAATATATATAGTATACCTCTCCTTTGAAAAGTGGTTTCTTGTATTTAAATTGTGAATATTTGTATCTAATTTCCTCCTCTAGTTTGGAAATATTCATCCTTTTGCTGAATTAGTTATCGGTTTCTCCTTTATGTATGAGAAAACATTTCACTTCTTAGTATAGTCTCAATAGTTAAATGCTGAATATTATTATTTTTTTTATTTGTTTAAAAATGTTTATTATACTTGTGTATAGCCTATTCAGGCTTTTACAAGGACTGTTGAGGTTCATGAAGACCGCAACGGCTTTCTCGTTTCTTATTATTTATTTTAGTCATAAAATATGTCATTACAGGACTCCATTCACCATGCTGTCAAGTTTGACCACAGATTCCAATGTCACATTACATAATGGGTTACATCCTTTGGGACTTACAATTGAACCATTTTCGACATCTAAATATTGAGACTATCCTTAGAACTGAAGTAAACGATTGAGAGAAAGTAATGTGAATTCACATTGAAATTAATTCGGACACACTAATGTGATAGAGATTTGACTCTTGGCATTCATTCGATGTGTATAAGGAATAATGATATAGCTATATCATCAGAATAGTTTTGTGATCAGAGTTCCTGGCCACTTCCAGAAATTCATGTGATGGTTCAATTGCTGCAAACATTAAACCTTGCATAGACTTTTCTACCTCCAAGGATGTACTGACCGGGAATTCCTGTGTAAATCCCATACGGATTCCAATGGCTAGACATTGTTCCTACAAAATATTGTTCTCACTGCTCCCTGCCTTGGAGAATGAGGGCAACAGTCACCAGAACACGTTTTTGCCTGTTTGTGAATGGTGTCTGGATTAAAGATAGAAATCTGCACTGGAGTGCCTGGAAAGATATTAGTGAAAGTTGAATCTGGCACCCATGCCCCCCAGTGATAAGATGGGCACCAAAACCTGAAATAAATGCAGCCCTGTGATTGGTTCCATTGAACCCATCCTAGGGCTAAGGCCCTACCCTTACTTTTGTTGATGTTCCTGAATGGATGTCCAACTTTTGTCCTGCATAAGACAATCCCTGTGATTTTATCTGAATGCTGCTCTGTGGACCCAGCGATGCCAAAAGCCTCTCAAGGTTAGAGTGTCTGAAAGACACCCTGTTCCTTCTGCGAACAGCCTCAAATGGTTAGCTGTGTGAGAGCCACTGGTTGTTGACGGATATTTACCTTTTCAGAATACTAGCCCAATCCAGCTTTCTGTATCTATAGGGGTGCTCTACTTAAAACTTGAACAGTTACGCAGATGAACGTTGTTTCCATGAGTGAATGGTTGTGGCTCTACACCAGAAGAGTGGGGGTTGCACTGTCAAGACCAGATTTTGTCCACTATCTGAAAGTGTGTATTCCTGAGAGGAATCAACAACTTGAGTCAAAGCCTGGGAAGTAGCCTTTGAGAGATTTTTGACTTTAGTGGCCACCATGTTGTCTGCTTTTGGTTTCTTTCTCACCTTGAACATGGGACTTGTAAAAACCATGCTAACAGCATGTTACAGGCCTTGTTGGCTGGCAGGCTACATACATGTTTTTTGAAAGACAAGATGATGCTATGGGTAAAGCAATCATTCCCATTAAAGGTTAAACGTGCATTTAATATCAACCTGTCAATTTATCTCAGATTGAATAGATTGGCTCCTATGCCATTTCATTTTGTTTCTATATCGGGCAAATGGAAGATGCGTAAACAACTTCTTCTTCCATTTGGGAATGCATTCAGGGAAAAGGCTGTGACCAAGCATACCATCTCCAGATTTATTATCTCACGCATAGAGTATTCTGAGTCAGTGCACATGTCTTGCCATAGGAGTTTATAGCACAATCGAAGAATTGTTGTGCAGCTACAACTGCTTTTCTCTAAGAGGTGCATACCTTCGCAAACCACTATTGCCTGAATCCTGAAGCTAGAAGAGAGGCTTCTGTTAGAACAGAATACAACAACAAAAAATCCCTGACTCTGTGGGTCTTCTAAAATTGTTGCTGGCTACTGTTGTGTTAGGGAGAATTCTCATACTATGGGTAATTTCCCTTACCTATAGAGTCCCCCAGCAGCTTTGCTGGATTTGAAGGGTTTGTTTCTTTTTACCTGCTAAGAGTGAGACTCTTTTTCCCACTCTTAGGCATTTCTGCTATGTGTGTTCTAGGCTATTTTTGTGTTTAATGCCTATGGGATTTTCTCTCACATGTGTTACACAGCACCCTCCGTGCAGTGACACAGGGGTGTCGTAGTGTAGCGACCCCCAAACATAGACTGACTACTGTCTCCAAGGGCATGTAAAGTCCCCATTGACTTTACTAGTCACTCTTTATGAACTTTTTTTTTAAACAATTTTATTACATATTCAAAATAAACAAAACCAATACAAACCAAACACGCAGTGCAAATATCAATAGTACAATTTTCACATTGTTTGAACAATTTTGGTCACTGCTCCCCTTGTCCCACCCCCCATTACGAGCCTATTGTTCCACTGACTTTGTATCTGCACCACGTGGTGGGGTCTCATTTCCAGTGGATTCTGTCAGATCTTGTATTATTCCAAATAGTTCCCTACCAGCGATTTCCATGCCATCAGGGTTCCCACCTCTTCCTCTCCCCCTGTTACTTGCCTCCTGCCATACCATGGTCTCCGCCTCCGCCCACTTCTGCAACTCTTTCCACCACATCTCCACCCGTGGCCCATGGCAATCCTCCTTTTTGTGAGCACATATGCTAAATCCTTCAGTTTATTGACATGCTTAAGTTTCTGCGATCTGGGGAACCCCCCCACCACCCCTAGTAAGCAGGCCCAGGCTGAGTCTATGACAATAGTGACCCCTTTTTCCGCTAGTTTCCCCGCTACTTAGCTCCAGAAGCGCTCAATCACAGGGCAGGACCAGAACATATGTACCATATCGGCCTGTTCTTCGTTGGATTTGGGACATGCTTGTCTGCTGGCATTTTCAAACCTCGATATCCTCAGGGGTGTCATATGTGCCCTGTGCGTGATATATAATTGTATCTGTTTTAATCTAGCGATCTAGCGTTTCTTGACATCTTTTTATGGTACCCCAGGGCACGTTCCCACATCCCGTCCTCCATCGGGGCTCCCACCTCCGCTTCCCAGTCTAGTCTCAATTGCGTTAGTTCTTTCCCAACCTTGGACATCATCATTTCGTACAATCTAGAAATCTCATGCCCTCCTTCCGTTATATCATATATCATGTCTAAGGTAACATCAGACTCTTCTTCCAGTACTGTCTCAGGCCATGTTTTTTTAATTTCCTGCACCATTCTATGATATGTAATATATTGACCCACATGTAATCCCACTTCCTCTCCTAGCTCTTCAAAATGTATGATAGTCCCCTCCCGCCAGACATCTCCCATAGTTACCAACCCCACCGATTCCCAGTGGTTCCTAATTGACATTCGTAGCTGCTCATCTCCCCCAGCCAACGCAACCAGCGGTATCTGCGGGGAGCATGGGCGCCAGATCCTCCACCCAAGCATCATCATCTTGGGACGCGCTTTCATTTCTGTCTTAGGCAGCCAAATCATCTCTTTTAAATAAAATGGTGCACAGTCTGCTCTAAACAACCTAGATTCAGGGGTCGCTTCGTGTGAGAGCCATTTAGCGATATATTGCAGTTGGCTCGCTACGTAATAGACCTCATAGTTGGGCAGTTTTATTCCCCCCTTTTCATAAAAGTTCTGCAACTTCCATAGTGCCACCCTATTCCTGGTACCTTGCCACAGGAAATCCCTACACATGCCGTTCAGTCTGGTGAAGAACTTCTTAGGTATTAGGTACGGAATGTTCCTGAAGTAATGCAGGAGCATGGGCAAGACCACCATCTTGAGCATTGCACCTCGCCCCATCATTGCTAGAGGCAACTTTACCCAAAATGTCATACTCTTTTCAATTTTCCCTATGGTTACCTCTGTATTGTGCCTATACTCTTCTTCCACTGTGTGGTACACATCTATCCCAAGGTACCGAAAAGTACCAACAGCCCAAGGAGCTTGCAGCACCGGCAACCGCCCGATAGGGTTCCCCTTATAACTACCTAGTGGGAAAATAATATATTTCTGAGGTTTCACCGCTATGCCAGACAGCCCCGCATACCTATCCATAACATCCAGAATGTACTGGAGATTCTCCTCCGGGTACCTCAGGTACAGCAGCAAATCATCCGCATACAAGTCGATCAAATGTCGCTCCCCTCCCACTTCAATGCCTATAGTGTTGTACTGCCGCCTGAGGTATATCGCCAGAGGCTCTAAAGCTGATATGTACAGCATAGGGGAACATGGGCACCCTTGTCTGGTGCCTCTGCCTAGTTGCCATCTCTCGGAAATCACTGCTCCTGTTTTGACTCTGGCCAGCGTCTCACTATATAGCATCTTTGCCCATCTTATGTATCCAGGCCCCATACCATAGCCCGCCAAGGCTGCCAGCAGCCATGGCCACTTGACAGAATCAAAGGCCTTCACGGCGTCTAGGGACACTATTGCCATTTCACCATCATTCCTGCACCCCCATTCAACAACCCGATGGAGTCACCTATGATTATGAGTTATGTTCCTATTCAGGACGTAGCTTGTCTGGTCAGGGTGTATTAGTTTGCCTATGACTCTTCGCAGTCTGCTTGCCAAGACAGCTGTCAATATCTTGCTGTCCTGGTTCAGCATTGAGAGTGGTCTAGAGGAGCCACAGCTATGTCCAGGCTTATTAGGTTTGGGAAGCGGTATTATGATCGCTTCTCTAAGTGACTCTGGCAGCCGTCCCATCTCAAATGCTTCATTTAGCATATCCAACATCGGGGGGGAGCACTTCTGCCTTATACACTTTATAAAACTCACTTGGAAACCCATCCGCCCCCGGGGTCTTACTAGTAGGTAGCTGCCTCACCACTTCTTCTAACTCCTCCATGGTAATCTGTGCATCCAGCTCCTCTCTTTCTTCGGCACTTATTGTGGGCAGACCTATGTCTTCTAGTGTTTCTGTTATTTCTTCATAACTGCTTCTCTCCACATCCCCTTATAGTTCCCTGTAGTCATTTGCAAACTCCTCCTGGGTGTCAGCTACACTGCCATCTTCTCTTGTTATTGTCCTGATGGTGGGTCTGGGGATCTTGCTCTTGTACAACAATGCCAAAAGCCTTCCTGTTTTATCTCCTCCCACATGCTGTCTCCCTATAGATTTCCTATAGTTAAGGTTATCCCATGGCTCCGCGCATGTCTGTTGCAATTTAAATATCAGCTCCATATCTATTCCAGTGTCCTCTCCCCCTTTCAGTGCCTTTTCCAATTCCCTTTCTGCTTAATGTAGATCGGCCAGGATTCCTCCTTGCAGGCTTTTAGATTTCGCTATGGATACGCCCCGCAACACCACCTTAAAGGCTTCCCATAGTGTGCTTGCTGAGTCCACGCTACCCGTATTCACCTCAAAGTAGTTTATAATCTCCTCCCTTATATCTCCCCTAAAAAGGGGGTCTTTAAGCGCCTCTGCTTGGAGACGCCATGTCGGAATCCTCGCTCTTGGGGGGCAGTATTGCCAGCCAATTACCACGGGTGAGTGGTCCGACAGGACCCGCGCCTTATATACTGCCTGCACCGTCTCCATCATTATTTCCGACGTGACAAAGACATAGTCCAGCCTCGTATGCAACTGTTGTGGGGCAGAATAGTGCGAGTACTGCTTTTCTTGGGGGTGTTTTATTCTCCACACGTCCGCCAGACTAAAGTTGTCTAGCAGTGTCTCCAGCGCTTTTGCTGCTGGGGCAGGTCTATCAAACTTCCAATGTGATCTGTCCATTTTAGGGTTTAGTGCACAGTTGAAATCCCCTCCCCAGATCACTGCACTCCCCATACACATGCTAAGATGAGTACTCGGGGATCTGAAATATGTTGCCGTATTCTGATTGGGTGCGTATGTATTCACAATACTTATCTCCCTATTCTCCACCAATCCCCTCAGTATGACCATTCTCCCATATGCTTCCGCAGTTTGCTGCAACAAGTGAAATGGGACATGCGGCGCCACCCAGATGAGCACTCCTCTAGCATAGGCAGAATATGTCGAGCTCGCCACGACCCCTTTCGATTTTTTCACAACCGTTCCCAGCTTTTCCCGTGTCAGGTGAGTCTCCTGTAGCAGCGCGATATCTATCTTTTGTCTGTGCAGGTATAACATTGCCTTATTTCTTTTTAAATGACTATTGAGGCCCCTGACATTCCATGTAATTATTTTAAGGTCCCCCATGGCTTGTTAGAGTTCCCATTCCCCCCGCCAGTGCAGACCAGTTCCCCTTCCCGTTTCTGTCTATATAGGCTCGTTCCCCAGTTAAAACTTCCCCTAACTGCAAACACCCCAAACACATCTCCCTCTCTCCCTCCCGCCACCCTTCCCTTCCCTTCCCCAATTTACCCAACTCCCTGTTCTCTCCCACCTCCCCTCCCATCCGAACATCACCAACCTCAATTGTTGCCCAGCTCAATCCCTGAATCTCAGGCACCCCGCATTTAGCTCTTTCTGGCTCTTGCCTGTACGCGAAGCTCTGCAGGGTGAGGTCGCCCTAGTGGCTAACCTGCTACAACTACTACTAATACTCAGGGGGGGTGGTGGGGGGGGTAGTGCTTGCGTCCTGCCGCTCCTGTTTGCTGCAGTTCAACCACACATTGCTATTCAATCTGCGCATGTATACGTGCTACTATATTCCAGTCTCTTAAATTCGACACAGTCAAGGGTATCCCAGCTGAATATAAACTTTGCTCAGTCGCATCCCTTAATCTTAATCACTGTCATTATCACTGCTGGGGTACCCCCTCTGCGTCCCATCAATATACATGCAAAGTCCCCATCACTTATCGTGTTCCTCTCGAGCCTTCTCCGTACCTCGTTCCGGACAGCCCTGAAGGTCCAGCCATGTCGTTGCTTCTTCCGGGGTGTCAAAAAAGTACATCTTGCTTTTGTGCAGCACTTTCAATTTTCGCATGGTACAGAAGCCTGTATTTTATTCCCGCTATGCGTAGCCTCCTTTTCATTGCCACAAAACTGTACCGTTGCCTTTGGACCAGCATTGTATAGTCAGGGCACGCTGTGATGGTGCATGAAGCCCTTTCAATCGTTCCTCCTTTGCGAAAGTACTCCAATATCTTCTTGCGATCTTTTATAGTTCAGTATTTTTGCGATTATCGGTGGGGGAGGGAGGCCCAGACTTCGGCTTCCTCATAAGGGCTCTGTGTGCACGCTCCACTGCAAATCCTTGCGAGGTTTTTTCAGCCCCTATTTCTTGTAAGAGTAGATTCTCAACGTAGTCTGTAGGGTCTTTGCCTTCCTCCCCCTCCGGCAGGCCAACCTCGCGGATGTTGTTACTCCTTGGTCTCCCTTCCGCTTCCTCTGCACGATTCTCCAGGTTAGCTACCTGCTGCTTCAGTACGTGAACCTCCTTTGCATTGTTGGCGCTAGTATCCGTGTTGGTTTTCACCGCACTCTGCAGGGTGCTTGTTCTCTCTGCCAACGCCCTAACATCTTGTCTCAGCAGGGTGACGTCAATGCCTACTGAGTTTATCTTGGCCTCCAGGGAAGTGCGCAAGTCCGCCATTGCCATCCCCCATGAGTGTCTCAGCTCTGTGATAGCCGCTAAAATCTGGTGATTTTCCGTTGCTACGGTGCTCTCCACCGGTGCTGTCGCAACTTTAGGCGCTGTGGTCGCAGGAGACAGCTGCGTCTTGGCAAAGGCTTCCATTGTGGATTGTTTATTCTTGTTCTTGCTTATGGCCCCTCACCCTGTCATCTTGCGGCCTCAGTTATGTGTCTGAGGTTTCCTTGGTCTCAGACGTATCGATCCTGCACCTCTGTTTTGATGCGACCCCAGTGTAGCACTTCAGGTCTGGGGCAGTTGTCCAGAATAACCTCTGTATAGGCTTGTGTTTGCTGGGCTATTTCTTGGAGTTGGTTGTGTTCTCCCACGTTTTGACTGGTCTTATTGCATCGTAGAGATCGCTCATTCCTTTTGTCTTGATCACCTGGCTTTTGGGCTCTGTGCACACTGCACCGTTGCAAATATCCTCAGCAGTCTTTCTTGAATACTCCCCATATGCCGTGCTTCTCTGTGATGGCGTTTACTTTTTGGCTCTGTGACTCCTCTGGGGTAATCGGCTGGTCTTCAACCTCCCTGCGTACCCCCAGCTCCCAGTGTTGCGCACCCTTTTGTCCCTAGGTGTGCAGGACCACCTCCATCAGTGCCAGCCCAGCGGTATATCGAGGTGTCCTCCAGTAGCCGTTATTGCTAGGTGCACGATTTCACAGTTGCGGCTGCTTATATTATTGGTGTGCAGCAGCCTTTTTCATCAGCTGCCCCTTCTGCTGAAGCACAATGCTCTATCCTCCAGCTCGGCTCGCACGCACGGTAACTGTTGCCTCCCGCTCCTGTTACAATGTATTGTGAGTTCGGGTGCACGGTGCTTGCTTTTCATTCAAAGAAGCGTTGGGGTGGCCGTACCAGTTGATCCTTGTCCCGCGGCGCCCGGCCTCATCTGCCACGCGCAGCACGCCCCTGCCGTTGGAACACTTGGGGGCCCTGCTCGCGCTACAGTATCAATTCGCCGCTCCCGGGCTTGCCGCACCTTGCTGTACTACGTGAACGATCGGATGTTCCGCCGAGCGCCTCGTCTGGAGGGCGCTCTTCGATTACTGCTGGCAGCCCGGCTTAGAGATTCCGGCGGTCAGGGGTCCCGATGCCTTTGTTGTCCGCCATTTTGGGAGACTTTGTGTTCTCAAAGGCACACACAAAAAAGCTCATATCTTCGGCATGCTTGTTGCGAATTGCTAGCCTTTTGTGGGGAACACGTTCTGACACCTCTGCTCGTATTTCCTGGCACTCTCAAGTCTATTTAAGTGCTTTAGCACGGATCATCGTCGGATTGATAGGAGCAGCTACACCCCAGCACGTCCTACTCCATGGCTAGTTTGCCACCCTCCCCCCCCCCACTCTTTATGAACTTAACCAGTACAACCCATCTTACTATGGAGGTACTGGAAGGAGTTAATAGTTTTTCCCCTATGTTCATTTTCGAGGGGGTACCTTAAAGTCCCTCTCTCAAGTTTCTGGCTGGTGGCAGTGGTTACTACCATAAATATTCGATCGCAAATATTTCCCTATGGAATTTTCCCATTGTTCGAAGCTACCACTTTTTCTGACAGCCTCTAACATACCGCCGGTGCATTTTAATATTAACTTTGCTCCGGTAGGTTTTATTTGCCAGAACTTTAATATAACTTCTTTCTCGTGTCTTTCTCTACGATCCTAACCCAGGTCGGGGAACCTTTGTTCGTCCGTTTGGCGGGCTTCTGCCCAGAAGCCCTCTTTCCGGCGCCACTGAGTCTGGGGTGGGTTCATTGCGTGGGAGGGGGGGGGAGTAGGACCCCTGGACAGGGTTGCCTCAGCAACCCATGTCACACTCTATCCTGATAGGCTGGAGGGTCTCCCACCAAGATGACCACTTCACTGTGTAAGTGACAGCTAGGCTGTATGAATGGGGGATCTTTTTGCATAAAAGCAGGGTCCTAAGGACTGGAAGAGAAAGACGTCGCCACTGGAACTACGGAACCAAAGAGGAGAGAAGCCAAAGACACCTGCAACGACAACCACCACCACCACCGATGAAGCCCTGCTGCAGCGTCTCACCACTTTTCTCCACACGACGAGAGGAGATCTTCATCTGAAAGAGCCTTCTTCCCTTGAGCTGGTGGGGCCAACCAGTTTCCTATTGCCTTCCCGAACCTGCTGTGGTCGAATCGCCAGTGCCCTGCATTTGGAGGACCGGATAGCCAAGCAGCAATCGACCCGGACCGCGATCAAAAGGAGCGTACCTTTTAAACTTCGTTTGGCAGCACCGCGGCTGGTTTCATCTCTGGGTAGTGCAGTACCTCAAACCTTCCTCCACGACGATTGCCTCTCTTCCTCTGCTGGATCACCCGAACTGCAGGAACAACCGCCAACGCAGGAGCCACTTATTCATTTTTAAGGTACATTGTTCCGCCAGGCCGCCCTTTCTTCACGGTAGCACTAAAGGTGTTTTAAATCCTTTACCTACCTGTTGGGTTGGCCGCCCCTCTCTCTTAAACATTGTCTTTCACTTTCTGCATCCACCTTTTCAACATCGTTAACCAAAGACCTGACTGCAGCTACAAGAACATTTTGCTCCTGGGCCCTTGCCCTGTACCACTAACTCTGGCACAGGCCTACTGACTCTGGTCACATTT
Organism: Ambystoma mexicanum; assembly: GCF_040938575.1. Classification (NCBI taxonomy): domain Eukaryota; kingdom Metazoa; phylum Chordata; class Amphibia; order Caudata; family Ambystomatidae; genus Ambystoma; species Ambystoma mexicanum. The sequence continues at coordinate 902,511,190 of NC_090931.1, read as the reverse complement.
GTTAGACCTGCTTTCTCGAGATTGATTCTCCATTCGAACTGTGTGGTGCAACCCTGTCTTATAACTACCCTTTCCTTCCCACTGCATAATCATTCTGAAATGTCATTTTGCTCACTTTTCATTTGAGGTATTGCCTATACTGATGCACTGTCTTGCTGAACTAGTTCACAAATGATGGGAAGTGTTGCTAGGGTGTATAAGAACATATTTCTAGATAACCTGTGTTTTCCCTCCCTTGTGAGAAATTGCTAGAGGATCCCTGGTGTGTAGTTGTCACTGTGCCGTTTTGCTCAGTTTTCACTCTGGTTCACTTGGTCTATAATTTATATAGGGAGTGCGTATATTTTTCTATTGACTTAATTTAATTTGCTTGAAACTTGTGATACATGTGTTTGCTTGGAAGTATATAAAATAAATATATATATACTTTTTAACTACAAAGCTTTGGTCAGTGTTTCCTTGTGCAATAGTACAGTAGGCCTATTGTGTAAACCCTGAATACTGCTCATCTCCCTCTTGAGATAAGTCTGGCTGCTCAGCCACAGCTACCAACTAAATCTTTGTGGTACAGACTGATACCAAAGGGGATTTATTGCTCTCACCTGTAGTCCTAATCTGGTGTAGTGCTCCCTAGGGGAACTGCACTGGATTCTGCCTAACGTATTGTTTTTAAACTTTATTATTTGTGATCATTGGTACTTCTGCTGAAGTTCATCTGTCACTACAACCCTTTCTTGGTGTTCTGCTCTAAATAGCCCATAAAGCTAGCAGGACAGGCAGTGCTCCAGATCGCATTTTGAGGTGGGAGTATTTTACTCCCTGTTTTTAAACTTTGAGAGTAAATGTGATTTTAAGAGAGTAAAAATGACTTCGAGGGGATTGGGTCCTCCGACGTATTCCATATCTATGACATGTAATAACCACAGCTGTGCTGCTTCGGAAACTTTTCCGGCGTCTGCGTCCTGCGTCGATGACGTCGATGCGCCGACGTCGAGGACCTCCTCCGACGTCCGACGTCATCCGATGTGATAAGTAGGACGCACGACGCCCGTAGCCTCAGTTCCGTTTTTTCCGCGAACGTGTTGCTTCGTGTTTCTCGGTTCTAAGCCTCGACTCTTTGGAGTTCTGTTCTTTCTGGTTCTTCGAACCTGTTCGTTTGTGAATTTCCTTCGGCGATGTCTTCCACTTCGTCTTCAACCCCGCGTCCGGGCTTTAAGAAGTGCGGGGAGTGTGGGTCCAAGATGTCGGTGACTGACTCGCACGTCGCCTGCCTCTGGTGCCTCGGGGAGGCCCACGACACGGATGACTGTATCGACTGCCAGTCGCTCACGTCCAAAGCCTTACGCGAACGTAAGAAGAAGTTGTCGGTAGGTCGGGTGTCCAAGCCCCGGAAGTCGAAGTCGGCGGGGCTTTCGACGGATGATTCGAGGGGTGACTCTCCGCGTCATCTTCGGAAGTCTCGTCGGTCTTCTTCTAGGAGTGGGTCTCGCCACTCCTCCGCCTCTTCGAGGCATTTTCGGAAGCGCCGTCACCGGTCGCCTTCCAGGTCCTCTTCCGAGGATTCTGCACGGCACGTCGGTTACCCCACCAGCCGTGCGACGCCAGAGGAATGGGCTTCCTTCGGGAAGATAATGTTGGCGATTCTTGAGTCGCAGGGTACTCAGCCGTCCGCGCCCCCGAGTGGGGTCGGCCGTGACAGGTCGAGAGACACTGCTCGCAAGAGTGGTCGGCACGAGTAACGGGAGCGGTCCCGTTCGGACAAGGAGGCTCGTTCTCGCCGTACCCGTTCCAGGTCCCGGTCCTCGACGCGTTCGAGACCGTGTGCTCCTGTGAAGTCTTCGAGGAAGACATCGACGTCTGAGGCGTCGAGGGCGTCGACAGGCTTTCTCGAGGCTTCGAGGAAGTCGTCGACGATCAGGTCGTCGAGGGACACGCTCGGGGCTCCGGCTTCGAGGGCTGTGTCGACGCCGCCGATACTGGAGGCGCTGCATCTGACGTCGACGCCGATTTCCTCGACGTCGACCCTCTCGGCGCCGTTGCCGGTTTTCTCGACGTCGGCGCCGATTCGCTCGACGCCATCGACGCCTTTCGTGTCGGAGGTGCCCCGTGTCACGGTTGTACCCCCTAGGAAGGCTCTGGTTAAGAGCAAGCACTCTCGGGTGCCTTTTCGCCACCTGGAATATATTTCAGAGGCGGATGAGGATTCTGATGGCCTGGTTCCTAGTCAGGTGCCAGATGAAATTGTCTCGGGCCATAGTCAGTTTGACGATTTGAGGCAGTCACTGCATGATGCCAGTGGACTGGACACCTCTCCGGAGGTGGAATTTTGTAGGCCTGAGCCTGGCTCCCATGCCGATTCCTCGTACCGGCGCCTTATGGCTAGGGTGTCTGAGTATCTGGGATGGTCTGCTCCCCCAGGGGAGTTTGTGCAGGATGATCTGATGGACATCCTTGATGTTGGTCCCCCAACTGACCCGGTACTGCCGTTCCATATGGCTTTACAGAGAAGGGTGGCGGCGGCTTGGACTGCTCCGGAGAGTCTCCCGGCGGTGGGCAGATCCTTGTCGCGTAAATACCGTCCAGCCAGTAGCGACCCCTGCTACTTGACCAGGCACCCCACTCCGGAAAGTTTGGTGGTGCAGGCGGCCACGGCCCCGGCAAAGCAGGCGTCGTACCCTACCATCCCTCCTGATAGGGACGACAAACGTTTTGATGGCTGGGCGAAGAAAGTGTTTTCTTCGGGTGGCATGGCGCTTCAGGCGGCCAAATCCATTTGTGCCTTGTCACGTTTCACGCACACTCTGTGGAACTGTGTTGCGTTAGCGGCTGAACATATTCCCGAAGGGGATGAACGGGATGGTTTCCTTGCTATGGTCCAGGATGGTAAGGATGCCATGTGCGAGTCCGTTCAGTCGGGTCTGGACTTGGCTGAATGCGTCAGTAGGTCCATGGCGGCGAGCACCGTGATACGCAGGTTTGCGTGGTTGCGGAAGTCGGGGTTTGCTTCTGATGTGCAGTCCCGGCTCCTCAACATGCCCTTTGACGGTGAACACCTTTTTGGCAGCAAGGCTGACGAGAGCCTTGAGAGGTTGCAGACCTCAAAAGCTGCAGCGAAGTCGTTGGGCGCTGCAGTTCGCCAACCTCCGCCTTTTCGTCCTAGGGGACAGCAGTGGAGGGGTGGTTCCTTTCGCTATTACTCGTCCTTCAGTAAAGCGAGAGGAGCTGGCAGTCAAAGAGGCCAACGCAGGGGTACCAGAGGTGGACGACAGGGTACCCGTGGTGCCAAGGCCGCTCGGGCAGTTGCCTCTTTGCCCTCAGGTAACGCCGCAGCCGCTCCTACTCAGTCATGAGGCCAGGTCCCATGGTTCGCCGGTTGGGGGAAGGCTGGCGCAGCATCTTGTAGAGTGGCAAGCCATTACTTCCGATGTGTGGGTTCTGGAGATCATAACCCACGGCTACTGTCTTCCCTTTCGGCACAGGCCTCGCGACAATCCACCGGGGAACTTCTCTTTGAAGTGTCCGGATCCGCTCCTTGCGCAGGAAATTCAAGCCCTGCTGGAGAAGGGCGCTATAGAACTGGTGCCTGTAGCGGAGAGGAACAAGGGATGGTATTCCCCTTATTTTTTGATTTCCAAGAAAGACGGGGGATTGAGACCCATCATGGACTTGCGCGGTTTGAACAAACTCCTCAGGAAGGACAAGTTCAGGATGGTTACTCTCTCTCAAGTCCTCCAGGCCCTTCAGCTTCAGGACTGGTTGGTGTCACTCGACCTCAAGGATGCTTACTTCCAAGTGCCGATCCATCCCAAGCACAAGAAGTACCTGAGGTTCGCGGTTGGCTGCTCGCACTTTCAGTTTCGGGTCCTGCCGTTCGGATTGACCTCCGCCCCGAGGGTTTTCAACAAGCTCATGGTGGTGGTGGCAGCGCATCTCAGGCAAGGGGGGATTCACGTCTACCCCTACCTGGACGATTGGTTGATCAGGGGGAGCTCTCCCGAGCAAGTCCTGGATCATCTGTCCGTCACCTGCCACTCCCTTCACAGGCTGGGCTTCTCCCTCAATTTAAAGAAGTCCCATTTGACGCCAACACAGAGGCTCCAGTACATCGGAGCAGTGCTCGACACTTCCCTGGGGCAGTGTTTTCCTCCCCAGGTGAGGGCTCTTCACATTCAGCAGATGGTGCACAAATTTCAGCAGGCCCAGACGCTCCCAGCGTTCGAGTTCTTGAGGTTGCTCGGCCTCATGGCATCCTGCATTCTTCTGGTGCCAGAGGCTCGCCTGCGAATGAGATCTTTGCAGTGGGCACTCAAGACGCAATGGTCGCAGTCCTCCGGCAGAATGTCGGACCCGGTTCAGGTGCCGCCCTCGGTCGCCCAGGACCTTCTGTGGTGGGCCGTCGAAGGCAAATTGATGAAGGGGGCTCCATTTTGGCTTCCCTGGCCGGAGGTGTCAATCGTGACGGATGCATCCCTCACGGGATGGGGAGCTCATGCCAACGGGCTGACAGTCAGCGGTCGTTGGTCTCCGTCGGAGTCCAGACTCCATATCAATCTGTTGGAGCTGAGGGCCGTCAGGCTAGCCCTGAAGGCTTTTCTGCCGACTGTGAGAGGAAAGAATGTCCTGATCCTGACGGACAACACAGTGGCCATGCACTACCTCAACAAAAAGGGGGGGGCAGGGTCACTTCCTCTGTGCAGGGAGGCGATGCAGCTCGGGTTCTGGGCCATCCAGCAGGAAGTTTCGATCTCGGCAGTTCATCTGGCCGGAGACGAAAACGTGACGGCGGACGCTCTGAGCAGGCAGAGCGCGATCTCTCACGAGTGGGAGTTGGCTAGGGAGATTCTCTTGGAGATCTTCGCCCTTTGGGGGACCCCTCAAGTGGATCTCTTCGCCTCCAGTGTCAACCGGAAGTGCGAAAGGTTTTGCTCGCGGGAATTTCCTCCGAAAGGAGCCTTGGGAGACGCGTTTGTGGTGGAGTGGTCATTCCCGCTGCTGTACGCGTTTCCTCCAGTCCCCGTCATCCCGCAAGTGCTGCGGAGGTTACGGAAGTTCGGTTCCCGGATGATCCTCATTGCTCCGGCGTGGGCTCGGAGGACGTGGTACCCGGACCTTCTCGACTTGTCCATCTGCCCTCCACGTCGTCTTCCCTACCGAGACGATCTGCTCTCACGGGAGCGGGGTCAGGTTCTCCATCCAGAGGTCGGATCCCTCAACCTTCACGCTTGGCTTCTGAACGGTTGAGGTATATGGATTGGGACCTCCCTGAAGACGTGATGGAGGTGTTGCTTTCGGCCCGTAGGCCAGCAACAAAGTCTCTGTACCGTTGCCGTAAGTTCTGCGACTGGTGCAGAGTTCGGAATGTGGATCCTTTTGCATGTGACATCCCCATGGTTCTGTCCTTTTTACTTTCTCTGGCCCACAGGGGCTTGCAAGTGGGTACCATTAAAGGATACCTGGCGGCGCTGTCCATCTTTAAGCGCTCGTCTGAAGAGTGTTCTTACTTTGAAATCCCTTTAATTTCACAGTTTCTGAAAGGGCTCACTAATGTGTTCCCTCCGTCACCTTTCCTGGTGCCCGGTTGGGATTTGAACCTTGTTCTTAGGTTTCTTATGGGTGCTCCGTTTGAGCCTTTACATTCTTGCCCTTTGAGGCTGTTAACTCTGAAAACTGTGTTTTTAGTTGCGGTTACTTTCAGTTAAGCCACCCTTCACTGTTTTTCACAAGGACAGGGTTGTCCTTCGAGTTCGTCCTTCTTTTCTTCCGAAGGTAGTGACGGAATTTCATTTAGCCCAGAAGGTTGTTCTTCCAGCATTCTATCCTCCTCCGCATCCTGGTAAGGAAGAGGAGAGGCTCCATAGGCTTGATCCTAGGAGAGCTTTAAGCTTTTATGTTTCACGCATGTCCCGGGTCAGAGTGGACGATCAACTCTTTATTGGTTACGCTGGAAAGCGTTTGGGGCAAGCTGTGACGAAACAGACTTTGTCCCGCTGGATTATTTTGGCCATCTCGGAGTGTTACCGCTTGGCGGGTAAGGACCCACCGGCTGGCTTGCGGGCCCATTCTACCAGGGGTGTGGCTGCATCTACTGCCCTGCAGAGGGGTGTTCCTATTCGCAACATCTGTGATGCAGCCACCTGGGCTTCAGTAGATATATTTGTACGGCATTATTCCCTCGATTCCATCAGAGGGCAGGAACTGGCCTTTGGCAAGGCGGTCCTTTGCTCGGCTATTTGATTGGCTATTCTAAAATTTTGCTTCTAAATTCTTTCCCTCCTCCTTGTTTGGTACTGCTTTGGGAGTCTGTCATAGATATGGAATACGTCGGAGGACCCAATCCCCTCGAAGAACAAGTTACTTTCTTACCTGGTAACGTTCTTTCGATGCGATGGTCCGACGACGTATTCCATATCGCTCCCGCCCTGCCTTCCCCGCTGCAGAATTTCTTTTGCGATTGCAGCTTCCGTTCAGCAAGGCTTTGTGTCTGACTGGCAGTTGACTTATGTCACACGTTCTGGGGGGAAAAAACTACAACTGAGGCTACGGGCGTCGTGCGTCCTACTTATCACATTGGATGACGTCGGACGTCGGAGGAGGTCCTCGACGTCGGCGCATCAACGTCATCGACGCAGGACGCAGACGCCGGAAAAATTTCCGAAGCAGCACAGCTGTGGTTATTACATGTCATAGATATGGAATACGTCGTCGGACCATCCCATCGAAAGAACGTTACCAGGTAAGAAAGTAACTTGTTCTTTTCTCCTTTGCAAGAGTAAAATGTATGTGACATCCAGCGACACATGCACAAACTGTATGGAAATCCTTACCATACGGCAGCTTTCTGCATTGTGACAGAATACACCTTTTATTATTTCTCTAAGTTCTGGCCATTTGATCTCTCCTGTATATATTTAAATGTTGAAATCACAAAAACCTAGCCGGCTTCAGAGAAATACATTCTGTTTCAGAGGTGGCTTGCAATTACATACATGTAGATAAAAATCAAAAGAAGCCTTCTGGTTTCTGTCAAGTAACCTGACCTTTGCAATGCCCTCTGCTCTAAACCTGTGGGTAAATGTATGCAGGAAAATAATAAAGCTGTCGTATTTGCAAGATTTTCATGCGTAAAAAGGCCTAGTACGCACCTTATCTGGAGGCCTGATGACAGGGGTGCTGCTTAAACCCATCATTGTGGTACCAGTGTGATTCGATCACCCTGAATAGCATGTTTGGGGATAGGCTGGTGGCAGCTCTTCATTTTCTTGTGACTAGGCGGTGGTTCTCTGCCCCTTAAATAGCCCAGTGCACCTATAGCGTAGCCATTTAGATAATGTATTTGGCCAAATCATACCCCCAACCATTATGTTTGATGGCATTTTTGTGTATTTTTGGAACACGAGGCACAGCCAGAATGGCAGTTCTGCTGAAGTAGGCTCATCCCAAACCTGTCTACTGAGCTGGAATTTTCCAGACTTCCCAGTCTTCAAAGGTGTGGGTGTGCCTGAGTGTTTGGTAGTTTGGCTGACTACCAAAACTTGAATTGAATACTGCACTTCTGTAGGTTTGTCGGGTGAGATTATCCAGCCCCTGATTGAATGTATGTATATCAGTGTGAGACCATGGGTATTTTCCACATCTGTTCCTGAATTCACATGAAGACAGCCAATGAGATTGGCTGCTGCTGAGGATCCAGGTTTAGCCATACTGGATAATGTCCCTGGTCGTTTGGACCATGCATCCCTGCTTATCTTTGCTGATGGAGCGCCTTTCTGTAATCTTACTCAGATTATCACAGCCTTCTTTGCTGGATTGCCTGGCTGTCCTTGCTGAAATTCTCTTTATCTGCAGCTTCCGGTTGCTCCCGTAAAATCCTTCTGGCATTGGTACCCATTGGTGGGAAATCCCTCTTGGGTGTGCTGTGCTGGGCTGGAGCCAGACTGACTATCTACTGCTCCACCTCTACTCTTTGTGGGACACCTTGGTTAGCCTCCAGCCATTGTTTTCCTAGTTAGACCATCTCTGCTATCTAGCTTGACCCTTTTTACTCTTCTGCTCCATCACTGGCCATTTCTGGGTCATTCTGAGTGTTCCTCTTGCGTCTTCTGCGACCTCTGCGTCATGTGTCACGTGTCACGTACCTGACTGTCTTCATAGTTGGATCACTTCGTCTGGGTCCTAACTGCAGTTGGGGTTCAGGTTCCAACCCACTCTCTAGCCTAATCAAATCCCAGCATCCAAACTTGCCTGTGCTCCTGCTGTTCCTGGACCAGATTTGCTGCAGCCAACACTCTCACACAGGTCCTTAGACCCCAAATCCTCAGTTGGTCGCCCCCTGCAGGATAGAATTCAGAGGGGTTTCTCGGCCCTGATACCGCCTCCAAATTCGCAACTAAGTTCTCAGACTTGGCCTTGTTGGCACTTGAAACCTGGGCTGGACCTCATCTGTGGGAGTCCATCAGACCCTCCACTTGCTAGCTATCCATCCAGCTACTTCCTCGGTATGTAAGTTGCGTTTACCTTACTTGAGTCCATAATCTCAGCAGGCCCATTTGGTTTGTCCCTTTTGTTCCCAATGGAGGACTTTTTGAACTGGGGAAATTGCTGTCCGAGTGTCCAGAACCGGTATTTTTTACCTGGTCCACCTTGGTGGTGTCGAATTTTCTCTGCAATTGTTTTATCTTTAAACGGGACCCTTGATTATATGATTAATTTTAGAATAACAATTCGAAGGGATTGTGTCCTCCGACGTATTCCTTATCTTGATAAATTACATCCCAGCTTGCTGGCCTCGGAAATATTTTCAATAGAGGGCGCTGCACGTCGACGTCCCTCACGCTGGTGTCCGTCGACAGCCTCCGTCTCAGCGCCGACATCATCGTGCGTATAAATAGACTTGCGCAGGGACCGTTGCTCAGTTCCGTTTTTCCGCGCTTCGTGGGCCTCGGAATCGTGTTGCTGAGTTCTTTCTTCAAGAAGATTCTACTTATTCTTCGAAGATATCTTCGTTATTCGATGGCTTCCTCATCCGAACCGTCGACCACACGATCCGGCTTCCAAAAGTGTCGTGATTGTGGGAAGAAAATGTCGTTGACGGATCCTCACAGGATCTGTTTGTGGTGCCTGGGATCGGAGCATCACTGTTCGGAATGCGAGGACTGTATGGCCATGATGGCGAAAGCCTTGAAGGAGTCTAAGGGGAAGCTAGAAAGAGGTAAGTCTCTTAAAACGTCTACTCCTTTGAAAAGTTTCTTCGGCAGAGTCGAGACATTAGTCTCCTCGCCGTCACAGGGAACATTCCCGTTCAAGGTCTCGAAGCGGTTCCCATCAGTCTTCGAGATCGAAACACTCTAAGAAGAGGCGTTGTAGATATCCCTCTTCGAGGGGATTGGGTCCTCCGACGTATTCCATATCTATGACAGTAATCACCACAGCTGTGCTGCTTCGGAAAATCTTTCTGCGTCGATGTCGATACGCCGCCCTCGAGGCCCTCCACCGACGGCCAAGGTCACTGGATGTTATAAGTAGGACGCACGACGCCCGTAGCCTCAGTTCTGTTTTTTTCTACGAACATGTTCGCTTCGGAGATCTCGACGCGCCTCGACTCTTTGGAGTTTCGGTTCTTCGAACCTGTTCGTTTGTGAAGTTATCCTTTGTAATATCTACCTCGTCTTCCACCCAGCGTCTGGGCTTTAAGAAGTGCGGGGACTGTGGGTCCAAGATGTCAGTGACAGACTCGCACGACGCCTGCCTCTGGTGCCTCGGGGAGGCCCATGACATGGATGATTGTGTCAACTGCCAGTCGCTTATGTCCAAAGCCTTGCAGGAGCGCAAGAAAAAACTGTCGGTAGGTAAGGTGTCGAAGCCACGGAAGTCGAGGTCTGCGGGGATTTCGAAGGACGATTCGAGGGGCGACTCTCCGCATCGTCGTCGGAAGTCCAGTGGGTCTCGGTCCCGGAGTAGGTCCCGCCACTCCTCTGCCTCTTCGAGGCACTCCCGGAAGCGCCGTCATCGGTCGCCTTTCCTGTCCTCATCCGAGGACTCCGCCCGTCGGCGGGTCGCTTATCCCACCAAGCATGCAACGCCGGAGGAATGGGCTTCCTTCGGTAAGAAAATGCTAGCGATTCTTGAATCGCAGGGCACTGGTCCGTCCGCGCCTCCAAGTGGGGTCGGTCGTGATCGGTCGAGAGACACCGCTCATACGCCTTTGGGCTCGGGTGGTCGGCACGATTCGCGGGAAAGGTCCCGCTCAGACAAGGGGAATCGTTCTCGTCATGCTCGTTCCAGGTCCCAGTCCTCAACGCGCTCGAGACCGTGTCCACCTGTGATGTCTTCGAGGAAGACGTCTACGCCTGTAGCGCGAGGTCGTCGACGGACTCTTTTGAGGCTCCGCCTCCGAAGAAGTCGTCGACGCCATCAGCGCCCAGGCTGTCGAGGGACACGCTCGGGGCTCCGACCTCAAGGCCTGTGTCGACGCCGATTCACTCGACGCCTTTCAAGGCTGTTTCGACGGGGGTAGCCCAGGGCACGGTGGAACCCCCTAGAAAGGCTGGCCAAGGTCAAGCATGGCTTTGTTCCCCATTCTGTGCCCGCTTACCGCCATCTTGAGTACATTTCAGAGGTGGATGACGGCTCTGATGATGGCATGGTTCCTGATACGGTGCCAGATGAGATTCTCTCGGGCCATAGCCAAATTGAGGACCTGCGTCAGTCCCTGCATGACGCCAGTGGTCTGGACACCTCTCCCGAGGTGGAGTTTTGTAGACCTGAGCCTGGCACTCATGCCGACTCCTCATGCTGGCGCCTTATGTCTAGGGTGATGGAGTACTTGGGGTGGTCTGCTCCCCCAGGGGATCTTCTTCAGGATGACCTTACGGATATACTCGACCAAGGACCACCAAGGTCCACCAACTGACCCGGTACTGTCGTTCCATATGGCTCTACAGAGGAGGGTGGTGGCGGCTTGGACTGCTCCGGAGAGTCTCCCGACAGTGGGCAAGTCTTTGCCGCGAAAATACCACCCAGCCAGTAGCGATCCCTGCTGCTTGACCAAACACCCCACTCCAGAGAGTTTGGTGGTGCAGGCAGCTACAGCCACAGCAAAGCAGGCATTGTATCCTACCATCCCTCCTGATAGGGACGACAAGCGTTTTGATGGTTGTGCGAAGAAAGTGTTTTCTTCAGGGGTTTGGCGCTTCAGGCGGCCAACTCCGTATGTTCCTTGTCTCGTTTCACACACACTCTGTGGAGCTGTGTTTCCTTAGCGGCTGAACATATTCCCAAAGGGGACGAACGGGATGGTTTCCTTGCTGTGGTCCAGGAGTGCAAGGATGCCATGTGTGAGGCCGTTCAGTCGGGTTTGGACATGGCAGATTGCGTCAGCTGGTCCATGGCGGCGAGCACCGTGATACGCAGGTTTGCGTGGTTGCGGAAGTCGGGGTTTGCTCCTGATGTGCAGGCCCGGCTCCTCAACATGCCCTTTGACGGTGAACATCTTTTTGGCAGCAAGGCTGACGAGAGCCTTGAGAGGTTGCAGACCTCCAAAGCTGCAGCAAAGTCGTTGGGTGCTGCAGTTCGACAACCTCTGCCTTTTTGTCATAGGGGACAGCAATGGAGGGGAGGTTCCTTCGTTATTACTCATCCTTTGGTAAAGCGAGAGGAGCTGCCAGTCAAAGGGGCCACCGTAGGAGTGCCAGCGGTGGAATACAAGGTACTCGAGGTGCCAAGGCCGCTCGGGCAGTTGCCTCTTTGCCCTCAGGCAACGCCGCAGCTGCTTCAGCTAAGTCATGAGCCCATGTCCCATGGTTAGCCGGTTGGGGGAAGGCTGGCGCAGCATCTTGTAGAGTGGCGTGCCATTACTTCAGATGTGTGGTTTCTGGAGATCATAGCCCACAGCTACTGTCTTCCTTTCCGGCAGAGGCCTCACGACAATCCACCAGGGAATCTCTCTTTGAAGAGTCCGGATCCGCTCCTTGCGCAGGAAATTCAATCCCTGCTGGAGAAAGGCGCCATAGAACTGGTGCCTGTAGCGGAGAGGAACAAGGGAAGGTATTTCCCCTTATTTTTTGATTTCCAAGAAAGACGGGGGATTGAGACCCATCATGGACTTGCGTGGTTTGAACAGACTCCTCAGGAAGGACAAGTTCAAGATGGTTACTCTCTCTCAAGTCCTCCAGGCCCTTCAACTTCAGGACTGGTTGGTGTCTCTCGACCTCAAGGACGCTTATTTTCATATGCCTAGTGTTAGGGAGAATTCTCTTATAAGGCTAATTTCCCAAACCTAGTGAGTCCCCCAGCAGCTTTGCTGGATTTTTTTTTTTTTTTTTTTTTCTTTTTCTCCTGCTAAGAGTGAGACTCTTTTACTCCCACTCTTAGGCATGCTTTGAGATATGTCTCTGACTATTTGTGTGATTTTGGGCTATAGGGTCTTTTACTCAATAGGGTATCATCTGTTTTTGTGTTACACAGCACCCTCAGTGCAGTAACACAGGGGTGTCATAGTGACCCCCAAACATAGACTCCATACCCTGGGACTGACTACTGTCTCCCAGGGCATGAAAAGTCACCATTGACTTTACTAGTCTTAAATTATGAACAGAACCAGTACAAACCATCATATTGTGGAAGTACTGGAAGGGGTTAATTATATTGCCCCTGGGTCTGTTTTCAAGGGGGCACTGTCCAGTCCCACCTTGTTGAGTTTCTGGCTGGCGGCAGTGGTTACCACGCAAAATATTCCACCAAAATATTCTATATGGGATTTTTCCATTGATTTTAAATGCACCACTTTTTGGTGCAATGTTAAAGATACTGCTTGTTTATTTATTTAATATTAAATCAATGGTTGGGTCTTTTTGCCAGAACTCTTTTCTAAAATGGCGTTCGTGTCCGTCTCTGTAACTCTGACCAAGGTCGAGCCCTTTGTTCCACTTTTTGGCTGGCTTTTCCACAGAAGCCCTCCAACTGGTGCCACTCTGTCTGGGTTCCACAGGATGTGTGGGTGGGGGAATTGGCACCCTGGACTGCGTTGCTTTAGCAACCCAAGTCGCACTCTGTTCTGATTGGGCCAGTGGTGAGCCGCCCGACTCACCACTTGGCATGTTTGAGTGACAGCTAGGCTGTTGAATGGGGGTTTTTCTGCATAAAAGCAGGGCCTTTGGGACTGGAACTTCAGAAGTCGCCACAGGAACGAAGAATCCGAAGAGGGAAGAAGCTGTGCCATCTGCAACCACGACACCACCGTTGAAGCCCTGCTGCAACTACCTCACCACTTTCCCGACGACAAGAGAAGATCTTCTGCTGGACGAGTCTTCTTCCTCTGAGCTGGTGGGACCAACCAGTACGCCCCTTTCGCCTTCCAAAGACGTCTCTTGGTCAAATCGCCCGTGCCAAGCACCCCGGCGGACGGATAGCCAAGCTTCACCCTTTTATTTGCGGTCAAAGTGAATGCACCTTTTACCGACGAACTCCGTGGCTGGTTTCTTCCCTGTGCAGTGCAACGACTCCACGTTTCCTCCTCAACGAGATCCTTTCTTCCCCTGGTCGGAACGACGAACTGCAACCACTGCCAGAAACAACTGCCACCGCTGGAGTTTCCTCTCTCTTTAAGGTACTGTGTCCTGCCTGGCCTGCCTTTCTTCGGTTTGCCCAAGGTGACCCTTAAATCCTTGCCTTGGATTTCCAACTGGGTTGGCCCCAGACCTTCTAACTTTACCTTCTTGAATCGCCCCAACCTCTTCTGAACATTCTGCAAAGACTTTTAGTGCATATGAAACCGTGTGATCCTGGGCACATTTCGCTTTGCTCCAAAAGTGGGCCCGGCCTATGAACTTTGGCTCTACCGGGTATACTGCCTTTTTTCCCTTGCTGAGAACTCCTTAAAGTGTTGGGACCTGTTTTATTTCTATGCTCTACCTTTTTCTCTCCCTTTAACTGAACTATTGGAGTGCCACCAGGTTACGCGCTCAAGTCTGTTTAACAAATTGTGGTGTTTTAACTCTGACTTGTCTAATAGTTATCAAGGGAGGTGTGTATACTTTACCTGACTGTGTTTTAACTTGCTTTTGATTTAGAGTGCTAGTATATTGCCTAAAGTGTGTTTTAAATAAATAATTATATACTTTTTATACAAGGCTCTGGTCATTGTTTGTTTGCTCTACTGTGTTTTTAGCCCTACTGTGTATACTCTATATACTACCTAACTCTTCTTGAGAGAAGTCTGACTGCTCAGCCACAGCTACCAGGTAAATCTGGGTGCGTGGTACAGACTGCTACCAATTGGGTTTACTGCTTACTCCTGTAGTCTTACTCTTTTTGCAGTGTTCCCCAAGGGAACTGCACAGGATTCTGCCTAACACTGATCCATCCAAAGCACAAGAAGTAGCTGAGGTTCGCGGTTGGCGACTCGCACTTTCAGTTTCGGGTCCTGCCGTTCGGATTGACCTGCGCCCGAGGGTCTTCACCAAGCTCATGGTAGTGGTGGCAGCGCATCTCAGGAAAGGGGGGATTCACGTCTACCCCTACCTGGACGATTTGTTGATCAGGGCGCGCTCTCCTGAGCAAGTCCTGGATCATCTGTCCGTCACTTGCCACTCTGCCCACAAGCTGGGCTTCTCCCTCAACTTAAAGAAGTCCCATTTGACACCAACTCAGAGGCTCCAGTACATCGGAGCAGTGCTCAACACGTCCCTGGGGCTGTTTTATCCTCCCCAGGTGAGGGCTCATCACATTCAGCAGATGGTGCACAAGTTTCAGCTTGCCCAGAGTCTCCCAGCATTCGAGTTCTTGAAATTGCTCGGTCTCATGGCATCCTGCATTCTTCTGGTGCCAGAGGCCAGGTTGCGTATGAGATCTTTGCAATGGGCACTCAAGCGCCAGTGGTCTCAGTCCTCCGGCAGGATGACTACCTGGCCGGAGGTGACGATCGTGACGGACACATCCCTCACGGGATGGGGAGCTCATGCCAACGAGTTGACAGTCAGCGGTCGTTGGTCTCCCTCAGAGTCCAGACTCCATATCAATTTGTTGGAGCTGAGGGCTGTCAGGGTTGCCCTGAAGGCTTTTCTGCCGACTGTGCAAGGAAAGAATGTCCTGATCCTGACGGACAACACATTGGCCATGCACTACCTCAACAAAAAGGGGGGGGGGGGGCAGGGTCACTTCTACTGTGCAGGGAGGCGATGCAGCTCTGGTTCTGGGCAATCCAGCAGGAAGTTTCGATCTCGGCAGTTCATCTGGCCGGAGACGAAAACGAGACGGCGGACGCTCTGAGCAGTCGGAGCGCGATCTCTCACGAGTGGGAGTTGGCTCAGGAGATTCTCCTGGATATCTTTGCCCTTTGGGGGACCCCTCAAGTGGATGTCTTCGCCTCCAATGTCAACCGGAAGTGCGAAAGGTTCTGCTTGTGGGAATTTCCTCCAAAAGGAGCCTTAGGGGATGCGTTCATGGTGGAGTGGTCATTCCCACTGCTGTATGCGTTTCCTCCAGTCCCCGTCATCCCGCAAGTGCTGCAGAGGTTGCGAATGTTCGGTTCCCGGATGTTCCTCATTGCTCCGGCGTGGGCCCGGAGGACGTGGTATCCGGACCTTCTCGATTTGTCCATCTGCCCTCCACGTCATCTTCCCTACCGAGATGATCTGCTGTCACGGGGTGGGGGGGGTCAGGTTCTCCATCCAGAGGTCAGATCCCTCAACCTTCACGCTTGGTTTCTGAAAGGTTGAGGTATAAGGATTGGGACCTCCCTGAAGACGTGATGGAGGTGTTGCTTTCGGTCAGAAGGCCCGCAACTAAGGTCCCTGTACCGTTGCCGAAAGTTCTGCGACTGGTGCAGGGCTAAGAATGTGGATCCTTTTGCGTGTGACATTCCTGTGGTTCTGTCTTTTTTTTGCTTTCTTTAGCCCACAGGGGTTTGCAAGTGGGTACAGTTAAAGGTTACCTGTCCATATTTAAGCGTTCGTCTGAAGAGTGTTCATATTTTAAAATTCCTTTAATTTCTCAGTTTCTAAAAGGGCTCACTAATGTGTTACCTGCGTCACCTTTCCAGGTGCCGGTTGGGATTTGAACCTTGTCCTCAAGTTTCTGATGGGTGCTCTGTTTGAGCCTTTGCATTCATGCCCTTTGAGACTGTTAACTCTTAAAACTGTATTTTTGGTTGCGGTCACTTCCGCTCGCATAGTGAGTGAGTTACAGGCACTTTCAGTTAAGCCACCCTTCACTGTATTTCAGAAGGACAGGGTTGTCCTTAGAGTTCGTCCTTCCTTTCTTCCGAAGGTGGTGTCGGAATTTCATTTAGGCCAGAAGGTTGTTTTTCCGGCATTTCATCCTCCTCCACATCCTGGTAAGGAAGAGGAGAGGCTCCATAGGCTCGATCCTAGGAGAGCTTTAAGCTTTTATATTTCACGCATGTCCCGGGTCAGAGTGGACGATGAACTCTTCATTGGTTACGCTGGAAAGCGTTTGGGACAAGCTGTGACGAAACAGACTTTGTCTCGCTGGATTATTCTGGCTATTTTTGAGTGTTATCGCTTGGCGGGTAAGGACCCACCGGTCGGCTTGCGGGCCCATTCTACCAGGGCTATAGCTGCCTCTACTGCCCTACAGAGGGGTGTTCCTATTCGTAACATCTGTGATGCAGCCACCTGGGCTTCGGTACATACTTTTGTACGTCACTACTCCCTTGATTCCATCTGTGGGCAGGATCTGGCCTTTGGCAAGGCGATCCTTTGCTCCGCAATTTCATTGGGCATTCTAAATTTCTTTTTCTAAATTCTTTTCCCACCTCCTTGCATTGGTACTGCTTTGGGAGTCTGTCATAGATATGGAATACGTCGGAGGACCCAATCCCCTCGAAGAACAAGTTGCTCTCTTACCTGGTAAAGTTCTTTCGATGCGATGGTTCGACGACGTATTCCATATCGCTCCCTCCCTGCCTTCCCCGCTACAGAATTTCTTAAGCGATTGCAGCTTAAGTTTCCGCAAGTCTTTGTGTGGTCAGACTGGCAGAAGACTGGTGCCACACGTTCTGGGGAAAAAACTACAACTGAGGCTACGGGCGTCGTGCGTCCTACTTATAACATCCAGTGACGTCGGCCGTTGGAGGAGGTCCTCTAGGGTGGCGTATCAACGTCCTCAACGCAGACGCCGAAAGATTTTCTGAAGCAGCACAGCTGTGGTGATTACGGTCATAGATATGGAATACGTCGTCGGACCATCCCATCGAAAGAACATTGCCAGGAAAGAGAGTAACTTGTTCTTCGTCGTCTTCTGTTTCCCCGGAAAGGGTCACCTGCCCCATGAAACACAGCTCTCCAGCTAAGTGGGAGGAATTCCGTAAGAACATGCTTAGCGTCTTCGAGAAAGCGGCCTCAACCCCCTCGGAGACAGCTAAAGGCGATACCCTTGGTGAAAGACCCAAAAAATCAAAACGCTGCGAGTCGTTGCACCCGGTGTAAGAAACTACCTGAGAGCGTCATGAACCCTCGAGTAAAGGCAGTAAAACCGCGTCATCGACGCCATCGTCGAAGGTTTCTTCGACTCATAAATCTGCATCATCGACGCCTTTGTCGAAGTGTCCGTCGACGCATAAATCGGTCGTATTGACACCACTGTCGACTCTGATAAAAGACAGACCTACAACTGTCACTACATCTCAGTAAGTAGAGGTGCCTAGGACTTCAACCATGACCTCGAGGATGTCGTCGACAACTTCAACGACTCCGAGTAGGATTCCGATCCTCTCGAGTACTTCGAGGTCCCTTCAAACTTTTTCAACGCCGTTTTCGGGTTTGTTGAAGCCTTTGACTTCCACATCGACAACTTCGACGTTTTCTGAACCGGTGACGACAAATTTGGCCCCTTCTGCTTTAGAAATGGGTTTTAAACCATACCCTAGGTCTGATTACTTTAGAGTTTTGTCCTCTATATATGAGGAAGGGGAGGATTCCGACCATGAGAGACCCTTTGGGTTGCAAAGGACCACAACACCCATACCAGAGGACTTTATCTCTGAAGAGAACAGATTAAAAGATCTTCATGACTCTTTACATGAAGCAAGTGGTTTAGATACTTCTCCAGAAGTAGAGTTTGCTAAACCAGGCCCTGGGGAGCATACTGAGACCCCTTATAGGATTCTGATGGCCAGAATAATAGAGTTCATGGGGTGGTCTACACCTACACCTTCTTTTCAGCAGGATGACCTTACTGACATTTTAGTTAAAGGTCCACAGGAAGATCCTGTTGTTCCTTTTCATACTGCTTTGCAAAGAAAAATTTCTGCTAATGGGAAACTCCTGAAGTTATCCCGGCACTTAACAAGAAATTATCTGCCAAATACAGGGCATCTGCTATAGACCCTGAATATTTGAACAAATATCCAGCTCCAGAGAGTTTGGTTGTACAAGCAGCAACTTCATCAAATAGTAGATCTGCATACCCTACTATTCCACAGGACAGGGATGATAAAAGGTTTGATGCTATGTCAAAAAAATTATTTTCGGCATGTAGCATGGCGTTGTAATCTATTAACGCCACTTGCACACTTGCAAGATTCAGCCATACACTTTTGGAGTGTGCTTCATCTGCGGCTGACTGTCTCCCAGAAGGAGAGGAAAGGGAAGCATTTTTAAACATCATTAAAGATGGGAAAGATGCAATGTGCGAGTCCCTTCAAACAGGCATTGATTCTGCTGACAATATCAGCAGGGCCATGGCGGCAAGTATTACAATCCGCAGATTTGCGTGGTTGCGAAAATCTGGTTTTGCTTCAGATGTACAAGCCAGACTTTTGAACATGCCCTTTGACGGCACTTCTTTATTTGGTAAGAAGGCTGATGACAGCCTGGATAAGTTACAAACATCTAAGGCAGAAGCGAAATCTCTTGGGGCTGCAATCCGTCACACTCCGAATTGCTCCTCAGGAACCTCCTGGAGGGGTAGGTCCTTTCGCTTTAACTCTGCATTCGGAAAAGGCAGAGGACAGCCAGCTCAAAGGGGCCAAAAAAACGATTCCCCCATGGTGGACGGGTTAAAGGTACAAAAGCCGCAGCAGCAGGTGCCACTTTAGCCTCGGCATCTGCGTCAGTCGCTTCTAAACCCCTCTGAGGTCTCCCCTCACAAGACACCAGTAGGGAGCAGGTTAACTCAACATCTGGCGGAACGGTATTACGTCAGATGCTTGGGCATTGGAGACAGTTGCCCAAGGTTACTGTCTGCCTTTTCTACACAGCCCTCAGAGTCATCTACCGGGGAACAACTCTTTGAAGTTTCCAGACCCGCTCCTTATGCAGGAGATTGTAGACCTGCTAGAGAAAGGTACCATAGAACTGGTACAGGTAGCGGAGAGGAACAAGGGTTGGTATTCCCCTTACTTCCTAGTACCAAAGAAAGACGGAGGACTGAGACCCATTTTGGATTTACGAGAATTGAACAAATTCCTCAGGAAGGACCAGTTCAAGATGGTAACTCTCAGATCCTTCAGGCCCTCCAGCTTCAGGACTGGTTGGTATCTCGAGACCTTCAGGGTGCTTATTTCCATTTGCCAATCCATCTCAAACACAGGAAATACCTGAGGTTTGAAATTGGCAACTCTCACTATCAATTTCGAGTTCTGCCATTTGGGCTGACCTCCGCCCCGAGGCTCTTCACCAAACTAATGTCGGTAGTGGCGGCGAGTCTAAGGAGGGAAGGCATCCATGTCTACCCCTACCTAGACGATTGGTTGATCAGAGCAATTTCATCGGAACAAGCTCTGATCCAACTAGATTATGTCTGCCACTTCCTTCACAAGCTGGGTGTCTCCCGCAACATAAAGAAGTCACAGATGATACCATCACAAAAACTCCAGTTCATTGGAGCAGTCCTGGACACTTCCCCGGGGAGAGCCTCGCCACCAGAGGTGAGGGCCCAAGATATTCTGCAGATGGTCACCAAATTTCAAAATGCCCAACTTCTTCCAGCCTTCGACTTCTTGAGGTTGCTAGGCCTCATGGCATCCTGCATCTTCCTAGTGCCAGAGGCTCACCTGAGAATGAGATCTCTCCAGTGGGTTCTGAGAACACAATGGTGGCAATTCTCAGGAAGAATGACAGACCTCCTTCAAATTCCGGACAAGGTGGCTCGAGACCTTCAGTGGTGGGCCTGCCAGAAAAACATCTTGAAGGGGGAACTGTTTTGGCAACCATGGCCGGAGATAACAGTAGTCATGGATGCCTCACTCACAGGGTGGGGAGCTCATGCCAACGACTTGACCATCAGCGGTCGTTGGTCTCCATCGGAGTACAAACTACATATCAACCTGTTAGAGCTGAGAGCAATCAGACTGGCGTTGAAGGCTTTTCTGCCATCTGTACAGGGGAAAAATGTCCTAATAATGACGGACAACACAGTGGCCATGCACTACCTCAACAAAAGAGGAGGCGTAGGATCACTGCCCCTGTGCAGAGAGGTGATGCAGCTCTGGTTTCTGGCAATTCAAGAAGGAATCTCCCTATCGGCAGTTCACTTAGCCGGAGAGAAGAACTTGACAGCGGACACTCTGAGCAGGCAGAGCACAGTCCCCCACGAGTGGGGGCTAGCTCAGCAAGTCCTTCAAGAGATCTTCGCATTTTTGGGGAACCCATCAAGTGGATCTGTTCGCCACCAGTATCAACAGGAAGTGCGATCAGTTTTGTTCAAGGGAATTTCCCCCGAGAGGAGCTCTAGGGGACGCGTTCGTAGTAGACTGGGAGTTTCCACTTCTGTATGCGTTTCCTCCAGTCCCTGTCATTCCTCAAAAGATCAGGAGGTTGAGAAGATTCCGGAAAACTATGATCCTAATTGCCCCGGATTGGGCCAGGAGAACGTGGTACCCGGACCTTCTGGACATGTCCATCTGCCCTCCGATTCGTCTTCCGCAAAGAGAGGCTCTTCTCTCGCAGAAGGGAGGTCAGGTTCTCCATCCAGAGATCAGAACCATTAACCTTCACGCTTGGTTTCTGAAAGGTTGAGATACAAGGATTGGGATCTCCCGGATGACGTCATGGAGGTGTTGCTTTCGGCCAGTAGGCCAGCAACAAAATCTTTATACCGGTGCCGTTGGAACAAATTTTGCAGCTGGTGTAGAGAAAAGAATATTTAACCCTTTTCATGCAGTACACCAGGGGTTAACTAATGTCTATCCCCCAAAGCCGTTCCAAGTTCCCTTGTGGGACTTAAATCTAGTCTTAAATTTTCTGATGGGTTCTCCCTTTGAACCACTCCATTCTTGTTCATTAAGATTTCTCACCCTTAAAACTGTCTTCCTAGTGGCTCTAACATCTGCCAGAAGAGTGAGTGAATTACAAGCTCGCTCTTGCAAACCTCCTCATACAATTTTTCACGAAGAGAAAGTTGTCTTACAAGTGAAGCCTAATTTCCTCCCAAAGGTGGTCTCTGAATTCCACATCACTCAGAAAATAATCTTACCTTCATTCTATCCTCCTCCCCATCCAGGGAAAGAGGAAGAGATGCTACATAGGCTGGATCCAAGGTGTGCCTTGAGTTTTTAGATCAACAGACTTGCTAGGATAAGGCAAGCAGACCAACTGTTTGTAGGTTATGCAGGACACAAATTAGGATTGCCAATTGCAAAGCAGACCATTTTAAGATGGATCATTTTAGCCATTCTAGAATGCTACAAATTGGCAGGGAAAGAGCCCCCTCAACATCTTCGAGCTCATTCAACCACGAGTATCGCAGCCTCTTCGGCTCTCCAAAGAGGGGTTCCGATTTGGGACATATGAGCTTCTGCCACATGGTCGTCCGCTCATACTTTTACAAAATTCTACAGTCTGGATTCCTCCTCTAGCCAGGTGACAAGAAAAAGCTGTGTTACATTCTGTTCATTCTTAGAGGGAAATATTCCATTTTTACTCTCACCTCCTCTTTCACACCACTGCTATGGGGGTCAATCAAGATGAGGAATACATCGGAGGACACAATCCCTTCGGAGAACAAGTTACTTCTTACCTTGTAACGTTCTTTCGATGGGATGTTCCTGATGTATTCCTTATCGCCCCTCCCATCCATTCCTTTGTAGTTGCAGTTACGCTCCTTCAAGGTCAATAACTAATTCATACACAGCTAATTTCAAGCTTCAAAACGGAACTGAGCAACGGTCGCTGCGCGAGTCTATTTATACGCACGATGACGTTGGTGCCGAGACAGAGGCCAGCGTGAGGGACGTCGACGCGCAGCGCCCTCTACTGAAAAAATATCAGAGGCCAGCAAGCTGGGATGTAATCTATCAAGATAAGGAATACGTCGGAGGAACATCCCATCGAAAGAATGTTACAAGGTAAGAAGTAACTTGTTCATCTGTGCCGGTCACTCTTGTAGCATTGCCTTCAATAGCTAATCATTATCATATCTTTGCTACAGACTTCTGCTGGGATATTTGTGTGAGAACTGGGTCCTGCTTTGACCCAGTTCTTTGCTATCTTTTATTTACATGTTGATTACATTTATGGTCTGTATGAATCATTTAACTCTTGCATAAAGCACTTGCCTGTTAGTATGTCTAATAGGTCTTGGAGGTAGGAGTCATCATGATTTAACCAGTTTACTGTTTGTTATGCACATACTGTGTTGGTTGTTTCACGAGTAACAATTTGACCGTGTTTTAATCTAATGCAATACTTAACATACAGAAAATATGTATAATATTTGTGTGGTGTAATTGTACTTTCATACTAGTCCACCCCCCTAAGATTAAAGCCTGACTGCAAAGCCATACAACTTGTGAGCGTTTGGACTAACTTGATGGGCACCCAACTATTTCACTGAGAATAGATATTCATACACCCCCCACCCCAGGACTGTGGAAAGACCCCCCAAACACTCTGTCTGGGAGCTATTTGTTGGAACCTACGTTCAGGTGGATCTCTGATCTATGGTATATCAGAGTCCCCACGTTCCTAACCTGTTAGGCATTGATGTGAAAATCTTTCGGGACAAAGACTCTGTAGAGGAGATGGTATCTATTGCAATAAATTGTATACTTTACTAGTAATGTTGATTCTTCTGATTCATAGTTTCTTTGTCTGCAGATTCTTTACTGCCAGCCTTTTTCCCTTCAGTCCCCTTGGAATGTTCGTAGGTCTAACTGAGTCGTGAAGTAATCCAGGAACTGTTGGGCTCCAGGTAGGTGTCAGAGTTTATACCCAGGTACCATCACTACCATTGGAAATAAAGATGGATTTCCAAAATCAACCTGGGCATGGATTTTGGGAGGCCAACCAACTATGGTGAAGAGAGTGGCCCTGCAGTCTAGCCAAACCCAATCAAGGTTATGTTATGTTATCTGAACTTGTAGAGCACGCGGTCGCCCAAGGGCATCATGGCGCTGGAGAGGAGAGCTGCTTGTGGAAAGGGAGAACCAATGATAATAGAGGGCTAGAATAAGATGGTCTTAAGAGCTCTTCTAAAACCAAGATGGTTGGAAGTACTTCTGAGTGGCAGTGGAAGATTGTTCCAGAGTCTGGCGGGTGCAATAGAGAAGGCCCTGCCGCTGACCCTTTCACGGTTAAACCTTGGAACAGTAAGTAGGTTAGTGGTGGAGGAGCGCAAGTCACGTTCAGGGGTATAGCGAAAGAATTTGGATTGCAGAAACTCAGCTCCTTGGCCGTGGACCACCCGGTGAACAATACACAGCGACTTAAAATGGACACGCTGCGCCACCGAAAGCCAATGGAGTCGATGGAGCACTGGTGAAATGTGAGCGCCGTAGGGAGAGCCAGTGGCTAACCTGGCCGCCAGGTTCTGCATGCGCTGAAGCCGCTGTGTAAGGCCGATCGGTTGCGACAGCTATAGAGAGTTGCAGTAATCCAACCGCGAAAGGACTAATGCAGCCACCACGGGGGGGCGGCGGATGGCTTCCGGTATCGTGGGTAAACCCTCTTGAGGACCCTGATCTGATGGTGGGCAGACTGGCACACCGCAGTAACCTGGTTGGACATAGGGAGGGAGGCAGAGAGAATGACGCCCAGATTTTTCACTTTACTGACTGGACTGGGAAGAGGACTTGGGGAGGTGGGCCAGAAAGCAGAGGACCACAGTGAGGGGTCCGAAGGACAACCCGCCACCATTACCTCTGTCTTATCGCCGTTAGGTTTAAGCCATTTCTGGTCCATCCAGTCACTGACCGCCCTCAGTCATGAAGGCATGACGAGACCTCAGCCTGATCTTGATCTAGACGGATCAGGATTTGAGTGTCGTCAGCCTAAGAGTAACAGTTGACTCCGTATGAACGGATAAGGCAGACCAATGCCCAGATATAGATATTGAATAGGATCGGGGAGAGCGAGGATCCCTGTGGGACACTGCAAGTGAGGGGGCAGGAAGAAGAAAGAAAAGGGGGCATGGCAAGAGTCGAGACCTAATCTCAGGAGGGGTGTGGAAAGCGATCGGGGATTCAATGAGTCCACATAGAACACCACCAATAATTTCAGTTGGACAGGTAAGTACAAAAATATACAATCATTGTTTTATGCACGAAGCAAATGAAACCTCTAGGAAAATATTGTCACACAATTTTAAAAAAAAAGTTGTTCACCCTTAGAAGAAGGAAAGCATTTGACTCAGTAACCAGTAGGCATTCAAGTAATCAGATGCATGAATTTCAATGAAGAAACGTTAGTTTAACAATACTAGAGTTTCATTAACACTTAGTAAGTTCAGCCCTAAAATGGTTTGGGGCCTTGTTCTAAAGTCATCAGTTCCTAAGTTATTTGTTTCGGGTAGGTTTGCTATGTGGTTGGCGATGCCAGTGGTTGGGATTCAAAAGTCAAAAAGGTAACTAAAGTTCAGGTAAGTAACTCACTCAGACACTAGGGGTAATTCTAATGGGTTATTTATAACACGCTTAATACCCCGATGTTTCTAAGTACGGACCTGGGGTTTGAACCTGTGTTGCTCTGCGTCGTCTTGCTTCCAAGACGAGCGCTTTGCTGCTGAAATATCCTCCCAAGGGGTAGGAATCCTTGGCCAGGCTTCCACTGACCTAAATCAGAAAAAAGTGAGATAGGGACAGGGCTTTACGCCCATTTAACCCTATGGAAAACAGGGTGGGGGGGGCAGATATGTTAATATAACCCCCTGACACCGGTTTCTCTAGAGACCACTGCTGAGGTTCTGGATTCAGTTGGGGCCAGTGTCTTCTGTACTTGGTCCAGTTGAGGGAGGCCCAAGGGTCGCAGGTGCAGATGACATTTTTGGATGCAGGATTTAGTTTGTCGTCACAGTGCTTGAATCTCGGTTCCAGGCACTGTGGCAGAAGGAGGACACGGTTCACTAGATATTTATTAAAGGAAGATAAAGTCTAACCTTCCCAGTCTCTATGGGTGGTCCCTACCTATATTTCTAACTAAGATGTTCATCCATCAGTCGTGAACGTCCAAAAGGAAACATCTGCTGTCCAAAAACGACCTAAACTGACCCTACCACTATGAAAAACTGACTTGTAATAGGAGAATGACTCCCTCCTCCTTAGGGCACCTCTTCTCCCAGTCTGTAGGATTCTTCTTTAATAGGTGAGCCTCAAATAGTTTTTTGTGATGTTATCAGTCTTTGCAACTTTTCAAGTGCAATTTGGAATTTTCCCTTCTCCAGTGTACTTTTTGGGGCTGTTGTCTCCCACGTCAGGAAGATATTCCTATTTGAAAAGACTTTCTCGCCAATTATTCCTCAGTTAACTTTGGTCTATTTGATTCTATTTGATTCTTGACTGGCTTCACTTGTCTAGTTTCTCTCAACTCTGGTTCTGAATACTCTCTCCTTTTGTTGTTCTCTTCTTATAGAAGTTTTCTTGTGACTCTCTCCTTTTCCCCAGGTATTGTTAACCACAATTGCTCTCTAGATATTTTATAAGTTTCTCTTATAGCCCTATAGTTTAACTTCCTTCAAGGGGTACTTAATCTCTGCTGAGACAAGTTATTTGCTCAATATATGGAGCCCTTCTCGGCCACCTGTTGTACCCGTTCTCCCCGTTACCTTTCTTATGTGGGAGAACATCCTTGGTAGCCTTTTCCTTTGATGACCCTTTCTCAGGTCTTGGACCACTAGAGCCTGCACTTCGTTGGCGTACTTCTCCATGTGGTCTCCCGCTGCTGTCCTTGTCTGTCAACGAGGTGTCAGACACCCTGTTTCCTTCGATAAGTGGCGATGTCGGAGGGACCGGCTGCCCACTATGGGGCTTCCATGGTCTTGGCACCACATTTCTGCTTCTGGCTACTGCCCTGCTGACTCCTCAGTTTGGCTGACGCAGCGACTCTGGCATTCCAGTCTCTCTCTCTCACACTTTCTCTCTTTTGGGCGTTCGCCCTGCCTGCTTCTTGTGTTGGGTGGGTGCCGCACCTCTGGCATCCCACGCTCTACTTCTGGGTTTCTTTTCTGTGGGTTTCTCGTCTCAACCTGGGGCTGAGAGTCTGGTGTCCCAGTACCTCTCTGGGTTGTTTTTCGGTGTTCACATTTCCTGCTTCTGGTGAGTTTCATACTCGCAGTCTTGCCAGCCTGTGCTGACTCTGCCTCTCTCCTCCGTGTATGCTGTGTCCGTTATTTAATCTACTCGTCCCATTGGATTGGATACTGGGCTTTAAAGGAACATGTAAGATTTTGATATTCACAAATAGTTTCTGTACATTTTATACTGATCTGAGAAGATGGCTTGGCCTGTGAAGGCATCATGAAGCAGACACAGACAAGGAAATTAAAGTTTGGGCTATAAACTTTTATTCCAGAAGAAATTAATGTTGGAAAAAGGCCTAATTTGCCCTATGCTAAGGTGGGAATTCCCTACCTAAATAAATCAAAGGATAGTCTGTAGCAAATGTCTGTCTGTTTCTAAAACCTATACTTGCCCTCACATCTATTTGTAGGATTCGGTCAAAATGACTGAATCTAAATGACCTACACCACCAAAAGTTCAAAAATAGTAAATCGCCTACTGACTAAATGTTCGTAGGTCTTTTTGTAGTATCTATTTGGTGGTGTAGGTAAAAGAAAAGGCTGCCAGGGTGTCTGCCGCAACGCCCCGCTCACTATACTGTACAGTATAGTGAGCGGGGCGTTGCGGGGGACACCCCTGCAGCTGACCCGACGCTGCGGTGCCGGTTCCCGATCACAGAAGTGAAAGGGAACCAGCGTCGCAGGGACACAGCTTGTCGGAATGAAAGGTAAGTAGGGGGGTGTGGGCGGGGGTTAATGTTTGTATGGATTTGGGGTTGTTTTACAATGGATGTCCGCATGGGAAATGTACGAACAGTTTTGTATAAGCGCCATTTCTCATGCTGTCATTTCCGTTGCAAACCTTTCAGTCGCGGTAAAACAACCCCAAATCCTATTTGTGTACAATGTGTTGGGATGTCAGGCTCAAAATGATAAGCGGTTAAATAAATGTTTAGCGGTTTGTCCAGCTCTTGATTTTCAAAGGGTTTCCCTTCCCCAAAAGTTCAAATAGTTCACAATGCAAAAAGGTGTTCCCTTCCCCAAGTTTCAAATGGTTCACAATGCAAAAAGGGGTTCCCTTCCCCACGCTTTCAAGTCTTTGAAGATTCAACACAATTCATTGGGATGCTTCCAAGCTCTTCTGTCTTCGTTACCTTTCATCAATTCCAAATGACACAAGATTTCCTATAGAATCAAACACAGACTTCTTGGTTGTGCTTTAAGTAGCTTTTCGATAAATAGGTGTTTTAAGTCTAGGTGCAGTTGTTGGACCACACCCATTGCAGGTCACGCAACCGACACCTCATTTTCTCCTTCTTCGTTTGTACATTTTGCATCCTCATGATGCTTTACCATTGCTTTTTTTGCCACCATTCACTTGTTGCACTGTCACATAATCTCCTTGTTCTCTCAAGTTACACAATTTCTTTATGGCTCTTGCCAATGCTTGTTCTCTCAAGCTGCACAGTTATTGTATATGCTCATCGCTCTTGCCAATGCTTGTTCCATCAAGCTGCACAGTTCCTTTATATTGTATGATTCCACAAAACTGCTTTCTTTCATAACGGTATTCAACCTTTACATGCTTTAATTCAGAAAAGTATTCAAAATGCTTCCTTTCATTTAGGTCGGCATTCATTTACATTGCCTGCTGTCCCTGTGTCCCCCTCCTAAGCCTGACTCACTGGTGGGTGCTTAGCATTCCAGCAAGGCTTTCAGCTGCCATGAGCTCTCTCGTGCAGCGCCTCGCTCCATCTCCACAGCCGCTCTCCGAGGCTTTGCTCCCACCACTGATGCGTCTCTCGCTGCACTCGACAGTTTCGCCAGGTCACGCTGGTTCCTTTTCCGTATTCTGCCACCGGCCTCCAGCTTCCTTTAGCCTTGCTTCCCGCTGCATACACTCTGCATTGTTCTGGGTTCCTTGAGCGCTGTCTGCCACGCAGTCTTCCTGGACAGGTCTACTCTCGTCCAGCAGTCCGTAGATGTGCTTCCATAGCTGACCCCATTCTCACCGTAGCTGCTTTTAAACTTCATGCCAGGTTCATTGGTTCGAGAAGGACTAGACCGTTCATTGCTAACTTGGAAGTTCTGCATTGCTCTTGATAGCCGCCTCCTCGTCCCAGTACGTAACTGGTGTTTGTGTGTGCGAGAGTCAATAAAGAGAGGATGTATGGCTCGTTTTTTTCTCTTCCTTGTCCCAGTTCCTGACTGGTGTTTACTGGGAGATGATGTACCAGAAAAATAGGGAAGGGACTGCTAATAGCTGTGAGGAAGGCATTGTATCAATAGGAGACACGGGCACAATAGATGCAAGTTTCGAAAACCTTTATTTACGCTTTTGATTGGGATGCTAGAATTCCTAACTGTCTCCAACTCTAAAATGGGAGTAACCTCGACCATTAAACAATAATAAATACGTCCAAGTCAGTCTGGTCAACATAAAAAGGCCTGTTATAAGAAAACCTAACCTTGCCCTCCTTCTTAGAATAACCAATGTGTTAAGGGAATACAAAATGAAAATAGTGTCTCAAAAGGAAATATCAGAATGGCTTCAGCACTAACTCCCTTCGCCAGGTTCAAGCCCACAGGGTCTAGAGAGTCTCTAAAAAAACTAAGGATGGGTGGATGGCACAGTTCTGTCAGTCTTGCACACTTTAGGTTAATGGTACAATTCAACAGTTCAATCTTGGGCTTTCAATTTGGTAGTTCGTGTCATTCAGGTACTCGGTCTTCAGCGTCACGCTCCTCCCTCAACCTCAAGATGTCGCTGCTGCAACCTACGCAGACTGACATTTTTGGGCCTCATCTGGGACACTTGCTCATCTGGGACACTTGCTCCCAGAAGGTGTTTCCTTCGGAGGACAAAAACTCAGCTATCAAGAGGGCGACCACCCACTTCCTCAGGAGAGAAGCAACCTCTGCATGGTGGTACCAACATCTCCTTGGTCTAATGGCAGCGGTCCTATTAGCCGTCACGCACACAAGACTAAGAATGAGGAGGGTTCAGCTGCACTTCGCGGCCTCATGGAACCAGGAGTGGGGCTCTATATCCGAGCTGATAAACGTTCCTCCATCTCTCCACCCGGACCTAACTTGGTGGTCCAGAAACTGCAACCTATGGATGGGCAGGCCCTTCCGTCCGCCAACTCCGCAGGCCACCGTCACCACGGATTCCTCGCTCGCGGGCTGGGGGGCCACCCTGAATGATCTCTCGGTCCACGGCACCTGGACTCGACAGGAGCAGGAATACCACATCAATTGGATAGAGCTGAACGCCATCTGGCTGGCGCTCAGGGCCTTCCTACCACTTCTCAGGGGCAAGGTTGTCCTCATTCAGACGGACAACTCGACCAACATGTACTACGTCAACAAGCAGAGAGGCACCAGACCCCCTCCTCTGTGCAGACTGGTGATCAGCATTTGGGAGTGGGCCCTGGAAAATGACATTTACCTCACGGCAGTCCACCTCCCGGGAGAATTCAACCTGGGAGCGGACAGACTCAGCTGCTGGGAGTGGACAATTACGAGTGGCAACTAAACTACCTCGTTATTCAGGAGATCTTCAACAGGTGCGGTCACCCCCAGTGGATCGCTTTGCCACCTGCCATCACAACAAGTGTCCCTAGTTCACATCCTGGCAAGGTCAGGGCCCTGACTCTTTGGGTGATGCATTTCACGTCCAGTGGACCTGCATGAAAGCCTACACCTTTCCGCCCACACCCCTGATTCACAGGGTCATTTGCAAGATCAAGGAGTCTCGCCAACTCCTCATCATTCTAATGGCTCCATGGTGGCCGGCCAGCCATGGTTTTCAGAGCTTCTCAA
Source organism: Ambystoma mexicanum (assembly GCF_040938575.1). Taxonomy (NCBI): domain Eukaryota; kingdom Metazoa; phylum Chordata; class Amphibia; order Caudata; family Ambystomatidae; genus Ambystoma; species Ambystoma mexicanum. The sequence continues at coordinate 902,480,917 of NC_090931.1, read as the reverse complement.
TCTCTCGTAGGTGCCTCTGCTTCACCTCCCGACGGCCCAGCACATCTTCTGGCACAGCAGGGGGGCAGAGTCATGCACCCGGCACCAGGGAAACTAGCCCTCACAGTGTGGTACCTGAGCAGATAACGCTTCGGCACCTCAGCCTCTCACAGGCCAATCTGGAGATCATGCAGGGCGCCAGGAGCAAGGCTACCAGGGTCCAGTACAAAAGCAAATGGACCAGATTCTACCACTGGGCAGATTCCAAGGGAATCGACCCCCTGGCATGCACCATAGGCGATGTGCTTTCCTTCTTGGCGCACCTCGCCCACTCGGGCATGCAGGTGGACACATGCCACACATACCTCAAAGCCATTGGGGCTTACAGGAACTCGGAGAAGGCATCTTCTCCTCCTGTAATCCTGTCGTCAAGAAACATCTGACAGGACTCGCAAGGCTCTACCCGCCCGTCAAGAGACCGCACCACGTGTGGGACCTTCACATAGTTTTGGGCGCCCTGGCGCACAAACCGTTCGAGCCAATGGCGTCCGTGGACATCAGGCTAGTCACCATCAAGACGACTTTACTAGTCGGCTTCACCTCGGCTCATAGAGTCAGCGAAATCCAGGCGCTGGTCGTCTCGGAACCATATAATACCTTTCACAAGGACAAAGTAGTCCTGCAGACTCACCCAGCATTTCTGCCCAAGGTTCCGTCTGCTTTCCACTTGAACGAGGAAATGGGAGCATATGAGGGCCAGCACAAGCGGCTCCCGGCCAACATGCATGCCCACGCAGTCCGGGCCAAGGCAACGGCCATCGCATTCCAGCGCCATGTCCCTTGGCAAGTCATAAGCAGGGCGGCCACGTGGGCCTCTCCCTCGGCTTTCTGCAAGCATTACTGTTTGGATGCCGGCTCTAGATCTGATGCGGCTTTCGGACAGGCTATTCTCAGGAACCTATTTGCTTAAGGAAGGTCTCCTCTCCACCCTGGGGCTACAATCAGTTGTAATCGCCCATACAGTATGGAGGAAAGGGGACGGGACGTAAGAGTAATTATAAGTTACTCACCATAGTGACTAACGTACTCTTAGTCCATAATCCCATTTCCTCCATACGTCCCACCAATCTCCCCCCTAATAATACTGGTGTCATTAGGCAATGTAAAATCTATTGTTGACTCGTCAATGGGGACTGAGTTGTGATGCCAGAGGGCAGAGTCAGGGCAGCGCATGCTCCATGGGCCGCACCCCTGCGCTCCTCTACATTTAAAGGGGAAGAAGGTTTTTTCTGGTGAAAAAGGTTCTGTCTACCGTGGAAGGGACGCCCATACAGTATGGAGGAAAGGAAACTATGGACTATGAGTATGTTAGTCACTACGTTGAGTAACTGATAATTTCCACACCAGCCTCTGCAGTAGACTCCGGATCCTGCACCGCATCCCTCTGCACCAAGCACTCCTCCGCCTGCTCCGGACTAACCAGACACCTTGGTGGACACTGACGAGGAGGAGGACCCTGACACACTGTCATCAGCCAAGGCCTTCCATGAACGACTTGCATGTTTGGCAGAGTACTTGGGGCTTCCTCAACCTGAGGTAGAACAACTGGAGGCGGGAGTCCTGGCCGAGGTCCTCACACTAAGCCCCACGGCTAGAACGGGGTTCCCGATGCAGAAGGGCGTTGTCGCCTTGGCCAAAAAGGGTTGGCTCAAACCCCATTCGGCCCAGCCTGTCAATCAGCACCTCGATGCCAAGTATAGGCAATTGGAGGGGGCTCCACTCTTGCTGTCGGCACACCCTCAACCGCACTCTTCAGTGATCGCTGCAGCGTCACTCTACTCCAAGCCTCAGTCGTCTTTGGTGCTTCTAGGCAAGGAGGAGATGATCTTGGAGGCTCACGGAACAAAGGTTTATTCTAACGCCTCACTGCACTTTCGTCAATCCAATGCGGACGCCATGCTAGCAGCCGTTAACCAGAGGCTTTGGCAGGGAAATAGCCGTCTTCCTTCCAGAACTTCCAGTGCAGAGCCGGGCACTTTTCAGGCCTGTCCCGGGAGGCTAGCTCAGCGGCAACGTGTTCGCCTTGGAAGCAAGACGACACAAAGCAACACAGGTTCGATCCCCGGGTCCGCGTTTAGAAACCTCTGGGTATTTAAGCGAGTTATAAAAACGAAACTAAAACAAAAAAAATCCATTACGCAACAAAGAAATAAAACACAATTCATGTAACAGCACCTCGATGCATGCGGGCTGTGTGAGCGCTTTAAAAATGCAAATAAATAAAATAAATAAACAAGGCGCGCTGGCAGAAGCTAAATTGGTGGCGCTGGACATCGTGGACTCCAGCGTGGGCCACATTGACACCTCAGGCCAGGCCATCTGCATCGCCACGTACATGAGAAAGACTGCGTGGCTAAGGGCTACCAAGTTTAATCCCGATGTCCAAGAAGACATATTGGACTTTCCATTCGAGGGTGGTGACCTCTTCCATTCCACCGTGCATTAGGAGTTAGATGAAAACAGTTCCCAAACTGCAAAGTCTTTATCCTCACAAAGGCCACGCCCAAGGCATATACCCAGTCGCATCAATGCTCCGACAATGGGCGGGCGTTCTGCTGGTTCCGGGGGTTCCAAGAACGTAGGTCAAGGCAGCCTGACTGTTCTCGGAGATAGCATCAGCGAAAAAAGAAGGGGGGAGGGGAGCAAGGGCTTCTTTCAGTCCACCTCCTCCGCAGAAGCCTCAGAGGGAAAGAAGGCATGACACGCCCCATCGGGTCCATGCGTGTCCGGTGAGGGGCAGGCTTGCTCTTCACGCACATTCTTGGTGTCGGAGGTTCATGGACCCCTGGATTCTCTCTGTAGTATCCACGGGGTACCGTCTACTAATTCCTCCCTCCTCCCCTCCACTTCCACTGATTGGGACAGCAACTCTGTTGGCGAAAATGTGTTTGCTCGTCGAGAGCCAGGCAGTGGAAGAAGTCCCAGCCTCCCAGCGAGGCTTGGGCTTTTACTACAGTATTTTTGCCATACAAAAGAAGAACCTGGCTTGCCTGAGAGTTGTGTTGGACCTTTCCACCCTCAAGCTCTCCCTCCCTCTTCAAAAATTCAAGATGGTTAGGCTAGCACTCATTACGGAGACACTGTGCAGGGGAGACTGGATGTACTCCCTGGATCTGAAGGACACGGATCTACATGTCCCGATTTGGCAGCCTCATCTCTCCTTCCTTCGGTTCTGGATCCTGGGTTTCCATTTCCAGTACAAGGTTCTACCCTTTGGCCTCAAGTCAACCCCCAGGTTATTTACCAAACTTATGAATGCAGTGGCGGCCCTCCTCACCATGTCTACCTGTACCTGGACGACGGGCTCGTCAGGGCGAGGTCTCCGGAGGCAGTGCACCACACTTCCTCCGCCCTTATGATCACACTACACGAGCTGGAATTTTCTATCAACCTCAAGAAGTCTCAGCTACAGCCTACACAGAGCCTCACCTTCCTGGGCCTAATATGGGACACGAGCTCTGAGAATTTTTTTCCCTCGCAGGACAAGATCATGGCGATCAAGAAGTTTGCAAGTCACTTCCTCAGCAGAGAGGTGACCTCGACCTGTTTGTACCAGCATCTATTGGGTATCATGGCAGCGGTCTTACTGGCCGTACCCCACACGAGACTCTGGATGAGGATATTATAACTGCATTTTGCAGCCTTATATAATCAGGAGAGGGGCTCACAAGCGGAGCTGGTCAGCATTCCACCCTGTCCTCACCCAGACCTCACCTGGTGTTCCAGAGACTGCAACCTGCGGAGTGGCAAGCCCTTGAGGCAGGCAGCACCTTAAGTCACCATCACCACGGATTCCTCCCTGGAAGGCTGGGGCGCTACTCTGGACAACCACAGTGTTCATGGAGCCTGGTCCCTCCAGGAATAGGAGGCTCACATCAACTGGCTGGAGCTGAAATCTATCTCGCTTGCTCTCAAGGCTTTTCTGCTGCTTATCTGTGGCAAGGTGGTCCTCATTCAAACGGACAACTCAACCAGCATGTATTACATCAACAAGCAGGGTGACACCAGGTCCCCTCCGCTGTGCAGTCTAGTGGTTAGCATGTGGGAATGGGCCCTGGAAAACAACATCTACTGGAGTACAATCCACCTCCCGGGGGGAGTCCAACCTGGAGGTGGCAGGCTCAGCAGACTGGGGGCGGCCAATTACAAACATCAATTGAACTATCAGGTTCTGCTCGGGATCTTCAGCAAATGGGGACATCCCCAGGTGGATCTCTTTGCCATCTGGTCCAATAGGAAGTACCCTCCGTTCAAGTCCTGGCAGGGCCAGGGCAACGGCTCTTTGGGCGACGCGTTCCAGATTCAGTAGAACAGCATATGCATTCCCCCCACTCGGCTGGTCCACAAGGTGATCTGCAGGAAAAAGAATCATGTCACCTCTGCATCATTCTGATATCTCCATGGTGGCCGGCGAGACCCTGGTTCTCCAAGCTCCTCGGGCTGCCCATTCACCCGCCGCTGGGCCCAGCTCACCTTCACTCGCAGCAGGGGGGCAGGGTCATCCACCCCGCTCCACCGAAGTTAGCCCTCGCAGCATGGTTCCTGAGCAGGACATGCTGAAGCATCTGAGCCTGTCACAGGCCAACCTGGACATCATTCGGGCCCCAGGAACAAGTCTACCAGGAGCCAGTACAAGAGTAAATGGACTAAGTGCTTTCATTGGGTGGATTCCAAGGAAATCGACCCCCCCTTTCTTGCACGTTGGACAATGTGCTTTCCTTCTCGGCGCACCTCACACACTCAGAGGTGCAAATAGACACGCTCCGCACCTACCTGGCAGTTCCTACAGGAACTCGGAGGAGCACTTCTCCTCCTCCAACCTGGTGGTTAAACGACATCTGGCGGGCCTCACCAGGCTCTACCTGCCCATCAAGAAAGTGTTGGGGAGAATTCTCATTATATGGCTAATTTCCCCTCACATAGTGAGTCCCCCAGCAGCTTTGCTGGATTTCTGGAGTTTTTTTTGTCCACTTGGCAAGAGTGTACCCCTTTTCCCCACTCTTACCTATGTTTTGCCATGTGTATTTCATCTGTTTTTATGATTGTAGACTCTGGAGTACACCACTACAGTAGCCCCCTTCTTTTGTGTGTTACACAGCACCTTCAGTGCAGTGACACAGGGTTGTCTTTTAGACTTCCCACCGACTCCATTTCTGAGGCTGACTACAGTCCCCCAGAAAAGGGTAAAGTTGCCATTTACTTTACTTAGTCATTTAACCACAGATCCAGTACACCCCATCTTACATGGAGTATTGGAAAGGGTTAATCCTTAGCCCTTTTTATCTGTACCTCCTAGAGCATTTTTTCGCTCTTTTAACATTTAGACTTGGCTGGTGGCAGTGGTATCTACCCTAACCTTTCTACCGCGATTATACTATATAAACGTGGTATTGTTTTAGGATATTATATTAGCCTCGAACATAAACCCGCTTGACCAAATACTCTTTCTTTTGGCTCCGGTCGGGTTTATTCGCCATTTCTTTTTGTTAAAGTCCTTCTTGTGTTTTACTTTGCGCGGCAAACCAGGTTTGCCTTCTTTGTCCACCGTCTTTTGGCGGGCTTCTGTCGAGAAGCCCTCCTCTGGGCGCCTGGGTGTCTAGATGGGCTGAATGTGAGGGAGGGGTATATTCACCCCCTGCACAGTGTATCCTAGGAAACCCAAGTCGCACTTTGCCATGATTGGCTGTGGTGGTTGTCCGGACTGGACCACCCCCCTGCTGCGTGATTGACAGCCAGGCTGTGTGAATGGGGGATTTTTGCATAAGAGGCAGGACTATTGGGCTAGAAGTCAGTTGCCACTGGAACTACAAGGAACCGAAGAGAAGCGGAGAAGAAGACGGCTGCTGCACCTATCCCGTCCCGGTGAAGCCCTGCTGCAGTCCTGAGCTATCTACCCTTCGACGACCAGAGAAGATCCAGTCCGGAGTCGTCTTCCCTTGAGCCTGGTGGGATCAACCAACTCACCTTCCACAGTCCTAGGATCCTGTTCTTGGTCGAAATCGCTGCACACTGCTGCTGTGGTCCGGATAGCCATCTGAAGAGCCTCTCCTGTTTTTTAGGAGCACACCTTTTATTCACAGTTGCTGCTGCCGGCTTCAGCCCTGTGTGGTGCAGACCCCTCCAGACGTCGTCCTTCTTGCCGAAGCTCCAGGAACCGTGGGTCTGCAGGAAACTACCAGGAACAACTGCCGTGGCACCAGCTTCTTCACTGAATAAGGTACTCTGCTTGAGGAGTTCGGGTGAATCCCTTTTCTCCTCCTACAAGGCTTGCCCTTATCTTCCATCCTCCTTATAACTTTTGCTTCCTCTATTGACAATATCTAAGTACTCCTGGCTACGTTGAATCTTGAACTGTCCGACTGTGTGATCCTCGACAACAGGAACCCGGTTCCGCTTGACACTGGCTCCGGCCTATTGACTCTTGAATTTCTGTCAACAAGTGTTTTCTGATTCTGTCTGCATTGACAAAAGTATTGCCTATTGTTACGCAGAATCCTGTGCAGTTCCCTTAGGGAGCACTACTTAAGATTAAGACTACAGGTGAGAGCAATAAATCCCCTTTGGTATCAGTCTGTACCACAAAGATTTAGTTGGTAGCTATCCCAAGAGGGAGATGAGCAGTAATCAGGGTTTACACAATGGGCCTACAGTACTATGGCACAATGAAACACTGACCAAAGCTTTGTAGTAAAAAAAGGTAGATATTTATTTTATACACTAGTAAAACACATTTATCATAGTCATCGAGCAAGTTAAAATAAGTCAAAGAGAAAATATACACACGCCCTAGTTAAATTGTAGACCAAGTGAACCAAAGTGAAAACTGAGCAAAACGGCACAGTGAAAACCACACACGGGATACTCTAGTAATTTCTCACAAGGAAGGGAAAGCACAAGTTATATAGAAATGTCTTCTTACACAATCTAGCAACACTTCCCAGAAGTTTGTGGACCAATTTAAGCAAGGCATGCATCAGTATAGAAAATACTTAAATGAAAACTGAGCAAAATGGCATTTCACACGGCTTAAAAGTGGGAAGGAAAGGGTGGTTATAAGAAGTAGGTGCACCAACACAGTTCTAGTTGAGAAGCAATCTAGAGAAGGCAGTTCTAACTAATTTAGCCAGAGTCAGTAGGCCTGTGCCAGAGTCAGTGGCACAGAGCAAGGGCCCAGGAGCAAAATGTTCTTGTAGCCTTAGTAAAGTCTTTGATTAACGATTTTGAAAAGGTGGATGCAGAAGGTAAAAGACAATGTTAAGAGAGGGGGGCGGCCAACCCAACAGGTAGGTAAAGGATTTAAAACACCTTTTAGCTCTACCGTGAAAAAAGGGCGGCCTGGCGAAACAGTGTACCTTTAAAATGAAGAAGTGGCTCCTGCGGTGGTGGTTGTTCCTGGTAGTTCCTGCAGTTCGGGGGATCCAGCAGAGGAAGAGAGGCTCTTGTCGTGGAGGAAGTTTCGAGTTACTGCACTACCCAGGGATGAAACCAGCTGTGGTGCTGCCCAATGAATAAAAGGTACGCTCCTTTAAATCGCGGTCCGGGTGGACTGGTGCCTGGCTATCCGGCCTCCGAGTACAGGGTACTGGCGATTCGACCAAGGCTGGTCCGGGAAGGAGATTGGCAAACTGGTTGGCCCCACCAGCTCAAGGGAAGAAGGCTCTTGCAGATGAAGATCTCCTCTCGTGTGGAGAAAAGTGGTGAGACGCTGCAGCAGGGCTTCACCGGTGGTTCAGTCGTTGCAGATGTCTTTGGCTTCTCTCCTCTTCGGCTTCTTAGTTCCAGTGGCGACGTCTTGCTCTTCCAGTCCTCAGGACCCTGCTTTTATGCAAAAAAGATGCCCATTCATACAGCCTAGCTGTCACTCACACAGTGGAGTGGTCATCTTGGCCGGAGACCCTCCAGCCTATCCGGATAGATTGTGACATGGGTTGCTGAGGCAGCCCTGTCCAGGGGTCCTACTCCCCCTCCCACACAATGGACCCCCACCCCAGACTCAGTGGCGCCGAAAGGAGGGCTTCTTGGCAGAAGCCGCCAAAAGGACGAACAAAGGATCCCCGACCTGGCTTCGGAGTTTAGAGAAAGACACGAGAAAGAAGTTATACTCAACTTCTGGCAAATAAAAACTACTAGAGTAAAGTTAATATTAAAATGCGCCGGCTGTATGTAAGAGGCTGTCAGAAAATGTAGTAGCCTCGAACATTGGGTAAATCCCATAGGAAAATATTTGCGGACGAATATTTACGGTAGTAACCACTGCCACCAGCCAGAAACTTTTGAAAGAGGGACTGTACAGTACCCTCTCGAAAATGAACATAAGGGAAAAACTATTAACCCTTTCCAGTACCTCCATAGTAAGATGGGTTGTACTAGTTTAGTTCATAAAAATTGACTAGTAAAGGCAATTGGGACTTTACATGCCCTGGGAGACAGTAGTCAGTCCCAGGGTATGGAGTCTGTTTGGGGGTCGCTACGACACCCCTGTGTCACTGCACGGAGGGTGCTGTGTAACACATGCGAATAAAGATGGTTCCAATGGAGGTGAGAAAAACCCCATAGGCATTAAACATAGGCGCGGGAACACCTCCCTAAACTCCGCCTCTTGGCACCTCACCTCGGTCCCTTTTTCCGCATGGCCGATGTCAGACCTGGCAGCTAGGCGCTGAAACTTTTTCACTTTCCGCTTGCTCCCTGTTATTGTTTTTATCTTCACCTCCTTTCGGTGCCTTGCCTCCCCCGGTGCATGTCAGCTGCAGGAGGATTCAGGAGATGCGCATCCTGCAATCGCTCGTTATTGGCCCCGGACCCCCCCATGCGCTCTGTCTCGAGTGCCTGGGGCTCGATCACCACTGTGACGCTTGCACAGCGTGCAGCACTCTCGGTCACCAATCATTGAAGAATAGTCTTTCCCGCTGGAGGGAGATCTTCCCCGTTTCTCCTCCAGGCCATCTTAGAGTTTCGCTCCAGGACCCCATGTCAAGACAAGGTAGGCCCTTTGTTTAGTACGGGTCCTCAACGTGGGGACAACTTCCCGGGGGCTTCCACAGGAAAGGGTACCTTGTATTCTGGTTCTGGCAGACCCATGGCCGTTAAGGTAACTGGCTCCAAAGCCAAGAGGCTCTTGCGGGCGATCCGTCGACAGACCAGAGGCCCACAAGGCTACCGGCTCCCAAGCTGATTACCTCTACCGAGCCATCCACAGAGGGGCGATCAAGTTAGTCCTCCGTGAAGACCTGCTCTCCAACCTCGATTCCAGCACCTCCTGTGTCCTCATCTTACTTGATCTCTACTCTGGCTTTGACACGGTCAACCACGCCATCCTGCTCAACCGTCTCCGTGATAACCTGGGTATCACCGATCATGCCATGGCTTGGCTGACCACCATCCTCTCCGATCGACCCTCCCAGGTCCAACTTGGGCCTTCCTCTCTATCACTATCTCTACCTGTGATGTTCCCCAGGGGTCTAACCTCTCTCCCTGGCTGTTCAACCAATACTTGGCACTTCTTGCCCACCGCATTGCCGCTCTCTGCCCCAAATTTCAGTGCTATGCGGATGACACTCAACACATTTTCAGGCTCCCCTCTGCCACCTCTTCTCCTTCTCTCATCTCTGTCCACGATCCAGGAGTGGTGTGCCGCCAATGATCTCTTCCTTAATGCCAGTAAGACCGAGATTCTCCTCATCGGCACACCTACCCCCTCCTTTCCTGTCACACTCTGGCCGGCCTCTCTTGGCCCTCATCCTGCTCCCACCTGTGAGGCTAAAAACCTCAGGGTCATCTTCAGCTCCACACTTTCATTCTCTCCTCACATCTCTGACATCTCTAAGAAGTCACACTACCAGCTGCACCTCCTCAGAGGTATTCTTCCTTTCCTCTCCTTTCCCGAGAAGGTCACTGTCTCCAGAGCTCTGGTTCTCTCCAGGCTTGACTACTGCAACAGCCTCTTTCTAAATCTGCCTGCTTCTACTCTCTGTCCTCTGCAACGCATCCAAAATAGGACTGCGAGACTTGTCCTTGCCCTCAAACCCAGGGATCGCATCTCTCCAGGACTGAAATCTCTGCACTGGCTCCCAGTAGCGGCGAGGATTAAGTTCAAAACCCTCTGCATTGTCCACAAGGCCTTCTGGGGCCTGGGACCTCAAAACCTCCAACTCTCTCTGCCTAAATATCTTCCTTCTCAAGCTCTTAGCTCATCCGCCTCCAACTCCCTTAGAGTTATTCGCTTCTCCAAGCAGCAAGTTGGTGGTAGGAACATGCCAGGAACAGCCTCCCTGCCTCTCTGAAACTTGAGGAGAACCTTCTCTGGTTCCGGAAGCACCTCAAGACCTTCCTCTTTGCTTCTGCTTTCTCTCCCCCATCCCCTGCTGATCTCCTGGCTGAATCTGAAGTGCACTTGTTACCTGGCTACCCTCTGATCTCGTGCTCAGGTCCCGCCCCGCCAGTTGCACACCTGCACTGCCCCCCTGGCACCCCTTGCACTCGGGGACTGTTTCTGTAGCCCTACAGCCCCTACTAGCACTTGACACCCGATGTCTCCACTTACACTTGCACTGCCACCAGCTGGCCGCACTTTTTTTTATCCTAATTATTTTACTGCTATCCGATGTACTGCACTGCCGCCTCCCCTTTCCCTCCGCACTTTTCCCCTCCCCCCTCACCTGCACTTACACGATCTTAATGTCACCTGGCCTAGTAGGATCGTTGTCTCTGTCTTTCCTCTGTTTCTTCTCCCTTGCCTTGTTGCGCCTTGAAACACTTTTGTATAGGCCCATTATAAATGCCTTATCATATCATCATATCTTCGGCCCCACCAGGCAAGGGATCGTCCTGTTCTACCTCCAAGAGTCAGTCCTTAGCACGATCCAGCACGACTACCAGCTCTGTTGCTAAGGGCGCATAGCCTACTGGAGCCACCTCTGAGGTCATGGTTCAGGGCGATTCGACTACCGACCATCAGGCCGAGGGCTCCGAGCCTACCGGAGCTATCTCTGAGGTCGACTCCTCTGTTTCAGGTTCGAGGGCCATGGAGTGTCCTCCCATGTCTGAACCAGCATGGGGCCTTCGCGCACTCCCGCCCAGGGCGTGGCACAAGGCCCCAAGTTGGCAGACATGCATGTCGCAGAGCCTGCTAGACCGGCTGCCATCTTGGATTCAGATCAGGGCCCCCCGGTCCCTTGCCCATGGAGTGTCCCATGCAAGAAGGTTCCAGTCCCCTTCCCTCAGGAAGCAGCAGCAGTCTTTCCAGTACAGGCGGTTGGTCTCCACAGGGATACACTACACAGGCGCCTCATCGTTTCGATCAGGAACAGAGACCATGGGCTTCTGAGGGCTGGGCCCCTCGGGATACGGCAGCTTGCGAGGATCGCTTCTTCGAGTGGTTCCTCCTCCTCATGCGCTCCCCGCAGATGACAGGGCTCCTCAAGGGTATAGTCAAGGAAGTGATCCCACAGTTTGTTTCTCTGGCGCTTCCAGTGCCGTTGCCTGTTCCTCCTCCAGTCCAGGCCCTACCGGTTCTTTAATCACCGGCCCCCCCAGCTCCTCTTGTACACCAATGCCTCCCCCGCAGCTGCCATTGGATCCACAGCTATCTTCGGGTCTGGATCAGGGTGGGGGCGGACCCCTCTGGCTCCAGTTTCTCAGAACCCGGGCTCTCACCCGTCTAGAAAGGAGTGTTGGGGGGGGGGGGGGGGGGAGTCAGGGGGGAGGAGATAGCATGATGATTACGACGACACCCAGGACGACAAACCCTCAGCGTCTATAAAGGCTTTTCATGACCGCCTTCAGGGCCTTGCAGATTTCTTCGGGATCCCCCAGCCACGGGAGGCCCACCAGGAGTCGGAAGTGCTAGCAGAGGGTTTGGCCAGGTGCGCCATGAGCAGCTGAGGCATTCCCCTCCTGAAGGATATCTTGCAGGTGGCGAGAAAGGTCTGGGAGACGCCTAGGGCCAACTCCCAGATGAACAAGGAATTGGCACTCCGGTTCAGGCTTTTGGATGGGGAGCCAGTCCTCCTGGCCTCCCACCGCCAGCCTCACTCTTCAGTGGTGGCTACAACCGCATTGTATTCTAAACCATCATCTTCGTCTTCCTCACAGGAGCTGCCTCCAGCTGTCTGTCCAGGGAGGACAAGGTCCATGGGTCTTTTGGCAAACGTCATCTCAGGACTGCATTTGCGGCAAGCTGACGCACTCTTAGCTGCAGTGAACCAGAAGCTGTGGTGAGAACTCAGGGAGTTTCTGCCTCATCTCCCTCTGGAGAGGCAGGCCTCCCTTAAGTCCGGCCTGGCGAATGCCCGGGCATTTGCGCAGGACCACATGTTTGGTTTCCCACATCGACACAGCCAGCAGAGGGCTGTGTCTTGGGGTCGAGATGAGACTGCTGTTGTGGATGCATGCCATTAAATTCTCTTCAGATGTGCAAGAGCGGATCCAGGATCTTCCTTGCTTGGATCTTTTTCATTCGTCCACCAATGACGAGTTGACAAAGAAGACTTCTACACAGACCTCCAAGTCTTTGGCCATCCTGACTAAGCCACGGCAGAAGTCCTTCCCTCAGTCTCAGGGCAGGGCCTACTTCAAACGCCACCCTTTCACCGGCTTCAAGGCGTTTCGAGAACGTGGTGCACAGAGGCCTGACAGGTCGCCTTTTGGCAACAGGAGGAAGCAGCAGAGGACTTTGCATGTTTTTTTCCGCTCCCCCTCCACTGCTCCTGCCGCAATGGTCAGGGAACACAGATCGGCTGGCTCTCTTCCTGACCAGCAGGAAGCGTTATTTCGAGAGTCCTTGGATCCTTCCTATAGTCTCCACAGGCTTCAGTCTTCCACTTTCTTTTCCTCCACCATCCTCACCTCTGATTGAGATAGGGTCCCAGTCCCTTTTATGATATATCTTTTCTCTTTTGGAGATGCAGACAGTGAAGCAGGTTCCTAAGTCAGACATGGTCTCCGGTTTCTACTCTAGGATTTCTGCGGTACCCAAGAACATCCAGGCTGTCCTGAGGGTAGTCCTGGACCTGTCATTTCTCAACCTGTCTTTACACCTCGAACGCTAAAATGATTACTCCTGCGCACATAGCAGAGTCTCTGTGCGCAGGGGACTGGTTGTGTTCACTAGGCCTCAAGGATGCGTACCTTCATGTGCCCATCTACCAGCCGCATCGGAAATGTCTGCAGTTAACGATTGTCGTACCACTTCCTGCATAAGGTGCTGTCTTTCGCCCTCATTTCAGCTCCTCATGCGTTCACAAAGCTGATGAAGGCAGTGGCCAGTCTCCTCCGCCTGGAGGTCCACAATTTATACCCTTATCTGAACGACTGGCTGGTCGGGGCTAGCTCGCCTGAGGGGGCGGTGCACTCCTGCCAATGGCTGGCAGAACTTCTTCACCAGCTGGGCTTTTCCCTCAACCGGTGGAAGTCGCAGCTGACTCCCGCCGAGGATCTGGTGTTCCTTGGAATATGCTGGAATACGGCAGTGCAGCGGGTGTTCCCCACGACTGAGAGGCTCCTTTCCGTCCGCAAGTCGATAGGGCAATTTCTGGCCAACTTCACCACCTCAGCATGGTGGTTTCAGCGCCTTCTGGGGCTGATGGCATCCTGCATGCTCACGGTCAAGCACGCCAGCCTCAAGATGAGGCGCCTCCAGCTCCACCTGGCGGCCAATTAGGGCCAGGAGACTGGGTCTCAGTCGGACAGGATTCCAGTAACACCGCTCCTCCTCCTGGACCTTTGCTGGTGGTAGATGAATGGCATTGTGGCAGTGGGATCCACCTTTACCCGACCGGAGCCAACTCTGGTGGTGACGAAGGATTCTTCTCTTTCAGCCTGTAGGGCTACTCCGTTCATGATGCGTGGTCCAATGCCGGAGACCCTCCTTCATATCAATCTGCTCGAACTCAGAGTGGTGGGCTTGGCGCTCGAGGCTTTTTTGCCTCTCATCAAGGACACAGCGGTTCTGGCCAGGACTGACAATTCCACAACAATGTTTTACCTAAACAAGCAGGGTGGCACCCATCTCCCCCCGCATCCCCCCCTGTCACCCTGCAGTGCATGTAGGCAGTGGCAATCTGAGAATGGGCCCTTACGGAAGGGATTTGGATTTCCTCAGTCCACCTCCCGGGAGACAGCAATGCAGAAGCGGATCAACTCAGCAGCTTGGGGTTCAACACCTGCGAGTGGGAGTTGCACATAAACTCCTTGTTGCCCCTGTTCCAGAGGTGGGGGTTTCCAGATCTGGACTTAATCGCATCTCCCCTGAATTCCAGGTGCCCCTGGTTTGCCTCCAGGGCGGGCCGGTGTTAGGGGTCTCTAGGGGATGCGTTCCAGCTCTGCTGGCAAGGCCGCAGGTGCTGTGCGTTTTCCTCCTCCACCGATGCTCCAGCGGACCATCCGCAAGTTAGACATTGAAGGGCTGCAGCCTCATCCTGATCGCCCCACACTGGATGTTGAGGGCTTGGTTCTCGGATCTTCCGATCCCCAGCAGGGGCTTCTTAACGCAGCAGGGTTGGGCAGTGGAGCACCCGGACCCGGCCAGGCTGGCCTTAGCGGCCTGGTTCCCGACCAGCTGAGACTCCACCATGCTCAGTGCTCTGAGGACATGAGGACAGTTTGCACATCATTCAGGAGGTCGTCTACGTGGGACCAGAACCAAGAGCAAGTGGACAAGGTTTGGCCACTGGGCTCCCGACAAGGGATTTGACCTCCTTGCCTGTTCCCTAGATGACGTGCTGGCTTTTTCCACACATCTGGCTCTTTCCAGCATTCAGGTCAACTGGCGCACCTATCTGGCGGCCATTATGGCCTACAAGAATTCCCCAGAGCATGTTTTTTCAGAGGCCAACCTGGTGGTTAAGGCCCACCACAAGGGGTTATAAAGACTCTTTCCTTCAGTTCACAGGCCTCATCCGATCTGGGAACTCAATGTGGTTCTTGCGGTTTTGCAGCGCAAACCCTTCGAGCCGATGGCCTCAGTGGATTACAGGCTGGTCAAGCAAAAGGTAGTGTTGCTGGTGGTGCTCACGTCGGCGTGCAGGCTCAGCGAGCTGCAGGCTTTGTCGTCATGCAAGCCCTTCACCATGTTTCACAGCGGCAATGTCATCTTGCGCACCCATCCTAACTTTTGGCCCAAGGTGGTCACTCCCAAGCGCTGGACTAAATTTAATGGGGACGCTCAATTTTTCGCTGCCAAAGGTTCCGTACCATCCCCATGTTGGGGAACCCCCCACAAGGATGAATGAAAGGGGACTAAGGACTATGAGTACTCTAGTCACTACAGTGAGTAACTTTATTTTTTGCCCTTCTTGCCATCTCCAGTTCAGATTTGCCAAAGATGGTAAGCCCTTTCCCAGGGAAAGCTCAAGCTTTCACGGGCAAAGCGGATGTATGCTTTTGTGGCCAGATGTGAGGGCTGGGGCTGTCTGCTCCCAGTCCACATCCATGACAGTGTCCGTTGCTGAGCAGATTTGGTAACCAAAAGCAGCACATGATTGGACAACCCCTGTCAGCTTGAATGGTGCAGATCCTTAACATTGGTGGGCTCGGGAACGACTCCAGCTGGACTTCTGTGTACAAGGAGGACTTTTTCAGCCATTCAACACATCGTCATTGGCGCAAAGACCCCTACAAAGAGGATCATACGGCTGAAGAGTTGGTACTCATTAGTGCAGCCATGAATCATTGTCTTCATGAGCCATGCTGGCAAAGCCCTGCTCCTTTGCTGAGCATCAGTAGGCCTTCATCGTAGCTTTGACCCCCTGGACCGTTGGCAAGAAAGAGTCTGTCGACCCCCTGCTTGAGGATCCTGCCCTTCCGATGTGTCCCAGTACCACCCTGTGGGCTGACTAGCTTCTTAGTCGGCTACCGTTCTGTATCAGTCGCTGGTCCCGAGTACAGATTTGGGAGTACGCACACCTTTGACTTTGAAACATGAAACCTCCCCCTGTAGTTGCAAAACTCAACACGAAAAGGGGCCTTGCAGGATCTGCATCTTTGGTTCCGCCACAAGGGCTGTTTTCGGCCATTACTTTGAAGTGTCCTCCGGGTCCATGACGGTCGTTGGCAATATGTAGGTCCTTTATCTTTCCTCTAAGGTAGTTGGATTGGGACAGGGCCTCCGAAGAACTTTACTCTGACTGTCCTTCAAATTTGAGACACTTCAAACTGCCTGTTGGCCTGCCACACTTGTTCAGACTTCTTTCAAGACTCCTAGCCTTCTGAAAATAACTGTATTGGGACATTTCTCCTTTTGCTTTGCTACAATAGAGTTTGCTAATCTTGTTTTAAGTGTTTGCTTTCTTTAACCAGAGCACAACAAGTGAATGTATATATATTATTGACATTTGTTTAGTGTAATGCTTAGTTGTGGTTTTTAATTTGTAAGAGTTTGTTCAAAGCCCAAATAAACCATTGTATTTTTCTACATTCTGCCTAACATTTTAAGATAAGATTGCTGTGTGTGCGCTTAACTGAATACTTCACCACCCACTCTCCTGAGCATTAATGCTTAGACTACCTTGATAGTCTGGTCTGTCATTCCCTGTTCACCAGAATGGGGTGGCCTCTCAAAATCTCTCCAGTGTGCTGATTCTGAAAATCCATCTTGATACGATCTTGGCCTTAAGCCTGTTGTCCTCACCGGAAACTGCCTATGATCTGAATTAAGAGGTCCACAATGTGCTTCTTTGCTGTTACTGTCATGTTCTCCACTTCATGCAGTGCCTGATGTGATTCCTCCAACATCGCTGACAGTTTTCTTCACGCAGACCCTGTAAGGGGAAATAGCACTGCATACAAGGCTAAATCCTACTGGCACATCTGATCTCTGCACTTGTGACTCCTGGGTTCAACTACTTCCAGCAGACTGGGTCAGATGCTGGGCGTTTCTGACCTTCATTCCATCTGTGGTCCTCTTCTCCATTGTCTTGAGTCTGTGTGTGTAGTACTTCAAGGCTTCTCATACCATGACGTCAATCACAACAATGATTTGCTCGGTCTCTGCAATCCTTCTCTGAGTCTTTGGTCAGAGAACCTGGGTCTGAAACTCCTCCTGCATAGTCCATTCCCCTTGTTGGGTCAGTGCCACTCCGGTTCAGTATACATTTGTCTGGCTTTAAAATGCACCCTTTGCCCTTTTTTCACTTGGTTGGACTGTCACAGTTGCACCACTCTGTACCGTTGAATAAATATGCCCATGCTTCCCTTCCATTCCCGCAATTTACTTGTAGGTGGAAGGCTAATCCATTGGATTAGTAAATTATGCATCTGCCTGCATCCCATTCAATGCACTACTGTTTCAGGAACCTCATTCAATCGTCATTATCTCATCTAGATAAATCAGTTGAAAGTCCTTCTCAGTGTAGTTAAATTAATAAACCTGACTTTAATTTAATAAATTCACTTCTACGTTGATGTGGTGATTAATCCATTGAATAGCATTGGCAAGTCACTCCCCATTGCTGGTGAAACGGTTCTACAGCATGTTGTGGTTGTACTCTGTCTGTGCTTGCTCCCTCAATTGATTTAATGTGCGACTTTCCGCAAGGTCCACAACGCACTACTCCCCTGATTCTGGGCTGTATATCTTTGCTTCAAAACCCATTAGCTTGGTATCCATATAATCGGTAGCTAGGAGAACTCCCTTTAGAAAGTCCTTCCATTTTTATCATAGCCACATGTAATTTACCCAGGATTGTGTTTAGTTTGGAGGCACACCTTATACTTGCAACTTGAATCTTTGCATAATAGAACATAGGTCCAAATCTAGCCCGATTGCTGCAGATGCACGTTCCGCTTAACCCACATAATGTAAACAATTGTTCTGCAGTTTTCCTATCTGTAACTGTTAGGCAGAAACCTGTGCAGTTCCCTTAGGGACCACTGCAAAAGGCTTAGGACTACAGGTGTTGGCAGTAAACCCAATTGGTAGCAGTCTGTACCACCCAGATTTACCTGGTAGCTGTGGCTGTGCAGCCAGACTTCTCTCAAGAAGAGTTAGACAGTA
Organism: Ambystoma mexicanum; assembly: GCF_040938575.1. Taxonomy (NCBI): domain Eukaryota; kingdom Metazoa; phylum Chordata; class Amphibia; order Caudata; family Ambystomatidae; genus Ambystoma; species Ambystoma mexicanum. The sequence continues at coordinate 902,462,886 of NC_090931.1, read as the reverse complement.
TATAGAGTATACAAAATAGGTACAAAGATACAGTAGCACAAGCAAACACTGACCAGAGCTTTGGTATAAAAGTATTTTAATTATTTATTTAAAACACACTTGTAAAATACACTAACACTAATATGGCAAGCAAGTTGAAACACAGTCACTATCATACATCCCTGATTATTATTGAACAAGTCTTAGTAAAAACACTACTTATTTGCAGACAGAGGTGAGCGCTTAACCTAAGATGGCACTCCAATAAGTTAGTTAAAAAGGGAGGGAAAAAGCAGAATTAGGAAAGCACACAATACCAACACTTTTAAAAGAACCACAGCAAGTCAGGAAAGGCAGAGTCTACTGTAGAGCAAGAAAGTTCATAGGCCAGGCCCACTCTTGGAGAGAGCAAGGCGGAATGTGTCCAAGATCACACAGTTGAATTATACTTTAAAAGTCTTTGCAGATAGTTCAAAAAGAGTTGGATCAGTTCAGAGAAAGTTAGTTAACAGGTCCCAGGTCACCCCAGGATAGAGAGTCAAGGATTTACGGGACACCTTGAACAGGCTGTTGGAAGGGAGACCAGGCGGGGCACAGTAACTGAAATAGTGAGAAAGCTCCAGCGGGGGAAGTTGTTCCTGGTAGCGGGTGCAAGTCGGTGTTTCGTCCAGGGGAAGAGAAGATCTCGATGTGGTGGAAAGCTGGAGGTCGTTGCACTGCCAGGGAAGAAACCAGCCGTGGAGTTTCCCGGTTAAAAGGTACTACCCTTTTATTCGCGGTAGTGGTGAAGCGTGGCTATCCGGCCACCAGGGTGCTTGGCACGGGCGATTCGACCACGAGACGATCCAGGAAGGCGAAAAGAGGGCGAACTGGTTATCCTCACCAGTTCAGAGGAAGAAGACTCTCTGGGATGAAGATCTTCTCTTTCGTCAGGAAGTGGTGAGGCGGTTCAGCAGGGCTCCACTGGTGGTGTCGTCGTTGCAGGTCGGCTCAGCTTCTCCCTCTTCAGATTCTTTGGTCCTGTGGCGACTTCTGAAGTTCCAGTCCCCAAAGCCCTGCTTTTATGCAGAAAACCCCCATTCATCAGTCCTAGCTGTCACTCAAACATGCTAAGTGGTGAGCCGGGCGGCTCACCACTGGGCCAATCACACAAGAGTGCGACTTGAGTTGCCGAGGCAACTCAGTCCAGGGTGCCTAAACCCCCCTCCCACACATCCTGTAGACCCAGACAGATTGGCACCACTTTTGGTGGCTTCTGTGCAGAAGCCCGCCAAAAGTGGAACAAAGACTTGGGTTGGAGTTACAGAGGCGAACACAAACGCCATTTTAAAACCGAGTCCTGGCAAAAAGACCCAACCGTGGAATAAATATTAAATAAATAACCCGGTGGTATCTTTAACTTTGCACCAAAAAAGTGGTGCGTTTAAAATGACTTGGAAAATCCCATATGAAATATTCTGGTGGAATATTTTGCGTGGTAACCACTGCCACCAGCCTGAAACTCGATGAGGGGGGACTGCACAGTGCCCCCTTGAAAAACAGACCCAGGGGCAATCTAATTACCCCTACCAGTACTTCCATAGTATGATGGTTTGTACTGATTCTGTTCACAATTTAAGACTAGTAAAGTCAATGGTGACTTTACATGCCGTGGGAGACAGTAGTCAGTCCCAGGGTATGGAGTCTATGTTTGGGGGTCACTATGACACCCCGGTGTTCCTGCACAGAGGGTGATGTGTAACACACTTACCAAAAACACATAAAACCCTATGGAGTAAAAGAGCCCATAAAACACATTAGAAAGTCAAAGGATATCTCAAATCATGTCTTAAGAGTGGGAGAAAAAGAGTCTCACTCTTAGCAGGAGGAAAAAAAAAACCTAAAATCCAGCAAAGCTGCTGGGGGACTCACTAGGTTTGGGAAATTAGCCTATACAGAGAATTCTCCCTAACAGTAACATCCTTTGAATCAAATGTCATCCACTTGACACTGTTTCATTGGTTACATCTGCAGTGTTAGAGCATTCTTTAGTAAGTGTGCATGTGGAGGATATTGCCAGATGCAAGAGAAGATCAAACTAAAATTCTTTACACAACCATATTTTGGGAATTCTATTAGAACTATTAAGATCCTTTCTGGGGGTGTGGCCAGCAAGTGACGGATGAGGAGGTGAAGCTCCGGAGCCCCTGCTCCAAGCCACACGGCCATCCGTTAAATATCCTGAAATACCTCACCCTGAAGGTGAAATTGGATGAAAAGGTAAACCGGAGCACCTGGGGCACCTACTGTGCCCTTATGAGTACAGGAGCCGTCCTATCTGAGCCGCAATAAGGAAGATTGCAGTAGGGGGGGTGCGCCGGGACAACAAGCGGAAAGATGGGCGCCGCCACCGAGGAGAGGAGCCGGTGAGCCTGGCGGGAAGTGCCTGAGGCCAGCCCGAGCGATCACATCGATCCGGGCAGAGAACTGCATACCGGAAGGACCGGCACGGCGGAAGACTGCCCTGAGGCTCCAGTCGTCCCGTTCCCCCCCCACCCCCTCACACTTGTGGGGGGACAGGAAAGTGAAGGACAGGAGAGGCAGTTGGGGAAGAGTGCCATAATCTGAAAACTGAGGACCCGGACAGGCGGTCTACATCAGGCGAGCACTACAGCACCGCGGTGAGGAACCCACAGCGGGACATCCAGGAAAGCAGAGAAGCAGCTCATCACTCATGATGGACACGACGGGGCAGATCCCTGCGTACGGAAGACAGAAGCGCTGCACACTACAACCGTACGGTACAATGAGAGACGGGGGTATGCCACCTGGAGTGCGGATGTCGAGAGGCGGCGCAGCAGCATGGGAAGAGGGGCACCGCTCCAGAGTGGCGCCCTTCATCCCCCCTGGAGCTGTGGCAGGAGGACAACATTGCAGAGAAGTGACATGGGGATGTAAACCACTGGAGAAGTGGTGCCGAGCCCAGCTGGAGCCTGAGGACTGCGGCGGAGACAGGCCAGAAAAGCCCCGGCAACAAGGTGAGGAGCAGCAGGGAAGCTGGCTCTGCAGAGCCACGACAGGCCGAACCGCTGAGGGGCAGGAAAGTGGTGGAACACTGGAAGGCAGGCGTGCGTGATGGGCCTGTAAGAGCGTCCACTCCGGCGGCTAAGCTGAAGACAGGGGGCACGGCTAAGGACTATAATCCGGACTCCTGGAGGAGGGCTGGGGCCGGGGGCCGACAACGGGCTCATTTCCATATGGTGAATAGAAAAAATAAAGAGAACTCGTACAGAGGGAGGCAGTAGCCTGCCCTACACTGGTCCAAGAGCTGGCAAGCAACCAGTGAAGCTAGGGGGGACGAGCCACCATAGAGAGAAGAGGAAGGAAGATGGCCGAGGAGCTAAACGAAAATCGACCAGAGACCAAGGGACCTCTTTGAGGGCCTAAGGAGGGGGGCGGGGCAAAGAGGATAGGCCTTGAACCGAACGGAGGGAGAGACCACAGCGCTCACAACACGACATAGGCTACAGGGGTGCCCCCCACATCGCGCAGGCAAGTGTGGAGGGTCGCAGTCCACGGACAGACAGCGGCAAACGAAATAAACTCGAAGCAGGGCGCCAAACCCCCAGGAGCACGCAACAAACATAGCAACCAGCACTCCTTTCAAGGCTAATACAGGTCCTCCGGTACCAAAACTATGGTGAAAGGCCAACAAAAGATCGATCACTTTGCAGCCCCCAAACAGAAGTCACCTAAGAACCAGGGTACAGAAGGTGACCCCACAGGACTGTAGGCAGAGAGGAGCGAGAAGGTCACTATGGAAGGACTGATGGCCAGCCATCCAAGACTCCTGCACATTGCTGAAAGGGAAGATACAGGAGGTTGGAACAGATGTGTCTGTGCTGCGAGCCGACCTGTGTAAAACCAGCGAAAGAGTGACGGAGGTGGAACAGCGTGTAAGTACGGTGGAGGACGACCTAATCACGCTTAAAAATCAGGTGCGAGGGTTTATTGGAGCAACACGGGGGCTTGAAATGAGGGCGTAGGACTCTGAAGGCCGCTCCCGTCTAAATAACATTCTCCTGGTGGGGGTTCCGGAGGGCCGGGAGGGACCCAGCGCAGAACTGTATGTGGAAAAGATAATCCTGTCGCCCCTGCACCCAAAAGGCCTATCAAACATTTTCACAATAGTAAGGGCACATCGGGTACCGGGCAGACCACCACACCCAGGAAGCTAACCCAGGGCGATAATCGCCAAGCTATTGACCTTTCGACATAGGGACACGGTCCTGCAGGTGGCACGCAAAGCCGGATACATCGAAGCAGACGCCGGAATTCTGATCTTTCCGGATTTCACACAGGGGGTACAGAAGCAGAGGAGGTCCTTTCATTCGGCCCGCCACAGGCTCCGGGCGCTAATCCTCTGGTACATGAAAATCTTTCTGGTAAAATTGAAGGTAATGGAGGCAGGACGGTCCATCACATTCACTTCCCCGAAAGACGCCTGGGAATAGCTGGGCGGAAGGGACCCCAAGCAAACAGCGATGGAACCAAACGACCAGCAGTGGAAGGAATGAGAAAAAACCCGGACATTCAAGCTCGAGGATACAGGACTTTGAAGAGACCTAATGTCGGGTCTACTGGCCCGAGAAGGCAGAAGGGGATGGCGACGCTCACCATAAGGAAAAGGTGACTGAATGCTGTCAAGGTGGCTGGAGTAGGAAGACCACAGCCAACCCCAATATCGGGACCCACCCAACGCTCCGGACAAGGGATGCGAGTGGGAGGTTCTTCCCAATTGGCACAGGTTGAAGGCAGGGAGGGAGGAGTTGGGGGAGGGACAGGGAGTTGGGGTGTTGAAGTAGCTACAACTACGGGGGAGGGAAGTTGGGGAGAACAAGAAGGGATGAGTGGGGCTATAAGGAGTGCCGCCCAATCTTGGGGGAAAAGGTCCTCAGAGGGAGGGGTTTCAAGACCGTGGCATACAAAACCGGGAAAAAACCAATACCAATAGCAATACTGGCAAGGGTGGGACCCACCTTAAAATAAGCACATGCAATGTGCGGGGGCTGGGGAACAAAGGGAAGAGAGTCAGGGTAGGGCAATATTTGAAGACGCAGGGGATACAACTGGCATTATTGCAAGAAACTCATCTACAGGGTGGGGGGAGTTGAAGGCATTGGAAACTAAAAAGGGTGGGCAAAGTGTTTGGGTCCTCGTACTCCACCTATGCGAAGGGCGTACTGATCTGTGTGGCCCCAGGGTTCCCCATACAGGTTGAGCGCACAATGGGGGACACGGACGGCAGGCAATAGCGCTGGTAGGTCAATGGAAGGGGCAAGATATTTGAGTGGTAAACTCCTATGGTCCGTATGTGGATAAGTCCTACTTTACCTCAGTATTGGAACTTATGGGTGGACAGCGGGCGGGGCTATACATCTGGGGGGGGGGTATTTAACTGCGCAATTGACCCAGAACTAGATCGTACAGGGAAAGGGGGCACAACAAAACCACTGGCCCAGGAAGCATTGAAGCAGGTAATAGAAAAGCTGGACCTCGTGGAACTCTGGAGGGTATTCCTTCTGCTCGGGGTTGTATGGGTCGTTCTCCAGACTGGACTACTTATTTGTGGTTGGGAAGAGCTTTCACTGCTTCCACGACCCAAGCTTTCTAGACCAAGCTATATCGGATCACTCGTCGCTAGTCACCGAGCTTATGGGCACAAACAACCGACCAGGCATGAAGCTATGGCGCATGAGGCAGGGTTAACTGGGAGATGTAGCTAATGATCAGACCCTGAGGGAAGCGATCACGTCATTTTTTGAGGTTAATGAAGGGTCCGTGGAGGATGTGGGAGTGCAGTGGGAGGCATTCAAGGCAACGTTAGGGGTGTGCATGTCCCAAGCAGTGGGTATTCGGAGGTCTCTGGACGACAGCATTAAACGCTTGGAGTGCGAAATAAGGCAACTGGAGGTTGATCAGGAAGGGGGTGGTCAGGTGGGGGAATCATTGGCAGAAAAACTCAGCCTACACAGGGGAGCCCTGAATTCACTGAAACAATTTGATAAGGGGTCATATACGACCAAAATCCATGGAGAGGGTGATAAGGTGGGGTGGCTGCTAGCCTGGTTAATAAAGCGGGAAACACCCAAATACGGGACCCAGAGGCAGGCCTGGTGACATCACAACAGGAGATAAATGGGGTATTCCAGAGATACTAACAGCAACTATATTTGTCGGAAAGGGCGTATTCGGACCACAAAGCCTCAGACTTGCTAGAACTGGTGGACATGCCCAGGTTAGAGGAGGAGGAGGACAGGGAGGACCTAGATAAGCCCATAGAGGAGGGGGAGATACTGGGGGCAATTAGGTCAATGAAAGCTAATAAACCACCGTGCAGCAATGGTGGAGTTTTACAGTTTGTTTGCGGATATTCTAGTCCCTCAGCTGAAGAGAGTTTACGATCACGCATTCATGAAAGGATCACTACCGGAATCAATGAGAGAAGCGGTAATCACACTGTTAAAAAAGGGGGGGGGGCACAACAGTGCGCCTCGTATAGGCCTATTTCCTTATTAAACATAGACCCGAAGATCCTTGGGAAAGTGATAGCATTCAGGCACCTGGTATGATGCACCCAGACAAATGTGGATTAGTGGGGGGGGGCGAGACACGTAGGATGAATCTATGCAAGGTACACCATGTCATGCACCTGGTCAAACATTCACAGAGAGAACTAGCCCTGGTGGCGGTCGATGCGGTTAAGGCCTTTGATTCTCTGGAATGGCCATGGTTATTCAAGGTGTTGGAGGCATGTGGCCTGCTGTGACTATTATATAACACCCCCACGGCCAGGGTCAAAACAGGGGGATGGGTCTCTAAAAATTGGTGTCTGGAGAGAGGTACACGCCAGGGATGCCCGGTCTCTCCCATCATATTTGCCCTGGAGCTAGAACCGTTGGCGAGATACTTTCGGTCTTACATTGCAGAAATGGGCATACATGCAGGCGGGGTGATGCACAACATCTCGCTATATGCCGACGATGTGCTGCTCTTCATAGAGAACCTGCTGGAAACCATCCTTGTGGTCCTGGAAGTGCTAGGTAATTTCCGCAAACTGTCGGGGTTCCAGGTAGAGAAGAAAAATCATTGGTCTTCCCATTAGCAGGTCGGAAGGACAGGAGGGAGAAGGGGACTGTGTGTGGGGAGCTTCTCTGGGAATGGGAATCTTTCAAATACCTAGGTGTCCAAATCTAACATGAGATGGAGGGCACCTTTGTCCATAATACTGGGAGGGCTCGATCGCTGAGAGGGGACGCAGTGAAATTCTGGAAGAAGCTGCCACTATCCCTAATGGGGAGAATTGCACTGTGCAAAATGGTGGTCCTCCAACGTCTTTTATATTATTTCACAAATATCCCATACATAGTGAAGAAGAAATTTTCTAAGATGCTGCACAAAATGCTGGGGGAGCTACTATGGCACCAGAGTGGCCATGCAGACATTGCGCCGCAAGAGAGAGGAGGGTGGTCTCAGTATGCCAGACTTAGAGCTATACTTTGCTGCGGCACAACTGCAGGCCACGGTTCAATGGCAGACTGGGCCAGGTGGGGAGTTGGTGCGCCTACTAGGGGGGATGCAACCGGAAAGACAGGTAATAGAACTACTATGGGGGCCTATAGGGGAGAGAGGCGATACAGTGGTCTACGGAACAGTCCGGGCGGTGTGGACAAAGACGCTGAAGAAGATGCATGCTACACAACTATACTGCAAGGATCTACCGATCGGGTTCGATACAACTATTAGAGCGGCACTGCTCAGTGTGGGCCTCAGGGTATTGATAGACGAGCAATGCACCACAGTGGGGGATCTTTTCAGGGACAGCAAACTGCAAACGTTTGAGGAATTGAGACAAATGTACCAAATACCGATAGGTCACTTTCTCACATACGCCAAGGTGGTCAAACAAATGGCAGCAATATGGGTCAGCATCCCAGAAGAACCAGAGGAACACCCGGTGAAGCAAACGCTACTGGGACTAGGTGAGGGCAGGTGCAGAGTGTCAAGAATGTACAGAGCGCTACAGACAGCAAGGGAAGAAGGTAAACTAGCAGTCAAGGATAAATGGGAAAGGGACACTGGGGTATCTATTCCGGACGAGCAGTGGACTAGGATGTGGGAGCAGGTTAAAGTATCTAGGAACGCAATGTTCCAGCTCACAGTTCTACTACTTACACAGAGTATATCTAACACCGGAAAGGATACATGCAATCAACCACACGGCACCACATGCCTGCACACGATGCCAAGAAGCCCATTCTGGCACATGGTCTGGAGCTGCGCAGTGGTGGCGAAATACTGGGAGAAGGTGGTACACAGAGTGAATACCATGTTGGGGGGTGGAGAGGGGGGAGTTATGAATGCTCTCACGAGGTGTGCTTGTGGGGACTCTTAGCAAGAGCAAAGAGGCATAAATACCAAAACAGAATCGCTAGATTCCTCTTCATACTAGCCAAATGAAGCAGCGATGGAGCGGAAGAAGGGGGCTGGTCCGTCAATACAACTGTGGCTGCACGAGGTACGCCGATGGGGGCTGGCTGAAGTAGAGTACCTAAACCAACATAGGAACCCGGAAGGGGAAAACGCACTAGTAATGAACTGGGGTCAGCTACTAAATGAGTTAGCATCCACACAGGATCTGAGGCTACCCTAGTGCGCGCAAGATGGCAGGCATAGGCGACATGAGAAAGAAATGCCGGACGCACTGAAAGAGGAGGGGTCCTGATTTAAACTGGTATAAAACGGTTGACGGGAGCCACGGTGAAAAAAGGGGAGAGGCGGCACTTGGGATAAGGGGGAGAGTGTTGAGGGCAGAGGGTGATAGTGATGTTACTAATGGGGGTTGGGAGGGGACGGAGGGACAAGGGGGTTTGGGGTTCTGGTGTTCTGGTTTTGTTGAAGGACAATGAGGCATGGTAGTGCACACAACGGGCATAACCAAAACGACTGCTGTGGTGAATTGTAGCGGGATCAATGAGAGGCCAAAGTCATTATCTGAGAGTGGAGAAACTCTGGATGCCTCGTAAAATACATTGAAGCACAATAGAGACTGCATCTCAGCTGAAAGCTGCCCGATAACAGACCCAACACAGACTTGGGAACAGACCCCGAGAGTGGTGAAAGTCACATCAAGAAGTCTATGATAAGTTGTTGAGTGGGGCGGAGGGAAAAGTGTCCATGACAGAGCTCATTGTCCTCTATTGTTTGATTTCTTGTTGTATATGTACGATGCTCACTGTTAAAAAAATAATGAAATAATATTTATAAAAACAATATCCTTTCCACCAGTAAATGCGTCCTGCTCCAGTTAGGAAAATAAATGCTACCTTGACCGTGGATTCTGCTGTTTGTATCCTGGAACACTACGTTTTTGCTACTGATGACTATGCCAGGTAAATAAAAAAAATGTTAAACACCCCCTTTACACCACATATATATGAGGGGGGTATGGGATATTATATTCCTATGGGGGGATTGTGGTTTGTCTCCCACCGCATATCTATGTGGTGTAAAAGGGGTTTAATGAAAAAAAAGGGGAAAAAAGGGTCAGCAGTTTCAGCCGTCGCAATTGTGTGTGGTTGCAGTGATCACATATATCCGATTCAAGCCAATTAGGATTAAATCTTAACAAAATACCCCAGAGACAAGGTCCTACCCTGCATTTGAGAATTTCACAAGAACCAAAGAATGTCTGCACGTGTTTTCAAAACGGGCAGTTTTTGTCAAAAATGTTGTGATGAACTTTGAACTGTCCATGTATTAGGAATTATCCTTCCATGTCACTTTCATGCCTTGTTTTATAAATGTAGAAAGTTCTACTGCTCCGAAATGACAACTTCATAATCGCTTCCCGTATTCCCACTAACCAGTAGGGTACTCCCACTGCCTGTACACCCTCTCAAAACTTAATCCCTGGATACCCTTGTTATAACCCCATAATTCAGTAAACATCCTCTGATGTCAGTTTGTTTTGCTCATAACAGTTACATTTTTCCTGTTATGGAATGTTCCTCTAATTAATCTGCACCTCCCACACCCTCTGAAATCATTTTCACTGTCTCCTTCGGCCCCACCACACAGCCCCTAGCTCCCATAGGTGCATTGCAGTGCCACGTCGTCCTCCTATTACTACATTTTCATTGTGAGCCTCCATTGCTGCCACAAGACGGGTCTTCTTTGTTTACAACCCTTCCTAGGTGGGGAAGACAGAGCCGGTTTGTCCAGAGCCAGTATTCCAATGGGAGAAGGAGGGCGGAGCTAGGAGGGGCAGAAGGAAGTTGTGGGTTGTTTCGGGTGAGGTCCGAGGAGGTGGAAGTGGCAGGTCAAGAGACCAATAGGAAGAAGGACAGTGGACTGGAGTATGGAGGGAAATTGAAGAAAAGTTGTGTTATTGGTTGGTCAGAGCAAGTGGTCCTATGTGGTGGCGGTGCGTGCAAGGTGGGTGAGACGGTGTTGGAGGAGATTTAACAATTGTATGGAAAGTGCTTGTGAAAGTGAAAGGATGGTGCCTCGGTGGAGGGTGGGGTGGAGTATTAGTAGTACCCTTGTGGAGGAGAGTGTAATAATGTGGAGAGTTTGTTATAACATAGAAGGGTGGCTGCAGGTAGTAGAAGTGAGATATTGGATGTACAGTGGAGGAAGACATGGAGGGAAGAGGTAGAGAAGGTGGATGGAGTTGGAAGCAGGAGAGTATGGAAGGGAGAATAATCTTCAGAGACGGAGAGAGGAGCGTCAGGGGGATAATAGGAAGCAGACCGAGTCGGGTACACTGTCTGGAAGGCACATTTAGTTATTAACAACTTTGATAGTGTAAGGATAGTTTAGAAAGTCAGGAGGCAGTTAAGATAGAGAAGGCAATTGCTTTTAGGTTCTCATTGACTGACAGCAAGCTAGAGACTAGACAGTGGAGGTCCGTGGTCTCGATTTGCTAGGCCGGCGACTAAGGATGCCTTGGTGTGGAAACGTTTTATCTAGACTAGAGTGTGGGATGGCCGTAGCGCCCTGACAAATCTATAAGATAGAACTGGAAGCGTCTCTAGGAGTTGGCGTGTTCTTTGAGCAATCTGTGACACAGTATAGAAGTCATACCTTTTAATTTGTCAATGCTTGTTTTTAATATGAATTCAGTGCGAGGAACAGATGCAAAGACACACATGTGGCTTATTGTTTTATTGCATCAGGGCTACGTTGAGCTGGTTTATAGTTGCGATTAACCCATTACCTTTCATAAGGCTGCTCAGAAAGCACAGAGCCAACCTTTGAGAGATCCCGGGGGTTGGGTTTTAGCCTGAGGGGGCCAGATCATGGGTAGACATGGCCATGGGCTGTCACTGAGTGGGGAAATAACCAAACACCACTCATAAACTGTGTCCTTACTCTCATCCCATCCCTCTATCTTCACTTTCCATTGCAATAGTTTGGGATTCTAGATAGCTCTTTCAACACTATCTAATAGCCAACACTAAAATTGCTGTCTGGTCTCCATCAGTGCACTTGGGATCTCACTACTTTGTCATGAAGACACTCGGTGCAAGAGGATTCCACGAAGGCTCCGATGGAGTGTGATCCAACGTTCCACACCAGATTGAACAATCACCGTAAGCAGGTTTTTCTATGATTGAAGAGATGTCAACATTACCCTTAGGGAGTATCTGGAGTAAACAACACAGCTTCCAGCCAGGAGTACTTAGTCACTTTGACTTACCTCCCAGCTACTTTAGGATCAAGTCCAGTAGTCTACTGCAAAATGCCTTTTGCCTAGTTAATCTTTCACACACTGCACACACAAATGGGTGACTATATAACTTCTATCACAGTGCATGCTACTTTACAGTGCATTCAAGGTTTTGTTGGCTAGCCTACCGCCTACCCTTTCACAGGCAACAACGCAGGGATGTGGTGTCTGTTACTGTTAGAGCTGGGTCCCATTCATTAAGGGAAGACCTTGTGAGCTCTTAATCAAGACTCAAATAGGAAAAATGAATGTCACTGCTGTGGAACAAGGACAACAAGAAAATACCATGTCACGGGGCTTAAACAAAATATGTGTATAACGTACCCGTATTACTCCAATCCAGAGAGCAAGGGAACAATGCTACACCACAGATCAACCAAGAAAAATAGTATAGATCTGTCACCAGAATGTACAACTCTGACACACTTTCTGCACAAAGAGACTAACCAAGTAACAAAATGGACCACCCCTGCCCTGGTAGCCTTATGGTCTACCAAAGCAGCATGTAAAAATGCAATCTTTAGTGTGGCTTCAAAAGCAGCAAAAAAAACAGGTGGCGTGTAAAGACTGAAGGGGGGTATCTGTACTTCTGCCCTCCTATTTGGTTGCCACAGAGGCAAAAGCACCCCCCAGCCAAGGTTCTCTATATGGTAGCCAACTGATGACCGCTTTAAAAAGGCATGTAAATTATTAAATAAGGTTTACCTTCATAGGTGGAGGAAGAAAGGCAGGTTAGTTTTAGAACATAGGCAGTATACTTTAATGAGACTCAAATAGTAATACTATGTGAGGATCCCCCAACCTGGGTAATCTGTAATAGAAAGGTTATGGAGCACCTTATCTCGTCTTTTACAGCCCAGTACAAAAATGATCATTAATGCTCTGCCTTCTTTTTACATTCTACCACCCCAATGTACCTGAGGCTCTGGAATGACTCTGGGACCCCTGGACGACTCAGTGTTTTAGCAAGTCCTAAGAAGGTGAAACTTGCTGTGGACCCCGAAAAGGCCTGGCTGAAGAAGATAAGACCCCAGGGAACCGTGGGTGCCTTTTGGTGGCAATGGGTGTATTGGCAGATGTAGGTGTCTGGTTTCAGGATTTCGCGAATTGCTTACTTTTGGATCTTCGATGCTGCAGCACAGACCTCTGGATGTCTTCTGGCGACCTGGACTCGATTACGGACCCTCATCAAGGCGGGGCTCTCGCAACATCTTCTTTGGATTTTGCTGGCGTGAAACACACCAGTGCACCTTCTTTTGCACATGGCGAACTGGGATCTTCTTCGGTGGGAAAAAGTGGTCAGGTGTGTCAGAGATATCCCTTGAAAGATTCTTTTCTCAGGTGTAACTTTCCATCTCTGGATGTCAAGCAGCACAATGCCAGGGTACCCCGTCTTCTAGGCAGTAGACAGCAATCTGGCTTTCAGCGGTCACAAACGCTCTTCCAGACCCCGAGTGACATAGTTGGACTTCTTCGGATCAAGATGTCTAGGCACTCCTCTTCTGGACTCATGAAGACACCCTTCTCCGGATGGCAAGCACACAAGACTGGCTTCCAGGGTACTTCTGATGAAGAGTAGCAGGTGCGCGATGGTTCCTCGTAGCTCGGGAAGCGGTCTCCTAACCAGGTTCTCTCTTAGATCAGTTCTTGGAAGAACACAGCAGCTTTCGGATTATGTGAAGAAAATGTAGCAGCAGACTCCTTCCTCCAGCTGGGCTCCAGAGAGCTGCTGCTTCTTGCTTCAACTTCGACTTCGAACAAATTGGTGAGTGAGAGGTCCCCGGTTATACACATTGGTTCCTCATTCACTCAGGCTGAGCCAGGCTCAGTCAGCCAATCATTCACTAGTGCATTCATGCAGCAGGCAGCTAATCGGGCTCACAGGCATTGAGGTCATTCACTGGACCCAGACACCCATAACACAGAATGTCAATGGAGTACGCACCGAGCCTTTCAGAACACTACACTGCATTCACTCCACTTTCAGTCAGGGCTGGCACAGGCATTGTGTCACACATACCAAAACCAGACACCCACAACACATAATGTGAGTTGACTTTGGACTCCATTCATACAGGGGGGAAAGGGACAGAGTCTGGGCTTCCCAGGTCTTTGGCGAAAGACAATGTAGAGGCAATAGAAACCAAGAGGCTACAGTGGCCATATTGCCTTTCTTCAGGAATCTATTGATTCCTATGACAGGGCTTGGGTGTCCCACAAATGGAGGACACTCAGAGCCACTGCTTAGTCAGCATGTAGCACCAGCCGATGCCCTGCTCTTTGGGAAACACACAGGTGTCCAAAAACACACATAAGGTGTACAAGGGTGTACCCCCACCCATGGGTGACCTAAGGATATATACAGGTGGTGTTCACCAAAAGGAAAACGGGAAGAGCTGCACTGCCGGAGGTCCAGGCTAGACCTCAGTAGTGGGAAACATAAGAAAAACACACACAGAGAAGTGGTAGGGCATGGCCTAGGAGGCCCTGTCCCTCCAAAAGGCATTTCCAGCATCACAGGGTGACAACAAGGTTTCTATTTTGGCCCCATTTCCACCCCCAATCTGTTTATACTGTTTGGTTGTATATTTAAACACGCATGTTAAGGTTCTCATTACGGATAGATTCAAATGGGTTTAGGAAATGGAGAAATCTCGTGGGGGAAAGCAGCCTGCCAGAATGGAGAAAAAGAGCTCACTGTAGTGAGTGATAAATAAATTACATTTTTTAACATCTACTGTCCAAGTGTTTTTATCCAGATGTTGCTTGAAAATCATAAACTAATCTGTAACATAAACCAATGCTGTAAACCCACACTTTAAGGTAAGTAACTTATTTTATTTGTGCTATTGTTAAGAAACATTCCTATTCGCATGTTTTACAATTGAAAATTATAGTGCAAGCTTCTGTGTTGCTCATTTTTGGTTGTTCTGTTTTTTCCTTTTTTTATTAGTCAATGCTGACAATCGTACACGAAGAAAGCTGTAAGGTACTGGCCCTGTCAAAGCATGCTCAGCCTTGCAAAGCTGCTCTCTATCCTCGTGAATGCACCCTCTCTGAGAGCTGGCAGCAGGACAGGCAAACCCTATTGGACACTGTGCATTCCCTGAAGGATCTCATTTCCAAAGCTGCGCAGAGAGTGGAGGTAATATATACCCCTAGAGAAACGCATCTACTAACCTTGGATTTAGCCTTGCGTAACAATTTTCCAATTTATTTGTGCTTAGGACTTCTCTGATCCGCATTCAGACTGGAGAGGGGAGCTTCTCCAAGCAGTTCAGGTGCTGTTTCAGAAGGAACGAGACTTTATGTGCACTGAGCTGCGGCCACATCTGTGCAGCCATGTGTCTGGGGATGATGGCTCACTAGTGGGAAAACTGGAACATATTGTGAAAGAGCAGGTAAATGGTGAAGCACATTTTCTGATCTCGAGCAGTGATGCCTGTTGTCTTCCATTCTTCTGTTTTACATGGAATTTTAAGGAATCTGCATATTTGATGTCATATTGTAGTTTGCAAAATTAAGCTTTCATATCATTTGGAGAAACACATGTAGGTACTCCTTTGGAATCTCAGTACTGATCCTTCTCGTTTGCACAGAAATGACAATTTTCTTAACCTTCCAGATGCTTGCCAGATACTTGTCAGAAGGGGTTTGCAATGGGTTGATTACTGCACTCTTATCCTTCAGTGCACACTGTTTGCAGGCACTTATTGACCCAAAGGTAGTTTCTAAGGTGCCTTCTTTCCACACACATCAATTTGCTTTGAAATATTAATAATGCACTTAACTGCTAGGGAGATTTATCAGAGTTAGGCTTTATCCCCTGTCATAGTGAGACCCCCTGCACTTTTTCCTGGACTTCTGAACATTCTTCTTGTTCGCCTGAATGAGGGGAGCCTTTTTCTCACCTCCTGTAACTTTTCTGTTACAGTAACAACCCTATAGTAATGGCTGGTGGCAGTGGACGTGTTCTACCGACGTTTGTGCTATTTTTGCCCACAGGCTGTATTCACAACATGGTGGCACCTCTCTTGTTTCTCCATTTCTAGTGTGGTTGCCCTTTCTTAGCCCTTCTACCATCCTGGGAGGGGGAGGTCCCAATTTGAGTTTTGTCTTCTGCGGAAACCCTTTGTGTAGCCCGCCGAGGCTCCAGTGTGTCTGCAAGGACAGGACGCATGGGAGGAGCTTGAAACGCTGCTATCCTTTGTCTTCTGGTGTGCCTGATAGGAAACCGTTCCCATTGGGGGGCTAGCTGTCCTAATTGGACATCAACCAACCCCTTCCTGTAAACTGCAGGGAGAGTTTGCAGAGGATGAGCGTGAAATCCTGATAAAAGGTGAGGTTCGTGAGACAGAAGGCAAGTCGACCACTGGAACAGAAGATCCAAAGAAGACGACCAGACACGCCTTCAGCCCCTTCCAGTAACCGCAAATAGACCATTGCAGTCCTGACCCCACTTTTGAATCAACAGAGGAGCTCCAAAGAGGACAATCTTTCCCTTTGGCTGGTAGGACCAACTAGCCATAAAATGAACTGCAGAACGAGCCACTACCTGACGTGCTGTGACCTTCCTGAGCTGCATACCGCCAATACCAGGAGATCTCCAACCCAATTGCAGTGCATCGTCTTCCCGTGAACTAATCCTACCAGAACTGGACCGCCAGAGACAAGATCCCCCTCCTCAAAGTCCCCTCACCAGAGTGCAGGACTGAAGAATCGAGGCGGATTGACCGGGCGGTAAACGTTCATACCCTGAGCTTGTAAAAAGGTGCCAAAACTGCAGACCGATAAGTAAGTACGAAGAATTCTTTGGTGAGAGTCCTTTCGTCACCACGACCAAGGAACAGGAGACCAGGTCCACCGATTTTTGCTCTGTAAAAGAATCAATCTGCATCTTCTTCATCACTCCTCATGTACTGTGGGATTCTGGGTCGTACTTAGCTCAAGTCGTTTTGTCGCTCCTGTGTTACTGGAGTGCTGATTCCGGTTTTTGGGAGTTCACCCATACTGTTTGCCAAGGCCTAATGCTTGTGCGCCTATAGGGTTAACTTTTTGACCAACAAAAGCATTCAGCTGACTTACAATCAAAGTGACTCTGAAGAACTCGCAACTAGTTAGGGATGAACTACTGAGAGCCCTGTAGCCCTTGAAAAGTATTATAAGCCTATGAAAGTATTGAACCTCTATTGCTGGTGCTAGATAACTTTTTATTCCTACAACAGAACATTTTCTGAGTGACTATAATAAGTGAGTTTATTTACCATTGAACCGTGTTCATAACTTGTACATTTCATTGCTGTTGGTTTACTCAACTGAAGTATTGCTGATGTTTTCCATTGTGTTGATTAGTTTAAATAGTACTTAACCTGAATATAACTTTGCCTTGTGTATATAAAATAAATGTCTATTTTACAAGTGTGTGAGACTTTCTTTGGGCCTAAGTATTTACTGAGTTCATTGTACTTACCTACAGCTCACATCCACCTCCTAAGATAAGTCTGGCTGCTCTGCCATTCTACCAAACCTTTGGATAGTGTAGACTTCTACTAAGAGTTGGGGCCTGTATACCAAGGAATAGTTTTATAATTTCTCACCTATTGGTAGACTTTAGGAAAACTCCCCTAGCACTTAACCTCAGAAACAATTATCTGGATGCAGATAATTATTAAATATAAAAGAAAAGATAGGTATTACTGAAAGAGATAAGTCTTCAAAAAAATGTAAAGGCAAACAACGAATGGGTTATCTGGTTTTGTTCTGATCTTGGTGATCCGCCTTGATGGTCGTGCAGCTATAAACTACCTCCGTCCCCAAGTACCGCTCGAGCAGGTAAAGAATACTGCTCTAGCAATCTTTGAGGCCACAGGTGATGAGTGGCGTCGTCAATCGGATACCCGGAACACCGGAAGGACCCCTGAGTGCTGTAAGGCAAAGGTTAGGATCAGGTATACTATGAACAATAATGGCAGTGCAAGCAAACAAGGAGAAAATGGCAAAGCTTACCCTGGGGATGACAGGACAGGTAGTAAGCCTGAATAGACAACGAGGGAAGACCGACAGCAGGCTGGGATGTACAGCACTTCCTCCAACTCACACCGGTAGCCAGAGCGTGACCAGATAGCAAGTCCATCCAAGGTCCAGGTGGTGAACCCCAAATGACTCAGGAGACAAAACGTGATCGCCAGGAGCGTGGGTAGAAGTTTGCCAAAACAGAAGGGTAATCCAGAGCAATTCCAGGGCCAGAAAAAGGGTGGTCAAGAGTTCCAAGGGTCCAGAAGATGCGTCGAAACAAAAAGGGCAATCCAAGACAAGTCCAAGTAGCGGTCCATGGTCGAGTTCCAAAGTGTATCAAGAAGAACGAGGGTAATGCCGAACAGGTCTCTGGTGGAAACAGCTGTGAAGCACTGAGTGTTTCCTCTCAGCTCTTTTTGAAGGAAAGGTAGATCACGTGACAGGGCACGTGACCGCACAGAAGCGTCACGTGATGGACGGACGCCATCAGTGATTGGTGTTCGTCCGATGTGGACGCCAGCGTCGGCTACAGGCGATCCCGTGACCAGTCACGTGATCGTCTGAGCGAGACGCGATCAGGTTCCCCCGTGCGTGGAAGCTGGAGCCGCCGACGCCGGAGCCGTCGGGCATGTATGAGACGCCATGGCAAGCGCCAGCACGGAAATGGGCGGAAAGAGGTGGTTCTGCCCCCTCGGACATCCCGCCTGCCGTGTCTTCCCCGTTGGTGTGGGTGGTGGGTATGGGAACGAATGGTGCCTGGTGAGTGACGGGAGGAGGGCAGGACCGGGGACGTGACAGGTTTTCAAGATGGAGAGATGGTTTCACAGACAGGGACCCGGGATAGTAAACATTGTATTCCCTCTCTTCTTACTACGAGTGTAAGGAATGGAGAACACCTATTATCCCTTTGATAGGCCAGGCCTGATATTGTTTGACCATATTAATAAGGTATAGGGGTGGTGAAACGATGAACATACTTAAAAATTAAGACAGGGAACATCTAATAGAATACATTGCTGAATAGGCAGCCAGTGTAAAGATTGTATGAAAGAGGAAACAGAGTTGAATTTAGGCAATCTAAAAATCAGCCAGATAGCTGCATTCTGAAGAGTTTGTAAATGGCTCAAGAGATATCCAAAAATACATGCATATACAGTGCATTAGCATAATCAAACATGAGTTGATCAAGGCGCCCACCACCTTTGCATGATCGGCAAGTGGGAAAAACAGGGGAAAAGGGGGGTCAGAGCCGATCTTTAGGCATTTATTTTACAAACCACTTTTGCTGGAACTACAACCACTGACATGAATGGGAGTAATGCACCTGGCAAGAAAGGGAAGCAAAACCCCTCTTAAGGTAAATAACATTGAGGGAGCGACAAGGCTCAACATTCAGGTGGATGTTGCAGGCTGACATAAAGGTGCAATTAGTCTTCTCATATCTCTAGAAAACACACTACACTGACATCCTGGAAGAAAATATATACTTTATTAAGTCACACATAAAAATCTATCAGGTTGGGTAAATACTTAAGGTATAATGGACAGTCTTAAAGGACTCACCTTACCCCACTGCCTATATGTGGCCCAGCTTACACAGGTAGGCACCCCACATAAAGTAATAGGGGAGAACAAAGAAACCGCACAATCTAACAAGCGGGTAAAATCCCCTATGAGACTTGAGGAAGGCATGGTATCAATAGTAGACACAGACACAATAGATGCAAGTTTCGAAAACCTTTATTTACACTTTTGATTGGGATGGTAGAATTCCTAACCGACCCTGACTCTAAAATGGTAGTAATCTCGACCATTAAACCATAACAAATATGTCCATGTCAGTCTGGTCAAACTAAAAAGGCCTATACTAAGAAAACCTAACCTTGCCCTCCTTCTTAGAATAACATGTGTGAAGGGAATACAAAATGAAAATAGTGCCTCAAAAGGAAATGTCAGAATGGCTTCAGCACCAACTCCCTTCCCCAGGTTCCACCCCACGGGGTCTATAGAGTGTCTAAAAAAACAAAGGATGGGTGGATGGCACAGTTCAACAGTTCAATCTTAGGCTTTCAACTTCTGGTAGTTCAATCACTTCTTTAGGCTTCGCCTTGCCATCAATACTCCGTTCATATATTCTCAATTTCTCACTGTTCTGCAGAAGCTTCCCTCTGCCGGGCTCGAGCCTGTCTCTCCTTTGTGGGGGTTCCCTTCCCCAAGTTTCATCTCATATATCTTTTGACTGTTGAAGACTTTTGAGACTGCAAGGAATTTACATAGACCTCTGCATGACCACTTTGACATCTTTCAACAATCCTTCAGTTCACAATCAAAAACATCTTGTAGCACCAATACTCCTTGGTACTTATGATTCTCACTCTCTTTAGTCTGCCCTCTTGGTCTTTTCAAAAGTTCATGTGTAATATCAATAACTCTTGGTCTGTGTAGTTCTTATTCTCTTTTCGTTTCAAAGTTCATATTCAACAGCAATTGCATCTTGGTACTTGTAGTTCTTATTCGTGGTTCTTATTCTCTTTCACTTGCCTTCTTGGCCTTTTTCCAAAGTTCTTATATTTTGCTTTTGCCCTCTTGGTATATTTCACAGTTCACAAATGTCAATTTCCTCGTATTCAAATGTCTTTCCTTATCGCGGTTCCCTTTGATCACTGCTTTTAATATAAAAATTCATAACATTTCACAGAAACTTTAAAATGTGCAACTTCATCTAGCAGGACCACTGTGCTACTTTGTATCCTTGTCTTTCAATAATTGTTCTCTTCATTCGCGTTTTATTAGCACACGCGCAACTTTCAAATTACAGTAACTTTCCCTTTAACATCAGCCGGACGTTTGTTTCCCTCGATAACTCACTGGTCATGTTAATTGGATTTCTTTCATCTTTTTCCTGCAGCTCAAGGCCATTACCAACGCCTCTTCTGCTCCTCCCCAACTCTGCCGTTCACCCGGGAGGGTCGCGGGCTGCTTTCTGCCAACATGAAGGTTTCTTTCCTCTGCTCGCTCCGCTTTGCTCTTCGAAGGCTCGTGGCTTCCCGAAACCATGGAAATCTTGCCTGGCTTTCTCTTGATCCTCAACTGCTGATCAACCCTTTGGCCTTCCACAGCCTGGTTCTCATCAGCCTCGGAAGAGCTGTTCCTTCTCGTGCCTGTGCGTGCAACCTTTTATCTTCACATGGATTCTTAATAAGTGGCAGGTGTACATTGTTAGAGCCACGTGCCTGGCTCTGCCTGGCCTCATTACAGGGACAGGGCCAATGCAAGTCAGGGGAGGTCATCTTTTTAACCTCATTCCTAATCTTCCTCGGTGCAGTCCTTTTGTCACAACAAAGTGGGGAGGAATTATGGGAGTTGTAGTTTCCCATAAAAAAAGCATGAATAGAGGTTACATGGGTTGTGAAAAAAGGAGGATACCATGACTTACCATTGGGTTCTTCTCCCCCACTCCCCAAGGACTCCCTACCCAGGTGATCCCTCCTCGCTTGTCCACCCCCAGGGTCGGAATCCAACAGTGATGGCCTTACCCTGGCCACTGGAGTGCAGGATCCCCGGGGACTAGGTTGTGAAACACCCTCTGATTTTTCACAGCCTGCACAACTTAGTACAGTGTCCTATAGACCCTATCAGGGGTCCTCCAAGAGCACGTAATCGATAATTTACCAGCAGTTATCCAAAAAGGCGCATAAACCAGGCAAGAAGTAATGCTGTTTATTACAGCCGGTCAAGCACAAATCAAACGGCACAGAGGAACCGAAATGATAGATGAGAGCTGACAAAACCACCTACTGTGGTCAGATCTTTTATACAGCGAGTACAACATTTGCATGCTTAGCAACAGTTTCACTTTAGTGTTTCAAATTTTCTTGTGTCCCACAAAGCTGACTGGTTGGGTCGCGGTAGTCCCCTATACCTATACCTAGACATACGTTACTTAGAAATGATTTGCGCAAAACAGACCTGCCCTCCCCTGGCTCGTTCCCTCCCCTTGTGGTGCCACATTTCTTCCTGCTCCTCCCCGTAAATTAATAGTTGTTAGACACTCGGTAATCGTACTGACCTCTGGCTCTTTTATAACCTGCCATTGGTCAGCACACATATGAAAAACACGAGACACCTTGAGCTGGTGGGAAAGGAGACATTCACACAGCATCCAGCCAATGAGGGGCTTCGTAGACATCAGCAAGGACATAGTATACTTGTTGCTGTTCAGCGACACCAAAACTCACCTTCTGATTGGCCCCTCCTGGATTGCCCCTTTATTCTGCACCTTTTTCCCAGGCCCTCCTGCCAAAGGGCGATTTGAAACCGCTGATTTTGCTACAAGTGTGTATCCCTGGACATAGCTTGGTGAATTTTGAATTCTCTTCGGTCCTGCGAGCACCTGCGAGACTGACTCGCTGACCTTGTGTGTATTGCTGGACTCTGTTCCCAGCGACTGCTGTCTCCCAGGAACGGCCATGCTGAATGAATCGTCCCCCGCCCCACTCCCTTGGAGTGTTCGTCCAATTTTCTAGGTGGCCTGCTGCAAAGGGCCTTCCTGCAACCTCCACATATATGCCACTCACGTGTGGGGGCAAAGGGGGGGGGGGTCACCTTACTCCTGCTATGCAGCAGCAATTTATGTGTTTGGGTCACTATATTTGTCGCGCGACCGTATCCCTCCTCCCCCCTCCCCCACCCCCGGAAGCACCTCCACTCCTGGCTTCTCAGGCTGCGTGCGTGCTCTAGGCACTTGCATTACAGCCATCAATGATATCTTTTCCCACCCCCAGGGGTGTCTCCTCCCGCCCGCTATTCCTGCAACTGGTGAATGCACCCCCCCGGACGTTGCTGTATCAGCACCTTTATTGCATTCCCCCTTCGATCGATATAGCGAGCAGCACTCTTTTTCCCACCCTTTCCCCCCTTACCTTCTTGGGCATCCATAGCCTCGTCATCTAGTTCATGTCCCCTCCCTCATTTTCGTACCCCTCCGATGTGGATCCTATTATCATGCAATCCTGCCCATCTCAGGAACATGCTACCCAGTAGACATAATCTTCTGCATTTGATGGAGGTACTGCAAAGACCACCTGCACCTCATCCTCGCCTCGCCATCATTCATTCCAAATGGCTGTGTCTCTTATTTGTTATCTTGCTCCCTCACTTTATTAGCAAACATTATGCTTTTCTCTTGCTGCAACTACAGTTTTGATGATCCACTGCCCTGCGCAAAAGGTGACAAGCACCACGATGAGCACGGGACAGTTATCTTAAGCATGGCGGTGAAGAAGGTTTTGTCTTATTGGGGTAAATTTGGGACTTGGCTGTATTTTTCTTACCGTAATATTTTGGTGGTAAATTGGCAGTAAACTGGCCTTACATTTAGAGATAGTTTTGTATTACTCTATTTGGTGATCATATATTGTTAGCTTGTATTGGTGGTATTTCTAGTGGTATCTTACTTTGTGGTATTTTCAGAATTACCTTATTTTTGTGGTATAGTCGTGAGCATGGTTTTTATACTACAACCCCATCATAAAACAAACCTTTCCTCTCTATTAGAATGTCTTTTAGTCTCCTGTAGAGAACCCCCAGACCTATCACACTTCAGAGAACCCAATTAATGTATTCAGAACGCCACCTATGGTTTGTGGCTGTTATTACTGGCTTATGTACATCCAGTAATCTGTGTCTCATCTGACACTGCCTTCTTTCCAGCATGCAAAGAAAGACTCACTCTCAACACCTACACACACCTACCTACCTTGCAGGTATTTATTCACTTTTCTTTGCTTGCTATTTTAGCTACAGTGGTAAATTAGCAAATGCTTTACCGCTCTGGTATAAACATCAAACCCTTGGGATTCCGCTGTATAGAAATTATTTTTACACTCTGTATTATTTAGCAATTATAAACAAAAATACATCTTACCACATGATGTCACAGCATCGAGTCTACAAAATATAAAAGGGAACTGAACAAACAAGCACATTGCAAAAACGAATTTGGTTTTTAGCACTTTTACACATGGAAAAAGATGAATATGCAGTATTATTTTTTTTTTTATAACTTCCTGCACTGCCAATAAATTATGTCATCCCATTCATCATTCTATTTCCCTCACTTGGCACTAACTCACCAAGGCCAGTGAAGTCTGAAATTTGTCCGTACGACCTCGCCGCTTTACAGACCCAGTGCCAAACTCCTTCATATGTGTGGGGAGCTGCCAGCTGTTTAAATTCGTAGCTAGCGCTCACACCCACATGGAGTCCATCAGATCTGTCTCTCTGTCCCAGCACGATCTGAATCCTTCCCCCTGATTATTCCTTAAGAAAACTATAGGTCAGCCCTCTGTTGACGTGGATCATCCACCTACAATCCCTACCAAGCAGAATAAAAGTATGTGCCCTGTACCAGCCCTCGTTTTTCAAGACAATTAAGATTTCAGCTGAAAAAAAACTGTTTGTTTTCCTTTCCTGCTGGTGCATATTTCTGCTCTCCACGAGAGAAAAAAAACGCTCACATAAACTGAGTGTGCATCTCTTCATGGAATATAAAGTGAATTTCAAACTGTGCATGTAAAAACATAGAATGCATTTCATTGTGCACAAAAACTGCATAAATACTGTTAGGTGGGTTGAAATTAATATATTAGGAAAGGCAGTTAGTACAAGGTTAGTTATGCATTTCTAATGCAGTTCTCACACATGAAAACATCCAATTTATAAAATGTGCACCTCTTCATTTAAAATGACAGCACGCTGTCATTTTTTTAAATGTTTTGAATAAATTGCCTGCTGGCTGTTACTGAAAACTGCTGTGCATCTATTGTGCATCTATTTTGAAAATGGCTGCATTCCGATATTGCATACTGCCCACAGACTAATTGCTTTTAAAAATAATGCCTGCAGTTTGAAAAACTGGGCCTGGCTGCATTTCCATGCTGCATATTACATACTGGCAGTAAAATCCCCATACATATATATCCTTACAGCGGGCAGCAACTTGGGTACCCAGGCAAACAATGAGTCCAGCCAATTGTATGATGTGGTATCATGTGTCTTTTATCCTGTTTTCATGCGAGGTGCAAGCCTCTGAGTGTCCCATTGGTGGCATCATTAGCAGGTATTTTCAACCGTGAAGCAACTGCTGCCGATCTTATGGCATAATCCGCACTCCGTTGCTGTCATATCGAGAACAAAACAATTCTGAAGTGCGCAAGGCATGGAGTTCCTCCCTTACTGCATTCAGCCCTTTTTCTGTCCCATTCGTCAGCTGTAACACCTCATACCTGGTGTTCTGCAACCACTTGGCAATAGTGGCTGCTTGCACCCCAGGGAGTAGAAGTGATGTGAAAAACACTGTTCGAGGGGATTGGGTCCTCCGACGTATTCCATATCTATGACAGGTAATGTCCACAGTTGTGCTGCTTCGGAAAATCTTCGGCTCCTGCGTCGATGACGTCGATGCGCGGTCCCCGAAGACCTCCTCCGACGGCCGACGTCACCCGATGTGATAAGTAGGACGCACGACGCCCATAGCCTCAGTTCCGTTTTTGCCGCAAACGTGTTCGTTTCGTGAATCTCCGTACGCCTCGACTCTTTGGAGTTTGCTGTTTTCGATTCTCGGTTCGTTGAACCTGTTCGGTTTTTTGTGAAGACCTGTTTGTGGCGATGTCTACTTCGTCTTCAACCCCACGTCTGGGCTTTAAGAAATGCGGGGACTGTGGGTCCAAGATGTCGGTCACGGACTCACACAATGCCTGCCTCTGGTGCCTCGGGGAGACCCACGATACCGACGACTGTGTCGACTGCCAGTCGCTCATGGCAAAGGCCTTGCGGGAACACAAGAAGAAGCTGTCGGTAGGTCGGGTGTCTAAGCCCCGGAAGTCGAGGTCTGTGGGTGTCATAAATCACCAATGTATCAATTGAAAAGGATACGGTAACCAAAAAAGGATACAATTGGTAGGGCTCTTCCAGATCCTTTTTCACACGACTTGATTGTAGGTAGGTCAAATTAGACCTTCCAAATGATACAACTCTCTGACTGATGAAACAGGCAGAGAGATGGATCATTGGAAAGGGCGTGGGTATTGTATCGGAAGTACGCCTAGGATAGATAAAGTATCATAAGAAACTGTCCCAAACTCAAATCACTATGATAGCACAGTATTAGCATTAATTCAAAACACAGACCTTATGGCAAAACTGAAGTATTCAACAAAAGTCTCTTGAAGAAAACCAGGAGTTGAACCAATGACAAAAGAGGGGAAGATTAGTAAGGGAGACTTATCCCGAACGGCACGAGGCTCACGCTAGATACCGGGTTTGTGCACCACAGGATAGCGTCCAAAGTACTGTGCACAATCACCTTCCAATAGTTCATGAAATACTTCCTTTCCCACGAAGAACAAAAATTAGAAGTTCACCTGTTAACTGTCACAGGTACCAAAGGTTCAAAGTAGTTCAGAAAACCACGTGCAGGATTGCACGCGACAGCATACACGCAGCCAGGCCAGCCACGCTTGGAGACAGCGTCCGCATGTGGAGATTTGGCACGCGAACAGGATACACGCAGCCCAGGACAGACGCGCTTGAAAACAGCGTCCGCGTGTAGAGATTTGGCATGCAAACAGGATACACGCAGCTCAGGACAGCCGCGCTTGCAGACAGCATCCGCGTGGAGATTTGGCACGCAAACAGGATACACGCAGCTCAGGACAGCCGCGTTTGTAGACAGCGTCCGCGTGGAGATTTGGCACGCGACCAGGATACACGCAGCTCAGGACAACCGTGCTTGCAGACAGCGTCCGTGTGGAGATTTGCCACGCGAACAGGATACACGGCTCCAGGAATTAGCGTGTGGAGGAAAACATGCTCCAAAAGGCCAAAGAAGTTGCTGAAGGGAATGCGAGGACGCAGGTCCGGAGTTCAGCTACAAAACGCCAAAAATGAATTAATCAGAAGCAGCGATTGACGTTTCCACGCTGCTCATGTACGTACTGCTGTGATACAAGTGACGGAACTAAGTCACGTGAATTTAACGACGTGAAAAATGCAGACATTGTTTTCCGGGCAATGCATCGAACAACCTCCATTTCGAATAGAATGGTCTAGCGGTTCTATGGGCGTAACTCATTTTGTATGGAGAGGTCGTTCCTGGTCCAGAGATATGTCCAGCAGGCATGACAGCGGGGCTTTCGACGGATGACTCGCGGGGCGACTCTCCACGTCATCGTCGGACTTCCAGTGGGTCTCCTTCCAGGAGTCGGTCTCGCCACAACTCCGCCTCTTCGAGGCATTCCCAGAAGCGCCGGCATTGGTCGCCTTCCCCGTCCTCTTCCGAGGACTCTGCCCGTCGGCGGGTCGCTTATCCCTCCATGCAAGCGACAACGGAGGAATGGGCTTCCTTCGGGAAGCAGATGCTAGCGGTTCTTGAATCGCAGGGCACCGGTCCGTCAGCGCCTCCGAGTGGGGTCGGTCGGCACCGGTCGAGAGACACCACTCGTACGCCTTCGGGCTCGGGTGGTCGGCACGGCTCGCGGGAGAGGTCCCGCTCGGACAAGGGTAGCCGTTGTCGCCATGCCCGTTCCAGGTCCCGGTCCTCGACGCGCTCGAGACCGCGTGATCCTGTGCCGTCTTCGAAGAAGACGTCGACGCCTGTGGCGCCAAGGTCGTCGACGATTTCTCTCGAGGCTCCGCCTCCGAGAGGGTCGTCGACGCTGTCGGCGCCTAGGTCGTCGAGAGACACGCTCGGAGCTCTGGCTTCCAGGCCTGTGTCGATGCTGGCGGCGCTGCAGCTGACGTCGACGCCATTTCTGTCGACGCCAGCGCCAACTCGTTCGGCGCCCTCGACACCTTTCGAGGCGATGGTGTCGGAAGGGGCCCCGTGGCACGGGGTTAGCCCCTAGAAAAGCTCTGGCTAAGGTCAGGCACTGATTTGGTCCTCAGATGTCTTCCTCTCCCCGCCTGGAGTACATTTCAGAGGGTGATGAAGGCTCTGATGACGGCTTGGTTCCGGTTACGGTACCTGATGAGCTAATCTCGGGCCATAGCCAGTTTGATGACCTGAGGCAGTCACTGCATGATGCCAGTGGACTGGACACCTCTCCGGAGGTGGAGTTTTGTAGGCCGGAGCATGGCACTCATGCCGATTCTTCATATCGGCGCCTTATGTCTAGGGTCAGCGAGTACTTGGGTTGGTCAGCTCCCCCAGGGGAGTTCGTTCAGGATGATCTCACGGACATCCTTGATCTTGGTCCCCCCAGTGACCCGGTTTTGCCGTGTCATATGGCTCTGCAGAGAAGGGTGGCAGCGGCTTGGACTGCTCCGGAGAGTCTCCCGGCAGTGGGCAAGTCTTTGTCGCGAAAATACCGTCCAGCCAGTAGCAACCCCTGCTACTTGTCCAGGCACCCCACTCCGGAGAGTTTGTTGGTGCAGTCAGATACGGCCCCGGCAAAGCAGGCGTCGTATCCTACCATCCCTCCGGATAGGGACGACAAACGTTTTGACGGCTGGGCAAAGAAAGTGTTTTCTTCAGGGGGTATGGCGCTTCAGGCGGCCAACTCCATATGTGCCTTGTCTCGTTTCACACACACTTTGTGGAACTGTGTTGCATTGGCGGCTGAACGTATTCCCAAAGGGGACGAACAGGATGGTTTCAGGATGGCAAGGATGCCATGTGTGAGGCCGTTCAGTCGGGTTTGGACATGGCAGATTGTGTCAGCCACTCCATTACGGCGAGCACCGTAATACGCAGGTTTGCGTGGTTGCGGAAGTCTGGGTTCGCTCCTGATGTGCAGTCCCGGCTCCTCAACATGCCCTTTGACGGTGAACACCTTTTTGGCAGCAAGGCTGACTAGAGCCTTGAGAGGTTGCAGACCTCCAAAGCTGCAGCGAAGTCGTTGGGCGCTGCAGTTTGCCAACCTCTGCCTTTTCGTCGTAGGGGACAGCAATGGAGGGGAGGTTCCTTTCGGTATTACTCGTCCTTCAGTAAAGCGAGAGGAGCTAGCAGTCAAAGAGGCCATCGTAAGAGTGCCAGAGGTGGATACAAGGGTACTCGAGGTGCCAAGGCTGCTCGGGCAGTTGCCTCTTTGCCCTCAGGCAACGCTGCAGCCGCTACCACTCAGTTATGAGGCCAGGTCCCATGGTTCGCGGTTGGGGGAAGGCTGGCGCAGCATCTTGTAGAGTGGCAAGCCATTACTTCAGATATGTGGGTTCTGGAGATCATAACCCACGGCTACTGTCTTCCTTTTCTTCAGCGGCCTCAAGACAATCCACCTGGGAACCTCTCTTTGAAGAGTCCAGATCCGCTCCTTGCGCAGGAAATTCAAGCCCTGCTGGAGAAAGACGCCATAGAACTGGTGCCTGTAGCGGAGAGGAACAAGGAATGGTATTCCCCTTATTTTTTGATTTCGAAGAAAGACGGGGGATTGAGACCCATCATGGACTTGCGGGTTTGAACAAACTCCTTAGGAAGGACAAGTTCAAGATGGTTACTCTCTCTCAAGTCCTCCAGGCCCTTCAACTTCAGGACTGGTTGGTGTCTCTCGACCTCAGGGATGCTTACTTCCATGTGCCGATCCATCCCAAGCACAAGAAGTACCTGAGGTTCGCGATTGGCGACTCGCACTTTCAGTTTCGGGTCCTTCCGTTCGGATTGACCTCTGCCCCGAGGGTTTTCACCAAGCTCATGGTGGTGGTGGCAGCGCACCTCAGGAAAGGGGGGATTTCACATCTACCCCTACCTGGACGATTAGTTGATCAGGGGGAGCCCTCCCGAGCAAGTCCTGGATCATCTGTCCGTCACCTGCCACTCCCTTCACAAGCTGGGCTTCTCCCTCAATTTAAAGAAGTCCCATTTGACACCAACGCAGCGGCTCCAGTACATCAGAGCAGTGCTCGACACATCCCTGGGGCAGTGTTTTCCTCCCCAGGTGAGAACTCTTCACATTCAGCAGATGGTGCACAAGTTTCAACTTGCCCAGAATCTCCCAGCGTCCGAGTTTTTGACACTGCTCGGCCTCATGGCATCCTGTATTCTTATGGTGGCGGAGGCCAGGTTGCGGATGAGATTTTGCAGTGGGCACTCAAGCTCCAGTGGTCTCAGTCCTCCGGCAGGCTGTCGGACCCAGTTCAGTTGCCGCCCTCGGTGACCCAGGACCTTCTGTGGTGGGCCGTCGAGGGCAATCTGATGAAGGGGGCCCCATTTTGGCTGCCCTTGCCGGAGGTGACTATTGTGACGGACGCATCCCTCACGGGATGGTGAGCTCATGCAACCGAGTTGACAGTGAGTGGTCGTTGGTCTCTGTCGGAGTCCAGACTCCATATCAATCTGTTGGAGCTGAGGGCCGTCAGGCTAGCCCCGAAGGCTTTTCTGCCGACTGTGCCAGGAAAGAGTGTCCTGATACTAACAGACAACACGGTGGCCATGCACTACCTCAACAAAACGGGGGGGGGGGCGGCAGGGTCACTTCCTCTGTGCAGGGAGGCGATGCAGCTAGAGTTCTGGGCCATCCAGCAGGAAGTTTCGATCTCGGCTGTTCATCTTGCCGGGGACGACAACGAGACGGCGGACGCTCTGAGCAGGCAGAGTACGGTCTCTCACGAGTGGGAGCTGGCTCAGGAGATTCTCCTGGAGATCTTAGCCCTTTGGGGGACCCCTCAAGTAGATCTCTACGCCTCCAGTGTCAACCGGAAGTGCGAAAGGGATTTGCTCGCAGGAATTACCTCCAAAAGGAGCCTTAGGAGACGCGTTCGTGGTGGAGTGGTTGTTCCCACTGCTGTACGCGTTTCCTCCAGTCTCCGTCATCCCGCAAGTACTGCAGAGGTTACAGAGGTTCGGTTCCCGGATGATCCTCATTGCTCCTGCGTGGGCCCGGAGGACGTGGTACCCGGACCTTCTCGACTTGTCCATCTGCCCTCCACGTCGTCTTCCCTACCGAGACAATCTGCTCTCATGGGAAGGGGGTCAGGTTCTCCATCCAGAGGTCAGATCCCTCAACCTTCACGCTTGGCTTCTGAAAGGTTGAGGTATAAGGATTGGGACCTCGCTGAAGACATGATGGAGGTGTTGCTCTCGACCAGGCGGCCGGCAACAAAGTCTCTGTACCGTTGCCGTTGGACAAAGTTCTGCGACTGGTGCAGAGTTAAGAATGTGGATCCTTTCGAATGTGACAGGGGCTTGCAAGTGGGGACCATTAAAGGTTACCTGGCGGCGCTGCCCATCTTTAAGCGCTCGTCTGAAGAATGTTCCTATTTTAAGATTCCTTTAATTTCTCAGTTTTTTAAAGGGCTCACTAATCTGTTCCCTCCGTCACCTTTTCTGGTGCCTGGTTGGGATCTGAACCTTGTTCATAAGTTTCTTATGGGTGCTCCGTTTGAGCCTTTACATTCTTGCCCTTTGAGACTGCTAACTCTTAAAACTGTGTTTTTGGTTGCGGTTACTTCCGCTCACAGAGTGAGTTATAGGCACTTTCAGTTAAGCCACCCTTCACTGTGTTTCATAAGGACAGGGTTGTCCTTAGGGTTCGTCCTTCTTTTCTTCCGAAGGTGGTTTTGGATTTTCATTTGAGCCAGAAGGTTGTTCTTCCAGCGTTCTATCCTCCTCCACATCCTGGTAAGGAAGAGGAGAGGCTCCATAGGCTTGATCCTAGGAGACCGTTGAGCTTTTATATTTCACGCATGTCCCGGGTCCAAGTGGACGATCAACTTTTCATTGGTTACGCTGGAAAGCGTTTGGGACAAGCTGTGACGAAACGGACTGTCTCGTTGGATTATTTTAGCTATCTCCGAGTGTTGCCGCTTGACGGGTAAGGACTCTCCGGCTTGCTTGCGGGCCCACTCTACCAGGGGAGTGGCTGCATCTACTGCTCTGCAGAGGGGTGTTCCTATTCGTCACATCTGTGATGCAGCCACCTGGGCTTCAGTACATACTTTTGTACGTCACTACTCCCTCGATTCCATCAGAAGGCAGGATCTGGCCTTTGGCAAGGCAGTCCTATATTCCGCTATTTGCTTGGGCATGCTAAATTTGTGTTCTAAATTCTTTTCCCACCTCCTTGCTTGTTACGGCTTTGGGAGTCTGTCATAGATATGGAATACGTCGGAGGACCCAATCCCCTCGAAGAACAAGTTACTTTCTTACCTGGTAACGTTCTTTCAATGGGATGGTCCGACGTATTCCATATCGCTCCCTCCCTACCTTCCCCGCTGCAGAATTTCTTTTGCGATTGCAGCTTGCGTTCCGCAAGGCCTTGTGTGTCTGACTGGCAGAAAACTGGTGACACACGTTCTGGAAAAAAACTATAACTGAGGCTATGGGCGTTGTGCGTCCTACTTATCACATCGGGTGACATCGGCCGTAAGAGGAGGTCCTCGGGGACGGCTCATCGACGCAGACGCCAAAGATTTTCCGAAGCAGCACAGCTGTGGACATTACCTGTCATAGATATGGAATACGTCGTCGGACCATCCCATCGAAAGAACGTTACCGGGTAAGAAAGTAACTTGTTCATCCCTTCCTGAATAATCTCAAGTGCTGTGGAGATGGCATTCAAGATTTGCGAGGATTCTTCTGAAATTTAATTATTGCTTCTTTTTCTTCTGGTAATTTCTCTCCTTTGTGCTTCTTGTTCCTTCCGCTTTCTCTCCATCTTCCTTTGCCGCAATGCAGAGAGGTTGTTAAAAGGTAGCAAGTCTGCTCTAGGCACGACCAAAGCAGGGTTGTGGAGCATGACAACTGCCCACAGTCCTCCCCAATCTGGGGATAACTGGGCATATGCTTTGGCTCAACAGGCCACCAACGAGCCATGACCGCCGCTGTCATGTACTCCTATGTCCCGTCCCCTTTCCTCCATACTGTATGGGCTTCCCTCGCTAGAGACGTAACTTTTTTCACCAGAACAAATCATCTTCCCCTTTAAATTTAGAGGCGCTCCCCTGACTCCACGCCTCGGTGCCACTCCTCAGTCCTCTTTTCCACGTCAAAGAGAGCAGACCACTTTCACCAGCGCTCCTGGGTTTGGCTTCAATGTGCTCTTCCCCGGATTCTGCCTTTTGTCTTCTGTCTTTTGGTCTTTAATCAGGTACTCGGTTCCCTGGCACCACGCTCCCACCAAAACCCTCCCCTCCGCCAAGGTAGGAGAAAGAGTGTCCAGGTCGGACTGGTCTTCACCAGGTACGTGGCCTACAGCTTATCCGTCAGCGTTGCAGGGCAGATGCACCCTGCCGCCATCAAAGGCAGAGTACATAGAGGCCCCAGCAGCCATCTGCAGCACCTGCCGCTCCACCTGCTTGTGAGGGCAGGTGTTTTGTAAAGTTCCTCACACTTAAGAGGTCCCCTCAGATAGGAGCCATCCTTTGGGATGTGATCAGGGACAGGCTACCTCGAGTTCCGCCGCTAGCGCCTACAGTCATTCCTTCTATGGCTCCAGCACCTCAGGCCCCAGCGCAGCACCAGCTGCCCACGATTCCGGCTCCCCTGCCTCCTACAGTTCAGGCGGTACCACACCAGCCTATATAGCAGCCTCTGTCTTCGGTCCCCACACCTCCGCCTTCAGCGCCCAGCACTCCTCCACCTGCTCCAGACCAGCCAGACTCCCTAGTGGACACTGATGAGGAGCCGGACCCTGACACGCCATCTTCGGCCAAGGCCTTCCATGAATGACTCGCAGGCTTGGCCAAATACTTGGGACTTCCACAACCCGAGGTTGAACAACCAGAGGCGCGGGGTCCTGGCTGAGGTCCTCATTCTACGCCTGTGCCTAGAACGGGGATCCTGATGCAAAGCAATGTTGTCGCCTTGGCCAAAAAGGGATGGCTTAAACCCCATTCGGCGCACGTTGGGGGGTGGGGGGTCACTCGTGCTGTAGGTACACCCTCAGCCACACTCTTCAGTGATTGTTGCAGCCTCACTCTGCTCCATCCATAGTCATACTCGGCTACCTTATCTTCGGCGCTTCGAAGCAAGGAGGAGAAGATTCTGGAGGCTTATGGAAAGAAGGCTATTCCAACGCCTCACTACACCTTCTTCAGTCTAATGCAGACGCCATGCTTGTAGCCGTTAATCAGAGGCTCTGGCAGGAAATATCCAACTTTCTTACAGAATTTCCGGTGCACAGTCGGGCACGTTTCAGGGTGGGGCTGGCAGAAACTGAAATGGTGGCTCGGGACATCATGGGGTCCACCGTTGCGCATACAGACACCTCAGGCCGTGCCATCTGCATGCAGCTTGCCCTTCACACACAATATTGGCGTGCAATGTTTGCAGACCCCTGGGACTATCAGTGGTGTCCACGGTTTCCCGCCTACCGGTTCCTCCCTCCTCCCCTCCACTCCTGCAGATTGGGACAACAACTCTGTTTGTGGAAATTCGATTGCTCGTAGAGAGCCAGGCAGTGGAAGAAGTCCCAGCCTGCCAGCGGGGTATGGGCTTCTACTCCAGGATTTTCGCCATACACAAGAACCAGGCTGGCCAGAGAGTTGTGTTGCACATTTCCACCTTGAACCTGTCCCTCCCTCTTCAAATGTTCAAGATGGTTACCCAGGCGCTTATTGTGGAGACACTGTGCAGGGGAGACTGGAGGTACTACCTGGATTTGAAGGATGCATTCCTACACGTCCGATTGGGCAGCCTCATCGGTCCTTTCTGAGGTTCAGGATCATGGCCTTTCATTTCCAATAAAAGGTTCTACCTCTTGGCCTCAGTTCAGCCCCCATGGTCTTTACCAGACTTCACACAGTGACAGCCCTTCTCAGGGCCCAGAGTCACTGTGTCTATCCGTACCTAGACAACTGGCTCGTCAGGGCGAGTTCCCCAGAGGCGGTCGATCACACCTCCTCCGCCCTCATGAATACGCTACACGAATTGGGGTTTTCATCAATCTCAAGAAGTTGCAGCGGGAGCCTACGTAGAATCTAACGTTGCTGGGTCTCAAACAGTAGGCCCATATCAATTAACTAGAGCTGAAGGCTATCTGGTTTGCTCTCAAAGCCTTCCTGCCGAGGATCAGTGGCAAGGTGATCCTCAAGCAGGGAAGCACGGTCATCCTCCCCGCCCCTCAGAAACTAGCCCTCACAGCGGGGTTCCTGAACAGGTCACACTGAGGCATCTACATAGGTCTCAGGCCATCCTAGACATTATACAGGGTGCCAGGCATGATGCTACCAGGAGCCAGTACAAAGGCAAGTGGACTAGGTTCTTCCACTGGGCTTCGTCCAGAGAGGTCCATCCACGGACCTGCACTCTGGACGACGTCCTATCCTTCTCGGCACACCTCGCACACTCAGGGGTGCAGGTGGACACATGTCGCACCTATTTGGCGGCAATCAGAGCTTGCCGTAATTCGGAGGAGGGTGTATTTTCTTCCTCTAATGCGGTGGTTAGAGGACATCTGGCATGCCTCACCAGGCTCTACCTGCCTATCAAAAGCCACACCCGGTGTGGGACCTTATCCTGGTCTGGGGCACCCTGGCTCATAAAACATTGTTAGGGAGAATTCTCTGTTCCAAGCAGCAGTGCTTGCAGAAAGCCAAAGGCATGGCCCATGTAGCCGCCCTGCTGATTTCCTGCCATGGAACGTGTCTCTGAAAAGCCCCACTTGCAGCTTTGGCTCTAATAGCGTGGGCATGCATATTTGCTGGGAGCGGCTTGTGCTGACCCTCACCATTCATCTTGCTATGGAGGCTTTGGAAGCTTGATAGCCTGGCCTTGACCTACCGAAGGTGACAAAGAGCGCTTCCAACTTGCGAAAGCTTTTAGTCCTGTCCAGATAAATTTTTAGAGCACGCCTGAGGTCTAGAGAGTGCAGAATCCTCTGTGCATCGTCCTTAGGCTAACGCGAAAAGTTGGTAATACCATCTTCCTCATTCAGGTGGAAAGAGGAGACCACTTTTGGTAGGAATGCAGAGTGCGTTCT
This sequence comes from Ambystoma mexicanum, assembly GCF_040938575.1. Lineage (NCBI taxonomy): Eukaryota > Metazoa > Chordata > Amphibia > Caudata > Ambystomatidae > Ambystoma > Ambystoma mexicanum. The sequence continues at coordinate 902,427,207 of NC_090931.1, read as the reverse complement.
AATCTTGTCCTTATGAAAGTAGTTTAAGGCTCTGAAGTCACAAGTGCCTGGATTTCACTGACCCTGCATGCAGATGCAAGGCCCCCCAGTATGTCAGGTACTGTTAGGATACAGTGACATAATCTGAGACATTAGGTCTGGGGAAAATTAGTATAGAAAGGTTTTTGGAAGTTATTATGAGTTTAATTTTAAAACAGCCAATTTTGCCCTTAGCATTCATTGCAGTCTATGGAGAATGCCCCAAGCCAAGATGGAGGTCCTCAGTCTAAGTTCTGATTGGCTGGTGATTGTTTATAGGGAAGACAATGAACATTCTAAACTGCCTTTCATCGTCTTTGCCCAGCTGAGAGGTCGCGTATTAAGCTGCTCCTGCTTAACTTGTTCAGGGGTTTCAAGTTTCAAGCGGTCGAGCGGCTTATTTGGAAAAGCAAACAGGAATCTTGCGGAGATTCATTTTGGCACTGAACAGGAGTAAGAAGATTTCGAGTTATCCAAGAAAAAAGAAAGGTTTCAAAGACTCTTCACAAGATAAGTCCTTTTAAAACTCAAGACTCTTTCTATAATGTCATTGTAGAAGATTTAATCTGATTTTCAAGTTCATATGAAAAATATTTACTAAGAACTTTATTGCTGTCGCATGTTTGGCTTTGTTACGCTACGTTTTCTATCAAGCGCGTGGTTTTTCCGTTAACAGAAGCCTGCGCGTGAGAGACTTCGCTTGAGTATCTAGCGCGAGCTCTTTGGTGTCGCGTGATACTCTTGTGCGTGTGTTTTTTCTACCCGCGGTTTGTCGTCAGCGCGTGTGCTCGCATATTGGACTAAGCGCGTGTGGATTTTTACCCGCGGTTTGTCATCAGCGCGTGTGTTCGCATCCTGGACTAAGCGCGTGTGGATTTTTACCCGCGGTTGAACTTCTGCGCGTGTGCATGCTTTCGTTTAATCGCGTGTGCGAGTTCAAGAGATTTCCACGTGAGAATTTTGACGCAAGTTCAAGAACTGTTAATTTAAGTAAAAACACTCTAAAAAGAAATTTATAAGAAGAAATATAAATACTTTCCAGAAACACTAGAACTTCCATTTACTTTTAATGAACTTAAGACTTTGTTCAAGCTTCTTGAGTTTAAAGAAGATTACCTGCAAAGTTAATTTCACATTCATGGACCTATTAAGAAGGCTGAATGATCGTTGAGATTCAAGTCAACTAGTAAGGAAGTCTAGTCAGCTTATCACTTCTCTGGGCATATTGTAGAGAAGTTCCAGGTATGGTTTTTACTTTATTTGGTAAAGGATATTGATACTTAAGGTTAGTATAGTGCCTCATGAATAACAAGGTGTATTATATGTTTATGTTTTACCACAGGTGAAGAACCAGCTAGTCTTAGCTTCCAGCCTGGTGTTTGTTAATTTGTCCCTTCCCCCTTTCCCCTGGAAGTGAGGTAAACTGAGCAGTTTATAGTATCAGCTCAGAGTGCCACATTTTGGGTGGATTGTCGGGGGTTCAGCAGCTTCTGCAGACACCAGGATCTCAGCCTGACACAGTAGAACTGTCTTAAAAGTGACTAGCTTGATGTTCGCAGACGCCATGGGATTGAATGTTTGTTAGACAGAAACCTGTGCAGTTCCCTTTGGGACCACTGCAAAAGATTTAAGACTGCAGGTGTTAGCCGTAAACCCAATTGGTAGCAGTCCGCACCACCCAGATTTACCTGGTAGCTGTGGCTGAGCAGTCAGAATTCTCTCAAGAAGAGTTAGGCAGTAAACAGAGCATACACAATAGGTCAAGAGAACACAGTAGAACAAGCAAACACTGATTAGAGCTTGGTGTAAAAGAGATATCATTATTTATTTAAAAACACATCACGTAAACACACTGGCACTAATATCAAGCAGTTCAAAAACACAGTCACTAAAAGACATACACTCCCTTAAATGGTTATTAGACAAGTCTTAAGTAAAGCAACACTTATTTTCAGACAGCGCTGAGCGCTTAACGAAGATGGCACTCTAATAACTTGGTTAAAAAGGGAGAGAAAGGCAAAGCATAGATAGAAACAGGTCCCAACACTTTAACACAAACACAGTAAGAGAAGAAAGCAGGTTAGAACCGTGAAGTCAAAGTTCAGAAAGCTGGACCCACTTTAAGAGGATCTGCGAGAAATGTGTCCAAGGTCACACGGTTAAAAGTGCATCAAAGTCTCGACAAAGGTTCAGAACAGTGTTGGACAAAAGAAAGGGACCAGTTAGATGGTCAGGTGCCCAGTCCAGAAGGTTAAGGATTTACTGTCACCTCTATAGAAAGGGAGGCCTGGCGGACACGGTACCTTAAAATAGTGAGAACGCTCCAGCGGGGGCAGTTGTTCCTGGCAGCGGGTGCAAGTCGGTGCTTCGTCCGGGGGAAGAGGATCTCGTCATGGAGGAAAGCAGAAGGTTGTTGCACTGCCAGGGAAGAAACCAGCCGCGGAGTTCTCAATTAAAAGGAGCGGTCCTTTTATTCGCGGTGCAAGGGTAAGTGGCTATCTGGTTGCCGGGGTGCTTGGCACGGGCAATTCGACCACTTGGACGTCTTGGAAGCGAAAAAGGTGGTGAACTGGTTGTTCCCACCAGTCAAGGGAAGAAGACTCTCCAGCAGGGAGATCTCCTCTGTCGTTGGGAAGTGGTGAGTCTGTTCCGCAGGGCTCCACCGGTGGTGTCGTCGTAGCAGGTCGGCTCAGCTTCTCCCTCTTTGGATTTTCAGGTCCTGTGGCGACTTCTGAAGTTCCAGTCCCCAAAGCCCTGCTTTTATGCAGCAAACCCCATTCATTCACCCTAGCTGTCAATCAAACATGCTAAGCCGGCCGGCTCACCACTTGGGCCAATCACACAAGAGTGCGACTTGAGTTGCCAAGGTAACTCAGTCCAGGGTGCCTAAACCCCCTCCCACATCCCCTGTGGTACCCAGACAGAGTGGCACCACTTTTGGAGGCTTCTGTGGAGAAGCCTGCCAAAAAGTGGAACAAAGGGCTCGACTTGGGTTGGCGTCACAGAAGAGAACACAAACACCATTTTAGAATCGAGTTCTGGCAAAAATACCAACAGGTGAATTAATATTAAATAAATAAACCGGCGGTATGTTCGAGGCTATAGGAATTAAATAATTAAAGTTGGTAGCCTCGAACAATGGGAAAATCCCATAGAGATATATTTGCGGTCGAATATAAAAAGTAGTATCCACTGCCACCAGCCAAAACTCGATCAGGGTGGACGGAGACGTGCCCCCTCGAACAACAGACCCCGGGGCATTCGAATTGCCCCGACCAGTACGTCCACAATATAATGGTTTGTACTGGTTTCTGTTCATAATTTGGGACTAGTAAAGCCAATGGTGACTTTACATGCCCTGGGAGACAATAGTCAGTCCCAGGGTATGGAGTCTATGTTTGGGGGTCGCTACGACACCCCTGGGTTTCGGCACGGAGGGTGCTGTGTAACCCACATCAAAAACACATGAGACCCTATGGAGTAAAAGACCCCATAGCCCATAAAACACATGGAAAGACAAAGGAACACCTCAAATCATGTCTGAGTGGGAGTAAAAGAGTCTCACTCTTAGCAGGAGAAAAAAATAAACCCAAAAAATCTAGCAAAGCTGCTGGGGGACTCAATAGGTTTGGGAAATTAGGCTTTACAGAGAATTCTCCCTAACAACAACCATTAAACCGTCCTTGTCAATGGGAAAATGAGCAAAATTATCGTCAACTACGATATTGTCTGCACACTCGTCGACGACAACCATGTCCTCAAACCTTGTCGGCAGCATCAACTGCTTCCCCGATGATCGTACCATCCGCAGAAAGCCAAACAACGTCGACGGCAGCATGTAAAGTCGCCAACACCTTTCCTGACCTCACCGTCAACAGGGGAGGGGTAAAAACGGAAACTAGAGTGTCCTTGTCTTTAGGAACGCAGAAAATATCAAGAAAACTGAAGGAAAATTGGAAAAAATTACAACACAACACAGGTCTGGAGGTTAACACATACCAGAAAGAAAGTAACAAGAGCCAATAGGAGACTTTTTTTCACCTGTAAAACGAGGCCAAATAGTCATAAAATACCTGTAAGGCCCCTGCACTCGCCCAATGTCGTGGACAACCATGCCATAATAGTAGGAAGTGGGGAACCATCTTCGCTCCAATCACCTGAGGGAGACACGATCACCCTATAAAGTCCAAAGGCCCAGCCCTGTCTCCGATCTCGTCACTTCTTCCAGGAAGGCATGGTATCACACAGATACAATTGATGTAAGTTTCGAAAACCTTTATTTTGTAGTTTACTACCTAACTCTAAAATGGGTGTAATCGCGACCATAAAATAAACAACAAACGAGTCCAAGTCAGTCTAGTCAAAATAAAAGGCCTATACTAAGAAAACCTAACCTTGCCCTCCTTCTCAAAAATCAAATGTGTAAAGGGAATACAATAAAGGAAAATAGTGTCTTAAAAGAAATGTCAGGATGGCTTAGGTACGAACTCCCTTCCCCACGTTCAGAAGCACATGGTCTCGAAAGTTTCTTTAAAAGGTTAGGTGGATGGCACAGATTTACCAATCTTGCGCACTCTGGCTTGCTGGTACAATTCAACAGTTCAGGCTTGGGCTTCAAGCTATTGACAGTCTAATCAATTCTTTAGGCGTCGCCTGCCTTCCCACAAATATACAGTTCTTCGCTTCGCTTTCAAATTGCAACTATTCAACAAAGGCTTACCTCTGCCGGGCCCGAGCCTGCCTGCCTCTTTTCACATTCAACTCTTCCTTCTATTTACAGTTCAGCACAGGCTTCCCTCCACCGGGCTTGAGCCTGTCCTGCTCTTTTACTGCCGAAGACTTTCGAAACTGCAAGGATTTTAGTAGACCCCTGCATGACCACTTCAACCTCTTTTCAAACAATTTGACAATCAACAATCTTCACAACACCAATGCTCCTTGGTACATGGTATAACATAACATACTTGTAGTTTTACTTTTGCCCTCTTGGCATCTTTTAAAGTTCATGTCCTCTTTACTTTTACCCTCTTGGCGGTCTTAAAAGTTCATATAGATTACTTTTCACTCAATCAACTTTCGTTCAGGATCGCCGTTACTTTCTTGCCTTTGTTTCCTGCTTTCCATTAATCAGAACATTTCACAGAGACTTTCGAATGTTCACTTCCGCTCCGCAGGATCACTGTTACTTTCTCAGCATTCAATCATTGTTCTCTTCATTGCACGTTTAATCGGCACACGCGCAACCTTCAACTGGTGTTATATGCCTCTTTTACTCTTAACAGAAACCAGGCTTTTGTTTGCCTTCGATAAATCGCTGGTCGTGTTAATTGTGCTTCTATCTCCAATGCTTTTCCCGTAGCAGTCAAGGATGTTTCCAACACGTCCTCTGCTCCTCCCCAACAACCAGCGAGGGTAGCGGGCTGCCTGGAAGCATTCTGACTGTTTCTCTTTTCCACTAAATCGTTTTTGGTCGTGGAGCGCTTACGGCTTCTCAAAAGGATGGTTTTCTCACCTGGCTCTCTCTCGTTCTCTGCAGCAGCCTATCAGCCCCTTGGCCTTCCATAGCCTGGTTCGCATCAGCCCCAAAAGAACTGTTCTTCTTGCACCCAGCCTCGCTCAGAGTTTCCTTGTGCGTGCCACCTTTTATCCTGATTGGGAGTGTTAACAAGTGGCAGATGTATGTAATTTGTATTACGTGCATGACTCTGCCTGATCTCATTAGAGGGACAGAGCCATTGCAAGTCAGAAGAGGTAATCCTCCTGGCTTCACTCCTCATCTTCCTCGGCTCAGTAGTGTTGTCAATGTGAAGTGGGGAGGACTTATGGGATTCGTAGTTTCCCATAAAATAAGATGGGTTAGGGGTTAGATCATGGGTGCACAACATACGGCCCGCGGGCCAGTTGCGGCCCGCCATGCCCTTTTGACCGGCCCGCGAGGCACAAAGACTTTCCTAATGGAGGGCGGCTTCCGGGCCGGTGAAAACACTGGCCCTCATTGGCTCAGCACACACACGCATCACGTCGCTCCTACAAGCCACGTAATGCGTGTGTGCTGCACCAATGGAGGGCCAGCACTACGGCTGGCGTGGCCCATAAGGCTTGATGCCGGAAGGCATTTCAGCCTTGGACCATGCCAGCCGTAGTGCGATTCCAGCGACTTCCAGTTTACCTGCCTGCCTGCCTTCCAGCACGTCTCCGGTAAGTGGTCTGTTTGTGTTTGTGTGTCGGGTTTGTTTTGCTTTATGTTTGTGTGTATGAATGTTTGTGTTTGAATGTATTTTGAGTGTATGTTGAGATGCGAGGGTGGGGGGGGTGTGTCGGATGTGTATGAATGTTTTGATTTGAATGTTTTTTGTGTGCTGAGTTGGGGGGTGGGGGTTCGGGTCTGTATGGGTGCATGCTTGAGTGTGTTTGGGGCATAGTGTTTGGTTGAGGGTGAGGGGGCCATCGGGCATAGTGTTTGGTTGGCGGTGAGGGACAGGGGGCATAGTGATTGCTTGGGGGGTGAGGGACAGGGGGCATAGTGTTTGGTTGGGGGTGAGGGGGCCACGGGGCATAGTGTTTGTTTGGGGTGGGAGCCATGGGGCATAGTGCTTGGGTGGGGTGGGAGCCATGGGGCATAGTGTTTGGTTGGGGGTGAGGGGGCCATGGGGCATAGTGTTTGGTTGGCGGTGAGAGACAGGGGGCATAGTGTTTGGTTGGCGGTGAGAGACAGGGGGCATAGTGTTTGCTTGGGGGATGAGGGACAGGGGGCATAGTGTTTGCTTGGAGGTGGGAGCCATGGGGCATAGTGTTTGGTTTGGAGTTAGGGGGATGAGGGGGCCATGGGGCATAGTGTTTGGTTGGGGGTGAGGGGGCCATGGGGCATAGTGTTTGGTTGGGGGTGAGGGGGCCATGGGGCATAGTGTTTGTTTGAGGTGGGAGCCATGGGGCATAGTGCTTGGGTGGGGTGGGAGCCATGGGGCATAGTGTTTGGTTGGCGGTGAGGGACAGGGGGCATAGTGTTTGGTTGGGGGTGAGGGGGCCATGGGGCATAGTGTTTGGTTGGGGGTGAGGGGGCCATGGGGCATAGTGTTTGTTTGAGGTGGGAGCCATGGGGCATAGTGCTTGGGTGGGGTGTGAGCCATGGGGCATAGTGTTTGGTTGGGGGTGAGGGGGCCATGGGGCATAGTGTTTGTTTGGGGTTGGGAGCCATGGGGCATAGTGTTTGGTTGGTGGTGAGGGACAGGGGGCATAGTGTTTGGTTGGGGGTGGGGGCCATGGGGCATAGTGTTTGGTTGGCGGTGAGAGACAGGGGGCATAGTGTTTGCTTGGGGGTGAGGGACAGGGAGCATAGTGTTTGGTTGGGGGTGGGGGCCATGGGGCATAGTGTTTGGTTGGGGTGGGAGCCATGGGGCATAGTGTTTGGTTGGGGGTGAGGGGGCCATGGGGCATAGTGTTTGTTTGGGGTGGGAGCCATGGGGCATAGTGCTTGGGTGGGGTGGGAGCCATGGGGCATAGTGTTTGGTTGGGGGTGAGGGGGCCATGGGGCATAGTGTTTGTTTGGGGTTGGGAGCCATGGGGCATAGTGTTTGCTTGGGGGATGAGGGACAGGGGGCATAGTGTTTGGTTGGAGGTGGGAGCCATGGGGCATAGTGTTTGGTTTGGGGTTAGGGGGCCATGGGGCATAGTGTTTGGTTGGGGGTGAGGGGCCCATGGGGCATAGTGTTTGGTTGGCGGTGAGGGACAGGGAGCATAGTGTTTGGTTGGGGGTGAGGGGGCCATGGGGCATAGTGTTTGGTTGGGGGTGAGGGGGCCATGGGGCATAGTGTTTGGTTGGGGGTGAGGGACAGGGGGCATAGTGGTTGCTTGGGGGATGAGGGACAGGGAGCATAGTGTTTGGTTGGGGGTGGGGGCCATGGGGCATAGTGTTTGGTTGGGGTAGGAGCCATGGGGCATAGTGTTTGGTTGGGGGTGAGGGGCCCATGGGGCATAGTGTTTGGTTGGGGGTGAAGGGGCCATGGGGCATAGTGTTTGGTTGGGGGTGAGGGGGCCATGGGGCATAGTGTTTGGTTGGGGATGGGAGCCATGGGGCATAGTGTTTGGTTGGGGGTGAGGGGACCATGGGACATAGTGTTTTGTTGGGGATGGGAGCCATGGGGCATAGTGTTGCACTCCAAGAGTGAACTAAATAATAAAGCTAAAACAGGCACAGTTAGGAGATGTACATCCTTTGCTTTTTTGAGGAAACCTGACTCCACGAAGGCCATACTCCTCTTGGGTAACCCAAACAGCATACTATAGCAGTCCAAAATAACGGAATGTCCAATCAAGGGTCAATAAAATATATATAATTTAATTAAACAGACGATATACAATAACTAAATCGAAATAAATGATAGCAATGGAAAATGTGTAGTACAAAATGTAAGTTTGAAATGCAATAAAAATCGTTACCCCTCAAAAACATATCTTTTTCCATGTGTTTAATACAAATTGGGGGTTGAAAAAGCCTCCTGACATGTCCCGCCTACCGCCCCGCCCACTTTTACTTTTCGGCCCACTATAGCCCTCATGTAAGGTACTTTCGGCCCTCTGTCAAAATCAGTTGTGCACCCCTGGGTTAGATGGTTTAAGGAAAAAGGGGATACCATGTCTCACCATCAGGTGCTTCACTCCCACTGCCCGAGGACCCTCTACCCAGGTAATCCTCCCTCGTTTGTCCATCACCAGGTTTGGGATCCAAAAGTGATGGCTTTTCTCTGGCCACCTAAGTAAGGGATCCCCGTGGACTAGGCTGTGAAACACCCTCTGTTTGTTCACACAGACCAGATACCGGAGCACCACATTGATTCAGAATTTGAACAGGGGTACTCAACCCAGTCATCTGAGGGAGACCAATATTCTCCACAGGAAGAAACTGTGGAACCAAGGTTACAGGAGTTGCCGGAACCGACATCAGCGGCCCCAGCCGCCCCGTCAAACCCAACAGAACCTTTACTCAACCCACAGTCCCTGTTATTACAGGTTTTATCTACTCTCCAGTCTCTACTTCAACTGGTTACTAGGCTACCGTTGAACCAACCCCACCCTCAGGCATACAATGATGTACCAAGCCGTTCGCTGGAACCCCATAGGTCTGAGCGAACAGCAATGGGCCAGGTCAATTAACTAAGAGATAATACACCCACCAGGCTTACGTCAACTGCTAAGTCCGCCTATCAAGCCTATGAGGCACACGCAACTGCACAAGACCAGCAGCCCCACTAGAACATGAGGGGCTCCTCCAAGGCCACTACATACCTGAAAATCACCCCAGCTAGATAACTAGGACGACCCAGGCTTGGGTCTAAACCAAGACTCAGAAGAACCATTGTGTCAGTCGCCACCTGATGAGATAACAGCATTCCACAATACAGTGCAAAAGGCTTGTGAAGAATGTGGCCTAGTACCATCTGAGCAGGAAAACAATGGTTTCCTGTTCGATTTAATGCACAATCGCAGAAAGGCGGTAATGTCAACCCACATTCTAGACCATGTTTGGGAAGAAGGGCTGTTGCTCATTAAGAAACCCTTCTCGGAACTGGCATTAAACGGCCACTTAAAGAAGACATTTAAAGTGTCACAGTTCTCCCCAAAATGCTTTATATCCCAACCAACCCTCAACTCTGTAGTATCAGCAGCAGCATGTAGAAAATCTTAATGCACAAGGTCAAAAATGCATAGTACCACCTGACAGCGACAGCAGGAAACAATACGCATTTGTCAAGAAAGTTCTGGGCGTAGGAGCCACGACAGTAAAAGCAGCAAATTCTCTGGCAATACTCGTGAGAGATGACCGCGAGATGTGAAACCGGATGGCTCAGCAGAGTACTTGCCAGAAGATAAATGAAAGCAGGCGCTAGACAACCTGCAAGAACTGGAAGACTGCTCCAATCATGCGATCAACATAGCATCGACATTGCGGAGACAGGGTTTAAACAAATCAATAACAGCGTTGTGCTACGGAGACATATATGGTTAAAGTGCGCAGATTCGAGGGCACCTGTTCAGTCAAAGGTACCAGACATGCCTTTTAGGGAGACCAACTGTTCGGTCCCAAAATTGACGATGCCCTTAAAGCAATAAAAACGTAACAGATATGTAGCGAGATTGCTTACCACACGAACGGTGAGGAGCACTTCAGGTTCCACGGCAACAAACAGAGGCGGAAAGGGATACCAGAGGGGAACCTCCTATTCACAACCTTACTACCAAGGGTATCGCCGGGCGTACCCATACAAACAAAAAGACTACAAGCAAGCTCCAAGAAGGACGACAAATATCATCTGCCTCTAGGGGCAAGCAGCAAAAACAAGCCTGAGTTCCAAAGGAATTATAGACTCTCTGTCCTGTCCAAGAAGAGAGTTCACATCCAAGCCCGCATCTCTGCGGCCTCTAACAACTTGGCCGAACTTTTCCAAATCTTCAAGGATCTGGACAATCCTGCTGCAGTCTCCACCTCTCCTGTTCCCTCCCAGGCCCTATGCATGGCACTGGCTTCTCACTTTACCACTAAAACTCAGGACAATCCTGTTCACTCTCTCATCTTTCTCTCCCTCTACCACTCCTGGCCCCTCTCCGGCCGTCTCTCCTCCTCCTTTCTCCTCCTTCCCCATGTCCACTCCTATAAGGAACGCATGGTGGTAATAGTAAGACAGACACAAGTGACCACATTTCAAGGGTGTTTATTGAACTTTCGCAAAGGTGTAGATCTAAACCTAAATCTACAGATAGGAGCAATCTACGACCATCAAATCATAATAATGCTGTCCTAGTGGAATCTTGTCAAATAAAAATGGCCTATACTAAAAAATAAATGAAAAAAGATTGCCAATCCTTACCACTAATTTACAAATAATGTGGGGTAATGTTCATGAAAAAGAAGTGTGTTCACAAATGATATGTCGGGATGCGTTGGCCTCCCTTCCCCATGTTTTCAGCACTGGGCAAGGTGGGGCACTTGAGCAGAACACACACTCTGGCTTCTGCGGCACAAGGATACAGTTCAATTTCAGCAATTCGGGGCCTTCTGTGTCAAGGCCTCCTTACCTCTTGCAAGTCTCTTGACTCGAAAGGGGCTGGTTGTACAAAACAAATGTTCTTTTCCTTGCACTGGTATCCAACGGTAGGGTATTCACCCTGGATCTCCCTCTTCTGGGCTCAGATCCCTTTCACAGCAATATCATAGAATTCTTTTTTGGATAACCTATGGTTCACCCTGGATCCCCCTCAGCTGTGCTCGGACCAATGTTGATTGAACTTTACACAATCAAAGACTTTGAATTTTCACAGGATTTAACTTGACCCGTTCAATCACCACTTCGATCTCAATCTTCCTTTTTAACATAAAGCATCAGTTGCATACCTTACAGAGACTTTCGAATGAGTACCCACGTGGCTCCGGACCACTCTGTATAGGTATCTTTGCTTGACCTTCCAAAAGTTCAATCAGTCCTGATGGCTTTCAATTATATTTGCATCCCACACAGCAAACGCCTCTCACACAGTTCTCTTTATACAAAGTTGCTGCTTGCAACCTTGGTTCGAAACAAGAGCTGGTTTGATATCTGTCTCTCCGACTCACCGGCTGTGCTGTCTTTTCAGACGCTGCTTTGTTGTAGGAGCCAAGGACAGTACCACAGTGAAAATCGCTCCGCCCCGCCTGGGTTTTTGACCCCGGAGAGCCCATGGTACCTCCGATACACTGTACAGGTTTGATCAGCTTTCATTCCTGGTCTTCGGTTTCTTACTTTCCAAGGTTCATGAAAGTAACAGTCTTTAGAATTCAAGGGTACTTCCCTTCTGGTCACCCTCTCTGGTCTCGCTGTCTTTCTCCTTGTATTAGACTGCCATTTTGGAACTGCTGTCTCCTTCTGTGTTCTGCGTGCTCAGAGGTCGAAGTGAGCGGGAGCGGTCGGGAGCAGTGCTCCTATACTTTTTATTTTTCAGTTTCACTGTTCCTATACGTTTATATGAAAAAGAAAACATTCCGGAACGGTTTAGTTTTAAAATAAAAGTGTAGGAAGAAGTTGAACCTTGCACTTCAGTGCACTGCACTGAACATTCCCTTAAATAATAGGTGTGTTTGTTTGGGGGTTTGGACTGTTTGTAGGAGCGGGCGCAGGGACGGGTTTGTGGAGAGTGGGGCAGACTGGCAGGGAACATAGCTCCACTACTTCTTTTCGTACACTTCGACCACTGTGCGTGCTCCACATTTTATACGTGTGGGGAAGTGTAATGGAAGTCGGGTGTGTGTAATGACCCGTAATTGCCTGATCTTGCCTGACCCTGGTGTTGGGACAGGTCAGGTATACGACTCTGGTGTTAGTCCGTTGTCGCTCACGGTGGGCTGTCTATTAGAAAGTGTTTGTGTTGGGAATGGGGGTGGGGTTGATTTCCCAGGTATCCTACCTGTCAGGATGGGGGAAAGGTATTATAAGGAAAGGGATAACGTGTCTCACCAGGTGATCCTCCTGCACTGGTCCACCCCCAGGAACTGGATCCAAAAGCGATGGCCGTGTCCTGGCCACCTGGATGACAGATGCCCGGGGACTAGCGGTGGAGACATCTTCAGATTTCTCCCACTCCTGGCAATTTTTCTAAACGAGTCCGATCTATGAAAGTCTCGTCAAAGCAGGTGACCTAGAACCATCAAGGACCACATTGACACCCTCGCTCCAGCCTTGGCCGATTTCTGCAATCACTCTTTTGCCACTGGAACCTCCCCCCCACACCTCCTAAAGCACTCCCTTGTGCACCCCCTCCTCAAGAAGCCCTTTGCTGACCCTTCCTCTCTGGCAAACTACCGCCCTATCTCTATCACTCCTTTCCTAGGCAAACTCCTGGAAAAACTGACCATCTCCCAGCTTATTCTCCATACTGAATCTGTTGGTTGTGTCCATAACCACCAGTCTGGCTTTAGATACAGAAACTGCTCTTCTGAACACCTGATGCTCTATAATCTCGATTCTAATCTTCCTTCTGTCCTCATTCACTTCTGCTTTCGATACATTCAACCACGCCATCCTGATCAATCGTTTCCAATACAACCTGGGTCACGCCTTAGCCTGGTTTACCTCCTTTCTCTCCGATCGACTCTCCCAGGTCCAACTTGGGTTCTTTCTCTCTCCCACCTTTCTCCCTACATGTGGTGTTCCCCCAGGGTTCTAACCTCTCACACTGTCTCTTAAACCAATACTTGGCTCCTCTGTCCCACCTCATCTCTACCTTCTGTTCTAACTTTCAGTGTTAACGCAGATGACACTCAGCTCTCCCTCAGGCTCCCCTCAGCCTCCTCTGCTCTCTCGCTCATACCCGACTGTCTATCCTTGATTCAGGAATGGTGTGCCTCCAACGATCTCTGCCTTAATGCCAGTAAGTTTGAGATCCTTCTCGTTGGGACACCTGCTCCTGCTTTCCCTCTTTCACTCTGGCCGCCCACCCTGGGCCCTCTACCCGCACCTTCCTCTGAGGCGAAGAACCTTGGTGTCCTCTTCAACTCCACCCTCTCCCCTCCTCACATCTCTGACATCTCTAAGTCATCACACTACCAGCTGCACCTCCTCGGAGGCATTTTCTTTTCTCACTTTCCAACAGTAGCTCACTATCTCCAGAGCCCTGGTTCTCACTAGGCTGGACTACCTCAACACCCTCTTTGTAAATTGGTCTGCCTCTACTTTTCTCCCTTTGCAACTAATCCAAAACATGACTGAGAGACTTGTCCTTGGCCTCAAGCTCAGGGATTGTATCTCTCCAGCCCTGAAATCTCTCCACTGGCTCCCGGTGGCTGCAAGGATCAAGTTCAAGACCCTCTGCATCATCCACAAGGCTTTCTGGGGCCGGGGCCCACACAATATCCAACTCTCTGTTCCTAAGCATCTTCCTTCTCGAGCCCTCTGCTCATTCACCTCCACCTTTCTGAGGGTCAGACGCTTCTCCAGGCAGAGAGTTGGGGGTAGATCTCTGGCCTCGGCTTGGGCCTCCCCCTGGATCAGCCTCCCTGCCTCTCTTAAACGTGAGCAGGACCACCTAAGGTTCCGGAAGCAACTCGAGGCCTTCCTTTTCGCTTCTGCTTTTTCTCTCTCTCTCCCACCTGCGGATGCTCCCGTCTACTGCGCTAACTGGTAACCTGGCCACCCACTGAGCCTCAAGGTGGCCAGGCTCCTGCAGATCAGTAGCCCCTTGTACTGCCTCCAGACCTCCCACCCACTCAAGGACTACATCTGCAACCCTACATTCTCCAGCATGGGGTCTGGCATGGATTCACATGCTCATGAATATTCCCTGTCGTCAGGCTGGGAAACCTTGGCAAAAGAAAAAACTGTTTCACTTTCACTTTAAAACTGTATTTCTCCTCTAAAGCAATCACTGTCCTCTGGGTCATACTGCTGCCCCCATCCAGTGACAGTCCTTTCTATGCCCTGCCTCTGGCAGCCAGCTTCAGATTTTTACTGCACGCTTCAGTTTTGGGAGTCCTCGAGTTTGTTGTCCAAGCTATTTGTAAGGTTTTTTATTTTTCGACGGAAAAGGTTTTATTTTTGTTCCAAAGAGCCTATTTTCCTCATCCACCGGCAACAGGGATCCGTTGTCTGTGAAGTTCTGTGCCACTCAAGGCTGAAGATTCATTGAAGTTTCTAGAAGGCCATCGTGGGGCTGCCATCATGCTCTCTGACCATGTCGGAGGAGGAGTGAAGGTCCCTCTTCCAGCCCTGCACCAAATGCGGGCTACGGAATGTGTTTGTGGAAGACAAGCACCTACAATGCCTCTATTGTCTACGCCCGGACCATAGGAAGGTATAGTGTGAGATATGCCAACGTTTTTCTAAGACAACGACAAAAGGACAGGCACACTAGACTGGCGGCATGGCATAACTCCAACACAGCCTCTGACCCGTGTGCCGAGCAGGGTCATGCCACGTCTAGGACCGGCCGGTCCGAGGAGCAATCTTCTAAGTCCTTTGAGGGAGCCCCCCATCCATGGGGGTCCAAGAGAAAGTCAAGATCCGCAAGTCCGAGTCCACCATGTTCAGTGCCAATGCGGGTCCCAAGTTGGCTAGGGTGCGATCGACATCACCCTCTGCCTCCATAGCCAGCCTGCCATCAAGCTCCCCTTCGAATAGGAATTCATCCACACCGGCCAAGCTCCGGGAGAGATCCGATACTCCAAGATTGGAGGAGAAGGCGGCAGCACAGCCCAATCCAGCACAGTCAAAGTCTTCGTCTGCGACGGCTTCCACTACCACGGCAGCTACAGGTGCTCATTGTACAAGGGTGTTTCCAGCGGCACAGAAAGTGTCCCTGCCGCCACGGCGCGACACCTCCGCAGATGCCTTGGGGAAGGCTGCAGGCACACCATAAGGGGTTAAGAAACTGACCCAGAACCCTGGTTCAGACCCCTCAGGGTCGCAAAAGGTGGGCGGGGGCAAAGAGGCCCCGAAACAGTCCTCCCAGGTCGCTGCTCAAACTATGGAGGTTTCGTCCCTGGACGACGAGGATCATGAGTCCATGCATACGGTCCACGAGGACGAAGACGGCGCAGGGCCTAGTTTTCCTTCTCAGCCGAGGGACATTCACTTGGACATTCTATCAACTCTCCACACCTTGGTGTCGGAGATCCAGATGAGGATGCCCCCGGCACCGGTACTTGCAGCGCCCCAGGTCCCCCGATCAATCGCTGACGAAAAAGAGGAAGCGTCATCTGATGCCCCCATATCAACCGCCTCCACCACGTCGGGCCCCTGCGGACCCTGATACAGGGACGGATACGGCCACGACTACGGATGAGGACGAAGACTTTGTGTCTGCGGACAATGAATCGCCACATTTGGATGCCCCTCATAAAGTTTCCCCGCCGGACGAGGTGGGATTGTTCCACTCCATGATTTCCAGGGCATCCAAGCTCTTCCATCTGGTACCCGAGGAAGCCAAGAAGGAGGGTTTCTTATATCAAAGGCCAGAGGCCAAAAGGAAGTTGATCATGGCAGTACCCTTTCTGGACGATATTTTGGTAGAAGGCCTGGCCCTTGTGAAGAATCCTTGCACGGCTCCAGCCAAGTGGCACAGTCTGGAGAAGAAGTATAGGGGGACGGACTCCGCACCCAAGTGCCTGAGGTTGCAGCCATCGCTGGACTCTTAGGCGTCAGCTGCTGCGAGAAAACGGTCAGCTGACCAGTCCTCATCGTCAGTTCCTCTGGACAGCGAGAGGGAAAAGGATGGGCGCCATGGGAAAGAAAGTGATTTACACAGCGGCGTCCACAATCAAGACGGTCAACGCCCTAGCGATCCTAGCCAGGTACGACAGGGAATTATGGTACAAACTAGGACCGATTGGAGTTCCTCCACGACGATAAGAAGATGGAAGCCCTCCCCCTCTTCAGGAAGGAGAGGTGGCATCGGACCATGCCATCACAGTGGTAGTGGACATCGCGGACACAGGGTTCCGCCAGATGGGGAACAGTGTCTGCCTTCGTCGACAGGGATGGATGAAGGGCACTAACTTCCGTCAGGAGGTTCAGGCGAAGGTATGCCGTCAACGATTCCCTCCAGGCCATCAAGACTGATACAGAGAGGGCCCGTTGCCTCAAGACCCTCCAGCAGCACTGCTCGCTTCTTTTCGCTCCTCCTGTGGAAAATTGAGCAGGTCATCAAAAGGTTTCTCCACGTCTTACAGCCTTCCCGGTCCTCCACGCAGAAGCCTACAGAGGCTGCTCCCAGGCCTACAGTAGCAGAGGACAACTTTGCCATCGCCCGCAGGGCAGGACGCTGGTGCCCAACTGGCCAAGACGTTTAGCCTCCATTCATGCACCCCAGTCTGAGGCTAGCTGACGAGGTTCGTCAGCGAGTGGAGGAAAATCACCACCGACAGATGGGTGCTCAACGCTCTTGCCCAGCGGCACAGCTTGGAGTTCCAACACAGGTATCCTTGTATTCCTCTGGTTCCCTGTCAGGAGCAGCACACCCCTCAGCTTCTGAAAGAGGTACAAGCCATGTTACGAAAAGGGGCAGTGGAGCTAGTTGCCCAAGTCTCTGTGGCTCTGGAGTCTATTCCTGATAGTTGATAGTCAGAATGAAGATGGGGAGCTGAAGACCCATCCTGGACTTACGACGGCTGAACAACTACCTAAAGTCCCAAAAATTCAGGAAGGTTATGTTGCAGCGCGTGCTCGGCCAACTGGAGAAAGGGGATTTCTTGACGTTGGGCCTGGAGGACGCCTATTTCCAAATCCCCATTTATAAGAAACATCAGAAATGTCTACGCTTTGTGGTGCAGGGCCAGCACTATCAGGTCAAGGTCCTTGTTAGGCAGAAACCTGTGCAGTCCCCTTAGGGAACACTGCAAAAGATTTAAGACTACAGGTATAGCAGTAAACCCACTTGGTAGCAGTCCGCACCACCCAGATTTACCTGGTAGCTGTGGCTGAGCAGTCAGACTTCCCTCAAGAAGAGTTAGGCAGTATGTAAAGTATACACAATAAGTACTCAAATACAATAGCACAAGCAAACACTGACCAGAGCTTGGTTTCAAAAGTATATAGTTATTTATTTATTAAACACACATAAGTTGAAATCACTCTAGCAAAATATAGTAAAAACACTTCAAACACAGTTATAATGAAAGCAGTTTCAACCCTTACTCCTATCTAGACAACTCTAGGTTAACACCACATAATTAAAACAGAGGTGAGCGCTTAACGTTAGATGACACTCTAGTAGGTTCAAGAAAGGGGATAAAAAGAAACAGAAATGGGTTAAACACACCACTCTAAGGTCCAGAACACTTGCAATAGGCTCAACGAAGCACAAAGTCACAGGTGAGCAAAAGTCACTAGGCAGGGCCCACTCTTAGAGTAGCCGGAGTGAAAATGTGCCCAAGATCACACTGTTATTAGGGATTCAAAGTTTTGCAAAGAGTTTAGAGTGGCTTAGAAAGTTTAGCCAGGGTGTCCCAGGCACTCCCAGGTTCGAAAGCCGGGGGCTAAATCTACAGTCGGTGGCAAGGGAAGCCAGGCGGAACACGGTACCTTGAGCGGAAAGGATCCTCCAGCGGTGGCAGTTGTTCCAGGCAGTGGCAGCAAGGCTCGACGTCGGTCAGGGGAGAAGAAGTTCTCGCTGAAGAGCAGAAGAAGAGGGTCGTTGCACTGCCCGGGAAGAAACCAGCCGCGGAGTCCTCCGGTTAAAGGGTTGTACCGACTTTCGTGGTTGGGGTAAAAGTGGTGGGGTTCCGGTTGCCGGGGTGCTTGGCACTGGCAAGGCGGCCACGAGATACCTCGAGAAGCGAAAAGAAGGTGAAAACTGGTTGTCCCCACCAGTCAAGGGAAGGAGCCACTCCGTTAAGAGTTCTCCTCGGTCGTCGGAAAAAGTGGTGAGACGGTTCAGCAGGGCTCCACCGGGTGGTGTCGTCGAAGCAGGTCGGCTCAGCTCTTCCCTCGTCGGATTCTTGGTCCTGTGGCGACTTCTGAAGTTCCAGTCCCCAAAGCCCTGCTTTTATGCAGCAAACCCCCATTCACCCAGCCTAGCTGTCACTCAAACATGCTAAGTGGTGAGCCGGCCGGCTCACCACTTGGGCCAATCAGGACGGAGTGCGACTTGAGTTACCAAGGTAACTCAGTCCAGGGTGCCTAAATCCCCCTCCACCCCTCCTAAGTACCCCAGACAGAGTGGCACCACTTTGGAGGGCTTCTGTGGAGAAGCCCGCCAAAAGTGGAACAAAGGGCTCCACTTTGGGTCAGAGTTACAGAGGCGAACGCCAACGCCATTTTAGAATCAAGTTTTGGCAAAAAGTCCCAACCGGAGTTATAAGAATAAATATATAAACCGGCGGTGTGTTTAAGGCTACCGTAAATAAATAATTAAATGTGTTAGCCTAAAACAATGGGAAATCCCATAGGGGAATATTCGCGGTCGAATATAAAAAGTAGTTTCCACTGCCACCAGCCAAAACTCGATCAGGGGGGACGGAGACGTGCCCCCTCGACTAACAGACCCTGGGGCAATCGAATTGCCCCAGCCAGTACGTCCACAATATGATGGTTTGTACTGGTTCTGTTCAGGATTCAAGACTAGCAAAGTCTTTGGTGACTTTACATGCCCTGGGAGACAGTAGTCAGTCCCAGGGTATGGAGTCTATGTTGGGGAGTCCTTAGGACACCCCTGGGTCACGGCACAGAGGGTGCTGTGTAACCCACATCACAAAAATACATGAGGCCCTATGGAGTAAAATACCCCATAGCCCATTCAACACAAGGTTTAACCAAGAAAACACACTTCAACATGTCCAAGAGTGAGGGTAAAAGAGTCTCACTCTTGGCAGGAGAAAAAAAGAAACCCTAGAAATCCAGCAAAGCTGCTGGGGGACTCACTAGGTAGGGAAATTCAGCCTAAACAGAGAATTCTCCCTAACAGTCCTACCGTTGAAGTCCGCCCCAAGAGTGTTCACAAAATGCCTGGCACCAGTGGTGGCTCATCTACCTCTACAGGACATACATGTATACCTGTACCTGGACGACTGGCTGATACTTGCCAGCTTGCGGGAGCTGGCCGACGAACACACGATAGCAACCGTCCGAGTATTGATGGATCTGGGATTCTCCGTCAACTATCCGAAGTCCTGCTTAACGCCATAGCAGAACGCACTGTTCGTCAGCGCCAGACTCATCTGTGTCTTGCCTGGCGTAACCCTCGGAGGAGAGGCTAGCAGCCATTCCACAAAAGGTGCAACGGCTCTCGTCCGCGAAGACGGCCATGATGCAGGCCATCAAGTTGTTAATGGGCATGATGTCGTCCTGCATCTACCTCGTCCGCCTCTGCAATTTACAGATGCAACCCCTACAAGAATTCCTGGTTGCCCGTTTGATACAGGTGTCCGGAGATTTCAGAGACAAGATCACTCGCAGCGGTGGACTGCTCCCTTATCACCCAAGGCACAGGATTCCAAAACCCCCCATACCAGGAGACGGTCCCCACGGATGCCTCCCTGGAAGGTTGGGGAGCGCACACCAGACATCTGCATGCCAAAGGCCTGTGGCTGCCGTTGGAGAAGGATCTGCATATCAACATCCTGGAGCTACTGGCGGTGTTCTGGGCCCTCAAGTCGTTCCTACCGTCTCTGAAAGGCAAGGTGGTGGGGATCTTCACAGATACCACCACCACCACCACCATGTTCTACATCAGGAAGCAGTGGGGCGCTCGATCCCCAGCGCTCTCCAAGAAGGCCCAGGACTTGTGCCACTGGGCTGTCGGCCAGGGAAGTTCCTCGTTCCTCTTCACCTGGTGGGAGTCAAGAACACCATCACAGACTCCTTCAACAGGGAACTCCGCTCCTGCCACGAGTGGGAGCTTCGTCAGGATCAGGTGGACCACCCAAAATCGATCTGTTTGCGATGGCGGCAAACTCCAAATGCCAGCGGTTCGCCAGCAGGTTCCACAAACTGAGGAGCTTGGGTGGGACGTGTTCTCATTCCTGTGGGAATGACTGTTTCTGTACACATTCCCTCTATTCCCTCTTGTGCTACGAGTCATCAACACACTCAGACAGTGCCAATGCAAGATGATACTCATTGCCCTGGCGTGGACAAGGCAGATTTAGTATCCAGACCTTCTCAGCCTGTCAGTGGCGCCTCCAGTCAAGTTGCCGGTGGTTCCGGATCTGCTCACCAGAGAGGGAGGCACAGTCCTTCATCACAACCCAGGATCGCCGAACGTGAAGGCTTGGCTCCTGCAGCCTTCGAGTTTAGAGGTTATGAGTTGCCAGCGGACTGCAGGGAGATCCTCGCCAGAGCCAGGGCGTTGTCGACTTTGAAGTCCTACGGCCATAAGTGGAAGCGTTTTGCTACGTGTAGCCGGTCGCAGATTACCCCTCCTGAGGGTCGCCACTCCTCAGATCCTTCCATACTTGCTGTCCCTGGTAAAGGCTGGCCTGGCTCACGAATCCATCAAGGTTCATCTGGCGGCCATCTCCGGCTACACCAGATCCCTGGGGAGATCCTCGCTGTGGTCCCACAGAGTCGTCAAGGAGTTTCTCAAAGGCCTTTTCCGATTCTTCCCACCGGTGAAGGCTCCTGCCCCAGCTTGGGAACTCAGCGTGGTTCTGACGAGGCTCCTTGGTGGGCCCCCTTCGAGCCTATGCATCAGGCCGCGCTCAAGTTTCTCTCATGCAAGAGGGCTTTCCTTGTGGCCATCACCTCTGCCAGGCGTGTAGGTAGGTGAGATCCAGGCCCTATCGTGCAAGCAACCGTACCAGACATTCCATTAATCAAAGGTGGTACTGCGTATGCACCCCTCTTTCATGCCGAAGGTTCTGTCGGAATTCCACCTTAACAAGCCTTTGTTGTTGCCTGTTTTCTTCATCACCGGCAGAGAGAGCCTTGTGCCTTGAAGTTCTTCGTAACATGCACAAAAAAGTTTTCAGAAGACTTCAGTTGTTTGTGAATTTTGGTCCTGTGAACCATGGAAAGGCCTTGTCTAAGGCTTGCATTTGAAGATGGCTCTCCTGCTGCATCATGCACTGCCATCCGTTGGCAAACCGACTGCTGCCTGGCTGTCCGAGAGCCCACTCCACCAGAGCGATCGCGACAACGGTGTTCCTGTCTGGTCTGCCCCTGCTGGACATCTGCAGTGCTGCTACGTGGAGGTTCACACACAACTTCACGAAGTTCTACTGCATTGACCGGGATTCCAGGGAGAAGTCCAGAGTCGGCCAAGCAGTGCTACCCTACCTGTTCGCTTTGAGGTGAGTCTGTTCCAGTGGTCAGAGTTAATTGCTTATGTTGAGCCTTGCCACCTTTCATGGTTGTGTAATGTTGTACTGCTGTGTATTTGTTATTCACGAGAATGTGAATCCATGCCAGACACCATACTGGAGAGGTTTTAAGTTACTTACCTGTAGCTATTGTTCTCCAGCATGGGTCTGTCATGGATTCACATGGGAAGCCTCTCTACGGCCCCTCTGCGGCTCTTCTTCGTCATACTGCCACTTTACATGCTTGTCAAATCTGAAGGTGGCTGCCAGAGGTGGGACTTGGGGAGAGGCTTGTCGTGGATGGGGGCACTATGACCCAGAGGACAGGGATTGGTTTAGAGGAGAAATACAGTTTGAAAATAAAACTGTTTTTTCTTTTACTGAGGATTCCCAGCCTGAAGACGGGGAATATTCACGAGCATGTGAATCCATGCCAGACCCATGCTGGAGAACAATACTTACAGGTAAGTAACTTATACCGTCCCCTGCCTCTCTGCACTTAATTGAGCCACCACCCTGGCAGCACTTACCACGTCTTACCACTGCACTCTCACCCCCCTCTACCTATCGCCTGGCACTTCACCTGTTCCCTCCCCCTCAGACTTGCGTGATCAGAATGACACAAGGCCTGGTAAGATAGTTTGTTTTGTCCTCCCTCTGTCTACACTTCCTTGTCTTGTTGCGCCTCGAAACACTTGTATACAGGCACGTTATAAATGGCTTATATCATATCAACCAGTTGCACCCACGCTTCAACTGCAGCAAGTGGGGAACAACTTGCAATACCATATACAGCAGTGGCAACAGTTAACCACGACAAATGGGTGTTGGACATCATACAAAGTGGACACGTCCTAAAATTCCAAGGATACCCCCCCAATATTTCAACACCAATCACACTTAAACATCTTAACGTGCAGAGTCGAAAAACTGCTCCTCTAGCACGCAATTGAAAAAGTTCCAAATCATCAGAGGGGCAAGGGCACCTACTCAAGATTCTTCATGGTAAAAAAACCAGACATGTCATGGCGACCAATTCTGGACCTAAGAAGTCTGAACAAATATGTCATGAAGCAAAAGTTCAAAATAGTCACCTTGGCAGATGTCATAAAGTTTATAAAGGAGGGTGACTACCTAGCATCACTGGATCTCAATCACTATCAATTCAAAGTCCTCCCTTTTGGTCTATACTCGGCACCAAGAACATTCACAAAATGTCTAGCCCCAATAGCTGCGTTGTTTAGGAGATAAAGATTTCATGTGTCTCCATATTTTGACGATTGGTTAGTATGAGCACCATCGCACCGGGCAGCGGAAATAGCGATCCAGCAGTTGTCCAACACCCTCTTATGCCTCGGCTTCACAATAAAAGAAATCCTGCTTCAAGCCATCGAACACACTAGTGTTCCTAGGGGCACAGTTCAACACTGAGGGCCGGGTACCACCCACTGTAGAGAGGGCAGCGTCCATACCCCGTCTAGTCATGACATTCTACCCAGGCGCCAAGATGACAGTCAGAACCGTCAAGCAACTCTTAGGCACCATGTCGTCCTGCATTCCCCTAATACAACATTGCAGGTTGCAATTGAGACCACTACAAGGATTCCTAGCGGCTCAGTGGTCCCAGCTAACAGGAACATGGAACGACAAGCTGACAGTAACAAAGTCACTGAAAGACAGCTTCCGGTGGTGGCTCATGCCATCTCACAGCACCAATGGAATCCCATTCCGGAATCCTCCTGTTAAGGAGAATTCTCATTCAATGGCTAATTTCCCTTGCCTAGTGAGTCCCTCAGCAGCTTTGCTGGATTTCTGGAGTAATTTTTTCAGGTTTCAATTGGTTGGAGTTATGGGGATTGGGACTCTCTGTCCGCTGCGCACCTCCTATTAGTGGTTTTGGTTCAGCCTGCAGCCTGGATCATGGTTCGTCTGGGGACCAACTCCAAGGTTCCCAAATGATTGGATGCTTTGCGGGATGACAAACCTTTGAATGCGTGTTGGCGCTGGCTGGATACGATTGCCCAAATTCTGGCAAAATCATCAGTGTGGCAATTAATGCCAGTTGGTCAACATTGGTGAGCCTGACTGACAACGACCGGCAATCTCCGCCGACCCTGGCATCAGACCAGGCTACTCAGCCCAACCTGGCACCCGGCCCTGGGAGGGCGAGCAACCAACTCTACTTAGTCTAACATCCTGTTCACAATTGCCTTGAAAAAGACTCAGGTCGAAACGCGCGTCGGCTGTTTACACTCACCAATGTTGACCAACTGGCATTAATTGCCAAGATGATTTCTTGGTTATGGTATACCAATATAAATAAAAAACCACATGCACCAGTAATTCTAAGACTGGACCTTGACTTAAAACAAAAGGCATAACTGCCAGAATTTGGGCAATCGTATCCAGCCAGCGCCAACACGCATTCAGAGGTTTGTCATCCCAAAAAGTTATTTTTTTTCACTTGGTAAGAGTGTGAGCTTTTCCCCCACTCTTACCCATGTTTTGCCATGTGTATTACATCTGTTTTTGTGATTGTGGGCTCCGGAGCGCACCACTTCAGTAGCCCCTTTCTTTTGTGTGTTACACAGCACCTTCAGTGCAGTGACACAGGGTTGTCTTTTAGACTTCCCACCGACTCAATTTCTGGGGCTGACTACTGTCCCCCAGAAAAGGGTAAAGTTGCCATTAACTTTACTTAGTCATTTAACCACAGATCAAGTACAACCTATCTTACATGGGGTATTGAAAAGTGTTACTTCTTATCCCTTTTTATCTATACCTCCTAGAGCCTTGTTTTGCTCTTTTAACATTTAGACTTCGCTGGTGGCAGTGGTATCTACCCTAATTTTTCTACCGCTTTTATACTATATAAACGTCGTATTGTTTTAGGCTATTATATTAGTCGCGAACCTAAACGCGCTTGACCAAATACTTTTTCTTTTGGCTCCAGTCGGGTTTATTCTCCATTTCTTTTTGTTAAAGTCCTTCTTGTGTTTTACTTTGCGCGGCAAACCAGGCGGGCTTCTGCCAAGAAGCCCTCCTCTAGGCGCCTGGGTGTCTAGATGGGCTGAATGTGAGGGAGGGGTGTAGTCACCCCCTGCACAGGGTATCCTAGGAAGCCCAAGTCGCACTTTGCCATGATTGGCTGAGGTGGTTGTCCGGGCTGGACAGCCACCCTGCTGCATGATTGACAGCCAGGCTGTGTGAATGGGGGATTTCGCATAAAAGGCAGGACTCTTGGGCTGGAAGTCAGAGTCGCCACTGGAACTACAAGGAACCGAAGAGAAGTGGAGAAGAAGGCGGCTGCTGCAACTATCCCGTCCCGGTGAAGCCCTGCTGCAGTCCTGAGCTATCTACCCTTCGACGACCAGAGAAGATCCAGTTCGGAGTCTTCTTCCCTTGAGCCTGGTGGGGTCAACCAGCTCATCTTCCACAGCCAGAGGATCCTCTTCTTGGTCGAAATTGCTGCACACTGCTGTAGTGGTCCGGATAGCCATCTGAAGAGCCTCTTCTGTTTTTAAGGAGCGCACCTTTTATTCACCGTTGCTGCTGCTGGCTTCATCCCTGCGTAGTGCAGACCCCTCCAGACGTCATCCTTTTTGCTGAAGCTCCAGGAACCGTGGGTCTGCAGGAAACTACCAGGCACAACTGCCGTGGCACCAGCTTGGTTGTAGTATATTTTACGTGTGGTTTTGAATTAATAGAAGTGTTGTATCTATAACAAATGGTTTTAAAATAAATGTACTTATATTTTTTACCCAAATCCTTGAGTCAGTGTTTGCTAGAGTCACAGTAATTGTAGTCCCTTTGTGTAATCTCTGCTACTGCTCATATACTCTTGAGATAAGCCTGGCTGCTCCACTAGGCTTCTCCGCTACTGCTACCACTTTAACATAGTAGTACATGCTTGTACCAAAGGTGAACTTGCATTACCACTTGTAGTCTTAATTGTGTGTAATGGTCCCTAAGGGCACTGCACAGGATTCTGCCTAACACCTCCCTTTCAGGAAACTCTAATCACGGATGCCTCACTAACCGGATGGGGCGCACATGCAAACCAGTTATCAGTAAGGGGCCGTTGGTCCCCGACAGAGACAGAACTCCACATCAACATGCTAGAGCTTAAAGCAGTAGCACACACCCTTCACTCGTTCCAACCAGTGCTCATAGACAAAGTTTTAAGAGTGTTCACAGACAACACGACCACAATGTATTATGTGCGAAAACAGGGGGGCACGAGGTCAAGCGCGCTCTCCAGAGAAGCTCACAGTTGTGGCACTGTGCCATTGAAATCAACATGCAAATACAAGCATTTCACCTTCCGGGGAAGGAAAACGAAACTACAGATCAACTGAGCAGAGCCAACGAAAATCGCAACTGGCGGACAGGAAGCTCCAACAAATCTTCAACAAGTGGGGAACGCCGACCATCGATTTGTTTACCACACGGCAGAACAAGAATGGCCGCTGTTCGCAAACCGATGTCCGCACCCTCAATCGCTAGGTGACGCATTCGGAATGTCATGGGGAGGAATATTTGCCTATGCGTGCCTTCCAATGCCAGTTATACGCTAGGTCCTACAAATTATTGCAACGTACAAGTGTACCGTCATTCTCATAGCACCAACATGAGCAAGACAACCGTGGTTCTCAGAGCTTCTTCACCTGTCTCAGTGCAGTACAATCTCTCTGGGTCAAGAGCCCGACCTGCTGACTATGTGCAACCAGCAGGTGCGACACCATAACCCAGCAGTGCTCAACTTAAAGGCCTGGCTCCTGACTTCAAGTTTGGAGAAGTCCCACTTGCGCAGGAATTCAGAAACATCCTTAAGGCCGCCAGGGCAGAGTCCACAAACCGATCATATGGTTACAAGTCAAATCGGTTTTGCACTTGGTGTTCTCAACAACAATTGGATCCGTTAGGGGTGGAACCTCATCAAATCCTACCATACCTGTTACAATTAGCAAAAGATGGTTTATCTCACTCGTTCATCAAAGTGCATTTGGTAGCAATTTCTAGATACGCCAGAAAGCAAGGAAAAGCTCCCATTTTCAGATCCTGCATTGTAAAACACTTCATGAGGGGTCTGTTCAGCACCTATCTCCCTCAAAAGAAAGTGCTCCCTCAGTGGAGCTTAAACACTGTGCTGTCTGCACTAATGAAACCTCAGTTTGAACCTATGACACCTGCAGACATAAAGTTTGTGTCCTGGAACACTGCCTTTCTGGTAGCAATCACATCTTTCAGACAGGTGTCAGAAATACATGGTCTGTCAGTTAAACCTCCATATCTACAGTTTGAAAAGATCAAGGTCATCTTAAAAACAAATCCTACATTTGTTCCCAAGCTGTTGTCCAACTTCCACCTGTACACTGAAATAACCTGCCGGTTTTCTTCGCACATCCATCCACACCAGCTGAATAAGCTCTACATTTGCTTGATCTTCAGAGAGTCCTGAAGTTCTACATAGACGGAACCAAACACTTTTGACAAACTTCTCAACTATTTGTAGCTTTTGGCCCCTCTAATAAAGGTCAGCCCATTTTCAAAGCAAGGGATTACCAAATGGGTTTCCACCGCAATTTCAACAGCGCACATCCAGGCCAAGCAGCTGCTACAAGGACCCGTTCATGCTCATTCCACTAGGGCAGTTGGGTCTTCGGCAGCACTATGGGCAGCGGTCCCTCTGTCGGACAAATGCTGCGCAGCAACCTGGGCAGTTCCGCACACTTTCGTCACACATTACTGCATGAAGGGACCAGGGGAGGCTGAAGCAAGGGTCGGAAGAGCCATTCTACAACACTTGTTTCAATATGGTAGGCCTTCTCCGTTTACACCTCCTGTTACAAATTGTTAACTGCTGTGGCAATCTATTCAAAGTATGTGCATCCATGAAAGATCCAATGCTGGAGAAGGAGTATGTTCCTTACCTGTAACTCCTGTTCGCCAGCATTGGTATCTTTCATGGATTTACATGCACCCACCTACCACCCGTAAGGGAGCAAGGCTCCTTTGCACCAAATCTCATATCTCTGGGGTTAGAATCTGAAGATGGCCTCCTGGGTGGGGCTTGTCACTCGACGTCCCATTGGCTGAGGCAGAATGCACCCAAAAGATCATGGTTGGGCTACTAAAGTGAGCTTAAAAGTTCTATTATAAGCAATAATAAAATATTATGAGGATTCCCCGCCTGTCAGTGGGAATATTCAAAGCATGTGAATCCATTAAAGATACCAATGCTGGAGAACAGGAGTTACAGGTAAGCAACATACTCATTCTCTCTCTAGCACAGTTTAGTCAAGTCTCACCGTAACCCTTATCTGGTTCTAATACTTCCCTCCACACCAACATTCCCCCTCCGACCCTTTCTAGGCTAGTGTTTCAGGTATCGTCTACCAGGGAGGATCTGGGCGTTCTCGCTCGCAAGGCACTTTGTTGCTTATAGCCCACCTTGACTTTAGGTTTTTCGCACCTCGCCATGGGGTCTGGTATCTCTTCCATGCTTTGGGGTCCTGTCGATCTCACCCCAGTGTTCACCTCTCTCACCACGCCTTGTTGTCCTTCTCACGACCCGCCTTGGTCCTGCCGTACATGTTGTTGTTGACTAAGTCGGAGCTGGCGCACACCTCCATCAAGGTGCATCTGGAGGCTATCACCCGCTACACCAGGTCTCCGGGACGGTATTATCTTTGGTTGCACCATCTAGTCAAGGAGTTCAAGGACTGTTCCGTTCATTCCCCCCGTTGAAGGCACCTGCCCCGGCGTGCAAACTCAATGTGGTACTGACTAGGCTCATGGGGCCCCCCATTCGAGCCAATGCATCAAGCTCTGCTTAAGTTCCGGTCTTGGAAGACCGCTTTCCTCGTGGCCATCACCTCTGCCAGGATAGTAGGTGAGATCCAGGCCCTGTCCTTCAAGCAGCCTTATTTGACTTTCCACAAGACGAGAGTGGTGCTGCAGACGCACCCCTCCTTCATGCCCTGGTTTCATCTGAACAAACACTTGGTGTTACCTGTGTTTTTTCTGACGCCTTCGTCGCCGGCTGAGAGGACTCGCTGGATGTGGCTCAAGCGCTAAAGTTTTATGTGGCCCGCACAAAGAGTTTCTGGAAGACTTCTCAGCTTTTTGTGAACTTTGGTCCTGTGAACCATGGGAAGGCCTTGTCTAAGGCTTCCATCTCCAGGTGACTCTCTGGCTGCATCACTCATTGTCACCGGTTGGCAAACCGACCGCTGACTGGCCGTCCGAGAGGCCATTCTACCAGAGCGATCGCTGCGATGACGGCTTTCTTTTCTGGTGTGCCCCTGCTGGACATATGCAGGGCTGCTACGTGGAGGTCTACGCACACCTTCACGAAATTCACAAAATTCTACTGCATCGACAAGGATTCCAGAGAGGAGTCCATAGTCAGCCAAGCAGTGTTACACAACCTGTTCGCTTGAAGATGAGCCTGGTGAGGAGGTAAGAATAATTGTTTCTGTTGAGCCTTGCCACCTCCTATGGTTGTGCGTGTATGTACTGCTATGTATTCTTTATTCACAAACCTGTGAATCCATGCCAGACCCCATGCTGGAGAATGAACAAGTTTCTTACCTATAACTGTTCTTCAGCATGGGTCTGGCATGGATTCACATGCAAACCCCTCTGCGGGTGGTCTTGGTCATACTGCCACTTTACGTGCTACCAAATGCGAAGATGGCTGCCAGAGGGGCTTAGGGAGGGGGCAGTCAGGAGGTGGGGGCAGTATGACCCAGAGCTCAGTGATTTGTTTATAAACTGACTTTCTCCTTTAAACCAAAGTAAAACTGTTTTTTCTTTTACTGAGGATTCTCAGACGGGGAATATTCATGAACATGTGAATCCAGGCCAGACCCATGCTGGAGAACAACAGTTACAGGTAAGTAAATTGTTCCTTCTAGTATAAATCGAAATGTTATTTTAATAAAAGTTAGTGAAAGAGAAAATATTGTCCAGCATTGAAACTTTTGTAGATTCTGTCCGGTACTGAATCGTGACCCGCCGAAGCTGCTGGGCCCCACAGTCCCCATGAGATGTGTAGTCTACTACTGGCTGATACAGCAGAAGTCTTTACACCCCAGAGGGAAAGGCAAAGTGGATAAAATAAAAAAGAGAACACAGGTCACTCTCTCCAACAAGCTGTACACCTGCAGAGAATGACATTAATGATATGTTAACTCCCTTTCAAACCAAGTACCAAACCCAAGATTCCCTGAAATTCCCTGCATACCTGGAAGGCTGAATTATTTCAGCAGCTCCTCCCAATTCTTTTAGTCAATGTTGAGTTTGAAAGGTAGCTATTTCCTTTATAACACTAAATAAAGGAGCCTGACTTCATGAAATAAAGAAATGAAGTTCACCAAATTCCCAATTGCAAACCTTAAATTGTTCTTGGAGGAATGGTAGCTTTCTTTTAAAGGAATTATGCTTTTAACACTTCTTTTCAGAAGTCTCTATCTTCATTGTATTGCATCTTGAGTCTGTACTTTAAACATTGTATTTACACCATTAAGTTTGAGCTTCAGTGAGCAGCAGTATACCCTTGGCGTTTACACTGTAATTCATAAGGTTCACTCCATAAGCACTTCAGATAAATTATAGTAGATCGCTGACTATGCACTGCTCTACTTCTTTCTGGAACTTTAGTAAAGCGCCTGCGTGGGTCCGTCCCATGCCTCCGATAATTGAAAGAAAGAAAGAAGCAAGAAAGTCACCAAGTTAATGCGTGCGAGCGGTGCATTCAATGGTAAGGCCTACCGTCACGCGCGTATTCAAAAGGAGCACCTTAATTGAACAGGCAAGAGAAACGAAAAAAGAAATGGTTTGTTTTCACTCGCAGCACGCGCAGCTTCAGCATTCACTCCAGGCGACTGAATGAACACACGAAAAGTGCATCAAGAGTCTCAGCTGTTCAGAGATTTATGCCGCTGACTTCTCAGTTCTAGTTGAATTAAAATAGTTTTCAAATGAGGTTGACTGTCTTTCTCACTAACTAAATACCTAAACTAAAATAACTATAAACAACCTGACAGATTGCTTCAGTGAAAAAATAATTGCGCGATAACACACCTTGTAGGAAACCTCTCTATTTTTCGTGCATCTGGAGCTCTTGTGGGCTCGAGCCCAGATCTGACTCCATTTCTCTGGCTCGATTGTTCTGCCAATGTCTTTTTCCCATTTGAGCATCTACAGTTCTTTTTTGGACGGGTCCGACCTGTCAAGCAATTTGTAGAAGGTCGAAATGTTCCCTTTGGGGGGATTCAACGAGAGGGTCCGATCTAGGGCTGTTAGCTCTCTGCCTGAAAAACAATAGAATGAGGAAAGCACACCCTATCTTCTGTGTGATTTATTGTAGAAAGTTTTCGTGTTTTTTAACTCTTGTACTAAACAGTTTTTTCTGGGTGCCGGGGAGAAAAGATATGACTCTGGTATCTAAAAGTCAAGAAAAAATAAAAGAGAAATGTAGTTCCCATTGGTAATAGGAACTCCCGTCCCCTGCACACCATTCAAATATGGAAAAATAGTTTTCCAAACAAATCTCAATATTTTTTCGTGATTTTTAAATAGTTATTCTGTCATGCAATCTCAAAAACGTTTTTTTTAAATATCCACATTCAACCTCAACGTGTTCCCAAATTGCAATTAACAATTCAATCCACAGCTTTTACACTTTTCAAATAATTTGATATTTAATACATTTTTCAATTTAAATTCAAAATATATCTAGCATAAATTTGTTATTTTCTTTTGAATTCACTTCACTCAAATAACTTTAGTTATGCAAGTAACGAAACAAAAATTAGTTGTTTTCACCAATGACACAAAATTAAAAAAATAGCTCAACGCGTTTCGAGAGATTTGACTCTCTTCTTCAGGAGCACTAACACTATTTTCTTCACACTTTAATCTCTCATTTTTTGATTCTTCATAATAATGTCCAAACAATGATATAATGGTTTTAGAAAGCGAACTTCATCCCTCTTTAGTAAATGAACACTCCTTCGTCAGTTTCCGTTGCAACTATTCCATTGTGAAATGATGGAAACGTCATCCTTCTAAGTTTCCCAATTCGTTTTTGATTATCTGTAAATGATAGGATATGTTTATGTGTTACTTAATGTCCTTAGTATTGTCAAATACTGTGTAATTATACTTCAAACTGTGTAATATCCAATCGTACCTGTGTGTTCCTATCGGAACGGATGACACCTCTTCCCAGATTTCAAAAGCCAGTTATATTTCTTAACACAATTCCAACTTGGTATTCTGCTGAATGTTCAATCGACTTCACGGTGCTTATACCTCTCTCTTCGTGTATAACCGTTTCCTCCCTGTGTTATAACCATAATTTACGTCAATACATTAGCTAGCTTGCCCGTATTTGCATGTGTTGTAAAAAGATGATTAATTTGTGGAACTTCCTCTGTTTACCTGAACCAGTAGCAGAATGCCGCTGTGAACGTTCCTTTACTCAACACTCCTATTCTCTCCTTTCGCTGTGTCTCCGTGAGTGTCTCTATCTGTTGAGGATGTTCACTGTTAGTATTGTTTACACATCTTGTTAATTTAGCGCTTAACAGGTCCAAATTTCAATACCAAATCGTTTGAATTTTACCTGAACTAACTGTTCGACCGTCCCCGCACTGCTTCTTCTTGTTTCCAAGTTAGCCTGGTTGCCTGGCAACTAGTACCTTTGTACTCATGTGATCATGTCACCTGATTCTTTGGAATTATGGGTATCGTAGTTTACATTTTTTCATTGAATGCGAGTTAAAGCTCAAACGTGGTAAAAGGTGGTAAAAGGTGAGTGTTATGAGAAAAATAAGCATTCTAAGTGCATGTATTGACTATTTCTGTTGAATTTTACTAAAGACCCATGATACTAGGGTCGTAAAGATCTATGATCCTGTTCTTTATTGTCATTAGTATTTACGTGATCTACTCACATGATTCTAAGGAATTGCGGGAACCGTAGTTTTTCCTTTTTCTTCTATGAAATTCGATCCTTTGACTTTAATAACTGAACGTTATATGCAGGGTGACCATACTTGCATTAATTATGTCTGTGGAATATTACCCAACAAGAATGGTCGTGTTTGTACGTAATAGTGCATTATGGAACTCGAAGTCCCTATGAGTAGGTCTCTTTTCTACCTGTGTTACAAAGTCTCTTCCCCCAGGTGCATTTATTATGACATTAGTTAATCATTTTACCTTTTCTCCCCAATGTTCCGGATCATTTTTCCATCAGATCACAATGTAATTTACATTTTTGTTACTCCTCTTTTCAAACACATTTATCTATTTCTCCGACTTTTTGTAGTACCGCCCCCATTTCTAGTTGTAATTTATAGGGCTGCTCAATGCCCTAATCTTACACATCTTTTTCATAGAAATGAGCTTAAGCTGTATTCCTCATTCATTCCTTTCGGTTCCAGGGCATCTAACTTGTGAATCCAGAACATTTCTCTGCGTGTTAATATTTGTTCTAGATTACCACCTCTGGGTGGTCTCATGATTGTTTCCAGGATTACAAATTTTAGTTGTGATATTGTGTGATCTTGCTCTTTAAAATGTCTTGCCACAGGTGATTTTGTATTGCCAGTTCTGATATTAGATTTATGTTCTGAAATGCGGTCTTTGGCACGTCTGATAGTTTGCCCCACATAATATTTGCCACACGGGCAGATTAATCCATATATGACACATTTACTTTCACATGTTGCATAATGTTGTAGGTTTATTTTTTGTCCTGTGTATGGATGTCTTATTGTCGGACCCTTTTGTACGTTGTTACATTGACTGCAATTCAAGCAGGGGAACGTACCCTTCTTTGGTTTCCCAAGAAATCTTTGTTGTATCTTGCTAACCCTTTCTGATTTAACTATTGAATCTCGTAGGTTCTTTCCTCTGGTATATGCCATTAGTGGTGGTTCTGGAAAGAGACCACTAATTTGTGGGTCTAACCTTGTGATTTTCCAGTTTTTTTGTAGCGTCCTTTTGATGTGTGCACTCTTTGTTGAATATTCTGTGAGGTAGATCAATGGAGGATTACTTCTATCTTCCTTCCGTTGTTGTTTTAGGAGTTCTGTCCTTTTTTTTAGTTTACATTTCTCTTTAGCTTGAGATAAAATCATTTCTGGAAATCCCCTCTCTTTGAATCTCTCTATCTGTTCCTTCTCAATGTCTTCATATGTATCTTCTTTCGAAATAATCCGTTTTATTCTTTGAAGTTGGCTCAATGGTAAATTCTTTTTTAAATGATGTGGATGATGACTTGTAAAAAACAAGCTGTTATTCACATCTGTAGGTTTCCTGAACACTGTTGTATGTAATTTCCTTTGTTCTGGAAATATTTTCACATCCAAAAAGTGAATTGCTGGATCGCCTACCGCTAGGGTAAACTTAATTCGGTTATTGCATGTATTCAGATATTCGAAAAATGATTCTAACTCCTGCTTGGTACCTTTCCAAATGGCAAATATATCATCTATGTACCGTCTCCACATGGCCAAATGCATTGACCATGTGGGGTGCTCCAGTATATATTGAGTTTCAAAGTGAAACATGAAAATGTTAGCATATGCTGGGGCCATTGCTGACCCCATTGATGTACCAGATGTTTGTAGGTAGTATTTACCTTGACACCTGAAATAGTTGTTGTTTAATACTATTTTTGCTAATTCTATAACAAATACTTGATTCCCTGGAAAAAACTCTTGTTTGAGTAATATTCATTCTAAGGCTTCCAGTCCTTCTTCATGTGGGATCGATGTGTATAGTGATTGAACATCTAATGTGAATAGGATCCAATCATCCTCAATTTGGTTAATGTTGTTCAAGACATTCAAAAAATGTGTCGTGTCTCTCAAGTATGTTGAAGTAGTTTGTACAATTGGTTGGAGTAATTTGTCTAAATATCTTGATAATGGATCGAACAGGCAGCTACAGAGAGCGTGTTCGATCCATTATCAAGATATTTAGACAAATTACTCCAACCAATTGTACAAACTACTTCAACATAATTGAGAGACACGACACATTTTTTGAATGTCTTGAACAACATTAACCAAATTGAGGATGATTGGATCCTATTCACATTAGATGTTCAATCACTATACACATCGATCCCACATGAAGAAGGACTGGAAGCCTTAGAATGGATATTACTCAAACAAGAGTTTTTTCCAGGGAATCAAGTATTTGTTATAGAATTAGCAAAAATAGTATTAAACAACAACTATTTCAGGTGTCAAGGTAAATACTACCTACAAACATCTGGTACATCAATGGGGTCAGCAATGGCCCCAGCATATGCTAACATTTTCATGTTTCACTTTGAAACTCAATATATACTGGAGCACCCCACATGGTCAATGCATTTGGCCATGTGGAGACGGTACATAGATGATATATTTGCCATTTGGAAAGGTACCAAGCAGGAGTTAGAATCATTTTTCGAATATCTGAATACATGCAATAACCGAATTAAGTTTACCCTAGCGGTAGGCGATCCAGCAATTCACTTTTTGGATGTGAAAATATTTCCAGAACAAAGGAAATTACATACAACAGTGTTCAGGAAACCTACAGATGTGAATAACAGCTTGTTTTTTACAAGTCATCATCCACATCATTTAAAAAAGAATTTACCATTGAGCCAACTTCAAAGAATAAAACGGATTATTTCGAAAGAAGATACATATGAAGACATTGAGAAGGAACAGATAGAGAGATTCAAAGAGAGGGGATTTCCAGAAATGATTTTATCTCAAGCTAAAGAGAAATGTAAACTAAAAAAAAGGACAGAACTCCTAAAACA
This sequence comes from Ambystoma mexicanum, assembly GCF_040938575.1. Lineage (NCBI taxonomy): Eukaryota > Metazoa > Chordata > Amphibia > Caudata > Ambystomatidae > Ambystoma > Ambystoma mexicanum. The sequence goes on along the minus strand of NC_090931.1, from coordinate 902,391,589 downwards.
ACAACGGAAGGAAGATGGAAGTAATCCTCCATTGATCTACCTCACAGAATATTCAACAAAGAGTGCACACATCAAAAGGACGCTACAAAAAAACTGGAAAATCACAAGGTTAGACCCACAAATTAGTGGTCTCTTTCCAGAACCACCACTAATGGCATATACCAGAGGAAAGAACCTACGAGATTCACTAGTTAAAGCAGAAAGGGTTAGCAAGATACAACAAAGATTTCTTGGGAAACCAAAGAAGGGTACGTTCCCCTGCTTGAATTGCAGTCAATGTAACAACGTACAAAAGGGTCCGACAATAAGACATCCATACACAGGACAAAAAATAAACCTACAACATTATGCAACATGTGAAAGTAAATGTGTCATATATGGATTAATCTGCCCGTGTGGCAAATATTATGTGGGGCAAACTATCAGACGTGCCAAAGACCGCATTTCAGAACATAAATCTAATATCAGAACTGGCAATACAAAATCACCTGTGGCAAGACATTTTAAAGAGCAAGATCACACAATCTCACAACTAAAATTTGTAATCCTGGAAACAATCATGAGACCACCCAGAGGTGGTAATCTAGAACAAATATTAACACGCAGAGAAATGTTCTGGATTCACAAGTTAGATGCCCTGGAACCGAAAGGAATGAATGAGGAATACAGCTTAAGCTCATTTCTATGAAAAAGATGTGTAAGATTAGGGCATTGAGCAGCCCTATAAATTACAACTAGAAATGGGGGCGGTACTACAAAAAGTCGGAGAAATAGATAAATGTGTTTGAAAAGAGGAGTAACAAAAATGTAAATTACATTGTGATCTGATGGAAAAATGATCCGGAACATTGGGGAGAAAAGGTAAAATGATTAACTAATGTCATAATAAATGCACCTGGGGGAAGAGACTTTGTAACACAGGTAGAAAAGAGACCTACTCATAGGGACTTTGAGTTCCATAATGCACTATTACGTACAAACACGACCATTCTTGTTGGGTAATATTCCACAGACATAATTAATGCAAGTATGGTCACCCTGCATATAACGTTCAGTTATTAAAGTCAAAGGATCGAATTTCATAGAAGAAAAAGGAAAAACTACGGTTCCCGCAATTCCTTAGAATCATGTGAGTAGATCACGTAAATACTAATGACAATAAAGAACAGGATCATAGATCTTTACGACCCTAGTATCATGGGTCTTTAGTAAAATTCAACAGAAATAGTCAATACATGCACTTAGAATGCTTATTTTTCTCATAACACTCACCTTTTACCACGTTTGAGCTTTAACTCGCATTCAATGAAAAAATGTAAACTACGATACCCATAATTCCAAAGAATCAGGTGACATGATCACATGAGTACAAAGGTACTAGTTGCCAGGCAACCAGGCTAACTTGGAAACAAGAAGAAGCAGTGCGGGGACGGTCGAACAGTTAGTTCAGGTAAAATTCAAACGATTTGGTATTGAAATTTGGACCTGTTAAGCGCTAAATTAACAAGATGTGTAAACAATACTAACAGTGAACATCCTCAACAGATAGAGACACTCACGGAGACACAGCGAAAGGAGAGAATAGGAGTGTTGAGTAAAGGAACGTTCACAGCGGCATTCTGCTACTGGTTCAGGTAAACAGAGGAAGTTCCTCAAATTAATCATCTTTTTACAACACATGCAAATACGGGCAAGCTAGCTAATGTATTGACGTAAATTATGGTTATAACACAGGGAGGAAACGGTTATACACGAAGAGAGAGGTATAAGCACCGTGAAGTCGATTGAACATTCAGCAGAATACCAAGTTGGAATTGTGTTAAGAAATATAACTGGCTTTTGAAATCTGGGAAGAGGTGTCATCCGTTCCGATAGGAACACACAGGTACGATTGGATATTACACAGTTTGAAGTATAATTACACAGTATTTGACAATACTAAGGACATTAAGTAACACATAAACATATCCTATCATTTACAGATAATCAAAAACGAATTGGGAAACTTAGAAGGATGACGTTTCCATCATTTCACAATGGAATAGTTGCAACGGAAACTGACGAAGGAGTGTTCATTTACTAAAGAGGGATGAAGTTCGCTTTCTAAAACCATTATATCATTGTTTGGACATTATTATGAAGAATCAAAAAATGAGAGATTAAAGTGTGAAGAAAATAGTGTTAGTGCTCCTGAAGAAGAGAGTCAAACCTCTCGAAACGCGTTGAGCTATTTTTTTAATTTTGTGTCATTGGTGAAAACAACTAATTTTTGTTTCGTTACTTGCATAACTAAAGTTATTTGATTGAAGTGAATTCAAAAGAAAATAACAAATTTATGCTAGATATATTTTGAATTTAAATTGAAAAATGTATTAAATATCAAATTATTTGAAAAGTGTAAAAGCTGTGGATTGAATTGTTAATTGCAATTTGGGAACACGTTGAGGTTGAATGTGGATATTTAAAAAAACCGTTTTTGAGATTGCATGACAGAATAACTATTTAAAAATCACGAAAAAATATTGAGATTTGTTTGGAAAACTATTTTTCCATATTTGAATGGTGTGCAGGGGACGGGAGTTCCTATTACCAATGGGAACTACATTTCTCTGTTAGCTCTCTGCCGCCTATTTTCTTGGCCGCTCCGCTGGATAGCCAATGCCTGAGCTGGGCGTAGCGGAATCTTTCCGTCTCAAGGATAGAGAATTTGGCCCTGCATTCCTCGAAGTTTAGAGGGTTCCCGTTCACATAGAAATCCACCATGGTTCCCAAGCCGCCCTCCTGCCATCTGATAAATGTGTTTGGGGCGAGACCCAGGGAGAAGTCAGGATTGCCCCAGATTGGGGTGAGCGGACCTGTCGGGCTTCTGCATTTCCAGAGGTGGGCCACTTTCTTCTAGCTCGATCAGTGTTCCACGTTGCCGGTAGCAGGTCCTTGTGCCTGGGGATGTTGCCTACTTTCAAGTGGTAGAGGGCTTCATTCGGGGAAGGGCTCCAGTCCTCCTCCAGTTTCAGCCATCTGGCTCTATTGGTGGTTGTTCTCCAAGCAAAGGCGTGAGAAAGCTGGGCTGCAAGGCAGTATCTGGCCACATCTGGGGCCCCGAGGGCAGGGCCACGGAGCATGATGTGTCTTGGGATTCGCGGTTTCTTGCCCTCCCAGACATATTTCAAAATGGCACTTTGCAGTTTTTGCAAGGCTTTCGTGGGGATGGTTGTGGGGAGCGCCAGGCAGAGGTAGAGCAGTCTTGGGAGCAGGTTCATTTTCAGCGCCGAGATGCGACCGAACCAGGAGATTTCCTGCTTGCGCCAGCGGCCTAGGTCGTCTCTGAGATCTTTGAATAGTTGTGGGACATTTGTTCTGTATATGTTTTCCGATTTGGACGGGATCTGGACCCCCAGGTAGTTTATCTGCGCTTTGGCCCACTGGATCGGGTAGGAGGTGTGCAGTCGCTCCACGAGGCTGCCCGGCATGTTGACTCCCAATAGCGATGGACTTGGTGATGTTTATCGTGAACCACAAGGCTTCTTTAAATTCCTAAAGCTCCTTCCATAGGGCTGTCATGGACCCCTCTGCTCGGGTTAGAGTGAGCAGTATATCGTCCGCATAGAGGGCTGTTTTGTAGGATTCTCCCTTAAGTTCCAAGCCCTGGATTGACGGGTTGCTCTGGATCCTGGTGGCCAGTGGTTCCATGCAGAGGGCGAAGATGAGCGGGGAGAAGAGGCACCCCTGCCTGGTCCCCCTCGTGATGCTGATTTTCCTGGAGCAAGCTCCGTTCAATCTCAGGTGGGTGGACGGATGCTGGTAGTTGGCGAGGGCCCATTTCCTAAAGTTCGGGCTAAACCCATAGTGGCATATCGAATGCTTTGTGAGCGTCCAATGAGAGAACCACCAAGGGGGAGCCCATTCTGTGCGCTGACTCGATGATATTGATTTTCGTTCTGATGTTGTCCTGCGTATTGCAGCCTGGGATAAACCCAGTTTGGTCTGAGGATGGGGGGCCAGTCTGTTGGCCAGGATTTTGGTGAACAGTTTGGCGTCATTGTTCAGTAGCGTGATAGGACTGAATGACGCGCAAAGTGTGCAGACTTTGCCTGGTTTTAAGATGAGCGATGTGGAGGACTCTTCCATAGATGGTGTGGTGGCCCCCGAAGTTAGGAAGGAGTTGAACAGAGCAGCCAGCTGCGGAGCCAGGATGTGGGCAAACTTCTTATAAAATCTTGTGGTGAGTCTGTCTGGCCCGGGGGACGTGTTCCTCAGAGCGCGAATCGTGTCGGATACTTCCTCCGTTTTGATTGGCTGCTCCAGAGCTTCTAGTGCCGGGTGTATCGGGAGCTTCTGGGTGGCCGCCAGGAAACTGGCCCGTGCTGGGGCGGCCGTGGGTGGTCCTGCCACAATATCTTCATGGTGCTGCGTCATAAGGTTGTGCTTCCCAGCCTCTAGGTAGCGCAGGGGGCCGGAGTGGTCCGACAGGCACTGAACAAAATTCCTCATTTGAGTTTTCTTCAGTTTGTGCACGAGGAGGCGGTTCGCCTTATTGCTATTAAGGTAGTAAAATTTTTTGGTGTACTGCAGGGCTCTGGCCTCCCGGTCTGCCTGGTGCATTTCTAGTTCTGCCTTTGCTCGTTTGAGGTCACGGCCGGTGGCTTTGGCCGGGCGCTTTTTGAAGCTGCTTTCCAGCTCCAATACTTTCCTCTCCAGGTTGGTTTGGTGTAGTTGGTTCAGACGGTGGAGCCTTGCTGTGGCATTCATGGCTACCCCCCGGATCACTGGCTTCATTGCATCCCAAGTGGTTGCCCAGGTGACGTCCGGGGTGGCATTCTCCTTGAAGTAGTTCACTAGTGTTTCTGCGAATTCGGCATTGATGGCTGTGTCCGAGAGGATGTGGTCTTGGAGTTTCCAGGGCCTGTGGTGTGCTTTCGGAAGCCCCTGAGTACGTAGGCTCAAGGTCACTGGCGCGTGGTCTGAGATGGTGATATGGCCTATGTCAATACCCTCAACGCAGGGGGCCAGAGGGCTGGAGGACAGTATCAGGTCAATCCTCGAGTAACCCTTGTGTACATGCGACAGGTGTGTGTAGTCTCTTGCTCCTTGGTTGAGGAATCTCCAGATGTCTAGGGTTTCTGTTTCCCTTAGGAATTCGGCCAAGGCTAGGGCGTTAATGAAGTCCTCTCTCGAAGGCTGCAGGGTTTTGTCCAAGTTGGGGTCTGGGGGCAGGTTGAAGTCCCCCCCAATGAGCAATTGGCCTCTGGCAAAGGCGGCTATATTCGGCAGGTGCCTACGGAGGAAAGGGCCTTGGTCCTTGTTGAGCTCTAGATGGTGACTAGGGTGATCGGTAGTTCGACCAGTAGGCCTCTAAGTAGCCGAAATCTGCCCTCAGGATCCTTTTTAGTGGTGACTTGGGTTAGGGGCAGATTGCCGCTGATGAGGATCACAAACCCTTTTTTGTTTCGCCGAGGTGAAGAAGCTTCTTTGATAGCTTCGGAAGTTGATGCGCTTCTCGTCAGGCTCCAAAAGGTGCGTTTCCTGGAGGAAGACTATGTCCGCGCCCTGGCGAGCTAACTTTTGCTCCACAAGTTTCTGTTTCCTAGGCGCGTTAAGGCCCAGACGTTCCAGGTCGTCACTTTAATAGTCTGTTCCGGGGTCCCCATCTGAGGCTTCCGTGGAAAAGTGTTCTGTCGCCCTCTGCCACATTGAGTCCCACTGACCCTTTTTGATTTGTCCTTTTTCTGTTGATATCACCCCTGCCCCCAACCCCTTGAGTGAACATCCAGGTCAGCCTGAACGGGGGCAGGCGACCGGTCCAACACGCCAAGTCAGTTGAAGGCATCAGTGCCTCCTGTGTAACCGGTGAAACTGATGGGGGGTGCCGCATGCGGGACTCAAGGGAATACCACTCTGGCTTAGGGGCCTCCATGGCATCAGAAATTTGAGAAGTTGGGCAGTTCCTGATGGGCAAGCCCCCGGGGGGGATGGGTCATCTGGACCCTGGACCGCTGTGTTCAAGTGCGTTATCTCCATCTGGTGCGAGGGCCCAGGTTGCGGGGAGTTGCGGGCTGGTGGGCTTCCCGATCTTGAGAGGCAGTTTTCATACTTAGCCGTTGTCGTTCTTCTTGTTTTTGATGGGGGCCGCACGGTCTGCGCCGTCTCTCGACTCGGGTCCAGGACTTCAGGGGCTCCGGCGGTCCTCCCCCCGAGGACCGGGCGGGCTCGTCCACTGCACCAGGCATCTCCTCTGGGTTCATGAAATTTGCTGCTTCTCTGGGGGTGAGGATGTGGCGGGTTTTGCCCTCCCAGGTGAAGGAAAGGGAGGTGGGGAATCCCCAGCGGTATGCAATCTTCCTCTCGCGGAGCCAGTCAGCCAGTGGTTTTAGGGCTTTCCTCTTTGCCAAGGTGACTGCCGCTAAATCCTGGTATAGGGAGATAACCGCGTCCCGGAAGAGTACTTGGGGGGCAGGGGGGGGCGGAGTTTCTAGCCTCGCGCATGATCTCTTCTTTGATCTTAAAGAAATGCACCCTCACTAGGACGTCTGGAGGGGAGGTGTTGCTTTGCCTAGACCTGGTTCTGTGGACTATGTCGAGCTCCAGGGGGGCCCCATCTGGGAGGGTAAGGATGAAGCGTAGGAGGTCGTTGACATAGGGCCCCGGCTCTGCATCGGAGATTCTGGGGGGAATTCCCCTCAGGCGGATGTTGTTGTGCCTGGATCTGTTCTCGGCATGCTCCTGTTTCAACTCCAGGGCCTCGCACCTGGCCTCAAGCACTGCAATTCGGTCCACAATCTCGCCAATTTCAAAGTTCTGCTCGAATAGGGTGGTTTCTATTTCTTCCGTTCTTGATTTCGCCTACCCTTTTGTCCAGGGTGGAGATCTTACCTTTCAGTTCCTCTGTCTTTTTGGTATTCTTTGGTGATCAACGCGAGGAGGTCCTGGAGGTCCCCTTTTGTTACCCCTTGTGATGATTGGTTAAGGCTGGCATCCACCTGGCACTCCGAGCTGGGCTCTTCGGGCCGCTCTCCCCGCTTGGGTTTCTCTGTCGTAGATGCCATGAACAGGGCAGGAGATGTCCGCTTGCTTCGGGGGTCTGGTGTTCCTGGGCATTCTGAGACATGGGTCGCTGGGCCTATGGGTGCGGCCCCCCAAGGCCTTTGTCGGTTGAGGGCTGATGTCCTAACTTCTGCCCGTGTTGGTTGAGGCAGTGCCGGGTTCTCAAGCACCCGATGTGCAGCGGTGGGGCTCCTGGTTCAACAGGCGTATCAGGGACCCCGTGGCAGAGGGTGGGTGGGTACGCAGATGGTCCAGGAGGTACCAGGCCTGTTAGATTGTGAGGGATCTCTCGGTGCTGGCAGGTCCTGGGGTGTACCGGTGTCACGTGTTGGGTTGCTGGAGTGGGGGCCCCCAGATTGCGGTGCTGGCGGTTCAAGGCCTCTGACCAGGCGTTTTTGGGGGCCGGCGAGAGGCGGCCAGGGGCCTGCGGGCTGCTGGTGGTCGGCAAAGTGGGCCCTGGTGCGCAGCGTAGTATTCAGAGCACCAGCAGGTGCCAGGACCGGCCGTCGGCAGGAGTCCCCCCACCTGTGCAGCAGGGGGCGGCGTGGAGGTAGGTTGTAGCACGATGTTTATTGAGGCCTCAGCAGATCTTCTTGGCCCCACTCCCACCCGGGCAGGAGGAGGGACCAGGAGTGGGGCGATGGACCTCCCAGCTGATGTATGGGGGTCACGCCCCACCCACCACGCTAGGGGAGCTTGAAGTTTCAGAGACCCGGGGGGGGGGGGGGGAGAGTGCAGGGATCACCCCCAGAATCGAGGCGCTACAGAGTCAGGTCCCCCTTCGCCTTGGGTTCGGGGTCAGGACGCAGGTGTGAGGGAGTGGTCTCCCCGGTGCAGCCAGTGTGGGCGTACCTGTCAAGGAGCGGGGCCACCGCTCTCCCAAAGCTCACTGCTTCTGAAGCTTGCCGCGCCAGGCGGCGGGAAGAGCAGGCACCTCCTCCGACGGGCGCAGATCGCCTCTGATGCTGCTGGAGCCTATGGGGTTCAGCCGCTGGCAAACCCTTCAGCGAACGGGGCCGCCGCACCCCCAGGGCTCACCTCCTCTGGTGATGTCTGCGCTGGGCGGTAGGGAGAGCAGGCACCTCTTCGGTCCGGCGCAAATTGCCTCCGATACTGCTGGAGAAGATGGGGATTCAGCCGCTCCCTCCTCCCCCTCTGCAGGCGCCCCTCCAGCCACACACAGGGAACTCTGCCGGATCAGTGGGCTGCTTCGTTATGCAGCGGTGCACGCTGCGCTCCTGGAAGGCTGCAGATCCTGGAGCGGGTCGCCTACGGGCGACGATGCTTCAGGGGAGGAGGCTCTGCATCCACGCCTCAAACTCCCCAGCACCGTCAGGTGACCCCCATGCCGCACTCCGGTCCTGGCACGACAGCAGGGCAGGCAGTCCCCTGTTGTCCGGGGGCCCGCTGTGAGCAATGCGCTGGTGTACTGCAGGTTGGAGCCGAGGTCCAGGCACGGAGCGGCGCCCCAAGAGGGCTTCAGGTTAACGGAGGGGCTGCACAGGTGGCCGCCGAGACCAGCATATCATGCGGCGGGTGAGGAAACTTCACTGGCTATGTGGCACCCGCCATTTTGGAGCGGAGGCGCGGAGACCTCCCCGGTCCCTCATCAGCTGAGGGTTTTCTCAGGACCTCGCCAATCCCGCAGGCTGCAAGTCGGCCACCACAGGCAGGAGCCCCACCGGAGCCGGGGACACCGTCAGTTGATGTCGGGCAGTCAGCCTCACCGGGTCATTTTCTTGTCGGCATATGGACACGGTCAGGAGCTCTCAGAGAGCTAGACCAGCCATCTTGGCGCCAAGCCACGCCCCGTAATTCTGCATTTTAACCTGCTTCTTTTCCAACCTGAACATATTTTGGTTTCTCCGGCTCTACCAGAAATGTCATCAGGCCTAGTACGGTAGTCGCCTGTCTCTTTCCATTTCCTTCCCACTCTCCCCCTGCCTTCATTATCTATGTCTTAGCTCTTGCCCTATCTGAAATGTTGTCAGGCCGAGTAGGATTAGTTAATTTCACGTCCTTATTATTCATAGCCTGTAAGAATGTCATTGTATTTTCCCTTGTTCTCTCCCTTGCCTTGAAGCGCTTTGAAACACATTGTGTATAGGCGCTATATAAATAAACTATCATATCATATATCATATTTCAAGGGATCAAAATTGGGCCTAACACAGGATAAAAAAAACAGGACCTTCCTGTTAAAGGGAGGACAATGAAAGGCAGTTTAGAATTCCACTTGAGTTCCCTAGGACCCTCTGCCACCAGTCACCTTGCGGAATCTTCATCTCCAATCAATTCCCAGCCTCCTCAGCACCATGATGTCTTTGCGAACTCTCCCTCTGAACAATGAGAGTTAAGGATAACCAAACTGAATTAAAATAATCATACAAAAATAATTACAGTAAATTTCCCCAATAAACAGAAAACTGGCAACAGAGAACTGGCAGAGGAACAAGGAAACCTGATAATTCACGTGCTGTTTGAATATTCCTGTGATATAGGCCGCTAGAGAGATGCTCCCAGCCTCCCCCCCCCCTTGTTTGTGCATATTAAGTAGCTTTGGGTTTTCACCCTAAGGTACTAGAGTAATCCAGACGTGAACCCCTTGCTCACTGTTCTTAGAGAGGCACAGCTCCACCTCACTGACGAGGCCCAACTAGGCCGAAACACGTGTCTGGGGTTGCTGTTGGTACTCTTGTTCAGAAGCTAATTGCCTGGCAATTTTGGTGCTGGACTGTCCTTGGGCAGGACAAAGACTGATATTTAGTGGACATTTCTCTTCTGTGAAAGGATGATGAGCTAAAGACTCTGTTTGAGGCTCTAACCCGGGACATAGGCATGTAGAGAGACACTCCCAGAACCCCCCCCCCCCCTTGTTTGTGAATATTCCCTGACGTCACGCTGGGAATTATCGGTAACAGTAAAGCAGTTTACATTTAAATTTTAAAACTGCTGTCACTTTAGTGCTCTATTAGTCATTTTAGGTCATACTAGCTCCACCCAAAGAGGCCATCTTCAGATTTTTTTTTACCACACGTTCAGTGTTGGGAGCTCTCAAAAATCTCTCCATTCTTTGATTTATTGATTGTTTCCTTACTTTTTTTGACTGTTTCTGCGACTCTTCACAGCACCAGGAACTTCCGTAAGTGGTCTTCCATCTTCTTGACGCCTCCGGAGACATCTTTTTGTTTCCCTTTCATTGGGGCTTTGGAACTGTCCGTGAATCTATGGCTGACACCAGGAAGAAGAGCTTTTTTAAGGTCTGTGCTATGTGAGGGGTCAGAAAGGCGAGGCAGGACAACTGCTTGAGGCTTTATCCAAATTAAACATTTTAACAAAGATAAAAAGTGCACATTAATCCTCACTAAACCTACTCTATCTGGGACTTGCCTACCCAGTCTAAGGGGGTTACTCCTAGCATCAACAAACCTGGGCCTCACACTAAACAGCAAAACAGTCAGAGTAAAACATAAACAATATAAAATGAGTGAATAACCAACAACCAGTGATTTGGATGACCTTCACCTGTCCTGGGTAGATCCCTTCCCCAGGATTGTTCAAAGTCAATTTCTCCAAATGTTCAAAAAGAAAAGTCAAGTCTTTAACCAGTTCTTGTAAGTTCCAAATTAAATGAAAGTTCACCAAACAAAAATCCACTGGTAACAGTTCTTTGGCTTTCTGTTGAAAGGTACCCCTTCCATTTTTAGCCAAGAAAACAGAACCAATGTTAATCCTCAATGTTTTCCTTCCAGGATTGGTTTGCAACAGTGCAAAGGAAAAAGAAACCACTTCTGCTTCAACAACATTCTTTGTATTTCTGACTTCTGCAGTGTCTTTGCTGTAATTGTCGGGATGCTTCTTCTTAGGGTGTTGCTTTCCTCTTGACAACCCCCTTTTTCTACTGCTATCATGGTAACGGGCTCCTTTGTTCCACAGTATGCCATTACTTCAACCAGCTTTAGTGTAAGATACAATGACAGTTTTATACACAACCACAGTTCTGGTAGTTCTACTTCAACTTAAAAATGTGAAATTCTTAGATGTTTTAAAGCCAAGACTCTTCCACCTCCACAGGTAGGCAAGGCATTCTTCTTTTTCCAACATTTGATCTTTCATAGATTCAGATGCTTGAATATTCCCTGTCGTCAGACCGGGAATCCTCAGTGATTTAAAATAATTATTAAAAATGAAATATACATTATTTCCATAGGAAAAGGAATGTAGATTGACCATTATGCCCAATGAGGCATTCAATTGTGTAGTCCCTCCACCTCACTTTGGTCCTTAGGACCCTAACCAATGAGGTGGCAGGGTTTAAGCTCCGCCCCAGGCAGCCATCTTCATATTTTTCACCGCAGTCGAACAGACAGAGGGAATCCTCCAGCTCTCTCTGAGCTTTTCGTTTTTCCATTGTTTCAAACAATTTTTCAAAATATATTCTACCTTGATCTCCTGATCATGCTCTATTGATTGCAACACACAATTTCGACCTGCTTTCGTCGAGTGAAACTTCACTTCACACCATGGCTGAAGAACCAACTGCCAAAAAGCATTCCCTGTTAAGGGACTGCACCAGGTGCATGAAGAAACTTGTGTATATGAGGCATCCTCATGAACAGTGCATCTACTGCCTTTACCCTCATGATATCCACAAATGCGACATTTGAAAGACCTTCACCAACAAAACCTTGCAAGACAGACACAGGAGACTTCTGCTATACCTCAAAAGGGCACTCTTCCGATGAGGAATCTGTCAAGACAGCCCCTGTGCCATCTATAAAACCATCTGAGCGGCAAAGAGAAGGGCCTCTTCAATGGAAAGGAGCACTTCTCCTTCACATAAAAGCAAGAGAAAGGTGAAGATGACTTCCCTCACACCTTCCCTTAGCTCTGGAGACCAGAAAAAATGTCATCCTGAGGAAAAATGACCTCCAAAGGTAAGGAGGTGTTTTCTAAAAACTCGGGCAATCGTCCACGAAAACGCTGTCTACAAGCGGCACCCGTGATAAGGGCTCATCGACGACCCGAACGTCAACAAAGCCAAAAACGTCCACGACGACTCTTTAAACCTCGTCATCGAGTATGTTCTCGTCATCGAAGTCGTCATCCACAAAGCAATAGTCGACGAAGAAATCCCATCACTTGTCCACAAAGCTCTCGTCGAAGGAGCCAAGGGAGCGTCACTCGTCGAGAAAGTCGTTGTCAACTAAGCCGTCATCGACAAAGCAAACCGCGTCGTCGACTTCCTCGTTGACGTAGAAAAACAAACCTAAAACACTGTCCACAGACACCCCAGTTATGCCATCCAATGAGGGCAGCTCGGATAAGCCAATGGCCACGATTCCCTTAACATCCCAAAGGCCCACGAGGAACCAATAGGAACACAATTGTCTCCCTTAAGAGAGATGACAGTGTCACGGATGGAACTCTGTTAAGAGTGTCACAGGACACCCATGAAGGGTTTGGGTAGTTGCGCCGGAGTAAGATGGACAGATAAGTACACACACAGCTGAAAGTAAAAGAGAACAAAGAGTAGGCAAGTGTAGCAAGGGAATAAGGTTCAACAGATTGGATTCCCTCTTGGGGTGTATGCAGATATAGGAAAAGAGTATTCCAAGGACCTTAGGAAAAACTCTAGCCTTCTGCACAGTTTGCTATAACAGAGGCCCACGCTGTTTGCTCATGGCCTGGAACAGTAGCTATGGGTGTCTGTAACGCAGAAACGAGACAAGGGAAGGGGCAGAGGTTGCCTGACGGAAACCAACAGACAAGCTCTGTACAAAGGGGTCTACAAACAGTACAAGAGAAGACACTAACAGACAAATCCAGGAAAAAGGAAGTCGATAAGCAAACTAGCAGAAGGAAATGAAGGGATAGCCGTATAACCGGATTGGATAGGGATAAAGAACAGAGGGTTGAAAACAAGTAAGAAAGCAAGGGAGCAGCAGTCAGGAAACGGGGGAACTGCAATAACTGAAAGTAAATAATGTAGGTAAACTGTTGTGGATAGCCGAGGACGATAGGGTACAAGGTTGAGAGCTCAGAGGAGCAGGAAAGCAATGAGCAGGGCTGTAAGGAAGGGAGCCCAGAGGGAAAGGGCTTAGGGCAGCGGAGTGAAGCAGGCTGCACGGCAAGGAGCCCAGAAGGCCCGGGCAGCAAGGAGTGAGCCCAGAGGAGCAGGGCCGCTGACTGTAGAAGGCTGCAGAGAACTGTAGAGGGCTGCTAGGCTGGGAACCCAGCGGACAAAGGCTGTAGGTAGCAAGCAGCGGAGCGTGATCGGCTGCAAGGTAGGAAGCCCCGAGGACAAGGGCTGTTGGCAGCGGAGAGAGAAGCAAGCTGCGCGGCAAGAAGCCAGAAGGACCTGGCAGCAAGGAGTAAGCCCAGAGGAGCAGGGCCGATGACTGTAGCAGGCTGCAGAGGACTGTAGAGGGCTGTAGGTTGAAGGCAGCGGAGCGTGATCGGCTGCAAAGCAGAAGCCCGGAAGGGCAAAGGCGGAGGCTGGGAAGCAGGAGAGCATGATCGGCTGCAAGGCAGAGAGCCCGGCAGGGCACTGGATCCAAAGCAGGAGTAAAGAGGAACCGCATACAAAGATCCGTAGCTCGAAGCAAAAAGGTGCTGGAAGGACTCTTAATGCGAGACTGAGCCCCTGCAGGCAGCAGCTTTTATACCGCCCTGCCCAGCACAGAGGCAGGCTAATTGGTTGCACCTGGATCAGCACACCTGCAGACAATCTGCCTCCTCCCTCTCTGTCCCTGAGCTGGTGGAAGCAGAGCTGATTCTTAGGGCTTCTGGGGATTGTAGTTCCAAGGATGACAAATAGGAATAGCCAGGAATAGATAGATATAGCCAAGTGCATTGTGGTAAGTGTAGTTTGTTGGGAAAAATAGAAACGCACCAAAGTCTCGCAAATGGGAAATAAGGTCCAAGAAGTGAATAGCGGTTGATCCAAGAGTTTTCCGCAGATAAATGAATAACAATTAGTCCATATTGATCGCCAATGTATGCTCCCATGGCGCGACAGACAGAGCTTCCAGACATCATTATGCAGGAAGATTTTTCGGACACCGAATTCATGTGTGAACAACCTATTCTCACCCCTAAGGAGAATAGCCCGCCCTGGCACCCCACTACAGAGGAGCCCACTGATCCATACGACCCAACACTCATGTAGTCAATGCAAAGGATTATTGATGAATTCAACAGGCGTCGGAGACAAAGGAATCCGTCTTCTACACCGAGAGACGCAAGGTCTCCCCAGAGGGGACAATTCACCTCATCATAGCACACTGAGAAGCTCCCCTTCCAGGAGCAGACCTCATAAAAGTCTGCGTTCACCGGAGCCTCCTCGCAGATCTAGGAGCAGGACATGCAGGGCTTCACTGACAAGTGTCTCCCCTTCAAGGTCATTGCCTAGACCAAGACCACGCTCACCTACAAGGGATCCTTTGGTAGTGCCATCGACCGCTTCGGTCTCAGACTGGCAGGAGGACCCGTTCAGAGACTTTTCAGACCCCGAAGAAGGGGAGATTACTCATGAACCCGACACTCAAAGCAAATGGGACGACTACGTCATAGAGAAACCCAGGAAGAAGGATTCCCCAGGAGATACTTCACCACCTGACTATTTGGTATAGTTCCATACAATTATTAGCAAGGCGGCAGACCCTTTCAAATTACAAGTTAAGTCAGAAGAAAAGAAGTCAGTTCTATATGAAAAATGAGATAAGCATAGCAGAACAATCACTACGATCCCTCTTTTAGATACCATATGGGACTTAGGAGCAAAGATATTGTCTACACCTCTGTCCACACCTGTACCCATTTTGCGACCAGAAAAAAATACAAAGCCCCGTACACAGCGCCACTATGCCTAAGAGGGCACACTAAGACAGATTCCGTTATCACAGTGACAGCCATGAAGAAATTGGCTAACCCATCAGCCCCACCTGAAAAGGAAGGGTGTAAATTGGAGGCTATGGGCAGGAAGGTGTCTTCGTCAGCTTATCTTACCATAGGGCAGGCAACGTTCTAGCCATGATAACGCGACTGGACCTTGAGCTATGGCTTCGTATGAATGTTATCCAAACACTTAACAGTGGAATTTCAGGAAGAAGCTAGAGCAATCACATCGGACGGTGAAGCTACTTCCGATCATATTATTGACATGGCAGTGGATGTAGCAGAATCAGGCTTTCGGCAAATGGCCCATGGTACGGTCCTGAGAAAACAATCCTGGATGAAGGCAACAAACTTTAGACCAGAGGTCCAAGCTCAAATCTTGGATATGCCCTTTTATGGGCACAATCTCTTTGGTAAAAAGATTGCGGACCATCTCAAAGGAATAAAAACAGACACTGATACAGCCCGAGCAATCAATTCTCTTAAAGACAAGGACAAGGAGCGCCAATCCTTTCGACCCTTTCGAGGATCATCGTCCAAATACAGAGGTTTAAACCGTCCATCCTTCAATCGCAAGACACAGGGCAACACCTTTCAAGACAACAGATACCATCAGTCAACGACCAGGTACACCCAAAGGCGGAGACGTGGCTCTAACCAAGCCAAAACTCAAAGCAAACAAAACTGACAACTCTCATCTTCCCCTCCCACGACACACCTCGGTGGAGTGGAAGAGTAAGTCGCTATTACCAATGCTGGCGAAGGATAACATCGGAAAAAGTGGATCAACCTCCATCCCTTGCTCCCATCTCACTCAAGGTGCATCTCATGAAACATATCCTGATGGAAATTTGCAAGCTGCTTCAAAAAGCATCCATAGAACCGGTTCCAGACCAACAAATGGGAAGAGGCTTCTACTCCCGGTTTTTCCTTGTGAGAAAAAAGTACAGTCAGTGGAGACCAATATTGGATTCAAGAGAGCTCAACAAATTCATCAAGCGCATCAAATTCAAGATGACATCCTTACAGAACGTCCTCCCATGGTTAATCCAACATGACTTCTTAGCCACCCTGGACTTGGAAGACACCTACTTTCATATTCCCATCCATCCTGCCTACAGAAAGTTCCTCAGATTCCCAATAGGGAGTCACATTTTCAATTCCGTGTCCTCCTGTTCAGACTGAGGTTAGCAACAGGAATTTTTACTAAGTGCCTTGCACCGGTTTCAGCAAAACTCGAACGAACAAGAACTGAGGTCTTTCCATACTTGGACGACTGGTTAATAAGGGCAGGTTCATTCAAACTCGCAACCACAGCGGTCACAAAAGCGATGAACCTCCTGAAGGGGCTAGGCTTCTCGATAAACGAAGCCAACTCCTGTCCAATACCCAGCAAGACAGCGCTTTTTCTGGGAGCAGAACTCAACGCCAGCATACACAGGGTAAGGTCCCCAACAGACAGAATATCAGCAATGCTTCAGCTGACCTCATGGTTCCACAACAATGTAACAGCCACAGCACGCTCTTTCAAATCACTCCTGGGCATGATGTCCTCATGTATATTTCTCATACCAAATTGCATGCTCCGCATGAGGCCGATTCAAGAGACACTTAACCGCCAATGGAGACAAGCGCTCGGGTCATGGGAAGATACCATCCAACTTCCAGCAACCTTCCACAAGGCACTGTAACGGTGGAGTACACCTCAAAATCGCAGGGAATGCCTTTCCAGGCTCTGACATCAACCCTTCTCCTCAGGATGGATGCATCGCTATCAGGCTGGGGGGCACACCTGGCAGATTTGCAAACGAAGGGTCGTGGTCAGGCCAAGAGTCCCAACTACATATAAATGTTCTGGAACTCGGAGCAATACGCTGGGCGCTAAAAGCCTTCCTGAAGTTTCTAGCAGGTCAGGTGGTATCCATTCAGACGATCAACACAACCTCCATGCATTATACGAACAAGCAAGGAGGCACGAGGTCAGAGATGTTGTCCCAAGAAGCACAGAGACTATGGACCTGGGCGTTACAACACAAAGTTCAGATCAAAGCAGAACATCTGCCAGGAGAGGTCAAAGTCTTGGCAGACAAGCAGACAATCTGAGCAGAGACTACACATCATTCCACGAATGGGAGCTAGACTAAGCAGAAGCTCAACGGATATTTCACGAATGGGGGCATACGGAGATTGACCTCTTTGCCACAAAAGGCAACAGGAAATGTCACATGTTCGCCTCCAGATATCCAGAACACCTGTCGCAAGGGGATGCCTTCTGGGGGAACTGGACATGCAAGTTCCTGTATGCTTTTCCGCCGATTCCTCTGATAGCGCGAGTACTTCGCAGGCTGAAGGAACAGGCTTGCACAATGATACTAATAGTACCGGATTGGGCTCGTCAAGTTTGGTACCCAACCCTACAGCACTTGTCCCGTTGGCTCCTGATTCACCTCAAAGCTCACTAGAACCTTTTAACTCAGCAGAATCACAAAGTTCTCCACCATGACCTAGTGAGTCTGTCGCTCAAGGTGTGGTTCCTGAGCAGCGAAAACTAGCTAATTTCACTCTTCCTCCAGAATGCTGGGATATAATAAAGGCCTCTAGGCCCTGTCCACACGGACCTTATACATTCGGAAATGGACTCGTTTCACCAAGTAGTGCGAGACGTCACTTATGAACCCACTCACTGCATCAGTAGAACAAGTGCTATCAGACCTATTGCACCTAGCTAAAGCACTGCTCTACCTTGCCTCCATCAAGGTGCATTTATCCGTCATATCGGCCTACATGACAAATCCAAATCAACCATCCATGCTCACCAGCCCGGCTATCAAGATTTTTCTAAAAGGACTGCTGCGTACCTTTCCACCAACGCCAGTTCCTTCATGGAGCCTTAACACCGTCCTGGCAGCGCTCCTGGAATCGCCATATGAACCTATACATAGGTGTGACATGAAATTTTTATCCTGGAAAACTGCTTTCCTGGTAGCCATCACATTAGCAAGGAGGATTAATGAACTGCAAGCCCTTTCATCAGAACTCCCATTCACCATGGTCCAAAGGGACTGCGTCATTCTTAAAACGCACCCTAAATTCCTACCCAAGGTGCTATCCGAAATGTAATTCACAGAGAGCATTATGCTTCCAACCTTCTTCATGAACCACACATCTAATGCAGAGAGATCATTACACTCGCTGGATGTAGCGAGAGTCCTAAAATTTTAGATACAAAGGACCCAAGGAGTTCCGCTCCTCTACAAGACTTTTCATAGCATTCGCTGGTCTCACAAAAGGACAGCATATCTCGAAACAGAGGCTAGCACATTGGGTGGCCCAATGTTTTAGTCATTGCCATCAGTCTAAAGGCGATCCTCTAGCCAGACTTCCTTCAGCTCCCTCCACCACAGGAAGAGCAGCTTCGGTCACGTTTCACGCAGGAGTACCAATAAAAGACATCTACAGAGCCGCGACTTGGAGCACACTGCATACATTCGCCAAGCATTACTGCCTGGTTGAAGATGCCAACAAAGAATCAGCGGTTGGTTCGGGCGGTCCTCCGCCACCTTTTTGTGTAAGTTAGGAGCAGCATTCTTTTTCCCGCCTTTTCCCTAGTAATTTGACCGGTTGAGTTGCTGTATGCTAGGCGCACTGAATAATTTTCAGAATGTATAGGTTTGTGGGCATCCTTAACTGCTTGGTATTCTATTCAAGCATCTGAATCTATGAAAGATCCAATGCTGGAGAAGTCTTAGTTACTTTCCTGTAACTGTATTTCTCCAGAGTTGGTATCTTTCATAGATTCACATGTGCCCACCTGCCTCCCCTGAAAGGCTGCTCCAACGCCCAGCAGTCATCATACATGTAGTCTACTCATGCATCAAAATCTGAAGATGGCTGCCTGGGGCAGAGCTTAAACCCTGCCACCGCATTGGTTAGGGTCCTAAGGACCAAAGTGAGGTGGAGCGTCTACACAATTGAATGCCTCGTTGGCCATAATGGACAATCTACATTCACTTTCCTATGGAAATAATCTATATATATTTAATTTTTAATAATTATTTTAAATCACTGAGGATTCCCGGTCTGACGACGGGGAATATTCAAGCATCTGAATCTATGAAAGATACCAATGCTGGAGAAATAGTTACAGGAAAGAAACTAAGACTTCCTAGTCTATAAAAAAAAAGGGCAGCCGCTTTGCCTCTTCTGTCTGTCTTATTGCCACTAATATAATCTGCCTCTGCTTCCAGACTGCTTCTCTTTTAACTTCAACAGTCTCAGCATTACTGATTGTTGACTTAATCTTCTTATAAGCACCCAGCTGCTTTCCCAAACTTCAATCACACCTTCATGGTTCCAGTAGCTACCCTGAAGCTGTATTGCCACTCTTCAAGCTTTGGATAACAATGTCACACTTGTATCAGAGGACACTGGACCTTAAACCACTTTAACAACCTCAGAATGCAGGTGGATAGATTTCACCAGGGCTGGTCTTTACTATAGAAAAGATGTGCCTACTGGCTTACGCAATGCTTGTTCTTTTCTTCAGTACTTCTACATTTAATATTGTTCTGAATGTTACAAGGTTCAATCTTTATAAGAGAAACAGATTTAGGTAAATGCGCCCACTCTTTGAGGAGGATCTTTAACTCTAAAGACCCATAAGGAATTGTATTCCCCTTTATTAACACAGAGTTGTACTCTGACTCCGGTCGGGAATCAAAATTGTTCTAACGCAACCTCTCTTTGATATAATATGCCTTGTAACAACTTGTGAAAGTCGGCTTTACGTTTTCGAGTGATTCGGAAAGTGTTCCCTTTCTTAATTGGAGACACGCGACCACTCCGGTAACATTTAAGCAGTTCAACAATGGAAAATGAAAGGTTTTCTTTATACGAAAGCACTCCAAATTGCATTAGAAGTGCACGTGATACATTTTCACTGTCAGCAGGACTCCCAACCACAAACAGTTTCTACTCGTTCCAACTCTTGGGTGAGGTATTATAGAGCTGTAACAGTTAACGGCAAGGTTTTCAAAGTGAACGTGAACATAGAGCTTCACTCACCGGCTCCGGGAACACTGTGGTTGCCGACTGATTAACCTTTCGAACTTCTTTTCATTCTGGTACTACTTTAGGCACTCTTGGGACCCACACCACATTGAAGAACAAGCTAGCTCAACGGAGGGAGCTCTTCGAAAGCTTGTCTCCAGAGGACTTAAAGGACTTCGTCAAACATCGATCAAGGCTCATGGGAAGGCTGCTTTTTACCATTGCACCACGTTGGGACGACTCCTTCCAAAGGAAGCGCCCCAGTGGGAGGAACCTCTCGGGTTCTCACACCAGCACACGTACCGAGGCTAGTCCAGCTACTGGCCTTACGGCCGAGGGGTCTCCAGATCCTTCCAGTGTGAGTGCTGAGGGACTGCAAGGTAATTTACTGGGCTTACTCCTGAGGGGCAACGCCCTAGTACAAGCATTATGTCTGAGGGATGCCTGCATGCAGCACTACGGGCATCTCTGCCGAGGGCAATATGCGTTCCAGGCCGCGGCCCGAGGTGCAGGGTAGGGCTCATGCTCCAACACCAAGTGTCTTGGAGGAGGCTGGGCCCAGTGAGCCAGGCACCACGACTCCGGTACGTGGCATGCAGCTCGGCAAAATGGGCACTGCGCCAGATAAAATGGCAGCTCCTCTGATGCCACTTCTAGGAACGGAGCAGGTGGGGGAACGAGTTACAAGGTGGGACTGGTGTCAACCAGGTACGTGGCCTACAATTTACCCATCAGCAATGCAGGGCAGGTTTCCCCTGCAACCGAAGCAGAGCACGCTCCGGCCCCAGCTGCCGCCAGCCACTCCGTTAATATCACCTGCCACCCCTTCAGCCTCCGAAGACAGGTTCTTCGAAAGGTTCCTGGCGCTGATGCAAACTCCTCAGATGGGGGCCATCCTTCAGGATACTATCAGGGACATGCTCCCTCCGGTCACTCCACCGGCACCCATAGTCATTCCTCCTATGAGTCTGGTACCACAGGCCCCAGTGCAGCCCCTGCCGGCTCCTTCGATTCCGGCTCCCCTGCCTCTCACTATACAGGCGGTTCCACGCCAGCCTCTGCAGCAGCCTCCAGCTCCGGTCTCCATATCACAGCCCACAGTGCCCAATACTCTGCCATTCGTTCCAGACCAACCGGACACTCTGGACACAGACATGGACGAGGACCCCGACACGCCGTCTTCAGACGCCAAGTATAGGCAAATGGAGGGGGATACACTCTTGCTATTGGCGCATCCTCAGTCGCTCTCTTCAGTGATCGCTTGCCTCGTCACTCTACTCTAAGCCTCAATCATCCTCGACCTCCTCATCCTCTGCGCTGCTGTTACGCTCACCTGGTCTCTGCGGGGGCGTTGGGGCACGGTTGGAGCCCTCCAAGGAGTTTACTCCCTCGGATCGCTTCTCTCCCCCACCTGCTGCATTTTCGTGGACCCGGAATGCTGTAACTGTTCCGAGAGAAGATGAGAGGCAGTGAGGATAGCGTGGTGGTGTGGCCGTTCCCCTCAACCCTTTCGTGACAAAATGTAGAGCGCAAGAGTTTGCCCATGCAAGTTCACCTGTTTTTATGTAAGGACGAGCTCTCCGTCCTGCTTTCCTTCAGCAGGGGCGCTGTGGATGGACCTAGTTGTGTCACTAGTCCAGGTTGTGGAGGTACAGACCGGCTGCAACCATTCCGTCTCGAAGGTAGATGTTTATAACTATGATTATTGTCAGTATTCTTTGTTAATTCTTCCCCAATGATTATTGTTCATAACCATATATTGTTCTCTCTCCCCCTTAGTGATGAAGATGGCTCAGGAGCGCATGATGGTGAAAAGAGTCTATTCCGGATGACCCATCGGTGGTAAGTAGACAGTTCCAGAAGCTGTGCCAAGTTTGTGAGTTGCGCTGCTTTAGCGTGTTAAATTCTATGCGACTGCTCACCTTGTATTTCTTATTCCCTTTGCAGGTGCGGCTGCTCGGTGATAGCTGGTGAGCGGTTTCCAAACTCCTGCAGGCTGCCGGAGATGAAGATCTGCGTGGATGCTGGGCCTGAAGATGGCCCCGTGTTGATGGGAGTTCGGGACAGGTAAGTATGCTGGGCGGCACCCGCGGAGGATTCAAGAAGACCGGTAAGATGAATGCGGCTGCTGCAGAGTCGGAAGCGATAGTGGTGCTTCTTCGAGCGATGGCGTGGCTGAATCCAGGTAAGATGTGCGCGGCTGCTGCAGAGTGGGAAGCGAATAGCAGTGCTTCCAGCGATGGCGTGGCTTCACGGTAAGATGCGCGCGACGGCTGTAGAGGGGGAAGCTGATGGCAATGCTTCCTGCGATGGTGTGGCTGAATCCAGGTAAGATACTGGAAGTTTCCGGAGACTGAATATGCACGTGCTGGACCAGGTAAGATGCTGGAGGGTTCCGGAGACTGAAGATGCACATGCTGAACCAGGTAAGGGTCTTCTGAAGGGCGGTAAGCATTACGCTGCTCTTAGCAGAGTAACGCGAAGCGCCAGTATGCGGGTGGGGCCGGCTTATATAGCCTGGCCCCAGCCACTCCCCTTAGGCCCTGCCTTATGGCCTCACCTTGCTCCTCCTCCTGTCTTCTGCACGTGCCCTCCCTGTACTAATAGGGCCCCGCCCGGCCTTGATGCACGGGCCTTCTGTGTTCTGTGTGCAAAGCACACTTTGTAATGAGCTTGGTGCCATAGGCGGCAAGCCTGGGTCCATTGGGACCCTGCAGGAAGTGAAGTACTGGGCCCTTGCCCAGTGGCCATGACAGCTGCTAGGCAAGGAGGAGAAGATCTTGGAGGCATCCGGAAAAAAGCTGTACTCAAACGCCTCCTTGCACCTGTGTCAGTCCAACGCGGATGCCTGTCATCGGCCACCGCCGTGACTGGCGGATACTTCCGCGTTTTCGGTGGCAGTGGATGTTTAGAGGTCGGTAGTCCTTCCCCTCTGTTCACAGCTCTAGCTGCCGTTCTAGTTGTTCTCAACACCCTGCCGCCGGAGTATTTACTCCTCCCTCTCCCGGCCAACCCTGCATTGCAACCCCTGTGGATTCTTTCCTCTACTTCTGGATTTACGCTCAGCTGACACTCCGTCCGGAACGTCAGTCCCTTTCCTCTCGTTCTCGGGCTTCGTCCCTGTACGGAGCTCTTTCCCCTTTCTACCCCTTTTCTACCAGCTTTCTCCGATCCTCCGATCGAGTACTCTCCCTCCTTCTGGGGCCGGTCTCTCCTTTCCGGGTTTCTCGCTCTTGGTTTCCTGGTTCTTCCCTTTCTCTCTCTCTCTTTCTCTTCCTGTTGCTCCTCAGTCCTGCCGCAGTTGATCTTCTCCACCGTCCACGCCTTCCAGCTCCCAGTCCGGAACGGTTCATCCTCTCCTGCTCCAGATCACAACTCCTCTAGCTACAAACTTTCTCTTCAGCTACTCACCTCTACTCCAGATCCAGTTGGAAGTGAGACAGAGCCCATCGTCGTTCCTGACAAGGGTTTTTTTCCTCCATCTGGCTTTTTCCCCTGCTTACGGCTTGATCCCGGAGAGGGAACCCCGGACTCGCTGTGCCTTCAGCAGTCACGGTGGCTTCCCTCCGTGGCAGGCAATTGTCAGCGAAAAAAGGAGAAGGACTACTCCGCCCGACGAAACCAGTCTACTATCAGCCTCGACCCAAGCATCTCAGGTGAGGAGAGAGGGGGGAGACAAGAGGTGAAGGGGGAGTCAAAGAGTGTCAGAAGGGACAATGCCATGCTGGCAGCCTTTAACCAAAGGCTTTGGCGGGAAATAGCGGATTTCCTCCCGGAACTTCTGGCGCAGAGCCAAGCACGCTTCAAGGCAGGCCTAGGAGAAGCCAAGCTGGTAGCGCAGGAATTCATGGAGTCCACTGTGGCCCACATCGATACCCTTGGCCGGGCCATATGCATCGCCACGATCATGAGAAGGACGGCCAGGCTTCGGGCTACCAAGTTTAACCTTGATGTACATTAACACATATTGGACCTTCCATTCGAGGCTAGTGGCCTCTTTCACTCTACCACCGACGACGAATTGGATAAAAAGAAAAACAGCTTGCAGACTGCAAAGTCTTTATCCTTACAAAGGCCATTCCCAAGGCATACACCCAGTCACATCAACGCTCTGACAAGGGGCAGGCGTTTGGCGGATTCCAGGGCTTCCAAGAACGGAGGTCTAGACAACCTGACCATTCTCAGAGTCAGCACCGGCGCAAACAACAAAAGGGAGGGGGGCAGGGGCTAGTTCCAGTCCCCATCCTCTGCAACAGCCTCAGAGGGAAAGAAGAAATGACTCGTCCCTTCGGGTCCATGTGTTTCCGGTGGGGGGGCAGACTCACTTTTGACGCCAGAACTTTTCGGACTCCTGTATCCTATCCGTAGTCTCCACGGGTTACTACCTACCGGTCCCTTCCTCTCCTCACTCCCACCCTCCTCTCCCACAGATTGGGACAGCAACTCTGTTGGCAGAGATTCAGTCGCTCGTAGAGAGCCAAGCAGTGGAAGAAGTACCAACCTCCCAGAGAGGATTTGGCTTCTTTTCCAGAATTTTCACCATACAGCAGAAGAACCAGGCTGGCTTAAGAGTTGTGTTGGACATTTCCACCCTCAACCTCTCCCTACCTATACAAAAATTCAAGATGGTTACACCAGCACTCATAGTGGAGACACTGGACAGGGGAGACTGGATGCGCTTATTTACACGTCCCGATTTGGCAACCACATCGCTCCTTCTTGCGCTTCAGGATCATGGGCTGCCATTTCCAATAAAAGGTGCTACCCTTTGGCCTCAACTCAGCCCCCAGGGTATTTATCAGGCTAATGAATGCAGTGGCAGCCCTCCTCAGGGCCCAGGGCCACCATGGCTACCCTACGACTTGCTCATCAGGGCGGCATCTCCGGAGGCGGTCCACCATACCTCCTCCGCAGTTATGAACACACTCCACGACCTGGGGTTTACGATCAACCTCAAGAAGTCTCAGCTGCAGCCTACGCAGAGTCTGACCTTCTTGGGCCTCATCTGGGACACAAGCTCCAAGAGAGTCTTTCCCTCGGAGGACAAGATCACGGCCATCAAGAGAGCCACTACTCACTTCCTTGCCGAATCAGTGACCTCGGCCTGATGGTATCAACACTTGCTGGGTAAAATGGCAGCGGTCCTATTGGCCGTACCCCACACAAGACTCCGCCTCATGGAATCAGGAGAAGGGCTCCCAAGCGGAGCCGGTCAGCATTCCTCCTTTTCTCCACTCGGACCTCACATGGTGGTGAGTGAACTGCAACCTGCGGAGGGGAAAGCCCTTCCGGCAGCCGGACCCCCGGGTCACTAGTACTACGGACTCCTCCCTGGAAGGCTCGGGAGCCACTCTGGACAGCAACAGTGTCCATGGAATCTGGACCCGGCAGGAGTCACTCATCAATTGGCTGGATCTGAAGGTCATCTGGCTGGCTCTCAAAGCTTTCCTTCCTCTCATTGGGGGCAAGATAGTACTTATCCAGACTGACAACTCCACCAGCATGTACTATGTTAAGAAGCAGGGGGGGTACCAGGTCCCCTCCACTGTGCAGCCTAGCGGTCAGCATGTGGGAATGGGCCCTGGAGATATATTAGCTTAGGGCCGTCCACCTCCCAGGGGGAGTCCAACCTGAAGGCGGTCAGGCTCAGCAGACTGGGTGTTAGGGAGAATTCTCATTCTATGGCTAATTTCCCTTACCTATAGAGTCCCCAGCAGCTTTGCTGGATTTGAAGGGTTTGTTTCTTTTCTCCTGCTAAGAGTGAGACTCTTTTTTCCCACTCTTAGACATTTTTGCTATGTGTATTCTAGGCTATTTTTGTGTTTAATATCGATGTGGTTTTTCTCACCTCCATAGGAACCATCTTTATTCACATGTGTTACACAGCACCCTCAGTGCAGTGACACAGGGGTGTCGTAGCGACCCCCCAAAAAAAGACTCCATAACTTGGGACTGACTACTGTCTCTCAGGACATGTAAAGTCCCAATTGACTTCACTAGTCAAATCCTGTGAACTAAACCAGTACAACCCATCTTACTATGGAGGTACTGGAAAGGGTTAATAGTTTTTCCCTTATGTTCATTTTCGAGAGGGTACCGTACAGTCCCTCTCTCAAGTTTCTGGCTGGTGGCAGTGATTACTACCATAAATATTCAACCGCGAATATTTCTCTATGGGATTTTCCCATTGTTCGAGGCTACCACATTTTCTGACAGCCTCTAACAAACCGCCGGTGTATTTTAATATTAACTTTACTCCGGTAGGTTTTATTTGCCAGAACTTTAATATAACTTCTTTCTCGTGTCTTTCTCTACAATCCTAACCCAGGTTGGGGATCCTTTGTTCGTCCATTTGGCAGGCTTCTGCCCAGAAGCCGTCCTTCCGGCACCACTGAGTCTGGGGTGGGTCCATTGTGTGGGATGGGGAGTAGGACCCCTGGACAGGGTTGCCTCAGCAACCCATGTCGCACTCTATCCTGATAGACTGGAGGGTCTCCCGCCAAAATGACCACTCCACTGTGTGAGTGACAGCTAGGCTGTATGAATGGGGATCTTTTTGCATAAAAGCAGGGTCCTGAGGACTGGAAGAGCAAGACGTCGCCACTGGAACTAAGAAGCCGAAGAGGAGAGAAGCCAAAGACCCCTGCAACGACTGAACCACCGGTGAAGCCCTGCTGCAGCGTCTCACCACTTATCTCCACACGACAAGAGGAGATCTTCATCTGCAAGAGCCTTCTTCCCTTGAGTTGGTGGGGCCAACCAGTTTGCCAATCGCCTTCCCGGACCTGCCTTGGTCGAATCACCAGTACCCTGTACTCGGAGGCCGGATAGCCAGGCACCAGTCCACCCGGACCGCGATTTAAAGGAGCGTACCTTTTATTCGTCGGGCAGCACGGCAGCTGGTTTCTTCCCTGGGTAGTGCAGTAACTCGAACCTTCCTCCACGACGAGAGCCTCTCTTCCTCTGCTGGATCACCCGAACTACAGGAATTACCAGGAACAACCGCCACCGCAGGAGCCACTTCTTCATTTAAAGGTACATTGTTCCGCCAGGCCGCCCTTTCTTCGCGGTAGCCCTAAAGGTGTTTTAAATCCTTGACCTACCTGTTGGGTTGGCCGCCCCCTCTCTCTTAACATTGTCTTTTCAACTTCTGCAACCACCTTTTCAAATTCATTAACCGAAGACTTGACTGCAGCTACAAGAACAATTTGCTCCTGGGCCCTTGACCTGTACCACTGACTCTGGCACAGGCCTACTGACTCTGGTCACATTTGTTAGATCGGCTTTGTTTAGATTGATTCTCACTGAGAACTTTGTTGGTGCACCTACTTTTTCTAACTACCCTTTTCTTCCCCTTTCAAAACCTTGTGAAATGCCATTTTGCTCAGTTTTCATTTAAGTATTACTTATACTGATGCACTGTCTTGCTTAAACTGGTTCACAAACTGATGGGAAGTGTTGCTAGGGTGTGTAAGAAGTGTTTCCTATATAACTTGTGCTTTCCCTCCCTTGTGAGGAATTGTTAGAGGATCTCTTGTGTGTAGTTGCCACTGTGCCGTTTTGCTCAGTTTACACTCTGGTTCACTTGGTCTACAATTCAACTTGGGAGTGTGTATATTTTTCCTTTGACTTAATTTAACTTGCTTGATGAGTGTGTTACATGTGTTTTATTAGAAGTGTATAAAATAAATATATATATACTTTTTAAATACAAAGCTTTGGTCAGTGTTTCCTTGTTCCATAGTCTAGTGGGCCTATTGTGTAAACCCTGAATACTGCTCATCTCCCTCTTGAGATAAGTCTGACTGCTCAGCCACAGCTACCAACTAAATCTTTGTGTTACGGACTGATACCAAAGGGGATTTATTGCTCTCACCTGTAGTCCTAATTTGGTGTAGTGCTCCCTAAGGGAACTGCACTGGATTCTGCCTAACACTGGGAGACTGGAAGTGGACAATTACGAATGGCAATTGAACGGCCTGGTGCATCTTCCTCAGATGCGGCATCCTCAAGTGGATCTTTTTGCCCCATGGGACAACAGGAAATGCAAGCAAGCTGCATTGTGCCAGGGGCAGCGCCCCGGCTCCCTGTGTGACGCATTCCAGATACAGTGGAACGGCATGACGGCTTACGCCTTCCCGCCCACACACCTGGTTCACAGGGTGATCTGCAAGATAAAGCAATCTTGTTACTTCAGCATCATTCTGATAGCTCCATGGTGGCCAGCGAACCCGTGGTTCTCCGAGCTTCTCAGCCTATCGGACAGGCCACCCATTCACCTACCGCTGGGACCAGCTCATCTCCTGGCACAGCAGGGGGACAGAGTCATCCACCCTGCTCCACACAAACTAGCCCTTGCAGCGTGGTTCCTGAGCAGGTCACGCTGAAACACTTGAGCCTCTCACAGGCTAACCTCGAAATCATTCAGGGCCCCAGGAGCAAAGCTATTAGGAGCCAGTACAAGAGTAAATGGTATAGGTTCTGTCATTGGGCCGACTCTAAGGAAATCGACCCTCTTAGGTGCACTCTGGACAATGTGCTCTCCTTCTCTGCACACCTTGCTCATTCTGATGTGCAGGTTGACACATGCCGCACATTTGTCGCAGCCAGTGGGGCATATAGAAATTCAGAAGAGGGGGGGTCTTCTCCTCTTCCAACCCTGTGGTCAAGCGACATTTGGCGGGCCTCTCTAGGATCTACCCACCGATTAAGAAACCGCAACTGTGTGAGACCTCAATGTGGTGCTGGGCGCCTTGGCGCACAAACCTTTCGAGCCGATGGCGTCCGCGGAGATTAGACTGGTCGCCATTAAGACCGCTCTGTTGGTGGGTCTTACCTCTGCTTGCAGAGTCGGCGAGATCCAGGCACTGGTGGCATCAGAACCCTACACTACCTTTCACAAGGACAAGGTGGTCCTCTGAACGCACCCTGCGTTCTTACCAAAGGTAGCCACCTCTTTCCATCTAAACAAGGAGATAGTCTTACCCACGTTTTTCACTGTCCCCAAGGATGAACCTCCAAGGGTCTTGCACTGTCTGGATGTCAGATACGCTCTGAAATTCTATCTGGACAGGACCAAGGACTTCCGCAAGTCGGATGCCCTGTTTGTCACCGTCGGGGGTCAAGGCCCGGTTATCAGGCTTCCAATGCCTCTATAGCAAGGTGGATGGTTTCAGCCATCAAAGAGGCCTATGAGGGGCAACACAAGCCATTGCCAGCTAACTTGAATAACCACGCTGTCAGAGCCAAAGCCACGCCCATTGCATTCCAACGGCATGTCTTGTGGCATGTCATCAGCAGTGTGGCCACCTGGGCCTCCCCTTCGACTTTCTGTAAGCACTACTGTTTGGACGACGCCTCCAGGTCAGATGCAGCTTTTGGGCAGGCAGTTCTAAGGAATATGTTTTCTTAAGGAGGGTCTCCTCTCCACCCTAGGGCTAGATTCATTTGTAATCGCCCATCCAGTATGGAGGAAAGGGGACTATGGACTAAAGGTATGTTAGTCACTACGGTGAGTAACTATTAATTTCTCCAGCATTGGCATCTTTCATAGATTCACATGCAACCCAATCACCCACCCCCCTTCTTGGCTCCTATTGCCACTTTCACATGCGCTTGCCAGAATCTGAAGATGGCGTCCGGGGTTGTAGCTAAGGGCGACATGTCAATTGGCTGTGGAGCACTATGACCCAAAATTACTTTAGTAGAGCACTAAAGTGACCGAATTAAAATATTTAAATGGAAACTTATTTACTGCTACGGAGGATTCCCAACCTGATGATGGGGAATATTCAAACAGCATGTGAATTTATGAAGGATACCAATACTAGAGAACAGGAGTTACAGGTAAAAGTATCTTATTCCATCTTTAAGACGTGAGTGAAACCTAGAGTAAGAAGAGAGAGAACAAACAGAAAGATGAAGGGTGTTCCAGGATGGGGTGCCAACAGGGAGTAAGAGCGAAAACAAGAATCACAGAAAGAGTGAGGATCCATAAGAAGAATCAAGGACTCAGAACGCAGGGATCTCGTCAGAGAGTAGAAGGATATACGTGAAGAGAGATAGGAAGGAGACACATTCTGAATAGATTTAAAATCCAAGCAGAGGAAATTGAAATGCAAACGGGAGTGGAAGGGGAGCCAGTGAAGAGAAACTAGGCCCGAGGAGATTAAATCACGAAAAGAAAGAGAGAAGAGCACTCGCGTTATAGATTGAACACAGCGGGGCAAGATGGGAGACTGGGGAGGCCAAGAAGATGACTGGAGCAGGTTAAAAGCAAGAGAAAACGAGAGAGGATACCATTAACTTAGTAGCAGGAAATGAAAAAAAGGGTTTCGCTTTCCGGATATTGAAGGAATCGGCAAGAGCGAGAGAGAACACAGATGTGTGTGGCGAAAGTAAGAGAAGAGTCAAGTATACGCAGAGGTTACGAGTGGATGATGAATGGGTATTAAGATCTTGTTAATAGGGAGAACTATTTATGTCCCTTTCTAGGAATTCCCTGTCCTCATGGGGAAGGGTCACCTGAAGTGGGTTCCCACATGCCATGTTCCCTATTGAGTGTTAACCTTAGCGGGCACACCTCCCTAGTCCCAAAGAGGGTGGCTCCCTCTTTAGTAGAGGCGACAAATTCCCTGGATTCGTCACAGTATTCTCTATTGTGCTTAAAGTTCCAGGATGGGGTAGGGTTGTCTTCCTGGCGTCGTGAGGTTTATAATACTGTACCTAATAGCCACCCCAATCCACCTCCTTCTCGTTTGGCATGAGCTGCTCTGTCACAACTGCTACCTGGAGAGCCTAGTGAGCTTGAGTCAATCGCTAGTAGTACTAGAGTCAGGAGATATACCCAAGGACCCAGACCACAAGGACTTAGGGAAAATCACTCTAACAAGTGTTGGCAAGAGAGAAGACTATTGATCCACCATATAGAAAGCTGCTGACAGTTCCAAGAATAGCAGAAGAGATAGGTGGCCATTGTCAGCATTTGTTAAACTGTCATCCCCAACATTTACTAAAGCATGTTAGGGAGAATTCTCCTTGTAGGGCTAATTTCCCTCACCCAGTGAGTCCCCCAACAGCTTTGCTGGATTTCTGGAGTTTATTTTTGCCACCTGGTAAGAGTGTACATCCTTTTTCCACTCTTACATGTGTTTTGGCCTATGTGGTGTTACTCATTGTATGATCTTGGGCACTCGAGCACACCACTCCAAGTGCCCCTGTTCTTGTATGGGTTACACAGCACCTTTAGTGTAGTAACCAAGGGTTGTCTTTTAGACTTCCCTCTGACTCCATTTCGCTGGGGCTGACTACTGTCCCCCAGAGAAAGGCAAAGTTGCCATTTACTTTACATATGATATGATATGATATATGATATGATAGTCATTTTTACCACAGACCCAGTACACCCCATCTTACATGGAGTACTGGAAAGGGCTAATCTGTACCCCTTTTCTGTCTGTACCTCCGTGAGCATTGTTTTGCTCTTAACATTTAGACTTGGCTGGTGGCAGTGGTATCTACCCTAACTTTTCTACCGCGATTATATTAGATAAACGTGGTACTGTTCTTGTCTATTATATTAGCCTCGCACATAAACCCGCTTGACCAAATCGTCTTTCTTTTGGCTCCGGTTGGGTTTATTCGCCATTTCTTTTTGTTAAAGTCCTTCTTGTGTTTTACTTTGCGCGGCAAACTAGGTTCGCCTTCTTTATTCACCGTCTTTTCGCGGGCTTCTGCAGAGAAGCCCTCCTCTTGGCGCATGGGTGTCTAGGTAGACTGAATGTGGGGAAGGGGTGTAGTCACCTAGGAAACCAAAGTCGCACTTTGCCATGATTGGCTGAGGTGGTTGTCCCGACTGGACATCCCCCCTGCTGTGTGATTGACAGCCAGGCTGTGTGTGTTTTTTGCGCATAAAAGGCAGGTCTCTTGGGCTAGAAGTCAGTCGCCTCTGGAACTACAAGGAACCGAAGAGAAGCGGAAAGAACGACGGCTGATGCAACTACCCCGTCCCAGTGAAGCCCTGCTGCAGTCCTGAGCTATCTTCCCTTCAATGACTAAGAGGAGATCCAGTCCGGAGTCTTCTTCCCTTGAGCCTGGTGAGGATAACCAGCTCATCTTCTTCAGCCAGAGATCTCTGCTGTGGTCGAAATCGCTGCACACTGCTGTAGTGGTCCGGATAACCACCTGCTGAGCCTCTCCTGTTTTTAAGGAGCACACCTTTGCGTTGTCGCTGCTGCCGGCTTCATCCCTGTGTGGTGCAGACCCCCTTCAGACGTCCTCCTTCACAACGAAGCTCCAGGAATCGTGGGTCTGCGGGAAACCAACAGGAACAACTGCCGGGGCACCAGCTGCATTGTGGGCATAAGGTACTGTGTTCTACTGGAGGAAACTGGGTGAATCCCTTTTCTTCGTCTTCAAGGCTCGTCCTTGTCTTCCCTCCTTCTTATAACTTTTGCTTCCGAACATTGACAACATCCAAGTACTTTTTGGCTACACTGAATCGTGAACTGTCTAACGGTGTGATCTTCGGCACAGGCCTCCGATGTCACCTAAACCTGGCTCCGACCCTTTGACTTTTGAACTCCTGTTTCGGAGTGTTTCTCGATACTGACTGCTTAACCTAAATATTGCCTGTGATTTTTGCCTCCAACTCCCTCTGGGTATCTCAGGTGCTAAGTGTGTTTTTGCCCCGGTAGCATTTCATGTCACGGACACACGTTTATATAGTAGACCGAACTGTCAAAAAGTGATCGCAACCGTATCCGCGATATCGTGTTTTGTTCATAACACCCTTTCATTTAAACACAGGGTACTTACCTTGAGACTTAAAGTACCAAGTGAATTGGTTAGTTGTAGTATATTTAACGTGTGGTGTTGTTTAAAATTTAATAGAGGTGTTGTGTTTATAACTGATGGTTTAAAAATAAATGTACTTATATTTTTTACCTGAAACCTTGAGTCAGTGTTTGCTTGAGTCAAAGTAATTGTGGTCCCTTTGTGTAATCTCTGCTACTGCTCATATACTGTTGAGATAAGCCTGGCTGCTCCGCTACTGCCACCACTATAACTTAGTAGTACAGGCTTGTACCAAAGGTAAAACTTGTATTGCCACCTGTGGTCTTAATCGGGTCTAGTGGTCCCTAAGGGCACTGTACAGGATTCTGCCTAACAAAGCAGATAGTGTTATGTGTTTGGGATGGAACCCTGAATGCAATGCTTGCCAGATTTGCCAGTCATCAACACAACTCTGTAAATGTGTGGTGACCAGTTTTTCCAAACTATTGGCTATCCAGGGTAGTTAATGTGTAGTTTCTGAGCACACTGAGTCTAGCAAAGTTTTTTGTTTGAAGGGGGATGTTGGGGTAGACTTGAAAGAAGGAGGAACTGCCCCCTCATCAAGGGAAAGATTGATAAAATCAGTAGTTGGTGAAACTAGGCAAGTGGTGAGGTGATTAGCAGTAATCGTAGGTAATAATTCAGATGTGTGAGTAGGCTTACAACCTTGTAACCATAGGAGAATAGAGTGCTCTGCAACTTTATGAAAATCAAATTTAGGCTTTGTCAAGCCTAACTAAGAGGAGCTCGACTCTGGAGTTCCGTTCAAATATTTATCTGAATCACATTTATTTTAGATATGAGAAAGTCATTAAAATCATTCATGAGTTGCAGCAAGGGAACATGGCTTTGTGACACACATTTGGCGTTTGAACATGTTTTAATAATAATCAAAAATGTTTAACTTTATTCGTAGCTGGGGAGATCCGGTTGTGTGAAAAAGTCCCTTTGGCTTTAATAATCATTTTTTATATACGATAAGCCTCTTATGCTTTACAATGTGAATTTGTTTCTCTGGAACTATGCCAGTGTCT
This sequence comes from Ambystoma mexicanum, assembly GCF_040938575.1. Classification (NCBI taxonomy): domain Eukaryota; kingdom Metazoa; phylum Chordata; class Amphibia; order Caudata; family Ambystomatidae; genus Ambystoma; species Ambystoma mexicanum. Next base: position 902,357,732 of record NC_090931.1, on the reverse strand, counting down.
CTTTAAGGGTAGTTCCGTTTGAGACAGCGTAATTCTGTAGAATACCAAGGCTTCCATGGTTTAGCCAGAGTCTTACTCCCCACAGAGGCTTTTCAGTGAACTACTTTTTCTAACTAAACAGTTTAACACTGATAAAAGAAAACACTTGCATGTAGTATCAAGCTTGCAAGGGGGCTGGGATGGAATAAGGTAATGCCAAGAAATGTTAAATATGTATTTGAGGGATATTCATTTAGTTGATAGTGAACAATAAACGTTTGGCCTGAAGTTCCCAACAGTGGCCACTCCAAGGGATGGGAAAAGTAGTAATTGGTGCAATGTCTAAGCCTCTGGTAACAAGCATTGGCAATACCAACGGTTTGGGGATTTTGTGTAGGCATGGGAAATGCACTTGCTAGGTCCTTCTGTAATGGTATTAACTGCCATGGATGGTAGCATGTACAAAATAATGGTAGTACATGGGCATCTAATAGCAGTGCCTGGCAAATGTCTAATACTTACACATAAGCCAAAACTGTTGGCTTTGCCGATGCTTGTTCTTAACAGTGAAGGACACACATAGTGCTTATAAATCGAGTGGCTGAAGGCAAATCTGGTTAAGAATTTATTTTACACCAGTAGCAGGTTTCCTCAAATAAACTCCGGCTTTGTGAGGCGATAATGCCAAGTCAGGTTCCCCCATTTGAATTCAAGGATATCTTTCTTGCCCCCCGTGGCAGAATAATCACAGCCCCACTTTATTTATTCATTTTTATATTTATAAAGCGTGCTAAGCCAAGGGAAGGAGATTTTTAAATGAATGGAGGGGGCCCTTCAAAGACAACAAACGGGATGTATACCAAGAAAGACTCTATTTTCTGATCAAAATAAAGATTTGCAGAGTCTGACGTGGAGGAGGTGTCCCTGAAAAGAGGAAGCAACGCTTGGGATTAAAGTATTGTGCTTGTTGCGCAGTACAAAGTGGCTTGGCACTGTGGAAGGACCTGCGACGGATAAAAAAATTAAAAAAGCATTTTACAGAGATAGAAGCTGGCAGCTCGCAGGGCCCTAAACCTTAGATGAATATTCTCGTACAAAATGTGACACCCACCTTGATAATAGACACAATTTCAGCCACTTCAGTCTTCGACCCAAGACTTAAGAAAGTTTTTGGTTGCCATGCATTGTAATTTATGGCTCCAGGGTCGTGAACTCTCACAGGGGGCTTGGTGGGGACGCATTTATCAATCAAAGGCCTTTTCTCAGATTTTGACAAAACCGAGCCTCGGACCAGGCCATTGGAAAAGGGACTCTATTCAAGTCATATACCTGTTTTTATGGCTCCTCTTCAAGGAGAGTGGGAGCATTCAGACCAATGGGGGCTGGAGTGGATCGCTGGGTCCCTGCACCTTTATCTGGCACTTTTGTAAAACGCAGCTCATGCAGTGGATGTGGCCTTTTGAACTTTCCGGATCCCCATTTCCCAGGTTCAGCTGAAAGGGCCCCGGACCTCCACTGTTAATGCGTTTGCATGACTGTCCGCCCTGGCCTCCATTAGAAGATTGTGGACCAAGACCTAATTCTAAAAGGCATAGAATTCTTGTGCGCTTTTTCTGTGTCAAATACAATATGCTCAGAATAAATCACTTGGAATCTTCTCGCAGTTGTTAAAAACCCGAGGGTATTTCACTGTCCAGAACCTTAGGGAATGACAAGGAAACATCCAAGGGAAAGACAAAGTATTTCCCACTTGTCGGTGTACCCTTAATTGACACCCCTTCAGTTGCTATGGGATACTGTCAACCTAATTCCCTCCTACCCAAGTATATTGCTGTACCAAAGATAACTACAACTCCCATAACCCCCCCCCCCCAACCCCAAAACTGTTTCTTAAAACCACTCTGATGAGGAAGAGGCAGACAAGAATGATGATTACCTATAGGGACCAATGCGCCATGAGTTCCTATGGGCAATTGCCATCTTGGCCCATTAATAAGGTCAGGCAGAGTTGAACAACTACTCACACCTGACTCATATAAAACCTTGCAGCCAGTATAAAAGCTGGAGCACTAAAACGCACTTAAAGGAAACTGGGGGCGCTGTCCAGAAGGAGAAGAACGAAGCAGCAGTAGAGGTAGAAGTTACAAGCTTGAATGCTGCGAGGCAGAGTGCTGGTGAGAGCTGCAGGAAGCCGGGCTGTTTCCAGAAGGTGCCAAATCATGGAGCCCTGATGTGAGATGGTCTACTCAAGTGAAGGGCGCTGGAGCAGGAGCTCTTTGGTGCAGAGCCGGTACAGCAGGCAGCGGGCTGGAGAAAAAACACTTCTTTGACATTGCAAGTGTGTGTTCACTCTCCTCAAGCGTTGTCGGAACGCCGGAATGTAAAAGGGGCAAACTGTCGGACGCAGAGGCAAAGGAGGAGCGCTGCGGAGTACGCGCTCATTTCAAGCACGAGCACCTGGTAAGTTTTGGAGAAAACAAACACTGGGATGCTTTCAGTACGAGTATGAACAAAGAAACCCCATTGAAAGTGAGTGCATAACAAGTCAAGTGTGAAAAGCTTATGGTGAATGAAGCATGATGGGACTTGAAGTGCTTAAAATGAAACGGCTATAACTCTTGAAAAAAACAGAGTGAAATGTTAACCAAAAAGGATGAACTGTTAAAAGTATATGGAGTGAAAGTATACATAATAACAAAAAACGAAGTTGTGAAAAGGTCAAAAGTAAGAAAGTGGTCGGCTAGCTAAAATTATGCCTTTTTCGAAAGACTCTGTGAGTTGTGAACTATGACATATGAATTTATATATATATATATATATTGTATTTGTTTATAGTTACACAGTAACCTTTACAAAATATTTTTATAAGTAAATCACAAAACTTACATGTTCAAACATCCAGTTATTACATTGTTACAAAATAATCAAATCCTTTACAACAACCGCTAAAAACAAATTAAAAGCTTTTCTTATCAATACTAAATTATCCACTCTACATTAATGATAATCAAATATCAAAATCAGAACACATTCATTAGACTTGCATTGAAAAGCCTGACTTACTTTTGGGTTTTCTTGTACCACAAAACAAAGGCAATAATATATAGAAATAGCAGAACACAAGAATAGTCATGCCTTGAAGTTATGTTGACTCCGCCTGCACTTGCAGTCAGCAAGTATCCCTTAAAAAGTGTACTACTGCCAGCTGCAATTTAAGTCTATTACCGTGAAGCATCTCTAACCACAAGATCCACATTAGCTCTATTGGGGACAAATTGGCTAAAGCTGTTTATACATTCTATTCTTAAACCATCACATTCTGTACGAATATGCTTCAATGTTTCAGGAAATTCTGCTTGTTTACAATATCTGCATAAAGATTGATTACATCAATTGCCCTCTCCTATGTCCATAATTTCACCGGTTTTTATCACATTGAGCCAGAAGCACATAAAGTCCTGTCTCCAATTCCTATCCAGAAATTTCAGAAGATAAGGTTCTACAGTGCCATTTTTTTTACTAAAAGGTAACACAAGGTGTTTATACAGTTCATATTTAGATATCTCACTAGAGTCTGGTTCCAATCAGAATGTTGCAGCAAACTCTTTACTTTCAGAGGATTAGATATAAGGAGTTCATAAGGAATCCCCAGTCTGTCCAGAACTTCATGCACTTCCGCCTCCATTTCACGCAAATACATTGCGACAACCGAGCCACTGTGGAATCCATGACCCATAATAGCATATAAGGTGGAATTCTTACACGTAATCGGCTTTCTATAAAGAGAAAATCGTCACCCTCTACAACACTTCTAATAGACAGGAGCCCAAGTTCGTAACTAAGGGCTGAAAGTGGAACACATTTTGGCAGACATTTAAAGATAGCTTTCAGAATTCTAGATTCATATTTTGCAAGTTCCTTTTGGCACCACAACGGGACATTCTCAAGTCCATAACGAAACTGGGCTATGGTCTTAATTCTGTAAAGGCACAAACACATATATCTCAATGAGGGGAGTTGAGATTGAAGTTTGGAAAAGAAGAACCATACAAGAAATCAAAACCCCATTGGTGCCAGAAAGCCACAACCGAACTGTGGATTAAAGGCTCGAGCCCGGCAGCGGGAAGCATATATTTAACTATTATGTTAGAGGTGGTTATGCTGAAGTTGAGCTGAAGCCTTGCATATTCGAAAGCGCTCAACGGTGGTTTTGATGTGAAAGCTTGGGGAAGGAACCCCCCTCAGTGAGCTGGTGCAAAAAGGGGTCCGAGCCCGACAGAGGGTGGCCCATTGGGAACTGGTGGAAAGGGGTCGTAGCCCGATTGGGAGACCAATTGTGAACTGGTGAAAAGGGGTCCGAACCCGACTGAGGGAGGCCCGGGGTGAACACCCAAAGACTTAGTGAAAATCCTGATGAGAAGGGAAATTTGGCTTTCACGCCATCTTCGATGGGATCCCCAGCATAAATGCAGACCGTTTTGAGACCCTGACTTTAGATCCCCTGTTTAGATTATTTTTAGAACTTTTATTTTTGCATTTCAAACTAACAGGACAACCCAACTTCATTAAGCAGGAACAAATCATGACCAGAATATACATTACATAGATTAGAAAATAAGCAAACCTACTGTGCCGGGAAATATTCTAACAGTACATTATTATGGCATATCACCAGTACAATCAGTAAATACATAAACACACACACACGCACACACTCACCCACCCACACACACTCCCTTGTGTAATTCTTTCAATTTTGAGTGCACTGGTTAGTCTGTAAGGCTTCAAGTGCGGGGGCCCCTGCCCCCTCCACATCCCCCATTTTAAGTTAATGGTGTAGAGCTACTTCCTTAAGTAGAGTAGTGATGGGGAACTAAGTTTCCCCTTTCTTTTGCCTGTTTGGGTATTTTCCCCACACTTGCTGCTGGTGGTAGTGGTACCTTTACTGTATGCTTTCTGTGTGCACTCCTGTAAACCTTTTATTTATTTTAACGCATTTCAGTCTTTGTTTACTACAGTGCTTAAAGTGTCTGGCCATAATATTCATTTCCTATCTTAGCGTTTCACTGTCATTTTGACCTTCATCATCCCAGGAAAAGGTAGGAAATGGCAGTGGTCAGATCCCAGTAAGTAGCCTTTGTGTACCTTGAGCAGATATGGTGTGGACCAGGGTCTGTAGACAGTTCTAATACACATCCCAAACCTTGTGTGAGGTAATGACACTTCCTGATCAGGCTCTGCATGTTTGGGCAGCCACTTAGTTTTAATTTTGCAGGTCTGCAGGTATATGGGCTGGGGTCCCCAGTCCTGAATTGTGCACATCAGGAGAGGGTATGAATCCATTCCTTTCATTGACTACTGGTGCCAAGGATGTGAAGCACAACAAGGTGCAGGAGGTTGCTTGAAGACTTCTGCTTAGATAACCATTGCATAAGTCATCTATTGCTCTGCATTCTTATCAACAGAGAGACCTTTCATGGTTCCGCCCCCTCTTTGACTGGTGGGCCCAGACAGTTCATTGTCCTGCATCACGAAGTCCATCGTCCTGAAGCTACAAGGAATCTTGGGGCCTGTAACTGGCTTCCAACATCTGAAGAGGGGACTTGTCCTTTTTCCTGGATGTCCTGCAACCTGGTTCTGTGAAATTAGCATTGTACTTTCTCCAGCATGGGGTTTGGCATGGATTCACATGCTCATGAATATTCCCCGTCGTCAGGCTGGGAATCCTCGGTAAAGAAAAATCAGTATCAGTTTTGTTTCTGATCTGTCTTTCGTAGTAGTAACCAATCACTGATCTCTGCGTCATACTGACCACAGCCAATGACTGCCATCTCCCTAAGCCCTGCCTCTGGCAGCCATCTTCAGATTTTTACCGCATGTTCAAGTGTTGGGAGTCCTCGTGCTTAGCTCTCGAGCTTTAGCTGCGTTTTCGCACTTTTTCAGGTGAATTTTCACATTTTTCGGTTAATCGAGCCTCAAGCTCCACCGTTTCTATTCCCGTTAACGGGTACCCATTGCGGGATTTTCCTACGCCCCTCAAGGGTGAAGATTTCGTCGAATCAACCTTTTGGAGGATTCCAGAAGATTTGCGGCCTAATTCGAGATGGCCCAGGACGCGAGTTCGTCACCCGGATCCAAGCTGTTTCGCAGCTGCCCTGGATGCGGGCTGCAGAATGTGTTTAAGGAGGACAAGCATTCGCGATGCCTCTACTGTCTTCATGGGGACAAGACTCATGTAGAGAAGGACTGCCAGTTCTGCAAGAACTTGTCGGAGCGGACCATGAGGGACCGTCAATCCCGTCTCACCAGCTGGTTGGAGAAGGGCTCAACGGGTGAGAAGAAGAAGGGGTCCGAGCGGGCTTCTAAGTCCTGTGCGGGCGTCCCGGCGACGGGGGCCCAGCACCAGGCCAAGCGCCGCGAGTCCGCTGGGTCTGGGAGTGCCGAAAGGTCGGGCTCTTCGGTCGCCAGGCAGGGCGCACCTTCCCCGGCACCGTCAACCACGAGCCAGCGCTCCGGTTCGGGAAAGAGGAAGTCCGAGACCCTGGGTAAGCTTCGGGAGAAGCCCCGTCCATTCTCGGGAGAGGGGGAGCGAGGCGTCGCCCCTGCCCCCTAAGGAGAAGGCCCGGGATGCACCTAAGGTGGTGAAGGCCCCTACCCAGCAGGCAAAGGCCTCTATCGAGGCGATCGCAGCGACTCTGGCCAAGCCGGCAGAGACCCCGCCAGCGGAGACTGCCTCCGGGACTAGAGTTTCCCTGCCGCCAAGGAGGGAATCCTCTTTTCAGCCCATCGTCATGGCCACCATGATGGAAGAAGCGAGGGGGGCACGGTAGCCTCCTCGAGCTCGGAGTCAGCCTCGGAGGAGGAACTGACCGAGGCCGTGAGGAATCTCGAAGTCCAATTCGAGAAGGTTCGATCCCGTAAGGAAGATCCTCGGGAGATAACCGAGGAAGACGACGATGGCGAGGAAGAGCAGCCTTCCATTCCGGCGCAGCCGGAACCTAGGCCTCAGGAGAGCTCGGCGGCCATTTTGTCTGCGATCCAGTCCTTACGCTCTGAGATAAGGACGAGATTACTACGGCCCAGGACGCAGGACCCGCAACCTGGCCTGTCGGGAAGTCCTCAGAACAAACGACGGAGGACCCAACCCTCTCCTCCACTCGCCCCCGTAAGGCCTACAGTTCCCTCCTCATCCTCCCACGAGTCGGGAGATGACGGTGCGGTGGGCTCGACGACGGGTTATGAGGGCGACAACGACGGAACGGGTCTCCCGTCTCCCATCGCACGGGCCTCTCCGCCCGATGAGATTGGCTCATTCCACGCCATGATCGCCAGGGTGTCTGAATTGTTCCAGCTCTGCCCGGAGGAGCAGAAAAGGGAAGGTTTCCTCTATCAGCGCCGGGAGGCCAAGAGGAAGACTGTCATTGCGGTGCCTCTAATCAATGACATCTGGGAGGAGGGCCTGTCAGTACTCAAGAACCCCTCCACGGCACCAGCCAAACGGGACCGGTACGAGAAGAAATACCGGGTCCCTGAGACCGCTCCCCTGTGCCTCAGGGCCCAGCCAACGCCAGACTCGGTCGTCTCGGCGGCGGCGAAGAAGAAAGCGGCGGGGTCAGGAGCCTCGACGTCGAATTCCCCTCCGGACGGTGAGGGTAGGAAGTTGGACGCCATGGGGCGACGGGTCATTTCGTCGGCGGCGACGACGATCAAAGCGGCCAACGCCCTGGCGATCGTGGCCCGTTACGACAGGGAGCTCTGGTTTAAGCTGGCCCCCATATTGGACTTCCTACCGGACGACAAGAGGTCCGAGGCCCTGGAAATACTTCAAGAAGGCGAGGTGGCGTCGGACCACACCATAACGGTGGCAACCGATATTGCTGATACCGGGTTCCGCCAGCTGGGCAACAGAGTTTGCCTACGACGACGGGGTTGGCTCCGGGCGACCGACTTCCGTCAGGATGTCCAGACCAGGGTGTTGGACATGCCGTTCGACGGAAGCAACTTGTTCGGGAAGTCGGTGGACGAATCCCTCCAAGCCATAAAAACGGACACGGAGACGGCCCGCGCCCTAGGAGCCCTTCAGCAATGACGGCCCTTTCAGAGCTCCGGAGGCAGACCGGGGGCCTCCAAGGGATCCAGCGGTGGCTCGTCGTCCTACCGCCAGGCGGCATGCTCCTCGTCTCAGGAGGCCTACAGGGGCCGCGGCAAGCAGGGAGCGCCTCGCCGCCGTCAGCAAGGTGGCCAGGGCGGCAAGGCCACCACCTCCAAGCAGGACTGAACCGGCCGTGGCCTCGGGCCCCCACCGAAGCACCCCGGTGGGAGGCCGGCTGACGAATTTAGTCGGCGTGTGGAAGTCCATCTCCACCGACCGTTGGGTGCTGGATACCCTGGCAAGAGGACACTCTATCGAATTCCTGAAGAAGTGCCCTCATGTTCCACCTGTGGCCAGGAAGGAAAATCACGTCCCGCAACTGCTGTTGGAAGTATGGGCGATGCTCAGGAAAGGCGCCATCGAGCTCGTCCCGAAGAGGCTCCGGGGTGTACTCAAGGTACTTCCTCGTCAGGAAGAAGACGGGCGGCTGGCGCCCCATCCTGGACCTTCGTCGTTTGAACAAATACATCAGGTCACAAAAGTTCAGGATGGTCACCCTCCAGCACGTGCTGGGACAGCTGGAGGAAGGCGACTTTCTATCATTGTTGGACCTGGAGGATGCATACTTCCACGTTCCCATCCTCAAAAGTCACCAAAAGTTCCTCAGGTTCGTCGTCCAGGGACGCCACTACCAATTCAGAGCACTGCCGTTCGGATTGAAGTCAGCCCCCAGGGTCTTTACCAAGTGCCTAGTACCTGTGGCGGCGCGGCTGCGCCTGCAGGGGATTCACGTCTACCCCTACCTGGACGACTGGCTCATCCGCTCAAGGACGAGGGAATTCGCCCTCGAACACACTGCGAGGACCGTCCAGCTACTCGCAGACCTGGGATTCGCCATAAATTACCCAAAGTCCCACCTGGGGCCGTCGCAGGTGGCCCTGTTTCTTGGAGCGAAGCTCGATACAGTGAGGCGCCTGGCGGCAACGTCGGAAGAACGGACGAAGACCATTCTGGGCAAAGTGCAGCGCCTGTTAGCCACAGACGTGGCCAGGGTGAGGTCCATCAAGTCCCTCCTGGGGATGATGTCCTCTTGCATCTACCTGGTGCGCCTCTGCAGACTACGGATGCGCCCTCTTCAAGAATTTCTCGACGCCCGTTGGATGCAGGCGACGGGCACCTTCGAAGGCAGGGTCCCCCTCAACGAGGTGTTCCGGCGGGCGATTCAGTGGTGGGGCGTTCGAGCGCACCTCACGGCGGGCAAGGACTTTCAGACGCCGGCGTACCAGGAGATGGTGACGACGGACGCCTCCCTGGAAGGTTGGGGCGCCCACACCGGAGATCTCCACGCAAGAGGCCTCTGGCTCCTGGAGGAGAAGCTCCTGCACATCAACATCCTGGAACTCCGAGCCGTGTTCTGGGCTCTCAAATAGTTCCTCCCGTTGCTCAAGGGCAAGGTGGTGCGGATCTTCACGGACAACACCACGACAATGTTTTACATACGGAAGCAGGGAGGCACCAGATCCCCAGCCCTATCCAAGGAGGCACAGGATCTGTGGCACTGGGCGGTCGCCATGGGGATGTTCCTGGTTCCCTTCCACCTGGCAGGAGAAAGAAACGCCATCGGCGACTCGCTCAGCAGTGAGCTGCGGGCATGTCACGAGTGGGAACTGCGCCAGGATCAGGTGGATCAACTCTTCCGACGATGGGGCTAACCCCAAATCGACCTTTTCGCAACAGCGACGAACTCGAAATGCCAGAGGTTCGCCAGCAGGTTTCCCCAGCCGAGAAGCATGGGCGATGCGTTCTCGTTCCCCTGGGACGGCCTATACCTGTATGCGTTCCCTCCGTTGCCGTTGCTGCTTCGACTCATCAACCAGCTCAAGAGGTCCCAGTGCAGGATGATCCTCGTCACACCGGCGTGGCGGAGGCAGATCTGGTTCCCAGACCTTCTGGACTTGTCAACGTCCCCTCCCATCAAGCTGTCGGCGGACGCGGATCTTCTCTCCACAGAAGGAGGCGCCATCTTCCACCACGACCCGGTGTCACTGAAACTGCAGGCTTTGCTCCTGCAGCGCTAGAGTTTGGAGGGTACGATATATCGGCCGACTGCAGAAAGGTTCTTGCAAAGGCCAGGGCGTCCTCGACTCTCAAATGCTACGGTCACAAGTGGAAGAGGTTCTCTATCTGGTGCCGAGCACAGAAGATCAACCCCCTACGGATTACGGCCCCTCAAGTGCTGCAGTACCTGCTATCGCTGGCAAAGGTTGGGCTAGCCCATGCCTCCATTAAGATTCATCTGGCGGCGATCTCCAGATATACCAGAACCACAGGACGGACGTCCCTGTGGTCCCATCGACTAGTAAAAGAGTTTATGAAAGGACCGTTCCGGTCGTTCCCGCCAGTGAAGGCCCCGGCATGGGAACTTAACGTGGTGCTGACCAGGCTCATGGGGCCCCCATTCGAGCCGATGCACTCTGCACCGATGAAGTTTGTGTCGTGGAAGTCTGCATTCCTGGTGGCCATTACCTCCGCACGACGAGTGGGAGAGATCCAGGCCCTATCCTGCAAAGCACCGTACTTGACTTTCCATGCCTCGAGGGTGGTGCTTAGGACGCACCCCTCCTTTATGCCCAAGGTGCCGTCGGACTTCCATCTTAACGATGGAACCTGTTTTCTTCCCGTCTCCTTCGTCGCCGGCCGAGAGGACTTTGCACTCGCTGGATGTGGCTAGAGCGCTGAAGTTCTACGTGGACCGCACAAAGAGTTTTCGGAGGACATCACAGCTATTCGTGAACTTTGGACCTGTGAATCAAGGGAAGGCTCTCTCGAAGTCTTCTATTTCCAGATGGCTCTCCGGCTGCATCATGCACTGCCACCGATTGCCTAACCGACTGCTGCCAGGCCGTCCGAGAGCCCATTCGACCAGAGCGATCGCTGCTACTACGGCGTTCCTATCTGGTGTGCCCCTGCTGGACATCTGCAGGGCTGCTACGTGGAGGTCGACGCACACCTTTACGAGATTCTACTGCGTCGATCGGGATTCCAGGGAGGAGTCCAGGGTCGGCCAAGCAGTGCTGCGCAACCTGTTCGCTTAAGGTGAGCCTGGTGAGGAGGTAAGAGATGCTTAATGTTGAGTTTTTTGTATTGCTTAATGTTGAGCCTTTTGCCACCTCCCGTGGTTGTGCATGTGTGTACTGCTATGTATTCTTATATTCATGAACATGTGAATCCATGCCAGACCCCATGCTGGAGAAGGAACAAGTTACTTACCTGTAACTGTTGTTCTCCAGCATGGGTCTGGCATGGATTCACATGCAAACCCTCCCACCTACCCTCTGCGGCTCTTCACTTGGTCATACTGCCACTTCACGTGCTACCAAATCTGAAGATGGTTGCCAGAGGCGGGGCTTAGGGAGATGGCAGTCATTGGCTGTGGTCAGTATGACGCAGAGATCAGTGATTGGTTACTACTACGAAAGACAGATCAGAAACGAAACTGATACTGGTTTTTTCTTTACCGAGGATTCCCAGCCTGACGACGGGGAATATTCATGAGCATGTGAATCCATGCCAGACCCATGCTGGAGAACAACAGTTACAGATAAGTAACTTGTTCCTTCTTGTGTTGTGGAGCCTGTGGGTGTTCCAACGGTGTTGGGTCAAAAACGTCTTGGTAATATTCAACCAGAGCCCAGCCTGACTGTCTTTTTTAACAGTGAGGTCGCTGACTGAGAACGAATCTACAGAGCCTAGCTGTGAAATGACTAATACTGCTCACTTGACCCCTTAATTTCCTCAACCTTTGGTGAGAGCAGTTGTACCAAATGGCCCAGACTTACCTGGGCCTTTGTCAATTCTCATTGAGACATGAAGGTCTGGTTTGCATTCCTGTCTGACCCCTGGGCCTCGTTCACTGACCTTCGGTGTAAAGTCCTTCTCTACTGCTACCCTTGCTTTACCTTTGTTGGTAGAACCTGTGTATAGGAACCATGGCTGCAGTCTCCTTGGATGACAACGAATGGTAGCTGTCCCCTTTCATTGCAGGAAACCTATTTTTTAAGTTTTTTAAAGTGTCATTATCTAAAGCACTGTCTACTGCATTGAGTCCATAGCTTCCTTTCGGAGAAACTTAGAATAACTTGTAAAATGCGAACTAAGTAGCCAACCCTGTGTACTTGCCTTGAACACAATCAAAAACATATTCTTGATTCAGGATTAGGCTATTTAAATTTAGTTGCTGTGTTCTGTTGTCTTATAATTTGATAGGGCATGTGTTGACTTATCATTTCCTCCCTTGCTTGTTATATGTAGCAATATTTACCTCTATATTAGTTCTAAAGACTGGTGTGTGTTTTACTTGGGCACATAACTGAATGTATGTATGTATGTGTATATGGTTCTTGCTTACCTGTAGTATTTAATTGTAATAAATCTGTGCTAAATAAGTGTATTTTTATACATGTGTGCAAGATCTATTGCTTGGCAAGCACTTGTGTATATTACCTGTCCTTTACTCCAAGTTCCTGACCTCCTTAGCCTTACTGCTCACCATAGTTTCCAGTGAAGTTTTGTTAGGGTTTTGTGTTAAACCTTTCCGGTCTACTAAGGTTGGTTTCCCAGTACTGTACATCAATAGTGGTTGTGCAAAACCTCCTAACACACAGTAATAGTCCAGTCCCTCTTCATTTTTCTGCAATTCTATTGCACTTCGAGGCTCATACTATGCATGCTTTATTTTCTTGACAGGAACAGCAGCAACAGTTGGTTTTAGAGCATTTGCTGTCCTCTGATCGAAGCAGTCTACTGTCTGAAATCCAAGAACTTCGAGCCCAGCTGCGTATGACTCACCTGCAGAACCAGGAGAAGCTTGAGCAGCTGCAAGAAAGCATCACTAATGCAGAGGACCATGGGAGCAAGCAGGAACACCAACTCAAGAGGCAGAGTAAGGGTTGTCAATGCACCTTTATTTTAAGTATTGTTGTACTCTTTTGTCCAAGCATTTTCATTCTGGGTTTCGAAATTAAGATTTGATGAGCAGGAGCTAAAATCTGCTCCTGGGATGTCAGGCATCGCCCAGTAGGCAGGAGATACCACCGGAGAACCACAAGTCAATATGTATTGCGCTGCAAATGTAACTTCCTTATGAGATGCACACTTTAACTTTTTACCCATTATTACGATCCATTACATTTAAATTTGTCAAACTTCTTTTTAACTTGCTTTCTAAAACACACACAGTTATTGCCACATATGCATGTTTGTAACGCACCAGTTGGCCTGGGGAGACAAAGTGGCTCCTGGTAATTGTTGGGTTTAAGTTTACCAGGCTCTCCTAGAGTAGAAGCAGGAGGTAAATAGCTCCCAGCAATTTCAAACCGTTTTTCTTGGTTTGGGAAACATCCTCTAGTGAATAGTTGACATTTTAGCTCAAATGAATAAGCATTGACTGCGCAGTCACCCCTGAAATCCCGGTAGTCGTCTCCTCCCATATGGCTAAGGAAAGGCAGCTGCTACCTGATCCTGACCGTCGGGCGGTATCATGAAGGGAGGACCATATGGAAGGAGACGCATATCTGGGTTGCAGAGGGATGGGGGTGGGGGGGAACTTTATGCTCCAGTAAGAGGGACACATGATTGTCCCAGTATCCCTGAAACCCTGATGGCCTATTGGAAAGTTGAACCAAGTGCTGTAATCCCTAATACACATGATGTTCACATAACCTCTCCTGAATCTGACAATTTATATTGCAACAAGTATTTAGAACCATATTGCCCCGAGAAGCCTAGAACATATATGGACTCCAAGTCCCAAAACCAACGGGGTACTGAGCCTTAGAAGAACAGAAACTCGATGAGGAGAAAATATGACTTTGAACGTGAAGTGCAGTCTAGTTGTCGAAAGCTAAATCAGCTGCGTGGGACACTTAAACCCGCAGGTTGTCTTCAGCTAGAGGATCCAGAAAAAGGCGGGGCTGCGGAGTGCGTGGAACGGGAAGCGAAACCGGTGACAGATGCAGTCCAGTGGGGGGCAGACAGAGTGGTGTGCGTTTGCCTGCAGCCGGTTGGCAGCCTTCTGAACCAGGAAAGAGAGCCTCTGGTAAGGAAAATGCAAACAAAGCTCTGCAGGGTAGCCAAAGGCCTGCAAAGTCGCACAGGTTCCAACGGTGAAGGAAGCAACCGCTGACATGGGAACCAGAGGAGCCTCTGCTGAGATGGGGAAGCCTGCCCTTCAGCATACTTTGACAGCCAAAGCATGCTATACCGGTGACTCAGCCTGAGAGGTAGAGGGTCCCCGGACATGCGAAAATGATGAAGAGTATTTGAAAGATATTATTGAATATCAAACAAAGCGAATTAAAAGCCAAACATGGTACAATTCTCCTGACATGAGATGTCAGTTGGGGGAAACCTGGAACCAGCATTTCGATAATCCAAAACGCATTGTGAGAGGAAGGCAAACATGGTACAATTCTCCTGACATGAGATGTCATTTGGGAGGGAACCTGGAACCAATATTGCCATAAGCCAAAAGACATTGTGAGCAAGATGGAGACAAGAGTTGTACAGTTCTCCTGACCTGAGATGTGTGAAGAATCCTGCAGATCCCTCACCAAAAGCATGCTTAGGTTTCCTCACACAGGGCCAGGGGACGGCAGACGCTTCCTGGTCCCAATCCTGGGGGTGGTGCACTGCGGGAGGATCACCTGGGTCTAGACAAGACCTGGGGTAGTGAGGAGATGCTGTGGCATGAGGCACAGTGTTTTTCCTCTGAAGGGGCTATTTTTACCTCTATGCAAGAAGAGGTTACAGCTTGCTGACATATTAATATAGCTCTCAAACTCTGGTTAAAACTAACGTGGTAAAACCCAAGGTTGTACTATCCAAACCTCTTAATCCAAAAGAACACATCTTTTTTATCCCTATACTAAAACATCCTCCTCAATACCAAAGGTATACTACTCGAAATAATGGAAATGTTGCCTTCTCTACAATCTCTTCCTCTAATAAGGTTGAAACATACAATCCCTCTTTTAAAAATACTAAGTGAATTAAATCTACCATTAAAAGGATACCAGAAGTAGAAAAACCGAATTTCACTAAAGTGAACTACATGTCCCAGAATCCCATAGGGACTGAGACGAAGAAGAGGGCTGAAGAGACATGTATTATTGAAGGATATGCTAGCATGCCTTACAGTCTTTGCTAGGGTCAAACAATTAACAAGGGCCTTCACCTGAAATCTATTGACCCACCTAAGATGCAAAAAAGGCTGCAGCAGGATGGGGAAGTAGAATGGAGCTGAAGCAGGAGCTGGAAGGCTCGCAGTAGTAGCAGAAGGGGAAGAGCACGAGTCTGGAAGTTTGAGGAAGTGTGTTCACTTAAGGGACGCTGGGGAAAGAGGAAAGCAGATCTCACCTGCAAGTCCTAAGAGAGTCCTGTGTTCACAAACCCTGCTTTCCCGTGGCTGCACTAAGAGAGATGTGACGATATTGAAAATCTTGTGATGCAACACAAGGCCTGTGTACTGAAGCAAGCCGAGTAGAACCTGTTTGTCGTTGTGAGGAGTCCGGCTGACAATGAAAATGTATCACACACATTTCTAATGGAGTGCTCGCGTATAAAGAAAAGCTTTGTTTCCATTGTTGAACTGTTTAAACATTACTGGAGTGGTCACACGTGTCTCCAGTTAAGAAGGGGAATGTTTTCCGGATCACTGGGAAACCTCAAGCTGACTTTCACAAGTTGTTAAACGGCATATTACATCAACGATAGCGCGCGTTTGAACAACTTTGATTCTTTTTTTTTTTAATTTGTTTTTTTTTATTGACAATAAACATACAAGATAGGGTGCGTCGGCAATCCCCGCCTGCCATATAGCAAACAAACAAAAATGTCAACTTAATTTTATCTTTTAAACCCATCCCCCTCCTCTCTCCCTCCCCTCCCCCCAACTTTGCTCCGTACCAAGTCTTGAGGTTTTGCAGGTTATAGCATTTGCGAGAGCACCTTCGGACATCGCTATGTACACTAATGTAAACTTTGACACGCGTGGGATCTGCTTGATTCAAGGCCGTCTGAGGGCCCAACTAACTCTGGGGTTGGAGCTGGAGTGATAACATGAAATACATAATAAATCATTTTCTTCTTTTTTTTTTTTTTTTTTACAGACGCATTGAAACACAGTCATCATGTAGGAGCACCGCAGTCCATTCCTGCGTAAATTCCAATACCGAGTCATTTTTCACTGCTGTAAGCTTTTCATAAGTAAAAATCGACCTTAATTTACAAAGCCATTCCTCCTTGGACGGTGCTAGGGCACTTTTCCATTTTTGGGCCAATGCTAATCTCCCCGCCCTCAGCATGGCCCCAATAACCCTCGGGAATGCATTCTGTTCCGTCTCCGGCATGGGAGTACCTAGGAGAATTTCCAGGGGGAGTAGGGTTGGGCAAACCCCCTCTATGTCCTTTATCCAGCTGAGCAGTTCAGACCAGTATACCTGAATAACCGGACATCCCCACCACATATGGAACCATGTGCCCCTTTGGAGACATAACCTCGGACAGAAGGGGGATACTTCTACAAACATTCTGGACAGGGTAGCCGGGGAGCGATGCCAGGAATGGAGAATCTTAAAGCTATGCTCCATGGCAGCGGTATACAGAGAACCCGTGAAAATGGACTTAAATATTGCCCTCCATGTATGGTCATCCACAGTCATGCCCAGCCTTTCCTCCCAAATTCGCTTAAAGGGTTGTCTACCCTCCAGGTTAGCCGTTATCAGTGCACTATAAAACTTAGATAGAGAGCCTTTCCGAGAGACACTTTTAGTTATTACATTTTCAAAGGGGGTGAGGGGGCGTTTCAGGTTGTCCGCCCACCGAGGGTGAGTCAGGATTCCTTTTAAGCGTAGATATTCGAAGATCGAGGGTGGGTTGTCGCCCAATGCCTCACATAGTTGGTCATAGTCTATGAAGCCCTCTTCGCGTAGTAGTTGGGAGATCCTCTCCAAACCCATGTCTGACCACGCCTGAGTATATCGGAAGCCTCTGGTGTCTAGATTGACTGGGGGACCCCTCAGAGATGTTAAGGGGGACGGCCAGGATGACAGTACTTTGTTATCTTTATTCG
This sequence comes from Ambystoma mexicanum, assembly GCF_040938575.1. NCBI lineage: Eukaryota > Metazoa > Chordata > Amphibia > Caudata > Ambystomatidae > Ambystoma > Ambystoma mexicanum. The sequence continues at coordinate 902,340,531 of NC_090931.1, read as the reverse complement.
GTTTCCAGGCAGTCCATAGGGCCGCTAACGTGGGGTGTGTTCTGAGGTGGGAGGGGAGGGCTTTGGGGGAGGCCCATAGCAGGTCTCTGACTTTCTTCGGGTGGGTGTGGATATCTTCTATATATGTCCAGTATGTCCTCATATCCTCCCGCATGTGTTCCATCATCACCCGGAGCTGTGCCGCTTTATAGTATAGCCTAAAGTCAGGGAGGCCAAATCCACCATGAGATTTCGGAAGGGTCAAGGTGGAGAACTTGACTCTTGCTCTCCTCCCGTCCCATATAAACTGAAAAACTCGGGATTGTAGAGCTTCAAAAAAGGCGTCAGGGATCACCACAGGGAGGGCCGCGAAGAGATACAGAAGGCGAGGCAAGACATTCATTTTAACAGTGACCATACGCCCGAACCAGGAGAGAGTAAGTGGCGCCCATCTTTTGAGATCATTGCTAATCTTGGCCAATATTTTGACCAGAGTCCAGCTCTGTGTTAATAAAGGGAAATACAATTCCCTATGGGTGTTTAAAGTTAAAGATCCTCCTCAAAGAGTGGTCTTGTATATCTAAATCTGTTTCTCTTTTTTTGAAGATTGAACCTTGTAGCATCCAGAACAAGTATTCAGTAAATATAGAAGTTGTTGAACTGAATAAAAGAACAAGCATTGCCCAAGCCAGTAGGTGAATGTTTTCTTTAGTAAAACCCGCCCTGTTGAAATCTATCCACCTGCATGCTGAAGTTGTTAAAGTTGTTGAAGGTCCAGTGCCTAGAAACACTTGTGTACAGGCGTGTTATAAATGACATCATATATCATATTGGTGTGCTCTGATACAAGTGTGACATTGTTTTCCAAAGCTATAAGAGTGGCATTACAGCTTCAGGATAGCTACTGGAACCATGAAGGTTTGAATGAAGCTGGGGAAGGGAGGTGGGTGCTTGTTAGAAGATTAAGTGAACAAACTGTAATGCTGAGACTGTTGAAGTTGAAAGAGAACCAGTCTGGAAGCAGAGGCAGATTGTATTGGTGGCAATAAGCTGGACAGAAGAGGCAAAAAGGCTGCCCTTTTTCGGATAGCCTAGGAAGGAAGAGTGCCTTGCCTGCCTGTGGAGGTCAAAGAGTATTGTCTTTAAAACACCAAACAATTCTAAAGTATGAAGTTGAAGTAGAACTACCAGAACTGTGGTTGTGTATAATACTCAGTTCCCACAGTGCACAGCCAAAGTAATGGTTGTAATAATTGATCAGTCTGAATGTCAAAAATAATAGATTCATGGAACTTGAGGTGCAGGGGAGAAAGATTGGTCCTGGCACATGGACCAAAAATACATAAGCAACAGAATAAGTTCTCTAAGGTAAGAGACCTCCCGTCCCCTGCACTTTATCATAAGCTTATTAACAAGCCAAACAGTTATGCATATCTTTATATATCATTTATAAAGTTTATGCAAATATTAAATGTGCAACCAATTTCATAAGTATCTGCCAATCAACAGGGCATTGTACAGTATTTTCCCATTAAAAAGCTTTTATTCCATCAACAAAAAAGTGACACAACGCGTTTCAAGCAAATACTGTTCATCAGGGGTCCTCAAGTAATCATAAATCTTGGAAATGATAAATTAAGTAAATTAATTTCGAAGGGATTGTGTCCTCCGACGTATTCCTTATCTTAGATATCTCTTTCCAGCTTTGCTGGCCTCGGAAAACATTTTTCTCTAGAGGGCGCTGCGCGTCGACGTCCGCCGAGTCGATGTCCCTCGACAGCCGCTGTATCGACGTCAACGTCATCCTGCCTATAAAGGCCACGCGCAGCGTCCGTTGCTCAGTTCCGTTTTTCTGCGCTTACTCAGTGCCTCGGAATATCGTTGCTCAGTTTTCGTTGTGAATGAATCCAATTTCCTCGAGATATTCGATCCATACTCGATGGCTTCCTCGTCGGAACCGACGACCCCTCGGTCCGGCTTTAAAAAATGCTGAGCCTGTGGGAAAAAGATATCACTGACTGACCCTCACAGAGTTTGTCTGTGGTGTTTGGGAGCTGAACACCATTGTTCGGAGTGCGAGGACTGTATCTCCATGACAGCTAAGGCCCTGAAGGAGCGTAGGGGGAAGCTGGAAAAAGGTAAGACTTCAAAAGCTTCTTCTTCCTCGACAAAGTCGAGACATTCGTCTCCTCGTCACCATTCGCGCCCCAGGTCTCGAAGCGGGTCCCATCACTCCTCGAGATCGAAGCACTCGAAGAGGAGATGTCGAAGATCCCCTTCTTCGTCCTCCTCTACCTCTGTTTCTCCTAAGAGAATCCCTTGCCCTACGAAACATAGTTCCCTGGCTGAATGGGAGGAATTCCGCAAAAATATGAGCATCTTCGAGAAAGCGGCCTCGACCCCCTCGAAGACTGCCGAGAGCGATAATCTGGTCGAAAGACCCAAAGGTCTAAAACGCCACGAGTCGCAGTACCCAGCGAAGGAAGCTTCTCGAGCGCGTCACGAACCCTTGAGTAAAGCTATGACCTCGAACCCTTCTTCGAAGGTTCCGTCGACGCCGAGGTCGGTGTCTTCGACGCCGTTGTCGAAGGGACCTTCGACACACGGGTCTGTCGTCTCGACGCCATCTTCGACACCGGCGTCGACGCCAAGGAAAGTCACGGTTGCGGCGCACCCAGTGGCTATCCCCAGGTCTTCGATGGCGTTGAGATTGTCGACATCCTCGAGCAGAATCCCAATTCTATCGAGGACCTCGAGGCCTCCGCCTTTGTTTTCGACGCCACGTTCGAAGCCTTCGACGCCGATTACAAGAAGTTTGGCACCCTCGGCCTTGGAGATGGGTTTCACACCCTTTGTGAGTTCAGACCAATTGAGAACTACGTCCTCAATTATGGAAGAGGGAGAACTATCTGACCAAGAAGAGACATTTGAGTTGCAGGGATCTGCAACCCCAGTTCAGGAGGAGTTATCCTCAGAGGAACGCAGGTTAAAGGAACTACATGATTCCTTGCATGAGGCAAGTGGGTTAGACACTTCCCCTGAGGTGGAGTTCGCTAGGCCAGACCCAGGGGAGCATGCTGAAACCCCCTATAGAGCCTTAATGGCCAGGATCACAGAATTTATGGGGTGGTCAACACCTTCACAGGCTTTCCAACAAGATGACCTCACGGATATTCTTGATAAAGGTCCACAGGAGGATCCTGTAGTGCCTTTTCATAAAGCTCTTCAAAGGAAAATCATGACGAACTGGGAAACCCCAGATGTCATCTCGGCAGTAAATAAAAAACGGTCTGCTAAATACAGGGTATCTTCTGCAGACCCGGAGTTTTTGTCCAAACATCCATCCCCAGAAAGTCTGGTGGTACAGGCAGCATCTTCTACTGACATCAAGACTGCTTACCCTACCGTCCCACAGGACAGGGACGATAAAAAATATGATGCTATGGCAAAGAAAGTTTTTTTCGGCATGTAGCATGGCGTTAAAATCTATTAATGCTACTTGCACCCTTGCTAGATTCAGCCATACACTTTGGGAGTGTGCTTGTACAGCGGCTGACTGCATCCAGGAGGGAGAAGAAAGGGAGGCGTTCCTAAATATCATACAGGACGTTAAAGACGCTATGTGCGAATCCCTCCAGACGGGCATTGATTCGGCTGACAGTATCAGCAGAGCAATGGCGGCAAGTACAAAAACCAGGAGATTTGCCTGGTTGAGAAAGTCTGGTTTTGCCCCAGATGTGCAAGCCAGGCTCTTGAACATGCCATTTGATGGCTCTTCTATGTTTGGGGAAAAAGGCGGATGACAGTTTAGAAAAACTGCAAACATCAAAGGCAGCAGCAAAATCCCTAGGCGCTGCAATCCGTCAGACACCTGTTCGTTCCACAGGATCCTCTGCGAGAGGCAAGTCCTTTCGCTTCTACTCCGTATTCGGAAGAGGTAGAGGACGACCGACTCAAAGGGGACAAAGAAGAACTACCCGAGGTGGACGGGGTAGATATTCAAAAGCCGCAGCAACAGCAGGTGCCTCTTTACCATCGGCATCTGCATCAGCCGCCCCAAAACCACTCTGAGGACTTCCCACACAGGACACCTGTAGGAGGCAGGTTAACTCAACATCTGGCAGAATGGCAGGCTATCACATCAGATGCTTGGGCATTGGAAACAGTTGCCCAAGGTTACTGCCTGCCTCTCCTACGCATACCGCAGAGTCATCCACCGGGGATCAGCTCTCTAAAAGCTCCAGATCTGATCCTCTTGCAGGAAATTTTATACGTGCTAGAGAAAGGTACCATAGAACCGGTACCTGTAGCAGAGAGGAACAAGGGCTGAGACCCATCTTGAACTTGCGAGAATTGAACAAATTCCTCAGGAAAGACAAATTCAAGATGGTAACTCTTTCTCAGATCCTTCAGGCCCTTCAGTTCCAGGACTGGTTGGTATCTCTAGACCTTCAGGACGCTTATTTCCATGTGCCTATCCATCTCAAACACAGGAAATACCTGAGGTTCGCAATTGGCAACTCTCATTATCAATTTCTAGTGCTGCCATTTGGGCTGACCTCTGCCCGAGGGTCTTCACCAAGTTAATGTCTGTAGTGGCTGCAAGTCTAAGGAGGGAAGGGATTCACGTCTACCCCTACCTGGACGATTGGTTGATCAGGGCTGTATCTTCGGAACAAGCTCAGATCCAGCTAAATCACGTTTGCCACTCCCTTCACAGACTGGGCTTCTCCCTCAATTTGAAGAAGTCACAAATGATACCATCGCAGAGACTCCAGTTCATCGGAGCGATCCTGGACACTTCCCTGGGAAAAGCCTCGCCACCAGAGGTGAGGGCTCACAATATTCTACAGATGGTTACCAAGTTCCAAAATGCCCAACGTCTCCAGGCCTTCGACTTTTTGAGGTTGCTAGGCCTCATGGCATCCTGCATTTTCCTAGTGCCAGAGGCTCGACTGAGAATGAGATCCCTCCAGTGGGCACTGGGAACTCAGTGGTCACAATTCTCAGGAAGAATGACAGATCTTCTTCAGGTTCCCGACAGGGTGACTCGAGACCTTCAGTGGTGGGCCTGTCAGGAGAACATTCTGAAAGGAGAACAGTTTTGGCAACCCTGGCCGGAGATGACAGTAGTCACGGATGCCTCACTCACGGGGTGGGGAGCCCACGCCAATGACTTGACCATCAGCGGTCGTTGGTCTCCATCGGAGTCCAGACTACATATCAACCTGTTAGAGCTGAGGGCCATCAGACTTGCGCTGAAGGCGTTCCTGCCATCTGTACAAGAAAAGAATGTCCTGATAATGACGGACAACACAGTGGCCATGCATTACCTCAACGAAAGAGGAGGCGTAGGATCACTACCTCTGTGCAGAGAGGCGATGCAGCTCTGGTTTTGGGCAATCCAAGAAGGAATCGCTCTATCCGCAGTTCACCTAGCCGGAGAGAAGAACTTGACAGCGGACGCTCTGAGCAGGGAGAGCACAGTCTCCCACGAGTGGGAACTAGCTCAGGAAGTCCTCCATAAGTCTTCGCCCTTTGGGGAACCCCTCAGGTGGATCTGTTCGCCACCAGTGTCAACAGGAAGTGCAATCTGTTCTGTTCAAGGGAATTTCCCCCAAGCGGAGTTCTGGGAGATGCGTTCATAGTGGACTGGGAGTTTCCACTTTTGTACGCGTTCCCACCGGTCCCTGTCATTCCTCAAATGATCAGGCGGTTGAGAAGATTCCGGAAAACCATGATCCTAATTGCCCCGGATTGGGCCAGGAGAACGTGGTACCCGGACCTTCTGGACTTGTCCATCTGCCCTCCATTTCGACTTCCACTCAGATAGAATCTACTCTCACAGAAGGGAGGTCAGGTTCTCCATCCAGACATTAAAACCCTCAACCTTCACGCTTGGCTTCTGAAAGGCTGAGGTACAAGGATTGGGACCTCCCTGATGATGTTATGGAGGTGTTGCTTTCGGCAAGGAGGCCAGCAACAAAGTCTTTATACCACTGCCGTTGGACCAGATTTGGCAGCTGGTGTAGAGAAAAGAATATCAACCCCTTTTCATGTGATACACCAATGGTTTTGTCCTTCCTACTCTATTTAGCGAATTCAGACCTTCAAGTTGGCACCATCAAGGGCTATCTCGCAGCGCTATCCATCTTTAAGCGCACTGCGGAAGAACCATCCTATTTCAAGTTACCCTTGGTAATACTTTTTCTAAAGGGGTTAACTAACGTTTATCCCCCAAGACCATTCCAGGTTCCCCTATGGGATTTAAACTTAGTCCTAACTTTCCTGACGGGCACACCTTTTGAACCACTCCATTCTTGTTCGTTAAGATTTCTTACCATTAAAACTGTTTTATTAATAGCACTTACATCTGCTAGAAGGGTGAGCAAGTTACAAGCTCTTTCTTGTAAACCCCCTCATACAATCTTTCGCAAAGACAAAGTTGTTCTGCAAGTAAAGCCTAATTTCCTCCCAAAGGTGGTTTCTGAATTCCATATCACTCAGAAGATTACCCTTCCATCTTTCTATCCTCCTCCTCATCCGGGAAAAGAGGAAGAGAGGTTACACAAGAAGGGCTTTAAGTTTTTACATCAGTAGACTGGCTAGGATAAGACAAGCAGACCAGCTGTTTGTAGGCTACGCAGGTCACAAGCTGGGGTTACCGATAACTAAGCAGACCATTTCCAGATGGATCATTCTAGCCATTTTGGAATGTTATAAACTGGCAGGAAAAGAGCCCCCTCAAAACCTTAGGGCTCATTCGACCAGAGGTATCGCAGCTTCACCGGCCCTCAAAAGAGGAGTGCCGGTTAGAGACATATGTGCGGCTGCCACATGGTCGTCCGTCCATACCTTTACATGGTTTTACAACTTGGATTCCTCCTCCAGTCAAGAGACTAGGTTTGGAAGGGCAGTATTGCACTTTATTCATCAATAAAAAGAAGCATGAAGTCAGTACTCCCACATCCAATAACAGAATACTGCTATGGGAGCCTATCTAAGATAAGGAATACGTCGGAGGACACAATCCCTTCGAAGAACAAGTTACTTCTTACCTTGTAACTGTGATGCTGGAAATGCATCAGAGGGACAGGGCCTCTGAATCCTTGTCCTTTACTGCTTTTTATCGTGTGTTCTGTCGTGTTTTCTGCCCAGGAGTCCATGTGGGACTCCTGGCAGTGCAGCTCTCTTTTGGTTTGATGAACAGACCCATGGGATACCCTTATGGCACCCATGTGTAGGGGTACAACCCTGTGCTCCTAATGTATGTTTTTGGGCACCTGTGGGTGGCCCACAGAGCAGGGTATGGGCTGGTGGCAGCTCCATGCTGAATTTGACAGGTGCTCTGGGTGTCCTCCATTTTGGGATACCCAGGCCCTGCCATTGGGATCAGTTGATTCCTGATAGGAAACAAGATGGCCCCTGTGGCCTCTTGCTTTCTATTGCCTGTTACCTTGTTTTCCCAAAGTCCTGGGAAGCCCTGACTTGTCCCTTCCCCTGACTGGCTGTTGGGTGGAAGTTCCATATATGGTGTTGTTGTGAAGGCCCAGCTAGACTGACTGGAGCCTTCCCAGTGACGGTATGTTGTGGGTACCTCCTGTGGGTGGGACCTGGGTGAATGGAGTATGTGACCAATATACACTCCTTGTTGTGGTTGTCTGGTTTCTGGCATGAGAGACAGACTGAGACAGCCCTGCCCGAAACTGGCCTGAATGCAGTGTGTAGTGTTGAATGGCTGGGTACTTGTCCAAATCCACGTTCCTTGTTGTGAGAGTCTGAAAGGGAGGAGTGTGGCCTGAATGCACTGTGTGCCTGATTGGCTGACTGACTGCATGAATGCCCTTCTGTATGATTGGCTGCTGAGTGTGTGCCAGCAGTCTGGATGAGAGACAGAATAGTATATCTGGGGACCTCTCACCACTGGTAATTGTTCAGAAGCGTTCAGAAGCTGAGTCTCCACTCTAAGAGTAACTGGAACCTCTGATCCTCGACGCCCAGCTGGAAGAAGACTTGCTGTTGCACTTGCTTCGACCGATCTGAAAGCTGCCGAATTCGTCGAGGACTGACCCGAGAGAGGACCTGGTAAGGCGCCCTCTTCCCGTGCTCCGAGGGATCATCGAGCACCGCTACATCTTCGCCGAAGCGCCCTGGAAGTCAGACCCTCGAAAGGCTGCCGACCCGAGACGGGACCGCCGAGGAGATCGAAGTGAAGCACCCGGACATCGCCGCCGTCGAAGTCCATTGCCGTCGACCAGGGTCCGCAGGTCTGTGTAACCGCTGGAGGCCCGTCGAAGTTGTGTTGCCCAGCCGTGGGAACCACTTGACGCCATGCCGCCGACGACCGGAGCCGTCCGCTCCTTGCCTAAGAACATTTGAATCGAAGGACTCCCTCGTCCGCACCGTCGACCGCTTTATCCTGCCGGAGAAAGTCGAGGACGACCAACGCGCCGACGAGAAACCTGCCGGTGGGTTTCCCGCCACCCGAAGACCACAAAGACTCGAACGACTTGACGCCCTTGCTGGGCCCCCGTCTTCACAATCTTTGCAGTCCAGAACAATTGTCATCGAGGTGCCCCGCACGCCTCTGCCTTGCAGGACGCCAACGCTCCGTCGTCGACGAGCACCGCTTGGATCGAAGCCCCCGCCTCATCGACGCCGTTCTACCCGGTTTGTTGTCGGACGTTCGACGCCCCGTGTCTCCCGCTTGAAAGGGAAGGCATTCAAGAAGGGCCGTCGATTCCCCGACGCCGAACGCCGAGTTCCTCGACGGACGTTCGACGCCCCGTGTCTCCCGCTTGAAAGGGAAGGCATTCAAGAAGGGCCGTCGATTCCCCGCCGCCGAACTCCAAGTTCCTCGACGCTTCTCGACGATCCGTGACTCCCGCTTGAAAGGGGGTCGCTCAAGAAGGATCCGTCGACGCCTCTTCGAAGAACTCGACTACACCAGGTACATTGGGGGGGTAAAAACATTATAGGAGGGAATAAGACTTGCAGAACAATATATGGACTGGGCTTGTGCTATATCTTTATTTTACAGGTTGCCCAGGTGGGGGGATCTCCACACAGAACTGTGTCTAGTGGTAGGGGCCAGTATTCTGCCTATTGCTCAACCATCTTATTTTCTCTCCTCTCTCTATTGTTGGTTTCACTCTATTGATCTGTGTGACATTGTTACAGTATTGTTGATGCACTTTAATGAGATCTAATACAAAGGGTGGTACCACTGTAGAATTGTATATATTTGCCATTGTTGATTTTCCTAAGTACAAAGTGAGTTATTATGATAAGTGTACATAACCTTGAATATTGATTATATAAAGACTGTGTTCTAACCAATACAGTGTGTGGACATTCCTTTGTGGGGGCTTGGGGACTACACTGTACTTAAGAACCAGCCTGCATCACCTCCTGAGAAGCTAGGCCTTGATTGCTCGTCCATAGCTACCGAATAGAGAATCTAGGCTGGGGTCCTCTGTGCCTCCCCTCTACCATATAGAGAGCAGAAGTACAGACCACCCCCTACCAGTCTTTACAGTAACGTTCTTTCGATGGGATGTTCCTCCGACGTATTACTTATCGACCCTCCCATCCATCCCTGCAGTACTACTTCCCTTGTTGTTGCAGCTTACGCTCCTTCAGGCTGATTAGTCTAGTCCAGAAAGAATTATTTTGGGCTACAAAACGGAACTGAGCAACGGACGCTGCGCGCGGCCTTTATAGGCAGGATGACGTCGACACAGCGGCTGTCGAGGGACATCGACTCGGCGGACGTCGACGCGCAGCGCCCTCTAGAGAAAAATTTTTTCCGAGGCCAGCAAAGCTGGAAAGAGAGATCTAAGATAAGGAATACGTCGGAGGAACATCCCATTGAAAGAACGTTACAAGGTAAGAAGTAACTTGTTCATCTTCAAAGAAGGCGTAATTATCAGCATTGTAAATCACATTCAACTGTACACATAATGCTTACTAGACATGTGTTCAAAAGTCTGATTACACATACGTAGCATATATGTGTTCCAAAATGCCTTCTAGTATAACCGTAATGCTTTCTAGGCATGTATTCAGAAGTCTACTTAAGCAAACATGGCATATATCAGTGTTCCAAGATATTGACCTAGGATGAAAATTTTGGTTCAGATATATCTTACGGTTACAGTAGAAGGCATTTTGGAACACATATGCTACGTATGTGTAATTATACTTTTGAACATGTCTAGTAAGCATTACGTGTACAGTTGAATGTGATTTACAATGCTGAGAATTACGCTTCTTTGAAGATATTAATTTACTTAATTGATCATTTTCTAGATTTATGATTGAAGACCCCTGATGAAGAGTATTTGCTCGAAACGCGTTGGGTCACCCTTTTGCTGATGGAATACAAGCTTTTTATGGAAAAATACTGTACAATGCCCGTTGATTGGCAGATACATCTGAAATTGGTTGCACATTTAATATTTGCATAAACTTTATAAATGATATATAAAGATACGCTTAACTTTTTGGCTTGTTGATAATAGAGTACAGGGGACGGGAGTTCTCTTACCTTAGGGAACTTATTCTGTTGGTTGTGTATAATGCTGTCCGTGCATCTAACACTAAAGCTGGTCATCCAAATCACTGGTTGTTGGTTATTCACCCATTTATGTTGTTTGTTTTACTGTGAATGTTTTGTTGCTTAGTGTGAGGTCCAGTTTTGTTGATGCTAGGAGTAACCTCCTTAGGCATGGCAGGGAACTCTCTGATAGAGTAGGTTTAGTGAGGTTTAATTTGCATGTACTCGTTCGTCCTGTCCCTTTTCCTCCATCCTTGTGGTACCGTGACCTTTGGCAGCGATAAATTGAGCTTCCCCTTTAAACTTAGTATAGGCACCCACCACCGCTTGGAGAAATCTGAGAAAGTCTGGTGGGTAAAGGAGGCATTCCGCCCACCAATTGTGGAACTGATTGTTGCACTGTGTTATAAACCTATGGATGGCTGAGGAAAGGAGACGTTCCCCGAACAGTTGATGAACTGTACCAGAAGCCTGAGGAAGTCCGAGAACTCCCACAACACTACAATCAGAAGAAATGTATAAACCTTTAAAACCAAGAACTGCCTTTTTTTATTTGTTGTGTTTAGTTCGTTTTACAACAATTTTCTTCATATATTTTCTTTGCACAATAAATTTTTTTCCATTTAACTTTCTTTTTACATCATTTCCTGATAATTCATACATCATTTCCATTACGTATAAAAAAAATCATCCAAAAGCGTAAAAGACAAAAGAATCATGCTAAAAACCTGTGGGGAGAAGGAATTCATAACTGGTCCCCATCAAACAGACATAATTTTTATATTCATAATCAATAGAATTAATTAATAATCTATTGTCAAGGTGAATCGGAAGTAAAAGTGCAAAAGATCACATCCCTGTAGGGTTTATCTCTCGACCGGTTTCGACATGTAGTGGTAGTAAACACGTCGTCTTCCTCAGGAGTTGGATGTTACCATTCTGATAAATGCCAAATTGCTATGGTGGCCGTAACAAAGTGATATGGTCAGTCACGTTGGGGGAAGCCAGGACCAAATCCTAACCTGAAAAGGCACCCTATTAAATTAGGGAAAGCCAAAGTTGCAGATGTTGGAAGCTGGGAAAGCAGCACAGCTTAACCCAAAACACCAGTATCGTCTGTAGATCACTCCATCAAACAATTATCCATCTCTGTCAAGTGGATAATAGAGGTAAAAAAGGTTGACTCTGCAAACCCAAATAGATTTCCTCACTCGAAATCCACGCATGCGTTTAGGCAGTCTGCACAAAAGAGGCAGTGAAACCATTAATTCCCAGATCTCGAGTGTTCATAGTCTCCTGTACAAGGATTATCGATGTCTGAGAGAAAGCAGGAAAGTTATCCTGCCAAGTTGTGACATTTTTGAGTCCGCAAGAGTTCCAAGAGCAAATAGATAATTCGTTGTTACTACGACTGATGTGCTGCTGGTTTTACTTCATTTATCATTCTTGCTTAAGGAATTAGCCATGACCAGTCTTTAATAGTGGCAGTTAAATTGGCCAATTGGGTGAGTGCTGATATTTCGGTTTCTCTGAGAGCTTTATTACTGTCCGCTTGTGTGTCAGCCGTGGAATGTTTGGGCGGTTAGAATTGCAGAAAGTTTTTGGCTACTTCATGAGATTCAAATTGAAAAAGTTTGAGTCCCAGTAACTCAAAGTCCATACAATGTTCGAACAGCAGATTCGTGATTAAAGAGTGTGTTTTACATATCATTCTATTCTTGTTTGAGTTGTACAATTCCACCCACTCAATATCCTTTGACTTCAGATTTCTTAGCGATGGTATGAGGTTAAAGATCTGCAGTAGGTGCCAGCGATTGATCCGTTTCTTGCCATTGACATCGTCATCGCTCTGCCATCCTATAATATTCGCCATTTCCCTGTCTACCTCACTGGTATGCTTAGTTAGCATTTCAGTTTGGCGATCAGAGCTTTGTTCCTCTTTTCTCTCTTCCACGGTGGTTGGCGGTAAGTTAGAGCTTATATTACCACTCAATTCCTTACGGGGGAGTTCAAGTTTTTCTTTACAGATGATGGGGCATGCTGATTGTGCTGCTTCCTTCTTTCCTATAAGTACTTTTGTATCTTTCGCTTTCTGATCGGGCTGCGCTTTTAAGTTAGTATTTAATAGTTTGTTGCTGCCCTTAGCTGGAAAGAAGGCAGAGAGTTGTAGTTGCTTAGATGTTTTCGCCTCTCTAGCTGAAATTCCTTCACTGACAATAAGAGGTGGTACTTTTGTCTCCCCAGTTTTGTGAATTGCTGTATTCTTTGTTTGTATTTCACTTGTGCCCATTTTTGTTACCTTTTTTGTTTTATTGTTTTTTTGTTTTTTGTTACTCTTTATGCTGTTGTGTGCTTCCTTTTTCTTAGTCTTTGTTTTTTTCTATTTGGAGAGCTTTTTTACTTTCATCATCTAGCTGTTCTAGATCCAGCACACCTTCCTCCCTGATGAGGTTTCCTGGATGTCTTCCAAGACTACAGCTTTGTTAGCAGGCTGAGACATAGCCACTGATTGTGTATTTTCTGTCATTTCTGTCTCTCTTTTAGGTCGTACATTCCTTTTTAGCTGACATATATGCATGCGCTTTTGTCTTCGTGACATGTAGGGACCCGATGAGAATCCCTTATTTCCTCTGGAAGGGGCCTCATTTGTCATGTTGGGCACTGTTTCCTCATCTAATTCTATTTTATCCTTCTCAATTAGCTCAAGTAGGAGAGACAGACTGTCACACTTCTCGCTACCGATTGAAGGACAGATAGATCGAAGGCTTTCCGATCCACACTCTAAACTGAGTGAACCTCTGTTTGTTAACAGAGTTAGTTTGGAGTCCAGCATATCTAGTTTGGTATGAATTGTATCGGTGTATAATGGTATTTCTATGGAACTCTCTGCCTGTGTGCTTTTGGTCAACATAGTTTTTTTTTTCCAGCGCTTTGGCATATGATCTCGATGAAACCACAAATGGTTTTTCTGAGAGATTTGTTTGTGCCGTTTTAGTGTGCAATAAAGTTACTTAGGTTTGTGTGGCCAGGGAAGTAACTTGAATTTCCTTTCCTGTGATCAAGTTGCCTGCTTTCAATTCACCACCTTCTTTTAGTCCCATAAGAAAACCCTCTATTTTGCTTATTGTACTGAGGGTTTCTTTGGCTGTTTGTTTAAGTTCTCTAATTTCCAGATGGGTGAACTTGTACCCCTTATCGAGTATATTCAGTATTCTGGTTATTACAGGGAATGTTGACTCTGCATTCTCAAAATCATTGAGTGCAGATGTCATTCCCATGGTTGGAATTTGGGAGGCTTCATGTGCTGCCAACATAATTTGTTTAGGATCTACCGGACTGGAGCATGCTCTTGCTCCTTCAGCAGTGCTTCGATTAAGCTCATAGTTTTGGAGATTATTATTATTAGCAGGTAGAGATGTTTGCATTGGGTTTAGATCTGAATCGTGAAGTCCTAATGCAGGGACTTAGGGGCGGTCTGTGTTATTGCAGCTCGCTCCAAATAGATGTACTTCTTCAATGGTTCCATGTCTCGGATTTGCGTGAGTCGAAGGCCCCAATGACATGCATACTCTTTTTCCCAACTCCTCCATTATGGTTGGGGCAAGCATAGATTCATCAGATATACCCTGTTTCAAAAGGCCACCTGCCCCACTGCTGGGTGGTTTGGTGTGTGGCTCTTCCCGAATACTCAGAAAACTGAGTTGTATAGAATGCTCTCCCTTATACATCTCCTTCAAAGGGAACGGAAGTATTCCGTGTGGATGTGTACATGGTGTGTTTACTTCTGCATTTACTGTTACAGGGTTGCCTCCATTGCATTGCCAGTGTTTTGTTCTAGCAGAATTTGTGTGTTTACTTCTGCGGAGGGAGGTGCGGGTTTTGGTATCTTCTCGCACCCCTTCATGCTTCTTAGCCCACTGGCCATGCTTTCCTATCAGTTAGTTATGTGAGATATGGATATTATTGAACTTCCTTACTGTCCCGAGGACATATATCCGTCACGTGTTATGTTAATCAAGTATGCTATTATCTATCTTCCCTCATTAACGATTATTGCAACTTCTCATACAGACCACTAGCTCACCTTGTCAGCAGCACGCATACATCTTTGTTTTACATATGCAATTGATTTCAAAAGATGAGCCGAGGAGAGAAGGACAAAGGGCTCGGGACCACTTCGACACCCTCCACGCCCAAACAGCACTTCCAGGCACTTCTGGGGTGCGCGCGTGGGTGCGCAGACCCGTGCCTTGTTGTAGGAAGTTCGATGAGCGGGCGTGGAGGGGGGAGCGGTCCCAGTAGTGAGTGACATTCCTATTGGGAAAGAGCAAGAGGGGCGTATGAATGTGTGAACAGAAAGACACAGTTGCACGTAAAAAAAACGCTAAGCGTCTTCACTAAGCAAAATACTGGCAGGATACTGGCCCACAGAGCAAAGTACTGGGCCACAGGGCAGTGAGAAGGTGAGACAGTCAGTTATGCTAGAGTCCCTTACACAAAGTTCGAGCACAAAGGAAATAATCACTTGCTTCTTCTAGCGTTAAGGACGCTTTTTAAAACACCCTGCTTCCTCTTGCCGACGGCGAATTAAAGGAATCCAAGGTCCAATGCAAGTCCTCAGTGAACGGGCGCGGGAGGCTAGTCAAGGCGCAGTGTCTCAGCCCAAACATCACTTCCAGGCACTGCCTTTTTGTCCAGGGGAAGGGAGCCATTCTCCAGCATTGGATCTTTCATGGATTCACATGCTTAGAATATTCCCCGTCGTCAGACTGAGAACCCTCGGTACACTTACAAAGCCGTTTTTCCATAGGAAAACTTTGACACTTTTGTGTCCTATTCACGTAGTTTTTGGGCTGTTCACGCATGCCCCAATAGGACATGGCGGTATAAATGCCCGGGCCCGCGGCTCCCTTAAGATTTCGATCGTCTTCCAAAGTAGTGGAATCGCCTCGCGTCATCTACTATTTTGTCAAGGTTGTTCGTTGTGGTTTTTTCCTGATGTCTGGAAAAGCTCTGTTCCGCCCGTGCGCTAAATGCGGGCTGAAAAAAGTGTATGAGGGGCATGGACATATGGACTGCATATATTGTCTACACCCTCACTACTCGGCAGACAAGTGCGAGATGTGTAAGGGCTTCTCACAAAAGACTTTTAAAGACCGGAGTCGGCGGTTGGTGGCCTGGTTGAGCGATGGAGCAGGTGCGTACCCGCCTTCAGAGGTAGACTCCACACGCAGCATGGCCTTGGCATCAAAATCCTCCGGGGCCCCCCGCTGTTCGGCATCGGCTGAACCCCCGGTGAAGAAACCACGCCCTGCGGAGAAGGGGTCTTCAGGAAATCATTCCGCAAGGGAATCTTCACTGAAGAAAACCATCATCATCCACATCGTCGAAAAAGGAGAAAAAGGAAAAGTCGAGATCCTCCTCAGGTGATCACCATAGATCATCCTCGAGTCGGAGAAACACAGGTCCAGTTCAAAAAAGGCGGGAACGCCTCAGGGAGCTGCGCAGATAACACCGTCGTCAACGGCAGGGCGGCCGTCGACTCCCTCACTACCAATGACGCAGTTGGCTTTGTCTATTGTTATGCCGCAGGTGGTGGCTATGACGACGGCTGGCCCAACTTTAGCCTCGTCGACGGAGATCCCGCAGGAGGCCTGGCGACCGGAGGTATTCGACCCGGTTTTACCGGAATCCTTGCTGCAACAGGAGGCAGCCTTGTCTGTGTCCTCTGTGGACGAGGAGTGTGAGAGGATAGCTGGACCTGCAGAGCGCGCGTTACAAGGGGTTAGCAAGCTGACTCTTTCCAGCGGGACTAATATCCCGGTTACAACCCATCTTCTAAAACCCGCTGTCTGTTCTATCACTGGAAGTTCTATCCACGTTGCAGACCTTGTTAAAGAAATTGGACGAGAAATTGCCTCAAGTGGCAGCTCCGACCAGATCGACCGTTGACGAACCTGGCCCTTCCCGTCGGCCAACTCTGACCATGTCGACGACTGTACCGGCACGTGAGGACCTCGCAGGTGCACGCCCGGAGGAAAGGGAACTGCTGGACTCAGACAGAAGGTCCTTATCGGATATTTCGTTATCCCCCTCTAGGGATCAAGCCTGGGAGTCGGAGGCAGAATTCAAAGCCCCAAGAAGCCCAGCTCAGTCGTCTCCCCCGGACGACATTGGGTCGTTCCATGCCATGATGAGCAAAGCGTGTACCGAATTCGGATTGGCTCAGGGGGAAGAGAAAAAAGATTGTTTCCTATTCAACCACATGGGAAAGAGAAGGATGTCGGTGTTCTCAGTACTCATTCTGGATCATGTGTGGCAGGAGGGTTTACAGACGATGCGTCATCCTTTCTTAGAGCCCGCAATAAAAGGTGGGCTAGAGAAGATATTTAAGGCTCCAGAATCCACCCCCAAATGTCTGTCCTCCCAACCAGCCCAGGAGTCGGTGGTGTCAGCAGCTGCGGCGAGAAAAGCAAGGTCCCAGCACAAATGCACGACTCCTCCGGAGAACGAGGCCAGGAGACAAGATGCCTTCAGAAAGAAGGTGTTGTCAGTGGGTGCAACGACGGTGAAGGAGGCCAACTCTCTGGCTATAATGGCCAGGTATGATAGAGAGATGTGGCACTGGTTGGCATCCATACTAGAACATCTCCCAGAAGAACACAGGAAAGCAGCGAAGGTGAAGAGGCCTCAAATCATTCTATAAACATTGCTGTGGAACTTGCAGAATCAGGATTTAAGCAAGTCAACAACGGGGTGGTTCTACGGAGACAAGCGTGGCTTAAATGCCCAACTTTAGACCTGAGGTGCAATACAAGGTGCTGGATATGCCCTTTGAGGGAGAACTTCTGCTCGGCGAAAAGGCGGATGAGGCCTTAAAGGGCATGAAGGAGGATTGTGACACGGCGCGTTCTTTGGGTGCCCTCCAGAATGGAAGGAATTTTCGTTCTTTTCGCCCCGTTAGGCGAGCATCAGGGAACTCCGATTCTCAACATCAAGGGACAGGTCTTTCAATAGGCCGGCCTACTCCTCACAGGGCTACAGACGGGCTTCTCAAGCCGCGAAACGACACAGAGAGGACCAGACCTCCAGGAAGAGGACTGGCTACTCGTCATCGAGAGATAAGCAGGCCAAAGACCAGCAATGACGGGTGTCAGAACGTCCTGGGAGGCAGGGTATCGCATTGTGTCGACGAATGGGAGCAGATAACCACGGATTAATGGGTGCTGGACCCTGAAAGGTTTGGGCATTCCTTGCAATTCAAAAGCAACCCTCCGCATGTTCCTCCAGCTTTTTTGGCTCAACCCCACCGCAGCGTGTTGCAACAGGAGGTGGTGCTTATGCTACAAAAAGGGGCTATAGAATTGGTTCCTGCATCGCAGAGGGGTCAAGGTGTTTATTCCTGATACTTCGTAGTGAAAAAGCCAAACGGAAAAATGGTGTCCCATTCTCGACCTTCGCAACCTCAAAGCGTTGAAAAGCCTAAAATTCAAGATGCTCACACTCCAGAAAGTGATCCGGCCTGTCCAAGAAGGCGATTTTCTGGCGTCGCTGGACCTTCGAGACGCGTACTTCCACATACCAATGCCTCGACGACACAAAGTTCCTAAGGTTTGTGGTAGGACGGACTCACTACCAGTTCACAGTGCTTCCTTTTGGACTAAAATCCTCTCCCAGGACATTCACGAAATTTTTAGCTCCAGTTGCAGCACGGTTGAGAAAGCAAAGCCATCACGTGTACCCGTATCTCGACGACTGGTTGGTAAGGGGATCCTCCCCTATGGCAACTCAAACAAGTTTGCAAGCCGCCATGCAACTTTTACGACGGCTGGGATTTGCAGTAAACTTCGAGAAGTCTTTGTTGACTCTGTCGAGAAGCTTAGTTCTCGAGTGCGCAGTTCGAAACCCAGTCAGGGTTGGTGAGGCCATCCGTCGACAGAATCCACAGACTCAATCAGCTAGCAAGTCAGTGGAGGATCAATACCAGAGTATCAGTGAGGAAATATGTCGATACTGGGCGCTATGGCATCGTGCATTCCTCTGGTGAACAACTGCTGCCTTTTTATGAGGCCAATTCAGGAGTTCCTGGTGGACCGGTGGACCCAGACCCAAGGACTCTGGTCGGACAAACTGGTCGTCGACGACGACAAGCTCCTACGAGCTCTTCGATGGTGGCAGAGCTTTCAGAACCTATCCAGGGGGGTACCCCTGCAGGAACCGGAATTTCACATGACCATAGTGATGGACGCGTCGCTGACGGCCTGGGGAGCACATATGGGCACTCTCCAGACGCAAGGTCAGTGGTCTCCGAGGGAGTTGCTCCTGCACATCAATGTTCTGGAGTTGAGGGCAGTGCGCTGGGCCCTAAAATCTTTCCTACCACACATAAAAGGCTCGGTAGTGAGAATATTGACAGACAACACGATAGCAATGTTTTACTTGAGAAAACAAGGAGGCACGCGGTCCAGAACCATTTCCACTGAGGCTCAGAAAGTATGGCAATGGGCTCTGAAGCTACGATCTAACCATCGTAGTAAGGAAATACTCTGTAAGGAACGAGCAAGCGGACTTCCTCAGCAGGAAAATGGACCAAATACACGAATGGGAGATACAGTCTTCAGTTATCGAAGATCTTCAAGAAGTGGGGGCAACCTCCTCTGGATCACTTTGCAACAAAGGAGAACAAGAAGTGCGAACTGTACGCCAGCAGGGGGCCAAAGAGGGGCTCGCTGGGGGAGGCGTTCTCCTTCCAGTGGACGGTCAAGTTTCTCTACGCCTTTCCCCCCGTTTCCTCTCATACGGAGAACCCTGCAACGGATTCGCAGATACAGGTGTCGAGTCATCCTAGTGGCTCCGTATTGGCCAAGTCAGGCGTGGTTTTCCGACCTGCTTCAACTATCAATAGAGCAGCCGATAACATTTCGGAAAGCCCCGAACCTCCTGTCCCGGGACAAAGGGACAGTGTGGCATCACGACCCGGACAGTCTCAATCTCACAGCTTGGCTCCTGACTTTTCGGAGTTTGGTACCCTGAGTTTTTCGTCAGATTGTCGGAGAATCCTGCAGGCCGCACGGGCCCCTTCCACGAACATGTTGTATGCCTGCAAGTAGAGGAGATTCTTTGGGTGGTGTCAAAGTCAGCCGGGATTGCACCCCTTGAATATAACTCCGGAACAACTTCTCCCATATCTGCTGCATTTGGCAGAGAGCGGATTGTCTTTTTCGTCGATAAAGGTACACCTGGCAGCCATCTCAAGGTTCACAAGGAAAAGGCAGTCTCCCTTGTTTAGTGATAGGCTGATAAAGCACTTCATGAGGGGTCTATTCCGTACATTGCCGCTGATTAAGCCCTTTCCACCTACATGGAGTCTTAACTTGGTGCTAGCGGGGCTAATGAAAGCTCCCTTTGAACCAATGGCTTCCTCGTCTATGAAGTTCTTATCGTGGAAGTTGGCTTTTCTAATAGCTATTACGTCAGCTCGACGGCTCTCGGAGATACAAGCATTGGTCATAGATCCTCCGTACTTGAGGTTCTTTAAGGACAAAGTGGTGCTGTCGACTAATCCTCATTTTATTCCAAAAGTTCCTACTGTTTATCATAAATATTTGTCAATTGTTCTACCTACCTTTTTCGCAACGCCTTCATCGGCTGCAGAAAAGGCCCTCCATACTTGGACGTGAAGAGAGCTCTGAAATTCTACCTTCATCGGTCTCAGCAAATCAGGACTACGCAACAACTGTTGGTGGCTTATGGTCCGTCGAAGAGAGGAAAGGCAATCTCAAAAGAAGGACTATCTAGATGGGTCTCGTCGACGATTGCTTTTTGTCACTCCAAGGTGGGAAAACCGCTAGAAGGTCGTCCGAGAGCTCATTCCACAAGATCAACTTCGGCGGCGCTGTGGGCATGGATTCCGCTGACAGACATTTGCCAAGCGGCGTCCTGGTCGGTGCCACACACGTTTACCCGCCATTACTGCCTTGAACGGCAACATGCGGACGATGTGCAGATGGGAAGAGCAGTCTTGCGCCATCTGTTTCAGTGAGGTAATCCCTGGCCAGGGGAAATGACTATATATATATATATATATATATATATATATATATATATATATATATATATATATATATATATATATATATATATATATATATATATATATATATATATATATATATATATATATATATATATAGGTATAGAAAGTGTGTGCTCATAATAATGTTGGTTGCATTCACACCGCCATATCAGAGTTACTGCTGTGCAATCTATTCTAAGCATGTGAATCCATGAAAGATCCAATGCTGGAGAAGGGAATAGTTTCTTACCTGTAACTCCATTTCTCCAGCATTGTATCTTTCATGGATTCACATGCGCCCGCCGGCCTCCCCTGAATGCAATGTACATGCTGTATCCCCCCGTGCTACTTTGGAGAGGTTAAAATCTGAAGGGAGCCGCGGGGGCGGGGCATTTATACCACCACGTCCTATTGGGGCATGCGTGAGCAGCCCAAAAACGACATGGATAGGACACAAAAGTGTCAAAGTTTTCCTATGGAAAAACGGCTTTATAAGTGTACCGAGGGTTCCCAGTCTGACGACGGGGAATATTCTAAGCATGTGAATCCATGAAAGATACCAATGCTGGAGAAATGGAATTACAGGTAAGAAACTATTCCCTTCTTCCGGACTAGGAAGACCTCCTTTGTTTTGTTTAATTTAACATAGAGTGTGAGTGACAGAGCTTGCATTTTGACCTTGGACTGTGAACACTTGCTTTTGATATCCTGACTGTGACCATAGTAATTTTGTTTAAGGCAGGCAAACCCCTCTTAGAGTTAGGGCAAGATACGGTTTCCTTTTAATTTTCTCACTTGAATAAAGTGTATGCCAACCACAATGACCACTCTGTCAGTCTTACTTCTGCACCCTTATAGTACCTACAGCTCAACCACCACCTTCAATGTGTGTATCTGGGGGCTGGGAGGGGAATCGGGAGGAGCTGCCTGTGCCTGGAACTCACCTTTGCGCAGGTAATTAGATTACAGTGGGGTTAGGGGGATGTCAAGTCTGTTCCTGTATCCCCACAATGTTCTTGTTTTGTTTTGCATGTTCTCTGCTTTTGCAAGTGGATCTGGGTTATTTGGATCCCTAGCCTGTGGAGGGCAGTCTGGTGAGTTCAAGGTGATTGGCCCCTGCCACGCTGCAGGAACCACAGGAGAGCCACTAGGAGATCTTCCCATTTTGCCCTCAGGCACTTCATCCATTGGCTCGGGGAGATGTCTGGTTCCCCAAATCACACTCCAAGCAATCTGTAGGGCCAGGCAGGGGACAACCTGGTTCAGAGCACTTCCTCTTCATGCATGTGTTAAGACACTGAGATTAGTATTTATGGAAAAAAAGGTATACATGATGCTGCTTTGCCCGGAGGTCTTATCCTCCAAGTTATAATTTATATTGACTACCGCATGATGGGAATACACTTTGAAAATAAATTCTACTGGGGTGGGTGTGTGTGTTTGCATTCACGGTGTAGTTGCAGCGTTGGTGCCATCGGTAGTGTTTGATTCATTTTCTCTTGGGTTGTAGTTGAGTTACTGGAATATAAGCTTCAACAAGAAATGTCCATCACTGGTGACTTAAAGACTTCTCTGGGCCGTGAACAAGACCAAGCCTCTGAGCTTCGAAAACAACTTAGTGAGGCGCGAGAGTCCACTTCCCAAATCAAGTTTGAACTGGCAGAGAGCAAACAAGAAGTGAAGCAGTTGCTGCTATCACAGCAGGATCTTCAAAATATCATCTCCAGACTCAGGTATGTCTCGGAATAGATTTCCTTGCTTCTTCAATAAGGGTTGTGGAAAAGGCTGAGATCAGACTAGATCTTTGGTACAACCCATAGATTTGTTAATTCATTTGCATTGCTCTAATTGTTGGCCAATGAAGATTCATTTGTGGAGTTGGGCAAATGGGAACAATAAAGAGACGAGAGGGGCAGATCTGACACTGGTTATTTATTTTTTATTGCTTGATCATTGTTGAGGTTGGATCAAAAGAAAAATATCAGACCTGTTCTAATGCAGCCCCACCCAAAAGCTCTTTGAGAGTCATAAAAGCTCACAGCTAGTTTATCTCCATTGTTAATGTTCTGTTCTGTTTGTATCCGTAAAAATCCCATTGAATGCAGTGACCTCAGATATAAGGGCATGAAAACACAATTTGCTAGCTGCTGGCTGTTCAAAAATGTTTTAAATGTATGTAGACTTCTCGGGTGTCATTACTAGTTCAGTTCTTGTCACCGGTTTACCTTGTATTTTTGATTTTATTATTTTAATTTATTAGCCCTTAAACAGTAAAATGTTAATTAAGGGGACTTGGACTGGTAGGCTCGGAGATGGGTGCTTCCTCTCTGACCTCGACATAACATGCCCTGCTTTCTTGGGTGTCTCTAATGAAAGGTTTCCTTAGTGACAGCAGTGAAGCATATGTCGGAGCCCAAAGGGATGTTAAAATCAGAGCGTGTGGACATTCTTAATGGCAGATAAGATGGCATTCTACAGTCCCCATTACAGCCAACCACACGCATCTCAGGGTAATGTGTCCTTGATAGGATTTTTCTGCTGTTGGATTCTCAGGGCAGGTGGGAAAGGATTGTACTCCTGTATGATCCCTGAGGTGATGCCACAGAATCAGAGCTGCTGTCTGAATAATTCCAGTAGCCACAATGGGGGCAGGGTAGCTTTGTGGTAGGTGAACAGCTTTGCTTCTCACAATACTGGTATACAGATGCCCTCATCCAAGAGAGGGATCTGGTTGCCTTTTACACCGGTACCACGTTCACGGTAGCAGATGACCAAAGGAGCGGGAAATGTACTAGAAGGCCCACAGAATTCAATGTGCTTCCTATGGATTTTGCAGAGCCATTGTGAGTTTGGTCTCTGTCTGAGCATCAAGAGAAAGAAAAGAGTCAAAGGCTACCCTTGTCATTAACGCACAGGTGGTCCCCCTATATTAGCAGTGAAGCTAGATTAACATATATACTAGCTCATTAAAGATCACCAGGAGTAGAAATGTTTCACAAACAACAAACCTTTTTATTTCTTGCATAAACACACATTTAAAAATAGACATGTGCCTAATTTGGCACGTAGGGTAAACTGGCTTGTTGGGATAGCCTAAAGGCAATTTGCCTTTTGTGTCTGAACTTCCTCCAGTACTTTCTAGACTAGTCCTACACTATACATTTATTTTAGTAACCAAAAGATTAGAGATTGTGTCTTCCAGTCAATCTACCCAACTTGGTATTCTTCCAATCATGCCCTGATCATCTCCCTACTCCCCTGCATCCAATACTGCCCACCTTTGCTCCCCTTCCTACATCTTGCACCTCTGTCACCTTTCATTCCTATCACTACGTGCCCTCTACCCTTCGATTGTTACTATTCCCTCCGCCACATTATTTCCTCCACCACACTATTTCCTCCACCACACTGCTCCTCCCTCCTCCACACTCCTGCTCTCTCCTCCACACTACTAATAGTACTTCACCCCAACTTCTATTCTTTCACCTTCCTTTCATTCCCACAGGCACTCTCTATTTACTCCTTACACTCCATCTAAAAATTACCCAGCATTCACTCTCACTCCCAAAACAGTATGACTTGCACTCAACAACCAATATTTCACCTTTTCTACAATTTGCCTCCACTCTGTCGTCCTTCCTCCTGCTCGTCTCTTGGTCTGCCACCACCTCCTCTGACCTAACATGACCAACCCACATCTTCCGGTTGCCTCTTATCCACCCCCTCTTCCTCCGATTGGTTTACACATTCATTTTTATTACCTCTAATTGACAGTCATTGGGTATACAAACACATTAACTTTTCAAATACAGTGATCAATTCATAACATAGATTAAAAACAGGTCATCATATACAAATGGTGCTTCTTACAATCGTGGACCAATTTTGTATAAAGCAATGTGCAAATTGCACAATATGCAATGTTGATCCATTGCAGTTCATTAAAACCTTTCCTGGTCCGAAATCAAATTCAGCGCCTACAGTCATATCAAATAATGAACCTCATATGTTGTCTTTCCACTTGAGTTCAAACTTTGTCCCAGTGCTAGGTCCTATATAGGATGGCCTTGATATGGGCACACCATGCAATCAAAACACTCCCCTCCTGTATAAGGAGGTCTTTTAAGGCTTCTCTTTATTTTTCAAGTCTGGAGAGCTCCTCATCCTGACCCAGTACATGAATGGATTGAGAGCAATTATGCAGTTAACCTGTCGTAGATTTATTTCTGCATGCAATGCATTGATGTGGGCACTAGTTGGGAAACCCAGGTTATTTTTTAGAAAGCAATTCTCATTAATACCCAATATCTTGCTGTCAACAAAGTGGAGGTGCTTTCTTCATCATGCCATGGGCCGTACAGGATCCATCTCCCCAGATTGTGGAACCTCGGACTAGACAGACCGAAATAACACCACCAAAAGGGACTCCTGCACAAGCGATGCCTCAGCGGAACCAATGCACAAAGCAAGTGGTGTGAAGGCATCATAAAGTAGACACAGACAAATGAATTTGAGTTTTGTGCTATAAACCTTTATTCAACAAAAAGCAAGTTGGAAAAAGGCCTAACTTGCCCTACGCTAAGGTGGGATTTCCCTACCTAAATAAATTAAGGATAGTCTGCATCAGGAATTCCAAAGTAAACGTCTGTCTGTGTACAAAACCTTAGTTTGCCCTCACAGCTATTCACAATGCATAGGGGTTCCCTTCCTCACGCTTTCAAGTCTTTCAGCTTTTCCAAAACACAGTTGTGATACTTCCTAGCACCTCTGGTTTGGTTATCTTTCCCCAATTTCACAAAGTACAGTTCCTTAAATTCAGTTCACACCAAATGTCCTTTATATTCATTTACAAGCTTCTTTGCAGGTATTTAAGTGGCTTTCACATAAGTAGGTGTTCTCGGTCTAGGTGCATTTGTCGGACCACACAGTCCACCCATTACAGGTCATGCAAACGAAACGCCTGTCTTGCCTCTTCTTCCTTGTATGCACATTGCCACTGTTTCAGCTCTACAGTAGTACTTGGGTTCTCCCGATTTCACATCCTTGTGATGCTTTACCATTGCTTGCTTTGCCACTGTTCACTTGTTGCACTTTCATATCTTTCTATGGCTCTTGCCAGTGCTTGTTCTCTCAATGTACACAGTTGATTTGTAACCTAGGAATTCCCAAAACTGCTTTCATACAGATCAGTTTTCAACAATACTTGCTTTCACTCAAATCGGTATTCAAAAAGTGCTTCTTTTCTTGCTTTCATTCTCTTAATCTTGGCAAGGCTTACAACCTACTTTTGGCTTTTCATAAAGCTTGCTTAAACTCACATTTTCATGTAATTCACCCAGGGTTTCGCTCGGCTCCAGGTTAGCCTTTCTTTCATCTCTTTTGCAGTTCGGTATTCACAAAACCTTTCACTCATTTTCTTAGCAGTTTCATGTCATCATGAATATCAAAAGTATTCAGCAATTTGACGGAGTTCAAACTTGACCGGAATTCATATCACCCAAACGGTCTCTCGCTCACTCGCGAGCAATCCGACCTGCAGCAATCACGCAGTCTACACCCACCTCAGCATCCTGGAGTCACTCAGGCTTCTCTGACTCACCGGGTACGCTGTTTAGGTGCTCTTCTCCGCCTGTCGCTTCTCCCAGCTTGGTGTCCCTCTTCTCCAGAGTCTCTGCTGCCTCTGCTGCACGGAGAGGGAGTCTCTCTGACTCCAGGAGGTACGCAGACCAGATCTGCTACCAGTGACCTCTCTGCTGCTCGTCGGCACTTTGGGCACATGTCTCTCTGGCTTCACCTCCAGTTTCTCTAGCAAGCGTTCCACTTAGCCTCACCTGAGCGAGCCCTTTATACCGTCCACTTGACTTCAGGTGCAGGCAATGTTAATTCATTGCTAAGCGATCTTGGTACTCGGCATCCCTCTTGCTCGTCCCAGTACCAGAGTGGTGACAAGGTTCGTAACCAGATAGGAAGCCCATGTCACCCTGCAGTGGGTAGCCTACCATGGTGGGAGCCAGAGCCGGTCCTACCCCAGAGGTGGGCGATAGCATCTGAGAGAGCCCCAATTCTCAACAGCAGTGGAAGTCGACCCTCAAGGCAGAAACAAAGAGGCTGATCCTGAATGCCTCTCTTTGTGTTGGAGAGCTGCAACTGCAGGAGGAGGCCTCTTGTTAACAAGTCGAGGCTCTGGGGAGTTCCACGTCTGAACTCGGGACAGCGGTTGGCAGCAAGGTAGCCCAGGAGGAAGCAGGTCCACCAACCGGATTGGTTCCAGCGTTTCCAAAGGCTTCACATGATACTCAAGCGGGGTTGAGACTACTTGTTTCCACCGACACTGGGGTTGTAGCACCTATGAATGCCTTCTGGAGATTTTCAAATGAGAGCAGGGCTTTGCGGGGACGGTTCCAGAAGACCATGCTGGTTGGCTCCAACAATGATCTGAAAAATGGCTGTAGGCATCCTTTTTTTATCGTAAATTCGAGCTGGAGTCGCCTCCGAGTCCACCAAAGCTAAGAATCTGCTCTGTTTAAACTGGTTGGTGCTGCCCAGCAACAGACACACCTGGCCAGGATGTAGACGGTTACCCGACAGTCCCAACCCCCACATCGGGCCACAAACGCACACCACTGCTTTTCCCAGGATTTTAGTAAATCTGGGGCTGAGGGGACACGATGGCCAAAGGACAAGGCGAAATCTCATGGCACGGCATTGTAGAGTATATGGTACTCTAAAAGACATTATGCAGTAAAATGCAAAAGTGCAGGCGGGAAGGCAAAAATATCAGTTTCCAACAGCCCATACTGGGCACATCATCCAAGTAACTTTAAAATTACCACAAACCAAGATAAAGGGATACAAAGCGTCTGCACCGCACATCACTGTAAGATGTGTGGAATAAGCTAATTAGTGCCCCCAGAAAAGATGAGCTTAGCAAGGTAAGTAAAGCAAAACACTTTTACTAATCTCCAAAAGTCAGGTCTGGTTCAAAACTACATCAACAAGTTGGGGTGCCTGCATATGGAGAGGAAAAGAGCAAAAGAAAGGGTTTTCCTAGTAAAGTGCCACCTCAAGAGTTGGTTGAGAACGTAAGTGAAATTTTGTAGCCCTGCTAACTAGCACTGTGGGATTCGGGGTGGAAGGATTTAGGAAAGATTTTCTTTTGTCCAGCTTTTTAGCCTTATTTTGTGAGACTGCCAGTCTTTTTGCTGACTTTGACTTTTTGTTTGAGTAATTTTATTTTAAACTCCCTTACCACAGTAACACATTTTTATTGATAGCATTCTTTGGCTGCCAGGGAAAGATTTACCATGGTACCTCATTGTTCTATCCCTGACCCTCACCCAGCAGTGTGTTTTTAAGCAGGCTAGTGGCATTGTTTAATGCTTAATTTTTATGTTTATTTATTTTTATATTGTTTCAGATTATACCAAAGATCAGGACCATTCCGTACTCTGGGAAGACCTCCTTCCTTATTCCCAATTGTAAGAAAGGTGATGGGTCATCCCTGCTCAATTATCGTCCTACAGCTCTTTTAGATGTTGGCAGTAAAATCGTTTGTGTATTATCTTGAGAGCTTTGAATTGGTGGGCTAAGGAGTCAAATCGAATTGATGAATATAAGGCCGGTTTCAGACAGGGATTAGGCACCCAGTTGAATGTGTTCCTGGTTTCACTTCGGATTAATTCCGAAAGGCAGGGGAAAAACCCCACTGTATATGATACTTATCGATATATTCTCTGCATTTGACACGTTATACAGGAGTATTTTGTGGGGGGGGAAACTCGAGAAGTGGCCAATTCCGGACACATTGCTTGATAGTCTAATAGCCATACAGTCAAATACTAATGTTAGATGTTAGAGTACGTCTGGACGGGAAGGGTTGCATGTCAGAGGCAGTAAATACCTATGGGGGGGGTATGCCAGGGCTGCATCCTTCGTCCTGCATTGTTTAACTTGTATCTGGAAGACTTGGGCACTCACCTTAAACAAGTGAGAGTATTCCCTCTCCGTCTGGGCACGCTGGCTGCCTTCCCTCTGCGGATGATCTGGTTATTTTTTACCAGAATCCAATAGGCCTCCAGTGTTCCTTGGACGCACTGACCATTTATATGAAACGACATAACCTATCCATTAACTCCAAAAAATCTAAGATTATGTTCTGTTGAAGGGGCAAGAATATGACTCACTTCAGTGGAAGATCAATGGGATAGTCTTGGATACAGTGGATCATTGTGTATATTTGGGATTTATCATCTACAGTGGTCTAAAATCTGCAGGACAGCTCGATTGTGTCAAGAGGAAATGTGGGATATATGTTGCTCAAGTGGGAAGGATGAACTCCAAATATGGTAGTTTTTCTCTGCAACCGTTAATAAAATACTATAGAGTGAAACTGATACTTGCGCTGCTATATGATATTGATATTCTATCTACCATCAAAGATACTGCTTTGCAAGTCCTCAAAGGATTAATTTAGCATAGAGTACTGGGTATGCCTAACTGTGTCCCAGTCCCGGTTCTCTGGTACGAATTGGGACTTCTCTCAGTGGCTGTCTGTATTAATAGGAAAGCGTTGTACTTTTATTTATTTTTTAAATTGGATTTCCCCCTTGTGAGTCTTAAGGCCCTGATGATAAATGGGAGCGCTCCTCACTTCTCAAATGGATAAATGTGTATGAATCCCATTTGGAATGTTTAGATCGGTCTAAGGAGTCTGTAATAGTGACAGTCCATAAAGTAAAAAGGGCTGTTTGGGAGCAAGACTGGTGTAAGTCGAGAGATGCTATTGGGAATTATGCCTTGCCTCATAATATGCTTTGTTATGAAAAACCCCTGTACAGGTCTGAAATGTATATTATGAAATTTCCATCTCCTAAATGGAGAAGGTCGGATCTCAAATTTCGTTGGAATTTATTTCCTACTTTGGAGCTAATGGGGGCATGCATTAGTATGGTAAGGGAGCTTAGAATATGTAGGTATTGCCGCAGACTAGGGATAGTGGAGACCTTTGAGCACCTTCTAACAGAATGCCCGAAAACCTTTGTAATCAGGCACAAGCACTTTGGTGGGTTCCTACTTGGAGAAGATTGTACAACCAGACTCTCTTCTGGAATTAGATTTTAGCTGGAACCCACGTATCTTTAATATTTGGCAACATTAAGATGCATAGATGAAATGTTATCATTGAGTAATGATTTTAAGGTTTGTTTAATGCTTTTATCTGCTCTTTGTTGATTGTGTAAGGTTTTTCTTGGAAACCATATGCACAATTTAAAAAAAGAATGTGATCCTGCGTCTTTCGACTAACCACTCGCTATACCTTTTTTCTTTAAAATTTCTTGTAGAAAGGGACAGACAGATGCATGCTTGGAAATCTCTCTAAACTTGACAAATTCTTAACCCTCTTCCATCCAATTGGATCTGATTAGCTTTAAAGTCTGCAGGAATTTTTATTCTTGACTCATTCAGTACTTTGAGTCTTTGACTCCGAAAAAGTATTTAGCCCCGCTATAAAGAAAACATATGCCAAGTGGTTCACGCTTGAATTCAAAGACAACCTGAGAAATGATTGAGGTAAGATTATGATAAAGTAGCCAACTTAAATGTAACTACATACAATACATTCTAGAAAGGATCCATTTAGAAAAAAGACAATAGTATATCATCTGGATTTCTAACACTCGTAATGTCCATAACGAATTATGTAAAATCGTAAACGAACCATTGAACTTGTAAGGCTCCTCTTTCATGGGAGCTCTATGAACAGCAAGCATATTTTTCAAAATAAAAATAGAGCAAATAAAAAAAGATAATAAGTTAATACACTGTTAGTTCTGACAATATTGCTGGTGATGTTGTCTCTTAATATTCCACTTTGTTTGGATTTTCTGAACAAATCCATGCTCAGAGACACAGCATAAGGAAAGTTTCAACTTCCAATATATATGAGTGTTCTTTCTTTCACGTGATCAATCACTTACTTTTAATGGCAGTAATTCCTCAGTTAAAGAAAGCTATAGTTGTGCCACTACAATAAAGAATGGTGTAGACATAAGTGATTTGTCAGTTTATCACCTAAGAAGGCATCCTGAAGCAAGACACAACAGATTCAATTTTCTTAACAAAAGGATTTATTTGTCTTCATTGGCAGGATTGGAGTAAGGCTTAACTTGCCCTAAGCGAAGGTGGGATTTCCCTACTTAAAGAAACTAAGGACAATCTGTGTCATTAAGTTCAACTCAAAAGTCTGTATCCAAAACCTATACTTGTCCTCACAACTAAAGATCTACAATGTGTAGGGATGTCAGCACCAAAAGAAAGTGGTCAAAGTAACGTTCTGAGCTTCTTCTAGCTCTGGCTTATTTTCAGATTCCCCTTCCCCAAGTTCAAAATAGTTCCAAAAGGTCTTGGGGTTCCCTTCCCCAAACACAACACAGTTCAAGGATATCTTGGGGTTCCCTTCCCCAAGTTGGCAGCTCCTCGAACAGAACTACAATCAGTTCAAGTCTCTTGACTTTCAATGATACTTCCAGTTAACTTTGTAATCCTTTAGACTATTTAATAGTTCAAACAGATGATTTATTTAACTTCAGCACTTATTATACCACACAGCCTTGTATCTTGGCTTTCCTTGATTCTTTCAGAAGTAGGGGCTTCTCCGTCTAGGTGCAGTTCTTTGACCACACGGTCCCCCCCATTACAGGTCACGCAACCGAAAACCCTTGACACTTTGTGATGCTCTTGTTTTTCTTTGGCCAACACAGGTTTTCTCCCTGTACCTGTGTCAGTGATCAACATTTGCTGTAGTTCTCCAGCATGGGGTCTGGCATGGATTCACATGCGCATGAATATTCCCCGTCGTCAGGCTGGGAATCCTTGGTAAAAGAAACATCAGTTTCACTTGAAAACCGTATTTCTCCTCTAAATTAGTCACTGTCCTTCGGGTCATACCGCCGTCCCTTGACCGTCCTCTCCCTAAGTCCCACCCTTGGTGGCCATCTTCAGAGTCTTACCGTACGCTTCAGTGTTGGGAGTCCTGTTGGTGCTCTCCGGGCAATTTCTTTTTTTCAAATGTTAAGTTTTCAGCACATTTTAGTAACGTTTTTTCAATTTTTTTATTTTTTTTTTAAACTTTCAACCGGGGGTCGACTGCCGGCAGCGGGGACCCGCTGTCTGTGAAGATCATCACAGATCTTTCATTGAGTTTCAAAAAGGCCTGGGCTTGGGCCTACTTCACGCCTTTCCACCATGACCGAGGAGAAGAGACCCCTCTTCAAACGCTGTGCGAAATGTGGATTAAGGAACGTGTACGTCGAAGATCGACATCATAAATGTCTGTATTGTCTGCATCCGGACCATGATGAGGAGAGATGCAAGGTCTGTCGTGGATTTTAAAAAAAAAACCAGGAAGGATCGCTACAGCACGTTGGCAGCGTGGCTCAAATCGACCAAGGCCTCTAACTCTCCTTCCGGGCATGGTCATGCTTCCCCCAGGACCGGCCAGTCCCACAAATGAACTACCTCAGAAAAGAGGTTAAGATCCTTTGAGGATGCCCTGCCCTCAGGGGTTAAAAACAAGGTATGGCTGAAGGTTGTTGATCCCACTAGGTTTGCTGCTGCTGCGGGACCCAGCTCGGGAAAGGCAAGGTCGCCATCACCAACCACTTCTACAGCGAGCCTACCAGTGAGGGTGCTCCCTCTAACAGAAAGTCCTTGATGCCTTCAAAACTCCGATTACCTTCGGCGGACAAGGCGTCGAAGGAGAGATCGAAAGGTGGCCCTTGGCTGCTCCCCTCGGCGATGCCGTCGGCATTGTCAGGTCAACCAGCCAAAACAACTTTGTCGTCAACAGTCATGACCACGCTGACGACTCCTGCTACCACCCCAACGATGACCAGTACTTCGTTAAACATGGGTCTGGCCACAAAGGTGGTGTTCACAGTCACAGCGATGGCTGCCCTGTGGGTGTCCCTACTTACCTAGGTGTGAAGCAGCTGTCGCGACACTTGCGAAGGCCACTGGAACGGGAACAGCAGCCACTCCTCCCCAGGAGTCTCCAGAAAGGGGAAAGGGGAAAGGGTAAAACGCCTACAGACCATAGGAAAAGTCTGGTCCCACAGGCTGCTCCGGTGAGACCAGTACAGCTTTATATGAGCTCCGATGAGGGCAACGACAATCTGCCTGAAGACTATTATTCGGGCCATGATGGGGGTCAGGGACCTGCATCTGTAGATTGGTCACCATGAGGCGAGCCGGGTCATCCACCTCGCCAGAAGAGGCAAACCAGTCCGAATCCTCTGCCTCTCATTCCTTCCACGCCTCAGCCCAGGGACATGTCTTTGGCCATTCTGACCACGCTGCACACGCTTGTAGCAGAAATTCATCAGAGTCTGCCGCCCACACCGGGCCCTGCTCAGTCTAGGAGTCCCCCAAGACCGCTTCCTGGGAGCACTCCCGGTGCAGGTCTAAGGACCTCCACCTGGGGACTTGGCTCTGACTGTGGATCCTGCCATGGTTGCGGCTACGGCGACGGACATCGGCGAAGCCGGTGACTTTGTACCAGCTGGCGGGAAACCAGTGGGCTGGATGAACTGCACAGGGCCTCTCCGCCGGATGAGGTCGGCTCCTTCCATGCAATGATGTCCAGAGCTTCTGAACCTTTCCAACTGGTTTCTGAGGTGATGAAAAGGTGGATTCCTTTTATGAAAGTCGTGCATCCAGACAGAAGACCGTTGTGTCCGTCCTGTTGCTGGGCGATATCCGGGATGAAGACATGTCCCTCATGAAGAATTCCAGCACCACCCCACCTAAGCGGGACTGGCTCGAGAAGAGAGTTCCGGATACAGCCCCCAAGTGCCTGAGGTCCCAGCCTTCGCCTGATTCAGATCTCAGCTGCTTCCAGGAAGCACTTTGCGAGCCAGTCGTTCTCGTCCATGGTGCCTCCGGACCAGGAGGGGAAGAAGATGGATGCTATGGGGAAAAGGGTCATCTACACAGCTTCCAGCACCATTAAGGCCGCTAATGCCCTGGCCATTTTGTCCCGCTATGACTGGGAACTATGGTATAAACTGGGCCCTGTTTTGGACTTCTTACTTGAAGACAAGAAGGTAGAAGCTCTGGTCGCTGTTCCAGGAAGGGGAAGTTGCCTCGGACCAGGCCATCACAGTGGCGCTGGACATCACTGACACTGGATTCCGTCAAATGGGCAACAGAGTATCTCTTCGTCGGCAGAGATGGCTGAAAGCCACCAACTTCAGACCGGATGTTCAGTCCAAAGTGTTGGACGTGCCATTTGATGGAGAGAACCTTTTTGGCAAGACCGTCGCTGAATCTCTGCAAATTATCAAGACAGACAAAGAGACGTCACGTTCGCTGAGTACCCTGCAGCAACGTCCGTCATGTCCTTTCGTTCCTTAAGAGGATATCCTGGCAGGTCCTCCAAGGAATATACCATCCCTTTATCGGCAGTTCTCCTCCTCCACAACTCAGGAGGCCTACAGAGGTCACTCACAGGCATACGGCAGCGGAGGACAGCATCAGCGCCGCCTGCAGGACAGAGCTCTGACCCCGAAACTGGCCTGAACCGGCCATGGACTCAAACCCCCACTTGTGCACCCCAGTCGGAGGCCGGCTGGTGAGGTTGGTCAGCATGTAGAAGAGAATCCCCACTGACAGATGGGTGCTGGACGCCCTTGAACATGGACACACTCTGGAGTTCCAACGCAGTGTCCTCGTGTTGCCCCGGTGGCTCGACAAGAACAGCACATGGTTCATGCCATGTTGAAGAAGGGGACGATAGAGCCCGTCCCCCAGCGCCTCTGGGGCTCTGGAGTGTACTCCAAATACATTCTGGTCCGAAAGAAGTCAGGAGGGTGGAAGCTGATGCTGGATTTGAGACGCCTAACCAAGTACTTGAAGTCCCAGAAGTTCAGGATGGTCAAGTTACAGCACGTGCTCGGCCAATTGAAGGACAAGATCACCCTCATTGAGGAGTTCTGAAGACATACCTCAAATCATGCCTAAGAGTGGGAGGAAAAGAGTCTCACTCTTAGCAGGAGAAAAAAACAAACCCCAAAAATCCAGCAAAGCTGCTGGGGGACTCACTAGGTTTGGGAAATTAGCCTTATAAGAGAATTCTCCCTAACAAAGATCACCCTCATTGAGGAGTTCTGATGAGCAATACAGTGGTGGGGCGTGCTCTCTCATCTCAAGCAATGGGCCCAATTCCAAATCCCTCCTTCCCAGGGGACAGTCACCACGTATGCTTCTTGGGAAGGTTGGGGAGCGCACACTGGACAGTTGCACGCCAGAGGCATGAGAGGAAGATGCACAGGGAGTAGATCGGATGATGCCATCAGGTTCCTCACACACCCAATTTCTAATATTTTATATCAAGAAAAACACTGTGACTTCAAAACTGTGAAAAGTATTCAATCCTGTTATCTATTAGCTGTATTACAGGTTGGTTTTGAACCTGTTAGAGCAACTGAATCCTTGTTACGGTCCTTGATTATCTACATTCGCAGATGGGCTAGGGTAGTACTTTAGGCATGTGGAATTTGAGAGTCAGTCATACCATCTTACTTCAAAGACTGGAGGATCTCAGCGTAGTTGATCAAGCATTGGGATGGATCTCACAATTTGCAAAGGTGTGAATTAAATCAGAATTTAGGCCGTCACTTATGGTGTCCCACAGGAGTCTTCCCACTCCCCTCTTGTTTTTATTGAATGTTTTTCTTCTTTTTAACTGTTCAGAACGATTTTTCTTTTTGCAACTTATAGTCCATGGAAATCAATAGAATACTCAAGCTAGTTGCTTTGGCTTGAACACTATACTAAGATTTTGAGGGAAGTAACATTATTTTTGCTTTACTTCCCTTGCTCGACTCACTTATTTTGTGGGTTCTGGCCTGCCCATAAGCTTACCAGTGCAGGGGTCTCTGATGGATTCCTGGTCCATCCAACAGTTTCTATCAGACATTGCTGATCTTGCACACTTCAACGTGACAGCCAGGACATAGCAAAGACAGAAGAACTTGTACTTGGTTGTTTAGTTTGGACAGGAATCCTCCGGATGTGAAACATATTGTCTTGGGCCCCCTCTTTCACCCCTGCTGACGTTTGAAGTCCCCTATTTATTTATTGCAAATTTTACATGCCCAAACCTACAGGTATCACGGTTTCGGTTACTTGAGAACTTCACTTGTACAGAGATAGGATTATAGTTACATACATATATTCAGTTACAACATGTTAACACAGTGACCGTAAAAGTTACAGTCTTAGTCAAATTTGTCAAAGAGCCAGCTTTTGATCAATGTCTTCAATCGCTGGTGTGATTTCTCATTTCTAATGTGTGCCGGTAGCGTGTTCCAGAGCGTTGGTTCTGCTACTAGGAAGCTGGAGCCTCCCGCCCTTTTGCTCTTGTAGTGAGGAACATTAAGGTAGGTGCTGGTACATGATCTTAGGGATGTAGTCGAGACCTTTTTGGCTTACGTTGTTCAAATAGGAAGGGGCATCCTTAAGGATACATTTGTGGGCAGTGATTAGGCTCTTAAAAAGGATTCTTGCTTTGACAGGGAGCCAGTAGACTTCTCTTCTAATATGGGAGGTGTGATTATTCCGTTTTAGGCCAAAGCCAGCCAGCAGGGCTTTATTCTGGAGTAGTTGCAGTTTGGCGGGATTTGTTGTCATGGTGCCCAGTAGAAGGATGTTGCAGTAATCTCGTTTTGAGAGGATGAGGGTATGTACTAGTGTAAGGCAGTTCTGGGGTGTGAGGAATTGTCAGCTGAGTGAGATAAGTTTGGTAGTGTATGCGGTGGAGGAGGATAGGGCGTTAATGTGCCTGGTCATGGCGAGATTAGCATCTAGGTAGACTCCCAGTGTTTTTACCCATTTCAAGACTGCGATAGAAGCACCATCAATATTTATGGCAGAGTATCTATCCTCTAGGGATTTTAGGTGGGCGACAGAGCCTACAATGAGAATCTCTGTCTTATTATTTAGGCATAGGCCTAAATGGCCATCCAGTTTTGGATGATTGCGTCAATCTTGTTGATGGTGGCGGTGTCTTGTTTATGCTCGCTGGTGATGGGAATCAGTATCTAGGTGTCGTCTGCGAAGTTGGTGTAAATGACACCTGTGGTGTCGAGTGCTGCAAATAGAAGTTTAGTGTATGTATTATAGAGTGTAGGCGAGAGGCAAGAGCCTTGTGGGACGCCTAGTGGTACTGTGATGGGATCAGCAGGCTCATCGCCAATGAATACTTTAGAGGTGCGTTCCGAAGAAATGATTTGATCCATATGGTGGCTTCTGGGGTAAAATTGAAGTTTTCGGCCAGTGCAAGGCACACAGCTTGTCCTGATCTACTAGGTCGAACGCAGCTGAGAGGTTGAGTACGAGTAACATGCCTATGTTACCAGATTCTCGGATGCTGTCCATTTGGATTTTTAAATCAAGAAGCGCTGTTTCGGTACTGTTTGGGTCCAAAACCTGATTGTCTGGCTCCTAGCAGGTGGTTGCTTTTCAGATAGTGTTGGATTTGAGTGTAGGCTACTCAGTCAATAATCTTCAGTAGGAATGGAACAGTGGTGATGGGGCGATAGTTGGTAGGAGTGGTCTGATCAAAGGCGGGTTTCTTGAGTAGTGGGGTGACCCAGGACGATTTGATGCTAGACGGGACTGAGTTGGAGGTAAAAGAAGCATTGATAAAGTCTGTGATAATGGGCACTAAGGCTGGTGCACAGAGTTTGACCAACCGGGCGGTGAACTTTTCACCTTTACAATTGGAGGGTTTAAGGGTAGAGATGGTGGCCAAGACCTGATCTCGGGATAGTTTATTGAATTTGAATTGGGGTCCGGTGGTATCAGTGTCAGCGTTAGCGCTAGGTAAGTGTGATGGCATACTTTTGCCAGCTAGTATTTTTCTCTCGTTATTTATTTTCTAATGTAGGGTGAGTATTTTATGTTCCAATGCATTTTGAATGGTGGTGCACCAAGCTTTGTCTGTGTGGGCCAGTGCTTCGGTGGGGATGGGTGTTTCTAGCTGGCAAATCTTCAATGAGTGGGGTGCAAATACCCTGCAAAAATGCATTTTCCAGAAAAATTGGTTAAGCCATAACATATGAAAAACTCCAACAAAGCCTGCCAAGTCAACCAAACAAAAACATAGACACACCTTCCAGATGAAAATGACAACAAGAATACATGAGAGCCTTGTGACGTGGACACACAAACTCACACTCACTCACACTCCACCCCTCCATTTCCGGGGTTGGGCATTGCAGATCGTACCTTTCAGAACATTGCCACATTTTTTTCTGCCGCAATTCTGGTCTCGCACATACCAGGTTTCCATGGTGACACCAGCTTTTACTTCCCTTTCCACCACTCACAAACCATTAACCAAGAACTTCATAAATCGTGTTGACAAGCCCACACAAAACTGTAGCTGCTGTGTGTCTATTCAAAACAAACCCTTAGTATATTCAGGTGGGTCCTGCAATGTCTGCCTTTGAGGATTTATTGGGCGGTATATGGAAATTCAAGACCAGCCTGCCACAGCCTCAAATTCCTTGCTGCAGGACCCACTTCATTTTATAAAAATACTTTGCAGAGATCCTTAACATTGCTGCCCTGATACATGTCAAGTAATTCTCCCAAATGTCTCAACGTTAGTAGAAAATGCCCTGGCTGCAGAAGATTATTGAAATATCCATATGAAAATTGGACCAGCTGGAAAAGATGCAACGCATCCTACACTTGCTTGCTGTAGCCAAACCTAAATCACAATGCTGGTCTTAAAACATGTCAGAATTGCCACTCAAAATATGCTTTCCTGCTGAAAGTGGCCAGCACTTAATATAGGTCAGTCTCGTCCTGGACACATCTAACAATGTGAATACAGTCATGCAGGGTCAGTCGGAGGCTGCACATCTCAGCCACCCAGCCCATGCAATGATCCAAACATTACATTTGAGCCCAGGACAAAATTAGTGGAAAACATCCACTGCAAAGAATACACCTGAAAAACATTTGCTGTGCTCATTCAAACACCAGGTAAACAGCAGTATGTGTGTACAAGGCATCCTATAAGGATGTTAAAGTTAGGCAAAATACCACTGGATTAAGAAGTGCCCAGGGCATGCGACCCCTAGTTTATAAGATTGAGGGAGAGATAAGATGGGTGCAGGAGAAAGAGAGGGTGTGGGAGAGATGTATGAGGAGTGAGTGTGTGTGGGGGGCGAAGAAAATGCAAAGAGAGCTGCAAGTTCCAAACAGATCTCTAGAATAGGTGCATTATCCCACTGACATGTTTTACAAGGATTCAAACTTGTATAGTGCTGAATTCATGGGTGGCTTACTCTGCACAGTAAACTGCTTTGTGTGACAGAACTCTCACCCACCATACTTGCTTCTCTTCACTATTTTTCATCTCATCCCCCTGTCTCTATATCTCCCTCTCCTACCCTTCTATGGGCACCTGAAGTCCTCTTTTCTGTCCATATGGCGGGGCCTCAAATTTGCCTCTGTGTGTAACCATTTCTACCTTCAAATTTCCTTCCTTTGGCTTCAGTTTTCCAAGCCTGTTACCCTTAACCTTGCCAAGCCCATGTTCACTACTGATCCAGAAGATGCTTATAAAGTAAATATATTTCACACAGCTTATTGTCAATTACAGAATGAAACCAAGGCACAATTAAATTATGATAATTTGGGGTGGCGGTGTGGAGCAGCCCAAGATGGCTACCTAGCTTCTCAGCTCCATGCGGCTTGGGCATTAATTCGGCTACATCTGCGGTCTTCCTTACTCTTGAACGCCATCCCTCTGCTGAGCTGCTTGATAAACTATACACCGTGCACTGTGCGAGTTTGGGCCCGATGCGACCTCCGAGGACCCTGCTGTGACTACTCTGCCGTCGACTGGCCGTGTGGGTGCCCTGGCCCGACATCCAACTTTCCTTCTGCCTGGCTCGCCTGACCCTCTCTGCTGCACCCGTCGCTGTGACTACGTAGGAGCCCGCCCTGAGTCCCCCTCCTGCTTGGGCACCGCCGTTGGAGGTGAGCTTGGAGAACATGATTGCGCGGCGGCAACCTGTTGCTGCCTGCTGCGGGGGCCTGCCTGGGGTGTGCAGCGGCGGGCCCGGGCCGCGGCTTGTGCTGGAGTGTGGCCTGCCCTCTCCGGCGCTGTGAGCCAGCGCTTGCCTGCCGCGATAGGCACCGCGGTCCCGTGCGGGCTGTCGCCCAGTTGTTGGGGTTGAAGTCTCGCGCCACCCCCGGTGATCCAGATGAGGAACGGGGCGGGGGGGTGCGCTCGGTGGTGCCGCTGTACCTGGGAGGATTGCCGCCTACGCGAGCCTGATGACATATCCTTAAGCTTATCCTTCGCCCTCCCTGGACTGGATCAGCTAACTCATCTGCTGTTCTGCCCCACGTACCCCGGACCTGATCATAAGCATATACGGGGCCCAGCTCCATCCACATTGTGCCCCCTGGCATGGCCCCTCTCTAGCCGGCCTCTACATACTAGGGATGTGTGGCCCCTCCCCCCCTTCTAGGAATCTCCCGTGCTGATGAATGTGGACCCCACTCGACTTGGCTGACTATCCAGGCGGCTCGGGCACGGTAAGTGCCAATACGGCATGTCCATTATTGCTCTGTTGCACTACTAGCTGCATTCAACAACTCAGTTGTCCCTGGCTGCCCCAGAGTAACCCGTACTGCATGTTGTGCTGCAGCCTCACCGAAACTAGTCACCTCCGCTACACCTTGTGCAGCCTACTGACACTGAAACACTGGTCGGAAACCTTTAACCTCACTGAGGCCCGCTCCCTCCATACTACCAACTTCCCCTCCATCTTCCCCTCTAGCGTGCCCACATCGCACCAGGCTCCTATTTCCTGCAATGTCGAGCCGTTCCAAGGGCACTGCCAAAGGGGGTACCATGGACAAGTTCGCTAAGGCGGTCCCTCGGGCTGAGGCGGGCCACACGTCATCCTTACAAGAGGAACCCGACACTGACCCTAATCCTGTGGTTGTGGCGCCAGATCTTACTACGCTGATGGAATCAATGGCCAAAAACGTTGCCTCCTTTCACGAAAAGCTTGATGACATCAACGCAAATGTTGCCTCACTCAAAACTCGTGTTGACCAGGCGGGGGTCTAGAATCAGAGGCCGAAAACAGAATCTCCACCAACGAAGATACAGTACACACGCTCCAAGACACTGTGGCCTCCCTGTCGCGCGACATGAAGAGCGTAAAGGTGAAATGAGATGACTTGGAGTCTCGCTCCCGCAGAAACAACCTGCGCATCATTGGAGTTCCCGAGAAAGCCCTCAAAGGGAGGATGGAGGATGCGGTGGAAAAGCTGCTCAAAGACCTGTTGGCCGGTCCGGACCTCTCCCCATATTTCACAGTGGAGCGAGCTCATCGGGCCCTATCACTACAACCTAAACCTGGCGACAGCCCCAGACCCATCATCGCCAAAATACTCCACTATCGTGACAGGGACCTCATCCTCCGCCTGTCACGTGAGAAGGGGGACCTATGACTAGAGGCCCATACTATTAGAATCTTCACGGACTTCTCAGTGGCGGTGCAGCAGGAGAGACGTCAATTCCTTGGCGTCAAGAAATTGCTCAGGGAGCATAACGTCCCATATGCCATCCTGTTCCCTGCACAACTCAAAATCACCTATGATGGCAAACTGTACTTTTTCTTCGTCCCAGATGAAGCAGTGAAATTCATTGAGATGCAGA
This sequence comes from Ambystoma mexicanum, assembly GCF_040938575.1. Taxonomy (NCBI): domain Eukaryota; kingdom Metazoa; phylum Chordata; class Amphibia; order Caudata; family Ambystomatidae; genus Ambystoma; species Ambystoma mexicanum. The sequence continues at coordinate 902,299,164 of NC_090931.1, read as the reverse complement.
TACCGCTCTGCAGTCGAGAGGCGACCGCGCCAATGACAGCTAATCACGAACAGCGTGGCTCAAGGAGACTTACCATATTTGCTGATCCTTGATTTATGATGTGTTAATGGCAACATAGTTCTGTTTACTAAGCAATGTTGGTTCCCTACTGCACGCATTTAGGTCACGGGCTGGCTCCTGGGTAGTTAACACTGGCCCATCTTCTCTCCCGACCCTAGGAGCTAGCCACCTGTTCCAGCCCCTCCTTGGGTCCTGGCTGGCCTGGGAAGTGCTCTTTGGTTCTAGGGGCCAATTACACAATCAGTTTACCGCATTAACATATCCCGGACAGCACATGCTGCCCTACATTATGCTTCAAATGCCGGCCGCACGGCGACAGCGCGCCCTGCTGCAGTTGCAATGTTTAATTTTACTTCTTTGTTGCCACTATTCGGCCCCCGTTGGGCTGTGATGAGGGCATGTCCATGTTGGATTGTGCCTGCCGTCCTTCGCCTCCTGGTGCGGGGCGGTACATTTGGTGGCACCAATGCTTTGGGGGGGCGGGGGGGGAGTTGCACTGCAAGTTGGGGTTGGGCAGTGAGGGTTGGCGGTGGCAACATCGGGGTTGTGTTAAAAGGAAATGGCATGGAGGGGAGACACACGACTATCACGCAATTTGCCTGCACAGCAGGTGGGTGAAAGGAACTGAATGGTAATGAATATTACTGCAGAGATGTTCCGTAAAGTGGCACTCTGACACTTAACATCATGACGTGGAATGTCCGGGGGCTGAGTAACTTCACCAAAGCCTGCAGAATAACCGCCTATGCCCAGAGACATGGCATTAAGGTACTTCTCCTCCAAGAAACACATGCCCTGGGGCACCTAGCGACATACATCGCCCTGACCTGGGGCACCAACAAGTACTACACAAAGTATTCAACCCACATCAGGGGGGTACTCGCCCTAATTCACAAATCTGTACAATTCTCACTGCGTACCAGCCACATTGACCCAGAGGGCAGGTATGTGGTCCTTCACTGCCTATTCGCCAACACGGAATGTCTCCTTGTTAACACATACTGCCCCAATTTCGACGCTCCAGATTTCTTTGATGCAATTTCCACCATACTGCTGAAATACATTGGGGTTCAAATCATTTGGGGGGGGAGACATGAATTTAATTTTGGACAGTGACCTTGATAGGTCTGGTACCGCCCGTAGAGCCACATCACGCGCGGCCCATAAAACTGCATGCGCACATGGACACACTGGGTCTCAAAGACGTGTGGAGAGCTCTTAACCTGCAGGCGAGAGAATATACCTTCTATTTGTCGGTACATGATAGCCTATCCAGGATAGACCTGTTCCTTGTGACAAGTGGCATGGTGGGCAAGACCGCAGATACACAGATATTGCCGCGCCCACTTTCAGATCACTCCCCGGTAACGCTGCGCACTACACTGGGACATGACCAGCCTCCTCGCTCCGCCTGGCGATTCAAATCAGAGGCCCTCCAAGATATAGTTTTCAGAGCTGAAATCCTGGCTGATATTAACACCACCTTTGAGTGCAATAATAGACAGGATACAACCGATGGGGTACGTTGGGAGGCGTTCAAGGTCTTCATTCGGGGGATGTGTATTTCTAGAGAGGCCGGGGTCCTTAAAGATATTAGAAATAGCCTTCAGCGGTCGGAAGCAAAGCTTAAAGAACTTGAAGGGGTGTACATTTCTGTCCCTTCCCCGACCATACTGGCACAGATCAGAGCCGAACTGGAAACATTTGAGACCCACGCCCGGCGTGAGATACAATACTATGCCCGCCTGAAATATGGCAAGGGGGACAGACCGGGGAGGACACTGTCCAGACTAGTCCACGCAGAAGGTGGCAGAACTCGTATTGACTGTGTCAAAGACGCGAGTGGTACCCTATTCTGGTCTGACCAATGCATCCTCGAGACTTTTGCCGCGTTCTACACAACCCTATATGGCCCCCAGCAGGAACACAGCCCGCAAGATACAGACCTTTTGCTAGACCAAATCCCCATGACCCTCCTCTCTGCATGACAGGTGATCAGCTAGATACTCCATTCACCCTCGACGAAATAACTGTAGCCATCTCAAATTGTCCAAAGGGCAAGGTACCAGGCCCAGACGGCCTCATTTCAGAATTTTATCAGGAGCATGTCGTTATCCTAGCACCCAGACTCCTTAAAGTTTGGAACAAATCACTTGTGCTTAACGCTCTACCCCAGTCCATGCGCAAAGCTTTCGTAACTGTGCTTCCCAAGCCGGGCAAAGCGCTTGACGAATGCGGCTCCTATAGACCCCTGTCTCTAATCAACACTGACATGAAAATATTTGCCAAGATCATTGCGAGTAGGTTTCTCTCCATAATGACCCACCTATTTCACCCTGACCAGAGTGGTTTTGTACCTGGCAGATCCACAGCCCTTAATATCTGCCGATTGTTCAATGTCATGTCTAGGATCGACCCCAGCGCAAGCGCTGTAGCTGTCACTCTTGATGCCCAGAAGGCATTTGACATGGTGTCGTTGCAATACATGTGGGCGGTACTTCATAAAATGGGAATCGGCCCATGCATGATACTCCACAGAGGCACCCGCCAGGGTTGTCCGTTCTCCCCGATACTCTTTGCGCTTGCTATCGAACCCATGGCTGACAGTGTCCGAGACAAGCATACACGAAAGGGCATACGCCTATGCGACATCCCAGAGATAATATCATTATATGCCGACAATGTACTACTCTACATCAGAGACCCTGCTGTCCACTTGGACCCGATTCTGTGGGACATAATGAAAATTGGTACAGTCTCGAGCTTCACCATAAATTATATTAAATCTGAAATGTTCCCGCTCACGGTAGCAACATCCCAACCATCATGCGAATTCCCCCTCTGTTGGTCACCAGAGGGCATTAGATACCTCGAGGTTTGTGTATCCCTCACCAAACCTTTACTATTGGCTGACAACCACATGGGTACGGGCAGCTTGTGGAGGATCGGATGTTGAAATGGCGCAACCTCCCACTTTCCTTATCGGGCAGACTGTCCCTAATTAAAATTATAATTGTCCCTAAACTGCTCTACATATTTGTCAACGTGCCGATCTGGCTCGGGAAACAATATTTCAAGAACCTACACACTGCATGCGCCCATTTCTGTGGCACTCTGGCGCGGTTCGTAAGAAGTTGCAGCATATGACTCTTCCATATGAGAAGGGGGGCTTCACTGCGCCTGACTTCGCTAGATACTGGACGGCCGCGCAAACCCAACATGCCACACACTGATACACATTCACCGACCCTCCCCTGCATGTGAAACTGGAGAAGCTAGCAAGTTAAGATATCAACATCCTCTCCCTTATTCTCCACCATACCTATTGCACTGATGCCTCGGCTGACCCCGTAGCAGCAACTACCATGGTCTGGAAGTGAATGCTACAAACACAACCTGACCACCACCCATACTACAAATGGCTGCCCATGTGGCAATTCCCAGGCCTTAGCGCCACTCACAACAAACCCCTAATAAGACACTGGTATGACTTGGGCTATCGAGCCCTGTCCGATTTATACCCTTATGGGAAGTTCATTACCCCGCGGACATGGCGCCCTGGGCACTCTGGCTCGGCGCTGGAATTATTACAATATTTCAGATTGAGGGCAGCAATCCGCGCTTGGTGGCCCTCTTACCCCGACGATCACCCAGACTCGCCTGAAATCCACTATATAACCAACTCGGCTGGGGCTAGAAACATAGTATCCTCGCTAATCAAAATATTGTTGGCTAACACTGAAGATGCACCGCAGCCGGTATGCGAGATGTGGAGCGATTAACTGGGCCTGCCCATCACCGATGCAATGTGGAGTAAGATGTGTATACACACTCGCAAGACCTCTCTAAATGCCAGATATAGGTGTATGCAGTATAGGCTCCTGAATCGACTTTACTACACACCACACAGAGTGGGCAAATTCACACATAGCCAGGCTCACACTTGCCCTGGATGTAAGTCCATAGATGCAGACCACATGCGCATGTTCTGGGCCTGTGAAGCTTTGGGCCCATACTGGAAAGCTGTCATAGATGCCCTCTCTGAGATAACAGCATCCCACATATCTCCGGGACCACTGGCTGTCCTGTTCGGACTGTGGGACGATCCTGAATCAAGAAAGGAGTCCAGGTTTCTGATTGTCGCCACTATGGTAGCAAAGAAATGCATATTGATGTGTTGGAAGCGCCGCTTCCCCCCCCCCCCCCGTCATTTTAGATGTGGCTGAGGGCCCTCACCTGAACTCAAACGTGTGAGGAGGACTACATAAATACCCTCCCACTGACTGATCTCCCGCCCCAAGAATGTATGGTCTGAGTTTTGTAGCTACCTGAACAGTAAAGAAGACATTGAACTTCTATCTCACACCCCCGCCCCCTCCCCCCGGATGAAGTAAGCTTGGGTACTGTCGAGGCTCACCGAACTGTAAAACAAAGTGCCGACCGGTTGTTGGGCATCCCTATACATGCATAATGCCGTTCATGTATCTGCAAATGTATATGTATATGTTTTGTGCACTGTTGGTTGTCTGTTCTCTCTTCATGCCAATAAAGAAAAGTAAAAAAAAAAATTATCATTATTTAAATTTTTATAATGCGCAACACACCTCAAGGCCACGGTGCGCAGGTAGAGCAGAAAAGAAAGGGTCGGACCAGGAATCAAACAAGGACAGGAGAAGGCTTATCATTAGAGTTAAACAGGCAGGATTGTATTGCTTTCTTGGATGTTACCATGATGAGCAGGGAGGGGAGTTCCACATTACTGGAGCGCAAACCTGGAAACAAGTGCCACTGACGATTTTCATGTTATATATGGGTACAAAGAGTTTATTACCTCCATTGGTCCACTTTACGGGAGCCTTGAACAACCAGTTAATAAGGTACTGTGGGACTCTGTCGGTCATGCATTTATAAGTCAAGTTAAGTATTTTGTGGGAAATGCGATGTGACGTACTGAAAGCCAGTGTAATGATCTTCGTGAATCAGAGACATGATCATGTGGGCCTAGGTTACAAACCACTCTCACCGCACCATTCTGGGCTGTTTGAAGGTTTTTTACATGTTGTTTGTATGTCCCTGCCAACAGACTGTTACACTAATTCAACTGTGAATTGACAAGTTCAGTGGCCAAAGAAAAAAATATGTTGCGACGATAAATATGGTTTAATTTGTCGCAGTAATTTATTAACATAGGCACAAGTTGATTGAACGTGCTGAACATGGTTAATCCAGTATCAAGAATAACTCCTAGAGTTTTAACAGTAGAGCTAACTGGTATGATGCAGTTAGATATGGAGAAGTTGCTATACCTAGGGTCTAGCTTTTTTATTCATTGGCTAGAGCCAACAATCATCATCTCCGTTTTAACTTGTTCAATGCCAAGGAATTAAACATCATGCACTCTTGAATTATATTATAAATGTTATTGATAAGGGCTGAATCATTGTTGAAGTCTCCCGAAAGCTCGACGACCAGCTGGGTGTCATCGGCGTAATTAGTGTAAATAACGCCAACGACCTGGTCGAAGAGGGGGCACATGTATATATTAAATTATATCGGCCACAAGCAGGCGCCCTGCGGGACTCTGCATGCCGGTAGCTCAGGTTCGGGCTTGAAACGCCCTATGGTGACTCTGGCCCTTCTGGGGGCCTAGAATGAAGCGAACCAAGCAATAGTGGAGTTAGAGCAGTGAGCAAGATTACCCAGTCTTTCTTACAATAGAGAGTGGTCAACTAAGTCGAACACAGCAGAAAGGTTTAATAAGATGAGAAGTGAGACCCTGCCGCTGTCGACAAATTTGGCCAGGTTGGCATGCAGGTCCAACATAGCTGTTTCAGTGCCATGCATGGTGCGAAATCCAGACTGCCGAATACTACGCAGATATTTGTTTTCGATGTGTTCTTGAAGCTGTAGATACTTTATCAAGTATTTTTAATAAAAACACAAATGTTTGTAATGGGTCTATATAAATACCAACGGCCTCTGGGTCCAGAGTTGCTTTTTTTTAATACAGGGGCTATCCAAACCTCTTTTAGGCATTTAGGTACACATGAGTTATTAAAGGAGGAGTTGACAATACTAGTCATCAACGGAGAAAGACAAGAGATGGAGTTCCTTATGATTACTGCAGGGCATTTATCACCAGTGCAAACTGTGGGTTTAAGCCCATTCACAATTTCAATAAGAGACAGACTCTTTAGTAATAATACTGAGTCAATTCTGGAATGTGATTAGCTGTTTTGGTCGTAAAGGCCTCCTGATCGGGTGTGTGAATAATACTATCGGCTACGGATAATCTATGATTATTAATAATCAGTTGGTGGTTCTGAATCTTAGCAGTAAAGCCATCTTGAATTTTTTGACACCATGTGTTGCCAAGTTGTGCTGTTTTCACAGTACTTTTGCTTCCGTCTAATTCATGCAGGATAGGAAAAAGTTCTTACATGATTTCGCATTAATGATCCTGTGTTCATAACTCTCCTTTTTGGCTGCTAAAATGGCTTGTTTTGTACTCTGCAACAGCAAAGCGACAGGTAACAAGGGAGGAAGGGCAGGGGTTATTCCTCCGCTGCCTTTCAGTAGTTCTCTTCATTTTTCTGCGCTCCATGATATTGATAGAAAACCAGGAACTTCCTGCAGTTTCTATTTTGAATTTCTTAGTGGTGATTGTTGCTAATTTGTCTGATATGATGATATGATATGGCATTTATAACGCGCCTATACACAAGTGTTTCAAGGTACGGCGAGGCAAGGGAGGGGAAACAAAGGGAAGACAGGCAACGATCCTACTAGGCCTGGTGACATTGAGATTGCCTAAGTGCAGGGGAGGGGGGAAGGGGAAAAGTGCGGGGGAAGACGGGGCAGTGCAGTATATAGGATAACAGTAAAAAATCAATACAATAAATAAAAGTGTGGCCAGCTGGTGACAAGTGCAAGGGTAAGTGCAGACGTCAGGGGCAAGTGCTGGTAGGGGCTTTAGGGATACAGAGAAAGTCCCCGAGAGCAAGGGTTGTCAGGGGGGCAATGCAGGTGTGCAACTGACAGGGAGGGGACCTGGGCCTGAGATCAGAGGGTAGCCAGGTAACCAGTGCAATTTCAGATTCAGCCAGGAGATCAACAGGGGAGAGAAGGAGAGAAAGCAGAAGCAAGGAGGAAGGTCTTGAGTTGCTTCTGGAACCAGAGATGGTTCTCCTCAAGTTTCAGAGAGGCAGGGAGGTTATTTCAGAGGGAGGCCCCAGCAGAAGAAAGAGATCAACCACCAACTCGCTGCTTGGAGAAGCGACTGACCCTGAGGGAGTTGGCAGTGGATGAGCCAAGAGCTCGAGACAGAAGATATTTAGGAAGAGAGAGTTGGAGGTATTGAGGTCCTAGGCCCCAGAAGGCCTTGTGGAAAATGCAGAGGGTTTTGAAGTTAATCCTCGCTGCCACTGGGAGCCAGTGAAGGGATTTCAGTCCTGGAGAGATACGATCCCTGGGCTTGAGGCCAAGGACAAGTCTTGCAGTCCTGTTTTGGATGAGTTGCAGAGGGCGGAGAGTAGAGACAGGCAGATTTAGAAAGAGGCTGTTGCAATAGTCCAGCCTAGGGAGAACCAGAGCTCTGGAGACCATGAGCTTCTGGGAACGGAAAGGAAAGGAAAGGAAAGGAAAGGAAAGAATACCTTTGAGAAGGTGCAGCTGGTAGTGTGACTTCTTACAGACGTCAGAGATGTGAGGAGAGAAGGAAAGCGTGGAGTCGAAGATGACCCCGAGATATTTAGCCTCACAGGTGAGAGCAGGAAGAGGGCCAACAGAGGCTGGCCCGAGGGTGACAGGAAAGGAGGTGTGGGGGTGCCGATGAGGAGACTCTCGGTCTTGCTGGCATTAAGGCAGAGATCATTGGCAGAACACCACTTCTGGATGACAGACAGTCGGAGATGAGAGGAGAAGAGGTGGAGGAAGGGAGCCTGTTAGGCAGAAACCTGTGCAGTTCCCTCTGGGACCACTGCAAAAGATTTAAGACTACAGGTGTTTGGCAGTAAACCCACTTGGTAGCAGTCTGTACCACACAGATTCACTTGGTAGCTGTGGCTGAGCAGTCAGACTTCCCTCAAGAAGAGTTAGGCAGTATACAGAGTATTCACAATAGGTCAAAAGAACACAGTAGAACAAGCAAACACTGACCAGAACTTGGTGTAAAAGAGAGAATTATTTATTCAAAACCACATCTAGTAAAACACACAGGCACTAATATTAAACAGTTCAAAAACACGGTCACTAAAAGGTATACACTCCCTTAAAAGAATATTAGACAAGTCTAAAGTAAAAGCCCCACTTATTTTCAGACAGCGGTGAACGCTTAACGCAGATGGCACTTTAATAATTCGTTTTAAAAGGGAGAGAAAAGCAGAGTATAATTTGAAACAGATCCCAACACTTTCACAAGAACACAACAAGAGAGGTAGGCAAAGTAAAACCGTGAAGTTAGAGTTCAGAAGGCCGGATCCACTTTCAGAGGGTCAGAACGAAATGTGTCCAAGGTCACACGGTTGAAAAGTGCATAACCGTCTCGAAGGTTCAGAAAGAGTTGGACCAAAAGAAAGGGACCAGTTAGAGGGTCAAGGCGGCCAGCCCATTCCAGAAGGTTAAGGGGTTATTATTACCTTGTAGCAATCTTTAGAAAGGGAGGCCTGGCGGACACGGTACCTTAAAGTGGTGAGAATACTCCAGCAGGGGCAGTTGTTCCTGGCAGCGGATGCAAGTCGGTGCTTCGTCCGGGGGAAGAGAGGATCTCGTCGCGGAGGAAGACAGGAGTCCGTTGCACTGCCAGGGAAGAAACTAGCCGCGGAGTTCTCAGTTAAAAGGAGCGGTCCTTTGGTTCGCGGTCCAGTGGTAAGTGGCTATCCGGTTGCCGGGGTGCTTGGCACGGGCAATTCGACCACAAAACGTCCTGGGATGCGAGAAAAGGAAGGTAAACTGGTTGTGCCCACCAGTCAGGGGAAGAAGACTCTCCAGCAGGGAGATCTTCTCTGTCGTCTGGAAGTGGTGAGTCGGTTCCGCAGGGCTCCACCGGTGGTGTCGTCGTAGCAGGTCAGCTGAGCTTCTCCCTCGTCGGATTCTCAGTTCCTGTGGCGACTTCTGAAGTTCCAGTCCCCAAAACCCTGCTTTTATGCAGCACACCCCCATTCACTCAGCCTAGCTGTCACTCAAACATGCTAAGTGGTGAGCCGACCGGCTCACCACTTGGGCCAATCACACAAGAGCGCGACTTGAGTTACCAAGGTAACTCAGTCCAGGGTGCCTAAACCCCCTCCCACACCCCCTGTGGTACCCAGACAGAGTGGCACCACCTTCGGAGGCTTCTGTGGAGAAGCCCGCCAAAAGTGGAACAAAGGGCTCGACTTGGGTTGGAGTCACAGAAGAGAACACAAACGCCATTTTAGAATCGAGTCCTGGCAAAAAATACCAACCGGCGAATTAATATTAAATAAATAAACCGGTGGTATGTTCGAGGCTATGAGAATTAAATAATTAAAGTTGGTAGCCTCGAACAATGGGAAAATCCCATAGGGATATATTCGCAGTCGAATATAAAAAGTAGTATCCACTGCCACCAGCCAAAACTCGATCAGGGGGGACGGAGACGTGCCCCCTCGACTAACAGACCCCGGGGCAATCGAATTGCCCCGACCACTACGTCCACAATATGATTGTTTGTACTGGTTTCTGTTAATAATTTGGGACTAGTAAAGCCAATGGTGACTTTACATGCCCTGGGAGACAGTAGTCAGTCCCAGGGTATGAAGTCTATGGTGGGGTGTCACTATGACACCCCTGTGTCACTGCACGGAGGGTGCTGTGTAACACACATAGAAAAAAACACATGAGACCCTATGGAGTAAAGGACCCCATACCCCATGAAACACATTAACAGTCAAAGGAACACCATGAATCATGTCCAAGAGTGGGGAAAAAGAGTCTCACTCTTGGCAGGAGAGAACAAAACAAACTCCAGAAATCCAGCAAAGCTGCTGGGGGACTCACTAGGTTAGGAAATTCAGCCTAAACTGAGAATTCTCCCTAACAGAGCCTGTAAATGAGTTGGCATCGGCATAGCACTGAAAGTTGGGGCAGAGAGCGGGGATGCGCTGGGCTTGAAGTGCCAGGTATTGGTTGAACAGCAAGGGAGAGAGGTTAGACCCCTGGGGAACACATAGAGATAGAGGAGAGGAAGGACCCAAGTTGGACCTGGGAGGGTCGATCGGAGAGGGAGGTGGTCAGCCAAGCCAGAGCCTGATGGGCGATACCCAAGTTATCACGGAGACAGTTGAGCAGGATGGCAAAGGTTGTCGGGTTAATATATTTCTGTACCAATACGTTAGTGTCAGTACTGATACAAGAAGATGAAAGTAGAGGGCAGAGGAGGTTAAAGAAGGCTAGACTGGCAAGGCGTTTTAGATTTCTCGTTTTAATCTCTATTCGTGGCTGCATACAGACATTTATATATGGAGCCGGGAGTACGAGATAGAAGGAGATGAGAAAATGATCGGACCAAGGGCGCAGGCGATATTCATAGGACAGGTCTGGAGATTAAGAACCCAATCTGGGGTATGCCGCTCCTTGTGAGTGGGGTATTTTATGCGTCGTTGATATCCAATAGCCTTTAGCGATATGGTAAGAGTAGTCCCAATGGAGTCCATTTTATCATTATCCCACAAGTTAGTCTCCTAAGAGCATGGTATGAGCAATACTTTTAGTAAACTCTCCCAGCAAGGTAAGTAGTGGCTCTTCAATAGTGGCAAAATATATGGGGGATACGAGTGATAATGTGGTCCAGTGCAGGAACTACGTCCGTCTAGGTGATTGTATGGCCATGATCTACTTGTTCTTGGGAGTTTTCAAGGTTTATATCTATAAAGTGACTGTGGTTAAAGGACAAGGACTGTATGTTATTTACTGAAACAATCGGGGGGTGGGAGGAGGATAGTCTTCCTGTTAATAGACTCGACCTTGGTACCTTGATAACTTTTCGGTGGGGACGGGGGGGAGGGGGAGCTGTGCTTAATTTATAACGAGCTAGTGTCTCAGCGAAGCGTGAGGCAGCCTGGCAGGGCTGTGGACAGGCTGAGCCAGCATCCAGCTTACATCTGGCTTATGCTATGGCCTCAAGGCGATGCATTGTAGGCAGCACAAAAGAAAGATCGAAAGCGATAATAATAAGTGCTCGCACACCAGGCAGTACGGACCGGCACAGACTTGATGGTCCCTCTTGAGTCGGCGCTCTCGCGCCTGATATGTAATTATTTAGGGCTCTATGAATTACAGACAAGATGGTAGTTGTAGCTCACTCCAATATCATTTTTAAGTGCTGAGTGAAGGTTTCTAGTTCCTATCGTGCAAAGAGCGCAGAGTAGCAGTTTAGCTATCTGACAAGGGAGAGGTGAGCACACAAGTGAACAGAATAAAATACACAATACTAAAAGTAAGTATTTTTAAAACTAAGGCCTAGACTAACTAACAATTTGAATTTCTAAAGTGGAAGTGAACTCACAATATTTCAAAAGAAAAATCACGCATCCGGAAGCATACAATTATAAAAACAAATGAGCGGAAAATAAATCAATACTCACTGGACTGTTCGCATCTCTAGCCACCACACGGTTTAGGACGGGTCTGTAACCTGCAGCTTTCAAGATTTTTTGGGCTATGATTCCCATGACCTCTCAACATTGGGTATGATGGCATGGGCTGATGGGAGTTGTTGTCCAACACATCTGGAGAGCCAAATAATGCAGAGCCCTGGTTTAGGAGTACATGTGAGCACAAAGTCGTCTGCAAGGATTTAAAAAGGAAAATAAATCAATTGCTGCAAATGATGAGAGCCTCAGATAGACAGTTCAGAAAAACAGATGAGAGAACTGTATGTAGAGTGTGATGGAAAGTCCAGCTGAGTCCTTTACGTCCTCAGGAGCTCTGTGTTTGTGCGTCACCACAAGGGGTTAATCCTTGCTACTGGAGGCTGGAGGAGGAGTCTTTTATACAAATACCCCGGGAAGCGGGGAGCGCGCAGAGTCCAGCTGAGTCCTTTACGTCCTTCGCGTCAGGAGTACAGGAGTACAAGGTGACGAGTGGGCTGTGCGCTATATCTATTGTTTGTGTTCACCTGGAAGCCGCGTGTGTCTTCGCAAGCGGGTAAATTTGCGAATTGTCATGCAAGGGAGGTGCGGGAAGCTGTGGAACCGTAACGCCTGTCTTCTGGCATAGCAGTTGTGTTGGGTACGTCTGCTTCTCCAGTTTTCGCTTGGGGCTGCCGAGCTGTTGTTTCTATAGTATATTCCTGCTAGCAAAGGTTTGCTGGAGGGCGGGGGGGGAGAGACGGACTCTGGCAGCTCCTTAAGCTGTCGGGCGTTCCCCCACCCTCCAGCCTCAGTGACACTTGTGTTGTGTTGTTTTGGGTCTGGGTTTCTGGAGTGCGCTTTTCAATGTGCCTCCTCTGCAGATCTGGCTAATTGGACTCAAGGACTCCAAGACTACAGGTTTATTGCCATACTGATTATACTGTCTGACTTTGCCCGTACAAGGCATAAGGGACAATGGACACTGGATTTTAAAGTTTTAGATTTAATAATTAAGAGCACATGTTACAAATGCCTATTTGATGTGTTTTTTCTTTTTTTTTTTTTCTTTTTGATTTTATTCTTCTTGCTTTTTGTTGTTGTAACAGGTGGAAATCTTTTACCTTTTTATCTAGTATTTTTATCTGTGTTTTAACTGTCTCTCTCTCCAGCAAGGAGGCTGCGAGGGGGTTGCGAGATTTTTTTTCCTCTCCCCCTCTCCTCCCTCTCCTACCTAACCTGGTGTTATACCCCTCCTCAGAGTGAGAGGGCGTGAGTTTGTTTTCTCTCTCTTCCTCCCCTCACCACTCACCCCCTTGCCCCCTTACCCCCTAAAAGGTACAACAACCCAGCGCAATTAGGGTCACCGCATTGACGGTATAGGGCATTAATCTATTAAGTACCTACTGTGAGTTTTTTGCAACGCCCTGTGCGCTGTGTCTCTGACCTCATATTGTATTCAGCTATTTTTGCCAAGTCGACCGGTGGGAGTTTTGGTTTCTGGGCCGTGAGTACAGCCCCAGAACCCCCATATGGGGAAGAGGCAAGCAGGGGACGGGGGGGAAGAGGGGGTTGTAGGGAAACGGGCCAAAAAGCTAAAAAATGCCCCAACTACAAAAACCGCAAAACCCAAGAAAACTGGGAAATTATCCCCCAATATTGTCCCCAAAGTAGCGAAATCAGCTCCAAACACATCACAAAGATCCCTGGATTCCTACATGGATGTTATGGCCAATAAAATTGTAAACCGCATGAATGCAGCAGGGGCAGCCACTAGAGAGGCTGCCCCCTGGGCAGAGGGACCGGGAAACGAGTGTGTGGGGACAATAGATATCTGTTCTGGCCCCGTGTTGGCTGGGGGGGCGGCACTTGGGGCCAATAATGGAGGGGGGGTAGATCAGGCGTTACTGCCTACCCAGTATCCCAGGGAGGGGGCGCTCGGAACCAATACCCTAGCGTATGAGGTTAGGGAAGCCGCAAGTTTGGATAGCTCTGTAGACTGTGAGGGGGATAAAGAATGGCTTGAGGCTCTATTAGATAAAAAATTGAGACCCCTGCAACAGTTGCTGACCTCCTTGAGAGGGTTAAAAGAGGGTGTTTTAAATACTCTTGCAATTATGGATGACTCAATTAGGGCAGTCTCCCTCAAATTGTGTGATTTGGTCAGCATTGTTGAGGAAAGGGGAGCAGTTGATAGGCAAAGTCAGTGCCCCTCAACTATATCCCTAACCGGCGGTGTTTCCTCTGGTGACAAGGCCTCTGATATACTAGACAGACAAGCTGTTGCTGCTGCCATAGGGGAACCAGAGGTGGTCACTGTCGAACAAGAGAGTACGAGGGGCTCTGGAAGAGATACATCGGGTAGTAGCCAGATTGATAGTGCATCTGCACTGGGGTCAGAGATTGGACAGGGAAACGCTATAACCATAAATTTACCTCCAGAAGCAGTCCCTTTGTGGGGGTCATTACCGGATTACCTGGGCTTCCCTCGGGGAGTTTCGAATCAACGCTTTCCTTGATAAACAAGGCATCCCACTGGATAAATTCGAACCTGATGGGGCCCAAGATTGACCCTAAAATCATCCGCATGGCAAGGCAAGTGGGTTGGGTGGGGAACAGGCCCAAGCGCCTGAATGGGGACTGTGTGGTGGTAACCTTTTCTGACCCACAAATAACTGACTACCTTCTGAATACAAATTTGGCCCGGGGTCTTAAGCCCAATGGTAATAAATTGGTGAGTAAACTTTTTCCCCTGGATTATTTCTATGTCCAGAGCATGGGGCAGGTGGTGCCTAACCAGTCCATGGACAAAAGGACTGGCAGGGGTCCTGTCGAGAGGAACACTGCCTCAGTTCGGCCGGGCCAAATTAACCCACTGTTGGCCGGCTGGAGCACCATCCCCACGAATAAGAGACAACGTAATGCTCTGGAGAGAAATGATATGGTCTCCGTGCCAATAGACAATCCCTTTGAAATTTTAACGTCCTGTGAGGATGTAGATTGACAAGAGGATGTGACCGAGGTCAGTGCAGCCCTACGAATGCCATCTGTATCTGAGGGAGGTGCTCTAAGTAAGAGCTCGGAGCTACGTCTACTCTCGTGGAACATTGCGGGGTCAACTAGGAAGATGAACCTGGGGCCAGTTATTGAGCTTTTGCAATCAAACTCAGTGATTTTACTCCAAGAAACCTGGGCTATTGAACCCCCACATCTTGATGGTTTTGTTTCCTTTGATGTCCCTGCGAAGAAAAAGCCGAGAGGAAGATATTATGGTGGCTTGTGTATTTTGATCAAGGCATCCATAGAATGTAGGTTTGAGGTGATTCCGACAGGGCTGGATTTTTTGCAGGTGGTGCGATTAATAGCGGAGAAAGGGAAAGAAATATGTATTATCAACTTCTATAACAGCCCCCATATATCTGATCTTGATCGACTAACTAAGGCCAAGAGCTTTATAGAGGACCTACTGCATAAGGGCAGGTACAAAGTCATCTCTTATGTGTGGGGGGGGATTTCAACCTCAAAATGGGTGGGGGGGCAGAAAGGGATATTTTGGACCCTTATGAAGATATGGTGGAGAATATCCCACCCAGGCGTATGAGGGATGAGAGAACTTGTCAAAAAGGCCTACAGTTTGGCCTTTGGCTGTTGGAATGGGGCTTTCATTTAGTAAATGGCCGTTTAGCTCCAGATATTCCTGGGGAAGTGACCTTTAATAGCCATCAAGGCAGCTCTACCTTAGACTATTTTTGTATTTCTGTGAACCTTTGGGAACATGCTGTAAGCTTTGATGTATTAGCAGACCTCAATAGTGATCATCATCCTATTTGCCTGTCACTCAAGGGCTTGCTGGGGGAAGGAGTCCCTAAGGATATAGCCCCCAGCCCTTTGCTGGGAGTGCCTTCGGGCTCAAGAAGAATAAAATGGGGGAAAATCCAAGAGGAGGAGCTGCATTATAAAACAATTGGCGAGAATGAGTCTCTTGTGATGGACATTTTGGGTGACCACCTGCATGCAGAGAGTGTAGTTGAGAAATTTGTAGAACAGTCAGACGCTCTCTCGACCAAATTTACCATAGTTGCAAGGGCCACGGGGAAGACACTGAAGAGAGGGTGGTTTGATGAGGCATGTAAAAGGGCGAAGAAATCCCTGCTGCGGACACTCAAGGATGTTTTGAGCAGCAGATCTGTGATTGCCATAGCCAGGAAGGCGTATAGCCTTGAGATAAAGAGGAGGAAAATGGAGCTGGAAGGGTTAGCGTGGGAGGGTTTCTTGAGTGCTGCTTTGAGGGGGGGACCAGAAGGCCTTTTGGGCCTTTGTGAAAAATGGGCCGGAGAGTTGTTGGTCCAACGTGGGTAGCAGTACCCATGTGGAAGATGAAGCCTGGTTAACTCATTTTGGGAGCTTGTTTGTGTCAACAAGTATACAGGTGCACCATGACTATGCTGGGCCATGCCTGAAATTCGAGGTGGAGGAGACTGAAAAGGCCATTAGGCTTCAAGCGCATAATAGAGCCCCGGGCCCCGATATGATCCCCTCTGACCTATTTCAAGATCCTGTTGACTTATGGGCCCCACTTTTAACGGTGGTGTTTAATGCGTGCCTTCGATCGGGGAAGTATCCCCCTTCCTGGAAAAAGGCGATAATTTTCCCAATTTTCAAGAAGGGGGACATGTCAAGTCCTGGTGCTTGTAGGCCAATATCATTGTTGGATTCCTCCTTTAAAATCTTTGGAAGAATCCTGTTGGCCCGAATTGAAACCTGGATATGTGAACAGTCTATCCTTTCTGACATCCAATTTGGGTTTCGCCCTGGTGTGGGCACAATGGAACAAAGCCTCAACTTATACCTCTTGGTGGCCAACTCAGTATTTAGCCGGGGTGAGGCAGTTTACCTGGCCTTTATGGACGTGAGCACAGCCTTTGATAAAGTGGACAGAGTTAAACTCTGGGCTGTGCTTGGGTCCTTGGGTTGCCCTGGGGATATTTTGAAGGCGCTGGTGGATCTGCATATAGACAACCAGGCATGTGTTCGTAGTGGTCCAGGGGGACATTGCACAGCCTGCTTTCAGGTGGGGTGTGGAGTTAGACAAAGCTGTGTGTTGGCCCCCATTTGTTTTTGTCTTTATATTAACGGCCTTTCCCAGGACCTTATTGATACTCTGGCAGACTTCCTGGTTCTGGGGGGTAGGGGCTACCCGGTACTGGCCTATGCTGACGATACAGTCCTTTTAGCAAGAACACCTAGGGCTCTACAGGCTCTGATTAATGCTTATGCAACATTTATGAACAACCTAGGTTTAAAAATAAACACAAAGAAATCAGCAGTCATGGCTTGTGTGGGCAGAAAACGTTCTGCCCCCATGAAACCAATGCTTTGTGTTGGGGAAACCATACCTAGAGTTAAGGTTTTTGATTATCTTGGAATTAGATTCTCAGAAGCATTAACCGGTGTAGCCCATGTGGCTAAACAATCAGCCAAGCTGAGCCAACAACTAGGGGGCATATTTAGATTTATGACCAAGTGTAAGGGACAACCACTAGATGTGATTACCAAGATCTACGGAGTACAAACCGTAGCCACCACTATGTATGGTGCGTCCATTTGGGGTTTCCAGAATGCAGCCGAGATACAAAGGAAGGAGACAACATTTTTTAAAAACCTGCTGGGACTCCCGCCCAGTGTCTCTGGAATAGCTGTACACAGAGAACTGGGCGTGGAGTTCTGGGAGGATCAGTGGGCAATAGCTCCACTTTTTTTTTGGGTCCGGCTATGGGCCAATGAACATGCCTCTCTCTGCCATTCCATTATTCATGCTGTGCTGGGCAGAGATGGTTGGAAAAAAATCCCATGGCTTGTATATGTCTGGAAAACTCTGGGGGCAGCTAACTTAAGATCCCTCTTCCCACCCACCACATTAATTACAAAGAGCGAGGGGGTGCAATTTAAAATAGCATTGGGGGAGATTAATGTGAGGAAAAGAACCCTGGAGGAGCATGGCCACGGATCTGGTCAATTCCACACCAGTGTTAGCAGGCTCACAGAAATTCAACCCTATCTGACTTGGAGCCCTCATAAAAAGGATAGGTGGCTGATTACGAGGGCACGGTTTGATTCCCTAAGGCTACAGGGGAACACCTACAAATGGAAAGGCTTCCCTGATTCTGCAGGCTGCCCAATCTGTGGTCATCATCTCGAGGATCTAGCCCATTTGTTGTTTTTTTGTACTGGTTATGTCGGCATTCGTAGAGCAACCTTGATTCCTGCCCTTAAGAAGTCAGCGATACGTTCGCACAGGGCAGCTCTCGTGTTTCTATTGAGTGCCGACACGCCCTACACAGCGTGGGCACTGCTTATGTTCTTGAAGAGAGCGATGTTTTTTAGAAAGGGTCTATTATCAATGCAGGGAGATGCTAGTTAGCACCTTGGGATTTAAAGTTCAACTTTTATTTTTTTTTCTAACTGATATTGTCAGTGTTCTCATGGGTTTTAATGATTCATGTAATTATTTGATTAATGTATATGGCAGGTTTTCATGGTTACGAATGCCTATGATTTTACTATTAGGATGAGTTTTATGAATTGTAACTATATTTGTGATCAATTGTGTTCTTGTTTGTCGTTTAATGGATTTTTTATAATCCGAATAAACTTGTTTGACTTGACTTGGAAAGTACAGAGTGGCTGGCTTCTTGTTTCTGCGTTGCTTCCTGATAAATATGTCTTGATATTTGTGCAGATTGATGGCCAAATGGATCAATCTAAAATATATTTTTATCTGTCTCTGCTAGGGAAATGAGGTGTGGGTTTGGGGCTATCTAGTGGACTCCAAAAGAGTCTAAACGGGTAACGTTTCGCAGGGAATATGATTGTGTAATTTATAATTGCTAATTTGGCACCACTGGTGGATAAAATCAAGACAAATGCTTATTTAGCATAATTTAAAGTTGCTAAAGAGTCGCCCTCGTGGATGAAATTGGAACTAATGCTTATTATGTTTAACGACTATAGCTATATTGCTTAAAAAACGGCCATAATAAAAGCTAAGAATATGGTACAAGTAATCAGTGACAATTAATACAAGTAAATCTTGGAAAATAGTTTTATCAACACTCCCCCAGTGATAACCTGTACTTCAATCATCATGCCAACCAAGAGATGTACTTATAGAAAGTCGTCTGATGCTCCGCCTAGAGAAAGCACATGGGCAGCACTGAGACAGCAAGACACACCAGAACAGAGACAAGCCAGAAAACGGGCTGATGCAGTCATCTGGTGCACAGCCTAAAGAGGCAATCAGAGCAGCAATGGAAAACCGTATTCAAAGTATATCTGCTTGTTTACAATATTTTTTCCAGTATTGGATCTTTCATAAATTCACATGATGTGAATATTCCCTGTTGTCGAGCTCCAATTCCTTGGTAACATAGAGCAGTTTATTTTTAAACTGAAAATTGCAGTCGCTTTAGTGCATTTTGGGTTATACTGCCCCTATCCAATGGGAAGGGTTTCTTTAACTCCACCGCTGGTGGCCATCTTCAGATTTTATACTGCACATTTTTCTCCAGCATGGGGTCTGGCATGGATTCACATGCTCATGAATATTCCCCGTCGTCAGGCTGGGAATCCTCGGTAAAGAAAAAACCAGTATCAGTTTCGTTTCTGATCTGTCTTTCGTAGTAATAACCAATCACTGGTCTCTGCGTCATACTGACCACAGCCAATGACTGCCCTCTACCTAAGCACCGCCTCTGGCAGCCATCTTCAGATTTTTACCGCACGTTCATGTGTTGGGATCCTCGTGCTATTGCTCTTGAGCGTTAGTGCTATTTTTTCACGTTTTTTCTCAAAAACTTCGTTTTTTTCGGTCAAAAGAGCCTCAAGCTCCACCGACTCTCCATCTGATCAACGGGGACCCGTTTCGGATTCGTCTGCGCCCCTCAAGGGTGAAGATTTCGTCGAGCTACGCTTTTGGAGGACTCCAGAAGTTTCTCAGGCCCGGTCATGGCCCAGGAGAAGGGAAGCTCGACGCCCGGAAAGCTGTTCAGGGTCTGTCCTGGATGCCAGCTGCAGAACGTCTTCAAGGAGGACGAACACTCTTTTTGTCTTTACTGCCTACATGAGGACAAGACGCACGTGGAGAAGGACTGTGCGTTTTGCGGCAACATGTCGGAGCGGACCATGAAGGACCGCCATCAACGTCTCGCCAACTGGCTAGAAGGGAAGAGCCCGTCCGGCGAGAAGAAGAGGAAGAAATCCGAGCGGTCTTCTAAGACCTTTGAGGACGCCCCGGCGACGGGGGTCCAACATAAGGCCAAGCACCGCGAGTCCGCTGGCACCGGGAGCGCCGAACGGTCGGGCTCTACGGGCGCCAGGCAGGGCGCACCCTCCCCGGCACCATCAACCACGAGCCAACGCTCTGGGTCGGGTAAGAGGAAGGCCGAGCACCCGGCGAAGCTCCTGGAGAGGCCCCGGTCGAGCTCGAAGGCGGAGGGGGAGCGAGGCAGTGTCCCCCCCCTCAAGGATAAGGCGGTGAGCGCACCTAAGGTGGTGAAGGCCTTAATCCATCCGGCCAAGCCCTCTATCGAAACTGTCGCGGCGGCCCTGGCTCAGCCTGTGGAGGCTACACCAGTGGTGGCGACCTCGGGGCTCAGAGTCTCCCTGCCACCTCGGAGGGAGTCCTCTTTTGTGCCCATCGATAGGACCCCCGTGAAATCCCCCGTGGGGAAGAAAAAGGGGGGGCAGGGCATTGTCGTAGATTCGGCCTCAACCTCGGAGGAGGAGCTGGTCGAGGTCTTAAGCCACGGCCTCGGCGTGGAAGAAGACCGGCCCGTCGGGATGGATACCGACGCAGGGGACGACGACATCGTCGAGGGTACCGACGGGGCCCCTGATCGCCCGTCGGATTCCCCTCTGCCAGCACCGCGAGACAACTCGGCGGCCATTTTGTTGGCTATACAGTCCTTATGCTCAGAGATAAGGACGAGACTACCGTTGCCGACGGAACCTCTCCCGTCGGGGGACCCAGAACCGGGACCTTCTGGTGTTCCCCCTACCAAGAAAAGAAGGATCCACCCTCCACCTCCTTTTCAGCCGTCGCGCCCCTTCCAGCCCTCCTCCCCGTCCACCCGAGGGGATGATACGGGGACTGACACGGCAGCGACGGGTACGGACGACGAGGTATACGACGAGGATGTACCGTCGTCGCCTCCCACCAGGGCTTCTCCGCCCAACGAGATTGGATCGTTCCACTCAATGATCGCCAGGGCATCCAAGCTTTTCCAACTCTGCCCTGAGGAGATGAAGAAGGAAGGTTTCCTTTATCAGCGGCGCGAGGCCAAGAGGAAGACGGTCCTCGCGGTGCCTCTATTGGACGACATTTGGGATGAGGGCCTCACCCTCCTCAAGAACCCTTCCACGACGCCAGCTAGAAGAGACCGGTACGAGAAAAAGTACCGGGTCCCGGACACGGCCC
The DNA here is from genome assembly GCF_040938575.1 of Ambystoma mexicanum. Classification (NCBI taxonomy): domain Eukaryota; kingdom Metazoa; phylum Chordata; class Amphibia; order Caudata; family Ambystomatidae; genus Ambystoma; species Ambystoma mexicanum. Next base: position 902,278,041 of record NC_090931.1, on the reverse strand, counting down.
CCCTGTGCCTCCGGGCGCAGCCTACCCCGGACTCCGTCGTCTCCGCGGCGGCCAGGAAAAAAGCGGGGGGGGGGGTGCGGCCTCCACATCGACTTCCCCACCGGACGGCGAGGGAAAGAAATTGGACGCTATGGGACGCAGAGTCATCTCGTCTGCAGCGACGACGATTAAAGCTGCCAACGCCTTGGCTATCGTGGCCCGATACGACAGGGAGCTCTGGTACAAACTGGCTCCCCTGCTGGACTTCTTGCCGGACGACAAGAGGGCAGAGGCCCTGGAGATCCTGCAGGAATGTGAGGTGGCTTCGGACCACGCCATTACCGTTGCGACGGACATCGCCGACACTGGGTTCCGCCAGTTGGGCAACGGCGTTTGCCTTAGGCGGCGTGGATGGCTCAAGGCTACGGACTTCCGTCAAGACGTTCAGACCAGAGTCCTGGACATGCCCTTCGATGGGAACAACCTGTTTGGGAAAACAGTGGACGATTCCCTTCAGGCCATTAAAGCGGACACCGAGACGGCCCGGGCCCTTGGAGTTCTGCAACAACGACGGACGCCCTTTCGGAGCAGCGGAGGCAAGGGCGCCTCCAAAGGTTCTGGCGGCGGTTTCTCCTCCTACCGTCAAGCGGCCCGCTCGTCGTCTCAGGAGGCCTACAGAGGACGAGGCAAGTCTGGCGGACCCCGGCGTCGTCGCCAAGGACAAGGCGCTAAAGCCTCGTCGAAGCAGGATTGAACCGGCCGGGGGGTCGGGCCCCCACCGAAGCACCCCGGTGGGAGGCCGGCTAGCGAGCTTCGTCAGCGTGTGGGAGTCCATCTCCACCGACCGTTGGGTGCTGGACGCCTTGGCCCGGGGCCACGCGCTCGAGTTTCAAAGAAAGTGTCCGCGCCCCCCCCCCCCCCCCCCCGTGGCCAGGAAAGAACTTCACGTCCCTCAACTTCTCCTGGAGGTGAAGGCGATGCTCAGGAAGGGCGCCATCGAACTCGTCCCAAAGAGGCTTCGGGGCTCCGGAGTCTACTCGAGATACTTCCTCGTGAAGAAGAATACGGGGGGATGGCGCCCCATCCTGGACCTGCGACGTCTGAACAAGTTCATCAAGGCGCAAAAGTTCCGGATGGTCACCCTCCAGCACGTCCTGGGTCAGCTGGAGGAAGGAGACTTCCTGTCGTCGTTGGATTTGGAGGATGCCTACTTCCATATTCCCATCTTGAAGGGGCACCGAAAATTCCTCAGGTTTGTGGTCCAAGGGCGTCATTACCAGTTCAAAGCCCTCCCCTTCGGTCTACGGTCGGCACCCAGGGTGTTCACCAAGTTCCTCGCACCGGTGGCGGCTCAGCTGCGCCGCGAAGGGATCCACGTCTACCCCTACCTGGACGACTGGCTCATCCGAGCCAAGACAAGGGAGCTTGCCGTGGTTCACATGGCAAGCACCGTCCAACTTCTCACGGACCTGGGATTCTCCGTGAACTACGCCAAATCCCACCTGGTACCCGCGCAAGACACTCTGTTTCTGGGAGCGAGGCTCAACACAGTGTCCCTTCTGGCCTCCCCGTCGGAGGAGAGGACCAGGACCATCCTGGGCAAGGTGCAGCGGATGTTGGTGGCCGACGCGGCCAAGGTGAGGTCCATCAAGTCCCTCCTCGGAATGATGTCTTCCTGCATCTACCTCATTCCCATGTGCAGGCTCCGGATGCACCCGTTGCAGGAGTTCCTGGACGCGCGCTGGATCCAAACGACGGGCAGCTTCGAGGAAAGGATCACACTCGACGAGAGTTTCCGATGAGCGATCCGGTGGTGGGGCACCCGCGCGCATCTGACGGCGGGCATGGACTTCCAGACCCCAGCCCACCAGGAGACAGTGACCACGGATGCCTCCCTGGAAGGGTGGGGAGCGCACACCGGAAATCTGCACGCAAGAGGCCTTTGGCTCCCGACGGAGAAATCCTTACATATCAACGTCCTGGAGCTCCGTGCAGTGTTTTGGGCCCTCAGGTCCTTCCTTCCGTCCCTCAAGGGCAAGGTGGTGAGGATCTTCACTGACAACACCACCACCATGTTTTACATCAGAAAACAGGGCGGAACCAGGTCCCCAGCACTGTCCAAGGAGGCGCAGGACCTGTGGCATTGGGCAGTCGCCCAAGGGATGTTTCTGGTGCCGTTTCATCTGGCAGGGATAAAAAACACCATCGCCGACTCACTCAGCAGGGAGCTGCGCTCGTGCCACGAGTGGGAACTACGCAGGATCTAGTGGATCGCCTCTTCCGACGGTGGGGCACACCCCAGATCGACCTGTTCGCGACGGCGACGAACTCCAAGTGCCGGAGGTTCGCCAGCAGGTTTCCCCAGGCGAGGAGCATGGGCGATGCTTTCTCGTTCCCCTGGGAGGGCCTGTTCCTCTACGCGTTCCCTCCTTTGCCACTGCTAATCCGGCTCGTCAACCAGCTCAAGAGGTCACGGTGCAGGATGATCCTCGTCGCACCTGCGTGGCCGAGGCAGATATGGTTCCCGGACCTTCTGGACTTGTCAGCGTCCCCGCCAATCAAGCTGCCGGTGGACGCGGATCTGCTCTCCAGGGAAGGAGGCACCATCCTCCACCACGACCCGAAATCGCTGAACTTGCAGGCCTGGCTCCTGCAGCGCTAGAGTTTGGAGGATACGACATACCGGCCGACTGCAGAGAGGTTCTTGCAAAGGCCAGGGCGTCCTCGACTCTTAAATGCTACGGACACAAATGGAAGAGGTTCTCTGTCTGGTGCCACGCACAGAAGATTAACCCTCTACGGATTACGGCTCCCCAAGTACTGCCGTACCTGCTGACGCTGGCCAAAGCTGGACTGGCACACGCGTCCATCAAGATTCATCTTGCTGCGATCTCCCGATACACCAGAACCACGGGGCGGACATCCTTGTGGTCTCATCGTCTGGTGAAAGAGTTCATGAAGGGACTGTTCAGATCGTTCCCGCCGGTGAAGGCTCCGGCCCCGGCGTGGGAGCTCAACGTGGTGCTGACCAAGCTCATGGGGCCTCCGTTCGAGCCTCTGCACTCGGCCCCGTTGAAGTTTCTGTCGTGGAAAACAGCGTTTCTTGTGGCCATCACCTCCGCACGACGGGTGGGAGAGATCCAGGCCCTTTCCTGCAAGGCCCCGTACTTGACTTTTCACAACACGAGGGTAGTGCTCAGGACGCACCCCTCCTTCATGCCCAAGGTACCGTCGGACTTCCACCTCAACGAACCCTTGGTGTTGCCTGTATTCTTCCCGTCGCCTTCGTCGCCGGCTGAGAGAACTTTGCACTCGCTGGATGTGGCTAGAGCGCTGAAGTTCTACGTGGACCGCACGAAGTGTTTTCGGAAGACGTCACAACTCTTTGTGAACTTTGGACCTGTCAATCAGGGGAAGGCTCTCTCGAAGGCTTCCATTTCCAGATGGCTCTCCGGCTGTATCATGTACTGTCATCGGTTGGCAAAGCGACCGCTGCCTGGCCGTCCGAGAGCCCATTCCACCAGAGCGATCGCAGCTACCACGGCGTTCCTTTCTGGTGTGCCCCTGCTGGACATATGCAGGGCTGCTACGTGGAGGTCGACGCACACCTTCACGAAATTCTACTGCGTCGACCGGGATTCCAGGGAGGAGTCCAGGGTCGGCCAAGCAGTGCTGCGCAACCTGTTCGCCTGAGGTGAGCCTGGTGAGGAGGTAAGATGCTTAATGTTGAGTTTGATGCAATGCTTAATGTTGAGCCTTTGCCACCTCCCGTGGTTGTGCATGTGTGTACTGCTATGTATTCTTTATTCATGAGCATGTGAATCCATGCCAGACCCCATGCTGGAGAAGGAACAAGTTACTTACCTGTAACTGTTGTTCTCCAGCATGGGTCTGGCATGGATTCACATGCGAACCCTCCCGCCTACCCCTCTGCGGCTCTTCACTTGGTTATACTGCCACTTCACGTGCTTCCAAATCTGAAGATGGCTGCCAGAGGCGGTGCTTAGGTAGAGGGCAGTCATTGGCTGTGGTCAGTATGACGCAGAGACCAGTGATTGGTTATTACTACGAAAGACAGATCAGAAACGAAACTGATACTGGTTTTTTCTTTACCGAGGATTCCCAGCCTGACGACGGGGAATATTCATGAGCATGTGAATCCATGCCAGACCCATGCTGGAGAACAACAGTTACAGGTAAGTAACTTGTTCCTTCTGTAATACGTCCCGTTCTGGCGCTAGTCTCTGAGTATGTAACAAAGTGGACCTCCAGTACTTCAGGTAAGTTACAGGTTCCTTTATTGTCCATGTCCAGTACTCTTCCTCAAGACACAGGGATGGTAGGGGACACAAGATGACAAGGGAAAAACACCGGGCTCACCCCCACACCCATCTTCTCAGCTCACTCTTCACTCTAACTTCCAACTGTCACTCACAGAACCCTGCACACCAACATTCCACCTAAACATTCCAAGAGGTGATGTCACACACTGAAAGCAGATTACTACACTTCTCCCCCCCTTAGAAACACAAAAGCCAAATACTACGCCAACGCTTTCCAGGGAAGACAAAAAGGAATGACAAGGTATTGTGACCAGCACGGGACCTTAACACCCCAAGACACCACGCTACCAGAAATGCCACAACACAGCGGCCGCCTATGTGTAGAACCAACCTGACTTACCAGACACGGAATCCGGAGGCACACTGGCAAAGCAAAAATAGAACACCACCTCGTCCAATAGGATAACACTATGGACAGTAAGAAAAACTCCACTCAACTCAGGCATAGCGACCAAAACAGAGATTACAACGCTATGAATCACTACAGCGAACACTGCCCTGAGAATAACACTCCGCCAAAAGTGACTTATCCTGATATACGCTCAGGCACTAATGACCACAACATACAGGCCAAAGCGACCAAACCTGAACTATCAGGCACTAATCACTACAGTAATGAGGTGACCTACCCTGGAAAGACCAGGCACCCAAGAACATCTAAAGTGACCCTCCCTGGACAGTCCAGGCACCAAAGACCATAATCACACCTCACTCCAATGACACCTAACCTGAAACCACACAGGTTGATGAAACCAAAGGTCAAGGGATCAGCAACACAGCAAACATAGTGACCAACCCTAGCACAACCTATGCCAGGCACTATGAACAAATGCAGTTGGAAACACATGACCACAGATTCGCCAGAACACTTGCACTCACCCATACAGTGCACTCTCGGACCAAACACTGGTAACATTAACCATACACAACATGACATAGCAATAAGCATAAATGCAGGCATCATAAAATACATTTCAATATTTTGAAAACATTGCACAAAACATGTTGAAAACATTGCACACAACATGTTAATAGATTAATGATTACCCCCCCCCCCTGCAAAGTCCTCAGATGTAAAAATAGCACTAAAAACATGTGCATAGACAATGTCACTGATGCTTGCTTGGAATCAGAGTTCCCAATGAAAGTTGACCAGTGGACCACCACCCTGAAGTCCATGAAATTCTAGACCCCGCACCTTACATCCTAAGTAAGAATGCAACCCAATTTATACTACTAGGGTATAACATTAGTAACGTTCCATCCAGCAGGTGAAACATTAATACAGCACTGGCAATTACAATCGCAATAGTTGTTAATCAGTACACCTCCGAGGAGCATTTAATTACAAAACCTCCCACACCAACCCTTCAATTTCAGAAAGGGACCACCCCGACCCCTCTATACTAGGGTACAGATTTCCCACAGGGCCACAACACAGTGACACCACAGGAAACAAACAACAGCCACCTACATCTAAGTGAGGGAAATCCCCGCCTTGAGACTAATCAAAGGCGCTCATCTCTAAACAAATGGGCCACAACAGATACAGCACTCAAACACAGGCACACGGCCCCACACTAACCTGACCCCAAATTTCGGCAATACATTAATACGGAACTTGCTCCAAAGCCCGCACTCTATGAAACTGGCCTCATAGATTCATCGCTTCCCGGCACATTTCCAAATGCAGTTTGAAAACCAGAAGAAATCATTCACCGCCGTGTAACGCTTCTCCTCTCTTTCTCTCCGGCAAGTATCTCCCTCTGCCAACGAGCTGTGAACGAGGCTTGGAATGCAGGAAGGCAACGTTCTCCGCGCACGTGACTGATTGGGAAACCTCCCCCAGCTGTGACGTAATCAGAAAACATGCAGTCGCCGTCCCAGCAACAACAACCGGAAACGTACGCTCTTTTACCCAGGCTCATGTCGCTTTGACCAACACCACAGCCGGAAAACCGCAGTAACGGCCTTAATCCATGCCGCCGGAGTGCGCTCTTTTCCTTCTTGATGCCAGCGCGCATGGACACAACAGGAGCAACGCACACACCTCGTTAAACTACAGCTGCGCACAAGTCTCCTCCGAAAGACCTGCCCATACGCGCACATGAAGTCCTCTTCACCTGATGCCATTCGAGAGGAGCCGTTTCACAGCCTCCCATGGAGGGGTCCAGAAAAAGGGACCGCCCCTCCATGATCGTAACTCGAGATAGGGGACAACCAAATGTGGGGAAATAGTCCTCTGCGCCACGCTGCCGAACGCAGCCCCCCCCTCCGCAGATCAGCGCCCACACTTTGGTGCTCTTCAGGAGCCGCTCCCCCTTCTTGGCCCAACTCCGAGTGAGCGGCGACAACACAACAGCCCGGGCCCCCTCCTCCGCATTAATGCTGTCCATAAACTAATGAGGCGTTCTAGGCACGGACCTCACCGATGACAGCAAACACGATTCTCGGCCAAAAGGATACAGGCCCGCCTGGGTGTGGGGGGACCATACGGGGGCGGTGTTCCAGGAGTGCTGCACCCCCCCCCCCAGCAGCGCCATACGAAAGGCAGTCCACCTACCATCCCATCCTCGTCGCCAGTGTAACAAAGTGGACCTCCAGTACTTCAGGTAAGTTACAGGTTCCTTTATTGTCCATGTCCAGTACTCTTCCTCAAGACACAGGGATGGTAGGGGACACAAGATGACAAGGGAAAAACACCGGGCTCACCCCCACAACCATCTTCTCAGCTCACTCTTCACTCTAACTTCCAACCGTCACTCACAGAACCCTGCACACCAACATTCCACCTAAACATTCCAAGAGGTGATGTCACATACTGAAAGCAGATTACTACAGAGTACTCTTTATATGAGTTACTTGTTACGCCGATTAGAAGTCTTACACTGACTGCACAAGTGTCAGTGTGTTTAGTGTAATTCTACGTGTGCGTGCGCCGCGAGGAAAGTTCGTATGATTGAAACTGTAAAAAGTGTTTAGTAGTGTCGGGTACCTGCTTCACTTAGCGGACGCTTTCGCATGTGAATTCAGAAGCGGCCGCCGGTGAAATGAATTAACACTAACCTGAATGCAAACTAATTTTACTAATCTTTCCTTCACGCGTGCGCAGAGTTAAACTACTTTGGATTAGTAGCGCGCATGCACAGTAGAAGCAGCGAAGACAAAACTTTAACTCAAAAGGTCTTATTACAAAGCGGTAGCAAAGGAAAACCCCTTTTTGGACATTTGGCGCGCATGCGCAGAAGAGAAGGTTTTCTGTTCAGCACATTTTGAAAGAGTTTCTTCCTTCACAAAGGAACAATTGTGCTATTACGTATGAGCACAGACTTTGGGTGAAATTTAAGCTGAAAGTTAAAGTGAGTCTCCAAAAAACTAAATTCGAAAGATGGTTTTCTACACCTGAAATGAGAGTGAAGAGGAACCGAATAGTCAGCAACAAAGAAGCTACATAGCAGACAGTCCTTTTCCTGCTCACTGCACCTTATGTAAATAACTCCTCTAGGCAATCGGAAGAGGAGAGCCAGGTATAGTGTTTTAAACTATTTCTTGTGTTGGATGAAAAGAAGTATGAGAAGCAAAGAGAAAAGGTCAGTGATCAAGAATTGTAATTTCTTGTTTATCTTGTAGGTTCCGAGTCCAAGGGTTCCTGACCTGGCGTTTTGTTATTTTGTCCCAATTCCCCCTTTCGCTTGGGGTTGCACCCAGTTTAGCTGTTCTCATCCAGTTTAGAGGGTTGCATCTCTGGGGGATTATGGAGGTTCAACAGCTTCCGTGGACAAAAAAAACAGGATTGGCAAGCCTGACCATAACACCCCCTATCATCAACCCTCTAGTTCCACGACCCAGGAAGCCTTTAGAGGCCACTCGAAAGCCTACTGCAGCAGAGGCCAGTGTTGTTGCCCACCGGCCAGGATGCAGGCACTCTTGCCGGCGTGAACCAGTTGTGGATCTGAACCCCCACTTTGCACCCCAGAGGGACGCCGACTAGCTTACTTTATCGACAAGTGGAAGACCATCACCCCGGACAAACGGTTGCTGGAGGTTCATTAGGGGCACACCTTGAAATTCCATCACAGGTGTCCTTGCATTCCTCCTGTGCCGCACCAAGAGGTACACATGCCTCACCTTTTATTTAACATTTACTGCAAATAAACGTTTCTAGTAAATAGGCAAATACATTTAACTCTACATGGTTGGCCTTTGGTTGGCAGCATTGCACCAAATATAAAACGTGCTTTTCCCATTATCTTGGGTCTGAGATCTCCAGTGCGGTGTTCTGCTGCTCATCTGAGCCAAACTGGTAAACGTTAAGCCAAAGGGTCACATTGCTAGATGTCTTATCTATTCTTGCTGTGTGGCTTTTCAGCCTATACTTCCTTTTGGCCTTTGACTTCAGCTGGGCATCTTGGTCTAGGAAGTCTGCTTCTGACCTGGTTAGTCAGACTCTGACAGTCCTGGCAGCTGCTCAAAGGGCTCTCCTCTGCTGACGCTACACTGGAACATCTTCGGCTGCATTTCTTAATCCAGCACTTCTTTTGGGGATCCTCATGATCACCTGTGATGATTTAATAAGTATTTCCATGTTTACAGGTCTCCTGTGCTGACCTAGCCTTTCTACAACCGTAGCACAACCTTCTCTGCTGGTGAAGTCATCAATCGCCTCTGCAGCCTCCTATGGGGATTCTTGGTGAGCACAACTTTTGTGCTCAACTGCCTTGGAGTCCTCCAGTCCCTCTTTTGGGGATGGTTCTTCTTTGGGTCCAAACTGCCTTCAGTATCCAATGTCAAGACACTTTACTTGGATACGATAACATTGGTCCATTGTTTCTAATAGGCCTTTAGACTTACTGGTTCCACATTGGGTGGGAGAGGCCAGGGGAAGTAATATTGTGTCTCAAAAAGTACAGTTGGGCTTCTATGAATGTCCTGTGAGACCACATTGCTTTTTTAACCATATAATGCCAACTTAATTTAAATGTCTTCTTGTTATTTCATAGTTAAATCCTATGCTTAACTTTATTATATGTAGGTTAGCAATGTAGGGGCATTGTATTGCAAGCAGGGTCCAGGCCCACCGATACCGCAAGTGTAATTCAATCTTGTAGATTTAAGGTGAGCAGTGTATCTGTTTTTTGTTTGCCTGTAGCCATCTGTGGGCAAATCTTTATTTGCAAAGCTTTTATTTTTTGGTGCTTCACCGTGCTTCTTGGCATCAGGAAAGGCAGCCTCCCTGCTTCCTGATTGCAAGCGAGGTCCCGCCTACCTGCCTGCCCCTGTTGGTCCAGATTGGACAGGTCCTCCCTCTTCATACACCCTTCTAGGGCAGCCCCTCTGCCCATGCAGTCCTGTCGGCTAAGGGCCCCAAGGCAAAGAGCAACTCCAGTCCGTGTTTGCCCGTGAAGCCTGCAATCGTCAACCAGCAACAACTGATAAGGTAAGGGTGGTCTGGGTGGGGAGTACAGCAATCGCTATATTCCAAAAGCCCTACCACACTTCATAACTACAGAACATAGCACACCAAAGCTAGCAAACTACCTAGTATTTTCCCATCACTACTGTGCACCAAGATTTTAGTGGTAGATGTTTTGCAATTGATGTTGTCTGCAATTTAGGCATTTTTCCCTCTATTCAGGAATCTAGGCGTTTTGCATTTGCTTCTTGTGTTTGCAATTAAGGCATTCTCCCCTCTGCCCAGAACCGTGTTCCACCGCCCCTGCTGGGTTCAGCTCTAGCATCACAGCTGTGCTCTGAGTGAAACGACTCCAGAACTAGGCCTATGCTCATTAAGGGGCCCTAACTTTAGGTGATCCACCACCTCCACGGTGCTTAGAATCTAGAAAGCTAGCAAAAAGTAGAAAGGTAGCCACAAACTGCCAACGGTCTAATAAAGCGAAGAGTGTAGACTTCACAGAGACAGCTGAAAGGGTAAGGCCTCCTAAGGTGTGCACTCAGGAACCACCCCACCTCTGCCCCTTTTCGATCTTCCCCCATCCAATCTGCTAGCTATCAGATGATAAGCCCCCCCTCGACCATGCACCCCCCTGACAATAACCACAAACCACTAAACCCACACAGAAACCAGAAAAATGAATCAAACAGAAGACAAACATTTTTTAAACAACCCCAACAAAACTCTGAAAAGTGTGGTAGGTTGGCAAGAGCCCCAGGGACCCAAACACAACAACACACACAAACCCCATAGACTAGAAGATTTCAAGGACCAGAATATGCCAGAACAGAGAACAGGTTGATGCGAGTGAAAACTCAAAGAAAGAATAAACCAAATGGAACCACACCATGCCAACAAACACAGAGACAGCAACGGAACATACACCCATAAGCATGACACAAAATAGAACAAACTCGAAAACAAGACCTAAATCTTTATACCTAACACCATACCGCGGACCACCCACCAGAGCAACATACGACCACCAACAATGCTAGACACTCCAGCAAGATACCATGACCGCACAGGAAAAGAGCAGAAACATCCAGAAGGAGTAAGAGGGGAAACGACACCTTCACTCCATACATCACCAAAACTCAAGGGGGCCTACAGCAACAAGATACAGGAGAGGAACCAGAAGTCCTCAGGAACCCAATAAAAAACCTAGCCGATCTATTAATTGTCGAAACAGACCTTAATGAACACACCCCACATCCTGAGAGGAACGAGGAAACTCGCCAACAAGACCACTCTAACGAAACCAGGAACAAAACAAGGCACCATAAAGAAATAAGATGCACTGCAATCTAATCAATGCAAAATCAATGTCCAAACATGCTATAGACCTCTACAATGTACTCTACAACAGTGGAATCAATATCCTATTTGACACAGAAACCTGTTTAGCTGACAACTAAAAAGTCACACTACACAGCTGTCTACCCAACAACTACAAATGCACACAGGTTAACAGAAAAGGAAGAAGAGGAGGACTTTCAGTAGCCTACAAAGAACACGAAAATAAAAACAGCTAACCCGCTGAACATCAAACTGCAAATCCCTCATGCTTCACCTGACAGCGGTCTCAAAAACAAATCCCATACTCATCTATAGACCACCAACCTACGACGCAACCTTCGTAGACACCTTCATAGAAGCCATCATGAACCTGGCCATCAAACATGATCACCTGATTATCGTCTGGGGCATAAACATATGGTTTGGAGAAGAGAACGCAAACTCACAAAGATCACTAATTAAGCAGCTTGAGACAATGAAACTACGCCAGTGAAAGGAGCAACACACACAGCAAGAGACGCACTCAACGCAATCTTCGCCAACGAAAAACTGATCTTAACTGCCCCACCAACACAAATACTATCCAGCGACCACCTCATCATACAGTTCATTATCCAACTACCATCTAAAGAACCCAAACAGCACCAAAATGTCCCCCCCAGATCTGGAAAAGAAACTGGAATACCGTCAAAAGCAGGTACCTAAACAAGGAACTGGAATCCTTGAAACCATAGAGCGCAATCCTGGACGGAACTGACCTCGACGAAAAAGCAGACCTAATACAGAAATGGATCGCAGAAACAATAGACGGCGTTTCTCTGGAAAAACCCTTCATCCCATCACGAAAGAAAGCGGTTGCAATATGGTTTACACCCCACCTCAATACAATGAAAAAACAAACAAGAAACTTGAACTAGAATGGATGAAAAAATATGACCAAACCAAAAGAATAATTTATCAAAAACAAATCCGAGCATACAAAAAGGAAACTCTCAAAGCCAAAAAGAAATACTACGACGACCGAATCACAAAAGCCACCAACACCCAGAAAGAACTATTCAGCATCGTAAATGAGATTAGAAATCCCCATGGATGCAATAACACAACAGTACCTTCACAGAAAATGTGCACTGATCTTGCAGACCACTTTAAAAATGAAATCACTTGACATACATCTGATGATACAAAACAGACCAATCAACCAGACCATGCACCATCCACTACCTACCCGGCCACCACAGAACAAGCTGCAATGCTTTGCCCAAAGTTCAAGAGAAATTCCTCAAGCTGGTGAAACAAAGCAATAAAGCAGTCTCCCAATAGACCCCTGCCCACCTGACATCTATAAATCAATCGGACCATTTTAGAAAATATGAGACTCTGACCAACTCATGTAGAGAATCAGATCTAGAAGTATCCATCTCATCGACCCAGAGAACACAAAATAGGAACACAACTTTCTCTACAATAAACTCAGGTCACAATAACCAATGGGATGGTGAAATATACCCCTTCCAACAAATCTATGACAGTTCTTCTGCGGAAAACTATTTCGATAAGACAATTGAACCATAACAAGTAAAGAAAAATCGCTCCAAATGGTCGATATGCACTTGGAACACAAGAGGAAACAAACATCTCTTTGACCGCCCAAAAATTGAACTTGTAAAATTTAACATCTACCTACAGGAAACATGGCTATGGGAAACACCAGCCTGTGACGGATATGACATTACTCTATCCAGCTACAAAAGGACTACAAGGAAGACCCTCATAAGGTATACTTACAATGATAAAAATAACACCAAACTAGACCATTATCACTTCCACTAACATCAATCATTGCACCCAAAATATAATAATAAATGTACAACAAGACCAAGATCAGAAAAGAAGCCAGAAGAAACCATAACATGTCATTTCAATAATGAAAGTTTACTGGAATCCTGCTACGATTAATGACATCTTCATAGATGGAATCTTCTTAAAAATTGACAAAATCAGCAAAATACAATGAAGCAGAATTCATCGTCTGCGGAGACTTGAACATACATCTTTACACAGAAAAGGATGTACTAGCAAAAAACTAAGATCTAACTATGAGAGCAAAGAGGTGGCAAAAAGAAATGAACATTAGAAACCTGACACTTCTAAACCAACCACTTGTCAGTGTAGGAAAAGTCACACCAACATGGGAAAGAGGAAATTCCTCAGCAGTTATTGACTATATCTACCTGTTAGAAGACCTGAAAGATTCAATTACGGAAATCGGGTGTCGTGCAACTACATCCAGCGATCATTACCAACTGTCTGCAGAAGGCCATGGCTTAACGGAACCCAGAAATCAACTCTTATGTACTCTGTTGGAAACCACAGGGAAAAACTTAAGAATAAGAATAAACAAAGCAGAAACGCAACTATTGGTACAAAATCTACAACGCCCACTAACCTCTGACACAGAAAAACTGAATTACAACTTTCTACTAAAATCATACCTCAAAGAAAATAAAACAACAAAACCAAGCTGCATCGACATAAATATAATGCTGAGCTAGTAGAGAAGAAAAAGGAGATGAGGAAAACAATCCGAAGACTACGAACATACAACAGTCCCAGCACTATGCAAATTGGAAAAAATCTTATATGAACATAATGCTGCAAAAAGATGCTGAAGCAATAATGGAAACCTACTAAACGCATAATTGAAGAGATCTCTGGAACCTACTAAACAACAACGCCAAGAAACAACAAGACCTGACAGCAAATGTCAACGAACACCGATGGATCCAGTATTTTTCCACAATTTAAGCGAAACACAGAATTGGACGACAACCCACAGCAAGTTACAAACTGATGGTGTATTCTTTATGAAAAGCAAGACCTATTAGACATAACAAAATTTAACACCTCGCGTGCACCAGGACCAGATGGCCTATGAAATGAAACAATCAGAAAAGAGCCCGAGCTATGGGCAAGGGCAATGGACTCTATTGTAACAGCAATTAACATAACAAACCATAATACCGATATACAAGCAAGGCCCGAGAGAAGATCCCCAAAACTTTAGGCCCATAACACTACTGAACCACCTGGGAAAACTTCTTTTTTTTTTTTTTTTTAAATTTCTTTATTATTTTCTTAACAATAAGAATATACAAACATAGTGTCCTCCAAGCCAATGGAGGATTGGTAGTAACTTCCCTTTCCCTCCCTCCTCCCCCCCAGACCAAGCACACAATCACGCGCTGCAGTCTCTGCACCTCTGGGTTAGTTTGTGTTGTCTATGTCTCCATCGGTGGAGCTGCCTACCTCAGGGTGGAACAAGGATACCGTAAGGGCCACCCACTGTAATAGGTCGTCGGAGGTGTCGGTTTTCTGGTGTCTTTGTGCCAGTTCCCATGCTCCCGTCTCGGCTGTGGTCCATTTGCGTAGGTCCTCCCACCACGTTGCAACATTGGGTGCCTTGGGGCATTTCCAGGCCATGGCAATCCTTCTTTTTGCTAAGATGTACATGAGGTCTTTGAGTTTGTTCAGCGACCTATTCTTTTTGTTCCTGGGGTACCGCCCCAAGATGCAGGCTTTGGGGGATTGCACGTCTAGCGTTATGTCCGCGTTGGCTGCTTTGGTTTGGATCTGTGACCAGAAGGTTTGGACTGCCGGGCATCCCCAGAACATGTGAGTCATTCCCACAGAGGGATCCAGGCATTTGGGACATGTTGCGGCGCTCGTGTCGTTGAATCTGGAGATGACGCGTGGGGTGAGGTAAGCCCTATGAATAATGTAAAATTGTATGAGCTGGAACCGTGAGTTCCGGGATACTTTTTTGTGGTAGTGTGTCACTGCATCCCACTCTTTGTCTTCGAACCTCTCGCCAAGTTCAAGTTCCCACTTATCTCTACTCTTGAGACTTTGTTGCGTAGCACAGTTCAGTAGGGTCTCGTAGAGCCTCGAGGTTTCGTGGCCTCCCTCCGCCGCACATAGTAGGTTCTTGATGGCCTCGTGGCCGGTGTCGAGGGTCTCCATCTCTGGCCATCGTTTTGTGAGTCTGTTCGCTACAGCCCTGTGTAGGAGGAATTGACCGGGCGGTATTCCCGTAGTTTCTTGCAGTTCGGTGAATCTGAGAATGCCCTGGTCGTTCACCAGGTCTCCCAGGGTGGCTATGCCAAGGGGTTCCCACACGTTTCTGATCACTTTCAGGTCTTCTGGTCTGTGTGACATCATTGCGGCTATTGGAATTTGTGGGGAGTAGGGGTCCGCCAGGTTGGCGATTCTGCAGGCCCTCTTCCAAGTACGGATGCCCAGGTGAATTAGGTATGAGTCTCGGTGACCCCGCTCCGACTCAGTCCAAAGTAAGTCTCTAAGCAGCCACGAGGAGTTCCTGGGCTGTAGTAGGTGAGTATCCGTGGCGGCGGCGTCCGCCATCCACTGTACCACATGTTTCAGTTGGCCCGCCAGATAATAGAGCTCGAAGTTGGGGATTTTGAGGCCTCCTTTGTCATACGGTCTCTGTGTGGTTTCTAGGGCTACTCTGCATCGTCCCCCGTGCCATAGGAATTTTCGGCAGAGTTTGTTAAGTTCGTTGAAGAATTGTAGCGGGATGTAGAACGGGACATTGGTGAAGTAGTACAGAAGTCGAGGTAGCGCCACCATTTTGAGCAGCCCCGCTCTTCCGGCTACCGAAAGGGGCAGTTTGCTCCAGAAGTCGATTGATTTGGCTAGGCCCTCTTTAGCTCTTACTGTGTTTATTATGTGCTCTGTTCTGGGGTCGCGGTGGATATTGATGCCCAGGTATTTGAATGTGGTGGGTTCCCACCGAAGTGCTAATGGGGGGAGGTTTTCTTTCCTGGTATTACTTAGGGCTGCCAAGGGGTATAGGCAGGATTTATCATGGTTAATTAGGATCCCCGTGCATCTAGAAAATCCTTCTAGGGTTTCAAGTATGTATGGTAGTATGTGCTCGGGGTCTTTCAGGTAGAGGAGCATATCGTCCGCGTACATGGACACCAAGTGGGTCACTCCGTTTATTGTTATGCCCCCATCGCCGTATTCAAGCCTAAGGTATGCCGCCACAGGTTCGATGGCCAGGATGTAGAGTAAGGGGGATAGGGGGCATCCCTGCCGGGTTCCTCTGGAGAGGCACCATTTATCTGAGTAGGTGTTATTGGTTCGAACTCTGGCGGTGGGATGTGCGTAGGTGAGTTTGACCCAGTTTAGGAAGGTGGGCCCGATTCCCATCTTGGTCATGGTGGCAGAGAGCCATTCCCACCTGACCGAGTCGAACGCTTTAGAGGCGTCGAGGGACACCACCGCACTTCTATCGGGTTTGTTGCCTGTGCTGTGTATGACGTGGTGTAGTTTCCGTAGGTTTTCAGTGATGGAACGTCCATGCACATACCCGGTTTGGTCTTTGTGTATCAGATGTGGGATGGCCGCCTGTAGTCTCTTAGCTAGCAATGCTGTTAGTATCTTATAGTCTACATTGAGCATGGACAAGGGCCTGTATGCACCGCAGTCCTGGCTATCTTTGTTGGGCTTCAGCAGGGGAATGATGACCGCTTCGTTCATGGTGTCGGGGAGGTGGCCCACTTCGTATGCCTCGTTGTATACCTGGGATAGCAAGGGGGCCAATATATCTTCGTAGTTCTTATAAAACTCCCCCGGGAGCCCATCAGGTCCTGGTGTTTTCCCCGAGGGTATTGATCTGATGGAGGCCATGACCTCTTCAGGCGTGATGGGGTCGTTTAGGGCCTCGGTTACGTGCTCGTCTAGGTGCGGTAGCCTGATACTGTCGAGGGCATCCTCTATGTCCGTATCCCTGGGGGGGTGGGGTCGGAATATAGGGCCTGATAGTACTTTTTGAACGCTAGGTTAATCTCGGCTTGCGTGTAGATATTCTGGCCTTCCTCGCCCCGGAGTAGGCAGATGGGTGTTTTGGGGATCTCACGTTTATATAGCCACGCTAGTAGTTTGCCGGGCTTGTCACCTAGAGCGTGATTTCTTTCGGTGTATTTCGCATGGCTTAGCTTTCCTAGTGTCTCCCAGTGTTTTAGACAAGCCTGTTTGAGTTCGATCGTATTATGCAAGTGGGAGGGGTCAGGGGATGGCGCAGATTCCAGGTCCCTCAACTCAGTTTCAGTGCGCTCAAGCAGGGATGTGATGTGCTTTTGGGTTCCTCCCGTGGCGGCTATCATTTCGCCCCTTATTACCACCTTGTATGCCTCCCACGCTGTGCTTATATGTTGGACACTGTCGATGTTTGTTTGCCAGTAGTCCGTTGTACCTTGTCGGATTTGTTTGTTAAAGGATTTGTCGAGGAGCGCTTCGCTCCTGAGCCTCCATGTCGGGACGGGGGGCCTGGGGGTCGCCAGGGACCATGTGGTGATCAGTGGTGAGTGATCAGAAAGCACCCTAGCCAAGTATTGTGTGTGTTCAAAGAAGGGCAGGTGTTCCTCGCTGACAAAGAGAGTGTCGATTCTAGTGTGCACGTTGTGCGGTGAGGAGTAAAAAGAGTAGGCTCTGGCGTCGGGGTGTTGTGTTCTCCACAGATCTTTCAGGGCGAATTGCTGTGTGAGGGCATTGAGTACTTTGGCTGGGGGGGAGGGGTGGGAGTGTTTGCTATCTGCTCTGTCTATGCGCGGGTCTAGGGTGCAATTGTGGTTACCTCCCCATAGTATTAGGTCTTCCCTGTAAGGGCTCAGGCGAGCGTATAGTGAATGGAAAAAGACGGTGGCGTTGTGGTTGGGGGCGTAAGTGCAGATTAGACATAGGTCTTTTCCTTCTATGGTGCCTTGTATTAGGGCCATTCTGCCTTCGTTATCTGTTTTGCTGTGTGATAGGGTGATGGGGACAGATGGCGCAATCCAAATCAAGACTCCTCTTGTATATGTGGAGAACGTGGTGCCGACACAGGTTCCTCTCCAGGCTTTGGCCAGTGCGGCGAGTTTGGGTGCGTTAAGGTGTGTCTCTTGTAGGAGGGCGATACCAATTTTGTGGCGCTTCATGAAGGAAAGGATGCGGTGTTGCTTGACATAACTATTTAGACCCCTGACATTCCAGGACATTATTCTAATTCTGTCAGCCATGGTCTATACATTGTTGTGGGCTTGTGGGTGGTTTTGGGGTGGGATTGTGGGTGGCCTCGGCTAACTTTAAGGTGATCCTGCAGCGGATGGACTTGGTCTGTAACCCATGTCACC
The DNA here is from genome assembly GCF_040938575.1 of Ambystoma mexicanum. NCBI lineage: Eukaryota > Metazoa > Chordata > Amphibia > Caudata > Ambystomatidae > Ambystoma > Ambystoma mexicanum. The sequence continues at coordinate 902,259,772 of NC_090931.1, read as the reverse complement.
TTAACTGGGTACCTCTTCTGGGATACCCTTCCAAGTGAACAATAACTACCAACTTCCTTCTGGACCAGGCCCCGGTTTGATTGTTCGCTAAATTCCAACTGGGTCCCCTAAACTGGGTTCCCCTTCCCAACAAACTTAAACTGTCCTTTAACTTAACACGTCTAGCGAGGTTTCCCTCGTTCTGACTTTCCCGTTTCCGCACCATTTGACCGAAGGTCTTCAGGCGCCCTACGGGCGGGTTTAATGCACCCAAAATTCCAGGGGTCCTTCAGCAGGAACTCTCCGGTTGTTGCCTTGTGGGGAGTTAACGGACTCCCATGTCGCTCCTATGGGTATCGATGTTGCTGCGGTGCGGTGCATCTTGATTCTCATGTCGGTCTAGCTCCAGGGCTGGGCGGCCTGTGTCACCTGGGGCGTTGCTTCCGCGGCTTGTGCTCTCTGGGTTCAATGTCTGGGATCTGCTCCCTGTCCATCCATTCGCTGGCTTCCATTGTTGTATCGAACAGTAGCGCTTTGCTGTTGTGTAGCACTTTCAACCTGGCCGGGTAGAGTAGCATATAGCGTAGGCCTGCGTTTTTCAATCGTGCCTTGGTGGTAATGAATTGGGCTCTCGCCATTTGGACTTGGAATGTGTAGTCCGGGTATATGGCCACTTTGGCTGAGTCTCGTTGTATGCGGCCACCCGCTCTCGAAAATGCGAGGATCGCCTCCCTATCTCTGTAATTGAGTACCTTGGCTATTATAGGCCTGGGTGGGGCTCCGGGGGGTGGTCGATGCGCCCGTTCGATGGTGAAGCCCTGTGACAGCTTACCGGCTCCAATTTCCTGTAGTAAGAGGTTTTCAATATAGTTCGTGGGGTCGCTCCCCTCAATACCCTCGGGAAGTCTGAGGAGTCTAACGTTGTTGCGGCACGCCCGCCCTTCGGCTTCATCTGCCCTGTCTTCTAGGTTTTTTACCTTTTGCACCAAGGCGTCCATATCATTGAGTATCTGGGTTTTCGCCTCCGTGTTTTTGCGGACCTGGGTCTTCAGTGCTTCGGTTCGATTAGCTATGGCACGGACATCCTGTCGTAGTAGGTTTAGGTCGATTGCTACGGCGTCGATTTTGGTCTCCATGGTCTTCTGTAGGGCCTTGATGGCTTCCAGTAGCTGTGAGTTTGCCGGTTCCTGGGTCTTTTCCTGTGGTGTTGTTGTGTTGGTGGTGCCGGTGTCCTGGTTGGCTGGGCCACAGGCCGCATATGTTTCCATGGTTGTTTGCCGCTGTTTATTTTTGTTGCCTCTTGCTGACATTTCAATCGGCCAGGCAGGCCGCTGCGTGCTGTGGGGCCGGTGGAGCGTTTTGGCTGCGACACCCTTAGTCTATGGGTGCTGTGCCTATTGGCTCGGTGGAGGGGGGGCGCGCCTGGTCTATCTCAGTGCCTCTGGGCTTGGCGTACGTGCCCCGGGTAGTAGCTGCGTTCGTGGGTCAGCGGCAAGCTGGGCTGAGGGCTGGCCACTGCCCGCAGGGGGCACTTCTCTCTGGTGCGTTTACCCCGGGGCAGGTTCTTTTGTTGGTGCCGCGCGGGCCCCAGTAGTCCTTGTGGATGTTGTAGTGCAGCGGGCTGGGGCGCCTATGTGGGGGGGGGCGCTTATCCTCTTGTGAGGTGCTGGTGATGGCGGCTGGGATCCCCTTTCCGCCCTCTCCTTACCCCGTTTGTTGGGCGGACCTCTCCGCGGCCGCTCCCGCTCTGGGTGTGGTGCTGGTCCGGTCCTTGGAGGCTCCGGTGACTCGTCTCGGGCCGCTCGGGGCCGGATTACCGTCTGGTCTCCCTCGCTCTTGCCAGCAGCCTCGGAGTGCGGGTCCTTCCTTCGTGGGCGGGCTCGATGGGGCCGCCCGCGCCTCTTTGTCCTCCCGGGGGTCTTGCGATGCGTCGCTGGCCGCTCTGCGTTGGGGCCCCGCCGGGACTCGGGGGGGGGGGGGGGGGGGGGAGGGGGGGCGGTTGGACCGGAGCACAGGACGTCGCCGCGGAGGGTGCACTGCTTTCCTCTCGGGCGCCGCAGGCAACGCCAGTCCCGGTGCTTCCAGTTTTTGTGCGAGCCGCGTCTCCTGTGCGGCGTCCTCGGCTAGGTGGGCGCCATTTTCTGGTGCCGACGTATTCCGGCACTAATCGAATATCTTTGTGCCTGGTGGTCGTAGCGTCTCCAGACTTGGTGTGCAGGTGCTCTGGGTGCCCAGCCTCGGGCGTGGCGAATTGCAGCAGCAGTGGTGGGGTAAAACCGCAGTTCAGCAGCAGAATCAAGGGCACATCATGCAGAGCTGCAAGGAGAGAGTCCTGCTTACATGGCGGTTAGCCACGCCCCCCACCTGGGAAAACTTCTTGCATCGCTATTGGAAAAAAAAATTAAAACACTGGGCGACAGTGAATAACCATCTTGCGATTCGACAAGCAGGCTTCACTGCGAATGTAGGAACAAACATGAACCCAATACTCGTAAATTTAATCAAACAGGAAGCTATAATAAATAAGACCAAGGTACACGCAGCCTTCATTGACTTACATATGGCATTTGATTCAATCTCCAGACAAAAATTATGGAGAAAATTAAGGACATGGAACTGCCCAGCGGAAATACTAGAGCCAATCGAACAGCTCTATACTAACACTTCTATAACAGGAAGAATGACAAAAACTGGAATCACGGCTCCCTCTATTGAAACGATCAACGGACTAAAACAAGGCTGTCCACTCGCTGCTACTCTTTACAACCTATATAGTACAGACATTGATGCGAACATCAAAAGTAAAACACTGAATCCACCAAAAATAATCTCAATTCCAGTACCGATAATGATGTATGCGGACAACATCAGACTACTGGATAAGACACCAGGAAAGCCTAAAACTATTGAGCATGTACATGGAAGAGAATTAACTCAAGATAAACATAGATGAAACAAAAGTGATGTCCTTGGCAAAACAAGCATTCCAAAGCAACAAACCTCTAAAACTAACACTCATTGAAACCATACTTGATGAAGTTACAACATACAAATACTTAGGTATAACCATAAACCAGTCGATAATCGAGAAACAATGGACTGTCAAACTGGAGTCAAAGATACAATCATTGGCAAGACAGGGATGTGTAATACATCAAAAATATGGAAAATTCTCGATGAAACCAATACTCGCTTATTATAAACAAAAGGTTATACCAACGATCACATATGGAAGCGAGGCAATGATGCAAATACAGGACATCACGTGGCTAAGACTTGAAGGTGCTTTTTGGCGAAAGATTTTGAACCTGCTGTCTTCATATCCAATGGTCCGAATATGCCACGAAATTGCCACCCAATCTATGGTGTCCATCGTAAAATGGAAACCACTAGATATCCTGCGCAAACTGCTATCAAAAGACAAAATACCTACAATAGACATTTTAAGAGATCATAACCTGGCCATGAACAACTCAGTTTTAAAGACATGGAAAAAAGGATTGCTTCAGATAATGTAAATTTAAGACATCACTACAGAAATGCTCACAAAAAGACCTCAACCCGCAAAGAAACAAATGATGACAAACTACTGGATAAAGACTTGTAGCACTATCACAAGATATTCAAGAAACATCAGTTGCCATGCGGATATTCGAGTAATCGATGAAACACTGATATACCCGACAACTTTCCCAGACTCATCGATAAGAGCAACAAATATGAGAATCAGACTTAACATTCTTCCGACCAGAGACTATATAGCTGCGACAAAACAACTTGAAGCTGCAGAGGCAACTTGCTGCTTCTGTAAAACCAATGAACGCAAAACAATCTATCACTTGATAATGATATGTCCAGAACTAAACGAAAAGAGACAGATGTTCAGAGCTTTTTTTAATGTCTCATCAATTGAAATGGATACAGAAACGAGATGGGCACAAATCATGAGTGGTCAAGAAAAGAAACTCATTTTTACAATAGTGCAATTTTTACGAAATATATTAGAGCTGACGCACTGAACTCAACTGAAATTTAATCAGCTCTAATCAAAACTGATTTGAAGTATTTGTGTAAGAATAACCGATAAATGAAAAGTTTGTAACAAACTATATCATTTTAAATTATAAAAATCAATCTTACACAGGACACACCATCGGAATGCAACCTAAACCCCTTCAACCTATCACTGAACAGGGAGAGCACCATGGGCGTTGAAATCTGCGTACAGCAAACCACTCCTCGAGGATACAACGGACGATGTGGAAAACCTCTCTAACTGGAGACCGACATCAAACATTCCTATCCACATACCAATATCAAACATTCCCTATCCAACAAAACTATTGGAGACCTATGTCTATGAACAAACACTGAAACATGTAGAAAACCACCAACTATTGGAGTAGGCACAAGTCGGCTTCAGACCCATGAGAGGGACAGAGACTGCATTTATCTCTATTTGGGACAACCTAAATACCAATGCAGACGGCAACACAAACTCAGCACTGATACTACTCGACCTCGCCGCAGCGTTCGACACAGTCAGCCACAACATCCTCATAAAGAAACTGGAAGAAATAGGGATCACCGACAGGGCCCTGCTCTGGATTCAATCTTTCTTGTCTGAAAGAACAGAAACAGTATGGATAATATCATTCAATTCTGCACAGCTGGACACCACCTTTGGAGTACCACAAGTATCCTCCCAATCTCCACTCCTCTTCAACATCTACATGACAACACTAATCAACCTCATCAAAAGACACGGCTTAACTTGCTAAAACTATGAAGATGGCACCCAAATCATCTACAAAATTGAAGATGAGCAAGAGGAGAACACACCGCTAATAGACTTTTTCAAAGTACTCTACGAATGGATGAACACTAAACCCCTCAAAATCAATCCAGGCAAGACCGAAATCATGATTTATATCCAAAAATCAAGGAAGCAACCAGTTCATCCCATGGCCCACAGAACTAGGAACAGCTTCCACACCATCTAAAATTGGCAAGAACCTTGGAATGTTACGAGCTAACCCTAGAACCGCAAGTAAACGCGATAACCAAGAAATGCTTCTTCCACCTACACACGACCAATAAGGTTGTACCATTCCTCTCCTTCACGCACAAAACAATGGTCATCCTCTCCCTCATCATGTCCAGAATAGACTATGCCAACAGCCTATACCTCGCAATGCCAGACTATTTACTGAAGAAACTGCTACGTAAACAGAACGCAGCTGCCAGACTTCTCCTCAAACTCTCACGAATGGACCACATCTTTACAGCGCTAAAGATGCTACATTGGTTCCCAGTCAAAAAACAAATTGGCTGCAAAACAATGTGCACATCACACAGAGCAATCCACGGCCAGGGAGCAGAATTCATACAAAAGACAATCACCATTTACCAGCTGACCAGAACACTCAGATTCAGCGACGACATCCGCCTAAACCATACGCGAGGAGAATGCTTGGTTGATCAGCTTTCTCTTGCCTAGTTTGATGAACTCATGGTGTCAACAGTAAAGACAGACACAAGTGATCACAGTTCAAGGCAGTTTATTGAACAATGTTTGCAGGGTGGAAAACGCCTAAACTAAATCTAAGATAGGAGCAAGCGTCGCCCATCAAATGAAAATAAGGCAGTCCTAGTGGCGTTGAGTCAAAATAAAAAGGACCTATACTAAGAAACCTATTGCCAAACCTTACAACTAATACAGAAAGCGTGTGGGATGATTTTCAAGAAAAGAAAGAAGTGTTCTCAAATAATATGTCAGGATGCTGTAGCTTGGGTCTCCCTTCCCCACGTTTTGAGCATGGGGAAAGGTGGGATTTTGGAGCACAGCCCACACTCGAGCTTTCCCAGCACGAGTCGACAGTTCTGATCCAGTCTATCAGGAACCTTGATGGCCAAGACTAGTTTCCCTGGAAAGTCTCTTGCCTTCGAGGGCCTGATGTTTTCAAGTAACCAAAAACAAAAGTTCCTTTGACAAAATGAGTTATTTTCCACGGTTCACGTTGGGTGATGGCTTCACCCGTGGCTCTCCCTCTTCTGGGTGCTGACCCGTCACGTATTGTACTCGACAAATCAAATAACAATTTCTTCATAGACTTTGCGTGATGGCTTTTCACCCCTGGGTTTCCCTCGGCTGGGCTGGGACCCAAATGACAAGCGGAATAGTTTACTTCCTCTTGCTTTACAATGTTTCTTGGTTTCTCGCTTGATCGGGCTCTGACCCCAATTGACAAGTGGGATAGTGCACTTTTCCTTACCTCTCAAACACAGTTCACTGTGAACCTACCCTTCTCTGGTTTACTTGATCACGGTGATAAAGGCTCACCCTGAGTCCCCCTCTCCTGGGCGCAGACACTTTCTCTACTTTCAACCTCCATCCACTGGGTTCACTCTGGCTTTTCTCAGGTGATGGATTCACCCCTGGATTTCCCTCGTTCGGGCCCGGACCCTCCTCAAATGTCTGTGTCTTTTTGAACAGTTCATAGTGGACATCCCTCTGCCGGGTTCACTTTTGTCAACACACAGTTTCTTGCGACTTTAGACTTGCCCCCTCTTCGTCAGCATCCGTTGGTCGGGTTCACTCTTGCTAACTTCGCATTCACTTCACTTTCAAGTGTTGCAGGATTCACGTCCCTGGTTTTCTCTCACTGCAGGATTTACTTCCCTGGCTTTCATACAGTTTGCAGATCAAAGTCTTTCGATTGTATGGGGATTTTACTACACCTCCTGTATAACCACTTTGATCTCTTTTGGTGGTTCCCCTACGGCCTTCTGGTACCTGTAGTTTCGCTCAAGTGGGGATCGACCAGAGTATCTCGAGGTGCTGCTTTCCCTCTGCAGCTAGTCTCCCCTTAACACTTTTCACAGTTCATTAAATAAGCCTTGGTGGAATAAGGGCTGGTGCTGTTTGGCTGCGTCTTTGGCACTTTCCTGATCCCTATGTGCCATTCAATATATTATTTCTACTTTGCTTTCTCGGAGGCCGAGCAGGAGCGCGGCTCTTTAACAATCTTGGGGAATCAGCTGACGGCTGACGGAGCACGCCTGCAGCGTGCGAACACTAAAGGGACAGCCCACAGCCCTTGCAGCGATAAGCCCTGGTGGAAAAAGGGCTGGTGCTGTTTGGCTGTTCGGCTTGGAACTAATCTGCTGAGAAACCTGTTGATTAACTGTCCTATTTGTAAGTCCTGCCGATAGCCCAGTTTACAGCCATGATATATTGACATTACTATCCATTCTGCGAGGTGAATTTGCTACGCACACGTGCAATTGAGAGAAAGAAGAGCCGTAGACTGCTGAAGTTCTACTTATTCTGAACTCTGATACGCTGTGTGCCTTCTGTTCCCGGCAAGAACCTCTGCCTGTCTTCAACTTTCCATACCATAGACTGCGGGGTTCGCTTTGATGTTCTTGTTACTGCAAGCTCTTTGATCTGGTTTTGAATGTTTCGTTGCCAAAGTACTGGCTCCGTTATTGCCGTTCCATGAATTAACCTTGGGCTTGCCTTCTTCTAATATAACCAGCCCAGAGACTGCAGGGCTCGCACTTCACTCTCTCCTTCTACGAGGCCTTTGATCTGGTGTTCTGGTTTACTTTTGTTTCTATTGACTGCCCTAAGGTTTACTCTATTGTCCTAACATGAGGTCTGGCCTACGAAACCAAAAAAGAACTACTATGTACCCGGATGCTATTCAGCCGGATCCAGTGGGTGTAAACCACCTACTCACAGCTGGGGCCAAGTGCTGGTCACCCTCCATTGGCCAACTAACATCCTCAATTTCTCTCTGTGCTCCGCTACCCCTCTCCCACACTCCTTTGAATTCAAAAGAGGGTCTGTCATCTACTGTTTCTACGGGCAACAAATACCATCAATCCGTAACTAGCATTGTCCCGAGGCTCCTACTCGCAAAGCGATGATCCATAATTCTGAGATTGTGGGTGCTTTCATTATTCCTGCTATTCCCAATGGGAAATTGTACCCCAAAACTTCCAAGCAACAAAAATCAATTCAGCCTATTCTGGGACAAACCTTTACGGATAACGATATCCTGAAAGCAACCTCTACAAGTACGGAAATTAAACTGCCTAAAGCCTTTAGAGGTAATGCTATGCTGGACCATTCAGCCATGACTACTCAGGACTTTTTTGGTGGTAACAACAACATTACCAATATCAGTATTATTGAATGCGCAGACAAAGCTATGGACCTGCCCTCTGCTGGTGAAACTCCTCCGAGCCCGATCCCACAGATAAGGGACAGTTCTTCGCAAAATACTCCAACTGCCCTAACGAACATCATTGAGGGCACAGATGCAAACAAAGCAAATTCCGCAGTGGATGTAAGTTCTTGGGACGAAAATCAGAGGCATGAGAAATCGGCAAGATTGCATCATACCCTTAAAGACCTGGATGAACACATTCGCCTTACTCACCCAACAGTTTCTGCTTTGAATGTGGTGCTCAGCTCATTTGTCGACCTGTATGACAACATTTGGGCGGAATTAAAGAACTCTCAAAGACTAATAGCTGAAGTCAACTCTAAAACTGACTGCATTGGCACCGAAATCCTTGTAGAATTAACCAACAAGTGGATTGGATTGGAACCGAATTGTCCCAGAAATGAACAGTGCAGGTCCAGTTACTGGGCCCATATGGTGGCTCAACCTCCTCTACGGCCTCGCAGACGCTTCCAACAATACCTGAGATAATAGAAATCTTTGACAATGTGGCTACTCCGGAAGTTCTTATTACGGGCTTAACACTGATGCCATCGAATGTAGAAGGTCTTGACTGCCCTATTATTAGGGCTACCCCTTCTCCTCCAAGAGTTAATTCTATAATGACCTCCTCAAATCCGAATTCTACTGCTAACCAAGTTCCATCTGCTGTTGGGGCCTCCACTCGGGATGGAATTCCCAAGATCGGCGCCTCTAAAAATAAAATAAAACCTGCACCACGCAAACCGAGATCTATTAAGCGGAAAATGGCTACAAAACGCCCTGGTTTATTGTTTTCTAAAACTCCTGCACTCTCTCTATTCAAACCAAATCTAGTGCCTATCTCAGAGGGGATGGGGAACCCCGCAGTCGCTGCACTGAAATCAAAACTGGTCGACTCTACTGCTGAAACTGACATTCTTGCTCCAGTCAATGTGCATATTCCCTGCATTCCACAAATGTGCAATTCAGACAACCTCCTGGAGACCCTGAAGAATGAAGGATCAGATGTCCTTCATATTCCCCCGACTACACCGCTGTTAGCCCCCCCCCCGGCTTTGCGTTGGGGGGGATGTGGCCCTGGTAAATCCAGGACTTTTGAAGAAGACTTTGTACCATCCTTTGTGGACCAGCTCAAAAGTTCCACAAATGCTCAACGATTTGCTGATGTAAAGTCTAGTGGACCATTTAAGCTTCCAATATGGAACCCCCCTCAGGCCATCTCCTCTTTGAGGAATCAGCCTAATCGTTCCCTGACCCCTGTACCTCCTTTGGACTTTGGGATAGGGTAGGGGAAGTTCCAGGCTGACAATATTCCCCGAGTATCTCTGTATACATCTATTTCGGCAGGCATGAGAGATTTGGTGGGCCGGCTTCATAAACCATCTTCTAGGCACCTGCAACCTGATTCTTCTAATTTACAAGGTGCATGCTTAAAGGATCCCCAAAGTCAACTTTTGGACACCCTACAGGGACAACAACGCAATAATACTTCCAATAAGAAACCGCTGAACTTAATCAGAATAAAGAGTCGTTTGGAGTTGGAAGTACCAATTTGCCTAAATAGATGCAATGTCTTGACTACATTTGCAGAAATACCCGCCCTTTCTCTAATTTCTTCTAAGGATATCGCCAGGGTGGCGTTTCAGGTCTGAGAGTGCCAATATATTAGCTTTCTTCTTCTTTCCTCTCCTCTAGTCAAGGAACTTCTCCTTACTCAAATTGGGCCCCTGAGGGAGCTGGGCTTTGAGGTGAAATCCAGACTGTCTTGGGAAACGGAGCCTCAGGTGCCTCCTCCTGCCCAGTTAAATTCTAAGCCCTCTGTGGAACATCTGCATGGTCCTCAAGAAAGGACGGATGCAACGAATTTGCCAAAACAGCAGAACTTGGATGTTGACTGGGCTACAATCATCTCGACCCTGTGGCAAAGGACCTATTTCCAGGACTGATCCAATTGGTACCTTGGACTTATGTCTTAAGTCGTGGAACTCTAGAGGCAATCTTCATTTATTCACCAATCTGGACTGCCTGCTGTTGTTGAGAGATGCTAACATTGTTTGTTTACAAGAGACCTGGATGACCTCGACCCCATACCTGGATGGCTACCAAATTTGTGACCAGTTTGCCAGACAGAACTTGGGGGTTAGACCATCAGGGGGTCTGCTAGTTGCCGTTGACAACTGTATAGGTGTAAAGGGTATTGCTCTCTTGGGCCTTCCATTTGGGGCACTGGGTATAGATCTTTCATCTAGTAACGGTGATATGAAGTTACTAATTATTAACATCTATTGGCACAGTGGTATGGCAGCGGTCGAATCTTTTGTTACAGCTGTTTCTCAGGTTATTCTTGATTGGTCCTCCACTAACGACTCTGGGCATGTCTTATTAGTGGGGGACTTAAACTGTGAATGTGTATTTGAGAAACCCCCTTGGGAAACCTGTGAGATGAATATGGTGAATCTATGCTGCTCCAAGAAAAACAAGCGAGCTATGCATGGCATGCTGGGTTGGGTAACGTTGGCTTACAACCCCTGGTGGGCTATCAAAAATCTCAAACTGACGACACCACCTGGCACACCTGGCGGCGTGGAGATTCTACCTCCATGCTTGATTATATCTTTGTCGATGACTACTTATGCAATATATGTTCGTTGTTTGAAATTCACATGAATAATTGGAGTGATCATGGTATCTTAATCGCCCCTTTTAAGTTAAACTATCTTAACGGGACACTGCAGACCCAGTTACAGGTTATACCTAATTCATCTGGCACCGCTGTCTGTTGGACACCAAAAAATATTGATAACCTTAATCTAACTACTTATGATAGGAAAATGGCCACCTTTAATACAGTGGCTGTCATGTCCCTTGTAAGGGCAGCGGTAGATGAATTGAGGAAACGGTCTGCTTGCTATGTCCCTGTTGTTCAGCATACTCATTGCTACAATCCTGATTTGGCGATGGCCAAAACTAACATGAACAAAGACTTTAGGAGACTCAGATTATCTAATCTTGATGTGACTACACAATCTGGTCTCATTAGAAAGACCAAACAAGTGTATAAAAGTCTATGTAAATCAGTTAAGCATCGGCTTTTACAACAGGATGCCGAACTAATGCTTCAGGTCCTCATTAAGGTGAATGTGGGTGCATTGTGGTCCTTCGTCAATGGACAAGACAATCATCCGGCCACTGCCCTATTAAATCTGATCTTGGAACAAATTTGGCTGGACTTCTATATTAATAGATTCACCCTTAAACCATCTCAGGGGGATGTTAACTTCATAGAATGTACACCAAAATGCCCCACCCTTAAATGGGAGCCCTCCATTGAGATTGATATTGTCTTGGACCTAATTAAAAATGTAAAAGATCTAGAGCACTAGGCCCTAATAGCCTAACCAATAACACATTGAAGTCTGACCCAAATGTATGGGCTAATCTCTTATGCCTTGAGTTTAGAGACATTCTTCAATCTGGAGTCAGCCCAAATTCATGGTCCTTAGCAAACGTCATACCGATCTTTAAATGTAGCAGTAGGTCTGATCCAAAAAACTGTCGGCCTATTGCATTGATAGACGCAGATTGCAAAATCTTCTCTGCCCTACTTCTTTCTCATTTTAAGGATTGTGAAAAAAGTCATCCTTTGAGCCCTTTCCAAACTGGTTTTCGCAAATTCCATTCCACTGACATCAATGGAATTGTGGTGAAATGCATTCAGGATGCTGCCTGGAGTAGGGGCAGGGGCCCTACTTTTGAGGCCTCTGTGGACCTCTCGGCAGTCTTTGACTGCGTTGACCGGTAAAGGCTGTGGCGCAAGCTAGCATTTTGGGGCCTAACAAGGGGTCTAATTAGTCTTTTGGAGGGGATCTACAATCACACTGGTGTTAGAATACGCTTAAACCAAAAGGGGGATATGTCAGCTGTTGTTCATACTTACTGCAGTGTTAGACAGGGGTGTGTCTTAGCCCTGTGGGTGTTCAACAAGTACGTTTCTGATGCAGCTGAACATTTACACAAGGAGGGCTTATTATCCTCAAGACTGGGCTCCGCTAAGATTGTGTGGTTGGCTTATACGGATGACTTCTTGCTATTTGACTCAACTAAGATGGGGCTCCAACGTCTCTTGGATGTCTTTGCCAACTATGCCAAGATAAATCGCTTGACCATCAATCCCTCCAAAACTAAAATCCTTGCACTAGCTAAAGTTTCTCATAGAAAAATAAGCTATTCTTGGAATTTGGAGGGGACCAGGGTGCCTACTTCGAACAGCTTTATCTATCTGGGCTACTATGTTGGTGCAAGTAGGGGCTTGAGAGGGCAGATTGATGTGCTTCTTAACAAAGCTAAGGCACTGGAAAATCAGATCTTTAAAATCGACCTCAAATACGGTCGATTTTCTATTAAATCAGCCCTCCTCTTCTTTGAAGGGAAAATAGCCTGTAAATTGACATACGGCTTGGAGTTATGTACGGTGCTAACCGTCTCTAAACTTGATGCGATCAAAGGTGCCGTTTGGAGACGGGTTCTTTCCCTACCGAATGCGGCCCCTTTGGCTGCAATTCGGTATGAATTGGGCTATGTCTCCCTAAAGTCTTGTGTTCATTGGAGGATGCTCACGCTTTATGCGAAACTTAAGGTCCCACTACGAACTTGTTGGAAAGAATATTGAACATTCTAATTTCTTAACAAACTTCTTCAATTTGTGTGAAACAATTTTCCATAACGTTGACTCCGATCTAGAACAACTAACCACCAACTCAATGAAAACTAAAAAGAAATTGCTGGACTATGATTGGTGCCTTACCATTGACTGTTTTCACTCATATAATTCTATGACTCATCGATCACATGAACATAAGAAAATAGGGTCTCTCTCTGATTCTCACCATTTTCCCAAATAGAATCCATGATCTTCACTGTTAAGATTGCGCTGGAACATCCTTCCTACTTTGGACATTAAACTGCTTAGAAAACAAATCAAGGTGGAAGATAGTCTTTGTAGATTTTGCCAGTTAGTCCCTGAAACGGCAAAACATCTTGTGTTATTCTGTACATAACTTAAGATTCTAAGAGACTCTTGTCTGAGTGCACTGAAGGTTTTGTATTTGGTGTTGATCTGGTATGGAAACGCTGCCTATGTATTCAAAATACGCGAGAGGGACTGGCATTGTCCGGCTTCATTTGTAATCTTCAATTGGATTGCTCTAGATAAACTGTATGGTCACAAATATACATAGGTCACTTCTGCCACTAGCTGCCTGATTTGTTTTTCCTTTTTTTCCTCTTTGCTGATTCATTTGTTTGTTAAAATAAGTTATTGTCTTATTTTTTTACACGATCATTGTTATATGGCTGATTTTTATTTTGCTTCGCTAATTATTTTGACTGTGTATGAATTATGTACATATATTGCAACTTTTTTTACTCTTATTTTTTTTGTAAAGGTTTAATAAAACCATATACAATAAAAAAAACAGTTAATTAAACTTTGTTCAAACTTGCCACTTTGCGATTCTCATTCTAGGGGACAGCAATGGAGGGGAGGTTCCTTTTTACTCATCCTTTGGTAAAACGAGAGGAGCTGCCAGTCAAAGGAGCCACCGTAGGAGTGCCAGAGGTGGAAAGCAAGGTACTCGAGGTGCCAAGGCCGCTCGGGCAGTTGCCTCTTTGCTCTCAGGCAACGCCGCAGCTGCTTCAGCGCAGTCATGAGGCCATGTCCCATGGTTCGCCGGTTGGGGGTAGGCTGGCGCAGCATCTTGTCGAATGGCGTGCCCATTACTTCAGATGTGTGGGTTCTGGAGATCATAGCCCACGGCTACTGTCTTCCCTTTCGGCAAAGGCCTCACAACGATCCACCGGGGAATCTCTCGTTGAAGAGTCCGGACCCGCTCCTTGTGCAGGAGGTTCAAGCCCTGCTGGAGAAAGGCGCCATAGAACTGGTGCCTGTAGCGGAGAGGAACAAGGGATGGTATTCCCCTTATTTTTTGATTTCCAAGAAAAACTGGGGATTGAGACCCATCATGGACTTGCGCGTTTTGAACAAACTCCTCAAGAAGGACAAGTTCAAGATGGTTAGTCTTTCTCAAGTCCTCCAGGCCCTTCAACTTCAGACTGGTTGGTGTCTCTCGACCTCAAGGATGCTTATTTTCATGTGCCGATCCATCCAAAGCACAAGAAGTACCTGAGGTTCGCGGCTGGCGACTCGCACTCGCACTTTCAGTTTCGGGTCCTGCCGTTCGATTGACCTCCGCCCCGAGGGTCTTCACCAAGTTCATGGTAGTGGTGGCAGAGCATCTCAGGAAAGGGGGGATTCACGTCTACCCCTACCAGGACGATTGGTTGATCAGGGCGCGCTCTCCCGAGCAAGTCCTGGATCATCTGTCCATCACCTGCCACTCCCTCCACAAGCTGGGCTTCTCCCTCAACTTAAAGAAGTCCCACTTGACGCCAACTCCGAGGCTCCAGTACATCGGAGCAGTGCTCGACACATCCCTGGGACAGTGTTTTCCTCCCCAGGTGAGGGCTCATCACATTCAGCAGATGGTGCACAAGTTTCAGCTTGCCCAGAGTCTCCCTGCGTTCGAGTTCTTGAGATTGCTCGGCCTCATGGCATCCTGCATTCTTCTGGTGCCAGAGGCCAGGTTGTGGATGAGATCTTTGCAATGGGCACTCAAGCTCCAGTGGTCTCAGTCCTATGGCAGGATGTCGGACCCCATTCAGGTGCCGCCCTGGGTTGCCTAGGACCTTCTGTGGTGGGCCGTCGAAGGCAATCTGATGAAGGGGGCTCCATTTTGGCTACCCTGGCCGGAGGTGACAATCGTGATGGACGCATCCCTCACGGGATGGGGAGCTCATGCCAACGAGTTGACAGTCAACGGTCATTGGTCTCCGTCGGAGTCCAGACTCCATATCAATCTGTTGTAGCTGAGGGCCGTCAGGCTTGCCCTGAAGGCTTTTCTGCCGACTGTGCGAGGAAAGAATGTCCTGATCCTGACGGACAACACAGTGGCCATGCACTACCTCAACAAAAAGGGGGGGGGGCAGGGTCACTTCCTCTGTGCAGGGAAGGCGATGTAGTTCTGGTTCTGGGAAATCCAGCAGGAAGTTTCGATCTCGGCAGTTCATCTGGCCGTAGACGAAAACGAGACGGCGGACACTCTGAGCAGGCAGAGCGCGATCCCTCACGAGTGGGAGTTGGCTCAGGAGATTCTCCTGGAGATCTTCGCCCTTTGGGGGACCCCTCAAGTGGATCTCTTTGCCTCCAGTGTCAACCGGAAGTGCGAGAGGTTCTGCTCGCGGGAATTTCCTCCAAAAGGAGCCTTAGGAGACGCGCTCGTGGTGGAGTGGTCATTCCCACTGCTGTATGCGTTTCCTCCAGTCGCCGTCATCCCGCAAGTGCTGCGGAGGTTCGGTTCCCGGATGATCCTTATTGCTCCGGCATGGGCCAGGAGGACGTGGTACCCGGACCTTCTCGACTTGTCCCTCAACCTTCACGCTTGGCTTCTGAAAGGTTGAGATATAAGGATTGGGACCTCCCTGAAGACGTGATGGAGGTGTTGCTTTCGGCCAGACAGCCGGCAACAAAGTCCCTGTATCGTTGCCGTTGGAGAAAGTTCTGCGACTGGTGCAGGGTTACGAATGTGGATCCTTTTTCATGTGACATTCCAGTGGTTCTGTCTTTTTTGCTTTCTTTGGCCCACAGGGGCTTGCAAGTGGGTACCGTTATAGGTTACCTGGCGGCGCAGTCCATATTTAAGCGCTCGTCTGAAGAGTGTTCTTATTTTAAAATTCCTTTAATTTCTCAGTTTCTAAAAGGGTTCACTAATGTATTCCCTCCGTTACCTTTCCAGGTGCCCGGTTGGGATTTGAACCTTGTTCTCAAGTTTCTAATGGGTGCTCCGTTTGAGCCCTTGCATTCCTGCCCTTTGAGACTGTTAACTCTTAAAACGGTATTTTTAGTTGCGGTCACTTCTGCTCGCAGAGTGAGTGAGTTACAGGCACTTTCAGTTAAGCCACCCTTCACTGTTTTTCACAAGGACAGGGTTGTCCTTAAAGTTCGTCCTTCCTTTCTTCTGAAGGTGGTGTCGAATTTCATTTAAGCCAGAAGGTTATTCTTCCAGCGTTTTATCCTCCTCCGTATCCTGGTAAGGAAGAAGAGAGGCTCCATAGGCTGGATCCTAGGAGTGCTTGAAGCTTTTATATTTCACGCATGTCCCGGGTCAGAGTGGACGTTCAGCTCTTTATTGGTTACTCGAAGTCGTTTGGGACAAGCTGTTACTAAGCATACTTTGTCTCGATGAATTATCCTGCCAATTTCTGAATGTTACCGTTTGGCGGGTAAGGACCCTCCGATAGGCTTGCGGGCCCATTCTACCAGGGGTATGGCTGCCTCTACTGCCCTGCAGAGGGGTGTTCCTATTCGTAACATCTGTGATGCAGCCACCTGCGCTTGGGTCCATACTTTTGTATGTCACTACTCCCTCGATTGTATTCGTGGGCAGGATCTGGCCTTTGGCAAGGCGGTCCTTTACTCTGCAATTTTTTTGGGCATTCTAAATTTCTATCTTCTAAATTCTTTTTCCCAGCTCCTTATCTTGGTACTGCTTTGGGAGTCTGTCATAGATATGGAATATGTCGGAGGACCCAATCCCCTCGAAGAACAAGTTACTCTCTTACCTGGTAACGTTCTTTCGATGGGATGGTCCGACGACGTATTCCATATCGCTCCCTCCCTGACTTCCCCGCTACAGAATTTCTTATGCGATTGCAGCTTACGTTTCTGCAAGGCTTTGTGTGGTCAGACTGGCAGAAGACTGGTGCCATACGTTCTGGGAAAAAACTACAACTGAGGCTACGGGCCTTGTGCGTCCTACTTATAACATCCAGTGACGCCGGCCGTCGGAGGAGGTCCTCGAGGGCGGCCTATCGACGTCATCGGCGCAGACGCCGAAAGATTTTCCGAAGCAGCACAGCTGTGGTGATTACTGTCATAGATATGGAATACGTTGTCGGACCATCCCATCGAAAGAACGTTACCAGGTAAGAGAGTAACTTGTTCCTCTCCATATTTCCTAATCCCTAAGAAGGACGGAGGACTGAGGCCCATCTTGGACTTGAGATACTTGAACAAATATATCAGGAAGGACAATTTCAAGATGGTCATACTTTCTCAGATCCTTCAGGCCCTTCAACTCCAGGATTGGATGGTGTCATTGGAACTTCATGATGCTTATTTTTATGTGCCAATCAATCTCAAGCACAGAATATACCTGAGGTTCGACTTTGGCGGTTCTCATTATCAGTTACGAGCTCTGCCATTTGGGCTGACCTCCGCACAAAGGTTTTCACGAAACTGATGGCGGCGGTGGCAGAGAGTCTTGGGAGAGGGGGGATTCACGTCCACCTCTATCTGCACGATTGGCTGATCAGGGCGCTGTGATGCTGGAAATGCATTGGAGGGACAGGGCCTCCATGTCCTTGTCCTGTACTCCCTTATCATGCGTGTTCTGTGTTGTTTTCCGCACAGGAGTCCATGTGGGACTCCTGGCAGTGCAGCTCTTCCGCTTTTTGGTTGTGGTGAACAGACACTTGGGATACCCTTTTTGCACCCATCGGTGGGGGTACAACCCTGTACTCCTAGTGTATGTTGTTGGGCACCTGTGTGTGGCCCCCAGAGCTAATATCCATGCTGAATTCCTCCATTTTTGGATACGCAGGCCCTGCCATTGGTATCAGTTGGTTTCCGATGGGAGACAAGATGGCCCCTTTGGCCTCTTGCTTTCTAGTACCTGTTAACTTGTTTTCCCAAAGGCCTGTCAAGCCCTGACTCTGTCCCTTCCACTGACTGGCTGTTGGGTGGAAGTTCCATATATGGTATTGTGGGGATGTCCAGGCCAGACTGGCTGGAGCCTTCCCAATGACTGTATGTTGTGGGTACACCCTTGGGGTGGGACCTGGGTGAATGGAGTGTGTGACCAATATACATTTCATGTTATGGGTGTCTGGGACAGCTCTGCCCGAAACTGGTATGAATGCAGTGTGGTGTGCTGAAAAGCTGGGTGCTTGCCCCAATCCACATTCCTTGCTGTGAGTGTCTGGGTGGAAGAGAATGGCCTGAATGCACTGTGAGCCTGATTGGCTGCCTGCCTGCTGAATGCCCTTCGGATTGTTTGGCTCCCTGAGCCTGGCTCAGCAGTAGGAAGGAGAGACAGAACAGTATATCTGGGGACCTCTCACTTACCAGAATTGTTCAGAAGTTGAAACTGCTTATCCTAGAAGCCCGCTGGAAGAATAATTGCTGCTGCTTTCCTTCGCCAATCTCAAAGCTGCTGTGTCTGTCAAGGACTGATCCAAGAGAGGACCTGGCTAGGAGACCTCTTCCGGAGCTACGAGCGTACATCGTGCAGAAGCTGACCTTCATCAAGGCACCCTGGTAGTCAGTCCCAAACAGCTGTCGACCGGAGACTGGGTCTGCCGAGAAGCACTGAAGTAAGCACCAGGACGCAGAGGCCGTCGACGACCATCACCGTCGACCAAGGTTCGGAGGATCGCTGTAACCTCGTCGACCGGAGCCGCAACGACCCATTGCCCAAGAACATTTTAACCAAGCACTCCCTTGCCAACACCGTCGACCGCTTTGTCCCGCCGGAGAAAGTCAAGGTCACTGACGAACCAAGGAGAATCTGCTGGTGGGTTTCTCGCCACCCGAAGTCACAAAGACGCTGATGAAGATCCAAAAGCCAGCCGTGGTTGAGTCCCCATCATCAACGCCAAAGCTGACGACCCGACGCTCTTCGTCCACGACCCATCGTAGACGAACACCGTGAAGGTTGAAGCTGCTCCCCCGACAAAAGTGTTCACATTTCTTGTTAGGAATCTCAACGACTGTGCCTCCTGCTTTAAAGGGAGTTCACCCACGAAGGACCCGTTGGCGAACCATCGAAAGAACTCTGCTAAACTCGGGTACATTGGGGTAGTAGAACATTTTAGCAGGAAACAAGACTATTTTAAACATATATGGACTGGGCTTGTTGATGCACTTTATTTACAGGTTGCCCGTTGGAAGGGGATCTTCGCAGAACTGTCTCTGGCGGTAGAGACCCAGTATTCTGCCATTTGTTTAACCCAACTTGCCTTCCTCCCCATGTCTATTGTTGAGGCACTGTACAATTTGATTTGTATGCCATTGAGACTGTCGGCAGTTGATGCATTTTAAAGGAGTCAAGAGTTAACTGGTACCACATAGACATTGTACACATTTACCATATTAGTATTGCCAAAGCACAAAGTGTGTTATTGATTGTGTATATATTCTGAACCTTATTTATATAAAGAACTGTGTTATCACATGACATAGTGTGTGGACATTCCTTTGTTAGGGCTTGGGGACTACACTGTACTTAAGATCCAGCCCGCATCACCTCCAGAGAGCTAAGCCTTGATTGCTCGTCCATTGCTACCATCAATAGAGAATCGTGGCTGGGGTGCTCTGTACTTCTACTCTGCCATATAGAGGGCAGCAGTGCAGATAACTCCCCTCCAGACTTTACGGGCGCATTCTTGTGGACAAGTCCTGCATCATCTCAACATGACCTGCCACTCTCTTCACAGACTGGGCTTTTCCCTCAATTAAAAGAAGTCCCATATGACACCATCTCAAAAGCTCCAGTTCATCGGGCTGTATTGGATACATCCTTGTGAAAGAGCTCGCCACCCGAGGTGGGCTCAAGACATTCTGCAGATGGTCTCCAAGTTTCAGAGTGCCCAGCGTCTCCCGGCCTTCGACTTTTTGAGGTTTGCTCGGCCTCATGGCATCCTGCATTTTTCTGGTGCCAGAGGCTCGCCTGAGAATGAGAGCCCTTCAATGGGCTTTCAGGACACAATGGTCTCAATTGTCGGGCAACATGTCAGACCTCCTTCAGGTTCCAAGCAGGGTTGCACTGTGGTGGGCCTGCAAGGACAACATTCTGAAGGGAAAACCGTTTTGGCAACCATGGCCGGAGATGACCGTAGTCAAGGACGTCTCACTTACGGGGTGGTGAGCCCACGCCAACGATCTGACAATCAGCGGTCGTTGGGCTCCATCGGAGTCCAATCTACACATCAATCTTTTGAAGCTGAGGGCTATCAGACTGGCACTGAAGGCTTTTCTTCCCTCTGTACGGGGAAGAAATATCCTGATAATGATGGGCACACAGTGGTCATGTACTACCTCCACAAGAGAGGAGGTGTAGGATCACTACCACTGTGCAGAGAGGCAGTGCAGCTCTGGTTCTGGGCAATACAGTAAGGAATCTCTCTATCGGCAGTACACCTAGCTGGAGAGAAGAACACAGTGACGGATGCTCTGAGCAGGCAGAGCACAGTCTCCCATGAGTGGGAACTAGTTCAGGAAGTCCTTCAAGAGATCTTCAGCCTTTGGGGAACCCCTGAAGTGGACCTCTTCGCTACCAGTGTCATCCGGAAGTGCGAACTGTACTGCTCCATGGGAATATCCTTCAAGAGGCGCTCTAGGGGACGCGTTCATAGTGGACTGGGAGTTTCCACTCCTGTATGCGTTTCCTCCAGTCCCTGTCATTCCTCACGTAATCAGGAGGTTCCGAAAGTTCGGGAAATCCATAATCCTAATTCCTCCGGATTGGGTCAGGAGGACTTGGTACTTGGACCTTCTGGACTTTTCCATCTGCCCTCCAATGCGTCTTCCACAAAGAGAGGATATTCTCTCGCAAGAGGAAGGTCGGGTTATCCATCCAGAGGTCAAGACAGCCTTCACGCATGGTTTCTGAGATACAAGGATTGGGACCTCCCGGATGACGTAATGAAAATCTTGCTTTCGGCCAGAAGGCCAGCAATAAAATCTTTGACCCTCTGCCATTGGAACAAGTTCAGCAGCTGGTGCAGGGATAATAATGTGGATCCCTCTCTATGTGCCACACCTATGGTGCTTTCCTTTTTGTCACATTTGGAAAATCTGGGTCTCCAGATTGCAACAATTAAGGGTTACATAGCAGTGCCTTCTATTTTCAAGCACACTTCAGAGGAGGATTCATATTTTACCATCCCTCTGATTGTTATATTCTTGAAAGGCCTTACTAATGTACATCCACCAGCAGTGGTTGAAGTGGGAGGGAGCGGTTGGGAGCGGTGCTCCTCTACTTTTCTAAATTAAGTTTTACTGTTCCTATACCTTTATTCTACAAATAAACCGTTCCGGAATTATTTCGTTTTGAAATAAAGGTGTAGGAAGAAGTTGAAACTTGCACTTTGAGTGCACTACATTGAACATTTCCTTAAACAGCAGGTGCATGTGTTTGGGGGTTTGTTTTACAAGTGGGAGGGGGCGTGGTGATGGGGTTTGTGGGGAGCGGGGGCAGGCCATTAGGGAACATAGTTCCACTACTACTTTTTGTACACTTCGACCACTGTCCACCAGTCCCATTCAATGTCCCTGTATGGGATCTCAATCTAGTGTTAAGATTTTTAACATGCATTCCCATTGAGCCTTTACACTCATCCCCATTAAGACTCTTCACATTAAAAAACGTTTTGCTTATTGAAGTAACGTCAGCCTGCAGGGTGCTGACGCTTGAGTTGCAGGCCCTTTTCCTGTAAACCTCCACATGTAGTGTTCCATAAAGACAATGTAAGGAAAAATGGCTTGCTGGGCTGGAAAAGTTCTTCATTAGGGGTGTTTGGTGCAAGAAAGGGGGAAAAAGGACACTTCCCATGAACCTTTGGGCAGCAGTTGGCTGGAATGAGGCAGGTGCTGCCAACTGCTATTTAAGAGCTCCTTCAGCCCGTGCTGCCTGTTAGTGATTGTTGGCGTGGCACGGGCCAGAGGGAGCAGGTGTTCAGGCGGAGCATGTGGGATTTGCCTCATGCAGGACCGGGGTCGGGCTGTGAATGCATGATGACCCGGGCCCGGCGGTGAAGGCAGCGATGCGAGGCAGCTCTTTAATGAGAGCGGCGTAAAGCACGGCAGGAGTCCATACACCGTGGGAGAATCGCTGCCTGGGGAGGTGCCGGTGAGCCCCGCACACCTCAGTTAAGTGTTGCCATGAATGTGTGTGGTAATTTACGCTGCGGCTCTTGTGACGGTCTTGTTGGAGAGTATTCGCCGTGTCAGTAAACTTTGCTATGAACTCGCGCACACCTGTTCTATTAAGTGTGTGGACCTGCTATGAACTAGCGCACAACTATTCTATTATTGTGGAGACTTTTGCTATGAACTAGAGCACGACTGTGTTAATGAGGGTGCGGTTTGGAAACGCACATGGTCACCCTTTGTTGCATTAGAACGCATGTTAGGATAATGCAGGTGTTCCCAGGACTGTTAAGAACACTTGTGAGGGGGAAAGCAGTGATCTGAGAATATCGTGAAGTAACGCTATGTTTGTGGCAACTCCTTGTTTCATTTTATGTCGTATCAATTCATCATGTGTTAAGTCATGTTAAGTGTCAGCAGGATGTTTAAGAGCCGTAGTATGAGCGTTAAGGCACACGTTGGGGGCATTATGAAATAAGTACTTGCCTGGAAATAATCATTCTTGGTACAGGAGTATAGAGGTGTTCTAAGTGTATGTGTATTCCATCCATGCTTCATGTGCTTATGTTTGTGGCCATCTCAGGAAATATTCACCAAGGCAGGGTGGAGAGCTGGTATTTTAAATAAGAAGAATACTAACTGTAAGAGTTTGGAAGTAAGACAAGTTATGCTATATGTTCTATGTTTTGTATGTTATCCAATTTCCTTTTTCCGGTTATCGTAAACACCCCCTCCCTATCCACAGTCTCTCCCTAACCCTCTTCCCCCCTTAGGCTGCCTCAGGGTGCCTGTGTTTATCACAATCAGCAACCAGTGGCAACCAAGGGTCGATGGGTCACAACATTTGGCTTCCGTGGCTAGGAAAGAGTTGTGTATACTCCAGGGGTGACACAGACAAGGTCATTTTCAAGGTAAAGCCTTCTTTTTTTACCGAAGGTAGTCTACGACTTCCACTTGTCACAAGAAATTACCTTACCAACTTTCTATCCACCTCATCACCCAGGAAAGGAGGAGGAGAGGTTGCATAGACTGGAACCAAAAAGGGCTCTCCGTGTTTATATATACAGAATGGTTATATTTCGCCAACATGACCAATTATTCATTGGCTATACTGGCCCCAAATTGGGTCTTGCGGTTACTAAACAAACCATATCCAGATGGATCTTCCTGGTTATTGGCGAATGCTACAGATTAGCGGGCAAGGACCCGCCGGAAGGCCTAAGGGCACATTCCACAAGGGGCATGGCAACATCTGCTGCTCTTCAAAGAGGTGTCCCAATCAATGATATTTGTTCAGCGCCCACTTGGTTGTCTATCCATATCTTTGTGAGACATTACTGTCTGGATTCATCTTCCAGTCAGGGAGGGCAATTTGCAAATGCGGTCTTTCATTCAGTCCATGATTAGATCTAAATATAATTAGTACTCCCACCGCCAAATTATTACTGCTTTGGGAGTCTATCATAACATGAGGAATACGTGGGAGGACACAATCCATTTGAAGAACAAGTTACTTACCCCTGGTAACGGTCTTTGGATTGGATGTTCCTCCCACGTATTCCTCATCGCCCCTCCCAGCCTAACCGGCATACAATTTGTGTTATTACACTTCATGCTTTCTGTGAGCCTACGGTCTATGGTACGCCTGGTAATTCATCTTCAGGAGGGGGGAAAAACAGAACTGAAGCTAACGGGCTGTGCGCTATTTATACCAAAGATGTCGACCGTCGAACAGAGGCCCTCGAGGGACATCGACGAGACAGCACACAGCGCCCCCTGTCAAAAAATAAATTTTACGAAGCAGCTTAAACTGGAGATAATTATCATAAGATGAGGAATACTTGGGAGAAACATCCAATCTAAAGAATGTTTCCAGTGCTAAGTTACTTTGTTTTTCTACTTAAACCGGCTGGGCCACAACACTGTGCATCTTAACCCTCTGTGTCAGTCTTGGCCATTAGGGTAACCTGCATTCCTCTTGCTGTTTCCTCTGAACCCCTTGTCCTTCTTCGATGATCTGCTTCTGGCTCTCTCCCTCTCTAAGAGGATGGGATCACGGTAAGCGAAAGTCATTCCACAGGATGGTAAATTAATGATATCATCTGGGGGTCATGCAGGTGGAAGTGTTGATCACGAAATGCTGTCAAAATTGATCAAGATTCAGTCGAGAAGGGAGTGTGAAGGGGTACGCTGTAGAGGGAGGGGGGAGGAGGGCACAAGCTAATCCCCATTGGTGCTCCTAGTAAGATCAGTTAAATAACTCAAGTGGACCCATGGGGGATAGAAGAAATAAAAGGCTAGTAAATAATGGGATAGAGTGCATCGATGTGAGAGGGTAGGAAGGGAAAAGGGAAGAAGAAATGTTTGACCTCAATATTTTTTGTCCTGTTTGATAAGAGGTCTAAGTTTTTTATACTGTAATTATTTGCTTTATATGAAAACATGCAATAAAAAGAAATTGACAAAAAAAATTGTTTTGCTGACATACATTTTTTAACCACATTTTGTACCACAGAATGCGGGGAGAGACCCTCATCTCCCACTCATTGCCCCTCCCTGCACATCCCACCCCTTCCAATATTGCATGACACTAACCCACCTTCTACATTTTAGTGGTTACAAAACAGGGACATAAATTAGATAAAAAAACAGTTATGGATTGAGTTATACACCTAATACTGTCTAACTGCTGTCAATTTGAGGTCTAGCATTATTAAATATTGCCGTTGATTGTCATAGTGGTCGTTGGCAGGCTGATTGAATGGTTACGTTGGAACTCTGTTTTATGCTCATGAAAGATTTTCTTTTAATGAGTACTAGTCCTTATACCTAGAAATATTTTTAGGAATCTGGCAACATAAAATGTCATTTAATTGTACAAATGAATTGGTGGTTTCTTCCTCCAGATCTGAAAATCAAACGATAACTAATGTTCTCTTGCAGTGCCACATTGAAAGATAAAGAACATTTTCTGTCTGCTGCTCAGGAGAGCCTACACACTGAGTGTAAAAAATGGGAGCAGCAGCAAGCTATGTGGGAGCAGCAACAGCTTCAAACCCGTCTAAGTGAAGATCAGAGGAATAGGACAATTCAGGTAAGGTGCCGTGGCACAATATACACTCACTATCCAGGGCCAACGGGATTGGAAACAGGCCTATATTTTCTATACTCCTTGTATTTCCAGTCCCAATTCACACATTACCTCATTTGCTCCTACAATGCGTATGAGACCCTGCCGAATTTGTGAACACCCGAACCTTTAATGCATAATCAATATTCCTTTTTATTCATGCAACAGCTGTTAATCCTTTTAGGATGATATTTCAATTGGATTTTCCAGGGTGGAGAAGCACCACCAGTGGTACCTGGTAATATTTGTAGCTACCTGCACTTATGCCTAGAAATGACACTAATGTTTTGAGACTTTTTAGCTCATGTTGAGGAAATATTGCAGCTTTAAATACTTTATAGACAGTATATCCTTCTCTTGTCTGATTGACAAAAATGTACCACTGTCTGTGGTATTGGAGAGTCTGCCATGACGGGAACAACGGCTCCTGTTGTGGTACAATGTTGTCCTCGTACTGTAGGTTTTTCCTGGGATCTAGTATTCCCATTGATCAAAGGAAAACTGCTTTGAAGTCAGAAAAACTTGGTTTCTCTATTTAGAGGCAGGTACACTCATTGGTGCACTTTCTTGTCAAATTGATTTGGGGGTAGGGAAAAGGACATCTTGTTGGGAGTCCCAGTTTTCTGTCTGACCATATAGTAATATAATTGCTCAGGGAAATAGATTGTACACATTCTCCATTTTCATGTGAACTTTTAGTAGGTGTACAAATTTATTTGGGTTCTAAATAGATTTTTAAGAACTGTTTATAAAGTGTGCAAGATGGACATAGTAGTGAAATTTCTCATTGTTAATGTTAAAGGGCACTTGTACCGCACACTATCACCATCGGAATGGCCCCCTGGCGCTCTGGCGGATCTGAAAGGAGTGTGTGTGTAGGGGGATGGGGGAGTTGGGGGGGGTTAATAGGGTATAGCAGGAATAGGTAGAGTGAGATTTGTAATATCCTGTTGACAGCCTCAGTTCCGTAGGCACTGTTTGCTGAGCTTCGGTGCGATTTTTGGGTCGGTACAACTCCCATGTGCTGTTGTGCATGACTGTGTTTGCTTTGTTGTTGCAGTGTGGTGAAGTGCGTGCGGACTGCTCTGCAGAGATATTTGTGTTAGAGAAGTGTATGTGGAAATTGTTTTTAGAGTTGGGTTATTGGGAATTTTTCTTACCTTGTTTCTTTGGACTCCTGTGCTAATCTTCTCTGTCCGTTCTGTGTGTTGGGTATTATGTGGCAGTTTAATCGACCGGCACTGCTTGTGGTGGAAGTTTTCCCTCTGTATCTTTCTTGTGGTTTGTGGGCCTGAGAGGTTGTGATGGCCTCCCCCTGGCTAGAGATGATTAGGTTAGGGGATTTGGGTGACTCTCTGGGTTTCTAGTGCAGGATCCCTACCTGCCGGGGGTCGGTACCCTGAGCCCTCTTGGGTTGGCAGCATTGGTTGATAGTCCCTCTGTCTGTGTCTGGGGTCCTGTTTCCAGGGTATTGATTAAAGTGGGATATTGTATGGGATAGTTGTTCTTCAGCTTTTCTACCTGTTGTTGTTTTTTTGTGTGTACTTTTTTATGGGTTGAGCTCTGTTTCCAGGCGGTTGTTTTTCCTAGTCATTACCTTCTGATTCTGATGTGAAGAGCCAAGTCTTAAGTAGTTTCCTGAATTTGAAGTGATCCTTTGTATTGCATATGTTTTTTTGTGAGGCAATTCCAGATTTTTGCTGCCAGGTGGGATAATGACGACCCTCCAAATCTTTTCTTATTGTATGGTTTTGGTTTTTGGGGAGCGTCGGTGCTTGATCTGAGTGGTCTTGCCGGAAGGTAGATGCTTAATTTCTTTTGTAGGAATTCTGCTCCTTGGCCATGAATTGCTCTGTGCGTTATGCACTTTGTTTTGAACCTTATTAGTTGTTTGATGGGTAGCCAATGTAGAATTTTTAGCGCTATGGTAATCTAAGCAGGAGTCTGGCTGCTGCGTTTTGGATACGTTGTAGTTTAAGTAGGCATTTCGGCATTCCAAGGTATAGGCTGTTGGCGTAGTCTATTCTAGACAGGATGGGGGAGATGATGGTCAGTGTTTTATGGGTGAAGCAAAAGAAAAGTAGGCTCCTTTTTACAGTGTGCAGGAGGAAAAAACATTTCTTGATTGCGTTTACTTGTTCTAGTGTTAGTTCATTGTCCATCAGGGCTCAAAGATGTTTTACTGTTGTTGACAGCGTCGGTGCTGTTCCTAGTTCTGTCAGCCATGGGATGTAGTGGTTATTTTCCCTGTTTTGGGGTATAACCATTATTTCTGTTTTGCCTGGGTTGAGTTTGAGGCTATTTTGTGTTCTTCCAGCCGTAGAGTTCTTATAGACAGTTTTGCAGCATTGTTTTCTTCATGTGTGTCTTGTATTTTGTAGATGATTGTGTGTCATCAGCGTAGTTGTAGCCAGTGAAGCCGTGTCTTTTAATGAACTTAATTAGTGGAGTCAGGTAGATGTTGAAGAGCAGTGGAGACAATGATGATCCTTGTCGTACTCCACAGGTGGTTTCTCTTGGAGGGGAATTAAAAGGTTTAATACAGACGGTTTCTTTTCTATCGGTTAAGAATGATCTGATCCAGAGTAGTGCTAGGTCGGTGATTCCCATTTCTTTCAGTCTTTTGAAGAGGTCATGATTGACTATGTCGAATGCTGCAGAGAGGTCCAGAAGTATCAAAGCTGAGCTTGTGTCAGAGTCTGCATGTGTCTTTAGATCGTCCCAGATTGAGAGGAGTGACTATTCCGTTCCTCTCATAGGTCTGAAGGCAACTTGTGCCTGGTCCAGTAGTTGGTGCTTTTCTATGTGTTCTTGTGTTATTCCATAGACGTATGTTTTGAGTAGTTTTGCTGGGTAGGGGATGTTTGAGATGGGTCTCTAGTTGGAGAGGTCTTCTACGTTGCCTGCTGTGTCCTTGAGTGGTTTGATGTATGCCAATTTGAAAGGTCTGGTCGGTGGAGCAGCAGAGCTTCGCCGTTCAATTTTCAGAGTCCCAAGAGATACTGGCGCAAAGATTCTACTGCCCTAGAGTCAGTCTCTCTTGGATGCTGGGTATCTAGTGCATTCTGTCTGCTGTTTTTGCTGTGGAGGGACAAGGACCTCCTCATCCTTGTGCCACTACTTCCCTGTTTGTTGTTTTTATGTGTGTTATTCTGCCCCAGGAGTCCTCTCTGGACCTGTGGCAGTGCAGATCTTTATTCTTATTATTGGTGAACAATACTCATGGGCTTCCCGTATTGCACTCATGGGTAGGGGTGCGCCTTGGTACCTCTAGTGTGTGTTTTTGGGCACCTTTGTGTTGCCCACAGATCTTGGTATGGGCTGGTGGCAGCTACATGCAGACTTGACAGTGGATTTGGGTCGCCTCCATTTTTGGATGGCCAAACCCTGCATAGGAATCAATGGATTGCTGAACAAAGGCACCATGGCCACTGACATGGCTTCCTGCCTTTCCCTTCCTGCTTCTGAAAGTCCTGGCTCTGTTTCCCTTCCCCTGATTGGATGTTGGGTGGAAGGACCATCTATGGCTTCCCCTGCTAGACTGGGAGAAGCCTTCCCAGGGACTGGTTGTTTTGTATACACCTTAGGGGTGGAACCTGAATGAATGTGAAGGGGAGTCAATTCACATTCTGTGTAGTGGGTTTTTCGTTTTGGTTGTGTATCACAATGCATTTGGTCTATCTGAGCCAGCCCTGTCTGAAACTGAAGTGAATGCAGTGTGTGCTCTGAAAGGCTGGACGTTTCCCCCATTACACATCCACTGTTTTCAGTGTCTGGCTTTTGGGTGAATGGCCTGAATATCTGTGAGCCTCATTGGGTGCTGCATGATGAATTCCCTACTGTGTGATTGTTGACTGAGCCAGCTCTGCCTGAGTGAATGGGGATTTGTGTATAACAGGAGATCCCTCTCTTATCTCTGTGTCAGAAGCTGCAAGTCAAAACCAGAAGTCAGAAGTTTGTATCATGAATCCAACTGGAGGAAGAAATCTGCGACTACAAACCTTCAAGAAATCCAAAGGCTGCTGTGCTGATTCAAGGACTGATCAAGAGAGGACCTGGACAGGAGTTCTTTTTCCAATAGCTGCGAGCGGACATCGTGCAACTGCTGTTCTTTGCCTGAAGTGTCCTGGAAGCCCGTCCTGAGTGCCTGCCGTCCTGCAGCGGTATCTTTGTGGACCCAGAAGAAGAGTGCCCGGACATCTTGAGCCCAAGAAGTCCACCACCGTTGTCTTGTATCCGGAGGTTGTCCATGACCAGAAGAAAGCCAGATGTTAGGGAGAATTCTCTTTTTAGGCTGAATTTCCTAACCTAGTGAGTCCCCCAGCAGCTTTGCTGGATTTTTGGGGTTTATTTTTTCTCCTGCCAAGAGTGAGACTCTTTACCCTCACTCTTGGACATGATTTGAGTGTGTTCCTTTGACTCTAGATGTGTTTAATGGGCTATGGGGTCTTTTACTCCATAGGGCTGCATGTGTTTTTGTGATGTGTGTTACACAGTACCCTCAGTGCAGTAACACAGGGGTGTCATAGTGACCCCCAGTATCGACTCCATACCCTGGGACTGATTACTGTCTCCCAGGGCATGTAAAGTCACCATTGACTTTGCTAGTCTTAAATTCTGAAAAGAACCAGTACAAACCATCATATTGTGGACGTACTGGCTGGGGCAATTCGATTGCCCTGGGGTCTGTTAGTCGAGGGGGCACGTCTCCGTCCCCCCTGATCGAGTTTTGGCTGGTGGCAGTGGATACTACTTTTTATATTCAACCACGAATATTTCTCTATGGGATTTTCCCATTGTTCGAGGCTACTATCTTTATTTGTTTAATTAAGATAGCCTCGAACGTACCGCCGGTTCATTTAATTATTATTAATTCTCCGGTTGGTATTTTTTGCCAAAACTCGGTTCTAAAATGGCGTTTGTGTTCTCGTCTGTGACTCCAACCCAAGTCGAGCCCTTTGTTCCACTTTTTGGCGGGCTTCTTCACAGAAGCACTCCAAAGTGGTGCCACTCTGTCTGGGGTACTTAGGAGGGGGATTTAGGCACCCTGGACTGAGTTGCCTAGGCAACTCAAGTCGCACTCCGTCCTGATTGGCCCAAGTGGTGAGCCGGCCGGCTCACCACTTAGCATGTTTGAGTGACAGCTAGGCTGAGTGAATGGGGGTTTTCTGCATAAAAGCAGGGCTTTGGGGACTGGAACTTCAGAAGTCGCCACAGGACCTAAGAATCCGACGAGGGAGAAGCTGAGCCGACCTGCCACGACGACACCACCAGTGGAGCCCTGTTGGATCGTCTCACCACTTTTCCCAACGACAGAGGAGATCTCCCGTCGGAGAGTCTTCTTCCTTTGACTGGTGGGGATAACCAGTTTCACCGTCTTTTCGCCTTCCCGATGCATCTCGTGGCCGCCTTGCCTGTGCCAAGCACCCCGGCAACCGGAATACCACGTTTTACCACGACCGCGAAATAAAGGGTAATACCTTTAACCGGAAAACTCCGCGGCTGGTTTCTTCCCTGGCAGTGCAACGACCTTCAGCTTTCCTCCAAGTCTAGATCTTCTCTTCCCCTGGACGACGCCGAGACTTGCACCCGCTGCCAGGAACAACTGCCACCGCTGGAGGATCCTTCCCACTTAAGGTACCGTGTTCCGCCCGGCTTCCCTTGCCACTGACTGTACGGGGTAGATTTAGCCCCCGGCTTTCGAACCTGGGTTAGCCTGGGACACCCTGGCTAAACTTTTCTCTGCCTCTCTAAACTCTTTTCAAACTCTCTGCAAGACTTTCAAAGCCTAGTGTAACTGTGTGATCTTGGGCGCATTTGTGCTCTGCTCTCTCTAAGAGTGGGCCCAGCCTATGGACTTTGGCTCACAAGTGACTTTTGCTCTTCTGCCTTGTTAAGTGTTCCTAAATCTTAGAGTGGTGTATCTTTCCATATTCTGTCTTTTTCCCTCCCTTCTTCATGAACTTATTGGAGTGCCATCTATAGTTAAGCGCTCACCTCTGTCTGGAAATAAGTAGTGTTAACTAAGACTTATCTGATAAGGAATAAGGGTTGTATATATTATAATAGTAACTGTGTTTAGAGTGTTTTACAATAAGAGTGCTGGAGTGTTTCAAACAGTGTGTTTTTAAATAAATAATTATATACTTTGATACTAAAGCTCTGGTCAGTGTTTGCTTGTATTATTGTATCTGAGTGCCTATTGTGTATACTTTGCATACTGCCTAACTCTTCTTGAGGGAAGTCTGACTGCTCAGCTACCAGGTAAATCTGGGTGGTACAGACTGCTACCAAGTGGGTTTACTGCTGACACCTGTAGTCCTAAATCTTTTGCAGTGTTCCCAAAGGGAACTGCACAGGTTTCTGCTTAACACCAGACTGCTGTGTATTGCCCTAAAGGGAAGGGAGGCGGGGCTTCCCTGGCATAGTGTTGCTCGCAAGTTCCAACAGACTGAAGAAATCTTCAAGTGGCACTGAAACTACGACATCTGTTCACTTTACTACGGCTGAAGAAGTACAGTGTTGCCGCCTGCAGAGAAGTACAGACTCCCCCATCGAGTCTTAAGTTTTTCCAAACCAAAGGTTATAGCATAACCCTAGCCACAAGTCATTCTTGCTTGCACCTTTCAATCTCTGGGTGCCAGCCAACTAGTGCTGCCCACTCCACCCCCAAACCCCACAAACACCATTTGCATGCATTTCCCAGGTAAACTCGGGGGAGAAGTGGGGGAGGATTAATTCTAGAACAATCCCAGACAGTCAGCCCTTGCATTTCTACCCAATAAGTTAATCCGGATCTAACTGGGAATGTGGTTGTTTAATGTATATGACTCGTTGGTCGACATACATCATCAACCCAATATTTTATTGTTTAAAGCTTGGGCCTAGTTCAAGAGCAGTGGAGTAGTGCACAGAGCGAGATGGCCAGCGGTTTGGGTTGGCACATTTTAACAGTAGTGCAGTACTGCGAGTTGTCTGCATTAGTATGTGTGGCAATTGGGATTAGTCCTAAATCAGGTATTTTTGAAAAGGCCATGTTTTGAGAGATTTGTGAAAGTTTTGGGGGCATTCTAAGCCGATAGCTGGATTGAGTGCCACGGGAGGGGGGTGGGGTGTGTGTGTGTGTGTGTGTGACACAAAGCATTGTGTGTGGGTCCTCTTTGGATAAGTTGTGATTCAAGCCGGTTGGCCTATTTTCTACTCGTGACTGCTTTGTCGATATTGTCTTGAATGGTATACTGTCCTGGAGAGGAAGCCAATGTCGATTGCGTATGACGGGGGTAATTCTGTCAAATATCCATGCATCCGTAATAGATGCTGCCGTGTGGTGGACTGCTTTTAGGAGAGCCAAATGAGCAGCTTGGAGCCCCATCAGGAGGGCATTTCCCCCATCGATGTGCAAGACTACAAATGCCTGCACTACAGTCCAGAAGTCCTGTAGTGAGATGAAGGGTTTGATTTTACAAAGGGTGGCGATTTGCAGTAGGCCATTTGGGCCTTGCTGAATCTGAGAATTGTGGATTAAATCTTTCTAATGCATCTTATTAAGCCATTGTTGGGCAAGTTGTTGTTTAGGGAGAGGACTGATGAGGACAAATGTAGTGTTGGATGGGTTAAGTTAGATGTAGACAATTGATATGGATGTTGGCTAGGTAATCGCAAAGATGGCTGATGTCCTGTGGACTTTTTACTCTCATGTGCTTTCTGTGTATTGGTGGATGGCTATATCGGGATCCTTGAGGAGTGGAACCAGAGGCTCCATGTTAAGGTTAAAAGCATTGGTGACCAAATAGAGCCTTGGGGGACTCCATAGGCGACTGGGAGTCGGTTAGAATACAATGTGTTCACCTGGATGCCCTGGTGTCTGCCCAAGAGGTAGGAGAAAAATCAATTCAGGACAGTTCCAGAGAATCCCATCCTTCAGCAAGGAGGGAGAGGAGGATGTGATGTGATGTGGTGTTTGATGGTGTCGAAATCACACAAGAGATCCAGGAGGACGGGGAGGCAAGAGTCACCCTTATCCATGAGTTGGAGGGCATCATCCACCACCTGGATGGTGGCTGTCTCTGTGCTGATCTTGGGGCGGAACCCTGACCGATAATCATTTAGGAGGTGAATGTGTTTAATTCTGGCGAGTAGTTGTGTAGAGACTACGTTTTCCAAGATTTTGCAGCTAAACGGGAGGTTCATAATGGATCGGTGGTTGGCCATGTCGTATGGGTCTATGCTGTTTTTATTTTCAAAAGAGAGGTTATATAAGACCAGTCTCGAGGGTGTCTGAGAATTACCTTTCAGTTAGGGAGGCATTAATTGTACTTAGGAGCATGTTGATCGCCAGACCCAACAATTCTTTAATGATGGTGGTCAGAATATCAGCCGAGTAGGAATTAAGTTTGAGGGAGGCTATCATTTTTAGGTGGCCCGGAAGAGAGAGGGAGGAGAGAATTCGGTCTAGAGGGGGCAGTTTGCATGCTTGGGTGCAAGGTGCACGAATGCTGTGGCAGGTTGATCCAATGATCTTATCAGTTTGTATCTGTTTTTTTAATTAAAACAATTGATGATTCCATCGCATTTACCCTGAGTTTCTGGCACCTCAGAGTCAGGTGATAGTTTGATACAATGCTTTACTACATCAAAGAGGGCTTTGCTCCGGTTAGAGGCTGCCACCATGGTGGTGGAGTATTAAGCAGCTTTGGCTTCAGTAATCAAAATCCTATGGTTGGAGAGATTTGAGGTTGGTGCGGTCTCCAGACTTACGTTTTTGCACCATTGGTTCTCCAGGGCTTTGAGTGTTAGTTGGAGACAAGCTCAGGTGTGTACCTAGGGGCGGATGTTTTGGTCTTGGCGCAGGTGGTTTTTAGGCGGGCATGAGTGTCTGTCCAGATGTGCAGTGTGAAGGTGTCGCATGCCTCTGTTCCTTGATGTTGCAGTCAATCTGGACTCGTCCACGATTGAGTTGAATCGATCTCTGGTGCTGACATAAGCTGGCACAGGAACTGGGCACAGTGACCAAACATTGAAGTGGTAATGTGGTGTAGCCCTGCCGTTGTTTCCCTGTACCATGAGAAGACACCCCAGGGATTAACGTGGGCAAAGGCAGTGAAAGAACTTATCCAAGGTGTCTGGCAGATGGCTAACATCAAGAATCTCCCCAAGAAGTTCCCCAGAAGCTCAAAGTCTCCAGAGTCTCCTCCTTCTCCCCTCATTTCCAGTGTTATGCTGATGACGGACAGCTTTCCTTCAAACTTCCCTCTACTACCTCCTCTTCCTACTTGCTCATCCCTGATTGTCTGACCGCCATCCAGACATGGTGCACAGCTAACAATCTCCATTTTTTTTTTAAACATGTTTATTTTAAACAGGCAGGTTATGACAATACAAAGCTTAATCACTTGCGACATGAAGCATAAAGCAATACCACTTGACGCTCTTCCCAAGCCACCCTCCGATCTTAAGTTCCGTCTTCACGCCCCCGCTGGGGATCTCCATCCTGAACAGTTCTCCTGGCCAGTTGGGGCTTGAATGTCAGGGCCGGGAACCTTTGGTCAAAATCCAAAACCGGACCCCAGATGTTATGAAAGCGATGTCTTCCCCGGCAGCCGTCACCTTCTCAGCGAGCAAGATGTCCCAGACTTTCATCCACCAGAAAGGCATGAGCGGGCCTTCCGTCGTTTTCCAGGTGCGGGCTATCACGTTCCTGCCAGCCAGTAAGCATTGGGGTAATCGTTTGGCCTTAGGACCAGACCTTGGGTAGATCCCGGGGATCGGTGCTCCAAGGAGAATACGTTCGGGGTCCAAGGGCAGTTGCACCTGAGTGATGTCCGCTATCGTTGCTAAGCATTGTTTCCAAAAGGCTTGAGCCTTGGGGCAGGACCACCACATGTGGAAGAAGGAGCCTATTTGGCCGCATTGTCTCCAGCATTGTGGGTCAAGTGTGTGGTTCATGTGATGAAGTTTTAGGGGAGGGTAGTACCAACGGAGGAGGATCTTGTAGGCGCATTCTCTGTTTGTGATGCATGATGATGAGGAGGTGTGAGCCCGGGACCAGATGTCAACCCAATGTTGGTCTTCAATCGGATGGCCCAGGTCCACCTCCCATAGGGCAATGTACCGAGTCTTGGAGGTTAAGAAATCCGTTTGGAGGCGTTGATATAGAGTGGAGATTCTCCCTCGGGGCGGGAGCTCATTAAGGGTCAACTCGATGGCTGTGGGGGGACGAATAGCTGCCTGGCGAGTCTGTGGATGGGTGCACCAGTGGCACAGCTGGGTATATGTGGATCTATCCTGTTCCTGGATCCTAAAGAGTTCTTTGCATCGCTCAAAGGTGCAGGGTTGGCCCCCTTCAAAAAGTTGTCCCAGAGTCTTCAGGCCTCCTGCAATCCAGGACTTAAAATTCCGGGCAGACAGACCAGGTGAAAAGGTCGGGTTCATAAACACCGGGGAGAGGGGGCTGAGCCCCGTCGGGATCCTCTTCTGTTTCAACGCCTTGTTCCATACCGAAATGGTGTGTTTGGTGGTTGCTGGAAGATTCCGCCACTGTCGCTGCTCCGGAGGGGGGATATGTGGGAGAAAGCGGTTGCGCCTGTTCGAGGTCCACCCATCTAGGGCGGTGGTAAGGATTTGCCACGATTGGATACAGGACAGCTGAGCTGCCATTTGGTATTTCTCTAGGTCTAGGACCCCGAGGCCACCGAATTTCGCGCTGCCCAGCATCGTGGATTTAGGGATTCTGGGTTTTTTCCCCTCCAACTAAACTGCAGCATTTTCTTCTGTAGGTGTTGAAGGGCTGGCGCCGGAACCGGCACCAGAAGTGAGCAGCAAGCGTACAGAAATCTCAGTAGTAAGTTCATTTTACAGGCTGTAATACGGCCCATCAGCGATATCTCTTGTGCCGCCCAGCGCTTCAAATCTGCCTCCAGGTTTGTAAATAATGGGGGGAAATTACCCCGATAGACCTCGCTTGGGTTGGCCGGGATCTGGACTCCTAAGTAGCTGATTCCCTTGGTCGTCCATTGTATTGGGCACAGAGGGATTAGGGCTGCTCAGTCTTCCCGGGTTTTACCCACTCCCATGGCAGCTGATTTCCAGAGGTTGATGGCAAAGCCTGTGACCCTTCCATAGCTCGCTATCTCAGCCAGGGCTTGAGAGAGGGAGGAACAGGGCTTCGTGATAGTCAGGAGGACATCGTCTGCATATTGGGCCAGCTTGTGGTGTGCCGGGCCTGATTGAAAGCCTTCGACTGCAGGGTTCAACCTGATCCGTTGGGCAAACGGTTCCATGATTAGTGCGAAGAAGAGTGGCGACGGCAGGCATCCCTGTCTGGTTCCGCAAGTTAGGTTGATCGGGGAGGAAAGGGTGCCATTAACTGTGAGAAGAGTTTTGGGAGCTTTGTAGTTCACCAGCGTCATAGTGCAGAATTCCGGGCCAAATCCAAAGGCCTCAAGGGTGAGCCTCATAAAAGTCCAATCCACTTTGTCGAACGCCTTGGTTGCGTCCAGGGCCAGAAGCACCAGCTCCCGGGAGTCTCGGGAGGCGAGTTCCTCCAGGTCTAAGGCCCTTCGAATGTTGTCGGCCGTGGAGCGGTGTCTGAGAAAGCCACTCTGATCCGCACTGATTATCTCCGGCAAGACTGAGATAGTCGTGTTGCTAAGAATTTAGAGTATATATATATATATATATTGCAGGGCAATGGGTCTATATGACGCAGGGTTCTTCGGATTGCCTCCAGGTTTAGGTAGTAAGACCGTAATTGACTCCTGGCTGGACGGGGTTATAGTGCCCGTGGTCCTGAACGAGTTGAACAACTACCAGAGGCGCTAATAATTGGGGTTTGTAAATCTTGTAAAACGTGGTTGTAAATCCATCAGGGCCAGGGGCTCAGGATTTAAGGGCTTTTATTGCCTCGTCCACTTCCTCACCGGTAATCGGCGCCTCCAGAGAGTCACAGGCTGTTCTGGTGGGCTGTTGCGAGCTGTAATTTGTCCGGCCAGCGTAATGGACCTTGCCTTGTTGGTCCCGCAGGCCCACAATCGTGTTGTTCCTCTTCGCCTTGGCAGGTTTGGCCACCAGTAACTTATTCGCTTTGTTGTTCTTAGCATAATAAAATTGTTTAGCTTTTGCCATTTGGTGGGCAGTGTGTTCGGCGTAGTGGGCCTCGATCTTTTTTTGCGCTATCCGGATGGCCCGCTGGGTTTTAGGGGTCCAGCCCTTCTCCTTATGGGTCCTTTCTGCTTTTTTAAGTTCTTCCTCAAGACCCTGGCGAGTTTGTCATTTATGCCTGTGATAGGCCGCTCCTTGCGCAATCAGTTCTCCCCGCACTACTGCTTTCATTGCGTCCCAATTGTTGGCGGTAGAGGTGTCTTCGCTGGGGTTTTCCTTAAAGAAGTTGGTGATCGTGGTTGCGATCGCGTCTCTGAGTGGCATCTTGTTAAGAATCGGATCATATAGTGTCCATCTGCACTGTTGGGGTTTAGACGGTTCCTGCACTCGGTTTTCTAGGGTCACCGGGGCGTGATCAGACAAGATTCTGGAGCCAATTGTCACATTGTTGGTGAATGTGAAGATTTGCGGGGATACTAGGAGAAGATCTATCCTGGAGAAGGTTCTGTGGACATAAGAATAAAAGGAAAAGTCTCTTTCGGATGGGTGGAGTACCCTCCATGAGTCCACCACCTCCAGAGTTCTGAATAGTTGCAGGAGAGCCAGGGCTATGATGAGGTCTCCGGCAATGGCCGGGTGCGACTTGTCTTTCGTGGGGTCCGGGACCCCATTGAAGTCCCCAGCAATCACTATCTGGCCCTCCAGAAACGGAGAGAGAGTCGTACTCAGGGACTCATAGAACAGCGCCTGGCCTGAGTTGGGTGCGTATTCAGAGATTATAGAGTAGAGTTGTCCCAGCAGCAGGCATTTCACCGCCATGTACCACCCCTCCGGGCAGCTTATGGAGTCTAGAATCTGAGGGTTCAGTCCCCTCCCAAATAGGATAGCCGTGTCACCCCTCTTGGAGTTCCCAGATGCGAAGAGTTGCTTCGGGAAGTTTCGGGAGCGTAGGCGGCTGTGGTGTGCCGGCAGCAGATGGGTTTCTTGTAGCATAGCTACTGCTGCATCGTCATTCTGAAGCTTCTGTAGGATGGACTTGCGTTTGCTGGGTGAATTCAGTCCCTTGACATTCAGGGAGACGAACCTCAAAGTCCGATGTTCCGGGGCTAGTTCCGGGACCGCTGACAAGTCCCGGGGGAGAGGGGGAGATGTAGAGGGATCAGCCATCATGTCGTGGAGTGTGTGGCCATTCATTAACCTGCCTATGGGGTTTTTGCTCGCGCCGCCAAAGGGAGGGCCGAGTTTTAACTGGGGGTGGCGGACCTTTTGCAGGTCTAGAGCCTCCCTTGGCCAACGGGGCCATAGAACAGTATGTAGCCAACGTGGCTAACCTTACAGGTAGTCTCAGTGGATCGTTCCAAGGACTCATAGGTGGACTGTGCCTTGGAACCGGGCATGGGCCGTGGAATAATGCCCGCTGCTTTTTGGGGATGGAGCTCATCTGTGTTCCTGTGGGTGCTGATCGGCTTCATGGTGCCGGACTGACGAACCGGGACAGAAAGTGGTGGCTTCATCATGGGACCGCATCCGGCTACTTCCTCCTCTGGAATCTGGGAACCCTCGACCAGGAATTTTGTGTGGGGTTAGGGGAGGCCACAAGGTCTGAGTCAGCCGTTGCCTCGGAGGGCAGGGAAGGCGGAGGCTTGGAAGCATCTGGGCGCAGGATGTTTTCAGCATCTTCCAGGTGGCTAATTTTCCTTAGTGAGCCCTTATAGGAAAATTGCAAAGCTGTGGGAAAGAGCCATCTGTAGCGGATTTTTTGGGCTTGAAGAAGAGTGGTTAGTGGGCGGAGGGCTCGCCTCTTTTGGAGAGTAAGAGGGGAAAGGTCCTGAAAGATCTGGAGGGAGGTCCCTTGGAATGTAATTTCGTCTTTGGAGCGGCTTATCGCCGAGATGGCTTTCTTCGTGGTAAAGAAGTGCACCCTAGTGATGACGTCAGGGGGGCCATCTGACTCCACTCCGCGACGGGGGGGTTCAGCCTGAGGGTGCGATCTAGGAGAAGCTGTGAATCTTCATGGTCAGGGAGGAGAGACTGGAAGAAGAGGCCCACGTATTCAGCCAACCCCTTGTCTGGGATCGAAGTAGGAACCCCCCGAATACGGAGGTTGTTGCACCGGGCCCCATTTTCCAGGTCTTCCAACTTGTATTCCAGGATGTCGTACTTGTCTTGCAGAAGTCTGATTGAGCGTTGGACCTCAGTTAGGGCGCAGGCATGATCTTGGATATGGTCCTCAACAACTCCCACTCTTTGTTCAACCTCCAAGACCCTTTTGTCCGTACTTTCCAGCTTAGTAGTAAGTTCCGTCATACAAGAGCGGAATTCTGATTTGATATCCGCCATCAATTCACGTGTGTCTTCTTTGGTCGCCAGAGGTCCCTTGTTATCAAGGGATTGCCGTGAAATAGAGGAGCCAGGAGTCCTGTTTCTTAGCTTTGTCGGATGCAATCAGCAGTGTTGCTATGTCCGAGGACTTGGTGGTCTTTTGTTGCTTAGTCATTGCGCTGGTTGTCGACGGCGGGTCAATGGCCCCCGGGAGCACTGTAGCGTTGAAGGAGAGTTGCTACGAGAGCCGCTCAGGGGCCCCCAGCGCCCCGCGAGAGGCTAGGGAGCGCTACCCATGCGGATTATAGGCCTTATCCGCGGGCAGCAGGGTCGTGGGCCGGAGCGCCCCAGGGAAGGCTCAGGGAGAAGAGCATGCGGGCTAAGCCTACCTTAATTCGGATTCGAGTCGGGTGCTGGTTGTAAACTCAGGGAGGCGGTGAGGTGCGATGGAGTGCTCTCAAGGGGCTCCTGCTGAAGGCTCCCGCCGCTAACCGTTGTGGGGGGGGGTCTCCTGTCCCCGCTCCAAGGGATTGAGTCGCTTTAAGGGCCGTTGCAAATGTCTATAGACCGGAAGGTAGGCCCCACCGGGCACTCAGAGGAGCCACCAATGCAGCCCGCGTAGGTCTCCATCCGCCGGGCGTGTAGCTGTAAAGCGGCGTGGGCCGGGGCGCCCCAGGAGGAAGGAGGAGGAGAGGGAGCACAAAACGGGGGCCAGGCAAGGAGATCACTCCGCAAGGGAATCCCCCGCCAATCCTTGGTGCATGCGGCGCTCCCCGTCGGTCCCAGGAGAGCCTGGGCTGCCCCCCGCAGGCAGACGGAAACAGTCCTCGCTTCTTGCCTGGATGTCTGGATGCTCGTCCGTCCCCTCCGGCCTGTGTGTTACGGGGAGGCTCGCCTCGAACTCCCGGCTGCGTACGCGTTCATACATGCGCACGTCATCTTGGATTCCTTGAGCGGCGGAGGAGAATGGGGGGACCGGGATTCAGGCGGCGAGTACGGACACAGTGCTCTTTCTCCCGGCTTTCATCTTTGAGCTGCTAGTGCCCCATCGGTTCCGATCCACATAGCTGGCGTCGGTGGATCGTGTAAGCCACAGGAACCGCACGAATTTAGCTATTGCAGCAGGCAGTCCGCAGGCGGCTTTAGAGGAGCGACTGCATCGCGTCGGCTCCAAGCCACGCCCCAACAATCTCCATCTTAATGCCAATAAGACAGCGATCCTTCTCCTTGGGTCACATGCACCCTGTTTTCCCCCTACCCGCTGGCCGCACTCCTGTGGCCCTCTACCCTCTCATCCTGTAAAGCCAAAAACCTTGTGGTCATCGACTTTGCTCTTTCCTTCACCCCTCATATTTTGGACCTTGCTAAGAAGGCCCACTTCCAGCTTCACCTCCTTAGAGGCATTCTCCCTTTCCTCACCTGCCCCCAGAATCTGTGTCTCCAGAGCTCTCGTCCTGTCTAGGCTGGACTACTGCAACAGCCTCTTCCTCAATCTCCCCTTTCCTCCCTACGCCCCCTTCAGATAATCCAGAATAGGGTTGCTAGTCTTATCCTTGGCCTCAAGCCCAGGGACCGTATCTCTCCAGCCCTAAAATCTCTCCACTGGCTCCCAGTGGCCACAAGGATCAAATTCAAGACGCTCTGCATCATCCACAGGGTTTTCTGGGGCCTGGGAACATGCTATCTCCAACTTTCCCGCCCGCCCCATCCGCCACCTCTAAATACTCCCCTGCTAAAGCCCTCCACTCCTCTAACTTCAACTCTCTGCTTGTCCAACAGGGAGGGAGAAGAAGTAGGCAGAAAAACAGACTGAGGAAGAGAGAAGTGCAGGCAACAAAGAGCTCCAAGAACAGGATACAGAGAGTTGCCTGAGATCATACAGAACAAGCGTTGAGACGCAATGGGCTCTGGGTTGCCATTAGTTAAATAGGGGCTGGCCAAAGGATGCGTTTGTCCCTGTTGCCGAGAAATCATAAGACCCCTCAGTGTGCATGCTCCGGGACCTAACAGAAGTCTCCTGCGCATTTGCTTTTAGGGCAAGATGACAGCGCTCACACGTGCCGGAGAACACAGCCTGGAGTCTCCATGGCGCATTGCTGGGGACACAGGTGTTTGCCAGAAACCCGGCACACAATGGCCTGTCCAGCACCACCGACGGTACTGGCTCCAAGATCCAGGTACGGCCGGAGGGGAGCACCCGCCGGTGGCCGGCGTAGCGCATGACGGTGTCCATCAGTTTAATAGAAGAGTTGTTGAATAATTCTGGGAGAACTGAGGCGCTCCATGTGGTGGGGAAGTTTACAAAGTTTTGTTTCTAGTTCATTGACTGGCAAGGTTGTGAATGAGCAGCACTCAGTGAGGGGGCATTTAGTCTGACCTTTGTGGGCCGAAGTCGAATGGGTGACCGATATTAGGATGGCAGCATGGTCAGACCAATCAAGTGGGATGGGGTCTATGCAGGTGACGACGGAAGATGATGTAAAGGTCAAGTCTAGGGTATTGCCTTTGTTATGCCTGGAAGAGCCCACAATTCGCTTGATGTCCATGGATTCGGTCAGTGCGAAAAAAAAGTTCTTTAAGTGTGGATGTCTGCTTGATACTCAGAGACGTTAACATCTCAGAGAAAGACCGTATTAATTTGTGCTAATTTGGCAGAGGAAGTTGGAGATCTCGACAATGAGTCACTCCTATGAGGTGGTCTGTAAATTAGGTGGAAGGTGATGGATTCATTGTGAGATAAAGGGAACTGGCAGGCAAGTCATTCAAACAAGCTTTTTCTTGGAGAGGGGATGATTGAGCATGGCCAATCGCTCCTGTGGATTATTGCCAATCCGCCTCCTGCCATTCCTGGCCCGTCAGCATGTTGGATGCAGTAGCCTTGTGGTCGGAGGACATCGAAAACATGGGGGAAGGATGAGGTAAACCAGGTTTCATTGATGAATAGGGAGTCAGGGTTGTTGTACAAGATTAAACCTGCAATCTGCATTGTGAGCAACTGCTGAGCAAGCATTGATCAGCATGACATGACATGTGCATGTGGACTGTGGGTTTCGGGCAAGGGCAATATAGAGGAGTTTTGCTAGGATAGTTTGCCAGGGCTGCCCAGGACACTTGGTCATTCCAATCCTAGCGAGGGTGGGGATAGGCTGTGGAGGGAGGAGGCAAATGGCGGCGGCTATTGTCCAGTTACCCCCTGCCAGTCTCCCTGGGTCAGTACCTCACCCAGAACGTTGTATTGCTTCTAGAAGGTTCCAGAATATTTTACAACAGTGGCTGCACAAGTTGTGGCCATTTGGAAAAGAGGAAACCTTTCATACTGGAGGCTCACAAAAATGAGTCTCTTGTTGTTTGGAAATCCGTAGACCGGCAGCTGTACACTGTTATTTATATTGAATTATTTGTGTACACACTCATGAGTGTTCTTGAGTTATGTAACTAACGTGTTTGTGTATATTGTGATGAATCGCAGGTCCCTTCTCCCAAAGGGGGAGCCCCGCCTGCCACCTCCTCTCTCCCTGTGAGGCTAGGGAGGTGAGCCCGCTTTTCAAAACCCTCCCTAGAGATCGAGACAAGTGGGACCCCACCAGGAGAGACTCAACCCCACCAGGAGAGACTCCCCCTTTGGGGACAAGGACTCCCGTTCCTGTGAGAAACACCCTAGACAAACAAATATAGTAGTTGCATACATGGAACTACCTGGTAAGCTCAAGAATGTGGCATCCTTATCTTTGGCTGAAGGCAATGCAAGACTAAAGCCAGTTGCACAAGAAAAGGAAGATGTCTGTTTAATACGAGGCACATATTTAACTGCCACGAGGAGGAAGAGAAGTGAGGAGCCTAATGCGCATGGGAAGGCACCTGACATAATCACGCCGGCTGGAGGCACAGCGCAAGCTAGTCGTGGAGCCTGCGACTTGGAGAGAGACAGAGAACGCGAGTACAAGATGCCAGAGAACTGGCGTATGCAAATGTGAGAAGAGTCTTGGGTCGACCGAGAAAGGAACAACCGACCTGGTGGTGTCGTGACCACAAGCTGGTCGTGGTGAGTAGCACTCCCCAGGGACAACGCCAATACCACTGAAACGGGAAGCATGGGTCGCTTCCATTGAGCAGCACCAGTACAAAGCAGGAGTCTTACATGAAGTCTACATGGACCAGAGAATGTGAACCTGAGAAGCGGAGAGAAATAGCTGAGCCCAACCACAGGCCCGTACCAAGAGAGGGACCGGGAGAACCGGGATGGTCACGGGTTTTCATTATTAATCAGCAAAAACTTGTCCCAGTCACAAGAACGTGAAAGCAGGGCTAAATCTATGTGAGAGGAAAATAACGAATACTCCAGAGTGGGAAGCAAGTTCTAGTAAGATGCTGGAACCATTTCCCTTACGCAAGAAGAGTTATCAAATAAGCAACAAAGTAGTGAAAAGCCTAGAAGAGAGGGGCTGAACCCAGATGCTGTTTTATAATCACTAAAAGAAGAGACACTCACATGGGAGAAGTAGCCTCTTATGGGATTAGGGATGACCATTCCCAGAGAATGCTGTATAAACCTGTTTTATCTCAACCCCACTCTTTACCGAAGACCAACTCTTCTTTCCTATCTTCTGATAGGACCGACCTCCTTTGTTGTACAGTCAGTTAACTTAATACCTTTGACATGACTAGAATACCAGGCGACATTATTGGTTTTCCATATAAAGATTACACAAGTACTGTGAAGAGGAAGATACCCAGAAGGTTACAGATCACTCCAGAGAAACGTAGTGAACGGTCTAGTCTTCCACAATATTTGATTGGTCCAGAACAACCCAACAGTGATGTGCAGGAGTACAAATCACTGTCTGCTGGGACACCGGAAGAGAGCGGTACCTTCCGTGGAGGAGAGTCATAGAAAAAGGGGAGATGCCGCGCATGGAAGACTGAGGTACACCGCTGGTAGTCCAGGAATCGGGGATGGTGTGAGCAAGTACCCAAATCAACTTCCACGCATCCCCCGAACCGGAGAGCTGCAATGCGGAGCCGAGCCACTGCGAGAAGGACTCCAAAAGCAGCGAAGCAATGAACAGCTAGGCCAAGTCTCCACATGCTGTTGGAGCCTCGCAGGAGGGC
Organism: Ambystoma mexicanum; assembly: GCF_040938575.1. Lineage (NCBI taxonomy): Eukaryota > Metazoa > Chordata > Amphibia > Caudata > Ambystomatidae > Ambystoma > Ambystoma mexicanum. The sequence continues at coordinate 902,214,852 of NC_090931.1, read as the reverse complement.
ACCGTTCTTCGGGAGTTGCAAACCAAGAGAAAAGGTAGGTGGGCATACCAAATAAGGGGCTGGAGGTCCCGGGAAGCCAGGGGAGGAGGGTGGAAAGCATTTTGAGAAGGGGCAGGGACCCTGAAAGCAGTGTGCAAGTCTGATATGTGCACCCCCATGAGAAACAGAGAACAAGAGGGTTTGAGACCTTGAAAGTAACTGAAGGAAGTGTAAGAGAACCACTGGCTTGGCAGGAGAGTGAACCAAGCAATGGTGAGCACGTATTGTGAGTCTGGGACCACACCAATATAAGATACCAATCCTGAAAACCTCAAGAGGGTCTGGAACTCTGAAGAGTGTTGAAAGTGAAACACGTACTTACCAGGAGAGTAAACCAAGTTGTGATGTTGCCGTATTGCGAGTCTGTGGCCTGCACCCCTATATGAGACCAATTCTGAAAACCACAAGATGGTCTGGTACCCTGAAGAGTGTTGAAACATGTAAAAGGGACACACATACTTGGCAGGAGAGTAAACCAAGACCTGGTGTTTCAGCCTTGCGAGTCTGGGACCTGCACCCACATGATGACCAGATAAGAGGGTCTGGGACCCTACGAGAAACAGACTGTCCAAAACAGTACATGTTTGTCGAGAGAATAAATCAATGTTTTGGGATACAGTTTGCCAGTCTGGGACCCGCGCCCATACAAAGGTCTGAGAATAAGAGCGTCTGACAACATAAGAATAGAAAATCTGTCCCTTACTGAAAAGGAGAAGATAAGCTCCTAATCGGAACCAGTTGGAAGCCAAGGGAAAGGAGCCAAACCCTGATCACTGGAATATCGTTTAAGAAACATAACTTTTGTTTTCCTTTCAATACTTGAGACTTTGAGAACTTTGAAGTGTCAAGAACTGTCACTAATAGTTTACTTTGGAGTTGTGGAGTCTTTACACGTTAGTCATTAGTTAATGGTGTTAAGGTCAGAATTAGGGTTTTGTGACAGGACAGTGCCAAACTATTTTCATTTGGCCATTCTGACAGTTTTCCTAAGTTTTGTTTGAGACAGGGAAAGTCTTCTTAGTTTTAGGTATAGAAAAGGCCTTCTCCAACCCCTTCATTTTTATTAATAAAAGTTTATAACCAGAGCAATGTCATACTTGTGTCGGAGCCTACTCCTAGACCCTTACACCCGCCGCAATATCCACTCATTCACTATACCATGCATGGAATTTGTCTTTAATGCTACTATGTAAAATTTGCAATGAGAATGTATTTGTTTTGTCATTTTGTCATATAACGTGGTTTCTCTTGGTTTTATGTGATTATAACAACAGCATTTTCAAATTTGTGGTGCTAGTAGTTTTTTTCTATAGATTACCTGCGTACGGTAAAATGTGTTCCGCCCCATTTAGTCATACACTTTTCTCACACACTAATGGTTTAAAGGTTTTTTTGTATTCTGCAAATTAATGATAGCCCGTTTTTACCTTTACCATTAATGTTAGGCATTCTATCTATTGGTACTGTAATTGTACATTGTTGCCCTTCATTGGGTGGAGACTGGTTTTGGCAATATGTGTTGATTTTCTGAAGTGACCTCTGACCATGAGGCTTCCAAACTAATGTGTGACTTTGCCTGTTGATACCTGAAAGGGATCACTGTCTGGTATCCACATACCCTGGGTTTGCCCAGAACGATGACTGTTCATGATTGTGTGGTAGTAATCCGCAATATTGACTGACCACAGAAAGTGTCAATTAATGTGATCGGAGGTAATGGCCATGCTCTACCTTCAGATTTCTGCATAAAAACCAGACGCACTGCTCTAGTTCTTTGTCAACTGCTATCATTTGATCCTGATAACCTACCGAGGGATGACTGACTCGAGGTGAAATCTCGGATCCAGCATCTTTTGGACCCTAAGAAACCTGACGAACCTGCCTGTGATCTCCAGAAGTAGCTGTGTATGGTACTGCTTTCCCTTGACCCGATGTTCTCCTGAAGGTGTTTTCCTGTTCCTCACAACTTCCATGGTTCACCTGTGCTGCTTGACCTATAATCTGAGCACTCCACCCTTCTGCCATGCCAATATGGCCATTGTCTTTTCTGCAACTTCCAGACCTCAACCGAACCGTGTACTGGGCTCCTGATACCATCCTCCAATGGTTTGGCCTACTGCACCTTGTTCTAACCATGACCCCTGACCCTTTTTAGGGTCACTATTGTTCTTGGATCTCAAGTTGATGGCTGTTTCTTCACCTGTGCGTCAGGGGCTCTTCTGATAGCAGTCTGGCTTGTGGGTCCACTCCTCTGTAGTCAAGACTTTGTTGGCTGACTCCACCTGCCCAGCTGAAGACCTGAACCTTTGTTTCTGCTTAAAGGTCCCTGCTATGTATACTCAGCGGCTTCACTTCAACTTTGTTTTGTAAACTTTTCATCTCAAAGGTCCACAGACTCTCCCAAAATGGTGGTTCTAGCCTCCCAGCATAGGGGTGCTCCTGTGTTACCCCTGCCCATCTGCTGCCAACTGTAACCACCACCACTACTGCTGCTGCTCATGATAACACTGCAGGCTCTGAACCTGAGCTGTTCAGAGGCGATTTCTTAATGTGTTTGTCCTGTTGGAGGAGGGGTGTGTGTAGTGTCCCCTTGGTTCCTTTATTCTATGGCTGTACAGCTTCTGTGCTTAACCTGCCCATCGTAAATGGAGCCACCATAATGCCTGTTGGTGATGTCATGATTTACCTCTGCAGTATTTCATCCTAATGAGTGGTGAGATGAACCTGGTAATTTAGCTTCTTCCTTGGGCCCCCATGTGCATCTCCATATCTTCTGTGGGGCCTTCTGCACTCTGGGTTCCTGTGTGCTAATCTTGCTTGCTCCCTCTTACCCATCCATACTAATAGTGGCCTGTTGATTCCTATGAAAACATAAACTAATGTTGGGACTTGGGGATAGTTGTTCCCGCAGGGGCCTGTGAACCTCGCTAAATATCCAGTTGGAAATGTGTGGACGTTTCATGATTCTGTGGTCTCATTTTCAGAAATCGTACTTTACTTATCTGTAAATATTTTGTAGTTATTAGTTTTGCAAAACTTGATTATAAAGAATATATTTTTTAGGATACATTGTGTGGACATGGCCTTATTGTATATTTCTAAAAGTATTTGCTGTACCTTTAATCCACTGTTGACCTTCTGAAAAATTACATTGTCTGCTCAGCTAAACTACTGTCTATGCTAGATGTAGATGAGGCACACCTTGTCGTTCACTAAGTATTGTGGATTTTCAAATATCAATCTCAATAGTTCAAATGTGCATGGAGAACAAGCGAACCTGGCACAATAAATCACCCAATAATGCAATAGCAAAATAGTGTACTTGATTGTTGGACACGCCCGTCCCTTGCAGACCCTCTAGGCTGGAGCTAAAGCCCGTCAATATTTGTCTGAACAGTGTCAGATCTTACAAACACAATTAAGGAATGAGATGTCTTTGATGATACACAGTTATGTATAGTACATTCAGAGAGGTGTCAATATTTATTCAACAATATTTTTGCTCATACAAAAATATTTATAACAATCACAAAAACAAGTGCATAAGCAAAGCAAATAACATCTAAAGTCAAAAGATAGCTCCGTGTATATCGGGATTAGAATTCCTTTCATCAGGAGCAAGAATTAATTAATCGAGTGATATAGTATTTTCAGTTTATTGGTCTGTTCAATCTTCAAACTCCAAATTGGTCTACAAAGTAAATTGGAGACTAATATCAGTTGTGTGTGTGAGGTTACAAAAAGATGAGCTCAAATTCAAGGTTACCACATTATTTCACTTAACTAGGAGGTAATACCTTGTAATGTGCGGCACTGGTCCCACTATTCTCTTCACTCAAGAGAAGCAGTGTTAGCCGGATTGGGTAGTTCGGGCCCGTCATAAAATACAGTAGCAGGTAAATGTATATATCAATCCAATATTAGTGTAAGAAAGCGTGAGTTAGAGTATAGAGCGCCTACCTCTGCATTCTACTGTTGGTAATTGAGGGGGTGCCAGTTCCAAAAAGCTTGTGTGTGTGGTCACAAACCATCTACACATGTAGAATATGAATAAAAGATGCACCATCAATTGGGATGGTCTAGGATGAACACTGTGCTGCTAATAGCAGAGTTTTGAAATAAAAAGAAAACAGTGGCTTACCAGCTTGCGTTCTGTTAGATATCAGACGTCTAAAATACCAAACGTAATGTAATGTCTTGGAATTCAAAACGGTTTAAAGAAAAAAGGGGAGGGGGACCCGTAATTAGCCTGTTGCATGTGGCACAGTGCTGTTTACTCATATTAGGGCCAATATAGTATGTTAGGCTTACAATCTTAGCATAAAGTAGACACTAGAAGGTGTCAACATTTCCATCTACATTGTAGAATTATATCGTAGTGTCAACGGTTTCTTCTACTGTATCACTTGGAGAGTCAGGATAACATAAAGGAAACATCCTGTAAAACCATCCATATTGCGTGTGGAGTATTTTGCATTCAGATTGGAAGTGCTCAATGTCGCCAATGCCTCCTGAGATCAAGTTCTCTAAAAGTCTGGAATGCTTTTTCCCCTCCAAGGTTGGTCCAACATCTTGTAGCGTGATGACTTGCCTCATCCATCCTGTTGCCTTAACCCTGGCAGGGATTTCCTGGTTACTTTTGTCCTGCTTTTCTAGAGGTTTTCCAGCAGTGTCCTCAGACCCTGCATATATTTGGTGCTGGTCTCCTTCCTAATATAGGGATCTGTTAAGATTGATTTAAAGAAATCAACCCTCTGGGTGGATTCTGCGAAGCCAATCTATTATGGTGAACAGAGAAGTCACTGAAGGTCTAGCTAAACCCAGTCGAGGTAAGGTATAAAGAGCAGCAAGGTTTAGACTCAGGAGGGGCGAGGGAGGGGTCTAGGGCTGCAATGAGTCCACACAGAAAACCAATAATTCCAGTCAGACGGGTAAGTTCAAAAATATACAATGATTTAAAAGGCCTTTAAAAATACTCACTAAGCAGAGGCGTGGCTGGGCAGCGCGCTATGAAGACGTGCCTGCTGTGAGCTCCGCCAACGGGCGCCCTAAATAATGCATTTTAGCACTTTTGCACCCGTGTTTTGGGCACAAGTAGACATGAACACTGGCGGAACCTGAGCCGGTCCTCCGGATCGCAATCCCGACGAGAATCGGTTCGTGATTGCAGCAGAAGTCGCCGGAACGTACTTGATCCCTCCAAGGTCGTTAGGATCAATATGGCAGCACGCGCCATTTCGCTTGCTGGCCCTCGGAGGCCTCCCCAGATTTAAATTGCGGAGGGGTCTCCGACCCCACGATCGGGAGGAAGCAGTTGTGTGCGGAAGTGAGCGCTGCTGGAGCGGGGAGCCGGCGCTCCGGGAATTGGGGAGCGCACTATCTGCCTGGATGGTCCTGCGAGCAGAGGACCCCTCACGGTTGGTGAAAGTAAGAGAAGCGTGGGCGAACCTGTGAAGAGGTGGGCGGGCATTGCCAGTGCGGAGCGGCTGGCGGTCCGGGTGCCCTGGGTTGTTCTGCCCACCGGTGTTGAAGGAGGAGCGGGCTGACTCGGTGCAGCTGCCCTGGTGCTCCTGTCCCGGCTGCTGAGCTGCAGCGGGCAGGCATGTGTTGAGGCCCAGAGAAGGGCGTGATCCCCAGCGAGTGCAGGGCCTCTTATGTTCTTCCTGCTGAGGGGCGGTTGGGGTCGTCGCTGTCCTGTCTTCCCCCCCTGCTCGACTGCGCTCCGGTGAGTGCTGGAAGTGACTTAACCCCTGTTCAATAAAAAGTAGTGCTCTGGCCCCTTAATGGGTCTCGGAGCTTGCCTTGGACTGCCGCCCGCACGCTGTTTCTGCTACTATACATTCCTATATACTCACCTGGTTCCTGAGTTAGCAACACCATCAGGAGTCACGGATCCTTTTGGAATCTTCAGGATACTTGCTTGATTTCATTGGCTCTTCTGTCGCACGCTCTAGAATCTCTGTGCAACATTTGGGACATTGCAGCCCATTGCCTTGCTCCTCTGGCGATGCCCAAAGTAGGGTCGAAGAAAAAAGAAAAGGCACAGGACATAAAGTCCTTCCTGATACCCCAGGCGTCACCCGCTCCCCAAAGCCATACTATATCGGTGGACATTCATCCATCCCCAGCCATAGACCCTATCTCGGACATGGCATTCTCTAGGTCTGACTTTGAGGACTTGCTAAAAGCTTTTAAACAGGAGATCACCTGTGAGATCAAAGCAGAAATCAATACCTCCAAGGACTCATTAGCCAGATCACTAGCTGAGCTAACCACGCACTTAGGTGGTCTTGAAGCTAGAGTGAATGATTTAGAGAATGTAACATGCAAGCAAACGCACGACACTGAAGTACTCATGGAGCAGGTGCGAACGATTGAAGAACACCGGGAAGATATTTGGGCTCTACAGGCAGACATTAAAAATAGGTCTAGGCGCAATAATGTGCGCCTTCGAGGCATTCCCCGGCAGGTTTCGGACCAAGAATTGACCAATTATGTAAGTGAACTGTTCCGAAGTTTGAGTCTTCCTCCTTCTGAAGCCATGATCCTGGATAGGACGCACCGCTTATATTCATCAATTCAGCCGAAGAGAAATCTACTCCCAGACGTCCTCACCAGGGTCAATTTTTTCCACCAAAAGGAGGAAATTATGACAGCTGCAAGGAAAGCAGAAGTAGTACAATTTCACGGAGCCTCCATTCGGTTATTTCAAGATCTCTCTCCATACACCCTAACTTGCCGACGCCGGCTATGGAAGGTGGCTGCATGGCTCCAAGCCCAGAGGATCCGCTACCGTTGGGGGTTTCCCTGCAAACTGATTTTTGATTTTCGCAACCAACATAATGCAGTCTCCTCAGAAGCAGAAGTGAGAGATCTAATGGCCGAGGGAACTACTGACTCCACGCCGGACCAAGACTCCCGACTGGAAGCAGACCTCAATTCTCAGCCTACTCCAAAAGAAGGAAAACCAGGGGTTGGCGGCATGTAGGCCTCATCCATCGTGAGGAAGAGGTTACGGATGGCAGACACACACGTCTTTCGTCAAATGACCCGGATGACCATCAGCAGCCAGTCGGCATCCTACTGATTGGTACCTGATGTTGGAATGTATGGAGAAAACTTCCATCTCACACAGGCAAAACTTCCTGCATGGGCAGAACTTAACTGAATAATTTGAAAGCTACATAAGGAAAGAAAACTTGGTCCTGTTTTTTGGTGGACAGGTTATTCCCCTGTAGGAGGCTCTGGGTCACCGATTATGTAGAATTAAGTATGTCTGCAGAGCCATTCTCGGGCATTAGTCTGTTATGGGGTATATCTTCTATATGTGACCTACACGGATTGCAAAAGTTAACTCACATTTCGAATTGGGGCACCCAAATCGGATTGCGCCCATTACCGCTGAAGGTTTGTTGATGTTGAAAATGCAGTTGGGTCTCATGAAAGCCTCTCATATTTTGATTTTTACCATTTTGCAAGCTTTCATATTCCACTATTCGATGAGGTTTATTTTTGTTTCTTCGTTTTGTATTGCTTTCATTACTTTGTCCCCTATATGGAATTCTAATATTGGGTCTGCCGGGAAAGGAGGTTGGTGTCAAAAGATCTACTCACGTAGCGTTTGTCATTATTGAAATAGTAGCAATTTATATCATGTTTTGGGTCATGCAGAATGAGTTAAGTGCTTCATTAGAGATCAAGTTGCGAATCCTTGAGGCCTGGGGCGTGATGGTAATGGCTCTGGGACGGAACACAGTACCCCATAGGAATTGTCAGCTAGGTCAAGCTTGTGTAAAATCTAAGTGAATACTGGAATGACTGTTCCGAATGTAATCTGTCTTACCCTTAATGTCCAGGGCCTTGATTCCCCATTTAAGCGGAAAGCTTTATTTCAGCGATTGGCGACATACACCCCACAATTTTATTTTTACAGGAAACTCATTTATTGTCATCTGATGAATTTCGCTTGAATGATAAACTCTACCCAATCAAATTTTGTGCTTCCTCAGGAGTGAAAAGATGTGGCATGGCCATCCTAGTCCGAAAGGGGACACCACTGAATGTTCACAGAACCCACCAGGATAAGGGGGGGGGGTATGTTCTGGTAGTGGCCACACTATGTGGGAAGAAGGTGACCCTGCTATCGCTATATGCGCCTAATGTTCGGCAGGACCTATTTTTTGCTTCTATATCCAAAATATTAAACGAGCAGGCTGAGGGAGATCTTATAAATTGGTGGAGATTTTAGCGCTGTGATTAATCAGCTAGAGGATAAATCCCTCCCCCTGACCCCAGCTGATAAGAAAAACTTTGTGGCGCTCACCTCCCTCCTTCGGGAACATTCGCTGATAGAGGCCTGGTGTTTTTTCCACCAAGGGGAACGGGATTATACGTTTTACTCCGCTGTGCATAAGGAGTTTTCTAGGTTGGATATGTTCTTTCTTTCAGACACTTTTATCCCCCACGCCATAGATACGGAGATTCTCCCAAAAGCCTTATCCGACCATGCCCCAGTGCTGATCGTCATATCTCCATTCACCGAATCCCCAGAACCCCCCCGGACATGGCACCTGCATGAGTTTATCCTGATGGATCCCCAGGCCCGCTCCTGTATTTCAAATTGAATAAATCATTACTTCATGGATAATGACACCGGGGAGTTAGAATGTGGGGTGGTTGGGACGCGGCAAAGGCTGTCATTAGAGATCAAGTCATAACCCAGGCAATAGAACACAGGAAAGCTCATAGGCAAGTTCAAGCTCAACTAGAATTGGAGCTCCAGGTGGCAGAGGAGACACATAGGAAGAAAGCTTCTAGGTGCGCCCTTAGGGAGGTTTGCATTGCACAAAAAGCACTTGAAGCCCACCATATGGGCCAGGCAGCCTATGGCATAATGCGCACTAAGCAGTACTATTACTCTAAGGGGAATAAGGCGAATCGGCTGCTGGCAGCTAAGCTCAAGCAACAGGCAAAGTGTAACCACATAGATTCCCTAAGAGAGGCAGATGGAAGGCAAGTTTTTACTGAATAGGGGAAACTCCAGATCATAGAACGGTTTTTTAGAGGCCATTCAACCCCTCATATGTCAGATCCGCAGTTGGCTAGGGACTTTATTCAGAAAGCAGATCTCCCGCAGATATCTGTTTAACTCCGTGAACGTCTAGAGGTCCTTACGACTGTGGAGGAGACAGAAACTGCAATCCACTCCCTCCCGTTAGGTAAAGCTCCGGGGCCAGATGGCTTTACTAACAAATTCTATAAAACCTTCCGAGCAGAGCTCACCCCCCATTTAACAAAACTTTTCAATTCCGTGTGGGGGGCGGGAGTAGTGACTAAGTCAATGGCAGAGTCAGCCACAACATTGGTGTTGAAACCTGGGAAGGACCCTAAAGATTGTGTTTCTTATAGGCCAATTGCGCTATTAAATACGGATGCTAAATTGTTTGGGAAAATAATAGCAGGTCGTCTGAGTACAATTCTCCTGCATCTCTGATAACGAACGATCAAACAGGGTTCATATATAACCGGTCTACGTATGACAATGTGCGCCGTGCCATTGACTTGATTGCTCTTGCCCCGAAGATCCCAGGGAGGTTATCTTTGCTGTCCCTAGATGCCCATAGGGCGTTTGACAGTATGTCATGGGGATACTTAGAAATAGTACTGAAGGGGTTTGGCTTCGGCACAGGGTTTTCTAAATTAATACTCTCAAATTTCCAAATTCCTACTACCAAAGTTAAGATAAATAAAAATTGGACCCCACTAATCACCCTTAGTTTTTGCTTTGGCAATGGAGCCCTTGGCCCAGCACGTTAGGCTACATCAAGATATCTTGGGCTTTGAGTTAATGGGCCAATGCCATAAAATAGCACTGTATGCGGATGACCTGCTTTGCTTTTTGAATGATGCCCCACGATCGCTTCCTCCCCTCTTAGACCTCCTAGAGAGATTTGCCTCGATTTCTGGGTTCAAGGTTAACCCAGCCAAGTCGGTCGGAATGACCCTAACTGAAAATCCCAGTAGACTAGAAGAAATACAAGCGATATCACATATTCCCTGGTCACCAACAGAGATTCCTTACCTAGGAATAAAATGGACACCTACATACGCGGGTCTTTATGAGGCGAATGTTCCCCCCCCTTGTTCAAAGAGGTAAGAGAGTGGCTGCAGCGATGGGACTCTCAGGAGATCTCCTTGTTAGGTCGTATTAATGCGGTCAAGATGACGCTTCTCCCAAAGCTGCTTTAAGTATTCCATTCCTTGCCAATTTATATCCCAGAATTTGAACTTATAAATATTCAAAAGGAGATATATCGGTTCATTTGGAAGAGGAAAAAACAGCACATTTCTGGTAAGCTTTTAACAAGGGGCAGAATGTTGGGAGGTCTGTGCCTTCCCTCGATACCACGCTATTATAGGGCAGCTCAAGTGGCTGTAATGCTCTTTTGGGGAAATTCCCCAGATCCCCCTAAATGGCTGGAGATTGAGCAAGCTGGCTCATATTCCATTTCTTCTAAAAGAGGCTCGTAATCACGGAGGGGAGATGTTGCCAACCACCCTGTCCACGCTTAAAAGTTGGGACAAAGCACGTTCACAGAGGGGTATCCCATTGGGACTGGGTCCACTATCCCCCATCACCCAAAACCCAGCTTTCACTCCAGGGCTTGTGGCCATAGCATACCGGGCTTGGAGTCAAGACGAACCATTGCGGTTAAGAGACTTATCAAGAATGTAATGAAAAATGTGGTCTCCCAGAAACAGAACGCTTCCGATATATACAATTGCGACATTGACTTACTAATAGTCACTCGTCAGGCGGCTGGGAGGGCTCCAGTGGGCATAGAACTTAAAATACTTGAGGGTCAGCAATCACATAGAATATCTCTGTTACCAGCTATTGGAGAAAGCCTCAGTAGAAGAGAAACTCCCATACATGAAAGCTTGGGAAAGGGAATTAGGGCTGGAAATTTCAGATGACTCTTGGCAACGGATTTGGCATAGAGCTCAGAACAGTTCCCGTTACACACTCGTGAAAGAAAGCGCCATTAAAATCAATCTGCTTTAGGTGGTACTTTTCTCCAAGCAGATTCCACTCAATCAATCCAGAATACCCAGACACGTGTTGGCATGGGTGTGGGGGAACGCAGGGACATGACTCATATGTGGTGGCATTGTCCAGTTATCCAAACATTTTGGCTGGAGGTCAGGTCAAGAATTAAAGACATCACAGGATCCCTGATTCCTATGGACCTGAGAGTGCTCTTGCTGGGGGATGTATCTGAAAATGGAGCCTTCCCCATGTCGGGGCATAAGGCAGTTCTGATCTCACATTTGCTCACTGCTGCCCGCATCACTAGAGCCCGATTCTGGAAAACGATAGAAGGCCCACAGACAGTCTATTGGTGGATCAAAGTATGGGAGTTGTTAGGCCTGGAAAAACATACGACCTCTCGAGGTTCCACAAAACCTGGCACCCTTTCCTAGAATATGTTTCCGATAGCGAACATATGTTCTTTCAGCCGCAACTTCTGAAGCACTTTATGAACTCTTAATATGGCCACTGACCTGCTAGACTGACTTTTATGAGCTTTTATTATGCGGTGCTGATCCAATGAAGTCATGTTTATGAACTTTTGATATGAGATATTGCTTTAACAAATTTGTGTCTATGTACTCTTGGTGCAGGAGGCTGACCCAATGAATTTAACTTTGTAAACCCCTTTTTTTTCTTCTTTTTTCCCTCCTTTTCTTTTCTCCTTTTCTTCATTTCTCTCCTTCCCCTACCACTCCCTGTCAAATAATTGAAGGCATATAATGAATTTAACAGTTTTAGCGGTTTGAATTAAGTACTGTCACTTAAAGCCAATATATGTTATAATACTGATTAATTGTTGGGAATGGGCGAGGAAAGATTTAAATATGAAGAAAAATCAACTGTTTGTAATATCGTTAATGATGCATTTACTAGTTGAAATTGAACAAAAAAGAAAATGCGCACTAAGCAAGTAAAACCTATAGGCAAATATTGTCACACACTTACTATAAAACAGGTTTTTACATTCAACCTTAGGAGACGAATTAAAGCTGTTGATTCAATGACCAGTGTAAAACAGCCAAGTAGTCGGGTGCATAAAGTTCAGTAGAAATACTAGAAAATAAACACAAAACAGTTCCCGAACACTTAGTAAATCCAATCCTAAAATGGTTTGAGGCCTTATGTTATGTAACCTTCCATTTCTATAGCGTCTCCTCCAATAGTTTTCGGTGTAGGAGCTTTTTTGCCTGCCAGTGAGGCAAAAGGAGTATGATGCAATATTCAGTAGTGGTAGGTATCTGCGTTGAATGCAAGGGAAATATAAGGTGCTCAGGAAAAGGTGGAGGAGCTATGTGTACAATTGGACTGAATTTATTGCGGGTATTAACTGTATTCTATGGGATGTGCCGTCAAAAGGAGATCGAGCCGTAGAAGAAGTGTTTGCTGCACCAGGGGGTATGTCTAGAATGTACTTGATGCATGGTGAGCTTGGGCATGTTAAAGTCATGCTCAAGAAAACAGATGCTAAAGTCCTTCTAATTACTTCCTAGTCCCCAAACTACATTTGGGAGGGGTTGCATGTCAGAAATACGAATTTGCCAACTTTGCAAAATCTCCCTAAAAAGTGAGCAAAAAAACTCAAATTCTGGAGGTTTCCTAATTTGTGTCATGCTTACCAAAACCTTAAGCTTGTGCCCTAAAGTGATCAGTTACTGAGTTATACTTTTCAGGAAAGTTTACTATGTGATTGGACTATGCCAGTAGTTATGATACAAAGTATAGAAAGGTAACTTAAGTTCTGGTAAATTTATTTTATGTATTTTTGTTTTTATATAGCGCTTATACACAGGTGAAGTGCTTCAAAATAAATAACCCACATTTGATTGAGATTTTATGAATTGTATGTATTGATATTCGGAACAATTGCTTTTTAATATTTCTTTTATTATATTGTTACGGTTGAATACATTTTTAATCAATAAACAAAAACAAAAGAATAATCCACTCAATTCGGAAACCCTAGGATAGGCCTAGGAAGGAATTCTTGAGCAGGCCCCACCGACCAAAATCATCAAATAATGCAATAGAGAAGTAACCCTGTGGAGAACAGGGGGATGGAACAAATATGCTGACTTAAAGCCCCCCTGACTCTGATTTCTTCAGAGACCACTGATCAAATTTCAGAATCCATATGGGACACTTAATTTGCTTGGTCGAGGGAGATCCAAGGGTCACAGGCATAGAGTTCCTTTTTGGCATCTGGATTTAGTGCCCGTCGGTTGCAGTGCTTCAATCTTTCCAGCTGAACACCCTTGTAAAGAAAAGGTGAAGAAGTCTGTGGAGCACGTGACTTCGTGGCACCTCTGGGGAGCCACGAAGACTGATTACAATAGGAGTCACAGCGGACATGCGATCTTCAATGGATGAACAAAGGAGAAGACCCTGCACAGCTTCTGTTTATGCAAGAAGACTAAAAAATGCATCAACAGGCATCTTGTAGTACAAACTGAAGATACTCCATGTTCCAAGGATGCATTCCAAATGGTGACTGCTGCTGCGAGGTAGCCCTAGAGAGAGCTGGTCAGTCCACTGGTTGGTTTAGGGAGACTTCCGAACGCTCAGAAAGCATGGATCCTTGAGACGGGGTAAAGACTGGTTGCTCCCCTGGTCCCAGGATTGAAGCACCAATGAGGGCCTTCTTGAGATCAGGACCGAGGAGCAGGGCGTCACCAGGACTTCACTGGAGTTGGTGTTGATCCTTTTCAGGAGTCATCAGGGGGCTGCACTTTTTATAGGGGTCTTGGCTCCAATGATGATCTGTTGAATGGCTGTAGGAGCCCTCCTTTTATCCAAGATTGGGAACGGAATCTCGCCCACATCCACCAATGGTAAATATCTGCACCATTCAAAGTGGCAGTGGCTACCCAATCATGGATAGCCACTGCCACAACATCTGCCCAGCAACAGACATTAGGGCACCAGGATGTGTACTGGGACCAGCTAATCCCAACCCCACATCCAGGCTCACACACAAACCTCCTCTTTGCCTGGGAAAGCAGCAGCTTTTCCTAGGAAAGGGATTCCCTTATATGGCCATTCCGGACCCGCGAGGTTAGGAAAAAGGACAAAGAACAATACGATCAAAGGACAGGCAAAAACCTTTTGCTAGCTGCCCTTAATACCAATTGCAGTAAATGCAACAGTTCACAAGTGAAAAATATAAAACACAGTAGAAAGATATCCACTGGCCCCAGACATTCTGGACACATGTTGAATGCAGCCAAAATGCCACTGCAGAAAAAGTTATAAGGATACAAAGTATCTAACCGCACTTTACTTAGTGTGCAATTGTAGAAATACACGAAATACATAAAGAGAGACCTAGTCGGGTTCCCCATAAAAGTGGGCAAAAAGCCGGGAATAAATCTGAATGCTTTTCTTGACTCAAACAAGTCAGGTCAGAAGTCCAAACAAAGCAAAATACCACCTCCCTTTGATACCCCTATGAGCCAACAAGTCCTTTGTATGCTGTTTTCCTTCACTGGTGTATTTGGGTCCTTTTGCAAAGGTTACTTATAAAATAAGGTCTCATCTAGTCTCCCCTGGATGCCTACAAATTCTTCCTAGGCCAATGGGGTTCCTTTGCCGGGAGCAAAACCTGCAGGATAGATCAAATTTGACATGTCAATTTTCTATGATTTCCCAATGTAAAATTTGTAATGTCAATAGTCTGTACTGGTCATTATCTGCATCGCTCGATCTCCGGTATAGAACATCTTTTCCAGTAACTGATGTCCTAGTGAGCGAGGGAACTTCCCTGGGCACCCACTGCATGGATGATGTTGATACGTTTTTTCAGGCACTCTTGTTTTAGCTATAGATTGTTACTGAGCTGGCACCACAGCGTCTCCCAGAAGTGTGATTTCCCTGGAGGTGGTTGAGGTGTCTGACAGAGTTATGGTTCAACTCCCTATCTTCAGGCCCTGTGGCTAGAACCTCCAGCCCCCCCCCCCCATGCTCCCCTTGCCATGCTAGCGCTCTCTCATACCTACAGGCATGGTGCTGTACCTAGTCTGTAGAACCTGAACTGTCCGTTTTCATAACCCCTTGATGTGCATCCTCCCACTTCACTAAAACAAATAGACTTCTGTTGTCTTGCAATGTCTCAGGGGACTTCCTACTGTCCTGCTTTCTCGCATCCTGTTTCTCCACCCTCAGTGCCTCTCCTTCTACCTGAAAACCTCTAAAATGTCTTCTCTCTGGGCAGTTTCTGCCTTCCGTCTTGATTTCCTCTAGCATCCCTAACCCATTCTGCACCCCCAACTGCTCCTGATTTTATCATCTCCTTCGTTCTTTATTCTGTTACGCCACACTCTCGCAGCTGACTGTTCCCTGCGTGGATTGCCATTCTTTCTCCAGCATGGGGTCTGGCATGGATTCACATGCTCATGAATATTCCCCGTCGTCAGGCTGGGAATCCTCGGTAAAGAAAAAACCAGTATCAGTTTCGTTTCTGATCTGTCTTTCGTAGTAATAACCAATCACTGGTCTCTGCGTCATACTGACCACAGCCAATGACTGCCCTCTACCTAAGCACCGCCTCTGGCAGCCATCTTCAGATTTTTACCGCACGTTCATGTGTTGGGATCCTCGTGCTATTGCTCTCGAGCGTTAGTGCTATTTTTTCGCGCTTTTTCACAAAAACTTCGATTCTTTCGGTCAAAAGAGCCTCAAGCTCCACCGATCCTACATCCGATCAACGGGGACCCGTGTCGGATTCATCTGTGCCCCTCAAGGGTGAAGATTTCGTCGAGCTACACTTCGGAGGACTCCAGAAGCTTCTCAGGCCCGGTCTCGGAGATGGCCCAGGAGAAGGGAAGCTCGACGCCCGGAAAGCTGTTCAGGGCCTGCCCTGGATGCCAGCTGCAGAACGTCTTCAAGGAGGACGAACACTCTTTCTGCCTTTACTGCCTTCATGGGGACAAGACGCACGTGGAGAAGGACTGTGCGTTTTGCGGCAACATGTCGGAACGGACCATGAAGGACCGCCATCAACGTCTCGCCAGCTGGCTGGAGGGTAAGAGCCCGTCTGGCGAGAAGAGGAAGAAATCTGAGCGGTCTTCTAAGACCTTTGAGGGCGCCCCGGCGACGGGGGCCCAACATAAGGCCAAGCACCGCGAGTCCGCTGGCACCGGGAGCGCCGAACGGTCGGGCTCTACGGGCGCCAGGCAGGGCGCACCCTCCCCGGCACCATCAACCACGAGCCAACGCTCTGGGTCGGGTAAGAGGAAGGCCGAGCACCCGGCGAAGCTCCTGGAGAGACCCCGGTCGAGCTCTAAGGCAGAGGAGGAGCGTGGCAGTGCCCCCTCCCTCAAGGATAAGGCGGTGAGCGCACCTAAGGTGGTGAAGGCCTTGATCCATTCGACCAAGCCCTCTATCGAAACGGTCGCGGCGGCCCTGGCCCAGCCTGTGGAGGCTGCACCAGTGGTGGCGGCCTCGGGGCCCAGAATCTCCCTGCCTCCTCGGAGGGAGTCTTCTTTCGTGCCCATCGATGGGACCCCCGTGAAACCCTCCGTGGGGAAGAAGGGGGGGCAGGGCGTCGTCGTAGATTCGGCCTCAACCTCAGAAGAGGAACTGATCGAGGTCTTAAGCCACGGCCTAGGCGTGGAACAAGACCAGCCCGTCGGAATGGGCCCCGACGCAGGTGACGACGACGACATCGTCGAGGATACCGACGGGGCCCCTGCTCGCCCGTCGGATTCCCCTCTGCCAGCGCCGCAAGACAACTCAGCGGCCATTTTGTTGGCTATACAGTCCTTATGCTCCGAGATAAGGACGAGACTACCGTTACCGACGGAGGAACCTCTCCCGTCGGGGGATCCAGAACCGGGACCTTCTGGTGTTCCCCCTACCAAGAAAAGGATTCATCCACCGCCTCCTTTTCAACCGTCGCGCCCCGTCCAGCCCTCCTCCCCGTCCACCCGAGGGGATGATACGGGGACTGACACGGCAGCGACGGGTACGGACGACGAGGCATACGACGAGGATTTTCCGTCGTCGCCTCCCACCAGGGCTTCTCCGCCCGACGAGATTGGATCGTTCCACTCAATGATCGCCAGGGCATCCGAGCTTTTCCAAATCTGCCCTGAGGAGAAGAAAAAGGAAGGCTTCCTTTACCAACGGCGCGAGACCAAGAGGAAGACGGTCCTCGCAGTGCCTCTGTTGGACGACATTTGGGATGAGGGCCTTTCCCTCCTCAAGAACCCTTCCACGACGCCAGCGAAAAGAGACCGGTACGAGAAAAAGTACCGGGTCCCGGACTCGGCCCCCCTATGCCTCCGGGCGCAGCCTACCCCGGACTCCGTCGTCTCCGCGGCAGCCAGGAAGAAAGCGGGGGGGGGTGCGGCCTCCACGTCGACTTCCCCGCCGGACGGCGAGGGAAAGAAATTGGATGCCATGGGACGCAGAGTCATCTCGTCGGCGGCGACGACGATTAAAGCGGCCAACGCCTTGGCTATCGTGGCCCGCTACGACAGGGAACTCTGGTACAAGATAGCTCCCCTGCTGGATTTTCTGCCGGACGACAAGAGGGCGGAGGCCCTTGAGATCCTGCAGGAAGGTGAGGTGGCCTCGGACCACGCCATCACCGTGGCGACGGACATCGCCGACACTGGGTTCCGCCAGATGGGCAACGGCGTTTGCCTTCGACGTCGCGGATGGCTCAAGGCTACGGACTTTCGGCAGGACGTCCAGACCAGGGTCCTGGACATGCCCTTCGACGGGAACAACCTGTTTGGGAAGACAGTGGACGATTCCCTTCAGGCCATCAAGGCGGATACTGAGACGGCCCGGGCCCTTGGAGTACTGCAGCAACGGCGGACGCCCTTTCGGAGCGGCGGAGGCAAGGGCGCCTCCAAAGGTTCCGGCGGCGGTTTCGCTTCCTACCGTCAAGCGGCCCGCTCGTCGTCGCAAGAGGCCTACAGAGGACGAGGCAAGTCTGGCGGACCCCGCCGTCGTCGCCAAGGAGGCCAAGGCGGCAAGGCCGCGTCCAAGCAGGATTGAACCGGCCGTGGGGTCGGGCCCCCACCGAAGCACCCCGGTGGGAGGCCGGCTGGCGGGCTTCGTCAGCGTGTGGGAGTCCATCTCCACCGACCGTTGGGTGCTGGACGCCCTGGCCCGGGGCCACGCGCTCGAGTTTCAAAGAAGGTGCCCGCGCGTCCCCCCCGTGGCCAGGAAAGAACTTCACGTCCCTCAACTTCTCCTGGAGGTAAAGGCGATGCTCAGAAAGGGCGCCATCGAACTCGTCCCAAAGAGGCTTCGGGGCTCCGGAGTCTACTCGCGTTACTTCCTCGTGAAGAAGAAGACGGGAGGATGGCGCCCCATCCTGGACCTGCGACGCCTGAACAAGTTCATCAAGGCGCAGAAGTTCCGGATGGTCACCCTCCAGCACGTCCTGGGTCAGCTGGAGGAAGGAGACTTCCTATCGTCGTTGGATTTGGAGGATGCCTACTTCCACATTCCCATCCTAAAGGGGCACCGAAAATTCCTCAGATTCGTGGTCCAAGGGCGTCATTACCAGTTCAAAGCCCTTCCCTTCGGACTGCGGTCGGCACCCAGGGTTTTCACCAAGTGCCTCGCACCGGTGGCGGCGCAGCTGCGCCGCGAGGGGATTCACGTCTACCCCTACCTGGACGACTGGCTCATCCGCGCCACGACGAGGGAGCTCGCCGTGGTCCACACGGCAAGGACCGTCCAACTCCTCACGGACCTGGGATTCTCCGTGAACTACGCCAAATCCCACCTGGTGCCCGCGCAAGTCGCACTGTTTCTGGGAGCGAGGCTCGACACAGTGTCCCTTCTGGCCTCCCCGTCGGAGGAGAGGACCAGGACCATCCTGGGCAAGGTGCAACGGATGTTGGTGGCCGACGCGGCCAAGGTGAGGTCCATCAAGTCCCTCCTCGGGATGATGTCTTCCTGCATCTACCTCATTCCCATGTGCAGGCTCCGGATGCGCCCGTTGCAAGAGTTCCTGGATGCGCGCTGGATCCAGACGACGGGCAGCTTCGAGGAAAGGATCAAGCTCGACGAGAGTTTCCGACGAGCGATACGGTGGTGGGGCACCCGCGCGCATCTGACGGCGGGCATGGACTTCCAGACCCCAGCCCACCAGGTGACTGTGACCACGGATGCCTCCCTAGAAGGGTGGGGAGCGCACACCGAAAATCTGCACGCAAGGGGACTCTGGCTCCCGACGGAGAAGTCCCTGCATATCAACGTCCTGGAGCTCCGTGCAGTGTTTTGGGCCCTCAGGTCCTTCCTTCCGTCCCTCAAGGGCAAGGTGGTGAGGATCTTCACCGACAACACCACCACCATGTTTTACATCAGGAAACAGGGCGGAACCAGGTCCCCAGCGCTGTCCAAGGAGGCGCAGGACCTGTGGCATTGGGCCGTCGCCCAAGGGATTCTTCTGGTGCCGTTTCATCTGGCAGGGATAAAAAACACCATCGCCGACTCACTCAGCAGGGAGCTGCGCTCGTGCCACGAGTGGGAACTACGGCAGGATCTGGTGGATCGCCTCTTCCGACGGTGGGGCACACCCCAGATCGACCTGTTCGCGACGGCGACGAACACCAAGTGCCGGAGGTTCGCCAGCAGGTTTCCCCAGACGAGGAGCATGGGCGATGCTTTCTCGTTCCCCTGGGAGGGCCTGTTCCTCTACGCGTTCCCTCCCTTGCCTCTGCTAATCCGGCTCGTCAACCAGCTCAAGAGGTCACGGTGCAGGATGATCCTCGTCGCACCTGCGTGGCCGAGGCAGATATGGTTCCCGGACCTTCTGGACTTGTCCGCGTCCCCGCCAATCAAGCTGCCGGCGGACGCGGATCTACTCTCCAGGGAAGGAGGCGCCATCCTCCACCACGACCCGAAGTCGCTGAACTTGCAGGCCTGGCTCCTGCAGCGCTAGAGTTTGGAGGATACGACATACCGGCCGATTGCAGAGAGGTTCTTGCAAAGGCCAGGGCGTCCTCGACTCTTAAATGCTACGGACACAAATGGAAGAGGTTTTCTGTCTGGTGCCACGCACAGAAGATTAACCCTCTACGGATTACGGCTCCCCAAGTGCTGCCGTACCTGCTGACGCTGGCCAAAGCTGGTCTGGCACACGCGTCCATCAAGATTCATCTTGCTGCGATCTCCCGATACACCAGAACCACGGGCCGGACGTCCTTGTGGTCTCATCGTCTGGTGAAAGAGTTCATGAAGGGACTGTTCAGATCGTTCCCGCCGGTGAAGGCTCCGGCCCCGGCGTGGGAGCTCAACGTGGTGCTGACCAAACTCATGGGACCTCCGTTCGAGCCTCTGCACTCGGCCCCGTTGAAGTTTCTATCGTGGAAAACAGCTTTTCTCGTGGCCATCACCTCCGCACGACGAGTGGGAGAGATCCAGGCCCTTTCCTGCAAGGCCCCGTACTTGACTTTCCACGACACGAGGGTAGTGCTCAGGACGCACCCCTCCTTCATGCCCAAGGTACCGTCGGACTTTCATCTCAACGAACCCTTGGTGTTGCCTGTGTTCTTCCCGTCGCCTTCGTCGCCGGCTGAGAGGACTTTGCACTCGCTGGATGTAGCTAGAGCGCTGAAGTTCTACGTGGACCGCACGAAAGGTTTTCGGAAGACGTCACAACTCTTTGTGAACTTTGGACCTGTCAATCAGGGGAAGGCTCTCTCGAAGGCTTCCATCTCCAGATGGCTCTCCGGCTGTATCATGTACTGTCACCGGTTGGCAAACCGACCGCTGCCTGGCCGTCCGAGAGCCCATTCCACCAGAGCGATCGCAGCTACCACGGCGTTCCTATCTGGTGTGCCCCTGCTGGACATATGCAGGGCTGCTACGTGGAGGTCGACGCACACCTTCACGAAATTCTACTGCGTCGACCGGGATTCCAGGGAGGAGTCCAGGGTCGGCCAAGCAGTGCTGCGCAACCTGTTCGCCTGAGGTGAGCCTGGTGAGGAGGTAAGATGCTTAATGTTGAGTTGATGTGATGCTTAATGTTGAGCCTTTGCCACCTCCCGTGGTTGTGCATGTGTGTACTGCTATGTATTCTTTATTCATGAGCATGTGAATCCATGCCAGACCCCATGCTGGAGAAGGAACAAGTTACTTACCTGTAACTGTTGTTCTCCAGCATGGGTCTGGCATGGATTCACATGCGAACCCTCCCGCCTACCCCTCTGCGGCTCTTCACTTGGTCATACTGCCACTTCACGTGCTTCCAAATCTGAAGATGGCTGCCAGAGGCGGTGCTTAGGTAGAGGGCAGTCATTGGCTGTGGTCAGTATGACGCAGAGACCAGTGATTGGTTATTACTACGAAAGACAGATCAGAAACGAAACTGATACTGGTTTTTTCTTTACCGAGGATTCCCAGCCTGACGACGGGGAATATTCATGAGCATGTGAATCCATGCCAGACCCATGCTGGAGAACAACAGTTACAGGTAAGTAACTTGTTCCTTCTCTTTGGCTGGACTTGTAGTATAGACTTGCATCTGACTGTAGTGATCCTTTTGGTTAATGAAGGAGAAAATGTTAGAAGGCTTTGCATGGTGAAATACTGAAATCACCAAAAAGGCCTTGGCACTAGGGGGAAAACCCATGGCAGTTAAAAGTTAAGGGATTGCTTAACTTGCCTGAGCGTCTTAGGTCCAGAGTGTGCCTGCGGTCAGTTTCCCCACCTCTTCTCGCCTGCAGGCTGAGCCTTCAGAAGGCCAGTCCACCATCTAGGAATTCACCCGCTCATGCATACACCACTGTATGCCAGTGCCATGCTCCACAAATGGACCCAGTGGTACCCGCATCTGGTCCACGGCTCCTCCAGCATTGTAGCAGCAAGCCTGTCATGAACTGATTGCTATTTGGTAAACTGCCTCAGTACATCTACATGGCACTACAGGTCCTCCTGTGCCGAGTCTCCCTGATTTATTTATTCGATTTTTGTGAAATCCTGAGTTTGACTTGTTAAAGAGCCTGTAACCGCTACACAGGCCATATGACAGGCCTCCGCAACAAACCACTTTGCAGCTTGGGAGATCGTGCATCCTCCCTATGCATCCCACAGAATGTAGCAGGGTGGTGGGTCGCAGCCCCCAATTGACCCGACTACCACCTCAGGGGCCAAGCAAGGGGATATCATCTCAGACCACTAATATATAGATGTAATATGCCAAATATTCCTTTTTTGCTTGAGACCTTGGTTAACCTGAATTTCACTGCTACCTAGATGCAGCATCAATATTTGTCATTCTTACTAAACTTCGACAGTTGAAAGCTAGTTCCACATTATGTAATACACGCAGATACCACTTTGTAATAAATGTTGGCATTGCAGTTACCAGACAGTAGGCTGATTTCCTCTAGTAAGCAAGCTTCAAAGCCAAGTTGAGCGGACATGCTCTAACATCGCCCTGATAGCAATTGTGTATGTGGTATGAAAATCTCCCTTCTGTGGTCAAATGAACTGAAGAAAGTACTTGATGTGCCTTTCTCCTAATATCTTGCTCTGGCCAGAATAATTTTTCATGTATGCCTAACTGATTGTAGTAAATGTTGGCAGTTAGAGGCACATACTTCTTGCAAGAAAGAGTAGTTTGCAAGTTTAAGGGCTATGAATGGTTCACTTTCCCCCAGTCGCCAACTTTTAAGATTCTTCAATAAACTTGTTTTTACAGACTGGATAAAATGAGGACTTGTCCTATTTACGTTTGATGCATGCTATCAAGTCGTACATTATAGATGTCCGCGCGTGCGTGTGTGTTTTTTCAATGTGGAACATGGCATCTATCCTATCTACATGATGATTTTTTTTTTGTCCTAAAACAGGAGTTGGAAAATGATTTGGAGGAGCTTCAATCCCAGAAGAAACAGCTTTCCGTGGCCCTCGATCATGAACAGGCTTCTGTCAGCAACTTGCAGAAGGAGCTTCAGATTGAGCAATCCCGCTGTGATGCTTTGCTGTGCCAAGAGCGTGGAAAGGTCTTGGAGATGCAACACAGTCTGGAGAGGGAGAAGACCCGCTCGGCAGAGCTGTCCAGCACATTGCAGCATGAGCGAGCTCTGCTGGAGCAGCTCAACAAGAAACAAACTGGTGAAGAGTTCCATAGACTCCAGAGAGAGGCAATAATGGAGACTAGTTTAGTGCTTGATCTACAGGCTGAGCTGGAGAGTGAACGCCATCGTGCTATTGACTTGGCTGCCATGCTAGAACGAACCCAGCAGCAAGCCATTCAGTCCAAGAGGCAATTGGAAGCAGAAGTGCACCTCTGCCAGGAAGAAACTCAGAAGGAACGTGAGATGAGCACTAAACTTCGTGCCTCGCTGGAATCCTTGAAGACTCAGAAACAGGAAGTCCTGACTCTGCTGGAGACTCAGCGAGAACGGCTGGCCACTTTAGAGTCTGAGCGTGGGCAGCTAGAAGCACGTATTACTAGCATGAAGGAGCTTGAACTTTGCAAACAGGAAGAGCGAAACCAGGAGAAACGGCGACATCAGCAAGCAGAGGCAGATAAAGAGAAGCAGTGGCAACGGGACCAAGAGATACTGGTAAGATTATGAACATCTGCTTCTGAAACTGCTAGCTGCTGTACTCTTTAAAATGCGCCTCTGATGAAAACTGACCAGTTTCCTCTAATGGCATTAGTTTATGTAAACAAGCCATGATTAATACTTTTGTTTAATACTAGCAGCAACATCCATGATTCCATTAGGTAGAGCCACATGCAAACCTGCCAGTGCTCATCAAGCCTGACCTGTGTACCCTCTGAGTCCCTCAAACCACCTGCAAGCATGCGTGTTCTTGTATTGGCACACATACATAGCTTTGTCCATAATACTGAAACTTGGCTGCCACTCTGATAGGTAACTTAATTCCTTGATTACAGTCCTGTTTGTTCCAGTTCAGGGATCCATAAACAGCTCTGCAAATGTATTTGAAACCCATGCAATGCATTCAACTACCCTTTTAGCCTAGAGGCAGTTGAGCCAGCAAAATTCTGTTGCCATGCACAAATCGAGATCAATTCTATTATTTGAGTGACCTCTGTCCAGCTTTTCTAACAAATCCAAACCGTTACCTAAATTACACTATTGTGCAAAAACATGATATATCCGCAGAACAATACTTGTAGACCCTGCAAGGGGAATGAGGTGACATTTTCTTTTATTTTTATTTTTTTTTCGTCCAGCGTACGTAGACCTCAGGACTTTATATTTAAAACCACTGCTTAATTCCTACAATATCCGTAGCATGCATGATGCACTGATAATGTGCAAGTCCGCAAGTATCTGTAATCCTGTATGCATAGTGGCCAAGTACTTACACAGAGCTTGGTTGAGGAGGCATACATGGGCTTTGAATTCCCCACAAAACATATACATATTGCAAATTGATGAATAAACCTAAAATTGTTATCTTGATTGCATCCGAAAGACAACCCAGAGGGACTGATGTATTTACGCGTTAGCTATGGCATTTAGCTTTATGTATATATTCCAAAAGATTGTGCTGTATGTATGCATTAGTAATAAGTAATATGAATATTTTAAATTCGTTAATTTAACGAATATATTTTTGCCTTTGTTCTATGAAAGTCACTTAAATCAAGCAAGAGGTAGTAATGCGTTATTATTATTTTCAAATTGACTGCTAATTGTCTATGATGGTGTACATTTTGTATGGTTTTAGCATGATAATGGAAGTTTTCACAATTCGTATAACCTGATGACTAAGTTGAATAAAGGTCTGTTGATGATCCTCAAGGAACTAAAACAACTTCCCAGCAGTCCTGCCTGCATTTGCTCACCACAGGACAGTGCTGGGCATCTCCACCTCGTGAGAGTGACCTGACAAAACCTGAACCCCACAAATGCCTTTTAATGTTGTGTACTGTAAGCAGGAAATGTGGGTGGCTCTGAGAGTTCTCATGTGATGGTGTTAATGTACAGGGCATTGGAGAATGTTGGTAACTCAGAAATGATGCTCTTCCCCGCTGCCCTTCTACCCGACTTTTTACGTTCTGCCTTTTCTGCTGGTGGTGTGAATGCATGGACGCACCAATGCTCGCCTTTTTTGGGAATACTTTGTGTATCACCTATTCTAAATGTTCTCTCTATACTGCAATTATCTTCTTGTATTAGAAAGGTGGCAGTAGAGTGAACCAGTATAGGTAGCTAAGGGATAACGTTATTTTTGTCGGGAGCCCTGCTCGTCATATGAAATACTAATTGTTTGAGATTCAAGTCGACCTTAGGTAGTAAGGGAAGAGGTGGCAAAGTTGAACTAGTCAAAGATTATCTGAGTCCAAACGGAAACTAAGTCTGCTAGTTGGGGGGAGTGCAAAATGTGTTTGTAATTTGCTGTATCTTGCAATGAGCTGCTGTCATGGTTTGCTGACATAGGTTCAACCTTTTTGGCACTTAAGATTGACTACATGCCATTGAAATGTATCATATGTTTAGGCTTTTTTTAGTTTCCTTCATTTCCCCATGTGGCTGCATTTTAATGCCCTATGCTTGTTGCTGTTGTTCCTGAGCAGTTCTCCCTACTAACTGTCGAAACCGTTAGGAAATATTTGTTTTTAAAATTCGGCTTTCCATCTACCACTCACTAAATTTGGTTGTGTTCTTTAGCAGCTTAAGCTGGAGCACAGATAGTCCAGAATGAAAAAGTTTGTTTCTCTCAGATGTGCCAAAGTGTTGATAACAGCACTGCTGTGCCCTACTACAAATGACTTCTCAATTACATCATCCTTATCATTCTATTGTATGACGTTTTACCTGCTGCTTAAAGTGCAATATTCATCTTATTTTCAGACTTGATTGGCATCCATTTATATTGGAGTATTTTTCAATGCTGGCTATATTACAGCCTTATTTTGGTTCTATGTTTGACAGCATGAATTACAGCGTCAACATCAAAGAGATGAACTGAGAATGAAAGAACTGCAGCAAACTTTGACTGAGCTCGAAGAGGAGGAGAGAAACCTGCTACTTCGGAAGCGCCAAAGAGCAAATCCCTCCCTCCCCCAGAGGGAGCCTACCAACCCCAGCCTGGCTCTCCCCTTTGACCTTGGCACCAAATGCCTGCAGCAGCTGCAGAAGATGGAGAAAGTGAGGCAGCATCTACTTTCTGCTGCCATCCACCTGAAGGAATATGGGAGAAATGTGTCTGACAGGTGAGCTATAAAAAAGTGGTTGTTGTCCAATTACTCCCAAATTGTTTAGGGCACCAGGTCTGGCACCCTCTCCTAATGAGTTTTTTTTTTTTTGCATTTCCCTTCCTTCAACAAACTATTCCCATGCTCTGATTGAATGCTGTGACCTATTAATAGTGTAGAGGGGGGATGCCTTGATTTTCGTTATGCTTTGTGATGGATCTGTGTCGTAGGGCGATGGGCGCTCTCACTACCTATTTTGTCAAGCATATAATCACAACATCTTTGATTTGATAGCACTCTAGATAGTTGAAGCTTGGGCACTCAAAAACACCCAAGGCTTCACGAGTAACACTAGGACAAAGTGTCTGGTTGCTGTAGGGCTGATATTAGACCCACCAGCTACCATATGCTTTAAAAGCATAGGGTGATGCATAAAGTATGCAAATACTGGAGTGAAATTCTGGGTTAGTTCTCGTTTTAGGTGGGAAGTATTACTCTTACGAATTTGCATAATTTATGATTATACCTATGCTGTCACTCTTTTTATTTCCATGACGAGTTTGATCTCGGCTGCTTTTTCTGAGCAAGCTATGCTCTTGTGGTTTCCTCTCGGAGCGAAACACACGGCAGGAGTTGCTTTTGCTTCATTCTAGGTTCACATTTACCAAACAAAAAGCTTTAATGTTTTGCCTTGAAAGTTAAATGGCTCGGTCATTTTCTGGCTTGGCATTGATAGCATTTCCCAAAGAAATCTTACCCAAACTCAACAAAAAGTATGACAACTTCACTATCAACAACATCCTCCCCGTTTCCACCTCCGTAAAAACCCTTGGAGTCTACCTAGACTCAACCCTCTGACACGACAGGTCAGCGCCATTGCCTCAGCCCACACCACCAAACTCATTAATGCCATCAAACCTTTCCTCTCCCCCCAAAACTGCCTATCCATCGCCCGTGCCACTATCGGAGCTAAGTTGGACTACTGCAATGCCATCCTTGCAGGCACCTCAGCCAAAAATCTCAACATGCTCCAAATAGTGCAGAACAATGCGCTGCGTGCAGCTCTCAGCATTCCCAAAAGAGTACACATTACTCAAGCCAGGCGAGCTGCTCACTGGCTACCCGTGAAGGAACGGGCTCATTTCAAAATCCTAATCATCACGCACAAATGCATGAGTAGCACAGCACCAGCCTATCTAACTGATACTATCAACAGAGTCAGTTTTACCCGACCCAAAGGAAGTCGCCATGCCAACCAACTGCAAGTCCCGCTAATCAAAAGAGCCAACGCCGGAGCTCTAGGCTCCCCCCACATAGCTCCCAAAATGTGGAATGCTCTCCCTAGCGAACTTGGAAAAGAACCATCCCTCATCATCTTTCACAAACACCCTCAAAACTACTCTGTTCAACTAACCCTGCTCGCTCTCCTAGCAAAATCTGTAAATAACCCCCTCTGCTGGCCAATTAACCACTAAGCCATGCATTTACTCAACATCTACTGTATCCAATGTAAGCTAAACATGTGACTATCTACTGTAACCGTTGTAACCACCTTGTATATTATGTCCTGTAACCACAAGCGAAGCTGCCCTGTAACCACTAAGCTAAGCTGCAGCATGTAACAACTATGCGCTCCACTTTCCTTGTAACCAGTAAGTCTCTTCTTTGTAACAGCGCCACGATGCCTAAGGGCTGTTGTGCGTTCTATAAATGCTAATAAATAAAATAAATATATTTCCCTAATCTAGACTTTCCCAGAATACAGGCATGGGGGTGGTCAAAAAAGGATATTGGTGTGATCGATGCATCGGACAGGATGCTCTCCACATAGAATGAGAATGTGCATGTGTTGTGAACACTATATATGAGCTAATGTTCCCCCTACTGTACATTGTAAGGATATTTCAAGTCACTGAGGGGTTTCGTGAACAAATAGAGTAACAAGGCCAAAGGCTGAGTTCCCTTGAGGTTACAACTCCATGGTGACTTGCAACATCCTTTGTATGTGTTGTAGAGGGTATTTTATTCCTTATAAAACATGGCCACATACTGTCATTTCCATTGAATACCTTGTCTCTTGCTTAATAAAAAAGAGATCTTCCATTTGTTAATCATATAATCAATATAGAATCTGTCTGGATTTAGAAAAGCAAAAATGCAGATCCTAATGTGTTGCAGAAAAATAGTTCAAGCAGTTTAATAAAATATATTGAAACAAACTTTAATTTTGTGCTTTCAAATAAAATAAGTTATAATAGCATGCGGATTCTTGCTCAGATGTGCAGTGCACAAATTAAGCATTCTACCATAAACCGTTCCTTGTCAATTAGGGGTGTCACAATATTAGTTTTATGACGGTACGATAACCTTCTTGCCAAATGACGGTATATCATGGTTAT
Organism: Ambystoma mexicanum; assembly: GCF_040938575.1. Lineage (NCBI taxonomy): Eukaryota > Metazoa > Chordata > Amphibia > Caudata > Ambystomatidae > Ambystoma > Ambystoma mexicanum. The sequence goes on along the minus strand of NC_090931.1, from coordinate 902,186,171 downwards.
CGCGGTATAGCAGGTGGAGTTAACTAATCTTAACAAATATTTTCTAAAAGGACATACATTGTCAGATTTATCATCACAAACAAAACCAGGCACCCAGGGACAGAATTGGGCTTTTCAACAAACTTTCCACTGAAATGCCACTGCTTGCAACCACCAAACGCAAACACAATTGTGGAGAGGAGGAGGGTGGGGGGTAAGCCATGCTGCGACTGGCAAAACAAACTGAATAGCTCTTCTTAAGTGGTCATTTAGGCTTTTAGCTCCCCCAATGGCTATTGGTGAAGATGAACATGTTGCCATCTTGATAACCTGCATGCCACAGATCAATGGAGGCTGGAGGTAGTATACGCTTGTGCGCATACACATACATACGCATACACACTCTCTCTTTATGTTACAGCCTTTACAGCCTTTAGTTTACCTGCGGGCCAAAAGGTGTTCAGTAATCAGACATGTTACCTTTTGGTATGGCAGCAGGGAATACCCACAGAGATGAGTGAATTTCGCAGTGTGACTTATTATATGTAAATTCAATGATAGAACCAGGGAAATCCTCCATTGTCATATGTTTAGCAAACATCCATTATAAATATATAAACCCCAAAGCTGCCAACCCAAAGTAAACCCTTTTCCTTCTTGGCACTGTATTTATTCTTCCTATTGCTAACATACTGATTTTGTGTCAGGCACGTGTGGTTTACGGAATGGCATTAAAAACTGCTCCAACTGAAACTGCTTTGCAGATGGCACATCCAACAGTGCAAGGCCAAGACTGCGCAGCACTTGCTTACTGCAGCCTTTCCAAATCAGATTGAAAAGCACACTTAACGGTATAAACGGTATACCGGTATAAACAACGTGACGGTTATTATTGTTCAATTAAGTGGTTCGCGGTATCTTTAACGGTATACCGTTATGCTGTTACATCCCTATTGTCAATTATGGGTTGCAATGTGTCACAGACAACTACTCTGCAAGCAGGGAATTTGGAAAGGTAAGTGATGCTGTTGGCTCAAGCAGGAGGTATTGTGATGTCACAACTGGAGCATAATAACTGATTCCAAAGCAGTTGAGAAATCATTTTCCTATTACAAGTCACTTGTGATGTCACAACCAGCTTGTAATCAGAACATTATTTCCAGGTTTTTAAACCGACATTGTAGGCTGCCATGTATTATATTCATATCATGTTTATAAATGTGTTTAGTAATTGTTACCAGGGATTCCCATTTCAACATTGGGGGAAATTCCAGCAATATTGTGAATCTATAAAAGATACCAATGCACGAGAACTACATTGAAAGCAAAGTTACATAGTGATTACGGTTCTTCTGGTCCATAGACATCTTCCTTTGTGTCCCTTCATCCATTCCTGCTAATAGAAAATTTCATCTATATTTAAAGCTATCAAAGAAAAGTGTGTGCACAGGCACTTCACACATACTTGCCCCAGCAGGTTTCTTTTAATTAAATGATGAACAGTAAGCAATCCAATGCTGTCCCTTTCCCTTGAAAGACATGCAAAACGTAAGGAGGAAATGGGACTATGGCCTTTTTGTTAGTCATTTATACAGCACAGAAGGTACAGAAGCAAGTCTGCTTTAGGGGGAGGCAATGGGGGTCCGGGATGGTGGGTAAGGGCAGGTAGAATGTTATGAGAAGTGGTAGGAGAATGAAGGGAACAGACACAGAATGCAGAGGGTGAGGGGCAGGGAGAGGTGAGTAGGAGAGAGCCTCTGAAGGGTCCAAAAGAAGTGGGGCCCCTGGGCAGATCATCATAGGGGAAGAGCAGGAAGGGGCAATCAGTGCATTAAACACAGCTCAAGGTTTGCAATCCTTTGGTATTGGACTGCTGGGATGCAGTATGTGTAAGGGAGAAGTGTCATGAGTAGGAGTCTCTAAGTGAGAACATAAAGGCTAAAATCAGAGGCTTTGGTGAAGATCTGGCTGCGAGCTGCAGTCCTGTGGGTATCAGGCTGAAGAGTAATGGGCGACATGTGGGGATGACTGTATTCAGGCGTGAAATATAGAGGGGATTCTAAATTCACGGTCCAGGCATTAACTAGAGTGGCAAATCCTTCCATGGGAATAGTCAGCCAGGGTGAATAAAGGGTTTCATAAGGGCTGCCGATGGTGGGAGCGGTTCCAGGCTATGGGCCATATGTCAGGTTAGATGTCCCAGCCGGCAGGCTGAGCAGGTGACTAGGTTGGCTGTGGTCACTATGGTAAGTAACTTACAAACTCAAACCCAATCTAGTCATATATTTAAATATTGAAATATATTTTATCTGTATATCATTAACTGTGTTCCACCTGTCTAGGTCTCTTATCCCACAACAAGTGTACAATAGTTAGACATAGCATACACATTTTTCACTAACGCCATGAACAGACGTGATACGTCTTCTATACTGCCACACCCACTCATGCAAACAGCTCCTAAAGTGCCCAACTCATTAAAGTACCCAAGTGCTATACAATACTCACTATGCTGAATTCAAATTCTAGACACATGCTCTTTTAATTCATAAATGCAAATTCTCAGGCAAACAACCCAACATGTTTTGTTCCCTTTAACATAGAATAGATCATCAGAAATTCATCAGGGATAAAAACCTAGATTGACCCTAGATACTACAGGGAGACCCTAGTCTAGTTCCTGTAGCACTAAATTCAAAATATACACGATCACAGTGTGCTAATGATTTAAGTTAAAAGAGAGTCAATTTAATCAACCAAAACAGCCGACACATTTTACGACCTTCACTGTCTTCTTCCAGACTGAATACATGAATGATAACCTGTCAACAACAATGTAGTATCCAATCCAGAGCCCTAATTTTGATAACAAAATCATTGTGGTTGAAAAACAATATTTAACATAAAAAAGGCATTACACTATGTTTTTCAAAATTGCATGTTAGTCAAACGGCGTACAATTCAGGTGTAAGTAGAGGTCAATCATAACAATACATATTATACCATATACAAACAAAAATCCAACAATTACAGACAAAAAGGACATACAAAGAAAAATAACCAAAAGAACCTCTTTACATTGGTGCAAAACTATACGTAGCAATACAATGCCTATTAACTAGAGATAGTTACACATCTGAACCATTGCCCTGCCCAAAGTGTCCATGCATAAACATGCTTGATAATGTCCACCTGCACCAACACCTTGTGTACCTGGGTTCAACGTGCCCATCACTCTACTCAAGTCCTAAATTCTACATAAAGCGACATGTAACCTGATTGCCTGCATAGGCAGAAAAAGATTTTAGATGTGAAATAATTCCCCACTGGCTGCACATGAACACATGCCTACCGTTCCTACTCATAGAAACATGAAACCATGCCTACCCTTCTAACTCAATAACTGGGTATGCGCCAATTGCTGCCAATTAATGGAACCAGTCAGTCTTCGGTACAAATTCATGAGGTTAGAGAGATTGAGCATTCACAAAATTAACTAATTCTGGTACATGATTACACTCAATATTGTGCTCAGAATAAAATTTGAGGGCTCACAGGATACTTGTACTGCCAGATTCTGATAACCCAGTAGATAGTGTTCTTGCCACACAATGCGAAGATAATCTTACCGGTAGCTCGAAAACTATGATTGAATTACTAATTGAGCACACAGAACAAAAGTATCCACATATCATAGTGCAAATTGATACCCTGAAAAAAAAATGGGGCTATGGAGTCACCTGCAACAACTAAGGAAAACAATTATAAAACTATGTATACCATTCTTGATGAAGTGAAACTCGGAAGTCGAGGACATTTTCCAGAGATGAGAAAGATTACAGTGAAGATAGGTTTTTATGTACCAACCCAAATGTGATGATCCCCTAATATCATGGGGCAGTAGTGCTACCTCTTCACCTGTCAGTTCAGACATTGAAAGTGATCTAAATTCCCAAGGGGAAATTGGAGCAGAACGAGTTTCAGGTCCATCGAAAGGGGCTGGTGCAGAACAATCTATAACGTAGACTTTTTTTGGACGAAATCCGTCGGTTCAAAAAAAGGGAACTGCAGGGTAAATCCCAAACATGTCCGGTTTTAAGACCCCGATGTTTCCAATATTGTAACACAGGGTGGGAATTCAGCGGCAAGAGAGGTGGGAAACGCTGTAAGAGGAAACAACCCAGAACCAGACCGTCCAGTCACCAGATCTTGGCAACAGAGACAGCTGACCCTGGGGAGGTGAATAATGTAGTGTACAATCTTCCTTCCTATCAATTGTCAATGTATGGAACTTCCTTGCTCAACAAAGGATTTTCATTTGCACCTTCATCAATAAATGATTACACAGATATTCAGCCCCAGCGTTGCCCAAATTAGTTCCTGTGGCATCCACAGACTTTACCAACATTTAGCCCATTATTCTCTTTACAATGATGACACATTATCCATAGAATAACTGCTCATATGTAACGCTCACCTGACTCCCACGGAGGCGCTGGCCTGGTTCGCGCTGCTGTGACCTCTTCTAAGGTGATGCGCAGGGTTCGGAAGACGGACTGGACTGGGCCCCCAAATCTGGCTTGTCTGGCTCGCAGAAGTATCCTTCTGTAGGCGAAAATAGGGGATTAACTGTCTGCGGGGTAATGCAATCAGCCTCCCACTTTCCCCTCTCACCCTCCTCGAAACCCTTCTGTGATTCCTCGTAGCATCTCACCTTAGGGTCTGGAAGAACGAGCTCTCCATCCTGCTTCTGATGCAGGGGCGCGTTGGTATCCAGTTACTTCACTGGATTTTCAGATTGGTGAGAACCGAACTTGCTTGGCTTCCAGGTAAGTTTTTTGACAAGAGGTTCCCCTTGTGTCCATGCATTAATGTACTAATGCTAGTGTCTTTTTCCCCATAGGGGCCGGGGTACGGAATGCCGGGGAACAGGCACCAACCCGAGATGAGAGGTGAAATCCTTGTAGAAATCAGGTAAGTCTTTAATGAGCGTTTTTTGGAAATGTCTTTTCATTCGCTCATTAACGCTAATGTCTCTTTTTCCCCTTAGGGGCCAGGGTCTGGAAATGCCAGGATGCGGCGCGGACCCGAAATGAAGAGGGAATTAATCAACAGGTAAGTCTTAACATGGAGATTTAGCTTTCCTTATTCCCTTCTCTCTCTCACCTTTTATTCCGGTCTTTTTCTCCCTAGGCGCTGGGGCGTGACTGCGAATCCGGATGATCGCTGCTGAACATGGAGGCGCCCTGTAAAGGTGAGTGGAATGCGGCGCTGCAGCGATCGACGCGATGAGCTTTTAAATAAAAGTCTTCCTTTTCAGGATCGTCGGCGAGATGTCTCCGGGATGCGGCTTTAGCAGGTAAGGACTTTTCCTTCTTCTGTTCTCTTCTTCTCTTCCTTTGCAGGTGATCCAGGATGCTGTCAGGCGTGGCAGAAGTCAGGATGCAGGAGCAGACACGGTGAGCGTCCAGCTGCTAGATGCAGAACAACGCGAAGCACGTGTGGCTGTTCGGGTGGGGTTTAAATAGCCTTGGAAGAAGTTCCAGGTATGTATCCTTCCTCCAATCAGGTATGTATCCTTCCCCGGCCACGCCCGGATGGTAAATTAGTCCCACAGGTAAAGTAGTTCCTTTCAGGCCTCAAGGAGGCCGGGATCCTGCAGCATGGTCTGCATCAGGTAAGTGCACCCAAGCACTTCCATAATGAGCCTGGCGCCATAGGCGCCAGGACACTGTCCAAAGGGCCCCTATATGGGGTTGCTGGGTCCTTCCTTGGGGACTGGATGTCCGCTTTCGGGGACGCAGGGCTTGAACCGGCTCCCCGGGAGCGGGCATCATGACATCATATTCATTATGGCCATCATAGAGCTGCTTTCTCTTCTTTCTAGAAGCAATTTCCTCTTTAGCAGCTTGAAGGTAATCTTGTGCCTTATGTCATGGTGGACATATATTTTCTGTGTATATTTGCAAACTAACAATATGACCGTAATCAGTCACTACTCCGTATTAAATACATAACAAGTGTCTGTGTTCTCATTAGTGAATTGCCTACACTTACAATGTATTCTCTATTAATGATGCACCGTCACATCTGCACAGCAGCTGTAAGAGAGACACAAATTATTTGTACATGGTTGCTCTAATGAGATCATCCCTATTACACTAAAAATTGGCTACCAAATGAACCATGCAACATCACAACTTACTAGTAGCTTCCATACATCCTTAGCCTTTGGTTTCCATTGTGTCCACTTCTTTAGAAGGATTTACGAATCATATTTTCAATAACCCCTGAAAAACATGGACAATATCGTCAATGTAAAGACTGGAGGGTAGTATCTGTACTTCCGCCCTCTATATGGCAGAGTAGAGCACAAAGCACCCCATCCAATGTTCTATATTTGGTAGCTATGGACGAGCAACCAAGGTTTAAGCTCTCAGGAGGTGATGCAGGCTGGTTCTTAAGTACAATGAGTCCCCAAGCCCCCACAAAGGAATGTCCACACACGAGGTTATGTGCTAACAGTTATTCAGCAATAAGGTTCAATTAAGTAACACTTTGTCCTCTGGTAATTCTATAATGACACAAATATACAATTTCGAAAATGCATCAACTGCTGGGGCAGTTATAATGGAGCATACAAATCATACAGCAAGGTGTATCAACATGGATAATAAGGAAGGTAGGTGGTTAAGGTTAGGCAATGGCAGAATGCTTCCTTCAGATAGAGACACAATTCTGAGTGAGGATCCCCCCACCTTGGCAACCTGTAATAAAAGTATTAACAAGCCCAGTCCATAAATGCTTAATAAGTCTTGCTTCCTAGCCAAAAACTTCAACCACCCCAATGTACCTGAGATGGAAGTTTCTTCTACGGTTCGTTGACAAATCACTTGAGGGTTTGTTTTGTTTGTTTATTATATTTCTATAGCGCTCCGGACCCGGGAGTATAAGGGCACTTAGTACAAGTTACAAGGCACAGTACATGGTAATAAACAGTAGTAGTAATAGCTCAACAAGTATACATGATATATGTACATATATATATACAGAATATACAGACAGTAGAGGTAATAGCAACCAATAATGACAGAAATGAGCCATATGCAATATGTACAATTTATAGCTGAGGACTAACTTGAAGGTTGACTTTTTGTCAGAAGCCACCCAATGGCAAGCTTCCTGAACGATTGGAAGGATTTGGACGCCTTAATATTCAGTGGCAAGGTGTTCCAGAGTTGGGAGGCGAGGACAGTGAAGCTCGAGCCTCTCCAGCTCTTTTAGAGGTAAATCTGGGTACTATGAGACATAGGGTATTAGAAGATCTCGTAGTTCTAGGGGAAGATTTTAGAGTAAATTTGTTAGTTAGGTAGGGAGGGGCTCCTTTTAATGCAGGAGCCACTGGGCATCGAGAACCTGGAGGTAAAGTGGAACAATGGCATCGATGCAGCAGCTTCGACCTTTGCGGTGCTCTTCAACGATCATTTGTGGAAGTCCTGGGAAGATGAGACGTGCGGTCCACCTCGATGCAAAGTGTTTGGTGCAGCAAAGGAGACTCAGTGATGGATGTAGGGCCGGCAGCGGGTGTCAGGAGTTGTTTTCGGCGGTCCTCCGGCCTGTCAGTGCCGCTGCACATACCTCAGGATAGCTTTGGCGATCGGGACTCGACCACAGCTGGACTTCACTCAGTCGGCTTCGGGTGGTGGGAAACCCACCGGCGGACTTTCCTCACTAGCCGGCAAGCTCGACTTTCCTAGGCGGGACAAAGTGGTCGACTGTGATGGCAAGGGAGCCCTCGTTCAAATGTTCTTAGGCAATGGTGGAGCTTTCTGGGCTCTGGTTATTGAGCAGCATTGTGTCAAGGTGTCCCCGCTTCTGGCTGACACGCTTCGACTGGCTTCCAGCAGTCATGAAAATCTTCCAAACCCGGGTGGACGGCAATGGACTTAGATTGCCTCGATGTCCCGACAATCTCTTGAGGATTCTCGGCGGACCCCGTCTCCGGACGTCAGACTCACAGAACTGACTTCCAGGGTGCCTAAATGAAGGCAAGCAGTTTTTGCAGGATGGTCCCTTGTAGCTCGGGCAGAGGTCTCCTAGCCAGATCCTCTCTTGGATCAGTCCTCGACAGACTCTTTTAGATTACTTTGAAGGAATGCATCAGCAGTCGTCTTCTTCCAGTTGGGCTTCAAGGATGAGCTTCAAGTTTCAACTTCAGCTTCTGAACAAATTGGTAAGTGAGAGGTACCCAGATATACAAATCTGTCCCTCATTTATTCTGCCTAAGCCAGTCTCAGTCAGCCAATCAAACAAAAGGGCATTCATGCAGGCAGGCAGCCAATCAGACTCACAAGCATTCAGCCCATTCACTTCCACCCAGACACCCATAACAAAGAATGTGGATTGGGGCACCACACTGCATTCATGTCAGTTTCAGGCAGGGCTGTCTCATTCATTGTGTCACACACACAGAAACCAGACACCCGTAACATAGAATGCATATTGGTCACACACTCTGTTCTCACAGGTCCCACCCCAAGGGTGTACCCACAACATAGTCACTGGGAAGGCTTGAGCCAGTCTGTACTGGACTTCCCCACAATACCATACATGGTTCTTTTACCGAAAAGCCAGTCCGGGGAAGGGACAGAGACAGGGCTTCCCAGGACTTTGTGAAAACAAGGTAACGGACAATAGAAACCTAGATATCCCAGGGGCCAACTTGCCTTCTATCAGTGGAGTACAACTGTTTTTTGCAGCCTAAAGAAGAACTGTTGGCGAGCTGGATCTGTAAAGATATCTATCTTCTTATTTGAAATGTGTTGGGTGCTGTTAAGGGATGACTAGATCACTCAGATTGCAGAGTGTTTCAGGAACTGGAAAAATAATCAAACGGTTCTAGTCATTCGGACGGTCAAATGAGATGCTTGAAAATCGAAGTACTTGTCAAACAGAAATCCTTTCATTTCCCTCTTAAGAATAAATTCTGATAATTTAGAACATTCCCTCGACACGTGTTTCCCCAAGTTCATTGGTTCCTCAGGAGGGTGTGTTTCATTTCATTTCATGAACATGAATTTGTTTCAAATGTATTATTTTTCATACATTGCACAATTCTTTTACTATTTGTTTGAGTGCATCTATAGGTAGAGGTGTGCCCCTTCTTTTGATCTGAAAATTTGAGGATTTGCAAAACAAATTGCTTTTCTTTTTGCTTTTTATATTGCGTGTGGTCGCGCAGTAATCTTTTAGTAATGAGATCGAGCTTCTGTGTTAGTAGCCGGCATTTCCTCTTGCGGTAATATTTACACGGGGCAATGCTGACTTGGGGAAACACGTGTCGAGGGAATGTTCTAAATTATCTGAATTTATTCTTAAGAGGGGAAATTAAAGGATTTCTGTTTGACAAGTACTTCGATTTTCAAGCATCTCATTTGATCTTTGCCATGAGAATAGATCTAAAGGTGCACAGGACTGAATGACTAGAACCGTTTGATTCTTTTTCCAGTTGCCTTCTATCAGGAATCCACAGATTCCTATGGCGGGGCCTAGGTATCTCAAAATGGAGGATACTCTGAGCTAATGTCATATCATCATGATGCTGCCATCAGCCCATACCCTGCTCTGTGGGCAAAACACAGGTGCCCAAAAACATACACTAGGGGCACAGGGTTGTACCTCCACCCATGGGTGCCATAAGGGTATCCCCAGGGTCTTTATTCACCACAGCAAAAAGAGGAAGAGCTGCACTGCCAGGGTTCCCAACTGTGCAGAAAAGAAAACAGAACACACATGGTAAGGGAATACAGGACAAGGGCAGGGAGGCCTTGTCCCTCCAATGCATTTCCAGCATCACAGTTTCTCACGGCTCTCACTTGCACATTGCATGAACATCAGAGCTCTGTTCAACCTTCTACTTACTCGGAGGGTAATGGATTGGACTCTGGCGTCTTGCTTTCTGAATAACAGCATTACCTGATCCGCTATACTATTTCTTCCCAGCTTCCCCATCCAGCGACTGTCATTTGCGTACCACCATGCAAAGGTCCTTTACTTTAGCCTGGGTGCTCCGTTCCAAGATGTTTGATTCTCCATCATTGGATCTTGCAGGGATTCAAATGCTCTTGAATATTCCCTGCCGTCAGGCTAGGAATTCTCTGTAACATTAAAGCAGTTTACCTTTAAACTTTTAACTTGCTTGTCACGTTGGTGCTCTATTAGCCATTTTGGGTCATACTGATCACAGCCAATTCGACAGGTCCCCTTACCTCCTCCCCTGGTGGCCATCTTCAGATTTATTACCACACATTAGGTGTTGGGCGTACAAGTTTTTCTCTGCTAGAAATGCATGTTTCTTTCAATAGAAATCTTTGGATTTGTTTCTGCTTCACGCCTCGTCTAAGGCAGTGAGTTTCGGGCCACACCATTTCCTCTGGACATTCCATCTTCTGTTTAAGAGCTTCGAGAGCCTGTGGAGATGCCAGATAAGAGAAGGGAGAACCTGTTCGACATGTAACCTCAAGAACGTTTACATCGACGATCTTCACAAAGTGTCTTTACTGGACCATGACTTGGCCAACTGTTCCATCTGCAAGTCTTTTTCATAAAAGACCTGCAAGGATCACCACTAGAAGTTAGTGGCGTGGTTGGAAGGGGGTGCTGGGGCCTCTGACTCAGCCTCTGTCAGCCGTTATGCCTCTGCCAGGCACAGCAAACACCTAGAATACACTCCCTCTTCAAAGAGGTTGATGTCCCATTAAGTATCTTCCCGGGGGGAAGAAAGCTAAAAAGGGACATGTCTTGCGCCCTCGTGAATGATGTCATTGAGGTCCTATTCTACATCCACAGTCACCTTGTTGACCATTTCAGCACCTTAAAAACAGTTGTCGACTTTTTCATCCTCCAAACACTTATCAGAGAAGCAATGTTCGTCCACGACTAAAATGTGTTCGTCGACCTAGATCCTCGTCGGTTACAAAGTTGATGATCCAGTTGACCACCTCGTTGACGACCAAGGCAACTCCTTCTGGCAGGTCGACTGCGACCAAATCATCGTCTACGTCAAAAACTAAATCCGCTACCATTTCAACGCTGTTGCCAAGCACATCTGCATCGTCGATTCTGCCTATTCCAGGGCGATTGTTCTCCACTTTCCCAAAGGGAATCACTGTGGACAGGGATGTTCCTTTGGCATTGGCCTCCCTTCTCAGACCAACTTGTGCTCAGCCACTGTTTTCTCTAGCTCCATATGTACCGTCTGCAGTCCACTGTCCAGCCATTGCTCCTCCAGAGCAGTTATTACAGGAGGGTGCGGATTCAGACATGGAGAGGGACATACCAGAGGTTGTGTCCTTTGATGAGAATAGTGGGGAGCCTCTGCCTCCTGTTGGGAACATGCCTCCTGCAGCCCAACCAAAACAAGACCTTCCCATACCTAAAGGCCTTCAGCAACCACCTCCAGTGACCCCTGTTCCGAGGAGCAGCCTCATTATCCTACACAGGTTCCTACATCGTCTGCCACCGGGGATGTGTCAATTGACATACTCTCCACATTGCAGACATTTTAGAGCTCCAACAATGGCTTCCTGCCACACCGTTGCCTTCTCCAGCGCCACCTGGTTCCCAGCAAGTGAAGGCTTAATTCCACTGCCGCCCTCCGGAACTCATGATGCGACGGTGCCATTGTTGCTACCCGTCGTTCTCACAGATACCGACAACTACCCATCAAATGGTTCTCCAGGCACGCACTCTACAGATGAGTTTGAAAATGTAGTGCCAGGTGACAGTGACCCAGCAGACCTACTGCCAAGAGATTCACCCACAGACTCAATTGGCTCCTTTCATGCCCTCATGTCACGTGCGGCAAAGCTTTTTGATCTTCTTTCCAAAGGGCAGAAAAAAAGATGGATTTCTGTACCAATGGCTGGAGGCTGCCAGAAAATCAATTGTGGCCATTCCGGTACTCCTGTTCTCAGCGCCTCCCAAGAAGGGCCGCTTCGATAAAGAATATAAAGTACCAGTCACCACCCAACTGCCTATGCACGCAACCTTGTACGCACCACCAGAAGCCAGGACATGTGCAGACTTGAAATCCGCTGCTACAAAAATGAAAGGACCAGAAAACAAGCATTCTCTGCCTGCGCTCCAGGATTATGGAACTTACCCCCCATCGGCATCAGACTCGCCCCCACGCTGCTACAATTCAGAAAAGAACTCAACACCTGCCTCTTCAAGGAGTCTCTCCTCATCAACACCTAGGCCATCACATCGCCCCTCACACCACCTGACTTGCTAGCCACCCATCCTTCTCATCCCCACCACCCGGTGTACCTCTCTTCTGTATCCTATCCACCCCCCGCTGTATATCTGTTCTGTTGTTACCACTGAAAAATACTCAGTTATGCATCTTTATTAGAGTATACATCTGTAAAGTGCTCCATTGCGTCTCAAAGCTAGGTCCGCACTCAAATACCATAATAATAATAAAAGTTGCTCTGCAGCTGCCCACAAGCATTCTGCCAATCATTCTTCCTTTCCATGTATGGTACCTCCAGACAAGGAGGGCAAACAGCTGGACGCCTGTGGAAAGAGGGTCATATCTACAGCTCTACAACCATCAAAGCAGCCAACTCGCTTGCTATCCTCTCCCGATACGATTGTGGGCCTGGGTTAAAGTTTGGACCAATACTAGACTTCGTCCCAGATGGCAAGCGGGGTGAAGCGCTTGCGCTGTTACGCGAAGGTGAGGTGGCATCAGACCACGCCTGCTCTATAGCCGTGGACATAGAAGATACCGGGTTCCGGCAAATAGGAAATGGTGAAGCGCTGCGCCACCAATGGTGGTTAAAAGCCACCAACTTCAGACTTGAGGTCCAATCAAAGGCGGTTCATCTGCCTTTTGACGGCAATTAGCTTTCTAGAAAAAAGGTTGACGAGATCCTGCAGGCCATTAATGCTTGCACCGAGACAGCACGTTCCCTCTGCACTCTCCAAAAGTGCCTCCAGTCCTTTTGTTCTGGTAAAGTGAGGTTCTCAGAGTTCCCGCGATGACGCAGAGCTTCCTCCATAAGTCAAACACCAAAGCAGACTTGGCTGGGCCATGGTCCCTGACCCCCTGCTTCGGCACCCAAGTGGGGGCGGGGCGGGCTCCATGCCAATTTTGACGAACAGTTGAAATGCATCACCACCGACAAATGGGTGCTATCCATCATTCAACATGGCCATACCATAGAGTTTGTTGTGAAATGACCCTACATTCCTCCCGCCACCCAGGTGGAAAAACATCAATGCTTGCTTCTTCAGCAGGTAAGGGCCCTCCCAAACAAGGGAGCAATCCTGTTCCACCGCACCTCTGAGGCACCAAAGTATTCTCCAGATACTTTCTGGTAAGGAAGAAGTCGGGAGGATCGAGGCCAATACTAGATCTCAGGAGACTCAACAAATTCCTCAAGTTTCAAAAATTCATCATGGTAATGCTGCAGCACATGAATGCGAGGGAGGTTGTGTCACGCGGAACTCTACAAGTATTTTTAATTCATAGTATATAATAGATGTCTTATGGTAGGTTGAAAGGTAGGCTAGGTCATTTTGTTAAAAAGCACAAGGCATCATAGAAAACAGTTCCTAGAATATAACAGTGCAAACACGCTGTGCAGTCTATGGCGATGTTTGAAAAGAGAGGAACAGGACTCCCTCCCCGTGATCAGAGGTTCACGAGGAATAAGGCTCTGACTCTCTAAGGCATATGATAAAGTGCTGCATAAATGCAAAAGAATTCAATCGGAATTAAAGTGCATTAAGTCTAAAGTGGATTAAGTCTAAAGTGCATTGAGTCAACTGAAAGTTAAGGGGACAGTAGAGAATTGTCAAACATTTCACCCAAATATCCTTAGGCTAGTAGTTTCGACGATTAGATGGATCTAGTCTTGAAAGACTGATGATCGTCTTCTTCAGGACGATGCACTCTAGGTCATTAAAAAATACAACTGAATATGTCACATTAAAGTTAATACTAAATGTTGCTGGAAGTATCTCCACTTGTTCTTCTATAGCAATATTCTTCCAGCAGCAGTTTTGTGATGAAGCAAAAACATGCATTGTACAACAAAAAATAAAACCCAAACATTATAAATCTAGAACCTGTGACCGAGCCAACCTCCCAACTCAACCAGTCTGAAATTCAATAGAATACATGAAAAAGGGGAGACCTACATATACCATAGTCTCAACCCAACAGAAAGGACTTGGCAGTAATTTCTTCTAGTGCCAGGCCCCATCAAGGAACAGACGTAAATTAATTGATCTGTGGAGACAAAGAAGACAAGAGGAACTGGCATCAGTACAATCCCTAGTTCAAAAAGAGTGAAAGACCCAAAGGCCAACTGCCCCTCCAGTGCTGGGCTAAAATACATGGAATCAAAACTGAATTATGACTGCCACTCACCTATCTGAATAGACCAGTGAAATCCGAATATATCAGATTCAGAAGTCAACATTAGACACCATGGCGTGGTACAATCATAAAGTGTACCAACCCGCTCTGTTATGTACGTAATCTCATGGAAATTCGAGACCCAAGAACTGCAAGGAGACAAAAACGATAGGCGTGGTTTAAGAGATCCCAAAGGGCCAAAACTAAAGAGTCGATTCTATAATCACTTCATGTACATGTAAATGTGTAAATGAATCGGCTGAGCGTACAAAAATGCTCGGAAGGGACAACTAAGTTGTTACAAGGTATAAAGTCCTCCATGTGGTCAAAGGCCACATTGGGAACTGAGTTGTCAATAATGGGCATGTGTGACGAGTGAAAATAATGCCGAACATGTTCTAACTATGCTCGAACAAGAGCTGTGTAACAAATAGTTTGTTTGGATTGATTTCATTTCGGTACGTCTATTCGCCGAGCGATGCGAGCACCGTTGTCTGAAGGGCGCCAGGCAGAAGCAAGGATGGAATAAAAAAACGGGACTGTACTCACCTATATTCACATAAATTCTGTCGCTGCGCTGCATGAAGACAAACGTCTTAGTTTCCGCGGAGGTGTATATGAGTGTCACTGCCCGACCAAAGACCAGGAAATAAATAAATAAATGTGTCTTGTAGGTGCAGTTAGAAGGCAAACGTCAAATGTATGAGGTATGTGTAGACTCGTAATGCAGAAAAATCAGAGCGAATCACCGTTGGTAAAGCATGCACCCGTCCTTCTGTTTACATGATAGTTGTAGGAGACAGAAAGAGGACTATATCATGTGACCGCCACACACACAGAAGCAGAATCGTAAGGAAGAGTTTGGGTGTTCCAAATATGCCACTCAATGAGCACGCACCTGGCGTAGTTAGCTGTAGAACGGATAAAGGTTAAAAGGATACTGCAGTGTTTTTCGTTCAACAGAAGAAGCTGCGTATCACAGATGGTGCAGATTTGAAGTGCCTTCCGGCTGTACAAAAGTAGTCCAGTCAAAGGACGTCCAAACAGTCCCGTGCCCAAGATAACACGTCAATTCTTGCACGATTAAGGGCTTTCTTGGGTCATGCAAGTTAATGATAAGAAGTCATTTTTTGTGTGTATTGTTGTGGTAAAATGTTGGCCCCCTGAAGAAGTTCTCGGACATTATGCAACTAGCCTTCGGAAAACGAAACATGTTGGGTCATTGAGCATTGTGATTGATGATAGTGTTGTAAATCAGTTATCAATAATAGTGTTTTCCTTTTGTGGAGAAAGGATTAAGTTACTGTGCACTGATAATTAGAACTAAGGTTTTTTTTACACGTTATTATTTCTTGATTTGACAATGTATGTACTGTTTTATGACTGCTTATATTGATGAAAGACACTATGTATGTTTTTAGAATATGTGAATGTACTATGTTTTTTATGATGATTATGTTTGGTTGAATTATTGCGAGTTGATTTAATAAAAGTTGCATTTTATCAACATCTTTCATTTTGAGTACTCTGTACCTATTTGGTACATGGGCTGAATAGTCCTTGGAAGAGAGGGGAAGGTTCAGAAGAGACACACTGGTTCCGAGGTTTTTTTTATTGTCTTTTGTGTGATATGATATATGATAAGTATTTATCATGCGCTTAATACCCCGAGGTTTCTAAGTGCAGACCCGGGGATTGAACCTGTGTTACTCCGTGTCGTCTTGCTTCCAAGGCGAGCACTTTGCCTCTGAGCTATCCTCCCGAGACAACCATTGGGCAGAACCTTTGTGTCGGTAAACCCGACCTTGGTCTCATTTTTGTTTTGTTTGACAAAATCGTATGCCATATTCCACCGAATATTTGCCGTAGTGAGACTACGTTTCCAGATGCTCCCATGGGAAGGGTAACTGAATTCACAAGGCAATTAGTCTCATAGTGTAAATATGGTCTAGAACTCATATGAGTAACGGAGAGCTCCGTAACTCACATAAACTGCTGGATATAGCTAAAAATTGGAAAAACTGGATGTAAGTGCACATGGAATAAACCAATCAATGTTCATATTCCTACACCAAAACTAATCTATGGCAGCCATACGCTAATGCTGAGGTCTTGACTATTAAAGTTTAATCGATTGTAATGTAAATCAAAGAGGTTTTGTAGTGGGAATTGAGTCTACAATACCATCGACTGCCTACAATGGGAGTCACTCGTAATGTAATTCCAATGTCAAGGGCCCTTAAGGGAGACAAAAGGGAAAGAAGCAAGAGGAGGGAACTAACAAGTTCTTATAAAGAATGAAAAATAATGGATAAATGAAAAAAGAATGAAAAAAAGAGTAGACCAGCTGGAAGAAGGGCATTTCCTCTCTAGACCAAGAGGATGCTTACTTTCATATCCCCATTCACTGGGGGCACAGACGCTTCCTTCGGTTTCAAGTCCAGGGAAGACACTACCAATTCAAAGCTTTGCCTTTTGGCCTGAAATCAGCACCAAGAATATTCAGAAAATGCATGGCTCCGGTTACGGCCCACCTCAGACTTTCAGGCATCCACGGTTACCCATATCTGGATAACTGGTTGGTACGTGCCAGTCTCTACCACTAGCATCGCATTGCATCGCAACACACCACAGATACCATCCAGTGTCTAAAAACTAGGTTTCTTAGTGAACTTTGCAAAGTCATGCTTGCATCCTACTCAAAACTCACTGTTCCTGGACTCGCATCTCAACACTCATGCTAGGTGTCCCCGCACATTCAAACGAAAGTGTGAAGATGATACTGAACAAAGTTCAACAACTATCGAGCCTCGGCATCACATCTGTCTGAACACTCAAATTCCTCCTAGGAATGATGTTGCGTTGCATCCCATTAATTCCTCACTGCAGACTCCAGATGAGGCCTCTTCAGGAGTTCCTGGATGCCAGTTGCAAAAGGATTTGGGGTCCTGCAAGACAAGGTTTGTCTCAAACCATCCTTTCCGAAAAGCTCTCCAATGGTGGGGCTGCTGCCTCAACCTCACTCAGGGAGCCCCATTTCGTCTTTCAGCACATCAGGTCACGGTGACCATGAATGCATCCCTAGAAATGTGTGGAGCCCATACAGGAGAGTTCAAAGCCAGGGGTCTATAGTTACCCGAGGAAAAACACCTTCACATCAATGTTCTGGAGTTCACCTCAGGGTTCTGGGCCAATTATGTCAAACCTCAGCTGTAGAACAAAGTGGTATGCATATTCACAGACAACACCACCACAATGTTCTATATCCACAAGCAGGGTTGGACCTGCTCTCAAGTTCTATCTGCTGAGAGGGACAAGCGCTGTGGAAATGGACTCTGGCACAAGGCATTTTTCTACTTCACTTTCACCTGCCATACATCCACAGTACAATAGCGAACTCACTCAGCCGAGAACTCAGGCCCTGCCTCGAATGGGAACTTCACCGGAGCCAAGTTCTCAATCTTTTCTCCAAGTGGGGGCATCCAGACATCGATCAGTTCATTTGAACAGAAGTCACAAGCCGGTTTCACCAGGAAGGAAGTCTTGGGGGCGTGTTCTCATTCCATTGGCCCGATCTGATCCAGTATGCTTTTCCTCCAATCCGCCTGTTACCTCAAGCTCGAGTTGTCAGTACAATCTGTGAGAAACCTGAGGGCGTCCTCACATCTACTCCCCTTGGGTCCTCTTCTCAGTTGGGCCGGGAAAGGCCATTGTTAGGGAGAATTCTCCTTCTAGGGCTAATTTCCCTCACCAAGTCAGTCTCCCAGCAGCTTTTCTGGATTTCTGGAGTTTATTTGTTCCACCTGGTAAGAGTGTACATCCTTTTTCCACTCTTACATGTGTTTTGGCCTATGTGTTGTTACTCATTGTGTGATCTTGGGCACTGGAGCACACCACTCCAAGTGCCCCTGTTCTTGCATGGGTTACACAACACCTTTAGTGTAGTAACCCAGGGTTGTCTTTTAGACTTCCCTCTGACTCCATTTCGCTGGGGCTGACTACTGTCCCCAAGAGAAAGGTAAAGTTGCCATTTACTTTACGTATGATATGATATATGATATGATATGGCATTTGTTACATGCCTATACACAAGTGTTTCAAGGCGCGACGAGGCGAGGGCCTGGAGGGGTTAACAAGGGGAGACAGACAACGATCTTACTAGGCCAGGTGTCATTCAGATCGTGCAAGGGTAGAGGGGAAGGGAATAATGCAGTACAGGGTTAGTAGAATACAAGATAAATAATTAATAGGGCCAGCTGGTGGCAAGTCCAAGGTAAGTGCCGGGAGGAGGGACACAGTAATTTTTACCACAGACCCAGTACACCCCATCTTACATGGAGTACTGGAAAGGGCTAATCTGTACCCCTTTTCTGTCTGTACCTCCGAGAGCATTGTTTTGCTCTTTTAACATTTAGACTTGGCTGGTGGCAGTGGTATCTACCCTAACTTTTCTACCGCAATTATATTAGATAAACGTGTTACTGTTCTTGGCTATTATATTAGCCTCGAACATATACCCGCTTGACCAAATCGTCTTTCTTTTGGCTCCGGTTGGGTTTATTCGCCATTTCTTTTTTTTTTTAAAGTCCTTCTTGTGTTTTACTTTGCGCGGCAAACTAAGTTTGCCTTTTTTGTTCACCGTCTTTTGGCGGACTTCTGCAGAGAAGCCCTCCGCTTGGCGCCATGATTGGCTGAGGTGGTTGTCCCGTCTGGACAACCCCCCTGCTGCGTGATTGACACCCAGGCTGTGTGATGGGGGTTTTGCGCATAAAAGGCAGGTCTCTTGGGCTAGAAGTCAGTCGCCTCTGGAACTACAAGGAACCGAAGAGAAGCGGAAAGAACGAGGGCTGCTGCAACTACCCCGTCCCGGTGAAGCCCTGCTGCAGTCCTGAGCTATCTTCCCTTGAGCCTGGTGGGGATAAGCAGCTCATATTCTTCTGCCAGAGATCTCTGCCGTGGTCGAAATCGCTGCACACTGGTGTAGTGGTCCGGATAGCCACCTGCTGAGCCTCTCCTGTTTTTAAGAAGCACACCTTTGCGTTGTCGCTGCTGCCGGCTTCATCCCTGTGTGCTGCAGACCCCCTTCAGATGTCCTCCTTCACAACGAAGCTCCAGGAATCATGGGTCTGCGGGAAACCAACAGAAACAACTGCCAGGGCACCAGCTGCATCGTGGACATAAGGTACTGTGTTCTACTCGAGGAAACTGGATGAATCCCTTTTCTTCATCTTCAAGGCTCGTCCTTGTCTTCTATCCTTCTTATAACTTTTGCTTCCGAACATTTGACAATATCCAAGTACTTTTTGGCTACACTGAATCGTGAACTGTCTAACTGTGTGATCTTCGGCACAGGCCTCCGGTGCCACCTAAACCTGACTCCGACCCTTTGACTTTTGCACTCCTGTTTGAATGTTTCTCGATCCTGTCTGTCTAACCTAAATATTGCCTGTGATTTTTGCCTCCAACTCCCTCTGGGTATCTCAGGTGCTAAGTGTGTTTTTGCCCTGGTAGCATTTCATGTCACGGATACGCGTTTATTTAGTAGACCGAACTGTCAAAAAGTGATTGCAACCGTTCATAACACTGGTTCATTCAAACACAGGGTACTTACCTTGAGACTTACTGTACAAAGTGAATTGGTTAGTTGTAGTATATTTAACGTGTGGTTTTGTTTAAAGTTTAATAGAGGTGTTGTGTTTATAACGGATGGTTTAAAAATAAATGTACTCATATTTTTTACCTGAAACCTTGAGTCAGTGTTTGCTTGAGTAAAAGTAATTGTGGTCCCTTTGTGTAATTTCTGCTACTGCTCAAATACTCTTGAGATAAGCCTGGCTGCTCTGCTACTGCTACCACTATAACTTAGTAGTACGGGCTTGTACCAAAGGTAAAACTTGTATTGCCACTTGTAGTCTTAATTGTGTGTAGTGGTCCCTAAGGGCACTGCACAGGATTCTGCCTAACAGCCATCACTATTGGATCCTGACCCTGGGGGTGGAGAAGGGAGGGAGGATCACCTGGGTGGAGGATCCTTGGGGTTTGGAGACAGGGGGGGTGGGGAGGGTTTTAGGCCAAAAAAGTTTGAAGACCACTGCATTAACCTCCAAGTGCTTTTAACGCACAAATAAGACTAGGATTGCTTCTGGCACATTAAGATTTTGTAGAGACCTCGTAAGTCAGGGTTACAACGAGGTACCTCCCCCCCCCCCCTCACCCCTGGCAAGCTCATATTGGAGGCACACGCGTGAGACAACAAAAAGCTCATCAGTGAGACACATTCGGATGTGCAGGTACTGAAGATGAAGGTACTGAAAAAGAGAGCAGTGGTGCTGAAACAAGGGCCAGGAGCAACAACATTCGGATCCTGGGGTTACTGGAAGGCAAGGAAGGCTACAATCCCATGACATATATCGAAAACATGCTGTTGCAGGAGGTTGGTCCGGGAACTCAGACACAGGGCTTCATGGTGTAGCATGCATACCGATCGCTGGCCAGGAAGCCTCCGCCAGGAGCACCCCCGAGACTATTGATAGCTAAGATCATGAAATACAGGGAACGAATACTGCCGTTTTCCAGGCAGGGCAGGATCATCCCGAGGGCGTCCGTTAAGTTAGCAATATTCCCCGTTTACACGCTGCAAGTACAGAAGCAGAGAGTGCTATTTGGCCCTACAAATTAGCGCCTCCGGAAGGCGGGCCTGAAGTACATGTTGATTTACCCGGCCAGACGTGAGGTGCTGCACAATGGCAAGTTGCACTTCGCCAGCATTGGTTCTAGCATAGATTCACATGCTTGAATATTCCCAGTCGTCGGACTGGGAATCCTCAGTAAATTATATAATATACATTAATGTATTAAAACTTTCCCCTGGGAAACAAAAGGAGAGAAGGCTACACCCAAAGGGCCTTATAGGGCTTGTGTAGCCTTTCACTTGTGGAGTCCCTCCGCCTCCTTGTGGTCCTTTTTAGGCCGTAACCAATGAGGTGGCAGGGTTTAGGCTCCACCCGAGTCAGTCATCTTCAGATTTTACACTGTGTCTTACAGTACAGGGGAATCTTCTCAGCTCTCTGAGCTGTTTTCAAAGTTTTCATAGTTAAACTCTGTTTTTTTACAACCAATTTAAGCTTTTTAGCATCCTTCTGTCAGGGGCTTCCCAGAGCTACTCACAGAAGCCTGTATTTTTTCAAAGCATGTTGTGTGTTTGATTCACTCTCTTATCCTCGTGGCTAAACAAGGCCAAACTGTCAAGGAGAAGACCTCTCTCTTCAAAGACTGTTCCAAGTGTGGCAAGAAGGTCTTCTTTGTGAGGGACCCACACAAACTCTGCATCTAGTGCCTCTACCCTCATAACATTCAAGGATGCATTACTTGTCAGACATTCACCAAGAAAACCCTGGAGGACAGGCACAGAAGACTGCTTTTACATCTGGAGAGCAGGCAAATGTCCTCAGATGTAAAATCCTGCAAGACCGCACCATCAATCTCCTCCATGCACACTGAGAAGCGAGCTCACAAAAGGAGAGCTTCATCAGTGGACATAGCACACTCGCCACCAGCCCAAGGACAAGAAGAGGAGTGGAAAGCCCTCTAAAGAACCCCCAAGAACCCAGGAGACCATGGTGGCGGAGGAATCCCAAAAAGGTAAAGATTTCTCGTTAGTCAGTGAAGCGGTCGTCCACAGGGACACCGTCCACGACCTAGTTGGCTTCACAGTCTACTAAGACTATGCCGCAGACGACGGTTAAACCTTCGTCTACTACTAAACCAGTATCCTCGTCAACTTCGTCATCTAAGGACTCACCAACGGATTCATCGAGCAAGTACTCGTCAACGAAGCACTCGTCAACGACTAGGTCGTCCACAGAAAGCCGTTGACGAAGCTTCCATCTACGGGTCAGTCGTCAACTGAAAGCCCAATCATGGTAAGCTCTTTGATGCGCAAGCAGTTATCTACCAAGCTTCCACCGTTAACGGAGGAACCGTCGACAAGTCAAATACATGGTTTAGAACCACCGTCTTCACAAGGACCTACTGCGCAGGTTGACAAGGAGCTTTTGCCTAAAAATAAATGGGGTTTGAAGCATCCATTCACAATTGGAAGGCCTAGAAGGAGCGGTTTCCCTCACCAATCACTGAGATGAATAAACCCACAGATATCATCTTACAAGAGGAATTCTCAGAAGGGGAGGGGGGGTCATTTACCAGTTCAACCCAAGGAAATTAGCCCTCACTGGCAATCTACAATGGAGGATGCTGCAGACCCTTTTGAACAAGCGCTGTTGGTCTATGCGCAGGATTATGGAGGAATTCAAAAGGAGGCAAAGGGTGACGCTCTCCTCACAGTCGGTCTCACCAGCCAGACAACGACAAAGCACATCGCCTGTGCACCGCAATCGGAGTAGATCTCCTAGGGAGCACACGCCTCAATGTTCACCACCACCTCGTCCGTCCACTTCAAGGGACAGCTACCAGGGGCGCGAGCGCCATTGGGAGGACCGCAGAGGAAGAGACACTCCCCATCACCCCTGAGATCTTCTCCACAAAGAGCAAGATCAGCTCCCTCCAATATTGGGACCGCAATCTCCCATTCTTTCCGAATAGGAAGAAGGGGAACCTGATGACCCATTCAAGGAGTTCTCTGACTCAGATATGCAGAAAAACGAGCCCAAGGAGGGTGAGCTTCCACAGGACTCACCTGACACAGACCAGGAAGACTGGGAGTCGGCCACCATTGAAAAATAAAGGAAACAGGACTCATGGGGGCGGGGGGGGTTTGTCACCTCCAGACGATGTGGTATGCTTTCATACAATCATGTCAAAATCAGCAGAAATGTTTAAGATTCAGTTCGCTACTGAGGAAAAAGCGTTCGTTCTCTATGAACACAGGGACAAAAGGCGCCGCACCATCACAACAATCCCTATCTTGGAAACCATCTGGGAAGCAGGTGTGACGATTCTTGCTAAACCACTCTCCAACCCAGCATTAGTAGCTAAACCGGAGAAAAAATACAAGGCCCCAGACTCTGCCTCTTTATGCCTCAGAGGCCATCCAAAACCGGGCTCTCATCACTGCAGCAGCAAGAAAAAGGCTGCAAAACCCAGCGTCCGCCTCGCTGCTCCACCAGATAAAGAGGGACGCAAGCTAGAAGCCATAGGCCGCAAGGTCTCAACAGTGGCTTTGCTTACAGTTAGAGCAAACAATGCCATGGCCATGATGGCTAGATTTGACAGAGAGCTATGGCTCCGTATGTCTAAACTGGAGAAACATTTCCAGGAAGAATTCCAGCAAGAAGCCAAGTAGATCATTGCTGGTGGCAAGGCAGTTTCGGACCACATAATAGACACCTCTGTGGACACTGCTCAATGTGGTTTCGGGCAGATAGCACACAGAACAATGCTTAGGCGCCAGTCCTCGATGAAGGCCACCAGTTTTAGACCAGAGGTACAAGCCCAAATCTTGGACATGCTTTTCGATGGTCAAGACCTATTTGGCAAAAAGATTGATGATCATTTAAAGGTAATCAAGGCCGACACTGACACAGGTAGAGCAATTTGCTCTTTAAAAGACAAGGACCCCGCGTTCCTTTCGTACCTTTCGAGGCAACTGCCAAATACAGGTCTTTTTGCAAATCCTACCAGGGTTAAACCCCTTCCTCAAACCCCTATCACTCGGGGAGCAGGTACCAACGGTGTTATAACACTGATGGTACGAGTTGGACACTTTGTCACAAAATTCACATGCAAGTGGAGCACCTTCCCGGCAAAGACAACATTTTAGCAGACAAGCTCAGCCGGCACTTCCTACAATCACACGAGTGAGAGATCAACAACGAAGAGCTCAACAGTTTTCCACATGTGGGGGAACTCAACACAACACAAAATTCGATCAGTTCGCTTCCAGGTAACCGGAAAGACATTCACTGGGAGACGCATTCTCTGTGCCATGGAAGGGGAAATTCCTTTACGAGTTTCCACAGACACCCTTGATTCTGCGGGTGCTGCTCAAAATGATCGAGCAGCCCAGCACCATGATTCTAATAGCCTCGATGTGGGCACGCCAGATCTGTTACCCGACGCTCCTTCAAATAGCGATCGGGAAGCCTGCATATCTTCGACCCCACTCACACCTCTTATATCAACAGAAGGGCGAGCTACTTCACCACGACCAAGCTAGTTTATCCCTCAGGGGTTGGCTTCTCAGCAGCGAAAGTTTCACAACCTCACGCTAGACCCTGCGGCAAGAGCCCCATCGACGAGGCAAACCTATTCCAAAAAATGCAAGCGCTTCAGAGGGTGTCCAGTGAAAAATTTGAAAACATTATGTCGAAAGTCATAATGTCGAGGGAAAAAAAATGTCGGAATTTTTTTTTTAGAATGTTTTCTTTTTTGATTTACATGTTATTTTGGGGTTTCGGAAGTAGAAAAAAGGGGTAAAACCAAAAAAAATTTGAAAAAAGGAGGATTGGGGGGAACCCCCCCATTTCGAACAAAAAAAAAATAGACATTCGGAAAAAAAATAAATGTGGCTTTTTTTTTCGACATTATGACATTCGACATAATGTCATTCGAAATTATCACTATAAACCGCTTCAGAGCATGGTGGCTACAGACCAACACAGATCCCCTATTTTCATCTGCGGAGCAAATACTACCTTACCTCTTACATTTAGCTAAAGGGGGTCTAGCATTATCTTCCATTAAAATCCATCTCTCTGCTGTGGCCGCTTACATAACCAAGCCTCACCAGTGCTCCCTAGTGTCTCCTCCAGCGGTTAAGACTTTTGTCAAAGGACTCGCATGTCGTTTTCCCAAACAAAGGAAGATCGCCACCCCATGGTGCCTTAACACTGTATTAGCTGCATTATTGAGAGCACCATACAAGCCCATACATAGGTGTGATTTAACATTTTTGTCTTGGAAGATGGCTTTCCTTGTGGCCATCACATCAGCCAGACGCATCAGGGAGTTGCAGGCCTTATCTGCCGAACCTCCTTTTATCTATTTTCACAGAGATAAGGTTGTTTACGGCCTCACCCGAAATGTATTCCTAAGATCGTTTCGGAAACCATTCTGGCGGAAAGGATCATTCTACCTACATTCTTTGGCAACCACAAGACCACCACCGAACGTACACTGCATTCACTGGACATGGCAAGAACACTTAAGTTCTACTTGGAATGTACCAAAGGAATTCAGAAACTCTAAAAGACTCCTCGCATTTGCGGGATGAACCAAAGGCAAAGGCATAACCAAGCAAAGCCTGGCACGTTGGGCATCCAGCTGCATCGCGCACTGTCGTGAACTCAAACAACCCATTGCCAGCCACGCCCACAGCGCATTCGACCAGCGTGAGGGCGACTTCAAGTGCCTTTCAATTGGGAGTGTCCTTTAAGGACATCTGTAGGGCAGCGACATGAAGCACTCTCCAGACTTTTGCCCGGCACTACTGCTTGGAAGAGGACAGGAAGAATGAATCTGCAGTGGGACAAGCAGTGCTCCAGCATGTGTTTGCTTAAGATAGGAGCAGCCTCTGGTTCCTTTTTGTTGATTGATTTGTTCCCACCGTCCCATAACATGTGTTACTGGTAGCCTCATTTTGCATTCTATAAGTATTATTACACAATATCTATATATATATATATATATATATATATATTTCTGAGGCTTGTGGAATCTGCTTAGATCACATGCTATGCATATTCCGACATCTAGTGAAAGCTGTGGAGTATTACAGTTGTTGTTTTCTAAACTCGAAAAGGGACGTCGACAGGGCATGCCAGTAATACTATCCCTAGTGTGAAGACCACTGTACCCATGATCCTTCATGCGTTGAGGTCCCTCAGATTGTTTCTTTCCGCCATCATAGACGGACGCTAAAGCGGAGTTCTCCTTTCGGCTCATCGCCATTTACTATTATTCAATTACCGATAGTTTCTCTTACTATCCTTTATATTCACCGACTATTGAGACAATCTGATGGCGGTGAAGAACAAGAAACAACCATCGAAGACGACTCCCGTCGACGGATCCGTTCCGGCCTTGGAGGGCTGCTCCGAGCTTCGGCCCACACAGCAGGGAGAGAGGGGGGGGGGACATTCTAGAATCTATATAGCTTGCTAAAAAGCAGTCTTGACGCCGCAGACAATGCCGGCAGAATCATAGCTGAGGGAAGCATTATTAAACATTGTGCTTGGATACGCCAATCCGGTTTTAAGCCAGAGACGCAGGTCTGTTGAGCCCAATGTACTTTTTGGCAAGTCCGTCGAGGAGGCCTTGAAAAAAGCCAAAGACGAGTATGACACACTGAAATAATTGGACCAATTGACCAATGAACCTCCTGGCCAGAGAGGAGGCGGCAATTTTTGTCACTCACGCGGACAAATTTCAGAGAGAGGTTCCACCTATAGCCAAAATCAAGGAATGGCATGGGGGAACAATCAGAATTACCAGAGAGGACTGCGCAGATTATGCGGGCGAGAAAGGGGTCCCTCCTTCAGAAGTGGTACCCCACCTCAGAAACAGTGACATGTTACTCACAGAATATCCCTTAAAACTCTTGCATTGACCCATAAGTGCCAGTCTAACCTGACCCCTCGTACTTAGCCAACCGCTCAACACCTCACTCCTCATCCCGCCCGCTGATATCTGCTCATGCCCACACCTTAACCATGCCTAGATTTAAGCTGCAAAAAGCAGGTGGGTCTAGTTTCCCAGTCCTTGCATCCGAATTATGGAATACATTTCCCAACGCACTTGGAGCTGAACCATCCTACCGCTCATTCAAGAGTAAGGCAAAAGCCTGGCTCTTTGGCCAGGACTATGCTTCTACATGCTAAATCTCAAAACCTGGCTTTCTACTGTATAATATGAGTACCCTACAATAATATGTTGTACCACACGCACACTTATTCTCTACAATTCTCATACTCCTACACACTCATCTATTCTGAGGCTGTACTGTATGTCTTCCTACATGTACTCTGTTTCCAGCATATTTGTATATTTCAGTTTGTTTTACTGGGTGACACTCGCCACCTTGCACCTTTCTTGTACTGCCTGTCTTCTGTAACCATGTATATCTTGAAGAAATGCACCCAGATACCTGTGGGCCAGGTGCGCATTACAAATACATCCCGCTTCAGGTGCCCTCCCATGCCTCTCCATTAGGAGGGCGCATTTCCAACTTCACCCCAGCATGGGAGGGAATCACCTCAGACAGATGGGTGCTGTCCACCACAGTGGGCAGATATTGTATAGAGCTCCTCGAGCTACCCCAGAACCACCCCCATGCCAGAAAACCACCTCCAAAGAAGACCAGTGCATCCTCCTCGAGGAAATCGCCACGTTGCTCCAAAGGACGCCATATAAAACGACCCGGCCAACCAGGTAAACAAGGGTATTTATTCAACTTCCCTGTGCCAAAGAAAGATCAAACAATACGCCCAGTATTAGATTTACGCCCTGCAAACAAATATGTCAAACCACAAAAGTTCTGCATGACTACACTTCAAGATGTAATCCCTCTGCTAAAAATGGGGATTACATAGTAACACTGGATGTGAAAGATGCCTATTTTCATATTTCAATGTTCCCAGCGCACAGAAGATTCTTGCGTTTCAAGATAGCGAACCAGCACTACCAATTCAAAGTGCTGCCCTTCAGGATAGCATCTGCTCCAAGGGTACTCACGAAGGTACTGGCGGTGGTGGCAGCGCACCTGCGCAGAGAGGCAATCCCAGTGTGCCCTTACCAGGACGACTGGCTGATTACAGGGGAGTCTCCCCTAATTTGCAGTCAGAACATTCAAAGAACTATCAATCTTCTCTTTCAATTGGGCATCTCCATCAATGAGAAAAAATCAAGCCTAGTGCCAAGCACTATCAAACAGTTCCTAGGAGCTGTTATAAACACAGAAGAGGGGTTGGTCTTTCCATCAGAGGAAAGAGTCCAAAACATGTTACTGCAAATACCACATTATCAGGGCGGCCGCCAGATAAGGCTGCGCAAAGCTTTGCGTTTGCTAGGCATGATGGCATCTTGCATTTACCTGGTACCTCACACGTGCCTGCGCATGCGACCCATGCAGGAGTGGTTGGTGTAACGGAGGTCTCAGGCAAATAGTCAGTGGGACGATCTAGTGGTTGTTTCGCCAACACTAGTACAAAATCTTCGCTGGTGGACAAGAGAAAATCTGTTGAAGGGGAAACCCTTCCACGATCCGGAACTACAAGCGATTGTCACGACAGACGCCTCACTCGCCGGGTGGGGGGCTCATTAACTTCACCACACAGCTAAATGTCTGTGGTCTCATGCGGCAGCACAGAACCACATCAATCTGCTGGAACTACTGGCAGTATTCAAAGCCCTCCAGGCATTCGAGTTTCACCTAGAAAACCAATCTGTGCAAGTGTCACGATCCATGCCCCTGACCCCCTCAGGTATAACAGACCCCTGGCACCAGTGGGGCTAAAGTCCTTCACATTGGCCCCAAGGGCCTTAAAACACCATCAGAAACATACATGTAGTCAGTCCTGGCACCTCTTGCGCCAGGTTCATTATCAGGAAAAAAGCAATACCAGTTTTGGACCTTAATCGAACATGGAGGCCTATTACACAGCTCAGTTTTTTAGAACCAAGCCATGCGTAGTGTTTTGGGTGTGGCTGGGCCTGGAACTACTTGGCCTGGAACTACTTTACCTGAGCTATTTAAACCACACCCAAAAAGCAGACCACGCTTTGCATTATTCTGCACTCCTGTAGCGTAACGCTCATCGTGTCCAGCTCATCTGCTTCTCCGGAGCCCAAACCTGAAGCTCTAGATCCGAATTCCATTAATAACCTGGAAGAACAAGAACAGCATTAGCGAGCAAGAACTACCTGTGAAGTAACCGGTCTTGAGTCCATCCTGCGCTTCACTTACCTCGCCCATCTCCGGGTTGCACCGCAACCTGCGACTTTCTATCGTCGTTGGACCTGGAGGATGCATACTTCCACGTTTCCATCCTCAAAAGTCACCGAAGGTTCCTCAGGTTCGTCGTCCAGGGGCGCCACTACCAATTCAGAGCACTGCCGTTCAGATTGAAGTCGGCCCCCAGGGTCTTTACCAAGTGCCTAGCACCTGTGGCAGCGCGGCTGCGCCTGCAGGGGATTCACGTCTACCCCTACCTGGACGCCTGGCTCATCCGCTCAAGGACGAGGGAACTCGCCGTCGAACACACTGCGAGGACCGTCCAGCTACTCACAGACCTGGGATTCGCCATAAATTACCCAAAGTCCCATCTGGTGCCGTCGCAGGTGGCCCTGTTTCTGGGATCGAAGCTCGATACAGTGAGGCGCCTGGCGGCACCGTCGGAAGAACGGACGAAGACCATTCTGGGCAAAGTGCAGCGCCTGCTAGCCACGGACATGGCCAGGGTGAGGTCCATCAAGTCCCTCCTGGGGATGATGTCCTCTTGCATCTACCTGGTGCGCCTCTGCAGACTACGGATGCGCCCTCTTCAAGAATTTTACGACGCCCGTTGGATGCAGGCGACGGGCACCTTCGAAGACAGGGTCCCCCTCAACGAGGTGTTCCGGCGGGCGATTCAGTGGTGGGGCGTTCGAGCGCACCTCACGGCGGGCAAGGACTTTCAGACGCCGGCGTACCAGGAGACGGTGACGACGGACGCCTCCCTGGAAGGTTGGGGCGCCCACACCGGAGATCTCCACGCAAGAGGCCTTTGGATCCCGAAGGAGAAGCTCCTGCACATCAACATCCTGGAACTCCTCGCCGTGTTCTGGGCTCTCAAATCGTTCCTCCCGTCACTCAAGGGCAAGGTGGTGCGGATCTTCACGGACAACACCACGACAATGTTTTACATACGGAAGCAGGGAGGCACCAGATCCCCAGCCCTATCCAAAGAGGCACAGGATCTATGGCACTGGGCGGTCGCCCAGGGGATGTAACTGGTTCCCTTCCACCTGGCAGGAGAAAGAAACACCATCGCCGACTCGCTCAGCAGGGAGCTGCGCGTGTGTCACGGGTGGGAACTGCGCCAGGATCAGGTGGATCAACTCTTCCGACGATGGGGCAAACCCCAAATCGACCTGTTCTCAACAGCGACGAACTCGAAGTGCCAGAGGTTCGCCAGCAGGTTTCCCCAGCCGAGAAGCATGGGCGATGCGTCTCGTTCCCCTGGGACGGCCTATACCTGTATGCGTTCCCTCCGTTGCCGTTGCTGCTTTGACTCATCAACCAGCTCAAGAGGTCCCGGTGCAGGATGATCCTCGTCGCACCGGTGTGGCTGAGGCAGATCTGGTTCCTGGACCTTCTGGACTTGTCAACGTCCCCTCCCATTAAGCTGTCGGCGGACGCGGATCTTCTCTCCAGAGAAGGAGGTGCTATCTTCCACCACGACCCGGCGTCGCTGAACCTGCAGGCTTGGCTCCTGCAGCGCTAGAGTTTGGAGGGTACGATATACCGGCCGACTGCAGAAAGGTTCTTGCAAAGGCCAGGGCGTCCTCGACTCTCAAATGCTACGGTCACAAGTGGAAGAGGTTCTCTATCTGGTGCCGAGCACAGAAGATCAACCCCCTACGGATTACGGCCCCTCAATTGCTGCCGTACCTGCTATCGCTGGCAAAGGCTGGGCTAGCCCATGCCTCCATTAAGATTCATCTGGCGGCGATCTCCAGATATACTGTGGTCCCATCGACTGGTAAAAGAGTTTATGAAAGGACTGTTCCGGTCGCTCCCGCCGGTGAAGGCCCCGGCGTGGGAACTTAACGTGGTGCTGACCAGGCTCATGGGGCCCCCATTCGAGCCGATGCACTCCGCACCGATGAAGTTTGTGTCGTGGAAGTCTGCATTCCTGGTGGCCATTACCTCCGCACGACGACTGGGAGAGATCCAGGCCCTATCCTGCAAAGCACCGGACTTGACTTTCCATGCCTCGAGGGTGGTGCTTAGGACGCACCCCTCCTTTATGCCCAAGGTGCCGTCGGACTTCCATCTTAACGAGCCCCTGGTGTTACCTGTTTTCTTCCCGTCTCCTTAGTCGCCGGCCGAGAGGACTTTGCACTCGCTGGATGTGGCTAGAGCGCTGAAGTTCTACGTGGACCGCACAAAGAGTTTTCGGAGGACATCACAGCTATTCGTGAACTTTGGACCTGTGAATCAAGGGAGGGCTCTCTCGAAGTCTTCTATTTCCAGATGGCTCTCCGGCTGCATCATACACTGCCACCGGTTGGCTAACCGACCGCTGCCAGGCCGTCCGAGAGCCCATTCGACCAGAGCGATCGCTGCTACTACGGCGTTCCTATCTGGTGTGCCCCTGCTGGACATCTGCAGGGCTGCTACATGGAGGTCGACGCACACCTTCACGAGATTCTACTGTGTCGATCGGGATTCCAGGGAGGAGTCCAGGGTCGGCCAAGCAGTGCTGCGCAACCTGTTCGCTTAAGGTGAGCCTGGTGAGGAGGTAAGAGATGCTTAATGTTGAGTTTTTTGTATTGCTTAATGTTGAGCCTTTTGCCATCTCCCGTGGTTGTGCATGTGTGTACTGCTATGTATTCTTATATTCATGAGCATGTGAATCCATGCCAGACCCCATGCTGGAGAAGGATCAAGTTACTTACCTGTAACTGTTGTTCTCCAGCATGGGTCTGGCATGGATTCACATGCAAACCCTCCCGCCTACCCCTCTGCGGCTCTTCACTTGGTCATACTGCCACTTCACGTGCTACCAAATCTGAAGATGGCTGCCAGAGGCGGGGCTTAGGGAGATGGCAGTCTTTGGCTGTGGTCAGTATGACGCAGAGATCAGTGATTGGTTACTACTACGAAAGACAGATCAGAAACGAAACTGATACTGATTTTTCTTTACCGAGGATTCCCAGCCTGACGACGGGGAATATTCATGAGCATGTGAATCCATGCCAGACCCATGCTGGAGAACAACAGTTACAGGTAAGTAACGTGTTCCTTCTGTCATATCTGAGTGGCAGTGCTGCGGATTGGTCCATACCGTTAGTAAGCCAGGATGACCCACTCCTGCGGGATTTCAGGGGGTTTCAACAGGAGATGGAGAAGCTGTTCGCCCGACATACCCAGGGCCAAGCTCTGAATAACGAACTTCTGTCCCTCCGCCAAGGCAGCCAAGATTTGTTAACATATATCGCCACTTTTAACAGACTTGTCGTTGAAACTGGGTGGCCTGAGGAGAAACGAACAACGTTATTCCATCGAGGATTACGGGGGGAATTGAAAGACCACAGGCTCAGAGTGGTCTCTTAAGGTTGCCTCTATAGCCAATTTGGTTTGGTTCTGTTTTCTCTCACTGGGAGGCTTGGGGGTACTGGATACTACTCCTAGAGCTTTTAGATCATTCCCCAACAGGACTTTCCCAGGCAGCTCATTCTGGACACTGACAGGAATCCTCACTGTCATTTTATTACACTTAATGAGAGCTGGTAGAATTGGAATCAACTGGACAGGGCCTCCAGAGAATTTAGTGGGACCTTTGGGTGCCTTAGCAACATCCTCAGGCCTGTAAAAGCTTTCATCCACTACTGTTCTGCTGGCCCCATTGTCTCTCCTGGCAGGAGTATCCTGGCCATTGACAGGAACACTGTCCATATAATACCCTCTAGAGTTTTCTGGAATGGAGTTGTACACATCCATATTCTGTTTCTTACCCAGACCCATGGACTCTAAGGATACAGTGGCCTGAAGATCCAAGGGTGCTTCAGCAAATAGTTCAAAGTGAGCACTAGTCATTTGTACCTCTTCCTCTGGGGAGAAGGCTAAGGAGGCAGTGCTGATCCCTGCAGGTTTACCCTTGCACCTGGGATCTCCTTTGATATGGTCAGTTGACCCACAAACATAGCATTTACCAAATGCTCTCTGGAATGGGGGCTTCTGCTGACCTCCCTCTGGTTGAGCACCAGAGGATTCGCTAGCCCTATTTGGTTTCCCATCTGGCTTACCCTGGTTATGTTTGGGGACCTCTTCTGGTTGGGAGGTATTGAATTCTTTGTTATCTTTCTTTGGCTGTTTCCCCTCATCCTTTTTCTGAGTAGCCGCAGAATCCTTGTGAGTAGCCCTATTGGCAACCCACAAGTTAGCAGCCTTAGCTAGCTTCTTTGGATCGATTTCCTTAGAATCAGCCAAGTGCTGTCTGAGCTCAGGAGAGCAGAAATCAAAAATAGACTCCAACATAACAAGATTTCTCATTCCTTCATAAGTGTTTACTCTATAACCCTTAATCCAACCATCTAAGTTTTTCAAACATTCATATACCCAGGTAGCCCAAGGGGTACCATCTTGCTTTTTGAGGGTCCGAAACCTCGTAAGGTAATTGGAATGGTTTTTCCCAAATCTAGCAATTAAAGCTATCTTCACACACTCCTAATCCATCCTATCCACCTCCCCCAACTCCATCACAACATCAGATGCAACAGTGGGTAGCCTAGAGAAGAGCCAGGGAAGCAACTGATTCCCTGTAAGACCTTGATTACCATGGTTATATTCAAACATTGCCAACCAATCCAAAATATCAAGCTTAACCTCATACATACCCACAGTTTCTTTGGGCATTCAGGGTCGCTTAGGACTGGAAGACCTAGAAGACTCTGGGAGAGGAGCACTTTCAAGAGACAATCTTTTCATTTCTAGTTCATGATTCAACTCCATTTCTCTGAGTTTCAGTTCTTGATGTTTTTGTTCAGTTTGAGCATTTAAACGTTTGAATTCCAGTTCAAGCCTCTTTTATTCTAGAGCAATGAATTCAGGACTGAGTTTAGGACCTGTGGGGGTCCCAGTGGACAAGGGTGGAGGTTGTTGAGCAGGCAAGGGAGCAGAGGGGCTTACATTCATAGACGCATCTACCTCTTCCAACTCATCATTGCCAGACATATTATCATCCTCCATACTTTCCGGATTTGCTAGAGAGTCAGGCATTTCAGACCCACTCCCTAGACTTTGGTTCTTTGACAACTTTTCAACTAATTCAATCTTTTTGCCTTTGGCAGAGAGTTTCCTTTCTTTACACATGTTTCTTAAATAATCAGCAGTGTAACTCAGGAGGGTCTCCTGACTGTGGCTATCCATATCAGACATGATTAATATTGTTTTTAGTGATGTTAGCCTTGTGGTTAGTTGATCCAAGGTAATAGCAGCACTCTAAGTGTAATTACTATACTTTATCCTCACCGCTGTACACCAGTGTTAGGCAGAATCCCATGCAGTACCCTTTGGGAACACTACACAAAATTAAGACTACAAGGAGCAGCACCAATTCACCTTTGGTACAAGCCTGTGGCACAAAGAAAAAGTGGTAGCAGTAACTGAGCAGCCAGACTTATCTCCAGAGTGAGTGAGCAGTGTCAAAATAGTGACACAAAGGACAACAATTACTATGGACCAGGCAAACACTGACTCAAGGTTTTCAAGTAAAAGAATACACATTTATTTCACTCTTCAGTTGTACAACATTACACTAGTATAAGCAGTCTTAAAAATCACACTCTTAATACACCACACCACTTTCCATAAATTCCAGACAAGTTGAGCTCAAAAAATGAAGTGGGAGCAAAATGGCACTCCAGCAATTTTAAATGAGAGGGAAAAACAAAGTAAGTAGAAATAGAACCACACCAACAGGTAAGTACTCAGGGCAATTGAACAAGAAAAACTACAGTTATAGCATCAGGTAGAAAAGGCTTAGGGCCAAAGTCAATGGGTCAAAAGTCTTTTGCTCAAGATCACACAGTTCAGGGTAGTTTGCGGTAAAGTTCGTGTCACGGGTGCTGGACGAGGTTGGTTGGTAGAGAAGTTAGTTCAAAGAGAAGAGAAGGACAAGCCCTTGGTTTGGAGAAAGATTTCAAACACTTTCACTTCGGCTGAACGAAACGAACAACCGGATTTGCACAGTAGCTTAAAACGGAGAAGAAGCTGTAGCTGAGGAAGACGTTCCTGGTAGTTCCTGCAGGCTCACGGTTCCTGAAGCGACTGTCGGACTGACACGAAGGAAGAAACTGGAGGGCCCTGCGCTACCCAGGGAAGAAACCAGCAGCAGAGCAAAACAACAAATAAAAGGTGCGCTCCTTAAAACCCAAGCAGGGTCCGACCGTCCTGGCTATCTGGCCCACTGTAGCTCTGTACAGTGAATTCGACCAGAGGAGGGGTCCTGGCTTGAAGTTTGGCCGAATTGGTTGGTCCCACCAGCTTAAGGGAAGAAGTTTCCTGGAGGATCTTCTTTGTCATCGGATCCTGAAGATTCAGACCTGCAGCAGGGCTTCACTGTGCGGTTCAGTCGTTGGAGTCCTCTTCCATCAGCTCCTCGTAGGTTCTTTCGTTCCAGTGGCGACTATGCTCTTCCAGTCCCAGAGAACTGCTTTTGATGCAGTTTTCCCCCATTCACACAGCCTGGCTGTGAATCACACAGCAGGGGTGACTGTCCAGGCCGGACAGTCCCCTGACCAATCAAACAGGAGTGTGACTTGGGTTACCAAGGGAACCCATGGCAGGGGTCCGAAGACCCCTCCCTCACATTGTGCCAACCCAGACTTTCAGGCGCCTAAAGGAGGGCTTCGGTGCAGAAGCCCATGAAAAGACAGTGAACAAAGGGACCAAACCTGGTTTGGCGCGCAGAGAGAAACACGAGAAAGACTTTACCAAAAAGAAATGGCGATTAAACCCAGCCGGAACAATATTAAAATCAATATGGTCAAGCGGGTTTAAGTTCGAGGGTAATATAATAGCCTAAAACAATACCATGGTTATATAACATAACTGCAGTAGAAAAAATAGGGTAGTTGCCACTGCCACCAGCCAAGTCTTGATGGAAAGGGAGCTAAACAGTGCTCCAAGAGGTACAGACAAAAAGGGATAAGAATTAACCCTTTCCAGTACTCCATGTAAGATGGGGTGTACTGGGTCTGTGGTTTTAAAAGACTAATAAAGTCAATGGCAACTTTACATGTTTCTGGGAGACGGTAGCCAGTCCCAGAAACTGGAGTCGGAGTTGGGAAGTCTAAAAGACATCCCTGTGTTACTGCACTGAGGGTGCTGTGTAACACACAAGAAAAAGATGTCTATGGAGTAGGTGAGGCTCCATAGCCCAAGATCACACAAAGTCAAACACACATAGCAAAACACATGTAAGAATGGGAAAAAAAGGCTCACACTCTTACCAGGTGAAAAAAAGAAACCCTAGAAATCCAGCAAAGCTGGGAGGGATTCATTAGGTAAGGGAAATCAACCATTCATGAGAATTCTCCCTAACAGCTTGTAGGCTTTTGTGAATTGACTCTGATGCCTAGTGATATGTGTCATTCCCAGTCAATATGTTGAATCTGTACTTACATATTATGCTATGGGTTACCCCTTGGACATCTGTGCCTCG
Organism: Ambystoma mexicanum; assembly: GCF_040938575.1. Taxonomy (NCBI): domain Eukaryota; kingdom Metazoa; phylum Chordata; class Amphibia; order Caudata; family Ambystomatidae; genus Ambystoma; species Ambystoma mexicanum. The sequence continues at coordinate 902,149,376 of NC_090931.1, read as the reverse complement.
TTCTTGTTGCCTGTGCATCATAGTCACATCTGGGATAATATGTATTTGCTTTGCCGTGCCTGTGTATGCCCAGCCTAAAACATTTTTTTATAAAAAAAAAAAAAGAAAGATAGATGCCAGAGTCCAGTAAAGAGCAGGGTCATCACCAACCCGTTACCCTCTGAGTAAGTAGAAGGTAGATCAAGTCGATCAGAGCTTTGATGCTCATGCAATGTGCGAGCAGGAGCTGTGGGTTATGCTATTGTCCAGGTTATGGCCAACGTTTATTTAAATATGCATGGTAACATCCTTCTGTTTCTGAAGGCAGTGGACACAACCGAAACAAAAGGCTAAGAAAAGTAGTTTCATGCCGGAAGTACAGCAGCTACATATAAGTTCTGGTGTAGCAGGGTTCATTTGGTAGCCAGTTTTTAGCGTGATAGGGATGATCTCATTAGAGCCACCATGTACAAATAATTAAGGTCTCTTACAGCTTCTGTGCAGTCGTGACAGTTCCACATTAATAAAGAAGACAATGTAAGTGTAGGCAATTGACTAATGAGAACACAGACACTTGGTATTTATTTAATACTGAGTAGTGACTGATTACGGTCATATTGCTAGTCTGCAGATATACACAGAAAATAGATGTCCACCATGACATAAGGCTCAAGAACGGAGGCATACCTTCAAGCTGCTAAAGAGGAAATTGATTCTAGAAAGAAGAGAAAGCAGCTCCATCGTGGCCATAATGAATATGAGACGTTTTTCTATGGATAATGTGCCAGAGTTGTAAAGAGGATAATGTACTAAATGTTGGTACAGTCTGTGTTTGCTACAGGAACTGGGCTAAGGTCTCCCAGTAGTATCTAGAGCCAATGGGGTTTTACCCTTGTTGAAGTTCTGATGCTTTATTCTATGTTAAATGGAACAAAACATGTTGGGTTGTTTGTCTAAACATTTGCTTTTACGAGTTAAATGTGCGCATGTCTAGAATTTGTATTTAGTATAGAGAGTATTGTATAGCAATTGTGCACTTTAATGAGTTGGGCACTGTAGGAGCTGTTGGTATCAGTGGGTGTGAGAGTATAGAAGACGTAACACTTCTGTTCAGTGTTGGTGAACGTTTTTAATGATGTTAGTGAACGTTTATAATGATATGTCTAACTATTGCATGTAATTATTGTACTCTGTGTTGTGAGATAAGAGACCTATCCAGGTGGAGCACAGTTATATGCCTTTGTGTTTAATGATATGCAACTAAAATCTATTTTAATATTTATATCATATATGACTAGTGGATTTGGGTGTGTAGTATTGGTTTAATTCCAGGGGTAACCCACACTAGTGTATTGTTACCCTGGGGTCTGCAAGTTTTGTTTGAATTTGAGTGATTGAAACGTGGCCCTCCCTTCTTCCCCATTCAGAAGCATTTGTTGCAAACATAAGATTGCTCGTAGTATTGAGGTGCAAGACCTAATGGAATACAGGACCTTTTGAAGATTTATGTTGCAATTGACTTATCCTATTTTCTTTTTAACTCAGTGTCTTCAATGTTTCATGAAAAATATACATCCATTATTGGTCTCAATTGAAGGCATGTAATTATTTTAAAGCATAATGCATAAATACATGCCCCAGTCTCTTTCTATAAGAAATGTTATTACAGCATTGAAAACAAGTGTTCTTGTTGGGCATCCTTGTATCTTCCTTGGAGATTCCATAGTGTTCTGTGGAGATTATTCATTAATAAAATTCAATTGTATTTTTATTCCACTCTAGGACCTTTACACAATATTCAGATGAAGAAGCTTTGGCCTCTTTATTGAAAATGCTGACCGACCTCAAGATGGAACTGCAAAGATTATCATCATTTGCACAGGTAATCACACACCTGCATCTTTACTGTGAAAAATACGCACACACCCGACCCATCTTCGAAGTTAGTTTTATGCCACTGAGCTCCTACATTCTCACATTTGTGTTTTGTTAATGGGCATGAACCAGGGCAGTGAGAACCTTACACAAAAAGGTGGTACTATGTCAATGGTTGACCCCAGTACTTCACCCCTCCTCTGCCATTCTCTTTTGTAAGGCCTGAAGTTCAATTATAGTATTCTGCCATGAGGCACTATATATTCTTTATTCTCTCTGAATGGTGCACCTGACCTTTCCCTCCTCAGCCCTTGTTAAAGCAGTTTGTGTACAAGCCTTGTTGATGGCACTTCAACTACTAAATCTATTGGGAGGCTAGCACACCTGAAAAGAAAGGGAAGCCAAACCTCTCAAAGTTGGTAACCTGGACACAGGAACAAGGCTTAACGGTCAGATGGTGGTGTGGTAGGCAGACACATTGGTACAATTAGTCAACATCTCTAAAAAATTCACTACATTAATATACTGACAAATATTTACTTTATTACATCACACATATAATTATATCATGTTAAAATAAGTACTCAATGTCTGACACACAGTATTAAGAAGATACCCAATATATTTTGAAAAAAACAGTGAATTTCTAAAAAGAACTCTCCTTACCCCACTCTCTATATGTGAGCCCACTACCACAGGTAGGCACCCAACATGCATGAATAAGCAGGTAAAGCCCCCTGTGAGCCTGCACATTTTTGTCCAGTGTCATAAAGGCACATCCCCCTGTTATATATGGTCAGGACCTAACGCATATAAGAGGTAAGCAGCAAAGGGACCTAGACATTTTTTAACCAGTGAGGAGAAAATATTCTAACAATTCCTAAGGCCTACCCTACACAACACTCCACATTAATTTGTACCACTGGGAGAATAATATTTAAAATAATGGTAATGCACATATCATTCATCATATCCATAGAGGAAGGAAATAGTTTCATACCATAGTTTAAAGCTTAAGAAATAAGAAATGTTTTCAACAGTTGGCTTTGCAAAACATTTCATGGAAAAGATTTAAAGTGTCAACAATAGCTGCAATGTTCAAAATAAATTCACCATTGGAGAAATTCAGAGCATGATTTAAAAATGGATTAAATATAACTGGTAAGTACCGAAATTGTAGTTCTTGTTTCAGAGCTAACTGAACCCCTTGTGGATTCAGGAAAAACATCCAGGGAGCAGGTAAATACCCCAGAGTTAATTAAGGAGATTTTCAGAGCAGGTTGAAAGTTACGCAGTATACAAAGGAAGGTACGTCAATGGGTCTTCGGCTCTAGTGAAAGTCATTTCTAAAACACAGGGGCACATTCCGCAGCAAACAAGGGACCCCAAAGAAGAATTCTAGTGGTTGATGGAAGAACCAGAAGTCCCAGAGGAAGATGCAGAGAAGAATGACCCCCAAAAGAAATCAGTGGGAAATGCTGTAGACACTCTCCTCCAAAGATTCTCAAACCTGGACCAGTGGGACATCTGAGGGTGAGCATCTCAAAGAATCGCCCGTCTCAGGGCCCAGATGTAAGTACTCCCATCGGTGGTTTTGATAAACTGCTCCAGCAGCACAAAACAACCCAGTAAGTGCAGGGCTTATTTCCTTGAGTGGACTTTACAGGATCCAGTTTCTGGGGACATTCACCTTGAGCCAGGGACACCCCAGGAAAGAAACAAAGGACATTTGACACGGCATCAACCTTCAGTCCTGCGTCATAGATTTCAGCAAGGAAGACTCTGGAAAGGCAAGAGACCTCTCGCTTGAATCACAGCGTCTCAGTGGACAAAAGATTACCTTCTGTTTTTGTCTATCCCACTCCAATATTGAGCATTTACCATTATTGTGTGTCTACAGCTATAGGATAGCCTCTCTGCCTATTGTGAGACAGTGGATGCGGACCCTACTCAATGTGGGACAGGAAACCTACCACAAGGTTTCCTAGAGCCAGTCCTTCCCAGAGGCTGCGTGCGGGAGTTAGGAGGGCCCCTGTTTCTTTCCTTTCTGCGAGTGCCTGGCTGAATGTGAAGTACCACTGCCGCTTGCTCCATATCTGCGGCGCACAATACTTGACAGTGTTTTTTCCACCGTAAGACTAGACGTACCACGATTCATGGCAGTGAATACCAAACGGGAAGCTCACTGGAGAGAGAGGCGGCAGCAAGCAGAGCAGCACTGCACACATCCCACCGACACTCCATACGCTCCTGTTAATCCAGCCACAAACTCTGAAAATAATCGTTTGCAGCAGGCCACCATTTCTCATAGCCAGCATACATGCGTATGATAAATGGGTGGTGCGTAAGATCCATTGTCATTTTTTTAATTTAACCTGCCCCCTTGAGAAAAGGAAGCCAGGGGCTGGCCCGGGGTATCAGCTGACTGGATATGCCAATGGAGGAGTTCAGGTGAGAATAAAAGTGGGCAGAGAGACCAGGTCAGTGTGTGTTGTTCCGGAGCAGAAGGAGGACCAAGAGACCAGGCGAAGGAAGGATGGTGCAGCGAAGAGAGTGTGCAAGGTGAGGTGTTGGTTGCTGAGAGACAGTGGTACTTGGGTGTGGGAGTGCATGCAAGCTGAGTAAGTGAGATTAAGGTAGAGTGTGGGAGTCTGTGATAGTTGATAAGGGTACATGAGACCGAAAGGAAGGTGACAGTTGGATAAGGTGTGGGTAGAGTGTAGTGGTTAGGAGAGTGGGCAGAGGGAGAGCATAGCAGAGGGTTGTAGGTAGAGAGAGCAGCAGAGTGAGTGTGGCAGGAGGAGAGCGTAGAGGGGTGATTGTAGCAGAGTGAGTAGCATGAGAAGAGTGTAGTGGTAGTAGAGTAGTCGAAGTGCAAAGTAGTGGGAAGTGTAGCAAGTAACGAGTAGAGAGAGGGTAACATCGGAGGGACAGAAGAGTGAGTGTGAGGGAGAGAGAGGAGAGACGGTGGGAGGAATTGTAGAGAGGCTGAGTACCCCAGTCATAAAGATCTTGGGTATCTCTGTGCGACCCCTAGATATAAGATGCACCTAGGGATTCCCAGAGGGAGTCGGGAAGAAAAGGCATTTGGATTAAGGCCATCACAACCAGCTTGTCGGATTATAGACAGTAGGCTTTTCTTCTCTCTAGTAACTTCCTTGGGGTTTAGGGATGCTTGGGCTATGGAAGGAGAAGCCTGCATGAGACGAGGGAGAGTTGGACAGACCTTAGTGAGCGCCTTTGAGAAATTTAAATAAAAAGCCATTTAGCAAGCGTGTGTGTTCTTGAGGCGATCTGTGTCGCTGTGTTTAGGAATTAGGTCCCCACAACCTGAGCGCAGTTCTTGGAGACTCAATCTAACCCTTCACCTCAATTCTTGAACTTTGCACCTAGCTTCATTTTTTTCTGCCTAGCAAGTGGGCACATATTGCGATCTATGACGAGAAAACAGAATTGAGTGATGCGTAGAAATTGCTATCTTTGCTGCTTGCAACGCCACCCGTGCAGGGAAGACGGGGCCAGATAGATACTACAGCGTTATGATTTCAATAAAGATATAGCCAAAAAGCATACACCGGCTCATCATTGGGGTATGGATAATTTGATATCCCTTTCCATGATGTCATTGAGGGGCTAAAGGGCAATGTCTACGCAACCATTGTGATTGAATGTAGTGAATACTGCCACGATTCTAATCTGTTTTCTGATAATGGGAAACTGCTTTTAGAACTGCTCCATTAAAATGAAACAATTGGTAAAGATAGGGAGCGGGCTTGATGACGTTCCAAGTTTAGTGACTTTGGAACCAGAATATCAGACTCCTGATCTTGTGTTCCCTACTTGACCAAAGTTTGATCTTGCTTTTTCAAATCACTATTTCTTTGTACCTTTGAAACCCTGTCTGCCAATTTGTTTTCTTTCTTCTGATGTAAAACAAATAATCTTATGCTGCATCCCCTTTCCTCTATACTTATGGCATGGAATGTCTCGAGGAACAGGAGCCTGTTTCTAAGCAGATGTGATTTATATTAATAGAACTTTCTTTGATTCGGCTTGCACACAGGCAATGCCTCGTGCATGCTGCCCACCTAGTTGTATTTCCTCTTCTCTGCGTCTGATGGAAATGGACCTTTGCTAAATGTATCTAGGGATCAATCTCTCTTATGCCCAATAGTGTTAATCGTTGTTGAAGTTGCCTAGAGAGCTTTTCCTCTGCCGACCCACACAATGTTTTTTATTCTTGGTGGCTCCTATATGTGGCACCTTTGACTCCCTCTCAGACATCACATTATGAAGGTTCCTGTATTTGGAGGAGGTGTTTCAGACGACGACTCCTGTAACGGTTTATGGAGAAACCATCTCAACACGGGGAGTTCCTGCCCTCCCCATTCAAGTGGTGACACAACAAACTGTTTAACAGATTATTTTCTTAAACCCTATCTCAGGCACATATCATGCCCCTTGAATCCCTCTCCCCTGGGCTAACAATGAGCCAAGAACCAGGCCGGTGTACAGGAAATATATTGGTATTTATTTAAATTAAAAGTGATAGAAATTAGCACAAAAATGTCAAACACCACTTCATCCGTGGCACGACATAATCAACTTCTCTCAGCATGAATAAATCACAAAAGTGAGTTAAAAAGAACACAATCACAATTCTTCACTTTCTGCAAATTTCACTTCACAAAATAATTACACTGATCAATAACAAAGGCACTTATCATGTGATGTGCGATTTTGATTGTACTGCCAGCATAAAAGGCTACCAGAAGGATTTCAAGATTGGTTCAAATAAATATGGCAATGATGATTTTGGCCACACTTTTGTTTTAAAATAAACACAGGGTGATTTATCGGTTTGTTTTTCAGACCCCCCTTGCTTTGGTCTATGTTGGGAAGTCGGACAGAAAAATTGGAATGCTTTGGGGAGTTTGGGATTAAAGACCCTCCTTACCAAAAGGCCTGTGTTGGGGAAGCTGGATAAAAAGGTTGGACTGATTTAAAAACACAGACACCCCCTCTTCCTTAAAGAAGTCGGGGTCAGCTGGACAATAAGGATTACCCAATTAATGTATAGGTTATAGTTTTGAGCACACATTGGGAAGTGAGCTTTGTTAATTTCGAATTTTAACAGAATTCACCCCGTAGTGTTCAGCCTACTGGGAAATTAATTAAATTTATATTTTTGGTTAAATAGGTTAAGGATCTACAGCGTTTTGCGCCCCTCCCCACTTCCCCCACCCGCTATAAAGGGGAAGGATTCAAGGCAAGCAGACTCCCCCCACCTTTTGGTTTCCCAGGGCTCAGTTCTACTTACATAGCAAGCCTCTGTTTAAGGTTCAAGAAAGCCAGCTGCATCTCAGGACACTGTAGAAAGATAGGACACGGATCTGGTCACTACACTCTTAAAGATGAACTCCCGCTCTCCACCATAGGATCCAGTCAGCGTTGAGGCCTTCCTAGAAATATATGGCTTCACTCAGATGCACTATCAGCAATCTCCTCTTGTGTCTCCTTACAGCTGTCGTAAGTCTCAGCAGCCTTCCTGATCTGTCTGTCCTTTTTCTGTGTTTCCTTTTTCTGTCCCCTGTCCTAGTGCAGTCCCCCTTACATAGCAGCGATTACACCACCAATTCTACAATCTTGGGGAAGTACCCTGCAATAGTTTCTGCCACTAGAATTGCATAGTTACACTTTTCTCTCCTCCCAAACCCAGCCTCCAAGTCGGGATTGGTTTAGGGGTCTGGAGCAACATATTGCAATTCCCATTCGTCATCGCCCTTTGTTCTCCTTTCAACTGTTTGGCAAAAACGAGTTATGTATCTGTAACGCTCACCTGGTATCCACGCGGACGTCACTCAGCCTGTTCTGACCTCTTACAACCTCGAACCCTTCCCTGGAGGCTATTCGACTGGAGACTGGGCCTGAAACACAGGATTGGTAGAGTTTAACTCCCTATTGTCTCTGTGTGCTTGAACCTCTTCTTCCCCGTAGTCCAACTCTTCCCTTTGATCCAAAACTCACCTTGTTTTCTTGGATAGTGTGCTCTCCATCCTGCTTTCAGCACAGGGGTGCGTTGATTGATGCGGGCTCGTTGCTGCCTAGTTGCTTCACTGGCAAGAGTCCGACAGGTAAGTATAATGAGTCTTTTGAACAGTTCTCTAAATTCATTTGTTTCCTTCCTTAGGTGATGGCCGGCGTCTGGGGATGGCGGCGTGCTGCTGAGATGAGTAGTGCTGAAGGTGAGTGAGAGCGCGATGCGCAATGCACCCCTTTCGTATTTGTATTGAACTCAGTTCTTTTTCTGCGTCTTTTAGGTGCCGCAACATTTTCAGCATGGATGCCGGTTATGAAGAACAAATGCGGTGAGTAAGCGCTGTAGGCAGCGCCTCTAGATGTTTCCACGCTAACCTGGAGTGTCTTTTCCCTCTTGCAGATGAATGAGAAGTTCCGGAGACAGAGTTCCCCCGAGCGGCTGGGATTCAGGTAAGCGTTTGAAGCATGTACAGTATTTAAAAATAAGTGAAGATTTGCAGAATGCTTACTAATGCCTTTTTTCTGTTCTTTTCCCTTTTCCTTAGGAAGCGGCGTGCCGGGATGGGAATGACACCGCCGAAGATGCCCGCAGAACAGAAGGAGCGATGAATGATGGGCAGAAGCACCGCAAGGTAAGGCCTACCACAAGGTAAGAACGGTGTTCTTGTTCTTGCAGCAGCTGAGCGCAGAAGAAAGATGCAGTCCTACTGGAGACCGATCCAAACACGGTGAGTGTCACGCTGCAGTTGCAGAAAACACAAAGCATGTTTCTCAGCCTGGCGTGGCTTAAATAGTCTCTGGGTATTCCAGGTGTCTCTGTGCTGAACCACACCCAAAAGACTAGACTGCACATGCAGTTCTGGGAACCGAAATATGTGGGGTCATCCATCTTGTCCCCATCAATGCACTACAAGTCCAATCCCGAATGTTATCCTATGGGAGTGAGTGAGTCTGGTGCCACAAGCGCCAAGTCTGACTTCAAGTGGGTCTTTGGAGGGATGGAGAGGCCCTTGAGGGCCATGTAGGTGATCGTGGCCTGGCTCCAGCCTGACATCTTGGAGGGCTGGGGACATGAGGGGCAGGAATCATGACAGTATCACAACTTCGTAATTTTACTTGCAACTGCCATACTAAACATATTTTCTTACTTCTTTGCTGCCCATAATAACTACTAATATTTATCACAAAGAACAATAATCGATCATCTAGGCACTTTATTTCCTCCTTTCTCAATCAGTCGACTGTTAAAGCAGTCTTTTCTCAGAGGGTCGAACATAAACCGCCCCCATGTAAAATTGAATTGAGTGTAACTTCAACTATAAATGAGAAAAAAGATGCTGATAAAGATATCATTCTCACGAGCACCTGGACCAAATGGTCTAACCAACAGGATATTTAGATCTGACTGGGCCACCACTTATACCACCCTTTTCAAAAAAATAATAGAAACCAAAAACACGGGCATGTCCTGGAAAAGAGCCATAATCATACCTATCCATAAAAAAGGCGATAAACTCAAACTGACGCACTATCGACCAATCGCCTTAATGGATTGTGACTCTTAAGATATTTATACGCTTGGTTTTACGGGACCTGGAAAAATGGGCTGATAACCTCCAGATCTTATCTAAACATCAAGTAGGATTTCGCAAAGGGCTTTCAACTATTCTGAATGGTACAATTCTTAGTCCCTTTCAAGCACACAGTAAAAAAAAGTCTTCACTTCACGTATATAGCCCTAATTGATCTGTCTAAGGCTTTTGACTTAGTTAACAGAACAAAATGATGGAAAAAAAATTACAATCCTGGAATATTCCATCGGGCCTATTGCAAATCATAATCGCTCTTCACGAACAAACTTCCATGCAAGTCCGAGTAAATGTTCTGTGTGATCTTTCTTTCACTATACCTGTGAACACCTGTGTTAGACAAGGGTGCATATTAGCAGTGCTAATATTTAATCTATATCTCTCCCGACTCTACTAAAACACGCATTTGCTTCACCTGTAATTGGGAAATTCATATGTTGGCAGGCCAATGATATAGCCCTTATCGACAACACTCCCATGGGGCTAAATCATCTTATCACAGCATTAGAAGACTATGCCAATATGAATAACTTGAAAATTAATCCGATTAAATCTAACATTATTATTTATGGTTCCCCGTTGAACAAGCAAATAATATCTTTGTGGAAAATCAACAAACAAGAAGTTCAAATAATTAAAAAAGTGAAATACTTGCGTTTCACCCTTAGAGCCAAGACATCACAAACCCTAACAGCAGAACTAGATTGTAAAACACATCAATATATGTGCCATATCAAAAAATTGCTAAGTTCGTATTGTCGTTTCTCACTGATACCATGAATAAAGCTATGCACAAGTAATATTATTCCATCTCTCCTGTATGGAATGGAATGTACTCCTTGTGCGTGCAAAGTTAACTGGGATCGCCTTGAAGCGCATTTGTGGAAGCACACTAAAACTCTTTCCCCAGTCGCTCCCTGTTTGTCATCTAAGATACAAACTTGGTCTACACTCTTTACAATCTCACTATTGCTGGAAAGTGTTAACACTTTACAGATCAATTCTTGTCCCCTTGGACTGGTTGTTTTATTTAGACCTTCATGATCATACCAACAGAGGTTCCAATTCCTTTCTACTTGTTCTTCGTGAAGATGCAGAAACCATGCGTGTACAATGTGATTGTACACAACAGACTCTTATTGAGAATCCTAATAAAGCTAAGCTATTATTGATGAGGCATGACTGGATTAAAACCAGATTATCTCTAACCAAAAAAAAAGTACTGTATCATTTCCCTTTTGTGAAAAGCCCTATTCATATGTTCTCCCATATATTAGCCGAATTCTGAATCCTTCTTGGCGGCAAGTGTGGTTTTGTCTACACTTAATAAATTTCAATGAGACAAATCATATATGGAATAAATTAGACCCTTCCGCTGGAAATTGTAACCTTTGTGGAGAAGGCCTCACGCAAGATCTGAAACATTTATTTCATTTATTAGTAGTCTGTCCCTCCACTCTACCTCTGAGGCAAAAACATTTTGCATGCTTTGTGCACGACCTCTCGCGCCTTACCACACAAGTGTTTTGGCAAAGGTTATCTGCTGGCAAAGAAATTGCACTGTCAATTGCCCTGTTAAAATTGCTAAATGAGTTGAATTTCATTAACATTAATTTATGACAATTGCTTTCAAATGTTGATGTTGTGTCCCGAGCTTGTTTTTCTAACTCGAGTCATGTCGTTGCTTTTTAATTTACATTGATCAATTTCATGTTGCATCTGCTTTCAACTCCTTTGTTATATAATGAGAACTGTTTCTTAAATTCGTTTTATTAATTTACATTGGTTAATTGTACATGATTTTGTTTGATGTACAATAATTCATCACCATTTTTTTATACCTCATAAATATGATGTAAAGTGTAAAGTCATTTTCTTTCGCTTGTGACTAAATGCACAATAAAGAAAAAAAATATCTTATTAATGGGCACGTTAAAGTAGGTCCAGGGAAAATGCAAGAGATGACACATAGTCCCAATGTGAATCCAAATGCAAGTGTGCTACATGGCTCGTCCAAATATTGCCATGCACTGCCTGGGGTGAACGTTGAGATGTCTACCCAGCCTTTAGAGAATTTACATAGCTTTTTACCCACTGTGAACACAATGACAAGTGCATCACAGACCTTGCCATCATCACAATGTGAACGAGATACTAATGAACCTACTAATCCCAATTCAAAGCAGAACTATTTACTTATTCATCAAGAAATCTTATCTTTAATACAGGGGATGTCGGCTCCTAGAACCATCTTCTCAATTGGAATGGAGACATCCCCAGAGTTAATTTCCACAGAATTAGGCTATAGTGTAGCTGTCTTTGGGCAAACAAATTGGCAAATTCAAATGACACGACCAAAATGTTCTAATAAAATGCTGGATCCATTTGTATTCAATTCTACGGCCCGCGTAGATCTTGCTCCATCTCAAAGCATGCCCTACATATCTCAACAGCCAGTGAAAGGACCCCCTATTCGTGCTCCGGTAGGTCCAAGTTTAAACCTATAAAACCCTCTCAGGAAAAGGACACTGCCAATTCCTCTTCCCATGAAGAAATTCTGGCCAGGCAACACCATATTGGTCCGGACATGCATGCCGTTGCAAGGGACCAAGTCCTCCTGCATACCTCTAATCCAACAGTGCAGGTTGCACCTGAGACAATGGTCACAAACAAATGGATCCTGGAACGACAAACTGCTAGTGACATTTCTACTGGCACGCAAATTGCAATGGTGTGCGACGCTGCACCACATCACAAAGCAGATTCCACTCTAAGAGCTACCTTTTCATGAAACGTTGGTCACGGATGCATCGCTCACACGGTGGGGTGCGCACATCAATCACCTATCTGTCAAGGTGCACTGGGGTGCCCAAAAGATCAAACTCCATGTCAATTTCCTGGAATTTAAGGCGGTGTCTCGAGCCCTCTGCTGGATCCAAGCAATACTCAAATACAAGGTAGTTAGAGTGTTGGCAGACAAACCGACTACCTTATATTAAGTGTGAAAACAAGGAGGCACAAGGTCCAGAACTCTCAACAGAAGCAAAACAGTTATAGCACTGGGCAGTCAAGAGCGGCATGCAGCTCCAAGCATTTCATCTGCTGAGAAAACAGAACAAAGCTGCAGACCAGCTCAGCAGAGCCGGCAATCCGTCACACGAGTGGCAGCTGGTGAACAGATACCTCATATCTTCACAAGGTCAGGAACGCCTCCCATCGACCAATTTGCCACATGGGAGAACAAGCAATGTCCCCAGTTCGCCAGCAAATACCCACACAATCGATCGCTGGGGGACACGTTCGCAATATCGTGGAAAGGGATGTTCACTGTTAGGCAGAATCCTGTGCAATGCCCTAGGGACCACTACACACAATTAAGACTACAAGTGGTAATACAAGTTCACCTTTGGTACAAGCCTGTACTACACTGTTAAAGTGGTAGCAGTAGCGGAGCAGCCAGACTTATCTCAAGAGTAAATGAGCAGTAGTAGAGATTACACAAAGGACCACAATTACTGTGACTCAAGCAAACATTGACTCAAGGTTTCAGGTATAAAATATAAGTACATGTATTTTAAACCATCTGCTCACAAAACACTTCACTTCTATAAATTCAAAACCACACGTAAAATACACTATACACAACCAATTCAGCTTGTTCCAGCAATTCAAGTTAAGTACATTAGGATTTGACAGACCGGTGTTGCGATTCTAACGCGTACCCGCGGATAGAAATGCTCACGAAGTAAAACACACTTTGTACTTAAGAATTTCAAACAAGAGAAAAGTGAATAAAAAATGAAACAATGATCCAAGAGGTACAGATAAAAAGGGCTAAGAATTAACCCTTTCCAATACTCCATGTAAGATGGGGTGTACTGGACCTGTGGTTACAAGTGACTATGTAAAGTTAATGGCAACTTTACCTTTTCTGGGGGACAGTAGTCAGCCCCAGAAAATGGAGTCGTGGGAAGTCTAAAAGAAAACCCTGTGTCACGGCACTGAAGGTGCTGTGTGGGGCGCTACTGAAGTGGTGTACTCCAGAGTCCACAATCGCAAAAACAGATGAAATACACATGGCAAAACACAGGTAATAGAGGAGGAAAAGCTCACACTCTTACCAAGTGGAAAAAATAAACTCCAGAAATCCAGCAAAGCTGCTGAGGGACTGACTAGATAAGGGAAATTAGCCATAGAATGAGAATTCTTCCTAACATTCGCATATGCATTTCCTCCAATTCTGCAGGACCTTGCGCATTATGGATTATCACAATGTACAGATGCACAATCATTCTCATAGCACCAGCGTAGGCGAGACAGCTCTGGTTCTCCGACCTCCTTCATGTATCTCAAGGCCGCCCAATTTCTCTGGAGCAGGATCCCGACTTCCTCTCAATGTGCAACCAACAAGTTCTGCACCACAACCCAGAATCCCTTAACTTAAAGGCGTGGCTCCTGACTTCGGTGAATTTGGCCACATCCCAATCTCAAAAGAATGCAGGAACATTCTAAAAGCAGCCAGAGCAGAATCCACAAACAAATCGTATGGATAAAATTGTATCGCTTCTGCAAGTGGCACGCTCAGCACCATTTAGACCCACTCATAACCCCTCATGAGCTCCTGCCATATTTCCTTAAGTTAGCTAAACACTGCTTGTCACATGTGCATCCATTATGGTACACTTGGCAGCACTTATCCGTCACAAAAGAAAGTACTTCCGCAGAGGAGCCTGAATACGGTCCTAACAGCACTAATGAAATTACCATTTGAGCCCATGACTACGACGGATATAAAATGTGTCATGGAAAACGGCATTCCTGGTAGCCGTCACATCATTCAGACGAGTATCTGAGATAAATGCTTTATCTGTCGAACTACTGTATCTGTTTTCAGACAAGCAAGGGCGTCCTGAAATCAAATCCTACGTTCATCCCTAAAGTACTATCAGAATTATACCTGCAAGCGGAGGTAATGCTACCGGTGTTTTTAGCAAAACCCACTACTCCAGCGGAACAAACTCTACATTCACTGGATCTTCGGAAAGTGTTGAAGTTCTATATAGGCAGGACTAAAGGTTTAAGACTACCGTCGTAGCTTTTGGAGACACTAACAGGGGTCGGCCAATTTCCAAGCAAGGAATCGCAAGTGGGTCACCTCAACAATCACAATAGCGCATACACAGGCCAGCAGGCCCCTGCAAAGGCCCATTCTGGTGCATTCTACCAGAACAGTGGGTTCTTCTGCGTGGTTATGGGCAGGGATTCCCATGTCAGACAGTTGCTGTGCAGCAACCTGAGCAGTGCCACACACCTTCGAGAAGCACTACTGCATGGAGGGAAACAGGGAAGTGGAGGCAAGGGACGGAATAGCCGTCCTGCAACGCTTGTTTCAATAAGGTATGACTTTCTCCCTTCCCATCTCCAATCCGTGAATGAAAACTGCTGTGTATTCTGTTCAAAGCATGTGAATCCATGAAAGATCCAATGCTGTAGAAGGAGTATGTTGCTTCTCCAGGAAGGGGTCTGGCATGGATTCAAATGCTCATGAATATTGCCTGTCAGGCTGGGAATCCTCGCTAAAAGAAAAAAACTGTTTCACTTTCACATAACTGTATTTCTCCTCTAAACCAACCTCTGTACTTTGGGTCATACTGCCCCAAGACAGTGACAGGTCTCTCCTTAACCCCTCCTTTGACAGCCTTCTTCTGATTTTTACTGCACGCTTCAGTGTTGGGAGTCCTCGAGTTGCTCTCCGAGCTATTTGAAGGTTTTGCTGTGTTTTTCAACGGAATATGTTCCACTTTCGTTTTGAAGAGCCTGTGTCCTCTTTTCTTTATCTGCTGACATCGGTGACCCGTTGTCGTGAAGTTCTGCGCCCTTCAAGGTCAAAGATCTATCGAAGATTCTAGAAGGCCATCTTGGGCCTACTTCGCGCCCTCCGACCATGATGGAGGAGAAGGGAATGTCCCTCTTCAGGACGTGCACCAAATGCGGGCTAAGGAATGTGTTTGTGGAAGACAAGCAACGACAATGCTCTACTGCCTGCACCCGGACGATAAGGAAGTAGAGAGCGAGATATGCCTCGGTTTCTCTAAGAAAACGACAAAGGACAGGCATAGTAGACTGGCGGTGTGGCTTAACACGAACACAGCCTCTGACCCGTGCTCCGAGCAGGATCATGCCTCGTCCAGGACCGGCCGGTCCGAGGAGCGGTGGTCTTCTAAGTCCTTTGAGGGTGCCTCATCCTTTGGGGCCCAAGATAAGGCCAAGATCCGCAAGTCCGAGTCGACCGGATTCACCGCTGAAGCGGGTCCCAAAGTGGATAGGGCGTGATCAGCATCACCTTCTGCCTCCATTGCCAGCCTACCATCAAGCTCCTTGTTAGGCAGAAACCTGTGCAGTTCCCTTGGGGACCACTGCAAAAGATTTAGGACTACAGGTGTTGGCAGTAAACCCACTTGGGAGCAGTCTGCACCACCCAGATTTACCTGGTAGCTGTGGCTGAGCAGTCAAACTTCCCTCAAGAAGAGTTAGGCAGTATGTAAAGTATACACAATAGGCACTCAGATACAATAGCATAAGTAAACACTGACCAGAGCTTTGGTATCAAGGTATACAATTATTTATTTAAAAACACACTTATTGAAACACTCCAGCACTAAAATTGTAAATCACTCTAAACACAGTTACTATTATTATATATACATCCCTTATTCCTTATCAGACAAGTCTTAGTTAACACCACTTATTTCCAGACAGAGGTGAGCGCTTAACTATAGATGGCACTCCAATAAGTTAACGAAAAAAGGGAGGGAAAAAGGCAGAATGTAGGAAAATACACCACACTAATACTTAGGAACTCTTAAGCAAGGCAGGAAAGGCAAAAGTTACTTGTGAGCCAAAGTCCATAGGCCGGGCCCACTCTTGGAGAGAGCAGGGCACAAATGCACCCAAGATCACACAATGACAACAGGCTTAAAAAGTCTTGCAGGGAGTTCCGAAAGGTTTTAGTTAGGCTCAGAAAAGTTTAGCCAGGGTGTCCCAGGCTAACCCAGGGTCGAAAGCCGGGGGCTAAATCTACCCTGTACAGTCAGTTGCAAGGGAAGCCAGGCGGAACACGGTACCTTAAGTGGAAAGGATCCTCCAGCGGGGGCAGTTCCTGGCAGCGGGTGCAAGTCGTGGCGTCGTCCAGAGGAAGAGAAGATCTCGACTTGGAGGAAAGATGAAGGTCGTTGCTCTGCCAGGGAAGAAACCAGCCGCAGAGTTTTCCGGTTAAAGGTACTACCCTTTGATTCGTGGTAGTGGTAAAACGTGGTATCCTGGTTGCCGGGGTGCTTGGCACAGGCAAGGCGGCCATGAGATGCTCCAGGAAGCGAAAAAGGAAGCAGACTGGTTATCCCCACCAGTCGAAGGAAGAAGACTCTCTGGGCTGGAATCTCCTCTGTCGTTGGGAAAAGTGGTGAGACGGTTCAGCAGGGCTCCACTCAGCTTCTCCCTCGTCAGATTCTTGGGTCCTGTGGCGACTTCTAAAGTTCCAGTCCCCAAAGCCCTGCTTTTATGCAGAGAACCCCCATTCACTCAGTCTAGCTGTCACTCAAACATGATAAGTGGTGAGCCGGCCGGCTCACCACTTGGGCCAATCAGGACGGAGTGCGACTTGAGTTGCCAAGGCAACTCAGTCCAGGGTGCCTAAATCCCCCTCCATCCCTCCTAAGTACCCCAGACAGAGTGGCACCACTTTGGAGGGCTTCTGGGGAGAAGCCCGCCAAAAAGTGGAACAAAGGGCTCAACTTGGGTTGGAGTCATAGAAGCGAACACAAACGCCATTTTAGAACCGAGTTCTGACAAAAAATACCAACCGGAGAATTAATATTAAATAAATAAACCGGCGGTATGTTAGAGGCTATAGGAATTAAATAATTAAAGTTGGTAGCCTCGAACAATGGGAAATCCCAAAGAGATATATTCGCGGTCGAATATAAAAAGTAGTATCCACTGCCACCAGCCAAAACTCGATCAGGGGGAACGGAGACGTGCCCCCTCGACTAACAGACCCCGGGGCAATCGAATTGCCCCAGCCAGTACGTCCACAATATGATGGTTTGTACTGCTTCTGTTCAGAATTTGAGACTAGTAAAGTCAATGGTGACTTTACATGCCCTGGGAGACAGTAGTCAGTCCCAGGGTATGGAGTCTGTATTGGGGGGTCACTATGACACCCCTGTGTTACTGCACTGAGGGTGCTGTGTAACACACATCACAAAACACATGAAGCCCTACGGAGTAAAAGACCCCATAGCCCATTAAACACATCTAGAGTCAAAGAAACACACTCAAATCATGCCCAAGAGTGAGGGTGAAAGAGTCTCACTCTTGGCATGAGAAAAAAATAAACCCCAAAAATCCAGCAAAGCTGCTGGGGGACTCACTAGGTTAGGAAATTCAGCCTAAACAGAGAATTCTCCCTAACACTACTCTTCAAAGAGGAAGACATCTACCCCGGCTCAGCTACAGGAGAAATCTGAAGCCACGCAACCCAAGCGGGCTCAACCGACACAGGCAAAGACCTAATCGGCGACTCCGTCCTGTGGCAGCAACGGGCGCTGATCCTATGAGGGTAGCTCCACAGCGCAGACATGGTCCCTGCCCCCAAGGCTCAACGCCACCGCAGAGACTTTGGCAAAGTCTGCAAGCACGCCAGAAGGGGCGAAACCGGCCCAGGTCCCGGTTCAAAGCCCTCAGGCAGGAAAGTGACTCCTTGCGGTCTACGAGGGCGCATGGCCCAGTTTTCATGTTCTGCCTTCTCAGCCGAGGGACATTACCTTGGATATTCTATCGACTCTACGCACCCTGATGTCAGAGATCCGAATGAGAGTTCTTCCGACGCCGGAGCCTGTGGTACCCTCTGCCGAAGAAGAGCAAGCGTCATCTGACACCCCCTCCACCACGTTGGCCCCTCATCCGGTGGAGACATCCTATGCAGCGGATGGTAAATCGCCACATTTGGATGCCCCGCATAGGATGTCCCCACCGATGAAGTGGGTTTGTTCCACTCCATGATCACCAGGGCCTCTGCGCTATTCCAGCTGGTGCCCGAGGAAACCAAGAAAGAGGGTTTATTGTATCAAATAGGCAAGGCCAAGAGGAAGACTATCATGGTGGTGCCGTTTCTGGTTGATATTCGGGAAGAGGAACTGTCCCTAATGAATAACCCTTGCAGAGATCCAGCCAAGAGAGATAGGCTGGAGAAGAAATATAGGGTGCCCGGACTCCACACCCAAGTGTCTGAGGTCGCAACCATCGCCAGACTCTGGTGTTGGCGGCCGCGAGGAAACGGGCAGCTAACTTGTCTTTCGTCCCTCCGGACAGCAAGGGGAAAAGAATGGACGCCATGGGGAAGAAGGTGATTTTAAACTGTGGCCTCCACAATCAAGGCAGCCAACGCGCTGGCGATCCTGGCCTGGTATGACGGAATTGTGGTACAAGCTAGGACCGACCCTGGATTTCCTTCCCGACGATGATAAGATGGAAGCCATCGCTCTCTTCCAGGAAGAGGAGGTGTTGTCAGATCACGCCATCACAGAGGCAGTGGACGTCGCAGACACAGGGTTCTGGCAAATGGGGAATGGTGTCTGCTTTCGTCCGGGATGGATGAAAGCCACTAATATCAGTCAGGAGGTCCAAGCGAATGTGCTGGACATGCCCTTCAATGGGGAAAATCTGTTTTGAAAGGCCGTCGTTGAGTCCCTCCATGCCATTAAGACGGAGACGGCCCGTTCCCTCAGGACTCTCCAGCAGCACCACTTGTCTTTTTGCTCCTCCAGGGGAAAATCGAGCAGGTTTTCAAAAGGATTCTCCTCGTCGTACAGACAGCCTTCCCAATCTTCAACACAAGAAGACTACAGAGACCGCCCCCAGAGCTACGGCAGCAGAGGACAGCTTTGCTGTCACCCGCAAGGCAGGACGCCAGCTCCCAAGCAAGCGTGAACCGGCCAGGACGTCGAGGCCGGCTGACACGGTTAGTAAGCGAGTGGAGAAAGATCACCACCGACAGATGGGTGCTCGACGCTCTCGCCCAAGGACACACTTTGGAGTTCCAACGCAGGTGTCCGTGGATCCCTCCGGCTCCCTTTCAAGAGCAGCACACCACCCGGCTTCTGTAAGAGGTACGAGCCGTTCTATGAAAAGGGGCGATAGAGCAAGTTCCCCAACGGTTCTGGTGCTCCAGAGTCTATTCCAGATACTTTATAGTCAGAAAGAAGACGGGGGGCTGAAGACCCATCTTGGACTTACAACGTCTGAACAAATACTTAAAGTCCCAAAAATTCCAGATGGTCACGTTGCAGCATGTGCTCGGCCAACTGGCAAAAGGAGACTACTTGACGTGGTCCGACCTGGTGGACGCCTATTTCCACGTCCCCATTCACAAGAAACATCAGAAATGTCTGTTTCGTGGTGCAGGGCTAGCACTACCAGTTCAAGGCGCTACCATTTGGCTTGAAGTCGGCCCTCAAGTGTTCATGAAATGCCTGCCACCACTGGTGGCACATCTACGTTTACAGGGCGTACACGCATACCCATACATGGACGACCTGCTGATACACGCCCGCTCGCAGAAGCTGGCCAGCAAACACACAGACGACCATCCGACTATTCACGGATCTGGGATTCTCTGTCAGTGATCCAAAGTCCTGCTTAACGCCATTGCAGAATGCGTTGTTCCTAGGCGCCTTGTTAGGGAGAATTCTCTGTTTAGGCTGAATTTCCTAACCTAGTGAGTCCCCCAGCAGCTTTGCTGGATTTTTGGGGTGTATTTTTTGTCTCCTGCCAAGAGTGACATTCTTTTACCCTCACTCTTGGACATGATTTGAGTGTGTATCTTTGACTCTAGATGTGTTTAATGGGCTATGGGGTCTTTTACTCCATAGGGCATCATGTGTTTTTGTGATGTGTGTTACACAGCACCCTCAGTGCAGTAACACAGGGGTGCCAGTGACTCCCCAGTATAGACTCCATACCCTGGGACTGACTACTGTCTCCCAGGGTCTGTAAAGTCACCATAGACTTTACTAGTCTTAAATTCCGAACAGTACCTGTACAAACCATCATATTGTGGACGTATTGGCTGGGGCAATTCGATTGCCCCGGGGTCTGTTAGTCGAGGGGGCACGTCTCCGTCCCCCCTGATCGAGTTTTGGCTGGTGGCAGTGGATACTACTTTTTATATTCAACCGCAAATATTTCTCTATGGGATTTTCCCATTGTTCGAGACTACTATCTTTATTTATTTAATTACGATAGCCTCGAACATACCGCCGGTTTATTTAATTAATATTAATTCTCCGGTTGGTATTTTTTGCCAAAACTCGGTTCTAAAATGGCGTTTGTGTTCTCTTCTGTAACTCCAACCCAAGTCGAGCCCTTTGTTCCACTTTTTTAGCGGGCTTCTCCACAGAAGCCCTCCAAAGTGGTGCCACTCTGTCTGGGGTACTTAGGAAGGGTGGAGGGGGATTTAGGCACCCTGGACTGAGCTGCCTAGGCAACTCAAGTCGCACTCCGTCCTGATTGGCCCAAGTGGTGAGCCGGCCGGCTCACCACTTAGCATGTTTGAGTGACAGCTAGGCTGAGTGAATGGGGGTTTTCTGCATAAAAGCAGGGCTTTGGGGACTGGAACTTCAGAAGTCGCCACAGGACCTAAGAATCTGACGAGGGAGAAGCTGAGCCGACCTGCCACGACGACACCACCGGTGGAGCCCTGCTGGACCAGCTCACCACTTTTCCCAACAACAGAGGAGATCTCCCGCCGGAGAGTCTTCTTCCTTTGACTGGTGGGGATAACCAGTTTCACCGTCTTTTCGCCTTCCCGACGTATCTCGTGGCCGCCTTGCCTGTGCCAAGCACCCCGGCAACCGGGATACCACGTTTTACCACGAATTAAAGGGTAATACCTTTAACCGGTTTCTTCCCTGGCAGTGCAACAACCTTCATCTTTCCTCCAAGTCGAGATCTTCTCTTACCCTGGACGATGAGACTTGCACCCGCTGCCAGGAACAACTGCCACCGCTGGAGGATCCTTCCCACTTAAGGTACCGTGTCCCGCCCGGCTACCCTTGCAACCGACTGTACGGGGTAGATTTAGCCCCCGGCTTTCGAATCTGGGTTAGCCTGGGACACCCTGGCTAAACTTTTCTGAGCCTCTCTAAACTCTTTTCGAACTCTCTGCAAGACTTTCTAAGCCTAGTGTAACTGCGTGATCTTGGGCGCATTTGTGCTCTGCTCTCTCTGAGTGGGCCCAGCCTATGGACTTTGGCTCACAAGTGACTGTTGCTCTTCTGCCTTGCTAATAGTGTTCCTAAAACTTAGAGTGGTGTACCTTCCCATATTCTGTCTTTTTCCCTCCCTTCTTCATGAACTTATTGGAGTCCCATCTATAGTTAAGCACTCACCTCTGTATGGAAATAAGTGGTGTTAACTAAGACTTATCTGATAAGGAGTAAGGGTTGTATATATTATAATAGTAACTGTGTTTAGAGTGTTTTACAATAAGAGTGCTGGAGTGTTTCAAACAGTGTGTTTTTAAATAAATAATTATATACTTTGATACCAAAGCTCTGGTCAGTGTTGGCTTGTATTATTGTATCGGAGTGCCTATTGTGTATACTTTGCATATTGCCTAACTCTTCTTGAGAGAAGTCTGACTGCTCAGCCACAGCTACCAGGTAAATCTGGGTGGTACAGACTGCTACCAAGTTGGTTTACTGCTAACACCTGTAGTCCTAAATCTTTTGCAGTTGTCCCAAAGGGAACTGCACAGGTTTCTGCCTAACACGCCTGACTCGATACAGTTTCTTGCCTGGCGTTGCCCTCGGAGGAGAGGCTAGCAGCCATCCAAGGAAAGGTGCAATGGCTTTCGTCGTCGAAGACCCCCACAGTACGGGGCCATCAAGTCGTTACTGGGCATGATGTCCTCCATCTACCTCGTCCGACTCTTCAGGTTGCAGATGCGACCTCTACAGGAATTCCTGAATGCCCGTTGAATGCAGGTGTCCTAAAACTTGACGGACAAGATCCTGATCAGTTCCGACGGGCGATAAGGGCGTCCACTCCAACATCACCCAGGGCGCAGGATTTCAAAAGCCCCCATACCAGGAGTCGGTCACCACCAACACCTCCCTCGAAGGTTGGGGAGCACACACCAGACTTCTGCACGCCAGAGGCCCTGTGGCTGCAGAGGAGAACTATCTGTATATCAACACCCAGGAGCCAAGGGCAGTTTTCTGCGCCCTCAAGTAATTCCTACTGTCTGTGAAAGGCAAGGTGTTGAGGATCTTCACGGACAACACCACCACCATGTTCTACATCAGGAAGCAGGGGGGCACTCGATCCCCCGCGCTCTCCAAGGAAGCACAGGACTTGTGGCCCTGGGCCATCGGACAGGGGATGTTCCTCGTCCCTCTTCGCCTAGCAGGAGTCAAGAACACCATTGCAGACTCCCACAGCAGGAAACTGCGCTCCTGCCACCAGTGGGAGCTTAGTCAGGATCAGGTGGACCTAGTGGGGCAGACCCCAGATCGATCTGTTTGCGACGGTGGCAAACTCCAAATCCCAAATATTTTGCCAGCTGATTCCACCAGCTGAGGATCCTGGAGGAAGTGTTCTCCTTCCTGTGGGAAGGGTGTTTTCTGTGTGCGTTACCTCTGTTCCCTTCCCTCTTACGAGTCATCGACACACTCAGTGTCAATGCAAGATGATACTCATCGTCCTGGCGTGGCCGATGCAGATTTGGTATCGGACCTTCACAGCCTGTCAGCGTCACCTCCAGTCAAGTTGCCAGTGGTTCTGGATCTTCTCACCAGAGAGGAAGGCGTGATCCTTTATCACGACCCAGCATCTCTGAACCTGAGGGCTTAGCTCCTGCAGTCTTCGAGTTTTGAGGTTATGAGTTGCCAGCAGACTGCAGGGAAGTCCTCGCCATGGCCAGGGCGTTATCCACCTTGAATTGCTGTGGCCATAAGTGGAAGCGTTTTGCTACGTTGTGCCGGTTGCAGAAGATTACCCCTCTGAGGCTCACGGCTCCACAGATCCTTCCATACTTGCTATCCTTGGCAAAGGCTGGTCTGGTGCACGCCACCGTCGAGGTGCATCTGGCTATCTCCCGCTACACCACATCCCCAGGAAGATCCTTGCCTTGGTCCCACTGATTCGTCAAGGATTTCCCGCCGGTGAAGGCTCCTGCCCCAGCGTGGGAACTCAACATGGTTCTGACGAGGCTCATGGGGACCCCCTTCGAGCCTATGCATCAGGCCCTGCTCAAGTTTCTCTCGTGGAAGACTGCTTTCCTTGTGGCCATCACTTCAGCCAGATGTGTAGGTGACATCCAGGCCCTATCCTGCAAGCAGCTGTACCTGACTTTCCACGAATCATGGGTGGTACTGTGTATGCACCCCTTTTTCAACGAGCCTTTGGTATTAACTGTTTTCTTCCTGAAACCTTTGTCATGGGCGGAAAGGGCCTTGCACTCGCTTGATGTTGCTCGTGCCCTGAAGTTCTACGTGACACACACGAAGAGTTTTCGGAAGACTACTCAACTTTTTGTGAACTTTGATCCCGTGAACCATGGAAAGGCCTTATCCGAGGCTTCCATCTCAAGGTGGATCTCCGGCTGCATCACACACTGTCATCGGTTGGCGAACCAACCGCTGCCCGGCCTTCCGAGAACCCACTCCACCAGGGCGATCGCTGCGACGACAGCATTTGTCTGGTGTGCCTCTGCTGGGCATCTGCAGTGCTGCTATGTGGAGGTCCACGCACACCTTCACAAAGTTCTACTGCGTCAACAGGGATTCCAGGGAGGAGTCCAGAGTCCGCCAAGCAGTGCTACGCAGCCTGTTCACTTGAGGCAAGTCTGTTCCGGAGGTAAGAGTTATTTGCTTCTGTTGAGCCGTGCCCCCTCCTGTGGTTGTGTAATGTTGTACTGCTATGTATTCGTTATTCATGAGCATGTGAATCCATGCTAGACCCCATGCTGGTGAAGGTTTAAGTTACCTACCTGTAACTATTGTTCTCCAGCATGGATTCACATGCAGACTCTCCCTCCGGCCCCTATGTGGCTCTTCATGGTCATACTGCCACTTTATGTGCTTACCAAATCTGAAGATGGCTGGCAGAGGAGGAGCTTAGGGAGAGGACTGTCATTGGATGGGGGCAGTATGACCCAGAGGACAGTGATTGGTTTAGACGAGAAATACAGTAGGGAGTAAAGCTATAATGCACCAACGCTCTCTCTGGGGTTAGAATCTGAAGGTGTGGGGCTACATACTCGACATCCCATTGGCTGGGACAAAATATACCCAAAAGGACAATGATGGGCTACTAAAGTGAGCCTAAAAAGCTTTACTATTAGTTATAGTACTAAGGTTACCAAGGATTCCCAAACTTGTTGGCAGGGAATATTCAAAGCATGTGAATCCATGAAAGATACCAATGCTGGCGAACAGGCTATAGGTATGCAACATACTCCTTCTCTGATCGCTCCTCTTCCCGTGTCCTTTCATAGGTATAGCATGACCAAATCCTGTTTCTGAGGTGTAGGGGGCACGGAACTGCACTGTTGCGCTGTAAAGAATGGCTTTTGGTACCTGAAGTCCTACCTGCCTTTCTTGAACTCATTTTTTGAACTCCAAAAAGTCTCTCTCTGAAAAGGCATGTGCATATTCTATGACTCAACAACCAGAGAGAAACCAGACATACTATGCAAACCTTTGTGTCTAAAACCGGCAAACCTATCCATACCCCTTGCCACAGGGTCCAGTCCAACTTAAACAATGAACCTTGAAGCCTGAAACCATTGGTAGCAAACTCCTCAAGGACTTCTCCGCTATCTAAAGGGAATTGGTTAATGGCCTTCTTGACCATCTGCCTTTGGGCATTTTGCTACCGCTCCATTGTACTAGCTGCATTCACTTTCTTTAGTGCCAAATACCATTTGATTAAAACTTTCTTTGCCATAGCGTCAATTGATTTTGGCTAACTGGGTGCAATGTAGGAAAAACAGGCCCACCTGTGCAATTCACAGCACAAGCCATCAAGGAGTCTGCAAAAGGGTTGTCAAAAAAAGTCTCCTTTTATTGGCCTAGGGTTCCTCAGAATGTTTCTGTGCAGAAGTGGGACCGAAACAAGCTTCTGCTATATATATTCATTCTGGGCTCATTGAAAGACTCTCCAAAAGACAAGAAAGACTGGTCCTCCTTAGGCCTTTTCTACATGAAATCCTTAATGTTGTCATGATCGCAATGCTCCACTGTACCACGACCAGGCAAATTAATGTCTTTATCATGAGAGCCACATGGGAGACATCTGCATTTGACGTTACATGCACATTCAACATAATTTCAGGGGATCTCTCTGGTCCACTTGTATGCAACGTTCTTGAAACGGCAGGAAATGATGCTGGTGATGAACCATACATTTTGTGCAAGGTGGAACACAGTGTGTAAAAATATGGGATAATGTGTCATAATTTGGCTCAACTCAAGGACAGTGATGGTCATGATCATTATAAACCAAATAAAAAACTGCTACTGATCAAGCTGTGGCTACCACACTGCCATGTTTATTGTTAGGCTTTGGCCAGCTGGGCAAATCTAATAACCCATTAATGATATTTGGAAAATGCAAACCTTAGCTTGCTGTCAATCATTCTTCCTATGATTCTGCAGTGTGCTTTGACTCTTCTGTGGCTTGGTATCCTCCTCATGTCTTGCTTATCACTCCTTATCGTTCACATCTGTTATGCTAGGTATAACTAATGTTACTTCATTATGTTGCCTCTGGCACTTGGTCAGTCCTGCTTTTTTAGGTTCTATGTGATTTGGTTGAGGTTTTTTTTGTCGAACTCTATTATTTTTACATTTAGCCGCAAATATATGCAGCGGAGATATATCCCCTCCCCCTTGCTTTATTGTCACAATTACCTACCCACCACCCCTCCCCAACATATGTTTGTGGTCCAATTAGTCTAAAAAATGTTTAACAACTTTGAATTCTGCCACAATGTAATCTCCCTATACACTTTTCGATCTCCACAAAAGTTAACATTTTTTATTTTATTGTTTAGTAAAAATGTCCCTTTGCTCAACTCTTTGTTTCCTCCAACTTCAGAACCCAGTTGAAGGCTCTGTTAGTCTGACAGATGTGTTAATGGTAGAAAATGAGGAGCTTACAAAGTCTGTGATAACACTAACAGAGGAGAAATTGGGATTGACAAGAGACCTCTCTACACTTGAGAAAGATCTCAAGCATCAACTGCGCAGAGGAACTGGGAATGAACAGGTAAATTAAACTTCTCTTAAGTGCCATAATGTACTGCAAGGGACTGTTGGGGGTGAGGTAATACATAAGATGTTGAGAAATGTTCTAAAAACATTGGAATTTGAGGAAAATATCAAGATATTAGGATGGATGTTCCACAATTGTTTGGTGAAGGGTGAAAGCAAACAAACCTATTGTTAGTTAAATACCAGACTATTGGGTTCTAACTCTCACAACTGACAATGTAGCTGAACAGTCAGGGTTCCTTCTTAGAAGCAGAATGGGCTCAATCCTCAGAAATTCTTAAATGACAGACCTGCCGGTCGAGTTCCTTAGTTTACACTAGACCTAAGAGATATGCACCTGCCCCATGTAGCAGGGTGACAAAAACATTCCCAGTGCTTACCGTCAAATGGTGCATGTCACCATAAGCACCCTTCATATTTGGCACAATGCTCTCACCCACAAGCCAGCCACACACAGTGAAACTTGTATTTGCTATTTACTATTGACAATGTATGTTTGCATTGCATCCCTATATTCACCAGCAAGGTCTTGACATTCATAAAATTCCCTCAAGTATGTGAGGCGGTAAGTAGATTTTGCTATCTCTGTAGGTTGATGTCAAAGTAGTAAAAGGCCCAGACACATTCTCAATAAAGTACAGCCCGCATAATTTACTGCAATATACACTGTTAAGTAAGTTGGGAAACTATACAATATAAAAGAACACTAATGGGTTAAAATTGTTCATCCCTATATAGAAGACAAAACCCTGTCAGTGGAGCACTAGGCAACTGTGGATTATAAAGGAGGGAGGAAAGGGGTTAAACAATTGGGAAATAAGTGAATAGTTGTTTTAGGAAGACAGTATTTTGGATCTTTTAATCTTTTAAAGGGCGCTAGAACCTTCTTCCTCTTTAAATGTAGTCCGAAACGCATTGAGAAATGGTTTGGAATTGAAAAGACCTCAGCAACTTTTCACTTGGAAGCTGTTATATGAGTGAATAATTGACAAATGAAAAATATGTTTTGGAGTTGATAAATCTTTATATGGAATATTTGGATCTATTTGAATGAATTTTGTTTCCCTTGAATATATGCAGATTTGATTTGATTATTAATAGATGGATCATTGATATACATTCAGTTTAGTGAATTTTAATTGCATACTTTGAAAGTAGGGGAAGGTTTAATCCGAGGTAGATAGCCATTAGGGTTCACATTAGTTATCCAGCATTAGATGGTTCATGGATTCACATGCTTTGAATTTTCCCTGCCGACAGGCTGGAAATATTCAACACATGTGAATCCATGAAAGATACCAATGCTGGAGAACAGGAGTTACAGGTAACCAGCATACTCATTTTATTGTGATACATTTAAATACATTAGCAGGGACCATTTTAGCCATAGGTCTTAACCATGAGCACAGAAATTGTTCTAGATAGATTAAATCATTTTTTCAGAAATGTATTTAAATTCTATAAATTACAGCACTGTGCATACCACTATTTATTCTTTGGAACATTTATACATCTCACGGTGGACACCAACCTTATCTGTAAAATTTTGTTCATCCTCAAATAAGACACCTCTGTGCTCTCGGCAGAGCAGATACTTTAGCTCTGACAGGTAACGTGAAAAGATGAAACACTGCAGCAGCGACTGGTGAGTACAATGTGTGAGGCGGATGAGGAAAACCATAATCATTTCCTCCTTGCCTGCTCAGCCTATCACCTTTTGACGTCAAGATGCATCATTCCCATAGTATGGACATAAGGGCTCCTAGAGAACACAGTTGCATCAATGCCCTTTCTTTTAAGGGATTTTGACAAGCTACCACCAAGTTGACTACTGGGTTCATATATTCATATATGGGGCTTGGAAGCCAAAATCTAGCAATATTGATGGCAGGTGACTAGCAGGTCTGGAGGTATTTATACGACCGCGCCTGTGAGTGATCAGCTTCATTGGCCCTCCTTTAGTGGCTGTGAGTGAAAAAATTAATCGCCCCTTCTTTACTTCTAGCTCGCCCCTGTTGTAGCATTCTTTTAGTCAGCCTAATTTTTATTGGAATTTCTGACTTAGGACATGCTGGGTGAAAATTTGTTGATGATGATTTTAATATTTTATGGATGATGTATGCATTTAGTTTCTCTTTTAGATTATTGTATTTTGCATTTGTGAATGTTGTATTTTTGGAAAATGAGTGTATTCTCTGTATGCATTTTCAGCTTTTTCACAAAGGACCTAATCAGCCAAAAGTGTAATAAAAAACTCAACTTTTCTATAGAGAATGGGATAAACACAATAGGTGCGCCACAGTTATTTGTAATATTAATTCAATGAATTGCATTCTGCTGCAGATTCCTCCTCGGATAGATATCCATTCCAGTATGAGCTGCTTGGGAACTTCTTTCGACAGGGGGCGTAGTCCGACTCGATTGTCGACTACTCTTGACTAGACCGTGCCACTCGTCGGTTCCGGACGTGACGTGGCCGCTATATATTCTAAGTCTGCATGCAGACCTCAGTTCCCTTTTTCTGGAGAGAGAGAGAGATAGAGAGAGAGAGAGAGAGAGAGAGAGAGAGAGAGAGAGAGAGAGAGAGAGAGATTCATTCAGTTAGACAATTTGTCTACTTTCCATTGTCTTTTGTCGATATATCTGCTCCTAAGGCATCCAGGGTCAAGCATTGTCAAGACTGCAACTCAAAGATCTCGATCACTGACCCACATGGCATGTCTGTGTGGTGTCTCGTTAAAGATCACAATGTCGAGGAGTGTGGCTTGTGCCAACAAATAAATCGTTCAGGGAGCGATCGGCTAAATTAGCGTCAAGGTAGCCAGGTCTGGTCCCACACCCTCGTGCTCGACCACTTCTACTGGGAAACTGGCCTGTTAGGCAGAAACCTGTGCAGTTCCCTTAGGGACCACTGCAAAAGATTTAGGACTACAGGTGGTTGGCAGTAAACCCAATTGGTAGCAGTCTGTACCACTCAGATTTACCTGGTAGCTGTGGCTGAGCAGTCAGACTTCTCTCAAGAAGAGTTAGGCAGTATAAAGAGTATACACAATAGGTACAGAGATACAGTAGCACAAGCAAACACTGACCAGCGCTTTGGTGTAAAAGTATATAATTATTTATTTAAAGACACACTTGTAAATTAAACTAGCACAAAGAGGTAAGTAAATTCAACACTCAGTCACTATTATATACAACCCTAAATACTTATTAGACAAGTCTTAATGAGAAACACCACTTATTTGCAGACAGGGGTGAGCGCTTAACATAAGATGGCACTCTAATAAGTTATTAAAAAGGGAGGGAAAAAGGCAGAGTTATGAAAGCACACAAATTTCAATACTTTTCAAAGAACCACAGTGAGGCAGGTTAGGCAAAGTCTACTGGAGAGCAAGGAAGTTCAAATGCCAGGCCCACTCTCAGAGAGAGCAAGCAAAATGTGTCCAGGATCACACAGTGGGGTTATGCCCAAAGAGTCTTTGTGGAAAGTTCACAAAAGATTGAGATCAAGTCAGGAAAAGTTAGTTAACAGGTCCCAGGCTAACGCAGGTTAGAAAGTCGAGGATTTACTGTCACCCCGAACGATCTGTCGCAAGGGAAGCCAGGCGGGACACAGTACCTGAAAGTGGGAAGAACGCTCCAGCGGGGGCAGTTGTTCCTGGCAGCGGGTGCAAGTCGGCGTTTCTGTCATGATGCCCGCTCCCGGGGAGCCGGTTCAAGCCCTGCGTCCCCGAAAGCGGACATCTAGTCCCCAAGGAAGGACCCAGCAACCCCATATAGGGAGGGGCCCTTTGGACAGTGTCCTGGCGCCTATGGCGCCAGGCTCATAACATACATCAGTCCTGGCGCCATAGGCGCCAGGCTCATTATGGAAGTGCTTGAGTGCACTTACCTGATGCCGACCATGCTGCAGGATCCCGGCCTCCTTGAGGCCTCAAAGGAACTACTTTACCTGTGGGACTAATTTACCATCCGGGCGTGGTCGGGGAAGGATACATACCTGATTGGAGGAAGGATACATACCTGGAACTTCTTCCAAGGCTATTTAAACCCCACCCGAACAGCCACACGTGCTTCGCGTTGTTCTGCATCTAGCAGCTGGACGCTCACCGTGTCTGCTCCTGCATCCTGACTTCTGCCACGCCTGACAGCATCCTGGATCACCTGCAAAGGAAGAGAAGAAGAGAACAGAAGAAGGAAAAGTCCTTACCTGCTAAATCCGCATCCTGGACACATCTCGCCGACAATCCTGAAAAGGAAGACTTTTATTTAAAAGCTCATTGCGTCGATCGCTGCAGCGCCGCATTCCACTCACCTTTACAGGGCGCCTCCATGTTCAGCAGTGATCATCCGGATTCGCAGTCACGCCCCAGCGCCTAGGGAGAAAAAGACCAGAACAAAAGGTGAGAGAGAGAAGGGAATAAGGAAAGCTAAATCTCCATGTTAAGACTTACCTGTTGATTCATTCCCTCTTCATTTCAGGTCCGCGCCGCATCCTGGCATTTCCGGACCCCGGCCCCTAAGGGGAAAAAAAGAGACATCAGCGTTAATGAGCGAATGAAAAGACATTTCCAAAAAACGCTCATTAAAGACTTACCTGATTTCTACAAGGATTTCACCTCTCATCTCGGGTCGGTGCCTGTTCCCCGGCATTCCATACCCCGGCCCCTATGGGGAAAAAGACACTAGCATTAGTACATTAATGCATGGACACAAGGGGAACCTCTTATCAAAAAACTTACCTGGAAGCCAAGCAAGTTTGGTTCTCACCAATCCGAAAATCCAGTGAAGTAACTGGATACCAACGCGCCCCTGCATCAGAAGCAGGATGGAGAGCTCGTCCTTCCAGACCCTAAGGTGAGATGCTACGAGGAATCACAGAAGGGTTTCGAGGAGGGTGAGAGGGGAAAGTGGGAGGCTGATTGCATTACCCCGCAGACAGTTAATCCCCTATTTTCGCCTACAGAAGGATACTTCTGCGAGCCAGACAAGCCAGATTTGGGGCCCGGTCCAGTCCGTCTTCCGAACCCTGCGCATCACCTTAGAAGAGGTCACAGCAGCGTGAACCAGGCCAGTGCCTCAGTGGGAGTCAGGTGAGCGTTACAGTTTCGTCCAGAGGAAGAGGAGGTCTCGACGTGGAGGAAAGCTGAAGGTCGTTGCGCTGCCAGGGAAGAAACCAGCCGCTGAGTTTCCCGGTTACAAGGTACCACCCTTTTCTTCGCTGTAGTGGTAAACCGTGATATTCCGGTTGCCGGGGTGCTTGGCACGGGCAAGGCGGCCACGAGATGGTCCAGGAAGGCGAAACAACGGGCTATCCCCACCAGTCAAAGGAAGAAGACTCTCTGGGCTGGAGATCTCCTCTGTTGTCGGGAAAAGTGGTGAGACGGTTCAGCAGGGCTCCACCGGTGGTGTCGTCGTTGCAGGTCGGCTCGGCTTCTCCCTCCTCGGATTCTTTAGGTCCTGTGGCGACTTCTGAAGATCCAGTCCCCAAAGCCCTGCTTTTATGCAGAAAACCCCCATTCATTCAGCCTAGCTTTCACTCAAACATGCTAAGTGGTTGGGCCAATCACACAAGAGTGCGACTTGAGTTGCCAAGGCAACTCAGTCCAGGGTGCCTAAACCCCCTCCCACACCACCAATGGTACCCAGACAGAGTGGCACCACTTTTGGAAGCTTCTGTGGAGAAGCTTGCCAAAAAGTGGAACAAAGGGCTCGACTTGGGTTGGAGTCACAGAAGCGAACCCAAACGCCATTTTGGAACCAAGTTTCGGCAAAAAATACCAACTGGTGAATTTATTTTAATTTAATAAACCGGCGGTATGTTCGAGGCTATTTTAAAAAGTGGTAGCCTCGAACAATGGGAAAATCCCATAGGAATATATTTGCGGTCAAATATAAAAAGTAGTATCCACTGCCACCAGCCAAAACTCGGTCGGGGGGGACTGGACAGTGCCCCCTCGAACAACAGACCCCCGGGTAATCGAATTGCCCCGACCAGTACGTCCACAATAGTATGGTTTGTACTGGTTCTGTTCACAATTTGAGACTAGTAAAGCCAGTGGTGACTTTACATGCCCTGGGAGACAGTAGTCAGTCCCAGGGTATGGAGTCTATGTTTGGGGGTCGCTACGACACCCCTGGGTTACGGTACGGAGGGTGCTGTGTAACCCATATACCAAAAACACATGAAGCCCTATGGGGTAAAGGACCCCATAGCCCATAAAACACATACAAAGTCAAAGGAACCCCTCAAATCATGTCTAAGAGTGGGAGGAAAAGAGAAAAAAATAAACCCCAAAAATCCAGCAAAGCTGCTGGGGGGGACTCGCTAGGTTTGGGAAATTAGCCTTTACAGAGAATTCTCCCTAACATGGCCATAGTGCCTAAGGGCCCCAAATTACTGGCGCTGTTCGGCCTGGTGGGAACGACGCGATTGGTGCTGACAGCCGATTGTTCCTTTATCCCCGACTCACGTAAGAAATTCTTTGACACAATGCTGTTGATTTTCGAAACTGGAGACCAGGTGCCTTTTGGCCTAGATCCTATGGGCGGAGTGTCGGGCATGACGACGACTACTTAACCAACCAGGTGGGTCCGATTGCCCTGGTTGAAGGGCTTCACCCCGCCAGTGGATTGGACATTCCTGCTGATCTTGACACCCAACAAGCCGCTCCTTACAGTCACCCTAATGCGCAGTACCGAAGGACTGTGCGGAGGGTAGTTGAGGCTTTCTGTCTGGGTGCTCCAGGAAAAGCCCCTATTAGCATATGACCTCAAGGACATCCATGATAAAGGGTCCACAAAAACAGAGGTCATACTCTTACGTCCCGTCCCCTTGCCTCCATACTGCATGTGCGTCCCTTCCTAGGGACGGGAGACGGAACCTTTTTCACCAGAAAAACCTTCTTCCTCTTTAAATGTAGAGACGCATGGGGGTGTGGCCCTGGGAGCATGCGCTATCCTGTCTCCGCCCACCAGCGCCACGCCTCAGTCCCCTTTTCCGTGTCAACGTGAACGGGGCGATTTCACCAGCGCTCCTGGGTTTGGCTCTGCCCTGTAATACAACGCGCTCTTCCCCAGACTCTTCTTCTATCTTTGTCTTTTATCTGTCTATGTACTTGGTCCTCCGGCGTCACGCTCCTCCCCGGCGCATGTCGACTTAGGGTGACTTCAGCAGGTGACCAGCCTGCGAGCAGCTCTTCCCCACGTCCGACCCCCACCTTCTTTGCCTCCGCTGCCTTGGCCCCGACCACGGCTGGGAAGGTTGTACTGCGTGCGACGCATTGACTCCACATGCACTCAAGAACAGGCTAGCTAGTAGGTGGTGGGAGCTCTTCGAAAGATCGCCTCCAGAGGACCTGAAGAACTTTGTCAAGCTGAGATCGAGGCCCAAGGGAGGACCGCTATTTTCCATCACACCCCGCAAGAGCGACTCCTTCCCGAGGAAGCGCCCGATGGGAGGAACCCAGCAGGTTCTCGTACCAGCACACACACCGATGCTAATCCAGCTAACGGCCATATGGCCGAGGGGTCAATAGATCTTCCCGGAATCGGTGCTGATGGACTGCAAGGTTTTTACCAGGCATACTCCTGATAGGCTACGCCCTAACACCGGCACCTTCATGCAGGGGGCACCTTCACGCAGCATTACCGGCGACTTCGCCGAGGGCAGTAGTGCTTCCAGGCCCAGACCTGAGGTGCCGGGTAGGTCTCTTGCTCCACCACCACGTGGATTGGAGGAGGCTGGGCCCAGTGAGCCATGCTTTCGCACGTGGCATGCAGTTCGACAAAATGGCCGCCGGGCCAGACAACGCTCGTCCGATGCCACTCCGAGGAACAGAGCAGGCGGGTGAAGGAGTGTCAAGGTGGGACTGGCATCAACCAGGTACGTGGCCCACAGCCTATCCATCAGTGGTGCAAGGAAAGTTTCCCCTGCTACCTAATGTAAGAGGTGGCGGCATCACTCTGGTGCCGTGCGGCTTGACGTCTGATAGGATAGGGCCTTTAGTCTAAGCTTTCTCGCGGAGCCGGCGTGTGAGCTTGTTGCTGGAGCTCTGTGGCAGAATCATACGCCTGCGCTTCCTGCCCGTTGTTTAGAAAGCTCCTTCAGCTGCCCCATGGCTTTGGCCGAGGAGTCGGGTGGTCGTGGTATTGGTTGTTGCTTGTGAGGTAAGGCCTAAACACATGTGAGCGGAAAGCTCGTGTCACTCTTCTGTTTATCCAGTAAAACCACGGGAACCATGTCCAGATCAAGCCATCACTCCTCCCACACAGAGACATGCCTTTGGACATTTCATCTACTCTTACCACTCTGGTGGTAAGCCTGCAACAACGTCTGCCTGTACTAGCCCCGGGTACAGTGCCAGTCAGACAGCCTCGCACGGATAACCCTGGCCCTTCCAGGGAGATGGACGACATGCCCCCCAAGAGGGACAAACACCAAGGAGGTAAGCACCAGTCAGCACCACAACGGCTGTCGGATACTGGGACAGACACAGACCTCGATGACAGGGCCTCCATACACACAACCCAAAGTGATGAATTTGATGATTTCATCGCAGCTGATGGGGAACCAGATTATGTTCTACTCGGGCACTCACCCCCTGATGAGGTAGGGGCCTTCCACGCTCTCCTGACCAGGACGGCCACGATGTTCGGCCTTGCGCCAGGGGAACAATGAAAATAAAGTGTACTGTACCAGCGCAGAGAACAGCGCAGGAAATCTGTCATGCCTATCCTGCTGTTGGAAGACATCTGGGACGATAGCCTAATCACCTTAGCACATCCTGCTACTGCCCCAACTAAGAAAGACCGGTTTGACAAAAAATACAGAGCCCCACAGAGGGTGGCCTCCGTACTCAACCCACACCAGACTCTGTTGTCTGGGCTGCAGCCAGGGAAAGGTCGGCTAATCCATCCTCAACCTGCTCTGTCCTTCCGGACAAGGAAGGAAAACGCCTTGACACCTTTGGTAAAAAACCAAAATGATCACCACCGCAGCCACGACCATCATGGCAGCAAATGCAATGGCCATACTCGCACGTTATGATCGCGAGCTGTGGTACAAGTTTCATCCCTTGCTGGAGTTCCTATCAGACAAGTAGCAAGAGGCCTTAGACATCTTCCATGAAGGCGAGTTGGCGTCCGACCGTGGCATTATGGTCTCTGTAGACATTGCTGATGCTGGTATGCGCCAGCTGTGGGACAAAGTGGTCCGCCACCAGCAGGGTTCGCTCAAGGCTACAGATTTTCTACCAGACATCTGGGCCAGGGTCGTAGATATGCCCTTCGATGGATCTGCCCTCTTTGGAAAAAAGGTGGACGAGGCCTTGCAGTCCATAAAGACGGACACGGAAACCGCTTGATCCTTGGGCACACTACAGCAAAGGCACCAACATTTTTCGTTCAGGGAAAGGTTGCTATGGCAGGACTTTGCTGAATAACTGCACCGCGTTCCAGTCTTCCTCCTCTTATAAGACTCTGTATTCATCAGGAGACCAATACAGGAAAAGATCCCAGTCTTACAGGGGTTCACAGCGATGCTGTGGCTCGGCCCAATCAAGGGGCCATTCCGGCAAGCAGACATGACCAGCACAGGGTCAGGCCCTCCCACTTCAGCACCTCAGTGGGAGGACGCCTGTCAAAGTTCGTAGATGAATGGGCACTCATCACAACCGACAAATGGGTGCTATCCCTCCTCCAGCAGGGCCACTCGTTGGAATTCAGGGACTGCACAAACCAGAAAAATTACAACACCTCTTGCTTCAAGAAGTGCAGGCTCTGCAGCGGAAGGTCTCAGTGGAGAAGGTTCCAAGGACCGGGCTGGGCACAGGAGTCTACTTGTGCAACTTCCCGGTAAGGAATAAAGCTTTGCACAAGAAGTCAGTGGGCTGAAGACCCATCTTAGACTTAAGGATGCTCAACAAGTTTCTAAAATCGCAATCATTCTGCATGGTCATGATACAACAGGTGTCGTCGCAGCTACAACAAAGAGATTTTTGGCATCCCTCAATACGGCCTATTGTGTCTTGCACTAGTGGTGGCTCACCTGCGGTGGAGGGGCTTCAACTTCTACCCGTACCTGGATGACTGGTTAGTGAGGGCCCCCTATTTTCTGCTGGCAGAAACCAACACCGCAATCACCATCCGGTATCTACAGCAACTGTAGTTTTCCATCAACTTCCCAAAATCATGCCTGGTTCCATCGCAACAGGTACTGTATCTCGGCGTAAGACTCGACACTCAGACCTGCACAGCCAGACCCTCCGACGAAAAGATGGCAGCTCTTTTGCACAAGGTGCGCTATGTGAGAAACCTCAAGGTGTCTCACCCGCTAGTCCCTAGGATCTGTCATCCAGGTGGTCAGGACACAACCATCGCTTTTGGATCCAGTTTCTGGGAGTGGGCCAGTGTGGGTGGATCACCTGGATGAGGGATCTTCGGGGAGTGGAAGTGGGGCACCGGACGGTGAGACACGGTATCCCCTTCCCTGTAACACCTTTTCCCCATCCTACCTTGAGGATACCTAGGAACTCATCCACCTGCCCCTCATCCAACACAATCATTTTTTCACGGACAGTTCACCAGAGCCGTATACCCGACATGTCCCAATACCATGGTCTGGCAAGGTAGGCATTTTGATCATTGCACACACCTGACTTCCATCACACTTCCCCAAACCGATAAAAGGAGGAGCACGAAAGCACACTCTGAGCGAGGAAAAGCACACAAGGAAATGGCAATGCCAAGATGGCTGTTTAATACAAAGAGAAAGACGGTGAGACCAGAGAGGGTTGCAAGCAGGGAAGGGCCCTTGACCTCTAAAGACTGTTACTTTCACGAACCTTGGAAAATAAGATGCCTAAGACCGGGAACTAAAGCTGAACAAACCTAAACTGTGCTGAAGGTATCCAGGGCTCTCCCACAGCGATAACCAAGGCGGCGAGGAGCGATTGCTGCCGTGGTACTGTCCTTGGCTCCTTCAACAAAGCAGCGCCAGTAAAGACAGCAGAGTCGGTGTGTCGGAGAGACTGATACCAAACCAGCTTATGTTTGAACCAAGGTTGCAAGCAGCAACATTGTATGAAGAAATCCAGAGGACAGTATGCGAAACGCCTGTGATGAGCGATGCGAACATAATTGGAAACCAAAGGAATGAATAAACTTTTGGAGGCCAAGTGAGATACTGTATGCAGAGTGTTCCAGCGCCACGTTGGTGCTCATTCGTACTTCTGTTAGGTATCCAACTGAATGGCAACTGTATTGTAAAACGGAATCAAAGTGGGCCTGCAATGGGTCAAGCTAAATCCTGTGCACATTCAAAAGTCTTTGATAAACCAAGGTGAACTACAATGGGTCCGAGCCCGGCTGAGGGAAACTAATTGAAAAAGGGAAAGGATCTGTGCCCGGCTGAGGGGGAACCGGGGTGAACCGTAAGTCACATGAGAAAACAAATCTTCTCTGAACTTTGTAATATTAGGGATTTGAGCCCAGAAGAGGGGGGTGCAGGTTGGAGCACCAGAGTTAAATACTTGTAAGAAGAAAATAACTGTTTATCTTATTCTTTTTTGTACATCAGGCCCTCTGAATCAAGAGACTTTAATGAGAAAAGAGACTTGGGCATGGGAAGCACTGTTGCTGGAAATCAAACTGTATCCTCGTGTTGAAGAAGCCAGAGTGTGTGCTTTGCTCAAGTGAACCGCCTTGCCCTGTGCTGAAAACGTGGGGAAGAGAGGCCAATGGCCCGAACATCCTGACATATCATTTTGTGGATACTTCTTTTTCATGAACATTACTCTACACTATTTGTAAATTAGCGGTAAGGATTGGCAATAGTTTTTTTTTTAGTATAGGCCCTTTTATTTTGACAAGACTCCACTAGGACTGCATTATTTTTTGATGGTCGTACCTTGCTCCATCTGTAGAGTTGGGTTTAGATAGGCGTTTATCACACCCATGTGAAAGTTCAATAAACACCCTTGAACTGTGGTCACGTGTCTTTCTTACTGTTGATACCATGTCTTCCTTACAGCTACCTCAACAGCGCCTGAGTGACGCCAGTCCACAAATAAAAGTCCCTGCTGAAGATGTTATCATCATGCATCCCATTAGTCTCCAACTGCGATTACGCATGAAACCGGTACAGGAGTTCCTCAATGCCATCTGGGTCCAGTCCTCAGGGTCCTGGGACAAACGTATTACCATAACACCATGTTTGAAACAGAGCCTTCGCTGGTGGTCATTAACGGAAGACCTGGTTCAAGGCGCCCCCTTCAGACTCCCAGACCATCGGGCTACCGTCAAGACAGACGCTTCACTGGAGGGCTGGGGCGCCCGCTGCCAAGACCAACACACCAGAGGCCTTTAGATGGAGGAGGAAAAGAGCCAGCATAACAATCTGCAGCAGCTACGGGCAATTTTCGAGGTCTTTTCTTCCCCTCATAAATGTTTTATGTCTGCAAGCAAGGAGTAAAAAGGTCCCCACAGCTCTCTAAGGAGGCCCAAGGCATGTTTCTCATTCCCCTCCATTTGCCAGGGTTTCAGAACACTCTGGCGGACTCCCTCAGTAGGGAGTTACGCTCCTGCCACGAGTGGGAACTGCACAACGACCAGCTGCACTTCTTGTTTCAGACGTGGGGCACTCCAGAGATCAACATCTTTGCCACCCACGACAACCGACGCTGCAAAACCTTTGCCAGCCGCTTTCCCCATCCGCAGAGCTTGGGGACGACTTTACAATTCCATGTGAGGGTAAGTTTCTTTATGCATTTCCCCCCATTCCTCTGGTACCTCGAGTCCTACACAGCTTCAGTGTGTATCAGTTTAAACTGATATTAGTGACCCTTGCGTGGCCGAGACCGTTTTGTTACGCGGACCTTGTTGCCTTCTCGTCGGCGTCACTGATCAAGCTGCTTTCTCGCCAATCACTCCTGGCCAAGATTCAAGGAGTAGTACTGCACCACGACCCGGCCTCTCTCAATCTGACGGCTCCTGTCTTAGAGTTCGGGGAACTGTCCCTTCAGCAAAACTGCCAAGCTGTCTTGGCAAAGGCTAGAGCCCCATTCACCTTGAAATGCTACAAAAGCAAGTGGAAACGTTTTCAAGTGTGGTGCAAAAGCCAGCGACTGCAACCTCAAACCATCCAACAAGATGATCTGTTGCCATATCTACTGTCCTGGCTCATTCTGGGTTAACGCATTCCTCCATTAAGGTGCCCCTTGCAGCGATTTCTAGATACAACTGCGCTGCAGGTGTGCCTTTCCTGTGGTCTCACTGGCTCGTGAAGGAGTTTTTATGGGGGCTCTTTTGATCTTTTCCACCGGTCCGCCGCTCGGCACCAGCATGGCAGCTCAATGTGCTACTCGCAAGACACATGAAGCCACTCTTCGAGCCTGTGCACCAAGCATCTATTAAACACCTTTCCTGGATAACTGCATTCTTGGTGGCCATAACTTCTGCCAGATCAGTGGGTGAAATCCAGCCATTTTCTGTAAAACCGCCCTATCTAACGTTTCAAAAGGATAAGGCAGTTTGCTTACCAACCCAACGTGCGCTTTCCACCTAAGCCAGCAGGTGTTTTTTCCAGTATTCTTTAGCACACCCATGTCTCCAGCAGAACGGACTCTGTGCACGCTGGATGTGGTGCGCACCCTCATGTACTACGTCGCACGTACTAAATCTTTCTGCACAACGAAACAGTTGTTTGTTTCTTTTGGACTTTTAGGTCCTGGGAAGGCGCTCTCAAAGTCCTCCATTGCAAGATGGATTGCTACATGTATCTCAGCAAGCCAGCAAACCTCTTCCCGGCAGACCCTGGGCTCATTCTACCAGAGCAGTGGCTGCAACCACAGCCTTTCTCTCTGCCTCACATCTACCGTGCAGCCACCTGAAGATCGGTGCATAAGTTCACTAGGTTCTACTGTGTTGACAGACATTCTGCAGAAGAATCTAGAGTTGGCCAATCGATTCTGCAGAACCTTTTTGCGTAAGGTAGGTAAGTCTCCAGTGCTAAGTTATGCTGGGAGCTTTCCTCCGCCCATGGGTAATGTTGTAAT
Source organism: Ambystoma mexicanum (assembly GCF_040938575.1). NCBI lineage: Eukaryota > Metazoa > Chordata > Amphibia > Caudata > Ambystomatidae > Ambystoma > Ambystoma mexicanum. The sequence goes on along the minus strand of NC_090931.1, from coordinate 902,108,504 downwards.
ACTGCTTTGTAACCTATTCACAGCATGTGAATCCATGAAAGACCCAATGCTGGAGAAGGAATACATTACTTACCTGTAACTCTGGTTCGAGGGGATTGGGTCCTCCGACGTATTCCATATCTATGACATGTAATCACCACAGCTGTGCTGCTTCGGAAACTTTTTCTGCGTCGATGACGTCGATGCGCCGTTGTCGAGGACCTCCTCCGACGTCATCCGATGTGATAAGTAGGACGCACGACGCCCTTAGCCTCAGTTCCGTTTTTTCCGCGAACGTGTTGCTTCGTGTTTCTCGGTTTAAACGCCTCGACTCTTTGGAGTTCTGTTCTTCTCGGTTCTTCGAACCTGTTCGTTTGTGATAATCCTTCTGGAGATGTCTACTTCGTCTTCGACCCCGCGTCCGGGTTTCAAGAAGTGCGGGGAGTGTGGGTCCAAGATGTCGGTGACGGACTCGCACGACGCCTGCCTCTGGTGCCTCGGGGAGGCCCACGACACGGATGACTGTATCGACTGCCAGTCGCTCACGTCCAAAGCCTTACGCGAACGTAAGAAGTTGTCGGTAGGTCGGGTGTCCAAGCCCCGGAAGTCGAAGTCTGCGGGGCTTTCGACGGATGATTGGAGGGGTGACTCTCCGTGTCATCGTCGGAAGTCTCGTGGGTCTCCTTCTAGGAGTCGGTCTCGCCACTCCTCTGCCTCTTCGAGGCATTCTCGGAAGCGCCGACATCGGTCGTCTTCCAGGTCCTCTTCGGAGGGCTCTGCCCGGCACGTCGCTTACCCCTCGGGCCGTGCGACGCCGGAGGAATGGGCTTCCTTCGGGAAGCAGATGTTGGCGATTCTTGAGTCGCAGGGTACTCAGCCGTCCGCGCCCCCGAGTGGGGTCGGTCGTGTGAGGTCGAGAGACACCGCTCGCAGGAGTGGTCGGCACGAGTCACGGGAGAGGTCCCGTTCGGACAAGGGGACTCGTTCTCGACGTACCCGTTCCAGGTCCCGGTCCTCGACGCGTTCGAGACCGTGTGCACCTGTGAGGTCTTCGAAGAAGGCTTCGACGTCTGTGGCGTCGAGGGCGTCGACATGCTTTCTCGAGGCTCTGGCTCCGAGCAAGTCGTCGATGCAGTCGACGCTCAGGTCGTCGAGGGACACGCTCGGGGCTCCGGCCTCGAGGGCTGTGTCGACGCCGCCGATTCTGGAGGCGCTGCATCTGACGTCGACGCCGATTTCCTCGACGTCGACGCCGTTCCTCTCGGCGCCGATGCCGGTTCTCTCGACGCTGACGCCGATTCGCTCGACGCCTTTCGTGTCGGAGGTACCCCAGGGCACGGGTGGACCCCCTAGGAAGGCTCTGGTTAAGAGCAAGCACTCTCGAGTGCCTTCTTTTCGCCACCTGGACTATATTTCAGAGGCGGATGAGGATTCTGATGGCCTGGTTCCTAGTCAGGTTCCGGATGACATTGTCTCGGGCCATAGTCAGTTTGACGAGTTGAGACAGTCACTGCATGATGCCAGTGGACTGGACACCTCTCCGGAGGTGGAGTTTTGTAGGCCTGAGCCTGGCTCTCATGCTGACTCCTCGTACCGGCACCTTATGGCTAGGGTTTCTGAGTACTTGGTATGGTCTGCTCCCCCAGGGGAGTTTGTGCAGGATGATCTGACAGACATCCTTGATGTTGGTCCCGCAACTGACCCGGTTCTGCCGTTCCATATGGCTTTACAGAGAAGGGCGGCGGCGGCTTGGACTGCTCCGGAGAGTCTCCCGGCGGTGGGCAGATCCTTGTCGCGAAAATACCGTCCAGCCAGTGGCGACCCCTGCTACTTGTCCAGGCACCCCACTCCGGAGAGTTTGGTGGTGCAGGCGGCCACGGCCCCGGCGAAGCAGGCGTCGTACCCTACCATCCCTCCTGATAGGGACGACAAACGTTTTGATGGCTGGGCGAAGAAAGTGTTTTCTTCTGGTGGTATGGCGCTTCAGGCGGCCAACTCCATTTGTGCCTTGTCACGTTTCACGCACACTCTGTGGAACTGTGTTGCGTTAGCGGCTGAACATGTTCCCGAAGGGGATGAACGGGATGGTTTCCTTGCTATGGTCCAGGATGGTAAGGATGCCATGTGTGATCCGTTCAGTCGGGTTTGGACTTAGCTGAATGCGTCAGCAGGTCCATGGCGGCGAGCACCGTGATAAGCAGGTTTGCGTGGTTGCGGAAGTCGGGGTTTGCGCCTGATGTGCAGTCCCGGCTCCTCAACATGCCCTTTGATGGTGAACACCTTTTTGGCAGCAAGGCTGACGAGAGCCTTGAGAGGTTGCAGACCTCAAAAGCTGCAGCAAAGTCGTTGGGCGCTGCAGTTCGCCAACCTCCGCCTTTTCGTCCTAGGGGACAGCAGTGGAGGGGTGGTTCCTTTCGCTATTACTCCTCCTTCAGTAAAGCGAGAGGAGCTGGCAGTCAAAGAGGCCAACGCAGGGGTACCAGAGGTGGACGACAGGGTACCCGTGGTGCCAAGGCCGCTCGGGCAGTTGCCTCTTTGCCCTCAGGTAACGCCGCAGCCGCTCCCACTCAGTCGTGAGGCCATGTCCCATGGTTCGCCGGTTGGGGGAAGGCTGGCGCAGCATCTTGTAGAGTGACAAGCCATTACTTCAGATGTGTGGGTTCTGGAGATCATAACCCACGGCTACTGTCTTCCTTTTCGGCACAGGCCTCGCGACAATCCACCGGGGAACCTCTCTTTGCAGAGTCCGGATCCGCTCCTTGCGCAGGAAATTCAAGCCCTGCTGGAGAAAGGCGCATAGAACTGGTGCCTGTAGCGGAGAGGAACAAGGGATGGTATTCCCCTTATTTTTTGGTTTGGAAGAATGACGGGGGATTGAGACCCATCATGGACTTGCGCGGTTTGAACAAACTCCTCAGGAAGGACAAGTTCAAGATGGTTACTCTCTCTCAAGTCCTCCAGGCCCTTCAGCTTCAGGACTGGTTGGTGTCACTCGACCTCAAGGATGCTTACTTCCATGTGCCGATCCATCCCAAGCACAAGAAGTACCTGAGGTTCGCGGTTGGCGACTCGCACTTTCAGTTTCGGGTCCTGCCGTTCGGATTGACCTCCGCCCCGAGGGTTTTCACCAAGCTCATGGTGGTGGTGGCAGCGCATCTCAGGCAAGGGGGGATTCACGTCTACCCCTACCTGGACAATTGGTTGATCAGGGGGAGCTCTCCCGAGCAAGTCCTGGATCATCTATCGATCACCTGTCGCTCCCTTCACAGGCTGGGCTTCTCCCTCAATTTAAAGAAGTCCCATTTGACGCCAACACAGCGGCTCCAGTACATCGGAGCAGTGCTCGACACTTCCCTGGGGCAGTGTTTTCCTCCCCAGGTGAGGGTTCTTCACATTCAGCAGATGGTGCACAAGTTTCAGCATGCCCAGACGCTCCCAGCGTTTGAGTTCTTGAGGTTGCTCGGCCTCATGGCATCCTGCATTCTTCTGGTGCCAGAGGATCTTCTGCGGATGAGATCTTTGCAGTGGGCACTCAAGACGCAGTGGTCGCAGTCCTCCAGCAGGATGTCGGACTCGATTCAGGTGCCGTCCTCGGTCACCCGGGACCTTCTGTGGTGGGCCGTCGAAGGCAACTTGATGAAGGGGGCTCCATTTTGGCTTCCCTGGCCGGAGGTGACGATCGTGATGGATGCATCCCTCACGGGATGGGGAGCTCATGCCAACGGGCTGACAGTCAGCGGTCGTTGGTCTCCGTCGGAGTCCAGACTCCATATCAATCTGTTGGAGCTGAGGGCCGTCAGGCTAGCCCTGAAGGCTTTTCTGCCGTCTGTGCGAGGGAAGAATGTCCTGATCCTGACGGACAACACAGTGGCCATGCACTACCTCAACAAAAAGGGGGGGGCAGGGTCACTTCCTCTGTGCAGAGAGGCGATGCAGCTCGAGTTCTGGGCCATCCAGCAGGAAGTTTCGATCTCGGCAGTTCATCTGGCCGGAGCCGAAAACGTGACGGCGGACGCTCTGAGCAGGCAGAGCGCGATCTCTCACGAGTGGGAGTTGGCTCAGGAGATTCTCCTGGATATCTTCGCCCTTTGGGGGACCCCTCAAGTGGATCTCTTCGCCTCCAGTGTCAACCGGAAGTGCGAAAGGTTTTGCTCGCGGGAATTTCCTCCAGAAGGAGCCTTAGGAGACGCGTTCGTGGTGGAGTGGTCATTCCCGCTGCTGTATGCGTTTCCTCCAGTCCCCGTCATCCCGCAAGTGCTGCGGAGGTTACGGACGTTCGGTTCCCGGATGATCCTCATTGCCCCGGCGTGGGCTCGGAGGACGTGGTACCCGGACCTTCTCGACTTCTCCATCTGCCCTCCACGTCGTCTTCCCTACCGAGACGATCTGCTCTCACGGGAGGGGGGGGTCAGGTTCTCCATCCAGAGGTCAGATCCCTCAACCTTCACGCTTGTCTTCTGAAAGGTTGAGGTATAGGGATTGGGACCTCCCTGAGGACGTGATGGAGGTGTTGCTTTCGGCCCGAAGACCGGCAACAAAGTCTCTGTACCGTTGCCGTTGGCGTAAGTTCTGCGACTGGTGCAGGGTTCAGAATGTGCATCCTTTTGCATGTGACATCCCCATGGTTCTGTCCTTTTTACTTTCTTTGGCCCACAGGGGCTTGCAAGTGGGTACCGTTAAGGGTTACCTGGCGGCGCTGTCCATCTTTAAGCGCTCGTCTGAAGAGTGTTCTTACTTTAAAATCCCTTTGATTTCACAGTTCCTGAAAGGGTTCACTAATGTGTTCCCTCCGTCACCTTTCCTGGTGCCCGGTTGGGATTTAAACCTGGTTCTTAAGTTTCTTATGGGTGCTCCGTTTGAGCCTTTACATTCTTGCCCTTTGAGGCTGTTAACTCTGAAAACTGTGTTTTTAGTTGCGGTTACTTCCGCTCGCAGAGTGAGTGAGTTACAGGCACTTTCAGTTAAGCCTCCCTTCACTGTATTTCACAAGGACAGGGTTGTCCTTAGAGTTCGTCCTTCTTTTCTTCCGAAGGTAGTGACGGAATTTCATTTGGCCCAGAAGGTTGTTCTTCCGGCATTCTATCCTCCTCCGCATCCTGGTAAGGAAGAGGAGAGGCTCCATAGGCTTGATCCTAGGAGAGCTTTAAGCTTTTATGTTTCACGCATGTCCCGGGTCAGAGTGGATGATCAACTCTTTATTGGTTACGCTGGAAAACGTTTGGGGCAAGCTGTGACGAAACAGACTTTGTCTCGGTGGATTATTTTGGCCATCTCGGAGTGCTACTTTATTATTATTTTGGCGGGTAAGGACCCACCGGCTGGCTTGCGGGCCCATTCTACCAGGGGTATGGCTGCGAGGGGTGTTCCTATTCGCAACATCTGTGATGCAGCCACCTGGGCTTCAGTACATACATTTGTACGTCACTATTCCCTTGATTCCATCCGAGCACAGGATCTGGCCTTTGGCAAGGCGGTCCTTTGCTCTGTTATTTGATTGGCTATTCTACATTTTGATTCTAAATTCTTTCCCTCCTCCTTGCTTTGGTACTGCTTTGGGAGTCTGTCATAGATATGGAATACGTCGGAGGACCCAATCCCCTCGAAGAACAAGTTACTTTCTTACCTGGTAACGTTCTTTCGATGGGATGGTCCGACGACGTATTCCATATCGCTCCCGCCCTGCCTTCCCCGCTACAGAATTTCTTTTGCGATTGCAGCTTACGTTCCGCAAGGCTTTGTGTCTGACTGGCAGTTGACTTATGTCACACGTTCTGGGGGAAAAAACTACAACTGAGGCTATGGGCGTCGTGCGTCCTACTTATCACATCGGATGACGTCGGAGGAGGTCCTCGACGACGGCGCATCAACGTCATCGACGCAGGACGCAGACGCCGAAAAAGTTTCCGAAGCAGCACAGCTGTGGTGATTACATGTGATAGATATGGAATACGTCGTCGGACCATCCCATCGAAAGAACGTTACCAGGTAAGAAAATAACTTGTTCTTCTCAAGCATTAGTATCTTCAATAGATTCACATGTGACCCTCCGACCTACTCCGCATGGCCCATCTTTTGGCTCTTACTGCCACTCACCTGCACTGCCAAATCTGAAGATGGTTGACAGGGGAGGAGCTAAGGGAGGCTCTCCTTTGGTCAGTATGACCCTGAAATTACTGTAATAGCGCAAAAAAGTGACTGAAAGTTTTCAGTTCAAGTTTAAACTGCCCCTGTTACCGAGGATTCCCAGCCTGACGACGGGGTTTATTCACATCATGGGAATCTATGAAAGATATCAATGGTGGAGAACTGGAGTTACAGATAAGTAACTTATTCCATTCAGTTACTTGCCTCAAATTTAATTGGCAGTTACTTAGTAATGGGGGTTGTGGGGAGTGGGGCTATAAGAGGTGTATGTAGGTTTAAAGAAATGCCCTGAGACCTAACAAATACTTGGCAAAGCACTCTGGTATGTCTCTTTACCAGGCAAAAAAAATACATGAATATAAATAGTGTGGCTGAATTTACCTATTTAAAACTTTTTCAACATCCCTTACAGGTCTGGTCCCTGGATGCGTCTGACCCTGTTCCTGATATCGAGAGGATTAACTGGCAGCGAGAGAAGATAATTCTACAAAATGCGTTAAAACAGTCTGAGGCTGAGCTAGCAAGAGTGACCGCAGGTATTGAAAATCGACCATTGACAGAGCCCTCCAACTCTAAAGTGAGTACCATCGGAAATGTGAAAAAGTCTAGCTTATTAATTAGAAAAAGATTGGTATTCATGGAACGAATTGGGTGGGTGAGGGGGATTGATCTATACAATTACTTGGGAATAATCTAAGGAAAGTCTACTCCTGTGAATATAACTTTTTCCAGCATGGGGTCTGGCATGCATTCACATGCTCATGAATATTCCCCGTCGTCAGGCTAGGAATCCTCGGTAAAAGAAAAAACTGTTTCACTTTCACTCTAAAACTGTATTTCTCCTCTAAACCAATCACTGTCCTCTGGGTCATACTTCCCTCATCCAATGACAGTCCTCTCCCTAAGACCCGCATCTGGCAGCCATCTTCAGATTTTTACCTCATGCTTTAGTGTTGGGATTGCTCGAGTTGCTCTCAGAGCTAATTGTACGTTTTTTCCAAGTTTTTTTGCTGAAAAGTTAAATTTTTATTTCCACCAGAGCCTGTGTGCTCTTTCCTCATCGGCCGGCAACGAGGACCCATTGTCGGTGAAGATTTGCACCCCTCAAGGGCGAAGATTCGTCGAAGTTTCTGGAAGGCCATCTCAGGCTTACTTCGTGCTTTTCGACCATGACAGAGGAGAAAAAGGAAGGAAAGAACCCTCTTCAGGCCCTACGCCAAATGCGGGCTACGAATCGTCTTCATAGTGGGCAAACATCTACAATGTCTTTACTGCCTGCACCCAGACCACTAGGAGGTAGAGTGTGAGATATGCCTGGGCTTCTCGATGAAGACAATGAAAAACTGGCATAGCAGGCTGGCGGCATTGGCTCAATTCGAACAAGGCCCGTTCTCCGAGCAGGGTCATGCCTTGCCCAAGACAGACGGTCCGAAGAGCGGTCTCCCTCTGGGAAGAGATCTAAGTCCTTTGAGGTTGCCCCACCTGTGGGGGTCCAAGATAAGGCCAAGAACCGCAAGTCTGATTCCAACGGTTTTGCCGTTGATGCAGGTCCTGGGCTGCGATAGTATCACCTTCATCCTCAGTAGCCAGCCTGCCATCAAGCTCATCAAAGAGGAAGTCGTCCACCCCGGCCAAGTTACCGGAGAAATCAGATAAGCATAAGCCGGAGGAAGAGAAGAAGGCTGCACAGTCCAAGCAGGCTCAACCAGTGCAGCCAAAGTCCTTGTTGGCTACTCCGACACATACTGTGACGACCGCCACAGCGCCAGGTGCCGCCCCTACGACCCAAAGGGTTTCCCTACCTCCAAGGCACGACATAGCTGCTGAAGCAGCAGTGAAGGCTACAGGCACCCCTGGGGGGCAGGGAGAGCACCAACCGGGATCCCGGTCTAAAACCCTCAGGGAGGAACAAGGGAGTGGTGAGAGGAGGCCCCAAAACAGCCCTCATGGGTTGATGTTCAACCAATGGACAACTCATCCACGGACGACTACGACCAAGAGTCCATCCATACGGTCCACGAGGATGGCGGCGCAGGGCCTAGCGATTCATTGTTCCCTTCACAACCACAGGACATATCCATGGACATCCTGTCAATTCTCCACACTGTGGTTAGGGCGATCCAGCAGAAGTTGCCACTGGCACAGGTGGTGCTGCAGGCCCCTGATCAGTCTCCGTGTAAAAATAGTAAAAGTGTCATCCGACGCCACCACATTAGCCTCCTCCATCATGTTGTGCTCCAACTCCACCAGCAGATCCGGACACTGGTACGGACACGGCTGTGCCGGCCACAGGTACCGACAAAGATGAGGACTTTGTTGCGGCAGACGATGAATCACTGCACCTGGACGCCCCTCCTAGAGTCTCTCCACCAAACGAGGTGTGATCATTCCACTTTGATTTCCAGGGCCTCTGAGCTGTTCCAGCTAGTGCCCGACCAGGAAATAGGGCTTCTTGTATCAGCGACGAGAATTCAAGAGAAAGACTGTCATGGCATGCCCTTCCTGGATGACATTTGGGAAGAAGACCTAGCCCTCATGAAGAACCTATGCGCAGCTCCAACCAAGCGAGACAGTTTGGGGAAGAAATATAGGGTGCCAGACTCCGCGCCCAAGTGCTTGAGGTCGCAACTGTCGCCAGACTCTGTAGTGTCGGCTGCCGCAAGGAAATGTTCGGCTAACACAGCTTCGTCATCAGTTCCCCCGGACAGTGAGGGGAAGAAGATGGACACCATGGGAAAGAGTGATTTACACAGCGGCAGCCACGATCAAGGTGGCTAATGCACTGGCCATCTTGGCCAGATACGACCGGGAGCTTGGATACGAGCTGGGCCCGATCTTGGAATTCCTCCCCGACGACAACAAGACGGAGGCTCTCGCCCTCTTTCAGGAAGGGGAGGTGGCGTCAGACCATGCCATTACGGTGGCAGTGGGCATCTCTGATACAGGTTTCCGGCAGATGGGAGTCTGCCTTTGTCGGCAGGGATGGATGAAGGTCACAAACTTACGGCAGGACATTCAGGCGAAGGTGCTGGGCATGCCCTTCCATGGGGAAAATCTTTTCGGGAAGGAAGTTGACGATTCCCTTAAAGCCATAAAGACGGAGACGGCCCGTTCCCTTGGCACTCTTCAAAAGCATTGCTCTTCTTCTTTTGGCTCCTCCGGGGGTATATCGAGCAGATTATCCAATGGTTTTTCCTCATACAGACAGCTTCCCCGATCCTCCACGCAGGAAGCCTACAGAGGTTGCTCCCAGGCCTACATTAGCACAGGTCCACATCGCCTGCGGGGAAGGGTGCCGGCTCCCAAATGGGCCTGAACCGGCTAAGACTTCGGGGGGCCCGCACTCGTGCACCCCGGTGGGAGGCCGGCTGACGAGGTTCGTCAGCAAGTGGAGGACGATCACCACCAAAAGATGGGTGCTGGATGTTCTCGCCCAGCGTCACACCTTGGAGTTCCAATGCAGGTGCCCCCGTATCCCACCGGTTTCCCGTCAGGAGCTCCACATCCCTCAGCTCCTGGAAGAATTGCAAGTCATGTTACAGAAAGGTGCGTTAGAGCTCGTTCCCCAACAACTCGGGGGGGGGGGGGGGGGCTCCGGAGTCTATTCCAGATACTTTCTGGTAAGAAAGTAGACCAAGGGTTGGAGTCGCATCCTGGACCTGCACCGTCTAAATAAGTACCTGAAGTCCCAAAAATTCAGGATAGTCACGTGGCAGGACGTTCTTGGCCAACTGGAGGAAGGGAATTTCCTGACGCCATTGGACCTAGAGGACGTGTACTTCAATGTCCCCATCCACAGGAAACATCGTAGGTTCCCCCGATTTGTGGTGCAAGGCCAGCACTACCAGTTCAAGGCCCTGCCCTTGCGCTTGAAATCGGTCCCAAGGGTGTTTACGAAATGCCTGGCCCTGGTGGCCGCCCATCTGCAGGGCATACACGTATACCCATACCTGGACGATTAACTGATACGCGCTCGTTCACGAGATCTAGCCAACGAGCACAAGAAGGGGACTGTCCAACTTCTGGCCGAGCTGGGATTTTTTGTAAACTATCCGAAGTCCTGCTTGATGCCATAGCAGAACGTGCTGTTCCTTGGCGCCAGACTCAAGGCAGTGACTTGCCTGGTGTCGCCTTCGGAGGAGAGGCTAGCAGTTATGCAAGGGAAGGGTCAACGACTGTCGTCGGTGACGACGGCCACGGTGCGGGACATCAAATCGTTGCTGGGCATGATGTCGTCCTACATCTACCTCGTCCCTCTCTGCAGGTTGCGGGTGTGACCTCTACAGGAGTTCTTGGATGCACATTGGATACAGGTGTCCAGCAGTTTTGCAGACAAGATCCTTCTGAATGAGGAGTTCCAGCGGGCGATAGAGTTGTGGGGGGGTCCCACATCGCCCAGGGTATGGTATTTCAATCCCCTTCATACCAGGAGACGGTTGCCACGGACGCCTCGATGGAAGGTTGGTGGGTTGCTCACACAGGACGTCTGAGCGCCAGAGTTCTGTGGCTTCCAGAGGAGAAGGATCTGCACATCAACTTCCTGGAGTTACAGGCATTGTTCTGGGTCCCCACATACCTTCACAAGGTTCTACTGTTTCAACAGGGATTGCAGGGAGGAGTCCAGAGTCAGCCAGGCAGTGCTATGCAACCTGTTCGCCTGAGGTGAGTCTGTTCCAGGGGTAAGTGTTGATTGCCTCTGTTGAGCCTTGCCACCTATTGTGATTGTGTAATGTGTACTGCTGTGTATTTGTTATTCATGAGCATGTGAATCCATGCCAAACCCCATGTTGGAGAAGGAACAAGTTCCCCGCCTGTAACTATTGTTCTCCAGCATGGGTCTGGCATGGATTCACATCCAAACCCTCCCTCCGACCCCTCTGTGGCTCTTCTTGATCATACTGCCACTTACGTGCTTAACAAATCTGAAGGTGGCTGCCAGAGGCGGGGCTTAGGTTGAGGACGGTCATTGGATATGGGCAGTATGACCCAGAGGACAGTAATTGGTTTCAAGGAGAAATACAGTTAGAGAGTGAAAGTGAAACTGTTTTTTCTTTTTCCAAGGATTCCCAACCGGATGATGGAATATACATGAGCATGTGAATCCATGCCAGACCCATTCTGGAGAACAATAGTTACAGGTAAGTAACTTGTTCCTTACAACTCAATGGCTGTTATATAGAGAATTACTGGGTGTGCAATAGAAAAACTTAAAATGAATGATTATACATAATGACTGGGTGATTTGTTGAGATAAATGGACAATTCTCTTTACAGTACTTCCACAACCCCATTCAACCAAAACACAATACACCTATGGTTTGTTGTGGGCGAAAGACACTTTGAATTCCGTGTCCTGCAATCCAGACCAAAGTATACACTGAAGGCTGCTGATAGCAGTGCACCTCAAGACACTCAACAGGCATTATCCTCACATGGACTATCAACTGTTACGGGCTGCTACAAAGCAGTTGGCTCAGGGGTCTCACAGGGCAGTAACCATAACATTCCATTGACTTGTTAAAATACAAAAACAATCTTAAGCCTAGCAATATACCTCACTTTTAAGTGAATAACATTCATTCTTATGTTTGTTAATCTGCTTAGAATCACATGCTGTGCATATAGTCCGACAACTAGTGGTAACCGCAGAGTATTGCATCTTGTCTTACGAGGATCAAAGGGGGACGTACCTGTAACACTATCCCTAACGTGACGTGTAGTGTACCCAAAATCTCTCGCGCAATGAGGTCCCTCCGATTGTTTTTTTCCACCCAGCTAGCTGGTCGCCTTATGCAGAGCTCTTACAAAATTGCGATACTGTGTCAGGTTTCCTTCCCCTATTCAGGCTATTTTCCCTTATTCAAGTTTCTTTCCCATTATTTCTCTTTTATTATTCTTTTTAGATTAGCCTTGTGTGGGTGGGAAGTTTTCTATTGTAGTTGGTTTGGCCTTAACTTCCTGATTCAGAATCCTGGTTCTGACCCAAGGCAAAATGGAGTTTCACAGTGACAGCTCTGATTGGTTGGAAAACACTGCTGAACAACAATGAACATTCTAAACTGTCACTCTTTGCCTTTCATCATCTAAACCCCAGCTGAGAGGACGTGTTTAGTGGCTGCTCCTGCTTTAGACTTGGGCCTGGTGGATTTTATCCTTCAGACGTTAGCAGTTGAGCGGCTACTTTTTTGGGGGTTTCAGCAGAAGCTATCAGCTGACAGGAATTCGTTTTTGAAGACAGGAAACTCTGAAGATCTTTAAGAAATTGTGCTGAAGATAAGTGACTTTGTTTTAAACTGCAGCTCTGTTTATCTTAATGACATTTAAGTTAGAACTCGTAAAATGTAACCTTTAAATTTATATTTTTGAACTTTGCGCGAGCGAGTGTTTTCTAGCGCGTGTGTTTTCTTAGCGCGTGTGCTTCCAAGCGCGAGGATCTGTTTGCCGCGTGAGAACTCTATAGCGCGTGTGTTTTCTTAGCGTGTGTGCTTCCAAGCGCGAGGATCTGTTTGCCGCGTGAGAACTCTATCGCGCGTGTGTTTTCTTAGCGCGTGTGCTTCCAAGCGCGAGGATCAGTTTGCCGCGTGAGAACTCTATAGCGCGTGTTTTCTTAGCGCGTGTGCTTCCAAGCGCGAGGATCTGTTTGCCGCGTGAGAACTCTTTAGCGCGTGTTTTCAAGCGCGTGTGCTTCAGCGCGAGGACTCAATTGCGCGTGTGGTTACCTGCGCGTGTGTTTTAACGCGTGTACTCGACCGCGTGTGAACTCTTTTGCGCGTGGGTTATAAGGCGCGTGTGAATAGGCGCGGAAATTCTTCAGCGGGGAGTTTACAAGTGCATGTGTTATCTGCGCGTGATTCCGTTTGCACGTGAATTCCGCTTCGCGTGTTTTTACAAGCGCGTGTTTTTACAAGCGCGTGTCTTTTTGCGCGTGGACTTTCTTTACAGTGCGCGTGTTCTTCAACGCAGGAAGTTTTTAACGTGCAAATCTTCTGTATTGAGATTATCCGCGTGTGTGTTTTGCACGTGTTTCTTCAAGAATTTACACACTTTATTGAATTGTAAAAAGTTTGAAAACAAAAGAAAAGTTTGAAAGAAAAAATAAAGACTATTTAACTGGACAACTAGTGAATTTTGGAATAAAAGGCAAAGAGCAAAACTTTCCAGGTTTGCTCAAATTAAGAAGTTGCTGTGAATTTCAAGAGTCTCAAGTAAGAGAGATTTTCAGCTTCTTTACAAGCTTCTCTAAGAAATTTCAAGAGAAGAACCAGGTATGATTCTTAATTATTAGTTAAGGATTTAAAGTCTTTCCACTCTGAAGGTTGAGTAAGTAATAAAAGGATTTGTATCTGCTTTTCTTATATCCTCTGCAGGTTCAGCTTTGGTTAGCCTTGACGCAGTCAGCCTGGTGTTGTTTTGTTATCCACTTCCCCCTTTCCCTTTGGGGTGTAGTTAGCAGAGCTGAATTGAAAGGTAGTTCTGAGAATTACATTTCAGGGGGATTGTCGGGGGTTCAGCAGCTTCCGCGGACACAGGACCTCTCATCCTGACATACTGTTATTTCTCGACCTCCGGTAGTTTTTCTATTATCATCCCCTTCTCGATGGTTGATTCCTGTACCACCGCCAAAGACCGCTAAGAACAGAACTTCGACGGCTAGGGCTCCGTCGGCACTGCCGACCATGTGGCTGGGCCTTCTGGCCGGCCTATACAGTAAAGAGAGTGGGGTCTGGGTTTGTCATATTCTTTTCAAGAATGTCTTTCCTTTTCCCCTCTTTGTCCCTTTGGTTTTGTCGTCGCTTTAAAATTCCTGAGCTATGGACAGTACACCATTTAGATTTTGCCCGTCCTGTAAGGGAATATTCCCATGGAAAGACAAGCACCGTCCGTGCAATAAGTGCCTTCCCCTCGGATCACAATGAGGCAGCCTGTAAGCTCCTACGTCCTAAGACTGTTGAGGAGCGTCGAGTAAAGCGGTGGGCGGCCTACGTAATGTCGTCGGCCGAGCGTAGCTCCCCGCCGCCATAGCCGTTGAGTGTGATGAGATAAGCGATGACCAAGGCTCGACTTCGGACACTATTGACCTTACATTGGAGCGTTCTCGCTCTGCGACGTCCATCACCAGTCCGATGGGCACGACGAGAGTCCTGCTCTGGGGAATGCCCATCCCGGCGACATGGACGCACCCGATACCCACACAAAGCACATAATCCCCGGTTCTGCTTCGGCAGTTCAGTCGAAGCGTTCCAAGGCACCAACGGGTACGTCGGATAGTTTGGTGGCACTCGCCTATTCCTGTGATCGGCAGCCCTCCCAGCAACTGCGACAGCGGCATGCGTCCGGGCAGTCCAAGAGTAAGGACGCCAGCACCAAAAACCACACAGACGTCGAGACGCCTCACAAGAGAGCACCAACGCTGCACAAGGCCCCGGTTGCGCCAAAATCTATGGTGCAACCGCCTACGTAGCCCAAACATCTCCTTGTAACGCAAAACATCAGCTAGAGTATCGCTAAAATGGTTTCAATGGTGAAACAGAAGGACCAGACTAGGGACGCATTCAAAGACACGTCGAAACGCCAGGATAAACTGAAAGATTACTGTGAGAGTCCTTAGTCTTTATCTAAGACTCTAGTTGAGAAATCTCGACGTTCTAGGGAGGAGGATCATCAGGAATAGCCCTTTCCTCCTCTAGTCTCCTCTGGTTCCTCATCATGGACCAGAGAGAAGTTTGAGGGGTGCATGAACAGGCTGGAAAGGTTTGATGAATTTTCTGAAAGGTTTGCTCTTAACAGGCCTCGTGAACAGAGCCCATATACACCTATGGCAAAGTTCCAGAGGACTTCTGATCCACCTCATGAAGAGGAGGTGTTTGACATTACTGTTGATGAAGTTCATATTGATCCATATCTATACGATGATGATCCCTTTTATGATCCTACTGATCCCACACAGGGATGGGAAGACTGCCAGCCGGTTGATAACCAACCTTGGGCATCCCCTACCCCGTCCCTGACACCTTATGTATGGACCCCCCACACCCTCTCCACACCAGTCTGTCAGGCATCACCTGTTGATGACCAGATGGCTTTTAACACTAGCTTAAAGAAAGCAGCCGAACACTTCCAAATTGCCACGCAGAAGGCAGTGCCAGATTCAGATTTTGTTGAAGACATCTTAAAAGACAAGCCTCCTGCCAGTCATAAAGACACCTTGCTCCTTCGCTGTTAACGCCCGTACAGACCAGGGCTGTGAATCCACGAGTGGAAAAGCTTTTTCGCCCTTCCCCTACTGACCCCCTCTACATTAGGGGGCAAGCCATCCCAGATTCTCTGGTAGTTACAACGAGGAAGAGGGCAGGTGGCCCTTTGTCCACAGGCGTGGCACTGCCTTATAAAGAATGTAAGAAGTTGTATGCACTGCGAAAAGGGGTTACTACTCCAGCAGCATACTCCACATGCATAGCCAACAACACTACGCTATTGGCTAGCCATTCGGATGTGCAATGGAACCTACTGCAGGAGGGCCTTTAAGAGGTCCCTGAACCCGTGCAGGCTCGCCTGTTTACGATTGTATCTGAGGGCAAGAAGGTGAACCACAACACTCTTAAAAATACTTTAGATGCTGCTGAGACAGCGGGAAGGACTTTGGCCCAGGGTACCCTACTAAAACGGCACACCTGGTTGAAGAACTCCGGTTCAAGCCAGAAACCCAGGCATCCTTAATCAACAATTTCAACACATCACGAGCAGAATCTGTTTTGTTAAAATGGCTTAAACCTATAACTTGAGTCCTTAACTCTAACTAAATGTCCCTAAAGAGGAAAGGGATCTGTTCCTGGTTTTATCCAGGAGACAGCCAAAAGGGCACTTGCCCTGTCCTGGCTCACTACTTTCCTACTATTACTAAAAAGAGGTGCACGCCCTTGGGAGTCAGCAAATTTCTTTAATCATGTTCCTAGCCCTCGGTGTGACTTATATGTGAAAATCACAGCGGTCGTTGGTCCAGAATCATTAGGTCCAATCAGGACATCACCCTGAGCATGTATTCGACTAATACAGACTCAGGGTGATGGCCTGATCCACTTCTCTCATAAGGAAGCAATATATGAGCTTGGCAAAGATTATACATTGTGTTTTTAGTACACAGCAGGAATTGGACCTAGTGATTCTGGACCAACGACCGCTGTGATTTTTACATATAAGTCACACCGAGGGCTAGCAACATGATTAAAGAAATGTGTTGACTCCCAAGGGCGTGCACCTCTTCTTTAGTAATTGCAGGAAAGTAGTGAGCCAGGACAGGGTAAGTGCCCTTTTGGCTGTCTCCTGGATAAAACCAGGAACAGATCCCTTTCCTCTTTAGGGACATTTAAAGTTAAGGACTCAAGTTATAGGTTTAAGCTATTTTAACAAACAGATTCTGCTCGTGATGTGTTGAAATGTACTGGGGTGCGACAGAATCCAGATGCCCATATTACTCTTATTGTATTGACTATCCTTAATCAACAAGCCAGTGGAGGACTCCAACTTGTTCGGCAAGGCTGTTGATGAGGTGCTGGAGACAGCAGAAAAGGCTAAATACCTTGAACCAAATTACTCAAAGGCCCTTTCAACAGAGAGGGGTAGGTTCTCGTCGCTCCTTTCGTGGGCAGTCCTACTCTCGCTCCCCTCACAACCAATATGGTTCTGAAAACAGTTGGTACTCAGGTCAGGGATCTACCTCCACCACCCGTATCCACCTACGGGACAACGCTGTGGGAAAGGAAGGGGTCGTAATTCCACCCCAGAGGCACTCCGGCCTCAAGTCAGAAACTGCTTTCAGATCGGGGTTCCCTCCCATGCCTCCCCGGTCAGGGGACGTCTAACATCATTCCTGCATGCATGGGAGGGGATTACAACAGACCAGTGGGTGCTCAAAACAGTCGCCCACGGTTACTGCTTAGAGTTCAGCCGACCACCTCGATTCAGACCTCCGAGATAAAGACGCCCAACACCAGAACACCTGAAAATCCTGCTGCAAGAGGTTGAGATCCTGCAGGAAAAGGGCTCCATCGAAGTTGTCCCTCTTCTA
The DNA here is from genome assembly GCF_040938575.1 of Ambystoma mexicanum. Taxonomy (NCBI): domain Eukaryota; kingdom Metazoa; phylum Chordata; class Amphibia; order Caudata; family Ambystomatidae; genus Ambystoma; species Ambystoma mexicanum. Next base: position 902,091,316 of record NC_090931.1, on the reverse strand, counting down.
CAGGTAAACAAGGGTATTTATTCAGTGTACTTCCTTGTACCCAAAAAGGATCTCACCATGCGCCCTGTGCTAGACTTGCGCCCAACTAACACATTTGTCAAACCTCAGAAGTTTTGTATAGTCACACTGCAAGAAGTAATTCCTCTGCTAACACAGGGTGATTACATGGCAACATTGGACGTGAACGATGCATACTTTCATATTTCAATGTTGCCGGCACACAGAAAATACCTAAGGTTCATGATAGAGAACAAACACTATCAGTTCAAAGGACTTCCCTTTGGCATTGCCTCGGCCCCAAGGGTATCTAAAAAGGTACTGGCAGTTGCTGCAGCACATCCGCGTAGGCAATCTATTCCAGTTTATTCTTACCTCGACAACAGGCTCATAACAGGGGACTCCTACGGAACATGCCTGTTGAACACTCAAAAGACAATAGACCTCTTATTCAGTCTGGGATTCTCCATAAACGAGAAGAAATCCAGCCTAGACCCCATATTGTGTTGTACCTGACTCACTTACTAGACTCAGGCCTGGTTTTAATTCCCTGAAGGTTCACTTAGCTGCACTCTCAGCCTACACTACGTCCCAACAAAAGGTGTCGTGGTGTGGAAGATACCAGTTATTAAGGCTTTCATGGAAGGGGTTCAAAGGATTCATCCCCCCATTTCTAACCCGGCTCCCGGATGGCACCTAAGTGTGGTATTGACTAGACTTATGGGGTCTCCTTTTGAGCCTATGCTTAAAGCAAGTCTCAAAGCTCTTACCTTTAAGACCGCCTTCATAGTGGCTATCACTTCATTAGGGAGAGTCAGTGAACTACAGGCCCTTTCGGTTCTAGACCCTTTTGTTACAGTGCACAGAGATAAGGTGGTTCTGCGCACTCACCCTCGATTTGCGCCCAAATGTATGTCCAAGTTCCAAGTTAACTGTCTATATAACTGCCAACTTTCTTCCAGAACCCCACTAACGTGGCGGGAAGAAGCCTACACACTCTAGATGTGCGCAGGGCGGTCATGTATTACCTGAAAAGAACTAAACCACTAAGGAAAACAAATCAGTTTTTTGTTTCAGTGGCAGCTGGTAGAGAATGGGATCCTGTCTCTAAATTGGCTATCTCCAGGTGGATTGTGGATTGCGTCACACTCCGTTACACTCTTCCTCACAGAGAACAACCCTTCAAGCCTAGAGCACTTCCATAGCATTCATTGCAAATGTTCCCGTAGAGTTAATTTGCATAGCGGCAACCTGGAGTTCTGTACACACCTTTACAAAACACTATTACCTAGACACTCATTCTAGGTCTGATTCTCAGGTGGGACAAGCAGTACTAAGACATCTTTTCACTACTGTTCCTTCTCGCATCCCACCTCCAACTCCGGCTACTGCTTGCTAGTCTGTGCACAGCATGTGATTCTAAGCAGATTAACCAGCATCAGAAGACATGCATTACTTACTGCAATAGCATTTCTGATGATTCTATCTGATTAGATTCACATGCACCCACCCTTCCTCCCCGCCCGGATGGAAGGAACATGGACATCTTACTACTTTTCTTTTTCTGTACTCACTCACAATAGTCATAAGGCTCCCTCACGGCAGAAAAAATACAATCGGAGGGACCTCGACGCTTGAGGGATTTTGGGTACACTACACGTCACATTAGGGATAGTGTTACAGGCACGCCCATGTCGACGTCCCCTTTCGATCCTCGAAAGACAAGATGCAATACTCTGCGGTTACCACTAGATGTCAGAATATATGCACAGCATGTGTATCTAAGCCGATACAATCATCAGAAATGCTATTACGGTAAATAATGCATGTCATACATTAAAAGCATGATTGAGACCTTCCCTTGATTAATGAACATGTTTTTAGACTTAAGTGCCGATGTTGCTAATGAGGCCCACCTCAGATGAAACTTTCTTCCATTAGTTCTGATTGGCAGAATCAATGCTATTATGCTTGTCACATTGTTTAATTTGATTCAACTGGCCCTACCTATTCAGTTGAGGTGTGGGTTGTTATCCGACTTGCAGTATTAAGTAAGGTGTAGAGTGCTTTCTTGAATCGGTTGCTGTGCTTAGCGGGAACTATTGCAACCAGCCATTACTACTTCATGCAGTGGTTGGTGCAATAATTGGATGTGGCTCGAGTGATTTATTTATTTATTTTTAGGGGAGTGTGGGATATCCATAAGGCTGGGGGTCTATAAAAAGGCTGTTTAGATCTGCAGGCTCTGCATGCCTTTGAAATGTTAGGACCAATTTTGGTAGCGGGTTGGAGGTGGTTTGGCTGCATCTAGTATCACTATTGAGCAGCTTGCTGCAAGGGAAAAGCTTTATCAACTGGGAAAGGTGGAGTTGGTTTGCGGTTTTTCATCCTAGAGAAGAGGGGTTGGAACCCTATTTGTCATTATAAACCATGCCAAGGAAAGGCTTCCGCCCAAATTTAAATTGGGACTGGTAGGGAGAATTCTCTATTTAGGCTGAATTCCCTAACCTAGTGAGTCCCCCAGCAGCGTTGCTGGATTTTTGGGGTTTATTTTTTTCTCCTGCCAAGAGTGAGACTTTTACCCTCACTCTTGGACATGATTTGAGTGTATTCCTTTGACTCTAAATGTGTTTAATGGGCTATGGGGTCTTTTACTCCATAGGGCTTCATGTGTTTTTGTGATGTGTGTTACACAGCACCCTGGGTGCAGTAACACAGGGGTATCATAGTGACCCCCCTGTATAGACTCCATACACTGGGACTGACTACTGTCTCCCAGGACATGTAGAGTCACCATTGACTTTACTAGTCTTGAATTCTGAACAGAACCAGTACAAACCATCATAATGTGGACGTACTGGCCGGGGCAATTCGATTGCCCCGGGGTCTGTTAGTCGAGGGGGCACGTCTCCGTCCCCCCTGATCGAGTTTTGGCTGGTGGCAGTGGATACTACTTTTTATATTCAACCGCAAATATTTCTCTATGGGATTTTCCCATTGTTCGAGGCTACTATCTTTTATTTATTTAATTACGAAAGCCTCGAACATACCGCCGGTTTATTTAATTATTATTAATTCCCCGGTTGGTATTTTTTGCCAAAACTCGGTTCTAAAATGGCGTTTGTGTTCTCTTCTGTGACTCCAACCCAAGTCGAGCCATTTGTTCCACTTATTTGGCAGGCTTCTCCACAGAAGCCCTCCAAAGTGGTGCCACTCTGTATGGGGCACTTAGGAGGGGGATTTAGGCACCCTGGACTGAGTTGCCTAGGCAACTCAAGTCGCACTCCGTCCTGATTGGCCCAAGTGGTGAGCCGGCCGGCTCACCACTTAGCATGTTTGAGTGACAGCTAGGCTGAGTGAATGGGGGTTTTCTGCATACAAGCAGGGCTTTGGGGACTGGAACTTCAGAAGTCGCCACAGGACCTAAGAATCCGACGAGGGAGAAGCTGAGCCGACCTGCTACGACGACACCACCGGTGGAGCCCCGCTGAACCATCTCACCACTTTTCCCAACGACAGAGGAGATCCTCCCGCCGGAGAGTCTTCTTCCTTTGACTGGTGGGGATAACCAGTTTCACCGTCTTTTCGCTTTCCCGGCGCATCTCGTGGCCGCCTTGCCTGTGCCAAGCACCCCGGCAACCGGAATACCACGTTTTACCAAGACCGTGAAATAAAGGGTAATACCTTTAACCGGAAAACTCTGCAGCTGGTTTCTTCCCTGGCAGTGCAACGACCTTCATCTTTCCTCCAAGTCGAGATCTTCTCTTCCTCTGGACGACGCCGAGACTTGCACCCGCTGCCAGGAACAACTGCCCCCGCTGGAGGATCCTTCCCACTGTGTACTGTGTGTACTGTGTTCCGCCTGGCTTCCCTTGCCACCGACTGTACGGGGTAGATTTAGCCCCCGGCTTTCGAACCTGGGTTAGCCTGGGACACCCTGGCTAAACTTTTCTAAGCCTCTCTAAACCCTTTTCAAACTCTCTGCAAGACTTTCAAAGCCTAGTGTAACTGTGTGATCTTGGGCGCTTTTGTGCTCTGCTCTCTCTAAGAGTGGGCCCAGCCTATGGACATTGGCTCACCAGTGACTTTTGCTCTTCTGCCTTGCTAAAAGTGTTCCTAAATCTTAGAGTGGTGTATCTTCACATATTCTGTCTTTTTCCCCTCCCTTTTTCATGAACTTATTGGAGTGCCATCTATAGTTAAGCGCTCACATCTGTCTGGAAATAAGTGGTGTTAACTAAGACTTGTCTGATAAGGAATAAGGGTTGTATATATCATAATAGTAACTGTGTTTAGAGTGTTTTACAATAAGAGTGCTGGAGTGTTTCAAACAGTGTGTTTTTAAATAAATAATGATATACTTTGATACCAAAGCTCTGGTTAGTGTTTGCTTGTGCTATTGTATCTGAGTGCCTATTGTGTATACTTTGCATACTGCCTAACTCTTCTTGAGGGAAGTCTGACTGCTCAGCCACAGCTACCAGGTAAATGTGGGTGGTACAGGCTGCTACCAAGTGGGTTTACTGCTAACACCTGTAGTCCTAAATCTTTTGCAGTGTTCCCAAAGGGAACTGCACAGGTTTCTGCCTAACAGGGACAGCTGTCACTGAGAGAGCTTGTATTGTTGGGGAAGAATCCAGTTTTTGGGGTTCTCCTGACCCACTTAATGGGATCTGTAAACATTTAGCATTTTCTCTACTGGTTTTCCTAGTTTCGTGAATTTGTTTTTGTACAGAGGGCCCCTCTGTCACTGCAATCCTACCTTTTTTCACGTGCTGTCTTATTGTAGCCCACGTATCTCCTAAAACATGGGTGCTTTTTAAGCACCCCATTTTGATCATACCACAGTGATTTGATCACCATACAATTGTCTTGTGGAGTAACCGGGTGGTAACAGTAATTTAGTTTTGGTGTCGCTAAGGGGCCAGTCATTTTTAATTCTTTAGTAGCTGAATGATATACCGTCACAGGAGCAACTGGGGTAATCATGCGTTTTTAAGCCCTACTTCTGGCCATTCTGTTTTGGGATATTCCTTTGTATGGACCACAAGGCAGGGCTAAAATGGTAATTGTGCTGGTGTGGGCTCACTCTGAGGCCTGATCTGCACCTTCTAGAGTGGTTAGCACTGGCTTAGGCTGGTCCACTGCTCCTGTCATACAAAATACCCATCGTGTTTGGGTGACCTGAGTGTTTGGTGGTGTTTACGACCAACTAGATTGGCTGGCCCACAAATCTTTTGTGTGTCTGCCTGGTGTGTGATTGGAGGGCTGGCTTAGCCCAGCCCCTGAGTTTTCTTCTCTGGGAGAGGCCCTGTCCATTCCTGAGATATTTACCTAAATTGCTGAAGGCCTGCTGTAAAGATGGACCTGGTTTGGCCACATTGGCCGTACCCCTGGTCCATTTGTCCTTGCACCCGATTTCTTCAAAGGCTACTGGAAACTCCTTTGTGGAATCTTCCTGGTCATCTCGCCCACACTCATCGGTCCTCTTCGCTGGCTGGACTGGTTGTCCCATGCTGGGACTGTTTCTGGGATGTTAATGCTACCTGCATGCTAAATCCTAATGTAACAACCACTTGATCTAGAGTTCCCACAGCCTAGATAAGTGGTGTGTCGCCACTACTCTGCTTCAGCTCTATTGGGTTATCCTGGTTCATCTCCATCTATTTATCGTTGTGGGGACTGTTCTTTGTTGGCTGGTTGCCCCACATTGGCTCTCTAGCTGTCTGGATTCCCTTGGTCTGGTTCCTCTCGCTTTCTGGTGCGTCCCCTGTTGCTGCTGCTGCTCGCTGGTCAGTCCCTCCATCTTGAGAACACAAATTATTATTTTTATCTGGGTCATCGCTTTTCTGGTATTCATGTCCCTAGGTACCAGATCCTTGAATCCAACCCTGTAAAAGAAGCCATGCACTAACAGCGTTCTGCCGCAGTTTGGGCCGAATCCTCAGTGACTGGCACCTTAAGTACTTGTCTCTAGATCCTGAGGTCCTGATATATTCCTTGGAATACTCTACAGGGTTGCCTGGGTTCGGGATTATGGTTTTGCAGTCTCTCTTCTAAAATATTTGTCCATTGACTTTCCTTGGGCTGAATCCTGCTTAGCAGCTATCCTTCTCAAGCTGGCTGGGACTCCAACCTGGTACTGGAGCTCTTGAAGTGGGTTCCCTGGGATTGGCTGTTTCTTTAACTGCACCTATGAGGTAGCTCTTGTTTCCTTCCTATTACTGGTCAAAGAACAGATGTGTTTTTGTAGACTGCTGTTAGAAAGTCAGCAGTTTTTGCACTTTTGGTCAATATCAATTCCATATATATTAATATTATATGGGAGTAGGAATATGGGGGGGTAATGGGGTGGGTTTTATGGGGGAGACCCTCCACCCCCATAAGAAAACTGGTCTAATTCATGTCGACCAAAATGGCACAAACAAATAAATGGGGATTCTGTGTTGTGCAGTCACTTGTAGGAGGAGCATAGAAAGTGGAAATGGACCACTGTAAACCACAATCTCCAACAGCACTTTCCATAGATCAACTGATACATTGATGAACACTGAGCAGACCAAGATTTCCTGGCACAGATGTTGGTCTCATTTAGGACATCCACAAATAGTCCTCTTTTGAAGTTCAAAGGTTTGGCCGCATCGTTCACACATGTTGAGAGATTTATCTTTAGCGGAGAAGAGACACAGAGGACTATACCAGCCACTCTACTGACATTCTGTACTGCTGCAACAGCCCTCGTAGCTACCAGAAAATGCATAATTGAATAACTATATGAAAGATCTGGAGAGGTAGCAAACACATTGCCAGGAAGACTGTGCCATCCAGGCCACATACTCCATCAAAGCTTATTCATCCCTTGACTCCTCCCAGACCATTCCCTGAGAATATTGTCATTTTTCACATAGCGGAAAGAATGATCACCAAGCTCTCCTGACTTTATCCTATAAAGAGTCTTGCCTACTGTTCATAGCATAACCATTAGGGAGAAGAGCAGCAGTGAATCTGAATTTCGTTACCACCAGCCTGCAAGGAAGGACTACCCTTCCACCCTCATCATCCTCTGTTTATTTTGGATAATGACATTATTAAAACAGCAATAAAAGCACACATTGAAAAGTAGAACAATAATATAACACAATAGGAAAATGTTACAACTGATCATATTAGCAGGCCTCAATTTAAGATGCTTTCTAACATAAAAATATTCAAAATTCTTGCTCGGTCAATAGCCGACCTTCTCGAAGCACTGGTGAAGTAGCAGCATCATCAATTCATTGCTTCACATTAGTTATCAGATTACTTCACTTGTCGCATGTCTCAAGATAAAGTAACTGATTGGTAATCCACAGTCAACTAATTAAGTACTGCATCCCTATAGTTGGAACATACGGCAACCTGAGTTATGGGAACACACCAACGTCTGTTATGTCACCTTTCACACCAAGGATCCCACAGTTGCCTTGAAGATGCTTTATTATAATGTCCATATGAAAAAAAGGCCCTCCTTCCTGTGAGACTCGGCCAAGAGTACTGCCAAGAGCTCCAGAGGAGTGTTAATATGTACATGATAGAACTTAGAACTTCGAGGACCATAACCCAGGCCACCAACACAGCAAGCTTACCAATAGAATGTGCACCTGCTGTGCCAGTATGAAGGAAAAATAAAGACTTGAATAATAAACACTGTTAAATAAGAACTAAGTCTAACAGTAAATCATCACACAACATACTCCTATGAGCCCTCTACCAAAATGCAGAAAATGAAGAAATAGTTAATGTCCTCCGTCTCTGTGAACGAGGAATCATTCTTTTCTGACAAAAGCCCATGGTCTTCCCAATTACGTGTGTTGCCCTGGCAATTTTTGCTAATTGACCCTTAGCTGGGTAATCAGCCTCCTATGGGCACTGTCAGTGACCAGGCTCGTGTAAGGAAATGGCCATCCAACCACAGTAAATTCTAGGCATCCTCCCTGCTGTGTCCTAATGGGCTTCAACTAACTCTGTTAAGACTACCATTCTTTAAATCTTTTTGATCATTTGCAGGCATGCTTGCACTTACAGGGTTTGAGAACCATCCCACCTATAATTGTCTACATAACTTCTCTCACATCTCTAATTCATGAGATCCTGTTGTGCGCTTGGAGGGAAGGGAAATCTTCTACAGTGCCTCTGCACAGAGGCTGCCCTCCAGTCACAACTACATCCAATATCCAGTTGACCTGGGCCTTGTTGTGGACAATGTTTGCTGTGGAACTCTCGACTCCCAAGAGTATTTTTGCAAACTAATTTTCAAATGTTTCCAGTTGCTTCACATGCTCAACCCACAAATCTTTGTTCCGTAAAGTGCTAGTGCAATGTTTTTTTGCTCTGTAGGTCTTCCTCATGGCCCCAAGATGTACATATTGTTAGGCAGAAACCTGTGCAGTTCCCTCTGGGACCACTGCAAAAGATTTAAGACTACAGGTGTTTGGCAGTAAACCCACTTAGTAGCAGTCTGTACCACACAGATTCACTTGGTAGCTGTGGCTGAGCAGTCAGACTTCCCTCAAGAAGAGTTAGGCAGTATACAGAGTATTCACAATAGGTCAAAAGAACACAGTAGAACAAGTAAACACTGACCAGGGCTTGGTGTAAAAGAGATATCATTATTTATTTAAAACCACATCTAGAAAAACACACAGTTCACTAATAGTAAGCAATTCAAAAACACAGTCACTAAAAGATACACACTCCCTTAGAAGATCCCAACACTTTTACAAGAACACAACAAGAGAGGAAGGCAAAATAAAACCGTGAAGTTACAGTTCAGTAGGCCGGATCCACTTTAAGAGGATCAAACAAAATGTGTCCAAGGTCACACGGCTGCAGTGCACAAGAGTCTTGCACAGGTTCAAAAAGAAAGGGACCAGTTAGAAGGTCAAGGCGGCCAGCCCAGTCCAGAAGGTTAAGGGGTTATTATTACCTTGTTGCAATCTTTAGAAAGGGAGGCCTGGCGGACACGGTACCTTAAAGTGGTGAGAATACTCCAGCGGGGGCATTTGTTCCTGGCAGCGGATGCAAGTCGGTGCTTCGTCCGGGGGAAGAGAGGATCTCGTCGGGGAGGAAGACAGGAGTCAGTTGCACTGCCAGGGAAGAAAGCAGCCGCGGAGTTCTCAGGTAAAAGGAGCGGTCCTTTAGTTCGCGGTCCAGTGGTAAGTGGCTATCCGGTTGCCGGGGTGCTTGGCACGGGCAATTCGACCACAAGCTGGGCTGGGGTGCGAAGAGAAGAAGGTAAACTGGTTGTGCCCACCAGTCAGGGGAAGAAGCCTCTCCAGCCGGGAGATCTTCTCTGTCGTTGGGAAGTGGTGAGTCGGTTCCGCAGGGCTCCACCGGTGGTGTTGTCGTGGTAGGTCGGCTCAGCTTCTCCCTCGTCGGATTCTTAGGTCCTGTGGCGACTTCTGAAGTTCCAGTCCCCAAAGCCCTGCTTTTATGCAGCACACCCCCATTCACTCAGCCTAGCTGTCAATCAAACATGCTAAGTGGTGAGCCGGCCGGCTCACCACTTGGGCCAATCACACAAGAGTGCGACTTGAGTTACCAAGGTAACTCAGTCCAGGGTGCCTAAACCCCCTCCCACACCTCCTGTGGTACCCAGACAGAGTGGCACCACTTTTGGAGGCTTCTGTGGAGAAGCCCGCCAAAAAGTGAAACAAAGGGCTCGACTTAGGTTGTAGTCACAGAAGAGAACACAAACGCCATTTTCGAATCGAGTCCTGGCAAAAAAATAGCAACCAGCGAATTAATATTAATTAAATAAACCGGCGGTATGTTGGAGGCTATGAGAATTAAATAATTAAAGTTGGTAGCCTCGAACAATGGGAAAATCCCATAGGGATATATTCGCGGTCGAATATAAAAAGTAGTATCCACTGCCACCAGCCAAAACTCGATCAGGGGGGACGGAGACGTGCCCCCTCGACTAACAGACCCCGGGGCAATCGAATTGCCCTGACCAGTACGTCCACAATATGATGGTTTGTACTGGTTTCTGTTAATAATTTGGGACTAGTAAAGCCAATGGTGACTTTACATGCCCTGGAAGACAGTAGTCAGTCCCAGAGTATGGAGTCTATGGTGGGGTGTCACTATGACACCCCTGTGTTTGCACGGAGGGTGCTGTGTAACACACATAGTAAAACACATGAGACCCTATGGAGTAAAGGACCCCATAGCCCATAAAACACATTAACAGTCAAAGGAACACCATAAATCATGTCCAAGAGTGGGAGAAAAAGAGTCTTACTCTTGGCAGGAGAAAAAAACAAACTCCAGAAATCCAGCGAAGCTGCTGGGGGACTCACTAGGTTAGGAAATTCAGCCTACAGAGAGAATTCTCCCTAACACATATTTCTATGTATGGGAAAACCGGCACCCGTTCACTGCTTTATCTGGACATTGGATACATGTATGGCCCTACCAACTTTTTCGGCAAATTTGACCCGCAGGTTGTCAAAGGTCCCCACCCGCTCTGAGATGTTGCTGTTAATCTTTCGGAGTTTCAGGTTTTCCCTATTGCCAAATGTAATTATTTTGGACTTCTCCGAGTGAATGATTGGGCTCCGCTCCTTGCAAACACTTGAAAAGAAAGAGATAAACTTGTCAAAGCAATTCATTTTTGCCAGGATCAGGGCATTGCCAACTAACGAGCGAATAGGTATGACTGTTAGATTTGAAATCATGCAACTTTAAGGGCCTCAGTCTCCCAGTTTTAGGAAAAAGATGGGTAATTATCGACAGGGTCCAGAAGGAGCACTGCTTGTGCTGAGGTTGGCAGACTTCACTAGAGGAGATCCATAGCCGGGTTCGTTGACCAAAGGCTCTTTAAAGCATGACTGTATAGATGACCCACAAGGTAGCCAGGGACGTCATTTAGGGGTCGCCAGAGGTCGCAACTGTGACCTCTGAGGTCACCCTTGTGACCTCTGTGGTCACCCTTGCGACCTCTAGAAAAAAAATGTTTATTTTTTATTATTATTATTCTTTTTTATTTTTTGGTAATGCAAGCACATGGGCTGTCGCCAGCACCATGTGGTTCTTTATTTCTGGAGTGGCTGGCTTTCTTGCCCCTTAAAAAAAAGAAAACAAATAAGAAAAGGAGTGCCACAAGTTTAACACGTTCAGCACTGACCTGAGAAAGATTAGGAATACCAAATAATGTGTGTTTCTGGAATCTTATAAAAAAATTGCTAGACTCATTAAAGGTTTATTTAAGGCACACTTCAGGGGGTGAGTCACTGATTAAGTCTGTTCTTAAACGCCTCAACTCAGCCTTTCATCCTTCTGAGGTCGATAAATGAATACCAACACAGGTTGGGTGATATTGGGTGTATATTTTTTCTATATAAAGCGCTTAAGCGTAAGTGCTATATAATAACACATCATTATCATTTCGTTACGGACGTCTGCTTTGATTCACAGTAATTTGGTAATATGGACCTATACACACTGATCTTAACGATATATATGGCGATCCATTCTTGTATTAAATGTACATCACATTATAGTGATATCATAACCATATTTTTTGTAGTGTACAATGCTATGTGATAGCACTTCCTGTTTTGTCAACGGGTGAAAGGTCCATTCCATTGCATGCCGCAATATCACTTTGGGGTGTGAAGGGGCCCCTGAGGGACCCTCGCGTATGGAAACAAGGCACAATCGCCACACACAAACTGATACGCCAGACCAGAGGTTATATTCCCAAAAGCTAGGATTTATTACAAAGCAAATAGTCTCAGTTGGCCAACTGGGTCCCACGCCCCGCAACGTGTTTTTCCAGAACCCCAGGGACGCAATAGAGAGAGAGAGAATCGTACAACAGTTACATATATACAAAGCAAGCATTTTACAATCAGTAGTGACACATCCAATACCGCCCTTAATACATTTCCTTTGAATTGGGCACAATGATTGACAATGGTGGCGAGTATGACACCTTCAAACATTCATTTAGCAACAGTTATCAATTTTGCGAGCCTACAGACACAAGTCTTTGTTTTAAAGAACACAATGCTTCTGTTTTTGCAAGCAAGCTGCGTGCAGGGGAGAGACACATTCCAGGCCTTGCTATCTCCTAGTTTCTATTTGTGTACTGGGGGTCAACTTGCTCTCCGGGGCTCTACAGGGCTCAGGAAAGGGGGGCCACAAAGAAGAGCATAATTCAAGCCATTTAATGTTCGCTTCTAACATTTCTACTGTATTACCGAGACTAGCTGGCACCTGTGTACTGATTAGAATGCCTTGCTGCTTACTTCCAAGGACATGTGAGGGAAAAGACCGGGCATTTGTGTCTGAGTTACTGCGTTATGTTTCAACATGCCTCTCGCGGCCTTGAGTTATGCAATAGTGGAGCAGAATAAGATTTCAGCAAAACAGTTTTAACAGAAAGCAAAAGGCAAACATTAGAGAAAACAAAATGCCATTTCAGTCACCTTAAAATGGCCGCATATGGAAACAAGCTTATGGCTATATAGTTCTAATACTAAACACATGAGGCGGTTGGTCTTCGGCCACCAAAGTACATTGCCCTCTGATTGAGGTCCAGTAGCTGATGCTGCTGGACCTAAGCGCAGCATTTGATCTTGTAGATCATCCGCTCCTCATTAAAGCCCTTAAAGAGAGCGTGGGCTGTTATGAAGAAGCCATAAAGTGGCTGGTGTCATTTCTTTCAGACCACCAGGCAAGAGTCCACTGGGGCAATAATTTTTCAGACCCGTGCCCCATACTCTTCGGGGTTCCACAAGGGGCAAGTTTGTCCCCTATGCTTTTCAACATATATATGCAGGCCCTATGCAGTATCCTGGTAAAGGCTGGTGTGTTCTTTACAAATTACGCTGACGACACACAGCTCATTCTTGAGCTAAGCGGAAATCACGATACAGATACTGCCATAATAGGGAAACTATATGGATTGATTGACGAGTGGATGCACACCAATTGGATGTGTCCAAACGACACAAAGACTGAATTGATGATATGTGGTTCAAATCGGCAATTGGCTAAACTAGGAGGGGAGTACAAGTCCATTCAGATCAAGGATGTGAAGATTCAAGTCTCCTCTCATGTCAAAACCCTGGGAATGATGGTCAACTCAGGGGTCAACGCTGAGGCACAGACCAACTACCTCCAAAAGAATACGGCCTACTACCTCAGACTTATAAAAGCCATAAAGCCCTTCCTGAATGGAAAGAACCTGACCACAATAGCCAGAGCATTTATTCTGTCAAGGCTGGACTACGGGAATGCCCTAATGATAGGAGCAACCACCAAAGACTTGGCTATGTGCCAAGTCATTCAAAACGACACGGTAAGGCTGGTTAAAAATATGAATAGAAGGGACCATGTAACATACCAAAGAAGATCACTTCACTGGCTTAAAGTAGAGGAGCGGATAAAATGTAAAACCCTCACGTTAGTACACAAGTGCCTATATGGCAAAGCCACCGGCTATTTAAAGAGAAACATAGTTCCATATGTTCCGCATAGGAGCCTGCGGTCAGAAGGCATGGGCTTTCTGGTCATTCCCAAATACAGACTGAAAACAGGGCTAGGGAGATCCTTTGTGGTACTGGCTCCACAACAATGGAATAATCTGCCAGAGGTCCTGAGGACAGAAGAAAATCATCTGGCCTTCAGGAAGCGTCTCAAGACTTTCATCTTTCAGTAAGAAAACTCTCCGTTAGGAGTCAAGTAGACTCTAGTTAGGATAGTGTAAGATCTTGTCTTTATGTTATGTGTTTTTTGTCCTAAGCGCCCTGATGCCTGCGGGCTTCCTGCGCAACACAAAAATAAATACATACATACATTGAGGGGTGTCTACTTTTTCTGGACTGGCAGGTGGGGTCAAATGACATCACTTCCTGTGATTTCACCAGGGGTCAAGAGTCGTGTGATGTCACTTCCGCTACCCCTGGCATTTTGGTGAAATGGACGTCCCTGAAGGTAGCATGCAGACTGAGTATCTGTGGTGGCACCTAGCAAGAATGGCATATGGAGGGTCATTACAAAATGTTAAATTGCCGATTATGTTGACTTTCTAAACTGTCCTCCATGTTATAAAATGCTAATAAAACGTTTAAGAAAAAGAAAAAAAAGAATGTCTGTAGACTAACTCCCCTCCTACTAAAGGTAGGCACCAGTGACAGATTCAATTTGGGAAACGTATCTGTGCTGCATAAAATGGCCATGGTTAGAGCATAGGTGAGTATGAGTGTCAGATTTTCTGTGGATTGCAGTTACACGCAGAGGAGATCTGCAGAAGAAGTCCATAGGGAAAGAAGAATGAATCCAGCGGACCTACTGGAGATGATCCTCACATGATTGGACTGAAGAACAGCACTAAGTTACACCAATACTGATATTTCAGGCTAGGTCGGAGGATGTTCCAGTCAAGACAAAGGTATGTAGAACTGAAGATGGGTTCCCTTGAAGAACAGCAGGTGCAGAGATTCAGTCAAAGAATGATCACAATAGAGCACACACATTAGTGCAGTAACACAAGGCAGTTTTGGTTCCAGTAGAGCAGCAGGTGCTCCCACTCCTATTCCAGTGTTGTACATGATCCATGAAACTTTCGGAGTGTTTAGCTGGCAGCACAGTAGGAGGATCCAGATGTTCCCATCAGATCAGAGCAAAGAAGAGCTTGAAGCAGTCCCCTGTGGACAGAGGCAGGACTTGGTGTTAAGAATTAACGTGAGTCTGCAGCAAACCATTCAGCAAGGAGTCCTTTAGCGACTTGGATAAAAATGTCCAGGTGTGTTCAGACACACAGAGCTAGGAGATACCACCATCCATGCAGCTTTAATGTTTTAGTGGCCAGCCTCGCTCCTACAGTCTCAAGCACATACACAAGGATGTGGAAAGGGGTGACCTGCTTCACGAGGAGAAGTTGATAGACTTTGTGACACTCACAGAGCAATCTGGCATACATAGGGGGACAATTGCTGATGTATCTGAACCTGACACACACATTGGAACGGAGGTGGCCTGAATTTAGGGGGGTGCCTTGAAGGAAATACAGGGCTTGAAACGGTATATGACATGACTAAAGGGGGACATGTAGTGTCCATAATTTATGAGCTGCTCCAGGGCACCTTATGTTCCTCAGACCTGAGTATGTGGACCAAATTGGTGGCGGACCTGGGGAGGCCCTTTTCGGATGCGGAATGGACAAAAGCAGTGCTATATCCAAAGCGGGTCTCTAGTAATGCTAGGCTAATACTTATACAGCTACTCCTAACCCACAGAGTGTACTTGATACCTCGCAAAATCTCCCAGTTTAAAGGTGTGGATAGACGATATTGTCCCAGATGTATGGAGGAAAATACAGGTGTGTTGCACAGTTCTGGGTAGAAATTGCAAGTAAAGTGTCAAGGGGAGGGATGGATTTGGACGTAGGATCCCCAGCAGCATGCTTGTTGGGAGTATTCCCACGCAGACTGGGAGCAAAGAGCGTTGCTAAAATGAGACCTTGTATATGTGTAGGCCAAGCGCAGGATTGCGATGACTTGGAAGACCGCTGATGGCCCTAGGGTGGAAGCATGGTGGAGGGATCTGCAGAGGTGGGCATAGCTGAGACTGTGATTTGACAGAGGGCAGTATACCAATGACTCAAGGTAAGTGAGGATGTCACATCCTGGAATGTTCTAACACAAATGATGTTTGCGCCCCCGGACAGTGCAAATGCGGGGTTCAGCCAGCCCTAAGCAGAAATAGTTGTTCTGAAATGCAAATGCTGGGAGAGTGGGGGGGCAACGGGAGGGAACACGCAGGTGGACATGAGGCTTAGACAGGACATAAAGGCAATGTTTGCAGTTAAGGGGTGAGGGTTACTCACTGTAGTGGTTTTGTTGTTTTGGTTAATTACGCCATGCATGACAAATATCTAATGCATATGTTGTAATGAAACTAGCTAATACATTTATTTATTAAACAAAAAAGGATGTGGAAAGAGGTGTCTGTTTGGTCAGAGTTCCATTTTTGGGGGATTCTGTTGGAAAATCTGTGCGTCCCATAAACAGTTTACTAGATTCCTTGCTTTTTAGATCTTTTAGTGTGTTAGGGACTTCTACTGAAGTCAACCTGCAGATTGCAACTCTGTTTTGGTATGATATGATATGGCATTTATAACGTGCCTATACACAAGTGTTTCAAGGCGCAACGAGGCAAGGGAGGGGGAAACATAGGGAAGACAGAAGACAGAGATCTTACTAGGCCAGGTGACATTGAGATCGCGCAAGTGCAGGGGAAGGGGGAAGAGGAAAAGTGCGGTAAGGGCAAGGGAGGGGACCTGGGCCCGACATCAGAGGGTGCAGTTTCAGTTTCAACCAGAAGTTCAACAGGGGAGGAAGGGGGGAGAGGAGAGAAAACAGAAGCAAAGTGGAAAGTTTTAAGTTGCTTCTGGAACCAGAGATGGTTCTCCTCAAGTTTCAGGGAGGCTGTTCCAGAGGGAGGCCCCAGCTAAGGAAAGAGATCTACCACCAACTCGGTGCTTGGAGAAGCGACAGACCCTGAAGGAGTTGGAGGCAGATGAGCGAAGAGCTCGAGAAGGAAGATATTTAGGAAGAGAGTTGAAGGTATGAGGCCCCAGAAGGCCTTGTGGACAATACAGAAGGTTTTGAACTTAATCCTCGCAGCCACAGGGAGCCAGTGCAGAGATTTCAGTCCTGGAGAGATAAGATGCCTGGGCTTGAGGCCAAGGACAAATCTTGCAGTCCTGTTCTGGATGAGTTGCAGAGGCCGGAGAGTAGAAGCATGCAGATTAAGAAAGAGGCTGTTGGAGTGGTCCAGCCTAGAGAGAGCCAGAACTCTGGAGACAATGAGCTTCTGGGTGAAGGAGAGGAAAGGAAGAATACCTCTGATGAGGTGCAGCTGGAAGTGTGACTTCTTAGAGAAGTCAAAGATGTGAGGAGAGTGTGGAGTTGAAGATGACCCTGAGGTTTTTAGCCTCACAGGTGGGAGCAGGAAAAGGGCCAGGAGAGGCCGGCCAGAGAGTGACAGGAAACGAGGGAGCAGGTGTGCGGATCATGAGAATCTCTATCTTACTGGCATTAAGGCAGAGATCATTGGCGGCACACCACTCCTGGATAGCAGACAGTCAGAGATGAGAGAAGGAGAAGAAGTGGCGTAAGGGAGCCTGAAAATGTGTCATCCGCTTATCACTGAAAGTTGGGGCAGAGGTGGGCCACATGTGCCAGGTATTGGTTGAACAGCCAGGGAGAGAGGATAGACCCCTGGGGGACACCACAGACAGAGATAGAGGAGAGCATGCTGCCTTTAGTAGACCATATGGCTACCAGGGCAGATGTACTCCTAGAGCACCCAATTTTGTCTCTAGGTGAGTTTTCTCATCCAGGCAGTGATGTTGGGGAATAGGTTGGTGGCAGATACAGGTTTTGTTTTTAGCTACACCATCTTATAGGTAGCCTTTTTACTATGTTGGTAGCCACATGATCATACATAGAGCCTCATTACAAGTTTGGTATTTCAGCCGTAAATCTGCCAAAATACCACCAAATAGATTTACCATTACTGCCACTTGGTCCGCACAGCCGATCTCATAATGAGGCCCCCGGTGTCCATTGGGCTAATAATGCATTTTAAAAATCCTACACCACAGCCGTTTGCTTAGTTGCCTTTAAGTGTAGACCCTGACTACGTAGATGTTGTGTGAATAGACTCAGATTAAACAACGTGAGGGCTTTTTTGACACTATATCCACAACTGTTTTGGTGTGCTTTTAGTCTATGGAGTTTGGCTGACCAATCCTGCTATGATGACTGTCAAAATGTTTAATGGTGCACCGCTGTGTGTTTGTATGCATGTGTGCCCATGTTAGTATAACCAGGGAGACCTGGGGCCATTCAATAGATTTATGTCTGAACTTAACTAAATTAAGCTGGTGAAAGGATGTCTGAGGACCCTGCTGCTGCTCCTGTACTAGTCGTGCCCATAGTCTTCCTGCTGAGCTGCTCCATACCTAAGAATCCTGGCCACTACCTTCCTCCCTTCCAACCAACATCATGCACTGGACCCTTTGTTCCTGTATCACTGCTGAAACCACTTTCCTCATGTTGCTCACTGGCCCTTTGATGATGGTTCCATGATGCCTGTCAGAACCTGAGTGTCTTGCTGCTGCTCCGCCACATCCTTTGCTATGTCATGGGGCACAAAGCCTAGTAATCCTATGTTTTTTCTTCGAGGGACTGTGCTGCCTTTGGTGAGATTTTTCCACGCTGGATTTGCCTGTGACCTGCTGTTTACAGTCACTCTTCTGCTTGCCACTGCTGCTCCTGTGATAGCCTCATTGTGGGTTGCCATGAAGAGGTTCCCCTTCCTCTTGGATCCAGGTTGCTGGCAGCATCTCAGACTCTTGACACCAAACTGGAGCCCTGAACCACTGTCTAGACTGGCCTGGTTCCACCCTGAGATAGTGGATGATTTACACTGCAGAGATATATGGGGCATCCCCAAACCAGCCCTACTGGATCTCTGCACTAAGGCAGAGGACAGTCCATGGAGATAACCTCCCTCCTCCTCCATGAAGTCAACCTGGCAACCCAACTTTCATCATTCGTCTTGCTTTTAACAGTAGCCAAGATAAGGAGCAGGGGTGCCCAGGATCCATAGAGAAAATATTTCCCTGAAGGTAATGGATCCCAATGTACTGGCTGCTAAAAGTGTGTGTCCCAGACCGTGACCCCAAAGCCACACTGCTGCCTGTCCTGGTCCTCCTACTGTCCTGCTGAAGCCTACCTGCCGTCTTGTTGCGTGGTGAAACTGAGGTGAGCTCTTCCCACATCCCTAGCCATCTGGAGGGGCCTGAGTGGCTTAATGCTGCTCAACCAAACCTTTTACTCCATGTGGAGCACAGAGTCTCGCCTCGTTCAGCTGTTCTTCTGTGTACCTTTCCTGCTGTCTTGTCTGTAATCTTTGTCCTCCCTGGAGGTGCCTGTGATCTGCCTTTGTGGGTCACCATTGGGTTTGCTGTTAATACTGCTGTGCCCTCCCTGCAGTGGGTCATGACTAGGTCCCACTTTGTCAGGCTGAGAGGTCCTGTGTCCGCGGAAGCTGCTGAACCCCCGACAATCCCCCTGAAATGTAATTCCCAGAACTAGATATTAATTCAGCTCTGCAAACTACACCCCAAAGGGAAAGGGGGAAGTGGATAACATAACACCAGGCTGGCTGCGTCAAGGCTAACCAAAGCTGAACCTAGAGAGGATATAAGAAAAGCAGATACAAATCCTTTTATTACTTACTTAACCTTTTGAGTTGGGAAAGACTTTAAATCCTTAACTAATAAGTAAGAATCATACCTGGTTCTTCTCTTGAAATTTCTTAGAGAAGCTTGTAAAGAAGCTGAAAATCTCTCTTACTTGAGTCTCTTGAAATTCACAGCAACTTCTTATTTTTGGCAAACCTGGAAAGTTTTGCTCCTTGGCTTTTTTCCAAAATTCACTAATAGTCCAGTTAAATTGTCTTTAATATTTTCTTTTTTTCTTTCAAACTTTTCTTTAGTTTCCAAAACCTTTTTACAATTCAATTGAGTTTAAGAATACTTGAAGAAACACGTGCTAAGCACACACGCAGATGATCTCGATGCTGAATTTTCACACGTTGAAAACTTCCCGCGCTGAAGAACACGCGCACTGTAAGAAAAGTCCACGCGCGGAAAACACACGCGCTTGTAAACACACGCGAAGCAGAATTCATGCGCAAACGGATTCACGCACAGATAACACACGCGCTTGTAAACACATGCGCAGTTGAACTCCCGCGCCTAATTCCCACGCGCCTTATAACCAACACGCAAAAGAGTTCACACGCGGACTGGTTCACGCGTTAAAAAGCACACGCGCTGGTAATCACACGCGCAATTGAGTTCTTGCGCAGAAGCACACGCGCTGGAAAACACACGCGCAATTGAATTCTCACGCCGAAACAATGCGCTTGAAAACACACGCGCTATTTTCACTCGCACGCGCAAGGTTCAACGGTTAGTTTCAGATTACACTTAGTACGTGTTTAACAAATAGCGTTCACTCGTTAACCTCGCGCTAAATTTCAAGCACACTCAAACAGTTCAAAAATATAAATTCTAAGAAAACATTTTACAAGTTCTCACTAAAATATCTTTAAGAGAAACAGAGCGGCAGACTGACAATCTCTTACAAAGTCACTTATCTCCAGAACGATTTCCTAAAGATCTTCAGAGTTTCCTGTCTTCAAGTCGCACTCCTGACAGCTGAGAACTTCTCCTGAAACCCCCAAAAAAGTAGCCGCTCAACTGCTAGCGCCTGAAGGAAAAAATCCACCAGGCCCATGTCTTAAGCAGGAGCAGCCACAACACACGTCCTCTCAGCTGGGGCTTAGATGATGAAAGGCAAAGAGTGACAGTTTAGAATGTTCATTGTTGTTCTGCAGTATTTTCTAACCAATCAGAGCTGTCACTGTGAAACTCCATTTTGCCCTGGGTCAGAACCAGGATTCTGAATCAGGAAGTTAAGGCCAAACCAACTACAATAGAAAACTTCCCACCCACACAATGCTAATCTAAAAAAGGATAATAAAAGAGAAATAATGGGAAAGAAACTTGAATAAGGGAAAATAGCCTGAATAGGGGAAGGAAACCTGACACACTTCTTGTAAGATTCCTTGGTTCTGGATTGTTTTTTTTTTTTAAAGTTTTATTTGTTTCCAACTAAAAACATGGTAATAGCAAAAGAAACCTTTAACAGTTTAAGAACATTAAAAAAAAACAATGATCCATCAATTTCAGATACAGGTGAGTAGCTTCCTTGCTATCATACCGTAAAACAATCAAGTAAAAAAACAAGGAGACATATACAATAACAAATATCCTTCACCGGACTTTAAATCCAGATCCGTGGTCATCTCATCATATGAAATTATAAACATTCCTTTGTTCCCTAAGTTCCTGTGATTTCATAAGCTTCAGGCCCATTCAGATTTCAAACCAATTACTGAGTCAATAAATTTGAACATAGCCAAAATCCACCCCATTTCCTTCCCCCATTAACAGCAGATCCCAATGTTCTTCCGGCGTCAAGCAACCCTCCAGATAATTTCCCATGAAGTGCAATCTTTCCCCACGCAGTACCTCACATTCCATTGCTATATGAAAGTGTTTCAATCTGATCACCCTTCTTGCAGAAACTGGATTTGGCGCCACATGGCACTCTAAGGAACCAAATCACAACTGTGCACCTCAGTCTAGAAAGGATCAATCCTGCCATCCTAGTAGACCTCTAGACCCACTCCACATCAGCTACCTCTGCAACACACCTCACCCTAGGTCACCTTCCCTGAGTCTTCAGAAAACCCATCTAGTTGCTGGTCCGGTCCTTCAGTGTCCCTAGGTGCCATATGCAGTCCGCCTAGGCCCTTGGGGCAGTAGGTGGGGACCCTAAGACTACCAAGCTGTATATTTATCACCCTTGTACCTGTGCCCTGTAAACAAAGACTGCTTCCCTTTTCACTTTAACCACAAGATCATTTGGGTTTGTTCTGGTAATTCCTATGGGCAATCTTTATTGAACCTATAAAGTTCCTCAAATTACGAGAGACAATTAACCTACCTGTGCAACAACAGTGTATCAGTTTCTGATATGTAGCTGGATATTTAGAAGCTGTCACTGTATTTATAATGCATTCATGTGACTTTATGTAAGCAATTGTATAATAAATTGCTGCAACTGTCTCAGTTTAAGCCTTGTAAAGTAGATGTGATTGTGCTATTTTGTGTATCGTTTTTTACTGGTTTGTGTTAGGGAGAATTCTCTGTTAAGGCTAATTTCCCAAACCTAGTGAGTCCCCCAGCAGCTTTGCTGGATTTTTGGGGTTTCATTATTTCTTCTGCTAAGAGCGAGACTCTTTTTCTCCCACTCTTAGGCATGATTTGAGAATGTCCTTTGATTATGTAATGTGTTTTATGGGCTATGGGGTCTTTTACTCCATAGGGCTTCATGTGTTTTTGGTAAGTGTGTTAGACAGCACCCTCAGTGCAGTAACACAGGGGTGTCATAGTGACCTCCAAACATAGACTCCATATCCTGGAACTGACTACTGTCTCCCAGGGCATGTAAAGTCACCATTGGCTTTAGTAGTCTTAAATTGTGAACAGAACCAGTACAAACCATCATATTGTGGAAGTACTGGTAGGGGTAATTCGATTGCCCCTGGGTCTGTTTTCCATGGGGACACTGTCCAGTCCCCCCTTGTCGAGTTTCTGGCTGGTGGCAGTGGATACCACGCAAAATATTCCCCTGGAATATTTCCTATGGGAATTTCCCATTCATTTTAAATGCACCACTTTTTTGGTGCAATGTTAAAGATACCGCCGGGTTATTTATTTAATATTTATTCCCCGGTTGGGTCTTTTTGCCAGGACTCGGTTTTAAAATGGCGTTTGTGTTCGCCTCTGAAACCCTAACCCAAGTCGAGCCCTTTGTTCCACTTTTGGCGGGCTTCTGCACAGAAGCCTCCAAAAGTGGTGCCACTCTGTCTGGGTCTACAGGATGTGTGGGAGGGGGAAATAGGCACCCTGGACTGAGTTGCCTTGGCAACTCAAGTCGCACTCTTGTGCGATTGGCCCAGTGGTGAGCCGCCCGGCTCACCACTTAGCATGTTTGATTGACAGCTGGGCTGATGAATGGGGGGTTTTCTGCATAAAAGCAGGGCTTTGTGGACTGGAACTTCAGAAGTCGCCACAGGACCTAAAGAATCCGAAGAGGGGAGAAGCGGAGTCATCTACAACAACACCACCACCGGTGGAACCCTGCTGTACGAAACTCGCCACTTTCCCCGACGACAGAGGAGATCTTCCAGGAGAGCCTCCTTCCCTTTGAGCTGGTGGGACCAACCAGTTCGCCTTTTTCACCTTCCTGGATCGTCTCGTGGTCGAATCGCCCGTGCCAAGCACCCCGGCGGCCGGATAGCCACGCTTCACCACTACCACGAATAAAAGGGTAGTACCCTTTAACCGGGAAACTCTGCGGCTGGTTTCTTCCCTGGCAGTGCAACGACCTCCAGCTTTCCTCCACGTCAAGATCTTCTCTTCCCCTGGACGAAGCCCCGACTTGCACCCGCTGCCAGGAACAACTGCCCCCGCTGGAGCTTTCTCACCATTTCAGGTACTGTGTCCCGCCTGGTCTCCCTTGCAACAGACTGTCCAAGGTGTCCCGTAAATCCTTGACTCTCTAGCCTGGGTTGACCTCAGACCTGCTAACTTTACCTTTCTGAACTGATCCAACCTCTTTTGACTTTTCTGCAAAGACTTTGAGTGCATTTCCACTGTGTGATCTTGGGCACATTCCGCCTTGCTCTCTCCAAGAGTGGGCCTGGCCTATGAACCTTTTGCTCTACAGTAGACCCTGCCTTTCGAAGGGATTGTGTCCTCCGATGTATTACTTATCTTTGATAATTCGCCTCCAGCTAGCTGGCCTCGGACATTTTTTCTCAGTAGAGGGCACTGCGCGTCGACGTCCGCCGAGTCGATGTCCCTCGACAGCCACCGTATCGGCGCCACGTCACCATGCCCATAAATAGCCACGCGCTGCGTCCGTTGCTCAGTTCCATTTTTCCGCGCTTCGTGGGGCCTCGGAATATCGTTGCTCAGTTCAGTCAGATAAACCCTCTACATTTTCTCGAATATACCAACTCGTTCTCGATGGCTTCTTCAT
The DNA here is from genome assembly GCF_040938575.1 of Ambystoma mexicanum. NCBI lineage: Eukaryota > Metazoa > Chordata > Amphibia > Caudata > Ambystomatidae > Ambystoma > Ambystoma mexicanum. The sequence goes on along the minus strand of NC_090931.1, from coordinate 902,067,572 downwards.
CGGAACCGATAACGCTGCAATCCGGCTTCAAAAAATGTCGAGACTGCAGTAAAAAAATATCGATAACGGATCCACACAGGATCTGCTTGTGGTGCTTGGGAGCCGAGCGCCATTGTTCGGAGTGTGAGGACTGCATGTCCATGACGGCGAAAGCCTTGAAGGAGCGCAAGGGGAAGCTCGAGAGAGGTAAGTCAGTCAAAACCTCCTCGAAAGTTTCTTCGGCTGAGTCGAGGCATTCGTCTCCTCGCCGTCGAAAGCATTCCCATTCTAGATCTCGAAGTAGATCACACCATTCGTCGAGATCGAGACACTCAAAGAAGAGACGTCGAAGATCCCCTTCCTTTGGTTTCCCGAGAAAAGGTCTCCTGCCCCACAAAACACAGCTCTCAGGCTGAGTGGGAGGAATTCAGGAAGAAAATGCTAAGCGTCTTCAAGAAAGCGGCCTCGACCCCCCTCGAAGACAGCTGAGGGTTATACCCCGGGTGAAAAACCCAAAAAATCAAAACGCCGCGAGTCGCTGCACCCGGCAAAAGATTCCACCCAAGAGCGCCACGGGCCATCGGGTAAGAAGGCACCGTCTTCGACGCCTTTGTCGAAGATCCCTTCGACGCATGGATCGGCGCCATCGACGCCGTTGTCGAAGGGTTCTTCGATGCATCGGTCGATCGACTCGACGCCGACATCGACGCCGATGAAAGAGAAAACCATGGCTACTTCACAGCCAACGGTGATACCAAGAGCCTCCGGCACGACGCCGAGACCGTCATCGACATCCTCGAGTAGCATCCCGATCCTCTCGAGTTCTTCGAGGCTTCTTCCAGTTTTCTCGACGCCGTTCTCGGCGCCTTCGAAGCCTGTCACATCGGCGTTGACGACATCGACGTTTTCTCGCCCAATAATGACGAGTTTGGCTCCTTCTGCCTTAGAAATGGGTTTTACACCATTTCCGAGGACAGAGTACCCCGGATTATCTTCAATCTATGAAGAAGGGGAGGAACCTGACCAGGAAACCATTGGGTTGCAGAGGACCACACTACCTGTTTCAGAGGATTTCACCTCTGAGAAAAGAAGGTTGAAAGACTTACATGAGTCATTACATGAGGCAAGTGGGCTGGACACTTCCCCAGAAGTGGAATATGTTAAACCAGACCCAGGGGAAAATGCCGAAACACCCTATAGAACCCTGATGGCAAGGATTATTGAATTTATGGGTTGGTCTGCGCCTTCACCTGTTTTTCAACAGGATGACCTGACAGACATATTAGACAAAGGTCCACAGGAGGATCCTGTGGTCCCCTTCCATGCAGCCTTACAAAGAAAGATTTCATCTAATTGGGAAACTCCTGAAGTTATTTTTGCAGTCAATAAAAGATTGTCAGCCAAGTATAGGGTAGCTGCGGCTGACCCTGAATACTTATCAAAACACCCGACTCCAGAGAGCCTGGTGGTTCAAGCGGCAACTTCATCAAGCAGCAGGTCCGCTTACCCTACTGTCCCACAGGATAGAGATGACAAGAGGTACGATTCTATGGCAAAAAAAGTCTTTTCTGCTTGTAGTATGGCGTTGAAGTCCATCAATGCCACCTGTAGGCTCGCCAGGTTCAGTCACACACTGTGGGAGTGTGCTTCATCAGCGGCTGACTGCATTCCCGAAGGAGAGGAAAGAGAAGCCTTCCTTAACATTATTAAAGATGGCAAAGATGCCATGTGCGAGTCACTTCAAACTGGCATTGATTCCGATCACAGTATCAGCAGGGCCATGGCAGCAAGTACGACAATCCGCAGGCATGCGTGGTTGGGAAAGTCTGGCTTTGCTCCAGATGTACAGGCCAGACTTATGAATATGCCCTTTAACGGCTCTTCTTTATTCGGTAAAAAGGCTGATGACAGTCTGGAAAAGTTGCAGACATCTAAAGCAGCGGCAAAATCGTTAGGAGCTGCAATCCGCCAAGCTCCTTTTCGCCCCTCAGCAACCTCTGGAAGAGGAAAGCCCTTTCGCTATTATTCCGCATTCGGGAAAGGCAGAGGACAGTCGGCTCAAAGAGGCCAAAGGAGATCCACCCGAGGTGGACGGGTCAAAACTACTAAAGCCGCAGCAGCAGCAGGTGCCTCTTTACCCTCGGCATCTTCATCAGCCGCCCCAAACCACTCTGAGGTCTTTCCACACAAAACACCTGTAGGGGGGCAGGTTAACTCACTATCTGACGGAATGGCAGGCTATAACGTCAGATGCTTGGGTATTGGAGACAGTTGCCCAGGGTTACTGCCTACCCTTTCTACACATCCCTCAGAGTCACCACCGGGGCACAGCTCTCTAAAAGTACCAGATCCGCTCCTCTTGCAGGAAATTATAGACCTGCTAGAGAAAGGTGCCATAGAACCGGTACCTTTAGCGAACAGGAACAAGGGCTGGTACTCCCCCCTACTTTCTCATACCAAAGAAGGACAGAGGACTGAGACCCATCCTGGACTTACGAGAATTGAACAAGTTCCTCAAGAAGGACAAGTTCAAGATGGTAACTCTCTCTGATCCTTCAGGCCCTCCAGCTCCAGGGCTGGCTGGTATCTCTGGACCTTCAGGATGCTTATTTCCATGTGCCAATTCATCTCAAACACAGGGAATACCTGAGGTTCGCAATTGGCGACTCTCATTATCAATTTCGAGTTCTGCCATTTGGGCTGACCCCTGCCCCGAGGGTCTTCACCAAGCTAATGTCGGTAGTGGCTGCGAGTCTAAGGAGGGAAGGGATCCACGTCTACCCCTACCTGGACGATTGGCTGATCAGGGCTGTATCTTCGGAACAAGCTCAGATCCAGCTAGATTTTGTCTGCCACTTCCTTCACAAACTGGGCTTCTCCCTCAATTTAAAGAAGTCACAGATGATACCGTCACAGAGACTCCAGTTCATTGGAGCGGTCCTGGACACTTCCCTGGGAAAAGCCTCGCCACCAGAGGTGAGGGCTCAAGATATTCTGCAGATGGTCAACAAGTTCCAAAATGCCCAACGTCTCCCAGCCTTTTACTTTTTGAGGTTGCTAGGCCTCATGGCATCCTGCATCTTCCTTGTGCCAGAGGCTCGCCTGAGAATGAGATCTCTTCAGTGGGCACTGAACTCAGTGGTCGCAATTCTCAGGGAGAATGACAGATCTCCTCCGGATTCCGGACAAGGTAGCCCACGACCTTCAATGGTGGGCCTATCCAGAGAACATCTTGAAATGAGAACTGTTTTGGCAACCATGGCCGGAGATAACAGTAGTCACAGACGCCTCACTCACGAGCGGGGAGCCCATGCCAATGACTTGACCATCGACTACATATCAACCTATTAGAGCTGAGAGCGATCAGACTAGCGCTGAAAGCTTTCTTGCCATCAGTACAGGAGAGAAATGTCCTGATAATGACGGACAACACTGTGGCCATGCACTATCTCAACAAAAGAGGAGGCGTAGGGTCACTGCCACTGTGCAGAGAGGCAATGCAGCTCTGGTTTTGGGCAATTCAGGAAGGAATCTCTCTATCGGCAGTCCACCTCGCTGGAGAGAAGAACTTGACAGCGGATGCTCTGAGCAGGCAGAGCACAGTCTCCCACGAGTGGGAGCTAGCTCAGGAAGTCCTTCAAGAGATCTTTGCCCTTTGGGGAACCCCTTAGGTGGATCTGTTCGCCACAAGCACCAACAGGAAGTGCGATCTGTTCTGTTCAAGGGAATTTCCCCCGAGAGGAGCTCTAGGAGCTCTAGGAGACTGGGATTTCCCACTCCTTTACGCGTTTCCACCAGTCCCTGTTATTCCTCAAATGATCAGGAGGTTGAGAAGATTCCGGAAAACCATGATCCTAATTGCCCCGGATTGGGCCAGGAGAACATGGTACCCGGACCTTCTAGATATGTCTATCTGCCCTACAATACGTCTTCCACTCAGAGAATCTTCTCTCGCAGATGGGATGTCAGGTTCTCCATCCAGACATCAGAACCCTCAACCTTCACGCTTGGCTTCTGAAAGGGTGAGGTACAAGGATTGGGACCTCCCTGATGACGTCATGGAGGTGTTGCTTTCGGCCAGAAGGCCAGCAACAAAGTCTTTATACCCCTGCCGTTGGAACAAATTTTGCAGCTGGTGTAGAGAAGGGAATATCGAGCCTTTTTCATGTGGTACACCAACGGTGTTATCGTTTCTACTCTTTGGCAAACTCAGGCCTTCAAGTTGGTATTAGGCAGAAACCTGTGCAGTTCCCTCTGGGACCACTGCAAAAGATTTAAGACTACAGGTGGTTGGCAGTAAACCCAATTGGTAGCAGTCTGTACCACCCAGATTTACCTGGTAGCTGTGGCTGAGCAGTCAGACTTCTCTCAAGAAGAGTTAGGCAGTATACAGAGTATTCACAATAGGTCAAAAGAACACAGTAGAACAAGTAAACACTGACCAGAGCTTGGTGTAAAAGAGATATCATTATTTATTTAAAAACACATCTAGTAAAACACACTGGCACTAATATTAAGCAGTTCAAAAACACGGTCACTAAAAGATATACACTCCCTTCGACGATTAGTTAGTCAAGTCTTAAGTAAAGCAACACTTATTTTCAGACAGCGGTGACCGCTTAACGCAGATGGCACTCTAATCAATCGGTTTAAAAGGGAGAGAAAGGCAGAGCAAAGATAGAAACAGATTCCAACACTTTCGGAAGAACACAGTAGGAGAAGAAGGCAGGTTAAAACCGTAAAGTCAAAGTTAACAAGGCCGGACCCACTTTAAGAGGCTCCGGTCGAAATGTGTCCAAGGTCACACGGTTCAAAGTGCCCAAAAGTCTCGCAATAAGTTCAGAAAGAGTTGGACCAAACAGAAAGGGACCAGTTAGATGGTCAAGGCGGCCAGCCCAATCCAGAAGGTTAAGGGATTATTGTTACCTTGTAGCAATCTTTAGAAAGGGAGGCCTGGCGGACACGGTACCTTAAAATGGTGAGAACGCTCCAGCGGGGGCAGTTGTTCCTGGCAGCGGGTGCAAGTTGGTGCTTCGTCCGGAGAAAGAGAGGATCTCGTCGGGGAGGAAAGCAGGAGTCCGTTGCACTGCCAGGGAAGAAACCAGCCGCGGAGTTCTCAATTAAAAGGAGCAGTCCTTTTATTCGCGGTCCAGTGGTAAGTGGCTATCCGGTTGCCGGGGTGCTTGGCAAGGGCAATTCGACCACAAGACATCCTGGGATGCGAGAAAAGAAGGTAAAGTGGTTGTGCCCACCAGTCAGGGGAAGAAGACTCTCCAGCAGGGAGATCTCCTCTGTCGTTGGGAAGTGGTGAGTCGGTTCAGCAGGGCTCCACCGATGGTGTCATCGTAGCAGGTCGGCTCAGCTTCTCCCTCGTCAGATTTTCAGGTCCTGTGGCAACTTCTGAAGTTCCAGTCCCAAAAGCCCTACTTTTATGCAGCACACCCCCATTCACTCAGCCTAGCTGTCAATCAAACATGCTAAGTGGTGAGCCGGCCGGCTCACCACTTGGGCCAATCACACAAGAGTGCGACTTGAGTTACCAAGGTAACTCAGTCCAGGGTGCCTAAACCCCCTCCCACACCCCCTGTGGTACCCAGACAGAGTGGCACCACTTTTGGAGGCTTCTGTGGAGAAACCCGCCAAAAAGTCGAACAAAGGGCTTGACCTTTGGTTTGGAGTTACAGAGCCGAACACAAACGCCATTTTAAAACCGAGTTCTGGCAGAAAATACCAACCGGTGAATTAATATTAAATAAATGAACCGGTGGTATGTTAGAGGCTATGTTGAAGTATTAGCCTCGAACAATGGGAAAATCCCATAGAGATATATTCGCGGTTGAATATAAAAAGTAGTATCCACTGTCACCAGCCAAAACTCGACGAGGGGGGATGGGAAAGTACCCCCTCGAACAACAGACCCAGGGGCAATCGAATTGCCCCTACCAGTCTGTCCACAATATGATGGTTTGTACTGGTTCTGTTAGTAATTTGGGACTAGTAAAGCCAATGGTGACTTTACATGCCCTGGGAGACAGTAGTCAGTCCCAGGGTATGGAGTCTATGGTGGGGTGTCACTATGACACCCCGGTGTTACGGCACGGAGGGTGCTGTTTAACACACATAGGAAAACAAACGAGACCCTATGGAGTAAAAGACCCCATAGCCCATGAAACACATTAACATTCAAAGGAACACCACACATCATGTCCAATAGTGGGAAAAAAGAGTCTCACTCTTGGCAGGAGAAAAAAATAAACTCCAGAAATCCAGCAAAGCTGCTGGGGGACTCACTAGGTTAGGAAATTCAGCCTAAACAGAGAATTCTCCCTAACAGTTGGCACTGTAAAAGGCTATCTCGCAGCGCTTTCAATCTTCAAGTGCACTGCGGAGGAACCATTGTATTTCAAACTACCACTAGTAATACAATTCCTCAAAGGATTAACTAATGTTTATCCTCCAAGACCATTCCAAGTTCCCTTATGGGACTTAAATTTAGTCTTAAACTTCCTAATGGGTACTCCATTCGAACCACTCCACTCTTGTTCGCTGAGATTTCTCACACTTAAAACTGTCCTATTGGTAGCACTAACATCTGCTAGGAGGGTGAGCAAGCTACAAGCTCTCTCTCGTAAATCCCCCATACAATTTTCCATAAGGACAAAGTTGTCCTACAGGTGAAGCCTAATTTCCTCCCAAAGGTGGTTTCTGAATTTCATATTACTCAGAAAATTACCTTACCTTCGTTCTACCCTCCTCCCCATCCGGGGAAAGAGGAAGAAAGACTACATAGGCTGGACCCAAGGCGAGCTCTGAGCTTTTACATCAGCAGACTGGCTAGGATTAGGCAAGCAGACCAACTGTTTGTAGGATACTCAGGTCACAAGTTGGGACTACCCATAACAAAACAGACCATTTCCAGGTGGATTATTTTGGCCATTCTGGAATGTTACAAACTGGCAGGGAAAGAGCCACCCCAAAATCTTAGGGCTCATTCAACCAGGGGTATCGCAGCCTCTTCGGCCCTCCAAAGAGGGGTACCGGTCTGAGACATATGTGCGGCTGTTCCTCCGACGTATTCCTGATCGCCCCTCCCATCCATCCCCGCAGTAATACTTCCCTTGTGGTTGCAGTTTACGCTCCTTCAAGGTCAATAACCAATTCAGGCATGACTTATCTTATGCTACAAAACGGAACTGGGCAACGGACGCCGTGCGTGGCTATTTATGGGCATGGTGATGTCGGCGCTGATACGGTGGCTGTCGAGGGACATCGACTCGGCGGACGTCGACGCGCAGCGCCCTCTACTGAGAAAACATTTCTGAGGCCAGCAAGGCGGAGTCTGGCAGAGTCTGAGGAGTGACCAGGAGTGTCCAGTAACTCTTCGCTCTCTATTGCTGTGGGAGTGTCTTTCTACCTAAAAACTGCTTCTCCCCGCGGAGCGGGCGCGGAGTCTGGCAGAGTCTGAGGAGTCCGAGGAAGTCCGTGGAATCCGGGGACTTTCCTCTAGACCCCCCTGGCTCTCTGCCCATTGTACTCATCCCCGCAGCTACAATGCGAACAAGCGCTTGCACGGCCCTGGCGAAAGGAAAGACCGTGAGCACTGCTATGAAGACTCGAGCCCAAAGGAAACGTGGGCGCGAGTCAGCGTGCCTTGACTCCGAACGTTCATGGCTCTCGGCGGAGTCTTCGGAGGCGCTTCATACACCTATCCCTGTTGTCGCTGCTGATTCCGACTGCGTACAGTCTAAGAATGAAGATGAGCGTCTGATGCAGCCAGCCACGAACTCGACACCCACACACAACGACAACGTTGAAAAGACAGTAAGTGATTGTGTGGTTGCTACTTCACGAGCAAATCTAGACTTTCCTTCTTATTCTCGGCAAATGGGAGGAGCGGCAAAGGGTTTGGGGGCTGAGAGAGTAGCCGAGGCAACTGCTTTAAAATCTACTACTGACATTGTTACTGCCCAGCCCAGCCCACCAGAAATGGTCCCACCCCAGGCTTCTCCATCCTGCTCCCCGTGGCAAAATAAAAGTCATGGGCCACCCGATAAGTGCGCTAGTTCACATGAAGTACAGTCAATTCCGATGGTTATGTTTAACTCGGCTTTTACACATGGCCCTTCTGATTCTCTAGCTAGCACTGCACTACATGACAATGGCTCAATGCGACATGATCTCGCTATCATGCAAACGCCACCTTATCAATTCACTAGTTTGATGCCCGGCGCCCAGGTACTGCATACGAGCCCTGATGATTGTGATGCAGTAGGTGTCCTAACACAAAAACAATCAAGCAACGGTTCTCCACGCACACGATTCTACAGTGCACATGAGAAGCTGCTACCTCCGCCGGCGTTCCCACTAAATACGCTGTTCGAAGGTATTTCTCCTGATACAGCGTTCACATTTAATGAAGTAAGTAAACTGGTTCAAGACCCGGACCCACAATCCTTTGCAAATGCTGAGTGGGAGAGGATGCCAGTTCTGCAAGAAAAAGACCCAATCAACCGCAGAAATTCCTTAGAAGTTGTTAACAAGCTCCTAATGGACCTTAAGCATCTGAATAAAAGCAGATCGACCAACTCGGCATTAAAAAACTGTATGCCGGGTGCTACAGCCTCAACGGGAGCGTCCACTATCCCTGGGGATGGGTTGCCCCCATCAGCGCTGCTGGTTAAAAGCCCCCCGCGGAGCCTCTCCACGGCCAATCTGATCGAAAGAAGAAGTAGGCGCTTGAGTCTTTCACCGAGCATTCTATGCTCACAGAAGAAACCTGCTATGGTGAAAAGGGCTGACCCCATCACATCACAAAACGGTTCATCTTCTAACTTATATCAACGTACGCACGGACCTTCAAGTGCGAGTTCCCAATCTGAAGACAAGTCAGAGTCATCCTCATCGGACTCATCACTAATGGAGCGCCCCTTTCCCAAAATCAGACGCCTTCCAGTAAGCAAAAGGCGATCTAAAGGCCACACAATGGACAGTATTGGCAACGCATGCCATACATCAAGTATGCAAGAGCTTCAAAGTCTCATTATGTCATCAACCACAATTGCCTTGGCTCCATTCTTAAAAATGTATGAACATATAAACGATAACATGAAAGACCTAACAGCTTCAATTAGTGGTTTAAATGCGAAGACTGCTGAATTGGAGAATTCTCAAACGATTCTAATGAACACATCCTTGCACACCAATAAACAGGTGGAATTGGCACTAGTTGCTCTAATAGACAGCAACAAAAATGCACTCCTAGACAGAAAATTACTGGCAGAAGTGGCTAAACAGGCTCTACACCTCTTTCAACAAAAAGCCGACAATCCTGGTTACATTGAAGCTCCTGAAGACAAAGATGTCCAGATCTCTCGAATTCCAAACAATCCTGTACCATGCTTACCTTCTCGGATACCAACAGCCACGTGTGCCCAGATTGCAGAAGCCACTGCTCTTGCGTGCAAGAGAAGTGCAGATAAGTTGGCTAGCACTGAAAAGGCGACAGCCGAAGATAGTCAAGATCAATCTTTGATGTTACTCGCTCCACGTGCTTTGGGCCCACAAATGGCCGAGCTTGTTTCCTCCGCCATTGATCTGACGCCACCTGTTTCGACCAATTTCCAGGCCATTTGCCTAGAAACTCAAGCTGTAGAGAATTTGGCTCTTCACAATCCTCAAATGGCTGCCTCTTCAAACTTAATTTTTGGTCCTGCTCCTGTCACAGAGGTGCCGGTTGATGTACTAAAACCAGGAAATGACGCTGCTGCTGCAGTTTTCGACATATTTAAACACCCTACGAGTCGGCCCATCAGTGTTTCGAAAGCCGGAAACTGCAGAGACAACGAATCCAAAAACATGCCTATGAAAAAAAGGAACCGAGGTAATGATCCCAGGAAATTCCTGCGTAATCTAAAAACTTTGAATGTAATTGTCAACAAGACAACTCCAAAAGGCAATAAAAAAGATGTGTGTGAACCTCTGCCAAATGACACTGCCATCGATCTAGACCCGGCCACTGAACCCATAATCGACTCATGCGACATACCGGACGAGTTGTTAAACATGTCGGTATATGTGGATGAAGTAGCCAAGAACGTGGATGGGCCGGCAAAGCACAATTTGTTGTTGGTTACCCCTCTTGATGTACCCAAGTAGATTGACAACACCGCTGCTCTCTCGAATGCAGTCTGTCCCCAAATAATTAACCAGCCCGACACCGGAGTAAACTTCTCTGGCTTTAAGTCCATTCCGCCTAAAGTGCCGACCCAGAAAGCATCTAGAATTATATCTTTATGTGAAGCAACTGGGCCATTTACCACTTTAATAGATGATATGAACATCTGCTCTAAACCCTTCATGACGCTCGAGGAAAAACGTCGCAAGACCTGCAGCCAGCCTAACAAAGGTTCTCCTAAATTGAAAGATCTAGAAAACCAAGCTTCTTTAATCCCTTGCCCTAACCGGCACCCACCTAAAGCCTCAAAGACTGATCCCTCAGGTTCTAATTCACAGGCCCATCTCAGACTAATGCGTCGCAACCTAAGGCCATGGGGGTTTCGCAAGGAAATCTTAAAATGAAAAACCAAACAACAAAAGAACCTCTTAAAAGCAAACATTGGAAGAGTGAGTCTTCTTACCATCAGGTACTTTTAGAACGTATCGACTCTGCTGATGATTTGATAATGAATCGCCACAATGTTCTGTGGCTATGTCATCTGGTCCCAAGCCTTCGGGCAATTGAATCTGGTGACTTGAAAATTGTAGAATTCCTCGAGGAAACTAAAAATGATGCAGTCATTTTACATGTTCAGTCAAAAATCATAGCTGATACATTGCTCCAAGCCGGACCGGTGCTAATGTCGCTGGGCTTTGATATCTCACTAGCCTCAACACGAGCCCCAGCTGAGGCATTGAATGAAGCCGCGAGTCCGATGGAAGTCGGCAGAGACGACAAAAACCCTCCAACGCGCTCAAGCGAGCAGGATACTGCAGCTTTTCATTCAAGATCACTCTCCTCGGTACAGAAGACTTGGAATCCGATGAATGAGACATCTAGCCAAAACAACATCAAGATTACAATCCAAGGTGTCAGCCAAGTATATCCGACTGAAGACCGGCCCGTGTCGGACTCATCATCTATGGTGCAAGGGAACGACTGGGCCTGGGTTGCTGAAACCCTAAACAATACCATGCCTTGTTAACGCCAGGCCCCCAGACAGCTTAACAACAAAAAAAACCTCACTTTGGGTTCCTGGAACACAAGAGGCTTCAGCCACCTGTTTAACACCACCTGGGCCGAAGACTTGGACCTTATTTGCCTACAAGAGACATGGCTAAGTGAAAAACCCATTTTGGAAGGGTTTGAAATTGCCTTTACACCGGCCCTCAAACAGACTAGGGGGAGACCGATGGCAGGCCTCCTTGTAGCTGCCAGGATGAACTCAGGTCTTCGGATTCTGAATTCAATTGACATCTCTCCATACATCCAGGTAACTACGATCGGGGTGGGAAGCACACCTGCTAGAGCTTCGACCACCATCTGCATTTTTAACCTTTATTGGAACCATGCGGTTATCGGAACCAAAAACTTCATAGATGAAGTTACGAAGTCCTTGGACGAGTATATGGAAGCTGGCCCCCCATACGAGCTGATTCTGTGGAGACCTCAACATTGACTGCTTTGATCATTCGAATGAATCAGGTCACAAGAAGATTGTAAACAACCTAGAACTTCATCCAATAACCCAATGGTGCCTAGAAATGGAGATAGGTGACCTAATGATGTTGAATGGTCAAACTTTGGGTGATATTCCTGCTGCTCCTACTTGGCGTCGAGGCGAACTCTATTCCACCTTGGATTACATTTTTGTATCCAGTAGGATTCACATGAGAACGACTAGTCTGTCTGTCCAAACAATGCAGCATAGCGATCACGACATGGTGGTCTTGACATTCACGGAAACGGTTGAAAACTCTCGAGATCTCTGGGCCTTTCCTATCAGAACAGGAACTGGTAGGATTCGTTTAAATCTAGATTGTTCAGAGACAAGCAACATCTTGAGGCGTTTCCAGACCTCTGAATTCACGGAATATGGCTATCTTCTAACCCAATACCGTGAATGCAGGACCCACATAGGCAACAGTCTGTTCTCATTGAAACACAAATTCGATCTTGAGGTGCAAAAACGGAAACGTCTTTTGCGCTGGCAGATAAGATCGGCCCGCAAACAAATATCTAGTGTTGCCTACGGACTTGTCAGAAAATTTAAACAAGGCTATAAGAACTGGCTTAAGTCTCACAAATGTATCATGTTGCAGAACGATGCAGAGCTAATGTTTTCAAAAATGAAGAGTTCAAATGCCGCTGAATACTGGAGACTGATAAATGACAACCTTGCTCCTCAACATGCCCTCCAGGCTAACTTGGTCTCTGAGGCCGAGTGGGTATCCTTCTATGCAAACCTCTTCTGCAACAACAATGAGGCCGCTGCTTGGAGGCCTCCTGCACTGTCACATTGGGACTTGGTCTTCGACCATGAGGATATACTGAGATTCATTAAGAACTTGCACAACTCAAGAGCCCCTGGTCCTGATGGCCTAACGAACTTTACGCTCAAGCTTCAACCTGAAATATGGACCACCTTTTGTGAGCTATTGTTCAAAAGGATTGTCAATAACTGCAAGACTCCCACGTCTTGGAAATCAGCAGTGATTATACCCATTTTCAAAAAAGGCGACCGTCGCGATCCAAAGAATTATAGACCAATTGCTCTACTTGATGTACTGGGCAAGGTCTATGCTACTCTCCTCCAACAAAAACTGATGGAATGGTCAACAAACTGCAACCAGATGGACCCTAGACAAACTGGTTTTGTAAAAGGTTTGGGTTGCGGTATTAACCTTTTAATACTAAACCTATTGAAAATGGAAGCTTTACGATCTAACTCCAAGATCTATCTTGCCTTCGTGGACTTGTCCCAAGCGTTCGACAGAATTAATAGAGAACTGCTTTGGTCTAAATTGACCAAATGGAACTGCCCTGCAAGTCTGCTGGCCGCCATTTATGAACTCCACACAAATACGACCATCAGAGTTCGTCTAGATCAAAAAGGTAACCTTTCTTCACCTATTGACACCTTTCGAGGTGTTAAGCAAGGGTGCCCGCTTGCGGCAATCATATTCAACTTGTTCATATCCGATATCAAGGATGTATTCCATGGTCTTCGCACTTTCCCGCCAAAACTCCATGGCTCCCATGTGGACTATTTAGTCTATGCAGATGACATCATTCTGATAGACTCAACTCCTATAGGTCTACACCGTAAACTGAATGCCGTGGAAACATACTTAACAGATAATGGGCTGGTTATCAATAGGGGGAAATGCGAAGTCATGGTCCTTGAAAGACTTCAAGGATCTAATTTGATTCGGCAGAAATTCAAATGGTATGTGAACAAAGAACCCATTGGGCGAGTGCTTGACACCAGATACCTAGGAATGCAGCTAAGTGCTAGCAGAAACGACGCCCCCTGGGTTGATTCAGCCAAGAACAAATGCCGCCAATTGGCATGCCAAGCAGTCTTAATTAATAAAAAATTTGGAAAATTTAGTTTAAGACCGATGCTAACTTTTTTCCAGCAGAAGGTGGTACCGTCTCTTATATATGCTGGCGAAAACGCTTTCGGGTGTGGGCCTGAAGTGTGGAATTCCTTAGAAAACATCTTCTGGTCTAGGGTTCTCCATCTTCCCAAAGGCACCGCTACAGTGTGTATCAGATATGAACTTGGATACATATCTATGCAAGCGAGAGTTGCTTGGAACCTTCTAAGCGTCTTCAGAAAATTAAACGCAAATACCACATTGCCTCAGTTGGACATTTTACACAACCTACATTCTGCCAAGGCCCCTACAATAGCATTTCAATGGAACAAGCTATGCCATGATGTGCTTAGCACGTATGATATTACGATGCAACTGCTGCTCGAAAATCCAGATGCCGCGAAACTAAAGATTTGGAGAAATGATTGGATCCAGACCTGCGATAAACGAGCCAACTCTAGGTCCATGTTTGAAGTGCCGGCCGAGGCAAGAGCATATGGATGTGTACCATCATACTTAGCTTGTTTTCCGGACCAGTGGGCTCGGGCCCTTTACCTTCACTTTAGGTTGAATGTTATGACAACTAAAGAACGCCTCTGCTACTGGACACAATCTCCGGACCTGGACCTTACTTGTCGTTTCTGCTCCACCTCGAAGGAAACGCTTAAACATCTAATCCTAATGTGCCCCGAGTTTGAGACCAAAAGAGTTAACATCTTTAGCCCAATAACAATGAATTATCAGTTCCTCACCCGTGATGACTGGTGGAAAGCCCTGTTTGATGGGTCAAACAGAGTGGTGCTATATGCCCTGGTCTCTTTCCTCCGTGTCATAAAAGATCATCTACACGACGCCTCGGTGGATCTGATCGCTGGGACGTCCGGATGTGCGCACCAGAGGCCATGTCATGGGGAATAGATGTTGAGATGAGGGATGCTACTGATTTGATATGATTGTAGAAACTCTGGCTTGGCTTGCTTTTGTTTCGTCTCTTTTTTTTTTAAAGGGTTGTAATATAACCCAATAAAAATAATAATAAAAAAAAAAAATTATCAAAGATAAGGAATACGTCAGAGGAACATCTCATCGAAAGAACGTTACCAGGTAAGAAGTAACTTTTTCTTCTTGACTTGCTGTGGTTCTTTAAAAGTGTTGGTACTGTGTGATTTTCCTATTCTGCCTTTTCTCTCCCCTTTTTAAACAAATTATTGGAGTGCCATCTATGGTTACACGCTCACCTCTGTTTTGCTAAATAAGTGGTGTCTTAACCTAGACTTGTCAAATAATTAATTAGGGAGGTGTATATATTTCTAGTGACTGTGTTTGAACTTGCTTGACATATTAGTGCCAGTATATATTTACAAGTGTGTTTTTAAAGGATAGTTCCGGGACTTTTTTTTTATTGTCCCTACGGTTCGGCCATGTGTTTTTAAGCATAACTCGGTAGATCGTAGAAAACTTTCCTATGGACCTTACCCGACTTTTCGTCCATTAACGCCCTCGAAATCAGCTGCCATTTTCTGATAATCCTATCATTTCCCGCCATCGCCCTGGCTCACTTGCTTTTGCGGCACTAAATCAAATCCCCCGCCCCTGAAACAGACTTTATCAAAACATTCATATTCCCCGCCTCTATCCGTGACGTGACTGTGCTGCGTAGGCAAACGCGCCCAGGCGTCTTCTACGCGACTCCACACAGAACCCGGAAACCAACACAGATCAGCTCACAACACAGCGCGCCACAATTCGCAATATGAAACTGTACTTTTAAATCAAACCGCAAGATTGTAAATTTGGTAAAGTACATTTATTTGACATCAAATGTTTAGAGAATAATCAGCGATTTGCATTTTTATTTGCTCAGGTTCCAAAAAGTTCGTTTTGAGGCACGCGATGTTCCTTTGCTGTACACAGGGTCTTAGATCATCTCACAATACAGCGCCACAATTCGGAATATGAAACTGTGGTTTAAAAGCAAACTGCAAGATTGTACATTTGGCAAAGTACATTTATTGGACATCAAATGTTTAGAGAATATTCAGCGATTTTCATTTTTCTTTGCTCTCGATCCAAAATAGTTCGTCTTGAGGCAAGCGATGTTCGTGTGCAGTACACAGGGTGTTGGTTTACGATAACATAAGCTCTTCGGTCGCACTGATAATCGCATGGCTGTTCCAACAACGAGGCACTAGGCCACCACAACGGTCTGTATGTTGCATCTAGCCATTAGTACCGCGTAAGGGCATACTTGTACTTGGCGATCGTCCCATAAAATGGTCAGGGTGGTAACATTGTTCACGCGGAGAAGCAACTGGCGGTTATAAAAGCCATCCGCCGGTGTCTGGTACTCGTGACACAGACAATAATGGGTGAAGTACCTGTTTGAAAAACATAAAAAATGAAATTAGTCTCACCATCAGATCTTTATTAAAATTATTCATTTTATATATTCGGTCGGTAAATTATTTCATAGCTAGGACAGTGCAACTGGGTTTTAAACGTCAAGGGGGGGCTGTAGGATACTGAGACAGTCCCCCAGTGCAGGGGTTGACAGGGAGTGCAGGTGGAGAGTGGAAGGGCCCAGGACCGAGATCGCAGACAGTGGACCAGTTGTAGCAGGGGAGAGGGAGAGAGAAAGCAGAAGCAAAGAGGAAGGTTTTGAGGTGCTTCCGTAAAAGGAGACGGTTCTCCCCAAGATAGTGCGCGGTACAAAACAATATGCCACATAGAACGAACAAGTCCAACTTAACCCGTCTTTAAAGCTACTGTATAGTAATTAAATTGCGGTATAAACTCATCTAAAGAGTTACTTACATTATATTTGCATTTTCCATTGTGTCTGTGCGTAGGGCAGTCCTGAAATACCACTCCTTCTATGCAGACGTTATTTCTTCTAATGAACAAACATGAAATGGCTTTCGTTTCTGAAATTATATTCATTATCGTTTCTTACGTGGTCCCGGCCTGTCAAGGTCAAATAACAATAGAACCTTATACTGAGTCGTGGACCATTCTGGCACCCTAGAAAAAATCAAAGCAGCTGACCTTCACTTTGAACAAGCACACATTCCTAGTTAGCTACATTCAGTGTAAGGCCGTCTCACAGGACTTGAAATTTACACTCCATCTTTGCATTTTGTCTGCGTGCTTTGCAGCCCCACAGAACCATAAATACGGAGACATTCTATATTTTTTGAAAAATGATTTATATTACTGTTTGGTTTAATTTAATGCGCAAATGAACAAGGGTGGAGAGACACATTGCATGTACACTGAGCAATCACTTTTATTTACACAATACATAGCTACACATATTCAATGGGCCTGCGACATGAGGAGACTCCAGAGCAAAGTCACAGGTGACACCCGGGTGGTTCGCACTACTGCACGGTGAAGGGAGGGGCAAGGGTGGAGAGACACATTGCATGTACACTGAGCAATCACTTTTATTTACACAATACATAGCTACACATATTCAATGGGCCTGCGACATGAGGAGACTCGGGAGAACAGACAATCAAATTACAATCATTTAAACCGTGATGTGTATTTCTCAATGAGTTCTTCTTTAGGTGGACATGGAACAGAGGCAATGTTGGGTGGCAATGCAGTTGTCCCCTGCACAGGTTCGTTCACAACTCCATTTATGTGCCTATCTAGGACGTCAACAATAAGTTTCTCAATAAACTCATATTGCATATCCTCAAACACTGGTTTGATCACCCATTGTTTACTTCTTTTAGTGAAGGCCTTATTGTAGCGAAGCGTCCCTAAAGTTCCGGTCGTCCTACTTTGTTGACGGCCAACATTATGGTTATGTGCCAAGACTGCTAAAAGAGTCCGATTTATCATGCCCTCCATGCCAAAATGCAATCGTTTTGGCCTGTACTTTAGGCACATATTGTGGAACACCTCCAAATCTCCTGTGTGGCAGAATTCCGTGAGTCCCCTCAAAGCTTTTGTTATAGTTTTATCAAATACAATCTTTTCAATGGCTTTGTGAGTGGGTGATGAAGGAATCAACCACTTCTTCTTCCGTGCCTCCTCTGTGGACAAATGGCCATGTTCACAATTGTGGAAATGTTGGTTCGTGTTCCATCGGTGAACGTTCGTACAGTGTGGCATTACTGACCGCCATTTTTCCAGTAGAATTTCCAACGACCCTCCACATGTTTTTGAGCTCCACCAAAGATGGTTGCTGATTGACTTGGACCACTGTGAAATACCTTGCAATTCTTTTTTTTTACCTGCAGCCGACAATTTTTTATTGATTGATTTTGCAAGATGCCAAACGTCAGATTGGTGATTTATATTTTTGTACTGTTCTCTCATTGTCTTGGCAATTGAAACGTGTCTGTCCGTGGCTATCAGGTCGATCACCATTCCCCGCGATTGTAGTTCTTGCAATGATGCTACAAAGCCAACTTTCTCCATGGCCACTGAGGATGTACTTTGTGACACCTGCACGACCACCCAACTCACAATTTTCTTACTTTCCATGTCCTGAAAGTGGTAGGTGCAGTACTTGGCTGAAAATCCTGGGCTGTCGCACTGTCCATCACCGGCTAGCCTGAACCGTTTGCCCGCGAATGTACTATCAATAGACATTTTTTCCATTCTCCAAGCTTCGCTAATGGCTGGAAATAGATAATCGGTTTGGTATTTGTAGAACTGAGTTTTCGCAATGAAATGGATTCCCACAAACTGAAAGAAAGACTCTAACTTTTTAAAACTTGAACCACTAAAAACGAAAGAAACATTGTGTGTAACAATCACGCTACAAGAATGCAAGATCTGATGATCTCCATCGATGGAACTGTCCTGAAACGTACCTCGAGCATCTGAGTGACATCAACGGTAGTCGTCAATACGTTGGACTCCTCAGCATCTCCCTGAAAGACAGTACTTGAATTATTTTGGATAACAATAATTATAACTGAAAACAAAGACTAGAGGACGAGTACAAGGGTGTACCATTAGGTAAAATAATTACACGATAAATTAAAACTATTGATTTACATGCCTAAAACAAGTCAGTGGCAGAATAGCCAAGTAAGATTACCCGATAGGCGCTTGAAGTGGCTGATGACTGCAATAACGACACGGATGGAGAATCTTCCGCCTTCATATTGAGTGGATACATAAATGGGGAAATTATTGTTAGCTAATGCTACACACTACCGCAAGGCCGAGAGATAAATACGTAAACTTGACTCACCAGTGGAGGGATGTGGACGAATAGAGTGGGAATAGCGGTTGAGAGCAATTTTCGCCTCGCTCGCGGTGTGTTCTTCTTTATTAGCAATGATGTGGAGTACGTGTCAGAGGTAAAGTGCCTGCTGCAGATGCGGTATCGATCACCCATCTTGTCCGCAAAGACTTCTAGGACTCTACTTTCAAGCTCAGAGGGTGGATATTCGCAATATCGGACCCATTCTCTTATCTGATCTATTGTCTTAGGGAAAACATGCATTATAGTACCTTCAGATTTATTATGGGTCTTCGAAGGGCAACCGCCAATGGAACAGGCAGGCATTGTGGAAAGTTCTGAAAAGTAAAGATCAACAATTCTCTATGAATATCAATGTGTTAAAAAATTAAATGACACATAAAAGGTTCAATGCAAGGTATGTTTTGGTTCTTGGAACTATACACGTTATTCACATGCGGATAAGTATTTGAATAACTTTAAAAAAATAGAAAAATAATTTGACTAAACTCAGAACATGTGACTAGTTCCTTGCATGTACTGTCTTGAACGAAAAGAAATTGGACGCAAAATGAGTATGGTACATGGCCTTACCTTGACGAGCAAACAGTTAGATGCAGGGATCAGAGTAGTTTCTTGTCGTAGAACAGGGAGCAGTTCACAGGTTGCAAACTGATGAGTTTCCTCGAAGTGGTCACGGAAGTTCACAGAGACGAAGAGCAGATAACCAGCACCTTCACGGGTTGACTAGCAAAGCGCAAAGAAGTTCTCATTAGAAATATGAAGTGGGTTATAAAGAATTCGAAACAGGGCTGTGTTTGTGAATGAATGACGTGTATATGCCGTGGCATTATGCGGTTTGCAGGGGGCCGTCCAGCGTGAAGGGGGATGCTTGGCAGGAGACACGGGGTCTGGCGGTAGACATGGGAACAACAACCCATGCTCTATAGACCACTTTGAAGTGTACATGGTCTTTGGCACCTCTTGGCCTTTATCGCTCCCTGACAGCTCCACTTGGCAGCACAAGTACCCCGGTGCGAACTGCCTTTGATAGGGCGGGGGGTGGATTGGGGCGGTGGTCGTGCAGACAAGACTCGTTTGCCGCAGGGCCTCACCAAGGAGAGGCCATCTAACTGCATGTAAGAGGCAGGCTGCAGGATCTAGTACATGGAAGGCAGGGGGGTGAGTTTATAAATACCTCACCCTCCCAGGAGAATATATGGGTGCAGTTCACCCTGGAGACCCTGGATGCCTAGGCAGTTAGTCAGCAGCAGGCTGGCCTGTGGTGGCAAGGCGGCACGGGCCAGAGGGGGTCATCTCTGTACCCGGTGCCCAAAAGGATTATTTATTATGATCAACCATATTGATTATTTACCTATAACCATGTTTTGTATCAATAAAATCCAACGGCCTTCCTTTTATTGCCAACGCTTGAACAAAGTGGTGTGGTAAGTATTTTTGGGGTCGGAGGCAAGGCCGGGAGGCTTGATGCCAACCCGCAAAATAACATATGTATGTCTGCTGCATATGGGTTATGTGGATTGAAGGTGGGCGGCCAGCGTGAGGGAGGATGCTGGCCGGAGACATGTGGTGTGACAAGACAAGGCACAGGAAGACTATTCAATGGAGACACACTAGATTCATTTAAAAAATCAAAACAACCATTGTTAAAATATATGTTGGGTTTTATTTTAGATCTTAATTTCAATTGAACATAAATAATAAACATTACACATTGTAAAGTTGCGGTTGCAGCACATCCAGGGAAAATCCGCGGTATTGTCCACTGTCGCTGGGGAAATGTTGTCTAATGGCAAGTACCGCACAGGCAGGTATTACTCTCCGAACGCGGTGTCCGAGCCTCCCGTGAAGCCACCAAGTGAAGCAACGATAGGCCACCAGCCTGTACCACCTGTGAAAATGAAAGATGCAAACTGTATTAAAATGACAACTTTCTTATCACTGTCGATTCAGGTAAAAAATGTCATTCTGCTTTGAAAAAAATTCTATCTAGAAAATGCACAACATGGAACCAATTTACATGCATTCGAATGATGAGACGACCATGAAATAGTAGTGGCATCACTGACATCACAACCAGAGTATACTTACTCGTTACTCGGATTACGCGGACGAACAGTGCCGCAAAGTTCGTGCATAAGCACCATCATCATCCTCAACACGGTCCGTGAGAGGCAGGCTTCCCTGAACTCTGGCAGCTCGGTGATGCATTGCGGACTTGGCTCGCCTTCCGAAATGTAGGCCAAGCACCCGGAATTTTCACGGCAGCAGCAGTTCTCCTCAGTTGGCATTAGCTCGCACCGATTGCACGTGCACCAGGTGGAGACGCCGTCCATGCGACATGGTCCAGGCTCTTCATCCGTTGACTGGTCCTCCCAACTGCCGTCCGAATCCCCATCGTTTTCGCGTGCTTGCCTTTCCAGTAGTTCTTCCTCGGTGTACTCGGGCTCGTACATATACGGCATTATTGTAGCCATTGTGTGGTAAAGAAAGTAAAATAATTTACAGAGATGGTACAGGTGTTCACAAGGCCTAGAAGCGGCGAAGGTAGCTGACCAGAGCACAGAAACGAGTCACAGAATACTCAAAGTAACACAGAGAGAGGAATGGAATCGAAAATCTGCTGCTGTGTGTTGTGAAACGGTGTGTTTATACTTATTGAGGAAAGAGGCGTCCTGCCATTTCCATGGCGACACGTCATTAGCTGAGGCGCAGCGATTGTTGACACGAAACGTGCTTTGGCGTTGGGAAATGGGCGGTACGCGTCTGCTGATGTCAGGCTCAGGGGCGGGGGATTTGATTTAGTGCCGCAAAAGCAGGTGAGCCAGGGCGATGGGGGGAAATGATAGGATTATCAGAAAATGGCGGCTGATTTCGAGTGCGTTAATGGACGAAAAGTCGGGTAAGGTCCATAGGAAAGTTTTCTACGATCTACCGAGTTATGCTTAAAAACACATGGCCGAACCGTAGGGACAATAAAAAAAAAGTCCCGGAACTATCCTTTAAATAAATAATTATATACTTTTATACCAAAGCTCTGGTCAGTGTTTGCTTGTGCTACTGTATTTTTAGCCCTATTGTGTATACTCTATATACTGACTAACTCTTCTTGAGAGAGGTCTGACTGCTCAGCCACAGCTACCATGTAAATCTGGGTGGTTCAGACTGCTACCAATTGGGTTTACTGCTAACACCTGTAGTCTTAAACTTTTTGCAATGGTCCCTAAGGGAACTGCACAGGTTTCCGCCTAACAGTTTGATGTCTGAGAAGGGTTCTTTTTGGACCCCTTTACTCTTTAACTATACTGCACCTAACCTAAATTGCTTAATCTAATGAGTGTTACACGATTGTATAATTGTTAGGCAGAATCCTGTGCAGTGCCCTTAGGGACCACTACACACAATTAAGGCTACAAGTGGTAATACAAGTTCATCTTTGGTACAAGCCTGTACTACTATGTTAGAGTGGTAGCAGTAGCGGAGCAGCCAGGCTTATCTCAAGAGTATATGAGCAGTAGCAGAGATTACACAAAGTACCACAATTACTGTGACTCAAGCAAAAACTGACTCAAGGTTTTCAGGTAAAAAATATAAGTACATTTATTTTTAAACCATCAGTAAAACACAGCAAGTACCTTGTCATTAGGCATACGGGTGTTGTAAAACAAAAGTGTTACCGTGAATACATTTGCGATACATTTTTGACAGTTCGGTCGTGTTAAAGAAACACATATCCGCGGCAAGAAATGTTACCGGGGCAAAAGCACACTTAGCACCTGGGCTAACCAGAGAGAGTTGGGGGCAAAAATCACACACAATACTTTTGTCAAGGCAGACAGAATCTGAGAACACTCGCTGACAGAAATACAAAAAGTCAATGTGCCGGAGCCAGTGTCAATTGGAACCAGGTCCCTGTTGCCGAGGATAACACAGTCAGACAGTTCAAGATTCACGTAGCCAGGAGTACTTAGATATTGTTCGAACGGGGAAGCAAAAGTTATAAGGAGGAGGGAAGACAAGGGCAAGCCTTGGAGGTGAAGAAAAGGGATTCACCCTGTTTCTTGAAGCTTAACACAGTACCTTATTCAAGGGAAGAGCTGATGTCCCGGCAGTTGTTCCTGGTAGTTTCCTGCAGACGCACGGCTCCTGGAGCTTTGGTACGAAGGAGGACGTCTGGAGGGGTCTGCACCACACAGGGATGAAGCAACGAGGAATAAAAGGTGTGCTCCTTAAAAACAGGAGAGGCTCTTCAGATGGCTATCCGGACCACTACAGCAGTGTGAAGCGATTTCGACCAAGAAGAGGATCCTCTGGCTGTTGGAAGATGAGCTGGTTATCCCCACCAGGCTCAAGGGAAGAAGAGTCCGGACTGGATCTTCTTAGTCGTTGAAGGGTCGATAGCTCAGGACTGCATCAGGGCTTCACAGGGACAGGGTAGTTGCAGCAGTCATCTTTCTCTCCGCTTCTCTTCGGTTCCTTGTAGTTCCAGTGGCGACTCTGACTTCGAGCCCATGAGACCTGCCTTTTATATGCAAAACCCCCATTCACACAGCCTGGCTGTCAATCACGCAGCAGGGGGGTTGTCCAGCCTGGACAACCACCTCAGCCAATCATGGCAAAGTGCGACTTGGGTTTCCTAGGATATCCTGTGCAGGGAGGGACTGCACCCCTTACTCACATTCAGTCTACCTAGACACCCAGGCGCCAAAAGGATAGCTTCTCTGCAGAAGCCCACCAAAAGACGGAGAACAAAGAAGGCAAACCTGGTTTGCCGTGCAAAGTAAAACACAAGAAGGACTTTAACAAAAAGAAATGGCGAATAAACCCGACCGGAGCCAAAAGAAAGACAATTTGGTCAAGCGGGTTTATGCTTGATGCTGCTAAACTAGCCAAAAGCAATACTATGTTTATATAATATAATCGCGGTAGAAATGTTAGGATAGATACCACTGCCACCAGCCAAGTCTAAATGTTAAAAGAGCGAAACAATGCTCTAGGAGGTACAGATAAAAAGGGCTAAGGATTAACCCTTTCCAGTACTCACTGTAAGATGGGGTGTACTGGGTCTGTGGTTCAAGTGACTATGTAAAGTTAATGGCAACTTTACTTTCCTCTGGGGGACAGTAGTCAGCCCCAGGGAAATGGAGTCAGAGGGGAGTCTCAAAGACAACCCTGTGTTACTGCACTGAAGGTGCTGTGTAACGCACAACAAAAGGGGGCTCCTGGAGTGGTGTGCTCCAGAGCCCAAGATCACACAAATAGTAAATACACACATGGCAAAACGCATGTAAGTGTGGACAAAAGGTGTACACTCTTACCAAGTGAAAAAATAAACTCCAGAAATCCAGCAAAGCTGCTGGGGGACTCACTGGGTGAGGGAAATTAGCCCTAGAAGGAGAATTATCCCTAACAATAATAGTACATATTTTTCAGTATAAACTACGTGAGTTACTAAGATATGGTCTTTTTTAGACTAACTGAGTCTAACAGTCGGAGTTAGAACTAACTTGCTGGAAACCCCTCTGCATACACACTGAAGGTTGGTCTCTGTGAACACCCCACCAGAGGAATTCAGAAAAACTTCATAACGCTTCTTGATACAGAGTTGAGGGTATGGCGAGGGGGGAGGGTGCATCCAAGGTCTCCAACACCCAGCAGAGAACACTTACTGGGAGCTGCTGGCGTGACCAGGGCAAAATAGGGCAGTCTATTACTGGCTGCTACAGCCGATAAAAGGATGCACTTTATACGCTCTGAGATACGGTGTGACTGGGGTCAAATGCCCACATCGCACCCATTCACTGGTTCCCGGCAACTCGCTGATGTCTTCAGCCCCTCCATTTTCAAATGAGAATGCCCCAAATCACTTCAGAGCCTAGAAATAGATGCTACAAGTGGTCTCTCGCCTCAACTGTTCAGAAGCAAAGCTAAGAAATGCATCAGATCAGCACTAGTCTAGGTGTGTCCTAGGTTTGATGGCTGTTTGAGATGCAGAGCTTTGTTGGATGTTGTTTACCTGTCAAGGAGCACCTTGGCTCCTTGCTCCATTTATGCCATTGTTCGCATGTTTTATTTGTGGCCATACCATCTGCTGCAAGTGTGAATGATTTCCAGCTGTTACTTTGTTTCAAAGCATAGGGTACTTGAAAGTAATTGTTTTTCATGCTGAAAGTCAATTCAAAGTTTATTGTGAATCATTGTATAGATATATTACTTTCTTGGTTTGGTTTTAATCCAGTGGCATAGCGGTGACAAACCTTTGGGGCACATTTGTAAGTATTGTTAGGCCTTGTTGCTGTGACTTCTCACCAGGTGATCTATAGTTTGTCAAAAAGGTGAAGTCTGGGGTCTTCGGAGTGCGACCACCATTGTGAAGCTGTCCTAGTGCCCTCTTCCCAAAAGAAGCATTTGAGGATTAATGCCTGAAGCCTGGCATGTCCACATAAAGCTACTTGATGCTTATATTTTGAGATGTACGTAGTTCCATGAATCCACTTTTCATTGTCCTGAGTCAATTGACTCTAAGAGCTGATGCATGTAAGAAAGTAAACAAAGCACAAGCACCTGTCAACTAAGTGGAACCTGGAGCAAGACAGTGATAGATGTAATGGCAGCATGTTGTGTGTATAAACACGAGGGGCATGCCTTCACGCTTATTGCAACTGCTAATTGCCAGTTTCAGATTGTGTTGTAAAGTAGCACATTATTCCTACATGCCTACTGAATATATATTTTGAAATGCAGCTTGTGATATATGTACGGGGAGGGTTGTTGATTAGCACGGTCTTGATTGCTCATGAGCACTCTTGAATGTATAGTCCATGTTCTATAAGCTACTCTAAGCTCAATATCTTTGTTGTAGGTGCAGCGGCTATACAGGAAGTACCTGCGGGCAGAAAGCTTCCGAAAAGCGCTTGTTTATCAGAAAAAATATCTTCTACTACTTCTCGGGGGATTCCAGGATTGTGAGCAGGCCACCCTTTCCATGATTGCGCGCATGGGTGTGTATCCTTCGCCCGTGGACCTCCAGGTTGTAAGCACACACTCCTATGCCTTCACCAAGTTC
This sequence comes from Ambystoma mexicanum, assembly GCF_040938575.1. NCBI lineage: Eukaryota > Metazoa > Chordata > Amphibia > Caudata > Ambystomatidae > Ambystoma > Ambystoma mexicanum. Next base: position 902,041,698 of record NC_090931.1, on the reverse strand, counting down.
AGATCTACTGTGCGAGCAGTCATTGCCATATCCAGGTGAGAACTGCGTATGCTTCATGCTATATTAATATTATCTGGTGCTATGGTAAAACTGATCTACTAATCCAGATAACATTTTTATACTCTTACAGTGAATCTTATAATTTGAAGGTCTGAATCAAAAAGGACTACTACATGTAGCTTCAGGAACATTCAATGTTACCCTCTGTCTAAATTTGTGTGTGGATGAGTATGCAGTGTTTCTGTCAACCACATTTTGTGTCTTCTACTTTGTCGACCTTTTGTGTGTTTTAAATTTGTGGGGGTTACAGGGAGGGAGGAGTGTGTTATGATTAAAAGAAGGGAAACAAAACGAAAAAAGTAGACCTAGATGAGTAAATGTAGTAGGTGGAATCACATTAGAACCATATGTTTAATGGTATACGATTGGTGGCAGGTACACATGGAGGCAAAGGCACTTGTCCCTGTGGAGAAAGTATGAGATCAGAAAAGTTCTCTATTTGAGTATCTGCAAAAACAAGATCCTTCTATTGGGGTGGAGTTGGCCATGTGGGATTAGAAAGTTGCTATTACTGACTTAGTTGGGCAAAGGATCAAAATAAATCCGCAATTGAGGATCTGCTGTATCCGATACCTCCTGTTGCAGTGGTTGGGCACTGATCATCACTAGCTGAGCCTCTAAAGTAGAAACTGGATCAACAAGACTGCTATTGTTCTCTTAAACAAGAGGTCCCTAATCAATGTACAGGTTAACGTTACTGACAAATCTGTGCATTTTCACATTATAAGCACAAAACAGAATGGACAACTACTTAGCAGTGCTGCAATAATTAATAATCACTTTAAAAATGAGTTTAAAAGAAATTCTCCAGCATTGGATCTTTCATGGATATTTCCCATCGTCAGGCTGGGAAACTCTTGGTAACTTTAACATAGTGTTTTCCTATGGAAAACGTCCACACTGAGTGTCCTATAGACGTCTTTTTGGGTGCTTTAGGCTGCACCAATAGGACGACTAGTATAAATGGGCCTGCCCCGCAGCTTCCCTTCAGATTTTCTACCGTCTCCAAACTGTTAGGATCACCTCGTGTTTTCTCTTGAGTAAATTGCAGGCTTGAAGAAATCCTCGTTTCGGCCATGTGTGTCCTGCGGCCTAAAGAACATCTACGAAGGGAATGGGCATGCGGACTGTCTGTATTGCCTGTATCCCAATCATTCCGCAGAGAACTGTAAGATTTGTCAAGGTTTCGCCCAGAAAACGCACAAGGACCGTAACCAGCGGTTGATTTGCAGGTTGAACAAAGGTACTTATCCGGGATCGGTAGTTGGTTCCGCCCGCAGGGCAGGTCCTCTACTACGGCTCAGATGTCTTTGCATCTGAGGGTGAAGTCGACGGAGCCCCCGTCTAAGAAGCAGCGCACGGGGGAAGGCCCAGCGTCGGGTTTGGGGAAAGGCGGTGATTCGTCTGGACCCAGGCCGGTGCATCAGGTGAGAGGGTTGGGATGCCCCTCTCAGGACAAGGCACCAAGGGCAGAGAATTCGAGGGAGGTGAGTGCCAGGCCCGAGAAGTCAGCAGCGCTGTCGCACAAATCCTCGGCAGCTAATGAGGAGTAGTCAAAGTCACACGCATCCTCCTCCTTGTCGACAAAGAGATCTTCGAAAGACCAGCGCCGGTCTTCTTGAGGCCTTGAGTCTTCCAACCATTGATCCAGCTCTATGTCCAAGTGGTCCTCTCTGCCGGAGAAGGCTAGGCCGGTGACAGCCTTGTTTCCCGTGGGCGACGAGAGACCCTCCGTCGACATAATTGTGCTGCCTTCTCTTCCTTCATCGACCATTGTGACGGCACCGTCATCGACCGAGCTGGCTACCTAGTCGACGACCGTGGCGGCAAGTGCGCAGCTACTGCATTCCTCTGCTCCGCTGGGGCCTAACCGTGGTCTGTTGCCTTCGGGGGAGGTGCCGTGGCAGTCTGGGTCTGGCTTTGGGCCTTTGCTCCAGTTGGAGATTCTTCAGCGAGACCCCTTGACATATACTTTGGACTCCAGTCCGGAGGAGGAGAGCCATCCGTTTTTCGATCCGTCGGCGTTGGAGCTGCAGCCGGCAGAGCCATCCACGCCGCAAGGCCTCGGGGCTGTCCCGTCTCAGTATCCGTTAGTGAATCCGCACTCGTTGCTGTCAGTGCAGGTGCTGAACACGTTGCAGTCGCTCCTCAGACAGTTGTATGCACGACTCCCGTTGCCTCCTAGGCCGGTGGGCCCCTTGGAGCAGGATTTGAGGGCTGTATCGCGACCGAAGGATGGTGTGGGTACCCCTCGCCAGGGCCTCTCATGGAAGTTGCCAGCGCTTCGGCCGCCGGTGCCATCTGGAAGAAGAACTTGTGGATTCTGATCCTGATAGTGTTCCACGCAACACTCTGTTGACTTTTTCGCCCAGGCTGCCGGATACCTGGGATACAGACACAGAGGTGGATCCCCCGAGTAGCCCGGACCAACCTTCTCTGCCGGATGACGTGGGCGCCTTTCATGCCATGATGGCAAAGGCTTGTCTTACTCCGGAAGAGGAGCGAAAGGACTGTTCTTTAATTTGAACATATGGGGAAGAGACAGAAGGCGGTCTTCTATGCCCCCATATTGGACCACGCCATCGTTCTTGGAGCCTGCGGTCAAAGACCGCTTGGAGAAAAGGTTTAAAGCGCCGGAGTCTTCACCCAAGTGCTTCATGTCGCAACCCACTCCGGAGTCGGTGGTGTCGGCGGCAGCTAGTCGGAAGGCGCGTAGGCAGCACACGTGTGCGACGCCCCTGGACAATGAGGGCCGTAAGCAGGACGCTTTTGGGAAAAAGGTGCTTACGGTTGGGCTACGACCGTCAAGGCAGCCAACTCCTTAGCCATTAAGGCACTCTACGACAGAAATGTGGCACCAGTTGGCTCCACTATTGTATTATCTGCCTGAGCAACAAAGGAAGGAGGCAATGCTTCTGGTTCAAGAGGGGGAGGAAGCCTTCAATCATAGCATTAATATTGCGGTGGACTTGGCAGAATCTGAGTTTAAACAAATCAACAATGGTGTTGTTCTCCAGAGGCAGGCTTGGCTGCGCTGTACCTATTTTCGGCCTGAGGTTCAACACAAAGTGTTGGACATGCCCTGTGAAGGTGAGCAGCTGTTTGGGGAGAACATTTACAAGGCATTTAAAAATATGAAGGAGGACTCTGATATGGCAAGATCTCTGGGGACACTGCAGAGTGGACACCCATTTCGTGCTTTTCGAGGAGCTTCTGCTAATTCTGCTAATGCCAGATTTGCAGGCTCTCGTGCAAGGGCTACGGTCGCCCCAGTTATGCCTCCCAGGGGTTCTGACGTTCTTTCCAGTCCATTCAGAAAAACAGGGACTATTAAGCGCAGCAGGAGAGGGGTCCAGCCGCCTCAGTTAGTAGCAATGACTGCCATATGGGCAGTCAACTAGGGGGACGAGTGGCGTTTAATTACGACAGACGGATGGGTGCTGGATGCAGTCCAATTCGGCCACTCGTTTGAGTTTCGTCATCCGCAACGCCCTATTCCACCAGTGAAGGTGTCGCAGCCGCATCTACAGGTCCTGCAGCAAGAGGTACGTCTAATGTTGGAAAAAGGGGCGATGGAACCAGTCGCGGTGTTGGAACATGGCCAAGGGGTTTACTCGCAGTATTTTGTGAAACCGAATGGAAAGTGGTGCCCCATTCTAGACCTTCGCCCACTGAACAAAAATGGGAAACGCCAGAAGTTCAGGATGCTGACGTTGCAGGACGTCGTGCGCTCGGTCCACCCAGTGGAATTCTTTGCGTCGTTGTATCTTGAAGACGCTTATTTGCACATCCTGATGCTTCCCAAACATCGCAAGTTGCTGTGGTTCATGGTTGGCGACGAACATTACCAGTTTCGAGTTCTCCCTTTTGGCCTCAAGTCGGCTCCCAGGATGTTCACCAAGTGCCGGGCTCCGGTAGCAGGCTTCCTCTGCAGGGAGGGACACCACGTTTATCCATACCTGGACAACTGGTTAGTCAGAGTTGCGACGCCTCAGAGGACATCACTGTCTCTACTGTCTCTACATGCATCCGTGCTCCTGTTACAGTGGCTGGGGTTTGTGGTCAACTTTGCAAAATCCTGTCTGACGCCATCCAGGGACTTGGTATTCCTCTGGCCCAATTTCACATGCAGCTCAATCTGGTGAAGCCGTCTGTTGTCAGAATTCAGAAGCTGATCTCCAGGGCGGCCTCGTGTGGGCCGGGAACATCGGTCACGGTCTGGGGTTACATGTCTTTTCTCGGATCCATGGTGTCCTGCATCCCACTCATCCCGAATTGTTGACTGTTCATGCGGCCAGTGCAGGAGTTTCTCGCGTCCACTTGGTCGCAGAGCCTTGGTTCCTGGTCCGACAAGGTTATCATCTCCCGGGCTCTGGCAGATGCCCTACGGTGGTGGACTTGCTCCAACAACATAGTGAGGGGCATGCCCCTGCTGGAGCCGGATTTTCAGTGCACGATCGTGACGGATGCTTCCCATGTGGGTTGGAGAGCGCACCTCGACAAGTTTCAGGTTCAGGGTTTATGGTCCCTCAAGTCGTCATTGCACATCAACATGCGGGAGTTGAAAGCAGTCCACTGGGCTCTGAAGTATTTTCTGCCTCTCATTCAGGGTACAATGGTCCGAATTCTGACAGACAACACCACCACAATGTTTTATCGGCGCAAGCAGGCAGGCACGCATTGACAGCCCCTGTCCCGGGATGATTAAGCGGTCTGGCATTGGGCCATTGCTCACAGGATTCACATAATTGCTTACCATTTGCCAGGTATTCGGAATGTTCAGGCGGATGCTCTCAGCAGGGATGCAATTCAGTTGCACAAATGGAAACTGAAAGACCCCTAGGTGGTGAGGATCTTCAAGAAATGGGGGGTCTCCCCCTCTGGACTTATTCGCCATCCCAGAAAACAACCAGTGCTGCTCTTGGCCAGCAGGGTGGCTCATCCGGACTCGAGTTGGGAACCGTTCTCATTCCCGTGGATGGGTCTCTTCGCATACACATTTCCTCAGTTTCCTCTGATCCGAAGAAAGATCCAGATGGTGTGCAAGGTCCAGTGCAAGGTGATCTTGGTGGCCCCGTTCTAGCCCAGGCAGACCTCCTTCTCAGACCTGCTTCACCTCACGGTGGACAACCCTCTTCATCTGGGGTCAGAGCCGGATCTGTTGTCGCAGGACAACGGAAGGGTGTGGCATCACGACCCGGCATCCCTCAGTTTTGCAATGTGGCTCCTGACCACTCCGAGTTTGTACATCTAGGAATCCCGCAAGATTGCCGCCGGATCTTGGCTGCGGCAATGGCGCCGTCTACCAACGTGTCTTCAAGTCGGAAGTGGACTAGGTTATGTGCCTGGTGCGCGGAGCAGCCGAATTTACAACCATTAGAGGTCTCACCAGCTTAACTTCTGCCGTGTCTTCTGCTGCTGGCGAAGGGTGAGGGGTGGCTGGCGTTGTCTTCGATCAAGGTCCACTTGTCGGCCATCTCTAGGTTCACGGGACGCACAACTTTACACCTCTGTTCAGTGACAGGTTGGTCAAGCACTACCTCAAAGGCCTTTTCAGGACATTTCCCCTGGAGAAGAGGTTTGCTCCGTTATGGAGTCTCAATGTGGTCCTCTCCGCTCTCATGAAACCACCATTTGAACCTATGTCGATGGCGACAGTGAAGTTCCTCACGTGCAAAGTCACTTTTCTTGTGGCCATTACATCGGCCAGGTGGGTTTCTGAACTGCAGGCACTGGTCATCGACCCGCCGTATCTGCTCTTCACGTGGGACAAGGCTCTCCTCTCTACGAAGAAGGAGGGTGTTCTCCTGGCTATCTTTCTTTTGTGGTTTAAAGAATTTGTTCTTACACACTGGTTGTTGCGATACAATCTTGCTTTTATTTGTGCAAGTGGTAGGTTTTACTTCAATTGTTGGTATGCATATGGTACATCTGGGGCTCTAACATCCCCTTGTTGTCAGCTGACACGTGTTTCAACCCGTGGGTCTTTATCAAGGCTATTGTTGTCAAGTCTGGTGCCCCCTGTGGTGTCCTGGTACATGTTGTGGGTTGCTGTCCTGTGGAGGCAGCGGCTCCTGTTGGCCCCTGTTGTCTGGTGAGCGAGAATTTCTATTTTTGTTTAAAAGACGCCTGTGTGCTCTTTTCTTCATCTGCCGACAGCGGGTACCCATTGTCGGTGAAGTTCTGTGCTCCTCAAGGGCGAAGATCCATCGAAGATTCTACAATGCCTCTTGGGCCTACTTCGCACCCTCCGACCATGATCACGGAGGTGAAGGAGGGAAGCTCCCTCTTCAGGCCCTGCACCAAATGCGGGCTACGGAATGTGTTTGTGGAGGACAAGCACCTTCAGTGCCTCTACTGCCTGCACCCCGACCACAGGGAAGTTGAGTGCAAGATATGCCTCGGTTTCTTCAAGAAAACTACAAAGGACAGAAGTAATAGGCGGGTGGCATGGCCCAACGGCAAGGCCTCTGATCTGTGCTCTGAACAGGGTCATGCCTCACCCTGGACCAGCCGGTCAGAGGAGCGGTCTTCCAAGTCCTTTATGGTTGCCTCATCCGTGAGGGCCGAAGATAAAGCCAAGTGCCGCAAGTCTGAGTCCACCGGGTTCGCTGCAGAAGCGGGTCCCAAAGTGGATAGGGTGCGATCAGCATAACCTTCTGCTTCCATTGCCAGCTTACCATCAAGCTCCTCTTCAAAGAGGAAGTCATCTACCCCGGCTAAACTACGTGAGAAATCCGAGATGCCGTGGCCAGAGGAGAAGAAAGCCGAGCAGCCCAGGAGAAGAAAGCCGAGCAGCCCAAGCAGGCTCAACCGGCACAGGCTAAAACCTTGTTGGCGACCCCCGTCATCGACTACTTCTACCACGACAGCTACGGGCGCTGATCCTACAAGGGTATCTCGTACGGCTCCGAAAGTGTCCCAGTCCCCAAGGCGCAACACTGCTGCAGTGACTGACAAAGTCTGTTGGCACGCTAGAAGGGGTGAAACCGGACCAGGCCTGGCTTCAAGACCCTCAGGTGGAAAAAGAGGGGGGGGAGCGAATAGGCCCCCGAAACAGCCGTCCCAGGCCATTGTCCAGACCATGGAGGTCTCGTCCATGGACGAAGATCAAGAGTCCTTGCATATGGTCCACAAGGACGTTGAAGAGGAGGACGGTGCAGGGCCTAGTTTTCCTGTTCTGCCTTCTCAGCCGAGAGACATTTCCATGGATATTCTGTCAACTCTACACACCTTGGTGTCAGAGATCCAGATGAGGATGCCTTTAGTTCCTATACCTGTGGTCCCTCAGGTCCACGATCAGCCTCCAGCGAAGAAGTGCAAGCGTTATCCGATGCCCCCATTTCAGCCTCCTCCACCACTTTGGGTCCCTTCTCCCCCAGCCGACACGGGTACGGGTATGGATATGGCCTCGACGACGGATGATGACAAAGACATTGTCGCAGCAGACTGTGAATCACCACATTTGGATGCTCGACATAGTGTCCCAACCAGACGAGGTGGAGGTTGAGGCCCCCAATCGTGCACCCCATTGGGAGGCCAGCTGTCGAAGTTCATCAGCAAGTGGAGAAAGATCACCACCGACAGATGAGTGCTGGAAGCTCTCGCCCAATGACAGACCCTGGAGTTCCAATGCAGGTGTCCGTGGATCCTCTGGTTCCCCGCCAGGAGCAGTACATCTCTCAGCTTCTGGAAGAGGTACGAGCCATGCTGCGAAAAAGGGGCGATAGAACTGTTTCTCCAATGGCTCTAGAGCTCCAGAGTCTAATACAGATACTTTCTAGTCAGAAAGAAGACAGGGGGCTGGAGGTCCATCCTAGACCTACGATGTCTGAACAAATACCTTAAGTCCCAAAGTTTAGGATGGTCACGTTGCAACACATGCTCGGCCAACTGTAAAGAGGGGACTTCTTGAAGTCGTTGGACCTGGAGGACGCCCATTTCCACGTCCTCATTCACAAGAAACATCAGAAGTTTCGTAGTGCAGGGACAGCACTACCAGTTAAAGGCCCTACCTTTCGGCTTGAAGTCGGCCCCCAGAGTGTTCATGAAATGCCTGGCACCAGTGGCAGCCCATCTGTGTCTACAGGGCATACATGCATACACATCCATGAACGACTGGCTGATTCGCGCAAGCTCACAGGAGCTGACCATCGGACACAACGAGACGACTGTCCGGCTACTGAACGATCTGGGATTCTCCGTCAACTATCCGAAGTCCTGCTTAACGCCATCGCAGAACGCACTGTTCCTAGCCACCAGACTCAATACAGTGTCTTGCCTGGCATCGCCCTCGGAGGAGAGGCTAGCAGCCATTCAAGGAAAGGTGCAAAGGCTGTCATCGACAAAGACGGCCACGATGCAGGCCATCAAGTCGTTACTGGGCATGATGTCATCATGCATCTACCTCGTTCGTTTCTTCAGGTTGCTGATGCGACCCCTACAGGAATTCCTGGACTTTTGCTAGATTCAGGTGTCCAGAAGCTTCACAGACAAGATCTCTCTCAACGAAGAGTTCCGTCAGGCAATAGGATGGTGGGTCGTCCGCTCCAACATTGCCCAAATCACAGGGTTTCAAAACCCCCCCATCCAGGAGATGGTCAACATGGATGCCTCCCTGGAGGGTTGAGGAGCGCACACCGGACCTCTGCACGCCAGAGGCCTGTGGCTGCTGGACGAAAAGGATCTTCATATCAACATCCTGGAGCTATGGCAGTGTTCTGGGCACTCGTATCGTTCATCCCATCTCTGAAAGGCAAGGTGGAGAGGATCTTCACGGACAACACTACCACCATGTTTTACATCAGGAATAAGGGCGGCAACCGATCCCCTGTGCTCTCCAAGGAAGCGCAGGACTTGTGGCGCTGGGCCGTCAGACAGGGGATATTCCACGTCCCTCTCCACCTGGCTGGAGTAAAGAACACCATTACAGACTCCCTCAGCAGGGAACTGCGTTCCTGTCACGAGTGGGAGCTTGGTTATGATCAGGTGGACCGCCTATTCGTCAAATGGGGCAGACCTCAGATCGATCTGTTTGTGACGGTGGCGAACTCCAAATGTCAGAAGTTTGCCAGCAGATTCCACCAGCCGAGGAACCTGGGGGTGCCTTCTCCTCCCCGTGGGAAGGGTTGTTTCTGTACGCGTTTCCTCTGTTCCCTCTCCTGCTACTAGTCATCAACACAATTAGTGTCAATGCAAGATGATACTCATCGCCCCGGCTGAGGCAGATTTGGTATCCGGACCTTCTCAGCCTGTCAGCGTCACCTCTGGTCAAGCTGCCAGTAGTTCCGGATCTTCTCACCAGAGAGGGAGGCGCAATCCTTCATCGCAACCCAGGATAGCTTAACCTGAGGGCTTGGCTCCTGCAGCCCTAGAATTTGGAGGTCATGAGTTGGCAGCGGACTGCAGGGAGGTCCTCGCCAAGGCCAAGGCGCTGTCGATCTTGAAGTGCCATGGTCACAAGTAGAAGCCTTTCGCTATGTGGTGCCGGTCACAGAAGATTACCCATCTGAGGGTCACAGCCCCACAGATCTTTCGGTACTTGCTATCCTTGGCCAAGGCCGGACTGGCGCACGCTTCCATCAAGGTACATCTGCCGGCCATCTCCCGCTACACCAGGTCACCAGGAAGATCTTCACTTTGGTCCCACTGACTCGTCAAGGAGTTTCTCAAAGGGCTTTTCAGATCTTTCCCGCTGGTGAAGGCTACTTCCCAGGCGTGTGAACTCAATGTGGTTCTGATGAGCTCATGGGGAACCCCTTTGAGCCTTTGTATCCGGCCCCACTCAAGTTTCTCTCGTGCAAAACAGCTTTCCTTGTGGCCATCACCTCTGCCAGAATGATAGGTAAAATGCAGGCCCTATCCTGCAAGCAACTGTAAATGACTTTCCACTAATCGAGGGTGGTGCGGCGCACGCACCCCTCTTTTATGCGGAAGGTTCAGCCGGAATTCCACCTCAACAAGCCTTTTGTTACCTGTTTTTTTTCCTGAAACCTTTGTTGCCGGAGGATAGGGTCTTGCACTCGCTGGATGTTGCTTGTGCCCTGAAGTTCTACTTGAAATGCACAAAGAGTTTTCGGAAGGCTTGACAACTGTTTGAACTTTGGTCCTGTGAACTATGGGAAGGAATTGTCCAAAGCTTCCATTTCAAGGTGGCTCTCCGGCTGCACCATGCACTGAAACCTGTTGGAGAACCGACCGCCCCCCGGCTATCCGAGAGCCCACTCCACCAGAGCGATCACTGCAACGACGGCATTCCTGTCTGGTGTGCCCCTGCTGGACATCTGCAGGGCTGCTACGTGGAGGTACACACACACACACACACACACACACACACACACACACACCTTGACAAAGTTCTACTGCGTCGACGGGAATTCCAGGAAGGAGTCCAGAGTCGGCCAATCAGTGCTACGCAACCTTTTCGCTTGAGGTGAGCCTATTCCAGAGGTAAGATTGAATTGCTTCTGTTGAACCTTGCCACCTCACGTGGTTGTGTAATGTTGTACTACTATGTATTAGTTATTCATGAGCATGTGAATCCATGCTGGAGAACAGTAGTTACAGGTAAGCAACTTAAACCTTATCTGATCCTTTTTTCATGGTACATAAATCAGGTTTTCCAATGGATATGAAAGGGGCCTCTAGGGGACCCTGACGTCTATGAAAACAAGGCGAGTCACCACACACGATAGATACACCAGACACAAGGTTGTATTCCCAAAGCTAGGGTTTATTGCAAAGCAAAAGTCTCAGTTGGCCAACTCGGTCTCACGCCCCGCGACGTGTATCTCTAGACCTCAAAGGAACGCAAGAGAGTGAATTACGTACATCAGTTACATATATACAAAATGCATATCAAACAATCAGCTATGACATGTTCAACACCCCCCTTTTATTGGGTTTCTTTGAACTTGGTGTGATGATGGACATCTCTGACAACTATGACACCTTCAAACATCTATTCTATTAACAATTTGCAATTTGTGAGTGTTAAGGCATCTTTCAGTTGTTGAATAGAACACAGCGCTTCTGTTCTTGGAAGCGAACTACATACGGGGGGGAAGAGTTGCATTCCGGACCTTGCTATCTATTAGGTGCTATTCGTGTCCTGGGGGCCGACATGCTCTTGCTGGCTCAGCAAAGGGGGGGGGCGTAAGAAAAGCATAATTCAAGCCTTTAGCGGTATTATTCTAACATATTCTACCATATAACGAGACTGGCTGGCAGCTGTGAAATGATTAAATGCCCTGCAGCTCTGCTTCAAGGCTACATTCGGGAGGGAGCCGGGCATTCTTCCTGGCGCTGCCTACATTTGTTTTTCAACAAACTCTTGTTATCCTCTCGACCCTGCGGCCTTGTCCTTTTACGTACAGACAACAATGTTTTACAGTCGAGCAGTGTAAGGGGAAAATATACTGCGAAGCAATAGGAACAGAAAGCAATGAGCAATGGTTAGAAAACAAAATGGTGATTCTTGTTGCATCAAAATGGCCGTTCGTTGGCAAACTCGAAAACCTATATTCTGTCATATCGTGCATGAGACGGTTGGCCCACAGCCACCAAAATACGTCTGCGGTCACAAAGTAGAGGTATCCATTTTTCTAGACTGACAGATAGTGAAGCTTTACTTTGGTTGACCTGCATCATGCCACCCCCCACAAGTTGGTGCTAAACCCCATGTTAAGAAGATTTTTCTGTTTGCAAATCTTCCCCCTACTTCCTTTGAGCACCCAGCAGCACTGCTGGATGTTTCTTGATTCTTCATTGGCTTATATGGTCAGTGAGTTTTTGTTTTCAACCTCGCTTCCCTGCAGCATAAATTCTTGTTTTGGGGGCACTGGTTCACTCTTTTGCATCATCAGTGCTTGGAAACCAGCCCCCTTTGTTCCCTCATCTGTCTTTTCTGTGGCTGCACCTGTCCACCCCCCTACAAACCTTATGTGGAGTGCTGCTATTTGCCCTCATGGCCCCCCTTTTCCATCTTAAAGGCTGCACTGTGTAGCCCATGTGCTTGCCAGCGCAGTAGGGGGTTGTTCCCTTTAATATAACTTATTTGTTTTTACCTGTGCAGCTCGAGCTGTCTTCCCATGCAGCACTGTGCGGACACTTAGTGTCACCTTTTCTTTTTCAGTCGTAGTAATATTTTTGCTACTTTTCATGAACCTCCTGAAAAGGCTGATGGCAGTTAACTTTTTTCTCCCAATGCACCATCACAGGTTGCCTTTTTTACTGTTATAATGGTTTTGTTAGGACCATGTACTCAACATTGCTACACCTTGAGTTTTAAGTCCTGTTTGGAGTGGCATGTTTTTTTATTTATTTATTTAATTTAAAGTGTAAATTGGTTAATTAAAACCTTATACACTATATACCATAATGTTACAATAAAAATGTAAAAATACTTGAGAGAAAATATAAAATACATGGCATGAAAAAAAAGTTAAGAACTTTATAGACTTGCACAGAACCTTTCATATTCATATTACAATTAAGCATGTTTCGTCATCACAGATTGCCTCACATCCAATTATATTTTATTTAGCTCAGTAGAAAACCTCATATTATTCAAGACATGGCATCCTGTCTCCATGGATTTAATTGCTAGGGATGGCTCTCTTCCATATATAAAAGGCAGCACAAATGTAGACCATATTTTCTGCCATATATTTGGCAGACCAGAACTGATCAGATAAAATCATACTTGGGTCACATACAAAGTTACCATAGCCCCTAGAGTTCTATTCCTGTAACTTCTCACATCCTGTGAGTATGTGTCTAATAGATGCTATCTCCCTTTTACAATGTCTACACAGTCTTTCTTCCATAGCTAGACCCGATCAAGCCCCTACATGTTCTCGGCATGGCAATATGTTAAATCTAAGGACGACAATTTCTGTTTCCGATCTTAAACAGATAGTGTCTAGGAGTCATAGGTTTTATATCTTGGATTGCATAGGTCGAATAGCGTTTCTTTTTGGAAAGTTTGAATATACATCCCACTCAAAAGCTTTTCTTTTTGAGATGATTGTAAGCCACATTAATTTCTCTCAGTTTAGTGGGCATCTTCATATTAATTTCTGTGAGGAAAGAAATGTTACTCCTTTCAGATTGGTCATGTATGTTGTCAGTTTATCTCGCATGTGTATACTTTTACCAATAAGGCCCATGAGACTCGCTGCCTCACCATCTCCCAACACAATCTTTATATAAAACTTACAGCACTATATTTTCCAGAGCTTTTTAAGAGCTACCAACCCTAGTTCACTTCATATTGCTTCAATTGGGGCCGATCTAGGGAGTCCCAATAGGGGTTTCCCAATTTTCCCTCTAATTTCCCAAGATTTTCCATTTCTGTGACCCCCACCGATTACAGTGCATATAGGGATCTGGGGATAATACATCTCTTATAAACTTCTAAGTAGCCTTCAATGGAATATCCACCTTTTGTATGTCATGTATTTTTTCATGACATTCCATTTTTTCTGGACTTTAGTTTCGACCATATCAAAATAGAAGTCACTAGGGGGTTGGTTCATAATGGGTATCCCCAAATATGGGTATATATCAACTACTTCAAGAATGTTTGCGTTGATCTTCCATCTATATGACCTTCGATCTTTCTTTTTTCCTTTTAGATCCCCCAAAAACCATTACCTTGGTTTTATTAATTTTATACTTAAGTTGGTTTCTTTACAATAATGCTGTAAGATTTCAAGCATCTTCTGCAGCTCCCCCCACCCCTGGTGTTTTGTCTAATAGTATAGTGTTGTCTGCATACATGAGACAATTTATTCCAAACCCTCCCACTTTGGGAGGGAAATTATTTATTCCAATGAATCTATCCCAAATATCCAACACATAGAAATTGTATAACACCGGGGTAACGCAGCCCTGCTTGAGACCTATGTTTATTTTAGTTTTACCCAAACAAATTACCACAGTGGTTTCTCTATGCATTTCTCTTAGGAAATATAGAATTGTTAGGCATAGCTTCCTATCAGCTCATTTCTTCCATAGTTCCATAGTATTTCCCTATCTACGCAGTCAAACGCCTTTGAGTAATCGATATAGCAGGCATACAATTTTGTGTCTTTTTTTATCCAGTCTATCTGAAATTATATATTTTAGCATCACCAGATTGTCGAGAGCTCTATGATTCTTTCGAAATCCAGTTTGTTGGATAGGCAGGAGATAATTTTCTTTACTCCATATAGTTATACTACCTATCAATAAGGAGCCAGAATATCTTGCAACTACTATCGATCATGGCTAATAGGTGATAGTTGTCTGGGTTTTTCATATCCCCCTTTTTATGAATCGGGACAACCATCGCCTTATGCCAGTTTTCCGGAATAGTCCCACTTTCCCAAATATTTGAAAATATAAGATGTAGAAATACTGCCCATTTTCTTTGATTGCGTTTCAATACGATGTTTGCCAGCCCATTGGGTCCCGGGGCTCTGGAGGATTTCATTTTGTTTATAATTTTTAATATGTCTAGGACCTAGTAGGGAAATATCTAATGTCTATTTATCACGCGCACTCCATATATAGAGGCAGGTCTATCCTCCATATAGAGGAGTTGAGAGATATATTTTTCCCCATACATGTTGTCCTACATCATTGTTATCTTTATTCATATCTACTAATAGATATATTGTGGATAGAGATACCAAAATTTCTTGGAGTCGTGCGATTTGCAATGCTCATATATGATCTTCCAATTTGCGTTGTTGGTACTGTTTGTATGCCTTTAACCAATTTTTAAACCTGGTCTTAATGTTTTTCATTTTTGATATTTTTTCTTCTTCTGTTAATACAGTTTCTTTTAGTATTCTTAATTTCATCCTTCTGTTTTTTCTTCTGTTCTATTTAACTATCATACTTATTCAAATGTGGTTTCCCATGTTTATGATTAATCCACAATCTACAATTTTCCTTTTGAATCATGCCCAACAAATCACCTACAATCTTAAATCCATTTAGTACTATCTCTTGGCCTTCCAGGGGAAGTATATAAAGCATTGTTGAATTCTATCAAATTTTTCTCATCCATATGATCCTATTTCCCCCCGCAGAGCTCTGGATGTTCATATTGTCACCACTCTCCCATTGATGTGAGGTTATTTTTTAAAAGTTTGCATCTGAGTGCTTTGTGATCGCTCAGCTGGGTAGATATATGATCAAAAGATCCAATGATTTTCTTGATCCTCTTGCTAACAGAAATGTAGTCCAATCGTGAGCTAATTTTGCCACTCGACCAAGTATCTTTGTTGTGAATCCCTTGATCAGGTTCTAAATATTTGAGATTTACGATTAGGTCCATATTTTCCCAGCACAGAGGGTACCATGTTTATGAGCTAATCATCTAACTGGTTCCACTTGTCCATCACCTCTTTGACTACATTGCAGTATGCATTGAAGTCACCCATAATTAGTATTTCAGCACCAGGGGATTCCAATAACCAGCCTTCGATTGTGGCTGTAATTATCTCCCCTATACTAACAATGTTTATCCCACCTGGGCGTGAGTATACATGGATAATTAGAATTTCCCCAAAAAAGCCCACGTTGCTGACTATGGCTTATATAACAAAAGGGGAGTAAACAGAGCATTCATATGTTCTAATGGGGAGATATTTGGCCCCAATACATAAACCTCCCGCCAAGCGTCCCTTATTTCCTCCAATAGCCGCTTTGCAAACAGTTATACCCGTCCAATGATATGTCTCCCCCACCCAAGTTTCCTGTAGGGCAAACATATCGCTTTCCTTTAATAGTTTAATTCCATCTATGTGACTGATGGAGTTAAAACCTCTGCTATTCCAGGAGAGGAAAGGGAGTCCCGTTCCATGATCCTCATCTCAGTAATCGGGAAAATATTATCTTTCTGTTATCCATGAATCCGGGTTTTTGGCATCTCTCATCTACCTTCCTTTTTGTATTTTCAGGGATATATTTGGGGGAATACTTACTTCAGGTTTAAGGTTTATTATATTCTTACAAAAAAGGATCTAAAATGTAGTGCCCCATATTGTTTTTGAGTGTTCCCAAATTAGGTCTACAATCTCTGCGGTGCCAAATTGAATGAAAACCCAGTTTTCACAACTTCATTGTTTTGGTAATATTACTAGATCAATATCTGATGATTTAATAGTGTGTAGTTGGGTGACCTTATACAATTGTTCCAATAACCAAGATCTATTCATAAATGGGCTGTCCTCAGAGGTTGCTTTCTCAATAATTTTGATAATCTTACCCAGAATATAGTTGTTGTGCTTTTGCACTATGACGTTACTCTTATTTTGATTTTTATACATAGCCAATTTTTCCATTTCCCGTATGTATATCTCCTTTTCATGAGTTTTAAGGGATAGTGCAGCTCTACTTATTGGTATATTTAGGCATCTTATATCATTTCCCTCTTTGTATATTTCTTCATCTTCGATTTCGCTATTTAAACATCTCTCGTTCTTTCCTTCTTCCTCCACATCTTCACTTTCTATTTCTACAGGTTCGTGAGGATTACTTTTCAGCCATTTTTCTAGAGTGCCCTGTTTTTCAGTTGGAATCCTGTTATATTCACTGGTTTTATTACGATTATTTGAGAGCTCAAATGTATCCCCTACCTCCATGCATTCAGTACCGGTTGGGGAGGTTTCCGCCAGGGCTGTAGTATTTCTTTTTGTACACTTCTTCTTACTTATTCTTACTGTGTTACCCCTACTTTTATTGCCTTTATTATTTGCTCGTTTGCGTCTTGTACGCTTCTTGGATCCATGGGGAAGGTTCAAATCTTCTTCCATGATACTGTTGTTGTCAATTTTTATGTTCTCGGATTTACTTCCCTCCAGCCCATCCTTTTCTATCTCATGGGAGTTCAGATTTTCTACTTCGTTATCAATTATCAAGCAAAGCTCCTCAGGGCCTCCAAATTATCCTCTATCTCCCCCCGTTCAATCCTCAATACTTTCTTTGGGATTTCTTTTATATCCTCAAACCTCCAGAGCTCTTGTGTTCTCTACTGTTTCAATGACCACATTTTTTATCTCATCTTGGTATTTCATTAATTTTGTGCATATTCCAAGCAATATATCTATGGTAGTTGTTATGGCATCAAACTTCTCGTTCAGATTTAATGACTTTCCCATTGTATTCTCCAAACTTATATTCAATGGACTACCAATTTGACTATCTGATTCGCTCCAGGACTCGTCTCCTTCAATACTTACTTCTTCAGCTTGGTCATATTTCTCCACGTCTGGAGTGGCCAATAGATCTATGCCAATAACATTAACCATATCTACAATATTATCAATATTAATCTCTTCTTGTGGTACAATAGAGCCTGGGTTTACTCCCAAAGATTGTCGTCTAAAATCATGCACCAAATTCAAAAGAGAATTATTGTCGATCAAAGAGCTATTCTCAGGTCCCTTTGGTGTATCCTCCTTTCTTTTTCTTTAGGTTTGTCCCCTTTAGTGGGTTAACTCAAGACCTTTGGTTGATCCAGTGTAGATTTTCCATTTGTAGTGTGGTTAGTATTATTATGACTACTATTCCTTTGTATATTTCCTCGTTTCCCTATCCCCTTTATCGATTTAGTTTTGTTTTCGGTCGTAATAGCTTTAAATGTGTTCACCTGTTGGTTTTGCAAGCGTAATTTAGGTGCCATCCTTAATACAATCAGGGCAGTGAGTTATCAGAAATGAAATGGTAGGTAAAATATTCCACAATAATTTAGATCAAAATTAATGTACATCTGTAAGTGCCACTATGTATGTATTTCCCAATATGTCACACTTTCAGAGGTAACGCAATGAAAGAGGTTTACGTATAAAATCTTATATTGTTGATAACTCTGGTATCCTAATAGGGCAACCTGTAGCTAAAAAAAAAAGATTTAGACAGCAAAAGAGGGTCTAGTTACCCAGAAAAAGTGCTCAAGTGCTAAAATGTTTGTATGTTGACAGTCTTCAGTAACCTTCCCGTTGGGAGGAAGGCTTCACAGTGTAATTATATATTTAGAAGGCACCGGAGCAAAAGGGATACTCAGTGCCGAGTTACCAATTCTTATATCTGAAGGATTTCTGTTTCAGTTCAGAAATCAGGAGCTAGGGTACGATATGGTGTAAACATTGAAGCGCAAATTCTCTAAACTTTTCATAAGTCAAAGTCGTAATATATAGCAAAAAGAATATATAAAAGTTATTAATGCCATATAAAAACACAATAGTTAATTACAATCTTACCATAAAATAAATATCAAATATCAAGCAAGTGGTCATAAAAGAAAAGTGAACCACATTTAAGCTTTCAGGTAATATTAGCATTAAATCATTGGATAATGTCCTAAACACCAATATGTCCAATATAGATGACGATTACAAGACCACGTGGCTACTTCCGCAAGATGGGGTAGAGAACTTTGCAGCCCCCAACCATATATGGGTGCCCTAAAGGAGTTATCACATAAAGTATAGTATAGCACTGGATTCACACCGAAAAACTTAATATTTCTACAATCAGAGACTGGGCACGCCCGACAGCTTAAGGAGCTGCCCTAGTTCCGACTCTTTCCCCGCTCCCGCTCTGTCAGAAAACAACAATCAGTAGGGCAATGCTATGAAGTTTCAGTGTCTGTGTTGGAGCCGTTAGGATTGTTAATAATGACTCTCACCGTGGTAACAAGTTCGAACACTTTATCTTGAAAAAGATTTTACACTTCCTGTTGCCAGTGCGACCAGCCAAACAGCAATCGTGATGCCCTTAGTGCAGCAACGGGCTTAACACTGTAAGGGTGAAAGTCAGCTTTTTTTTTTCCCTTGCCATCCTCCAGTGGACAGGGCCACCATCCTTATGGCCACAGAAACAATGGAGTTTGGGTGAAGAGCACGGCTTGCTCACTATTCTCCAAATTAACACTGAAAGCACCCTTGGTGCAGCAACATGCTGTTGGAGATGGCCCTCTGGAAACCCTTGAAAGTCGACCACTGTGTTGGATGGCAGCAAGTGGGCAGGGGGTCTGTCTGGCCCCAAACCACACCACATTCCATTCGGGGTATCTTGGTTGCTAGGACGATCTTGGGAGGCTGGCTGCCCGCTTTTGAAAAGCCACCTTTAAGTTTCAAAATTTTAAAGTCCCTGACTGGAGTGCTGGGATAAACCCAGGCCTGACTTCTGGATAGTAGTAGGGGAGCTGGACCCAGGAATAAAGTAAGCCATTGGAACCCGAAGGGATCTGAAGACTATGATGATGAAGGAACGCGGGAGGACTGATGCAGGAACCAACATTTGCTCAGAAACTACCACTACAACTGTCTACTCAACAGGGGACATTTTTGCAAGGCACATTTCTGACGGATGGGCACAACCAATCTGTTGTCCTGCTCGCGCTGCATTGCCATCCCTGGGCTCAAGAAGTTTGCAGTCTTGCTATTTGCTTGCACCATCTAGCAGCCATCTTTCCTTTTATACATGGCCTTATATCCAGCCTGAATGCTGTAATCCTTGTGGGCATCCAGAGTGCGCTGCTTCAACCCTGGAAACCCCACTTTGCTGACCTTCACCAGAAGAGGCTGCCAGGAACTCATCAGTCAAACCACTGAGCGGCAGCGGTCCTACTTACCCCATCTGGTGTCCATGCAATATGCGTATCTGTTCAGTTTTCAATGAGGGTCTCTGCTGCATCATGGGACGGAAATAGGGTTACTCCATGCTATTCCACGGTCTCCAGAGGAAGCGGACGGCAACCGCTGGTGGACACCCTTGAACCTGTGACTGGTCGCACTACCGCAATGTATAAGGGGTGTTACAACCTTTTCGAAGGTCACAAAGGAGAACAAAGTGTGAAGCAAGAACTTCAGGGCAGACTTCTGTGGAGAGAACGCTACTCTATAGCATCTTTCCAACTCTTGGAAGGGTTCGCAGGAAGAGAGGACTAATAAGAAAAAGAACATTGCTCAGGAAATTAATCTTCTACCACACTCGCACCACCAGTCTACATTGAAGTTGAAAGGAAGAAACCACACCATAGCCTGTAGAGATCATTGCCAAGCCTGACTTTCCCACTTTGCTGCCTTCGCAGGAGGAATGGAAGTTTTAGAGAAGCCATGCTTGAGCTGTTTCAGCAGGCTCCCACCTCACTGAAACCAGCCTTAGAGCCTTCTGCTCCCCATCATGACAGTGCATGCAAGACTCAAACCGTGCCTACAAGGGCTCTGTTCGGAATTTAGCACCTCACAGCAGCATCTCCTCTGATCTGGAATTGGTCTGGTGCCTCTTTGCCCATCCTGGTACTAGACCTGGCTTACGTCCTCGATCGTCGTTCAGGTAGCTGCCGGATGAATGCAGCAACACCACCAAGGGGAAAATCCCCATACTGCCCTGTAGCACACCACAGACAATGTATGGGTCCCCCCTGGGCCTGGTGTTTGGTGTGGAGTGGTTAGGGAGTCATTGGCGAGGACTGGAACAAATCTGAGGGGAGCAGGAATTAACAATAAGTACCTGCAGAGTGTTGCAGTGGAGAGTGGAACGCTAAGTCGGTCTACGGCTTTTATTGCTGCGGTCCAGTGATCAAAAAGAGCTACGCATCGCCTAGCGAACGTGGGGTGACTGCAGAGTATTGCAGTGTAGCGGCGTGAAGGAGAAGGCTGCCCCACTTCGTTTTGCAACGCTCTGCTGGAATCTCAGGAGGAAGAGCCCAGCGGTGAGAAGATCTAGCTATGGCCACTTTGCCAAGGACAGGAATTTGAACGCGGCAACAGGTGAGAAGGTGTGAGCTGCTTGAATCACCAAGGACTTCTATGCCCCCTGAGGTTTGCAACAGCCTACTTCAGACTTCCCTTGCTTTTGGGGATCGCCCAGATAAAATGGGTGGGGGAGTGACATTGGGGGGTTCGGTGCTACTTGCTCAGTTAACCCAACAAAGCCCCCAGGAGCGCGACCAGTTGCCGGCAGACCCACTTGCCAGGGAGCCTTCGGCCCAACCTGCTGATTACGGGAGTGGGCATATAACCCCAATATCGCCTTTATAGACTATGCCATCATGGTATGAACCCAAAACTGCTACATGTAGTGTGGAAATTCTGGCAGGAAAAAGGATGGAGGTGGCGGATATAACAGAGTTGATCTACTGAAACGCTTTACTGCTGCAGGGTTGGAGGAAGGGCTGGAAGAGTGTCCGGATGGCTTGGACTACAACCCCCACCCGATTAGTGCTGTTATGGAAAGTCCATTTCAGACCCCCCAGGGAGGCAGTGCCGTCTCATTTAAACTCACCCAGCAACAAGGGCCCAACTAAGGGTGAGCATGATATGACATTTCACGTACATAGTACTTTAATTGTGGCGCTCACAATATCCTTGGCCCCCTTCGGGAAGCTATATGAATCCTTCAATGACACTGTAAAAGTTCATGGAGATAGAAGTTCAGAGCAGGAAGAAATGCAGTCAATGGTGCTGGTGGCTTGACTTTCAAAAGATATACTGGATCGAACATCCAAAATTGAAAGAGAAAAACGCTCAAGTCTGGAGAGCATCAAAGGAAGAATAGACAACGAATTCTGGCTGAGCCCTAATCTGGCCATTGATCCATCTGCTGAAAAGATCTTCTATCCAGAGCAGAGGTGCTGCAAATCATTGGATAAGGTGATAGAAGGTGCTGTGAACAAGGGTTGGCGTCGTCGAGGCAGAGTACTTGGACAGTAGTGTATCCTTTGCCTCAAATAGGAGAAAGGAGGCGTGATTAGACGCCCAGCTTTGAGAGTAGAAGTAGATATACTTGTATTTCACCAGGAGACCTATTTCACCTACATAGTACTTTAATGGCGGCGCTCACAATTTCCGTGGCACTCATCAGGAAGCTATATGAATCCCTCAATGACACTGTAAAAGATCAAGCAACTCTGATAGCAATGGCCCACTCAAAAATTGTGTATTTAGAAGGCTCAGTGGTAAAGGCCCAAGAGCGGTTCGATAAAGAAGCAGAAGCTTCAATAAATTGACAAAATCACCTATGCGACTTGGCAAGGAGGGAAGAAATGGATAAATCAACTCTGATGGCAGCCATATTGGAAGACTGTAACTGGATGCAGAGCCACTTGCATCTTAAACCTGTTTCTGCTCAGCCTCTTGAAGGTGTGATCGATTAGAACTCAAATATCTTCCTGGCTTTCATGGACCTCGAACAAGCCTTTGATGGGGTGAGTAGGGAAAGGCTGTGGTCCAAATTGACCCTCCCTGACTTGGTGGAAGCTATCGGGGCCTTGTATACAAATACCTCAGTCCAGGTGAGACTAACAGAGCAGGCTGCTCTCTCTGAGAAGATCTAAACATTAAGGGGGCTTAAACGGAGCTGCTCCGTAGCCCTATTTTGTTCAATTTGTATATGTCTGATCTGAGAGACCCCCAGGAATCGATTCCGGCTTTTCCACCTAAGATCAATGGCATTGATCTGCCCTGGGTCCTGTATGCCGAGTATCTGGTGTTTATTGATCTAACTCCTATTGGGCTGCAGCACAGAGTAAAATGTCTTTGTCATTCCTGGATATAAATGGACTTCGGGTAAATGTAAAAATAATCTAAAGTATTAATTATGTCATCAGTCTGCAGGAAAAAGGGATCATATTCCTGGACTGTAGGAAGGGAGAGATTGGAAGTGCTAGAATCTATTGTCTATTTGGGAACTGTAGTAAGTAGAAACATCAATGATGCACCCACCTTTTGAGACTTCAAGCGGAGTCCAAGCTGCTGGCAGCCCAGGGAGTGGCACTCCATAGGAGATATGGGGCCTTCTCAGAACTCCCATTACTTTCCTTCTACAAAATAAAGTTGTGCAGATCCTAACATTTGGGGCAGAGGCAATGTTGAATCTCACATGGAAGGTTTGGGAGCTTCTGGGAGTGTATTTTTGGTGCATGGTTTTACGGCTACCCAACTCACTACCAGTGGCTGCTATTGGATTTGAATTAGGTTTCCAATCGATGGAGTCAATTGTAGTATGGAAAGCAATCTCTCTTTTAGGAAATGTGTGATCAGTGATAACAATTGTCCATTTGAGATTGAGAGGTCGTGACTAAGTACCAGGGGATGCAGGTTTTGAGTGTTGGAAAGAGAAATGTATGGACCATCTGAGAGCGGGGGAGATACCGTTCGAAATGCTGATTGGGAATCCTCTACAGGCCAAAAATAAAATGATTGGATTGTCACCCAGGAATCAAGAAAAGGAAATAAATGTATGCTATGCCTTGATCAAGGGAATAGATAATTAAATAAAATTCTTTTGTACTTGCAAAAGCTCCCCTCTGACGGCTACAGGGAGCTGTTTATGAGGCTATGCCAGAATAATCCTCCCTACGAGAGAGGTCCAGCTAGTTAGAAGGCAAATGGGGAAGGCTGATGCAGGCTGCAGGTATTGTGGAGAGAGTGGGAGTAATGCATCCCTATTTCATCTGGTGGCGGTTTGTGGAGCACTGGTGGAATGAAGAACTCAGTTTCTGGAACCCTTCGTAAAGCAAACAAGGTCATTATCAGATATAGACTGGTGGGAAATGTTTTTAATAGAGGTAACAGTTAGCTTGGTTTTAGCCAGTATAAGATTTGTTGAATGTATTTTTAGAGATTCAGAGGACAATGGAAAGAACATTTTTTTAAAATGATTGTGTTATGACTGATGTGTAATGTATGGTTTAATTGTAACTGGAAATGAAAAGGATGTAATTTATAAAGGTTTATGTAAAACCAAATGCAATAAACATTTTTTTGAAAATAAGTACCTTGTAATGTTTTCAGACACAATCTGTTAGGCGGTGCAGAGCAAATACATAGAGCTCACCTGATGGTGGCAGACCAAATGAGTGAGTCGGAATCCTCTACCCGACTTGAGAAACAGTGGATTGAAGTAAGCACAGAAAAGTGGAACAAGAAACGTGTTAACATACAAAAGTACCCTAATTATGAAGGCATTAGCCTTCCTAACTGTCCCTACTCTGTAAATACCTGGATGTTCGTAACACTTAGCTGTTCATAGTCCCTGTAGTTAGCTATTGCAAAGATGTAGCGGTCTGACTTCGGCAAAGTTAAAATGCCAGTTTCTGGAAGTAGCGTACATCTATTTCTGGTTTGGTCTTGCCTGACTATGATGATATGATGGGTTTTTTATAACGCGCTTAATACCCATAGATTTCTAAGCGCGGACCCAGGGATCGAACCTGTGTTGCTCAGTGTCATCTTGCTTCCAAGCCGAGCACGTTGACCCTGGGCTATCCTCCCAAGACTACCATATAGCTCAGCCCCATCTTGGGTACAGGCGCCAGCCCTGAAACGGCAGCAGTGGTTTTCTGTAGCTCTGCCTTGAGGGTGGCCATCTCCTGTTCTTGATGAGTGGTTTAGTGAGATAGATGGGTAAGGAACATTGATGTATCGAGTGTTTCCTAAAACCTGAGCGTAGTAGCCAGCATTGCTTTGTCTGACTGGTTTATATCCTTGCTTCCCTTTGTTGCCATTTTGGAGAGGAGGCAGAAAAGGGAGATGTTCTGTTTAGCCTGGATCCATCATGTCCACCCTGGGAGGGACGAGCACACTCTTGGGTAAGGGTCACTTAACACCCACTCCCCTTCTTCCATTCCCTCCCCACACATGTCCCAAGGGGAAAAAGTGAGGGGTTCACTGAAGACTAATTCAGAAACACCCCGAACCTCAGAAAGACACCTTAAGGAGGCTCCAGGGGAGCCACTGGAGCCCACAGCTAGCGTCCGTACGAAGAATGAGATTGCAAATGAGATCTTGCTATACAAGGAGATCTCCTGTATATTCAAAGACAAGGCTATTTAAGGCCCCACCTAATGGAAGCATGTTCCAGGCGTTCATAAATACCTACTTAGTAGGGCTTAGGACACTTGCTCTTACCCACTTCGCAGAACTTGCAGTAAAGAAAAGCCCAAACTGTGAAAAGATTTGCACAGAGAGGGAACAAAAACCTAATTTAGGGACTTCAGAACCAACTTGGCAATGGAAGGATCTTATCTACCGGAACCTTCAGTCTGCAGTATTGGATCTTTCATAGATATACATGTTATAATAAGGTTCCTTATTGTCAGCCCGGGAATCCTCAGTAACGGAGCAGGTTTTATTTAAATTGTGAAACTACTATACTTTAGTGTTCTGAGTCGTTTTGCGTCATCTTGCTCGGCATCCAATAAGCAACAAGGATCTCAGTTACTCCCCTAGAGGCTCACTTCAGATTTTAGTTTGCTGCACATTCAAGTGTTGGGAGTCCTCTACCAGTTCTCTGTGTTTCTTCAATATTTTTAGAGGAAGTCAGCTGCAGCACGTCACTGTGTACCAGCTTCATATGTCCCACCAGATCCCTCGCAGGTGCGTCCTGACAAATTCTTGAGCATGTCATCGACATGGATTTTGAGAACCAGGAGTTCCTCATGTGTCGGTCCCTGTTCAACCTCTGTCTGCTTCCGCTCCGCCTGACCGCTCAATGGAAATGTTGTTGACCTTACAAACCTTAATGTCGACACGACAGTACAAGGTGCCTCGAATACCACCTGTTGAGGTCCAACAAGACCTGCCTCTGGATTTTCCTGCACCTTCTAGGTGCTATGACTTGTGTCCCAGTACCTGTCCCTCGCCCTCTTCCAGATGTTCAGGACATTGAACCAGAGGAGGACGTCTTGTTAGTGGATGACACCCCTCCTACTTTAACAGATGAGTATGA
Organism: Ambystoma mexicanum; assembly: GCF_040938575.1. Taxonomy (NCBI): domain Eukaryota; kingdom Metazoa; phylum Chordata; class Amphibia; order Caudata; family Ambystomatidae; genus Ambystoma; species Ambystoma mexicanum. The sequence goes on along the minus strand of NC_090931.1, from coordinate 902,015,907 downwards.
TGACCTCATCCCGGCAGATGGTGAGCCTAATGATCTTTCGGACAGGGATTCCTCCATGACGAAATGGGTACCTTCCATATCCTGCCAAACGTGGAGCAAAGAAAAAAGGTTTCTTACACCACATAGGGAACAACCGAGAAAGATTTTCATCTCAGTCCTGCTCCTGGACATTTGGCAGTATGGCCTTCTGCCCAGGAAGGATCCCTTCACTGCCCCCCAAAAGGGAAATACTTGAAAAGAAAGAAAGATAGGGTGCCAGAAAATGAACCCAAAGACCTATGTACGCATCCCAGCCTGTACACTTTCTTGTCTGAAGCGGCTAGTAAGCGCTTAGCTCTCCCCTCCTCTCTGTGTGCAGTGCTACTGGATAAGGAGAGGACACAGCTAAACAGGTGAGGCTGCTTCAGACCACGCTATCTCAGTTTCCGTGACATTGCTGACACCGGATTACAGAAAATGGGAAACTGTGTAGTATTTCTGCCCGGATGTTCATCCCAAGGTCGTGGACACATTTTTCAATGGAGAGGATCTCTTCGGAAGGAAAGTCGATGGTACCTTACAAGCTGTTCAGACCGGCCCTGACGCCACACAATCTTTGGGGGCCTTGAAGCAACACCTTCAGTACTTTCGGTCTGTGAAATCCTGTTTCTCCAGGATGTGCCAGGACCTCTGGCCTTCCTATCGCTTGCAGTGCTATCGTTCCACACCCTATGCCTCTGGAGACAGCTTCTGAGGAAAGTCTCAGTCCTACAGAGGGAGCCAACATCAGCAAGGGTCCTCTCAACCAAGAGGGATTCTCTACTAAACAGGCCTCATAAGGCTTTGGAACTGCCCCACTTCCACACTTTGGTGAGCTGGCGCCTCTCCACTTTTCCCAATTTTGGCAGCACATCTCCACGGACAAGTGGTTTCTATCCTTGATTCGGTATGGTCGCACCCTACAAATCCTTTTGCAACCATCCGACATACCTCCTTCTCCAAAGGAGGAAAGGCATCTCCCAGCGCTGTGATGCAAAGTATGCACCCACCTCTCCAAGGGTGCGGTCAAAGCGGCTCTTGTGTGCAACAGGGTCAAGGAGTGTACTTAAGATACTGCCTGGTGAAGAGAAAGTCTGACGTTTGGCACTCCTTTCTGGACCTCAACGAAATGTATCCGGTCCCAAACCTTCTGTATTGGGCAAGCTACATCAGCTCCTGAGTTCGTTACAGCAGGGACATTTTCTTTCCTCCCTGGATCTGGAAGACTCTTGCTTCCACATACCCATTCCTCACCACTACAGAAAATTCTTGCGATTCATGGGGGTCGGCCTCCACGACCAATTGAAGGCCCTGCAAATCGGCCTCAAATCAGCACCACAATTCTTCACAAAACGCATAGCTCCAGCCTCGGGCCATTTGCTTTGTCTCAGGAGACATGTTTATCCTATTTCGCCACTTGACTGCACTGTCCCTTCCTCAAGCCCAACTGCATACCAAGACCATGATAAGCTGCTTGTCCTAGCTAGGTTTCTTCATAAATTACAAGAAGTCCTGCATGCTTTCTTCCCAGCAGATGCTTTTTCTGGGAACCAAGCTGAACACTGTCTCTTGCAGCTCTATCCTATCTCCCAACAGAGTGAAGGCAATTCTGGCAAAGACGCGCCTACTCTCCAGGCAATAAGTGACAACGGTCCGTGTCCTAAAATCGGGCCCAGGGATGAACTCTTCCTGTATTCCGCACTGCCAGCTGCACATGAGCCCCGTTTAAGAATACCTAGACTCTTGCTGCAAACAGATCTCAGGGTCTTGGGATGAGCAGGTTTCCTTCTGACCCGCCTTCCACAAATCTCTTTGATGGTGGTTGATACCCTCCAATCTCATTTAGGGTTCCCCCTTTCTTCCCCCAGGCACACTGTGACTACCAATGATTGGCTGGAAGCTTTGGGAGCCCACTCGGGCAACTACCAGAGTACTCTGGTCCCAAGAAGATAAACCGCTACACAAAAAGAATTGGGACTCATGTTCTGGGCACTGAAGTTGCTCCAGCTCCACCTCCAAGGGAAAGTTGTTTGGGTGTTTGTGGACATTTTCTACATTCAGAAACAGGGTGGCACCCAATCTCTACTCCTCTTCACAGACACTAAAACGTTTTGTAGATGGGGTCTAGCTTCTGGGATTGTCTTACTTCCATTCCATTTTCCAGGCAATCGCAACACAATTGCTGTTTCCTTCAGCAACGAACTACCCCACAAGTGTGAATTTCACCACAACTAGGTACTTTGCATCTTCCAAAGGTGTGGTGCCCAGAACATAGACCTATTCGCCACCAGGGATAATGTGCAGTGCACAGCATTCACCAGCAGATTCCTGCAACACAGAAGCCTAAGGGATGCTTTCTCGTTTGTGTGGCCAAGCTCCTTTATTCGATCCTGCCGTTTCCACTGATTCTGAAGGTCCTTCACTCTTACTAATCCTTGTGGTGCTGGCTTGGCCGAGACAGTTCTTGGAGCTCCTTGCCTTCTTATCTGCACCTCCCATTTGACTACCACCAATTTTCAACCTTCTGTCTAGGGACAACTGAGCAGTCCTGAACCCACGACCCATCCTCTCTCAACCTCAAGGTTGGCTCCTGCTTCCCTAGAATTTGCAAAAGCATGTGCACCATCTACAGTTTCATGCTATAATAGCAATTGGAAGTGGTTTACGACATGGTGCGCTACAAACAATGTTCATCCTTTGCGCTTCCAACCTCAGGACGTGCTTCCCTACCTGCTACCACTGCCACACAGTGGCCTGGCACGTTCTTAAATTAAGGTCCACCTCGCGTCTATATCAAGATTCACCCGCACCTCAGGTGCACCCTCGCTGTGGTCACCGCCACTAGTTGAGGAATACATCAAAGGCTGTTCATTTACACCTGTGCGCATGCCCGCCCCACATGGTAACTCAATATGGTACTTTCTAAGCTCTTGGGCCCCTTCTTGAGCACTTGCACAAGATGGATATCAAATTCCACTCATAGAAAACAGCGTTCGTGGTTGCAATTACTTATGCCAGAAGAGTGGGGGAGATCCAAGCTCTGTCTTGTAAACCTCCCTACTTGGTCTCCATAAATCCAAGGTTCAGCTACATACTAATTCTTCCTTCATGCCAAAGGTTCCTTAGTCCTTTAATCCTAACGAGCCATTAGTCCTGCCTGGTTTCTTTTGAAAAAAAATGTTTTATTGACTTTTTTTCCAATTGCAACAATACAACACCCCTTAGTCCCCCTCCTCCCATTCGCTCCCACCCTCCGCAGAGCTGTCTATGACACAACACCACCGGTGTTCAGGTTTCAGGCACCTATTCATCGGGCAGTAAAGATTTACAATATATCTAAGATTTTCACATTTTTGGGACATAGCGGATAACAGAAATCACTGCATGAGTAAGACAAAACCATGCCCCATTCGGGTCTGAATTTCAGGCACTCCCCCTGGATGTTCTAAGTTAATTAATCCATTGCTACTATGTTGCCAATTTTGCTTAGCTATTCATGTTCTGTCCAGGCATCCTTAGCGCTCTGGTGACAGTGAGCTTCTGGGGGAAGGAGAGGAAAATAAGAATACCTCTGAGGAGGTGCAGCTGGTAGTGCCACTTCTTAGAGACGTCAGAGATGTGTGGAGCGAAGGAGAGTGTGGAGTCGAAGATGATCCCAAGGTTTTTAGCCTCAAAGGTGGGAGCAGGAAGAGGGCCAAGAGGGGACGGCCAGAGAGTGCCAGGAAAGGAGGGAGCAGGTGTGCCGAAGAGGAGAATCTTGGTTTTACTGGCATTAAGGCAGAGATCATTGGCGGCACACCACTCCTGGATAGCAGACAGACAGAGATGAGAGAAGAAGAGGTGTCGGAAGGGAGCCTGAAAATGAGTTCTCATCCACATAGCACTGAAAGTTGGGGCCGAGAGCGGCAATGCGGTGGGCAAGACGTGCCAGGTATTGGTTGAACAGCCAGGGAGGGAGGTTAGACCCCTGACGAACACCAAAGGTAGAGCTAATTGAGAGGAAGGACCCAAGTTGGACCTGGGAGGGTCGATCGGAGAGAGAAGTCAGCCAAGCCAGGGCCTGATCAGCGATACCCAGGTTATCACAGAGACGGTTGAGCAGAATGGCATGGTTGACGAAGGCAGAAGAGAGATCAAGTAAGATGAGGACACAGGGGGTGTTGGAATCAAGGTTGGAGAGCAGGTCTTCACGGATGTTCAGGAGAGTAGTTTCCGTACTTCTGGCAGCGCTGAAGCCAGACTGATGGTCATGGAGACGACCAACAGATTCAATGTGAAGATTAAGCTGGCAGATGACCAGCTTTTCCAGGAGTTTGCCAGGAAAGGAGTGATGGCGATTGGGCAATAGTTAGCCAGGCAGGAAGGGGCGGCAGAGGGTTTCTTATGAAGAGGGTGCCCAAGGGAGTGCTTCAGGGGGAAGGGAAGACGCCAGTGGCAAAGGAGTGGTTGCAGAAGTCAGCCAGAGCTGGAGCCAGGGTGTCAATGTGGTCCTTGATAGTTTTGGAGGAACAGGGGTGAACCTGTTTTGACAAGACTTTCATAGATCGGACTTGTCTAGCAACCTCGTCTGGGGAGAACAGGGGACAGGCAGAGAAAGAGGGAGGAGAGGTGGCAGTAGAAGGGCTCTAGGAAGAGCAGGAAGTAGAGAGAGGAGGGGGAGAGGAAGAGAGAAAGGACTAAATGTCCTGAGTTTTAGAGAAGAAATGAGAAGTCAGGGCCATGCAGAGGGCCTGGGAGGGTACAGTAGAGGTAGAGACTGCAGCATGATTGGCCAGCTCTTTACAGATTTGAAAGAGTTCGGCCGAGTTGTTAGATGCCGCAGAGATGCAGGCTTGGATGTGGGCTCTCTTCTTGGTGCGGACAGAGAGCCGGTATCGTCTTTGGAGCAGGCGACAGGCCAGTTTGTCAGAGGATGTACCGGAAGCACGCCATTTCCTCTTAGCCACCCTGCACTTGCGTTTAAGGGTGACAAAGTCGGAGTCGTACCAAGAGTTGCACTTGGCTTTGGGCTTCATGCGAATCCTCATGACAGGGGCAAGAACATCGAGAGTATCAGATAAAGCAGAGTGGGGCATGGAAAGGGCTGTGTCAGGGTGTGAGGCAGCCAAAGGGGGAGTGAGGGGGTGAGAAAGTTGCGGCAAAAAGCCTCAACTGACGCACGCTTCATGGGTCGGATAACCAAGAAGGTAGTTGGCAGTGATGGAGTAGGCTTGGCCTGAGAGGTAGAGCGGGTGAGCTGGGAGGAAAGGAGAAAGTGATCACTCCAGGAGAGAGGAGTGGTGCGAGTGCTAGAAAGGGGAAGGTCTGAAGAGATCAGAACATCCAGTGTGTGCCCTGCAGAGTGAGTCGGGCCAGAGGGGTGAATAGAGAGCGAGAGAGAGTCGCAGAAGTCGCAAAAGAGTCCAGAGGAAAGACGGGAAGCATCCAGGTAGGTGTTTAAAGTCTCCATGAAGGAGGAATTGAGTGGTCGTGACCAGGAGGGAAGAGGAGAGGTCTACCCACTCAGAGCGGAAGGAGGAGATCTGACCAGGTGGCCGATAGATGGTGGTCACAGTAAAGGAATTGCCAGGAGAGAGGGGGAGCCTACAGGCGAGGCATTCGAAAGATGAGTAGGCCTGTGTAGGAATGACGGAGGCAGGAATCCACTCAGGGAAGATCAGGGCTACTCCCCCTCCGGAACGGTTGGATCTGGGCGCCTAGAGGATCTTGTAGCCATCAGGGAGGAGAGTGTCAAAGCTTGTGATAGAGCTGGCTATGAACCATGTCTCGGTGAGACCGAGGACATCGAGGTCAAGTACCTCCCGGAGGGAGCAGATGTCAGAGGAGTGTTTGACAGCTGAGCTAGAGTTTAGAGTGGCAATGTGCCAATTGCCAATGTGGAGAAGGTTGACCAAAGAAAAATAGAGTGGAATGACTCTATTAGGACTGGTGCTCTCAGTTTACCCTAAAATTAGGGAATATACACTATTGCGTTGCAAATACACATTTCCATGGCATTGAAGCACCGTAGCGTAGCCATGGTGACTGTCCCGCCTTCCGTGCTAGCTCGGGGGTGGGACCCAAGGCGTACGTGTCCTCACGCGACACCGTTGGATCACCATGGCAACGCATAAGTACTGCTGCCGTCATTCGCGCCTCGAGCTCCTGCAGACACGTTTGACCAGCACAGAGCAATTCTGCTGAGTAACGGTAAGCGAATGCCTCGCGCTGCAGATCTATACGTGTTGATAGTTTTACCTCAGCCTGATGAATTGTCACATAATACCCACAGGCACTACTCAGACTGGACACTTCTTCTACGAGTCCCAGAGCCCTTTGATACTTAAGGTACTTATTTTATTAATCACGGAATAGCCACACGGTTAAACTGCAGATTACCTATCTCTAAAAATGATTCGTTTTCTGTTTTTCATAATCATCCTTCCACTGTTGGAGCACTTTAAACACACCTTGGAACGGGTATGTTTTACTGCATGCATTTGATTTCTAATTATTGAATTGCTGATAAATGCACATTATGTGATTATGTTGATTTATTCGATTGTTTTGTATTAGTGAATAATTGGGCATCACGAAGCAATTGTACGGCCGTGACGAAGATTTTTACAACCGAAATGCATTGGCAAACGTACATTGAATTCAAGCCAAGATCTTTGAGACAGGCCTTATTGAATATGAAGTAGAATATTCAGGAAAGACGTATAAATAGATATATTCTTTTAAAAAAAAGATTCACAGTATCCCACTTGAATGCCATGGAAATGTGTATTTGCAACATAATAGTGTATATTCCCTAATTTTCGGGTAAACTGAGAGCACCAGTCCTAATAGTCATTGCACTCAATTTTTCTTTGGTCATATTTTTTGGTCCTCATGCCTTAGGACCTACATAGACTGGTAGCCCCAGGTCACAACTTCACCAAGCAATATAAGTGAAATACAATTGAAGAATTAACTTGCAGAATCAGCACGTAGTGCCCTCCTTCTACTCCTTTGAATGTGGAGAAGGTTGCCATTCTTGAAAGTTTTCCGGGGGGGTGGGTCGGTGGGGAGTACAAATCGGAGGTACCCCCTGCAGAGGTGTAGAAGAAGCCCGAGGGGGGTGGGGAGGCAGAAGAGGAAGGAGGAGAGGGCAAGGTAGCCAAGGAGGAGACTACAGGGGGAGGCAAGGAAGCCGAAGAAGAGAGAGATGGGACAGCAGGAGAAGAGAGGAAATTGATGAGGCAAGGAAGCGTCCATCAAAGAGAAGGTTGGCCTGAGAGCCTTGGACCAAGACGGTGCCATTCAGGTAAACATTAATAATGACCCCGGGTGCCACCGTTAATAGGAGAAGAAGAGAATGGAGGGAGCACAGAGACTATATGTAAAGTCCATAGGTCAGGCGAGGAAACGACAAAGAGGATGTCGGTGATGGTTTGCCTGGAAGAAGCACTGGTATAGATATTGGCGATAGGGAAGCCTGGTTTGGAGACCAGGATGTCCTTTTTAAACTTCTTTCTCCCAGATTTAGTGAGGAGAGCAGGCTAGTCAATAGAGAAGCAGTTAGAAAAGATAGGAGAGACTGAAAGCACCATAGAGTGAGTAGGGAGAGGAGAGGAATGGTGTGGGAGGGGGCAGGAAGAACACAAGGGAAGGACACACGGCGGGGCGCAAGCAGACGAGACAGAGAGACGAGACAAGTATACAATTGGACAGGCGCTTAGAAAAAAGTTAGATAAGATCGCTAGATTAATGCTTTGCTAGGAGGCAAAACCACAGAACGGCGCTACTTTCACAATACAATTTAAATGACTGAGAAAAAACACCTAAGTCTGAGAGTCTATGTGGCCAGGTTTTGACTTTGTCCCGGCAGACAGGGAGCTGCTGGGTGCCGACAAGCCCACCAGGGCCTCGCCACCGGATGAGGTTGTCTCTTTTCATGCCATGATCACGAGGGCCTCCACTCTCTTCAACTTGGTACCGGAGGAGACGAAGAAAGGGGTTTCTCTTCCAATGCTGGGAGTCCAGACAGAAGTCTGTCATGTCGATCCCCCTGCTGGATGATGTTTGAGAGGAAGGTTTGGCCTTGATGTAGACGGCAAGTACCGCTCCTTCAAAGAGAGACAGGCTGTAGAAGAAGTACAGGGTCCCGGAATCGGCCCCCAGGTGCTTGAGGTTCCAACCTTCTCCATTCTTTTTCGGTGTGTGCCGCCTCCAGGAAGCGCTCGTCGAATCCATCATCCTCGGCCATGGTGCCTCCAGACCAGGAGGGGAAGAAGTTTGATGCAGTGGGAAAGCGCATCATTTACACACCGGCCTCCACTGTCAAAGCCGCTAATACCCTGGCCATTTTAGCCTGCTACGACAGGGAGCTATGGTATAAGAACGGACCCCTTCTGGACTATGTCGAGGCCCTAGCCCTGTTCCAGGATGGTGAGGTGGCCTCGGATCACGTCATCACAGTGGCTCTGGACATCGCGGATACCGGGTTCCACCAGATAAGCAATGGGGTGTCCCTCCAATGCCGGCTGAAGGCCACTAACTTCAGAACCGATATCTAGTCCAAGGTGGTGGACATGCCCTTTCATGGGGTCAACCTGTTTGGCAAGACTGTGGAGGAGTCTCTCCAAACAATCAAGACGGATATGGAGACGGCACGCTCGCTGGGGACATTGCAGCAGAGGAGATTGTTGTCCTTCTGGTCCTCAAGGAGGACGTCCGGTAGGTCCTCGAAGGGGTATAAACCCCCGATTATCAACCCTCCCGTTCCACGTCCCAAGAGGCCTACCGTGGTACTTCACAGGCATATGGCAGCAGAGGACAGTGTTGTCGTCACCCGCAGATGCCCAAGCAGGTCTGAACCAACTGGGGATCAGGGCCCCCAATTTTGCACCCCAGTGGGAGGCCGGCTAGCAAACTTTGTCGACAGGTGGAAGAACATCACCACAGACAAATGGGTGCTGGACGTTCTTCATCAGGGGTACACCTTGGAATTCCAACACAGGTGTCCTAGCATTCCTCTTGTGGTGCGTCAAAAACTACACATTGCCCAGCTGCTGCAGGAGGTTCAGGCCATGTTAAGAAAGGGAGCAATAGAGCCTGTCCCTCAGCGGATCCAGAGTGTACTCCATGTACTTTCTGGTATGGTAAAGTTAGGAGGGTGGTGGCTGATCCTAGACTTGGGTGCCTCAACATCCCAGAAGTTCAGGATGGTCATACATGCTCGACCAGCTAAAGGAAGGGGGTTTCCTGGTGGCCTTGGACCTGGAGGACATCTACTTTCACGTCCCCATTAATCCAAAGCATCGAAAGTTCTTTCGATTTGTCATCCAGGGATGGCACTATCAGTTAAAGGCCATGCCCTTCGGCCTGACATCAGTGCCAAGGGTGTTCACGAAGTGCTTGTCTCCATTGGCAACACCTCTAGGTCTCAAGGGCATCCACGTCTACACTTATCTGGACGACTGGCTCATCCTCTCCTGCTCTCATGCTCTGGCAAACCAGCATACAGCTGAGACCATTCGTCTGCTGATGGAGCTCGGATGCTCAATCAATTATCCGAAGTCCTGCGTGGAGCCATCGCAGAACTCTTGTTCCTGGGTGCCCGTCTCAACTGGTCGCATGCCTGGTTGTACCCATGGAGGAGATGGTGGCGGCCATCCTGGGCAAGGTACAGCACCTGTCGTCGGCACAATTCACGTCAGTGCGAGCTGTCAAGTCACTGTTGGGGATGATGTCCTCCTGTGTCCACCTCGTTCCATTCTGCAGACTTCGGATGAGACCTCTTCAAGAGTTCCTGGATGCGCTCTGGCTGCAAGTCACAGGCCCTTGAACAGACAAGATCGCCCTCAACTAGGAGTTCGACTAGCTCTACGATGGTGGGTAGTGCGCCCACATCTGATGCAGGGGGCTCTTTTTCAGGACCCACAGTTCCAGGCCCCAGTCATCACAGATGCCTCCCTGGAGGGGTGTGGAGCCCACACCAGACAGTTGCACGCCAGAGGCCTCTGGCTCCCAGAGGAAAAGGACCTTCACATCTATGTCCTGGAGCTCCGGGCAGTCTTCTAGGTCCTCGTGTCATTCCTCCCACAACTGCGGGGGAAGCTGGTGAGGATCTAAACAGACAACACCACCACCATGTTCTACATCTGGTGCTCTCCCTAGAAGCTCACTCCATGTGGCACTGGGCCATTCTTCAGGACATGGTCCTTGTTCGTTTCACCTGGCAGGCACAAAGAACGCCATTGCAGACTCACTCAGGATCACGCATCCGTTCTCTTCAGCAAGTGTTGTCATCCCCGAATCGACCTAATTGAGACAGCGGCCAAATCCAAGTGACAGATTCACCAGCAGGTTTCCTCAGCCGAGGGGTCTGTGGGACGCCTTTTCGTTCTCATGGCAGGGGCTCTCCCTGTACGCCTTCCCTCCGATCCCACTCCTGCTATGTGTGATCAGCACACTCAGCCAATGTAATTGCAGGATGATACTCATTGCTCTGGCGTGGCCACGGCAGACCTGCTGCCCTCTGTCAGTGGCTCTGTCCATCCAGCTGCCTCCACTTCCCGCTCTTCACTTCAGAGAAAACGGAACAATAGTGCACCACAACCCAGCTTCGCTGAGGCTCACGGCGTGGCTCCTGCAGTCCTAGAGTTTGGGCATTATTCTCTGCCACTGGAATGCAAGACGATCTGGTGAAGGCCAGAGCATGCTCTAGGTTGTCGTGCTACAGCCATAAGTGGAAAACGCTTCTCAGTGTGGTGCAGGACTCTACGCTGCTGTGAGTCATGACTCCGCAGCTCCTCCCATATCTGCTTTCTCTGGCCAATGCTGACCTGGCTCACAGTTCGGTCAAGGTCCATCTGGCTGCCAAATCCCATTACACCAGCATGCCTTGTAAGCCATCCCTGTGGTCGCACAGGCTTGTCAAGAAGTTCCTCATAAGTCTCTTCAGGAATTTTCCACCAGTGAAGGCTTGAGCGCTCAATGTCGTTCTGGCTAAGCTCTTGGGGGTCCCTTTTGAAACTATGCATCAAGCTCCTTTGAAGTTTAACTTGTGGAAGGCGGCTTTTTTGGTGGCCATCACCTCGGCCAGGCGGGTCAGATCCAGGCACTCTCTTGTAAGCAGCCGTACCTGTCTTTCCACACTACGAGGGTGGTGCTGAGAAGCACTTCACCTTTTATGCCCAAGGTTCCTTCAGAATTCCGTCTCAACAAGGCTTTGGTTCGGTCAGTCTTCTTCCCGAATCCTTCTACGCCAGCGGAAAGAACATTGCATTCGCTTGATGTTGCTTGTGCCTTGAAAAGTTTATGTGGCACGCACAAAGGACTTTCGGATTTCTCAACTTTTTGTGATTCTTTGATCTTCGAATCACGGGATGGCCCTGTCTAAGGCTCCCGGTGGCTCTCTGGTTGCATCATGCACTGTCATCGTCTGGCCAACAGATTTCCGTCAGACCGGCCGAGAGCCCATTCCACCAGAGCCATCGAAGCAACAGCGTTTCTTTCTGGTGTTCCCCTGCTCCACATCGCAGGGCTGCTACATGGTTGTCCACCCACACTTCCACGAGATTCTACTGCGTCGACAGGGATGCCAGGGCAGGAGTCCTGGGTCGGCCAGTGCTATGCAACCTGTTTACTTGTGGTGAGTTTGTTCCAGGAGGAAGTGTATTGCTTCTGTTGAGCCTTGCCACCTCCCGTGGTTGTTTATATGTACTGCTGTGTAATCGTATTCATGAGCATTTGAATCCATGCCCAGACCCCATGCTGGAGAAGGAACAGGTTACTTACCTGTAACTCCTGTTCTCCAGCATGGGTCTGGCATGGATTCACATGCTAACCATCCTGCCTTACCCTCTATGGCTCTTCTTGGTTCATACTGCCACTTTCTCCAGCATGGGGTCTGGCATGGATTCACATGCTCATGAATATTCCCCGTCGTCAGGCTGGGAATCCTCGGTAAAGAAAAAACCAGTATCAGTTTCGTTTCTGATCTGTCTTTCGTAGTAACAACCAATCACTGGTCTCTGCGTCATACTGACCACAGCCAATGACTGCCCTCTACCTAAGCACCGCCTCTGGCAGCCATCTTCAGATTTTTACCGCACGTTCATGTGTTGGGATCCTCGTGCTATTGCTCTCGAGCGTTAGTGCTATTTTTTCACGTTTTTTCTCAAAAACTTCGTTTTTTCGGTCAAAAGAGCCTCAAGCTCCACCGACTCACTATCCGATCAACGGGGACCCGTGTCGGATTCGTCTGCGCCCCTCAAGGGTGAAGATTCGTCAAGCTACGCTTTTGGAGGACTCCAGAAGTTTCTCAGGCCCGGTCATGGCCCAGGAGAAGGGAAGCTCGACGCCCGGAAAGCTGTTCAGGGTCTGCCCTGGATGCCAGCTGCAGAACGTCTTCAAGGAGGACGAACACTCCTTTTGTCTCTACTGCCTACATGAGGACAAGACGCACGTGGAGAAGGACTGTGCGTTTTGCGGCAACATGTCGGAGCGGACCATGAAGGACCGCCATCAACGTCTCGCCAACTGGCTAGAAGGGAAGAGCCCGTCCGGCGAGAAGAAGGAGAAGAAATCTGAGCGGTCTTCTAAGCCCTTTGAGGACGCCCCGGCGAAGGGGGTCCAACATAAGGCCAAGCACCGCGAGTCCGCTGGCACCGGGAGCGCCGAACGGTCGGGCTCTACGGTCGCCAGGCAGGGCGCACCCTCCCCGGCACCATCAACCACGAACCAACGCTCTGGGTCGGGTAAGAGGAAGGCCGAGCACCCGGCGAAGCTCCTGGAGAGGCCTCGGTCGAGCTCGAAGGCCCCATCGGAGGGGGAGCGAGGCGGTGTCCCCCCCCTCAAGGATAAGGCGGTGAGCGCACCTAAGGTGGTGAAGGCCTTAATCCATCCGGCCAAGCCCTCTATCGAAACTGTCGCGGCGGCCCTGGCTCAGCCTGTGCAGGCTACACCAGTGGTGGCGACCTCGGGGCTCAGAGTCTCCCTGCCACCTCGGAGGGAGTCATCTTTTGTGCCCATCGATAGGACCCCCGTGAAATCCCCCGTGGGGAAGAAAAAGGGGGGGCAGGGCGTCGTCGTAGATTCAGCCTCAACCTCGGAGGAGGAGCTGGTCGAAGTCTTAAGCCACGGCCTCGGCGTGGAAGAAGACCGACCCGTCGGGATGGATCCCGACGCAGGTGACGACGACATCGTCGAGGGTACCGACGGGGTCCCTGATCGCCCGTCGGATTCCCCTCTGCCAGCGCCGCGAGACAACTCGGCGGCCATTTTGTTGGCTATACAGTCCTTATGCTCAGAGATAAGGACGAGACTACCGTTGCCGACTGAACCTCTCCCGTTGGGGGACCCAGAACCGGGACCTTCTGGTGTTCCCCCTACCAAGAAAAGAAGGATCCACCCTCCGCCTCCTTTTCAGCCGTCGCGCCCCTTCCAGCCCTCCTCCCCGTCCACCCGAGGGGATGATACGGGGACTGACACGGCAGCGACGGGTACGGACGACGAGGTATACGACGAGGATGTACCGTCGTCGCCTCCCACCAGGGCTTCTCCGCCCGACGAGATTGGATCGTTCCACTCCATGATCTCCAGGGCATCCGAGCTTTTTCAACTCTGCCCTGAGGAGAAGAAGAAGGAAGGTTTCCTTTATCAGCGGCGCAAGGCCAAGAGGAAGACGGTCCTCTCAGTGCCTCTATTGGACGACATTTGGGATGAGGGCCTCACCCTCCTCAAGAACCCTTCCACGACGCCAGCTAGAAGAGACCGGTACGAGAAGAAGTACCGGGTCCCGGACACGGCCCCCCTGTGCCTCTGGGCGCAGCCTACCCCGGACTCTGTCGTCTCCGCGGCGGCCAGGAAGAAAGCGGGGGGGGGGGTGCGGCCTCCACATCGACTTCCCCACCGGACGGTGAGGGAAAGAAATTGGACGCTATGGGACGCATTAAAGCGGCCAACGCCTTGGCTATCGTGGCCCGCTACGACAGGGAGCTCTGGTACAAACTGGCTCCCCTGCTGGACTTCCTGCCGGACGACAAGAGGACAGAGGCCCTGGAGATCCTGCAGGAAGGTGAGGTGGCTTCGGACCACGCCATTACCGTTGCGACGGACATCGCCGACACTGGGTTCCGCCAGTTGGGCAACGGCGTTTGCCTTAGGCGGCGTGGATGGCTCAAGGCTACGGACTTCCGTCAAGACGTTCAGACCAGAGTCCTGGACATGCCCTTCGATGGGAACAACCTGTTTGGCAAAACAGTGGACGATTCCCTTCAGGCCATTAAAGCGGACACTGAGACGGCCCGGCCCTGGGGGTTCTGCAGCAACGACGGACGCCCTTTCGGAGCAGCGGAGGCAAGGGCGCCTCCAAAGGTTCCGGCGGCGGTTTCTCCACCTACCGTCAAGCGGCCCGCTCGTCGTCTCAGGAGGCCTACAGAGGACGAGGCAAGTCTGGCGGACTCTGCCGTCGTCGCCAAGGAGGCCAAGGCGGCAAAGCCTCGTCCAAGCAGGATTGAACCGACCGTGGGGTCGGGCCCCCACCGAAGCACCCCGGTGGGAGGCCGGCTGGCGAGCTTCGTCAGCGTGTGGGAGTCCATCTCCACCGACCGTTGGGTGCTGGACGCCATGGCCCGGGGCCACGCGCTCGAGTTTCAAAGAAGGTGTCCACGCGTCCCCCCCGTGGCCAGGAAAGAACTTCACGTCCCTCAACTTCTCCTGGAGGTAAAGGCGATGCTCAGGAAGGGCGCCATCGAACTCGTCCCAAAGAGGCTTCGGGGCTCCGGAGTGTACTCGAGATACTTCCTCGTGAAGAAGACGACGGGGGGATGGCGCCCCATCCTGGACCTGCGACGTCTGAACAAGTTCATCAAGGCGCAAAAGTTCCGGATGGTCACCCTCCAGCACGTCCTGGGTCAGCTGGAGGAAGGAGACTTCCTGTCGTCGTTGGATTTGGAGGATGCCTACTTCCATATTCCCATCCTAAAGGGGCACCGAAAATTCCTCAGGTTTGTGGTCCAAGGGCGTCATTACCAGTTCAAAGCCCTCCCCTTCGGTCTACGGTCGGCACCCAGGGTGTTCACCAAGTGCCTCGCACCGGTGGCGGCGCAGCTGCGCCGCGAGGGGATCCACGTCTACCCCTACCTGGACGACTGGCTCATCCGAGCCAAGACGAGGGAGCTCGCCGTGGTTCACACGGCAAGGACCGTCCAACTTCTCACGGACCTGGGATTCTCCGTGAACTACGCCAAATCCCACCTGGTACCCGCGCAAGACGCTCTGTTTCTGGGAGCGAGGCTCAACACAGTGTCCCTTCTGGCCTCCCCGTCGGAGGAGAGGACCAGGACCATCCTGGGCAAGGTGCAACGGATGTTGGCGGCCGACGCGGCCAAGGTGAGGTCCATCAAGTCCCTCCTCGGAATGATGTCTTCCTGCATCTACCTCATTCCCATGTGCAGGCTCCGGATGCGCCCGTTGCAGGAGTTCCTGGACGCGCGCTGGATCCAAACGATGGGCAGCTTCGAGGAAAGGATCACACTCGACGAGAGTTTCCGACGAGCGATCCGGTGGTGGGACACCCGCGCGCATCTGACGGCGGGCATGGACTTCCAGACCCCAGCCCACCAGGAGACAGTGACCACGGATGCCTCCCTGGAAGGGTGGGGAGCGCACACCGAAAATCTACACGCAAGGGGCCTTTGGCTCCCGACGGAGAAATCCTTACATATCAACGTCCTGGAGCTCCGTGCAGTGTTTTGGGCCCTCAGGTCCTTCCTTCCGTCCCTCAAGGGCAAGGTGGTGAGGATCTTCACCGACAACACCACCACCATGTTTTACATCAGAAAACAGGGCGGAACCAGGTCCCCAGCACTGTCCAAGGAGGCGCAGGACCTGTGGCATTGGGCAGTCGCTCAAGGGATGTTTCTGGTGCCGTTTCATCTGGCAGGGATAAAAAACACCATCGCCGACTCACTCAGCAGGGAGCTGCGCTCGTGCCACGAGTGGGAACTACGGCAGGATCTAGTGGATCGCCTCTTCCGACGGTGGGGCACACCCCAGATCGACCTGTTCGCGACGGCGACGAACTCCAAGTGCCGGAGGTTCGCCAGCAGGTTTCCCCAGGCGAGGAGCATGGGCGATGCTTTCTCGTTCCCCTGGGAGGGCCTGTTCCTCTACGCGTTCCCTCCTTTGCCACTGCTAATCCGGCTCGTCAACCAGCTCAAGAGGTCACGGTGCAGGATGATCCTCGTCGCACCTGCGTGGCCGAGGCAGATATGGTTCCCGGACCTTCTGGACTTGTCAGCGTCCCCGCCAATCAAGCTGCCGGTGGACGCGGATCTGCTCTCCAGGGAAGGAGGCGCCATCCTCCACCACGACCCGAAATCGCTGAACTTGCAGGCCTGGCTCCTGCAGCGCTAGAGTTTGGAGGATACGACATACCGGCCGACTGCAGAGAGGTTCTTGCAAAGGCCAGGGCGTCCTCGACTCTTAAATGCTACGGACACAAATGGAAGAGGTTCTCTGTCTGGTGCCACGCACAGAAGATTAACCCTCTACGGATTACGGCTCCCCAAGTTCTGCCGTACCTGCTGACGCTGGCCAAAGCTGGACTGGCACACGCGTCCATCAAGATTCATCTGGCTGCGATCTCCCGATACACCAGGACCACGGGACGGACGTCCTTGTGGTCTCATCGTCTGGTGAAAGAGTTCATGAAGGGACTGTTCAGATCGTTCCCGCCGGTGAAGGCTCCGGCCCCGGCGTGGGAGCTCAACGTGGTGCTGACCAAGCTCATGGGACCTCCGTTCGAGCCTCTGCACTCGGCCCCGTTGAAGTTTCTGTCGTGGAAGACAGCGTTTCTTGTGGCCATCACCTCCGCACGACGGGTGGGAGAGATCCAGGCCCTTTCCTGCAAGGCCCCGTACTTGACTTTTCACGACACGAGGGTGGTGCTCAGGACGCACCCCTCCTTCATGCCCAAGGTACCGTCGGACTTCCATCTCAACGAACCTTTGGTGTTGCCTGTATTCTTCCCGTCGCCTTCGTCGCCGGCTGAGAGGACTTTGCACTCGCTGGATGTGGCTAGAGCGCTGAAGTTCTACGTGGACCGCACAAAGTGTTTTCGGAAGACGTCACAACTCTTTGTGAACTTTGGACCTGTCAATCAGGGGAAGGCTCTCTCGAAGGCTTCCATTTCCAGATGGCTCTCCGGCTGTATCATGTACTGTCATCGGTTGGCAAACCGACCGCTGCCCGGCCGTCCGAGAGCCCATTCCACCAGAGCGATCGCAGCTACCACAGCGTTCCTTTCTGGTGTGCCCCTGCTGGACATATGCAGGGCTGCTACGTGGAGGTCGACGCACACCTTCACGAAGTTCTACTGCGTCGATCGGGATTCCAGGGAGGAGTCCAGGGTCGGCCAAGCAGTGCTGCGCAACCTGTTCGCCTGAGGTGAGCCTGGTGAGGAGGTAAGATGCTTAATGTTGAGTTTGATGCAATGCTTAATGTTGAGCCTTTGCCACCTCCCGTGGTTGTGCATGTGTGTACTGCTATGTATTCTTTATTCATGAGCATGTGAATCCATGCCAGACCCCATGCTGGAGAAGGAACAAGTTACTTACGTGTAACTGTTGTTCTCCAGCATGGGTCTGGCATGGATTCACATGCGAACCCTCCCGCCTACCCCTCTGCGGCTCTTCACTTGGTCATACTGCCACTTCACGTGCTTCCAAATCTGAAGATGGCTGCCAGAGGCGGTGCTTAGGTAGAGGGCAGTCATTGGCTGTGGTCAGTATGACGCAGAGACCAGTGATTGGTTGTTACTACGAAAGACAGATCAGAAACGAAACTGATACTGGTTTTTTCTTTACCGAGGATTCCCAGCCTGACGACGGGGAATATTCATGAGCATGTGAATCCATGCCAGACCCATGCTGGAGAACAACAGTTACAGGTAAGTAACTTGTTCCTTATTCAATTAGGAACACTGTGTCACGTTCTTTAGACATATTGATATTTAATCTTTTGTATTTATAAAGCCAAGTCCATTCCGGTGGCTATGTATGGAACAGCAGTTTGGGGGCATCAGGCGCCTTTGAAAAGGCAAAGTAAAGCAAATAAGTTTCTAAGAGGAATTATGGGGGCGAATCAAGGCTTTCCCGGTTTCATATTACATGAGGAATGTGCTATGATGTTTGCCTCAGATCTTATTTAGCTCCAACCACTGTTGTACTGGCTCCTTCTTGGGGTAACCCAGCTTTATCATTAACAAGGTCATTATGTCAGGATATTTTGGACTTGGGCGTACAATATAAGGTAAAATGGCTAAATTATATTCGTATGACTTTTAAACAGCTTGGTCTGGTGGATTACTTCTATGGCAAATCAGGTGGGGGCTGAGGGGGTGAGGCCGTAAACTGACCAAAGCCTTTTTCAAGTTAAAACAAATTGAACAATATATAAATAGAAGCAATGCAGGTTATCTTAGCAGGATGAACAATCTGGCACCATCAAAATGTGTTTTGGTTTAATGATACAAGAAGGAGGACAATCTTACTTCACTTAAGGTCTAACCTACTTTTTTACAAAAGGCACCTTGCAGGACAAAAGAAGGAATGGTTTGAATAGGTGCCCTTGTAATCAACATGATGTGGATGATCTGTTATACTTGTTGTTAATATGCCCTCTATACGCGAAACTGCGGTGCACATTTCTCTGTCCATTGTTTAGAGATCAGGGGTTAAAAGGTGCACGTACAGCTTTTAACATGATTTTATCCCCGCCAAGTGTTATCTATGCGCAACAAATATATGTTTATGTTGACCATGTGCTGGAATTGAGAGCGCTTTTATTGGAGCATATGCAATTTTATTGTGATGTTTATATTTTGAACTATTGTATTGAGTTATATAACATTTGTGTTATGAGTTTTCAATGTACTTTTATGGGCACTGTCCGAAATAAAGTTTTATCTATCTTTTGGATAATTATGCAGAGAATGTATTGTAGAAATTCCTATGTGATTCCCACTTCATCAGGGAAAATTGAAATAAGCATAAGCATCTACAAAAGTCACTAATGCTGGAGAATGTATTTACCAGTAAGTACACATTTTACTCACCATGCAAACTTCTGTATTCCTTGTGCTTCATCCTCTTTAGTCATATGGTGTAACTGTCCTGCCCATTACACTGCCCTTGCCAAAAGTCTCATTATAGAGGAAAAAAGAGTTCAGTCAGTAAGTAGCCATAATGAATAGAGGAAGTAAATGTTAAGGTATGGCTGAGCCACCACCTAGGCTTATGAACTTGGTCTTCTAAGTGCAGTACAAGTATCAGTGCACCTGCTACAATCACATGACCGAAGTATTAATAATACTGGAGATGGCGCACAGTCGGTAGTGGTCTGTTGCTGGACCTTCTGTAACCCTGTGTTTGCACTGCTTGGCATTCTGTTCACATGGTGACACTACCTTAAGTGAAGGTGATTTTTACTGGCACAACCTGGTAATTTGCTCCACAGTTTTACACATCTACACCTCTTGAGCCGTGTTCTCTCTGACTGAATGTTCTTAGGTTGAAAAATAAAAAATGTGTACTGAGAAGGATGACTTGATATAGTGGTCTTGACCAATCTGCATATATCCAAATGTTTGTAAACCATCTAGCTCTGCTAGCTATTGTGACAATTTCAGTGCACTGACCTTTTGAAGAGGGGATATAAATCCCTCTGTCTGGGGTAGGCGGCCTACCAGGTTGAAAGCCAAAGACATTCTTATCCCCACCAGGGACGATGACCGTTGGAAGGGCCCTGTTCCTGTCCCCTTCCTAAGCGTCTGCATGTGTTTTGGCAGTACCACTGTGGATCAAACCATACCTCTTCATCAAGATGCTGTCTAGTTTTCTTTGCATGTAACAACATACTTCAAAAGTCTGCGCAAACCAATTGCAACATAACAGCCTACACAAGCCTCCAGACAAGCTACCTTAGTTAACATATCTCTTCTACCAGTGGGAAAAGAGAGCCACTAGACAGAGCAGCAGAGAGTCAATAGAGCTGCAGAGTCGCTGTGACCCTCCAGCTGACACCATCGCACACCGTGATCCAGCAGCTGTGGCAGAGCTCCCTAACATGGTCTATTTTAAACCTTCCACCGAGTGGCTCACTGACAAGGAATCAATAGACGTTCCAATGTTACCTTAGACTTAACCGCAATGTGGCTCCGTGACATGAACTGGAACTTTCCAAAGCAGGCTGTAATTATCCAGGCACACAGACCCGCAAGGCAAAAAGGGGCGGGTCGTAGCTCCCCTTTTTATTTGTTCTGGCATTTATAAAACCTCCCAGGCTGGGAGGACAGTGCGAGATTGGCCCGTGGAAGAAGACCTATAGGAGAAGGAGGGAGACAGTAAATGGGAAGGTGGTAGCAGTCCAAGTATTAAGGAACGCATCCTGCGAGCGCTGGGTACCTGAACCTCCTGTTGAGGGGCATGGAGAAGTAGCCAGTCTGTCCAGTAGGGCGTCGATGAGAAGGTAAAAGTAATGCAAGGAACCAGTCCCACTCCTACCCGCAAGAACACGAGGTCTGAGGTGGACCAGCTCCCGGTGCCACGGAATGGTGCTTCCCTGATTAGCGTGGCGTCAGGACAGTGTAAGCACTGGCAGGGAAGGCCGGCTTCTGGATGGACGAGGTACGCTGGACTCAGTAGTAGAATGCCAAACTCAAGATGCAATGACAGATGACTGTCTTCAAAGGCACGGTACCCAGGCAGAGACAGGAGGCTAGGCAAGATGGGTCTGATGGAAACCTATTACCAGGCTGGGAATGACTGACAGGGGAGTACCAAGAGGTACCAATTGGGTAACCAAGGAGAGCACAGGACCCAGGGAGGCCAGCGACCCAAGGAAGGTAGAACCCTCTGGGAAGATGGGAGCCAAGGAAAGCAGGGAGCCAAGGAACCCGGGAGCCAGGGAAGAAGGACTGCCATGGGGAACTGAGCAAGAAGCCGAGGACAGCAAAGGCAGAAACGAGGCAAGAAACTGCTGAGTGAAGCTGGTGATTCAGGAACCAAACCGCGTTGAAACGTGGTTTGTTTCCGAATCGACATCCCTAATATGGGGCCGTCATGAAGGCTAGGCTTGTAACGCAAGCAGGTGTTGCTTGGCGTAGATCGGTCCGTGCATGCGTGGACCATCGCCAAAATGAGGCCTGGAACGCAAGCTTGCGCAATTCAGAACTGAAAGGACCACACATGCGCGGAAGGTGTGACACGGCTGCCCGCGCGAGTCCGAAATAAAGGTGGCACCCAAGGTAACTGAGGCCACAAGAGAAAGCAGCCTCCAGAAGTAGAACCGAGGGTAAACCCTCCATAACGGTGTCCGCCGAACCAGGCTACCCCGTCCCACAAACCGGGTAAGTGTCGTGACACTAAGAGACCAAAAGAAATGACAGTGAGCAAGAATGTAAAGGCGATTTGAAGAGAAGGTGAGGTATTGGTTGGCGAGAGCAAGAGGTACTGTGTTTTGAGTGTCCGTGTTAAGTGGTTTAATCAGTATTCGAGAAAGAGTGGAGGGTACCTGAGTAGAGGTTGGGGTGGGGGTAGTAATGGAGAGGGGGAGCCCAGTAGTGGAGTGGCGAGGGAAGCAGAATGGTAGGAAAGAGTAACATCAGGGGGTTGAGGTAGAGTGCCGTAAGAGAGAGATACAAATCAGAGGGACAAAGAAGGAAGAACTAGGCTCTCCTGGTTGGTCACAGTTGTGTGGGTTGGGAGGAGGAAAGTAGCAGGAACGGGCAGGATAGAGGTGAGACACTGGGAAAGAAACATCACTGTGTGGGAGGAAGGAGATAGATTGGGTCCTGTCTCTGGAAGGCACTATCCCACAACCCCTTTCCAACTAACTAAATAATAGTGATCTCGTCAATACTCTCCAGGGGAGAGCCCTTCCCTTTGTGGCTAGGGGGAGGTGAGGCTGCATGGGGTGATGGAAAGCAGGACCTCACAGGGAGACACTCCCCTCATGGGGTTAAGGACTCCCGTTCCGTGAAGGAACTCCCTAATCCCTTTTTCCTTCTGACCAAGTACGTCTCAGAAATCCCTGAAAACACTACTCTGTTACAGTAATGCCCTTCCGTCTTTGATCCAAGAATTAATATGACCCAGACTAAGAAGAGCCAAAGACACCTGCAGAGTAATAACAGGTTGCCTTACCGTAGTACTGAGACGCGTTGGCCCCAAGAAGGCATAAAGATTATCTTATCATGTGAGGGGTCAGAAATGTGAGATAGACAAGTAGATGGAGCTTTCTCACACTTAGCCACTATATTAACCAATATGGGTGAGACAAACACCTAACCTGACGAGGGTGTGCCTACCAATCAAACTAAGGCTACAGGAAAATGACATAATGTCCAAGGAGTTCTGTCCCTCACACGTATACATACAACAAAATCATACATGGATTATTTGGCTGTTCAAACTTCATAAAATAGCATTTATATTCAAACAAAGCAATAAACATACATTGTAGTAACGAGGGTTGAATCCCCTTCCTCTGGATCAGTTCCGGATGTTTCAAATCAATGTCCAAAATTAGGAAAGTGCTTTTCAATATGAAAGTTCTGCTTCAAGTATAACACAAACATCCTTTAATTCCATATGTCTTTAACTTGGCAATTGAAATGTCTTCTTTTCACAGTACAATCCCTAATGATTCACAACAATGTTTAAATTGTTCACAATCTGTTTAACAAACCAAAAGAAAGTCTTTGTCTTCATATATCAGATCAGTATGAAATATAATTATTCCCTTCTCTGAAGACCGATCACTCTTCATTATATCACATTTCTTCTTTATAAGCAACACAGTTCTGTCAGAATGGTTTCACAACAGTTCAACAAAGCATACCAGAGGATGTGCCACTTTCTTAACACCACAACCTTTTACCACATTGCAGTACTTCAACTTGTCTTCTTCCTGGTCCACTCGCCTGCTAGGACTTACCACTAATGATCTCTTTCCTGGTATACTCGCCTGCCAGAATAGAAACGCCTACATCTATCATATCAAATCAGTACTTTGGGGTGAGGTTTGCTTCAAAGCTTTCCACACTTTAATCCTCAATGGGGAAAGTCAAATCACCATCGGTTTCATGGATAAGACTTTGGATTTCCAACAACCACAATGAATTTGTAACTTCTTCTACAAGGATGCAGTAAGCATTGACCATGCCTTTCACACTGATTCATTTGCCCCAGGCAATGCAGATTAGATTTCTCTCCCCCTTGATAATCGTCACAAGGAAGGCTTCCATTCTGCCATATTTGGTTTTCTTTAATTGCCCTTCTTTGACTTAGGCAATGCTAGTTATGTTCTGCTTCTACAAGTGATCTTTGTAAATCACATTCACTTTGTTTGGCTTTATTTGCCTGGGACTTGATTGCCCCTTAGGGTGTGATTCCCTGCCCACTCCCCTCGACCCTAGGTAGGGCTGTGTGGAGTGGGCACAGAATCAGAACTCTTGAGTTATGATGAGAGGCGCCTCAGGAGTTAGGCATAGCGCTTTGACAGTTCCCTGAGTTTTCCACCCCTTGTCATAATTGACCAAAATACAGCCAGAAAATATTGTGTAGTTCGTTTTGACTCAAGACCCTACTATGAAGCATTGCTCAAAAATATGGAGCTGACACTTGAAGGTAGCAAGTCAATATATTTATTATTACTTCTGTTTTCTACCAGCTTTGATCATCATTATGCCTGCTATAGTAACAGCAATAATAACGTAACATACCTTCATATATATGGAAAGCGTTATTGCATAAGCTAAAAACATGACTGGCGTCTAACAAATATTAAGTGCAATTCATCATTTTTTAAAACACCAGCTTGAGCAATCATGGGGTTCATGTTATGTTGTCTAAACTATGCTATGCTATGGTATGATCAGGAGTGGAGTGACGTAATAAAGCACGCCTTCAGTCTCACATACGCAAAAAGTTCAACCAACACACTCACGATTTCCAGGCCTTGCTGTTCTGCATGCAAAGTGACCACGGGGACCTGCTGCTCTGATCTGCGATCAAAGGCTCTTCCCACCCCCAGGTGTTACGCCTCGGCAGGCACGGAGGAGGATTATTGCCCTTCGGAAGGGCATGCGTCACATTGCAAATCCATTCTACGCCCACTGGCAACTGCCCTGGAAAATAGTGGCTTCGGCTCACTCCGCAGCGCGCTGCGGCAAGTTGAACTACGATTCCCAGCCTTCAGCCTCCTGCTCTCAGCAGATGGGCGATGATGCGTGAACCTCGGTTTCGTCCGGTTCCGCCTTTCTCCTTCCCGATTTAAACCTCACAACCGGGAAAGACGCTGCTTCTGATTAAAGTTGCATCCCGGTGTTTAGAAGTTCCGTCTTCGATCCTACTATTCTTACCTGTGTACCAGACCTATTTTCTCCTTCACAGACTGCCTTTGCCTGCCGCTTTTGGAAAACTACTTACCTTTGTACCAGACCTGTTTTCTCCTTCACGGACTGCCCTTGCCTGCCGCTTTTGGAAAACTACTTACCTGTGTACCAGACCTATTTTCTCCTTCACGGACTGCCTTTGCCTGCCACCGAAACCATCGCCTACAATTCTCCAATTCAATTGTGGTTGCTGTTCCCATCATCTCCACAATCAGACTTCCGTTGGACATTCTTCAGTAGTGCACAGGGACGCTTTGCAGATAGTGCACCCACTCGACTCTAGCGCGGCCCTCGTTCCGCCCGGGTTTAGTTCCCTAACTAACCTACCCATTTCTTATTTTGCACTTCCGTTTTTGAACTCTTTGGGACAACTCAGACTCAACAGCACAGCCGTGGTAAGGGTTTTCTAATTTTATGATTCCATACCTCGTAGCTAAGCGACCACTATCATTAGTATAGGTTACATTCTCCTTTCTTACTTATAGGTGGTTCCGGTTGCCTTAAACAAGGGGAGGGCATAGCTCAGGTACTACTAGAAAGAAGTATCAAGGGAAAGGATTCTTCTTACAGTTCCAATTGCTCACCTCTTGTTTTTTCCTTTACAGCTGGGTTCTTGGCGGCGTGTCCTCCCCGCCCTTTTGAGCGATCAGTCCATCTGCCTGGTCCTACCCAGCAGAGGGTCATATCGTTAAAAAGGTCTTGTGCCCTCACAGAGAGGAGGCTAGGTTGGAGGCCCCGACCTAGCTCTTCAATCAATAGTGCAGTCCTGTGTCTTCCGGCCACTGATTGGTTTACTTCCCGTCCGGTGAGTAACAAAATCAGAAGCCATGGAAGAAGCGGATCCGTTGGCCACTCTAGTTCATTTGGTATCCGAACTACGGGCAGACATGTCTGCTGCACATGATGCCTTACACCAACGGATTGACAACATAAGGCCCTTTCCTGCACCCCAGACACTGGGAATTGATCCGTCCGGTGCTACTGCCTCAGGTTCTGGAGCCCATTCAGCCTCCGCCTCTGGGTTTACCTCGGGCCCCGTTCTGATGGCCACCCAATTCCCATTGGCTCCTCCGGAACGCTTTATGGGTGACCCAAAGCAGTACCGGACATTTATCAATCAATGCAAACTGCATTTTCTTTGCCGCCCTTCGGCCTTTCCCAATCCCACCACAAAGACGGCCTTTATCCTTTCGCACCTCGGAGGGACGGCGGCAGCTTGGGCTAATCCCTTGCTTGAATCCAATAGCTATGTTTTGTATGACTGTGATGCTCTTATTACAGCCATGAATAGGGTATTCGATACCAGGTACAAGTCACAAGCCACGGATCTAGAATTCTTAAATTTACGTCAGGGTACGTCTTCCTTGTTTACATACCTCACTAGGTTCAATCAGTTGGCAGCCGAGACGGATTGGCCGGAAGAAAAGAAATCTGCGGTATTCTACAAAGGATTGTCTGAGGAGTTAAGACATCCTTGCTACTGTGCCGGTGATTCCTACTACATTCGGGGAGTTACTTGATTTGGTACTACAAATAGATGCTAGAAGATCTGAACGGAAGGGAGAACGGAAAAATATGACTCCAGTTCCCCTTCCCCTTGATTCTGTTAACCCTCCTTCCTCTGCTTCTTCTGAGCCTATGCAGATAGGGGCGGTACGTGGTCCGTTGTCTCCTGCACAACGTGAACACCGTCGATCCAACAATTTATGCATGTACTGTGGTTCGTCTGAGCACCACCTCAAGGATTGTCCAAAAAGACCCGTTAAGAAGGCGGGAAACGCCAGAACCCGGCGATAGCAGGAGTCCCTATGCCGGGGGTATTATCTTTGGACTCGAATATGGCAGTTACCGTACCTGTCAGTCTGCCAGTGGTATTTACCACTTCAACTGACTGTTCTTTCTCTTCTCAGGCTATAATTGATTCCGGTGCTACTGGGAATTATATGGATTAAGATTATGCCCTGAGCAATAACGTTCCTGTGGTTTCTAAACCACAACCTGAAGCCGTACATGCGGTAGACGGCTCTTCTCTGGTCTCGGGTCTGGTTACTCAAAGTACGTCCCTTGTCCGTATGCAGACGAACGATGGACATACCGAAACACTCACATTCGACCTAATTAAGGCCCCCCAGCTTCGTGTAATTTTGGGCATTCCGTGGTTACAACATCACAATCCTGACATTGACTGGGCCAGGAAGGTGGTACAGTTTCCTTCCTCTGTCTGTAACGAAAGCTGTTTTCAGACTAGTAGCATTTCCGGCACTTCCTGTCAAGCCCTGGTGGCCTCAATGGCCTTGATAGGTGCCATTACCAATGCCCTTGAGCCTAGCATCCCTGTGGAATACGCTTCTTTTCGGGACGTCTTCGATAAAGGTGGAGCAGAACAGTTGCCCCCACATAGGCCGTATGATTTTCCTATCGACCTGGTACCGGGGGCTAAAATACCTGCCGGCAGGGTTTATTCGCTCACACTGCCAGAAGACAAAGTGCTAAAAGAGTATATTGACAAGGCATTGGCTACAGGGTTCATCAGACCATCGAGATCACCGGCAGCGTCTCCACTGTTTTTTGTTCCTAAAAAAGAGGGTGACCTTCGCCCTTGTCTTGATTATAGGGCATTAAACGCCATCACAGTCAAGAACCAGTACCCTCTTCCCCTGATCTCTGTACTCTTGGATCAGCTGGGTTCCTCTGTGATCTTTACCAAACTTGATCTGCGGGGTGCTTACAACCTAGTTCGCATAAGAGAAGGGGACGAGTGGAAAACCGCCTTCAAGACCCGGTATGGGTTATTTGAATACCTAGTGATGCCCTTCGGGTTGTGCAACGCCCCGGCCGCCTTTCAGGCCTTCATGAATGATGTTTTTCACGATTGTCTGGACCGGTTTGTTGTGGTCTATCTAGACGATATACTGATTTACTCCTCATCCAAGAGTGAACACACCCGACATGTGAGATTCGTCTTACAAAGGCTGAGAGAGAACCATCTCTTCGTCAAAGCCGAGAAGTGTATCTTCAATTCATCGGAGGTTGAGTTTCTAGGTTATGACCTTACCAACCGGGGTATCCGGATGAGCCAGTCCAAGGTTAAGGCCGTTTTGGAATGGCCTGTCCCTGCTACAACCAAAGCCCTACAGTCATTCCTGGGGTTCTCGAACTTTTACAGGCACTTTATCTTTTCATTTTCTACCATCTCAGCTCCTTTGACGGCTTTAACTAGCTCAAAAAAGCCATACCGATGGACACCAGAAGCGCAATCCGCCTTCGAGGCCTTAAAAGCGGCTTTTTCTTCAGCGCCAGTGCTGCAACATCCCGATCTGCTCCTGTCATTTTTTGTGGAAGCTGATGCTTCTGGGATGGCCATCGGGGCTATTCTGTCGCAACCCTGTCAGGATTCGGGTGAGATCCATCCGGTGGCGTTCTTTTCGAGGAAACTGACACCATACGAACGCAACTATCCTATCACGGAAAGAGAATTGCTGGCAGTCAAGGACGCTTTCTCCGAATGGCGACATCATCTATTGGGGGCCCGTCATCCGGTTACTGTCTTCTCTGACCACCGGAGTCTATTGGCATTCAAATCAATGAAGTGTCTCACTGCCCGGCAGGCCCGTTGGCACCTCTTCTTTTCCCAGTTCAATTTCACCATCACGTATAGGCCAGCCCGTCTCAACGTTTGTGCCGACGCCTTGACTCGCCTGCCCTCTCACTCGGAGCAAAGCAAACCCGAATGCCCTCTTCTGCTGCCTTCTAGGGTCGTATGTGCGTGTACTCCACGTCCTTCGCTCCGTTCTTTAATCTCGGACTTGGTGAATACACATAAAGAGGAATGTGTAGTCCTAAACCTTGATGTGGTACGAGGACTTCCTTATATTCAGGGCCGCCTGTTTGTGCCCCCGGGGAAAGCACGTCTCCAAGCCCTTGCTTTATCCAATGACTCCTTGATAGCGGCTCATCCAGGCCAAAAGAAGACTCTGGACTTGCTTCGGCGTTGGGCCTGGTGGCCGTCTATGTCACAGGACGTGGTTCGCTATCTGGCCTCCTGTTCTGTGTGTGCTCAATGTAAGGTCTCCCGGTCTAAACCTATGGGTTTGTTACAGTCACTCCCGCTTCCTCACAAACCATGGTACATGGTCTCTATGGATTTCATCATGGACCTGCCACCAGTGGACGGTTTTGATACCGTCTGGGTGGTAATTGATTATTTCACAAAAATGGCGCTCTTCGTTCCTTGTGTGGGTTTGCCCTCTGCTCCGACTTTGGCCTCATTGTTCCTTAGGAACGTATTTCGTTTCTTTGGTCTGCCCTCTATTGTGGTTTCGGATCGCGGACCGCAGTTTACATCACGTTTCTGGAGGGCTCTGACGGCATCTCTGGGCATTGATGACAGGTTCAGCTCTGCCTTCCATCCACAAACTGATGGGCAGACTGAACGGCTCAACGCTACTCTCGAGCAATACCTGCGCTGCCTCACACTTCGTTTCCAGTCATCTTGGTTGGCGTTGTTACCACCTGCTGAATTCGCTTATAACAATTCTCTGCATGCCGCTTCTGGTGTATCTCCCTTTTTTGCACTATACGGACACCATCCACGGTCCTTGCCCCTGGATCCTGATCTTCCAATTGACAATCCAGCGGCTCATGCGTGGGTTCGGGACCTCAAGTCCATTCATGAGGTCGTTCGTCAACACCTGCTGCATGCTCAGGCCAAGGCTAAGAAATTCGCTGACAAGCATCGGGCACCGGCACCCGACTACCGTGTAGGTATGAAGGTTTGGCTGTCATCACGCAAACTGAGAATGCCTGGAAAACGGATGCTCTTACCCAAGTTCGTGGGACCCTTTCCTGTCACTAAGGTTTTGAATCCAGTTGCTGTACGTCTTTCATTGCCCTCGTCCTGGAAAACAGCATCCTGTGTTTCATGTCAGCTTGCTGAAGCCTTGTCCGGCCAACATGCGATTGCCGATACGCCCGACCCCGGTGCGGGTGGATGGCAATGATGAGTACGAGGTGGCCGATATCCTGGATTTCCGACTTCGGAGGGGTCGTCCTTTTTACCTGGTTGACTGGAAAGGTTTTGGCCCTGCGGATAGATCTTGGGAGCCTTTATCTAATATTCATGCTCCAGCCCTGCTTTGCCGCTTTCATGCCCGTAGGGGGGTGGTGCCGCCTTTGGGGGTGGATGCTGTTACGCCTCGGCAGGCACAGAGGAGGATTATTGTCCTTCGGAAGGGCATGCGTCACATTGCAAATCCATTCTACGCCCACTGGCAACTGCCCTGGAAAATAGTGGCTTCGGCTCACTCCGCAGCGCCCTGCGGCAAGTTGAACTACGATTCCCAGCCTTCCGCCTCCCGCTCTCAGCAGATGGGCAATGATGCGTGAACCTCGGTTTCGTCCGGTTCCGCCTTTCTCCTTCCCGATTTAAACCTCACAACCGGGAAAGACGCTGCTTCTGATTAAAGTTGCATCCCGGTGTTTAGAAGTTCCGTCTTCGATCCTACTATTCTTACCTGTGTACCAGACCTATTTTCTCCTTCACGGACTGCCTTTGCCTGTCGCTTTTGGAAAACTACTTACCTGTGTACCAGACCTGTTTTCTCCTTCACGGACTGCCTTTGCCTGCTGCTTTTGGAAAACTACTTACCTGTGTACCAGACCTATTTTCTCCTTCACGGACTGCCTTTGCCTGCCACCGAAACCATCATCTACAATTCTCCAATTCAATTGTGGTTGCTGTTCCCATCATCTCCACAATCAGACTTCCATTGGACATTCTTCAGTAGTGCACAGGGACGCTTTGCAGATACTGCACCCACTCGATTCTAGCACGGCCCTCGTTCCGCCCGGGTTTAGTTCCCTAACTAACCTACCCATTTCTTATTTTGCACTTCCGTTTTTGAACTCTTTGGGACAACTCAGACTCAACAGCACAGCCGTGGTAAGGGTTTTCTAATTTTATGATTCCATACCTCGTAGCTAAGCGACCACTATCATTAGTATAGGTTACATTCTCCTTTCTTACTTATAGGTGGTTCCGGTTGCCTTAAACAAGGGGAGGGCATAGCTCAGGTACTACTAGAAAGAAGTATCAAGGGAAAGGATTCTTCTTACAGTTCCAATTGCTCACCTCTTGTTTTTTCCTTTACAGCTGGGTTCTTGGCGGCGTGTCCTCCCCGCCCTTTTGAGCGATCAGTCCATCTGCCTGGTCCTACCCAGCAGAGGGTCATATCGTTAAAAAGGTCTTGTGCCCTCACAGAGAGGAGGCTAGGTTGGAGGCCCCGACCTAGCTCTTCAATCAATAGTGCAGTCCTGTGTCTTCCGGCCACCGATTGGTTTCCTTCCCGTCCGGTGAGTAACACCAGGATCTGGTTTGCTCTCTGCTGCCTGCTGCCGAGGATTTTTTAGCCTAGTCTGTTGTGCTTTTTATATAAACACGCTTGACTTCGTGACTTAGTCTACATATACTATGTGTCATTTCCTTGGCCTGGACAGAATGTCTACAGTCTGAACCTGCTCTTGTGCTTAGCTTTGCATTGCACACATGATATACCTATGTGAAAACTCAAGTGACGGGTACTGTCTTTGCTTCTTGATTATTTCCATTTGAAAGCATGGGCTTCCGCTTGACGACCAAGCAAAGCGCGGTGTTCTCTTCTGGCCTATTTCAACTGCCATTACATAGGATGCATTTTCTGAAGGGGTTTAGGCGCGACAATTGCTTTGGACACTTTAACCGCACCTGTGTATTTTGGTACCCTGCTTCCTGTCCCTGGCTGCTTATCAGCGCAGACGCATCTCTTGACTCTGCTACGAGCTCATCTAAAAGAGGAATCTGACACTAGCCACTTGTGGTTGGCTTTCTTCTGTTGGAAAGGGGAAACAGTTTGCCTTTAGCTGACCCTAATGGCACGTGTCTGTGAGTCTACAGCTAGTGTCTGATTTTTTTCGTTTGGAAGCCAAGCTCGCATTTTGTGTGAATGCGTGCTATTTGCCAACGAACATCCATAGCTTATTACTATGATGGTGTCAGCGCCACATATATTTTCAAGGCATTAAGCCGTTGAAGACAAGAGGCTGCTATTCTGTGGTTTGGAAGAGGAATCTATCATTGTTAATCACCTTTGCTAAAGCCACAGAACAAGCTATGCGCTTGCTCTTTGCTGAACCCACGAGCGTTATTCATCAATGGCAATATATCGTCTACAGCAAATGTCTAACTTTGTCTTCTGGCACTAGCCCCTGTGCAACCGTGTACTTTGTATTCTGTGCCAAAACTGTCTTGGCTCATTCGTAACATTTACAAATCATGACACCTGCCTTTGGCTAAAGTAATGCTGGTTACAAGATTCTTCTACATTGGGTTTAAATATTATCCCCTTTTGGCTTTGACAATAATGGTTACAGTATTCTTTATCACTTTCTCTCTTAAGATAAGAGTTGCACCCAATTTGCCTCAGTTCATTAGTTCGGTATTCAAAAGGTTGCTTAGGAGCCAGCTGTCTGTTTCGGAGCATCCTGGGGTCACCTAACGAAGGCCAACTCACCAGTCTTTCTGCTGGTCTCTGCTAGACCCGCTGCTCCTGTTTCCTCTTTCATCGGGTTCGCACAAGCTCCCACCTCCTGTCACTGGAGCCCTTTCTGCTCTGCTCTCACTCCAGTGAATGCCACACAGTGGAGCAGCATGTAGGACCAGGAGAATTTCTCCCGCAGGATAGCTCCTCTTAGTGTTGCTTCCCACTGCGTGTCCTCTGCATACAGGAACCCCAGCTTCTGCTACTTTCTCAACACAGCGTCCTGCTTGAAATGCAGCGGTGGCTTTGGCGTCTTCTCCCTTCTGCTACTTTCACTGCTTTCTCCCAATGGCCCGCACCTGAAGGGTCTTTAAATGTTTAAAGGTCCCACTCAGGTGTGGGTCATTACAACTACTAGATCAAACATCACAATTCAACTAATCTAAGCCCCTCTTCCTCGCCTCAGTACTTGGGGCATTATGGGACTTGAAGTCCTTAATGTTAATATTCCCTTTTAGTTATTCAATTCACTTTGGTTTAATGGTTTATAGGATAGACGTTTAGGGGAAGTTCTCAAAGGAATTAATGGTTGTTTTTTGCGTTCACATTTCAGACAAGCTGTAGAATTATAACAATCAGAAGTAGTACTAATTCCCTGACTTTTACATATTTCATTTCTCTGGCTACCATAGAGGTTTTAATACTTTATGCTTTGGGGAACTATGGAGAGGAAGCCTTACTATGATATCAAGCCATCAGATATTCAGCCATAAGGGAACCTTCACGCTCAGACAAGGGTAAATACAGTGCTTCTCTTGATGAAGTCCTCACATTCCCTTGATGGCCTTCTCCTCCCATATGATCCACCTGGCTACTTTCACCCCAGGGTTTCAAATAGGTAGCGTGTGCCTTCCCCATGCTCCCTGAGAGGAGACTTTAGGCTTGGATTCTGCGAGATTCCACAGTATTCATCACAAACAGTAAAGAGGGACTTTGACTTTACGCTGGGGAGGATCTAGCCACAGGAATTAAAAAGCGAAAAAAGGACTGAGAAATGAAGAGAACAGCTGGCGTGAAGCCAGCCCAGCCTTGGAAGTTCGAACCTGGGAACACAAAGCTGCAAGAACGCTGATCTCCTGTGGCAGTGACATCAAAGAACGTTTGACCGTGCACTGCAGTGGAAGCAAAGCTCCTAACCATTGGAAGAATGGGAAAGAGGCCCGCGATGGCGTGACCCCGGGGAGGTGGACTGTGTGGTCCTGCAACTGCTCTGGAGCCATGTGGCCCAAGTCACTGTGTAGTTGCGAGGACCAAGCTTGGAACTGTCAGGCTTTCTCAAATCTGATGTTGTCCCCGGAAGCTGCTGAACCCCCGCAGTCCCCTTTGGATGCTAACCTCTTAACTGGTATCAAACAGTTCAGTTGAGAGCACCCCCAAGGGAAAGGGGGAAAATGGGACAAAATAATAAACTTCAGGTTTTGCTCAGCTTCTTTATCTGTCAACCTGTTGGTGAAAATAACAACAATTCACTTTAGTCACTAACCTTTGAATTCCTTGGCTCTGACTTCTCTTTATAAATTTTAGTAAATAAACACGCCACCATACCTGATTATCCTCTGTGAATAACGTAGAGGACGTGTATGAATTCTACTGAAGAAAACATAAAAATAGAGTCTTAGATGCTCTTACTGATTTCTTCAATTCGGTTTTGCAAAAAACTGCTAATCTCTCTGTTTAAGGAGTTTGTCTTCAAGCAGTTCAACTGTCTTTTGCCCAAACAACCCGCTGGAAATATTATACATGTAGTTTGTATTGGTGTCTAGCTTCAACACAAATTCCAAGAATGACACTCTAACTATTCAATTTAAAATTGTTTGTTTTCTGAATGTGTAAAAGTGTTCATTAATTGGATCTTTTGCTTGCAAAGAAGATCGCTCGTTAAAGAAGCGTTCCTTTTACCAGAATATGCGCATGCGTGAAGATATTGTTTACTCCTTCTAAAATGGAAGCGCACATGAACAAGGAATTGAGTTCAAAAATGAAACTGGCTTGGGCGCATGCGTAAAGGAATAGTCTTCCACTCTTCTTAATATGAATTGCTCAAACATGAAAGGAGAAATTCCTCAGTTCCGGAGACTAATCCTTGAAGAGGCAGCCCAGTGAAGATCACGCGCCAGGTTAGAATGTTAGTAAATTAAACATAACGCCTCGGAGTCGCGTGGCTACCACACTGTCACTTGCGCAGACAGTGTAAGATTTCTAACGCTAGTCCGACGCTAAGAAAAGCACTGTTACCGACAAAAGGTACAGTACTCAATAAACTTCTATACGGCCGAAAAAACACACGACGCTAAAATGAATAACAGACCTCCACACTCCAATTTGCCAGGTGCAAAAAAATGTGACGCAGTTCAATTAATTTAAATACAGTTCTAGAAGTAAAAAAATAAATTCTTGAAAGAACAAAAAGAACTACTATATAAACAAAAACTAAGAAAAACAGGAACAAGTTAATTAATAGTTTTGATATTTAACTCCTGCTTGATAATCATAAAATTCCATAACAGATAATGAAATCACTTAGCTTGCTTCTTTCTTTCACCGGAACGTTTTCTAAGTTTCTTTTTAAAATCTCCAACACTTTCCTGGTCCAAATAACTAATATTAGGCACAAGGGCCTAACTAAAGTTTTCTAAAACTTAAGAGCTTCAAACATAAGACCTTCCAGCTGGGCTTCTGACAATGAAAGGCGGTTTAGAATGTTCCAACAATGCCTTTCTTTTACTTCTGGCCAATCACTGATCCTTTTGGAATTCTCCATTTTGACTTGGGAAGCTCTCCACACTCTGCACAGAAAGTTAAGGCCCAAACCATACTTTATGTTAATCATATCCTCATTTCATCTCATTCATCCAAATCCCACGAAACCTGACAGGAGCGGAGTGCAGGAACCACTGAAGCAGCGCAAGTCAGCCCATCATCCCAAGTAGAACCGGCGACGTAGGCCCAACACGCAACAGGTAACCGGAGTAGCGTAAAACCCATTAGGGACTTGGGGTAGCTCAAGAGACAAGAGAGCCTCAGGAGTGATCTCCCTCGTCACAGTAGTGACAGCCAGAGAACCAAGAGTCAAAAGAGCCTTGGGAGTGATCTCCCTCATCACAGCAGTGAAACCCAGATAACCAAGAGTCAGGGTAGCCTCTTTAGTGCTCTCCCTCGTCTCGGTAGTGACATCCAAAGCTCTAAGAGTGAAGAGTGCATCAGAGGTAATCCAAGTAAGAGTAAAGAGGATACTAGACAACAGGAGCTGACTCGAAGTAATCTTCATAACGTCATAAGACAGGGAAGAATTGCTGGAACTGTAAAGCAGGCTTTCAGAAGCCCTTGGGAAGAAGTGGAGAGACTTTTGAGCACTATTGTTAAAGACTATCCTAAAACAGCTCTCAAGGCTGTGCAAGGTGGGTTCAGGAGAAGGAAGTCATTATCTTGACCATACTCTTTGTTGGATCAGAACCCAGAGCAAAGTATTGTCAGATAAAGACTGAGCACTTTCACCAGGATTCCCCTGGTAGTATTTTTATTTGGATGCTGGACCCTTTTGTAGGTAGTAGTGTTAGGGTTAGAGTAGGTTTTTGGACAGAGGGCAGACACTTTTTATTTGGACAAACATCCTGATGACGAGCACCTGAGTGGATATGTGTTTAGGTAGGGATAACCCTTTTGAGATGGGGAGAGGTAGGTCATTTTCTTTATTTCTTGGTGAAACATGCCACTTTGTCCGACTCCATACTCCACCACACCACCTAGAAAGTCCTAGTGGGGGTTGGATAGATGAGGCAATTGCATTTAGGCCCTCACTGACAGCACAACAGAACTGGAACTGGATAGTAGCTAGCAAGAGGTACTAGGGAGGATCTTGTTTTCTCTAGATGAGACGCAAAGGGTCGGCCCTAAGAGCCCCTTTCACAAAATGTAATGCCTCTAGAACTCGCACACATCATCTCTGCCACTGTAAAACACCTGAACCGTGGTTTCCTATCAATTATCTCCCATCCACTGGTAGTTTTAGGCTGTTTACTTTTTCCAGTTTTGAATAGTCCCTTATTCTGTTTGTTTTATTAAGTTAAATTACATGTTCTGCATGTTTTTAGGTTCATGGCTTACCCATTTTAGTTAGCGTTCATCTCTGTTTGGTTGTTTCTATCCAACAGGTTAAAGTTTTTGGTGAAAAAGTGGCAAAGGGTGCACAAGAAGGCAAGTCCAGTGGAGACCCTTGCTCAAGTCTCAACACCCCATCAAGGTGAGACAGTATTTGCTTTTCACATTTAATCTGTTCTATGCCAATATGGCTAGCCTTTTGTGTTCAGTTCACACCATGTTCAGAATGGTAGTGCATGGCTGGCCTTCTGTTTAAAATAATTAAATTGTCATTAGCTAGGGGGGGGGGGGTGTTGCTGCATGCTACATTCATGATGTGGTTTTTAATTTATTTGAATATAAATGTATTCATTTCAAACAGAAAGACAGCCATGCAAAACAATGTTTTTCATTCTTTGTCCCTTTTGCTTGGCCTCTTCCTTGTAACATTTGTTTTAACTGATTTTCATTTCTGTTTATCACCTGCTTGAATGCTTAACCCCTTTTATAAGAGACTGCTGTTGAACTAATTCCAAATTGTAGTGCGTCTATATTTTCCTCATGAAGAATCCACTTAACTGTCAGAAAATTACTGATGACAACCAGATTTCTTTTCATGCTTTTAAAGGGACTGTTGTCTGTCTATTAAGTTCTAAAATGGTTGCCGAACATAGTTTAAATGTCAGGGTAGTTTAAGGGCGAATAGATTTTCTTACTGTGATTATACATTTTATTGGACCAAGCATAGTAACCTATAGGTAATACATCTTTCTCCAGCATGGGATCTGGCATGGATTCACATGCTCATGAATATTCCCTGTCGTCGGGCTGGGAATCCTCGGTAAAAGAAAAACAGTTTCACTTAAGCTTCTAAACTGTATTTCTCCTCTAAAACAATCACTGTCCTCTGGGTCATACTGCCCCCATCTAATGACAGTCCTCTCCCTAAGCCCTCCTCCGGCAGCCATCTTCAGATTTTTACTGCACGCTTCATTGTTGGGAGTTCTCAAGTTGCTCTCTGAGCTATTTGTATGTTTTTTTGTGTTTTTTGTTTCAATGAGCCTGTCTGCTCTTTTCTTCATCTGCCGACAACGGGAACCCGCTGTCGGTGAGGTTCTGTGCCCCTCAAGGGTCGAAGATTCTAGAAGGCCATCTTGGGCCTAGTTCGCACCCTCCGACTATGACGGAGGAGGAGGAGGGAAGGTTCCCTCTTCAGTCCCTGCACGAAATTCGAGCAGTGGAATGTGTTTGTGGGAGACAAGCACCTACAATGCCTCTATTGCCTGCACCCAGACCATAAGGAAGTAGAGTGCGAGATATGCCTCATTTTTCTAAGAAAACGACAGACCGGCATAGTAGACTGGCGGCATGGCTTAACACGAACAAGGCCTCCTACCCATGCTCCGAGCAGGGTCATGCCTTGTCCAGGACTGGCTGGTCTAAAGAGTGGTCTTCTAAGTACTTTGAGGGTGCCTCATCATCCTCTCCCTAAGCTCCACCCCTGGTGGTCATTTTCACATGTTTACTGCACGCTTCAGTGTTGGCAGTCCTCACGTTGCTCTCCACACTATTTTTGTGCATTTTTGAGTTTTTACATAGAACATTGACTAATTTTGACTGATTTTTGACTTATCGTTTTCGACCAAAGGACATCGGGGATCCGCTGCCGACGAAGATCTTGATCCACCGCCGATCGTCCATGGAAGTTTTGGGAAGGCCGGCCTTGTCTGAGGAGAAGGGGGCAGGAGCCTCTTCAAACTCTTTGCAAATGTGGATTAAGGAACGTATTCGTAGAAGATTGACATCATAAATGCTTATATTGCCTGCATCCCGGACCAAGATGAGAAAATATGCAAGGTGTGCCGTGGTTTCTCAAATAAAACCAAGAAAAAGCGCTACAGCAGGCTGCCAGCATGCCTCACACAGGGCCGGCCGGTCTTTTGGAGCGAACTTCCTCTGCCCATGGGGGTCCAAGAGAAGGCCCAGCTCTGCGACACTGGTTGCACTGGGTTCACCACTGATGCAGGTTTCAAGTCGGGCAGAGCGCGATTGCCATCACCATCAGCCTCCACGGTGAGCCTGCCGACGAAGGTAGCCTCTTCTAAGAGAAGGTCCCTAACCCTGTCCAAACTCAGTTTATCAGCGGACAAACAAAGACCTCTCATCCTTCCACGTGAAACGATTTGATGACTGGGTCGATGACCACATCGTCAACGAAGTCGACGACGTCCACCACGACTGCAATGAAGGAGAGCGGGTCCGTGAAGGTGGTGCCTAGGACAGCCACCCCACATGTGTCCTTACCTCTGAGGCGTGATACAGCTGCGGAGGCAGCAACGAAGGCAGCAGGCACTCCGGGGATGGGAAACGGCCCTGCGACAGCATCGGCCCAGAAGCCTCCGGAGATGGAAAGAGAGGGGGACCTGGCCCTCCAGATGGAACCTCTGCAGGATGTGGACACACATACTGCTCCAGAAAAACCAGTGCAGATTTATTCAAGTTCCGACCACGGCAGCCATGATTTGCCTGATGACTACTATACAGACCACGAAGGATGGAGAATCTGAGGGTAGTGAGCCTACGTCCCTTATGCGCAAAAGGAGGTGCATCGGTCCGGACCCTACACCACTGACTCCTTTCACCCCTCAACCGAGGGACAAGTCAACGGATATTCTGATGACTCTACACACACTGGTCACAGAGATCTAGCAGACGCCCTCTACACCCGGGGCCTTTGCCACTACATGACCTTCTTGAGCCTCCGAGGTTGAGCCCTCCTCGTCAGAATAGAAATTCTAAAGGGGTGTCACTGACCGTGTCACAACCTGACTCCACCCGGAGCTCCGGCTCCCCACATGGACACGGCTACTACAGTTAGAGGCACCGACGGGGAAGACATCTTTGTGCCAGCTGACGGAGAAACGCCACACGTGGACTAGCCCCAAGGGGCCTCCCCGCCGGACGAAGTTGGAGCCATTCCTTCCGGGCCTATGACCTGTTTCAGTTAGTACTTGAGGAAACTAAGAAAGAAGGGTTCCTGTGCCCGTGGCGTGAGTGCAAAAGAAAGACCATGTCTGTTCATTTCGTGGATGATATCTGGGAGGGAGGGTCTGGCGCTAATGAAGAAACACGGCCCGCCCAAGCATGACAGACTGGAGAAAAATTACAGGGTACCGATTCAGCTACCAGGTGCTTAATATCTCAAACTTTGCCCGACTCTGTGGTCTCGGCCGCAGCCAGGAAGCGCTCGCCAAACCCATCGTCGGCAGCCATGGTGCATCCGGACCTCGAGGGGAAGAAGCTGGGCGCAATGGGCAAGAGAATAATCTTCACAGCAGCCTCCACCATCAAGGCAGCTAATGCCCAAGCCATTTAATCTCAATATGACCGGGGACTATTGTACAAGCTGGGACCTGTTCTAGGGTTCCTGCTCGAGGACAAGCAGGTCGAGGCACTGGAACTGTTTCAGCAGGGGGAGGTGGCCTCAGACCCCGCCATTACAGTGGCGGTGGACATCGTGGACACGCGATTCCGCCAGATGGGGAACAGCGTGGCCCTTCATCAACAAGGGTGGTTGAAGGCCATAAATGTCCTCCATGACGTTCAGGTGAAGGTGCTGGATATGCCGTTCGATGGTCAAAACCTCTTCAGCAAGGCCGTTGACGAGTCTTTGCAAGCCATTAAGAATGACATGGAGACGGCGTGCAGCAACGTCGGATGTCTTCCTTTCGTTCATCCAGAGGAAAGCCCGGCAGATCCTCCTAGCCCGTACCAACAGCCTTCCCGCTCCTCCACTCAAGAAGTATTTAAGGGTCGCTGTCAGGCTTACGGCAGTGGAGGACAGCGTTGGCACTGCCTACAGGGCAGGGCCCCTACCCCCAAGCAGGCCTGAACCGGCTGTGGTCTTGGGTCCCCACTTATGCGCCCCAGCGGGAGGCCGGCTGGCAAAGTTCATCAGCACGTTGAAGATCACCACCGACAGATGCGTGCTTGACGCTCTCGAACAGGGGCACAACTTAGAGTTCCAATGCAGGTGTCCTCGTATTCCACAGGTGCCTCGACAAGAATAACATGGGCCACAGCTTCTACAAGAGGTGCATGCCATGTTACAGAAGGGGGGCAATAGAGCCTGTTCCCCAGCACCTCCCGAGTTTATTCCAGATACTTTCTGGTTCAAAAGAAAACAGGCGGTTGGATGCCAATCCTGGATCTGCGCCATCTCAACAAGTATTTACAGTCTCAGAAGTTCCGGATGTTCATGTTACAACACGTGCTTGGCTAGCTGGAGGAAGGGGATTTTTTTACATCGTTGGCTCTGAAGGAAGCCTACTTCCGCATCCCCAGTCACACGAAGCACTGCAAAGTCCTATACTTCGTGGTTCAGAGTCAGCATTACCAGTTCAAGGCTCTTCTCTTCGGCCTAAAATCGTCTCAGAGGGACTTTACAAAGTTCTTGGACCCAGTGGCAGCGCATCTTCGTGTGCAGGGTGTCCACATATATCCGTACCTGGACAATTTGCTTGTGTGATCCTGCTCCCACGCTCTGGCGAGCAAGCAAAGATTGAGGACCGTACCTCTGCTGACGGAGTTGGGGTTCTCCATAAACTATCCAAAGTCCTGCTTGACGCCATCTCGGGACACGCTGTTTCTGGGTGCCCGGGTGAACACAGTAACGTGTTTGGTATTCCCCTCGTAAGAGAGGGTGGTGGCCATACAGGGGATAGTACAGCTCTTGTGATTGGCGCAGACGGCCACAGTGCGACCCATCAAGTCGCTGCTGGGGATTATGTCCTCCTGCATCAGCCTTGTCCGCCTTTGCAGACTACAGATGAGGCCTCTACAGGAGTTCCTGGATGCAAGGTGGATGCAAGTATCGGGGACTTTTGCGGAGAAGATCGGCCCTTCACGAGGAGTTCCTTTAGGCGATACAGTGGTGGGGTGTACAGCCGCCTCATCCAGGGAATTCCGTTTCAATTTCCAACTTACCAGGAGACAGTCACCACGGACGCCTCTCTAGAAGTTGCACACCAGGGCGAAAAAGGGCCTCTACATCAACATCCTGGAACTTTGGGCCTTATTCTGGGCTCTCAAGTCTTTTCTGCCGTCATTGTCGGGCAAGGTGGTGAGGATCTTCACAGACAACAACACCACCACCATGTTCTACATCCGGAAGCAAGGAGGGACCCGTTCGAAGGAGCCCCAGGATCTGTGGCGCTGGGCCATTCGTCAGGACATGTTCCTTGTCCCTTTTCACGTGCCAGGCTTCAAGAACACCATCGCGGACTCGCTCAGCAAGGAGCTGCGTTCTGGCCACAAATGTGAGCTTCGCCAGGGTCCAGGTGAACAGTCTGTTCGACAAGTAGGGCCAAACCCAGATCGATCTTTGTGACGACAGCGAACTGTAAGTGTCAAAAGTTCACCGGCAGGTTACCTCAGCAGAAGAGCATGGGGGACACTTTCTCGTTTCTGTGGGAGGGACTGTTCCAGCTGCTTTTCCTGCATTTCCACCCCTGCTACGCGTGATCAACGTACTCGGACAGTGCCACTGCAGGATGATACTCGTTGCCCCGGCGTGGCCGAGACAAATGTGGTGCCTGGACCTGCTGGGTCTGTCGCTGGCACCATCCATCAGGCTGCTGCTGCTCCCAGACCTTCTCACCAGAGAGGGAGGGGCGATTCTGCACCACGACCCAGAGTTGCTGGACCTAAAGGCATGGATCATGCAGCTCTAGAGTTTGGATGTTATTCTTTACCTGTGGAATGTAAGGACATTCTGCCGATGGCCAGAGCCTCATCAACGCTAAAGTGCTACGGCCACAAGTGGAAGCGATTCTCTGTGTGGTGCTGGGCTCAGAAGATTACCCCTCTGCATGTCACAGCCCTGCAGCTTCTGCCATACTTGCTTTTCATGGCCAAGGCTGGACTGGCTCACACCTAGGCTGAACTGGCTCACGCCTCTATCAAGGGTCACCTCTGCGCCATATCCCTTTATACGATATCTCTGGGAAGGCCTTCTCTGTGGTTGCACAGACTCGTCAAGGAGTTCCTCAAGGGGTTATTCAGGACTTTTCCGCCGGTGAATTCTCCTGCCCCAGCTTGGGAGCTCAATGTAGTCCTAACTAATGTCATGGGGGCCCCCTTTGAGCCTATGCCTCAAGCCCTGCTCAAGTTTTTATTGTGGAAGACTGCTTTCCTCGTGGCAATCACCTCAGCCAGGCGGGTCGGGGGATATGCAGGCCCTGTCTTGCAAGCAGTCTTGCTCGTCTTTCCACGCTTCAAGGGTGGTACACCCCACCTTTATGCCGAAGGTACCATCGGAATTCCACCTCAACGGACCTTTGGTGTTACCGGTCTTCTTCCCAAATCCGTCATCGCCAGTGGAGAGGGCCTTGCATTCGCTGTACGTTGCTCATGCCTTGAAGTTCTACGTTCGGGAGACTTCTCCGTTGTTCATCAACTTTGAACCTGTGAATTGCGGAAAGGCCTTGTCGAAGGCTTCCATCTCCAGATGGCTCTCTGGCTGCATCATGCACTGTCATCGACTGGCTAACAGGCCGCTGCCAGTCCGGACGAAAGCCCACTCCACCAGAGCCATCACAGCAACAATGGCGTTTCTCTATGGTGTGTCCCTGCTCGACATCTGCAGGGCTGCTATGTGGAGGTCCACTCACACCTTCACAAGGTTCTACTGCGTCAACGGATTCCAGGGAGGAGTCCCGAGTCGGCCATTCGATGCTATGCAACCTGTTCACTTGAGGTGAGTCTGTTCCACTGGTGAGTGTTTTTACTTCTGTTGAGCCTTGCTACCTCCTGTGGTTGTTTAACTGTACTGCTGTGTAATCTTTATTCATGAGCATGTGAATCCATGCCAGACCCCATGCTGGAGAAGGAACAAGTTACTTACCTGTAACTGTTGTTCTCCAGCATGGGTCTGGCATGGATTCACATGCAAACTCTCCCTCCATCCCCTCTGTGGCTCTTCTTGGTTCATACTGCCACTTTACGTGCTACCAAATCTGATCATATTCTCCAGGGGTGGAGCTTAGGGAGAGGACTGTCATTGGACATGGGCAGTATGACCCAAAGGACAGTGAGGGAGATCTTCCACACCTCTCCTCCGCCCCACCTTAAGGACGTTGTTGCCCGGACCTCTCATCAAGACAAGGTAGGCCCTCTGTTCAGCACGGCGA
This sequence comes from Ambystoma mexicanum, assembly GCF_040938575.1. Taxonomy (NCBI): domain Eukaryota; kingdom Metazoa; phylum Chordata; class Amphibia; order Caudata; family Ambystomatidae; genus Ambystoma; species Ambystoma mexicanum. The sequence goes on along the minus strand of NC_090931.1, from coordinate 901,972,618 downwards.
CTCCTTCCGAAGGTTTCGACGCATAGGGGTCCCCCGCATTAAGGTTCTGGCAGGCCTGAGGCCTCGAAGGCTACTGGCTCCCAAGCCAAGGGGCCCGGGGGGGTCTTCTGGGCACTCTGGGGGCAGGCCTGAGGCCATCCAGGCTACCAGCTCCCAACCTGAGGGGCTCAGGGGCCCCTACTAGGCTGTCCTCGGAAGGACGATTAAGTTCGTCCTCTTCTTTGACCCCAAGGAGTACTGGATCGTCGACTGCCACTTCCAAGAGTCTGTCCTTGGCTTGATCCAGCACGGCTACTGACACAGTTGTGAGGGCGTCAGAGCTTAGTCCGAGGTAGTGAGTCAGGGTATTTCGACTACCGGCGCCTACCTGAGTGATCTCTGCTTCAAGTGCCAGACCCAAGCTGCATTCTTTCGGGTCTGAGGCCTCTCTTGGCTCAGGGCATTGGCGCCCTCCCGCCCAGGGTGTGGTGCAAAGCTTCAAAATGGCGGAGAGGCACCTGGCGGTGCCTGTCGGGCCGGCGGCCATGTTGGATCCAGCTCAGGGCCCACCAGTTCTTTCGCCCATTGAATGGGCTTTGCCGGATGATCCCAGCCCCCTTATCCCTGGAACCGGCAGCAGATCCTACCTACTGTGCAGGCTTCTGGTCTCCTCATGGATACATCTATCCATCACTGCCTTACGGCTACAGGCGCCTCAGCGCTTTGACCTGAAGCGGAGGCCCAGCGCCTCGAAGGGCTGTGCCCATAGGGATCCAGCGGCTTGCGAGGACCGCTTCTTTGAGCGCTTCCTCATGCCATCCCCTCAGATGAAGGGGCTCCTGAAGGATATTGTGAATGTCATCCTGCCCGTGGTTCCTCCTCTGGGTACTCCTCCCGTGCCACCAGCGCTACCAGTTCCAGTGCCTGTCCCCACCCCGGTCCAGGCCCCAACGGTTGTCCATATGATATGGTATTTGTAACGCGCCTATACACAAGTGTTTCAACTCCAACTCATACCCCTCCAACTCCTACTGTACCACCAAGGCTTTCCCCCTCAACGGGCATTGGACCGGTCACCTGTATCTGAAGGCCCGGAATCCCCTCTGTCTGTAAAAAGGGGGAGGTGGGAGAGGATGACGCCCGGGGAGATGAACCCTTGGCATCCGTTAAGGCCTTTCATGACCGCCTTCACGGCCTGGCAGAGTTCTTGGGTGTCCCTCTGCCTGAAGAAGCACCCCCCAAGAGTCAGGAGTGCTAGCAGAGGCCTGAGTAAGCACACCACGATCCGGCATCCCTCTCCAGAAGGATGTCCTGCAGGTGGCGCAAAAAGTCTGGAAGAAGCCCAGGGCCAACGCCCAGATGAACAAGAAGTTGGACTGCAGGTTCAGGCTAACCGATGAAGTGCCAATCCTCCACCCGCAGCCGCATTCTTCAGTGGTGGCTGAGCCTCCTAATATTCTAAACCATTGTCTTTGTCATCTTCCTCCACGGGAGCCACCTCCAGTTGTCTCCTTAAAGAGGACATGGTTCTCGAGTCTTCAAGAAAGTGCTGTATTTCCATCTCAGTACTGCGTCTGTGGCAAGCCAACGCAGACGCCCTCTTGACTGCGGCTAACCAGAAGCTGTGGCTGGAGCTCGGGTAATTTCTGCCCAACCTCCCTTCGGACAAGCATGCCTCCTTCAAGGCCGGTCTGGCAGAAGCCCGGGACATTGCACAGGACCTCATGGAGTATTCGTTCTCCAAAATCGACACAGCAGGAAGGGGATTGTGCTTTGGTGCTGAGATGAGGACGGCATGGATGCACGCCACTAAATTTTCATCTGACATGCAGGCGCAGATCCTTGATATACCCTTCGAAGACGTGGACCTTTTAAATTCCTCAACCGATGTTGAGTTGACAAAAAAGAAAACCTCAACTCAAACCGCTAAATTCTTGGCCATTGTGACAAAACCTGGACAGAAATACTTCCCTCCGTTCCAAACCCTGTGCTTTCTCCAGCTTCAAGGGGTTTTGGAACTGTGATACACGGAGGTTTGGCAGGTCGCCCAGTGACAACAGGAAGAAGCAGCAGAGGACTTGGCATAGGTTTTTTCCGCTCCACCTCCTCTGCCCCGCCTCCGATGCCAAGAAGCAGTGATGTCAAGGTCGGGGAACACAGCTCCCCTGTGGATGGGGGGGACATCTAGCTCTTTTTCAGGACACCTGGAAGCGTCTTTTCAACAACCCGTGGATCCTATACGTAGTCTCTACGGGCTTCACTCTTCCTCTTCCTTTCTCTCTACCCTCCTCTTCTTCGTCAGATCGTGTCCCTGACTCTTTTACGGCGGTCCTTTCGCTCTTGGAGGTGCAGGCGATAGAACTTGTTCCTCTTTCAGACAGGGGCTCCGGGTACTATTCCAGGATTTTTGCGGTACCCAAGAACAAGAAGGCTTGCCTGAGGGTTGTCCTGGACTTGTCATTTCTAAATCTGTCTTTACCGCTGGAACGCTTCTAGATGACTACTCCCGCACACATAGCTGAGTCTGTGTGCAGGGGACTGTATGTGTTCCATGGACCTCAAGGATGCGTACCTGCACATACCCATGTACCAACCGCATCAGAAGTTTCTGCGATTCACAATTAAGTCATACCACTTTCAGTACAAGGTGCTGCCCTTCGGCCTGAATTCAGCCCCTCGTGTCGTCACAGAGTTGATGAACGCAGTGGCAGGCCTTCTCCGCTTGGAGTGCCATCATCTGTACCCTTACTTGGATGACTGGCTGGTGAGGGTGGGGTCACCCGATGGGATGCGTCACTCCTGGCAGATATCCTTCATCAGCTGGGGTTCTCAGCCAGAGAAAGTCACAGTTGTGCCCATCTCAGTAGCTGGTCTCCCTAGGGTTGCGTTGGAACACTATGGTTCAGCAGGTGTTCCCTAAGCCGAGAGGCTCCTGTCCCTCCGCAAGGCGGCGGGGCACTTTTTGGCCAACTCGACCACCTCGGCATGGTGGTTCAAGCATATTATGGGCCTGATGGCCTTGTGCGTGTTCATTGTATAGCAAGATGAGGCCCTCCAGCTCCACCTGGTGGCTAATTGGGATCAGAAGACGGGGTCCCTGTTGGACAGGATACCAATACCACTGCTTCTACTGCCCGATCTTCGCTGGTGGATGATGGATGGCAATGATTCAGTGGGAGCCCCTTCACCCTGGTGGTGACAACGGACTCCTCTCTTTCGGGTTAGGGAGCTACACGATTCATGGAGCATGGTCCAGATCGGAAGCCCTTCGAGCTCAAGGCAGTGGGCCTGGCTCTCAAAGCGTTTTTGACCCAGGTCTGTTCTGGTCAGGCCGGACAATTCTTCTACAATGTTTTACCTGAACAAGCAAGGTGGCTGGCACCCGTTCCCCCCTCCTCTGCATGGAGGCGGTATCGATATGGAAATGGGCCCTGATGGAGGGGGTTTGGATTTCAGCAGTCCACCTCCTGGGTGACACCAATGCAGAGGCGGACCAGCTGAGCCGCTTGGGGTTCAGCACCTACTACACCTTGCTGCCCCTATTCCAGCATTGGGGGTTCGCAGATTTGTACTTGTTTGCATCCCCTCTGAATTCCAATTGCCCCCAATTTACTTGTGGGCAGGACAGAGTCGGGGGGTCTCTGGGAGATGCCTTCCAAATCTGTGGACATGGCTGCAGGTGTTATGCCCACCCCTCTGCTCCAACAGACTCTCCACAAGTTTCGTGCTTTGTTGGGTTGCAGCCTCATCCTGATTGTCCCCCAGTGGCCGTCGAGACCCTGTTTTTCAGATCTGCTACAGTTGTGCTCCCAGGGTCCCATCCACCTACCAATCTCCAGGAGGGATTTCCTGTCACAGCAGGGAGGGACGGTTGAACATCCAGAGCCAGCCAAGCTGGCACTGGAGGCCTGGTTCCTGACAAACTGAGACTTCAACTAGCTACATTTTTGGATGACGACTGGGACATCCTTCAGCAAGCCTGGAGGCCCTTGAGTAGGGCTGAGTATTAGAGTAAATTGACTACGTTCTGCCATTGGGCTTGTGACAAGGGCCTGGACCATGTCATCTGTCCTCTGGATGACGTACTGGCTTTTTCAGCACACCTGGCTCGTTCTGGATTTCAGGTGGATACTTGCCACACTTATTTGGCGGCCATTGGGGCTTAAAAGAATTCCCCTGAACATGTGTGTTCGGTGGGCAATCTAGTGGTTAAGGCCCACTTTAAGGGGTTGTCTAGGCTTTTATCTCTGGTGCATAGGCCACACTCAGTCTGGGATCTCAAAGTGGTTCTTGCAGCTTTACAGCACAAGCCTTTCGAGCCGATGGCCTATGTGGACATCCGCTTGTGGACACTAAAGACAGATTTACTGGTGGCTCTCACCTCTGCCCGCAGGATTAGTGAGCTGCAGGCGTTGTCTTCGTGCCAGCCCTTCACCACGTTTCACAACGATAAGGTCATCTTACGCACTCACCCACCTTCTTGCCCAAGATGGTCTCCATCTCATCTGAATCAAGAGATCTGCCTCCCGGTGTTCTTCCCGAACCCACAGTCAGAGGCAGAGAGGGCCCTACATTCCTTGGACCTCAAGAGGGTCCTCAAGTTTTATCTCTCTCAGCCGAAATCCTTCAGGAAGTCTGAGGCATTGTTGGTGAATTTGGGGGTTCCTCCCCCGGCTCTCAGGCTTCCATCACCTGTTGGATGCTTCAGGCCATTTTGGAGGCTTGCATAGCCATGGGCAAACCCGTTCTTGAGATTCACGGCCATGCGGCCAGAGCCAAGGCCACGGCCGTCGCGTTTCAGAGAAATGCATCTTGGGATGTTATCAGCAAGGCGGCTACTTGGGATACTCCGTCGACCTTCTGTAAGTTTTACTCACTGGACACCAGTTCCAGGCACGATGCATTTTGGTCAGCCGGTCCTGGAGAACATTTTTGCTTCGTCCTAGATATGAGGCAGGTTATCACAGCCCAACCCTATGTTCTTGTTCGGTGGAATCACCCACAAGGATGGAGGAAAGGGGATGGGACATATGAGTAATTAAAGTTACTCACTGTATACTCATAGTCTCTTTTCCTCCATACATCCCACCCACCTTGCCCCGTTAGTATGCCAAGTTCTAATATGTTCCAAGAGTAGCCAGCTATCTGAGCATTCAATGTGTTCAACGGGGACTGAGGTGAGGCACCAGAGGTTGGGGCCTTGGCGGGGACATCCCAATGCCAAGACTGCGCCCCTCCGCCCTATACTATATTTAAAAGGGAAGCACCATTTTTCCCTGCCTAAAAAAAAACTAAACACTCGTAGCAGAAGGTCTCTGTCCCTCGCAATTATGCATACTGTAATTCAATAAGGTAATATATGGTAAATCAAAATGGCAAAATATAACAGATTTACAATCTGATCACTGTTTCTCCTTCCAATCTAGGTGAATTCCCCTTCACCAGATTCAAGCAGGATTCTATTCAACATTTCCAAGGAATAAGGAAATCCTGTATTATAAGAAAGTTCAAACTCTGTTCTTTTTGGTTCCGACTTGACAACAACAGTTCCAATATAATTCCACTTAATCCAACTTAAACTCAACCAACAGTTCAAAAGTATTGCACAAGGTTTTCCTCTCTACGCTCTTGACAAAATAGCTCAAGGCAACTTCATTTCCTAGACCAAGAGCGCTTGCTTGTTTCATTGGAATCAACAAAAGAATTGTCTTTGTTAAGATGTTTCTGCACAGTTCACAAAACACTTGTTTCATCAGTGTTGGATAATTCTGCAGCAGTTTATACAATACTTCCTTCCATGATACTAGTTTGTCAAGATGATTCTGTAGTAAATCATACAACCATCTTAGTGCTTCTGCCACTTCTGATTTACAATATTTCACCACCATACCACAGTACTTCTTCGACTTACACCTGGTCTACTCACTTGCCAGACCGACTTCTTCAATGTTCTCTGCTGTTAGGCAGAAACCTGTGCAGTTACCTTTGGGAACACTGCAAAAGATTGAGGACTACAGGTGTTAGCAGTAAACCCACTTGGTAGCAGTCTGTACTACCCAGATATACCTGGTAGCTGTGGCTGAGCAGTCAGACTTCCCTCAAGAAGAGTTGGGCAGTATGCAAAGTATACACAATAGGCACTCAGACACGATAGCACAAGCAAACACTGACCAGAGCTTTGGTATCAAAGTATATAATTATTTATTTAAAAACACACTGTTTGAAACACTCCAGCACTCTTATTGTAAAACACTCTAAACGCAGTTACTATTATGATATATACATCCCTTATTCCTTATAAGACAAGTCTTAGTTAACACCACTTATTTCCAGACAGAGGTGAGCGCTTAACTATAGATGGCACTCCAATAAGTTCATGAAAAAGGGAGGGGAAAAAGACAGAATATGTGAAGATACTCCACTCTAAGATTTAGGAACACTTTTAGCAAGGCAGAAAAGCAAAAGTCACTGGTGAGCCAAAGTCCATAGGCTGGGCCCACTCTTAAAGAGAGCAGAGCACAAATGTGCCCAAGATCACAGTTATACTAGGCTTTGAAAGTCTTGCAGAGAGTTCGAAAAGAGTTTAGAGAGGCTCAGAAAAGTTTAGCAAGGGTGTCCCAGGATAACCTAGGTTCGAAAGCCGGGGGCTAAATCTACCCCGTACAGTCGGTGGCAAGGGAAGCCAGGCAGAACATGGTACCTTAAGTGGGAAGGATCCTCCAGCGGTGGCAGTTGTTCCTGGCAGCGGGTGCAAGTCTCGGCGTCGTCCAGAGGAAGAGAAGATCTCGACTTGGAGGAAAAATGATGGTCGTTGCACTGCCAGGGAAGAAACCAGCCGCAGAGTTTTCCGGTTAAAGGTATTACCCTTCATTTCGCGGTCGTGGTAAAATGTGGTATTCCGGTTGCCGGGGTGCTTGGCACAGGCAAGGCGGCCACGAGATGCGTCGGGAAAGCGAAAAGACGGTGAAAATGGTTATCCCCACCAGTCAAAGGAAGAAGACTCTCCGGCGGGAGATCTCCTCTGTCGTTGGGAAAAGTGGTGAGACGGTTCCGCAGGGCTCCACCGGTGGTGTCGTCGTAGCAGGACGGCTCAGCTTCTCCCTCGTTGGATTCTTAGGTCCTGTGGCGACTTCTGAAGTTCCAGTCCCCAAAGCCCTGCTTTTATGCAGAAAACCCCCATTCACTCAGCCTAGCTGTCACTCAAACATGCTAAGTGGTGAGCCGGCCGGCTCACCACTTGGGCCAATCAGGACGGAGTGCGACTTGAGTTGCCTAGGCAACTCAGTCCAGGGTGCCTAAATCCCCCTCGACCCCTCCTAAGTACCCCAGACAGAGTGGCACCACTTTGGAGGGCTTCTGTGGAGAGGCCCGTCAAAAAAAGTGGAACAAAGGGCTCGACTTGGGTTGGAGTCACAGAAGAGAACACAAACGCAATTTTAGAACCAAGTTTTGGCAAAAAATACCAACCGGAGAATTAATAATAATTAAATAAACCGGCGGTATGTTCGAGGCTATCGTAATTAAATAAATAAAGATAGTAGCCTCGAACAATGGGAAAATCCCATAGAGAAATATTCGCGGTTGAATATAAATAGTATCCACTGCCACCAGCCAAAACTCGATCAGGGGGGACGGAGACGTGCCCCCTTGACTAACAGACCCCGGGGCAATCGAATTGCCCCGGCCAGTACGTCCACAATATGATGGTTTGTACTGGTTCTGTTCAGAATTCAAGACTAGTAAAGTCAATGGTGACTTTACATGCCCTGGGAGACAGTAGTCAGTCCCAGGGTATGGAGTCTATACTGGGGGGGTCACTATGACACCCCTGTGTTACTGCACTGAGGGTGCTGTGTAACACACATCACAAAAACACTTGAAGCCCTATGGAGTTAAAGACCCCATAGCCCAATAAACACAAATAGAGTCAAAGGAATACACTTAAATCATGTCCAAGACTGAGGGTAAAAGAGTCTCACTCTTGGCAGGAGAAAAAAATAAACCCCAAAAAATCCAGCAAAGCTGCTGGGGGACTCACTAGGTTAGGAAATTCAGCATAAACAGAGAATTCTCCCTAACATCTGCTCTGGTATACTCTCCTGCCAGAAAAAAACAAAACCACTACACAGTCCTCTGACCTGGTGTACTCTCCTGCCAGGCCAGAGTTAACTACTAACTAAAAGTACTTCTGTGGTAAAGGTAAGCTTCCAACAAATTATAAATACCTCTTCCTTCATGACATCAAATTTAGGATTATCTGCAGGGAAAACAAGAACCACACTTGTGCTGTTTTTTAAACTCTTGTGATTGCCCCATCCAATGCAGGTTCCCCAGCATGGGGTTTGCCATGGATTCACATGCTCCTGAATATTCCCCCGTCGTCAAGCTGGCAATCCTCTGTAAAAGAAAAACAGTTTCACTTTCACTTACAAACTGTATTTCTCCCATAAACCAATCACTGTCCTCTGGATCATACTGCACCCATCCAATGACAGTCCTCTCCCTAAGCCCCACCTCTAGCAGCTATCTTCAGATTGTTACTGCACGCTTCAGTGTTGAGAGTCCTCGAGTTTGCTCTGCAAGCTACGTATAAATTATTTCATGTTTTTCACGGAAAAAGGTTCAATTGTAGTTTTCCGAAAGAGCCTGTGTGCTCCTCTCTTCATCTGCAAACAGCGGGGATCGGGATCCATTGTCAACGAAGTTCTGCGCCCCTCAAGGGTGAAGATCGTCGAAGTTTCCAGAAGGCCATCAGGCCTTCTTCGCGCCCTCCTACCATGACAGAGAAGGAGGAGGAAAGGTCTCTCTTCAAGCCTTGAAATGCCTCTACTGCCTGCATCCGGACCACAAGGAAGGAGATTGCGAGATATGCTGTGGATTCTCCAAGAAGACGACAGAGTATAGGCACAGCAGACTGGCAGTGTGGCTGAACGCCAAGGCCTCTGCCCCATGCTCCGAGCAGGGGCATGCCTTAGCCAAGGCCGGTCGGTCCGAGGAGCGGCCTTCCAAGTCCTGTGAGGGCGCCTCATTCGTGGGGGCCCAAGATAGGGCCAAGTACCGCAAGTTCGGGTCCACCCGTGTCAACGCGGAAGTGGGTCCCACGGCAGACAGGGCACGATGGATATCCCGTCCGCCTCCATTGCCAGCCAGCAATCTAGCTCCTCCTCAAAGAGAAAGTCATCCAACCCGGCTAAGCTGCAGGAGAAGCCTGAGACGCCGCGGATGGAGGAGAAGGCTGTACTTCCCAAGAAGGCCTAGGCTGCACAGGATAAGTCTTTGTCGACTATCGAGCTAGTGGCGGCTGCTCTCTCGAAAGCTAAGGGGGCTGACCCTGAGAAGGTAGCAGCCACAGTACTGGAGGTATCCCTCCTTCCAAGGCGCAAGGCTGCCGTGATGACTTTGACAAGGTCTGCCGGCACGCCAGAGAAGGGGACACTGTCTCAGAACCTGGTTTCAGCCCCTCAGGATGGAAAAGGAGGGACTGCAAGGAGGCCTCCGATCAGTCCCAGGCCATTGCCCAAGCCATGGACATGTCTTCCACGGATGACGAGTCCACGGTCCACGAGGATGTGGAAGAGGAGGACAACGGCATGGGGCTTAGTGAGCCGATCACGCCAGTTTAGGCGAGGGATGTGTCTCTGGACATCTTATCAACCCTCCACACCTTGGTATCAGAGATCCAGAAGACGAGTATGTGGAAGAGGAGGACAACGGCACGGGGCCTAGTGTTCCGATCACTCCAGTTTAGGCGAGGGATGTGTCTCTGGGCATCTTATCAACCCTCCACACCCTGGTGTTAGAGATCCAGAAGAGGATGTCACAAGGGTCTGTTCCAATGGTCCCTCAGACGCCTGACCACCCGCCAACAAAGAAGAGGAAGCGCCATCTGATGCCCCCATTTCAGCTTCCACATCGGGCCCTCTCTCCCCCAGCAGACCCAAACATGTCTAAAGGGACAGATATGGCCGTGACGACGATATCGTTGCTGCGGGTCCTCGCAGTTTAGGGCGTCCCCACCGGACGATGTGGGGTAGTTTCATTCCATGATAGCCAAAGCCTCAGAGCTCTTCCAGCTTGTGCCCGAAGAAACCAGGAAGGAAAGTTTCCTGTACCAGATGCGCGAGGCCAAAGGGAAGACCATCATGGCTGTGCCCCTCGTGGGCGACGTGTGGGAGGAGGGACTGGCACTCTTAAAGGACTCTTGCACAGAGTCCGCCAAGCGGGATAGGCTAGAGAAGAAGTACCGGGTGCCAGAATCTGTGCCCATGTGCCTGAGGTTGCAACCATCACCGGATGCCGCTAACCCGTCCTCATCTTCAGTCCCTCCGAACAGCGAGGGTAAGAAGATGGACGCCTTTGGGTGGAAGGTGAGGTACGAAAGGGAGCTGTGGTACAAGCTGGGTTTGATTTTGGAGTTCATGGCCCTCTTCTAGGAGGGAGTGGTAGTGTCGGATCACGCCATCACAGTGGCGCTGGATTTTGCTGACACTGGGTTCCACCAGATGGGGAAGAGTGTCTGCCTTCGTCGCCAAGGCTGGATGAAGGCCACGAATTGCCACCAGGAAGTCCAAACGAAGGTACTGGACATGGAATGGTGCTGGACGGAGATAACCTTTTTGGATGGTCGTCGACAAGTCCCTACAGGACATCAAGGCAGATATGGAGATGGCCTGTTCCATGGGCACCCTCCAGGAGCACCGCTCTTTCTTTTGCGCCTCCAGAGGAAAGTCGAGCAAGTCTTCAAAAGTTTTCTCCTCGTACCGTCAGCCTTCCAGATGAAAGGCTCAGGAAGCCTACAGAGGTCGTTCCCAGACCTACGGTGGCTGAGGACAGCGTCGCCATCGCCCACAGGGCACCGGTGCTGAAGCAAGCCTTAACCGACCAGGACGTTCCAGGGTTCCCACGCTTAAGCAAACTCACTGGTCTTTTTGCTCGCCTCCGTGCGAAACGCTGCCACTGCTTATTCTCTTGCTTCAAGGGCGCCTGCCACCTTGGTTACAGCGACCCACACCGCTTGGAAAAGGAGCGTGCTCTGCCCCTTTGACACTCTGGTGCTCGCAAACCACCTGGAGCGAACAAGTCTCTCTCTCTCTCTCTCTCTCTCTCTCTCTCTCTCTCTCTCTCTCTCTCTCTCTCTCTCTCTCTCTCTCTCTCTCTCTCTCTCTCTCTCTCTCTCTCTCTCTCTCTCTCTCTCTCTCATATCATTAACATCAATTAACTGCACACGGCAGTTTTGAGCCTCTGTTTCCCTCTTCATCACAGTGCTTTGGGCATTGTAGGACTTGAAGTCCACAATGTTCAAATTGCTTCTTTTCGTGATATATCATTAATATCATTCGTGATATATCAATAATATCATTATTAGCTTTATTTATATGCTTATTTAAATTTCCTGGAGGAGTATCATAAGGAAATAATGAAGGTTTTTGTTTTATTGACAAATAGTTTTTCAAATCTCCATTGTTAATGTTTAGTTTAATTTGTAATCCCCTGTAAGCCATAGGAGCTTTCATCTATGGGACTGTTTGTGACCTCAAAGGGGGTTTCCTCTTCCCAAGGCATACGTATTTAGGATGGTTCTTATCCACATTGATATATTTAGTTTGGGAAGTTGACAGCTCTTTCTGACAGCAAGATATTGCATATTTCAGTATCACTGATCTATCTTCCCTTCGGGAAGATAAATACAGCGTCTCATCCAACGGAGTCTTTCTCCTCTCAGGTGATCCTCCCGGCTAATACCACTGCCTGTGTTAGGAAGCGTCTGTGTTTCCCTGGCCACCCGGGAGGAGACTTTAGATAGGGTTTTTCTGAGGACTCTGCAGGATTTATCACAGCATACACTGTAGATGTCTCTTTGTGTACTTAGATGAAGTCTCATGTCTAGCTTTGGGGACAAGCAAGGTGGTAATTCTGGGCTGGATTCCAACCTGTAAGCTAGTGGATGTTGGGTCTGTGGTTGTATCTGGAGGATTTCCAGGCTACCTTACCTTGACCCTCATCACATGCCAGGGACAGTGAGTGCCTCGCAGCAGGTCCGTCCTGGGAGTCTAGTCCCTCCCCAGGCTACAGGTCCACGAGGGCAGGTTAGTTCTGGAAGCGTTACCCCTGCCCAAATCTCTGATGAGACCCTGGAGGGTAATCCGGCACGCACTCCCCAATTGAAACCCTGACAACCCATTTTAAAAACAAGGAAACATACCTTTCCCTTTAAAGGAAAACCCTTTCCATTTACTACACACTGGTAGCTTGTATTGCAATCTTGTTAAACCTTTTTCTGAAGCATCAGGGAAGTTATCAACACTCGGATAAGGGGCAGGTGTTCAGCGGGTTCCGGGGCTTCCAAGAACGAAGGTCTAGACAGCGTGACCGTCCTCCGAGTCAGCACCGGCACAAGCAACAAAAGGGGGGTGGGGCAGGGGCTTCTTTCAGTCCCCCTCCTCTGCACCAGCCTCAGAGGTTAAGAAGGCATGATATGCCCCTTCGGGTCCACGTGTCTCCAGTGGGGGGCAGGCTTGCCCTTCACACGCAGTTTTGGTGTCAGAGGTTCATGGCCCCCTGGATCCTATCCATAGTGTCCACAGGGTACAGTCTACCGATTCCTCCTCCTCCACTCCCACAGATTGGGACAGCAACTCTGTTGACGGAAATTCCTTCGCTCGTCGAGATCCAGGCAGTGGAAGAAGTCCCAGCCTCCAAGCGAGGCTTGGGCTTCTACTCCAGGATTTTCGCCATACAAAAGAAGAACCTGGCAGGCCTGAGAATTATGTTGGACCTCTCCACACTCAACCTCTTCCTCCCTCTTCAAAGATTTAAGATGGTTACGCCAGCACTCATTGCAGAGACAGTGTGCAGGGGAGACTGGATGTGCTCCCTGGATCTGACGGACGCTTACCTACACGTCCCAATTTGGCTGCCTCATCGCTCCTTTCTACAGTTCAGGATCATGGGCTGCCATTTCCAATACAAGGTTCTACCCTTTGGCCTCAACTCAGCCCCCAGGGTATTTACCAGACTGATGAATGCAGTGGCAGCCCTCCTCAGGGCCCAGTGCCACCGCGTCTACCCGTACCTGGACAACTGGATCGTCACGGCGAGATCTCCGGAGGCGGTTCAGCACACTTCCTCCACTTTTATGATCACACTCCACAAGCTGGGATTTTCTATCAACCTCAAGAAGTCTCTCCTACAGCCTACACAGCCTGACCTTTCTGGGCCTCATATGGGACACGAGCTCCGAGAGAGTTTTCCCCTTGCAGGACAAGATCATGGCCATCAAGAGGGCCGCAAGTCACTTCCTCAGCCGAGAGGTGACCTCGGCCTGGTGGTACCAGTATTTATTGGGTATCATGGCAGCGGTCCTACTGGCCGTACCCCACACGAGACTCAAGATGATGAGATTACAGCTGCACTTCGCAGCCTCGTGGAATCGGGAGCGGGGCGACCAAACGTAGCTTGTCCACATTCTTCTTTCTCTCCACCCGGACCTCACCTGGTGGTCCAGGGACTGCAACCTGCGGACGGGCAAGCCCTTCCAGCAGACATCCCCTCAGGTCACCATCACCGCAGATTACTCCCTGAAAGACTGGAGGGCTATGCTTGACAAACAGTGTCCATGGAGTCTGGTCCCTTCAGGAGCAGGAGTCTCGTATCAACTGGTTGGAGCTGAATGCTATCTGGCTCACTCTCAAAGCTTTCCTTCCGCTCATTGGGGGCAAGGTCGTCCCCATCTGGACAGACAACTCCACCAGCATGTATTATGTCAACAAGCAGGGTGGCACCAGGTCCCCTCCGCTGTGCAGCCCAGCGGTCAACATGTGGGAATGGTCCCTGGAGAACAACATCTACCTGACTGCTATCCACCTCCCGGGTGAGTCCAACCTGGAAGCGGACAGGCTCAGCAGATTGTAAGCGGACAATTACGAATGGCAATTGAACGATCAGGTCCTGTTTGGGATCTTCATCAGATGGGGACATCCTCAGGTGGATCTCTTTGCCAACTCGTCCAACAAGAGGTGCCCGCAGTTCGCATCCTGGCAGGGGCAGGGACCCGTCTCTCTGGGTGACATGTTCCAGATACAGTGGAACAGCATGACTGCATATGCATTCCCTCCCACACACCTGGTCCACAGGGTGATCTGCAAGATAAGAGAATCATGTCACCTACGCATCATTCTGATAGCTCCGTGGTGGCCAGCGAGACCATGGTTCTCAGAGCTCCTCAGCCTCTCGGACAGGCCACCCATTCACCTGCCGCTGGGCCCAGCTCACCTTCTCTCACAGCAGGGGGGCAGGGTCATCCACCACGCTCCACAGAAGTTAGCCCTCTTAGCACGGTTCCTGAACAGGTCACACTGAAGCATCTGAGCCTGTCTCAGGCTAACCTAGACAACATTCAGGGCGCTAGGAGCAAGGCTACTAGGAGCCAGTACAAGAGTAAATGGACTAGGTTCTGTCACTGGGCGGACTCTAACGAGATCAACCCCCTTACTTGCACATTGGACAATGTGTTCTCCTTCTCTGCACACCTTGCTCACTCAGGGGTGCAAATAGACACATGCTGCACCTACTTGGCAGCCATAGGAGCCGACAGGATCTCTGAGGAGGAGGTCTTCTCCTCATCCAACCTGGTGGTTTAAACGACATCTGGCGGGCCTCACCAGGCTCTACCCACCCATTAAGAAACCACACCCTCTGTGGGATCCCAATGTAGTGTTGGCTGCACAAACCTTTTGAACCAATGGTGTCTGCGGACATCAGACAGGTCTCCATTAAAAGAACTTTGTTGGTGGGTCTCACCTCTGCTTGTAGAGCCAACGAGATCCAGGCACTGGTGGCGTCAGAACCCTGTGCTACTTTTCACAAAGATAAGGTGGTGCCGAGAATGCACCCCTAAAGTAGTCTATTCTTTCCATCTAAATGAGGGGATTGTGTTGCCTATGTTTTTTGCTGATCCTTTGGACGATGCTCAAAGGGTCTTGCGCTGTCTGGATGTCAGACGCCCTCTGAAATTCCATCTGGACAGGACTAAGAGCTTCCGCAAGTCGGATGCTCAATTTGTCACCTTTCGGGGGGGTCAAGGCCCGGGTATCAGGCATCCAAGGCCTCTATGGCAAGGTGGATGGTGTGATGCTGGAAATGCATTGGAGGGACAGGGCCTCCATATGCTTGTCCTTTATTGCTTTATCATGTATGTTCTGTCTTGTTTGTGCACAGGATTTCATGTGGCACTCCTCTGGCTGCGGCTCTTCCTCTTTTTGATTTGGTGTACAGACCCTTGGGATACCCTTATGGCACCCATGGGTGGGAGTACAATCCTAGTGTATGTTTTTGGGCACATGTGTGTGGCCCACAGAGCAGGGTATGGGCTGGTGGCAGCTCCATGCTGAACTGACAGGTGCTCTGAGTATCCTCCATTTTGGGATACCCAGGCTTGCCATTGGAATACGTTGATTCCTGATGGGGAAACAAGATGGCCCCTTTTGGCTCTTGCTTTCTATGGACTAGGAGTATGTTAATCACTACGGTGAGTGACTATTAATTTGCTTGTCAGGACCTGATGATGGGAGGAGGAATGAGATGGTGACTCAGAGACTACGTCAGATCTGAGAGGCCAAGTGGGAGGAATAAAGGGTATGCTCGGTAGACCCCTCTAGGTTCTCTCCATGCCGGCTACGTCCACTGATCCATCTGCTCACATAACATTGTACTAGAATTGTTCAACACAGGGAAGTCCACAAATAGTTCAGACTGAGAAGATTTAGGCTCATTCTTAAGTCTACAAAGCCAAAAGAGAACTGAAGGGATCCCCTTGGAACTGTTAAGAGTAGACACTTATAAAAACATCGGCAGTAATGGCCTGTGTGGGTAGAAAAGGGCCGGCATTAATGCGACCCATGATATGTGATGAAGTCATCCCCAGGGGGAAGGTTTTTGATTACCTAGGGATTAGATTTTCGAAAGCTCTCACTGGGAAGTTGCATCTAATCAAACAATCGGCTAAATTGTGCCAACTAATAGGGGCCATTTTTTTGTTTTATGTCCCGCTGTCAGGGTCAAACGCTTAACGTGGTAGCCCAGATATATGTAGCGCATGCAAAAGCAGTTGCACTATATGGGGCACCTTTGTGGGGTTTCCAGAAAGCGGATGAGGTACAAGTCAAGGAGAACCAATTTTCCAGGAAACTTCTCGTGCTCCCTAATTCTTCAGCGAGTATTTCTATCCACAAAGAAATGGGTCTGGAATTTTGGGAGGATCAGTGGGCCTTGGCTGCAATACTCTTCTGGGTCCGGATGTGGGCGAATGAATGTACATGCCTCTCTTTGCCATTTTATTATTAGATCTGTATTGGGGAGGAAGGGGTGGCAAAGAATTCCATGGCTTGATTATATAGATAAAGCCCTAAAAGAGACCAATTTAAGTATTCTTTTTCCTCCAGCTGCCCTTTTAACTAAAACAGAGGTCAATGGTTATAAACCTGTTTTGGGCGAAGTGTTTGCCAGGAAGAGAATACTTTTAGAGTACGAAAATAACACTGTTAAATTGCATGCAATGATTAGTCGGCTTTTGGTGATTCAACCCTACTTATTTTGGGGTTAGTATAAAAAGATCGGTGGCTAATCACTAGGGCAAGGTTCGATTTGTCTCTGTTTGTGGGGGAACACAGTGAACTGGAAAGGATATCCGGATACTGCTGTTTGTCCTGTGTGTGGGTATATTACTGAACATTTGGTGCATTTGTTACTATTTTGCCCGGGGTACGTAGGGAGAGCGACAATAATTCCAGTCCCTAGAGAAACTAAGATTCGCCATTACTGAGAGGCTATTTAATTTCTTTTAAGCGCAGACTCTGTTTTGGTTGCATGGGCTTTACTTACATTTTTGAAAAGAGCAATGTATTTTAGAAAAAGGTTATTGAGCTTACAGGGCGAGGAGTGTTGTTGACTCACCTGATTAGCTACATTGGGAATGGTATTCAAATTGTAGGTTTTATATTGTTGCGGTAATGGCAATTTATATTGTATTTGGTGTTTTATTATGTGACTGTTTTTGCAGATGTATAGTGTGGTTTTTGTGGATGTTCTTAAGGGAAGGGTTTTATTAATTGTATGTATTGCTTGGACTTATGTGTGTTATGGATTTCTGAATCCGAAATAAACTTTTCTGACTGAATGACTTATTTACAGAGACCACAAAGCCCTGTGCTTGCACGTCCAGCGGGGGAAACATTTGGAGGACAACGATTCTGAGTATTTTTTCTTTTGGGAACTGCACTTTTGCAATTAATTGGTCCTTACTTATATTCATTCCTGGAAGAGTTATTGAGCAACATTATATGGCATTTGTGTCCTCCTTGATACCAGGGTTCCTATGTGGCAGTGCTTAGGTGTGAGTAGTTGGACCTTTGGTCATCCCCTCGGTTCCCCTAAGAAGGATGTCCAGCTGCTCCATCCTGTTTACCATTGTTGAGAGCAAGGTGTAACTGGGTGCTGTGAAGAAATGCAGGATTCTGTCACTTCTACCCAGGGGGGAGCCTTTCCCTGTGAGGCTAGGGAAGTGAGCCCACTACTGAGCCCACTACACAATACCCTCCCTAGGGGTAAAGGCAAGCAGGACCTCACCGGGAGAGAGACTCCCTCTGGAGGCAAGGACTCCTGTTCCTATGAGGAACTCCCTAAGCAACACATCGCTAACCCTCCTTCACTAACATGCTGTGAAGAAAAAGATGAAGAAATCGGAATCTGTTATTGTCATCCAAATACACTATCGATACCTGTGAAGATAAGTGTATAGTACTGGGATGAAAAGAACCACTGGAGGAATTCAGACTGTAAGACAAACAGAGAAGGACTTTGACAGCACGCCAGTGAAGTCCCGCAGCAGCGTTGCAAAACCAGGAGGTAGAGACCTGGAGACGGAGAGAACGCAGGAGTTTCGAATCAGGTGACTGGGGAATGCTGAGTAAAACTTGGACGTGCAGTGTTTGATGCAGGATGGAAGCTTGCGTACAGCTCCCAATGCACGGCGTGGAAAAAGAAGAGGGACGCGACAGACCGAGGAGAATACAAGGCGTCCTGAGAAGGAGACAAGTGCTGGCGTGACTGCAGGCAGGCCACGGTGGACGGGGAGGTCCATTAAAAGCAATACCACTCCTAAAGAGGTATCACAAGGTGAGTCGACCGAGGAAGGAACCGAGAGTCCGTTTGTGACACTGCAGAAGAAACGAAAAGCCAGCCTGACAAGTGAAGGTCCCAGCCTGTTAAAAACCCCAGTGATGTTATCCCTGAACAATCTGGGAATCTGGGTAACTGGGAAAGCAGGAGACCCAGGATGGGGACTGAGAATCATTGCTGGTCCACTCTTACTGGTCCCAGTCAAGACAAAGTACCAAGAGTTATATGAGAACCGTGAGAATCATTATTGGAACGCACAAACTCATCCCAGTCGAGGTAGTGTCAAGAATATCTCAAGAGAGTGAGAATAAATACTGGAGCCCTCGAGCTTGTCCCAGTCAAGATAAAGAGTGGACATTAAAACAAAGGAATCTATTAGGTTAGAATAAATGGAGAGGAACAACTTGTCCCATGAAAACTGAGGGGCAAAATGAACTAGAACCGAGCAAGAGGAGAGTAAGAAGAAAAAAAGAATGACCAATGGAAGGAATCAGTTGAAACTTTGAAGGACCTAGTTTTAGAACTGTATGACCTGATAAAGGTAGTTACCATAGAACTACCTACGGATACTTCATTGAACTGAACTTTGCAGAAAATCACCTCACAGGAGAAGGGAGCCATTCTCCTGTACTATTATTCTTTTAATAGTGGTAGGGTTTGATAGGTTAGTTTGGACAGTAAACTGATCTTGATTTGGACTCTCACTGACGACTGACGAGCACCTTAGTTAGCTTTGTTAGGTAGGGAACGCCCTTACTATAGAAAAAGATAGGAATTCTCACCTTTTTAAGAAAAAAGAAACTACAGCAGTGAGATGAAAAGTCTGAGTCTGTGTTCTTCTTCTGACCCGCCACAGTGCTCACCCTTCTAACACTAGAGGTTTTTTCCTCAGCCCTCATCGGAGGACACTTGAAAAATGCCCTCTTGAAAAATACCCCCAACACTAACCCAGACCCTAGCAGCCCTTTGTTGGCTACAAGGCTCGCCTTGTTGCAGCGCTTCACAGAATAGTGCATGTGAAACCAAAAGTACCATCCTGCCACTCTGGTTGGGTGCCCCTGTAGTTTTCACTTTTTCTGACTGGATCACAAACCTTTGTTCTCAGAGGCCTGATATGAAGCCTCTTCCAAGAGATGCATATCATGTGTGGTTCTGAGGCACTCGTAAGACCACAGTAACCGATGATCCCGGACCCATTATGCAGCAGCTGGCTGGGTGGCCTCCACTGGCTTTTTGACAACCTTTTTTTTATTTCTAGGGGTGTTCGGCCTGCTTTAACCTCGATACGTCCACACCAGAGACGCGTATGTAAAATCCAGTACCACGCCAACAGCCAGGCATTGTTTCTTTGAGAGAGTGAACTGGATACAAATGTGGCTTCTGCCTGTTACATTCAGGACTGCAGTTGCCATAACCATATATGGTGAGTTTGTGAATGGTGTCTGCGATTCAACCTTGAATCCACTCATAAGGGAAAGCATAGAAAGAAGTCAAGAAGCTGCAGCTATTGATTGGGGTCCATCACCTACTGTAGCCCTAATTATCCATAAATATGGAGGGTCTTACAGTTAATTGTAGAGCCTATGAACAAGTCACAAGGCATAGAAGAAAATGCCAAGCCGAAGACTGATGTGATGGGGCCTTAGCTGAACCTGCAGCAGTCTAAAAACCTCCAGAAGACAAAGCTCTGCTCCAGTACTGGCTTAACCAGAATTCCCTCTGCCAGAGTGAGACTGGGCCTGGTTTTAACTTCACTCGGCAGGCCAAGTCGCTTGCTCTTGTGGTCCCTGCCCTCAAGAGCTTTTGCTGGAAACTCCCTGTACAATTTTAGGCAAGAGCCCAGGCACACTGTAGAGCATGGGCTACTGACTGCTTCTGCAACTGGCCACTGCCAAAGATAGTGAACTGCAACTTGACTCCAGCTGTACCATGATCCGATAGTTTACACCAAACCACAGCTCGGGTAGGAGCAGTGCGACCCATACCCTGCTATGCTTCTACCATAGAGGCTGCTGTCACAGTGTATCTCAAACTGCCACCAATCTGGGATTCTTCCCGGTGTGGCACTATATCCCCATTCAGTACCGTAGAGGAAGGGGTGACTGAGTCTTGCTTCCCCCACCAATGAAGAAGCCATTGAGTTGGCTAAACATCAGGTTTAACCATGGTTTGCCGCACTTGAAGATTAAAATGCTTGCAAAGGTCTGTTTTTCAGGGATAATTGAACTCTGCATGTGTAAAATAAAGGTATCTGGAGAAACATTAAACTGTCCCATACACAACATATCTGATTCTCAATGAAAAGTGCTTGTTTGGCCGAGTTGGCAACACCGTTTTAAAGGGGTGTTTTCCAATAATTGTGGGATGTTTGTATATATATCCACAGTATAAATGAAAAATCCCACTTTTTAAAAAAAAAAAGATTTCTTTTCAAGATTTTCAAATAACCAAACTATACATCACCAGAAGTTCAACAGAGTATAAAACATAACACTTTGCATTACATAGGTAAGTAAATAAAAGCAATCCGAAGTATGTATAAATATTGAAACATCACAAACAACTTAAAACACATTTTTAACCTCTTTCAATATATAATACCTAATCACAGCCTTACATATCGAAAATTTCAACACAGAACAATACAAAAACATAAAGACATCTCACAGACTGCACAGAACAGAACAAAAACAAGACTGGGGGAATCCTTAATGAATGCACATATACATTATCAGGTAGTGTGACCCAATAGGAGCAACTAATCCTCAGATACACAATCACCATATAAATCAGTAAACGGCTTCCAAAGAGCTTGATACTTATCTTCCTTACCTTGCCTCACAAACATCACCCGCTCAAAGTTCGATAATACTAACAAATCATTAATCCAATTCTCTACTCTAGGCTTTTTCCTCGTCTTCCACATCATCAGTACTTGCTTCACTGCAACCACAAGTGCTTTATCAACCCATTGTCCATATCGACGAGCAACCGCACAACGCCCCTTACCTAATAAAAGCAACACCTGCGCAGGCATCCTAGGAAAACGTATAGACAAGATTGCATCCAGTCTATCTAACATTCCCACCCAAAATTCTAACACCCGAGAACAATACCATAACATATGAATCAACGTTCCCTTCTTCTTTCCACATCCCCAACACAAGTCTTCACCAGCCAGCCCTAATTTATACATACATAATGGAGTCCAATACAGATGCCCTAACACTTTCAAATGAATCAATCTCAACCTGAGATCCAACCTAATTCTATACTCTACACCCCACATAGATTCCCACTCCTTTTCCGTAATATCACAACCCAACTCCTGTTTCCCCCTCTCCAATAGTTTCCTTCCAGCATCAACATCCTTAGAACATACAGGCATCAAGCTAGTATAAGTGCATACCATCCGTGGCGACGACATAAGAATTCGACCACCCACCGATACCTCCTCCAATGGCCCTGTCAACATTGCCAATCTCTCACTCAACAGTGCTTTCAACTTCACAAACCTATTCAGTTCCCTCCCTGCTAAATGAAACGTCCTCTGCAACTCCTCGAATGACAATATACGGCCATCCCGCATCACATCCCTGATTCATAAAATCCCTTTCGAGACCCAACTTCGAGGGGATTGGGTCCTCTGACGTATTCCATATCTATGACAGTAATCACCGCAGCTGTCCTGCAGTGATTACGTTCATAGATATGGAATACGTCGTCGGACCATCCCATCGAAAGAATGTTACCAGGTAAGAGAGTAACTTGTTTTTTTCCAACATAAGGGCTTATTGGCAATTTGCAAGCTCGGATTAAGCCAAATAGAGGCTCCATAGTGTAAGTACAAGTTCCCCTGAAAAATACTCAACCACCAAACCAAAACTTCTTTAGTTACAATAATAGTCGGTAGTCTACTACCCCTCCGAGGCAGATGTCCCATTGAAGTAATAGCATGTAACTGAAAACCATTCAATTTACATCTTTCAATTAGCACCCAAAAGGGCTCTGGCCCACTCCCCACTGAAAAATAGTATGCTGCCTTTTTCCAAATAAATTCTTTATACTAACATTCCAAATCTGGGTATCCAAAACCTCCGCATTTAGTACTACGCATCAAAATAAACTTTGGAATCTTAGGTCTCTTCTTATCCCCCCACAGAAAGTTTAAAAATCCCACCTTTTGAATATATTCTATATCAATATTCATTTTTACCGATGAGAAAGCAATGTAATATGTACCGCATGATCAGAGTCTTTAAGTCAAGTTGTTTGACCTTATGATTTTAACGCATATTTTCAATGTGACATTGTTTAGAGATAAGATTGACCATGCATTAAAGAAGTAAAAGCAGTTTAAGCAGACCGTTGTGGGGTCTCTGGGATTTTCTGAAACGTCAAGACTCTTTCGACAGAAGAGCAATATAAAATGTTGTCTCTGGACAGAGATGTTACTCTAGAAAACTGATGTGGCAAATCCAGGCATTTCTCCCACTCTACCCAATGGGGATCCAACCCTTGGGACTAGGATGGTGAGCCCACTAAGCTCAACACGCTCTTGGGGACACGGCAAGTAGAATTTCAGTGGGCGTGACCCCTCACCCGCCCGTAGACCGGCAATCCCTAAACAGGGATGTTGTTATCCTTCGTTGTCTCCAGAAACTAATAATTTTATTGGTTACGGAGATAGTATCACGAAGTTGCTTGGTGGGGAAGCCAAGCAGAATACCTGGTGTGAAACCAGGCGGGTTTCCAACAGTAGAAGAAAACCAAAGATTGAGATAAAGTGCCTGACTAAACCAAGGAGAAAGACTGATCTAAGACTGACATGCACCCCAACGAGGGAACACTTGGAGACACTTGTTCTTCTGTTTTGAACTGTGCTACGGGGCTGTAAGCCCATTTGTGAAACATCAAATTGAGTTCGGAAACCGGCCACCGTTCTTTCCTTTTTGGCAGAAGCCCTTCTTCTACTTTTGTTAAAGTTTCGCTGTTTGTGTTCACAGTAGTAGGGACAGTAATCAGGCTAGAGTACGTTTTCTGAACAGTGGACTTTATTTACTTTGTAGGGAATTCTGACGAGCATGCTTTTAGACTGCTTTCTTTTCTTTAGAAGTATGCCCAAGAACCATAGGGCCCGCATAGGTTTTGGGTGTTCTAAAAAAGAACCATTTAACTCAAAATGCCACCTTTTCTCCTGATTCACCGCACTGACTTGAGCAAGAGGCAGGCAAATAAAAATAGCTCATCAGGCCACAGCATCTCAGGGTTCTTCAGCTCTGTGAAAGCCACTTTAATGCATCCTTTCAAAATCAGACAGTGTGAGGCAGACAGGAGAATTCCTTAGCAAACTGCAAGACAATTACCTCAGGCCAGTGAGTTTTCGAGATTGCAGCAGATTATTTAAAAAAATGTTGTACGCTTCCATTTTTTTTTTATATTAGTGCAGCTTTACCTCTGTAAATCCAAAAAAACAGAAAGCTGATTTGAATAGTTGCTCCAAGATGTGTAGGAGGTGTTTAACAGGAGAACTATAGTGAAAGGTACCTGAGCTCCAACTTGGTCATGAGAATTTAGTGTTGCGGTCATGCACAACATGTGCTGCAGAATTCTTGTTTGTAGGATCCTCTCACCCTGGAGGAAAGCAACAGTTCTCACCCAGTCACAAACAGATTTTGGCCTGGATGCTTAAAATTTCAGGATGATTACCTTTCAGAAGATGTGCTTGAGCTCTTGGTTTGTGCTAGAAAGCTGAGAACGTGTTGATTGCTTTGTGACTATGGTGTGGTGATGATCAGTGTGATCAACTATCAGCTATTGGTTTAGACTAATCATTCGCCTTCGTTAAATAGGGCTTACTGGTGTTTACAGTAAGATTATCTTGTGGCTTTGCTGGTGTTCATAAGAAAGCCAGAGTAGTTTTTTTTATTTTGAGATACCAATTGGGTCCGTACTGCAAATGTTTTGTTAGCAAACATTAACCAGCTGCATTTATGCCTGTACAGTGGATTATGAAGTTGGTATTGATGCAAATGCAGGGCCTCCATTTGGGTCTAGGCATTATTGTGATTCGAAGTGGCTGACTGTTGGGGAAACCTTTTTCTGTGCAGCTTTCCCATGTCCTCATGTGGCACCCCCAGCACATCTTAAAATGGCTATAAAACAACCGCGTTGTGTTTCTGCCTAAAGCTGCTTTCCCATTTGGGGCTTTCGGGCTTCCCAAGGGGAGCCCGAGAGCCCCAAATGGGAAAACAGCTTTAGGCAGAAACACCGCGGCATGGAAACACAACCGCGTTTTGTTTCCGGTGCAGAGACCCAAAGTGATGGCCACGGCAGGCAGAAACACAACGCAGTTGTGTTTCAAAAACGCTGCGGTTTTTCTTTCCAAATTTCTCAGGCTCCTCCAAGCCAGAGGAGCCTGAGAAACTTAGAAAGAAAAAACACAGCGTTTTCAAACACAATAACGTTGTTTCTATTTTTGCGGTAGCTTCAAAAGCTACCGCAAACATAAATACAACATTTTTAAAGCTGCGGTTTTATTCCTCCAGCCCGGAAAACCTAGAAAAAAAATGCAGCTAGTGCTTTTTAAAAATAAATAAATAGCACTTACCGAGATGCAGCTGCAGCTTTTCTGCCTGTAGTCTCTCATCTGCGTCCTCCGAGTCCCGGCACCAATGAAGGAAAAGCCACCCAGTGGTAGCTTTTGTTTACTACAGCTGGCTGGCTTTTCCTTCATTAGTGCCGCAAAAGCGGGCACATGCGGGCATCCATTTCACAAAGTAGATGCCCCCATGTGCTTGCTTTTGTAAATTTTGAGCTTCAATTGCTCAAAAGTTTACATTGACACATTTTTGTTTAAAGTCCTTTTCTATTTTTTTTATTATTGCCCATCTTTTTTTGCAATAAACAGTTTTGTGTGAACCAATCCTTTAACTTTCAAAAGCACAACTGATCTGCTTCTTGAATAACTTTGCAGACATACTCTACTGTTATGTCTCATTAGCCCAGAGTTACACTTAGACATTTGAATCGGCTCTCTTTGCTCACATCTTGTTAAGAGCTTAATATTACCACTCAATAGCATTGCCCCATTGCGTTTTTGAAACAGTTATTCCCCCATACGAAATACATGTTAAGCCTGTAACTACTTTAATCTGAAAGCAGCTACATGTCACTGTTTTTGGAATTAAATTCCTGAAAGCAACTGTCATCATTATTAGCTTTAGTCGAATATAAAGTGCATACAGCACCATTGAGCCAATAGAATGTTTTAAAACCCTTGAGTATGAATATTACTATGGCTAACAAATATGTCAGTCTAAGAGATTTTAAAGGACTGTAGGCTGATGTTAATGCTGCCCTGCAGTAAACATTTCGATTTCTTGTTTCCTATATATTTTCAATGTCTCATGAATGTTTTATGTTTCCAGTGTTGGGGACCAGATCGGAGGTCTTGAGACACAGTGCAATTCTCAACTCTCCACCAACTCGTGAACAGACTTCATGTCACAGAAGTAACTCTGCCACAAATCTCTGTCTCTCACCCAAGTCCCCATACTTCTTACACAACAGGTGGGTATTGAGGTAATTCAAACTGTGCTCCAAAGTAACTTATTTGCAAGTAAGATTATTCACAAACTTGAAGGCAAAGTTAATCCATGAAAAACCTTTGGCAAGCATCATTGTAAACAATACAAAGATTATTCACTATTTTGCTGCTTCAGTGATCTGCTATGTACATTCCTTACTTAGTTGCTGCCTCATAATTTCATACAGTTTGTCCAACCACACTACACGCTTGCAGGTTTATATATCATTGTCTAATATCTGCATTCAGTTTGAATTTCAAAACTGATTTTGTTTATCAGATTAACCTAGTTATGCAGCTGTATGAGGGTCGGTGCACTTATGTACCATGTGTTTTAGTCAAAGCATCAAACTTCCATATATATGTTGTCTTTCTTTAATGTATTCATTATGATGAGCCAACTAATCTGTTATAGTTTACAGATCTAAATAAAGTACAGTGAATCATTGAGTAAAAACTACTCAAATGCTATGCTTACCCAGCTATGCACTGATCCACTTTTGTGACTAGTATCATTGTATCACATTTTCTGCAGGAACAAAATGACTACCTGCACTTTACCTGCCCTAGCTCTGCCTCAAAAACGTTAACCTATGATTTCAGCTGAACTCGTGCAAAGTTAAATGTAGTACTCTCATCTTGCCCTGTTTGTATAGTCAGAGTATATGGTTTGACGAACTGTTCAAATGTAATAAACACATGTCATTGAAGTGCGATTTGGTTGAAACTTGTATTGTTGAAGCGACGCATTTGCTTAATGCAAGGCATGATGAAAATGTTAAAGGGAAGGGAACACTGCTTAATTATTCTGTGAAAGCATATATGGTAAGTGTGCCACATGTAACCTAAATGTAGCCAGCCCTACCATTAAGGGATTTATCAGACACTTTTAGCCCCTATAAATAGGCAAATGCACCCCAGAAAAGAAAAATACCCCCTCACCATTCCTGCCAAAAATATGAAACAGGCACATAGGAGCATCTCCCCCTGCTTCACACACAAAGCTCCATGAATAGGTTTGGACCAATGATACTTGTAGAGCCACAGGAAGAAACTGCCTCACCCGAAGACAAAAACGTGTTTCTTTTAATGTGCATTAATATATAGGTCCACAGAAATATTTATTATGAAAACAGTTCAAACCTATTTTTACTTACTTATACAATACTCCATTTTGGAATGGGTCTTACTATTGCACTCACTAAGAAATCATTATACTCACAACTTTTAAAAATCATGAAGTAAAATACTCCCTTCAAAATCTTACCTGGTGCAGTGAGAATGTATCGCATTGTTTAAATATATGCAATAGGGTAGTTTTCATAGCCGTCCCATCATAGCAGTAGTCTGTTTTTCTCATGTATTGCAGTCTGTTATGTGATCTGTTGTCAAAATCCCACTGTTATATTTGAAGGGGCTTCTGTGTGTAACTCAGGGTTAAAAATCCACAGCGCCTGGATTACAGTACAGACTTACTGTTTGTTCAAAGAGCCCATATGCTATTTGCATCTGCAAGCCATAAAATAAGCAGTGTTGCATAACAATTTGCTATGCAATTCTGTAGGTTTGCTTGAAACAGCCCTTGGGTGCTTTACAAATGCAAAATAAATAAAAATGTGTGTAGCACGGCTATCTATTTAAATTACCCTGGTCAATGAAAGCACAGACCACCCTACATTCTTCTTTTGCCCTCCAGGCTCTCGCCACCCAGTCCAAAGGGGCTAATGGAGAGAGTGCAGCAGTAATAATTTCCTCCACTCTTAAAAGTGCCAAAGGCCAGAGTGAGAGTGAAAGGCACGAACAGTTTGTTCTTTTTCAAATTATTGCAAACCAGAAGTAATTGGGGTGATACTAACTATATCCTGTTTGGTAAATACCTGTATGTTTGAACCTAATTATTCTTTAAAGACAGTTCTACAATTCCATTGCTAAAAAAGTGTGGTTACATAATGCATAATAACGTTATTCCTACTATAAAACACTGCATGTTCTCCATGTTTTTCAGTAAAGTGTAGGTTAGTGTATGATAGTGTCAACTGTATTCCATTTTGTTGGGGAAGGCACATCATATTGACGACTGAACGCTTTTAAAAATGCACTTGATCACACAGGCAAATGCTTTGCAAGGCTAATCTAGTTCTGTGGCCTGCTGGTTGCAAGCATCAGTGCAACTGGTGCTCAACCCATGAGCTGATCCGAAACCCTTTGAGAGTCTATCTTATCACCCCTTTTCTTTATACCGGCTACTCTGAAAGTGAGATGGCCACAAACTACAATATTCTGCCTAGTTAGCCCAATTCTTTGCCTGCTATGCCATCCACTATGCATAGTTTCTTAAATGTTTTCCCTTCTGCATAATAAATACACAAAGCTAACTATATGTTTACACAGAATGGTGATCAATACTTCATCCAGTCTGTACATTTACAGATCTACGGCAATACCATACACTGTAGTAGTTAACCTCCAGAGCTCTCTTTGCTCGACAATTGATTGCATTATATATTATAAGCTGCAGGAGACAGCTGCCCAATCCAACGGCCGGGGACGGAAGGGAAATCTGCAAGTACCCACCTGCATTTTATGCTGGGCCTCTGCCCAGCCTTAACCCTGCCCTTGGAAGTGGTGCCCTAGGCTGGAGTGCCACACCTTGATGTCCCCCTCCCACCACATTCCCCCGCCCTCTCCTGCGCACCTCCTAGCTAACCTCCAGGTCCTACACACAGTTATTTTCAATAGCGGACGTATGGGTAAATTCTTTATAAGGGAAACATGAATTGCACAAAAGTATCAGCAACCCAGATGGCGGTTCTGAGTGATGTTATCGATAAATACCGCTTTCATGGGTGCGCAAGGCTGGAGGAATGCTGCGCTTGCGCCTAACTGGCTTGGGCTTGAGGACTGTTTGCAGCCCAGCACTCCCCAAAACTGGTATTTATTGCTATATTGATAACAGTTGATAGCAATGGCAGGCAAGGGCCATCTTGTCCACCTGTGGTTGACTATTACCATGCCTGCTGCAACACCATAGTACATATTTAGTATCAGGCTATGACATTCCTTTAACATTGTGAACTTTTTGCTTTATGAAACTTTGAAACTTCTGAACTTCTCCTTACGCAGCTATTGATGGGTCAAGCATACAGTATACGGAACACTGCCCTCTGCAACAACGGATGCACAGAGCCTTGCACAGAAAACTGTTTTCAGAGTCTTTTTATCATAACTATTTATTTGTGTCCATTCACGCAGATCACCTTTACATTTTACAGACACTGATCGCACTAATGCCTTACTTCAGTGGTACACAAAAAGGCTGTATTGTTGCTCATTTTATGTCTTGGGTACAAATTAGTTCTGGTGACATTAAAAAAATATTAGTATCAAATGCATTTGTTTGCTAATCAAGTAACTTTGAATTAGCAAACTCTGCTAATCAATTTCTGAAAACTAATTTATGCCTTGCAACAGTGCTGTGAGAAGGAGACATTGCAGCATCAGAGTCTAAAAGCCCTCTTCTTTGGGTACAGTCTCCTTTTCAGAACATGTTATTTGTTTGTGCTAAAAGCTCTAACATTAACTACATGTCTTCTTGGCACTTACTGCAGCCAAGTATGCATTAGGGTGGACAACATAATTTCATTTGCTAACAGAAATACAAATGGTTAGCAAAGCGTTTAAGGGCAGTTGGCATGCGATTCCAATGTTGTGCATTCTGAAGGTAAAATGTTCCTAATGAAGCAAATTTTGGCGACTTTCACCAGCTTAAATGACATGGAATGTTACTGTCGAGATGGAACTTATGGTTTGAACTCAAAAATTAAAAGTTACTTTAACCCATTTCTTTTATTAATGAAAACAACTACAATGCAGCTAATTAGATGATACCTTGCACAACTATATTATGTCGCCAGCTGAGCTTCAACAAAGGAGAAGGACGTTAGCTGTTGAGCCCTAAACACACACTGCAAACAATTGGCAGATGCAGCATCTGCTAAATGCCACTTAGCAGATGGATTTGCGCTCTCGCCAAAAAACCTATTTGCATATATAATTTGAAGAGCAACTGCCTCATACAATTTCAGAGCACCTACCAGCACGAACTATGGAGGGACATTTCTCCTCTATGAAAGGGACAGTGAGCTAAAGACTTGGTTGAGACTCTCCCAGGGGCCATCCACCCAAGAACAGGTCAATAGGCTGTATTTGTGCCAGTAGAGAGACTCCCAGAACCCCCTTTGTTTTGTCGATTAACAAAAAGACTAGAACAGCCCAAAATGTTAATTACATTAGTTAAAGTGAAAGGGCCTTTGCCATAAAAGTAAACACCTTGTGTGTGACACTGAAGTTTATCAGTTATCAGTTTATCAGTTATACTGTTTACTATAAGCTTAGTAATGTTGATGCAGTCTCTTCTCCAGCATGGGGTCTCTATAACCAGTCACTGTCCTTTGTGTCATACTGCCCCCATCCAATGGCGGTCATCTCCCTAAGGGTATTTTTCAAGTTTTTTTTTAATAAATGTATTATTTTTTCTCTGATTCTTTCCATCATCTATCCACTACTCCAAGGATCGGCACCTCAAAGGCCTATATTGCCAGCATCGGTTCCATGTGTTAATATCCTATGGCGAGACAAACGGCCATGTGTACGGCAATATTTTTGGTTGGGATATTTTGTAGGGATACCCCTGCATCTTGACGATGAAGAGGACAATGCAAGATTTGCAGCATTTTTCTCGCAAAAACAAAGCAGGACCACTATCGAAGGTTGGCATCGTGGTTTAAGGAGGGGGAATACCTCTGAATCGCAACCTGAGCGTGCTCCCTCTGACAAGAAGAGATTGAGGTCCTTTGAGGATGCTCATTCCCAGGGGACCCAAAAGAAGGTTAAACACTGCACTGATGATCCCGCTACGGTCACAGGACCTAGTTAGAGTAGGACACGTTCTCCCGTGTCCATCTCAGCCCACAGTGAGCCTGCCAGGGGGGGTCCTTCCGTGAGGAAGTCTTTGACCATTCGAAACACAGACCTTCATCCAAGGACAACGCTACGAAGGAGAAGTCTTCAGGTAGACAGTGGAAAGCCCTGTTGATGACAACCTCTTCAACCAGGACAACGGCCCCTGTCGACGACTTCTTAGTCATCCAGGACACCAGCTTCATCGTCGGTTACTCCATCGATGACCACGGCTCCATCGACAGCCCATCAACGAGCTCACCTACACCTGATTCGATGATCCCATGGCGACTTGGGCGAGGACCTACCACTACTAGGGTGACTACGACCAAGACGACGGCTACCCCGAGTTTGGCTCTGCCGCTTCCGGCTACTGCAGCGGCTCTGTCGACGAACCCAGCTGACGAGCCAATTAAGTTGCAGGTGCCCATTGTCGCCTCTTTCTCTGAGGATTCGGGCTAGGAGAGCGTGCTGCTGCCTCCCATCGATTTCCTTCCCATGCCGGTGAGGATGTCGCAGTCAATGCAGATGGGGGGGGGTCTCCTGGTCAGTCCCCACACATCTATACAACAACCATTTGCCCGAAGGCTACTATTCTGATCATGAAGGAGGACTTGATCCCCTGTCCCGAAAGGAGTCTCCCAGGAGGGAGCCTTATCTACCACTTGACCCACAGAGATGCTTCAGCCCGGAGCCGTTGCCATTGGCTCCATTCATGCCTCTGCCGGTGCCCAGTGACGTATCGCTAGACATTTCGACTGCCCTATATTCCTTAGTGTCATAGATACAGCAGATGTTACTGGCAGCCCCAGTGCCTAGGTCTGTCCACAGCATGCCAGGCCTCAGACTAAAAGTCCTCCCAGGCCAAAGCAACACCGTAGCCCTGCTGGGTTTAAGCACCAGCCGGTGCCATCGCAGCCAACACCCCCCAGGAAGCCTTTAACTCTGGACACAGGTGCCGACATGGACACCACAGCAACACATGCAGATGAGTGTGATGACTGTCCAGGCGGGCGGGGAGCTGCTTAGTGCAGACAAACCTGCAAGGGCGTCGCACCCAGATAAGGCTGGCTCTTTTAATGCCATGATTTTGAGGGAATCTGCTCTTCATTCTGGTTCCTGAGGAGGATGAGTTCCTTTTTCAATGCTGGGAGTCTTCACGAAAGACAGTCATGTCAATCCCGCTGCTGGATGAGATTTGAGAAGAGAGTTTGGACGTGATGAAGACGCGGAGTACCGCTCCTCCTAAAAGGGACAAGCTGGAGAATAAGTATAGGGTCCTGATCTCATCCCCTAGGGGCTTGAGATTGCAGCCTTCTCCAGACTCTGTGGTGTCTGCCGCCACCAGGAAGCACTCGACAAACACGTCATCCACATCCATGGTGCCTTCTGACCAGGAGGGGAAGAAGCTTGATACTGTGGAGAAGCGCATCATTTACACTGCGGCTTCCAATGTCTAGGCTGCCAACTCCCTGGCTATCCTGTCCCGCTATGAACGGGAGCTCTGGTATAAGGTTGTTCCAGTCTTGGTCCTTGCGGAAGGCCCTGTTACACGAGGGCGAGGTGGCCTCGGGCCATGCCATCACAGTGGCGTTGAATATTGCAGACTCTGGCTTCCGCCAGATTGGCAACAGGGTGGCCCTTCAGAGCCAAGGTTGGCTGAAGGCTATGGACTTCAGAGCGAACGTACAGTCCAAAATGGTGGACATGCCTTTCGATGGGAACAATTTGTTTGGAAAGGCTGTGAACGAAACACTCCATCGGTTAAGGCCGACACAGAGACGGCACTGTCCCTTGGGATTCTGAGGCAGAGGCGATTGTCCTTTTGCTCCTCCAGAGGGAAGTAAGGCAGGTTCTCCAAGGGGTGCTCTACCACCCAGGAAGCCTATACGGGGCATTTGCAAGCAATCAGCAGCAGAGGACAGCATCGTCACCGAGGGCAGAAAGCTGACGCCCAAGCAGACCTGAATCTGCTGTGGATCCGAGCCCCCACTTTAACACCCCAGTGGGTCGTCCGACTAGCGAACTTTCGACAAGTGGAAGACCATCAATGGGTGCCGGACATTCTCAATCAGGAGGGAATTCCAACACAGGTGTCCTCGCATTCCCCCTGTGGCATGTCAAAAACTGCACATGGCCCAGCTGCTACCGGAGGTTCAGGTCATGTTGAGAAAGGGAGCAATGGAGGCCATCCCTCAGCACCTACGGCGCCCCAGGAGTGTACGCCATATACTTTCTGGTACGGAAGAAGTCAGGAGGGTGGTGACCGATCCTAGTCTTAAGGCGCCTCAACAAGTACTTGATATCCCAGAAGGTCAGGATGGTTACGTTGCAGCACTTGCTCAACCAGCTAGAGGAAGGGGATTTCCTGGTGACCTTGGACCTGGAGGACGCTGTGAGGAGTCAGTAATGCGAGGCTGACCACTGCTTGTAGATTCCTCAAAATAGGCCATTGTATTAAACAAAATATAATAAAATAATACCTTGCTTGCCATGCTCTACAGAGGAATACTCTACCTAGGCTAAAGACTAAGGGAACATTCTCTAGCATGGTTGAACTGGCCCTCACTCTAAACAACCAATATACAATTAAAATGATATGGCATCACAATATAATAAACAATATAAACACAATATCTTTTTGGCCTTCTCCTGGTTGAATTCCCTTCCCCAGGCTTCAAAGTCAGTTCAAGATGTTCAATGAAAGAAAGCAAACATTTCAAACAGTTCTTGAAACTTCAAAGTCAAAACAAATTTCATCAATCAAAAATCCACTGGTAGCCACTCTTAATCCTTGGATGAAAAGATCCTTTTCCAAGTTCAAGGAACAAAAATAACACCAATGTTAATCCTGGTTATGATGATCACTGGTCTCTACTTACAGGTAAATTGCCACAGTTCAAAGACAGTGTTATATTCTTCAAATATCCATAATATACACTTCTTGTTAACTTCTTCTGTTACAACTCTACATTTGGTATATTTGTCAGGATGTTCTGCTGCTTCTACTTCACTGTTGGTACTATGAAAACAGTCACCTTTGTCCCATAGCACAATACTGGTTCAACCACTTCAATGTGACATCTACTGACAATTGTATACACCACGAGAGTTCAGGTATAAATACTACTTCAGTATGTTTTACTTTTTAGGTAGATTTTAACTCTTCCTTTTAATGGCTCTCTTAAAAGGGGCAGCACCTTTGCCTCTTCAGTCGTTCTAACAAAACAACCTGCATCTGCTCACAGGATTCTTTTCCTTCTAGCTTCAGCAGTCTGTTGCACCACAGGTTGTTGTTAATGCTTCGGGGTAGTCTTTACAAGCATTTGTTTCCCCTTGCCCAGCTTTGCATACACCTTTCCACCAGGTGTTTGCCCAAGTATTTCCCCAATAGCTTCTGTTCCACTTTCTCAGCTTCAGGGAATTATGAGGCACTTGCTTCTTTTGACACTTAACTGTTAACTTTACAAAACAGTTAGTTGGTTCTGTAATGCTTGGCAAAACAAGTTTCACGCTGAAAAGTGGTGTTCTATTGGCTTGGGTAATGCTTGTTATCCTTAAAGCTTGTAGCCTCTTTACTTCTAAGAATAGTTTGAATATCAATTCTGGATACAATAGAGTTCAGGCTTCACTGTGAAAACACAATAAGGCGCACACAACCTTTCCGGCTGTTTCCAAGGTTTAAAGTTGACACAAAACCTTGTGTTCCCATATAATAGCAAAGAATAACGTTCAGGCTTCCTTCTGGAATTCTAATTAGGCACACACACAATTTCCCTTTTATAGTTTTCACTCTGTTACTTGTTTATAGGCATTATTCGGTAATGTTTAGGAAGCGTTCTCTCAACTGAACTAGAAACACACAACCGCTTCGTTGTACAGCAAACAGTCTTGGCTACATTATCAATGGGTTTGAAGTGTTTTAGCGTCTCACGCGAACAAGAATCTTCAGCCTTATACGTGAGAGCTACAACTTCATTGATGGAAATACTTTTCAATACAACGAACAAGGTTTTCTTGCATTAGCTTTAACATGAGTCAATTAGGAGCTGGTTACAGTTACCAGCAAGGCTCTCACAGTCCATCTGAATGCTGTGCTTCACTCACCAGCTTCAGTGTCGGGGGTCCTGCGGTTCACACTGCTTCACTGACTTCCTCCACTTCTTCTGCTACTTCTGACATGCTAGGGACCCAAACCCCTCTCCAGCACAGTTGTCTTTGGTCCGCCCACTTGCTCTGGGAGTTTCCGTTTCTCCTGAGATCCTCAGCTTGCCTTCTGCTTCTGGCCTTTATCTCCTGCAGCACTTCCATGGCTCTGCAATCACTGCAACACGGCTCACATGAGGAAAACTCAGCCTTCTGCACCTCTTCTGCTGCGCTGTCTCTGCAATTGAGAGTTTGACAGAAAAGGAAGCTCTCAGACCCTGCTGGTGAAATCTGATGTCGCCACGCTCCGGTAGCCCTCCTTTTCTGGCACTCTCTTGTGATTTGCTAGCCTCATGCTTCTCTACTACTGCTACTCCAGCCAGCCTTCCAGTCCTCATTCCAGATCCTTCTACTACTCCTTTCTGGCTGGGGCCTTTTATGCCTCCCAGCTTGCTTAACAGGCTACAGGTGTGAGCCATTAGATTCAATTGCCTGACTCCTACAATGACTGCTATGCTTGATTGCCTGACTACTACTCCTGCATGCCTCTTCACCCCTCTTCTTCGTCTCAGTCCCTCTAGGATTCTTGGACTTTCCTTTCCTACAAAAGTTAGGTTTTTAAACTTCAACAGTCTTTTTAAAGGTAGATGTTATTCCCTTAATATGTTTTATCAGAGGGCTGTAAGATTTGACTTTTCCAGAGGAAGATGATTTAGAGAAGACAACATTTCCATAATCCTTTACCTTGGATCTTTGGGATTGATGAGGGTGATTAGTTTAGGACACCAATAAGGGTGTTGCTTCTGATATAATGTGTTCTGAATTTATAAGTTTCACAACCTTAGATCTCATATCAGGTTCAGAGACATTACAACGACGACCAGCCATGACCTCCTTTGGTACAGAGGAAAAATACTGTATCCCATCCCACGGAATTCCCTCACGACCCTAAGCCTGATCTCCTCCCAGGTGTTCCTCCCTCAGTACACCACCCCCAGGGTTGGGATTAGGAAGCGTCTGCCTTCCCCTGGCCACAAGGGAGGAGACTTTAGACAGGGTTTCAGTGAGGGATCCCGTAGGATTCTTCACAACACCTACTTTCACGTCCCCATTCATCCAAAGCATCAATAGTTCCTGCCGTTTGTGGTCCAGGGACGGCACTCTCGGTTGAAGGCCCTGCCCTTTAGCCTGGAATCGGCACAGAAGGGTGTTCCTCAAAGTGTTGGGCTACGGTGGAAGCGCATCTACATCTCAAGGGCATCCACGTCTACCCTTATTTGGACGACTGGCTCATCTGCTCCCGTTCTCACATGCTGGCAATCCAGCACACTGCAGAGACCATTCGCCTTCTCACAGAGCTCGTATTCTCCATGAACTATCCAAAGTCTTGCATGGAGCCATCGCAGAACGCTGTTCCTGGGTGCCTGTCTAAGCACAGTTGCATGCCTGACTAGCCCCTCGGAGGACAGGGTAATGGCCATATTGGGGAAGGTTCAGCGTCTGTCGCCTCCTCCATCCGTGGCAGTGCATGCCATCAAGTCACTGTTGGGGATGATGTCCTCCTGTATCAACCTCCTTCCATTCTGCAGGCTCTGCTTCAAGAGTTCCTGGATGTGCAGTGGTTGCAAGAAATCAAGAAGTACTGTATTTGTAGACTTATACTTCAAATTTGTTCTTACAATAATTCACTTAGGGTCCACTCACAGCATATGAAACATATACATAGGAAAAATACACACTTATAGCAATGCTTTCTGTTTATGAAGACAATCAGTAAGGTTATCAACACTTTCTTATTGTTCTGCTGTTTTTTTTATTACTTACTTTCCCTGGTTTTGCTCATATTTGTATTCACATTACTTTCTTTAGGGTGCAGTCACATCATGTGGTAGTTGTACATAGGGAAGTAGTAGGTTTGAAGGAGAGCAATCCTTTCTGTGCATAAAGATAATAAGTTAGGTTGTGAACACTTTCTGCTTCTACTGCTGCTTTTTTGCGTACTTCACTTTCTCTATATATACTCATATTTGTATGTGTTGTTGTGTCTTTGTGTTTAGTATGTAATAATGAAATTATGTAGTAAGGGGGTTTTATTAGCTACTTATTACATGTTGCACAGTACAGAAAACTCTAATAAGAAAGCATTTATAATTTCACTATTCAACATAGGAAGATTATGAATATTGCCCCTCCATAATGTATGCTGCACATAATGCTTATATTTATACATAAGAAGCTTAGTATACTGTAAAAACTTCATAATAGAATGCTATTTATATCAATGCATTGCCTAATGCACTACATAGCTCAAGGTATCTATTCCAATGATCCTTGACACTTTTTTATCAACATTATAATAAGAATCCCTTGTACAGACTTCATCAAAAGTAAATGCACGTGATGTCATCAGTGATGTCATCAATGACATTTGTGATGTCATCTTTGTCCTGGGTGTTAGTCTTAGCAATGCACGGTGGTGGCACGAGTTATGGTTGCTTAACTTACCATAACTGGAGGATTTCAGGGGGTTTTTGGTTTTACTTTGAACCATAATGGCACGTTTGTATTATGGCTCATTTGTAAAGTTTGTTTAGTGAATTTCACAGGTTTTTAGTAGCGCAACTTAACCATAATGTCCCCTTAAAGTTTTTTTTTTTTTTGTGAATTGTATGGGTTTTTTAGTTTTACAATGTAAGTATAAGGTCTTGTTAAGAAAAGAATCGTGTACTGCATGTCGCAGATTTTCAGTATAGCAATGTAACCATAACGTCCCTTTAGCAAGGGTAGTTTGGTAAACAGTATACACCTTACGAAAAATGCCACATGAAAGTATGCTGGCATACTGCACAGTGACATGTCCCGGAATCAGTACACACTTAACTGTATGATCTATGCCTCGTGGGCAGTGTGGAAATAGATTTTATAATCATGTAGAAACGTCCACCTTCAACATTTGCCGTACACAACGCCAACATGTATTGGTATGCAGCGATTAGCAATGCACTACACATTATATATCGCTAGCAAAGGTTGTAGTTATCTGAAAAACACATCAGCTAATGGCATCTTTCCTCCCTAAGAAACACCAGCAGTGGTGTAATGTGAAAGCATAAGACACAGTGGCACTACCCTGCACATAACAAACTGATAAAATGTGTCGCTGTACATCTACCGACCCATAAAGTACATAGGCTAAATAATCTTTGCCAGTAATAGTCTAAATTAGGAAAGCAGTAACGTGTGCTACTGAAAAGTACGATTACTTGTTGTAATCCGGGGCGGCTTTGCCAGTTTGGATTACAAAACAAAATCCTCTTTCAAGATGGCCGTCATAGAAAGGGAAGGCGGTTATTGCATACATAGCCCCTCTTTCCTTTCCATTGTAGGCTGCTGAAAGCACAAGTACGTGACTTGACGCAAAACTTGTAAATAAACATACAGCAACGTACAACCTAATAACTTACATTTGGAAATAATACAGTGGAAGGTAAAAGAAAACATGAACATTATAGAGTTTGCAAAGTAGGTTTATTTAACAACAAACTGGCAGAGTCCATCGGAGTAAGTCCATTTTCAATACAATCATAACAATGCTTGTAAGGGCCGCATTGAAAATGGTGAAGATGAGGAACACGTTGTTTTTTTGGCATACAAAAATCTTGGAGTCTTTGTTGAAGCAGTCGCTTTGTTTCCACAGTGATTTCCCAGAAGTCGTCATGACCTTGAGCCTACAGCACCATAAATGATGTGATGTTGCTCCAAATAGCGAGTTCAGCGTACGGACAAATCGGGCTTACAGTCTCATTCCACATAATTATTATGGACAGGCAACCGCTCACCAGCAGTTGCATTTGCCGTCCGAAGAAGTCCTCACTCAGCATTTGAAAACCATGCCAGGCACAGTATGGCATTATATACCTAGGCGGGAAAAGTTACAGAAAGTATGTGTCAATAACCAACCTCTACCAATTTTTTTTTTTTAAAACACTAAAAATGTGCAAAGTACAACACAAATGTACGTGTTCAAACATGACATGTTAGTAAAATGTTACTAATGTCCATGAGAACCTATAGCAGCAGGCTACAAGTAAGAGTAAAAAAAATACCAGCTACACAGGAAGAGGATAGATCATTTATAAAATTAAATATGAAGGACAACTCAAAATAAATTGTCTCCTGATTTCAAAGAATACCAAAAAAACGTGCAAAGTTATACCCAAAGCTGTGTGGACAAAGTTACCGTTTCTAATAAAAAAAATATCAATGCTAAAAAAGGACGAGTGCACTCATATGCTACAAACGTACAACCTGGCCACTCTACAATGTTACAGGAAAAATGTTACACTGCATAAATATAATACGGCAATTATATTAGCACAATTAGATGTGCGGTAATGCAACAATAAATCGTGGTTCGCTGTAGAGTGGGAAAAAGTAAATTTACATAATACTTACTGCCTCCATTCTGTTTGTGCAAGTCGGGCACCAATGTATTCGCAGCGAAGAGTCTTTGTATACTGTTATTGCATGTCCCTTACAAACTTTTTAAAATATAACCTTATCAATTGCTATTTTTTTCCACCCTTTCATTCCGTGAATTGCTAGTAAGTTTCCCTTTCGTTCAAGGACAAAAAACAATTGCCCCTTATACATTCACTCGGATGCGCGGGCGTATTGAGCGGTCAACCGAAAAACCAACACATGTGGTCTTCACTGAGAAACCAAATATATTCTTTCTTTGAAGCAACATATTGCAATCCAATTTTGAGAACTGCTACTCCCATACACCTCCAGAAGCGCTGTTTCCAGAAAACACTGCAGATGGTTGCCTTAGTTTTCAAAGCTTAGTACGCCAGTCTGACCGCAATTTCATTTAAAAAACATTTTAACCCACACGCAGTAATTGGTCGTGGTACCATGAGCAGAAACTTACATTTAAACGTATCACTTTGGTGACAAGAAAACTCCACTTTTTCAGTTTGTGCTTCCACATCCCATTCCGCCCCCCTCAAAGGTCCCCTTCTGAAATACTATTACATGAGTGTGACAAGTCCAGTGCTGTCTTGTTTTGGATGTGTTTCTGGCGATATGCGCGTACACTAAAACATGAATAAAAGATAGGAGGGGGCACAGAAGAAAGCTGACGTACTTCACCCTGTTCTACCACCAATCGGGGAAAGAGCCACATGTTTGCGGGCGCAAACTTTTTCCCCCATTCAATCTAAGCGGAAAAGGGATGTTTTGAGAACCCCTGCCCCTTATAACTTTCGCCCCCCGCACCAAACATTACCAAACTTTCCAAAGAAGGTCAGAGTGTTAGATTATAATTTTTTTTGCAAACTTTGGTGACGAACCGTCCAAGGGTTGCACAGGTATAAGGCTGCCAAAAAGTGTTCTTCCTATGGAAACAACAACTGCACCATAACAACACAGCCACTAACGTGCCTGTCTAATATGCTGCAGTGGTTGTGGGTTGGACCTAGAGATTTGGATATGTGTGCACAGACATTTGAATGTATACGTGTACATTGCCTTATAACTCCACTGCTTATAAGGTCGTTTCTGGGTGCATGGCCTTCGGCCATGCATCCAAAACTGTAAGCCCTCCCCAGAACGATCTAACATGCTAACCTATGCTACGGGTGTATGCATTGCTGTAATATGATGTGGTAGTTCTGACCAGGGCCTAGGGCTTTAGAAGTATTGTATATGGGCTACAGCCTGCACCCATGCAGCCAAAACTCTACATCCTGCCCACAACCACCTCAGTGATGTACAGTGGTACGGGTGTATTGATAGGAGTGGTATGCTTCACTTGATCTCGCCAGAGACTACATGCCTAGCTGTATGTCCATAGATATTACAATGTGTGGGTGTGCACTGGCTTATACCTCCAGCCTTTATAACTTTGTTTTTGGGTGCATGGCCTTCGGCCAAGCACCCAACACTGCACACACTCCCCACAACCATATAATCGAAAATCAATACTACAGGTGTTTCTATGGTTGTGACATGCTGCGGTGGTTGTGGCCATGGCCTACATTCTTTGAAGTATGGCCTACGGCCATGCAGCCAAGGACTCTAGGCCCTGGCCACAACCACTGCAGCATGTCACAACCATGGTGGCGTACTAATCAATAAGAGACCCATAGGAAAATGTAATATAATAACCACATGTACTCATTTTCAATGGTCACTAACGCCACGCGTGTCCTTCGATCATTTTCAAGGTGCCTGCACACAGCACGTACTGAAATACTACCCTTATTACACCCCTCATTTTCTGCACGTACAAATATCCTGAACAAGGCGGCAATGGAGAATACATCATTAACAGTTGCCGCCCAAACAAGCACAATATTTCGTCCATCTCTTACTCTCTGAACCTCCCCAATCACTATAGGAGATCAAAATAATTTCCCAAACACCTTCTCGCATGGCGAATATATCATTAACACCTACCGCCCAAACAAGTACAGTATTTAACCCATTGCTTACTCTGTAATCTTCCCCACGCACTGTAGCAGAGCAAAACTGTTTCCGAAGCAGCATTTCGCCTCTAGTAGCGACCGCGCTGTCTTCGGATCCAAGATGTCGGGCGCATCCACGCATTCTGACGCACATCACGGCCCGCTGAAGCCAATCGGCGAAGACATTGCGTGTCCTCGGTCATGATGCCATCCCCCTGGCCAATCGGTATCTTGTCCGTGGAGCGAACAGGGCGTGTAACATATATATATATATATATTAAAGCTAATTTCTCAAACCTAGTGAGTCCCCCAGCAGCTTTGCTGGATTTTTTGGGTTTATTTTTTTCTCCTGCTAAGAGTGAGACTCCCAGCAGCTTTGCTGGATTTTTTGGGTTTATTTTTTTCTCCTGCTAAGAGTGAGACTCTCTTTCTCCCACTCTTAGGCATGATTTGAGAATGTCCTTTGACTGTGAATGTGTTTTATGGGCTATGGTGTCTTTTACTCCATAGGGCTTCATGTGGTTTTGGTATGTGTGTTACACAGCACCCTCAGTGCAGTAACACAGGGGTGTCATAGTGACCCCCAAACATAGACTCCATACCCTGGGACTGACTACTGTCTCCTAGGGCATGTAAAGTCACCATTGGCTTTACTAGTCTCAAATTGTGAACAGAAACAGTACAAACCATCATATTGTGGAAGTACTGGTAGGGGTAATTTGATTGCCCCTGGGTCTGTTTTACAAGGGGGCACTGTCCAGTCCCCCCACGTCGAGTTTCTGGCTGGTGGCAGTGGATACCACGCGAAATATTCCACCAGAATATTTCTTATGGGACTTTCCCATTGATTTTAAACGCACCACTTTTTGGTGCAATGTTAAAGATACCGCCGGGTTATTTATTTAATAATTCCCTGGTTGGGTCTTTTTGCCAGGACTCGGTTTTAAAATGGCGTTTGTGTTCGCCTCTGAAACTCTAACCCAAGTCGAGCCCTTTGTTCCAATTTTTGGCGGCCTTCTGCACAGAAGCCCTCCAAATTGTGCCACTCTGTCTGGGGTCTACAGGATGTGTGGGAGGGGGATTAGGCACCCTGGACTGAGTTGCCTCGCCAACTCAAGTCGCACTCTTGTGTGATTGGCCCAGTGGTGAGCCGCCCGGCTCACCACTTAGCATGTTTGAGTGACAGCTAGGCTGTTGAATGGGGGTTTTTCTGCATAAAAGCAGGGCTTTGGGGACTGGAACTTCAGAAGTCGCCACAGGACCTAAAGAATCCGAAGAGGGGAGATGTTGAGCCATCTACAACGCCGACGCCACTGGTGGAGCCCTGCTGTACGAACTCACCACTTCCCTGACGACAGAGGAGATCTTCCAGGAGAGTCTTCTTTCCTTTGAGCTGGTGGGACCAACCAGTTCGCCTTTTTCGCCTTCCTGGGCGTCTCCTGGTCGAATCGGCCGTTGCAAGCACCCTAGCGGCTGGATAGCCACGCTTCACCACTGACTGCGAATAAAAGGATCGTACCTTTTAATCGGGTACTCCGCGGCTGGTTTCATCCCTGGCAGTGCAACGACTTCCAGCTTTCTTCCTCGTCGAGATCATCTCTTCCCCTGGACGAAGACACGACTTGCAACCACTGCCAGGAACAACTGCCACCGCTGGAGCTTTCTCACCATTTCAGGTACTGTGTCCCGCCTGGTCTCCCTTGCAACGGATTGTCCACGGTGTCCCGTAAATCCTTGACTTTCCAACTGGGTTGACCTCAGACCTGCTAACTTTGCCTCTCTGAACTGATCCAACCTCTTTTGACATTTTTCTGCAAATACTTTGAGTGCATTTCCACTGTGTGATCTTGGGCACATTCCACCTTGCTCTCTCCAAGAGTGGGCCTGGCCTATGAACTTTGGCTCTACAGTAGACCCTGCCTTTCGACTTGCTGTGGTTTCTTAAAAGTGTTGGTACTGTGTTATTTCCATACTCTGCCTTTTCTCTCCCTTTTTAACAAATTATTGGAGTGCCATCTAAGGTTACGCGCTCACCCCTGTTTTGCTAATAAGTGGTGTCTTAACCTAGACTTGTTGAATAATTAACTAGGGAGGTGTATATACTTATAGTGACTATGTTTGAACTTGCTTGATATATTAGTGCCAGTGTATTTTCATAAATGTGTTTTAAATAAATAATTATATACTTTTAATACCAAAGCTCTAGTCAGTGATTGCTTGTTCTACTGTATTTTTAGCCCTATTGTGTATACTCTATATACTGCCTAACTCTTCTTGAGAGAAGTCTGACTGCTCAGCCACAGCTACCAGGTAAATCTGGGTGGTGCGGACTGCTACCAGTTGGGTTTACTGCTTACTGCTGTGGTCTTAAACTTTTTGCAGTGGTCCCTAAGGGAACTGCACAGGTTTCTGCCTAACAATATATATATATATATATATATATATATATATATATATATATATATATATATATATATATATATATATATATATATATATATTAATGACACGGCCACGTTAGTGGCCGTGTAGTTATGGTTAAGTTGCTGTTTCCATAGGAAGAGCGAGCATTTTTGGGCGTCCTATAACTCCGCTCCCCCTGGACGAATCCTCACCAAACTTTGCAAAAAAAGTATATGGGCCACTCTGAATTTTTTCGCAGTTTGGTGAGGTTTGGTCCAGGGGGGGCAAAGTTATAGGGGGGGTCACATAATGTCTTTTTTCCCGTAGACTGAATGGGGGAAAAACTTTGCGCACAGCTACAGGTCAAACCGCTGGACGGATTTTCACGAAATTTGCGGCAGGTACTGGGGCTTGGTCCAGAAAGTGTGCTTTTGTAAATTTGGTGACCTTCCGTGCAGTACTTGTCATTAAAATGACCAAAACGTAGGTCTGAAAAAATGTGAGATCTATGTCCGCTTAGCAGTCATACTTCCCTGTTCGGTCCACGGACAAGATACCGATTGGTTAAGGGGCTGGTGTCATGACCGCGGACACGCAACTTCTCTGCCAATTGGCTGCTGCGAGACGTGTTCTGCGTCAAATTGCTTTGATGCGCCCGACATCTTGGATCCGCCGATAGCGGAGCAACAACCAGCGTACACATGCTATATTTATAAAAATCTTTTGCTGTGTCACAGAGCGTTGGGAAAGGTTCAGACAGTAAGACATGGGTGATCAATGCATTTGTTCTGGGGGTCGGTCTTCATGATGTATTTTCTATGGCCACCTTTTACGCACAGAAAATGAGGGGTGTAATAACAGTAGCATTTCAGTCCATGCAGTGCACAGGAAACTTGTAACTGTTGTAAGGACTAGCGTAGTGGTAGCGAACATTGAAATTGACAAAATGCCATAATTGGATTACTTTTTCCTATGGGTATTATTATATTCATTAGTACGCCACCATGGGTGACACATGCTACAGTGGTTGTGGCCAGGGTCTAGAGTCTTGGATGCATGGCCGAAGGCCCAAGGC
Organism: Ambystoma mexicanum; assembly: GCF_040938575.1. Classification (NCBI taxonomy): domain Eukaryota; kingdom Metazoa; phylum Chordata; class Amphibia; order Caudata; family Ambystomatidae; genus Ambystoma; species Ambystoma mexicanum. The sequence goes on along the minus strand of NC_090931.1, from coordinate 901,927,824 downwards.
CTTACTTCCAAGACTGTAGGCCCTGGCCACAACCACCGCAGCATGTCACACCTATGCATACACCCGTAGTATTGCGTATCGATTGCCAAGTTGTGGGGAGTGTGTGCAGTCTTGGGTGCATGGAGGCCATGCACCCAACAACAAAGCTATAACCTCTTCACTTACAAGCCCACATGATTTTTATCTAGTGCAGTGTTTTTGGCCAAGATGTGTACTTTTGGGTGCATGGTTGCAGGCTGCAAGCCATACATCCAAGCATGAACCCAAAAGGAAACTTGTAAGCACTGGAGTTATAAGCCACTTCACAACCATATATTGAAATGTATGGACATACACCTAAGATTTTAGCCCCTGCCCACAAACAGTGCAGAATTTCAGAGCTACAGAGACACCCCTAGTATTCAACATCAGTCAGGTGGCTGTGTGGAGGGTCTGCAGTCATGAGTGCATGGCTGCAGGCCATTCACCCAACAGAACAGTTATATGTAGTGTACTTACAAGGCCCAATGGGTGTGATATGGTGTGGTAGTAGTGGCCAGGATGCAGAGTATTTGAACAAAGTAATAAGCACTGCAGTTGTAAGCAACTGTGCATTTTATATACTGTATACCCATACATTGATATTTCTATGGCCGCAAACTCACGTCTGTAGCCTGTGCCTACTAACTACTGCACCATATCACAGCTATTGGTACACTTGCACTATGCAACATCATTAAGATGGTTGTGGGGAGGGCGTAGCGTTTTGGCAGCATGGCCAAAGGCCATGCTCCCAAAACCAACTTTGTACATAGTGAAATGACAAGGCACAATGGTTGCGATATGCTGTGGTGTTTCTGGCCAGGACCCAGAGTCTTGACTGCATGGCCAAAGGCCATGCTCCCAAAACCAACTTTGGACATAGTTAAATGACATGGCACAATGGTTGTATGGGGTGTGCAGTCATATTTTCGAAAGTTATATTTTCGAAAGTCATAATGTCGAAAATATAACATCGAAAATATAAATGTCGAATGAACAAAAAGTAGATTTTTTTCAAATTTTTTTTTGTTTTTTTTGTTTTTTAAATTAATGTGAATACAAGGTGAGTGTCACAATATATCCCATATGTTATTAAAGAGTAGAATTGGTATATAGTTTATTATAACTATTTAAACTTTTTTTAAAAAATATAATATTTTTATTTACTATAAACATTTGATTAAAAGGTAGTACAATCTATATTTTATTTAAAAAAAATAATAATTTTTAAAATATTTAAAGATATATACATGGGGGAGGGGTTTGGGATGGGGGGTTAGGGGGACCCCCTCCCATAAAAAAGTTTATATTTGTGACATTTTACATTGGTGTTTTAGCTTTGGCTTTTCGATTTTTTTTTTCGACATTTTATTTTCGAAATAATGACTTTTTGTATTATATGTATGTGATTTAGATATATTTGAATTCAACATTATTTTTTCGAGATTTTATTTCTCGAAATTATGACTATAAACCGGTTGCAATATGCTGTGGTGATTTTGGCCAGGACCCAGAGTCTTGACTACATGCCCAAAGGCCATGCACCCAAAACTGAGGTCATAAGCAGTGGAGTTATAAGTGAATATGGGTGTGGTGTAATGCGCTAGTTGCGTGCACGCCCTAGTGTCTTGGCTGCATGGCTGCAGATGATGGTCCCAAAAGTAAATTTATAAGTAGCTAATTTACAAGGACCATGGTTTCGATATGCAGCAATGGTTGTGGCTAGGAACTATACTCTTTGTACCTTGCTCGTAAGGCGTAGGTGGTAGGTTACACACTGAATTTAGTTTACAAACCAGTGTACTGTGCATTGTGCTCAGTTTCTGTTTTTGCTTTTCTAACCCTTGGCTCTGGAGAAAAAAAAATCCTTGTCGGATTAAAAAAAACCTTCATTTGCTATGGTACTACCTATTTCCTTGTTTCTTTTGAGTGTTTCCTTCATCTTTCTGATTACTGTTATGTTTGTTGCCTTCCTGCCGATTTTTAACAACAGTTTGAAACCTGTAGGTGTTTTCTAACTGTGCATTTGTTCCTGCTGATCTGTGATATTCATTTGTTTGTGTCGTTGTTATATCCTCTTGGCCAGTTAGATACCTGTTGGCCTATTCTGTTTGTAGTCTTTCCCTTAATTTTTTGGTAATCTTGAAGTACAAATTTATTAAATTTTGGCTTTTAAGAAGATTAAATACGCATTTGTAAGATTAGCTGCAATCTCTGCTTTAGAGTAATGGTGCTATCATTACATTCAAACCATCCACATTTCTTTTTAATGTATGCAGTGTAATGACCTGCATTGGTTGTAGCTCCTGCATGGTAGATTATACCTATTGTTGTAAAGGTTTTCTTTCCAAGTGACACTTGCCCGTGTGTGAATCCAGTCAGTTTGCAGTTGTTTTTAGTACCATCTGCATTATAACTTAGAAGCATAAGTATTATGTAGGCACTATGTGATTGTATCAGTAAGGTGGAGAGATTGTCTGAATTGCAAATCGTACATAATATGCCATGGTTTGCATTCTGTACAAGTTGCTGAAATGGAATGCTTTCTCAATTTGGTATGGAAACATACACAAATCGTTCATTTGGGATTTCTTCCTGTATCACATTGCTACAGAGAGTGCATGTATGTTTACACATGTACGAAATCTGGAAGATTTCATTCACAGGTATGCTTTTGTTTTCCAATACTAATACTATGTACATTAGAAATTCTTGTGGATCTTCTTGTGAGTTCATAGTGAATCTCACCATTCCAGCACAGTCGTCCAATTCTTGTCGTATTCCATGAACACTGTATGTGTTGTCAGGATTGCTTGTTGCATTTCTATAAAGCACTAACATTTGCAAACACAATTGATCTGTACTGTGCAAGTAAATATTGTTATCAATTGGTGGCAATTGAAATCGAATATTCATTGCTGCATTTGCATAGCAATTTACCTCACTTTCATTTGCAAATTTGAATGGACCAGCTAGTTCAGTGCATTTTTCGGAATTTCTTTTCTTTATTTGACGACGTCCCTGGTTTACATACATAGGGTCTTCTTTGTTTGTGGTAATTGATGAAACTTTAGCTTCCTTTCTTTGAGGAATTTGCTGTTGGATTCTGTTGCATTTAGTTTTCTTTTACCACATTTCACTTTATCTGGAACAGGATATTGTTTCAAATGAGGGGTGTACAGTGACCGCAGTCTATTGTATTCTACAATGCAAGGAATATCAGCTTTGACTTTACTTCGACTTTACTTGCATCAAAGTTCATTAGCAATAGATCGTCAAGTGTACGTAAGTGTGATAATGCTACGTAGCTCATGCCTTCCTTTAAGACTGTGTTTCCTATATCTATCAATGCTTTGCCTAGGGTCAGACCCTAGACCTTGGGATTTATGAATGGTAACTGCATTTGCAAGAGTTAGAGAAAATTGCTCTCTACGTACATACATGTCTTTGAAGAGAAGGAATCGAGCAATTGAGCGCCCTATCCTTTTCACTTCTGAAATGTAATCAGAGCGAATATTGACAAACTGAATGTTGCTGTCACGTGGGTATGATTGAAAGCCAACAACTGTACCCAGAGCTCCATTAACTAGCCCTTCTTCGACGTCAAGGTTTTGTTTAAGCATTACGCTACAATTTAAGGATAATTCTAATATTTTTTCCAACCCAGCTGTGCTGGAGATTGAATTTTCTAAACTATTTAGTCTTGTTGTGGCTTGCTCACACATGGGTACTGTCAAACCATGTACGTCTAGTTTGTCTGTGGCGCTAATTTCTATTATTGGTTGCATTTCTTTATTTAACATTGTTTCATTGAATTTGAAACAGCTTGCAAGAGTTGGCATTAAGGCCATACAATTGACATTTTTGTGCGCTATTTTTTCCATAACATCAGTTGCACATGCATTATCGCCATAAAGTGCATGAATGTGCTGGTTTTTCAATAGAACTTGTGCTTCTTGCGATAGTACACCAACTCTAATACTTTTTAAGATGTTGGCATAAGTGAGATCTGCAGATTGTCGCATGTTCTCAGTTAATTCTCTGTATTGGAAATGTTGCCAAAGGTTGACATTACCTATGCTACCAACAGTTTTCCGGCAGAGTTTGTGGCCTAAGATTTTAAAAATAGGTTCACCTTTCACTGGTGTCAATTGTAGAAAATGTCCAAAAACAATAATGAGTTTCCCTGCAAAGAGTTCTTTGTTGTTACTTTTAAGTACTTCTTGCAATCTGAGGTGAATGAAAGCCAACATTAAGTTGGAGACCATGCTCACTTCATCGATTAATAGCATTTTCATTTGTTTCTGTACTCTGCGTTATTCCATTGCGGCTTCTGCAGAAAGTTTGTAATAGTCTAATTTAGTTTGATGCTCTACTGGAAGCAGTAGTAATCGGTGTAAAGTGACACCGCCTATGTTGTAGGCAGCTAAACCTGTGGGGGCTGTTACAGCAGCTGACGGTTTGTTGTTTGTCAATTGTTGAAGGAACTTGCTGATGATTTTGATTAAGAATGTTTTCCGTGATCCAGCTTCACCACTCACGTACAGCAGTATAGGCTTGTAATTTTGGCAGGTACATTCTTTATTTTCGTGTTGTACACCATGTACAATTTGTTTTGTTACGTCTTCAAAAATGGTGCGCTGATCTTTAAGTTTTGCTTAATGTACAGTTAAGTCTTCTGTATCTTCTTGATACTGATACATGGTGTTTCTACTTCTGCCATAGCTACTTCTGCCTCATTTGCTATTAGTGGTTGTCCTAGTGGTTCTTGACTTCCTGTTACAGAAGGTTGACTACTGTCGGAAGAGTCCTTATCTAGTTGGGCCTGAAGTTCTTCTTCCTGTTGCTGCTCATTGTGCAACATTGTTTTGTACTGTGTAAAGTTCGCATTGGTGATCATTTGCTTTGAAAGCATCTTCATAGCAGTTATAGTTATCTAGTATGTCTTCCTCTTTTCTCCAGGGTTTGAAAAGTTGTAACAGAGACATGTAATATAGTTCTTTCTGTTGAGGAGTTTTTAATGACAATTTTACATGATTAATTAAGCTTCGTTTGGTAAGTTTCACTAAGCTCCCATCACAATCGGTCACTCTATATCTATGCTTGCTTTCATTGGGTTTTACATTATTTTTGTATGCAAACTTTTGAGCTATGTGGTATAGACGCATGCTTTCCAAAGTGCTACTCCTGTTCGGATAGTATGTATCCAGTAAATTGTTTTTAGAATGTCTTGCCTGTTGGGACATTTCTGGCAATTGTTTCTATGTCCTCATATGATTTTAGCACTCTTTCTAGATTTTGCAGGACCAAGACTTAGCCATACTATGTTGTCTGATTTTCCATACTAAGCAGTACCGGTTAAACGATCTGCTGCTTCATAGGCGCCACATTCTCTATGAGAGAGCATGTTTATGCCTAGGCTGTACAATTTCTGTGATCATGTTTTTTCTGATGCTAGGTCATCCCAGAGGTCTTGCAGCTCTGTTTCTTTCTGCTTTAGTTAAGTAGGCTGTAACATATCGTGCAGCAGCAGTTGAATTGTCTGCAATGTACTTCACATCTATGTTTGCATTCTATAAGAGGGCAATGATTGCAGTGTAATCATTGATATATTTTGAAATCTCCGTAGTACGTGTTCTTGGGTGATTTACCTTTAACACTATGTCGAACTGAAGACATGAAGTTGTTTACATCACCTGTTTCTGTAACTGGTCTAGGGAAACCAAAGCGGCATTTGGTGTAGTATTTAACTTTGTTTTTGTATTTTCGGCGACAATATTTGCCACATTTGTGTCTTTGAAATTGTAAAATCTGCCCATGCAGCTCACTATGTGTCTGTTGTGAAGGGATTTCACAAGTGACATATTTTTGGATAAACTGCAAAACAGTGCTATCACTGTCGTGACCAAATTTCAGTGCGCCTTTGATCCATAACAGCATGTGAATATGTGGTGCTCCTCTCGCTTGATATTCTTTTCTCCAAAAGAAGTGTTGCACTTCTCCAAGGAGAGGAATAGTTTTATTGCAAATAAAGTGTAGCATGGCAATGAAACGATGATGGAAATATCTTGACACATTAACTGGATCTAGAGAGCAAAGTTCTCCAGGTGTTAATATATCTGTTGTTTTTGTTGCTCTTTGCTATGCGTAGGAACTCATGTAAATCTTCCCATGCATATTCTGCACAACTTAGCGTAACAAACCAAGTCGGTGGTCCACGGTTTCTGATCATACAACGCACGTCTCTGTGCCGTCGGAACCAGTATTCCTTTGTAACATGTAGGTTTGCAAACAAATTTGTTATACTTTATTGTAACACCTCATCTTTTTCCTGTACTTTTTGTATTAACTGCGTTGCTGACATATTTTGAAAGTGGGTTCCAGATTTCAAAATGTCTGCAACTCCGTAACATAACGTTGCTAATTCACTTTCATAGAGTGGGTGAAATATGTATTCCACATTTTGTCTAAATCAGGGATCTTGCGAATACATTTGCAATGAGCGGTATTCTGATGCCCCAATCTGAGTGGGTCTATCATCGTATCTTCCACCTTTGCCAGTAGGAAATAGCAGTGGAAAAGCACGTGCTTCTATACTTTTTTCCCATATACTCATTGGTGACCCTTTGGTTTGTCGCATTTGGTAAGTTTCTAGTGCATCATCTATGCTTTCATTGGAATGCAATGAATGAATTGTGTAATGGTTCAAAAGAGTGGATACTGTAGCAGGATCCAGAAGTTCAAATTGTCCAGTTTCTGATGGCTCTTGAATTATTTCAGTTGTTTCCCTTAAGCTTTCATCAATATTTATTTCCTTGTAGTACTCGTTATTGTCTTTTAGATATTGCAATGCTTGTCTAGCTTTATGTAAGTCCACCAGTTGTTGCCAAATTTTTTTGTCCTTTGTTGGTACACTATTTACCAAGACTATTAAAGAATGCTCTATTGAATGTTGCACTCCTAGACTGTGTACATTTTCCGTTAGTTCTAATGGCAAATAAACTACTTTGCCGCAAATGCCTTTCACCAATTCAGAGGAATGTAATTTTGCTGTTTTTGGATGAAGCCCTATAATTGCTTGAAATGGGTGAACTGTTTGAATTATTATGCTCTCATACAAATTGAGTTGTTGCAGGATTTTTGGTAGTGTGAACAATTCCAAATTATTTGTAATTGCATGTGAAGGAGTGTGGTTGTTGTCTAATTTTGTAGTACAGTAACTGCAACATATTAGGTGTTCAGTTTGTTCATATTTGTTTTCTGCTAAAAGGTAGAGAGCTAATTCAAACCATTTAGAATCTTCATTGTCTTCTGTTTCGTATGCTATGTCTACATTTTTTGTGTTCATTTTGTAAAACGTTCTGTGGCAACACACACACACATGGTTTGGTACTTCAGCTGATGACCTTTTAAATGTTACTATTTCCTTTCTGTATGTGTGTAATAGAAGGTTGCTATGTGCAGAATTGTTGCTACTATGTTCTAAAACTATTGCATTTTTAAGTGGCTTTCACTTCCAAAATACTTTCTCTGAATACGGTCAATTTCTTCTTGTAAGTATTTGGGTGTACCATGCAGAAGAGTGTTATTTAAATTGCCTAATTATGAAGCTGGACTTTTTGCATAGTATATTTTATACACTAGATTTCTTACATTTGAATGATGTATTGATATCCTTTTAATATCATGGAAGGTGCTTTTGCAAATAGGCCTAGAAATGCAGGCTAATAAAGGTCCTTGTAGTCCTGTGTATTTGCGCACTGGACAAATATCCATATTTTGCAGCACTTTCATTTTACTTTTGTCTTCACCTTTTACATACTGATTGAGGAACGGATGTAAAAATTTGATAGCTTTGTTTGGAATGGCACACATTGATGTGCACGGCCATTTGTATACTAGAGGGTGTGGTTCTGCTGAATCAAGAGGTCATTCTGAGTTTTCAGGGGATACTTTTGTAAGCAGTGTTTCTTGTTCCATGATGGTAAAATTGATTTTCTCATACCCTCGTCCACTGCTATGGCTGGCAGTTGTGTTTGTTTGATTTTGTTTCTATGCTGCTTCATTAAAATATGTTTCTGTGGTTGTTGTTTGACCCCATTCACAACCAGAAACATTTAAGAAATTATTTTTGTTCACATTCTGTTTATTGCTAAGTTTCTTTTGTAGTTTATTACTTAGTTTTGTTAGTGCTTTCATCCTATTTAACACTAATATAAACAACTTCCTTTTGAGAAGGATTGCACTGTCCACGAGAACTTGTAGGATTAACTTTCTACGGTAGGTTTTAAGGGGTGAGGATGATTTCGGTCCTCTTCTTAGTAGATTCTGATGGACGCTGTGACAAAACATTTTTGATAAAATATTTTTTTTTACTATGGGTTCTTATTACACTATCAGGATTATTAGGAGCATTGTTAGCTGTAGTGGTAGCCAATTTTTTGCCAACAATTTTGTGTTTTGTGATGCATTTTGATGGAGGAGGTAAAGTTTCGGTAGTTGAAGCTTCCTTTGTTTTGCTAACCGACTGCATTAGCTGGTTTGTTCCAACATTCTCTACAAACTCTACAACAGATGGATGCTTAGATTGGACACTTTTATTTTTATTTGCTCTACTTCTGCGTTCCTTTCTATGGCGTTGCTTTTTGGTAGGCATTCTTTGGTGTCTGTTGAAAAAAAGAAGGCATACTTTGGTCTGTTGTACAATGTATGTGTGCTGTGTGCATGCTTGCATGAGTTTGATGGGGAAGCTCTTTGTCATGGTGTGTGAATGGGCCTTGGACCCTTGCAATGATTTGGTAAGGCTATTTTACTGTTTGTATACTACTACAATGTGGTTCAGATCAGAGTACAAAGTGGGCTAGTGGTGACGAGAACCATTATTAATAAACGGTAGGCAGAATAGTTCAGAAATCAATGTTTGCTTTGATGCCCAAATTAAACAAATAACCCACGCAGCCTCTTTGAGGAGTACTTACAATTTAAAGGTAGTACTGTACTTACCTTTTTTTGCAAAATGACCAGGTTTCTTCGGATATGTCTGCAGTGTAGATGCTGTTGATTCTCAGGAGAGTAGTCTTCACTGCGATAAAAAAAAACAAATTCATTACTTTGTGTGTTTACAGCAGTGATGATATTGCACGCATTAATTGTGCATCTTTCGTCAGAGCATTCTCCTTTCATATTTCAACACAGTGCATTTGTGCATTTCACTTCACTCTGTGCAGCCTTTGCATGGTATTTACAATATGTTACTTGCAAGTCCTTCAAAATTGCTAACATTTTAAGGTTATGGAAATGCCTTGTTTTTTACAAAGTGTACTATCTATAATAGGAGAAAGGTTTGTAAGCGATAGGGCATAGTAGTAGATAGAAAAGAAATTCCACTTGCAAATTAAAAGCCCAATGCCGAAAAATCGGGAGACCCTCAGAGGTAGATGTCACCACAGCAATCGGGAGTGCTTACTTTTCTCATACGATTACATTGCAAGTAGCATTACTGTAGGCCGTGCACAGTACACAACTGCGACATTTTCTAATACAAAATCGACTTTTGCCCTAAATACGCATGTTTGCAAGGTATCTATAGGTTATGCGGAAGACAGTAAGAAGTCGTGCGGTTTGGTAATGATAAATCGGACATCTTGCACTTAAAAGGGGGAGCGTTGGTATGTATTGCCTATGCACATTTAGCAGCATTAATTTGTTTAAATTAAATCATAAGGGTTGCACATATTCTCTGATTAAAATATACATACTTGTACACTATACTCATGCATGTGTGCATGCATGGAGCTGTACGTAGAAATTTGCAACACTTGCACAGTTGCTTGTGAAGAAGGTGCTTTGCAATGATATGCGACTTCTATTCAGAATTATCAACAGTAATTTTGAAGTGCGCAATGTTGCTGACGGAGTTAGATTTAGCGATGTTCAATGTGATTGGTGGATGGGTGTGTGACTGCTTAGTTGTGTCCAATGAGGGACTCGATTTCGTACCGCTGTGGAAAGGATGGAAGGACTGGGTAAGAGTTACATGCCGCACGTAGGCAACGCTTGTCCGCGGGTAGGGCGTGTCACATACGGGTTTCTACAGCAAATCCTGCATGGAAAGGCGACTGTAGGCATCAGCCAATCGGATGTTCACATTACTCTTTTGTGTCGGTAGATGGTGCGTACACTGAAGATGGCAGAGGGTCAGGGTTTTGGTGCTTGGAGAAATTTTTGTCCATGGCTTACAACATTATGCCAAGAGTAGGCATGTGGCACACCATTTCGATGTGAGAGGAGTGGAGGTGGTGTGGAACGCTGAGACTAATGCCAATTTTGCAGCAATTCTGCAAGTTTGCAGAGACATACGTACGATGACCTCTCCTCATGTGGTCATTTTGCACTACGGTGTTTGCCATTTGGGCTACGTCAGTGCACATACTTTGTTGGCAGATTTGGGACAGTTGGTTCAAGCACTCATGAACATCTTTCCAACTGCGAAAGTAATTTTCTCTGGTTTTCTCCCTAGAGTAAAATGAGAGAACAATTCTTTTTTCTGTCCAGATCAAAGTATTGGGAGGTTTATCATTAATCGCGGCATGCATGCTTTTGTGTTACGCGCTGGTATGTTTTTCTGCAGCCACAAAAACATTGTTACAAATAATGCTAATTATTTTGAAGCAGATGGTGTTGCGCTATCTTCTTTGGGAAATCCGATGTTCTTTTGGAACATAAGGCTTGCTTTAGAGAAGGTTCTGTAATGGTTGTAGGAGTAAAGTAAGAACGAAAAATACAAAAAAATAAACAAAATAACAGATATCTGTAAGGTATCTGCCCAAAACAAAATAAAAACGACTCTTTTCAGAGCCCACCTTAAAGGGGAAAAAGGGGAATAATACTTTCATGTACCGTCGTCACGCTCTGATCCTACACATGTTCGCGGACATGGTGGTAGTTTGCAGCCAGCGCATATCTCCAACGGGGATTCTGGGGTGGAGACGCATGCAAATGAGAATGCGCGGAGCTAGGGATTGGTCAATAAAGTTCAGTAGGCGTGTCCTGAACAGTGAGATTTAGTAAGACCGTCGTCTCCCTGCAGGACACCACAGAGCCATGGCTTTGCATGCTCGAAAATAGATTATCTGGATTTTGGGAGACTCGTGGATACATTGGTTGAAGGCGCGTGCAGAAAGCTGCAGTTTATCTGCAGATCTCGTATTTCCTCATGTGGAAGTGCACTGGCATGGTGTGCATGGCATGAGGTGGCTGTACTTGGTACCTCTCTGTGTTACTTTACTGACGTCCAGATATACTTCTCATTCATTGCAGAGGAAACAGTTTAGGCCATGTCTCTGGAATTTCTTTGCAATTTGCAATGAAGGAAGGACTTGCGATGCTCATGGACATGTTTCCACATTGTCGAATACTTTTTTTCCGTATTGCACAAACACAAATATGGCTGTGTTCTTCTGCTTTTGGTCCACAAATGGAGAAAGCGAGACGCAATGTGAATAAGGCTGTGTGTGCCTTTTTAATAGATGTTGGCATGTCCTCATTCCACAATGAAAACATTTTGTTTCGCAGCTCTTTCATTTTCCGCAGAGATGGAGTCCATCTCACATATGCTGGCAATCAGATTTTTCTTCGCAATATGCAAAATGCATTGCAACCTCTTTTGGATTCACAATAACCTATGTGCCAATCCGTTTTCTCCAGTCCACACTTTTTGACCCACACACCACACCACCGAAAGGCTCTTTTCAGAGCTACCATTTACTCCCAGCATACACTTCATTGTGTTTGCTCCGCTTGCACCCTCCTTTTTTTTCCCTTCGACTGTCCGTGAACTTTTCCACAACTCCACAGGGGTGTACAACGGTCACTTCATAGTTCTATTGTTAAACTGAGAAAGGCGGCTCTGAAAAGAGCCTTTTCTGTAAGTTTTGTTGTTTTCACGTTTATTGCTTCTCAGCACACAACACACTATGAGAGGAGTCCAAAGGAGGATAAGGAAGGGACACCAGCCATGGGGATAATAAAGGGCAAGTGGACAGAGAAAGATATAGGGTGAGCTTCACTCAGGTAAGGAGCAGATCTTCTGGTGCTCTGTGATCGTAGCCTCAAAAGCACTTGGAAAATTCTCCCCTCTGCAGAGTACTGCGTCACAATACATACACACTATTGTCACCTTTGAAAGGTAAGGGTCAACAGCATTGCAAATGGCTTGTGAGGCAGCTGGAGGGAGAAGCTCCCCCACAGGAGTGTGTCTTGTGGTGAAAGGATCGCACACGGAGGATGCTGTGGAGGAACTCAATCGACTACGCTCTTCACAGGGCACCACCTCGCGAATGTTCGCAGTGTGGAACGAAGTGAGGTGTCGTTTCATGGTTGTCGTAACAAAGCTGTACGCACCAGATCTCCTGCGACTCAGCACCACCTGCCGCTCGTTACACCTCACCAGGTTCGTACGTGCTTTTGGTACGTTCCCATAAACGGAAAACAACCGCCACAACCATGACTCCAGACGAGTGCTTGTAGTGCGGAGTACCTCCACCTCATTCTCTTCCACCTCTTCTTCCTCGATCTCTACATCCTCACCTGTATATCTCTCTGCAGGCCCTTGGGGAGGTAGTGGTAGTGGTGGTGGCAGGTTTGGGGGTGGTGCAGAGGCTAATGTACCAACAGCAGCCATGGAAGCCATACCGATTACTATCCTTTTGGTCACTACAGCAGTAAAGGCAGTACACCTCAATCTGCTACAGTTAAAAGGACAATGAAGATGAGCTCGGGGGAGTGGCCATTTATAGGGGTGGAGGGGTGTGCCTCGTGACAGTCTTCATCACTGCAAACCGGTACGAAACTTTTACACAAGTCCTCAGGTAAGCTATTGTCTGGGATATGTGAAATGATATTTTTACACTCTACAATAATTTGCCTTGTGTCTACAAGTTCTTTTGCACTGTTGTGGAAGAACACAAACTGCGCAAATTAGTCCACACGCTCAGCGTGGGTGCGGTCACATGATGACGTCCTGAACACATCCGCGACAGAAATGGGAGTCCGCTGGACAGCAAATGCAGCATAACAAATTTGAGCATGCGCGCGAGTGTCCTACGGACAGTGTTCGGGTCCTCAAACTAATTCAATGTGCGACACATGTGAGACGGACAGTTAGGGACAGGCGCAATGTTCGCTGTACGTACGCTTGTACTGCGCATGTGCATACATGATATGCTCACTGTACGGACAGGTCCAGTGTCCTTAGGACGCTCCATTTTGTTTGACTACGAACTTGCCGGCCACCGCGCCTGTTCTACGGACGCCACCATTTTCGATGCGGACAGGTATACTGTCCTTAACACACTCCCATTTTGCTCATTTACAGCCATCCCAGACACCTGGTGTGTTCTACGAACATGTTTCATCTCGTTTGTAATCGGTACGGCGAGGTATAATGTCCTTCGGACGCCCCTTTCTGTTTATGTACACACAACTTGAGCAGATGGTGCGGTCAAACATCAACTCCATCTTACTTGACATTAGTAAGGGTAGGTGTACTGCCTTTACAACACCCACATTCCATACCTTACGGATAGGTCGAACAGGCATGCTGTTCTCGAACGTTTTAAGTCTTTTTTTTAATAAAAAGTTTCCTCAAACTCTACAACTACTATACAAAAACATTTCTCACACACACAAACACACATTTCATTCCAAAGAAATACTGGGTGAAGCAGATACTGACACAAATATAGGGGAATTAGGATTCAACACGGGCTGGTTATGAGGAGAAGCTTTGTGAGGGGAAGAAGGGATGGATGTTTCGTCAAAATATCTATTTTCTTCTTGAAGGTTTGGGGATGGTTCACTAGGGAATGGAGAAGTGGGGCAGGTACAGGTGGAACAATGGTAACATACTTTTCCTCTTACACAGTCCTCCACAAACTCCCTTAAACTTTTAAAATTCTCATTCAGGACATCCATTTTCTGCTCAATCCTTTTCATCCTGTCTTCTTCTGTCTCGTTTGTCGGCCTTTCTTCTTTTCTTTTGTGGTCTGTACAAAAAAAATATCCATATGGTAAATGCCTACAAAATACTGATCATTACTTTGCATATGCAGAGCAGTGTGTACCATTATTGTCACTGTCTTCAGACATTTCCCCATGCGGAAAATTCTCCTCCAGCCACTCCAAAGTACTAGCCATTTTTGTGTGAAAACAACAGAAAGAAATTATTATTTCTGCACCACATATAAAAAAAAAATACACACAGATACAAATGACCTTCACTCACTATTTCGATGTAATTTCCCTTCCTCCTACTGCATCCGTCCACTGTCGGTCCAGGCTGAAGAGTTTCTGTGAAGTCATTACGATTGAGGCATCCTTTTTTTTTGTTGGCACCATCCATTTCATTCTACATGATTATTAAATGTGTCCTTTCCATTTCCCACCTTTAGGTTTCCATATTTACTTATTACTACTTATGTCTTTATGTCCTTCTATGTCACAGATTTTTTGTGTAAGACATTAGTACATTTTCAGTTACCCCTGCCTCTTTGGGTAATGTTGATCCCGTCCGCCCCCGTCCGCAAACAGGCGCTCAGTACGTCCCTTTCTAATATCAATAGGGAGGGGGTTCTGTATGTTCTATGTTAAATGTATATCAAGTACATACGTTATACTACATATCTCCCAAAATCACATGACAGTGTATATTCAGTACAACAACTTCATTGACATAATGTTATCATTAAGTTCCCCTTCCAAAAACCTGTAAAATTCACTACACAAAAAACTTTGTTGAGGGGACGTTATGGTTTAGTTGCCCTACGAAAAACCTGTGCACTTCACACAAAAAAAATATTCGCTTCCCCATTATGGTTCACATTAAAACCGAAAAACCCTGAAATTCGCCAGTTATGGCAGACTGAGCCCCCGTACTTCCCATCACCACTGTGCACTGCTAACACTAACACCCAGAACATGAAAGATGTTATCTCAAATGTCACTGATGCCATCACTGACGACATCACATGTTTAACCCCTTTGTTTTCGTTCCCTGCCATATACGTATATGTACTTTCAATAAAAAAACTTTGTTAAAGGAATGTTATACTTCACAGTGAAACCAAAAAAACACTGCACATTCCCCAGTTATGGTAAGCTAAGCAACCATAACTCACACCATCTATGTGCATTGCTAAGACTAACACACAGGACATCAAAGATGACATCACAAATGTCATTGATGACATCACTGATGGCATCACATGTGTATTTAATTTTGACGCTGCACCTCCACTAGTGATTGTCATTAGAATATTGGCCGAAAAGTGTAACAGATCATTGCAGAACTATCATACGCCAACTAGTTCATTACGCAATGCATTGCTACAAAATTCCATTCCAATGTACCTTTCATTTAATATATGAACGCCCTCACAAACAAACGTTTCATTGTCTGCACCATGTGCTACAGATATGCAATAGTCTACATCTTCCCATGTCCGCTACTACATTGATATATGCTTCTATTACATATTTATGCATACTGTGCTACATAAACAACTACAAATGCTTTGCTTACTCCATAATTGTACTATTACTCACAAAACACAGAGACCACAATGCATACCAATAGAAGCATATACAGGGACTGGACCGTAACGTAAGGAAATAAACCTGCTGTATTACCAGAAACTATTCATACCCGTCCTCTTTACCTTCATCCACAGAAAACATTGTTGTGCTTCAGGATTTCATCTTATCCTATTATATGTATGATATGATGTCATTGCACCCTCAAGAAAGTATTTTAGGAGCATATGAGAACTGTTACAACTATACATTTTACCTTTTCACTTCCTAACTGATAGTGAAGAAAGGCACCTGCCTTAGCTATGTCAGTGAATAAAAAATGAGGGAGCTAGACATGTGATGTCATCAGTGATGTCATCAATGGCATTTGTGATGTCATCTTTGATGTCCTGGGTGTTAGTCTTAGCAATGCACGCAGATGGTGCGAGTTATGGTTGCTTCGCTTACCATAATTGGGGAATGTGCAGTGTTTTTTGGTTTCACTGTGAAGTATAACATTCCTTTAACAATGTTTTTTTATTGAAAGTACATATACGTGATGTCAGTGATGTCATCAGTGACATTTGAGATGACATCTTTCATGTTCTGGATGTTAGTGTTAGCAGTGCACAGTGGTGATGGGAAGTATGGGGGCTCAGTCTGCCATAACTGGCGAATTTCAGGGGTTTTCCGGTTTTAATGTGAACCAAAATGGGGAGGGCGAATATTTTTTTTAGTGAAGTGCACAGGTTTTTCGTAGGGCAACTTAACCATAACGTCCCCTCAACGTCTTTTTTGTAGTTATAGACCCTTGCTGGAGAAGGAACAAGTTACTGTGATGGCATAATGAAGCAAGACACAGACAACAGACTTAAAGTTCAAACAAAAGATATGTGTTAACTTAAATGTCAGAATGGTTGAAGGCCTAACTTGCCCTATGCTAAGGTGGGATTTCCCTACCTGAAAGAAACTAAGGAAAGTCTGACTTAAAGAGTTGATATTGATATTTTATTGGTATTGCACTCGTACACATGTGTTTCAGAGCGTGACAAGGAAAGGGAGGGGAACAAGGGAGAACAAAAACAACGTTCTTACTAGGCCCAGTGACATTAAGAACGCGCAAGTGCATGGGGCATGTAAGGGGGGAGGAGTGGAAAGTGCGGAGCAAAGGAAAACAGATAAATAATAAAATAAATAATACCAATCAACAAACGGTGGTAGTGCAGCCGGCAAGTGCTGGGTTTAGGGCAGCAGACATGGTATGTCTGTTAAGTGCAGGAAAAAGGGGGGGCTGTATGGTTACAAATACAGACCGCAGTGCAAGGGGTTGCCGGGAGGCAGTGCAGGTGGGTGGCAGGGTGAGCAGGTACCTGGGCCCGGAAGTCAGAGGTTAGGCAAGGTGCTGAAACGGAGATGGTTCTCCTCAAGTTTCAGAGTGGCAGGAAGGCTGTTCCAGAGGGAGGCCCCAGCTGATGAGAGATCTAATCCCAGCTCGTTTCTTTGAAAAACGACTGACCCTGAGGGAGTTGGAGGAAGAGGAGCGAAGAGCTTAGGGGGGGGGGGGCAGGGGGTGTATTTACGGAGGGACAGCTGAAGGTATTTTGGACCCACGCCCCAGAAAGCCCAGTGGACAATGCAAAGGGTTTTGAATTTAATCCTTGCTTCCACTGGGAGCCAGTGGAGAGATTTCTGGGCTGGAGAGATACAGGGCTTGAGGCCAAGGACTAGTCTTGCAATCCTGTTCTGGATGAGTTGCAAAGGGCGCAGAGTAGAGGCAGGTAGATTTAGAAAGAGGCTGTTACAATAGTCCAACCTAGAGAGAATCGGAGCTCGGGAGACCGTGAGCTTCTGGGGGAAGGAGAGGAAAGGCAGAGTACCTCTGAGGAGGTGCAGTAGGAAGTCTGACTTTTTGGAGACATCAGAGATGTGAACAGAGAAAGAAAGTGAGGAATCAAAGATAACCACAAGGTTCTTAGCCTCGTGGGTGGGGGTAGAAGGAGGGCCAAGGGAGGCCGGCGGGTTCCATGTAATAATGTCGCCACAAAAATCTCGGCATGCAAAAATATCGCCGATATATTGACGTTTTTTGTGGCAACATTATTGCATGGAACATGCGGGGGAAACCCCCGCAACCCCCAAACATTTTTTTTTTGCCCCTGTCCCCATATATATGGTCACCCATATAATATCGCTGCAACAATTTCACAGCGATATTATTTACGGCGACCATATATATGGGGATAATATTACCTGATGCCGGCCACTGATGCTGGCCAGAGAGTGAGGGTGAAGGTGTGCTAATGAGGATCTTGCTGGCATTCAGGCAGAGATCCTTGGCGGCACACCAGTACTGTATGGCAGATAGCCAATCCAAGATGAGAGAAAGAGGAGGTGGCAGAGGCAAGCCTGAAAACGAGTTGTGTCGTCAGCATAGCACTGGAAATTGGAGTAGAAAATGGCAATGCAGAGGGCGAGCTTTGCCAGATATTGGTTGAAGAGCCAGGGTGAGAGGTTAGACCCCTGGGGATCAACGCAAGTAGAAAGGGAGATGGATGAAAGCAAGAACCCAAGTTGAACCTCAGAGGGTCGATCAGAGAGGAAAGAGGTCCGCCAGGTCAGAGCCTGATCAGTGATACCCGGGTTGTCACGGAGACGGTTGAGCAGGATGGGTATGGTTGACCGTGTCGAAGGCAGAAGAGAGATCCAGTAGAATGAGGACAGAGGGAATGTTAGAGTTAAGGTTGGAGAGCAGATCTTCACGGATGTTCAGAAGAGCAGTTTCAGTGCTTCTGGCAGCTCTAAAGCCAGACTGATGGTCGTGGAGACAGCCAACAGAATCAGAATGAAGATTAAGCTGCGAGATGGCCAGCTATTCTAGGAGTTTGCCCAGAAAAGGAGTAATGGAAATTGGGCGATAATTAGCCGGGCAAGAAGGATCAGCTGTGGGTTTCTTGAGATGAGGCTGCACAAGGGAGTGCTTTAGAGGGAAGGGGAAGGCTCCAGAAGCAAAGGAGAGGTTGCAGAATCGGCAAGGGCCGGAGCAAGGGTATCAATGTGGTCCTTGATGGTTTTAGAAGAACAGGAATGAACCTGTTTTGACAAGGCTTTCATAGGTCGGACTTGTCTAGAGACCTCGTCAGGGGAGAAAAGACGAAAGGACGAGAAAGAGGAAAGGGGGGTGGCTGAAGTAGGGTCAGAGTTCACAGAAGGAGGGGGAAGGAGAGGGTCGACAAGATGTCCTGGGATTTAGAGATGAAGTGAGAGGCAAGGGCATTGCAAAGGGCCTGGGAGGTGACAGGCGGGGTAGAGACTGCAGCGGGGTTGGCCTTAATAGTCCAACTTAATAGTCAGTCTGTGTCCAAAGCCTAATCTTGCCCTCACAACTAGAACAAACAAATGTGTAGGGATGTCAGTCAAAAGAAACCGTGTTTAACTCAAAGGTCTGAGCTTCTTCCAGCTCACAGCTTTTACTTAGCTGCCCTTCCCCAAGCATTAGAAGGTTCCATGAAAAAGAGTCTTGAGGTTTTACCTTTCTCCAGTTCAAGGCAATATAGTTCAGGACCAATTCTTGGGTTTCCTTCCCCAGGTTTCAAATGACACAATACAGACAAAAGGAGACCCTGAGACTACGATCCCAAGACAACACATATAGATTTGCCAAGTCTCAAGGTTCCCTTCCCCAAGACTTCAATGTCTCACACAGGTTCCTTGGTAGTTGCTCCTGTGCACCATGTCACCTTTATTTGGTTTCCTTAATTGGTTTCTGGGTTTAGGATGTGCCCTTGGGCTTGTCTTGTGGCTCTGTCGCCATCTGTTACAAACCCCTTTTCAAATGGTAGCCTTGTCACACTGTATTCACTTATTTATGGTTCGCTGTAGGGGTTTCCTTCAGCCTTTAGTATATTCAGCTTCAAAGTTTGGGTTCATTCCTTGTGCAACAGTCATTCAGTATTATTCAATTGTAGTTCAGAGTTTAATGTAGTCTTATGTTGCTTAATTATATTCACATTCAAGATTTGAGTTAATTTGTTGTGCCACATGTGTTCAGTATGAGAGTATGAGGTAGAGCTCATCACCCAGCATATATGCCTTGAACTATTTACAACGCGGTAAAACACAACACTTAACCCCATCTTCGAGGGGCCATCAAGCAGCCCAAACATCCCAGGCGGGTACACGATACTACTAACCTCTTACTTTCTGCTTTTCTCCTCCCAGTTTGACGTACCAACTGTTTATTGTGCAACTACTATGTGTAACGAACAATGTAACCAATAATATGATATATGATATGGCATTTATAAAGCGCCTATACACAAGTGTTTCAAAGCACGACGAGTCAAGGGAGGGGAAACAGAGGGAAGGCAGAGACAACGATCCTACTAGGCCAGGTGACATTCAGATCGTGCAAGTACAGGAGATGGGGGAAGTGGAGAAGTGCAGGGGGAAAAGAGAGGGGGCAGTATCTGCCGGTTAGATAGCACAGCGAGTAGAGCACTCGCTTTGACATCTGTGCAGAGCCTTCCGATGCAGGTTCGAATCCAGGCAGGGTCAAACTCAGCCTTTCATCCTTCCGAGGTCGATAAATGAGCACCACACCCCATGGGTAATAATAAGCAGCGCTCAGATACCTGAGGGTTCGTAGCGCTACATAAAAATGCAAATTAATTATTATAATTAATTATTTATTAGTGCAGTACATAAGATAACAGTAAAATAAATAGACAATAAATAAAATTGTGGCCATCTGGTGGCAAGTGCAAGGGGGAGTGCAGACACCAGGTGTCAAAAGCTTGAAGGGGTGTCATGTGAATGTATCAACCATGATATGACAAACCGGTGATGCTTACTGAACAACCGGACGCCACCATGGAGACGATATATGACATTTCAAAGGGTGGGCGTGAGATTTCCTGTATATATGAGCTGTTGGGATCTAAGGTGGGGAGGGAATTGTCCCAATTAAGACAACTCTGGGAAGAAGAGGTGGGAGAGCCCATGTCGGATCGGCTATGGGATAGGGCCCAAAGATATCATAAAAAAGTGTCCCGGAACGCAAGGCTCCAGCAGATCCAATTATATGTCACACGTAGAGCATATCTCACCCCCGGTAAGATCGCCAGGTTTGGTGGCCAGGCGACTCAGAGATGCCATAGGTGTGGGGAGGAGGAAGCTGGGTTGCTACATATGTTTTGGACCTGTCCGGAGGAGGGAAGATTTTGGTCAGAGCTGAAGACACGCTTAACAGAAAAAGGTATTACGCTAGAGGTGGAGTCAGCCTGGGCATGCATGCTGGGGGGGTTTCCCTAGGCCACGTAACTTAAGGCACATTAGCAAAATGAAAGACCTGGCATACATCCTGGCCAAACGGAGGATTGCAATGTGCTGGAAGGCAGCCCAGAGGCCAAGGAGAGAGTTGTGGTGGGCTGACCTCATGAAATGGGCAGAGGCAGAAACGGCTGCTTGGTGTGACGCGGCCTGTAGGGGAGGCGAGGCGAAGGTAGGACCCCTAATTGAATGGAGGCAGCTGGTGGCTACTATGGTGCCCCCCCCCAGTCCCATCATAGTGATGTTGATATGGATAATAAGGTGACGATAGACCCGCCTGAAGAAGCATAGGCTGATGATATGGACATACTGGCTCAAGTTAAGGGGGTGGGAGGGAGTGGGACTGAAGAACGCAATTTGTAATGTTATGCTGTTAAACTTGAATATGGAAGTCCTAATCATTGTAATGTTTGGTGTGCTGTTATAAAATAATAAAAATTGTTTTTTAAAAAAAAAGCATGATATAACAAACGCTCTCGCCCATTTAACCTAAACCTGCTTATATCTAACCAACCAGAATGGAACACTATGCATGATATGCAATCACAACCTACATATCACTCTTGCGATTTGTCGCGCATAATGCAAAAAATGTACACCGCATTACGTTTGAAGCTACACAGCCTTGATAAAGACCGCTGTGGTTGAAACACGTATCAGCACCCTATATGTTAATAAACCAGCAGTCAAAACCAATTGAGTTGGCGAGACTTCCCATTTTCCGTGTTCTATATATTCAGCCGAATTGGACAAACTTTAAGCATTAAATATCCAGCGCCCAGGTGTGTGGGGTTCTTAAAAAAACATTCCCTACCTGTATTCAGTATTCAAAGTTTACGGTTTGTTTCCATGTTAAATTTCCCTAAAGTTCAGTATTCAATATGCATTGGCTTTCTCTCACTTCAAAGTTCACACGCTCTGTGTTTTACTTTCATGAATTGGTTCAAAAGGAAGGATTTGTAAAGTGGGAGACTTTGGAAAACGTGTTTGTTCCTGTAACAAGGCAAGCGACCACTCCACTACATTGATCCAGTCTCTACTCTCATTTAACAATAGCAATTCACTTTATGAGCCTCGCAGTTACAGTAATGCTGAGTTTCTCTATCTGGGAAACTCACTGGCTCACTTTAAAGTCCTTTTTCGTGCTGGCCGCAAACTTGGCTTCTTTTGAGGGGTTCACTCTCTTCCCCTCAGACACACTTGTGCTCTTGCAGCGCCACAGGAGGATGAGCAATCCTTTTGATGGAATGAAGGATGGCCCCTAATGTGGTCTCCTTCCTTTGCCTTGGCCCCACAGAGCTTTTGCTCCCACTTCGCACTCGCCGGGACCCTCAGTTGCTTCAGTCCTCAGTGTGCTTCTTCTGCTGCAGAACGGCTCACCATGCCTGCCATCAGCTTCTGGCCTTTCACTCTCCATCTTTGTGTCGACACCCCTTTTATACACCTGGCTTGTGTAAAATGGTTGCAGGTGTGTGCGAGTCCTTATTCTAAATTGCCTGACTGTAGTTCGGCTTATTAGTAAGACATGCCTGGTCTTGACAACGGTACTCCTCTGAGGCCCTCTTCCTCGTTTCAGTACCAAAGTGGTGTAGCTGCATGTTGGTGTGCATAACTCCTAGTCGTCTCTTCCTCGTCCCAGTACTGTCAAATGTCACGTGTGGAAAAATATGGGGAGCTGGCTTATAATAGCCCATAAAGGTTGGGGGAGGGTTAGGTTTGTCATCAAAAGAGAAGGGGGATGCTATGTCTCGCCCACGGGTTCCCCACTCCCAATCCTCAAGGACCCTCCACCCAGGTGATCCTCCCTCGCTTTTGCACCCTGTGAAAAAACAAGTGTGTTTCACAACCTATTCCCTGGGGATCCCATACTCAGGTGGCCAGGGAAAGGCCATTGCTTTTGGATCCCGACCCTGGAGGTGAACATGTGAGGTAGGATCACCTGGATAGGGGTCCTCTGGGAGTGGGGGAGAAGCACCCAATGGTGAGACATGGTATCCCCCTTTTTCCACATCCCATTTTACCCCTATCCCTGCTTATTACATGGGAAACTACACCTCCCATAATTCCTCCCCACTTTACCTTGACAATAGTACTGCACCAAGGAAGATGAGGAATGAGGCTAGAAGGGTTACCTCCCCTGACTTGCATTGGCCCTGTCCCTGTAATGAGGCCAGGCAGAGTCCGGCACGTAGCTCTAACAATGTACACCTGCCACTTATTAACACTGCCTGTGAAGATAAAAGGTGGCATGCACAGGCACACTTCAAGCGAGGCTGGGTACGAGAAGGAACAGCTCTTCTCAGGCTGATGCGAACCAGGCTGTGCAAGGCCAACGGGCTGATCATCAGTTAGAGGATCAAGAGAAAGCTATGCAAGATGTCCATGCTTTCGGGAGGCCGTGAGCGTTCAAAGAGGAAAGCCGAGCGAGTGGAGTAAAGAAACCTTCAAGTTGCCAGAAAGCGGCCTGTGACCCTCCCAGGTGAACGGCAGAGTTGGGGAAGAGCAGAAGAGGTGTTGGTAACAGACTTGTGCTGCAAGAAAGAGATGAAAGAAATCCAATTAACAAAGCTAGTGAGTTATCAAGGGAAACAAAAGTCTGGTTGATGTTAAAGGGAAAGTGACTGTAATTTGAAAGTTGAAGGGGCGCGTGTGCCGATAAAATGCGAATGAAGAGAACAATTGTTGAAAGACAAGGATACAAAGTAGCAGTGGTGCTGCGAGACGAAGTCGCACATTCGAAGGTCTCTAAAATGTTATGAATTTTGAAAGAGATTAAAAGCGGAGATCAAAGGAAACCGCAGTAAGGAAAGAAAGTTGAATAAGAAGAAAGTGACATTTGTGAACTGTGAAATATGGGCAAAAGTGAAATATAAGAACATGTGAAAAAGGGCAAGAAGACAAGTGAAAGAGAATAAGAACCGCAAGTACCAAGAGGCATTGGTGCTGCAAGAGAAAATTGTGAATTGAAAGATTGTTGAAAGCGAGATCGAATTGGTCATGCAGAGGTCTATGTAAATTCCTTGCAGTCTCGAAAGTCTTTGACAGTGAAAAGATATGAGATAAAACGTTGGGAAAGGAACCCCCACAAAGCCGAGACATGCTTGAGCCCTGCAGAGGGAATACTGCAGAACTGTAAGAAATTGAGAATGTATGAACTTAGTTTCAATGGCAAGGCAGGCAAAGTCTGAAGAAGTGATTGAACTACTAGAAGTTGAAAGCCTAAGATTGAATTTTATAATTGAATCAGTAAGGCAAAGTGTGCAAGACTGACAGAACTGTGCCATCCACCCAACTTTTGTATTTTTGAGAGAATCTCTCGACCCCATGGGGTTGAAGCTGGGGAAGGGAGTTGGTGCTGAAGCCATTCTGACATTTCCTTTTGAGACACTTATTTTCATTTTGTATTCCCTTAACACATTTGTTATTCTGAGAAGGAGGGCAAGGTTCGGTTTTCTTCCTGTAGGCTTTTTTATTTTGACCAGACTGACTTGGAGGCATTTTTTATTGTTCAATGGTCAAGATTACTCACATTTTAGAGTCAAGGCCAGTTAGGAATTCTACCGTCCCAATCAAAAGTGTAAATAAATGTTTTCAAAACTTGTTTCCATTGTGTTTGTCTACTGCTCGATACCATGCCTTCCTCGCAACCCGCACGATTAGGATCCAAGACCGATGGCCTTTCCCTGGCCACCTGCACAGAGAATCCAAGGGGAGTAGGAATGGGAATACCCTCAGGTTTCTCACATTACTTAACTGTAACTCCTGTTCTCCAGCATGGCTCTGTCATGGATTCAAATGCAGACCCTCCCTCCTTCCGCTTTGTGGCTCTTCTCAGATCATACTTGCTCTACCAAATCTGACAATGGCCACTGGGGGTGGAACTTAGTGTGACTGTCATTGAATGGGGGCAGTATGACCCAAAGGGCAGTGATTGGTTATAGAGGAGAAATGCAGTTTTCAGGCTAAAGCAAAACTGCTTTTCTTTTTTACAGAGGATTCCCAGCCTGACAACGGGGAGTATTCATGAGCATGTGAATCCATTCCAGACCCATGCTGGAAAAAGGGAGTTACAGGTAAGTAACATTTTCCTTACGAATATAGCAGCAATGAGGCAGTATATCTAACAATTGTAGTCCGTGCTTCACTTTTTCAAATATGGCAAAATACCAAAAGGGCATTTACAGAAGCAATTTAGTCTACAAATATTATTTTTGGTGTCCTTTTCTCCTAAAGTAGCAGAAGAGCATTCTGGGTCCCGGTCAGGGGTAGGATGGCAAACAAGGTTTTGCATAGACCTTAAGCCTTTGTGTATCAAGTAGTGAGCCATCTAGTGAGCATTTGGGCAAAGAACTCTACACTCTTTAGATTAGGGTTGGACTTGTTGATCCACAGATTAGTAACATTTAGCCGGGTTACCAGTATGATCAAAAGAGCACCTTTGAAATGCATTATAAATCAATTTTTAATGATGCATTTGTATTGCTCGCCAAATGCACGGACAGTAATTTATCACCAGTACAGCCGCAGAGCCAAAACATGTATTGCTCGCCAATAGTGCACGGACAGTAATTCATCACCAGTGCAGCCGCAGAGCCAATACTTTGAACGCAGGTAGACAACACAATGACTTACAACCACACGCACGCTTAGAGAGTAAGTAGCACTTATACGGCTATTTATTCGTAGTTAGCCATATATACAATACAAGCATAAATCAGATAAATCATAGGAAATTAGCAGGAATACATCACCATGGGCGTAACTTGACAAAACCTCATCTCGCCAGAAGCGGCTGAAAGACCCCGATAACAGCCAGGCCAAGAGCACAACAGCCCACAGGTATATCGGACCAGGGCGTCCCCCCTCCGACTGAGGCCTTTGTGCTTATCCCGTCTGACCGTTGAGGGCTTCCGCATATATGCCCTCCTCAACAAGGGGTGGCAACTTCTCGAACCTTCTGGCAAATGCGCTTCCGCATGATGGGTGACCGTTCATTGCCAGCTGGGTCAACCGACAGTAACCTCAAGGAGCAGAGCGCTTCCCTCTCCTAAGCGCCCCGGAAAACAATTCCATAACTCATCTCAAAACCTTGGCGCAAGCATAGCAAACCAAAACAAACTTTGTTATCAGGTACCAGCCGGCACCTGCGGATCTTAGCTTTCCCAGCGCCGTGTCCTTGGCTGAGAAGGCCTGCATTCCAAACCCATCAGCGAATAACGTTGAAAACATGTTGTTTCGCAAAGCAAGTGCAGCTTTCCACTAAGGCATGGATAAATATCCATCATGGCTCTGACTTCCCCCAGAATGCACTGCGCACCGGCGCCATGTTTTTTAGCTCGAACACCACAATCCACCCTTGGATATTTACCTTCCATAGCCCAGTGGCAAAGGAGGCGGTCTTTGAAACCGCCGAAATATTAAAACCAAGTTGGGAATACATTGAATACAACAACAACAAGCTATTATGATAGCTAATATAATACAAATGCAAGCAAAAGCATAACGCAGTGTACCTCCAATATCAGGAATCCATGAAAATAACCAATCCCACCAATTCCCAGTTTGCTCTTGGGACACTTGAGAAATGAGATCCCTCAAACCTCGAATATGACTTTCAATGGATCGTGAATGGTCACTTAGATTGAAACAACACATACCTTCAACTGCGTTACAGCCTAAATTATGCTTCAGCAATAAGTAATCAACAGCAGCTCTGTTTTGCAAAGTAGCTTTTCTAATAACTTTGCTGTCAAGGAGTAACTCTTCTAAAGCTTGAGAAGTATGATTGAGTCCTTTTACTACTAAACATGCTAATTTGATCAAAGACCTGTACCCCCCAGCAGATAAACCCCAAACTCCTACTAATGAAAGGGTTAATGCTAGAACTTCAGCTTCTGATAGCAAATGCACATGTGAATCACAATCGGGGGATAGACCCACAGATTGGAAAGTTGATCTTTTGCTTCGGGATATTGCTGGGTGTAAAGGAAACATCATTAGTCCTAATCGAGTTAAGGCACATGGACCTCCAGAAATGTTAGCTGGAATGTAATTGTATGTGATGTTACCACATGAAAAGAGCCATCCTGTTGGAAGTTTCACATGATTCAAATGACTGGCAGCTATCACGGTATGATTGCAAGACATAGTATTATTCACACTGGTACATGTGCTTGGAACTCGTGAACACAATCGTTTCTCGAACACAGTTTGATTCTTCTGTTTGGTTAAATTTAGCTGTTTACATTTGCCAATTTCTTTAGTATTGCAGGTCATAAAGTAGCACACATCGCCTTGAGTTATATTGTAGGTTATAATACGTGTCAAATTTCTCCATTTGCGATCCGTTTCCTTGCAAAACCTGCAGTACTCATAGACGGAAAAAGATTGTCTGATATCGGAATCTTGAACTAACGAATCATTGTGTGTGACGCCAAAAATGTACTTTAGAACCGGGATTGGCGTCGGCACTGCAACTAAACACGTAGTTAGTAAAGCTTCAGCATTGGGCACATCGGTTAAGCAAAAGTGCGTAATGTTGAGTACTTGTTGTGCCAGGTATGTCCACATATTCTCCGTTTGGGTAATCATCGGGGAATATTTTCGCCGTCCTAAAGACGCCTCTTGCATAGCTGGCATCGATGTTTGCACTAGCCTCTGACGTGTTCGTCGCCTTCCATGAATCCATGTCGTTGGTCTGGCTGGCTTTTCGGCATCGGTATCGAGCTGCTTTTGGACGTCATTGCTCCTCATCATCGGTCTCCCATGGATCATTGGCACAGATATGACATTTTTTATCCGGAGCATCATGCCGTTTGACTCTCCCAAATGGAGTCCATTTAGTTCCACAATCACACCAGCCAGACACAGGATCTACAAGGCAAACCCAGAAAAGAGATATCAGTGTTGAAAGTCACTCCCTTAGGTAACATTTGTCTGCGGGCACATACTGCCATTTGTCTTTACCAGGTTCCATTACTAAGACTATCGGGTCTTTGCCTGATGCAATAACATCTGCGGGCACTGGTGGACCACTTGGCCTTTCGACCCACACCTTTGCACCCGGTATCATGCTGTCTGAAGAGCCAAAACCACGATCCCCACGGGTAGTTAACACTGTGGGAGGCTCCCCCTTTTTAATCATGGACAACTTAACAGGAATGATAATTAACTGAGCCACTCTATCACCCTTATGAATCGGTAACACTTGGTCCCCACTATTCATCAAGATGACTTTGATCTCGCCTTGGTAATCAGCATCAATGACCCCTCCCAGCACTTGAACTCCCTTCAATGCTAGTCCAGATCTGGGGGCAATCCATCCCATATGCTCTGGAGGAATTTGTACCCCAATCCCTGTTTCAATCACAACAATCCCTCTCGGGTCTAATCTGATTTCTTCATGAGAATGCAAGTCTACCCCTGCTGACTCGGGAGTCGCCCGATAGGGAGCTAACGAGCCTGGGGTAATCTCCCAGTACAATAGAGTCTCTCTAACTAGGTTAGGTTGAATCTGTAAAGCAGGAGTCATTAGTCGCAACAATGGAGTCTCATGATTGTTCACCGGTCTATTATTCAACACTTGCACTACATCAAACACACGATCACGCCAACCTGCCAAACTGCCATCTCCAGACTTGCGTAGCTGTTCCTTCAACAACCCATTAATTCTTTCAATTAACCCTGACGCTTCCGGGTGATAGGGCACGTGGTAAAGCCACTCTATACTCTTCTCCTGACAATAGTCCTGAATTAATTTGCCTTTGAAGTGTGACCCGTTGTCACTTTGAATTTGCAGAGGCACTCCGTAATGCAGCGTGATCTGATCTAGCAACCTAATGGTATTTAGTTGCGTGGCACACTTGCATGGCAAAACCATCAGGTATCCAGAATAGGTATCTACAATGGTTCATGCATACTGACAACCTTTGCTGATTGGCAGAGGACCGATAAAATCGATCTGCCAAATTTGACCTGGTAACTTTCCTCTTCGCAACGTGCCGTGAACAATCACACCGGACATTGCAAGATAACTGTTTTCACTACCTCTAAAGGAATACTAATTCCTCGAGCTTGTGCCCACCTGATAGTAGCCTTTTCTCCAAGGTGCCCACATTTCTGGTGAGCCCGCTTGGCCAAACCCTCCAAATCGTCTTCCTGAGCCTCCGCATCCACAGCTGAAATCTTGGTGTGTTCATCTGCAACAGAATTAAACCAACGTTCCAATGAATCTGTCGCACAATGCGCATCCACATGATACACTGTGACTTCACTTTGTGATAGCATTTCTGCAATATCTTGCCACAATTCTTTTCCCCACAATTCTTTCGAATGAATCTTCCACCCATTCTTTTGCCAGGTTGGCAGCCACACCGCCAACCCATTCGCCACTGACCAGGAATCTGTGTACAAATGACATCGACCAGGGGTCTCTTGTTTCAATGCTTGGTAAACTGCGTAAAGCTCTGCAAACTGACTGCTCTTCCCTTTCCCTGACGTCGTCAAAATCTTTTTTGTCTTGGGATTATATGACACTGCTTTCCAGTATCGCTCTGTTCCCACATATCGGGCTGAGCCATCAGTAAACCAGGCATGCTCTGTCTGCTGTACGGTCAAATCGCCATATGGTACTCCCCATTTCACGGGAGACTCGCGTTTCTCAGACACTTCTGGTGGTATGTAATCCGAGGGCGGTATGTTGGCTACTTGCTCGTGTAACTTTGCAACCCCACCCTTTCCTGATTTGGCTCTGTCTTGAATGTACCATTTCCATTTAATTATGCTGGCTTCCTGGGCATGTCCTATTCTGTGTGTTTTAGGAGAACTCAACACCCATTGCATAATCGGTATTTCTGGCCTCATCAATACATCATGGCCCACCGTCATTTGCTCAGTATCAACCAGGGCCCAGTAACATGCCAGCAACTGCTTTTCAAATGGAGTGTATGAGTTACCAGCATCGTGCAACTTACGACTCCAAAACCCCAATGGCACACGTTTCCTGTCCTGTTTCTGCCACACACTCCAGTTAGCATAATTGTCTTGTACAGACACATTCAATTCCACTTCGCCTTCCTTCAATGGCCATAGATCGAGCACCTGCTGCACGGTGTCTTTTGCCAACTCAAATGCTTTCTGCTGCTCTTCCCCCCACTGAAACTCATATTTCTTTTGTGTCACTTTGTAAAGGGGGGCCAGTATCTGCCCTAAATGGGGAATGTGCTGTCTCCAGAACCCAAACAGCCCTATGAACTGTTGAGCTTGCTTTTTATTCATTGGCGTGGTGAACTCAAGTATTTACTGTCGGGCCTTCGGCACCATTTCTCGATGCCCATTATGCCACTGAATTCCTAGAAATATCACTGTCTCAGCTGGGCCTTGAATTTTGTTCGGGTTAATCTCCCACCCTTCCTTCTTCAATCCCTCCATAATGACTTCTAACTGGTTTTGCACACTGCGCTCATCCTTGCCCTGAATCAAAATATCATCAATGTAGTGAGAGATTTGTATGTCAGGTTTACACGGTATCTTGTCTAAGTGCTCTGCCACCAGCCGGTGACAGATAGTCGGGCTATGTATGTACCCCATAGGTAACCTTGTGAAGGTGTACTGACGCCCGCTCCAAGAAAATGCAAACTGCTCTTGACACTCTTCAGCAATTGGCACAGAGAAAAATGCATTGGCTAAATCTACCACTGCATACCAAGTCCCTTCAAACTTTTGGACATTTTCAATCAAGGTAATGGCATCTGGGACTGCGGGCACCAAGGGAGGAGTGTGTTTATTTAACTCGCGTAATCCACCGTCATCCTCCAAGACCCATCTCCTTTTTTGACGGGCCAGAGGGGGTTATTCCAGGCGGTAGTGATAGGTCGTAACACACCCGCCTCTACATACTCTTTGATGGTGTCTGAAATTTCCTTTTGCCCCCCAGGAATGCGGTATTGCTTCATTGCTACTCGCTTGGTCGCCACAGGCACATGTACTGGGGGCATCTTCAATTTGCCTACTGTAATGGGTGTACAAATTAATGCACTCACTCCAAACTGGTATGTTTTACCTCCAAGTCCTAAAGTCAACCCTTCCAGAATGTCAAAGCCAATTATGTACTCTGGTATCGGGACAATCAACACTTGGTATTTCTGCCTAGCCAAACTGCCTATTTTCATCTCCACTTCAGTTTGTACTGCGTGGGTCTCCTTCCCCCCCTAGACCTGTAATAGTAAAGTGTCTGCCTTTGAATCGTGTCGGATTTCCGTGAATCAGAGAGGCCTCCGCCCCGGTGTCTATCAATGCTCGCACCCCTTGCGTATTTCCTGGTCCCCAAAAAATCTTAACATTAACATGGGGCCGCCTATCCACCTTTATGCGAGCAGACGCTGCCGGAGCTTGGCCATAACCCTAGTCAAATTTTGAATGAGTGTAACCTGACTCTGCCTTTAGCATCGCACTCACCACCTTCCTCAAATCAGCATATGTCGGTTGGTACGGGGAAGGTGTCCCCATAGACCCCTCCTCCTGTTCTTCCTCAGGAGGGGCAGAAGGGGTGGTGTCCCCCTGTGGTTTAGTCACTACCTGTTTCTTAACCTGTTTGTAGCGCTCCTTGGCTGCAAGCCCTCTCTTTCTGTATAGTTCGTACATGACCCTGGTTTCAATGCCATAAATTTCTTCCCGTGGCACACCATCTTTTAACAGGGCCAAAAACATGTCTTTTCTGGACACTCGGGAGTCTCTACTATCTTGCCTCCTGCCTTCAGTTCTTCTCTCACTACGCCCCTCTCTCTCCCGTGGCCTGGTGTCACTCTTATCCCACTCCCCTAAATCTGCCAGTTGCCGAATGGCATCCACTACTTCATCTGTGGGTTTGCCCGTCATACCTACGAGCAAAGTCATAATGACACTTTTGTATGCGGGCGGTGCAGTTCTGATCACCATGTTTCTAGTTGAAACTGAGAGTGACACGGCCCCCATGTGTCCTGGAGCATCTATATGAATTGCCTCTTTCATAGCATGCTCTCTGACCTTTTGAATCGCCTCTTTCAAAGTATACCACTTTGTTTCCTCACTAGGCCAATATGTGGTAATGGGGTACTTGCGGTTACATGCTTGGGCTGCTAAGTTCAACAAAGACATTTGTGAAAGTTGGCCATTCTCATCAGGGGGCGGTCCTGCCCTTAAGACCTCCTGTACATTAGTGTCATTGGACAAAGGCAAAAAGCGCGGTGAGTCTGCAGCATCTACGAACAACCCTGCAGCTCCCCCGTCTAGCAGTCTCACCATCCATGTCAATAAAGGTTCCCCTGACTTTTGCCTCAGACGAGTAATGATTTCTCCAACCTCCTGCTGAGTGTAATCTTCCAGCGTGGTTAAATCCACAACCCCGTCTCCAGGGTCCTGCGGGTGGGGCCCAGCACGGCGTCTTCTAACCGGCTTGGCTGCCACTGCCTTTTGATTAATTTCTGCTTTGGAATCTGACTCATTTGCCGAGCTACTCTCTGGGCTTGTTGAGTCAAAGATGTCTCCATCCCATTTATCGGGATCCCAATTTACATCTGCGGTAGCGATTACCGCTGCCACTTTTCTTTGGTTGACCCCTCCCCGTCTTTTTCTATACTTATATCGGGCTACTCTGACTGCTGCCCTTTCAGCCACAGCCTGATATTTGTCAGCTTTGTCTTTGAAAAGTTTCATCTGAATCTGCTGCATTAACGCAATCTGTTTCTCAGCAGCTAACTCTTTTTCCAATCGCAAAATATTATCCTTCATTTCCACATTTTTCTGATGCATCTTTCGGTAGGCATGCAGGAGAACCCAACCCCGCCTGCCTAACGCGGCGCATTTCTTTCCCCTCTCTACTGAAATCTGTTGTAAACAAGACATTACTTCTGACGGATCAGCGTCTCCCACTTCACCATCCCATGTTTCACACAGCCCTGCACCGCATGCCCATAACTGAGCCAGCTTATCATATGGGCTTTTCACCCACCCTGGAATCATCACATCGGGACATTCACCGCCAGCGAGAACTCCCTTTTTCTTGAACAAACTATTCATCACTGCAGTAATGTACAAAGCCTCTATATATATATATATATATATATATATATATATATATATATATATATATATATAAATATTTCTTTCCACACCGCAGTCACTTGCGCAGACACGCACACACACACAGAACAGATTAGCACAGTCCAGCACTCTCTGCCAAATGAAAACAACCTTTCGCTCGCAATGTAAGCAAAACCTATCTGCGTTCAACCAGATTCTTTAATGTTTGGAACAATTCATCACAAACCATCCCATCCTCGTCGCCAAAGATGTATTGCTTGCCAAATGCACGGACAGTAATTTATCACCAGTACAGCCGCAGAGCCAAAACATGTATTGCTCGCCAATAGTGCACAGACAGTAATTCATCACCAGTGCAGCCGCAGAGCCAATACTTTGAACGCAGGTAGACAACACAATGACTTACAACCACACGCACGCTTAGAGAGTAAGTAGCACTTATACAGCTATTTATTCATAGTTAGGCATATATACAATACAAGCATAAATCAGATAAATCATAGGAAATTAGCAGGAATACATCACCATGGGCGTAACTTGACGAAACCTCATCTCGCCAGAAGCGGCTGAAAGACCCCGATAACAGCCATGCCAAGAGCACAACAGCCCACAGGTATATCGGACCAGGGTGTCCCCCCTCCGACTGAGGTCTTTGTGCTTATCCCGTCTGACCGTTGAGGGCTTCCGCATATATGCCCTCCTCAACCAAGGGGTGGCAACTTCTCGAACCTTCTGGCAAATGTGCTTGCGCATTGATGGGTGACCGTTGATTGCCAGCTGGGTCAACCGACAGTAACCTCAAGGAGCAGAGCGCTTCCCTCTCCTAAGCGCCCCGGAAAACAATTCCATAACTCATCTCAAAACCTTGGCGCAAGCATAGAAAACGAAAACAAACTTCGTTATCAGGTACCAGCCGGCACCTGCGGATCTTAGCTTTCCCAGTGCCGTGTCCTTGGCTGAGAAGGCCTGCATTCCAAACCCATCAGCGAATAACGTTGAAAACATGTTGTTTCGCAAAGCAAGTGCAGCTTTCCACTGAGGCATGGATAAATATCCATCATGGCTCTGAGTTCCCCCAGAATGCACTGCGCACCAGCGCCATGTTTTTTAGCTCGAACACCACAGCATTGTACTAAAACCTGGCTGGATTTCCATAGGCCCATTCCTACTATAAATCTGTGCTGCGATAGCAGGCAATGTTTTGGCCTTAGAACACAGTCCTCTAAGGATCATCGCGGGGGACTATGTAGGTTGGATAGTGAACTTAGTCCTATGTGGACCATTGATAAAGGTTTTGGGTTTTAAATGCACATATTAGAATGCCCACTATTTCCTGTGTTGGGTAGCAAATTAGGGACTGACTATAGAGCCCGATATGTAAGCTAGGATTGGGGCAATTGACATTCAGCTATAGAACTAGCCCTCTTTACATTAGGGTTGAGTAGCAAGGGAAGTTTGGGGTATCAATGCATTCTTTATAGCTCTGGTTGGATACACAACAAGGCCTTATGTAAGTCTCTATAAGGCAGGGATAGGGATAATAGATAAGATTGATCATTCTCAGTATTGGGATACCAAGTGAAGATTTGCGCATACAGCTTTATTCTACGTTTGGGAGAACAGTGAGATTGAGGTTTGACAAGTCAGATTTTACATGCAATATATAAACCTTTTCATCTTTTGAGGGATTGTAAATGAGTTTGATTTAGAAAGCAATTCAGTCAAGAAGCATGGTACACCAATATCTTTTTATATTATGCAAACAGTCAAGTACAGCATCCTTGATTTGAACTTAATGAAGGGGAAGCCTGCCAAAAGCTACAGCATCGATTGTGTGTTTTGTTGCCTTAACTCGTCGTAAAATGGCACAGATTAATGTAGTAACACAAAATATACTTATCTAGACATTTTAAACAAGGCTGAATCCTTCTTTTTCTCAACATAGGTTTTTCTTTTATCCGTTTTTGATTTGTAGATTCTTTGGCAGACATCCTGTTCTGCGGCACTGATGTCACGCATAAATCATATTCTCCAGCATGGGGTCTGGCGTTGATTTACATGCTTGTCGATATTCCCCATCAGGCTGGGAATCATCAGTAAAGAAAAAACAGTTTCACTTTAGCTTGAAAACTGTATTTCTCCTCTAAACCAATAACTGTCCTTCGGGTCATACTGCCCCCGTCCAACGATAGTCCTCTACCTAAGCTCCACCCCTCGTGGCCATCTTCAGATTTTTACTGTGCGCTTTAGTGTTGGGAGTCCTCTTAGTGCTTTCCGAGCTATTTTTCAAGCTTTCGACAAATTTCAGTAATGATTTTGACTGATATTTGTCTAATTGTTTGACCGGAGTTCGACTACTGGTAGCGGAGACCCGCTGTTGGCTAAGATCACACTACATCGCGGATCTTTCATCGAGTTTGGAGAAGTCTTGGGCTTACTTTGCGCCTTTCCACCATACTCCTTCGTCCTGTCCCCTTTCCTCTGTAATGTATGGGGCGTCCCTCGCTAGGGACGGGAAACTGAACCTTTTTCACCAGAAAAATGGTCTTCCCCTTTAAATTCAGAGGCGTGCGGGGGCATGCCCCCGGGTGCTTGCGCTCCCTTGACTCTATCCTCCGGTGGACCTCTTTCACCTTGGGCTGTGTTTAAAGCCCTATTTCTTGCTCGTATTTCCACGCTTCAACTTCCCCAGGGATATTTTTTCCCTTTTTTCCATCTAGCTAATTTCATCCGAGTCATGAGCACTCTGTCCTCCGGTGCAACACTCCTCCCCTGCGTATGTCGACGGCAGCAGGATTCAGCACATTTCCAGCCTACGAGGGCTCCTTCCCCATGTTGGATCCCCACGAATTGTGCCTCCGGTGTCTTGGCGAGGACCACGGCTGCTCGGCGTGTGATGCGCTCACCCCGCGCTCGCTGAAGAACCGCTTGGCTAGGTGGAGGGAGCTGTTCTCAAGATCACCACCGGATCACATCAAGGAGTACGTCCCCATGCAACCTCTTGTCTTGGGTCATACACAGGTACCAGTGCAGGCCCAGATCCCGGCGCTACCCCAGGGGCCAATTGCAGCCGCAGTCACAACTGACTGTAGACCCCCCCCCAGCACTCCACCAGCAGGCCCGGACCAACAGGACATAGCGGGGCACAGGTGATAAGGAGGATCAAGACACCTCCTGCTCAGCTAGGGCCTTACATGAAAGGCTGGCAGGAGTGGCAGAGTTTACGTAGTGCGGATTGACCGACGAACCACGCAAGGCGGGACGTCTGTTCAAGTTATTGGGCACATTAAAGAAGCCCGAAAGATGAAGACTAGTATCAACACTTAAGCCTGTCTTTCTATTAATCGGGATCATTCATTTGATCCGGTACAGAGAAGCTATGGAGGATTTAAGCCGTTTATTGTTGTTAGAAAAGGAAAGCCCAAGAGTGTAAGGCTCCTTGCAGCATAATCATTAACACATATTGATGTATGTGAAAATATAGAGAAGTGCCTACGGTTGTCAGTTCAGTAGCCCCTGATGAAGTTCTTTGGATTTAAACACTTAGCATAAGAACGAAACATGTTGGGGATTATTGTTGGCGTCCATAGCCAGAACTCATCCCAATGGCAGAGGTGAAGATAGTGGCCCAGGACATCATGGAGACGACCGTGCCACATATAGACACTGCAGGCAGGGCTGTATGTTTGGCCACCGATATGAGGAGGACCACATTGCTTAAGGCAACCAAGTTTAAGCCTGACCTGCAGGAACACATTTTCAACCTGCCATTTGAGGGAGTAGACTTGTTCCAGTCATCTACAGACGAGGAGCTTGACAAGAATAAAAACAGCTCCAAAACAGCGAAGTCCCTTGCAATATTAACTAAGCTTGCGTCTAAGAGCTTTAGCCAGGGTCCCCCACGCTCTGACAGTTGTTGTTCCTTTGGTGGTTTCTGGGGATTCCAGGAGCGCCATGCTAGGCAGCCTGAAAGGTCGCCTAGCCAACACTGACGGAAGCAGCAAAAATCATCACATAAGGGGTTCTTCCAGTACCCCTCCCAGACACCAGCCTAAGAAGGGAAGAAACAGTGATTGTGCAATCCAGATTCACAGTTTTCCGGTGGGGGGCAAGCTTGACCTTCATTTTCAGTCCTGGCTGCCAAGGTTAGCGGGCCCATGGATTCTCTCAGTGGTTTCCTCTGGCTTCCCCCTAAGGGGGATACCTACATCTCCTTTTCCCCCCACCTGCCACAGATTGGGACGGCAACTCTTCTGGAAGAGATCCGCTCGCTCATAACGAGCCAGGCAGTGGAGGAGGTCCCAGCCTCACAGCGAGGCTCGGGTTTCTACTCCCACATCTTTGCCATACAGAAAACGAACTAGGCTGGCCTGAGAGTTATCCGGGACCTTTCAACTTTGAACTTTTCCCTACCCCTTGAAAAGTTCAAGATGGTTACGCCAGCTCTGATAGCTGAGACACTGTGTGGGGGAGACTGTCTGTGCTCCCTGGATCTAAAGGATGCTTACCTGAATGCCCAGATTTGTGAGCCCCATCGTTCCTTCCTACGTTTCAGGATCATGGGCTTTCATTTCCAATTCAAGGTCCTCCCATTTGGCCTCAATTTGGCCCGAGGGTCTTTACAAGGTTAATGAATGCTGTGGCAACCCTGCTCCAAACAGAAGGCCACCACCTTTATCCATACCGCGGCGAATGGCTTGTACGAGTCGCCCCCGGGAGTCTAGCGTGGAAGGAGCAGAGGTGGAGGCTCCGGACTAGTGCACCTCTTTCGGCGAGGTGGAGGACAGGGTTCGCCTCGTGGTGACCCACCGACAGATACGGGTCACTGACCCCTTTCGTGGTTCGAATAATAGTCCTCAGGCAGATCGTCGCCCTCATCGGGGCTTGTATAAATCTGTACCGGTCTCACTGGAGCCATCCGTGGTTCCGTACCCTTCTTGGGGTTCGCAGGAGTTTTACTATTTTTCCCTCTCTGGATACTTCTGGGGAGTAGTGGCTGCCGTCCCCATTCCAGGGCCCTTGGCATCTGCTTCACACCGTGGCGGTAGGGATACCTGCGGAGCGGCCGCCGCTGTGATGGAAGTAGTGGTCGTAGACGGGGTGGTAGCAGAAGCCTTCGTTGTTGTGACCGTTGATGACGAAGATGTTTTGGCCGGTTGTGCCGATGGTGTCTGAGCACACTGCACACACTTGTATCAGAGATGCCACAGAGACTACCACCCACACCGATCACTGCTCGAAGACCGCTTCCTGGGAGCCCTCCCTGGCACAAGTGCAGGTCAAAGAACGCTGCTGGTCCAAGGTGTCAACCAACACCTCCTCCACCTCAGGACTTGACCCCAGTTGGGTATCCGGACACAGATACAGCGGCGATGACACCGACAAGGCCGATGACTATGTACCAGCTGATGGGGAGCCAGAGGGTGCAAATTAACCGCAAAGGGCCTCTAAGCAGGATGAGGTTGGCTCTTTTCACGCTCTGATGTCCAGGGACTCGGAACGTTTTCATCTGGTGCCTGAGAAGACTAAAAAGGAAGAATTCCAACAAAATCTCAAATGACAAAATGTGAACAAGTGGGCTTGCAATTTTGTAATTCGAGGTATTGGGATTCAGTTTTAGAACGTAGATTGCCTTGCCCCCCCGAACCTCCTCTCCTCTCTTCCCCCCCGTTCGCCTAGTACCTAAGGTCCCAGTCTTCACCCAACTTTGTGGTCTCAGCTGCACCCAGGAAGCGGTCTGCAAACCCATCATCCTTGTCCATGGTGCTCCTGGACCAGGAAGGGAAGAAGCTGGACGCGATGGGGAAAAGGATCATTTATGCTGCTGCCAGCACCATTGAGGCGGCACCCTGGCCATTTTGGTATCGGGAACTATGGTATAAATTGGGCCCCATTTTGGATTCTTACCAGAGGACAAGAAGGTAAGAACTCTGGCACTGTTCCAAGAGGGGAAGTGGCCTCAGACCATGCCATTACGGTGGCGGTTGACATTGCAGTTACCTGGCTCTGTCAAATGGGCAATGGAGTGTCTGAAGGCCACCAACTTCAGACCGGACATCCAGTCCAACGTTTTGGACATGCCATTCGATGGAGTGAACCTCTTTGGCAAGACCATCAACAAGTCTTCGCAGATTATCAAGATGGACACAGAGACGGCATGTTCGCTGGGTACCCTACAACGTCGGTTGTTGTCCTTTCGTTCCTCGAAAGG
Source organism: Ambystoma mexicanum (assembly GCF_040938575.1). Lineage (NCBI taxonomy): Eukaryota > Metazoa > Chordata > Amphibia > Caudata > Ambystomatidae > Ambystoma > Ambystoma mexicanum. Next base: position 901,888,616 of record NC_090931.1, on the reverse strand, counting down.
AAAGACTAGCAGGTCCTCCAAGGGATATACCACCCCTTATATGCAGCCTTCCCGCTCCACGACTCAAGCCCACAGAGGTCGCTCACAGGCATACGGCAGCGAAGTACAGCATCAGCGCCGCCAACAAGGCAGAGCCCCGACCCCGAAACATGCCTGAACCGGCTGTGGGCTTGGGCCCCCACTTGTGCACCCCAGTGGGAGGCCGGCTGGCGAGGTTCGTCAGCACGTGGAAGACCATCACCACCGACAGATGGGTGCTGGACGCCCTCGAACAGGGGCCCACCTTGGAGTTCCGACGCAGGTGTCCTCGTATTCCCCTGGTGGCTCGATAAGAAAACGTGGCACACCTGCTGCAGGAGGTCCACACCATGCTAAAGAAGGGGCGATCGAATCCGTCCCCTGGAGCCTCTGGGGCTCAGGAGTGTACACCAGATAATTTCTGGTCTGAAAAACGTCAGAAGGGTGGAGGCTGATCTTGGGCCAGAGACGTCTCAACAAGTACTTGAAGTCCCAGAAATTCAGGATGGTCACGTTGCAGCAGGTGCTCGGCCAGCTGGAAGAAGGCGACTTTGTGGCATCACTGGATCTGTAGCCACGTACCTGTCCACCGGAAGCACCGCAAGTTCCTGCGGTTCGTGGTCCAGGGGTGACTATCAGTTCAAAGTGATTCCCTTCGGCCCCAAGGGTCTTTACAAAGTGCTTGGCTCCAGTAGCAGTGCATCTTTGTCTCGAGGGCCTCCACGTCTATCCTTAATTGGATGATTGGCTCGTCTGATTCCGCTCTGACGCGCTGGCGAGTCTGCACACTTCTCACACCGTGCGTCTGCTGAGGGATCTGGTATTCTTCATTATTTATCTGAAGTCCTGCTTGGAGCCATCGCTGAACGCTCTGTTTCTATGCCCAACTCAACACAGTAACTTGTCTGGGGTCTCCCTCTGAGGAGTGGCTGATAGCCATCCTAGGGAAGGTGCAGTGCCTGTCGCTGGTGCGGTCGGCTACTGTGCAAGCCATCAAGTTGCTGCTGGGCATGAGTTACTCCTGCATCAACCTCGTCCTCCTTTGCAGACTACGGATGAAGCCCCTTAAGGAGTTTCTGGATGCGAGGTGGATGCAGGTCTCGGGGTCCTAGATGGACAAGATATCTCTCAAACAGGAGTTCCAGAGAGCAATATAGTGGTGGGGCATACACGCTCGTCTCACGCAATGGTCACCATTCCAAGTCCCTCCTTACCAGTAGACAGTCACCACGGATGCTTCCCTGGAAGGTTGGGGAGCACACACCAGACAGTTGCACGCCAGAGGTCCCTGGCTGCCAGAAGAAAAGACACTCCACATCAGCGTCCTGGAATTTAGGGCTGTCTTCTGGGCCCTCAGGTCGTTACTGCCGTTGCTGATGGGCATGGTGGTGAGAATCTTCACGCACAACACCACCACCATGGACGCGCTCTCCGGGTCTCTTCAGGGTGGCCCAGCATCTGTGGCACTGGGCCATTTGTCAGGACATGTTTCTTGTCCCTTTTCACCTGGCGGGAATCAAGAACCACCATTGCAGAGTCACTCATCAGGGAGCTACGTTCTTGCCACGAGTGGGAGCTTCGCCAGGGATCTTCTATTCCACGAATGGGATCAACCTTTTTGCAATGGTCACAAATTCCAAGTATCAGAATTTCACCAGCAGGTTCATGCAACCAACGAGCATGAGAGATGCGTTCTCATTCCCGTGGGAGGGAGTTTTCCAATATGCTTTTCCTCTGTTCCCACAGTGTCACTGCAAAATGATACTTGTCGCCCCAGCATGGCCGTAACAAATCTGGCACCCAGACCTGCTACATCTGTCGGCGGCTCTGTCCATCAGGCTGCCACTACTTCCCAATCTGCTCTCCGTAGAAGGGGGGGGGGGCTATTCTGCACCACGACCCAAGCTTCACTGAACATCGGGCCTGGCTCCTGCAGCCCTAGAATTTGGACATTATACTTTGCCTGCAGGGTTTAAGGCCATCCTGGCCAGGGCCAGAGCCCCTTCAACGTTGACGTGCTACGGCCACAAGTGGAAGTGTTTCTCCATATGGTGCTGGACTCAGAAGATTACTCCTGCATGTCACCATCCTGCAGCCCCTACCATACCCCCTTTCCTTGGCCAGGGCTGGACTGGCCCATGCCTCGATCTAGGTGCACTTGGCTGTCATATCCTGTTACATCAGGACACCGGGTAGGTCTTCCATATGGTCGCAAAAACTTGTCAAGGAGTTCCTCAAAGGCCTCTTCAAGACTTTTCCGCCGGTGAAGGCTCCTGCCCCAGCTTGGGAATTCAATGTGGTTTGACTAAACTCATGGGGGCGCCCTTTGAGCCGATGAATCAAGCCCCGCCCAAATTTCTCTTGTGGAAGCCGGCTTTCGTCGTTGCGATCACCTCTGCCAGACGGGTCAGGGAGATCCAGGTCCTGTCTTGCAAGCAGCCTTACTTGTCTTTCCACGCTTCAAGGGTGGTACTGAAAGCCTTTGGTGTTGCCTGTCTTCTTCCCAAATCTGTCATCGCCAGCAGAGAGGGCCCTGCATTCTCTGGACGTTGCTCGTGCCTTCAAGTTCTATATGGCACGCACAAAGGGATTTCGGAAGACTTCTCAGTGGTTTGTCAGTTTTGGTTCTATGAAACATGGGAAGGCCTTGTCAAAGGCTTCCATTTGCTGGTGGCTCTCCGGCTGCAGCATACACGGTCATCGTCTGGCTAAGAGACCTCTTCCAGGCTGGCTGAGAGCCCACTCCATCAGAGCCATCGCAGCAACGACAGAGTTTCTCTCTGGTGTGCCCCTGCTCGACATTTGCAGGGCTGCTACGTGGAGGTCCACGTACACCTTCACAAGGTTCTACTGCGTCAACCGGGATTCCAGGGAGGAGTGCCAAGTCAGCCAAGCAATGCTACGCAACCTGTTCACTTGAGGCGAGTCTGTTCCAGGGGTGAGTGTTTTTACTTCTGTTGAGCCTTGCCACCTTCCGTGGTTGTGTATGCTGTGTAATAGTTATTCATGAGCTTGTGAATCCATGCCAGACTCAATGCTGGAGAAGGTTTAAGTTACTCATCTCTAACTCTTGGGCCTGCCATGGATTCACATGCAAACCTTTCATCCTTCCCTTCTGTGGCTCAACTTGGTACATGCTGCATTTTACGTGCTTACCAAATCTGAAGATGGATACCAGGGGTGGTGCTTATGTAGAGGACTGCCATTGGACAGGGGCAGTATGATACGAAGGACAGTGATTGATTTAGAGGAGAAATAAAGCTTTCAAGCTAACGTGAAACTGTTTTTACTTTAATAAGGATTCCCAGCCTGATGACATGGAATATTCATGAGCATGTGAATCCATGCCATACCCTTGCTTGAGAACAAGATCTACAGGTAAGTAATTTAAACTGTATTATTGTTTTTAATTATAATACAGCTTATAGGATTTTTATAAAACAAGAATATAAACAAATGACAGGGAGAATAAAATGTGCACTTCTCTGAATCAGAGTCAGTCATACAAAGCCATAGTGCATTACCTAATCTTAACATCCTATGTTTGTGTTGAGAAGTTCCAGACGACCATTCAATGCAAGCCAGAACTTAGTTGTAGTAGATGAAAGGAACATCATTCCCATTTAAGTACGTACTCCATAACATGGTAGGATCTTATAAAATATACCCTCTGATACCGCCGCTCCAAATTACGACTGGGACAATAACAAATCAGATGTTTTGTAGTCAATAAATGGTTGGAGCCACAAAATCTACATGTGCGCTTAAGATAGTTTTCGTTTCAACCTCGTTCCAAGAACTGCCATAGAATTTACAATATTAAATTTCAGCCTTAAATATTCTGTTCAGACATAGAAATTGGGAAAGGATTTGATAAATGCACCTGGTTTGCATGGTGGGGGATTTCAGATCGACCATTGATGTAATCCCCAGTATATTTCTTAGTAGAGAGATCATTCCATAATTTAGCTCTTCTAAGGTCTACTAGGTGCTCTTTAATTAAAGATTTGAAGTTCCTTAAAGTCAGCTCAGAGGTGGTTTCTCCCAAAATCTTTTCCCAGTTATTACCCTTTTCCCATCAGCCAGTTCATTTTTTTTTAACCATATTCAACAATTTTCTTAACCTCATGTTGTTGTGCAGTTTGCCAAGGCTTAAGTCCAGGATTAAATAAGCTTGAGTAGTACTTGGCTTTTTGTACACCAACTATCGTAACAAAGATTTAATATTAAGCTCACACACAGGGTACTCCCTTGGAAGAATGGCTGGTAAATTCAAGAGAGTCTTAATAGATTGGCTCTCCAGGCAAAGTAGATATTTTCCTTGCCTCCTTTCCCACACCGCTGCCCTATATGATAATTTTAGAAAGATGTGTAATTTCATATACCCTTAATCATCGACGATACAGAGAACCCAGCATAACTGGTTTCAAATCGCTTGATTGCACCAAATTGCTGTTTAATTTCAACGTCAAGTTTTTTCAAATGGTCTCCCCTAATTTAATTTAGAATCCATGGTAACCTCCAAATAGTTGTAACAGTAAACCTGTTAAAATGGAGAACCCTGTAGCCTCCAGGTGTATTCCTTAGCTGTGTTCCTATTTTTACAATAAAATAGCATAATCTTGGTTTTGGCAGTATTGGTCTTCAGGTTGTGTGTTTCTACAAAGATGGCCAATTGTGTTTGCATACATTGTAGGCCCCTATGGCTATTATTCATTAGGATAATTTCATTGGCATGACTAAGCCAGGTGATAATCAGTACCACCGAATTTTGGAGGACAAGAGGCCACAGCGTATAGGTAATTAGGCAAATCAGCCAGAAAAAGATTGAATAGACGCGGAGCTAGGATGCACTCTTGTTTCAAACCAGTCATGGTTTTGATGTTATCCGTGAGGTCAACCCTCATATTCAATCAAACCAATACAGAGGTGCCTTGTTATAACTTAACCACCATGTTAAGGCGCCCCCAGGATATTCCCAATGCTTCCAGTTTCTGCCATAGTGACATGGTTAACTGTATCAAATGCACCGCTAAAGTCAACGTAAGCCACTTATAAAGATTGTTGTCTGAAGCACTATGCACTCATAAATATTTGCTTAGTACGTGTTCTGTTCTCTACATTTATAGGTTGGTAGTTCATCAATATTTTGCACATAATTCGTAGCTTGTTCGTGAGTAGGTAGTATTTGTTTGTGAGAGATCCTAATATTCGTTTTCCCTCAGGATTCTTTTCTTTTATAAGCCCAGTGGAGAGTATTCACAAATCACCTTTGTCAATTTGCAAATGACTGACTGCAAACTATTTTTATACTTTCTGGGGCAGCTGGGGCACGGGACTGGAAGTTTAGTACCAGTTATTCAACAACTCAGAGCTAGTGTAAGGATTTATGTAGGCTCCGGCAGTGATATTTGGGCTATCCAATGTTGCGGGTTGACTGAAATCCCCATCCTGATGTGGGGGAAGCAGCCAAGTACCATGTCTCACTGCTGTCGTGTACCTGTGCGTCTCTGAGTATGGTGTGATGAGGTATATGCTCGGTTATCCAGTTCAAGGCATGTGAGAATGGGAAGCGAATCTCATGAGTTTGTGTGGGGTCCACTCCCTGCTCCATGCAAATGATGGCTGTCCACCATCAACATGGAACAAGGACAGTGCAGCACTGAAATGGACGTCCTTATGTTGTCGGGCTAAAGTCCCTGGACCAGTAAGGAAGATGTGAGTATGCTGGACTGATGCTGAAAATTATAAGCGGCAGATACCCCAAAAGCAGGCAGGTGCAAGTAGGCAAAAGGTAGCAGGCAAGGACGTAGAGAACTGTTTAGGCATGAGGAGAGAACAGGACACAGCAGAGTTGTGCAGTAAGGAATTGAGGGTTAAGAGAAGGTAGTACGGAAAAGTACAGGAGGATGAGCGGCAGGGTAGAACAGAAGGACAAGTCATTCTCACAAAATCTCAAAGAGTTGAGATGCAGTGGTTCCCTTGGTGAGCCACACTATATAGGTTTAGGAATGGGATTAAGGATTCACCTTGATTCCGTTAATCCCTTTGGCGCATGACTTAATGCACATGCTTGGAAAATGTGCGCTAGTCTCTGGTCCATGCGCAGCTCTTCCAACATCGTGGCACCTGTGGTTACAGGTTTTACCACAAGGCTTTGCTGCATCATATCTGATCACTGCATCTCCCCTCCCCCCCACAATCTGCTCAATTCCAGGTGATTCACCAGCACAGGTAACGCCTCCACCCGACCGAAGTGAGCCTCTGGTGACTGGGCTAGTATGGCAGCCACCCAATGTGCCTCCCAAAGAGTGAATGAGTAGGGATCCCACCAGCTCACTCACCTCCCCCTAGACACTGTTATAGAAGCCACAACGGCAGTCCTCTCAAACAATGCTCCTGAGGACCCGAGAGCTTTTCCAGGGATTGTAATGGTATATAGAATAGTTCAGAGAATACAGTGTATGTAACTGTGCTTTTTGCGAACCCCATTCAAAGAATGCCTGTAACCTATGTGAAGGTGAGTGAACAACAACATTATTGCAGATCTCACACTCAAGCTGCAGCAGACAGAAGAAAACACAGCAAAGCCACTTCCACTGTTACAAGGGAGTCCAGGATCACGCAGCAGACACCTTGCAAACTTCATGGCCCTTCATTAACAGCAATAAGAGCCATCAGGTAATAGACCAATACCAGACCTTGATGTATAACATCCTAATGAGTGAAAATTAATTCCAGGACAATTAACCAATCATCAAAGAGAATGCAAAAATCCATGTGGAATAACCTGTTAAGGAGAACCTTAGAACCCCTTTTCCAACCTAGTGTATATAAGAGGTTGAAAAAGCACTATGAGAGAGAGCATCCTGGATGAGACAGATGTGTTTATTGACACTCCCTCGGCACAGGGGGAGAGTGCTGAAGAGAGGAACACTGAGATGCCCGTAGGGAAGGCAGCGCAAATTTGGAAGAGTTTAAAGGAGAACAAGGAGCTGATGGTACCTAGAAACCTTGGCAAGCGAGGCTGACCAGGCGAGTACATAAGTTCCTCCCAATACCCATTAGGAATTGGAGAGTAAAAGCCTGACATTTTCCATCAGCATCCCCTGAGAAGCAGCATAGAAATCAGACCCATAGCAGAAGGGTTAGCTGTTGTCTGTATGGAAATGACCTTCAATGAGGGGGGAGAAATATTCTTTAGTCCTGAAGTAAATGCTGGGAGACCCAAGGCCTGGAAACAACCTGAAGTGAATGCTGAGAAACCCACAGTCTGGCAGAGACCTCCAGTGAATACTGAGAACCCAAAGGCCTGGGAGACACCTGAAGTGTATGCTATGAGGCCAAGATGAACCCTGCAAGATGAAATCTGAGCCGTCAGAAAGGGATCTTGAGAGGCACAATAAAGCAAGGGAGACTAAAGGTCGGTTTAGAATGAGTAACCCTGGAGGAGCCTTCCCAGAACCTTTTTCCTTTTGATACGTTAAGGTTTATTTTTGAGATTAGGCTTTGTGAACTCATGGGTGGCCACTTCTTGGAACATTTGTGTTATAGCTTTGGAGAGCCAAAAGGCTAAGGATTTGTTAAGAATAGCGTTTAGCAACTTTGCTGTTGGCCACTTCTACATTTGTTTGTATATTAGGCTGTCCCTACAGGGACATGGACTCTTAAAACTAGGTTAAATTCTTAATGGACCATTTTCTTTGAAGGCGTGGAACACCTGGACAGACCCCACTTTCTTTTTCCCTGTTCCTGACACTGTTTGCTGTAGAACATTTTTTTCATGTGTGTCATTGTTCAACCTTACCACACCACTCCCTTAACATATGGCTATATTTGGTGTTTTTATGACTGAAATGGCCCCTTCTGGTGCTTCTCCTTGTGACATACTAGGCAAATGTCAATAATGGCCTTAATGTAGCATTAGGACTGACGCTGTTGTTGGTACCAGCTTTAGATTGAACCCATTTTCAGTGGGGGTATCGAAAGTCAGTATTTGACTATTACAAAAGAAAATACAAATATTGATTGTTTGACATGTTCTTAACCTGTCTCCTGAGGTTGCGGCCTGAGTGTTGGGCTGAAGAGAATTAAACAGTCCATATCACTTTAGCCCAGCTGAGGGGCAAGCATAATGGGAGATGGAGCCAGATCCCAGTTAGGTACGGAGAAGGAGTTAGGGATTTAGGGGCATAGTGGGGCAGCTGCAATGGCAACACAGCCGGAAAGAGTGCTGAGGGGCACCCATCCGCACCCAACCTCCCTGACCTCAATAAATGACCTGGGGGGTGGGGGAAAAGAAAGAGCTACGGTGGCCAGAACACAGCCATCGCTTTTGGATCCAGTTCCTAGGGGTGGACCAGTACGCAAGGATACCTGGGTGAGGGGTCTTCAGGGAGTGGGGGGGTGAGGCAGCCGATGGTAAGATGTGGTTTTCCCCCTATTTTGTTTATCCAAGCAATCCTATTTTTTAGGATTCACCAAGGTCCCAGCTCCCCCTGCCCCTTTTTTACGCAAACACTGGGCCGAGGAAGATGATGACTGAGAGTGAAAACATTAACTTTCACACATCGTACTGGACATGTCCCGCTAATCGGGTCAGGCAGAGTCAGACACTTGACTCTAAGTGCATACACCTGATACCAATTAGCTCTCCTCACACGAATAAAAGCAGAACCCAAATAGACACTCTGAGCAAGGCAGAACACTAATACGAGCAGAACTTCTGGGACGAAGGCAAACCTACTGTAGCAGAGCGGCGGACCAAGGGGTGAGGCAGTGGGTCAAAAACCCCAAGAGTTCCCTACCAGAGGTTGTTGCATCCGACAGGCCACTGAAAAAAACTTGGAGAAGACCAAATCCCACAAGTGAAGACTGCATTGTGTTTCAAGGATGCCAGCAACCCTCCCGGGTGAACAGCAGAGTTGGGGAGGCGAGGCCAAGCCTGTGGTACTAACCTTGTCTCGTGAATTGGATATTGCAAAATCAAGAAAGCGACTCACACCGCCGGTGAGTTGGAAAGTGACCTGAGAGACCATTGTGTGTTAGTTTGAAGTCGCAACTTTATATCGCAAGTGAAGGGTGCACGTGTGTGATGAGACGCGAGGAAAGGAAGACCTGTGAATGAACTTTGAAGTAAAAGCTGCGAAATCAGTGATACTAAGTAACGGAGGAGTCCGACGAAAGGTTAGCCCACTCGAAAGTCTCTGTGAAAAGAACATTGTTTGAAGCATTAAAGCGAATGAACAACAAAAGTGAAATAAAGAAGTTTAACTCCTAGAGAAGGGGAGAGTGAAAGTTAAACTGTAAACTTTGAGTCAGAGTGGTCCTGCAGTGGTCGGTAAAGAAAGCCACGCACATTTAAAAGTCTTCGCCCTCCGAAATTGGTCTGAGCCCGACAAAGGGAGACCGAAGTATAATAAGCTTGGGGAAAGGAGCCCCCTTGCAAGTTTGTGTTGAACTTTGACGCGAGAGGTCTGAACCCGACAGAGGGGGACCTACGTGAACTGTATGGGGAAAGGTCTGAAAAACAACAGATGTCCACAAACTTTTGGAACTCTCCCGTCCCTCGCACTGCAGGTTTGTTTTATAGAACTACAAAGAAATTCAAAAGATTTAAAGAAATTCTAAATGACTTCTTAGTAAAAAGGTAAAAAAGGCTTTTTACTGTTTTTATCTGGTGAATCACTTATGAATAGTATTACATCATATATTCAATTCTATTGTTACATCACATATTTCAAAACATACCAACATTTACGTTGTACATCAATCAACTAATCAATGTATACAGTTATTAGTAATGACTCTTAGATGTCTTCCCAACAAATTTTGCTCATTTGTTTGTGGTCATAAATTCATAACAACTGTAGTGCTGTGTTGTCCTAGAAACTTGCTCAAAGCATTTTGGGAATTTGTTCCCTTCATCAGGAGCTCTTTGATTCAATATGTCTCTTTTCTCTTTGTGTTATCTGGAGAGAATTATATATAGTCAGCTAACCATTCCCAATCTATTCTTATCACCAATAGCATTCTGTCATGTTTCCTATTCATAATCACCTGGATGATGTTCTTGATGCACAATTAATTTCAAACTTCATATTGTAGATTTCCTAACTTCCTTATCTTTTGTTTATCCTGTGTCGCCTTGAGTTAAGAGAGGGGCATTAGCTAAAAGGGTAAAAATAGAAGTGGATATATTTTATCAAAAACAATTAAAACCACGCTAATCTGGGCATCCAAATGCATTTAGTTGCAATTATTAGTCAACCTTGCTCAAATTCAGTGTACCTGTACGTGATTGTGGAGATTGCGCTACTCTTTAATAGCCCAAGGCAATGGGCCTCATTCTGAGGTTGGAGGTAAGTAACGGTCCTTACCGGCATGGCGTAAATAGCATGTCCGTGTAGTCATCAGCCCGCTAATAGAGGGCTATTACGACGCGGGCACGAGCTTTGCACTATGATGGTAAGGTCATTACCGCCATGCAGTTAAAGGCACAAAAAAAGCCCTTAGCGGCATCATGCATAGCGCAGATAGCACTACCGGCATGAACCAATGTGGCATTAGCGGTGACCGCAAATAAGTGGAACCGGAAGTAGCGTCATCACACAGGAACGGAAAGGAGCATGGCGGCCATCTTTAAAAATACAATCCATTGCCATCCTCGGCACATAGGACCTGTGGGACTCTGCTGTTTGTCAGAAAACATTCTCCAAACACACCACAAGGCCCTTAAGAAGGGAGCTGCCCGCCAGCGCAAGGAGAGATTCAACGAGGATGAGTTGGAGATGCTAGCCGGGACACTGCAGGAGCATGCTGGGATTGTCCTTGCCAACAGCATGAAGAGGGAGGCCATCTTAAAGAAAAAAAAAGGAGATCTGGGCACTTGTCACAGAAAGTTAGTGCTGTTGGAAACACTCCACACACCACCAAAGACTGCCGTAAGCGCTGGGACGACTTGCGACTCTGAGTAAGAAATATACTCTACGTCAACAGGAGCCAGGCAATGGCAACAGGAGGAGGTCCCAGCTCACCAATCAAGCTGACCCCACGGGAGGACATCTGCGCCAGCATGATCGGAATGGAGGGGATAGAAGGTGTTGGCGAAATGGAGTGTGGCGCCACAACATCGGCTGATGGAGGTGAGTGTCCCAAGAAAACACTGTAATGCAGAGTCTGATGAAGTCCACCAATATGTCAGTCCAAAGAGTCAAGCCATAGTCCAACACACACACACACTCCCTGCAAAGTAGGAGGATGCATCAGACACATGCAGATGCCTGCAGCAAGGCAATGCCATACCTGACACATACCACACAAAGATGTAAAAAACATAAGTCGCACAGCATGCAGGCCCCAACAAATATGCATGTCAGATAGCATAGCTCTTGGCCAATATGAGTGACCCCGACGTATGCCTGCATAACCCACCCATGTATCAAACAACGTGCTCATCCAAACTCAAATGCCTATTACCCTCAATTGTGTGGATGATCAATTGTCCAAATATATGTTTGATGCCTATCAAAACATCACTCATGCCGTCCCTCTCTTCGACCCCCACAGGCTCTGACCATGACCGCGATGGGCAGGACGCAACCCCCGCAAAGACCACACTCAGGAAGAGGTCCCGGGATGATGCCAACCGCCATTTGACCTCGAAGGGTCAAGCCAGGGGCCGCTATGCACCACCAGGCAATACACCCCAGGTTGCCAGTACACTGGTGCTGCCAAGGGCCGTAGAGGCCGAAGCACCAACACCCTTTGGCCAGCCTGCGGAATCAGGCGAGGCACCACACTCTGAGGAGTCAAGTTTGGCTGGGGAGGTGGCAGCCACAGCACCCCAGGCAGTGGAGGACCCACAGGATGAGGTATGGGTGCCTGTTGAGGATGATGCATCAGAAGTGCTCTGCACGCCCAGTCCACCGGCATCCCCCCAAATATCCCTTGAATCTGACCACGCCACTACCCCGGAGCAGTCTGTGCAGGAGCAAATGGAAGGGTACTTTAGTCCCATATTGCCGAGTATTGAGGCTGAGCAGGACAGCCAGGAACCATCAACCTCCACAGGTGCACCCACAGGGCCGCAGCGGTCAGAACAGCTGACTGCCCTTGTGCAGCAGTTCGTTGAGGACAACACACTGGCTGGGCAGGAGTGGAGGGAGAGCATCGCCTCTCTAGGCAGGTCCGTCTCTGAGAACACCGCCTCCATGGCCAAAATATTTGCCAAAAACACTAGCCGCGTCTACGAGGAGGTCTCTGCCCTCCGCCAGGTACTAGGCCGCATAGCTGATGCCATGGAGGCAGGGCGTCCGGCTACCCAATTCGAGCAGGCAACCACACCGTCATAGTCTAGCTCGACCCAGACGAGCCCGCTCCGCAGGTCAGCATGCACCCTGCGCCGGCCAGACATGCCACCACCTGGTCCAGGGAGTGCGAATTGATAGTCTGGACAGCCTCATGTAGGCATTGGAGACTTGATGGGACATGTGTGGGGGAGTTGTGTGGGAGTGGGGAGAGGGTTTGTGGGGGAGTTGTAGGGGGAGGGGGGAGGGTGTGTGGGGGAGTTGGGGGGGGAAGTGGGGTGAGGTTGTGTGGGGGAGTTGTGGGGGGGGGTTGGTGGACGGTTTTTTCATTGTTATATTTAATACACCGTTGTGTCAAAAGCAAGACTTGAGTGGACATTCATCATTGCGCATGTGTCATTTATTCATGTACAGTGCATAGTGTTCATGTACCCACACACCCATTGGCCTCTGTCAGCATATCATGTCACCCTCTGCAGCCATGTCTGTCAGTAATATTGTGCAATCACTGACTGACGCACAGCACATCCCTCCTGTGCATCGGCACCGCAATGATGTGCAGCCACTTCTTCTTCATCGCCTTCATCATCACCAGGTGGTAGCAGTTCAATGTCAGGGGTCAAGGGCACGTTGCGTTGGATAAACATGTTGTGCAGCATAACACATGCCATGATGGTCTTGGCCACCTTCTCATGCCTGTAGAGGAGTACCCCACCTGACGGGCCTAAGGCAGCAAAACCATGCCTTCAACAGGCCAAAGGTCTGGTCAATGACACCACGGGTAAGGGCGTGGGATCGATTGTAGTCCTCCTCATGCCTGTTGTTAGGCAGAAACCTGTGCAGTTCCCTTAGTGACCACTGCAAAAGATTTAAGACTGCAGGTGTTGGCAGTAAACCCACTTGGTAGCAGTCTGCACCACCCAGATTTACCTGGTAGCTGTGGCTGAGCAGTCAGACTTCCCTCAAGAAGAGTTAGGCAGTATGCAAAGTATACTCAATAGGCACTCAGATACAATAATACAAGCAACCACTGATCAGAGCTTTGGTATCAAAGTATATAATTATTTATTTAAAAACACACAGTTTGAAACACTCCAGCACTCTTATTGTAAAATATTCTAAACACAGTTACTATTGTAATATATACACCCCTTTTTCCCTATCAGATAAATCACAGTAAAACACCACTTATTTTCATACATGGGTGAGCGCTCAACTAGATTGCACTCTAATAAGTTTGTGAGAAAGGGAGGGAAAAAGACAGAATATGAAGAGGTACACCACTCTATGATTCAGGAACACTGTTAGCAAGGCAGAGAGCAAAAAGTCACTGGTGAGCCAAAGTCCAAAGGCTGGGCCCACTCTTGGAGGGAGCAGAGCACAATTGCGCCCAAGATCACACAGTTACACTAGGCTTAAAGTCTTGCAGAGGGTTCAAAAAGAGTTTAGAGAGGCTTAGGAAAGTTTAGCCAGGGTGTCCCAGGCTAACCCAGTTTCGAATTCCGGGGGCTAAATTTCTCCAGCATGGGGTCTGGCATGGATTCACATGCTCATGAATATTCCCCGTCGTCAGGCTGGGAATCCTCGGTAAAGAAAAAACCAGTATCAGTTTCGTTTCTGATCTGTCTTTCGTAGTAATAACCAATCACTGGTCTCTGCGTCATACTGACCACAGCCAATGACTGCCCTCTACCTAAGCACCGCCTCTGGCAGCCATCTTCAGATTTTTACCGCACGTTCATGTGTTGGGATCCTCGTGCTATTGCTCTCGAGCGTTAGTGCTATTTTTTCGCGCTTTTTCACAAAAACTTCGATTCTTTCGGTCAAAAGAGCCTCAAGCTCCACCGATCCTACATCCGATCAACGGGGACCCGTGTCGGATTCATCTGTGCCCCTCAAGGGTGAAGATTTCGTCGAGCTACACTTCGGAGGACTCCAGAAGCTTCTCAGGCCCGGTCTCGGAGATGGCCCAGGAGAAGGGAAGCTCGACGCCCGGAAAGCTGTTCAGGGCCTGCCCTGGATGCCAGCTGCAGAACGTCTTCAAGGAGGACGAACACTCTTTCTGCCTTTACTGCCTTCATGGGGACAAGACGCACGTGGAGAAGGACTGTGCGTTTTGCGGCAACATGTCGGAACGGACCATGAAGGACCGCCATCAACGTCTCGCCAGCTGGCTGGAGGGTAAGAGCCCGTCTGGCGAGAAGAGGAAGAAATCTGAGCGGTCTTCTAAGACCTTTGAGGGCGCCCCGGCGACGGGGGCCCAACATAAGGCCAAGCACCGCGAGTCCGCTGGCACCGGGAGCGCCGAACGGTCGGGCTCTACGGGCGCCAGGCAGGGCGCACCCTCCCCGGCACCATCAACCACGAGCCAACGCTCTGGGTCGGGTAAGAGGAAGGCCGAGCACCCGGCGAAGCTCCTGGAGAGACCCCGGTCGAGCTCTAAGGCAGAGGAGGAGCGTGGCAGTGCCCCCTCCCTCAAGGATAAGGCGGTGAGCGCACCTAAGGTGGTGAAGGCCTTGATCCATTCGACCAAGCCCTCTATCGAAACGGTCGCGGCGGCCCTGGCCCAGCCTGTGGAGGCTGCACCAGTGGTGGCGGCCTCGGGGCCCAGAATCTCCCTGCCTCCTCGGAGGGAGTCTTCTTTCGTGCCCATAGATAGGACCCCCGTGAAACCCTCCGTGGGGAAGAAGGGGGGGGCAGGGCGTCGTCGTAGATTCGGCCTCAACCTCAGAAGAGGAACTGATCGAGGTCTTAAGCCACGGCCTAGGCGTGGAACAAGACCAGCCCGTCGGAATGGGCCCCGACGCAGGTGACGACGACGACATCGTCGAGGATACCGACGGGGCCCCTGCTCGCCCGTCGGATTCCCCTCTGCCAGCGCCGCAAGACAACTCAGCGGCCATTTTGTTGGCTATACAGTCCTTATGCTCCGAGATAAGGACGAGACTACCGTTACCGACGGAGGAACCTCTCCCGTCGGGGGATCCAGAACCGGGACCTTCTGGTGTTCCCCCTACCAAGAAAAGAAGGATTCATCCACCGCCTCCTTTTCAACCGTCGCGCCCCGTCCAGCCCTCCTCCCCGTCCACCCGAGGGGATGATACGGGGACTGACACGGCAGCGACGGGTACGGACGACGAGGCATACGACGAGGATTTTCCGTCGTCGCCTCCCACCAGGGCTTCTCCGCCCGACGAGATTGGATCGTTCCACTCAATGATCGCCAGGGCATCCGAGCTTTTCCAACTCTGCCCTGAGGAGAAGAAAAAGGAAGGCTTCCTTTACCAACGGCGCGAGACCAAGAGGAAGACGGTCCTCGCAGTGCCTCTGTTGGACGACATTTGGGATGAGGGCCTTTCCCTCCTCAAGAACCCTTCCACGACGCCAGCGAAAAGAGACCGGTACGAGAAAAAGTACCGGGTCCCGGACTCGGCCCCCCTATGCCTCCGGGCGCAGCCTACCCCGGACTCCGTCGTCTCCGCGGCAGCCAGGAAGAAAGCGGGGGGGGGTGCGGCCTCCACGTCGACTTCCCCGCCGGACGGCGAGGGAAAGAAATTGGATGCCATGGGACGCAGAGTCATCTCGTCGGCGGCGACGACGATTAAAGCGGCCAACGCCTTGGCTATCGTGGCCCGCTACGACAGGGAACTCTGGTACAAGATAGCTCCCCTGCTGGATTTTCTGCCGGACGACAAGAGGGCGGAGGCCCTTGAGATCCTGCAGGAAGGTGAGGTGGCCTCGGACCACGCCATCACCGTGGCGACGGACATCGCCGACACTGGGTTCCGCCAGATGGGCAACGGCGTTTGCCTTCGACGTCGCGGATGGCTCAAGGCTACGGACTTTCGGCAGGACGTCCAGACCAGGGTCCTGGACATGCCCTTCGACGGGAACAACCTGTTTGGGAAGACAGTGGACGATTCCCTTCAGGCCATCAAGGCGGATACTGAGACGGCCCGGGCCCTTGGAGTACTGCAGCAACGGCGGACGCCCTTTCGGAGCGGCGGAGGCAAGGGCGCCTCCAAAGGTTCCGGCGGTGGTTTCGCTTCCTACCGGCAAGCGGCCCGCTCGTCGTCGCAAGAGGCCTACAGAGGACGAGGCAAGTCTGGCGGACCCCGCCGTCGTCGCCAAGGAGGCCAAGGCGGCAAGGCCGCGTCCAAGCAGGATTGAACCGGCCGTGGGGTCGGGCCCCCACCGAAGCACCGCGGTGGGAGGCCGGCTGGCGGGCTTCGTCAGCGTGTGGGAGTCCATCTCCACCGACCGTTGGGTGCTGGACGCCCTGGCCCGGGGCCACGCGCTCGAGTTTCAAAGAAGGTGCCCGCTCGTCCCCCCCGTGGCCAGGAAAGAACTTCACGTCCCTCAACTTCTCCTGGAGGTAAAGGCGATGCTCAGAAAGGGCGCCATCGAACTCGTCCCAAAGAGGCTTCGGGGCTCCGGAGTCTACTCGCGTTACTTCCTCGTGAAGAAGAAGACGGGAGGATGGCGCCCCATCCTGGACCTGCGACGCCTGAACAAGTTCATCAAGGCGCAGAAGTTCCGGATGGTCACCCTCCAGCACGTCCTGGGTCAGCTGGAGGAAGGAGACTTCCTATCGTCGTTGGATTTGGAGGATGCCTACTTCCACATTCCCATCCTAAAGGGGCACCGAAAATTCCTCAGATTCGTGGTCCAAGGGCGTCATTACCAGTTCAAAGCCCTTCCCTTCGGACTGCGGTCGGCACCCAGGGTTTTCACCAAGTGCCTCGCACCGGTGGCGGCGCAGCTGCGCCGCGAGGGGATTCACGTCTACCCCTACCTGGACGACTGGCTCATCCGCGCCACGACGAGGGAGCTCGCCGTGGTCCACACGGCAAGGACCGTCCAACTCCTCACGGACCTGGGATTCTCCGTGAACTACGCCAAATCCCACCTGGTGCCCGCGCAAGTCGCACTGTTTCTGGGAGCGAGGCTCGACACAGTGTCCCTTCTGGCCTCCCCGTCGGAGGAGAGGACCAGGACCATCCTGGGCAAGGTGCAACGGATGTTGGTGGCCGACGCGGCCAAGGTGAGGTCCATCAAGTCCCTCCTCGGGATGATGTCTTCCTGCATCTACCTCATTCCCATGTGCAGGCTCCGGATGCGCCCGTTGCAAGAGTTCCTGGATGCGCGCTGGATCCAGACGACGGGCAGCTTCGAGGAAAGGATCAAGCTCGACGAGAGTTTCCGACGAGCGATACGGTGGTGGGGCACCCGCGCGCATCTGACGGCGGGCATGGACTTCCAGACCCCAGCCCACCAGGTGACTGTGACCACGGATGCCTCCCTAGAAGGGTGGGGAGCGCACACCGAAAATCTGCACGCAAGGGGACTCTGGCTCCCGACGGAGAAGTCCCTGCATATCAACGTCCTGGAGCTCCGTGCAGTGTTTTGGGCCCTCAGGTCCTTCCTTCCGTCCCTCAAGGGCAAGGTGGTGAGGATCTTCACCGACAACACCACCACCATGTTTTACATCAGGAAACAGGGCGGAACCAGGTCCCCAGCGCTGTCCAAGGAGGCGCAGGACCTGTGGCATTGGGCCGTCGCCCAAGGGATTCTTCTGGTGCCGTTTCATCTGGCAGGGATAAAAAACACCATCGCCGACTCACTCAGCAGGGAGCTGCGCTCGTGCCACGAGTGGGAACTACGGCAGGATCTGGTGGATCGCCTCTTCCGACGGTGGGGCACACCCCAGATCGACCTGTTCGCGACGGCGACGAACACCAAGTGCCGGAGGTTCGCCAGCAGGTTTCCCCAGACGAGGAGCATGGGCGATGCTTTCTCGTTCCCCTGGGAGGGCCTGTTCCTCTACGCGTTCCCTCCCTTGCCTCTGCTAATCCGGCTCGTCAACCAGCTCAAGAGGTCACGGTGCAGGATGATCCTCGTCGCACCTGCGTGGCCGAGGCAGATATGGTTCCCGGACCTTCTGGACTTGTCGGCGTCCCCGCCAATCAAGCTGCCGGCGGACGCGGATCTACTCTCCAGGGAAGGAGGCGCCATCCTCCACCACGACCCGAAGTCGCTGAACTTGCAGGCCTGGCTCCTGCAGCGCTAGAGTTTGGAGGATACGACATACCGGCCGATTGCAGAGAGGTTCTTGCAAAGGCCAGGGCGTCCTCGACTCTTAAATGCTACGGACACAAATGGAAGAGGTTTTCTGTCTGGTGCCACGCACAGAAGATTAACCCTCTACGGATTACGGCTCCCCAAGTGCTGCCGTACCTGCTGACGCTGGCCAAAGCTGGTCTGGCACACGCGTCCATCAAGATTCATCTTGCTGCGATCTCCCGATACACCAGAACCACGGGCCGGACGTCCTTGTGGTCTCATCGTCTGGTGAAAGAGTTCATGAAGGGACTGTTCAGATCGTTCCCGCCGGTGAAGGCTCCGGCCCCGGCGTGGGAGCTCAACGTGGTGCTGACCAAACTCATGGGACCTCCGTTCGAGCCTCTGCACTCGGCCCCGTTGAAGTTTCTATCGTGGAAAACAGCTTTTCTCGTGGCCATCACCTCCGCACGACGAGTGGGAGAGATCCAGGCCCTTTCCTGCAAGGCCCCGTACTTGACTTTCCACGACACGAGGGTAGTGCTCAGGACGCACCCCTCCTTCATGCCCAAGGTACCGTCGGACTTTCATCTCAACGAACCCTTGGTGTTACCTGTGTTCTTCCCGTCGCCTTCGTCGCCGGCTGAGAGGACTTTGCACTCGCTGGATGTAGCTAGAGCGCTGAAGTTCTACGTGGACCGCACGAAAGGTTTTCGGAAGACGTCACAACTCTTTGTGAACTTTGGACCTGTCAATCAGGGGAAGGCTCTCTCGAAGGCTTCCATCTCCAGATGGCTCTCCGGCTGTATCATGTACTGTCACCGGTTGGCAAACCGACCGCTGCCTGGCCGTCCGAGAGCCCATTCCACCAGAGCGATCGCAGCTACCACGGCGTTCCTATCTGGTGTGCCCCTGCTGGACATATGCAGGGCTGCTACGTGGAGGTCGACGCACACCTTCACGAAATTCTACTGCGTCGACCGGGATTCCAGGGAGGAGTCCAGGGTCGGCCAAGCAGTGCTGCGCAACCTGTTCGCCTGAGGTGAGCCTGGTGAGGAGGTAAGATGCTTAATGTTGAGTTGATGTGATGCTTAATGTTGAGCCTTTGCCACCTCCCGTGGTTGTGCATGTGTGTACTGCTATGTATTCTTTATTCATGAGCATGTGAATCCATGCCAGACCCCATGCTGGAGAAGGAACAAGTTACTTACCTGTAACTGTTGTTCTCCAGCATGGGTCTGGCATGGATTCACATGCGAACCCTCCCGCCTACCCCTCTGCGGCTCTTCACTTGGTCATACTGCCACTTCACGTGCTTCCAAATCTGAAGATGGCTGCCAGAGGCGGTGCTTAGGTAGAGGGCAGTCATTGGCTGTGGTCAGTATGACGCAGAGACCAGTGATTGGTTATTACTACGAAAGACAGATCAGAAACGAAACTGATACTGGTTTTTTCTTTACCGAGGATTCCCAGCCTGACGACGGGGAATATTCATGAGCATGTGAATCCATGCCAGACCCATGCTGGAGAACAACAGTTACAGGTAAGTAACTTGTTCCCTACCCCGTACAGTCGGTAGCAAGGGAAGCCAGGCGGGACACGGTACCTTAAGTGGGAAGGATCCTCCAGCGGTGGCAGTTGTTCCTGGTAGTGGGTGCAAGTTGCGTCGTCGTCCAGGGGAAGAGAAGATCTCGACTTGGAGGAAAGATGAAGGTCGTTGCACTACCAGGGAAGAAACCAGCTGCAGAGTTTTCCGGTTAAAGATGGTACTTTGGTTTCGCGGTCGGGTAAAACGTGGTATCCCAGTTGCCGGGGTGCTTGGCACGGGCAAGGCGGCCACGAGGTACGTCGGGAAAGCGAAAAGACGGTGAAACTGGTTATCCCCACCAGTCAAAGGAAGAAGACTCTCCGGCGGGAGATCTCCTCTGTCGTTGGGAAAAGTGGTGAGGCAGTCCAGCAGGGCTCCACCGGTGGTGGTGTCGTGGCAGGTCGGCTCAGCTTCTCCCTCGTCGGATTCTTAGGTCCTGTGGCGACTTCTGAAGTTCCAGTCCCCAAAGCCCTGCTTTTATGCAGCAAACCCCCATTCACTCAGCCTAGCTGTCACTCAAACATGCTAAGTGGTGAGCCGGCCGGCTCACCACTTGGGCCAATCAGGATGGAGTGCGACATGAGTTGCCTAGGCAACTCAGTCCAGGGTGCCTAAATTCCCCTCGACCCCTCCTAAGTACCCCAGACAGAGTGGCACCACTTTGGAGGGCTTCTGTGGAGAAGCCCGCCAAAAAGTGGAACAAAGGGTTCGACTTGGGTTGGAGTCACAGACGAGAACATAAACGCCATTTTAGAATCAAGTTTTGGCAAAAAATACCAACCGGAGAATTAATATTAATTAAGTAAACCAGCAGTATGTTCGAGGCTACCGTAAATAATTAAATAAAGATAGTAGCCTAAAACAATGGGAAATCCCATAGGAAAATATTCGCGGTTGAATATAAAAAGTAGTATCCACTGCCACCAGCCAAAACTCGATCAGGGGGGACAGAGACGTGCCCCCTCGACTAACAGACCCTGGGGCAATCGAATTGCCCCAGCCAGTACGTCCACAATATGATGGTTTGTACTGGTTCTGTTCAGAATTTAAGACTAGTAAAGTCAATGGTGACTTTACATGCCCGGGGAGACAGTAGTCAGTCCCAGGGTATGGAGTCTATACTGGGGGGTCACTAAGACACCCCTGTGTCACTGCACTGAGGGTGCTGTGTAACAACCATCACAAAAACACATGAAACCCTATGGAGTAAAAGACCCCATAGCCCATTAAACACTTCTAGATTCAAAGAAACACACTCAAATCATGTCCAAGAATGAGGGTTAAAGAGTCTCACTCTTGGCAGGAGAAAAAAATAAACCCCAAAAATTCAGCCTAAACAGAGAATTCTCCCTAACACCTGTTCTGTGTGTTTTGGACAGGGGTGATGAGCCACGGCATCAAGGGATAGCCACTGTCACCTGCATGGGAGGCATTAAAAGCTATGTTAGTCGATTGATGATGGACAGATGTACTAGTCACACATGTTGGCAGATTATTGTTGGTCACATGCATATGTCCCCGGTTGTATGGACGCCATTTTTAGGCCCTCAATGTGTCCTGTGCCATGGAATAATGGTGTGGGTTGCATCTTCAAGATGATACACGGTGTGCTCTGCCGTATCGTAGCTCATGCATTGTGTACGCATACAGCTGTGTGTGTATATTTAGTGATATGTTGTGTTCTGTAGTATTTTCTGATGGGGAGCGTTGGCAGTAGTCTGCAATGTTAGGCATTCTGGGCGGATTTTTCCCATGGTGACATGCAACATTCCTGAGCTTGATCCGGGATATCGGGCACAACAGTGTGTGATGATCTTGCTTGCGTCGCCTTCCATCTGCACCTGTTTGTAGTGGTATAGTTTACGATTGCGGTAAACCACCTCCATGGCATGGAGGCCACCTTTTGTTTCAAGAATCTCCTGGGGAGTCCGTGGTAGGGATATGTATCGTGTATCATGTCCACAATGGTGTTGATGGTGTCCCGGTCCAGACGGTACAGGGTGTGGTTGTGCTGCGGGGTTGGGTTGGAGAGACTGGCTATGATGTTTGGGATTGGGTGCTGCATGGATTGTTACGCTGGCTGCACTGGTGGGGCATGCTGGGCCTGTCTCAACCCCCTTCTCCTGCTGCGTCTACTCTGTGGGGCCTGCTGATGATGTTGTTGCTGGTGTTGCAATCCATGCATGTCCTCCAGCTGAAGTGTAGATGCTACTATTGGATTGATCTTGGTGTGGTGTGTGGGTGTGCTCCTTTTGGTCAGGCCCAGACTTCATTGCCTCTACCTGTGCTGATGGTGTGCACCTGTGGCAGTTGGGAACGCTGCACATGGCATTTTACGGTTGGTCAGAGATGGCGGTATTTACAGCATGCCGGAAACAACTTTTAACGCCTTCATGATGCCGGTATTTGCATGTCTGCTTCACTTGTGATCTCCTCCAGTTTACGGCATCCCGCTATTGCCGGTATGATGGCCCGCGTGCCCGCGCCCATGCCGCTAAAAGAGGCACCGTAATTTACAATGGCGCTAATATCGGTTTGGCTGGTCGGAATAGCCCGTAGCGGTACGTGATGCCGGTAATCCTTTACCAGCATCGTTTTGTCCCTTTCCTCCAACCTCGGAATGAGGCCCAATGTATGATTTGCACTCCTTCTGTAGGTAGCTGTATGTCACAGATCTCTTCAGCTCCATCTAATGGAGAGAGATTACTGTTATCTATACTTGCAGGAAAAACTATTTCTTCTATTATTTATAATAAACCCTGTGATGTACTCTTACCAATCAGATGTTCCCCATCTTGTTAGGGTCTGTTAGTATGGGACAAGTTTTCTGTCAAATGCGCGTTCTGTACGGTCTGCTGTCTTCAGGCAGTGTATCAATCTGTAAATCAGATCGGGATCACCCATTAGGACTCATTCATTAGATATGGTAGGTCCTCTATAATCCTAAAGTACTTGCACTAAAGTATTTCAGATCAAAGCTTAGCTCGCTAACGCGGTGTGTGTGTGTGTTACGCGTTCTTGGTTTCCATCCGCGAAAAACAGGCTTTCCAAAATGGCTGCTTTTTGTTTTTCAGCATCATTGCGTACCAACGTGATGACGCCGTCTGTTTATTTACTTTCTATTCTCTTGCTCTTTAGCGATCACGGCCCATGGTCCGCATTAAAAATTACAACTAAGATACCTTATTTAGTGTCCAGCCTCTGTGTAATTAAGGACTGCCTATTGGGTTTTGTAAATGGTTGACACTCAATATTTATCTTACATTTTCGTGTCCATTGCCGGAAATGTTAATTTTGGCATCTAGTGACGGTCTGTATGCACCGTTTCACCACGGGAAACCCGTACTCTCCAACCAGCTTATCCAGATAGATAAAGCCTGTCCACGGGTCTACATGATCTTGCCTATCGCGGAATATGGGAATATGTGTAGTACTCATTCATTTATTGCCACCTGTTCAGGTTATTCCATTGAATGCACAATCTACTGATAACCATTAAATCTTTAAAGGGTATCTACTGGTTAGATTCACTACACCAATATCAAATCTTTTGATGAAAGATTATGAATTGGTATGATCCACCATGTTATTGTGGACCAGTGTACTGCACTTATTCCACTTACATTCAAGATGTTCATCCAGACCACGTGCATACTTCAGAGGGTCTAAGTCCCACACGGCATGTGATAATATATTCCTTCCTCATGTATTTCTTACCAACCTGTTATGGTTTATTGTACAAAAGCAGTATCTTTTATTCCTAATATTTTTCAATTCAGATAAACCATCATCCATGCGTTTATAATATCCAGCATGCTCACATTCTGAGTACCCACATTTTTATATTCAATTCTAGTTTTCCATCCATAAAATTAATTTTATCATGCTATACTTCTGTTATTTGTCATTTGAACATTTATAACTAAGTGATGGTGTGGAGCTCCTGTTCAACTAATACATCTCACACCCAATTCTCTTCATATTCATCACAATATTCGGACCAAGGATTACACTCTACAATGTCTGTTTCTGGGTGGTTTTCTTTCTGTCAAACCCTGATTTATATGGGTTTGTTTTTTCAATCCGTTTCTGTTCATATATGTCAATACATACATGTTAAATGTACTTATCATTTTTCTGCTTATGTATCATTCCCATGGTTTACAAACATTTGGTGAATATACATTTTCACAAATGTAGATATATTTATTGAAAGTAACCCACACTGAACTCCTTGTTCATCCTCTCGGGGGTCAATCTGTTGAATGTTTCTATCCAGTAAATTTCTCTTTGATCCATGCATCTTGCATGGTCACCTCCTCGATGTGCTTTTTTGACAATCTCTAGAATGATCACTTTCAGTTGTGCAATCAAGTGTTGGTTTTCATTAAAATGTCTGGCGACTGCTGATCTTATGTTGTTGGTTCTTATACTGCTTTTATGTTCGTACCACCTCTTTCGCTTTCCTTGAGGTTTGGCCCACATAGAAAATTCCACAAGTGCAACTTAGTCCATAAATCACAGATCTGTTATCGCAAGTTGCTAAATCTTTTAATCTTATTTTGTTCCCTCTCTTTGGATGTCTGACATATCCTCCCCTCATAACATTATTGCAATTGCAACAATTTAAACAGGTATATGTCCCTGTTTTTTTTCTTACTTCAGGTTAGTTTTTCTTTTGGCGGTCTCTCTGCTTTAATCAATTGATCGTTCAAATTTCGTTCCCTCTTGTAAGCAATGATAGGAGGTTTAGGAAATAGTTGCTTGAGTTGTGGATCCAATTGTATAAGTCGCCAATTTTTCTTAATAAGCCTAGTCACCTGATGACTTTGTCCAGAATATCTCAAAGTGTATAATAACATAATCTCTTTTGATTTTATTTTAGGTACTAAGAGATCTGTCCTTGCTAAATTTAGGGTCTTGGCTTTTACTGTCTCAATTATTATTTCTTTCGGGTAGCCCCTATCTGTGTATTTCACGGCTAATGTTTCATTTTCTTCTTTCAGTGTGTCCTCTGATGATATGATCCTTCTCAAACGAAGAAATTGACTGCACAGTAAATTGTTCTTTAGGTGCTGTGGGTGATGACTCTGATAGTGCAATGAGTTGTTCACATCCCTCTTTTTGTGATAAATGTTTGTTGTTATAGCAGTGCCTCTAATCTCTAGCTCGACATCTAGAAAGTGTAATTTTGGGGTACCCACCTCCATTGTAAATGTAATTAGTTCATGGAAGGAGTTAATATAGGTCAACAATTTGTCAAGATCATTTCTACTGCCCCTCCAAACAACAAACACGTCTATATATCTCTTCCAAGTAATGATGTTGTCATGACATCTTTGGTTGGACAATATAAATGTACTCCCCAGGTGGAACATCAATAGGTTGGCATAAATTGGGGCCATTGATGATCCCATTGAAGTTCTTGAGGCTTGTAGATAAACCTGTGACTTGTTTCTAAAATAGTTGTTTTACCAGGATTATTTTGCTTAACTCTAGAATAACTAACTTGTTAGCCTCGCAGTTCTCACTGCTTAGTAATGCCCATTCAAGGGCTTCCACTTCATCATGGTGAGGAATTGATGTGTAGAGTGATTGTACATCAGATTATACTAGTAGAACTGTCTCCTGGATTTCTGTCAATTCCCGTAGCGAGTTCAAAAAGTCTGTTGTGTCTCTCAAATAGAAGTTCTGTGCACCAATGGCTGTAGTGCTTTATCTACGTAAATAGCGAGTGGGTTAAGGACACTTTCTGTACCTGCCACTATTGGTCCTAGCAGTGGTTTTGTAGCATCCTTGGGGATTTTTGGTAATCCGTAAAATACAGCTGTAATTGGATGGTTGTCAGGAATTTTTCATTTTTTTTGGAAAAACAATCTTGTTCAAGTGCCTTTTTTAAGCGTTTCTTTGATCTTTGCTACTTCCATTGTAGGATCTTGGTCTATTTTGATGTAGGTGTTTTCATTCTATAGTAATTCCTTTATTTGATGTTCATAAAACAAGGTGTCCATGATGATGATAGCCCCACCTTTATCTGCTGTGTTAAGGGTTATGGTGATGTTGTCAGCTAAATCTCTTATCAATTGGCTTTGATGACGCCTGATGTTATATCCTTTTTTCCTAGAGAAATGGACTGCCTTTAAGTCTTTCAGCATCTGCTTCTCAAACATCTTGATTGCCATGTTGTTCACCTGGGGGTCAAAATAGCTTTTTGGTTTCCTTTCCAAATATTCATGTTCTATAGTCTGCGATTCCATCTGGTCTTGTGAATCAAAGAATACCTTCAATCTCATTTTCCTCGTGAGTCTATGTACATTGATTTTCTACTCTAACAGATGTGAATTCTGATTTGGGATAAAGGAAAGTCCTAAATTAAGTACATCCAATTGGGTTTTTGTCAGGGTTTTGGAAGAGATGTTGATCACTAGCTGTTCGCTTTGCTTTTGGATCTTAGATTTCTTGTTGCCTGTTCCAGTTGTCTTTTTAAAAAGAAATGACGGTTGTATTGGTTGTGCATTAGAAGTTGAGGCTTCTTGCAATGTAATCAAAGTCGATATGCTTTGGGGTCCAGTTTTTAAGGTTCTCCTCTCTACACTGCTCGGTGCTTCACTGCTGGGTTCGCTTTCATCTTGGGCTGGTGTTTTCAAATTAGGTGGTGGTCTCCTGTTCAGTGTGGGTCTTGCCTGATTGTAATGCTCTTGCCAAGCATAGACCATGTCTTGAGAATAATCGAGGTTGTCTCTTTGAAACTAGCGTACCTTTCTTTGTTCGATATCTTTTCTATAGTTTTCCAAGGAGGCGTTCACTTCTTCAAGAAGGGTTTTTAATTCTTCTGTACTCTTGAAGGTAGCTAGTTGTTCCGTTCGTCAATTTCCTTGTCTAGGTTATTCACAGACTTGGATAATTCTTCTATAGTCAGAAGAATCAAATCTGGGGAAAATTTGTTCCCACCTCTTTACGAAATCAGGGTTATCTTTACAGAGTGTTGGTCTAAGCTATACTCTTAACCCATGTGGAATTATTTCAGCCCGGTAATATTACGTTAGTGTTGTTGCATGGAGTTTTGATATATTTCTCTCCTGATTACTCTCTCCAATTGTGTTATACGTTTTTCCAGATTGGTTGCTGTTGAAATACTCGATTTCTTTTATCAACCCTAATAAGCGATTTGCTTCTTTCTCGTCAAACGCAAGAATGATAGCGTGTTTATCTGTTATGCTCTTTATACATATCCTTCCTCCAGTTAGTACGGATGCTGCCCGGACTGTTGTCACTCCCTGATGTCAGGGGATATACAAAACCATAATCTACAAGGGACTAGGAGCACTCCCAAGATTCCTTTGTTATTTTATATTAAAACTGATTTGAGGGGTGCAAGGGATATTAACCAACCTTGACACTAGGTGGTGTTCAAAATGAAAAACAGTTGTCCACAAACCCCTCGCACTCCCGGTTTGTGATATAGAACTATAAAGAAAATGCTAAAGATTCAAAAAATTCTAAATTACTTCTGAGTAAAAGGTAAAAAAGGGCTTTTTACTGTTTTTATCTGGTGAATCACTTATGAATAATATTGCATCATATATTCAATTCTATTGTTACATCACATATTTCAAAACATACTGTCATGGCGAATTCTGGTCCAGCTCAGAAGCAGCACAAACTCCTACCTCCCCTTGGCGGTCTTGGTGCCTGGATTGTGATAACTCAGGCTGCCGTGACCCCCACAGGGAAAGAGGTTTAGGGTCCACGGATTGGATGGGTAGAGGGTAGTAGGAAGACCGCATAGGGGGTTAGGATGAGGTGATGGAAAGGTAGGGGGATTAAAGGGAAAACATGCTCCTTGGCTCTTGCTTTGCAAGCCTGACCAGCTGGCGTAGTGATGGTATGTTGTGATGGTGAGTTCCTGCGCTTCTGCGCACTCACACATACATGCATTCACATCACATTCATACATCCACTCCCTTTGAGGCATAGCACTCAGTTGGAATCATCACTGAGTTATGCCTCCCTGGGCGTGGTGGTGGTGGTGAACACCCCTAAAACATATGCAGTGCTTTACTTAAGCCTACAACTTGCCCAGCATGGGGCTTCAATGGCACAGAACAATATTCTAGCAATGGAGCACCTGGTTTAGTGCTATAACATTTGAAAACAAAATGAACTGCTCAGGTGCTAGGAACAATTAAACATAGCAAATTACATTGCGTTTAAATGCATAAAAGAAAACTGGACTTAGCTTGGGCTTCCCACTTCGTTCATCCCGGGTTTGTTCTGCAGTCTGTAGCGCTGCGGTCTCCTGGGGTTCGTGAGCCACGTCTGTCTGACAAAAGGGGAGACAGTTGGTCTGCGCTCTTTATACTCAAAGCGCTGCGTTTGTTTGTTAGGGATCAAAGAAAACATGCTTTCTGAACAGCGGCGCCATGCTGCGTGCGGTTAGTATTCCAACGTGTCCTGCGTAGTAATCAGGTTCCCACATGCGCCTTCACTGCTCCAAGCTGTCACTATGGCAACAGGAGTCCCTCCCGTGTCTATACAACATGGTCATGCAGTCAGCAGGAAGTTAGAGGCATGCTCCTTTTTCTCGTAACTTATTCAAGGTACTTATCTCTTAGGCTTGCGGGGCCTGAAGGAACTGCTTTGGGCGAGAACTGGCCCCACAATGGGCTTTTGATCTGGAGCTCTTCAGTATGCGTCCGCCCGCAGGAAAAGTTGAGCACGAACAAGCGTTTGTGTCTTTCGCATGCGCACGTGTCTTAATGCGCATGAGTCCGGCCGTTGGCCTGGACCTTGCCCAGCACATTTGTAGCCTCTGTGTGCTCTGTTCTTGTGTGGGAGGAGCCCGGGCTGCTGGGAAATGTAGTTATTCTTCCCTGTTTTGCTGTTTGTGGGTCCCTTGTGCTTTTTGCCAGCAGATGCCAGTCTGCCACACCTGCACGAAGGGCAGAGGCGGCATCTGCTGAGTGAATAAGACCCCACAATGCCTGCAGCTACCTTATTTTTGCATTTACTTTTGTTTTACTTGGGCTTTACAACACATACCAACATTTATGTTGTACATTAATCAACTAACCAATTTATACAGTTATTAGTAATGACTCTTAGATGTCTTCCCAACACGTTTTGCTCATTTGTTTGTGGTCATAAATTCATAACCGTAGTGCTGTGTTGTCCTAGAAACTTGCTCAACGTGTTTTGTGAATTTGTTCCCTTCATCAGGAGCTCTTTGATTCAATATGTCTCTTTTCTCTTGTGTTTTCTAGAAAGAATGATCTACATCAGTCAGCTAATCATTCCCAATCTATTCTTATCACCAATAGCATTCTGTCATGTTTCCTATTCATAATCAACTGGATGATGTTCTTGATGCACAATTAATTTAAAACTTGATATTGTAGATTTCCTAGCTTTCTTATCTTTTGTTTATCCTGTGTGGCCTCGAGTTAAGGGAGGCGCATTAGCTAAAAGGGTAAAAATATAAGGGGATATATTTTATCAAAAACAATTAGAACCATGCTCATCTGGGCATCCAAATACATTTAGTTGCAATTATTAGTCAATCTTGTTAAAATTCCGTGTACTTTTACATGTTTGTGGAGATTGCGCCACTCTTTAATAGCCCAAGGCAATGTACGATTTGCACTCCTTCTGTAGGTACCTTTCCTGGGTATGTAACAGATCTCTTCAGTTCCATCTAATGGAGAGAGATTACTGTTATCTATACTTGCAGGAAATACCATTTCTTCTATTATTTATAATAAACCCTGTGATGTACTCTTACTAATCATATTTTCCCCATCTTGTTAGTGTCTGTTAGTATGGGACAAGTTTTCTATCAAATGCGCATTCTCTACAGTCTGCTGTCTACAGGAAGTGTATCAATCTGTAAATCAGATCGAGATCACCCATTAGGACTCATTCATTAGATATGGTAGGTCCTCTATAATCCTAAAGTATTTCAGATCAAAGCTTACCTCGCTAACGCGGTGTGTGTGTGTGTGTGTGTTACACGTTCTTCGTTTCCATCAGCGAAAAACAGTCTTTCCAAAATGGCCGCTTTTTGTTTTTCAGCGTCATCACTTACCAACGCGATGACGTTGTCTGTTTATTTACCTTCTATTCTCTTGCTCTTTAGCACTTCAGTAATTACGGCTATGGTCCATATTAAAAATTACAACTAAGATACCTTATTTTGTGTCCAGCCTCTATGTGTAATTAAGGACTGCCTATTGGTTTTTGGAAATGGGTGACACCTAATATTTACCTTAAATTTTCATGTCCATTGCCGGATATGTTAATTTTGGCCTGTAGTGCCGGTCTGTATACACCGTTCCCTGTGATTAAAGCTGCCAAAATGTAGTAAATTGCCAATTTCAATACTGAGTAAAATGTCATTGTTGAAGATGACCATACTCCCCAAATTGTTATATTTGCTTCTGAATTTACCCTTGTGGCCGTGGAAGGCCTTCTTTGCGGAAACGGTCAGGTCTGTGTTCTGATTTCGTTTGGGCACCTGGCCCTATTAGAATTAAGTGAGCTGGTCTGGCGCAACCATACACTTTGGGTGGTTTGAGTGCGCCTGATTTTGAACTGTATTTTCTGGTGGCGCAGGCATAATTTGCAAGACACTGGTGGGCTCATCCAACCACATGTTTGGCAGTAGACAGTAGCTGCGGGAGCAGCTAACTTGCAAATGTTACTACTGAGACATTATATGGATGTTAGACCCTTTGGAAAGTAAACTATCAGCCTGGAGAAAGCGATTAGGTCGTTTGGGAGTAACTGCACCTTATGATTGCAACTTTCCCCTCTGGGATAACCCAGCACTTTGTCTCACTATGGACAATAAGATCCACAAATCTTGACAGGCTGTGCGCTTTCTCATATTGGGTGACATGGTTGTAGAGGGGTGCTTAATTAGCAATGCAGACGCTACAGTATGGGGGGGGCACTTCATGCATTATACTACCAAGGCTTCTGTGCAGCGTTTAGAGCGCATTGGCCTTCATTCCCACTGGAACCACTCTCATTCATGTCTGATGTTTAAACTTGGTGTGGTGGAAGCTAGAAGGGCAGTATCAGGCTTGCTGAAGTTGGTGCAACAGAGTGTGCCCACAGGGGTGCCTAGTGCTAGGTGCAAATGGGGTCGCGATCTACAGCTTGAATTTCCAGATGCACATTGGTCAGTGATTTGTACATTGACTAAGGAAATATCCTTCAACTTGAAATTCAGATATTTATTTCAAAATGTTAACTAGGTTGCACCCCGCCCCAGCTAAAATAAAACTTTTTGTCATAGAAAGTGAAGGCAGCTGTGACATGATGTTCCGAATTGAGTTCTGACCTGTTAGATATGTACTGGGCCTGCTCAAGTCTGAGGTATTACTGGGATGAGATATGCAAAATATTGTCTGTAATTACGGGTGTCTAGGTGGAAGATAACCCTTGTACTTGTAAATTGGGGGTGGTGGGTAAAAGGTCCGTAGAAATACATAGGTTCCTAAACCTTGGTTTGTCACAAGCTAAGCAAGGTTTACTGTTGAAATTGAACTGTGCTGTACCACCATCTGTAGATATGTGGATGTCGAGTGTTATCTGGGCCAACGATATGGAAGAGCTATATGCTCCCCTGAAGACAAATAACTGCGATACTAAAAACATTTGGCCCACTTTTTGAGAGTACCTGTGCGATCAAATGCGAGCGGTCTAGAGCCCAAACGCAGACACCAGCAAGATGTGTAAAAATATTGCATCATAGGTTGTACCCCAAGCTGCTGTAATACGCCTTAATTCTCCTTTTATCCAAGGTTTTTATTAATGATCATGTATGTTGAATCACCTAACAAAGATTTTAAAAAAAGAAAGTCTATTCCTATGTCCCAGAAGTGAATGCTATGGCCACCTTACAGGGCACCATTGTGCACATGAAATGTGACGTGGTTTCTGATTAACTATCCGCCTATGCTTGTTTTCCTTGATATAATGGGTATTCCTTTTCTTATATTGTTAAACTACATCAGTGCTGTTGGTTATATTAGAAGATAACATATGAACCTTTTAATACATTTTCTAAAAAATATAAAGTGACTTTGAAATGGTAACTTTGTTTTTCTTCTAGATCACAAACAATAACCACATCATCACCAAACCGGTCCCGAACATCCTCAGATGAACCAGAGCGCTCCCTTCTGGATTATATTCGTCATTTAGAGGTCATCCAGCACAGATTAGGGGGATTGCATCAAGGTGGGTGTTCATTAACCTTGGATTGTTCCACGGTGTAGGTTCCCTATTCTTTGTCTGGAAATAGCAGAAATATACCCTTTGTCACCATTATACAGGAAAATGATGTCTTTAATTTGGTTTGGGAATCTGCCAAGGATTTCAAGAAAGCCATTGATAAGACATACTTCTTTTGGGGGTCTTTGTGTCCCAGACATAGGCCATTATTTGACTGCTGCTCAGGCCTCGCAGATTTTCCACTGGGTTCATCTAGGGCCTTGGATTTATTTGAGAGGGGTAGAACTAATTCCTTCTGCAAAACTCCCATTTCTAAGTAGCAGAGTAGGCTTGCTAGAGGGTTAAATTTAGTGTCTGCAAAAACTTCCCTGTAATATTGGGATATAATGGGAAGGAGTTGGAGGATCGGATCTGGTTTCAGCCCACTCTCGCCCATTACCGATATCCTTGATTTTTGATGGGTTTATAGTCTAAGGGTATAATGCATTGGATAAGAGGAGTTTTAACTACAATAGGTAGCTATTTTTAAAAGGCCGTCCCAGGAAACTAACCAGGCCTTTAAAATCAGGGAGGCAAAATTATTTAGATAGTATTGTTATATTGGTCCTCTAACATGAAATTAAGAAAGCAGACACTAAACCCCAGATTTGTCCCTTAATGGGGATCTTGATAAAGGGCCACATTTCTAAATCGTATCATATCTTGGATGGGGTTGGAGGCGAGGAGAATCTGCCGTACACGAACAAGTAGGACGAGGATTTGGGTATTATAAATGATTGACACTTGGCTAATGATATGGGCTAGCACCACAATAAAAGGTTATGTGTATAAGGTAAGCTTTCATTGGCACCTCTCTCCACACCAGCTAGGTATGATTCAACCTTTGTGCTTTTTCCTGGAGAAATTGCGGGTCCATCAGAATACTAGGTCAAATGCGGTGGACATGTACAAGAGGGCAAGGCTTTTAGAAAGAAATTACTGTTTGATCCAGTGACTCAGTGGACAGAGGAGTCTAAACGATGAAAGGCCAACTGGCTACTTTGAGAACACATCTGTTAATAGGAAGACTAGCCATTGCTCAGAATTGCAAGAACACGGAAGGATCACACATTTCATTTCGGATTTGCTCAATACGGGAAAATGGGGCAATGAAATAATTGACAGCAATAATTACTGAAAAGTTCCCTAAATTCTTTTAGAAATGGTTGTATGGAATACTGCTCACATAATGAGCAAGGTATGTAAAAACCAATCATACTGTAACATATTGTGTCACTTTGAGGGGACAGTATTGGGATAAATATATTTTTGTATGGATGTGAGCACTTTGAGCATGGCAGGAGGGATATTGCAAAATCACTGATTTTAAAATCACATAGACTACAGTGGTTGTGTATTACAAATATCTGAAAAAACTGAAGCTCCAGCAATGGGTGGCATCTCAGTGCAGTTTCAATTAAATCTGTATATTTAAGAGCAAGTATTATATATATTAACTGTCTGGCCTTTCATTGTTTTAATTGTCCATCTATAAAAGTGATTTTTTTCTATTTTTATACAAACTCAAAACTGTCTTTATAAAATGTCTGATTATTTTCAAAACACAAACTACATTTTATCAAAAATTACAAGCATTGTACTGAGGAAAAGGACAGGAGTCAACAGAAAAGAGTTGAAACAGAGGCAGTGAGGAAATGGCTTCCTCATACAAAAATCATCAATGTGTGAAAAGAAGCACGAAAGATGTCGAGTGAAGTAGAAATGTTCATGTACCTTGTGACAATACTTTACTATCAGAAATAAAGCTTGAAACTTCATTATTGCTCACATCGTTGATGCATTGGACAGAATTAACGGACAGTGAACTCCATAATAAAATGTAAAGAATTCCAAATAGACAGTCTGTATATATTATTTTTAATTGGCTTTGAAAAGTCTTCAGAGGCAGAGCTTTTCAGTGCTTATGAATTTATTTCAATATATTCCTCTGTCTCTTTAGCTGTCCTCGTCCTACTTGATCTCTCCTCTGCATTTGACACAGTCAACCACTCCATCCTCATACATAGGCTCCATGACAACCTTGGTATCTCGGAGCGGGCTTTGGACTGGCTGACCGCCTTCCTAACTGACCGTTCCTCCAAAGTCATCTTGAACACCTTCTCCTCTCCTACTTACTTCTCTACCTGTGGTGTCCCCCATGCCTCTATCCTCTCGTCTTGTATCTTTAACATCTACCTTACTCAGCTGGCACCCCTCATCTCCTCTTTCTCCCCCAACTTCCAGTGTTATGCTGATGACACACAACTCTTCTTCAAACTTCCTGCTGACCCTTTTGCACCTTCCAATTTCCCTGACTGCATTTCTGCCATCCAGGCCTGCTGCACTTCCAATGATCTCTGCCTCATTGCCAGCAAAACGTAGATCATTCCCATTGGGACCCCTCCTCCCGCGTTCTTCCCTTCACTCTGGTCTTCCTCCATGGGCTCTCCCCCTGCTACCTCTTCTGAAGCCATAAACCTTATAGTAATCTTCGACTCCTTGCTCTCCTTCCTCCCTCACACCCATGACATTGCCAAGAAATCTGACTTTCAGGTCTTCCTTTTCAATTGAAATAGTCTCCTCCTGAATCTACCCTCTTCCACTCTGCCTCCCCTCCAGCTAATCCAGAATAGGGCAGCAAGACTTATCCTTGGCCTTAACTCCAGTGACCGCATCTCTCCTGCCCTAAAAAGTCTTCACTGGCTCCTGGTTGATTCACTGATTAAATTCAAATTCCTCTGTATCACCCACAAGGCTGTCTGGGGCCGGGGACCACACTATCTAACAGCCTCCCTCTTCGTCTTGAGCAGGGCTTTCTTAAATTCCAGAAGCTCCTCAGACTTTCCTCTTTACCTCGTCCTCCCCCCCCCCCTCTCCTCTGCTAATCTCAGTTGCTTGTTTGGTGTTCAGGGCCCTTATGCATAGTTGGGGCCCTGACCTCCCACAACAAATTCCCCCCAGCTTCTGCTATCCTCAGCACTTGCCTCGGCTCACCCTCCACCCTGGAGGCTTGCACTTACCTTCATTGCACTTACCTGTTGCTCACCCATGAGCACCCCAGCACCTATCCCATTCCCCTCCCTTCTGCACTTGCACGTTCTGAACACTCGCAATGCATAGTAGGTTCGTCATTCCCCCTCCCCCCCCCACCGTATTTACTATTTGTTATATTTTTCATTGTTTCTCATCCCCTGCCCCCTCCCTGTTACCTTGCGGGCGCTTTGCAACAATATTTACTTGCTGTATAAGCGCGTAACAAGCGAACAATAAATAAATAAACCATAGAGGAGAACTTGAAGTGCAGGTTAGTAGCTTTTCCTTATGTGCTTAGCCGTGGGCCAAATGTGAAATGTTTATACCTGGCTCTGATCAAGGATTTGTCTTGTCTGTGCTTTGCTTAAAGCTGGTTAATGCCCCTGCTTGTAAGGAGGGATTTCTCAGTTTCTCCAGCATTGGAGCTTTCATGGATTCACATGCTTAGAATATTCCCCGGCTTTGTTAGAAGGCGCGGACGGAACTGTGCCCTGCGTTTGGAAAATCTCCAACATCTGCTCCCTCAAGGCAACCCATTCCTTTGGAACCAAGGATTTAGTTGGACAAGCCACTTTCCTTGCAGCGCCATCCTCTGAGGAGAACGGGGAAGGCGACCAGTGACGGCGCTTCCTAGAATGCCGAGATGAGGAGGACAAATGGCGGAAACCACTCTGGGACCGAGACCCCCCGGGACTCCTTCCGATGCAGAGTCACCCCTTGAATCGTCGGTGGCCATACCCTTGGACTTGGATTTACGGGACTTACTGGGTTTCGAACCCCTAGCTACCTGAAGCTTTCCCTTACTCTCCCGCAAGGCCTTATCAGTTACCGACTGGCATTTCGAACAGTCGTCGGTGTCATGACTCTCCCCCAAGCACCACAAACAAATGAGATGCGGGTCGGTAATCGACATCGTAGACTTGCAGTCCCGGCAAGTCTTAAAACCAGACGGCGGTGTCAGAGGGGTCGAACAAGAAGACATATTCACTAGGAATACACGAGGCGCACAGAGTCTCCGAAGCAAACACGTTTGCGGAAAAAACAGAACTGAGGCTATGGGTGCCATGCGTCCTATTTATAATATCCGGTGATGCCGCCCTCGATGGAGGCCTTCGAGGGACATCTACCGACGCAGGACACCCTCTGCCGAAAAAGTTCCGAAGTACACAGCTGTGGACATTACATGTCAAAGATGTAGAATACGTTGGAGGACACAATCCATTCGAAAACCGCAGCTTCACAGCAGAAAGGGAATAGTTTCTTACCTGTAACTCCATTTCTCCAGCATTGGTATATTTCATGGATTCACATGCTTAGAATATTCCCCGTCGTCAGGCTGGGGATCATCGGTAAGTTATATAGACATTTTCCATAGGAAAAATTCCAACACTTTTGTGTCCTATCTACGTCGTTTTGGCCCGCGCATGCCGGTGCCACTAGGACGTAGAGGTATATATAGCCCCTCCCCCGTGACTCCCTCAGATTTCAACCGTCTTCCAAAGTAGTGGGATTACCTCGCATATCTGCTATTTGGTTAGGTTGTACTTTCTACTTCTGCGACTGTTTTTTCTTCTCGAAAAAATGTCTGGAAAGGCGTGGTTTCGTCCGTGTGCTACATGCGGTCTAAAGAAGGTGTCTTCATCCTCACCACACAGCGGACACATGTGAAATCTGTCAGGGCTCCTCCCAGAAGACCCTCAAAGACTGAAAAAGACGCCTTGTCGATTGGCTCAATGACGGGGCGGGTGCGTACCCGGCATCGGAGGTGGGCTCCACGGCCTCGAGAAGTAATTCAGAACCCCCGACAAAGAAGCCGCGTTCTGCTGAAAAACGCCCCTCGGAGAAGCATTCGGAGAAACTTTCGAAGGCCCCCTCTTCACACAAGGCGTCGTCTTCTTCTTCCTCGTTTAAAAAGGAGAGAAAAGAACCATCTAAATCCTCCTCAGGAGACCGTCATAAGTCTACCTTGAGTCGAGAGGCCTCGGCCAGCAAGTCTGGCCCGAAAGCGGCGGAAACACCTCAAGGCCCTGCGCCACTTGCTTCGTCGACGGCCCGCTCGTCGACGCCTGCGTTATCAGCGGCTCCTCCCAGGGTTCAGGCTGCGGCTGTAGGAAACATATCGTCGTCGACAGTGGTTCCGTCTATGGGATGGCAACTGGAGGTTTTCGACCCCGTTCCGCCTGAGGCCCTGCTGCAACCAGAGGCGGCTTTTTCCATCTCGTCGGCTGACGGGGAACGTGGCCCGGTCGCGCACCCAACCGATCTGGGGTTGCAACCAACCAGTGCGGTGATGCTCTTGAGTGGGGGTACCATCCTTATGACGTCGTCATTACTGAACCCCCAGGCAGTTCTGTCCTTGGAGGTGCTAAATACGCTACAGAAGCTGTTAGAGCGTTAGGATACGCTTATACCTCAGCCCAGTGCCCCAGCAGTGCTACATTCCACGCCACTCGTTGACGAGCCGAGCCGGGCCCGGCTCCTTGCTCGACGACCAGGATTACTGCCGCTTCCCAAGCTGCGGAAGACCTCGCCCACAAGAAGAGGGAGAACTACCGGACTCTGATTCAGACCGCGGTGGGTCGGGTTCAGACATCTCACTATCCCCCTCAAGGGACCCAACATGGGACTCTGAAGCGGAAATGGAAGCTCCGAGAAGTCCGGAGCAGCCATCACCACCTGACGACGTGGGGGTGTTCCATGCTATGATATGATGAGTAAGGCGTGTGCTGAGTTTGGCCTAGTGCCTGAAGAAGAGAAAAAGGATTGTTATCGTTTTGATCATATGGGCAAGAGAAGAAAATCCATATTCGCCATCCCTATTTTAGACCATGTCTGGCAAGAGGGCCTGAAGACCATGCGGCATCCTTCCTCGGAACCGGCAGTAAAAGGTCGGTTGGAGAAGAAATTCAAGGCTCCGGAATCGACTCCCAAGTGCTTGACGTCTCAACCTTCGCCGGAATCGGTGGTATCTGCGGCGGCGACTAGAAAGGCCAGGTCTCAACATAAATGCACAACTCCGCCGGACAACGAAGCCAGGAGGCAAGACGCTTTTGGCAAGAAGGTGCTGTCGGTCGGCGCAACTACAGTTAAAGCAGCCAACTTCTTGGCGATTATGTCTAGGTATGACAGGGAAATGTGGCACCAGCTGGCTCCTATCTTGGAACATTTGCCCGAAGAACATAGAAAGTCTGCCATGTTGCTAGTACGGGAAGGAGAAGAGGCCTCCAACCATGCTATAAACATTGCTGTCGACCTAGCCGAGTCCGGATCTAAGCAAATCAATAATGGCGTAGTACTACAAAGACAAGCCTGGCTCAAGTGCACTGCGTTCAGACCGGAGGTGCAATATAAAGTCTTAGATATGCCGTGTGAAGGGGAACTACTGTTTGGTGAAAAAGTTGATGAGGCCTTGAAAGGCATGAAAGAGGATACCGACACGGCGCGGTCACTCGGAGCCCTCCAGAGTGGTAGGAATTTTCGTTCCTTTCGTCCTTTCAGAGGGGCTTCTGGTAACTCCCGGTTTGGGTCATCTAGAGACCGATTTTTCAACAGACCCTCCTACTCGTCCCAAGGCTACAGAAGTGCGGCCCCGTCTTCTCGTAGAGGCAGAGATTACCAGACCTCCAGACGGCGGGGTGCCTACCCTTCGTCGACGAAAGATAAACAAGCCAAGAACCAACAATGACATGTTTCAGGACGTCCTGGGGAGCCATGTGTCTCGTCACGTCGACGAGTGGGAGCGCATAACAGACCAATGGGTTTTGGACACGATTCATCTAGGCCACTCTCTACAGTTCAAGGACAAGCCACCACACATTCCACCGGTGTCCTCGGCTCAGCCCCACCTTCAAATACAACTGCAGGAGGTGGCGCTTATGCTGCAGAAAGGGGCTATAGAACTGGTCCCGGTGGCAGAAAAAGGACAGGGAGTGTACTCCCGTTACTTTGTCGTTAAGAAACCAAATGGAAAATGGCGTCCCATTCTGGATCTACGAGCACTCAACAAACTGCTCAAGAATTTTAAATTCAAAATGCTTACGTTCCAGGAGGTGATCCGATCGATACAACCCAGAGATTGTCGTCGCTAGACCTTCAGGACGCATACTTCCATATCCCGATGCGTCGACGACACAAACGATTTCTGCCACTATCAGTTCAAGGTCCTCCCGTTCGGACTAAAATCGTCCCCCAGGACGTTCACCAAATGTCTGGCTCCAATAGCAGCCTGGTTAAGAAAGGAAGGTCACCATGTGTACCCTTATTTGGACGACTGGCTTGTGAGCGGATTGTCTCCGGACAGGGCACAAGAAAGCCTAGATGCCACCATGTCCCTCCTACAACGTTTGGGCTTCACAGTGAACTTCGACAAGTCCTCATTAAAGCCATCAAGGACCTTGGTCTTTTTGGGGGCAGATTTCCACACACAGTCAGGGTTGGTGAGGCCATCCCTCGAAAGGATTCACAAACTGCAACAAAAGGCATCGGAATAGAAGGTCGACACCAGTGTGTCAGTGCGAAGGTACATGTCCCTGCTGGGGACCATGTCGTCCTGCATACCCTTGATCGACAGTTGTCGCCTCTTCATGAGGCCTCTTCAGGAATTCTTGGCGGATCGATGTCAAGGGCACTGGTCGGACAAGTTGACTATCAACGGCCAGCTCGTGCAGGCTCTTCAATGGTGGAGAATTTCCATACATCTGACGAAGGGAATGCCCCTGCTGGAACCTGCGTTCCAGTGGACAGTGGTGACGGATGCTTCTCTAACTGGGTGGGGAGCTCATCTGGAGTCCCTACAGGTTCAGGGTCATTGGTCATCGGAAGAATCCGCCCTTCACATCAATCTGCTAGAGTTGAGGGCGGTGCGTTGGGCCCTGAAATCCTTTCTACCACAGATAAAGGGCTCAGTGGTAAGAATCATGACAGACAACACGACAACAATGTTTTATCTACGAAAGCAGGGAGGAACTCGCTCCAGGATCCTGTCGATGGAAGCCCAGGAGATCTGGCATTGGGCCCTCCAACACGACATACATCTGTTGGCGTTCCACTTACCAGGAGTAAAAAATGTACAAGCAGACGCTCTCAGCAGGGAGATGAATCGTCTACACGAATGGGAACTGAACGACCAACAACTGCACCTTGTCTTTGCGAAATGGGGTCATCCGGCCCTCAATCTCTTTGCGACGAGAGACAACAAGAAATGCTCACAATACGCGAGCAGGTGGCCACAACAAGACTCGCTAGGGGACGCGTTCTCCTTCCCGTGGACGGGCAAGTTTCTGTATGCCTTCCCCCCTATTTCCTCTCCGTCGGACTCTGCAATGAATCCACAGATATCCATGTCGGATGATCCTGGTGGCCCCGTATTGGGCCAGACAAGTGTGGTTCTCCGATCTACTTCACCTTTCAGCGGCAGAACCAATGAGGTTCCAAAAGATCTCCAACCTTCTGTCTCAGGAGAAAGGGGTCGTTTGGCATCACGACCCAGACAGCCTCAGTCTGACGGCCTGGCTCCTGATTTCTCCGAGTTTGGCGCGTTAGCGATTCCAGCGGATTGTCGCCGCATTTTGCAAGCTGCAAGGGCACCTTCCACGAACGCTTCATATTCATACAAATGTAAAAGGTTCTGCATATGGTGCGCAGGTCAACCAGGTTTGGTCCCGCTGACGATCACACCGGAACAGCTTCCTACCATGTTGCTCCTGGCTAAAAACGGTTTGTCTGTTTCATCCATAAAGGTGCATCTGGCTGCCATCTCGAGATTTACTCGGAAGAGACATTCAACTCCATTGTTCATTGACCGCCTAGTTAAACACTTCCTTAAAGGGTTGTTTCGAACCTTTCCTCCCACAAATAAGTTTCCTCCGATCTGGAGTCTAAACCTGGTTCTGGCAGCCCTGATGAAACCCCCTTTTGAACCAATGTCGTCGACATCATTAACATTTTTGTCTTGGAAATTGGCTTTCCTGGTGGCCATTACTTCAGCTCGACGTCTGTCAGAAATACAAGCTTAAGTGATTGACCCTCCATATTTGAGGTTTTTCAGTAATAAAGTTGTGCTGGCCACTAACCCGCATTTCATACCTAAAGTGCCTCCCATGTTCCATAAACATGCTTCTATAGTGTTGCCTACATTTTTTCCAACAACGTCTTCGGTGGCGGAGAAGACTCTCCATACATTGGACGTGAAAAGAGCTTTAAAATTTTATCTCCATCGCACTCAAAGCTTCAGAGACACGAGACAACATTTCGTAGCTTATGGTCCTGCGGCTAAGGGTAAGGCGATCTCCAAACAAGGACTATCCAGATGGGTGTCTTCGGCTATTTCTTATTGTCATTCCAAGGCCTGAAAACCGCTAGAAAAGCGTCCAAGGGCCCATTCGACGAGTTCTGCGTCGTCGTCGACGGCGTTGTGGTCCGGAATTCCGCTAGCGGGAAATCTGCCAGGCGGCTTCCTGGTCGGTACCACACATTTACCCAGCATTACTGTCTCGCACAGCAACATGCTGACGATACACAGATGGGGCGTGCAGTACTACGTCACCTGTTCCAATAAGGTAAGCCCCAAGTAGGGGTTACACCCTTCGGCCACTATGCTTTAAAGTGTCGTGTCTTTCACTGTTAACATACTATAATGTAATGTGTTGCCATGGTAAATATGCATTGTGATTATTGTGATGTTGGTTTGCATACACGCCTCCAATGTTGGGGGATACTGCTATACAATCTATTCTAAGCATGTGAATCCCTGAAAGATCCAATGCTGGAGAAGGCAATAGTTTCTTACCTGTAACTCCATTTCTCCAGCATTGTTATCTTTCATGGATTCACATGCGCCCGCCTGCCTCCCCTGAGTATGCAAACCAGAGATCCCCCCATAATACTTTGGGGGCCGAAATCTGAGGGAGCCGCGGGGCCGGGGCTATATATACCTCTACGTCCTAGTGGCGCCGGCGTGCGTGGCCCAAAACGTCATAAATAGGACACAAAAGTGTCGGAATTTTTCCTATGGAAAATGTCTATATAACTTACTGAGGATTCCCAGCCTGACGACGGGGAATATTCTAAGCATGTGAATCCATGAAAGATACCAATGCTGGAGAAATGGAGTTACAGGTAAGAAACTATTCCCTTTCTGCTGTGAAGCTGCGGTTTTCAAATGGATTGTGTCCTCCAACGTATTCTACATCTTTGACATGTAATGTCCACAGCTGTGTACTTCGGAAACTTTTTTGGCAGAGGGTGTCCTGCGTCGGTAGATGTCCCTCGAAGGCCTCCATCGAGGGCGACATCACCGGATATTATAAATAGGACGCATGGCACCCGTAGCCTCAGTTCTGTTTTTTCCGCAAACATGTTTGCTTCGGAGACTCAGTGCGCCTCGTGTATTCCTAGTGAATATGTCTTCTTGTTCGACCCCTCCGACACCGCCGTCTGGTTTTAAGACTTGCCGGGACTGCAAGTCTACGATGTCGATCACCGACCCGCATCTCATTTGTTTGTGGTGCTTGGGGGAGAGTCATGACACCGACGACTGTTCGAAATGCCAGTCGGTAACTGCTAACGCCTTGCGGGAGCGTAAGGGAAAGCTTCAGGTAGCTAGGGGTTCGAAACCCAGTAAGTCCCGTAAATCCAAGTCCAAGGGTATGTCCACCGACGATTCAAGGGGGTGACTCTGCATCGGAAGGAGTCCCGGGGGGGTCTCGGTCCCAGAGTGGTTTCCGCCATTCGTCCTCATCTCGGCATTCTAGGAAGCGCCGTCACTGGTCGCCTTCCCCGTTCTCCTCAGAGGATGGTGCTGCAAGGAAAGTGGCTTGTCC
Organism: Ambystoma mexicanum; assembly: GCF_040938575.1. Lineage (NCBI taxonomy): Eukaryota > Metazoa > Chordata > Amphibia > Caudata > Ambystomatidae > Ambystoma > Ambystoma mexicanum. Next base: position 901,845,510 of record NC_090931.1, on the reverse strand, counting down.
AACTAAATCCTGGGTTCCAAAGGAATGGGCTGCCTTGAGCGAGCAGATGTTGGAGATTTTCCAAACGCAGGGCACAGTTCCGTCCGCGCCTTCTAACAAAGGCGGCAAGGAACGGACATGATCCGTGGCTCGCACGCCTTCGGGCTCAGGTCCTCACACGATCCTCATCGGGAACCTTTGAGGTCCCGTTCGGACAAGGCTCAGGATGGTTGCAAGAGACGTGCTTCCAGGTCTCGGTCTTCGTCCCCAGCGAGACAGCAGAAACCTGCTAAGGGCTCGAGGACGCAGTCTACTCCATCGGCGCCCTCAACGCCTTCAGGGCCTTTTAGCTGTAATTTACCGTTGGGGATCCCTGGTACTGTTTTTCCTCCAAGGAAGGCTACTTCCAAGTCTGTAAGGCCTGTAATGGACTCCAGACCCTCGGCTGTTCGGAGACAGGACTTTTACCTCCCTCTGGATGACATCTATGAGGAGGAGGAGAGATAGGATTTAGATCTTGACCCTGTTGAACATGATGTGACTCCTGTCTTTTCTGGGGATAGCTAATTGGAAGATTTGAGACAATCTCTTCATGACACTAGTGGCCTGGACACTTCACCTAAGGTGGAATTTGGCTGGCCTGAGCCTGGGGCTCATGCTGAGTCGTCGTACAGGAGACTTATGGCTAGAGTAATAATAATAATAATAATAATTTCGCATTTATATAGCGCTACGAACCCTCAGGTATCTTGAGCGCTGCTTATTATTACCCACGGTGTGTGGTGCTCATTTATCGACCTCGGAAGGATGAAAGGCTGAGATTGGCGCTGCCGGGATTCGAACCTGCATCAGCAGGTTCTGCACGGATGCCAACGGGAGCTCTCTACTCGCTGTGCCACTTGACCGGAGTAACTGAATACCTTGGTTGGTCCAGTCCTCTTGAAGCTTTTATTCAGGATGACTTAACGGACATTTTGGATCAAGGTCCGTCCTCTGACCCGGTGTTGCCATTTCATTTGACCTTGCAGAAAAGGGTGGCGGCTGCTTGGCAGGCCCTGGAATCTCTTCCGGCAGTTAACAAATCGTTAACTAAAACCTTCCGCTAGTGACCACAGCTACCTTTCAACTCACCCAACTCCCGTGAGTTTGGTGGTTCAGGTGGCTAGGGCCACCTTGAGGCAGGCGGCGTACCCTACCATCCCTCCTGATAGGGACAACAAACGCTTTCACGGTTGGGCACGCAAGGTGTTTTCTGCGGGGAATATGGCGCTAAAATCAGCCAACTCCACTTGTGCATTGGCAAGATTTTCACACTCTGTGGAACTGTTTCTCTTGCGGCTGAGCATATTCGTGAGTGGGGAGAAAGGAATGGGTTCCTTGCTCTCGTGCAAGATGGCAAGGATGCCATGTGTGAATCCCTTCAGTCAGTTTTGAACGCGATTGACAGTGTTAGCCGGTCCATGGCTGCGAGCACCGTTATACGCAGATTTGCGTGGTTGCGGAAGTCAGGTTTTGCTCCGGATGTGCAAGCCTGTCTTTTGAACATGCCCTTTGAGGGCGCGCATTTGTTTGGCAGCAAGGATGACGAGAGCATTGAGAGGTTGCAGACCTCAAAAGCTGCAGCAAAATCTTTAAGCGCAGCTGTGCGTCAACCTCTGCCTTTTCGTCCTAGGGGACAGCAGTGGAGTGGAGGCTCTTTTCGTTACTACTCCTCCTTTGGTTGAACGAGAGGAACGCCAGTCAAAGGGGTCAGCGTAGAAGTACCCGTGGTGGTCGGGGAAATAGAGATGCCAAAGCCTCTTGGGCAGCTGCCTCTTTGCTTTCAGGCGCTGCCGCAGCCACTTCAAAACAGTCATGAGGCCATGTCCCATGGTTCGCCGGTTGGGGGCAGACTGTCTCAGCATCTCGAAGAGTGGCAAGCTATTACTTCGGATGCGTGGGTTCTGGATACAATCGCCCACGGCTACTGCCTTCCCTTCCTAAAGCGGCCTCATGACAATCCACCGGGGAATCTCTTTGAAGCTCCCGGATCCGGTCCTTGTGCAGGAAATCTTGACCCTGCTAGATAAAGGCGCTTTAGAACTAGTGCGTGTAGCAGAGAGGAACAAGGAATGGCATTCCCCTTATTTTTTTATCCCAAAGAAAGACAGGGGATTGAGACTCATCCTGGACTTGCGTTATTTGAACAAACTTCTCAGAAAGGACAAGTTCAAGATGGTCACTCTTTCTCAAGTCCTCCAGGCCCTTCAACTTCAGGATTGGTTGGTGTCTCTGGACCTATAGGATGCTTACTTTCATGTGCCGATTCATCCCAAGCACAGAAAGTACCTGAGATTTGCAGCTGGCGACTCACACTTTCAGTTTCGGGTCCTGCCGTTCGGATTGACCTCGGTCCGAGGGTCCCCAAGCTAATGGTGGTGGTGGCAGCGTATCTCAGACGAGGGGGGGATTCACATTTACCCCTACCTGGACGACTGGCTAATCTGTGCGCGTTCTTCCGAGCAAGCATTGGATCACATCGGTCTCAACTGCCGCTCCCTATACAGGCTGGGCTTCTCCCTCAATTTCAAGAAGTCACATCTGACACCTTCCCAACAGCTCCAGTACATCAGGGCTGTGTTGGACACGTCCTTGGGAAGTGCTTGCTTCCCAAGGTGAGGGCTCATCACATTGTGCAGATGGTGGACAAGTTTCATGCAATGGGTTCTCAGGATGCAGTGGTCGCAGTTCTCAGGCAAGATGTCGGATCCCGTTCATATTCCACTCTCGGTCTCCCAGGATCTTTTGTGGTGGGTCAACGAGGGGAACTTGATGAAGGGGGAGCCGTTTTGGCAACCGTGGCCGGAGGTCACTGTAGTGACAGACGCTTCCCTCACAGGATGGGGAGCTCATGCTGCAGACGACCACCAGCGGTCGTTGGTCTCCATCAAAGTCCAAACTCCACATCAACCTGTTAGAGCTGAGGGCCATCGGGCTGGCTCTGAAGGCTTTTCTGCCGTCTGTGCGGGGGGAAGAGTGTCCTGATCATGACGGACAACTCAGTGGCCATGCATTGGATAGGTGCCACACGTTATGGAGGAAAAAACATAAACTGAGGCTATGGGCGCCCTGCGTCCTATTTATAACATCCGGTGACGTCGCCCTCGGCGAAGGCCTTCGACGGACATCGAATCGACGCAGGACGCCTTCTGCCAAAAAAGTTTCCAAAGTACACAGCTGTGGACATTACATGTCAAAGATGTGGAATACGTTGGAGAAACATCCAATCTGAAGAACGTTACCAGTTGGAAAGAGGCTTGTTCTACTATTGCATGCCTGACTTGAAGTTCCTTATTTTTCTAGCTTTTTTATCCAAGGTGCTGCACGAATTACAAAATAACTGTACAATAATTATAAACTAATCGTGTATATACGCAGTTATTAAACCTTAAAAGAACACTAAGGAACAGTAAGAAAAGCTAATGACAAAAACTGTATTTGTAAACATATTTTCAACTTGGGATGTAGAACAAAGACGCATATCAAGTGAACGTGTTCTATTAGATAGGTTCTGAAGTTTGGAATGAATGAAAACGAGAGGCTGCACAAGAAGACCTTACTGCCAGCACTTTGCATTTTCTCGCATGTTAGGTCCTAGGCAGACACATATTTCCCATAAATATCAATTAATAATTGCAGGGCCTTTCGTGTTCAGGCATCAATCACTGTCATCCCTATAAGATAATGCAGGGATGCATTCGGTTCCTATGTGTGGGACAACTCCAGACACTTCCATCTTATGGTTAAACTGTTTAATAGAATATGCACCCCTGCAGAACACAGCTATTTGCTACAAAGAGTTATGTACAGAGTTATGTACAGTGATCTACCTTCATTTGCATTCTGGACTATTGCTACATTCCTTTAATGAAAAGCAAATATTTTCAGCAAATGGTCAGGAATTCCCATTGTTGTTATGATATTGCATAATTTTCTTCAGTAAACAGGTGAGTGCTTTTCTCCAAAGAGATCATGAGATCATGTATATTCTGAATCTAGAATCATCCTCCTTAATTCATATGTGAATTGCTTTTCTGTGTTTACTATCTTTTTCCTGAAGCCATATTGAGCCTACACCATTATTCTCCTACCCTCCAAGGATACTTGGACGTTTGGTTCATTCTGTCACCAACCATGATTGGCGATGAGTTGGCAGTGCAAGAGGCAGTGTGTTTTCTGTTTGAACAAGTTTTTCAGTCCAAAGAAGTTGTAACTAAATCCATGTCTCAGGATCTAATTATTTGGTGCTCTATTTTATTAAGGGGATAAGTGACAGATTGTAACGAAATCCTTGCAAAATATTTCTCTTTCTGTGGCAGTAGAACAATGTGTCAATAAGGATATACAGGGGTATATAGCATCTTATGTCCTTGTGTATACCGTTGATCTCCTTTTGCAGTCTGCAATTGAGAATTCTGACAGAAAAGCTGGCAGCAAGAGGAAGGAGACCTGGAAGACATGATAATCTTAAACAGCCAGATGAAAAAGACTTTGGCCTGTAGATTCTCAAACTCAGTTTGGTGAAACGGATGCTATTTCTGGAGCGGAAACATCAAGTGTCCAACATTACGGATACATCCCATGTCCGGTTGGAACAGAGCTCATCTAGATTGCGATTAGGTGCATAACAGCATCATGGCTCAAGATGGAAACCACTTCAAATCAACATAGCCGAGTTGAGGGCACTCGGTGGGATTTCAGTGATTTTCAGACATTGCTGGTGGAGAGTCCGGATTCAGATGGACAATAATATGACAGTTTTACATTTTAAAGCCAGGGTGATCAGATATGTGGAGTTAACACATGGTGGTCAAGCACCGTGGCAGTGGGCATGCAAACATCAGGTAAAGGTTTCTGCCATTCACCTGGCCATGTCGCTGTCAATGCAAATGGGGTCTCCTGGTCGGTCCCTCTGATGACGACCATTTGCCTGAAGGCTACGATTCTGATCATGAAGGCAGTCTTGGGAGCCCTATCTACCAGTTGACCCGCATAGGTGCTTCAGCGCAGAGCCATTGCGCGCAGCACCATTCATGACTCCGCCAGTGCTCAGGGACATGTCACTAGACATTCGGACTACCCTCCATTCCTTAGTGTCAGATACAGCCGAGGTTAAGAATACCGGCATCCCTGGGGCCTGAGCCAGTCCACAGCCCCCTCCTCGCCCTCCCCCCCACCCCCCTGGCCAGCGGCTAGAAGTCCTTCCAGGGCTAGTCCACCTAGGCCAAAGCAGCAACCTAGCACTGCTAGGCCGAAGCGGCCAGGACCCCCAGGAGCCTTTTAACTCTGGTGGTAGAGGAGCCAGCACGCACAGATACAGGTACTGACATGGACACTACAGAAACACATACGGATGACTATGTCCCAGTGGATGGGGAGCTGATTGGTGCCGATGAACCTGCCAGGGCGTCGCCCCCAGACCGGGTTGGCTCTTTTCATGCCATGATCTCGAGGACATCTGCTCTCCTCAATCTGGTCCCGGAGGAGAAGAAAATGGGGTTCCTTTTTCAACGCTGGGAGTCTTCACGCAAGATCGTCATATCAAGCCCTCTGCTGGATGAAGTTTGGGAGGAGGGTTTGGACCTGATGAAGACGCCAAATACCGCTCCTCCCAAAAGGGGCAGGCTGGAGAAGAAGTACAGGGCTTCCCGACTTAGCCCCTTGGTGCTTGAGATTGCAGGCTTCTCCAGACTATGTGCTGTCTGCCGCCGCCAGCAAGAGTTCAGCAAACCCATCATCCTTGTCCATGGTGCCTCCTGACCAGGAGGGGAAGAAGCGTGATGCAGTGGGTAAGTGCATAATTTACACCAGGGCTTCCACAGACAAGGCTGCCAAGGCCCTGTCTATAATGTCCCGAAATGACCGGGAGTTCTGGTATATGCTTGTACCAATCTTGGACTTCCTGCCAGACGACAAGAAGGCTGATGCCCTGGCCCTGTTCCAGGAAGGCGAGGTGACCTCGGACCATGCCATCACAGTAGCGTTGGATCTTGCGCACTCTGGCTTCCGCCAGATGGGCAACGAGGTGGCCCTTCGGCCCCAAGGGTGGCTGAAGGCTGCGGACTTCAGAGCAGACGTACAGTCCAAGGTGGTGGACATGCCTTTCGATGGGAACAATTTGTTTGGAAAGGCTGTGGACGAAATACTCCAATCAGTCAAGACCGACCTGAAGATGGCACAGTCCCTTGGGACACGGAGGAAGAGGAGATCTTTGTCCTTTCGTTCTCCAGATGGAAGTTGGGCAGGTCCTCAAAGGGTAACTCTGCACCCTATCACCAGCCCTCTCACTCTACCGCTCAGCAAGCCTACAGGGGGCACTCACAAGCCTTTGGCAGAAGAGGACAGCATTGTCACCCGCAGGCCAGGATGCAGCCGCTCAAGCAGGCCTGAACCAGCCTTGGATTCGGGCCCCCACTTTCGCCGCCCAGTTAGCATCCGGCTAGCAAACTTTGTGGAAGACCATCACCACAGACAAATGGGTGCTGGATGTTCTCCATCAGGGGCACACCTTGGAATTCCAACACAGGTTTCCTTGCATTCCTCTGGTGGTGCATCTAAAACTGCTCATCGCCCAACTGCTGCAGATGGTTCAGGCCACGTTGAGAAAGGGAGCAATAGAGCCCGTCCCTCAGCAATTCTGGGGCTCCAGGAGTGTACTCCAGATACTTTTTGGTACAAAAGAAGTCGGGTGGGTGGCGGCCGATCCTAGACTTAAGGCACCTCAACAAGTACTTGAAGTCCCAGAAGATCGGGATGGTCACATTGCAGCACATGCTCGGCCAGCTGGATGAAGGGGATTTCCTGGCGACATTGGACCTGGAGGACGCCTACTTTCACGTCCCCTTTCATCCAAAGCCCCGAAAGTTACTTCCATTTGTGGTCCAGGGACGGAACCATCAGTTCAATGCCCTGCCCTTCAGCCTGAAATCAGCACTGAGGGTGTTCACGAAGTGCTTGGCTCCAGTGGCAGCGCATCTACGTCTCGAGGGCATCCACTTCTACCTTTTTCTTGATGACTGGATCATCTGCTCCCGCTCTCACACGCTGGCAATCCAGCACACTGTGGAGACCATTCACCTTCTGCATGGAGCCATCGCAGAACGCCTGTCTCAACACGGTTGCATGCCTGGCTACCCACTCGGAGGAGAGGGTGACGGCCATCCTTGGGAAGGTGCAACGTCTGTCATCGGCACTACCCGCGGCTGTGCGAGCCATCAAGGGCGCTGTTTGGGGATGATGTCCTCCTACATCCACCTCGTTCCATTCTGCAGGCTCTGGATGAGACCTTTTCAAGAGTTCCAGGATGCTCAGTGGCTGCAAGTCAGAGGCGTTTGGACAAACAAGATTGCCCTCAACCAAGAGTTCTGACCGGCTCTGCAATGGTGGGGTGTGCGCCCACATCTGATGCAGGGTAGCTCCTTTTCAGATCCCACCGTACCAAGCCACGGTAACCACAGATGCCTTTCTGGAGGGTTGGGAGGCCCACACCTGACACTCGCACAGCAGAGGCCTCTGACACCCGGCGGAGAAAGACCTTCACATCAACGTCCTGGAACTGAGCAGTTTTCTGGCCCCTCAAATCATTCCTGCCTCAACTGCGGGTAAAGTGGTGGGGATCTTCAGACTAAACAAAACACAAGGGACTGTTTATGGGATTGCCAATTGTGCGTTGCCCAATATCGTAGTCGCACCGAAAAAAAAACACAGCTTGTCATCTGGGAATAGATTGCAAAAGGGCCAGTTACTTTGGGCTTTCCAACTCGTCTATGATGCACTGTGATGTACTAAAAGACCATCAGTCTACGCATGTGTCTGCTGCCTTACAGATGAAGGACATTGTTTTCTTTAATGGGTTTTCTCTGTATTGGCAGGTGCAGGTTTTACTAAAAACAAGGAAGATGGCGTTCTTCGATAGGTTCCTCTCAGGAGGTTTCCTTCTGGAAATGGACCCCTTGGTTTATTACAGTGGGGATCCTTTATAGGAACAAACAGAGCCTGTGCGGATAGAAATTTGCACTAGGTCAGGTCGTTCTACAGCCGACCGGTTTCTGTGGTGCTATGTGGGTAGGCCACATTCCTCAGGGCTAGAATCGGGGCACCACCGTGTGCGTCTTCTTTATTCACAAAAAGCAGCGTTGTCTGCATTAAATCTGTGCCTCTCCCTGTAGGGATGACAGGAGGGAGGGGTGAGAGATAGGACAGGGGGTAAATATCCATTTTACAACCTCTATCATAGGCATGTTACAAAACACTGCATTGTTACATTTGTTTAACAATGAGAGGGGTAAGGGCTAACCCTCTCTAGGTGGTAGGAGGCTCTCTACAGGAGAGGTGAGGTGGCCTGGGACCTAGGGGTCAAACAACAGTAATTACTGTCAAGCTCAATGCTAAGTAGAAAATACCACAATTGTCTATAGCTTAAACCAATTTGTGCCTTGAACACTGTTTTAGCTGCACGCGCAATGCGTTGCAGCTCAGATCTCTGCAAGTATACTTAAAGTACTTTCATCCCTTTGCTCTCGTGAGGAGCCCGCGTGCGTGTCTCTCAACCACATGTGTGGGGGAGTGACTGGCCGCACGCCGGTTCTGTATCGTGCGCTTACCTTCTGCGAGAGTCCGTAGTGGTCTTGCGGGCCGCGCGCGAGAGATTTCTTTGCTGCGGCTCGCAAGACCACTCTGTTTATGGTAACCATGGCACCACGCATTACGTGGTTGTGGTTCCAAAATGCCCGCTCTGCGTGGGATTGCCGGCAGCCATTTTGGAGTCGGGCGTGTGGCCTGAACCCAATGGTAGGGGAGAAACTGCATCTACCCGGGGGAGGGCATATAATCTACATGGCTAACATGTCAACTTGTAGTCTGAGTGTGGACGCAAGCTCCAGCATAAATGCACACGTTTAGCCCCACGTTTGCAGGTCTCATGTGGATGGAAGTGGTTAACATACGGAACCCGAAAAAAACAGTGGGCACAATGGTACACCGGGGATGGTTGCAGGTTAACAAGACACATATTCACATCGTGCTGACTGCTACGGGTCCACATCGCACAGGACAGAACATTCAGCTGCTATGGCTTTAGAGAAACAAGTGTTAATGTTATCAAATGATGGCCAAGGTTTGCCAACTGGTGGCTTCATTGAGCCCAAACTTGTCTGTCTGTAGACAGAAAATGTCAAGCACCCCTGCACCATTTTGCCTGTTTTTTCTGCAAGTATACTCACACTTTACTATCCCACAGAATCCCCAACTAAAAGACAAATATGTCCGAAGCAAGATGCTTGGCTTTTTGCAGAAGACCTGGTAGAAACCATCCTGTCGATTCCTTCCTAGTAGAAGATGTAACCATCCCTATAGCAGGCACCACGACTGACAAATGGAATGAATTAGAGGTCCTCAAGAAACAACTCATTAGGACAGAACTTCATGGAGCAATCATGACAGAGTACTTACGAACACACACCGCCCCCTGGGCCTCATAATAAGGATAGAGCCAAGAATATTCCTTGAACACCTGGACTTTAGGAAGGTCTGGCGCTACATATCAAATAAATGTACTAGAGATTGGCTTATATTAATCATTAGTACAGCCAAATCCGTATCAGAGAAACTAATGAAAGAGATGGAAGAAAAATAAGAAACCATGAAATCCTCCATACTCACACAATACAAAAAAAGTCTGGAAGATCTGGATGCCACAATGAAAGACTTTAGAGACTTTAATCTCAACAAGAACGTCACCAAACTAAAGAAAGACCCGACGGCCTATTCGCAAGAAAGAATCTATCCTTACATCACAGATGCATATTGCGAAGATCTAAGTGCCAACAACTCGTCAGCACCGGGCCAACAAGTAAACCAGCACAACAGAAAGAGGATTCAAAATAACCGAGCAAGACAGAACAACTGGACCTTCTCGAGTGGTAGCTCTGGAAGCGGATCCAACACATCAGGCTCCAGCAACTCTGTGAAAAACACAGCCCCATCCAATACCAACTTTCCAGCACAACCTTTTTTTCCAAGAGGGCAAGGAAAAGCAAAGAACAAAGGCATCTGGCAACCGCAAGTGCACTGGCAGAATCAGTCACCACGTGTAACCCGCAGCAAAGACCGCGGCTAAGGCCAGACAGGACCACTAGTCGAATAAACACCCACATTCCAACACAACTTGGGGAACAAAGACCTTTGACTGAGAGCCTAGTGATGAACCTTTCGCAATACACCCTATCTCCAGAAGAAGGAAACCTACTCGAGAAGGGACTCTCATTTGTACCATCGGCAGACCATGATCCATTTCAGACTTCGATAGAAATAGCTCCACTTATAAGAAAAATCAGACGGAAACAATATTTTGGGCAGATCACCACATCAAGGGAAAAGAGTGCCGCCAACCTTAGAGGAAAATCCACCTTTTACAACCACCCGCCCACCCCCCCCCCACCCAACGGCATCTCACCTGAATCCATCACGTTCGAGAAAGCATTACTGAAGAAACTCTAGGAACTAGAATCCGAGACACAAGAAATTCTCCAAGAAAAATAGACAGGCACTACAATCCCTAGCCAACAATGAATCAATTACCATCAAGCCTGCTGACAAAGGGGGAGCGACTGTCATCATGGATACTTCAGCATACAAACTCTAGCTACAGACAACTTGGCACGGACCCGACCGAATCTATCAGACAGTTGATGGTGCCTATCCTAGAAGAAGCCAGTGCTGAGGAACTAATCAGTAACAAGGAATATGATTTCCTTAAAGGGATGGTTGCCCAAAAAATTTTATTTCAAAAATAGATAGGCAATATTAAAAAAATAAAAAGATTGGCATTTTTTTTTCTCCAAGTCCCTATGTAAAATTTTGAGCAATTCAAGCTCAAAATTTGCAAAAGCAAGCACATGGGCGCATCCATTTTGTGAAATGGATGCCCGCCTGTGCTGGCCTTTGCTTTTGCAGCACTAATGAAAGAAAAGCCAGCTAGCTGTAGTAAACAAAAGCTACCACTGGGTGGCTTTTCCTTCATTGGTGCCGGGACTCGGAGGACGCGGACCGGAGACTACAGGCAGAAAAGCTGCAGCTGCATCTCGGTAAGTGCTATTTTTTAAATAAAAATAAACACTAGCTGCGTTCTTTTTTCTAAGTTTTCCGGGCTGGAGGAGCCCGGAAAACTTAGAAATAAAACCGCAGCTTTAAAAACGTATTTATGTTTGAAGCGACCGCAAACATAAATACAGCGTTATTGTGTTTGAAAACGCTGCAGTTTTTCTTTCTAAGTTTCTCAGGCTCCTCCGAGCCTGAGAAACTTAGAAAGAAAAACCGCAGCGTTTTCAAACACAACCGCGTTGTGTTTCTGCCTAAATCTGCTTTCCCATTTGGGGCTGTCGGGCTACCCCGAGAGCCCCAAATGGGAAAGCAGATTTAGGCAGAAACACTGCAGCATTTAGCATTGCAGAAAACAACCGCGTAGTGTTTCTGCCTAAATATGATTTCCCATTTAGGGCTCTCGGGGTAGCCCGACAGCCCCAAATGGGGAGCCCTAGAGCCCCAAATGGGAAAGCAGATTTAGGCAGAAACACTGCAATACTTAGCATTGCAGAAAACAACCTGCGGCATGTAAACAAAACCGTGTTGTGTTTCTGCCTGCCTTGGCTTTCACTTTGGGTCTCCGGTGCTCTCCTGGGGGAGCACCAGAGACCCAAAGTGATAGCCACGGCAGGCAGAAACACAACGCGGTTGTGTTTGAAAACGCTGCGGTTTTTCTTTCTGAGTTTCTCAGGGACCTCCGAGCCGGAGGAGCCTGAGAAACTTAGATAGAAAAACTGCAGCGTTTTTAAACACAATAACGTATTTATGTTTGCGGTTGCTTCAAAAGCTACCGCAAACATAAATACAACGTTTTTAAAGCTGCGGTTTTATTTCTAAGTTTTCCGGGCTCCTCCAGTCTGGAAAACTTTGAAAAAAGAACGCAGCTAGTGTTTATTTTTATTTAAAAAAAATAGCACTTACCAAGATGCAGCTGCAGCTTTTCTGCCTGTAGTCTCCGGTCCCGTCCTCCGCGTACAGCACCAATGAAGGAAAAGCCACCCAGTGGTAGCTTTTGTTTACTACAGCTGGGTGGCTTTTCCTTCATTAGTGCCGCCAAAGCGAGCACAGCGGCGGGCATCCATTTCACAAAATGGATGTCCCCATGTGCTTTCTTTGAGCTTGATTTGCTCAAAATTTTACATAGGGACTTGGAAAAAAAAATGCCTATCTATTTTTGAACTAAACATTTTTGGGCGAACCATCCCTTTAACCCTAAAACCCAGAGGAAGCCGGCTTTCTACGTACTCCCCAAAGTGCACAAAGGGAGAAACCCCCCTCCCGGGAGACCGATAGTGTCCGGGATAGGCTCTATCCTAGAACCACTCTCGCAGTTCGTGGACTTCTTTCTGAAGCCAGAAGTCACCAAGATGCGATCTTATCTCAAACGTACGACGGCAGTCCTAGAACTCACCAAGGACCGTCCTTTTGATTCCACCCAGAACCTTCTAGTGATATTAGACATTGAATCATTGTACACTAAAATTCCCCAGATGGCCACATTGAGTTATCGGCAAGATACTACGAGAAAGAGACCCACCGATGCAAACCCCAGTCACGCTGGTAATGCAACTGGCCGAAATCGCCTTGACAAAGAACTTTTTCATCTACGACAACACCTACTACGAACAAGTGTCTGGGACGGCTGTGGGAGCCACTTTTGCCCCAAGCCTCGCCAACCTCTATGTCGCAAACTTTGAAGAAGAAAAGATCTACAGCCCACACAACCCTTGGCTAGCCAAAATGGAACTTTGGTCAAGATATATCGACGACGTTCTCCTGATATTAATAAGCGACGAACCAGACCTGGTTCTCTTCATGGAGTGGCTCAATAATCAAAACCCGTTTCTGAAGTTCTCAGAAACACATAGTAAAAGTTCAGTCCACTTTCTAGATCTCACTGATAAGAAATGAAACAGTTGTCAGCACAGTATTTAACAAACCCACAGACAGAAATTCATTACTCACCTACAAGAGCTTCCACCCGACAAGCCTGAGAAAAAACCTACCTTTTGGACAGTTTCTCAGGTATCAGAGAAACTGTACAACGCTGCCTGATTACAGCCTTCAGTCAGCACGTTTGCCCACAAAATTGACGAGCAGGGGTTACCCGAAACATACAGTCAAACAGGCACGCAAACGAGCCTTGAACATTCATCGAGAAGTCACCTTACAACCAACCCCATGCCAAGCAGAATGAACCTCACGATAAAATCACAGCGGTCCAAAGTTTCTCGCCATTGACTAACAGAATCAAGAAAGAGGTCCTGAAGTTATGACCCATCCTGAATGTCGACACCCAGAGCCTGGGTGGCCCGAGGTTTGCCATCAAAAGAAGGAAGAACCTAAGAGACTCCCTCGTGCACTCCTACAAAGACACAGAGCCCAAGCTCAATACACTCTGGAGACAAAACCAAGCGACGGGCCACACCCCGTGTGGGACATGTAGCGCATGCTCCAGCACAAAGAGATCCACCGCCATCGATATATGTTGGCATTTCCTGTGGACCCAAAAGACTCTAACCAACTGCAACAGCTGTAATGTGATCTACATCATCACATGTCCATGCAACAAGCGCTATGTGGGCATAACGACACGCCCCATCAAAACACGCCTTGCGTAACACAGATCGTGCATACGCACGAAGAAAATCACAGCACCCATGGTGGAACACTTTGTAGCACAGCAACACACCCCAGCAGACTTCACGTGGACAATCATTGAAAGAATGGCAAAACCTACAAGGGGAGGGAACATTCACAATCTGCTGTTCAGACGAGAACAGCTATGGATTTTCTGTCTACAGACAGACAAGTTTGGGCTCAATTAAGCCACCAGTTGGCATACCTTTGCCATCATTTGATAACATTAGCACTTGTTTCTCTAAAGCCATAGCAGCTGAATGTTCTATCCTGTGCGATGTGGACCCTTAGCAGTCAGCACGATGTGAATAGGTGTCTTGTTAACCTGCAACCATCCCCGGTGTACCATTGTGCCCACTGAGTTTTTCGGGTTCCGTATGTTAACCACTTCCATCCACATGAGACCTGCAAATGTGGGGCCACGCGTGTGCATTTATGCTGGAGCTTGTGTCCACACTCTGAGACTACAAGTTGCCACGTTTGCCATGTAGACTATATGCCCCCCTCCCCACCCCTGGGTAGATGCAGTTTCTCCCCTACCATTGGGTTCAGGCCACGCGCCTGACTCCAAAATGGCCGCCAGCAATCCCACGCAGGGCGGCCATTTTGGAACCACGACCACGTGATGCGTGGTGCCATGGCTACCATAAACAGAGTGGTCTTGCGAGTGGCAGCAAAGAAATCTCTCGCATGCGGCCCGCAAGTCCACTACTGACTCTCGCAGAAGGTAAGCGCACGATAGAGAACCGGCGTGCGGCCAGTCACTCCCCTACACGTGGGGTTGAGACACAAGCACGCAGGCTCCTTGCGCGAGCGAAGGGATAAAAGTACTTTAAGTATACTTGCAGAGATCTGAGCTGCAACGCATTGCGCGTGCAGCTAAAACAGTGTTCAAGGCACAAATTGGTTTAAGCTATAGACAGTTGTAGTATTTTCTTGCTTTCCTGACTCGATGTAACTTAGCATTGAGCTTGACAGTAATTACTGTTGTTTGGCCCCTAGGTCCCAGGCCGCCTCACCCCTCGTGTAGAGAGCCTCCTACCACCTGGAGAGGGGAAGCCTTTACCCCTCTCATTGTTAAACGAATGTAACAATGCAGTGTTTTGTAACATGCCTATGATAGAGGTTGTAAAATGGATATTTACCCCCGTCCTATCTCTCACCCCTCCCTCCTGTCATCCCTACAGGGAGAGGCACAGATTTAATGCAGACAACGCTGCTTTTTGTGAATAAAGAAGACGCACATGGTGGTGCCCCGATTCTAGCCCTGAGGAATGTGGCCTACCCACATAGCACCACAGAAACCGGTCGGCTGTAGAACGACCTGACCTAGTGCAAATTTCTATCGGCACAGGCCCAGTTTGTTCCTAGAAAGTATCCCCACTGTAATAAATCAGGGGTCCATTTCCAGAAGGAAACCTCCTGAGAGGAACCTATCGAAGAACAACATCTTCCTTGTTTTTAGTAAAACCTGCACCTGCCAATACAGAGAAAACCCATTAAAGAAAACAATGTCTTTCATCTGTAAGGCAGCAGACACATGCGTAGACTGAGGTGGTCTAGCATGTGCCTTTTAGCACATCACAGTGCATCATAGACGAGTTGGAAAGCCCAGTCAGAGTAACTGGCCCTTTTGCAATCTATTCCCACTCGACAAGCTGTGTGTTTTTTTTCGGTGTGACTGAGGATCTTTAGACAACACCACCATCATGTTCTACTTTCGGAAACCGGGCAGGAGGCGCTCTCCCTGGAAGCCCAGGCCCTGTGGCACTAGGCCATTCTTCAGGACATGTTCCTCGTCCCATTTCACCTGGCAGGCATCAAGAACGCCATCAAAGACTCGCTCAGCAGAGAGCTGCGGTCCTGCCACGAGTGGGAGCTTCATCAAGATCAAATATCCTTTCTCTTCAAGTGGGGTCTACCCCGAATTGACCTCTTTGCTACGGCAGCCAGAGGTTCTCCAGCAGGTTCCCTCTGCTGGGGGGACTGGGGGACATCTTGTTCCCATCGGAAGGGCTCTTCCTGTATGCCTCTTTGATCCCACTCCAGCTATGTGTGAACAACACTCAATGTAATTGCAGGATGATACTCATCGCTCCGGCATTGCCACGGCAGATCTGGTACCGGGACCTGCTCTGGCTGTCAGTGGCTCCATCCATCCGGCTGCCTCCACTTCCTGATCTTCTCTCCAGAGAAAACTGAATAAATACTGCACTACAACCCAGCATCGATGAGCCTCACGGCCTGGCTCCGGAAGCCCTAGAGTTTGGACATTATTCCCAGCCGCTGGAATGCAAGATGATCTTGGGCAAGGCCAGGGCTTCCTCTACGTTGTCGTGGTATAGCCACTAGTGGAAACGCTTCTCAGCGTGGTGCAGGACTCGGACGATTGTGTTGCTGCTAGTCACTTCCCTGCAGCTCCTTCCATATATGCTTTCCCTGGCCAAAGCTGGCCTGGCTCACGCCTCTATCAAGGTGCACCTGGCTGCCATATCCCTTTACACCTGGATGCCTGTCGAGCCCTGCCTGTGGTCCCACAGGCTCGTCAAGGAATTAGAGGCCTCTTCAGGACTTTTCCACCAATGAAGGCTCCTGCTTGAGCTTGGGAGTGCAACATGGTTTTGACTAAGCTCATGGGGGCCCCTTTTGAACCAATGCATCAAGCCCCTTTGAAGTTTCTCTAGTGGAAGAAGGCTTTCCTAGTGGCCATCACCTGGGCCAGGCGGGTCGGGAGATCCAGGCCCTCTCCTGCAAGCAGCTGTACTTGTCCTTCCACGCTACGAGACTGGTGCTCCGGACCCAACCCACCTGTATGCCGAAGGTTCCTTCAGAATCACATCTCAACTAGCCCTTGGTTCAGACAGTCTTCTTCCTGAATTCTTCTACCCGAGCGTAAAGAATATTGCATTCGCTTGACATTGCTCTTGCCTTGAGGTTTTATGTTGAACACACAAAGGACTTTCGGAAGACATCTCAACTCTTTGTGAATTTTGGACCTATGAATCATGGGAAGGCCCTGTCTAAGGCTTCCATAACCAGGTGGCTTTCTGGCTGCATCATGCACTGTCATCGTCTGGCTAAGAGACCTCTCCCAGGCCGGCAGACAGCACATTCCACCAGAGCCATCGCAGCCACAACAGCGTTTCTCTCTGGTGTTCCCTTGCTCTACATCTGAAGGGCTGCTACGTGGAGGTCCACCGACACCTTCACAAGATTCTACTCTGTCGACATGGATTCCAGGGAGGAATACCGGTTCGGCCAAGCTTTGCTACACAACCTGTTTGTTTGTGAGTCTGTTCCAGAGTTAAGTGTATTGCTTCTGTTGAGCCTTTCCACTTCATGTGGTTGTGTATATGTACTGCTATGCAATCATATTCATGAGCATGTGAATCCATGCCAGACCCCATGCTGTAGAAGGAACAAGTTACTTACCTGTAACTCCTGTTCTCCAGCATGGGCCTGGCGTGGATTCACATGTGAACCCTCCCTCCTTCCCCTCTCAGGCTGTTAGGCAGAATCCTGTGCAGTGCCCTTAGGGACCACTATACACGATTAAGACTACAGGTGGCTATACAAGTTTTACCTTTGGTACAAGCCTGTACTGCTAAGTTCTAGTGGTAGCAGGAGCAGAGCAGCCAGGCTTATCTCAAGAGTATGTGAGCAGTAGCAGAGATTACACAAAGGGACCACAATTACTGTGACTCAAGCAAACACTTACTCAAGGTTTCAGGTAAAAAAATATAAGTACATTTATTTTTAAACCATTCGTTATAAACACCACACTTCTATTAAACTTCAACAAAAAACATGCGCTAAATATACTACAACTAACCAATTCACTTTGTACAGTAAGTCTCAAGGTAAGTACCCTGTGTTGAATGCACCGGTGTTAAGAACAAAACACGTTACCGCGAATACAATTGCGATCACTTTTTGACAGGTCGGTCTACTAACTAAACGCGTATCCGTGACATGAAATGCTACCGGGGTAAAAACTCACTTAGCAATTGAGATACCCAGAGGGAGTTGGAGGCAAAAATCACAGGCAATATTTTGGTTAGGCAGGCAGAATCAAGAAACACTCAAAGACAGGAGTTCGAAAGTCAATGGGCCGGAGCCAAGGTTGAGAGACACCGGGGCCTGTTGCCGAGGATCACACAGTTAGATAGTTTGAGATTCAACATAGCCAAAAGTACTTCGATATTGTCAATGTTTGGAAGCAAAAGTTATAAGGAGGAGGGAAGACAAGGGCAAGCCTTGGAAATGAAGAAAAGGGATTCACCCAGTTTCCTCAAGCAGAACGCAGTACCTTGTTGCAACGGTGCAGCTGGTGCCCTGGCAGTTGTTCCTAGTGGTTTCCTGCAGACCCACGGTTCCTGGAGCTTCCTTGTGAAGGAGGACGTCTGAAGGGGGTCTGCACCACACAGGTATGAGGCCGGCAGCAGCTACACGGAATAAAAGGTGCGCTCCTTAAAAACAGGAGAGGCTCTTCAGATGGCTATCCGGACCACTACAGCTGTGTGCAGCGATTTCGACCAAGGAAGAGGATCCTCTAGCGGTGGAAGGTGAGCTGGTTGTCCCCACCAAGCTCAAGGGAAGAAGACTCCGGACTGGATTTTCTCTGAGTAGTTGAAGGTAGATAGCTCAGGACTGCAGCAGGGCTTCACCGGGAAGATAGTTGCATCAGCCGTCGTTCTCTCTGCTTCTCGTCGGTTCCTTGTAGTTCCAGTAGCGACTCTCTCTGACTTCTAGCCCAAGAGACCTGCCTTTTATGCGCAAAACCCCCATTCACACAGCCTGGCTGTCAATCACGCAGCAGGGGGGTTGTCCAGCCCGGACAACCACCTTGGCCAATCGTAACAAAGTGCGTCTTGGGTTTCCTAGGATACCCTGTGCAGGGGGTGACTACACCCCTCCCTCACTTTCATCCCACCTAGACACCCAGGCGCCTTGAGGAGGGCTTCTAGATAGAAGCCCGCCAAAAGACAGCTAACAAAGAAGGCAAACCTGGTTTGCCGCGCAAAGCAAAACACAAGAAGGAGTTTAACAAAAAGACATGGCGAATAAACTGCACCGGAGCCAAAAGAAAAAGGATTTGGTCAAGCGGGTTTAAGTTCTAGGCTAACACAATAGCCTACAATATTACCACGGTTATGTAAGATGACCGTGGTAGAAAGTTAGGGTAGATACCACTGCCACCAGCCATGTCCAAATGTTAAAAGAGCGAAACAATGCTCTAGGCGGTACAGATCAAAAGGGATACAAATTAACCCTTTTCCAGTACTCCATGGAAGATGGGGTGTACTGGATCTGTGGTAGATTGACTAAGTAAAGTTAATGGTAACTTTACCCTTTTCTGGGGGACAGTAGTCGCCTCAGAAATGGAGTCGGTGGGAGTCTGAACGGCAACCCAGTGCCACTGCACAAAAGGTGCTGTGTGACACACACAAAAAAGGGGGCTACTGAAGTGGTGTCCTTCAGAGCCCACATTCACAAAAACAGGTATAGCAAAACACAGGTAAGAGTGGGGGAAAAGCTCTCACTCTTACCAAGTGGAAAAAAATAAACTCCATAAGTCCAGCAAAGCTGCTGGGGGACTCACTAGGTGAGGGAAATTATCCGTAGGTGAGAATTCTTCCTTAACACAGGCTTTTCTTGGTTCATACTGTCCCTTTATGTACTCTTCCATATCTGAAGATGGCCACCAATGACTGTCATTGGATGGGGGCTGAAAGGACAGAGATTGGTTATAGAAGAGAAATGCAGTTTTCAGCCTAAAGCGAAACTGCTTTTCACTTTTACTGAGGATTCCCAGCCTGACGACAGGGGTTTAGCTCACTGCAATCTTCACATAGGAAAAATATGCATTTGCATACCAGTGTGGTCCCACACACAAGGGAAGTCCAGAACCAAAATGTAGGCAATTGTCCTCTGAGCAAGTGTACCATCAGCAACCCCAGGCACATGTTTTGCCCTTATTGACCTCATCTGTGAGGTGAAGTTGGGTTTTCGAGTAGTGCTGGTCCCAGTAGAGCTTCTTCTGAGGCTTTTTGAATAAATTAAAATAAATCAAGAAACCATTGAGAAAAAAGTACTATAAAAGTACTCTGGTCAGTAAGCCTCTTCCTCCTCAGTGGATTTTCCCCTCCTGTATCTCACCTCCAAAACAAGAGTTTTGTATTTCTCCTTCTCTTCCAAGCTCGTTCTTCCGCTGTCTTCTGCTGAGCCATGATATCCTTCTCTGTGTTCTGGACTTAGATATTGCTCACTCTTTGGTTGACCGGAGCTGAAATATGTCGTTCTACTGCTAGCTCTCAACAGGAATGTCTATTTCGAATGGATTGTGTCCTCCCACGTATTCCTCATCTTATGATAATCGTATTCCACCTTCAGCTGCTTCGGAAAACATTTTGACCAGGGGGCGCTGTGTTCGAGACCGCAGAGTTGAAGTCCCTCGAGGGCCTCCGTCGACGTCATCTGCTGTATAAAGGGCTCGAGCAGCGCCCGTTACCTCATTTCCGTTTTTCCGACGCAACTGCTTCGTGTTACGAATGCCGCATCAAGAATTTCTTTGATGATGTCCTCGTCTTCAACTCCCTCCACACCCAAGACATGATTAAAAAAATGTCTGAAGTGTGGCAGGAACATGTCTATAACCGACCCCCATCGGAATTGCCTCTGGTGCCTCAGCCCAGACCATCGGGTTGATGAGTGCGGGTCCTGTCAGGCCATGTCAAATAAGGCTCTTAGGGAACGCAGAGGTAAACCTGCGGTGGGGGAGGAGAAATAGAAGTCTTCGAAAAGACAAAAGGATTCGGATGAATCCGTTAGAAAATCTTGTCATGAGTCGAGGAGGTTGAGATCGGAGAGACGCTTGAGGAAATCTTCCTTGTCCTCGACTAAAAAGTCAAAAAAGCGACATCAAAGGCCTTCTTTCTCCTCTTCTGAAAGGAGAGTAACTTGATTCCCCAGAAAAATGGGAGGCCCTCAGGGCTTCGATGCTTAAAATATTCGAGAAAGCAGCCCAGACCCCCTCGAAGTTGCCGCGTGGTGATCATGCCTCTACTCACTCTAAAGTGGCAGGAAAATCAAGATCTAAACACGCAAGGGTTGAAAGAGTCGAGAGTGTCTTCAAGGAAAAGTTCCCCGACGCCTCGCACTAAGTCTAAGCCTCCAGTGCATAAGTTGGGGCTAGTGGAGTCGAAGCCAAAACTCGACTCGACACCATCGACAACCATAGCGTCGAGACTGCTGACGAAAATGACGTTGATACCTTTAGCTGTATCGAAGCCTTCTTCGACAGCATCGAAGCCCCCTTCGAAACCGTCGAAGCCAGCATCTACCCTATCGACGCCTTCAATGCCTTTATCGAGGCCTTCTTTGATTCCAAGACCCAAGTCGACACCATTGTCCATGCCTAGGCAAATTCCACCTTCTTTGCCTGAAAAGACTTTCCACCCTCAATCTAGACAGGAAATGTTTAGATCCATGTCATCTATATATGAGAAACATTCCTCTGAAGAGGATGTCACTCCAGCTGGAGTTAGATTTGGCGCCAGAGAGGTTCCTGTGGAACTAGTGGACCCACAGACTAAAATAACAGACCTTTATGACTGTCTCCAAAATGCCAGTGGCTTAGACACTTCACCTGAAGTGGATCTTGAAAGGCCAGACCCTACAGATCATGCTGATCCCAGTTATAGGAATCTTATGGGAAGGGTCATTGATTTTATGGGTTGGAAAGCAGCTTCCCCAGATTTTGACCAGGATGACATGACTGACATCCTGAGTGAGGGTCCCTGAAAAGATCCTGTTCTCCCATTTCATAAAGTTCTGCAAAAAAGGGTAATGGTAAATTGGAATACTCCTGATTCGATTCCAGCAGTAAATAAGAAACTGGTACCAAAATATAGGCCAGCTTTATCAGATCCAGAATATTTATCCAAACATCCATCTCCTGAAAGTCTAGTGGTGCAAGCTGCATCCTCCACTAGGCAATCAGCTTACCCATCAATACCACCAGACAGGGACGATAAAAAAGTTGATGCTTGGGCCCGTAAAGCGCTTTGTTCGGGCAGCATGGCCCTGAAATCGACTAATGGCACTTGCACATTAGCAAGATTTACTTATACCCTTTGGGACTGCATGTCATCAGCGGCTGAACGCATCCCAGAAGGTGAGGAACGGGATGGTTTCCTGGCTATAGTGAAGGATGGTAAAGATCCTATGGAGGAATACCTTCAGTCAGGATTGGACACTGCGGATAGTATAAGCAGGTCCATGGCATCTAGCACAGTCTTGCGCAGATTCGCATGGCTAAGGAAATCTGGTTTTGCACCTGATGTGCAGTCTAGATTACTTAATATGCCTTTTGATGGCTTGAGGTTGTTTGGCAGCAAGGCGGACGAGAGCTTGGGGAAGCTGCAGACCTCGAAAGCGGCAGCGTAATCACTCAGCGCCGCTATACGGCAACCTCAACAACACTCTTACGCAAGCTCATCTTCCTGGAAGAGTCGCCCCTTTCACTTCTATTCCTCTTTTGGAAAAGGGAGGCGGCAGGCCAGTCAGAGAGGCCAACAGAGAAAACCCTTTTGTGGTGGAAAAGGGATAGTTGCTAGATCAGCCACAGCAGCGGCTACTACTTCCTCAGCCACTGCTACAGCCGCTGCAAAGCCACTCTGAGGTCTTAACCCACAAAACTCTGGTGGGAGGCAGAATCACTCAGTATCTGGACGAATGGCGTGGTATTACGTCAGATGCCTGGGCACTAGAGATAGTGACCCATGGTTACTGTCGTCCTTTTCATCAAAGACCTCAAGATCATCCACCGGGAGCCAACTCTGTAAAAATTCCAGACCCGCTCCTTGTGCAGGAGTTTTTAACCCTGCTAGAGAAAGGTGCAATAGAACAAGTACCTGTAGCGGAAAGGAACAAGGGCTGGTACTCCCCCTATTTTCTCATCCCCAGAAAGGACAGAGGATTGAGACCCATCTTGGACTATAGAAGTTTGAACAAGTTCCTCAGGAAGGACAAGTTCAAGATGGTGATCCTTCAGGCTCTTCAGCTTCAAGACTGGCTGGTTTCATTGGACCTTCAGGATGCTTACTTTCATATGCCAATCCATTTCAAGCACAGAAAGTACCTGAGGTTCGCAATTGGTGGTTCTCATTATCAGTTTCGGGTTCTACCATTTCGGCTAACCTCCGCCTGAGGGTTTTCACCAAACCGATTGCGGTGGTGGCAGCGAGTATCAGAAGAAGGGGGATTCACGTCTACCCTTATCTGGACGATTGACTAATAAGGGCGAGTTCATCCGAACAAGCCCAGGAACATCTGGCCTTGACCTGCCACTTCTTACACAGTCTGGGCTTCTCCCTCAATTATAAGAAGTCACAAATGTTTCAAAGCCAAAAACTCCAATTCATCAGAGCGATCCTGGACACTTCCTCAGGGAAATCCTCGCCTCCCGACGAAAGAGCTCACCACATTCTGCAGATGGTAAGGAAGTTTCAAAATGCCCAACATCTACCGGCTTTCGACTTTCTAAAGTTGCTAGGCCTCATGGCATCCTGCATTTTTCTGGTGCCAGATGCCAGATTGAGGATGAGATCCCTTCAGTGGGCCCTCAGGACTCAATGGTCCCAGTTTTCAGGGGAGATGTCAGACCTTCCACAAGTCACGACCAAAGTGGCTCAAGATCTCCCATGGTGGGCTTGCAAGGAGAATATCCTCAAGGGGGAACCTTTTTGGCAACCATGGCCGGAGATAACAGTAGTGACGGACGCCTCACTCACAGGGTGGGGAGCCCACACCAACGATCTGACAATCGGTGGTCATTGGTCTCCATCGGAGTCCAAACTACACATCAACCTTTTGGAGCTGAGAGCAATCAGACTAGCGCTGAAGGCTTTTCTGCCCTCTGTACAGGGAAAGAATGTCCTGATAATGACGGACAACACAGTAGCCATGTACTACCTCAACAAAAGAGGAGGCATAGGATCACGTCCACTGTGCAGAGAGGCAATGCAGCTCTGGTTCTGGGCAATGCAAGAAGGAATCTCTATATCGGCAGTTCACCTCACTGGAGAGCTAAACACGGCGGCAGACGCTCTGAGCAGGCAGAGCACAGTCTCCCACGAGTGGGAGCTAGCCCAGGAAGTCCTTCAGCGAGATATTCACCCTTTGGGGAACTCCTCAAGTGGATCTGTTCACGACCGGCGCCACTCTAGGTGAACGCGTTCGTAGTAGACTGGGTATTTCCACTTCTTTACACGTTTCCTCCAGTCCCCATGATTCCTCATGTAATCAGGAGGTTGAGAAAGTTCAGGAAAACCATGATCCTAATTGCCCTGGATTAGGCCAGGAGGACTTGGTACCCGGACCTTCTGGATATGTCCATCTGCCCTCCAATACGTCTTCCACAAAGAGAGGAACTTTTCTCGCAAGAGGAAGGTCGGGTTCTCCATCCGGAGGTCAAGGCACTCGGCTTTCGTGCATGGTTTCTGAGAGGCTAAGATATAAGGATTGGGACCTCCCGGATGACGTAATGGAGATTTTGCTTTCGGCCAGAAGGCCAGCAACAAAATCGCTGCATCAGTGTCATTGGAACAAGCTCAGCGACTGGTGCAGGGATAAGAATGTGGATCCATTTCTTTGTAATACTCCAACAGTACTTTCTTTTCTCTTATACTTAGCCAAGTTGAAACTAGCTCAGGAAGTCCTTCAGCGAGATATTCACCCTTTGGGGAACCCCTCAAGTGGATCTGTTCACGACCAGCGCCACTCTAGGGGGACGCGTTCGTAGTAGACTGGGTATTTCCACTTCTTTACACGATTCCTCCAGTCCCCGTGATTCTTCATGTAATCAGGAGGTTGAGAAAGTTCAGGAAAACCATGATCCTAATTGCCCCGGATTAGGCCAGGAGGACGTGGTACCCGGACCTTCTGGATATGTCCATCTGCCCTCCAATACGTCTTCCACAAAGAGAGGAACTTCTCTCACAAGAGGAAGGTCGGGTTCTCCATCCGGAGGTCAAGACACTTGGCTTTCATGCATGGTTTCTGAGAGGCTAAGATATAAGGATTGGGACCTCCCGGATGACGTAATGGAGATTATGCTTTCGGCCAGAAGGCCAGCAACAAAATCCCTGTATCGTTGTCGTTGGAACAAGTTCAGTGACGGGTGCAGGGATAAGAATGTGGATCCATTTCTTTGTAATACTCCAACAGTACTTTCTTTTCTCTTATACTTAGCCAAGTTGGAACTATAAAAGATTACTTGGCATCTATTTTAAAATGCCTTTAGTCATTCAGTTCTTGAAATTGTCTTTCAGTTCTTGAAAGGGTTGACAAATGTACACCCTCCGACACCTTTTCAGGTGCCCATCTGGGATTTAAATCTAGTACTAAAATTTCTCATGTGTGCTCCTTTCAAACCTTTACATTCTTGTCCATTAAGACGGCTCACTCTTAAGACAATTCTGTTAGTTGCTATAACATCAGCCCGCAGGGTAAGTGAGTTGCAGGCACTGTCTTGTATGCCTCCTTACACTATTTTCCATAGGGACAAGATTATTTTAAAAGTCAAACCATCTTTCTTGCCTAAAATAGTGTCTGATTTTCATCTGTCACAAAAGATTGTCTTACCTTCCTTTTATCCTCCACCTCACGCTAGTAAGGAAGACGAAAGGTTGCATAGACTGGACCCAAAAAGGGCTCTCAGTTTCTACATTTCCAGATTGGCAAATCTCCGACAATGTGACCAACTATTCGTTGGATACACTGGGCACAAATTGGGCCTTGCAGTATCTAAACAAACTCTATCCAGATGGATAATTCTAGCAATCTCTGAATGCTATAAACTAGCTGGGAAAGAGCCTCCAGGTGGATTAAGGGCTCATTCAACCAGAGGCATGGCAACTTCCACAACTCTTCAGAGGGGTGTCCCGGTGCAGGATATTTGTGCTGCAGCCACCTGGTCGTCAATGCACACCTTTGTAAAGCATTACTGTTTGGACTCTACTTCATATCAAGGAGGACTATTTGCAAAAGCTGTCCTTCACTCAATCCATAATTAAAACTTCTAGTACTCCCACCTCGAGAATTACCCCTGCTATGGGAGTCTATCATAAGATGAGGAATACGTGGGAGGACACAATCCATTAGAAGAACAAGTTACTTACCAACTGTAACGTTCTTTCGATTAGATGTTCCTCCCACGTATTCCTCATCGACCCTCCCATCCTACGCCTCCGTACAGTTTACGCCAGTTGAACTCTAACTTCCTAAAGAGCCTGAAGACTTAAAGCCTGATTAGATGATGCGACCATGAACACCGTAAAAACAGAACTGATTTAACGGGCACTGCTTGAGCCCTTTATACAGCCGATGACGTCGATGCCCGACGGCGGCCCTTGAGGGACTTCGACTCCGCGGTCTCAAACACAGTGCCCCCTGGTGTAAAATGTTTCTGAAGCAGCTGTGGTTGCGGTACGAGTATCATAAGATGAGGAATACATGGGAGGAACATCCAATCGAAAGAATGTTACAATTGGTAAGTAATTTGTTCTTCTGTGCTAGGCTTTGAGCCGAAATGTTCACTTCTTCTCTGATTGACACTCATTGATAGATTCTGACTCCCCTGCACCCAAAGCCTCTCCCCCATCCTCAGTGCTGGGATTAACCCAATAAAGTGTTCATGTTGAATTGAAACAACCCAATGTATAATTGGAAAAATCTATAATTGAAATGAATCTTTACTTGCTTACAGTACTACTACTTTAAGTGGATACGTGTATGTTGGCTTTCCATTCTTATGTTTTCTTTCTTTGCTTCTTAGGAGGATCCCAGACACATTTTTAAGAGAGGAACATGACGAGAGTTGAAATGCCTGCCATACAATGATGGACTGCATCTCAATATCCATTGAGTTGTCAGAATTCTGTGGCTCAATCGTCCAGAGAATAGTATGGGCATCAGGGATGGCCGGCCGTGTAACATGGTTAAATGTGCTCAGTCAAAGCTCATATTTAGTACAGTCTACTGTAACTTGGATGTGAAGCAGAGTCCAGATATATGTACAACAAGCAGTGCAGTTTTTTTTTACCTGTGTTTTTTTTAAACTGTATAGCTGGATTCTTTGTACAAAGAAAATAAAAATATTTTATGAGTTTCTTTTATTATGGCTTCCAGTCTCAATTAGTAAAACATGACTCTGGCCTGATGGGAAATATTTCCAGTGCTTTCTATGTAAAAGGCTGACCAAAAGCTGTCGAGTTTACTACCAAGCTGCATAGTCACCAATTTCAGGAATGCTTACCCTTATATCGTCCGATAACCAATCCTGCTAACTCCCGAAATTAACTTTACACATTGCAGATAGTAGTAGGTTTCCTGTTATATGAAAATAATTCACTGCTTTCCTAGTACTTCTACTTCTCCTTTGCCTTGGACAAAGAAAAAGGAGGGGAGGTAGGTTGTCCCTACCACGAGGTGTTAAATATGAATGCAGGAACTCAACCCAATGTCTTCTTAGCCTTCCTTTTTTAAACTACTCTTTTCTGAATAACATCATTTTAATCATTCAATTCAACAATACACAAGGTACTCTGTGTTCTATAATTTGATGATTCAATTTACAGATGCAAGCTTCCATCTTAATAAGTCAGTTGGTACCAGATCTTCTCGCTAGGGAGCTGTATCAAAGTGAGAAAAATCCTCAGTGTTTATGGCCTGTGACAAATGTAAAAAATGTCCGTTATGGACACCCATGACCACTGCATTTAGTGCCCTCGTGCCCATCATGGCAGCAAGGAGTGTGACGCGTTCCAGGGCATAATGTAGGCCAAACTGTTGTGGGAACGCATACTTCTGATGTTCCAGGAAGGGGCCAAAGAAAGGGGTTTGCCTCCAGAAGACCGCCAGCTCTCCCTAGAACTCTAGAATAGGCGCTTTTTGAAGGACCTTAGATCCCAAGAAAGGACACACAGAAAAAAGGTCCCATTCTATGAGCGCTTCCCATTCCTCCAAGCATAGGTACTCTGACAAACCATTGAAAAAGAAAAGATCTGCTCCACTGGGGATACCACCATCCAGTTAGTGCCGACGGCCTTTGTGGACCTGCAGGCCACCTGATTTGGATTCCCTCGCTGGGAAATGTTAGCCAGTATCACAGAAATGCAGTAGCAGCTGATAATGCAAACTTCTGCTTCCACTGTGCTTGTTATTCAACACTGATCTGGAGTTGTGTCACCACCTCAACAAAATCAAAGGCTCCTATGGCATTAAGCAACCTCGAAAGGGCGAAAGAGCCAGGCATCAGTCATAAACCTCTTCGGCTGGGACTCTTTTGTGGCATGGAGAGTGGCACCACTTCAGTTCGGGCCAAGTCAGGTACTGAGCCGATGCTGCATAGACCACCAGAGATTTGCTGGAACCTGGAGGGCTTGGGGGTGGAGGATGCGACCTATGAGGCTTGCGAGTGGACATGCTTCTTGGCTAAAGAGATTAATATTGGCGACTGGGGAAAATAATATTTCAGGGCAAAAGACAAACTTTATTAGACGGTTTAGGTGGAGGAAGAAATGCAGGTTTCCAGTGGTTTTGATTTGTTGCAAGAGGGTGGTTATCAATGAGAGGGTGCCAGTGGTTTCCAA
The DNA here is from genome assembly GCF_040938575.1 of Ambystoma mexicanum. Lineage (NCBI taxonomy): Eukaryota > Metazoa > Chordata > Amphibia > Caudata > Ambystomatidae > Ambystoma > Ambystoma mexicanum. The sequence continues at coordinate 901,817,116 of NC_090931.1, read as the reverse complement.
TGCCAAATTTGTCTCATACGTAGCCATAGCGCCTTGGATATCCAGGTTCTCGATACTGCAGACCATGATGAAAAGGACAAACTGACAGATGTGGAGAAGGGCAGGAAGGAGGCGCAAACACTTATTCCCTTTCGGTTAATGTTTCAAACACCCCATTACATACAAATGGAAGAAGCCCATGTCTGTTCCAGTCCCCAACAGGAACTAATTGAGAAAATACAAGCCACGTAAGGGGAATTCCTCACACCTTTTAGACCCCCATCCAATGCAGAGTTGCTAGTGGTGCATGCAGCAAATTCTGGGGGTAGCCATAAACTATAGGGGTCAATTCTAATGCTTTCCCAATCTCGCCCCCAGACATAGAGTCAATGAGGACAGATACACTGTCCAAGAAGCGGTGTACCTCGAGTCATTGGCCCTGGCATCTGTCAATGTGACCACCACTTTAGGCTGGTACAAATTTCCCTGTGACAGCTGGTAGAGAAAGCAATTGACCAGCTGTTGATGGTGAGAAGAGAGGTGTTCTCGGATGTCTTCAAGTCCCTCAGACCGAGTGGATTCAGTGGGCAGCATAGAGGTGACATCAGCAATTTTAGATGCTATGGATGGCTCTGTCTTTATTTTCAACTGATGTTCTGGCCAAAATCGTGGACATGCCCTTCCAGGGTGACCATTTGTCTGGAGACTAGGTCAACCTACTTTGGAAAAATTGAAAGTCCAGGCAAACAGCCCGATCCCTTGGTCTTTCTGATACCGCAAAACTGTTCTTTATAGCTTGGCAATCCAGGGGCATGGCGGCCACACTAAAGGAAAAATCGATTGTGCATCATATGTTCCAGAAGTGGAGCCCTAATGATTTGCGAATCTGTTTGCGACACATGCCAACAGGAAATACCATCTTTTGTTTTCCAGAATAATGCTCAGGAGAGGAACGCTGGGTGAGCATGTAAGCATTTTAATCCCTCTGTTACAGGAGATTCAGTCACTGCAAGGGAACAGTGAACTTGGTCACCTTAAGATGGCAGAAAATGTTCTGGTACACAGACCTGCGCAACCTGAATGCTGAAGGATCCCGGTTTTACTTGCAATGCTAATTCAGAGGTTATCCACCCAGAACCGGACAACCTTCAATTGCACACCTGGCTCCTTAATTCCTAAGATTCCAGAGCCACTATCGGTCTGCAGATGTTATGGACTTTATGGTGGGTGCCAGAAGTCAGACCATTAGCAACACTTGCATTTGACTATGATTTTGCAGTGGTGCAACCAATGCAAGACTTCGTCGGTGACTAGGGTTTTAGATTTTGTATTGTCTCTGGTAAAGGTAGACTTGCTGTAATCCGTGGTTCTGCAGGATTTGCCCTCGCTCTGTCTTTATGCAGAAGCCCGAGCAGGGATCTTTCTTTGAAATCCCAACTTTGGTGGATTTCCTTAAGGGCTTGGTGGTTTATCCACCGGTTCTTTACATACAGGTACAATGGAACCTTATACTGGTATTCGCACAACTGATGGCTCCACCTTTTGAGCAGATGCAAAACTGAGATTTAAAATTGCTCACTTTAAAAACCACCTTTCTTCTGGCAGTCACATTTGCCAGTTGTGTGAGTGAGCTCCAGGTTATGCAGCTGACCGGTTTTATAAGACTTTTACAAAAGTCAAGGTGACTCTTTGGTTGAAGTCTTTCCTACCCAACATCTGTGAATTTCTCATCAACCAATGTACACGACTTTCAGCATTTCTTCCAATGCCTCACCCTTCAAAGGTCTAGGAGGGGTACACAGACCCGACCTGAAGAGAGCTCCCACTACATAACCAGATCAGATGAGTACTGTATGGACAGACAACTGTTCATAGCCTATGGTTACGTGTCTGTGGGGGTGGCTTTGGCCAAGCTGGCCATCTCCTGATGGATCATGGCATGTGTTGGCATCTGCTACAAGGCGGCACGTAAAACTGCTACGAAGAATCGCTTAGCTAGCTGGAGGGAGCTGTTCAAGAGATCACCACTAGAAGACATCAAAACAAATGTGAGGAGGAAGACCAGGCCTAAGGTAGGTGCCCTGTTCTCCTCGGCACCCTGCAAGGGCGACTCCTTCCCTGGGAAGCATCTGAGCGGGAGGAGCCTTCCAGCTCCTAAGACCAGCAAGAGGACCGAGGCTCCCAGAGCTACCGGCAAACAGGCCGAGGGGTCACAGGATCCTCCCGGTCCCACTGCAGAGGATCCGCAAGGCTCTAGTAACGAGGATATCATACAGGGGTTCTGCTCTAACACTGGGCTCGCTCCTGAGAGGGTGCCTATACGTAGCAGTAGCACTAACGGCGTCATGGCTGAAGGCACTGCGCCTCCCAGGTCACTGCCTGAGGTGCAGGAAAGGTCCGAGCTTGAGCTCTTAAGCTTGCAGGCGGAGACTGGGCCCTGCTAATCAGGCACGTGCCGCAGGGCATTACAAAATGGCCGCCAGGCCAGACAAGATGGCGGCGCCTCTGGAGCCTTCTCCCCCTGGCGCGCAGGCATGGGAACGCACGTCAAGACGGGACTGGGGCAACACCAGTTACCTGGTACACATCATACCCAACCACATCCGCACAGGGGCGGTACACAGACCCCAGCCTAGTGCGACAAGGAGTGGCAAGAACACACCATGCACTGTAGCTGGTTCCTATGCAGCCAAGCCCTGCACCAGCATGCATGGATAGGTTCTTCGAAAAGTTCCTCACCCTCATGAAATCGCCTCAGATGGGCACCATCCTCAAGGGGGGGCTCCCCCCACCCCAAGCTCTGACTGTGGTCCAGACCCCAGCTCCAGTTCATGCCCAGGTTCCCCCGCTCCCACCAGTCACGGTGGCTACGCCCCTGGCAGAGCCGCCTCAGCAGCCTCTGGCACTGCCCGCACCCAGCATGCCACCAGCAGCTCCCGACCTGCAGGACACAGCGGGGAACACAGACGAAGAGGAGAATCGGGATGCTCCCTCCTCAGCTAATGCTTTCCACGAGAGGCTGTCAGGTGTGGCCGAGTACCTTGGGATCCCACAGCCCCGAATTGAACAGCCTGAGGCGGGGTTCTTAGCTGAGGTGTTGACCATCCACCCGTCCACAAGAACTGGCATCCCTCTACAAAAGGATGTAGCATCCCTGGCCCAAAAGGGCTGGATAACGCTGCATTCCATGCAGCCTACGAATAAGCACCTTGATGCCAAGTTTAGGCAGGCAGAAGGGAACTCGCTCATCCTATCTGTGCACCCCCAACCGCATTCCTTGGTTATAGCTGCGGTCTCTATTTACTCTAAACCGCAGGCTTCTTCATCTGCTCCCACATCAGCCCTCCTAGGGAAGGAGGAAAGGCTGCTAGAGTCCTATGGCAAAAAGATATACTCTAATGCTACGCTCCACCTGCGCCAGGCCAACACGGACGCCATGTTGACAGCAGTGAATCAAATGCTTTGGTGGGAGATTGCGGACTTCCTCCTGGAGCTCCCTGCGCATAGTCGGGCGAGATTCAGGGCAGGGTTGGCAGCGGCAAAGATATAGTGGCTAAGGATATCATGGAGTCCACTGTGGCACACACTGACTCTGCGGGTAGAGCTGTGTCGCCACCGACCTGAGGAGGACAGCTTGGCTTAAGGCAACCAAGTTTAACTCTTATGTGCAGGAGCGCATCATTCTCGACCTGCCATTTGAGGAGGGGGGGTGTGATTTGTTTCACTAGACTTCTGACGAGGAGCTTGAGCAAAAGGAAAATAGCTCTCAAACAGCCAAGTCCTTGTCAATCTTGACAAAATCTGCACCCAAGGCGTATAGCCAAAGTCAACATTCTGACAGAGGTCATACCTTCGATGGCTTCAAGGGCTTTCAGGAGCAACGCTCTAGAAAACCAGATAGGTCCCCTAGCCAGCACAGGCGCAATAAGCACAAATCTTCTCGCAAAGGATTTTTCCAGTGCCCCTCCAAGGCACCAGCCTCAGAGGGCAAGAAACTGTGACGGTGCCATCCAGATCCACAAGTCTCCGGTGGGGGGCAGGCTTGCCCTTCGCATCCATTCCTAGAGGGCAAGGTTTGCAGACCCATGGAGTCTCTCAGTAGTGTCCACGGGCTTCCGTCTGCCAATACCTCAATTTCCTCTTTCCTCCTCTCCTCTCCCACAGATTGGGACGGCAACTATTTGGCGGAAATCAGCTCACTCATTGCGAGTAAGGCACTGGAGAAGGTCCCAACTTCACAGCGAGGCATGGGCTTCTATTCCCGTATATTCGCCATACAGAAAAAAGAACCAGGCTTGCCTGGTGGTTGTTCTGGACCTTTCTTCCTTGAACCTTTCCCTACCCCTTCAAAAATTCAAGATTGATACTCCAGCACTCATTGCGGGGACGCTGTGTGGGGGGTGGGGGGAGACTGGATGTGCTCCCTGGATCTGAAGGGTGCTTACCTGCACTTTCCGATTTGGGAGCCCCATCGTTCCTTCCTGCGTTTCAGTAGCACAGGCTTTCACTTTCAATACAATGTCTTATCTATACTTGTAAAGCCCATTGTTCGCCCAAGGACGTTGTGGCGCTACAACTGTAGAGGAAGGAGCCAGCCAGGGGGAATCAAGAGTACTGGCTTGGCTCAAAAAAAGAAAGGTTTTAAGAGCCCGCCAGAAGGGAAGGAGGGCCTCAATGTCAAGCAGGCAAAAAGGAAGAGAAGTCCATGCCTTTGCTGCAGCCACAGAGAAGGCCCGGCCCCTGACCCGAGAAAGTCTGATGCTAGGGGGCTGAACAGTTTTCATGGATTGATAACGAAGGGACCTGCAGGGTTTGTAGGGACAAAACGTAAATTGCAGATATTCTGCTCCTGTTCTATAGAAGACTTTGTGGACCAGACACAGCGACTTCTATTTAATGCGCTGTTCGACTGGAAGCCAATGGAGCTGGTGAAAAAGCAGCATCATGTGGGCGCTAAACCGAGGATGAAGCACTGCTTTAGCTGCCATTTTCTGCAGCAACTGCAGGCGATGGAGCAGATGTCGCGGGAGAGCCAAGTACACAGCATTACAATAGTCGATGTTCACAATTACCAAAGATATCACAGGGCATGGAATTTGGAAGGAATACAAGGAAGGACTTTCCGTAGGGTCCGCAATTTGAAATGAGCCCTCTGACAGGAAGAGGAGACCTGTTCAGCCACAGATGGCGATGCCTAGATTTTTCTGAGGTCCTCCCGTTTGGCTTCAATTCAGCTCCGAGGGTCTTTACAAGGTTAATTAAAACAGTAGCAGCCCTGCTCAAGGCAGAGGGCCACCACCTTTATCCATACTGATGTAAAGCAGCCTTGGTATGCTTTGCGGGTGAAACATTTAAGGTTTATGCTTAGTTACATAGAGATCTTACATTAGAGGACACCACTGGGTCCCATCACCCAGGTAGGCCCAGTTCCAACTGACATGAGCTGGAACCTTCACACACACTAACGGGACAACATTCTACAACAGGACTCCCAACATTCTCACAGCTCATGCATTCACAGATAAGCACTTTACAACATATCTGCCTCTATTACTTCAGACACACACATAAACAAATCTACTTTACAACATATTTCCTTTTCGCACGAAAACACAGCGCACATTCACAAGGCACTTTGCACCTTTTAAAGAGCATGTGCTACTCTAAAAACATGGGATTGACCCCACTGCCAACTTAGAAACACTGATGGCTCAGGCGCGACCCAACCATCACCCAATGGAGGCTTGACCTCTCACTTCACTTCTGTGTAAATCACTATCCCACCTAGGATACATGGCGATAGGTACTACCTCCCCATGACAACTTTCAGGGAACCCTCCCTCTTCTAATAAATGGTCCTTGGCGCGACCTTACCATTACCACCTTGTAGAGGTGTGACCTCTTACTAAATATATTGGGAAACCTACTACTCCCACATATATATTGGAGTGCAGGCGTGACCTCACCCCCTTAATCACTGCTGAGGCATGACCTCGTATAACAACTTCTTTGGGCATGACCCCTACTTCACATCCCTACTTTATTCTGACACCCAGATTCTCAATGTGGGAGGCACAACCTCCCTTTATTTAAGTATATTAGGCACAACCTCAACTTAAACATTCAAGGGTACACGACTCTTGCACATTTGCTGACATAATCACTCTGATCTCTGTCGTCCTTGGTACATTTCAGATCACTTAGCGCTATACTTCTATCCTTACCAAGAATGATCTACACATTCAAATTATTACAATTCGGTTTGGTTTTGCTAGGACCAAACAACAACATGCATGGTGAGAAGTCATGTTGTAGTGCTAAAAGAATTATCTCTAGCCCACTTACACTGGCTCAAACATCTTGCCGTACCAGGCATACAACACGCACATACAATTGTCCAGCAAGATAATAACTAATTTCTATAAAGTCCATAAATGTCCATTGGTAATCTACAGATACCTGCAAAGCCTCAAAATCATTATCACTAACTCACGCACACAGGCTCTTCCGTTTCGCCACTCCTGGCATACTTCATGCTCTTCATTTAAACAAACTTACCACAATGACTGTATTTCTAAAAAGTCCATAGATTCCTGCAAATCCTTAAAAAGTAATATCCTCTATTGCAGGATACGGTAATCATCAATTCAGCCAACTACTTCAACATGCCGCTCTAGCACACATACCTTACATGCATGACAATTCTAACCAGAGCAGGGACATCTCATAAACCATATCATACATTATAAAAACACATTTTTAAACAAAAGGATACTGCAGACGTAATATCACCTGATAACTTCATTTTCTTCTTCAGAATTATGCTCCATTAATGTGCACAGCAGTTCACTGCTTTATAACACCTCTCGCAAAAAAATGGCTTCTGTTCCCAAACAATTTCTCTATGCTCCTGACGCTGTCCTGCTAGCACCTTGTGGCTGCCATACAACTCCCAGCACACCCCGAAATGCCGCTCCGGGATCTCTTTGACAGGCGCAGCTCCATTAAATGCACCGGCTGGTATGCGTCTTGTATTCCTATATTCACCATACCAAGGAACTGCCCAGTAACACAACGCCCAGTGCCTTTACGGGGCCATATGTGCTGTGCTATCTTAACTCTTCCCTGCTGCGGGGCGATTACACTTGCGTATGCAACTCTTTGGGCCCTTTTTAACCCTTGAATTAGCGCTGGGACTAGCTTTTTTTCCTGCTTTAACACTTGATGCTCCATCCACCCTTGCACTGGGCTTTACTCCCCTTCATATTCACTATTTCTCTTTAGAGCCTGCGCTAGGGAAACCTCTTTGTTCAGCAACCCCTTTGATACTTCTGTGGAGTGCCTCTTCTTCACTGGTGCCCTGGGAAAGCGCTGGGGCCTTCTTTGACTACACTTCATTTTCTTCTTCAGAATTATGCTCCATTAATGTGCACAGCACTTTACTGCTTTACATCACCTCTTGCAAAAAAATTGCTTCTGTTCCCAAACAATTGCTTCTGTTCCCCAAAAAATTGCTTCCGTTCTCATCTTTATTCCCTGGGTGATGGGACTGACTTCATTTCTTTGGGGGGCAGTGGTTCCTCTTCTCATCTTGCTCCTCCCCCCTCAGCAGACTGTTTCTTTTTTACTTTCAGCACGCTTGCTCTTTGTTTCAGTTATCCTTGTCGCCATTGATGTAAAGCAGCCTCAGTACGCTTTGCAGGTGAAACACTTAAGGTTTATTCTTGGTTACATCAAGATCTTACATTAGAGAACACTGCTTGGTCCCATCACCCAGGTAGGCCCAGCTCCAACTGACATGAGCTGGAACCTTCACACACACACTCATGGGACAACATTCTACAACAAGACTTAACATTCTCACAGCTCATGCATTCACAGATAAGCACTTTACAACACATACCTCGACGCCCGGCTCATCCGAGCGGCGTCTCCCAAGGGAGTACACTGTACAGCTTTAGCGCTTATGCACATGATATATGATCTAGGGTTCTCCATCAACCTCAAGAAGTCGCAGTTACCTCCCACTCAGTCCTTAACATTCCTGGGGCTTATTCGGGATACATGGGCGGACAGGATTTTCCCCTCGAAGACTAGATCACGCCAATCAGGAAGGCCACAAAGCATTTTCTCAGCAGACCAGTAACTTCAGCATGGTGGTACCAGCACCTGCTAAGGATAATGGCGGCTTGTGTCCTGGCCGTGCCACACACAAGACTCAAAATGTGGAGGATGCAGCTGCATTTCTCAGCCTCTTGGAATCAGGAGACAGGCTCCCAAGCAGTTCCAGTCAGCATACCACAGCACCTTCACAGGACCTGGTGTGATGGAGTACAGAGACCAACCTGCTAGCGGGCAGGCCGTTTAGGCACCCTTTACCGGAGATCACCATTACCACAGACTCATCCCTAGAGGGATGGGGGGCTACACTGGACAACCGCATTGTCCATGGAGTGTGGTCACGGCAGGAACACATCAACTTCCTCGAGATGATGGCCTTCTGGCTTGATCTCAAAGCGTTCCTCCCCATTGTCAGCAGCAAGTCGGTCTGCATACAGACAGACCGCTCCACTTGCATGTATTAAATCAACAAGCAGGGGGGGGGGACCAGCTCCGCTCTGCCTGCCGTCCATCGACATATGGGAGAGGGCACTGTGGAACAACGTTTACTTATTAGTCCACCTCCCGGGGAATCCAACTTGGAGGTGGACAGACTCGGCACGCTGGGGGTGAACAACTACAAGTGGCAGTTGACCAAAGACGTCCGGAGGGGCATCTTCGACAGGTGGGGCCACCCTGGGGTAGACTTATTCACCACCGCGAGCAACAGGAGATGCCAACAGTTTGCTTCCTGGATGGGGCAATGCATCGGATCTCTGGGGGACGCGTTGCAGATTCTGTGGACCGACATGAATACATACGCGTTCACCCCTCCCCCCCCACTCTGCTGATTCACAGGGTCATGTGCAAGGACAGGGAGTCACAGAGCCTTCGACGACTCTTCATAGCACCATGGTTGCCAGCAAGACCTTGGTTCTCGTCACTCCTACTGTCGGATCAGTCTTTGGTACACCTCCCGTTGGGTCCAGCTCACTTAATCTCCCAGCAGAAGGGCACAGTGGTTCACCCTGCTCCGCAGACGTTAACCCTAGCAGCTTGGTTCCTGAACAGGTCACTGTGAAGCATCTACACTGTCACAGGGCAACCTTGCTATCATCCAGGGGGCAAGAAGCAACTAGTACAAGAGCAAATGGATGAGGTTTTGCCACTGGGCCAAGACAAACAAGATAGATCCGCTGACCTGCTCACTGGGAAATGTGTTATCCTTCTCTGCACATCTAGCTCAGGTGTGCAAGTAGAAACCTGCCGTAAGTAACTTGCGGCCATAAGAGCCTACAAGAACTCCAGAGACATCTTTTCCTCCAATCCGGTGGTTAAAAGGCACTTGGCGGGTCTGACCAGATTACCTCCTGTAAAATGTCCATACTTGGTCTAGGACCTAAACGTGGTGCTGGGCGCCCTCGCACACAAACCCTTTGAACCCATGGCTTCAGCAGACATCAGGCTGGTTACTATAAAGACTGCCCTACTGGTTGGCCTTACCTCAGCGAAATTCAGGCGCTATTGGCTTCAGAGCCCTATACCAAATTTCACAGGGAGAAGGTGGTGCTTAGGACACACCCTGCATTTTTCCCGAAGCTCTTTTCATCTTTTCACTTTAACGAGGAGATAGTACTTCCTACTTTCTTTGCGGACCCGAAGGATGAAACTCAGAAGGTTTTGCACTGTCTGTATGTCAGGCGTATACTAAAGTTTTACCTGGACAGGACAAAGAGCTTCTGTAAATCGGATGCCTTGTTCATCACTTTTGGCGGGTCAAAATCAGGTTGTCGAACCTCAAAAGGTTTCAATAGCAAGGTGGATGGTGATGGCCATCAAAGAGGCGTATGAGGGGCAGCACATGTCTTTGCTTTGCGAGCAAACATGCACACCCACACCATCAGAGCCAAGGCCACGGCTGTGGCTTTCCTAAGGCACGTCCCATGGCAGAAGATCAGCAGGGCGGCTACTTGGGCTTCCCCATCAGCCTTTTGCAAACACTATTGCTTGGATGCCAGCGCTAGATCGGACGCAGCATTTGGCAAGGCAGTTTTGAAGAACTTGTTTTCTTAGAGGGGCAACTCTCTACCCTAGGGCTACATTCAGTTGTAATCGCTCATACAGTATGGAGGAAAGGGGACGGAACGTAGGAGTAATTATAAGTTCCTCACGGTAGTGACAATCGTACTTCTAGTTTATAGTCCCTTTTCCTCCATTGGTCCCACCGTCCTCCCCCGTAACTACTTAGTGTCATTAGACAATTGTAATATTGTCGTCTTGTCAAAGGGGGCTGAGGAGCGGTGCCCGTGTGTGGAATCAAGGGAGCGCATGCTCCCAGGGCCGCGCCCCCACGCGCATCTAAATTTAAAGGGGAAGACCATTTATTCTGATGAAAAAGGTTGTTTCCCGTCCCTAAAAGGGACACCCATACAGTATGGAGGAAAGGCGACTATGGACTAGAGTACGTTAGTCACTACGGCGAATATCTTATAATGTATTGCCTAAGCTCTGATGAGAGGACCGAGGCCTTTTGTGGTAGGGCTGTAGTGCAGCACACCTTTGGGTGAGACCGGTTTCCTTATTCCAGTATCCCTGAGGCTCCCGCCTTCCTTACTTTTTTATTGGCATTGCACGGTAATCTTTTAAAGATAAGCAATCTGTAGAGGAGATGATATCCATTAGAATAGCAAGTCATGTACCTTACGGGTAACCTTGGTTCTGATGGATGTGATGTCTCCTCTGCAGATTCCTTATCTGCCCGCCCTCCTCCCCTTAGTTGCTCCTAGTTGATCTGTGGCAGGGTGTACCCAGGAAACTGTTGGGTTAAGGGTGGGAAACACCACTTCGCTGGAGGAGCACCTTCACAGCACTGTAGTTATGGGTGGTACAGTGCAAGCATGAGTCAGATTTGAGGTCCCACCCTGCAGGCTCTGTGTTTCAAAGATAAGTTATCTGCAGAGTAGACCTTGTATTAATCAGAGCCAATGTTGACCGTAAAATATGCAACTTATTCTTCTTAAACATTCGAAGTAGAGTCCATGAAATCAACAATAAGGCTCAAGAAAAACCACACAAAAAGAAATACAAGCAGATTGTCTCATTGTGAAATATCATTACATCTTGAGCTACATACTGCTAATAAGATGAATGTATATTAGCCTGTAACTTCAATACTGCCCAATAAAGTAATACAATAATTGATATATTATAATGATAATCAACAGGTCCCCAATATATTCACAGTAAGGTGATGGGTCAAATCATTGAGAAGTATTCCTCATTTTTTTATCCACTCACCTGCAGCTTCGACTTGCAAGTTATGCAGCAAAATAGTTGCTCAATAGTTGTCCACCCTTTCATCTCCTTGATCCAACCCATCGCCTTGGGAGTCTTTCAAGAAAGCCAACGCATTGCTATTAACTGCTTGCTAAACCACTGCCTATTTATATAAACTTGCATGTCTGTTTATTTCATTTTGTTTCATTTTGATCTCTGTGATCGTTGCATCAAATAATTTTCAAGCTTATAAAAGCCTGTTTTCCATGTAGTAATTTGCAATATCTGTGCCACCTCTGAGCAAAATATCAGGCCACAACCAAACCAGGTGGAAGACGGGAGCATCATGTGACCCACATTTGGTTCATACACCTGGAATGGTTGTGTCCATCATATGTTTTGCATGTGGCTTAATAAATGTTCTTTGTAGGAAAGTATGCTATATCAGTTTGAACCATGCATTGCACAGGGGGAGAGGGGGTGTGGCTAGCCAGCCATGTAAGAGGCTTGAAGGAAATGGAGCTCCTGCAAATCCGACGAGATCCTGAGTCTGCCTGCCGGCAGATTGCAAAAAAGAAACTTTTAAAACAAAGGCCCAGCTACCTAAGAGAGAGGGGCATGAAATGAGCCATGCCTGGCTTGCAGCAGTCCACCTGAGAGGAATATAACAGTGTTTCCAGTTTGCTGAACACTCTGGGATCCCGCGCCCAAAGTGGCCACCCGGGGAACAAAGGGCGAAGATACAATGTAACAGGCTTAACAGAGAGCAGCACTTTAGAAAACACGAAAGAAGGAACCAATGCTGCTGCCAGCCAAAGAAAACCGTGCACAGTGAGCGGACTGTAGAAGCCTAATGAATCGGAGCATATTCACAGAGAGTATTGAACATACACGGAGCTCGCCTGCACATCAGCGGCGCGACCTGCGAGTGAAAGGAGGCTGAACGAATTTGTAATCTGCTTGGCAGTCCCGCTCTGGACGGGAGGATAACGCACAACGAAGAGAAGCCGAGCCTCCGTGACAGCAGCTGGTCAAGACGACAGCGCTGCACGGAGCACAGAACAGATAGCGGGATACCCATATGGCCCCTACGAGAACCGACCAAAGGAGAGCAGCTGAAGGACTGAGCCCGGGCGAGAGAGAATCTGACACGTACTGAGCAGAGTGTCCGTAGGCTGAAAGGAGCGAGGAACATAAGGCTTCATGCCAAATATACAGCACCCGTGTTGGATAAGCGGGAGCCTGAAGCCGTTGTGATACCAACACACACCCGAGGTAGGAAGTATCCACTGTCCAGATCTGAGTGAGCTAAAACTGAATGTACCAACGCATAGGAACCTACACTGCACCGGAGTACGTTGGCTCGCTTAAGAGTTCTTGCCAGGAATGCTTTCAATCCGGAAACATGCAACAAAGTAGCAGGCTGCAGAACATTCTAAGCAGCCTGGGCAGCCAGAGAGGGGATGTGTGGACAAAGAAAGGAATAAGCCCCCCCCAGGCATGCTGAGAAGTGAAAAGGGGGCTGGCATATCACACTGAGCTCCCCCCCCCCCACAATAAACACTGCAGCACCTACGGGTGGTGATAGGACATATGCAAGGGCCCTGGCACTCGAAGATCAGTGCATGACACCAGCAGCACAGGGGCAGGCAGACCACTGTCCCCTTCAGGGCAGCAAGTCAGGAAGAGGCCACACCAGGCCCACAGGAGATACATAGCCTGCCATTACAATTGGGACAGACGAGAGTGGAGGGGGGACTCGAACACGGGGACACACGTCGGACAAGCCCCGTAGCATCTTCAGTGAAGGGGGAAGCGCTCTGACCCATAGTAAAGCAGTCTAGTGCCCCAGGCAGAACCAAGACCCAACAGACCGTCGCAAGCACCTGATAAGGACACTGGAACCCTGGTGGCAGCATGTTGCATAGCAAGAGACAAGAGGATGGCGGCTAAAACACTCAAGCCGAAAGGGAAACAGCCCACTATGGATGAATATGCCAAAACGCCAACACAAACGGATAAAGCTAAGGACAAAGGAAGCAGCTCACAAGCAGACTCTGCACTTGTGAGCGGTGATCAACAGATATTGAAGGCAATAGCGGACTTGAAGGTCACCTGGGAAACCAAGCTTGAAGCAGCGATGGCAAGCCTCAAAACATCGCTAGAACATAAGATTGATGCAGTGCAAGTAGGCATGACCCTCCTGCGACAAGATGTGAGAGTGATAGCGGAACACACAGGAGTGCTGGAAAAAGAAGTACAAGCAAATACCACCACCAGCAAGTCGAATGCTTCCGAAATCCACACATTGCGCCAGCAGAAGAGAAGAGGGCCGAAGAGGCCGAAGGATGGGCCTGAAGAAATAATTTACGACTAATAGGGCTCCCGGAAGGCGAGGAGGGCGCTACTGCAAGAAATAGACAGAGGGGCATTGACCCAAGGATTCGCAGTGGAAAGAGCCCACCAAGCACTGACGCGGAAACCTGCACCAGGAGCCCCCCCCAAGGCCAATCATCGCCAAGATACTGAATTACCGGGACTGGGAAAAGATCCTAGAACACTTTAGGAAAGGTGGTACGATCCGAAGGGCATCAGCAGACATAACGGCATACCAAGACTACACGCTTCAGGTGCAAAGACGCTGAATGAACTTCAGAGTGGTGAAAAGAAGATTGCAAGAAGCAAACTATAAATACATGCTGATATATCCGGCGAAACTGAAAATATTTCACAAAAACAAAGCCTTATTTTTTGACACCCCGGAGGAAGCCATGGAATGGTTGGATGCACAGAATGGCCCGTTGACAGCGAGCGACCATCAGGATGACGGGAAGAGCAAACTGGGCGGAGGTCATCAAGACTGAGGTGCTGTATAAACAATGACACTGGGACTAGAATATAGACAACTGTTGGATAGCTAACATTAGGGCACTGTAGTAGGCGGGCATGCATATATAAGCACTGATGCAGGAGATGCAGTATATCCACCTCGAACCGCAGTAGATAGATTCGGTACATTGCCATTAGAGTGGCAACCCCCTGCTGTGCCCTTGCACCAGGCTAGCTGGGCAGGACTAAATGCGGGATAGCCTGAGATCCAGGGATGGAACTGGGCAATTGTTGGGGAAGGGAAGTTGGGACTGGGTACAGTGGGGGTAATGAAGAAAGGAAAGTTGCAGTGTTGTGGGGTTGGGGGCGGGGAACGAGCCTGTATACATGGGAATTGGCGCCTTAAGCACCAAAAGATGAAATACAAAGGAGGAGGGGGGACAAGGCTGAACGATGGGGGACCTTAAGGTAATTTCCTGGAATGTCAGAGGGCTTAATAGCTATTTAAAAAGGAACAAGATAATGATGAATCTAAGGCGGCAGAAAATAGACGTAGACCTAATACAAGAAACTCACCTCACAAAAGAAAAACTGGAGGTTATACAGAAGAAGTGGAAGGGTATGGTGTATGGGGCAACGTATTCGGCCTATACCAGAGGGGTGATTACCTGGGTGGCGCTGCATGTCCCATTCCAGTTATTGCAATCCACAGTGGAAGAGGACGGGAGGATGGTGGCAATACGGGGGCTGGTGGAAAATAAAGATATATGTATCGTAAACACATACGCCCCAGACCAGGATATAGTGACATATTTCAGAGCCCTATATAACAAACTGAGGCCCGTACCTAGGGGAGGCGATGATCTGGGAAGGGGATTTTAACTGCACACTAGATCCAAGGATAGACAGGTCGGATAAGAAAGTGGCTAGCTACATACCACTATCGATGCTGAACCAAGACAGCAAAATACTCAACGGCGGTGTTGGCGAACAGAATGAAACGAGTCATAAGCAAACTGATACACCCGGACCAGACCGGATATGTCCCGTGCAGGAATATCTCTGATAATCTTAGAAGGCTACACCGAGTTATGGAGCACACGAAGGGAGACTCGAGCGAGATTGCTATAGTATCACTTGATGCCATTAAAGCCTTCGACTCTGTCAAATGGCCTTGGCTAAGCGCAGCCTTGACTAGTTATGGGATAGGACCCGGGTATCGCAAATGGTTGAAATTACTCTACAGTGCGCCGCTAGCCAGAGTCAAAACTGGAGCGATCATCTCGGAGAGATGGCAAATAAGTAGGGGCACCAGACAGGGATGTCCATGGTCACCAATGCTGTACATATTAGCACTTGAACCACTGGCGATATATCGGAGACGGCAATATGAGGAAATAGGGATCAGCGTGAAAGGGGAACCGCATCTAATTTCGCTGTATGCAGATGATATGTTGCTATACTTAAGATACCCAGAGGAGAACCTCCAATATATACTAGAAGTGATGGAACGTTTTGCGGGGCTATCCTGAATTGCAGTGAATCCCCAAAAATCATGTATATTCCCCTTGGGTAGATACGTAAAAGTCCCCAGTGAACGACTGCCAATACCGTTGGAGACAAACTCATTTAGATATCTGGGAATAGATATTTATCACACGGTGGAGGCAGAACATCAACACAACACGGAGAAGGCAGTAGGAAATATTAGCAATAGCATGAGGTTCTGGGCCAAGCTCCCCTTGGCAATGATGGGGAGGGGGGCACTGTTGAAGATGGTGGTACTGCCAAGGCTCTTACATTACTTTGGGAACATACCATATCTGTTACCAAAGCGTTTTTTTACTAAACTACAGAGTATATGCAGGGAATTCTTATGGCACGGAACTAGGAACAGAATTGCCCTTTGGAAGCTACAAAATATGTACGATAAGAGGGGCATTAAGTTACCTAATTATGAGGCCTATTATCTGGCCAGCCAACTGCAATATGTAGCGAGGTGGATGTCAGAGGACTTGACCACAGAATTAAGATTGCTGGTTAAAGAGAGTGCCCCGTACTTCCTGAAGGAAATAATTTGGCTCCCTAAAAAACAGTTGAAAGATCGCTCAGAGTTGATGATACTGGGATGGAAGATATGGCAAAAAGCTTGTCAGGTTATGGAGAACCCAACCCCGTGTTCCAGCAGGTGCCGTTAGTGGCGCTGACAGGAGAAGACGGGCAATTAATGAAAATGGTCAGAAGATACTGGGAACCTGTGGGGATAATAACAATGGGGGACATATGGCAAGATGGGGAAATAAAAGAATTTGAGACACTGATGGAAGAAACGGGGCTACAGGCAGGACAATATATCACATATAACAGATTGACATGGCAGATTAAAGAGACATGGTCTGAAATAAAACTTGAAGAGGAACCTGATATAACCATTGAAACAATATATGACATATCAGAGGGAGGACATGAGATTTCCAGATTATTTGAGCTTTTGATGTCCAGGGTGGGGAAGAAAGTGGCCCAATTAAGACTCGACTGGGAAGAATATGTAGGGGAACCCATGAGCGATGGGATGTGGGAACGAGTGCAGGGCTATCATCAGAAAGTGTCTAGAAACGAAAGGCTACAGCAAATACAACTATATGTAACCCACAGAGCACATATGACGCCCCAGAGAATAGCTATATTTAAGAACACAGAACAACAAATATGACGCAAATGCGGAGAGGAAAATGATGGGATGACGCATATGTTTTGGGCATGCCCGGAAATTGGGAAGTTCTGTGCGGAAATGGCACAACGGCTAGACGAGAAAGGGATCAAATTAAATGTGGAATCAGTGTGGGCATGTTTGATGGGAGGGTTCCCCAGACCTCACCAGATGAAGCATGTAAGCAAATTGAAAGATTTGGTATATATACTGGCCAACCGTAGAATAGCTATGGGATGGAAGGTATGTAACAGACCAAGGGTTGGAGGTATGGTGCGGGAGACCTCCAAAAATGGACTGAAGCAGAAACGGCAGTATGGCAGGAGGTGGGAGACGAGGGAGGGGAAGAAGAAGCAGAATCCCTGATGGCCTGGAAACGTCTGATAGCCACCTTGTATGAGCCGGTCCGGGACTGGTCCACGGACCAGGACTCGGCGGAAGAATTCCAAACTGAAATTATAGAGGAGGACGGAACGGAGTAGTCTCGAGTTGGAGGGTGGAAACGGGGTAGGAAGTAGTTATTGTTTGGCATAAGTAAAATGTTGAAGTTTTTGTGACATGTACTGCAAGTTTTGTTTGTTGTTTGTTGGTTATGAAAATTAATTAAAACTATTTAAAAAAAAATCATGCATTGCACAGGACTTTAACTTGTATACAGACAACTCCACACTTCTTAGCTGATTATTCTCACCAAATATCTGCTTCTTATTTCTACCTGCACTGCAACTCACAATATGGTATATCTGCATATAGTGCCCAATACAAAATCTGAATCCGCCGAGAACCTTTTTTCCCATCAAAAAGAGTGGTGGCATATACCTTTGATCCTTTTGCTGGCTTGCTTTAGTTTTGTCAACTATACTGCCGATTGTAAAAATTCATGTCTACAGATCGCATTATGCTAAATCATCTCATCAAATGTATAGAATCGATCCGATCCATAGAGCTATGTGGCACAGCCGCCATGCTTCCAGAGGCTGAGGTCCACTTCTTTTGATGTAGTAAACTGAGGAGTTGACCAAATCGGACTTGTTTTAGCTTAACAGATTCAAGTATTTCATTTATTTTATATGAATTTATTTGTAATTCAGTGGGTTAAGCCTTAATCTGGTTACTTCAGACACAGTGCAGCCCAAGCTATCATGGTTCCACCCCCCTCCCCTGCTTCCCCTTCTCAGGTTCTTATTGCAATAATCTTGGTAAATTGTTCTACTTACTGTTCTCGATGGTTTGACTCATGATTTGCACTTATTGCTGCTATTGTATTCATGTTGTTTTATGTGAAGCGCTTTGGTTTAAAGCACTATATAAAATGTAATAAATACAAAATGGTGGAAGTGATGCTGAAGCATGATTGGGTAATTTGACCAGCTGGTCAACAGGAAGACATTTTAAACTGCCTTTCATTGTCCACTTCATCAAGGAGGGTCCAGTTTGCCATGGCTTCAGCTTTTAGGCCCAAGTTTCAGGTGATCCAGGAAGACAGGAGTTGTGCGGAGAGCAGAATACAGCGTGGGACTTAGTTTGCTGAACGTCCAGTGGGAGTGCAGCAATTTTAATGTGTGAAAAGCATCATTCTGGTTAATGTGTAAAATTAGAACTCTGAGGATCTCCATAAGCAAAAGACTTTGTAATTTGTTAGTAAAAAGTGTTTAAACCTTTGCGTTAAGAAAAAGCAGCATTCAAGCGCCATAGGGAGACTCACTGGCTTAGTGCGCACATTTCAATATTCCCAACAAATGAGCGCATCAACAGGATTGCACCAATGTAAATATCAGCATTTTTGTGGAACTGTGTATATAGTTTGCCGGCATCAGGTTTGCGCAATCTCATATGAACGGAAAGCAAGATCCGAACTTTGTTAGAACATTGCAGCAGCAGAAGCAGAGACTGACAAAAGTTTTCTCTCAGCCCGTAGCTGTGAAACTGCACAAGAGCGAAGGACAACTGGATGATGGGTTATCCTTCTCTCCAACAAACAAGTGATTCTATGTCAAGACTCGGAGGCTCTGATTATGCTCAGTTCTACTCTTTACTTCTCGAGCAGCCAACACAAAAACTCA
This sequence comes from Ambystoma mexicanum, assembly GCF_040938575.1. Taxonomy (NCBI): domain Eukaryota; kingdom Metazoa; phylum Chordata; class Amphibia; order Caudata; family Ambystomatidae; genus Ambystoma; species Ambystoma mexicanum. Next base: position 901,798,159 of record NC_090931.1, on the reverse strand, counting down.
ATGAACAACAAACTGACAATGAACTACATAAAATGATAACATGAGTGAATTTGTAGTTTGTGCTTCATATGTTTATTTCTCCATGTGATCCCTCTAGTCCAATCACGTACCACAGTCTACAATAAACAGCACCAATTTCCTTAATTCTTCCTCTTTCTTTGCTGCCTGAGCAGCTGAGCTAAGTGAAATTACAAATTACTTATGAGTGATTGTGACTGATGTATGATGTAATGACTGTAAGGTAGCCTCGGTCGGAGCCAGTGCACCATGGAAGTTCACGCCGGGCGCAACGAGACCTCAGAGGTTCCGGCGCCCTTGTGAAACTTCTGTTGGCACGATTGAAGGCGTAGAAGGTAGCTGTTAACAACAGATCAAATATATACATAGAGATAAGCGATCGGAGAGCTCATATAACGATTATACACACCTCTGGATATAGAGGTGCAGTATTACAGCACGCCACCTAGTGGATTTAAAGGCGCACTGCAGGATCAACTGCAAGAAGGTGCAGGGAGTAAACAGACGGGCACAGTCCCAAGCATTACTGGCAAAGCTGAAATTAGACCTGCCTAGCTACAAAGTAAAATGGAAATTGACGGGGGCATCCCAAGCAAACTACATAAGGTCACTGCAGACGGCATCAGCTCTAACATGAGCAGATACTTCGAAGACTCGGAAGGCCCACATATGAGTGGCATGAGAATGAGCCAGGCAGTGCCAAAAGTCCTGAGCGCCAGCAGGGGCCTCATCAGCGAAGAGATGGGCATTATGGAAGACCTGGTGGCTATCTCGCAGGGCATGGCGAAACTGAGGAAAGCATGCAGGGACAAAGGGGGAAGAAAAAAGAAAACCCACAGGGTTCGTAGCACCCAGACTCTCCGAAACGCCCCTCCCCCGCCCCCCAGGGTTCGCCACGGAAGAACAAAGGTGGCAAAAGAAAGACAAGGTCAAGAGCCAGATATGACCACGATAGTTCAGAGGACACCTCTGAGGGCGACTGCATGAGCAGCGAAGAGTCAGATGAGCAGAGCTCGTCAGAATCACAAACCTCCTCCTCGAGTGATGGGCGAGAGCCCAGGGGCAAAAGAGGCAAACCTGCAAATGAGGAGCCGCAGGGCGACAAGTACAACCCAGATGCCATGGTACACCCAAGGTCATCGGAATGGGACCCCCCAGAAAATATTACGGCCTACTTGAAAAAGCGACTCTGAGCCCCACTGAGTAAAGAGGCCAGGAGCAAAATGAGGGCAGAATACCCCAGAGTGCCAGACTGTGTGGCAGAGACAGACGAAATTGACGAGCCGATGTTGACCTTCATGGGAAGGTATTGCATGGATGTCAAGAAAGGCATAGACCGTTCATGGAGTTTGTGCCAGGGCAAATTACTGGACATGGTCGTGTCGATCATGAGAATATGGCAGCTGGCAGAGGAGGCTAAGCAAAAGAAGGTGGCTATCGACCCAGAGATACTATCCGGCTGGGCCCAGAGGGCAATATGTCTTATGGGAAATGCGAATAGCTCTATAGCCACTGAGAGAAGATCTATTTTAATGAAAATAGACTCAAAGTTGAGTGAGCTGGTGCCATCAGAAAAGGCGTCAGCGGCCAAAGGCAAATTATTCGGTGAGACATTCATCAAAGACATGGCAAAGATTTCCAGCACTTATGCCTCTATGGACAAGGTACAGGCTTCCCCTGAGAAGATTTTCGGGACGATGTTTTTCAATGAGGCTGGCAGAGGCAAGGGCCGCTCGGCCAGCCAGTACCCATATTACAGGTCCTCCGGATATAGAACACACTGGAGAGAGCACGAAGACCCATGGGCCCTTCCAGAGGAAGAGGCAGAGGCTGAAGAGGCAGTGGCAGGCAGCAGCAACACAATGGCGCAGGTGAGAAAAAAGGATGCTCTAGCAGAAGCATTAGAAGCGGGGATACCTCCTGTGGGAGGGAGAGTAGCGATGCACACGCAAAGATGGTAAGAAATATCCTCAGATGCATGGGTTCTGCAAACTGTTCAGGGTTTTCGCTTGGAATTCTGGCAAGAACCAATACAAGAATTCCTGCCCAACCAGATAAGGTACAACAGAGAAGACAAAGTACTTCTATACAGAGAGGTAGAGCGACTGAAAAATAAAAGGCTATCAGCCTGGCCATAGGAAACCAAAAGGGATTTGTGAGCAACTTGTTCCTAGTGAAGGGCAAACACAAGGTCAAGGCCGGTGATCAACCTCAGAGCACTGAATTAATTCTTGGAGTACAGACACTTCAAGATGGAAAGAATTAATCTACTGAGGGACATTCTACAGAAAAGGAGACTGGCTAGTGAGGATAGATCTCAGGGATGCATACCTGACGATACCTATCCATCAGAGTCAGAGGAGGCTATTTCAGTTCCTCTGTAAGGGACAGAAATGGGAATTTACAAGCTTACCTTTCGGACTAGCTCCAGCCCCTTGGTGCTTCACCAGGCTGACGAAACTGGTGGTGGAGCACCTCGGAAAACAAGGAATCAGATTAATTATTATAATTTTTGTTATTATAGTGTATTTGGTTAATTAAAACCTTACACTTTACACATTACACACTATATATATATATATATATATATGTGTGTGGTAGACCCTGTACAAGAGTGCAGGGAAGGGGAAAGGCACTCCAGGAAGCGGTCTTGCATGCAGGAATCACGGCAAAACACTGAGGCAGCAAACCATTGATGTAAGCCAAAAAATATTCTTTAATAAATTAAATGTCCAGGACAGAAAAGAAAACAGCACGAAAATGACGCGTTTCGCGGTAACAAACCGCTTGCTCATGGTAAGGGCGAGAAACATTAAGGAAGGACTATTTATTCAGATTTACACTCTATGATCATAGTCTAGAGAGTCACGCACATTTCCTAAAGGTCTGTTGCACAGTTCGGCCATCTTTGATTGGGTTCAAAAACTAAGCCACACATAATGGCAAAACAAAACAAGACATGCTTTTAAAATCGAGCATTCTAAATAGTAGGCAAAAACATATTACAGAGTAAAAATCCCTTAATCTAGGATGTCTATTGATATAAACAGTGCAGTATTTGAAATTTAGTGCATAGTGCACATACATATTTTTTCATATTAAGACTCTTGTGTATTTAAGTTGCTTATTCTGGTACAAATGCCTTTTTAGACTGGCTGTGCAAAATATGCCATATACAACAAAATGTTGTTAAAGTGCTATGCGCAATCAGCAGCCACGGAGTACAACTCCTAATTAATAAAGTGCAATGTGCAAATAGCAGCCTCACAATATTATTCTCTATATGAGAATGAGATAAAGTGCTTAGTGCATAAAAGGTTTTTTTGTACTATGAAAATACACAGGTGTCATAAATTACTGCATCAATGAAAAGTTCTCAACAGTCCGTAAATCGATTGCCTGCATATGATAAAACCTCAATTACAGAGCACGTCATGAGTAATATTACCAACCCAACAGTTGTTTAAACCAAATGTGTATATATATATATATATATATTCCAATATTAATAACATTTAACAGAAGAACTAATCCATCCTTATGGTATATTAATTGTATATTTTTTAAAACCTATTTCTAATTGTTCTCATGTGGAGAACAGCCTTTCAGTGGAAAGTCAAAATACTGAAAATAAACTTTAACTTGAAGTAAATTCTTGGAAAGTAGAAGGCAGTAGCCTAATAGGAAAATAAGAGTATTTAGACTATAGTTAGTAAATCTCAGCTGAGAATATAAATAGGTTGGTTAGGCTTTAGGTGGGGTTTACTACCTTCTTTTCTTAAAGCATCTACACACTGGAAGTTTTTAAGCAGGAGTAGTTTTCAGCAAGAATAATTCACTGCTTGAGAAATTCCTATGGGCATGTAAAGTGGAACGCAAATGTACAGGAGTTTACAAGCAGAAGCATGTTTTCAGGAGTAGATTCCACAGAAAGCAAAGAAGAATAAATCCAAAGGGCAAATTCCTAACAGCAATTAAAGGAGGAATGCAGGTAAGTTATTTTGTACATTAGGCTCTATTGGGAGCCTCACAGAGAAAACTAGAAGTAACCAGAGAGTGTGTGTTTTCTAGCCCATTCAGATTGTCAGTAGTTCAGCAGACTGAGATCTGTCGTTTGTTATTTTATCCACTTCCCCTTTCCCTCAGGGGTGTTTGGAAGTCAGCTGTGAAAATCCAGTTGTTCGTCAAACGCTTGTGTGGGTCTCAGCAGCTACAGTGGATCAAGAAAACATCTAGACCGGACAATTATTACTTTGGATACTTTTGATATGCCCTGGCCCACACCTTCTTGCTTAGAGCTAATTGATTTGGACGAGATCCAGGGTTTCTGATATCTCCCTGTCATCAGATAAGTCATTAGGTATAATAAGTATTCCCCTCTCTCCCCGCCCTTCCAGAGTCCCACCCGGTTCTAGCCACTGGGAAACAAACTGAAGCTTAAAAAATAAGATTCAAAATCAGGAATACCAATTCCCCCATCCTAAACTGTGTGCTTCAGCATACATAATGTCACCCTATGCCTAACATGGCCTCATAGCAGTTGAACCCAAACAGACAAGCCTGCAAACAAGTAGAACAGTCTCGATAGTACCACCATTTTAGCCACTGCCATCCAATCCATCATGGACAATAGAAGCATACACCAGAAATCTATTGACCGTCCACTTCCCTAAATTGTATGTAAACTGAGACATGTATTCCAAGATAGCCAAACGTATTCGAGGTCCATGGGACAGGAAACTGTTTAATTCATCTCCTGAGCATGCCACCTCATACCCCACCCTAAAAGAAACAGACAGGATTTCTTTTAAGTTATTTTTAACCCAGAGAAAGTGCTGTAACTGTCAACTACCACCAGCATAATTGGAATACTGTGACTGGGATTCTTTGAGAATAATATTCCATCTGCATACAACACAGTCGCATGCTCATTTCCAAAGGTTTGAACCCCTGTCCATTTTGAACATAGTTTATTAGCTAATGGCCCTATCACTAGTATACAATGGTGGTGACCTTGTCTCGTACCTTTAATTGCCAGCTCTGCGATACCACCGTCCCCGCTTTCACCCTGGCTCTCAAATTGGTAGCCAAAGTCCATAGCTTCCTTTACGCAGACAGAAACTACAGCCCTACTGAATCCAAGTGCCTTCTCTGTATCAAGAGAGTCAATGGCACTCCTCTCTACTTTCTTCCAATTCTCTTATAACCGGAGTTACTTGTCTCTGATTAATCATAGTATCCTTGCCCGGTAGAAAACATGACTGGTCCTCCTGTATTAGCCCAATTAGAAAGGATTGTAGTATTAGTCGCAAGATTTGACTTAGGATTTTGCAGTCAACAATAAGGAGTGGCTTAGAACAGCAAGGGCACAGAGCAAGATGGCAGCTTAAGCAGTACCTCCTGCCCGCCCTATTAATAATCACAAAACTATCAGTTTCCCCATGGTGGTGAAGTACGCTTAACACGGGAATAGACACCTATACAGGGGTGGCACAGAGTAATCTAGTGCAGAGTCGAAGATCTGGGCACAGTGAATGGAGCAGGTGCGAAGGAGAGTGGCTGACAGGCCGAAGTGGGAAGAGAGAGACCTGTCCTGTGGTGGACCCACAAGCTGGACTGCAGGAAGGGTGAGCAGAATCGCACTCCCACTTGCTCCCTCCTTTCCGCCAGAGCAGTACAGACACAGGGGGGGGCTCGCCGGGACAAGAGGGGTGCAGGGACCAGAGCCAAGTTGGGTCCCCTCTTCTCTCCCTCTGCCCTTCCATGAGCCCAGAGTGAAGGGTCACAGGGCGTTGGATGAGCCAGGGCTGATCAAAGCCAGGTGCGAGAACTAGACCAGAGTGCGGCCTGTTGGGAGCGGAGCACCGTCCCCAACAGACAAGCGTATGGAAGAGTGGGGGGAGCTCTTCCCCCCCCACAATAGTGCTGCGTGTCTGGACGCCTTGACAGTGTATCAGGGTCCCACAGGCATAAAGAACAGCTGGGAGCTGAATGGAGGCAGGCTCACTGATCTCATGGACGACAGTGCAAGGATTGAGGTGGTGAAAGAGCTAAAAGATCTGATGTGGATGGCTGGGCTCCCCGAGACTCCTAGGATTGTTTGAGGAAGCCCAGAAAACGTGGACAAGGAGAACTGAGAGACCATGGAGATACAGAGATAGTGACTTGACTGGGACATACTTTGATTGGAAGATTGCTCAACATGGAGCTGGGTGAGAGAAGTAGACATTCTGATAAACAGATGGGGATGTGCCTACAGCTTCGGGACTGTGATAGTGCTAAGGAGTCCTCCTGATCCGCACCCCGCACCCCCACACCTCCCTTGCTGGTCGCCTCACATGAACCGTTGGGCTGTAGAAAAAGTCTGATAATACCATGTGGGCAAGACCATAACATACTGGTTGCGACAATGGTCAAGGAGACGCCAGCCAAAGCCACACAGAGCAGAACAGACGGTACACGCTGGTTACAGTGGGCAGGGCACAGGGCCTCCCCCACTCTCTTTAGGCAACGTGAATCAGAATTCTGAAAGGATCCCTGTTGAGGGAGAGATGGAACCCATCATGGGACAAGTGCTAAAGGCAGTGACAGACTCCAGAAAAGTAAGGAGGACAAGATAGGGCAGGTAGGGGTGGAGTTTACTCCGTGCGGACCGGAGTGCAGTGTCTGAAAGAATAGGGGAAGCCGAGGAGAGAATCCGCCAACTGGAGGACACAGTGAAGTCACCACACACGCAGATTCAGGTGTTGCATGCAAGGTCCTGGACCCTGGAGGAGAGGCCAGAAGATGCCAAAGGGAGATCCAGGAGGGCCAATATTAGGATAGTTGGCCTCCCTTAGAGAAATGAGGGGCCAGCAATGGACCTATTCTTGGAGAGATGGATTAAGGTCCTGAGGCTGACAGGCCTAGCCAATTCCTTCACAATTAAAAGAGCCCATAGAGTCCCGGGCAGACGGCTGTCACCGGGAGCTGCCTCTCGTTTAGTAGCTCAATTACAAATGGCCAGGAGCAAAGGAGTGATTCAAGCGAAGTACAAATGTAATGATCTTCCCGGACTACACTGTACAGGTACATAGGGCAAGAAGATCTTTTGAAGAAGTCAAACGGACATTACGCAATAATCAAGCGAAATATATGCTTATGTTTCCTGCGAAACTGAGAGCCATGGTCTGGGAGAAGTCCTGGCTCTTCCAGGAACCACGAGAAGCCTGGGACTGGATAGAAAACTGAGGGCTGTGGATTTCAGCCCTCTCAGGCAAGAAGACAGACTGGCGCTGGCCCGAGATAGAGAGGCGATAGCCAACGTACACAGATGATAAGGGAAGTCTGCCGCCAAAGGAGCAGAGAGATGGATACAGACTTGAGGTGGCCACGGATGGGACGCTCTGCAGAGTCGAGTCGAGTTTCATGGGACGGGACCAGCAAGCTCTCGCCTCCTAATTGGGAAATATGGGAGAGACATTGGGAGACTGACAGTCGTAGAGAGGCCTGTAAACCTGTTTTGGAACTGCAATGTCAGATGTTGGGGAAGAATCTCTGACCCACTGGACACATGTTCCATATGCTGAGACAGTGGGGGTCCTACGGGGAGAGGGAACTCGTAAGGGAGCGCATTGGGGTATAAAAAGGAGCGAGGGCGGGTGTTTCCTATTTCATGGGTGGAACTAGGGAAAAACGGTGGTTTGATTGGTTGATTTCTTGTTTTAGGGTCGCAGATACTTCACAAAGAAGTTTGGGGAGGTTGAGGAGAGGTCAAAAAAGGGTGAAGGGTAGGGGGAGGGGGGGAACAAAGTTTGGAATTACGTTGGGAACCTGAGGGAGTTTAAAAAGTTGGTTTTATATAGGTTGAGGTGGATTCAGAGTCCCGACTTGCGACAATGGCATTACAAGTGGGTGGGTAGATAGTGGGGATCAGATAAAGCGCATTTCTTGGAATGTGAATTGAAGGAATGACGAGCTCAAAAGAAGCGTGGTGTTTGAATACTTGAAGCAGCTGAAACCAGATGTGGTACTGCTCAAGAGATGCACCAGTTGGGAGCAACAGCCATATAACAGGAAGGGGCCAATATAAATGTGTGGTTCATGCAGGTTTCAGAGGGGTTCGAGAGGGGTAAGGATTCTCGTTAAAAAGACGCTGTTCTCCAAATCTCCAGGACATTCCAGGATAGAGGGGGTAGAGTAGTGGGATGGAAGGTCTCATGGGAGAAGACCCTATCTCTTTTATCAATGTTTACTCACTGCTCGTACTGCTACAAGACACTAGAAGAGGTAAACGGGTGGATGATGAGGGTACAACCAAGTTTTACAGTTGCGGCGGGAGATTTGAATGACTGCGTAACACCATCACTGGATCGGTGGAGGGGCGACACACAGGGGGGGATACAAAGACACGGAATTAAAGACCTTCCTAGACACAATGGGACTGGATGACCTATGGAGGGAGGCAAACCCCACTAAAATGGAATTTGCTTTCTTAGCTTCACATAAGCCCTTTTCTAGGATTGATTATGTCTTTGTCTCCAAAACTAATACAGATAAGGTTGAAGGGGAGGGCTACCTGCCCAGGTGCATCTCGGACCATGCACCACTAACATGGGGGAATCAGGACCGGGAGGTTCTCCTATGGGAGCGGATGGAGATTGGGAGCTCACCATTTACAGGATGAGAACGCTATGGGAGAACCTTGGGAGGAAGCAGAGCAGTATTTCCACAATAAGGAGGACTCTTTGGAATCGAAACAGGTACAGTGGGAAGCATATAAGCCAGTATTAAGAGGGAGAGCCATGCCAGTAATTACAGGCAAGAAAAGGGACTGGGAGAGGATGAGTTGTGTAAGAGGTTAGAATGCTTACCTTGGAGGAACGGATAAGACAATCCCACTCAGAGGAGGCTGTAAGGGAACTCCAAAAGATGGAGAGGTCAATATTGGAGTCATCGAGGGGGTGAGATTCGGGTGGTGGTACGGGGGGGGCTGTATATTCAAATGTGGGGACAAGACTGGGAATCTCCTGGCCTGGCTAGCACAAAGAGAAGAAGGCAACAGATTGGTATGTGAAATCGAAAGTGGAGACAGGGAAGGAATGAAAAGGCAACCAAGAGAAATTGTGAGGGCCTTTGCCAAATACTATCAGCATCTAAATGCAACACAAATCAACAAAGGGTAAAAAGATGTGCAGCGGTTCTTGTCTCGATTGGCAGTGTCCTGCCTATCGAAGAATCAGAGGAATATCCTGGAGGGAGGCTTGCAATTAGAGGAACTGCAGGAGGTGATGGCACAGCTAGGTAGAAGTAACACAGTGGGACCAAATGGCTTCCCATTGAAGCTCTGGCTAAAATTAAGAGAAGACACATCTGGACCGCTGTGGGAAATGTTACAAGAGAGTAGAAGAAAGGGGGCTGCTCCCGCCAGACCTCAGAGATGCTACAATAGTGGTGATGCCAAGGGAGAAATATGGATCATACAGACCCATATCTCTCATTAATATCGAAGCCAAGATCCTTGCCATGGGGTTAGCAAATCGACTGAGTAGAATCATAGCAGACATAGTAAAAGACCAATGTGGGTTCATCCCGAACAGGTCCACCAGGCTTTACATCAGACGCCTTCATCTGGTCTCGCGTGCAGGGAGGGACAAAGAAAATGTAGTAGCCGCTGGACATACAGGCGCTTAATGCCCAGAAGGCCTTTGATTCTATTGAGTGGATATACCTGTTTGCGATATTCCGATCAATGGGCTTTGGAGAAGACTTTTTGTGCTGGGTCCATGAATTACCATGGGTTGATGGCCTGGGTGAGGGTTAACGACATGGTCTCCGAGAGGTTCACGTTGGAACAGGGCACAAGCCTAGGTGACCACTCTCACCCATTCTATTCATTTTAGCACTGGAGCCACTGGCGGAATGGATCGGGGGATCTGGGTCTGTTGGGGTTCGTATGGCTGGCAGTAAGGGAAGAGCGGATATCGCTGTGCACAGGTGATAACCTTCTCTATGTGACTGAACCTGAGAGATCAGTACCGAGAATCATGAACATCCTCGAGTTTGATTCATTCTATGACCTGAAGATCAATTGTGAAAAATGCATCCACTACCCGGTGGAATGGGGGGATGGGAACCATAGGCAATGTCCAGCCCTGACAACCGCAGGCAATGGATTTTGATATTTAGGGATATTCAAAAGGACGAAAAAGCCTTTGTCAAATTGAATCTTACCCCAGGGAACAGAAGGTTTGAACAGAACGCCAACCAATGGATGACTCTCCAGCTCTTGTTAATGGGTAGAGTGGCGCTCTACAAAATGGTGGCCCTGCCCGACTACTTTAAATTATCCAGCATGCCCTGTGTGATACAGGTGAGAGACTTCGATAGGGTCAGCAGGACATTAAGAGGGTCCCTATGGAAACGGAAGACCTCCCCCACGCCCCAGGATAAATCTGGAAACATTATAGAACTCTCCTTGGGAAGGGGGATTAGGTCTCCCAAACTTGAGGCTCTACTACTGGGCAACAAAGCTAGCTGGCCGTGGCAAATGGTTGGGTGTACCAGGGAGGTAGCGATGCCCTGGTGGACACAGAACTTGAACTAATAGGCAGGAATGGTTGGGAAGGGCTCCTATATGGGAAAGCCGCCACAAAAACAGGGCCTTGCCACTGTAAAAAGCTAGAGGGTGTTTCACAACCTAGTCCCCGGGGATCCCGTACTCGGGTGACCAGGGAGCAGCCATCACTTTTGATTCATAACCATGGGGGTAGACAGGCAAGGGAGGATCACCTGGGTAGGGGGTCCTCAGGGCGTGTGGGGGAGAAGCACCTAATGGTGAGACATGCTATCCTCCTTTTTCCACAACCCATCTAACCCCTTTCCCTGCTTATTTTATGGGAAATTACAACTCCCATAATTCCTCCCCACTTTACCATGACAAAAGTACTGCACCAAGGAAGGTGAGGAATGAGGTTAGAAGGATTACCTCCGCTGACTTGCATTGCCCCTGTCCCTGCAATAAGGCCAGGCAGAGTCAGGCATGTAGCTCTAACAATGTACACCTGCAACTAAATTAACACTCCCTGTGAAGATAAAAGGTGGCGCGCACAACCACACTTTGAGCGAGGCTGGGTACGAGAAGGAACAGTTCTGAGGCTGATGCAAACCATGCTGTGGATGGCCAAAGGGTTGATGGACAGTTGAGAGGATTAAGAGAAAGCCAGGCAAGATGTTGATGCTTTTGGGAGGCTGTGCACGTTCTAAGAGCAGGAAAGAGATGAAAGAAATCCAATTAACATAGCCGGTGAGTTATCGAGGGAACCAAAAGTCTGGTTGATGTTAAAGGGAGTGACTGTAATTTGAAAGGTGAAGGCTGTTTGTGTGCCGATTAAAACACAAATTAAGAGAACAATTGTTGAGGGCTACAAAGCAGCAGAGTGGTCATGCGAGATGAAGTCGCACATTTGAATCTTACCCCAGTCTCTGTGAAATGTTAAGTATTTTTTTAAAGTTACAAGCGGAGATCAAAGGAAACTGTGATAAGGAAAGAAATTTGAATAAGAGGAACGTGACATTTGTGAACTTTGGAAAAAGGCCAAGAAGGCAAGTGAAAGAGGAGAACTACAAGTACCAAGAGGCATTGGTACTGCAAGAGAAGATTGTGAATTGAAGGATTGTTGAAAGAGATTGAAGTGCTCATGCAGAGGTCTATGTAAATTCCTAGCAGTTTCAAAAGTCTTCAACAGTGAAAACATATGAGAGAAAACGTGGGGAAGGGAACCCCTACGAAGGAGAGACAGGCTCGAGCCCAGCAGAGGTAAACCTGTGCAGCACTGTAAGAAATTGTGTGATAAAGTGAAACAAGTGACATTTTTGGGCAACACGCCGGAGCCCATTGCGCTTGTCTATGCCAAGGCAATAAATGATCCTCTACTTCAACTAATGAGTGTGTGCCTGCAGCAGCTGCTGTGTATGGTGGACATCTGTGCCCACGGTGTCCAAATTAGAGAATTATACACACAAGGTTACACAGCCATTCTGCGCAAAGGCAATGTATTTAATTGAACAAATAATCAGAAAACAGTGTAGCCAACACATGTTTTCGACCCAACGGTCTTCTTCCAGGCTACAATTAGTAGTACAAAAATACCATACAAACATTCAAAAACCAGTTTTTTGAATTCATGGACAAAACAATAATAAGTATGAATAGGGCAATCCAAAGACAAAGTGGGTGCATTCAGGTTTAAGTCCACATTGGTTAGTACAGATTCAATTAATACAAAATTAAGATACAAAATGCAAATGTATACAATGGAACATAGGAAATTAAAGTTACACACAGAATTGTACACATGTGGTTTGAAAAGAATACAGCATGACATACAGAATATCACACCGTTTATAGATGGATTAAGGGAAATATATAAAAGAGATGAGGGGGAAACACAACACATCTTAGTGTTAGCATACCAAACTAACAAACATAGCTTCATCTTATAATAAGTCATATGTTTGCTAACTTCCACTCTAACGAGATTCCGCTTTGTGCATGGGTCATCAGTGCATGCCCACAACCAACACCCAGCCATCACTTAATAGTTGTAAGACATCACTCATTGTAATGTGTGCGGATGCAAATTATATCTAGCAGCCATCCCTCCTAACCATTACATATGCTTCACCCATTCTGTTCATGTATGTGCTTGACATGTTAGCCCTAATTGCTAGCTTGCATTATTCCCAGCATTGCCTCAAGGTATTCATACCTCTAAATGGTAATCTCTCTGCGGGAGTGCTCACTTCCCTGGTACTGCGCTCCTCAGCAGTTAACGGCCATCAGATATGGAACTTTTGTCCTCCCCGGGGATCTGGTCTCAGCATTAGTTACAGGCCCCAGGCTGACCACATCTTACTTGTGGTCGTACCACCAGAGGAAATGGGTGTTTCCCCGTCCCTGCCTCTCCCTCAGACCCTGGCTTCCCGGTCAGATGGGATGCCAAACTTCCAGCATTCTGCTAGCATTCGGCTCGCTTCCCACGCCACTGCCGGCTCTGCTGTCTAGCGTGGCTCAGTCTCTCCAGGACGTCTATTCCAAAGAGGTTTGTCTCTGCGTAGGATTCACTCTCCTCCCTGTGTAGAAGATTCCCCTCCATTAACAGTTCCTCCTGTGCTTAAGTACAAAGGGTGTGGGTCCTCCTTTCTTGACTGTGAAACTCAAATGGACTCCAGTACTGCCTGAAGCCAACAGGGTGGAATGAGGATTTCTGGGTTTTGTAGTTATAAAGTCAGTCTCTTCCAGTCCCATATAAGCATACAAGGTAGTCTGGTCTGGGGGGTCTTTCTCAGACTGGGGGTCCTTGTCCCCGAGAGGTCCCACTTATCCAGACCCCTATGGGGAGGGTCTTGCGGAGCGGGATCACTTTCCTATCCTCACATGGGGTGACTCCAGTCTGGGGAGAAAGGACGCATTGACAAGATTTGTAACAGAAAACACACTTTAACCTCTCACAAGTTAGAGTTCTGCCAGGAAATTCTGGAGGAGATCTTGGTACTTTGGGGGACTCTTCAAGTGAACATCTTCACTTCCAGTGTAAAAAGTAAGTGTTTTTCTGCTCCAGGGAATTACCTCTGCAGGGAGTAATGGGGCATATATTGTTGAATGGAACTTAGAACTCCTCTATACATTCTCAACGGTCCCCGTCATTCTGCTAGTTCTCAAGACACTGCAGAGGTTTGTGTCTACTCCAGACTGGGCCCAGAGGACATGGTACCTGTAGCTTCTGGACTTGTTCATCTGGCGTTCTTGGTACCCCTGGCATGGATGCACTTGCTCTCTCTCGGGTGGCCGGGTTTTCCATCTGAGCCTCTGCAACCTTTACCCTCATGCTCGTCTGCTGAGAGGCAAAGGGCCAAAAAGTGTGACTAGATGGTCGGTGTCCTGGTTGTGCACCATTATTTCTTGGAGACCTGCCACCAAGTCTGTCTATACCTGCAGATGGTGTACATTTTCGACTTGGTGTCTGGAGAGAGGTGTGGATCCTTCGACCAGTCCAACTTTCTCTCGGTAGGATTTCCTGCTTTCCTTGGCCCAGGCAGGCTTAGATTTTGGCACTTTGAGAGGATACCTGGCTGACAATTTGGCCTTAAAAGGGCTTCTGAGCAGGGCTCCTTACCAAACTACTTAAGCAGTTTTTGCGTGGTTTGTGTGACCAGTTTCACCCATGCCAGTTTGTTGTTCCTTCGTGGGCTTTGAACTTAGTTTCAACATTTCTTGTGGAAGCTCCATTTGAGCCCCCTACATTGATGTTCTTTAGGACTGACCACTATGAGGGGTCAGTAATGCGGTCCAGACAACTGCTTGTATTTTTCTCGAGATTAGACCTTTTACTAAAAACAACGTTTGCAAATATATCCTTGCTTGCACTACTCTATCAGGGAATTCCCTACCTAGTCCCTACATACCTAGTCCTTAGTCTATAGACTAAGGGAAAAACTCCAAACATCGACAAACTGGCCCTCACACTAAACAATACAACATTCAAGATAAAAAATAAAACATGAACTCGTATTCCAAGAAACTTGGTTAACAGAGTGTGTAAGGTTTGATGGATTTATAACAGTTGAACATCTGGCCATAAGGGGTACGAGTGGTCAGCCAGCTGGGGGCCTCAGTAGGTTTCAGTCTAGTGTCAATCCTAGCTTTAGACAAGTTCTGTTGGCCGCCCTGGTTACACTACATGGCACCGCAACCCGGGAGGCAATAGTAGTTATCAATATTTATTGGAATCCCACCTGTTCGAACCCAATTGATTTCCTAAACTCATTGACAGACTTATTGGGGAGAGTTAAGAACGTGCATGGCACTGTGGGCCTAATACTCACAGGTGACTTGACTTCGCAATGCATTGAGTCTCAAGGGTAAGATCCGAGGATCTCCTGTAAGAAGCAGTTTGATAATGGTGAAAAATGTCTGGCTTTTCTCAAAAGCTGGAATGTCAACATAGTGAATGGCAGGGTAAGTGTGGATATTCCCCCTGCTTTTACTTAGTCTAGAGGTACATTGGGCTAAATATTGGACTACCTGTTCTTATCCGATAATCTTTTTGTGAGATGCTCTTTCTTTCCGGTGGTACGGGGCGGCTCTAGTGACCACGATAAGTTGTATGCTATGCTCACTTATGCTATGACTCCAGGTTGATTATAAACTGTTTTAAAAATGGAGTTGAGAGGTTTGGGGGCGGATGAAACACCCTGAATAATAGCCTGGTGGGTGTGATGACTGATATACTGGAATGGGAGTGGTCTAGGTGGTGTAACCCATCCAACGTTGTGGCTTTCCTGTGGGACTTAGATCAGCCAGGCCATAGGATCACCTCAAGGCACAAACAGCATGCTCACTGTTTTGATGAGGAAACATGGTCCAGAAAAAATCCTCAGGAAGGCCATTTGAAGTTTAAGCACTCAGTTAAAAATCGCTCTGGGAGTATTGGGAAAAATCAAATATGAGAAATGACTATAGAAATTGGTCACGTGTGCATAAATATCAGCGCCACCAAGAGGATGGGGAGAGGATGCTGTATGCACTTGCAAACGAAAATTCCGTCATTTCTGGTGGCTGAATAATAATTTGAATATGCCACAGGCCCAAATGCAAAGTCAAGTGATAGCTGACGCTACTTGGTGTAGTTATTTTGGGTTTATATACGAGAGACCGATAGCTTTGGATAGCTGCCACAAATTGAAGGTTGCTTGGAAGCTATCTGTGAGTGAGGATATTTTGGCGGATTTCATTAAGGAATCTTCGTCATCTAGAGCAGCAGCTCCAAATGGACTCACCAATGACATCCTAAAATCCAATGTTGCACTGTGGTCAAAAATCCTCACGTCCTCTTTGGAGAAATCGTGAAAGCTGCAGCCCTGTTGACCACCTGGAAGTCGGCAATGATAATACTGATCTATAAGAAGTGCAATCGGGCGCATCCTGTATTGCCTGATCGCCCTTCTGGATGTGGATGGAAACATTTTTGCTGCTGTGGTTTTGAGGGATCTGGAGGAATGGATCAGGAAGGAAATAATTCTATCAAGGCTGCAGATAAGTTTTAGGAGAGGACTATCAACCTCCCTAAATGGTTTGGTGAGGTCAATGGTGTCTGAGCGGTCCGGGAAGAAAGGGGGCCGCATATTATATGGGGCTTCATTTTACCTCTCTAGGGCTTTTGACACCATCAAGAGAGGGAGACTGTGGTCAAACCTCACCTCCTAGGGCCTCCCTAAAAATCGATTGGCGATATTGATCAGTATGCATGAGGGCCCAAAACTGAGGGTACATCTAAATGCCCAGGGTAATCTGTCAGGCAAAGTGGCAACTGAAAGAGGGGTCCGGCAGGGGTGTATTATTGCCCCGTGCCTCTTTAACTTCTATTTAGCTGTCCTTGCTGGAAATCGCTCATCACTCTTTAGCAAGTCCTAAGATCGCCCTGCAACCCATAAACTGGATTGCTTACGCGGATGTCATAGTCCTCTTGGACTCTACACCAGTGGGTTTGCAGCGCTTATTGACTGCTTTTGGTGAGTATAATGATCTACAAGTAAACCCGGCTAAATCACAAAACCTCACGTTTAAATGTCCACGAAAGATTGCACCAAGCCTCAAGTGGTCACTCTTGGAGTAAACAGTGCCCGTAGTCAAAGAAGTCACCTACTTAGGCTTTAAATTGCATCCTACTTATACATTGTCCACCTTGGAGTCAGACCTGGAATTTAAACTGATTCCGTTGGTGGTTCAAATGAGAAAGATCAATAGTACATATTGCACATTTTCATTGTGTCCATTAAATTAGATATTATAAAACAAAGGTGATTCCATCGCTACTATATTGTTTCTACACCTTTTCCCATTACCAGGTGTTAAACTGGTCTCGATTGGAGGGTAAGATCTGGAAGAGGGTTTTGCTGTTGCCAAATAGCTTGCCTATGGCCAGCCTGAGACACGAATTGGGGTTGCAATCCTTAAAAATGCATATGGACTGGGGGGAGCTGTTGAGCAGCCTGCAAGATGGCTGCCTAGCTCTTCTGCTCTGTGAACCGACAGCTAATATCCGACTGTATCAGCGGTTCCCCGCACCATCCAGCGCTGGGAACGAGCGCATTTTGATGCTGAACGCCCGACCAACACATTGATCCGTGTTTTGGCGAAAATCGCAGCTTGGGTGCTGAGGGGGGGATCTTCCTCATCCCGGGCCCGGTACCTGAGTCTGTGGCCTGTTGAGCCGCGTGCTGACGCTGCGGACTTGACCCCTGTGTGTTGCTGGCCTGTGATTAGTCATCTCCCGCGGGTAGGCTGCCCGTTTCTGACGACCTGCCGTGCGCCGCCGCTGGAGAGGTGGGCCTGACTTCATCCTTGCCCGACCGCCTGTGCCCCTGACCCTGCGTGTCCCTGAGGTGACGCTTCTCCCCCAAGCCCTGCTTTCCCTGTGGCGTGGTGAGCCTGAGTTTGCTGTGGGTGCGGGCGGCCCTTCCCTGTCGGCCGGCCCCTGGAGGGGTGCGGCCGCGGCTGCTGCGGGATTCCGGAGACTGCTGCCCTGATAAACTCTGCATTGCACGGGCTGCCGGAGCGGCCTTCCGCGCTTGGGGTTCCGAGCCAGGGCCACCTGACGGCTCCCTTGACGTGTCCGACCCTGTGGGGGCTGCTGGAGCGGGCCCGCGGCCCTGGGGTTGGTATGGCCCCCCCACTGGCGACTGGCCGCTGACCTCCCCTCACTGGTGGCGATCGTGGTGTCGGCTGCCGCTGCCCCCCGCCTGTATACACCCAGCTTGATCACAGGGTGGCCCGGCGGCGGCTGGGGGCCTCTACGGCGGCGGGGAGCAGGATACTAAGCATCGGCCGGTGAGGAGCAGGGGGCCTGAAGCTCACATCTATTGCCCTCCTAAGCGCGCACTACGTGCATATCTTGCACACAGTGCGTATTCTACAGCTGCCACAGACCCTGCATACATCAAACAACCTTGGGCCCACAAGCCCTCAGACTTTATTGTGACATTGCGCCCTCTCTGGTCTGGGTTCCAGGGCGGCGCCGCTCCTTCCTTGTGGGACCCTCCTCCTCTGGTATCACCGCCTTGGCGTTGCTGCTCTTGCGGTGGTCGGCGTCGGCCGAGTCCCGCCCTGTACGCCCTGACTACCGCCCGTGCGGTTGCTGGACCCTCACTCCTTTACCTGCACCCCTCACCCGCTAAGGGGCCTTTGATTGTGCTGCCTAGTCCCTCGGACACTGTAGACCTGGGGCCCGTCTGGCCCTCCTGAGCGCATCACTGAGCAGGATTCGTACCCTGGTTGCGCCGCTGCATTTGCTGAGGGGGAGCGCTGACCATATCTGCGTGGAGATTCAGGCGCCCCGGAACACTGCTGCCTGCTGTACAGCTCACCTGTATCCGTATACTGCGCTCGATCTCTCGACTAACGGGAGGCTGGGACCACCCTCCTCGTCCTGGTGCCGTCATTCACAAGGGTCCCAAAACTCACAGCCTAACATCTCACAAAGACTGCCCCGCGGGGCTCCAGTGGGTTCCCAAAACATGCCAAGTAAGTCACGTGGGGCCAACAAGGCTGGGGCAATGGATACATTTGCTAAGTCACTCCCTAGACAGGAGCAGGGGGGATCCACCTCGACTCAGGATGATCCGGAAGTGCCTTCGTGTCCCCCCCCCCCAGCCTGACCTCACAATCTTGACGGAAACCATGGCGAAGAATTTTGCGTCATTCCACGAGAAACTGGATGACATTAATGCAAGTGTGGCCTCTATGCATGCCAAATTGGATCAGCATGGCGCCAGGCTGGTGGAGGCCGAGACCAGAATCGGGGCCAATGAGGAAGAGGTACACACTCTCCAAAATACAGTCTCTGACCTGGTGCGTGATATGAAACAAGTCAAGGCGAAGTGCGACGACTTAGAGTCCAGATCTCGCAGGAATAATATCCGCATCGTGGGGGTTCCGGAGTCCGCCCTCAAGGGCAGGATGGAACTGGCTGTCGAAAATCTCCTAAGAGATCTCTTGGGCAGTCTTCAACTCTCCCCGTTCTTTACGATCGAACATGCTCATCGGGCGCTGACTCCCCGGCCCAAGCCGGGTGACTTCCCCAGGCCGATCATCGCCAAGGTTCTCAGTTTTAGGGATAGAGATCACATTTTACGCTTGGCTCGGGAGAAGGGGGAGCTGAAACTTTAATCTCAAACAATTCGATTCTTCCTGGACTTCTCCGTCAATGTGCAGATGGAGCGCAGGCAGTTTAACGGTGTGAAAAAACTGCTTAGAGAGAGGAAAATTGAATATGCCTTGTTGTTCCCTGCACGCCCGAAGCTCACCCACTGCAATAAGTTGTATTTTTTCACGGTACCGGAGGAAGCAGTGAAATTCATTGAATCCCACATTCCGCTTCCTGGCCCGGTGGGTGAGCCAATTGACGACGACTGAGGGAATCCGTCCTGACACCTCTGGGTGGGTCTCCTTGTGCACCGCTAACAAGTTTGTTGTCTGCATCCCCCTTGTTGACTTTATAGATTTCACATTCTGTGTATCCTTTGCTTGCTGTAACTTGTTGAAATGCCTCCTGGAAATTGAATTGCAATTTATACCGCTGCACGATCTGCGGTGCATCGCATCAGTCTTTCACTTAAGTTGGGTACACAGCAGCAGCGACCCCCGCTGCAGCTGCAATGCCGAGTTTGGCATGTTATGATCACTGGTTACGCCCCAGTTGGGCGTTCAGGCGTGTGATGTCTTGTTGGGGTTGGCACGCTTGCATCAGGTCTATGGGTGGGTCTTTATGCACTGCTGAGTTGGGGGGCAGTGAGGGTGAGGGTGGGGGGGTATAATTGTGGGATGTTACATTACAAATGGCAAGGAAGTAGTGGCTTGGAGGGCGGAACGGTGTGCCACTGAATTGATAACCGACACATGGCCAACAAACAACGCCACACAGTGCTGGGATGCCCCATAACACTAAAACATGGCTATTAGGCTAATGTCATGGAACATCCGGGGGCTCAGCAACTTTACGAAGGCCCACAGGATAACGGCATATGCCCAGAGGCATGGGGTCAAAATTCTCCTCCTGCAAGAAACTCATGCTCTTGCGCAACTATCTTCCTCTCTGGCACCAGCATGGGGCGCCCATAAGTATTACACAGCATATTCCTCTCAATCCAGAGGAGTCCTCACCTTAATTCACAAGTCAGTGGAATTTTCCCTACACACTAGTCACATAGACCGTGAGGGTAGGTATGTGATCCTCCATTGCCTGCTCGCTAACACGGAGTGCCCCTTGGTTAACACATATGCCCCGAGCATAGATGCTCCTGATTTTTTTGATGACATCAATACCCTGCTCGAGAGATATGTTGGGGTCCCGATCATCTGGGTGGGGGGGGACATGAATCTCATATTAGACTCTGAGCTGGATAGATCAGGCACTGCACCCAGAACGATATCCAGAGCCGCTCACCGCCTCCAGGCTCACATGGGTCCTCTGGGCCTAGTTGACGCCTGGAGAGCGCTTAACCCTCAGGTTAGGCAGTATACCTTCTATTCCTCAGCACATGACAGCCATTGCAAGATTGATCTTTTCCTCCTGTCGGCTGGGCTCATAGGGAAAACACTTAGCATGCAAATACTCCCACGCACGCTCTCTGACCACTCCCCAGTGACACTGGACATAACTCTACAGCCTGCCCTCCCTCACCACTCCACCTGGCGCTTCAAATCAGAGGCATTGCACGACATAGTTTTCAAGGCCGAAATCCTTGCAAATATCGCCTCATTCTTTGAAAACAACAAACGGCACGACACAGCTGATGGGGTCCGGTGGGAGGCATTAAGATGTTCATCAGAGGGATGTGGATCTCTAGGGAAGCTGGGGTCCTGAAAGACATTAGGAATTCTTTACGGCGTTCCGAAGCCAAACTCAAGGAATTGGAGCGTGAATACGCCTCCACCCCTTCCCCCACCCAAGCTGGCACAAATACGAACGGAACTGGAATCCTTTGAGACTCACGCCCTTAGGGAGATACGATACTACGCCCAACCTATTGCGGCTCGCAAGTATGGTGAGGGAGTAAGACCCGGTCAAACCCTGGCCAGATTGGTCCGGATTGAGGGGGGTAGGACCCAGATTGATAGTATCATTGACGGGAACTGGTAGTACCAACCCATTCTCGAGACCTTTGCAGATTTCTATGCTGCCATCTACGCCCCGCAGCGCGAGCATAGACCGCAGGACCTGGATCTTCTCCTTGACCGTATCCCCATGTCCTATATATCTCATGCCACTAAAGAGCAATTGGACGCCCCTATTACCCTTGATGAGATAACTACAGCCATCTCGGCACACCCCAAGGATAAGGCTTCCGGCCCGGATGGCCTAACCGCCGAGTTTTACCAGCAGCATGTTGAGTTGCTAGCCCCGCACCTGCATGAGGTATGGACCGAGTCGCTACGCCTTGCCACTCTCCGCCAGTCCCTCCGGGAGTCCACCATTACCGTGCTCCCTAAGCCGGGCAAGCCTCTGGAGGAGTGCAGCTCCTATAGACCCCTCTCCCTCATGAATACTGACACCAAAATATTCGCCAAGATTATAGCGAACAGGTTCCTCCCCATCATGACTTATATGATCCACTCGGATCAGAGTGGCTTTGTCCCCGCCCGCTCCACTGCTTTAAAAATCCGAAGACTGTTAAATGTCATCTCTAGAATCGACCCTAAGGCGAACGCGGTTGCTGTTACACTAGATGCCCAAAAGGCGTTCGATATGGTTTCATGGCAATACCTATGGGCGGTGCTCGAGAAGATGGGGACCGGCCCACGCATGTTTTCTTACATCAAATTGCTTTATACCAACCCTGTGGCCAGAGTCCCGGTTAACTCCCATCTGTCAGCTCCGTTCACACTTCATATAGGGACACGCCCGGGGTGCCCATTTTCCCCCCTACTGTTTGCGATGGCCATTGAGCCCATGGCAGATAGTGTGAGAGACAAGCATACTCACAAGGGGATACGCCTACGCGACACGCCAGAAATCATATCACTGTACGCGGACGACGTGCTTCTATACATCCGGGACCCCTCGGTCCATCTTGACCCAATCATCCACGAAATAATCAAAATAGGTACATTCTCAGGCTTCACCATAAATTACGCCAAGTCAGACATCTTCCCCCTCACACCTGCAACTCCCCAACCGACATGCAAATTCCCGCTCAGGTGGGCCCCTGAGGGCATCAAATATCTTGGGATCCAGGTATCCCTGTCTAGATCCTCCCTATTGAACGACAACTATGTGGCTGGCGCACAATATGTAGAAGCCAGAATGAAGAGGTGGTGTAACCTCCCCTTGTCCCTAGCGGGGAGGCTGTCGCTAATCAAAATGATTATAGTTCTGAAACTTCTGTACATATTCGCTAATGTCCCACTCTGGCCGGGTAAGCACTATTTCACGGATATGCATGCAGGGTGCGCCCCATTCCTGTGGCACTCTGGTGCCGTACGCAGGAAATGACAGCATATGACATTACCCTACGAGAGAGGGGGCCTCAATGCGCCGGACCTAACTCAATACTGGATTGCCACACAAGCCCAACATGCAACACACTGGTATAAACATCAAGACCCTCCTCCACATGTTAAACTTGAGATCCTCGCGACCGAGGAGGTTAATGTCATGTCCCTGATCCTCTTCCGCTCGTACCATTCCGTTTCCCCGGCTGACCCAGTGGCCTCCCCAATCAGGGCGTGGAAACAGATTCTGCAATCCCACTCCGAACCCTGCCCGTATTATAAATGGTTGCCCTTATGGTCATTCCCGGGCCTCGCCCCCACACAGGATAGACTCCTCATGCGCCACTGGCTGGGCCTGGGATATCATGCGCTCTCCGATCTGTTCCCTGAGGGGAATTGTATCACTCTGCAGACATGGAGGCCAGGACACCAAGTCATCACTGGAGTTATTGCAATACTTTAGACTCAGAGCGGCAGTGCAAGTCATGTGGCCTTCGTATCCGAATGAACCCCCTGAGTCCCCTGGAATCCGCTACATTGCGAATTCCGCAGGAGGTAGGGGCATAGTGTCAGCCCTGTATAAAATGCTGATATCACAAGTGCCAGAATCGTCCCACAAGGTCCGGGACGCTTGGAGCCATGATCTGGGGTTGGACATTACTGGTGATATATGGGCAAAAATGTGTACGCATACACGTAAGGTCTCTCTCAACTCCAGATTTAGATGTGTGCAATATAAGCTACTTAATCGTCTGTACTATACTCCTCATATGGTTGGGAAATTTGCATGTGATCAGCCTCACACCTGTCAGAGATGCAGATCCAACGAAGCGGATCACGCCCATATGTTCTGGTGATGTAGGATGCTTGCCCCGTTCTGGGGGGCTGTGCTTGAGGCCCTTTCAGAGATAGTGGGGTTTCGGATTGATCCTGATCCCCTGGCTGTGTTCTTTGGGCTGTTGGATGGGACTGAGGCAAGGCGTGTTGCCAGATTCTTGAATGTGGGGGCTATAGTGGCTAAGAGATGCATTCTACAATGCTGGAAACGGCGATCCCCCCCCCCCCTCGCTAGAAATGTGGTTAAAGTCTCTTACCTGGACACAAGTGCTTGAGGAGGACTATATCAACACACTGCCTGTGACAGCTCGCCCCAAAAATGTGTGGTCAGAGTTTTGTAGCTACTTGAACAGCAAGGCTGACTTACAGCTCCTCTCCCCCATCACCGGACCAGGCAGTTGTGCAATCTGAACCGTGATCAGCCTTATCGGACTTGTTGTGCTTTTGCGACTGCATGTGGTTTACTACTAATACTCTGCTTTGTTGCCCATGTTTTAAATCATGTAACACGGTTTGTTGAGATAATGTGTAATGCACCAGCTACAGTTCCTTGCCAATAAAGAAAAGTTCAAAATAAAAAATGCATATGGACTGGAAAATTGTCTCAGTATACAGGTACATAGTAACACCTCAGGTGGCCACATTGTATGAAGACGTGATCTAGAGGGGGGCTCAAGTAATATCTTGGTGGGGCTGGGCAAATTTGTCAATACGCTGTTGAAACAGTGCGATCGCACAATGTAGGATTTGGTGGAAATCCAGTTGGTACCAAGATGGCTATGTCACAAATGGACTGGATACAAACTATAAGACAAATGCGTGACTTTGGTTTGTTTCGATCCCTATCGCCTTATGATAGACCAGGGGGTTTCCTCCCAAACTATCTAGCACGCTTTTCAAGCTCCAACTTGAGAGCAGAATGTTTAAGATTTCGGCTAAACCTGATCAATACAGTCAATTTGAGATTGGTCTCAGCCCAAAACATCTGAGCTTCTCTTTCTGCAGGGAAACGACTGTGCAATCATTACATCTGCTGATTTCCTGTAAGGGCACTGGGGAACTGTGGGCTAGGATGTTGGGCAGATTGTGGACAACTTAGATTGGTTGTCATCAACCTCATTTAGGGAAAGACTCCTAGCCGTCCATGATATAAACCTGACTATTGAAGTTCTTACAGGTTGCATTTAAGTAATATTTTTCCTTTGTACAGTGCTGATGTACCATTGTTTTACTGCTGTACTCCTCTGTTTATATTGTCTTTTATTTTATGTTTTCTCTGTTTGTTGGTTTCTTTTGTGAAAAACCGATTATGTTGGCTATTACACAATAAACAAAACCATAAAATAATAATAAAACATACGATTATAAACAATGATTGAACAATATTTGGATGACCTTCATCTGTCTGGGTTAGATCCCTTCCCCAGGGTTTTAAAGTCCACATCAAAATATTAAAACATGAAAGCAAAAGTCTTGAACCAGTTCTTATCAGTTCTTCAAAATGTTCAAAATGAAAGATAAGTCTTAAACCATGTCTTGTAAAATCCAAGTTAAAACAAATATTTGTCAAACAAAAATCCACTGGTAATAATTCTCCATCTTCTGTTGAAACGATCACCCTTCAAAATTCTGTCAAGAAAATAGCACCAATAGTAATCCTGGTTATCTTCTTTCCAAGATCATTTTCCACACTCCAAAGGATAGGTAAACAACTTCTTCTACAACTTTACAATTGGTTAGGACCTCTGCAGTACATTTGGTATAATTGTCAGGATGCTTCTCTTTGGGTTGCTGCTATCTTCTTAACCACCCTTCTACTAATGTTACTGCGAGAACAGTCTTCTTTGTTCCATAGTATGCCACTACTACAAACAACTTCAATGTGACAGCCACTGACAGTTTTATACACCACCAGAGCTCAGGTACTTCTGCTTCAATTTTATACTTCAGAATTATTAGGCATATAAAGACAATACCTCTTGACTTTGACTTCTACAGGTAGACAAGGCACTCTTCTTTTGTATGCTCCAAGAAAAGGGCAGCCTCTTTGTTTCTACTATCTGCCTTGCTGCCACAAGTATAACCTGCCTCTGCCCCAAGACTGACTTTCTCTCAACTTCAGCAATCTTCAACATTGAAGGTTATTTTCCTACTCTTCTTTACAAGCACCCAGCTCCCTTCCCCAGCTTTGTTAACACCTTCTTGGTTCCAGTAATTACCCAGAATCTGTATTGCCACTCTTCCAGCTTCAGGCAACAATGCCACACTTGTATCAGTGGACACTGGACCTTTAACAACTTCACCGATCAGGTGGATAGATCTCAACATGGCTTGTTTAACTATGGTAAGCGTTCGCCTCTTGGCTTGGGTAATGCTTGTTCTCGTCAGCACAACAACTTCTGGAATTAAAGAATGATTGTTCCGAATACTACAAGGTTCAGTCTTCAAAGGGAAAACAGATTTAGGCACACTCAACCACTCTTTAAGGTTGATCTGTAACCTTAAAGGACTGCAAGTGATTGTATTCCCATACAATCTCACAGAGATGCTTTCGGACTTCTCTCTGGAAACGCATATGGCCACACGCGACATCCCTTTGATGTTGCATTCACTTGTAACTCTGGTGAAAAATCAACGTTAAGCTTTCGGAATGGTTTTCAAAGCTGTTCCCTTTTCAATTAAGGACACACGACCAGTCCAGTAACAGAAAGAAATGTTCAACAATGGAAATATTGTGCTTTTCTTCTTACGCAAACATTATGGCTTTCTTTATTAGTGTGTGCTACATTTCCATTGTTAGAAAGGATTTTAGAACTAACAACTTTTACTTGCTTCCAAGTATACGTGAGTAATTTTAAAGCTGGATACAGTTACTGGCAAGGCTTACTGAGTGAACCTGAATGCCAAGCTTCACTCACCAGCTTCAGGAACACTGTAGTTGCAGGCTGCTTCACTTTCCCTACTTCCACAACTTCTGTAACTGCTTTTCAGCACACTTGGGACCCACACCCTTCAGCAGCACAGGTGTCTCGAGTCCGGCCACACCAATCGGGAGTCTCCTTTACTCTTCAGTACCTCGGCCTGCCTTCTGCTATGGACCTCGGGCTTCAGCATGGCCACACCTCTGCAATCACAGCCACTCAGTGTACATGGGGAAAACTCCACTCTCAGTACATCTTCCTCTGTGCAGCCACAGTAATGCAGGTTTAGAAAACACAGGACCCTCTCAGAAGGTGCAGGTGAAATCTGCTGTTTCCACGTTCCAGAGTCCCTTCTCTGTTCACATTTCCTTGTGAATTGCCAGCCTTGTGCTCTTCTACTACTACTTCTACTGTAAGCCTTCCAGCTCCTGTTCCAGCTCTCGCCTTCTCTCCTCTAGCAACCTTTTATGCCTCACAGGTTTGGCAATAGGCTTCAGGTGTGAACCATTAGTTTCAATTGCCTGACTCCTGCAATGGCTGTTACGCCTAATTTCCTGACTACTACATCTACATGCCTCTTCATCCCTCTTCCTTGTCTCACCCTCTATAGAATTCTGGGACATGTAGTTTGTTCTATCAAAGTTAGGTTTTTTCACTTTAGTTTGGCAATAATCCATCAAATGGGTGGGAATACAGGGAAAGTAAAAAAGGGGGTTCTTCACAGTCTTCATGGTCTGTTTCCCCCCTCCCATGTGATCATCTGGCAGTACACCACCCCCAGGGTCGGGATCAGAAGGTGTCTGCCTTTCCCTGGCCACATGAGGAGGGTCCCAGATCAGGCTTCTGGGGAGAATCCCATCAGATCTTCATACCACTCTTAAATTGATTTTCCTGGTATGCTAGGCCCTGAAGACCCTCCGCATATGGAAACTAAGGCACAATCACCATACACTAGTGATACAGCAGACATGAGGTTCGATTTTCCAAGTACTATGGTTTATTGCAAAATATGCTCAGTCGGCCGACTGGGTCTAACGTCTCGCAACATGTGTCACCCAGACCTCATGAGACGCACGACAGTGAACATCACTCAAGCAGTAACATATATACAAAACTACAATCTTTGAAGGCACATCAAAACCGCCCATAATGTATCTTCTTGAGCTATGGTTTGGTGATTGACAATTATGACAAATATGACACATTATGACAAGTTTCTTATTCAATATGTTATACTTAGCACCAGCTGCAGACATAGTTCTTTGTTATAGAGAACATAAAGCACTCGTTCAGCAAAATATTGCAAGATATTGCGTTCCCAAAGAGACACATTCCAAAGCATTCAAATTTTTTGGGGATGGGTTTGGGTGCAACTTATTCTGTTAGTGACCTTCTTTCATTTATGCCTTTCAGCCGTGTCGCGTCCTTGTGGCGATTTTAGGAAGAACCAGTCCCCTACCTCCCTGGTTTGTCCTGACAGAAGAGTGGTTTCCACAGATTGACTGCGCCGCACACAAGTTCAAAAAAATGATTTTTAAAAATATTTTTTGTTTGATCAAATGAAAATAAATGAAAAGAATGTGCAGTTTTCCATTTGTAATCACAATGCCCTCTGGTTTACACGTGTTTCGGCTGCTCAAGAGCCTTTTTCAAAACAAGCAAGTTGGGCAATTCAACAGATCAATCATATTCATGTTCACGTTCATGTTCTAATCACATGTTTGTATAGATTTTTGTTAACCACATTGAGTTTTGAAAAGGGAGGACAGTGGTGAGACGGGGTTGAGTGTATATTTAACCATAACATTCAAGGAGAAAACTAATCGGATAAATCAATCAAAATCATCCCAGATTAGGTAATGTGTAAACAGAAGAGAGTAACAAAAATGAGAAAAATAGAAAAAAGACTTTTGGAATGTTTTTACATGTACAAGGTACATTTAGAGATTCAATTCTTCACTATAAATTCATTAATTCAAAATTCCCTCCATTTTGATTTAATATTACACACAGAAAAAAATACAGTAGTAATTTCCAAAGCAAGAACAACACTTTTGTTTAGAATATGAGCCTCTCACATCTGACACCATCAAAACATTGTCTCTTCAATGTTACACGATCAAATAAAGATTTATCCCCAATAATAAGAAAAAGATTTTGTCTTACCCCATATCTATCTCAAAAAGAAGTCCCGGGTAAATCCCTGGAGTTAAAGAGTGGGATGGTTTTCATATTATACAATTGATCCACAATAATGTTTGGACATATACCACGAAATCACTATTTATGCCATATAAAAAGAAAGTATTTTCGGTTTGTGGAACCAGGACATATTCAGAGACGGCCAAAGTATTAAATGTACATATTCCGATTTCCTCCATATAGTTTTACACTTAAACATGCATATTATTTTATGCTCGCGGTACTAGATGCATGTCCCCATATTAAGTGACATTTTCACTTTCGCTACGGCATCTCAATTCAACAGTGTAGTGCGCGCCTATGTAGCATCAACCAATTAAGTGTCTGTGGTTCATGAGTTCTCACGCGTATAGCCACAGCAGTGTGTACATGAAAACCATCTCCTCTTTCTCCCGGTCCTCGCGCATTCAGAAACCGGCTTACCTTACATCTCCTCACATTGACGTTACTCGCGTCGGTTCTGCACTGTAATGAGCTGCTGCGTTGTTTACCAGTGTTTCTATAGCGTTACCATGGTTGCAACGGTTGTCCCTTTTCTCTTTCTGATCTCGTTTGGTGGCCGCCATATTGGAGTGGTAAATAGTAATATACATACAATATGATCCCAATCACTACACTCAGTGCTTACATATACGCATATTATTTACCCCTATATAGACTCATGATTTCAAATATAAAGTTTAAATTGATCTGATACATTATAGATCTTTCTTGAAAATAACAAATTGAACATATTAACTATAATTCCTCCATGATTCGTAATGAAAGCTACAGTAATTCTTATAGTGTATTGGTGCATAAGTATTATTCACCCCTCAGAACCATTTGACTCCATGTTTAGAGCGATTGTCTCAAAAAATGACAAATTGAGCATATTTAATGTAATTCCTCCATGATTCGTAACGATAGCTACAGTAATTCTTATAGTGTGTTAGTTCATTAGTGTTATTCACCCATCAGAACCATTTGACTCTATTTTTAGAGTGATTACCTTACCATGATCATTATTTGTGTTTCTTTATCCCCACTCAAGTTTGGAATTTGTAATGTCTGCTATTGCCAGATGTAAAGTGCTCGCACTCAAACATCAGTATTTTTTAAATGAGTACAACGGGCATGAGACCCCAATATCTATCCTTAATAACATTCGAAAATTGAGCTCCCCAGCTACCAAAAACTTATTTCCTTACAATGTTCAATCAACATTTTGTGTTTTGTTAAGTATTTGTCCTTCTATGTGGAGTTTACCTTCCTTGACTCATTCCCAGAATACCACAGTATATTGCACACAGATCAATAATTACAGTTTCAACCCTACAAAGAGTACAAAATCTGGCTATTTCAAGAGACAGTTGCCATTCTGGAATGTAATCATAAAAAATACCCCATCTCATTTTCCTGATTCAGACCAAATTCTATTGATCTGAATTTACAAATGAGTCTAGCTTGCATCTGCCTAAGTTTTTCCTCAATATTTCCTCCTCTTCTTCCTATTTTTACTTTCTGTAATCCAATAAACTTCAACTCTTTTTTATCGCCCATCTGATGTTTTAGCTGCCAGTGATGTGCCAACGGCAGCGAGGCATCTTGGCTTCCAATTGTAGAAAAATGTTCACGTATGTGTATTCTCACTTCTCTGATCGTGCTTCCAATATATATCATTTTGCATGAACAGATTATTGTATATACAGTATATTTAGACCGGCAATTAATGTTCTCATTTATTTTCATGCTGGTTCCTCTCGAGTCCACAAAATCCTTGGTTGCTTCATGTGCAAAGTGGCACATGGTACATGTTCCACATTTGCGAAAACCTAACACCCTCGTGTCAAGCCAAGTTCTGGTCGGTTCAGGATTCAACTCTGGGAGCAGTGAAGGACTCTGAGCCATTTTCAGCGTTTTAGCTTTTCGATATGTCATTTTGGGTTTGTCACTAATATATCTTGTGAAGTGAGGATCCAACTGCAATAAATGCCAATTTTTGTTCAGGGTTTTCTTCAAGTCTGAGCTGTTCTCGCTGTATGTAGTGATAAAGTTGATTTGATTAGATTCATTCTTATCTTTATTAGCTTTGGGCAGCAAAGTTTGTTCCCATGTCATATTTGTAACCTTCTGTTTAGCTGCTTTGATGCAATCTCTTGAGTACCCCCTTTGTTTAAAACGATCCTGGAGTAATTCACATTCTGCCAGAAAGTCCTTTTTGTTTTTATAATTTCTCCTTGCTCTGATAAACTCGCCCTTTGGGACATTCCATTTGACAGGTCTATGCTGACAACTCTCTGCATGTAAGGTTGAGTTTACCTCAGCTTCCTTGCGAAATGTTTGTGTGGACAGTTTATTATCCTGTACAAAGATCGTTAGGTCCAAGAAGTTAATAGATTTCTTATCGTCCTGTCCCACAAATTAGATACCCAAGTCATTTTGATTCATTCTAAGTCTGAATTCATTTAGTTCCAAACTGGTTCCATCCCAAATTAACAGGACATCATCAATAAAGTGAATCCACAAAATTACGTGTGTTCCAAATGCTTCATCCAAATACACAGTTTTCTCTTCATGCATTCCCTTAAAGAGATTTGCCAGTGCTGGTACATACCTAGTGCCCATTGCAATCCCTCTTTTCTGCTGATAGTACTTATGTCCAATGTTAGTGTCAACATCTCCTTAGCAGCAGAAAAGAGGGATTGCAATGGGCACTAGGTATGTACCAGCATTGGCAAATCTCTTTATGGGAATGTATGAAGAGAAAACTGTGTATTTGGATGAAGCATTTGGAACACACGTAATTTTGTGGATTCGCTTTATTGATGATGTCCTGTTAATTTGGGATGGAACCAGCTTGGCACTAAATGAATTCAGACTTAAAATGAATCAGAATGACTTGGGTATCGAATTTGTGGGACAGGACGATAAGAATTCTATTTACTTCTTGGACCTAACGATCTTTGTACAGGATAATAAACTGTCCACACAAACATTTCGCAAGGAAGCTGAGGTAAACTCAACCTTACATGCACAGAGTTGTCGCCATAGACCTGTCAAATGGAATGTCCCTAAGGACGAGTTTATCAGAGCAAGGAGAAATTGTAAAAACAAAAATGACTTTCTGGCAGAATGTGAATTACTCCAGGATCGTTTTAAACAAAGGGGGTACTCAAGAGATTGCATCAAAGCAGCTAAACAGAAGGTTACAAATATGACATGGGAGCAAACTTTGCTGCCCAAAGCTAAAAAAGATAAGAATGAATCTAATCAAATCAACTTTATCACTACATACAGCGAGAACAGCTCAGACTTGAAGAAAACTCTGAACAAAAATTGGCATTTATTGCAGTTGGATCCTCACCTCACAGGATATATTAGTGACAAACCCAAAATGACGTATTGAAAAGCTAAAACGCTGAAAATGGCTCTGAGGCCTTCACTGCTCCCAGAGTTGAATCCTGAACCAACCAGAACTTGGCTTGACACGAGGGTGTTAGGTTTTCGCAAATGTGGAACATGTACCATGTGTCACTTTGCACATGAGGCAACCAAGGATTTTGTGGACTCCAGAGGAACCAGCATGAAAATAAATGAGAACATTAATTTCCGGTCTAAATATACTGTATATGCAATAATCTGTTCATGCAAAATGATGTATATTGGAAGTACGATCAGAGAAGTGAGAATACGCATACGTGAACATTTGTCGACAATTGGAAGCCAAGATGCCTCGCTGCCGTTGGCACATCACTGGCAGCTAAAACATCAGATGGACGATAAAAGAGTTGAAGTTTATTGGATTAAAGAAAGTAAAAATAGGAAGAAGAGGAGGAAATCTTGAGGAAAAACTTAGGCAGACGCAAGCTAGACTCATTTGTAAATTCAGATCAATAGAATTTGGTGTAAATCAGGAAAATGAGATGGGATATTTTTTATGATTACATTCCAGAATGGCAACTGTCTCTTGAAATGGCCAGATTATGTACTCTGTATAGGGTCGAAACTGTAATCATTGATCTGTGTGCAATAGACTGTGGTGTTCTGGGAATGAGTGAGGGAAGGTAAACTCCACATAGAAGGACTAATACTTAACAAAACACAAAATGTTGATTGAACTTTGTAAGAAAATAAGTTTTTGGTAGCTGGGGAGCTCAATTTTTGAAAGTTATTAAGGATAGATATTGGGGTCTCATGCCCGTTGTACTCATTTAAAAAATACTGATGTTTGAGTGTGAGTACTTTACATCTGGCAATAGCAAACACTACAAATTCCAAACTTGAGTGGGGATAAAGAAACACAAATAATTATCATGGTAAGGTAATCGCTCTAAAAATGGAGTCAAATGGTTCTGATGGGTGAATAACACTAATGTACTAAGACACTATAAGAATTACTGTAGCTTTTGTTACGAATCCTGGAGGAATTATAGTTAATATGTTCAATTTGTTATTTTCAAGAAACATCTATAATGTATCGGATCAATTTAAGCTCTATATCTATATAGGGGTTAATAATATGTGTATATGTAAGCACTGAGTGGAGTGATTGGGATCATATTGTATGTTTGTTTATTTATTTTACATAGCGCTCCGGACCCAGGAGTAAAAGGGCGCTTACAGTGGCAGGTTACAGAAGTACAATATATACAGGTTATGCAGTTAACACCAAATGGGGTAATATACAATATATATACAAACAGTGATATTTAAAGCAAACTATATGGTATGTACAGTATATACAGTTGGTGCCGCATAATGTATAATATATAATAATGTATATTATTATTTACCACTCCAATATGGCGCCCACCAAACGAAAGCAGAAAGAGAAAAGGGACAACCGTTGCAACCATGGTAACGCTATAGAAACACTGGTAAACAATGCAGCGGCTCATTACAGTGCAGAGCCGACGCGAGTAACGTCAATGTGAGGAGATGTAAGGTAAGCGGTTTCTGAATGCGCGAGGACCGGGAGAAAGAGGAGACGGTTTTTCATGTCCGCACTGCTGTGGCTATACGCGTGAGAACTAATGAACCACAGACACTTAATTGGTTGATGCTACATAGGCGCGTCACTGTTGAATTGAGATGCCGTAGCGAAAGTGAAAATGTCACTTAATATGGGGACATGCATCTAGTACCGCGTGCATAAAATAACCTGCATGTTTAAATGTAAAACTATATAGAGGAAATCGGAATATGTACATTTAATACTTTGGCCGTCTCTGAATATGTCCTGGTGCCACAAACCAAAAATACTTTCTTTTTATATGGCATAAATAGTGATTTCGTGGTATATGTCCAAACATTATTGTGGATCGATTGTATAACATGAAAACGATCCGACTCTTTGACTCTAGGGATTTACCCGGGACTTCTTTTTGAGAAAGATATGGGGTAAGACAAAATCTTTTTCTTATTATTGGGGATAAATCTTTAATTTAGCAAGAATTTTTTGATCGTGTAACATTGAAGAGAGTTTTGATGGTGTCAGATGTGAGAGGCTTATATTCTAAACAAAAGTGTTGTTCTTGCTTTGGAAATTACTACTGTATTTTTTTCTGTGTGTAATAAATCAAAATGGAGGGAATTTTGAATTAATGGATTTATAGTGAAGAACTGAATCTGTAAATGTACCTTGTACATGTAAAAACATTCTAAAAGTCTTTTTTCATTTTTTCTCCCTTCTTTTTCCTATTTTTCTCATTTTTGTTTCTCTCTTTTGTTTACACATAACTAATCTGGGATGATGATGATTGATTTATCTGATTGGTTTTCTCCTTGAATGTTATGGTTAAATATACACTCAACCCCGTTTCACCACTGTCCTCCCTTTTCAAAACAATGTGGTTAACAAAACACTATACAAACATGTGATTAGAACATGATTAGAACATGAACATGAATATGATTGATCTGTTGAATTGCCCAACTTGTTTGTTTTGAAAAAGGCTCTTTAGCAGCCGAAACACGTGTAAACCAGAGGGCATTGTGATTACAAATGGAAAACTGCGCGTTCTTTTCATTTATTTTCATGTGATCAAACCAAAAATATTTTTAAAAATCCTTTTTTTGAATTTGTGTGTGGCGCAGTCAATGTGTGGCAAACCACTCTTCTGACATTCCAAAGCATGTTATCTACCAGTTTCTATTCATGAACTAGAGGTCAGCCTGTTCTAAAGAAGTTCTGCGAAGGAGGACCGCTAGAAGAGTATAATTCATGCTTTAACTGTCTTTTGCTACAGTTTCAGTGAGACAGGTTGGCACCTGAGCCGTTGATTAAATGCCGTTTCTGCTCGCCTCCAAGGTCTTTATGAGGGAAGAAAACAATGTATTTCTGTATGGGTTGGCATTCCTGTCTGGGTTGATCTTTCAACATGCAAGCTGTGGCCTCACACCGTGTATAAGCTTTCAGAATATAATACAGTTTGCAAAGCGTTTGACAGAAAGGAAAAAAGCAAATGGCGGATGTTACACAAGATGGACGCCCTGTGGTTATACTGACGATTCTATGTTTGCTATGTTGGTCATAGGATGCAATTGGTTTCCGGCCAACATAATATATCTACTATACTTAGTTAGGGTCGTTTCTAGACTAACAAACCCTCCTTTTGGCCATAAGCCAAGATCATCATCCATACATCTCATCCTCATCTGACTATGCATCTAATTCTGAACTATGCATGCTACTGTAATCATCATCTTCAACGTTAATTGACATAAATTCCTTGATTGTTTCTATTTTGTGTTTTGCACCCTTATTTAGCACGGGAGTGGGTTTTTCCTTCCTCGCATACACATTCATTTGTAATCTCAGAACAAACGATTGGTAGGCAGTGTATGCAACAACAGCAGGACATGAGGATTCTAAGTATTGTGGCTAAAATTGCAATTAGTTTCCATCCCCATGAACGCAGTAATTCCCAAAACCATGTGCTTATGTTCAAATCCCAACCACCTGTCGGGAATTAATGTCAGAATTTAGGATTGCTTCAAAAATCGTGGGGGAGGAGTCACTTACGAATACACAGCACGCTGACCCCACGATCAGCCAGAATTATGTCATGCGCCATTCTATTCTGAAGTGTCATCAATCTAACTGCTTTCTCTCCTAGTGTCATATTATAGAGTATATCGGTGGTTCCATTTATCGTTTTTTCTAATACCATAGATAGTTGCCTTATATTCCATGAATTTATTGCTTGCCCCCAAAATGGTATAAATGATTTTGCTATATCGCTTGCAATCAGACCCATATTATCTCGTCGTGGCCTAGATCTGGATAATTTTGATATGTCTGAAGTTCTGGAGAGGAATACACCGGGAAAAAGGATTCCTAAGTAACCGGTTCCTCCCCAATTTCTAGGTAACCAGGGGTAAGCCTGTTCCCCACATATAAAATAAACGGGATCACCTACATATATTGTTTCTTCTTCTTTTTCTTTTTTTAATAAAACATTTTTATTATTTTAATGTAGCAATCACAAAAAGAAAAACCAAGCCAACAAAAGGAGTGTCATGTTCATTCACAATCATAAGGTATTGCACATATTTATCAGTAATCAAAAAGGCCTTAAACGTAACTGCGATGGAGTGCTGGTCGTGTCGATGCCACATATAAAAAGGAGTCTTTTGTTCACCGCTTCCGAGTCTTTTGTTCACCGCTTCCTGCCACTTATTCCATATTTTCGAAGCTTTATTAGGGCATCCCCTAGCTGTATAAATCCTGTGCTCCATCATGGCACATGTGTCCATATCCGCCTTCCATTGGTCCAATGTCGGGGAGTCAGGAGCTCCCCACTTTTGCGCTATATTATGCTTGATTAGCCCTGTAGCCGTGTGGAGGAGCAATCTCTCCCATTTGTTAGTCTCAACTTCATATGGGACTCCCAGGAGTAAGGCCTTCGCGTCCAGTGGTATATCACGGCCAAGGGCGTTGGAGAGTTTGTCGCAACATGCTTCCCAAAAGGTTTGTATCCGGGACATGACCACAGGGTATGCATAAAAGTTCCCTACCCCTCCCCGCACCGGAGACAGTTTGGGTTTGAGGCCTGTTTCCAACCATAAAGGCGTGTCCTAGGGTAATAAACCCGATGTAGGATTTTCAGCTGAACGAGGTGAAGCCTAGAGCAAATGGCTATTGCTCGGGGGTGCATAAGAACCCGTATCCAGTCCTCCGGGTCTATGCCGGCCACATCCACCTCCCATTTCGCCTTCAAACTGGTCAATTCGGGGGTGTCAAAGGAGGTAATGGCATTATATAGGATGGAGGTGCATTTGGTGGGGATATATGCTGGCAGGATGTTACGCTCGATGGGAGTGTATTCCGGGACATCAGCATCTGCCGATATGTGGGCCCGTAGTGCATGGGCCAGGCGCATATAGTGGTATTGTTCTGTGCTCGGGATCTGGAATTGCGATTGCAGGGAGTCAAATGGAGCCAATTTCCCATCTATGAGGATATCCCCCACTCTCAGGACCCCAGCCCCTACCCAATTCGGCCAAGGCTCCAACTTCCTGACTTCGGACAGGTTGCTATTTTGCCACAGGGATTGCGCAGTGGTAACCTTATTTTCCCACCCAATGAAGTTGTGTAACTGTCTCCACACCATAATAAAATGTGATGTGGTTGTGGGTGGAGAGGATCTCGATAGGGGTCGGTACAGGAGGTTTAGCGGATCTGTGCTATGAGTAGTCGCTATCTCTGCCCGTATATGAGGCAGGCCCTGATCTCCGTGTAGCAGGTCGTTTACCACTACAAGTTGCGAAGCCCAATAATAGGTTTGGAGACGAGGGACCCCTATGCCGCCCTCCCAGATCGACCTTTGCAGTGTACTGAGCGCAATGCGTGCCTGGCCTCCTCCGCATATGAGATCTCTAAGAAGTGTCTCCACCTGATGAAATTCCGAGACTGGGATCCCTAGTGGGGCATTCTGAAGAACATAAAGGAATCTGGGAAGGGCGATCATTTTAAAGAGCGCCGCTCTGCCCATGAGAGTCAGGGGAAGGAGCTTCCAGTGTTGGACGTCAATGGTGAAACGATCCATAATCGGCCGGAG
This sequence comes from Ambystoma mexicanum, assembly GCF_040938575.1. Taxonomy (NCBI): domain Eukaryota; kingdom Metazoa; phylum Chordata; class Amphibia; order Caudata; family Ambystomatidae; genus Ambystoma; species Ambystoma mexicanum. Next base: position 901,760,606 of record NC_090931.1, on the reverse strand, counting down.
ATTATGTTTTATGTACCCCGTCAAATCCCCGGATATCCAGATTGCAAGATATCGGAAGCCCTGTTGTTCCACCCGGTAGGGGCAGTCCTGGGGATGGCCTGTGCACCCCCCTTCACTGGGAAGAGAACCGATTTTCCCCAGTTGATTCTAAGACCATTAAAGTCCCCAAAGCGGATGAGTATCTAAGTCACAATGGGGCAGGACCGAGGTGGATCCCCCAGGTATACCAGATCATCATCTGCGTACAAAGATGTCCGCTCATTATGACCTTCTGGCCAACTAAACCCTGTCCAGCCTGCGTTCTGGCGAAGCCACAGAGCGAGCAGCTCGATCGCAAGGGCAAAGTGAAGGGGAGAGAGCGGGCAACCCTGTTGCGTTCCCCTACCAAGGGGGAAGGATCGGGAGGACCAGCCATTCACTCTTACCTCCGCCTGAACATTTGGGTAAAGCAGTCGCACCCACCCCAGAATGGCCTCTCCAAACCCCATACGACGCATAACCTCCAAAAGGCTGTCCCATCTAATTGAATTGAATGCTTTTTCGAAGTCAATTGCCAAAAGGGCCAGCGATCTGTCTATCACCGGGGAGCGTTCCAGTGCCAGGTGGAGACGTCGTAAATTCATCCGGGTTGATTTGTGCGGCATAAAGCCACATTGGTCCGGGTGCAACCAATTGTAGGCGATTCGCTAAGAGCTTAGCAAGGACCTTAACCTCGCCGTTAATCAGCGAAATGGGTCTGTAGGAGGCACAATTATCTGGGGGTTTGTCATGTTTAGGAATGACCACAATAGACGCCTTACATAAATCTGGAGGGAGAGTCCCTTGTACTCGGGCGGCAAGGAACATTCTATGGAGGGGGGGCCCATCCAATTACCACCCAATTTCTGCCATGTTTCAACGGGGAAACCGTTAGGACCCGGGGTTTTTCCTGTTTGGAATTGGGATATCGCCTCTGAGATTTCGGCTTCAGACAAGGCAGAGTCTAGTTGATCCCGTTGCTGCGTAGAGAGAGCTGGCAGGGTTATGGAGTCTAAGAGGCAGGCGTCAAGTGGTATAGTAGGGGCTCGGTATAAGTCTTGTTCTTCTTCTTTTTCGAGCACTGCAACATTCATACATTTAGTAAATGCTCCTACCAAATAGGAACCCATCTTTCGTAGGCAAAATGGGACTGTACGTGGACTGTAATTAATAGTATAGGAGGGAGGCACAACATCCTTATTCCCTACTTGAGTCATGTGGAAAGTTATTAAAGATGATTTGTAAGGCACAAAAAGTCTATCTACTCGTTCTGCCACAGGTTTTATTATTCTTGCCTTGTTAAATATGGAACAACCTACTGGTTCCATTATCACTCTTTCAAATTCATCCAGGTTTGTTCCATCCAATTGACCAGTATCACTCTTATTCCATTTTCTGTAAAACAGTGCACTTAATGATGCATAGCATGCCTTATTAAGCGGTAATCGGTGTACGTACCAACCAATTCCTTTTCCACCATGCTGGGGTAAATGGGAGCAGACCCAACAATTAGTCTTATTCAAGATAATATGAGTCATATTCATAATTAAAAGCAATGTATTATTATCGTACCCTCTTCTGTGTCTTGCTTCTAATGGGGGAAGAGTGTAGGAGAGCACATGTACCGGACTGCTTGTGACGGGAGCATTGGTAGCAGGCAAAAGTGAGCTTAAGGGAAGTAGAGTTTCTAAATACCAAAATATCGTGACCAGTGTAATCAGGATGCAAAGTGGTGTTATAATTATTAGCATATATTTTCTACAGCAGATTCTTCTAGGCATTCATTTAGTCTCGATCTCTATGACCTCATCAGCATTGGTGCAGGAGGGAGCAGGAGTAAGTATAGGCATTGTCTGCAATGTTTATCTCGGCAATGTTCGTCACAAGGAATTTCTCAGCAGCACACGTAAAACAGCAAAGTGTTCAAATAGCAGCAAAGCGTCCAAGTCAGTTCTCGTTAGCCTGCTTAATAAATGATAGCAATCTTTTATGATTCTGCACAGTGGTCCAAAAGATCATAGCAAGCATCAATTGTGTTTGTACCATATGCGCCCCGTTTGTCCGTACGGAGTGATCACATTGGTTATTCACTTTCCAAAGGTAGCACCGGGAAACCGCGCTTCAGAGCTTTCAATTTTGATCCAGATTGATACAGCTCATACGCTCCCTTTCCCTAGGCCTCCGATTCCCAACTCATCCGTGGTGGGAATAGAGGCAACACAAACACGCAGATCGGATCGCTTTCGATTTTGAGAATGTAGGTTGTACCATATCGTCGCAGGTACTGTATGATCTATGAACAATGCACTTTCATCTTTGAGTGCAGGATTAGTGCCAGCCTGTGATGCAATGAGTGAGGCTGCAGCAGTATTCGGACAATGCTGAGGCACCTTTGGTCTTTCGATCTTTGTTGCAATCTTCCCAGGCCCTTCCTCAGGCTTAGGAAGCACTTTTGGCAGAGAACTGGCATGGTGTCTTTGTGATCGAGTGCAGCTGTTTCTTTCTCCTCTTTTGGATCAGCAGCTCTTTCAAAGGGAATGGAATTCTTTTCGTATGCGTAGCATGGATCCACGCCTTGCAACCATCCACTCGGACTGCAGTCTGTGTCACCAGGAGGATCTGGTATGGTTCCTTCCAACACGGTACAAGAAAGAGAAGGCTCAAGCTTTGAACCCTCCCGTCCCCTGCACACTGTTGTGTGTTGGCTAAACCAACTACTGTAAACTCGAAATGGTTAATTCTGTTTGTAAATAACAATAATAGACCAAAAGCAAATTTTGTAAAACACAAAAATGTGTATATTTTGTTTAAGGTTACAAATAAAATTTTGAAGGAAAAACAATCACAATATTCTTGCAAAGAAGGAATAATTTGAAGAAGTGTTGCTAGTAGTCTGTTTGTCATTTGGTGACGCGCTTCGAGGATGAAAACCTCTTCTTCTTAGGCCTAAACCCACTATAAACCGATGTATAAATAATAGACAAATGGTGTATAACACATTGTATTTGTACATTCATGCTATAAGGATTGAAAAGTTTATAGGCTAGAGAAAACAATAAAATTGTAGCTCTGTTTCCAAAATATAGATAATAATCATGCTAGTGTATTTATATTCACATTAGTTTGTGTCATATTAAGTTCGATTGACCACAATCAATCTTAAAATAATTAGATTCCTAAACATCCAATATTTGCTCCTAGGATAGGCCCAAAGCCTGTGTGGATGGAGGTCCCAAAATCACCACTGATCATCAACCCGAGTAGGAATGAGAGAGAAACATACAAGTGAGAAATAAATGAAGTGATTTGGTTTACCTGAAAGTATAAAGAAAATGATGTGAGTGCAATGACTATCATCCCAAGGAGAAGGGGTGGCAGTGCGTATATTGAGATGCGAAAGCTGCTTCCCAATAGGCGTAGTGGCCATCAACCAAGTCAACAACATTGGCTTGCTCAATCTGAAAAATATGGAAATATAATGATCAAAGGGTGGTGGTGTGCACCGTATTATTGGTGTAGTGATAGATATCCTCTAGTATCCAAATATTACTCCTCATAAAATCTAAATAAAGGGTGGCCATCATATCCTACAATCGGGGGGCCAGCGTGGTCACTAAATAAGTACGGAATGAGTCTACATCTAATATGGCAGAACCATCTGGTATACATAACTTACATTATTATAATCCTTTCTGAAGGTTTACAAGGAACACTATATTTTGAAAAATGCTTGCTAGTCCAGAGTGGTCGTAGACGTCCGTTCAAATAACACTGAATTTCCACAATTGCTTAAAAAAAAATTGGTATGTAAACAAAATATATTATAGAAGTATAAATGAGATGGAAAAGGTATATATGATATGATATGGCATTTGTAACGCGCCTATACACAAGTGTTTCAAGGCAGGAGTAAGGAAAAAATATATTGATGAACGTGGGTAGCTAGATAGAATACGTACCTAGATAATAAAAAAAGATGGATCAGGCATGTTTAGACCAAATTCCGGGGTAAGAGCCGGGAAAACCATGTTATGAATGTGAGACAAGAATACATCAGTGGATAGGTACAGTCTTCGAACAGTTCTACGGTGTCCAAACTGTAAGAGGTAAGTATAAAATAGAAGAGTGCTATAAACAAGCATGTAGAATAATGATGAAGTAATGAAACGTCCCTAATCGGATTCTCTATCTATTACAGGAGCGATCGCTCTTACCTGTAGCTGTGCGATTGAGAAAATGGTTGTAGCTCAGCGTCGAGGCATCGGCGACTGTTACCATGGTAACACGCTTCGCCCTTATAAGCAACAAACACGTTGTGTACGTGCATCAAGTTATCCAATCAGGGAACTTAAATAATGGAAACTGAAGAAGGGACTAACAACGTTCAACTGGAAAAGTCTGCCCGCCATCTTTAAATGTTTAAAGGAACGATAATACACGTGTAAGTGTCCTAATGAATTACAAAGATATAACACATGGGATGGCGTTTGGAAATAGAAAAAGGGTATTAAAGAGGCAAATAAAATGAGAATGGAAAGAAAACCATCGAAAGTTGACTCTAAAGCGATAAATGAAAAAATAACAAAGATAGCTGAGATGGGTTGCAGTTTAAAGAAGCTGGTAAACAGAAACCGTCAACACACAGTCTGGATATGAGTTTAACGGTCAATGGGATCACTAGGACCGCATCCACACAGGCTATTCAAAGCTCAATCACAAGTTGATATATTAAACAGGTGTATATATGGGCAAAAAAAGAAGAACATTTTTAATTGACGTATTTACAATCTGTCAGTGAATGTTGTTAGAATAAATGTCCAAGACAAATAATCCATTACTCCATTAGCATAATATGAATACAACATAATCATGGAGTCTCAAACAAAACATCTAGTCCCATATTTTGTACATGGGAGTATATAATACTTGAAGATACATTTTTGTCTTACGTAGAGAAATCTATAATTGTACGATAAAATTGCCAAAACATCCATGATGCTCTAATAGAAAGTATCCAGTATAGAGGAACTCTAATCGGTCAAGACCAAGACAGGACGGGTCACCAAACTCGGGCAACAGCAGTGACAGTAATATCAGTGAACCGATACAAAATAGAGTTCCACAACAACCGAGTTCTGCTCCACAAACTGAAGATCCATCTCACATTAATAATTCAACACCACAAACTACTAATGAACCCTCTAATTGTTTTTTTCTCTCACACTCTCACTCACATCATCATTTTCTTCATACTTTCAGGTAAACCAGATCACTTCATTTATTTCTCACTTGTATGTTTCTCTCTCATTACTACTCGGGTTGATGATCAGTGGTGATTTTGAGACCTCCATCCACACAGGCTTTGGGCCTATCCTAGGAGCAAATATTGGCTGTTTAGGAATCTAATTATTTTAAGATTGATTGTGGTCAATTGAACTTAATATGACACAAACTAATGTGAATGTAAATACACTAGCATGATGATTATCTATATTTTGGAAACAGAGCTACAATTTTATTGTTTTCTATAGCTTATAAACCTTTTAATCACCATTTGTCTATTATTTATACATCTGTTTATAGTCTGTTTAGGCCTAAGAAGAAGAGGTTTTCATCCTCGAAACGCGTCGCCAAATGAAAACAGACTACTAGCAACACTTCTTTAAATTATTCCTTCTTTGCAAGAATATTGTGATTGTTTTTGCCTTCAAAATTTTATGTGTAACCTTAAACAAAATATACACATTTTTGTGTTTTACAAAATTTGCTTTTGGTCTATTATTGCTATTTACAAACAGAATTAACCATTTCGAGTTTACAGTAGTTGGTTTAGCCAACAAACAACAGTGTGCAGGGGACGGGCGAGTTCAAAGCTTGAGCCTTCTCTTTCTTGTGTTATGTTATTTGTGGAGGTCTTGTGCCAGGATCTCAGTTCCTCCCCCGCACCTTAATTTAAATTGACATTTGTTCTCGACTACTTTCATAAAAAGTATGCTAGATAGGAGTGCACCAATTTATGTATTTCTCCTTCCAACGCGGTACAAGTGAAGATTTCCGTTCAAAATTCTTCACTAAGACCCACTCTCCTGGTTGCAGACAATGCTGTGGGCCAATATATTGACAGGAAGAGCCTCCTGCCCCTGCTGAGGAATCAAACGCAAGTTCTGAGTTAACTGCTTACAATAAGTTACAAGCAATGGATGTTCAATTTCACTTAGACGCTTAGGCTGCGGGGAGCTCCAAACATTTGCTGGTCTCCCGATTATAATCTCATATGGGGAGAGTCCAGTCTTTGCCTGTACAGACGTTCGCATACACATCAAAGCTAATGGTAACGCGTCTGGCCACTTCAACTGACTTCCTGGACATATTTTACTCAATTTGTTTTTTAAAATACCATTTTGGCGTTCCACAAGACCGGCATTCATCGGGTGTCTGTTACACTCACGAAGCGCTGGTCCCTTTGGTCTAGAAGCCGGCTCTGTGGCTCCATTCGGAATGGTACCTTCAAGATGGTGGATCGCAGTACGAACGGTTCTGCTATCACCGTTCCAGTCCTCTCACGTTCGCCAGAGGTACGACGTACCGCTCACGTGACTCCTCATAGGACACGGAGACTTCCAACTCTTCGCGTCGCTACTGTTCTAGCGGATGCTCCGTGAGTTCGCAACTAGGCAATCTCAATCCTCAGCAGAAACCTCTTACCTCTGACCATTACTAACCCCTCTTCTCTTAACTTTCCAGATTCTCTACTCAGCATTCTTTGCGGACACAAATAGCCCGGATTCATCTTGCGTCTCATTCTGAAACGCCGCCTTTGAGTTCTCGAGCTACTGTATTCTGGGTAATAATAAAAACTCCCATCCAAGTCCCTTTCTGAATCTTTCTTCGAGTATTGTAGGATTTGATTTTACGGGCTTACTCACCTTTACTTCCTTCTGACAGACTTGTGTTCCAGTCGCCCTCTCTGTGTCCTGTATTCGCGGCTTCTCTCCTGGTATTTCCAATCCGGCTGGTTAAGAGGTCAGGGGAATTAGTCTCTTTCCTGTTTTCCCCATTTCCCTTTCTGTACTTCTGCTATTCATCACTTCGCTTCTCATTTCTTCCCTCTCCAGAAGCAGTCTTCCGATACTCAACGCCACGATCGAATTGGCGACATCAGCCTGCGAACCACACTCCAATCTTCGGATCCTGCGCTCGACCAGGGTTTTCTTCCCCAGAGGGTTTCCCTGACTGGCGCGTACCTCTCGCTCTGGGTTTTCCTACCGGTTAAGAGGCTGACGCGTTGGTCGGGGAGATTCTTGAGTTCAGCATTTGCTTCCCATTGAACATATCAGTCTGCTCAGGTAAGACCTCCAAACCTATTTAATCGGGGGTTTCTTAAAGATCCATTGAACCTAGTCTAAGGATCTAGTAATCAGTAACAGTTAGCGACGCCCGAAATAAGGCTACGGCAGACTGAGATTCAATGGAACAGCAAATGCAACAACTTATTGCCGCCATGCAATCAATGTCCCTAGAGAAGCAGGCTCTCAAACAGGATAATGCTCAATTACGACAACAGGTTACTCGTGCCTTCTCAGACTCTCCCCCAGTAAGTTTGAATACAGGCAAGTTTGACGGAGATCCACACAAACTTAAGGAGTTTCTTGATAGCTGCACTGTGCAGTTTACCTTTAAGTCCCGCTTCTTCCCCACGGACAAAGATAAGGTTGGCTTTGTGATTTCACATTTGGCCGGACCTGCTTTGGCCTGGGCTACACCCTTAGTGACCTCTAATAATGTGATCTTGGACTCTTATTCTGCCCTCACTAACAGTTTGAAATCAATGTTCAGTAGACAAGTGATCTCAGTGTCCACGCAAGAAAGACTGTTAGATCTTAGACAAGGTAACAAAGACCTACTTACCTATATCACTCTCTTCAAACAGCTTTCCTCTGAGTTAGGATGGCCAGACGATGGGTTGCTCACCTTATTCCGACGAGGACTTTCGGACGAACTAAAGGATGAGGTAGCTAAGGTTCCGCGTCCGGCAAATCTAGCGGATTTGATAACACTCATCATGCAAATCGATTACCGCTTACATGAACGTTCTTCTGAAAAGAAGAAGACTATAGGCATACGATCCCAACTCGATTATCCCTCCGTAACAAATAAACCTATAACTTCTGACGAGCCTATGCAAATAGGAACAGTGAGAAGACCCCTATCGGCAGCAGAGAAAGAGAGAAGAAAGAGTTTGGGACTATGCATGTATTGCGGAGCCTCATCTCATAAGTTACGAGATTGTCCATTAGTTCCTCCCCGACGCACTCCAGCTAAGGGGTCGGAAAACTTCAAAGCACTAACGCAGGGGGAATAACAGTAGGGGTGTAAGATTCTGATTCCCCAAAGAGAATCCCTGTAAATGTGGACTCAGTGGCAACCACTCAAAATATAGTTATTATTTCTGTTATTCTCGTTTTTCACGCTCAGATGGTACAGAATGTACCTGCTCTGATAGACTGCGGAGCTGCAGGGAATTTCATTGATGATCAATGGGCCAATAAACAAGGAATTAACTGTATACCCAAAGCGATGGTCACTCCTATCCAAGGAGTTGACGGACATCCACTAAATTCCGGTCCTATCCGAGAACAGACAGAACCTGTTGTCTGTCAAATTGCCTCACATAAAGAGACCATAACTTTCGATCTAATCAAGGCAGCCCATTTCCCCATTATATTGGGTCTCCCCTGGTTAAGGAGGCATAACCCCTTTATAAATTGGACAGCAGGTACTCTCTTCCTCTGCTCGGAATACTGTGTCAGCCATTGTTTAGCCAAGGAATCAGTTGGCATCTACATTCCGACTGAAAACTCGATCCCTTCACCAGTATCCTCAATAAACAACTTGGAGATTGTTCCAGAATGCTATTCTAAGTATCAGTCTGTCTTCTCCAATCCCCAGTTCCCTACTCTACCACCTCATAGAAGAGATGACTGTCACATTGAACTTCTTCCTGACAAACCCATCCCGTTTGGGAGAATGTACGTCCTTTCCCAACAAGAAAAGGTAGTCCTTAAAGAATATCTCCAAACCAATTTAAGGAACGGGCTCATTACTGAGTTGGTTTCCCCGGCCGGAGACTCTCTCTTCTTCATCCCAAAGAAAGAGACTAATGAACTTCGACCTTGTATCGACTACAGGGGTCTTAACAAGATCACAGTGGCAGACAAATATCCTAAGCCATTAATCCCTGACATCCTGGAGGCAGTTCGAGGAGCTTCCTTTTATACTAAGCTGGACCTTCGCGGAGCTTACCATCTCATCCGTATTGCCCCTGGAGACGAATGGAAGACAGCATTTCGAACCCCATTTGGACATTTTGAATATCACGTCATGCCTTTTGGATTGGTGAACGCACCTGCCGTGTTCCAGCGTTTCACGGACCATCTATTCGCAGATATTCTATTCCATTTTGTAATCATCTACTTAGACGACATCTTAGTATACTCCTACTCTCAAGAAGAACACCTGATACATGTAAAAACTGTACTCGAACGACTGCAGTCAAATCAGCTTTACTGTAAAGCATCTAAATTCGAATTTCACCAAAGACAGGTAACCTATCTCGGGTTTGTGATGTCAGCCCAAGGCATTTCCATGGATCCAAAAAAGATCTCCGCGGTGGTTGAATGGCCTATACCTTCTAACGTTAAGGAGATCCAACGTTTTTTAGGTTTTGCTAATTTTTACAGGAAATTCATCCTCAACTTTTCGGATATTATTCTGCCCCTTACTCGACTGTTAAAGAAGGGAATTCCGTTTGTATGGGATAAATCCACCGAATTCGCATTTCAGACTCTTAAATCCTTGTTCACTTCTGCATCCTGTTTGATAACCCCCGACCAGAATAAACAGTTTTTTGTGGAAACTGATGCATCTCATCATGCTCTAGGCGCGGTCTTACTTCAACAAACCGACCAAGGAGATGAAAGACCAGTTGCATATCTTTCTAAAACCTTCAGTGCCTCGGAACAAAACTATTCAGTGCTCGAAAAAGAATTGCTGGCTATAAAAAGGGCGTTTGAAGAGTGGAGACACTTGTTACTTGGTTCACCCTTTCCTGTAGTGGTACGTACAGATCATCAAAATCTCAGGGTCCTACAGAATGCACATACAACCAACAGTCGACAAGCACGTTGGGCGTATTTCTTCCTTCCATTCCGGATCGAATTCACCATACTTCCAGGAAAACAAAACCAGAGGGCGGATGCTCTTTCTCGTAAGGACGTTCCAGTCTCCCAATTCAGCTCTGAACAATTGTTTCCCAAAGCAAGATTCATCGCTGTCATCACCGACTTCTTAAGTGAATTGAGGACTGCATCGGTCTCTAACCTAGACGCCTGCAAAAAGATAGCCAGTACTTACCATCTTACCCAGAACGATTCTTTTTTCTTTCACAAATCACAAGTTTTTATCCCTACTTCATAGCTGCAGCATGAAGTATTACGAATGTGTCACGACTCTCGGGCCGCTGGGCATTGAGGCGTTCAAGGCACTTTAGACCTAGTGCTAAGATATTTTTGGTGGCCAGAAGTCTGCAATGATGTACAGGATTATGTAGCAGCCTGCATCGTTTGTTCCCAATCCAAGAATCCCAGGACCCCACCTTTGGGGCTGCTCACCCGGATGCTGATTCCAGAAAACCTTGGCAAGTGATCTCTACCTACTTTATAGTAGATCTTCCTCCCTCACACAACAAGACCGCCATAATGGTCACCATAGATTATCTTACGAAGTTGGCACATTTTACTCCCTTGAAAAAAAAACTGCCAGGGGCTGGGGAAATGTCTAAGATTTTTCTTTCGGAAATCTTCTCCAGACATGGCCTACCGGACACAATGGTCTCCGATAGGGGCCCTCAATACACCTCCAAATTTTGGGAAAGGGTTTGCCAAGTCTTGGGAATCAAGCGGGCTCTCAGCTCGGAGTACCACCCACAGACGAACGGACAGACGGAACGCCTTAACCAAACCTTGGAGACCTATCTACGGTGTTTCGTATCAGGTAGCCCAAGATAATTGGTTGGACTTGTTGCCCTTAGCCGAATTTGCATACAACAATGCCCTTCATACAGCCTTTCATACTAGCCCTTTCCATTGTACTTATGGATTTCATCCGTCCTTTGTTCCTTCTGTCACTTTAGCCCCTTCTAACTGTCCAGGAGTGGATGACCTCATTTCCGAAATACAAGAAGGACATAAATTGGCTAAATTCTCTTTACGAACGGCCAAACGGACTTCTGATAAACAACGCCAAGACATCCCACCATTAAGCCCGGGAGATACTGTTTGGTTGGCTTCTCGCTTTCTTCCCCGGCACTTGGTCCCTTCTAAGCTATCCCCTAGGTTCTTCGGTCCCTTCAAGATCCTGTCGATGGTCGGTTCTGCAGCAGTCAAGCTCGATTTGCCCTCGTCATGGTCCCGGATCCATCCTGTTTTTCACCTCTCCCAGATTCGGTTGACAGTACCGGACCGATTTCACCGGTCAGACTGTACCCCTCCTCCTCCTATCTCTACCGATGCTGGCCCAGAATATGAAGTCGCCAGTATCTCTTACTCCCGTTATCGGAGGGGGAAACTACAGTTCTTGGTGGACTGGAAGGGGTACTCCCCTGCAGAAAGAACTTGGGAGCCAGCCTCAGGAGTTCATGCTCCACGTCTGGTCCGACGTTTCTTTAGGTTACATCCTGGGAAGCCAGGGTCGCCCCCCAGAAGAAGGGGGCATACTGTTACACTCACGAAGCGCTGGTCCCTTTGGTCTAGAAGCCGGCTCTGTGGCTCCATTCGGAATGGTACCTTCAATATGGTGGATCGCAGTACGAACGGTTCTGCTATCACCGTTCCAGTCCTCTCACGTTCGCCAGAGGGACGGCGTACCGCTCACGTGACTCCTCATAGGACACAGAGACTTCCAGCTCTTTGCGTCGCTACTGTTCTAGCGGATGCTCCGTGAGTTCGCAACTAGGCAATCTCAATCCTCAGCAGAAACCTCTTACCTCTGACCATTACTAACCCCGCTTCTCTTAACTTTCCAGATTCTCTACTCAGCATTCTTTGTGGACACAAATCCCCCGGATTCATCTTGCGTCTCATTCTGAAACGCCGCCTTTGAGTTCTAGAGCTACTGTATTCTGGGTAATAATAAAAACTCCCGTCCAAGTCCCTTTCTGAATCTTTCTTCGAGTATTGTAGGATTTGATTCTATGGGCTTACTCACCTTTACTTCCTTCTGACTTGTGTTCCATTCGCCCTCTCTGTGTCCCGTATTCTCGGCTTCTCTCCTGGTATTTCCAATCTGGCTGGTTAAGAGGTCAGGGGAATTAGTCTCTTTCCTGTTTTCCCCATTTCCCTTTCTGTACTTCTGCTATTCATCACTTCGCTTCTCATTTCTTCCCTCTCCAGAAGCAGTCTTCCAATACTCAACGCCACGATCGAATTGGTGACATCAGCCTGCGAACCATACTCCAATCTTCGGATCCTGCGCTCGACCAGGGTTTTCTTCCCCAGAGGGTTTCCCTAACTGGCGCGTACCTCTCGCTCTGGGTTTTTCTACCGGTTAAGAGGCTGACGCGTTGGTCGGGGAGATTCTTGAGTTCAGCATTTGCTTCCCGTTGAACATATCAGTCTGCTCAGGTAAGACCTCCAAACCTATTTAATCGGGGGTTTCTTAAAGATCCATTGAACCTAGTCTAAGGATCTAGTAATCAGTAACAGTGTCTGGCCGAGTGGAATCTTTAATCAATTTGAAGGCCTGCACAAATCTGTAGTATTACGGCGGCAATAAAATGCGGGCCGTTGTCTGACCATATGACACGTGGCAAGCCAAAACGGGAAAAATATTCCTTCAGCATTACTTTCACTGTGCTCATTGCTGTGCAGTCTTTAAGCGGATAGGCCTCTACCCATTTGCTGAATGCACACAACACCACAATGACGTACTTGAAATGAAATTCTGACACCTTTCCTTTTCTATGAAATCAAAATGGATGACTTCAAAGGGCATAGAGGGGGGGGCAAAACTACCTACTGGAGTCGTGGTTCCTTTCCCAATGTTATGTTGCAAGCAGGTCATGCAGTTTTGGACCAGTCTGTCTGCAGTTTTTCTAATGTGCGGATTCTGCCATACTGTGTCTAGATGCTGAATCATTTTCCTAGGACATATGTGTGTTGGACTATGGGCCATAATGACCATCTCTGTTATATAAGCATTGGGCAACATCCATTTTTTATACTTGTTTTGTCTACCCAGCAACCCTCTGTCTAATTCTACTGTACCCTCAGACCAAGCTTTTATTTCATCTGCGGTTGCTTCTGTTTGCATTTCTTTAACTGTGGCAATTCCATTTTCTACCATGCAGGGTATCTCTTTCAGCCTTTCAATATATATTTTATCATGTAAATCAGTGGCAGTTTGTTTTGCAATTTTGTCCGCAAATGCGTTTCCCTTTCCAACATTACATGTTACTTTTTTATGTGCTTCACATTTCATTATTGCTAATCGTTTGGGAAGCACAAGTGCGGGCAACAATCTTACTATCAAAGTACCATGTTGGATCTTGGTTCCGTGTGGTGTCAAAAATCCCCTTTCAGCCCATAGTCGACCAAAATTGTGCACCACCCCAAATGCGTACTGACTGTCAGTATATATGTTTACATTTCGGTTTTCAGAAATTTCACATGCTATAGTTTACGCTAATATCTCTGCAGCTTGTGCTGAATTGTATGGGATTCTTTTGCTCTCTACAATGCTTTTTAGTGTTGTGATGGCATATGCAGCAGTTGATGTACCATCGGGTAGTTTGAAACAAGAACCGTCACAAAACAGTTCTCCATCTGGCTCTTTCTGTGGGGTATCTGTCAACTCAATTCTTCCTTTTGTTTCTTGCTCAGTAATCATTAAACAATCATGGGGGGATTCTGTTTCACCCATTCTTTCATTGGGTAGGGGCATTAATTCAGCTGGATTCAAAGCACAACACCTCACAATTTGAATATGGGGCGCAAATAGAATTATCTCATATCTTGTCAGCCTGGCTGATGTAAGGTGTTGAGTCTGCGTTCTATTTAAAAGAATGTCTACTGCGTGAGGCACCATGATGGTTAAAGCGTGACCCAAAACCATCCCCTCAGTTTGTTTTACTGACACGGCAGCGGCAGCAACAGCTTGCGAACAGCGCGACAAAGCACATGCAACAGGATCCAGCGCGGAACAAAAATAACCTCATGGTTTATTTCTCCCTCCTTGTTCCTGGGTGAAAACAGCCAACGCACAACCATCGTCTTTATGCACAAATAACTTAAAACTCTTGTCATAATTTGGTGTGCCAAAACTGGTGCTGAGCATAATGTAGCTTTGAGCAGGTCAAATAGTTCTTGACATTCCATGTTCCATAGCAAGGGCAGAGCAATATCCTTCTTTGTTAATGCCACCATTGGTTTTACAATCATGGCGAAATTCGCAATCCACTACCTGCAATATGAAGCCATGGCAATTACAGCTCTGACTTCCTTCTTCGTTTTGGAATAGGCCTACCAGAGATGCTCTCTATCCTTTCTGGTGTCAATCTTCTTCCACCCTTCGAAAGGAGGTAGCCCAAATAGGCCACTTCCTTTCAACAATACTGGAATTTTTTTAATGACGCTTTATGTCCATGTGCTGCTAAATGTGTGAACAATTTTACGGTACTCTCTTTACAAAAATCTTCTGTGTCTGCTGCAATCAGTAAGTCATCGATGTATTGTAATAATACACAACCTGTTGGTAATTCTAACATGTCTAGTTGTTCCTTCAATGCTCTACTATAGATACTTGGGCTTTCAGTGTAGCCCTGTGGAATTCGTGTGAATGTAAATGAACGTCCTCCTAGAGTAAAAGCAAATAAATATCTGCTATCTGGATGTACTGGAATGGTGAAAAACGCATTCTTCAGATCTATAACACTAAAATACGATGCAGATGCTGGAATCATAGTTAAAATCGTAGTTACATCCGGGACTAATGGAAATTGGGGATCAACAACTTTATTCTATCCGCGCAAATGAATTATGAAACGGTACGGTATGGCATTACCTCCTTTCTTATAAACCGGAAGAATCGGACATTTACAAATGCTACCTGAAATTTCTTCAATCAAGTTTCTTTTAATTAAATCAGAAACAATGCATTTCAATGCTTTCTCCCCTTCCGCCGAGATCTTATATTGTGGAATACGTGGTAATGTAATTCCCTCTTTCAGAACAATCTTTACTGGCTCTACCTTTAAACAACCAACATCGTTATCATTTATTGCCCGTATACAATTTGGTATTTTTCTCAATTCAGTCGGTAATGGTTTAGATAAAAATTGTGATACCGGAGCTTTTTGTGGTGATATTGTAAAATACACTCCATCAGGAGAACAATGAATAACCGCATTAAATTTCTTCAATAAATTTAGACCCAACAAATTTTCCCCGCAATTTTGTGTCAAAAGAAATAGGCAAGATTCAGTGAATGGACCTAGTGTTATAGGTACTGACTGTGACACTGGACTGATTACTGCCGTAGTGCGAACCCTACTGAGATGTTATTTTGCTGTGACAGTGGTATATCTGGAACCAGATGATGGTCAATTGAACATTTCTGTGCCCCTTCGGCTGGGCCTCCCTCTGGAACAGCCTCCCTGCCACTCTAAAACTTGAGGAGAACCATCTCCGGTTCCGGAAGCACCTCAAGACCTTCCTCTTTTCTTCTGCCTTCACTCCCCCTCGCCCCTGCTGATCTGTTCTCTCTTGGCACTGTGCACCTGGCCACCCTCTGTCCTTCGGGCCCAGGTACCTGCTCACCCTGCCACCCTCCCGCACTGCTTACGGGCCACCCCTTGCACTGGGGTCTGTATCTGTACCCATACAGCCCCCCCCTTTTTCTTTCTGCACTTATCAGACCTACCCTGTCTTCTGCCATAAACCTAGCACTTGCAAATTGCTGGCTGCATTACCACTGTTTGTTGACTTTATTATTTATTTATTGTTATTTATCGGTTTCTCCTCTGCTTCGCACTTTCCACTTCTCCCTCCTTCCATGCAGTTTTCCCCTCCCCCTCTCCCATGCACTTGCGCGTTCTCAATGTCACAGGGCCTAGTAAGATCGCTGTTTTGTTCTCCCCTGTTTCCCTCCCTTGCCTTGTCGCGCTCTGAAACACTTGTGTACGACCGCGATAGAAATAAAATATCAATCAATCAAAACCTGTGTCCACTAGAAAAGTGTGCTCTCTATTCCCGACCTTCATTTCTACGTAGGGCCCTTTTTGGTCTACGGGAATAGATACTGGTTCCAACCTCTGTCTTGGGCTGTCCTAGTAAAACAGTACATCATCTGATGTAAAGTCGCCAGAGTAATATACATTGGACTGGTTATCGAAAACATTTCCATCCCCCGTACTATTGTGCTGTTGGTGATTTTGGTTACCCTGGTTGTTCTGACTTGGTGGCACTCTCTGATTCCTGTTCTGTCCTTGTGTTCCCGGGCAGCCTCTATTCTGTCTTCTCGGGAAATGTCCATTCCGATTCTGTATCTGCGGGCACTGTGCTCGCCAATGGCCTTCTTGTCTACAGTAGGCGCATTGATTAAGTCCTATTGGACCACCGTGCATGTTGGAAAAATTTGATCTTCTTTGTGCGTTCCCGCCACCTCTGTTATTGTTTGCTACTTGTTGCATTAATACCCTTGTTTTTAAATTTCCTTGGTCTCTTATTTCTTTCTCCTTTTCTGCATTTACTCTATTTTCATAATATTGGGCCACGTGTAACACTTCACTCTGCGATTTTGCTTGCCATGCACTTTCAGATGTCATTATTAAATTTGGAATTTCCGGTAGCAACCCTCGCACATACTTATCAACAAACAACCTCTTCCCGGTTTCAGTACTCGAATCTTGGCCACTGAAATCTGCAAATACTTCTTCAAACCGATTAAAATAATCTGTTGTTGGCTCATCTTTACCTTGTTCGCAAGCCGTTAATTTATCCCAGACAATTCTTTTCTCCGGTATTAAAATTTTCTATTTCTGCACAATTCGTGCTGGTAAAGCCAGCAAGACCGGCGGCGGTTTCTCAACAGCTTTTCTGTCTGCATCGATTCGAATCAAATTTTGCCAGTTATCACCCAACATATCTCAGTCATCTACATTCCTAACCTGTTTCCATATGTCTACAGGTAGAATCACAGGGAATAATAAATCAATATCACTCATCGTAAAAACAGAGGAATTCAGAACCGATTCAATTTCCTTATAGAATCCCGCCTGATTTTTTCTAAGATCGGGAATCGTCTGCTTAATATTATTTACCTCCTGTCTGGAAAAGGAGACATGCACGAACTCCGCCGTATAATGGGCTTCTATAACGCTCGCTAGTTGTCCAGCGGCAGCAATCTCTATTTTCGGGACAAACTTGGGGGCACTTCTCTCATAGGCAATTGTAAACTAGGTGTTTCCTCATCTGTCTGTTTCCTAAGCAGTAACGCTAAATCAAGAGATAAAGCAGCCATTCCAGTTTCTGGTAAAAATGCTCTTTTGTATATTGTCATCAAATCAGGGGGACAACATATTTTCCTTCTCAAACACTCATCTTGCAAATACTCAACCACTACCTGCAATACCTTCCTCTGCATCTCTAGTGTATACTCACTAAACGTATCATGCACTTCTGTTGGTGAAACGGTGACATCTGTAATCCATCTAAGCGCCTCTCTCGTACATATTTTCATCTCTTCACTAATAGGTTTTAACGGCAGCAAAAATCGCTGCTGAACATATGGCACTACATGCTGTTTCCTTCTTTTTATCTCCTCGTTCAATTGATCAAGTTCGCTTTTAAACACAAATAGCCGACCTACATGTTCTGGTACTTCCGACGCACTATCCCGCATGCGAGAAAAAACATTTAGATCCCGCAACTCCTGCGGTGCCATTGTACAAGTCAATTTCTTCCATTTCTCCACCAGATACTCCCCCATGCATTCTAACAAAACCTGTTGTTCGCCAAGCCTCTTATAGTCATACATGGAACTCTGCACGGCTCCCTCATCATTACCTTCAATATACGTTTCTGCCCAGTCTTTCAGCTGCTCCTTCCTTTCTTTACTAACCGTACTACGAGTTACTCTAGTGCTTCCTTTTAGCGCAGGCCCCACCTCTGTGGAACTGCCTGCTACAGCAGCTGCTAATTCACGCTCTGTCGGCAGCGTAGGAAATTATGTCATGTGCACAGGGAGAGATGGTGCAGATTGAACAATAGGAGTGGGGGTGGCAGCTGAAGTGTGCAGGAGCAATGGGTAGAGGTGCAATAGAGTCAATACTACTTTGAGGATGTTAATTTCTTCGTTCATTCAGGATTTTGCTTATTAGCTCATCTGATGTATGCAAATCTTTTTGTGGATATATTTTTTGTACGCCTATTTGAAAGGCCCTGTCCATTCTTCTGAGATCCTCAGTTACTTTAAGCTCATCAAGTTCTAGTGCTTTCTCTGTGTTTGATTTATGCCTGCGCGCATGTTTCTCTCTACTCCTCAGATGGAGGTTCGCTTCTTTCCTCCAGTCTCTCACGACATTGTATGCCGCTGGGCGTGCTTTCTTACTTAGCAATACTGATTCTAAGTTTTCTATACGTGCCAATTCAAAAGTCGCATCGTTAAGCCACTGTAAATCTGATACACGTCTGGTCTGCCTATGCCAAATTTCAGAAACACTATTGCCCCTAGTCCATACTTCAGATACATTTCAAACGCTGGTGACCCTACGGGTGGCGCGACCTGGCCAGTTTCCAAAGATTGTCTACCGCAGCGGAAAAATCCCACTAGGCAGGAAGACAATTTCCCAGGCATGGTTAGTCCTTACCCTTTTCTTACCCTGGGCGTTTCATCTTGCAAGAGCAACACTCGATCAATATCAGGGCAATTAAGGATCGGGGTATGACTCACCTGATCAATCAGTTTGTCACTCAAGACGCAATTCGTCCATATACAGACGCAACCCAGAATCGTTATGCCTGCGTATCTGGCTCAATCTATCTCGTTTTGGGACCCTCGCCTCGATGCTCTCTGGACACGGCTCGTCGATCAGGGACCGTCTGTGTACAGATTTGCAAAGGAGTCTCATCACCTTTACAGGGGCGCCCCAAACACCTTTCGATACCGGTTCAACAGCCTCGTCCTTGATTCGTTCTTGCCTTCTTCAAACTTATCATATATGATGGAGCAAAAGGGGGAGGGTCCCTGTTCGGGCGCCATTTTTGCTAGGCCCTGAAGACCCTCCACATATGGAAACTAAGGCACAACCACCATACACTAGTGATACGACAGACACAAGGTTCGATTTTCCAAGTACTATGGTTTATTGCAAAATATGCTCAGTTGGCCGACTGGGTCTAACGTCTCGCAACGTGCGTCACCCAGACCTCGTGAGACGCAATAGAGTGAACATCACTCGAGCAGTAACATTTATACAAAACTGCAATCTTTGAAGGCACATCAAAACCGCCCATAATGTATCTTCTTGAGCTAGGGTTTGATGATTGACAATTATGACAAATATGTAACATTATGACAAGTTTCTTATTCAATATGTTATACTTAGCAACAGCTGCTGGCATAGTTCTTTTTTATAGAGAATATAAAGCACTCGTTCAGCAAAATATTGCAAGATATTGCGTTCCCAAGAGAGACACATTCCAAAGCATGTTATCTACCAATTTCTATTCATGAACTAGAGGTCAGCCTGTTCTAAGGAAGATCTGCGAAGGAGGACCACTAGAAGAGTATAATTCATGCTTTACCTGTCTTTTGCTACAGTTTCAGTGAGACAGGCAGGCACGCACCTGGACCATTGATTAAATGCCGTTTCTGCTTGCCTCCAAGGATTTTATGAGGGAGGAAAACAATGTATTTCTGTACGGGTTGGCATTCCTGTCTGGGTTGATCTTTCAATGTGCAAGCTGTGGCCTTGCACCGTGTATAAGCTTTCAGAATATAATACAGTCTGCAAAGCGTTTGACAGAAAGGAAAAAAGCAAATGGCGGATGTTACACAAGATGGATGCCCTGTGGTTATACTGACAATTCTATGTTTGCTATGTTGGTCATATGATGCGATTGGTTTCCGGCCAACATAATATATCTAGTATACTTAGTTAGGGTTGTTTCTAGACTAACAGGTAGCCCTCACTTCAGTGGGACTGAAGCTCCAGGATCTGTTACTTACATTTCCATACTTGCGGTTCTCTAAGCAGGTGACTTTGAGATTGTTCTTACTGCCCAAGATTGTATCAGTTTCATCTCTCTCAGAAGATATACTGAGGAGAGATTACATTGGCAGGGTCCCTGTGTCACCCTCCGCTACTGTGCATCTCGGATAAGGAACAACGAGAAGATAAGCTCATTGTAGGTTATACTGGTGCCTGTGCACGCAGGGCTGTTATTAAACAGACCATTACCAGATGGATCATCCTCTGCCACTCTGAATGTTACAATTTGGCTGGGAAGGATGGGCCCAGATGCCACCTCTGCTCTTTAGGCAGGAGAAGGGGTTCTCTTCCTTAGACATCTGTCGAGTGGCTAAGTGGGCTTTGCAGCACACGTTTACCAAGAATTACTGCCTGGCCCCTTTTTGGGAGAAGGATTTTCACTTTGGCCTGGCCAGTTCGACAGCGTTTTCAAGGATATACAGTGGTTTCTCCCTCGCCTCCCACCTCCAGATTTCTGTTCTGCTACTGCAGTGTATCTAAGAGGAGAAATATGTGGGTGGAAGGAATCCATTAGAAGAACAAATAACTTACCCCTTCGTAGATTCCTTCCCACATTGCCCTCCCAAACTTCCCTTCTTCGCAGATAGCTCGTAGACCTCATCGTTTGTGCATTCCCTCAGCTTCTGAGTGCTATTGAAAATTGAGGAATTGAGGTCATGGGGCATGACGACTGTATATATATATATATATATATATATATATATATATTTATTTATTTTTTTTTTTTTCTTGGTTTAATCGCCATAGCAATTTTTACAAGGTGAAGAATAGAGAAAAGATCGAAAGTCAAGTAGTTCTAGATGAACAAGAATGTAACAAGGAGTTTGAACAAGGCTGCTTTACCTGATGTCCTTATCTAGTTCACCGGAATCGAGCCGCCCAACTCCGTCGTGGATGCTGCTGATGAGGATTGAATTTGGCTTTTATCATTGACTGTGGAAAAGATTGATTGCGAATTTTCGCTGTGGTTGTCACCCATGAGGTTTTTTCACCGCCAATCAGGCGAGTCCACCAAAGCTCCTCCTCATGAATCTATGCTGAAGCTAGGTGGTGAAATAAGTAGGGAGTTTTTAAATAGGATGTGCCAGGGCATGTCAGTAGTAAGTAACATAATGATTAAATCTCAGCTGAATTTCTGCAAAATCTGCATTTGTTTGAGTTTGAGAGTCCTCTGATCATCAGAATTTCGTTTGTCGGTAGGAGATTGAGCTGGGCCCCCAATAAAGTACTCCGTAGCCTTCGATATGGATATTTCTTTAGAAACTGCATAGTTTTGTTCCATTTTCTAGCCTGGGTCGGAAGATGAGATGTTATTTTGTATTTCGCTGCCAAGTCCAAAGTGGGAATCCAGTCCGTTTCATCCAACTTCTTTTTTTTATTTTTGTGGGGTTTTGAATTAGTTCTTACACAGAGCTTTGAATCGCTAGAAGTTGTTCTTTACACTCTTGGTCCCACTGTGTAACATTTTGCAGTGGCCATTTCTAAACTCTGCATTTATTAGTGCAAATACTGGTGGTCCGTTCGGTTCTAAGATATTCCGGTAGAGCATAATGCTATTCCGCACCGCAATAGCCTGGAGAGAGGTCAGTTTCAGTTCTCGTCTGATTAGAATCATCAGTGTCGATTTTGGGAGGTTTAGAACTGTTCTCCAAAAGAAGCTTTCCATTGTCGGCCAGATGGTTTTCGGTAAGGTTGGCATTGCCTCTGCTCCATAAGTTATGACAGGTATCATTTTTGGCCTATAAAAGTTGATACTGGGCTGAAGTGAGAATCGTCCATATTTTTTGTCCACCATTTTCGCCTGTGAAGTCAAGTTTCTTATTTTTGTGTGGAGCACAGACTGCATAGCATTTTCCATTTTAGAGCTGTCTAACAAAACTCCCAGATATTTAAACTCAGACACCTTTTCAAGTCTTCCTGTGATGTTTTTCAAAGGTCATGATCTTGGTTTTGGATTTATTAATTTCCAAGTCGTGGGAAAATGTGTACTTGGACAAGTTGGTCAGCTGTCTTTGTTAAGCCAATGGCGGTTTGCTCAAACAAGATCAGGTCGTCTGCGCATAAGAGTCTAGGCACCTTCTCCTGACCCAGAGACGGGGAAAAGCTCTCATCTGTGCAGACACATTCCCGTAGTCTCCTAGGTAGGCCAGAAAAAGAGCTGACGCAAGCGGGCATCCCTGTTTTACTCACCTAAAGGTGGGGATTTCCACTGAAAGGAGGCCTTGGATGTTCTGGCGGACCTGTACTCTCATGTTCATATGTAAGGCTTTTAAAGCCCCCAAGGTTTCGTTTGGGCATTTCCATAAAGATAGTTTCTACCACAGTTTGTCTCTGTTGACCAGGTCAAAGGCTTGTGAAAGATCTATAAAAGCCAAAAAGACCTGTGGTCCCCCTTTGATGGTCTTAGCTTTTATGATACTCAGGAGCATGATGTTGACACTTGTTCCCATGTTTTTTTTAAACCTGATTGAAACGGGTCGGCACAAGGTGCTGATGCTGACCAAGATTTTCATTTTTTCAGGTGTAAAGATCCGTAAACTTTGCCGATGACGTCAAATAGGGCAATTGAACTAATGTTTGGGGATCGTCCTCGCAGCCCTTTTTGAAGATGGGAACTATTATCGAAGAGGTCCAAGATGTTGGGAAGACCTTAAGTTCTGTACTTCTTTTGAAAACAAGGGTGATGAAGAATGCCCAACCGTCAGGTAGTGACTTTAGATCGGTGTAACTGATTCCGTACGGACCCGGTGCACTTGATTTTTTTCAATTTGCAGATTGTGGACCTGATGGTTTCTGTGTCATGAAGGTTCATCCAGGGCCCCTCACAATCTTTTGATATCAACGGAGTAGTTTGTGAAGGAGGTGGAAAAAGGTCAGTGTAGAACTTTACCCAAGTCTATTCCGGAATACCGTTTGACAGGGCAACCACTGTGGATCTTCCTGTCGCTCTAATTAGGGACCAGAAGTGTTACGCTCACCTGACTCCCACGGAGGCGCAAGCCTGGTTTGGAGTGCTGTTGCCTCTTCTATGGTGAAGCGCAGGACTCGGAAGATGGACAGGACCGGACCCTCAAATCTGGCTTGTCTGGCTCGCAGAATTATCCTTCTGTGTGTGAAAAGGGAGTATTAACAATCTGCGGGATAATGTGTAAGCCTCCCACTCCCTTCTCACCCTCCACGAAACCCTTCTGCGATTCCCAGTGAAGTCTTACCTTAGGGTCTGAAAGGACGAGCTCTCCATCCTGCTTCTGATGCAGGGGCGCGTTGTAATCCAGTTACTTCACTGGATCTTGGATTGTAGGGAGCTCAAGTTTGCTTGACCTTCCCGGTAAAATACTGTGAGAATTCAGTTTATAAGTATGAGCCTGAAATAATAATTGTCTGTTGTCTCTATTTCAGGTGCAGAACAAAGATTCCGAGATGAGCAATGGAACCGACGAAGGAAACGCAGGTGAGTTGTTTGATGAGAGGTTCCTTTAGTGTCCTTGCATTAATGCACTAATCCTTGTGTCTTTTTTCCCCATAGGGCCCAGGGTTCGGAAATGCCGGAGATATGGCACCGACCCAAAGTGAGAGGTGCAGTTCCAGTAGATATCAGGTAAGTCTTTAATGAGCATTCAGGTAATGTCTTAGCATTCGCTCACTAACGCTGATGTCTCTTTTTTCCCCTTAGGGGCTGGGGTCCGGAAATGCCAGGATGCGGCACCGACCCGAAATGAAGTGGGAATGACCCAACAGGTAAGTCTTATGATGGAAAATTAAGGTTTTCTTATTCTCTTCCCTAGCTCACCTTTGTTCTTGTCTTTTTCTCCCTAGGCACTGAAATGTGGCTGCGGATCCAGATGGTCGCTGATGAACATGGAGGCGCCCAGTAAAGGTGAGTGGAATGTGGCGCTGCAGCGATCGATGCAATGTGCTTTTAAAATGAATGTCTTCCTTTTCAGGATCGTCGGCGAAATGTCTCCGGGATGCGGATTTAGCAGGTAAGGACTCTTCTTTCTTCCATTCTCTTCTCCCTTTGCAGGTGTTTCAGGATGCTGGCGGGCGTGGCAGAAGTCAGGATGCAGGAGCAGACACGGTGAGCGTCCAGCTGCTAGATGCAGAACAACGCGAAGCGTGAGTTGCTGCTTGGGTGTGGCTTAAATAGCCTTCAAAGTAGTTCAAAGGGCCCCTATTTGGGGCTGCTGAGACTTCCCTCGGGGACATGTCTGCCTCTGGGGTAGCTGGGCCTGGTCTGGCTCTTTGGAGGTAGGCATCATGACAAGAAGTCTCGAGAGTTTCGATTGCTGATAGCTTTCAGCATTTCTTCAGAGTCTCTTTGATGAAGAGTCAGGCGATAACTCTTTAGCCAGGATTTGTAGGCCTTTAGCGTTGCCAAGGCTGCATCTCTGTTGGTTATGGTGTTTCTACGAACGGCTAGCCTTCTGGCTTTGCGTACTTCTCGACTTTTGGCAGTCAGGAGGGGGTCAAATCGTTGGACTTGTCTCCCCAGTTGGCCCTCATTACTGCTTGCTGGTAGCTTTGTTCGATAGTTGACTAAAAGCAGGCTGTAGTCAACATGTGGAGGATGCTGTTTTGGCTTGCTCTTGTGTGTGGATCCCTTATAGGCGATAGTTAGCACTTGAATGCTTTTTGCGGACAGTCTTAATGGTTGGCCATGGTGTTAAGCTCTAATTCAGCCGGAAAGTGGGGCTCGAGGACCAATTTAAAGTCGGTATGTTGTGGTGGCTGTAGATTTCCTGACTTCAATGTCTGTCAAAACAGGAATTGGTGACTGTTATATGAACATGTAGTCTATGATTGCAGTTTGAGAGCCTCTCTCCCAAGTCGGAGTATTGTCCATCTTGTTTATGATGGTTGCTGTATCAAAAAGATTTCTTCAGTCCATCAGCTTGGGCAGTGCTTTGCTCATATGTATGCAGAATGCGCATGAAGTCCAGGTTTATTTTGTGACGCCGGATGTCTGCATGTGGCGTTTAGATCGCCACAAAGAAGCAGGTGTGCGCCATGATGGTCTAGATAGATATTGTCAATTTACTTCTATATCTCCTCCAGGAAGACTTCTGTTTTAGTTACAGAGGGGTTCTAGTAGATGTTCAAAAACACGAGAGGAGTTGTGAGAGAAACGTCGGTGAGATTTTCAAGGTGGGACCACTGCAGTTGGACTGTCAAAGATAATGAATTAGCAGTCAGTATGCGTTTGATCTGAAGACTACTGACTAAGTATACTGCTGTTAGTAAACCAGAAGAGCGACGTCCTTTCTCTCCATTAGAGGCAGCAGAGAATTCTAGCTCGTATCCATCTAAGCTGGGCTCATCAACCAGCCAGGTTTCCTGTAGGGAAAGTATATCAAAGATTCCCAAATCGATTTCACCTGGAACCGTCAAGTGCGGGAAACCCCTATTGTTCCAGGATCCCAGTGTTAGTGAAACAGCGATCGATGGTTGGTGTTGGTTGTTAGCTACTTTGAGAGACATGTTGACAATGCTTTAGGGATCCATGCCCATAATTGGAAATTCAAGGCTGGTTTGTATGATTCAGCCACACATGAGCTCCGAGGAGGCAAGTCCTGCGTGGCTGTCCTTTTCATTAATGACAAAGGACCAGATGGGCGTCTGTCTGGGTCCTGCTCAGTGGTAGTGTCCAATAGGCTGTTTCGTCGAGTGTTTGAGTTGGGTGTCTTTGGAGATCGTGCTGGTCGTGTGTGTGAGACTATTTTCGAAGAGCACCCCGAAGATATGGTCCCTTTCTTATTCGTAGCATCACTCTGCTCTAAAGATCGATCTGGGTCAGAGTGGGGGAGAGTTTGTCTGCTTGGTTGGGTAATTCACTTTCCTTTTCATGTTTGCCGTCTCCATGAGTGATGTAGGCTCATCAGATCTTTTTATCTTGGTCAGCTCAAAACCTTTTCTAAAAAGTAATTCTGAGGCTTCCTTTAACATTGCTTCCACATGTGGGAGGCTATGTAGAGGTGGGAAATTGCTTTTTTTTCCCTCATGGCTTGGCTCCATGATTTTGAGGTCTTCTGATTTCAGTGTACGTAGGGTAGAGATACTTTGTAGTAGCTTTAACACTGTACGTCTATTCAGGACAATGTAATCTCTGTTGTCCGTGTGTTGTCTCAATTTGAAACTAGGACTGTGTTTTCCGCTGATCTGTGATGGTTTCTGGCATGGCTGGAGCCTTGGGACTGAGCTGGTGACTGTTGTAGATCACTCACACCAATTATGGATAGAGGCCGTCGACTGCTTTGAAAACTAGCTGCAGATTTGGTATAGGCCTGGTTTCTTGTGCTTGGTTCTTTCTTAGTCATTGTTGGTCTGGGTGAGGATCTTACTCTTGATCGATAGCTGATTGAATTTGGCTTATTATGGTTTGATTCATCACGGGATGGTGCGGCGCCTTTAGGACTGGTTTTGTCATAATTTAGGCTTTTGAGACGCTTGTTAAGTGAAGTAAACTTCGGGCAATCGCCTCGGGCCCCTCGGTCTCTTCCTTGGGCGGAACTCGTGGGAAGAACTTGATCCAAGAGAGAATATTCGTCTGGATCTTCCTGGTTTTCACTGAGCTCCAACGGGTCACTGGTAGCCAGAAAGTCCTCAACTGTTCTAGGTGACGTTGTAGGGTCTTTCAAAGGAGAGGTTACCATGTTGTTCTCTTTTGGGTTTTCTTCCATCTGTCCCTCTTTTGGTAAGGGGTTTGAAGTTGTCCGGGCAATAACCCCTGTGGGTTTAGAGAGTACTTTCTGATGTAATCGAAAGACCAGCTGCTTTTTAAGTGGAGGGTGTGTGTCTTGGGTGGCGTCTTTATTGGCTCAAAGATGGGAAATTCTTTGTTAGATGGCTCCTGGCTCTCTGTCTCCAGTTGTTGGGAGTTTTCCCGGTCTTCTACTAGGATAATCTCGTCATCCAAAGTAATGCAGTTGTTTGCAGTACTTGGTTTTTTGATTACAGCTCTAGGGAGCCCGTCATTATTTTTGGCCTTTGTTGTCAATGATTTAAAAGCTGGTGTTTCTTTGGTTGGGCCATAAAATGTTTGAGTGGGGGCTTCCACATTGTGTGTTGGATGTTCACAGTGGGAGGTGGTCATTGAGATGGTTGTCATATCAACCATTTGTATTTCTTTCTCTGCAACTTTAGAGATTGGTGTTGGTAAGCTCTTGAGATGGTTTTCTTTGTCAGCAGTGCTGACCCTCTCAGGTAAATGATCCTCTGGCTGCGTTCTATGGCATTGATATATCCTTCCAAATATGAGTTTTGAGTGCATCATTGCAAAAATTGACGTGTGATCTTCAAGAGTGTCATTGATAGACTCATAAAGTTTACAGAAGGGAGCCAGCGCGATGGTGACCGATGACATGACAGAAAAAATTTCTGTTTTTTTTTGCAGAGGATTCTTTTGAACCGATGTTGGTCACGTCACTCTGTCTTCTAGACCTAGGAGGCAGAGATGGGAATGGAGGAAGAGATGTCCTTCGGAATGGTAAACCTTTTGGTATGGTGCTGTCTATAGGTTTGATCGAGTACAGAATTTCTAGGAGGGGTGATTTAGGCCCATTTAAAATGGAGAGTTGATCTTTATTTCTCTGAACTTTATCTTTAGGTGGTGGAGTCCTTGGTCCGGCGTTTTCATGCCTGGACTCTTTTGCTGCGTCTATGTTGGTCCAAGCCAATAGTCTCGTATTGGACGCAAGGCTTCCTGTAAAAGGCACAGGTTAGTGTGGAGAAGCTTACTCAAATGAGTGTGCGCTGTCCACTACTGATGTCACAGTTAAGGGAGGCAAACTGCTGAAATCCGCCTGATTTGATCTGAAATTTTGCAGGGAATTGTTCGATGAATGAAGAGTTCTCTTCGGTTGTCGAGGTTTGACCAGCAGTAGGGGTATAGACTGTTGGTTTTCCAAAGTGCCATTGTGGTAGTGTGGGTAAGCTTTTTTCAGGTTTGCCGGTGGTGCTGACCTTTTTCCGTGTTTTGATTGGTAGTTGTGTTTCTTGGACTGCTTCGATCATTTCAGCATCTGAGCGCTCTTCTATGATGTCGAACTTATGCTTTCCTTGCTTATTAAAGAAGTCTTTCAAGGTGTTTGCTAGTATAGTTTGTCCACTAGCGGTTTTCAATAGAGCAGTGGTCTTAAGTGCTGTTTTGTATGTGCTCTGACAAAACTGCTTTTGATATTTTCCTTGGAGATTCACCTTTTGCCTTTTTTTGTGTTGATATTTTTTCTTTTTTGTGTCCCTTTGGGACAGTGGGACTTTCTTTGATTTGTTTTGCAAAGTGGTTTTGGCAATTTCTTTTAAAGTTTTGTTTTTGTATTATGAGTTGGTTTCGGCATTTCATTTAAGGAAATCTGTGGTGGTAAAGGAAGCTACGGCGATTTTGGGACATACAGATCCTCTGCAATAGGAGATCTCCAAGATAGGAGCGAGAGACTGCCACCTGCCGGCGGCTCATGGATCTGCGCCCATCTTTGCACTGCCGTCCTGGGTGCTAAGTTGGAATCCTGTGAGTCCGTCTTCGCAGGAGGGCGAGCCGCTGTAGCCCCATTGTCTCCTGGAGCCGCAGAGTCAGCGTCGCCGATTTCTCCTTTGTCGCCACCTTCCCGAGAACCAGGTGCAGAACCTGCCACCAGCGATCCGCCCGCAGCCTGGGGACGCGTCTCTCCTCCGAGAAGTGCAGCCACCACGCTGTTTTCAGGTGAGTCGCTGCGAGGGCTCCGGAGCTCACAGTCCGTGGGGGGTGGGCGCGGAGAGGCCACGCTCATTGGTGTAGTTGGTGTGATTGCCGGCGAAGGTGTTAATTGCCGGATATTTGAAGGGATTTCCTTCATTGATGTGTTAACAGTTGTAGACACCTTTTTCAAACGAGACTGGTGCCCGCTCGGCTCTCTAGTACGGTGCTGGGCTGCCATTGGGCGGAAAACTTGATTCAAGGAATTCGGGGAGTTTTGCAAGTTTTCATCGTGCTCGTGTTTATTTACTTGATCAACTTGAACAGCTTGAACAACTTTGTTGGGGGAGAAGGAAAAACAAGTTCTAACCCCCGCGTTTGTAGAGTCCAACAAGGGACGTTGTGTAGATTGCGAGGAGTGCTTTGTTAAGAGAGGTTGATTTCCAATGTCATTTTCAGCAGTACCTTCTCTCCATGAGCGAAAGCTGCGAAGGTAGCGGCGCTCTTCCTCCAGCGCCGTACCTGCCCCATTTCCCGCGGTGGGGGGATTTGCACCCCCTGCAGCCCTTGCAGCCATAGACTGCCTGGACTGCCACTCAATCGCCACTCCGCGGCTGCTCTGCGATGTCAGGAGGTATATGTAGTATGCTCCACCTCCAGTAGAAACAGGAAACGGACTGGAAAGGGGAAGGGTGACTGCCTGAGACTGCCACTCAATCGCCACTCTGCCTATACATATACACTAGCTCCTGACAAATTGTTCAGTGTGTGGGCACGCAACGATTCCAGACACAGCTGCTCTGTGCCTCTAGCTTGCTAAAGAGATTTCCAAAAACACAGCTTGCGCTGGAGAGAATATCTAAGATGAGGTATTTGTGGGAGGAAGGACTAATCCATCAGAAAGAACATTACCAAGAGTCAGGGCCTGTGCTACCACTAGGCCAACTAGGTGCTCACCTATGGGGCATTCAGCAGTGGGCATCAGTGTATGAAGGAAGGGGACGTTCAATTTGTAGAATCTGTTTTTGCAATTGTCATTGTAGGGGCATATCTATGAAGGGAAATGAACCTGAGTGTTTGGTGAGGGCAAATTGTGCCCCTTCACTGCCCAACACATTGATGAGAATGGCTTTATAATTTCTTTGATCAGGATGAGTGCCTATAAATGTATTGTGCAGCTGCTCTCTTGTGTTTGTGGATGGACAATTGACAAAAATTGAAAATGTAGCACTAGCACCTTCCCCAGGACTTGAAGGTCCCGGACAGTCTCCCACGCCTAGGCCACACCCAGGCCTGAGCCCAGATGGTATATGTACAGTCAACAAAGTCGCAGAGTTCAACAACCCATCTTTATAAATACGAGGCAAAGCATTATGCACACTACCCCTAAACTCATGTTGTCTGTGCATATGTGTACATTTGGATATGCTTGCTGGTGGATAGCCTTGCTTCAGCAGGGTACAGAGGCTTGGGTTTGATTTGGTTGGTGGCCTAGGTCTGCCAACTTTTTTCCATAACAAGTCAAAACTTCCCACCCATGTTATGAGGGGAAGGAGAGGTGGTGCACAAGAATAGGTTCTGGTGAATGTCCAAAGCCACTAACCTATTGAGCCTAGAGCACTCCTTTTGACTCAGAAAGTATTAATTAACTTAGGGTAATTAGTGAGGTGCCGGGGAGAACACCAACCGTGACACTGGGTTGTATTAACCACTGTAAGTACAACATATGTCCACAATCTTGTGGAACTCTCCCGTTCCCTGCACGCCAAATTGTTATTGCATCAATAACCAATATTTCAGTAAATTAATAAAGTGTATTCAATGATGTAGTTTATAACCAAATTTGTGTTAAAAAAGAATAACTTTACTTCAGTTATATGAAAATCATATGCGTTTCAATTTGTTTTCCACCAAAACATAATATCATATTCAATA
Source organism: Ambystoma mexicanum (assembly GCF_040938575.1). Taxonomy (NCBI): domain Eukaryota; kingdom Metazoa; phylum Chordata; class Amphibia; order Caudata; family Ambystomatidae; genus Ambystoma; species Ambystoma mexicanum. Next base: position 901,729,659 of record NC_090931.1, on the reverse strand, counting down.
ATTCATAGTTAATCCCAAATTGCACATCAGGTTAAGTTTTGCAACAGCCAATCATTAATTTTAAACAACAATTCATACTATATTTCACTCTGTATAAATCACAGGTAAACAATTATTATACAATGGATACTCGTCAATTCACACATATGGTAAAGATGATTATCAAATATCCATATGTGGTCTGGCTAATCCTTGTGTATTTCACTCTACGCGTTTCGGGTTGATGGATCTCCCTTCTTCAGGAGTTGTTTACCCACTTTTCTGTGTCTGTCAAGTATCTACAATTCATAATTAGTAATCTGATTTTAGCATGACAATGCACTTATAATGAAATTATGTCCCGATTCTAAATTAAAAAACCCATAATCACCTGGATGTAGTATCCCTAAGGTATTTCTTCCTTGTGTGCTAATCAGTTATTTCAGAATAATTTGTTCTACCTGATCACCATGTTCTAGGATGTAGATATTCCTAAAAAATCAAAAAACTCCACTTAAAAAAGCCGATCAACCTTAATAAAATACCAATATTTGCATTATATCATATCCCCTATTAGCGATAGAAAGATTCAAAGATCCCCAATTGTTGTGAGTCATTTACCCGAGTGTGGTACTCTGGAACAATCGCTTAATCCGTACCAGGTAAAGAGGGTCAATTGGTTTCCACTTTATATAGAGGTAAATGTCTTCATGCGCTGTCTCTGTAAGTAGAGATGTGGTAACTATGTAACTCATCCTTTAGATTAAGTGTATTGAATCAAATGGAGATAAGACAAACTCTCACCATAATTTAGTGTTCTTACCCCATGATTTTGTGGATGGAACTTGTGTGTATCACTTGAGCCTTAGGGTGTCCATACTCAGGGGTGAAATTCCACAAAGGAATCCTAGGTTGCTGTAGGGGGGTGAGAGAAAATAAGCAAAAAGGGCGAACATTATGGGTTTTTTCAAAAAATGCCAATAAAATGATGTACAAAGAAGCCTGTGTTTTTTTCCTTGTAAGAGCTAGTAACAAATGGTTTGCTGTGCTGAATTCCCCAATTTCCTGGCTTTCAAGAACAGGTTCAGTGGAAACGGAAAAAAAATATTTTGATGTGGTTATCAACTGTTTTGTGAGAGGTAGGCGATTTTGGCCATTATTGCCAATTGGACATGCATGGACGGAATGGGAGAAAAGACTAGGAAAGCCGAATTGGAGGACGGAAAGGCATATATTTCTGAAAAGTAGACACAATTCCAAGTATAGGAAGGGGTGATTTGCGTAGGTCAGGCAAACACTAGGTAGGGGAAAATGCCATAGATTGGGGGAAAAGCGGGAAAAATGACCGAAAAAAAAGGTATGTATTGGACATGGTTCACTTGGTATGGCAATGGCTTCTATGAATTTTGAGAAAAGCAATGCTCCGCTACATTCCCCTGACTCTTGCAGTTAGGAAAGCACACATTTTTTGTAGTGTTTTACAAAACAAGCAATACCACAAGCCAAACACTGAGCCATGGCACACAGGAGTTTTACGCTCACAGCCTGAACAGACGCACTTAGCATGTGTAAATTGGGAAAACCAATGTGGTGAGGAACAGCAAGCATACTTTTTTTGAAAGAGCACAGACAGACCTTTTTAAGGGTAGGTGACTTGTGCAGGTTACAAAAGAGTATGGTGCCTAAAGCAGCGACGAAATGTAGGTCCCATTTGGGAAATGAAAGGGTTGTGTGACAAAGGACACCAGCAAATGGGTCAAAACTTTATGAAAACCATACAAACACAACACATGGCCTACCATCCCACGTTCCCACAGGTGTCCCGATGAAAACGGTACCTCACATGTGTGGGTGCACCTACCTGGCTGCCAAGGGGAAAGCCTAAAACACAAGTAACCCCAAGTCTGTTTTCAGACCGGAATTTCAGACTCTCTGCCGAACGGCCCAACATACAGATATGGGCCTCGGGTGTCCAAGCCACCAAGGAAAACAGGGAACCCCATGCATGTCCGAAAAGAGGACACTCCTGGGAATCTGCAGAGGTATAAATTGGGCAAATCGCCCCAGAATTTATTACCCGACACCCCCGCAAAGTCTGAAATGTGGGAAAAAAACACATTTTCCGAACATTTCGCTCGGCTCACCCATCGAAACACGTCCCCAACAATACATGGCCTACCGTCCCGCTTCCCCCCCATGTGTCCCAAGGAAAACGGTACCTCATGTGTAGGTGCACCTACCTCGCAGCCAAGGGGAAAGCCTAAAATACAAGTAACCCCAAGTTTGTTTTCAGACCGGAATTTCAGACGCTCTGCCGACCGGCACAACATACAGATATGGGCCTCGGGTGTCCAAGCCACCAAGGAAAAAAGGGAACCCCATGCATTTAGGAAAAGAGGACACCCGTGGGAATCCGCAGAGGTATGATTTGCGCACATCGCCCCTGAATTTATTACCCAGACACCCCGCAAAGTCCGAAATGTGGGGAAAAAAACACATTTTCTGCACATTTCGCTCGGCTCACCCATCGATACACGCCCCCAACAACACATGGCCTACCATCCCGCGTTCCCACAGGTGTCCCGATGAAAAAGGTACCTCACATGTGTGGGTGCAAAGGAATAAGGCTAAACCACTGCTATCCCCCCAAAGGGTTTGGGGGGAGCCAACCTACAGATTTAGGCCTGGGATGTTGCAGCCACCAAGAAAAACGGGGACCCCCCATGCATTTCCAAAAAGAAGACACCCGTTGGAATCCGCAGAGGTATGATTTGTGCAAATCGCCCCAGAATGTATTACCCAGACACCCCTACAAAGTCGGAAATGTGGGAAAAAAACGCATTTTCCGCACATTTCGCTCGGCTCACCCTTCGAAACACGCCCCCAACAACACATGGCCTACTGTCCCACGTTCCCACAGGTGTCCCGATGAAAACGGTACCTCACATGTGTGGGTGCACCTACCTGGCCGCCAAGGGGAAAGCCTAAAACACAAGTAACCCAAAGTCTGTTTTCAGACCGGAATTTCAGACGCTCTGCCGACCGGCACAACATACAGATATGGGCCTCGGGTGTGCAAGCCACCAAGGAAAACAGGGAACCCCATGCATTTCTGAAAAGAGGACACCCGTGGGAATCCCCAGAGGTATGATTTGCGCAAATCGCCCCAGAAATGTATTACCCAGAAACCCCTGCAAAGTCCGAAATGTCGGGAAAAAAACGCACTTTCCGCACATTTCACTCGGCTCACCCATCGAAACACTCCCCCAACAACACATGGCCTACTGTCGCGTGTTCCCACAGGCGTCCCGATGAAAACGGTGCATCACATGTGTGGGTGCACCTAACTGGCCGCCAAGGGGAAAGCCTAAAACACAAGTAACCCCAAGTCTGTTTTCAGACCAGAATTTCAGACGCGCTGCCGACCGGCACAACATACAGATATGGGCCTCGGTGTCCAAGCCACCAAGGAAAACAGGGAACCCCATGCATTTCCTTAAAGAGGACACCTGTGGGAATCCGCAGAGGTATGATTTGCACACATCGCCCTATTTTTTAAAATTTTATTTAATTATTTGTATTGCGCCGTTAACTCGCGAGTTTTGGGGCGCAGAAACGTGGACACAAAAGACAACAGAAATGGACGGGACAGTTCCTGGAATCAATGATTTAGTGGGTCATGAAAGTGGTCAGTTGAAAAGATATGTTTTCACTAATTTACGAAAACGTAAGTAGTTAGATTCTTTCCTTATGTGGCCTGGCAGATTATTCCAGATGCCTGCTGTAATGACTGGGAAGGATTTTCCCAGTCCAGATCTAAGTTTGTGTGGCATCACTGCGATCCTATTTTGATCCGAGGATCTCAAGGCACGACTTGGAACATAAGAACGTATTTACGATTTTAGATAGGCTGGTGCCTTCCCATGGATGCATCTGTGGGCTATTGTGAGAGCCTTGAAGTGGGTTCTGCTCTCCACTTTGAGCCAATGTAGTTCCTTCCTAGATGCACTGATGTGGTCTGATTTAGATTTGCATTTGATTATCCTAACTGCGTTATTTTGGATAATCTGGAACGCTTGGATGTTTTTTTGTTGGCTCCTAGCATAAGTGCGTTCCCATAATCCAAACGGGAAAGGATGGTTGCTCTGGCTACTGTGGCACAGTTGTTCTCCGTGAGATACGATCTAATAGTTCTGAGGAGTCTCAAGTAGTAATTGCAGGTTTTTTTTATGTATTGACTCTGGGCCTCTGCTCCTAAAGACGCTTCCATCATCATACCCAAAGTTTTTACTTTCTCAAGTACTTTGATGTTAGCATCCTTGACCTTGAAATTTGCATAGTCGTGGGGCAGTGATTTTCTGGCTTGGGCGCATCCGAAGATCATCAGCTCAGTTTTGCTGGTGTTCAAACACATCCAGTTGGTATCCATCCATTGTTCTATGATGTTATAGATACTACTTAGATTGTTGTTATCGGTTTTATGGTCCCCGCTGAGTTCCAGTACCAGCTGCGTATCGTCCGCATAGTTGGTAAAGAATATATCAGCATGGTCTAAGATGTAGCATAAGTATCTAATGTAGAGGTTGAACAGCAAGGGGGACATGCTGGCTCCCTTGGGAACCCCGCAGAGGATCTTCCTTTCCATTGAGAATTTGTCTCCCCAATGGACTCGGGATGTTCTGCCTTTTAAAAAGGACATTATCCATGTTTTTGCCTCCTGTGAGCAGTTTGCTGTTTTGCCTAAGGCAGTTTCGAGCAGGTTATGATCCAGTAGATCAAAGGCAGCACTGAGGTCTAACAGGATGAGAAGTCCCGTTTTCCCCTTGTCTAAGATGCTAAGCATCTTTGTCTGTAAGTCGAGCATGGCTGATTCTGTGCTATGAGATGGTCTGAACCCTGATTGATGTGGGTGTAGCGCGTTAGAGGCCTCAATGTGTGCCTGTAGATGTGCCGTGGCTACTTTGTCCATAATCTTTAGCAGGAAGTTACAGTTGGTTATTGGCCTAAGGTTGCATGGGTCTCTTAGATCCAAGCCCGGTTTTTTTATTAGTGGGTTAACTGTGACTTTTTTTATAGCCTGGGGGACTAATTGATCCCTAAAGGAAGTGTTGATGATCTTAGCAAGCATTGGGGCGAAGATATCTGGGTTTTCTAAGATTATTTTGGCGGGTAAGATGTTCTCCGCGCACGAGGTAGGTTTCATGGAGACGAGTGTTCTTTTCATCTCTTCTGTGGTGATAGGTGAAAAATGAAAGGGTTCTATGTTTTCAAGTGGTTCTTCAGCTGGCATTTTAATCATGGTGGATGTGTTTAGTTGTGATTTTGTGATTTTATCTCTAGCCTTTTCTAATTTCTCAAAGAAAGCTTTTTGAGTATTGTCGCATTCCTGTTGGAATGGTATAAACGGTGGCGATATAACTGAGGGTTTGTCTAGGGATTTCAAGATGTTAAAAAGTTTGCTTGAGGCATTTTCTGCTTCCAAAATGTGTTTGTTGAAATACTGTTTCTTGGCCTCTGTTAGTTCTTTCTTGTATTTTGTTTCTATATGTTTCCATTTTTCCCTGTTTTCAGGTGTTGTTTTTTTATTCCAGTTGTTTTCCATTTTTCTTTTGTCCCCTTTAAGCTCGAGTAGTTCTTTAGAAAACCATTCTTGCTTTGTATTCTTGGTTCTAAATGTTTTGGTGTGCAAGGGTGCGTTTTCCTCTACTAGCTTATTGAGATGGTCTAAGAGGGTCGACATCATAATTTCGCATGAGTCCTCTTCTTTAGAGATGGCGATGTAATCTTTTATGCATGATTCAAGTTGTTCTTTCTTGATGTTTTTAGAATTTATTGTAAAAAGAATTTATTACCCAGACACCCCCTCAAAGTCCGAAATGTGAGAAAAAAATGCATTTTCCGCACATTTCGCTCGGCTCACCCATCGAAACACACCCCCAACAACACATGGCCCACCGTCCCGCATTCCCACAGGTGTCCCGATGAAAACGGTATCTCGCATGAGTGGGTGCACCTACCTGGTTGCCAAGGGGAAAGCCTAAAACACAAGTAACCCCAAGTCTGTTTTCAGACGGGAATTTCAGATGCTCTGCCGACCGGCACAACATACAGATATGGGCCTCGGGTGTCCAAGCCACCAAGGAAAACAAGGAACCCCATGCATTTCCTTAATGAGGACACCCGTGGGAATCCGCAGAGGTATGATTTGCGCACATCGCCCCAGAATTTATTACCCAGACACCCCCGCAAAGTCCGAAATGTGGGGAAAAAACGCATTTTCCGCACATTTCGCTCGGCTCACCCATCGAAACACACCCCCAACAACACATGGCCTACCGTCCCGCGTTCCCACAGGTGTCCCGATGAAAACGGTACCTCGCATGAGTGGGTGCACCTACCTGGCCGCCAAAGGGAAAGCCTAAAACACAGGTAACCCCAAGTCTGTTTTCAGACTGGAATTTCAGACGCTCTGCCAACTGGCACAACATACAGATATGGGCCTCGGGTGTCCAAGCCACCAAGAAAAACAGGGAACCCCATGCATTTCCAAAAAGAGGACACCCGTGGGAATCCTCAGAGATATGATTTGCGCACATCGCCCCAGAATTTATTACTCAGACACTCCCGCAAAGTCCGAAATGTGGGGAATAAAATGCCTTTTCCGCAAATTTTGCTCGGCTCACCCATCGAAACACGCCCCCAACACCTCATGGCCTAACGTCCCGCGTTCCCACAGGTGTCCCGATGAAAACGGTACCTCGCATGTGTGGGTGCACCTACCTGGCCGCCAAGGGGAAAGCCTAAAACACAAGTAACCCCCAGTCTGTTTTCAGACGGGAATTTCAGATGCTCTGCCGACCGGCACAACATACAGATATGGGCCTCGGTTGTCCAAGCCACCAAGCAAGGAAAACAGGGAACCCCATGCATTTCCTTAATGAGGACACCCGTGGGAATCCGCAGAGGTATGATTTGCGCACATCGCTCCAGAATTTATTACCCAGACACCCCCGCAAAGTCCGAAATGTGGGGAAAAAACGCATTTTCCGCACATTTCGCTCGGCTCACCCATCGAAACACACCCCCAACAACACATGGCCTACCGTCCCACGTTCCCACAGGTGTCCCGATGAAAACGGTACCTCGCATGAGTGGGTGCACCTACCTGGCCGCCAAAGGGAAAGCCTAAAACACATGTAACCCCAAGTCTGTTTTCAGACTGGAATTTCAGACGCTCTGCCAACTGGCACAACATACAGATATGGGCCTCGGGTGTCCAAGCCACCAAGGAAAACAGGGAACCCCATGCATTTCCGAAAAGAGGACACCCGTGGGAATCCGCAGAGGTATGATTTGCGCAAATCGCCCCAGAATTTATTACCCAGACACTCCTGCAAAATCCAAAATATGGGGGGAAAAAGCATTTTCCGCATATTTTGCTCGGCTCACTCATCGAAACACGCCCCCAACAACACATGGCCTATCGTCCCGCGTTCCCATAGGTGTCCCGATGAAAACGGTACCTCACGTGTGTGGGTGCACGTACCTGGACGCGAAGGAATAAGGCTAAACCACTGCTATCCCCCCCAAAGGGTTTGGGGAGCCACCCTACAGATTTAGGCCTGGGGTGTTGCAGCCACCAAGGAAAACAGGGACCCCCATGCATTTCCAAAAAGAAGACACCCGTGGGAATCCGCAGAGGTATGATTTGCGCAAATCGCCCCAGAATGTATTACCCAGACACCCCTGCAAAGTCCGAAATGTGGGAAATTAAACGTATTTTCCACACATTTCGCTCGGCTCACCCATTGAAAAACACCCCCAACAACACATGGCCTACCGTCCCGCGTTGCCACAGGTGTCCCGATGAAAATGGTACATCACATGTGTGGGTCCACCTACCTGTGCGCCAAGGGGAAAGCCTAAACCACAAGTAATCCCATGTCTGTTTTCAGACTGGAATTTCAGACTCTCTGCCGACTGGCACACCATACAGATATGGGCCTCGGGTGTCCAAGCCACCAAGGAAAACAGGGAACCCCATGCATTTCCGGAAAGAGGACACCCGTGGGAATCCGTAGAGGTATGATTTGGGCATATCGCCCCAGAATTTATTTCCCAGACACTCCGCAAAGTCTGAAATGTAGGAAAAAAATGCATTTTCCGCACATTTTGCTCAGTTCACCCATCGAAACACGCCCCCAACAACACATGGCCTACCATCCCGCGTTCCCACAGGTGTCCCGATGAAACCGGTACCTCACATGTTTGGGTGCACCTACCTGGCTGCCAAGGTGAAAGCCTAAAACACAAGTAACCCCAAGTCTGTTTTCAGACCGGAATTTCAGACGCTCTGCCGACCGGCACAACATACAGATATGGGCCTCGGGTGTCCAAGACACCATGGAAAACAGGGAACCCCATGCATTTCCGAAAAGAGGACCCCCGTGGGAATCCGCAGAGGTATGATTTGCACAAATCGCCCCAGAATGTATTACCCAGACACCCCTGCAAAGTCCGAAATGTGGGAAAAGAAACGCATTTTCCACACATTTCCCTCGGCTCACCCACCGAAACACCGCCAACAACACGTGGACTACCTTCCCGCGTCCCCACACGTGTCCCAATGAAAACGGTACCTCACATGTGTGGGTGCACCTACCGGGGGCGCAAAAGGAAAAGGGTAACCAACTGGTAACCCCAATCCTTTCGCCACTGCCCATTTTGTTCATGTGGGCAACCTACAGATTTGGGCCTAGGGTGTCAAGCCAGCAAGAAAAACAGGGAAACCCATGCATTTTCCACAAGAGGACACCCGTGGGAATCCACAGAGGTGTGCCTTGCGCAAATTGCCCCAGTTTTTATTGGCCACAATCCCCGACAAAGTGTGATATTTGGTGAGGAAAAAACACAATGTTCACTTTATCTGTGGTTCTGGGTAATAAATACTGGGCCGCTTCGCGTAAGTCTGACCTCTGCGCATTCCCACGGGTGTCCTCTTTTGGGAAATGCATAGGGTTCCCTGTTTTCCTTGCTGGCTTCGACACCCTAAGCCCAAATCTGTAGGTTGCCCACATGAACAACTTGTGCTGTGGCGAAAGGCTTGGGGTTACCAGCGGGTTACCCTTTTCCTTTTGCCCCCCTGGTAGGTGCACCCACACATGTGATGTACCTTTTTCATCGGGACACCTGTGGGAACGCGAGAAGGTATGATATCTGTTGTTGGCGACGTGTTTCAGTGAGTGGACACAGGGAAATGTCTCTGAAATTGGCTGGAAATGCAGACAATTCTCAGACATTTCGCTTTGGCCACCCACTGAAACACACCGCCAACAGCACGTGGCCTACCTTCCTGCATCCTCACACGTGTCCCGATGAAAACGGTACCTCATGTGTGGGTGCACCTACTGGGGGCGCAAAAGGAAAAGGGTAACCCACTGTTAACCCCAAGTCTTTCGCCACTGCCCATTTTGTTCATATGGGCGACCTACAGATTTGGGCCTAGGGTGTCAAAGCCAGCAAGGAAAACGGGGAACCCCACGCATTTTCCAAAAGAGGACACCCGTGGGAACCCACACATGGCCAAATTGGAGGGGCGGCCCATCTCATGTAGCCCTCCCCAGGGGCAGAAAATGGGGGGCTGACCTGCACTCCTCCCTGGGCTCAGGCGTCCGTTCCTAGGAGCAGATATCTGGTCCCAGGGAGGGCTGCATGACATGGAACCCACTCCATTGTGGCTGGGGGGGCAGGGGGTCAATGCCCCATCCCATTAGAAACTTCCCAGACCCTTTGGGGTGCCCCACAGCCCCCCTAAAAAAGCGTTCCACCATTTTCCATTTTTTTCTTTGTTTACGAAACTTGCCTTGGTGCAGAGGGGCACATTGGTGTGCCAATCTGGCCCCGGGGTACCCAATCCTTACTGCCCCACCCACTGGGGGTGCCTGTCCCACTATTTTTGGGGGCCCTCTCCCCCCCACCCCAAATGGGTGGCAGGGACACCTCTTGCAGGCCTCCCTGGGCCTCCTACAAACGGCTGTGTGAGGTACACCCCCTCCATTTGGGGTGGGGGGGACAGGCCCCCCAGAAATGGTGGGACAGGCCCCCCAATGCATGGGGCAGTTGGGTTTGGGCACCCTGGGGGCAGAATGGCACACTGATGTGGCCATCTGCGCCATGAGAACTTGGGTAAACAAATAAATACAAAATTGTAGGCTGCATTTTAGGGGGGGCTGAGGGCCACCCTAAATTGGCAGCGAATGTTGTACTGCAACGGGGGGGTTTGGCACTCACCCCCCCCACCCCAAATGGAGGGCCCCGCCTCATGCAACAGTCCCTGGGGGCAGATAGGGGGGCCCAACCTCATGCAGTCCTCCCTGGGGTCAGCTGCCCCTTCCTAGGAGCAGATATCTGCCCCCAGGGAGGGTTACAAGGTGTGCCCCCTTTCTACTTTGGTTGGGGGGCACCCCCCCCCCCTTTCATTCAGTAAAAAATCCATGGTGGCTTGTGGCCCCCGTGGAGAAAGAAGGGCTCTTACCTTCTTTCTTTCACTGCAGCAGCCGAAAATGGCTGCTGCAGTGATTTTACTTTGTTTCACGCCGACGTGCTTTACGCATGCCGACGTGAAACTGAAGGTAATCCAGCCCCCTGGCAGTGAGGGGGGACCTCCCTCACTGGACCGGAAAGTGTAGGTTATGGGACCATGAGGTCAGAAATAGATGCAAACAGAGACTGGCAGGAAGGAGAATGGGATACCACGGATGAGCTAGAGGAAGAGGAGGAGGAAGAGGAGGTGCCAGAAATCACACAAAGGGTAGAGAGCTTGTGTGGTCCACAACTGTGGAATAGATTTGGGCGGGTGGCAGTGGCTTGGAACAAGCGAAGTGACAAGGAAATCAAACTGAGGATTTGGCACACAGCTGCCGTTATTACATAAAGGCCGTAGGAGGGTGCATTATGTCCCTTGGGCCCAGATGCACAAACATAACCTGATCAAAGCGCTGCCTCCCCTCACTGCGGGTCACTGTAACAGGGGGGTAGTCCTACCCTATAGAGTTTAAATATTTGCAAAATAATTTACGTGCAAGCATTGTTTGTATTCTTGTGCAAACACATCTAGATGGGACATTTACCATTTAATCCCTTCAGCTGGCTGTTTGTGAAAAACACATAGATATTCAAATTGTAGATATTCAGCTTTTTATTATTTAGCTGAAATACTGAATGTTTGACTTTTGTGTAGAGATAATCAATGCAATGCAAAGTTGTGCAGTGAAACATCAATATGTTCATTTCAGGGCATGATAAATGCACTTTAACATATGAAAACCGAGTGGTAAGGTGATGAGAGCAGCATGAGAACAAATTAAATGGACACACATGCAAACATAACGCTCATGAGGTAATCATAATGTTATGGGAACAAATTAAATGAACACAGAATAGTTATTGATTTAGTGAATTGGAGACTTAGATCAAGGGTCTCCTAAACCCGGCTAGAATATGACCTCGTGTTTGGTCTACGTCAAGATACAAAGTTAGAAATATAAGTGCCGACATAGTTGTCAGCCCAGGGAGAAGTGGGCAGAGATGCTGCAGACTTTTCAGCTACGAAGATGGGAGACTTCTTCTGGGGCCATGAGAGTCAGGTCATTCTAGAGCTGGGAGCACTGTGAAGGGCTCGCAAGCGTGGAGTTGCTGCTTGGCCGTAAGTAAATGTGACGAGGTGAGGGGGTCGGACTCTGAGGGGGTCGGACTCCAGGGGAATGGGTAGAAGGCGCCTGGTTGTGGAAGAAAGGCCCTGGAGGGGGCAAGGATCATCCGGAATGTCTCACGAGAGACAGGGGGCTTGAACCCTGTAAGCCCAATTGTAGTCGGCTGAGAGCTGATAATGAGGCCAGGTGGTAGGCAGTCAGTCCAAGGAGGAGCCCTCCAGTTGAATGAAGGCGAACAACTGTGGAATAGATTTGGGCGGGTGGCAGTGACTTGGAAAAAGCAAAATGACAAGGAAATCAAAGTGAGGATTTGGCACACAGCTGCCGTTATTACATAAAGGAGAAAAGGAGGGTGCATTATGTCCCTTGGGCCCAAATGGACAAAAATAACCTGATCAAAGTGCTGCCTCCCCTCAATGCGGGGACTGGGAAATAGATCTATGCGTTTGAGAAATAGACGTCCGGGATCCCTTTAGCTGTGGGGGGCGCGGGACATGAAGAGACTGCTAGTTGCAATTGTGGGAGATCAGGCTGGGGATGTGTGGGTTAAGGCTGGGTATCCAAGAGTGAAGCTGGATGATGATGCACATGATGGGGCACCCTTCAACAATATCAGAGCGTATGCGTGGGATGCGCTATGGCAGGCGTACCCCGGCACACCGGACTTGCAGTTTATAATGCAGTACACTACGGGGGATGACGACGACCCCTCTCAGTACATTTTAAAAGTGCAAGAGATGTGGAGAGCGTAGACGGGAGACCAGTGGGACCGATCAGTTCCTCTTTTCTATTTTGTAATTAAAAGGGGATTACTCAAGGTGGTACAGAAGGCACCCAAGAAGATAGTGGGTATCGAAGCAAAGGGGTGGTTCGAGATAGACTATAATTATACATCACTGTAAGCTTATAAAAGAGAGAGAAAAGAAAACTGTGCAAGAGATGTGGAGAGCGGAGACGGGAGACCAGTGGGACCGATCAGTTCCTCTTTTCTATTTTGTCATTAAAAGGGGATTACTCAAGGTGGTACAGAAGGCACCCAAGAAGATAGTGGGTATCGAAGCAAAGGGGTGGTTCGAGATACAGACTATAATTATACATCACTGTAAGCGGATAAAAGAGAGAGAAAAGAAAACTGCAGAGAGGCTGCAGGCAGAGGAAGTAAAACTGGTACAGGAAGGGTTGGTGAAAATAGCAGTTGAAGGGGCGGTAGCCACAGTTTTTCAGAAAGAGCCAGCGGAGATCGTAGCAGCACGAGCAAAGGCGAGAATAGCAGCATTTTGGCAAGGAGGAGGACTGGGGCAGTGGAGCGGTGGACCTCAGCCCCAATATTCTGAGTGGCATCAAGGAGGTCAGCAGTGGGGAAGAGGAGGGTTCCAAGGGGGCAGAAGGGGTCTGGCAGATTTGGATGGATTGGGCCGAGAGGGGGAACAGGATATGGTCAGTGCTGAAGCTGGGGGAAGTGGGGAAACCTTGCATGGAAATGTAGAAGTTGAATGGGAGCTGGATACAATCCATATGCCCCTGCTGGTCCAATACAACAACAGCTGCCCTTCCCTGCTCCCCAATGGCCACTTCCATCCCATATGAAATACACCAGAGGTACACACAGTTGCCACCGCGACCACCACATATGCAACAGCAGGCCCCGTCTGGCATCCCAAACCAGACCAACCAACGAACCAATCGTACGGCAGCCCGGTGCCTGGAAGCAATACCATCCCCAATGCAACAGTGGGTGAGTGTCATGGGAGGTAGCCCTTTCACCTTCCCAGGAACCAACACGCATCCTGGTTAAGACAGGCCACAGAGGGCTCTTGTGTGCCCGGTCCCTTCCATGACGTCCTTTCCACTCCACCCTTTTTTACTGAAAAAGATCTAGAGCAGGTCCCAGAGAGGTTGTGGACAACCAGTGGCCACGTTTTGGGCCTCCTACAGGGAGTAGCCCCCATACGAATAACACTCAAACCTGGTGTAGTGCTGCCCCAAGCAAAACAATACCCACTGTTGAAATAAGCAGAGGAGGGCATACGAGACACCATTTCCACGCTTCTGCAGCAGGGAATTATTGTGCCCTCCACCTTCTCATGTAACACAGCAATTCATCCAATAAAAAAAGCCAAAAAGGGGGAGCTGGAGAATGATACAGAACCTCTGCCTCCAAATGACATTGTACAGGCAGAATTTACTGTAGTTACTAACCCTGCGACAATTCTGTGCAGCATCCCCAAAGAAGCAATGCATTTTACCATAGTGGATTTGAAGAATGCCTTCTCCGTACCCCTGCACCCAGACCCACAGTATCTCACCTCGTGCACGCATGGCGGACAGCGGTTCGAACACACAAGACTGCCCCAAAGGTACTTGAATCCCTTAGTATTTTTTAACAAAATATTGCATGCTGACTTGGGAAAAATCCAGGTGCGCAGTAATATCATTCAGTATGTTGACTACTTGCTAGTATGTAGTGACAATGAACAGCAGTGCTGGCAGGACTCTGTCACTCTCCTGCAGCTGTTAGCATACAAAGGCTCCAAGTTTGACAAAGCTATACTGCAATATTATCTCCAAGAAGTTCTCTACCTGGGCCAACTGATATCTGTCCATGGTAAGAAAATCATACCAGAACGCACTGCATCAGTGCGTAATGCCCCTCAGCCAACCATTGTGGAGGAAATGCAGAAATTCCTCAGGCTCTACAATTACTGCCAAGCCTGGTTTCTAGATTATGCAGCATACACTAGGCCCCTGCTACAAGGCCTCAAAGAAGCACATAAGGCAGACAAAAAGATAACATGGACGGATTGACATGCTGACAAGTTTCAATGACCTAAAGCAAATCATATGTACTGCCCCAATGTTAGCAACTCCCGACTGCACGCAAGAGTTTTATTTGTTTTCCCATTCAAATAGACAGTTGATGACTGTGGTACTCAGGCAGAAGAGCATGATGGGCCACAAGCCATTGGCCTACTACAGTGGGGTGCTAGATTCGGTGATGCAGGGCCAGTTCCCATGTGAACAGGCACTTGCTGCTGCTGCAATTGCAATTGAGAAAAGCTCCACGATTGTCACGGGGTGTTCCGTTACACTGTATGTGGAGCACCCTCTTTTTGCCATCCTTGAGCGATCTTAATCCACCCTGACCACGCAGAGGGCATCCACATATGAGGTAATCCTGTCCAGTCCAAACATCCACATAGTGCGATGCAAAACAGTAAATTCTTCTACTTTCTTAACACAGATGTGCACTGACGAAGACCTTGCAAGACATGACTGTGTGACATTTGAAGGGGAGGAGGATGACATACCGAAGGCAAAGACAACGTGCTCAGGGTGGTGGGCGGTGGGTTCTCGTCATTAACGGGTTACCAACTATCCACCAGGGGACAGGTTTGAGGCATACTAGTGCAGCAGTTGTTCACCTAGTAGATGGAGTGTACGAGACACTAGTACAAACAAGACTGCCCATGCACTTTTCAGCCCAAGCTGCAGAGCGTATAGCGCTTATTGAGGTGATCCAACTGTCCCAGGGGTGCCGCGTGACCATTTATTCTGAGTCGGGCTATGTCACCACCACGGTGCACTCAGGTCTGGCACACTGGAAAAGCAGAGGGTTCAGGAGAGTGGACTGATCCCCAGTACAGAAGGCAGCATTATTGGAAAAACTGATTGAAATACTGTCCCGGCCCTCACTGACAGCAGTGGTGAAATGCACTGCCCATACTAACGATACACACGAGGTCTCACTAGGTAACGTTGACGCAGATGCAGTGGCCAAGCAAGCGGCATACCTCCCTGTGCCAATTGTTTCCGAATATCCAGTGGTAGCACAGGGTCAAGAGCATTTGCCAGCATCCTATAACTCATTACCAATTGCCCAACTGATTGAATTAAAGGGCTGGGCCCCACAGAAAGAGAAGGACTTGTGGTTGAAGAGAGGGTGTAAGCAGGCCGCCACACATTGATTGTGGTGGCAGGAAACTACAGGCAAAGCGGTCATGCAGCACAAATTGCTGCTGGTTGCCTTCGACCAGCTCCAGCACCCATCCCATGTGTCAAAACAACATATTCCTGCAGATATACAAGAGGACTGGTTCGTCCGCAATCTGCAGGAGACATTGACTAAAATGTTTATTCACTGCACTACGTGCTAGACCTACAGCACTGGCCTTACATTAAGAACTATTCAAGGTACTCTGCCCCACCAACTGGTCCATTCCGCGAATTACATATTTGTTTACACGGACATGAGGTTTTCGCTCGGTGGGGAGTGTGCGATGTAATAAGGTCTGATAACGGCTCTCACTTTTTCAGTTAGCTGTTTAAGAAAATAACAACAGGGAGGGCACCAGAGAGGCGCAGGCAAAATGGAAGCCTGAGCACTGAGCTCGGTCCCCAGCCTTTGCGACTTGAGGAGTTTCTGCCGAGTTGGAAGCCCGGGCACCCGCTACAACTGGGTCTTGTGCTTCGGAAGAGGTAGTGCACTAACTGTGCTAGTGACAGGTGGCATTAGCCCCGCCAAGAGGAGGAACAGGGGTCCTTGAGCGAGGGCCGCTGTGGCGAGGGTGACCGTTCGCTACGCGCCACACCGGAGGAGGAGTGGGCCACTAACAGCGTCTCTGCAGGCACTGTGTGTTGGACTCAGTGCGGGTTGTCAGAGCGAGGCAGTGACGGCCTTGGCGATGAGGGGAGAGGAGCCTCCCACTGATCGGAGACAGCAACAGGCAGATTAGAGTCCCTGGCGAGGGAATCCACTGCAGCCCTGTGTGGGCTCTGAAGCAGACTGCAGAGGCTGCTCTCTGCTGGGAGTGCAAGGGGGACCATACCTCACCGGGACCTTGCAGAGGAGGAGTGGTGGCAAGCAAAGTATGCACCAGCAGGTGGAGTGATGCTGGCGGCCCTGATCTCTAGAGGAAGTGAGTCGAGAGACGCTCTGGAGCAGAGCAGAGGAGAGGAGACGCAGCATGGAGGAAGGTGGTGAAGGCCCTTCACAGTTGTTCTCCGGTAGTCAATAGCAGGAAGAAGTGAAGGGCACCAGGAGATGTATTTGGCATGATCCTAGCCTGAAGGCTTCCCAGCGGTCAGCACTCCTGCATCACAGCGGTCTGAGTATCCCCAAGCGGGCCAACACACCGGCAGAGTGTTGAAAGTGTGGAGGATCGGTGGGCAAGAGGAGTGAAAGGGGCCTTGCTGCAAGGAGGTGGTGGCCGCTGAGACCACAGAGAGGTCCCGGGAGAAAGTGGTGTGTGCAGGGACTGATACCGGCAAACTGGTGGAGACTGACCAGTGAGGCTGGTGTGCAGAGGAGCAACGGAAAGTAGAGTGAGGCAGTGGTGGGCCCCCGTCAAATGGAGAGAGCGTGAAGAATGCCAAGGACACACTAAGGAGTATGGACTATGTGACAGTGAGGGGGTGTCAGGGCACAGGGGAGTATTGGGTAAATGAGTTGGAGAGAGAAGATTTCCCAGTACTACTACCGAGCCGGAGGAGATATGGAAAAAAAGAAGGTTGGTAGATCCCACCCCAGCTCTGCAGAGATAGGGATCATTAAGAGCGATATCCAGATGATCTTGGAGGAGATCCGTGGGATGAGAACCGATACTGGCGCCAAAGTGGTGGACCTGCCAGCAAAAGTGGTCACACTGGAGGAAAATCTTGACGGGGTGGAGGCGAATCAGGCCTCCGCAAGGGTGCTCGGAGCACAGATCGATTTTGGGCCATAGAGTGGGGAGAGATGGAGTTGGGCCTCAAAGTGGACGACATGGAAAATAGAGAAAGGCGAAACAATCTCTGGTTCTTCCAGGAAATCATTGGGATGGTTTGGGGGTCGAAGGAGGGAGTGCATGTGACCCTGGATAGAGTGCACCGGGCAGGAGGAGGGAGCAGAGCCCCCTCAGTGCTGGCAAAGCAGCACTACTATCGTGATAAAGCAGACATCCTTGAAAAGCCCAGGCGCATGGGAACTATTGAATATGAGGACTCCAAAGTGGCAATATTTCAGGACCTCTCGGCCTTGACCTTCCTGAGTGTGACCCTCTCACAAAGTAGATACAGGAGAAAGGAGTTAATTATAGGTGGGGATACCTCTTTGCACTAATATTTGAATGGCAGGGCGAAACATTAAACCTGGTGTTGGAAGAGGATATTATGGTGGCCACAGAGGGACTTGTGGAATCCCGAAGGAACAATGCCAGCTTGGAAGGAGAGGAAGGGATACAGGATAGATGAGGGATTTGTGGCCCACAGGCAGTGGCGTAACACAAGATCTGGGGCCCCCCCTGCGAGCCATGCTGAGGGGGCCACCCCAACCCAGCAAAAAATCATGGGTCGCGCCACGCTCTGGGCCGGCCTAGATTACCACGCTTGCGCAATATGCACGAATGTGCTGCTGAAGGAGTATGCCGCACACTGCAGTAGGAGAAAGATAAATATGTGTTCTAATGCAATATACAGCACACTTTCTGAGAAAAATTGGCTAAAAAGCTACAGTGTTTGCTATTGTTTTGTAGGGTAACACCAATCCATTACATGCAAGTCACCAACAGTGCACAGGAACATTAATAATTTGCTATTAAAAATGCATGCCACAATATCTCAAATCTACACTTGCTAGCATAGCTGACAAAAACCAAGCTGCTCTGCTCATGCTATTGGACCTCTCCGTGGCCTTTGACCTAGTTGATCACAGTTTACTAGTGTCAAGGCTCGGAGAGGTCGCCAATTGCTCTGCAATCGCATCCAAATGGATCGCTTCCTTTCTGGGTCCCAGAATGGTAAGGGTTTGCGTGGGTGATAAACAATCTTCCCCCATCTCTCAGACTTGCAGAGTCCCTCAGGGCTCCTGTCTGTCACCGCTGCTCTTCAACCTTTACATCCGGCCTCTTCTCGATCTTTTGAACAAACTGGGAGTCCAATATACAAATTACACCGATGACACTCAGGTTGTTATCCAGTTGAGTGGCTCGTACAGCAGTGATTCGGAAACCATTAACCGAATATATAAAGCCATACAAGATTGGATGGCTTGTAATTCTCTTGCCCTTAATGATAAAAAGACTGAACTCCTTATTGTGGCATCTAAAAACACCCGGGCAAAACTTGATCCTAACTACGCCTCTTTCCATATTGCCAATAACACCATCATAGTTCCAAAGAAAGTTAAGACCTTAGGAGTAGTTCTTGATGAAGAACTCTCCATGAAATCCCATATTTCTAGTATAAAATCTAGTTGTGGTGCTATAAACAAGAGAATTAGATATATTCGACCATTCATATCGGAAGAGAACTGTGCTTTATTGTCCACTGCATTGATAAATTCAAGATTCGACTATTGTGACAGCCTCCTGGCGGGCACCACGGCCTGTAATATTCAATCCTTACAAGTGGCACAGAACAATGTCGTGCGTAAAATTTTCAATCAGTCACGTCGCACACACATCTCTACTTTTAGTAAAAGACTCCACTGGCTACCAGTAAAACACCGCATAAAATGCTTACTACGACCCAAAAATGCCTCAGTCTTAGCAGCCCAACCTATCTGTCATCCCGTATAGGTATCAAACCCAACGTGAGGAACCTTCGCTCTTCTTCGGCGGTCACTCTCAATTATCCCAAATTCAGGACAGCCAAATTTGGAGGCACTACACTGGATGCTCAGGGTCCCCTTTTGTGGAACACACTTCCAGCAGGTACACGGCAGATCCAGAGCTATACCGCGTTCAAACGTGCCGTCAAGACTCACTTATTCAACTTGGAATAGTTTCCGACTCACTTCTCCTTCTTCCTCTTCTGCTTGTTTGTCCTCGTCTTCTTGTTCTGTTTGCGCACTGAGGCCCACGGGCATGTTGGCGCGTTACAAAAATTAAAATAAATAAATAAATAAAAACATGTCCAACTGGCTGCACAATGTAGACCAGTATAGACACGTAAAAACATTACAGTAAAGCATACCAGGCCACATTTAGACATACCTAGAATGGTTGCACCAAAATGCCAGTCGAAGCAATGACACTCATCAAGAAGAGAGCACACATTCAAGCCTGCGTCCCTGTGGCCTCTAATAACACGGCCAAACTCTTTAAAATCTGCAAGGAACTGGCCAATCCTGTTGCGGTCTCTACCTCGTCTGTTCCCTTAACAGGCCCTCTGTACGGCTTTAGCCTCTCGCTTATCCGCTAAAACTCAGGACATCCTGTCCACTATCCCCTCTTCCTCTCTCGGCCCCCCTTTGGCCATCTCTCCCTCTCCTCCTCCTTTCTCCTCTTTCTCTCTAACACCTGACGAGCGTTCTAGACAAGTCCCATCTATGGAAGTGTCGTCAAAAAAGGTGCTCGCCCGCTCCTCCAGAATCATCAAGGACCATATTGACACCCTTGCTCCAGCCTTGGCTGATTTCTGTAATCATTCTTTTCTCGCTGGAACTTTCCCCTCTTCCAAACTCTTGGAAAAGCTGTCCATCTCCCAGCTTACTCTTCACACTGAATCTGTTGGTTGTCTCCATGACCATCAGTCTGGCTTAAGAGCTACCAGAGACACAGAAACTGCTCTCCTGAACACCTGTGAAGCTAGGATCTCTAACCTTGATTCCAGCATTCCTTCTGTCCACATCCTCTTTGAACTTTCCTCTGCTTTGGACATGGTCAACCACGCCATCCTGATCAATAGACACTGTGAGAACCTGGGCATCATGGATCAGGCCCTGGAGTGGCTGACCTCCTTCCTCTTGGACCGCCCCTTCCAGGTCCAATTTGGTCCTTTTCTCTCTCTACCTGTGGTGTTCCTGAGGGCTCTATCCTCTCACCCTTGTTTATCAACTTCTACTTAGCCCTTTTGGCCCACCTGATCTCTACCTTCTCCTCTAACTTTCAGTGGTATGCGGATGACACTTAGCATTCCTTCAGGCTCCCCTCAGCTTCCTCTCCTCTCCTGCTCATTCCTGGTGTCATCTTCAACTCCACTCTTTCTTTCTCTCCTCAAATCTCGGACATCACCAAGAAGTCCCACTACAAGCTGCACCTCCTCAAAGGGACTCTTCTATTCTCACTTTCCCCCAGAAGCTCACTGTCTCCAGAGCCCTGGTTCTCTCTAAGCTGCACTACTGCAACAGCCACTTTCTCAATCTGCCTTCCGCTACTGTCCACCCTCTGCAACTAATCCAGAACAGGACTGCAAGATTTATCCTTGGCCTCAAGGCCAAATACCGTATCTCTCCAGCCATGAAATGTCTCCACTGGCTCCCGGTGGCTGCAAGGATCAAGTTCAGGACCCTTTGCATTGTCCACAAGGCTTTCTGGGGCTGGGATCCGCACTACATCCAACGCTCTCTTCCAAAATACCTTCCTTCTCAAGCCCTAAGGGTTAGATGCTTCTCCAGGCAGAGAGTAGGGGGCAGATCTTTCTCCTCTGCAGGTGCCTCCCTCTGGAATGGCCTCCCTGCCCCTCCTAAACTTGGCCGGACCACCTGAAGTTCCGAAAGCAGCTCAAAATGTTCCTCTTCTCCTCTGCTTTCTCTCTCTCCCCTGCTGACCTATCTGACCTACCTGTCTGCTGTACCAAATGGTTGCTTGGCTACCCTCAGTCTCACTGAGTCCCGGCTCTTTCTTGATCAGTCACCCTTGCACTGCCTCTGGGCCTCCCACCAGTTAGGGGCTGTAACTGTAACCCTACAGCCCCTTGTTCTCCTTGCACTACCCAGAGCCGCGCTGCCCTGGCTGCACTTACTCAGAGCTTTTCTGCCATGTTGTCCCCTGCCCTCTCCCTTGCACTTCCCCCCCCTCCCTTTCCCCTTGCACTTCTCGTTCTCGCATGATCTGAATGACTCAAGGCCTAGTAAGATCATTTGTCTTGTCCTCCCTCTGTTTTCCTTCCCTTGTCTTGTCGCGCCTAAAAACACTTGTGTACAGGTGCGTTATATATGACTTATAATATCATTTCATAATTTTATAACAGATGCCCAGAAAAATATACAATGCTGCAGTAAGAAACGGCTAGACTGGCAGAACCCAAATGCCGGTCTAGCCAGGTAATTACACTTAGCAGGACTGCTTTATCAGAAATGCCCAGTTAAAAAAAGTAATATCAAACGGAGGAATTACTAGACTGGCTGCACCAAAATGCCTCTCTATCCAGTAATACCACATATCATGCCTGCTTAGCATGCACATGGACCACCATTATGATTTATTGCACAATCCCGCCCCCCACATCCCTTCTCCCTCCCATCCCCTACCCCAACCTCCAAAATTAGCTCATTGGCCCAGAATTACCTACACGTCCTTCTTCATTGTCCCAGTGCTCACGTATGAGACTCCTTGCCTCATAGTTAAGCACTGGGATGAGGAAGAGTGGGACTAGGAGTAATGAAGATTACAGGTAGCTAAGTCAGGCATTACCTTCATGTACCTCTACCTCATCCCAGTACTTGTGTATGAGGCATACTGCCTTAAATACATAAATAAAATACACAAGTACTGCCTCATACACAAGTACTGGGATGAGGATGAATAGGGCTAGGAGTAGTGCAGATTACCAATAAGTAATCAAGGCATTAAACACAAGTAGTGGTGCAACACCATTGAGCTAACTGGGCTTCAGCGCCCCCCCCTCCTCAAATTGTGGGCTATGTTGACTTGACCTGGCTGACCTACAGAGCAGTTGCCGGCCAGAAAAGGACACAGATGTTAAACGGCACCTGGGTTTCGCTGTTAACAAAGGCCCCACCAAGCATTTACTAACGTACAGCATTTCACTGTTAGTACCTGCATTTCAGGCAATTGAAATTGTGATGTGGGTTTACTACTTGCATGCCAGGGGAGTGATTGGAAGGGTAGAGAGGGAACAGGAGACCAGTCATTCTCACAGCAGTCCATAAGTGGGTGCTTTCAGACCTAGAGGAGAGAGTTAACTGCTTGTATCATTGAGGCTGCACTAGAATAGTCTCATTAAAATGCGTAAAGAAGTTCGAAACCCCCACACAAATAAGTTTGCTCCTCCCCCACCACACATGAAGTAAGCACCTCTCCCAATATTTGAAGGGTTAGCCCCCCTGAAATGTAGGTTTTGTTGCGCCCCTGAACAGAAGCACACACACCAGTTCCCATATATACACACACACACCCAGCCACCCATACATTTAAGTGTGCACCCTTTCACCATACAGGCACACCCAGGCATCCATACATTTGTTTGCACCCTTTCACCATTCACTCGCACAGGCAGACACCTATACATTTAAGTGTGCACCCTTTCACCATACAGACACACCAAGGCAGCCACCCATGGATTTAAGTGTGCACTCTTTCACCATACACTCACACACGCACATGTCATGGGGTTGAGGGGAGCCATAATACTTCAAAAATAAATTTTCTTTTTGAAGTCACTCTTACTTCATAAAGAATTTTTTTTTATTGATTTAGTTGTAGAAACAACTTTTCTATTTCAATTTATTTCAACATACAAAAAACAATTAATACTTAAAATCATCTAAATACAAAGATTTCCCTAAAAAACATTTATCATCTCATCATGTTGTTACTGATTAAAAATTTGGAATTCCTCTTATTTCTATAAAAAGATCTATCTAACAAAACATTTAAAACAGTAATAACATTCTTATAATTAATTTTGGATCGGACTATCATCATTAGCAACATTACTTAAAGAAAGAAAGAAGAGAAAGAAAGGAAAAGAAGAAAAAGATCTCATTATTAGTTCACAAGACATTTATTGCAGAACATTTTTGTCAAAACATATCTTTTTAGGGCTTATTTGGATTCTCATAGCATATATTACCCTCTTCATCCAACTGTAAAACTAATAAAAAGTTCACAATTGCTATTCTCATTGATGTCGATGAGCATTATAGAGACTATCCCAAACAAATGTGTGTGAAACATATCGAAATCCCAGGAAAAAACGGCCAAAGTATTTCTTTCTCAATGCTAACAATTGGGGACAATTGGTAATAAGATGTATCAGCGTCTCTATATCATTTACATTTTTGCAAAACCGACAAATATTTTCAGTTACATCAATTGGGTTCCACTTGGCCAGAATCTCTCTTGAGTGCCAAATGTTGAGTCTAAATCGTAGGTATAAATCACGATATCATGCTGAGGGGAATTGTATAATAAAGGGTTCTGGAGTTTGGGGCCGTTTGTCCAGAGATGTATACAACTTCAGATGTTTTTGTGTCAAACACTCTGATCGAGTATTAGCCCAATCCCAGTCCCACATTTTCTTTTTAGCCTTAAAGGGATTATTCATCAGAGCTTCATGATCCACATTAGCCACATCAAGAAACTCCAATACCTTTATCTTCCATGTTTTCATGAACCTGTGGTCAGTCGTGGTCATATACACAGTTGGTGCCCCCAATAATGATCCATCTTTGTTATTCAACAGGCACTTTCTGTATAAAGCACACAGCCTCCATGTGTACATTGCATACATTGAGATTAACCCCAACTCAGCTCTTAATATGCACATAGGCACACATTTAGGCAATCACAGGAGCTTCTTCCAATAGGAACTTTGATAGTATTCCAAAACACTGATCCTTTCCAGTTCCGAGTCTCCGCTCCATATAAAGTAATAGGTACTGCTTTTTGAATGTAAAATGTTATTGCAGGGCTCAGGGAAAAAGTACCATATCGTTTATTAATTATGGTTGCTTGGGCCAGAGCAGTTTTCATTTTCTTTTTTATATCGCAGTAATATGGAGCTTCTGTATATTGGTCATTGACTATCATTCCCAAATATTTGTATTGTCGTACTATCTCCATAATGTTTCTTTGCAGCTTCCATTTGAATTTATTTCGTTTTCTTTTCAGAAAATTGGCAAAAATGATAATGTTCGATTTGGAATGATTGATGATTAGATAATTTTCGGCGTACATACTTATCCAATCCATCCAACAAAGTTTGCAGCCCCCGTGGGGTCTTCAATAGAAGCACTAAATCATCCGCGTAGAAGAGCCAGGGGACTGCATGCAACATCAATCGTGGAGGCTCTGAGGCAACATACAAAAAATCCTTTGTGACATCCGATATGAAGAAATTAAATAAAGTTGAAGCCAGTAGGCAGTCCTGTTTCAGGCCTGTATATGGTTTAATCAAATTTGATAGTCTACCATCTAATGTCAGTCTAACCTGGATCGAAGTATTCAAATAGATCTCTTGGATCCAATGCTGAAGATGTTGTGGGCATCTTGCTTTCTCCAATTTATCAGACAGTAAATCTCTTGATACGGAATCAAATGCTGTCTGAAAGTCTATAAACCCGGCATATAAAGGTTGTTGTCTCTGTTCTTCTTGGTGTTTTATGATGTGCACCGTATACAAGTTAACTGCAGTACCTAACCCAGGCATAAAGCCTGATTGATGGGGGTCATGTATTTTATTTCTGATCGCTCAACTATTAAAGTCTTTCAATATGAATCGAGAAAGTTTTTTACCTGGTGCATCTAACAATGCCACTGGTCTATAATTTGTGGGGAGGGTCCTATCACCCTTCTTATAAATGGGTATTATTACTGACTTCTGCCATGTAAGAGGAATATGACCAGACACAATAATTTGGTTAAAGCTTATATTTAAGATCTGAGCCCATGCATGTGGGTGAGCCTTCAACATACTAATAGACAGGCCATCAGGACCATTAGCCCAGGAAGAGGACCATTTTGAGATGAAATATACTATGTCTTCTTCTGATATTTTCAAATCATCTGAATGGTTACATAGCCTGTCAGGAGATAATCTCACCCATGGAGTAGCAGCATAAAGGGTACAATAATATTGTGTCCACACTAGTTCCGGTACCGCATTTAACTGCCTTAACGTTTGAGCTGGTAAAGTCACTTTCTTGATCAGCCTCCAAATCAAGACAGAGCTCTTTGACACCAGTGATCGGAACATGTTTTATGCATCAACAAGGTACATGTTAGCTCTTCTAAATTTCACCCAATGGTTATATTTACTTTTGAGTCTTCTTATTTAGGTCATCCTATCTGATATCGGAAGGGCTTCTAGAGTTTGTATGTCTATTCTGAATTCAGACTTTCTAGCTTGCACTTCCTCATCATATATATGTGAATGTGTATTGTAGCTGGATTTTTCCCCCCTTACCATTACTTTTGAAAAGTTGCATTGCAGCTACATACATTTCCTCTTTATAAGAAAGTTCAGGACAAACAATTTCCGTCGGATACATAATTCTTCGCATCAGGGCATGCAACTTTTCAGAAGTCCACATAAATCTATTTCCCTTACTAGAGCATGATAACTGCTGATTCATATGTTTCATCCTTCCTATTGAGTCTTTGATTGGTAACAAATACTGGACAGCTAGAATATGATGGTCACTCACCGCTTGTATAATAACAGTTGTCCATCCTAGCAAATATATTGCGGTCTGTAAATATATAATCTATTGTGGATTGCGCACCTCTCTGCCAGGTGTTGGTCATCAACCCCTCATTGACATTGCATTCATTCGCCATGAGGAGATTATATTCATTCATTAAGGTCATCCAGCGCTGAACAGAGTCTGATATCACGCTATATTTTGTAGCCATACATTGGACATTCAAATCACCCGCAACTATAATATACTCAATTGTGGAATCAATGACAAAGGAATGCAAAATTAGGTCCATATCCTCAAAGAACTGGTTATCCTCAATTGCAACATGATTCCAGTATATGTTTACACATGCAATAACATCACCATAAGTTTTGATTTTGACCAATTGAATAAACGGACACGGGGAACTCCATGGCTCTACCGTAACATTGGAAGATGTTTTTGTCACAACCATAAGCCCAGCTGACGGTCTGCCTCTATTTTTATTAACGGCATGCACTAAAAGGATTGTGTGATTATCCCAAATAGGTGGAGAGGTAAGACAAACGTCTTGCAATAAAATTATATCATATGCCTCCAACAGTGACATGGAAGATCTAGTTAAATGTAAGTAGCCATGAGTATTCCACGAAGCTTGTTTGAAACTGGCTAACCTCTCCACAATGGGTTGTTAATGAGTTTTGCCAGAAGAGTTTGCCACTGACACCCCCCTCGAGACAGAAGGGTTAGTTTGCACACAAGAAATCGATAGTGGCGATGGAACCCAATTGCTGTTCATGTTTGCCGAGAGTAGTTGTTCATTCTGCTTTTTACTGATCACATTCGAATTAGGTTGATGAATTAACAAAAAACCTAACCTATATAAATCATCACAAGCATTCCAAATGATGTTTCTTATGGATCCACATAGCATCCACAGTCTAACGACTGAGACATCATAATGATGAATAAATTCAACCTGTGCTAGATCGTTTGTTGTTATGTCCTACAATGATGGGCTCACTTATAAGATATTCAGCACTGAAGCTCTGTTCAAATCATAGACTGGAAAATCCCCACCTCTACATTGCAATATCAAACTGTGGTGAGTTAATGAATTGCAGCTAGGGTGCTTTGATTTGTAACTATAGTTAGGTCTATTATCATTTCGCTCAGTCTCAGTCATAGAACGAACTTTGCTCGTTGACCTTGCTCCGTCCAACCAGCATCTACCGGTTGTTGACGAACATCTTTCAGATCCAAGCTGATATGAGCAGATGGTAAATGAGGCATCATTTGATTTATATGTAGAGGACCCACTGGCATCCGCAAAGGATCCTTAGAATACATTGGCAGTGTAATGCAAGGATTTCCTAAATTAGTCATATAAGAAGCCACAGATTCCTGAATTTTAGCTCGCCTGTTTTCCAAAGTTAGAAACTGTGATTGACTGCCCTCTAAGGGGTCATGCCTAATCATTTAAACTTTCTCTCCCAGAGTTGTATTTATACCAGCAATCGGTAGCACTTGCTTTTCAACAATTCTTACTTTATCACACATCCTATTACTATTTGACATAGTAGGTAATATAAAAGCCGATGATTGATCAAGTAACTGGTTTTGTACAACCTTTTGTACCTCCTCAACTAAATCATCTAGAAGGAGGTAGGGGATGATAGCAGCACTAACACAAGGCTCTTTTCTTATTTTGTTCTCGAAGGAAATATCAGTTTTATTCTTTATCTCATTACTTTCTATTTTCATCATCACCGCCTTTCTCATATTTCTAGGATTAGTTCTAGTGGGCAGATTAAATGAGTGAATAAAATATCGTGAATTAGATTTCAACTTAGCTACTTTCTTTCCTTTTTGTTTTTTGTTCAAATCCTTTTTACATTCGACACCCGAATTTTCTATTTTCTTATCATCCGACAGTTTAGAGAAGATATTAAAAATTGGCTTGCCCTCTAATACTCCAATTATCTCGCAATTGTCCTTTGTTGCTGTTATTTTGTCTAACACCACACTCCTCTCTTTTGATGCACCTTTCGGTTTCTCCGATGCTGATTGTATTTTGTTCATTATTGGTGGCATAATTACTTCTGTGGTTATTTGACAGGGGGACTCACGTTTATTATCAATCCCATTTGGGTACTTTCTATGGTTATCCACAGCCGCAGACATAGGTTCTTGGGTCTTTTCCTGCTGTTCACTTATACTTATCAAGCCAGAATCTTTCATTCCACCTAACATTTGACCCTCTAACAATAATTTTAAGCAGTAGTTTGTTTGTGCCTACACCTCTTTGCGCCAAATTTCTGATGTAAATGAATAAAAGTACGTAGTCAAGTTTCTTCAAGTATATTTTCTTAATTTATTTGATATATGTTCTGCCCATATGGATGACACGTGTTTCGGCGTTCCATTGGCGCCTTTTTCAAATCCGGGCCTTATTCATTTACATCAGAAATTTGGCGCAAAGAGGTGTAGGCACAAACAAACTACTGCTTACTTTACAAACGGAGCTGAGGGACTCTATGTCTCCGTGTTGACCCACATCCTTGCGACACAAGAATAAAATAATAAAATAAGAAAACCATTGCCAACTTTAATAGCACTAACATACGGGTCGCGAGAGTACACCTTATGATATCCCCACTCAAGAAGTTCCTCACTCAGTAACAATAATTTTAGCATTATTGTTTGCTCATCCAACCTATTATCCATGTTTTCATACAGTTTAGCCAATGAGAGCAGCACTGTGTTCATAGCTTGGAGAGATATCTCTGTAAGGGGCAGAGCAGCTGAAACCGCTGCATCCCCCAACAGTACATTTCCTAGCGCTGGTCTTCTTGGAGTCGGTTGTGCATAGGATAAAGAGTGAGTGGAGCAATCCTGCAGTGAATTAGGGAACATTGTTGGCGATTGAGATTGCGCTGATCTAAAATTTAAATTTGCCAAAGCCACACAGTCATGCCTAGGAGAAGAAGTTATAGATCTTGCCACCAAAGAAGTTGAGGCCAGAGCTAAAGGACTATGAGAGGAACCATTCGATAAACTGCGTATGTTTCCCATAGGTTTCACAGCTTCGGTATTATCATTCCACTTATGTACATGAGCTGTTACCATTATTTCATTTGTATCAACGGCAGCCTCAAGCAACTCGTTAGACATCATTAAATCACTTTCAGGCAAACCAGCCAACAAGGAGTCAGAAGGAGTACATAAATTAATTGGGGCTAGCAAATCGACCTTGTCAACATTTGTTGATAAAATTATTGTCTCCGGCATTGTCTTCAGATCAGAAAAGGTGGCAAATGGAGACAGGCACGGATAGAATTTACGAATATCTGACGTGAGTGACATAGCTTTCGCTCACACTGCCGTGTTCGCAATGCTCACCAGATTGACAGAGTATGAGGAGCATTTGGGCGTAGTATTAGCTTGTGCTATTGAGCGAGCTATGTTGTCGTCTGAAGGCATCGCTGTACTCAGAGTATACAAAGCAGCCATTAGGCTTTAAATACTATAAATATTCTTAACAAATGTGCACTCAAAAAGCAAATTTGACAACCTCAAAACTTTTGTCATTCAGCACACGCCCCACACCCCATCAGCCGTGTAAGTGCACTTCCGGTATGCGCGCGCAGGGATGCGCATGCAAGTTGCTTGATGAGGCTTCTGGGGCTTGGAGGATGGGCCACAAAAAATGTGCACTCAAAAAGCAAATTTGTCAACCTCAAAACTTTTGTCATTCACCATACGACCCACACCCCATCAGCCGTATCAGCCCACTTCAGTAAGCGCACTTCCGGTATGCGCGCGCAGGGATGCGCATGTAAGTTGCTTGATGAGGCTTCTGGGGCTTGGAGGATGGGCCACAAAAAATGTGCACTCAAAAAGCAAATTTGACAACCTCAAAACTTTTGTCATTCACCACACGCCCCACACTCCATCACCCGTATCAGCCCACTTCAGTAAGCGCACCTCCGGTATGCGCGCGCAGCGATGCGCATGTAAGTTGCTTGATGAGGCTTCTGGGGCTTGGGGGATGGGCCACAGAGTAAATTATTTCCGTTAAGGACCGAACCATAATGGAAATAATTTCTTTATGAAGGCAGAGTGACTTCAAAAATAAACTATTTATTTTTGAAGTCATAGGGCTGCCCCCACCCCATGACACGGAGCCCTCCTGCAAAAATGAAATGTAAAAAATAAAAAAATATTGCAAATTTATTTTTCTATTTTTTTAAACTCCAAGTGGGGCCCCCTCCCAGGACATGTGGTTGCGGGGTCACCCCGCACTGCGGGGGCTGCAGGGGCCGCTGTTACGCCAGTGCTCACAGATGGAGTAAGGTCGCCGGGGAATGCAAGGGGCCAGGAAGTTTCAGAAGCTGAACATCCTCTCTCCCAGAAGGGACGTGACATGAGGGGCACAGAACAGTTGGTTCTCAGTCAAATTGCTCTGAAGGGGTGATGGTGCCCGATATCGGGTCCTTGGATGCCCTTTACTTGGTCCCCCTAGATGGAGACTATCTAAATGGGGACGGGTGTATGGAGCAAATCTATTTGTTATGATGGGTTTGGGAAACTGAGTGTTTGGGGGCAGTTTCGGGTTGTCTGCTCACACTAGGGGTGGTGGATTGGGGGGAGTTATGGGAGGTGTGAACGGGCTGGAGTTGTGGGGTTTGTTCTCTCGTTGTTAATGTTCAGGGTTTGGGGAGATTGTTGAGTTACATGGGGGGTAGGCCAGCGGAATGGCGGCACACAGGGTGGGTGAGGTACTGAGGGGGGCTGGAGATTATTAGTGGTTGGAAGGGGCCCATGATCATGTTGGTTCGGCCGTTGGCTGGACTCTGGAGACTCAGAGCAGAGTTGAGTAATAGTTGGGACGTGGTCATGGGCACTGTTGTGGGGGGACTTGGGCTTTGGGGGATAGGAAGGGTGACAAACATGGCAAGAGCAGGAGCGGCATTCCTGGTGGTTTGACAAGCGTGACCAACATGTTTAGGGTGCACGGTCGGACACCTCAGTTGGGAGTTTGAGGGGTGGATTTGGGGGAAGAGGGAGGGGAGGTATTGTGCAGTTGGTCTTACAGAGGTCATTGAGGGGGTATCTCTTGAGTGATGTGAAGGGCATCCGTCGAATGGAAAGGAAGGGCTATGGTTGAAGGGCGTATAGCCATGTTAAACGTGAAAGGATTAAATTCCCAAAACAAGAGCTCATTCATGAGCAATATGTTTCGTAAGCAGCGATTGGCAATCCTCTTTTTGCAAGAGACTCATTATAAGCAGGTGACAGAATCTGCTATATGTGGGAAGGATATCGATAGGAATTTTTGGGCTTCACACAGTGATCGCAAGAAGGAAGGGGTGGGTATCTTACTAGGGACTACTTTCTTTTTTCCAAACTTTATTTTCATTTTCGCAGACAAACAGGGTTACATGCCATCGAAGTATCACAAGCTCAATTCTATGCAACTATCACAACAATTTTAAACGGAGATTTGTGATTGCATGTAAATTCTTAAAGTGCAACCTTAATAATAACATTTAATAAAAACATAGGTCTTCTGCTTGCAGTTCTAGGTTATGTGTTGCTCTGGCAATCTGTTCAAGGAGAATACTATTCTGTTTAGAGTCTTCCTCGGTCTCTGAGAGACCGAGTTCTGTGGCGTCCACTCTTTCCCCAAGTTCTGTGATGTCTTGCAAGGAGGATCTTAGTTCCTCTTTTATTGTGCTTAGTTGATTTTGAAGTGATTCCAGCATTCTATTTTCCATGCTCTTTAAACATTCTTGCAGATCTTCCTTGTTTAGGGCCATGTTTGTGGTTCCTTCTGTGTCTCCTTTGGTACTTGCTTCTTCTGCGTTGCTCCTGTGCTGACTTTCTTCCCGATGTTGTCTCCAGCAGTGTTCCAATTGTCCGGCTTGTGTCTTGGCTGTGGTTTTGGTTCTTGCAGAGGTGTTCTTAGCTTTGGTCCCTGGCATCTGTATCTTGAGCCCGTGCGGAGGCTTTCTTGGTGGACCAACTGGGTGGCACTGGGTGCCTTTGGGCACACTGTGTGCCCTTGTCCAATTTTCCCCTGAGAGAGTTAGGTTGTCGTGGTTAGGTTAGGCTTCGCCTTGGTTGTGGGTGTTGTTGCCTGCCCTGTGCGCTATGTTCTTTAGTTACGCCTTTATTTTAGGATGCTGCTGCTTTCCGGGGGGAATCGGATGCAGATCCCTTTGGGGCTGGGTACTTAGGAGATATCTAGATATCTAGATATTACTGTTGTGCGGGGCTGACCGGATGATCCCTTGTGAGAGCTTTGTCACCCTCAAGGTGCTTCAAGAATGTTCATAGACAGGTTGTCCCCATCCCAATCTGTTCCAGCTGCCATTCCGAACGTTCGCGTAGTTCGAGTAGTAACTGTATATGCCTCCACCCCTATGGACTAATTGCGCAGCCCGCACCCCCCAGCCGGGAGGGTGCCACAGACCCACTCCCAATGGCTCTATTGAGTGTTCCTGGGCTTCTCGGGTCCGTATGGTGCGGACCGAATTTCAGCATAGGTCGGTCTGGAAATTCCAACAGACACGCTCCCAGCTTTGGGGGTGGTCTTTTGGGCGTTGTTGAGGAGCCTGCCAACCCCCTCACCGGTTCTGTGGGGTCCCTTTATTCTGCACCTTATTTGTTCCCAGGGGAGCAGGGGGAAGCCCTTCCCTCCCTAACCACTGGTGGATTACAAGGCTTGTGCTGCTCGTGCCCCTGTACCTTCAGACTAGCTGCTCCGAGTCCTTCAGGGGCGGCCGTGTCGCGATGGCGGTGCCGTCAGTGCAGTTCCAATTCTTTCTTCTGTTGCTGCTTGGGAAAGGGAGGCGGCCTGCTCCCCTCCTCCCAAGGCATGTGACTTTGGCTCTTCAGCTCCAACGCTTCAATGGGCGGCTGGCAGGGCCCCCGGTCCCCGGGGTGTTCCTTTCTCTGCACTCCAAATTGTGCGATCGGTGCATGCGTCACCCTCCGATCTCCGTGCGCGAAGGGCTCTGGTTTCAATCCGCAGGGTCCGATGCGGCGGTGCGGTGGAGCGCCTCCTCTCCGCCAGATACTACTTCGGGCTCCGCAGTCACCTCCTCTCCTCACCTCCTCTCTGGTTGTCCGCATCATATTAGGACCGCTCTCCAGGGTCTTTGCCGTTCTGCTCTCACAGTGTTTTGCCGTTTCTCCCAATCGAACTCAGACCTGTGACATCTTACAGTTCTCTGCTCGTATTTTGAGGTGGTTTCAGAGTTCTTAGAGGCTTATAAGCTGCTTATTCCACCTTTTGTTTTCCCTTCACCAGGTGGCGGCCATCTTGGAAATCTGGGGACCACTTCCAAGATGACGGAGATACAGACCAAGAGGGGATTTGGAGGGCGATTTCTGGGGATAAAGGGATACCACAGGGAAACGTGTGTTACCCTGGCTACCTTATATGCTCCAAATTTAGGGCAGTTGGGTTTTTTGCACCAAGTATTCGGGATGTTGGAGGACTGGGCAGAGGGGGGCCGTGATACTGCGACAGGGGGATTTAAATCTGGTGGCTGAAAGTGTATTGATTGCAACACACACTGTCAGTTGATCAGATTAATGATTTTGACAAAACACGTATGCATACATATAATGTGCAATTGAATATTGGTTTGCGCTACCATTTTCAATTTCCCCTGCAACTGATCTACCTCCACCATATACAAACACTGCTAAGCATCAATTGCACAAAAGTGATGATTTCTTTCTCTCTCTCTTTTTCTCTCTTTCCCTTCTCTTTTTTCTCGTTCTTCTATTTTTCTCTTGTCTCCCAATGGACGCTCATGGCTCTAACCACTCTGTTGATAGGCAGTCCTGTTTTCGTCCCTGTGAATATTCTCTCGTAACACTGTTTTCCTACACATATACCTGTGTTATGCACTGGACTATTCACTCTCTCTGTTTGGATTAGGTATATATTTAGGATGTAGTTTTATATGGGGTGGACATATAAAATGGGAGGAACAGAAATGTAAATATTATTAATAGTTCTCTAACACATGCCAATGCTACTGATGTCCGCCTATCAGACAAAGTACCCAAAATGTACAATAGTGCGGCTGCAGACTCTAAAACCAAGACTAATGTAACTGCTAATAATTTACATACCACCAAGCAACATATGGGAAGCTTGCTAATTTACTTATGCTATCATTGTTTCCTAATGTGTTTTCCGACATTATTGCACATTTTAGTTCTTTTCCTATTGGTTCAAAGGGGAATACATCAAAAGATTTTAAAAGACGGGTGAGAAGATCCAAGTACGGCGAGTACAGAGGGCTCGGTCTGGACATAATAGAAGATGTGTACCACCCAGATTTAAGCAATAGTTGGTACGCAGACATGAGATCGGTGGGGAAAAAGAGGGTAACTAGGAGTTGTTATATTTGTTCCGTGTTGGGGGTCCCCAAAGTGCTAATGCCGCAGGAAACTTCACTTTTGGAGGCTCAACATTTGGCCCATCTGACGTTATGCAGCCTGCAAAGCATGTAACATACGACTCGAGATGATCTAGCCAGACAAACTGCAGTGTGCCCGGAACCCCAGGAGCATATAGTGCTTACAAATGCCATACATGAAGATAGAAGGGGTGACATTTGTGGCGAACAGGTGGCAAGAGACTACAATGAGCTGCATGGCAGGAGGCCTTTTGGGATTTAGTGAGGAAGTAATCCAAAGGGTGAACAATGTGTGCTGAGGATAGTGGAATGGGTGTGTGGCAAAACTCACATGAATTTAGGTGATGAAAAAGCTGGTGAAGGTGCAAAAGCAGGAAGAATATGAACTGTAAATCTATAATGAAGGAAGGGTCTTTGTTGGGGCCAACAGCAAGCACACCAAAACATTGTACATTGCACATCGCATGAAAGGCAGAGCTGCTCTGATGGATAACTACTGGGTCTGTGGTCAGCCAGCATTTCTGTACCTCCCACCACTATGGAGGAGCACGTGCACACTGGCCATGTTGCACTCCGCTCTCCACATGGTCCCTGAAGAACACCTAACAGTGGGACCTCAGGGCTTTGCGAGCCCAACAACAGGACCAGTGACGGATGCCCCTGCAATGGTTCCACCGTCACCACCTGTATTTCGTATCCTGCCGGGAAAAAGTAAAGAGGAACTGTTGCACAGAAAGCAGAGGTCCAACT
Source organism: Ambystoma mexicanum (assembly GCF_040938575.1). Classification (NCBI taxonomy): domain Eukaryota; kingdom Metazoa; phylum Chordata; class Amphibia; order Caudata; family Ambystomatidae; genus Ambystoma; species Ambystoma mexicanum. The sequence continues at coordinate 901,694,431 of NC_090931.1, read as the reverse complement.
ATCTGTCTCAAGATGCCTCACAATTGCTAAAAGAAATACCTGACCAATATAGACCATACAGTAAGGAAGAAAAATGTTTTGCATCGCTGCTGGTGCCTGGGATACACGCTGCCACAAATGCTAAATGGCTCCAAATTGTCCACTGAGAAGTGATTCCTTTGATAAATGATATATTTTATTTGTATCGCGCTCTTACACAAGTTTTTCAGAGTGTAGCAAGGGAGGGGAACAAGGGAGAACAAAAAACAACTATCTTACTAGGCCCAGTGACATTGAGAATGTGCAATTGCATTGCAGAAGGAAAGGGGGAAAAGTGCATGGAAGGGGGGAGAAGTGGAAAGTGCGGAGCAAAGGAAAAACTGCAAATGACACTGAGCAAGGCCTTAACGCCATTAAGGCTGAAATGCGGGCAATCAGGTTGATGACATTGCAGAACCTCTATGTGCTAGACTTACTAACAGTGATGGAAGGGCATGTGTGCCGCAAAATTGGCCATTCCTGCTGTACCTACAGCCCTCCAAATAACACAGACAACGGGTCCCTGAAGCAAATAATAGGGGTCCTGCAGACTCTCTGCACCCACATGCAACCCAAACTAGGTATCCAGAGAAGTGACAGGTTTGACGATCTTTTTTCCTGGGTCCATCATGGATGGGGGCAATTGTGAAGATTCTGGTTCCAGTGATGGTGTTTGTGTTGGTGATTGTGATGCTGGAAATGCATTGGAGGGACAGGGCCTCCCTGTCCTTGTCCTGTAGTCCTTGTTCATTGTGTTCTGTCTTGTTTTCTGCCCAGGAGTCCATGTGGGACTCCTGGCAGTGCAGCTCTTCCTGTTTTTGGTTTGGTGTACAGACCCATGGGATACCCTTATGGCACCCATGGGTGGGGGTACAACCCTGTGCCCCTAGTGTATGTTTTTGGGCACCTGTGGGTGGCCCACACAGCAGGGTATGGGCTGGTGGCAGCTCCATGCTGAATTGACAGGTGCTCCGAGTAGCCTCCATTTTGGGATACCCAGGCCCTGTCATTGGAATCAGTTGATTCCTGATAGAAAACAAGATGGCCCCTGTGGCCTCTTGCTTTCTATTGCCTGTTACCTTGTTTTCCCAAAGTCCTGGGAAGCCCTGACTCTGTCCCTTTCCCCTGACTGGCTGTTGGGTGGAAGTTCCATATATGGTGGTGTTGTGAAGTCCGGTCCAGACTGGCTGGAGCCTTCCCAGTGACTGTATGTTGTGGGTACACCCCCTAGGTGGGACCTGGGTGAATGGAGTGTGTGACCAATATGCACTTCTTGTTGTGGCTGTCTGGTTTCTGGTATGAGAGACAAAGACTGAGACAGCCCTGCCCAAAACTGGCCTGAATGCAGTGTGTAGTGTTGAATGGCTGGGTACTTGTCCCAATCCACATTCCTTGTTGTGAGTGTCTGAGAGGGAGGAGGATGGCCTGAATGCACCGTGTGCCTGATTGGCTGACTGACTGCATGAATGCCCTTCTGTATGATTGGCTGCTGTGACCCAGCAGTGTGGATGAGAGGCAGAATAGTATATCTGGGGACCTCTCACCACTGGAAATTGTTCAGAAGCTCTGTCTACACTTGAAGAGTAACTGGAACTGCTGATCCTCGACGCCCAGCTGGAAGAAGAAGACTTGTTGTTGCATTTGCTTCGACCTGATCTGAAAGCTGCCGAATTCGTCGAAGACTGGTCCGAGAGAGGACCTGGTAAGGTGCCCTCTTCCCGTGCTCCGAGAGACCATCGAGCACCGCTGACCTTCACCGAAGCTCCCTGGGAGTCAGACCCTCGAAAGGCTGCCGACCGGAGACGGGACCGCCGAGGAGCTCGAAGTGAAGCACCCGGACTTCGCCACCGTCGAAGACCATTGCCTTCGACCAGGGTTCGCAGGTTTGTGTAACCGCTGGAGTCCCGTCGAAGTTGTTTTGCCCAGACGCGGGGACCACTTGACGTTGTGCCGCCGATAACCGGAGCCGCCCACTCCTTTGCCTAAGTACTGAATCGAAGGACTACCTTGTCCGCACCGACGACAGCTTTATCCTGCCAGAGAGAGTCAAGGCTGCTGACGCGCCCAGGAGAATCCGCCGGTGGGTTTCCCACCACCTGAAGGCCACAAAGACTTTGACGACTCGACGCCCTCGCTGGGTCACAGTTCTTCTGAAACTCTTTGCGGTCCAGAACTATCAAACACAGAGGTGCCCCGCACACCTCATCCTTGCAGGACGTCGCCGACGAGCACCGCTGGGATCGACGCCGTGGTCTCGGCACCCTCGAACTTCTCATCGATGCCGTCGACGCCAAGTTCACTTTCTTTGACGCCTCTCGACGATCCGTGACTCCTGCATGAAAGGGGGTCACTCAAGAAGGATCCATTGACGCTTCTTAGAAGAACTCTACTCCACCAGGTAAATTGGGGGGTAAAACATTATAGGAGAGAACAAGACTATTGAGCAATATATGGACTGGGCTTGTGCTATAGATCTTTATTTTACAGGTTGCCCAGGTGGGGGGATCTCCACACAGAACTGTGTTTAGGTAACTGACTCAGTATTATGCCTATTGTTTGAACCAGCTTGCTTTCCCTCCTATCTCTATTGCTGGTTTCCTTGTTATTGATCTGTGTGACATTCTAACAGTATAGTTGATGCACTTTAATGAGATCTGATAATATTGGTGGTACCACTTTAGAATTGTATATATTTACCATTGTTGATTTCTGAGTACAAAGTGTGTTATTGTGATAGTGTATATTCCTTTGAATATTAATTATATAAAGACTGTGTTTTCCATAATACAGTGTGTGGACATTCCTTTGTGGGGGTTTGGGGACTACACTGTACTTAAGAACCAGCCTGCATCACCTCCTGAGAAGCTAGGCCTTGATTGCTCGACTATGTTACCAATAATAGGGAATCTTGGCTGAGGTCCTCTGTGCCTCTCCTCTACCATATAGAGAGCAGAAGTAAAGACACCCCCTCCAGTCTTTACAGTGATCTTCTGAGCATGCCGGATCGGACTTCGATGCTGCGCCAAAGTAATGTCTAGCAGCACACTGATGATGGTTTCAATTGTGGTACATTCTGCACCTCACGGTACAAAAAGATAGTGCCGTCCAAACAGATGACCCTGACAAACCATGCTGCATGGTCAAGTTAGAGCAACGCATTCACCCCCCAGATACTATCACGACTCCCCCCACCAGATCCCGAGAATTACACTGGGTAGACTTAGCAGGGGATGGAGGGTGTATATATATGACATGTTACCCCGAGCAATATGCACAAGCAGAGGAAAAGCTTACCATCTGTGGTAGAGCATAGGTACCCAAGGATGGGTCACTGCCATATTTGGAGGCTGAGAGATTGGAGCGGGAGAAAAAAGAGAAGGAGGAAAAGGAGAGACTTGCTTGAGAATTCGTTAATGTGGGATTAATGAAAGGGGGAAATGTTGGGAAGCAGGGGCAATCGTCACAGGCCCCCTGTTATGCTCACCTGGTATCCACGGGGTGCCACACGATACTGGATGGAGGTCTAAGCGCTAACCCAGACCCCTCTCTGCTTGGTTATGTGCCAGACGTTGGGTAGCGCCTATCACAGGAGAATGGAGGGTTAAGATACTGGTTTTTGTGATGGGTGAACTCCCACCTCCCTCTGGTCCAAATCCCCTCCCTTGGGGTTATTGCTCACCTTAGGTTTTTGTGCGTTGAACTCTCCGTCCTGCGCCTCTGTGCAGGGGCGTGTGGTTGGTGCGGGCGTTCCGTGGACCTAGTTGCTTCACTGGTCCGTGTGCCCTTATGTCGGATCCAGACCGGCTGTGACTCTGACTCTGCTTGCTGTCTTCCAGGTGAGTTATAATGTCTTTTCCGTCTTTATTCTGTTTCTTTCTTTCCCTCCGTTTTTTCTGTCTTCTCAGCGTCTTGCTCCACTACGCTGTTCCCTAACAATGTCTCTTTTTGCTTTCACAGGGATGGTTGAGATCCATGAGTTGCCGCGCCGATGGCGAAGACTACAGTGATTTATTGATGCGCGGAGCGCTGCGCTGTTTATTGGTGTTAATTGCTAACCTGTGTTCTCTTCCCTTCTTTGTACAGGTTGCAGTGATGAGCGAACGAAGCGCTGCTTGCCCAGGTAGGTGCTTTGTTAATGCTGACCTTGTTCCTTCTCACTTGCAGGTTGCAGTGAAACCCGGAGATGGGCGAGGTAAGAGAAGCGCAGGATGGATTCAAGACTGGTTGCTTCACAGGTAAGTGTTCTTGCTTGCTAATGCTGTTCTTGTTCTTCCAGGTTATTAATGGAATCCAGATCTAGGGGCTTCAGGATTGGGCCGCCGGAGAAGCAGATGAGCAGGAGCTGGAAACGGTGAGCGTTACGCTGCAGGAGTGCAGAATAACGCGAAGCGTGTTCTGCTGTTTGGGTGTGGTTTAAATAGCCCAGGTAAAGTAGTTCCAGGCCAAGTAGTTCTAGGCCCAGCCACACCCAAAACACTAGACCGCATGGCTTGGTTCTAAAGAACTGAGCTGTGTAATAGGCCTCCATGTTGGATTAAGGTCTAAAACTGGTATTGCTTTATTCCTGATAATGAGCTTGGCGCCAAAGGCGCCAGGACTGACTCCATGTATGTTTCTGATGGAGTGTTAAGGCCCTTGGGGCCAGTGTGAAGGGCTTTAGCCCCACTGCTGCCAGGGGGCTGTTCTACCTGAGGGGGTCAGGGGCATGGATCATGACACTCCCAAGAGGTTCAGGTGAGGCAGAGGCCTCGAAGTGCGCTGTAGATTCTTGGGTAGGCTATAGTGGGGTGGGGGCTGTTGCTAAAAGCCGCACCAAGGACGAGTCAGTGCATGTGTGGGTATAGAATGTATTCCGAGTGTAATACCATCTTAGAAATAGCAGCCATATGGAAATTGCGGCCTAGCGCTGTGCTGCAGCCAGGGTGGTAGGCCCGGGCTGCGGACGTGGGATTATGTGTGTGCATGCAGGAATAGGTTGTAACATGGGTAGCGGTGAGAAAGGCCAGAGTCTTAGAGTTTCATAAACCTTCCATTGTCTCGTACTGCCAGCATTCGTATCCCAGGAGGAATGTGCTCTGCAAGGCCATAAGGGGGTTGAGAGCTTCCTGTGAAATGTTATCCTGCGAGAAGGAGGGCACGAGCCTCTGACCTTTCTCAGTCCCAGCATCAAAATATAGTGCTCAGATGCCAATATGCCAAGACCCCAGAATTCCAAGATATCAGCCAGTTCCAGATCGACCATAAAACTGTTGGATCACCAGTCGATCAGAAAAAGATCAGAAAGCAGGAATGGCTGCCCCCACCATTTAGTCATGTGATTTGTGCTGCAAAGTGCTCAGAGGGGCAAAGAAACAAATTTAAAAACCAGGGTGGGGAGCTTTGCAAGGGTGCCGACGTGTCTGGGATCGAGCTGGTGTTGCAAATCATAGTGACCTCGAAAGTATCCTCCGAGCCCATGTTTGCAGTGACACATGCTCATTGTAGCAGAGATAGGGAATGCATGGTTTTCTGCTCATAATTGACAGTTAACTGTACCTTTGCGCCGATGCCATACCAGGAGGCGACCACATGGAAGAAGACGGACAGAAGGGGCTGTGACCAATGACCTGGCATGCCTTAGGGAGCAGGTAGCCTATGTATAGGGACGCACCAACCAGCAGTTCGGATTTGTAACCTATGTAACTTACATCATTGATGACGCTGTGTGACCTTTTAACGTGTTGCTTGTCCGGATTTTGCCTGAGTGCTCCGTGGCAGCAGAGTCCTTTGCTGGCACGTCTTTATCTATTTGTGGAACTTGTTCTCCTTGCAAGAGGTGTGCTGGGCCTTTCCCTAGTGGGTTGTATTTTTTCTGGTGTGAGCGTTGAGGGGTTTCTCTACAGTGATAAGGTGATACGAATGATCAATGTAATAGCCAACCCCTTTACGTGGCAGAAGGCACTGAAATACTGCCATATTAAAATGGAGGCCTAGGATGGCACATGCTGCGGTAAAAGGCAGAAGTGCATTCTGACTCCCAGTTTCAGAGTACTTCCCCATCCCCGTTCCAAGACCAGGCATTAGATGAAAATACCTTCAGCCTGGACAGATAAACCATCCATTTGTCTCATGTTGCAGGCCTGTGCAATCAGAAAGGAATGCGACTAGCCAAGCGCTGATAGGGCTGCATTCGTCCCTGAAGGACAATCTCCTAGGTGTCAGGGCAGAGGTCTTGAGCTGGCAAAATAGCCCAACTCAGATTTAGGGCAAAAGACCCCCACACGATAATGGTCCCTCTATTCGATATCACAGATTGCTGAACTCACTAAAGAACAAAAAGAGAAAAGGGATCCTGCCTTAGTACATGTCTCCAAATACTCTATTCAGAGTAAACAGATTAAATCTGTTGTGCAGAAGAACTGAAGAACACTTACATGTGACTCATGGGTTGAGCACATCTTCCAGGAGCCACCCACGTTTGCTCATAAAAGGAGTACGAATGTTAGAGATTGTCTCGTTAAAACAGGTACGACAAAAAAAACGACCCCAGACTAAAAGGACAGGCACGTTCCCATGTTTGCATTGCATGAACTCTGGTTTCGCAACCAAGAGCAACATAATACCTCACCCTAGATCAGGTGAAAAGATTTAAATTAAGAGCTTTGCAACTTGTGACACAAGACACAAGTAATGTGATCTACACCATAAGATGTCAGTGTGTTTATGTGGGACAATCGAAAAGGCAGTGTAAACAACGCTTGAATAAACATCGGTCATGCATACGAACTAAAGAACAAAAATTCAGCTGTGGAGTGACACTGGATGGAGAAAAAACATGACATCTCACAGATACGTTTTCAAGTAGTGGAAGTGGTGACAAGAAGGAGCCCACATGAACACTTGGCTGAAAGACTCAACTGAAGAGAAATATATTGGATTGAAAAAATTGATTCTATGGCCCCACCTGGGATTAATGAAGAGATTGACTTCCTTTATTTTCTGTAAATTGGCTTTACCGGGGTTCTGTATTTTTTAGGAGACCTCTCTCAGTTGATCATTAGAAAATTCATGTATCCACCTATGTTTTATGAAGACCTGGATATGGAACACCCAGTCCTGTTTACTTGTTGTACCTATGCAATTTTACAAACATGACGTTCAGCTATGAAACTGTTTAATTCTACAACTTTGATAGATTACACAGGTTTACCTATTCTAACCTTCCCCTACATTTTTCCATCTCTTATGGCAGGTGATCATAGTGACCATAACGACATGCTAACCGTACGGTTATCCCATATCTTGGCACCTCTGCCTCACAATGGTGGCGAAATATTTTAATCTTCCATTTCATTTTTATTTGCAATTTATATTTATTTTTTCTTTTGATGGCATATGTGGGTACACATATATGTTGTATAATAACTTGGTGATTGCATCACCATGTAGAACCTTTGCTAGCTTGGGTTCCAGATGACGTTGTCTGTGTGGCTCGTGACCGAGCTACAAGGAGATAACGACATCGGAGCTGGATGGCTGCAAGGGAACTCTCCTTTAGTGAATAAACCCACTGAAATACATAAACGGGTACGAGTCGTGAATTGTGCTGTGGAATACGTAGGGATGAACATAACAAGTGGCGACGAGGATGGGATTGTTGTTCCGTGTTATGGAGAGTTCCCATAAGAGGAAGACACTGGAACGACAGATTGAAGCATCGAAGTAAGAAGTAAAGTGAGGTACGGTAGCTGCATGTATATTTGCCGTACAGCTAATTGGCTGAATTTAGACTTCATGAAACCGAAAAACGGATGGATGACTCACTGCATGATTTGAAGTGGGCGCGCGATACCTCAGGAGACAGTGAAGCGGCCACGAAGAGCGACGTGATGACGTGTGTCACGCTCTTCGAGTAAAGCACCCAAAAATAACGTGCTTTGCGTGCCACCATCTTGAAAAAAAAAACGATTGGCTACGGAACGGGTGTTTCGTATCACAGACATGAACAGTATAAAAGGAGTGTGGGCGAAGTATCCGACACAGTGAAACTGGCAACATTGTTGCCGAGTGCAACCAGCAGCAACTACAGTGCATTCTACACAAGAGGTGTATAAACTCAGAACTGAAATAAGTCAAGTGGACATGTACTGAAAACGGCAGAACTGTAACAATAACACAAGTCAACAGGGTGAAGAAAATACAACAGATACAATAAAGAGTAAAGAGAGAGCACTGTGCAGATAACTTTACACAAGAAAGAAAGAATAACAAATTGGAAAAAAGCATAAGAGACAATGCAGAGTGTACCGGCTCCAGAAAAGTTTCTAGCTCATCCAGGAAATCCTGTGTTGTCGTGGGAACAATGGTTGGACAATTTCCAAGTCTGTATGAGAGCTATAGGTGGTGCAAAGTTCAGTGATGACTTGAAAGAAGCTACATTGTTGAGCTGCATAGGTACAGAGGCATTGAGGATTTTCAGGACATTACCTGGGGATACTGACTCGGGTAGTAGTTCAAGTGATGCCACGACCAGTTCCAGGAAGTATGAAGTGGCAGTAGCTAAATTAAGCAAACACTTTGGAAATAAGACTAATGTAGTTCTAGAAAGATATCGATTCTTTACCAGGAAACAACTCAAAAATGAGCCGATTGATGTGTATGTGGCAGCATTGAGAGGTCTCATCGCAACATGTGATTTTTCTGGTATAGCTAATGAGTACCTAAGAGATCAGATAGTTCTACATGTTGCTGATCCTAAAATACAACAGAGACTTTGGCAAGCGAAAAATCCAACTTTAGAACAAACATTGGAGATTGCAAGATCCATTGAACTGGGAGATAAATGCATGCGTGAAGTACAAAATAAACAGGAGGCACTTGATAAGTGTGCAATTCAGGTTGTGCAGAACGAGAGCCCAGATAAAGATGAAGAGTCATTGATTGCTATGGTAAAGAAAATAGTGAGATCGGATAGGGGTGCGAGCTCATGGCAAAACAGAGGTACTCTTTCCAGATATCAAACCAATTGTGACAGGTGTGGATGGTTTAAGCATGCGAATCCAGACAAAGACTGTCCAGCAGTTAATGCGGAATGCTTTAAGTGTGGTCAAGTGGGACACTATGGCAAGATGTGCAGAAGCATAAGAGGAAGGGGGAGATATTTCATGCGTGGCAATAATTATAGAGGCTATAGATTTAACAGTAGGAAATCTACATCAGGAGTGAGAACTATAGAAGAGGATCAGCAGCCAGAAGGAGTAGTTGCAAATTCTGATGAAATTGGAGAAGCAATACATATTTTGGCTCTTTCATCAAGTGGAAAAGCAGTGGGTCCGTGGGTACCAATGAAAGTGGACGGAGTGACCATACAAATTATGGTCGATACTGGATCTCCGTATACCATAGTAGACAAAGACATGTTTGAAGGAATTTTGAATAAGAAGATGGAGGATTTACATAGGACAAGAGTCAAAGCGACAGGGTATGGCAAATCCCCCATTGATATCGTTGGCAATGCTTGGGTACAGTTGTCTTTTGAAGGGAGACAAACTTACTGCAAGTTATACGTGGCACTCAAAGGTTTTGCCATAGTAGGCTGGTGGGAACAAGCAGCGTTAAAGATCAGAATCCACCCGGGAGAAATCAAGCCTATTTTGAGTATCTTAGATAAGTGTTGTGATTCCCCTGATGGTTTAGTTCAGAGATTTCCGGAAGTATTTAATGAAAAGATTGGAGTACTCAGAGGCTTTAAGCACCGCATTGTTCTGAAAAGAGGAGCGAGACCTGTGGTGCATAAGTTGAGGAACATACCAGTTGGAACACGTGATCCTTTGAAGAAAGAATTGGAAAAATTGTGCTCTCAAGATATCATTGAACCAATAGAAAGTTCGGAGTGGTTGTCCCCCATTGTCATAGTAAGGAAGCAGGGGGGGGACATTAGGATGTGTGTTGATCTAAGAGACTTGAACAACAATATATGGATTGATCGACATCCCCTGCCGAATATAGGAGAAATGGTCACCACCTTGGAGCCGGCCAAAAATTTTTCCACACTAGATTTATCATCAGCATATCATCAGGTTGAACTAGAAGAAAATTCCAGACATCTGACGTCATTTATAACACCCTTGGGGGCTTTTCGCTTCAAAAGGATGCCGTTTGGCCTAGCGTCGGCAGCTGCTGTCTTTCAGAGACTAATGCAACATTTATTTGAAGGGTTACCTGGAGTGTACTATTTCCAAGATGACATTTTGATATCAGCTATGACAGAAGAAGATCACGATGCCAAGCTCCTGGGAGTGCTCCAAATATTACAACAGAGAGGTCTTACGTTGAAGATTGAAAAATGCAAAGTGAAAAAGAGTGAAGTGACTTATTTGGGTCATTGCATTGATGCCGAAGGGATTAAGCCTAAAGAGGCTTTAGTGGATACTATATTGAAACTTCCTGAGCCGTCGAACAAAGATCAATTGAGAAGCTTGTTGGGCTTAACGGAGTACTATGCTAAGTTCATTGATCATTATACAGACAAAACGACACACATGAGGAACTTGATGAAGAAGAATGTGAAGTTTGGATGGTTTATAGAATGTAAAAAAGAACTGGAAACAATCAAGGAACTAATTAACAGAGCTCCAGTTTTGAAAATGTTTGATTGTGGCGCCAAAACTGTCATATCTGTAGATGCGAGCAATTCAGGCTTGGGAGGGGTACTTGAACAAGTTCAAGACGAGAAAGTTGTTCCAATAGCCTTTGCTTCTAGAACACTGAAAGATGCTGAAAAAAATTATTCTACAATAGAGAAGGAGGCTTTGGCTGTGATGTGGATTTTAGAACATTTTAAAGGATTAATATGGGGTATTCCCATTGAAGTTAGAACTGACCACAAGCCATTGATTCATATTCTAAATCCAAGAAATCCACATTTAACATCTCCTCGCATAAGAAAATGGATTCTTGTTATAATGCAGTACAATCTTTCTATCAAATATACTCCAGGCAAGAGTAATGTAGTTGCAGACTGCTTGTCCCGTTTACCATGCTCCTCAGGTGATGAAGGAAATGATATGGACGAAATGGAAATGGACAGTGTCATTGCACAAATACATCCTGGTTTCACTAAGGAGGATTGGATGGAAGCGGTCAAGGCAGATGAAGAACAGGAACAATTAAGATTAGCGATAAGGAGTGACTGGAAGGACGTTCATGAAGGGATAGTGCCATGGGAAGGCAAGAAGGAGGAAATGTCATGCAATGAGACCTGCATATATCGGGGTGATCGCATTGTGCCACCCACGAGTGTGAGAGAGAAGATTATGCAAATAGCACATGAAGGACACATAGGGAGAAATCTCACTAAAAGAAGAGTAAGAGAATTATATTGGTGGCCCAGGATGTGGAAGGAGTTGGAAAACTTGGTGAAGGAGTGCACTGCATGTGCGGTGAGTGACAAGGGAAAAGTTGTCAGAGCCACACCTTTGCAACCCATAGAAATACCACTATCGGTGTGGACAAAGTTAGCCATTGATATTTCGGGACCATTTGAAATATTGGAGCCACATAAGGTCTACATTATAGTGTTGATTGACTATACCTCTAAGTGGGTTGAATGTGGCATTGTAGAGGGGTCTATGTCGGCAATAAAAGTCAAGAGATTTATGGAAGAAATATTTGACAGGGAAGGAGAGCCTCAGGAGTTGGTATCAGATAATGGAGCACAATTCATGGCAAATGATGTACAAGATTTTCTCAAGGAAAGAGCAATTAGACATAGAACCACTGCTTTATACCACCCTATGGCTAATGGATTAGTTGAGAGAATGAATAGATTTATCAAAGACACTATTCAATTAGCAGTTGCAAACAACATTTCTTGGAGAGAGACTCTTAAAGAAGCCTTGCTCACATATAAAGTCACGCCACATTCCGCAACAGAAGTAGAACCATTCACAATGATGAGGGGAAGAGTGGCTACCAACAGGCTGAGACCAGCTTGGTTAACAGAAAGAAACAATAGAGTTGTGGACATGGAAGCTGTGGTGGAGAGAGTGAAAGAGAAACAAACAAAGTATAAGAAATATTATGACAGGCAGAAGAATGTGAAAGAAAATACCATAAAGGAAGGTGATTGGGTCAGAGTGAAAGATCCCAGAAAGGTTATGAAGGGAGAATCCAAATATCGTGACCCGCAGATGGTAGTGAGTTGTTCCGGGAAATCCGTAATATTGGAAGATGGAAACCGTTGGTCATGTAATGATGTGGTCAAAACAGATGGGGAGGTAAAGCGAACTTTAGACAATGTCAAAAGAGTGGTGTGGCGAGATGTTAACAAAAGTAAAGAAGAGGTAACAAACAGACATGCCAATGTTACAGAGGTGAGGAAGGACTGTACAAGTATGGCAAAAACCAGAAGCAGAGCACCATATGTTAAAAAAGACTTCATGTATTATTAATAACCTTTTACAAGAGGCCAGCGGCTACTCCTGGGAAGAAGAGACTAAATGTATCCTTTTACTTGTGAGGGTGTAGCCGGATGTTTTGAGTTTCTTGCTAATAGTTTTTCGTTAGCTAAGAATATGATAGTTATCTGTGTAAATATAAGGGGGGAAGATGTTGTATAATAACTTGGTGATTGCATCACCATGTAGAACCTTTGCTAGCTTGGGTTCCAGATGACGTTGTCTGTGTGGCTCGTGACCGAGCTACAAGGAGATAACGACATCGGAGCTGGATGGCTGCAAGGGAACTCTCCTTTAGTGAATTAACCCACTGAAATACATAGACGGGTACGAGTCGTGAATTGTGCTGTGGAATACGTAAGGAATGAACATAATATATATATGCGTATTTACTGTATGAATGTTTACTGCATATATCCTGTAGTCTTATTTCTATACACACAGCAGAATTCTATGCAGCGCTCCAGCGATCAGATTATGTGATGCAGGATTTGACGAACATACATCCCGTTGGTGTTACCGAAGTCATGAATACATGCGCACTGACGCGCCATATACCCAAGGTAATGTGATGTCATCACGCACGCACGTGCGCGTGCAGGTGAAGTCATGGGGTCCAAGGCCCACTACTTAGTGGGCGCAGGAAGGTGGCAGACCCTTCCTAGCATCTTGGTGCAGATGGGCGTTGCCCGTTCAGATTAGAGACTGAAGACATCTAGTGAAGCTGAGATGTGCCGGCATTCGCAGTTTACCTTTTGTTTTATTATTGAATTTGATCCTTGCTAAACATCACAATCGTTTGGTAACTGTGAGATACTCTGACATTAACCTTTCAGCAGCATTTTATCATTTGGCTCTTTTTGACCTTGAGTATTGCTAAGCATTATGAGCATCCACCACACCAGAGATGTTAAACCGCACTGTTTAATATGAAATAGATCAGTGCTGACACAGATTGGGGGTGCCGGAATAAGGACCCCACTCAGACCACTGCTATTATTATTTCTTATTATGTAGATTGTTGTGAACTCTCCCTATTGTCATTAAGTTGGCTCAGCACTCAGACACAGACCTGCTGTGGATCCATTGTATTGTTCAGGCGGTGTGATGGGCGCACCCGTGCCTCGGGCCGCATTGTACTAGTACATACACGCATGCATCCACTGACACCAGTAACCACACGTCCGTATGTTCCAGGGTCCCGGCGGCAACTCCCTCACGGACTGTCTTTATTGCCAACGCACATGCGCGGCCAGAACGAGGCTCGCGCATGCGCACAATCACCTAAAGGACTAACATCCCTTTTTTTCTTTAAATAAAACAATGTAACAAACAACAACTTTAACTTGCCATCCAGTGGGTTGCTGACCTGTGCCAGTCTCGTGTTCAGTCTCCTGAGTCCAGGACGTAGTCCTTGAGCTGAACAGGTGGGTTGCGACTCTGTTGCGTCGGATACCGCCTCCCGCTCCTCGGGATAGGTGGCGGGGTCACCACCACTGGCGGCGGGTCCACCACAGTGTCTCCTTCAGGGTTCTCGACGTTGTCCTCCTGCGATGCCGATTCCGTTGATCCCATTTCTTGGGGCTTGATGTTGACCTTTTTGAAGAATGACTTATTTCTGGTGACAGTCCCTCGCTCGCTAGCCACGGTTACCATCGACCCCTTCACATGGGTGACGGTCCAGGGTTGTGGTTCGTATGGCAGTGACAGCTTCCCTTCGGGTCTGCGGTTTCAGACTGGCACAGAGTCTCCCACGACTACTTCCTTGTCTTGCAAACCCCTCCTGCCACTTTCCTTCACGTTGTGGGCCTCTCGCTCTTGCCTCACTCGGTCATTGTCTATGACCCCCGGCTCACGGCCCTCCACTTCCGGGAGGAGTCCTCTCGGGCAGCGCCCAAACAACGCTCTGGTGGGGTGTTGTTTTATACTCCCTGAGAAATTCAAAGAGGTTTCTCTTCAGTTCACCTCCACCATTGGCCGCTATGTGAAAGACCTTATTGAGCGTCCTCATGAGCCTCTCAGCTTCGCCATTCGCTCGGAGCCAGAGCGGTGAAACTTTGCGGTGCTGGATCCCTTTTTCCTTCATAAATCGCACAAACTGGCTTCCGGTGAAGGGCAGTCCATTATCTGAACACAGGCTTTCTGGGAAGCCGTGCGTGGCAAACATTTTTTCCAGGGCCAGGATAGTGTGTTCACCTGCGGTTGAGTCGACTAGCTCCACCTCTGGATACCTTGAATATTGGTCAACCACTGCCAAAAAGTACATGTCCCTCCCAGTTGACCCGAAGTCGGCATGGACCGTGCCCCACGGCCTTTCACTCCTCTCCATGGAGTTGATCGGTGGTGCTCTTTCAAGGGGGCTCGCTGGTTGACACGGGAGGCACCCTTTCACGTGTGACTCAACCAGGCCTTCAAAGTCCGGGAACCATACTTTTGGTTGCAGTCTTGCCTTTGTTTTCGCTACCCCTTGGTGCCCTGTATGGGCCAGCTCCAGCACCCTAGCACTTAGCGCTTGAGGTATCACTTTCTGCCGTCCCCGCAGCAGCAGTCCGTCATCTGAGATTGACAGTTCATCACAGACTTTCCATAGCGACTGGTGGTCCTTCTGGGCCCTGTCTTCCCGCCTACTGTTGTTCTGCAGGACATCTCTCCATTCCCCGCTGCGAATCGCGGCCTGGATGATTTTGAACACCTCATCCTTGGATGACTCACTTGCCACAACCTCCCTGGCCAAGGCTACCGGCATCGCCCCTTCAACGATGCTGTGGATGAATTCTTGGCAATCCACCACCTCCCCTTGGCCTATCGTGCGGTCCTTGTTGGGGTGGCGGGACAGGTAATCCGCCGGGTTGTTAGTCCCTGGCCTGTACACTAATTTGACGCCATATTCGATGAGAACGAGCATCCACCGTTTTATCCGTGGAGGGGGCTTCGAGGACACGCGCGCTAGGATGGGCACGAGAGGCTTGTGATCTGTTACGACAGTAACCGGCTTTTCGAGAATGTACAACCGAAAATGCCTGCAGCCCCACAAGATCGCAAGTGCCTCCCTCTCAATCTGCGAGTAGCGTCTCTCTGTCTCTGTAAGGGCCTTATTCCCATATGCGATGGGTAGCATTTCATCCCTGGCATCTGCCTGCATGAGAACTACCCCTAGGCCCACGGGACTAGCATCCATGACGATCTCAGACTCTGCAGTGGGGTCAAAGTACGCCATCGTGTCCTGGTCAGATAGTGCTCTCTTGATCTCCAAGAACGCCTCCTGTGTACACTTGTCCCAGACCCACATAGCGTCATTCTTGGTCAGGGCCCGCAGGGGTTCAGAGAGCGAGGCCAGTCCTTTGATGAATCTACCACAATAATTCACCACCCCCAGAAAGCTGCGCACCTCCGTGGGCGACTGGGGCGCCGCTGCCTCTCAGATGTCCTTGATCTTTTCCGGGTCTGGAGACACCCCTCTCGCGTGGAAAACAAATTAAAAAAAACCAATACGGTCCCTAAAGAACTTGCATTTCTCTCAATGCAGGGTGAGCCCTAGGTCACTCACCCTTTGCAGGGTCGCCTCCCGCCGCTTCATGTGCTCAGCGTGGGACGTAGCAAAGGAAAGAATGTCATCACTCATATTAATAACACCCTTGAGTCCTGCCAGAGCACCTCTGATGGTATTTTGGAAAACCTCTGCGGCCGAGGATATGCCAAAACTGAGGCGCTTGAACTGGTACAGACCCTCGTGTGTGGTAAAGGTGGTAATGTACCTCGAGTCTGGGTGCAGTTCAAGCTGATGGTAACCTGCTCCCAGATCCAGCTTAGAAAATATCTTGGCTCCCTGCAGTTCGCCGATAATGTCGTCAAGCGTGGGAGTCAAGTGGCGTTCACGCTTGATAGCTGCATTTGGAAGCCGCAAGTCTACGCAGATGCATACCGCGGCAGGTTGTTTGGGCTTTGGTGCCACAACGATGGGCGAGACCCATGGAGTCGGCCCCTACACCCTTTCAATGATGTCCATACTGAATAGTGTTTTGAGCTCATCCTCCACTTGGGACCGTAGGTTGAATGGAATCCTACGGTGTTTCAGCGCTGTCGGCCGTATAGTCTCATCAATGTGCAGCCGCACTGCTTCTGCCTTCAGCTTGCCTCTCCCCTGAAAGGTGCTAGCAAACTTCTCCAGAAGCGTATCAATGTCCCCAATGTCCCCTTGGTAGACCTCCAGTGCAAGTGCACAATGTCCAACACAATGTCCAACGCTTCCGAGGCAGCACAACTTAACAGGGAACGTGCTTTTATCACTTTGCCTCCACGGGACACTGGGGCCACAAATACCCCCTTGATGGGCAGGGGAGTGTCACCTCCAAATGTGTCACCTCCAAATGTGAAAATTCTGGCTCTCGACTTGTCCATGTCTATGGCCAGCACACACACTGAGGCCCCTGTGTCTATTAGCACCTGTGTGGGGGTCCCTTGAATGTCTACAACGCACGTCGTTTGTCTGCGTTTCTTCGTCCCTGTAGCCAGATTTGAAATGAAGAAGACCTCTTCATCTTCCTCTTCCTCCACGTCTATGATGAGCCTCTGGGCCTCTTGCTCCAGCGCGGCGACACTACGCTGTCTCCTGAAACCACCACCTGACCTGGCTGGCCCTCTCTGCGTGGCAACCGGGGCAGCGGCCCGACACATCCTGGCATAGTGTCCCGGCGTGTTGCATCTCCCGCAGACTCTCGTTTTTGCTGGCCAGTCTTCTGAGTGCGGCAAGTCATACCCAGTACTGGCAAATGGCAGAGCCACCCTGTGGGGATGCCGCTTCCTGCCTCTTTTGGCTCCAACAGGGTTTTGATTGAGTCTGTCTCCCCACAGCAAAGGCCTCCTCGTGTTTGCCTGGGCGTAGTGCTGCGTCCATTTTCGCCCCTCTACTTTTGGCGAGCTCGTACACCCTTCCATTCTCCAAAATTTGAGCTACAGTCATGCCCGGCTCCCTCAAAATCTGCCTCTGTAGTTTGCCGGAGCTGCAGCCCTGGATCAGTTGATGGCGAACCATCACATCTGTATCTGCCCATCTGCACGTGCTTGCTAGCTGTCTTAGGCGTGCGCAAAACTGATCTAACGTCTCGTCATCATGCTGCTTCTCCCCGCACATGATAAACCTGTTAAAGTCAACATTAGATAGAGGGATAAAGTGATCATGGCGTGCAGTTTTGACAGCAGTGTAGGTTGCAGCTGGTAGGGTGAAGGATTCGTAAATACGTAGTACTTCTGTACCTGCTGAATATAGTAGGGTTGCTACTTTCGCATCATCGTCTGTTTCTCCGGTAGCAGCGAAGAACATATCAAGTTTTTTGATCCATAGAAGCCATCTTGGGCCCAATTTTGAAGGTGGGCCTGATGTGTCGAATTCTTGCATGGGTTGTAAGGAACCATGCTGCCTTCTCACCACTCTAGCCGCCGCAGGAGCTTCTCCGTCACTGTCCGCCATCTTCACAGGTCGCACAGGCACCTCAATCTGTGGTAGAAGCCACAAACCTGTCTGAAATTGGCTTCGACGAATCTGGACTCTTGAGCTGAGGTACTGTGGTGATGTCCTTTGGCTGCTTCTCTCCTAAAACCTGTATGCCCAGGTCAGAAGTGCAGTCCCCTCAACTGGGGGGGGGGCTGCAGGGTGTCCAAAAATTAAGGAATTGTTTCCTTCAGTATTTGGGCAGCGCATGAGTGCCCTCGCGGGCCGCTACTGCCGTACATACCGAAAACAAAATGGCCGCCATCACTCGTGTGAAGTTCGTAACACACGCAAAGAGGAAATTCTCATAACAACACGTTTACACGTTACGAGCGTTTCTCTCCCCGTGTCCCGCCTCGTCGCCAATGTGATGGGCGCACCCGTGCCTCGGGCCACCCTGAACGAGTACATACACGCATGCATCCCACACGCACACGTCCGTACATTCCAGGGTCCCAGCGGCAACTCCCACACGGACCGTGTTTATTGCCAACGTGCATGCACGGTCAGAACGAGGCTCGCGCATGCGCACAATCACCTAAAGACGTAACAAGGCGGTAGCTTTATTATACATATGTACAGCATGTACATAGACCAGTTATTCTTGAGGTATTTACAGTGGTATATAAGACTGGACAGGAACAGGGATAGGTAATTACATTACATACAAAGGAGCAGACCCACCGGCCATCCTATCATCCCAGCTAAGGCCTCCAACTGACACTCATGGAACATTCACTCACAGACCCACACAACATTCTCCTGAGCTGCTCATCATTCATGCATCAACATTCTATTAGCAAGCACTCATGGCCAGTGACAAAACAAGACTTACAATATAACATAGATGCTGATGGTTTTGACCAGATCCTGGCTACCGAGCAGGACCTATTAAGACGCAGGTGAAAATGTGTGATGTTTATTTTGTGATTGAGTTATTTGACATTACGGTAGAGAGTGTAGATCTAACTAGAAGGTCTTGATTTCTTTTCTCTCATTTAGTTTTGAACAAGGAGTGTTTATTGAGGTATGATGATTGTAAATACTGTGATATGTTGATGATTACTGTGATAATGTGAACGCCAGCTGGATTTATTTGTTTTTATGTTTCACTGTCCATGTGTTTTGTTGGTTTTTTTCTGATGTTGATATACACTGTAACCTATTATAACTAAAGGGTTCAGCCCTGAAGACAGATTATATCCGAAATGCATAGGCAATTTTGAACCCATTCTACAACACTGCCTCAATTTTATATTAAACAAACTTTGTTACATTGTGATTCCATGTTTTTTCAAATGTGAAAGAGTAATTAGTCATTTTTGTATGTATTAAGAGTTTAAAGCACTTTCAGCTCATTCTTTGAGCAAGGCGAGAGCATGTGGTTCTTGCAGGGGCAATCCTGAAAGAATATTATTTGTATGATTATAGCCCTGTGCCGATGGCTTTTTTGCACCACTGACCTCTGATGATCCAACAATCAGAATTAATTAATATAGACAAGGAAACAAGTACATTAAATGGACAAGAGTATTAGGAAATTAGCAGTGCCCACCTTTATTTGGTTCACTCTATTTGAACTGCCAGATGCCCACAAGCCGAACACTTAACCCCTCATAATTTGACTGATTGTTGTGGTCCTGGTTAGGCCCAGGCAAAGGCCCGGAGAGGGGGCGGCTGCCAAGGGGTGCCGGGGGGAGCACAAAGCAAGATTTCCTGTGATTTGTACTATGAGGTGCACAGGGTGATGGCAACAAATCTAGTTATGTGCCGGGTAGGGGCTCCTGGGTGTCTGGGATCAGAAAAAGCACCTCCCATCTCAGAGGGCCAGTTTGACCTTGAAGGTATCCACTGAGCTCATGTCCAACTACCGGCCGCATATCACGTGAGTTGTCCGTGGGAGGGAAGCATTCTCAAATGGCCCACCTATTATGTTCACAGGACCCAAGGTGGCAAGGCCGAAAACCATGTGGAAGAGGATTGGCATAAAGTAACTATAGCCAATCGGTCGTGGCCCTGTTGGGGATGGGTGGTATGTACATGGGGGATAGCCAATGAGTTTGGGGAATGAGCACCCTATACTGTATGCATCATGGGTGACAACATTGTCTGTTATAATGTGTTATCTGCCGTGTGCTAACCAGTGCACTCTGTGGCAGTCGGGATTAAATGCCCCTACTGACACGCTTTTTTCTTTCTGTATGAGAAATAAAACATTGTTATCCTTGAAAAGGTGCACCAAGCTTTTTTCCTCACAGGATCGATTTTTACTGTCTGGCTCTTGGTGGTCTGCTTTACAGTTGTAAGAAAAGGATGGGGAGCAGAAGGATGGAAAAGACATCAGTGGTAGAGGAAGAGGTGGAAGGGGCTAAAGTAGAAAAAGGTGTGGTGGATAAAAGTCTGCAGTAAAGAGAATGCAAACAAAGGGTTTACGGGGATGAATTTGCTGATGGCTTCAGAGTAGAAAAAAGCAGATGGGTGGTGGATCGAAGAAAGGTAGTTGTCGGAAGAACAGTTAAGGGACAGGGAGGGCAAGACTTTAAAGAAGAATACTAAAGAGAAGAAGGGTTCAAGGAAGGAGACTAGCTTTGTAGCAGTGCCATATCTTTTCAGATGGCACCCAGTTGGCTTTTTAACCAGGAACTGTACATTCTCTGACTTGTGGACCTATAGTTATTGAAATACCATATTTTAGAATGGAAAAATTAAACCAACTCCCAGAATGGAAACTGCTATTGGCTGAAAAGCTATCGCTGACTGAAGGTGTCAGATATATGAGGGGGAAAGGAAGGGCTGAAGGAAAACAATTAAGAAGAGAGAGTTAGCAGAAGGAGGATTAAGGGGAGAGTTAAGGCCAGCAGGAGAAGGAAGGTGAGAAAAGGGGTGGTGTGGTGGAAAAAGAAAATGCTTGTGGAAGAGGGGAAAGTATGGGAAGGGATGTTTGGAGGTAAATGGTGCAGGGTACTGCTGCATTCTGTTGAATAAGGGAAGCAGTATAACAATTGCATCATGGCACATAGTCCTGCTGAAGCAGAAAAATAAGCAAAGGTAGACGGACAGCACTAACCCGCTTCAAGGCAGATAATTTAATTACAAGATCTGCACAGCACAATTGAAAAATGCCATGAATGTAGTAATTGGAATTTGAAATGTATTATAAAATAAGTAATCTACCATACCTGAGTGAGACTGGATTCTAGGTGCTTGGCTTAGTCTGAATTGGTGTTATGGAAAAAGGAACTCTTTAGATATTAAGGGGAGAAATATGGAGCAGTCTTCAGAGGCAAAATAATAGAGGGAGTGTGATGGAGGCGGCCCAAATAAGTGATTTGTGAATTGCAAGCTGATCTTGCAAATCTTCTAGAGACAGTGATGCATTTTCCACAATGAATCTGAACACTGTATATGCTTTACCCAATACTAGGCATCTAATAATAATCAAATAGGTTCTATATTTATTTAGGCACTCTTTCTGGTTCAGGCTGTGCTAAAGGGATGAGGAGAGGCGTGTGAGGCATCACTTCGGCACGCCTAACCCCCAACAGAATGTGACGTTTAATGTTCTCTCAACTAGCCCCTTTCTCCCATTGCCCAATGATAATCATATATAGCTCTCTCACAATTTTACAACAAACAAACACCAGAGAAATCCCCAAAACCTGAATTATCGGACAAGTGCTGCATTGCACCCTGGACGCGCGCGCGCGTGCGCGCGTGCGTGCGTGTGTGTGTGTGTGTGCGCGCTGCAGTATCGCTCTCCATGCTGTGCCTGTACATTGTTGGTAATCCTGCTTTGCTGCCCGTGTTACATGTTTGAAAAGTGTAAAGGGGCCCTGCTCTGCTGCTTGCCAAGCTACATGTACACCAGTTTCCTTTGCAAGGGCCTGTACTGTTCCTCTTCATTCTGTACATATAACCTGTTCTGAAGTACGACTAAGGGGCGATTGCTCGGTTGCTTCCTGTCATCCAGCTATTTAGTGAGTGAGGTTGTTTTGCTCTGCTGCGGACTGTACTCTACCAATTCTGTGTATGCGAGGAAAGCCTGTGCTGTGCCACTTCTGCGCATAATGGAAGCTTGCACTGTGTCTGATGGAAACATGCAATGCTGCTATCTGTGTTAGAGAAACATGCACTGTTTCGGTTTAATACGTAACCTCTCCTGTATGAGTAAACTGCAACTCCTTATGCTGCATTTTTAGTGAGTGAAGCTTTCACTGCTAGTGCTGTGTGTGTTTATTTTAAGCCTGGAAGATCCTGGGCGTAGCACTCTCTTAATTACAGCTCAACCCTGCAAATGGATAAGGACCGCTAGAAAAGTGGAAGGTTGTGAAGTCAGCTGCTTGTTCGATAGAAGAGTTCATGAAAAAGTATATCGTATTGTAATGCAACCATGGAGATATCACCAGGGGGCAGTATTCCTTGCACTCATTTGTACACGTAGGTGATGTGAAAATGTACCTTACAAACATCAAGGAATTGCACAACACTTGCATTGTAATTTGTTTGGTGCAACTAGATATTTAAGAATCCTAAAATAGGAGACCTCCATATACAACTGTCAGGGAATTGCCCAAAACCGGGTGTTTAATGAAACCCTTACAGCGAGAACTTTACATAAAATGCATAGATTTTTATCATAGAAGGTCCAAGAAATATTAGCTAAAGTTATATATTACTTTGCATGACACATGTAATACCTTTGCTATGTGCCAATGCTGTCAAAACGTCTGCTCTACACTAGAATGGAGGTGCCGTAGCCCTTCAAGGGAATTATTGTCACATTTGTCACACAAAGTAACCACATCAAGGACTAAAAGTGAGGCGTGACAAGGGCAATCGCCATTGTGACGGATACTACAACGCTCTGCGCATAGTTACCCTGCCTAGGAGCATCGGAGCACTACACCGTTGCAAGCCGTAAAAGGTGAAAACGTCCAGTAATGGATAATTTACAACATTCTACAGCTGTTTGTTACACTTTTCCAGTCAGCCTTAGGGTGTCTATTGGCCTCATTACAATGTTTCCGGACCGGAAAACTACAACCCTGCGGGTGGGTGCCGTCCCGCCTGCCAGGGTCAGACCTGGCAGGCGGGATGGCACCCGCCGCAGAGTTTCACGGAAGCACCGGCACCGTTGCAAATGGTGCCAGTGCTCCCGTGGTCCCCAGGACTCCATGGGAATGTGGACTTACAAAATTACCAGCGCCTGTCTTCCCAGCCACCGGGGTTGTAAAACCCCGGTGATACCGGGAAGTCAGGCTGCAGTAATTTGTTTTGAATCTGGCAGCAAGCCACCGGTATAACCGGCAGGCTTACCGCTAGACTCGAAATGAAGCCCTATGTGTGGCTTTGTGGAGATAGCATTCCTGATGTTAATTCTTATTCTGCCAGATATGATCATTGTCTCTAATTCTCTTGTTATTTCCGAACCGTAAACGAGTGTGAGAGGCCCTTACTGAGAATGCACATGGTTCAAATCACCTGGTTTATGGAATGTATTCCACTCATGAGGGTCTACAACCACGTTTTAGCTTGCTGCTCCCTTCACAGATTAGAAATATCTATGTGCACATCAGTTTGATCCCACCCACAAGAGCAGTCCAGAACCGAAATGCTAGGCATTTCTCCTTTCAACAAGAGTACCACCGCAACTGCCCAGATGGGTAGGACCAGACTGATATGCAAATGGTTGTGTCTCCTCTGTGAAAGGTGCAGTGAGCTAAAATGTGGTTTTAGACACGCCTGATTGGGAGGCCAGAAACCTTGGAGTCATCTTCGACGCCTCTCTTTCCTTACTCAGTCACATTCAAGACCTTGCGAAGAAGGCCAACTTTCAACTCTACCTCCTCAAAGGAATTCTTCCTTTCCTCACTTTCCCCCAGAAGCTCAATGTCTCTAGAGCTCTAGTTCACGCCATGCTCGACTGCTGCAGTAGCCATTTCCTGAATCTGCCCCCTTCTTCTCTATGACCCCTCCAGTTAATCCAGAATAGGGCTGTGAGACTTATCCTTGGCATCAAGCCCAGGGACCACATCTCTTCAGCCCTAAAAACTCTCCACTGGCTCCCGGTTGCTGCAAGGATCAAATTCAAATCCCTCTGCATCATCCATAAGGCTGTCTGGGGCCGGGGATCAAGCTATCTACAACTGGCTCTCACTAAATACTCTCCCTCCAGATCTTTACGTTCTTCCGGCACCAACTCTGTGTGTCAAGCGCTTTGCCAAACAGGGAGCTGGTGGCCGATCTCTTTCCTCAGCAGGCTCCCTCCTATGCATCAGCCCCCCCCCTTCCTCTTGAGCCGGATCTCCTCAAATTCCAGAAGCTCCTCAAGACTTTCCTTTTCACCTCTCACCTCCTTCTTCTCTCCCCTGCTAAACCCCACTGCTGCTGATATTGGTAACCAGGGCCCTTATGTGTCCTCCTGGGTCCTGACTTCTCCCACCCAATCGCCTATACCACCACAGTCCTGCACTTGCATATCTTTTGGCAGCTGACCCCTTTCACTCAAACACTTACAGCTGCTTCACTCCCTAGCAATTCCCTCTGGGTACACCTAGCACTTCCCCCCCACTCCCTCATCCCTTCTGTCCCTCTGCACTTGTATGTTCTGAATGCTCACAGGGCCTAGTAGGTCCGCCTCTATCTTTCATTGTTTCATTTGATTTTTATTCCCATGTTGCCTCGCTGTTGCCCTGTGGGCACTTTGAAACATAATTTACTTGATGTATAAGCGCCTTACAAAAGCATAATGAATAAATAAAAAATAAATAGACAAACTTACCCGTATAACATGTTATTTGGCCATGTTCGCTTTCAGAAGAGGGACACCCACACCTTTGCTTAGTTCAGAACCATCTTGAGTGTGGCAGACGTTGCATGTAAGAGTGTGAATTTACTTAAGGGTTCTAATAAGGTAATTAAAACATGAGGTATGTGGATGTCTTTCACATGAAATGTACGGCCTGGCGAAGCACGTGAAGAGGTTGGACACATTTGGAGCAGGATGGACCAGGTATGGTGGTGGAGTGACTAAGTGACCATTTGCCTAGAGCAGTAAAAATCCTTGATAAGTGTTTGGGGTTGATAATGTTAGGGGAGGTGTTGAAGAGTTGGACAAGGCTGTAACATCAGGATGAGGTGGAGCAGAACTGGAAGAGACAGTAACATAAGAATTAGGTGATATTAGGATTAGGTGGTGAAGAATTGAAGGTGAGGTGGTAACATCAGGAGGGGTGGTGAGGAATTGGAGTAGGTGCAAATAGGAGGGTGGAGTGGCGAATTGGAGAATGTGGTAACATCAGAAGGACGTTATCATATCCAGAGGAGGTAGTTCAGAGTTGGAGAAGGTGATGACATCTTGAAAAGGTGGTCACAAAGACAGTGAGGGCTGGAAGGAATCAGGAAGCTGTGTTGGCCCAAGTGACGATTAAATAAATTGCACTTGGACATTCATTTAGGTGAGGTTGGTTTGATAAATGGTTAACAGCAGCAACTGCGAGACGAACACAAGAACATACACCAACAAGGCACTTCAGACAAATCCTGATCCCGCGTTCCTCCCACCCCCAGTGCATCGTCTTATTTAAATTGTGCATACACAGCAGTCTATGAGCAAGGCAAAAGAATTTGACTCCATTAAAGAGGTTCTCCCTCTTGCCAATTTAAATAATAGCACTCTTATGTAAAAGCAGTTGAACTCAGCACTATCCACAACTCTCCCTATGCCTCCTAAACGATATTAGCGCAGCTGTGCACTTACATCCCAATTAAACTTGAAATCCTTTATCAGAGCTTTGCTTGAAGCTAGGTCAACTTGAGCCAGGATGGACATTAGATGGGTGTGCAGCATTACCTAAAACCAAGGCTTGTGCTGCCATTGGCAAGCATGTGGATATCTCACTTCTGTGCGCCAAAGCAGCACTCATCTTTTCAGCAAGCATATTTATTTTAAGATGGAGTTCTCTAACTATACTACAGTGGGAAAGGATTATAAGGCCTAATCTTAAATTAATACCAGATTTTCTTTGTTTATTCTTTCCACCAGTGTTTGCACACTCTTCCTTTGCAACTTGACCACTCATTTCATCCTACTGCATTTTTCCTCTACAATACCCCCTTTTGAGACTAATACACTAGCCTCACACTAGTGGTGGGGGTAGCCAAAGATTGTATGGATAGCGCTGAGCCAGCAAAAGATGCATACCTTGTCATCTGCCTCCCCACCCTCATTCACCAAACCCGTAACTCTCATTCTGCCTCACCAACCCCTATGACAAAAAAAGAGTACCAAACATCCTTTTCCCTGCCCCACACAACAAAAACCTACACCTGATGGTCTGCCTGTCCAATAACTGAACAACTATAGCTGACACCCCAATTCTGGAAGATACGGCACAGTGAAATTAAATGATTTTTCCAAGGCTCACACGCTGTCTGTACAACAGGGAAACCCCCAGTCTGCACGTTAGCTAGTTTAGCACATAGTTGCTAATCTCTGATATGTCTTTGTTAATGTACAGTTTTAAGGAGCCAAAATAATGCATGGTTTCCTAAACAGGACTTAAAAGTATAGAAACCTCAATATTAACCAACCTGACAAATACATAAGACCTCATTTTATGCACAATGAGTGCTTTAATTCACCATTTTGAAGGACCCACTACACATACCAGAATGTAAAGTATCTTTTATCTGAACAATCCCCTATGTTTCACAACTGTACTTTCACGGCTTAGAAACACAAGTAAAACTGCATGAAAAGGTATGCTACTTGGTATGCTACTTGTAGTCATTGCTTCACAGAGACTTGGAGCTGGTTATTGTGCACAGCTTCTAGCTGGGGACCTATCATCAGACTTTCAGCAGGCACAAGTGGGAGCAACTGGCAACACTCATATGTCCTTGATGGTGGGGGTTTGAGGACAAAAACTAAAGGGCTGTGTGGCAGGTGGAATTCCTGCCGTCTATGCATGAATCCTCTCCTTTCCTGAGACAAGTTTGACCTTCTTCTACATCATTCACAAACTGGGTAGTATGTGGCGACCCTTGGTTACTGCTATCGCTTGGGGTAGAGTCAAGTAAGTTGTCCTGACAGGCTACACATACAATGAAGCAAAATGCTGCAGGCAAGCCCTTTTACCCATCTACAGTGTAGAGCACCTATTTCACTTTTCTGTTATAATCGAAATGTGGCTCACAAGTTACTGAGCAATGAGCAAGTTACTTATGGGGATACTTGGGCACGTGGAGTGCACATTATAGATGATCAGTAGTTTTATTATCTTTGGATCAAATATTTATGTATTTTTATATATTTAATAGTTTTTTATAAAACGCCTAATACCATACCTGAGTTCGGTTTCTAAGCGTGGATCTGGGATTCGAACCACTCTGCGTGGTCTTGCTTCCAAGACCAGCACGTTGCCCCTGTGCTATCCTCCGTTCACGAGGTAATTCTCTGTTCAAATTCTGTAATTTAATACACTATGTGTAAGTGTGGCTTTTTGTGGGGCGTACATTTAACATAATCCCTTCTAAGTGATGCCAATTGTGGCAGTCAAAGGAAATATGACATATTTAGAGTGATTTTCCCAGGATTGCGTAAATTGATCAAGAGTAGAGGCTAGGTTTTCTGGTTGCACAGTTTGCAATTGTGCAGGTTTCAGATCACACACGTTCCCATGACATCTTTAGTTTTTCACCAACATGCAATTCCTGGCAGGCAAGAGATAAAGAACTCTTTGTAAGTAGATGAATGCATACTGTTTTTGAATTGTCTCTGGGTGGCAGTGTCACCTTCATTTACTTTGAATTTAGACAGTTTTGATCGACAATCTAAAAACAAATCCTTCTGTTACAATTGCTGGTATTTGTCATACAAGAAGAGACCAGGCTGCCTTTCTTTGGGGGGGAATGTAACATCTCTTCCTGTTCGCACCTTCAACTTGATGCTCTGGGGATTCCCAGTGATGATGGACCTTGCCCTTGGGCTCTGGAGGACATTGTTTGAGCTATAAATACATTAAAACCTTCCCCGGCACCAGAGACTGACGGTCTTCCTCCAATCGTGCTGAAAAAGGACCTGTTTGCCTAGGCCCTTTTCCTCAAACCCCACTTTGATGCCATATATTCCTCACATATAGTCCCGACCTTGTGGACTCTGCCTATTATTATTATTCCCATGTATAAGAAGGGTGACCCGAACAATGCGGCCAACTATCGGATGATGGCCTTGACCGATTCATCTTCTAAGGCTTTCTCCATTTTGTTGCTTAGAGATCCGAAGAGATCCGAACACCTACCTAGCCAAAGCAAACATATTATCCCGCTTTCAGGTGGGATTCTGTTCCCAGATGGGCACGCCTCTTAACGCTATCATAGCTAGATATCTGCTGCTTAGCACAAAGGCTTTCCAGGGCAGCAATGTCTATATGGCCTCCCTGAATTTGACTTCAGCTTTTGATTGTGTGGTTCACCAGCGACTTTGGGACAAACTACTTAAGCTTGATATGCCCTCTAAACTGGTACACTTAATTGCAGCTTTGCATCAGAATTCGACACTGAGAATTCGTTTAAACAAGAAAGGGGCTCTTTCTTGATCTATAACAGTGCACTTGGGGCTAGGACAGGGGTGTACATTGGCTCCCATGCTTTTCAATATATACCTTAGTGATATCAAAGATCTATGGGGTGCCCACGATTTGATACTTGTCAAACTGGACCACCTAAAAATGTATTGGTTACCTTCTGTGACTGTGTAAGCTGCAGAACCCCTTCTTCTTCCCGTCCCTCCACACTCTCCTCACCTGAGTCTTCAGAGTTGCCTGCGTTCCGTAGATTCCGCCGGCTCAGGTAGTCCCGTTCTTTTTTAGGTAGCACTTGCCTGTCTCGGTGAGAAGCCACAGTGACAACTGAATAGACAGCCGTCCTGGGGCCCCGTTACCGGGAAGAGGCCGGAATAAAGGGAAAAAACCCACACGTGGGAAAAACCCTTAGGATACTTCTGGCAATGAGGTAGGTGAAGATCCAAGCTTGTAACCAGTAGGACTGGAAGCAGATGCGAGGTCCACAGGGTTGAACACAGGAGAGATGTCCAAAGCGACACCAATGAGAGGTGACGGGAGCCGAAGCCACCACCGGCCCAAGGACCAACCAGGCGCGGTAAGAAAGAGAGAAAATACAGGAGAGAAAACAATGGACAGAGAAAACAAGGGAAAACTGGAGAGCCGCGAGAGAAAAGAGCGGCAAAGAGGAGAGAAAAAACACGCCTGCCGCCGGAGCGGCGAGACTAGAAGGAAAAAGCGAAGTAGTGCCGAGGGATCGGCAAGGAAGAGGCTGCAGAAAAGAAGGCCACCGCAGAAACTGAAACGGCCGTCAGGTAAGTAGAAGGAACTTATCCCAAGGAGAAGGGAAAAGCAAACAGAGAAAACCCGCCACACGCCGAGGCGAGCAGAGGGCAAACGCTGGGAGCGCAAAAACAAGAGCCGCTGGTACAAGATCCAGCAATGGGTTGAAACGCAGCGACTGCCGGGCTAGAAGGGCAGATAAACACCCGGCAGTGCTGTGATTGGCCATGACTTGTTACCAGACACAAAAAAGGGACTAAAACCTATCTACCTGCCGGTTAGCCTCCAACGTGGAAGGAGCCGCCACCCACGGTAGCGATTGCGGATGACAGTATGACCCCCTCCCCTCCTAACCGCCCCAGGCTTCCCTGGATAGCGGCAGTGAAAAGTAGCCAACAACCTTGGTGCATGAACCTGAGAAGCCGGTTCCCATGAGTCCTCCGACTCAGGGTATCCCTTCCAAGACAGCAGGTACTCAAGACGTCCGCGATAATACCTGGAATCACGGACCTTAGATACCTCATACTCATCAGGCTCCGAGGACCGTGCTAGGATAGATCTGGGAATGATTCTATGGTGAAGATCGGGACAGTAAGGTTTGAGAAGAGAGGAATGAAAAAACGGATGAATGCGGCGAAGAGAGGAGGGAAGCCGAAGGCGAAAAACTACAGGATTGACTTTAGAGAGAATAGTGAAAGGTCCAAGAAAACGAGGAGACAGTTTAGAAGGCCTTGTCCATCTGGGCAGAAACCGGGTGGACAACCACACCTGATCTCCTGGCTTCCATACTGGACATTCTTTCCGATGTTGATCGGCACAGGATTTTGTCCGTCTTCTGCTGACCTCTAGACTCCGCATGGCTGAAGTCTGGGCTTCCTTAATATTCCCTAATACCTCTTCTACCGTCGGGGAGTTGGTGTAGCTGGGAACCTCCGGAAACACGGCACGAGGGTGAACCCCGTAAGTGCAGAAGAAAGGAGAGAGTCCTGTAGCGGAATGCCTGGTATTGTTGTACGAGTACTCTGCCGTGGGAAGCAGCGAGACCCAGTTGTCTTGATGTTGAGATATATAACACCTTAGGTATTGTTCCAGGGTCGCATTCAGGCGTTCCGTTTGACCATTGGTCTCCGGGTGAAACCCTGAAGACAGAGCTCTTTCAATGCCCAAACGGTTGCAGAAGGCAGTCCAAAACTTCGAGATATACTGACTTCCCCGATCCGAGATTATCTTATCGGGGAGACCGTGTAGCTTGAATATATCTCGAGAGAAGACCTCCGCCATCTTAGCCGCAGTGGGCAGACCTGGAAGAGGAGAAAAATGTGCCAACTTAGAAAAGGCGTCTACCGTGACCATAATGCAGGTACAGGATTCCGATACCGGCAGATCGACAATGAAATCGGTAGATATGAGACCCCAGGGGCGCGTTGGGAGTTCGACCTGAGTGAGTAGACCCAACGGTTTTCCCAGGCGATATTTGGCTCTGGCACAAATTGGACAAGCTTTGACATACTCGTATGTCTCCTTTCTAGTGTTTGGCCAAAGAAACGTTCTAGAGAGGAGCTCAAAGGTATTCTCAGCCCCTCTATGTCCGGCCGAGAGAGAGTCGTGACTCCACTTCAGGATTCTAGAACGAAGAGGACCCTTGGGAATGTACATTTTCTGTTTGTAGAAAAGCCAGCCACCTCTTTGTTGAAAAGGAGAGGTAATACGTAGGGATAGTTGGGGCTTTTCCTGAATGAGGGCAGTTTTCACCTCTTTAAGGAAAGAGCCAACAAAGGCTAGGATTTGGTTGCGTTTGAACATGGACTCCCTCTTGATTTCCGGATGTTCCTTGGTGGAGTCTTTGCGGAATAAGGCATCCGCTAGACTGTTCTGTGATCCCGGGATATACGAGACTTGGAATTCAAACTGTGCAAAATGATGGGCCCATCTGGCCTGCCTGGAATTTGAACACTCCAAATCTTGCAGTACCTTGAGGTTCTTATGGTCGGTCCTAATCAGAAATGGATGTCTGGCTCCTAGTAGGAGATGGCGCCACTCTTCACAGGCAAGTTTCATGGCCAGGAGTTCTTTCTCCAGTACCGAATAGTTGAGCTGGCTAGGAGAAAGAGTTTTTGACATGTATGCCACGGGGTGTTCCACTCCTAGGATGATCTGGAGCAATACCGCTCCTACAGCTACCGCAGAAGCGTCGGTCTCCAAAACAAATGGTTGTGATTGATCAGGATGCTGGAGAATGGGGGCAGTACAGAACAATCTCTTGAGAGAATCGAAACTCTTCTCTGCCTCATCAGACCAAAAAAATGGAACGGCCACCTTCTTGAGTAGGCGCGTAATCGGGTATACTACGTCCGAAAAGTTTGAGATAAATCTGCGGTAGTAATTCGCTAATCCCAAGAATCTCTGGACTTCTCGGACCGAAGTAGGAGCTGGCCAATCAAGGATAGCATCAACCTTGGTTTGGTCCATGGCCACCCCTTCTTCGGAAAGAATGAATCCGAGATAGTGAACCGAGGGTACTGCAAATTTGCACTTCCCGCCCTTGACCAGCAACTGATTTTCCTGAAGACGAGACAGAACCTGTGTGACGTGTTGAATATGTTCCTCCATGTTAGGGGAGAAAATCAGAATGTCGTCGAGGTATATTATCACCGAGACCGACAGCAGATCTGAAAATAGCCTGTCCATGAATCTCTGGAATGCAGCCGGTGCGTTCACTAAACCGAAAGGCATCACTCTGTACTCAAAAAGACCGTATGGAGTTCAAAAAGCCGTCTTCCATTCGTCCCCATCAGTGATGCGAAGCAGATGATATGCGTTCCTGAGATCCAATTTGGTGAAGATTCGAGCCCCTTGTACCGCCTCAATAATGTCGGTTATGAGTGGCATGGGATACCGATCACGGATGGTAACCTTATTGAGGCCCCGGTAATCGATACAAGGTCTGAGATCAGTCGTGTCTTTTTTCTTGATGAAGAACAGGGAGGCGCCAGCTGGTGACTTCGAAGGTCGAATAAGACCATTCTCCAAGTTGGTATCCAGATAGACTCTTAATGCCTTCTTTTCGGCCTGAGAGAGAGAGAACATGCGCCCAAATGGAACCAGTGCATAAGGTTCGAGATCGATTGAGCAGTCTTCTGGCCGATGAGGAGGTAGCTGAGCGTGAAGATTCTCTTGGAATACCCCAGAGAATTGTGCACAAAAATGAGGAAGCGCGTGAATACCTACAAGATCTTTGGAGAGAACCCTAACTGACTGTTGATCTTCCCTGGTATTGGGAGGAAGACAATTGACCGAACAGTACGTAGAACAAAAACTTAGTCGATTTTCCGTCCAGTTGATATATGGGTTATGCCTGCGCAGCCAAGGAATGCCTAGGATTATGGGGAAATGTGCGGCTCTAATAATGTCGAACTGCAGGGCCTCTGTGTGTTGGTTGATGACCACAGAGAGTTGTTCGGTGGTATGTGTGATTAGTCCAGACGACAAAGGTGTACCGTCCACTCCTTCCACTTTCTGACCCACCTTCCGAACTATCCGAGTGAGCCCCATCTTGTCAGCCCACAGAGTGTCCACAAAATTCCCTGCCGCTCCACAATCCAATAAGGCTAAAGTTTCCACCAGTCTTCCGTTTAGATTCAAGGTAACCAATAGTACCATCAGTCTGGAATCCTCTTCGGATTCTGAAGCCGACACCGAAAGTGTGACATAGGGACGCTGAAAAAGATCGGAGTACCCTCGGCTGCCCGTCCCTATTGACGCCGAGGGTATTCGTTTCCCGCCTTCCTCTCCGGAACCTCAGAGCAGTCCTTCAGTACATGTTGATCGGAACCACAATAGGCGCACAATCCTTTTTCTCTTCTTCGCCTTCTCTCTGCTAATGACACAGGTGCTCTGGTAGCTCCGATTTGCATCGGTTCTTCGCTCTGAGTATAAGAGAAACGTCCAGAGGGAGAGTGTGAAGAAGGGTTCATGGGATTTCCTGATCCTCTTTGCTTTCTGCGTTCTGTCCTTCTCTCTTGGAGACGGTACTCGATGTGGAGAGCGGCAGCAAATAAGTCCGGAAATGTGGGAGAGCGTGGGGATCTGGCTAGCTCATCCTTGATCTCATCTCTCAACCCTCTCCGGAATACCGCATATTGTGCTTGTTCGGACCATCCCGCTCCTGCTGCCAGTGTCTTAAAGGAGGAGATGTATGACAGCACATCTAGAGCACCCTGTCGTGCATCCAGCAGTTCCTCACCTGCAGTAAAAGATAGTTCGGGTCGCTCGAAAGTCTGTTTCAGTAGGTTCTGAAAACCCGAGAAATCTTGTAGAACGGCATTACTGTTAGTAACTAGCGGAGTAACCCAGGCTAAAGCATTCCCTGTCATATTTGAGACCATAAACCCTACTCTGGCTTGGTCCGTGGAGAAGGTGTGTGGTCTGAAGGTAAAGTACACATTGCAGGCCTCCAGGAATTCCTTTACCCTCTTAGGTGAGCCATCAAATCTTCCTGACGAAAGAGCCATAGGAGGCAATTCCGGGGGATGTGAGGGTTCCCGGACCGCTACCATCTGTTTTAGCAGGGCATTCTCCGTCTTGACCCCCTGTAATTCCAGTGACATGGCCTGAAAAGCCTTCCATAACTCCTGAACTTGATCTTCGGCTGACATCTTGGTCCTTAATGGCGTTTCAATCTGTGACTGTGTAAGCTGCAGAACCCCTTCTTCTTCCTGTCCCTCCACACTCTCCTCACCTGAGTCTTCAGAGTTGCCTGCGTTCCGTAGATTCCGCCGGCTCAGGTAGTCCCGTTCTTTTTTAGGTAGCACTTGCCTGTCTCGGTGAGAAGCCACAGTGACAACTGAATAGACAGCCGTCCTGGGGCCCCCTTACCGGGAACAGGCCGGAATAAAGGGAAAAAACCCACACGTGGGAAAAACCCTTATGATACTTCTGGCAATGAGGTAGGTGAAGATCCAAGCTTGTAACCAGTAGGACTGGAAGCAGATGCGAGGTCCACAGGGTTGAACACAGGAGAGATGTCCAAAGCGACACCAATGAGAGGTGACGGGAGCCGAAGCCACCACCGGCCCAAGGACCAACCAGGCGCGGTAAGAAAGAGAGAAAATACAGGAGAGAAAACAATGGACAGAGAAAACAAGGGAAAACTGGAGAGCCGCGAGAGAAAAGAGCGGCAAAGAGGAGAGAAAAAACACGCCTGCCGTCGGAGCGGCGAGACTAGAAGGAAAAAGCAAAGTAGTGCCGAGGGATCGGCAAGGTAGAGGCTGCAGAAAAGAAGGCCACCGCAGAAACTGAAACGGCCGTCAGGTAAGTAGAAGGAACTTATCCCAAGGAGAAGGGAAAAGCAAACAGAGAAAACCCGCCACACGCCGAGGCGAGCAGAGGGCAAACGCTGGGAGCGCAAAAACCAGAGCCGCTGGTACAAGATCCAGCAATGGGTTGAAACGCAGCGACTGCCGGGCTAGAAGGGCAGATAAACACCCGGCAGTGCTGTGATTGGCCATGACTTGTTACCAGACACAAAAAAGGGACTAAAACCTATCTACCTGCCGGTTAGCCTCCAACGTGGAAGGAGCCGCCACCCGCGGTAGCGATTGCGGATGACACCTTCGCTGATGATATTATTTTATTCAATAGGACTCCGCAAGGCCTCCAACGCAAACTTAACATCTTTTATGAGTACACCTTAATGAACAATTTGCTGGCAAATGGGGCGAAATGTAAGGTGGTCATATTTTCAAAAGCTACAAAACCGAAGGTGATGCAGTGGTTTATGGGGCCCGAATGGATTGAATGGGTCCCGGTTATGCGAGAACTGGGATATAATCTATCTAACACTATGTCGATTGTTATGTGGACATCAACGTTAAAGGCTAAAATGTCTCCTCTGCTGTCCCATATGAAGCAGATTATGAAGAAACTCTGTAGATTTTCAATTCTTCCAGCTTTGAAATGCTACTTTGGGAAGAGTGAGCCTGTTCTGCTCTATGGTTTAGATATGGCCTCTTTACATCTTGGTCCTTGTCTGAATTCCATGCAAGGTTCCCTGTGGAAAAAGGTGCTCAGGCTTGATCCTTCAGTCCCTAATGTGGTTATTCACCAGAAGTTGAATTTAATTTCTGTCCAGGCCAGGTTACTTTGGAGACAGTTACTCTCTTAGTCCAAGTTTCTTAGTCCTCCATCCAGCTCCTGTACGTGGATCTGAATCAAATTATGGGTCAATGTTCTGTACCTTCTGTCTCCTCTTTTATGGATAAACTGCCTAAACTACTAGAATGTATTGGTTCTACAGAGTTTGAATTAATAGGAAATCCAGACGCTGTAAAACTTAAATTGTTTAGAAATGACTGGAGGGTCATGCTTGAAACCCTGTCAAACTATTCAATGTACAGGGAGTATACTGGGTTTCCGTGGCATTTTGGACAGATGTCTGCTTATCTCAAATGTTTTCCTTGTTCTAAGATTCAAGCAGAACCAATTCCACACGAGAGAAAGAAACAAGAACTGGTCCACTATTTCCACAGAAATTGTCCATAAAGAGGTCTGTCGTTTTTATGAGGGAGCCACCACCAAAGAAACGTTGAGACATTGGATTTTGGATTGTCATTCCCGGAGTCCGATCAGAGTAACCTGTTTTTCTAAAAACATTTCTTTATTAGTTTTCCAGTTGTATAATAATTAACACATTAAACGGTGAAATAGAACCGCTCAAACAGAAAGACAGAAAGGAAAAACAACGACTTCCCGCATAGGGGCAAAACCCACCCCCCACCCAACCCCTAACTTCCCACCAGGTTAACGGTGCATGCTACAGAACACATCCAAATAGCTAGAACTCCATCTAGGATACATTGACCTTGTACAAAATAAACAAAACCAAATAAAATAAGCCCACAGCCATCGAAGATACTAAAAAAATCATAGTTTCAATAGTCTTCCACCCCGCCCAGGGGTACTTTCCTCATTTTGCTGTGGAGAGAGGGTACCCTCAGAGTCCGACTCGCGAGCCATATAGCTCCTGAAAGAGTACCAAAAGTCCACGGGTCTACAGTTAAGAGGGAGCATTTGGTTGTATTGCGACTCTCTACGCTCATACATCGACATGCAATTTTTCCATTGGTGTATTGAAGGTGCCTGAGATGACCCCCATGCACGTGCCACCAGGGACTTGGCGACCACCTGCTCGATCACCTCAGCCACCGCACCCCAGAAAGTCTGAACATGGGAACAAGACCATGCTACATGGTAAAAATCAGCAGGGGATTGATAGTATCTCCTGCACTCTGGTGACCGGAGGGGGAAGAGTTTATGTAAAGACAGAGGGGAGTAGTACAGTTGGTGTAAACATTTAAAATGTATCAGGCGAAATCTGTTATTACTGGCAATCAATTTAGTCTGAGCAAGAATGCCCCTCCATTGATCCTCAGATAAAGAGCGAGCCATACTAACCTCCCATTTAGCCCTGTAGGCAGAAGAAGGAGAAACCCCAAGCCCCCGTGTCAGACAATACACGGAAGAGATCACTTTCCTAGAGGAGGGCGTAGCTACAATATGCTCTAAAATCGGGGAGGTTACTGGGGCCTCAGGAAAGTCAGGCCAATTCGACTTCAATACCTCGCGGATGCAGAAATATAACAATTGGGTGAGTGGAGTACAGTCACCCCTTGCCTTGAGAGTTTCCCAAGTTATCAATTTCCCCTGTGGTGCCACATGGCCCAGGGTATGAATGTGCAGACTCTGGAAATGTTGAATGAAAATGAGTTCAAATGTAAGGGGGATCCCACGGACCCTATATATGGCCATCCTGGGTGAATACCATGGGCCATTCCCTGCCCACCTCGCCAGACTGTCCCAGGCCCTGAGCGTGACCTCCAAAGGCTGAACTTCCGACTTCATATGGCGCTCTCGAACAGCCCAGAGGTAGCCCCTAAGGTCTTCCGTTTGAGCAATAGCCCTCTCGAGCTGCGAGTGCGGCAGATCATTCGTCGGGGATCACCACCAAACCGAATACTGAATCTGTGCCAACAGAAAGTAAATAAACAAGTTGGGAACCTCAAAACCCCCCTGGGCATATGAACTGTACATTATGCGCAAGGAAATGCGGGAACGCTTCCCCGCCCAGATTAGCCTAGTCAACATAGATTCTATACGAGTCCAGAATGATACCGGGGGCCATACCGGAACGTTATTGAAAACATACAAAAGTTTTGGTAGGACAACCATTTTGACGAGAGAGATACGGGCCGCCTGAGAGATAGGAAGCCGGATCCAAGAATCCACCCGATGTTCCAATTGCTGCAAAGCCGAAACATAGTTTTCCTGATACAAAAGAGCAGGGGTAGTGGACACCCTAACACCCAAATACTGGATTCCCTGTGGGCACTAAGCAAAGGCCTCACCCACATCCTGCGGGGTTACTCCCGGTGTAAGCGGAAGCACCTCAGACTTGGCCCAGTTTATCTGCAGCCCAGACAAATCGCCAAATGCAACTATCTCCCCCATCACGGGTTGCAGGTTCATTCGAGGATATTTTATGTATAAAAGAATATCATCTGCATAGTGTGAAATGATAGATGCAAAAAACCGAATTATCACGCCGCGATGTGAGTGGAATTCTCTCAATACACAGGCCACCGGCTCAATAGCCAGGGCAAATAAGAGAGGGGAAAAGGGACAGCCCTGCCTAGTGCACCGAGTAGGAAAGATAGGAATAGACTGGACCCCATTCGTATACACCCTCGCCTGTGGAGCTGTATACAAAAGGTGTATCCAGGCAAGAACACGTAGAGCCAATACCCGAGCGGCGCAAGACCTCAAACAGGAAAGGCCATTCCACAGAATCAAACGCCTTTTCCGCGTCCAAGGCTACCACCGCAATCGGGACCTCTGGATTCACATTATGCATCATAGTAAATAATCTGTGCAAAT
This sequence comes from Ambystoma mexicanum, assembly GCF_040938575.1. NCBI lineage: Eukaryota > Metazoa > Chordata > Amphibia > Caudata > Ambystomatidae > Ambystoma > Ambystoma mexicanum. Next base: position 901,656,212 of record NC_090931.1, on the reverse strand, counting down.
TATTCTGAGTGGACCGCCCCGGAATGAAACTCGCCTGGCCGGGAAGGATTAGTGCTGGCCTATGCGGGAGAAGCCGGTCTGCAAGCAATTTAGCAATGATTTTGTTATCAGTATTTATCAATGAAAGGGGCCGAAAAGAGGAGCAAGATTTAGGGTCCTTGTTGGGCTTGAGTAATACCGTAACCAGTGCGGTACGCGTGGACTCCGGGAGTACCCCAGAGGACGCCGCTTCCTCAAACATTTTACCCAGGTGGGGAATAAGTAAGTCAGGGTATGCCTTGTATAATTCCACTAATATGCCATCCAATCCTGGGGCTTTCCCATTCGGAAGTGACATAATCGCCCTACGGAGTTCCTCTGTCGTGGGGGGTTCATTAAGCAGCCCACCCACCTCCGGTTCAAGCCAACCCAAGGCAACCCTATCAAGAAAGTTGGTAATATCATCATGCCCAGCCGAACCAGTGGCAGTGTACAACCGTTCATAATAATGGTGAAATACCTCGTTTATCCCCAGCACATCCCTGACAAGCGCACCGCTCTGAGATTCCACCTCCAAGATAGGCTCCAAGTGGGTCTCCTGTCTAATAGCCCAGGCAAGGGTCCTACTCGGACGATCTCCTTCCCCATATCTCGCTGCAGCCACTGGGTCACCCAAGAACCGCTCCTCATCATCCATCAGAGCCCGGACCTCCCGCTTCCTCGCAGCAAGAGTAGTTTGCAGATCTGGAGAATCTACATTCCCCTGAAGGAGTTTGAGATTTCTGATTTCCCTTTCCTTACGCACAATTGCCCTGCGAATGCTCTTAAGTACCCCCTTCGTTTGACATGCACCAGCCTAAAAGCTTCCCAAACCACCCCTGAACTGGGAACCGACTCCACATTAAACTGAAAGAACTCTGTGATAGCCTGGCGAAGCTCCTCCCGAAACACGAAGTCTTCTAACGCTCGGGCGCGGAACCTCCAGCAAAGCTGTCTAGGATAAGATGGGGGTCCCTTAAATTCCACCAGAACTGGGGAATGGTCCGAAAGAGTAACTGCCCTGACCACCCCATGGGTCAAGCCCGGGGACATAAACACATAGGGCCTCATTACACGGTAGGCGGAGAACCATGGCGCTATTAGCGCCATGGTTCATGCCGGTAAAATACTGGCACCGCCTTGGTGGAAAGGGGAATTACCGCCCCATTCCAAGGTTGGCGGGGCGGTAATTCCCCCTTCCACCATTGCCCTTCCCCATTCCCATTTTTGCCCCATTGGGCATAATGAGAATGGGGAAGGCGCTAATTACGGTACCGCAAATTGCGGTACTGTAATTAGCTCCCTTAGCTCCCTTAGCTCCCTGGGTCCCTTTGCGGGTTGGTTTTTAACGTTTTTCCCCAACCCGCAAAGGGACCTCATAGTAAGGCGGTAAGGATTTACCGGTACCGGTAAAATACCGGTACCGGTAAACCCTTACTGCCTACCGTATAATGAGGCCCATAGTCTATTCTAGACGAACTTCCGTGTACACTAGAGTGGAACGTAAATTCCCTGTCATCAGGATGACATCGCCGCCACACATCAAACAAGGGGTAATCGACTATGAAGGATTGCCATTTTTGCACTGCATGAGGAACTGGACGTTGTGTCTATGCCGATCTATCCCCCGTAGAAGAAAGGGCTACATTGAAATCCCCCACCCACACAATCTCATAACCCGGGAACAGTCGCAGCTGCTCCGAGCATGTTTGAAAGAATTCAGGAGAATCATAATTAGGGCCATAGATATAAATAGTTAATAAACAGAACAGATTGAGTCGCAATCTACCCGGCCACCAATAGAAAGCGTCCCTCCTCGTCCGCCACCTGCTTGTGAAGTTTAAATTCTAAGGAGCGATGGATATAAGTTGCAACACCTCGGGAATGTGTGAAATAAGAGGATCCATACCTATGTATTCCCCAGCCAGAAAGGGCAGGGAGCCTAGAGCCTCTACACAGGTGCGTCTCCTGTAAACATAATACATTAACCTGATGATTCCTTGCATAATTAGATATGATTCGCACCTTTTTTGCGTTAGTAAGTCCCCGAATATTCCACGTGAGCAAAGTTATGTTTAAAGGGACAGAAGAGCCTGGCCCCTTAGGAGAACTCATGGCGCCGCTCTGCGAGTACATGATGGAGGAGTTGTAGTCGCCAAAATATCAACCAGAGTGCCGCCACAGAGGCGCCCAGTCTGTCCGGGCGAACCCAAGCCATTGTCTCTGCCAATAAGAGAGCTCATCCCTCCCATCCCATGGGCATAATTATAACAGGATGACCACACCCAAGATTAAGAGAGAACCCTAACAAGTGCAAAGTCAGGGCTAAGCCATGTACAAGGTAAGTAATTCCAACAAGCATAATCTTACGCAGTACTCTGTCTGTGCACACAGTAACCTGGAACCCTCCCCCTCCCCCTCCCAACAACACCCAAACAATACCAACCCAATAACAAACCTAACCTCAGACCCCTCCCTCCACCCACGCCAGAAATCCCAATCTACTGGCACCCTCATCCCACCCACCACCCTGAACCCCACCAACAGGTCACAACTCCAAGCTAAGTAGCCAATGGGCTTGGGGGGAAGCTGGCGGCATCTGCGCCTCATAAAGGTTGGAGGCTCAATACCATGGTTACACATCGCAGTTCGATCACCCACCAGATACATAGAATTATTCGGTACAGTCCCATCACTAGCCAACATCTAATATGGCCCTCACACGGGCCCCATCGTGCACCAGTAAACAGTCCCATGACCACACCAGTCCAGTCCGGTCGTGGGGACATCGGGGCAGGAGGCCCAGAGTCCGGAATGCTCGAGGCAAACCTCTCGGCCAATTCAGGGCTCGTGAAGAAGGACACCCTACCATTATGGACCACCCTAAGTTTCGCAGGATACATCATTGCATAGCGAATCCCCTTCTTCCGCAACATGGCCTTGACGCTTAGAAATGTTTTCCTCTGATCCTGCACCTGCTGACTAAAATCAGGAAATAAGCGTATAGTTGATGAGCCCTATTGCAAGTTCTTCTTTTCCCTTGCCACTCGCAACAGGGTATCACGATCCCTATAATTGAAGATTCGGGCTACGATAGCTCTTTCCGGGGCGCCCGGGGGTGGTCTAACTGCCAATGAACGATGGGCCCTTTCGACCATAAACTTATCCGAAACTGGCGGATTGTCCAAAACCTCCTTCAGCAACTTTTCAACAAAGAGTTCCATGTTATCAATATGAGTGGACTCAGCCACCCCAGTAATCCTTATATTGTTCCTCCTTGATATCCCTTCCAAATCATCATTCTTTGCTGTTACTCTCTTCACTGCCTGTTGTAATGATGACACCTCTCTTTGAAGAGCAGAGATCTTGTCCTCCCCAATCCTCTGCTCCGCCTCTGCCATTCGTCCACACAGCTTCTCAATTTGTATTGCCGATAAATCTACCTTACAGGTGAGCGCATGGATCTTTGCTCCCAAATTATTGGTACTCCCCTTGAGGGCTAGTAGGGTCTGATTTAGAGCAGATATGTCAATATGAGCGACCCCGGACTCCTCTCCATGGCAGGCCGTCGCTCTATCCGCCTTTGCGAATTGCTCCATATTAGATTGCTTCTTTGGGTTACCCATTCCAGGGGGATACCGGGAACCAGAGACTGCGGCCGCGCTCAGGTCAGTCCGACCCCCAACACAGGATAAAGAAAGTCTTTAATTTCAGATTTCACAGGGCTAGGATGACATATGGGTACAAGATGAGGGCAAAGAATCTAGACCCCTCCCCCCGCAACCACAAGGACAAACACCAGCAGCGCCCCACACTGCCTCTATTTTAAAGGGGGGCAGGTGGGGGGTCCCTACGACCAAACCACAGGCCGATCCTTCAGGGGTCTAACTCAAAGGTGTGTGAAAAGTTGCCCGAGAAGCAAAAGGGGGCACTTCACCACACTTCCAGGGAAGGGTACTTCTCCAAGTCCTCCACAGTGTCACTGTTCCTTACATGAATGATCCTTGCCTCAGATCTCTAATGCCCCCACCCTCCAGCACAGTCCTTAGGAGCGTACAACCAAATGGGAAAAAAATACTGTCCAAGAGGAGGAAGAGGGGTATACCTCATTACACTTCCAGGGGAGGGCACCTCTCCAAGTCCTCCACTGAGCACTGATCCGCACACAAATGCCCCCTGCCTCAGGTCTCGAATGCCCCCACCCTCCACCAGAGTCCTCTGGAGGGTACAACCAAATGGGCAGAGGTGTCCACAATCCCTCGTCGCCAAGAGGAGGTCCACGTAGCGCTGCTCCACACACTCAAAAAAGAGGCTGGTGCACTCACCTCTACGGGAGCCGAGACCCCCCCTACTCCACCGCCTCCAAGGCTCCAAATAAGATGTGCAGGAGCACAGCCGCTGCCCGCCGAGGGAGTGGAGGGCCGCAGTGCCCAGCCAGACCGTCAGTGCCGCAGAAAGTACACCAAGGCCGTCCCCCGGTCCGGGGGAGGCCTACACAGGCATTGCGGGGCACGCACACCAGTCCCCTGCGCCACCCGCTCAGCACTGTGGGCACCGCACATCTAACGAGCGCCGAAACGGCGCTGATGACCACTAAGGATGGCCGGTGCACAGCACACCACAAGGCGTGGGGGGAAGGGCCCACCAGCTCCGCGCAGCTGAGGCCGCTCAAAGCCCAGGGGGGAAAACTCCACAATCTGCCGCTCACGGCCCACAGGGCAGCACCCAGTCGCTCCCCAAGTGTTCCGCCACAGATAGAAACAAAGTCCAGGCTTCCACGACACGGCATGCAGCTCTGGTGGAAGAAGGATTTAAGGTCTCCAGCAGGGCGCTTTCAGGCTGCGGCCATTTTCAATGCTGCGCAACAGCGCCCCCACAGAGCAACCTGTTTCCCTAGGGAATTGGACAGTTTGAACACAGAATGCTATAGGGAATTGGTTTGGTCACGTCTCATGGGTGGTGAGGTTCTATCCCTCACTTGAGCATTTGTTTGGTTGCTGAATGAAATTGAAAGGCGGTTTTAAATATTGAAGGTATGTCTGTTATTAACTGATATTCTATGTATGTTAAATGAAATTGTGAGAATCTATCTCTCTCGATAGTATTTGTATGTTGAATGAAATTGAAAGGTTTAGAATTCTGTATGCATGTTTTGTAATGAACCTATAGTGCCTGTATGTTAAATGAAATTGAATTGATGACTGTATATTGTGTAAAAAATATTGATGACTGTATATTGTGTAACATTATTGTTTTTTACTACTGTATTTAATTTGTGTAAAGGTTTTATGCAAACCACATCACAATAAAAAAATGTTTTTTAAAAAGTACTTTGTTATTGTTGAAATGTGTGAATAATATATTGTAAAGTTGTCTTTGTTCAGCTGTATCAATAAAAAAAGAGTACTTTGAATTTAAGATAAGAAAGGTCCTCGACCTGAGCCAGGGCCCACTTTTGGCTCTAACCAGGCTCAAGCTGGCTCTGGTTCGCCAACCTCCCCCTCACACCTTCAAACATTTTGAATGAACAGTTCAAACAAGTCCATGTCCTAACAAAACATCTCATTTGAAGTTTTCATCAAACACACCTTTTCATGAACCTTCAATTTTCTTTTCCAGGCGTTTCAATGTGCATTTAACCAGCAGGTATAAGCAGTATACCCCCCACACACAAGACTACAAAAATTGGATCTAGTCCATGCAATACTGAAGCTCCTAGAGAGCCAATCTAACTGGTCAACAAGGGCCACAGGCACCATCAAGTGTACATATTTTCTTTTATTAGCATGGCACAGACTAGCTAATGTGAGTAATGATGGTGGCAAGGTTATCTCCATAACTTGGGGTAAATGTACAGCATTCGGATCCTGCAAGAGCACAGACACCTCACTTACAGGCCAACATAGATTCTAGACCCATTCTATTTTGTAGTACCGTAATGTGTATATCCACCTGTTCATGAGTGATCAGTGAAAGGGACATTTTATTATTCTTTGCTGTTTTCTACAGCAAAATAGACCTAGGCATATTTAGCCCATGCTATCAATTATGGTTTTCCAACCAGATTCAATGGTGTGGATAACTACTTAGAATAGTGTCTGATAGTGGGCAGAATCCACCCCATGTAACGACTACCACACCAATCTATGGGTATCCGGATATAGGCATTGGTTCCACAAACAAAATGCGTTCCCTGGTAGGTGGATTAACTGGAATTTACAAATGAGAAAAGAAAAAAGTAATATTGTTAATAACCACTCTACTGCTTGTGGACAGAGAATATCTGCGTCAACTCGTGCCCATAAACAGAGAATCCTTATTTGTTTGTGTAGCAGAGAAGGTGTATGGCATGAGAAGATGGATGCATTGCAGCAGGTTTCTTTTGCAACTGGCCTGGAGGTGGAAAGTTTGGAGATCTTGAAAATACCTTCTGTGACTTATGACAGAAGCAGGGCTTAGTAACCTTTTTTCCAGAAACCAGTCACGGGTTGTTACAACTATTACCGCAGTTAAAAGGAACAGGAGTTTCAGGAAAACTTGTGGAAGATAAGCACAGACCCAGCAATCAGATCTATTGCGAATGCAGGCGTACTGCCATGTAGCATGCAGAAACGTATTATTGCTTCCAATCCAAGCACGTGCATTTAGGCCTTGTGACAGGACATGTTAAAGGTGCCAATAGTGAGAATGATAGACAACATTAGAAAATATACGTCATTTTTGCAAACCGTAGCCAGCAGACAGACTACTTTGACTGAAAAAAAGCTCTTTGTTGCTAGATGCTTGATACCGTTCAAGGTTCAAAGTTCATCAGTTCCCACGGTTCTAAAAAATCCGATATACTGGATATAGGGCTAGAAGTAAGAAAAACATCCATGCAAGCATATAACAGTTGTTATTCGGGTTGGTTAGCAGATAAACTGGAAGATCAATAGTCTGCTGTAGATCACAAGTATCTGTTGATGCGAAACAGGACAACACTACCAATCATGAATAGAAATAATCCAGAAGTGCAGTTATAGACCGGAAGTCAACATGCCTTTGAACACATACTATCTGTGGAGCTTCTCTGAATATCTCACGACTGCGAGGAATCGTAGCACTCCAGAAAACTCTGCAAAGGGTTATGCAAGTACCTTTCCAGGTCACTTCTAAATCGTAACACTGTCCTCTGGGCAGACAGAGGTTGTACCATCCGTGCGCTGAAGGATCAGAAGTTTGCAGAGCAGTAACAGGTAAAGGCTGCTTTCCTGCCACATTTAAATTGAGGATGCAATGTTGAGGAAAAAATCATTTTAGTCAACAATCCTGTGCATACAGAGAGGCTGAGGCGAACAGCTACACAAGGGCCCATGCATTTCGGATCAAACTTCCATCGTCGGGGCCAATCGGTCACTCAAATATAGAAAGCATCTGTGCGGTTTTATAAATAAAATGGGTCATCCTGATAATGTACCCAACCTTACAAATCTCTACGGATGTAGATAGAAGAACGCACCTGCAACATGAACCACACCGATGATTTCTATTTTGAGTGGAAGATTGGTTCTGAAGGAGGATTTTTGATCCGAAATGCAATGGCCCTTGTGTAGCTGTTCACCTCTGTGCCTCTCTACATGCATATGTATTGCCATTAAATGTGCATGGTCTTTATCAACCTCATAAGTGAGCTGATAGCATCCAGGGCCAATTGGCTCTGGTCTTGTCTTCCATGTTACTTCTACCCTGCAGTGCAGGCTTGGGATTCTATGACGCTCCTACATTACCTTTTGTAGAAAAGTACGATTACGTAAATATTATTAGACCCTGTGTCAGTGCCCTCTCCCTGATTCTCATATTGCCAATGGGAATCTACCACTAGCTGGAGCTGTCTGAAGAGTACCTACTGAAGCATCATTACGATCCTTAAAAGCAGTTGCGGATCTCGCCTCGGGATCACTGCATGTGTGTACAGAGGTCAATGTGGAGAAGTGGGATGGTGTCACTTCTCCAATATCGGCCTCAGGATCGGACAGGGGTGTCATCGGAATTGTTCCAAGTGCTTCTGGCAGAGGTCCACTTGCTAGCCTTTGAAGGCATATGCCCACGTCAGATGCGCCTGGCATTCACGGCTGTCTGGGTTGCGAGAAGGACCTGTAACAGCCCACGCTGATGAGGTTGCAATGCTGACGTCCTTTGGTGCACTGACAGGTACACCCAGTCTCCCGGTTAAAGGAAATGGCGGGATCTGGTAGCCGGCTCTGGCAGATGTTCCTTGACCTACAAATGAAGAGATCGGATAGACTTCACAAAGGACCTAAAATAGTTCAAAACATCATCTTCAAATCCAAATTGCACATGTGTTGTACCTATACGCAGAGGGTGTCCAGTCAATTGTTCATGAGGTGACAGCGCATATCTCTTGTTGGAATTATTTCGCATGTGTTACAATACTATGGGCAAGGCCACAGGCCACCGGGTGGCCAGTGTCTTTGCACATTTTGGAAAGGCAAGTTTTTATATCACCATAACAGCACTCAACTTCTCCACTAGATTGGAGATAAGCACAATAACATGAATGCTGAGAAATATTTAGAACCCTGCGGGTATCAATGACCACTTGCCCAGTAAAATGGGAGCCTCCATTACAGTCAATAATAATGGAAGACCAAACCTAGGTGTACATTCTGTAAGAGGTTTCTTAGCCACCATGGCAAACAGCTTTTTGGCATGAGTAAACTTCAACTCAATATGTAAGTAAGTAAAAAACAAGCAGTCAGGATTCAAAATCTAAGACATTTTGGGAGTTGCATGAATCTTTCTGAACATTAAAGAAGGGGGCCTCCTTGGCTGGATGTGAAGACCATATTATGGGCCAAGCAAACAGGGCAGTTGTTACAGTAATTAAGGGCTACTGTGGGGAAGAAGGGAGCATAGCAGTCTCTATTTTACAACAGTCATCATTGCTCCTTTTTCACAGTGAGCTACAGAACGTGCCTCGCTTGGGCAACTGATATGTATTTTATTTATTGTGCATTTGTAAGGCGCTTATATATCAAATAATGTGTGTTTCAAAGCGCCCATAGGGCAACAGGGAGGGCACATGTGAATGAAAATCAAATAAAGCAACAAAAGACAGAGGCGGACCCACTAGACCTTGTGAGCATCCAGAATGTGCAATTCAAGGGAGGGAGATGAGGGAGTGGGGGGGGGGAGTGCTAGGTGTATCAAGAAGGAAGTGCTAGGGAGTGAGCAGCTGTAAGTGTCTAGGGGGAGTGGTCAGCTGCCAATAAATAAGGGCAGGCCTGTGGTGGCATAGGCCAGTGGGTGCCAAGGAAAGTGCTGGGAGCGAGCAGAGGCTGAAGGTGATTCGGTGTGGTAGGCCAGTGCCTCCTGCATTGTACATACTGCATAATCTGCTCAACCTCCACCCCAATTATAATGTACACAAGATCCATGCATGAACAGAAACCTCTCCCGTTTATGCAGAGGCACGTCTTTTAGTACTTTCTAGGGGTCATGAGGTTCTCAGCTACTACTGAACAATCATGGGGCTCCTCATCTGAGTGCGGTGGAAGTAAAAAAGCTGGGTTTAAAACAGAGCATCCATCTATTATTACTGTAAGCTGAAATAGGCCGTATTTCGAACCTTGTCAATCGAGAACTTACAGTATATTGGGGTCTTACCCTTCAGAAGTAATGCCAGAACAGCATGTGGGACAGTGACTGAATGTCCCAGAACCAAACCATCAGCTTTCTCAATTAAAAAAGCAGTTGCTGTCACAGCTCGCAACCCTGAAGGTAACCCTGCAGCCATAGGATCTAGTGTGGCACAGTAATATGCAATAGTGTGTGCTTGTCACCATGCATTTGTGTTGATACGCCCAAATAAAGCCAGAGCTTTTAACAATGGCAGCTTGATATTGACAAAAGCCTCTTCTGTTTCAGATAACCAAGTTGTGGGTCCAGGAACCGAATCACGGCTAAGGCTCTGGTGGGGCTTGATAATTGAGGTGCAGCCCAATACCCACTGGTGGCAGTAACCAGAGATTACAAGAACTCCACTCATTTGCTCTTGGGTTCAAGGTCTCGGCACTTGTAAAATCACATTAATTCGATATTTGGAAGGGTGGTGTTTCTGTCCCGCGGATATCTCATGACCAACTTAATGGACTCTAGTTTGACATAATTGAGGCTTTTCTTTAGAGAGTTTGTGTCCCTTCAACGCAAGAGCCAACAATAAATCAAGAGTCTTGCTTACAAGGAGGGAGATGCTGCCAAAAGACATCTGGTATCTACATACTGAACCAAAACTGACCCCGTCCCTTTGAACATTCGTGAGTCAAGATCTCTTTTTAAAATCTGAGAGAACAGTGTTGATTATTCCAAATACACCATATTTAAACAATATTAAAGAATGATATATGTAATCAAGAAAAGAAAATCTGTCTTGCATGGTTCACAGGCATAGAAAGAAGCAGAACATAAATCTACCACAGTAAAGTGTGTAGCAGTGGGAGCAATGCAGGACAGAATGGGAGCAGGATTAGGGACCGCAGGAAAAGAAAGAAATACAATTTCATTGGTAGCACAGAGGTCTTGAACAAATCATTAAGTATTTTTCTTTTTGATCCGCAGCATTGGAGCATTACAAGGACTACGTGGAGGTACAATAGTGCATTACATGAACAACGATTCAATGACAGGCATTTATAACTTCCCTGGCCTCTTTTGAACTAGGATACTGTGCTATGCACAGAAAAGATCCACCTGGGCTCAGTGTAATTCTCACTGGTTCAACATGAAACATGCGTCCTGCTTCATTTGCATATGTGGCCCTTACTTGTGGAGGAACGTGATCCAGCAGTCCCTGGAGTATTGTTCTGTGGCCCTCCTTTAGAAATCTGCAACACAGCCAGAAATTCCAATTCTCTGTGTCCTGGGGCATATAACAACATACCATCATGCTAACAATGGAAAGTTGCAACCCATTTTACAAAAAGCAATCCAATAATTTCACAGGTGTAAAAGGACTCAATAGAAAAGAGTGGTCCTCAGAGATACAACCCAAAGTGAAAGACATAGGCCCTCATTGCGAGGTTGGTGCTAGTCATGGCGCTATTAGCTATTAGCGCCATGACTAGCACCTATACCGGTACCGCCACCGACGTGGTGGTATGGGAATTTACCGGTCCATTCCGCCCTTTGGGGGACCGGTAAGTCCCCATTTGAAATGCCATTCCCCATTCCTATTCGAGCCCCCATAGGGCTCAATGGGAAGGGGAAGGCGGCAATAACGGTACCATAAATTACGGTACCGTTATTGACCCCGGTATCCCTTTGCGGGTCCCGTCCTTAACGCCTGCTAAAACCAGGCGTTAAGGGAAGGACGCGCAAAGGGACCACGGAATAGGGCACAAAGGCATTACTGGCACCGGTGTTATTACCGGTGCCCAGTATCCTTTTGCGCCCGGGTCGTAATGACCCCCATAGGACTAGTATCTGGGTCGGATATTGGTTGGACCCCGATTCCCACAGCATTTATCACTTAATCTGAACAAGAGGCATGGGGACACTCAGAAGCTTTTAAAGTGGAGTGAGATTCTCTGGGATCAATAAGGCACAAAATATCCATTCCACTAACAGCAGAATTAAGATAAGGAGCTTAATCAAGCAGTATCAATGTTGCAACACCTTCATAGGACCCCTGCCACTCCTGTTGTGTGTGAAGCATATTAGATGGTGGAAGTGACTGCGAGTATAGGAAGGTCGATATGGGCACTCAGACTTCCAGTGCTCAAACTAATTACAATAGTTGCACCGATCATTTAACGCATTCACAGTCTGTCTTTCCTGTAATCCACCTTGGCTTTTATTAGCTGCCACTCCCCCTCTGCCCGCGCTCTGTGCCTCGCCCTTCCATGCGTTGCCTTGAGCTGCTGGATTTGTAACCTCATTAATTTATCCTTATTGTTTTCTTTGTCTTTCTGCCTTTTCATGAAATTGCAACACAGCTAACAATGCTTCAGTCAGCACTCTTTGGCTGCGGCCCCATTGCGAATGCCGAAACCACGGCTTGCATTGCTGTAATCTCTCCCTTAACCTACTTGCCCACATTTGTATTTGCCCACGCTGTTTTCTTGCAGCAGATCTCCAAGACATGGGGCGAAACAGCCTAGCAGTGAAATGTTTAAATGCGTCCTTAGGGGGTTCTTGCACTGGTCAATTGCTTTTTCTGCTTCAATAAAGTGAAGGTATCTGAAAGGAGGGCTGCCTTCATTAGCTGGTTGAGATCAGAACAAGTGAGGTTATTACTGTCAATGATAACCTGTAACTCTTCTTGAAACGTAACAGGGTTTTCAAAGATCTCTAGGAACCTTTGCACAATATTGAATAAATCAGTAAAGCTCTATGGGGCGTGCACAGAGACTAATGCATTGCTGTCCCCAAGCACCTGTCTTAAAGGAAACTCTGCAGTGTCATGTGTGGGGTTCAGAAATTTGGATTAAACAGAAATGGGTTGGCAAAAAAATTAAAATTGCCTGGTATAGGCCCGTTACAGGAATCCTTCTCTGGGGTTTTGCAGGCACCCTGGTATACTTCCTGCCAGGTATCTTACCCCCAAATGTCAGCTGTGGTGTATTTCTTTTACTAGGATTTCCTATTGGTTTCACTGTCTTTTTTATTAGGCCACAGCAGCATTTACTTTGTTGTGTTCAATATATTTGCTTAGGGTAACAATTGCTCCAGCTTGCCCCCACATTTACATCTGATGCATATGTACTTGTTCAAGTTTTGTTGTTGCACTTGATCTTGTCGGTATTCACATATTCATTTTATTGGACTTTCGATTGACATTGAGTGCGTTCTGTATTTAAACTGCTTTTGTACATTGTCAATATCAGTAATCTCACATAATTCATTCACTTGATTGCATGCGTGTCGGTATGCCCCGGGTTCCCAATGACGTTGAGCAGACTTGCCAGCAGTTAACAGCATCGCTGATTTATGGCAGGCCTCTGCAGTGATGCTTCCTCTCTGGGTCAACTTCCCATGCAACCCAAACATTTCTGCAGCTCTGTGTTCACTCACTGGCTTCCCTCTGTGGCTTGGACCGGAGAATGCTGTTCCCCGGCACAACTGTACCTCCAGGAGCTCCGCTGTGGCTCCCAGTGCCTCCACAGTCCTTCAGGTGTGCCTGCTGTGCCTCTCCTTCCTTCCCACCATGCCGGTATGTATGTCTCGCGTCCGCGAGCCGCTGCTTCGATATGCCCGCGCTCTCACTGTTGGCCTTCTCATGGACAGATCCTTTCTGTATTGCTTTGCTGTTTAGTGCTGATTCCATTTTTAAATGTCCCAGGCACTTTATGTTCAACAAAACAACTAGACTGCACGTTAGGCTTCTGGCTTCCCTTAGTTTGCATCAACTCTTCTTCATCACAGTACCTGGGGCTTTATGGGAGCTGACGTCTATAGATGTTATTGGATTTCTAAAATGATGTTGTTCAAAAGTTCCATATGAAGAATCATTAGAAACAGACGATGTTATATGTGTGTTGTGATTGTTTGAGGTATTAATGGAGTTTTGACTAGATTGACAGAATGCCATTAAAAATGTGGGTATCATAGGGTTTTCAAAAGGAGAAAGGAGGGAATACCGTGTCTCGTCCAATGGAGTTCTCACTTCCCCCTGGTTGTTGTCTCCTTCAATGTGATCCTCCCTCATATAACAACCCTCAGGGTCAGGAGCAGGTAGCGGCTGGGTCTGCTGGCCATATGGGAGGAGGTGACTGTCGGGGGAATCGGTGATGACTCCACTGGATCCATCACAGTCAGTTCAAGGGGATATGTTTGGAAACCCTTCAAAAGTCACAGAAGCAGAGGAGGAGCCAAAATAATAAAAAATCAGCCATGAATCGCGCATCACATCAATAGCTAAAAGCTACTGCAATGTAGAGCCTCCCAGTGATCGTATATGTGCTGACTGACTATGCCAGCAGTTCACTGATGGATGCTTCTGGGCATTGGTATTGGCGCTGCCCTCGCCTCCCACCCCATCATTATAGCAGCTGAGCAGAGGCAGCTGCTTGAATTTGATTGAGTGCCTGAACAAGTGCAAGATTCATTATAGAAGGGTTCTAAAAGTCTAAAATGTCCTCTGAGTTTCCTTTGGTGGAGGTACCCTTTGTAGAGCTGGATATGTTATGTTGTTTTAGAAACAGCCAAATTAGCGCACTGCTATTTTAATCCTTTTAACTGTTCTTGGAGCTTCTCTTCGGCATCTTTCAAACTCAAAGTCTTTGACTCGAAATGCTGTTTTTTTCTCCTGCATTCCAGTCAAAGAAGGACACCCACTGATGTTGATGCAGTTTCGGTCCTAAGTTTTCTAGGGTACCTTGTACATAAATAATTAAATGCAAATAAAAATATACCTTCCTCAGGGAACTGTCTAGTGAGGTTACTAAGTGTAAAATAGTTTTCTTTATCCAGAAATATACATTTCAAAGTTAATCTGCGCCCACCAAACAGGAATTGAGATTATTTTGTCAAACACACAAAATAGTCTCCAGTTTGTGGCAACAAAGGTCAGTTGAAATCAATATTAAATTAGTATTGTATCTGAGAAAAATGCATATTAGTAACTGCAGATTTAAATACTGCTGTATCCAAGTTAGTTTTGCTATGACTGGAAAATAATCGTTTTACCTATTGTGAGTCAGAGGCACCCTCAACCCTTTATATGGGGGAGACAGAGTCACGGGGATCTGGGAACTGTGGTGGTCCAGCCAGGTGTGGGCAAAGTGGCTCATTGCAGATGGTCTCACTGGAGCCATGTCACCTTCTGAAAGGAAGTCATCCCTGAGTCCAAGTTCCTGCATTCGGCAAAGACTATGTTGCCCAGGGAACCGTCAGATGGGGAGAGGCGCGCTTACCTCGCACAAAGGACACAGGATTGCATATCATGCTAGGATTATGAGAGATGCGCTAAAATTCTTCTGAAGTAACCCAGCCTGTCAGTCAACAGTTCCCACTACACCCCATACAGCAAACAAAGTGGTCCACAGACTGGAACAACAAACCTCCAGAGACCGGGATACGGCAGGCCTTGCAGAGCTGTGGTGAGTGAGAGCGTGCTGTATGTTGTAGGTTAAAGTAAAGTAATCAAGCAGGTTGGTGCAAATGGAAACCATGTACATAGTGGCTAAACGTTTTCCGATTTTGAATTCGAGTGTGATCTTGATATAACAGTACACAGCGCGGCAGGACGATTTATGAAGTACAATAGGTTTTCCAAGTTTGGGCATTCTGTACTGAAGTGCCCCCCGCGTGTACAGCGGCAGTATGCTAACACGCTTCTAGATTGCACCTGAAAGTGTGTCATAAGAGCAATGCAGTGACACTGGCCCAAGAGGCCAGCTGGTTAAAAAAGCTCTATATGTTCCACAAATATGGACACCACTCGTTATATATATAAAATATATTTTGTTCTCGAATAGAAACAAGACAGGTACAAGAAAAAAAAAGAAAAAACGACACCATACCATAGACTCTTCACCACTGACTTAATAAGCACAACGGCTTGCACCACCAAATAGGTACTCTGCCGGTGAGTTTCTTGAAAAAAACATAGTTCTTTCTCATTTCATTTTGTTGCAACAAGATCTCCATATCCGTATGACCTCACTAAGTGATTTTTTTATCAGAGCACCTGTTTGTTTCTCTTTTTCTGTCCCCTACAGATTGCGTACTGAAAACAGCATTAAGTCACCATTGGTGTATATCGTTCTGGCAAGAGAATGAGCAATAAGGAGGTTCAGCAGTGCCACAGAACCATCCGCCCTGATGAATGTGGTAAAAACTTACATTTTCAACTGAAACCTATTGACTAGTGCGGATGTGCCAAATAGAACTGCACAACGCTAAGTAGAATGTATTGTGCGAAAACCGAGGGTATTCTCACTCCTAAACCCCCCTGGATCCTCTTCTCAGATGGCCAGGGAAAGGCCATCGCTCTTGGATCCCGATCCTGTGGGTGGAGAAGCGAGGGTGATCTCCTGGGTGGAGGGTCCTCAGAGTGTGGGGGTGGGGTACCTTCGGGCGAGACATGGTATCCTCATTTCCCTTATAATGATCAACCTAACCATCCCCCCACCTTTATAGGCTGCTGCAGGACTGTTCCCTCATTTGACAGTTAAAAGTACTGGGACGAAGAAGATGTCTGCAGAGAGTCAGACATGTCCCTTTAATAAGGGTCAGACACACCTAAGTAAAGACACACACCTATAACCTGTTAGCTGGTTGCAGGTGTGTAAATTGAGGGTCTGAGAACTAGCAAGAGGCACAACAGGGAGGCTGCATGGGAGAGACCAGCAGAGGACCCCTTTGTGTATGGGGGCAGCCATGGTGGGACCAGAGCAGGAGCCAGGTTACCGGCAGATATCCCAGGAACTTGTGTGGCCCAAGACTGGTGGCCCGTACTGTGGCACAGGTGTGAGAGACTCCAACGCAGTGCCGGAGTATGAGTTGTGAAATAAACCAAGGAGAACCATTGTGAATAAACTGGCGAAAAAAATCAGGAGGAGGATCAAGTCGACCTCGAGCTTTGTTGCACTTTTGAAAGTACTGAAATCTACTTGGCAGAGTTGAAGTCTTGGGGAAGAGCACCCAGAGATTTGAGGAACTGCACATGTTGTCTTGAGGGCGAAACCTCAAGATCCCTTTATTTTGTGAACTCTGTTGCTTGGAACATGGGGAAGAGAACCCCAAGGATTATTTGGAAGTGTGTTGTGTTGAACCTGAGGAAGAAAACCTTGGGACTTTTTATGGAACTTACTTGCACTTGGGGAAGAAAAACTGAAAGAAATCTGAGAGCTGGAAGAAGCTCAGACATTGAGTTAAACACTGTTTATTTTGTTAGTAATATCCCTACACATTAGTTATTGATATTGATATTGATATTTTATTTCTATCACGCTCGTACACAAGTGTTTCAGAGCGCGGCAAGGCAAGGGAGGGGAACAGGGGAGAACAAAACAGCGATCTTACTAGGCCCAGTGAAATTGAGAACGCGCAAGTGCATGGGAGAGGGTGGTGGGGAAAAGTGCATGGAAGGGGGGAGAAGTGGAAAGTGCGAATCAGAGGAGAAACAGAGAAATAACAATAAATTGATAATAAAGGCAACAAACAGTTTTAGTGTTTTAGTGCAGCCAGCAATTTGCAAGTGCTAGGTTTAAGGCATCAGACAGGGTAGGCCTGATAAGTGCAGGAAGAAAAAGGGGGGGCTGTATGAGTACAGATACAGACACCAGTGCAAGGGGTGGCCCGGAGGCAGTGCAGGAGGGTGGCAGGTTGAGCAGGTACCTAGGCCCGGAGGACAGAGGGTGGCCAGGTGCACGGTGCCAAAAGAGAACAGATCAGCAGGGGAGAGGGGGAGTGAAGGCAGAAGAAAAGATGAAGGTCTTGAGGTGCTTCCGGAACCAGAGATGGTTCTCCTCAAGTTTTAGAGTGGCAGGGAGGCTGTTCCAGAGGGAGGCCCCAGCCGAAGACTGAGATCTACCCCCAGCGTGTTTCTTTGAAAAACGACTGACCCTTAGGGAGTTTGAGGTAGTGGAGCGAAGAGCTCGAGAAGGGAGGTATTTGAGGTGGGATAGCTGAAGGTATTTTGGACCCAGGCCCCAGAAAGCCTTGTGGACAATGTAGAGGGTTTTGAATTTAATCCTTGCATCCACTGGGAGCCAATGGAGAGATTTCAGAGCTGGAGAGATACGATCCCAGGGCTTGAGGCCAAGGACACGTTTTGCAGTTCTGTTCTGGATTATTTGCAGAGGGTGGAGAGTAGAGGCAGGTAGATATAGAAAGAGGCTGTTACAGTAGTCCAAGCAAGAGAGGACCAGAGCTTGGGATACCATGAGCTTCTGGGTGAAGGAGAGGAAAGGCACAGTACCTCTGAGGAGGTGCAGTCGGAAATTTGACTTTTTAGAGACCTCAGAGATGTGGGCGGAGAAGGAAAGGGTGGAGTCAAAGATGACCCCAAGGTTCTTAGCCTCGCAGGTGGGTGTAGGAGGAGGGCCAAGGGAGGCCGACCAGAGAGTGAGGGGAAAGGATGGTGAAGGTGCGCCGATGAGGAGGATCTCCGTTTTGCTGGCATTCAGACAAAGATCATTGGCGGCACACCAATCTTGAATGACAGTTAGGCAATCAGAGATGAGAGAGGGAGAGGAGGTGGCAGAGGGCAGCCTGAAAATGAGTTGAGTGTTGTCAGCGTAGCACTGGAAATTTGAGCAGAAAGTGGCAATGCAGTGGGATCTAGTGTGGCACAGTAATATGCAATCGTATGTGCTTGTCACCATACGAGTTGCCAGGTATTGGTTGAAAAGCCAGGGCGAGAGGTTAGACCCCTGGGGAACACCACAGGTAGAGAGGAACATAGATTAAAGGAAGGACACAAGTTGGACCTGGGAGTGTCGATCTGAGAGGAAAGAGGTCAGCGTTTGTGTCCAAAACCTATTCTTGCCCTCACAACTGACAGACTTTTAAGTTGAACTCTTTGACTCAGACTTTCAGTAGTTTTGTTCGGGTAGGGAAATACCACTTTATTATAAGGCAAGTTAGGCCTTCAACCACCCTGACATTTAAGTTAATAAACTTCTTTTGTATGAACTTTAAGTCTGCTGTCTTTGTCTTGCTTCATGATTCCCTCGCAGTATACACACATTCATTGGAAGTAAAAATCACTACCTACCTGACTCATTTTTGCCAGATTGCAGATTTTATCCAAAAAAGTGCAATATTAGGACCCAGTTATACTAGATGCTTTCTCGCGGAAGAATTAGAAAGCTGGCTGTCCTAGACTCTAGGAAGCTATGTAATTATACAATCTAACTAGAGTTTTTTTTACTAAGGTGTGTGGACAGTAAACAATACATCTCATTTTATATACCAGTCCGGGCACGCTTTTTTGTAACCATTTTTTATCTTGAAAGACCATGATTAGTAGTTTCAAGAGGGCAAGTTTTATCTATCTTTGTTCACCAAGATAGGCGCCCACCACCGCTCACTAGGGTTCAGGCACCTACCCCAGGGGGAAATTTAGAGTCTTTCGAGGGACATTTACCCAGGTTTCCCAGGTCACAAATGATTGGTTTTCCTTCCTCTCCCTTCTGTGTTTCCTGCTTTCTGAAACTCAGATCTCTGCATATTATTAATGGAACCAATAAAGTCATTAACCAATTCTAAAACCAGACTAGCAAGAGGAATTAAGAGTCTCTCAGAGACTCACCAACCCCAGACAAGAAAACACAGTAGCCTGGGGAATAGTTTACCAGGTTCTTACATAGAAACCGCAGCAAAGCAGCCTCCTAAGTATAAAAAAGACTGGCAAAGTTAATTCTATGTCTTGGGGACAGGAGAAAAATGACATACCAGCTGATGCTACCTTGATACAAGGTAAGGATGCCGGAAGGAGAAGGCTGCCATGGTAGCTGCCTGGAGAGAGGCAGTTCAAGCCTGGAAGGAGAGGTGGAGACCTGATAATCCCAGCAAGCGCTGCTAGAGGAGGACTGACCAGAAAGACACAACAACCCTTCTCAAATATCTAGGGGAACTGAAATGGCAGAGCCAAATGTTTTCCACCAGTGACCCCTAGGGAAATGCTGGGGCCCATGGAAGGAGAGCAAAAGAATTCCAGGTGCCTGATAAGGACCCTGAATGAGGGGGAAGAAATCCAGATTAGAACCCTGGGCCGGTGAATACGCCTTTCCTATTGGTCAATTTGTGGGCTATAAGAAACGGTATAGCTTGCAGTTTCATTATAGCCTGCAAATTTGGCCTTTGCTTGTTTTGTAGCTCGGAAAGTCGAGCACCAACAGTGCTTCACCCCCCTCCAGTGGCCTTCTTTAAAATAACATTTGCCTACAAATACCATGCTTTTTTAATTTTCTTTAAATGCATGACGGCTGGGGGTCGCAGTGAAGTCAGAGAGGGACCCATTTTCTTGTCCCTCACTCGCAGGCCTGGCCTTAGCAGCAGCAGCGCCCTGTGCACATTGGTGCACCCCTCCCTGCATGCCCCTGGTCAGCTCCGGTGGGGGGGTGCAGTATGCGCCGCATTTATTTTCTACCTCCCTGCTCCGGCGCCTCGCAGGGAGCTAATCACTGGAATAGGTTGTTCATGCTAATGCATGAGTGCCCTATTCCAATGCAAAGCGCAATGCAAACCGCCTCGTTCGGAGCGAGTAGGTAATCATGTGAATACGGTGCTGATGCAAAGCATCAGCATTCTATTGTTATTAAATGCGCCCCAGGCTGGTGCATTTAGTAGGAAAAGGGCACCTGCTGCGCATTCTCTCACTACATCACCTCAGGGAGCCCTTGAAAGACTCCCCTGAGCTGTTGTGGCAGGGGGCTAATGGCACCCTGGAGGGCACAGCACCCTGGACGGTCGCCTGGCCGTGCTGCCCTAAGGCCGGCCCTGCTCACCCCCCCATTCCGAAGCACGAGCACACACCTCAGGCTATGCTCCCTCACTTACCTTCCCTGTGCCCCCTCCCTCCTCACTGTGCACTCACTCACCCCCCTCAACTATCCTTTCTCTGCTGTCCCTCACTCTTCCGTGGTCCTCGCTTGCCGTCCCTGTACTCCCCCGGTTTCCACTTTCTGTGCTTTGTCGCACACTCACACCTGCTAACTCCTCCCTCTGAGGACATGGTTCCAACCCCCCTACTGCGCCTCTTTCTAAACTTAAATATTCCATGTGGAATATTTTCCCCTCAAAAAAATAAATATTTTAAAAATATATATTTTTACATAAACTTTTTGTGTGTTTGCGCATGGGTTCGAATAGCTTTATAGACCACGCCCTCGGGCTATACCGTCGTTATGGGCCCTCAAACCTTGTTAAAGGCCCGAGCAAAGCAAGGGCCATTAACTCGGTCTTCAGTGCCCATAACGCCCGGTACGGCCCTCGCTGCAGGTCTACAAAGCTATATTAATGCCAACGTCTAGGTGGGACCTGTCATGATCTGGAGAGAATCAACAGACAAGTCTGTTTTGTTGCATTACAATATGGATGGACTTTGAAGTGTAGGTTTGAGAACTGATTGCTTTTTAAAAACCTTTGAACTCTGTTATTAGGTTAGCCAGGAGCTACAAACTTATAGAAGTTAGGCTTGAGACTTTACAGTTGTCCAATCCTTTGGAGCTTTAACTTAATAGAAGCAGGGTCTCCCTGGAGGTGGGAGGGCTTATTAGAATATGTTTTGGAAAAGATAATTCACAAGGGAAACCACGGGAGCACTAAGAAATCCCCATTTAGTTTACCCCATCCTGACACATACTTATTCAGAAGTCCATCTTTAGTTGTAGAGTTTCCCTTAGACCTGCATGTATGTAACCTGTTAGGTAGATTTTCCTTCTTAAGTGAAACTCTCCCCACTTTGAGAGTCCTCAGCATTTTTGCTGGACTATTGGATGTTTGGACTGATTCTTCTGAGTGAGTGTAGACTTTTTTCCACTCTCAATCCTTCTTTTACTCTAATCTTTTGAACCCTGTTTTACCTCTCTTTGGTACTTTTTAATGGAGTTATGATTTCCTCCATGCTTTCTGGCATCTACATTTTATTACTGCAGCACACATGAATTTCTGTGCAGTATTGCTGGAAGCTCCTTGAACTTTCCATGTTGTTTTACCTGTGTTAACACATGTTACCAGGGCAGCGGGACACCAATCTGCCCCTCCTGTATTTTAATTTGAGTGATCAGCACACTTATGTGGAGTGCTAAGGGGAAACATTGTCTGATTTTCACCCTGTTCCAGTAATGTTTAGTTACTGTTACAAGTTCATCTGACAGGCTGTCATCACAGCTGCAACAAGGGCGACTGGCGTCACCATTTGCCTAAAATGGTGGCTGTACTTTATTTTTTCTTCACATTTGGTTTTGTTTCATTTTGCAGAAGAGTACGACATTAAAACATTACATGAACAATATCCACAACCAACTCCCCACTATTCTCGCCCACTCCCTTCCCCCACTGCTTGCTCTTTCTTTGCTTGAGTTCAGAGACCCCTGTCAGGTAAACACGTCTATCATTAGGCCCCTAGTCGCCCTGCCTCCCTACTGCGAAGGCACCCTCTGAACAGCATGATCCCTCCTCTCCAGTCACCCATATTTCACCACCTCTTTCACCACCTCTTTCTAAGACCACGTCCCTCGGGAGTACCATCTTGAGCCGCCCTGCCTGTGGGTCCGGCTTCATATATTGTACAATAAAGGGGTGACAGGCCATTTCCATCAGCCCAGCCCTTCTGTGGAGCCCCGCTGTAATTCTTTCCATGGTATACATATTCTTAGCAACGTTAGACCATTCTCTCCTGCTGGGTGGGTGTTCATTTTTCCATTTGGTGGCAATACAGGCCACAGCGGTCAGCAGTAAGGACAATGCCATTTTGGGGAGACTGAAGTGCTCTCCATCCTCCCCTTCTAGCCCAAATAAGGCCAGCAGGGGTGTTTTATTTCTGGCTATACCGTCTAGGTCTCTGATCCACCCAAGGACCTCATCCCAGAAGACCTGTATCCTGGGACAGCCCCACCACATGCGCCAATAATCAGCCCTCTCTTCACAACCCCTCCAGCACATGGGACTTGCAGTAGGGAACATTTTCAACAGTCTGACTGTGCCAAATTGCCACCTATGCAGGAGTTTGAAGGAGTGTTGCCTATGCTGGCAGGATATTTATGTCTTGGAAACCCCACTGCACAGTCTGCTCCAGAGGACTTTGTCTATCTCCACCCCTATGTCTCTTGCCCATCGCCCTCTCAAGTTCTCTGAGGTCCCACATCCCACCCCATACATGGTACATATCAACCCTCTAATTTCAGTACCCCTGTCCATTAGTGTTTCAAAGGGAGTGAGATCTCTCTTTGTCTTTTCCCTGATGCTCGGCTCTGTGAGGGCCCCTTTTAGCTGCAAGAATAAGAATACTGAGAGTTTGCCTATGCCCAAAGCCTCCTATAAATCTGTTATGTTGATGAATGAGCCCTCCCAGAGGAGCTGTCCTATCCTCTCGTGGCCGGCCTCAAACCATTCCTGAAATCTCCTTGGATTGGGTATGATGTCTCTTACTCCCGGTACCCAGAGGTGACCCACGGGTGACGGCCATGTGGTAATCTCCTTCCTATTTGCCCCTTGTCTCCGATGTCCCATATTGTCCCCAGGATAGGGTGCTCCCGGATTTTCTGTGGCAGCCTATTCCTAGGCACCCACAACCATTCCACAACCGTCACGTGGCACAAATGATAGTTGTCTAGGGACAGCTATTGTTGGTCTGCTTGGGACCTGAGGTGGAGAATTAGGATTCTAAGTTAGACAGCCTTATAGTAGAGCCTCACATCAGGGACCACCCCCCCCCCCCTTCTCTGTTGGTAAAATCAGAGTTGCCCTGGGAATTCTTGCCTTTTTCCCCTGCCAAAGGAACCTATGAAGGGTCCCCTGTATCTTGCGAAAAAAACATCTCCGGAATCCGTATAGGGAACATCTGGAAAAGGTACAGAATCCTCGGCAGGACTACCATTTTCATTGCATTGAGATGGCCCAACCGTGAGATTTTTAGCTTTTGCCATTTTGCTAAATCTGCATGTATTTTTAACATCAGTGGGGGGTAGTTGGCTTCGAATAGCCTTTCGAGATCTGTTGTAAGATTAATGCCTAAGTATTTCATTGTGTTTAAGTTGACCTCCAGCCCGAGTGGAGTAAACCTCCCAATGTTCCCATACCTCCTCCTATCCAATTGGAATAGAACCGATTTAGATCTGTTAATTTGTAGCCCGGCCATGGTCCCATACTGTTCAATAAGTCGGAGTACTGCCGGTATGGAGACCAGCGGTTCGCTCACATGTAGCAGCATATCGTCCGCATATGAGGCTACCTTGTAGTTCAACCCCCCCCCCCATTGAGATACCCACCACCTCTGGGTCATCTCTGATCCTCTGGGCGAAGGGTTCTATTGACAGGGCATACAATGTCGGATATACGGATATAGGGGACACCCCTGCATGGGTCCCCTCTCAAGTGCGAACCACCATGAGTACCCCACATTTACCATGACAGAGGGCATTGGGGACGTGTACACTGCCATAATCCCTAGCCTTTCCCCAATATCTGATTTGACCAGGACCGCCCTGGGGAAACTCCACTCCACCTGATCGAATGCCTTCTCAGCATCAATTTAGAGAAGGGATGGGTCCCCCCATCTCTTGGGATGCATGTTTCAGGTGTAATGTCTTCCTCATTGTGTCTGCCCCCTGCCGCCCATTAAATAACCCCACTTGGTCAGAATGAATCAATCTCGGCATATACCCTTCCAATCTCGTGGCTATCACCCTGGTGTATGGCTTGGCGTCCATGGTAAGGAGGGAGATTGGGCGATAGGTCCCATACCTCAGAGGATCTCTACCTTCTTTTTTTTTTAAACAAACATTTTATTGGAGTATTCGCAAACAGAGGAAAAATCACATTGACAATAGCATCAGACTTCACATCAACAGATTGCGATCATTGATCCCCATTCTTACGCCAGTTGAGAGTTCAGCCTTGGAGCCAGCGCGTTAGGGGAGGTCTTCTGGTAAGGCATGGGAATTGTTCAGCGTAGTCCATGAATGCCGCCCATTTGTTGAGAAAATAGTTCAGATTTCCTGCCCGGATGGCCGTAACCTTTTCAGCCACCACAATTTCCCAACACTTTGACCACCATAAGGGTATAGAGGGCCTTCCGTGTTTTTCCAGAGCCATGCCATTACCACCTTTGCAGCTAATAGGAGATGAGTGCAGAGCCGCAATCTCTGCCTTGACATGGGGAATTCCCCACCCATAGTCTCTCCCAGGAACACAATTCCGGGATTCCACGGTAATGTCAACCCAGAAATTGCTTTTATGTGCTCTATAACCTCCCTCCAATGGGTCTCAGCCCGCGGGCAGGACCATATCAGGTGGAACAGGGAACCCGGAGATGAGCACCCCTGCCAACAGTTTGGGGAAATGTCAGGATTGGCTCTATTTAATTGCACTGGGGTGATGTAATATCTATAGCAGAATTTATATCCTCCTTCCCCATTCAAGATACACTGTGTGCTTTTATGCAGCCTAGTCCAAATCTTGCCCCAATCCTCAACTTGTATTTCCCGACCTAGGTCTCTCTCCCATTTTAACATGTACTTTTCCTTTTTTGATGGGTCCGATCTGTCCAACAGGCGGTAGAGTGTTGAGATTTTGCCTCTCTGGGCGGTTGATATCAAGGAGGTCTTGAGTGCCATGCGTTCCCTTGCCCCCTTCTCCCTAACTGTTCTGTGGGAGGCCCAATGGCAGAGTTGGGCATAATGGAATCTCTCGGTCTCCCCGACTCTGAATTTTTCTTTGCACCTCTCAAATAAGATGGAGGCCCCGTCCTCAAAGAGGTCCGACAGCTTTCCCAGCCCACCCTCCTTCCATGATGTGAAGCCATGCGGGGTAACCCCATGGGAGAAGTCAGGATTATTCCAAATAGGGGTGAGAGGCCCCAAGTGGCCCCCGCAGACCCACTTTCCGGCTGCTTTCTTCCAGCTACTAACGGTCGCAATTGTTGCTGAGAGGGGGTTCTGGGTTGTGTTCATTTTTACCAGGGGCCTGTGAGGGAGCTCTGTTGGGGGAACCGGGCACCAGGCTTCTTCCAGTTGTTTCCAGAGGGGTTGGTCAGCGGACTGGGACCATGTGTAAGCGTGGGAGAGTTGGGCCGCGAGAGCATATCTAGCCACATCCGCGACTCCCATTCCACCCAAGACCCTCCCGCGGAGCATGATCCTTTTTGCAATTCTGGGCCCCTACCCCCAAATAAATGTTTGTATATTCCTCTGCAGGGTGATCAGTTCACTCGATGGGACATTTACCGGAATGCGGCGCATTGGTATAGTAGCCTAGGGACCAGGTTCATTTTTACTGCGGCGATGGGCCCGAACCAAGAGATCTCTTGGGACTCCCACTGTTTCAAGTCTCGCCGGAACTCCTCCAGCAACTGGGGGAAGTTGCTTGTGTATAGGCAGGAGATGTCCTTGGGGATCTGCACACCAAGGTACTCGATCGCAGAGTCTGCCCATGGGATCAGCAATAAGGGGCTGAGGTCAGCCTGCTGTTTCTTGGTGAGGTTGATTGCAAGTGCCGCTGATTTGTCTAGTTTCACCTTAAATCCGGAGACCCGCCCAAATTCTTCGATCTCCTCCCATAGGGGGGACAGGGTTGTTTTCAGCTCCGTCATAGTTAGGAGCACGTTGTTCGCATATAGCACGATCTTATACTCCTGTTCCCCCACCATGAGCCCTTTTATTTTTGGGTTTTGGCGGATTCTGTCCCCAAAAGGCTCCATAGATAACACAAAGACCAGAGGCGACAGGGGACAGCCTTGTCTGGTGCCCCTGGTTATATTAATCAGTTCCGATCTGACGCCGTTGACGCGGAGCTGCATGGTGGGGCTATGGTAATTGGCCATTACCCATCTTGTGAAGTTAGGGCAGAGGCCATAGTGTGCTAACACCCACTCAAGGTACCCCCAATCCACCAGATCAAACACTTTGTGCTCTTCCAGTGATAATACCGCCATCCCCTCCCCGGACCTGGATGCGCTCTCTATGAGGTTAACAGTACGCTGAATGTTGTCTAGTGTCCCCCTCGCCGGTATAAACCCCGTCTGGTCTCAGGCAATTAGATCAGGGAGATGTGACGCTGGGACTTTAGAAAATATTGTCCCGTCGTTATTCATAAGGGTTATGGGCCCATAGGAGGCTGCCTGATGAGGGTCCTTCCCCGGTTTGTGCACTAGGATGGTCAGTGACTCAGCCACTGATTTGGTAACTGAGCCGTAAATAGAAAAGAGTTAAACAGGGCTCTTAATTGTGGGGCCAGAATGTGGGCATAAGTTTCATAAAATTTTGCGGTCAGCCCATCGTGCCTCAGCGCCATACTTTTTAGGGTTTTGATGGCTTCCTTAACTTCCTCCAGTGTAATCAGAGCTTCTAAAGCTAAGAGGCAGGTTGTGGTATTCGGGGCGTGATTGGAGAGGTAACTGGGGAGAGAGCTGCAGTGAGTGGGTGGATCGGACATTACTGCCGTATGGTGTCTCACTAGCTCTTCCATTTTGTCCTTATCGGAATAAAGGGTTTTGCCGTGAGCTCCAGTCAGTGTAGCAATATGATTCCTGTTGTGGACTCTCTTTAATTTGTACACGAGTACTCTATTTGCCTTATTACCTTTGCTGTAATAGAATTGTTTGGTGTAGGCCATGGATTTGGCAGTGCGATCCGCCCAGTGCATTTCGAGTGCAGTTTTAGCTTTCTTCCACGCACGCTCAGTTTTCCTCGATCTGTGGGATTGCAGTTCCTTCTCCAGTGAGACAACCTCCTCCTCCAACTTGGCTGCAGCTATTTTTGAAATCCGCTTCTGCTCCGCCCCTGCGCTAATGAGAGTACCCCTCACCGCCGCTTTCATGGCATCCCATAGGATATCTAAGCCCATATTGGGTGTTGCGTTGTCGGTGAAATAGTTGGTAAGGGTTTCCCCCGCTTCCCTCCTTATGCTCTCATCCAAAAGAATGGGGTCATACAGCTTCCAGAATTTCTGGGGGGATGAGTGGAGCCTGAAATACTGAGAATTGCGGACACTGGGGCATGGTCTGAGATTGTTTGGGTGTGTATGTCTATTTTGTCCAGGCATGGGTAGATGGACCCAGACACAAGTAAAAGATCTATATGCAGAATCCCTTATGTGCATGCAGATCTCTACCTTCTTTAGGTATCACTGTAATAAGAGCCCGGGCGAAAGATTCCAGAGCCCGGCCCGTGTTAAGTATATGATTGAACAACTTGGTCAAGAAAGGGAGTAGGGCGGGGAGAAATGTTTTATAGAATCCTGCAGTGAAACCATCTTCTCCCGGGGCCTACCCAGAGGGCAACCTTGCCACCGCCCTTCTAACTTCAACTTCCGTTATGGGAGCCTCAAGCATGGTAATTTCTTCTTCAGGGAGTTTGGCGGGGATTAGTGGCCTCCAAATAGGAGTCTATGTCGTGCGCCTCGGGGTTCACTTCTGAGACATACAGCTTCTCATAAAAAGCTGCGAAGGCCTCTGAGATTCCCTAACCCACGGGATCCATTGCCCCGTGATGTCCTTAAATTCCCACAACCCACCTATCTGCGTGTTGGCCCCTCAACCTTGCAGCAAGCAAAGTGTC
The DNA here is from genome assembly GCF_040938575.1 of Ambystoma mexicanum. Lineage (NCBI taxonomy): Eukaryota > Metazoa > Chordata > Amphibia > Caudata > Ambystomatidae > Ambystoma > Ambystoma mexicanum. The sequence goes on along the minus strand of NC_090931.1, from coordinate 901,627,968 downwards.
TGCTTTGTCCCCTTTCTCATAATACTTTTGTTTCAGAAATTGCAGGCTACGGATAACTTAACCCTCCTCCAGGAGCCTCAATTCCTTTCTCTTTCCCCTTGCCTCCTGTATGCACTCCTGGGGACACCAGATGTCTTATCTCTTCCCTCAATCTCATCTCGACTAATGCCATTTCCCTCTTTGTCCTGACTACTTACCGAATTAGGATCCCTCGCCATGTCGCCTTCCCTGCCTCCCAGACGGTTCTCTTATCCACCTCTCCGGTATCATTCATCTTGAAATATTCAGCTATTTCCTTGTTCATTTCAGAGTGGAACACAGGGTCCTTCCAGGGGGATTCATTACACCTCCATTTGGACCCCTTGGGGTGAGACCCAGCCACTGTATGTCCACAGTCACCATATCATAATCGGACCAGCAGATCGGAATGATCTCCAAGCCCTGTGCTTCATCCCATATGTCTCTTGAAATATAGACGTAATCGATCCTCGTGTAGGCCCTGTGTGGGGGGGGTAGAACATGTAACCCTGTGTCTGTGGGTGGAGGTGGCACCATTTGTCCCTTAACCCACAGTCCCCGAGCAAGTCGTGAAACTCACGGTGTCCGGGGCTCAGCTGCTCCTGCGCCCTGTCCCCATGCCTTTGCCTATCCATGCCTGGGTCTGCCCACGTATTGAAGTCACCCCCTGTGATCAAATGCGCTGAGCTTTCGACCATCATTTTCATCATTGTGGCTTTCAGATTAAGGGCATATACAGTTGTAAACGTGAACCTTATCTATCTAATGTCTCCCGAGACCAAAAGGGCCCTCCTCTCCAAATCATACCAAACCTTGGTGATTTCCATTCTAAGACCCTTATTTACAGGGATACCCACCACTGCCTTTCTCAGGGGGCAAGAGCCCCAGAACTCCAGGCCAAACCACCCACGTGGGACCCTTTTCTCGTCCCCTTTGGAGTACCTGGTTTCTTAGAGGAACATAACATCTAGTTCCGCCCTTCGAAATTCCCTAGCCACCATGGATCATTTGGTAGGTGAGTTCAAACCTTTCACGTTCAGGGTGCCTATTCGTAGGTGTCACCCCGAGGGCCTATTTTCCGCTGGTGTCATGTTATCCCTATTATGTCAGGTCCCATCCACTGGAGGGTTGTTCAGCTTTCTAAACTTCTGTGAGCCCAGGGTATGTGTTCTATTTTAGCCCTGTGTTTTCCACTGTAGTCCGTCTGGGTTCCGATCCCTTTATGTGTGCGGGGTCTTTACGTCTCGTTAGTTCGCTCGTGGCCCTCTTAATATCCTGCTCCGTGGTGAATCTGTATTTACGACTCTCCGCTTCGAAAGAGATGGAGAATGGGAACCCCCACCTGTATCTGATTCCTTTTTCATTTAGCCACCTGGTGAGGGGTGAGCAGAGCCTCCTTTTTGAACGGGTGAGGGAGGACAGGTCTTGGAAAACCATCACCGTGGCAGGCCCATACATCACTGGGCCCTTTTTTTGTACTTCTTCCAGAATTTGGAGTCTATCGCCGTAGTTGTGAAAGCAGACAAGAACCGTTCTGGGGCTACCCGCTGCCCCCCAGCTCTGTGTATCCTCTGAATCTTGACCTCATCAATGGAATCATTGTCAAAGATGAGTTTGGTGATGGCGTATAAGGCACTTCGTAGGTCTTTCTCGGTCTCCCCCTCCTTCACAGGGATCCCAAATAGCTGGAGGTTATTCCGCCTCTCACGATTCTCGAGGTCGTCCATCTTCATGAGGAGCTCCTCCTCCCTCCTTTCTACCTCCATGAGGCGCACCTCAATTTGGGTCTCCAACATGTCCAGGAAGGACGGGTTATGTTACACCTCCTCCAATCTTTCCTCCATCTCATCAATTCTGTGAGTGATTTTGTCGGCTCTCCCTCCGATGTCTGCCCTCATGCTTCTAATCTCCTCCAAGAGGGCTGCTATGTCGTTGTTAGTGGTGCCAGAGTCGTCCCCCATTATGGACCTGTTGCCCCAATTGAGCGTACCTCCTTCTGAGTTCCGTGGGGTGTATTCAAAAGAGGCCAGTCTCGCCCTTGCGTCCATGTACCACGATCACTCTCCTTGCCTGTACTGTCCAGTATGTAGGGTGGTCCTTCCTCTGCTAGGTGTTACTGTGCCCCCCAGGGCAGAGGTGGCCGTCTGGGGGAGGGTTGGAGCTCCTAGGTCTGGGGCCCCAATGAGCGGCTCGGCGCCTACGTTACTACCTTGTATGTTTCTGAGGGGGATGCCCATACAGTGAGTTGGTAAGAGTCCTTCTGTAGCTCTCCCCTGTGAGCCCCACGGGGCCCCCACCCAGACCGGGAGGTGTCTTCTGTCTTCTCAGTGAGCTCCTCTGGGCCTTCCTGTGCTGGGTTTGTGTCTGTTGTGGCGGGGCAGGCACATGCCTCGGTACCTAGCCTGGGGGGTCCACACCCCACCTCCTCTCCTGTCTGTCTGGTCAGGCCTGCCTCTGGTTGGGAGCCCCTCGCTGCAAGGACCCTGGATGCGGCCCCTACTCCTGGCTAAACACCTATTGCCACTCCTCCCGGGGTGCTGAGAGTGTCCCAATTAACTTTGGTCAAGGGGGGGCGGGCACATGCCCCTCTGCGGTCCCAAGGGGCCCTTGCCTCACCCCCTGAGCCCACATTCTGGCTCTTCTACCAGGCTTACCCTCCTGTATAGCCTCCACCTTCCTCTCAGCCCACGCAGGAGGCCCCCCGAGTCTGTGACACTCTTTTGTGGTAGTTATTAACATAGGGTTTGTTATTCTTCAAACCCTGGAGGAGTTTACACTACTCCTCCTCCTGTGCTGAGCCTCGCGTCTCACTGGCTTCTTGTCTGGGCCTGCTGCGGGCTGGAATCCCAATTGTTTGCGCTCTGTCTGTGCACCCCGCACCTCCTTTTCATCTGTCCCCTCTCTCCTCTGGTGTGTGGTGGGAGGGGGGCCCGGGCAGGGCTGCGATAAGTTGGCTGGGGCAGATGCTGCTATGCTTTCCTGTGGTGTCCCGCTATGCTCTGTGATGGGGCACCTCCCGGGCAGGATAACTGATATCCTGGGAGCTGGGCACCATCTGCTGCTCTGATCGGGCGGTTTCTGCTGTCCTCCTCTTCAATCTCTTCTCCCCTGCTCATGGGTGGGGGGTGCGAGGCCCAAGAGGACTCCCTCTTCGCCGGGGAGGGTCACCAAGCAGGATCCTGTGTAGCCGCTGCGGGGGGGGAGCCTCTAGAACTCACCATGATGTGCGGCCGGGAGAAGACACTGCGATGTGTGCAGGCGGAGCGGAGCTCAGTGACGGCATTGGCAGACCTCTTTCCGGGGTGGCATGGGAGCCCTACGCTGTCTGGCCACAGCGGGGACCCGCGGGTATCTCTCCAGCGCCCGGGGGGTGGGCTAACAATCCGCTCACTTCTCTGGGGGGCCCTGGCGTCCCGTCAATTCTCCTCCCCAGCTGGAGGGATGAGGAGGCGAGCTGCAGCTTCTTCGGCGGCCTCCCATGATTCGGGGGGCCCGCCACACTGCACAGGCTGACAGGGCCTCTCCCAGCCCGTGCACCAGTCAGTGTGCTTCCTGGAGCTCCTCGCCGGATCGATGCCGCAGTGGTCACCACCGTAGCTTTTCCCGTGGCCTTATCTGCGGTTTATCTGCATCCACCAATCCAGGAGTTGGACCATGGGGCGTGTAGCGTCCTCAGATGGGGGTGTCTTGGGTGAGCTGCACACAGAGTCTACCACATCTCTGCACCCCCTGGTGGCCACTGGTGGCTGTACATTTTTAAGCCCTGTTCATGATGACTTGTTCATACTTGAGCCGCCTTCTACCCGCCTGGGTCAGGAAGCTCTTGATGGGTCTTTTGTCTTTGGCAGGCTTCCCTTGGAACACGAGCCAAAGGCTCTCTGAGTGCCTGAAAAAGACAGGAAGTGGGGGGAGGTGACAAAACTCCCCTGGTCTTTGTCCTGCAGTGTGCCTGCCTGGAACCATTTTGTTCTTGGAGGATGGCTGTCCCCAATGGACAGCCGCCCCCCAAATTTGAATTAATGCATGTCTGGTGATTGGTGGACAGTTTTCCTGCATAAAAGACGAGGGACCTGGAGAAGAAACTCAGTCGACCACTGGGACTGAAGATTTCAAGAAGTAGAAGAACGTCTGCAGCCACTTGCAGCGACCGCTTTATCCATTCGAGTAAGCACTGCAGTCCCACCTTCTGAGCGACAGGGAAGCTCCAAAGCGTATGAGTTCCTCCCTTGGACTGGTGGGCCTAACCAGTCCCAAGACAAACTGCATTATGTGCCCTCCCTGGAAAAGCTGCGACCTTCACGGCCCGCATTTCACCAATCCCTGGCGTCCTTTGCCATTTTGCAGTGCAACATCAACCGAAGCACGGTTTTGTCCAAACTTTTCAAGCATTCTCTTGGAAATCCAGAGACTGAATCCCGCTCCTGAAAGTCCCCTCAGCTGAGATGAGGAACGAGAACCCGAACAAAGTCTACCGCGTGACATCCGTCCTTCAACCGAGTCTTGAAAAAGGTGCCAACGAGCCAGTGATGCAAATATCTTCTGCTGAGCATCCAACTACTCAAGAGCAAAAGATCCATTGCAAGTTCTTTTCTTCAGTCGCCAAGACCAAGAAGCCCTAACCATGGTCTGCTGTCGCCTCTCCTTGGGGACCTTCCTGCTGCACAAGCTTCTTTACAGATACGGTACCGTTCATCCCCTAGTACTTAACCTGGGACCTGTTTTGTTGTTCCTATGCTTTAGAGGGTTGCAGTTGAGCTGTTACTTCCATTTAGCTACAAGAAATCTTCTGCTGTTTACCTGCAAACCTGAAGAACTCTTTATAGACTCTGCCTTGTTTGCTTGTTCCCTGATTTTCTTCTTTTGCCCTTGGTCACTGGATCCCCAGTGCCCCCCTCGACTATGTGAGACTCACCTAGAATAGGGCTGGCCCTCCTAAGATTTGGTTAAGCAGCAGAGGTTAACTAAAGTATACAAGTTGGTCTACAGTTTACATCCCTGTTTCAGAAGCTTCTACAACTTTTGTGTTACTTTAAAAGTGTTCGAAAGTATTTTATACTTTTGATATTGTATGTATAATCTCTGTTTAATCATACTGTGTGATAATACCTTGCTTAAAAGTTACAAGCTTTAGACCCTCATTACGAGTTTACCAGGAAAGTGCTGGTATTTCCGGCCTGCCGGGAGTACCGTTACTGGCACTCTGAACGCCAAAATTACCAGCATATTCCATGTCCGAAAGGGCGCTTGCTTACCCCCTTGCCAGAAACAGTACTTCTGGCATGCCGGAATTACCAGCAAAGGCTAATAATTGACAGTGTTTCTGGCAGAAATGTACCGGAAACAATGTTTCCAGCCTCCAGACTGCCGGAATGACTGGTGTCGGTAATTCTGGCTTTGGAATGACCGGCACCAGTCATTCCCGCACCAAAATAGCTTCTTCGCAGGAAAGGGAAGTGCTCAGCTGGCCATTTTGAAAAACACAATCCACTTAAAATCAGCCACTTCCTGCTGCCATCCACCCCATCCAACAAATCAGACATGTCAGGAAGCCAGAGGTCGGCCATGCAAGCTGCGTTTTACGGTGCCTGAATTGACTGCACTCACAGACAATATGGTTACCAATGCAGATGCACTATTTGGGGTAAGCAATCAGAGGTCCAGTCAAAGGAGGGATATGGCTATATGGCAGGAGGTGGCAGACAAGGTAACTGCAATGGGGCCCATCCACACACGCCTGTGACTGCCACAAGCAGTAGGACCACTTGCGGCTGATGGTCTGCAACATCCTAGCCACTCATCGGAGGGAACCTGCCGGTGGGCCCCCCAACCCTGATGCCCTGGGAGGAGATGCGCTGCTCCATCTTGCACATGGAGGGCTTTGAGGGAGTCTGGGCAGCAGAGGCCGCTGCTGGTCCCAAGGCGATGGTGCTAAGTACAACAAACCCCATGTAAATGCCAATTATGTGTCAAAATAAATGCATCCTCAGGCAGGGAAACAGGGAACAGGTCCAACACGAGTCAGTCAAAGCAAATGGGCAATCATAGACACGTGCTAGGTGCTGCTGGCAGACATCCCCATACACAAGCACTGTATTTAAGATGCTTTGCTCCACATATGGACACATGATGAGCACCCATGTGCGCCAAGGGAGAACAGGACAGGAATCATAGGCCCACCGCATACACAACAACAAACCACTGTGGCAGACCAACAGTCAATGTGCACACCCACCACCCATACGTAGAAGCACGCATCGGAGCAACCCAACAGCATCGCAAAAGCAGGACACGTGCAATGTAGCATGAGTGTAATGCACGCCTGTAGATTTGACTTCCAGAAGACTATGAGCATTTTCATTTCACCACAACAGCCACATCCTCTTAAGAGGATGTGGCTGGAACGTCGTTGGGCTCCGCACGTGTGCCCCGACCTGGCAACGCTGCACCACCGCCACCTCCTGCATCAGCACAGCCACCTCCCGCACCAGCTCCACATCCTCCTGCACAAGCACCACATCCTCCTGCGCCACTGCCAGCTGTGCCAACTCAACCTCCTCTTGCACCTGCTCCACTGCTAGGTGTACCACTGCCAGCTGTTCGAAGACCCACACCTCTGGTCAGTGGCCCCATCGTCCTTCTTGTGCCCTATACACCACCATGGCAACACCAGCCACCACACCAACGTGGCCGGTACAGCACATCGGAGGAGGAGGAGGAGGACCACAACCCCTACCCGACCCCATCATTAAGCATGGCAAACCTGCACAGCCCTCCTCGTCCACCCATACCAAACATCCAGGACATGGATGTGCGACTCCATGCAATGGGGGGGGGGGGGAGCTGGCCAGGGCCATTTCAGACCTCGTACAGCAGCAGCTCAATGACACATGATGAGCACCCATGTGCGCCAAGGGAGAACAGGACAGGAATCATAGGCCCACCGCATACACAACAACAAACCACTGTGGCAGACCAACAGTCAATGTGCACACCCACCACCCACATGTAGAAGCACGCATCGGAGCAACCCAACAGCATCGCAAAAGCAGGACACGTGCAATGTAGCATGAGTGTAATGCACGCCTGTAGATTTGACTTCCAGAAGACTATGAGCATTTTCATTTCACCACAACAGCCACATCCTCTTAAGAGGATGTGGCTGGAACTTCGTTGGGCTCCGCACATGTGCCCCGACCTGGCAACGCTGCACCACCGCCACCTCCTGCATCAGCACAGCCACCTCCCGCACCAGCTCCACATCCTCCTGCACAAGCACCACCTCCTCCTGCGCCACTGCCAGCTGTGCCAACTCAACCTCCTCTTGCACCTGCTCCACTGCTAGGTGTACCACTGCCAGCTGTTCGAAGACCCACACCTCTGGTCATTGGCCCCATCGTCCTTCTTGTGCCCTATACACCACCATGGCAACACCAGCCACCACACCAACGTGGCCGGTACAGCACATCGGAGGAGGAGGAGGACCACAACCCCTACCCGACCCCATCATTAAGCCTGGCAAACCTGCACAGCCCTCCTCGTCCACCCATACCAAACATCCAGGACATGGATGTGCGACTCCATGCAATTGGGGGGGGGGGCTGGCCAGGGCCATTTCAGACCTGGTACAGCAGCAGCTCAATGAGCTGTGGGAATGCATACAGACCAGCAGCCGCAGGAGCACACAGGCCCAGGGATGCACCTCTGTTGCACTGATCATGCTGGTCCAAAGAGTCAGAGAGGGAAATTAGGGGTTCTTGGCAATGGCTGAGTCCCTCTCCCACACCTACAGGATGCTCGCTCTTCTGGAGTATGGGGTAACCTTGGTGTATCGGCCGTGGGCCAACAATGCAGCAGACTATCTATCCCAGAATCCGGGAGCACGTGGGGGAGTAGAATATGACACCTGTGCTGAAGAGGCTGATGATCATATCCGAATGGTGGTGGTGGAGGTGGCCATGCCCAACGCAATGCCCTTGTCGGAGCTTGAGGCGGCAGCTGCTGAGGACGAGTGTTTTCAAATCCTAAAGCACTCCATACAGCAGGGCTCCTGGAAGTCAGTGCAGGAGTCCTTGACAGGACGGACACAGGAGGCCAAGACGGGGCTAGAGCAGCTATGGAAGATCAAGGAAGAGCTGTCCTTCTCAGCGTTGGGCCTGTTGCTTTGAGGCGACCGGATAGTGGTCACACAGTCCAAGGTAAAGGATGTGATCACCCTGCCCCACCAAGGACACCAGGGTGCCGCAAAGACCAAGGCAAGGCTGCGGCTGAAGGTTTGGTTCCCCAAACTGGAGCGGAAGGTCAGCGACTTTGTGGCGGCATGTGTCTGGTGCCAGGCGGCATCTAAGTTGCAGCGTGAGCCGGCCTTCGAAGCAATGCCCCGGGACATGGAGCCCTGGGAGGTGGTCCATGCAGACTTTGGATCAACGACCGTAGGCACCCACTTACTGGTGATCGTCGATGAGTATTCCCGGTACCCGGTGGTGGAGTTTGTAAAGTCTGTGGCTTTCGAGCACGTGGTGGTGGCCGTGGAGAAGTTGTTCGTGGCCCATGGATTCCCCCACACACTGTGTTCGGACAACGGCTCGCCGTTCCAGAGTGAACAGTTCTCTGAACTGATGGAGAGCTGCGGGGTTCAGCACCGGAAGGTGTCCCCGCTGTGGCCCAGGGCAAATGGAGATGCTGAGAGACTAATGCCGACACTCAATAAGACCTTCCGGATTGCACAAGGGCAGGGACAGTCCCTCCAAAGAGCTCTGTATCAATTCCTGTGGGTGTACCGCACCACTCTGCATGCATCCACAGGGGTGGCGCCAGCCGATGCCCTGTTCAAGCGCTGCCCGCGGGGTCTGCTGCCCGAAGTGGGGGAGAAAGAGCCTGGGGTGATTGACAACCAACAGGTCGAGGTGGACCGGCGGATGAGGATCGATCAGGAGAACTTGCTTCCACAACGGCTGGAGCCCGGAGACAAGGTCCTCATCCGCAACAGACACCCCCATGGGAAGCTCTCACTCCCCTATGAGCCGGAGCCATTGGACGTTGTGGCCGTAAAGGGGTCCATGGTGACTGCCTCCGAAGGAAGATCTGCCGTCACCCGGAATGTCAGCTTCTTCAAGAAGCTGGGGGATCCCAGAACTGAACCCCCCTTGGAGCCGGACGTGATGGACATGCCGGATGATGGAGGTGGCTCCCCTAGCATACTCGAATCCCCTGTCCGGGGGACGTCTGTGGAAGGACTTCCCGTGCCGGAGGTAAGCGGGAGGCACCCCCAGAGGGCTGGGCGAGGGAAACCTGCTTACCTCAGCGATTACGTGCTGGGACATGTGGCTGATCAACCTGAGTCCAGGGACTGTTGAGTAAGGGGACCCGGGTGGTTGACAATAAAGGGGTTTTTGGGTAAGTGGTGTGTAAAATGTTGCTGTTGAGCGTTTGTGTGGTTTGCAGTGTATAGTAGTAAAGCATTTGTTTGTCCTCCCGAAAAAGGAGGAGTGTGGCGCTGCCCCGTGATGGGACGCGCACGCGGCGACGTGACATTGCACCCGGCCGCGTGCTGTATAAATAAACGGGGCGTTCCCGGCCGCAGCAGAGCGACCAGGAAGCCCGAACTGTAAGGACGTGTGCTGTGTGGTCCTTACAGGGTGGGGATTTACGGGCATCGCGTGGGGGCACTGCACCCACCCCCAACAAGCTCTTGGGGGCCCAGAGGTCTGACCTGCCCTCAACCGTGACCACCCCAGGGAGCTTGCAGCAGCAGACAACTACACCTGGGCCATCCTAGGGCCCCGTGGCCTAAAAATGACTCACACTTTTGTTTTTGACACTGGGACATTTAGGTGTTTGGTGTCTGTGGGGACAGGGTGTGTGGGGAGGGGTATATGTGGGGACAGGATGTGTGGGGATGTGTGTGTGTGGGGGATAGGTTGTGTCGGGAGGATGAGGGGGTGTGTTTGGACAGGTTGTGGGGCCGGGGTGTGTGTGGGGACAGGGTGTGTGGCAGGGGTGTGTGAGGGCAGGGCGTATAGGGAGGGGGGTGTGAGGACTCAGGGTGAGTGGGGAGGAGGGCACAGAGTATGGTAATTTAAATATATAATAGTTAACACTTGAAGCAATGTGTGGACATTACTTATTTTGGTACAAGTATTTATCGTGTGTGCGCATCATATGCAGTAAGGTGCAAGGGAAGTGCAAAGTGAAAGGGGTACTCAAAAAAAGTTATCAATTCGTTCTTGACGGGCCATGCACCCATCCCTGGCCTCCATGCACACGTTCCTGGGGCCTGACTGGCGCTTCATCATCCTCCTCCTCTTCTGGCAGAGGAATGTCCAGATCTGGGGACAGGGGTATGTCATCTGAAACGTGCCTTCAAGAGCCAGAAGGTCTGCTCGATGGTCGCCCTGGTCCTCAAATTCGCCCGCTTGTATGACATTCCCCCCTGCATCGGGGGATTCCTCAGGGGGGTCATCAGCCATGGAAGCAGCGGGGTATCCAGAGTCACCTGCAAGGGGTAAGGACACATGGTTAGCCTTATCTTGCATGTAGCAGAACTGTATAAGTGTGTCATGTCTTACACTTAGCCTGTATTTGTCGGTTAGCCACATCATGCATCTGGTCTAATGATATAGCTGAGCCTTATGCTCCCTGCTGGCCCCTGAGACAGGCAGTGTGTTATATCTGTATTGTGCTGTATTCTGCGCCCTTAGATGGATTGTTGGGGGAAGGAAATGTATCACACCTAGATGGATTGCTCAGGGGTGGGAAGCGTGTCATAGTTGGATGGATTGCTTGGGGTAGGAAATATATTGCCAATAAATGGCCATAGTGTGAACTCACCAGTCTGCATACGCACCCTTCTAATCTGAACTGAACATAACCATGCCTCCACCACACCACTACAGCAAGCACTTCACGACACGCGCAATGGCGACAAACCATACATGATCATGCAGCAACACCACATGATGGCTACCAAGCACAAAAGTCCCCAACGCTCAGTGAACGGTTCAGCAAAACTGTAGCTGCCAGCAGCCCATCAAAGCTGTCTTGCTCTTCTCCCTCTCAATCCCACTAACAATCTGCTCCAACACTACTTCCATTGCAGACCCACCAGAGCGCCAGGCAACTGCGCAAGTGGCAACAGTGTGCGGTACAAGACCCATTAGCATTTACATGTTTGAGTAATGATGCTTGGTAGTGGTGTTGCCTGTGATAGCGGATTCTCAATGGTCAGTCTGTGCATGCATGCCCCATGTCTCACCAGGACATACATCCCGTGGCCCTGGGTGGCCCAGTCTGATTTACTTGCTCTGGGGGGTGGCGGTGTCGCATTCTGGTACCTGTAGTGCATTGTATGTGGATGTCCTTTTGGGTTTCTAATGGTATAGTCAGTGACTGCTACATCTCCAGTCATATGCTACTCCTGCGTGTTGTGGCATGTCAATTAAGGTGTGCGCCGGTTGGTCCTGCTTGTGCAGCGTTCTTGATCGACATGCATTTGTGATATTCCCCCCCCGCCCTTTGACCTGTGACCCATGCTGCAACGGAGTTGTAAATGCACATGCACTCACCCAACAATCAGGTCCTTTGTCCTCCGTGACACGCAATGTAAGCCAGCTGGGTACTATTCCACAGGACCATGGGACCGTGGGTTGATCCTGGGAGCCGGGCACAGCATTGCATTGAGTGAAAGGTACTGCTTAGGGTTCCTGTAGACCTCCTCTGAGGCTTGGGGGGATGGCACCTGCTCTTTGTGCGTGCAGTCCAATGCTGCCAACAAATTGGGCATGCCCGCAATCACATATAAGCGGGCCTTGCTGATTTTTACCTGTGCCTCGGTGGTTGGGAGGGCGATGCACTAGCCCACGTGGTGCAGCAGGGCCTCCAGTACCTTCACTAGCACTCTGGAGAAAGCAGGCATGCGAAATGCCATGCAGCTGTCTCACAGAGTACTGGAATGTGTCAGTGCCCAGGAAGTGCAGGACCAACACCAGCTTCAACAGCAGTGCTATGGCTGTCCTGATGCTGATCCTGCTCCCAAAGTCATCCTGGAAGAGGGTCAGGAGGTCATGAATGGTCCCCCTGTCTAGGCAGTACAGGGTGTGTATCTGGCTGTCTCTGAGGGTCCAGGGTGTGGTCCTTGTGTGAGGGATCATGACTTGCCTCTGCCCCGCCATCTGCATCAACTGTATCCCCATCCTCCTCCTCCTTCTGTCACCACTGCTGCTGCTCCAGTACCATCAACCGCGCATCAGCAAACAGCGCCTCTAGGTCCATGGCAGCGACAATGAGTGGCAGTATGGTTGTGCTGGGAAGTGTTCTTGGGATGGGTGTGGCCCTTTAGTACTGTTCCTGTGTGTACCTGAAAGGGGCCCCTAGGGGTCCCTCACGTCTATGGGAACAAGGTAGGTCACCACACACAATAGATACGCCAGACACGAGGTTGTATTCCCAAAGCTAGGGTTTATTGCAAAGCAAAAAGTCTCAGTTGGCCAACTCAGTCTCACGGCCCGCGACGTGTATCTCTAGACCTCGTGGGATGCAAGAGAGCGAATTACGTACATCAGTTACATATATACAAAATGCATATCATACAATCAGCTGTGACATGTTTAACACCCCCCCCTTTATTGGGTTTCTTTGAACTCGGTTTGATGATGGACACTTTCGACGAATATAACTCCTTCAAATGTCTATTCTAGTAGCAATATGCAACTTTGCAAGTGCGGAGACATCTTTTCTTTGTTGAACAGAACACAGTGCTTCTGTTCTTGGAAGCAAGCTACATACGGGGGAAGAGTCACATTCCAGACCTTGCTATCTATGAGGTGCTATTCGTGTCCTGGGAGCCGACACGCTCTACAGGGCTCGGAAAAGGGGGGCCGTAAGAAGAGCATAATTCAAGCCTTTAGCTGCTTTATTCTAACATATTCTACTATATAACGAGACTGGCTGGCAGCTGTGAAATGATTAAATGCCCTGCGGCTCTGCTTCAAGGCTACATTCGGGAGGGAGCCGTGCATTCCTTCCCGGCGCTGCCTACGTTGTGTTTCAACAAACTCTTATTAGCCTCGCGGCCCTGTGTCCTTGTCCTTTCACGTTCAGACAACAATGTTAACAGTCAAGCAGTGTAAGCAGAAAATGTGCTGCGAAGCAATTTGAACAGAAAGCAATGAGCAATTGTTAAAAAACAAAATGGCGATCCTTGTTACATCAAAATGGCCATTCATTGGTAAACTCGGAAACCTGTATTTCTATTGTTTCGTACATGAGACGGTTGGCCTTCGGCCACCAAAATACGTTTGCCATCAATCATGAGAGTTATCCATTTTTCTAGACTGACAAACCCTCCTCTGGCCGTATGCCAAACGTCTCATTCATTTAATGTATCCTCCTCTGATGACGATAAGTCCGAAGCACTTATGTCTGAATCTTGCATGCTATTATAAGCATCATCATCTTCATTAATATCTATAGCCATTAATTCTTTCACTGTTTTTATTTCATGTGTGTCTCTGACATCCTGGCCATAAGTTTGTTTTATTTTTGCTATCATATGCATACATACCTTCGTACATCCCTCAGTTACCTCAGTGCAAACTAACGGTAGGCAGTGTATGCAACAACAGCACGTTATGAATATTCCAAACACCACTACTAATATCGAGATCAACTTCCATCCCCAAGAACGCAGTATCCCCCAAAACCAGGACTCTATTCCCCAGCCCCCTTCTCCAGTAGGGAGTTCGGGGCTTAGGACGTGCATTTTCTTTATTGCTTCAAAAATCATAGGGGCATAGTCATCTACAAATACACAGCATGCTGATCCTACAATCTTGCAAATTCCCCCACGATCAACCAGGATCACATCTGTCGTTGTGTTTATGGTATCTTTTAGTATTCTGGACAGCTGCCTTATGTTATAGGAGTTCACTATCTGGGACAAAAATGGAATTAATTATTTTGCCACGTCAGTCGCTATCAAAACACCTTTGCTACTCCTTTTAGTTCTAGATCTAGATAACCTAGCCATGTCTGCTGTTTCTAAGAGGAATACTCCCGAGAACAGTAGACCTAGGTAACATGTACCTCCCCAGTTTCTGGGCAACCAAGGATATGCTTTCTCTCCACATATAAAATAGACTGGATCTCCCACATATACTGGTTCTATTTTGCATTTTAATACCGCTGTATTCATGCATCCAGTAAATGTTTCTACTAAATAGGAGCCTTTCTTTTTTAGACAAAAAGGGACAGTTCTCGGGTTGTAGTTTACCGTGTAAGAAGGGGGAATTGCATCTTTATTCCCATTGGTTCTTACACAAAACATCATCACAGATGTTTTAACTGGTGGGGACAATCTATCTTATCTATTTTGTCGTGTTATTTTTCGCATACTTTTTTTCGTAGGTTCTGGGGTCATCATTTGTGCTTTATGGAATATGGAACAACCCACAGGCCTCATAATTATTTCCTCAAACTCATTCATGTTTGTTCTGTCTAATTGACCCATACTACTCTTATTCCACTTTCCATAGAACATTGCACTTAAAGATGCACTGCATGCAGAACTCAATGGCAACGGTTGTACATACCACTCTATTCCTTTCCCCACATGCTGCGGTAAATGGGCGCATACCCAACAATTATTTTTCTTTAGAATTGCATGCGTCATATTCATGATAAGTAACAGCGTATTGTTCCCATACCCTTCTCTGTGTCTTTCTTCCATTGGGGACAAGGTATATGTAATCATCTGAACCGGGCTTTCAGTAGTGGATATATTAATTATTGGTAAAAACATTCCCAATGGGTATATAGATTCCACAAACCATAACACCAACGCTATCGTTATTGGTGCTACCACACTCATGAAGCACGTTATTATCGTCAAAGCCAGCATACAATTGTTTTTACCATGCATTTTTCCTAAGTTTACAGTCTTTATAACTAACTCATTCCCAGCCGTGGTGCAGGAGGAGGCTGAAACCGGTCCCTACATTTTTCTCAGCGTCCTTCTTCTTCCTGACAACGTTTGTCGTGGATATCTCTCTTCGTCGCACTTGTCCGGATGTCAATAAGTTCAAAGGAATTGTCAACAGTTTAGTCTGCCAGCGTTTTGCAGCCTGGTTTGCTTATTCGTTCTGGGCAAGATCACTTATTCTCTCTCATACTGCTCAGAGGACCTCTGAACAGCTCTCTATTGCCTTAGTACATGTGCGCCCAGCTTGTGCGCTCTGGTTCAGGACACATGTACTTTTTATGATCGCACCGAGGAACCGCGAGACTTGAATGGTCCGCTTTGCACAATTCTCACGCTTCTCTCCTCTACACCTCTAGTTACTTCTCTGTCCATGAGCGGAACCAAAGGTTAGCATAAACACCAAAGAACTGTGGATCACTCTGTCTTTCGAGGCCGCAAATCATATCGCCTTACTCCTGGTATTGTGTGATCCGTGAACAGTGCTGATGCACTTCCAAATCCAGGCTCAGCGTCAGCCTGTGGCGCAATGACAGATGCTGGTGTGCGCCGCGACAGTGATGCAAATTCGGTCTTTCGCTCTGGCGCAATGGCAAGTGCTGGTGGGCGCCAAAGGGGTACATGTTTTGTATCTGACGTTATTTGCAATGCAGATTTCGTGTCAGCCAGCAGTGATGTAGGTTCTGCTGGGCAACGTTGGGGCACTCTTTGCCCTTCCCCCTTTTTGGCAATCTTTTCAGGCTTTGTTTCGAGTTTCACTTTCCGCTCAGACAGATTTAGCGGCAGTGGACTGGCAGCGGTTTCTTTCGTTTCTGGGACCGCTGTCTCTTTCTGGTCATCCGGATTGGGCAAATCTTTCAGTGGAGATGGGATCTTTTTGGCATGGGTGACATGGATCCACGACTTCCTCCCATCCACCCGTTTTGCCGTCTCCGTTGCCAGAAGCACTTGATAGGGGCCGTGCCACCTGGGTGCTAACAACGATTTTCTCTCAAAGTTCTTTAGCAGCACCCAGTCGCCTGGCTCCAGCGCATGCCCTGGACCAGTTTCTTTTACGGGTAGAGCCTCCTGCACCTGCTGACGAATCAAATGCAATTTCTGCATTAAAAGGCCACAATAAGTACTAAGTACAGGATGTTCCACTTCACTCAGTCGCTTTGGC
This sequence comes from Ambystoma mexicanum, assembly GCF_040938575.1. Taxonomy (NCBI): domain Eukaryota; kingdom Metazoa; phylum Chordata; class Amphibia; order Caudata; family Ambystomatidae; genus Ambystoma; species Ambystoma mexicanum. Next base: position 901,611,817 of record NC_090931.1, on the reverse strand, counting down.
TGAGGTGTGTACCAAACATTTGCCGGCCTCCCCATCACAATCTCATACGGGGAGAGCCCAGTCCTAGCCTGTACAGATGTACCCATGCACAATAGCGCTATCGGTAATGGATCCACCCAACTCAACTTGCTCCCTGCACATATCTTGCTAATTTTTGACTTGAGGATTCTGTTGTGCCTCTCAATAAGACCGGCCGAACTCGGATGCCTTGAACTATGAAATCTCTTATCAATCTGGAGACCCGCACATATCTGTAACACCACTGCCCCCACAAAATGTGGACCATTATCTGACCATAAAACACGGGGCAAGCCAAAACGTGAAAAGTATTCTTTAAGCATTACTTTTGCCATACTCGTTGCTGTGCAGTCTTTTAAGGGATATGCCTTCACCCATTTGCTGAATGCACAGATCACCACTAAGACATATTTCAAGTTTTGGCACCTCTCCATCTCTATGAAATCAAAATGGATTACCTCAAAAGGCATAGAGGGTGGGCCAAAACTGCCTATTGGAGTCACTGTTCCCTTTCCTACATTGTGTTGTAAACACGTGATACAGTTCTGCACCAACCTCTCTGCATTCTTCTTTCTGTTTACATTCTGCCATACCGTAGATAGGTGCTGTATTATTTTTTTCGCACAGATGTGAGTAGGGCTGTGAGCCATTGTGACCATTGCAGTCACATAAGAATTTGGCAACATCCAGTTTTTAGTTCCCTTGTCCACCCAACAACCCTCTAAATCTAACTCAGCAGAGCCCTCTGCCCATCCTTGTATCTCATCGGCCGTGGCTAAGGCCTGCATCTTTTGCACAGTGGCAATTCCATCATCTATCATACAGGGTACTTCCTCAGTCTGGACTGTCATCATTTTATTATTCAAATCAGTGGCAGTTTGTTTCGCAATTCTGTCTGCAAATGCGTTTCCCTCTCCCACTATGCATGTTACCTTTTTATGTGCCTCGCATTTCACTATTGCTAGGCACTTTGGAAACGTGAGTGCAGACAGCAATCGTACAGTCAAAGGGCCATGTTGAATTCTGGCCCCATGTGATGTCAAGAAACCTCTCTCAGCCCAGAGTCGACCAAAGTTATGAACCACCCCAAAAGCATACTGACTATCAGTATAGATATTCACGTTCACATTTTCAGAGATCTCACAGGCTCTGGTCAATGCTATTATTTCTGCTGCGTGTGCCGAGTTGTAGGGAATTCTTTTGCTTTCTACCATGCTCTCTAGGGTAGTGATAGGGTAAGCGGCAGTTGTCGTGCCATCAGGTAGTTTGAAACAAGAGCCGTCACAGAATAACTCCATTAAGCAATCATGGGGCAGTGATTCGTTGTCACCAATTTCTTTCATGGGCAGTGGCATTAATTCTGCAGGATTCAAAGCGCTACACCTCATAATTTGGATATTGGGCGCGAACAAGATAATCTCATATCTTGTCAGTCTAGCGGAGGTGAGGTGTTGCGTCTGTGTCCTATTTAATAGGACATCTATGGCATGTGGCACCATCAGAATTAAAGTATGCCCCAATACCCTCCCTTCCGTTTGTTTCACTGATGCAGCAGCCGCCGCGACAGATCGCAAACATTGTGGTAGTGCGTGCGCTACAGGGTCCAGCGCAGAAGAAAAATAGCCACACAGTCTATTTCTTCCACCTTGCTCCTGTGTCAAAACAGCTAATGCACATCCTTCATTCTCGCATACAAATAATCTAAAAACTTTTTCATAACTGGTGCATAACATAATGCAGTTTTCAATTGATCAAACACTCTCTGACATTCTTCATTCCATTGCAAAGGCATCACCACATTCGTCTTAGTTATAACACCATTGGCTTCACAATTAACGCAAAATTACCAATCCACTGCTGGCAATAAGAAGCCATGCCTATTATGGCTCTGACTCCTTTCTGTGTCTTTGGAATAGGCATACAAGAAATACTTTCTATGCGTTCTGGCGTTAGCCTTCTCCCCTCTTTCGAAAGTAGGTAGCCCAAATAAGCGACCTCCTTTTCGATTATATTGAAACTTCTTCAAACTAGCTTTATGGCCATGTGCCACTAGTTGTGACAGTAGTAATACGGTGCTCTTTTTACAAATTTCTTCTGTATCAGCAGCGATCAACAGATCATCTATATATTGCAATAGTACACACCTCACTGGTAATTCTAGCATGTCTAGCTGCTCTTTTAACGCTCTAAAGTAAATACTCTGACTTTCCGTATATCCTTGTGGAATGCGCATGAATGTAAATGATCGTCCCCCTAATGTGAACGCGAACAAATATATACTGTCCTTGTCCACCGGAATGCTAAAGAAAGCGTTTTTTAGATCAATTACGCTAAAGTATTCTGCTGAGGCAGGTATCATTGTCAATATTGGAGTGACGTCTGGGACCAAAAGAAATTGTGGATCTACTACTTTGTTTAGCGCGCGCAAATCAATTATGAAACAATATGGTACTTCATTGCCTCCTTTCTTAAACACTGGAAGAATCGGGCTGTTACATTTCTTCAATTACCCCTAATTTCACCAAATCTGAAACAATACTTTTCAATCCTTTCTCTCCGTTAGCCAAAATTTTATACTGGGGAATTCTTGGCAGTGTAACTCCTTCTTTCAAAATGATCCTCACTGGCTCTATCTTCAAGCATCCTACATCGTTGTCATGCATCGCCCATATACAGGTTGGCTCTTCTCTTAACTCTCCTGGCAAGGTTTCTAACATGAATTCTGACACAGGGGCATCTTGTGGCCAAATCCTTAGAAACACCCTGTCTGACGTACAATGTATAATCGCCCCTAGATTTTTCAATAAGTTCAATCCCAACAAGTTCTCCTCACAATTGTCTGGTAAAAGGAAAGGACAATGTTCAGTGAATGGTCCTATACTAACTGGGACTGGTTGGGACACTGGGTTTATGACTGGTGTACCTGCGAACCCTAGGGAAACATTCTTTTGCCCTGACAGTGGTATATCCGGAACCAAGTGATGGTCTATTGAACTCTTTTGCTCTCCTGTTCTATAAGGAAGCGGTGCTCCTTATTCCCGACTCCCATTTCTACATAGGGTCCTCTCTGATTCATGGGAATAGACACTGATTCCGACCGCTGCCCTGGGCTATCCTTTGGGGGAAATAACACATCGTCCGATGTGTAGTCACTACTATTATTGTAATAAGTATTTGGCTGCGTATTAAAAATTTTCCCATTCTTTCCTCTATTTTCCCCATTCTGATTCCCATACTGTTGGTTTTGCTGACCCTGACTCTGGTTAGGAGCACTTTGGTTTTGGCCTTGGTTTTGATTACCTTCATTATTGTGGTGCTGCTGCATACTATTCCTGTTTGGTCCATTCGCTCCTTGGTGCCCTCTGTGCTGTCTTCTCTGACAGGATCCATTTCTATTCTGTAAATCTGGACATTGCGCTCGCCAGTGTCCTTCCTCCTTACAGTATGCACACTGATTTGGTCCCAATGGCCCCCCATGCATATTCAAATTACTCCTCCCATGTGCGTTCCCTCTTCCTCTATTATGTCCTGTTACTTGCTGCAGTAACGCCCTTGTTTTCAAAATGCATTCTTTCAAGTCTTCCCCTACCTGTTTTAATAACAATAATTCATCCACCATCGCCTTTTGCCCCGGCAATGGTAACTGTTGCCGTCGATTATGTGGCCCTAGCACTTCTTTCCTATCTCTCCCGATATCCTTACCCCTGTACCCAGGTGCAGTAAACATTTCAGCATTTTCATTATCCAATTAATTTTTAAGTTCAAAAAGTCCATACACATGTTCCCTCACTTCTTCATCTCTTCGTCTACAACGTGCTAATGTATTCAAGTCTAACAATCGCTGCGGTGGTAATTTCCCAATTAACTGTTTCCATCTCTCCACCAAATATTCACCCATGATTTCCAACACTACCTGGCTTTCGTTGCTTCTTCGGAAGTCATACATCGAATGCTGCCGTCCCACCATTCCCGTCTATATACATTTCTGCCTGTTGCTGCAATTCCACCTTCCTTTCTTTGCTGACCGCACTGCGAGTTACCCTCGTGCCTCCACTTTGTTCAGTCCCGTCTCTCGCCCCCGCAGTTTCAACTTCAACCCCTGGAGGGACGGACGGTACCGAGTCTGTATCTAAGGCGGGAGATGCGGATGGGACAATGGGACCGGGGAGTGTCTGCTGTGGGTCTGGTTGGCTAATAGGAATTGTTACGTGCGCGGTTTGTGGCTGTGGGAGGGCTTGAGCTGCGGGAGGAGCCTGAGCTACGGGAGAGGTTTGAGCAATGGTTACTGACGTGTTTGGCCTTGCTTCGGATCTTGGGCCTTGTTTTGTATGGATCAATATGTTTTCCATCACTTCATCTGCTATGTTCAATTCTCGTTGTGGGTATATTTTTTCTATATTTAACTGGTCACGTCTACCTGACCTTCTTAGACTCTCAGTCCACTCCTCCTCCTCCTTTTCTTCCGCTATTTCACCTTTTGATTTATGCCTGTGCGCATGCTTTGCTCTACTTCTAAATCGGAGCATTGCTTCCCTTCTCCAGTCCTTAACAATATCAAATGCTGCGGGATGCGCTTTCTTTCTTATCAACACTCTTTCCAAAAGATCTATTCTCGCTATCTCAAAACTACCATTTAACGGCCACTGATTGTTGCTTTCTGGTTTGCCTATGCCAAGTCTCACAGAATATTATCGCTCCCACACCATACTTTACATACATCTCATACGCCGGCGTTCCCCCAGGTGGTGCAATTTGGCCATCTTCCAAAAATTGTCTATCACAGCGGAAAAACCCCGCTAGGGTGGACAATACCCCAGGCATGTTTCAACCTTCCCCCTGGTTAATCAACCTTACCTAGGGCGTTTGATTTTGCAAAGTCAACTCTCAACCAATATCAGGATTACTTTGAATTGGGGAATGACTCACCTGATAAATCAATTTGTCCTCCAGGACACAATTCGTCTGTATACTGACGCAACCAATGACGTTGTGTCTGCGTTCCTTGGCTTCCCCCTCGTTTCGGGACCCTCGCCTCCTTGTTCTCTAGCCAGATATGTCGATCAGGGATCAGGTGTGTGCAGATCTGCAAAGGAATCTCTCATCACTTCTACAGGGCGCCCTGAACACCTCTTGATCCCGGCTCGATCGTCCCGTCCTCGTCGTTCTCCACCTTTACTCAATTACAACGTACACGATGGAACAAGTGGGGGTGGGTCCCTATTCGGGCACCATCTTGAAAGGGGCCCCTAGGGGTCCCTCATGTCTATGGGAACAAGGCAGGTCACCACACACGATAGATACGCCAGACACGAGGTTGTATTCCCAAAGCTAGGGTTATTGCAAAGCAAATAGTCTCAGTTGGCCAACTCGGTCTCACGCCCTGCGACGTGTATCTCTAGACCTCCAGGGACGCAAGAGAGCGAATTACGTACATCAGTTACATATATACAAATTTCATATTATACAATCGGCTGTGACATGTTTAACACCCCCCCTTTATTGGGTTTCTTTGAACTCGGTTTCATGATGGACACTTTCGACGAATATGGCACCTTCAAATGTCTATTCTAGTAGCAATATGCAACTTTGCAAGTGCAGAGACATATTTTCTTTGTTGAACAGAACACAGTGCTTCTGTTCTTGGAAGCAAGCTACATACGGGGGAAGAGTCACATTCCAGACCTTGCTATCTATGAGGTGCTATTTGTGTCCTGGGAGCGGACACGCTCTACAGGGCTCAGAAAAGGGGGGCTGTAAGAAGAGCATAATTCAAGCCTTTAGCTGCTTTATTTTAACATATTCTACCATATAACGAGACTGGCTGGCAGCTGTGAAATGATTAAATGCCCTGCGGCTCTGCTTCAAGGCTACATTCGGGAGGGAGCCGGGCATTCCTTCCCGGCGCTGCCTACATTGTGTTTCAACAAACTCTTATTAGCCTCGCGGCCCTGCGGTCTTGTCCTTTCACGTTCAGACAACAATGTTAACAGTCGAGCAGTGTAAGCAGAAAATATGCTGCAAAGCAATTTGAACAGAAAGCAATGAGCAATTGTTAGAAAACAAAATGGCGATCCTTGTTACATCAAAATGGCCATTCATTGGTAAACTCGGAAACCTGTATTTCTATTGTTTCGTACATGAGACGGTTGGCCTTCAGCCACCAAAATACGTTTGCCGTCAATCATGAGAGGTATCCATTTTTCTAGACTGACATATCTGGGTGGATTTGGTGCACCGGTGGCCTCATTTCCTCCACCTGGGTCCATTTACGAGCTGCTCTGAGATGGTGGTATCTCTGACATTGATTTGCTGGTAATACTGGCAAATATCTGCTTGTATTACCGTTAAGTCCATGTTCATAATGTGCCGGTAATATCTTTGTGCTGGTATTAACGGCACATGTTTCCAGCATTGCCAGTATTTACATTGCCTGCGCTGGTAATTCTGGCAAATGGGTTCCACTTATTCTATACTATGCTGGTCCTGTAAAAGTGCTGGTACACAGTATCACCAGCACTTTTAAAGAATACCAGCAAACTTGCCATGGGACCCTTATTGTATATAAAATTGCTTATTTTTATACAACTTCTGTTGTGTAAGTGTTTCCTTGAATTAAGTGTATGCGCTGAGTACTGTGTGCCTCACTACAGCCCTCATCCATCCTAGATTAAGCCTGACTGCTCAGCCGTAGCTACCAAGCCTTTGGATAGTTCAGGCTAAACCCAAGGGGTCGCCCCCTGTTCATCCACGGTGAGCTTTCTAAAGTCTTACCACAGATAGGACTTTTGCAAAACCTCCTAACATAACCCTTACCATTTGTTTATCAAAATAAAAGTCTACTGAACCCAACTCTGTGTGACATGTCATTGTCTTGAATTACCCACGCTATTTCCCAAAACCAAAATTGTTTGTTAGGGCAACGATAACATACTGGAGAGTCACTTTGACATTTTTTTATTTTTTATTTTTATTTATTTATTGTGATATAACCACATTTGGTTTTTTTTACACATTCTTTGTTTAAAAATAAACATGTTAACATCGCAGTTACAAGTTGTATCAAATTTAAATAGTATTCCCCTTATATAGCATTTAAAACCAATTCATCACAATCTTGCAATTTAAATAAATGTTTTACCCCTCCAGTCAAATAATCAATTACCAGTATTCTTGTGATATAAAACCTGTGAATTGCAATACCCTTAAAACATTTAGAGTCAATTTAATTTTGTGGCCGGCAATCATTCTTTCCCAGAAAGCGTCAGAGGGGAGTCGATCAAGTGAACCTACTAAACTCCCCAAGTATTCCACCCTAATTTTCCAAGTACCTTTGCAGAATCTTAACAGGTGCTCTAAGGTTTTTTTACTTGGATCCGAGCATTCCGTACATAAACTCCGAATTCCTTCAGTCACACCCCATTTTGTTAATATTGAGCCTGTCTTAATCAAGTTCAGCTGCACTCTCATAAAGTTCTGCCTTCCTTTTAAATCTGGGAACTTTGTCAAGTACCTTGGTACGAAACCCTGTTTTTTCCCGTACTTGAAAAACGCTTCGGGGATAGAAGACAATCTCACCATATCTCCTGTAGAGATCCAATCTCTCAAAGACAAGACTTTCTTTACCTTCAACTGATTTGGGGCTAATGTATATTATCAGATTCACAATAAATCAACAGATTTTCTGCCGTATTTCTAAGTTCTCTCAGGGTTAGTGAGGTATCAAAGTTCATGTTGTCTAAAAGATTTTCAAACAGTGTGTTGGTCATTGGCTCGATGATAGATCTATATAGGGAGAAAAGTTTCCAGTCGACTGCATACTTGAGAGATTTTAAACCCAGCTTGTATCTAAGTGTTGCCGTATGCAGTCCTTTGGGCAAACGTAAACCTGCTTCCAGATATAACTTTCTATTTTATGCCCATCGACAGACCACAAAAAAGGTTTTGCCTCAATTCCGTATAGTAGTACAGGGATCACTTTCACAACATAAAACTTTATTACTGGCATGATGGAGAATTTACCATACAGGCTAGAGATCGTCTTCATTTGAGCTATTAATGCTGTCCCTTTGGCCACAATTTCCCCATACTGCATCCCGACTGTAGGGGCCGCATGCAAAGTAAAGCCAAGGTACATTACTTCTTTTACCACCGGTATCGGTTAACTGCCGATTGACCAACAATATTTGTTATCTTTAAGGCCTTTTCGCTCAAAAATTACGACCCTTGATTTTTCAGGATTTACCACCAGGTCATTTATTTTCATATACGAATCAAGTGCCCTCAGCAATCTTTGCAGACCGACAGGAGTCCTATCAAGTAGGACTATGTCGTCTGCATACATAAGCCATCTTATAGCCAATGACCCCACCCTTGGACTTATCAATGATGAGGATTCTATTGCGGCTCCAAAATCTCCCAGATAAAACTTAAAAAGAAATGGTGCCACCATACAGCCTTGTCTAACTCCCCTATTTATGCTTATGTGTTCTGACAAGTGTCCAGCTGTATTTAATCTTACCCTAGCTGTGTTTCCTTCATGAAGATTTACTAATATGTTAATTAGAGTTTTCGGGGCCCCTTTCTGTTCCAATTTACTCCAAAGTTTATCTCGGTTTACCATGTCGAAAGCACTCGACAGATCAATGAACGCGCCAAAGAGTCTTCCTGTGTTATTTTTATCTTTTTGATTTGTTAATGAAGCAAGTATGATACCATTCAAGGAGGTGGAATGACCTCTTCTGAACCCTGTTTGTTGTTTGGGGATTATGTTGTTGTTTCCCGCCCACATTTCAAGTTCTCTTAATAATAGACTGGTAAACAACTTACTCTCCACGTCAAGCAGCGAGATTGGTCTATAACTTATTGGGTTTTCACGATCACCCTTTTTAAAGATCGTAATTATGATCGAGGTCTTCCAAGAGAATGGAATTATTCTATTTTCATTCACTCCCTTGTACAAAATGTACAGGATTTCTCCCCACAGAGTCCCATTTCCTTTAAGAACTTGATAAGTTAAACCATTTGGTCCCGCAGATCTTGACGCAGAAGATTTTGCGATCAAATTCAGAATATCCTCTTTATCAAAATTCAATTCCCAATTTCCATTATCCCCCTTGTATTTTTGGGCTCCCGCTGGTTCACGGTATTTTTCGCCAAAGTAAGTCAACCAACTTGCTTCTGACACCTTGTTTGTTTGAACAATGTCTTGGTGTGTTTGAGAAGCATTAATTAGTGACCAAAAATTTCGTGAGGAATTACTTTGCAATGCATGCAACATTTCTTCCCCATCCTTCTGCCACAACTGTTCTCTATGATTTTTGGACCAACTCTTTAAATTATTCTTAAATTTTTTTGTTTCTGTCACTAATTCTAGCGGACTTTTTGCCCATTTTTTTACGAGTCTTAGCTGTCTCTGTGTCTCGCGTTTTGTTGCCCAGACTGCTTCATCAAAATAATGTTTGTACATTTGTTGGGAACCTCTCTGGGTACTCGGCGGTGGATCAATTGACCATAAGAATTCATGGAACTGTGACGGATTACAATTTTGATATAAAATATTGGCATCTCCCCAATTATGAAGCCCATCTAGGCCTTTATTTAACCGTGCCCCTTCCCTCTTGTATTTCACGAACCGATTTTTCTGAGCGTTGACTACCACTCGATGGTCCCAAATCTCTGTTGCATCCCCACAATACCAATTTAATTGTGTAACTAATCGCTTATGGTCACTTGTTCCACCATCTTCCACTGAAAAATGTGTACAATTCTCGAAGCAGTTTGTTGATAGAAGCATGTAGTCCAATGTTGACTCTAATAATCCCCTCTCCCATGTTGTGGCAGGAGGGACATCACCTTCTATGGATCCATTTAGGAGTTTTAAGTCCCATTCATCGAAGAAATTCAACCACTTTCTACCATTAGTTGTTATGTCTTTCATTTTCCCTGTATGGCATTTAGATTTAATACATTGCGAATTTAGGTCTCCTGCGACTACTATATGGGTGTCAGGAAGGTCTGTAATCTCCTCTTCTTCCTGAGATACCCCACACTCCCCCTCCTCCCCTTCCTCCTCACCTTGAAGTCTCCGGCGTTGGGTTAGCGTAGGATTGTCCCTTGTTCGAGTCTTCACTCCTTTTTTTTGAAGATAGGGACGACCAAGGTAGGACGCCACAGTGACACCCTTTGGGTGATCTGTGGCAACCCTCCTTGGTCGCTATTCAATGGGGAAAAAGCCAATGGCACAAAAAACCCCGGAAGATTAGGATCTTCCAACGTAGTGAGGTAGTAGTTTCACACTCCGGAGGCGGCAGTAGAAGGAGAGGAATCTGATGAACACGGAACCAATAGACAGTAGAGGGCTAGGCGAGGAATCCACTAGACACGCAGAGGTCGGTACACGGGATAACAACAGGAAGTAAGTCTGATACTGGATAAGCAGGTGAGGGCTGGACGAGGCAATCCACAAGACACGCAGAGGTCGGTACACGGGATAACAACAGGAAGTAAGCCAATGGCACAAAAAACCCCGGAAGATTAGGATCTTCCAACGTAGTGAGGTAGTAGTTTCACACTCCGGAGGCGGCAGCAGAAGGAGAGGAATCTGATGAACACGGTCCAGAACCAATAGACAGTAGAGGGCTAGGCGAGGAATCCACTAGACACGCAGAGGTCGGTACACGGGATAACAACAGGAAGTAAGTCTGATACTGGATAAGCAGGTGAGGGCTGGACGAGGCAATCCACAAGACACGCAGAGGTCGGTACATGGGATAACAACAGGAAGTAAGTCTGATACTGGATAAGCAGGTGAGGGCTGGACGAGGCAATCCACAAGACAGGCTGAGGTCGGTACACCGGGAGATCACAGATAGAACAGAGGAGGACAAAGAGGAGGACCAAGAGTGGTGATTACCTTACAGGAAGAAGACAAGAATAGACGGAAAAAGAATAGAGAGAAAAAGCTCAAGACGGATGGGAGGAAGGACAATAGATGGGAACGGAACAGGCAAGGGAGGAGGGACCAGAAGACGAGGAAAACAAACTAGATAAGGTATGGAGCGAAAGAACGGGAGGAGGAAGTGAAAAGAAGGACCACGGAGAGAAAAGAGGAAACTTCACGATAAAATTCAGCGGCGGTGTAAACAGGACGAAAACACTGTACGTTGCAACGCACCTGACCCCAGAAGTGAAAGGATTAAATACCGGTGTCAGGAACATCGCAACAACAACTAGACCTGTACAGCACGCTCAAAAAAAAAAAAACACGTGATGGAACCAGCTATGGCGGGCGCAGCTTCCACTTCTTCCAAAGCCGCCAGGTTCCCTGCGGCGTGACAATGGGCCCCAGGGTATCTTATACTAATATCACTAAGGGCCACTAAGAGTGATTCTAAAAACTCCAATAATTTTTCCCTAACAGGGTTCCAATACAGGTTCACAACTATTATCTCCTTAGCTAAGTCGTTTTCGAGGGGAGTGACTGCTCTTACCACCAGAATTCCTTCTTGTTTACAAAATAAGGATGTAATTTCTTTAAATAGAATCTTTCTACAAGCGATCAATAAACCTCCAATCGGCCTACCCTTGGCTTTACAATATGCCGGTTGTGCTATTAATTTAAAGCCTTCGAGTTCCGGGGTATTCACTAACCAAGTTTCTTGTAGCAAGATCAAATCACTCTCCCCGAATTACAACGCTCTCATTTTTTTGTTTTTAAATGAGCTGGACCCTCGAGAATTCCAACTGGTAATCCTCAAGTTTTTTGCTACTAAAGAGACACTTGCGCTGCACCCAGCTTCTGACAAACTTGCATAATTATTTCTGGTAACATTGTCCAAGATAATGGTTGTGACCCTTCCTTGATGTTGTCTTCATTTTCTTTCCGCTGGCTACCCTGCATGAGAGAGCCATTCCCCTGGATTAGTTTATGATCCTCAGTTTCAACCTCTTCTCCTGTGCAAGGTGGTAATTTCTCATACACTTCCAAACCCAAACCACACAATTTTTCTTTCAAGTTTAAAAAAGCTTTTACCCCCAATTTAGAAACAAATCCAACTTCAACTAAACTAATACAATCCGGTTTAGGGAAGTGCACATATTCAATATCTTTTGTTGAAAATAGGTACAGTTCGGGAGGTTTTTTAACCAATAACAAGATCGTGCCCCTGTTCAATGGCATGCCGGACTGTCGATTTTCCTCATTAGTAAACCAGAGTCTCGGGATTGCATATGGATTTGGATCTTCTTGAGGATTTGTTGGTCTCTCAGTTGTGGGTTCAGAGGTTAACATTTCCACCGGAACAGTCACGTTCTCTTCTCTTTCAACCTCTTCCAGTTGGTCTTGGTTATCCATTTCCAATTTAGATATTTGGTCACGATTTTTGTCCTCTACGTGACTCATCACAGGGTTCAGAGAGGCCTCTGGGACTCCAGTATTAGCTCTTGTTAGATTAAATATTGGGGCAATTCTTAAACCCGTCTCAGTCTGCATTGGGACTTTAGAGACGTTTTTATGTTTGGGTAGAGATATAGGTGCTATTTTTAGCAACTTCGCTGTGATCTCTGATCTGATCAGGTCATGTTGCTGTCGATTTTTGTCCAGATCTAATATTTTTCCTTCTGTCTGAGTACTCATAGATTTTTTTACCGTTTGTGCATCTCCCACCGCTTCAGAGATTCTGTCAATTTCTGATCTTTTCCTTTGTTGTTTTTTCGACTTATTTGCTCTTGAAATTCTCTGCTCTTCCTGCTGTAGGGAGTAATTTCCCAAACTCCTACCATCTTTATCTGCTGTATTTTGGTTCTCAGGGATTTTCTCTAGATTTGAAATCCCCTTAACAAAACTATTTACGTTTGATTTTTCTGTTCTGGTGTTTTTCATGTTTTTCGTTTTCTTTTCATGTCTACCTCGAGATTTTGAGGACGTATGATTTAACTTTTGATTTTTCCGTCTTTCTCTTCTCCGTCTCTTGTAAGTTTGCTGCGTACTCTTCTTCCATGTGTTAGTGTTTTCTGTCACTTCTTCAAGAATCTCAATAATTTCATCTTGATTTTCGGCTGGCTGTTCCAACGTTAAATCGGCCACCTGTGCCAATCGGCAAAACTCTTCCAATACCGATTCGGATAGAGGAGTGTCATCCGCGGAAGCTCTCAGTTCAGGCAGTAAATCATCTGTTTTAATTACTGATTCTTGATTTGGTAAAGTGTTTGTTGTTTCTCTTGTGTTAATCTTTAGTAACAAATCTTTGATCTCCTTATTATCCATCTGCAGAGAAGTCATTTGCTGCTTAATTTCTATTAGATCTTCACTTTGCTTTGTGAATCCATCTTCCATTTTTACCAACATAGGCAGAACTGAGCAGTTTATTACATTATTTTGGCCTACCACTGAGAATTCAAGTTGCTCAATATCCTTAGTCATTTCCATTAAGATCCCTATGTGTGTCTGCACGTCTCTTTTCAAGAGATCAAAAACTTTCACCAAAGAATTTAGAACAAAATTTAAGGCTGGTGGAGATGAGTCACCTTCTTTTGGATCCTGGCTCTTGTTTCCATGAGTCATGCTTAATATTTGAGCTGGATGATCTGTTGAAAATCCCTCCGACACAGCCGAGTCCTCTCTCGATACCACTGTTGGGTTCAATCTTTCCTCATGAAGTAATAAGTTCTGAACTGAACTCATCAGATGGTTTGGGGTCCTTGAGAGATCCATAACTGGAATGGGTAATTCCGACCGACAATTTTCCATCTGTGGATTGATGTTTTGATGTAAAAGTCTTGAGGAGTTTAAAGTGGGGACACTTGAATTATTTTGTCCGGGTTTCTGGAAATAATAGTCAATAGTCCCTTTTATGTTAGTTGATGTCAGGGTAAAGTCTTTCGACTGTATAGATGGAGTATTTCTTGTTGTATCCCGTAAAGTTTCTCCCACTGTTGTCTTATCAACTTGTGGTTCTTGGTGTACTTGTACCTTGACTAAGTTATTGTCCCTTATCAAAACAGTGGGAATTTGAGAGCCTGCGATATTCACCTCCACATGCGGGGACTTTTCAGTATACGAGCCGTCCCATTCAGGAGCTCTTAGATCGTCAACATGTTGTCCACTCCTTAGATTATAACGGGACATTTCTCACAGTTTTGTGGCTGTATAAGTAAGGCAGAAAGGAATAGGGGATCAAAGGAGTAGAATCTCCTACAGTCTCCCCACTTCTTCCTTTCTTATTGCCTAAACTTAGAGTAATTAAACAATTTAAAATGATAATTATGAGAGACTGAGTCTAAACAATCTCTCTGCTAATGGCACCCCAGCCACTTCACTACCCCCTACAAGTAGCCCAAACTCCGAGTTACAATCTACGAGCCCCTTCGAGTTCAATCACGTTTGGGAACTCTAGCTTGACTCAATTTAGAGGGGCTTACCGTGAGCCGTTAATGCTAGACTGCGATTGCCGCATAAAGCATGCCGCATACAACGAGGGGGGTAAGAGGGGTAAGAGGAGGCCGAAGGGCGGGTTGCTCGTAACCACTGTAAGTGATACCAGTCACTTCAATCACCATTCGCCAACCTACAGCCCGCCCGATATCATAATCTCCTCCTCCTCTCCTCAACCCCTCAGCCCTTCAACCCAATGCCGAAGCCGCTGCCCGTATTAACACAAGCACAAGCACAGGCACTAGTACAACGGGTGACTCAGGCTATGCAAACAACGCAGTCAATGCTGCAATGGCGGGCCCACAACAGCTCAAGACCTACCAATACCGGGCCTTCCGACACTTTTTTTTGGCTTCTCCTTGCAGTGTTGAAGCTGTGTCAGTGTGAGCTGCCGCGGCTCCGGTCGCGGCTCCGGTCGTTCCTCAGCCGCTTCGGCTCAGCCGCTTCGTGCACCACTCTCGGTTCGCGGCTTCTCGATACGCCGTCCACCGAAACCTCCTGTTAGAGGAAAGAACCTATCCTCTAGCACTAGCACGTCACAGGACCGTCAAGCTGCACTGAAAGTCTGCGCACTATCGTACGAGCACAGCACAAGCACAGAAAATCAGCCGCTTCCGACAATCCATATCTCCCACCCATTAACATCCAGAGTGGTTTACTCACGAAAATCGATAATTTTTTTATTTCATTTTCAAAAGTAATATATCTAATACTGGTAATACATGCGAAGAAAACTATACATTGTTACAAATTGCATACCAGCAATTCTGTATTGGCATATGTGGCAAACCAGAAGAAGTACTCGGACGAATGTGATCCATAGTTCAAGGGTTTTATTAAAAATAAAAAGATGAAACGCATAACTTGCCCTATTTCTATGAGGGAAGTTCCTTACCTAGCAAAAGAAAACTAAGGATGGATGTTAAAGTTCAAAATTAAGTCAGAATCCTATCCAACTAACTGACACTATCACTTTAGAAAACACATCAGTAACATATTTACAATAAGGCCAACAAGGCCCAGGCCTAGGGTAGCAGATTTCCACTGGAAAAATATTTTCAGGCTCTTTACTTCAATGCTCTTGTCATTTTTTTAAAATTAACGTTAGTTTTGTTTTGCAGCGTCTGGCTGGCCCACAACAACGCTCAAGTGATTTGGAGCTGTTAGCAGTCATTACACTCTGACAGCACAGCTCTAGACTCACATGCTTTTGACAGGTGCCAACCGTCTTGCAATCGGCGGACTCACCCACCAAGCCCCCTACACACACATTCACCTCAATGGGCACCCACCAGGCAACAAAATAAAATCTGTTTTTTTCACCCACCTTGGTGACAGAAAAAGTTGAGGACTATGTGATAGCCGAAGTCTTTGCTTGTCAAACATATATATATATGCTTGATATTTACCAAAGTTTAATTGTAAGCGTGACTTGTTTAAAAAACAAAAAGGAAATGTGTAGCAAACCCAGCATGCATTAGGCACTTACTGATTCAGCTATTCAACTCTTATGGACATATACGACAGATATACATCTTTTTGGACATTCGTATGTTCCCAGAATGCTCCTTAATGTGCAAAACAGTTAGAACCTCATTGATTTTATTGGTGCCACTCCCCATTATCATTGGAGTTTGTTCTAATCAACACAAACATACACTCTGTTAAGCAATCACTTTTATGTTCAAATACACATCACATATTACTGGGCCTGCGGTAGCGGCCCAGTAGTTATGGTTAAGTAGCATTTCATAGGAAGAGCACTTTTTGGGTGGCTTATAACTTTGCTCCCTCTGGACGAATTCTCACCTAACGTTGCAAATAAAGTATATGTCCGGCTCTGAATTTGTTTGCAAAGTTTGGTGAGGTTTGGTCAAAGGGGGGCAAAGTTATAGGGGGGTCCCAAAATTAATTTTTTTCCCATAGACTAAATGGAGAAAACCTTTACTCACGCATACAGCTGAAACCGCTGGACCGATTTTCACCAAATTTGCAGCAGGGGTGGTGGTTTGGTCTCGAAAGCGTGCTTTTGTAAATTTGGTGGGAATCCGTCCAGTATATTTTTTTTAAACGACTATAAGGTAGGTGCAAAAACAATTGTGATATCTGTGTCCTGTTCGCGGACACACTTCCCTGTTCTCTACGTGGACAGGACACTGATTGGCCGGCGGCTGTGTGTCATGTCCACGGACAGGCAACGTCTTCGCCGATTGGTTGGAGTGAAGCATGAGGTGCGTCACATTTTCTCGATGCGCCTGCCATGTTGGATCCGCGGACATCCACGACAGCGCGGCGTGGAACAGAGCTGGAATCCAATTTTGGGGAGTTTGCTGGTGTGGAAGAATGGCTGGAGGGGGTGGGGGAGTGAGAGATGGGTCAAATGCTGTATTTGTTTAGGTGGGAAAAGGCTGTGATGTGATCGCGGTGACCGTGGCTGTTCGCGGACATACCAACCATTGACTGCACTACTGGGTATTTTATTATGCTCTGATGTGGGTAGTCAGTTGATTATTGGGTGGAGAGGGCATGCATTGAAGAGTTTGTGCATTGGCTGCAAGTACTGTATTAGTATGTCAAGTGAAGTGGAGAGGGTTTGAGGTGGTTGTGTTATGTTTTTGGGTTGTGGTCAGTTGGCAGGTGTTTGCTTGCATGGGTGTGTTATGCTGTGGTGTTTGTGGCCAGGGCCTAGAGTCTTGGGTGCGTGGCCGAAGTAACAACCCAAGACTCTAGGCCATGCACCCAAGACTCTAGGCCCTGGCCACAACCACTGCAGCATAACACACCCATGCAAGCAAACATTTTGACTGTGGTATGTGGGCTGCATAGGGGGTATGTTTTCAAAGGTTTGTGTACTGGTTGCCAGTAGTGTAATCGTATTTATAGGACAGTGGACAAGGTGTGTGGTAGTTGGTTTGTTGGACTATTTTCAGAATGTTGGTACGTAAGACTCTAGGCATTTTGGGATGTAGTTAGTGGTCAGGTGTTCGCTTGCCTGGGTGTGTTATGTTGTGGTGGTTGTGACTCCAATTTTTGTATACTTACTGTTTGCTTTGTTGAGGCTGTATGCAGTGTTTTGTCCACGCCATGCACCCAAGACTGTAGGCACTGGCCACAACCATTGCAGCATAAAACACCCATGTAAGCAAACATTGTAGGTTGTGATGAGTGTTCAGGTGTTTGCTTTCCTTGGATGTGTTATGTGCAGTGTGTGTGACTGCAATCATTGTATACGTACTGTTTGCTTTGTTGAGGTTGTATGCAGTTTTTTCATGGTTTGGGAAATTGGAGCAGACATTGTTTTTTCATTCTCTGTGATAAAAGAAAAGATCACATGTTAGTTAAGGTAGTTTGTAATGAGTTATTGCATTGAATAGCAGATATTTCTGTACTTTGTCGATCCTCATAGTTAGTACTTTACAAGCACTATGCTTCAAACCAGTGTACTGTGCAATTTGCCCAGTTCCTATGTTTGTTCGTAAAATCATTGGATCTGTGGGAAAAAAATCCATGCAGGAGTAAAAAAAAAACTTTCTAGGTTATGGTACAATATTTTTCAGTGGTTGATTTCAGTAGGAGGATTTGAATAGGTGTATGGTTTTTGGTTTGGAAGTGGTGGTACTATTGTTGTAATTAGATACCAGTTTGCATATTCTAATTGTTTATTTCTTGTTTCATTTTAGCAGTATTCATTTATCTGTTTGGTTGTTGCAGAATTTTGAGGCAGTTAGATGCCTGTTGGGGTATTGTAACTGTTGATAGTTTTGAAGTTGTTGAGAGTTTTTTTATATGTAATAAGTGTTGCAAGGTTTCCTTAGAAAATGTATATTGCAGTTGTCTGGTTGTAGTTAGATACCGGTTGGCGTATTCTAATTGTTTATAGTTTTTCACTGTTAGATAGCTGTTGTTTTATTCTATTAGTTTATGGATTTAAAAGTTATTGAGGAATTTTTTTACTCAGATTAGTGAATACATTTTGGTTTTAAGAATATTAAGGAAGCATTTACAAGATTTGCTGGTAATCTTTGTTTTAGAGGAATTCGTAGTATCATTACATTCAAACCATCCACATTTCTTTTTTTATGTATGCAGTGTAGTGACCTGCATTGGTTGTGGCTCCTGCGTGGTAGATTATGCCTACTGTTGTGAAGATTTTCTTTCCAAGTGATACTTTTCCATGTGTGAATCCAGTCAGCTTACAGTTGTTTTCTGCATTGTAACGTAAAAGCATTACTATTACGTATTCACTATGTGACTGTATTTGTAAAGTGGAACGATTATCAGAATTGCAAGTAGTACATAATCTGCCATGGTTTGCATTTTGTACAAGTTTCGGAAATGGAATGGATTCACAGTTAGGTATGGATACATACACGAAGCGTTCATTAGGGATTTGTTCCTATGTCACATGGTTGCAGAGAGTGCATGTATGTTTCCTTATGTATGAAATCTAGAAGATTTCATTTATAGGTATGTTTTTGTTTCCCAGTACTTGCAGTAAGTACATTAGAAATTCTTGTGTATCTTCTTGTGTGTTTTTAGTGAATGTGACCATTCCAGCACAGTAGTCCAATTCCTGCCTTATTCCAGAAACACTGTAAGTGTTGTCAGGATTGTTGGTTGCATTTCTGTGAAGGACTAACATTTGCAAACATAATTGGTCTGTCCCGTTTAAGTAAATGTTTTTTAATAATTGGTGGCAATTGGAATAGAATATTGATTGCTACATTTGCGTAGCACTTTACACCAGTTGTATCTGAAAATTTGAATGGACCAGACAGTTCTGTGTCTAAGACATTTGTTGGAAGTGTGCGTTGTTTCTTTGAAGAGGTAGTTGGTTTTGTTTGTGCAGTAGATCCTTCTTTGGTTGTGGTCATTGATGAAGCATTAGCTTCTTTTAATTTCTTTGGTGGTATGGTTGTAAGATCCTGTATAATTTGAATCTGAACTAGTTTTCTTTTATAAACGTTTGCTTTTTGAGGAACAGGATAGGTTTTGAAACGGGGTGTGTAGAGTGCACGTAGTCTATTGTATTCTAGAATGCAACGAATATCAGCATTTACTTTACTGTCATGGCTACAGGCTCCAGGACACAAAAACAAGACCATCTAGTGATGGGGGCAATGGGTCACTTGACTCACTTATGTCCCTTTGGGACCAATAAACTCAGGGGCCCTGGCTGGACTCAGTCCTGGCGCCTTTGGCACCAGGCTCATATAGAGATGTGAGCAGGAACACTTTATTTCAGTGCAGGAGTGCTTTTATTTTACAAGAACTTTCCAGGAGCTGAAAGCCTTGATTCCAGAAAACATCCTCATGTGCTGTCTCATCGGGTGTGGCTACCTAGGCCTGGTCTTCATGTACAGACTCATCGGGTGTGGCAGGGTGTAGCAGGCAGGCTGAACCTGGTGGGCGTGGCTTCTGAAGCTCAGCTATATAGGCTGCTCCATCCTTAAGGCCGGTGCTTCACATTACTGTGCATTGGCATGCAACGTGACGCTCACCGCTGCTTGGACCAGTTCACTTACCTTTGAAACCAAGCGATCTCCTGCATACTCACCTCCAGGAAACCGGTGCTTCATCGCTTCATCTGAAGACTCATCTCTTGGCATCCAGTGATCTTGATCCCGAAGCCGCAGCACTGCACTTCTCATCCACGAACTCGGAACCTGTGAAGAAGAAGAAAGACAAGGTTAGAACATCCGTCCTAGGGCCGCGCTGCATTTGAACCCTGTGTGCCCCCTAGTTAATAATTTACCAGCTACTGTACCACTGCAGCTTCGTTCCTCATTCCCTCCGGCTGCTGCCTCGAGCTCTGCAGCTTCTGCCGGGCCGGCAACATCACCTGTAAGGGAAGAAAGCAAAAGAGCAAACATCAAAAGTGGAACAGACCCCAAGACAATGAACTTTACAATGCAACAAAAACAGACGAGGAAAGACAAAGGCAAACAGGAACACTTACCTGAAGTATAGTGGCTTAGTCGCAGCAGGACTGGACTATCACGTACAAGGGACCAGTGAAGGAACTCGGTCCAGATCATACAAGCACCCCTACCAGAAGCAGCAGGATGGAGTGCTCACCAAAACTAATCAACAAGAGCAGTCCCGAGCAGCATCACCTATTACCACTAGTCACCACATAAGCGCAGAGGGCGAAGTCAGACCTGAGCAACCTCACCCCCGGGAGGGCTGCAACCGTGCCCCAACGCCTCCGCAGAGACCAGGTCAGCGTAACAGAATGCAAAGCCTCTTCGAATCTCTGCCTGGGCGTTATGGAAACGTCTGAAACTGACCAGTTGGCCCAATTACTGGGAGAGTTACAGGCTGAAGTTCATGCCTCAAGACAGGAAACCAATGCCCTAAGGAGGGATCTAATTGTGAACCGGGAGCGGACAGATGAACTAGCAAGGCAAATGCTCCAGGCACAGGCAGGCCAGGTCCCACTGCCAGGGTATACCCCTCCTTTCCCGCCACCACAGCCCACGCCAGTACAGGTGGTTCTTCCAGGGGGGGTTCCCCTGGCCTTACCAGAACGCTTCACATGCGATCTGAATAAGTACGCCATTTTTATGAATCAATGTCACCTACATTTCTTGTGCAGACCTGGGGCATTCCCCAACAATCAAGCGAGAGTGGCATTTGTACTCTCATATTTGGGAGGTAGTGCAGCGGACTGGTCAATACCCTTGGTAAACCAAGATGATCCATTGCTTTGAGACTTCAGAGGTTTCCAGCGTGAAATGGAGAAACTATTGGCACGGCATACTCAAGGGCGGGCTCTGGACAATGAACTGTTATCACTACAGCAGGGTAATCAAGACTTACTAACATATATCACTTCCTTCAATCGTCTGATAGTGCAAACTAACTGGCCAGAGGAGAAAAGAACTATGCTCTTTTACTGAGGCTTGCGGGTGAACTTAAGGACGTATTAGCCCAAGTAGTAAATCCCCCGGAAAGATGTGCTGAATACATAGACCTGACAGTGCAGCTCGACCACAGATTTCAGGCTCGGAAGATGGATCGGGCCAAGGCCGAGGGGCGGTCGGTCTACGTGCGACCCTGTGAGAATCAAACCAAATCACATGAACAGTCCGAGCCAATGCAAATCGGAGGCTTGCGTATCCCACTCACCAAGGCAGAAAGGGAGAAAAGGAGACAGCAGCAGCTTTGTTTGTACTGTGGTAAGGCAGGTCACTATCTCTGAGAATGCCTGGTGAAACCACCCAGGAAAGCAGTTGGAGCGACTGACAAGGGTGAGGAAGAAGAACAGGACTCGGGAAACTCCAACGCCCGGCAAGCATAGGGATCCACTTGTCGAGCGGTGAAAAGGAACCTATACAGACTTCACATCTATTCATCCCTGTGCTCCTGGTAAACCACAAGCAACCATCGAAAATACATGCCTTGGAGGCATACATTGACAGTGGGACTGTGGGAAATTACATGGACCAAGATCTGGCTACCCAGATAGGCCTTCCTCTCTGACAGAAGCAGGTTTCGGAAAACATCACAGCAGTTGATGGATCTCAGCTATCATCCGGCCCAGTGACGCATTACACCGAGAAGGCCCCGCTTCTGTGTCAGCACGGTCATCAAGAGGTCATCACCTTCGATCTCATCGGCGCTCCTCAGCCCCAGATAATATTGGGAATGCCCTGGCTGGAGACCCACAATCCCAGGATTGACTGGCGTAAACAAGTTCTGACCTTTCCCCAAGACTGTGCTGACACCTGTTATAGCAAGGGATTCTCATTAAAAGGTCTTACCAACCCAGATTTGTCAAAGAAAGAAACCATACTGGGCCTCACCAGTTCACTACCACCTGAATACCTGGATTACCAAGATGTATTTCCAAAAGAGCAAGCAAACACTCTACCTCTGCACAGACTGTATGACTGCCAAATTGATCTGGTTCCTGGAGCTCAAGTTCCCTGCAGCCGGATTTACGCCCTAACAGAACAGGAAAACAAGCATCTAAAAACCTACCTCGATCAGTATCTGGCAAATGGCTTCATTCGTCCGTCCAAGTCCCCTGCATCCTCGCCCCTTTGTTTTGTGCCTAAAAAGGAGGTAGACCTGAGAACTTGCATTGACTACAGAGCACTTAACCAGATCACGGTAAAAAAACGGTACCCGTTACCGCTTACCCCCAAGCTCTTGGATCAAGTCAAAAAAACGCTCAGATATATACAAAACTAGACTTACTAGGGGCCTACCTGTTACTCACCAGTTGCTGAACTGGTCGGGGCGTTGCTCGACCTTGGGATAACCGAAGAGGGAGCAGCTCCGGAAAGTTTTCAGTCCAAGCTGGAGTGTACAAAGGTACGATCCAGAACCAGACCTCCTCAACGCGAGGACCTCTTTAAGGCAATGTACCCCTCTGCTGAATAACAAACAGTCAGAGGAATCAATTAACCAAAAGAGCGGGGAGAACCACACCGCCAAACCCAGGCTGTAAGAAACAAAGCACAATATTACGTCAGTGACTTGGAGACAACTGTGTAAATTCAAGAGCAGACCAACAAACAATACCTGGTAAAGGTTTGATAGGACTCTAAGGCAATATAGGATGGGTAGTCGGGGAACAAGAAGACTGAAAATAAGGAGAGACAGGTAAGAATGGTATTCTAATGATTATCAAGAAAGCAAACCAAATGACTAAATAGGCTTACCCAATAGGTGTTTTTCGGGTAGCGAAAGTACTAACCAACGGGAGGAGAAAATAACAAACAGGAAGGTTAGTGAAGGAAAACTACCTCGAACGGCACGAGGGTCGCAAACTAGAACCGGGATGGTGCACTGCAGGAGAGCGTTCAGAAAGTGCACAGTTGATTGAAAAGTTCCAAACGCAGATGTCCACACAATGGTTCCAGGATGATAGGAGTTGGTCAGGTCAAGAAGGACTGTTCATGTGTTCATACATTCCCCATAAACAGAGACTGCTAAAATGTGGAATGTTGTAGGCTGAGTGGTGGTCGGGTGAAGGGAAGCGGGCCAGCAAGAAGGCTTACCTTATGAAAATGAAGGCAGCGTGAGGTCTCAGCTAGGCGGAACAGCTGTTGAGGAGACCGCTACAAAGAGCGGGGCGCCGGCAGAATGACTTGCCTGATGGAACGAAGGCAGCGAGGAGTATCGGCAAACAGGAGGAACCGCTGTCTAAAAAACTGCTGCAAGGATGCAGCAAGCCAGGATGGTACGTCAAATCCAAGGGGTAATCCAATAGAAAGGTCAAAAAACGTTCCGAGTTCAGATTAAGAAGAGATTCTGGATCAAAGGATTTGAAGTAGTAACGCTAATTAGAAGCAGCGTTTACTCCTTTGGCACTCGTATTTGAAGAGGAAAGGAGGCGTCACTGTGCACGTATTGCGCGTAAACGTTGTGTCACGTGACTACGCGGAACACGGGCAGCGGAAAAGCCACGTCTCCATGGTAATCTCCAGCGTTGCCAGATCGGAGATGCTTGGAGACGGGGAACGCGGCGGCGGTTCATAACACTACCATCTAGTAAAAGTCAAAAAAGGAGACGAGTGGAAGACGGCCTTTCGCATGAAATATGGCCTTTATGAATATCAGGTTATGCCCTTTGGACTATGTAATGCCCCGGTGGCATTCCAATTTTATATGAATGATGTGCTCTGCGACCTGTTGGATGTCTGCGCTCTTGTCTATATTGATGACATTTTTATCTATTCGACCACCAAGGAGGACCACGTCAACCATGTCCGGGCTGTTTTGGAGAAATTGCAGCAACACCGGCTTTATGCCAAATTGGTGAAATGCTTCTATCATCTGACAGAGGTAGAATTCCTTGTCTTTATTCTCACACCACGGGGCGTACGCATGGACACACGCAAGGTAGACTCTATCCTTAACTGGCCCTCACCGACATCCATAAAGTGAGTAAAAGAGTGTACTCGGGTTTGCCAACTTTTATCTCTGGTTCATTCCCGGGTTCTCCCAGATCGTCCACCCAATCACCTCTTTACTACAGAAAAATAAACAATTTAATTGGTCCGCAGAGGCAGAGAAAGCCTTCCAGGAGCTAAAAAAAGCATTTACCACATCACCAATTCTATGGCATCCTCAACCAGAACTCGAAACTGATGCTTTCAACATAGCAATGGGAGCAGTCCTGTCACAACGAGACCCCGAAACAGGTCAGTTGCATCCTGTGGCATTCTGGTCTTGCAGGTTTTCAGCCCCTGAATTGAATTATGCAATCACTGATAAAGAACTGCTAGCAATTAAGGCAGTGTTCCAAGCCTGGAGACATTATCTTCTTGGAGCTATACATACAGTCACCGTCATCAGAGATCATCGCAATCTACACTATCTGAAGAACGCTAAAGCGCAATCATCGCGCCAACTCCGCTGGGCTCTCTTCTTTGCGGAATATGACTTTGTCATCACCTATAGTCCCGGAGTACGCAATGGAAAAGAGGACGCCCTGTCTCGCATGAGTGAGGGAAAAGAGGCATTCACTACACCAGTCCTCATGGCCATCATCCCTGAAGGACATCCCAGGCATAATTGCTGTAACCACCACTCAAGACAACTTAAAATCTGACCTGCAATACTTGATGAGTCCACCAGCGCAACAGGAATTGCTAGGGAAGGGAGACCGGTAGACGATCGTGGACAACCTACCATACTACCAAGGACGATTGTGCATCCCAGATAAGAAATTACAGAATCAAATCATCGCAAACTATCACGATTCATTAGTAGAAGGGCCTCCGGGAATAGCCAAAACCCAAGCTAAAATAAATAAAAATTACTGGTGGCCAACTTGGCGAAAAGACATTGTCCAGTTCATTGCAACCTGTGGCACCTGTGCATAACTGTCACGATTGTGCCACTGTCACACCAATTGGCACCCATTTGTTTTCGTAATACTCCCTGGACAACACCTATTCCTATAATTGACTTTACTTTCCGTTTGCAAGGCTTTGGAACTTTCTTTATTTACTTTTACAAACTACATGTCCCATAATGCACCTTGTGGCAGTTCCCATTTCCTGGCTATTCCTATGCAGCAGTTCTAGTACTACAATTCCCAGAAGCCTTAGAGAACAGTGCAGCTTTCGCTTTCCCAGGACTAGAGAAGGCAGAGGCCAATTACATTCAGGTGTGCTGCTCCAGGTGCTGCTAATTAGCCTACTTCAGCATAGGGCAGGTCCGTATTTAAGCAGCTGCCTGCAGGAGCACAGGTCTCTTGCATTGAGCTTTCTACCAGCCCTTTGTTGCCTTATTCCTTGGAGATTTGCTGTGTACTGTGGTTTCCGGTTCCTACTCTTGTTCCTGAGCCCTGTGCTTCCTGCCTTGCAGTCCGGCTTCTCAGCTTCTCAGCCGTCTCTCTCCTGGCTTTTGCCTGCACCTCAATGCTTCCCATTCTGCAGCCCTGCTTCCTTGTTTGCAGCCCTCTGTTGCCTGGCTACAGCCCCCTTGGTCTCTTCCTTGTTTGCAGCCCTCTGTTCCCTGGCTACAGCCCCCTTGCTCTTTTCCTTGTTGGCTACAGCCCCCTTGTTCTCATTCTTGTTTGAAGCCCTCTGTTCCTTGGCTACTGCTCCCTTGCTCTCTTCCTTGCCTGCAGCCCTCTGTTCATGATTCCTGTCCTTGACTTCCTTGAGTCTTCAGTCCTCCCTTTTGGTTATCCAATTCAGTTGTACTGTTTCCTTAATTTCTCTCTGCTAGTTTTCTCTTGTATTTCCAGCCCTGAGTTACCGTTCTTCATTTCCGTGTACTGTTTTCCGGTCGCCGTTCCCTGCAATTAGATGCTAGTTTTCTGCCCTTCCTTTATTCCGGTTCTTTGTCCTGAACCTTGTTCTCTTTGACTTCCTTTTCCATGGATATTTCTGTTCTTGTCTTCACTTGTGTTTTATGTAATTCCTATGTACAGAGTTTGGCTTCTGGATTTCCTGCAGGCAATCTCTGCCCCTTCCCTTGTCGCATTTCAGTGTTGTACTTCGTGTCATTGTTTACAGTGTACTGGTTCCTGTGTCAGGAAGCAGTCATTGTTCGGTTCCTGCTGGACCGGTACAGGATTCAGTCTTGTGAGTACTGTTACCTTGTTCGTGCCTTAGGGTTCAGATACAGACACCCACTGCTGTTGCTCCTAGCCATGAGTATTCAAAGTTGGCCCCTGTAATAGCAATCTGTATAGAAGGCTGGAGTTTCCCAAGATCCGTGGAACACTCTTTCCCGATTCTGCGTACACCCAAGAGGGAACCCAATGTGTTTGTTATCTTTGTATTCCCTGCCCCTTTTTGTTCACAGCCTATGTTGCCTATCCTTTCTTGTCTGCAGGACTCCTTGTAATCCAGCTTCTTGTGTGCCTTTCTCCCTTTGGCTTAGTGGGCACACCTCTACCCTCAGGCCCCATCCTTTAGAAGGACCCCCAGCACCTTGGCATACGCTATGAATGAATGTTATTACAGACCTTCCCTCCTTTAACGGATACAGTACCATCTTAGTCGTCGTAGATCTGTTTTCCAAAATGGCCCACTTTATTCCCCTGAAAGGTCTCCCAACTGCTTCTACTCTGGCTAACGTGTTTTTGGAACAGATTGTCCGGCTACACGGGTTCCCATCAATTTTGATGTCAGACAGAGGAACTCAGTTTGTCTCTGCATTCTGGAAAAGGTGTTGTAAAATTGCCAGAATCGACCTCCGGTTATCTACAAGCCATCACCCCCAAACCGACGGCCAGACCGAACGGACTGCCCAGACCCACGAGCAATACATAAGGTGTATGCTCCAACAAACCGAGGATACCTGGAAGGACATACTTTGGTTAGCAGAATACGCATATAACAACTCCATTCACACCAGTATGGGACAAAGCCCATCCTACATAGTGTACGGTCGACATCCACGGACATCTGTTTTCGACCCACTCGAATCATTAAAAATGCCTGCTGTAACGACCTTACACAAAACCATCACCCAGGTTTTTAAGGAAGCAACAGAGTATCTTGCCAGAGCCAAAGAGAAACAGAAGCAGGTTGCGGATTGACACCGAAGGGAAGCTCCCAACTACCAAGTCGGAGACAATGTTTGGTTAGCATCCAAAAACATTCCCCTGAAAGGACCACAGGCGTTCCGTCCCAGATATCTGGGACCCTACACTTGCCGTAACAGAAACCTGGCTCCATGAGGCAGCAGGACCCTCACTGATGTTAGCCATACCTGACAACTACCAGATCCACAGAGTAGACAGACCTAATGCTAAAGGCGGTGGCCTAGCAATCATTGCGAAAACCACCTTGCCTATCCGACTCACCACCTCACACCCCTGCGCTTCCTGCGAAGTACTTTCAGCAAAAATGCAACTCTCCAATAACCGCACGCTAGCCATTCACCTGATCTACAGGCCCCCAGGTCCCCTGGGAACCTTTGAAGATGACCTTACTACCCTCATAGCGAACAATACCCAAAAACACTCGCAAATGTTGCTGATGAGCGACTTCAACATCGGCTTCAATGAACCAGGCAATAAAAATGCCCTTTCTATAACAGCTATCCTAAACGACCAAGGCCTTACCCAAAAAATTCTCTCCCCCACACATGCTAAAGGCAGAACCCTTGACTGGGTCTCAGAACTCAACTGTAACATAGTCATCACCTCCATCACCCCTCAACTATGGACCGACCACTTTCTAATAAATTTCACTGCCACACTTGACCTCCCCAGCCACAAGACTATCAAAATGATACCACCACTCCCCACCAGAAATAAAAAAAGATATTACTACAGAAACTCCCCCTCCTCCTCCCCACTATTAATGGTCTGAAGGACAACACTGACCCAGATACACTAGTAGACACCTTTAACAAAGCTATGTCTCACGCACTAGACACCATTGCACCTGCAAAATTACGCAAAGCTAAGCAAGAAGCCCACCTCAACGCCTGGTTCACCCCCCACCTTAAGGACCTTAGAAAGCAGAAACAAAAACTCCAAACCATCTGGCGTAATTCGCCCACTAACGACAACAAAACCAAGTTAACCCAAGCTACAAAACACTACAAGTCTGAAATCATCAACACCAAAAGAAATGTATTCAATGACAGAATTACCAATGCCAAATCGAATACCAAGGAACTATTTGCCATCCTCCGGGAAATGGAATCCCCTATCCAACCATCTGACACGGTCCCAAAGGACAAGATATGGTGCACTAATATACAGAATGCCCTATCTAACAAAATCTCCACCCTCCAACTTAAAATAACGAACAAAAAAGACACCCTCTCTCTTACTGATCAACAACTGCCTCCAGTAACTGAACCTACCACTATCCCCCCTTTTAGCTTTAAACCGATCTCCATCATCGACACTGAAAAGGCCATCCTCTCACTGAAGCCCTCTAACTGTAAGGGCGACAGCTGCCCAGCTCAAATAATAAAGGACGCTGCCAGAGACTTAGCCCCTTTCATCTCAAAGCTCATTAACTCATCCTTCAAATCTAACACAGTGCCAGCCAACTTAAAAGAATCCTGGGTCCTCCCCCTTCTCAAAAAACAAACCCTCGATCCTTCTATCCCGACTAACTATAGGCCCATTACCACAGTGCCCTTCCTACTAAAAATTATCGACAGAGTAGCCTATCTCCAAATTCAAGAGTACCTAGAAGCTTATCATCTACTAGGCTCGCGCCAATCGGGCTTCCGCCCGCTCCATGGCACGGAAACTGCCCTGATAGACCTCAAAACCAAAATTGAGGAATTTAAGGATAGTGGGAAAACAGCGTTGCTACTCTTACTGGACTTGTCAGCAGCTTTTGATTTGGTGGACCATGCAGTCTTATGCAACCACCTCAAGCTGGCTGCCAACTTCACAGGAGACGCTATAGCTTGGGTCCAATCCTTTCTAGCCAACCGGACTATGAGAGTGTTCTCCTCCACTACCTGTGCTGACCCCATCCAAATCACATGTGGAGTCCCACAGGGTTCCTGTGTCTCACCCACTATGTACAATATCTTCACCAAGCCATTGTTCGACAAGTTGGACAGTCTGGGCGTCACCTACACTAATTACGCAGATGACACCCAGATCCTCATACCCCTTTCGGGCAACTACGAAGTGGACCTGGCTCTGGTGAACAAAATTTACATCCTCATTCAAGCATGGATGGCCACACATGACGACGATAAAACTGAAATCCTGCTTCTCGGTTCAGACCACAAACTATCCAAACTCACCCCGGACTACACCTCATTTAACATTGATAACAATACTATTAAGGTTATGCGCGAGGTCAAAACGTTGGGTTTTTACCTTGACTCAGCTCTCACCCTCAAAAAGCAAGTGAATTCCCTCGCCTTCTCAACCACCTACACGTGTAAACTCATCCGCGCCGCCAGACCCTTCCTGTCCAGTGCCAGCTGCCTCACCTTGGCCAATGCCCTTGTCATGTCTAGACTCGACTATTGCAACGCCTTACACTCAGGTGCCAACAAGTCGGTCACTGACAAACTCCAGAGATTGCAAAATAACGCTCTTAGAGCAGCTCTGAACATCCCACGCAGAGAACATATCTCCAAACATCGGATTGAAGCCCATTGGCTAAAGATAAAGGACAGAATCCTTCTTAAAACTATCTCCCTCACTTCTAAATGCCTCAACAATCAAGCACCCCCCTACCTAGCGGAAAGAATCAACTGGAGACCCTCTAACCGACTGACGAGATCTGCCAATACCTTCCTACTGGAAGTCCCCAGATTCAAACTTACCACAGCGGGCGGTGCAATTTTCCCAGTTAGAGCTGCACAATCATGGAACACACTCCCACCCGACCTTAGATGCCCTTTACCCTACACAAGATTCAGATCCTACGCTCTCAAATGGCTGCACAACAACGACATGTAACGTCCCTCACCCTAGTGGTAACGGCACAACCTGTTATAATGCTGCTCTCTTTGCGTTTAAACTTGATATTCTATATGCATTGTATCACCTACTGTAACCAACCACTGTTTTTCTGTAACAGCCTGTGTCAGGCTTTGTAACTAAGTTTCGAGTCCTCTTGAACTGCTGCGCCCAGATGCCCACGGGCTCGGAGCGCATTACCAAATAAATTAAATAAACAAACAAACAAACAAACAAGGCTGTGATCAACCCTGCGGCAATGAAATTAGAATTACCGGCCCACATGAGGATCCACCCGGTCTTTCATGTCTCCCTCCTGAAACCATTGAGACCAGGTATGCGGTTCGATACTCCACCGGATCCCAAAATAGTTGAATGAGAACCAGAATACGAAGTTAAAAGGTGTCACACCCTTCCGAAAACGTTGGTCCTTTTTGCATTGTTGGTCCCGGGGACAGGTAGCGTCCATTTTTCCTTCCAAGATGGCGGCCATTTCGGGACGCATGGGTCTAGTGGATGATGTTTCGAGTGTGGAGCAGGACACGCCCTCTTGTTTGGATGCCGGCATATCAGCCTCTGAAACTGACGTTGGATGCTTTGCTACTCCTTGTTTACAGTGCTTCGTGAGTTCGAATACAATACGCTTCTTCGATACTAGCCTTAGGTATTCTTTGTTCCTTCTCCTAACTGTAATTCCGTGTGTGTTTCTATCTAGAACCAGTGTCTAAGGTCGAATCCTTCACTGTGCGGCGCAGTCCCTTCTCCTAACACAGGCACATCCACGACTTGCAGCCGGGATTTTGTTTAGCGGACACCACAGTTCGTCCCTCTAAGATGGCCAGGTACAAGGACCGGGGTCTTAGTGGGATCTTTATCAGACGCCACGGTAGAAACCGTCAGGTGACAGAGTTTTCTTTCTTATTTTCACTCAGAAGGGAACTGAAGGACCTTCAGCCATACCCCTCAGTTCTGCTGACAAGACCGCTTTAATCCTCCCATTGTCATTCCTTTCCGCTTCCTCAGGTAAAGACTCTGCCTACTTTAATTTACCAGATTTCCATAATTTTTCACTATTCTAACAAGACTCTTCACCTATTCAGGAAGGCGCCTGAGATTTCCCTTTTCAGACAAAAATCACTCAGGTCCTGTTTAAGGGTAACTATACATCCGGGGTGGCGCCACACGTCCCTATTCAGCGATTGCAAGTGACAGCAAAGACAGACGGGAGAATGGTTATACTGAGGGGACTGGTGGAGAATAGGGAGATAAGCATAGTCAACACGTACGCCCCAAACCAGAACACAGCGGCATATATTAGAACATTGTGTACTAATCTGAGCACATGTGTAGGAAGCGCGGTGATCTGGGGAGCGGACTTCAACTGTGTACTGAGCCCAAGGGTAGACAGATCGGATGGGAAGATGGATAGACTGGCCCCTGCAGCCAAAGCGTTAGTCATTGCTGAGCGATTTTGGTCTGGAGGACGCGTGGAGAGTAAGACAGCCCCAGGAAAAGCAGTACTCACATTATTCTGCCCCACAGCAATTATCCACGAAGCTGAATTCTGTCTTCACATCACCTGAAATAGTAGCGGAGATTACACGAATAGAGTATAAAGCCAGGGTCCTTTCGGACCACTCGCCCTTGATTCTCGAATGGCAATACCGCCCCCCGAGAGCGAGGATCCCGACATGGCGTCTACGAGCAGAAGCGTTGAGAGACCCCCTTTTAGGGAGGATTTAAGGAAGGAGATTGTAAATTATTTTGAAATAAACACTGGGAGTGTGGACTCAGCGGGAACACTATGGGAGGCCTTTAAAGTTGTGATGCGGGGGGTAGCTATAGCTAAATCTAAGGGGCTACAGGGCGGGATTTTGGCTGAACTACAGAAGGCGGAGGAGGAACTTGAAGAGGCTTTAAGGGGTGGAGAAGATGCAGCAGAGAACCTTGAAGTGACACTCACGCTACAGCAAAAATGTTCACAATATTGGGATAGATTGTGCAACCTTAATTATAAAAAATACGTAGAGAGACAGCATGCGGGAGGTGATAAACCGGGGAGACTTTTGGCGTGGTTATATAAAAGGGAGACCCCCAGAGTTACAATCAGGACTATAGAGAGAGAAGACGGTAGCACCCAGGAAGGAGTTAACTAGGCCTTTGTGGATTATTATAAGGTATTATATGGGGAGGATGGGTGGAGTAGCCGTGCTATGATGGGAGAAACGCTGGCGGATATAGGGTTGCCCAAGATAAGCGAGGAAGAGAGAGAGGAGCTAGATGCCCCGATTACCTTAGAAGAATTAGGAGAGGTGGTGAGGCAATTGCCTACCAGTAAAACCCCGGGGTCAGATGGACTCCCAAGTGAGTTTTACAAGGCATACATGGAAGAGGTCCTCCCCCCACTGTTCAAGATGTTAAACGAAGCGTTTGAGACGGGAAGCTTACCAGAGTCGCTAAGAGAGGCTATCATAATACTGCTCCCCAAACCTAATAAACCTGGGCACAGCTGTGGCTCCTATAGGCCCTTATCGATGCTGAATCAAGACAGCAAGATATTGACCGCTGTCTTAGCAAATAGACTGAAGAAGGTTATTGGTAAATTAATACACCCGGATCAAACGGGCTACGTCCCAAATACGAATATTACCAATAACCATAGGCGACTCCAAAGAATTATTGAGTGTGGCAGCGGGACAGATGACGAAATGGCAATTGTGTCTTTGGACGCAATTAAGGCCTTTGATTCAGTTAAATGGCCATGGCTGCTTGCGGCCCTGGAGTGCTACG
Organism: Ambystoma mexicanum; assembly: GCF_040938575.1. Taxonomy (NCBI): domain Eukaryota; kingdom Metazoa; phylum Chordata; class Amphibia; order Caudata; family Ambystomatidae; genus Ambystoma; species Ambystoma mexicanum. The sequence goes on along the minus strand of NC_090931.1, from coordinate 901,578,707 downwards.
GACTGGGGCCTGCATATGTAAGGTGGGCGAAAATATTATATAGCGAACCACTGGCTAGAGTGAAGACAGGATCTGTAATATCGGGAAGGTGGCAGCTCAGTAGGGGTACCAGACAAGGATGTCCGTGGTCTCCAATGCTCTACATAATGGCCTTGGAACCCCTGGCAATATACCTGAGGCAACAATATGACACTATAGGTATTGAGGTGAAAGGGGAGCAGCACCTGATTTCCCTATATGCAGATGACATGCTACTGTACCTGCGATTCCCAGAAGAAAATCTCCAGTATATTCTAGAAGTGATGGAGGGATACGCTGTGTTGTCTGCAACAGCAGTGAACCCCCAGAAGTCCAGCATGTTCCCATTAGGGGGGTACATGGGGATTCCATCAGAACGATTACCTGTATTGCAAGTACCATGGGCGGTTAGCACATTTCGCTATTTGGGGATAAATATATACCACACAGTGGAAGAGGAGCATAAGTGCAACACAGAAGAAGCCATTAAAAACATGAAAAAAGTGCATGCAATTTTGGGTAAAACTACCCTTGGCAATGATGGGGCGGGGAGCAAAGCTAAAGATGGTGGTCCTGCCAAGGCTCCTACACAATTTTGGGAACATACCGTTCTTCCCAGGAAGTTCTTCACCAAACTGAATAGCATGTGCAGGGCCTTCATGTGGCATGGCACGCGAAACAGAGTGGCGTTATGGAAGCTACAGAACTTCCATGACAAAGGAGGGATAAAACTGCCCAATTATGAGGTGTATTACGTGGCAAGCCAGCTACAGTATGATGCCAAATGGCTCTCTGATGAGGAGAGCTCGGAACTTAGGCTGTTTGGGCGTGGTTGCGCACCATTTTATTTGAAAGAGATGATGTGGATACCCAGGCCGTAAATGATGGGGTGCCCTAAGATGATGTTACTGGGGTGGAAGATGTGGCGCAGGGCATGCCACATGATGGAGAACCCGACCCCATGCTCTCCGCAGATACCATTGGTTGCATTAACGGGGACAGATGTGCAGCTACGTAGGATACTTAGGAACCACTGGGAACCGGTTGGGGTGGCAACAATGGGTAACATTTGGCGGGAGGGCTCTAGCATTACTTTTGAGGGGCTGCGAGAAGAAGCTGGGTTGCACGAGGGCCAGTACATTACATATCATAGAATGGTCCAGAGGATTAAGAGAACATGGCCTGAAACCGTGCTGGAAGAGGAAGCAGACACCACCATAGATATGATATATACGACATTGCTGAGGGAGGCCACGAGATCTCTAGACTATATGAAATGCTGATGTTTAAAGTGGGGAAGGAGATCACCCAGTTGAGACTAATTGGGAAACGGAGGTAGGAGCCCCGATGGAGGATGGGATGTGGGAAAGGGTGCAGGGATATCATAAGAAGGTGTCTAGAAATGCGAGACTGAAACAGATTCAACTGTACATAACACATAGGGCATATATGACGCCCTGGAGGATATCGAGGTTTGCAAATGCGGGACGGCAAGCATGTCCCAAATATGATGAGGAGAACGCGGGCATGGTGCACATGTTCTGGTCATGCCCGGTCATAGAACGCTTTTGGAAGTGAGTGAAAGGGAGACTGGAAAAAAAGGGGGTCAAGATCGTAGTGGATACAGTGTGGGACTGTCTGCTGGGGGGGTTCCCAAGGTCACAGAAGCTCAAGCATGTAGATAAATTGAGGGACCTGGCTTATGTGCTGGCTAAAAGAAGAATTGCCATGGGATGGAAGACGTGCCACATGCCAAATGTGGAGGTGTGGTGGAGAGACTTGAAAAAATGGGCAGAAGCAGAAACCATGGTATGGCAAGATGCGAGTAGAATGGGGGGAGAGGAAGAGACTGAGTCCCTGATGGCCTGGAAATTATTGATAGCTGAGCTGTTTGGGTCAATAGATGACCCAGCGGAACTTGTAGAAGAGGAGACCGTACCACAGGTTGCGGAAACAGAATGTTTAAAGTCATAGACTCGTATAGGGGGGTGGGATGAGGGAAGCAGTGACTAGAAGTTAAGAAGCATAATGAAACTGTGGAAATATGTACTGCTTGTTTGATGTGTATTGTTTGGTTGTGGTTATAAATCAATAAAAAAAATAAAAAACTATACATCCGTCCCATTTCTTTGTTTTCTTAACATTCTTCATGTACAAATTTCTTACCGCTTTCTCTCTTTTTCTCACCGTCTAATCAGACACATTTCTACAATCAACAACACGATCGTTTGCTGTTCTTCTCATCTGAAGACTTCAGTCCAGCTGACGTCAACGCATGGTTTTCTTCCCCAGAGGGTTTCCCTGAAGTCCTTCTTCTCTTCTAAGCTTTTGCTATAGGAGGTAGAGGAAGGAACTCGGGGAGGCTCTTACTTTCTACTTACCCTTTGAGAAACCCCCACAAACTATCCAAGAAGTTTTCTGGTGAGTCTTTGTGGTTATCTCTTAGTCACCTCAAATTATTAGTTGTAATATTTGTTACAGTTAGCAACGCCCAAAAAAGATTATCGGTTCCGAAATTTATTCCGAGAGCTAACAAAGAGGGCACACTGAGAGGGCACCACAAGTCTTACTCGAAATTACACTTTGTTACTAAGGTTATGGATCCAGCTCAACAGCAACAGCTGTTAACGGCAGTCCTATCATTGACTGCAGAAGTACAGTCTCTTAAACAAGAGAACGCTATCCTAGGACAACAGATAGGAAGGGTTCCTAGCTGCTCCGAATTACCCCCAGGACCTATTCCTGGTGGATTATATGATGGAAATCCTCATAAGCTCAAGGCCTTCATAGAGGCATGTACAGTCCAATTTTCATTTAAAACTGCCTTTTTCCATAACGACCGAGATAAAGTAGGGCATATGATTTCAAACTTAACCGGGCCTGCTTTGGCCTGGGTGACACCCTTAACCACCACAAGCAACCCCCTCTTGGATTCATGCCCCGCCTTCCTAAATAGTCTTAGAACAATGTTTGGTAGACAAGAGATTACAGTGTCAGCCCAGGAACAACTGTTGGACTTTAGGCAAGGATCACAGGATTTATTGGCATACATTACCACATTCAAACAACTTGCAGCAGGAACTTCTTGGGCGGATGATGCCCTGATAACATTGTTCCGGCGAGGGTTGAATGAAGAGTTAAAGGATGAGGTGTCCAGAATACCACATCCTCCCAATTTAGCTGAACTGATCTCTATGGTTATGCAGATGGATTATCGGTTGCAGGAGCAACATCGCGAACGACGTCGTAATCGACCTCCTCGATATGCGACTTCTTATTCCTCAACTTCCACTAAGACGACGACTGAAGAACCAATGCAAATAGGAGCAACAAGAGGTAGATTAACCCCTGAAGAACGCAACCGAAGACGCATGCAGGGGTTATGCATGTATTGTGGTGCTAAAGATCATGCTGTACAAGATTGTCCCATTGCACCAACTAGAAGACAGGGAAACGCTCCCTCCCAACCGCTCAGGGAACCGCGGCTAGGGAATCAGTGAAATGTTCCTCAACATTACCGATATCCTCTCAATTAACGGATGTTCCAGACCTCCCTATGGTCAGCTTGCAGGTCACTCTAAAGTGGGTTTCTTCCGACTCAATCCTGGTGCCTGCCCTGATTGCGGGGCTGCGGAAAATTTTATTGATACCCACTGGAAAACAACTCAAAAGATTCCCTGTTCTGTCAAACCTTTGGCGATTCCAGTGGAGTCGGTTGACGGCAGTCCCTTAGTTTAGGGCCCCATCAAAGAACAGACTCAGCCAATTCAGATGAAGATTGCATCCCACCAAGAGACAATCACTTTTGATGTAATCCGCACAGCTCATTATCCTTTGATATTAGGATTACTTTGGCTTCAAACCCATAATCCTTATATCAATTGGACAGCAGGAACTATATTTCTAGGTTCGGAATATTGTCTTGAGAACTGTCTAACGAACGGATCCCTAGGATTCCGGTCTGGAACTTCAAATCCAGAGAATAGCGCTAAAGCAGCCGTTTTGAATAATGTCCAAGAGATTCCGCATGACTATCATTCTTTCCAGACCATATTTTCAGACTCAGAGTATGCAGAGCTACCTCCAGATAGGAGAAATGATTGTTCCCTGGAGTTGGTTCCCGATTCCCCGATTCCCTTTGGTCGCATGTATGCTTTATACTCACGTGAACGAGAGGTTCTGAAAGAATATCTCCAGAAGAATCTACGCAATGGTCTTATCACAGAATCTACATCTCCAGCGGGGGCTTCATTGTTCTTCATCCCCAAGAAGGATACAACAGAACTTCGACCCTGTATAGACTATTGGGGGCTAAATAAGATTACGATTCCAGATCGGTATCCAATGCCCTTGATCCCAGACATCCTCGAGGCAGTAAAGGGTGCTACCATTTTTACGAATTTGGATCTCCGGGGAGCGTATTATCTGATCCGGATCCGAGCGGGAGATGAGTGGAAGACGGCCTTCCGTACTCCCTATGGACACTACGAATATAGAGTGATGCCATTTGGGATGTCTAATGCCCCGGCCGTCTTTCAGTGATTTATGGATCACATATTCTCGGATATTCTCCTACACACAGTCATCGTCTACTTAGATGATATTCTAGTCTTTTCTACTTCAGTTCCCGACCATATTCAGCATGTTAAAGAAGTACCTTGAAGACTGCCAGACAATCATCTCTATTGCAAGTTAGATAAATGTGAATTCCACAAGATCAAGGTGGCCTATTTAGGGTATATATTATCAGTCCAGGGCATAGCCATGGATCTGAGAAAAGTCTCAGCCATAACTGAGTGGCCTGCTCCATCCTGTGCGAAGGATCTTCAGAGATTCTTAGGATTCGCCAACTTCTATAGACAATTTATTCCCATTTATTCTGAAGAGATCTTACCGATGACAGCTCTACTTAAGAAGGAGGCAAGATTTCATTGGTCGGAGAAAGCCCATCAGGCCTTCGAAAAGATCAAGAGATGCTTCATTTCCGGACCTATACTACTTTCCCCAGATCAGACAAAAAGATTTATAGTGGAAACTGATGCTTCTCATCATGCTTTAGGGTCAGTGCTGCTTCAGGAAAATGATCAGGGAATAGAATGTCCAGTAGCCTATATGTGAAAGACACTCTCACCTTCTGAAATAAACTATACAGTCCTCGAAAAGGAGTTACTAGCAATCAAACGCGCCTTTGAGGAATGGAGGCATCTGTTATTGGGAGCCAAGCATGCTATTGAGGTGAGGATGGACCACAGCAATCTTCGAGCATTGCAATACTCGCAGACCCGGAATAGCAGACAGGCCTGTTGGGCTCACTTCTTCTCCCCTATGAGATTGTCTTCACTTTCATTCCAGGGAGAGTAAATCTAAAAGCGGACACACTATCAAGAAAAGATTACAACTCTTCTCTCCCCTTCCGATCTGAACCTTTGTTTCCCAGAGCAAGATTTCTACAGGTAGTCACTACATTCCTCCAGTTGGTGGCGGAAGCAACCTCCCAATTCCTACAGCTTCATCTGAAGATGATAGACACATGGAAGCTTACACCTTCACAAGGGTGTCTTTACAGACTTAACCAATTATTCATTCCTTCAGCAGATTTAAGGAAATCGGTCCTGCAACTATGTCATGACTCTCTAATGGCCGGTCATAGAGGCATTACTAACACTAGGGAATTGGTCCAACGTCATTTTTGGTGGCCCGAGATGGCCCGTGACATCCAGGATTATGTATCTGCGTGTTCCATATGTTTGCAGACCAAATCTCCTCGTTCGGCCCGACAGGGTCTTCTGTCTAAGATTCCCATCCCAGACCGTCCTTGGCAGATGATTTCGACAGATTTCATTGTTGATTTACCTATCTCCGAAGGTTGTACCGTAATCATGGTTACCCTTGACTACTTTACAAAGATGGCCCATTTCATTCCTCTTCCACAGGTTCCTACAGCAGCAGAAATGGCTCGCATTTTTATCTCACAGATTTTCACGCTTCATGGACTCCCTGAGACTAATGTATCGGACCGTGGATCACAATATACGTCGCAGTATTGGCATCAGGTGTGTAAGAGTCTGAACATCTCCCGGGCATTGAGTTCAGGGTTTCATCCTCAAACCAATGGCCAGACGGAACGCCTAAACCAGACACTGGAGGGTTATTTACGCTGCTACATTTCGGCATCTCAGGACAATTGGTGTTCTCTACTACCACTAGCAGAATTCGCCTATAATAACTCTCATCATTCGACCATCCAGTCCAGTCCTTTTTTTTTGCACATACGGGTTTCATCCGACTTGCTTCCCTACAGGCATTACGCAGCCTTCAGGATTCCCTGACATAGACAGTCTCCTCAAGGGCATTCAAGTAGGACACTGGACTGCCAAGTCTTCCCTTCTGAGTGCACAGAAGCGGATAAAATTGTTTGTGGATAGGCGTCGTACTCTGGCGCCTCAACTCGCACCCAGTGACTTGGTGTGGTTGGCATCTAGATTCTTACCTCGGCATCTGGTACCTTCCAAATTGTCTCCTAGATATTTCGGCCCATTTCCAATCCTGGAATGTCTAGGTGAGGCGGCCTTCCGCCTTAAACTTCCTGCATCCTGGTCCCGGATTCACCCAATTTTCCACATTTCACAACTCAAGAAGGATGTTAAGGACCATTTCTCTAGACTACGGAATGCTCGTCCTCCCCCTGTGTCTACTCCATTGGGCCCTGAATACAAGGTTGCTGGCATTTGCGACTCATTTATTCCGGGGTCGACTACAATACCTGATCGATTGGCGTGGTTATTCGCATGCGGAACGCTCATGGGAGCCTGCCTCAGCGGTTCATGCCCCAGCTCTGATTCGCCAGTTCTTTCGGAACCATCCCGGAAAGCCGGGTGCTCCTGCCCTTCGGAGGGGGCATACTGTCACACCCTTCTGAAAACGTTGGTCCTTTTTGCATCGTTGGTCCCGGGGACGGGTAGCGTCCATTTTTCCTTCCAAGATGGCAGCCGTTTCGGGACGCATGGGTCTAGTGGATGATGTTTCGAGTGTGGAGCAGGACACGACCTCTTGTTTGGATGCCGGCATATCAGCCTCTGAAACCGATGCGCGGACGGATTGCTACTCCTTGTTTACAGCGCTTTGTGAGTTCAAATAGAATACGCTTCTTCGATACTATCCTTACTTATTCTTTATTCCTTCTCCTAACTGTAATTCCATGTGTGTTTCTATCTAGAACCAGTCTCTAAGGTTGAATCCTTCACTGTGCAGGCAGCACAATCCCTTCTCCTAACACACGCACACCCACGATTTACAGCCGGGAGTTTGTTTAGCGGACACCACAGTTCGTCCCTCTCAGATAGCCAGGTACATGGACCGGGGTCTTAGTGGGATCTTTATCAGACGCCACAGTAGGAACCGTCAGGTGACAGAGTTTTCTTTCTTATTTTCACTCAGAAGGGAACTGAAGTTCCCTTCAGCCATACCCCTCAGTTCTGCTGACAAGACCACTTTAAACCTCCCATTGTCATACCTTTCCGCTTCCTCAGATAAAGACTCTGCCTACTTTAATTTACCAGATTTCCATAATTTTCCACTATTCTAACAAGACTCTTCACCTATTCAGGAAGGCGCCTGAGATTTCCCTTTTAAGACAAAAATCACTCAGGTCCTGTTTAAGGGTAACTATACATCCGTCCCATTTCTTTGTTTTCTTAACATTCTTCATGTACAAATTTCTTACCTCTTTCTCTCTTTTTCTCACCGTCTAATCAGACGCATTTCTACAATCAACAACACGATCGTTTGCTGTTCTTCCCATCTGAAGACTTCAGTCCAGCTGACGACCACGCAAGGTTTTCTTCCCCAGAGGGTTTCCCTTAAGTCCTTCTTCTCTTCTAAGCTTTTGCTATAGGAGGTAGAGGAAGGCTCTTACTTTCTACTTACCCTTTGAGAAACCCCCACAATCTACCCAAAAAGTTTTTTGGTGAGTCTTTGTCGTTATCTCTTAGTCACCTCAAATTATTAGTTGTAATATTTGTTACAAAAGGATCCTAGACTATATGATGGTCCGGTCCAAGTTATACTACTTTATAGACTGGAAAGGTTATGGACCCCAAAAACAGACCTGGGAACTCAGTGAGCATGTCCACGGCTGACTCCCACCCTGACACAGCCCTCTCCATGCTCCACTCTGCTATATCTGCTACTCTTGATATCCTTGCCCCCGTCATGAGAATCCGCCTGAAGCCCAAAGCCAAATGTAACTCCTGGTATGACTCGGATCTCGTCACCCTAAAACGCAAGTGCAGGGTTGCTGAGAGGAAATGGCGTGCTTCATGTTCATCCTCTGACAAACTGGCCTGCCGCCTGCTTCAAAGGCAGTACCGGCTCTCCGTTCTCACCAAGAAGAGAGCCCTTATCCAAGCCCGCATCTCTGCGGCATCAAACAACTCTGCCGAACTCTTTAAAATCTGCAAGGAGCTGGCCAACCCTGTTGCAGTCTCTACCTCTCCTGTCCCCTCCCAGGCCCTTTGCACTGCACTGGCCTCTCACTTCATCTCTAAAACTCAGGACATCCTGTCCTCGCTCTCCTCCTCTCACCTCCCTCCCCCCCTACCCGGCTCTTCCTCTGGCCCTTCTGCGGTCAACCCTCCTCCCTCTTTCTCTGCCTTTCCACCCTTCTCTGCTGACGAGGTTTCCAGACAAGTCCGATCAATGAAAGTCTCGTCTAAACAGGTTCACCCCTGTTCCTCCAAAACTATCAAGGACCACATTGACTCCCTGGCTCCTGCCCTGGCTGACTTTTGCAACCACTCCTTCGCCTCTGGAGTCTTCCCTTCCCCCCTCAAGCACTCCCTTGTGCACCCTCTTCTCAAGAAACCCTCTTCCGACCCCTCCTGCCCGGCTAACTATCGCCCTATCTCCATCACTCCCTTCCTGGGCAAGCTCCTGGAGAAACTGGCCATCTCCCAGCGTAACCTCCATGCTGAATCTGTTGGTAGTCTTCATGACCATCAATCTGGCTTCAGAGCTGCCAGAAGCACGGAAACTGCTCTTCTGAACATCTGTGAAGACCTGCTCCTGAACCTCGATTCCAACACTCCGTGTGTTCTCATTCTGCTCGATCTCTCCTCTGCCTTTGACACTGTCAACCATGCCATCCTGCTCAACCGTCTCCGGGAAAACCTGGGTATCACTGGTCAGGCTCTGGCGTGGCTGACCTCTTTCCTTTCAAATCGACCCTCTCAGGTCCAACTGGGGTCCTTCCTCTCCGACATCTTTTTCTCCACCTGTGGTGTCCCCCAGGGATCTAATCTCTCTCCCTGGCTGTTCAACCAGTATCTGGCTCTCCTTGCCCACCGCATCGCCGCTCTCTGCCCTAATTTCCAGTGCTATGCGGACGATACCCAGCTCATTTTCAGGCTACCCTCAGCCTCCCCCTCTCCTTCCCTCATCTCTGACTGTCTGTCTGCTATCCAAGAATGGTGTGCCGCCAATGACCTCTGCCTTAATGCCAGTAAGACTGAGATTCTACTCATCGGTACTCCCACTCCCTCCTTCCCTGCAGCTCTCTGGCCTGCCTCCCTTGGCCCCCTCCCTTCTCCTACCTGCAAGGCAAAAAACCTTGGGGTCATCTTCGACTCCACACTCTCCTTCTCTCCTCATATTTCTGACGTCGCCAAGAGGTCACACTACCAGCTGCACCTCCTCAGAGGTATTCTTCCCTTCCTCTCCTTCCCCCAGAAGCTCACTGTCTCCCGAGCCCTGGTTCTCTCGAAGCTGGATTACTGTAACAGCCTCTATCTTAATCTGCCTGCCTCCACTCTCCGCCCTCTGCAACTCATCCAGAACAGAACTGCGAGACTTGTCCTTGGCCTCAAGCCCAGGGACCGTATTTCTCCAGGACTGAAATCTCTACACTGGCTCCCAGTGGCTGCGAGGATAAAGTTCAAAACCCTCTGCATTGTCCACAAGGCCTTCTGGGGCCTGGGTCCTAAATACCTTCAACTCTCTCTTCCCAAATATCTTCCTCCCCGAGCCCTTCGCTCATCCGCCTCCAACTCCCTCATGGTCAGCCGCTTCTCGAAGCAACGAGCTGGGGGTAGATCTCTCTCCGCGGCAGGGGCCTCCCTCTGAAACAGCCTACCTGCCTCCCTGAAACTTGAGGAGAACCACCTCCGGTTCCGGAAGCACCTCAAAACCTTCCTCTTTGCTTCTGCTTTCTCTCTCCCTCTCCCCTGCTGAACAGCTAATTAAATTCTTCACTAAACTGCACTGATCCTGCAACTTGACCACTCTAAACTGCCTTCGGTCCTGGTCCCAGTCACTGATCCCCTGGAACCCCTCTGCACTACGGGACTGTCTCTGTATCCCTACAGGCCCCCCCTTCCCCAGTACTTGCTCTGCACTTACCTTGCACTTGCCACTAGCTGGCCCTTTTTTATTTATTACTTACGCCACTTACCTTTACTGCACTTCCCCCTCCCCTTCCCCTTGCACTTTTCCCCCCTCCCCCACCCCTGCACTTGCGCGATCTGAATGACACCTGGCCTAGTAGGATCGTTTGTTTTGTCTCCCCTTGTTCCTCCCCTCCCTGCCTCGTCGCGCCTTGAAACACCTGTGTATAGGCACGTTACAAATATCATATCATATCATATCACGCTCCACAATTAAAAAAAGAAGTTCCACTGCAATAACCCCACTAAACCGGGGCCAGGGGGGAAACTACCCATGAGAGGGGCCTTGAGGGGGAGTGCTGTCATGGCCACAGGGCCCAGAACACAAAAACCACACCCTCTAGTGATGGGGGAAATGGGTCACTTGACTCACTTATGTCTCTTTGGGACCCATAAACACAGGGGCCCCGGCTGGACTCAGCCCTGGTATCTTTGGCGCCAGGCTCATATAGAGATGTGAGCAGGAACACTTTATTTCGGTGCAGGAGTGCTTTTACTTTATTTTGCACTCTGAAACACTTGTGTACGAGCGCGATATAAATAAAATATCATTTCATTTCATTTCAGTACAGGAGTGCTTTTATTTTACAAGAACTTTCCAGGAGCTGAAAGCCTTTATTCCAGAGAACATCCTCATGTGCTGACTCATCGGGTGTGGCTCCCTTGGCCTGGTCTTCATGTGCAGACTCATCGGGTGTGGCAGGGTGTGGCAGGAAGGCTGAACCTGGTGGGCGTGGCTTCAGAAGCTCAGCTATATGAGCTGCTCCATCCTTAAGGCCAGTGCTTTGCGTTACTGTGCACTTGCATGCAACGCGACGCTCACCGCTGCTTGGACCAGTTTACTTACCTTTGAAACCAGGCGTTCTCCTGCATACTCATCTCCAGGAAACCGGTGCCTCATCACTTCATCTGCAGACTCATCTCCTGACATCCAGTGATCTTGATCCCGACGGCGCAGCACTGCACTTCGCGTCCACGAACTCGGACCCTGTGAAGAACAAAGACTAGGCTAGGGCCGCGCTATATTTGAACCCTGCGCGCCCCCTAGTTAACAACTTACCTGCTACTGTACCGCTGCAGCTTCGTTCCTCATTCCCTCCGGCTGCCGCCTTGAGCTCTGCAGCTTCTGCCGGGCTGGCAACATCACCTGCAAGGGAAGAAAGCAAAAGAGCAAACATCAAAAGTGGAACGGACACCAATACAAGACAATTAACTTTACAATACAACAAAAACAAATGAGGAAAGACAAAGGCAAACAGGAACACTTACCTGAAGTATAGTGGCTTAGTCGCAGCAGGACTGGACTGCCACGTGCAAGGGACCAGTGAAGGAACTCGGTCCAGATCATACAGGTGCCCCTGCCAGAAGCAGCATGACGGTGTGCTCGCCAAAACTACGCAACAGGAACAGTCCCGAGCAGCATCACCTATTACCACCAGTCACCACATAAGCACAGAGGGCGAAGTCGGACCAGAGCGACCTCACCCCCGGGAGGGCTGCAACCGTGCCCCAATGCCTCCACAGAGACCAGGTGAGCGTAACATTTACTTGCATCAAACTTGACTAGAATAGTCCTTCAGGCGTGATAGTGCTACATAGCTCATGCCTTCTTTAAACACTGTGCTGCCAATATCTATCTATGCTTGATCTAGGGTAAGACCTTGTGATTTATGAATGGTGAATGTGTATGCTAGAGATAGAGAAAATTGTTCTCTGTGTACATACATGTCTTTGAAAATAAGAAATCGGGCTGTTGAGCGTCCTATTCTTTTAACCTCTGATAGTTTGTCAAAGTGAATATTGACAAACTGAATGTTGTTGTCACGTGGGTATGTTTGAAAGCCAACAACTGTACCAAGTGATCCATTAACTAGTCTTTGTCCCACATCAAGTTTACGTTTCAGCATTACTCTACAGTTTAAAGATAATTTAAATATTTTCTCTAAACCAGCTCTGTTAGAGACAGAGTTTTCTAAGGTATTTAGTCGTGCTGTGGCTTGTTCACACATGTGTAGTGTCATACCGTGCACGTCCAGTTAGTCTGTGGAGCAACTATTCAACTATTGTTTGCATATCTTTTTTCAACATTGTTTCATTGACTTGTGCACAGCTTGCAAGAGTTGGCATCAAGGACATACAGTTTCCATATTTGTGTGCTAATTGTTCCATGACACCAGTAGCACTTGGATGCGTCTGGTATTCAAGATACTCTGTGCTTCTTTAGATAGAACACCAATCCGAATATTTTTCAAAATGTTGGCATAGGTGAGGTCTGCAGACTGACGCATGTTTTCTATTAATTCTTTGTATTGGAAATGTTGCCAAAGATTGACATTTCCTATGCTGCCAAGAGTTTTATGGCATAGTTTGTACCCTAAGGTTTTAAAAATAGGTTCACCTTTAACTGGTGTTAATTGAAGAAGATCTCTGAAAACAATAATGTGTTTTCCTCCAAAGAGCTCTTCGTAGTCTGTTTTGAGGACCTCTTGTAATCTGAGGTGAATCAAAGCCAACATTTTTTTTTATTTTAAAAAAAATATTTTTATTGGTTTGTTCAACCTTTAAGAAACAAAACGACAATACAAAACAACAGCTAACAGATTTATGCTTATCATTTCCTTCTCTCCCTCCCTCCTCGTATCTTTAGCCAGGTCATTTGACATCTCCAGTGCAAATAAACAGGCCCTTTATACTACCAAGCCTTATTATTTGTCTCTAATCACTTAGGTTGGTTCCTGTTCTTCCAGCCGAGTTTTTAAGACATGAAGAAAGTTTATCAGAACAAATAAGACTGCTCTATTGGATCCTTCAAAAAGAGCTTTCCACCACTCTTCAATGCTCCTTGAGCAATAGCTGTTAACGACTGGGGCAAATATACAACCTCTTTGATGCTCAAGCTCGAGCATGACATAGTCAGGTGTTTTAAAGTTTCTCTAGCGAGATTACAGAAACGGCACATAGGGTTAAGGTTTGAGTGCTCTGGCGAACTACGTATGCTCACCTCATCTATTAGTAGCATTTTCATTTGTTTCAAAACTCTGTGTAGTTCCATTGCAGCTTCTGCAGCTTCTGGAGAAAGTTTGTAGTAGTCTAATTTGTTTAGGTGTTCTACTGGAAGGAGTAGTAATCGGTGTAAAGTGACACTGTTGTAGGCAGCTAAACCTGTGGGGGCAGTTACAACAGCTGACAGTTTGTTGTTTGTCAATTGTTGAAGGAACTTGCTGATGATTTTTATTAATAATGTTTTCCCTGAACCAGCTTGGCCACTCACATATAGCAAGTTTGTTGTCTTGGCAGGTACAAGGTTTAGTTTCGTCCTGCATACCATGTTCAATGTTATTTCTAGGTAAATGCTATGTTGTTCATTGTTTAATTGTGATTTGAGTATAGCAAAGTCTTCTGTAGACTCTTCATACTGGTACATGGTGTTTTCTACTTCAGTCATGGCTAATTCATCCTCATTTGCTATGAGTGGTTGTCCAAGTGGTTCTTGGCGTCCTGTTAGAGAAGGTTGACTGCTGTCAGGAGTGTCTATATTTAGTTGTGCTTGGAGTTCTTCTTCTTCTTGCTTCATTGTCTAACATTGTTTTGTACTGCGAAAAGTTTATGTTATATTGCTTGCATTTGCTTTGAAAGCATCTTCATATGAGACATGGGTATCTAGTAAATCTTCTTTTCTCCATGGTTTAAAAAGTTGTAGTATAGACATGTAATACAGTTCTTTATGTTGAGGAGTTTTCAATGAAAATTGCACATGATTAATTAAGCTTTGTTTGGTAAGTTTCACTAGGCTGCCCTCACAATTTTCTACTTTGTATCTACCTTTCTTCTCATCTGTTTTTCCAAAGTGGTACTCCTGTTCGGGTAGTATGTGTCTAGTAAAATGTTTTTCCAAATGTCTTGGCTGTTGGGATCATTTTTGGCTATTGTTTCTATGTGTTCATATCATTTGAGAACTCTTTTTCTGGATTTAGCAGGACCAAGGCCTAGCCATAATATGTTTTCAGATTTTCATACAAGGCAGTACCGGTTAAACGGTCTGCGGCTTCATAGCAGCCACTTTCTCTATGGGAGAGCATTTTTATGCCTAAGCTGTACAATTTCTCTGACAGTGTTTTGGCAGTTGATATGTCGTCCCAGAGGTCTTTGAGCTCAGTTTTTTCTGCTTTGGTTAAGTAGGTTGTGACATATCGTGCAACTGTAGTGGAAATGTCTACAATTTATTGCACATCTATATTTGTATTCCATAGGAGGGCAATGATTGCATTGTAATCATTGATGTACTTTGATCCTTCTGTTCTTTTTATGCAGTATGTGTTGTTGGGTGATTTACCTTTGACATTAGGTCTAACTGAAGACATGGAGTTGTTCACTTGACCTGTTGTTGAAACTGGTCTAGAGAAACCAAAGTGGCCATTTGGTGTAGTATTTCCCTTTGTTTTTATGTTTGCGCCGAGAATACTTCCCACACTTGTGTCTTTGAAATTGTAAAATTTGTGCATGGAGGTCACTATGTATAATTTGTGAAGGGATTTCGCAAGTGACATATTTCTGAATAAATTGCAAAACAGTGGCATCACTGTCCTGACAAAATTTAGGAGCATCTTTAATCCACAAAAGCATGTGGATGTGTGGTGCTCCTCTGGCTTGGTATTCTTTTCTCCAAAAGAAGTGTTGCACTTTCCTAGGGGAGACACTGTTTTATTACAAATGAAGTGTTGCATGGCAATACAGTGATGATGGAAATATCTTGATACATTTACAGGATATAGAGAGCAGAGTTCTCCTGGTGTTTTTATGTCTATATTTGTTTTGTTTTTGTTTGCTATGCATATTCTGCACAACTTAATGTCACAAACCATGTGGGTGGGCCAAGGTTTCTTATCATACACTGTACTTCTGCGTGTCATCGGAAACAGTATTCTTTTGTACCACTCATGTTTGCTAAAAGGTGTGTAATGCTCAACTGTAAAACTTCATCTTTTTCTTGCACTTTTTTTAGTAATTGCGTAGCAGACATATTTTGAAAATTGGTACCCGATTTCAATGTGTAGCATAGAGTTGCTAGTTCACTTTCAAAGAGAAGGTGGAATATCTATTTCACATTTTGTCTGAATCTAGGGTCTTCAGAATACATTCATAAAGAGCAGTATTCTGATGCTCTTATTTGTGTGGGTATTTCATGGTACCTTCCTCCTTTTCCAGTCGGAAAGAGTAGAGAGAAGGCTTGTGCTTCTACACTTTTTTCCCATATGCTGATTGGAGATCCTTTGGCTTCCCGCATTTGGTAAGTTTCCAGTACATCATCTATAATGTCTTTATAGTGCAATGGGGAATTGTATAATGGTCTAAAATATTGGATTCTGTCGTAGGATCTAGAAGTTGAAATTGACCAGTTTCTGATGAGTCTTGAATTATTTCGGTGGTTTCCCTCAGGTTTTCTTCAATGTCTATTTCTTTGCTGTCTTTTAGATATTGCAAGGCTTCTCTAACTTTATGTAATTCCACTAGTTGCTGCTAAATTCTTTTGTCTTTTGTCTTTTGTAGGTACGCCATTCACTAGGATAATCAAAGATTGTTCTATTGGCCGTTGCATTCCCAGAGTGTGTACATTTTCTTTGAGATCTAATGGCAAATAAACTACTTTGCCACAAATGCCTTTTAGTAATTCAGGGGGAGGTAGTTTTGCTGTTTTTGGTTGAAGGCGTATTATTGCTTGAAATGGGTGCATTGTTTGAATTATAATGCTCTCATACAAGTTAAATTGTTGCAGTGGTTTTGGTAGTGGGAATAATTCCAGGTTATTAGTGATACCACGTGAAGGTATTTGGTTGTTGTCAAGTTTTGCAGTGCAGTATCAGCAAAGTATTGAGGGGTTAGTAATTTCGTATTTGTTTTCTGCTAAAAGATAGAGAGCCAATTGGAACCACTTGGAATCTTCATTGTCTTCTATTTTGTACATTATGTCTACAGTTTTTGTGCTATTTGTATTTAAAAAAGTACTGCCGCAACACACACACACACATGGTTTGGTACTTTAGCAGATGTGCTTTTAAACCTTAGTATTTAGTATTTCTTTTCTGTATGTGTGTAGTAGAAGGGTGCCATCTGTAAAGTTGTTGCTAGTCTGTTCTAAAGATATTGCATTTTGTTAGTAGCTTTCACTTCCAAAATATTTTCTCTGGATGTGCTCTATTTTTTTAGTAGTTCTTTGGCTGTAACATGTAGAAGAATGTTATTTAAATTGACAAGTGCTAAAGCACGACCTTTGGCATAGTACAGTTTATGAACAAGATTTCTTACAGTTGAATGGTGTGTTCCTATCATTTTGATATGGTAGAAGGTGCTTTTGCAAATAGGTCCAGAAATGCAGGCTAATTAATGTCCTTCTAGTCCTGTGTATTTGCGCACTGGACAGGAGTCCATAGTGTGTAATAGCTTTATTTTCAATTTGTCTTTTCCTTTCACACACTGATTGAGGAACTGGCGTAAAGATGTGATAGATTTTTTGCCTATGTTACACATTGATGTGCACGCCCATTTTGACGTATTGGTTCAGTGGAATGGAGAGTTGATGCTAAGTTTGCTGGAGATATTTGTGTGAGCAGCATTTCTTGTTCCATGATGGTATTATTAACCTTTTCATACCCTTGTCCACTGCTATGTATGGCAACTGGGTTGGTTTGCTTTTGTTTGTATGCTTCTTCATTGAAATATGGTTCTGTTCTGGCGGTGTGATTCCACTCACCTGCAGAGATGTTTGCAAAGTTATCTTTGTTGATATTCCGTTTGTTGAGAAGTCCTTGTTGTAGGTTACTAGTTCATTTTTTTAGTGGTTTCATTCTGTTTAAAACTAATATAAATAATATCCTTTTGAGAAGGATTGCACTGTCTGTGAGAGATTCCAGGATTAGTTTTCTGCGGTAGGTTTTAAGGGTTGAGCATGATTTCTCTCCTGTTTTTATAAGGTTCTGAAGGACTCTGTGGCAGAAAATATTTTGTAAAATAATTTCTTTGGTATTTTATTTGTGGCTATTTATAGGTTCAGTGTTGGCACTAGTGGTAGCTACAGTCTTTTCAAAAACTGTCTGTTTAGTTTTACATTTTGAAAGAGGAGTCAAAGTTTATTTACTGCAAGCTGCTTCAGTTTCGCTTAGTGACTGTTTTAGCTGTTTTGTTTGAATGTTTTGTATAAATTCTTTCTAGGAAGAGTTACTGTATGTGTTAAATTGCATAGCTTTGTATATGAGTGGGGATTTTGGAGCATCTGCTTCATTGCTAAGGGGGTTAGTGGAATATTTATAGGTGTGTCGTATGAGGTGCACTTTTGAAAGTATATGTTGCTGTTGCACTGTTTAGTGTGGTAATAGATTAGTGGAAGTTGTAGCAGGGGAGAAAAAAGCTTGGATAAATATACAGATTTAAAGGGAGAATTTTTTGTGTATGTAATTCCATTCATTTTTTTTCTGCATAGATGTTTCCTACATGAGTGCTGGAAACCTTTCAGTTCTTTGACTTTGTTATCCACACTCCTATTAGCACTGTTCTGAATGTACACTTGTATTTGTTTGCTTTTGCAAGTATGGTGAGTGTCAGGCATTCTGTTTAAATAAATGCATTTTATGTACTTGCAATGCTTTTGTAAGATAAAATCTGGTTTCCTGTTTTGTGTGCTTTCTAGGAATTTATAATAGTGTGTTAAGGGGTATGTGGTTGTGAAAATGACAGAAGGAAATAAGAGAATTATAGGTTGGACATTGCAATGAGTAATATGGGTAAATTAAAATTTGGAAAGCAGACAGATTTGTAAGTGAACTTGATTATAGGAGATGGTAGAAATTAGAGTATGCTTTTTTGCAGATTATGCAGGGTGAATGGCCAGTTCCCTGTGCATATGCATTTATAAAAGAGTTGCAAGTTTACTGTAAACAAAATATTTATACCGGTAGTTTGTATTGATGTATCTAGATATAGTTGAATCTGGAAGGAGAAATCATGAAGAGTTTTACAGTAGTTTTAGCTGTAGGTGCTTTGCAATCACAGGGCATGTGTAGTCAGAGTGATGAACAGTTCATCTAAAGTGCTGAATTGTGATGACAGAGTTAGATGTAGAGTTCTTGGATGTGATTGGTGGATGTTTGTGTGACTCCTTATGTGTATCCAATGAGAGAGTGGTGCAGACAATGATGTGGAAAGTGAAAAAGGACTGCACCTGTGTTGCGGGGTCTGCGGACACTGAAGCTGTTTGCGGACAGGGCGTGCCACATCCAGGATTTCTCAGCAAATCCAGCATGGAAAGGCGACTGTGGGGATTAGCCAATCAGGTGTTGAAGTTGTTCTTTGCAGAAAGAGGGGCTGTGTGTGTAGTGAAGATGGCAGAGGTGAAGAAAGTGAGGGTGTTGGTTGGTGGAGACATGTTTGTAAATGGTTTGGAGAAGTATGCTATGCATAAACATATGGCTGCCAGTTTTGGTTTTGAAGGAGAGGAGGTTTTGTGGTCAACTGTGCCTGGATTCAATAGGCATGCAGTGGTTGGAGCTTGTAAGAGTTTCTCCATGTGGAATAGTCCAGATGTAGTGGTACTGCATTGGGGTACTGTCCATTTGGGATACATGAGTGCTCATAGTTTGTTGAGTGCTCTTCAAAACTGGGTTCAGGCAGTGATGGTGGTTGTTCCAAATGCCAAGGTGATTTTTTCTGAAATGTTGCCTAGGGTAGTATGGGACAATTGTAATGTTTTTTGTCCCCAGCAAAATGGTGCAAGGTGTCTGGTTAACAGAGGGATGTTTGCTTTCTTGTTTAGAAGTGGGATGTTGTCTTATAACAATGACAATATTGATTTTGTTAATGGTGACTATTTCAAAGCAGATGGCATTTCTTTATCCATAAATGGAAATGCTATGTTATTTCAAAATATAAGGAATGCTTTACAGAGGATAATGTGAAGACATCGGGAAGAAAATAAGTGAGAAAAAAATAATAACAAAATGAAAGGTGTTTTTTTATAAGCACTTTCAAAAAAACAAAAAGAGGCTCTTTTCAGAGAAACCATCAAATGTAATTCCTCACTCTCAGATTTCACGATCTGTCAGCGGACAGCCACGCGTGTGTTACATATAGGGATTTTGAGACTGAGAGGCATGCAAATGAGACTGTGTAGGCCATGGGATTGGTCAATAAGGTTTACTGGGTGTGATGTTTAAGGAGCGACTTTGGCAGAAAGTCTGTTTCTTGAGAGGAGAGCACATAGCTATGGCTGTGTCTTTCAAAAGGCAGATTGTCTGGATTTTGGGTGACTCGTGGATAAATTGTTTGGAGGTGCATGCAGATCGCTGTGGAGTGGCTGCAGATCTTGGATTCCCTCATGTGATTGTGCATTGGCATGGAGTGCACGGAATGAAGTGGTTAGATTTGGTTCCTCTTTGTGCCACTTTGATGACACACTGTCATCCAGACATTATTATTCATTGTGGAGGGAACAGTTTAGGACATGTCTCTGGAATCTCCTTGCAATTTGCAATGAACGAAGGATTTGGGAAAGTCATGGACATGTTTCCAAACTCCTGAGTCATTTTTGCTCGTATTGTGCAGAGACAAATGTGGCTGCGTTCTTCTTCACTTGGTCCACAAATGGAAAAAGCGAGGCGCAATGTCAACAAGGCTGTTTGTGCTTTTTTGAGAGATGCTGGTATGTCCTCTTTTCATACTGAAAACAATGAAAATATTCTGTTTTGTAGCACACACATTTTTCGCAGAGATGTAGTCCATCTTACTCATGCTGGGGATCAGGTTTTCTGCGAAATATACAGAATGCATTGCAACCCTTTTTGGAATTATAGCAATCCTTTTTCCAGTAGGTGTTGACCACTTGAAGTTTTTGAAACACATAAAAACACCACAAAAAGGCTCTTTTCAGAGTCCCCACTTCCTCCCGGAGAAGAGTGCAATGTTTTTGATACCGCAGCACCCCAACACTTTTAATGTCCGCAGACTTCTAAAAATGCACAGGGACCTGCAGCATTTCATTGGCACTTCTATTTTTAAACTGAGAAAGGCAGCTCTGAAAAGAGCCTTTTTTTAGTTTTTAGTTTTTTTGTTTTTTTTAACAAGACACACAAGGAAAGGAAGGGGCAGAGGGTAAGGAAGGGGCATGAACCACAGGGATAAGAAAGGGCAGGTGGAGAGAGGAAGATGTTGGGTGGGCCTTAATCAGGTAGGTGGCAGACTTTCTCATGCTCCCGGACCATAGCCTCGAAAGCACTTCAAAGTGTCTCCCCCCTGCAGAGTACCGCGTCGCAGTACATACACAATACTGTGACCCTCGAAAGGTAAGGGTCTATTGCATCATGTATGGTCTGCGAGGCTGGTTCAGGGATGCGCTGCCCCACAGGAGTGTTTCTTGTGGTGACAGGAGCAAAAACGAGCTTGCTGTAGAGGAACTCAACCTAATACTTTTATTGCAGGGGACGACCCTCCGAATTGCCCCTGTGTGGAACGATTTTAGGTGTCACTGCATGGAGGTAATTCCGTAACTGTACAAACCCTGTTTGCCACAACTGAGCTCCATCTGGCACTCAGTGCAGCGCACCTTGTGTACACAAGCTTTGGGTACCCCTCCAACGGTGGTAAACAGCCTCCACACCCAAGATCCATGGGGGCTGCGAGTAGTAGGGACTTCCACTACCTCAACTTCGTCATCCTCTTCATCACTCTCTGCATCTTCACGCCTGTTCCGCTCTCCAAGCCCTTGGGAAGGTGGTGGTCGTGGAGGGGGTGGGGGTGGTGCTGAAGCTGAGGCAGGAGAAGCAGGAACAGCCTGGGATACTATCAGGAAGGTTATCAAAAACCAGGAACCAGGAGCAGCAGGAACAAATCAGCAACCTGCACCAATTGTCCTGTTGAGTTATTAGCAATAGCTATGAAGGCAGGAATAACAGCCAATGCAAGTAAATGCAAAAGAGAAGCAGTGCTCTGTCTTGAAAATCCAAAAGCAGAATGAGGAGCAGCTCCGGGGTGTGGCCTTTTATAGGGGTGCTGGGAAGCGCTTCGCGGACAGCTGGGCTGTCCCCGGATACTTCGAACATGAAAAAGGGCTCAAAAAGTTCCAAAAAGTATCCAGATCGGTAGGGGCATAGTCGGGGACCTCTACAAGGGTGAAGTTTCATTGAAAAACATCTTGGATTGCTCAAAAAAGTGCTCTTTTTTAGTGTCCGGGGGCCCCGGACTGTGTCCGCGGACCAGAACCCGCGCTTAGCATGGGTGCAGTCACATGATGACGCTGCGGATACATTCGCGAATGGGACAGCTGTCCGTAGGACACCGAATGCGCTGGGTCAGTTGTACGCATGCGCACGGGTGTTCTACAGACAGTGTTTGGGTCCCCGAATTAATTAAAAGTGTGACACACGTGCGGCAGACAGTTACGGACAGGCGCGATGTTCGTAGGACCCGAGGGTGGGATCCGCATGTGCACAAGTGCCCGCCGGACAGGGTTTGGGTCCCCGAACTAATTAAAGGGGTGTCACAACTTTGTGGACATGCGGACGGGTTATGTGTTCTACGGACATCTCCACTTTGATTGCGGACAATACGAACAGGGGTATTCTTAGGACACCCCATTTTGATTAATTACGGACAGGCGGACAGATTATGTGTCCTACGGACACCTCCATTTTGATTTCGGACAGTGCAAACAGACTTAGTATCCTTAGGACACCCCCATTTTGGTTAATTGCAGACATCGCGGACAGCCGCGCCTTCCACAGACACCCTAACAGCCTTTTTTTTTTAAACACAGAGAAATATAGGAACAGTATTTATAATATTTTATTATTTCCAAAAAATATAGAAATTATGAAAGAGAGGGGGAAGCAGAAATTGAGACATATACAGGGGAATTAGGGTTTTCTGCATGTTGGATGGTAGGGAAGCAAGGGATTGAGGTCTTATCATAACGTTTTTGGTGATGGGGATTTTTTGTGGATGGTTGACTGGGACATGGAGAAGAGGTACAGGTGCACGTGGGACAGTGATATTAAATTTTTTCCATGATATGGTTTTCTACAAAGTTCTTCAAAATAATAAAATTGGTCATTAATTGATCCATTTTTTGTTCTAAACGCTGTAAATGATTTTCCACAGTGTCTGTCTGTTTGTTGTTCCATTAGTACATGATGTACTGTTTCAGTATTATTATTATTTTCAGCATGTTCTGTTAAAGAAAGAAAAACGTGTTAGGTACATATAAAATAATGTGTATTAATTGGCTCACTTTGAAAACTGCAGTGTCTACATTAGTATCACTACTTTCACTCATTTCATCCTGAGGAAAGTTTTCCTCAAGGCACTCCAGAGTGCTAGCCATTTTTGTGTCAAAAAAAAGATAAATTCCTTTTTAGTGTATCCTACTAAAGAAAGTTTATAACTATATGAATCAATGTAGTGTACTTACCAGTTTGTTTTTTAGTTTTCCTGTTACTGCTTTGTAGATGTGCTGTTGATATTTGTTGTGCAGTTTCTGTATAAAGTATCAGTGAGGTAATTCTGCTGGAGGCATATGTTATTTTTTATTATTTATTTAAATGCTGCTCTTTGAACATGTTCAGTGTGTTTGTTGTGTGATACAACAATGTAAGATTCCCCCTGAGCTTTTGGACAGTGTTGATGAGTCCATCCGCGGACATTTGCATGGTTCGCTGACATTTTAGCCACTAGGATGGGACAGGGGGTACAGTATGTTGTATGGTATATCTATATAAACTAAGGGTATTCTAGTAAAAAACATATCAAATTCATGATAACTATATCTGTATTCAGTGAAAAAAATGTGTTTAAGGGACATTATGGTAAGTGTGCGCTACTAAAAACCTATGAAATTCAGTGAAAAAACTTTGTTAAAGGGAAGTTATGGTTAGAAGTAAAACTGAAAACCCCCTGAAATTCACCAGTTATGGTAAGCTAAGCAACCATAACTCGCACCACCACTGTGCACTGCTAAGACTAACACCGTGGACATCAAAGATGACATCACAAATTTTCATGCACAGCCTCCACAAGGGATTCTCATTATAATGTTGGCTGAAAAGTATCAGTGATTATTCGGAAGAACTATCATGTGCCAAATAGTTCATTAAGCAATGCATTGCTATAAACCCATTGCATTACTGAGTTCTTTCTAGTACGTGAACAAACTCATGTTGGATAGTAAAATGATGAATGCTTTTGTTTCAGAGTTTTGCATACTGTGAAATATAAGTACCTACCAATGCCTCACTTACTGCACTAATTGTTCTACTACACAAAAAACATAAAGAGACCCCAATGCATACAAATACAAGCATATACAGGGAAAGTAAAGTAAGCAAAAAAAACTGCAGTATTACCAGAAAGTGTTCATAACCTAACTAATTAACTTCATGCATAGAAAAGGCATAGAAAAGATTGCTGTGTGTCAGGGTTCCTTCTTCCCCTATGTACATGTATCATATGTACATAGCTTCCCTAGCTTCCTTTTTTCCTCTCTCACTACTGACTATACCTCTTCCTGCTCCTCCCACCCCCTCCCTCACTTAGCCCCTCTCCTTCAGCACCTTTCCTATCAATAATGTAAATTGTTCCTTGTACTGTTCTCTGGTTCAGATTCATTTGTCATGTATTGCTTATTATGTTATGCCTGTTCTTCTACCTGTTGATGCCCTTGCCTGTGACGCACACCCTGAGCACCTGATTGGACAATTCCCACAGTCCCATTTCCATTGGCCAGCATTGTGGGAAGTGCAGAATGTGGCGCGTACGCTTCCCCAAGTACCGCGAGGGCCACGCCCCAGTAAAGCAGGAGGACTTCTTCTTCCCTGTGCACTACTATTTCTTGGCCATCACTACCTCAGTGGGGACTGTAAAATAGTCACACACGCATCCACCAATGGCAATCAAGACGTTAGCACCGCACACTGTCAATTCTGTACAACACTTCATATGTACCGTTGCACATTAACAGGCCGATTCATGGAATAATTAGCGCGGCGCAAGTGGGCAAAAACGTGCGAATCGCAGTGGAATTGCGAAAATCGCAGTGCAAGTGCGAAAATTGCACGAAAAGCAGCGCACATCGATTCATGGAAGGGCGTGCGCGAAAAAACCATCTGATGTGCGCTAAAAAAGTGCGCGGCGCACGTTGGCGCACAGGCCATCTAACGGCGTGCGCCAGGTCACAGAGAAAATCGCACAGGCCACAGCGAAAATCGCACATAGCGCGGTGCACGCAACAAAAGTAGGCGGAACACGGGGCGTAACACTCGGAATGGGGAACAACTTGCCAAAATGTGGGCGTCACGGGGGAAGTACAGGGTGCAAGTGCGCGGAACGCCCACGCGCTCGCCTACAACACGTATTCATGGAATCGAATAGGGCAAAACAGCGCACGGTCAAACCAGCGCACAGGCACAAACACGACCGCCACAAGAAAGCAGGCGGTAGCGTCCCTGCGCCTGTAAAAAATGTGCATCAAAAGGTGCGCCAACAAATAGCACCTATATACAGCTATGCTGAATGTCCTATACTGTGGCCCTCCAGGACAAATGGCGTGCAAAGGGGTACCCACAAACACGGACACCCGCTGACTGAAAAATAATGTGTGCGTGTATTTCGGGGTGCGTGGGAAGTTTCACACGCGAATTGGCTGGGTACGTGGATTCCAGGGGTGCGCGGGAAGTTCCACACGCGATTTGGCTGGGTACGTGGATGTCAGGGGTGCGCGGGAAGTTCCACACGCGATTTGGCCAGGTACGTGTATTTCGGGGTGCGCGAGAAATATCACACGCGATTTGGCTGGGTACGTGGATTCCAGGGGTGCGCGGGAAGTTCCACACGCGATTTGGCTGGGTACGTGGATTCCAGGGGTGCGCGGGAAGTTCAACACGCAATTTGGCTGGGTACGTGGATTTGAGGGGTGCGCGGGAAGTTCAACACGCAATTTGGCTGGGTACGTGGATTTCAGGGGTGTGCGGGAAGTTCGACACGCGATTTGGCCGGGTACGTGGATTTCAGGGGTGCGCGGGAAGTTCGACACGCGATTTGGCTGGGTACGTGGATTTCAGGGGTGCGCGTGAAGTTTCACACGCGATTTGGCTGGTTACGTGGATTCCAGGGGTGCGCGGGAAGTTTCACACGCGATTTGGCTGGGTACGTGTATTTCGGTGTTGCGGGGGAATGCTACACGTGATATGGCCATGTGGGTCCCCCCAGGTGTTCCCTCTACACCCTCCACGGCCCCTGCAGGCAGCCCACACCACAGGGTACTACCCTGCACCCCTGCTCATGTCCCACAGGCAACCCATCCACCATGGCCATGCCCGCCAGCCAACCCACATGTCACCTTGCACCACTGATCCCCAACACATGTCTCCCACCACCCCCACCCCCCAGGGGCAGCCTCCACCAGGCCCCCACTCATGTCCCCTATTACCCCCACCCCCCAGCAGTCAGGGGCAGCCTCCACCAGGCCCCCACTCATGTCTCCCACCACCCCCATCCCCCAGCCACCAGGGGCAGCCTCCACCAGGCCCCCACTCATGTCCCCTATTACCCCCACCCCTCGCAGTGCAGGGGCAGCCTCCACCAGGCCCCCACCCATGTCTCCCACCACCCCCTACCCCCCAGCAGTCAGGGGCAGCCTCCACCAGGCCCACACCCATGTCTCCCACCACCCGCTACCCCCCAGCAGTCAGGGGCAGCCTCCACCAGGCCCCCACTCATGTCTCCCACCACCCCCACCCCCCAGCAGTAAGGGGCAGCCTCCACCAGGCCCCCACTCATGTCTCCCACCACCCCCCAGCCCCCAGCCACCAGGGGCACCCTCCACCAGGCCCCCACTCATGTCTCCCACCACCCCCTACCCCCCAGCAGTCAGGGGCAGCCTCCACCAGGCCCCCACTCATGTCTCCCACCACCCCCACCCCCCAGCCACCAGGGGCAGCCTCTACCAGGCCCCCACTCATGTCCCCTATTACCCCCCCCTGCAGTGCAGGGGCAGCCTCCACCAGGCCCCCACCCATGTCTCCCACCACCCCCTACCCCCCAGCAGTCAGGGGCACCCACCACCAAGCCCCCACCCATGTCTCCCACCACCCCCTACCTCCCAGCAGTCAGGGGCAGCCTCCACCACGCCCCCACTCATGTCTCCCACCACCCCCACCCCCCAGTAGTCAGGGGCAGCCTCCACCAGGCCCCCACTCATGTCTCCCACTGCCCCCACCCCCCAGCCACCAGGGGCAGCCTCCACCAGGCCCCCACTCATGTCCCCTATTACCCCCACCCCCTGCAGTGCAGGGGCACCCTCCACCAGGCCCCCACTCATGTCTCCCACCACCCCCACCCCCCAGCCACCAGGGGCAGCCTCCACCAGGCCCCCACTCATGTCCCATATTAACCCCACCCCCCCGCAGTTCAGGTGCACACTCCACCAGGCCCCCACTCATGTCTCCCACCACCCCCACCCCCCAGCCACCAGGGGCAGCCTCCACCAGGCCCCCACTCATGTCCCCTATTACCCCCACCCCCCCGCAGTGCAGGGGCACCCTCCACCAGGCCCCCACTCATGTCTCCCACCACCCCCACCCCCAGCAGTCAGGGGCAGCCTCCACCAGGCCCCCACTCATGTCTCCCACCACCCCCACCCCCCAGCCACCAGGGGCAGCCTCCACCAGGCCCCCACTCATGTCCCCTATTACCCCCACCCCCCCGCAGTGCAGGGGCACCCTCCACCAGGCCCCCACTCATGTCTCCCACCACCCCCACCGCCCAGCAGTCAGGGGCAGCCTCCATCAGGCCCCCACTCATGTCTCCCACTACCCCCACCCCCCAGCCACCAGGGGCAGCCTCCACCAGGCCCCCACTCATGTCCCCTATTACCCCCACCCCCCCGCAGTGCAGGGGCACCCTCCACCAGGCCCCCACTCATATCTCCCACCACCCCC
Source organism: Ambystoma mexicanum (assembly GCF_040938575.1). Classification (NCBI taxonomy): domain Eukaryota; kingdom Metazoa; phylum Chordata; class Amphibia; order Caudata; family Ambystomatidae; genus Ambystoma; species Ambystoma mexicanum. Next base: position 901,551,277 of record NC_090931.1, on the reverse strand, counting down.
ACCCCCCAGCCACCAGGGGCAGCCTCCACCAGGCCCCCACTCATGTCCCCTATTACCCCCACCCCCCCACAGTGCAGGGGCACCCTCCACCAGGCCCACACTCATGTCTCCCACCACCCCCACCCCCCAGCATTCAGGGGCAGCCTCCACAAGGCCGCCACTCATGTCTCCCACCACCCCCCACCCCCAAGCCACCAGGGGCACCCTCCACCAGGCCCCAACCCATGTTTCCCACCACCCCCACCCCCCAGAAGTCAGGGGCAGCCTCCACCAGGCCCCCACCCATGTCTCCCACCACCCCCTACCCCCCAGCAGTCAGGGGCAGCCTCCACCAGGCCCCCACCCATGTCTCCCACCACCCCCTACCCCCCAGCAGTCAGGGGCAGCCTCCACCAGACCCCACTCATGTCTCCCACCACCCCCACCCCATAGCCACCAGGGGCAGCCTCCACCAGGCCCCCACTCATGTCTCCCACCACCCCCACCCCCCAGCCACCAGGGGCAGCCTCCACCAGGCCCCCACTCATGTCTCCCACCACCACCACCCCCACCCCCCAGCCACCAGGGGCACCCTCCACCAGGCCCCCACCCATGTCTCCCACCACCCCCACCCCCCAGCCGTGCAATTTGCCTGGGTACGTGTTCTTTGTGGTGCGTGTGAAGTTCCACACGCGATTGTACGTGTACTTCGGGGTGCGCGTGAACTTCCACACGCGATTTGCCTGGGTACGTGTATTACTGGGGGTGCGCGTGAACTTCCACACGCGATTTGCCTGGGTACGTGTACTTCGGGGTGCGCGTGAACTTCCACACGCGATTGGGCCTGTGAGAGTGGGTCACATGTATTACAGGGGTGGGCGGGAATATTTACCCGCGACTGTGCCTGTGAGAGAGTGCTACGTGTATTCCTGGTGTGGGCGGGAAGATTCACACGTTCGCCTATGATGTGCCGAAAAAGGGTCCAATCCTGACACACGTACGCCAGCATGAAGCAGGCGTACGTTGACCCGCGCAGCATAAAAGTGCGCGAAAACCACAAACAAGCTCATACGCCAGGATGAATATACCATTCCTAGCAGCAGTGACCATGGGTTACCAAAGGAGGAGGAGGAGGATAGTGAGGGCCCGAATTTTCACTCCCAGAACAAGCCTTTTTGGGATGCCTGATGACCAGGTGTATGGGAGGTACAGGTTTCCCCCACACATAATACTGGACCTGATCAGTGAGTGGGAGGATGACCTCACATCACCCACCCTGTGCTCCCAAGCACTCAGCCCCCTGGAGAAGGTCCTCAATGTACTGCACTTCTTGGCCACAGGATCATTTCAGCGGACAAGTGCCATAGTGGGTGGGGTGTCACAGGCCACGCAGTCACGCTGCCTACACCAGGTCTTGAACATCATCACTGCACGCCCATCAGTCCGTAGGCACATATACCTGCCCAGGACACCTGCAGAAAGGCAGGCTGCCACCCTCGATTTCTACGGTGTGGCACAATTTCCAAAAGTGCTAGGTGCCATTGACTGCACCCATGTGGCACTACGTCCCCCTTTCGGGCATCTGAGCACATCTATAGGAACCGCAAGCACTGGCATTCCATCAACGTGCAGGTAGTATGTAATGCTAAGGGAATCATCACCTCAGTATATGCCAACTATCCAGGGTCCACCCACGACAGCTTCATTTACCGAATGTCTACCCTAAACCGGGACCTCGAAGCTGGGCGGCATGGTGATACATGGCTGCTTGGTGAGTATGAATGCCACTGCACATGCATGCATGTCAGATGCAGAGTAATGTCACTACCCCACTAATGATACCCATCACCTCCTCACCAGTGGACAGTGCCTACCCTCTGAGCACCCACATGATGACGCCAATTCGGAACCCCATCACGCCTCCAGAGGTAAGATACAACACAGCCCATATTGCAACCCGGGGCATAGTGGAGCGCACATTCGGAGTGCTCAAGTCACGCTTTCGCTCCCTTGACCGGTCTGGCGGGCAGCTGTTATATGCGCCCCCAGTAGTGTGCAGGATCATAGTGGCAGCATGTGTCCTGCCGGGGCCTGGCCGTGGACATGGTGGTGCCCCCACATCCCTAACCACATGCACGCCCGCTGCGCATGGGAGGGGAGAGGGAACGGGGTGAGGCAGCCCGTACGCAGCTGGTGGCTAACTACTTCACATAGAAATCACACCCCAGTGGAGTGCACACAGGCCTGGCACATACCATCTGATAAGCAATGATGACTTGACCTGACAATTAAGACGAACAAAGGGACTGTCAACTGTCAGAACCATAGCAGCCTGAGATTGTTCATGTGGAAGTGTCACAATTTGTGCATCCCTACCTACACAAACACCACCAATGCAGTGTCATGAAAAGACACTTCCATGCTGCAGAAATGAATACCCACTTGCAAAATACTACATGAAAACAGTGCCATGTCACCCACCCCCTCCACGGCATGGCCACACAACACACCATGGCATGTCATGCAATGTGAGAGGAAAGAAATGAATCCCCACAACATGCCCCAAGTGTCAGCAGCTACAGTGTCCCTAATGGAAACCTGTCCACACATGAAATGCTCACAGTAATGCAGGACCTAAAGCCCACATTACCAAATACTTACCAATAATACCAATCACCTACACAACCTCCAACCCACCTTAAACATGACATTACAGACTTAAAAATTAGCTAGCCTCACCACCTGATGATGACAGCCCTCCGAGCACTTGCAAGTATACAGTGTTAGCGCCACGCAAGAGTGTAGGTGCACTGCTTACAACATGGACTCCAGTTCCAAGGTGGACCGCATTGTGAAGACATGAGGAATGGACCTGCAAATATGGAGGATGAGATGGATGCAGAGGCACATATAAATACACCACGCAGTGTACAATACAACAACAATATGCACTATGAATGTATACACAGTATTGACTACAGACTACCCACACAGCTCATGGGAGTCCAATGTCACCATGTCACTTGGGCACACCCTTTGCAAGCCCATGGAAACGGGAAGCAGGAGGGGTGTGTGTGACAAAAACCCAAGCATCTGAACCAAATCCATGACAAGCCTGCATGTGCCCAGCCACAATGCAGCGTATGCCCACGGGAGCCACACAAGGCAACACACTGTCCCAAAAAAATAAAAAAAAAAAAATAAAAAAAAAAAAAAATGAAAAATGGCCATTAATGGGCCCGGGGGGGTTGGGGAGGTCACCCAGGAGGTCTGAGGACAGGGCGCACACCAAAACCCACCTGTATGGATCTTGCGAAAAAAAACACCTCCATGGGCTCATGGCCCACACGGCTACCCTATTGTGGGAGTATCACTGCTGTCGCTATTCTCACCCTGTGCAGCTGCATCCGGAGGTGGTGGCACTATGGGAGGCAGCCCACGCAAGGCCCTAGTCTGTTCCTCCATGGCTGCAAGCATGCGGGTGTGGTAGGTCTCGTTCTGGAGGATGAGTGTGCGGAGGTCCCCATGCAACAACTCACGGGATGCCCGGACCTCCACCCTAGTTGCCTGCATCTCAGCTGAGAGCGTACGGGTGAGACGCTCCAGCTGCTGTTCTGTCCTTCGGTCTGTTGAAGCCTCAAGCTCAACAAGAGTCGTCCTGAGGTGAAGGAGTTCCAGCCTCAGGACTTCCCTGTGTCCCTGGGACTCTATGGAGATGGCTTCCTGCAGAGTCGCCAGTACCGCCCGCCTGTCCCTGTTGGACGCCAACCTGTCCTCCCTGTGTGACTGGCAGATGGAGTCGGTTGCCTGCTGTAGTCGCTCCATCAGCCTTTCGGGGGGGAAAATGGAAGTGGCCACCCTATCCATGGCCTGAGCCATCATCTCTGATGATGATGCCTGTTGGGTTGCCATACCGTAAATGGATTGCTCCCATGCGGTATTGCCAGGTGGCGTACGGCCACCACGTCGGCGGGCACCACACCTGTCTGGGGCAAGGCGAACTGCGACTTGCTGTGCCGGCACTGCCTGAGGCTGCAGGACTGCATTCCCCCTCTGATCTGCTGGCCCAGGAACAGGATCAGAAGTCGCGGAGTGTGACCCTGCATCCGTAACTACCAAAGGTGTATCTGCCAACACTGACATCCCCATTGAGGGTTCTAATCCTGGTGCAGGTGGGTCGGACAGAACAGAATCCCTCCCAGGAACACTCACCTGCGACGGCACGTAGGTCTCATCATCCGAATCAACACCTGAGTACAGCTCGGGGGAGGTGCAGCCAGAGACACCCCTTGAGAGCACGACCTGCAGCAGTTGTGGGTTCTCACCCACCACCAGACCACGTCCCTCACTGGTGGTCGGTCGGCCCTCAGACCCCCCCTGGGTCTGCACCATCTCCACAACCCCAGCAGTATCAGGTGCGTCTTCCCCTGCAAAGACATAAAAGAAAACAAATGGAAACGGGCATTAGCACCATGGCACACAATGAGTGCTGAGAGCCTGCAGAAACAGTACTTGATTGACACATGTCCCACATGACTAAAACACTCCCATGCATGCACCGTCACTGCGTGTGATGGGGAGGCAGATGCCACACATTGATGACACCAAGATGGAAGATGAACACATTTGCTGCATGCTGCCTAGCAGTGCCATCACACATTGGCCAGTGATTGGCAGGTCAAATACACATGCCATCACACAGATGGCATGTACCCTAGCCATGAAGTGAAGAGGGAGAGGAGGTCACCAATTGTTCATTCAGTCCAGTTGGTTCATATGATTGATTATTTTCATTGTAATGGTTCTAATGTTTAACATGCAGCTGCCAGTCAAAAATGGTCCTATAGCACAGGGACATGTCCAAACTAATCATGTCCACGAAACTGAGCCAGTCCACTGTACAATAGCCATGTCAGACATGTGACAATAGGACTGAGAAATCCCGAGTAAAAGTGGTGGTATGCAAACAATCTGCCTGAATAAGCAGAGGTAAATAAGCAACAGTGTAGTGGCAAGATGACACTCCAAGGGCAACTGGCGTGGTGGTGGGCTGGATGTCTAATGTTGGCCGAAGGGATGCTGCTATACCCAAATGCTGGTGCCAAGAATGTTTAGGAAGAGGCACATGGGTGAGCCAAACCACTCAGGCACACACACCCTCCCCTGGCACACAAACAGAAGCCCTCCCACACACAACATGCACATGGATGACACACACATGCATGTGCACTCACCGGACAATGCCTCGTAATCTGACACTACTCCCACGCCTTGGATCTGTTCCCCCGTGACGTAGGTCCCAGCAACCTGCTCATGTGGAGTGAGTTATATGTCGTCTGCTGGAGACCCACCTCCAGTCACTAGAGTTGCGGCATGACTTGAGGCCAGCTTATTTTTTGCCCTGCGCTTCAGGTCATTCCAGCGCTTGTAGCAATCATTAGCTGTGCGCCTCACGATTCCAAGGGCACTTATGATGTCCGCAATGGTCTGCCAGTGTGCCTGACGTTGTGCAGGTGTGGTCTTGGATCCTGCAACAATCACCATTTCGCGGTCATGTGCGGACACATACTCTACAAGTGCATTCAGTTCGGCCTCATTGAAGCTGGGCTTCCTTGACGGGCCGGACTGTGTAGCCGTGTCTGGGGCATCAGCCTCTACTGGACGAGCACTCTTCCTCTTCCGCTTGGAAGGTGGTGGGGATCTGGGGTGTCCTGCGCCGCTAGGGGCAGGAGCGTGGGATTGCACACTCAGCATGGGAGTTGGTGCAGGCATTATCTCAAGTGTGATGGTGTCAGGGGGAATGTCAGCATGATGGACTTGGACTGACACTGTCCTGGCTGGGTGTGTGAGAGGTGGGGTGGATGGAGCCACAGCTGCCCCTGCAGCCTCCCCAGCCTGCTTACGCGGGGCAGCAGATGACCTAGCTGCCCCTGATCCACGTGGCCTAATGACACCAACGTTCACCGGCGCACGTGGCCTAGACCTGCTGACCTGGAAGTCAGCCACGGAGTCACCCTGTGCCAGGTCTGGTTCCACAGTGGGCTGGTCCAACAAGGGCTGAGCATGGATGGTGTCAGCCACGGTAACCTCAACCGGGGGGGGGCATGGGTGTCCCTGACTGCTCCTCCACACATGGGGGGCTAGGGGCACCCTGCAAGTCACGGCCACGTCCCCTACCGGATCCACCAAAGCCACCACTTAGGGCTCGGCCACCTTTGCCACCCTTACGGCTTGTTCGCCTCCCAGCCATGGCACTGATGTTATTGTGCGTATGGGAGTTGATGTGAACTATTGTCCTGGGCAATTGGGGGTCAAAGGGCTTGGGTACCAGATGGTAATCGTACCCTAGTGCTCTAGCAAGGCTGTATATCACCCCTGGGGAAAGATGACGGGTCACGCAACGCACAGGCAGCCCAAAAAAGGGAAGTAAGGTGCACGCAACCCCTCCTAGACCACGTGCGTGGAAAAAAAACCTGCACTACGCTGTGGCACCCAGGAACACAAGAATGAACATATGCGTGTCACACGCAGCCTAGAATGACCTCTGAAGGCGTACGCGACACACGGGGCAAGCACAGATATTAGATACGTACGCGACTCACCGTCTGCCAGGAACAAAAGCGTGAAAAATATGCACGTGTGCGCGTTGGCAACACCCCTGCCAAAAGAAGAATTGTACGCTGTCTGAGGAGACAGGACAACAATAGTAGGGAAGATGTTTGAGGAAACAGGCCCCGGAAAAAGAGGAAAAGAGAAACAACTGTCAGAGGTAACAGGGAGTACGAACTGGAAACGCTGTGAAGTAAATCGTGTGTGAACCGACAAGAAGTACAGATTTCACCCACTCGCTCTCCACGAAAAGCACGTACAAGGAAATGGCGTCCTACACGTACCTTTTATACACACGTCACAGACGCGCATACGCAATGAAGCAATTTCCACCAATTACGCGCTTTGACACTCGGACGTGTATCTCTTCATTTTTACACGCGCCATTCTCTACGGCCATGCGCGTGACGTCACAGCTGCCCATGGTGGCCTTTGGGCCAATGAAATGAAACTGCACGTCCGAGTGTCATCGCGTGTAATCAGAGGGAAGTGAGCGTACACGCGATTGGCCTGGGTATGTGTATTTCTGGGGTGCGCAGGAAGTTCCACATGCGATTGGTGGAAATCCACGTGTGCTCTGTCATCACGTGTAATGAGGGAAACACCCGCGCGCCTCACGTCACAGACGCCCTCACGCGCTAAGGGCCTTTGGTCCAATGAAATCGCATATGCGTGCTGACGTGCATACGCGCTAAGGGCCTTTCCTCGATTTAAACGCAGACGTGCAGGATTTTCACGTGCCAAATCACTCCGTATCAAGCTGGCCACGCGTAAGCACACAGAAGACCATGCTCCTGCCCAAAAGGCCGAATTACTGCCCCCCAGAACCCCGAGCAGCCTCCCACGAGCCATCTGCTGCTACCTGCCTGCCTGCTGCCACCGTGCCCTGCCATTTGGTGCCTGCACATCAGCCATCTGCAGGGGTCCATTTGCTGTGTCCACCCCTGCTGGAACAGAAGACTCCCGACTGGGATACCATCGCTCCACAACCCAGCCCCAGGACCCAGTTGCCCACCCACTCCTGCCTCTGGGGTTGCCATGTCGGGCACTGCTACATCTGGCACCACTGGCAACCCCCGGCCAGAGAGGCAGAGGGGCACCAGCTTCAGTGCCACCGAAGTTGGTGTCCTGGTGGAGCAAGTCCTGGGGCAGTATGATGCCCTCTTCGGAAGTCAGCGCGCCAACAAGGAAGGACGGACTCGGATCTGGACGGACATCGTGACTGCCATCAACGCGGAGGGGGTGGCAGTCTGCGACTACCAACATGTCAAGAAGCGCTTGGATGACTGCAGGTCCAGGACCCTCTTGAAAGCCCAGCGCCGCGTGGAGGGGGGCCGGGGCCGCATGAGTACCATCCAGATGAGGGTCCTGGAACGCGTAGGCCCAGCGCTCCACGGCCAGATCCTTGAGAGTCAGACCCGTCTGGAGTTGAGCGTTAAGTGGCCAAGCATTGCTGTGTGAGACAGGGCATGTCGCTGTGTGCTGGTTGTCTGATACTTGCCTGTATGTGTGACATAGCCCATGTATGCATGTGTGTGTGCAGGGACGTCATGCATGTGAGACCAGTAATGTGTGAACCACACGGTTGGTGCATGTGTTCAAATGCAACATGGGTTGCCCTATGCGGAATGGCCACATGAAAGCATGCCAGTCTCTGTTCCTGGACATGGGTGAGGGATGGGTGCTGATGCCATGTACATATATGCTGTCCATGTCTGTGTGTCTGACCAGCGTGTCTGTGGCTTGTGAATGCCTGGGATGCATGACACATGTCTGTGGCAATGTTCCGGTTCACTGATGCAGCCTAGTCATCCTTGTATCCACTGTGTCTGTGGTGTATGAGGCCAGATGGATGAAACTAGGGTGAAGTGTGTGCATGTGATAGGCATGGCACATGATGCATGTGAGTTCCAAAACAACAGTGTATGTTTAAAGAATAACTTGGACATGTATGCTAATGTCCATAGCATGCGCCATGCCTGTTACAGCATGTGTTTTACCTGCACTGAGCCATGTGTTGTGGAGGGACATGATGGAAGTGATCTTTGACAGTGCCACTCATCTGCTATTGCTTCCTGTCTAGGGGACCATTGTACAGTACCCTGATGCTTGTGTTCTATGTCTCCCTCTACACAGCGCCACGTGAAGAAGAGGGCGGAGACGGCTCTGTGGAGCAAAGCGGCAGGGATGCCCCCACGGCTGCAGCAGAAGGGGTGGGTGAGCCCCCACAGGGGCTTGCAACGGCGGAAGACGGGGTGGAGCCATCCAGGTTGGTAGTTTCCACAGAGGAGGAGGAGGCCGCTACTGAGGCGCACATGGGGCCTGGTGGGGGCATCCCTGCTGGTGCAAGTGTTGCAGTCCAGGGGCAGCGGCAGGAGGCAGCACAGGTCGCCGTGGAGGGGCCTGTGCATGTCAATGTCCCTGACACTGTGACTGCACCACCATGCACCAGCAGGGATGCCCCATCCTAGGCCCGTCCGCAGGTAGGGGGGATGTCCATGTCATCTGACTCCCCTCCACCTGCGTACGAGGGGACCCCTGGCCATATGGAGAAGGTCCTGATTGGTGTCGCGTTGCGCACAGGTGCAATTCGTGATGAGGTGCGTGCTTCCCGGGAGGAGCATGCACGTCATCATGGAGAGCACCGTGCCGACGTGGCCCAGTTGGGAACGGCCATGGTCGGGGGTTTACTACATGTGTCGGCCAATCTGGCGACCCTCTCCTCCTCTGTGGAGACTATGCACCAGTCGTTCTCCATGCCGTCTTCCGGCCCAGATGCCACCAGGGCCCCCTGTGGACCTGCCCAGTCCAATGCAGCCGGCTCGGTGGGGATCCCATCCCTGCCACAGTCGGGAGTGGCAGGTCCAGCAGGGGTGGACACACCAGCAACTTGACACCAGCAGATGGAGGATGTGACGGCATCATCGGGCAGGGCACGTGCACGACGGCGTCGGTGGATACCATCAGCCTGGATGCCGTCGTGCTGGCACAGGCAGTTGCGTCGGAGGCAGCGGCAGGCTCGACGTGGGAGGCATCATGGCTCGGGGCCATCAACATCAGGGGTGCAGGCATCGGCCGGAGGGCAGGAGAACCCTGGAATGGGAGTGGCTTCCGTGTGGGAGCAGTTGGGCCAGCGGATAGGTGCGGAGCGGCAGCGGGCAGAGGAGGAACGGCTCACAATGGTCAGGGCGGAGAACTCCATGCGGAGGGCGCTGAGGCGGGCTGAGTGCCTCGAGGGTCTTCGCAGGGAGTTGGAGCTGGACACTGCTTTATCCCTGCGAGACCTCGGGGCCAGGGAACATGCCTGCCTCCAAGCCATTGAACAGGAGTTTGATGATGCCCTGGCCCATGACAACATCCAGTGAGCCGTTAGACTAGCCCGCTGCCCATGTAAATAGTTATGTAGTTAGTGTTAGGTTTCCTTTGTTTTTACTTTTTCTTTGGACCTTTTGGACAATGGGCCACATTTTTGTATATAGTTATTTTTTATTAGGTAGTGTTGTTAGATAGGTTTCATTTCTTTTGTTGGGATCATGGACCCTGGCTTGTTCACCTGTACATAGTTCACTGTTGGATTTTCGTTTCTTTTTACCATTTACCCATGGAGCAATGGCTTTCTATTATAATTTCACATTGGATTTTCTTTTCTGGACTGTGACTTTGGACACCATTCCTTTGGATTCTGATTTTTGGTTTTGCATTTTTTCATGGACATGCTTCTTTTTACTTTTTTTACATTCCCATTTCTGTTAGTTTATTTTTGATTCAATTCTTGTTTTCTTTAATACATATTTTTAGATCAAACGTCAATGTGTAGTATCATCTCATTGGTTTCATGCATATCATGATACGGGTTTGGAGATTCACTGACACCCATTCGGTGTATGTGAGGGACATGTGTTCGTTTCCAAACTTGCAATTGCAGTTCTATCATGTTATTTCCATTTCTGAGTGGGTGGATGCAATACTCGGGTGGGTGTTTTGCATTTGGAGGCTGACCATGGGGACCAGGGATCTAGATTGTGATGACATGTTGGCTGGGGAACATGAGTTGGACATGAGTGGGGGCCTGCTGGCAGGTGCCCCACGGTGCTGGGGGGTGGGGGTGCAGGGGAACATGAGTTGGGCATGAGTGGGGGCCTGCTCGCAGGTGACCCACGGTGCTGGGGGGTGGGGGTGCAGGGGAACATGAGTTGGACATGAGTGGGGGCCTGCTGGCAGGTGCCCCACGGTGCTGGGGGTTGGGGGTGCAGGGGAACATGAGTTGGACATGAGTGGGGCCTGCTGGCAGGTGCCCCACAGTGCTGGGGGGTGGGGGTGCAGGGGAACATGAGTTGGACATGAGTGGGGGCCTGGTGGAGGCTGCCCCTGCACTGCTGGGGGGTGGGGGTGGTGGGAGACATGAGTGGGGGCCTGGTGGAATCTGCCCCTGGTGGCTGGGGGGTGGGGGTGGTGGTAGACATGGGTGGGGGCCTGGTGGAGGCTGCCCCTGGTGGCTGGGGGGTGGTGGTGGACATGGGTGGGGGTCTGGTGGTGGCTGCCCCTGCACTGCTGGGGGGTGGGGGTGGTGGGAGACATGAGTGGGGGCCTGGTGGTATCTGTCCCTGGTGGCTGGGGGGTGGGGGTGGTGGGAGACATGAGTGGGGGCCTGGTGGAGGCTGCCCCTGCACTGCTGGGGGGTGGGGGTAATAGGGGACATGAGTGGGGGCCTGTTGGAGGCTGCCCCTGCACTGCTGGGGGGTGGGGGTGGTGGGAGACATGAGTGGGGGCCTGGTGGAGGCTGCCCCTGGTGGCTGGGGGGTGGGGGTGATGGTAGACATGAGTGGGGGCCTGGTGGAATCTGCCCCTGGTGGCTGGGGGGTGGGGGGTGGTGGTAGACATGGGTGGGGGCCTGGTGGAGGCTGCCCCTGCACTGCTGGGGGGTGGGGGTGGGGGGAGACATGCATTGTTGATCAGTAGTGCAAGGTGACATGTGGGTTGGCTGGGGGGCATGCCCATGGTGGATGGGCTGCGTGCGGGACATGAGCAGGGGTGAGGGTAGTCCCCCGTGGTGTGGGCTGCCTGCAGGGGCCGTGGAGGTTGTAGAGCGAACACCTGGGAGGACCCACACGGCCAATTCACATGTAGTACTCCCCAGAACCCCTGAAATACACGTACCCTGCTGAAATTGCGTGTGGAACTTCCCGCGCACCCCTGAAATACACGTACCCTGCTCGCACAGGGCCAATCGCGTGTGGAACTTCCCGCGCACCCCTGAAATACACGTACCGTGCTCGCACGGGGCCAATCGCGTGTGGAACTTCCCTCGCATCCCTGAAATACACGTACCCTGCTGAAATCGCGTGTGGAACTTCCCGCGCACCCCTGGAATACACGTACCCTGCTCGCACGGGGCCAATCGCGTGTGGAACTTCCCACGCACCCCTGAAATACACATACCCTGCTGAAATCGCGTGTGGAACTTCCCGCGCACCCCTGAAATACACGTACCCTGCTGGAATCGCGTGTGATACTTCCCACGAACCCCTGTAATACACGTTCCCCGCTTGGCGTTTGCTGTTTGCCAGCCCTGTGAATTGGTCCAGGGTTAGCGCAGCCCTTTGCGATTATTTGGGGATTTTGAAGGCTTTTCCTTGCGCGAGGGCGTTCTTGGGGGCGTAACTGGCGCTGCTGCAGGGTCGCTGCGCCACGCTGCGCCACGGCTGGTTTTGGATGCGAAAATCCATGAATACGCTGTGCGCGGAAATCGATTTTAGCGCACGCGGCTGGCGCAGACATTCGCACGGGCATGCTGTGCGCCAGTCGCGTGCGCCACTTTTGTGCGATTTTCTATGAATTACCCTGTATGTCTCCAAGTGGCGTGCCATTGTAAAGCACGTTCAGTAGAAAGTTCAGTAAAATAATGCAAAATGTGCATCAACATTCATCCACGTGAGCACCCATCACCACAAACTGGAGGCATGAATATTATTTCTGCAAATTGTGTACAACTCAGGTTATAATTACCTGTGCGTATGGTATGTGCCACTGAGCGTCCATTACGTTCATGAACATGTTTCTGTTTTTTTCTCCCATCCACTGCCATGAAGTGACACATCAATTACATATGCTTGCAACATTTCCATTTACCCATATCACCCATTGTTATATCGCAACAGGAACTCTCTTCTTTCCTTCCGACAATAGTACACATTTCTTTCTCCACTAACCCATGTCTTACAGAAATTGTAAAAATGTGGCTTCAAAACCAGCACTGAATTTATATTAGCAACGTAAAGCAAGGTCTGAAAACCCCACTGTCTCCACAGCTGTGGTTCTCTGTAGGCTGCACTATTGCAACAGCCTCGGTCGAAATTTGCCTCCTTCTACTCTACACCCTCTGCAACTCATCCAGAAGAGGACGGTGCACCTTGTCCTTTGCCTCACACCCAGGGATGGTATCTCTCCGGGACTGAAATGTCTGCACTGACTCCCAGTACCTGCGAGCAATAAGGTGAAAACCCTCTTCATAATGCACAAGGCCTTCTGGGCCCTGGGGCTTCAATACCTGCAACTGTAACTTGGTAAATATGTGCGTGCTCAAGCTCTTCCCTCATCCGCCTCCAACTCCCTCAGGGTCACTCGCTTCTGCAAGCAACCACTTGGTGGTAGATCTCTTTGTTTGGCTGGGGCCTTCCTCTGCAATAGCCTCCCCGCCTCGATGAAACTTGAGGAGAACCATCGCTGGTTCCGGAAGCAACTGAAAAGCTTTCTCTTTGCCTCTGCTTTTGCTCCTCCTCTCCCCTGCTGACTTACTGCCTGAAACTGATTCTGCACTGGTTACGTGGCCACCCTCTGATGTCGGCCCAGGTTCACCTCCCCCACCAGTTGCACCCCTGCACTGCCTCTCTGGCAAACCCCTCACTTGGGGACTGTTTGCTGTATCCTTAACAGTTCCACCACCTCCAGTTGTCTCCACTTATCCTTGCACTTGCCACCATTGGGCCGTATTTTCGCTTCTTGTCATTTTTTCTTCTTCCCACGTACTGCACTTTCGCCTCCCCTCCCCATGCACTTGGGTGATCTGAGTTCTAACTGGCCTAGTAGGTTTGTTGTCTCTGTCTCCCCTCTGTTCCCCCTCCCTTGCCTCGTTGCACCTTGCACAACTAGTGTATAGGCGCATTGTAAATGGCATATCATACAATTTGACATCATATCATATCATACCCACATTGCATTCATAACAGGATGCCTGACACTTACCTTGTGCACTTCATAGTTTTTTTTTCTCTGCAGTACTGCACTTCCGACAATCGTTTAAAAAATGATTGCACAAAAGCACCACTGAATGCATGTTACCAACTTCAAACAAGTACATGCACTGCATGCATACAAACAGGATGCCTGCCCCTTACCTTGCACACTTCCACCATAGGCTTCTGCACTTCTCTGTACAAAGGGACCTTCTGCCACAGTTTTTGCTTACACACCACAACCACAAACCTTATTGAGCAATGCCTTAGTCTCCACCGTCCCATTTCCTTGTCTCTCATCCTGCAAATAGCTGGATATGGCACGTGTAATTGTGAAACTACAGCAGAATTCTCTGAGATTTTGTGCTGGGGGAGGAGTGTGAAACAGGGTAGAGGTTTGGGTCTTTAGTACTGTGTCTGAAAAGATGTGTTTTTTTTGTTGTTTTTTTGTCCTGTTTTTGGTATGTATGCACTTGCATACAATTTTTTCTATCTCTTTCGATGCGTTTCTGTTTGCTTCTCCTTCTGACATTTTTACTGACAGAAGGTGAACGCTTCTCTTACATTTCTACAGGATTCTCTGCAACGCTTTGTGCATAGTGGCAAACAAAACAGCATTGCCAATGGAGGTTTAAAAAAAAAAGCCAAATCTTGCTCGTTAATGCTGTCGGTGCAGAACATCCCAGCACTACACATAAAGTCACACATGCTTCTGTTTATGAAACACCTCCTGACCTCTGGCTGTGGACAAATTACACCGGCATAGTCCCATACTCTTCTTGATGGCATGGCTGAGAAAATCAACTTGGCAGTGGGAAAAATCTGCATCACTGCTGTCATCAACTTCTTGAGGTGACGGAGCAAACGTGAGCACGACATGTACCCCAAATGTAGTCCTCCAGAATGCATGAAGACTAAATCAACAGTACCGACAGAGGCCACACATGTACAAAGGAGAACCATGGCACCGAAACCCCACTCATAGACTGTGCCCCAAAAAGCCTCTACTCCTTCCAACTGAAAGTTAGCAGCAAAGCCTCTTTCCACGGCATACCTGTGCAGATCTTGCACAAAGGTATCACCCACGATGAGCACTCTGCGTCTCTTCATCTCTACCAACCTCACTGCATCGACTTTTGGGGAATGATAACACCGCCCCTTCCTGTTAGCCACACCCTCGACACCTGATTGGGTAAATCCCACATTTCCATTTGCATGCCCACCATCCTTAAAAGGGCAGGATGTGGCACGTGCGTGTTTCCAGCTACAGTGAGTGCCATGCCCCAGTAAAGTAGGGACTGTCCTTTTTCCCTTTCCACTCCAGACATTCATGCAAGGCGCTAGGCCCTCACCACAGAGAACACACCATAGTACACGCTATGTTTAAATGCTTATGTCATGTGCACTGCACTCCCCATCTGCAATTGAGCCTGCCAGCTTTCACCCTATGCACATATTTTTACATGCATAGCTGCATAACGTTGCGTTGGGTGTGCTGAATGGTATGTAGGAAGCTGTGTACATTATCCATAGTATACATGTGTGCTGCTGAGCATGTCCTTTCATGCTGCAATATCCTAAAGCACTCCCTAAAGCAAGGGGCTTATAAGGGTCAAACCATAGGAAATGCACATGGTGGCATGTGGCTCCCTATTGTGCAACAGGGGCAATGATGTACACCATATGCTAATGTACGCATACCAGCTCACTTCTGCTGGTCTACCAAGTCTACAATGTCCTCCACAACCATTGTGTAAAAGTCACCAACTTCAAATGCATGCAGTGACAACTGCTTGGCTGCATTATGTTGTGGCAGCTGTGATGAAGGCCTAGGTTGTTGGGTGCAGGTGTGGTGAACGGTATGTAGGAGGCTGTGTACATTGGCCATATTTTACATGTGTGATGCTGAGCACGTCCTTTCATGCTACAATATGTTACAGCACTTCCTAAAGCAAGGATCATATAAGGGCCTACCCATAGAAAACGCAAATGGTGACATGTGGCTCCCTATTGTGCAACAGAGGCAATGATGTGCACCATATGCTAATGTATGCATAGCAGCTCACTTCTGCTGTTCTACCAAGTCTACAAGGTCCTTCACAACCATTGTGTAAAAGTCAACCAACCCGACATGCATGCACAGTGACAAGTGCATGGCTGCATTATATTGTGGTGGCTGTGATGAACGCCGAGGCTGTTGGGTGCATGGCCTACGGGCTATGGCCTTCAGCCATGCACCCAACAGTCTAGGCCTTGCCCACACCCACCACAACATAACAAAGCCATGCAGCCGAACATGTAGGCATGTGCCACAATTGCGAAAGGCAACATAGGCACCAGCACTTCTACCCAACCTGCACACCCTAGAGCAGGGATGCAAGCACACATGTTCCATTTACCGTAATGCACAAACATACCACAGTGTTTGGCACCGCTACCCACTTCCATTCAGAAAGCATTGTAATAACGCCAACCAAACAACACAGTCTTCACAACATTTGTTCTGCTCCCCACACTCTACTACGTGCATACAAGCAATACTGCCTAGTGCACTGCAACACTTACTAATCTGCGCTATGCAGACTACCCAGGCACAGATGAGAACCAGTTCAACTGTAACTTTGTCTATATGTACACTATTCCAATAGTGCACCCAGTGGACACACTGCATGACTGCTCACTGCAGCATCTCAACCCATACACCGGCAACTGTACAATGTGCTAACAATCACCATACCCATTCAAACAACAATGTCTGCAATGCAGCCAATTCACACACACAAAGGAACAATGTGGCAACTACTTGCACCCAGTGGACATAGCTTTTCAACAAGTGGACATATTTTTCTTTGCAAAGGCTCCAGCCATGCATTGAAGGGGCTACGGACTTACCACACACAACACACCTAGTACACGCTATGTTTAAAGGTTCATGTCATGTGGAATGCACTCCCCTTCTGTAATTCAGCCTGCTACCACTCATCACAGAAAAAGATTGCCACTGGAGCTGTCATGCCACAATGAAGGCTGCCTGCAATCACCACACACGGTTGTTGCCTGCTGAGGTAAGCGCGACTTGGCGTAGTATGCACAGAGACGGCTGGCACACCACCGTCTTCTTCTAATGAGATATATCACATGAAGCACTTCTCACTCCCCCACCCTTTCCATCCCTTCTTCCCACCACCAGATGCTGTAAACTATGTTTTCCAGGCCCCTTCCACATTGTCCTCAGATACAACATGCCAGTGTTATCGACAACTATTGACGCCCAACATGTCACCGCACACTGCAGTGCAATCAAAATGTTGGCCGCGTGGCGAACAGGGAAATGGGACGTCGGAGCGGAGGCAGATATGACTACTTTTAGTTACCACGCTGTTGCATACAAGAGGCCCAGCCATGAACACAATGCCTTAGGGGCTTGGCACACACACCACAACACCATAATCCGATACACTGTGGCGGCGTTTCCCAAAAGGCTTTGACCACAGCATGCTTCTCTCCAGCCAACCACCGGCCGTGTTCAAAGTTCGTCGACAGCACAGCGTACTGCAAGCCAATGAGCCTTCTGTCCGCAGAGCGAACCGGGAAATGGGTCAGCGGAGTGGAGCCAGATATCACTAATATTTTGAGACGTACATTTCAATTATTTGCAACAAAGTTACTGGTCGGATTTCCACCAAACACACAAAAGCATGCTTTCTAACCCAAGACCCCGCTTCTGCCGCAAATTTGGTGAAAATCTGTCCAGCCGTTTGGCCTGTAGCCATGTGCAAAGTTTTCCCCATTCAGTCTATGGAAGAAAAACAATGTAGCGACCCCCCTATAATTTTACCCCCCTCCCTGCATGAAACCTCACCAAACTTGCTGAATAAATTCACAGCGGGCCATGCACATTTTCTGCAAAGTTTGGTGAGGATTCCTCCAGGGTGAGCAAAGTTATAAGCCGCCGAAAAAGTGGTCTTCCTATGAGTTTAGCAACTTAACCATAACTACACGGTCGCTACCGCGGGCTGTGTAATATACAAACTCTCATGGCATTTAACAATTATTCTCTTTTCATGTCAATCTCTTTACACTGTGACAAGTCTTCACTTTTTATCACAATAATCTTTATTGTATTCATACATAGAAAAAGAAGGAGCCCAAAATGTAAAATGTAAAAATATTCATACGATTAACCATAGCTAATTCCATAGTTCTACAATTGTTTCAATTTGAAAATACACACCCACTTGTAACCAGATATACTGCACATACTGTCAGAACCACACTCATTCCCATACGTTATTCATTCATACAGTGCAAAAAGTGCACATGGGACAATTTATAAAGATAATGGGCCTCATTACACGGTATGTGGTAAGGGATTACCGGCAGCGGTAAGGGCACCGGTGCCGGTAATTCCTTACCGCCCTACTACAAGGTCCCTTAACAGGTCCCTCCCCTAACGCCTGGTTTTACCAGAGGGACCCATTGAGGGACTTCAGAGCTAATAACGGGCCCGCTGATAGCCCTATGGGGGCTCAAATGGGAATGGAGAATGCTTCCCGGAATGGGGATTTACGGGGTCCTCCAAGGTCGAAATGACCAGGTAAGTCCCTATTCCGGGAACACGGACCCGGAATGCAGTAAGGGGGTAGCCATGGCGCTAATAGCGCCATGGCTACCGCCTACTCTGTAATGAGGCCCAATGGGTCTTAAAGATTGACCCAAAGTGCAATGTGCTGTTTTAACATTAAATGCACTGTGGTAATTAAGTGGTGGCATGTATCAATTGTCTTGTTTTGATACAATAATTCTCCACATGATTTGTATAGGCTATCCAGCTTTTGTTGCACCGTGGAGCTTGAACAAACGGTGTCTACTCGAGTTGTGGCTCGGTAATCCTACTGTGTTTCATACCCAATCCATCTTCAGGACACATAACATCATTTTTGGTCATATTGGTGTGTGCTACCAGCTTGACATAATGATTGTCGTGACTGGTAGGGTGTAACAGTTGTGCCAAGAACTCAAACATCCCTGATGTGTCGGACCATCACAGGGCTTAGTGCAGGCAAAGTCCTTTGATTTCCCAGGTGGCGTGCCGGCGTCCCAGCGCTTAGATCTCACAGAGATGGAATCTCAATATCCTGATGCTGACTGCGGAGGCCCCTTCGGCTATGATTCTCCCAAGCAGGTATAATGGCGCTGCAAACGTTCATTTTAAATAAGTTGTATCAGATTTCTTCTTCACACAATCCGCAGTATCAGTGTTTCAAAAACAGGATTCCCTACGGAAACGGAATGACCGTGAACGAGTTTGTTCTAATCAACACACACATACACTCTGTTAAGCAATCACTTCATGTTCAGATACACATCACGTGCATATTTTAAGCTAAATGAGGCTTTGTCTCCCAGAAAAGCAAAGACTAAAAATGATACGTCATTTTACAATATTAAATACATTCATATGCTTAAGTCAAGCACAGAGAACCCACAGGTGGGCATTAAAATGATGTTCAGAAGCAATAACTACTTTTTCTCCCAGCCCCACATTTCAGAGGTCTGTGGCCATCCAAAAGGTGCAAGCATGAAATAGATTGTAAAGAAGTCAAAATGGTGAAGAGTAAATCTAAATGCGTAAGCAGGCTGGGACTGGCCTTGAGGGCAGTAGGCCAATGCCCGAACCAAAAACACAAAATGCTAGTGTGCACCTGTTTTTTTGGTCAAAGTGGGCCACTTTTGTGGGCAATGTGGGCCAGTTTGATGAGTTACTTCACTATCTGTATAGTAGTTTTGACCAGTGGTACTGACTAAATATTATTTAAAATGTACAATTTACATCTCATTTCATCACAAACCTCCCCCTTGTGTACTACTCAAACAGTCTGTCACAAAAGGAATGAACTGCCATTTGCAACTGTGGGCCACTTTTTTATTGGGGCTCGAGACTATTTTATTCCCCTGTCCGACCCTTTGTGTAAGTGCATCATGAAGTCTGTGAAATGATACCCAATGCCACAGAAGGGTGGGTGAAAAAAACAGTGCCAAAGGTACACACTGTTTCACAGCTGTGTTAAGGATTCCAATCGGGCGTCACACACCACAAGGACCCTCGCCTTTAGCCTGAGATGTGGCGTGCGGTTAGAATGCTTTTACTTTATTTTCTACGAATTCAATTTGAGATGGCATACAAACCGTCTCACACCCCCTTTTACAAATACCCGGGTCACAATGGACCATGAACCAAGCCAATTGGTGAGAATGGAATATTTATTTATTTTAAAATTCAAATAAATCACGCATTTTAATATTGGGCAGCAATCACCAATGGGGTGATAATTATAATAAAAACCACTGAAATGCACTTGGTTAACCTTCTACCAGAACATATCCAAAGCACAATTGAATAGGAGCTCTTTTTCAATTAGGATAGATGGCACCAGAGTTAAGGTTTCCCCCTGCAATGTTCCCTCAACTCACAATTAATCGAATTCTGAGTGGATAGAAAGAAGCAGCAGTGAGTCAGAAATATTGCAATGGCATAAAATGACACTCGGAAATTGACAAATAATTAATCAATATGCGGTTAAATCAATGAGGCAAATATGATTTCTCACAAATTTCGCAGAAATGTAAATACACTAATAATCACAAGGCAAAGTATCCACCAAAGGCATACAATTCAAAAACAAGTTGAAAGTAGGAACACAATGCAGCCGGAATCACACGTTGGAAAGTTGCTTTTTTTTCTCAATTGCAGTTTTAAATGTCAGGCGTTTTTTCTGAAAAACGGGTGAAATACTCGGATTTGGAGTGCAGTGTTTGGGCGGGGGGTTAGATATACATCACAGGGACAATATAGAGGTAATAGGATGACTATAGCTAAAGAACTGGATGAGATTTGCAAGATAAAAGGAGGTTCAGTTTTGAAAAAACGAAGCCGTGAAAAGAGAGGAAATTGTTTTGGAAAGAAAGACAAGTTTTACCTTAACTAGATTATCAAGACTGTATAGTTAAAGAAAGACACAGTACGATCCAAGGTTGATTTGCGACGTCAACCTTGTCACCCCTGCGTTCAACTTTATGTGGGAATTAGTTTAAATTATTTCAAATATTGCTAAGGAGTTACAAGATGGGAGGAATGAACGAATTGCGCTAACACTAGAAAAACAAGGACAGGTTGCACAGAGAATTCTAACAGTTTTAAACAAGTTATCAGAGTATGGATAGGGTTACTGGGAAATGAACAAGACAAAGGATCATGATGGTTTCCCAGTTTGACTGAATGTGTATTGCCACTTCCTCACTTCACAGGTTGGTGTCCCAGAATCTCTATTGTAGGAGACCTCTGCCGAGACAAAAGTCTGATGAGCCTCTGATATGCGGCCTTCTGGTCCTATTCAAAGTTTTCCAAGCTAGCAATTATCACTTATGTGTCCCAGCAGTTTATGGTGGCTCCTTTTGGGTAAGGACTCAGTTTAGCCTACAGAAAGACTGGTTCTGGAGCTTGCAAAATCCAGCGAATGCATTTTAATTCCTTTCTTTTATTTTATTTTGTTCTGAATCAAAAACAAGCCTGTTGAATAAAAATCCCATATCTGTTCCCCAGCAAAACCCCCTTTACATTGCTAGGCATGGACATGTTTTTATTCAACATTGTACTTTTAAAACATGCATTTCCTTTTGGTTTGCAAAAGCCCATTTTGACACATGGTGAAAGCTGCTAGGATTTCTTTTAAATTTGTTTTTTCTCTTCCACCTGGCTTCCAAATATTGTTTTGCAGCCCTATTCAGTTTCTTTTATCCAGCAGTTTGTTCAAGCCACAGGTTCACTGACATATGGCCATAGAGCTAGGATTTCTTTGAAGCCTTGATTTTGAAAATTTTGTAACCCAAAAGTTAAGCATTTTCTCGCACGGCTGAAAGTGAAGTTTCTTTCAAGTTTCTTTTATTTCAGTCCAGGTTTGGCATGACATAGCCTGTCATGCAGGGATAAAGCTCTCTTCTGCTGAAGCACAATGTGGATATGGATGGGCATGGCAGGGCCCTATTGATAAAAGCAATGTGATGTGCAATAGATGAAAATAGCGTCAGGGCAGCATCCTTTTTAGTGTAAAATATTCCCTTTCGAATGGGAACTTTTTGCAAGCAGCTGAGCAACGCTGTCTTTTTCAATTCACTTCTTTTGGTGCACACAAGAACACATACTGGCACTTTTCTCGGTGTGCTCCCTGTTCCAACTCGCCCAATAGTTGTTTGTGAAGATGGTGCAGCCATCCTTTTGTCGTTGCCAATCCCAGTTTTTGATGCAATGGTGCCAGCCATTTTGCTGTTGACTGCAAAAGCGCAGCTTGGTTATGGATGGGAATTCTGCAGAGGGGGTCAATGTAGCCCACAGCTGTAAAGAAGAAAAGTCAGAAGTGTCCTGCCAGGCGATTCATTCAGCATCAGGTTTATCATGTGTCTTTGATGACATTCAGCTACAGCTCCAGTACTACTAGGAGCACAACTGCAAAGTATGCCATGCAATGCTTAACAGTCGTGTTATTAAGTAACCTTTACATGAATTAGATTTTAAATACAAGGCATGACTTTTAATTTAAAACAGTACTTTAAATCACAGGAAATCTATACCTATAAACCACAAATCTGTTCCTTTGTATTGTAAAGTCTAACTTTAAGGAGAGTAAGTTGTACGAATGTGTGAAATCCTGGTTAAATGAGGGCGCGTATGTTGCATTAATGTATGAATGCCTGGGTGAATGAGAGTGTATATGTTGTGTGACTGAGACCATGCTTGTGCCTGCCCTGCGCCGAGTGGATGAGGGGCAGCAGGACTATTATTGGGGGTGGAGGTGCTACTGGTGGTATCAGCCTTAATACTGGGCATCAATGGTAAAGGGTAAAGCAACCATGAGTGCTACACCGTAGCTAGACTGGTATACTTGGGTGCAGTCATTCTAGCTACATGTTTTTATGGTGGCACTTTTTTTTTATTGTGCAACAAGGTTGAAACAGAGTGCTATTATGTATTTAGAGTGGCATATTTCGGTGCAGCCAGTCTAACTATACTTTCTTAATGTGGCATGGTATGTTTATTGGGCATCAAGGGTAAAGCAAACATGGTGACTTCTGTTGCGTAGCTAGACTTGCATACTTGGGTTCAGCCAGTCTAGCTAAACTTTCTTATATGGCAAAGTATTTTCTACTGGGCATAACTGGTGAGATCAAACATATGTTTTATTACGTTGTTAGATTGACTTTCTTTTTTTTTAATCAACTTTTTTTATTGGATTTTCATACTTAAGTAAACATTACAAACAAAACATTACTTAAAGGGAAAGGGAAACAGGGCGCTGCGGCCCCCGGGACCCTCAAGCTGCATAGAGGGATGATGTGAGCCAGTCTGTGCATTTCAGACACACCTGAATGAGATTGCCCAGTATTGGGGGTATAACGTCTCTAATGCACTTTAGATCAGTCAGCGTGCATCCTCCCATTTTCTCCAGTTCTTGTGCGCCTTCTGCGGGCATCCCCTCGCTGTATATACTCTGTGTTCCATTGCTGCGCATATATCCACGTCTGTGACCCATTGTTCGTAGTTTGCCGTTGTCTCCACACCCCACAACTGTGCAATGTTCCTTCTGAGTACAGCTGTAGCAGTCGACCAGAGTAACTTCTCGTGTCGTGACAGGTCGCTTTTGTCAGAGACCCCTAATAGCAGATGTTTTGGTTCCCTAGGTACTGATTTACCCATGACTCTTGACAATTTAGCGCAGCATTTCTGCCAGAACGGTTGTATGTTGTCGCATTCCCATAAGATATGAAAAAAGGTCCCTTCCACGCATTTGCAACACAGGCATCGTGAGTCTGGGGCTCTACCCCACTTAAACAGTGCAACTCTCGGGTAGTAGGTGCAGTGTAGGATCTTAAGTTGGACCAGTCTGAGTCTGGACGATATGGTTACGACCGGTGATACATCAGTGCTTCTGTCCAGTCCTCTGGCTATAATGTCCGCACGTCCCGCTCCCATTTGGCTTTCAGGCTGGTTAGTTCCGGTGTGGCAAAGGATGTGATTGCATTGTGCATGGTTAAGGTGATTTTGAGCTTAATTTGTTCCTGGACTATGTTGCGTTCCATCGGGGTGTAATCTGGCATTTCTCGCAAGTTCTGTAAGTTAGATTGCAGTGCATGCTTCATTTGGCTATAGTGATATATTTCTGTGTATGGTAGGGAGAAGTCAGATTGTAGTGTTTCAAACGGGATTACCTTGCCCTCCCGCACTATATCTCCAATCCTTTCTATCCCTTGCTGGTTCCAGGCAGGCCATCTGGGAAGCTTGCTTATTTCTGGAAGGAATCTGTTATTCCATAACGGTTGTATGGGTGTCAAATTCGAGTCCCACCCCATGTATTGGTGTGTTTCTGCCCAGATTCGGGTGATTTGTGCCGACATTGAGGGGGGAGTTGCACCGCCCAAGCCGCGGTACAAGAGTTCCAGTGGGGATGCTGTATCATCAGCATTGATCCCTCTAATGTGTGGCAAGTTCACATCTCCATGAAGCATGTCGTTCACAACCGCCATCTGACCAGCCCAGTAGTATGTTTGCAGTCTAGGCAATCCAATTCCCCCCTCCCAGATGGACCTTTGAAGCGTGGGGAGAGCTATCCGTGAATGACCCCTGCACCATAATAGTTTCCGGAGGACACAGTCAATTTTGAGGAATTTGTGTTTTGGGATATGGAGTGGTCTGTTTTGCAGGATGTACAGAAACCGAGGAAGAGCAATCATTTTGAACAGGGCCACTCTACCTAACAGCGTCAGTGGCAGGGAGATCCAGTGGCGAATGTCCTCCGCAAATCTTGCCACGATTGGGTGTAGGTTCATGGGTATGTAGTCCATGAGGTGTTGTGTGATTTGTACACCAAGGTATTTAAATTGTCCCGTTACAATGCGATAAGGACAATTTGTTTGTATTGTGGCAATTGTGCTTCCTATGGGGAACAATGTGGATTTGGACCAATTTACGCTTAGTCCACTAAAGGCCTCGTATCTCTGCAGCATGTGCGTGACTCTGTGGCAGGAGTTAATCGGGTCTTTCAAATAGATTAACAAATCATCTGCATAGAGTGAAACTTTGTCCTCCCATGTGTCTGACCATCGGAAACCCTCCCAGAGTGTGGGGTTTCGCAGGAGTATAGCCAGGGGTTCTATGGCGATCGCAAAGATCATGGCAGCCCTGTCTCGTGCCCCTGCCCAGGAGAAAGGAGTCTGACTGCCAGCTATTGACTTTAGTTCTGGCGCTTGGGCAGATGTATAGTAAGTGCACCCAGCTCATAAAGTACCGGCCGAAGCCCATGTGGCCCATTATTTCCGAGATGGCCTCCCATCGCACCGAATCAAAGGCTTTTTCAAAGTCGATTGCTAGCAGTGCTAATGGACTCTGAAGACTGTCTGCCCTTTCCAGGGCTGAGTGTAACCTGTAGAGGTTCATGCAGGTAGACCTTTGGGGCATGAAACCACATTGGTCTGGGTGAATCAATGAAGGGATGACTTGCTGCAATCGGTCCGCTAGTATTTTGGCTAATATCTTTGTTTCACTATTTATAATTGAAATAGGTCTGTATGAGCTACAGAGTTCGAAGGTTTGTACGCCTTCGGCAATAGCATTATTGAGGCTTCTATAAGGTCCGGGGATAGGGAAACCCGGTCCCTTGCGTGCTGGTACATGCGCAGTAGGTGCGGGGCGATTACATTCGTTCCCACTTTCTGCTATAGCTCAGCCAGGAAGCCGTTTAGGACCGGAGATTTGCCGGATTGGAGACCAGACATGGCGCTCTGTACCTCCTCCTCTGTGATTTCCTTCTCTAGCAGGTCCTGTTGTGCTGTGCTTAGGGTGGGAGAGTAATGTCATCCATGATTGAAGTGTCCATAGGGGTTGTGGGTGTCTTATACAGATCGGCATAGTAGGCCGCAAAACCTTCCGCTATATCTTGGTCTGACACTAATGGATTAGGCCCCTCTGTCTCAAGTCGTCGACTTGGCTGTGGCCCTGCTCTCTGCGTTCTAGCCATGCCAACATCTTGCTGGCTTTATCCCCCGTTTCGTATACCCTCACCCGCATCGCCCTGTGAGCTTGCCTTGCATTGTCTAAGGCTGTGTTCTGGAGGCGTTTTTGTTTTAGGAGTAGGGCCCGGTTTGTGTCGGGCTTGTCTTGGGCTAGATGTATCTCTTCTGCATATTTGACTTGCTGTTCCGCCTTGTGTATCTTCTGGAGGTGTTTCTTTTTGTGTGTGGTAGTCCATGAGATGATTACACCTTCAATAGCACTCCGGGGTCCGTTGCGGACTCCGTGTTTAGCTCGAAGTATGATTTGGTCATTTCTTGGATCTTGTCTACTAATTCTTGGATACCCAGGTAGTAGTTATTAAGAAGCCAGCTGGGAGGGGGGGGGGTTGGTCTGGATGTGTTGAGTGCTAATACCAGTGGGGAGTGGTCAGAGATTCCCCTGGGGAGTAGATATGCCTCGTGTGCCTTGTGTATGTCAGTTGACAGGTGAAAAAAGTAATCTAATCTAGAAAGTGAAGGGTGTGCCCCGGAGTGATAGGAGTATGCTCTAGTGTCAGGGTGGAGGTCTCTCCATGTGTCCCGGATGCCCAGGGCATTTGCAAATGTGGCGAGTTTAGTAGGTCCACTGGGGTTTCTGCTGCGTAGATGTGAACGATCTAAACTGGCATCCATGACTTTGTTGAAGTCGCCACCCATTATCATGATGTTAGATGTGTCTTCAGCGATCAGGGGGGAGATGTCGGTGAGTAGTGAAGATAGGGTGGGTGGCGCGTAGACCGCCAGCATCGCGATGGATTGTTCCCAGAGTATCCCTGTCGCGTATACGTATCTGCCACCTGTGTCCTGGGCAATGGTATTTAGGTGGAAGGGGAGCCTCTTTTATGTACTGGTATCATAACCCCACGGGATCCCATGGTAAAGCCAGCGTGTAACGCAAGTCTATAGTTTGTGCGCTTGAATAAGGTGCAGTTTGTGCCTGCCAGGTGTGTTTCGGTCAAAAAGACTATGTCTGGGGCGTGTCTGTTTAGGTACTGCATGCCTAGTCGGCGTTTAATCCCGTTACCCAGTCCGTTGACATTCCATGTCATACACTTGAGAATTCTGGGGGTGCTGGTAGTGGTACTATGTGTAGCCATGTTCACTCGTGGTAGGAGAGATGTGTGCTGTGGAAGGTGGCCTGACGAGCCTAACTGAGCTGTGTTTATGTGTTGTTGCCCTCTTATCTGACATCGGAATGTATTGGGCTTGACTGGTCCCTTGCATAACCGAACTGAACAAACCCATATCCCCCCACCCTATACTCCTCCCAACTAAAAGCATTGGTCTCCCAAACATAAGAACTCTTACTTGTCAACCAGACATTTTACGTGCTCTGAACTATAACGTGAACAAATTGCCCCCTAAGCTGAGTGGTTAAGGAGCGTCACCCTTCGTGTTATAGAAAATAAAAAGGGGGGGGCCTGAGGAGAGAGGGCGGCTGACCCTCTGCGTAACTGCATTGTGAAAGCATGTAACGCACTGTGTGAGGTATCAGCTCTCTTTGCGGAGCATTTGGCGTTGTGATTTACTACTCACTGCTGTGTTTGGGGGCCCCGTTGGAGATCGAGGCAGGGATCAGCCACCTATGTCCTCTGGTTGGTCTTGGCCTGGTGCTTGTGGTGACACCAGTCATTGGTCGGCTGGCATTCTGGGGATTCTGCCCCTGTTGCTTCGAGGTGTCGACCAGTCTCCTTCTATGTGCTGCTTGGGGTCGTTGAAGTGGACTGTGGTTCCTTTGTGGTAGATTTCAAGCTGTGCGGGGAAGAGCAGACCGTATTTGACTCCCAGTGTGTGAAGTTGTCTTTTGAGCAGGTCAAAAGATTGTCTAGCTTTCTGCACTTCCCTCGTGTAGTCAGGGAAGAAGTCAATTTTGGAGCCATTAAAGGTGATTGTGCCCTTGGCACGTGCCCGTTGTAACAGTGCATCCTGGTCTCTATAGTTTAGAAGCTTTGCTATCCCGGTACGTGGGGGTGCGCCAGGCACAGGCCCTCCCGTGTGCATGCAATGTGCTCTTTCGATGGAGAAAAACTTAGAGAAGGTGTCTGGTTCAAACAGGTCCATAAGCCATTGTTCGAGAAAGAGTTCCATGCAGGGACCTTCTGTTTTTTCGGGGATGCCAAGTATGTGAAAAAAAATTTGTCTGGATCTCCCTTCTCCCTCCTCGATTCTGTCTTCCAGCGTCTTGAGCTTGGTTGTGACACAGTGGAGTTGCTGTTGCATGTTGTGTAGTCCGTCTTCTGCATTGGAGATGCGTTGTTCAGCCTCTCCGGTGCGTGCTGATAGTTTTTGTAAATCGTGTCTGAGGAAGGAGATGTCCAGGCTTATCCCGTCCATCTTTTGCTCCACTGATGTGCAGGATTCTCTTATGACGGCCAGGACGTCCTTTAGAGAAAGCATGTGCTCTGGCTCTGTATCCATGGAAGGCAGTGCTTGGGGATTGTGGGCCTGCGTTGGGGTTATTGTGTATTGGTCTATTCTGTTTTGTATGGGGTGTTTCAGTTTATCCTTCCCCATGTTCACTAGCGGGTCTTGTGGCTGGTCAGGTGTGGTTCTGTTGTGTTGCTTACTGTCTTTGGTGTTTGTGAAGCGGTGTGCTGTTTGGTCCGAGGTCTCGTGGTGTTTGGCGCTCTGCCTTATGGTCCTGAGGCCCGCAGGAGGTATTCCAGTAATGGTGAAGGGTGAGGCGCGCTTTGTTCTGCTTATAGCTGTGGCAAGTTCGGAAGTTGTTCTGCCCCGCTGAATTCAGAGACAATGCTGCGTGGCCGCGCCTGTTCACTCTTGCCCCTGGTGATTAGCAGTGCTGTTATGGTGCCCTGGCAGGTGTGGCCATACTTGAGGATTGTGCGCCGTGTGGTGGTCTTTTGCTGGGTCCTGGTGTTGTGCCAGCAACCAGTGCTCGCCTTTTCTGACCTGTGCAGCAGTCCCCAACACCATGGCCCGTATAGTTGGTGTGTGCTTCCCAATCCAAGCTTCCCTGTTGCGAGCTCTTGGTTTGCCTCATACACGCCTCCTTGGCTGGCTGGAGGCAAATCTAGGGCCTCAGGCGTCACATCCACCAGTGTTGTGCAGCACCGCGGGGCTGTCTATTTATTGCCCAGGGCAGGGTGTGTGCTACTGCTGCTGCCGGGCGCTTATGAGGATGCCTTTGTTCCGCTCCGGGTGGATCCGCGTGTGGTTGGAGAGGGTACACAAGACCTGGAGTAATATGCATCCTTCACCGTGGTGCATTGCACGCCCTCCGGCCCCTCACACTGGACAGTATTTGCACTAGTGTTGCTGGGAATTTGGGCAGCTTCGTGGCTCTCCCAGGGGCGAGCCTACACCCCGGGGCCTCTATGCTCTGCAGTATATGGGCCCCCCGGACGGGCACTCACCGGTGCGGCTGTCTCGGTCGCTGCGTTCCTTCCTCTTCCTTCGCTCGGTGCACCAGCTGATCCGCCTCTCCCGGGAGAGCCGTGGATGGACAGAGGCGGCGCAGAGTGCCTTGGAGCAGCGATCTCCCAGTCCGCTGCTTCTGCAACGCTGTCTGGGCCCGGCTCGCCCCCGAGGGCGCCCGTCACAGGCTCCGCCCGCCCAGCCGCAAAGGCAACGTCCGCGCGGGAACGCGGGAGGGGATCACCCCGCTCGGCCACCCTGGGGGCTGGGGACCACCCGGCCAGATATTGATGGTCAGGACACGGTCTGGATTCACCAGCAGTACAGCGCTGGTCTTCGTATGCAGCACTCTTGATGTTTCCGTTCAGGCGGCCATCTTAAGTATGCGTGGGTCGGCACCCGTGCCGATTTTCACACGCTTCTAATTGTTTATCCCGGGCGCAATTCTTTCTGCTCTGCGATCTGGTTGTGCTCCAGGAGGTCAGTTGCACGGCCGGGATGTTTAGAGACCCTGCAGGAGTTGAAAACGGGCATTTTGGTCAGGATTTAGGCTGCGGTTGCGGGAGCCGACGGGGCTCACGTCCGTCGCCTCTCGCTGCTGGCACGCCCCCGACTTTCTTTTTTAAAAATGTATTTATTGTCTTGGTTGAACAAAATTCAACCTTCCAAAGCTTTGACAAAAATGTTCAGTAAAAAATTACTTTCATATTCTAATTAAACATATTTCAGTGATTTGTCACATCTTCTCAGAACGCTGTAAAATTATCTTAGTTCAGTCAACGGATATAATAGCAAGACATTTCAGGGATGTAAAAGTACATTTCTACTTAATTAAATTTTGTTAAAAGAATTCTTATAAAATATATTTGATCTGTGACTCAATTTATATAAACAATTAAAATTAAGTTTTATCTGTTGGTGTACTGAGAAGTGGTTTTAAATATGGGTTGCGCTTATCCACAAGTTTAGTACACTTTGTCAACAAATGTTTTAGGGTCTCAGGTTGATTCATTTGTTTACAAAATCGGCACACATTGCCAGTCTTTTCAATAGCGCCTCGTCTGGCTAACACATCTCTAGTAGGCCATAGATTAAGTCTAAATCTCAAAAATAGACATCTAAATCTTGCTGATGGGCTTCTACTCAGGTAACTGGCAAAAGTATGCAACTTTAGCATTCAAATCGATTTGACTTGAAATCAACATATGCACTACAAGTTTGCTGCATAATAATCCAGTCGTACTGGTAAAGCTTCAACTTTGCTGTATCGGGATTTGTTAACAAGCAGCTCCTAAGATATGTTTGCATCCGCCATTGTACTTACTATGGCTGATCTCCATTTTGCTGTGAAATTATGGGAAGCATTAAACACATAGGATGCAAGGAACTCAATCAATGTTTTTGTTTTTGGAGCTAAAATACATTTTCTTAAGAACATGCATAGATTCCACTTATAACTTGTATCAAGGGAGACGAGGCCTAATTCAAAACGTATAATCGGTCCGGGGACTGAATTCAGGAGGTTCAAAACTTTTTTGCCAAAATTTCACCTCCATCTTATCCCACATTTTTTGATTTATAATGTTTTTTGATTCAGCACTGTACACTAAAGTGGGTACGGTATTTTGTTTTTAATACGGTATAGCAGCCAGGCATGAACACGTTCCATATTTATACAATTGAATTTTGGTCTGAGATGGCAGTTGTGAGTTTTAATTCCATGTTACTGAATATAAGTCATCATTAGGATGATTATTGATATTGACTCCTAAATAGGTGTATTCTTGAACGGATTGAAATTGTTTATTTAACAACGACCATTTAGGAGTTTTGCTCAACCGTTTGGGCTTGACACAGTGCATAATTTTAGTTTTAGATACATTTATTGCCAGTCGATTGCCTTCAGCGTATGACCCAATGCATCAAGTAGCCTCTGCAGGTCTTTGGGAGTACGAGATAATAAAATAAAATCATCTGCGTAGAGAAGCCACGCAATCGCATGCACTCCCAGTTTGGGAGCTTCAGATGTTATGTTGGTAAATTTCTCCATCCTTTCTAAGATGAAGAAATTAAAAAGAGCTGACGCCAACATGCAGCCTTGCTTGAGGCCTCGATGTGTTGGGATGTTCCTAGTAAGCAACCCTTCAAAGGTTAGACGTACCTGTATCATAGTATCAGAGTGAAGAAGATTAATCAGGTTCCGAATTGACATGAGGCAGCCAGCGTGTTTTAATTTGTCCATAAGTAGTTGGCTGGACACAGAGTCAAACACTAACCGGAAGCTTACGAAAGCAATTACAAAGATTGCTTAGTCTGAATACAATGGGCTTTGATGATGATAAGGTCAACAAATTGATACTAGTACCCAGCCACTCCACGAATCCAGTCTGGAAAGGATCTCAGTGTCTAGTGTTGAAAATCCATGCATTAAACTCTTTCTTTTAAAATGAATCTCGCAAGGAGCTTGCCCGGAGCATCTAATAAGGCTATTGGCCTTTAGTTTGAGGGACCTTGTAGATTACACTTTTTAAAAATGAGTACCACAATGGAATGCCTCCAGGAAGTTGGTAAAGTGTTGGTGAGGAAGCATGATTATAAATGTTTAACAATATTTCAGCCCATACTTCAGGATGCTCTTTAAACATGGCATTCGAGAGGCCATCAGGGGCGGGGGCTCTAGATCAGCTGGACTTGTTAATGAAATATATGATGTCCTCCATTGTTATTGAGAGACTAAATGTAGTATTGTCAGCATTAGATTGTGAAGTCCTAATAGATGAGGAGTGTGCATATAGATTTCGAAAATGTGTTACCCATTGAAATTCTGTCACTACATTTATCTGTACTGGATCTTGCGCAAGGCTGGTTGCTTGATTCAGAAGTATCCACATCTGACCTGAATTCTTTTGTGCCAGAGCTCGAAGCATGCATTCCCCTCACTTTAATACTCTTTACCCTGCATTTCCCCTCACTCTTGTTCCTCATTAACTATTACCCCATTATCCTTCCCTTGTTCGTTCTCTGTACGCATTCACCCTTTTACCCTCACATGGCTCTGTTCAATAACCTTATCTCCTGCATTCCCTCACTCTTAATCTCTCCCTCACATTTCTGCCCTCCTTCATTCTCCACTCTTTTGCCCCATCAGTGTTCATGCTACCTCTTCCTTCTCTGCTTTTCTCCCTCAGTATCAGGCCTTTATTTCCTCTCCATGTCCATTCACTGCCCTGTAGAGTGCACTGTGGAACTGAAGGAGATATGGAGGTGGTGGATTGGAGTTAAGATGTCTTTCAAGTGCCATAAAAAGGTAACCCCTGATATGTTTTGAGATTAAAAGGTGAACGTCTTTAGGTCTGATGTTCAGTGACATTTCAAGCGTGTGGGGTAAGAACACCGGGAACATGCACAAAATGGTTCTGCCTGCTGTAGGAATTATCTTGTGATATCACCTCCTGTAATGTCCCTTCCCATTGCCTTGAACCCTATCATTTCTAACATTAGGTTCTGGCTTGATAATTCAATGTTACTACTATTGACAGTAAAAACTACGAGGAGGCCCAGCTGTCTAGCTAAAGTCAGAACCTCAAACACAGAAAACAAAAAAACACAGCTTTAAAAAAATGTAGCATTTGTCCCTCATCGTTGTGCAACTCTGCCCAATCTAGACTCTGACTTCATGACCCGCCCACCTGGGGCCCTCTGTCATTTTTAGTTTTGGCTATTAGGTGGCGCTGAAAGCGCTACCTATAAAGCCAAAACTATTGTCATTAAGATAAGAGCTTTAACATGAGAGCTTGAAATTGGGGCTTTGGATGCAGGTTTGTAATGTTGTTCAATGCAGCTTGACATACAAGGATGGATATTATGTATGATATGGCATTTGTAACGCGTCTATACACAAGTGTTTCAAGGCGCGACGAGCAAGGAATTGGGAACAGAGGGAGGACAGACAGCGATGTTACTAGGCCAATTGACATTGAGATTGCGCAAGTGCAGGGGAGGGGGAAGGGGAAAAGTGCCAGGGGAAAGGGGAGGGGGCACTGCTGTACATGAGATCTAAACAATAACAATAGGTGTGGCCAGCAGGTGGCAGGTGCAAGGGTAAGTGCAGACAGCAGGTGTCCAAAAGTGCAGGTAGGGGGACTGTAGGGTTACAGATACAGACCCAAGTGCAAGGGTTACCATGGGGCAGTGCGGGTGTGCAACTGGGCGGACAGTGACCTGGGCCCAAAATCAGAGGGTAGCTAGGTGACCAGTGCAGTATCAGACAGGAAATCAGCAGGGGAGAGGAAGAGAGAAGGCAGAAGCAAAGAGGAAGGTCTTGAAGTGCTTCAAGGAACCACGGATGGTTCTCCTCAAGTTTCAAAAAGATAGAGAGGCTGTTTCAGAGGGAGGCCCCAGCCGAAGAAAGAGATCTACTAACCACCAACTCGTTGCTTGGAGAAGGGACTGACCCTGAGGGAGTTGGAGGCGGAGGAGCGAAGAGCTCGAGTAGGAAGGTATTTACAAACTGAGAGTTGGAGTTATTGAGGACACAGGCCCAAGAAGGCCTTGTGGACAATGCAGAGGGTCTTGAACTTAATCCTTGCAGCCAGGGTTGGACTGGCCCCATCGGCCCATCGGCCACTGGCCGATGACCTTTGGGACCTGGGGGCCAGTTTTTTCCTGAGGCCACCCCTGGGCCGTTTTTTTTATTGTTTATTAGGTCGGCGCGGGCGCGGCGCGGGCGCGGAGCGGGCGGCCCAAGCTTAGCTAGGCCTTTTTTTTATGTGTGTGCGCTGTGCGCAGTGCGCACGGTGCATGTGCTGTGCCCGTGGCGGCCTGGGCCGCTGGGCGCGGCCTGAGCAGCCAGCTCGCCTCGGGCGCCGGGCCCGAAAAGGAAACACAAAGGAAAGGAAACTGACACATTGTCAGTCACGCTGCCGCACGCAGTGCTCTTACTCTCTGTGGACTGGGGGGGCCGGGCCGGCCCACCCAGCCAGGGGGAGCCTCTGCGGCTAAGCCTGGAGCTGCCGGTGCTCTTGTCCTGACCTGAGGAGCATTAGCATATTCATCAAAGCAAGGTAACAACAACACACACGTTGTTACCTTGCTTTGATTTTTGCAATGCATGATGCATGCATAAATAATCATGATGCATCATGCATCATGCATGCTTCATGCATATGAGAGGGCAGGCCATGCCAGGCCGGCGGCGGCGCATCGGGTCCCCCACCCCCTGTGAGAATTTATAGTGTAGTCGTGTTAACAATAACAAATGAACGAATACAAACTCCGGCGGGGGTGGTCTGCAGTCAGACTGTAGCACACAGCAGGAGGTTGGCTGGGCTGCTCACTCCCTCTGGCTCCTCTGCCTGCAGGGCTGGGGCCTGGCTGCCGGGGGCGGGGCTGCCCAAGTTCACACAGAAGTTGCTTTCAACTTTCAGGAAGTATCAACAAGTTGTTGATACTTCCTGAAAGTTGAAAGCAACTTGTGCCAGGGGCTGCGACGACAGACAGACTCCATGCCGCCACAATCTTGGAGCCGGAGAGAGTGTGGACACGTGGGTGACTCTCTCTCTGGTGGTATAGTGGGCCTCCTCCTGACCCTGGCATTATTTTTTGGACACGAGTCGACGAGGCAGGCGGCAGCCCACAGAGAGTCAGCCAGCTGAGCCAGCCCAGTGCCCATTGCCAAGACTGACAAAGAAGACACTGTCTGCAGACTGCAGGCAGCCAGCAGGCAGCAGCACTAGTAGTGGCTACGGCGCTCACAGCCAGCAGCCTGCCCCCCCTGAGCCTGGCCCCCAGCAGCAGCAGCAGACTGAGCCTCGGCCGGGGCGACTTTGCTGTCTGTGTGTGCATTGAGGCATCGACTCGAGACCTGCTGCAGCCTGCCACACACCACACATCGCAGTCGCAGCGTCCAGTATCGACGGTGAGTGCCACTGAAATTAGATAATTATTTCATTATTTATTCTGCTCATAGTCGCCACTACTGCCCCTGAGCGATCCGCCCGAGAGTTGCATTTTGACAGACTTTTTTTTTCCAAGTACAAACTCCCGCTGCCAACCTTTCGGTGCTTCCTGCAGCACACGAGACACGCGCACAAACCACCATGCAGTAACCCAGGAGTGCTGCGCATGCATTCCTGGTTCTTGCTGTGTAGCGTCTAGTCCCCCAGTGTTGGCCTCCTCTCAGCCACAGCTTCTTCTACGGGTGTACGTTTTGTGGCTGAGGCAAGTCTGCCACCCGCCCCACTTCCATGGGCCCTGCTCTGGGCCGTGGCCCTGCACTTGTATGTCCCCCAGTGCTTCTTCACTTCACATGGGGTGCTCTGGTGCACATCAATGCCATTGATGTTGTTTGTTGTTTCAAGCCACAGGACACGGCACGCAGCAATGCCGTCTCTATTCCCATTGAGGTTGAAAAGTGTCCTTTGTTTCCTGCACAAATGCTCCAATGCACCCCTTCCCACCACCCTTGCTCCCCTGGTCTTTCTTCACAGCCATCTATAGTCTCTGGGGCCAACCAGGCATGGATTGCGGCTGTGTCTAGGTTTTGAAGTTAAATGCACACTTGTTTAATTCATTTAACAGATTCCCACGTTTTCAAACAACATGTTGACTGGGACAAAATGTACATAAAAAAGTGTGCATCCATCATGGCCTGTTTTGTCATGCAGCACTGGGTCAGATGTCATACATTTGACGTGGAGCCCTTTTCTGAATGGCGACATTGCAGTGAGATGTGTGAGCCTGCATGTGCATCTTTGTGGAATTTCCCATCTCATTGTGATGTGCACGTTTTGCAAAAATCAAGCACAGTGGGCCTAATTAGCAAAGAATGGACTCTGGACCCCTTCAGCATCTCAGATTAGCGCATGCAACCTCATGCCTGATTCACAAAACCTAAAACTGCTGCAAATCCGGAAATGCCCAGAGCATCTCTGAAACGCGCATGATCAAATCTGTGTGAATCACATTTGTACGTGAGCATCTCAGAGCTTCTGGCATCTCAGGGCTGGATTTCGTTCTGGGCCTTGTGAATATGCTATAAAAACACCAATTCATGCTATCCTCCCCATTCCGTGACCACTTAAGCAGTTAACGAGTGTTAAATAGCTTTTAATACCCTTGATTTCTGACAGCAATGTCACAGTTCTTCATATTATTAAGCGCCAGCAGTGTTGCTGTCACCAGAGGTCTTGTATGTGAAGTGCACTTTGTATATTGGTGTATGCCTGATGACTTGTTTGCCTGTGCACTGCCCAAATTAAAAGTCCCCGAGGGATTTGGGACATGCATACAACGCCCTGGACTAGTTTCTT
Source organism: Ambystoma mexicanum (assembly GCF_040938575.1). Taxonomy (NCBI): domain Eukaryota; kingdom Metazoa; phylum Chordata; class Amphibia; order Caudata; family Ambystomatidae; genus Ambystoma; species Ambystoma mexicanum. The sequence goes on along the minus strand of NC_090931.1, from coordinate 901,514,670 downwards.
GCTTGGTAAATGCAGTGGGGCCTGAGAGGGAGGGGGTGCCCTGCAGGGGATACCCCTCAGGGCGTGCCTTATGGTGGCCAATTCCAGGATGTCCTCCTTAGTATAATTCGAAAGGTCGAAAAACTTTGATGTGTTGCGGATCTGGGTGGTAGTGTGCCGGCATGGGTGTAATTTTAGGGGTGGGACAGGGGTGTTTGTCCCCCCCAACTTTCATGGAACACCATTTTGTCCCCATTCATTTGGTTGGGACACCTTTTTTTCGGATGTTATGTCCCCCCAACATTTTCAGCAAAGTTACTCCACTGTGTGCCGGGGCTGCAGTCAATGAACTGTGTCGGAGGTGTGATGTCCGGGCGATGTCCTGAAATGCAGCCGTGTACTTGGAATGAGCAGCTGGTGTCAAATCATAGAAATTGTACACAGGCACAAGTGCCGTTATCACGAGGGCACACATTGCCTTAGTACAGAAACATACTCTTGCAATGCAACCTTGCACCAGAGCATTGTTTATCCTACACTTATTCCTTTGCCCTGGTGCAAACATTCCTTGAAATTATATTTGTTTTTCACAAGGGCAAACAAGTGCCACTTGCCCCAGCACCAGTGCAAGTTTTCTGTAATACCACCCAGGAATGCATCTCTTCTGCACTGCCTGCAAACCCTGCGCTTGGAGGGTTAATGCACGAGTGGGCGCAGCATAATATGCACGACCAGGAGCTAGGACTGACCTATCGGAGGCCTGTGAGCTTTTAAGGTTAGCTGGTGCCACTGCGAGGCTGGCGAGGGAGGGGACACTCTCAGTCCCCTGTCGCTGTGTCCCGAAGGCGGGCTGACTCTGCTCCAGCCCCAGGCTCTCCATGGGGACTAGCCTCCCAGAGAGCTTGCAGGTGTAGCTCTAAGGTGTCCCCCTCCGCCCACTCCCGCACACATTAATAGAAAGAAGGCACCTCTGGGGAATGGCAGGCGACATCTCCAAATTCTGCTTTGCTGGAAAATATGTCGCCCCTCTAACTCTTTACTGTGGGCTCTCAAAAAGTATTTGCACGTGCTGTGAGCTGGCACAAAAGGAAGGCCAGAAAATAAGAGACCTGAAAGGAGCCCCGAGACCCCTGGTGCCATGCACCATCAGAAGCCCAATGCCAGTGGCGTGTATCAACCCAAACAGCTCTGGAAAGCAGACCGCAGGTTGCAGGTTCGAATCCCATCAAGGCCATCTCAACCTTTCATCCTTCTGAGGTCGATACATGAGTACCAACACAGGTTGGGTGAAATTGTATGCATATTAGTTATATTAAAAAAAGAGCTTGAGCGTAAGTGCTCTACAATAACCTATTATCATTTGGCCTTGGACGTCTGTTTGGATTCACAGTAATTTGACAATATGGATCTATACACACAGATATTATGGTACATATGGTGATTCATTCTTGTATACACAGTTATGTTATTTGATGAGTTGTGTTGTAATGTAACAGACACATGAACCCTGCATAAGTAGCATTTTCTGTAAAGTCGTGAATTGACGCGAATCACGGATGATGGTTTGAGGGCCACTTTTTTTGATGCAAGGGGTGGGCCACTTTTTTTTGGGTGTCCGGGCCTATTTCTTGTCCCAGTCCGACCCTGCTTGCAGCCACTGGGAGCCAATGCAGAGATTTTAGGGCTGGAGAGATACGATCCCTGGGCTTAAGGCCAAGAACAAGACTTGCAGTCCTGTTCTGGATGAGTTGCAGAGGGCAGAGAGTAGAAGCAGGCAGGTTTAGAAAGAGGATGTTGCAGTAGTCCATCTTAGAGAAAACCAGAGCTCTAGAGACAGTGAGCTTCTGGGGGAAGGAGAGGAAAGGAAGAATACCTCTGAAAAGGTGCCGTTGGTAGTTTGACTTCTTAGAGACGTCAGAGATGTGAGGAGAAAAGGAGAGTGTGCAGTCGAAGATGACCTCGAGGTTCTTAACCACATAGGCGGGAGCAGGAAGAGGGCCAAGGGAGGCCGGCCAGAGCGTGACAGGAAAGGAGGGTGCAGGTGGGCCAATGAGGAGAATCTCTGTCTTACTGGCATTAAGGCAGAGATCGTTGGCTAGGTGTCCCACCCATTTAACATCCATCGCCAAATTAAATCTATATGGTTTTCCTCCCATTCCCACCCATCTCCTCCCACAACACACCACTTTTTGCAGTCTTTGGCTGATTTTCTAATGTTACTAAAAAGTTATTTGACTTGATTGATGCTGCTTTAAAATATATTTACTGCAGCTTTCGAGTTATGTTACACATTTTACAGTATTTTTTATTTAAAATAAACAAGGTACTGTACTAGTTACGTTATGGTTTAAAATGGTTCTGAAAATGCCCGCTTACTCATTTGTCAGGATTGCTCTAGTGCTTTCAGTAGCTGATTGGCTATCCAGTTTGTTAGTGATTGGCTCTCGAGTATGTGCTTGTTTCCCACACGGCATCCACTGAATACAAGCAGGGCTCCAGGGCTTAGAAATGTGTGCCGGCAGCGTATTAATGTTGTTAAATCGCTGCTGGCACACATTTCCAACGTTAGTTTAACTAATTGTGAACTGGCGGCAGTTGTGCTTTAGTGATGCCCCTGCCGCTGGCTCTGAGTTTGTTTTACTAACGTTAGAATGCTAATGAAACAAAGTCAGAGCCGGCAACGGCATTGGGATTCCCGATCCTGCCACGGCTCTGAATGTGTTTTATTAACCTAAAACAAACTCAGAGCCGGTGGCGGCATTGGGATTCCCGATGCTGCTACCGGCTCTGACTCTAAATCTGCCTGTCTCTACTCTTCAACCTTTACAGCATGAGAGTTGAGAAAGGGTGACGCACCGTGCATCAATGAAGTCCATAAAGGTGATGGTGAAACCAGAATGTATCAAGACAGACTCCTGCAGAAGTAGGCTGGAGGGCAGAGTGGGGGAGCAGGGTAGAAGAATCAAGTAAAACAGACTTTAAGGGTCTGTATCTGCAACCCTACAGTCCCTTGTCTCTCTGCACTTATGTGCCACCCTGCGGCAACACGTACTGGGTTAGCTGCACTTCTCCTCTTCCCCCGGCACTTCTCCCTTCCCTCTTCCCTGCACTTGCGCAATCTGAATGACACAATGCCTAGTACGATCAATGGTTTGTCCTCCTTCTGTCTCCCCTCCTTGTCTTGTTGCGCCTAGAAGTGTACAGGTGCATTATAAATGACTTATCATATAATTCTGGGTGCTATCGCCGGCTCTGAATTTGTTTTATTAACGCTGATGCCGGTTCCCAGATATTTAATTGCACAATACACCCTATGACCATACATTAATATTGAGAAAAGAAAAACATTGGAACGCGTGCCTCATCTCAGCTGGGCTCCCTATCCCTTCATGCTGGGTTAAATCCAAAATGTTCTCAATTCAAGGTTATGTACTTTATTTCACCTCATTTGTTTGGAATGGCAAATGTAAAGGGTCCATGCGGACCTTGTTGTTCACTGAAGTATAAAGCAGGACTCATGCAAGGCAAATTGAGATCAAACGGGCAGCAGGATGCTCCAAAGCAGGAGACTCTTATAGTCTAAGAGGGAGCAGAGGCGTTGCTATGGGAGCTTAGCCCCTGATATTTTCCAAACCTAGCAACACCCCTGCAAGGGAGTGATACCCATGTTTGCATGCAGTATGCTCTATGATGGGGTAAGAAACACCTGGACTGCAGTGTACGATGCAGGAGTTTTGAACATATGAAGGGATGGCCTGGAAGGTCATGCCTGCAGGCACGCTACTGCAAGTTTGCGTTAATGGAACATCAATTCTGCATGGAGTATGCTTCATGGTGGCAAGGAAGGGAATTGGTGATGACGTCTGCATGTAGGATTCAATGATTGGTGATATGTCAACTGGACAGCCACGTCTATTTGCAGGATGTGTTAAAATATAACGGGCAGGATTGGAAGGTCATGCATGGTGTGTGGTACTGGAACCCGACCTTTACTTGCAGCATGGTTCATGTTGGCACAGAAGGGACTGGATTCCGACCTCGGCGTGCAGTAAGCAGTAGTTGGTGATCTGATGACTGGAAAGCCATGCCTGCATGCAGCATGCTTTAAAATATAATGACATGGTGTACATAAGGGACTGAATAGCTATGACAGCATGCTGTCTCTTGATGCGTGACAAACGGAAAGTCATGCCCGCATGCAGCATGCTTAAGATGGGAAAGACTCAAAAGTATTTTCTGCATGCAGGATGCTTAAGGTGGGGTGGCCTGAACAGTCATGTATGCATGCAGGATACTTAAGGTGGCATGCACTTGATATCCATGTTCACAATTAGGATATTTTAGATTAAACGAAGGGACCAGAAAGACCTTCCCAGGAGTCATCATGCCGTGACAGACAACGAAGATGCCTATAGTGAAAAGCAAGGCTCGTCGAGGTGGATGAAAAAGTCGAGTTCACCTTATTTACGGTTCTTTGGGCGAAACCTCATTGAGTATCCTATGGTGAAACAGCAGAAATCAAAATCGGCAGAAACGCATGACTCTAGTTTGCCCCTATTGTTCACAGATCATCCGTCACTGAGTGGTAGCGTTTATGGCTGTTTGTTTTGTGTATTAACATGCTTTTATTACCATCATTATCGAAGCCATATTTATAGGAGACATATTCCAAATTGCAAAAACTCTGCTTTTGGTAGATGCTCAACTCCAGCCCTCTATTGCTTTCAAAGGGAAAACAAGCATTGGCAATGCCAAGTTTGGGCTTTTTTATAGGCATGGCAAAGGCACTTGCCAGGCAATGCCCTAGTGGTATTAACTGGCCATTGATGGTAGAAGGTGCAAAATGGTGCGAGTACCTGGACATTGAATAGGATCGAAGTCCTGGCAAATGCCTAATACTTATATACATGCTAAAACTGTTGGCTTTGCCAATGCTTGTTGTCCATGGGGCACTTTGCCTTAAAGGAATAGTGCGCACAAAAATGTTACTGTCCCGATCGTTTGGGCAAGTTGTTATAAGCATACAGTGATCAATAGTAAAAAATGTTTCTATGCATCTTACCTTCATTTTCCTCACTTTTACACATGCGAAAACAACGTATTGGGCGCAGCAATCTTGTGCTAAACTTATCCGTGGATTGATCACCCTAAATTCAAGTGCACTCGCGGCAATAAATGAAAACCCCCGCCCCGAAGCTGACATCACTAGACGTGTTTGGCCGTTTCCACAACGTCAATGCATGTCTTGTTTCAACGTTCTCTGTACGCATGTTATTGACGTGTCTCCATGGAAATGGCAGGACGCTGCTTTCCTCAAGAAGTATAAAAAGACCCTTTCGGATCGGGCAACACTCTAGTTTTTTAGTCAACAGTTTCACTGTATTTAGTTTAGATCCCCTGTGGCTCATTTCTGCTCGGTTGAGCTATTTTACTAGTATGAAGCCCCTGCAAACCGTTACAGTAGCAGAACCGATTTCACTTGTTACTTATGTTTTGGTTAAATCTTTGTCCTACAATGCCGACAATACAGCCCTACCAGTATGAGCCTGAGCATTCGGAGGAGGAACTTGTGGAAAGAGAAGGCTGCCGAAACAATGGGGAATCAGACAATAGTTTGCAAGATCAATCACCCGAGCATGAGCCGCAGCCGAGTCGCATGGAAGACGTTTCAACTTGGTGTACCTGCAATTGTTGCGAGGTAGAGAACTGCAGCTGCCGAGAAAACTCTGGAAGCTTAGCCTACATAGCTGAAGAAGAGACACCACCGCTTTGCATTACCAAGCTGCATGACTTCAGGGCAGCCTGCCTCACAAGGTCTGTGATGAGGAATATGATGGTGCTTATGCACAAACTTCACGGAACAGTTTGGCTGCGCAATCCAAGTAACGAGTAAGTGTACTCTAGTTCTGATGTAATTTCTACTACCGAGACCATTAGAATATCATGTTTTTCTCCTACTTTCTCCGAATTGTGATCCATCTCTCTGTAGAAATGCAGCTCCACCTTACCCATTGCCTCGCACAGCAAGCCCACACACACCATCGCTTCCCCCAGTCAGCTCCGCGCGAGCACTGTTCTTACAAAAGTCCTGCCATGCCGTTGTTACAATTCTGTAGTATCATAATCGAAAGAATGTGCTCTGCAGAGAGAGTGAGATTGTGACAAGCCATATCCCAAGTGTACATTCATCTTGACTAAACTGCTTGTGCCCTCTCAACCCCAACGCTTCCAGTCCACAGTCCCACCAGCCCAAACCCCCGCAGTTGCTTTCATGTTGATATTCATCTGACCCCTTCCACCGACCATTCCAGAACACTCACTGCAGCCCAAATGTCTTGCATCAGTATAGTCTCCCAAAAGCAACACACGTCCACCTATATCACTAGGATCCAAGCAAGGCAGATGGCAGATTAAATCTCTGTGGTGTGTTATAATTATTTATTTTAGCATATAGTGGGGACTTGTGCTGCAAGGGTTCCCGTCTTGATTTTTTTAAGGTCAACTATGCCATCGAATTTCGGATGCAGTTTTTGAAGTTGGCTGCTACACTTATCAGGTTCATTCGATTTAAATATGTATGTTTCTCTTTCTCAGGTGGTACAGGCTGGTGGCCTATCGTTCGTTTACATCGTGGTATTATGGGAGGCTTGGATACTGCAATCGACGAGTAGTACCCGCCTGTGTCATTCGAGCCATTCGCCACAAATTCCCCAGTGACAGTGGAGAGTACAGGGGATTTTCGCATACTGCACTTCAACCTCAAGAATACAGTTTATAGTTTGTTGCTCGGGTGGACACTGATCGAATGGCGGCACTGGAAATAATTTGCAAAGTTGTCCCATATTACGCATTTTGATCTAGCTCCACCCTTTTCCTATGATATAATGTGAAAATAAAATACAAAATAGGTGCAGCATGTATAGGCACACCGGGAAATCTCCACAGTACCCAGTAGCCCAGTCCAGCCCTGGTTGGTGCATTTTTGCGCTCACCTTGTCCCCATCCACCCCCCTTCCAGTATCAATGAAATTTCACACCTATGACCGTGCGCTTCCAAGGGGGCTGGGTCGGTGTGACCGCTTAAGTTGTCAAACACCATGTACACTTCAAAGGGATATTCCGCACGAGGACCATTGTCCACATGGTCTTCCCAGACCCTGTGTCTCCAGACTCCCCTCTTCTAAGCCTAGGCCCTGCAATCAACAAACGTTTGTGTCCCTCCAGCGTTGTTCCAGCCTTTTCGCACTCGCCTCATGCCCATCCACCCACCCTTCCAGGCTCAATGGCATTTCGCACCTATGACCGTGCCCTCCCAAGGGGGCTGGTTGGGTGTGCCCGCTCAAGTTGTCAAACACCATGTACACTTCAAAGGGATCTTCCGCACGATGACCATTGTCCACATGGGCTCCCCAGACCCTGTGTCTCCAGACTCCCCTCTTCAAAGCACAGGCCATGCAATCAACAAATGTTTGCGTCCCTCCAGCGTTGTTCCGGCCTTTTCGCGCTTGCCTAATGCCCATCCACCCACCCAGTGGCGTAACACAAAATGTAGGGGCCCTCCTGCGAGCCATGATGAGGACCCCTCCTCCCCCCCCAACTCGGCAACAAATCACGGGTCGTGCTACACTCTGGGCAGGCCTAGAGTATCACGCTTACACAGTACGCATGAACGTGCTGCTGAAGTGGTATGCCGCACACTGTACTAGGAGAAAGATATAAATATGTGCTTTAATGCAATATACAGCACATTTTCTGAGAATAATTGGCTAAAAAGCCAGAGTGTTTGCAATTATTTTGTAGGGTAACACTAATCCAATACATGTAAGTCACCAGCAGTGCACAGGAACATTAATGCTTTGCTATTAAAAATGCCACACCACATTGAAAACATGTCCCACTGGCTGCACAATGTAGACCAGTGTAGACACGTTATAACATTACAGTAAAGCATGCCAAACCACATTTAGATATACCTGCACAAAAATGCAAGTCGAAGCAATAACACTCACCAAGAAGAGAACACACATTGAAGCTTGTGGCCTCTAACAACACGGCCACACTCTTTAAAATCTGCACAGAACTGGTCAATCCTGTTGCAGACTCCACCTCTCCGGTTCCCTCCCAGGCCATCTGTATGGCCCTGGCCTCTCAATTCTCCGCTAAAACTCAGGACATCCTGTCCACTATCTCCTCTTCCTCTCTCGGTCCCCCTTTGGCCATCTCTACCTCTCCTCCTCCTTTCTCCTCTTTCTCTCTGACAACACCTGACAAGGTTTCTAGACAAGTCCAATCCATGAAAGTGTCGTCCAAACAGGTGCTCCCCTGCTCCTCCAGAACCATCAAGGACCATATCGCCACCCTCGCTAATCCTTGGCCGATTTCTGTAATCACTCTTTCATCACTGGAATGTTCCCCTCTCCCTTTAAGCACTCCCTTGTGCACCCACTCCTCAAGAATCCGTCTGCCGAACCTACCTGTCCGGCAAACTATCGCCCAATCTCCATCACCCCTTTACTGGGCAAACTCTTGGAAAAAAGCTGGCCATCTCCCAGCTTACTCTCCACATTGAATCTGTTGGTTGTCTCCATGACCATCAGTCTGGCTTCAGAGCTGCCAGAGGCACGGAAACTTCTCTCCGGAACACCCGTTAAGATCTGCTCTCTAACCTTGATTCCAGCATTCCTTCTGTCCTAATCCTCCTTGATCTTTCCTCTACTTTCGACACAGTCAACCACGCCATCCTGATCAATCGACTAAGTGAGAACCTGGGCATCACGGATCAGGCTCTGGAGTGACTAACCTCCTTCCTCTTGGATTGCCCCTCCCAGGTCCAACTTGGTCCCTTTCTCTCCTCCACCTCTCTCTCTACCTGTGGCATTCCCCAGGGCTCTATCCGCTCACCCTGGTTTTTCAACCTCTACTTGGCCCCTTTGGCCCACCTGATCTCTACCTTCTCCTCTAACTTTCAGTGTTATGCGGATGGCACTCTGCTTTCCTTCAGGCTCCTCTCCTCTTTCGCTCATTCCTGACTGTCTATCCGTGATTCAGGATTGGTGCACCTCGAATGATATCTACCTTAGTGCCGTTAAGATGGAGATCCTTCTCATTGGACCCCTGCCCCTGCTTTCCCTTTCTCACTCTGGCCACCCACCTTGGGCCCTCTTCCTTCGCCTTCCTGCGAGGCAAAAACCCTTTTGTGTCATCTTCAACTCCACTCTCTCTTTCTCTCCTCGCATCTCAGACGTCGCCACAAAGTCCCGCTACCTACCAGCTGATCCTCCTCAAAGGGACTCTTCCCTTTCTCACTTTCCCCCATAAGATCACTGTCTCCAGAGCCCTGTTTCTCTCTAGGCTGGACTGCTGCAACAGCCTCTTTCTCAAGCTGCCTTCCTCTACTCTCCACCCTCTGCAACTAATCCAGAACAGGACAGTGAGACTAATACTTGGCCACAAGCCCAGGGATCATATCTCTAAAGCCCTGAAATCTCTCCACTGGCTCCCGGTGGTTGCAAGAATCAAGTTCAACACCCTTTGCATTGTCCACAAGGCTTTCTGGGGTCGGGCCCACTCTACATCCAACGCTCTCTTCCAAAATACCTTTTTTCTCGAGCCCTTCCCCCGGCTACCTCCAACTCTCTAAGGGCTAGACGCTTCTTCGGGCCGAGAGTGGGGGGTAGATCTCTCTCCTCTGCAGATGCCTCCTTCTGAAATGGCCTGCCTGCCCCTCTCAAACTTTAGCAGACCACCTGATGTTCCGGAAGCAGCTCAAAACTTTCCTCTTCTCCTCTGCTTTCTCTCTCTCCCTCCCCTGCTGACCTACCTGACCTACCTGTCTGCTGTACCGACTGGTTGCTTGGCTACCCTCAGAGTCTCACTGAGTCCAGGCTCTTTCTTGATCAAGCACCCTTGCACTGCCTCTGGCCTACCACGCACTTAGGGACTGTAACTGTACCCCTACAGTCCCTTGTTATCCTTGCACTACCCAGAGCCACACTATCCTGGCTGCACTTACTCAGAGCATTATTGCCCTGTTTCCCCTCCCTTCCTCCTTGCACTTCCCCCCTCCCTTTCCCCTTGCATTTCTCATTCTCGCACTTGCACAATTTGAATGACACAAAGCCTAGTAAGATCATTTGTCTTGTCCACCCTCTATCTTCACGCCATTGCTTGTCGCGCCAAGAAACACTTGTGTACAGGCGTGTTATAATAGACTTATATCATATCATTTTATCACAGATGCTCAAAAAAATATACAATGCTGCAGTAAGAAATGGCTAGACTGGCAGCACCCAGATGCCAATCTAGCCAGGTAATTACACTTAGCAGGGCTGCTTTATCAGAAATGCACAGTTAAAAAAAAGTCATACCAAACTGAGGAATAACTAGTCTGGCTGCACCAAAATGCCTCTCTAACCACTAATACCACATTTCATGCCTGCTTAGCCTGGACATGGACAACCATTATGATTTATCGCACAATCCCACCGCCCACACTTCCCCTCTCCCTCCCATGCCCTACCCCAACCTCCAAAATCAGCTCCTTGGCCCAGAATTACCTTCATGTCCCTCTTCCTTGTCCCAGAGCTTACGTTTGAGGCTCCTTGCCTCATAGGTAAGTACTGGGATGTGGAAGAGTGGGATTAGGAGTAATGAAGATACAGGTAGCTAAGTCAGGCATTACCTCCATGTACCCACCTCATCATAGTGCCTCATATACAAGTACTAGCTCATACACAAGTACAGGGACAAGGAAGAATAGGGCTAGGAGTAATGACGATTACCAATAAGTAATTAAGGCATTAAACACAAGTAGGGGCTTAACAATATTCAGTTGACTGGGCTGCAGCACTTACCCCTGAAATTGTGGGCTATGTTGACTCAACCTGGCGGACCTTCAGAGTAGTTGCCGGACAGAACAGGAAACAGATGTTAAGGGGCACCTGGGTTTCGCTGTAAACAAGGGCCCAGCAGTTACTTACGTAAAGCATTTCACTGTTAGTACCTGCATTGAAATGCCAAATTTTTAGGCAATTGAAATTGTGATGTGCGTTTAGTACTTTCATGCCAGGGAAGTGAATGGAAGGGTAGAAAGGGAACAGGAGAACGTTCATTCTCACAACAGTTCATAAGTGGGTGCTTTCACACTTAAAGGAGAGAGTTAACTGCTTGTAACATTGAAGCTGCATTAACATAGTCTAATTAAAATGCGTGAAGAAGTTAGGTGCCCCCACACAAATAAGTTTGCCTCCTCCACTACCCGTGAAGTTAGCGCCTCTCACAACATTTGAAGGGTCAGTCCCCCGAAATGTAGGTTTTGTTGCGCCCCTGAACACAAGCACAAACACCATTCACCATATACACGCATGCACACCCAGCCTTCCTTACATTTAAGTGTGCACCCTTTCACCATGCAGGCACACCCAGGCAGCCACCCATACATTTAAGTGTGCACCCTTTCCCCGTACACGCACACACGCCCACCCAGTCACCCATACATTTAAGTGCACCCTTTCACCATACACTCACACAGGCAGACACCTCCACATTTAAGTGTACAGCCTTTCACAATACACTCACACACGCACATGTCATGGGGTTGAGGGGAGCCCTATTACTTCAAAAGAAATTGTGCCTCCGTATAAGTTTGCCGGTCCGGTAACAACGGTACCAGTAAGCTTGCTGGTACCGTTGTTACCAGACCGGCAAACTATGAGTTCTGCTCGCGGGTGCCTTCCCGCCCGCCAGGTCTGACCTGGCGTGCGTACCACCACCCACGAGCAGAGCATGTCGGATGCACTGGCACCATTTTGAATGGTGGCGGTGCATCCGAGCTACCCATTCCCATTGAACCCTATGGGGTCAAATGGGAATGGGGAGCATTTTTTTCCGACGCCCGGGAATCGGCAATTACCGGGTCCGGCAGGGCCGTAATGACCCGGTAATTGCCCATTCACGGGTGCTGGAAAAAAGCGCAAGTTTGGCGGCAGCCGGCCGGTTTTACCGGCAAGGCTACCGCCAAACTTGTAATGAGACTGAATGTTTCTTTTTGAAATCACTCTGACTTCATAAAGAAATTATTTCTGTTAAGGACTGAATCATACAGAAATAATTTCTTTATGAAGGCAGAGTGACTTCAAAAATAAACTATTTCTTTTTGAATTCATAGAGCTCCCCCACCCCATAACATGGAGGCCTCCAGCCTGGTGTCTTCCATGTCATGAGGTAGGGGGAGGGCTTGGACTTCAAAAAGATAGTTTCTTTTGTAGTCACTCTGTCTTAATAAAGACATTATTTCTGTTACAGAAATAATTTCTTCATGAAGGCAAAGTGATTTCAAAAAGAAATAAAAAAAAAAGATTTTGAAAAAAGATTTTTTTTCATTTTTTCCCGAAGTGGGCCCCCCTCCCAGCACATGTGCTTGCGGGGCCCCCCGCACCGCAGGGGCTGCAGGGCCCCTGTTACGCCAGTGCACCCACCCTTCCAGTATCAATGGCATTTCGCACCTATGACTTTCGTAGGCATATGCCTGTGCGGTGGAAAGGCGGCATGGTGGGTTCATATGGCAGATGGGAATCACTGGGATGGAGGCAGAGTGGGTGTCTATGAACATACACATACATACCCACTTGTGTAAGCATTTATAAACACCTTGAGATTTACCTTGAGAACATCTGGGAGATCTACTAGGTTTATCGTCATCGAGTTACCTGTTCACCGGATGCTTGTTCATCTGCTTGCTGAATCCGCTCACCTGTTCGCCAAAGTAAGGGTAAGTCAAATAATGACTTCCCTATGTTCATCGAACGTTACTATGAACGTTTATGCCGATTTCAACCAAATGAACCCAGGATTTTAATGTTCATGTATCTCAAAGACTTATGCATTAGCGATTAGTTCAGGTATTTTCTTCTCAATAACTACCACAATTCATCAATGTGCATTGTAGTTGAATGTGCAGTATAACAATTGTATTAAAAAGTCGTCGCAGAGTTCACTGGGCTAGGTCACAGCTTTTCTGCCTTTATTCTAATTAAACGTTAGAGACAAATCTCTGGTGCAAATTGCTTTATTCACATTCATTGTGTGTTATTCGTGCTAATAGTTCATATTTCTTTATACAGATCTCACACACTTTTCAAGAATGCCGGTCAGATAGCACAGCAAGTAGAGTGCTCGCCCGCCGATAGGTTCGAATCCCGGCAGGGCCAAACTCAGCCTTTTATCCCACCTAGGTCGATAAATGAGCACCACACACCGTGGGTAATAATAAGCAGCGCTCAGATGCCTGAGGGTTCGTAGCGCTATACAAATGCTAAATTAATATTATTATTATGTGTGGTTGTCAGATGCTCTTCTGCAAGCCACGCCAAAGATGCAGGTACTATCCTGCATGTATTCCCAAAGGATATTGATTTAATTAGAATGTGGATTAGAAATTGCGGTTGTGAAGTGGATGAAATTGAAATAAGGGCCCAGGAAATCGTGGCCGACGTGAGGGCCAATCGATTCCGTGTCTGCAGCCAGCACTTCCCTCGGGATATGTACGACCCGTCAAGGTACACAAAAAAAGTCAACTGCAAGTTCTTCCTAAATTGCTTTTAAATGCCATCCCAACTCAATTTCTGCATGGGACTGGTGAGGTGAATAGTGAATGTTATGTTTGTTGATATTAAGGACGATGGTCAGCTTTTAGAAGTATTATCTTCCATCTGTTTATCTACATCACTGTTTTACTACTCCATTTTCCATAGTCAGCGGATTCAACACAAGTGTCAAATATTTCATCTTAGTATACTTCATCTTTCCCCGCTTTCTGGAGCCTCTAACCAGTAAATGTGATCCTTGATGAAAACTTCCACAGTGCCCCTTAGAAATTATGTTTGGGAAATGGTTGGTGGACATATCCGTCTTCACTTAGAGCACATTGATGGAAGAACAAACCCTCGCAAGTGACGAAACTAGCAACACACCTTCTATACCAATGGTGAGCCCTACCGACCTGCACAAAGTGAAATGTTATCGCGTCACATAAGTCCACTTGCCAAGTACTCATTTCCCTTTTCCATTTTACTATTTTTGGACATTGGGCTGGAAATGAAGGAGCAAGATTCTCCGTCAATTTCTTTTCTGGCGTCAACATCACCCTCATACACATACCAAGTAAGTATATTACACTACTCTTTATATGCGATTGAACTACTTGCAAGTGGTATGCTTTTAATGTAAACATATCAAAATGTATTATGTGCAGTACTGGCCATTTGTACAAAGTGGCAGGTATGAGTTTGTGTACGTGTGTACCATGGTCTGCATTTCAGTTCAGTATGTACCTTCTTCTGAATTGCATTTTTTGTGTTTCATTTTTCTTTTTAATCCGCATTAAAACAAGTGCTGTATTATAGGTGGATGGTGGAACTTCGACTAATATCTCGCCCTCCTTTGTAACAGGTCCACAGCTTGAGGTATTTCTATTCACGAATCACAGTACATTCAAAATTGGATATAATTTGAGACATAAATGTATGTGACCGTGCACTGTTTAAAACTTTTCTGATTTTGGTAGTAACGTTGCACTTCCCCCCTAATGCAGAAGTTACCAAGTACACATTACAAAGCAAAATACTTTGCAGGGCAATATTATAATCACTATGTTTTACAGGGTGACCTCAAATCAAGTCCATGTTTGAACTCTGATGGATACCAGGTGAAATATGAACTGAATGTTATGATCAAGTCACGTACACTCGATTCAAGGTTTTGTCCATACTAACGTTCTATGTGTGTTGTGACAGCAACCCTAACAGTATATGGTTCAAAGTCTATGTAAAATACTTAGCTTGGAGGTGGTCTGTCGCATGCAATCTTTTATTGTGCACTTTGGCTGACATTGTATTTTTTGTATATTACTCTATTCAAGGAATGTACTCCAGATGTGGACTTAGAAGATGCGCATGGAACCCAGGTATACATTTATGAAGTGAAATTGGGCATCACATTGCATTCTGAATACATTTTCATTATGTCGCTATCTTTTCTAGTCCGTCTAGTTGTTTTCGATTTGTAGATATGTACCTATGTTTGCTGGCTTTGAAATTTAATTTACTGTATTAAAACCATATAAAAATGTTTTTTTGCAGCTAGATGTTGCCGTCTGCAAAGAGAAGGCCACTGTTTCGAAGCAAATCAAGAAACCCAGGGTAAAGAACGTACCAGTTTGTTTTTGTCATCCGCCACCACAGACGCAATTGGCGGCTTCTTCCACGTTGGAGACTGGAACCCGGACAAAAGGGTTTTTAGTCCTTCCTTAGTTTCTGGTCCGGGCCCATTGGCCGGACGTAGGGCTGCCGGGTGTTATCTTCTCCCTCAACCCGGAAGTCGCTGCGTTTCAACCCCTCGCTGATTTCGCTCCAGCGCTACTGGTTCCTTCGCTCTGCTTGGGCCCCTCTTGATCCCTCCGCTTGCCTCGGCTTACGAAGTGGATCTTGGTGCCTGCTAGTGTCGCTCTCCTAGCGATACTATTTTCCTGTCTTTTCTCCCTCCTCTGCCGCTTCTTTCGCGGTACCCTTTCTCCCTCCGCTTCCCTCGCTGTCGCTGCCTCTGCGGCGTGTGTTTTTTCTCCCTTCTCCTCCTGGCCGCTCTCTCTCTCCACGGCGGTGAGGTTCCCCTGCATTCTTTTCCCGCTGCCTTCCTCCTTTTCTGGGAACTGTTTGCTTCCTTTCTCGGGGCCGTGTTCCTCGGTCCACTCAGTACCTACTAGCCGCCTTTTCACAGCTGCCTGCTCCTACTTCATTAGGACAGTCCCGCCTTCCTACGGAGTACTTCTGGACCCTTCAGCTACCGGTCTCATCTTCGTTGGAATTTCTCTGTACTCCACCGCACCTGCATTTTGGACTGTGTCTTCTCCAGCCTTGCCTGCGTGGATCTTCCAGACTGCAACGGTCACTCTGCATCCTCAAGGGTTTTTTCCCTGTGTGGGTTTTTCCCTTTTTTCGGCTTGGTTCCGGAAAAGGAGTCCCGGAACTGCTGTGCATTCAGCGGTCACTGTGGCTTCTTTCCGTGACAGGCAAGTGCCCCTAAAAAAGGAAAGAGACTACCTGAGTCGGCGGAACCTACAAGACACAGACAACTCGGGAAGTTCAGGTGAGGAGAGTGTGGAGGTACAGGGGAGAGACGTGGTTCAACAGCACGAACAGTCACAGATTGAAACGCCAAAGGTTATCAGAATGTCTGCTGAGGATCAAGTCCAGGAATTATGGAAGGCTTTCCAAGCAATGTCTCTGGAGATACAGGGTGTTAAGACTGAGAACGCCCTCCATAAACTGACGGTAGCAGCCAGGGAAGCTTCCCACCCTCCAGAACTACCCCCCATGGCTCTTTTGTCTGGAAAGTTTGATGGTTCACCCAAGAGAGTAAGAGAGTTCTTAGAGGCCTGTGCCATCTACTTTACCTTTAGACCCCACATGTATTCAACGGATCAGGCCAAGGTGGGGTTTCTGATCTCCAATATGACAGGGAACGCATTAACCTGGGCCACTCCCTTGGTGACAAGTGGAAATGCCATCCTGCAAGATTTCTCTGGGTTTCAGAGCCTACTGAAGCAGACCTTTGAACGTCCCGAATTATCTTTCACTGCCTGCGAAGATTTGCTTGACGTAAGACAAGGCTCTCTAGATGTACTGTCTTACATCTCCTCCTTCAAGACGCTGGCGGCAGGTACCGGGAGGCACGAACAGGCGCAGCATGCTGTTTTCAGGAGGGGTTTGAGAGAAGAGATCAAGGATGAGTTGGCCAGATCTCCCCGCTCTCCCACGTTTTCAGATCTACTGGCAGCTGCTCTCCACATCGAGTACCGTCTCCAAGAGAGAAGGACTGAATGCCGAAAACAAAGAGGATCAGGAATTCCAGTGGACCCCCCTTCACACTCATCCTCTGGGCGCTCCTCTTCTAACCCTGCCGACGAACCGATGCAGATCGGTGCCACAAGAGCATCCCTGTCATCTGCAGAAAGAAGACAAAGAAGAGAGAAGGGACTGTGTGCATACTGCGGTTCCGATAAACACGTCCTAAAAGACTGCTCAGAATTACCAGAGAGGAAGGCGGGAAACGATTACCCTCGGCGCCAATAGGGACCAGTGTCCGGGGGAATTCAGAATTTTTTCATCGTCCCTACGTTACTCTATCTGTGTCAGCATCAGATTCCCAAGATGATTCCAGACTGATGGTAATATCGGTTAGCCTTAACATCAAGGGTAAATCTGTAGAAACCATGGCCTTACTGGATTGCGGAGTGGCCGGAAACTTCGTGGAAACTCTATGGGCAGATAAGATGAAACTGACCTGGATAGCCCGGAAAGAGGGTCAGAAAGTGGAAGGAGTTGACGGTACCCCTTTGTCCTCCGGGCTCATTACTCATACCACCGAGCAACTGTCTTTAGTCATCAACAGACACACGGAGGTCCTTCAATTCGACATCATCCGGGCCGCTCATTTTCCCATAATCTTAGGAATCCCGTTGCTTCGCAGGCACAATCCTCACATCAACTGGACCGAGAACCAACTGAGTTTCAGTTCCCCATATTGTGCTGCCAACTGTCTTCCGTCAGAAGCTAGGAAAGATCCACAGTCTGTCAGGATTCTCTCGAACGATCATGTGGGGATTCACACTCTCCCTAATTTTTGTGCAGAATTTACTCAAGTATTCCACAGAGAGCCTTCACGCCCGACTACCACCTCACCGGCCAGAAGACTGCTCAATTGATCTCGAACCCAATGCTCTGGTTCCATTTGGGCGAATGTTCTCCCTTACCCAGTCAGAAAAGAGGGTACTAAGGAACTATCTTGACACTAATATGGAGAATGGGCTGATCCAACCTTCGAAGTCTCCCGCCGGAGCCTCCTTATTCTTCATCAAAAAGAAGGACAGCACCGACCTCAGACCCTGCATAGACTACAGGGGTCTTAATAAGGTGACCGTCAGAGATCGATATCCTATGCCGCTCATAACCGACATCATCGAGGCGGTGCAAGGAGCTCGGGTATTCACCAAGTTGGATCTCAGGAACGCATATCATTTGCTCCGCATCGCCGAAGGGGACGAATGGAAAACAGCTTTTCGCACCCCTTACGGTCTTCTATGAGTATAGAGTTATGCCATTCGGATTGGTGAATGCTCCAGCGGCTTTTCAGAGATTCATGGATAGGATGTTCTCAGATCTGCTTTCAGTCTCAGTCATAATCTACCTTGACGACATCCTTGTATTCTCCCCTACCATGAAGGAACACGTGAAACACGTTACTCAGCTATTGTCTCGTCTCCAGAAGAATCAATTGCTTGTCAAAGCTGAAAAATGCAGGTTTGCGGTTTCTTCGGTGCACTATCTAGGCTTCATCCTTTCCGAAGAAGGGGTTGCCATGGATCAAACCAAGGTTGAAGCTATTCTCGACTGGCCGGCACCTACCTCCATACGAGAGGTTCAAATATTCCTGGGCCTAGCAAACTACTACCGAAGGTTCATCTCTAACTTTTCTGAAGTGGTGTATCCCATTACGCGACTACTCAAGAAAGGGGCATTCCCGTTTTCCTGGTCAGACTAGGCCGGAAAGAGTTTCAGTCATCTTAAAAGTCTTTTCTGCTCTGCTCCAATTCTGCAACATCCAGATCAGACACGACCATTTATTCTGGAAACGGACGCTTCAGCAGTCGCGGTAGGAGCCGTTCTTCTTCAGGCCATGCAGGGTGTGGAACATCCGGTGGCCTATCTGTCAAAAACTCTTTCTCCCAGCCAACTCAATTACTCTGTGCTGGAAAAGGAACTGCTGGCCATGAAACTTGCCTGTGAAGAGTGGTGTCATCTGCTATTGGGGGCCAGACATCAATTCCTGATCAGAACTGATCACAAGAATCTCAAAGTTCTTCAAGAGATGGAGTGTTCAAATTCCAGACAGGCCAGGTGGGCTCATCTTTTTGCACAGTTCGAATTCCAGGTCACATATATCCCTGGATCCCAGAATAGTTTGGCAGATGCTTTGTCCCGCAAAGACTCCATTAAAAAGCACACAGCGATCAGGACAGAGTCCATGTTTAACCGGAATCAGATTCTGGCTTGCATCGGATCTTTCCTTCAAGATGTTAAGACGGCCCTAGTTCAGGAAGGACCTCGATTGTCCTTACGCTCCACTTCCCCCTTTCAACAAAAAGGGGACTGGCTTTTCTACAAGAGAAGATTGTACATCCCTAAGGGTCCTCTACGCACTAAGATCTTGAAGTGGAGCCATGATTCTCGCTCGGCCGGTCATAGAGGAGCCAATAACACTCTTGAGCTCCTTTCCAGAACTTTTCTGTGGCCCAACGCGAAGAAGGAGACCTACGAATATGTTAAAGCCTGCCCGATTTGTGCCAGAGCCAAATATCGCCTGGGTAAACCTTTAGGTCTGTTGACTCAAGTCGAACTGCCTGCTCGTCCTTGGGGGCTAATCTCCACCAATTTCATAGTCGATCTGCCAGCCTCTGAGTCCTGCACTTGTATCATGGTTACGGTGGATGCTTTCTCCAAACTTGCTCATTTCTCCCCTCTTCCAGGTCTACCCACTGCGGCCAAAATGGCAGAAGTTTTTTCTCGAGACATCTTTAAGCTGCATGGTCTACCCGATAAGATAATTTCTGATCGGGGAAGCCAGTATATCTCAAAGTTTTGGACGGCCTTGTGCAACCAGTTAGGCATTGAGAGGGCTCTGTCTTTGGGTTTTCACCCAGGATCCAATTGTCAGACGGAACGACTAAACGCTACACTGGAACAATACTTACGGTGCTACATCACCCAACACCAAGACAATTGGGTCTCTTTGCTTCCTACTGCTGAGTTCTCATATAACAACACCAGGCACTCTGCCACCGGACTCTCTCCTTTTTTCTGTACTTATGGGGTCCATCCCCGTTCAGTGTTTCCAGAGGTTCCCGGGTACACCAATTCCCCGGCTGCGGAGGAAGTCCTAGGAAACATCAAGGAGGCTCAAGCTTCTGCTATCCGGAGTTTGGAGGCTAGCAGAAAACGGTCCAAATCCAGCGCAGATCGACACCGCAAGGATTGTCCGGCTTGGGAGCCTGGTGATCAGGTGTGGCTATCCACCCGGTTTCTGCCCAGATGGACACGGCCTTCTAAACTATCCCCTCGATTTCTAGGACCTTTCCTCATTCTTTCCAAGGTTAATCCGGTTGCGTATCTCCTCCGGCTCCCTTTCTCTCTTCGCCGTATTCACCCTGTTTTTCATGCTTCTCTTCTCAAACCTTACTATCCTGATCTGCACCTTCGGCCCATCCCAAAGTCTGCTCCAACTCAGTCCCCGGAGTCAGAGGAGTATGTGGTATCTCGTATCCGCGATTCCAGGTTTTATCGCGGACGTCTGGAATACCTTTTGTCCTGGAAGGGATACCCTGAGTCGGAGGACTCATGGGAACCAGCTTCACAGGTTCATGCTCCGAGATTGTTAGCCCTGTTTCACTGCCGTCACCCAGGGAAACCCGGGGCGGTTAGGTGGAGAGGAGGGCATACTGTCATCCGCCACCACAGCCGCAATTGGCGGCTTCTTCCACGTTGGAGACTGCAACCCGGACGAAAGGGTTTTTAGTCCTTCCTTTGTTTCTGGTCCGGGCCCATTGGCCGGACGCAGGGCTGCCGGGTGTTATCTTCTCCCTCAACCCGGAAGTCACTGCGTTTCAACCCCTCGCTGATTTCGCTCCAGCGCTACTGGTTCCTTCGCTCTGCTTGGGCCCTTCTTGATCCCTCCGCTTGCCTCGGCTTACGAAGTGGATCTTGGTGCCTGCTAGTGTCCCTCTCCTAGCGATACTATTTTCCTGTCTTTTCTCCCTCCTCTGCCGCTTCTTTCGCGGTACCCTTTCTCCCTCCGCTTCCCTCGCTGGCGCTGCCTCTGCAGCATGCGTTTTTTCTCCCTTCTCCTCCCTGGCCGCTCTCTCTCTCCGCGGCGGTGAGGTTCCCCTGCATTCTTTTCCCGCTGCCTTCCTCCTTTTCTGGGAACTGTTTCCTTCCTTACTCTGGGCCGTGTTCCTCGGTCCACTCAGTACCTACTAGCCGCCTTTTCACAGCTGCCTGCTCCTACTTCATTAGGACTGTCCCGCCTTCCTACGGAGTACTTCTCGACCCTTCAGCTACCAGTCTCATCTTTGTTGGAATTTCTCTGTACTCCACCGCACCTGCATTTTGGACTGTGTCTTCTTCAGCCTTGCCTGCGTGGATCTTCCAGGACTGCAACGGTCACTCTGCATCCTCAAGGGTTTTTTCCCCGTGTGGGTTTTTCCCTTTTTTCGGCTTGGTTCCGGAAAAGGAGTCCCGGAACTGCGGTCCATTCAGCGGTCACTGTGGCTTCTTTCCGTGACAGGCAAGTGCCCCTAAAAAAGGAAAGAGACTACCTGAGTCGGCGGAACCTACAAGACACAGAAAACTCGGGAAGTTCAGGTGAGGAGACTGTGGAAGTACAGGGGAGAGACGTGGTTCAACAGCACGAACAGTCACAGTTTTGCACAAGCTTTTGAGCAGATGTTTTAGTCTTTCTAGGTTTTTAGTTGCAACATTGTATGTTCTGTATGTGTGCAATACATTCAGCATCTTCTATTTATTCTTTTATAAGCCTAGAAGTAAGAGGAGTATAAAGTCGCAGACATCGCTTGAAACCAAAGATGTCGCTTGCCAAACAGATTTTACGTTGGAGCAACTGATATCTCAGGCACAGTGTGGCACAGTCAACAAGCAGACTAGTGATGCATTTGTACAGTGGCCGGAAAATGAATGGAATGTCACATTCGACCCTTACAAAGTCAGCCTGGACCATTGCTACTTTGTGCCAGGTCAAACACATGAAAATGAAGAAAGTGATGATGCATTGCAACTGCTTGGCGATCCCTTCACACAATCTACACCCACTAAAAATGTTCTACCAAAAAAACATTCAAAGTTAGCTGTTTCTCCAATTCATGTTGAATTATCACATCATGAACTGAAAGAGGTTGAAGCTTCAACGAAATTGATGATCTTGCACAAGATCTCAGCTACAGTTTGCAAAGTTTGGAGGATTTCTCCACCACCGTCGACTCACAGAAATCAGTAATGCAGGACGATTGGCTACTAAAGCAGCAAAAGTACATTTTGTTTGACAGCTGCCTGATAATGATTGTACACATGGTCAAATGTGAACATACAATCAGGACCAAGATATGCGGGGAGCCATTGTTGAATGTGTCTCGCGTATTACAAGGCACCAACCTGAAAATAGAAGCAACCTGTGTCCTGCTCCATAATACATTTACATGGTCTGCTCAATCAATACTCTGCAAAGTTCCAGCTGGGAATCTACTTTGTTCAGCAGCTTTACTGTTCAGCGAAGCGACTTTCAGCAAGATTTCCAGTTTGGGTTTGGGTTTTCAGTTTGGGTTTTCAGTTCCTTGCTAAAACTCAATACTAAAAATACCAAAGGGAATTCTTATTCCCTGCTATTAGTCATGCTTGGAATGTTGAACGGATGTCAATGCAGAGTACATTCTCTAGCAAACGTTTCTGGCTAGCTGGCGACGGACAGTGTGACAGTCCAGGATTTCCTGCAAAGTACTGCACTTACCACTTTCAAGACATGGGCCCTCATTACGACCCTGGCGTTGGATTAGCACCATGGTCCATGCCGGTAACTTATCGACTCCGCCATGGCGGAATGGGGAATTACCGCCCCATTCCGAGGTTGGCAGGGCGGTAATTACCCATGCCGCCATTGCCCTTCCTCATTCCCATTTTTGCCCCATAGGGCTCAATGGAAATGGGGAAGGCGCTAAGTACGGTGCCACAAATTGCGGCACCGTACTTAGCACCAAGGTCCCTTTGCGGGTTGGATTTTAACGCCTGCAAAAAGCAGGTGTTAAAATCACCAACCCGCAAAGGGACCTCGTAATCAGGCGTTAAGGGGTTAACGGCGCCGCCACCTTTTACGGCGCCGTTAACCCCTTAACGCCAGGGTTGTAATGAGGGCCATGGAAAGTATAAAGACTGTCAGTTATGTCATGGTGCAGGTTTCTGAATGTTCATCGTCTGTTGCCATGGGGAAACATGGCTTCATCAAATCCATTCAACTTCTGCAATCCAGGGGAATGGAAATAGACATGATGGCCACGGACAGGCATGTTTCGATAGCCAAGTCCATGCGAGAGCAGTTTCCACACATTCGGCATCAATTTGATGTATGGCACATTGCTAAATCAATCAATAAAAAAATTACAGCTGCTGGGAAAAAGAAGGGTTCGGAAACCTTATAACATGGTTTCATTCCATCAGCAACCATCTTTGGTGGAGCTCCAAAACTTGTGATGGATCTGTTGAAATTGTACTTGAGAAATGGTGTTCATTGATGCACTATTGTACCAACCTACATGCATGGACAGAAAACCAACATTTCCACGAATGTGCACATGGACCGTTGTCGAGGAAGGAGGAACGGAAGAAGAAGTGGTTGGTGCCATGTTCACCTACACACAAAGCCCTTGAAAAGATTGTGTACGATAAAACGCTTTCGAGAGACCTGAAGGGACTCACCGATTTCTGTCACACTGGAGCTTTGGAGGTGTTCCATAATATGTGCCTAAAGTACAGGCCCAAAATGTTGCACTTTGGCATAGACAGTATGGAGGCGAGAACAAGATTAGCCGTACTTGCTATAACAATAACATAGGTAGGGATCAATGAGAACTTCAGGATAATTGGGGGTGCCACGTTACTACAAGGCCTTTACAAAACAAAGCAAACGATGGTCGGCCAAGCCAATATTCGAGGAAATGGATTTTGAATTTGTCAAAGATCTGACATTGACTCTGTTGGCCATGCATACTCATGGACGGGACGCTGATTTTGTTTCCAGGACCCATACAATGCCACAAAACATTGCAAATGACCCTTGTCCTCCAAAATCCCAACTTATCGTAAAGCGTAGTTCTAGATTCAAATGATTTGTAGCTCTCTGTAAAATCTGTTCACATTCACATTCGGAGGGGTTATCAATGCCAAATCATAAATGCCAAAAAATGTCATTTGAATTCAAAAGCAACTGTAATTGAATATTACACCCCTTGGTCAAACTCAGTTATTAGTTTATACAATGCCCAGTATTTGAGTTTCACTAGATCATACAAATATATTCTCCAGTTCATTCTAGTGTGTGATTTCTTACAGAAAAACAAATCACGAAAGTTCTCTCAAGACAGACTGAATGTTGGTGCCTTTGGAAAGGCCCAGACAGAACCAGTGCTCTCGACACAGTGAGCATCTGGATGAAGGTGAGATGATTGGAGGCACACCGCTCCGGGATAGCAGACAGTCAGAGACATTCAATGTTGGCTTTGTTATCCTATGCCACCCAAGTATGCTCAGCCTTCTGAAAACTGATCTGACGCCAATGGAACACCCTACTCAAATAGTGGGAACCAATTCTTCAGTGCCTCATGCCCCTTCCTGACTTGACACACACATCCCAAGAAGAACAGTTTTTTCATTCAGCGGCACGATCATGCACTTTCACCAGTTACTGCCATTTTAAAAACATGTTGACACACTGCTCAGGGATGTGCTATGTCACCTGTCTTGCATGATGGTTACATAGAGGGCTGACCCAGGCACCTTTTGGAAGGCCACAGCGCCAGTAATGAGATCACACACAGTGTCTCAACATGCACCATTCATTGGTAAGTCAGTGTACATTACAGTTTTACATAGGGGCGGAAGGATACAATTTGTTTTTGGCTCATGCCTCTATTGATTGCAGCGTGTGTACGCTAGGATCATCTCTCCATGTAGCTAATGGTAAAGTATATCCAACTCACACAAGTTACATTGCGACAGACACAATAATATGCTCGAACCGGCTACTCCATCAACAGGTCATCCGCTTGGTTGAATGAAACTGTTCTGGAGGAGGGGGAGGTTAGCTTTATTTGGAATTTCATTTGAGGGCTGATAAACACTTGTGCGTTGCATCAACACACACAATTCGTGAATCTAGACATGTTAACGTGGCGTAACATATTTGTAGATGGATGTTTCAAGCTGTCCTTCCTGTTCTGAAACACTATCCCGCTTCAATGCCTTTGTTTTTTCCCACATTCTTTGCCGAAATTGAAAGCTAAACGTCTCTGCCTTTGAATAGGACACGTGTCTTATTGTAATATGGCCTTGAACGCCAGGCAGCAATTGCTCGAAAGACATAAATTGTGGGGAATAGGAAGAAAAAAAAGATAACTTTAACTATATTGAGAGCGGACATGTACTACCAAGTTAGTGTGAAAGTGTGTGGTACATCGTACAGAGCGGTTGCTCATGGACACAAACTAACCATGGAATTTACAGAAATGGTGTAAGTTCAAGATTACATAACATTTTTATTGGGATTAAAAACGAGTAGGGTGTCATGCTGTATGCATCATAATTAATTGATGGTGGGGTAAACGTTGTCCGTGTGCACTGTGATCGCTCTTTTGGAACAGTAATCTTGCAAGCTTTGTTACAATGACATCTTTCTGGGGTTCAAGCTGAATGGTTGCTATGTTTGTTCTTCGTTTTCTCCATGTGGTTCTCCATCCCATTGGGAGCTATACCTACTTCACATCGCTCAAATTGTACGCAACTCGTGGTCTCAAGTAGCACACCTTGTTTTTATTGGTGTGTTAAATATTGGTTGTGTTGTGCTTATGATTAGGTTTCAAACATTTATGAGTTATACAGTAACTTGTTATATTAAAATAAAGAACGGCTACTGAAATGCATTTTTTGTCATGATTCGCCATTTCAGCCCTTTCTGGACTGCGTGGTCCATAAAACACTGCAACATCCTTTTGAGCATATTTCCAACATGGCTGACGCTAGTGCAAAGGTACCGCTCTAGTGTTTCAACGGACTTGCCATTTCCTAGAAAATAGACGCACTGTCAGAACTCTGAAGGCCACAAACGTAATGAAAATAGGTGGAGCAGATCGTTGGGACAATTGATGTCAGCTTCGAGGGGCGGTGTTTTGATTTATTGCCACGAGCGCACTTGAATTTAGGGCGATCGATCCACGGATAAGATTAGCACAAGATGGCCGCGGCCAACATGTTTTCGCATGTGTAAAAGTGAGGAAAACTAAGGTAAGATGCATAGGAAAAATGTTTACGATCGATCACTGTATGCTTATAAAGACTTGCCCGAACGATCGGGACAATAACATTTTTGCGCGCACTATGCCTTTATATCTACCACTGAATATATATACCTGTGAGGAATTAAAATCGATTGACACAAACAATGAAATACGTGAGATGGCTGAAAAGGTGTTCCTCGAGTTAAGGCCGAACAGAATATCGTCAATGTCCATTGATGTGGCGCCATTTATAAAAATGTACGAGCAGTTTAATGACAATTAAAAGAACCAGAACACACTAATAGCACTAATGAACTCCAAGAGGGTCAACATCGAAATGGAGCTGAGGGAATTGAAAGTACAAGTCAGCAACAACACTCAAAAAACTGTAACATCAGCCAAACTCCTAAAAGAACAGCTTAAGTACAACACGGAAGACAAAAGGCTCCTTGCGGAAGTCGCAAGAGAAGCCTTGACAATCTTAAAAAGGGACCACTTAGATCGTGGTGATCATGGACTTGCAAGAGCAGAAACTTCTTGTTAAGTCAAAGTGCCTAAATGCTACAAAAACTGTGTTCACAACGAGGCCTGAGGAGGCATAAATCACAGCAAGCAACCAGCTGCTATTCCCATTATGGACACTAGAATAAGCGAAGAGGATAGCTCCCTGAACATGATAAGTGCAGAAGATAATTTGTCAGATAACCCCAAAAAGGCTGAAAAGATTCTAGAATCAAATGAAAATGAGCAAAATAAAACCACAGTGACAGTACGGAACACGGATGTGGCCGTCGCCAATCCTTCAACCTCAGCCAATGCTGAGGGAGTAATTGGCAACCCAGAGGCTTCCGATAGTAACGTGACCGAGAGTAACAAAAAGAGTAATGAAACGTATGCAATTTCCGAGAAAAAAAAAGAAGAGACAAACCCCCAAAAATGAAGGCACCCAACTTTAATCAAGCAAAAAATAAAAAGAAGACAGAAAATCTGTCCAGAGGCAAGAATATAAACGTTAACAACTCACAAACATTCTTGAGAAACTTAAAATCCCTGAAAGTTACAATTCAGACTACGGACCTTAAAAAAGCCTCGGTCTCCAGAAAATTTGCCAATTCGGCCCTTGAGGAGGATAACAAAAGCATAAAAAATGATCAAAAAGATATCAGCTCAGTGGTTGTCCAGAGAGAGGAAGATGATCTCATGGCCAAAATGCTAAATCTTTCTACATATGAGACGGACAGAGACGAAGATTATCAAGAGGAGGGCAAGAGGGGAGGGGAGAATAATCCTGTGTAGTGACTCAGAAGAGGATGTTAAGATCTCTACACACAAAAATCCTCAGGGGATATCAGAAAAATCCTCAAAAAGTTTTTCCACCATGCCGCCCTCTCCTGAGAGGAATCCTAATCGAAAGCCTAACTTGATCTATAGCGATGCCGACCTGAATTGCTTTAAAAAAATTGCAGACCGAAGGGCCATGATTGAAGCAAAGAGAGCAATCATCATGTAAAATTTGACACAGAAACAAAATCCTCGACCATCCACCCAAGCCCGAAGTAAAGATGCTGAACCAGCTTCAACAAACTCACCACGGGGCACAAACAAGCAGAAAGCTGACCCTAAGCATGAGAGGGAAGAGTACTGGAGAGTTGACAATCGCCCATCAGCTCTTTCCAGCCAAAGGTATCCAAGAAGAAAAAAAGACAAAAGATCAACTCTAACTATTGTATACTGCTTGAAAGAATGTCACCAACGAACAATGGGCTCATCCTAAACAGGAATAAAGTTCTGCGCTTGCTCCACCATATACCAAACTTAAGATTGATATCGTCGAAAGACATCAAAACAGTGGAATTTATTAGAGAACGATGTTCGATCGTGTGCTATTGCACATTTACTCGGGAACTATACGTGATAGAATCCTGAATGGAACATCAGACATAAACGCATTAGGTTTCCACCTAATGGAAGTCAGTCTTGCAGATAAAGTAGATAAAACTACAACACAGCCCGAGCGCTGAATTCTAATGCTGGCAGACACAAACGAGTCCAGACCTACCCACTTAAAAGTGTGACCGAACAAACAGCAGTGGTGGAGCAAGAGGAGGAGCCGAACTTCAGATTTCTCGAAGAAGACCTAAGGCCCAAAAAACTAATAACAATTACATTTGCATGTAATAACAACGATGTAAATGCAGACAAAAACTCCAAAGTCCTCACTAATAAAAAAGTGTGTGAAAACTGGAGCTGGGTCGGTGGTGCCCTCAACAACAACAGGGCTAGCTGCTCACCTGTTTCATAATACACCAAAGTTACTAAAAGCTCTGGACATAGTATGTCTTCAAGAAACTTGGCTTTCCAACCCCGCCGTGTGTAGAGGGCTAAGAAATGTCAATAAACCCTGCCATAAAACATGCAAAGGGCCGTCCGATGTCTGGCCTAAAAACCGTGGTTAAAATAAAAAGTGGCTTTCGAATAATGGATTCACATAACCACTCTCCATATATACAAATAACCATCATAGAATCACCACAGGACCCAGAAGGAATTAGTCAGAAATTACACATTATCAACGTGTACTGTAAACACCAAGCAGCGAAGTCCTGGACTTTCCTTGATGAGGTTTGTGAGATAATAGATAACACCATGTCAACCATGAGGAGTCCCAAAATTAAGCTCTGTGGAGATCTAAATATGGAGTGTGAGATATTGGAATCTTGTGAAAAGAAGCTAGGACAAAAAACAAAATCCGCAAATCACATTAAAACTGCATGGGTGGACGAAAAGCAAGCCAGGGAGATGTCACTACTAAACGAAAACATTGTGGGTGACATGCCCCCGCAGGCTACCTAGAGAAGAGATAATACAACAATCAGTACTGGACTATTTTTATGTCTAAGAACGATTTGCCAAGAAAGTCAGAAACCTCAACGTGGTTAATATGTCACAGAGTAATCACATAAACAAAATAATCAGGATGGGGAGATCCTAAACAGAGGCACAGAAGTACTAAATGTAAATGTTTATTATGTACTCACACAGGAAGTAGTAGGTAACTCCACAATTTACTTTACATTTCTTCCGATAAGCACGGAAGTTAGTTGGAAGACACGAACACGGTTGGTTATGCAGTGGTAACACGAATAGGTGTAGGCCTCTAAAATATAGAGGTTAGCACTACATTTAGATACATGTTTCCTCATATATCGAGGGGGTATAAGAACCCGCTGTTACACAAAACAGAAAGTGCACACAACATTCATTAGATTTTGACAGGTGTGGGGTAGTGATGCAGTTGTGACACGTAATTCGACACAGGGTGTGACACAGGGTGTGTTTCGGCCAAAGAAAGTGGCTTAGTTGTAGCCGTCTTTGTGCTGGCCTTCATCAGGAAAAGGCACCAGTGGTGGTGCTGTTCGTGGTATCTGCGGGAAAAATAGAACTATTTAGGATCTCGGGTAGTTGTTCTTTAAGTACTAAATGTATTTAATACGGGCCAAATTTAAGCCCAGGCGATACACCATGTCGAGTATCTACATAACAGCTTACCACTGCTAGGAGAGCAGGTGGGTGCTGTCGGGAAATCCACGAGGAATGCGGGATGACCGGTGCTGGGTTAGCACTTGGTGGAAAGCTGTAGTTTCCTAAGGGCCGACGTGGTACACAATCTCACGCTGCCGGAGTGGGACGTAAATTGACCCATGTCTGGAATGAAAATAAAAACAGGTATGGGTGACCTGTGGGGGTCAAATATGTCGGGAAACATAGACGGCAGACAACAAGCTAAACAGAGCTGTAAGGGCTCTGGGGAACCTGAGAGGCTAAGTCGGCAAGGCGACGGTGCCTAGGGCAAGTATTGGCCAAAATGACTCAGGTGTGACGCTGGAGTAATGCGTCCTCAATGGTGCCTTAGTGGTTCATAGTGCCTAGCGTGAGGGTGGAAACCGCTAAACGACAGGGGGGGGGGGGGAAGCAGCGGTGCCCAAATGGAGCGCACGTATGATGGTGACTGCTGATAGCTGAGCACAAAACCCTCGTGAACTGGTCGGTAGGAGCCTCCAGTGCGAATAATTGCTATGTGGAAAAAGCAAAGTGTGTTGGTGAGGTCGTCCAAGGTGTGCTCTTCCGCGTGCGAATAAAGGGGACTTACTTTGGTCATGGTGGTAAGCTGACGTGCTGGACGTGGACTGCTAGGAGCCGGATAAGTCGGACATCATAAAAGCCGTGTAAGACTGTGTAATAAACAGCCGGTGGCTAAAGACAAGCCAATGGGATACAGCATTAGCAGGGAGGCAACCTGCGGGAGCCAATCAGATAGCTATGCGCCATGTACCAATGAAAGAGCGGTATAACAAGTGTGGTATTGGGTAATGTAGTCCGGTGAGGTATAAACTGACAACTGCTATTGGTCGACGTGGACTGCACGGAGTCAGATTAGTTAGACACCGTGAAAGCTGAGTAAGACTGTTTTATAAACGGCCGGTAACTAAGGACAGGCAACAGGGATCCCGCGTTCGCAGGACGGCAACCTGCGGGGGCCAAAGAGATGGCTGTGCGCCATCGAAGCAAGAGCGGTACTACGTGTGTGATGTTGGGTAATGTAGTCCGGTGAGGTGTGCAAGGTCCACTGTTGTTGGTGGATAGCTCAGACAGGAAAGGCTGGCCATATGGTTGCAATCATAGGTACTCCAAGAGTGGAAAGTATCCGGAGAACACTGTGGATAGTAAAACAAGGTGGACTTTCAGTGTATAATGGTGTTTACAAGGTGGAAAAACATAGATGTCCAATGTACACAAAAGAGGTGGTCCCTATAGGTCAAACGAGCGTGGTGGACACTGATCTGTCGCCAGAGGGGTGTGACAGTGGCTGGTTGTTCTCTAGAAGTGTTTCCATTCAACGGTTACGTTTAGACCGTCTTGAACAGAGTTCAATTTGTGGACCCATTTTTGCTCGAGTTTAGTAAGGGCAATGTTGATGTCACCTCCTCGTCTTTGCGGTAGAAGTTGTTGCACTACAGTCCATGTGAATTGTTCGTGGGTGTGTTTCTTCTTGGTGAAGTGTTCAACCAAAGGTTTGTCCTCGATTTGATTTTTAATACATGATCTGTGTTCATTGATTCTTTGTTTGACAGGTCTAATAGTTTTGCCAATGTTGATTAAGTCACAGGGACATTTGATTGCGTAGATCACATATTTGCTCTCGCAGTTGGTGTGGCTGTTCTGTTTCCATACCAGATTCTTGTGAGTGAAAATTTTGCTATTAGTAGTATAACGGCAGGCGACGCATTGTCCGCAACTGAAGTGGCCGACTACCGGCGGCAGATTCCACAGCGTGGTGGCTGATTTTGTGGGTTCTAGGAAGGTGTGGACCAGGGAGTCTCTTAAATTTCTATTCTTCTTGAAAGCGAACAGAGGCTTATTTGCGAGGGTGCCTTCATTTTTGACCAAATACCAGTGTTTGTTGATGGTGTTTTTAATGAGGTTACTGACTGGATTATACGTGGTTACGCACACCGTTCTGTTGTTGGGGGCTTTTTCTTTGGTCGTTAGGCAGAGGGAGCGATCGGTGTTGGCTGCTCTTTTTTTAGCTGTCTTGATGGACTTCCTGGGGTAGCCTCTCTCTCCGAGGCGTATCTGCAGTTGTTGTGCATGGTGGTTGAATTTCTCTCTGTCAGAGCAATTTCTCCGAATACGCAGAAATTGACCATAGGGGAGATTATATTTCAAACCTTGCGGATGGTAGCTGGTGAAATGAAGTAAGGTGTTCCTATCGGTGGGTTTCCTAAAGAGTTCTGTCTTCAGCGTTACTCCGGACCGATAGATGTGTAAGTCAAGAAAATTGATGTCTTGGTAGTCCCATTCAATGGTGAACTTGATGTATTTGTTCCGAGCATTGAGCCATTGGTGAAAGGCTAGTAATTCTTCCGCACTTCCTTCCCAAATGAGTAGTACGTCATCGATGTATCGACGCCACACCTTGATGTGTTTTCTGTGGGGGTTCGTATTATGGTAAATATGATCGTCTTCGTATTGTGCCATGTATAGGTTGGCGACATCTGGGGCAAATGTGGCACCCATGCTCACGCCTTTGATTCAAACAAAATCACAAAACCACAAAATCAGCCACCACGCTTTGATTCAAAGGCGTGAGCATGGGTGCCACATTTGCCCCAGATGTCGCCAACCTATACATGGCACAATACGAAGACGATCATATTTACCATAATACGAACCCCCACAGAACACACATCAAGGTGTGGCGTCGATACATCGATGACGTACTACTCATTTGGGAAGGAAGTGCGGAAGAATTACTAGCCTTTCACCAATGGCTCAATGCTCGGAACGAATACATCAAGTTCACCATTGAATGGGACTACCAAGACATCAATTTTCTTGACTTACACATCTATCGGTCTGGAGTAACGCTGAAGACAGAACTCTTTAGGAAACCCACCGATAGGAACACCTTACTTCATTTCACCAGCTACCATCCGCAAGGTTTGAAATATAATCTCCCCTATGGTCAATTTCTGCGTATTCGGAGAAATTGCTCTGACAGAGAGAAATTCAACCACCATGCACAACAACTGCAGATACGCCTCGGAGAGAGAGGCTACCCCAGGAAGTCCATCAAGACAGCTAAAAAAAGAGCAGCCAACACCGATCGCTCCCTCTGCCTAACGACCAAAGAAAAAGCCCCCAACAACAGAACGGTGTGCGTAACCACGTATAATCCAGTCAGTAACCTCATTAAAAACACCATCAACAAACACTGGTATTTGGTCAAAAATGAAGGCACCCTCGCAAATAAGCCTCTGTTCGCTTTCAAGAAGAATAGAAATTTAAGAGACTCCCTGGTCCACACCTTCCTAGAACCCACAAAATCAGCCACCACGCTGTGGAATCTGCCGCCGGTCGTCGGCCACTTCAGTTGCGGACAATGCGTCGCCTGCCGTTATACTACTAATAGCAAAATTTTCACTCACAAGAATCTGGTATGGAAACAGAACAGCCACACCAACTGCGAGAGCAAATATGTGATCTACGCAATCAAATGTCCCTGTGACTTAATCTACATTGGCAAAACTATTAGACCTGTCAAACAAAGAATCAATGAACACAGATCATGTATTAAAAATCAAATCGAGGACAAACCTTTGGTTGAACACTTCACCAAGAAGAAACACACCCACGAACAATTCACATGGACTGTAGTGCAACAACTTCTACCGCAAAGACGAGGAGGTGACATCAACATTGCCCTTACTAAACTCGAGCAAAAATGGGTCCACAAATTGAACTCTGTTCAAGACGGTCTAAACGTAACCGTTGAATGGAAACACTTCTAGAGAACAACCAGCCACTGTCACACCCCTCTGGCGACAGATCAGTGTCCACCACGCTCGTTTGACCTATAGGGACCACCTCTTTTGTGTACATTGGACATCTATGTTTTTCCACCTTGTAAACACCATTATACACTAAAAGTCCACCTTGTTTTACTATCCACAGTGTTCTCCGGATACTTTCCACTCTTGGAGTACCTATGATTGCAACCATATGGCCAGCCTTTCCTGTCTGAGCTATCCACCAACAACAGTGGACCTTGCACACCTCACCGGACTACATTACCCAACATCACACACGTAGTACCGCTCTTGCTTCGATGGCGCACAGCCATCTCTTTGGCCCCCGCAGGTTGCCGTCCTGCGAACGCGGGATCCCTGTTGCCTGTCCTTAGTTACCGGCCGTTTATAAAACAGTCTTACTCAGCTTTCACGGTGTCTAACTAATCTGACTCCGTGCAGTCCACGTCGACCAATAGCAGTTGTCAGTTTATACCTCACCGGACTACATTACCCAATACCACACTTGTTATACCGCTCTTTCATTGGTACATGGCGCATAGCTATCTGATTGGCTCCCGCAGGTTGCCTCCCTGCTAATGCTGTATCCCATTGGCTTGTCTTTAGCCACCGGCTGTTTATTACACAGTCTTACACGGCTTTTATGATGTCCGACTTATCCGGCTCCTAGCAGTCCACGTCCAGCACGCCAGCTTACCACCATGACCAAAGTAAGTCCCCTTTATTCGCACGCGGAAGAGCACACCTTGGACGACCTCACCAACACACTTTGCTTTTTCCACATAGCAATTATTCGCACTGGAGGCTCCTACCGACCAGTTCACGAGGGTTTTGTGCTCAGCTATCAGCAGTCACCAGCATACGTGCGCTCCATTTGGGCACCGCTGCTTTTCCTCCCCCCCCCCTGTCGTTTAGCTGTTTCCACCCTCACGCTAGGCACTATGAACCACTAAGGCACCATTGAGGACGCATTACTCCAGCGTCACACCTGAGTCATTTTGGCCAATACTTGCCCTAGGCACCGTCGCCTTGCCGACTTAGCCTCTCAGGTTCCCCAGAGCCCTTACAGCTCTGTTTAGCTTGTTGTCTGCCGTCTATGTTTCCCGACATATTTGACCCCCACAGGTCACCCATACCTGTTTTTATTTTCATTCCAGACATGGGTCAATTTACGTCCCACTCCGGCAGCGTGAGATTGTGTACCACGTCGGCCCTTAGGAAACTACAGCTTTCCACCAAGTGCTAACCCAGCACCGGTCATCCCGCATTCCTCGTGGATTTCCCGACAGCACCCACCTGCTCTCCT
Organism: Ambystoma mexicanum; assembly: GCF_040938575.1. Taxonomy (NCBI): domain Eukaryota; kingdom Metazoa; phylum Chordata; class Amphibia; order Caudata; family Ambystomatidae; genus Ambystoma; species Ambystoma mexicanum. Next base: position 901,479,854 of record NC_090931.1, on the reverse strand, counting down.
AGCAGTAGGTAAGCTGTTATGTAGATACTCGACATGGTGTATCGCCTGGGCTTAAATTTGGCCCGTATTAAATACATTTAGTACTTAAAGAACAACTACCCGAGATCCTAAATAGTTCTATTTTTCCCGCAGATACCACGAACAGCACCACCACTGGTGCCTTTTCCTGATGAAGGCCAGCACAAAGACGGCTACAACTAAGCCACTTTCTTTGGCCGAAACACACCCTGTGTCACACCCTGTGTCGAATTACGTGTCACAACTGCATCACTACCCCACACCTGTCAAAATCTAATGAATGTTGTGTGCACTTTCTGTTTTGTGTAACAGCGGGTTCTTATACCCCCTCGATATATGAGGAAACATGTATCTAAATGTAGTGCTAACCTCTATATTTTAGAGGCCTACACCTATTCGTGTTACCACTGCATAACCAACCGTGTTCGTGTCTTCCAACTAACTTCCGTGCTTATCGGAAGAAATGTAAAGTAAATTGTGGAGTTACCTACTACTTCCTGTGTGAGTACATAATAAACATTTACATTTAGTACTTCTGTGCCTCTGTTTAGGATCTCCCCATCCTGATTATTTTGTTTATGAAACGTATACCCACCTGGGTAAATCGGGACCGAGCCAGGTGCCCTAAGATTTAAATATATTGAGTACAACCCACGGTTGAAGGGCAACTCAAAATATATAGGAGTAGTCACTAGGACATCCTCCTATTTCCAACAAACATGGACAAAGTCAATATCGTGTCATACACGGATGAATATTTTCGGAAATTAATGGGTACAACCAGCACCCTAGGTTCGGAAGGTGGACCCATCGCGCAGGGTGCCAATAGGGATGAATTGGACACCATCTTACAAAAAAGGAAAAAACTTGTACGAACAGAAATGCATGGAACTTTCATGCTAGAATACCTCAAAGCAGGAATCATCCCTGAAGGCCTACAAGTAAAGAATATCCCCAGGGTTTTTACCGATAATCCGAAATTCAAAGTCAACTTTAGCGGCGTGGGCAATAAATGCAGCCGCGACTGGATAATTCTCATAATCGACACCGCCCAGGAAGAATGCAAGAAACAGGGAGAAGATCTGGCGACCCTGGAGAAGAAATTCGTAGATGACAAAACTATCAATGACGCCAAACAAAAACTACAAAAACTAGAAGAAGAGGTTATTAAGTTTAACCAACTAACGGTAGAACGAAAAGTACAGAAATTTAGGAAAGATCTCAACAATTACGTAGAGGAGAAAACTTACCCCTACCTCAAAGAAACATATTACGAGGAACTCCAGCAACAACAAAAAACGAACTACAACAGACGGAACCGGGTAGTGAATTTCTCAGGAAGCTCCGGATCCTCTAGCGGGAGTACTCCGGGCTCCCCCGGAAGCGGTAGGAATCAGGGCCCCCCGCCACAACATCCGTTTTTTCAGAGAGGGGGACAACGGGGCCGCCCGAGGAGGCGCCCCCAACAAACCGGACAATACATGAGGACGCGCCAGTGGTACTCGAACCAGCCCTAGCAACCATTCCTATCTTTAACCTATCCTCGAGGCCCCTAGCCCAAGCTGAACAGACACTCCTCGAGAGGGGCCTCTCTTTTGTTCCAGCCACCAAAGCGGACCCCTTCAACACAGAAGCAGAACTCAGACGGTTTTTCCGTACCCTGAGGTCAAAGTATTTTTTTGAGGTGTATTTACCCAGCAAAGAAGATTCTATCAACCAAGGATCAGAGAGGAGCAAAGAAAATATCACTGGTTTTAAACCCAAATCAACCTTCTCACCCCCTCACCATACTATCCCGAGTGAATTTGAGACGTTTGAGAAAATCGTGATGAAGACGATCACGGATGGAATAAAACGAAAAAACTACTACCAAGACAACTTGTTACCAACAGAGAGACAATCCCTGAAAGACCTCAACATGGACATTACCATCACCATAAAACCAGCTGACAAAGGAGGTGGCATTGTGATCATGAACACCACAGATTACAACCAGGAATGCCTACGACTCCTCAATGACAAAACCTCGTACAGAATGCTGAACAGGGACCCGACACCGCGTTTGCAAGAAGAGATCATGAGCCTTACGAAGCATGCCGAACATGAAGGGTGGATCTGTCAAGAAGAAAGGATTTTCCTCAACAAAACTCACCCGAGAATTCCGGCTTTCTATATTCTACCCAAAATTCACAAGCATCCCACCAAACCCCCGGGCAGACCTATAGTCTCTGCCTGTGATTCACTGTTGGAACCTCTCTCCTTATATACAGATTTTTTCATGAAGCCTTTCGTGGGCAAGATGGCCTCTTACCTGAAAGACAGCACAGAAACAATCAAGATTTTAGACTCTATACATTTGACTGCCCAGTCTATATTGGTCACTATGGATGTCGAGGCACTATACACCTCCATCCCACAAACAGAGGGCCTACAGGCTTTGGCAACATGCCTCGAAAAAAGAGCTGATACCTCCACCATACCTACCAACTTCCTGGTGGAGTGCATCCGGATTGCTATGGGCGAGAATTTTTTTCTGTTCGGCCAACAGATGTACCAACAAATCAAAGGCGTGAGCATGGGTGCCACATTTGCCCCAGATGTCGCCAACCTATACATGGCACAATACGAAGACGATCATATTTACCATAATACGAACCCCCACAGAACACACATCAAGGTGTGGCGTCGATACATCGATGACGTACTACTCATTTGGGAAGGAAGTGCGGAAGAATTACTAGCCTTTCACCAATGGCTCAATGCTCGGAACGAATACATCAAGTTCACCATTGAATGGGACTACCAAGACATCAATTTTCTTGACTTACACATCTATCGGTCCGGAGTAACGCTGAAGACAGAACTCTTTAGGAAACCCACCGATAGGAACACCTTACTTCATTTCACCAGCTACCATCCGCAAGGTTTGAAATATAATCTCCCCTATGGTCAATTTCTGCGTATTCGGAGAAATTGCTCTGACAGAGAGAAATTCAACCACCATGCACAACAACTGCAGATACGCCTCGGAGAGAGAGGCTACCCCAGGAAGTCCATCAAGACAGCTAAAAAAAGAGCAGCCAACACCGATCGCTCCCTCTGCCTAACGACCAAAGAAAAAGCCCCCAACAACAGAACGGTGTGCGTAACCACGTATAATCCAGTCAGTAACCTCATTAAAAACACCATCAACAAACACTGGTATTTGGTCAAAAATGAAGGCACCCTCGCAAATAAGCCTCTGTTCGCTTTCAAGAAGAATAGAAATTTAAGAGACTCCCTGGTCCACACCTTCCTAGAACCCACAAAATCAGCCACCACGCTGTGGAATCTGCCGCCGGTAGTCGGCCACTTCAGTTGCGGACAATGCGTCGCCTGCCGTTATACTACTAATAGCAAAATTTTCACTCACAAGAATCTGGTATGGAAACAGAACAGCCACACCAACTGCGAGAGCAAATATGTGATCTACGCAATCAAATGTCCCTGTGACTTAATCTACATTGGCAAAACTATTAGACCTGTCAAACAAAGAATCAATGAACACAGATCATGTATTAAAAATCAAATCGAGGACAAACCTTTGGTTGAACACTTCACCAAGAAGAAACACACCCACGAACAATTCACATGGACTGTAGTGCAACAACTTCTACCGCAAAGACGAGGAGGTGACATCAACATTGCCCTTACTAAACTCGAGCAAAAATGGGTCCACAAATTGAACTCTGTTCAAGACGGTCTAAACGTAACCGTTGAATGGAAACACTTCTAGAGAATAACCAGCCACTGTCACACCCCTCTGGCGACAGATCAGTGTCCACCACGCTCGTTTGACCTATAGGGACCACCTCTTTTGTGTACATTGGACATCTATGTTTTTCCACCTTGTAAACACCATTATACACTAAAAGTCCACCTTGTTTTACTATCCACAGTGTTCTCCGGATACTTTCCACTCTTGGAGTACCTATGATTGCAACCATATGGCCAGCCTTTCCTGTCTGAGCTATCCACCAACAACAGTGGACCTTGCACACCTCACCGGACTACATTACCCAACATCACACACGTAGTACCGCTCTTGCTTCGATGGCGCACAGCCATCTGTTTGGCCCCCGCAGGTTGCCGTCCTGCGAACGCGGGTCCCTGTTGCCTGTCCTTAGTTACCGGCCGTTTATAAAACAGTCTTGCTCAGCTTTCACGGTGTCTAACTAATCTGACTCCGTGCAGTCCATGTCGACCAATAGCAGTTGTCAGTTTATACCTCACCGGACTACATTACCCAATACCACACTTGATATACCGCTCTTTCATTGGTACATGGCGCATAGCTATCTGATTGGCTCCCGCAGGTTGCCTCCCTGCTAATGCTGTATCCCATTGGCTTGTCTTTAGCCACCGGCTGTTTATTACACAGTCTTACACGGCTTTTATGATGTCCGACTTATCCGGATCCTAGCAGTCCACGTCCAGCACGTCAGCTTACCACCATGACCAAAGTAAGTCCCCTTTATTCGCACGCGGAAGAGCACACCTTGGACGACCTCACCAACACACTTTGCTTTTTCCACATAGCAATTATTCGCACTGGAGGCTCCTACCGACCAGTTCACGAGGGTTTTGTGCTCAGCTATCAGCAGTCACCATCATACGTGCGCTCCATTTGGGCACCGCTGCTTTTCCTCCCCCCCCCCTGTCGTTTAGCGGTTTCCACCCTCACGCTAGGCACTATGAACCACTAAGGCACCATTGAGGACGCATTACTCCAGCGTCACACCTGAGTCATTTTGGCCAATACTTGCCCTAGGCACCGTCGCCTTGCCGACTTAGCCTCTCAGGTTCCCCAGAGCCCTTACAGCTCTGTTTAGCTTGTTGTCTGCCGTCTATGTTTCCCGACATATTTGACCCCCACAGGTCACCCATACATGTTTTTATTTTCATTCCAGACATGGGTCAATTTACGTCCCACTCCGGCAGCGTGAGATTGTGTACCACGTCGGCCCTTAGGAAACTACAGCTTTCCACCAAGTGCTAACCCAGCACCGGTCATCCCGCATTCCTCGTGGATTTCCCGACAGCACCCACCTGCTCTCCTAGCAGTAGGTAAGCTGTTATGTAGATACTCGACATGGTGTATCGCCTGGGCTTAAATTTGGCCCGTATTAAATACATTTAGTACTTAAAGAACAACTACCCGAGATCCTAAATAGTTCTATTTTTCCCGCAGATACCACGAACAGCACCACCACTGGTGCCTTTTCCTGATGAAGGCCAGCACAAAGACGGCTACAACTAAGCCACTTTCTTTGGCCGAAACACACCCTGTGTCACACCCTGTGTCGAATTACGTGTCACAACTGCATCACTACCCCACACCTGTCAAAATCTAATGAATGTTGTGTGCACTTTCTGTTTTGTGTAACAGCGGGTTCTTATACCCCCTCGATATATGAGGAAACATGTATCTAAATGTAGTGCTAACCTCTATATTTTAGAGGCCTACACCTATTCGTGTTACCACTGCATAACCAACCGTGTTCGTGTCTTCCAACTAACTTCCGTGCTTATCGGAAGAAATGTAAAGTAAATTGTGGAGTTACCTACTACTTCCTGTGTGAGTACATAATAAACATTTACATTTAGTACTTCTGTGCCTCTGTTTAGGATCTCCCCATCCTGATTATTTTGTTTATGAAACGTATACCCACCTGGGTAAATCGGGACCGAGCCAGGTGCCCTAAGATTTAAATATACAGAGTAATCACAGTCTGGTAAAAATGTGCTTTGTTGAAGGAAAGTCGTCAATTTCTGTAAAATGGAAACGTCAGGTGAACTTAGAACCGGGTCGAAATAGACTGAGATTGGACAGCACAAAAGTGATTAACATCACGAAAGACCTACATAACAAAATGAGTAAGGAAGGTGGAGTATTGCACCTTACTAAAACAATATAAAGAAGAGCGCCATAGTAGTGGAAAGCCCAGATTCAAACCACAGCATGCCTTTGAGCCTGACATCGTATTCAAGAAACGGGACCTTAGAAAAAGCATCAGAGCACTTATGCACACTAACAATACAAATTGCTTCAAAGAAAAAAAGAAAGCCAAAATGAGAAACAAAAACTGGCTAACCTCCCATAAAATCATAGTGGAACAACGCGACGCAGAAATAATGCTGAAAAGCATGGCCCGGAATACCTCAAGAGAGATCTGGACAATTATAAACACCACAGAGGCCCCTGAACAATATATACAATGCAGCATGGTAACAGAGGCACAGTGGACTGATCATTACACCAACTTATTTGCGAAGCAAGGATCAACCACAGAACCACAGCTTCAACACTTGGAGTCCTGGAACATCGATATCAGCAAAGACGTCATTTTGGAAAACATCAGGCGAATTAGTGTACCCGGGCCAGATGGCCTAACAAACTATATGTTGAATCAAAATCCTAAAGAGTGGCTAGAATTCTGTGACAAACTATTCCAGACCATACTGAAAGAGTGCACAATACCCACGTCATGGAAAGGCGCTATTATAGTTCCAGTATTTAAAAAGGGTGTAAGAACAGAGCCCAAAAACTATCGGCCTAAATCGCTCTTAGACGCGGTAGGAAAGATCTTTGCCACCCAACTACAGCACCACTTAACAGCCTAGATCAAATCATCCGGAACCTTCGATCCCCGACAAACGGGTTTCGTTAAGGGCGTGGGTTAAATCTACTCATGATCAATTTGCTTAAAATGGAAGCAATTAAGAAAAAAACAAAAATCTATCTTGCTTTTGTAGATCTGGCTCACGCCTTTGACAGGGTAGACAGACCACACCTATGGACGAAGATGCTAAAGTGGAAATGCCCCGTGAGCTTAATCACTGCGATTAAAGAATTGTATTCAAATACAGAAATCAAAATTAGTCTAGACCAAAATGGAACCCTATTCGCCCCAATAAAAACATCTCGAGGTGTGAAGCAGGGGTGTGCGCTGGGCTGAATATTGTTAAACTTGTTCATAGCTGACATCGGAATTTCTTTGGATGAAGTGCAGTCTTTGGCTCCTAAAATCAACGGAACCCATCTGAGCTGGATGCTATATGCAGATGATATAGTTCTCCTGGACGTGACCCCAATCAGTTTCCAGCACAAACTGTCAGCCCTGGAGAAATATGTCGAAAACAATGTCCTAAAGATAAATGCCTCTAAAACAGAGATCTTGGAATTGAAGATCATTAAAGGATCAAAAGGGCAGTGAAAAAAAGAATTCCAGTGGAAACTTGGGCAAGAAACAATTAAATGTGTAACTCAGTCAAAATGCTTGGGAGTCTTGATTAATTCTAATATCAATGACGAACCGATGACACAGAAGATAAAAATGAAATGCAAGCAGCTAGCTGCGCAAGGCACCATGATAAATAGGAAATATTGCAAGTTCACATTGAAACCAGTCATCAACTTTTACAAAGCCAAAGTAGTGCCGGCTCTGATCCATGGTGCAGAAGCCACTTTGGGATGCTCTCATAAGACATGGTTGACATGTGAACACGTGTTTTGGAAGAAAATCTTACAACTCCCAAAAGGAACTCCAACAGCCTTCATCAGGTATGAGCTAGGTCTCACCTCGATTAATGCAAGAGTCACCTGGAACACGCTGGGCCTCATTACAAATCAGGCGGTTCGGAAATAACGGTGGCGGTAAACCCGCCGCCACTGTTGTTTCCGGACCGCCTGATCCCGACTCCTGCAGGAGGGAGGTGAGGTTCCCGCCAGGTTTGACCTGGCGGGTTTAACAACGCCCGCCTGCAGGCGGACGAAGAAACACCGGCAGCATTACGAGATGCTGCCAGTGTTTCCATGATCCCTATTCCCATTGAGTCCCATAGGACTCAATGGGAATGGGGATTAACACCATTCCGCCTCCGTGATTCCCAGAAAACGGGGGTTGTAATGCCCCGGTAATTCCGGGAATCACAGAGGCGGAATGGTAATACGAGTCTGGCGGTAACCAGGCGGTTTTACCGCCTCGGTTACCGCCGGACTCGTAATGAGGCCGGCTGTCTTTATATAGAAAAGTGATTGGCATGGACAGCCTCCCGCAGTTTAAGATTTTGAACAACTTCACTGCAGACAAAAGAGAAACAATCCTGGATAAATGGGAGGAACGTTGTGAAACAATCGTAATGCAATTAAACACCACCAAGGACGTCCTGCAACATAATCCGAATGCAATCAAAAAGAAATTGTGGCAGCAGGACTGAATATAGAATATGAAGCAGAGAGCACAGCATAGATGCATGCAGCTGGCCGCACCAGAATCCAAGGCCTACAGTAAGCTGCCAACCTACCTGGAAACGTTCCCTAACAGGCATATCAGAGCAATTTTCCTGAAATTCCGATTAAACCTTTTCCGAACTAAATAAGTACAAAGCCTGAGAAAAAACAGCTCTTGCTCGGATAGCAGCTGCAGATTTTGTGGCGAAGGCCGACAAAACTTTGAAACATCTAGTCCTCTATTGTGTAGCACTCAAATCACTGAGAACAAAACATCTTGGGACTGAAATTGCAAAAAGACAGTCTCTGAGAGGGGATGAGTGGTAGTGTGTGATGTCAGAAGGAACTAATAACAAATTAACATTTGCTCTGACATTTTACTTAGACCAACCTATGCCTCCGGACTGTAGGCGCTTTACAAATACAAAAATAAATAAAAATAAAACTGTACAAGAGGCTGTTACATTAAGGACAAATATTGTGCTCTACGATGAAACTTATAATAACGAGCTTTCAGACATTCTTATTTCTGTGTCCTTCACCGATCTTGATTTTTTTTTTATTATCTTCTTTTTATTTAAAGTTTGTAACAAACTGAAATTAAATAGTAATAATAAAAATTATATATATACACTGGTGAAGAGCCAACTTTGTCTAATTTTTAAATTTTTTTTTTTATTTACTTGATTGAATCAAATTAATGATTTTTACAAGAAAGAAAGGAACATTGAAAAACACGAATCTAGTAGAATTGAAGTTCAAAATGTAAATTAAAGTGTAAGACGCTTTCTCAGGTTATGTGGCAAGTCCGAATTTGCTTACTAGTTAAGAGATCCAAGAATCTGTTTCAGTGTCTGTGCGGTTGCAATTGTCCAAGAGGTTCTTTCACCGCCAATTAATCTTTCCCACCACACCTGTTCTTCTTGAGTATGAGAAGAAGTCAAGTGCACCAGCAGATATTTCGATCCTATAGACTTGGTTCCAGAGCAATTGAGAAGCAAGTGCCATATTGTTTCAGACTGGTCGTCTTTTCGACAAAAGTGGCATTTGTTAGAGTTGGCTAGACCACATACTGCCAAGATCTCGTGGGTTTCAAGGAGATTTAAATGTGCCCTCATGAAAATGTTCCTTACTGATTTATTAGGGAATTTTTTCAGGTAGTACGGAATGGAGTTTAATTTCCTCGACTGTGGTGGAAGATGACTAGTCGATTTGAACTCGGCAGCAGAGTCCCCGGTCTTTATCCAGTCGAGTTCCTCCATTTTCCTTTTTATTTTCATCGGGTTTTGTATCAGCTCAGCCTCAGATATTTGAATTTCATTCAGCTTCGCTTTGCAGGCGTTTTCCCATGTTTTCAGCATAGTGCATCTGGTTCCCACTGTTTCTTCTCTGATCATATTTAAGATGTTTGGACGATTGGGGAGCAGGGTTTTTCTGTAGAGCATCATGCTGTTTCTTTCGATGTTCGCTTCCAGTGAAAGGAGACCTAGTTCCCGTCTGATTAGCACCATTAATGTAGATTTAGGGAGGCCCAAGACAGAACGCCAAAAGTACCCTTCTAGCCTAATCCATAACTTTCCAGGTGTTTGGGGCAGAGCCTCCATGGCATAAGTTAGGGATGGAACCACCTTTGAACGATAAAATCTGATCATGGGGACCAGGGAAAACGTCTGTATTTGTTGTCCAAAGGTCTGGCTTGAGCAGACAGCTTTCTCGTTTTATCCAAAAGAGTGTGTTACATTGCTGTATTTGTTCTGGAGGAATCGAGGGTCACACCAAGATATTTGAAATGGTGTACCTTTTCTAGTTCCGAGCCTTCAAGGAACCAGTTCAGTCGTTCCTTTCTCCTTTATGATTTTTCCAAAACTATGATCTTTGTTTTTGCGTTGATTTGCAAGTCGTTTCCATGTATATAAGAGGCCAGGTTGTCGAGTTGGCGTTGAAGGCCGATTGGGGTGTAATCCATTAATATCAAATCATCAGCATACTGCAAGCTCGTAGTTTTTGTCAGGCCCATGGTGAGCGGAAAAGATCTTATGGCGATCTCTGAATCTTTGAAATCACCCACATATCTTGGTTTAATCTCACTCTGTCTGGTGTTCTCATGGAGAGCGCGAATAGGTTGGAGGATGTCAGGAGGGCATTCCCACACTCTTAGTTTCTTCCACAAAGTCTCTCTGTTGCCCTAGTCAAATGCTTGAGCCAGGTCAATGAAGGCCACAAAAACTCGAGGAGCCCCGTTGATGATCTTGCTCTTCAGTGCACTCATAAACATGATATTCGCCGTCGTCCCGATGTTCTTAGTGAATCCAGTCTGGAAAGGGTCTGCGCAGGGGGCGTTTTTGCCCATAACGGGAAGCGTTTTAGTAAGAAGGCTCCAAAGACCTTACAAATCACGTTGTGTAACGCGATGGGGAGATAGTTACTCGGCTCCTCTTTGCATCCCTTTTTAAATATCGGGACAACGATGGATGTGGTCCAAGAAGATGGAATAGACTTTGATTCCGAGCATCTTTTGAAGATCGCACTAATGAGCGTCGCCCATTCCTCTGGATGCTTTTTAAGTTCACTATTGGTAATGCCATCCGGGGCCGGGGCTCTGTTACGCTCACCTGGTATCCACGGGGACGCCACCCAGCCCTGATTGGATGAATTGCACTCTCGAACCCTTAGTAATGCCTCTGGTTAAAGATGGGTCTGCAATATAGGAGAGCTGGATTCAATATCAGGTTGTCTGTATGTTTTCCCACCTCCCTTGACCTCAACTCCTTCCTCCCCCTTGGGCCTTCTCCTCACCTTAATATTGTAAAAGGTGGATTCTCCGTCCAGCTCCTCGTGGCAGGGGCGTGTAGATGTGGGGGCGAGCAGCGACCAAGTTACTTCACTGGTGCAAGCCCCCCTGTGGGAATCCAGGCCTGCTGCGACTCCGTAGATTTGCTGCTTTACAGTCTTTATATGCAGTTCTTATGTTCGAATAATGTTGTCTTGCTTCTTTCCTTTTAGGTATGGAAAGGTATTTCGGTGTTGCCATGCAGTTTGAAGATGAGCATGGGCTGGTAGGGCGAAAGCGCGGTGTGCGCAATGCTGTCTAGTGAGTAATGCGCGATGCGCGGCGCTGTTTCGCCTTTTATGGTAACCTGTGTCTTTTTTCTCCTTGCAGGTTGCGATGTTCCTCGCATAGCGCCATAATGTTCCAGCAATGATACTGACCAGGAGATGACTACCCAGGTGAGAATTGTGTGGCTTTCTTCATTCGGGAGGAAACATGAGTAAACGCTTACTAATGCTGTCTTTCTTTCTCCTCTTTCCAGGTTATGGTATTTCAGGATGCATGCGGTGCCGGATGATGGAGTTTGTACCTTCAGGTGAGTGGAACTGAAGTCAGCGATGGATTGAAGACAGGATACTGTTCCAGGTAAGTTTCGTAGTGTTCTTTCTCTCTCTGCAGGTCCTTGGTTTCAGGTAAGCTGGCATCAAAGAACTGGACACGGTAAGCGTTAACGCTGCCCACAGCAGAATAACGGAAAGCATGTTCTGCTGTTTGGGTGTGGTTTAAATAGTCTCACGTAAAGTAGTCCAGGTAAAATAGTCCCAGGCCTGCCACACCCAAAGTAGTCCAGGTAAAGTAGTCCCAGGCCTGCCACACCCAAAAGACTAGACCGCATAGCTCAGTTCCTTGTAACTGAGTTATGTGTGTGCCTCCATGTTGGCTGAACTCCCCCCCCCAAGTTAAATAGTCCCAAGTAAATAGTTGCATTCTAATGTTGGTCTTCATGATGGTTATGAGCTTGGCGCCAAAGGCGCCAGGACTGTCTCCAAGAGAGTCTTGGATGAGACTTTAAGGCCTTTCACCTGGCCCTAACTGGAAGGCTGACTTGCCAGTAAGGCCCAGGGGCAAGGGAAATGACAGCACTCCCCCGCAAGGCCCCTCTCACAGTGGCACTTCTGCCTGGTCCTGGTTTGGCTGGGTAATACTGATGGAACTTTTTAATTAAGCGAGGTGCATGGATGTATTCACTAGTTTCCAATGATCTGTCTTGAGGGCTGTATCCCTTCCAATCAACTAAGTAGTATAGTTTGGATCTGGTGTATTTTGAGTCTAGGATATCCTTTACTTCAAACTCTGGTTCTCCGTCAACTAATACTGGTTTTGGTGGTATTGTAACACGAGTACCGGGTTGTACCGGTTTCAGGAGTGATACGTGAAACACAGGATGAATCTGTATAGTGGGTGGTAGGGCTAATTTAACTGCCACTGGATTTATTATGGATTCAATAGAATAAGGTCCCAGATTTCGGGGACGAAAGGTCTGAGTCCCTTTTATGAGCACATATTTTGATGCTAACCCGACCTTGGGCCGCATCACAACTTGGGCGGTAACGCTATTAGCGCGGGTGGTATTAGCCCTACCGCCAAACTCCCCGGCGCTAATAGCGCCGGATCACGGGTTTGGCGGTAATGTAAGTCCCCATTCCCCACTGAGCCCATTCGGGAATGCACCATTCCCAATTGGGCTCAATGGGGAATCTTCGCGCTAATACCGCCAGCTGATTTCCCGCCGGCGGTAATAGCACAAATTTTCGTCGGATTTCCCCCCAGCTGAGAGCTGGGCCGAAATCCGCCGAAGCACTGATTCGGCGGACCCTTAAATCCGGCGGTAATAGCGCTACCGCCGGATTTAAGGGTTACAGCCGAAGTCGTGATGAGGCCCCTTGTCTCCAATTTGATAGTCGGGGGCTTTACTACGATGTTGGTCAGCAAATTTCTTTTGTCTGTTCTTGGCTTGGAGTAAATGTTCTGCTGCTTCTTTGAAGGCCTGGGAAATAGTTGTATGTAGGGTTTTAACCGCTGGCATTTCCAAAGGGGTTGTGAGATCCAATTCTGAAGTAAGTGGATGTCTACCATGTATAGTGTAGAAAGGGGTTTGTCCAGTGCTGGTGTGTAATGAATTATTATAGGCATATTCAGCTATCCATAACAAGTCCTTTCAATTTCTTTCCACTTGAGTTTAACAGTGTCAAATGCTGCGGATAGGTCAAGTAGTAGCAGGGCGGTGCTGTTGTCCGAGTCTGCGTTTGTTTTTAGGTCGTCCCATATTGAGAGGAGAGCTGATTCTGTTCCCCTCATTGGTCTGAAACCAACTTGTGCCTGGTCTAGTAGGCAGTGCTCTTCTATGAATTTGTGGGTTATTTTGTAGACATACGTTTCTAGCAGTTTGGCTGTGTATGGGATATTGGAGATGGGCCTATAGTTCCTCTAAGTTTCCTGTTTTGTCTTTGAGTAGCGGCCTGATGTATGCTGATTTTTAAAAGCCTGTGGTACTTTACCTGTTGAAAGGTTGAAGATGTTTCTATGGTAGTCCATGGGGGTTCCTTGTTTGAGGATTGATTTGTATATGTCCGGGGGGCAGGGGTCTTCAGGAGAGCCTGATTTGTTGCTTTGATTTACCAGTTCGATGAACGCCTCCACTGATATTTTGGGGAAGCTTTGTAGTTTGTGTGTTCCTCATGAGGCTGTGTGTGGTCTATGGTGAGTGTGGTCTGCTTTGTATGGTTTGTTGGATGGTAGTGATCTTGTTCTAAGTGTTCTCCTAGGTCATTGCATAATTTCATCAATGGGGTTGGTGTGTTGCATCTCGGTGGGTTTTTTTTCGTTTATGATTTAGAAGAGTTCTTTTTGGGCATTTGGTGCTTTGAAGATTTGGTTGTCGTGTTCCCTCTTTGCTTTTTGAATTTCCTTTTTGTAAGAGTGGATATGTTGCAGAAATTTGTTTGCAGAGTGGTTGTTCCTCCATTCTGATTTTAGTTTTCGTTTTTTTTCTTTTCATGATGCTGGGTATTGGGTGAACCATTTTGCCGTGGTTTTTTCCATGAGGGAGTGAAGGGTTTTTCTTTGGCAATGCCGTCTAGAGTCGTTACGATCCATGTGTGGGGTAAGGCTACATTTGTGTCGGGTTTGTTTCTTCCATAATTGATGCTTGTGGTTTGCTAAATTCCAGGAGTTCAGTTGGAATTTTTGATGGTTCTCCAGTTTCTCTACATGGTGATCAGTGGTTTGTCTTGTTGGTTGTTTATTGGAGGGGCCATTGTGATTATGACTGGGAGGATGAGGTGGTCGCTCCAGAGTACCGCAAAACCATGAAAACCATCTTATTCGCATAAGTTGCGCCGCACCAGTGGTATCCATATCATATGCATATGTTCCTACTGCATAAACTGTATTGTAATGACTAACTGTACCAACCAAAATATCAGTTTTATGCCTTGTAGAATCAATAATGTACCACCGAATGCCACTATTCCTGTAACTAAGCTCTTTCAAGTAACAGCGCCTCAATGCCCATGGGCTGCTAGCGCGCTATATAAATTAAAATAAATAAATAACATGCAATGTAAGTATTGCTCGAGGGTTTGGTTTGGTCTGTTCTTTCTGTTTGGCCATCTGTTTGAGGATGGTGACTTGTGGATAGTCGAATGTCAATTTGGGCCATTGAACAGCATTTCCTCCAGAAGTTGGATACAAACTGACTACCTCGATCTGAGATGAAGACGGATGGAAAGCCATGTAGCCGTACGATTTCCTCCAAGAATACTTTTGCTAAATTGGATGCATGTGGAAGACCCTTAAAAGGAATAAAGTGTGCCATTTTAGAGAACAAGTAAACAACTACTAAGATGGTGTCGAATCCTTGACTGGAAGGTAGATCTGTAATGAAATCAAGGGAGAGTGTGTGCCATGGTGCGGGAGGAATTTCCAATGGTTGGAGAAGACCAGCTGGTTTCTGCTTTTGGGACTTGTTTTGTGCCCACACACCGCAAGATTGAATAAATTGTATGATGTCTTTATGCCATGTGGGCCACCAATAGTTTTGTTTTAATTTAGCTAGAGTTTTGGCAATTCCAGGATGACCTTCAATCAGGGAGTCGTGATAACCCGTAATAACCTGCTCTTGTAAATCTTTACTTGGCAAGTATAGACGGTTCCTAAAATATGGTAACTGGTCTTTAATGGTGTAATGTTCTCCTTGAGTACACCACTATTGTGAGAGAGTGGGATCCATTAAGAGTTGGATCTTGTTTTGGAGTTCACCCTATGTCAACATTGTCGTAAGACCCAGGAGTTTGTCTTCTGGAATGATGGCTACAGGATCTGGAGTTATGTATACCTTTTCATCAACACCCATGCGGGACAAGGCGTCAGCCTTTCCGTTTCGGACTCCTGGCCGGTAGGTGATCACGTAGTCATATTCAGCAAAGAAAAGAGCCCACCGCAGTTGACAGGATGATTGAGCCTTTGCTGTTTTTAGGTATTGGAGGTTTCGATGATCAGTTATGACTGTGACAGTATGTTTAGCACCAAGGAGATAGTGTCGCCATGCCTTGAAAGCTGAAAGCCAAGAGTTCTTTGTTTGTGATAGCATAGTTGAGTTTGTGAGGTGAGAATTTTCGTGACCAGAAGGCCACAGTGTGTAACTGGCCAGTTCCTGGGTCCGTTTGTGAGAGAACAGCTCCCATAGCCATGCTAGAGGCATCTGTTTCAACTATATAAGGGAGGTCTGGGCGAGGATGCCATAGAACTGGAGCAGAAGTGAATTTTTACTTAAGTTCTTGAAAGGCCTTCTCTGCTTCTTCGGTCCAATGGAACTTTTTATTGTTTTTTCTCAATAGTGATGTAATTGGACGCACTATTTGGGAAAAATCTGGGATGAATCGGCGGTAAAAGTTTGCAAAGCCCAACATACTCTGGATTCCTTTAAATGAAGTTGGTGACGGCCAGTTAAGAATGGCATCTACCTTGTGCCTATCCATTCTGATACCTTTTGGTGTGAGGATAAAACCGAGGAACTCCACTTCTGTGACATGAAAAGAACATTTTTCGAGTTTAGCATACAGTTTATGTTGGCAGAGTTTAGTAAGGACGAAGCGGACATGCCTGACATGGTCTTCTTTTGTAGCAGAATACACTAAGATGTCATCAATGTAAACCAGGGCGCAAACGTCGATTAACTCCCACAAAACATCATTCATAAACTACTGGAATGCAGCAGGAGCTTTGCAAAGTCCAAAAGGCATTACCTGGTATTCATACAAGCCATATTTGGTGCGAAAGGCGGTTTTCCATTTGTCTCCTTTCTTCACTCGAACAAGATGGTACGCCCCCCTAAGGTCCAGTTTGGTATAGATTTGGGCGTCTTTGTCACAACCCGTGACCCAAAACCCCACTGGCATGGTCACATGCCAGGTAGGGTTAGGACTCAGGGTTCACTTGGGGCCCCAAGGGCCTTGCATTATCATCATAGACTCTCCTGGAGTCAGTCCTGGCGCCATTTGCCCCAGGTTCATGTTCAGATTGGGACTTTATCTTGAAGGGACTACTTTTTCTGTGAAGGCCTGCAGCCAACATGGAGGCACCCACACAGTCTAGTTCCTAAAGAACCAGACTGTGTGGTGCAGTGTTTTAGGGTATGGTATCCCAGACTACTTTACCTGGACTACTTTACAGAGGGCTATATAAACCACACCCAAGCTACAGAACATGCTTTGCCTTATTCTGCAGCCAGCAGCGTGACGCTCATCGTGTTCTGAGACCAGCACCCGGCGATGTCAAGGAGTTCCCTCCTTCTCACCTGAGTTCGATCTTTGCTGGATTTCTTGATCGATGCCTTCTTGCGTACTGCTCGAGTCTTGAATAAGGCTGCACGAGTCTCTTCCGACTCCAGCGTGCGTTCAAGTGCCGGGAAGCAAGGGTCCAGGAATCCAGGAAATAACAGGGTGCGCAACTAGCACACGAGTCCAGGAATCAAGAAAGGGAGGAAGGGACTAGAATTGGATTAGGGTGGAAGAAGCAAGGGAATAATACCGCGAGCTACGGAGCACACGTCTGGTCGCTACTTCGCAATAGCATTGAGACGTGCAGGCCCGCGGCATATTTATGGAACGTACTACGTGTGCCGTCAAGGCTGGTGCGAGGCGTGTCACGTGATACGGCCATGTTGGGAGAAACAATGAATGCAAACCCTGCCGTGACAAGGACCAGGAAGTCCAGAAGGGGCGTGTTCTGTGGGTCATGGCAGCATGCCTCATCCGAAAGGCTGTTCCACCAGGTTTGCCTGGGTGTATAAGGTGAAATCTTCTGAGTAGTCGAGGAGTCTTGAGATTAGAAAGTGGTTCTCAGGTTCTTTCACTAGGAGGATATCCTTTCCATTCAACCAGGTATTGAAGCTGACCCCGTTTATACCCGGAGTCACATATTCGAGACACTTCATATTCCAATTGGTTGTCGACCAGTAGAGGAGGAGGTCGGTAGGATTTCCGGGAGGATTGGTGGTAGGGTTTTAGTAAGGATGTGTGGAATACTGGGTGAATTTTCTTCCACGAGTCTGGTAGACTAATCCGATATGAAACCGGGTTGATAACTTCCTTGATGGGAAATGGACCATAGTACCGAGGGGCCAACTTGTTTGGTCGTAGATGCCGGGGAAGTAACTTCGAGGAAAACCAGACTTGATCACCAATTGCATAAGAAGGACCTGGTCTCCTTTTTAAATCCGCATACCTCTTAGTCTGAGTTCTGGCCTTCTCTAAATTTTTTTTGGCCTCTTGGTGTACGTTGATGAGGGTTTCTATCCAGGAGTCGACAGTAGGTACTGGTGTAGGATGAGGGAGAACAGAGGGTAGAACTGATGGATGGAATCCTTGGCTACAATAAAAGGGGCTGGTCTTAATTGCTGAATGGTCAGAATTGTTGTAGGTAAACTCAGCCACGGGTATCAGGAGCGACCAGTCATCCTGAACCTTGGTGGCGAAACATCGAAGATACTGTTCCAGGGTCTGATTAGCATGTTCCCCGTTGGGGATGATAACCAGATGAGAGGGCGCGTTGGATTCCCAAAATGCGACAGAGATGTTTCCAGAATTGAGAGACGTACTGAGGTCCTCGATCAGATATGATCTTGGAAGGGAGTCCATGTAAACGAAATATGTGTTCCAGGAAGATTCCAGCAAGTTCGGACGAGGATGGTAACTTACACAGAGGTGTAAAATGAGCCATATGAGTGAACAAATCTATGGTAACTATGATGGTCGTGTACCCTCGGGAAGGTGGTAATTCCACACGAAGTCTGTTGCAATGACTTCCCATGGCCTTGTTGGCAGCGATGGTTGCATTAGAAGACCCGCCGGTCTCTTGTTATCATGTTTGTTTTGACTGCAGACAGCACAAGTTTTGATGTACTGCTGTACGTCGGTCTTCATTCCAGGCCACCAAAACTGTCTTTGTATAAGACGGAGGGTGTTGGTTATCCCACGATGTCCGGAGTGAAGGGTATCATGACAGAGGTTTATCATTCTTTGTTGTAATTTCTGTGTAGGAATGACCAGTGCATTGTCCTTGAATAAGTATCCTTCCTTAAGTCTTAGGCTCCATGGATTCTTCCTTGAAATATCCTTCCAGAGATCAGAGGATTGGGTTTGTACTCAAATTTCTTCCAGGAGGTTGACTGCTTGAGCTACAAAGATCCTGTTTTGTGATCCGGGAACATGAGTGATTTGGAATTGGTATTGGGCAAAGAAGTAGGCCCAACGCGCCTGACGACTGTTCCTGCACTCCAATGATTGTAGAATTTGAAGATTCCGATGGTCCGTGCGAACCTGAACTGGATATCTAGAACCCAGAAGAAGATGTCGCCATTCAGTGAAGGCCTGGCGGATGGCAGTTCCTTTTCCAGGACGGAATAATGTGTCTCACTGGGAGTCAGGGTTCGTGAGAGGTAAGCAATGGAGTGTTCCAGTTTATCCTCAAGTTCCTGTTTCAAGACCGCTCCTATGGCGTAGTTAGAGGCATCCGTTTCCACTAGGAATGGGTGATTTATATCTGGTTGGGCCAGGATGGGGGCTTGCGTGAACTCTGTCTTCAATCGCTGGAATGCTTTGTCTTGCGGTGTAGACCAGATAAAGGGAGTGTCTTTCTTCAAGAGAGCAACAATCGGCTGGACGATCTCGGAAAAGGAAGAAATTAACTTCCGGTAGAAGTTGGCAAGCCCCAGGAAGGATTGAACTTGTTTCACGGAGGTGGGAGCAGGCCATGCCAGTATGGCCTTTACCTTTGAAGGGTCCATACCAATTCCTTCTGGGCTAAGGATGAATCCCAGGTAGAGAACAGAAGTAACGTGAAACAAGCATTTTTCGGGTTTGGCTAAAAGTTTGTGTTCACTGAGTCGTTGCAGTACTTCCTTTACATGCTCTTCATACTTTAGAGGATCCTTGGAAAAGATCAATATGTCATCCAGATAGACAATGACAAAAAGGAATAACATATCAGAAAACACCCTGTCCATAAATCGTTGAAAATCCGCAGGGGCATTAGCTAGTCCAAAGGGCATGACTAGATATTCATAGTGACCAAAGGGTGTTCTAAAGGCTGTTTTCCATTTGTCTCCTTCCCGGACACGGATCAAATGATAGGCACCCCGAAGATCCAACTTCGTGAAGACTACGGCGCCTCTCACAGCTTCCAGGATATCCGAGATCAGAGGTAGTGGGTACCGATCTTTGAGGGTGCATTGATTTAAGCCACGATAGTCGAGGCAAGGTCTGAGTTCCTTAGTGTCCTTCTTGGGAACAAAGAACAATGAAGCACCCGCTGAAGATTTTGAAGGTCTTATGGTGCCGTTTTCAAGGTTGGTATCCAGGTATTCTCTGAGGGCCTTTTTCTCAGGTTCGGAAAGAATGAACATTCTGCCAAAAGGAATCACTGCTGAGGGATCTGTATCTATGGCACAGTCTTCAGGTCTGTGAGGGGGTAATGCCTGGACTATGGCAGTTGAAAATACATCAGCATATCCCTGATAGGCCACTGGGACTTGTATGATATTAGAAACCATGAGTGGTGTTTTCAGGTCTCTTGGTGGTTCTTTAAGGGGTGTGGAGGAGGTATCCAGGATTAGACAGTGGGACATACAAAACTCAGAGCCTAGGAATAGTGATCCTGCTGTCCAATTGATACACGGATTGTGCTTCTGTAACCAGGGCATACCCAATACTATGGGGTAATGGGCTGACTTAATGATGTCGAATGTAATCCGCTCTTGGTGATGGTTTATGGAAAGTTGGATTTCCTTTGTCTGCAGGCTTATGGGTCCTGAAGAGAGGGGTCTTCCGTCGATTGCTTCCACCAGCTGCATGGTGCTTCGTGTCTCGTACGGAATATGATGACTAACAGCCCAGTCTTGATCAATGAAAATTCCCATAGCTCTGCAGTCCACCAAGGCCAGAATGGGATAGGTCTTATTCTTGGAGGGCGACAGGAAGGCTTGTAGAATCACCAAATTGTTTTGTCCAGGAGAGTTCAAGGATGGAATCGATGTGGAGAAAACATCTCTCTCCCGAAGCTCTGCTCCATCTAGGATCGGGAGCTGGCATTTCCCGAACGCCGAGGAGGGGCCAGAGGAAACTCCCTAACCAAGTGGTTGTCTGAGGCACTATACATAAACAACCCCGTATGAATCCTTCTCATTCTTTCTTGCGGGGATATAGGTCCACGGAAGGCTCCTATCTGCATGGGTTCTGGTTCAGAGATTGGGCCTGGGATAGTGTCCGCCTTGGTGGTACTCTCAAAGGACGGCTTCGGAAGATTAACTTTGGATTTCTTCTTTTCTGCCTTTATTTCCTGGATACGAAAATCTATTTGCATGGAAAGGTCCATTAGTGCCTGGAATTAATTTGGGGACGAGACACTTTGGCCAACTCATCCTTAATATCCTCATTCAATCCTCTCCTGAAAAGGGTAAAACTCGCCTCCGGGGACCAATCAGCTTCCTTGACTAACTGCTTGAATCAGGTAACATAGGTGAGCATTTCCTGGGATCCTTGCTGAAAGTCTAACAGGCGTTCCTGGGCACTATAGACCTGTTCTGGACAGTCAAACATGGTCTTAAGGGCCTGTATGAAGCCATCATAGTCATCTAGAAGAATGTCGCCGGAATTAACGAGGGACGTAGCCCATGTTAAGGCGTTTCCTGAAAGGTGGGTAATTATGGAGCCCACTTTAGCCCTGGGAGTTGAAAAGTAGTAGGGCTTAAAAGGAAAGTGAACCAAACATGAATCCAGGAATCCTCGAAGGGTTCTTGGTGAGCCATCATATTTGTCCACTATACCGCCCAGCAATACACTTTCTTTTGTGGCAGAATCATGGGATAGAACTAGTTGTTTGAGAGTGGCGTTTTCCGCCTTTAAATTCTGCACCTCGGTTGATAGCTCTTGCATGCCACGCATTAGGTCCTGCACGACCGCTTCCATGTCCATATCGAGTTTGGTCGGGTGGCGTCTCAAACTGTCAAGGAGTTCCCCCCTTCTCACCTGAGTTCGATCTTTGCTGGATTTCTTGATCGATGCCTTCTTGCGTACTGCTCGAATTTTGAATAAGGCTGCACGAGTCTCTTCCGACTCTAGCGTGCGTTCAAGTACCGGGAAGCAAGGGTCCAGGAATCCAGGAAATAACAGGGTGCGCAACTAGCACACGAATCCAGGAATCAAGAAAGGGAGGAAGGGACTAGAATTGGGTTAGGGTGGAAGAAGCAAAGGAATAATACCGCGAGCTACGGAGCACACGTCTGGTCGCTACTTCGCAATAGCATTGAGACGCGTGGGCCCGCGGGAGCGTGGCATATTTATGGAACGTACTACTCCTAGGAAGTCCAGATAGGGCGCGTTCTGTGGGTCATGACAGGCGATCCTTGAATAGCGGACCTGCAGAGGAGACAAAAGAACATCATTAGCAGTCTCTGCTTACCTGCAACTTTCCATCCGTCTATTCCTGCTGCTCGTGGCCTTCCATCCAGTTGGCATCATCGGGACACCACGCACGCACCGGAACAAAGCACCTGGAGGGAGAGAGAAAGAAGGACAACGTAAAACAGGTTACTCGTGGCATTCACGGCAGTAATCACAAAATCCTCAACTGGCTGGGCATTTCTTGACTGGTTCCGCTCCGGAAATCTTCACACGCCCAGAAAGACCATCGCGACCTGAAAAGGAATAAAGAATACAGGTTAGCAAGAAAAGACATTACCGCGCCGCACTTTGCGCTTAACCTACCATCCATCATACACTCCTGCGTCCATCATCCTGGCAGGAGCCTGATCCAAGTAGCGCACCCACCGAACCTCTGTGCACCTAAGGGGAAACAAACAAAGAAAAGACATTAATAGCAAGAAAGGAAAGCAAGGACATTTAACGACTGCTATAACCAGACTTACCTCCTTAAAGACACTTGAATGGGTTAGCACCAGTGAAGTTAACTCGGTCGCTTCAACCCGCAGAAAACTTCGCGCCCCTGCACAGAAGGCAGGACGCCGAGCACGCCAGACATCATAACAAGGTGAGGAGTGGGCCATCAGGTCGAGTCCAAGGGGCTGGTGGGAGGAAACGAAATCTGTTCCTAAGTCCAGTCCAACTGTGTTTTCAGGCCCGACCGCCATAGAAGGCATCGTCCAGAATTGGGAACGTCCAGGGTGAATCCGGCAACCAGGGCATAAGGTTGTCCCCGTGGATACCAGGTGAGCGTAACAGTCTTTGACTTAATCCAATAATTCGGGAATAAGGGGCAGTGGATAACGTTTTTTTACTGTGATCTGGTTTAATGCGTGATAGTCGATGCAAGTCCTCAAATCTCCTTCCTTCTTTGGTACGAAGAATAAGGGACTGGCTGCCGGTGATTTAGATGGGCGGATAAATCCATTTGCCAGGTACTGATCAAGATAAGATTTCAAATGGAGGTTTTCTAGTTCAGTAAGTGCATAGATTCGACCACAAGGAATTTGCGCACCAGGTATGAGGTTGATCTGACAATCATAGGGCCTGTGCGGTGGTAGTGTATTAGCTTGTTCTTTCTGGAACACGTCTTAAAAATCTTGGTATTCATTTGGTAGAGTATTAGTCACACCTAGTACAATCGCCGCCATACTGGGAGTAGCAGATGTACATAAGTCTGTTTTCCCCTTTTGTTGGTAATAACCGGTGCGAGCACAATCATCGGAAAAGGCCAACTTCTTGGCACGCCAATCTATTAGAGGGTTGTGAGCTACCAACCATGGCATCCCTAAGATTAGTCAAAACTGAGGAGCTTTGATGAGATCGAATGCAATAGATTCTCGGTGTCCATCCTGGCACAGTAGGGTTAGTGCTGCTGTACATTGGGTTACTGGTCCGGAAGCTATTTCTGTCCCATCAACAGTAGTACATTTTTCAGTAGTCGACTTAGAGAATAAGGGAAGCCCCATCTCTGCTGCCAGATCTTGGTCTACATAATTCCCAACTGCTCCGCTGTCTATGTATGCTTCAACAGCATGCATCCGAGACAGTTGTTGGTGATTGATCAAAATTACTGGTCATGCAAAGTGTGAGGTCTGTGGCTCATCCTTCTCGCTCGACAAGCGGACCTCTACGCTTGCCGGGCTTGGTAGTTTTACGACTCCTTGTTATTATCTTCCTTCTCTGTGGCTCCAACAGTTCTCCTTGGTGGTTTCACTGGACATACTTTGAGGAAGTGGCCTGATTTTCCGCAATGTAGGCATAATTGCTGTTGCCTTCTCTTGTCTCTTTCAGTTTTAGTTAAAGGGGGTCGTACACCTCTGATTTGCATGGGTTCTACCGTGTTTTCCAATGTACGTGGAACATTGGGCCTCATTCCGAGGCTGGAGGTAAGGGTTAACGGTCACCGTTAATGGCAACGGTGACCGTTAACACTTACCACCATATTCCGAGTTCCCTTTTGCGGGTTGGCATTTAACGCCTGCTTTTAGCAGGCATTAAAAATCCAACCCGCAAAGGGGCCTTGGAGTAAATTACGGCACCGTAATTTACGGTGCCGTAATTTACTCCTTCCCCATTCCCATTGAGCCCTATGGGGGCAGGAATGGGGATGGGGAACCGGTATGGTGAATGGGGAATTACCGGTCCCTCCAACCTTGGAATGGACCGGAAATTACTCCATTCACCATGCCGGATTTCCATGGAGTAAATAGCTCCATGGTTGCTTACCATGGTGCTCTTTACTCCATGGATAGCGCCAGCCTCGGAATGAGGCCCATTATCTTTTGACCGGACATACACAGCTTGAGTGTCTACCCTTATCCGGTCCGCTTTTCGGTCTTGTAATCTGTGATCTAATTGCACCACAAGGTTGATGAATTCTCCACAGTCTTTAGGTAGTTAACCACTTGAGCAAGGACATCCTTTAGTCCCCCTCGTAGACCCCGATGAAATAGTGTGGTCCTTTTTTTCTCAGGCCACTCAGCTTCAACGACTAGTCTGTTAAATGTTGCTATATATGTAAGCAAGTCTTGATTTCCTTGACGGAGTGACAAAAGTTGTTTTGTAATGCTTGGCCTTGGGTATGACGAGCAAAGAATTTTTCCATTTCCATCCGGAAACCCCCAAAGTCATGCAACAACGGATTATCCTGACTTACCAATGGTACCGACCAATCCGCAGCACTGCCATTCAGATATGACAAGACAAAAGCAACCCGCGCTTGGTCGTTAGGAAAAGCCCCAGGTCTGCAAAGGAAATAAAGACGACACTGGTTCATGAACGTTGCGTACTTCTTGGGGTCCGCTGTAAATCGTTCAGGTGGAGCTAAAGGAACTGCCCCAGGAAGGGTTATTTGTGCTGGATTGGTGGAAGAGGTTGGTACAGGTGCTGGCAGAATGTTACCAGGCAATGGGGTATGTCCTGGCTGTGAATGGAGCAACTGTCTACTTATTCCGTTGGTACAATCCTTAGTAACAATCAAATC
Organism: Ambystoma mexicanum; assembly: GCF_040938575.1. Taxonomy (NCBI): domain Eukaryota; kingdom Metazoa; phylum Chordata; class Amphibia; order Caudata; family Ambystomatidae; genus Ambystoma; species Ambystoma mexicanum. Next base: position 901,454,769 of record NC_090931.1, on the reverse strand, counting down.
CCTCCTGAGAGCATTGGTTTCTTGCCTGGCTGAATGTACTTCAACGCGTAATTGTCCCAACAACTGAACTAACTGGTCAGTCTCTGAAGTCTCCATGACGCCCAGGTGGATAATATTATTGAGGCTTTGCGTTCTGTTGCGCTCACCTGGTATCCACGGGGACGCCAGCCAGCCCTGCTTGGATGATTTGCACTCTCAAACCCTCTCCCGGTCCCTTAGTAATGCCTCTGGTTAAAGATGGGTCTACAATATAGGAGAGCTGGATTCAATACCAGATTGTCTTTATGTTTTCCCACCTCCCTTGGCCTCAACTCCTTCCTCCCCGTTGGTCCTTCTCCTCACCTTAATATTGTTAAAGGTGGATTCTCCGTCCTGTTCCTCGTCGCAGGGGCGCGTAGATGTGGGGGCGAGCAGCGACCAAGTTACTTCACTGGTGCAAGCCCCCCTGTGGGAATCCAGGCCTGCTGCGACTCCGTAGGTTTGCTGCTTTACAGTCTTTATATGCAGTTCTTATGTTCGAATAATAATGTCTTGCTTCTTTCCTCTTAGGTATGGAAAGGTATTTGGGTGTTGTCATGCAGTTTGGGTAGGCGAAAGCGCAGTGTGTGCAATGCTGTCCGGTGAGTAATGCGTGATGCGCTGCGCTGTTTCGCCTTTTATATTGCTAAACTTTGTCTTTTCTCTCCTTGCAGATTGCGATGTTCCTCGCCGAGAGCCGTAATGTTCCAGCAATGATACCGACCAGGAGATGACTACCCAGGTAAGAATTGTGTGGCTTTCTTCATTCGGGAAGAAACGTGAGTAAACGCTTACTAATGCTGTCTTTCTTTCTCCTCTTTCCAGGTTATGGTATTGCAGGATGCATCCGTTGCTGGATGATGGAGTTCGTACCTTCAGATGAGTGGAACTGAACTCAGCGCTGGATTGAAGACAGGATACTGTTCCAGGTAAGTTTCGTAGTGTTCTTTCTCTCTCTGCAGGTCCTTGGTTTCAGGTAAGCTGGCATCAAAGAACTGGACACGGTGAGCGTCATGACAGCTCTAGATGATTTCAGTCTATGGATAACATCTATTATATCTTCTTTGTTGCTCAGGCCAACCCATTGTTCCACTTGGGTTTTTTCCTCTACAATTGTAAATGATGAGGTTTGCTGGAATAGTGATTTGAAAAACTTTGTCCAGGATTATGATTAGGATTATGACCACAAACGTTCCTCAACATTTCTTCAGCGTCCTGTTGATAGAGGTTTAGGTGATGGTGTCTAACCCAGGATTTATAGGATTTTTCAGCTGTACATAACAGCTCAAGGTTGACTGATGAAGGATGTTTCAGAGTTAACCGCTTCAGTTTCCTGAGATCTCTGCGTTTCACTACCAGTCTTGCAGTAGGCATGGTTACGAGAGTTTAGAGAAGTTTTAGCTTTTTTAGCAGTGGATACGTACGGAACCAAGAGAGGCTGATAGTCCGGCACTGCTGGAGCTTCATTTGAGTGTGGTGCTTCTGACCCCTTTAGATAATTTGTTGTTATAGTCATTAGAGATCTGAGGGACAGTTTGAGGCGATTTCTTTGTGGATTGCACTCAACTTGGTTTGAGATTAAAAATGTTCGTGCTGGGCGCGATTTCCACGTAAGAGCCAGTAGATTGTGGTCACTGGCGGTTGACTTTAGGACCTCAAATGAAGCAGCTTGAGAGGCTAGAGATCTTGTTAGAAAAATATGATTGATGTCTGCATGGGAACTGTCTCTTTCCCATGTGGGCGCCCGATTTAGCCTCGGGAATAAGTCTCCTGCGTTCAAAAAGTCTCTTGAAGACATATGGTAGAGCCACTTTTTGCCTCTTTCTTCTCTGTGCAATGAGGGCGACCACCGTGCCTATGTGTCGTCTTGGGGGCAAAATGTAGCGTTTAAATCTCCACATAATATCACATTTGCAACCTGATATTCTGTATAAGCTTCGTCAATAGCCTGTTCGATCATCAAAAGGAAGGTCCTATCGTGCAGATCCTGAGGGTTCCAATAGTTGTTCATAATGATCAGCAGGGTTGACGAAATTGACGTCTTTTCACTCGTAAGTTGATCCCATCGGAGTAATGTGACGAGTAGATACAGGTTTGTGATCAGCGTTTTCTGAAAGTGCAGCCCGCTGCCTGAGCATATCGCAGTAATAATGCCTGAAAACGGCACCCCTGAGTCCCTTTTTTTGCTGGAAAAAAGGCTATATCAAAGCCATCCATCGCTGGTTTTTTCATCATCCAGGATTCCTGAATGCAAAGTATATCAAAAAGTCCCAAATTAATGCCGCCCTCCTTTGTCAGATGGTAAAAGCTCTGAGTGTTCCAGGACCCCAAGGTCAGCACCTCTTTCACTGGAATTGGTTGTGTAGTTAAGGGATCTGGTGGGGATCTGGTAAAGGGTCTGGCGCATTGCTATTGCTTCCTGTTGATCGTTAGTGCCTTCGGAATCCAAGACCAAAGTTGTGAAAGAGGGGCCTGCTTTATGTTTTATTGGGACATACCTTTATCAGCTTTAGGAACTGTGAGATAGTTCGCTGAATTTTGTCCAATGGTCCATGCCGAAATCGGCCTATACCCAGGGGGACTTTATAATTTGTTTTCTCTGGAGACTTTCCATGCTCATTGTGCTGTTTGGAAATGGCAGAGCGCAAGCTCTGACGGGAGCTGGTTGTTGATTCGCCTGGGAGGTCGATTACTGTTCCTTTAATCCATTTATCTTTTTTGATAGGTTGGTCAATCTTCTGCGGCAGTAGGTTAGGATGAGAGGGCTCGAAGTTGGCGGAACATTTAGTACTTATGTTCCTGACATCCTCATGAGGCAGGACCAGGGGGGCAAGAGGACCATTGTCGACTAATTCTAGAAGATCAAAGCCCAATTTCAAGAGGTTTTCGGCAGCGTCAGTGATCATAGTCTTTACCAAAGATGATGTTACATGAAGATATGCAGTGGCTTTTAAGCCTTCGTGTATTGGCTCAACCAGTATAATGTCTGTTTTCAGCTACCGCAGGTTAGGAATACATTGAAATAAGTTGAGCACAAAGCCTCGATTTAGAATAATGTATTTCTTATTGTTGAGGAGTTGTTCTTGCTTAAACGAACGTTTGGTCTTTGTTCGTATGGAAGATCTTTGCTTTCCGGACTTTGAATAGAATCTTGGCCGATGTGGACTTGCTTTTGCAGAATGAGTACTCTGCTGGTGTCTCTGGGGCTTAGAGGGCAAGCAGTCACGAGTGGAATATACCCACTTTTTCTTTCCAATTTTTTTGAATCGTAGGACGGTGAGCGATACCTCCCCTCCTCATGCCTATGGACTGAGTGAGCCTGTCACGAAGACCGAACTCTATCTGCTTGGTTGGCCTGTTGTGTTAGATCTATAGGGGACCTCTTCCTTTCCACTGGACCCCAGGTGGGTTTAGCAATTAATGTCTTGCAATGGTTCTCCAGAGTCTGAAAGGGGTTCTCAGGACTGTGAGCCCCCTTTTGCAGGGAATTTGATGGCCTAGCTAGATTGGTGGTTTCAACACAGTCTTCAGCTTCCGGGGTTCCGAGTTGAGGACTTTCCACTTCAACCTCAGAATCCAGATAAACACTTAAGCTAATTAGACCGTCATTTGCGACAAGTTCCTCAGACGGTTTCGAAGGTGGTGGGTGGGTGGGTGTTTTCTCGCCTTTGTTTCCTGGATTAATCGTCCCACCTCTGTTCGCACTAGGTTCTCCATCTAGACCTTTTTCTGGCAGTTTTGATGACAGTATCCAGATTTTGGGCCCCCCCTCACTATTTGAGTGGTCCTCGACTGGTGGAGGGGGCTGTATGTTGGCTAATTGGTCCTTGGCTTTCGAGGCGTCAAAGATTGCGAAATCTTTGTTTATGGGGTCTTTAGCTGGCAAGTCAGTCTTAGCGGTTTCATTCGGTGCGGGTAAAATGAGGATCACCTCATTATTAATTGCGCCATTTAAACAGACGCCCCCAGGCTTGTACTTTTTGTTTGTAGTCACAGAGCCTTTGGTGCTTTTTTTCTCCTTAAGAGTATACTCCTCTGGTTTACGAGTTGCCAGAGGCGGGAGAGTCTGTGTACTACTTTCAGCAGTTTTTGGAGGTTTAGTGGAAGGGGGAGTTAAAAGGTCCACTGGGGCGGCCTGAAAATGCTCTTTTGAAAGGTTGTATGGACCCAAGCACCCTTTTTCCGCCTGAGAATTCAGGGCATTGATGTAACCTTCGAGGAAAATCAGTCTACTGTTCATCTTGGCTGAGATGGATGTATGGTCTTTTAGAGTGTCATTGATAGACTCATACAATTTACAAAAGGGGGCGAGGGCGATGGAACTGCTGACATTACAGACAGAAGGTCAGACTTCTTTCCCGGAGAATCTTTGGAAGTGTTAGATGGAAGCTCACTTGGACGTCGATTTCTTGGAGGAGTTTGATGAATACGAGAGGCCCTGGGTATTTCCATGGCTGGGGGTAATCCTAGACCCAGCGTGCCTTCTGGCAGAGAAGGGTTGATTGTTCCAGAGGACGGCCTTATGCTCTTTCCAACAGATATCGGAGGATGTTCAGATTGATGCTCAGACCCATGATTGAATCCGACTGTGCATCACAGCTACCTTTCTCCATGCACATGTCGGGTAGGGGCCGAGTGTAGTTGTTTCCCTTTGGGTTTGCTGTGGTCGAAGGCAAAGGCGTGGGCAGCCTTGCAGGTTCCCCTTCCCACCCACCCACAGTCTGTTGTGGAGTCCCCTGTGTGTCCAAACAGGAAACGGCTGGAGGCGGAGGCAGTTGTGAACTAGCTGTAGTCGGCGAAAGAGTAGAAGGCGCTGAGACAAAAGCTGCAGCTTTCGGGGGGCAACAATGGTCTAAGGCCTGAGCCAGAGGCACCATGCCAGATTTGGCTGGAATCCCACTTCCTTCTACCACCCGCAAGACGGGTTTAGACGGCCGCATCAAGGGTGCTAAAGAAGAGCCTTGCGACCCAAAGTGACACCTGACTGAGGCCGAGTGTGGAACCGGATCCTCGTGACTTGCGGCAGAGCCAGACATTAGGCTACCTACTCGTAGCGAAGAATTAGGAAGAGCTTTGAATGGAAGTGCCTATTCAACGACCACACTCAATATTTCAGCACCTGACTGAGGGCGAGTGTGGAACCGTATCCTCGTGACTTGCGGCAGAGCCAGACATTAGGCTACCTACTCGTATCGAAGAATTAGGAAGAGCTTTGAATGGAAGTGCCTGATCAACGACCACACTCAATATTTCAGTATCCGAAAGTTCCTCTGGTACAGAGTCTTTCCTTTTTTGGAATTTAGCAAAAAAGTTAGATAGGGAAGGAGCCGACACATGGTTTCTGGTCTCTCCTTTCGTTGCGCCCCTCTGGACCCTCTTTGGACTTAAGTGACAGTTGGTGGATCCCAGGGTCGAACTTGGAAGCGCTTTGTTGCCTGACTTTTGTCAGAGGTGTGCACATCTCTTTCTCCGAGCGGGCGCATTTTTTAGTTTCTGCAACCGCTGGTTTGTCGAGGAATATGCTGGTTTCTTTGGGCTACAAGAGTCATTGCCATTCTGTGGAATTTCAGGGGAGCGGCACCCCGGGGTTTCCCACTCCTCAGCACCAACCGATTGAACAGGAGTTGGAGAGTGCGGGCCAACCAGCTCACCCGATTGGTCCCGAAGACCCCCAGTAGGTGGGCGAGCATGTAGCTGAATAAAGACCTCTATTTGGTTTAGAGGCTGACAGACATGATCTGAACACAAGGACGCAGCCCCTGCGCCCATAGCCACCTACAAACTGTCAGTCAGGGGTGAGGGGGACACAGCTCCTCTGATAGATTTCACAGCAGACGAATACTGAAGCGAGGAGGCAGCGGCCTGCTCTACACCACCCTGCTCCCCACACACCTCAACCTCCTTACCTGGTTCGGCCGGCACCGCCCCTGCTCCGAGGTGCGCTACCGATCCTGCCAACAGTTGCGGAGGGTTTGAAAGGGGGGGAGGGAGGAGTAGTCGAGCGGGCTCCAGAATCACCGCCCGCTGGAGTTAGTTTGGAGAATAATCCAACTGAGCATGGTGAATCCAACGCACAGCGAGACCCCACCTCCCGGCCAGGGCACTGGGCCATTGTTTTTTCCTTGAGCTTACGCAAACTCTGGAGCCAACAACCTTCTGCCTCGGGAGGGGGGCTTGCTGTTGCGAATGAACAGAGCCGTAGATCACTTTCACTTTCGCTTCGAGGATGTAGAGATTACTGCAGAGACTGCTACTCTGCGGCTACTCTGCGGCTAAAGGGGGGTTTTAAAGCAAGTCCAACCCTCTCAGCAAGGAGCTAGTAGACAGACTAGCAAAACAGCCAACAGCAGAAAAAAACACTTGCAGCAGGGATGTAGAGATGATTGCAGAGACTGCTACTCTGCAGCTACTCAGGCGGCTGAAGAGGGGTTTTAACGTAAGTCCAACCCTCTCAGCAAGGAGCTAGTAGACAGACTAGCAAAACAGCCAACAGCAGAAAAAAACACTTGCAGCAGGGATGTAGAGATGACTGCAGAGAATGCTAATCTGCAGCTGTTTAATATAAAAGAAAAACACACTTAACATATATACTTTGAAGCCAAAACTATGATGACCCTGCTGCCCCCAGGCGGAAACATTCTGTGGTTGTGTGGCTGTCTGGGGGGTGCTCTGGTTGTGTGGCTGTCTGGGGGAGGCTCTGGTTGTGTGGCTGTCTGGGGCGCGCACTGGTTGCGTGGCTGTCTGGGGGCCGTGCTCTGATTGTGTGACTGACTGGACAGATACGCGGCACGCATTGAACGATCTCGCTGTGAAATCTAGCAGTGTTGTGACGAGCCAGAGGAGGTGCGGAAATCACGAGCTTCCCCTGCCCATCACACTGATCATTTTATTGGGCAGCTCCCCATCAATTGTTTATTCTATGCATTTTTTCTACTTAACGTGTCATTTGGGGTCTTTCAGTAGGAAATGTTCTGACCACGCATAAGATCAAATGTTTGAACAGTCTGTAAGGTGTGCCGGCTGCAGTACCGGACTATATTGTCTGTCTCGGCCATGCCATGGCAAATTGAGTGCTTGTGGAGCAGTGCTGATACTACATTTATCTCGCTTTTTGTAACCTTTTAAAGTAAAGCTAAGGGCTTTAAAATGTAAATAAACCGAGTACCAATGCATTCCACCCTCTGCAAAAAGTAGTCAACAAGCAATTTAATTTTCGAAGCATTGATATGTATACTAGCCCCAAAATTCCAACATTGCAGTAATTTCCAGCACAAATAATTGAGTAGCCCAATTGTGTGTGGGAATTGCCCAATCTGACAACCCTAAATGCATGCAGGAGCCAGCTCACCAGTCGCATGCCACCACAGCAATCGAACTGTGCCCATGTCCGCACAACTGCCACCCTAGGTCTGGACTTCTATAATAGCATCAAGCAGCACATGTTTAGGCTAAAAAGCATAGCGTAGCTAACACTAATATGGAGCTGCCAACAGTCTCACCACACTTTCAGGGTGGGTCATCCTAGGACCAAAATGTGGTACTAAAAAGCACCCATACCGTCATAGCCACATGGGTTACTAAGGCGGCATTTTACAAAAAAGGGTTGTAGTGGGGGGAGGGCATGGAAAGGAAAGCAATTTAATTGTATAGACCATATTCTTAGTAAATGTATTCAAATTAGTAATTGCTGTATTTTACAGTGATGGTTTTGATCCTTTATTGTGCATGTAGTTTGCAGGGATAAACGTTTAGTTCACTACAGGTTCTCCATTTGTTCTTTTATGGTAGTTACTGAATGCTTCGAATCTAATAACAATGCAAACTTGATAGTCCATGGTTGCTCATACTGACCTGTTATCCCCCAGCCCATATGACTGTCTTACATTTAAACTCTGGATCTCCCACTTTAGGACACGTTTAGTACACATTTAAAGAAAATGGGTAACACATAATGGCAAAAAGGTAGTGTGCATCTCATGTGGAAGTTAGATTTGTGGGGCGTTGTGACCTCGCACCTGGTTCCCGTTATAGCTTCTGCCTACTGGGTGGTGGCTGAAACCTAGCAGCTGATTTTAGTGCTTCTGCTCATGCATTCTTCATTTCGGTCCCTGAATTTCCACTTGGCAACTTTTCCCTAGTGGGAGCATGAGACTAGGCTAGGGATGATTTGATGTATTTGGGTTTTATATAGGTACGTAGATGGAAACCAAGTAGGAGGAATCGGCTGCACATGTGTAGGTTGGGTAGTGTACAGAAGGGCTCCAAATTTGTACACAATTGGCTCCTGGCTATGTACTTTAGTGGGAAACTTATCCAAAATCAACTATGCATGCTACCATGTTTATAAAGCGTGCAAAACCCCTGTTATGGTACACAATCACTGTTTGATATAATAGAAACTCGCTTGCCAATTCCTTCGATTGCACTAGGTCTCAGCCTCTTCCCTTGTACAGACCACAGCAGATTGGTCTACATCTCCATTCGCTCATGCAACAAACATCTTGCTTAAAAACTTCAACCTCCTTGTGTGTCACATCCCCGATCCTGCCCTCCTCCCGACACTTACCCGGCACCATCCGTTCCCGTACCCACCACCCACACCAACAGGGAAGACACGGCAGGCGGGATGTCCGAGGGGGCAGAACCACCTCTTTCCGCCCATTTCCGTGCTGGCGCTTGCCATGGCGTCTCATCCATGCCCGACGGCTCCGGTGTCGTCGGCTCCAGCTCCCGCGCACGGGGGAACCCGATCGCGTCTCGCTCAGACAATCACGTGAGTGGTCACGGGATCGTCTGTAGCCGACGCCGGCGTCCACATTGGACAAACACCAATCACTGATGGCGTCCGACCTCACGTGACGCTCCTGTGCGGTCACGTGCCCTGTCACGTGATCTAACTTTCCTTCAAAAGGAGCTGAGAGGAAACACTCAGTGCTTCACAGCTGTTTCTACCAGAGACCTGTTCGGCATTACCCTCTTTCTTCTGGCTACAGTTTGGAACTCGACCACGGAACGTTACTTGGACTTGTCTTGGATTTCCCTTTGGCTTCGACGTATCTTCTAGACCTTGGAACTCTTGACCCCCCTTTCTGGCCCTGGAATTGCTCTGGATTACCCTTTTGTCTTGGCGAACTTCTAACCACACAATTCCTGTCTATCACGTTTTGTCTCCTGAGTCATTTGGGGTTCACCACCTGGACCTTGGATGGACTTGCTATCTGGTCACGCTCTGGCTACCGGTGTGAGTTGGAGGAAGTGCTGTACATCCCAGCCTGCTGTCGGTCTTCCCTCGTTGTCTATTCAGGTCTCCCACCTGTCCTATCATCCCCAGGGTAAGCTTTGTCGTTTTTCCTTGTTTGCTTGCACTGCCATTATTGTTCAAAGTATACCTGATCCTAACCTTTGCCTTACAGCACTCAGGGGTCCTTCCGGTGTTCCCGGTATCTGACTGACGACGCCACTCATCACCTGTGGCCTCAAAGATTGCTAGGGCAGTATTCTTTACCTGCTCGAGCGGTACTTGGGGACGGAGGTAGTTTATAGCTGCACGACCATCAAGGCGGATCACCAAGATCAGAACAGACTGTGAAGCCTACTGGTCGTCCAGCTATGGACACCTCAGCCGGGGACCCCGTGATAGCTTTAATGCAGGCAGTGACAGCACTCAGGGTCGACATGGCAACCGCTACTGCAACCCTACGCGCTGATATGACCGCTGCCACCACCGCATTACACCACCGCCTCGACACGGTACTAAGTGCACGCCATCCCTTACCTGCAGAAGCTGAATTTGATGAAACCATTCCTCCCCAAAACCCTCCTCCTGTCATACCCCCTTCCTTCCCGGCCGCTCCTGTGGTGATCCAAAACCCTTTTCCCTTGGCTGCTCCCGAAAGATACCAGGGCGACCCAAAGAAATACCGTACTTTCATCAATCACTGTAAACTTCATTTCATGTGTCGTCCTCAGGCTTTCCCCGATTCCGTATCAAAAGCAGCCTTTCTTCTCTCCCATCTATCTGGGGTAGCCGCCACATGGGCCAATCCATTGCTGGAAAACAACCACCCTGCGTTGTACGATTTTGAGTTACTGACCCAAGAGATGGCAAAAGTATTCGACACCAGGCACAAAGCACAGTCTAGAGACATGGAATTCCTAGATCTCACGCAGGGTCGGTCAACCCTCATAGAGTACATCACCAGGTTCAATCAGTTGTCTGCTGAGACCTCCTGGCCAGAAAATAAAAAGGCTGTGGTGTATTACCGGGGTTTATCTGGGGTCATGAAAGATGCCTTATCTGTAGTGCCTACACTTCCCACAGTATATGCTGATTTGGTGGACTTAACATTACAAGTCGATGCCAGACGATCGGAGCGACGCGGAGAAGGTACATCCTCGTTCCCACTTCCATCCACGGCCATTGCTACCCCCGAACCCATGCAGATAGGCGGGATCCGCAGCCCTATCTCACACGTCGAACGAGAGCGCAGGAGAACGGACAATGCCTGTTTTTACTGCGGTCTCAACGGGCATTTCATAAAAAAGTGTCCTCGCCGTCCAAAAAACAGAAACCCGGGTTTTCAGAAGGCTCGCCCCTAAGATCAGAGGTGGGAGCGAGTACTATCCGGAATACCTCTGAACCTACCTTCGGTCCTGTGCGACCCATTATAGTGCAGGCCTTTCTGAACCATGCTACAGGCTCTCACGCCGTGTCAATAGTGATAGACTCAGGTGCTACAGGCTGCTTCATCGACATAGCCTTGGCCGGTTCACTGGACCTGCCTTTGGTCACGAAGAAATGTCCCGAACCGGTCCAGGCGGTGGATGGTACTTCTCTTGCCTCTGGTCCGATCCGGCAACAGACAGCTCCCTTAGAGCTGGTTGTTCAGGAAAACCACAAAGAGACGATCTCATTTGATCTCATTGCCACCCCTCGGTTCGGAGTAATTTTAGGCATTCCTTGGCTAAGGCTGCACAATCCCCTCATCAACTGGGGGACGGGTCAGGTTTCATTCGAATCCGAAACATGTCAACACTACTGCCTACTGGCTACACCTCAGTTCTCCAGTCCCGCGGGAATCCTGGGAAGCGTCACATCCATGGCTATAGGGGACAACACTGACCACCATGATACGCACACAGTAGAGGCTGTCACGGGTGGGATACCTGCTGTTTACCACGATTTCCAGGCGGTATTCGACAAAGGGTCTGCAGAAGGCCTACCCCCGCATCGACCCTACGACTGTCCTATCGACCTGATTCCTGGCGCATCTATCCCGAAGGGTCGTATCTACTCCCTGACTCAGGTGGAAGAGCGGACCTTGCAGGAGTATATCCAACAGGCTTTACGGCTAGGACATATTCGTCCATCGACTTCTCCGGCTGCAAGCCCTATATTCTTCGTTCCAAAGAAGGAAGGGGACCTCCGTCCCTGTGTCGATTATAGGCGCTTGAATGCCGTCACAGTGAAGAACCGCTACCCCATACCTCTGATCACTCCCTTGCTGGACAAACTCACCCATGCCACAATATACACCAAACTCGACCTCCGCGGGGCATATAATCTTATTCGCATGCGTGACGGTGATGAATGGAAAACGGCCTTCTGCTCACGACAAGGCCTATTCGAGTACACTGTCATGCCTTTTGGTCTATGTAACGCCCCGGCTACCTTCCAACACTTTATGGACGACGTTTTCAACGATATCTTGAACACTTATGTAATTGTTTATCTAGACGACATTCTGGTGTTCTCCACTTCCCTTGATGAACACATAACACATGTCAGAGAAGTATTGTCGCGACTACAAAGCAACGCCCTTTACGCCAAGCCCGAGAAATGTACGTTCCATGCCAATCAAGTCGAATTCCTGGGGTTCCATATCACGGCCAAGGGGCTCTCTATGAATCAAACCAAGGTTCGGGCGATCGACGAATGGCCGACTCCGACCAATCTCAAGCAGCTGCAGTCATTCCTAGGATTCGCGAACTTTTATCGGAGATTCATATCAGGGTTTTCTTCGGTTGCGGCTCCACTCACGGCACTCACTAGCCCTTCTGTCCCCTATGTATGGTCCACGGCTCAGCAATCTGCTTTCGATATACTGAAAACCCTGTTCACCTCCGCTCCGGTATTACAGCACCCTGACCCCGACCTTCCGTATATTCTAGAAGCAGATGCCTCTTCCTATGCATTAGGTGCGGTGTTATCCCAGACCTGTCCTACCACCAACCGTTTGCATCCAGTAGCATTCCACTCCCGCAAGTTCACGACTACCGAACTACACTACACGGTTACAGAAAAGGAACTGCTGGCTATTAAGGATGCAGTACAGGTCTGGAGACACCACCTTCTAGGTGCCAAACACCAAACCACAGTGTTTTCTGATCATAAAAATCTCCAGGACCTTGCTTCCTTGAAGTGTACAAACAGTCGCCAGGTTAGGTGGCATCTTTTCTTTGCCGCGTATGATTTTGTGGTCAAACACAGGCCCGGTGTTGGACACGGTAAAGCCGATGCCCTGTCCCGTTCACCTGGGGGGGAGACCCTTCCCTTTTTTCCGGACACCCTGTTGGGAAAGAATCATGTAATCTGTCTATGCACACCGACTCCCTCCTTGTTGTCCACTATCCGCCAATGGGCCTCTCAGTACCCGCAATCACTGGCGGAATGGGACCCGGTCATGCAAGATGGGTTGCCTTTCGTTCATGGGGGTAAACTCCTTCTACCCACAAGTGAAACCCGGAACCAAGCGCTGAACTGGTCCCACAACGCTGCCATCAACGGTCACCGCGGACAACTTCGCACCTTAGACCTCCTTAAGCGTTGGTGCTGGTGGCCTACGATGAAGCGTGACGTACGAGACTACGTCAATACCTGTGCGGTGTGTGCCCAGGGCAAATCGCGCAGGGGTCAGCCCTTGGGTCTACTCCTTCCTCTCCCGATCCCTCCACGACCTTGGCATATGATCTCCATGGATTTGGTCACTGATCTCCCCGCACTCATGGGTTTGACACTATTTGGGTCATAGTTGACTCATATGCCAAGTTTGCACGTTTTATACCCTGTAAGGGAATACCTTCAGCCCCTGTCTTGGCCAAACATTTCTTCAAGCATGTATTCTGTCTTTTCGGATTGCCCCATGTGTTGGTCTCTGATCGTGGTTCCCAGTTCACTTCCTGCTTTTGGCAGGCCCTGACCGCTCTGTTGGGCATAGATGCCCGATTTTCCTCTTCGTATCACCCGGAGAGTGACGGTCAGACTGAAAGGGTCAACCAAACGTTGGAACAGTATCTGCGCTGCCTGACGCTACAATACCAGGACACATGGCTCAATCTGCTACAACTTGCGGAGTTTGCCTACAACAATGCTCTGCACTCGGCTACCGGTTACTCACCTTTCTTTTCACTCTACGGTCAGCATCCTCGTACCCTCCCCATTCCAGACTTTTCCTCTTCCGACACCCCAGCCGCATCGGCTTGTGCCCGAGACATCGTATCTGTCCACGCTCAGACCTTGGTCCACTTACGTGAGGCACAGGCTTCCATGAAGGCGGCTGCTGACAAAAAGAGGGCTGTTCCGCCCGTTTACGGGGTGGGGGATAGGGTTTGGCTGTCCACTCGTCATCTACATATCCCTGGCTGCCGCAAACTGTTGCCTCGTTTTGTGGGTCCTTACAGAGTGGTCAAGGTTCTGAACCCGGTGGTGTTGCGTCTGGCGGTACCCTCCGCCTGGCGGATCCACCCGGTTTTCCACGTTTCTCTCCTTAAGCCTTGCCTTGGCCCTACCCGCTTGGTTTCTCCTCCTGCTCCCGTCTCTGTCTCTTCTCCCGATGTATTTGAGGTCCGGGCTATTTTGGGTTCTCGTGTCCATAGGGGTGTCCTGCAGTACTTGGTGGACTGGTTGGGTTATGGCCCGAGGATCGATCGTGGGTTGCTTCCCGGGATGTTCATGCCCCCCGTTTGTTGGCCCGTTTTCATCGTGACAATCCTTCGGGCCCACGCGGTCGTGGGCCTTTGGGGGGGGGCTCTGTCACCTCCCCGATCCTGCCCTCCTCCCGACACTTACCCGGCACCATCCGTTCCCGTACCCACCACCCACACCAACAGGGAAGACACGGCAGGCGGGATGTCCGAGGGGGCAGAACCACCTCTTTCCGCCCATTTCCGTGCTGGCGCTTGCCATGGCGTCTCATCCATGCCCGACGGCTCCGGTGTCGTCGGCTCCAGCTCCCGCGCACGGGGGAACCCGATCGCGTCTCGCTCAGACGATCACGTGAGTGGTCACGGGATCGTCTGTAGCCGACGCCGGCGTCCACATTGGACAAACACCAATCACTGATGGCGTCCGACCTCACGTGACGCTCCTGTGCGGTCACGTGCCCTGTCACGTGATCTAACTTTCCTTCAAAAGGAGCTGAGAGGAAACACTCAGTGCTTCACAGCTGTTTCTACCAGAGACCTGTTCGGCATTACCCTCTTTCTTCTGGCTACAGTTTGGAACTCGACCACGGAACGTTACTTGGACTTGTCTTGGATTTCCCTTTGGCTTCGACGTATCTTCTGGACCCTTGGAACTCTTGACCCCCCTTTCTGGCCCTGGAATTGCTCTGGATCACCCTTTTGTCTTGGCGAACTTCTAACCACACAATTCCTGTCTATCACGTTTTGTCTCCTGAGTCATTTGGGGTTCACCACCTGGACCTTGGATGGACTTGCTATCTGGTCACGCTCTGGCTACCGGTGTGAGTTGGAGGAAGTGCTGTACATCCCAGCCTGCTGTCGGTCTTCCCTCGTTGTCTATTCAGGTCTCCCACCTGTCCTATCATCCCCAGGGTAAGCTTTGTCGTTTTTCCTTGTTTGCTTGCACTGCCATTATTGTTCAAAGTATACCTGATCCTAACCTTTGCCTTACAGCACTCAGGGGTCCTTCCGGTGTTCCCGGTATCTGACTGACGACGCCACTCATCACCTGTGGCCTCAAAGATTGCTAGGGCAGTATTCTTTACCTGCTCGAGCGGTACTTGGGAACGGAGGTAGTTTATAGCTGCACGACCATCAAGGCGGATCACCAAGATCAGAACATTGTGATACCAAGCAACCAAAAACACTGTCCACAGATTCATGTCTCCAGTAGAATTGTTGCATATAAACAACCAGCTCCCACGTACATTGGGAGGGGTAATGCGCTAGACAGAGGTCTGCAACATGCACCTCTCCGGATGTTTTGGACTTTAATTCCCAAGATCCCTCTGAGTTGATGGGAGATGAAGTCCAAAACATCTGGACAGACTAAGGTTGCAGACCCCTGCCCTAGGCCCAATTCTCTGTATGCTCGTCCCTCTCCTAAGCTGCGGGGTCCCATCACACTCCCAAACGGCCACAAGATCAAACGTCCGATGGCGGCACAAAATGTATGTTTTAGTGGAGAGGTGCTGGATGAGTTTCTCCAACTTTCCTCACTTTTGTAAATCTCGTCTTAATTTTGGGAACCTTATGCAAAACATCAAAGGATTCTGAGTTACTTGGGGGGCGGGCGGATTGGGCTGTGCTGCATAAAATTATATTTATAGCGCGTTAGCTTTTGGTTAGTGATTCCATTGACCTAAAAGTGTTGCCAAGTTAATTGGCTTTTAGCAGCTGTTTGTTTTGGCTACCCCAGAGTTAGTCCCAACAAGACCGAGAACCTCCTTATTGGTACACCATCTCCATCCTTTCCTCTCACTCTCTGGTCGGCCTCCCTTGGGCAGCCTCTTACCCCCACCTGCGTGGCTAAAAACCTCAGGGTTATCTTTGACTCTACACTTTCCTTCTCTGCACACATCTCTGATGTCTCCAAAAAGTCTTATTGTCAAGGAGTTCCCCCCTTCTCACCTGGGTCCGTTCTTTGCGGAGTCCTTGGTCGCTGGCTTCTTGCGGACGGACCTGGTTTTGAATAAGGCTGCCTGAGTCTCTTCCAACTCCAGTGTGTGTTCAAATTCCGGAGCGCGGGATCCAGGAATCTGGGAAACTAAGAAGAGTGCAGCTAGCACACGAGTCCAGGAGATAGGAAGAAAGGGAAGGGCAAGGAACGGGTTAGATGGACAGGAACAAGGAAACAATGCCGCGAGCTACGGAGCACACATCTGGTCGCTACTTTGCAATAGCATTGAGACGTGCGGAGCCGTGGAGGGCGTGGTCTATTAATAGAGGATGCTACGTCCAGCGTGTGGAGCGAGAAAGGGGTTTCACGCTGGACGGCCATGTTGGGAGTATTAGGGAGTGCAAGCCCCGTTGTGACAAGGACCAGGAAGCCCAAAAGGGACGTGTTCTGCAGTTCATGACAGCATGCCTCCTCCGAAGACCCTTTCCTCCAGGTTGGCCCGGGTGTATGAGGTGAAATCTTCTGAGCAACCGAGGGGCCTTGATATTAGAAATAGGTTCCCAGGTTCTTTCACTAGGAGGGTATCCTTTCCATTCAACCAGGTATTGAAGCCGTCCCCGTTTATACCTGGAATCGCAAATCCGGGATACCTCATATTCCAGTTGGTTGTCGACCAGCAGAGGAGGAGGTCTACAGCATTTCCGGGAGGATGGAATGTAGGGTTTTAATAAGGATGTGTGAAAAACTGGATGAATCTTCTTCCAGGACTCTGGTAGTTTGATCCGGTATCAGACGGGGTTAATAATTTCCTTGATGGGAAATGGACCATAGTACCGGGGGGCCAATTTGTTTGGCCGTAGATGTCAGGGTAGTCATTTTGAGGACAACCATACTTGGTCACCGACTGCATAAGAGGGGCCTGGTCTTCTTTTGGAATCCGCATATCTCTTGGTCTGTTTTCTGGCCTTCTCTAAATATTCCTTGGCCTCCTGGTGTATGTTGATGAGGGTTTTGATCCAGGAGTCAACAGTAGGTACCGGTGTAGGATGAGGAAGAACAGAGGGTAAAACCGATAGATGGAACCCTTGACTACAAAAAAAAGGGCTGTTCTTGAGTGCTGAATGTTCGGAATTGTTGTAGGCGAATTCAGCCACGGGCATTAGGAGTGACCAGTATTCTGGACCTTGGTGGCGAAACATCGAAGATACTGTTCCAGGGACTGATTGGCACGTTCTGTGGCTCCGTTGGTTTGGGGGTGATACCCTGAAGAGAGGGCGCGTTGAATTCCCAGAATGCGACAGAGATGTTTCCAGAATTGTGAGACGTATTGAGGTCCTCGATCAGATATGATCTTGGAAGGAAGTCCATGCAGGCGGAATATGTGTTCCAGAAAGATTCCTACTAGTTCGGAGGAGGATGGGAGAAATTAGCCATATGAGTGAATAAGTCTATGGTAACCATAATAGTAGTGTATCCTCGGGAAGGTGGTAGTTCCACAGTGAAGTCTGTAGCAATGAATTCCCATGGCCTAGTTGGCAGTGTTGGTTGCAGTAGAAGACCCGCCAGTCTCTTGTTATCATGTTTATTTTGAGCACAGACAACACAAGCTTGGACGTATTGCTGTATGTCAATCTTCATCTTAGGCCACCAGAACTGTCTCTGTATAAGGCGGAGGGTATTGGTGATGCCACAATGTTCAGAGTGAAGGGTATCATGACAGAGGTTTATTATTCTCTGTTGTAATTTCTGTGTATGAATGAGCAGTGCATTGTCCTTGAATAAATATCCTTCCTTGGCTCTTAGATTCCATTGATTTCTCCTTGACATATCCTTCCATAACTCAGAGGATTGGGTTTGCGCTCTGATTTCTTCCAGGAGGTTGACTGCTTGAGCTACGAAGATCGTGGGGTAAAACATTTTAGGATATGCCTTATCTTCAGTGGTTACATAGTCAGGACGTCGAGACAAGGCGTCAGCAATCAGGTTTTGTGATCCGGGGACATGAGTGATGTGGAACTGGTACTGGGCAAAGAAGTAGGCCCAACGCGCCTGACGACTATTCCTACACTCCAATGACTGTAGAATCTGAAGATTCCGATGGTCCGTACGGACTTGGACTGGATGTCTAGCTCCCAGAAGTAGATTTTGCCATTCAGTGAAGGCTTGGCGGATGGCTAACAGTTCCTTTTCCAGGACGGAGTAGTGTGTTTCACTAGGAGTCAGGGTTTGTGATAGATAAGCAATGGGGTGTTCCAGCCTATCTTCTAATTTCTGCTTCAACACTGCTCCTATGGCATAATTAGAGGCATCCGTTTCCACTAGAAATGGTCGGCTTATGTCGGGTTGGGCCAAGATAGGAGCTTGTGTAAACTTTGCCTTCAAACGCTGGAACGCCGTTTCTTGCGGTGTAGACCAGATAAAAGGGGTGTCCTTCTTCAAGAGAGCAACGATCGGTTGGACAATCTCGAAAAGGTGGATATGAACTTCTGGTAGACATTGGCAAGCCCCAGGAAGGATTGAACTTGTTTCACGGATGTGGGAGCAGCCCATGCCAGAATGGCCTTTACCTTTGAAGGGTCCATACCAATTCCCTCTGGGCTAAGGATAAATCCTAGATAGTGAACAGAGGTAACGTGAAACAAGCATTTTTCGGGTTTGGCTAAGAGTTTGTGTTCACGGAGTCTTTGTAGTACTGCCTTTACGTGTTCTTCATGCTTTAGAGGGTCCTTGGAAAAGATCAATATGTCATCCAGATATACAATGACGAAGAGAAACAACATGTCAGAGAACACCCTATCCATAAAACGCTGGAAGACTGCCGGGGCATTAGCTAGTCCAAAGGGCATGACCAGGTATTCGTAATGGCCAAAGGGCGTTCTAAAAGCGGTTTTCCACTCGTCTCCTTCCTGGATACGGATCAAATGATAGGCACCCCGGAGATCCAACTTGGTAAATATTACCGCGCCTCTCACGGCTTCCAGGATATCCGAAATCAAGGGTAGTGGGTACCGGTCTTTGAGGGTGCATTGATTTAGGCCACGATAATCGAGGCAGGGTCTGAGTTCCTTGGTATCCTTCTTGGGAACAAAGAATAACGAAGCACCAGTTGGAGATTTTGAAGGTCTTATGGTGCCGTTTTCAAGGTTGGTATCCAGGTATTCTTTGAGGGCCTTTTTCTCAGGTTCAGAAAGGATGAACATCCTGCCGAAGGGAATCACTGCTGAGGGTTCTGTATCTATTGCGCAGTCTTCAGGCCTGTGTGGGGGTAAGGCCTGGACTATGGCAGTCGAAAACACATCAGCATATCCTTGGTAGGCCTCAGGGACTTGTATGATATTGGAAACCATGAGTGGTGTTTCTTGGTCTCTAGGCGGTTCCTTAGTGGTGTTAACGAAGGTTCCAGGAATAGACAATGAGACATACAGAACTCTGAGCCTAGGAATAGTGATCCCGCTGTCCAGTTGATGTATGGATTGTGTTTTTGTAACCAGGGCATACCCAATACTATGGGGTAGTGGGCTGACTTGATGATGTCGAACCTAATCAGCTCTTGATGGTGATTTATTGAGAGCTGGATCTCCTTAGTCTGCAGGCTTATGGGCCCTGAAGTGAGGGGTCTTCCGTCGATGGCTTCCACAGGCTGCATGGTACTTTGTGCATCGTATGGAATCTGGTGACTAACAACCCAATCTTGATTAATGAAGATCCCCATAGCTCGGCAGTCTACCAAGGCCAAAATGGAATAGGACTTACTCTTGGAGGGTGATAGAAAGGCCTGTAGTATGACCAATTTATTTTGTCCAGGAGAGTTCAAGGATTGGATTGATGTGGAGCAAACATCTCTCTCCCGAAGCTCTGCTCCATCTAGGATCGGGAGCTGGCATTTCCCGAACGCCGAGGTGGGGCTAGAGGACATTCCCTAACCAAATGTTTGTCCGAAGCACAATACATACACAACCCAATCCTTCTCATCCTTTCTTGCGGGGATATGGGTCCACGGAAGGCTCCCATCTGCATGGGTTCTGGTTCCGTGACTGAGCCTGGGTTTGTGTCCGTTCTGATGGTGCTCTCAAAGGACACCTTGGAAGGAATTCCCCTGAATTTCTTCTTTTCAGCCTTCCTTTCCTGGATACGGATGTCTATTTGCATGGCAAGGTCCATTAGTGCCTGGAATGAGTTTGGTCGAGCCACTCTGGCCAACTCATCCTTAATCTCATCATTCAATCCTCTCCTGAACAGGGTAAAGCTCGCCTCAGAGGACCAATCAGCTTCCTTGGCCAATTGTTTGAAGCGGGTCACATAAGTGAGCATATCCTGGGAACCCTGCTGAAAGTCTAACAGACGTTCCTGGGCACTATAGACCTGATCAGGGCGATCAAACATGTTTTTAAGGGCCTGTATGAACCCATCATAGTTATCAAGCAGGGCATCGCCGGAGTTAACGAGGGGTGTGGCCCAGGTTAAGGCATTCCCGGAAAGGTGGGGAATTATGAAACCCACCTTAGCCCTGGGAGTCGAAAAGTAATAGGGCTTAAATGTAAAGTGGACCAAACATGAATCCAGAAATCCACGAAGGGTTTTTGCTGACCCATCGTATTTGTCAACAATGCCGCCCAGCGAGACACTTTCCTTTGTGGTAGAATCCCGGGATAGGACCAATAGTTTGAGTGCGGCGTTTTCCGCCTTTAGATTCTGTACCTCGGTTGATAGCTCCTACATGCGACGCATCAGGTCCTGAACGGCAGCTTCCATGTCGCTTTCGAGTTCGGTCGGGTGGCGTCTCAAACTGTCAAGGAGTTACCCCCTTCTCACCTGGGTCCGTTCTTTGCCAGAGTCCTTGGTCGCTGGCTTCTTGCGGACGGACCTGGTTTTGAATAAGGCTGCCTGCGTCTCTTCCGACTCCAGAGTGTGTTCAAATTCCGGGGTGCGGGTTCCAGGAATCCGGGAAACTAAGAAGAGTGCAACTAGCACACGAGTCCAGGAGATAGGAAGAAAGGGAAGGGCAAGGAACGGGTTAGATGGACATGAACAAGGAAACAATACCGCGAGCTACGGAGCACACGTCTGTTCGCTACTTTGCAATAGCATTGAGACGTGAGGAGCCGTGGAGGGTGTGGTCTATTAATAGAGTACGCTACGTCCAGCGTGTGGAGCGAGAAAGGACTTTCACGCTGGACGGCCATGTTGGGAGTATTAGGGAGTGCAAGCCCCGTTGTGACAAGGACCAGGAACCCCAAAAGGGACGTGTTCTGCAGTTCATGACACTTATTGCACCTCCTTAGAGGTACTTTGCCTTTCCTCTCCTTCCCTCAAAAGCTGTCTCTGAAGCTCTGGTTCTCTCCAGACTGGATTATTCTAACAGCCTCTTTTTAAACCTACCTGTCTCCTCTCTCCGCCCTTTACAACTAATCCAGAACAGGACTGCAAGACTTGTCCTTGGCCTCAAGCCCTGGGATCGTATCTCTCCAGCCCTGAAATCCCTTCATTGGCTCCCAGTGGATGCAAGGATTAAATTAAAAACCCTCTGCATTGTCCACAAGGCTTTCTGAGGACTGGGTCCAAAATACCTTCAACTATCCCTCCGTAAATATCTCCCCTCTTGAGCCCTTCAATCCTTTACTTATAACCTCAGGGTCAGTCGTTTTGCAAAGAAACGAGCTGGGGGTAGATCTGTCTTCAGCTAGTGCCTCCCTTTGGAACAGGCTCGCGGCCAACTTGAAACTTGAGCAAAACCATCTCCTGTTCCAGAAGCACCTCAAGACCTTCCTCTTTGCCTCTGCCCCCCTTCTTCCCTGTTGACCTGTTTTTTCTCTTCGCATTGTGCACCTGTCCACCGTCTATTATTCGGGCCCATGTACCTGCTCACCCTGCCACCGTCCTGCACTGCCTCCAGGCCACCTCCTGCACTAGTGCTCTGTATCTGTAACCCATACAGTCCCCCTCCCACTTTCCTTCTGCACTTATCAGATTTACCTTATCTGACTAACTTTCACCTGCCACTTGCTGGCTGCACTACCATGGTTTATCGCCCATATTTATTTAATATTTATTCAGTTTTTCTCTCCTCTGCACTTTCCACTCCCCCGTGCACTTTCCCCCTTTACCTTTTCCATGCACTTGCGCTTTCTTAAAAGTCACTGGGCCTAGTAAGATCGCTGTTTTTCTCTTTCTTTGTTGTTTGTTCTCCCTTGTTCCCCTCCTTTTTGCCTGGTCACGCCAACACTTGTCTTTGTACTTCACTGCTACCTGCTGAACCAATGGTTGTACCTATAGTGCACGAATTGCTCTGTTTGAATTTCTATGAGCTAATTGTTGCTACATGGATAGAATTAATGGAGTACTCAGAACTGTGAACATTAGCCTGAGTTGCTTCCGGGTTTAAATGCAAATGTTGGCATGTCCCACACTTGGGTCAAGCTGTAAACATTAGCCTGAATCGCATCTGGATAGAAATATGAATGTAAATGTCAACACGTGTATCACTGTGTACCCTGCCTTCCTGTTCCCATGCTGTTGCTATATATCTGTATCCCCCCAACCCTGTCGCTGTAAGCCCAGCCCCGTCTCTATGTGTACGTGTGTCCCTATGTTCCCTGCCATCATGTTCATGTGCCTGGTCTTGGGCGCTTTAAAGATAACCATCATATCACATCACTTCGCTTGCTCTCTACTATACACCATCATTCAACTAGAACACACCTATACCCCTAATTAATTCGGCCTAGCTGTTCACATACGAATGCTACCCCATGAACACCTCATCACCCTAATAAAACGCAGCTAGCCGAGCACATTCCGGCCTAGTCGCTCACATATGCGTTCTTCAGGCCTAACCCAGCCAGAGCCTAGTCTGGGTGTCTGTCCGCCCACCAGACTGCACACATCCAACTGATATCTTCAGCACCACACTTAACACTAGGATACTTGCTAGGATGCGTTAAGCAATTACATAATCTGCACACATATCTGGTGCACCCACATACCCTAAGACTCTCTCTTTCTACTGACCACAACTACGTTTCCGAGGGAGTTGAACCTACCAGCGCTTTGAGGTCATACCAATGATATATAGAGCGGTATATAAATGTCAAGCAACATAACATACGCACAGTAAACTGCAACATTCGCTTGGGGGAGAAGCTGGTAACAATGTCGACTCAGTACTTCATACTATACCATAGCTCCCCACCTTTTTTGTTACCAAGGTGGGTGAAAACACGGGATTTTCTTTTCGGCGGGTGAGGGGCCCATAGGAGTGAATGGGCTAATGAGGGGTTTGGCGGTGATTCGTCTGCTTTCAAGGCGGGTGACACCCGCCAAAAGCGGGTGAGTTGAGAGCTATGCTATACACCTTTCTCCAGCCCTCGTGAACCGAACGTCATCATAAAAAAGAATGGCGGCTTCCAACGCTAAAACTTTTACTGTGTAAAAAACTGAATTTTGCTAACTGCACCCGTATTTAAACAGAAGTAGTTTAGCGCTCTCCTCCTCACAAACAGGAAGCAGCGCATTGGTGGGATTAGAGAAACATTGCCTAAAATGACATGCCGGATAGACATCTTAGAACGGCACATTACTGACTGCCCTCAATGGGCGTTGCCTTGTGGTGACTTCCGGTCGTTTGACGTACATCGATGTTTTCTGTACTGACGTCACGTTACGAACGTTACTCCTGTGTAGCGTAGCTCTGATGCTGCGGTAGGCGGGTGGAACGCCTACAGGGGCGTGACCCGTTGGACGCATTGTGGGCGTGACTTTTACGCTACGGTGGGCGTGTGTTTGTGGGTTGCGGAGGCCGGTGCTGCTTGGAGCCGGTGATGGCGGAGAGGGGCGGGGGGGCTTTGCAGGGTGTGCTGCCACCCGAGGTGCGCGAGAGCTTGGCCGAGCTGGAACTGGAGCTGTCCGAGGGTGAGAGATGGGAGGAAAGCATTCCGGGAAGAGTTTATTGGGGAGGGGGAACAACATCTTGGCCGAGGTAAAAGGTGTCATAAATCAGCCTATCTAGCAAGCCCCCTTCTCCGGTAGCATTGCCATCGAGACCTAAAATCTCGATTAAGCGCGTTCAGCTCAAATGGGTTTCTGTCTATAGATACCACCTTCTACGCCTCATCCCATTAGCACTTACGCTGCACTGCCCACAGCATTTGTTTATTCCATGCCATGTATTGCTCATCTCACAAACTTATGTGCCCTGCACCTGTCAACTGTAGGGGATGAAGTGAACCCATTACCTGTTATGTATAGGGTTTCCACACGAATGTTTTTCGAAATGACCCTTCAGAGGTTAACTTTAGGATTTTGTTAAGAATAGCTACTTTAAGCAGAAGGGCCTATGATCCATAATGATGTCATGTGTGGACCACATGACATTTCATGTCAGTTGTATGCGTTACCGCACCTGATCAATGATTTAACGTCACCCATCGGCTCCGGTTGCTGCGGGGTACCATACGTGTTGAGGATTTTACAACAATAGACAACATACATGCTACTGTGTTTTGGTCCAATGCAGTACTGCTGATACACGTATGTATGTCACGATCTGCTACTGTCTTTGACGGATGATAAACATTCTTCCGAGGATAATGGCTTGACACAGTGTGGCAACTCCAAGGGAGAAGCTGTAACACATGAATCCTCATTCACAAACTTGGGAAACTTTTGCAATCTTTCCTTTATAAAATGCATGTTTCTGTGCACCGTGAAGGTTTTTTTTCTGCTATAGGGAGTAGCCTGGGTGTTGGGGGGGAGAGGGGGGCAGACTGTTATTTGTAGTGTTTTTATGTTAAAGGATATATTTCCATGTTTGTGGCGTTGTATCACAGACTAGCACAGGTTTTCATCTAATTGGGTTTCTGTGAGACTGTAGCATGCATTGAATTCATAATGACAGTTAATGTAACATTAAGATCGTGCCAAGGATGCCCATTATTTGTGGTAATAAGTTGCCAGCAGAAGCAATGTGTGTTGGTTGGGTGGTGTACTTTGGGAGTCTGAATAGGTGGCTAGTGGACTTTGTCTCAGGGTTTGAAATGTATGAGAGAAGTAAGGTCAGGCGTGCAACTAGACTAACATTTCAGGGTGCTAACACTTCAAATTTTTGGGAGAGGGGTTTAAAATTAGAGACTGTTGGAGAGGGGCAAACATACGTGTGTGGGGGAAACTAACTTCTTTGTACATTCTAATGAGACTATTATAATGCAATTTCAGTGTTAAACGCATTTAACTCTCCTTCACGTCTGACACAACACATTTTTGTGAGAATGAGCAGTCCTGTCCCACAACCCTTCTAATCACTCCACTGACATGCATGTACTAACACCCCATCACAATTTCAATTGCCTACAAATGTATGCATACAAATGCAGCTGCTAGTAATGGAATGCTTTACACTAGTAATTACCAGTCCTTAGTTAATTGTGCAGCCACTGGCAATGTTTATTGTCTGTGCATTTTCCTATCTTGCCATGGCTTTGTAGGGCAGCCAGGTAAAGTCAACATATCCCAGAATTTCCCTGGGGCTGGGGGGTGCTTGAAGCCCAATGGTCGTTGCGCCACTGATTATGGTTATGCTGTGCGATAGCAGCTATAAGGTGGTAGTGCGCTTTGTACCTGCACGATTGTTTGCACGTTGTGGGTTCCGCCTTCCTTTCCTCGCAAAAGTAAATTAATTGCAGATGATAAAGAAGAAATTGTATGGCACTTACCTCATCCCTATCATTTGTGCAGAATCCCTTGTATGTTTGAGGGAATCCCTGGCTTTCCCACTCTGTGTGTAAGATGTTATCTGGTTCGTGGGAACGATTGGTTTTAGACACAGGGAATTGGTAATATGGTGACCATAAAGGGCTTTTGTTAGAGCATGACCAAAAATCGTGCTCCTTTCATCAAGCATTGTTTCACTGGGGGACTGGTCACAAAGATCTGTTCTGAAGCCTGGCTTTCAGCAAATGTTTGTGAACATTGCACACTTTATTGTGCAGAGCTAACGTTTTTGATAAAAAGTTTTATAATGGAGTTTGACTGTATAAAAATTTACTTTTTTACGCAAGTGTTGCTCCCACAATTTGTTGTAAAAGAAGAGAGATTGCCCTAGGTAGCCCCCTCTTTGTGCTATCCTGCCCCACTCCAACACAACCACACAGAGGCTACTGTCACAATGTTCAACATACCCTTCGTTCCAGTCTATCCTCCTTCCCAAAGGTGGGCTAAATGCCTAGCTGGGGCAGGTTTTGGGGCAGAGAATAGTGCCATACTCTAAGTAAGGCTCTCTAGAAAGTTGGGTCCTTGAATTGTATGTATTTATTATTTTTTATTTGTTTATTTATATAGCACATTTATATTCCTTGCATTTAGTGCAAGAGAAACTACTATCCCTGAGCACCTGACAGGCTTACTATTGGAAGGCGATATTGCTGTGGGTCTACCTTGAGTATCTGTGTATCAATTCTTATTACCCTTGTGTGTATGTTAAACATTAGAGGCTATCACTATTTCCCTACACAAGTTTTATCACCAAACTAACCAGTATTTGCAATATGCTCTTGCTCTGTTGTTTAACATTTATGTAAATGTATGCTCTTGTAGATATAATGAACATTACAAACAGTATAGCAAAACAATATAGCTCCTAATATCTGCCATAAAGTCATTGAGTTGATTCTCAGCATCCTACTCTTCTATTCACTGCTAAAATGTCGAACATAACCTTCAACGATCAACAATATGTGGGTTGCCACACCGTGACAGAGTAAAACTTAAAATCATACTTTTTAATTGTGATGCTTTAGACTGGTGGGCTGTGGGACAGATGAGGTTATACAGACCAACAGCTGAACAACCCATTAGATGGAAAAGGTTACAAAACTGTAAAAAGTCCATAGCTCCAACCTAAAGGCAATCTACTGCAGTTATGGGTGAAAAATTACACGCAAACCATTTTTTAAAAAATTGTTTATTGGCTAATACACTGATCAACCTTAACAATATTACAACATACAATAACATACAGTACATATATAATCAATAATTGCACACACAAAAATTCAGTCCATTACACATATACAATCAAAAAGGTGTCTTAAAACTAATTTTAAAAAAAGAGAGAAATTCATACTTTTTCTAACCAAAATTTGATATTAAGGCACAGTTTCAGTATTATTTCCCTGGCTTTCTTCATGCAAACCCAAACAATTTACACAGCTCACAGTGGCTATAGCCAATGAAACAGAAGTACAACTCAAGCAGTTTTTCCAGAATAACTAATTATCAAGCTACCTTTTTCCAGGAATTTAGCAAAGTTTGTTTGTTTATTTATATTGCGCACCAGACCCAAGGGTATTCGGGGGCGGAGGCAGAAAGAGGGTTGTTCAATTTAGGTTACATGTTACAAATAAACAGGGTTACAGCTACGGTTACAATGCTGTAGACATGTGGTGTAAAAAAATCACAGAAGTATGTACAGTGAGTTAACAAGAATGCAGATGTGCAGAGCAAATATGCAAAATGACAGTAGGGCGAAGTTAGGCATCATGATCTTTTAGCCATTGGATCAGATTGGATCTGAATTGCTGGTAAGGGAGATCTTCCCTTAGAGCAGTTGGAAGGGAGTTCCACAGTTGTGCCGCTTTAACAGCGAAGCTACTCCCGCCAGATTTAGTAAGTTTGAATCTGGGTACTAACAAAAGGTTGGAGTTAGCTTTTCGTAAGGGGCGAGAGCCTGTTTGTCTGGTGAATCTATCTATAAGGTATTGCGGGGCTGCATGGTTGAGGCATTTGTGTGTAAGGGAGGCTGTTTTGAGGAGGATTTTGTCTTTATTGGAAAGCCAGTTGGTAGATCTCCTAAGGTCTGATATGTGGGCATTTTTTGGGAAGTTTAGGGCGGCTCTCGGCATTATTTTGAAGTGTCTGAATTTTGGAGGTGATGTATTTGTTACTGCCTATGTAGAGGGTGTTGCAGTAATCTAGTTTCGACAGGATTATACCATAAGCTTAGAACTTAAGGACGCACAGTAAAGGATTAGATGATAGAGTATCAATAGATCCCTCTTCTCCACAAAAACGACACATGGTGAGATTGGAATCAATTAACTTGTGTCTTCTCAGGACTTCCCGAGTTCCAAATTGATGCCAACAGAATCTTGCAATATATTGTCTAAGTTTTGGACAAGGGAACAGTCTCCAGTAGGGAGCAAGAGACCCCAAATACTTGTGTTCATGAGACAAATGCTGCATGATTTTCAGATCATGTATTATTTTTTTTTCTTAAGTGCACATGGTTAAATTAACCTTTCGCACTACATTAAGACCATAACAACATAAGATGAATTACAAACATTCAATTGCACACAATAAAAAAGGGAAACATTGTACGGTACAACTTTATTTGGCCGAAAAAAGACCATCAAAGTACATCCTACAAAAACACTTCTAAAAATGAGGGTACAATTCTGATACAGAATTACAAAGAATCATCAACATAGAAAGCAACGGGGCAGTGCAAACAATCCGCCCCCTCCCTTGAAAACCCTAAACATATCTTTGGGCCAATAATCCGGTCCCACCATCCCCTTGCCTCCGCCAAGACACATGGCGCCTCGGGCCCAAGGTAGTCAGATTAGCCCCTGAGAGGGGGCTATTACTGGAACAGACCCTAGTATTTGCTATGGCAGATCTGAAGAGGGCCACAGAGCTTAAAAAAGGGGCGTACTGATTGGAGTCCCACTCTTTGATGACTGGCCTGCCCGTCCACAACCTCCCATAACCCTGAGCGCTGTACTACGATTCCAGAAAATCAGTTTAATGCTGTCCAGGGTGTTCTTGCCCATACTAGTAATTCTGCTGCACCCCGCCAAAGCCTCTCTGCATACAAACGGGCAGCCCCCTGAGGTTCTCAGCCAATATAAACATTTATTAAGTAGAGCATCCCTTGGCTCCTTCTTGACTGCTGCCAGTTTGGGCACCCCCTGAAGAAAGACTATAGAGTGTTTGGGCTTTCCTTGTTCAGGAAACTTGAGCTGACCCCCCAACTTCCACAAACCCTGAATGTTGGGTTCAGTGCATTCAGGCCCCACGGAGGCAGAGGCCAGAGCAGGGTTTTGGTGAACAGTAGTCCCTTTGGGGGTGGCCAGTACCAGAGGGACCTGTGCAGGTAGAGATTCCAGGGGACTTTCCTGGAGTGGCAGCTTATGCCCTTCAGCTGCTGAAGTGGTGATTGTTGGCTCCTCCTCCTGGACAATTCCACCTCCCTTACTTTGGGCCTCAAGCAGGGTTTGTAGCAGATCCTAAATGATGGCCAGTTCTGCCAGAACTTGGGTGCACCCACACCCCCTATAGGGGGGCACCTCCTTGGTGAATCAGTCAGGGGTCAAAATGGGCTCATGGTTACGGTCAGCAGTTATTCGGTTAATGTCCTGGACCATCCGTATAGGGGTCACACAGAGGGGGGGGTTGCCCCTAAACTTGTAGACGAAAGTATCACTCCATGAGCTGTTGTGGGAGCTTGAGGAGGGATTGCCCCTTTGAGCAGTTTGTATCAGATTGTCCCCTGCAGCCAAGCGGGATGACACAAGGGCTGAGGGGGTACCACGGGTAATGAGATCGATGGTAGTGGCCGGGACTACAACCATATTTTGGATCGAAGATAGACTTAATTCCGGATTGCTGCCAGAAACTGCCCTGACTTGCAGAGGTGGTTCCGACCATAAACCCTGGGCCATTCCTTGGGGCAGATTATGTATGACTACTGAGGTGCCAGGGGTAGACAAGTGCTGATTGAATATAGACTTAGTGACAGACAAACCTTCAGATGGCCAAATGGCCCCCGTGTTGATGCCTGCTGTGGTGGTTGGCCCCCCGCCCCCTGAGGGCGCTATTTCCTTAATATCAAAGTTTTGCGCTGAGATTTCAGCATGGGGGATTCGTGACTAGTGGGTGGAGGGCAGAATAAGAGCGGGGGAAACGGGGATAAAGAGCAGACTTTCCTAGGGGCCCACCATTCGCCTCCATCGTGGACCTCCTCCCGTGCTCACCTCCGTATTCTGTGTCCTGTGTCCCGTGTCCAGTTCTGGTCCCTCGAGGCTTAACACTCCCGCTGCGCTGAACACCACGCGGCGCTAAACACTGCGCCCTTGCCCCACCGCGGACTTCACCGCTGCGGGGCTGGGAAGGTGCTGGTAAACCCAGGGGGGGGGCGTGGCCAAACCAGGAAGCGAGGATTCCCTCCGGGGAATGCACTAAACACTGCGCCCTTGCCCCGCCGCGGGCTTCACCGCTGCGGGGCTGGGCAGGCGCTGGTAAGCCCAGGGGGGGCGTGGCCAAACCAGGAAACGAGGATTCCCTCCGGGGAACGCGCTAAACAGTGCACCCTTGCCCCTATGACCAGCATAAATAAACACAAGACAGAAAAAAAGGACCTAATCACTCAATAAAGGTTTCACCTTTTCCCAAATGCAATACTCCCCCGCGGTAAGGACAAGAGCTTCTGCCCCGTACAAAAGACTCCAAAATTGATCGGACCATATTTTACAATATGGCGCATACCCCTTATCATGCGTAGGTTGGAGTCTAGAGCCAGTGGCGGCTGGTGACTTTGAAAGGTGGTGGGGCGTACATTGCCATGTCCGAATTTGGAAGCGAGTAAGCGCAGCGAGATAGCCCGCACCACATCAATAGGGGTGTGGAGGGGTCCTCCCCTGTGAAAATCTTTGAAAAATGGCTTCCAAAATATGCAATTTACTGTCCAAACCCACAGAAATATGACATAAAAAGCATTAGGTTTTACATAATAATGGTGGTACATTATTTTCATATGTGCAAGTGTGATGGTGTATTTTACAGCAAATTTGTATTGAGAATAGCTGGTACTATGGTGTATGCTTAAAACTAATTATATAGATAACCACTAATGCTGTAAGAATATAATTTTGTCATGCTGTTACTGGCATTAATGTGCGTTCATCCTCTTACTAAGGTGGGTTGTTGGGCATGTTCTAAAAGGGGAGAAACTAAGCTAAAATATTACTGGTTTAACACTCAATTAAAAATATTAGTTTTCAGTGTAACTGCTGGGTCCCCTGACTGAAATACTATTGTGGACAAGTGAGTACATTGAAAATATAGTAGTACCAGACTAACCAGACAGTATTGTATTTGTACAGTTATGGAGAAATTGGCATAGGAGGAGGGACAGACAACTTGTAGGTGTTGATTGATTATTTACCCACGGCAAAGCTAATCGCTATGGCCATTCCCACTCACTTCACGCCCGCTCTTCCCTGTGCAAAATACATCCTCCTGAGAGCTCTTGGAGCTAGCTTCATCAAGCATTACCATCAAACTTTGTGCCTACCAGTGTTTTTTCAAAGAAGTCTTCTGAGCGTTAATGACGTAATAGGAGCTCTAAAAGCACTACTGGCATTATAAAAATTTCTTCACCAGGTCAGCCTTCAGGTACTCGATTTAGAAGCACTATTTGACATTCACTGGTTGAAAACAAGCACTGGCAAAGCCAACAGTTTTCACTTGTGTATAAGTATTAGGCATTTGCCTGGCAGTGCTAATAGAATCCCAGGTACTCGCACCATTTTGCACCTTCTACCATCAACGGGCAGTTAATGCTACTATGAAATTGTCTGGCAAGTGTCTGTCCCATGCCTACATAAAAGCCCAAACTGTTGGCACTGACAATGCTTGCTTTCAAAAGAAATGGAGACCACTCATGATAAATTGCTCCCAGCTTACCAGGCTACAAGCAGATTTTTGCACTTGCAGCTTCACACCATCGAATTGTGCCCCCCCCCATGCAGTTTGATATTCTCTTATGGCGAGAAGTGCCTTATAGGAGGACCCACCCATTCACAGGCTGGCAAACTTTATAAGAATCAACAAATTAATAGGAGCCAGAAGCACACTTAAAGTAAAGCAGCTTCAGGCGCCCTGCAACCAAAACATAAGAAACAATAAATGCACAAGGCTGGTCTGCAAAGTGGTGTATTCAATTTTGCTTGAAGACGTGAACACGATTTTGGAGCCAGCATGAAAGTGTCTACTTCAATGAAAGCTCAGGTGACACACACGACCTAGAAGGTTGTAATGCACAGATACTGCAAACGATGCTTTGTTCCAGGAACCTGATGCATTCACTTTGGCATTACTGTGCTGGATTGCCAGGGCAAATAAAACAGTTACCAAAACATGCCCATAGCTAGAACACACACAAATGCACAAAAATTGCATAACAAATTGACAGAACTGGGAGCGAGAGTTGCGAGCCAGGGCTGCTTGAGGCCAGCTATAGGACACGTCCCTCCCTGCATGGTTTTCAAAATGCCATCTCATATATTTTGAAAACCGTGCAGTGGAGTCGACAGTGTCGGTGATCCATGACGAACAACAGTCGTAACAGTTGGTGTTCGTCATGGGTCACCAACACCGTCACTCACTCGCTCGATCCGCCAAAGACAGTATTCATATAAATTATTTTTTTTTTATTTTTTTTTTTTATTTGATTGGCTGATTAAATCAACCTTTCAAAAGAAAAACTTTTATATTACAATACATTTCTTACAATACATTTCTTAACATGTGACAAATACAAATACAAAATGGAATCATCATAGTCATAAAGGAATTTAGGAACAAGAAATCGACCGAAAAAAAAAAAAGAGAAGAATCCACATTTAACAACAGGCCACTTATGCTACATGGTTGTGTGGCAAGATTGTTTTTATAAACTGTGTAAGTGCAATGTGGATTACAGTTCGATTACTCGTGATTAAAATGGTCCAGATTTCAGATTCAGAGCGATCACAAGTTAGTTGCAATAAATTACTAAAAAAGCGTTCACGCAATCCATTTAAAACAGGACAGTTTACTACTAAATGTGTCAGGGTTTCTGTTTGTTTTTTGTTTTGGCAAAAACGACAAAATCGGTGTTCTTTAGAGATTATACCTCGTCTAGCAAGGATTTGATTTGTTAAATGCAAATTTAGACGTGTTCTCAACATTGCAGCGCGGACAAAATTTGATGGGCACTTCAGCAGGTAACTAGCCATTTGCTTATACTTTTTTGGTGGAAACAGATTCGAGTCATAGTCCGCATAGGTGGAGCATAATTGATAAGTTGTAATCCAATCATGCCAATACATTTTTTTCTTTGCTTTATCAGGGTTACTTAACAGCAACTCAATTGAAACGTCAGCTTCCACCAACCATCCCAAGATGCTCTTTACCCACTCCTTGGGGAAGGCATCATGCGATGAGCGCATATAAGTTGCTAACGTTCTCAAAATATTTGGCTTTCCAAAACCAAGAAGACATTTCCGGTAAAAATTACACATTTTCCACGCCACTACCGCAGACAATGAGATTAGTCCCAACTCGTACCTTAAAAGGCACATCGGAGTGCACTTAGGTAAGGAGAAGATTGCCTTCCAGAATTTACCCTCCAGTAAATCCCAAAGGTCCCTTCGCCGTGGCTGGAAGGTTTCTGCTCCATAGGAAACAATCGGGACAACTTTCTGATTATAAAATGTAACTATGTGAGTAGTAGTGAATTTACCAAATCTGTACAAAATTATTCTTGCCTGTGATAACATCAAAATTTTTGCTCTTAATGTGTCAAGATAAATTTGATTTTTCACAGTACCGGAAAAAGGTAGACCCAGATATTTATAACTGGGGACAAGTTTTAAGGGCGAGTTCTTCAAAACCCATTGATAATTGCCCATTTTTTTGTCTTTTCTCTTTTGGCATATCACTATTTGTGTTTTGCTGACATTAATTGTGAGATTATTCTTGTCAATATACGTCTCCAGTTTAGTCAACAAGTTCTGAAGCCCTCGCGGTGTTTGCGATATTAAAACCAGGTCGTCGGCATAAAGCAGCCATATGATTTTTTGCATGCCTAGTTTAGGAGCGTCTGAGACTGCCTCTTCAAAGGAACTACCGATGAAGAAGAGATTAAATAGAGTAGATGCTAAGATGCACCCTTGCTTAAGGCCCCTTAGAGTGTCAATATTTGCCGAAAGAATACCTTCAATGGACAACCTAACTTGCATGGATGTATTGGAGTGTAACATCTTAATTATTGTTAACACTGAGGATGGGCAGCCATAGTTTTCCAACTTTTGGAATAATAGTGCTCTGTCTACCGAATCAAAAGCAGACCGAAAGTCCACAAAAGCCATGTATAATGGTTGATTTAGGTGGGCATATTTAGATTTAATCATGTTCAGCATTATCAAGTTTACAGAGGTTCCTAGTCCCGCCACAAACCCAGTTTGAAAAGGATCTCTTTTAAAGGAGACCGCTGACCATCTGGTTAGTTCTTGCAAAATGATGCGGCTGTATAGTTTACTAGGCGCATCTAATAATGCAATCGGTCTATAATTCTCCGGAAGAGAGCGGTCACCTTTTTTATGGATCGGTACAATGAGAGAGTGTTTCCATGACAAAGGGATTTCCTGAGTGATGTTGATGTTAACAAATATCTGATATAAGATCGATGTCCACAAGACTGGATGTTGCTTGAAAGTTTTGTTCGACAAACCATCAGGTCCAGGAGCTCTAGAAGGGCTAATTTTATTAATAAAATGAAGTGTGTCGGCTTTGGAAATAGTAATATGAAACGATTTTTGAGGCAATGTATTGTCTAATTTCACGGTGTTAGGCGGAAGCGCGTACATTTTAGAAAAATGGCTAAGCCAGGTTGCCTCCGACACACCCTGCGTTTGTGATAATATTTGGATCGGAGATAAGGTGTTAGTAATTACTTTCCAAATTTGTGTCACATTGCTGTTACGAGTCAACATCAGCATTTGCTCACCATCACCCTGAAACAGTTTACTCCGATGCTGTCGCCGCCAGTTTCTATATGTGATCTTAACTTTCTTAAGTACTTCAAACCTACTGCACAAAGGTAATTTTAATGCCTCCCTTTTCAGAAGTCGATACTCAGTTTTTTTGTTTCTGATTTCCAGATCGAACATATGTATGTGCTTAGACGCCCTGGGCTTGCACATTGTAGTATTGGAGAAGTGTTGCATAAGGTCATAGTAAGGAACTAAGTTGACTTGGGAACTGTGTCGTGAATGACAAAAGGCTGTACGCAAAGAATCATCAAATTTCCCAAGGCTGGTTTCATCCCAATTTAGGCGGTTTAAGGAATTGGATACCGTCATATGCCCCCGGTCAGTTATAGAAGGAGTCTTTAAAAGGGAGCCACCAACTGCCCATTCCATGGAGAGAGTACAATGGTCACTATTCGAATTATGCTCAATTTTGAAGGATTTGATTTTAGAGAACAGCCTATCGTCAACATAAATATAGTCAATTGAGACTTTTTTCCATCCCTGTTGCCACGTATAGGCCATTCCACCAATATCGAATTTACTTCCATTCAGCATACAAAACCCTCTGGAGAGCATTAAGTTCTCCCACAACCTTTGCCTGATGTTTCCTTGCAATGTATTGCCCTGTAGACAGTGTAAATTTAGATCTCCAGCAACAATAGTGTGCTTGATATTTGGAGCTAATATGATGAAATCTAACATGGTGGATATATCAAGTAAGAAATTTCGCATCTCAATGCCTTTGGGATTCCAGTACAAGTTAATAATCGCATACAAGGTCATTGCTAACGATATAATTGTCAATTGTGAGAAGGAATTTGGAGCAAATGAGAAAATGATTCTTATTTGTGAGGATAGTTTCGCGGCAGTCAGAAGGCCAGACATCGGCCGACCCATCATACCTTTAATTGCTGGTAGAAAATGTAAACCATGGTTATTCCATAAAGGGGCAGATAAAAGCCAGGTTTCTTGCAAAAGGATCACATCATACTTTGAGAAAGGGTCTTGTATATTATTAATTAAATGACGATAGCCGCGAGTGTTCCAAGACACTAGAGTTATAATCCGCGCTTTATTGACCTTGCATGGAAGTTAGCTTCTGGAGTCACAATTACAACAGCATTGCTTCGAAGTGACTACAGCAGTTTTATTCTCAATGTATCTTTGTGCCTTGTTGAGTTCATTAGACGTTGACTTTATCCAGGATTCTACACAAAGAGGGCCACTAGTAGGAGTCACGGGTCCCAATAACAATATGAATCCAAGCTCTAGTAATTGAGCTTTGGCGTCCCATATCAGATTCCTGATAACACGGGACGTCAGCCAAATACAAGCTGTACTCACAACATTATCATTGAGAAACTCCACCTGAGCAATGTCAGCCGATCCGATATCTTGTAGCATAGGAATATCAGAAAACACCTGTAGGATACTGTGTCTATTAAGTACATACTGCGGAAATGGTGCAGGTCGACAGCCCAACACTAGAGCAATGTTGAATTCTTTATCTGTTTTTGTTTTCAATATAGATTTTAACAAAGGTTTATTTGGGTCTAAAATTGAATCAGTAGGACCAGGTTGTTTTGTTTTAGATCTTAAGGAATTTATTAGCAGAGCAGTTTCTGTTTCCTGACTTGGAAGCGGTAAATCCAATGACGATGTCGTTTTATCATCCGCACATTTAAACGTAACAATACGTTTAGGTACCTGAGGGGTGGAAGTTGTTGATACTACAGATTCAAGTATGGGAGCTTTGAGAGTCGGTAAAGTTGTAAAAGCACTCATGTAGGCATCAACTTCATTTCGAATTTCCAATCGTCTTCTTGCTAGCATCTGTTGCTCACAGCTAGCAGAAGAAGGCAATGAAGGTATGAGAGGTTGCGTCAAGGTGCAACTATTACTGATTTCCCTGATAGCGCCCTGAGGTTTCACACCTGCTGTATTTGTTGTATTAGAGGAGGACTCGAATTTTGACCCAACTGGCTGTTCAGATTGTAACTGTTGGATTTCAGCATGATCTTGCTGCTTTCCAGCAAGTTCGTAATTTTGAACAGCCTGCACTAGGTGATCTAATGGCGCATAGGGTTCAGCAGCAACGAGATTTTTATCAGCACAATCGAGCTTGAGTTTACGCAGCTGATTCAGATGCGCATATTTTTTGGTAATAACACAGGAAGTTTTCTGGGCCTGTTTTTTCGGTAAAGTAAGCCTACTAAAAAAAGATTTAGAGCTTGCTGAGGTGGGTATTTCAGTATTTTTAATGTTCTTAGCTTTTTTAGGTAGAACAGACTGTTTAGTTTTCGTTGTTATGGATGGTTCCTTATTGGTCAGACAAGTCTTAGAGCCCAAAATGGAGGATTTTTTACAAAAATATTTTGAATGGGGCTTGAGGGGGTTCAGTTGACGTCAGATCTTCAACATCCTCAATAACTTCTGTAGTTACCTCTCTAATGATTTGACCAATATAAGGAAGTGAGCACAGAATTCCAGAATTGTCCACAGTAATTGGGGACAAAGGATCAGCTCCTTGTTGATTCAAGCTCACATTTGCCCCCAGACTATGTGACCTTATTAGCGGTGCAGAGTTAGGAACAGAGGATAAATCAACCACAAGATTAGGAGCTGACGTTAAATCCACCACCGGTGGACCAACCACAGTGTTAGGAGCTGAGGTTAGATCCACCGCCGGCGAAGACATGATGGGCGATAAACACTGATCAACTGTCGGCCCTGGGTTCCAAGGGTTGGCCTTTATATTCATGCCTTGACTAGCCCAGATTATTTCCTGTTTGGCCTGCCAATCCAGCACTGATAGTAATTGCGAGCTTTGTACATCTAGTTTGGAATTCAATGTATTAAATAAAGTCGTCAAGGTTTGCATTGTTAGGTTCATAGCACCCAGAGTCAGTTCTAACACTTTAGAGATGTTTGAGCAGGGCGGAATTTGATTCACTGGGGAAAATTTCCGTGGAGGGGGATAAACAAAGGAGGAGGTTAAATTTGATCTAGTACAACCCCCAACCGAAAATAATTTAGGTGAAAAGGACAAACCTCCCATTGTTTGATTTAGCAAAAGGTCAGACTCCGGGGGAGACAGATCGATACACGCCATTCCCTCTGGGCATTCCGTGACCTCAAAGCTATGTTTCGAGGGAGGGTAGTAAGCCACAGAATCATTTCTTAACACTGTGCTGTCAGAGAGTGAGACATGCACAGTAGAGCCACACACTTCTTGTGTTTGATTGGAGATTTTGGGGCCCTCTTGTTTGGCAATTTGAGAGGACTGAGAGGTGGATTTAGAAATTACGCGGTCCGGGTAAAAAAGTCTAATATCTTTCAGATTAGAAACATTTTTTTGACCAGATGTGGTGGTGTCACGAGAGGATACTCGTTTTTTGGTTTTGAAAACAAGGGGTCACAGGCCCGGCCCCTGCAGCTCGCGGAGTCGAGACACAGGGGACGGCCTGAACCTGTAAATCACTCACTTGCAATGGAACAGAGACCATTTGGGGTTTTTTCACGCCCGAGTCATTCGGACGCGTGGTAATAACACCTGTAGTTATATTCACACCACTTGTTTTGGCGAATAGTTTAGGCAAGGGCGGCATCCCAGTGCGCAAGTTATAAATGTTACGTTTCATGCCAAAGCTTCAGTACAAAGTGATTGGTGTTGTAATCAACCACAAAGATTTCAAGATTTTTGTGGTCTTGAAAAATATAAAGTGCTAGGTGCAACCACCTGAGAATATTGTCACAAATAAATCACTCACTTCTCAGAGAGGCCCCTCGCCTTGCTCGCGCCGCCGCAGCGAAGCGGCAAAGCGGGACTTCACGGGGCTTCACCGGTGCGCGCGCGCGGTGCGCGCGCGAGTTCTATTTTATAGGCACGCCCACACTAGTTAGACAGAATGCCTATAGGTAAATGAAATCAACAGTTAACACACGTAACACACGTAAAATAAAATAAGTGGATATATGTATATCCACAAGTCCATATGCAGCAAGTCAATGTGACCACAGTCTTCACCTTGTGGTCAAAGGAGTCCAAGAAGCAAATCCGGATCCAAATGGAGAATGCAGCAGAGCAGAGCAGCGGGCAAAGCGGGACTTCACGGGGCTTCACCGGTGCGCGCGCGCGGTGCGCGCGAGAGTTCTATTTTATAGGCACGCCCACACTAGTTAGACAGAATGCCTTGTGGTCAAAGGAGTCCAAGAAGCAAATCCGGATCCAAATGGAGAATGCAGCAGAGCAGCAGAGCAGCAGAGCAGAGCAGCGGGCAAAGCGGGACTTCACGGGGCTTCACCGGTGCGTACTTCAGGGGTATGTACTTAAAAGCACGATGTGCCAAGTTTGGTCGTCTGTCAGGGCGGAACTGTGTTCACCGCCTCACAACTTAATTAGTTCAACAGACACATTTTTACCCTAAACCTATTGGGCAAAAGACCACATTAGAAACTACGTAGACTATGGCTTAACCAAACAACCCAAAACCAGTAGTTAATTGTTACTGAAAATGTCGGTTTGCAATCAACTCGGGATAAATTGTTTCTGAATCCCTCACAAATACAGCTAATTCCTGTTGTTGTGATGAAATGCAAATTAACCTCCCACGAGGGCAAAGGGCACGTGACACCAGGTGGTAGCTTACACAGTAGTTCGACACAGCAAAGGTTTTTGTAGGGTGTCTAGCAGATTAGAGCTCTCACTGCCATGGTTCTAGAGGATTCCACTATAATGTACTAACAGCCACCTAGCAGTCTGCTTCAGCAGTCTGCTTCAGGGGGCCACCATTTATTAAAGACGTTAGTCTGGAATATAATTTTGTTCAAAGTAATGGGGTAACAGTGGCCCCCTGCTGCCCCTGCACTGCCTAACCTACTCCATCCATCCATCTCAATGGCCATCTCCAGAACCCAGTGCTTAACCTTCTTGATGGCTAAGTACTGGACTCGGAGAAACAAACTATGATGTGTACTGTCACATCAGGATGATTCGAGCATGCTCCCATATAGCAGGCCAGGCTGGGTAGGCCCTGAATCGATGCAGTCTGTATCGACGCTCCGGGAGGGCTCTCCTCTCTCTCTCCCTGGCCAGGCTATGCAGGGACTACCTGGCCTGGCCTAGAAATGGTGCAGTCTCGAGTCGTCCTCATCGAACAAAATTAGGCCCCTGCATTTCCCAGGGCAGGGTTCCAGGTGGCCGTGGAGCAGCCTGCGCTGGGGAATGAAGCCAGGCCACGCAGTGCTACCTGCAAAAGCAAGTTAACTTTCAGTTAGCTTTTTACTTACCAGCAGACAGCGGTGCTGGTCCAGGGAGCCCGGATTTGGCAAATGACAGGCCTGCTGTGCAGCTCCAACACCTCCATCAGCAGCAGAATTCCCAAGACAAAGTGAAGGTGGCAGTGTGGCAGGCACGCTCCATGCGCACATCACCTGACCCAACCCATACTGAAATGTCATTGGCTGGCAAACGGCCAATGATGTTTCTGTTGCTATGTGCTGACGAGGTGAAGATCCACTGCGCTGTTTGCGCACATATTTATGCTGGCGGGGCCACCCCTCTAGCGCCCCGCCAGCCTCCTAGTTTGATGGGGTTAAGTAAAGTGCGTGGAGCTAAGAACTCCACGTACTTTACTGCAGAAAAGATCTGCGTAAAACGGGACGCGCCCCTGTGGCAGCCAGCCCAATAGAGGATGACGCAGGCAAGGTGAAGGGAATAACATACACAGTCGGAGAGTGTGAGTTTAGGCAAATATTTTTTTTATGAATCATTGCGCTGCTGCTCACAGCACAACTTAATGTTGGGAGACACTTCTCTGGGGGATGTGGGAGTCCTGGATGGGGGGCAGTGCCCCCCACCCTATAAAAGCGGCCGCCACTGTCTAGAGCACTGGGTCAGGACATGTCGAGCTGTCTCAGTTACATCACCACAAAACCTACAAGTTCTAAGGTCACAGGGTATAACCGTCCAAACCCCAGTGTAAGACAACACTGGAAGGATATCGAACCTAAGATATAGTACACATTGCACCAGTCCAGGGAAACAATATTTGGTCAAATAGCTGCGTGGGCTATTCCCAGATAAGCCCTGATGAGTGTATTGTACATAACTGGGAAGTAGTGCCAATAAGACAGTTTGGGCACAGTCGGAGACTCGTAGCGAGATTGGATTCAATAAATGTATGTCTTCTCAGTACCTCACAAGTTCTAAATTGATTCCAACGGAATCTTACAAAATCTCATCTAAGTTTTGGACAAGGGATCAGTCTCCAGTGTGGAGCAAGAGACCCCAAAGGCTTGTGCTTATGAGACAAATAATGCATGATTTTCAGATTATGCAATCTCTTTTTTATGCAGCACCAGTCACATTTTAGTAAGGCTTTCCTTACTTTATTAGGGAACCTCTCCAATTCCACTCTGGAAAGACCAATTCCCATTAAAATATGTTCACAAGATGCTGCATAATCCTTAAAAAAATGTCTTCACTCGCTGTCAGGATTTGATTCAGATCTGAATAAAGCGAGTTCGGACAGGGCACTAGCAGTATTAAACAACAAAACCTTCCACCTGACTGAAGAGGTTATACCACACCAGCCCAAATCAAACAAAATAAATACCATAGGCTAGAATTGAAGATACCCAGAACCTTTCTCCAAATTCTGCTTTTCATTCTTCAAAATGTGAAAAACCCAAACCGGGTAGATCATAATCCTGTAGGTCAGTTTTGGAAGAACAGTGCTAACTTAGTATTTGATAAAGTGGAAGCAGGGAGTACTTACAAAACCTTTTTGATATGTCATATGGGAAATCAATAGATCTGTCCTATGCCTAAAGTAGCCGAGTTTGTTCATCTTGTTTGGGGTACATGTGAAATAAAAACCCAGATATATCAAGTCTGTAACTTTCTCCAAAGGAGAGCAGCTCATCTCCCAAAAGCTCCTCTAGTTTTCATTTGCTTTGCTGTGAAGGTAAGTACCTTTTTTTTATTTTTTGTTGACATTGATTTTTTTTTTTTAAATTCAGATTGGAATAGCCATCAAAAGCAGTCGGCAGACTATGCAAACTGACTGCCGTACGGTCCAACAGCAGGAGTCGTCGGCATAAGCCAACCACGAGGGCCTTGGGTGACCAATTCTAGGCATGATAAAAGCGGCTTGCTCGATTGATTCCCCAACATCTGAGACATATAGATTAAATGCACCCCTGTCTTAATCCATTCACCACCGGAAATTCCTTAGACATGTCGGCAGCCTTGTTTTAATCTGACCTGCAGCGCTGTTGATTCGTGTAACCGTATTATGAGTTTCAAGAGGACAATTGGAATGCCCCAATTATACAACTTCCACCATAGAAGGTTTCTACTAACGTGGTCAAAAGAGGAGCTGAGACCAATAGTTGCCACATTAATTAATTTGTAGCTTCCGATTTGTACAATGTTTTGGCAGTACTTTAATATGTAGCCATTAAGAGTAGTCCCGTGTTACTTCCTGAACCCTGTTTGCCATTTGCTCAGAGGCCCA
This sequence comes from Ambystoma mexicanum, assembly GCF_040938575.1. Classification (NCBI taxonomy): domain Eukaryota; kingdom Metazoa; phylum Chordata; class Amphibia; order Caudata; family Ambystomatidae; genus Ambystoma; species Ambystoma mexicanum. Next base: position 901,412,518 of record NC_090931.1, on the reverse strand, counting down.
GTATTTACTGCCCACAACTCAAGATGTTTTTAGAGGGCTGCTGTATAGAGTTTACTGTCCGCGTCAAGGATGGATATCTGGCGATAATATGTGGGCTCTGGGCGTGGGCAATGTTCATATATGGGTATAGTATTGGAAATTCTCCATGTAGACTAGAGGCATAGAAACAGTGGGTTGCTATGTCTAAAGACAAGATGGTTGCCCAACCAAGGGGATTTCCCTTAAAAGGTTTGGATAACATATTGGCACAGAGGTGCTCTTGATTGACTCACCCCATCGTACTCTCCAGGATGGTCTGCGGGGAAAGATCAATTTGATGTTGGTTACCATCCCCTTGTTCTATGCGGTTCAGCGTGAACGTATCCGCTTTGTCAGTTGTATATAAAGATTCAAAGTAAGAAATCCTTTAAGACTCTGGGACCGCATTTACCTGAATACCCTTGCTCAGACACTTCGAAGAGTTAACCAGTTTCCAGAAGTTAACTACGTTTTTGGTTTTAAGACTTACAAGCATCCTTTTCACATCCTGCTGTTATAATCTTGCTCTTTGCCCCTTAATTCAATTCCTATATTTTAAGGTAATCTTTACAATCTGGAACCTTTTTCTGAGCTAGGTGCGTCAGACTTTCTAACAAACTTAATGGCAGCTCTCATCTTGTGCTTCTTTTCAACAATACCGTGCATAAACATGGGAATTTAATGTATCCATATGTAACTTGTGCTTTTTCGTCATGCATTGTTTACCCAGTGCCTCTACCAATATCGAGGACAATACTTGGTCGATATTATATACTGCAAACATGCCCATTTTATATTGATAATCTGAAGAATCTAATACATTTTGCATCCTGTCGTAAAATCTTTTTAATTGAAGCTGTATTCCAGACCAATCTGTTGCCTCCGGAATTGGCTATGACTTTGTGGGCATAAACACACTCAGAATTTTGAAGTTGCAGGTCCAGTGTACAGCACAGAATGCAATGATCGCTCCACAAAGTAGACTCCATCCTAAATTAACAGCATTTAGTAAGCAAGTTCTCCTCCATGAAGATATAGTCCAGAGTAGACTTTGCCTCCCCTAAACCAGGTATAATTTACAGGAAAATCTCCTTTAACAGCCCCATTTACCTTCAAAAGACCCAGGGAATTCATACAGGCAAGATTCACAATGCAGCCAGCATTGCAAGTCTTTCTTGTGGTGTGATCATCACACAAAACAGTAGTAGTCTCAATGCTATCATGCTCTGACAATTTACAGGAAGATTTTGTCACCCACGATAATCACATGACCCACCTACTCGGTCGATCTAAGTTTAGCCAAAAACGTGTCCAATGTCTTAACTCCCTCGTGCCAATAAATGTTAATTAGCAGGATCCTGTGTAATCCCATGGGATCAGTCACTTGAAACTCCACTACCAGAGCACCAGTTGAAGATTCCAGCTTAATCACTTCAGTTATTCCACAGCTAGATTTAATTAAAGTCAGGAGCCCTCCTATCGGACGGCCAACAATGCCCATCTGAGCCACTTGAAAGCACTTAATATAATCATCAATGCTAGATAACTGGTCAACCGATGCTCTTGTGAACAAATCACTGTGCTGTCTCAGGATGGCAATTAGCTGGATATTTTTTTTATTGGATTTTTATTTTTTATTTCCAACACAATATTCATAAACAAACATACAGTGAGAATGCACACTGATCCGACAGCATGGATCCCATAATGAAACGACAGTCATTCCAGTCATTTTCAAACTTCCTGGTGCAACCAAATAAAAATAATAATAGACTCCTTAATCATTAGTGCATCTTTGGAACGTGGGTTGCGTTCTATAGACTAACAAAAACCCATTCCCCCCTCACTGCCCCCCCCCCCCCAGACCTTAATGGCACAACAATCTGATGGCTGCCCTGAAACGGGGTGTTGTGGTACTGATAAGATTAATGTATAAAATGGCATTTTAGCAATAAATGTCGATCTTGACACTTCAAAGATCTTTCTGGTTTTTCCAGGCTATAATATCTTGTTACAGGTGGCAGTGGCGTAATCAAGAGCCATGCAGGTGAGTTAATGTCCAGAGTTTGCTCTGTCTACACTGCTTTAGAAATCCCTCAGCTTATGACTGAACTCTCCCCGGTCTCTTTCCTATAATATTACATGAAGGGGAGCCATTCAGCATCAATATGTGTTGGTCTCCGTGAGAGTTGCCGTGTCAAATGCTTTGTTAAGCCAGTCTAATTTGGACGAGAGATTATTCCTTTTCCATTGTTGTGCTAAATATGTTCTGGCGGCTAAAAAAGATTGTGAGCCCTATGGGGTAGTATAAAATTGCAACTGTCTCCTTTCAACCCTGGACAGCAGTAACAAAGGGACACGCTCTCTGTCTCTTTTCAATTGTGTGAACCCAGTTTAAGGCCTCTTTACAGTAAATTTGAGCTTTTGGGCAACTCCACCATTGTTGCCAATAATCTGAGACCTGCATACAGACTCTCCTACAAATCGGGCTAACCCCTGCATACATTTTCGAGACCCTGAGCGGGGTCAGATGCTAGCGGAGCAGGAGTCTGCAATTTAACATGTTATACTGCATTGCTATTGTTGATGACCATACCGCCCTGTACAAAGTGGGCCAAATCTCTACTTCACCGTGCAGCTCTAAGTCTTTTTCCCAATTAACCTGAGTACAGGGGTGGGGAGGGCAGATGACCTCTTGTTAACATTGCAGTATGTAATTGTGACTTCAAACCCTTCGTACCAATATATGAATCGAGGATGCGCTCAAAGGGGTTAAAGACCTCTTCAGTTGGTCTTTCCAGCGATGGTCAGATAGAACCCCTCTAAGCTGTAGTTAAATTACCGGGGGAATAAATTGTATCTCAAGCGCTTGTTCTAGGACATTCTTTGATTTTAACATACTGTTGCTCCACATTTGACCTGTCCTAGTCAATCCCGCTTCATAATTCTTGGAAATGGTATAGATCCACCACTGGGTCACTTTTTGGGGGTGCCCATATACAGCTCAGTGGGGGAAGGCCAGGAGGGGATACCACTCATGTCTGCTCCTGGTCGCCATATTGCCAAGAAAATGGCTAATCCAGGGTGGTTCCCAATCTTTGTAGAAATCTGCTCTGGGGGACTCACAATCATTCACCCATCGTGACTGGGACAAAAAGTACATTCTCAAGAATAACTCATTGTTTCTCTCTATTTTCACTTAAGTGGTCCACTATTATTCTGAGTTGGGCCGTCTTGTAGTACTCGCTTATGTCGGGATAGTTCACCCTGCACTCTTTCTTGGGAAGAATACGAGTTTTTTTATGCAATTCGTGGTCTTTGTCCCACCCAGAGAAAAGCAATTCACTTTTCATCTTTAACAACGCAACTCGGGAACCACAACAGGTAGGACTTGAAACATAAACATCAATCTAGGGAGTATATTCCTTTTAATCGATGTCAATCGTGCAGCTCTGCATAAAGTCATCCATGACCATCTGTGGATGTCTCAGGCGATGGCAGCCCATAGTGGTGGATAATTAACTTCATACAGATCACTCAGCCGCCCTGTGAGAGTCACGCCTAGGTACTTGATACCAGCTGCACTTATTTGTAAGCCGTGATATTGGATGGTGTGTTGGGTACGAGTGCTGTTTGACAACAATGGCAGCGCTGTACTCTTATGAATATTAATTCTAAACCCTAAGTACAGGCCATAATCATTAATTATTTGCAACAATACTCAGACCGTAATGTCGGGGGCGGTGATATCCGCAAGTATATCATCCGCAAACATGGCGAGTTTGTATCCACTACCACTTCTTCGAAAACTTCTTCCACTGCTGTTGTGGCGGATCTCTTGCACCAACAGCTCAATCACTAGGACACAAAGCAATGGGGACAAGGGGCATACCTGCCGCATGGCCCTACTTAGTTGCAAGCTCTCTGATGCCACACCATTTACTACTACCTGGGCTGTTGTATTACTGTATAATGCTACCGCAACCATAATCCATTGCCCTCCCAAGCCCACTTTTTCAAGGACTGCGCCCAAGAATGACCACTCTGTTCTATCAAATGCCTTTTCAGCGCCAATTGTGATGAGGCACGGGTATGTCATCCTCACTCAAACCTGCAATAAGCTCTATAGTTCTACGGATATTATCCGAGACTTGCCTTCCCTGAACACATCCTGTCTTATCATTATGTATGAGCTTCGGAAGAATACTGCTTAGGCGGTTCGCTAAGATGCTCGCATATATCTTTGCGTCCACATTAATTCAATAAATTGGGTGCTATGTGGCGCATTCCATTTTGTCTTTACCTTCTTTTGGTATAACTGTGATTTCTGTGCTGGGTTAAGGGCGTTGGTGCTTCTCCAGTTGCCAATATGTTATTGTATAGCCTGACTAACAATGGGGCCACGGATTGACCAAACGTTTTCTAAAAGGATGGAGTATAGCCATCCTGGCTGGGTGCTGACCCAGCTTTGAGTTTGGAAATTGCTTGCAGAACCTCCATAGTGTGTGTTGGTGAATTCAGAGCCTTGCTGTCTTCAAGGGTGGTTCACTTAAATGGAATGCTCGTTAAGTATTGGTGTGTGCTTATGGGATTGTCTTGACTTTCTGAAGTGTATAGTGTAGAATAGAATTGCGCAAGGCACTGCGTAATATCTAAAGGGGTTATTCTGGGTGTTCCTACTAAACTCTTAATCTCCATCACCACTCTGTTCTTTCCTCTTTCAATTTGGCAGCTAACATGGAAGGAGCCTTCTCATTTTTCATAATATTTTTGCTTCAAAAAACGAAGCTGAGTCAAGACTTTCCCTTTCCATAATTCACCTAGTTCTTTCCTAAGCTGTTCTATTCCTCTAACCTTTTCTTCGGATGGATCTACCCGTTTGTGTAGCAAGGCGTCTTTACTCCTAATTTCCTGCTTTTAGTGTTGACTCTTTTAGCATGCGCATCCTCTTTTTCGCTGTCCTTCTCTTATTAATACACCCCTCCAGGTTGCTTTTGCTGCTTCCCAAACAGTGTTTCCTCAGTGTCGTTGATCGAGAAGAATTCACTTATGTGTTCTTGTAGCTGTTCGCGAAAGAGTGGGTGTTGGCTAAGGGTGTTGTTAACATACCCATCTACAGGACAATGGCGTGGTGGGTCCCAAGTTTAGAGTAAGAACGCTCATATCATGGTCTGACCATCCTACAGTCGCCCTGTCCGCAGATATGATTTTGTATGCATGTATTGCTTTGATAGGCCATATTCCCATATAGATTATATTCTTATATGGCGGGGAGTAAAATGTGTATGTTTTGATGGAAGGATGAAAGTACCGCCATGTATTAATTAAATGTACCTCTTTTAATAAGTCCTTCAGGCCACCTTTTTGGGGGATGTGTTGCGGGTCAGCATCGGGGTGCTGTGACCACCAATGCACAGAAGGATCCGCTATCCTGTTTAAATCTCCTCCACATTTTATTAGCAGTCCCTCCCCCACCCCCATTTCCCCAAGATGTTTAAGACCAATCTGCAGAAAGAAAAATGTTGATTCAGTGCTTATACTGAAATAAGTGGGACCAATTTAACCTTTTACTGCTACATATCTACTTTCCTCGTGCCTAAAGACATTAGTGATGGTGAGACCTAGGGAGGCTTTGTGCAAAATGCCCACGCACCCTTTTTTAACAGAGTTGGAGGCCTAGACAACACCGCCCAGGTGTTTAACATTGAGCGTAAACTCTTCCTCCCGTTTAAATTTGGTTTCCTGTACAAATAAAACATCCAACTTTGCAAGTTTAAACTCTCTTGTTATCATCGAACGTTTCTGAGGGGGGTCGGGGGGGGGGGGGGAGTTCACCATTTACCCACAAAAAAAGAAAAAACTCAACCAAAATATTATTGTGCACAAAAAACGGAACTAGACGCCCATGGTTCCTTGTCTCTCCTGGTGCTACAATGCTATTATCCTGTTGTGTGCTCCTCCAAGCACACATCACGTGTGATTCGGCAGAGCCTGCATCAGTGCCTTCATCCGGCGCTTGTCGTCTGGTGCCAGACTATACTTAGAATGAAAAAAGAACCGGTAAGAGCCTCACCTTTTATATAGATTATCCTTGGCGTGAGCGGCACAAAATTTCTTCTGCATTGTAAAGTTGGGTTGTGTTCATTATGGAGTATTAAATCTACGATATTTCCTTGATCCTCCTGCTTTCCCTGTTTTGGTAGGCATTCGAAACGTGGACATCTTTGCTCTGTGCCACTCATATTTTCGCCCAAACTGGCCCTTCTGTCCTCTCCTTGTAGTCTCTGTAGAACCCCTGCTACTTTGCCATTTGTGAATCTATAATCATCTCCCCTATTTTCAGAATTGAACGAAAAAGGAAATCCCCAATGATGTCTAATACCCTGATTCCGGAGCCATTTTCTTAGTTGGGCACAGTCCCTCCTTTTGTGAAGGGTAATTAAGGACAAGTCTTGATAGATATGTATACTTGACCCCTCAAAGTCGATTTTATCTTGGCCCCTCGCTTTGTTGACAATATCAGCTTTCTGCTTGTATTGATGGCATTTTGCAATCACTGACTTCGGGCCATTGGGAGGGCCGCCTCCTCTGTGTACTCTGTCAAACTCTATGGCTGGTGTTGGAGGCACATCAAAGAGGGACTCAACAAGCGCTTTGATTTGCTTTTCCAAAGTCTGTCGAGTCTCCCTCCTCAGATTATTTCAGTCTGAGTATCCTTATGTTCGTGTGTCGCTCTCTGTTTTGAAGGTCATCCACTTTTGCTAAGTCTGCTTCTCGCTGCTCCAGGTCCAGGAAGCGGCTTTCAGTTTTCATCTATGCAACTGCCGTAGATTGGTGATAGTTGTCAATCGCTTCAACTCTGTCCTCTAACTTGGTCACTCTTGTTTGTACTGGTGCTATCGACGCTGCAACGCTGGCCTTCATTGATCTCATCTCCTCAAGTAGCAATTGAACATCAGCTTTTGTTGAGCCCTCATGGTCTTCGCCCGGTATTGCAGCGTTGACCGCTTGGGGAGGCTCTCCAATTTTGGTAAGGTCACGGCGGAACAATTGCAGCGCAGGTTTTGTGCTAGGATCCAGCATGTTCTGAGAAGAGACTATGCAATCAAAGAGCTCTTTCTTTCACTAAAGCAGTGCAAAGCAGGCATGGAGCTTGTGAACTTTCCTTGAATCATGCTTTTGTGATTTGCTTCAAAAGGCGATTTCGTATCGGGTAGCGTTGTGTTCAGAGCAGTCTTCCTGTTTTCTCTTCTCTTTCGTGCATTTTTTGGGTAACATGGCATAGGGGGCGTCACTTCCTCTCCGTTGTACTGGCCATTAATTTGCATTTGCATATCGACCTCACTGGGGATGGTCTTCGCTTTGCTTTGTACCATGTACGTATTTCATTAGATCGTATTCATGAATTTCCCCTGCAGTTGGATCTGTTATTTGTGAGCTGATATCCGGTTGGACAGCGGGGGGGCGTGGAAGCGTGGGAGCGCTAATCACCTTGAGTGGCATGTTTTTGGCGGGTCAGTGGCAAGGCTGGTACTCTGCTGCGCGCCGGTAGTGGCTCATTTTATAAGTGTTACTTTCCTTGTCGGCTGGTTTTGCTGCAGCGTGCCGCCTGAAAGCACAGCGCCCAGCGAGCGAAGCGTGGCAGTCGGCTTAGCCCAGCAGGACTCCTCCTCCCAAGGACACAGAATCAGCAGGCTGCTTCGGTGCCACCAGCTTTGCAGTTTTCACTGCGCTGCGCAGCCCAGCGCACCCCCATTGTTCGTTTTTGGTCTGCGTGTGCCCAAGATCATCACTCGCACACCGATGCATCAAAGCTAGCTCATCGGTTGATGTTGCTGCAACCTGCTGCCATTGTTTCCAGGACTGCAAGGGAGGCGTACAATCCGGCAGCCATCTTGCCTGCGCCACCTAGCAGTCCAGCAGCTGGTTATTTTGAAAAAGAGCACTGTCCTCTGGAGTTTCATGACAATATCTTGATACAGGACTTGGCTGCTAATAGTAAATTGCTACAAGAAGATTGGCTCCCATCGATTGCATGGGCACCTGATGACCATGACCAGTCGTGTTCCATCCCTCCTTCTACGAAGTGTCATTGGTAAAATGAACTACCCTTTCATTCGTTGTCTTATTTTCCCCTGTCAAAACACGTTTGACCAACAAGTTAATTACCCTTCTCCAATATCATGTGTACGTTCTGTAACAGTGAATACTAAACTTCTCAGGAAAGGTATTTCTCGCTTTACTGCCTCGGCCACCATGTTTGAAGCCACATGGATGATAACATTGTTAGTGCGAACAGCGTGGCCAAAGTCAAGTTGCTCAAAGCCCCTAGAATTCCATGTAAGTTCGAAATTTCTGAGAACACTGTTAGTATGGCCGTTCTGTTAAGCACCAGACGTGTATCTTCCTTAAAAGTACTTTTCCATGGTGAACCTGCATGACCGTGCAGCTGAAGTGCAAGACGACTTTTCCTGCTTTCCAGCCATTGTGCGATTTTTGGCAGAAGTCGAATCATGTACGCCCTGTGCTTTATTGCTCAAGCCGCCTGCGCCCCTAAATACTAACACTTGTTTTTTTTCAAGGGCACTATGTATTTTCTTCATGCAGCTGAGTTACTGTAATTGCGCTCAGTTTAGCGTACATATGATCTGCCTTGAAATTGTAAGCAGAATTTATTTCAGACTGTGCCGAGGCTGTTGAGCACTTAACGTTCAGATCTTCCATGACTGGCTTGTTATAGGTCTTCATCGAAGTCCCTGGCCCAAAGCCAAACTCTGAGGGAGAGCACTCTACCCTATTAACTAGTAAACTGCCCTCTTTGATTTGATGGATGCCATTCGAAGGTACAGAGAGGATCTGTGATTCAAGGGACTAAGGTGCCATTGCAGCTACTGGGGCAACGACATCTGTTTTCACAGAGACACAAACTCTGCGAGCTATGTTAGTTAACATCTTTGCTTCTTGTGACAACCACGGGAAATCGAGAGGATTGATCAATTTGAGCAGCAGCAGTTGTCGTTATTACCTTTGCTTGCAACCCTTGATGGTAGAGCCATTGCTCTCAGACTCCCAATCAAGTAATTTTAAATTTCATCCTCTGAGATCAGAAGCTATCAATTATCACCTTTGCAGTAGATATTTAAGCCTCAACCTGCACTTTTGAGGGGTTTGGTTTAATTTTTGCTTAAGCGTCATGGATCGATAAGTTGCATTTTTTGACTATTTCTTTACGTTTGTGTTCCTTTTTTTCTTTCAATGTTATTACGCTTTTTGAGTTGCCTTTTTGTGAATTTGCACGGGGGCCATAGTAACATCCACTACTAGAACTGGAGGAAAAGAACTAGTGGTCAGTATTGGCCCTTCCTTTGTGCTTTAACCCTTTTAAGTGCCATGGGTATTTCAGGGCTTTTTTTGGTGGTTTCGGTATGTGGCCATTCAAAGCCTTTTTTAACTTTTTTGTTGCATGAGATATCTCGGTCAAATTTGGCTCCTTTTTTTTCCCCACATGTAGGCGGTCGTAACGCCACCCAGGAATCCTAGGTTGCTGTAGGGGGTGAGAGAAAATAAGCAAAAAGGGCGAAAATTTTGGGTTTTTTCAAAAAATGCCAATAAAATGATGTACAAAGAAGCCTGTGGTTTTTTTCCTTGTAAGAGCTAGGAACAAATGGTTTGCTGTGCTGAATTCCCCAATTTCCTGGCTTTCAAGAACAGGTTGAGTGGAAACGGAAAAAAAAAATATTTTGATGGGCGATTTTGGCCATTTTTGCCAATTGGACATGCATGGACGGAATGGAAGAAAAGGGTAGGAAAGCCGAATTGGAGAACAGAAAGGCATATATTTCTGAAAAGTAGACAAAATTCCAAGTTTAGGAAGGGGTGATTTGCGTAGGTCAGGCAACAACTAGGTAGGGGAAAATTCCATAGATTGGGGGAAAAGCGGGAAATTGACAGAAAAAAAGTTATGTGTTGGACATGGTTGGCTTGGTACGGCAATGGCTTCTATGAATTTTGAGAAAAGCAATGCTCCACTACGTTCCCCTGACTCTTGCAGTTAGGAAAGCACACATTTTCTGTAGTGTCTTACAAAACCAGCTATACCACAAGCCAAACACTGAGCCATGGTACACAGGAGGTTTATGCTCACGGCCTGAACAGACGCACTTAGCATGTGTAAATCGGGAAAACCAATGTGGTGAGGAACGGCAAGCATCCGTTTTTTGAAAGGGCACAGGCAGACCTTTTCAAGGGTAGGTGACTTGTGCAGGTTACAAAAGTGTATGGTGCCTAAAGCAGCGACTAAATGTAGGTCAGATTTGGGAAATGAAAGGGTTGTGTGACAAAGGGCACCAGCAAATGGGTCGAAACATTATGAAAACCACACAAAGACAACAAATGTTATAACTTCCTGTGTTCCCACAGGTGTTCCGATGAAAACAGTACCTCACGTGTGTGGGTGCACCTACCTGGGCGCCAAGGGGAAAGCCTAAAACACAGGTAACCCCAAGTCTGTTTCAACACCTGAATTTGACACTTTCTCCAGACAAGCACAACATACAGATATGGGCCTGGGTGTCCAAGCCACCAAGGAAAACGGGGGAGCCCCATGCATTTCCGAAAAGAGGACACCCGTGGGAATCCGCAGATGTATAATTTGCGCAAATCGGCCCAGAATTTATTACCAAGAAGGCCCTGCAAAGTCTGAAATGTGCTGAAAAAACCCACATTTTTCACTTTGTCGGGGGTTCTGGGTAAAACATTCTGGCCCGCTTTGCACAAATTGGACCTCTGTGCATTCACATGGGTGTCCTGTTTTGGGAAATGGATGGGGTTCCCTGTTTTCCGTGTTGGCTTGGACACCCTTTGCCCAAATCTGTAGGTTATCTCCCTAAACCTTTTTGTGGTGATCAGTGGGTTAGCCTTTTCCCTTTGCGGCTATATTGGTGAACCCACACATGTGAGGTACCGTTTTCGTTGGGACACCTGTGGGAACGCGGGAGGGTATGACATCTGTTGTTGGCAGCGTGTTTCGGTGGTTGAGCAGAGTGAAATGTCTGGAAATTGTGTTTTTTACCCCCAAATTTGGAATTTGCCGGGGGTTCTGGGTAGTAGATTCTGGGCCGCTTCCCACGGGTGTCCTCTTTTGGGAAATGCATGGGGTTCCCTGTTTTCCTTGCTGGCTTCGACACCCTAGGCCCAAATCTGTAGGTTGCCCACATGAACACATTGTGCTGTGGCGAAAGGCTTGGGGTTACCAGCGGGTTAACCTTTTCCTTTTGCGCCCCCAGTAGGTGCACCCACACGTGAGGTACCTTTTTCGTCGGGACACCTGTGGGAATGCGAGACGGTATGACATGTGTTGTTGGCGATGTGTTTCAGTGAGTGGACACAGGGCAATGTCTCTGAAATTGGCTGGAAATTAAGACAATTCTCAGACATTTCGACCTCTGGCCACCCACCGAAACACACTGCCAACAACACATGGCCTACCTTCCCGCGTCCCCACACGTGTCCCGATGAAAACGGTACCTCACATGTGTGGGTGCACCTATCGGGGGCGCAAAAGGAAAAGGGAAACCCACTGGGAACCCCAAGCCTTTCGCCACTACCCATTTTGTTCATGTGGGCAACCTACAGATTTAGGCCTAGTGTGTCGAAGGTAGCAAGGAAAACGGGGGAACCCCATGGTTTTCCCAAAAGAGGACACCTGTGGGAATCCACACATGGCCAAATTGGAGGGGCGGCCAATCTCATGTAGCCCTCCCCAGGGGCAAATAAGGGGGGGCTGTCCTGCACTCCTCCCTGGGCTCAGGCGTCCCTTCCTAGGAGCAGATATCTGGTCCCAGGGAGGGCTTCATGACATGGCACCCACTCCATTGCGGATAGGGGGGATGGGGTCAACGCCCCATCCCATTAGAAAATTCCCCGTCCCTTTGGGGTGCCCCACAGCCCCCCCTAAAATGCGTTCCACCATTTTCCATGTTTTCCTTTGTTTACGAAACTTGCCTTGGCGCAGAGGGGCACATTGGTGTGCCAATCTGGCCCCGGGGTGCCCAAACCTTACTGCCCCAACCACTGGGGGGCCTGTCCCACAATTTTTGGGGGCCTCTCCCCCTGCACCCCAAATGGGTGGCGGGGGCACCTCATGCAGGCCTTCCTGGGCCTCCTACAAACGGCAGCATGAGGTACACCCCCCTCCATTTAGGTGTGGGGGGAGAGGGCCCCCAAAAATGGTGGGACAGGCCCCCCCAGTGGGTGGGGCAGTAAGGTTGGGGCACCCCGGCACCAGATTGGCACACCAATGTGCCCCTCTGCGCCAAGGCAACTTTCGTAAACAAAGAAAACAATGGAAAAGGTGCACTACACTTTAGGGCGGGCTGAGGGGCACCCTAAACCGCCAGGTAATTTTCTAATGTATTGGGGGGTGACCCTCTATCCTCCCACACCATATGCAGGGGGGGCATCTCATTCAGCCCTCTCTGGGGGCAGATAAGAGGGGGGCATCTCATGCAGCCCTCCCTGGGGTCAGATGCCCCTTCCTAGGAGCAGATATCTGCCCCCAGGGAGGGCTACAAGGGGTGCCCCCATTCCCCCTTGGGGTGAGGGGGAGAGGGCCAACCCCCTTTTCAGTCAAATATATCCCTGGTGGCTAGTGCCCCCCACCCCAATCACACCAAAAATTCCCTTTGTTTTTTTGCCCCCTTCCCTGGGGGCAGATGATCAGCCATCTGCCCCCAGGGTTGTACACATGTGTGCCCCCATGCTTTGGGGGTAGGAGGGGCTAGGGCTGCTTACTGTAAGCAGCCCTCCTCCCCCCCCCCACGTCACAAACGTTTCCATGGTGTCTAGTGGGCATTGCTGCCCGTGCATCGAGCGCCCTGCGCCCGATCCGCGGGCAGCAATGCTGTCACACAGGGTATCGTTGGAAAGGGGAGATGCTCCCCTTTCCAACGACACCTCTGCCGATCTCCGGCTTGAAATACAGCCGGAGTTGGAGGGGGAGAAAGATGAACACTCACCTTATATTTTCACTGCAGCAGCCCGAAATGGGTGCTGCGGTGAAAATTACTTTCAGTTTCACGCCGACGTGCATTACGCACGCCGACGTGAAACTGAAGGTAATCCAGCCCCCTAGCAGTGAGGGGTACCTCCCCCTCACATAGCCCGGGGGTTGGATTACTGTTTTGTGTGATCCCTGCTTTGCTTTGCAGGGATCGCACAAAACAAGGTGCCAAAAAGGACGAGATATCTCGTCCTTGGCACTTAAGGGGTTAATGGATGGGGGGAAACGCAGGCTATCTTTGTAAAGTGTGTCGAAACTTGTACCGCCCAGTCTTTCACCAATGCAGGGAAAGTTGAAAGGCTAATTTAATAAAAACACATCATATTGTCTCTTAATTGTGTAATCCTAGAAACATGAAATTTAAACATGGGTGTAAATGGCTTTTTACACCTCTCAAAATATTGAAGCAATCAGAAAATTAGAATTTGGAAAAATTGACAAAGTGCCAAGTTGTAGCCCCTTGAGCAGTTTACTGTCTCAAGGGTGGAGGCACCTGAAAGTGGTCTGCTTTTTGTTTTCAAGGCAGTTTAGCTCTGTAATTTCATTGAGCTTCCAAGTTATTGAAGCAAGCATTAAAGATTCGGAATTTGAAATAATTAGCAAGTGCTTGTTTTTAGGCCTCTAGCAGTATAGGTCCAGTCGTTACGTTTTCTGCACTTTGTCTTAACCAGGCAGTTCTAATCTTGTGGGTACGCTATTGTCCTCCAAGCTCTGCTCCTTCAGGATTTAGAGTGACATGTCTTCTGGGGAGTGGATCCTTACTGTCCGAAATAGCATGTTTTTAAAGGAATAAACCCACCCCTTTTAGCTTAATTTGTTCCACTCCTTTTTCCTTGTAAGCCAATCCAGTCCTAACAGATGAGCATCATTCACATAACGGGTTGCACTGACCATCCTGTTTGTTACATTGAAATGAAGCAAACCTTACCACATGGCAGCATTGCCCCTAACAAAAATACATTTTGGCTGCATTAGATTATCTCAGTAAAGCGTTCTCGACAGCTTAGTTTTTACTTTGCATTAACATGGGATTCAGACTTGTACTACCCCTTATTGCAATTGCAACTTATCAGCCTCTGCTTCTTATACGGCTAGTGCACGAGTACGCATTTTCTTTGCATGACTTCACATTCCAATATGGCGGATTTCCTAGTTTTTGAATAACTGGGCTTTGATTGAAGTAAGAACCATTTAACGCTATTTTGCAGTTTACAAGCTGCGCTGTGCATGATCATGTTGATGCATTTGTTAGTTTGTATGAAGCCTTTTCAAAATACATTTCAGTGTTTAACAAATAGCCATACATTTTTAAATTTTTTTTAATTGTTGCACTGGCCATTACTGTAATTTCATAATCAAGCAAGACGATAACTAAACTGCAATGCGCGCTAATTTTGCCAGCGTGCAAAGCATTGGTTTGACAAAATGATTTAACTTTACAAAATTAGCTCTCTACATAATTTCTTTATCTGTGTTTTTCATATAGAAAATCTAAAATCACCAAGCTTTTATGGCTTTCAGTGAACACAGTTATCATGCAATCTGAAAGGTTCAAATCATATTCTGTATATTATTCACTTGTGCTTGAAAAGAGAAGTGTCAAGGCCAATAAATGTGAATAAATATTTGAGAAATGCCTCTGCCGAAATCATAGGAATGTTCCAGACATGTATGACTGCCTTGGATTGAGAGTTGTTCTAATCACAAGTATATTTCTCCTGGATATGACACTACCCGGCGCAAGGTATCAGTCGTGCTTTAACACAATAACCGTTCTGATAGTGCTACAGAGCATCTCTGCAAAATGTGCAGTTCATATAAAGTGCTTTGTCCTTTCCCAGGGGTCTGCAACCTTTGGTTCTCCAGATGGATTGTGCTATAACTCTCAGCTCTAGCTGGCTTAGTCAATGGTGAGGGATCATGGGAGTTGTAGTCCACCACATCTGGAGAGCCATGGGTTGCAGACCCCTGTCCTATGCAGTCTAATTTGAGTGCACAGCTTTGGGATCACAAGAACATCAAACCGTTAAATAGCTTAAAATGACCAAGGGGGACTTTACCCCATGATTAAGCAACATTTAGCAAACCATGCAGAAGAAGCTTAAGTCGTGATTACCTCATTAAAGGCCATATACAACTTCAAATAATCATATGGAAATATATTAAAAGAATGACCAAAAAACAGCTAAGCACAGCAAAGTAATAAGTGCCTATGTCTAAATAGTTACAAATTTAGTAATTCACTTACACTCTGCCTTTGCTCTATTCAGCCGGGCCCTACACATGAAATGAATAGCATTAGTAATTACCACACTAGTGTTGCACATATGACAAGCATTGATTGAATCTATAACTATTTATATTTCTACTACGATAAGTTCTTCTCAGTATATTATAGCTTTTGTAAAATATTAAGAAGTGGACAAGATTTTCTTTAAGCCTGGGCAAAATGTACAGTACTTTACTCTGAACCCATTATTTTTCACTTTTCTGTGGATTCATCCAAAGGCAAATACCCAGCCTTCATTTTAAGAGTAGGTTTAGTTCTGTTAACATAACATTGTCTGTTAAATATGATTCTAAGCCTATACAGATTTTCCCTTCTAAATATGATTCAGTTAATTCGCTCATTGCAGTATTCTTCGCAGCTGTTGAGGTCCATCTTTCATTATACTTCTGTTTGGCAGCCCGTCAGTTGCTTTTGTCATAATTTCTGGGTTATCGGCTATACACTCCATATATATGGCTTTACTCATGGTTGTGTATGCAAAAGAAGTTAAGGACTACTGCCCCCTGATTGCTGATATATTCCATTGCTAGACTATATGTGCTTTAAAGCTGTGGCTTTCCATAATTTTTATCCAGTACAACACTGGTTTCAATCCTGTATTCACCTCAATTTCTCTAGTGCCGAGATTCAATCTCATCAGGACGTTGTGTGCACTGGGGAAGCACCAATAATGTCTCCAATGTCTTATTCTTTGAACTCTCTGCCGCCCAAATGTATTTCAGTGCTTGGGAGAGATGGACGTCTATGGTAGCTGTGATATCCTGTCCAGCAAATCTTTTTGAAATAAATCTCATCCTTGTCCCTCCTCCCGCTTACTTTGACATAACTAATGCATGTTACTCTACCTGAACACACCATTTAGTGTATTGGAAAACCCATACCCAGAAATAATTAAAAAAGTAACCTCTTATATTTTCTCTTTGGTTCAAGCAATCGGAAGATCAATTTGATTTTTCCTCATGCTGCAACCCATGGGTTTTGTTTTTAACATTTAACTGCATTCCCTTCTCCACACGTCACAACTTGCATAGATTCTGCGATCTATGTATGGACCTTGGAGGGAATTTTTTAAATTAGTATTGCATCATTTGCAAGCAATAATATGCCCAATTTTTCCCTAGCCAGGCAGGGATCGTCTGCTTCCAAATTATTTACATCAGGTGCTAAAGAATGTATGTATAATGAATACAAAAATGTGCTAAAACGGGGACCTGTCGTACTCCTTGATTTGCTGGTAAACCTCCCTCCTCTGTATTTTCATATAGTTCCCAGAGCAGCCCTGTGTATTATACACTTTTTTTCCAGGGCCATGCACCTGTCTATTTCAGAGATCCACTTACTCGAGGACACTCCACTGCCCCCCACAACAATGCAATAGTTTGTTTCATCAGTCCCACATCAGTGGACATGAACAGTTCCTCATATCTATTAAAAGCAGTGTTGCCGAGAAGGCGACAACCAGGGGGTATGAAGAGGCCACCAGGGGGCACACAGATGGTGGAAACCTGAGTGCATGGCTCCCATTCCACCAGGTCTAAGTGTGCTGTCCCCACCCTCCACCCCCTTCGCG
This sequence comes from Ambystoma mexicanum, assembly GCF_040938575.1. NCBI lineage: Eukaryota > Metazoa > Chordata > Amphibia > Caudata > Ambystomatidae > Ambystoma > Ambystoma mexicanum. The sequence continues at coordinate 901,395,580 of NC_090931.1, read as the reverse complement.
GTGTAAACGTGTCCATACCATGTAGAAGGCTGTCCACCACTGGTGCATGCAGTTTAGTGGTGATCGATCCTTGCTGCGGCGAGATACTCCAGAAAGCAGCAGGGAGGCTTTCACTGCATTGGAGCACTGCGACTGCGGCAGCGATTTCTTCTTTTATCCCGGGTCGCGGCCCGGCGGCCTGTGACCTGTGCGCTGCTGAGCCACAGGAAACTTTGTGATTGTCTTGGAGGGCAGAGGGCGGCGAGCGGAGCGACAGTGTCCTGCTGGGCACCAGGGGGCAGATGTGTTGGTGGCTTGGAGCCAGGGCTTTGTCGGAGAGGTGGGCTAGCGGCAGAGGTGGCTGGCAGCGGGTCCCGGTCTGGCGCTCTGACTGGCACGTTGCACCGGCCCGGCGGTGTTGCTATTAGTTGGAGGCAGGGGCACATCTAGGGCACAGGAACCACATTGGGAAGTCTGCTCTTCTTGGGGAGGCCAAGGAAAGGACCCACCACACAGCCCCCCCCACCTGTATGAGGTGGGGAGTCCCAGGGAGCCAGGAGGCCTGGTGGAGCTGAGCCAGTAGAGGATTACTCGGGGGGGCCTTGCCTTGGGTGACAGGCAACCTGCCTGCAGTAGCTGTATTTGGGTTAGAGTGGGGCCCAGAGCCACTTGAGATATGAGATGTCGCAGCAGGGGTGGCCCCTCGCAGAACTGGTGAGCCACTTGCAGTCTTCGCCCCCAACCCCTGTAGGGGGGTGACCCCATACTACATGGGGCTCTGTACTCCCCCCTGGCCCCCCACACCCCTCCCCCCCATATCCTCCCTCCCCCATCGGTGAGGCCGTGGGGAATAGGGAGGTGGCTGAACGTGTTGATGTACCAATTTGGCAGAGACCCAGCATCCTTCCTTGGTGGGCCTTCATGGAGGGGTGCTGGGGAATACTTTGCTTGGAGATGAGGCCTTGCTCACTTTCATGGCCGCCCATCGCCCCCAGGGGATTATGGTGCCTGTAGGAGCCTCACTGATTGGGAGCTGTTTTGGGGAGCTTCGCCTTGAGGGCTTCATTTGCCTGGGATTCGGGCGCTGACTCGTATTGGGTTGGTGATCCATTGCTGACTGGCGCTGGGACTCTGGATCTTTTAGATAGTGGGGTGTGTTTCTGGTGGCGGTCAGCGGGGTCTTCCTTATCTCTTGTTTCCGACTGGAAAACATGTCTCCAGAAGTTTCAGTTTGCTGGCCCTAATCCACTTCTGATGGAGCAGGAGACGGGTCCTTCGATCGTACCGGAGGCCCCCTGCCAATGCTTTGGCTACAAATAAGGATATAGCAACATTATTGGAGGAGGTATGGGGGATTCATGCCAACCTAGGTGTCTGGTTAGACACGTTGGATAAATGTGTCGATAAGATTGATGATGGATTACTTGCTTAGAAACTAATCAAACTTCTCTTGATATAGTGGAGCTTCAAGCCGACATGAGGCTCTCGGAATTGGAGAGGAGGGTATCGGAACTGACTTTCAAGATGGACGGCTTTGAGAATCGCTAGAGGAGAAATAACCTTTTATTTTTTCGGGATCCAGGAGACGGAGGGTGAGACTGGGGAAGAGACCTCCAAGAAGATTCTCCCATGAGGTAGTTAAACTTCTGGACATCCTTTTCTTGCAAGAGACCAGGTTCTCACAAGGGGCGGAAAGGCAAGTTCCCTGTGGTTTGGTGGGACAGGCCTGTTGTGCATCTGGTGCCTCTTAGAAGCGTGGGATGGGGACCCTTTTTCATAAGAGATTGCAAATAGAAGAGGTGCAGACTTGGGGAATGGTGACGAGAGGGCTCTCCTGGTCTCGGGGCTCATTAAGGGAGTGCGACTCACATTTGCAATGATATATGCTCCTAACCAGGGTCTATTGAGATTTGTGAGGGTGACGATTGGGAAGTGTGAGGGGTCAGAAATGTGAGACGGACAACTTTGTAAAGAGTTTTCAAAATTCACCATTTTATCAAATAAAAAGATTGGATAAACTCCTTACTATCCCTAGGTGGATTTTCCTTCCTAAAATAAACTAAAGGAAACACTCTAACAAAGCATATCTGTCCCTCACACTTATACATTCAGTAAGGAAATGCATGGCTGTTCAATTCAACAAAATATAATATAACCAGTGACTTTGTAATATGACCACAGTCTCTTCCTATTATCTGGGTGAATTCCTCTTCCCCCAGATTTGAGCCGGATTACGATCCACAGTTCTAAAAGAAAGAAGGAAATCCTGGTTTGTAACAAAATTCCAATAACACAGTTTCTCGTGTCTTAAACCTGACAACAGAACATTCTGTCACTTCAATGATGTACCAAAGAAAATAGAATGTTCCTTCTCTTCTTTGAATAAGAATGAACCTCAGATTTGTCTTCTTCACATAAGCAACCCTTGTCTTTGTGAGGATGATTTTCCACAACTGAATACTTCTGAAGAAATGGAACCCCTCTACGGCAGGTTTATACAGTTCTTCCTTCAGCACCACCAATAACATAAATGTCTTGGTTAAGACCACAGTTCTTCACTTTATTAACTGTTACCTGTTTTACTCTCATGCCAAGCGTACTACTTCAAAGGTTTGTCATCCCGATATACTCCCCTGCCTGAACGCGTTTCACAAAACAGAATGTGCTTCAGTGGTAACTTCCAACTTGGAACAACTTTACAACAACTTCACAATGTTCGTTATTTTGTAGTATTAAACATTTAGCCACTGTTTAGGGGAATCAAGATTCACTTTGGTGCTCTTCAATACTCCTCTGCAAATATGCTCCTCTCCTTCTAGATAATCGTTTCCAGAAGGGCAGCTTTTTTGCCACTTTGGTTTCCCTACTGCACGAGTTACCAAATGTTGACGAGGATAGTCTCTTATTCTACTTCTTTCTTGGCTTTGGCAATGTGTGTTTATATTGGCTGTTATACGTTTTAACTAGCAAGCTTCACAACCCTTGGGCCTTCTAGTATTGCCCTTTCGCCTTTGGCAATATGTGTTGGGCTTGTATTGCCTAGGTTTTAATTTCTCTTGGCTTGGGCATTGGTGGTATGCATTAGCTTTCAATAATATTGCCCCACCGGGTTGTTGGGTTTTCCATAAACCTGCGTGCTTAAATTTACAGTCACTTGGTTTCAATTAATTAACCTTTCGTTGTTTTCTGATAGTTCGGTATTCAAAACCACTAACTCTTCCTTCACTCATGTGATTGAAACTGCCTGCCTGTAACATGCGAGCAGTCTCAGAGCGCACCAGAGTCACTTGCAACTTTTGAACTCACCGGGTAAGTCCCGCTTCTCCGATCCTCTAAGTGTTTGCAGGTCTTCTGCTTCAGTGGCTCCTCGTAACCCGGCGAACAGCTTCTCCTGGTCCACCGTCACCCACCCCGCTCGTTAATGGAGCTTCCTTTGCTCCGCAGTCTCTCTGGTGCACACCAGCCACCAGAGACCTCAAGAGGGAAAACCTCCCTCACGGCTCTTGCTTCCCGCTTCACAGCCTCTGCACACTGAAACTTTAAAGGGCTAGCGTTCCTTTCACGCGCTTCACGGTGCACAACCTCTGCACCGGGACAACTGGAGGCATAAACCCTCTTCGGACTAGCCACTGTCTTTGGCTTCACAATGGTCCCGGCAGTGCTCCAGATAAGATTTTGAGAAGGGAGTTTTTTACTCCATATTTTTAAACTTTGAGAGTAAATGTGATTTCAAGAGTAAAAATGACTTTTCTCCTTTGCAAGAGAGTAAAATGTCTGTGACATCCAGCCGACAATTGCAAAAAACTGCATGGAAATCATTACCATGCATTTGCTTTCAGCATTTCTGCATTGCGACAGAATACATCTTTCATTATTTCTCTAAGGTCTGGCCATTTGATCTCTCCTGTATATATTTAAAAGTTGAAAACACAGAAAAACTTAGTTAATTACAAAAGAAAGCAAACATGAATTGTTTTGTTGTTTGAGGTTCGATAGAATTGTTTTTTGAGGTGTTAATGAAAGTCCTCCTTTCTGGGAGCTATTACTACCTAATGGTATGACAATGTTATGATGCAACAGTGCATAGAGGCAAGGACTTGATGCTAAATTCTATGCCTAATATAATGGTCAAATCTTTATATTGCACTTTTGGCAAATTGCTGTACATAGAAGATATTTATCAGAATTATCACAAACCCAAGGCGGTACTCCATCGACCTCGAAAGGATGCGTTGGCTTTGCCGGGATTCGAAACCTGTAACCTATAGATCACACACAGATTGCAGCAACGAGCGCTCAACTGGCTGAGCTATCTTATTGGCTAACATCCTTCAGAGGTCGGTAAATTCAGTAATGGCTGAGATATAATAATCACAGTGCCTAGATGTTGGACGAACAATGCATGAAGCGCTACATAAAGTTAAATACCTAGCTGTATTATCACCAGGACAGGTTTTGCTGAGTTTCTATTTCAATTACAAATGTAACTTTCTTTCGGTTTGTTTTAGAGCAGTGCTTTTACTTCCTGCAGAGTCAGGTGTTGGATGTTTTAATTGTAGTCTTGAAGATTTGAGAGGCTATACCACCTGTGATTGGTGTAATGACAATCACTCATCCTTGAGCAGACTCTGCTGCCACTGACAATTTATAGTAATATACCCCTTGACTATAAGGTTGAATGGGTATACACTAGACCGTGCATAATTAGAGTTTAAATGACAGTGTACAAATGATCTGCTTCTGCATGATTATGCACACTGCAGAGGAACTCAGAAAAATACAGTTGTGCAATAATGGTTTGCTTTCACTGGAAAAAAGCATAATTTGTTAAAGATTAATTCTCAATTGCAATTTAGTTTTCTATCTTATTAATTATACAGTACTAAAATGCTAGGAAAATAAATATGCACAGTACTTCTGTTTACTCTGTGAGCATCTACACACAGCATAGCAGAAGCTGAATGGAAAGAAACCATTCCTTTTTATAACAGTGTGCAGTTTTTTTTTTTGAAAGGTTTCAAAGAAATACATTCTGTTTCAGAGGCTTTTCTTTGTGACTTGCAATTACACCCATGTAGATAAAAATCAAATAAAGCGTTCTGGTTTCTGTCAAGTAACCTGACCTTTGCACTGCCCACTGCTCTAAACTTGTGCGTAAATGTACACAGGAAAATAATAAAGCTGTCATATTCACAAGATTTTCATGTGTTAAAAGACCTGGTACGAACCTTATCTGGAGGCCTGGGTACCGGCGTCTTCTCTCTCTTCCCGTACCGACCTCGGCTACATACAGTGTCTGCACTGCAGCTCCTCCTTTGGGCTTTATTCTTTTCAATGCATGCACCTGAGGGGCCTTTTTAAGCCACCCAGTCTCCCTCGGGTGTGGGTCATCTCCATTAATTAATTGACCATTCCTGCAGCATTGTTCCTCTTCAGCCCTCTTCCTCATCCCAGTATTTGGGGAATTATGGGACTTGAAGTCCCTAGTCACCAAAGTAGGTTTTCTCACATTTTCTTCACTTTCTATTCCCATAAAGAAGAATAAAGTTTAATAGACATTAGGCCATTATTATTCATAAACTTACTTTCGCTACACTTTTGTGAGTTGGGGGAGCTTCTCGCTGTATAAGTTTCCTGGGTTTGAGAATGGTGTTTTATTTTTCTGTCAAAAGGTTTCAGATTAATTTTACCCACATTAAGATGTTCAACTTGTGGAGTAGATTGATCTTTGACAACAAGCAATTATATACTTTGGTATCTGTGAGATGGCCTCCCTAGAGAAAGACAAATACTGCTTCTCACCCCACAGACTCCTTTCATTCTCCTGAGCCCTTTCTCCTCCCAGGTGATCCTCCCGCAGAACACCACCACCCCCGCCCCTCAAGGTCAGGATCAAGAAGCATTTGCCCTTCCCTGGCCACCTGGGAGGAGACTTTTATTCAGGCTTTTAGTGAGAAATCCGTAGGATTCATCACTGAAGGTGGTGAGAGAATGCAGTGGGCACTTGATAGTGGGGGTGACCTTAACATGTGGGCGGACCCAATGCTGGTAGACGGGTCCCCGGAGTTGATGGCAGTGGGGACCCCCAGGCGGGTGGTGGTGGTTTACGGGACTGTCTGGAATCTCACGATTTGCATTACTCGTGGTGCCTATTTCATCCACAGGATCAAGGTTTCACCTTTTTATTCTCCGCTGCATGGGACCTATGCCCGCATTGACTATCTTTGTGCCTGGAGAGAGTTGTGCGACAGTGCACTTGCTTGCAAGGTACTTCCAGTTAGCTGGTCGGATCGTGACTTGGTATCGCTGAATCTCTCATGGTTGGGGTTGACTGGCCCCCACTTGTTGTGGGGATGTAATGAATCGCTTTAGAAGGACCCAGTGTTTCAGGAGTAATTGGAGGAAGCCATTAAGGAGTTGTTCCTGCTTAATGAAATGGGTGAGGTGGATACATGTACGATTTGGGATGCCCCTAAGGCGATGTGTAGGGGTCTTTTGATTAGGGAAGGGCCCCGGAAGAAAAGGGAGAGGACTTTATTCAAAAATAGGTTATGCAAGGAGATTGTTCTGGAAAGGGGAATACAGAGAACGGATGTAGGGATGGGTGGGCTGATGGAGGAGGTGAGGGGCAAAAGGGATGAGCTACGGTTATTGGAAGATTGTAAAATGGTTCAAAAACTCCAGTTTTTGAGCAAAGGTATTACCGAAAAAAGGGGATAAGGCTGATGCGCCCTTAGCTGTCTGCCTCCATGGACAGCGGGCCGAACAGTGGATAACAGCCATACAGGGCACTGATGGCCATGAGGAACTACTTCTGAAGGGATAGTGGATGGATTTGCTTCCTTGAGGGCTGTACACGGGCAAGGAGGGGGGGAGGGGTGCAATCCAGAGGACTTGAGGCCTACCTGGATGGGATTTCTCTTCCTGATTTTACACCCGAGGAAGTGGCGGCTGTGGACACTCCTACAACAGAGGAGGAGATATTGGACTCTATTCGTCGTTTGCAGTTGGGGAAGTCCCCAGGGGACGATGGCAACCAGTCCGGATTTTCCAAATCGTTTAGTGCTTTACTTGTCCCTCACTTGACATAGCTGTTGAAGAATATTTTCTTGCGGTCAGGTATTCTTGAAGTGTTTTCTTAAACTGGGTCGGTCAGAGCTTCCGTCGGCATTCACCAAGTCTGGATGGGGGACCTGGGATCGTAGCCGTCCACTCAATAGTGGGACGTGGTCGGAGGTAGCGCGTTCCAGATATTCTGCGCTACCTATTTCTGCCACCTGCTCTAGCCCAGCAAACAAATCATCGATTCTGGTTGGTAAATTGTGGGGGGATGAATAAAAGGAATAACCCCTGGTGTGTGGGTGTAAATTTCATCAGACATCCAAGGCATAAAACAAGCAGCGTTGCATAGCAATTTACTATGCAAGTCTGTAGGTTTGCTAATCAAATGAATACTTGTGTAGCAAAGTTAGCTATTTAAGTTGCCCTCTTCAATGAAAGCACAGCTCACCCAGCATTCCTCGTGCTCTCGTCGCCCTCTTTTCTCTGTTCACTTCAAGTGCTAATGGAGGGAAAGTGAACCAGTAATCATTTCCTACACTCAATTTTTAAAAATTGCAAACCCGAAGTAATCGGGGTGATACTTTTATTAAGCTTTCAATATCCTGTCTGGCAAAGACAGTATATGTTAACTTTATATCTTTTCAAAGGACAGTCATGCAATTCCATTCCTAAAATGAAAGTTGTTACATGATGTATAATTATAATATTGATACTGTAAAACACTGCATTATCCTCATGATTTACAGTAAAGTTTAAGTTAGTGTATCTGAATTTCATAGCGTCAACTATATTTTTAATTTTGTTGGGTAAGATGCATCATGTTGACTAGTGAACTTTTGAAAATCATGTACATGATCAAATGCTTTTGATGGCAAATCTAGTTCTGTAACCAGCAGGTTGCAAATTAACAAGGGGGGTCCTGCGGGTCCCTCTGCCAGACATTGGTCCTGGTTACGAGAGACTTATCCAGAGTCTTTAGCTCACTATCTTTCAGAGAGCAAGAATATCCCAAACATATCAGTCTTTGTCCTGCCCTGGGCCAGTCCAGCACCGAAATGCTAGGCAATTCTCCTCTGAACAAGAGTACCAACATCAACCCCCCAGACACGTGTTTCGGTCTGGTTGGACTGCTCCACCCTAGTGATGAGGTCCAACCAGACCAAAACACGTGTCGTCTTTATATCGAGAACCCCCTTAGGCTTCAGACCCATATCTGGCCAACCTCTCCACTCAGCAGAATTACTGTCCGTGAAGCTAGTGATCTCAGCCACCCAAACGCTGACCATGCATCTTATTTACAGGCCACCAGGGCTGATATCCACCTTCGAAGATGACCTCCCTATCCTCCTCTCCGCCAAAACCAAGCTAAGCTCTCAAATCATCCTACTGGGTGACCTCAATCTCGGCTTCCAAGACGCTAAGGATGCCAAAGCCCTAGACATCGCCAACATGATAACGGAACTTGGCTTCCGTCATCGAATCTCTAAACCGACCCCCATCAAAGGCACGACTCTCGATTGGTTGATAGACCTCAACTGCAACATTAACATCCTATCCAGCACCCCTTGTACCTGGCCAGACCACCATCTGATCTCATTCACTATCCAGAATGACAACCAGCGCACCAATCGGAACCTCTCTCCTCCAATATGCACGAGGAATAATAAGGACATCACCATGGAGAAACTGCTCCCACTAATACTACCCATTATTAACTCCACTGAACTGCACTCAGACCCCACTGCGCTAGTGGACATTTATAACCAAACATTGCTCAAAGCTATCAATACTATTGCCCCAATCAAACTATGTAAGCCGAAACGAGACGCACACCTTAACTCTTGGTTTACGCCGCATCTTAGAACTCTACGCAAGCTAAAGAGAAATGCAGAGGCCCTCTGGAAAAGCCTCCCCACAGCAACTAGTAAAGACATCCTTCTGATAGTTTCCCTCAACTACAAAGAGGCGATCCTACAGGCTAAAAAAAGACACATACAACAACCGGATCCTACAAGCCAAATAGAGTACCAAAGAATGTTTTAATATACTCAAAGAATTGGAATCCCCATCAGCACTGCCCGACACCTGCATTAAAGACATCACATGGTGCTCCAACATTCAAAAAGCACTCCTAGATAAAATCACTATGCTCCAAGCAAAAATTGAATGAAAAAGAAAGCCTTTCCTTCGCCACTCCTCAAACCATACCACCAACCAGCCCTCCAGATAAGGTGCGTATTGCTCCATTTTACGTTTGTAATTATGGCCATTACGGAGCATTTCGTTTTCTTCTGCGTACAGTTTACGCTGTAGTTATTTTCATTGAAAAAACATACTTTCCTCCACTCGATGGCACTAGAGTGCAAAAGGTGTCTTGGATCTGCACTAGTGTGCTGTGCTGGGTCTTGGAGTTTATGGAACAAGCCCCTAAAAATGAAATGCAGGCCATAGGTGTCCTCCAGGGAATATCTCCAGGGAATGTTTTGTTGCATTCCCTGACTTCTGGGAAGATTCCCATGCGGGCCAGGAGCTCCGCATGAGAGGAGTAAAACCTAGAAAAACGGAAACAAAGAATTCACCCATTTCATAAGAACAGTAATCGTCTCAATGTCTTGCTTGGTCAAGGGCTCGAGGAGGAGGAGCCTTTATTGATTCGATTGGCCAGAGTAAGCCAGGGACGAGGAGGCAAACATTAAATAGCAGTGTGAACAGTAAATAGCAGTCTGGACAACCACCGGGAAGGGAAGCCGGAAGGGAAGCTGGAAGGGAAACTTAAAGTACAAGGTGAAACCAGGCTGTGTCTAGTTGTGAATGCATTCTCCACACCTTGGGCCTTCCTGCAGAGCTAACGCATGTGCAGCATGTGACATAATAAGTGCATTGCTCTGCCTCGATCGCCCCTTCCCGGTCTCTCTGAGACATGTAATCGGGGCTCGCCCTCGCCCCCTCCCCGTCCCCCTTCCCTCCGCAAGACATTTCCTGCTCAATTGTCCTTCACTCCACAGTACTGCCGCATACTTTCAGAGGAAGAGTAGCGTTGGGCTCGAAGCTGAGACAGGAGGTCACAAACCCACAGGGGTGGTGACGCCAGGAGACACCAGCCAGGTGAGCATCCTGCCCTTTTGCTGCTGCTATCTGACCTGCGTTGGGATGCTTTTTCTTTCTCCCGAGCCAGTTCTAGAATCGGCTCAGGCTGACATTCAATCACTGACAGTTTACAAGGTCTCACTAGGCAGACACACGGCTCTGCAGGTTGTTAACTGCTCAGGTTGCAAACACATTTTATTTTTCAGTGGCAGAGCCTTTCATATGCATGATGGTTAAAGTGAGCAACTCAGAGCACCCATTTAATGATGTGTTTATATTAACACATCATTAAATGTGCCCTTTATATATCTGTCTACTAGCTTGACACGCTAAAAAAATAAAGTTGCTTTAAGTCACTAATCAAATGTTTTCAACATCATGAATCTCCATATCTGAGTTTATTATACAACATCTTTTATTACATTTCTTAAATCACTGAAAGTACTGTGGGGTTAACTAGATCTTTCAGGTTGACATTACCTTGCGTTCTGGGACTTATAATAGTCTACCATTCAGAACGAACATTAAAGCCACAATGATATTCTTTTTCCTTAACATGTAGCTGTAAGGATTTACATGTTGTCATGTGGCGTTATTATGCAATTTGTGTTTTTTGTAAGTAAACTCTATAAGACATCATTACTCATTACTGTTGGCCTTGAAATCCAAACTATTTGTACCAAGTTAAGCTTGGAAGCGATGTGGTCAAATTTGCAGTGGATTAAAATCCCTGCTTCACAGTTCAGGCAAGGTTTGTGATCCTGGTCCCGTCCCGCACTCCCCCATCCCCCCTCCCCCCCACTTGCATACCCGCCCCATCTGTCTAGCCACCCCACTCCCTCCTTTGTTGATGCAGCCAGAGTACCAGTAGTTCCTTTTTTCCACTTCAACCACTCTTTAATCCCCCTGATGTGATTAGCGATTACGGGCTAAATTGGCTGTGATGCGTGTCATGCCAGAGATGCAGATTCTTGACTATCTTGGAACAAACCTATCAGGCAATCAAAAACTCTCACCTGTGATGGCAGTACAAGATGGGGGAAGGAACAGGCCAGTTTTTAATACTCTAGGAGTTCATGTGAATTTATATTAAATAAGCAGCAAGGAGTAAGCCACGAGACATATACACTTTGGGCCTAATTCACAGAAACCTTTTATAATGGCAGCACCCCATTGGAAAACGCTCAATGGATTAGGCCCTTTGTCATGTGGATTATATAAATGGTCACTACTATTAATGGTCTAGTTCAAACAGTGGAAAAGGGGTCAGTCAGGCTTTTTTGAGTAGTAAGCAGTTGGCAATAAATCACTTGTTATAGACCTTTCTGTTTTTGCTAAAAAGGCACAGTGGCAAAATGTGTTGCTCGGGATCACACACTTTAGTGTTGAAGCAGGGATTCTGGGCCAGTCTGCAACTTATGCACTTGTCTGCATTTCTTCTCAACTGTAATTGCCAGAATTCTTTTTTTGGTTTTGTACACAATGTGGGGATCCACATTAATTTCCTGCAGCAGACAGCAGGGAAGGTAGCTTAGTGGGTTGTGACTATTGCTGAGATTATGTGTGCAAGTTCCTGTAAGCAAATCATATGCTAACACTTGCTTACTCGCACTCCCCCTGCAAGCAATACATTAGTCTCTATCTATAGTAGTTCTTAACAGAGTTTCTAGGGTCCAGAATTTTGAAAGTGAAGCTGTGTATGTAGCATGTACTTACAAGTTATTATGGTAGAATATTTTCCACAAGTGTAATAATATGGTTGAAGGCAAGCCAGACAACTTTGACCTACAACTCTTTTGGTCTACAGGTCTGATTTTACGTATGCATTTGGTGTAAGTTGGATATGTTTTACTCTCTTACAGAGGAGAAAACTCATTTTTACTCTCTTGAAATTGCATTTACTCTATAATTTGAAATATCATGCATAAAATACTCCCACCTCAAAATGTTATCTGGAGCACTGCTGCCAACCTCACCTCAGAATACCTGCAAGCCTTTCAACTTCTCCTCACTATCTATCAAAGAGGTAGAAAACATAATCCAGAAATTGAAATCTTCTAAATGCCAGGGAGACACCTGCCCGGCCACTATCATCAAGGAACCTACTGAAGAACTGGCTTCATTTATCACCTCCTTAATCAACACCTCATTCAACACAAGTATAGTCCCTAGCAACCTAAAAGATGCCTGGGTTCCTCCAGTACTGAAGAACCCTTCACTTGATCCTAGTATCCCCACCAATGATAGACCATCACCACTGTCCCCTTTCTTTTGAAAATCCTGGATAGAGCAGCTTACTTGCAGGTTCAGGAACATTTAGAATCTAACAACCTCCTTGGCTTAAGGTAGTCAGGCTTCAGACCAAGGTACGGGACAGAGACGGCCCTGATTTGATCTGAAGACTCAAATGGAAGTAATAAGACAACAGCAAACTAGCCCTTCTTTTATTGCTTGACTTGTCGACCGCATTTGACTTGGTAAATCACAAAGTCCTGTGTAACCATCTTACCTCTCTAGCACACTTTTCAAATAAAGCCACGACGTGGATCCTATCATTTCTAGAGAACAGATCTGAGGGTCTTCTCTCAGTCTGCTTCTGCTGAACCCGCACCAGTCATGTGTGGAGTCCCCCAAGGCCCATGTGTGTCGCCAACTCCTTATGTGTTCACGAAGCCCCTCTTCTATGACCTCGACTATTTGGGTGTCCCCTACACAAACTACTTAGATGACACCCAAATACTGATCCCATCACTGGTGACCACAAAGCAGACTCCAAAGCACTCAATGACGTACTTCGTCATCCAGGCCTGGATGGCGCAACATGGGCTCTGTCTTAACAACGATAAGACGGAGCCTCATCCTTGGATACCAAAACAGACTTAACAAATTAGAAGCCAAGTTCGACTCCTTCACCATAGATGGCATCCCCATCAAGGTCTCGAAGGATGTAAAAACGCTTGGCGTGTACATAGGCTCCACTCTCACCTTAGACAGACAACTCAATGCAATAACCTCTACAGCCTACGCGTGCAAATTAATTACTGCTTGCAGACCCTTCTTAACTACTCCCAATTGCACCACCATAGCTTGAGCACTAGTCCTGTCTAAACTAGAATATTGCAATGCGCTTTATCTAGGGACGAGCCAACGCAACACTAACAAGATGCAAGTACTACAAAATAACGCTATCAGGGCAGCAATGAATATCCCTAGAGTACAACATATCTCAGAAACACGACGCAGCCTAAATTGGCTGTTGGTCAACCAAAGAATCGCCTTTAAATCCCTATTGCTTGCGCATAAATGCCTCGCAAACCTTGCTCCAAGCTACCTGTCCAATCTATTCTCGCGCAACATTTCTGACCGTCCCACCAGAGCTGCTCAAGCACATTGCCTCAAGATCCCCAGGTTTAAGCTCCAGAAGGCGGGGGGAAGCAGCTTCCCTGTGCTCGCGCGCAAAACTTTGGAACACACTACCGATAGCTCTCTAAGACAAACAATCTTACCACTCTTTCAGAAGCAAAGTCAAAAACTGGCTCCTAGCACAAGCACAATAGCCCTTTCATCCATGACGCTGATACCACGCTAATTGTTACTACTGGAATCCATTTGCAATTATGTAAATATGTTAACGTTAATGTAAATATGTTCACTGCTCTTTGTACATTATCTAACTCTGCAAGTAATGTATGTATGTAACCTAAATGTGTTACATTAAGAAATGCGCCCAGATGTCTCAGGGCTTGGTGCGCTTTACAAATCAACAAAATACAAATACTACGAGAGAGCAGAAGATAGTTGTTGTGCCGAGAATAGTGACAATTGTTCTGATTGCTCGTCCTCTCACACAGTTCCTTTCTCGTCCTCTTTTTGTGATTGTGTTTTTTTACCCCAGACATACCGTGGAACAATTCGACCTCAGGACCCTTGCTGTTTATCCATGACTGTATTAAACTCTGTTAATTGTGACAAGGCATGAACGCATTTTGTGGCTAGGTTGACTGAATTATGCAGAATTGGAAAGTCGATTTCTGTGAAATATGTGGCATGATTTACTGATACCACTTTATGATAGTTGAAAACTGCATAGCTTCCACTTACGCTATAACAAATGTTATTTTTGCCCAGTATCATCACAATACTTTGGTGGTATCCCTCTTGCCTCCCTCCCCAGATTTTCAGTGAAACAACCCTATAGTATAACCAAGTCAAGGTACTTGGTGAGAATGTTAAAAACATACATTTGGAATGCACATAATGCAATAATAGACAGTTAAAGGTATTACCCTTTTTTCAGTGTTACGTTGGGCTGCAAGAGCACAGCTGTTTTCTCCCTATATCGAACTGGGAAAATGTTTCCCTCCGTGCGTCGGTACAAAGGGGGCCTATGTGATGGATCACCATGGCTTCCATCATGTTATGTGATGGTTCGCGATATTTGTTGTCTTGAATTTGAGCCGCCAAACACAACTTTTCCAGCAGCAGCTTGCTCTCTGTGATATTTGGGACTGATTTGTATTTTGTTGCAGTATTCTGGTGTTCTCAAATTTCTCAAACTGTTGTGTAAAATTGGGAATATACTGGACTTGTCAAACTAGAATGAAACTGGTATTGTGCAGACTGGAAATAAATTGAGATAGCATAACTCTGGCAGTAGACTTGTTTTGTGCAAACCAGGGTTATACGAAGCATTGACATTACAAAAATTAAGACCTTCTAGGAATAATATAGTTTGCAGACCAATTCATTAAAATAATCATTTCTTTCACAAATAAAAAGGAAAAGACAATGTTTCCTTACATTAAAAGAAAGAGAAAAACAAAACTGCTTTCTAATCAACCATTCACTTTTAACAATACAATAGTTCCTATATAAATACAGTAGACCATTTCCAAATACTAAACTAAAATGAAAGAATACCTCATCTAAACAAGCATTCCCACATTAATGTCGGATAGAAAAAGATTTTTCTCAGACCATACAATAACATAGTTCCCAGCGTATCTAAATCACAGCATCTTAATGGCCATCACTTGTATAAGTCATCATCAATCGGAATTGGTATTTCTTTCCAATGTAACTTCTACCCATGCTTTATTACAGATCAATTTTAAGATGAGATAACCCTTTACCTGCCAGCAGCCTAATCTGCCGGGACTGGCATAATTTACTCAATATTTCACCAAATCTCATTTCAAGTTTAAAATGATAATTCTGGATTCAGTACTCAAATGGCTATTCCTCAGTCGGGCTCTCCTCGGAAGTAGTAATGTTTCCTAAATCCATTGTTAAGATGACACATGTTGAAGATAAAAAGCGTACCACAGCAATTTTAAGGGACACAGATGTACCATGCATCATGTCCCACCACAACCGGTCAGAATCAACCCATTCTAAGTGATGGATACATTTATTTAAAGACCTTTTATGCATTCAGAGTAAAGCCTTACATTCCAAAAGGAGATGTCTTAACGTTTCCCTTTCTACTTCGTGTTTACAAAATCTACATGGGACGGCCAGGCTCGACATAACTAATGATCTTCTAGATGCTTGTTGGGCAGAATCCTGTGCAGTGCCCTTAGGGACCACTAAACACAATTAAGACCACAGGTAGCAATACAAGTTTTACCTTTGGTACAAGTCTGTACTACTGTGTCAGAGTGGTAGCAGTGGCGGAGCAGCCAGGCTTATCTCAAGAGTATATGGCATTATCGGAGATTACACAAAGGGACCACAATTACTGTGACTCGAGCAAATACTGACTCGAGGTTTCAGGTAGAAAAATATAAGTACATTTATTTCGAGGGGATTGGGTCCTCCGACGTATTCCATATCTATGACAGGTAATCACCACAGCTGTGCTGCTTCGGAAACTTTTCCGGCGTCTGCGTCGATGACGTCGATACGCCGACGTCGAGGACCTCCTCCGACGTCATCCGATGTGATAAGTAGGACGCACAACGCCTGTAGCCTCAGTTCCGTTTTTTCCGCGAACGTGTTGCTTCGTGTTTCTCGGTTCTAAGCCTCGACTCTTTGGAGTTCTGTTCTTTCTGGTTCTTCGAACCTGTTCGTTTGTGAATTTCGGCGATGTCTTCCGCTTCGTCTTCAACCCCGCGTCCGGGCTTTAAGAAGTGCGGGGAGTGTGGGTCCAAGATGTCGGTGACTGACTCGCACAACGCCTGCCTCTGGTGCCTCGGGGAGGCCCACGACACGGATGACTGTGTTGACTGCCTGTCGCTCACGTCCAAAGCCTTACGCGAACGTAAGAAGAAGTTGTCGGTAGGTCGGGTGTCCAAGCCCCGGAAGTCGAAGTCGGCGGGGCTTTCGACGGATGATTCGAGGGGTGACTCTCCGCGTCATCGTCGGAAGTCTCGTCGGTCTTCTTCTAGGAGTGGGTCTCGCCACTCCTCAGCCTCTTCGAGGCATTCTCGGAAGCGCCGTCACCGGTCGCCTTCCAGGTCCTCTTCCGAGGATTCTGCCCGGCACGTCGGTTACCCCACCAGCCGTGCGACGCCGGAGGAATGGGCTTCCTTCGGGAGGAAAATGTTGGCGATTCTTGAGTCGCAGGGTACTCAGCCGTCCGCGCCCCCGAGTGGGGTCGGCCGTGTGAGGTCGAGAGACGCCGCTCGCAAGAGTGGTCGGCACGAGTCACGGGAGCGGTCCCGTTCGGACAATGAGGCTCGTTCTCGCCGTACCCGTTCCAGGTCCCGGTCCTCGACGCGTTCGAGACCGTGTGCTCCTGTGAAGTCTTCGAGGAAGACGTCGACGTCTGAGGCGTCGAGGGCGTCGACAGGCTTTCTCGAGGCTCTGGCTTCGAGGACGTCGTCGAGGCCGTCGACGTTCAGGTCGTCGAGGGACACGCTCGGGGCTCCGGCCTCGAGGGCTGTGTCGACGCCGCCGATACTGGAGGCGCTGCATCTGACGTCGACGCCGATTTCCTCGACGCCGTTGCCGGTTTTCTCGGCGTCAGCGCCGATTCGCTAGACGCCATCGACGCCTTTCGTGTCGGAGGTGCCCCGTGTCACGGGTGTACCCCCTAGGAAGGCTCTGGTTAAGAGCAAGCACTCTCGGGTGCCTTTTCGCCACCTGGAATTTATTTCGGAGGCGGATGAGGATTCTGATGGCCTGGTTCCTAGTCTGGTGCCTGATGACATTGTCTCGGGCCGTAGTCAGTTTGACGATTTGAGGCAGTCACTGCATGATGCCAGTGGACTGGACACCTCCCCGGAGGTGGACTTTTGTAGGCCTGAGCCTGGCTCCCATGCCGATTCCTCGTACCGGCGCCTTATGGCTAGGGTGTCTGAGTATTTGGGATGGTCTGCTCCCCCAGGGGAGTTTGTGCAGGATGATCTGACGGACATCCTTGATGTTGGTCCCCCAACTGACCCGGTACTGCCGTTCCATATGGCTTTACAGAGAAGGGTGGCGGCGGCTTGGACTGCTCCGGAGAGTCTCCCGGCGGTGGGCAGATCCTTGTCGCGTAAATACCGTCCAGCCAGTAGCGACCCCTGCTACTTGACCAGGCACCCCACTCCGGAGAGTTTGGTGGTGCAGGCGGCCACGGCCCCGGCAAAGCAGGCGTCGTACCCTACCATCCCTCCTGATAGGGACGACAAACGTTTTGATGGCTGGGCGAAGAAAGTGTTTTCTTCTGGTGGTATGGCGCTTCAGGCGGCCAACTCTGTTTGTGCCTTGTCACGTTTCACGCACACTCTGTGGAACTGTGTTGCGTTAGCGGCTGAACATATTCCCGAAGGGGTTGAACAGGAGGGTTTCCTTGCTGTGGTCCAGGATGGTAAAGATGCCATGTGTGAGTCCGTTCAGTCGGGTCTGGACTTGGCTGAATGCGTCAGTAGGTCCATGGCGGCGAGCACCGTGATACGCAGGTTTGCGTGGTTGCGGAAGTCGGGGTTTGCTCCTGATGTGCAGTCCCGGCTCCTCAACATGCCCTTTGATGGTGAACACCTTTTTGGCAGCAAGGCTGACGAGAGCCTTGAGAGGTTGCAGACCTCAAAAGCTGCAGCGAAGTCGTTGGGCGCTGCAGTTCGCCAACCTCCGCCTTTTCGTCCTAGGGGACAGCAGTGGAGGGGTGGTTCCTTTCGCTATTACTCATCCTTCAGTAGAGCGAGAGGAGCTGGCAGTCAAAGAGGCCAACGCAGGGGTACCAGAGGTGGACGACAGGGTACCCGTGGTGCCAAGGCCGCTCGGGCAGTTGCCTCTTTGCCCTCGGGTAACGCTGCAGCCGCTCCTACTCAGTCATGAGGCCATGTCCCATGGTTCGCCGGTTGGGGGAAGGCTGGCGCAGCATCTTGTAGAGTGGCAAGCCATTACTTCAGATGTGTGGGTTCTGGAGATCATAGCCCACTGCTACTGTCTTCCCTTTCGGCACAGGCCTCGCGACAATCCACCGGGGAACCTCTCTTTGAAGTGTCCGGATCCGCTCCTTGCGCAGGAAATTCAAGCCCTGCTGGAGAAAGGCGCTATAGAACTGGTGCCTGTAGCGGAGAGGAACAAGGGATGGTATTCCCCTTATTTTTTGATTTCCAAGAAAGACGGGGGATTGAGACCCATCATGGACTTGCGCGGTTTGAACAAACTCCTCAGGAAGGACAAGTTCAAGATGGTTACTCTCTCTCAAGTCATCCAGGCCCTTCAGCTTCAGGACTGGTTGGTGTCACTCGACCTCAAGGATGCTTACTTCCATGTGCCGATCCATCCCAAGCACAAGAAGTACCTGAGGTTCGCGGTTGGCGACTCGCACTTTCAGTTTCGGGTCCTGCCGTTCGGATTGGCCTCCGCCCGAGGGTTTTCACCAAGCTCATGGTGGTGGTGGCAGCGCATCTCAGGCAAGGGGGGGATTCACGTCTACCCCTACCTGGACGATTGGTTGATCAGGGGGAGCTCTCCCGAGCAAGTCCTGGATCATCTGTCCATCACCTGCCACTCCCTCCACAGGCTGGGCTTCTCCCTCAATTTAAAGAAGTCCCATTTGACGCCAACGCAGAGGCTCCAGTACATCGGAGCTGTGCTCGACTCTTCCATGGGGCAGTGTTTTCCTCCCCAGGTGAGGGCTCTTCACATTCAGCAGATGGTGCACAGGTTTCAGCATGCCCAGACGCTCCCAGCGTTCGAGTTCTTGAGGTTGCTCGGCCTCATGGCATCCTGCATTCTTCTGGTGCCAGAGGCTCGCCTGCGCATGAGATCTTTGCAGTGGGCACTCAAGATGCAATGGTCGCAGTCCTCCGGCAGGATGTCGGACCCGATTCAGGTGCCGCCCTCGGTCGCCCAGGACCTTCTGTGGTGGGCCGTCGAAGGCAACTTGATGAAGGGGGCTCCATTTTGGCTTCCCTGGCCGGAGGTGACGATCGTGGCGGATGCATCCCTCACGGGATGGGGAGCTCATGCCAACGAGCTGACAGTCAGCGGTCGTTGGTCTCCGTCGGAGTCCAGACTCCATATCAATCTGTTGGAGCTGAGGGCCGTCAGGCTAGCCCTGAAGGCTTTTCTGCCGACTGTGCGAGGAAGGAATGTCCTGATCCTGACGGACAACACGGTGGCCATGCACTACCTCAACAAAAAGGGGGGGGCAGGGTCACTTCCTCTGTGCAGGGAGGCGATGCAGCTCGAGTTCTGGGCCATCCAGCAGGAAGTTTCGGTCTCGGCAGTTCATCTGGCCGGAGTCGAAAACGTGACGGCGGACGCTCTGAGCAGGCAGAGCGCGATCTCTCACGAGTGGGAGTTGGCTCAGGAGATTCTCCTGGAGATCTTCGCCCTTTGGGGGACCCCTCAAGTGGATCTCTTCGCCTCCAGTGTCAACCGGAAGTGCGGGAGGTTCTGCTTGCGGGAATTTCCTCCAAGAGGGGCCTTAGGAGACGCGTTCGTGGTGGATTGGTCGTTCCCGCTGCTGTACGCGTTTCCTCCAGTCCCCGTCATCCCGCAAGTGCTGCGGAGGTTGCGGAAGTTCGGTTCCCGGATGATCCTCATTGCTCCGGCGTGGGCTCGGAGGACGTGGTACCCGGACCTTCTCGACTTGTCCATCTGCCCTCCACGTCGTCTTCCCTACCGAGACGATCTGCTCTCACGGGAGGGGGGTCTGGTTCTCCATCCAGAGGTCAGATCCCTCAACCTTCACGCTTGGCTTCTGAAAGGTTGAGGTATAGGGATTGGGACCTCCCTGAAGACGTGATGGAGGTGTTGCTTTCGGCCCGAAGGCCAGCAACTAAGTCTCTGTACCGTTGCCGTTGGCGTAAGTTCTGCGACTGGTGCAGAGTTCGGAATGTGGATCCTTTTGCATGTGACATCCCCATGGTTCTGTCCTTTTTGCTTTCTTTGGCCCACAGGGGCTTGCAAGTGGGTACCATTAAAGGTTACCTGGCAGCGCTGTCCATCTTTAAGCGCTCGTCTGATGAGTGTTCTTACTTTAAGATCCCTTTGATTTCACAGTTTCTGAAAGGGCTCACTAATGTGTTCCCTCCGTCACCTTTCCTGGTGCCCGGTTGGGATTTAAACCTTGTTCTTAGGTTTCTTATGGGTGCTCCGTTTGAGCCTTTACATTCTTGCCCTTTGAGGCTGTTAACTCTGAAAACTGTGTTTTTAGTTGCGGTTACTTCCGCTCGCAGAGTGAGTGAGTTACAGGCACTTTCAGTTAAGCCACCCTTCACTGTTTTCTACAAGGACAGGGTTGTCCTTCGTGTTCGTCCTTCTTTTCTTCCGAAGGTAGTGACGGAATTTCATTTAGCCTAGAAGGTTGTTCTTCCGGCATTCTATCCTCCTCCGCATCCTGGTAAGGAAGAGGAGAGGCTCCATAGGCTTGATCCTAGGAGAGCTTTAAGCTTTTATGTTTCACGCATGTCCCGGGTCAGAGTGGACGATCAAATCTTTATTGGTTACGCTGGTAAGCGTTTGGGGCAAGCTGTGACGAAACAGACTTTGTCCCGCTGGATTATTTTGGCCATCTCGGAGTGTTACCGCTTGGCGGGTAAGGACCCACCGGCTGGCTTGCGGGCCCATTCTACCAGGGGCATGGCTGCATCTACTGCCCTGCAGAGGGGTGTTCCTATTCGCAACATCTGTGATGCAGCCACCTGGGCTTCAGTACATACATTTGTACGGCATTATTCCCTCGATTCCATCTGAGGGCAGGATCTGGCCTTTGGCAAGGCGGTCCTTTGCTCTGCTATTTGATTGGCTATTCTATATTTGTTTATAAATTCTTTCCCTCCTCCTTGCTCTGGTACTG
Source organism: Ambystoma mexicanum (assembly GCF_040938575.1). NCBI lineage: Eukaryota > Metazoa > Chordata > Amphibia > Caudata > Ambystomatidae > Ambystoma > Ambystoma mexicanum. The sequence goes on along the minus strand of NC_090931.1, from coordinate 901,374,213 downwards.
CTTTGGGAGTCTGTCATAGATATGGAATACGTCGGAGGACCCAATCCCCTCGAAGAACAAGTTACTTTCTTACCTGGTAACGTTCTTTCGATGGGATGGTCCGACGACGTATTCCATATCGCTCCCGCCCTGCCTTCCCCGCTGCAGAATTTCTTTTGCGATTGCAGCTTACGTTCCGCAAGGCTTTGTGTCTGACTGGCAGTTGACTTCTGTCACACGTTCTGGGGGAAAAACTACAACTGAGGCTACAGGCGTCGTGCGTCCTACTTATCACATCGGATGATGGTCAAGAGGGTTTATGTTCGAGGCTAATATAATAGCCAAGAACAGTACCACGTTTATCTAATATACCCGCGGTAGAAAAGTTGGGGTAGGTACCACTGCCACCAGCCAAGTCTAAATGTTAAAAGAGAGAAACGATGCTCTAGGAGGTACAGATACAAAGGGATACAAGTTAACCCTTTCCAGTACTCCATGGAAGATGGGGTGTACTGGATCTGTGGTAGATTGACTAAGTAAAGTTAATGGTAACTTTACCCTTTTCTGGGGACGGACGGACAGTAGTCGCCTCAGAAATGGAGTCGAGGGAAGTCTTAAAGACAACCCTGTGCCACGGCACTGAAGGTGCTGTGTGACGCACAAAAAGAAGGGGGCTACTGAAGTGGTGTACTACAGAGTGCACAATCACAAAAACAGGTAGAAACACATAGCAAACCCAGGTAAGAGTAAGAGAGGGGGGAAAGCTCTCACTCTTACCAAGTGGAAGAAAATAAACTCCAGAAGTCCAGTAAAGCTGCTGGGGGACTCAGTAGGTGAGGGAAATTAGCCGTAAATGAAAATTCTCCCTAACACTGCTCCTATTTCCATTATTTCTTCCATGGGAAACTGAATCTCATGAACCCGTTCCGCCACCTCTTTTTTGGAAATCTAGATAAATATGTTTCTGGTTGGCCCAATTGTTTCTGGTGTGTAACCCATTGAGTGAACAACTTAGTGGAAACCACTCTATCCATAGTCGCCGCCCAATCTGCAAATTGGAGTAAGTTCTTTACACGAAGGGGGGTTTCTATGAGAATGTTAAGAGTGACCCAAATTTTCCAGCGTTTTAGACAAATTATCTGTAACTTTAACAAGGTTTCAATCTCCGAAGTCTCCTGTTTGAGGCCCACTCCCATACAAGTTATCCCTCGTGTCTAATATCAGCCTTCTATAGAGTGATAATTGATTCCAAAGAACCCAACAAGCAAATGAGAGCAGACCCAACTCATATCGTATTGCCTCAGTGGGAACCGATTTTGGTAGACAATACATTAGTCTTCCATATCTTAGATTATGCCCTCTGGAAATATTTCTAGACCATACATTATTTTAGGTATAACCTTCAAGTTATATATAGTATTGTAACAGGGTTATCGAAAATTTACCAAACCTCTGTTCCACCCTTCTCATTTGAACAATTTGTAAACATACCTTTTTGTTGTAAATGATCATGATAGTGACATTTCTTAAACTTGTCAAAGATGGGAAAGCCCAGATATTGCCTCGAGTTTTTTATTTTAAATTTTCCATGGTTCATAAACCACGTGTACCCCTTCCACATTTTACGATTGGTTAGCTGCATGATAGTTATTTTATTAGCATTAATGCGTAAGTGGTTTACTTGAGTATAGGAACAGAAGGCCGTGATCATGCACTGATGACCCTTATGTGACTGGTCGATAAGCGAAAAATAATCTGCATGCGCACACCAGGCAACCTTCTTCCCTTCTATTCGTGGTGGTATAAAGGAGGCCTCATCCAAGCATTTCCCTGCATCTGATATATAGAGATTTAAGAGAGTGGGGGCGAATATGCACCCCTGTCTCAGAACATTGTCTATTTTGATCGGGAGTGATAGTAAACCATCCGTATTTAAGTGGACCTGTACACGTGACTCCTCATGGAGGTGGATAAGAATCGATAGAATATTGCCCGGCATTCCAAGTTCTTTTTATTTACCCCATAGTATATCCCTGTCCACCAAGTCAAATGCCATGGACAGGTCGATGGCGGCTAAATAGCTTGGCGTTGCCCCTACCTTCCAGGCCCTTTGTTGCAGTATTGTAAGTAAAAGTCCACCGACTTCCGTCCCTGCTGACTTCCTAAAGCCGAATCGTTGTGTGGGCAAAATCGAGTTATGTTGCGACCACTCAGTTATTTTGTTTATATTAGCCCTACAAAAATGTTTGAATCTGCGTCCAGTATTGCTATTGGGCAATAGTTCTTAGGTAGTTTTCTATCCCCTTGTTTGTATATGGGGATTATATATGTGAAGTTCCAGAATGATGGTATTCTTTTTGTTCTAATAATGTCCTCAAAAAGAAATGACAAGGCCTTGTCCCACAGTCCACTATCCCCTTTAAAAAGTGCATTTGACACATTATTCGGGCCTGCAGCTTGAGACGAGCTAGCATGTTTTATTTGGGTTTCTATGTCCTCCACCGAGAGTTCAAGGTCCCAAGACAATTGTAGGATATTATTCCAACTTTTGGCACCCACAGTAGGAATATATTGATCCAAAGTGGCCACACCAGGTTTGTTCAGTAATTGGATTAGTTTGGGAGATGCTTTGACATTATTCTAGCCTATTTATCAACAACCAGAAGTTTCTGCTAGAACCATCTTTTGAAGCTTCCAGCATAGCTTAGTTGTCAGCTTAGTGGAGAAATAACCAATGGCTTTTCACCCAATTCTTTTGCTTCTGCTTTAACTTCTTTATCCCTTTCATCCCTTTCAATTAAAGGCTTTTGCAGCAGTATATCGGCATGATTTCCCACTTCACATATTTCTGTCCCCATGGAGCCTGGAGGTGGAGCATTCCCCCGGTCCTGAGAGGATTATTGCATCTTAGGACGGTCATCCAGCAATTGTTTCATTACTCTCCTTATAATATGTTCAGTGGCAAGATCCTCACCCCCTTCCAAATCTGAATTTTTTGTGCTTAAGATCTGTTCCTTATTTTTCACCATCGGAACCATGTTTTCAATCGGAACTTTACTACCTAGAATGTTTAGGCAGGATTCATCCCTCAAATCATTTAGCACCCCAGGAGCCCCCAAATAAGATTTGGCTCTTTCACCAAAGATCCGGCCATATGAAACAGGAGATACACTTCTAAAATGTACATGTTTCATGTGAGGGATTTTAGTTATGGTTCCTGACTCGGGCAGGGTGGGGGCACTGTCTTCCCTGTTGCTATATCTGTTATAGCTTTTTCTGGACCACCGCACATTGTCTCCTTGGTTTCATTAATGGCGGTAGTGCCGAGCACTACACAGGAACTAGTGGGGTTGCCCGTTGGATCAATTACCATCTTTTTGGGAAAAAACGTTGGAACAGGCCATCTTTTGCCTGACTCTTGCTTTGCTCTAATGTTACCTCCTTAGTTTTCCCCTTTTGATTTTTAGTTTTGCCTTTTTTCTTCATAGTTCCTGTAATAGTGTCAGTTGCGAGAGTGCCTCCAACCTAATTACACAGGACGGCCTCATCCCCAGAGGTATCCATGTTAAATGTTATATCCGGCACAGCCAGATCTTCTTTAATCGGGTTTTGCCAATTTTTCCTCGTGACCTTATTTTGGCGTCTGCCTTGCAACCGTTTGTTATTTTTCTTTTTTGCTATCACCGCCTTAATTTGTGGGTAAGAGGAACAATCCTGTTCCACATTTTTGGCCCCCTGTGGTGTTTTTGGATCTATACCATCATATATTTTTGACTTTCTCACTTTAGCCTGTTGCGAGGGGAGTCGTGGGAATTCACTACAATCATCAGGTGGGATTTCCCCTGCTCCCGTCCCCCTCGATTCGCATTTAGGCTTCTGGGCAATCTCATGGTTACATCTTTCCTTGTCAACGTTCATTATTAGATTTCTCAGTAATGGCGAATGTAACTGAAGTTACGTAAGAATTTGCACGTACAGAGCCTTGTAATCCACCTCCTTGGTCCCCCCCCCGCCCCAGTTCACATCCCTTCTTCTGGGCAGAGGTTATCTCCCACTCTCCCTCTTGACCCATAGGATATTGAGATAATGCCAGGAGGGAGTGTTCCTGAGAATCTAAAGCTAGGGGAGTGTTTGGGAGAGATACCACCCTCCCAATTTCGGTAGCATTTCCCTGTGATGGAGAACAGGAAGACCATCCTCCAGCGTCAGTCGACTAATAGCAGTCACACCCGACTCAATCAGCAAGATCGAAGCCTCACCTTCCGTCATAGCTAACGTAGCCAGATCCATTGATGTCTGGGTGAGGGAGGTAACTGCATTTCCAAGGCCATCCTCATAGTCCCTTTAACCGGAGTGAAGACTAGGGGCGCAGACAGTATGTCGTCATATATTCGTGCCCCCATCGAGGTTTCCTTACTTGTTCTCTGCCCCATACGGTTGTACTTGTACTTTACATTCATCAGGACAATGGTATTTCAACAATATCCTACAAAGGTTATATATAAAGTGTTCCTAATTAAACCCTTAACAGAGCGCGAGTATATTTAGTGGGACCCGTAGCCCGCTCGCCCACAAAGCCGGCTAACAGGCACTTACTGGGCACTCCTTGAGGTGAGCGCGCGCAGAGGCGCATGGCTGGGTGTAGATCTAGTCACGAGCAGTAAAGTCAGCGTGGCTTCCACCAAATTGGCAAATCTACGAAAATATAAGAAAGGGGAAATAGTAAATATATATAGATTTACTCTATTGAGTATCGTTGGTGAAAAAGTCCATACAGGTTTACTTCACACAGCGTAGAGTTATGACAAATTGCATCCACAAGCAGGGAACATCCAGCAGAGCTTCTCCCAGGCTAACAGGCACTCGCTGGGCACACCTTGAGGCACGCGCGCCTGGTTTTTAAAAATGTGCATATATACCATTCTTCCTTTTTCTCACTTTCCTCCAGAAGCTCACTGTCTCTCGAGCCCTGGTTCTATCTAGGTTGGACTACTGCAACAGCATCTTTCTCAATCTTACTGGCTCTACTCTCTGCCCTCTGCAACTATAATCCAGAACAGCACTGTGAGACTTGTACTTGTCCTTGGCCTCATGCCCAGGGACTGTATCTCTCCAACCCTGAAATCTCTCCACTGGCTCCCAGTGGCTGCAAGGATCAAGTTCAAGACCCTCTGCATCGTCTACAAGGGTATCTGGGGCTGGGGCTCGCACTACATCCAACTCTCTCTTCCAAAATACCTTCCTTCTTGAGCCCTTGGCTCAGCTACCTCCAACTTTCTGAAGGTCAGAAGGTTCTCTTAGGGGGTAGAGCTCACTCTCTCTCTCCTGCAGGTGCCTCAATCTGGAATGGCTTCCCTGCCCCTCTCAAACTTGAGCCGGACCACCTGAAGTTCCGGAAGCAGCTCAAGACTTTCCTTTTCTCTTCTGCTTTCTCTCTTCCTCTCCTGCTGACCAACTGTCTGTGGTGCCGACTGGTTGCTTGGCTACCCTCCGAGTCTCTTTGGGTACCAGGCTCCTCAATGATCAGTCTCCCCTGCACTGCCTCCAGGCCTACCGCGTACTTGGGGGCTGTAACTGTAACCTATTCAGTCCCCTGCCTCCTTGCACTTACCCAGAGCCACGCTGCCCTGCGTGCACTTACTCAGAGCATTGCTGCCCTGATTGCACGTCCTCCTTCCCTGTCCCTGACACTTCCCCTTCTCCCTTGCCTCTGCACTTGGTGTTGTCACGCTTGCAAGATCTGAATAGCAGAAGGCCTAGTAAGATCGTTTGTCTTGTCCTCCTGATCTGTCTTCCCTCCTTTGTCTTGTCACGCCTAGAAACACTTGTGTACATGCACGTTATAAATGACTTATCATATCATGATTATGCAAACTACAAATGTACAGAGATTGCTCAAATTGGAGTATACTGGCGTTGTCAAACTAGGAGTCCAGAATGCCTGTATTACTTGAATGATAGCACGACTTTGACAACTGGAGCGTTGTTCAGACTGGAACTCCAGTAAGAAGGTGAAACTATAGTACACTAGAATTGGGCATACTGCCAATATACAGGAATTTTGCGAACTGAGTGTCTACTGGAATTGTGTAACAGGACCTGGGTGGATAACTGGAAATATACTGGTATTGTAAAAACGCACATTACTCTGAGATTGGCATTTTCAGTCTTTTACCTTCTGTAATGGCGCAGCGGACTGAATAAAGGTAGTTTTGAATGGTTGTGCAGATCAACGTTTGTGATTGTGGTCAATTCAAACCCTTTCATTCCCCAAACTTCAGTATTGCACAAGTCTTTTACTTAAATTTGTACTTAATAAAAATGTAAAGGGGGAAAAAAAATCAGATATCATTTCCTTAAGCAAAGGTATTGATGAATGAGATCTTAGCTGAAGAATTTCCTGCACAGGGTGCTTTGGACGTGAGGGCTCAACGAGATTGAAATACATAGCATCTACCTAATGTCTGAAGTACAATAAAAGAAGAGCCTTGCCGAGTCCCTTTTCTCTGTGGGTAAATAGAATGTCATGGCTATATACGTCCATGGTGCAGTATTTAGCTTCCCTCTGCTCTGCATACATAGTCACATTATGTGGGCTGCCATATCGCTCTCGCTTGCACTTATGTTCTCATACTTGGTTCTACTCCTCTAGCCATCTCGCCCCCGTCCCCCCCGCGGCTTATCTGCTTCTGAAGGACCAAATCGCTCCTTCCCCACCATCCCCATACCCACCAACCCCTCTTTCATCTTGGGGCGTTAAAAAGACACTGCATTCACGGCAGTAGCCTTACAAAGCACATAAATAAAGGTAGCGTCCTATGCCCGAAACTGAAACATTCAGACCGCGTGTTTAAAGCACATGCTCTTTAAAAAAGAAAGCTGGTTAGTTGAGCCGCACAGGTGGAATATGCATTTATGGTAATGTCAAGATCTGCGCATATTTACCTTATCTCAATGATGATCAGTGCATGCCACACTTCAGGTTGGTGGCTTCCCTTTTCTTTAGTCCTTTTAAGGATATACTGTTCGCTTTTCAGTGTAGTATTCCATCTTCTTTTTTTCTTTGGAGTATAATTAGACCGATTTTCTTCCTTCTGCAGTTTTGTGATTTCCATCCTAGCGTCTACCATTGACAGTCGCATTTCTTCCTTCTGCAGTTTTGTGATTTCCATCCTAGCGTCTACCATTGACAGTCGCATTATCAAGCCATTCACACTCGACTGCTTTTCTGTAAAACATGTTAATTTCCTGCCTGTTTGAAACGGGCATTTGGAAAGCCAACAGTTTTGGCTTTTGTGTAGTCATGGGGATAGGCATTTGTCAGACGCTGTCATCATTTTTTTTTTTTAAATTGTAAAATTTGTTTTTATACTTGTTTCCACTATTTTACTAGTTTTTACAAGTTGTGCAAGCCTTGAGTGTTTCTTTTTATTCTTTTGATTGTTTAATCTTCTGGTTCATCTTTGATCATTTGCAAAGTCTTTTCTTTTACAATATATTCCTTGTTTCTTGACCATTGTATCTCCCGTCCACTGTCAGCGGTCTGTTTGTTGTCCAGATCAAGGCTCTCTAGGAAGTTACCTACTGCAATCGCTGGTTTGATGTTTTCTCCATTGATCAGGTACGTCCACCAATATTCCTCGGCCAGGCTGCAAAAGTATGTGAAGAGGTGGGCGAGGTGTGTTCTTCTGTTAGCTGATAGACCCTTGCAGCTAAGGAGTAGATGTTTTAGTGTTTCAATCGATTGGGGTTCCTCACAATATCAGCATTTGTTGGACTTAGTTTTGTCTCGGATTGCTTTAGTTCTCCAGCATGGGGTCTGGCATGGATTCACATGCTCATGAATATTCCCTGTCGTCAGGCTGGGAATCCTCGGTAAAGAAAAATCAGTATCAGTTTCGTTTCTGATCTGTCTTTCGTAGTAGTAACCAATCACTGATCTCTGCGTCATACTGACCACAGCCAATGACTGCCATCTCCCTAAGCCCCGCCTCTGGCAGCCATCTTCAGATTTTTACCGCACGTTCAAGTGTTGGGATCCTTGTGCTATTGCTCTCGAGCTTTAGTGCTTTTTTTCGTGCTTTTTATTAAGAAAATTTTCTCTTTTTCGGTCAAAAGAGCTTCAAGCTCCACCGTTTCTTTATCCGATCAACGGGGACCCGTGTTGGATTCTTCTACGCCCCTCAAGGGTGAAGATTTCGTCGAGCCACGCTTTTGGAGGACTCCAGAAGTTTCTCAGGCCCATCTCGATCATGGCCCAGGAGAAGGGAAGCTCGACGCCCGGAAAGCTGTTCAGGGTCTGCCCTTGATGCCAGCTTCAGAATGTCTTTAAGGAGGACGAACACTCCCTTTGCCTCTACTGCCTGCATGAGGACAAGACGCACGTGGAGAAGGACTGTGCGTTTTGCGGCAATATGTCGGAGCGGACCATGAAGGACCGCCATCTGCGTCTCGCCAACTGGCTGGAAGGGAAGAGCCTGTCAGGCGAGAAGAAGTCCGAGCGGTCTTCTAAGACCTTTGAGGGCGCCCCGGCGACGGGGGTCCAACAGAAGGCCAAGCACCGCGAGTCCGCTGGCACCGGGAGCACCGAACGGTCAGGCTCCACGGGCGCCAGGCAGGGCGCATCCTCCCCGGCGCCATCAGCCACGAGCCAACGCTCTGGCTCGGGTAAGAGGAAGGCCGAGCACCCGGCAAAGCTCCTGGAGAGACCCCGGTGGAGCTCGAAGGCCCCATCGGAGGGGGAGCGAGGCGGTGACCCTCTCCCCAAGGAGAAGACGGTGAGCGCACCCAAGGTGGTGAAAGCCTTGATCCACCCGGCCAAGGCCTCTATCGAGACAGTCGCGGTGGCCCTGGCTCAGCCTGTGGAGGCTACACCAGTGGTGGCGACCTCGGGGCCCAGAGTCTCCCTGCCACCGCGGAGGGAGTCCTCTTTCATGCCCATCGACAGGACCCCCGTGAAACCTCCGACTGAGAAGAAAAGGGGGGGGGGGCAGGAGGTCGTCGTGGATTCGGCCTCAACCTCTGAGGAGTAGCTGATCGAAGTCTTAAGCCATGGCATTGGCGTGGAAGAAGACCAGCCCGTCGGGAGGGACCCCGACGTAGGAGACGACGAGAACGTCGAGGGTGCCAACGGGGCTCCTGACCGCCCGTCGGAATCCCCTCAACCAGTGCCGCAAGACAACTCGGCGGCCATTTTGTTGGCTATACAGTCCTTATGCTCGGAGATAAGGACGAGATTGCCGTTACCACCAACGGAGGAACCTCTCCCGACGGGGGACCCGGAGCCAGACCCTTCTGGGAGCCCTCCTCCTAAGAGAAGGAGGATTCATCCTCCACTTCCTTTTCAACCATCGCGCCCTGCTCAGCCCTCCTCCCCGTCTACGACCCGTGGGGATGATACGGGGACTGACACGGCGGCGACGGGCACAGACGACGAGGTTTACGAGGATCTCCCGTCGTCACCTCCTCCCCGGGCTTCCCCGCCCGACGAGATTGGATCGTTTCATGCCATGATCGCCAGGGCATCCGAGCTTTTCCAGCTCTGCCCGGAAGAGAAGGAAGGTTTCCTTTATCAACGGCGTGAGACCAAGAGGAAGACGGTCCTCGCTGTACCTCTACTGGACGATATCTGGGATGAGGGTCTCGCCCTCCTCAAGAACCCATCCACAACGCCTGCGAGAAGGGATCGGTACGAGAAGAAGTACCGGGTCCCGGACGCGGCCCCCTTGTGCCTTCGGGCACAGCCAACCCCGGACTCGGTCGTCTGCGCGGCGGCCAGGAAGGAAGCGGGGGGGCCTCGGCCTCTACATCAACCTTCCCGCCGGACGGCGAGGGAAAGAAATTGGACACGATGGGACGCAGAGTCATCTCATCGGCAGCAACGACGATTAAGGCTGCCAACGCCTTGGCTATCGTAGCCCGTTACGACAGGAAGTTGTGGTACAAAATCGCCCCCCTGCTGGACTTCTTACCAGACGACAAGAGGGCGGAGGCCCTAGAGATCTTGCAGGAAGGAGAAGTGGCGTCGGACCACGCCATTACGATAGCGACGGACATCGCTGACACTGGATTTCGGCAGTTGGGCAACGGCGTGTGCCTTAGACGGCGTGGATGGCTCAAGGCAACTGACTTCCGTCAGGACGTGCAGACCAGAGTCTTGGACATGCCGTTCGACGGGAGCAACCTGTTTGGAAAAACAGTGGACGATTCCCTACAAGCCATCAAGACGGACACGGAGACGGCCCGGGCTCTTGGTGTTCTCCAGCAACGACGGCCGCCCTTTCGGAGCGGCGGAGGCAAGCAGGGTGCCTCCAAAGGTTCCGGCGGCGGATTTTCCACCTATCGTCAAGCGGCCCGTTCATCGTCACAGGAAGCCTACAGGGGACGAGGCAAGTCGGGCGGACCCCGCCGTCGTCGCCAAGGCAAGGCAGCAAAGCCTCGTCGAAGCAGGACTGAACCAGCCGTGGAGTCGGGCCCCCACCGAAGCACCCCGGTGGGAGGCCGGCTGGCGAGCTTCGTCAGCATGTGGGAGTCTATCTCCACCGACCGTTGGGTGCTGGACGCCCTGGCCCAGGGTCACGCGCTCGAGTTTCTGAAGAAGTGCCCGCGCGTCACCCCCGTGGTCAGGAAGGAACATCACGTCCCTTCTTCTCTTGGAGGTAAAGGCGATGCTCAAGAAAGGCGCCATCGAGCTCGTCCCAAAGAGGCTTCGGGGCTCCGGAGTTTACTCAAGATACTTCCTCGTGAAGAAGACAGGAGGATTGCGTCCCATCCTGGACTTACGACGACTGAACAAATTCATCAAGGCACAGAAGTTCTGGATGGTCACCCTCCAGCACGTCCTGGGTCAACTGGAGGAGGGCGATTTCCTGTCGTCGTTGGTTTTGGAGGATGCCTACTTCCATATCCCCATCCTAAAGGGACACCGAAAGTTTCTAAGATTCGTGGTCCAAGGGCGTCACTACCAGTTCAGAGCCCTTCCCTTCGGATTGAGGTCGGCACCCAGGGTGTTCACCAAGTGCCTCGCACCGGTGGCTACGCCTGGAGGGGATCCACGTCTACCCCTACCTGGACGACTGGCTCATCCGAGCAAAGACAAAGGAGCTCGCCGCGGAGCACACGGCGAGGACCGTCCAACTACTCACGGACCTGGGATTCTCCATAAACTATGCCAAGTCCCACCTGGTGACCGCGCAAGATGCACTGTTTCTGGGAGCGAAGCTCGACACAGTGGCGCTTCTGGCCTCTCCGTTGGAGGAAAGGACGAGGGCCATCTTGGGCAAGGTGCAGCGGATGCTGGTTGCGGACGCGGCCAGGGTGAGGTCCATCAAGTCCCTCCTCGGAATGATGTCTTCTTGCATTTATCTCATCCGCCTGTGCAGGCTTCGGATGCGCCCGTTACAGGAGTTCCTAGACGCTCGCTGGATCCAGACGACGGGCAGCTTCGAGGACAGGATCACACTCGACGAGAGCTTCCGACGAGCGATCCGATGGTGGGGCACCCGCGCGCATCTGACGGCGGCATGGACTTCCAGACCCCGGGCCACCAGAAGACAGTGACCACGGATGCCTCCCTGGAAGGGTGGGGAGCGCACACCGAAAATCTGCACGCGAGGGCCCTTTGGCTGCCGATGGAGAAGTCCCTCCATATCAACGTCCTGGAACTCCGTGCAGTGTTTTGGGCCCTCAGGTCCTTTCTTCTGTCCCTCAAGGGCAAGGTTGTGAGGATCTTCACCGACAACACCACCACCATGTTCTACATCAGGAAGCAGGGCGGTACCAGATCCCCAGCCCTGTCCAAGGAGGCTCGGGATCTGTGGCATTGGGCCGTCGCCCAAGGGATGTTTCTGGTGCCGTTTCATCTGGCAGGGATAAAAAACTCCATCGCCTACTCGCTCAGCAGAGATCTGCGTTCGTGCCACAAGTGGGAACTACGACAGGATCTAGTGGACCGCCTCTTCTGACGGTGGGGCACACCCCAGATCGATCTGTTCGCGACGGCGACGACCTCCAAGTGCCGGAGGTTTGCCAGCAGGTTTCCCCAACCGAGGAGCATGGACGATGCTTTCTCGTTCCCCTGGGAGGGCCTGTTCCTATATGCGTTCCCTCCATTGCCGCTGCTGATCCGGCTCATCAACCAGCTCAAGAGGTCACAGTGCAGGATGATCCTCGTCGCACCTGCGTGGCCGAGGCAGATATGGTTCCCGGACCTTCTGGACTTGTCAGCGTCCCCCTCAATCAAGCTGCCAGTGGACGCGGATCTTCTCTCCAGGGAAGGAGGCGCCATCCTCCATCACGACCCGAAGTCGCTGAACTTGCAGGCCTGGCTCCTGCAGGGTTAGAGTTTGGAGGTTACGACATACCGGCCGACTGCAGAGAGGTTCTTGCAAAGGCCAGGGCGTCCTCAACTCTTAAATGCTACGGACACAAATGGAAGAGGTTCTCTGTCTGGTGCCACGCACAGAAGATTAACCCTCTACGGATTACGGCTCCTCAAGTACTGCCGTACCTGCTGACGCTGGCCAAGGCTGGACTGGAGCACGCTTCCATCAAGATTCATCTTGCTGCGATCTCCCGATACACCAGAACCACGGGACGGACGTCTTTGTGGTCTCATCGTCTGCTGAAAGAATTCATGAAGGGACTGTTCAGATCGTTCCCGCCGGTGAAGGCCCCGGCCCCGGCGTGGGAGCTCAACGTGGTGCTGACCAAGCACATGGGACCTCCGTTCAAGCCTCTGCACTCGGCTCCGTTGAAGTTCTTGTCGTGGAAAACAGCGTTTCTTGTGGCCATCACCTCCGTACGACGGGTGGGAGAGATCCAGGCCCTTTCCTGCAAGCCCCCGTACTTGACTTTTCACGACACGAGGGTAGTGCTCAGGACGCACCCCGCCTTCATGCCCAAGGTGCCGTCGGACTTCCACCTCAACGAACCCTTGGTGTTGCCTGTTTTCTTCCCGTCGCCTTCGTCGCCAGCTGAAAGGACTTTGCACTCGCTGGATGTGTTTAGAGCGCTGAAGTTCTACGTGGACCGCACGAAGAGTTTTCGGAAGACGCCACAACTGTTTGTGAACTTTGGACCTGTCAATCAGGGGAAGGCTCTCTCGAAGGCTTCCATTTCCAGATGGCTCTCCGGCTGTATCATGTACTGTCATCGGTTGGCAAACCGACCGCTGGCCGTCCGAGAGCCCATTCCACCAGAGCGATCGCAGCTACTACGGTGTTCCTATCTGGTGTGCCCTTGCTGGACATCTGCAGGGCTGCTACGTGGAGGTCGATGCACACCTTCATGAAATTCTACTGCATCGATCGGGATTCCAGGGAGGAGTCCAGGGTCGGCCAAGCAGTGCTGCGCAACCTGTTCGCCTAAAGTGAGCCTGGTGAGGAGGGAAGAATTGCTTAATGTTGAGTTTTGGATGTAATGCTTAATGTTGAGCCTTTGCCACCTCCCGTGGTTGTGCATGTCTGTACTGCTATGTATTCTTTTATTCATGAGCATGTGAATCCATGCCAGACCCCATGCTGGAGAAGGAACAAGTTACTTACCTGTAACTGTTGTTCTCCAGCATGGGTCTGGCATGGATTCACATGCGAACCCTCCCGCCTACCCCTCTGCGGCTTTTCACTTGGTCATACTGCCACTTCACGTGCTAGCAAATCTGAAGATGGCTGCCAGAGGCGGGGCTTAGGGAGATGGTAGTCATTGGCTGTGGTCAGTATGACGCAGAGATCAGTGATTGGTTACTACTACTACGAAAGACAGATCAGAAACGAAACTGATACTGATTTTTCTTTACCGAGGATTCCCAGCCTGACGACGGGGAATATTCATGAGCATGTGAATCCATGCCAGACCCATGCTGGAGAACAACAGTTACGGGTAAGTAACTTGTTCCTTTTTAAGACATTCAAGCAGGCTCTCATGAAAATTGAGCGTATCCTTTTGTTTGGAAATTTTACTAGATAGTTCACCGGCTCATTCAGTTTCTGGGCGGTTGTATGAAGATGTGTAGTTAGCTTGTTTCTTGCAGCCAACTCTGTTGTTTTGCACCAATCTGTTTCTTTGAGTTTTTTTGCTATAATGTACTGGTTGGAAACTGGTGGAAAATAGTGTGGTTACCTTGGCATGTGATGGGTACTGCTATCTAATGCCTATAGGAGCCAAAACGTTTTGCTTTGTCTGGGCTTGGTTTTAACAGGAGGGAAGAAACCGATTTAACAAATGTGCCTTCAGTCATTTGATTCATGATATTTTTATTTCACCATTTCTGCATTACAGCTGAGGTTAACTCTCAACAGCATAGGTGCCAAATACAATGGTATAAATGCAGCAACTGCCCCTTACTTCTATAGCAATGGGAGCACGAACCACACTTTGCTCCTGTACAGATATTTACATTTTCCAACTACCAATGATGGGCCTGATTGCTGGAACGTTTTCCTATGGGATCGCGCCATTATAAAACACTTACATGAATCGGGTCCTATGTTTCCCAAATGAGACTGCCTGCATTGTCAATGCAGCAGGAAATGCAACACACTTGGATTTTAAGCCATGTACACGAAGAGCACTGTTGCTCATGCAGTGACTGAGTAGTGCCAGGGATGCGTCTGCATTGGTGCATTGGTTAAACAGTATGGGCTAGTCCTCAGAGTAGAAAGGTGCTTGGTAGCACAGCAAGTTGGGTGACTGTTGCTGAGATATTGGTTGAGCTCAATTTATGGAACCTTGAGGTTTTTTTTGACACCCGTAAAACGTGCTCTAAAATCCAGTTTCCTCCTGTCAAGGGGTCGAGTTTGGCTACTTTATTGAATGAGTAGGAGTGGAAAATGTGCTGGCGTAGTGAAAATCAAATGTAGGCACTGCTTGACAGAGCAAGCTGTGAGAAGACCTGTTGTGGGCAGGTAGTGAGTGCGAATGGTCATAGAGATTAGTATGGCCATGGGCAGTTAAGGGGTGGAGAAATAACTAACCACCCGTAACAGGTCTTTCCTCCTCGCTCTAACGCCAACTATTAGCCAAAACTAAAATGAAATTGTTTGGGGTGTGGAAGGGATATGATGGTAGAGGCCAGGGTTTTTCTTAAAGCCTGCATGTTTGGGTTCAGAATATTACCCATGTGATTTCTATGATCACGGGAGGTGTAGACTGCACAGCTTACCAGGCTTGCTGCCATTTTTAAAAAGAAACTCGTTGGCTAAAAAAAACAATTGCAAACCAATGTCACACATGTGTCGTCCTTGCTGTGCTCAAGGGGCGGTGGTAATTGGCTCTGGCTTTGACTGGCCCCTGATCCAGTCAGCTTCCTTTTCCCCATTCCAACCCTTCTGTGCTTTGACTGGCAACAAGTGTGCATCGCTCAACCGCCCCTCCCGCCACCCCCCATCGCTAAGAGGGGGTGGTCATAAATTCGGTAGGGACCTTTTAGAGCTGAACCATTACTAAATGTTCATAAAAGTGACTCTTCAGTCCAAAGTCCTTAATTGTAGACTAGTGATAAACTGTGTAGTTCTGCAACTTCTGGCCTCAACAAGAGGTCATTGTCTACACAGAAGAAAGGCACCTTGTTATTCTGAGACAGCCTTTGACCTTCTATGCCCAAGCGGCACTACCACGAGTTTCATAACCTGCAATAAGCAAAGAGCTCTTTCTGCGACGATATTCCAAACTCTTGAAATGATAGCCATATATACATGTGGTTTATTTTTTTATTTTTTTTTTTGCTTTAATATTTGCATGACCCAACAGTAACTTACTCATGGAGAATACTTTATTTAAACTGGATGCAGCCAGTAGCATTAACGGATTACTTTGCAAAAGCAAAGTTCCTGCACCTCCCTTTAAAACAAAATATTTGTGTTTACATTTCAAGTAACACACAAAGCAATACGAGCCAGTACAGAAATCGAGATGGATGTTAGCTACGATCTGCTGATTATCGCATGTTTTTATTTCTTATGCCACTATAACTAACTGCTGGTAATTTTTCTCGTGCGCTGTCCGCTTCACTGAGAACCCAGTATATCCAAAGTGGTCATCCCCGTGATTAGGGAGATCCCCTTAATAACGCACGGCCCTTGCCTAGGTTTTTATGCGTTTTTTTCGGGAAAGCCTATTTTGTTTTATTTTCAGTTACCTATTGACCACACGTTCAATGGATCCGGCTTCTTGGCGCAGATTAACAAAGCAAAGCTTTTGGTGGCAGGAACAGCTGCATTTTTGTGGCTGAGCAGCCTGGTCTTTTCTTCTTAAAGGCAGGATGGTTTGTGGTCTCATAATTTGCATATCGTGTTTCAGGGGTAGGAGGGAAAAGTTCACGTCCTGGCCCCCAACTCCTTACCTCAGGTCTCCCACATTCCAAGGGATATATGTCATGAATTTCTGATTTTATTTTTTACATTATGTAACGTGCAGCTTGCTTTTTCAATTTTAAATTCAGGTCAAAGAATCACAGAATCTGAGGACAATGGGTCTGGATAACCTACTCCAGCAAGGAGTGCAGAAACGTCAGTTCTGCTGTTGGAAGGAGATGGTGGACATAAGTTCAGCTACGGTTGGCCAGGCCGTTCTTATCTTGACTGCTTTCAATGACAGGCCGTTCTTATCTTGACTGCTTTCAATGACGTTATTGGTGTCTTGTCGGTGGAATGTATGGTTGTAAAGGACATTTAACCTAGAGGAAATCGAAGGCAAGAGTCATGTGTTTCTATATGAAAATCCTGAACGATTAAAGAGGACTTCTGAATGGAAAAAGTCAAATATCACTTGAAATAGTTTCTATCACATCATGAGTGCAACTATACCTGAAACTTGAAATCCAGTTATTAGTTGGTTATTTACCCACGCATTGTCAGTCCATGGCCATTCCCACCCACATCCCGCCCCTGCACACCCAAAATACATCCTTCTGGGATCTCTTTGAGCTAGCAATAACAAGTGCCAAGGACGAGTATGCTCGTCCTTTTTGCATAGACTTGCATAATAGTCTGGCACTTAAGGGGTCAAACCGTGTGATCAGAGATCCTTCCAGTGTTATTTCAAGGCAGTCTTCTGAGAGTTAATGGCTTAATTGGAGCACTAAGTGCAGATCTGGTGTAATAATATTTTGTTTTTAACCAAGTTTGCCTTCAGCAGCAGTATCCTTGGCCTGAAGTCCTGTTAACCAGCATTGGCAAAGCTAACAGTTTTGGCTTGTGTGTAGATATCAAAGGCATTTGCCATGCACTGTTAGGGAGAATTCTCTGTTTAGGCTGAATTTCCTAACCTAGTGAGCCCCCCAGCTGTCTCCCAGGGCATGTAAAGTCACCATTGACTTTACTAGTCTTATATTCTGAACAGAACCAGTACAAACCATCATATTGTGGACGTACTGGCTGGGGCAATTCAATTGCCCCAGGGTCTGTTAGTCGAGGGGGCACGTCTCCGTCCCCCCTGATCGAGTTTTGGCTGGTGGCAGTGGATACTACTTTTTATATTCAACCGCAAATATTTTCCTATGGGATTTCCCATTGTTTTAGGCTACTATCTTTATTTAATTATTTACGGTAGCCTCGAACATACCGCCGGTTTATTTAATTAATATTAATTCTCCGGTTGGTATTTTTTGCCGAAACCTGATTCTAAAATGGCGTTTGTGTTCTCTTCTGTGACTCCAACCCAAGTCGAGCCCTTTGTTCCACTTTTTGGCGGGCTTCTCCACAGAAGCCCTTCAAAGTGGTGCCACTCTGTCTGGGGTACTTAGGAGGGGTGGAGGGAAATTTAGGCACCCTGGACTGAGTTGCCTAGGCAACTTAAGTCGCACTCCATCCTGATTGGCCCAAGTGGTGAGCCGGCCGGCTCACCACTTAGCATGTTTGAGTGACAGCTAGGCTGAGTGAATGGGGGTTTGCTGCATAAAAGCAGGGCTTTGGGGACTGGAACTTCAGAAGTCGCCACAGGACCTAAGAATCCGACGAGGGAGAAGCTGAGCCGACCTGCCACGATACCACCACCGGTGGAGCCCTGCTGGACTGCCTCACCACTTTTCCCAATGACCGAGGAGATCTCCCGCCGGAGAGTCTGCTTCCTTTGACTAGTGGGGATAACCAGTTTCACCGTCTTTTCGCCTTCCTGACGTACCTCGTGGCCGCCTTGCCTGTGCCAAGCACCCCGGCAACCAGGATACCACGTTTTACCACGACCGCGAAACAAAGGTACCACCTTTAACCGTAAAACTCCACGGCTGGTTTCTTCCCTGGTAGTGCAACGACCTTCATCTTTCCTCCAAGTCGAGATCTTCTCTTCCCCTGGACGACGACGGAACTTGCACCCACTACCAGGAACAACTGCCACCGCTGGAGGATCCTTCCCACTTAAGGTACCGTGTCCCGCCTGGCTTCCCTTGCTACCGACTGTACAGGGTAGATTTAGCCCCCGGCTTTCGAACCTGGGTTAGTCTGGGACACCTTGGCTAAACTTTCTTAAAGCCTCTCTAAGCTCTTTTTGAACCCTCTGCAAGACTTTCTAAGCCTAGTGTTACTGTGTGATCTTGGGCCCATGTGTGCTCTGCTCTCTCTAAGAGTGGGCCCAGCCTTTGGACTTTGGCTCACCAGTGACTTTTGCTCTTCTGCCTTGCTAACAGTGTTCCTGAATCTTAGAGTGGTGTACCTTTCCATATTCTATCCCCCCCCTTTATCACAAACTTATCAGAGTGCAATCTAGTTAAGCGCTCACCTCTGTATGAAAATAAGTGGTGTCTTACTGTGATTTATCTGATAGGCAACAAAGGGGTGTGTATATTACAATAGTAACTGTGTTAAGAATATTTTACAATAAGAGTGCTGGAGTGTTTCAAACTGTGTGTTTTTAAATAAATAATTATATTCTTTGATACCAAAGCTCTGGTCAGTGTTTGCTTGTATTGTTGTATCTGAGTGCCTATTGTGTATACTTTGCATACTGCCTATCTCTTCTTGAGGGACGTCTGACTGCTCAGCCACAGCTACCAGGTAAATCTGGGTGGTACAGACTGCTACCAAGTGGGTTTACTGCCAACACCTGTAGTCTTAAATCTTTTGCAGTGGTCCCTAAGGGAACTGCACAGGTTTCTGCCTAACACACTGCTACTTGTATGCCCAGGTTCTTGTACATTTTTCTGCTTCTATGATTAATGGCCAGTTAGTATCATTACAGCAGTACCTATACAAAAGCCAAAACTGTAGGCATTGCCAATTATCGTTTTGTAATGTGAACGCACTGTCTTGTAATTGCTGTTTTCAACGTGTATTCCCTACCTTGCTCGCTTCTACATTTTCTGACCTTTTTTGAACTTGGTTATTGGCCTCTTCCCAGCCAATCAAATGCTGGATATGCCGTCAATAACCACCGCCATTGACTCCATTTCATACATTCTGACTTCAGAAACAGACGGGGAAATGAGTGTTAATCTACATTCAAGAAACGGCAGTGCAATTTCTCAGAAATTATCTTCCAGCAAGACCCTTTTTTCCCGCACTACTGCTTCAAGGGTAGTCACCCTATAATTTAATACATTAAAGTAAAAGCTAAACCTTTAAAACAATACTTTTACTTTTCAATAGAGAAAATGTTCACTTTTACTTAACACCTAATGCAAGCTCATGCTGAAACGGTTTCTGTTGAATCAGGTTTATAATTATAATGCTTACCTTGTAAAGATAACCTCGTTATTTAAATATTACAGATTTAAAGCACATTTCAGTTACTCGTTTTGTATTTTTATTTAACTCGCTATTCACGGTTTTTCAATTTTTTTAAAAACTATAACTCCAGTGTGCTAATACATTTTTAGACCTGCTCGTAAGGAGCTCTTTTCGCTTGGGATAATGACCCTTGACCAACTTATGCAGCTTGCCCTTGGATCATAACTTGTGGGCAGGTCATTATCTGTTAATAGTGACCTCTCCCTCAGTCCATAAGGCTGTATTAATCCAACATCCTAAATGGGGGTTACCTTCCATATCCTCTTACCTCCCCTACCTCCCCTTCACACCCTACACATCAGTACTGTTCCTGACTCCCTCGCCACACTCCAAAGCCCTAGACATTGATTTCAGAGATGTTTGCTCTGTACCAGTTAAGCTCTATCCCAGTGCTGATTGACTTGCAGGCAAAAGCTGAATTTAGTTAACCAAATAATTAAAATGTTTATAGTAGTGCTTTCACAGAATGCAATCGAAGTAGTTTGTCGGTTTTGTAAATTGATACCTCCATTTTGTGCCTCTGTATCATTAAGTTTAAAGTTCAGCGCAGATTTATCTTGTGATTGTAAAGAGATTAATTGCGCATAAAATTAGTGAAACTTGTGTCCCGCTTGCAGGTGGGGTTTCAAGAAAATTCAGTCTGAAAATGGAGGAATAAACCTAGAAAAAAGGGGCATAAGGGCCACTGTGCAGTGAGTTCTTAGAAAGAAGCTCGAGACCATAAATAGAGTTGAATAACTATTATTTTCGCAAGGGTAATTCTGCGACAACTTTTGAAGCTTCTGTTGAACATTGTGGCAGGCTGTAGGAGTTGAAAGGCCTATTTAATATATTTTTTGATTGGATATTTGTAAGGCGCCTATACAACAACTGGTGTTTCAAGATGCCACAAGACAAAAAGGTGGGGAGGGGGCAGGACAAGCAAGACGGATTCAAATAACAGTCCTACTAGGCCTTGTGATATTCAGATCGTGCAAGTGTAGTAACCAGAAGTTGGAAGGGGTGGGGGGTAAGAGTGCCTGTCTGAACAAAATGTGAAGTGCTAGGGTGGGAATGGGGGTAAAGAGGAGAGTGCAAGTGAATAGGGATGGTGGAGAGGGCCACATGGACTAGGCGAGTGCTAAGGGGAGTCCAGGAGGGTAAGTGCCTGGGCTTGCATGTGGTGCAGGGGGTGAGGGACCATATGCTAAGTGAGAGTAGGGGAGTGGACTGGGGGGGTAAAGGTGGGGGGGGGTTGCTGGTGCCCTGTAGAACTCCGAGGGAACCAGGCAGACAGTCATTAGGGCAGACAGGGGTGTTAGCGGGAGAGGGGGAGAGGGAAGGAAAAAGAGAAATGGAAGGACTTGAGCTTCCGGAAGTTAAGGAGATCCGGCTCAAACCTGAGAGGGGCAGGGAGACCGTTTCAGAGGGAGGCTCCTGTGGAGGAGAGAGATCTACCCTCCCCTCCACCCCCCACTTTCTGCTTAGAGAAGCATTGGATCTGCAGAGAGTTAGAGTTAGAACACTGAAGGGCTCTAGCAGGGAGGTATTTGGGGAGGGAGAGTTGGATGTAGCGGGCCCCAGAAAGCTTTGTGGATGATGCAGAGGGTCTTAAACTTGATCCTAGCAGCAAACGGGAGCCAGTAGAGCAATTCTAGGGCTGGGGGGATGTGGTCCTTGGGCTTGATGCCAAAGATAAATCTCACACTTCTATTCTGGGTTAGTTGAAAGGGGGGGGTGGAAGAATAAAGGAAGACCGAGGAAGAGGCTGTTGCAGTAGTCCAGCCTAGAGAGGACCAGAACTCTGGAGACATTGAGTTTGTTTGAAGTTGAGGAAACGGAGAATGCCTCTGAGGAGGTGCAGCTGATGGTGGGCCTTCTTGGCAATGTCCGTAATGGGAGAGCGAGGAGTCAGAGATGACACCAAGGTTTTGTTTTTTTTTGCCTCACAAGAGGGTGAGGGGAGAGGACCCATAGAGGCCGGCCAGAAGGTGGGAGGGAGGGAGGGAAGGAAGGAGCTGGGGTCCCAATGAGAAGGATCTCTGTCTTACTGACATTAAGGCAGAGATCTTTTGCAGCACACCATGCCTGAATAGCAGTCAGTCAGGGATGAGAGAGGAGGCAGTGGAGGGAAGCTTGAAGGAGAGCTCTGTGTCATCTGCATAACACTGGAAGTGAGGAGACAAGATCAGGTGGGCCAGAGGGGCAAGGTAGATCTTGAAGAGCCACAGTGATAGGATGGAGCCTGGAGGGACACCGCAGGTGAAGAGTGTGATAGGGGAGAGAAAAGAACCCAGTTAGCCTGTGAAGGCCGGTCAGAGAGGAAACGGGTCGTGCAGTGCCAGGCCCGTGATGCTAAGGGTGTCGCAGAGATGATTTGTCAAAGTGGCATGATTGACTGTGTCGAAGGCAGCGGAAAGATCCATAGGGATAAGAACGGATGGAGACTTGGAATCGAGATTTGAGAGCAAGTCTTCACAGGTGTTAAGTAGAGCAGTTTCCGTGCCTCTGGCTGCTCTGAAGCCAGACTGGTGGTCATGGAGACCACCAAAGATAGATTTAGTATGTTGGATGAGTTGGGAGATGACCAGCTTCTCCAGGAGTTTTCCCAGGAAAGGGGTAATGGAGATAGGGCGGTAATTAGCCGGGCAGGAGGGGTTAGCAGAGGGCTTTCTGAGGAGATTATGCACAAGGGAGTGCTTTAGGGGTAGCGGGAAGGAGCCTGTAGCAAATGAGTAATTACAGAAATCAGCAAGGCTGGCATAAGAGAGGCAATGTTGTCCTTGATAGTTCTGGAGGAGCAGGGGAGCACCTGTTTGGCAGAGACTTTGATGGAGAGGACTTGTTTGTAGACCTCCGGTGCTATGTGGGAGAGAGGGGGGGCCAAGGGAGGCCAGAGAGCTGGGAGGGAGGGAGGGAGGGAGGGAGAGCAGGTGGGAGGGAGGGAGGGAGGGAGGGAGGGAGGAAGGAGGAGGAAGGGGAGGAGAGTGAGGACAGGATGTCTTGAGTTTTGGTTAAGTGGGAGGCCAGTGAAGTACAGATGGTCAGGGATGGCATGGGAAACTGCAGTAGGATTGGCGAGTTCCTTGAAGATTTTAAACAGTTCGCCTGTGTTAGTGGCCCCAGAGATGCATGCTTGGATATGGGCCCTCTTCTCCGAGTGGATGGAGAGTCTGTATTGTCTTTGGAGCAGGTGGCAGACCAGTCTGTCAGAGCATGTGCCTGATGCCCACCACTTCCGCACAGCAACTCTGCACTTGCGTTTCAGAGAGGCTAGGTCGGAGTCATATCAGGTGTTGCGCTTGGAGGCAGATTTCATGCGGATTCTCATGACCGGGGCAGCGATGTACAGGGTGTTGGGGATGGAGAGGTGAAGATTAGCAAGGGCAGAGTCAGCGTGGGAGTCCGTGGCAGGAGTGGGAGGGGGAATGAAGTGGCTTCAAAAGCAGCAACTGAAACTCGCTTCAGTGGTCGAATGATGGACAAGGAGACTGGCAGTGCAGGCAGAGGCTTAACCAACAGACCTAAGAGATCCAGGTGAGAGGACAGGAGAGAATGGTCAGACAGGAGAGAGGTGTAGAGAGAGGGTTGGAGATGGGGATGTCTGCTGAGATGAGAGCATCCAAGGAAGAGTTCAGTGGCTGAATCAGGTGAGTCAAGGTGAATATTGACTTCTCAGAGGAGGAGAAGCTTGGAGGAGGAAGCAAGAAGAAAAGAGGTGAGGTCAGCCCACTCGGAGGGAGACCAGACCAGGGGTCCTGTAGATGGTTGCAAGAGTCAAAGAGGGTTGGAGAGACATCAAGCCTGCAGAGGAGGCATTCAAAGTAGGTCTGAGTAGGAAGGATAGTAGCAGGAACCCATTTGGGTAAGATAAAGGCCACTCTGCCTTCAGACCGGTTAGGCCTGGGTTTAGAGAGGATCTTGTAGTCCTCAGGGAGGAGTGTGTCAAAAGAAGTGACAGAGCTGTCAGTGAACCACGTCTCAGTGAGAGCGAGAACGTCAAGGTCAAAGTCTTCAAGAAGGAGACCGATATCGGAGGAGTGTTTTTAAAAGCAGAATGAGTTGAGGGAAGCTAGAAGAAGCTGGTTGCCACCTTTTTGAAGGTGTTCCGAGGAGGGTACAGGGATGTGGTATACCAGTCGGTGGTGAAGAAGGGGCAAGAGGGGTAGAAGACCGAGGAGTGGCAGGAGAAGGGAGGAAGGTGATGAGAGACGGAAGGTGCCTATCAGGAAGGAGGAGCTTGGGCTGAGAGCCCTGGGCCATGAAGGTCCAATTCTGATAGACATTAATGATGCACCTAGAGGATGAGCAGCATGCTAAGAGTACTTCCCATCTGCTGCCACCATTAATGGGCGATGAAGGGCAAGGGGTGCGGACAGAGACCATGTGGGGAGTCCATATGTCCGGAGAGGGGATGACAAAGAGAATGTCTGGGACAGTCTGCCTGGAAGAAGCATTGATGTAGGGGTCAGCGATGGGCAGGACTGGATTGTAAACCAGGATATCTTTTTTGAACATTTTCCTTCCAGGCTTTGAGAGAGAGGTTGGATAGGTGATGGAGTAGCAGTTGGAGTAAGGAGGAGAGATGGAGAGCATCATAGAGGGAGAGAGCAGAGAGATGGAAAGGGGGAGAGCGAGAGAGACGGAGAAACTCCAATGCCAGGAGAAACTACACAATGTACGATGAACTCACCAGGCGGCCTAGCAGCGAACAGTTGCAGACAAGTCAGGTAGACGAGGCGTCCCAGGTCGCCAAAAATAAGTTGGTAGCTTGATGCATGCAGTGTCTCCACTTATTAGATGCTTGGGATGCTTCGCCTCTCGGTACTTATCACCATGCCTCAGAGCCCGTAGTGCAACTGGGGCCTCACTCGGCCTCCTCCGACTCATTAAGTGCACCATGCCCTTCCATTTCTCTTCCATCCGTGCTCTCATGGGACCCTGCACTGGCACCTCAGTTTGTGTTGGGTGTAGGATCTGAGAGCCCGGTCCGGCAAGAGCGGTTGACCGTGCTTGGGACCCAGGCGGATCTAACACACCATGGACAACTGCCAGACCAATCTCCTCTACCAGGGTGCACCCCAAGGCAGTCTGACTAACGGAACGGGTGAGATTGAGTTGAGCTCTCACCCTAAAAACATTTCTTTAGCAATGTCACTCCGGGAGTTATGTGACCCAATGGAGGCTAATGCGGTCACATGAACCTTGTTGTTGTGGGCGCCTGTGGTCTCCTCCTACTTGACTTGTGGTGGTGGTGGTGGTGTCTGGACGACTTGTGCTGCTCGGCCACAACACTGGTCCACGAACACACTGCCTGTTAAGATGGATTTCTGAACTCTGTTTAGTTTAGTTTATTCATTTGTATTGCGCACCAGACCCGAGGGTATGAGGGCGCATGAGCAGCAAGGTGATTCAAAGCTTGGTTACAGGATGCTTATACTTTACATTACATAATTATACTTTACATTACATAGTTACAGTGTGACGATGAAGGAACATGTGTACAGTTTGGCAGGAGAGAATGCAGTAGATGTATTTAAAGAATTACAAATATATACAAGTTTAGTATTACAAATTTACAAATTCTCTTAAAGCATGCAACGCGGAGAGCAGCCGTGTGGTGTTAGAGGTGTTAGTGGTTCGTGTTCTTTAACCAATGGATGTAGTTGCGTCTAAAAAGTGAGTAAGGTTGGGGAGTTCTGAGCGATGGTGGTAGGGAGTTCCAGAGTTGAGGTGCTTTCACCTGGAAGCTGTTGCCACCCATTTTAGTGCGTTTAAACCTGGGGACAGTGAGCAGATTAGCATTGGAGGTTCTGGTGGGTCTGATGGGGCTGTGTTTGCATATTCTGTCTGCCAGATAGCGTGGGGCAGCATTATTCAGGCATTTGTGGGTGAGCGATGCTACTTTAAGCAGGATTTTGTCTGTTGTGCTGAGCCAGTTATGGGATTTCCTGATATTGGAAATGTGTTCCCTCCTGGGAATATTGAGTGCTGCCCTAAGGGCGTTGTTTTGTAGCGTCTGAATTTTGTTGATTTGTTTGGTGGCTCCTATGTAGAGGGCGTTACAATAGTCCAGTTTGGATAATACCAATGCTCTGGCTAGTGTAGTGCAGCTGTGGGTGGAGAGGAAGGGTTTGGCTGCTCTTATGAGCTTACATGTGTAGGCCGTAGAGGATGCCATCGAGCTAACCTGTTTGTGGAAGGTTAGGGAGGAGTCGAGGTATATTCCTAGGGTTTTTACTTCTTTCGAAACCTTGATTAGGTTCCCATCTATGATGAAGTTGGCATAATTGTGGTAGAGTTTGGTTAGGTTGGACGAAGAACCAAGGATGATGAGTTCAGTTTTGTCATCATTCAGGCATAGACTGTGCAAAGCCATCCATGCCTGGATGATGAGATACACCCTGTTCACCAAGGCCAAATCCTGGTTGTAATCTCCCGTCAACGGGATGAGGATCTGTGTATCATCGGCGTAGTTAGTGTAGGTGATACCCAGGCCATCTAGATCATCAAACAGGGGCTTTGTGAACACTTTGTACAGAGTGGGGGAGACGCACGAGCCCTGTGGGACTCCACATGTAATGGGGATGGGTTCGGCGGCGGCAGAGGAGGAGAAGACTCGCATGGATCTGTTGTTGAGGAATGACTCAATCCAACTGATGGCTTCTTGTGAAAATTGGGCAGCTGAGTCTAAATGATTACATAGGATTTTATGGTCAACTAGGTCAAACGCCGCAGAGAGGTCTAGCAGGAGTAGTAATGCAGTTTTCCCGTTATCTCTAAGGACGTCTATTTGGGCTTTCAGATCTATCAGGGCTGTTTCAGTTCCATGTTGGGGTCTGAAGCAGGATTGTCTTATTCCTAGAAGGTGGTTTGTTTCAAGATACTTTTGAATTTGTTGGTATGCTGTCTTGTCTAGTATCTTGAGCAGGAATGGGACGGTGTTAATCGGTCTGTAGTTGGTTGGGATGGACGGGTCAAGGGAGGGTTTTTTTGAGGAGAGGGAGGACCCAGGACTCTTTAAGGTTACTGGGGACTGTTCCTGAGGAGAAAGAGGCATTGATGAGTCTGGTGATGAATGGCGAGAGGTCTCGTGCCGCGTCTTTAATGATTTGTGGGGGGCAGAGGTCACCTTTGCAGTTGGAGGGTTTAAGGCCAAGAAATATTTTTTCTACTTCGAGGGAAGAGACCTTGGAAAAGCTGAAGCGAGCAGTGTTAGGTGTGTGGTGTGAGGGTGGAGGGCTCGAGTGGGCGTTGATGGGGTTGGTAAGATTGGTGAGGGAGTCATTCTTATTTTTAATTTTTGTTTGAAGGCCAGTGACTTTGTTGTTTAGTGCATTTTGGACACTGGTGCACCATTGTTTGTTTTTAACGCAAGTATCTGGGATTGTTACCAGGGTTTCCAATTCTTTCAGGATAGTAAATAATTCTCTGGAGCTGGAGTTGGATTGGGAGATTCTCTGGTTATAGGATTCTTGTTTGGCCGCTATGATTTCTTTTTTATAGTTGGCCGTTATTTTGTTAAGCAATAGTTTGTTGTGGTCAGTCGGAGATTGTCTCCAGACTTGTTCCAGTTTACTCTTTTCCAATCTAAGGGTTTTAAGATGGCTGGAGAACCATTGGTTGAGGTGCTTTTTTGGTTTGGATTTTCTAAGTTTCAATGGTGCAATGGCGTCTAAGGCTATGCGCATGGTGTTGTTATAGCCTTCTACGAGGTCATAGGGATTAGAGTCTTGGAGTTGGCTTAGTGTAGGAAGAATGAGTAGGATCAGTTTTTCTACTGTAATATTTTTTTTGCTTCTCGTGTGGATGGCTGGGGCTAGTGCCATGTTGGTTGTAGGGCTTGAGGCCTCAAGTGAGAAGGAGAGGAGGTGGTGGTCGGTCCAGGATTGGGGAGTGTTGTTAGTGATCGATACGGCACAGTTATAGTCTGCTATCCAATCCAGGGTTCTCCCTTTGTTATGGGTGGGGCTGGTTACTTTTTGTGTGAAGCCTAGTTCAGACAGGGTGTTACTGATGAGAGTGGCTTGATTGTCTTTGGGGTCTTTGTAGCCTAAATTGAAGTCTCCTAAGAGAAGGCATTGTGAGGAGTTTTTTAGGTTGTCGGTAAGGATGGCATTGAGGTCTTCCTCGAAAGAACCCGGGGGTCCGGGCGGTCTGTATATTAAGTGAATGGATATTGTTTGGGAGTTAGCGGTGGGTAGTTTGGCTGTAAGTGATTCACATGATGGGAGGTGTGTGGCGGAGTTGAGTCTGATGTTAAGGTGGGTCTTGGCAATGATGGCCAAACCACCGCCTTTAGCTTCAGTTCTGTCCGCTCGGATGATGGTGTAGTCAGTGGGGATGGCTAGCGAAAGGGCTGGGCCTGCGGCTGCATGAAGCCAGGACTCTGTTATGGCTAGGAAGTCTAGATCTTCAGCTAAAATGAGATCAGCGATGTCCGTGGCATGGGCAATCATGGAGCGTGCGTTGATGAGGGCACCTTTTATAGGTAGGGTTTTGGCTTTGGCAGGGGTGGGGGTGTTAGCTGTGCTGAGTGCTCTATTGTTGGTTGTAGTGGAGTTGACGGGTTTAGGTTCGGGTTTTTTTAGCATAAGGTTAGCGCAGGAGCTAATGGATGTTCGGTGTGTGAGTATGGATTGTGTGGAGTCCCTGGCTCTAGGCTCGTGTATTTTGGGAAGTCTGGATCGTAATCTGGTCAGCCTGTCCGAAAGGCATGGGGGAGCGAGTAGGGTAAGCATAATTGTGGTGCTGGGCTCTGTGAGGGTGGGTGATGCGGTGCCTAGGCTGGTCAAGTTAAGAGGTGAGCTGGGCAGGCATGCGGAATTGGTGATGTGGAGAATGGTTCTCAGTAGTATAGAGTAAAGGCCCGGGAGGAACATTGTGTGAAGGGGGTAAGGTGCAGTGTGTGTCCTGTCTAGGGTCGAAATCTAGCAGTGGACAGTGCGGCCTGCTTGGAGTAGCCGAATACTACCTAATCCATGTAGTGCAAGGTTGCAGATTGGCATCTGACTCAGGTACAGGTAAGCAAAGTGGTCATAGTAAGCGTTTGTCAATTAGCACAGCATTAGGTTTAGAATTGCGCCAGTGTACCAATTAACATCTTGGATCAGAGTAGCATGTATTCAGAATAGCGCCTGGAATGGGAATAGCACCTAGGTTCAGAGTAACACTTAGTTCAAGATAACACCTAGAATCAGAATAACCCCTAACTTCAGAATAGCACTTAGAGCAGATTAAGCACAACATTGAGTTTAGTGGCTATAAAAGTATGTTGAGTGGGGACACATTGGGCTGCAGGTCAACAGATCTAGAGGCAATTGGTGAGCAGATCAGCAGAACAGAGCAGATGGTCACAATGCGGCTAAAAATGGCAACTAGAATTGCATAGGGTAGCCGAGCAGCAGTGAAGCACAGTGCAGTTATATGTTACAGGGATGACTAGCGACACAATAGTCTAAATACGACTGAGCACCTATGTACTGGAAATGGCAGCAACTTTGGGCACAGATACAGCATGCAATAAGGCCTGAGTGCACGAGAGTGGCAATAAGTAGCTTGTGGTAACAAAGCCTTTTCCAGAGTCTAGGCAGTTCAATTTAAAAGCGAAGTGGCGTTTACCGTTGAGGTTGGCCTGGAATCCAGCAGGGGGTCCGGGCGAACGGCGAAGAAGGCTGAGGACAGGTGAAGACAGGTATTGGCCTTATTATCCTGGGCCTTGCTGGGAGTGGGCCGGCTTCGCCTACCGGCTGGCGATAGGCTGCTTAAGGTGGCTCAATGGCCAATCGGATGCGAGGACAGTCGGATGTGCTCAGTTAGGCACTGGGGTTCCTTGAGACATGGCGGGCGGCCATCTTGGAAGTGTAAAAACCTCGTGGTGGCTAATGGTGGCAGGGGCAAACACAGCAGCTGTTGGCATCAAGTTTAAAACATGCAGGCTGTGTAGATATTCTTGCAGGTCGGCGGATCACTGGTGCAATTAGCAGCGAGAAAAAACGAATCTCGCACGGAATAATGATTCTTACCCGAATTCGAGGGCAATTCAGGATGGATCCAGGAAAGGGAGACCACTGCTCCTGCAGGGTCCGGGGGAGCTCTGACCTGGTCGGCGGAGGTTCAGGAGGCCAGCCTAGTTTCTTGGAACAGGGTTACCTTCTGGACAAGCCAGACCAATCAAGGTAGCTTGGCGGCGGTCAAGACTAGATCTCGGGAGGGTTGAGGGTGGCTGGAAGAACTCCATGAGCACACAGAGTAAAGGACACTTACAAATCACTCCCAGTCAGGTGGAGATATATTAAAAATACATATACATTTATTTCAAGGCCTTTGAGTTTCAAACACACAAATCAAATCACAGTAATACTTATGAAGTAAACACAATGCTATCTAAATACATATATACAAGACCAATGGGGTCTAAAGGGTTAATGCACGAAATGGGTCCACAACCTAAAAGGGGGAGGAAACAGGCAGTGCAAATAGTCTTTAGCCCCTTCTGCTTCCAACACATTCCAAACTAAGATGCAGTCCGATTCCTAAGAGAGGAGCCAAGTGCTCAAAAGTACAGGCAATGCAATTGCACGCGGTAGTTCCAATGGGCAAAACATGGTCTCTTCAGGGGTCTGTAGCAGCTCGGGAAGGTGGGTGAGGCGATGAAGAATAGTTTCCCACTTTTCGAGGAGGGTCTCCACTTGAGGGCAGAGTCGATTCCAAGAGTTGGTAAAAATGGATGGAGGTGCTAGGGGCCACTGGCTAGGGTTGCGATTACTCACTGACCCCCCGGCGCTCTCCGGACCAAACTTTGGCAGTCGAGTCAACTTCGGTTGCAGGTTTCAATTGCGGCAATTTGGAGGCTCTGCAGCTTTCAGCGATGAAGATACAGCAGTGATTCCCAAACGGGACAGTGCCGATTTCTCTGCTCCTGGTGGATAGATCAGGCCAGTTTCACTGCAGCAGGCTTCAGGGGCAAGAGGGGCACAAATGCAGCACACCTGCAAAGATAGTCCCCATGGCTGGGCGACACAGTAACCCCGTATGCTCCGGTTCGGGTGCACTAGTTTCACTTAAAACCTGGGAACGCCAAGTGTACGAAATTCAGTGTGAGGGTGCGTGAACACAGAGCTAGCGATATGCCAAGTTTCGAGGGCCTTCTCGAAATGGCGGCAGAGACTGAGCAAAGGTCCTGCTTAAGCTGGTCAGCCCACTGGTTGGACCAGGGTCGTTTCAGAGAAAGCTTACTTGCAGGGTTTGATGAAGGTGCCGAGAATAGTTGGTCCCACTATTCCAATGGGTCGAAGCGTCTTCGCAGACTTTCTAGGACAACCAGATGCAGAGGGGTCCCATGGGACGACAGCAGGCTCAGGGTGCCAAACCTTCCAACGGGTCACCAGCGGTTCCTCGACTTGGCTTCTTAGCTTTAGGATACTTGGATCCTATCCTTTGTTCAGTGAACTCCAGAGATCGACATGGTATGGGTGTTTAGGGGCTTCTCTTATCCAGAATCTCCTTCGCGCCAAAATGAAGAGGACCCAATGGGAGATCTGCTCACATACAGGCATACCATACGTGGACCAATCACGGACCACAGTGGTCCCAGGCATTCACAGCACTCCAGATTCTCTGGCACCCAGGATGTGTATTGAGGACAGACACTCCAGCCCACATCCTGGAGTCACACACACAAGGCATGCAGAAACCCGCGAAAGTTTGGTTTTTCGTGGGAAAATGCATGCCCAAATAAGGACTGACCCAATTTGGATTGACCTGTGGAAGGCGAAGGTGGCCAAAGGACAGGACAAAGAACCTTGTGGCATGGCCATTTTGGAGCCAGGCCACCTATTCATGTCAAACGTGGTAATCGTGGTTTACCTGGCAGGAAAGGGTTACAATTACATGAAAAGATAAGCTGCCACCAGCCCTGTCCGTGACACATCTGCACATCTACAAAATCCTTTGAGAGTGTTTAGGGCCTTTGGAAATGACTAAGAGACCCAAGTGTACTGTACTGGAAGGTACATTGTACACTAGGGGTGTCACGGTATTAGTTTTATGACTGTACGATAACCTTCTTGCCAAATGACGGTATATCATGTTATCGTGGTATAGCAGGTTGAGTTAACTAATCTTAACAAATATTTTGTTAAAAAGGTCATAAATTGTCAGATTTATCCTCACAAACAAAACCAGGCATCCAGGGCCAGAATTGGGCTTTTCAACATACATGTGGTTTATGGAATGGCATTAGAAACTGCTCCAACTGAAACTACTTGTACCAAAAAAACTTTTTTTTTTACATTGCCTTTTTGCATTTGAAGTTCTTTAACTTACCATTAAGTCAATGCGTTTTAGTTGACTTACGAATACACAGGCAGGATTTTCCTGCTGTAGCAAGGTAGCATTTTGAAACTTGTCTCTGCACATATTTAGCTGATCCTCCAGGAATCTAAGGCGGCTGCAGAATTGGTCTTTCATGGCAGTCACTCGTTGATCGCCTTGAATGAAAGAGTGACTAGTGGAAGTGTTGTAATGCACATTTTGAGCAATGAGCTTGCTGCTCAGTCACAGGTCATCGCTTTGAAAATTGGCCTCGACTTGCATTTTTTTGGAACCACATGGCATGGGCATCAAGTTTGTTTTGACAACTCTTTATTCCATTAAAGGGAGAAAAGTCACTCATGTGCGGTCTGAAAGCCCATGTCATTGTGTTTCTTTTGTCAAAATGTCATAGCCAACACAGACACACCAAAAGGTTGCATACTGATCTAATCGCTATAGCTTCTTTAACATCTGCCTGGTGTATTATGAAGGTCTGATGTCGGAGTCTGACCATGTAATCCTAAAGGCACAGCGTTCAGTGGGCGCTGTTGATTTCTTTCTTGATTCTTGCAATACATGTACATTTACCATCTTAAAGATGGTGTCAAGGTCTGAGTGCATTAGGACCCCTGTAATGCGAGTTCAGAGGGAGGAATGCTTTCATGGGTGAATTGACCTAAGAAATATTTCACCCCCATTGCTCTGGATACTTCAAATTGAATGTAGAATCTGTCCTGCCTGCTTGAGTCCAGTGCCATATGCAGAAGGCAGGTAGGTCACGGATCAAGCGAAGCAACAACTCTAGTGTCAATGTGCAAATCTACACAGAGGACAGTGGGGGGTGGAGGTGCAGTTTATTTACTAGCAGAAAGCACTGATTGGCCCAGTGTTCACACAGTCTACAGCAGGGTCGGACTGGGGAATAAAATTGTCTCGGGCACCAACATAAAAGTGGCCCACGGTTGCAAATGGGAAATCATTCCTTTTGCAGCACTGTTTGAATAGTACCCAAGGGGGAGATTTTTGATAAAATGTGATGCAAATTGTACATTTAAAAGAATATTTATTCAGCAACAGTGGTCAAAACTATTAGCCGCATAGTGAAGTCACTCATCAAACTGGCCCACTTTGACCAAAAAAGTGGCCCACTTCGACCCAAAAAACGGGCCCACACAAGCATTTCACGTTTTTGGTTCAGCCACGGGCCTATTGCCGTAAGGTCCAGTCCTTGCCTGGTCTAGACAGCTAACGTTGTTTGTGGAAATGCATAAGAAGGGAATCCAGTTCATTCCCCCTTTGAATTATGGGATGTGTAGTTCCCCATCTTTCATTTTGGTGGGAAAATTACAAATCCCAGAATTCTAAGCTAAAACAGAACTGGATGGCTATCCGATCCATGACCATGAGAAACTTAAATTCCTTGAATCTAAACCTTGGGAGAGTAATTCGATATGCATGACTTCACTGGCAGTCCTTTTTTTTTTTTTACAATTTGCTCAGCCAGAGCAAAAGCTGTTCCAATGTGTGTTTTCTCAGTGCAGTAGGACCCTAACTTACTGAACTAATGGCACATGTTGCCGGGCAAGGCTGAATCGATACATTTCTGCTCCTGCTGGCTGAGTGGTTGCTAAGCAAAGTGCTCCTGTTTCGACTGTTTTGCAAGTCACTGAACGTTTTATTACATTTGTTTACATACGAACAAAAGGAAAAATAAAATGCTCACTTTCAGTTCAGGCCCTCAGCTCACCCTCGTGATGTCCCTGTGGTCGTGCTAATTGCAAATTAAAAATTGGGACAATCACCATAGAAGATCTGACCTGTAGTGCGGAGCAGCACGACTGTGTGAAAACGTTTAAAATCTGTAAACTGCCTTTCAAATAAATAATGCCTGAAACAAAATAACTTTGTTCTAGTTTGCCTATGAAATCCAGGTCTGGTGGAGTCTATGAACTGTAGTCTCCGGTATGCTAATAAAGCAAGTCATTCAGCTCATTGTTACCAGCTTTGCATGGGGAACACAAAGGTTGAGGCACTGGGCAGCTTTCAACAAAACTTGTGCAAAGTCGGCTGATCTTTGACCCGACTCTACTGATCACAGAGAAAGAGCGGTCACAGCAGCAAAGCTGCATTTACTAATGTGGCCTCACTTTCCCTATGCTCTTGTCTGCCAAACAAGGCCCCCTTGGCAGACGGCACATCCAACAGTGCAAGGCCAAGACTGAGCAGCACTTGCTTACTGCAGCCTTTCCAAATCAGATTGAAAAGCTACCCTTAACGGTATAAACGGTATTACGGTATAAACAACGTGACGGTTATTATTGTTCAATTAAGTTGTTCACGGTATCTTTAACGGTATACCGTTATACCGTTACATCCCTATTGTACACGTGTTACATGTTGCAGAAAAGTTGCAACATTGGAAAGGACTAAGGTAAACAAAGTCTCTCAGTACTGACTTTCTTAAGGGCATGTCAGTTTCCTTATAAAAAGTAAGTGAAAGCCCAGAGGAGTGCAGCAGAAGGCTGGGCTCCCCTGGCAAAGTCAGACTATGGTGTTAAACATCAGCAAAAAGGTTGGGGGGTACACAACTGGAGGGAGCAATTTCCTTATAATACTAGACCCCCAATTCATAGCACTTATCTCCTACAGGGTCCGATGCTGAGCTCAAGCGCTGTGTCACTGTGGTGCAGCTTAGCATACCTGACCCCCACGGGACACTGGGATTGGAAGTGGATGTTTGTGGTAGGGCAGTCCCCCAAGTGTACCTTTTCTGATCGGATAATCTGTTTTTTTTCAGTTGTTACAAAGCTATGGATTATTAGTCTTTTTTATTAACGTTTTTGTGAAACTTCAGTTTTTAAGACGTTGCTATCTGCAGTCTTGAGGTTTTAGGATTTATTTTAACTATACTGCCAAACTATGAAGATGGTGCAAAACACACCCAAGCCCAACACTCTCACTATACAAGAACGGAGACACATTTCATAAAAAACAATTGTAAAGATTGTAATTCTGACACTTAAAAACATTGTTATGCCCTGAAAAAGAGGATTTCTCAAAACGTGTATGCATGCAGGTAAGCTAGATGGAAAATCTGTTGAGGAAATAACACTTCTTTAAATACATTCAGTTATTTTTAAAGTTAGATCTGGTAGTAAAGTATTTGTAATGAAGTAATAAAGCACGTCAAGTATTCCGAGTAAACCAAATCCACCAAGGCATTGGTTGCACAAATTAAGAGTGTATGAATGTTTTAATAATGGCATTCTTTGTATAATCTTACCTATGGGCACTGTTCAAGGGGAGACAACCGTTTTCCTTCTTTGTTTGTGTGTTGTAGACATGGGTATCATTTTACTTGATTTGTGCGGTATTATCTGGTCAATATTCTATTCCTAGAACTACAGAATGATTTTTTTCATAGTGAATGGAATAGACTGGTGAGCCCATCCTCAACACCTGTAGTTTTTTACATTTTAACCTTCCATCAGCCAGAATCTTTGTCATTTGTGAGTTAGGACAGAAATATGTGGATTTGGTGGTCTGCAGATCCAGGTTGGGTCTCATGGTCCAGATGCTGGCTCCTCTTACTTTAAAGATGGATGGTCCATGCTGTGGCAAGCTATGTGCTGATGATACCCCATTTTGTCCAAGAGCCAGTCACACATTTCTTTTTGTTCAGGGTAAGGACCATAGATTCTAGACTGCTCATTCCACCAGTTCCCCCATATATATTCAGGGTAAAATGAGAAGAATAAAGGGAACAACTTCATATGGAACTCTTAAGAGCAGGCACACAACGCAAACTCCCCTCCTCAGCTCACCCCTGCACTTAGTCAAAAAAACTACCCCAATCCAACCCTCACCCTCAAATGTTTACTAGCAATGTGTGAATCGATAATCTTCACCTTCGCTACTATCTCCATCAAAATGTGCATCCTGGGGTCGGGAACAAGGTAGCTGGTCAAAGACGACTTCATTATACTACTCAAATCAGCAATGCCTCAACTTGCTTTACAACAGCTGAAAAAAGGATTAAACATCAATAAGAACCCACACTGATCTTGTGCCTTTGTGACTACACAAAGAGCCTTCCTCTTATCTAATCTTGTAAACTTCAGGAAACGGAGTTGGAGTACCCCAAAAGTGTTTTCTATGCTGCGCTTTTGGGGATCGGCACTCGCCCCCACGTCAAACACTGCTCCCAGCTCCTTCTGAACCAACTCGTCCCTTAGTAGACCATCTGTAGGATTTAATCAAGGTTGCTGCTTCCCTCTGGTCATCAAGCAGGGCTTCATCTTGTAAACATTTCTGAACCTCTGCTTGCAAGTCCATGCCATTGTGTAAAGCTGGGAATCTCGGTACCCTCCGATTTTAAGCCCTCGCAGCATTCTCCAAATGTTCCAATTTGCCCTGCATTTGTTCCACATTAGATGCGGCACAGTCCTGATCGCTGTGAATCCCTTTTGGGCGCCACTCTCTTCAGCCATAGAGATCTCCATTATTGGAACTTCTGTACCTACCATTATGCAGTCTACCTCTACTTTCGATAGCTTGGATGCTATACTGTCAATCTTCCTCTCGGGATAGTTTTGCAATACTTTGCTTCAAGTCAGAATTAATTTCTCTAGTTTAAGGTTGTGGTTCTTCCAGAGGGTTCTCTGCTCTTAATGTATTGTCATTGCTTAGGCGTGTTGTTGCACCCTAAACAAATCCTCTCGGCTTTCACGAGTGTACAACTCCCACCCCTTTTGGGGGCATAGCGCTCTGCAAAACATGGACTGCTTTTAAGATTGAGCCTCTAAGTCAGCAACTCCTGCCTTTTTAAAAGGAGGTCCAGGGTTCTCTATGGCAGTACTGTACTGCATTCAGACGGTGCCAGTTCGCCATCTTGCTTGTGTGCTCCACTTCGACACACCTCTGTGCCCCACAACTGACAGAGTGCCGTGGAGTCATTTGCGGCCATGGCAGCTGCCTTAATCAACTTTTCATGTCCCCTGCCACTGCTATTCTATGATGCGTACTTTGTGCGACCCGTGGTATCATAGGGTGGACACCATATTTATGATTCCTCAACTGGGCCTGGGCTGTCCACGGTTCATGGTACATGGTGACTCTGGTAACAATTTCAACTTTCAAGCTACTAGCCACCCGTAAAGCGTCACTCGCCACCTCAATTCTGTGCATACATACAACACACTATTTCTTACTCGCCAAGAGTCTATTATCACTATCTAGTGGCGAGTGCAAATGTTGAGCCCTGCATGGTGTGCTCTGTTAGAAGGGACCTATAGAAAGTGAACTACATCTTTTCTCATTGGGCAGCAGCAATAGAAAATATTGTCATGGACCCCTGCAGCAGCTCACACAATGGTGCCATCATCGGCTCTCCATAGATGAGTGGCAATAATTCCTGTATTTGTGCTTCTAGAAATTTAGAAAAATATCTGCTTTCACTCCTTTAATCTATACGATGCTTGGTGTGTGAGCCACCTTCCATGCTATGTCCCCAAAGCATGTTTGCTTCATTGTATGACGAAAATAGAGTGAGCCTTTGATTCCCACGAATGCTCTTTCCCAAATGGGGTGATCCTCATTTTATCCCAAGCCATCACACTCTGCTTCCCTTGGTGAAGATTTTACAACCTTTCTGCAGTTTGGGAAAGCTTAGTTTGACATGATTCCCACCTGTGGCCCCAAAGGGGACTCCCTCCTCCCTCTACTCTTCGAGGGTAGGGAGTTTACAGAGTCACTAACGCCAGCTCTTCAAGTGAACCCGCTCGCCATTGGTTTTCCTTTTCCACTGACGTGTTCAGCAGTCTCTGCGTAGAGCGCTGCTGCTTCTGTCTGAAATGCGAAAGGAGAAATCTGCCATCCTTTGGGGTCATAGGCATGGGGTGATGACATTTTGGTGCTGCACATAAATAAACTGGCACATGGGTAGGGGCAGGAATTCGGGGCCCTCCCTGCTAATACAGTTCCTCCATGGGATATGAATATGACTAGCTCCGGATTCCCACCTGGCAGCCCGCCCTCCCTCCCTGAGACGCGTTCCCATCCCCTCCTGACAAGGTCAGAGTATGCCCCTTGTCACCACCGTTTGATTGGAAGGGACTCAAAACGGGGAGAGCCAACCAAATGTTACAGGTTTCTGTTAAGATTATTTTAAGCCTGCTCATTTGACAGAATTTTGTTTTACTTTTTTGTAAAACTTCCAGTGGTCTTTGTCACGATTCACAATCTACTGGCCTCTTTAAAAGTTTTAAAAAAATGGCCAAGTAGGTAAAGTTGGAGCACAGCTTCTTTTGTTGGGGTGTACAGCAATCCCTTAAAATGCAGGAGTAAACCCCAGGAGCTTTCTTTTTTTAGGTTGACTGATGCAAATTAGGATTTTTGTACTTGTAGTGTTCATTTTACGATAGGGGGAAGTATGCTACAAAATGCTCCTTTTGCATAGTACGTTTCTAGAAGGAATTTAAAATAAAGTTGTCTTGCTAGTTTATTATGATTTGTTTACTTTCCAATTCAGGTTTACAAAACAGGATTTTTTAATTCATAAGCCAAACCTTCACAACTTGTACATAGCATTGTTTCACAGTTCCTGTGATATTGCAAAGTGTCTACATTGTAAACTAGGCCAAAACCCCAGCTTCACCACTTAATCAAATAGTGTGATCTTGGGATCTCATTTCATCTAATAGTACCCAACTTGTCCAGATTGCTAGTTCCAAAAAATTTGAAAATGTTCTGTTCCTAATATTTAGTTCTCTGGGTACCTTCTCCAAAAAAAGCATTGTTCTTGGTTTAAAGGGCAATGTAGTATTGCTTTATTATGCAAAGTTTACATCACACTTTCCATAGGAAAAGGAAACCTGTTGTCGTTTAACTGTTATTATCCGTGAACGATTAACGCATTTAGCATGCAACTGGCCAACTTTGAAATCTCATTTCAGATTTGGTAACGTTTCAGTCGTGAGGAGGCTATTGGTAGTGGATATAGCTCGGGAATTGTGCACAAGGTCGCACTGAATAAATGCAGATCAAACAGAAGGCTCTTGGGAACCAAGATGCATGCCCCTAACCACCAGGATGTGCATGTAGAACAAGATAAAAGTGCATTTTAAAAGGGGATTTAGTGTAAGCCTTTAGCTCATTATGCTTTCAAGGAAAGTCTGCAAGCTCCTCACCCACAATTGCTGTTACAGTTACAGTCAGCACTAAGCCCACATATAGAACAAGCAGTGACTGGGTGTGTGAGCTGAAACCCTTGATGGTATTATATAAAGCAACTGAAGGACCATACGACGCATGGGGACGAGAAACCCTGTTAGGGAGAATTCTCTCTTTAGGCTGAATTTCCTAACTTGGATTTCTGGAGTTTGTTTTTTTCCTCCTGCCCAGAGTGAGACTCTTTTTCTCCCACTCTTGGACATGATGTATGGTATTCCTGTGATTGGTAATGTGTTTTATGGGCTATGGGGTCCTTTACTCCATAGGGTCTCATGTGTTTTTCCTATGTGTGTTACACAGCACCCTCCGTGCAGTAACACAGGGGTGTCATAGTGACACCCCACCATAGACTCAATACCCTGGGACGGACTACTGTCTCCCAAGGCATGTAAAGTCACCATTGGCTTTACCAGTCCCAAATTATTAACAGAAACCAGTACATACCATCATATTGTGGACGTACTGGTCGGGGCAATTCGATTGCCCCGGGGTCTGTTAGTCGAGGGGGCACGTCTCCGCCCCCCCGATCGAGTTTTGGCTGGTGGCAGTGGAAACTACTTTTTATATTCAACCGCAAATATTTTCCTATGGGATTATCCCATTGTTCGAGGCTACCAACTTTAATTATTTAATTCTCATAGCCTCGAACATACCGCTGGTTTATTTAATTAATATTAATTCTCTGGTTGGTATTTTTTGCCAAGACTCGATTCTAAAATGGCGTTTGTGTTCTCTTCTGTGACTCCAACCCAAGTCGAGCTCTTTGTTCCACTTTTTGGCGGGCTTCTTCA
This sequence comes from Ambystoma mexicanum, assembly GCF_040938575.1. Taxonomy (NCBI): domain Eukaryota; kingdom Metazoa; phylum Chordata; class Amphibia; order Caudata; family Ambystomatidae; genus Ambystoma; species Ambystoma mexicanum. The sequence goes on along the minus strand of NC_090931.1, from coordinate 901,334,201 downwards.
CAGAAGCCTCCAAAAGTGGTGCCACTCTGTCTGGGTACCACAGGGGGTGTGGGAGGGGGTTTAGGCACCCTGGACTGAGTTACCTTGGTAACTCAAGTCGCACTCTTGTGTGATTGGCCCAAGTGGTGAGCCGGCCGGCCTCACCACTTAGCATGTTTGAGTGACAGCTAGGCTGAGTGAATGGGGGTTTGGAACTTCAGAAGTCGCCACAGGACCTGAGAATCCGACGAGGGAGAAGCTGAGCCGACCTACCACGACACCACCGGTGGAGCCCTGCAGAACCGACTCACCACTTCCCGACGACATAGAAGATCTCCCGGCTGGAGAGGCTTCTTCCCCTGACTGGTGGGCACAACCAGTTTACCTTTCTTTCTTCGCACCCCAGCCCGGTGTGTGGTCGAACTGCCCGTGCCAAACACCCCGGCAGCCGGATAGCCACTCACCACTGAACCGCGAATCACCGGACCGCTCCTTGTACCTGAGAAATTCCGCGGCTGGTTTCTTCCCTGGCAGTGCAACGGACTCCTGTCTTCCTCCACGACGAGACCCTCTCTTCCCCCGGACGAAGCACCGACTTGCACCCGCTGCCAGGAACAACTGCCCCCGCTGGAGCGTTCTCACCACTTTAAAGGTACCATGTCCGCCAGGCCTCCCTTTCTAAAGATTGCTACAAGGTAATAATAACCCCTTAACCTTCTGGACTGGGCTGGTCGCCTTGACCCTCTAACTGGTTCCTTTCTTTGGTCCAACTCCTTTTTGAACCTTTACAAGACTTTTGTGCACTGCAACCGTGTGACCTTGGACACATTTCGTTTGGATCCTCTGAAAGTGGATCCGGCCTCTTGAACTCTAACTTCACGGTTTTACTTTGCCTTTCTCTCTTGTTATGTTCTGATAAAAGTGCTGGGATCTGTTTCAACTTGGTCTCTGCTCTTCTCTCCCTTTTCAAAACAAATTATTAGAGTGCCATCTACGTTAAGCGCTCACCGCTGTCTGAAAATAAGTGGGGCTTTACTTAAGACTTGTCTAATATTCTTTTAAGGGAGTGTATATCTTTTAGTGACCGTGTTTTTGAATTGCTTACTATTAGTGCCTGTGTGTTTTTCTAGATGTGGTTTTAAATAAATAATTATATTTCTTTTACACCAAGCCCTGGTCAGTGTTTACTTGTTCTACTGTGTTCTCTTGACCTATTGTGAATACTCTGTATACTGCCTAACTCTTCTTGAGGGAAGTCTGACTGCTCAGCCACAGCTACCAAGTGAATCTGTGTGGTACAGACTGCTACCAAGTGGGTTTACTGCCAAATAACTGTAGTCCTAAATCTTTTGCAGTGGTCCCAGAGGGAACTGCACAGGTTTCTGCCTAACCAACCCCTCCTCGGATGCCAGTGAAGCCCACAAGCCCTGCTGATCAAACCGTGACCCTGAAAGGCTTATAACCGCAAAGGTAGGATGATGTCATACATAACGCTTGACAAGGGACCAATAGAAATGGTGCTTACAGGATATAAAGGAAATCCTAGGCGCTCTCACCGTAGCAGGACTTAACAGCACACCCCTACCTAACAATCACCAGGGAACCAAGGGAGACGTGAATGGGCAAACCAGGAACAGACTCGGTGAGACAAATACCCCTCCCCCCAACTCGCCCAACCAGGGAAGGAAAGGTAAAGAGCACAAAAATAGGAATTCTCTCAATGAGGGGCAGGGTTAACACTGCAGAACAGAGCAAGGTCACATAAATCTACTACACAGATAATCTGGGCTGTACAGGAATAGGAAAATACTGGAAAGTGCTGAAGCAAAGCTGAAGCAGCCAGAAAGGGAATACAGGGAGAAGAAAATACCAATGAGCACACCGAAATCGGAATCCAAGGAACCTAGCAATTAAGAAAAAAAAAAGAACAAGGGACCGGCCACAAACTGGACACCTGCAACTATGACCAGCGCTGGATTTGAAGTAAACTGAGGCTTTTAAGGAGGACTAACGATCACATGTTTCAGGTGTGATGCTTGTTTGCTAGTATATGCCAGGCACCAGTATTCCTTGCCCTCCTCCGAACCTTGTAGTGCTAGAGTGGAGATGACGCAGTGAGCAAGGCATTGTGGAAAGTATAATTCTTTTAATAAAGAAGAATGGATCTAGAAGGTAAGTGGCAAATATGGGGTTAGAGTACTGTGTTGCAAGGTTCAGAAGGAAAGCTAATTAGGGAATGTGCCCACACTCAAGCCCCGAAGTGGTGGGAACAAGAGCAAAGCAAGGACATTCACCACTGTTTTAATCTACCCACCTACCCGAATTCAATTGTGCACAGTAGGAATGTGAAGGGTCCAAACAAAATGAAAAATATTCTGCAAAATGCACAAGATAATCCCAATTTTGTAGGCCCACTGTAAATGCACTGTAGCCACAGAGGGACAAAACTAAATGAAAATGAAATTGCAAAATGCACAAAAACATTTGCAGCACTTGCTCAAGCAAACACTCCTAGTAAGTCCTGGGCATTGCGGATGAAGGGACAAAATGAAATGAAAATATACTGCAAAATGCACAAGATGAACTGTCACTCCCAACATGCAATAGTGCTGTTTTACATACACATTGTGGTGAGGGGGCCAAAATATAATGAAAAACAGCACAAAATGAAAGCTATTTTACGAAACTCGCAAGATTGATCATAACAAACACACATCTGTCAACCTAACTCATAAAATCATACAATACTCCATTTTAAATTAAAGGGGAAAACATATTTTTTTAAAGATATATTTACTACTTGGACCTCAAAAATTGGGAACCCCAACGTTAAAGTTGAACCTGTACTTAAACTGAATATAAAAAAAGTATAAAACTTAAAACCCATTCAACAACTCTGTAGTTTAAAAGTACATAAGCACATGTTAAAAAGGACGAGGTAAGGTTCCAAAAATGTTGGGGTTTATTTGACATTTTAGTGTTTTTAATAATGGGTTGAACATTCACTTTGGCATTCCCAATGTTTGTAGAAAACCTTTTGTCGATGGTAATCATAACTTTTTCCCTCTTATATAATAGTGACCATTAATATATTGCACACCAGTAATTTATTTCTTGGATCAGACATGGCACCACCACTTAAACATTGATCCTCTTGTAATCAGTCTTTGGATACTTTTTGCATTTTTGAAAACCTCTAATCTGTGTCCTCTATGCTATCGTCTCGGAGGATAGCTTGGAGGCAACGTGCTTGCCCTGGAAGCAAGACGACACGGAGCAACATCGGGTCAGCGCTTAGAAATCTCTGGATATTAAGCACGTTATAAATATCATATCATACCATATGCTTATTGCTTCCAATCTGTTTCTCGTATCCATGTGTGACAAGGCGGGTACACTGGCCTTGTCAAGAGGATATGATGACCCTACTCCTACGTCCCGTCCCCTTTCCTCCATACTTATGGGACGTTCCTCCGTCCTGTGGGACGGGACCAGAGCACTTTGTAAAAGCATCAAAATTTTGCTAACATTTTAGTCCTTCCTCTCTTTTACGCGGGCTACTGCATGCGCCCGTAACCCTGCCTATATTAGCTCCAACCCACGCATCGCCCATCAGTCCTTTTCTCAGCTCGTTCGAGAATGGACACACTAGCATCTGCAGAAGGATTTTTTTCTTCCAATTTTCTCCTCTCTGGATCTCGCTTGCAATCACGTGATAGTCTGTCTATGCCTTTTCAGCCAGACTTCCCGAATTGTTTTCCTGTCAGCGACGCTTCACTAGGGCGGATCCCCTTCTTCTTTGTTTAGAGTGTTTGGGTCCTGACCACCGGGGGGACTCGGGTTTTTATTGCGATTGCTTTTCGGTTCGGCGCTTCTACGTCGGTTAGAGCGGTGGGAGGTGTTTCAGCGCACTCCCCCCTACGCATTTCCAATCCTTCATCCACGAGAAGAAGAAATGCATGGTAAGTTCCTTACTTTTTAGGGCACCCCGACCAGGGGACTCCTTTCCGGGGTCTTCCCGGTCTGGGAGGAGCGTCAAGGGCTCTGAGACCAGGGCTTGCCCTGAGGTGCCGCCTGTGCCTAAAAAGTGTACCAGAGTTTTCTCAGAGGGTCTCCGTAAGGGGCCTGTTGAAACCGGATCACAATCCGAGGCCCCTCCTGTGGGGGCTGTTTGTAGACCTAGTTCTACTGAGTCGTGGGGTACCGGAGCTCGCTCCGAGGCCTCCTTGATTGGAGCTTCCCTCATTTATTCCGGGGTGCGCCCCGAGGCCTCGGCTGGGCTTGTCGTTATCGAACAGAAGTTCGAGGCCTGGCGTGAAGAGGCTTCTACCGGACTCGGGTCCGAGGTCCCTCGTTTAGAGGCTAAGGCGACCAACAGTTCTGAGAGGCCTGTTAAGGCCATGTCGGCGAAGGGTGTTCCTCATTATTCCCGCTCTTGCAGTGCCCCAGAACTGTTGAGGGGGCAAGGAGTGAGGTTTTGAACCGTAATTCCTCCTTCACCGGCAGTGCTGAGGTCCTTCCTGCAAAGGCTAGTTTGGCTATTACCATGTCACAAAAACATCCTAAGCCACACAGTACCGGCTTGGCCGAGGTTCCTTGTGTCAAGGCTAAAATGAAGACCCCTGACCCACTTGTGGGGACCCCTGCCTTACTTCCACACGTTCTCCTCAGGTGCTGACAAAATGGCGGCTGTTCCCGCCAAGACCACGGCAGCCATTTTGGATACAACCCTTACAGCTACACCATCGGCCTTAGGTGTAGGGGGTGCTCTTTCAGGTGAACATCGGTTTCCTTGTGCACATCCGTTTCGTCCTCTATCGCACAATGTCTCGCTGCCGGTGGCATCAGTGCCTTTGATTTATGTAGACAACAGTGGGTAAGGGCCTTTGGCAACCCTCTCCCTTACGCCTAAGTCATCGGCGGAGGACGCCTTTTTCAGCAAGTTTCAAAAACTGATGCGTTCCAACCCCATGAAGGAGTACTTTTGAGGCTTGTTCAGGGAGATATGCCCGCCTACGCCATCGGTTCCCGCTGCGGTTCCTGTGCCGCCTCCAGCGCCGCCTTTACCGGCTGGGCCTCCCCCCCTACTCTTCCACCCCCGCCTCCGTTGTCCCCTGTTGACAAGGCTGTGGTGGTGCCCAATGTGGTTCAGCCTTATCCAGACCTGTCAGATGACATGCAGGGCGATCAGGACAGCGAAGACCAGCCCCGCTCTATCAGAGCCTTTCATGACCAGGTGCTGGACATGTGTATGTTGGATGTTCCAGTACCTGAGGCACCCGCCCCGCAGGTGGGCGTGCTTTCGGGGGCGTTCACCTTGTCTGCTTCGGAGCATACCGGCTTGTTCTTGCAGAAGGACGTTTTGGCCGAGGTCCATAGAGTTTGGGAGAAACCACACTCTGGACCTTTCGTCAATAAGAAAATAGACGCGCGCTACAGGCTTCATTCTTCGGAAGAGGTGGCCTTAGCATCAGGTCCACCCCCCCCCCTCCTCCACGGTGGTGGCGGCGCCCACTTTGCAGTCCAGACCTGCGGCATCCTCTTCTATGACGGCTACACTTCTTGGGCAAAGAGGATAAGCTTCGTGACTCCCTTGGGAGGAAAGTCTTTGCTAACGCGGCCCTGCAATTGTGTCAGGCCTATGCAGAACTGGTGTTAGCGGGGGCGAATATGAAAATGTGGAAAGGTCTGTCGGTGTTTGAGGTGTTCATCCCCGCTGAAAAGCTTGAGGACTTCAATGCGGGTTTGGCGGATGCCAGGGTCCTGGCTCAGGATCTGCTGGAGGCTGCGGCTCATCATGTCGACACTTCGGCTCAGGGCCTTATGCTTGGAGTGGATACTTCTTGTCGGGCTTGGCTGCACACCACCAAGGTCTCTAAGGAGGTGCAGGATAAGGTTTTGGACCTGCCGTTTGACGGTAAGGTACGTTTTCATTCCACAACGGATGTGGAACTGACCAAAACGAAGGATAGCACCCAGACCGCCAAGTCCTTGTCTGTCCTAGTGAAAGCACCTTTTAGGACACAGAGACCGTTGTCACAACCTCGGCCTTCCTCTGGCTTCAGGGGTTTTCTAGACCGAAAATCCTGCAGAGTCGATACCCCTTTGGAAATTCACGCCGGAGGCAGCAACAGAGTCGATATTTCTCCCGCTCCTCAGCCTCAACCTCAGGTTGTGCCAACACCGATATACCATCCAAATGAGGGTGCTTTGCGCTCGCACGAGACCCTGGTGGGAGGACGCATTGCGTCTCATTGGGAGTAGTGGCAGACTATCACCGAGGACCGGTTGGTATTGTCAGTAGCTCGGGAGTGCTTCCGCTTCCCCCTACCCCACCCATAAATCCTCCTTTCCAGCAGTCGGGGTTGCCCTCCCTCGGGGCCGAAATCCAGAAGTTACTGGATCTCAGAGCAGGTGAACCCGTTACCCTAGGGGAACGAGGGGTGGGCTTCTACTCCCGACTGTTTACAGTGCCCAAATCCAACCAGGCTGGCCTGCACACCATTCTAGACCTTTCCCAGTTCAATCTTTCCCTACCCCAAGTTAATTCAAGATGATCACGCCTGGTCAGATAAAGTCCTCTTTACAGATGGGCGATTGGCTCAGCGTGGTGGACCTTCTGGATGCGTATATGCATGTCCTGATCTGGAATCCACACCAGAGATACCTGCGCTTCTCTGGGGAAGAGGAGCATTTCCAGTTCCGAGTGCTTCCCTTTGGCCTCATCTCGGCACCGCGTGTCTTTACGAAGATGATGTTGGTGATTGCAGCTTATCTTTGTCTGCAGGGTATCCATGTGTATCCGTATTTGGACGATTGGCTGTTGCGCAGCCCTTGCCCGCTGAATGCTGCGTGCAATCTTCAGTCTCTCCTCGAGCTCCTGGTCCATCTTGGGCTGTCGGGGAACTGGCAGAAATCTTCCATGACGGTCTCTCAGGACTTGATTTTCCTGGGTTTTCGCTGGAACAAAATCGACTGCAGAGTTTACCTGACCGGGGACAGAATGGCAGATCTGTTGGCCATGTGTCAGATGTTTGCGCAGTCCGAGAGCATGTCGGCCTGGTGGTACCAGAGGTTTCTGGGCCTCATGGCCTCGTGTGTGTTGGCTCTTCCTCTTGCTCGATGCAAGATGAGGCGGACTCAAATGGTTCTTCGGAGCTCTTGGCGTCAGGCGGTAGATCCGGACTCCAAGATGATTTTGATTCTGGCTTCCATGAGAGCGGACCTGGTGTGGTGGTCGTCTCTCAGCAACCTGTCGGTGGGTGCAGGGTTTCAAGACTACGCCCCGATGGTGACGGTTATGACGGACTCCTCCCTTCTGGGGTGGGGTGCGACATTGGATCTTCTTCAGGTCTCAGACCTTTGTTGCCCCAGGACAAGCTCCTTCACATAAATCATCTGGAGCTTCTGGCGATTTTCCTAGCGCTCAAGGTGTTCAGGCCGGTCATTACCAACAAAGTGGTCCGTGTCTGCACGGACAATGTCATGTCAATGTGTTACGTCAACACGTGGGGGGGCACCAAGTCTCCTCCTCTTGTGGACCTGACCATCCAGATTTGGGAGTGGGCGGTTCGGCGTGGTGTCTGGCTGGTAGCAGTACACATTCCGGGCCAGCTGAATGTCACGGCGGATGCCCTAAATCGGCGGACAATGGTCAGCTACAAGTGGGAATTGAAAGCGGAGATCCTCAAATGGCCCCTCAAATTCCTGTGTTGGGGCACTCCGGAAGTGGACCTCTTCGCAACATTGGCAAACAAGAAACTTCCTCTGTATGCCTCTAGAAATGGTCTGGGAACCTCCTCTCTGGGGGATGCTCTCGAGATTCCTTGGCAGAACCCTTTCCGCTTCTGAAGCTGGATTTGGAATGAAGACCGGAAGGGAGATTGACTGATTTAGATGGAAATCAGAGACCACCGTTGGCAGGAAAGAAGGCTTTGTCCATAGGACCACCTTATCCTTGTGGAAAACCAAGAAGGGATGCTCCACCGACAGAGTTTGCCGCTCACTCACACGCCTTGCTGAAGTAACAGCAACCAAAAGGGACCCCTTCCACGAAAGGTGCTTTGTAGTCCTGCTGGTTGGTGCACCTTACTAATGGCTTCAAATCCACTAAATCAAAACTTATGCTCTGCTCGATCTACCTGCCTTGTGATTTTTAGTATGAGTTATATACATTTGCTGCAGTATGTGCTACTTTTTCCTGAGTACAGAGCTGTGTACTGCATCTTGTATATTTTATTTATAATTTTTTTGTAACACGCTAAATCGCCCATAGGCCTCAAAGCGCACACAGTAACAGACAAGATGTAACAAAAACAGTTAAATGAAAGTGGGGTTGGGGGGGGGAAACTGGACCAATTTTGACTTAATTAGGGGCAAGATTGAAGAAATGAGTCTTAACACCCTTCTTAAAGACCGCAGGTGAATTGCCTTACTGCGATGAAGGGGTGACTTGTTCCAGCCCGGTGGTGCTTGAACATTGAACGTGGAACCATCAAATCTAGTAAGCTTGAATCTTGGCTGTAAAGTTTCTTAGGATTATATGAACGGAGGGATCGACTAGACGTAGAGGAGGTGAACTGATCGATTAGATATTGCGGGTAGTACTTATTACAACATTTGTACGTGAATGACAGGATCTTATGAGTGACCAGGTGTCTGACAGGGAGCCAATGAAGCTCCCGTCTGGCCTCAGTGCCGGGATCTCTTTTAAGAGATCAAAGACAGCTCTAACAGCACGGTTTTGTGTGACTTGGAGCGTGTTGAGATTGGCTTTGGAGGTTCCTGCTAAAAGGATGTTGCCGTAATCAAGGCGAGAGTTAATTGGGACTGTGGCCAAGAGTGCTGTATTTTATTTTCCAAGATATAAGGGTGAATATAGTTTAACAATTTGGGAGTATATCTGCAGGATGCTCTTACTTGGGCCATGTGAGGCTTCTAGGGCCTCTCTGCTTTAAAGTGACGCCTAGTGTCTTTACGGCCTTAGATACTATGATTTTATTACCGGCAATGATAAAGCTTTTGTAATCCGGGCCGAGGTTTTTGATTTTGTTGCCTGATGCTATAATTAAGAGTTCCGTCTTATCCGCATTCAATGCTAGAGAGTTAGTCACCATCCACTCATGAATGGATAGAAAGATTGATCGATAGAATTGATGGACGAAGTATCTTTGGTATAACAGCCGGACAACTCAATTATGACCTGGGTGTCATCGTCATAGTTGGTATATTGGACACCCATTAGCATGATGTATATGTTAAAAAGTGTGGGCGAAATGCACGACCCCTGGGGTACTCTACAGGTGACTAGTGTGGGAGTAGAACTCTCCTCTTTCTAGGTCCTAAGAAAGAGGAGACCCATTCGGATGCAGCAGGAGAGCAGTGGACCTGTTCTACCAATCTGATGACAAGACGAGAATGGGCAACTAAATCGAACACTCTTGATAAGTCCAGCAGCATAAGTAGTGCTGACCTACCACGATCTACAATACTGGCGATGGTGGATTTCAGGTCCAGAAGTGCGGACTCCGTCCCATGTTTGGACCTGAAGCCACCCTGCTTTGGGTTCAGGAGGTTATTACTTTCAAGGACATTTTGCAGTTGACTGTAAGTAACACGGTCCAAATTCTTCAACAGAAAGGGTACATTATGTTATGTATGTGCTTATAACGTGCCAAAAGCCTGTAGGCATCAGGGCGCGGAGAAACCTGAGATACAAATTCACAACCTGATCCCAACTAGCAGCTGAAACCCGATAGACAATGAGAGCTTGCCTTTGATATTAGAGTTTATTGCACTAAGAGTTTTCAATGCTTTCCTGAAACTCAGATAATTTCCATCTTGTCGAAGGGCAGTGGGCAGTTTATGCCAGCATTGTGCTGCCTTTAGCGGAAAATATCTGCTGCGCCCTAAAGCACGATTTGCGCAGGGTATGTAGGGGTATGTACAAAAGACCTGCGTCGGCTGATCTTCAACATTTCCGAGGGATATAGAAGGAACATTTTTTTTAAAGTAGCTCGGAGCCTCTCCAAATAGATATCTGTGTACTATCGTCATAGCTTTAAATTTGACTCTCTTCTACTCTGAGCCAGTGTAAAGCTTTTCCCCCTGTAGATATGTGCTCTCTATTTTTAAATCCCTTGACTATGCGAACAGCATAATTTTACATTACTTGGCACCTTTCTAGCTCCCTCTTGGTGGCTCCAAGTAATAAGGCGTTGCCATAGTCTAGGTGCGACAATATAATTGCTCTCGTAATGGTGGCTGCAATTTCTTCATTTATAAAAGGTCTTATGGCTCTTAGCAGGCGCAGATAGTATGCATTGTTATTATACAGGTAATTAACCTGTACTTCTGATCCCACTGATGCTTCAACCATCATCCCAAGTGTTTTAACTTGAAGCATTACCGGGATGTTGGCTTCTTTGATGGAAAAAGCTTTATACTCCACATCAAGCTTGGATCTAGCCTGATGTGTTCCGAATATCATCAGTTCAGTCTTGGTGTTATTTAGACACATCCAATGTTTTTGCATCCAGAGGTCTATAATATTATAGACCTCTGCTATTTTTGCGCTGTCTCTATCATGGTCACCTTTTAGTTCAAAAATTAGCTGTGCATCATCGGCATAATTTGTAAAAAAAATATGCCGATGTTTTCCAACAAATCAAAGAGGCTTCTCATGTAAAGATTAAATAATAGAGGGGATAGACTTGCTCCCTGAGGGACTCCAAAAATAATAGGGGCAGCTTCAGAGAATGTATTGCCCCAATGTATTCTGGCTCTCCGATCCTTCAAAAATAAGGCCAACCATGCCAGTGCCCCTGAGGAAAAGCCTAATATTTTATCTAGCGCTAATTGTAATAGCTGATGGTCTACCAGGTCAAAAGCTGCGCTGAGGTCGAGCAGCTTAAGTATCCCGGTTTTACCTTTATCGACCAATTCCAGCATGTGGGTCTGTAGATCTAGCCTGGCGGACTCAGTACTATGAGCAGCCCGAAAGCCTGATTGTTGTTCATGCAGTATCTCAATAGCTTCCACATGTTTTTGCAATTGATTGGTTGTAATTGTATCCAGAATCTTCCAGATAAAATTTTAATTGGTAATGGGTCGTAGGTTGCCGGGATCTTTAGGGTCCAAGCCCGCCTTTTTGACCAATGGAGTTATCGTGACCTCCTTGATTTCCTTGGGCACAATTCCCTCACTAAAGGATGCATTAACTATCCTGGTCAGGATACGGGAGAACAGTTATTTATGATCTAGAATAATGTTTGTGGGCAGAATATTCTCTGCACATGAAGTTGGCTTCATTTTGGACATTACCAAACATAATTCTTCTGCAGAGATAGGCAGAAATCTGAAACTCTCTTTCTTCAGGTATGAGAGTATCTCCCAAGGAGATTACTGTGTAAGCAGCTGCTCTAGCCGTAATATTATTTTTTCTGGCTTTCTGGATCTTAGCAGCAAATGCTTCTTGTACCATGTCACAATCTTCCTTAGTAGGTATATGTGGAGGTGCGAGCATACCTTTAAGTATCTCAAATAATGTACTGGTAGAGTTAGGAGCTGCCTCTATTTCTCTATTGTCATAGTTTTTCTTAGTTTCTTTGACACCCTTCCTGTAAATGTAATCGGAGCGTTTAATAATAATCACATTAGTGATAGGCCGAAGATGCATTGCTATGTTGGGACCCAGCGTGCTATTTTTAAGAAGAAGAAGAAGAAAAAAAAAAAAAAAGGGGGGGGGGGTGATCATGCCTCTTTAAGGACCGATGGTACGCTTGCTTCATAGAAAGAAAGATTAACAAGAACAAGACGCGTCACCCATGGACAAGGGTATACTTACAGGCCTTAAAGATACTGGACAGACAACTGTCCCATAAGCAAGATGTTGGTTTCATACCTTCAACCATTTTACAAATGTGTTCCTCTGAGCACAGTTAGAATTCAAATAAAGCTTGAACATCTTCCTCACCATGGACGTGGTCTGAAATATTAGAGGCATTGGAGAAATTAAGAGTTGAGGGCTGATCAGGATCTAACTGGGCAGCTACAGATGCTACATGTCCTTTCATCATGGTATGAAAGGACGCTGGTTTTTTCACCCTTGTCATTTCAACGTGAAAACTCATCGAATTTTGTAGGGGGGGTTAAACAAAATATATAGATGGGGTGTGGGTGTTCGGGAATAGTTGAATAATTAAAGGGGATGGGGGTTGGTTTTGTTTTTTAAACAATGAGTTTTCGCGTTGAAATATCAACAGAGAAAAACCCATTGATTCATCCAGCGATGAAATGACATGCCAATGTAGCCCTTCCCCTGCCATGTTTACTCTCCTGATTCCAGCATGCATGGAAATGGTTGCTGCACTTCAAGGATTGGCTAACACTTATTTTATTCACTATTGGGGCAGCATGTTGTGCTAAAGGTTGTGTTGAAGGATATAGCCCCTACAGGGATTCTGAGGAAGAGTCCATGATTTATGGGGTGGCAGCCATTCGTGGATACAGAGCATGGCTGGGGTGTCGTTGGTTCACTGCATTCCAGTGTTTAGGGGCATGTCACACGCACATGTCACTGAGTAGACGGTGTGCCGCAGAGAGGGGCTTGGTCCTATTTGGAGTCTCATGAAAAAGGCTGCAGCCTTTTTCCTATCTTGCCGTTCCCTGTTAGGCCTGAAAGCCAGTAGGCAAATGGCCCAGTGACTTTATTGAAGCGAACCCAGCTAGTTTTGATTACATGTGAAGAATTAGTAAATCCTGGTGTTTCCCCTGTTTATGGGTGAGTGTGGTCTGCAGGCGAACAGGCTGGGACAGTCAGCTGCTACTGTAGGAATGAGTAGGAGCGTGTCCCGGGGCTCTATGAACAACCTCCATAAGTCCCTTACTTTCCTGGGTCTCACAACTGAGCAGTGCCAGTTCTGTTCTGTTTAGACCTACATGTTTTCAGGGACATGAAAAGTGCGCCTAGGGTCATAGACTCTATTCTTCGATGATCTGAAGGTGTCCCCGTCAGTCCTACATGCTCGATAAATCAAATGTTAAATAAAAGTGGCCATTTTACATCTAGGTCCCTTTTTTATCTAGTTTGGTAAATTGCCTCAACCCTGGCGCAAAAACCCTTAAGATGCTGCTGAGCAGCACAATGCTGTGATGAATGACAGTGGGGTGTTGATGTTGCTTGGTTCCTTTCACCTTAAAATGCCTCCATGCATTGAAGCATAAGCCCCGACTGGGCAGAAGTAGCAAATTGGAGAAGGAATTGGGGGCTTGTGCTCCTGATGAAGGGTGCTTGTTCTCCCTTCTCATGACTGAATTTCGTCCCACTTAAACCATGTGAGCGTCTCCTTGAAGTGCCATTTTGTGTCTCGGATCAGCTCTGAAACTCAATTGCAGCTGAACACGGGGTGAAGAAAATCCCCCACTGTATCTAGGAGTGCTCCTGCTGAGAGAATCATTAATTGTCGGGCCAGCCAGGTTTTGAGTGCGTTAACTATTGGGGCCCATGTACATCGATCGTTTAACGCGTAATGTTCCTGATCAGGAGCATCAAAGCAGTGCTCGGCTTGTCTTTCCTGGCTTGGGGCACGCTCTCCGTGAGCACTGGGAATTGCTTTGACCGATTATCGAGGAGTATGCTTCCTGGTTCATGCAAGGAGGGAGCCCTCGTTGCCCCTTGATAACCACTGATGCTGCTTGTAGGTACACGTCAGGAAAGAAACGCTTCCTGAATTGGGAAGTGATCGTTGGGGTGGAGGGGGCTTACCTAGTGATGTTGTCGAAAGAAATCTTGGAAAGTGGTTTCTTTCCCTGGGAAGAAATGCTGCTTCAGCAGCTGTGGCCAGCTGGAAAGAAACCTTGTCCGGCTGCCCTCCCCTCCCTCCCTTCCTTCCTTCCCTCGTTCCCTCCTTCCACCCCCACCCAGTGCTTTAAGTTGGATAAGAAATCGAGGAATGGGGACGTGGGGGCGGCTGGGGGATGGGGTGGGTGCTCTGATGCGTCGTGATCCCGGGTGGCGATGCAACATGTGAGGGTGCAGCCTGAAATTCCAAGTAGCAAATTAAGCTTAATAAGAAGGGTGAGTGGCCTGTGTAATTAAAGGAGTGAACTAACAGTCAATTGATTTTACATATGTGCAATGAAAGGGGACAAAATCTGGTTTAAAAGGTGTATTTAACTATGGTTAATGTGTATACATAATTTGACAAAAATAAATATATTCAAATATGAAACAGGACATCAAATCAAAAGGTGTAAATCCACCATGCAATCCCACAGTTCTTCTGAAAGAAATCCATTATTCATGCCTATAAATTAAAAGCATTTTAATGATAATACTTTGATACAATGTGTGGCAAAAATCGAACTCTGTATTCTCTGATTTCCATTTCCTGTTTGAAAAGTACCTAATTTCAAATTACTTCAACTGTTGTGATTATAAACATTACTGGAGGGGACATCTACTGGCAAAGAGCAGTATTGACACACACATTTTTAAAACAATGTGGAAAGGGAGGTCAGTTAGAGTCCTACTTGGACACCTGGCGCACTTAAAGCCACGCCCACCACACCTTATATGTACTGTAAGAGATTGCGTCTAGCTGAGAAGGCGCACGCTATCAGTGGCTGGAAATAACGATTCCTGGCCAGTCTCTGTACTGCTGTGAGTACTAGACAGAACTCTTCCCGGATTGGAAGTGTGCGGCTTTGTGCGGCTGGAATGAGCCCTTCGTGGCAGTGCTGTGCATATCCTCCTCCTTCTAGCAGAAAGCACTTGGCAGGCGAGCCTCCATTTTCCAGACACGATTAGCTGCCATCAGTTTGAACAATTTGTACAAACAGGATATCGCGGACAGGATGTGCAGTGCAGGCTATAAAAGAGACTATTGTGTTTGTGGCTGTGCAGGTCAGAGCAGTAAATTGGGATTTATGCATGAGAATACAATTCGGGGCACGAACACTACTCCTAAAATGCCGTAGAATTCTCCTAGTTGGAGTTCAGCATCCTGCAAGGGCGCCATTACCTGCATGCAGGAGTTAAAGGACCAGTTTTATTTTTTGTTTGAATTCATTTTATTTAAGGTTTTTATTTTCATAAGGTAAGGATTTAACCATGTACGGCGTGTGTTTCAGAGTTGTACAGAAGGCCCAAAATCATTTCGACAGCTTGGTAATTCATCCTTTTAGAATTGAGCTGCCAGAATTCAATTTTAAGTGACGTTACATGTGTGCACCAGTTGACTAAAAAGTCTGCTGCTTTATTGGTGCCCAGCTGTAGAGGGGATCCCGCCCTCTGTTCCATTACGTCAAGAATGTATTTGTAGGCCACTTCAATGTGAAGGGATCCGATAGCTTGATTGGGTGAAAGAGGAAGGCGGCATGGGTTATTGATGGGAGGTTTTTACCCTCGAGATTTGCAATGGTCTGCTGATTTTATGTGCTATTTGGGTTTGTATAGTTAAGTCGTATTTTCAGAGTAATGGTATGTCTGTTTTGTGGATATTGTTTGATCCATTGTTTTATTCTTGATTTCACTTTGGCTATTGTAGGTTCTTGTGTACTTGGACTAAATGGTCAAACTTGGGCCTTAGCTGGCCTCTCTGTATTCAGAACCATGTATGCCTATGTGATTAGGTTAGAGCAGGGCTTTAAGTGGGATGAGAAACTGAGGGTGCGGGTGAGGCTCTAACATGGGGTGTGGCCAAAGCTGTGGACGTGGGCTAAAAAGTGGTGGGTGTGAATTCCCGCAAAACACCAAATACACAGAAATCTACTTGTGGTTTTCAATGTCAGAAAATTCTTTCTAACTTATCAATTGTACCTTATGCTTTTTTAAGGGAGTTGAAACAGTGTTAACAAAATGAACAATGCAACTTTTTTTTAAAGTTAAAACAGCACATGCTCTACAGAGTTAATACCTTTTGGTATACATAATTAATTTAAAAGGGCAATACCTCGAAAGAAACTTTATTTTTAAGCAAAAAAACTGCACTGTTCACATTGATAACAGTATTCCAACAACTTAAACAAATTGACTAAATAAAGTAACCATTTAGTTACTGAAGGAGGGTGGACACCGGGCTGGCAGGCAGTGATATAAATAAAGCAAGGTATTTTAAATATCGAACGAAATGAAAACGGCAGAACGAAATGAAAGCAAGTTGGGAACACTCTGGCATATTGAGAGGATTGAAAGATTGTGAACCTTACTGAAAGGAACGTTTTGAACTGCATTAACTGAAACCAGTGCGAGCAAAGCCAAGAGGGCACAGAGTTGTATTCAGGATATGAGAAATCCAATATTTCCCCAGCCAGGAAAGTGCAAAGAACTGTGTATTATAAGGAAATAAGCATTGGCGAGAGCCAATGACACCTAAGAAGGCGTAACAAGCACAAGGTAGTTCAACAAGCCACAGTACAGTGTCAGGCGAGTGACACACATGTGACTAAGGCAAACCTCACTGCTGAGGCGAAGCAGTGGACTGGTATTAAAGGAAAAGCAGTCAACCAAGGGTACCAGTTGCGTGACCGGTAATGGGTGGATAGTGTGGTCCGACAACTGCACCTCTCGACGGGGTTCCCTTGAATAGAAAAGCCACTGAAAACCTCTATAAGGAAGCTTATGTTGTGCAAAGACCTCGTTGTGATATTAAAGTCAAGTGTTTGTTTGAAAGATGGAAGAGTTAAACTCTTGGGGAAGGGAACCCCTGCATTTGATGAACTACTCAGAACTTTGGGAAGGGGAGCTAATTACAAGCCAAACAGCTAGAAGAAGCTCTGAACTTTTCTTTGAACACTATTCCTGTTTGATGCTGACATCCCTACACATTGTATGCAGTTAGTTGTGAGGGCAAGTATAGGTTTTGGACTGAGACAGATGTTTTACTTTGGACTTACTGACGTAGACTGTCCTTAGTTTTCTTTAGGTAGGGAAATCCCACCTCAGCATAGGGCAAGTTAGGCATTACTCCACCCTTACTTTTAAGTTGAATAAAACTTTGTTGAGAAAACGTGAACCATTTGTCTGTCTGACTCTTGATGCCTTCATATTGGCCAATAGGTCAAGGGACTATAGGGTCTGGTAGCATGTATATAGGTGGTAGCCAATGAGGGTGTGGTATTAAAACTGTGTATTGTTCAAGTCATGAGTGACGATTTCTTTCCTTAAAACCTTGTACTTGCTTTTAACTAACACAGAGCTCCCTGTCAGTTTGGTTCTACAGGACCTTCTGTCACCTTTTTCCTTTAGTATACAAAATAAATCTTGTTTTCCTTGCAAAGTGGTGTACCAAGCCTTTCTCCTTAGAGGAATGTTTTTTGTCTGGTTGTCTGGATGTCTTGCCTTAAAGTTTTAAACTATAACTGGTTAGTTTTGCCCAAAAAGCATTGAATCTAGTCTCCAGACAACTTACAGCTGGTCTTCTGAGTGCACAAGTGTCATAGCAGTCAATTATATATTTTATGCCTGGTAGTCTTTAGCAAGTAAAGAGCCTTCCTGTCATAGGACACGTGTATTCTTGAAGGTGCAGCTCTGGACTGGCCTGGAAAGAAGATCCATGCCACATTTTCAGGACACTAAATATTGTGGCTCAAATATCGTTTGTCCTTCATGTCTCCCTTACAACCCTTTATTTTATAGTAGTGTTGCCCATAGATCCATTTCCGAGCCCCATTCCTCCGGCCCCACGTCCCCTGCTCTATTTTCCTTCTGCCTCTTTGCTGCTGCCCTGCATTCCCCCAGTCCTCTTTCCCACTGCTTTGTATCCTGCAACCCAGTAATATCGTTTTTCACCCTTATGCGATATTTGTCACTGCAATCACACCACTCTATTACAAAAGTGACTTGTCGTCCATAGTTTTTATGCTGCTATTGCAGACCTGGGTGCTGCAGGGTCAATATCTGAAGGTACAGATGTCTAGAAGTTGCACATGCAAAACCCGATGCCATTGTTGCATGTGTGAAATTAGGTGTCAGAGTTAAAAAACTGAGGTGCATGCCTGAAGTTCAGTGGCGGACTGTCTTACAAGGAAGCCTGTAGATTTCACTGTGGGTCTCTGCACCAAGGGCCTTTTTTCTGAGAGCACTCAGAATATTTTTTATTTTATTTGTGTTGTAGTTCTCATGGAACTTTTCACATAATACACACAAAGAGCATCACATAAAAGAGCATGTTACAAGGAAAGTTAAAATAGATTTAGACTTAATTTTGAGACCTATTATAGACATAAAAAACACACTTTCTGAGTTACCGGTACCACAGCAGAGAATCTTACAAAACCTTACATTTTTATGCACTGGGAAGAAAGAAATTAGAAGGTTAAAAATAACTTGCAGAGAATTATATAAAAAGACTTCCCCCCCCCCAACTTGATCGATACAAGTCTAATAGAAAACTCTACCAGAGGCTTTCTTAACTAGGTGCTAAAATCTTTCATAAGACGTATGGCAGCCAAAGACCATTTAAAGGATTTGTCCGTAAAAATACGTTCCCAGCCCAGATGAACCATTCTAAATTCCTTGAAAAGATGTGAAAAATATGTTTGGTGTGTCTTGGACAATTCAGGGCAATTTACCAACAGATGTTGTAGTTTCTATAGAGTTTTACGTTTTACAGAATCTACAGCATCTTAAATGGCGAGCTACACCACCTCGGGCACCCAATATTTTGTTTATGTGGAGCAGATTCAAACTAAGACATAAGCACGGACTACGCCAGTATTGCCCTGGACATTTCCTCAAGTAAATGGTTAGATGTTATAAATAGGGTCTGGCGTCTGGCAACAGGTTTTTAAATAAATGGTACTTCCTAACATAATCGATTGTGTCAAATCAGTGGTCTTCCCATCACCTCTTTTTTACTTTCAGTGGATACATTACAGTAATCCACTAAGGAGTTGATAGCACTTAATATTCAGAACCAATCTATAAGGCCTGCCGGGGAATTGGAAGCTAGCCCACACTTTAGCAACCCCCAGATCGAACCCTCTTCCGCCAGGCAAATCTTTCGTAGGAAGTTTAAATGTTTCCGTTTAACCAACGCTTCCAACAACACCAGACCCAATTCATACCTTAGGACTGGAGCCGGAACACAAGCTGGCAGACTCAAAATATTTCTCCAGAAAACGCCCTAAAACTTGCAACATTGTCCTTTAAGGGCAAAAAATGACACCTCAGCACCGTTTGGCATCACTGGGACCACCTTTTTACATTAAAATTCTCGTACGGGATTTAACGAAAAGTATCCGGATTTCTTGTTTAAACAACTTCCCTGGGTGTCCAGGGCCTTAATCTTTAGTTTTTTTGCCACAAGCCGTTGCATGCTGTTATCCTTTGGAAAGATTAAGAAACCCAGGTACACGAAACAATCCACTTTCTCTAGAGGGGTCCCCACTATGGGCCACTTGAATTGTCGTCCTGCTTTTATCCGGACCCTTATGCAGAGTTAGAATTTTTTATTTTGGGGCATTTATTGTTAACATGTTCTTTTTGGTATAGGGCTCCAGCGCCTTCAACTGCTGCTGTAACCCTATTGGAGTGTGGTACATTAAAATCAGGTCATCCACGTACAATAAGTAATTTATTGTTCTGTCGTTCAATTTTGTCGGAGGGGGAGAATTTGACATCAACAAAGGCTTCACCTAAGTCCGACAAAAAGAGGAGGAATAGGATTGGGGCCAGTAGGCAACCTTGTTTCAATCCGCTTGCCTAATTAATAGGAGCAGATAGGCTCCCCTCTGTCCAAACTGACGCACACACTGGTGTCCATGTGTAGTGAAATCAGGATTGCTAGTAAAGCAGGAGGACAACCCAATTTATCCTATTTGGCCCATAGCAAGTTCCTCTGGACGGTATCAAAAGCCATGGAAAAATCTATGAAGGTGGCGGAGAGTGGTTTGTTACTTTTCTTCGCCCCCTTCTTTAACAGTTCTAACACAAAGCCGTTCATCTCAGTCCTTACGCCCTGGTAGAAACCTGTTTGGAAGATGTCAATTTTTCCATTATCCTTGGCCCATTTTCTCAGGTCTCGTAATAGACCTATCAAGATCTTGGCTGGGCAATCGAGCAGGGAAATTGGTTTATAATTTAAGGGGATTACACAGGACCCATTTTTGAAAATGGGAACATCAATAGCCGTTAGCCAGGGCATTGTTACTGCTTTTTCCCTCATTATGTTTTAAACATTCTCTCTAGGACACATACCCAAGTGTCTGGTCTATTTTTCAGAACACACATAGCCAATCTGTCAGGTCCAGGGCCATAGATTTTTTAAAAAAATTATTATTATTATTTTTTTTTTACTCCTAATGATTTGGTACCGCAAATCTAGGTCATAGTTGAACTCCCAGTCTACCTTTTTAATCAAATCCCCATTTCACACTTGTTCAAAGTCACCCATAGGTTTGTAAATCTCTGTGAAATGTGCCCTCCATGCTTCTTCCAAGATTGGGTTTATTTGAGCTCCCGTTTGGGCTTTGTCGTTATTTTTAATTAGGTTCCAGAAGTTATGCAAGTTGTTACTAACCATGACCTTCAACATTTTACAGGCATCCCTCATGGTCAATTGGTGGTGATAGTAGCTTTACCAACCCCTATAGGTTGTCTTCAGGCGCAGCCTGCTACTCATGTCATCTTTGGCAGACTCCTTAAGTGATTTCCGTAGTTCTCTCTTTTTAAGTAAGAGGACTCGGTCAAATGTGTGTCTATGGATTGTTTTGCCTTGTATTGTCTTTTGGCAGCCGCTTGTAAATCTGATCACAGATAACATGCACACCCTTCCCAACCACCCGTTCCTTGAGGAAGCTGTTAAGCTCCCCCGAGGCAAGGATTCTGTTAAAGGTCATCATTTTGAACTCGTTCCACATTATTTTGTTTCCCTCCTGACATTTCCCCTTCTAAAAATGTAGCGTCCCTGGTTCTGCTTTGAGGGCACTGATCATTCAATACTTAGCAAAGGTGGTCCCTCGCCGTGGTTTCTACCATGGTTAACGATTTGAATTCTAGGTATATGTCCTCAGACGTACACGTAATCTAGAATGTTGCTATGAGAGCCCCTCCAAGTTTTGTGTGGCACTCCATCGCCCTTTATGCTCCTGTTTATTATTATTGGCCCCCATTCCTCCATGAGGTTGCCACAGGCCCTTCCCCTCCCCCTGCCTAACGTATCGGGGCCGGATGTGCTTTTACCTTCTGGCCAATCCACACATCTACAGTTTAGGTTGCCACATATTATTGTAGAGTTTAGACCTCTATCACCCCAGCTACAGAGGATCTCTTCAGCTGCTTCCAGCATCTCTTGTTGACTAATTCTAAGCTGTCCCAATAAATACTTATAAGCAAAGTGTCAACTCTATCCGGGGAAACTTTCCCTGTTCCAAATAAGTTTAATTCCCTAGACGTAAGGGTTTGGACTAGCCATGGTCTCGACCTCCGCCCATACCTTCTTAGATACACCTGTCAACAGCCCCGCCATAGGGCGCCCCCCCTCTCTCCTTTAATGTCTGGGGTCAGAACCACAGAGTACCCATCGATGACTGGTGCCTGACAGCCAGCACTCTTGCATGGCAAACAAATTATAGTTTAGCGAGTCCACACTTTCAGGCTGGAACCGGTGGGCAGAAGCTCTTAAATTCCAGGATATTAAGTTCACATGTGAACAGCCGCTATGCTGATGGTTCCCTTCATGGTGGGCCTCGCATTTAAAGTGGCAGCCACCCAGGACCAGCCTTCCCTTACTGCGCGACTTTGCCCATCTGCCCATATTACAAATTCTCTCCCATTGGATCCCATCCCTTATGCTCTTATAGTTTGTTTCCCGTATTCCACTGCGTGACCTTTATTGGTTTGTTCAACAATGCTCACCCAGGGGGCCAATGACAGGCCCCCACCCTTGCTGGGTAGTCATAGCCCCAGGCTTGGATCAGCCCTGCTTCAGCCACTACCTGATTAAGTACCATACTGGAGGCGAAATGAAGGATCACCTTCTCCCTATTAAAACTGGTCCAGAATGTCACCCATTTGATACCTCTAGATACTAAGGCCTGTGATTTTCACAGTATGGCCAGTACCTTTTGAGCGATTTAAGACAACCTGCTCCTGGTCGAGGGGTAATGTGTGCAGGACCTGTTTGTTTATGATATCTACCTAATCATATCCGCTGACTTGTCTGTATCCCCCTTACTGCTAGTTGACGTGCCTCAAGGGTCAGGAAAGGAACCGCCCTGAGGTTTTGAATCCCTTGCCCCAACTACAATCAGTGCCCCAAGCTCTATTTGATCTCCCTTGGAGCCTTGAGTAACTGGGCTCTCTGATTAAATCCCCTCAAATTGCACATGCCCATCCTTTTCAATTTCCTCAGGAGGGTCCTGTGACTGTCGGTTTCTCCCCACACTTTCCCACTGTCTCTCATTTTCTAGATTGCACCCTGTCACAAAGGAGTTAAGAATTTGGATATGCACATTTTAGGGGGCAATGGTCGATTCCTCGAGGCAGTTACGCTCCCTCCACTCTTGCAGTGGAGTAATTTGTGTGACCCCTGTATCGCCCTACTGGTCCCCACCCTCCCACTCAGTTTCGGGGCAGTGGGCTTGGATAACCTCTGGATCAACTGAGTCACCACCTTTCGTCCATTTTTGTTCAGTCCCTTTTTGTTCTTTGCTTTTGGGCCTATTATTTTAAGATTGTCTTTTTTTTCCACTTACCCTGGTTAAATATCTCAAACTTATCCAGCACAGGGGCCGCCTCTTCCACACTTTGTTGGTCGGTTCAATCTCATTAAGCAAATCTTCAGCTACCTGCAAAGTAGCTGGGGAGACCTGGAATTGCTGGGGTAAAACCTCTCCACCTTCAGTCATGAACACACCCTCCTCATGTTCCATGCCCGACTCGCCTTCCTCGTCACCTATTAGTATTGACAGCTCCCTCCACCAATGAAGAGAACATTATCAAAACACTCGAGGCGACCGAGCCAACCACTACTGGTTGCTGTAGTTCCGCCAGGCCCTGGGTGATGGGCAGTCAGACCTCCTGGCACCTTATGTAGCCTTCGATATCTGTTATTTTCATCATCATGGAAGCAAACATTTTTTCGTGAACTGCTACCGCCTGTACCTGGTACCTCTGAGATTTGTTCATTATGGACATGGCAAGTTCGAGTGCCCTGGCAACTGAGCCCAGGATGAGCATCATCTCACTCTGGCCCAGATCAAGTAATTGTCACTCGTACCGTACACTTTTATTCAAGTACTGCTCAATTTTGTATGTGCCCATGGGTTATCGCCTAGCGACTGAATGGGAGTTTGCACTTCCTTTTGGTTTGTAGACAACGGCGGTCTAGCTACAAAGTGCCATCTCACTTTGTGGGTATCTGTTCCCACTTTGTGGGTATCTGTTCCCTCAGGTTCAGAATACATAGGGACCTCTGCCCTCGCTGATACCCCTTAGGGAAAGCGAAACTCCCACCTCCTATGTTAACCCCAAAAGAAAGGGGGGGGTAGTGATCCCCCCCCCAACGAACCTCCACTGGCGGATAATACTCAACAGGGTTACCCTCCTGTGCCAAAATACTGTTTACATGGTCAGACGTCCTATGGTCCCCCAAAGTCTCTGGCAGGTTTTCAGGGACCCTATCTGGGTTTTCAGTGAGTCCCCTCAGGGTAGAACCTTTTTGGGGGCGGTGAATATATGATGGAACTTAGCATCTGCTCGTCCCCCTCTTGTGTGTTGGCTATTTGTTCTTTAGAGGATCGCATCACCTGGACACCCTGCAACACAATGGGGGCATTTTTTTCAGGGGGGACAGGGCCCCATAAACCCTCCTCCAGTCCCACACCCAACCCAGACCCTTTCTCAGCCAAGCTACCAGAGAAAGATAGTTCCCTACATGCTAACCACT
Organism: Ambystoma mexicanum; assembly: GCF_040938575.1. NCBI lineage: Eukaryota > Metazoa > Chordata > Amphibia > Caudata > Ambystomatidae > Ambystoma > Ambystoma mexicanum. The sequence continues at coordinate 901,310,331 of NC_090931.1, read as the reverse complement.
CCTGGTCTGTAGTTTCTTCCTGGGGAACACTCGCATCCCTTTGCAGTCGCGGCAGTTCTTCCAATACAACCAGGATCTGCACAGTCTGCCCTGATATAGCCTCCCCCCCCCCCCCCCCCAATTCCCGGTATCGGATAAGGGATTGGCTAGGGATTCAGAGCCACACCTAACAGGGATCTGGCTAGAGGCACATGGTGAGTTTCGGGAATCGTCCCTAATGCCAGAGCGACGAAGACAGGCTTTCCTCATAGTCAAAGAAGGCTTCCTTTGAGGCCTGTTGTGTGGAGGCCAGCGTTTGGGTGCGTGAACTTGAGTCACCGTTGTTGGAAAGCCTCCCCCCCCAAAGACCAGTAGCTTCTGGCCACTAGTCTTTTTTGCTGACTTGCCCACAACAGGTTCCATCACAGTAAGTTTACTTCTTAGGCTGGATGCCATGTGGCACTCGCCCAACTAGGGAGTATTCTTTTTTTGTCAAGGCCAAATACCAAAGGCAACAACCAACCAGTCGCTACAGAGTTTTTAGGTGGTTTTTCTGGATCCTAAATCACAACCGGTGCAAAATTATTAACAGTACGATAAAATCACATTCAAAGTAAAACATTTCTTAAAATGGGAAATCTATCTAAAACACAAGATGGGACACAAGAAAAGATAAAAACAGGCATAAAATCAGTAAAAACCAGTAAAAAGGTAAAAACATAAGCATTGGGAATTGATCTCTTGTAGAGACAGTCGCGGGTTACTACAGTGAGAGCGTAGAAGAAAAGTTATCTCGAAGGGTCCGTGGTTTATTTTAGTAAATTTCTTGATGGGCGAAACCAAGTGTGCCCAAAGGCTTTGACCCGGAGTCACCACAACCTCCAATATGCAGGCAACACAAATTTGTGTCACAAAAGTTTTCTTAAGCGTTTCATAGCTTGACCCAGCAAGAAACGCGGTGGGTAAAACAACGGCAGAAAACTGGCAACGCAAGCGTGATGAATCACAACTCCCTTTTACTCCAAGCGCACCTTCGAGTAGATACTCTGTTAATAGACAGATATCCCAAGCCAGACAGCCCCACCTCTGGTTGTTCAGCACAGTACTCAAAATGTACAAAGACCCGCAGTATCAAGCAGTCGAGCCTCTTCACGCCTCACTGCCTCTGTCTATTACCAATGTTAGAGAGCCGGCTCAAAGGTAAACTACCACAGTGGTAGGACCCACAGTCACCGCTCTATCGGATCGTCAGACACACAAGAAGGCACTGTACGGCTGAATGGCAATGTCTCTCAATAGAGTTTCAGGTAAAAAGAAACCCAAGTTTTGGGGTGCAGCGATTTGATCAGTTTAAACGCGGCTTTCGTTTCCACGTCTTATCCGTCTTAGTCTTATTATGAAGACACTTGGGAATGTTGGTGTGATTTTAGTTTATTGGGATTGATATTACTGTATATGTGCAATGGGGAGAATCGGAGTGCTGCACACTACACAAGTGATCCTGTATAACAAAGTGGATAATGAAACAACCTTTTCCTTTTCATGGGGCGCTCTCACCTTAGTCGTGCAGCAGAGGCCTGTCGCAGAGGCAGCGGGAAGTCCGCATCAGTCGGATTCGTTGGCACACCACACAGACTGCAGTGACTGCCCAACTCTTTCTCCAACTCCGCTCTGCTACGCGGTAGGAAGGGGTTTTAAAAGGTGAACTCCTCCTATTCTGTAGCAAGTGAAAAAACACCTCCGGTCTTCCGACTGCAGTGACTGCCCAACTCTTTCTCCAACTGTTTTGCTTACATGCAATGTACACGATTAAGATGATTCTTTTGCTTGAATAGTGTACATTGGGGCCACTTTGAAAAAATGAAATCCAGGTCCACTTTTGGTTCTGACTCCACTCCTGCTTAAGCTTCACTTACATAGTCAATGCATTGTCTGCAATGTTTACAGGATGCTTGTGCCTTGAAAGATGCATGGCTGAGCCTGTAGGTGCAATGTCTGACGGAACAAAGGCTGAGGGCTAAGGCGCATGGATGAGGCTGTGGAGCAATGCCCAAGACTGCATGTGTACATGGCTGCGAGTCTGTCGGTGGGGCTTTGGATTAAGAACACCTTGCACAGCTCTCTACAGGTGTGCTGCTGCACCCATATGGTCACCTTCAAGGCAGGTTAAACTTGCAGCTGCACTGGCTAGTCTAATAGATGCATCTCCAAGGATGAGACAAAAGTGCGAGTGCACTCCCCCATTCCAATTGTACGTTGCTATTCTGCTTCCCTTTGACCCGCCTAAATGATCTACTTGTTTTTTTTAATGGAAAATGTTGTCCCTGAGCACGTGATAATTTCTTTCGCGTTGTTCGCTACTAGGCCAGACTGTAATTGACAAATGGCATGTCTACATTTTGCTCACACTTTTATAAATTGACATAGCTTAACATGGTTTGTCAACTTTGGGCACACATGTATGAACGTATTAGACCAGCTAGTCTTTTGATACATAGCTGTTCCGTTTGTGTAACATTATCTAAGATGAAGGATGTCCATGGGGGACACAGAAGGGTAATTTAAGCTTCGTTAAGAGGATCTGGTCATAACTCCACATTTCGAACACCAGTTTATGGTGTGGTCTATACAAATGGGTCATTTTTATTATCCCATCTTTTGCCATTGCCCCGCCCCTCCTGAATAAAATAGTTTACAAATGCACAGTTGGAGGTGTTGTGGTGATCATGTGAGTATAAACTCTTTGTGGGATCAGTTTTGAACTCTGTTAAAAGAGAAAGCTCCATCAAATGTTACCAAATTTAGGTGTACAAAGTTGCAGATTGTTGACCCACAAGATTAGGCACAGGGGATAGGGGTTAAGACAAACGCATGTTGATTTATTGCACTGTTGTCGCTCTTCCAGCTGTCACTAAATAAGTTGTTTCCTTCCGTTTTCCTCTTTTCTGAAATAGTGCAGGGGTCATGTTGCATGGTTTGTTTTAACATCTGGTTTATTCTAGTATTTTTTTTTTATTTTTTTTTATATAAAGGAGACATCACTCAGAAAGGGTATGAGAAGAAAAGAGCGAAGCTTCTTGCACGATATGTTCCCCTTATTCAAGGTAAGAATGAGCTTGTATACACACGTGTGAGCAAAGCGGGGCCAAGCTCCTGGCTGGCTGTCCCTGTATGGGAAGCTGTTATGATGCATTCAAACAGTGGAATGTATGCCATTGATTCCTGGTGGAAAAAATATGTTGGTAAATTATTATTTTTTCACTTTATTTTTTATGCACAACCGTCCTGCATTTCCACTGTCGTTCGCTATTTTTTATTTTCCAATCTTTTAAACCTTTCACCTTCGCGCAATGGCTTTTTTTTTTTTGTTGGGTCCACTTTATCGAAGGAGGCGTTTTTCCAACTTTTTCATTTGTTACGCTACCATTTACATGGCCTATTAGTACTACTGTTTCAGATGCATTAGGGTCATCTGGTGGTAGTGAAGTTCCGTAGAAGAGAGCCCTGGTGGGGGTAAGTCTTACTGTTTCCCCCAAAACAAGTAATTTTGTGTGTTCAGGTAGTTAGTTGGTCTTAGTTTGTGCTCTGGCGGTTAAGACCATTGTGCAGTGTGAGAGTTTGTAACAAAACCACAGCAAGGTTATCGGAGTGATGATCCTAGATACCTTCCCATGTGCATCTCCTTGGGCCAGTCAACCACACGACAGGATGGATTATGCTAGTATTCCCGTTTATGGGAAAATGGCTGCAAACCTCCATTGAGGTCATACATAAACCATGCATTTGGTATATAAAGAGGCCACCACATGAGATATTCAGAATTGAGTCCAATACTGTACACCAAGGTGCAACTATTGATGCTGCCATCAGACAATTTTGCCCTCAAGAGGCTGTGCTGAATTCCCACCCGAGTTAGGACCTTTTCTGCCGAAGCTCGTAGATCTTTAGTTGATGTCTTTTTTGCTTTCTTTTTTTTCATTGTGGTCTCTTGTTTTTCTAAAACATTAGTTTGATATATGTAGGAATGTGTCATCCATCCCCAGTGTTGATTTGACACACCAGAGTTTAGAATGTAGGGGTTTCACAGTAGCAAAACAAAAGAGTTGATGGCTGGAAGGTTTAGAATAAATCTTGACCTCTGGCATTGCTCTGGGCAACCCTCCAGACCATCGTTCTTCGCCTGCCAAGCCATTACAAAAGGGGAAAAACCATATGCAAATCAGGCTTGGTCCCACCCCCAAAGGGGTAGTCCAGCCCGAACTGCTAGGTCACATCCCTTTTGCACGAGACCACAAGCATCCCCAGACATGTTTCAGCCTTGTTGGGCGTCATCAGTGAGGAGTAGCTTGGGTCTCTAGGCCCAGCAGGCAAGGGACCCACGTCTGGGCATACCCTTCCCACTCGGGGTGACAATAGCAAAACAAAAGAGTTGATGGCTGGAAGGTTTAGAATAAATCTTGACCTCTGGCATTGCTCTGGGCAACCCTCCAGACCATCGTTCTTCGCCTGCCAAGCCGTTACAAAAGGGGAAAAAACCATATGCAAATCAGGCTTGGTCCCACCCCCAAAGGGGTAGTCCAGCCCGAACTGCTAGGTCACATCCCTTTTGCACGAGACCACAAGCATCCCCAGACATGTCTTTTTTGCTTTCTTTTTTTTCATTGTGGTCTCTTGTTTTTCTAAAACATTAGTTTGATATATGTAGGAATGTGTCATCCATCCCCAGTGTTGATTTGACACACCAGAGTTTAGTGTGTAGGGGTTTCACAGTAGTAATTTTATGGCGGTACGATAACCTTCTTGCCAAATGACGGTATATCATGGTTATCGCGGTATAGCAGGTGGAGTTAACTAATCTTAACAAATATTTTCTTAAGAAGGTCATAAATTGTCAGATTTATCATCAGAAACAAAACTAGGCGCCCAGGGCCAGAAGTGGGCTTTTCAACATACTTTCCACTGAAATGCCACCCTTTGGAGGAGGTGGAGGAGGTGGAGGAGGTGGAGGAGGTGGAGGAGGAGGGCTGCTGCTACTGGAAAAGCAAACTCAATAGCTTTTCTTAAGTGGTCATTTAGGCTTTTAGCTCCCCCACTGGCTACTGGTGAAGATGAATATTTTGCCATCTTGATAATCTGCATGCCACAGAGCAATGCAGACTGATGGTAGTATGTGCTTGTGTGCGCGCACGCACACACGCGCACTCTCTCTTTACGTTACGGCCTTTAGTTTACTTGCAGGCCAAAAGATGTTCAGTAATCACGGACATGTTGCCCCCTTGGTATGGCAGCAGGGAATACCAGCAGAGATGAGTGAATTTCGCGGTTTGACTTTTATATGTAAATTCAATGATAGAACCAGGAAAATCCACCATTGTCATATGTTTAGAAAACATTACCCATTATAAATCTATAAACCTCAAAGCCGCCAACTCAAAGTAAATCCTTTTCTTTCTTGGCACTATATTTATTCTTCCTATTGCTAAAATATTGTTTTTGTGTCAGGCACTTGTGATTACGGAATGGCATTAAAAACTGCTCCAACTGAAACTACTTGTACCAAAAAACCCCTTTTTTTTTACATTGCCTTTTTGCATTTGAAGTTATTTAACTTGCCATTAAGTCAATGCTTTTTAGTTAACTTGTGAATACGGAGGCAGGATTCTCCAGCAGTAGCAAGGTAGCGTTTTGAAACTTGTCTCTGCACATATTTTGCTGATTCTCCAGGAATCTAAAGCGGCTGAAGAATTGTTCTTTCATGGCGCTCACTTGTTGATCGCCTTGAACGAAAGAGTGACTAGTAGGAGTGTTATAATGCACATTTTGAGCAATGAGCTTGCTGCTCAGTCACAGTTCATCGCTTTGAAAATTAGCCTCGACTTGCTTTTTTTGGAACCACATGGCATGGGCATCATGACCCCTCGCTTCGACAAAAAGTTTGTTTTGACAACTCTTTATCCCATTAAAGGGAGAAAATCACTCATGTGCGGTCTGAAAGCCCATGTCAATGTGTTTCTTTTGTCTCAATGTCATAGCCAACACAGACACACCGAAAGGTTGCATAGTGATCTAATCACTATAGCTTATTTACCATCTGCCTGGTGTATTATGAATGTCTGATGTCAGAGTCACCACTGACCATGTAATCCTAAAGGGACAGTGTTCAGTGGGCACTTCTTTCTTGATTCTTGAAATACATGTTCATTTAACTTCTTAAAGACGGTGGCAAAAAAATAAAATAAAAAAAAAACCTTGAAAATGACCAAGTTAAAATACACGGCACAAATATGGCCTAGACCACTACCTCACCACAGCCCCATGAACACCATTTTCCCAAAGTCTGAGTGCATTAGGACCCTTGTGATGCGAGTTCAGAGGGAGGAATGCTTTCATGGGTGGTATCGCAAATTGAGAATAGACCCAAGAAATATTTCACCAACATTGCTCTGGATACTTCAAATTGAATGTAGAAGCTGTCCTGCCTGCTTGAGTCCAGTGCCATATGCAGAAGGCAGGTAGGTGAAGGATCAAGCGAAGCAACAACTCTAGTGCAAATCTACACAGAGGACAGTGGGGGGTGGGCAGTTTATTTACTAGCAGAAAGCACTGATAGGGCCAGTGTTCACACAGTCTACAGCAGGGTCGGACTGGGGCATAAAATGGTCTCGGGCACCAACAAAAGTGGCCCACAGTTGCAAATGGGAATTAATTCCTTTTTGAACACTGTTTGTATAGTACCCAAGGGAGAGATGTATTGATAAAAATGTGATGCAAATTGTACATTTAAAAGACTATTTATTTAGTAACAGTGGTCAAAACTATTAGCCGCCTAGTGAAGTCACTCATCAAACTGGCACACTTTTGCCAAAAAAGTGCCCCACTTTGACCCAAAAAACTGGCCCACACAAGCATTTCGCGTTTTTGGTTCGGACATAGGCCTATTGCCGTAAAGGCCAATACATGCCTGGTCTACAGAGCTAAAGTTGTTTGTGGAAGGGCATCCAGTTCATTCCCCCCTTTGAATTCTGGGATGTGTAGTTCCCCATCTTTCATATTGGTGGGAAAACTACAAATCCTAGAATTCTAAGCTAAAACAGAACTGGATGGCTATCTGATCCATGACCATGAGAAACTAAAGTTCCTTGAATCTAAACCTTGGGAAGAGTAATTCGATATGCATGACTTCACTGGCCGTCTTTTTTCTTTTTTTTTTTTTCTTTAACCATTTGCACAGCCTGAGCAATAGTTGTTCCAATGTGTGTTTGCTCAGTGTAGTAGGACCTTAACTTGCTGAACTAATGGCACTTGATGCCGGGCCAGGCTGAATCGATACATTTCTGCTCCTGCTGGCTGAGTGGTTGCTAAGAAAAGTGCTCCTGGCTCCATTGTTTTGCAAGTCACTGAACCTTTTATTACATTTGTTTACATAAGAACAAAAGGAAAAATAAAATGCTCAGTTTCATTCCAGGCCCTCAGCTCATCCTCGTGATGTCCCTGTGGTCTTGCTAATTGCAAATTGAAAATCGGGACAATCGCCATATAAAATCTGACCTGTAGGAAAGAGCAGCGTTACTGTGTGAAAACGTTTAAATGCTGTATGCTGCCTTTCAAATAAATAATGCCTGAAACAAAATAACTTTGTTCTAGTTTGCCCATGAAATCCAGGTCTGGCAGAGTCTATGAACTAGGAGTGCATTAGTCACTACGTTGAGTAACTTTTGCCTCTAGTAGCTAAATAATGCAGCTAAATATAAAATGCAGTTTAAGTCCTCATTAGCATTATGGCTTACGTCACCATTCGCATATTCACAATATATTATGCTTTTTGTTAGAATTTGTGTAATTTGATGTTGAAACTTTTTTCTATGTAATGTGAATCAATCAGAAATCATCAAAATGTCGGTGAGATGTAAACGGTTTGCGGAGTATCCAAGAGCTGCACACATGACCCTGATTTCCTGACATTGTTGGATGCATTCACCTATGAGCTGAGAGCTATAGTTGGAAAGGAGGAACAGCATTGGGTCACTACATATAAGACACCCCTAGGCTGCCATTGCTTCTGGGTGGGCCAGGACATCCGAATCTTTTTGAGTTTAGGCTCCCTGGTAGGCTAAGAGACAGGCTGTAAGGCTGTGACATTCTCCTAGCCCAGTCAGCCTCAGCCAGATCTCAAAGCCTGAACTTCCACTGCTTCGGTTACTACACAGTAAATTCTCAATTGGCCAGAGTGCTCTGTGTTCTTTAAATGTAAATGAAAGTGTGTTCTTTAAATGTTTTCATTGTGAACGGCAGATTGCCCAGGGGCAACCTGCTGGTCTTCGAAGCAAGACCAGGCAAAGCAACAAAGATCTGAATCCCGGATACACGCTTAAAAACCTAACTCGGGTATAATAAAAATAAATGAGAAACCCTGCGGCCTTGTGTGGCATTTATTTGCTGGACGTTTCTCCAGTGCCCTTGGTGGTGCACTTTTTTCTTGAATTGTGTTTAGAAGTGTTGTATTCTGGTCACATTACACCACTTTCCTTTGTTTACATACTGTGACGAATTGAGGGAATCGGTCCCTTCTCCCCAAGGCCTACATGGGATGCTCTAAAATACCAGAAAGTTTTAAATACCAAGTCGGGACGAAGAAATGCATAATAGATGCCATTGTCTTATGGAAAGGGAACATGTCCCTTCAAATCCAAATATCCAATCCACTGCGATGAGTACGTTGACTAGGGTACGCTCTAGGAGCTACACTGAGAGAAGGGAGAGGGAAGAGAGAGGAACACATATGCAGGCCTGGGAAAGCCCCAGGGTGCATAATACCTGGAGAAGGCGGAAGCCAGGAAGCCTGCGAGTTGCAAACCTGCTTAAAAGAGCAGGACACCAGGGCTACAGCGAACCCGAAGTGCAAGAAGCCGACCGTGCAGGAGCCCAGGAGAAGTTGGTGGAGAGACCAAGAAGGAGAATCCATGGTGTACAGCTGGTCCATAAACCAACGCTGATGCCACCACCAATATAGAGCAACCGGGTGTCCAGTCACACTGGAGCACCAGGACGTTGTAAGGAAACTAGAGACTGTGAGGAGGGAAACGTCAATGAAGATGAGGATGCAGCAGTCCATGACAAGAGAGAAGGTCCCTGAGGAAGGGTTCCTTCATCGCAGGATGTTTTTCGCAGGGTTTTTACCACACATTTTTTTACGAAAAACCCCATTGAATTCTTTTACAATTATTTAAATGAGGCCCCCATTCCCATTAATTTTTTAAAAAAAATTTATATGGTTTATTACAAACCTTTCACAATCTACAGTTTAATTTTAAAAGATCATACACAGCAGACAAAGATAGCCAAATCATATACAAACAGTAATCAATTTACACTTATTCCCAACTAGGGCTGCGAGAAACTACTACTTAAGAACTCGACTTAACCTTCTGGAAACAAATGAAATCTTAGCGATCAGACACTTATCCTCTACCAGCAACTGCCGGCTCTGTAACACGGCCAAGGAAACAATACGTCACCTTCTTCTGTCTTGCCCGATAACGACGGACATCCGCCGCACTTATCTGAAAGAAATTTTCACAAACTTCACCTTGCAAGATGAGGAATCGTGCTGGAACAAACTGATAGACGGTGACAAACAGTCATGGCAGCTTGCAACAATAAATATCATGACCTACATCTTAAACGTGCTCCTTCCGCTGCAGACCGCACGACAAGTTCCATCAACATGACCACCAAACATGCAGGACATTTCCCTTTTCTACTTCTAGACGCTCCTGACGCTCTGGAATTTTAAAGTACAACCACCCTGAAACCTTTGTTAAAAAATCTTTCAGATTATAAAAACAAAAAAAACAAAAAAATTTTTACACTTTAGCGCTAAATCAGAAATGAACATTAGAGTCTTGTCCAGCAGAGTTTTGGTTGATTTAGCTTAGTTTACCAACTTTCTGGTAGTCCTACTTTTCATCGTTCTCGCCAGAGTTCTAACACTTTAAATAATTGTTCCAGAAATTAGGATGTCGCATAGTTAATTCTTGGTGTTCTACAATCATATATCCGATTCCACCATATTTAGGCCGCATAGATCTACGATGTTACACCTGAGATCTATATTTCTTACATCTCTCAGTTCTGTGCAAAATAATATCAGATGACTTGGGGATTCTTATTTTTGTTTACATAGTGTACATATTGGTTCCTTACTATATCTTGCCATAGTTTTTTATTATGTGAGACAATTAGTCTAAAGCGCAGCAATAGGTCTCTTTGATTTATTTATAGAGCGCCTTACAATAAAGGTGCTGTACAATGGAACAAGAAACTACAGAGTAACAACAACAAATGACATTGGGAGCAAAAAATTAAATCTTGAATCATTCAACAAAACTGTGAAATGGAAGAGAAGAAGAGCAAGTGTCATAGTAGAGGGTAGCGTCAAAGTCACGCAGGTCACGACATGAGTAGATTGGAGGGGAGGGATTAGTATTAGTGGAGGGTGAGAGAGGAGAAAAGGAGAATGAGAATAAGGCATGGTCTGAGAGATAAACGGGAAGAGAAGAGACAGGGGAGGAGGGATAGGAGGAGTTGAAGATGAGGTCAAGAGTGGAACCAGAGGAATGAGTAGGGGGTGACGGAAGGGGGGAGAGGAGGTAGGAATCAAGGATGGAGAGGGGAGAAGATTGGGGGGGAGAAGGAAGATGGATATTAAAGTCGCCAAGTACGATTAGAGGAGAGGGGTGGGGAGAAATAAGTGAGAGGAGGTGATCCAGGTCTTCAAAGAAGGAAGAGAGAGGGCCAGGGGGCCGATAGATGACCAGGAAGGAAATAGGGTGGGTAGAGGAAAAGGACTTGAAGAGGAATTCAAAGGTAGGGAAAGAGGGGAGAGTTGGAGATGACGAGGACAAGGTGTATTTGGGGTGGTACAGGAGACCGACGCCTCCACCACGGCCAGAGGTGCGGGGGGTATGGATGAAAGATGAAGAGGTTGTTAAGGAAGCAGGACAGAAGTGTTATGAGGGGGAATCTAGGTTTCAGTTAGGCAGAGGAAATGAAGGTTAAGGCGAAAGAATAGATCAAGGGTAGCAGCGGTTTTGTTACAGATGGATCTGGCGTTCCAAAGAGCAGTGTTCATGAGGCAGAATGGCTGGCAGTGGGGGGGTAAAGAAGGTTAGGGCGGTGAGAGAAGGAAGGAAGGAGGGTGGCTGGGGGTGAGGGGGAGAGGGTAGTTAAGAGGACTAGGCATAAGGTGGAGAGTAGAAAGGAGGAGGTGGAAGGGTGGGGAGAGTGGGAGGAGAGTGAGGTGGAAGGGAGATATGGAGGATTGCATACCAAGGACTTGGAGAAGGACAGGTAGAGAGGAGCAGTAATTGTAGGAATTGGGAATGTAGGGGGTAGAGACCAGTGTGAATGCTTGACGCAAGTCAATGCCGGCCATGAACAGTTTTTGTCTATTTGTGAAGGCTCTTTTTTTTCATCAATGCTAAAAGTAAAAGATTCAAGCTACAACCTATTTGTTCGATTAAGCCGGATTGGCGTTTGTCATAAGCGTTTGCATCTTTAATCCATTTTTTTAGACTTATTAATAGGAGCGAGGCAAAAATCTTTCCAACACAGTCCAGCAAAGCAATTGGTCGATTGTTTTCAGCTCCATGCAATTGCCTTTTTTTAAAAATAGGGACGATAATAGCCGATTTCAATGATTTGGGGATTTTTCTGAGGTTGACAATCCTATTGAAGAGCATCTCACAGTATTTGGACCATTTGTCTGGGTCTGCTTTCAACACTGCATTAGATAAGCCATCTGGGCCAGGGGCCCTGTTAGGCAGAATCCTTTGCAGTTCCCTTAGGGAGCACTACAGAAGATTTAAACTACAGGTATATGCAATAAATCCCCTTCGGTATCAGTCTGTACCACAAAGACTTAGTTGGTAGCTGTGGCTGAGCAGTCAGACCTATCTCGAGGGAGATGAGCAGTATTCAGGGTTTACACAATAGGACTACAGCACTATGGAACAAGGAAACACTGACCAAAGCTTTTGTATAAAAAAGAATATATATATTTATTTTACCCACTCTTAAGTTCACACAGAAATCACTATCATTAAAGTAAGTTAAAACAGTCAAGAAAAGTATACACAACTCCCTATTTAAATTGTAGACCAGTTTGAGCAAGAGTGAAAACTGAGCAAAACGGCACAGTGTAAACCAAGCAGAAATGGCACTCTAACAATTTCTTCAGAGGGAGGGAAAGGACAAGTCATGCAGGGTTAGACTCCTAAACACACTAGCAGCACTTCCCAATTGGATTGTGAACAAGTTAGGCAAGGCAATACTTTAGTATAAACAATACTTTGGTGAAAACCGAGCAAAATGGCACTTCAGCAATATATAAAGGGGAGGGAAAGGTGGTGATAAGAGTTTAGGTGCACCAACACCTTTCTTAGTGAAAAGCAATGTAGAGAAGGCAGTTGTAACAGATTTAGCCAGAGTCAAGAGTCCTGTGCCAGAGTCAATGGTATAAGGCAAATGCCCAGGATCAAACTTTTCTAGTAGCTGCAGTCAAGTCTTTGTTTAACGAGTTGAAAAGGCGGTTGCAGAAGGTAAAAAGATAATGTTAGACGAAAGGGGCGGCCAACCCAGAAGGTAAGTAAAGGATTTAAAACACCTTTAGCAGTACCCAACGAAACGGGATTCCTGGCGGAACAATGTACCTTGACAGTGGAAGAGGCTCCTGCGGTGGTGGTAGTTCCTGGCAGTTCCTGCAGTTCGGGAGATCCAGCAGAGGAAGAGACACACTCGTCGTGGAGGAAGGTTTGAGTTACTGCACTTCCCAGTGATGAAGCCAGCCGCGGTGATGCCAAAACGAAAATAAAAGGTACGCTCCTTTAAATCGCGGTCATGGTGGAAGGGTGCCTGGCTATCCGGTCTCCTAGTGCTGGGCACTGGCGATTCGAACAAGGCAGGTGATGCAAGGCGATTTGCAAACTGGTTGGCCCCGCCAGCTCAAGGGAAGAAGACTCTTGCAGGTGAAGATCTTCTCGAGTCATTGGAGAAAAGTGGTGAGGATCTGCAGCAGGGCTTCACCGGTGGTTGTCGTTGCAGATGTCTTCAGCTTCTCTCCTCTTAGGGTATATTAGTTCCAGTGGCGACGTCTTGTCCTCCAGTTCTCAGAGCCCTGCTTTTGTGCAGAAAGACCCCCATTAATACAGCCTAGCTGTCACTCACACAGTGGGGTGACTATCCTGGCGGGATAACCCCCCAGCCTATCAGGGCATAGTGTGACTTGGGTTGCCTAGGTATCCCTGTCCAGGGTGCCTATTCCCCCCCCCCCCCACACACACATCCTGTCTACCCCAGACTCAGTTGTACCGAAAGGAGGGCTTCTGTTCAGAAGCCCACCAAAAGGACGAACAAAGGATCCCCGACCTGGGTTAGGATTTCAGAGAAAGACACGAGAAAGAAATATTATAAAAGACCTGGCAATAAAAACCTACCGGAGTAAAGTTAATATTAAAATAAACCGGCGGTATGTTAGAGGCTGTCAGTAAAAGTGGTAGCCTCGAACAATGGGAAAATCCCATAGGAAAATATTTGCGGTCGAATATTTACAGTAGTAACCACTGCCACCAGCCAGAAACTTTGGAGAAAGGGACTGGACGGTACCCCCTCGAAAATGAACACCAGGGAAAAACTATTAAGCCTTTCCAGTACTTCCATAGTAAAATGGGTTGTACTGGTTTTGTTCATAACTATTGACTAGTAAAGTCAATGGGGACTTTACATGCCCTGGGAGACAGTAGTCAGTGCCAGGGTATGGAGTCTGTTTGGGGGTCACTATGACACCCCTGTGTTACTGCACATAGACCATAAGCACACAAGATAGCCTAAAACACACATCAGCAACATGTCTAAGAGTGGGGGAAAAAAGAGTCTCACTCTTACCAGGAGAAAAAAATAGACCATTCAAATCCAGCAAAGCTGCTGGGGAACACTATAGGTAAGGGAAATTAGCCTTAGAAGAGAATACTCCCGAACAGGCCCGTGAAGTGCTTGCTTTTCTTATCAGAATCTTCGTCTTCATTGTCAAACTTGATGTTCCACACTGCGCCAGCTTTGTCTCGTCTGTTAGAAGGGATTGCCTTGGGTCATTGAACAGTTTTGCAAAATGGTTTGTCCAAGTAGTTTCTGAGATGGGGTTTAAGAGACATGAAGCTGATTGCTTCTCATTTAACAGATCCCATAAGTTTCTACGGTTTGTATTTTGCAATGCTTACTGCATACGTTCAGCATCGTGTTGTAATAATGACGCTTTGTGTGACTTTTGCCAGTTTTTATATTTTTGTTTTCTTTTTTGTATCGGTTCCTTTTTTTTCCTCCAGCATGGGGTCTGGCGTGGATTCACATGCTCATGAATATTCCCCGTTGTCAGGCTGGTAATCCTCGGTAAAGAAAAAATCGGTTTCAGTTTAGTTTCTGAACTGTCTTTCTACTAGTAACCAATCACTGGTCTCTGGGTCATACTGCCCCCAGCCAATGACTGCCCTCTACCTAAGCCCCTCCTCTGGCAGCCATCTTCAGATTTTTACCGCACGTTCAAGTGTTGGGAGTCCTCGTGCTATAGCTCTCGAGATTTTACTGCGTTTTGCCTTTTTTCCTAAGAGTGTTCTCTTATTTTTCGGTTAATTGAGCCTCAAGCTCCACCGATTCTTCTTCCGATCAACGGGAACCCGTTTCGGAATATTTCTACACCCCTCAAGGGCAAATTTTCAGCGAGTTTCTCTTCTTGGAGGTTTCCGGAAGATTCTTTGATGCCTACCCCTCGTGGACATGGCCCAGGACAAAGTAGACACGACGGCTACTGGATCCAAGCTGTTTAGGAACTGCCCTGGATGTGGATTACAGAATGTCTTTTAAGGAGGATGAGCACTCCCGGTGCCTCTACTGCCTTCACAACGACAAGTCCCACGTGGAGGATGACTGCGCGTTCTGTATGAACATGTCCGTCCGGACATTGAAGGACCGTTAGACTCGACTCAGTAAATGGCTGGAAGGGAAGCGGGCAGCAGCAGGTGAGAAGAAGTGGTCCGAGCGGTCTTCTAAGACCTTTGAGGGTGCTCCGGCGACGGGGGCCCAACATAAGGCAAAGCACAGCGAGTCCGCGGGCACCGGGAGCGCAGTCTCCGATGCCATCAACCACGAGCCAACGCTCTGGCTCGAGGAAAAGGAAGTCGGAAAACCTGGGTAAGCTTCAGCAGAAGCCCCAGTCGATCCCGACGGAGAAAGCCAAGGGGGGGGGGCGAGGCGGTGACCCTCTCCCTAAGGTGAAGGCCCCGGAGGCGGCCAAGGTCGTGAAGGCCCTGATTCACTCGGCGAAGGCCTCAATTGAAGGAGTCATGGCGGCCCAGGTGATGTCATTGCCACTAGTCGAGTGGCCAGTCCTTCCTCATCCCCACGGTCCCATTGGACCCAGACCTGGTGCTTCTGGTGACGGGCTCATTTTAAAGTGTGCTCTACACCAAGGGCGTGTGCATCCGGCCTAGGCGTGGCCATGGATCAGAACTGGAAGGCACGTGCTACAGTCCCAAAGAAGGGCAAGGTGGAGTTTGTAGGCAGAGCTAAAGGGAGGGGCCTGAACCAGCCTATATAAGGCCAGCCCATCCACGTTCCCTCGCTTTGCGTTATTCTGCTCTCAAGCAGCGTAACGCTCTCCGCTGTGCTTACCTGCATCACTGGATTTTCAACAGCCTCAACCTGAAGATACTCCTGAGAGCGCTTCTTACCTGCAGTCTACCACTACATCGCCACGTGCGTCTTCACCCCAACAACTCTATCGCTGGGTGCGCATCTTACCTGTTGCCAGCTGCTACATTCGCTTAGAGCGCCTCTTACCTGCAATGCGTCCGGCCTGAGCTGGACTCTTGTTCTTACCTGCATTCCATTACGGTCGGAGCCGAAGTCTTCTTTCCCACTGGCATTCCATCCCGGTCAGAGTCTGAGTCGTCCTCCTGCAACCGCAAATCTTCATCGAGGATCCGGACGCCATTCTTCGTTGGCCTGCACCTGCGAGAAAATAGGAACACAACAGTTTAGAACTCATATGCATATCAATCGCACGGCCACATTATACAAGAGACTTGAGTTCCCTTATAAAGACCAACTTACCTGTCACTTTTGAAACTCCATCAGCCTCTAAGGTCTTCCGAGCTCTCTTCAGTCCAGATTTACTTCTCCTCACCTATGGAAATGGAATGAGACATTGCAAGAATCACTATCAGACGAAACAGTCTAATCAAACTATAATCCTAACAAGAGACTTACATTATAAGTGGATTGATCGCAGCTGGTCTGGATCAACACTCCCACGGGCCAGTGAAGTAACTTGGTCCATTCTACGCGCCCCTGCTAGGAAAAGCAGGACGGATAGCTCAACATCACACAACTACAGCTAACCTTCTATGGGAAAGCGCTTGCCCCAGTATTTTGGCACGAAAGGGCTGGGGAAGGTCACGAAATCCCCACTCCATTTTCATTGCCTCTGCTCTTCACGCAGGGACAGTAACCATCTCCCGAGCCGCAGGTCCAACCACTATCTGGAGGGGAAGGTGATTTCGAGGAGCCAAGTCAAGGGAGACCAGGTGAGCGTAACCGGCAAAGCCTGCAGAGGCTACCCCAGTGGAATCGACTTCTGGGCCTAGAGTTTCCCTGCCACCCAAGAGGGAATCATCTTTTCAACCTATCGAGGACCCCCATGAAACCCCGGGACGAGAAAGGGGGGGGGGCACGGTAGCCATAACAGACAAAGATACCTCTGAAGATGAGCTGGCTGGCGTCAAAAAGATCCTGGACAAGAAGTTTGAGGAAGTCCGGTCCTACGGGAGGGGATCCCGACGAGGCGGACCTAGAGAGCGACGGTGGAGCCTACGAGGAACCGCGGGCCGTGGAGGATACGGAGCATCCCACGCCCCAGCGGTCTCTCCTGTCGCAACCGATGCCTATGCCACAAGACAACTCGGGGCGATCTTGATGGCCATCCAGACCCTGTGTACGGAGATGAGGACGAGGTTACCCTTGCCCCCAGCGGATGATCCAGTGGCGCCTGGACCGTCACCGAACAAGCAGAGGTGAATCAACCCCCACCCCCCCCGCCTTTCAAGCCTTCACCTCCTTCCTCTCCTCTGAGGGATGAGACGGGAACGGAGACGGACGACGACGGTGGTGACGACAGGACGGATCTCCCATCACCCCCTGCCCGGGCCTCCCCATCCGACGAAATTGGCTCCTTTCACGCCATGATCGCCAGGGCATCGGAGCTTTTCCAGCTTTGTCCCGAAGAGCAGAAGAAGGAAGGTTTCCTCTACCAATGACTGGAGGCCAAGAGGAAGACGGTCTTCTCAGTCCTGTTACTGGACGACATCTGGGACGAAGGACTATCGTTACTCAAGAACCCGTCCATGGTTCCTGCGAAGAGGGACCGTATGAGAAGAAGTACAGTGTCCTGGATTCTGCCCCGATGTCTCAGAGCTCAGCCGTCCCCGGATTCAGTGGTCTCTGTGGCGGCCAAGAAGAAGTCGGCAGGGGCGACAGCATCAACTTCCACTTCCCCACCGGATGGCGAGGGGAAGAAGCTAGACGCCATGCGACAATGAGTCATCTCGTCGGCAGCGACGACCATCAAAGCGGCCAACGCCCTCGCGATCGTGGCATGCTACGACGGGGAGCTGTGGTTCAAGATGGCTCCCCTCCTGGATTTCCTGCCAGACGACAAGAGGGCAGGCCCCTTGAAATCCTACAGGAAGGAGAGGTGGCATCAGACCACGCCATCGTGGTGGCCACGGACATTGCCGACACCGGATTTTGACAGATGAGCAACAGCGTTTGCCTTCGCCGGTGCAGTTGGCTCAAGGCCACCGACTTCCGTCAGGACGTTCAGACCAGGGTACTGGACATTCCCTTTGACGGGAACAACCTGTTCGGCAAGGCAGTAGACGAGTCACTGCATGCCATCAAGGCAGACACCGAGATGGCCCGGGCCTTGGGTTCTCTCCAGCAACGACAGCTGCCCTTTCGGACCCCAGAGGCAAGTCTCAAGGTGCCTCCACAGGATTTGGTGGCGGTTCCTCGGCGTACCGCCAAGCGGCCCAATCATCGTTGCAGAAGGCCTACAGAGGCCGCAGCAAGGCCGGAGGATGTCCTCATCGCCAAGGAGGCCAAGGCGCCAAGGCCTCGGTGAAGCAAGATTGAACCGGCCATGACGTTGGGCCCCCACCCAAGCACCCCGGTGGGAGGCCGGCTGGCGAAATTCGTCAGCGCGTGGGCGTCCATCTCCACCGACCGTTGGGTGCTGGACGCACTGGCTCACAGACACACTCTGGAATTCCATAGAGTGTCCCCGTCTACCACCATGGCCAGGAAGGAAAACCACGTGCCACAGCTACTTCTGGAGGTACGAGCAATGCTAAAAAAGGGTGTGATAGAACTCGTCCCGAAGAGGCTCTGGGGCTCGAGTGTACTCGCGGTACTTCCTCGTCCAAAAGAAGACTGGCGGTTGGCGACCCATCCTGGACCTTCGTTGTATAAACAAATACATAAAGTCCCAGAAATTCCGGATGGTCACCCTTTAGCACGTGCTGGGACAGCTGGAGGAGGGCAACTTCTATCGTCGCTGGACTTGGAGGATGCCTACTTCCACATCCCCATACGCAAAGGGCATCGCAAGTTCCTACGAATCATGGTCCAGGGGCGACACTACCAGTTCAAGGCCCTGCCCTTCGTTTTGAAGTCGGCGCCCAGGGTCTTCACCAAGTGCCTGGCACCGGTAGCGGCACGGCTGCGGCTGCAAGGGATCCACGTTTACCCCTACCTGGACGATTGGCTCATCCGAGCAAAGTCAAGGGAACTTGCCGTCGATCACACAGCGAAGACCGTCCAACTGCTCACAGATCTGGGATTCTCGATCAACTTCGCGAAATCACACTTGGTACCGTCGCAAGACACCCTGGTCCTGGGAGCCAGACTCGACACAGTGGCGCGATTGGCTTCGCCATCGGAGGAAAGGACGAAGGCCATCCTGGGCAAGGTACAACGGCTGTTGACCATGGACATGGCCAGGGTGAGGTCCATCAAGTCCCTACTCGGCATGATGTCATCGTGCATCTACCTCGTGTGCCTATGGAGGTTGCGGATGCGACCACTGCAGGAGTTCTAGTCAAGGAGTTCATGAAAGGACTGTTCCGCTCGTTCCTGCTGGTGAAGGCCCCGGCGTGGGAACTCAACGTGGTGCTGACCAGACTCATGGGCCCGCCATTCGAGCCTCTGCATTCGGCACTGTTGAAATTCCTATCATGGAAAGCAGCGTTTCTTGTGGCCATCACCTCTGCACGACGAGTGGGAGAGATCGAGGCCCTCTCCTGTAAACCTCCATACCTGACATTCCACGAGACGAGGGTAGTGCTGAGGACGCACCCCTCCTTCATGCCCAAGGTGCCGTTGGACTTCCATCTCAACAAGCCCTTGGTGTTACCCATTTTCTTTTCGTCGCCGGCTGAGAGGACTTTGCACTCGCTGGATGTGGCGAGAGTGCTGAAGTTCTATGTGGACCACACGAAGAGTTTTCGGAAGACATCACAACTGTTTGTGACTTTTGGACCTGTGAACCAGGGGAAGGCCCTCTCGAAGGCTTCCATTTCCAGATGGCTCTCTGGCTGCATCATGCACTGTCACCGTTTGGCAAACTGACCATTGCCGGCCGTCCGAGAGCCCATTCGACCAGAGCTATCGCTGCTACCAGTGTTCCTGTCTGGTGTGCCCCTGCTGGGCATATGCAGGGCTGCTAAGTGGAGGTTGACGCACACCTTCATCAGATTCAACTCCGTCGACCGGGATTCCAGGGAGGAGTACAGAGTCGTCCAGGCAGTGCTGCGCAACCTGTTCGCTTGAAGGTGAGCCTGGTGTGGAGGTAAGAGATGCTTAATGTCGAGTTGTTGAAATGCTTAATGTTGAGCCTTACCAACTCCCGTGGTTGTGCATGTGTGTACTGCTATGTATTCTTTTATTCATGAGCATGTGACTCCATGCCAGACCCCATGCTGGAGAAGGAACAAGTTACTTACCTTTAACTGTTGTTCTCCAGCATGGGTCTGGCATGGATTCACATGCGAACCCTCCCTCCTACCCCTCTGCGACTCTTCACTTGGTCATACTGCCACTTCACGTGCTACCAAATCTGAGGCTGGCTGCCAGGGGAGGGGCTTAGGGAGAGGGCAGTCATTGGCTGGGGGCAGTATGACCCAGAGACCAGTGATTGGTTACTAGTAGAAAGACAGTTCAGAAACAAAACTGAAACTGATTTTTTTTCTTTACTGAGGATTCCCAGCCTGAACACGGGGAATATTCATGAGCATGTGAATCCATGCCAGATCCATGCTGGCGAAAAACAGTTACAGGTAAGTAACTTGTTCCTTCTTGGTGGTTCTGAATTTTTAATGCATATAAATCTTTCCGCAATTGTTTTTTTCGTGCCATTATTTCTAGGTCATATGCATGCATTTTCTTGAATTTCGGTTTTGTAAATTTACCTGTTTTTTTCTTTAAAACTCTGTAGAGTCACATCATGTTCTACAGAGGTTTTTTCTTTAGTTTGCCACTTGTCCAGGTTTTGTAGTACAGTATCTAGATCATTACGTCTCAGCCTCAGCCTCAGGCGATTTTGGCCGGTTTCTAGTTCGACCTTTGCATCCCACACCAGTTTTTTCTTTATCTTGCAGCGCGCTACCGATGCAATAATTGGATCATGATCGCTATGCATGGCTGGAATTATACTAAAACTCCAAATCTTTGGTAGCAGGTTTTCTGAGACAAACATGTAGTCTATTATTTTGCTCGTTTTACCATTTGTCCAGGTATCAACCGGTGGGATATCTCCTTTCGTATTTCCATTTAGTCTATGGAATCTCCTAAAATCAATTTCTTCATTGCAGTTCTATCCACGTTCACATTTTTTTCCATTTCTACCAACCGTTTGTTTGTGTTCCGTTTTTCCTCGAAGCAGGTAGCTTGAGATCACCACAGTTGATAATGTCCATATCCTGATAGACCTCTCTTCTACAATCCAGACAATCCATGATTAAATCTATGAATTGTTCACTTTCTTTCTTCAGAGGATTCCAATATACAGTCAGTATTAGTAATGTCTGATGTAATATTAGTGTTTCTGACTCGATTTGTACTATTGTCAACTGTATAGGAGTTTGTTTACGGACTCAATCACAGTCATCCCCGATCCATTTTTGATCAAGGTCATTAGGCCTGCCAATCGGGCCGCCTTTGGCTGGATTGAGTAACACATTGTACCCATCTACCAGAGACACAGCTCGTAACCATGATTCTTGTATACAAATGATTTCAAGGTTACTGATGATTTGATTGAAGTCATCGAAGAGGTGTCAGAAGCCTCTGGTGTTCCAGCTCCCTATTCTCCACAACTCTCCTTCTGTTCTCTGGGACAGCTACATTCTTGGTTTCGTTAAAAGGGAGCCGGCCAACCAATTCCAATATTTGGGATCGTCCTTTGGTTTTTGAGTTGTAGCATTTTGCTGGTCTATGCTCTGAGTGTTTCTAATAGTTATTTTCATTTTATTTAGATGTTCCTTTTCACAGCTTGTTATTTGAGTTTCTATGTTTTCATTTTCTTGGGACTGCAGTGAAATCTTTTCTGCGTTTGTCCTTTTGGTTGTTATTTTGGCATATGACTTCATATTTCCGTTTTGAACATCTTGTCCATTTTTTACGCTCCGAGTCTCTTCTCTTATTTCAAATTTTGAGTGATATCCATCATTCAGATCGCCCCTACTTTTTGTGCAGTTTTCACTTTTTTCGCAGCTCCAATTCCTGGCACCAGGGCCTTCATCTGGTACTGGTCTGCCAATCTTGAGGCCTAACAGTCTGATGTTTTCAGTAGCCTCTATCATGATGGAGGCAAGAATCACAGAGTTGGTGACAATTTCGACCAAATTAACTCGTGATTCGTTGGGAAAACATATAATTTCTTCTGATTTTATGGTCTTTAGTTGGGAGGGGGATGTACTGTAAAATGTTCATAATAGCTGATCTGTAAACCGTCTATGGTTCTTGACATTTGTTCCAGCAGGACAACAACAGTGTTAGCTGGAGGTTTTTGCTTTGGTTTGCTCCATTTTTTGTTTGGTCCAGTTATTTTAGTTATTCTTTGTGTTTCATGAATAGTAGACATTGCGCTAGCTGAGTCTTTTGATCGTGAGTTGCTCGGCTTTGAGTTTGGTGACTCACTCCTTAGCGGTACCAACATCCACTCCTTAGTTGCTTCTGTGCATTTTTCTCATTTCTCGCTTAGGGTTAGCAATTGTTCTGGATTCTCATTTTTATTTTCTGTGGGCTCTATACAGACCTTCTCAGATTCGTATATGTTAAAGTCTATAATTGCTCTTTCTTGGTTTTCATTTTCCAACAAATTCTCAGTCTCGTAGACAGAACATTCCAGCAATTCCTGGATACTAGCATCATATTCGATGGAATCGTCAGAAGATAGCTGTTGCTGCGAGTTTGCCACTGGGGGCATGCTGGATAATGCTCTTGGATGTTTTCCACATGGTTGAGGGGCAATTGAGGTACCTGGAGTCGCTTTTTCCATTGGAATTTTAAGGTTTCTTAAGAAGCTTCTAGAACCACAAATCATTTTTGAGTCTCGTTTTCTTAAGTTTTTTGATTTGCATGTACTTTTTAAGCTTCTCTTTTGTGTAAGATCCAGCTTTTTTGCTTCCGATTTTTGTGTAGCAGTCTGATCGAATATTGAGAATGGATTAGTCGAAACTCAATCTGAGGTCTTTGCAAGTTTTTCGTGCAGAATGTCAGACGCTTCACAGGCTGTTTTCTCTTCCGTGTCATTTCTTGGGATCTTTGAGATCTGAGATGTTATATCAGGTTTTACTAATGAGACTTGCCCGTGCATCAGAGATCGTATTACCTGGCTTTCGGCAACTTGGTTAGTATTCAGGTCACTGGCAAACTCAGCAATGCTTGCTGGATTTCTCATTTCTGATGCTTCGGTATCTTTTAATTTTGACGATAGATTTGAGACAATTTCGCAGATGCCTTCTGGGAAAAGACGCTTCTCCAGCATGGGGTCTGGCATGGATTCACATGCTCATGAATATTCCCCGTCGTCAGGCTGGGAATCCTCGGTAAAGAAACAATCAGTTTCGTTTCTGAACTGTCTTTTTCCTAATAACCAATCACTGCTCTCTGGGTCATACTGCCCCCAGCCAATGACTGCCCTCTACCTAAGCCCCTCCTCTGGCAGCCATCCTCAGATTTTTACTGCACGTTCAAAGTTTGGGAGTCCTCGTGCTATAACTCTCGAGCTTTTACTGCATTTAGCGTATTTTTTTTTTTGTTTTTTTGTTTTCAAAGAGTTTCATCTCATTTTTTTGGTCAATCGAGCCTCAAGGTCCACCGTTTCTACTTCCAAATACCGGGGACCCATTTTGGAATGTTCTACGCCCCTCAAGGGCGAAGTTTTCATCGAGTTTTGCTTCTTGGAGGATTCCAGAAGATCTTTGAGACATGGCCCAGGACAAAGGAAACACGACACCCGGATCCAAGCTGTTCAGGAGCTGCGCTGGATGCGGATTGCAGAATGTCTTCAAGGAGGACGATCATTCTAGATGGCTCTACTGCCTTCACGAAGACAAAACGCACGTGGAGAAGGACTGTGCGTTTTGCAAGAACATGTCGGAGCGGACTATGAAGGATCGGCGTATCCGCCTCACCAACTGGCTGGAAGCGAAGAGCCCAGCGGTAGGTGAGAAGTAGTCGTCCGAGTGGTCTTCTAAGTCCTTTGAGGGCGCTCCGGCGACGGGACCCCAACAAAAGGCAAAGCACCGCAAGTCCGCAGGCACCGGGAGCGCCGATCGGTCGGGCTCCTCGGCTGCCAGGCAGGGTGCACTTTCACCAACGCCATCAACCACGAGCCAACGCTCTGGCATGGGGGGAAGAGGAAATCGGAAACCCCGGGTAAGCTTCGGGAGAAGTCCCGGTCGATCCCGACGGAGACAGCTGAGGGGGAGCGAGGCGGTAACCCTCCCCCCAAGGTGAAGGCCTCGTGCATGTCCAAAGTTGTGAAGGCCTTGATTCACCCGGCAAAGGGAGTTGTGGCGGCTCTGACGAAGCCTGTGGAGGCTACCCCAGTGGATGCAACATCAGGGGCCACCGTGGAGGGAATCCTCTTTTTTTCAGCCCATCGATAAGATTCCTGTGAAAACCCCGGTGGAAAAAGAGGGTGTGGGGGGGGGGGGCGGTGGCCATCACAGACACAGATACAGCATCTGAGGAGGAGTTGGCTGGAGTCGCGAAGATCCTGAATAGAAAGTTCGAGGAGGTCCGGTCCCACGGGAGGGATCCAGACGAGGCGGACTAAGGACCGTTGCAGCCGACACCTGGGCCACAGGACAACTATGGAGCATTCTTGATGGCGATCCAGGCCTTGTGTACGGAGATGAGGACAAGGTTGCCCTTACCTCCAGCGGATGATCCAGTGGAGCCTGGACCATCGGGAAGTCCTCCAAGCAAGTGGAGAACTCACCCCCCCGCCCTTCCAGCCTTCACAGCCTTCTCAGCCTTCCCCTGACCTGAGGGATGACACGGGGACAGAGACTGCCACGACGGGGACGGATGACGACCTTCCATCACCACCTCCTCGGGCCTCCCCGCCTGACGAAATTGGCTCCTTCCATGCCATGATCGCCAGGGCATCCGAGCTCTTCCAGCTCTGCCCCGAAGACCAGAAGAAGGAAGGTTTCCTCTATCAACGGCGTGAGGCTAAAAGGAAGACGGTCCTCTCAGTCCCATTGCTTGACGACATCTGGGACGAGGGGTTTTCGCTCCTGAAGAACCCTTCTACGACTCCTGCCAAAAGAGACCGGTACGAGAAAGAAGTACTGCTCCCGGATTCTGCCCCCATGTGCCTTAAGGCGCAGCCGACCCACGGATTCAGTCGTCTCGGCGGAGGCCAAGAAGAAAGCGGCAGGGGCGACGACCTCCTCGCCAGATGGCGAAGGGGAAGAAACTGGATGCCATGGACGACGGGTCATCTCGGCGGCGACGATCAAAGCGGCCAACACCCTCGCAATTGTGACCCGCTGCGAAAGGGAGCTGTGGTTTAAGATTACTCCTCTGCTGGACTTCCTCCCGTACGACAAGAGGGCTGAGGCCCTGGAGATCCTGCAGGAAGGCCAGGTGGCGTCGGACCACGCCATAACGGTGGCCACGGACATTGCTGACACTGGTTTCCACCAGATGGGCAACAGTGTTTGCCTTCGCCGGCGTGGTTGGATTAAGGCAACCGATTTTTGCCAGGACGTGAAAACCAGAGTTTCGGATGCCTTTCGACAGGAACAACCTGTTTGGCAAGACAATGGACGAGTCACTGCAGGCCATCAAGGCCGACACAGAGACGGCCCGGGCTTGGGAGTTTTGCAGCAACGACGGCCGCCGTTTCGGAACTCCGGAGGCAAGCAAGGTGCCTCCAAACGATTCAGCGGCGGCTCCTCGATGTACCGCCAGGCGGCCCGCTCCTCGTCGCAGGAGGCCTACATTGGACGGAGCAAGTCAGGAGGATCTCGTCGTCGGCAAGGCTGCTGCAAGCAGGACTGAACCGGCCATAGCGTCGGGCCCCCACCTGAGCACCCCGTTCGTCAGCGTGTGGGAGTCCATCTCCACTGACCGATGGGTGCTGGATGCCCTGGCCCGCGGACACACTCACGAGTTTCTAAAGAAGTGCCCCCACATTCCACCCGTGGCCAAGAAGGAAAACCACATCCCACAACTGCTGCTGGAAGTAAGGGCGATGCTGAAGAAAGGAGCCATCGAACCCGTCCCAAAGAGGCTCCGGGGCTCCGGAGTATACTCGCGATACTTCCTTGTAAGAAAGAAGACCGGCGGATGGCGACCCATCCTGGACCTTCGTCATTTAAACAAGTACATCAAGTCCCAGAAGTTCCGGATGGTCACCCTCCAGCACGTGCTGGGGCAGCTGGAGGAAGGTGACTTCCTATCGTCGCTGGACTTGGAGGATGCATACTTCCACATCCGCATTCTAAAAGGACACCGAAGGTTTCTCAGATTCGTGGTCCAAGGGCGGCATTACCAGTTCAAGGCCCTTCCCTTCGGATTGAAGTCGGCACCCAGGGTATTCACCAAGTGCCTAGCACCGGTGGTGGCACTGGCTGCGCCTGCAAAGGATCCACGTCTACCCCTATCTGGACGACTGGCTCATCCGAGCAACGACAAGAGAACTCGCCGTCGAGCACACAGCGAAGACCGTCCAACTGCTCAGGGATCTGGGATTCTCCATCAACTTCGCGACATCCCACCTGGTTCCGTCGCAAGTCGCCCTGTTCCTGGGAGCCAGGCTCGACACAGTGGTGCAAGTGGCCTCCTCGACGGAGAAAAGGATGGCCATTCTGGGCAAGTTGCAGCGGCTGTCGACCATGGACGTGGCCAAGGTGAGGTCCATCAAGTCCCTTCTCGGCACAATGTCCTCATGCATCTACCTCGTGCGCCTGTGCAGGCTGCGGATGCGTCCACTGCAAGAGTTCCTGGACGCCCGTTGGATGCAGGCGGCGGGCAGCTTCGAAGACAGGATCTCGCTCAACGAGACCTTCCGCCAAGCGATCTGGTGCTGGGGCACCCGCGCACATCTGGCGGCAGGTATGGACATCCAGACTCAGGCACATCAGGAGACGGTGACGACGGACGCCTCCCTGGAGGGATGGGGAGCGCACACGGGCGATCTCCACGCAAGAGGCCTTTGGCTCCCGGAGGAGAGGTCACACCACATCAACGTACTGGAGCTCCAGGCCGTGTTCTGGGCCCTCAGATCGTTCCTTCTGTCCCTCCAGGGCAAGGTGGTGAGGATCTTCACCGACAACACCACCACGATATTCTACATCTGGAAGCAAGGAGGTACCAGATCCCCCAGCCCTATCCAACGAAGCGCAGAATCTGTGGCACTGGGCCACTTCGCCCAGGGGATGTTTCTGGTGCTTTTCCACCTGGCAGGAATAAAGAACACCATCGCCGACTCACTCAGCAGGGAGCTGCGCTCGTGCCACGAGTGTGAACTGCTGCAGGATCAAGTGGATCTGCTATTCCAACGATGGGGCAATCCCCAGATCGACCTGTTCGCGATGGCGATCAACACCAAGTGTCAGAGGTTCGCCAGCAGGTTTCCCCAGCCAGGGAGCATGGACGATGTCTTCTCATTCCCCTGGGACGGCCTGTTCCTGTATGCGTTCCCACCGTTGCTGTTGCTGCTGTGACTCATCAATCAACTCAGACGGTGCAGGATGATCCTTGTCGCACCGGCGTGGCTGAGACAGATCTGGTTCCCGGACCTTCTGGACTTGTCAGCGCCCCCCCCCCCCCAGAGAAGGAGGCGCCATCCTCCACCAAGACCCGGGGTCGTTGAACTTGCAGGCCTGGCTCCTGCAACACTAGAGTTTGGGGGGTACGATATCCCGGCGGACTGCAAGGAGGTGCTTGCAAAGGCCAGGGCGTCCTCGACTCTCAAGTGCTATGGACATAAGTGGAAGAGGTTCTCTGTCTGGTGCTGCGCACAGAAGATTAACTCGCTGCGGATTACGGCCCCCCAGGTGCTGCCATATCTACTGTCACTGGCCAAGGCGGGGCTTGCGCACGCCTCCATCAAGATGCACCTTCCCGGCGATCTCCCGCTACACCAGAATCCCGGGACGATCTTCTCTGTGGTCCCATCGCCTGGTGAAAGGAGTTTATGAAAGGACTGTTCTGATCATTTCCGCCGGTGAAGGCTCCAGCCCCGGGGTGGGAACTCAACGTGGTGCTGAGCAGGCTCATGGGGCCGCCATTCGAGCCTCTGCATTCGGCACCGTTGAAGTTCCTGACGTGGAAGACAGCGTTTCACGTGGCCATCACCTCCGCACAACGAGTGGGAGAGATCCAGGCCCTCTCCTGTAAACCTCCATACCTGACTTTCCACGAGACGAGGGTGGTGCTGAGGACGCACCTCTCCTTCATGCCCAAGGTGCCGTCGGACTTCCATCTCAACGAGCCCTTGGTGTTACCTGTTTTCTTCCTGTCGCCTTCTTCACCGGCTGAGAGGACTTTGCACTTGCTGGATGTAGCTAGAGTGCTGAAGTTCTACGTGGACCGCACGAAGAGCCTTCAAAGACATCACAACTGTTTGTGAACTTTGGACCTGTGAACCAAGGGAAGGCCCTGTCGAAGGCTTCCATTTCCAGATGGCTCTCTGGCTGCATCATGCACTGTCATCGGTTGGCAAACCGACCGTTGCCCGGCCGTCCGAGAGCCCATTCGACCAGAGTGATCGCTGCTACCACAGCGTTCTTATCTGGCGTAGCCCTGCTGGACATCTGCAGGGCTGCTATGTGGAGGTCGACGCACACCTTCACGAGATTCTACTGCGTCGACCGGGATTCCAGGGAGGAGTCCAGGGTCGGCCAGGCAGTGCTGCGCAACCTGTTCGCCTGAAGGTGGGCCTGGTAAGAGTTGCTTAATGTTGAGTTGATGAAATGCTTAATGTTGAGCGTAGCCACCTCCCGTGTTGTGCATGTGTGTACTGCTATGTATTCTTATATTCATGAGCATGTGAATCCATGCCAGACCCCATGCTGGAGAAGGAACAAGTTACTTACTTGTAACTGTTGTTCTCCAGCATCCATTTCTTTTTCTCGACTTTGCTTTTCCCTGATTGCTTCCATAACTGATTCAACATAAATCATTTTGCTGTTCATTAAAGCAATCATGGTAGATTGGTCTCGCTGATTGTCATTTAGGTTCTCGTATAATTTGAGAAAAGGCGCCATAGTTATGGCTACTGATAATATGATCGATTCCTGTGCCTCTATAACCCATCTTGATACATTTTCAGCTCCTTTTTGATTGTAGGTCTGGTCTCTTTAAGGGGATTCCTCTGGTTCTTTTACTCTCATTTTGGCTATATTCAGATGAAGAAGAGGTATCATCCTCAAGTGAGTATATCTCTTTTGAGGTAGCCTTTGTGTGTGGTAATAAATGTGTGATTTGTTCTTGTAATAGTTTTATGTCAGAGGTACAGTTTGAGCCAGGCCAGACAGGATCGCCTATTTTCACAGGCAGTGTTTTTTGCGATTCTAAATTAACAAAGCTCTGATGGAGGTCTTTAGGTGACAGTGCATGTATATCTTTGGAGATGTGTAAGGCTCATCCTGTGCAGTTTTTGATGCTCCTTCAGGGGGAGATGTCATCCGTGGGCGCTTTGGAGCCCATACCCCATTGTGAGGATTTAACTCTTTCTGCTCTGATGTATTTTTGTTTTCAATTGTTGGGTTGTCCAAATTTTGCCCAGCGGGCGCGGCTTCCAGAGCTTCAGTTGTAGTGTTTATTTTCCCCAGGATAGATTTTTCCTTGTTGGTTTCTTTCAATTCGGCTTTACGTATATTTGCTAATAGATCCTAGTCAGTGATCTCTGGAGTAGTGTGCAATTCAGGCGACTCGCGTGAATCTTGTAGCGTAGTTCTTGGAGGTACAATTCCTTGTGAATTCGCGTGAGATGGTGACTGTACAGCGTTTGGCATATTTTCTGCAGCATTTGAAGCCAGTTTACCATTAAAGTGCCACCTCAGTGTTCCAATATCGGAGCTAGAGTGGCATTTGATTTTGGTTGTCTTTTCAGAATGCGAGTCAAATGTCCCCATATCCTTAGGGCATTTCCAGGTCTGCGGTGGCGCTTATTTCTGATTGTCACTTTTAGAATTTAGCGCGTTTTCGTTTTCACTTTCTTTTGTCTCCTTTGCTAATGCTTTTCTTTGTAGCATAGACAAGGGCAAACGTGAGTCGCCTATGTCCTTTGAGGGATCATTGTCCGGGAGTGCTGCATTTTCGTATGGTGCAATCATAAGCAGTTGGGAGGCACCAGAGTCCGTGGGACACACAGCAGAGAGAGGGCTCGACACGCCCCTCTGATTCGGTGAGTCTCCGCCGGCCACACACCCATTCCAACTGCATGTACGCACAGGCTTGCGGCACAAGGACAACCCACCCAAGCCCACACCGCTAGGGGCGCAGCAACAATCCCGGGACTCTACCGAAACCAAGCAACCCAGTCCTGCTGGCTCAACAACACACAAAGGTCCCACGGCTCCAGAGACACCTCGTGTCACCTGACCCACATGTGCCCGCAGACGGACTGGACGGTGCACTGGGATGCCCAGCCAATCACGGTAATGCCAGTTCTGAGCACATTAAAGAACCGTTTGGAGAGGCAAGGATATTGAGAATGGGCGAGGAGCAATTTATGGGAGGACTTTGGAGAGGTGAGCTACTGGCATTTGGTGCACTGTTTGAGTTTGGGGGAGGATATGAAGGGCAGTTTATGAGCGAAATCAAGGGCACGTACCTGACTTCTGGTTTGTGAGTTCATCACTTTGGATGCCATTTGCTGGGCTTGCTTGCACATAGGCGAACACTCGGCAAACACTCTGCGACTGTCTGCTTCTAGGGGTGTTTTCTTAAAGCCTGGTATTGATAAATACTGAAGACCAAACTCCACAGTAAAAAACAGACTCTTCCAGGCAGGTAAACGTGCTCCATCTCATTCCAAACACTCAGCAAACACTCCATCTTAATTTTTTATCTATTCCAAAACACCCACACCCCATATATATAATTTTCTAACCCCCCCCTAAAATATTCGATGGGTTTTTTGTTAAAAAATTCACAGTAAAAAACCCTGCGAAAAAACATCCCGCGATGAAAGGACGTTGTACCCTGAGGAAGAAGGCTCCCGAAGATGTTCTCCTTCAAAAGCCAAGGTAACAAGAACGGGAGGCCCCAGGGGAATCTTTATACTGCACAAGCAACTCGTCTCAGTGGAAACCATGAGACAAAGGTAACCTTGAAACAAATGAACTCGAAATGTTGTGATACTAGAGAAAGAGTTATTGAAAATGGAACCGCGGAAAACAAAACCCTAAGAAAAGGTAAAGTTAAGCTTGAAATCCATGAAGTTAAAATGTTGTGATACAGAAAAATTAATTACTGAAAATCAGAATGAGAGAAAAGAACAGTGGATAATAATCTAAGAATAGGGGAAGGTAACTTAATATTCTGTACAATAAGAAAATAATGCCAAAGAGCGAATTAAATTAACCAGAGTCTAGAGGAACTAGACGATTGAGCCATATACAAAATCTAGTAAACCAAAACAAGCTGAACTATGATTGCCCAAGATGGAAAGCCTACCAGGGCAATAGTACCTTCCAATGATGCACTGAGACCAACAAGCAGGGATATAGATCTCATTAAAGTGCCCAAAAGGGATTCTCAAAGAGGAGGCAAAACTCAACCTATTTGAATAACTACAGAGACTGATTCAAGAAGTCATGAGAGACTGTGGGTTATGTATTAAAAAGAATCCTACAGACTAGTACTAGAAGTACCTTCGTTAGAGGCAAAGTCATTCTCCTGACCTGTATTTTTTGAAAGTGGTATGGTCAGTTAGGGTTGTTTTGGACAGCAGACTTATTTCTTTGGACATTCACGACTGGTAGGGACCACCCGTAGAAAGAGGGAAAGTTAGGCCTTATAGTGTTACATTATTAAAATATTGTATACTATGTCCTCAGTCAGTGTCCGCCATCTGACTTGCCACAGTACCCACTGCCCCACCCCCTCTGCCAAAGGACTAGAACCTACATTATATATGGATGGGGATCCAACTAGTCAAGATATAACGGCTATTTTTAATTTATTAGGCATTTGTTTCTGAAAGAGTAGGGATGCATATTAGGGGACCTTACTTTATCACAGTTTTGATTGGTGGTCTCCATCACATAATACAGTGCTCCACTTCTAGTGAGTATGTCCACACAACTTTGTTTTCATACACTGGGGACATTTAGTACAGACCTTTTTGTAAAGTTGGATTATCATTCCATACCTTCTCAGATTAATTATTTTAGCCTGAGATTTAGTTTTTCTTTCTCAATTCTCATAAAGTAAGCCTACTTTACTAAATGATTGGCATTTCTCAGTATATGTGAAATTGAACATGCAGACACATGATTGATAGATTCAGCAAAATGACATTTATTAGAAGTGCACTCTATCCTTTATGGGTCTGTAGATCGAAGTTAAATGAACATGCACAATATCAGAGTTGGAGAGACCAAGGTCATGGTTTTTTTTAAGTTTTTTTTTTTAATTAGCATGTATGGTTATAAGATGTACAACCCCGCACCCCCCCATCCCCCTGACCCACTTCTGCCCACCCCTGACCACCTAGGACAGCTGCCAATCTTATTGCTTAGTCCTTGGATCAGTTCTTGGTATTCTGGGTCTCATCTTTAAAATAAGTCTAACAATTGTGTTCCTTGTGGACACCAGTACACAGAAATATCTTTCTTAAAGAAGTCCAAAACCATGTGCCAATCTTCCTTAAGGTTTTTCTGTTCTCCTTGAACCACGTAGGTTACCCATTCCAAAGAGACTTAATGCCAAATCTTAGCCAGCCATTCCTTTTCTGTGGGCATCAGTGATTGCTTCCATCTCTGAGCTACCAGAGCTAATGCCGACACACTCAATATCCTATACGCCTTAATCTGAGACTTCAATACTAAAACCTCCAAAATAGCAACCAACCCCAACATTGTCTCCCTGAACTCTGCATATTCTAGACCCCCCCGCCCCCAACCGTACTACCTCGTTCCATATGTCACCCATCAATGCCATATTTTCTCTTTATTTCCCCCAAACCAGTCACATATTCTCTGCAGTTGAGCTGCTTGATAATGGATTTTGAAATTCGGCCGCTCATTCCTCCTCTCGCAACTGGTGCAGTCAGTATCTTCCAAGCTACCCTTGGTATTTTCCCATTCCATATGAAATTCCATACAACCCTATTCAGTTGTTTTGAAAAATGCCAAAGGTAGTTATTGGCAAGGCTTGAAAATAATATAACACCCTCAGGAGGACAACCATTTTAATTGCATTAATCCTACCTGTCCATGTGATCATTAATGGATTACGCTCCTCCAACCACTTTTTGATGGAATCCAATAACATTCCATGGAGTTGGTTATTTTCACTGCCAGATATTTCAACCCTTTTAAATGTCCTCTGATAATGACCCAAATCTACAGGCCCTTCTGTGGAGGGAGCTCCCCCTTGTATAAACATGATTTCTTTATTTTAAAAAACACTTTATTTATAATTTCCACAAAATATATTACAACCATGCATTGATTCTGAAGAAGAAATGATTACAGTAAAACTACAAAAATAAAAATAAAATATATGCAATACCATAGAAAAGTAAAGAACCAACATATTCATTCTAAATCTAAATTTGAAACTCAGATTCTTTAAAGTACCATGAAACAACACAGACCAACAACACAACGAGACACATCAAGACAAAGGACAATACATAAAACACACTTCCACATCCCAACCCCCTACTATTTTAAAGAACCAACATATAAAACTCATACCTCGATTAAAAAATCATCCACTTCCATAAAATTAATTGAAAGGTCCCCAAAGTTCCTCATATATTGTTTCTTTTTGCTACCTATATAATAAGCATTTCTCATACCTTGAAAGAATCTTCATATGACATAGCCATCCCTCCATAAGAGGTGTCAGATCCTCACTCCTCTTGACAGGCGCAGAGGCAGCACAAACTCCTCCCTCCCCATTGGGTCTTGGCACCTGGGAAATGAAAACCGCAGGCCACCGCAACCCTCTGGGGAAAGAGGGTTAGGGTTCGTTGAATGGATGGGTAGAGGGAGTTCAGGATAACCGGAGAGAGGTTTAGGGTATCACAATGGATGGGAAAGGGGGTTTCAGGGAAACATGCTCCTCGGCTCCAAGGCTCCTCTTGCGGATGGTTGTAGGCGTTGACTTTGCTCACACACTCTCTCACTAACATCACTCTCACAGAAATTCTCCTTGGAGGCCTTTGTACTGGAGCCTCTGACCAGCTTGCACCTAGAACAGGGTTCTCTAGTGTTGACTGATTTTCACACTGCCTTCTCAAACTTGAACTATGCCCTCTTTACTTCATGAAGGCAAACCCTACCAACCTCACATCATATCGTGGTTACCTCCCCACCAATATGCAGATTACGTGTTCCCCACCGTGCAAAAGTAGCAACAAACAACATGCACACGAGGTGCTAAAGCACTTAGCTCAATGTTCTGTGGAGTTCTAGGTCCTTCAGCCTTTTCGGGTTGATAGGCGTGAGATGTCTCTCCGATCAAACAAATGAGCTGAAAATAGCAAAACAAAGTCAGTGCACGTGCGTGCGAAATTGCCGTTCCAACGGAACGTTCCCTAAAGGGTTAAAGATCTGTTAACGGTGCGGTTGCTTCACCGCCAAGCTAACTCCAACTCTGGGTTAGTATCATGCTTTGCATGCAATAATGTCGTGCTTCCGAAAACGTCAACAGTATAATTCCTCAGCGTGCAACACGTTCACTCCCCACGGGAGAAATCAGCTGTCTAAGTAAAAGACTTGTACTTAGCTCTTTCATGTACGCGGGGCCGGGGGTAGAGCTGGCGGGCGGTGCCCCGCGTAGGCGTGCCTGCAGGAGCTCGAGGGAAACACGTCCTCTCTCGCCGATGGCCAGGATTGCGAGCGCTGCTCCCTGGGCGCGGCACGCGCATTAGCGCGCGTGTGATCCTTTTCCTCCCAGCAGGCCCGTGATGTGCTCGGCCTGCTGGGTAATGTAGTCCCTGGGCGGTTCTCCTTCCCGAAAAGGCCTTTGTCCTGCAAAACGGAATGAGAACACGCCTGGACAAGGTGATGGGACTCCCCAGGGCCCTTTTACCTCCTCCCAAAACCCCCAAAACACTGCCAATTGTCCCAGCCCTGACAAGAGGTTTCTTCCTCGTTTTCCACACCTTTAACACCGGTCTAATAACTACCAGTAAGCTTTTATTAATCCAATTCCGAGTCACATAAGCAATATTGCGCCCGCATCTTGGAGATAGCAGAAGCACAGATAAAGGGCTCCGCGGAAAATTGATGGTCCAAATTGCATCAACCCTGTCCAACACATCTTTCCAATAGTCCATCACTCTATCACAGTACCACACCATGTGCAACAGAGAACCTTTCTCCTTCCGACACCCCCAGCAAACCTAATTTTCCATCAATCCTTGACCATACATATGAAGCGGAGTCCAATACATTTTACCCAACACTCTTTGATGAAAATAACACAAGTTTAAGTCAATTTTTGTCTTAACCGGAC
Source organism: Ambystoma mexicanum (assembly GCF_040938575.1). Lineage (NCBI taxonomy): Eukaryota > Metazoa > Chordata > Amphibia > Caudata > Ambystomatidae > Ambystoma > Ambystoma mexicanum. The sequence continues at coordinate 901,275,024 of NC_090931.1, read as the reverse complement.
CTTCCAGTTTTGTTCCCATTCCTCCACCGAAATGTCATTGCCCAACTCTTCAGACCATTTAATTCTTAGCTTCTCCCATGAGGCCAACCAAGCACTCTCCAAAGGTATAAAGTTCATGATATCCAACACTTTCTGCTGCATCACACTAAACAACCCACATATCTCTGGTTTCTGCACAAACCTTGAGTTTAGCATCAGTTGTCGTTCAGAAAGCAAATCCTTCAGTATTCAATACCTTCCCTGTTCCCTCCTACTTGGCCCATATTTATTGCTCAGAATGTCAAAGGAAACCATTTAATCATCATCATCATTCCAGACATCCCCAATCACCAGAACACCTCTATTACTCCAACTTCTCCAATGCAACATTTTATTATTAACCTGAAAACCAGGATTACACCATAAAGAAGCCTCTTTATACATATGCAACCCCTGACCATTATCTTTATCAACGAGACCAATGTATCCTTTGTAACAGCAATTGACTTCAGATTCGTAGCCTGCCGAAGTAATTTACCAAGAGAGTATAAACTTTCACATTGTATGGTTTCAACATTTCTCTCATTTCTCACCCACCAAGGTGCCAAGTCTAAATCATCATTTGAGAAAATAAATAATTTTTTAAAGTAAGAATCCTTTACAAAAGCTCCCCAGGATAGGATAACCAAACCCACCATCACAAACCTTTCGAGCCATAATATAACGTGGGATCCTAGCTCTTTTTTCAACACCCCACAAAAATTCTTGAGACTTTATCAATACGCCCTAGTATTTTCTTCGTGAACTGTAACCATGATTTATGATTTCAGTATTGATCTTCAATCCCGCTACTTCTCCAAACTTAAGTTCTGTAGTCCATTCCTGTAGTGAGTCAACCAAGTCCATGTCCGTGAAAAAGTAATCGGCAAATGCCATTACCTTATGTTCCATACCTCTGAACAGTATCCCCTTAATGTTCTTCTCATTGCGGATCTTTGATAAAAGTTGTTCCAAATGTATTGCCTGCAGGAGTGGGGACAAAGGGCATCCTTGTTTCGTGCCACAAGATACTTTAATTCCCTTTGAGATATACCCATTAATAGCCAATTGGAGGGCCAGATTCTGATAATTAGCCCGAACCATGCACAAAAATCTAGGGCCAAACCCCATAGCTTCCCTACTATGGAACAAAAAGGACCACTCCACCCGATAAAATGCTTTTTCAGTGTCTAAAGCTAATAGCCCTGCCGCCAACCCAGATTTATTATCTTTCTCAAGCAAATGACTCACCCTTTGTATATTTTCAAAAGTTTGTCTTTCCTTCACAAAACCTGAATGATCAGGGTGAATACGTTCAGGTCTTGCATTTTTCATTCTTGTGCTAATATTTTCGTAAATATTTTGCATCAATATTGATGAGGGCAATGTGTCGGTATGACCCACACTCCGTTTTTATCTTTGTTTGGTTTAGGAAATAGCACCACGGTAGCCTCTTCCAAAGATGGTGTAATACATCATGTCTTGGTAAAGGAATTAAAAAGGTAAGTTAATATCAGGAGCTAGCAAATCTACGTAAGTTTTTTAGAATAGGGCCAGGAAACCATCTGGCCCAAGAGCCTTATTTCTAGGAAGAGCCTGAATTGCTTTACACGCTTTCTCGATCGTACTCTCCCCTTCCAGTTCCTCCATTTCCCCAGGATCAAGACTATTCCAATGGCATTGCTTCAAGTATGTTTCTTGCGCTTATTCATCTGGTATATCTGAAGTATATAACTTAGAGTAATAGTTCGTAAATCTGTTTGGTTTGTATTGTTTATTTGTTTTCAAAATAATAAAAACTTTAAAAAAAAAATAGTTCGTAAATCTTTGTATTATATCTTCAGTTATGGTGCTATAAGTATCTGAACCTGTTTTAATACAGACGATGGCCCTTGCTTCCTCCTTCTTTCACACTTGGCGCGCCCGCATGCAATCTGCCTTGTTTGCCTTTATGTAATAGCACTGCTTCAGAAATAATAGACTTCTCAGCCTGTTTAGTTTGTAACAAATCCCATTGTTTTTGCTTTGTGCTAAAAAGTCAAATCTTGCTGTCCATTGCGAAATTCTCTGTATTTCGTATACTGATGCTTCTTATGCTTCTCTGTAACATGCCAGCCCAGTGACCTCACCACTCTTTTTTCCCACACCTACCTGCCTTAGCCCCCCCCAGTATCTCATCCTCTCCTCGCTTCCACCCCCCATGGCGCTTTTTGTTTCTCCTATCTTTTCCAACTGCTTCTCCATTGACTATCCTTCCCTTCTTACTAAGTCTGGTAAGAAGTTGTTCAAACAGGATATCCTGGCCTCTAACCCTGGTCTTCCTATCGCCGACACCTATTCCAATGCTTCCTCCAGACAGACCCTCATTGACATCCTCTGTGTCGTTCCTTCGCCAGATCTATGGACTCCTCATATGGTCTCTGTGCTCTGCCCTATCTCATCCTCGCCCATTAATGGTGTCACTCGCTGGGAAGTTCTCATGGCTTCCTTCGACTCCCCTAAAGTCATCATTAATGTCTACCTAAATGGCACTGTCATGGTCCAAGGCCCTCAGGCCAATCTCCTCCTCTTTGATGGGCGCTTCCCACTCATCAATTTCCTCTCATCTCCTGCTGCCCCTCCTCTCCCCCCTTGGCTACCTTGCCGTCTCTCTTCTTCTCCTCCTCCTCCTCCTCCTCCTCTGCCTCTCCTAGGGCTCTTTCTCCTCCGCAGGGCATACCTCTGACCTGTAACCCTCCCCAGAAGGTCTTTAAGGCTGCCAACTTTCTTCATATGGCCACTCTCAACTCTCGCTTTGCTGTCAAACATTCCTCTGACATCTGCCACCTCCTTGAAGAAGTAGACTTTGATGTTCTTGGTCTTATTGAGACATAGTTCACGGCCAACTCTGTCACCAGCTTTGACACTCTCCTCCCTGATGGCTACAAGATCCTCTCTGCACCGAGATCCTCCCTGGACTCTACCACTCACCTCCTCCTCTTCTGTGACCTCAATATACATTTAGACTCTCCTTGTTCCTCCTCTGTACTCTTCCGTGACCTCTGCGACTCCCTCTCCCTGTCCATCCTCCCCTCTGGCCCGACTCACTCTGTAGGGCACACACTCGATGTCTTGATCTCCTCTGACCACTCCTCTCTCCTGGAGCGATCACTCCCTCCTCTCCTCTCATCTCTCCCTCTCTCCCCCCCAAGCCAATACTACCCCAACACTGCCATCTACCTTCTCGGACATCCGGCCCATGAAGCGTGTGTTAGTTGAGGCTTTTGCCGCCACTTTCTCCCCCCCCCCCCCAACCTTTGGCTGGCTCACATCCCGACACAGCCCTATCTCTGCTCTACTCTTCAATTTCTGATACTCTTGCCCCTGTCCTGAGGATCCGTTTGAAGTCCAAAGCCAAGTGCAATTCCTGGTATGACTCAGACGCTCTGCAATTACGTTTAAGTGTAGCTAGGTCAGAGAGAAAATGAAGGACTTCCTGTTCATCCTCTGACAAACTGGCCTGTCGCCTGCTACAAAGGCAATACCGACTCTCTGTCCTAACCAAGAAGAGAGTCCACATTTGTTAGGGAGAATTCTCTGTTTAGGCTGAATTTCCTAACCTAGCGAGTCCCCCAGCAGCTTTGCTGGATTTTTGGGGTTTATTTTTTTCTCCTGCCAAGAGTGAGACTCTTTTACCCTCACTCTTGGACATGATTTGAGTGTGTTCCTTTGACTCTAGAGGTGTTTTATGGGCTATGGGGTCGTTTACTCAATATGGCTCCATGTGTTTTTGTGATGTGTGTTACTATGACACCCCTGTGCAGTAACACAGGGGTGTCATAGTGACCCCCCAGTATAGACTCCATACCCTGGGACTGACTACTGTCTCCCAGGGCATGTAAAGTCACCATTGACTTTACTAGCCTTGAATTCTGAACAGAACCAGTACAAACCTTTGGTTAGAGTTCCCAATGACCTATCAAGACTTCGGTCCCTGAATTGCAACTTTCTTTTTTTTTTTAAAACTATATTTATTGTTCGTTTGTAATCGTGGAAAACATTACAAAAATAGCATTTCACATAGAACGCATTCTTACAAATATATATTGTATGACACTACATAATCCTCAAATATTTCTTTCCCGCCCTCTCTAAAAAGTTTGGTCCTCTATATTTCAGAGGATCGGCAGAAATGTACTCACAGGCTTGGGTTTAGATGTTAATGCTAGACATTTTTGATCAAACTCCAAAAATGGGGTCAAGTCTTTGTGAATTGGTGTAACATATCTTCCTTGGCTGCAGTAATTTTCTCTGCTATGACAATGTCACATACCTTAATCCACCAAAGAGTTAACAAAGGGCCTTTCCGTGGACTTCCAGTTACGATCTACTGTAATCCTAGCAGCTAACAGCAATTGAGTTATTAATTTAGCAGCATTCCCAGTTTTAGGATAGACTCCTGCAACTGAAGTGCCTAGGAGAATGACCTCAGGATTCATCTGAAGTGTAAAATGAGTAAAGGTTTCTATTATTGACACAATTTTCACCCAAAAGAAGTTAATAAGAGGACAGTCCCACCACATATGAAAATACGTCCTTGTGCTCTGTCTGCATTTCCGCCAACATGTAGACTGTATTGTAGTTCGAAAATGGAGTAGCTGAGACAGGGAGTAATAACGTCAGAATGAAAGTTTCAGAGCATATTTGTAAATAGTTTTTTTTTTTTTAAACAATTTTTATTATTTTAACAAACAATACACCAAACATTACAACCATTTAGATTTAGGACGTGCATAGTCTGTATCAAAACATCACATTACACAGTGTCATCTCCCGTTCTCCCCCCCCCCCCACAAACTTGAGCCGTCTCCCTCGGGCCATCTACCTGAGCATTTTCAGGTTTCTCAGTATTCGTCAACTCATACGAGTCTTCCGTTTCGTGATTGACCTGGTGGGGGTTTGCCATTGAGGTCACCAATTGCCTCCAGGCTATCAGGGGCCCACCTCCTCCTCCTACCCCCCCCCCCCTCATGCTCCACCCCCCCCCCCATCTGGAAGAGGAATAGTTTTTAGCCCAGATATTTAGCCAGGATTTAGCCAGGATTGGTCATCCAATGAACGACCCAACATCCCGTTTCTTGAGGACTTGCGAAGTGACCTAAGAAGGTGGGGTACACTTATACTATCCTAGTTTGGGAGTATGACCCCAATTAAGATAATGGGCCTCATTACAAGTTTGGCGGTAGCGTTGCTGGTAAACCCGGCAGGCTGCCGCCAAACTTGCAAATTTTTCTGGCGCCTGGCAATGGGGAAATACAGCCCTGGCGGACCCTGTATTTCCCCATTGCCAGGCGCCGGAATTTCTTACTCCCCATTCCCATTTTAGTACCATAGGACTCAATGGGGAGGACGGTAGGCCGGTGCTACAATCAGTGTCTGCTTGTGGATGCTGGTACGCCCGCCAGGTCAGACCTGGCGGGCGGGAAGGCACCTGCAAGCAAACCAGTTTGCTGGTCCGGTAACAACGGTACCAATAAGCTAACCGGTAGGGTTTTTACCGGACCAATGTCATTCACCATTTGCTGTATCTGTTTTCCACGTTTCTGTCTCGAGGGCCGGAGAGGTTTTTTAAAGACCTTGACTATATGATATACAGATTTATTCAGCAGGGGGGAAAAAGCCCAGGATTAAGGGAACGACTGTGACCCTTCTTAAGGCTCATGGGGGATTTGGGTTCCTGGACTTCTATACCTACTATAAATTGGGCCAAATTAAAATACTGTTTCAACACGAGAGAACCTAGGAACGTAGTGGACATTTCTGAAAGATAGCACAATACACCCTAAGAAAGTCAGGGACTTTTTATGGTCACCAATAAAGGTGATGCCTTGTAAAATGTGTCTCCACCGACTCTAGAAGTGGTATGCACGATTTGAAAAAAAGGACAGAATGAGAAATTCCGAACGTGGCCCTCCCCCTGATGACCTCGCTGGGTGTCTCCGCTAGAATTAAACCAGTTAGGAGTCGGTAAAGCGCAGGAATTGTCAGGTAGGGGCTTAGAAAAAGTAGGCCAGCTTTTCCAAGAGGGTAAGTTCAAAGGCTACAATAGGACCAAAGCAAACACGGGACAATATAGAAGGAAGAACCGACAATAAAACTTCTCTGCACCCAGAGATCACCTGAAACCAACTAACCACCCCCTTCTTGTCTCCTCACCCACACACTTCTCACGTATTACAAATGCCCAAATGGCTAGTGAAACAACCAACCAAAAAACGTGCAAACGACACTTGTCCCTTTCTAATCGTACTACAAACCACTCATACTGGATGCCACCCTTATAGACACAACCAGTCCAGTGCAGAGAACAAAGCACACCCAGAAAGCTCACACAGACGCCAGTTCCTGCTGGTTCTGCACGCATCAACAGATGAGCACAACTGCTATCCTCTCTGTCTCTCCCTAACCAACACTACCCACTTTTCTTAGAGACAAGTGAGCGCCTGGAGACCATGCAAATGGCAGCAGTGCGTGGGATGAATCAACATAACATGCAAACTCCTTAAGGGCTCAATCAATTTTTAATACATACAAAAAGAGTACCATGCTTTAATTGAAAATGCTCACTTCCATGTATTCTGTGCAACCCATGGCCACTGTTTGAAAACGGGGTCTGGCCAGCCTTTTATTCTTTCAAGGTTGATAAATTGATTGGGAAACTTACCAAAGTAAAATGGAATTAAATGTGCTGCCCTTCCAAAATCTCACTCTCACACTTGTTCTCGCTCCTTCTCTTTTTTTCTCTTTCACGCTCTCGCTTGGCCTCTTTATCTCTCTCTCGCCCTTATCCTCTTCCTCTCTCGCCCTTATCCTCTTCCTCTCTCGCCCTTATCCTCTTCCTCTCTCGCCCTTATCCTCTTTCTCTCTCGCCCTTATCCTCTTTCTCTCACCCTCATCCTCTTTCTCTCACCCTCATCCTCTTTCTCTCACCCTCATCCTCTTTCTTTCTCACCCTCATCCTCTTTCTTTCTCACCCTCATCCTCTTTCTTTCTCGCCCTCATCCTCTTTCTCTCGCCCTCATCCTCTCTCTCTCATCCTCTTTCTCTCTCATCCTCTTCTCTTTCGCCCTCTTCTCTTTCGCCCTCTTCTCTTTCGCCCTCTTCTCTTTCGCCCTCTCCTCTTTCGCCCTCTTCTTTCGCCCTCTTCTCTTTCGCCCTCTTCTCTTTCGCCCTCTTCTCTTTCGCCCTCTTCTCTTTCGCCCTCTTCTCTTTCGCCCTCTTCTCTTTCGCCCTCTTCTCTTTCGCCCTCTTCTCTTTCGCCCTCTTCTCTTTCGCCCTCTTCTCTTTCGCCCTCTTCTCTTTCGCCCTCTTTTCTTTCGCCCTTTTCTCGTGCCCTCTTCCTCTTTTTCTCGTGCCCTCTTCCTCTTTTTCTCGTGCCCTCGTGCTCTTTTTCTCGTGCCCTCGGGCTCTTTTTCTCGTGCCCTCGGGCTCTTTTTCTCGTGCCCTCGGGCTCTTTTTCTCGTGCCCTCTTTCTCTTTCTCGTGCCCTCTTTCTCTTTCTCGTGCTCTCTTGCCCTCTTTCTCTTTCTCTCTTGCCCTCTTTCTCTTTCTCTCTTGCCCTCTTTCTCTTTCTCTCTTGCCCTCTTTCTCTCTTGCCCTCTTTCTCTTTCTCTCTTGCCCTCTTTCTCTCTTGCCCTCTTTGTAAAAGGGGGGCAAACCCTTGCAGTGGATGTTGGAAATACTGTCATTTGCCCATTCCCTGGGTTCTGGCTAGACTGTACACACTTGGAGCACACTTCCTACTGCATCATCATAGTATACCAGAAGGTAACTATTCCTGGCCCTTGGTCTGGTAGAAAGTGCTGTAGGCTGTCCAAAGAATGAAGAAATGCAATTGCGGTACAATAAACGTTCATGTTGGGTTCCCTTGCACTTTATCTCAATCATTGCCTTGAAAGATTGAACAGTGAGAAGATGGATCCAGGAGAGCAGGCCACTCAAAGGCACAGAATTCCTTTGTAGATGAAGCATTTAAATTAAACGGTCATACGTTTAAAAAAACTTAAAAAGAACTCCCTGGCTGTTAAGTTGCAGCTGTGGGTCAGATTACTGATCTCTCTATATGGAAGTTTGTCTTTACTGAAGATGGTGGTGGTTCCTAAGTTGCTGCTTTACTTTAGCACTGTCCCGATGTGACCTATGCTACTATTTATTTTTCACTAAGCTTCGGTAGTTGGCTGTCACCCTATATGCAGAGGGGTCTGGCCGTACCCGACATCGAATTGTATTATATTGTTGCGCAAGCACAATACGCGGGTCACTGTTAATCACCAGCTCCGGTACATCGAGGGCTGGAGTGTTAGAGTGCACGCCAACGGATTTGAGATCAATCATCTTTTGTGATCGGCACAAGGATTCCAGTATGTATGACCCGGTCCGCATGATGGTGAATGCATGGACTATCAGCTATTTATGAGATTAAGCATAGTTGCTCCGTATAGTGGAACAGTGCCCCTGTGGAAGTGCCGCTCCTCCCCTCCCACCCCCCCCCCCCCCCAGCCCCACTGAGGGCATGGGATGCTGAGCTGCAGATGGTCTTGCAGGATTTATTTCCAGGTGGGAAGTTTGTGATCCTTGAGGAGTGTGTGGCAAAATTGTTACAGCCCCATTAAGACATTACAATAGTTCAGGAAGCCAGCTGTGGTCGGCCGTAGATGGCCATCGTTCCCGCAAGAGCCGTACACTCATGAGTGTATTGAGCTGGTGGTGTCGAGTGGGGATGCCAGAAGGCTAGTTTCAAGGCTATACAGACTGAGTCAGACTGCACAGCCATCAGTGAACAAGGCACAGAAGAAATTGGAGCTGGATCTGGCCATTGAGATACAGGACGACAAGTGGAGTAGATGGTGTTTTTTGACACAAGACATCTCACTCAATGTCGGGTTAATGTCAGGTTTAGACTGATGCATGTCTTTATATTTACACTGAATGCAAGTGATGCATGTCTGAAGTGTGGAAGAGCGGGAGTGGGTACTTTTCATATGTTCTGGGACTGGCCACTGAAGATTTTGGCAGGACGTGGCGGATGTCCTGTATGATATGGTGCAGATACCCCCTAAGCTCTCTCCTCCTGGGTGATATAGGTAAGGTCTCCTTGCTCAATCGTAAATTGTTTAATGCGAGCTGTATCACTGCCAAAAAATGCATATTGAAATACTGGAAATCCAAAGCAGCACCCACATGTACAGAATGGCTTAAGGAATTGGCGTATGCCACTGAGAGGTAAGAAGGATTAACAAGTTACTTACCAACTGTAACGTTCTTTCAACTGGATGTTCCTCCCACGTATTCCTCATCTTATGATATTCGTATCCTGCCAGCTGTGTTGCTTCGGAAAACGGAAAAAAAATTCTCGGCAGAGGGCACTGTGCACGAGGTCGTGGCGTCGATGTCCCTCGACGGGCTCCGTACCGTGTCGACGTCACCATCAGTATAAATAGCTTGCGCCGTGCCCGTTGGTTTCAGTTCTGTTTTTTCGAGGAAATATTCTAGGAACACCCAGACGTGCCTCATGATTGATAGACTCTTCGTCAGAGGAAAGTGTAAGAAATGCAAACTGTACTGCGGAGTAGGATGGGAGGGGCGATGAGGAATATGTGGGAGGAACATCTATTCGAAAGAACGTTACAGTTGGTAAGTAACTTGTTCTTCGAATGGATTGTGTCCTCCCACGTATTCCTCATTTTATGAAAGACTCCCGTAGCAGTGGTAATTTTGGAGGTGGGAGTACTAATTATTTTCATGGACGGAATGAAGTACTGCCTTGGTAAAGAAACCCTCATTGGAAGAAGCATCATCTAAGCAATAATGTTGATGAAGGTATGCAATGATGCCCATGTTGCAGCTGAACAAATATCTGCTGCAGGGACTCCCCTCTTCAGAGCAGCAGAAGTAGCCATCCCCCTAGTGGAATGGATTTGAAGCCCATCTGGTGGGTCCTTTCCCGCCAATCTGTAGCACTCAATTATAGGCAGAATGATCCAGCGGGATATGGTGTTTTGTCACCGCTAATCCCAATTTATGACCTGTATAACCTACAAAAAGTTGGTGATCTTGATGTAATTTTGACATTCTTGAAATGTAAAAACTGAGAGCCCTTTTGGGGTCTAGTTTATGCAGTCTCTCCTCTTCCTTGCCCAAATGAGAAGGATAGAATGTTGGTAATATAATTTTTTTTTTGTGACAAATGGAAGTCAGAAACTACTTTTGGTAAGAAAGAAGGTTTAACTTTAAGAACCACCTTGTCCTTGTAAAAAGTAGTATATGGAGGTTTACATGGGAGAGCCTGCAGTTCCCTAATCCTGCGGGCTGATGTTAAGGCCACAAGAAGGACAGTCTTTAATGTTAGAAGCCTCAATGGACAAGAGTGTAGAGGCTCAAAAGGTATACAAGTTAGAAACTTAAGTACTAGATTTAAATCCCAAGTTGGGACATGAAAAGGTACTGGAGGGTATATGTTAGTAAGCCCTTTCAGGAATTGAATTATCAATGGAATTTTGAAGTAAGATACCTCTTCTGAGGAGCGCTTGAAAATGGACAGCGCAGCTAGATATCCTTTAATTGCTCCGATCTGGTGCCCCAGATTGGCTAGATATAATAGGAAGGAAAGCACCATTGGGGTACCACATTGAAAAGGACCCACATCTTTATCTTTGCACCAGTTACTGAACTTGTTCAAACAGCACTGGTACAAGGATTTTGTTGCTGGCCTTCGGGCCGAAAGCAAAATCTCCATTACGTCATCCGGAAGATCTCAATCCTTGTATCTTAACCTCTCAGAAACCATGCGTGAAGGTTGAGTGTCTTGACCTCTGGATGGAGAACGTGACCTTCCTCTTGCGAGAGAAGATCCTCTCTTTGCGGAAGACGTATTGCAGGCTAGATGGACACGTCTAGAAGGTCCGGGTACCATGTCCTCCTGGCCCAATCCGGGGCAATCAGGATCATGGTTTTCCTGAACTTTCTCAACCTCCTGATTACTTGAGGAATCACGGGGACTGGAGGAAACGCATACAGAAGTGGGAACTCCCAGTCCACCACAAATGCGTCTCCTAGAGTTCCCCTCGGAGGAAATTTCCTTGAGCAGTACTGTTCGCACTTCCGGTTTACCACTTTCCGGTGGTCGCGAACAGATCCACTTGAGGGGTTCCCCAAAGGGCGAACATCTCCAGAAGGACTTCCTGATCTAGTTCCCACTCGTGGGAGACTGTGCTCTGCCTGCTCAGAGCATCCGCCGCTGTGTTCTGCTCTCCGGCTAGGTGAACTGCGGATAGAGATTCCTTCTCGTATTGCCCAGAACCAGAGCTGCATTGCCTCTCTGCACAGTGGTAGAGACCCTACGCCTCCTCTCTTGTTGAGGTAGTACATGACCACCGTGTTGTCCGTCATTATCAGGACGTTATTTCCCTATACAAAGGGCAGAAAGGCTTCCAATGCTAGTCTGATTGTCCTCAGCTCCAATAGGTTGATGTGTAGTTTGGACTCCGATGGAGACCAACGACCGCTGATTGTCAGATCACTGGTATGGGCTCCCCACCCCGTAAGTGAGTTGTCCGTTACTACTGTTATCTCCGGACATGGTTGCCAAAAAGATTCTCCCTTGAGGATGTTGTCGTTGCAAGCCCACCATAGTAGATCCTGAGCAACTGTGCCCGGGACTTGCAGAAGATCCGACATATTCCCCGAGAACTGGGACCACTGATTTTTGAGGGCCCATTGAAGGGACCTCATTCTCAACCTGGCCTCTGGCACCAGAAAAATGCAGGATGCCATGAGGCCGAGCAACCTCAGAAAATCGAAGGCCGGCAGATGCTGGGCATTCTGGAACTTTGTTACCATCTGCAGAATGTGGAGAGCTCTCATATCGGGAGGCGAGGCTTTGCCAGATGAAGTGTCCAAAACTGCTCTGATAAATTGAAGTTCTTGGGATGGTATCTTGTGGGACTTCTTGAAATTGAGGGAGAAGCCCAGTTTGTGAAGGAAGTGACAGGTGATGGATAGATGTTCCTGAGCTTGTTTGGGAGAAAGTGCTCTGATCAACCAATCATCCAGGTAGGGGTAGACATGAATTCCCCCCCCCCTCCCCTTCTCCTGAGACTCGCTGCCACAACTGCCATCAATTTGGCCTGAAACCCCTCGGGGTGAAGGTCAACCCGAATGTCAGAACTCGAAACTGATAGTGAGAATTGCCAATCACGAACCTCAGGTACTTTCTGTGTTTGATATGGATTGGCACATGTAAGTATCCTGAAGATCCAATGATACCAACCAGTCTTGGAGTTGGAGAGCCTGAAGGATCTGAGAAAGGGTTACCATCTTGAACTTGTCCTTCCTGAGGAACTTGTTCAAGTTTCTGAAGTACAAGATGGGTCTCAAACCTCTGTCCTTCTTTCGGATGAGAAAGTACGGGGAGTACTAACCCTTGTTCCTCTCGGCTACAGGTATCTGTTCTATTGCACCTTTCTCTAACAGGGTTAGAATTTCTTGCAACAGGAGCGGATCTGGAATTTTGACAGTTTGTTCCTGAGGCCTTTTTAGGAAGGGAAAGACGGTTACCTTGAGCTACTGTTTCCAGTACCCAAGCATCGAAGTAATGCCCCACCACCTTTCAGATGCTGAGAGATTCTGCCTCCCACCAGGGATTTGTGTGACAAGGTCTCAGAGTGATTTAGAGGCGGCTGCAGGAGCGGCTGAGGGCAAAGATGCCGTTCCTGAGGTTGGCTTTGCAGTGTTTCCTCGTCCACCATGAGTGACATTTCTCTTGCCTCTTTGAAAGGCCTGTCCTCTTCCTCTACCAAAAGAGGAGTAGTACCGAAAAGAAAGCCCCCTCCAGGAAGATGAGCCCGAATAGGGTATCTGAGGCTGTCGCATTGATGCACTAAGAGATTTAGCTGCCGCTTTTGAGGTCTGTAGTTTTTCTAGACTTTCATCAGCCTTGCTATCAAACGGCCTCAAGCCATCAAAAGGCATGTTGAGAAGTCTGGCCTGCACATGTGTTGTGAACCCCGACTTCCTCAATCACGCAAATCTGTGTAGCACTGTGCTTGCAGCCATGGATCTGCTAATACTCTTAGCAGTATCCAGTCCAGACTGGAGACATTCCCCCATTGCCTCGTTTCCGTCTTTGACAATATTCAGGAAGCCTTCCCTTTCCTCGCCTTCCGGAATATGTTCAGCCGCCGCCGAAATGCAGTCCCACAGCGTATGAGTGAACCTGGCCAGGGCACAGGTGACATTAGTTGACTTAAGAGCCATGCCACCCGAAGTAAGAACTTTACGGGCCCCAGCATCCACCTTCTTATCCTCTCTATCCGGAGGAATAGACAGATATGCAGTCTGTTTTGAGGTAGTTGCAGCTTGAATAACCAGACTTTCTGGAGTGGGATGCCTGTTTAAATAGTCGGGATCAGAACTAGAAGTTCTATACTTCTTAGGAAAATTACTGTTTACTGCAGCAATGTTGTAAGGAACTTCCCAGTTTTTTTTTCCACCGTTCTCTGAAGTGCCCTATGGAAGGGGAGAACTGGATCCTTCTGGGGGCCCCGATCAAGTATGTTCGTCCTATCGTCCTGATCAAAAGTGGGTGAGGCTCTACCCCCAGCCCATGTATTCCACCACTCTATTCATTAAACTCCCGTACCCTGAATCTGCATGTTCTGCAGGGTCAGGTTTTGCAAACTCTAGCTCAGGTGACGTATCAATGCCACTAGCAGAGTGAAGGGTGTCACACAGGTCTCTCATTTTTGATTCTGGATCGATCAGTTCTTCTGGAACCTCTCTAGTACCATATTGTACTCCAAAAGGAGAAACCTCCTCTCCCTCAGAGCCACTTTCTTCAAAAATTGAAGACATAGACTTAAAGAAGTATGATTTTGGTAAAGGAGTAAATCTCCTGTCTTGTTCATAAGTTTTGGTCGAAGGAACCTTTGATGGTATTGAAGGAGTCTTCGAAGACACCGATGATGTCTTCGACACCGATGATGTCTTTGACACAGGCGTCGAAGACGCTTTTGGCTTCGATGTCGAAGCCGTTGACGAAGTCGCAGATGTTTTCGACGACATTTGTTTTTTATATGGTGTCTGAGCTACACTTGATTCTCGAGGAACCTTCGACGACTTGGCGTTGCCTCGAGTTTTACGAGTTTCAGCTATACTACTGGTTTTACCATAGTAGTTCCTGACTTCGCTGTGTCGTCCGATGGAGCGACCGGTGTCTGGCTCTTTTGAGGCTTCTTTGAGGGGGTCGAGGCCGCATTCTCAAAGACCTCCATCATCTTCCTTCTAAAATCTTCCCATTTTGTTGGGGAATCCGACTTAGCCGGGCATTGTACGAATTCGGTAGATGAATCGGATGATGAAGAGGGAGATCTATATCTCCTTTTTACTCTTTTTGAAGAGGAAGATTAAGAGAGCCTCGATCTACTATGAGATCGCGATCTCTTAGAGTGTCTATGACGAACCGATTCATTTGAATCGCTGTTTTTAAAAAAAAAAAATTGTCTTTTCGACGAGGCCTTAGAAGCTTCCCGCCCCACCGCCAGTTTACCTTTCCTCTCACGAAGGGCCTTCTCCGTCATATAACAGGAGCCACAGTCGCCGGTTCGATGGTTTGAACCTAGGCACCAGAGACAAACGCGGTGAGGATCTGTGATCGACCTCCTCGATCCGCATTCGATACACTTTTTGTAACCCGTCTTGGGAGTACAAGGGGTAGAAAACGACATTTTCAGAAGAACATTTCGAAGCGCGCCGTTCTCGAGAGCAAAGCCATCGGAAAAATGGAACTGACGTCAACGGGCGTGGCACAAGCTGTTTATACTAATGGTGATGTCAACACAGTACGGAGCCCGTCGAGGGACATCGACGCCACGACCTCGTGCACAGCACCATCTGGCGAGAATTTTTTCCGAAGCAGCGAAGCTGGCAGGATACGAATATCATAAGATGCGGAATACAAGAGAGGACACAATCCATTCGAAATATAGCAATGGTTGTGACCACATATAGACCAAAGGACATTTGGGGGTAATTCCAAAATTACCTCGGAGGAACCATGGTAGATTAAGAAATAGATCTTTGGTGGTTGGTGGTTTGGTTTATATAAGTTTATGCCTAATATGTATGGAGATATGTCACGGAGGATGGACCGCTACTACTGACTGAGTTTTTGTGACTGTAAAGTGCTTGCTTTGGATGCAATGTAACATGTCTGCCTATGTTTTAAATAGAGTTTTAAAAAAAAAAGTGAAAAAGAAAATACTAGTCTGTGGATGCAATCACATCGAAATAAATTAATAACTTACCTATCACACACATTCCTAAGCATGTTCTTTCTGGTGAGCGGCATACACACTCTGCTGGTGTTTAGAGCTTGAGGTTGTGAGAAAGTGGGCAAACCATCCCAGAGGTGATGAGCAAGCTGGACTGATCAATTGTACCCTGTGGATGGTGGTGGGCAGAATGGTCTGCTGATCATCATTTCTGGACTTTTGGTGGGAGGTCATGTATTTGCCCCTTCCCCTTATGGTGTAGTTGGTGCGATAGTCTGTAGTTTAGCACAGGAAACCTCAACCAATCATCATGTTTTCTTCTTGGTGTTTTAAATGTGAGATCTGCTTTTTAATACCACAGAACTAGTTGAAATTTGTAATATGAACTGTATGAGCAATTCCTCTGTCTGGCGAGAAGCTTGTGTTCTTAAATCTTCAAGGATGCGTCTTGGTGTGAGTTCTTCAGGATTAGATTAAACTGCTCTGCACAGAGACTCTATCGCTTCCTATGGCTGCTCTGCATCTAGATCTGAACTCCATCATAGACTGAAGTAAAGCCATGTCTAAAACAAATTAGCAATGTTGCTTCCGTGAATAAAGTAATTTCTTGTGCCTAAAAGCCGGATCTCTGTTTCAGGTGTAGATCTTTCACTGCAAGCGGAAAACAGACTCCCAGGGTCTTCGGATGTCACTGCCAGTACAGCTGCCTCCAAGCACCAAAAGTCACGCTCTACCAACTCAAGGGATGAGCGCTTCCGATCGGGTAAGAAAATCTGTAAATGTAAAGAAAAGGTCTCTAGTCTGGAACCTGGGTGGCAGCATCATTTACCCAGACATGAGATGCCTTTTCAAAGCAATCTCTGCACAACACCTTTCAGGGTGTGTGTCTTGGTTCAAGTCGGGTTTTTTCATCCTAAAGCTTTAAAAGTGAGCTATTCTTACCCTTGGACAGGATTATAGGAGTGGTGAGAGTCCTACATGCCAGTTTTAATGATGCAAATTCCCCAAGGAAGGTTGTGGGCCTTCATCCAGCCCAGATTAAATTATGGTAATCCCCTAATTCGGGGGTGAGGTGCTGTTGGTTGGGCGCAGGGGAATGGAATGGTTTTCTTTTCCAGATTAAATTATGGTATTGCCTTTATTTTTATTTAATAAAACTTGTTATTGAAACATTTACCACTGAGCAAAGTTGATTTATAGTAAAAACAGATATTTCGAAAATACATCTAATAGTGCATATTGAGTTGAACAATCGGGCCTGCACAATACTGCTCCCCCCCACCCCCGATTAACAATTCATATTTAAATAACTAACGCAGATCTTTTTTATAAAGAGCCCTCCTGTACCTCATTGTCCTCTCAAACATTGCCAATGTAGCCAAGCAACACATTTCAACAATCCAGTCATTTAATTTGATCTAATGTACAAGTACTGTATTCTTTCCAGTGTAGAGGGCTTTTTTTTTTTAATCCACAGGGTTACGGGCATTATATTTTGAAGATTTTTTAAAGTTGTGTTACATACATTTGTATAGTGCACGAACACCGAAGGCAACTTGGCACTGAAAAATACCAACAGAACAGGAGGAGCCACGAGAAGAAAGGGCTAAAACAGATGACTAAACTGGAGGTGGTTTTCCACAGCCCTAAGGGAAGGTGGTAAGGAGTTCCACAGTCTAGCTGCAGAAACGGAAAAAGGGCGAACTCCAAACCTGGCGAGACTGGGCAACCAAAATCAACAGAGCCCTCTGGGAACGCAGGGCACAAGTGCAGCAGTAAGGTGGAAACGTGTCCCGGAGGTACTCTGCGCCCACGCCATAGAATGCCTGGTGCACAATACAAAGCGACTTGAAATAAATGCGCTTGGATATGGTCAACAAATGAAGTGAACAAAGCACGGGGGAGATGTGAGATCCATAAGTGGTACCAGTAGCCACCCGAGCTGCCAAGTTGTGCAAGAGGTGGAGACGCTTGGTATGGTAGGGTGGTTGAGCTAAATAGAGGGAATAACAGTAGCCGATGAGGCTCAAAACAAGAGCTGCAACAACCTGTGCCCAAAGGTGGGGTGGAAGAAACAGGACTTTCCTAAAAATTCAGGTAGACAGTCTGACAAACCGCACAAACCTGCGCCTTGTTAGATAGAGAAGACGTGAACTTGAACCTGAGATTTTTCACCACAGAAACAGGTTAGGGTAACATGCCCAGTTCCGGAGGCCAGAATGAGGAAGTGAGGCAGAGAAGAAGTAACAGCGGAAGAACCAACCACCATGATGTTGATCAATCATTGATCAGGATCACTATCACATCTTTCTTTAAATGTCATAACTTGTTACCAGTTGGCCTCGATTTTGGTCGGCCAGCCTGCACCCTAAAATGTATTTTAAGGATAATAGCATGTGTTCCCATGAGACTTTTTAAGAATGACAACTAAGACATGCATATGTTGGGGAGTGTCCAATATAGCAGGTAACAGATTTTCTGTTAAAGTAACATGCTACGTACGTAAAACTAAACTTTAGCAATGTCAGAAACACATCTTGTATTACAAATCTGATATTTACTTGATACTTTCTTGTTCAAATCTTCATTATCTAACATTTTATAGGTGAGGCACTTTTCTTGAATAGTGAAGAAGTGCTGAAGATGCCCTGATCCCTTTATGCTGCTGGTTAAATTGTGATCCTAAACAACTAGTCGGTTCTAAGCTTCAAGTTCCTGATATTCCAGTGACCTTTTTTGTGTCTGTATCATGACAAAAGAAAGACAATTTTGTTGTGCAAGAATTTCACACTCACCCCCATTGCACCGATCACGAGTGTTAAAGATTTGTGGTGAACATTGCACTGCAATAAGGAAAGCCCACAAACATTCAGAATGCATCAATTGTACATTTATTTACAAAGATCGTACAGAGAAGCAAACTGAAAATACATCCTAATGTCTGCAAAATTGACAGATCTTTGCAAAATCTTTCTGGAAGCCTTATTACATTGGAGTATTACTAATCAAAGTATTCCCAATGAAAAGGCAGGGTTTAGAAAGGTTCACAAATTAAGGGTTACCCTCACATATACACACCAAGGGGGACGGGGGGGGGGGGTAATTACTGTTCAATCTATGCAAAAAACAATACGGATGCATTATTTCGACATGGCCTACTTTTCCTTATGTAATCCTCATAACTTAGTGGAGCCACAACTGTTATTTAGGTGTCTGCACCTATTACTCAATGGATGCCTTTAATCCCTCACATTCCCTCACATTACTTCTCAGACAAGTCAAAGGCAAGCCTCATCCACTATTAAAAATGTTTTTTTCTAATGGATAGATTCCACTCGCAGATTCCTCATCAGTGAACGGATTCAGTCTGTACCGAAACATTTTTCCGATAGTCACATGGTTTCTTGGCGTCCTTTTCCCCTGTAAGTAATATCATCCATATAATATACTTGAAGCTTCCAATGCTATCCTTCTTAGCTCCTCTGTTCCGTAATCACACACAGAGCAATTTTTTCCAACAACCACTATGTTTTCTGATAATCTATTTTACACCGTCACCACCGAACTCTGGTTTCAAGGCCTTTGAAAACTGTCATCTCATGAGGTCGGTTTCTGATCTGCATCTTGTGTCTGGTGTCTCAGTAGACATCCTGGCACTGAGTGCAGTTTGTGCTGTTAGATATGTTAGAAAAAGACCAGGAAGCAGGTTGGTAAGTCATCGTTCACAGCCAGCAACAAGGTACCCAGAGAAATCTCATTTTCCTCCTCTAAGTCCTCTCCAGACACACTGCTTCTGGAGTGTTCCTCGACACCGGATGAGAGAGACAAACACTCTTAGCCAAGGAAGCAATACTATAGGTCAAGGCACTGGTCAGAGTCTGTGGTCTCTGTACTGCAACATATTCCAGGTGAGCTTGGACTTTCCTTTACCAGATACTCTTCTACTCCTTAAATTGAATCTTGTCCAAACCTGTCTTTAATATACAAAGTACTGAAGCTGTGGAGGTATATTTGAGTGGTCAGTGGATGCACGAAAGCAGTAGTCCCAATGAAGTGGAATGCTATGGGGCAAAGGAGAATGTCATGGTAAATCATGGCAGAAGTAAGGTTGTTGAAGTAGTAGCAGCAAAACTGAAGTCATCCTGACACATGCCTATTGTGAATTCTAACCTGAATAGATGACTCATTATTGTTAAACAAGACTTTGAATGGATTGTGTCCTCTCACGTATTCCTCATCTTCGATATACTTTGATATCCTGCTTGCAGCTCTGAAACCTTTCTCAGCAGAGGGCACTGTACATCGTCAACCTTGTGTCCTGCGAGGACCTCCGTCCTCCTCGAGTCTGATATTGACGCTGGTATATAAGGCACGCACCGCCCCCTTTGCCTCAGTTAAGTTTTTCTGTGCAGCTGCTCGAAATGGTTCTTCACCTCAGTGTGTTTGATAACTGCATAGTTTGCAAGTTTTATATGGAAATGTCGACCCATACCCCAAAAACAGGCTTCAAGAGATGTGCCGAGTGTTCGGCTGAAATGTCTATTACCGATACTCATCGGGTATGTCTCTGGTGCATGGGGTCGGAACCATGTCATCGACGATTGTAGCTCATGCCGGTCTATGACTGGAAAAGCTTTGAAAGAGAGGAAGGGGTAACCTGCTTTGGGCAAACCCTCCCCAAAATCGTCTAAGGTAACCCCCACCAAAAAAATCATCCGAAGATGAGAGCCCAAGAGCGAGATCGCCAAACCGGACCAAGAGGCACGGCATGCGCACTAAGCGTTCGAGGTCTCGTCATTCCTCTTCGAGAAAATCTAAGAAAAGGTGTCACTGCTCCAGATCGTCCTCTATGAATTCCTCTCCAAAGGGAAATGGGTAAGCTTTCCAAAAAAGGGCCAAGTATGGCAGAGCTGGAGAAATTCTGTCTGCAGATGTTGAAGGTGTTTAAGAAGGCGGTTACATCAGCCCCTTCGAAGAAATAGTTAGAGACGCCTGACCTCATTGCGCTGAAGGCCGACAGGGAGTTGATGAACGAAGGCATCTTGTGCGCCACTCATGGCCTTGACGCCTCGATAGGCTACTCCTCCTCTGACCCACTCAACACTGTCGAAGACATCGAAGTCGAGTTAATCAAAGTTGTTTGTGTCCAGGCCCTCGGCGTCCAGTTCGGAACCGTTGAAGGTTTATAAACCGCAAGACAACTTTTTTTTAAGTCTATGGCCTCTATTTATGAGGAGGAGGTGTCGGAAAGCTCCAATTATGGTACAGCACTCTTGGTGTTCCAGAGGAGCAATTATACCAGGAATCAAGAATAAAGGACCTTGTGGACACTCTAAATGATGCCAGTTGTCTGGATACTTCTCCAGAAGTTGACTTTGGCACTCCTGAAGGCTGAGGACACACTGATGCTTCCTTGATCAGTGAAGGCAAAGGAAATAGAATACCAGAGCTGGGGCAGGTCATCTGTTGAGTATGAACAGGATGACTTGATTTATATTTTGGATACAGGCCACCTCATGCAGCAGTCAGGACTAGGGTCTTGGAAAAGACTGGATACCACTTCTGCAGTCCATAAGGATTTCACAAAGAAATACAGACCATCAATGGATCCAGACTTTCTTTCGAAACATCAAAGTCCACAAAGCATTGTTGTTCAACTAGCCATTTATGCTTCCAAGGGAGCAGCCTATCCCACGGTTCCTCCGGACAAGGAGGATAAAAGGCTCGATGCTAGAGGGGAAAACATGTTTTTGAGTATGGTGCTGAAAGCAGCCAATGCAACCTGTGCACTAGCAAAGTTCACCTACACTTGGCCATGGCATCTGAGCACATCCCAGAGGGTGAAGAAAGAAGGGATGGGTTTATGAGCATTTTTCAGGACGGAAAAGATTCTCTGTCAATCCTTACAGTCAGGTCTGAACACTGCAGACTGTATTAGCCGCTTTATGGCTGCTGCAGAAATTGGGGTGTGTGCTTCTGAGATGCAATCCAGACTGTTGGATATGCCGTTGGAAGGTTCTTATTTGTTTTGAACAAAAGCAGACGAAAGCATTGAGAAATTGCAATCGTCTAAGGCAGCAGTGCAATCGTCTAAGGCAGCAGCAAAATCAGAGTCTGGCCATTAGGCAGCCCCAACAGAGTCAAAAATCAACTCCGTCTTCTAACCAGGGGATGGGGGAGCTGTTCCTTTCGATACTATTCCTCTGTTGGAAGAGCAAGAGGTCAGTTTACGCAAAGGGGACAGAGAAGGCAACCACGAGGCGGTCGAGGTCATACAGGCAGAGGAGTTGCTACAGCATCCGCTTCCTTGCCTTCCGCACCGACCGGTGCCCCAAAACCGCTTTGAAGACTTAAAGCATTTGTTAGTAGTGGGGGCAGGTTAACCCAGCATCTGAAGGAATGGCGAAGGATTACAACAGATGCTTTGGTTCTACCCATGGCTACTGCCTGCCTTTCCTGAACAAAACACCAAACTTGTCCCCCACGAGACCAGTCCTTGAAAATTACACATCCGCTCCTCAAACAGGAAGTTCAGACACTGTTGGAGAAGGGTGCAATCGAGCAGGTACATGTAGCAGAAAGAAATCAAGGCTGGTACTCATCTTATTTTCTGATCCCCAAAAAAGAACGGGGAGGTTTGCGACCCATCTTGGACTTGAGATGCTTGAACAAGTTCCTCAAGAAGGACAAGTTCAAGATGGTCACTCTTTCGCAGATCCTCCAGGCCCTTCCAATCCAGGATTAGATGGAGTCATTGGATCTTCAGGATGTTTATTTTTATGTGCCGATACATCTCAAGGACAGAAAAGAACTGATATTTGCGGTTGGCAGTTCGCACGATCAATTTCGGGTACTGCCTTTCAGGCTAACATCTGCCCGAGGGTCTTCACCAAGCTTATGGCGGTGGTGGCCGCAAATCTACAGAAGGGGGTTGGTGGGGTGTTCACATTTACTCCTACCTGGACGATTCTTTGATCAGAGCCCGATCACCCACGCAGGCCCTGGAACATCTGGACAGCACCTGCCGCTCTCTCCACAGGCTCTGATTCTCCCTCAACTTCAAGAAGTCCCACATGACACCGACCCAAAAGCTGCAATTCATTAGAGCAGTCCTGAACTCTTCTTCAGGGAATGCTTCGCCACCCAAGGTAAGGGCTATCCACATATCACAGATGGTAAACACATTTCAGAGTGCCCTAAATCTTCCGGCCTTCGATTTTTCTGAGGTTACTTGGTCTCATGGCATCCTGCATTTTTCTGGTGCCGGAGGCCCGCATGCGAATGAGGTCCCTTTAGTGGGCTCTCGGGACTCAGTGGTCACAGTTCTCCGGCAGGATGAGCAGGGTTGCGCAGGATCTCCTGTGGTGGGAGAAAGTTTTAAAGGGGGAACCCTTTTGGCAGCCATGGCCGGCTATTACAGTGGTTAGACACCTTCATCTCAGGTTGGGGGGCAGGGCGGGGGTCGCACCAATGGTTTCACGAACAGTGGACGCTGGTCTCTGAGTCCAAACTGCATATCGACCTTTTAGAGCTGAAGGCAATCAAACTAGCGCTTAGGGCTTTTCTGCCCTCTGTACGGGGAAAGAGTGTCCTGATAATGACGGGCATCACAGTGGCCATGCATTACCTCAACAGGAGAGGGGGTGTAGGGTCACTACCACTGATGCAGCTCTAGTTTTGGGCACTGCAAGAAGGAATCTGTCTGCGGTTCATCTGGTCGGAGAGGAAAACACGATGGTGGACGATCTGAGCAGGCAGAGGTCTGTCTCCCATGACTAGGAGCTAGCTCAGGAAGTCCTTCAAGAGATCTTCGCCTTTGGAGAACCCTTCAAGTGGATCTGTTTGTGTCCAGTGTCAACAGGAAGTGCAACCTGTTCTGCTCCAGGGAATATCCTCAGAGGAGCTCTAGGGGATGTGTTTGTAGTGGAATAGGAATTTCCACTTCGCATTTCCACCAATCTCCGTCATTCCTCATGTTCTCAGGAGGTTGAGGAAGTTTCGGAAACCCATGATCCTGATTTCCCCGGACTCTGTCCAGGAGGACGTGGTACCCGGAACATCTGGAAATGTCCATCTGCCGTCCAATTAGTCTTCCCCAAAGGGAGGATCTCCTCCTGCAAGAGGGAGATTGCATTCTCCATCCAAAGATCAGGACCCTCAGCCTCCACGCATGGTTTCTGAGAGGTTGATGTACAAAAATTGGGACCTTCCGGAAGACGTCATGCAGGTGTCGTTTTCGGCCAGAAGGCCAGCAACAAAATCTTTATGCCGCTGGAACACATTTTGCAGCTGATGTAGAGATAAAGGAGTTGACCCATTTTCTTGTGACACACCATCGTTTTTGTCTTTTCTACTACACCGAACCCATCATTCGAGGGGATTGGGTCCTCCGACGTATTCCATATCTATGACAGTAATCACCACAGCTGTGCTGCTTCGGAAAATCTTTTGGCGTCTCTGCGTCGATGACGTCGATCCGCTGTCCTCGAGGGCCTCCGTCGAGCTGACGTCACCGGATGTTGGAAGTAGGACGCACGACGCCCGTAACCTCAGTTCCGTTTTTTCCGCGAATGTGTTCGCTTCGGAGATCTCGGCGCGCCTCGGTTCTACTGAGTTCTGTTATTTCGGTTCTTCAAACCTGTTCGTTTGTGAAGTTCTATGATGTCTTCGGTTTCTTCCACCCCGCGGCTGGGTTTTAAGAAGTGTCGGGACTGTGGGTCCAAGATGTCGACAGACACGCACAACGCTGGCCTCTGGTGCCTCGGGGAGGACCACGACATGGATGACTGTCGACTGCTAGTCACTTACATTTTTTGTGTCTTGAAGGCCTTGCAGGAGCATAAGAAGAAGCTTTCTGTAGGTAAGGTGGCCAGGCCCCGGAAGTCGCGATCCACTGGGCTTTCGATGGACGATTCGAGGGGTGACTCTACGCATCGTCGTCGGTCCAGGCGGTCTCGGTCCAGGAGTAGGTCCTGCCATTCCTCTGCCTCTTCGAGGCACTCACGGAAGTGACATCACCGGTGGCCTTCCCTGTCCTCGTCCGAGGATTCCACTCCTGCCGAATGGGATTCGTTCCAGCAGGAGATGATGGCAATTTTTCAGTTGCAGGGCTCCGTTCAGTCCATGCCGTTGAAAGACGCCGGCCGTGAACGTGCTAGAGACGCCGCTCGTACGCCTTCGGGTTCGAGTGGTCGTCACGACCACCGGGCGCCTTTCGAGGTCCCGGTCAGACAAGGATGGTCACTCTAGATATGCCCGTTCCAGGTCCCGGTCCTCGATGCCCTCGAGACCGTCGGAGCCTGTGAAGTCTTCGAGGAAGACATCGACGCCTTCGGCGCCGAGGACGAGGGACTCTCTCGAGGCTCCGCCCTCGAGGAACCCATTGGCGCCTACGGTGTCGAAAGACACGCTCGGGGCTTCGCCCTCGAGGACGGTGTCAAAGCTGTTGGCACCACGCTCGATGTCGACGCCGATTCCATCGACGCCCTCGAAGCCTTTCGAGGCTGCTTTGTCGGAGGTACCCCGTGGCACGGGGGAACCCCCTAGAAAGTCTCTGGTCAAGGCTAAACATGTCTTTGTCCCTTTTTCTGTGCCCTCATTCCAGCCTCTGGATTATATTTCTGAGGTGGATGAAGGGTCTGAGGAAGGTATGGTTCCTGAGGAGGTACCTGATGAGATTTTGTCTGGTCATAGCCAGATTGAAGACCTGCGTCAGTCGCTGGACGACGCCAGTGGTCTGGACACCTCTCCGGAGGTGGAGTTCTGTAAGCCTGAGCTTGGCACCCAATGCCGAGTCCTCGTACCAGCGCCTTATGTCGAGGGTAACGGACTACTTGGGGCAGTCTGCGCCACCAGTGGATTTTCTGCAGGATGACCTGACGGATATCCTCGACCAAGGTCCACCAACTGACCCGGTGCTGCCATTCCATATGGCTTTGCAAAGAAGGGTGGCAGCGGCTTGGACTGCCCCGAGAGTCTCCCGGCAGTGAGCAAGTCTTTGCCGTGAAAATACCGTCCAGCCAGTAGCGACCCCTGCTACTTGACCACTCACCCCACTCCGGAGAGTTTGGTGGTGCAGGCAGCTACGGACCCAGCAAAGCAGGCGTCGTACCCTACCATCCCTCCTGATAGGGACGACAAGCGTTTTGATGGCTGGGCGAAGAGAGTGTTTTCTTCAGGGGTTATGGCTTTACAGGCAGCCAAGTCTGTGTGTGCCTTGTCATGTTTCACGCACACTCTGTGGAACTGTATTTCGTTAGCGGCTGAACATATTCCCGAAGGGGAGGAACAGGATGGTTTTCTTGCTATTGTGCAGGATGGCAAGGATGCCATATGCGAGTCCGTTCAGTCGGGTCTGGACATGGCAGATTGTGTCAGCCGGTCCATGGCGGCAAGCACCGTAATACGCAGGTTTGTGTGGTTGCGGAAGTCGGGGTTTGCTCCTGATGCGCAAGCCGACTCCTCAACATGCCCTTTGATGGTGAACATCTTTTTGGCAGCACGGCTGATGAGAGACTTGAGCGGTTCCAGACCTCCAAAGCTGCAGCAAAGTCATTGAGCGCTGCAGTTCGCCAACCTCTGCCTTTTCGTCCTAGGGGACAGCAATGGAGGGGAGGTTCCTTTCGATATTACTCCTCCTTTAGTAAATCGAGAGGAGCTGCAAGTCAAAGGGGCCACCGTAGGAGTACCAGAGGTGGAAAACAAGGTACTCGAGGTGCCAAGGCCGCTCCAGCAGTTGCCTCTTTACCCTCAGGTAATGCCGCAGCCGCTTCAGCTCAGTCATGAGGCCATGTCCCATGGTTCGCCGGTTGGGGGAAGGCTGGCGCAGCATCTTGTAGAATGGCGTGCCATTACTTCAGATGCGTGGGTTCTGGATATCATAGCCCACGGCTACTGTCTTCCTTTCCGTCAGAGGCCTCGCGACAATCCACCAGGGAATCACTCTTTGAAGAGTCCGGATCTGCTCCTTGCGCAGGAAATACAATCCCTGCTGGGGAAAGGCGCCATAGAACTGGTGCCTGTAGCGGATAGGAACAAGGGATGGTATTCCCCTTATTTTTTTATTTCAAAGAAAGACGGGGGATTGAGACCCATCATGGACTTGCGCGGTTTGAACAAGCTCCTCAGGAAGGACAAGTTCAAGATGGTTACTATTTCTCAAGTCCTCCAGGCACTTCAACTTCAGGACTGGTTGGTGTCTCTCGACCTCAAGGACGCTTATTTTCATGTGCCGATACATCCCAAGCACAAGAAGTACCTGAGGTTCGTGGTTAGTGACTCGCACTTTCAGTTTCGGGTCCTGCCGTTCGGATTGACCTCCGCCCGAGGGTTTTCACCAAGCTCATGGTGGTGGTGGCAGCGTTTCTCGGGAAAGGGGGGATTCACGTCTACCCCTACCTGGACGATTGGTTGATCAGGGCCCGCTCCCCCGAGGAAGTCCTGGATCATCTGTCCGTCACCTGCCACTCTCTTCACAAGCTGGGCTTCTCCCTCAACTTAAAGAAGTCCCACTTGACGCCAACTCGGCGGCTCCAGTACATCGGAGCAGTGCTCGACACATCCCTGGGGCAGTGTTTTCCTCCCCAGGTGAGGGCTCATCAAATTCAGTAGATGGTACACAAGTTTCGACAGGCCCAGTCTCCCGGCATTCGAATTCTTGAGGTTGCTCGGCCTCATGGCATCCTGCATTCTTCTGGTGCCAGAGGCCAGGTTGCGGATGAGATCTCTGCAATGGGCTCTCAAGATGCAGTGGTCACAGTCCTCCGGCAGGATGTCAGACCCCGTTCAGGTGCCGCTCTCGGTCGCTCAGGACCTTCTGTGGTGGGCAATCGGAATGCATCTGTGTCTTCCAAGTGGCTCTTTTTTAATTTTGTTAGTGTGTGACCCTGTTCTATGTCATTTTCGAATACCATGTGGCAAAGAAAGTTTTGAAGAGGGCCAACTCTCCTTGGAGACTACCTGGGAAAAATACAATAGATGAAAAAAATATCAAAGTGCCCGCACACCTTGTGTGCTCCAGGAACTTGCAGAAAGGTGGTTGCAGAGCTTTCGTACCGAAGAATTTTACATGTGTCAATGGAGAGTCTCATTTAAACTACTGCATTAGGTTGAACCTGTAGCTTCGGACCTCCACCTCAGGAGATATCTCTGGGCAAAGCTAGTAATGGGTTTTCCTCATTTTAATCCGTATATACTTCTGTTAAGGCAAGTCCTTCCGAATTCCTCTTCCATCTCTAAGGAGGGGTCATGCTGTAAAGACGCCTACACTGTAATGTAACAACTTTGAATTGTGTATGCATCATTACAGTGGTATAAAACTGACTGAAACATGTACCTGTTACAAAACATGTTATTTGTTTGTATGAAAATGGAGGCAAAAGCGCAGGCCGCTTTTTTTTTTTTTTTTTTGGAAGTGGTGGTGGTAGCGTAACATACAGCCAATGAGGGAAGGGCTTAAACAAGTGAGCTTACTTTCTCCAGCATTGGATCTTTCATAGATTCATATGCTGTGCTAGGCAGAATCCTGTGCAGTTCCCTTAGGGAGCACTACATAAGATTAGAACTACAGGTGAGAGCAATAAATCCCCTTTGGTATCAGTCTGCACCACAAAGATTTAGTTGGTAGTTGTGGCTGAGCAGTCCGACTTATCTCAAAAGGAAGATGAGCAGTATTCAGGGATTACACAATAGGCCTACAGTACTATGGCACAAGGAAACACTGACCAAAGCTTTGTATTAAAAAGTAGATATATATTTTTCTGATGTTTGTTAATCTGCTTAGATTCACATGCTGTGCATAGGTCCGACATCCAGTGGTCACTGCGGAGTATTGCATTTTGTTTTTCGTAGTCGAAAAGGGGACGTCGACAAGGCGTGTCTGTAACACTATCCCTATAGTGTTTTTTTCCGCCCAGCTACTGGTCGCCTTTATGCGGAGCTCCTCGAGAGACATTGCCAAATAGTTTCTTCGACCTTTGGTCGTTTGTTAATAATATCAATAACGTAGACCCCTCCCTGGACGCAGAGCCATTTCTCCGCCGAGCAAGATCTTCGACGGAAGGACTAGCAGAGTGGATCCTTCGGCGCTGCCGAACACGTGGCATGGCCTCGCTGGCCATACACAGTAGGGAGAGTGGGGTTTTGTGGTCTTTCTTTCTCTTCTTTAAGAATGCCTTTCTCTTTCCCCTCCCTCTCTTTCAAGGTCGTAGTCACACTTATTACCCTCAGCTATGGAGAGGACGCCATTTAGGTTTTGCCCGCTTTGCAAGGGTAAATATACCTGGAAGGATAAGCACAAACGGTGCAACCGTAGCTTACCCCTCGATCACCAGGAGGACGGCTGTGCGGCCTGTAAATTACTAAAGCCCAAAACTCTAAAAGACCGCAGGGTCAAAAGGTGGGCGGCCTACGCCATGTCTAGGCCTGACTCCTCGCCCGCCGCCGCCGGGTGTGACGAGGACAGTGACTACACGGCCCCCGTAACAGAGGCTGTAGACCTCTCAAAGGAGCGTTCATGCTCCTCGTCGTCCGTCCCCGGCCCCGACAAGCCCGGCTCACGCCCAGTTTAGGGGGATGAACACCCCGGCGACAAGGACACACACAGAAAAACACCAAAGCACATACCCCCCGGCACACATTCGTCGAAGACGAAGGCAGCCATAGCGCCAACGGGGACGCCGTAAGGGTCGTCAGCCCGCCCCGCTTCCGCGACAGGCGACTGGGCACTCTAAAAATAAGGGCGCTAACACCAAAATTTCCGGCGACGCGCATCGCAAGAGCGCTCACGTTGCCAACAAGGAATCTACGACCAAGGGCTCGACGTTACATAGCGTGACGGCGACCGATCCCTCGGAAGAGAGAATGGTCGCCGAAAGCCTTGCGCGCATAGCATCTAAGGACGGCCATAGACGTACAGCGAGTGAAACGCCGAAAACCGCGCACAAGGCCAAAGATACGCCGAAAGCGCCGGAAAACAGATCAGGCCAGTTCCCGACGCCGACATAAGGCCCTAGCCAGCAAGAAGGCTACTCAGAAGGCAAAGGCTCTCTTTCTTAGACTTTATGGGACAGAACCAGACAATTACAGGAGGAAGAAACCCCCTTTTCTTTCCCAGACCGTCCTGGCCGACCTCAGTGGACCTTTGAAAGGTTCCAGACCTGTATGGACAAACTAGACAGGTTCATGTCCATCCCAGAAGACTGGGCACCCAAGAGACCAAGGGAGGCACCCCTGGAGAGTCCAAGGGCTAAATACCAAAAGTTTTATAACCCCATACAGGAGGACATATACTCTTACAATCCCACTGAGGAAGACACCTTCTTCCAAGAGGAAGATGAGCTCACCTATGTTGAGGACCAACAAGAAGAGGAAGGTTTTCACGAGGAAACTAACCTATGTGAGGAAGGATTCCAGGAAGACACCGGCGAGGGCGACCCAAATCCCTGGCAGTCACCGGCTAGGTCGACTGACACAGGCAGTAGCAGTATAGTCATCAGGTCTACTGAAACCACCAGTCAGGAACCCTTCGCCTGTCGATGATCAACCCACCTTCAATGCACTGGAGGTCACCCCAGACACCGATTTTGTGGAGAGGATTATCAAAGAAAAACCCCCCACTAGCCAGATTATACCCATCCTCGCCTCAGTTAAGAGACGTATTGCACCTTCTCTTTCCACTCCTGCATTGGTGAGAGGGGTCAATCTGAGGATTGAGAAACTGTTCTCTCCCTCTCAATCAGACCCATTATATATTAAGGGTCACTCAATCCCGGACTCCCTGGTCGTGACCAACACCAGGAAAAGGGCAGGAGTCCCACTATCTACTAGCGAGGCACCCCCGGATAAAGAGGGGGGAAGAAGCTGTATGCCCTAGCCAAGAGAATCACCACCTCTGCAGCATTCTCTACCAGAATCGCCAATAATAATACCCTATTGGCAAGCTACGCCGATGCTCAATGGGCTAAGCTCATACAGGACATCGAAGAAGTTGCCGAAGCCCTAAGGACTAGTTTACTGGCTACAGTTAACGAGGGCTCTCTGGTCAATCAAAGCATCGTCAAGAATACCCTCGATGCAGCAGAGACGGCTGGCCGCACTCTGGTACAAGGAATTCTGCTGAAGCGTCACGTCTGACTTCGCAATTCCGGATTTAAGGCGGAAACACAAGCGTCCCTTATTAATAAACCCATAGAGGAGTCCAACCTCTTTGGGAGAGCTGTGGATGACGCGCTGGAGAACGCGAAGAAAGAATTTGATACAATAAAGACCTTAGACCAAATTTCAAAACCCCCTAACAGGCGGGGATTTGGTAATAAGCGCTTTTTTCGTGGACAACGCCAGCAACAAAACCAACAGTACTCTGCAAGCAACTACCAGGGTAATAGCGGCCAGTACAATCAGAGGGGTCAACGTCGTGGCAAGGGAAGAGGCCGGGGTTCCACCCCCAGAGGCTCCCAAGCCAACACCACCAAGTGACGTGAAGATTCGCGTCCCCTCCCATGCAACGCCGGTCGGGGGCCGGTTAACATCCTTTCTTCCAGCATGGGACGGAATAACATCAGACCGCTGGGTACTTTCCACCGTAGCCCGCGGCTACTGTATAGAGTTCAACAGTTCCCCAACATACAGACCCCCGAGGGGACGCCGCATGACACCAGAACACCTCGCCATCCTTCTCCAAGAAGTGGACCAACTGCTGGAAAAAGGAGCCATAGAGGTCGTGCCTCTATCTCAGGTAATGGAAGGTATTTATTCAGTGTACTTCCTTGTACCCAAAAAGGATCTAACCATGCGCCCTGTATTAGATCTGTGCCCAGCGAACAAGTTTGTCAAACCCCAAAAGTTTCATATGGTGACCTTACAGAAAGTGATCCCACTGCTATCACAGGGAGATTACATGACAACACTGGACATGAAAGATGCATACTTTCATATTTTAATGTTGCCAGCGCACAGAAAATACCTCAGGTTCATGATAGAGGGCAAACACTACCAGTTCAGAGTGCTACCCTTCGGCATAGCATCTGCACCAAGGGTATTCACGAAAGTACTGGCAGTGGCAGCGGCCCACCTGCGCAGGTTATCCATCCCAGTATACCCTTACCTCGACGACTGGCTCATAACAGGGGATTCTTACGAGACATGCTTCTCAAACACCCAAAAGACTGTAGACCTTTTGTTCCAACTGGGCTTCTCCATCAACGAGAAGAAGTCCAGCTTAGACCCCAGCCAAGTCAAACAATTCCTAGGGGCTCTAATTCGAACAAAGGACGGCCTCGTCTTCCCCTCCAACGAGAGGATCCAAAACATGCTGTTTCAGATCCCCCAATATGTGGCAGGTCGAGAGGTGACGGTGCGCAAAGTGATGCGATTGCTAGGAATGATGGCGTCGTGTATTTATTTGGTACCTCACGCGCGCCTGCGCATGCGCCCAATGCAAGAGTGGCTCAACAGTCAGTGGCGTCAGGCCAGCGGACAATGGGACGATCTAGTGGTGGTCTCGCAAGCCTTGGTTCTCTCGCTACGGTGGTGGACAAAGGAAAACCTGATAATAGGGAAACCCTTTGCCACACCCCCGGTGGAGGCCCCTCTAACCACGGACGCATCCCTCACAGGATGGGGGGGCTCACCTATCCCATCAGACTGCTCACGGAGTGTGGACTCCGAACGTAGCATCCAAGCACATAAACCTACTGGAGCGACTGGCGGTGTTCAAAGCACTAAAAGCCTTCCAGGAACACCTACAAGGGAAGACAGTGATGGTCCTTATAGACAGCACCACAGCCATGTACTACATCAACAAGCAGGGGGGCACCCACTCTCCAGGACTGTCCAAGCTGTCCCAGAATATATGGAAGTGGGCTCTCAAACACAACATGTTCCTGCTGTCACAACACGTACCAGGAGAACTGAATCTGCTAGCAGACGAACTCAGCAGAGACTTCCCCCTGCCCGAAGAGTACGAATGGCAATTGCACGAAGACATCGTCTTAGACGTCTTCACGCAATGGGGATTCCCGGAAATAGACCTGTTTGCAACTCTGGAGAACTCACAATGCCAAAGTTACGCCTCCAGGTACCCCCGGAAACAGTTCAAGGGGAACGGTCTGTCGATTCAATGGTCAGGGAAATTTGTTTACGCCTTTCCCCCGACTCCCCTTCTCAACAAAGTGGTGCACAAGATGCACCAGGAGCAGGTTACCATGATACTAGTGGCCCCAATGTGGGCCCGGCAGCCATGGTTCGCTCACTTGATGGAGATGTCCCTATCTCCCCCAGTGAAACTTCCCTGCCCGTACAACATGCTGTCACAGGACAAGGGCAGGACACTGCATCCATGCCCTCAGACCTTGAACTTAGCAGCCTGGCTCCTGAGATCATAGAATTTGGACATCTACAACTCCCGCAGAGATGTATGGACATCCTCAGGGAAGCCAGAAAACATAATACTCGCCACTGCTATTCTAGCAAGTGGAAAACATTTGTCATCTGGTGTAGAGGTAAGAGCATCAACCCGGTTGACTGCTTTCCCACGGACATTATTCTGTGCTTGACCCATTTACTGGATTCAGGTCTAGTGTTCAATTCCATTAAAGTCCACCTGGCGGCACTTTCTGCATACACCACTTCCCAACTTAAAGTGTCGTGGTGGAAGATACCAGTTATCAAAGCCTTCATGGAGGGGGTAAAGGGAATACACCCTCCGATAGCTAACCCAGCTCCCGGATGGGACTTAAATGTGGTACTTTCAAAACTCGTGGGCCCGCCTTTTGAACCCATGCACAAGGCAACTCTTAAAGACCTCACTCTTAAGACTGCTTTCCTAATTGCTATCGCCTCCATTAGGAGAGTAAGTAAACTACAGGCTCTTTCTGTTCTAGACCCCTTACTAACAGTTCACAAGGATAAGGTGGTTCTGCGCACACACCCAAGGTTTGCACCAAAATTCATCTCGAAATTCCATGTAAACCAGTCAATAGAACTACCAACGTTCTTTCAAAACCCTTCCAGCTTGGGAGAAAAAAGTCTGCATACACTAGATGTACGCAGAGCTGTCATGTTCTACATGGAAAGAACCAGACCACTGAGAAAGACTAATCAGTTCTTTGTTTCGGTGGCAGCAGGAAGAGAAGGAGATGCAGTCTCAAAGTCCACTATATCTATATGGATTGTTCAATGCATCACTCTCTGTTACACTCTTGCTAAGAGAGAACTACCCTTCAAGCCAAGAGCACATTCTACTCGAGGCACTGGGGCTTCCATAGCGTTCATTGCAAATGTTCCCCTTGAGTCCATCTGCAAAGTGGCTACCTGGAGTTCTGTGCACACCTTTACAAAACACTACTGTCTAGATGCACACTCTAGATCTGACTCCCAGGTGGGACAGGCAGTATTAAGACATCTTTTCTCTACTGTTCCTTCTCATAACCCACCGCCAACTCCGGGTACTACTCGCTAGTCTATGCACAGCATGTGATTCTAAGCAGATTAACAAACATCAGAAGACAATGCATTACTTACCGTAAAGGCATTTCTGATGGTTGTATCTGCTTAGATTCACATGCGCCCACCCTTCCTCCCCGCTCGGATGGAAGGAACATGGACACCTTTCAACATCTGTCTCTTTTCTTTACTCACTCACGTATAGAAGGCTCCCTCAGGGCAGAAAAAATACAAACAGAGGGACCTCGACGCGTGAGGGATTGTGGGTACAACACACGTCACTATAGGGATAGTGTTACAGACACGCCATGTCGACGTCCCCTTTTCGATTACGAAAAACAAAATGCAATACTCCGCAGTGACCACTGGATGTCGGACCTATGCACAGCATGTGAATCTAAGCAGATACAACCATCAGAAATGCCTTTACGGTAAGTAATGCATTGTCATTTCATACGCTTCTAATAAAACGCATTTATCACAGTCATCAAGCAAGTTAAAATAAGTCAGAGAAATATACCCACTCCCTAGTTAAATTGTAGACCAAGTGAACCAGAGTGAAAACTGAGCAAAACGGCACAGTGAAAACCACACATAAGGGATACTCTAGCAATTTCTCACAAGGGAGGGAAAGCACAAGTTCTACAGAAATATCTTCTTACACACCCCAGCAACACTTCACATAAGTTTGTGAACCCGTTTAAGCAAGACAGTGCATCAATATAGACAATACTTAAATGGAAACTGAGCAAAATGGCATTTCACAAGGTTTAGAAATGGGGAGGAAAGGGTAGTTATAAGAAGTAGGTGCATCAACACAGTTCTAGTTGAGAAGCAATCTAGAGAAGGCAGTTCTAACAAATTTAGCCAGAGTCAGTAGGCCTGTGCCAGAGTCAGTGGTACAGGGCAAGGGCCCAGGAGCAAAATGTTCTTGTAGCTGCAGTCAAGTCTTTGATTAACGATTTTGAAAAGGTGGATGCAGAAGGTGAAAGACAATGTTAAGAGAGAGGGGCGGACAACCCAACAGATAGGTAAAGGATTTAAAACACCTTTAGCTCTACCGCGAACAAAGGACGGCCTGGCGGAACAATGTACCTTTTAAAATGAAGAGGCTCCTGCGGTGGCGGTTGTTCCTGGTAGTTCCTGCAGTTCGGGGGATCCAGCAGAGGAAGAGAGGCTCTCGTCGCGGAGGAAGGTTCGAGTTACTGCACTACCCAGGGATGAAACCAGCCGCGGTGCTGCCCGACGATTAAAAGGTACGCTCCTTTAAATCGCGGTCTGGGGGGATTGGTGCGTGGCTATCCGGCCTCCGAGTACAGGGTACTTGCGATTTGACCAAGGCAGGTCCAGGAAGGCAATTGGCAAACTGGCTGGCCCCACCAGCTCAAGGGAAGAAGGCTCTTTCAGATGAAGATCTTCTCTCGTCATGTGGAGAAAAGTGGTGAGACGCTGCAGCAGGGCTTCACCGGTGGTTCCGTAGTTGCAGATGTTTTTGGCTTCTCTCCTCTTCAGCTTCTTAGTTCCAGTGGCGACGTCTTGCTCTTCCAGTCCTCAGGACTCTGCTTTTATGCAAAAAGAGCCCCATTCATACAGCCTAGCTGTCACTCACACAGTGGAGTGGTCATCCTTGGCAGGAGACCCTCCAGCATATCAGGATAGAGTGCGACATGGGTTGCTGAGGCAACCCTGTCCAGGGGTCCTACTCCCCCTCCCACAAAATGGGCCCACCCCAGACTCAGTGGCGCCGAAAGGAGGGCTTCTTGGCAGAAGCCCGCCAAAAGGAAGAACAAAGGATCCCCAACCTGGGTTAGAAGTTTAGAGAAAGACACGAGAAAGAATTTATTTTAAAGTTCTGGCAATTAAAACCTACCGGAGTAAAGTTAATATAAAAATAAACCAGCGGTATGTTAGAGGCTGTCAGAAAATGCGGTAGCCTCGAACAATGGGAAAAACCCATAGGAAAATATTTACGGTTGAATATTTACGGTAGTAACCACTGCCACCAGCCAGAAACTTTTGAGAGAGGGACTGTACGTACCCTCTCGAAAATGAACATAAGGGGAAAACTATTAACCCTTTCCAGTACTTCCATAGTAAGATGGGTTGTACTGGTTTTGTTCATAAAGATTGACTAGTAAAGTCAATGGGGACTTTACATGCCCTGGGAGGCACTAGTCAGTCCCAGGGTATGGAGTCTATGTTTGGGGGTCGCTACGACACCCCTGTGTCACTGCACGGAGGGTGCTGTGTAACACATGTGGATAAAAATGGTTCCTATGAGGGTGAGATAAACCCCATAGGCATTAAACACAAAAAATAGCCTAGAACACACACAGCACACATGCCGAAGAGTGGGAAAAAGAGTCTCACTCTTAGCAGGAGACAGAAACAAAACCCTTCAAATCCAGCAAAGCTGCTGGGGGACTCTCTATGTAAGGGAATTAGCCATAGAATGAGAATTCTCCTTAACATGCTGTGAATGTTCCCCGTCGTCAGACTGGGAATCCTCGGTTACACCTTTACTAGTTTACTAAAAGGAAAAACAGGTGTGTTCTGTAGTCCATTATCGTCCTTAAGGGTGCTTTTGGTCCCACACAATGGGACATAGAGTATCTAGCCCCTCCCCTGTAGCCTCTCTTCAGATTCTAACCGCATGTCATGCTGGAAAGCGTCCTCTTGCGTTTCTCCACAGAGAAAACCCACTTCAGACATCAATCTTCATGACAATTTCCTCAGAACAAGAAGATGCGTCCAGACCAAACCCTGTTTCATAACCACTTCTACAGAACAGAGAAATCAAAGTTCTTATGGAGGGATGGAGAACAGATAAACAAAGTCCCTGTTTACAGCCTGCTCTAGCTGGGTGGGAGGGAGACGAACACAAAGGCTGCATTTATGCTCTATCCCAATCACTCCAGTGAGGAGTATGACATTTGTCAGGGCTTCAGTGCCAAGACACTGAGGGACAGACACAGATAACTAGTCTGCTGGCTCAAAGAAGGGAGATACCCCCTTCAAAGGCAGAGTCCTCTAGGAGCATGGCAGTACCAAAACTGTCTGAAAAAATAACCCCCTCACAAAAGAGGAATGTCTGAGCAGAGAGACCAACTAAAAAGCACAAACACCATGAAAAACCAGCCCTTCAGGCACTGTCTGCAAGCCAATCCTCGCAAAAGCCTGTACTGTTGACGGGCTCATGGGCGAAAGTCAAGGAGGGACGCCTGCTACCTTCGGTGAAACTGCCATCCTCGAAGTCAACACTATTGCCAAAACGGACACCACCAAAAAGCTCCATAGCAACGCCGTCGGCTAAGTCGTCCACGAAAGATTCACGAAAACCATCAATAAAATAGATAGCCCACTCATCTACAACTCCATCAA
Source organism: Ambystoma mexicanum (assembly GCF_040938575.1). NCBI lineage: Eukaryota > Metazoa > Chordata > Amphibia > Caudata > Ambystomatidae > Ambystoma > Ambystoma mexicanum. The sequence goes on along the minus strand of NC_090931.1, from coordinate 901,237,877 downwards.
TGACTTACTCGTCGAGGAGAAAATCACTTCAGTCATCGCCACACTCGTCAATGACAAAATGACCACAGGCATACCAGACGACACACTAGTCCACGATAAAAATTACATACGGGCGTGCAGAGGGAATCGCTGTATCACTCCGAGTTGGCATCCTCCTCATTTTGGAAAAAAGTTGTACTTTTCATAGTCGACGACCAGGACAGAGCCATCCACAGATGAGGGAGGAAGCAGCCAAAAAGGCTGAAGCACCAAAGGGTGACGAGTAAGCAGGCCTGCAGAAAAGTGCATCACAACCTGTGCCAGAAAATCTCCCCTACAAGATGGAGTGGCAAATACAAAAGGAGGTGCAGCTGGATACAACACTAGTATCACCAATCACCTACTCATAAGTCATGCCAGAGGAAATATTGCAGCATCAAATCGACTCCCGACTTGGAGGCGCAACATGGTGATTCACCAGTCTTCTCAGATTCTGAAGACCCGGCCATTGTCGAAGAACAAATACAGGAGAGGCTGTTACTACCAGCATGACCCCCACAACGTCCACTGCTCGGCCTCCAGTGCCACCTAAGGCAACATCCGCCCCGGCTCCGCACATTCCAGGGCCAGGCCAACTCTTGGTAAACCCAATTGCAGTGGTAGGCCAACCACTGTTAACCCTGCAGGCCTCGTTATTGATACTAGTCTTGTCCTTGCAAAGCCTTTTGTCGCAGCTTAATACAAGGCTACCACTTCCAACACCACAGGTGGCACTCCCAACACAGGGAACAACTCTGATACAAAGTGGACCATTCACAAGTTCTCCAAGAAGACCAACATCTCCAGGAAGGTCCAGCTTGCCATAGAAGGTCAAGATCACACACTAGATTGAGATCCCTGAGAAGATCCACATCTCCCCATCGGTGCCATCAGGTGATGGCCAAACACACAATACCTAGACTCCACAGGTCTCTGTCATGAACAGTGTCACCAGAACGGCCACCAAGGCATTCTACACCCAGAACAGAGTAGCAGGAGGAAGGGGAACTTTCCAGACACTGATCCCAATGATGACCCTCGGGACGCAGTGTCTTAACACTGCGAGTGGGTCGCCACCCAGAGGTGACAATTGGAATAAAGACTATTCCCCAATAGAGGAGCCACCGGGACAGACACCAAAACAGTCGCCACTGGATGAAATAGAGTAGTTCCATTCCATGATCACCAAGGCGTGCCAGGCGTTCTGAAGAAAATAAATTGTTTTCTTGACCATATGAGTAAAAGGCAAAAAGCAAGTGTCCATTCCCATCTTAAACTACGTCTGGGAAGAAGGCCTGTGCACAAAATAGAACCCCTTCACTGAACTTGGCATTAAAGGCAGGCTGGAGAAAATGTTTAAGGCCCCGGAGTCCACACCAAAATGCCTCACTACTCAACCCACCTCAGTCGGTGGTCTCAGAGGCGGCAGGCAGGAAGGCCCACTCGCAGAATCAAATGCATAGTGCCACCAGAAAACTAGGGGCGTAAGATAGCCGCTTTTGGAAGAAGGTCTTAATAATCAGAGCCATCACCTTCAAAGCGGCACACTCCCTAGCCATAATGGCAAGATATGACAAGGAGATGTGGCCTAGGATGGCTTCCATCCTGGAGCACCTGCTGGAAGAAAAAAGGAAGGAAGCAATGACCATCCTAAAGGAAGTAGAGGAGGCATCCAACCACAATGTAAATATTGCCAAAGACCTTGCCAAAACCTGCTTTAAACAGATTGGCAGTGGGGTTGTACCAAGGAGACACTGCTGGATACGCTGCACAGGCTTCCAGCTGGAGGGCCAACACAAAGTGATCGGTTTGCCCTTTGATGGAGATAATCTATTCGGAACCAAAATAGACGTGAAATCTCTTAATGAATTACAGGGGAGACGGAATTTTTGTCCCTTCAAGGGAGCATCTGAAAGAGCCACCTCCTCCACAAGAGGCGGAAGGGTGTACACTAAGAGTACTTACTTTCTCGGTTGCAGAAGAATCTTTCAGGGTTACCAAAGGTCCAAGGACTACAGGCAATTGCAGCAACGCAAAGGGGTTCCAGCACATCAAAGCAGAGCGTGCATGGGGGAAATGTTACAAATCACATCAAAGTAAAGAGTTGTGTCGGATAACAGACAAGTGGGTCCTATACGTCATCCAACAGGGACACCTTCTAGAGTTCGGTAGACACCCTTCAGACGTTTCCCCAAAGCTACAAACTCCTCAGCGTCTAAAAGTGCTCCAGGAAGAAGTGCAACAAATGCTAGCAAAGCACACAATAGAGAGGTTGCCAAAACATCTGAGAATGTCTACTCTAGGTACTTTGTAGTAAAAACGCCAGAGTGCAAGTGGCATCCCATACGCTGCCTAGAAAGGTTGAACAAGTTCATAAAAAAACAAAGGTTCAAAATGGTAACACTAGAGGAGGTAATACGAGCAGTAAAGCCACACGACTTCCTGGTATCCCTCGACTTACAGGACGCATATTTTCATTTCTGATCCTTGTGAATCTGCTTAGAATCACATGTTGTGCATATAGTCTGACATCTAGTGGTAACCGCTGAGTATTGCATCTTTTTTTCGAAGATTGAAAAGGGACGTTGACATGGCAGTGACTGTAACACTATCCCTAATGTGACGTGTAGTGTACCCAAAATCCTTCACAAGTCAAGTTCCAACGAGATTGTTTTTTCCTGCCATTGACCTAACTATGGAGCCCTCAAACTCCCACGGGTCTATGCCCGGCCCGACAAGCATGCCACCGGCAGTGCTATGGGGAAGCCACACCCTGGCAAAAGGGACACACAGGCACCACCTGCTGTAAAGCACACAACCCCTAAACTTCCCCCGGCATATCAGTCGGGGAACATTTCCACACCTGCAGGGCACTCGAAATCCCCGGCAGGGCCTTCCAAACCTTGCGGTTCAATGCATTCTGTGCACCCGTCTACGTGGCTTACGTATGGTGTTAAATCTTCCTCTTTAGCGGTTGCCCCACTTAAACCTACGGCCTCCGACGCGTTTTCCCTGAAAGACGTGCCGAGACAGATCCACTCATCAAACACTCCCAAAGCTTCGGGAGAAGCTTTCTACAGCTAGTTTGCACATTTCGGACTCCAAGAAGCCCTCTAATTTGCCAGAGGACTATTCTACAGCCTCCTCTCCTCTCTCCAAGGCTCTGCATCAGGACCCAGCTCCATCTCCACAGCCTTTTCCTCCTCCTCCTCCTCCTCCTCCTGATCCCTCAGGCTCCTCTGGATGGACCAGGGACAAGTTTGTTGTATGAACATGATGGCTGAGTTCATTGATTTCTCGGGCCAGTATTAGGACACTTTAAAGAGACATGAGGCTGTTGATGCCTGTCCTGTCCCTCCTAAGTCACAGAGGCTCCACTCACCAGATGCTCATTTCTCATCCCTGAAGGAATCCCATCAGGACCCCCAGGTAGCTGGGACCCCGCGGTGATGGCACGCGGCAATACCCCCCTCCCCTATCCCCACATGACCCTGGGAACCCTTTTCTGGATGCTCCTCCTGTCCCCCAATCCAGGGATTCGTTGTATATTCTGTTCAATAAGGCTGCTGATCACTGCAAGATTACCATGAAGGAAGCTGTCTGTGACTCTGACTTCATGGAAAGTATCCCGAAGGAAAAGAAAAGATCCCAGTCAGCCAAGCCTTCTCTTTGCTGAACTCCATAAAGAAGCGCCTGGCCCCTCTCTGCTCACACCATCACTCACATGTTCAGTCAATCCCTGTGTGGAGAAAATGTGCTGCCTGCCTCCTTCTGACCCGCTGTAAATCAGGGGCCATCCCACCTCAGACTCCCTGGTCGTCACTACTACACGGAAAAGGGCAGGGGTACCACTGTCCTCAACGGAATCTCCTCCCGACGAGCACTGCAAGAATAATGGTATGCCCTTGGCAAGCATGTCACCACCTGTGCTGCCTTTTCCACCTGAATTGCCAACAATACCACGCTGCTAGCGAGCTACAGTGACGTTCAGTGAGGCCTCGTCCAGGACGTTATCTAAGATGTCCTTGAACCTGCTTGCACCCGCCTTTTAGCTGTGGTTGCAGAGGGGTGCAGCAAGTCACCCAGAATATTCTCAAAAATACCTGCCAAAACTGCATGACGTGTCCTTGCCCAGGGTACCCTTCTCAAACGCCACACCTGGCTTAAGAATTCAGGGTTTTAGCCGGAGACCCAGGCTACTACCATCAATAAGCCAGTGGAGGATGCCAACCTTTTTGGGAAAGCAGTCAATGAGGCCTAGGAAACCGCTAAGAAAGGAGCACAACATCTTAAAATCGCTCAATCAGATCTCGGCCAAGCCTTTCGTCCAGCAAGGTGGTTTCAACACTTGCCATCCCTTTCGTGGACAGTCTTTCTCCCGCTCTCCACAAGGATAGTATGGCTCTCCAGCCTCCACCTCAAAATGACTCTGCGGTATGGGTCCCCTCCCTCCACTTCCCCCGGTCAGTGGACTTTTAACATCTTTTACCCACACGTGGGAGGGGATCCTATCAGATCAGTGGGTACACAAGACCGTCGCCCATGAGTACTGCATCGAGTTTCTCCGGCCACATCGCTACCACCCATCCAGAATCCGACTACTGTCATCAGACCATCTGCGTATCCTGTTGGACGAAGTCCAGGTCCTGCTGGAGAAGGGCGCCATTGAAGTCGTCCCTCATCTCAGGTAAACAAGGGTATTTAGTCAATATACTCCCTTGTACCCAAAAAGGCTCTAACCATGCACCCCAGGGGATTACATGGCTACATTGAACATGAAAGATGCATACTTGCATATTCCAATGTTGCCAGCGCACAGAGTACCTCTGGTTCATGATGGAGGATACGCACTATCAGATCAAGGTTCTCCCCTTCGTCCTTGCCTCAGCCCTGAGGGTGTTTACAAAGGTACTAGTGGTAGCAGCAGCTCACCTGCGCAGGCAGTCCATCCTTACCTCTACGATTGGTTCATAACTGGAGACTTGTATGGAACGTGTCTGGCCAACACCCAGGAGACAGTAGATCTCCTATTCAATCTAGGGTTTTCTATCAATGAGAAGAAGTCCAGTCTGGTCCCGAGCCAAGTCAAACAGTTTCTGGGGTTCCTAATGCAGACAGAAGACTGGCTCGTCTTCTCCTCCAGCGAGAGGGTTCAGAACATGCTGTTCCAGATCCCTCATTATGTAGCCAGTCTTCCTAGTTCCACATGCTAGCCTATGCCCCATGCAGGAGTGGCTTTCGAGCCAATAATGCAAGGCCAGCGGCCACTAGGACGATCTAGTGGTTGTCTCGACAGCCCTCATTCAGTCTCTGCAGTGGTGGTCAAAGGAAAGCCTTATGCAGGGGAAAACATTTACCACCCCCGCAGTAAAGCCCGCTCTCACCACGGACGCATCTGTCTGGTTAGGATGCTCACTTCCTTCAACAGATAGGACCACAAGCTGTACGCTCATCAGTAGCATCTAAATCACATCTGTTGGAACTGCTTGAAGTAGCCCTAAAGGCCTTCCAAGCACATCTACAGTGGAAGACCGTTCTTGTCCTTACAGACAGTACCAAGGCCATGTACTACCTGATCAAGCAGGTAGGCACTTGTTCTCTAGGGCTATCCACAGTTTGAAGTGGGCACTCAAACACGACATGTTCCCCCTCTCACAACATGTTTATTTAATTTCACATTTATAGAGCGCGCTAAACCCAAGGGCATCGAGGCGCTGTTACTACATGTTACATGAGTTAAGGGAAGGAAAAAGACAGTTCAAGGCGGAAGGAAGGACACTGTTCAGGTGTTACACGAAGAACCAAGTTTTGAAAGCTTTCCTGAAGGCCCAGTAGAATTGTTCAGCTCGTAGTGCAAATGTCAAGGAGTTCCAATGTTTAGCTGCCATTACCGGGAAACTTGAACCTCCCGCCTTTGACCACTTGAAGGTCGGCAGGATGAGTCTGTGAGTATAGGGCAGTCTGGTCGGTCTGGAGGATTGGACCTTTTTAATTGTTCCTGATAGATATGGTGGGAACAGTTTTGGTGAGGCATCTGTGTGTGATTGACAAAGTTATGAATAGTATCTCTTCACGCAGGGGGAACCAGTGAGCCTTTTTTCTCATGGCAGAGATGTGTTCTTTTCTCAAAATGTTGAGCACTGCTCGAAGTGCGTTATTTTGGATCACCTGCATTTTAGGAAGCGGTGCCAGAGAAGAGTGTGTTGCAGTAGTCCAGCCTGGATCTTCTAAGTGGCCGGGCAATTGTCAGATCGCAGTCCTGTGAGAGGAAAGGTCTGGATGCAATGATAAGTTTCATGGCATTTGTGGCGGAAGCGGCAATGGCATTCACTGGGGTTAAGGACAACGAGGCATCCAGGTAAACTTTTAAGGTTTCTACAGTGGGAGAGGCGGGAATGGTATTGCCGTCAACATTGCATGATGCATATTGAACGTTAAGATCCTTCAGCACTGACTGAGCCTATCAGGAGGTTTTCAGTATTGTCATCGTTTAGGCAAAGATGATGCATGGTCATCCACCTCTTTATAGTCAGACTGAGTTAAGCATGGCGGAGTCTTCGTGGTAGTTGCCAGAGAGGGAGATGAGGATCTGTCTGTCATCAGCGGAGTTGGTGTAGGATACACCGATGGAGTCGAGGAGGTCAAAGGGATTTGGTTGATGAGATCGAAGCTGAAATGTTTGAGGGAGTAAAGTTATTTTTATGAAAATAACTCTCGGTCTTCTCCCCTGAACATTTCAGACTTTGCCCTTGCCCCCATGCCCTTACTTACCTGTGGGCAGGACACCTTGTGTGCCGCCATCACCAACATCCCTCTGCGATGCCGTTTCCCTTCACTTGCGTGTATGGGAACTGGCACCACAGGGTCCCCTTTTCTTTTTCTTTTTAAAAAAAATGTTTTGTTGATATTTTATTCAGTCAGGAGTGGGGGACACCCCTGCTCACATTACATTGAAGAAGGGTGCGGGGGACAACCCTGCAGCCCCCGCTGCCCTTTTTCACTGTAATGTTTTGTGTGGCATATTTGTTCAAAATCTTATGCTATGCGAGATTTTCGTATAGCCAACACTGGGTAAAATATGCCATACGTGTTTTTTTTTGTTTGTTTTTTTTTCCTGGTCTATTCGGACGGTTCAGGTCCAAGAGGGGTTTGGTGAAAATGTTATATAATGTAGGTGATGCACATGACCCTTGGGGTACTCAGCAGGAGATCGGGGCTGGGGGAGGGGGGCACTGCGAACACTATGATGGTTCTGTCTTTTAAGAAAGAGGCAATTCATACGGTGGCTTCAGGTGAGAAGTGGGCTGGTTTGATAAGATGGTGACAAAGAATCTTGTGATCAGCCAGGTCAGAGGCTGCAGAGAGGTCCAGCTTCCATTCATCTCTGATTTTGCACAACAATTTTTCATATCTAGTAGGGCGAATTCCGTTCCATGGCCTGGGGGGGTGGGGAGGGATTCCCGACTGGCACAAATCCAGGGCGTGGTTGGCTTTCAAAAAGTGTTGTATGTGGATATAAAGCGCTCTGTCTAGTATTTTCAGGAGAGATTGGACCGTTGCGATTGGTCTGCAGTTTTTGGGTAATGCAGGGTCAAGGGAGGGTTTTTTGATAAGGGAAAGTACCCATGCTTTCTTGAGCATGGAGGGGGTGATGCCCGAAGAGAATGAAGAGTTGGTGAAAAAAGGGGCTAAGGCCTGTGAGCAGCCTTTGATAGGTGCAGGGCATATGTCACCTTTACACCTTGATGGTTTTAAGCCTTTTAGAATGGTTTTGACTTCCATCTCAGTGATATTGGTAAAGTAAAATGTAGGCTTGTCTTGTCCATGGGTGTGGAGTGGGGAGTGGTAGGTGGAAGTTGACTCGTTCTAAGGGATGACTGTTTGAGGTTGCTTTTAGTTTGCAGGGTGTCTATTTTAGCAGAAGGCTCTTTGAATGTTGGAGCACCATGCCTCATCTTTAGTGAACAGTTAGTGCTGAGGATGGGGATTCCAGTTCCCCAAGGATTGTAAAGCTTTCTCTATGGCGTCTAAATCCATATCTACCCTTGCACTCTTAGATCACAGGACCAGACAAGACTTATACAGCCCAGATTCTGCCTGGTTAAGTACAGGGGGACAAGCTTCGATGTCTCTCACCCTGTCATCTGGAACAACATCCCTCCTCAACTCAAAAAATTCCAAAACATGACTGAGTTAAAAAAAAAATACCTTCCTTTTCAACACACCTTGAACCTAAAGTCACTTTCTGCCCTCCTATACAGTCTTTGTGTCTTTTTGTCTTGTTTGTTCTGTGTGCGCCTTGAGGCCCTTGGGCGAGCTGGCGCGTTATTAAAATAAAATAGTGTTGGATTTAGCATTAACTATTCTAGAGTTGTAGGTGGATTCTTTTGCAAGGATTATGGCTTTTTTGTACATGCTGGCTGCTGTAGAGAAGGAGCGTATTTGCTCTTCGCAAGGCTATTGTTTCCACTTGTTTGCATCTAGGTGCTTATTGGCTCGGAGCTCTAGGAGTTTTTGTGAATGGCTGGTTTGGTTTTGCGCAGTGCAATAGGGGCTAGGGTGTTGCTAGTTTTAGTCAGCGTGGACTCTGAGCTGTTGAGATGTTCAGTTTGGAGTATTTTGAGTAGTGGCATGATGCGTTCCTTTGTAATGTTTCTGGCGCTTCTGGCCAATGTGGGAGGTAGGGGAGGTGGAGAGGGTGTATTATGGCTGATAGGAGGGATGGTGAAGGCCACCACATGATGGTCGGACCATGGGTTAGGGGTGTTTGAGGTGACGGAGATCTGCCAGTTCACGTCCGCTATCCAGTCAAGGGTGCAGCCTTTCTCATGTATAGGGGGTGTTGGTGCGCTGTATGAGGCCAAGTGCAGAAAGGAAGCTGGCCTTCACTCTGGGGTTACTGTCATTGGGGGTAATTGAGGCCAAGATTGAAGTCACCTAACTGTATTAGTTTCGAGGAAGGTTTGATGTTGGTGCCTACTAAGTGAAGGATGGCTTCTTTAAATGAAAGCATGGGGCCTGGTGGACGATTAGTGAGGTAAATGGCGATAGTGTCTGTGTGTGATGGTCAGTTTGGCTAGGAGTAGGTCATAATTCCCTAGAGGTGAGGTTTTGAGTTGCCTGTGACGACAGTGATTCTTTGGCGATCAGTGCTGCTCCTCCACCTCTGGCATTGGGTCTACCACTTCGTAGTATAGAGTGACCTATTGGTAAGGCTAGCAAGAGGGCAGGGCCTGAAGCTATGTTTCGCAATTGCTAAAATATCCAGATTATGAGTAGTAATTAAGTCATTGATATCTAGCGTATGAGCAGGGACAGATCTTGCGTTAATAAGCGCACAAAGAGGAGAAGAGGGAGAAGGCTTTGGATTCTTGTGACTGGGACAAGGTCCTTTACTTACGCTAATGGAAGAAGATGTAGAAGTGTAGGGGGGTCTTGGGCTGGGATCGTATTTAGTGATAAGTGTTTTAGTCTTTTGGCAGAATTAGCGCTGTGGTTGTTGTGTGGGTGAGGGAGTAGGATTTTGGGACCCGGGTAGGGTGGAGATGATGGTTAGCGGCCTGAGGGTTGGAGCATGGACTCCGATGTGAATTGGCACGTTCTATCAACCGCAAGTTTCTGTATCTAGGTGTCCAGGGGAACACAATCTTCTGGCAGACATGCTCAGCAGAGACTTCGACCTACCGGTAGAGCACGAGTGGCTTTTGCAAGAGCACATTTTACTCAACGTCTTTGCAGAGTGGGGTTTGCCAGACATAGACTTGTTTGTGACTATGGAGGACGCCAAAAGCCCAGATTACGCCTCCACATACCGACAGAAGCACTCCAAAGGCAGGGGAGCGGTCTCTGGATAACATGGTCCGGGAGATTTGACTACGTTTGACCCCGCCCCCCACCTCACACTCCCCTACCCACCACCGATTCCCCTTCACAACAGGATAGTGCACACAATGCACCAGGAACCAGTCACAATGATCCTGGTGACACCAATGTTGGCTCAACAGCCATGGTTCTTCCAGAAAACCGACATGCCCGCAGAACATGCTTTCGCAAGACTGGGATGGGGGGAACCACTGCCTCCTTGCCCCCAAACACTCAATTTAGCAGCTTGGCTCCTGAACACCTCCAACTCCTTCAGAGATGTATGGACCTACTCGAGGAAGCACGAAAACACAACACTAGACATTGTTACTCCATAAGTGGAAACGCTTTATCTGGTGCAATGGTAAGAACGTCAACCCCATTCACTGCTCACCTAAAGATATTGTCCCTTGTCTTGCACACCTTTTAGATTCAGGACTTGTTTTCAAGTCCCTAAAGATCCCCTCGGCCGCTCTCTCTGCGTATACCACATCCTAGAGCAAGGTTTCATGGTGGAATATTCCTGTCATTAAGGCCTTCATGGAAGGGGTAAAGAGTCGTCACCCACCTATTTCCGACCCAACTCCCAGATGAGACTTGAATGTTGTTCTCACTAGATTAATGGGACCTCCTTTCAAACCCATGCCCAAGGCTAGCCATAAGGCTCTCACCTATAAGACTGCTTTCTAGTTGGCCATCACCTCGATAAGGAGAGTTGGTGCCCTTTCAGTTAAAGACCCATTTGTGACTATTCACAAAGACAAGCTGGTTTTGCGCACACACCCACGCTTTGCACCTAAATTCATCTCAAAGTTCCACGTGAATCCATTGTATCATAGCATTCATTGCAAATGTGCCTCTAGATTTCATTTGCAAAGCAGCAACCTGGAGTTCCGTTCATACTTTCACCCAACAGTACTGTTTAGAGATGCACTCCAGTGTGGTTTTCAGGTGGGAAAAGCAGTGCTAAGACATCTCTTTGCTACTGTTCCTTCACACATCCCACCACCATCCCCTGGTACTACTCGCTAGTCTATGCACAGCATGTGATTCGAAACGGATACACATGCATCAGAAGACATACATTACTCACCGTAATCGTATTTCTGGTGATTATATCTGCTTAGATGCACATGCGCCCACCATTCCTCCCCTCTTAGAGTAGAAGGAACATCTTAGACCTTTCTTCTGTACTCTCAAACATTCTGGAAGGCTCCCTCATGGCAGAAGGAAAACAACCAGTGGGACCTCGACTTGTGAAGGAATTAGGGTACACTACACATCACTTTAGGGATAGTGTTAGTCACGCCCATGTAGAATTCCCTTTTCTATCTTTGAAAAAAACATGCAATACTCTGCAATTACCACTTGATATCAGACTATATGCCCAGCATCTGAAGGTAAGCCGATACAATCATCAGAAATGTGTTTCTCCGGGACCACCACCTCCCAGGGGTCAAACTCAGTGGCAGTCCGCCTCAACAGAGCATCGACACAGTGCCATGAGTGGGAGCTAAAAGACAGCCAACTCAGGAAAGTGTTCACACAATGGGGACACCCGCCGACAGACTTGTTTGACACCAGGCAAAACAAAAGTATGCAAAGGTCGCAAGCAGAATTCCACTAGAAGGGTCAGTGGGGGACGCCGTCTCCATCCCATGGAAAACCTGTTTACCTATGCATTTCCTCCAATACCAGTGATCCACAAGACACTGCAAATGATGAGGGCATATTCCTGCCAATTTAAACCTAATCGCACCAAATTGGCCATGCCAAATGTGGCATTGAGACGTCCTCCAGCTATCAGAGGATCAGCCAGTCCAGCTACAAGACCACACCAACCTAATATCTCGAGACCAGGGCACAGTACTGCGCCACGACCCGCAGTCCCTGAAGAGAAGCGCATGCCTCCTGGCTTCACAGAATTTGGGCACCTAAACATACCAAACGAATGTAAGGAGATTCTTAGCACGGTAAGAGTGCCTTCCACCAACCACTCATATAAGCTCAAGTGGAAGCGATTCTGTATATGGTGTGCACAACATGTCCAACCGCTCACTGTATGCCCGGAGCAGCTTCTCCCATACCTGTTGTCTTTGGCAAAAGGCGGCCTCTCCCACTCATCAAAGTTCACCTGGCTGCCATCTCCAGCTACACCAGGAAGAGGGGAAATAAGCCTCTGTTCAGCGACAGCATTGTTAAGCACTTCATATGAGGGCTGTTTCGGTCATCCCCCACCTACCAGGAGGGCACCACCAGACTGGAGTTTAAACACTGTGCTAGCGGAGCTCATGAGGGCACCCTTCGAGCTGTTGGCTACTGCAAATCTCAAGTATGTATCGTGGAAGGTCGTCTTCTTAGTAGTTATCACTTCTCCAGAAGGGTACCAGAGTTCCAGGCACTGGCATTGAACAAGCAGTACTTGCGCGGTTCAGAAAGGATAAAGTGGTGCTGAAGACCAATCCCCACTTCATCCCCAAGGTCCCAACTGACTTTAAAAAATACTCAACCATAGGCGAGTGAAAATTGGATTGGGGTGAGCTCCTGCTTTGCATTACACTTTTTCTGCAATGATCTATTCGCGCCACCAGGCAGTAGAGTGACAGGGAACGTAAATTGATTTGCCAACATTTTGGTGCCATTTTCCGAGGGTCCAACTGTATCTCTCTAACAACTTCTGATCTCCTGTCAGTACATAACTGACCGCATCACACACATGCTGAAAGACCTCCAGCAGCTGCCTCTCCCGACCTGCATCGAGTTTAATTGCCTGTGCATTAGGGGTGTCACGGTATTAGTTTTATGGCGGTACAATAACCTTCTTGCCAAATGATGGTATATCGTGGTTAACCAATCTTAACAAATATTTTCTAAAAAGGTCATAAATTGTCAGATTTATCATCACAAACAAAACCAGACACCCAGGGCCAGAATTGGGCTTTTCAACATACTTTCCACTGAAATGCCACCCCTTGCTTCCACCAAACACACACACATGTGGAGAGGAGGAGGAGGGGGGAGGAAGGGAGGCCTGCTCCGCTGGCAAAGCAAACTGAATAGCTTTTCTTAAGTGGTCATTTAGGCTTTTAGCTCCCTCACTAGCTAATGGTGAAGATGAACATGTTGCCATCTTTATAACCTGCATGCCACAGATCAATGGAGGCTGATGGTAGTATACGCTTGTGCGCACACACGCACGCTCTATTTACGATCCAGCCTTTAGTTTACTTGAGGGCCAAAAGGTGTTCAGTAATCACGGACATCTTACCCTTTGGTATGGCAGCAGAGAACACCGACAGATGAGTGAATTTTGCAGTGTGACTTACTATATGTAAATTCAATGATAGAACCACGGAAATCCCCCATTGTCATATGTTTAGCAAACATCATCCATTATAAATATTTAAACCCCAAAGCTGCCAAGCCAAAGTAAACCCTTTTCCCTCTTGGCACTGTATTTATTCTTACTATTGCTAACATACTGATTTTGTGTCAGGCACGTGTGGTTTATGGAATGGCATTCAAAACTGCTCCAACTGATACTGCTTGTAAGATGGCACATCCAAGACTGCGCAGCACTTGCTTACTGCAGCCTTTCCAAATCAGATTGAAAAGCACACTTAACGGTGTAAAAGGTATACCGGTATAAACAATGTGACGGTTATTATTGTTCTGTTAAGTGGTTCACGGTATCTTTAACGGTATACCGTTATACCGTTACATCCCTACTGTGCATGACTTGTTATCGCTGTGTTTCTCCCTGCCTTTCTTTCTTGCTGTATTTCTCTGACTGCCTTTCTTTTCCCGCGCATCTCTTTTGCTCTTTCTCCCGATCTTTCTCTCCATTTTATCTCCTCCTGTGCTTATCTTCTGTTTGTCTTGTTTCTCCCAGTCTCCAGCTGTCTCTGATCTCTGCACTCTATATTCACACCTCTGCTCCCTTTGCTCAGGAGAGCAGCAGGTGACTGTATGGCCGGGGTGAAGTGTGAGGATGGCGGTAGAGAATTGGGATGGGGGAGCTTTGGGGATTTTCCCAGATTTCACTCTGCCATATCATGAGGTTGCCTGCGCGGGAGGGACTCTCGCTGAATGATATGAAGGGGGATTAACAGTGTGTTTCTCATTCCACCTCTGCCCTTCTCCCGTTCTTTGTCTCTCGCCGCTGCCCTCTTTTCTCTCTCGTCTCACCGTTTTTTCTTTTCCACCTATCTGCTTCTTATCACGTCAATGTTCCTTGCCCTCTTCACGTGTCTCCCTCCTCTGCATCCCTCTTTCACTCAATCCTTTTCTCCATGTTTCTGTCTCTGCATCTTTAATGCCCATTACTTGCTCTCGCTCCTCGTTATTGCTCTCATCTTTGTCTCTAATCTGTGAGATATTTCCTTATTTCTATCCAACATTCACTCTTCTTTCTGCATGTCTTTTATTATACCTTTTGAGTCTCTCTACTTTCCCTCCCCCTCTCTCTTCATTGCTGTCTGGCTCCCTCTTTTCTCTGCAGAGCTCTTGTACCCGCCTCATTGTTTCTTCTCTGCCTGGTCTCTTTTCTGTGTTCCTCTCCCGTTGTCGTGTATCTCCCTCTTTGACTGTCTCTTTTGTGAGGGGTCAGAAATGAAAGCCAGACACAAAGCAGTTATGTTTCTGGTTAAAGACTTTTATTTAACTGAAATGGGTTGGGATAATGCCTCTCTGACCCTATTCTAAAGACTAATTGCCCTACCTAAAACCAAAAACGAAGGATCTGTCTTTGTCAAGACAAGCACTGTCCTTTCTTGACACTTTCTCATAGTTGACAATTGCCTGGTACCCTTCCCTTTCGGGTCTTTTCATATGCTTGCACTTTGCTTAGTTTACTCGCCTGCCAGTACTTCTTATTTCGAGAGATATATATATATATATATATATATATATATATATATATATATATGTGACTACACGTTCAATACTTGTACATCTTTTCTTGGATTCATATTTCAAATGCTTTTACCATTCACCTTGTTTCCCCTCTGTTAGCATTCCATGCTCTTATATATTGTTAGGAGTTGCATCTGCATTCTGCTTCTGTGATTTAAAAGCATTCTTCTGATCAGTTCTTTTTCGGTAACATTACAAAGTAATATTTGCATGTGGTGTGGTCGCCGACGCCCCAGGGTCCCCACTTCACTTGGGCTGACTCACTGGCTTTGCCTGGCATCTTCGTTTACGTTTACGTTTATGCTTATGCATGTGCAGCTCTGCCACTTGCCTTCCACTCTGGACTGCCTTCTCCCGTGGCTCCGCTCCTGCTCGCCTTCAGGCTTCAGTGAAGGTGATGGTGCTTCCTCCAGCTGCCGAGCGCCCAGGAATCGTCTCGTGGTTCCTGGCGTTTCTGTGGCCCTGCTTCCTCCTGTAACGATTTCTTCCCTCCTTGCTGGCAAGTTCCTTTTCTCCGCCACACCGACTCGTGCCTCCAGCTTCCTTATGCCTCCAAGGGAAAATGCAATGTCTTCTCGTGAGCTCTCTAACAGTTTGGATTTAATTTTTAAATGTCCCACGCAGAGGTGCTTTCTCTGAACAACTGGCACGCTCATTGAGCTTGAGGCTCCTGTTGCTTTGCATCATTACCCTAATCATCCTTTTATCAGTACTTCAGTGGTTGAAGTCCACTGATATCAACTGATGCCCAGTACTTGGAGAACCTTTCTCAATTATTCCATATGAAGAACCAGTTCTATATGAAGGCGGAATAGGACTGAAAAAGGTTTTCTGGGAGCTTTTACTTTTCAGAACATGGATGAGAGCTTTGGTCTAAAGGATGTTGGTAAAAGGTTTCTCTACTTTTTCTGAAGAGGGGAATGGACACATGCCAATAGGTTATTAGGGTATTGGTTATAAGGGGGTCTTTCTCATGGGCAAATGGGGGATACTATGTCTCATCCAATGAAGTCATGACATCCTCCTGGTAGTTGTCTCCTCCCATGTGATCCTCCCTCATAAAGCTGTAACGCTCACCTGATTCCCGTAGAGGCGCCGGTCTTGACTGGGCGTATACCGTATATTCAAAGGTGATGTGTAACACACGGCTGGCTCTTTGGGCTGGACCTCTGTGCACTGTATGTTTGACTCGAAGGGTAAGATGTCTGCAGATAGAAAATATGGGATTAAGGAACTGGGTTATTGAATGTCTCTCTCGTCTTCCCTTTCTCTTCTCCTGTAGAACCCCAAAGGTTAACGCTCTCACCTTAGGTAAGTGAACGCCGTGCTCTCCATCTGCCTCGGGGCAGGGTGCTGTAACCAGTTTCTTCACTGGATAAGGGGAGCAGGCCTCTTGACTTCAGAGGACTGCTGTCCGTCGTTTACTGCACGAACGGTAAGTTTCGAGTAATTCTAATGTCATTAAAGTCTTTAGTAATGATGTTTCTTGTTTTGCAGGGTTCCGGCGATGGCGGATGACGGGCTGAAGTGAGTTGAAGATGGAGCCTGTGTGATGAATAGAAGCGCCTGGAAGCACGTAAGTAAGCGCTAGTTGCCTGCTTCATGATGCGCTCTAACTGTCTTTTTATTTTGCAGGTACAAGTTCGGAGCGGCTGCAGGGTGCCGGAATACCCACTGGGTTAGATGTGGAAAGGAGTAATGGCACGTGAGTATTAAAGTTCCCCAATGTCTTTAAACGCACCTTGTTTTGTCTTTCAGATGTGGGATGCAGCGCCGAAGGCCTCCGGAGCGTGCGAAGAGTTGGTAACTTTTGTCTTTCAGATGCCGGAATGCAGTGTGAAGACCTCCGGAGCGCACGAAGAGGAGGTAAGCCTTTGTCTTTCAGATGCCGGAATGCAGCGCGAGGCGTTGGTGACAGCCGATGGACCAGGTAAGTGAAGAGCTGTCACTGAAGACCGTAATGCTAACCTGTTCTTTCTTGTCTTTATAGGTGTTGCTGAAGACTGGATTCAGGATGGTAAGCCTTTTTCCTTAGGCCCAGGATCAGATGCAGAAGACACGATGAGCGTTCTGCTGCAGAGGATGCAGAATAACGCAAAGCAAGATTCATCCATCGGGTGTGGTTTAAATAGCCTCCTGTAGTGCTTAGGTGTCTCCTTCCACAGCCACGCCTAGGTAAGAAAATAGTTTCTGCTTTCCAGAAGAGTTCCAGTGTTCTGAATCTAGGGAGTGGCTCCTGCCCCACCCAACAGGAAAAGTAGTTCCAAACAGAAGAGGATCAGAGGCTCAACTGGCAGGCAAGTAAGCAGCATGGTCTGCTGCAGGTAAGTCCACCCAAGCATTATGAGCCCGGCGCTTCCAGCGCTGGGACTGGGCATATTTATGAGCCTGGTGCCACTGGCGCCAGGACTGGGTCCAAAAGGTCCCAATTGGGACTGGTTGGCACTCGGAACCTGGGTTATGGATCTGCTTCCAAGGGAGTTGGGAAAACCCTGACCTTTTGGAAGCAGAGATCATGACAAAGCCTCCCTCAGGGTCCGGATTAGGTAGCGGCTGCTGTCCCCTGGCCACATGGGAGGAGGTTGCCACTTGAGCATCCGTGATGACTCCATTTGAATAATCACATCTTTCTCGCTCTCTCCACTGTCTCTTTCCTGCTTTGCTGCATTCTTCTCTCTTTCGCCCCTCAGCCCCTCTTTTTCTACTCCCTGCTTTTTTCTTTGGTGGTTTCTTTGTCCCCTACTGTACCGAATCCCCCAGTCTGGCACCTGAAGACCCCCGCTTGTCTGAGATGTAGTTCACTGATGGAGATGTACATGGAGGAAGTGTAGAGAATTGTGGGGTGTGAGGGTGGAGGGGTGGAGAGTTCTCACTGACGTTCTCTTGAATTTTGGGGTCACTTTGGGCTTCATTTAAGAATCGAGGAACAGTGTCAGTGAGAGAGAGAGGACAAGTAGCCACTGGACTGACTTACTGCAAGTTCTTTTCATTACACATTGCACAATCCGTCAGTGGCTATCAGTCCAGTGGCTACTTGTCAGTGGCTACTTGTCCTCTTTCCCGTTTTAAAACACTCCTCCTCCTGGCACTTCCTGCAAATATGTAAGCCACTGGACTGTGGTGTGACAAGGACAGTCCAGGGAGGAGGGCTCAGATGTAATAAAGGAGGTGAACGATGAAGATAACAGAACTGTATTGAATTAGGGCATACAATAAATTACTGCCCTTCCAAATTGTAGTGCTGGCTTTTTACATCTAGCTACAATGTACATGTTAAGAACTATAGATCATTATGCTACACTTTCAGAGATGGTGATCTCTGATCACTTTAAAGTGTGTACAATTGCTGAAGTTTTGGCGCACATGGGCTTGCAACGCATCATCCACCACACCTCTTTCACAAATGGGGCAAGTGACTTTTGAGTGTGGCTGGTGGCCTACAACATTTTGCACCCTGATCATAGTATTGTGTAATTCTCCACTCCTAATAATTCAAATCTACTGGAGTGACCCTGAGATCCCTCCTCTTACACAGACTGATTTATTGCCCCCCCCTCCACCGAAATCCCCAGATTCTGGACCCATTGGATGTGAGGAAGGGGTAGGGGAATGCTGGGGTCTTGTTGGGTTCAGAATGGGTATGTGGGGACATCTAATCATTTGTGTGTGCCCTTATGTATGTATGAGGATATCTATGCATGTGTGTATATATCTGTGAACATATGTATAGCTTTTGAAGAGTTGCATACCTTGCATTGTCCACCATCTTGTGGTTGGTCCGCAGTGTTGAATGTAGTTTACTTGTAAAGTATAAGGTCATTGACAGGAGAGTTCCTGTTACAATATCCCCATACCCCGTGTGCAGGTACTGTGACGAATTGAGTTAATTCGTACCTTCTCCCCTATGGGGAGCCCGCCCACTGTAAGACGAGGGAGGAGAGCTTGCTCCGCAACACCCTGCCTAGGGGGGGTCAAGGAAAGTGGGACCTCACCAGGAGAGACTCCTCCTTAGGGGACAAGGACTCCGTTCCTGTGAGGAGCCAATTCAATTGATGGCATACATGGGACTATCTAACTTGTCAAATGCTTCAGAGTACAAAGACTTGACTGAAGAGAAAGTTAAAATGTGCTGTCTTCAGGAAGGAAAGTAATTTTCCCCATTTAAATGGAAAGATCCAATCCAATGTGAGAGTATGACAAAAGAAGAGTACTATTCAAATGAAGGAGAGAGGAACGCATGCTGAAGGGGAGGTACCCTGGTAGCATAACACCAGTAGGAGGCGCAGTCGCAGAAGAAGGCAGAGCCTGTGAAATCCAAACTTGCTTGCAGAGATCCGGTGGGGACGTGACCACGAAATCGCTGTGGTGGGCAGGCTGCCTGTACAATTATGCCGACATCACCTGGTGGAAGCCACAGTAAACGGCACAGCTCCCTGTCACGGTACCGCAAAGCCAGGAGAAGGAGCGAGAGATGTCTGACAAGGATGCCGGTGAAAGCAAGCAGAACGCAAAACAGAGAACTAAAGCAGGTCCCAGGCCCAGAAGAATCCAGCCCATGTTCCTTGCCAGTACGGAAGGTAACCGGAAACCCGGGAGGAACGGGAAACCAAAAGGACTCATTATGTGTTTCTAAAAACTGAAAAGCTGGGAAACACAGTTAAGGCATATGAACGGTGTTAATGAAAGTATGAGAATAATAAACAGCCATTGGAGGGAGATCGATCTAATTGAAACACTGGGAGAAACTTGTCTCAGTAGAAATAAGAAAGGCTTGGAAGTAAAGTTAAGAAACTTGAACTGCCCTAAGGAAAGGAAGAGAATAATGGATGTCCTTGAGAGAGTTAATTAAGACAAGGACACTACTACCATGGGAAGAGGCGAATGCTAACCCTGGGATAAGAGTTAAAGAGTGGAATACAACAGAGAAAGAATATGATCAACTGAAAGACAGAGAATGCTCTATGATAAGTAAACTACAAGACAAAACAGACCAGGAAGGGCTGAACTAGAAGTCTCCAGGAAAACGGAATTATCCAGGAAACTGTACTTCAACAGCTTATGCAAAACCCTGAAATCCCAGCCCCCCCGGGTAAGGACAGGGCAGAATTCGCTTAATCAGGCAGGTAACACCAGGGACCAATGGAAAACATAAGGCGATGAGCAGCGGTAAAGACAGGGCTATAAAAGCCATGTTCTCAGATACATGAATGAGAGTTATTGGGTGAGGTTGAGAGGAGAGTTGGTGGCGCAAGAGACCAGGCGACGGAGAGCGGAAGGTGGAGCGGATTGCTGAGGAGTTTTTGAAAAAGTTGGATGACAGTGCAGGTGTAAGGTGCTGTGTGTGAAAGAGAGTGGTGCCAAGCTTGAAACTATGGGGAATGTGTTGTAGGGGTCGGTGTGCGAGGAAAGAATGGTGTGGGGGAGAGAGACGGTGAGACTAGGGGAAGGGTGAATGGAGGTAGTGGAACGTGAGTGGTACAGAGTGAAGGTGAGAGGAGGGTAGTAGTGGAGATGAAGTAGATGTAATTGGGGAGATTTGAGAACAGAGGGAGGAAGTAGCAGGAGGAGAGGAGTTGGGAAGGAGTGCGAGAAGATCTGAAGAGGAGCATGATCAGGGAGTAGCAAGATAGGAGGTGAAGAGGTGTACAGAGAGAGGTGACATAAAGCAGAGCGGGAGACTACAGACATCAGACTTAGATTATCAAGGGTGGTGAGATGAAACAGACCATGGGGAGAGGGGAGGAGAAAGGGGTTGGGGAGAGGAGTCTTGAGTGAGTCTGGTACTGTGGAAACCCCATCTTTGCATCATTGAGATCCACCTTGGTGAACCAGGAAGTCGTGGAGGCAGTAAGGCAGATAAGGCTACAGCCTTCAGGCCTTCATCGAAAGACTAGGTTAGAACCAGATAATGGGGGTACCCATCTTTAATCTTCTAGCACATCGGGCTAGGGTGGGGTTGGCACACGGGAAGGGTGAGGGTGAGACTAGGGAGCCCATTAGTCTGGCCTGCCTACAACCTACAATACCTAAACCTCATATTTGGTTGCTGCAGTTATTTAAGCCATCTGTTACACCACGTAGGTCTTTTTCACACTGAATGATTCCAACCATATCGTTCATCCTCCCAAAGACCAAATTCGGACTCTATCAAGAATTTCAAAGTTCTTACCTGTATGCAAATGAAACTTGACTGATTTACATCTCTACTCTCACCCACTGCAAAATCGCTCGACTAAATATGACTGACCTCTCATTCAGTTTACACATCGACAATAGCCAAACAGTATGGTACAATCTCATGCTCCCTCCCAAGTCAAGCCCTTCATCCATGCCTCGAATCTCAGAACAGACCCTCTATCCCGGGTCGCCGCAGGCCTGGATGTTGGTCACACATTACTCAAGTCCTAGATCTCACCTTGGCCTTTCTAAAAGTCCTCCAGTAGGCTGTGGCATCACAGGACTATGAACATTTTGCCAAATCTTCCCTAATCCCCAAAAGATGCATTGAATAATCCTTTGAGCACATATCTTGTTGAAGACAGTCTACATCAACTTCCAAACTGTCCCAATCAAAGCACAACACTGAATTTTCTTGTCTCCAGAACAAGTTACTAATGTGCATGTGATTTGCCCTCTCCATTCTATTTATTTATTTATTGAGTATTTATAAGGCGCCTGTGCAGCAAATGGTGTTGCAAGGTGCCATAAGACAAAAAAGAGGGATTGGGGGACAGGGAAGAAAAATACAATAACGGTCTTACTTGGCCTTGTGCCATTCGGATTGTGCATGTGCTGTAACAAGAAGTGCAGGGGGGTGTCAATTGGGCATCGGCCGGGGCAGAATGGATAATGCTAGGGTGGGAGGGGAAGTGAGGGCAGAGAAGAGGGGAGGCATATAAGTGCAATGGGAGGAGGTGTGTGAGGGGAGGGGGAAGAAGGGCCCCTGTGGCTAGGCGAGTGGTCGGGTCGGGGGAGGCCAGGTAGGCAAGTGCCAGATGTTATATAGAATTCTCCTTCTAGGGCTAATTTCCCTCACCTAGTGAGTCCCCCAGCAGCTTTGCTGGATTTCTGGAGTTTATTTTTTCCACCTGGTAAGAGTGTACATCCTTTTTCCACTCTTACATGTGTTTTGGCCTATGTGTTGTTACTCATTGTGTGATCTTGGGCACTGGAGCACACCACTCCAAGTGCCTCTGTTCTTGTATGGGTTACACAGCACCTTTAGTGTAGTAACCCAGGGTTGTTTTTTAGACTTCCCTCTGACTCCATTTTACTGATATGATATGATATGGTATTTGTAACGCGCCTATACACAAGTGTTTCAAGGCTCACTACTGTCCCCCAGAGAAAGGTAAAGTTGCCATTTACTTTACATAGTCATTTTTACCACAGACCAATACACCCCATCTTACATGGAGTACTGGAAAGGGCTAATCTGTACCCCTTTTTCTGTCTGTACTTCCCTGAGCATTGTTTTGCTCTTTTTTAAAATTTAGACTTGGCTGGTGGCAGTGGCATCTACCCTAACTTTTCTACCGCGATTATATTAGATAAACGTGGTACTGTTCTTGGCTATTAAATTAGCCTCAAACATAAACCCGCTTCACCAAATCGTCTTTCTTTTGGCTCCGGTTTGGTTTAGTCTCCATTTCTTTTTGTTAAAGTCCTTCTTGTGTTTTACTTTGCATGGCAAACTTGGTTCGCCTTCTTTGTTCACTGTCTTTTGGCGGGCTTCTGCAGATGGTAATGATTACCACTCCTCCAGGTGGTAATGATCTGTGCCTTCATTGTTAGTGGGAAGATCTGGGGGGGGGTTTGGTACAGTAGTTGCAGTGGGTCGGTGTCGTGCATAGTTCCTCCCTCGGCTTTTATATGGGGTAATTCCCGGTCTCCGTGCAGAAGGTCATTAACCACCACCAATTGGGAGGCCCAATAGTAGGTCTGAAGGCGGGGCACTCTGATCCCACCCTCCCAGATCGACCTCTGGAGTGTGGCCAGGGCTATACGTGCTTGTCCTCCGCCCCAGAGGAGCTCCCTGAGGAGGGTCTCCACCCGGCCAAATTCCGCCCCCGAGATCTGCAGCGGGGCGTTTTGAAGGACGTAAAGGAATCGCGGGAGGGCTAACATTTTACAAAGGGGGGCTCTACCCATGAGGGTCAGGGGGAGAAGCTTCCAGTGTTGTACATCTTTGGAGAATCAATCCATGATCGGTTTGAGATTGTGCATGG
Organism: Ambystoma mexicanum; assembly: GCF_040938575.1. Classification (NCBI taxonomy): domain Eukaryota; kingdom Metazoa; phylum Chordata; class Amphibia; order Caudata; family Ambystomatidae; genus Ambystoma; species Ambystoma mexicanum. Next base: position 901,214,856 of record NC_090931.1, on the reverse strand, counting down.
TATAACTGGTAAGATCTGTTGTTATCCAGATCCTAGATATCGAAAGCCAGCTTGTTCTATGTGGTATGGACAGTCAGGTGGATCAGGCTGACCCCTACCCTTCACCGGGAAGAAGACCGATTTCTTCCAATTGATCCTTAGACCGCTAAATTCCCTGTATTGAACAAGCATCCGGGTCACCACGGGGCAGGTTCGGACAAGATCTCCCAGGTAAATCAGGAGGTCGTCCGCATATACGGATATCCGGTCTTCATGTCCCTCTGGCAACCTGAATCCTATCCAGGATGTGCTCTGGCGAAGCCATATGGCCAACTGCTCTATCGCGAGAGCGAAGAGAAGGGGGGGGGGGGCACCCCTGTCTTGTACCCCTGCCCAGTCGGAAAGAGCGAGAGGTCCACCCATTCAATCTGACCTCGCCCGGACATCTGTATATAGCAGTTTTACCCATCCCAGGAATCCCTCCCCGAAGCCTATGCTTCGTTCCATGATCTCCCAGAGGCCATCCCATCGGACCGAATCGAAGGCCTTCTCAAAATCAATCGCTAAGAGAGCGAGCGGGTCATCAATGGTGGGAGCCCTCTCTAATGCCAGGTGGAGTCGACGCAGGTTCATATGGGTCGATTTGTGTGGCATGAAGCCACATTGATCCGGGTGTATTAGGGCCTCAGCAACCTGTTGGCTAGGAGTTTGGCAAGGATCTTAGCCTCGCCATTGATTAACGAGATTGGCCTATAGGAGGTGCACTGGTCCTGGGGCTTATAAGGTTTAGGGATGACCACAATGGTGGCCTTACAGAGGTCTTGCGGGAGGGTGCCCTGTTCCCGGGCTGTCAAAAACATTTTATGGAGGGAAGATGTAATGTTGCCCCCTCATCCCCCCAGCTTCCGCCAAGTTTCAGCTGGGAATTCATTCGCGCCCGGTGTCTTCCCGGTTTGCAATTGCGCTAGTGCTTCAGCAACCTCAGTCTCCGAGAGGGCAGAGTCGAGACTCGCCCTTTGTCGTACTGAGAGAGTTGGGAGTGGTATGTCATTAAGGAGAGTTGGGTCCAGCTGCAGGGTCGGGGCCCGATTGAGTATTTCATAGAATTGGGCGAAGGCCTCGGCTATCTCGGCGTCCAATGTGCACCTTTCACCCCTTAAGGTGACAATCTCACGAACGCACTGTTGTCCCTCATCCCTTTTTTCCAGCCAAGCTAGCATTCTGCCGGCCTTGTCCCCATGTTCATAGATTCTGGCTCGAGAGTCCCAATGGGCTTGTTTAGCATTATCCAGTAAGAGGTTTCGGAGCTGCTCATTGGCTCGTTTAAGGGAGAGCTGGGTCTGTGGGGATGGGTCAAGAATGTGTTTGCTCTCGCGTCGGGCCAGTTCGCCCTCCGCTGTTGCTATGTCTTGGAGTCTCACCCGCCTCCTATTTGCCACCCAGGAGATTATGGCGCCCCGCAAGACTGTCTTATAGGCCTCCCATACCACCACTGAGTCCTGTTCTCGGTTATCATTAAGCTCGAAGTATTTGGTGGAGGCTTCCAAAAGGTGGTCAACTAGCTCGGGGAAGCCCAGATAGTAATTGTTCAATCTCCAAGTTCCAGGGGGGGGGGGGCCCTGTGTGCCAATTTCCACAAGTAGGGGTGAGTGGTCTGAGATGCCCCGGGGAAGGAAGTCGGCCGCTCGTGCCCTGTAAAGATCTGTGTGTGGGACAAAGAGATAGTCGATCCTGGAGAGGGAGCTGTGGGCTCCAGAGTGAAAGGAGAACCCTCTGGTGTCCGGGTGTAACTCTCGCCATACATCACCCAAACCCAAAGCAGAAGCAAAGTTATACAAATTCGTAGGGGTATCTGGGTTGCGGTGTCTAAGGTGAGTACGGTCAGTGGTATTGCACATGACATCATTAAAATCTCCCCCCAGAAACAGCCTATCCGGCTGGTATTTTCCAATGAGGGCCGTCAAGTCCTCCAGCAGCTCTTGCCCTAACCCAGGTGGGGAGTACACTGAAGCAAAAGCGACCCTCTCCTCCCAAAGCGTTCCCAGAATCAGCACATAGCGGCCCCTAGGGTCCTGTTCCAGGCTCTGAATAGCAAAAGGAATGCGCTTGTGCACAAGAATGAGGGTGCCCCTGGATCCCATTGTGTAACCCGCATGGAAGGCCGCCCTGTAATTCGTGCTTTGGAAATGGGCACAATTTGATCCCGCAAGGTGCGTTTCGGATAGCAGGGCCAAGTCGGGAGAGTGTCTGCTTAATCAGACGCCTTTTGATTGCGGAGCCCATCCCATTTACGTTCCAGGTGAGTACCTTCAAAGATTTGGGGCATTCAGTCGGGCTCGACTGGGGTTGTATGGATGCCATCCGATAGTTGGGATAAGAGATTGGGCGGGTGATTCACGAAGAGGGTGTCCCCGTCAGTGGTGGTGTATTGCGGTGCCTGCCCAGGGTCAATGGTATTGTACTGTCTGGACCATCTGTGGCCTCGTCTTCCCATGAACCTCAACAAACCCTGGAGTTTGCAGTACCCCAACACGAAGTACCTGTAGCCCCAACACGAAGTACCTGTAGCCCCAACATCGTTGACTCTCAAGAGTAGAGTGTCAACCTTGCGAACCCCGGTTTAGATTAAAACTAAAGAAGTTAGGGAGGGGGGGCCCCCGGTAGTCTTCTCCCAGGTGCGATGGAGATACGCCACCGCTAGCCACAATATTACGACGTAAATGACTTACAACAGTTTCGTGGCACCACCTGGCTTAGTCTGTGGTATCAGTTCGGTCTCAGACCAGTTTGTGGGATCAATCCCCCCCCCGCGGGGGCCCGCCAGAGTCGGTCCCCGGCTTCCGCCGGTTGGTTCGCTGAGGGTGGTTGATCCGGCTCCGGTGGGTGTCGTGCCGGTGGCCTGGGATTTCTGTCTCTGTTGGCTGGAGGTGCCGACCAGTCTCCCTCGATATGCTGCTCTGCCCAGTGCCAGGCCTCCCTTGGGTCGCTGAAGTGGACCGTTGTGCCCTTGTGATAGATTTTCAGCTGTGCCGGGAAGAGGAGGCCGTATTTGACTCCCATCGTTTGCAACTGCCTTTTTAAGTTTATCAAAGGATTGTCGTGCTTTAAGGACCTCCTGCATGTAATCCGGGAAAAAGGCTATCTTGGATCTGTTAAAGGTGATCAAGCCTTTGGTTTGTGCAAGGTGCAGCAGCGTGTCTCGATCCCGATAGTTCAGTAGTCTTGCTATCACCGTTCCCAGGGGAGGACCGGGCACTGGCCTACCCGTGGGCATTCGGTGGGCCCTCTCTATAGAAAAGAACTTGGAGAAGGATTGCTGGTCGAACATGTCCATCAGCCACTGCTCCAGAGAGAGCTCCATGCAGGGGCCTTCGGCTTTCTCTGGAATACCTAAAATTTGAATGTTGTTGCGACTGGACCTGCCCTCTCCTTCTTTGACTCTTCCTTCTTTGACTCTGGCCTCCAGAGTTTTGAGTTTGGCGGTGACCCCTTGAAACTGTTGTTGCACTGCGTGCAGTCCATCCTCCCTGTTGGAAATACGCTGCTCCGCCTCGCTCGTTCGTGCTGACGATTTCTGCAGGTCGTGTCGGAGGGGGGACACGTCCAGGCTGATTCCATCCATCTTCTGCTCTATCGATGTGCGGGAGTCTGCTATGGCTGCCATAACGTCCCTCAGGGAGAGTCCAGGTGCCGAGTCCTCTACCAACGGCAGCGGTTGGGAGTTGGTGGACTGCGTTGGAGGGATTGTGTACTGTTCGATTCTGTTTTGCATGGTGGGCTGTCTAGCTTTGTCCTTCCCCATGTCCGTAGCCGGGCACTCACCGCTGTATGCAGGTCTTCGTCACGGTAAACACTGGCGGTGCCGGTCTCTCCTCGTCCAGGCGGAGCAGTTCAGAGTCTGGCCAACCGATTCCTCCAGTCGGGGTCCCACGGGGCCACGCCGTAACTCCCAGCCCCTGCCGGTATTCCGGAGCTCCGTCCCCGACTTGCAACCACCTCAGAGTGCGTGGATGGCCCGGTCCCCGCTCAAAGCGCGCCCAGTGCTCCGACGGCCATCTTGGTTCGTCGTCGGGCCTCACCGGCGTCTCCTTGCCGGGCTCCCACCTCTGCAGCCCCAGTGCGTTTCAGTCTGGAATTCGCCCCAGACGTGCCGTGGGGGTATCACGCACCGGAGATCATATTTTGGGGGTCACCAGATGGTTTTAAGTAGTCGTTTATAACAGGATGGTAGGCCGCGGCAGCGGGAGCTCCAGAGGCGCACGTCTACCGCATCACGCAGTTGGCCACGACCCCTTGCCTGTGATTTTTGCCTCCAACTCCCTCTGGGTATCTCGGGTAGCATTTCATGTCACGGATACGCGTTTATTTAGTAGACTGAACTATCAAAAAGTGATCGCAACCGTATCCACGGTATCCTGTTTTGTTCATAACACCGGTTCATTCAAACACAGGGTACTTACTTTGAGACTTACGGTACAAAGTGAATTGGTTAGTTGTAGTATATTTAACGTGTGGTTTTGTTTAAAGTTTAAGAGAGGTGTTGTGTTTATAACTGATGGTTTAAAAAATAAATGTACTTATATTTTTTACCTGAAACCTTGAGTCAGTGTTTGCTTGAGTCAAATTAATTGTGGTCCCTTTGTGTAATCTCTGCTACTGCTCATATACTCTTGAGATAAGCCTGGCTGCTCTGCTACTGCTACCACTATAATTTAGTACAGGCTTGTACCAAAGGTAAAACTTGTATTGCCACCTGTGGTCTTAATCAGGTGCAGTGGTCCCTAAGGGCACTGCACAGGATTCTGCCTAACACCAGGGGATGCAGAGAGTGATGTCAACATACTAAGTGCGAGGACGGGGGTAGACCAGACTCTATAGGGATGTACACCCTGCCAGGCTAGTCAGGGGAAGGGGGCCCGGGAAGGCAAATGCAGGTTAATGAGGGGGTGGTGTGCTCGGGTAGACTGGGCGAGGAGGGCCTTGTACACTGTAGGACTCAGAAGGGACCAGTTAGCCAGTCAATACTGCAGAGTGGGTGCATTAGAAGGGGAGATGGAGGGGGAGAGGGAAGGAAGAAGAGAAAAGGAGGGTCTTGAGAAGCTTCTGGAACTTGAGGATATCTGGCTCAAGCCTGAGAGGGGCATGGAGGCCATTCCAGATTGCGGATCCTGCAGAAAATAGATATACCCCCCACTCTGTGTGGGGAAGCGTCTGATCTGCAGAGAGTTGGAGCCTAGAAGACCGAAGGGCTCTAGCAGGGAAGTAGTTGGGGAGGGGGGTGAGAGTTGGCTGTAGCAGGGACCCAGGCCCCGGAAAGCCCTGTGGATGATGCAGAGGGTCTTGAACTTGGTCCTCACAGCCACCAGAAGCCATTGGAGAGATTTTAGGGCCGGAGAAATGCAGTTCCTGGGCTTGAGGCCAAGGATAAGTCTTGCAGTCCTATTCTTTATTAGTTGAAGGGAGCGATGGGAGGATAAAGGCAGATTGAGGAAGAGGCTGTTGCAGTAGTCCAGCCTAGAGAGGACCCGAGTGCTGGTGACCTTGTTTCTTGCGGACGGTGAAGAAAGGGAGAATGCCTCTTAGGAGGTGCAGCTGATAGTGGGACTTCTTGGCAAGGTCCACAATGTGAGGAGAGAGGAGTCGAAGAGGACGCCAAGGTTTTTAGCCTCACAAGATGGTGAGGAGTCCCATGGAGGGAAGCCAGAGAGCTGGAGGAAGCACGGGTCCCAATGAGAAGGATCTCTGTCTTACTGACATTAAGGCAGAGATCATTAGCAGCGCACCATGTCTGAATAGCAGTCAGGCAGCAATTAGAGAGGAGGAAGAGGAGGCAGTGGAGCAAATCTCGAAGGAAGGAGAGCTGCGTGTCGTCTGCTTAGCCGGTCAAATAGCACAGCGAGTAGAGCGCTCGCTTTGGTATCCGTGCAGACCCTGCTGACGCAGGTTCGAATCCCAGCAGGGCCAAACTCAGCCTTTCATCCTTCACAGTCTATAAATGAGCACCACACACCGTGGGTAATAATAAGCAGCGCTCAGATACCTGAGGGTTTGTAGCACTATATAAATGCTAAATTATTATTTATTATAACACGAAGTGAGGAGAGAAGGTGGAGATCAAGTGAGCCAGAGGGGCGGCGAGAGGATGGAGCCCTGGAGCACACCACGGTTGGAAAGTGTGGTGGAGGAGAGAAAAGGGGTGAGTTGAACCTGGGACGGTTGTTCAGTGTGGAAGGTGGTGAACCAGTCCAGTGCCAGGTCAGTGATGCCAGGGGTATCACGGAGCCGATTTATAAGGGTGGCATGATTGACTGTATAAAAGGCAGAGGAAAAATCAAGAAGGATGAGGACAGAAGGAGAGTTGGAATCGAGATTTGAGAGCATGTCTTCACAGGTGTTCAGGAGAGCGGTTTCCATGCCTCTGGCTGCTCTGAAGCCAGACTGGTGGTCGTGTAGAAAACCAACAAATTCAGTGTGATCGATCAATTGGGAGATGACCAGCTTCTCCAAGAGCTTGCCCAGGAAGGGGGTAATGGAGATGGGGCGTTAGTTAGCCGGGCAGGAAGGTTCGGCAGAAGGAATTTTGAGGAGAGGGTACACACGGGAGTGCTCGAGGGGGTAGTGGGAAGTAGCCAGTGGCAAAGGAGTGATTGCAGCAATCAGCCAGACTGGGGCAAGGTAGGCAATGTTGTCCTTGATAGTTCTGGAGGAACAGGGGGGAGCACCTGTTTGGAGCAGACTTTCATAGAGAGGACTTGTTTAGAGACCTCATCCGGTCCTATGGGTGAGAAGGAGGAGAGTAAGGTAGAGGGGAGAGGTGGCCGAAGGAGGCCTGAGAGCGGGCGAGGGAGGAGGGAGGGGAGAAGTGGAGAGTTGACAGGATGTCCTGAGTTTTGGTTGTGAAGTGGGAGGTCAGTGTGGAGGACCAGGGATGGCAGATAAGTGGAGACTGCAGTTAGATTGGCGAGTTCCTTGCAGATTTATTTTTTAAACTTGTTTTTATTACATTTTGTTGTACAACCAAGCCCCCATCCCCAATCTAACCCAAAGACAAAGATTATGCATTTAATGTAGAGTTTTACATTATCTCCAGGATATGCAGACACTGTGGGCACCAGGACTCCCTGTAGTCGTCATGAAGAAATGACATGACCATTCCCCAGTCTTTGCTAAAACAGGCCTGCTGTCCCTGAACGGAGTATGTCAGCCACTCCATTGATACAAAGCTCCATATTTTAGCAATCCAGTCTTGTTCCACTGGTGATTTTGTTTGTTTCCATCTTTGTGCAATCACCATTAGTGCCTCCTGGGACCGTATAGCATTGGCCTTTTTTTGGCTTCTGGTCAGGTCTGTCTGAGCTTGACCCTTAAGACCCAGCATCACTTGTTTGATAGTGCCCTGCCCCTCCTCCCCTGCGTACCAAATATTTCCCCCAAATTGCTATTCACCTTCCTCGAATTGTTTAATTTTTGGTCACGACCACCAGATATGGCCCTAGTCTCCCACCACGTCACAGTTCCGCCAACATAAATCAGAAGAAAGAGGGTACATTCTTTTTGATTTAGCCGGGGTATAGTGCCACATAACCATCACTTTTATCCACATCTCCCGGATCTGGATCGCTCTCGTCAATTTGGGAATATCCAACCAATAACTTCTCCCATTGTTGTAGCAATATTAGGTGCCATAGGGTTGTTTCCCATTGCTCCATGTATGGCCAGTTAGGGGACTCTGGGACCACCAATAACTTATAGAGATCAGATACCAACTTTCTGTCACCTACATTAGTGACGATATATTTTTCCAGCAGTGTGATTTCTCATTGCCGCTGCCTTCACCTGCGGGTTAACCAGCCAGTGTCTAAGTTGTTGATGTCAGAATCTCTTATTTTCTTGTACCCCCCCCCAAAGTCCAATTTTATTGGTGGAATGACTTGACTTCTAGGCCCTGGGTTATATGCTGTAGTCTTACACCCCCCCCTTTCCCCTGTTGATATGCCCCCCGTTCCACACCTGCAGAGCATTGGGGGTTCTGGAATAGCAGGCTAAATGGAGAAGGGACTGTGGTGATCCCTTTCCGCATGACCTGTTCGTCCCATATTTCCTCTTCGAGGCCCATGAGCGCACTTTTGTGCATGTTCTCAGGTCTGTCTGAATATGGCAGCCAAGGTACCTCATCCAAGGGTTTCTCCACTATTGCCCTATCCATTCTGTACCAGATCTTCTCTGAGTTTCCCCTTAGCCACTCTCGTATTACTCTAAGCTGTGATGTAGTAAGTGTAGAAATTCGGTAGGGCCAGGCCCCCCCTTTATCCCGTGCGGCCATAATTACCTTCATGGAGATTCTGGGTTTCTTTGTCCCCCAAATAAATTTAAGTTTATTAATTTTATGGATATTAGTTTATGGAGGGATTTAAAGAAATCCTGCAGGCATTGGACCGGCACTGCCTGAAACACATACAGTATTTTTGGGAGGATCACCATTTTCATCGTATTAACTCTAACCAACCATGATACCTTCAGGGGGCCCGATTTGCCCAGCATTTGTCTCATGTTCACGAGGAGGGGGGACAGAGTTTGCCGTGTACGAGGAGGTTATAGATGTGGTGATCTGGATGCCTAAGTATGTGAGTCGGTCCTCTACCATAGTGAATGGGGCACTACTTCTAAGTGTGGCCGCCTGTGCGGCACTCAGGGATAGGCTTAACATCTCTGATTTCCTTGTATTAATTTTCAGGCCTGTCCCTTTCCCAAACAGTTCTTATTCTTGGGAAATTCCAGGTATGGACCTTGTGGGTCCATAATGGTAAGAATCACATTTTCTACAAACGCCATGATTTTATATCTCCCCACACGCCTAACCCCTGACCCCCTCAAACGGGATATCCTTGATTTGGTCTGTCGTTCAGATTTTTCTCAGCAGGTGCTCCAGATAAATTGCATATAACAGTGCGGACAATGGGCAACCCTGTTTTGTTCCTCTTCAAATGTTGATCTGGTGAGAGATGGAGTCCTTTAGCCTTATTTTGGGGTCCACGTAATTAGCCTGGATCATGCGAATAAAGCCTGGGCCAAATCCCATGAGTTCCATTGTTAGAAACAAAGGACCACTCCACGCGTTCAAACGCTTTCTCTGCGTCGAGAGCTAGCAGAACGGCCGGGAGTTTAGTCTTAGATACTTTTTTTCTATCAAATGGCAGACCCTTCTAATGTTGTCAAAGGTTTGTCTGTTCTTTATATATTCTGGCTGATCTGACATGATCAAGTCCGGGAGTATGGTATCCATTCTGTTTGCCAATATTTTCGTGTATATTTTGCCATCCAGATTAATCAAAGCAATCGGCCAGTATGACCTGCATTGTGTGGAGTCTTCATTCGGTTTTGGGAATAACACCATTTTGGCCTCTTCCATGCTGTCAGATTTTGGCTTGTGTCCCCAGATGGTTGTAGAGGACGGTCCATCTCGGAGCAAGTGTGGACCGGAAATGTCTTGTAGAAGACCGCAGTATAGCCATCCGGCTCAGGTGATTAGTTAAGCCATAGTTCCTTGATGGCATGGGTCACCTCGTCCTTGGTTATCTCAACCACTAGGCGTTCTCTAGTTAGCAGCGTCATCTTATTGGGGGGGGTGAGGGGGGGAGAATGCAGGTAATTTGCTTTGTCTTGTGATTTGGGGAATCCAAGGAATATAGTTTGAAGTAAAACTCCTGAAATTGTTTTATTATGTCAGGGGTGTTTGTAAACCACTTCCCTTGTTGGCTTTTGATATGGATGATAGTGCGGTTGGCCCTTTTTCCTCTAAGATATCTGGCCAGTAGGCTATCTTCCTTGTTCGCCTTTAATATTTTTGGCTGGCATAGAGGAGGGCTCTCTCTGCTCTCCTCACATATAATCTATCCAATTGGCCTTGCACACTTCTATATTCCCGTTTATTTACCCTGCTGTGGTTCATTGCCATGCGTGTCATGATCTTTCAGTTTGGCCTCTGATCCTTCCTCCAGCATTCTTAGCCGTTTTTCCCTTCTCACCATTATTAATAGATGCCCCCTCATAACCGCTTTAAAGGCGTCCCACACTATGGCCCTTGCCATATCTGTGGTGTCATTGTTGGGAAGTATTCTCTCAACCCACTAGGACATTATCTTTTCGTATCTCCATTGGGAACGACCAACTCCAAAGCTTATTGGGTTCGCCCTGACATTGCATGGATGCTACTATTGGAGCATGATCTGAGAGAAGTATAGGCCCTACCTCTATCTGCCTGATCTTACCTATTGCAGTGGCAGATGCCCAGATGTAGTTGAACCTTGAAAATGTTCGATGTACGTGTGAGTAGTATGTGTACCCATCCGTATCCCCATTGAGAGTTCTTCAGACATCTTTTAATGTCTGGTGGTCTATTCTATGCTTCAGGATGTTTGAGGGGGTCACCTGGCCATGATAAATCTTTGCACTGCAATCCTTGCGTGGATCCCATGCCATGTCACAAACTCTAAGTTGGATTATTTTAATGCCCTTTTATCAGGCATTTAAAATATCAACTCCAATGCCTACAGGTGGCCCAGAACTCAGCTATACGTATGATCTTTTCTTTGTCACAGAAAGCTTCCATCTCAGAGTTCTGGAGAGGTCTCTATTGGTTGCCTGTATAACGGCGGATAGAGCTCAAAATGTTGTGCCTTGTTTTCAAATGTATTCATGGGTTTGCTGCCACATACCTGATATCCAAGAGTCTGCCTTACCGTTCGACACTCACTTTACGATTAATCTGACAGGGACTATTAATAGTTCCTCCATTTCGAACATCTACTTGGGGAGATGGACAGTTTTCCTTTCTGGGCCCTCGCACCTGGAACTCCCTCCCACAAACTCTGTGTGAAATCCATTCCTTATCCAGCTTCTGAAAGTCACTAAAAACCTACCTGTTTAACTGAAACTTCCTGGCTATATTAAAGAAAGCTGTCCATGTTTTCGCCTACTCATATTTACATCTGCGCCCAGATGCAGTTTTGCTAGGTTCCACTTGGGATATGTGCATTAGAAATACATAAATCATGTTCCGGTCGCCCATTACAAATATTTCCCCTGAGGCAAAAGTCTCCAGCGCGGCCAATGTAGATTTAAGGAAACTGTCCTGGCCCGTGTTCGGGGTGTATATTGAGGCTATTGTCATAATGTGTCCCCATCTTGAATTTAACAAATTGGGATCTGCCTCCTTTTATCTCCCTTAGTAGGCAGAATACTGAGTTCCTGTATTTTTCTAAATGCTATGAGGGTTCCTCCTGTTTTCCCCTCAGCACTGGCTTGATGCAGAGTGGGATATCGTCTCAATTTGAGCCTTAGCATGTCTTGTTTACAGATGTGGTTTTCTTGGAGAGCTATTGCCTCCGGGTGTTCTCTCGCAAGGTATTGTTCGTTTCTTCCACTTAACGCGAGGGAGCTAAATGCCCCGGTTATGTCAGAAGCTTAAAGTGTGGTGCCATATCACATTCCGTCCCCTGTAATCTGGTTTTGTCTGCCCCATACATTTTGGCGCATCCACCGTGTTGGGATTTGGGGACCCCTCACGCTGCCCCCTCATGTCATACCTTTGGGTGCCTGTGGATCTGGTTCTCCCCTCCCAACCAAAAATTGACCCACCCCCCTGACCCACCTTCCCCTCTTGTGCAAGCCAAAGTTTCTAACTAGTCCAGGGATACCATTTACTCGGAATCGGCTCGCCTATCAGACCCAGAGATATTGTAGGGAATAACTAACCCCTACTACAAGCCCAGAGACCCCCTCACCCCCCACCATCACCTTTACCCTCCCATCACCCCTGTTTGCCCGTCCCTGTTGCAGTCCCGGCCGAGTCGTAAATATATTGGCCATCTGTCATCTTTGTGGATTCACACTTCGTGGCATCTTATGCCTGTGGTGCATATTTCGCTTCTGTGTGACCTTTGCTTCACAGGGAGGACCCCAGGCTTTTCCCAGCCGAGGCTGCATTTCCATCCCTCGTTTTCGTTGTGTCCTTCTGAAATTTGCTGTGGGATTCTTTTCTTGTCAGTTCTCTTGTCTTGACCTTTATCCATTCCCCGGGTTTCTTCCTTGGTGGGGCCGGCTCTCGGCCGGTTCAGCCTCTTCTTCCAATTGTAGTATGGACATCCCCTCCTTGCAAGTTGTAACTGTTGTTTACCCTCCCAGGTAAACAGGAGGCCAAATGGGAATGTCAATTTATACTTTATTTTTGTTTAGTATGAGCCCTTGTCACTGGGCCCATTGCCCGATGTTTGCCCAGTGTTTATTGCGCTATGTCCTGGAAGAGGAGTATCTTTGCCCTGTTCATCCTAATTGCTCCAGCCGTCCATGTGGCATAAATGATTTGTTCTTTCTGATTGTAATTAGTCAGGGCTGCTAGTACGTCTCACTATGGTGCCTGGTTCGAACCTCTTAGGGCCCACCCTATCTGTTTAGTCAATTGGGATTGACACGTCCCACTGACTGGCCAAAATTTCCATAAAGATATATTGCATCGACTCCTTAAAGTCCTTATCCACAATGTTTTCCAGAATGTTCTAAATGCAAATATTTAACTTCCTGGAGCGATTCTCAAGGTCCCTGCATTGTATTTCTAAACTTAGTGGCACTCTCGACAGGTTCGCCAGAAGTTCACCAAACTTCGTTTAATTTTGCATCAGTTCCTGTATGGCATGTTCGTTTGTAAAACCAAAATCTGGTAACTGCATTGGAAACCAGATAAGAGACCAACAGACACAGATGTGAGTATAAACAACACATGTTTATTCGCTTCAAGCAGACTCTGGTTTTACACAGCAACAGCTGCGCAGAAGTGAGCAATTTACAGAAAGAAAATGACATCCTTTTATGTGCTCCAGTTTACATGAGTTCTGCTGTGAGTGTGATGTCATAGATGACAGAAAGTTTTACAGCTCCATGCTACGTATAGGGTTTTCTGTTAAAACATCCATACATACATTTCTGAGAGTTATTTCCATGCTCTGTATGTGCTAACTTCCTGACCTTGCAAGACAACCGACTGTTTGTACTGCAAGGAAAACATTCCTACCAACATTACCTTTGTTTTTATAACCGAGGGTTACTTGCGCAGCAGCATGTTCTTACAGTTTGTTTAGGGTATCCCTTTCCTGGTACAAACAGGACAGAACAGACGACAACATTTTGATTGCACTTGTGCAAGTCAAGGCTGTAATAACAATAAGCGAATTTCTTTGCTTCAACAAACTCAGCACTCTTGTGCAGTGATTTCTTGAAGCTCCAAATAGGAGATTTTGTGAGATGGAGTGAGAGCATGAAACAAAATGGGAAAAGCTTAAGGCTAATCTGAAATAAGTGCATTTTCACAAACCCTCCTTTTAGCCTAAGCTAAACCATTTTGTTATACATCATCAAATGCGTGTATATCGATATTCATTAATTTCTGAATTTCTATATCCTGCATAATTAGTGCATTTGTCACATTCCCAGGGGACCTGCATTCACGCTGTAAGTGTTTCAAAAGTTCTTGAACAGCACTGGCATAGGATAGATCCTAAAGTAGGTAAGCATTGTATGCAGAAATGGCAGAGTATGGCAACTGGCAATCACAGCAAGGACAGTGATGTCCAACCCCATGTGGTAAACCAATTCCAAGGCCAAGTACCGATGTCCCAGCTACCTTCGTTAACGTGAATTTCGGACCCCAGTGTGCGTAACCTCTTAATAGCCTGAAACACATTAGGGGAGGTATCTGCTATGTAAGCGCAGCAAGATGAACAAACCATTTTGTATGGAAGCAACGAGGCCGATGCATGTGTCCGTGCAGAAACCTAGCTTGAGAATGGATTTATCCCAATGATATGTGCAGTCCCCTAAATAACTAATTTCTTGGACAAGATCAGAGCACGAATATGAGCTGACTAAATTACAATCTGATATGGGGATGAAGTAAAAATATGCCCTTTTGGTTTTGAAAAAGACTGAGATGAAAGCCGAAACACGCGTCACAAAGTTCTAGGGCAATGAATTGACTGTACAAAATTCACAAGTATATTTTTATTTTTGCAACAAAACTAAATCTGTGGCACATTTTCTTTGTGTGGAATAAGTTTCTGTTTCGAACCACGAAGGTGGGGATTCTTTGGCTCCTCTGACTACACCACACTCCTTTTTGCAACACATAGACAACGTAATGAAAGTCGCTGAGCATAATAAATTGCATCACAATGAAAAACAGTATCCCACGCATAAACATTTTGTATACCCCTCCTCTTTCAGCTAGCATCCTATTTTGAAGTGCAACCAGCCTAATAGCTCTGTTCTAATGTCATATTGAATAGTATATCGTTTGTCTCATTAATCGTTCATTAAATAAAATGCATTTTCACATGTTGGCATCCGTCCGGGCCCCCAAGCTCGCAAAGTCCCTAATCATTTCTTGCATGATCTGCTTCATATCAGCCTTCATGTCAGCGTGTTGCTCATGCAGGGACTCAGTCAATTTGGTTTGAATGTCCTGGAAGCATTGCAGCATCTCTTCCCTGCTCATCACCATGTTCAGGGAGCTGTCTGGTCCTGCTTACGTTTTCTGCGTCTCCCTTAAGGTGGTTTGACTTTTCCTTCTGCTCTCTTGTTCCCAGCACTGTTTTTGGCTTCCCTCCTGTGGTCCCCACTGTGTTTTTGCGGTGTTCGACCCCTCCTTGTGTTTTATTTCTGGGTATTGGGAGCTTGTAGTGGCCCCTGCCTGTTGGGCCACTTAGGACCGGGCTTCGTAGTTGATTCTTGTACAGTGCAGTGTTGTCTATAGTGTTCCCCTCGCACCAGTGGTTTTGTGCCAGTGGAAGCGATAACTGCCTCCAGTGACCTCTCCACTCCAGAGGTATTGTATATGCAATCTGTGAGGAGCCTGCCTTGCCCCTATATAGCACCCCCCTTTTTATGTTAACTGTGTAGCACCCTCTCACTGCTGCTAACTATGAAGTCATGGGGGTCACTGTTCAGACATGTATGGAGGCACAGCGCCCTCCTCCATTTGTTGGGCCCCTGCTGTGCTCACTTCACGTGCCGGCTCTAGTAATTGCCAATCTGTCCACAATTTTACAATCCCTTTGCTGGTCCCTCGCCCCAGTGCCTTACCAGATGAAATCTGCCAGGCCTCGCTGGAATGTGCCTCTGGTTTGTAGCAGTTGCTGGAGCGTCACACTCCTGGGCCCGTTACCGCTGGTGTCGGCAGACTTTCCCTGCTCCCAGCACCCACTGGGGCTGCCGGCAAGGACACCAACATGCTGCCTCCTCACACTGCGGGCATCTGCATTCCTCTTGAAGCCGGTGATCTGGCTACACTGTTGCTTCCCTATTGGGCTGGGAGCAGCTCACGTCACCTGTGGGCATCCCCGCTGGGGTTCTCTGCTCTGCCAGGCCCCGCTCTGCTGTCTCGCTCTGTAGCAGGGATTCCTATTGTGCTGATCACATTTCCATCATACTCGTGCCATATTTCACGCCTTTGCAGCGAGCCGCATACCCAGTCTGCATTATCCGACTCAGATCGGGTCTTTTCAGTGTTGCTGCTTTGTAGAAGGGCCACAGGGGAGCGGAGCACACACTATGACGATGTTCCCTCCCCGGTGGCCATTTTAGGAGTCCTCTTCCTTGCAGATTTTGAACAGTTCAGCCGTGCTGTTGGTGGCCCCAGAGATGCAGGCTTGGATATGGGCCCTCTTCTTCGTGCAGATGGGGAGTCTGTATTGCGTTTGGCGCAGAAGGTCAATGACCTGAAGAAACTGCTCTTCAAAGAACATCTTGTCACAAGCTCCCCTCAACGTTTTCCCCACAAAAGCTCCCTCTACTCATCCCAGCAATCTCTGCTATTCTATGCCTGTTCTGTTGCTTCGAAGCTAGGTTTGCTTTTTATATAGCAGATACACTCTTGCCCTGAACACCCTCTGCTGGCTTCCATTGAAACATTGCATTGACTTTAAGGTTCTCTTTCTGGCCACTGAACGAGATAAGCTAGTATTGCCTCACTACTGGCTGCCAACTAGATGCCTGTATTTGCCCTCCCAAATCTGTAGCTGCTCGGTAGCACCCAAGGGGTAGCCAAAACAAACTCACCTGATACCAGCCAACCAGAAACCTCAGATCCAGCTCTGCAATCCTGCTTGTGATCCCCCTTTCAACCTTACTAGAATAGGAGGCTCCTCATTCTCCAGCCTAGCTTCGACAATCTGGAACACCATTCCTCTCATCACCCGCTTCTTAAGGACCATCTTTCCTTCAGAAAGGCCCTCAAAACTTCCCACCCGCTACCTGATTAACCCATCTCTGGATCACATCCATATGATACCAAGCCACGTCACTGTGTCCTCATGTTAGTTACGTAACTCAAGTGACCCGTAGACGCCCATGCTTGTGACCTGTCCAGAGCAGCCTGACCAGGACGACCGTCTGGGGGCTGAAACATGGGCTGCCCCCCCAAAGACTGCTCCAACCCCCTTTTACCACATTTGCACGCTGAGCACCCGACCATATAACTTGCACAGATAACCAGATTGGGGGTTTGCAAGCAATGAGCACAGCCTTTACTGTCCTCTTGTGGAGCCTGCCGGGCAATGTATTGCACCTAGATAGATCCGGGTAGGGGGGGCAATGTACTGCAATTGGATGGATATGGTGGGGGGGGGGAGTTTGTTGCATCTGGATGGATTTGGGGGGTGGGCAGTGTGCTCTGCCTGGATGGATCCTGGTGTTGGGCAATGTGTTGAACGCACATGTATCTAGGGGGTGGGCAATGTATTGCACATAAATTGATCTGGGGGCAGGAAATGTGTTGCACTCAGATGGATTATGGGGTTGACAAGTTGTTGCACAGAGAATCGATGCAGGTGGCCATTGTATTGCGCAGGAAGTAGTCAAGAAAGTGATGAACGCATTGAACCAGATGGTCCGGAAAGATGGCTAATATCTAGCACTTAGATGATTTAGAAGTGTAGCCAAGGTACTGCTCTAGGCAATCCATGACGGTATAAAACGTGTTGTACTTAGAAGATTTTGAGCGGTTGGCCAATGTGATGCACTTAGAATATTTCATGAGGTGACCTGGGTGTTGCTCGCGCTCAGAAAAGTCACAAGGGTAGCCAATATATTACATTGATTGCAGCTATTGCCCCTAGAAGATCTAATGTGACTGCCTCCATATAGCACTTGAATAGGTTTGGAGCTTGCCAAGGTACTGCACCTAGTCAATTCTAGGACGCTAGCCAATCTATTGATTCTAGGCGACTGCAGAGCGGTTCTATTGCATGAAATGCAGATGTTGGCAGAATGCAGCCTTTATGGTCAATTTGGGAGTAGAATGTCGCCTCTTTATGATAGCTGGATGGATGGAGAATAATGCCACCTTAATTTTCAAACCAGATGTTCGTAATCCAACCAAATCCAGCAATTCTAGGCATTCCTTTTGTGTATAAGCATTGCATTTCCCCTCTCGCACCCCACGCTTATGGATTTAGCTAAAGCACGGTCGCACTCCCGCACGCATCTACCTTCACGCACAACTCGAATGACACTTTGCACAACACTTCTACCATAAGAATGTAGCTACCTTTCACGACAAATCGAACTGTAGCCACACACATAATTGACTATCCTCTTGCACACCCCCTCCAGTTAATTCTTGAGTGTACTTTGATCCTCCCATCCACATGCCAATTAGACATGGGTGGGTAGCAGAGACTTGGCCACCCTCATAATCTTGAAGGGCCATAATTCACACGCATAATGGCACCATCCACTCTCCCATACTTGGACTTCAGTCCCTCCGAGGGCGTTCAGCCTACAGCGTGTTGGGACCATAGCTATGGTGAAAGGCACTATACAAATGACAAAAATTAATGAATGAATGAAGAAAGTGGGGCCTGAAGCTAATGTAGTTGCGCCCACCACTTTGACATCAACATCTTTAAATGCCCAGTGCTGGATGGGCATTTACAGAGAGGGCATTTTACAGATTTTGTGCGGGCCTTGCCTGCTCAGGCCGTAGCCTCTCTACGCCGCTGGGTAGCACTAATGCATGGGTTTTTGCAAGAGCCTCCTACACAGTTTATGCTCCTCTCTGCAGATCTCCCTCTTGCACCCTCTCCAACCAGAAAATATTCAGATTCCTTATTCCACACCTGCTCAGATAAATCTGTGGAGCCTGAGATGCTGCCCTCTCGCCAGTAGATTTTTCTCATAAGCCACTTGCTTTTGACTCTGAAGCAAACTTTTGCTAGTGCCTTACAAAACCCGATATAAAATAAAATGGATACTAATAAGCTGTGCATGTTTACTAAAAACCTCTAGATTGAACACCTTGTTGCTTCGTAGGTTGAAGGATAGTTTTTCCGCTGTCTAGGTAAAACACTTTTTTTGTTTTTATCTCATTTTTGTTTAAAATCTAGCTATGAGGGAATGCATGAATGAAATTACCGCCTTAACATCTCTGTCTGTAGTTGGAGATTCAGCCAAACCCCCTTAGTTGATTACCACCTAGTTGGCATTTGAATGCGGGGGGATTTAGAAGAATGTAATTTAAAATCAATTTACGTGTATTCCATGATTTCTTTTGCTCTTTAGACTGCTTTTCTGTTTATAGCTATGTTAGTCTGTGAAATCGTATTCTTATTCTGACAACCAACATTGTTTTCAGTAGGGAGAAGTGACAATTGGAGCAAATACTGTGTTCCAAAGTTTACTTAATTCTTTGACTAAAATTAGGCAGATATTTTACAGTATCTTTAGTTAAACCTGATATTCTATTTGCCTAGAATAGAAATGTTGAAAGCCGTATGGCCGATGAATACTTATTTTTACTGTCTACTACTCAAGTTTTTGTTCTACTCAATAAAGCTTTGAGGTACACAGGACAACGTTTTGAGAGGTGGACAGCTGGCCAATGGCAAAACTGCAACATGCGATGGGTTATTTGTTATGAACAATGTGTAAAATGAGGGACAAGTGCCACTGGGCACCAAGGCTCAATTAGTATTACAAAGCCTCTTTCACAGTGTTTGTGAGCCATTTGTGTATAAAATAGGCCCATATGGCAGCCATACAAATGTCCATGGAACTATCTGTGCACCTTTGAGAAACCTTACTGTGTGGACTTCTCCATTGCTGATGCCTGGTTTGGCATCGTGGTCAGAAGGATTAAAGCTATTATGTATTGTCGCTTGGGAACGCATTTGGGTGAATCTTTGATGGGTGTATCATATGAAACCCACCCACCAAGAGCGTGGTGTTGTAGAATCTGTGATGCGTTTCTTTTTTATTGTTCTTTTATTGGTTTGCACTTTTTGTGCATTTTTCCTCACTCTATTTTTCTTTTATAAATGTGATGTGTTGGGGGGAGGGGTTCAGAGCTGTATGTGACTACATGAGGGATTGGGGGAGAACACAATTTATATAAAATGAAAAATTAAAATTGTACTAGCATATCACGGAAAAGTGTGGGAACAAAGTTCACATGAATGAACTAACAATAATAAATAGATGTCGAACCGTAAAAAAAAATCTGATTTGTTTTCAGTATCCTCTGATACTACTGTAAGAAACAACATATGTGCCAGTCTGTAATAAAATCCTCCAGAAGCTGTCCATGGGTGAGGCATCACAAATGATTTTCTGCGTGGCATTCCGTGAAGTCGAAAAAAATGTGTATCAAAGTGTAGAAGACCAGGAATATATTTGAACACCTTTCAAGCAATATTTTAAATTCTTATTGGACTGTATTTCACAGGAGAGAACCAAAGAGACAAGGTTCCCTGCTAGACCCTTAAGGTAGTGATGCTGGGTGTTACACAATGCTACGTCCGGATCTCCCACTATGCCCTGATAGGGTGGCAAGGACTTGTCCCCTGAGGTACCAACAGTCCTGTGTCCATTTCGTAGAGGAACTCCCAATTAGGGAGCACTGAAGTGCCACTTCAGGCAATCTTATGGAGCAGTCATTTTCATACGGGTTGAGACCGGTTTCAAAAACCCCTTTCAGTTCAAGCACCCCAAAAGAAGGCTGAAAATATAGATGCAAGTATCCTAGTGGTACAGGGTTCGCCAACGCAAATATTCAGCATGTATGCGGGCACCCTGCGTCTTGATGTGAACTACTGACTCTGGTTCACTGACACTTTGTGTTTCCCATAGGGTGCATTTCAGCTATGTTGCCAGTGGCTGTGACAAAGGGAACGCTGGAGTTTTGCAGCATCTGTGCAAGCGTTCTTTTCTACAGCATGCAGATGGTGAACCAAGGAACTAAGATGGTGGTTCACTGCAGGGCCCAATTAAAGACTGATTCCTTGAAGACTAAACTGTGAAATGTATCCCAGCTCGAATAAAGTTAAGATATACAGTGGGCCCTCAAACAAGGAGGGATGGCCGAGGGGTATAAAAGTGATGCAGAGTCAGTGTTTGGTGGAGAAGGTGGGAGTAGGACATATGAGATTGTTTGAAGATGAATGAAAGGTGTTCAAGTTGGAGGAAGCTGGAAGAAGGTGAGCAAATGTTGAAATGAGGAGGGGAAGGTAATCAAGGTTGAGAGGAGAACCATAAATGGGAGTAGTAATGAGGTGAAGATGCCCGGTGTCACAAGGAGGAGGTGAATGAGAATGAGGCGGAGAGTAGAGAAGACAGGAGATCAGATAAGACAACAAGGGACGAAAGGCAGACGCTATTCTACAGTGGGGCTGACGACAATGTTGGGGGAGTGAAACTGAAAGGCCGAAGAATGGTGAGAAAGGGGCAAACGCATCCTAATGCTGAGAGTTGTGACGAGTAGGAGTG
The DNA here is from genome assembly GCF_040938575.1 of Ambystoma mexicanum. Classification (NCBI taxonomy): domain Eukaryota; kingdom Metazoa; phylum Chordata; class Amphibia; order Caudata; family Ambystomatidae; genus Ambystoma; species Ambystoma mexicanum. The sequence goes on along the minus strand of NC_090931.1, from coordinate 901,194,066 downwards.
GAGGTACAAGCACATGGCTGGGGCTGTATGAGACCATTGTGAGTTGACAAAGTGGACTAGGATAGGATGGTCAACAAAAGAGCCAGGTCTCCAAGACAAGAAGATGGAGAAAGCAACCTAGCAGGAACTGTACGGGGGCCTACGTTCTGCTGGAAGGTCTGGGCACCATTTCCACCTTGCCCAGCACTAACCACTACAGCCTAGCGTGGGTGAATGCAGGGTTCAAGATCTAAGAAGGGGGTCTCCTAGGAGTCGAGGAGGACATTGATCTATAGACCAAAGAGACAAGAAAAATTGAATTGGTACACCCAAATACTGTGATTGACTAAGAAAGGAAATTATATCCTGGAAACGGATTACAAAACCCAGAGACTGTTTTGTTAAACAGCAATTATGTTGGTCCAGACACTGCATTGGTTCAGTTTCAAATTGAAAAGATTGAGTTGCATTTGCTGTAGTTGGCCCTTTTTCACACAAACCGTAATAAACCATTACTTTTCAAACTTAAAGTTGTGCGCAAGTCTGGCATTGTTCCCACTTGGCTTAATTGCACTGGCTTTTTATCTTTGTCCTTTCTTTGCTCCTTTTTAGTTCTCTTTAAGGCTGTCTTTTTCACAGGATTGCATTTGGTTTTCGCTGCACCTTTTAAAATGTTCTAGACACTTAATCACATTGCTTTCATGCACTAGTCACTTTGCAAGGTTCCGAGTGCAGTGCCACTCAAAGTCTAAGCACTTTACTGGGTTATCAGCAACCTGTGATGTGGGGCCCTCTCAGACCTCTTGGTGCTCTGTAGGATTCTCTGGAGATTCTGCAAGTATCTGTAATATCGCTGCATTGAAGCCCGGTATTTGGAGTCCAAGGCTCTGCATAAGCCTTTCAGTGAAGCAGCTCAATGCTTCCTCTTTCTGCTCCAGGACAGAATGACTGTCTTTTTCCAGCAGTCTGTTCTTATGCTCTTCCACCCAAGCTCGTATTTGGTAGGGACCTTCCCTCCCCTTTCCAGCTCGCTCTATATTCCTTACCAGCTCGCTCCATATTCCTATCCTGCTCAATTCTTAAGGCTCCTGTCATCTACCCATGGAACGTCATGTGATATAAAATGTCGGCCATTTTGAATTTTGTCAATGGCGCTTAGTGTGTTAGAAGCCACAACCGCTACTGGTACTTTGGGGGAGGTGGGGCAAAAAGCTCCCTGAAAGGCCAGTTTCAAGGTTACTTGTTTCCCTTTGTGGGGAAAGGGCTGATTGTCATTGTGTAACCCCTTCAGAAACGAATTTGTTCAAACCGCCTAAGGTAAGTGTATATTCTCCTGCTTCTGAGATATGTTGTGTTTTTGGGCCTAATGGACTAGACTTTCTGCCTTTAAAGGGACTCCCATGTTATACTGTCCACTACTTTTTGAGTCCTTCTGGTCCTTACTGATGCCTAAGGTATGCTTCAGAAAGAGCATTTCACTTGTTGGTTTGACCTTTCAAAGTAGCTGTACTCATTTGACAAGCCTTGTTTGCTCTACAGATGTTCACACTGAAGCAGTACAAGCAGCTTTGGCCAAATACAAAGAAAGGAAAATGCCTATGCCTTCAAAGCGTCGAATGACTTCTGGACACCCTTCAGTAGAAACCTACACTCCTCCAGGTATGTAATTACTGAGCTGTACTAGCCAGGTCTCCAGCAGCTGTTATCACGGACTTGTATAACCATGGCGTACACCACCACATATTTAATCACGAACTAGCACTGACCGTTACAGAAGTTGACAATTGTGGTGAGGTCATGTAACTGATGCACTTGACGCTAGGTTTCAGGGTTGACTAACACTTCTGTTTGTAGTAGTAAAAAGGTTTTGGGTTGGAATAACCTTAAAAAGGTATAATTAAACTGGCATTTCCTAAACCAAACTGTCTACGAGAGAGCTCAACACAAATGTGGGATGTTGTCTTCAGGTGTCTAACACCTAATCTTGACATGACCTTATTTCTCTTGAAGCACACTAGTCTACAACATAAATATCCAAAAACTTTAGCCAATGAAAACTACAAACTCTAATCTTGATGAGTCCTGTGGACGCGGGGCTAGACCTAATGTAACACAAAAGCTCCTATGATTAGCCCAAAATAGAAGTCTTGAACCTACTCTTCAAAGGACTGTCCCTAATCTAGAAACAACAAAAGCATCTTTCTAGGAAGTCATTCAACCATTACTTACAGGTGCGGCTCCTTTTCATTCCAGCCTCTCTGCTTTGACTGGTTTGTTCAGTTCTCTCAGGAATTCAGGATCTCATGAATTTCTCTCTCATTAGGCTTTCCTCAGCCTAATCTGTCTTTTGATCTTCCACTAGCCCTTTAGATTCTCAGTCGGCCCGCCTGGGCTCAGGCCTCAACAGATACATCTTGGTCTTGGGACCAGAAACCTTCAGTCTAGCCCCACACCCAGGATTCAGCTGTATTTGTCGAGGTCAGAAATAATTAGGAGACATACATAGGTGTCTGTTTGCAAGCGACAATGCACTGCTCAGTACTACTGAACTTGCAGTACCCCCCTATTCTTCAGAATGTTTAACAATCTTGTTACAAGCAGAGTGCAGTGATAACAGCTCTCTCCAAACCCCGCACTTCCAGAACATACATCACAGGCATGAACTGCCCAGACATTCCAAGGTAAAGTGAATCTGTAAAGCAAGCTCAAGATGCGTTCCCAGAGACTAACAATAGCAGATGAATGGAATGTATCCTTCAGGAGAAGGAGCCCTGCTGTGATCAGCCAGAGAGAGCCACATGGGGCGAATGCAGCAGGGCAAAGGCAAAAACATGCTGGGAAGCGAAAGACCACAGCTGAATGACAAAAGCTGGAAAACATAATTACAAAATGCAAACTGAACGTAACATTACAATAAAACATGAACTAACCGAATCATGTGTAGCCCCCGACTATTGGAAGGCGCCACCTATCATAGCTGTGCACAAGAAAGGGGCTGAGAGGATCCTGCTAACTAAAGACCGGTCTCCTTGCTTGACGCTGTCGGCAAGATCTGTGCAAAATCCCGTTCTATGTAGGTGACTGGGCAGACGATAAAAAGATAATTGGCTATCTACTGGCCATTTTTCTGTCTCAACTAAGTGCAGTTGATCAAACTTTTAGGCTTTTTTTTTTTATTACACCAAAAATGTTTTGCTGAGGAAGATGTACATGTGCATTATTTTTATTGACTTGACATGTTCCTTTGATGGTGTCCTGACGGATAAACGGTGTGGAGCTCTGCAAGAATTAGATATCCCCATTCAATTATTTCAATCAATCAAGAGTCTTTATAATAACACGGCTAGAGCAAGCTGGAATTTGTCCGGGGATTCAACCGTCCTCTTTGATATTAAAATTAGGGTCAGACAAGGCTGCAACCGTGCGCCAACTTCATTATGAATGTTCAATAACAATTATTCATCAAGCTTGTAAAGATGCAGTCATGTGCTCCAAGGTTTGGGCAGGACAAGATTCCGCTACTCTAATTCGAAGACGGCGCAATTTTTATTTCTCGGTCCCGTCTGGACTAAACAAGCAAGTGGTAGCCTTCCATGCAGGGTGCATACAGAATGGCCTGCAATTAATTTTGATAAGACCGAATGGATGGTTTTCTGCCCATCTCAAAAGAAAACCAAACACAGCCTCCATATAAAGATTAAAGTTCACAATATCGAGCAAGTACAGTTTTGATTATTTGAGCTCTAGGTTTGAGTAATGGCGGCAGGCTATGCCAAAAAGACACTAATCGACTCACCTTAGGTCTACCAATGCTGTGCTGAAATGTGCCCTTGACCATGGAGTGGTGCACTTTCCACAGGCCTTACAACTGTATAACATGCAGGCCAGATCAGCTGCAGTTTATGGTACAGAAATATGGGGATATGCTAAATCGCTCGCTTTTGTATGGTCACATTAAATACTGTCATGCCTGCTGATTCTCGTTAACCCTGCCCTCACTGGTGTTAGGGTTCCTGCCGGTCCACTAGCTTAACAAATTCAGTCTGCTTATAGAACGGCTGCCAGACCGTTTTTTACTCAATGGAGACTATCGGGCAGGTTGCCATGGCGACGTTGTGGTGTTTCGGAACGCCGCTCTGCAACTATGACATTCGCACCTCTTCAAGGTCACGTGTCACGGAACGCTAAATAAGATTTTGGCTAGGCACTTAACCTTTAACTGCACTTCAATTGCTTGGTAAATGACCGACACAAATATATGCCCAGCTTGCACTGAGTGTAAAAGAAAACATTGTACGCTTTCTTTTACTCTTTCTTCTATATAGAGACCGGAGAGTACTTTTACTAAAGCTGATGCTAAAAATGTTGTTGATACAATTCTTAACCGATGCTTTAACCTTGTGTAAATCCACTGACAGCAATTTTGTAATTTGATGTCTCTGGCTATATATTAGCAGCATGGTCATTAAGGAGAAATTGCAGCCCAGTGTCTTAAACGTATTGAATGCATTGTATGTGGACGTTGAGTAATATTGACTAGAGAATACTTCAATATGATTGTGATAAGTATGATGCACTGATTTTGTGTTTTAATATTGATTATGAAAGTAGATATGTATTATTTAGAGATTTCTTTTAGTGTTAAATAATTGAAGATTCTTATGGAATTGTATGTGTTTTGTATAGATTAATGTAGTATTGTTTATGATATTGCTTTTATGGAGACAAATATGAAATAAAGCATGATTGATGGAATAATACATGACTGGTGTGTGTTAGAAAAAACCTTTCGGTCTCCCAAGCTGTCTTGACTTTACACTAGCTTCACAATAGGCCCCTTCTCAACCTTGTTTTTGCTACGGCTTCCTCCTAGACCATGGCTTCACAGCTGGTTTTCACTCTGGGTACCACCTGGACCTTGATTTCAAATTAGTTTCTCAAGAGGCCCTTCCTGGACTTTGTCTCCACAGTGGATTTCACAGCCGGTCCTTCCTGGAGCAGGGCTTTGCAATTGGTTTCACAACCTTCGGTAGGGTTCTTGTCGGGCAGTCTGCATTCAACTCTCCTGCCACATTAGGGATCGAAATGAAGTTTTGCGCACCACAAGCAAACTACTCCTGGGTATCAGCCTTCACTTGTTAGGCATGAGCTCCCTCTAAAGAGCCAGGAGCCAGTCCTTGGCGTGCTGCAAATCTAACGTGCGCAAGATGCACATTCTTACTTTTTGTCTATTACATATTAAATGATATGCTTTAATTGTAGATTAGGTGTGTTCTTTATTGTCCTTTAAACATATTTCCAAATCTACACAGTTAATATCACATAGTTTTGTTTGTATGGTAGCACTTGCCTTGGCTGTCAAAAGTAGCTCCTGGTAGCTGTTGGTTTCAAGCTAACCAGGTACCCCTTGGCTATAACCAGGAGCTAAGTAGCTCCCTGCTCCTGGCAATTTCACACCCTGCACATGGTTTTCCCTAAAACCTCGGGGTCGCTGGTGGATGGGCTCTGGCTTGGGGAACGGGGAAAAGTGTAGCACACCCTCTGGATAACTTCCTCTACCTGGGTTTCAGGGTATGTATGGCTTGCACCCTAGCTTCTTCCATCTGATCCCAGAGCATCTTCGCCTTCCTGTACAGTGTCTCATTCCGTTCTGTTTGTTCGTTCCGAATCTCCCTTTGTATTAAGGGCACAGAGGTAGTCACGTATGCCCCATTATGGAAGAGTAATCTTATCAGTATTCCGGCTTCCTTTTATTGTCGCTGCTTAATTTTTAATTTATGCTTATTTATCATGATTATTGCTTTTAGTTTGTTTAACTTTTATTTGTTCCTTGTATACCGATTGGAGGTTGCCTGGCCTCTCTCACCTTCACAGGGCTCTCTCCCGTTGAGGCGAGTCTGCTTTCCTTTCATTCTTGCACACTTCGGGCGAGTCTTGCCTCATTCTCTACAAGTCCCTCACACTGGTTCCTGCCAATACTATGTGGCCTTTAATTCTGCATCCTCCCCAGAGGCACAGTGGTCGCGCCTCCACAGCGCCCAAGTACTACCAAAGTTCATCTCATCCGCGCTGCAGACGGGTTATGGACTAAGGCGATTACCCATTTTAGGACTTGCTATTTGCAAGATTAACTCACTATTGTGCCCCCCGCCCCCAACACTGTCTTTCCAGCCAACTGGCCCCATCACAAGCTACTAGTTGTCCCCCACCCCCAGACCCTCCCTCTGAGATAAGATGCTTGCTTAAAAACGCTTGCTCGCTCATAACGCATGCATTGGACTGTCATACCATCCTTTCTGACCATGCACCGGATTTGGGCTGGGTCACTGAGACTTGGCTTAACCAGGTAGCGGACCCAGAGTTGGTCAGGCTGAATGTAAATGCGCACTGCCTATTGTCCTTGTGCCCGCACAGCTTTTCGCAGGGAAATCGGTACACCATCACCAAAGCTAAGGGCGATTACTTCGCATTACGTATTGAGACTGCAACCAACTCCCCTAAGGAGCTCTTTTAAAAGGTCCATTCGAGGGGATTGGGTCCTCCGACATATTCCATATCTATGACAGTAATCACCACAGCTGTGCTGCTTCGGATCATTTTTCTGCATCCTGCGTCGATGACTTAGATAAGCCGCCCTCGAGGACCTCCGCCGACGTCACTGGATGTTATAAGTAGGACGCACGCCGCCCGTAGCCTCAGTTCCGTTTTTTCTGCGAACGTGTTCACTTCGGAGATCTCGGCACGCCTCAACTCTTTGGAGTTTCTGTTCTTTCGGTTCTTCGAACCTGTTCGTTTGTAAGTTTTCGAGAGGTCTTCCTCTTCTTCCACCCCGCGTCCGGGCTTCAAGAAATGCGGGGACTGCCGGTCCAAGATGTCGGTGACAGACTCGCACGACTCCTGCCTCTGGTGCCTCGGGGAGGCCCACGATACGGATGATTGTGTCGACTGCCAGTCGCTTACGTCCAAAGCCTTGCGGGAGCGCAAGAAAAGCTGTCGGTTGGTAAGGTGTCCAAGCCCCGGAAGTCGAGGTCCACTGGGCTTTCGACGGACGATTCGAGGGGCGACTCTCAGCATCGTCGTCGTAGATCTAAGGGGTCTCAGTCCCGGAGTGGGTCCCGCCACTCATCTGCCTCTTCGAGGCACTCCCGGAAGCGCCGTCATCGGTCGCCATCCCCGTCCCCGTCCGAGGACTCCGCCCGTCGGCGGGTTGCTTATCCCACCAAGCATGCAACTCCGGAGGAATGGGCTTCCTTTGGTAAGCAAATGTTGGCGATTCTCGAGTCGCAGGGCACCGGTCCGTCCGCGCCTCTGAGTGGGGTCGGGCTTGACCGTACTAGAGACACCGCTCGTACGCCTTCGGGCTCGGGTGGTCTGCACAATTCACGGGATAGGTACCACTCGGACAAGGGGAATCGTTCTAGTCATGCCCGTTCCAGGTCCCGGTCCTCGACGCCCTCGAGACCGTGTGCACCTGTAAAGTCTTCGAAGAAGACGTCGACGGACTCTCTCAAGGTTCCACCTCAGAGGAAGTCGTCGACTCCATCGGCGCCCAGGCTGTCGAGGGACACGCTCGGGGCTCCGCCCTCGAGGCCTGTGTCGAAGCCGTTGATGCTGTCGGCGCCGCACTCGGCGCCACACTCGACGTCGACGCCGATTCAATCGACGCCTTTCGAGGCTGTTTTGTCGAAGGTTCCCCATGGCACGGTGGAACCCCCTAGAAAGGCTCTGGCAATGGCAAAATATATCTTTGTCCCCTATTCTGTGCCCACTTTCCACCAACTGGAATATATTTCTGAGGTGGATGAGGGTTCTGAAGATGGGTTGGTTCCTGATGCAGTGCCAGACGAGATTATCTCTGGTCTTAGCCAAATTGAAGACCTGCGTCAGTCACTGCACTCTGGACACCTCTCCGGAGGTGGAATTCTGTAGGCCTGAGCCTGGCACCCATGCCGAGTCATCGTACCGGCGCCTAATGCCGAGGGTCACCGAGTACTTGGGGTGGTCTCCACCAGGGGATTTTCTGCAGGATGACCTGACAGATATACTCGACAAAGGTCCACCAACTGACCCGGTACTGCCATTCCATATGGCTCTGCAAAGAAGGGTGGCGGCGGCTTGGACTACTCCGGAGAGTCTCCAGCCAGCCGGAAATACCGCCCAGCCAGTAGTGACCCCTGCTACTTGACCACGCACCCCACTCCAGAGAGTTTGGTGGTGCAGGCGGCTACGGCCCCAGCTAAGCAGGCGTCGTATCCTATCATCCCTCCTGATAGGGACGACAAGCGTTTTGATCGTTGGGCGAAGAAAGTGTTTTCTTCAGGGGGTATGGCTCTTCAGGCAGCCAACTCCGTATGTGCCTTGTCACGTTTCACGCACACTCTGTGGAACTGTTTCCTTAGCGGCTGAACATATTCCCGAAGGGGACGAACGGGATGGTTTTCTTGCTATGATACAGGATGGCAAGGATGCCATGTGTGAGGCCGTTCAGTCGGGTCTGGACATGGCAGATTGCATCAGCCGGTCCATGGCGGCGAGCACCGTAATACGCAGGTTTGCGTGGTTGCGGAATTCAGGGTTTGCTCCTGATGTGCAAGCCCGGCTCCTCAACATGCCTTTTGATAGTGTACATCTTTTTGGCAGCAAGGCTGACGAGAGCCTTGAGAGGTTGCAGACATCAAAAGCTGCAGCGAAGTCATTGGGCGCTGCAGTTCGCCAACCTCCTAGGGGACAGCAATGTAGGGGAGGTTCCTTTCGTTATTACTCATCCTTTAGTAAAGCGAGAGGAGCTGCGAGTCAAAGGGGCCATCGTAGGAGTGCCAGAGGTGGAAAACAAGTTACTCGAGGTGCCAAGGCCGCGCGGGCTGTTGCCTCTTTGCCATCAGGCAACGCCGCAGCCGCTTCAGCTCAGTCATGAGGCCATGTCCCATGGTTCGCCGGTTGGGGGAAGGCTGGCGCAGCATCTTGTAGAATGGCATGCCATTACTTCAGATGTGTGGGTTCTGGAGATCATAGCCCACGGCTACTGTCTTCCTTTTCAGCAGAGGCCTATCGACAATCCACCAGGGAATCTCTTTGAAGAGTCCGGATCCGCTCCTTGCGCAGGAAATTCAAGCCCTGCTGGAGAAAGGCGCCATAGAACTGGTGCCTGTAGCGGAGAGGAACAAGGGATGGTATTCCCCTTATTTTTTTATTTCGAAGAAAGACAGGGGATTGAGACCCATCATGGACTTGTGCGGTTTGAACAAACTCCTCAGGAAAGACAAGTTCAAGATGGTTACTCTCTCTCAAGTCCTCCAGGACCTTCAACTTCAGGACTGGTTGGTGTCTCTCGACCTCAAGGATGCTTACTTTCATGTGCCGATCCATCCCAAGCACAAGAAGTACCAGAGGTTCGCGGTTGGCGACTCCCACTTTCAGTTTTGAGTCCTGCCGTTCGGATTGACCTCCGCCCGAGGGTTTTCACCAAGCTCGTGGTGGTGGCAGCGTATCTCAGGAAAGGGGGGATTCACGTCTACCCCTACCTGGACGATTGGTTGATCAGGGCACGCTCTCCCGAGCAAGTCCTAGATCATCTGTCAGTCACCTGCCACTCTCTTCACAAGCTGGGCTTCTGCCTCAACTTAAAGTCCCACTTGACGCCAACTCAGCGGCCCTAGTACATCAGAGCAGTGCTCGACACGTCCCTGGGGCAGTGTTTTCCTCCCCAGGTGAGGGCTCATCACATTCAACAGATGGTGCACAAGTTTCAATATGCCCAGAGTCTCCCAGCGTTCGAGTTCTTGAGGTTGCTCGGCCTCATGGCATCCTGCATTCTTCTGGTGCCAGAGGCTCGACTGCGGATGAGAGCGTTGCAGTGGGCACTCCAGATGCAGTGGTCACAATCCTATGGCAGGATGTCGGACCCCGTTCAGGTGCCGCCCTCGGTCGCCCAGGACCTTCTGTGGTGGGCTGTGGTGGGCTGTCGAAGGCAATCTGATGAAGGGGGGGCTCCTTTTTGGCTACCCTCGCCGGAGGTGACAAGTGTGTTGGACGCATCCCTCACGAGATGGGGAGCTCATGCCAACAAGTTGACAGTCAGCGGTCGTTGGTCTCCATCGAAGTCCAGACTCAATATCCATCTGTTGGAGCTAAGGGCCCTCAGACTTGCCCTGAAGGCTTTTCTGCCGACTGTGCGAGGACAGAATGTCCTGATTCTGACGGAAAACACAGTGGCCATGCACTACCTCAACAAAAAGGGGGGGGGACAGGGTCACTTCCTCTGTGCAGGGAGGCGATGCAGCTCTTGTTCTGGGCAATCCAGTAGGAAATTTCGGTCTCGGCAGTTCATCTGGCCGGAGAATAAAACGAGACGGCGGATGCTCTGAGCATCTCCTGGAGATCTTCGCCCTTTGGGGGACCCCTCAAGTGGATCTCTTCACCTCCAGTGTCAACCGGAAGTGCGAAAGGTTCTGCTCGTGGGAATTCCCTCCAAGAGGAGCCTTAGGAGATGCGTTTGTGGTGGAGTGGTCATTCCCACTGCTGTACGCGTTTCCTCCAGTCCCCGTCATTCCGCAAATGCTGCGGAGGTTACGGAGGTTCGGTTCCCGGATGATCCTCATTGCTCCGGCATGGGCCAGGAGGACGTGGTACCCGGACCTTCTCGACTTGTCCATCTGCCCTCCACGTCGTCTTCCCTACCGAGACGATCTGCTCTCACGGGAGGCGGGGGTCAGGTTCTCCATCCAGAGGTCAGATCCCTCAACCTTCACGCTTGGCTTCTGAAAGGTAGAAGGATTGGGAACTCCCTGAAGACGTGATGGAGGTGTTGCTTTCGGCCAGACGGCATGCAACAAAGTCCCTGTACCGTTGCCGTTGGAGAAAGTTCTGCGACTGGCACAGGGTTAAGAATGTGGATCCTTGGGGCGTGGCTTGGAGCGCCATTGATGTGGCTGCTCCCTTGAGGCCCGCCGTATGAAGCCCGCCGCAACTTGGTCATTAATGCGGTCCCACGCACCTGTGCCGGAGCCCAACTGATCCCTAGGGCGTCGGAGCACCTGGGGCACATGTGGGCCGAAGTGGGGAGCGTAACGCTCTCCAGAAGAGAAGTTATCCGCCTCGGTCCTCCGGGCCGACTCCAGTGCCGGATCATCCAAAATGGCGGCCGCGCCTTTCCCCCAGCTCCGGAGGTGTGGGTGATGGCACCTGAAACCGCCCCCAGCAGCGACTCGGCCCGCCGGGGCTCCTGAATCCGGGGTGGAGGAACCGTGCAGCTGGCCCCCTGGCTCTCCCCCCCCGAAGCGGCCCGCCTGGGCCGAGCCAAGGCCCCGCGGGACGCAGCGCCTCGCTTCCAGCGCCGGAGCGGACTACGGCACGGATGGTGCCTGCCAGGTAATGGCTGCTGGGGGATGAGGCTTGGGTTGGGGGCCCGCCTCACATCTCTCCTGGGCTTCTTCATAGGAGCCCCAACCATCTCTTAATGGAGGGGCTGCACCCTCCCCTCCCCCCCTCCCCCTCTCCCCCCAGCGGCCCCAAGAACAAGCTCCAGTCTCCCTTCCTCGCTCTGTGATCCACTCCGGAGGGTGTCTTCCAACTGTCCTAGAACCCCTACACTACACTCCTGGGGTGCCCCGGCCCATGCTATCACCAGACGCCTTCTTCCTGGCCTGGGACCTGGAGGCCCCTTCCCACCATCTTCTCCAGCTGTGGACTTAAGGCTGGGCTCCCATACCCAGGGCGGTCCCTGCCTGGCCGTCGTGGGGCCTACTCATCCCGCTGTCTTGAGCCTTCAGCCTCTCATGCCGCTTCCGGGGGTAGCTGGACCTACTAAGCAACAACATCGCCCTCCCGCTCACGGCCCGGGCACAGCTGAGCTGACCCCCCCCCCCCATACTGGGGCACCCTGTCTTGGCCAGCCCCGTCTCCGGATAGGGAATTTCCCCCAGCTTCAGAACATCTCCAGAGGCGACTGCTCACTTCCTGGGGCGCCCCGGCCCACTGCTTTGTTCACGCACTTTCTTCATGCCAGATCCAAGTGGGTGTTGGGCAATCTGTTCGCCTCCTGAGACCTGGGTACCATATATCCGCCCTCCACCGGACGGAGGGGACTTGTCCTCCGCACAAAGCTCCACACTAAGCTGTCGTACTTTGGTGTTTGAACGCGTGATGGACTTTTTCAGGTCCTTCTCCACCCCACGGTCCGCCACCATGACCAAGCAGACGAAAAACACCAAAAACGCGGACATTGCCACCATGCTCACCGCTCCAGAGAGGGCAAAGAAACCTGAACTTAAGCCTACCCTACCAACCTCCCATGAGGGGGGAGACGCCCCAGCCACCAGGGGCGACCTATTGGCTTTCATGGCGGACATTAAGGCCGAGTTACGGTTCCTGTATGTCGGAGCTCACCACCAAACTGGAGCAAACTGACCACAGGGTGGCCGAGGTGGGGCAGAGGCTGGGTGAGGTGGAGGACCGCTCCCGAGACCAGGCAACCGCACTGGGAGATATCCAGCAAGTAGTAAGAGCTCTCCAAGACAAATGTGAAATCCTCAAATTCAAACAAGAGGACTTGGAAAACAGAGCCCGTCGTGACAATCTCCGGATCCGGGGAATTCCATCCTCAGTTCTTGACAAAAATCTGCCAAATTACATAGACTTCTTCCAGGCCCTCCTCTCACAACTAGACAAATCCCAGCTCTTGCTGGATCGGACCAACAGACTGTGCCCGCGCCGAGGAGTGGACTCGGACCTACCTCCGGATGTCATCACAAGAGTCCACTACTTCTCCACGAAAGAGGCCATCTCCGCCATCAGCCGCTCCCGCGATGAGCTCTCCTTCCAAGGCCTCCCTATTCAGATTTACCAGGATCTCTCCCTTCTGACTCTACAAAGAAGGGCTCTCCGACCCCTGGTCCTCTTTCTTCAGGAGCGACAAATCAAGTACAGATGGCTCTTCCTCACGGCACTGCAATTCTCCTTCAATGGCGCTCTCCGGAAAATTTCCCACTTGGAAGATGCTGCCAAGATCATGAACCAGGCCTCCCCCGAGGGAGCCACCTCGCCGAGCCCGGAAGCATCGGAAAGCCCTTAGTCAGCCCCTCCTCCCCCTCAACCCAGGCGATCTTCTTGGACCAGGGCCTCCCGAAACAACAGGAGGAGGTAATAAGAGCCTGAGCTACCTCAAATCTCCACCACCGCTTCATCTGCCCAGGCGCCCATCTCCCTCATGGCCAACCTAAAAACATCGGCTTCGGCCCTGCACAGATCTACGATCCCCCAGTGCAGCGGGCTTCATCCACGGTCTAGGCCCGTTCCAAGGTCCTTTCCATCTTAAAGTCCTTGGATACACATGTTATTGCTTCAGTCTCAATTGGCCCTGTTGGCCAGGGGTGGGGCTACACCCACAATGTTACCCACCCCGCCAGTTAAAAAGTTGGCCCCCCGTTGGGGGCCTTTGGTAAAACCGTAAGTGCAGCACAGGTCGCTTCCAACTCACCCCTTTGATGGCAACTAATGGACAACCTGGTATCTCCCCCTCCACCCCCCCATGAGCAGGGAGTACCCGGATCCCCGACCCTGGAGCTTCAGCCGCTGAGATGCCTCTCATGGAACGTTAATGGGCTTAACTGGAACTTCGCATCCAGAGCCCCAACAATAACGCCCCACGCAGATGGGCGCTGTACGACCCGATCCTTAACGACATGTCAATCGGGGACAAAATTGCTACCACCATCAGGAACTTCTTTGAGGAGAACCCAGTCTCCGATACCTCCCCTGCTAACAACTGGGGTTTGATGAAAGCTGTGGTTCGGGGAGCTCTGATAGCCCAAGGGATCGCATTCCACCGAGTCCGGAGACGCATCCGGCAGGCCCTGGAGGAAGACCTGCGGTCAGCTGAGGAAGTCCAAAAGATAAGCGGTTGGTCCCCCAAATCTCAACAAGCTCTCCGATCAGCCCGAAAGAAATTGGAGGCCCACTACGCTGAGCATACTGCGCAGCTATTGGCTAAGACCAGACAACTCTATTATGCCAAAAACAACAAGGCTAACAAGCTTCTGGTGGCCAAGCTGGCCAAAACGAGACGCACCAACACCATTGCAGGGCTCAGAGACCCACGGGGGGTGACTCACTACTCGGAGTTGATGAAACTACAATTCGCTACGGACCACCTAACCCAGGTCATGACGGCACCTCCACGTGATCGATCCAAACAAAAAGCATTCCTGCGAAAGGCCGCCCTGCCACACCTCCCTGACTCCATGCGAGAGCAACTGGAGGCTCCGATAACCGACGACAAGGTCAACAAAGCTATCAAGGCTCTCAAATCTCGGGCCCCGGCCCAGATGGGTTTTCTCCCAGGTTTTATAAAATATTCAGACCCCAACTCATCCCCCACTTGGTATCTCTTTTCAATTCATTCAAGGGGTCGGGTTCTGTCACCCCCTCAATGCAAGAGTCTATAACGGTCCTCCTTCCTAAGCCAGGGAAGGACCCGAGAGATCCAGCCTCGTACAGACCCATCGCCCTATTGAATATTGATGCCAACCTGTACTCTAAGATCCTGGTTAATCGGCTATCACTCATACTCCCTGACATTATCCACCCCGACCAAACAGGCTTCATTCTCCACCGATCTGCGGGGGACAATATCCGGCGGACCCTGAACCTGATAGTTATGTCCTACCGTAATTCCCAGGGTCTCGCCCTAATGGCCCTGGATGCAACCAAAGCCTTCGACAGAGTTGACTGGTCATTCATGGAATGCACCCTAGAAGCTTTCCGGTCCATGGTCCTAGCCAACTATAAGGCCCCCAAAACCATCCTTAGGATCAATGGCGCCCTCTCAGCCCCGATCCCCATGTCCTGCGGGACAAGACAAGGCTGTCCACTCTCTTCCCTTCTCTTCGCCCTCACAATGGAGCCTCCGCCCAGTGGATCAAGCAGAATTAACTTATCAAAGGCCCGCAGGTGGGCCCATCTCAACATAAAATTGCCCTATACGCGGACGATGTTCTGTTAATGCTCTCAGAAGCTAGCACCTCAGCGAAGCATGCCCTAGCCGAAATAAAGAACTTTGGGGAGGTCGACGGCTTCACTGTCAACCTTGCCAAATCAGTGGCCCTGGGAGTCGGCCTCCGATCAGAGGAGAAGGAGGTGCTGACTAGACAATGCCCAATTAAGTGGCGGGATCAGGCCATCCCTTATCTGGGAGTTCACATTCCAGCGAACCCGAAGGACACCTACCAGGCGAATTTCCCCAGATTATTTCGTGAACTAGAGGGAGACCTGAAGCGCTGGACCACGCAAGAAATCTCATTAATGGGCCAGATCACAGCCACCAAAATGAACTTGCTTCCGAGATTCCTCTACGCCTGCTCCTCCCTCTCCGTCCTCATTCCGACTCCAGCCCTTCAAGACCTACAGAGGAAAATGTCAAAGTTTATATGGAGGGGCAAGAAGGCCAGGATCCCCCACAGGACCCTGATTGGTAATGCCAGACTTGGAGGCCTGAGGGTCCCCGATTACAGGCTTATAGGGCAGCGGCGAAGTTAGCACACATCCACGCCTGGCAAACAAGCACAGCTCGCCCCAGATGGGTGGAACTAGAACAAGCTCAACTTCTGTTCCCCCTCCGGTTCCTCCCACACATCCAGCCTCCCCTTAGGGAACGCTGGAAGAATATTCTGCGGATGACGAGACACATCCTAAGCTCCTGGGACTGGGCCTTGAGATAGAAGGAAATCCTGAGAGGCCAAAGCCCTCTCTCATTGATCTTTCATAATCCGAATCTCTCCGGGGGCCCATCCCCGTAACTTCCAAAATTGGATAGATGGGGGGGGAGGGGGGAGCCTCGAAACCCTGGAACAGCTATATTTTGGGAATAAGCCCCATACCTTCGAACAATGCAAAGAGGTCTTCCGACTCCAGGAAGGGGATATATTTACGTACTGCCAGCTCCGCCAATGGTGCTCCCAGCCTCAGACCGTCCAGGCGGCCACCCGCCCCCCGACGTCCCTTGAGCTCACCCTCAGACTTACCAGCCAGAGGCAGGACCTCGACCATATACAGATGTTTCATGGGGGACTTTCTGGTGACAAAGACTCAATATATGGCCCAATAGGAGGCGGACCTAGGTCACCCGATTGACGACCAAACGTGGGTAGCTATATGGACCCGCACCCACTCTTCTTCCTCCTGCGTCACCAATAAGGAATGTGCCTACAAACTCACCCTGCAATGGTACTAACCCCCACTCAGACTTCACCACATGAATCCACAAGTGGATCCCTCCTTGTTAGGGAGCATTCTCTGTAAAGGCTAATTTCCCAAACCTAGTGAGTCCCCCAGCAGCTTTGCTGGATTTTTGGTTTTTCTTTTTTTTCTCCTGCTAAGAGTGAGACTCTTTCACTCCCACTCTTAGTCATGATTTGAGGTGTTCCTTTGTCTTTCCATGTGTTTTATGGGCTATGGGGTCTTTTACTCCATAGGGTTTCATGTGTTTTTGATGTGGGTTACACAGCACCCTCCATGCTGTAACCCATGGGGTGTCGTATTGACCCCCCAACATAGACTCCATACCCTGGGACTGACTACTGTCTCCCAGGGCATGTAAAGTCACCATTGGTTTTGCTAGTCCCAAATTCTGAACAGAACCAGTACAAAACATCATATTGTGGATGTACTGGTCGGGGTAATTCGATTGCCCTGGGGTCTGTTGTTCGAGGGGGCACGTCTCCGTCCCCCCTGATCGAGTTTTGGCTGGTGGCAGTGGATACTATTTTTATATTCGACCGCGAATATATCTCTATGGGATTTTCCCATTGTTCGAGGCTACCAACTTTAATTATTTAATTCCTACAGCCTCGAACATACCGCCGGTTTATTTATTTAATAATTCACCGGTTGGTATTTTTTGCCAGAACTCGATTCTAAAATGGCGTTTGTGTTCTCTTCTGTGACTCCAACCCAAGTCGAGCCCTTTGTTCCACTTTTTGGCTGGCTTCTCCACAGAAGCCTCCAAAAGTGGTGCCACTCTGTCTGGGTACCACAGGGGGTGTGTGAGGCGATTTAGGCACCCTGGACTGAGTTGCCTTGGCAACTCAAGTTGCACTCTTGTGTGATTGGCCCAAGTGGTGAGCCGGCCGGCTCACCACTTAACATGTTTGACAGCTAGGCTGAATGAAATGGGGGTTTGCTGCATAAAAGCAGGGCTTTGGGGACTGGAACTTCAGAAGTCGCCACAGGACCTAAGAATCCGAGGAGGGAGAAGCTGAGCCGACCTGCAACGACACCACCGGTGGAGCCCTGCTGAACCGTCTCACCACTTTTCCCGACGACAGAGGAGGTCTCCAGTCCGGAGAGTCTTCTTCCTTTGACTGGTGGGGATAACCAGTTTTGCCTTTTTTTTCACCTTCCTGGAGCATCTCGTGGCTGCCTTGCCCGTGCCAAGCACCCCGGCAACCGGAATACCACAGCTTTACCACTACCGCGAAGAGAAGGGTAGTACCTTTTAACCGAAGAACTCCGCGGCTGGTTTCTTCCCTGGCAGTGCAACAACCTTAATCTTTCCTCCATGGCGAGATCTCCTCGTCCTCTGGACGAAACACTGACTTGCACCCGCTGCCAGGAACAACTGCCCCCGCTGGAGCTTCCTTCACACTTAAGGTACTGTGTCCCGCCTGGCTTTCTTTGCGACAGATCATTCGGGGTGACAGTAAAGCCTCGACTTTCTAACCTGGGCTGGCCTGGGACAACCTAGCTAACTTTGCCTGACTTTAATTCCATTCTTTGTGTGCGAACTATCTACAAGACTCTTTGGGCATAACCCCACTGTGTGAACCTGGACCCCTTCTGCTTGCTCTGTCCAAGAGTGGGCCTTGCAATTGACTACCTTGCTCTCTAGTACATCTCTGCCTATTCTGCCTTACTGTGGTTTTTTTAAAAGTATTGAAATTTGTGTGCTTCCATAACTCTGCCCTTTTCCCTCCCTTTTTAATAACTTATTAGAGTGCCATCTCATGTTAAGCACTCGCCTCTGTCTGAAAACAAGTGGTGTTTCTCATTAAGACTTGTCTAATAAGTAATGAGGGTTGTGTATATATATATGTGTGTGTGTATATATATATATATATATATATATATATATATATATATATATATATATATATATAGTGACTGTTTGCTGAATTTACTTTTCTCTTTGTGCTAGTGTAATTTACAAGTGTGTCTTTAAATAAATAATTATATACTTTTACACCAAAGCTCTGGTCAGTGTTTGTGCTACTGTATTCCTGTACCTATTGTGTATACTCTATATACTGCCTAACTCTTCTTGAGGGAAGTCTGACTGCTCAGCCACAGCTACCAAGTGAATCTGTGTGGTACAGACTGCTACCAAGTGGGTTTACTACCAAACACCTGTAGTCTTAAGTCTTTTGCAGTGGTCCCTAAGGGAACTGCACAGGTTTCTGCCTAACACTCCTGCTGGAGTGGCTGCGCTCAGCCGGGCTCTTTTTTCACATGTGGTGGGCCTGCCCCAAGATCCAGCAATTTTGGATCCGGTGTCTCTCGACCATCGAACAGATTACCCGGACCGCCCTCCCACTGGACCCTGAAACTGTCCTGCTAGGGGTCCTGGTCCCCAGGATCTACTCCCGCTCTGGAAACAGGGCAAAGCTTCTAACGCAATGCCTCCTAGCGGGCAAGACAGTAGTGGCCCTATTCTGGAAGTCCCCGTATTGTCCCTGCATAGCCCACTGGTGGGGGAAACTCTGGGACATCTTGATCGCCAAGAAGGTCACCGCGGCGAGAGCGGGGGCCCTGCACTGCTTCCAGAACATTTGGGCCCCAGTACTGGACTATGATCAACGATTCCCCGCACTGACATTCAAACCGATCAACACCCGATGGGCTCTGAGTGATCGAGGGAACACACACCAGGCTGGGGCGGTGGGCTGAGGCCATGGTCCGGGGAAGCTGAAATAAAGGGGGCGGGGGGAGATACAGATTTGTAGACCTACTATTGATATGTAATGTTTCCCTGCAATGTTGCCTGTAACCTGTCCTGCCTTGCTATAAATAAATATGTTAAAAAAAAAAAGAATGTGTCCTTTTTCATGTGACATTCCTGTAGTTCTGTCTTTTTTGCTTTCTTTGGCCCACAGGGTCCTGCAAGTGGGTACCGTTAATGGTTACCTGTCCATATTTAAGCGCTCGTCTGAAGAGTGTTATTATTTTAAAATTCCTTTAATTTCTCAGTGTCTAAAAGGGCTCACTAATGTGTTCCCTCCGTCACCTTTCCAGGTGCCCGGTTTGGATTTGAACCTTGTTCTCAAGTTTCTAATGGGTGCTCCGTTTGAGCCTTTGCATTCCTGCCCTTTGAGACTGTTAACTCTTAAAACTGTATTTTACAGGCACTTTCAGTTAAGCCCCCCTTCACTGTGTTTCTCAAGGACAGAGTTGTCCTTAGAGTTTGTCCTTCCTTTCTTCCGAAGGTGGTGTCGGAATTACATTTAAGCCAGGTTATTCTTCCAGCATTTTATCCTCCTCCGCATCCTGGTAAGGAAGAGGAGAGGCTCCTTGGGCTCGGTCCTAGGAGAGCTTTAAGCTTTTATATTTCACGCATGTCCCGGGTCAGAGTGGACGATCAACTCTCTACTGGTTACGCTGGAAGGCGTTTGGGACAAGCTGTTACTAAGCAGACTTTGTCTCATGGATTACCTGGCAACTTCTGAATGTTACCGCTTGGCGGGTAAGGACCCTCCGATAGGCTTGCGGCCCCATTCTACCAGGGTTATGGCTGCCTCTACTGCCCTGCAGAGGGGTGTTCCTATTCGTAACATCTGTGATGCAGCCACCTGGGCTCCGGTCCATCCTTTTGTACGTCACTACTCCCTCGATTGTATCCGTGGGCAGGATCTGGCCTTTGGCAAGGCGGTCCTTTACTCTGCAATTTGATTGGGCATTCTAAATTTCTATCTTCTAAATTCTTGTTCCCACCTCCTTACGTTGGTACTGCTTTGAGAGTCTGTCATAGATATGGAATACGTTGGAGGACCCAATCCCCTCGAAGAACAAGTTACTCTCTTACCTGGTAATGTTCTTTCGATGGGATGGTCCGACGACTTATTCCATATCGCTCCCTCCCTGCCTTCCCCGCTACAGAATTTCTTATGCGATTGCAGCTTACGTTTCCGCAAGGCTTTGTGCGGTCAGACTGGCAGAAGACTAGTGCCACACGTTCTGGGAAAAAACTACAACTGAGGCTACGGGCATCGTGCATCCTACTTACAACATCCAGTGACGTGGGAGGAGGTCCTCGAGGGCGTGTATCGATGTCATCGACACAGGACGCAGACGCCGAAAGATTTTCCGAAGCAGCACAGCTGTGGTGATTACTGTCATAGATATGGAATACGTCGTCGGACCATCCCATCGAAAGAACGTTACCAGGTAAGAGAGTAACTTGTTCGATTCTTTCTTTACGCAGCACTATCAATAGAGTGGCACCCTTCTACAGGCTGTGTACCACTCTCTGTTTTACAGTGAGAAATCACTTATCAGGAAAAGAATTGCAGACTCCGGAGTCCCTTCACTCCCAGAGACAGACACCCTGACCCACGCACCATCAGTTGGTGCTTGGCCGGAGTTTCCTACCATCTTGGAGGCCGATATAATTACAGCCACCTGGAGCCTCAAATCCATCTCCTCGGCAGACCCCATTCGGATGGTCACCCCCAAGGAGATAATTCCCTGGATTGCCAAGCACGTAACCTCAGCGATTAACCTTTCCTTCCTCTCTGGCCACATCCCTGATACTCACACGCACTGGTGCTCCCCCTTCTTAAGAAACCTAATCTGGATCCTTCACTCTCCTCTGATTTTCGACCTATCTCTCTCCTGTCGTTTTCCCCATGAAGGAACTCAAAGCCCTGGTTACCCCCCCCCCCCCTCCTCCGCTCCTTCCTGGAGGACTATGCAGCTTTGGATCTGGCTCAGTTCGTGTTCAGGCCTGGCAGAGGGACCGAGTCTATTCTGGTGTCTGCGCTTGACGATCTGGTTCAGATCATAGATCAAGGGGGCATTGGTGCCCTTATCCTCTTAGACCGGTCAGCGGCATTCTACCCCATTCATGCCACCCTCAACAGACTCTCTGCAGTGGGGATCTTGGGCCGGGGTGCTAGACTGGTTCTGTTCCTTTCTCTTGCACCGTTCCGTCTGTCTCTGCTACCGTTCACCAACTCCCTGCCCCCCATCACTTGTCTGGTCCCACAGGGTTATGCTCTCTCTCCTCTTCAATATATACATTCATAATCCCGATCCAACGTATTCACTCCTTTGGGTTTCGGTGTTACTCTTACACTGATGATGCCCGCATCTTGGTTTATCTTGATCTGGCCCTTCCTGCCACTGTTGCATGATGTCACTCTTGCTTGCTGGCCATCCATGCTCTGAAATCTTCCTCAAAGGTTAAGATGGGGTCAGGGGGTCTATATATGAGATGCACGGTTATGGTACGTGATGCAGTTGATGGCAATTTGACTGTCAGGAGTTCTCCCAAGGGGAACGGGACATGAGGGAGGGCCCTTAGTCACAATTTGGTTTTAGCAATGAAGGCAATGCTGCCTCCTCAGGAAGTTTCTCTATCCAACCTTAGTATGGTGTAATTTTCTGGTATAGCTAGTGATGGTGTAGGTCCTGCTGCTGCATGAAGCCAAGTCTTAGTCTGATGCATGAGCTACTATAGATCTGGCATTTATTAGTGCACCTTTGATATGTGGTAAGCCATTGTCAGGTGGGTTAGGCGGACCGAGCAGTTTTCTGTCGAAATTGGTTATTGTTATGGGTGTCGTGGTTGGACTTTTATTTGATGCTATTCTTTGGTGATGTTTTGAAGTTTAGTTTGTCACGATTAATAGTTAGCGGTTGAAATACCTTATTCAGTCTGGATCCAAGCCTGTAGTTTCTGAAGTTAGTGGAGCATGGTTGGATAGGTGTTGCCTGGGAGGCATATAATTGGATCCATTGAGCTGGGGTTAGTAGGCAGGTGGGTCTTGTGCTTATTTTGCCACTAGTAGTAGGATTGTCGATGATTGGTTGTAGAGGTGGCAAGAACTTACTCTGTATTATACGATCCTACTGGGGTAGTCATAGTAAGAGAAACCCGAGGTATATAAAGCCTCAGCATAGTGGTGTTCGCTGACACCAGAGTGTAGTCTATCGGGGAGTTGGTTATGGTGGCAGTAGTATGTGGAGGTAATGTTAGTGTGAAGAGGTAGCAGATTGGCAGCAGTATACTTGGAATAGTTGGGGTGAAGTGCATGGCTTGAGGCACCAGAGTAATACACATCTAAGGTGGAAGGTGTTTTGGTCAGTAGGAGGGCAGGTTGTGCGTTCCTGAGGAGACTAGTTGGTTCAGAACTTAGGTATTTGGACAGTAGTGTACGGCAGGCTAAGGTGAATGTCCAATAAAAGGTTCGATAGTGAGGAATAGATTAAGAGTGTGTAGTCACAATACGTTGGGTGGTCTGACCCCAAGGGACTCTGTAATCAATACTGCAGGCTTGGCTGCCGGCATTGAATGGGTCCAGTGTTAGTAGTTAACAATCAGTGTATAATATGATCATATATGAATCGGTACAGGCACAGGATGCAAGTCGTGCCAACTGGTGCTGTGAGGTCTTAGTGGCAATAATGCCAGCAACATGGGAGATAGTTGCAGCAATATAGAAGTTAGTGGAGGAAATAACTGCTATAGAAGTTTACATCAAAATAGGTCTAGTGTGCCATGTGTACAAGTACAAGGCTAGTAGAGCACTACAAAAACAGGCACGTTACTATGGCAAGATGCAAGTTTAACAAATTGCATTCGGCAGCAAAACTAACGAGCAAATAGCTTTTGCAAGATACACGTTCAAATAGGGAGGTTGTAGTATTGTTCGGGTAGTTGACCACGTTGGTTATTTGTAGGCTTACTGCATTGGTTGGCGGATAGGTCAGAGTGGCACTCTGGTTGGTAAATGTTAGCCACAGTCCTGGACTCATCTATGCAAAGGTGTTCTACATGATGGAAAGAGTCCTCTCAGGTCGAGAAACATATAGGTAGGTTTAAATGTCGGAAGGACAGTGCTCACGGATTATACGTTCAAGGCGAGAAAGAAAATGGTAGCAATGCGTGCCCTGCGGCCCTTGCGCGCCGGACAAGGATAGACTGGGCCTTTTTCGCCAGCGGTTACAATAGGTTAATGAGGACAGCTGTTGCTAGGCGATGGTCAACAACGGCCTTGCAGAGATTGCACTGGCCATTTTGGAGCATAGAAATCGGGTGAGCGCGATGGATCTGAATGGTGCTTCAGCAGTTTAGGTCTGCGAGATGGTGTTTGTCCACTTGCCTGATGGTAAAGTTCTTTGTTCGTTTTTTTGAGCTTACGAACTCCATGGGCTCACAAAACCATGCTTCTTTACCTACAAATGCAGGCTTATCTGGGTTTTGGTCTTGGATTGTGTTTTTCAGGGCGCCCTGGTAGAAGCAGTTCTTCAGACCTACACTCTGCAGTAGGAATCCTGTTGGGTTGGGACATTACTGTTTCTCTGGGTGACGGCGAGATGGCAGGGAGCCCAACTCAACCAATGGGAGGAACTTTGGGCTTTTGAATTCACGCTCCTTGGTCAAACATGCTGACGAGGTTGCAGATTTGATCTGTGCTCAGACACTTGATATATTCTGCATCATTGAGACTGGGCTGAAACGTTGAAGGCCAGGTCTGAATCTGAACACTTCGTATCAGCAAATGTTTGCACCCATCAGAAAATGATACATGTGTCTGAAACAGTGGACATAGGCGTGCCACTTAAGTGAAACAGGGCTGATGCAATACGCCACTAGCTCACGATAAAATTGTAAATCATGTTCCAGTAAAAACTGAACTTGGTTTAAATGTTGTACATGGAAATCCAAAGCACATTATTGTTCCTGTTATGCATACAATCAGAATTGCCAGAAAATAAAATGTAATCCCAATCGCCATCATATGCCACTGCACTACCACCACATGCTAAGCTACTTCAGATCCATGGAAGTATTTTTCAAATATTCCATATCAGTGTGGTAACCTGCTGGGATAATGAGAAAAGGTCCTGGTGCTTTCAAATCTGCCAGAGGTCATCTCAAAATGCTTGTCTACTGTCATTTTACTTTTCACTCCAATTCTTGAATTTCCTAATTGTCGCAGCATTTCCGGTTCCCAGTTTCCTTCAGAAAATTGTCATACCAATTTTAATTAGTATCATGAAAGTTGAAGCTTGCCAATGCGCAGCCTGAATGGCAACTCATGGCCTCTGTCTCAATGACGAAAAAACAGAACTTCTCATATTTGGTCACTCAGCCGTGCTAAATAAATTGAACTCCAATTATTCAGCTTTCAACATCGATGGCATACTGAGCACATTCTCACCAGCCGTTAAAATCCTCAGAGTGTACCTTGACGCCACACTAACCCTAACCCGACAAGTGGACACCATATCCTCCTTAGCAGCCTACTCAACCAAATTCCTAAATGCCGCCAGGCCCTTTTTCTCGACAGTTGCCTGACGATCGCCCGCGCAGTGGGGGGCGCCGAGTTGGACTATTATGATGTACTCTTTGGTGGGACCTCAGCCCACAACACAAACTCCAGATCATCCAAAATAACGCCCGACGAGCTGCCCTGAGCATTCCCAGGTCAGAACTTGCATCAGCTGCCCGCAAAGCAGCACACTGGCTCCCCTTCAGGGGAAAGAATCTCATTCAAGACACTCACAATCACCCATGAATGTATCTCAAATTCGGCCCCACCCTACCTGGAACCCCTAACACACAGAGACTGGTACAACCGAACTACAAGCTTCTCAGTTATTGCGGTCAAGCAATGGAATTCCCGCCCACATGCATTAAGAGCAGAGGGCTCCTACTGTGCCTTCCGCAAAGCCCTTAAAACATGGGTGTTTGATTAACTGTTACCTGCTTGAAGTGTTGTATTTGCTGAACGTAAGTCTTTGTATGCTACCATCTGTGCTTCTGGGCCATATGTAACTGGTTCTGTTCAGAGCCCTGATGCCTTATGGTTTGTGTGCGCTATACAAATAAATAAAATGAATACATTGTTTTGCCTTCTCAATGTGGCCTGAAATGTACTATACCATTTACTATTTTGTCATGGTAGTTTCAGTATTCACAGCTTATTGTTGGAAGTCCAGTTTCAAGTTGCCTACAGGTTGGGCAACACAGGAATCTGTGTCAAGCTGTGCTGCTTTGTGCTCTCATTTCAAGTAATTCAATGTTGTGCCCCACTACCTCCCATGCCAGATACTGCTTGTACCTTCCTTATCCATGCCAGATGGTGACCGCTTGTGAGCTTGTATCCCTTCCTCACACAAGTTACTATCCCAATGCTAAGGTACCCTTCCCTGCCAAGAAGGTATATTGAGCAGCCCTACAGATAAGGTGTGTATCAGGCACTTTTACTCTCTAAAAATTGCCAAATACTCCCAAAAAATTAAAATAGAGAGTAACAATACTCGCCCAAAAAAACTGGAAAAAGACTTGTAGAATCTTGCGCTCCTGCTTTTACCCTCACAGCTTCATGGATATGTTTGGACCAGTAATGCAGGTAGTACCATGGGAAGAAACTATTTTAACTGCCTTATTGGATGAAGTAAACGTGTATCTTTTAATGTGCATGAATAACTAGGTGCAAATAAATATTACAAAAACATTTCAATTTTTCAGTTAAATCATATTTTTACTCGCTTATATAATACTCTCATTGGGAATTGGACTTACATTTTTACTCTCTAAAAAATCATTTTACTCCCAAATTTTAAAAATGGGGAGTACAATACTCCCACTTCCAAATCTTATCTGGAGCACTGACTGAGGAATCTTAATTCCTCCTAACTGACCCTATTTGCACTTACTTGGTTTCTTGAGTTCATTCTATGGTTCAGGAAGTAAGACATTCTTCAGACGTCATTATATGGACAATCCAGATCCTTTGTAGGCAAGTGTCCAGAACCAATAAGAGTGCACTTCCTGTGTGATCTGCTTTGCGCAGCACCTAATACATGTCTTCTTGAAACTTTCCATTTCAGGTACCGGCGTCACGCATGGAGTTTGCAGTGTTTCTTGTATGTATGTGGAAAGTGCCATTCCTGTTCTTTGGTACTATGCCCCATGTTTGGAAATTGCCACTTTGCTGGGGTTACTGCTGTAGAGGAGGTCTTAGACCCACCCCGCCCCCTCAAACTGAATACAGGTAACAGGCAAGGCTGATCAATGGTTCCAGAATCGCAAAAATCAGAATTATAGTGCTTTTTGTAGACTGTGCACATAGGGCGACATATTTTTTGGGGTTAGAATGACACAGGAAGTAAATGGTGTCTTGTGGGCATGGTGATTGACAGTTAAGCCAACCAATCACAGACAAGTAGTGGTTTTCTTTTGACTGACAGGACCAATCAGTATGTATTGTTAAATCATAGGAAATGTTGTATCAGTCTCAAAAGTGTGTAAAAGCCAGATAATTGTAGGAGTTCACTGCTGTTGTTTCTGGTGTCTTTTGAATCTGTATTAAAGATGGCTTGAACCAAGTGCCCGGGTGTCTGTTTCCAGCTCCGTCTCGGTCCAGTCTCCAGTACCTGAGTCCACAGATGTCAAAGTTCAAGGAGAGCGCAGGGTCCTCCTGTTAACTGCTTTGGAACTGGCTAAGACTTAAGGCTGGGTATGGCTGTTTGGCAGGTCAGAAGGAGACCAACCCAGAACTTTCACTTTGGAACTTGTGTTTATTGAAATAAAATGGAAAAGGCCTAACTTTTCCTAAGCGATGGGATTCCCTACCCAACCAAACTAACTAGGGTGCTTGTCAGTCGTCGGCGAGTCCAAAAGAAAAGTATGTCCATTGTGCAAACACTAATCTAACTTTACTGCCACCAAAACAACTAAGGCAGAGGAGAATGACTCCCTTTGTCTGTGTGTTGCCTGATCAGCAGTTTGTTTGCAAATTATCTTCAGATAGTTCTTAGTTGTCACTTTTATCAAGTCATAAAGTTCATGGAGGGGGCTTTTCCACTCTTTCTCCCTCTCTCCTGTAGGGATCTCTTAGGATATTATGAGCTTGCTTTTCTCTTCTTAATTGTGGTTCTTTTACTCTTTGCTTGTTACACACAATTGAAACTCTCTTCTTTCAATGTCCAATCCTTATCCTTATTAGTACAGAGAATAGTGTTCCGACTACAAGTCTCACTCTTCCTAGCCTTTGTCAACACTTGTTTGTGATTCTTGCTCTTCTGATAACATTGTGCCTCAGTGGGGCAAATATGAGTTAGCCAGTGATGATTCTTACTCTTGTACCTCACTGGGACGAGTAGGCGTTTTCCAATGTATATATTCGGTGCTCTCCCTGGGTCTCCCGCTCTCCCTTTTACCTTCTTTATAAGGGGGCTGTGTCACCGGGTCAGTGTTCTTGTAATGGGTTGCTCTTCTTGTCAGGATCTCGTCTTTACTTTACGCCTCACGATTCGATTGCACTGAAGATTACCCAAAAGATAATCACAAACACATTACAAACTTGTCTGCAACTTCTCTACCTTTTCCTGTGTTAAATCCCCCAACCTCCCTTTCATACCTGCTGCCTGTGCTTCTTTCGCTGATGGGCCGTTTAGATGTTGAAGACTGAAGTGATGCTTGTTCTCAATAAAAGTAATTTATTGCTGCTTTGTATCTTTAACTGCTTCCTATTTCTTCCAACTTTCAAACTAGAAATGCTTTTCTCTTCCGGCTAAAGTCTGAAAAAAATGCCTTGTTGCTTTGCTTTTCTGCTTCAGATTCCTACTTAAAATATTTTAACTGGCAACTCTCTTCCTTGTTACATGTTTAAATGAGGCAACATGTCTCTTACCCCAGCGAAAACAAAGTCTCTGCTTTTCTAGAAATCAGTTCATAGAACGTTGCGTGGCACCGCGCAACACTGCGTGAGTTTGTTTACTCTTTTGAAACTAAAATAACCTTCAGCTGCTGCTGCGTAGATGAGATGACTGTTCTGTTGCGGCCATATACAGATAATCGTGCACTCACCTTTGAAGATGACGGATGAAATGCTGGCAGTGTTCTGGGCTGAAAAGACGTGACGCGCGCATTCTTCTACACACTAGGTCCTTTCCTTAAACGCTATGCCCAATGGAAAACTCCTTGCGTATACTTTGACGGTATGTGATCAACTATGCAAGTTTTCTAATGTTAGAATGTGATTACTGTTAACTGCATTAGATTAGTGCGTTGGTCAAGGGGAAGGATGCAACGCCGTTTACCCGCACGCCTCGGTTAATAAAATAAACGCGTGGCAAATATACTGCAGCAAGCAATTCAACTCCTTGACAGTTTGTTACAACTTTGTACATTCAAATAGTTTAAACATTGAAGAATTCATGCGCTATTCTTTTTCTTTGAAATAAAGTTTAAATACTGAACTGAGTACTTCTTTCTGTCAAACTTAAACTCAGAATATTGAAGTTCACTTAGCTTCCTCCTTCTGTAGCTGCTGTCTTGGCGTATCTTCTTTAAAGCGATGACACTGTGGACTCTCAATACGTCTCTGGAACTTAATCTGTGGGTAACTCCTTAAGGTGTAAGAAGCTAATTATTTTGAAACTTAAATGTCTCTGGTTGCTGGAGCTGCAAAAGCTGTCATCTGCTCTGAAGATTACTAGAATGAAAGGCAGTTTAGAATCCTGAAAATAATTCCAAACTACCTTGCACCCAGCCTTAGCCAATCAATGCTGCTGAACTGAGCCTCCATCTTGCCCTAGGGAAAAAAGGCTTCCTGATATATACATTAAGGAATAACCACCGTCACTGATACCCATGCCATTTCCACAGAGAACTGAACTCCCCTTTAGTTACCAGCCCAAATCTTAGACAGCCCACCTCTCCAGATAGAATGTCTCAAACGTGAATAGTATGGGATCCTAACATCAGACATCGGCATCGGCAAGAGACTCTGATCTTGATCAGATGGGCAGTGCTATGATTGGCACTGACTTGGATCCCTACCTTCTTTGTAGAGAACCACTATCGAGGTCCATAGTAGTGCGTCTGGGAAGGCACCTGATTCCAATACCTGGATAAAAAGCCTTGCCAGGAAGGGAACCAGTGCCAAACAGAATATTATAAAGAAACTGGCAGAGAAGCGTCCTCCCTTGGGGATGTTCCCGATTTCATCTTCCCTATCGAGGCACTGACTTCCTCCACCGTAAACGGGACCTCTAGAGTGCTGCCTGTTCTGGGGAGATACCCAGTATTGGGAGGGAGTTGAGGAATTCATCAATTTTCGCCCCGTTTCCCATGTGTTCCGCCGAGTAGAGGGTCTCGTAATATTTACGGAACTCCTCCACTATTTGTTGATCTCTAAATACCTTCTTTGAGCCCGTATGCCGTGTGGACCCTACCCGCCTAGAGTTTCTTTGCGCCCGCAGCTTCCAGGCTAATATTTTATCTGCACTGTCTCCCTTTTTCATATATTTTTGTTTGAGGAATGCTAGCTGTCTTTCTGTTTGATACAGGAGGAGAGGTCCTTCAACTGCGTTCTAAGTTTTTGTACTTTGGCCAAGTTCTCTGGGGATACTTGTGATTTCAGCTTCCCCTTGGGCTGTAGGGCATCTATTTTGCTTCTCAGGACCTTCTCTCTCGCTTTACCCCTCGTAAAGTGGCCTTGAATGCCTCACACATTATCGGCAGCTTTACCTCTCCGTTATCATTGAACCGGAAGAATTGCTTTATCGATTTTAACGCACCCTGGGCTACCACTTTATCTTTCAGAAGCAGATAATTACACATCCATCACCCCTTTTTTCGCTCTGGTTTCCATTCTCCCAATTTAACATTCACTAAGTCGTGGTCAGACCATGGGACCGGTTCGGCGGATGCTGCTGACACTTTGTGTGGCATGGTTAAGTCCAGGAGAATATAGTCTATCCTAGAATGGGTGCTGTGGACCTTTGAATGGAATGTGTATGACGGGACAGCTACCCCCTCCCGGGCCATCGCATCTGCCACCCCCAGTTCATTATTTGCTTGGGCAAAGTGATGGGCTATTCTCCTCTGTGTGTGGGATCCTCTGGACAGGGCTGCCCCTGCTTGTCTACTTTCTGGGTCGAGTACCAGTCCCCTCCTACAATTATGTGCCCTTCTACAAAGGTTTGGATTTTCCCTTTCCCTTTTTCCCAGTAGTTCCCTTCTTCATTTGAGTTGTAGGTCAAGATCAGGGAAACCTTTTGGTCTTTTATTAGCCCCTTCACTATTATGTATCGTCCCTCTGGGGTCCCTTAGGGTAGCAAGCTCTGTAAATACAAGTTTGTTTGCGATCACCACTGCGGCTCCTCTTCTTTTTTTTAAATTTTTTTTTTTTTTTTTTTAACTTCACATGAGGCATGAAGAATATTTTCAATTGCCCTTGCTTTCATAGCTGGCTCACCCCCCAACCCCCTTTCCCAGTGGGTCTCCTGCAGGAACATAACGTCCAGCTTCAGATGAGTACATTCTCACATCGTTAGGGATCTCTTCATTGGGGAGTTAAGGCCTCTAACGTTCAATGAGCCTAATGACAGCCCGGAGATCATATACTGCATGAGATTTGCGTGGCCTCCGTATAGATCCCTGGGTTATTAAAGCCTCGGTTGCTGATCTGACTAATGCCTTTCCTTGCTATCATTGGTATTCTGTGCACCCCCTGTGTTGTGATTTTTGCAACTTTAAACATTACCCCCCCTCTCGACTCCCCAACGACTTCAGCTTTTCCCCCTCCCCCTTTTTTAGATCGCATCTGGCCTGTAAATGAGATAGTTGCCATCCTTGGTCCAGACCACCAGCCTCCCCTACGTCTTCAGCCATTCTTTTCCCTTCATTGTTGTTCCTTAGAGCCCCCCCTCAAGATTAGCTTCTAAGTTGTATGCCTATAATATGTCCCACTTCCCCTCCCCACCACCCTACAAATGAACACAACTGATTGTCACCACTATCTCCGTCCATTTCAGTTCCCCCATTGTCTGGCCTCTACCTGTCATGATGCCTACCTCCAAGGAGCCAGGTCCGACCCAGCGACCCCAGAGGCAGGCATCATTTTCCCCAGGGGAGTGCCAGCGGGTCCAAGCTTGGGGCCCTTTGGACGCAGTCCTGGCGCCTTATGCGCCAGGCTCATGTTGGACCTCTGTCCTGGCGCCTTAGGCGCCAGGCTCATAAAGCTAGACCTGTGTTCAAGTGTTTTAATGTGCACTTACCTGATGCAGACCATGCTGCCACATCCAGGCCCTCTTGAGGCCTGAATGGAACTACTTTACCTGTGGGACTACTTTCCACCCGGGTGTGGTCGGGGAAGGATACATACCTAATCGGAGGAAGGATACACACTTGGGACTTCTTCCAAAGCTATTTAAACCACACCCGATCAGCGTTGTTCTGCTCCTCGCAGCTGGACGCTCACCGTGTCAGCTCCTGCATCTGGACTTCAGCCACGCCTGTCAGCAACCTGGGTCACCTGCAAAGGGAGACAAGAGACCTTACCAGCTAAATCTGCACCACGGAGACATCACCGACGATCCTGAAAGGGAAGACATTATTTTTAAAAGCATTTTGTTACGATCGCTGCAGCGCTGCATTGCACTCACCTTTCCTGGGTTCCTCCATCTTCAGCAGCGATCATCCGGATACGCAGCCACTTCCCAGAGCCTAGAGAAAAAGACAAGAATATGAGGTGAGAGAAGGAAGGGAATAAGACTTACCTGTTGGGTCATTCCCATTCCATTTCGGGTCTTGCCGCTTCCAGGCATTTTCCGGACCCCGGCCCCTATGGGGAAAAAAGACAAAGACATTGAATGAGCATATGCAAAG
This sequence comes from Ambystoma mexicanum, assembly GCF_040938575.1. Taxonomy (NCBI): domain Eukaryota; kingdom Metazoa; phylum Chordata; class Amphibia; order Caudata; family Ambystomatidae; genus Ambystoma; species Ambystoma mexicanum. The sequence goes on along the minus strand of NC_090931.1, from coordinate 901,162,193 downwards.
ACAGTTCCCGAGCACTCATCCAGAACTAACCTGCCATTTACTGGAACTGGAACTGCACGTTTCACTTCGGGTCGGTGCCATATCTCCGGCATTCCGAACCCCGGCCCCTAAGGGGAAAAAAGACTTAAACATTAGCGCTTGCTGCAAAAAGACAATGAACATTATTATTAAGCTTGGACTTTTGAACTTGCAACAGAACTTTTACAGAGCCTTGCCTGAATAGTCCAGCTTACCTGAACTCCCATCAATCCTCAATCCAGTGAAGTAACTGGGTTTCAACGCGCCCCTGCATCAGAAGCAGGATGGAGAGCTCATCCTTCCTGACCCTAAGGTGAGACTTCACGGGGAATCGTGGAAGGGTATAGTGGAGGGTTGGAAGAGAGTGGGAGGCTTGAGCATAACTCAGTCAGTAGGTAATACTCCCTTTTCACGCACAGGGGAATATTCCTGCGAGCCGGAGAAGCCAGAGTAGAGGGCCCTTCCTGTCCATCTTCAGAGTCCGGCGCTTCACCATTGAAGAAGCATCAGCACTCGAAGCCAGACCTGCGCCTCCGTGGGAATCAGGTGAGCGTTACACTACCCTCCATGTGGAGGAGAGGTCTGGAGGCTGGTGGATGGCCCCTGCTGCCTTAACTAACTTACTCTCTGCTTAAATAGTGTATACAGCAAGGGATCCACCAAGGCGCCTTCCTGCCTTGCCAGGTTCCATCTCAAGACTGTGACGGGGAGGGTGGATTCACTTTTTTGAATTTGCGGTATCCCCAAATGCATAGTCTGTCGCTAGTTTTCTCTACCCTAGGAGATTTTGCCTGCACGCCCCTTGGTTCCAAGTCGGTTCCCCTCCGAGTGGATTCTTCCATCAGTTCCCGGGATACCCTGCCAATGTCATCTTCTGTTATCAAGTTATATTTATATCCCTCTAGTTCAAAGTTGAGGGAAAGGGGGAAACCCCCACCTCTACTGGGTTCCTTTTGCATTGAGCCATTTTGTCAAAGGGCCACAGAGGCGGCGTCTGGATAATGTGAAGGAGGACGGGTCTTGGTAGATGCTGAACCTGGAGTCACCCCATTGTATTGGGGCCACCTGCCTGGCCTTTTCAAGGATCTTTGTTTTATCTGGATAATAGTGAAACCTAGCCAGTATGGAGCATGGGCCCCGTGTTCCTCCTCCGGCACTGTGTGCTCTGTCAATAGTGGGTCCCATAGTGTTCTCCTCATTGAACAGTTTTTTGACAATGTCGTTAATTCCCTGAATGATATCTCTTTGCGCTTCACCTTCTTTCTCCGGGACCCCAAAGAACCTGAGGTTGTTACGTCGTTCCTTGTTCTCAAAATCGTCAATTTTAGGGCACATTCCTCTTCACTTCTTTCTAACTCTGAGATCCTCATGTCGAACTATGTTTCCAAGTTGTCCACTGAGGACTGGTTGTCCTCTAGACCTTGAATCCGGTCATCCATGTCGAACACTTTTTTTTTATCCAGGCCATCCAGCCTTTGCGCGATGTCCGATCTGAAGCCTTTTAGTTCCTCCAGTTTCGCTGCCATGTCCTTCCTCCTAGACGTCTCGTCGTTTGCCGTGATTGGATTCTCCGAGTGAGGTTGTGGGGTTTTTGGCTTAGGTGCTGGTTTGTACTGGAATTACCGCAATGAGGCTGCCCAGCTCATACATGTGGAGGCGATATTGCTGCCTGGCTAGTCAACGGTAGGTTGTGGGCAGGGTTCCCCTTCCTGGTCTTCCCCAAACAGTTGACGATCCTAGTACTTCTGGACCTTAGGCAGTAACAAGATGCTGGGAGACCCCTCCTCTCTTCCTCGCTTGGTCTTACCGTGTCCCTCAGGTGACTATGTAGTCGTCACTAACCCCCGCCGGTACTGGAGTTGGGTTCTCCTCTCTGGGTGCTCCCCATGTTCCCTGGTGTTCTGCTTCACGTCCGCCTGTGGGCCTGGGCGAACAAGTGGGTCCTGGATGGGTTCAGAGGGCTTTGTGTTCGAGGTGCTCATAGTGGGAGTGGCTGTCACCACGTGGTCCCCGGTGAGGTGAGGTGAGATGAGTATTTCTTATTCGTCCTCCCGGACCTCACCACATAACCAGTGCAGTACCCTGTCCCCCGGGGTCTTGCTGCTATGCTGCACTGTTGCGTTTGCTTCGGGGCCGAGGGGTTCTTTCTTTTCCTCCCCCTGGGGTGGTCTGCCAGTGACCATTCTTATTCAGGGCATTGGAGTCCTTTTCTGGATGTGCCCACTGTGGTTTAAGTAGGCCGAGGGAGGATCGGCAGGGGGCACAGATCAGGAGTGAGGCCCGCTGGATACTTCGCCTGTGCCCCTCCTGTACCTCTCCACCCGCTGCTCGTTCCTCGTTGTGTTAATGAGAGCGGGTGTATGCGGCCGCGCATCGTGAGTTTGTTTCACCCGCTTGGCGTGGACAGGGGGGAAGCTGCGCACTCGCACCTCTAATTGGCGCTGCAGGTGCCGGGAATAGTTGAGGCCTCCGCTTCCTCAGATGTCTGCCGGTGTGGGATGTGGGGGCTCTGCCTGCTGGTAGGTGCCTGCTTCCTGGTGTCTGCAGGCAGGGTTGCAACTTTCCTTGTCCTGCTGGACTGCAGGGAAATGTCACAGCCTAGACTCCCCGGCCTCACTGAAGGATCCTCTGGTGCTGCTGGGCAGGTCGGAGAATTTGGTCTTGCTGATTGATCTATGACACAGCATATCTCTGCTATCCTGCGGGCTAGACACCTCGTTTGTTGGCCCCCGCGGGGCGCTTGATCTCAGCTCGGTCTGGGAGATGGTTAGGGGGGGTGGATAAGGCGGGTGTGGGGACACGTTCCCGAGGGCTAACTGGGGGGACTCCACTCCCTATATTAGCCTTACTGTGGGGACTGTCTATGTGCTAGCACATCTATGCGCCCCCTGGTGGCTGATCCGATTCAAACTCTTATTCGAAAAGTAGCAATAGAACTGGTCCCTCCTCACAACATAAACAAGGGTATTTTTTCAACCTACTTCCTTGTTCCCAAAAAGGATTTAACTATGTGCCCTGTGTTAGACCTACGTCAAACCGCAAACGTTTTGAATGACAACCCTCGAAGTAATCCTGATCTTAAAACCATGTGATGATATGGCAACATTTGATATTAAAGATGTATACTTTCATATTCCAATGTTTCAAGCGCACAGGAAATGGCTCGGGTTCAAAGTCGTAATGACTCATTACCAGTTCAAGGTGCTTCCCTTCAGCATATCCTCAGTATCAAAAGTATTCACCAAAGTCCTCGCAGTGGCGGCTGCCCCCCTGTGTGCACATTCTATTGTAGTGTACCCTTTTCTCAACGACTGGCTAGTCACAGGATGCAGTGGTAAAATCAATCACCACCCCGCAGTAGAAGCCACTCTTACCACAGACGCATCATTGTCAGGATGTGGAGCACATCTCCTCAATCACATTGCTCTTGGTCGCAATTACTAACAAAGAAACACATCAACCGTCTAGAATTGTTAGCAGTGTTCAAAGTGCTTCAAACCTTTCAACATCTACTTCAGGGGAAAACAGTCCTAGCAGACAGCACTACCAACACTGTCCAGGGGGACACAACTGCCTGGCCGATGTGTTAAGCAGAGACCTACAACCTCTGTCAGAACACTAATGGCAATTACACAAAGACATTCTGCACAACCTCTTCAGACTTGGGACAACTAGACATAGATCAATTTGCAAAACGCACAATGCCCAAACTGTGCGTCCAGCTACCTCCTACAGGATCGTAGGGGAACGCTCCATAGTTGTATACTGGTCAGGGAGATTTGCTTACGCTTAAATCCCCCCGCCCCCCAACACCACTACTCAAAAAGATCATCCACAAGATGCACCAGGAACAAGTCAAACTCATTCTGATAGCTCCAATGTGGGCATGTCAACCTTTGCACCTGCTCACAATGTCCCTTTGCTCACCAGTGAACTTCCATGCCCCTGCAACATGCTGCCCCAACATCAGGGGACAACATATCCATGCCCTTAAATACTGAACTTGGCAGCTTGGTTCCTGAGGTCATAGTTTGGTCATTTAAACTCACAACAAAGATGGATGGACATCCTTAAAAAGGCATGTAAACCTAATACCACACATTGCTACTACAATAAATGGAAATTGTTTATCTGGTACAAAGCTCGATGATTACTGTGAATTGATCTGGAAAAAAATGACATACTGGAGAATTGACTGATTTTCTTTTCGATTTATATTTTGTTAATGCGGGGGGAGAGCCCCCCACCCTTAACCTATTCCCTTACACCACCCCACATCTTTATTTAGTAAAAACTAACCAAAATACCTAACAAATTTGACTAAAAGAATTTGGTCAATTCTGAGTAGGTCAATTTGGTATGCGATCAATTTGGGTAATACCAAGCTCGAGACATCAACCCAGCACAGGAGGATAACTCGGGGGCAACGTGCTTGCTGTGGAAGCAAGATGACACGGAGCAACACAGGTTCGATCCCCGGCTCCGCGCTTCGAAACCTCTGAGTACTAAGCGTGTTATAAATAACCAATCATATCATGTATCATATCAATTGATTATTCTCCTACATATAATGTTCTCCACTTACTTTACCTGTTTGATTCAGGTTTAGTCTTTAGTCCATTTAGCAGCATTCTCTGCATTCACCACCTTTCAAATGAAGGTGCCTTAGTGGAAGGTGCCAGTAGTAAAGGCATTAATGGACAGGGTTTAAAGATTACACCCAACTTTTAACCCAACTCCCGGATGGGATTTAAATGTTGTACTTACAAAGCTTGTGGGATGCCCATTTGAGCCAATGCATAAAATCGGTCTTAAACAGCACCCTTACAAGACTGCTTTTCTCATTGCCATTACATCCATTCGAAGGGGGTCTGTGAACTAAAAGTACTCTCGTTTCAAGATCTGTTATTTTTCATAAAAGCAAAATAGTGCTAAGAAAACACCCACATTTTCCTCCTAAATTCATTGCAAAGTTCCATGTCAACCATTCTAGCTTTCTTCCAAAACTCTACCAATTCAGCAGAAAGAAGCCTCCATACATTAGATGTTAGGAGGGCTGTAATGTATTACCTTAACAAAACAAAGCTAATGAGAAAGACTGATCAATTCTTTGTGTCCATAGCTATTGGAAGAAAAGGGGATCCTGTCTCTAAGTCAGGTACCCCAAAATGGATAGTAAAATGCATTCAAATGTGCTACTCCCTTTCAAACAAAACTCTGCTTTTCGCGCCCAGTGTGCACTCAACACAGGGCACAGAAGCTACTTTGGGCCTCATTACAAGCCTGCAGGTCTGGAAACAACGGTGGCGATAAACCGGCAGACTACTAGTTTTGCAGGCGGGTGGCGTCACTCCCGCCAGGTCTGACCTGGCAGGAGTAACATCACCCGCCTGCAGACTGAAATGGAAACACCAGCACCGTTATTTACGGTGCCTGTGTTTCCACTGTCCCCATCCCCATGGAGTCCTTTGGGACTCCATGCAAATGGGGATTAACAGAATGACGCCTCCGCAATTACCGGGTCACCGGGGTTGGAATGCCCCAGTGATTCTGGCAATCACGGAGGCGGTAATTCATTCCGGGTCCGACAGTAGCCTGCTGGTTTTTCCGGCACGGCTACCGCTGGACTCGTAATGAGGCCCTTTGACTTTTATTGCAAATGTTGCTTTAGATTCCATTTACAAGGCAGCTACTTGGAGTTGTATACATACTTTGAAACCCCATTAGACATCTCCTTTGCTGCTGTACCTTCAAACATCCCACCACCTTCTGTAGGTACTGCTCACTACTCTATGCAAAACATGTGATTCTAAGCAGATCCAAAAGCCTCAGAAGGCATACATTACTTAACGTAATAGTATTCCTGATGCTTGTATCTGCTTAGATTCACATGCGCCCACCCTTCCTTCTCTTCTGAAGTCGAAGGTGCATGGATGTTCTTGCTCTATTGCTATTTTCTGCTTTATTGTATGTACTCACGCTGCACTTCATGCTTCCTCAAGTCGGAAACAAAACGATCTGAGGACCTTGACGCGTGAAGTACTAGGAGTACAATGGACTTCACACTAGGGATAGTATGAGGGACACGCCCAGTCGACGTCCCTTTTCGAGTCTCAAAAAACAAATCATGTAATACAACCACTAGATTTCGGCCTATGCATAGCATGTGAATCTAGGCAGATACTAGCATCAGAAATTGGATTACGGTGAGTACTGTATCATATATATTTATTTCTCCAGCATTGGATCTTTCATGGATTCACATGCTTAGAATATTCCCCGTCGTCAGACTGGGACCCCTCGGTACACATATATAGCCTTTTCCAAAGGAAAGCTTTCGACACTTTTGTGTCCTATCTACGTCCTTCTAGGACCCGCCTACGCATGCTCCGCAGGCCGTGCTAGTATAAGAGGCCCGCCCCCGCGGCTCCCCTTCAGATTTCAACCGTCTCCAAAGTAGTGGAATCTCCTCGTGTTGTCCTACTGTTTTGTACTAGGTTGCGTTATTGGATTTCGCGTCCATGCGCGACATGCGGCTTAAAAAAGGTTTACGAGGGGGACGGACGTATGGACTGCATATATTGCCTCTACCCTCACCATTCGGCGGATACCTGCGACATATGCAAGGGTTTTTCTCAAAAAACCCTCAAAGACCGGAACCGACGCCTGGTAGCATGGCTGAATGATGGAGCGGGGGCATACCCCCCCTCGGAGGTGGGCTCCACACAGTCGCGGAAAACATCACGCCGCGCGGCCTCGTCGGAACCACCGGCGAAGAAATCTAGACCGTCGGAAAAAGAGTCGTCTGGAAGTCACTCCACTAGAGACTCCTCGGCAAAGAAATCATCCTCCTCAAAAAAGCATGAGAAGGAAAGGAAATCCTCCTCTGAGGATCATCACAGATCGACCACGAGTCGAGTAAAAGCGGGCACAGTGTGGAGAAGGCGGGACCGCCAAAACCACCTGCGAAGTCTACGTTGTCGACGGCGGTCCAGTCATCGGCCGCCTCCCTGCCACTTGCACAGGGGGCATCCACCGTCCCGTCGACGAGGGCCTCGTCGACGGGGGTCCTACAGGAGGCCTGGAGGCCTGAAGTCTTTGACCCGACCCCCCCAGAGGCTTTGCTACAAGAACAAGCTATGTTGCTGTCCTCAGAGGACGAGAACGAGAGAGTTGCTGGCCCAACAGACCTAGGGCTACGAGCGGCTGACAAGTCGTTGACGAGGGCATCCGTTACACCGGTATCTGCCCCTCTCCTCAATCCTCATTCGGTTTTGTCGTTGGATATTCTGTCCACGCTTCAGTCCTTGTTGCGGTCGTTAGACCAGCGACTACCCCAGGCAAGCCTGCCACAGTCACCCGTCGACGAGCCGGGCCTGTCCCGTCAACCGACGCACCCACGCACGCCAATCTCAACACTGGCACAGGAGGAAGGTGAGCTGCCAGATTCGGAGTCTGACAGGGGAGCCATGTCGGATATCTCATTATCCCCCTCCAGGGATCCTACCTGGGAGTCAGAGGCGGAGTTGGAAAACCCCAGAAGCCCAGCTCACCCGTCCCCTCCGGACGACATTGCGTCATTCCATTCTATGATGGAGAAGGCATGCAAAGAATTTGGTCTGTCCCAGGAAGAACAGAAAAAGGACTGTTTTTTGTTCGACCACATGGGCAAGAGAAGGAGGTCGGTGTTCTCGATACCAATACTAGACCATGTATGGAAAGAGGGGTTGCAGACAATGAGACACCCATTCTCAGAACCAGCAGTGAAAGGACGCCTAGAAAAAAAGTTTAAGGCTCCAGAGTCTACCCCCAAGTGTTTATCCTCCCAACCAACACCGGACTCGGTGGTGTCGGCGGCAGCAGCGAGGAAGGCAAAGGCACAGCACAAGTGCACGACGACTCCTGAGAACGAAGCGAGACGCCAAAATACCTTTGGCAAGAAAGTGCTCTCCGTGGGAGCGACCACAGTAAAGGCCGCAAACTCTCTGGCAATTGTGGCCAGATACGATAGGGAGATGTGGCACAGACTAGCTCCGCTGCTTGATCATCTTCCAGAAGAACAGAGGAAGGCGGCGATGCTACTGGTCCGAGAGGGTGAGGAAGCCTCAAATCACGCAATAAACATCGCGGTGGATCTCGCTGAGTCAGGCTTCAAGCAAGTCAACAATGGGGTGGTGTTGCGTCGACAGTCATTGCTTAAATGTACTTACTTCAGGCCAGAAGTGCAATACAAGGTCTTAGATATGCCCTTTGAGGGAGACCTTCTTTTCGGTGAGAAGGTGGACGAGGCCCCAGAAGGAATGAAAGAAGATTTGGACACGGCACGTTCATTGGGTGCCCTCCAGAGTGGCAGAAGTTACAAGTCTTTTCGTCCCGTTTGAGGGGCTTCAGGTAATTCAAGATTTTCTTCTGGAGACAGATCCTTTGCCAGATCGGCTTACCCCTCCCAGGGATACCGATGTGCCTCACAATCGGCTAACCGTCGACGAAACTTCCAGTCTTCCAGAAAACGACCATCATACCCATCGTCGTCGAGAGACAAGCAAAATAAAGATCAGCAGTGACATACCACAGACCGTTCTGGGGGGAAGAGTTTCAGCATATGTCGACGAATGGGAAAGGGTAACGACGGACCAATGGGTGTTAGACACTATAAGAAACGAACACTCTCTGCAATTCAAACACAACCCTCCGCAAATCCCACCTGCGTTCACCGCTCAGTCCCATATGAAGGTACTGCAACAAGAGGTTACACTCATGTTAGCGAAGGGCGTGATAGAATTAGTTCCAACATCACAGAGAGGTCAAGGAGCCTACTCAAGATACTTAGTCGTAAAAAAGCCGAACGGCAAATGGCGTCCCATTCTAGACCTACGCGATCTCAACAAGTCCTTAAAGAGCCTGAAATTCAAGATGCTCACTCTGCAGGAAGTGATCCGCGCAGTTCAAAAGGGAGATTTCCTGGCGTCCTTGGATTTACAGGAAGCGTATTTCCATATTCCAATGTGTCGGAAACACAGGAAATTCCTACGTTTTGTAATAGGGCGAACTCACTACCAATTCACGGTTCTTCCTTTCGGGCTCAAGACCTCCCCCAGAACGTTCACAAAATGCCTGGCTCCAGTGGCTGCCTGGCTAAGGAAGCAAAGCCACCATGTATACCCATACCTCGACGACTGGCTGGTAAGGGGATCCTCCCCAGCGTCGACCAACACAAGTCTGCAAGCCACCATGCAGCTTCTACAACGGCTAGGATTCGCCATAAACTTCGAGAAATCCTCTCTGCGGCCATCGAGAACGCTGGTATTCTTGGGGGCACAGTTCGAGACTCAGTTAGGGTTGGTGAAACCTTCTCTCGACAGGACCTCAAGACTCATTCAACAAGCGGCCCGGCTACGGCGAAACACCAGGATCTCAGTGAGAAAGTATGTTTCGGTCCTAGGGGCCATGGCATCCTGCATCCATCTGGTGAGAAACTGTCGACTATTCATGAGGCCAGTCCAAGAATTCCTCGCGGACCGATGGACACAGGCTCAGGGATCGTGGTCGGACAGGATAACCATCGACGACGACAAGCTACGTCGGACCCTTCAGTGGTGGCAGAGTTCCCACAATCTGAACAATGGTGTGCCCCTACAGGAGCTGGAGTTTCAGAGCACCATAGTTACGGATGCGTCCCTAACCGGATGGGGAGCGCACATGGGTGCTCTCCAAACGCAAGGTCGCTGGTCTCCAACAGAGTCACTCCTACACATAAACGTACTGGAACTCAGAGCGGTACGATGGGCTTTGAAGGCGTTCCTACCACACATCAAGAGTTCGCGAGTGCGAATACTGACCGACAATACAACAGCCATGTTTTATCTGAGGAAACAAGGAGGGACACGATCAAGGACTCTTTCCATAGAAGCCCAGAAAACATGGCATTGGGCATCGAATCACGAAATTTCCCTTGTGGCTCATCACCTTCCAGGAGTGAGGAACGGCCAAGCCGACTCCCTCAGCAGAAGCATGGCCCAGATACAGGAGTGGGAAATGGACACGGGTCCCTTGAGGAAAAAGTTTGAGAAATGGGGTCACCCCCCTCTGGACGCCTTCGCGACCAAACACAACAAGAAATGCGAGCAATTTGCAAGCAGATGGCCCCAAGAGGGTTCGTGGGGGAGGCGTTCTCCTTCCCATGGACGGACATGTTCCTCTATGCTTTTCCCCCCCGTTTCCCCTCATACGGAAAACAATACAGTGGATACGCAGATACAATTGCCGGGTGATTCTAGTGACACCATACTGGCCGAGGCAACCGTGGTTCTCAGACCTCCTCCATCTATCGCTGGAACATCCCATAGCGTTTCCGAAGGTCCCGTTCCTTCTATCCCGGGACAGAGGCACGGTGTGTCATCACGACCCGGACAGTCTCAACCTTACGTCCTGGCTCCTGACTTCTCGGAGTTCGGCGCTTTAGACATTTCAGAGGATTGCCAAAAAATTCTACAGGCGGCTAGAGCCCCTTCTACTAACAAATCTTACTCCTATAAGTGGCGGAGATTCTGTGAATGGTGTAGAGGACAACAGGGCCTACAACCATTGTTGGTGACGCAGGAACAAGTTCTACCTTACCTGCTCCTCTTGGCAGAAAAGGGATTGTCCCCCTCATCGATAAAGGTACACCTGGCAGCCATCTCGAGGTTCACAAGGAAGAGGCAGTCGTCGTCTCTATTCAGTGACAGACTGGTAAAACACTTCATGCGGGGTTTATTTCGAGCTTTTCCCCTGGTGAAACATTTTCCCCCGACGTGGCGCCTCAACACAGTGTTGGCAGGCTTGATGAAACCGCCTTTCGAGCCTACGGCCACGTCCGACATAAAATTCATTTCGTGGAAGTTGGCATTCTTGATAGCTATCACATCAGCCAGATGTATCTCGGAACTACAAGCGCTGGTCGTGGACCCGCCCTACCTAAGATTCTTTAAGGACAAGGTAGTCCTGGCAACTAACCCTATGTTCGTCCCGAAGGTTCCGACGGTATATCACAAACACTCATCCGTGGTTCTGCCTACTTTCTTCGCCACTCCATCGGCAGCAGAAAAACTCTTCATACCCTGGACGTTAAGAGGGCTCTGAAATTCTACCTACATCGTACACAAGACATCAGGGCTACTCGGCAACTGTTCGTCGCATATGGTCCGTTGACGAGAGGAAAAGCAATCTCTAAACAGGGATTGGCTAGATGGGTCTCGTCGACGATTGCTTTTTGTCACTCTAAGGCCGGAAGGCCACTGCAAGGACATCCCAGAGCTCATTCTACAAGGTCGATGTCCTCCTCAACAGCGTTATGGGCTGGAATTCCGCTGACTGACATATGCCAAGCTGCGGCATGGTCAGTGCCCCACACGTTTACCCGCCACTACTGCCTTGCCAGGCAGCATGCAGACGAGACATTCCAATGTTTCAAGCGCACAGGAAATGGCTCGGGTTCAAAGTCGTAATGACTCATTACCAGTTCAAGGTGCTTCCCTTCAGCATATCCTCAGCATCAAAAGTATTCACCAAAGTCCTCGCAGTGGCGGCTGCCCCCCTGTGTGCACATTCTATTGTAGTGTACCCTTTTCTCAACGACTGGCTAGTCACAGAATGCAGTGGTAAAATCAATCACCACCCCGCAGTAGAAGCCACTCTTAACACAGACGCAGATGGGAAGAGCTGTCCTGCGCCATCTGTTTCAGTAAGGTAAGCTCCTCCCTGTGGAGATTCTGTTGTCTACCCTCTTAAGGGCGATATACTTTATGTGGGCAACGTTATATGACTTAACTTATTCCTACGGTAGATATGCATTGTGTAGTAGGGTGAGGATATATATTGTTACATTACATTCTCACCGCCGTCTCAAGTGTTACTGCTATACAATCTATTCTAAGTATGTGAATCCATGAAAGATCCAATGCTGGAGAAGGGAATAGTTTCTTACCTGGAACTCCATTTCTCCAGCATTGGTATCTTTCATGGATTCACATGCGCCCGCCAACCTCCCAGTATGTAATGTATGTGATAAATTTAACCCTTCTTACTTTGGAGGGGCCGAAATCTGAAGGGGAGCCGCGTGGGCGGGCCTCTTATACTAGCACGGCCTGCGGAGCATGCATAGGCGGGTCCTAGAAGGACGTAGATAGGACACAAAAGTGTTGAAAGCTTTCCTTTGGAAAAGGCTATATATGTGTACCGAGGGGTCCCAGTCTGATGACTGGGAATATTCTAAGCATGTGAATCCATGAAAGATACCAATGCTGGAGAAATGGAGTTACAGGTAAGAAACTATTCCCTTCTGAGGCTTGTGGATCTGCTTAGATCACATGCTATGCATAGGCCTACATCTAGTGGTAGCCGTGGAGTGATGTTGACAGGGCGTGCCAGTAATACTATCCCTAGTGTGACGTCCACTGTACACATGGTCCGTCACACGTCGAGGTCCCTCAGATTGTTTTTTCCACCATCGTAGTCAGACGCATATCGCAGAGTTCCTTCTTGGCTGACGCCATCACTTAGAAAAAGTTTAACAACCACTCTTGTCTCGACAAACTTTGTCTGTGGCCTACCTAGACCCCAACGGGCTTGGCCCTGTACAGTAGGGAGCGTGGGAGAGGTTCATATTTCACAACCATTCAGCTCCTCCTCCTTGGAGACCTCCACATCCAACTGGATGCTTCCTGTCCCTCCTCTGTACTCTTTTGCAATCTCGGAGAGACTCTTTCTATTCTTCACTCTGCGCCGACTCATTCTGCAGGATACACTCTGGATGTTCTCATCTCCTCTGACCTCCCCCTCTCTAACCCGCTCACCACTCCCCTCTCCTGGAGCGATCACACTCTCCTTTCCTCCCACCTCTCCCCCTCTACCCTGCAGGCCAAGCCAGCTCCAGCACTGCCACCTACCTTCTCGGTCCTCCACCCCATGAAGCGTGTGTCAGTTGAGGCTTTCGCTGCCACTTTCTCTCCCCCCGCCCCCCTCCACCTCTGGCTGACTCTCATCCTGATACTGCCCTTTCCATGCTCCACTCTATCTCTGACACTCTTGATTTTCTTGTCCCTGTCATGAGGATCCGCTTGAAGCCCAAAGTCAAGTGCAACTCTTGGTACGACTCTGACCTCGTCACTCTTAAACGCAAGTGCAGGGTTGTCGAGAGGAAATGGTGGGCATCTTGTGAATCCTCTCACAAACTGGCCTGACGTCTGCTCCAAAGGCAATATCTGCTCTGTCCGCACTAAGAAGAGAGCCCACATCCAAGTGTCTCTGCTGCATCTAACAACTTGGCCGAACTACTTAAAATCTGCAATAAGATGGCCAATCCTGCTGCAGTCTTTACCTCTCCTGTCCCCTCCCAAGCCCTCTGCACGGCCCTGGCTTCACATTTTATCGCAAAAACCCAGGACATCCTGTTCACCTTCTCATCCTCTCCTCCTCTTCCTGCTCCTTTCTACGCTTCCTCTGACCCCTCCCCCTCAAACTCTCCCCTCCCTCTTTCTTTCCTCTGTTCTCCCATGATGAGATTTCTATACAAGTACGATCTATGAAAATCTTGTCAAAGCAGGTTCCTCCCTGTTCGTCCAAAACCACCAAGGACCATTTTGACACCCTTGCACCTGTCCTGGCTGACTTCTGCAATCACTCATTCGCCACTGGAGCCTTCCCCTCCCCTCTGAAGCACGCTCTTGTGCACCCTCTTCTCAAGAAACCCACTGCCGACCCCTCTTGCCCGGCAAACTATCGCCCTATCTCTATCGCCCCTTTCCTGGGCAAACTCCTGCCTCCCTACAAAAAAGCTCAACAATGAGCAACTTAATTAAAAAACATGTCCCTGACACCCTACTAAAGACCTAAACGTTGCAAAACTCCAAATCCTTGACAACCCAAGCCTCAAAATCACAAGGTTCAAAGAGAGGGATTATTCTACCCCTGAGGACACCCTTTCAGAGGCAATGCATCACAAAATCGCCCCCTGCTCCAGAGCCTCTGCTTACACCTGCTCCCTCAGTGTTGCCAAGCCCCTCCCAATGGACCCCAGAACAGTTTGATAGGGTCTTGAGGAGAATGTCTAGTTTTGTACATTTCTTTGATCAACACCCAGATCAATTCCCCAACCTTCTGGGCCCCCTTCAAGGCGAACCAGCTAGCGAACAGCCCATCCCCAAAAGAGCTAGCCCGGACGCTACACAAACTAATACCTCGTCATATCAAGACGTGGCTTAGGACACATATTACAACACTCATGGCTCACAAAACCCTGAAGACCAAGGGGACACAGGGGACTTGGACCAGTACTGTGACGATGATGACGATGAAGTATATACATCATCCAATCCCCAGACCATACCGACCAACCAGTGGCTGATTCCCCAGTGGACAACCAGCTGCAGTACAATGACCTGCTCTTAAAGGCTGCAGAACACTTTTAGATAGATACCCAGGAAACTCAAGTTGATAAGGGCTTTGTAGAGGACATCCTTGGGGATAAAAGATCTGCAACACAGTTCATCCCACTGCTTCAATCTGTCAAGAGGCGTATTCAGCCCTCTCTATGTACCCCCAGTCTGACAAAGGCAGTCACCACACACATTGAAAAATATTTCGGACCACCCCCATTGGACCCATTGTACATTAGGGGAAGCTAAAACCTGACTCTCTAGTCACCGCCACAAGAGAGAGAGCAGGAACACCCTTAGCCTCTGCCGAAGCCCCCCCTGACAAGGAGAGTAAGAAAATCTACACCTTGGGCAGGAAAGTAGCTTTCTTGGCTACCTATCAAGTGAGAATAGGTAACAACACTACGCTATTATCCAGCTATAATTGCCACACGTGGGACGATGTTGCACAATAAATAGACCCGGTTCCAGAGCCCCTAAAGCTACTGCTTTTAAACACTATTGCTGAAGGGAGGCAAGTAACAAGCTGCATTCTTAACAATAACTTAGACGCAGCAGACAATATGGGGAGAATTGTGGCAGAAGGTACCCTTATCAAACGCCATGCATGGCTTTGTCAATCTGGTTTCAAATTGGAGACCCAGGCTACCCTTTCAAACATGCCCATCAAGCCCAATGCACTATTCGGCAAAACGTTCGAGGGCGCACTAAAAAGTGCAAAGGAGGAATAAGACACCCTCAAATCCATGGGACAACGCACTAACAAAGCCTTTGTGCATAGAGGAGGTTCAGATACATGCCGATTTAGAGGACAGAACTCCCAGCGGTCCTCCAATTACAACCAGTGTGGGCAGAGTTCGTCCTGGGGTCAAAGGAGCCAAAGATGA
The DNA here is from genome assembly GCF_040938575.1 of Ambystoma mexicanum. Classification (NCBI taxonomy): domain Eukaryota; kingdom Metazoa; phylum Chordata; class Amphibia; order Caudata; family Ambystomatidae; genus Ambystoma; species Ambystoma mexicanum. Next base: position 901,146,874 of record NC_090931.1, on the reverse strand, counting down.
TCCAGAACTAGTGGCAGATTCTCCTCTTCAAGAGGGTGCTCCACCCCTCCTAATCAATGACCAACCGCTACAGGTTCCCTCTCCATGCCTCTCCAGTAGGAGGTCGTATTTCTCACTTTACCCACGCATGGGAGGGGATCACGTCGGACAAGTGGGTACTTTCCACCATGGCATAGAGCGAATAAAAACACCAACCAACCGCCAAGACAAAGACAAACTACACAGGAAGAACAACAATTCCTGTTAGAAGAAGTAAAAGCACTGCTACTAAAGGACGCCATAGAAATCGTCCCGACAAACCAGTTAAACGAGGGTATTTATTCAATGTACTTCCTTGTGCCAACAAAAGGCCTAACAATGCACCCTGTCCTAGACCTGCGCCCTGCAAATACCTATGTTAAGACACAAAAATTCGGCATGACAACGCTACAGGAAGTAATCTGACTGCTAAAACCGGCGCACTAGAGGACATGAAAGATGCTTACTTGCATATTTCAATCTTCCTGCGCTTCGAAATAGCGATCCAACTTTACCAATTAAAGGTTATTCACCAAGGTACTAGCGGTAGTGGCAGCGCACCTACGCAGAGAATCAATCCAGTGCACCCATATCTGGACGACTTGCTGATAACGGGGGAATCCCCCCAAATTTGCAAGCAAAATACCCCAAAAACAATCAATATTCTGTTCCAATTGGGATTTTCAATCCACTAGAAAAAATCAGTCTTGTTCCAAACAAAACAGTTCTTAGGAGCGGTCATTAAGACAGAAGAGGGTCTAGTCTTTCAGTCAAACGAAAGAGTGCAAAACATACTGCTGCAAATACCTCAGTATATAGCTGGTCGCCAAATAACCGTACGCAAAGCAATGAATTTGCTCGGGATGATGGCTTCATGCTTTTACCTGGTTCTGCATGCACGGTTGTGCATGCGCCCAGTGCAAGAATGGTTAGCGAAACAGTTGTCTTGGGCAAGCGGTCAGTGGGACGATCTAGTGGTTGTTTTGCTAACCCTAGTACAAGCGCTTCGCTGGTGGACAAAGGAAAATATATTGAAGGGAAAACCTTTTCGCAACCCTACAGGGCAAGCGATTGTCACAACAGGCGCATCTCTCACTGGGTGGGGAGCCCATTGCCTTCACCACACAGTGCATGGCCTGTGGACCCATACACAGCACAAATCACATAAACCTTTTAGATCTACTAACAGTGCTCAAAGCCCTACAAGCTTTCCAAATGCATCTGTCAGACCAAACAGTACAAATCCTCACAGACCGCACAGCTGCCATGTTTTACATAAACAAGCAGGGAGGCACACACCCTCAAAGTCTGGCCAGGCTAGCACAAAACATTTGGAAGTGGGCACTCAAGCGGCACATGTTCCTAGTGTTGCAACATGTTCCAGGGGATCTCAATTTTATGGCAGACTCATTAAGCAGAGATCCTTTCTCCAGCATGGGGTCTGGCATGGATTCACATGCTCATGAATATTCCCCGTCGTCAGGCTGGGAATCCTCGGTAAAGAAAAAACCAGTATCAGTTTCGTTTCTGATCTGTCTTTCGTAGTAGTAACCAATCACTGGTCTCTGCGTCATACTGACCACAGCCAATGACTGCCCTCTACCTAAGCACCGCCTCTGGCAGCCATCTTCAGATTTTTACCGCACGTTCATGTGTTGGGATCCTCGTGCTATTGCTCTCGAGCGTTAGTGCTATTTTTTTCACGTTTTTTCTCAAAAACTTCGTTTTTTCGGTCAAAAGAGCCTCAAGCTCCACCGATTCTCCATCCGATCAACGGGGACCCGTGTCGGATTCGTCTGCGCCCCTCAAGGGTGAAGATTTCGTCGAGCTACGCTTTTGGAGGACTCCAGAAGTTTCTCAGGCCCGGTCATGACCCAGGAGAAGGGAAGCTCGACGCCCGGAAAGCTGTTCAGGGTCTGCCCTGGATGCCAGCTGCAGAACGTCTTCAAGGAGGACGAACACTCTTTTTGTCTTTACTGCCTACATGAGGACAAGACGCACGTGGAGAAGGACTGTGCGTTTTGCGGCAACATGTCGGAGCGGACCATGAAGGACCGCCATCAACGTCTCGCCAACTAGCTGGAAGGGAAGAGCCCGTCCGGCGAGAAGAAGAGGAAGAAATCCGAGCGGTCTTCTAAGACCTTTGAGGACGCCCCGGCGATGGGGGTCCAACATAAGGCCAAGCACCGCGAGTCCGCTGGCACCGGGAGCGCCGAACGGTCGGGCTCTACGGGCGCCAGGCAGGGCGCACCCTCCCCGGCACCATCAACCACAAGCCAACGCTCTGGGTCGGGTAAGAGGAAGGCCGAGCACCCGGCGAAGCTCCTGGAGAGGCCCCGGTCGAGCTCGAAGGCGGAGGGGGAGGGAGGCAGTGCCCCCCCCCTCAAGGATAAGGCGGTGAGCGCACCTAAGGTGGTGAAGGCCTTAATCTATCCGGCCAAGCCCTCTATCGAAACTGTCGCGGCGGCCCTGGCTCAGCCTGTGGAGGCTACACCAGTGGTGGCGACCTCGGGGCTCAGAGTCTCCCTGCCACCTCGGAGGGAGTCCTCTTTTGTGCCCATCGATAGGACCCCTGTGAAATCCCCCGTGGGGAAGAAAAAGGGCGTCGTCGTAGATTCGGCCTCAACCTCGGAGGAGGAGCTGGTCGAGGTCTTAAGCCACGGCCTCGGCGTGGAAGAAGACCGGCCCGTCGGGATGGATCCCGACGCAGGTGACGACGACATCGTCGAGGGTACCGACGGGGCCCCTGATCGCCCGTCGGATTCCCCTCTGCCAGCGCCGCGAGACAACTCGGCGGCCATTTTGTTGGCTATACAGTCCTTATGCTCAGAGATAAGGACGAGACTACCGTTGCCGACGGAACCTCTCCCGTCGGGGGACCCAGAACCGGGACCTTCTGTGTTCCCCCTACCAAGAAAAGAAGGATCCACCCTCCGCCTCCTTTTCAGCCATCGCGCCCCTTCCAGCCCTCCTCCCCGCCCTCCTCCCCGTCCACCCGAGGGGATGATACGGGGACTGACACGGCAGCGACGGGTACGGACGACGAGGTATACGACGAGGATGTACCGTCGTCGCCTCCCACCAGGGCTTCCCCGCCCGACGAGATTGGATCGTTACACTCCATGATCACCAGGGCACCCGAGCTTTTCCAACTCTGCCCTGAGGAGAAGAAGAAGGAAGGTTTCCTTTATCAGCGGCGCGAGGCCAAGAGGAAGACGGTCCTCGCAGTGCCTCTATTGGACGACATTTGGGATGAGGGCCTCACCCTCCTCAAGAACCCTTCCACGACGCCAGCTAGAAGAGACCGGTACGAGAAGAAGTACCGGGTCCCGGACACGGCCCCCCTGTGCCTCCGGGCGCAGCCTACCCCGGACTCCGTCGTCTCCGCGGCGGCCAGGAAAAAAGCGGGGGGGGGGGTGCGGCCTCCACATCGACTTCCGGACGGCGAGGGAAAGAAATTGGACGCTATGGGACGCAGAGTCATCTCGTCTGCAGCGACGACGATTAAAGCGGCCAACGCCTTGGCTATCGTGGCCCGCTACGACAGGGAGCTCTGGTACAAACTGGCTCCTCTGCTGGACTTCTTGCCGGACGACAAGAGGGCAGAGGCCCTGGAGATCCTGCAGGAAGGTGAGGTGGCTTCGGACCACGCCATTACCGTTGCGACGGACATCGCCGACACTGGGTTCCGCCAGTTGGGCAACGGCGTTTGCCTTAGGCGGCGTGGATGGCTCAAGGCTACGGACTTCCGTCAAGACTTTCAGACCAGAGTCCTGGACATGCCCTTCGATGGGAACAACCTGTTTGGGAAAACAGTGGACGATTCCCTTCAGGCCATTAAAGCGGACACCGAGACGGCCCGGGCCCTTGGAGTTCTGCAACAACGACGGATGCCCTTTCGGAGCAGCGGAGGCAAGGGCGCCTCCAAAAGTTCCGGCGGCGGTTTCTCCACCTACCGTCAAGCGGCCCGCTCGTCGGCTCAGGAGGCCTACAGAGGACGAGGCAAGTCTGGCGGACCCCGCCGTCGTCGCCAAGGAGGTCAAGGCGGCAAAGCCTCGTCGAAGCAGGATTGAACCGGCCGTGGGGTCGGGCCCCCACCGAAGCACCCCGGTGGGAGGCCGGCTGGCGAGCTTCGTCAGCGTGTGGGAGTCCATCTCCACCGACCGTTGGGTGCTGGACGCCTTGGCCCGGGGCCACGCGCTCGAGTTTCAAAGAAGGTGTCCGCGCGTCCCCCCCGTGGCCAGGAAAGAACTTCACGTCCCTCAACTTCTCCTGGAGGTAAAGGCGATGCTCAGGAAGGGCGCCATCGAACTCGTCCCAAAGAGGCTTCGGGGCTCCGGAGTGTACTCGAGATACTTCCTCGTGAAGAAGAAGACGGGGGGATGACGCCCCATCCTGGACCTGCGACGTCTGAACAAGTTCATCAAGGCGCAAAAGTTCCGGATGGTCACCCTCCAGCACGTCCTGGGTCAGCTGGAGGAAGGAGACTTCCTGTCGTCGTTGGATTTGGAGGATGCCTACTTCCATATTCCCATCCTAAAGGGGCACCGAAAATTCCTCAGGTTTGTGGTCCAAGGGCGTCATTACCAGTTCAAAGCCCTCCCCTTCGGTCTACGGTCGGCACCCAGGGTGTTCACCAAGTGCCTCGCACCGGTGGCGGCGCAGCTGCGCCGCGAGGGGATCCACGTCTACCCCTACCTGGACGACTGGCTCATCCGAGCCAAGACGAGGGAGCTCGCCGTGGTTCACACGGCAAGGACCGTCCAACTTCTCACGGACCTGGGATTCTCCGTGAACTACGCCAAATCCCACCTGGTACCCGCGCAAGACGCTCTGTTTCTGGGAGCGAGGCTCAACACAGTGTCCCTTCTGGCCTCCCCGTCGGAGGAGAGGACCAGGACCATCCTGGGCAAGGTGCAGCGGATGTTGGTGGCCGACGCGGCCAAGGTGAGGTCCATCAAGTCCCTCCTCGGAATGATGTCTTCCTGCATCTACCTCATTCCCATGTGCAGGCTCCGGATGCGCCCGTTGCAGGAGTTCCTGGACGCGCGCTGGATCCAAACGACGGGCAGTTTCGAGGAAAGGATCACACTCGACGAGAGTTTCCGACGAGCGATCCGGTGGTGGGGCACCCGCGCGCATCTGACGGCGGGCATGGACTTCCAGACCCCAGCCCACCAGGAGACAGTGACCACGGATGCCTCCCTGGAAGGGTGGGGAGCGCACACCGAAAATCTGCACGCAAGAGGCCTTTGGCTCCCGACGGAGAAATCCCTACATATCAACGTCCTGGAGCTCCGTGCAGTGTTTTGGGCCCTCAGGTCCTTCCTTTCGTCCCTCAAGGGCAAGGTGGTGAGGATCTTCACCGACAACACCACCACCATGTTTTACATCAGCAAACAGGGCGGAACCAGGTCCCCAGCACTGTCCAAGGAGGCGCAGGACCTGTGGCATTGGGCCGTCGCCCAAAGGATATTTCTGGTGCCGTTTCATCTGGCAGGGATAAAAAACACCATCGCCGACTCACTCAGCAGGGAGCTGCGCTCGTGCCACGAGTGGGAGCTACGGCAGGATCTAGTGGATCGCCTCTTCCGACGGTGGGGCACACCCCAGATCGACCTGTTCGCGACGGCGACGAACGCCAAGTGCCTGAGTTTCGCCAGCAGGTTTCCCCAGGCGAGGAGCATGGGCGATGCTTTCTCGTTCCCCTGGGAGGGCCTATTCCTCTACGCGTTCCCTCCTTTGCCACTGCTAATCCGGCTCGTCAACCAGCTCAAGAGGTCACGGTGCAGGATGATCCTCGTCGCACCTGCGTGGCCGAGGCAGATATGGTTCCCGGACCTTCTGGACTTGTCAGCGTCCCCGCCAATCAAGCTGCCGGTGGACGCAGATCTACTCTCCAGGGAAGGAGGCGCCATCCTCCACCACGACCCGAAATCGCTGAACTTGCAGGCCTGGCTCCTGCAGCGCTAGAGTTTGGAGGATACGACATACCGGCCGACTGCAGAGAGGTTCTTGCAAAGGCCAGGGCGTCCTCGACTCTTAAATGCTACGGACACAAATGGAAGAGGTTCTCTGTCTGGTGCCACGCACAGAAGATTAACCCTCTACGGATTACGGCTCCCCAAGTACTGCCGTACCTGCTGACGCTGGCCAAAGCTGGACTGGCACACGCGTCCATCAAGATTCATCTTGCTGCGATCTCCCGATACACCAGAACCACGGGCCGGACGTCCTTGTGGTCTCATCGTCTGGTGAAAGAGTTCATGAAGGGACTGTTCAGATCGTTCCCGCCGGTGAAGGCGCCGGCCCCGGCGTGGGAGCTCAACGTGGTGCTGACCAAGCTCATGGGACCTCCGTTCGAGCCTCTGCACTCGGCCCCGTTGAAGTTTCTGTCGTGGAAAACAGCGTTTCTTGTGGCCATCACCTCCGCACGACGGGTGGGAGAGATCCAGGCCCTTTCCTGCAAGGCCCCGTACTTGACTTTTCACGACACAAGGGTAGTGCTCAGGACGCACCCCTCCTTCATGCCCAAGGTACCGTCGGACTTCCATCTCAACAAACCCTTGGTGTTGCCTGTGTTCTTCCCGTCGCCTTCGTCGCCGGCTGAGAGGACTTTGCACTCGCTGGATGTGGCTAGAGCGCTAAAGTTCTACGTGGACCGCACGAAGTGTTTTCGGAAGACGTCACAACTCCTTGTGAATTTTGGACCTGTCAATCAGGGGAAGGCTCTCTCGAAGGCTTCCATTTCCAGATGGCTCTCCGGCTGTATCATGTACTGTCATCGGTTGGCAAACCGACCGCTGCCTGGCCGTCCGAGAGCCCATTCCACCAGAGCGATCGCAGCTACCACGGCGTTCCTTTCTGGTGTTCCCCTGCTGGACATATGCAGGGCTGCTACGTGGAGGTCGACGCACACCTTCACGAAATTCTACTGCGTCGATCGGGATTCCAGGGAGGAGTCCAGGGTCGGCCAAGCAGTGCTGCGCAACCTGTTCGCCTGAGGTGAGCCTGGTGAGGAGGTAAGATGCTTAATGTTGAGTTTGATGTAATGCTTAATGTTGAGCCTTTGCCACCTCCCGTGGTTGTGCATGTGTGTACTGCTATGTATTCTTTATTCATGAGCATGTGAATCCATGCCAGACCCCATGCTGGAGAAGGAACAAGTTACTTACCTGTAACTGTTGTTCTCCAGCATGGGTCTGGCATGGATTCACATGCGAACCCTCCCGCCTACCCCTCTGCGGCTCTTCACTTGGTCATACTGCCACTTCACGTGCTTCCAAATCTGAAGATGGCTGCCAGAGGCGGTGCTTAGGTAGAGGGCAGTCATTGGCTGTGGTCAGTATGACGCAGAGACCAGTGATTGGTTACTACTACGAAAGACGGATCAGAAACGAAACTGATACTGGTTTTTTCTTTACCGAGGATTCCCAGCCTGACTACGGGGAATAGTCATGAGCATGTGAATCCATGCCAGACCCATGCTGGAGAACAACAGTTACAGGTAAGTAACTTGTTCCTTACCCGAAGAGCATGAGAGGCAGCTCAGCAGAAACATTTCAGACAATATCTTCTCCCTCTGGGGCTGTCCTCCCTTAGACTTGTTTGCCACAAGCCAAAACACACAATGCCCAGACTTCACATCCAGGTTTCCCCAACCGGGATCCAAGGGGAACGCCGTATGAATGAGCTGGTCAGGGAAATGTGCCTACACTTGCCCCCCCCCCCTCCCACCCAACAAGGCTACTGAGCAGGATAGTGAACAAAATACACCGGGAACAAGTGACGCTAATCCTGGTTGCTCCTATGTGGGAGAGATAACCTTGGTTCCTGCATATGCGCAAATGGCGATGTGCAATCTAATCAAACTCCTTTGCCCCTCCAACATGCTCATCCGACAATGTTACACTCACAACCTCAATCCATGAACTTGGCAGCTTGGCTCCTGAAGTCAGAGTTTGGCCATTTAAAACGACCTCAAAGGTGTATGGAAATCCTCAAGGAGACACGCAAACCAAACACCAGACACTATTATTTTAACAAATGGAAAAGATTTGTATTGTGGTGCCAGTCAAAAAAGGTAAACCCAATTGAATATACGCCATCACACATTCTTCATTACATGCTCCACTTACTAGACTCTGGTCTAGAATTCAACTCCATCAAGGTTCACCTATCGACTCTATCCGACACACCACTTTTCAAAGCAGGGTGTCCTGGTGGAAAGTCCCTGTCATTAAAGGCATTTATGGAAGGAGTTCAAAGGCTTTACCCATCCAACCCCCGTTTCAAACCCGCCTCCACGGTGGGATCTAAATGTGGTACTCTCAAAGCTCATAGGGCCGCCCCCCTTGAGCCTATGCACAAATCCAGCCTTAAACACCTAACATATAAAATGGCTTTACTGGTGGCCATCCCCTCCCTAAGAAGTCAGTGAACTTGAAGCTTTGTCAGTGCAAGACCCTTTCTTTGTTATCCACAAAGACATGTTGGTACTAAGAACACACCCTAGGTTTTCACCTAAGTTAATATCGAAGTTCCATGTGAACCAGTCCATTGTACTACCCACTTTCTTTCAAAACCCATCAAGCTCAGCTGATAAAAATCTCCATACACTAGATGTAAGGAGGGTGGTTCTATACTATGTAAACAAAACAAGATCACTACGAAAAACATACCAACTGTTTGTCTCCATAGTACCTGGCAGGCAAGGTGATCACGTTTAAAAATATGCCATCTCCAGATGGATGGTGAAATGCATACAGCTCTGCTGTTCTCTATCAAACAAAACTCTGCCTTTCACACCAAGAGCTCACTCTACCAGGGGTACAGGAGCTACTTTTGCCTTTATTGCAAACATCCCGCTGGATGCCATTTGCAAAGGAGCTACATGGAGCTCTATACATACTTTTACTCAGCACTACTGCATTGACACACATTCTAAAGCAGATTCACAAGTGGCACAACCTTTGCTAAAACATCTATTTGCCGCTGTACCTTCTCACAACTCACCACCTTCTCAGACACTGCTCGCTAATCTATGCATCGCATGTGATCTAAGCAGATCCACAAGCCTCAGAAAAGATGCACTACTCACTGTAATTATATTTCTGATGCTTGTATCTGCTTAGATTCACATGTGCCCACCCTTCCTCTCTTGTGGAGTAGAAGGTGCATAGATGTTTCCTGTTTATCTACTCTTATCTGCTTTATTACGTCTGTACTTGTGCTGCACTTCATGCTACCTGATGTCTTAAATAAAACAATCTGAGGGACCTCGTCGAGTGAAGGACCACGGGCACAGTGGACATCGACGTCACACTAGGGGTAGTATTACTGGCACACCCTGTTGACGTCCCTTTTTCGAGTTTTGAAAACAAAAAATGTAATACTCTGTGGCTACCACCAGATGTCGGCCTATGCATAACATGTGAATCTAAGCAGATACAAGCATCAGAAATATGATCACGGTGAGTAATGTATTATACATATATATATTTATGATGTTAATCTGCTTAGAATCACATGCTGTGCATAGTCCGACACCCAGTGGTCACTGCGGAGTATTGCATTTTGTTTTTCGTAGTCGAAAAGGGGACGTCGACAAGGCGTGTCTGTAACACTATTACTATAGTGACGTGCAGTGTACCCACAATCCCTCGCGCGTCGAGGTCCCTCAGATTGTTTTTTTCCGCCCAGATGTTGGTCGCCTATAGGCAGAGCTCCTCGAGAGACATTGCAAAAAACTTTATTCAACCTTTGTTCGCCCTTAACTTATATTATTACTTGCATCCCTCCTTCGGCGTTGTAGCTGCAAAGCTGGTCACCGTCGATCAAGATCTCCGACGGCGGTGGAGGTTGTTCGGCGTTCGCCAAACACGTGGCCTGGCCTCGGCGGCCAAATACAGTAGGGAGAGTGGGGTCGTGGGACATTTATTGTTTCTCTTTGAGAATGCCTTTCCCTTTCCCCTCCCTTTCCTTCGGGGTTGTTGTCACATGCAATCTGTTCCTCAGCTATGGAGAGGACACCCTTTAGGTTTTGCCCGCGTTGCAAAGGCAAATTTACCTGGAAAGACCAGCATAAACGGTGTAACCGTTGCTTGCCCCTCGACCACAGTGAAGACGGCTATGTGGCCTGTCAGCTCCTTAAGCCGAAGACTTTGAAAGACTGTAGGCTCAAGAGGTGGGCAGCCTATGCGATGTCTAGGTCTGATTCATCATCAGCCGCCGCCGCAGAAAGTGACGAGGAATGTGACAACCCGACGTCCGTTTCGGAAGTCATAGACCTCTCTAAGGAGCGTTCACGCTCCTCCTCCTCGTCCGTCCCCGCCCCGACAAGCTCGGCTCACGCCCTGCTTATGGGGATGAACACCCTGGCGACAAGGACGGCAGAGAGTGCCTGTCAGCGTAGAGCAAGCGACGCCTGTAACTTCGATGCTGGAGGTACCCTCGACAGACAGTTTAGTTGTCGAGAGCCTGGCGAGGATTATTTCCACCGATAGCCAGAGACCGACGGCGAAAGAGACGTCGGTTAGCGCTCATAAGGTCCGGGAAACGCCGAAAAGGTCAGAAGGAAGGCAGGAACCGCCCGCTCCATCGAGTGGGACTCCTAGCCTACCAGAAGGCTTTTCAGAAGGCGAGGGGAACCTCTCTTCGACGTTATGGGATAGGTTGAAGCGTTTTCTAACGGAAGGCCCTCCCTTTTCTCTCCCTGACCGCTCCGGGGTACCTCAAGAGACCCTAGAAAGACTACAGTTCTGTATGGACAAAATGGAGAGGTTTATGGAGACTCAGAACCTTCCAACACCCAAGAGATCAAGAGAGAGACCTCAGGAGGATCCCTGGGCCAAGTACCCCAGGCTGTTTGATCCCCCCCAAGAGGATGTAGATCTATATGACCTCACTGGAGAGGACCCCCACTTTCAGGATGATGACGAATTCTTAGGCTATGAAGGGGAACAAAACCTAGAGGAGGAAGGTTTTGAAGACAACCCGGATATGGGTGAGGGGGGCTTCGGAGAAGACCCAGAAGAAGGCGCTTCACAGCCCTGGCAGTCCCCATCAGCGTTTTCACACCCTGAAGCCATAAACCTGTCCCCACCCAAAGACTCACCTATTAGGAATACATCTCCTATAGACGATCAACCTACCTTTAATGTACTCCTACGCAAGGCAGCAGCGCATTTCGAGATCGAGACCGGGGAAACTTCTCCGGACATCGACTTTGTAGAAAAGATCATTAAGGAGAAACCCCCTGTCAGCCAAACCATTCCCCTCCTCGCCTCAGTAAAGAGACAAATTATTCCTTCACTATCCACTCCCGCGTTGATCAGAGGGGTCAACCTGAGGATAGAAAAATATAGTCCTTCTCCATCGGACCTGTTATACATCAGGGGCCACTCTGTACCAGACTCCTTAGTGGTTACAAATACCAGGAAGAGAGCAGGGGTCCCGCTGTCAACTAGCGAGGCACCACCAGATTAAGAGGGGAAAAAATGGTATGCCCTAGGAAAGAGGATTACAGCCTCAGCTGCCTTTTCCGCAAGAATTGCCAACAACAACTCTTTGCTGGCAAGTTACGCAGATGCACAATGGAGCAAACTACGTCAGGACATTGAGGAGGTACCGGAACCCCTACGTACTCACCTTCTAGCCACGGTGAGTGAAGGGACCTTAGTCAACCAAAACATCATTAAAAATACTCTGGATACTGCAGAGACGGCTGGGCGTTCCCTAGTCCAAGGAATCCTACTCAAACGCCATGTATGGCTACGCAATTCAGACTTTAAACCTGAGACACAAGCATCTCTTATTAACAAACCTATAGAAGATGCAAACCCCTTTGGTAAGGCGGTGGATGAGGCACCAGAGACCGCAAAGAAGGAATTTGACCCAATCAAGACACTAGATCAAATTTCAAGGCCTCCCAACAAATGTGGTTATGGCAACAAACGTTTTTCGAGGCCAAAGCCAGCAGCAATAACAGCACCAGCAATACTCTGCAGGTAACTGGTCCTCTAACCAAGGCACCAGTGGACAATATAACCAAAGAGGACAACGTCGTGGCAAGGGAAGAGGTCGGGGTCCACCCCTAGAGGTTCCCAAGCCACCAACACCAAATGACTCAAAGATTCGGGTCCCCTCCCATGCTTGGCATGGGAGGGTATAACATCAGACCGCTGGGTACTATCAACCATAGCCCGCGGTTACTGTATAGAATTCAACAGTTCCCCTACGTACAGACCCCCAAGGGGACGCATGTCGCCAGAACACCTCGCCATCCTTCTTCAAGAAGTGGACCAACTACTAGAAAAAGGAGCTATAGAGGTCGTGCCTCTATCCCAGGTAACGGAAGGTATTTATTCAGTGTACTTCCTTGTACCCAAAAAGAACTTAACCATGCGCCCTGTGCTAGATTTGCACCCAGCCAAAAAATGTGTCAAAACGTCAAAAGTTTCGTATGGTGACTCTACAGGAGGTAATCCCCCTGCTTTCACAGGGAGATTACATGACAAGACTGGTCATGAAAGATGCATACTTTCATATTTTAATGTTGCCAGCGCACAGGAAATACCTCAGGTTCATGATAGAGGGCAAACACTACCAGTTCAGAGTGCTACCCTTCGGCATAGCATCAGCGCCAAGAGTATTCACAAAGGTACTGGCAGTGGCAGCGGCCAACCTGCGCAGGTTGTCCATCCCAGTATACCCTTACCTCGACGATTGGCTCATAACAGGGGATTCTTACGAAGCATGCTTCTCAAATACCCAAAAGACTGTAGACCTTTTTGTTTCAACTGGGCTTCTCCAACGAGAAGAAGTCCAGAACAATTCCTAGGGGCTCTAATTCAAAGGACGGCCATAGTCTTCCCATCCAACGAGAGGGTCCAAAACATGCTGTTTCAAATCCCTCAATATGTGGCTGGTCAAGAGGTGACGGTACGCAAACCAATGCGCTTACTAGGAATGATGGCGTCATGTATTTATTTGGTACCTCACGCGCGCCTGCGCATGCACCCAATGCAAGAGTGGCTCAACAGCCAGTGGTGTCAGGCCAGTGGACAATGGGACGATCTAGTGGTGGTCTCGCAAGCCTTGGTTCTCTCGCCATGGTGGTGGTCGAAGGAAAACCTGGTAATAGGGAAACCATTCGCCACCCCCGCAGTGGAAGCCACTCTAACCACAGACTCATCCCTCACAGGATGGGGGGGCTCACCTATCCCATCAGACTGCTCAGAGTCTGGACTCTGAGCGTAGCATCCAAGCACATAAACTTACTGGAACTACTAACTGTGTTCAAGGCACTGAAAGCCTTTCAGGCACACCTGCAAGGGAAGACAGTGATGGTCCTTGCGGACAGCAACACAGCCATGTACTACCTCAACAAGCAGGGGGGCACTCACTCTCCAGGACTGTCCAAGCTGTCCCAGAACATCTGGAAGTGGGCTCTCAAACACATGTTCCTACTGTGACAACATGTACCAGGGGAACTCAATCTGCTAGCAGACAAACTCAGCAGAGACTTCCCTCTGCCCTCAGAGTACGAATGGCGGTTACACAAAGACATCGTCTTCGACGTCTTCACACAATGGGGATTCCCAGAAATAGATCTGTTCGCAACTCTGGAGAACTCGCAATGCCAAGATTGCGCCTCCAGGTACCCCCAGAACCAATCCTAGGGGAATGGACTATCGATACCATGGTCAGGGAAATTTGTTTACGTTTTTCCCCCCCGACTCCCCTTCTCAACAAGATAGTGCACAAGATGCACCAGGAACAAGTTACCATGATACTGGTGGCCCCTCCCTGGCGTGTGGACTCCCGAAGAATCCGTCCTCCACATAAATGTGTTGGAACTACGTCCGGTACATTGGGCCCTGAAATCCTTCCTCCCACTAATCAAGAATTTGATGGTACTAGTCCTCATGGACAACACAACCACAATGTTTTATCTGAGGAAACAAGGCGGAACGCGGTCAAACACCCTGTCCCAAGAAGCATAGACCATTTGGCACTGGGCCTTTCACAACAATATTATTCTTCAAATATTCAACTTCCCCGGGATACAAAACAAACAAGTAGATACACTCAGCAGGGATTTGTCGCAGTCCCACAAATGGCACTACACAACAACCAGATATCTGAAATCTTCTTGACATGGGGCCATCCTCCTCTGGACCTATTCGCCACTCAGAGCAACAAACGGTGCAAGAAATTTGCAAGCATGATTCCTCATCCTGACTCTCAAGGGGATACATTCTCATTCCCATGCAACGGAAATGTTCACATATGCGTTTCCTCCATTCCCTCATCGGGAAAACGGTACAGATGATACGCAAATATCGCAGCAGGATAATCCTCAATGCCCCGTACTGGCCCAGACAGACCTGGTTCTCAGACCTCCTTCAACTGGCAGCGGACGATCCAATTAATCTCACACCAATCTTCTGTCTGCACCATGACCCAGGCTCCCTCAAATTAACAGCGTGGCTCCTGACCACTCTGAATTCGTCCACCTAAACATTCCTCAAGACTGCCAACGCACTCTAGCAGCGGCTAGGGCCCCGTCCACTAACATTTCTTACTACCACAAATGGAAAAGGTTCTGTACACGGCAGCCCAACCTGCAACCGCTGGCCATAAAACTTCAACAGGTTCATTCCTACCTTCTAAAATTGGCACAAGAAGGTCTAGCGATCTCTGCTACAAAGGTGCACTTGGCGGCAATTTCTAGATTCACAAGGAAAAGAGGATCTCCTCCTTTCTACAGCGACAGGCTACTCAAACACTTCTTAAAAGGTATTCTTTGTACGTTTCCTCCAAAGAAAAAGATTCCACCGGTATGGAGCCTTAATGTTGTCCTGGCCGGTCTTATGAAAACTCCTTTCGAACCTTTATCAACCGCGCACATCAAGTTGGTGACCTGGAAGGGGCATTCCTAATAGCCATTACATCCTCTAGACTAGTTTCGGAGCTACAAGCTTTAGTAGGGTTCCATGTGTTAATATCCCCGCAGTCGTTTGTCTCGCCATAGGCGATCATTTTGGGGGGGTGTAATTTGTGGGAGCAGGGGTGTCCCCCGCAATTTTAAAAGAATGCAGGGGTGTCCCCCGCAGGGTCCATGGCTCAATATCACCATATTTTTGCGGCGATATTGAGCCATGGACCCTGCGGGGGGACACCCCTGCAACCCCCACATTATTTTTAAATGTGCAGGGGACACCCCTGCAACCTCTGCTCACACAAATTAACCCCCCCAAAAATATTGCCTATGGCGAGACAAACGACCATATATACAGTGATATTTTTGGTGGGAATACCCTTTAGTAGTAGATACTCTGTAGCTCCGATTCACAAAGATGATACTTTCCATCAATTCTCACTTCATCCCAAAGTGCCATCGGAGTTTCACAAGAATGCAACCATAACTCTGCCTACATTCTTTCAAAATGCCACTTCACCAACGGAGAAAGCCCCTGGATGTGAAAAGGCTGCTAAAATATTATTTAGACCGTACAAAATCATTTAAATCTTCCTCGCCTATGTCCCATCCAACAATGGAAAATCCATCTCAAAACAGGGCATCGCAAGGTGGATTTCATCAACAGTCTCCTTCTGCCACTCAAAGGCCAACAGGCCACTGCAAGCTGCATCTGTGGCTCTCTGGTCCGGAGTGCCCATGAAAGACATTTGCCAGGCGGCAACATGGGCAGTGCCTCACATTTTTACCAGGCACTACTGCTTAGAACAACAGCACACTGAAGACGTGCGCAAGGGACAAGCAGTCCTTCAACGGCTGTTCCAGTAAGGTAAGCCCTGCACCTTCCGGGGTATTATTCTTCTACTTATGTATATGTACTTCTCGTATTAGTGCAGAAAATGTGCAAGTCTCTAATATCTATTTGCCTGATTTATCTCCTCCTAACATGTATACTGCTTTAAAATCTATTCACAGCATGTGGATCCATGGAAGATCCAAAGCTGCAGAAGGGAGTAGTTTCTTACCTGTAACTCCGTTTCTCCAGCGTTGGTATCTTTCATGGATTCACATGCGCCCTACAGGCAAACATCCTCTACAGGGGGATATCCTCCAGCTGGAGTGGTTAAAATCTGAAGGGAAGCAGCTGAGGTGGAGCTATACACTCAACGTCCTATTTGTGGGGACCAAAAGCACCCACAACATCGATGGGACACTCGGTGTCAAGCCTTTCCATAGGAAAATTACTAAGTCAAAGTAACCAGGGATTCCCAGCCTGATGACTGGGAATATTCACAGCATGTGAATCCCTGAAAGATACCAACCCTGGAGAAATGGAGTTACAGGTAAGAAACTACAAACTTCCTTGTCAAGCAGGCTATGCTTTCCTCCCAGATCGCCTAAGATGTATTCTGATCGTGTTCTCGTATGGCCTAGAGCCTCCTTTCACAGGGTAATGGTGGTGCATGCAGCCCAGGTGCTTCCAAGCCTGGGGTCTCACAATTCCCCTTTCAGTCAGACTGCCTTGTGCTCCAGCCCCTCCAACTGCTCCTGCAGCCAGTTGCGTATGCGTTACCTGGGGGGTCTCCCGGCGCCTCCTTACGTGGGCCGCTCAGGGGATCCCACCGGTGTCATCTTGCATCCAGACTTCCTCAGCGTTGCAGTCTCTTTGCTTGCGCACCTTCATGCTGTCTTCTGTGCAGGCCGGTGCACCACTCTGCCCCAAATTGCACCGGACGCCTCAGCCACAGGTTCTTTATCTTAAACATCTTAAACAACGAGAAGAACTAAATGGATTAGTTCTCTATAAGGCAGGGTCTGAAGGTAGCACTTTTGTAGGAGTGGACGCCTAATTGTAAATGTGAGTCTGAAATGAGCCTTTATTTGAAAGACTGATGTACTAGTGGTGGAAACATTCAAGTGTTACAACAATAGAACGTGCTAACATATTAATTGGGTTAGGATTTAAAGGGACCACCCCTATTTTAAAAACAACGGCCACAATGAGAATATAAATCCTATTTTGATGGTGCATTTGGCAAGATGAATTGTTTTTGACAAAATGATTAAGGAAGGTAACTTCACTTATCTTAGGTTCTCTTTACAGAAGCTTTAACTTAGTTACTTCAAGATAATGGTTCCAGAAGCATGGTAGTGGTGTGCTTTGGGTGAAACACCTGGTTGGATCTTGGAGAGCTACATAAATAGCTTGTGCACCTCCTCTTGTTGCTGTGCAAACCTGTGTCTGCTGCTGACTTGATTGCAGATCCTTTTTAGTGATCATTCATCAGACTTTCTTTGGTGCGTTTGCCTGGCAGGAGAAAGCAAGTTACAGAGAAGGAAGTGCTCTGGTGGATGTAAATATCCAGTGGTACTTGCCTTCTCAGTTTGCTGCAGGTCCGTTGTCTATTCCAAAGCTGGTAATGTGTTTTAAGGCATGATACACAATGTAGAACCAGCTTTTTAAGTTGGTTGTTAATTATTTGCTAATGACGTTAAACTCTGATTGTTCTTGTGCACTTTATGCTGCATTGCATGTTGGATTTAGCTTCATGGTGGGGAGATTCTTGGGCACAAGGACCTGCAGATACACATGGGTTGCTTGTTTTTCGCTACTGATCATTCTTGCATCACATGGCTGTCATCATTATTTTAATCACAGACACATCATCTGCATCCGAAGATGAGGGATCTTTGCGTCTCCAAGGAAGGATCACCTCCACACCTGTACAGAACCATTCCAACGCAGATCCCTGGCTTAGTCGCGTTATCCATGGCTCCTCCACCTCATCCTCCGCATCATCCACTTCATCCCACCCTGGAGGGAAACCAACTACTACCTCCGATACCAGCACCACCAGCGCAGCAGCTACCATGCTGGCCGATCTCATGGCTCATGCTCATCTAGGTTAGTAAAAACAAAAGAAGCATAGAGATGGTGTCCTGCTGTTGAGCAGTTACTGTTGAGCTTTTTGAGCATTTGTACTAGAAACTGAGCATCCGATGCAAGGCTCCTATGCCGCACACTTGTTTGAATCATTCTTAGTTCCAAAGAGCCGGTTTATTTACCCCTGTGCTTCTAAAGGACTCTGAGCGTCGTTACACACAGGTAAGGAAATTCCTGTCTGGTTATGAAGGTGCTGAATGAGCATGTAGGCAACTTCTGATCAGAAATGCAACTTGGTTCTTAGCTAGCAAGTAAGATGAAGCCTGTACAAGCAGGATACTTCCATTTATTCCTGCACAGATAAGAATAAACATCTTGTCTATCTCACTTCAAGTAAGCTACCTCTTCTGATTTCCATGTAAATGGGGGTGGGTGGGGTCTGGTTTCTTTAGAACAGATTAGGTAATTATTGTGATGTACAAACGGGTAACTTGCAAGAAATATGTTCCTACCTCTGGTCCTTACACCGATTAGAAATAAGAAATCATTTGCAATCCAATTATCATAATTCCACCAATAACCACAGGTATACGGGTATTTGTTTGAGAAAGTCAAAACACATTCCATTCATTGTGCTGCCAATGCAGAACTTCATCCTTTTGAATATGCATCCCTTTTTCAAGAAAGCATCTGGTCATAATACAGTAAAAAGGCTCCCTGAATGAGAGCACCTTAACATAACTGCCAA
This sequence comes from Ambystoma mexicanum, assembly GCF_040938575.1. Classification (NCBI taxonomy): domain Eukaryota; kingdom Metazoa; phylum Chordata; class Amphibia; order Caudata; family Ambystomatidae; genus Ambystoma; species Ambystoma mexicanum. The sequence continues at coordinate 901,128,241 of NC_090931.1, read as the reverse complement.
ACCTTTTTGTGTTTTTTGATTATGTATTAAAGATGTATTGCAAAGTGCCGTTTGCTGCAATAGTTTTTTTTATTCTGTTGGAGTGAAACCCAAGGAACTGAACCGTGCAGGTTTCGTTTTTTTTTTTTTAAATGACAAAAATAAACTTAATTTCAAAGGGATTGTGTCCTCCGATGTATTCCTTATCTTGGATAGATAATCTCCCAGCTTGCTGGCCTCGGAATTATTTTTTTCAGTAGAGGGCACTGCGTGTTGACGTCTCTCAAGCCGATGTCCCTTGACGGCCTCCGTATCGGCACCGACGTCACCACGCGTATAAATAGACTTGCGCAGCGTCCGTTGCTCAGTTCCGTTTTTCCACGCTTCGTGGGGCCTCGTAATATTGTTTCTCAGTTCTTCAGTCAAATATATCCATATATTCCTCGTGAATACCGACTCGTACTCTATGGCTTCCTCACCCGAACCGACGACTCCACGGTCCGGCTTCAGAAAATGTCGAGACTATGGAAAGAAAATGTCATTGATGAATCCTCACAGGATCTGTTTGTGGTGCCTGGGAATCGAGCACCATTGTTCGGAGTGCGAGGACTGCATGTCCATGACGGCGAAAGCCTTGAAGGAGCGTAAGGGGAAGCTCGAGAGAGGTAAGGCAGTTAAAACTTATTCGAAAGTTTCCTCGGCGGAGTCGAGACATTCGTCTCCTCGCCATCACAAAAGACATTCTCGTTCTAGGTCTCGAAGCAGTTCCCATCACTCTTCGAGATCTAAGCATTCAAAAAAGAGACGTCGAAGATCCCCTTCCTCCTCTTCGTCTTCCGTTTCCCCAAAAAGTGTGTCCTGCCCCACAAAACATAGCTCTCAGGCTGTTTGGCAGGAATTCAGGAAAAAGATGCTAAGCGTCTTCAAGAAAGCCGCCTCGACCCCCTCGAAGACTGCTGAGGGTGATACCCTGGGTGAAAGACCCGAAAAATCAAAAAGCTGCGAGTCGGAGTACCCGGCGAAAGAAGCCATTCGAGAGCGTCACGAACCCTCGAGTAAAGGCAGAGTTGCGTCTTCGCCGTCGTCGAAGATCCCTTGGACGCATAGATCGGCGTCGTCGAAGCTCTTATCGAAGGGTTCTTGGACGCACAGGTCAGTCGAGTCGACGCCATCTTCGACGCCGAGAAAGGATAAGCCCACGGCCACCTCTCAGCAAGTGGCCATACCCAGAGCCTCGAGCACGAGAATGTCGTCGACAACCTCGAGTAGAATCCCAATACTCTCGAGTTCGAGGCCTCTACCACCTTTCCCAATGCCTTTTTCGATGGAGTCGAAGCCTTTAACGTCCGCGTCGACGTTTTCTCAGCCAATCATGACGAATTTGGCTCCTTCTGCTCTGGAAATGGGATTTATACCATTTTCAAGACCTGATCACTCCAGAGTCTTATCTTCTATTTATGAAGAAGGGGAGGATTCGGATCAGGAAAGAACTTTTGAGTTGCAGGGATCTGCAACTCCTGCACCAGAGGAATTTACCTCTGAGGCAGGTAGGTTGAAAGACCTCCATGAATCCCTACAGGAAGCAAGTGGGTTGGACACTTCCCAAGAAGTGGAATTTGCCACACCAGACCCAGGGGAACATGCTGAAACCCTTTATAGAACCTTGATGGCAAGGATAATAGAGTTTATGGGATGGTCCATACCCTCACCTGCTTTTCAGCAAGACGACCTCACAGACATCTTGGTCAATGGTCCACAGGAGGATCCTCTGGTGCCATTTCATGCGGCATTACAAAGGAGAATATTGGCAAACTGGGAAACCCCTGAGGTAATCCCGGCGGTTAACAAAAAATGATCAGCTCTATATCGGGTGTTTTCTGCTGACCCTGAATATTTATCCAAAAGCCCAACTCTGGAGAGTCTGGTTGTTCAGGCAGCTACTTCAGCAGGTAGTAAATTGGCTTACCCTACTGTTCCACAGGACAGGGATGATGAGAAATATGACTCTATGGCCAAAAAAGTATTTTCCGCATGTAGCATGGCGTTGAAATCCATCAATGCTACTTGTACGCTCGCAAGGTTCAGCCACACACTTTGGGAGTGTGCTTCATCAGCGACTGACTGCCTCCCGGAGGGAGAAGAAAGGGAAGCGTTTCTCAACATCATTAAGGATGGTAAGGACGCAATGTGCGAATCCCTTCAGACTGGCATCGATTCTGCTGACAGCATCAGCAGGGCCATGGCGGCAAGTACAACAACCAGGAGATTTGCTTGGTTGCGAAAGTCTGTTTTTGCTCCAGATGTGCAAAGCAGACTCTTGAATATGCCCTTTGATGGCTCTTCTTTGTTTGGTAAGAAGGCGGATGATAGTTTAGAAAAACTACAAACATCAAAGACAGCAGCAAAATCCCTGAGAGTTGCAATCCGTCAGACACCATATTGCCCCTCAGGAACCTCTTGGAGAGGTAAGTCCTTTCGCTTCTATTCTGCATTCGGAAAGGGCAGAGGACAGCCGGTTCAAAGGGGTCAGAAAAAATACCCGAGGTGGACTGGGTAAAAATACAAAAGCCGCCGCCGCAGCAGCAGCAGGTGCCTCTTTACCCTCGGCATCTGCATCAGCCGCCTCCAACCCGCTCTGAGGACTCTCTTCACAAGACACCAGTAGGGTGCTGGTTAACTCAACATCTGACGGAATGGCATGCTATTACGTCAGATGCTTCGGCATTGGAGACAGTTGCCCAAGGTTACTGCCTGCCTTTCCTACGCATCCCTCGGAGTCATCTACCGGGGAACAGCTCTCTGAAAGTTCCAGATCCGCTCCTCTTGCAGGAAATTGTAGACCTGCTAGAGAAAGGTACCATAGAACCGGTACCTGTAGCGGAGAGGAACAAGGGCTGGTACCCCCCCCCACCTACCACCCACCACCTCAGGAAGGACAAGTTCAAGATGGTAACTCTCTCTCAGATCCTTCAGGCCCTCCAGCTCCAGGACTGGCTGGTATCTCTCGACCTCCAGGATGCTTATTTCCATGTGCCAATCCATCTCAAACACAGGAAATACCTGAGGTTCACAATTGGCGGCTCTCATTATCAATTTCGAGTTCTGCCATTTGGGCTGACCTCCGCCCCGAGGGTCTTCACCAAGCTAATGTCGGTAGTGGCTGCAAGTCTGAGGGAAGGGATCCACGTCTACCCCTACCTGGACGATTGGCTGATCAGAGCTGTATCTTCGGAACAAGCTCAGATTCAGCTAGATTATGTCTGCCAATTCCTTCACAAACTGGGCTTCTCCCTCAATTTAAAGAGGTCACAGATGATACCATCACAGAGACTCCAGTTCATTGGAGCGGTCCTGGACACTTCCCTGCGAGAAGCCTCGCCACCAGAGGTGAGGGCTCAAGATATTCTTCAGATGGTCAACAAGTTTCAAAATGCCCAACGTCTCCCAGCCTTAGACTTTTTGAGGTTGCTAGGCCTCATGGCATCCTGCATCTTCCTTGTGCCAGAGGCTCGTCTGAGGATGAGATCTCTTCAATGGGCACTGAGAACTCAGTGGTCGCAATTCTCAGGGAGAATGACCGACCTCCTTCAAATTCCGGACAAGGTGGCTCGAGACCTTCAGTGGTGGGCCTGCCAGAAAAACATCTTGAAGGGGGAACTGTTTTGGCAACCATGGCCGGAGATAACAGTAGTCACAGATGCCTCACTCACAGGGTGGGGAGCCCATACCAACGACTTGACCATCAGCGGTCGTTGGTCTCCATCAAAGTCCAGACTACATATCAACCTGTTAGAGCTGAGAGCAATCAGACTAGCGCTGAAAGCTTTTCTGCCATCTGTACAGGGGAAAAATGTCCTGATAATGACGGACAACACAGTGGCCATGCACTACCTCAACAAAAGAGGAGGCGTAGGATCACTGCCACTGTGCAGAGAGGCAATGCAGCTCTGGTTTTGGGCAATTCAAGAAGGAATCTCTCTATCGGCAGTTCACCTAGCCGGAGAGAAGAACTTGACAGCGGACGCTCTGAGCAGGCAGGGCAGAGTCTCCCACGAGTGGGAACTAGCTCAGGAAGTCCTTTAGGAGTTCTTTGCCCTTTGGGGAACCCCTCAAGTGGATCTGTTTGCCACCAGTACCAACAAAGTGCGATCTGTTTTGTTCAAGTGAATTTCCCTCGAGATGAGCTCTAGGGGACGCGTTCATAGTGGACTGGGAGCTCCACTCCTGTACGCGTTTCCGCCAGTCCCTGTCATTCCTCAAATGATCAGGAGGTTGAGAAGATTCCGGAGAACCATGATCCTAATTGCCCCAGACTGGGCCAGGAGAACGTGGTACCCGGACCTTCTGGACATGTCCATCTGCCCTCCAATTCGTCTTCCACTCAAGGAGAATCTTCTCTCACAGAAGGGAGGTCAGGTTCTCCATCCAGACATCAGAACACTCAACCTTCACGCCTGGCTTCTGAAAGGTTGAGATACAAGGATTGGGACCTCCCTGATTACGTCATGGAAGTGTTGCTCTCAGCCAGAAGGCCAGCAACAAAGTCTTTATACCGCTGCTGCTGGAACAAATTTTGCAGCTGGTGTAGAGAAGAGAATATCGACCCCTTTTCATGTGGTACACCAACGGTGTTATCCTTTCTACTCTACTTGGCAAATTCAGGCCTTCAAGTTGGCACTATCAAGGGCTATCTCGCAGCGCTATCGATCTTCAAGCGCACTGCGGAGGAGCCTTCGTATTTCAAATTACCCTTAGTAATACAATTTCTAAAGGGATTAACTAATGTCTCCCCTCCAAGACCTTTACAGGTTCCTTTTATGGGACTTAAATTTAGTCTTAAATTTCCTGATGGGTACTCCTTTCGAACCACTCCACTCTTGTTTGCTAAGATTTCTCACCCTTAAAACTGTCTTATTAGTGGTTTTAACATCTGGTAGAAGGGTGAGTGAATTACAAGCTCTATCTTGTAAACCCCCCTCACAAAAATGTTCATGAAGACAAGGTTGTCCTACAGGTGAAGCCTAATTTCCTCCCAAAGGTGGTTTCTGAATTCCACATCACTCAGAAAATTGCTTTACCTTCATTCTATTCGCCTCCCCATCCGGGGAAAGAGGAAGAAAGGCTACATAGGCTGGACCCAATGCGGGCTTTAAGCTTTTACATCAGCAGACTTGCTAGGATTAGGCAAGCAGACCAACTGTTTGTGGGTTACTCGGGGCACAAGTTGGGACTACCGATAACAAAACAAACCATTTCCAGATGGATTATTTTGGCCATCCTGGAATGTTACAAACGGGCAGGGAAAGAGCCTCCTCAAAATCTTAGGGCTCATTCAACCAGGGGTATCGCAGCCTCCTCGGCCCTCCAGAGGGGTTCCGGTTCGACACATGTGCGGCTGCCACATGGTCGTCCGCACATACTTTCACAAGATTTTACAATCTGGATTCCTCCTCTAGTCAAGAGACTAGGTTTGGCAAAGCCGTATTACATTCGGTTCATTCCTAAAAGGAAACGTGGTGTTTTACTGCCACCTCCAATTGCACGCCACTGCTATGGGAGTCTATCAAAGATGAGGAATACGTCGGAGGACACAATCCCTTCGAAGAACAAGTTACTTCTTAACTTGTAACGTTCTTTCGATAGGATGTTCCTCCGACGTATTCCTTATCGCCCCTCCCACCCATCCCCACAGTAATACTTCCCTTATGGTTGCAGCTTACGCTCCTTCAAGGTCAATAACCAATTCATGTAAAACAACTGTTAACGTCAAAACGGAACTGAGCAACGGACGCTGCGCAAGTCTATTTATATGCGTGGTGACGTCGGCGCCGATACGGAGGCCGTCGAGGGACATCGGCTCGAGGGACGTCGACGTGCAGCGCCCACTACTGAAAAAACATTTCCGAGGCCAGCAAGCTGGGAGATGATCTATCAAAGATAAGCAATACGTCGGAGGAACATCCCATCTAAAGAATGTTACAAGGTAAGAAGTAACTTGTTCTTCTGTCTCACAATATACACATCTGACCTTTGTTCTTTTTTTCTCCTTCTTTAACAAATGGTTTAGTAAATACTGTTTTTGGCCTTGGCTTTCAAGATGGCTGTAAAAAAGTGGGCTGGCAGCGTGAAATCGCTCTCTAACCACCTGAATAAATTTACAAGGAAAGATCCCCATAACCTTCACTTAAACTGGCGCTTTTGGCACTAAATCACACGGCTGAATGTTGTGATCTGGCAGTATGTTAAAAATGGGCTACAAGACAGGGGTGCGTTTTAGCCCCCTGGCTTTTTAATTTATAAGTGGCAGACATAGGAGAGACGTTGGAGAAAGTGGCTTTTGTGAGCTCTAAGGTGGGGAAAGCTTGCATTATATGGACAGCTAATGCAGATGATTTTATCATTTTTGATAGGACACCTATTGGACTTCAGCGTTTTTTGGATGCTTTTAAAAACTATATGAAAATATATTATTTGAAAATGAACCCATCTAAAACTCGAAATTATCACATTTTGTAAGAAATAGAAAAACTAAGTATACCTGGTTTATTGCTAACGACTTGAAATAACATCATCTATATTATACCTGGGAGTGCCCGTTTTAGCCCATCCAAGTAAAATGTTTTTACAAATTTGGGGAAAAAAAGCTCTTCTTGCAGGACAAATGAGTGCGATAGACCAAAAAATGTGTCAAATTTTCATTCTTAACACTAATACAACTTTATAGGGGAAAAGTGATCCCTAAATTAGTGTATGGACTGTAGGTACCTCTTATCTGGCTGTCTGAGGAAGTGACATGCCATGAATACTTAATTTGGAGGAAAGTGCAATTTATTTTCGTACCATAATGTATTCCGATGGAAGTTATACGATACGATCTTGGTTTATCCTCTCTACAAACCATTATCCTGTGGTTTGTCACTGTATCGGACAATGCTCCTCTCCCGAAACTTTGTATAACTGCATAGGAAATTAATCTGTAGCGATTGTGGGAGGGTGGGGGGGGTCTCCCTGTAAAAGACTTTGTAGAATATTGTATGGGCAAAATGCAGGAGTATGAAGTAAATCTAGATGGCCTGATCCAATATCTACTGCTACGTCCCTCCTCTGTAAGGCGTCCCTCGTGAGGGACGGGAACGGAACCTCTTTTCCACCAGAAAGATATTTCCCCTTTAAATGTACTGTCATGCGGGGGTGCGGCCCCGGGGTACGGGCTCGCTTAACCCCGCCCACCGGCGGCACACCGCAGTCCCCTTTACTGCGTCGACAGAAACAGACCGCAACCACCAGCTCTCCTCGGTAAGGCCTCAAGCCTCGCAATTCCACGCGCTTTCCCTGAAATCTTTTCTTTTTCTTTTGCAGATTTGGGAACACTGTCGACCGGTGCCCTAGTTTGTCCCTGGCGTATGTCGGCTTTGACAGGCTTTAGTAGGTGTCCGTTGTGCGACGTTTCCTTCCCCACAGCTTGGTACAGAACACAGATGGGACGGGTGCTCCCTGTGCAACGCTCTCACGCCCTGGTCGCTTAAACGCCAGCTTGCACGTTCGAGAGAGCTGTTCAACAAGACTCCTCCACAGAACATCAAGGACTATGTCCGGAGGAAGACAAAGAAGGTGGGTGGCTTATTTTCCAAACCACCTCGCAGAAGCGACTCCTTCCCGGGGAAGCCCTGTGGCGGGAGGGGTCAATCCGACCCTCGCACCAGCTCGGGGAGCACTGAGGCTCAAGCAGCTACCGGCCTCACGGCCGAGGGGTGCAAGAGTCCTACCGGGACCACAGCCAAGGGGCCTGTGAGCTCTACCACTACCGGGACTCTTCCTGAGGGCCTTGCCGTGAATACTGGGTCCTTACTCAAAGGGGTGCCTATATGCACTGCCAACAATACCAGCTGGGAGGCGGAGCGCGCACAGCCTACGGGGTGTACACCGAAGGTGCAGGGCGGGGCAGAGCTAGTGCAGACAGGTATGCAGTTCGAGCCCGGGAACACGCCGACTACAGGTCCACATGCTTCAGGCATGGACAAAATGGCAGCGGCACGAGAGAAGATGGCTGCCACTCCCGATCCTCAAAGGTGGGAATCCACACAGGCATTTGCGGAGGCCCAACAGCCAGGCGATCAACAGAGAAGTTTTACTCCAAGGGCATACTGGGTACCAATGACGCTCGTCACCTGATCCACGTCTTACTCCAACATCTTGGGTTCCGGGTACAGTGACCCCATGAGCAGACAAGGGCTGGGGAGGCAGCAGGCGAATTTGCCACTGCCTCCTCTACAGGATCGCGCTCAGCCGGCTTGTGAGGACAGGTTTTTTGACCAATTCATGTGTCATGCGGTCTCCACAAATGGGCTCCCTTCTCATGGACATTATCAAGGATATGTTGCCTCCTGTTTCGCCCGCGCAGCTCACCGCAACACAGCACATGCTCCTGCCTCCAGCTCCACCTCTGCAGCAGCCTGTTCCTGAGGCTACAGCAGCCTTGGTCCAGGTGCAAATCCCCACACCTGAAGCACCTCCAAGGGATACTGGGGGGGACAGAGGACCAGCTAGACATAAAAGGAGGAGCAGGACACCTTCCTCGGCAAAGCCTTCCATGACCGGATTGCTGGCCTGTTGGAATACTTGGGCATGCCCCAGCGCCAGAAGGAGCTTCCTTAGGCAGGAGTGCTGGCGGAGGTCCTGAGCATCAGGGCGGAGGCTAGGTCGGGCATCCCCATACAGAAAGATATGCAGCCCTTTGCCAAGAAGGGGTTGCTCAAGTACACTCCATGCAACCCAATAACAAACAAAAAGCTGGATGCTAAGTTCAGGCAGGCTGAGGGGGACAGCATGCTACTCTCCATACACCTGCAATCGCTCATGGATTATAGCTGCAGCATCCATGTATGCCAAGCCACAAGCAACCTAGTCTAGTATGCCCACTACAGCTCTCCTAAACAAGGAAGAAACGACTCTTCAATCATATGGCAAGAAGGTCTATTCTAATGCTAGTCTACACCTCAGGCAGGCCAACGCAAACGCCATCCTGGCTGCGGCTAAGCAATGGAAATTGCAGACTTCCTGCCTGACATCCCTAAGGGCACGCAAGCCTCATTTAAAGCGGACCTAGCTGAGGTGAAAATCATGGCACTGGACTTTATGGAGGCCACGATGGGCCACATCTACACTGCTAACAGAGCGATCTGTCTGGCAACAGACATGAGGCGCACAGTTTGGCTAAAAGCTACCAGGTTCAACCCGGATGTCCTAGATAGAATCCTGGACCTTCCCTATGAAGGGGTGTGATCTTTTCCACTCCACAACTGACGAAGAGCTGGACAAGAAGATGATCAGCTCTCAGACAGCCAAGTTGCTGGCGATTCTTACCAAGCCAGCAGCAAAACCTTTCTCACAGGCACAGTCTTGCTCCGACAACAGGTGATCTTTTGGCGGTTTCCACAGGTTCCAGGACCGCAAAGCCAGGCAGCCTGACGGGTGTCCTAGTCAGCACAGATGAAAACCCACAAGGCCTCAAATAAGGGGTCCTTCCAGTCCCCCTCCCACTCATCAGCCTCTGACCAGAAGAAACAATGACTATTCTTTTCAGGTCCACAGCACCCCAGTTAGGGGCAGGCTGGCCCTGCACAGTCAGGCCTGGCGGGTGAAGTTCATGGACGCACGGGTCATCTCAGTTGTGTCCTGGGGCTTCTGGTGTTAGGCAGAAACCTGTGCAGTTCCCTTGGGGAACACTGCAAAAGATTTAAGACTACAGGTGTTGGCAGTAAACCCATTTGGTAGCAGTCTGCACCACCCAGATTTACCTGGTAGCTGTGGCTGAGCAGTCAGACTTCCCTCAAGAAGAGTTAGGCAGTATGCAAAGTATACACAATAGGCACTCAGGCACAATAATACAAGCAAACACTGACCAGAGCTTTGGTATCAAAGTATATAATTATTTATTTAAAAACGCACTGTTTGAAACACTCCAGCACTCTTATTGTAAAAGATTCTAAACACAGTTACTATTGTAATATATACACCCCTTTTCCTTATCAGATAAGTCACAGTAAAACACCACTTATTTTCATACAGAGGTGAGCGCTTAACTAGATGGCACACTAATAAGTTTGTGAGAAAGGGAGGGAAAAAGACAGACTATGGAAAGGTACACCACTCTAAGATTCAGGAACACTGTTAGCAAGGCAGTCACTGGTGAGCCAAAGTCCAAAGGCCGGGCCCACTCTTAGAGAGAGCAGAGCACAAATGCGCCCAAGATCACACAATTACACTAGGCTTTGAAAGTCTTGCAGAGGGTTCAAAAAGAGTTTAGAGAGGCTTAGGAAAGTTTAGCCAGGGTGTCCCAGGCTAACCCAGGTTCGAAAGCTGGGGGCTAAATCTACCCCGTACAGTCGGTGGCAAGGGAAGCCTGGCGGGACACGGTACCTTAAGTGGGAAGGATCCTCCAGCGGTGGCAGTTGTTCCTGGCAGTGGGTGCAAGTCACGTCGTCGTCCAGGGTAAGAGAAGATCTCGACTTGGAGGAAAGATGAAGGTCGTTACACTACCAGGGAAGAAACCAGCCGCGGAGTTTTCCGGTTAAAGGTGGTACCTTTGTTTCGCGGTCGTGGTAAAACGTGGTATCCAGGTTGCAGGGGTGCTTGGCGCAGACAAGGCGGCCACGAGGTACGTCGGGATGGTGAAAAGACTGTGAAACTGGTTATCCCCACCAGTCAAAGGAAGAAGACTCTCCGGCGGGAGATCTCCTCTGTCGTTGGGAAAAGTGGTGAGACGGTCCAGCAGGGCTCCACCGGTGGTGGTGTCGTGGCAGGTCGGCTCAGCTTCTCCCTCGTCGGATTCTTCTTAGGTCCTGTGGTGACTTCTGAAGTTCCAGTCCCCAAAGCCCTGCTTTTATGCAGAAAACCCCCATTCACTCAGCCTAGCTGTCACTCAAACATGCTAAGTGGTGAGCCGGCCGGCTCACCACTTGGGCCAATCAGGACGGAGTGCGACTTGAGTTGCCTAGGCAACTCAGTCCACGGTGCCTAAATCCCCCTCCACCCCTCCTAAGTACCCTAGACATAGTGGCACCACTTTGGAGGGCTTCTGTGGAGAAGCACGCCAAAAAAGTGGAACAAAGGGCTCGGCTTGGGTTGGAGTCACAGAAGAGAACACAAACGCCATTTTAGAATCAAGTTTCGGCAAAAAATACCAACCGGAGAATTAATATTAATTAAATAAACCGGCGGTATGTTCGAGGCTACCGTAAATAATTAAATAAAGATAGTAGCCTAAAACAATGGGAAATTCCATAGGAAAATATTCGCGGTTGAATATAAAAAGTATTATCCACTGCCACCAGCCAAAACTCGATCAGGGGGGACGGAGACATGCCCCCTCGACTAACAGACCCCGGGGCAATTGAATTGCCCCAGCCAGTACGTCCACAATATGATGGTTTGTACTGGTTCTGTTTAGATTTTAAGACTGGTAAAGTCAATGGTGACTTTACATGCCCTGGGAAACAGTAGTGAGTCCGAGGGTATGGAGTCTATACTGGGGGGGTCACTATGACACCCCTGTGTTACTGCACTGAGGGTGCTGTGTAACACGCATCACAAAAACACATGAAGCCCTATGGAGTAAAAGACCCCATAGCCCATTAAACACATCTAGATTCAAAGAAACGCACTCAAATCATGTCCAAGAGTGAGGGTAAAAGAGTCTCGCTCTTGGCAGGAGAAAAAAATAAACCCCAAAATTCCAGCAAAGCTGCTGGGGGACTCGCTAGGTTAGGAAATTCAGCCTAAACAGAGAATTCTCCCTAACATCTGGTTACCACCTCCTCCTCCTTCTCCTCTCTCGAGTTCTCCCTCTCTCCCACAGATCAGTACACCATCACTCTAGCAGAGATTCACTCTCTTGTAGAGTGTGAGGCGGTAGAGGAGCCCTCACCCCACCCCCCAAGCAGGGGCAGGGCTTAGACTCCTACATTTTTGCTTTTCAAAATAAGAACCAGGCGGGACTGCGAGTGGTGTTGGATTTGTCTTCCCTGAATCTTTACCTACCCCTGCATAAGTTCAAGATGGTGATGCCAGCACTCATAGCCGAGACACTGTGTGGGGGAGACTGGACCTGAAGGACGCATATCTCCATGGTCCTATTGTGCAGCCTCACCAGGCCTTCCTCAGGTTCATGGGCCTGCATTTCCAGTACAAGGTTCTGCCCTTTGGGTTAAATTCGGCTCCGAGAGTCTTCACGAGGCTCATCAATATGGTGGCAGCTCTCCTCAGGTCAGAGGGGGCTGTATGTCTATCCGTATCTTGGTGACTGGTTAGACAGTGGCCTCCTCTCTACCCTATACGATCTGGGGTTTTCAATCAACGACCAGAAATCTCAGCTCACCCCTACACAGACGCTAGTGTTTCTGGGCCTGTTGTGGGAAACAGTAGCAGAGGGTATTCCCCACCGGGGACAAGGTTACAGCGATTTGTACTGTTGTCACCCATTTCCACCCATTTCCACAGCAGGTCAATCACCACAGCCTGATGATATCGACACCTTCTCGCAGCATGCCTCCTGGCAATCCCGTACACTAGACTGGCTTCCGTTGCATTTTGCGGACTCCTGCTATCAGGAGTCGGGCCATCAGAGGATCCAGGTCTCCATCTCGCAACATCTGGACCACAATCTCAAATGGTGGCACGAGGAGGAGAACGCTGTCTGGTCATCATTTCGAATTCAAAAGGATTGAATGCAATACACTCGAATCAAAAGGACCGGAAAAAAAAGAGACCAAATGCCATTTATTTTTTTAATGTATTTTTTGTGTGCTTTTGGTATAGGTACAATTAGTGGTTTTTGGCCAAAAAACTGTTGTTTGCGGGGGTACCCCTCAAAAAAAAAGTGCATTCGATTTTATTTATTTTTTTCTCGGTCATTTTGTTTCGAAACTATTGCATTTCGAAACTTACTATTCGAATCTTTGACCTTGAACCGAGGAGAACATCTTGGTGGGCAGACTGTGCCGTCCACCCCAAATAAGAGTACACCATTACCACGGAAGCCTCCCACCATGGGTTCGGAGCCACTTTGGGAACGCACTTGGTGCATGGGTTCTGGACGTAGACCGTCTAGCAGAATCGCATTAACTGGCTGGAACTTATGGCCTGAATCCATAAAAAACATTGAGCTAGATTTGGAATATTGCTGAGATCGCTGATGAAGGCCTGTCTGAAATCTCTGGATGCGAATAGCCACAAGACTGTTTGTGATCAAATCGGTAGTCGCCCAAAATTCTTCAGACCTAAAAATGTATCGGCCTACTTCAGTGTCCTCAGTCTAGAAAGCTGCACATTGTTACCCTTGGCTGAAAAAACATAGAATCTCTACGGCTTTGGGCCATGAAATGAACACCCTTTGATTGGATTGTTCTACAGTAGGCTAAAACCTTAATAGCTATTGCAATTATATTGGCTCCAAAGGTCACCCTAGACTCGGATGTTTTTTGTTTTTTTTGCAACCTCTTCCACTCTCTGGGTTTTCTCAACTAAATATTTGCTAAAACCTTCTGATTCCAGAAAACATTGAGGTCAATATTATTTGATGTGAAACTCTGCCTAGTGAGCAGCGCAAGTTGGAATAAAAATGTGCATTTGTTTGTGATTGTTCCCTGACTAATCCCTGATGTCTGTGGGGTTTACTGATTCATTCACTTCATGTGGTGACCGGTGGTGGTATGGGGAGGATCCTTTGGTCCTCCACTGCACAGCCATGGATTTTCACATTCACAGAGTGGCCCCTTTATAAAGGGATTGAAGACCTAAGCTTGCAGGTTCTGTGGTCTCAGGAGTCGAAATGAGAAAATGGATGGGTAAACCAATTACAGAAGTTGGAAGGAGGAAGGAAATGGTAGTTGAAGGAAAGGTGATAAAAACAAGAGGAATTACAGCAGAGAGTGTTGTGATGAATGGCGGGATTCAGTCACTTCTCTCTGGGGGAGGGCCTTTCCTTGTGAGGCTAGGGAGCTGAACCTGCTACGCGATACTCTCCCTAGGGGTAGAGACAAGGGGGGACCTCACCAGGGGAGTCCCCCGACCCCCTCACCCCATTGGGAACAAGGACTCATGTTCTGAAGAAAAACTCCCTAAGTTACTTAGTCACAATCCAGTGGTAACCACAACTACCAGAAGACGTACAGAACAAGTAGATATTTGTTATTCCCAAATGGAATCTGTGAGAACCTGAAAAAGACAACTCCACTGGTACTGAGACGAATAAAACCATTGGAGTTCTACCGATTACTAACAGAACAAAGAAGGACTTTGATGTTGCGCAAGGGGAGTCCGAATGGGCGCATCATAAAACAACCAGGAGGAGTCCACATAGAGCGAGAAGCCCGAGAGTTTGGAATCAGCTATGCGAGTGAAGTTGATGGAGAGAACGACACACAGTTCCCAAGACTGAAAGAAAACTCGTGTGCGGCCCGAACCTGGAGGGAAAGCGAAGGCAGAGAAGTTGGAAGACGGAAGTCCAACACCATCAAGTTAACCCAAAGTGGTGCTGTGAGTCGGTGGACAATACAGTCCGAGAACGATGCTTATACCACTTACCAAATTGCAACATGAGACGTGCACAGTGAAGGAGAGAAGGAAGCTGAGAGGCCAACCTGACCAAAGAAAAAGAAAATCCTGTCTTGACTGCAGCCCAACTGACGCCAACCCTAAGAGCAAGAGTTAATGGGAAAGGAGGGAGATCTGGGAGGGATATCGTCAATAACAAAGGGACAAATCCTATTCGTCCCAATGGGGACCAAGTATATAAGAACAAGAATCATTACTGGGTTACTCCTACTAACCCCAATAAGGAACAAGCATATAAGGAGAGTGAGAATCATTGCTGGGGTGTTCATACTTGTCCCACTAAGCATCAAGTCCTCCCAGTGAAGGACCAGTGTGGAGAAAAATTGAGAATCGTTCCCAGGATATACATATTCGTCCCAGTGAGGAACTAGTGTGGGAAAAGAAGTAACAATCACTACTGGGTTGCAAAAATGAATCCCGTACGGAACCAGTGTTTGGGGGCTGGGGGGAGGACGAATTATTATTGGACTATTCACACTCGTCCCGGTTAGGAATTAGTGTGTGAGAAAAGTGAAAATCATTACTGGGGAGTTAACTCTTGTCCCACTAAGGAGTCAATGTAAAGAATGAATAAGAAGGAACCAATGTGAGAATGGAATGAGAATGATTACAGGAGTATTCATACCCGTATCAGTAAAGCATTAGTGTTGAAACCACGTAAGGGTCAGACGGATTATCAAAACAAAATTGGTTATTCTTAAACAGGAAAAGATATTGAGTAAAGAGTTTATTAGTTGTGTTTTTAATAAAAGAGAAGTTAGAGAGAACGAATTCTTAGAGAAAAGTGGAAAAACCCCATTGATGAACTGTATGATCTGATAAAAGTAGTCTCCAAGAAGTACCGTTGACTTCCTCATTAAAGTGAACTTTCTCCGTTTCTAGGGGACTAGAATGCCTTCACTTAATATTGTTTAAACTGTACTGTACCCAACAATATTTTAGTGTAGTGGTTTGCAAAGTGCAGCTTTCCAGATCTTTTGGACTATTACTCAACTTTCACTATTGATTATACTGGCTAAACCCAATTGTAGTTGTACAAAACATCTGGAGAGTTTAGGGTTTCAGATCCCATGTTTTAGTGAGTGTAATTTGATCTAAAAAAAATGTGGGTAATAGTGTCTATTTTACAGGCCTGTATCTTGCTGAACTCAGAGAAATAATCTCTTTATGCAAGCGTGCATTATTTCATGGATAGTTTAAACACTGTTCGCATTTAAATTGTGCAATCTCTTTTTAATAGATCTAGAGGTTCTGGAGGAAGCACGTTTTTGGTGAAATGCGTAGTTGTAACTGGTGACCTCCCCCCCCCCCTTACCTTCCTGCACTTGCAAATAAACTCTAAATGGAATTGAGGCATTGTTGCATGGATTCCTTGCATGCCGCTAGTAGGATTCTTTGGATAGGATGTTTTTGCGGATTTGGGGTATTGCTTGCACGCTGAGCGCGTCGCCATTAGGGATAGCACAGAACTTGGTGATTTATACACACCTGACTTTTTATTGAATCAAGAAAACCACAGTTGTGTTTTTATATTTTGTTAAGAAATATATGAGCCATTTGCATGTGCACTTTTCCTCAAAACTCAACTATCGATTTTGCGGGCTTGAAGCATACTTTCTTGTTGCATATAAGCTCTTAGGTGCTAATTTAGTTTAATTGGTTCTCTCTTCAGAGTTAGCAGTTATCCTGCCTGCTTGCAGGTGCTAATGTAAAAGTCTTAATACAATCACATGTGTAGTCTTCAATATGTAAAATCTTACAGTTGTGAAACATAGAAAGCATCTGTGTATTTAGTTAAAAAGCATTGTAAAATGTATTGTAGCATCACCTGATTTGATTGCATTCATTCTCCAGCATGGGGTCTGGCATGGATTCACACGCTCATGAATATTCCCTGTCGAAAGGCTGGGAATCCTCAGTGAAAGAAAAAAAACAATTTCACTTTAAAACTATTTCTCCTCTAAACCAATCACTGTCCTCTGGGTCATACTGCCCCCATCCATTGATGGTCCCCTGCCTAAGCCCCGCCTCTGGCAGCCATCTTCAGATTTGTACTGCACGCTTCAATGTTGGGAGTCCTTGAGTTTGCTCTCCGAGCTATTTGTAAGATGTTTCGCTTTTTTTGATGAGAAAAGTTAAATTTTTGCTCCAAAGATCCTGTGTGCCCTTTTCCTTATCTGCCGGCAACAGGGATCCGTTGTCTGTGAAGTTCTGTGCCCTTCAAGGGCATAGATTCATTGAAGATTCTAAAGGGCCATCTTGGGCCTACATCGCGCCCTCCAACCATGTTGGAGAAAGAGGGAAGGTCCCTCTTCAGGCCCTGCACCAAATGCGGGCTACGGAATGTGTTTGTAGAAGACAAGAACCTGCAATGCCTCTACTTCCTACACCCGGACCATAAGGAGGTACAGTGTGAGATATGCCTTATTTTTCGAAGAAGACAAAATACAGGCACAGTAGGCTGGCGGCATGGCTCAACTCGAACAAGGCCTCTAACCCGTACTCCGAGCAGGGCCATGCCTCCTCCAGCACCGGCCAGACTGATGAGTGGTCTTCTAAGTCCTTTGCGCCCCATCCGTTGGGGGGGTCCAAGAAAAGGCTAGATCCACAAGTCAAAGTCCACCGGGTTCGCATCTGATGCGGGTCCCTAAGTGGATATGGCGCAATCAACATCACCCTCTGCCTCCATAGCCAGCCTACCATCAAGCTCCTCTTTGAAGAGGAAGTCATTGACACTGGCAAAGTTGCACTAGAGATCCGATAAGCCAAGGGCGGAGGAGAAGGCTGTGCAGCCCAAACAGGCTCAACCGACCGTCGAAGTCTTTGTCGACGACTCAGTCAACGCATACCACTACCACGGCAGCTGCAGGCGTTGATCCAAGGTGTGTGCCTCCCGCGGCGCAGAAAGTGTACCTGCCCCCACAGCGCGACGCCACCGCTGAAGCCTTGGCAAAGGCTGCAGACACCCAGAAGGGGTTAAGACACCGACCCAGGTCCCAGTGCAGGCCCCACAGTGGACAAAAGGTGGGGGGGAGGGCATGGAGGCCCGGAAACAGTCCTCCCCGGTCGCCGCTCAAACTATGGAGGTTTTGTCAACGGGCGAGGTTCAAGTCAATGCATAGGGTCTACTAGGACGACTACAACGGCGGAGGGCCTAGTTTTCCTTCTCTACCAACTCAGCCAAGGGACATTTCCTTGAACATTCTATCACCTTGGTGTCGGAGATCCAGATGAGGATGCCCCCGGCACCGGTACCTGCAGCACCACAGGTCCCCAACCAACAGCCAACGAAAAAAAAAGAAGTGTCATTTCACGCACCCATATCAATGTGCTCCGTCACATCGGACCACAACTCCCCCAGGGGACGGATACAGCCACGACTACGGATGCGGACGAAGACTTCGTCCCGGCAGACAATGAATCTCCACATTCGGATGCTCGTCATGGGGTTTCCCCACAGGACGAGGTAGGATCATTCCACTCCATGATCGCCAGGGCATCCAAGCTCTTCCAGCTGGTACCCAAGGAAACCAAGAAGGAGGGCTTCTTGTATTAAAGGCGAGAGGCCAAAAGGAAGACTGTCATGTCGGTGTCCTTTCTGGATGATATTTGGGAAGAGGGCCTGGCCCTCATGAAGAACCATTGCACGGCTCCAGCCAAGATGGACAGGCTGGAGAAGAAGTATATGTTGCCGGACCCCACACCCAAGTGCCTGAGGTCCCAGCCATCACCGGACTCTGTGGTGTCGGCTGCTGCGAGAAAACGGTTGGATAACCCGTCTTCATAGTCAATCCCTCCGGACAGCGAGGGGAAAAGGATGGATGCCATGTGGAAGAAAGTGATTTACACAGTGGCATCCACAAAGGCGGGCAACGCCCTGGCGATCCTAGCCAGGTACGACAGGGAATTGTGGTACAAGCTAGGACCGATTCTGGAGTCCCTCCCCGACGTTAAAATGGAAGCCCTCACCCTCTTCCAGGAAGGAGAAGTGGCATCCGACCATGCCATAACCGTGGCAGTGGACGTTTCCGACACAGGGTTCTGTCAGATGGGGAACAGTGTCTGCCTTCGTCCACAGGGATGGATAAAGGCCACTAACTTCTGTCACGAGAACCAGGCGGAGGTACTGGACATGCCCTTCAATGGGTAGAATCTGTTTGGGAAGGCCGTCGACTAGTCCCTCCAGGCTATCAAGACGGATAGAGAGCCGGACCGTTCCATTGGCACTCTCCAGTAGCACTGCTCTTCTTTTCGCTCCTGCAGGGGAAAATCGAGCAGGTCATCAAAAGTTTTCTCAACATCTTACAGGTCCTCAACGCAAGAAGTCTAGAGAGGCTGCTCCCAGCCTACAGTAGCGGACGACAGCACCGCCGTTGCCCGCAGGGCAGGACGCCGGCACCCAAGCAAGCCTGAACTGGCCAAAATGTCGGACCCCCATACGTGCACCCAGTGGGAGGCCTGCTGCCTAGGTTCATCAGCGAGTGGATTAAGATCACTGACAGATGGGTGCTGGACGCTCTCTCCCACCTTGGAGTTACAACTCGGGTGTCCTCATATTCCACTGCTTCCCTGCCCAGAGCAGCACTTCCCTCAGCTTTTGGAAGAGGTCCGAGCTACGAAAAGGGGTGATGGTTCTCCAACGGCTCCGGGGCTCCGGAGTCTATTCCAGATACTTTCTAGTCAGAAAGAAGATGGGGGGGCCGGAGACTCATCCTGGACTTATGACCTCTGAACAAATACTTAAAATCCCAAAAATTCAGGATGGTCCCATTGCAGCATGTGCTCGTCCAACTGGAGAAAGGGGATTTCTTGATGTTGTTGTGCTTGGATGACACCTATTTCCACGTCCCCATTTACAAGAAACGCCGGCAATGTCTACGCTTCGTGGTGCAGGGACAGCACTACCAGTTAAAGGCCCTACTATTCGGCTTAAGTGTTCACAAAATGCCTGGCACCAGTGGCAACCCATCTACGTCTACAGGACTTACACGTATACCCGTACCTGGATGACTGGCTGATGAGCACCAGCTTGCGGGAGCTGGCAGATGAATACACAAAGGCGACCGGCCGACTATTGAAGGATCTGGGATTCACTGTCAACTATCTGATGTCCTGTTTAACACCATCGCAGAGCGTGCTCTTCCTTGGCACTAGACTCAACACATTTTGCCTGGCATCTCCCTCGGAGGAGAGGCTAGCAGCAATTCAAAGAAAGATGCAACAACTGTCATCAGTGAAGACGGCCACAGTGCGGGCCATCAAGTCGTTACTGGGCATGTTGTCCTGCAACTACCTTGTCCGTCTCTGCAGGTTGCAGAGGCGACCCCTACAATACTTCCTGTGTGCCTTTTGAATACAGGTGTCCGGAGGTTTCACAGACAAGATCCCTCTCAACGAGGAGTTACGACGGGCGATAGTGGTGTTGGGGTCCGCTCCCACATCGCCCAAGGCACGGGATTTAAAAACCCACCATACCAGGAGATGGTCACCACGGATGCCTCCCTGGAAGGTTGGGGAGCACACACCGGACGTCTAAACACCAGAGGCCTGTGGCTACCGGAGAAGTATCTGCATATCAAGATCCCGGAGCTATGGGCGGTATTCTGGGCCCTTCGATCGTTCCTACTGTCTCTGAAAGGCAAAGTGTTTAGGGAGAATTCTCATTTATGGCTAATTTCCCTTAACTAGTGAGTCCCTCAGCAGCTTTGTTGGATTTCAGGGGTTTATTTTTTCCACCTGGTAAGCGTGTGACCCTTTTTCCCACTCTTGTGTTTTGCCATGTGTATTTCCACGTTTTGTGTGATCTTGGGCTCTGGAGCCACACCACTCCATGAGCCCAACTTCTTGTGTATGTTACACAGCACCTTCAGTACAGTGACACAGGGTTGTCTCCAAGATTTCCCACTGACTCCATTTCTGGGGATGACTACTGTCCCCCAGAAACATGTAAAGTTGCCATTAACTTTATATAGTCACTTTTACCACAGACCCAGTACACCCCATCTTACATGGATTATTAGAAAGGGTTAACTCTTACCCCTTTATGTCTATGCCTCTTGGAGCTTTGTTTCGCTCCCTTAACATTAAGACTTGGCTGGTGGCAGTGGAATCTACCCTAACTTTTCTACTGCGGTTATATTATATAACGTGGTAATGTTCTAGGCTAATATAGTAGCCTCAAACATAAAACCTGCTTGTCCACTTTGGTTTTATTTTGGCTCTGGTCGGGTTTAGTCGCCATTTCTTTTTGTTAGTCTTTTCTGTGTTTTACTTTGCGCGGCAAACCAGGTTTGCCTTCTTTGTTTGCTGTCCTTTGGCAGGCTTCTGCGAAGAAGCCCTTCTTTGGCATCTGGGTGTCTAGGTGGGCTGAATGTGAGGGAGGGGTTTAGTAACACCCTGCACAAGGTCTCGTTGGAGACCCAAGTCGCACTTTGTGTCCATTGGCTGAGGTGGTTGCCCGGGCTGGACAACCCCCCTGCTGTGTGATTGACAGCCAGGCTGTGTGAATGGGGGATTTTGGCATAAAAGGCAGGACTCTTAGGCTGGAAGTCAGAGTTGCCAATGGAACTACAAGAACTGAAGAGCAGGTGAAGCCCTGCTGCAGTCCTGAGCTATCTACCCTTCAACGACAAAGAAGATCCAGTCCGGAGTCTTCTTCCTTTGAGCCTGGTGAGATCAACCAGCTCACCTTTCTACAGCCAGAGAATCCTCTCCTGGGTCGAAATCGCTGCACAAAGCTGTAGTGGTCCGGATAGCCATCAGAAGAGCCCTCTCCTGTTTTAAAGGAGCGCGCCTTTTATTCACTGTCGCTTTGCTGCTGCTGGCCTCATCCCTGGTTAGTGCAGATCGCTCCATACGTTGTCCTCCTTGTCCTCACGACTGAAGCTTCAGGAACCATGAGTCTGCAGGAACTACCAGGAACAACTGCCGTGGCACTAGCTTTCTTCAACCGAATAAGGTACTGTGTCCATTTGGTCGTTCTCTCTGTCCAACCTTGAGGAATCGGGGTGAACCGTTTTCCTTTCCAAAGGCTTGTCCGTTCTTCCTCCCCTCTTATAACTTTTGTCTCCCTTTTGACAATATCTAAGTACTCCTAGCAATGTAGATCTTGAACTGTTCTCACCGTGTGATCCTCGACAACAGAGCCCCTGCTCCACTTGACACTGTTGCAGGCCTATTGACTTTTATCTGCCTCTTAGAACGAGTCCTCTGAGTCCTCTGATTCTATTGCCTTGACAAAAGTATTGCCTATGATTTTTTTTACCCTATTCCCATGTTTTAATTCAATGTGCTAAGTGTGTTTGACTCCGGTTACATTTCTTCCCGCGGGTATGCTTTTCTTTTGTAAGACCGAACTGTTATTACTGTCAAAAAGTGATCGCGTATGTATCCCCGGTAACGTCTTTATTTCACAACACCGGTCTGTCAAATCCTGATGTACTTACCTTGAATTTGCCTGCACAAGAGGAATTGGTTGTGTAGTATATTTACAGCGTGGTTTTGTTTAATAGAAGTGAAGTGTTTTGTGAACAGATGGTTTAAAAATAAATGTACTTATTTTTTTTAACCAGAAACCTTGAGTCAGTGTTTGCTTGAGTCACAGTAACTGTAGTCCTTTGTGTAATCCCTATTACTGCTCATTTGCTCTTGAGATAAGTCTGGCTGCTCAGCCATCGCTACCACTAGAACTGTGTAGTACAGGCTTGTACCAAAGGTGAAATTGTACTACCACTTGTAGTCTTAATCTTCTGTAGTGGTCTCTAAGGGTACTGCACAGGATTCTGCCTAACACAAGGTGGTGAGAATCTTCACGGACAACACCACCAGGTTCTACATCAGGAAGCAGGGGGGCACTCTATCCCCCACACTCTCCAAGGAGGCCCAGGACTTTTGGCACTGGGCTGTCAGTGAGGGGATGTTCCTCATCCCTCTTCACCTGGCGGGCGTCAAGAACACCATTGCTGACTCCCTCAGCAGGGAACTGCGTTCCTGTCGCGATTGAGAGCATCTTCAGGATCAGGTGGACCGCCTATTTGTCAGATGGGGCAGTCCTCAGATCGTTCTGTTTTTGCCGGCAGAGAACTCCAAATGCCAGAGGTTTGCCAGCAGATTCCACCAGCCGAGCAGGTTGGGGGACGCTTTCTCCTTCCTGTGTGAAGGACTGTTTCTGTATGCATTCCCTCCATTCCCTCTCCTGCCACAAGTCATCAACGCACTCAGACAGTGCCAATGCAAGATGATACTCATCGCACTGGTGTGGCCGAGGCAGATTTGGTATCCAGACCTTCTCGGCCTGTCGGCGGCACCTCCCGTCCAGTTGCCAGTGGTTCTGGATCCGCTCACCAGAGAGAGGCGCAATCCTTCTTCACGACCCAGGATCGCTGAACCTGAAGACTTGGCTCCTGCAGCCTTAGAGTTTGAAGGTTGAGTTGCCAGCGGATGGCAGGGAGGTCCTCGCCAAGGCAGCGTTGACTTTGAAGTGCTACGGCCATAAGTGGAAAAGTTGTTCTACGTGGTGCCGGTCACAGAAGATTACCCCTCCTGAGGGTCACGGATCTTCAGATCTTGCTGCCCTTGGCAAAGGCTGGGCTGGCTCACGCATCTATCGAGGTACATCTGCCGGCTATTACTCGCTACACCAGATCCCGGGTAGATCCTCAATGTGGTCGCACAGACTCCTCAAGGATTTTCTCAAAGGCCTTTTCCAATCCTTCCCGTTTGTGAAAGCTCCTGCCCCGGCGTGGGAACTCAACTTGGTTCTGACGAGGCTCATGGGGACTCCCTTCGAGCCTATGCATCAGGCCCCACTCAAGTTTATCTCATGGAAGACTATTTTCTACTTTCATTGTGGCCATCGCCTCTGCCAGACGTGTAGGTGAGATCCAGGCCCTATCGTGCAAGCAACCTGACATTCCACGAAACAAGGGTGGTACTGCGTACGCACTCCTCTTTCATGCCGAAGGTTCCATCAGAATTCCACCTCAACGAGCCTTTGGTGTTGCCCGTTTTCTAGCCGAAACCTTTGTCGCCGGCGGAGAGGGCCTTGCATTCGCTGGACGGTGCTCGTGCCTTGAAGTTCTACTTGACGTGCACTAAGAGTTTTTGGAATACTTCTCAATTGTTTGTGAACTTTGGTCCTGTGAACCATGGGAAGGCCTTGTCCAAGGATTTGATTTCAAGGTGGCTCTACGGATTGCATCATGCACTGATATCGCCCATCCCAGAGCCCAGTTCACCAGAGTGATCTCACTCCATCAGAGCGATCTCTGCGATGACAGTGTTCCTGTCTGGTGTGCCCCTGCTAGACATCTGAAGAGCTGCTACATGGGGATCCACGCACACTTTCACAGAGTTCTGCCGTGTCGACAGGGATTCCAGGGAGGAGAACAGAGTTGGCCAAGCAGTGCTACGCAACCTGTTTGCTTGAGGGAAGTCTGTTCCAGAGGTAAGTGTTAATTGCTTCTGTTGACCCTTGTCTCCTCCCGTGGTTGTGCAATATGTACTGCTGTGTATTCATTCTTCATTAGCATGTGCATCCATGCCAGACCTTATGCTGGAGAAGGAACAAGTTACTTACCTGTAACTATTGTATCCAGCATGGGTCTGGCCTGGATTCACATGCAAACCCTCCCTGCGGCCCCTCTGATGGGGGCGGTATTACCCATAGGACAGTGATTGGTTTAGAGGAGAAATAGTTTTTAAGTGAAAGTGAAACTTTTTTCTTTTACCGAGGATTCACAACCTGTCGACAGGGAATATTCATGAGCATGTGAATCCATGCCAGACCCATGCTGGAGAACAATAGTTAGAGGTAACTAACTTAAACCTTATGCTGTTGTTTGCTCCTCCGATATGTCATGTTGCCTTTATCTCAACACCATCTGGTGTCTGCAGCCTCTAGTCTCTCTCATTCCTTCATAACTCAACCCTTATTTGATTGAGGCCCTTGTATAATGTTAATCATCTTGGCTTCATGTCCAATTGCCCATGACCGTATTCTAGACTGGTGCTTTTGTGATGAATGTGATGTGATCATTTCTTTCCTGGGGGTAGCCTCTCCCCATCTAGTTAGGAGAGAGCAGCCGCTACCTGATCCTGATCCTGGGGGCAGCTATATGAAGGAGGACCAGGCGACCCTCGGGAGGGGGGAGGGTGGGGTGACACATCCTCATCGGATGAGACATGGCACCCCCCTTTTCCTTTTAGACATACCCCCCATTCCTCATGCCTTGATGACATATTTTGATGGATCCCTTCAACTACCCAAGGGACCTACTGTTCACACCTTCCAATGTTCTGTACAGCAAATACCAAGAATTATCCATCATACCCATGCTTGTGAAAGTACTGGTACAAGGAGGCTGAATGGAACAATGAGGATCAGTAAGGACGAGAAGCACAGGATGCGCTCTAGTGGTTACAAGCGTATGATGTTTAAAAACCTAAACCAGCATGAAGGAGAGAGGCGCTGCCTGGGGAATTTTCACCCTCTCTGTGCTGACTGCCAAGCTGCAGAGAGGACCGTGGAGCCAGCCGGCTCAGGGAGAAGGCCAGAGAAAGAGTACTGCAGGTGCTGGTTTGCCGTGTGGAGACTGCTAGAGGAAGAGAAGGAAAGACTTCCTAATGCCCAAGGAAACCAGAGAGCAGTATAGGTGCTATCCGAACACGCAGAAGTATACGACCGGCAAACAGGAGCCGTGAAGAACCTGGAAGGCGCCCAGCAAAGCCAGAGAGCCTGTGAAACTGGAGGCGGAACACTGAAGCGCTGCTTCCCATTTACTGCTAGGGGACCCAAAGAGCTTGATGGAAAGCTGGTGAGTACTCAGGAAGGAAACTGAGACACTGGGGTGCTTTGGCAACATTACCAAGTACAAATGAAAGCAAGTGAAGTGAATGAAAGGGAACATGACACCCAAGGTTACCAAAGGAAGAACAATAGAATGACTATAAGAAAGACAAGTTTGCAAGTGAAAAGTGAATCAAATGAGAAAGCCGTCGCAGGAGAGAATACCAGGCAAAGTCAAGTTGGCAAGTGTGTAAAGTGAGTCATATGAAGTAGTGCTGGAAGGACAGTACACCAGGGAAAGCCAAGCTTGTGGGTGAAGCTACATTAAAGCAGAGAGGAACCTGGCAGGGGAGTACACCAAGTATCCTACAAAGTTAAGACTCGCATCAAAGTTGTTTTGCATACAGGTTGTTTTTGTTGACCAGAGAATTCCCAGGAAGACTTGTGCCCTTAGGAGTTTTCTTGAAGAGAAACCTAGGGATGGTAGCCATCGCCTGGAACTGTGAACTTTGCCCATTAGGAACATTTGTGTTGGAGTTGCATCTTTCTTTTTGAGGTTGAATATTTGTGCACTTTCAAGGCAAAAGACATTACCCTGAACACCTTTTGAGTTGGTTTTAGAATGTGAGGGACAAAATCTGATTGCTTACACAGGACATTTTGCTTTGGACATGTTTTGGTTAAGGTAGGAAAATACCTCTGAGAGCAGGGACAACAAGGCATTTTCCAACCCTCTTATTATTTGAATATTAATAATAATTTAATTTCTATAACAATCAACCTATCTCCTGTGTCAACGTCGCATTCCTTCATTACATATGCTGTCAGAGTGGGATCAGGCTCAGTTGATACAAACTGGGGGACCCTTAAGCGTGGAAAATAGCAAACCAGAAATTCTTTTTCACTAGTATGTCATACACTCACAAAATAGACACTGACCAACCCCATAAGCACTTACGCTACAGGATAGGGGGGACACCTTGCATCTATTGACCTCACAGGCCATTCTCCCCGTAATGAAGACTGTGGAGGGGAACATTTACCACATTTTTAGACACTGAGATTATATGGTACAAGTAGACAAGACTAGTCTGTTTAGACAACTTCTCCACCCGACTTGCCATTTATGTATGTCCCGTAGAGAAATAGTTAAAGATACTACTCCCTCCTCTACTGTGGAAATGAACTGAGATTTAAATCAGAAGGGGCGAGTTGGTGGGAAGTCTAGTGTATGAAACCTTAGGCAAACCTCCCGCCTATGAGACCCTTAAGGAAAGTAAACCAGGTTCTCCAGCATGGGGTCTGGCCTGATTCACATGCTCATGAATATTCCCCGTCGTCAGGCTGGGAATCCTCGGTAAAGAAAAAGATCAGTTTCAGTTTCGTTTCTGAACTGTCTTTCTACCAATAACCAATCACTGGTCATACTGCCCCCAGCCAATGACTGCCCTCGTCAGATTTTTACTGCACGTTCAAGTGTTGGGAGTCCTCGTGCTATAACTCTCGAGCTTTTACTGCGTTTTGCCTTTTTCCTAAGAGTTTTATCTTATTTGTTGGTCAAATCAAGCCTCAAGCTCCACCGATTCTTCTTCCGATCAACAGGGACCCGTTTCAGAATTTTTCTACACCCCCTCAAGGGCAAATTTTCATCGAGTTTCTCTTCTTGGAGGATTCCGGAAGCTCTTGGAGGCCTACTCCGCGTGGCATGGCCCAGGACAAAGGAAACACAACGCCTACTGGATCCAAGCTGTTTAGGAACTGCCCTGGATGTGGATTGCAGAATGTCTTTGAGGATGAACACTCCCGGTGCCTCTACTGCCTTCACGACAAGTCTCACATGGAGGAGGACTGCGCGTTCTGTAAGAACATGTCCGCCCGGACATTGAAGGACCGTCCGACTCGACTCACCAACTGGCTTGAAGGAAAGAGCCCAGCAGCAGGTGAGAAGAAGTCAGAGCAGTCTTCTAAGACCTTTTGAGGGCGCTCCGGCGACAGGGGCCCAACGTAAGGCAAAGCACTGCGAGTGCACAGGCACCGGGAGCGCCGTTGGCTCGGGCTCCTCGGCTGCCAGGCAGGGCGGGATGTCTCCTGACGCCATCAACCGTGAGCCAACGCTCTGGCTCGGGGGGAAAAGGAAGTCGGAGAACCCGGGTAAGCTTCGGGAGAAGCTGCGGTCGATCCTGACAGAGAAAGCCAAGGGGGGGGGGACAAGGCGGTGACCCTCCCCCTAAGGTGAAGGCCCCAGACGCAGCCAAGGTCGTGAAGGCCCTGATTCACCCGGCGAAAGCCTCGATTGAAGGAGTCGTGGCGGCCCTAGCGAAGCCTGTGGAGGCTACCCCAGTGGAATCTACTTCTGGGCCTAGAGTTTCCCTGCCACCCTGGAGGGAATCATCTTTTCAACCTATCGAGAAGACCCCAGTGAAACCCCGGGACGAGAAAGGGGGGGGGCACGGTAGCCATAACGGACACAGATACCACCTCCGAAGATGAGCTGGCTAGAGTCAAAAAGATCCTGGACAAGCAGTTTCGAGGAAGTCCGGTCCTATGGGAGGGATCCCGATGAGGCGGACATGGAGAGCGACGGTGGAGCCGACGAGGAGCCGCAGGCCATGGAGGAGACTGAGGATCCCAGGCCCCAGCCGTCGCAACCGGTGCCTATGCCCAGGACAACTCGGGAGCGATCTTGATGGTGATCCAGACCTTGTGTTCAGAGATGAGGACAAGGTTGCCCTTACCCTCAGCGGACGATCCAGCGGCGCCTGGACCGTCGGGGAGCCCACCAAACAAGCGGCGGCGAATCCATCCTCCCCCTCCTTCCAACCTTCACCTCCTTCCCCTCCACCGAGGGATGAGACGGAGACGGCGACGACGGGGATGGACGACGGTGGTGGTGACGACGGGATGGATCTCCCATCACCCCCTGCCCGGGCCTCCCCTCCTGACGAAATTGGCTACTTTCACGCTATGATCGCCAGGGCTTCAGAGCTTTTCCAACTTTGTCCCGAAGAACAGAAGGAGGGTTTCCTCTAGCAACAATGGGAGGCCAAGAGAAAGACAGTCCTCTCAGTCCCGTTACTGGATGACATCTGGGACAAAGCACTATCGCTGCTCAAGAACCTGTCCATGGCTCCTGCGAAGAAGGACCGGTATGAGAAGAAGTACCGGGTCCTGGATTCCGCTCCGATGTGCCTCCGAGCTCAGCCGTCCCCGGATCCAGTGGTTTCCGTTGTGGCCAAGAAGAAATTGACAGATGTGACGGCATTAACTTCCACTTCCCCACCGGACAGCGAGGGGAAGATGCTGGACGCCATGGGACGAGTCATCTCATCGGCGGTGACGACCATCAAATCGCCCAACGCCCTCGCAATCGTGGCACGCTACGACAGGGAGCTGTGGTTCAAGATCGCTCCCCTCCTAGATTTCCTGCCAGATAAGAGGGCGGAGGCCCTTCAAATCCTACAGGAAGGCGAGGTGGCGTCGGACCATGCCATCACAGTCGCCACGGACATCGCCGACACCGGGTTTCTCCAGATGGGCAACAGCATTTGCCTTCGCCGGCGCGGTTGGCTCAAGGCCACTGAATTCCATCAGGACGTTCAGACCAGGGTACTGGACATGCCCTTCGACGGGAACAACCTATTCGGCAAGGCAGTGGACGAGTCACTGCAGGCCATCAAGGTGGACACCGAGACGGCCCGGGCCCTGGTTTCTCACCATCAGACGGCCACCCTTTCAGACCCCAGGAGGCAAGTCTCAAGGCGCCTCCAAAGGATTTGGTGGCGGTTCCGCATCGTACTGCCCAGTTGCCCGTTGATCTTCGGAGGAGGCCTAGAGAGGCCGCAGCAAGGCCGGAGGACATCGGCGTCGTCGCCGGCAAGGCTTCGGCAAAGCAAGATTGAACTGGCCATGATGTCGGGCCCCCACCCAAGCACCCCGGTGGGAGGCCGGCTGGTGAAATTCATTGGGTGGTAGATGCTCTGGCCCATGGGAATACTCTAAAATTCCAAAGAAAGTGTCCCTGTCTACCACCCGTGGCCAGTAAGGAAAACCATGTGCCACAGCTACTTCTAGATGTACGAGCAATGCTAAATAAGGGCGCAATAGAACTTGTCCCAAAGGGGCTCGGAGTATACTCGCGGTACTTCCTCGTCCGAAAGAAGACCGGCGGTTGGCGACCCATCCTGGACCTTTGCCGCCTCAACAAATACATCAAGTCCCAGAAGTTCCGGATGGTCACCTTTCAGCACGTGCTGGGATAGCTGGAGGAGGGTGGCTTGCTATCATCGCTGGACTTGGAGGATGCCTCCTTCCACATCCCAATACACAAAGGACATTGAAAGTTCCTACGATTCATAGTCCAAGGGCCACACTACCAGTTCAAGGCCCTACCCTTTGGTCTGAAGTAGGCACTGAGGGTCTTCGCCAAGTGCCTGGCACTGGTGGCGGTGGGGCTGCGCCTGCAGGGGATCTACGTATACCCCTACCTGGATGATTGGCTCATCCGAGCAAAGTCAAGAGAACTCGCTGTCGATCACACGGCAAAGACCGTCCGACTGCTCACGGATCTGGGATTCTCGATCAACTTTGCAAAATCCCACTTGGTACCGTCTCAAGACGCCCTGTTCCTGGGAGCCAGACCCGACAGTGGTGCGATTGGCTTCACCGTCGGAGGAAAGGACAAAGGCCATCCTGGGCAAGGTACAACGGTTGTTGACCATGGACGTGGCCAGGGTGAGGTCCATCAAGTCCCTACTCGGCATGATGTCGTTGTGCATCTATCTCGTGAGCCTATGCAGATTGCGGATGCGACCACTGCAGGAATTCCTCGACGCCCATTGGATGCAAGCAGCGGGCAGTTTTGAGGACAAGATCCCCCTCAACGAGACGTTCCGCCAAGTGATCCGGTGGTGGAGCAACCGCGCGCATCTAGCGGCGGGTATGGACTTCCAGACCCCGACACATCAGGAAACTGTGACGACGGATGCCTCCCTGGAGGGATGGGGCGCGCACACCGGAGATCTCCACGCAAGAGGCCTTTGGCTCCTGGAGGAGAGGTCACTACACATCAACGTCCTGGAATTCCGGGCCATGTTCTGGGCCCTCAGGTCGTTCCTCCCGTCCCTCAGGGACACCACCACCACAATGTTCTACATCCGGAAGCAAGGGGGCACCAGATCTCCAGCCCTATCCAAGGAAGCGCAGGATCTGTGGCACTGGGCCGTTGCCCAGGGGATATTCCTGTTCCCCTTCCACCTGGCAGGGGTAAAGAACACTGTTGCCGACTCACTCAGCAGGGAGCTGCCCTCGTGCCACGAGTGGGAACTCTGGCAGGATCAAGTGGATATGCTATTCCGATGATGGGGCAACCCCCAGATAGATCTCTTTGTGACGGCGACGAACAACATGTGCCAGAGGTTCGCCAGCAGGTTTCCCCAGCCAGGGAGCATGGGTGATGCATTCTCCTTCCCCTGGGTCGGCCTGTTCCTATATGTGTTACCGTTGCTTCTGCGACTCATCAGTCAACTCAGACGGTCTTGGTGCAGGATGATCCTCGTCTCACCGGCATGGCCGAGGAAAATATGGTTCCTGGACCTTCTGGACTGTCAGCGTCTCCCCCAGTCAAACTGCTGACGGACGCGGATCTTATCACCAGGGAAGGAGGCGCAATCCTACATCATGACCCAGGATCGCTGAACCTACAGGCCTGGCTCTTGCAGCACTAGAGTTCGGAGGATACGATATCCCGGCGGACTGCAAGGAGGTCCTTGCAAAGGCCAGGGCGTCCTCAACTCTTAAGTGTTATGGGCATACATGGAAGAGGTTCTCTGTCTGGTGCCGTGCACAGAAGGTCAACCCTCTACGGATTATGGCCCCTCAAGTGCTGCCGTATTTGCAGTCGCTGGCCAAGGCAGGGCTAGCACATGCCTCCATCAAGACCCATCTGGCCGATATCTCCCGCTACACCAGAACTCCGGGGCGGACGCCGCTGTAGTCTCACCGCCTGGTGAAGGAGTTCCTGAAAGGACTGTTCTGCTCGTTCCTGCTAGTGAAGGCTCTGGCCCCGGCGTGGAAGCTCAACGTGGTGCTGACCAGGCTCATGGGGCCGCCATTCGAGTCTCTGCATTCAGCACCGTTGAAGTTCCCATCGTGGAAGACAGCGTTTCTTGTGGCCATCACCTCTGCATGACGAGTGGGAGAGATCCAGGCCCTCTCCTGTAAACCTCCATATCTGACATTCCACGAGACAAGGGTGGTGCTGAAAACGCACCCCTCGTTCATGCCCAAGATGCCGTCGGACTTCAACGAGCCCTTGGTGTTACCTATATTCTTCCCGTCGCCTTTGTCGCTGGCTTAGAGGCTTTGCACTCGCTGGATGTGGCTAGAGCGCTGAAGTTCTACGTGGACCGCACAAACAGTTTTCGGAAGACGTCACAGCTGTTTGTGAACTTTGGACCTCTGAACCAAGGGAAGGCCCTCTCGAAGGCTTCCATTTCCAGATGGCTCTCCGGCTGCATCATGCACTGTCACCGGTTGGCAAACCGACCGTTGCGCTGCCGTCTGAGAGCCCATTCGACCAGAGCGATCGCTGCTACTATGGCATTCCTGTCTGGTGTGCCCCTGCTGCACCTCTGCAGGGCTGCTACGTGGAGGGCGACGCACACCTTCACGAGATTCTACTGCGTCGAATGGGATTCCAGGGAGGAGTCCAGAGTTGGCCAGGCAGTGCTGCGCAACGTTTTCGCTTGAAGGTGAGCCTGGTGAGGAGGTAAGAGATGCTTAACGTTGAGTTGTTGTAATGCTTAATGTTGAGCCTTGCCACCTCCCGTGGTTGTGCATGTGTGTACTGCTATGTATTCTTGTATTCTTGAGCATGTGAATCCATGACAGACCCCATGCTGGAGAAGGAACAAGTTACTTACCTGTAACTGTTGTTCTCCAGCATGGGTCTGGCATGGATTCAAATGCGAGCCTCCCTCCGACCCCTCTGCGGCTCTTCTCTTGGTCCTACTACCACTTTACGTGCTACCAAATCTGAAGATGGCTGCCAGAGGAGGGGCTTAGGTAGAGGGCAGTCATTGACTGGGGGCAGTATGACCCAGAGACCAGTGATTGGTTATTAGTAGAAAGACAGTTCAGAAACGAAACTGAAATTGATTTTTTTTCTTTACCGAGGATTCCCAGCCTGAAAGGGAATATTCATGAGCATGTGAATTCATGCCAGACTCATGCTGGAGAACAACAGTTACAGGTAAGTAACGTGTTCCTTACTCTGAGAGTCCATCTAGTATGAAACCTCAGAAAATGTTCTCTATCCCTTGGAAGGGGAGGTCGATTATAAGCAAACCAAGGGGCGAGTCCTTTTGGGAAAAGACCAAACCTCCCCAATGACTTATCTTTGAAATGTTTCTCCCCTCGAGAAAGGGAACCTTAGACCAATGAGAATAGCACTCTACACTCGGAGGACAGTAGAACACCCAAGCAATCTGTATCACTATCTCACCCAGCCCTCCAAAATACTTTGGTCCTAAATGGGGCCCCTATTAAAGATGATAACCAGTCTTCCCAATTTTCCACCCTTTTGGGAGAATTCTTGTCCCACAGAGACTGAAAACTACAAATCTTCTTCTTGTTAGACCATCTACTGTGTGTGCTTTTAGACTGGGGGGCATTTAATATTTGATTTTATGTGACGAGATTTGACACTCTGATTTGGGGCCTTTTTAGAACACATTTTACTTTGCTGAAGTAGGCAGATTCGATTTTGAATAATTTGAACTAAAAACTGCTTTTAAATTTGTACTTGGCCACCTATTGCCAGGAATGTTCATGTGCTGCCAACCACTTATTCATTTAGACTTCCTTGCCTGCTGAACTACAACTCCCAGCAGAGTTGTAGTTCTCCAGCTATTTCATTGGCCAACAGGCACAACAGCGTTGGCGCAACAGACCCAAGCCAGTCTTTTCCGGTCCGTGTTGCCGTTTGCCTCTTTGCCTTTCGAGGTAAGCCCTTGCTCTATGGTGGTTGGGCCCCCCGTGGCATGTACTGCTGTGACTTAGTTCAGGGCAGCAATGATGTTGTCTGGACATTAACTGTGCTTGGGGGAAAAAGTCAACAAACCAGTGACTCCTAATCTAGGTGCTCCTAAAGACACGTAGCATACAGTCTGGGGCCGAGGGGAACAACATCTATTACTTAATACAAGATCGCTAGTCAAGCATGCTACAGAGGTGGCCGCCTACATTATAGAGCATGATTTGGACATATGCGCAATTACAGAAAACACTGCTTCATGAGGCAGCTGGCCCCTCCATGATCTTGGCTACGCCGAGTAATTATATCATGCGATGTAGAAACAGACAGAGACAAACTGGGGGAGGCGTGGCCTTTATCCATAAAGCGAATTTGGATATCTGGGAAACTGATATTACTAGCCCAGAGGGGTGCAACACCCTCCTAATACAGGTACGCATTGAGGCTACGATAACAGTTCATATTCTGTTAATATTCAGGGACACGACAATGATGAATGATTTTAGAACTCAAATGGGTAATCTTGTGGAAAGGCAATAAAAGTAATGCAAAGGCCTCAGAGTTGGAGAATATTTTAACCAACATGGGTTTTACTCAGTGTATTGAAGAAGCTACCCACATAAAAGGCAATATATTGGATTGGATTGCGACATATAAAAACGCACTAAGTAAACCCAGGATTTCTCCCTGACCATGGTCTTTTCACTCTTTTATCCATTGCATCACCACTCTGTGCCAACAAAATAAAGCCACTAGTAGTGGACAAAACCTGGATCACCTCGAGAAATAGTGGGAAGGTGTGTTAGGCAGAAACCTGTGCAGTTCCCTTGGGGACCACTGCAAAAGGTTTAGGACTACAGGTGTTGGCAGTAAACCCACTTGGTAGCAGTCTGTACCACCCAGATTTACCTGGTAGCTGTGGCTGAGCAGTCAGACTTCCCTCAAGAAGAGTTAGGCAGTATGTAAAGTATACACAATAGGCACTCAGACACAATAGCACAAGCAAACACTGACCAGAGCTTTGGTATCAAGGTATATAATTATTTATTTAAAAACGCACTTATTGAAACACTCCAGCACTATTATTGTAAATCACTCTAAACACAGTTACTATTATTATATATACATCCCTTATTCCTTATCAGACAAGTCTTAGTTAACACCACTTATTTCCAGACAGAGGTGAGCGCTTAACTATAGATGGCACTCCAATAAGTGAACGAAAAATGGAGGGGAAAAGGCAGAATGTAGGAAAATACACCACACTAATACTTAGGAACTCTTAAGCAAGGCAGGAAAGTCAAAAATTACTTGTGAGCCAAAGTCCATAGGCCAGGCCCACTCTTGGAGAGAGCAGGGCACAAATGCACCCAAGATCACGCAATGACAACAGGCTTAAAAAGTCTTGCAGGGAGTTCAGAAAGGTTTTAGTTAGGCTCAGAAAAGTTTAGCCTGGGTGTCCCAGGCTAACCCAGGCTCGAAAGCCGGGGGCTAAATCTACCCCGTACAGTCGGTTGCAAGGGAAGCCAGGCGGAACACGGTACCATATGTGGAAAGGATCCTCCAGCGGGGGCAGTTGTTCCTGGCAGCGGGTGCAAGTCGCAACGTCATCCAGAGGAAGAGAAGATCTCGACGTGGACGAAAGATGAAGGTCGTTGCACTGCCAGGGAAGAAACCAGCCGCAGAGTTTTCAGGTTAAAGGTACTACCCTTTGATTCGCGGTAGTGGTACAACATGGTATCCAGGTTGCCGGGGTGCTTGGCACAGGCAAGGCGGCCACGTGCTCCAGGAAGCAAAAAAGGAAACAGACTGGTTATCCCCACCAGTCGAAGGAAGAAGACTCTCCGGGCTGGAGATCTCCTCTGTCATTGGGAAAAGTGGTGAGACGGTTCCGCAAGGCTCCACCGGTGGTGTCGTCGTAGCAGGCCGGCTCAGCTTCTCCCTTGTCAGATTCTTAGGTCCTGTGGCGACTTCTAAAGTTCCAGTCCCCAAAGCCCTGCTTTTATGCAGAAAACCCCCATTCACTCAGCCTAGCTGTCACTCAAACATGCTAAGTGGTGAGCCGGCCGGCTCACCACTTGGGCCAATCAGGACGGAGTGCGACTTGAGTTGCCTAGGCAACTCAGTCCAAGGTGCCTAAATCCCCCTCCACCCCTCCTAAGTACCCCAGACAGAGTGGCACCACTTTGGAGGGCTTCTGTGGAACCAAAGGGCTCAACTTGGGTTGGAGTCACAGAAGCGAACACAAACGCCATTTTAGAACCGAGTTCTGGCAAAAAAAATACCAACCGGAGAATTGATATTAAATAAATAAACCGGCGGTATGTTCGAGGCTATAGGAATTAAATAATTAAAGTTGGTAGCCTCGAACAATGGGAAATCCCATAGAGATATATTTGCAGTCGAATATAAAAAGTAGTATCCACTGCCACCAGCCAAAACTTGATCAGGGGGGACGGAGACGTGCCCCCTCGACTAACAGACCCCGGGGCAATCGAATTGCCCCGGCCAGTACGTCCACAATATGATGGTTTGTACTGGTTCTGTTCAGAATTCGAGACTAGTAAAGTCAATGGTGACTTTACATGCTCTGGGAGACAGTAGTCAGTCCCAGGGTATGGAGTCTATATTGGGGGGTCACTATGACACCCCTGTGTTACTGCACTGAGGGTGCTGTGTAACACACATCACAAAAACACATGAAGCCCTATGGAGTAAAAGACCCCATAGCCCATTAAACACATCTAGAGTCAAAGGAACACACTCAAATCATGTCCAAGAGTGAGGGTAAAAGAGTCTCACTCTTGGCAAGAGAAAAAAATAAACCCCAAAAATCCAGCAAAGCTGCTGGGGGACTCACTAGGTTAGGAAATTCAGCCTAAACAGAGAATTCTCCCTAACAAGGTGAAGCCGGGAAATATGCAGGAATGAATTCTACCTCTAATAAATTATCTTCCCAACATGCATACTTTTTTTTTCACAAAAGAAAATGCAAAAAATACAAAAATCAAACTTGCAAAGATAAAAAAATATATAATGAAAAAGCACACCTAAAACAATGGTGTGACATTTCATCAGTAACACAACACAAAATGTAACTTAGTTCATCCCTGAACCAAAAGAAATTAAAACTTGAAAATAATTATATTTTCCCCAGGAAAACACATAAAAAAGCATACAATGCAAGTATCAGTTTCACCGAATTACCCCACAAAAGCCTAAGCCAAATATATATCAGTCAGTAGCACTTCACCGAAGTAACGCAGCTGCGGTTTCCCAAACCCGGGACAAGTCAAAATAATGTTTGAGAGTTTCTACTGTGGTGGCCTTACAAAATCTACAGTTGTTGTTTAATGACTTGTCCCACTTTGACCTCCTTTCCAAAGTTGCAAATTGATTTAGGCGGAAGCGCAAGTATACACCCCCAATCTTTGGGCAGGGAAATAGGCTCACATACATCAGGTTGACCCCTGAACCTTGCTTAGTCCCTATAGAGCAAACAATGCCCCAATAAATCAGAGGTTTTGGCCCAATCAGCCGTAAATAATTTGCGCTTTACAACCCCAGGCACCGCCCTCAGCTCCTCCAAAGAGGAACCAATTTGACAGAGTATCTCGCACATAGACTTAACTTGGGTCCAAGTGGAAGCTGATTGAGTTTGGGACGGTTCACCAAAGGTTTGATACAAGGAGTTGTTCGGGGGATTTAATATTTTGGCATATTCTGCTAACTTTCTCCATAAGGCTCTAGCCGCCAAAGAAAAGTCCCAACTCGTGTTTAACGACATTATTGGGCACAAAGCTGTTCAGGCCCAATGTTCTCTTCCAGAGAAGCCCCTGGAGGGAGGGTGTTGAGTGATGTCCCCAGGTTGAAGGGGACTATACCCAGGCCATATAGAACTACAGGCTCAGTATTTTGGAGGTAGAACCAAATCAAGGGTACCAGGGAGTAGCGATATAGTTGAGATTATATTCGCTTAATTTTGGCCAATAAGGTGGTAAATCACTCTCTAAAAAGGGTGGTCCAGGCCCCCCTAGAGAGGTTGTTTGCAAGATTGAATCCGAGATACCTCATTGATGCCACCCTTTCCAGGGGCGGGTCTCACACCCTCCAGCAATACATTTTAGGATGTTTCTTAGAGGAAAATATGACGACCTTGGATTTTTGCCCGTTAATTTTCAGGTTGGTTTGGTCAGCATAGTGGAAGAATAATGTAAATTTCCTGTGGAGGACAATTGGGGTTTTGTCAAAGAGAATGATGGCATCGGCAAAAAGGCTAACTTGTTTAAAACTAGGTTGCCCATCTTTACCGGATTTGTATTTCCCGCCTCCCACAGGTTGCCCATCTTTACCGGATTTGTATTTCCCGCCTCCCACAGGGCTGCAATATTCAAAACATTAAAGGTTGAAGAGGGTTGGCGCAACCACACAACCCTGCCTGAGCCCCACAAAGGTAAGGACTAGGGTGGAAGTTGCCCCATCCCTCATCAACCTGACCCTCCGAGAAGATTCCCTGTGCAACACTGCCAAAATAGGAACAATTTTGAGTGGGACATTCCACTCCAGGAGCTTGCTCCAGAGGGTCTCTCTGCTAACCGTATCGAAGGCGCTGGACATGTTCATATAAGCCATATAGACAGAGCCCACCACCCCCTTTCTTTTACAGCTGCAGAGAGATGCAAGATGATGGTGCCATTTAGAGAGGTCCCCATTCCAGAGCGGAATCCCACCTGGTACTTTTGAACAATCTACTAGATCTTATCAAGAGTCAATGAAGGAAAGTCATGAATTCTCTAGCCCAGCTTAAATTATAGACCCATCGCCAATTCCCCATTTTTGCTGAAGATGCTGGATAAGGGTGGCTTATTAGCAAATACTGGAGCACCTGACAATGTACGATGGTCTTGATAAATGGCAGTCAGGTTTCAGACCAGGTTTTAGCACTGAACTGGCGCTTTTGGACCTGACTAGGTTTCCAGACAAGTCCGATCTATGAAAGTCTCGTCAAAACAGGTTCACCCCTGTTCCTCCAAAACTATCAAGGACCACATCGACTCCCTGGCTCCTGCCCTGGCCGACTTCTGCGATCACTCCTTCGCCTCTGGAATCTTCCCATCCTCCTTAAGCACTCCCTTGTGCACCCTCTTCTTAAGAAACCCTCTTCCGAACCCTCCTGCCCAGCTAACTATCGCCCTATCTCCATCACTCCCTTCCTGGGCAAGCTCCTGGAGAAACTGGCCATCTCCCAGCTTAATCTCCATGCTGAATTTGTTGGTAGTCTTCATGACCATCAGTCTGGCTTTGGAGCTGCCAGAAGCACGGAAACTGCTCTTCTGAACATCCGTGAAGACTTGCTCTCCAACCTTGACTCTAACACTCCTTGTGTTCTCATTTTGCTCGATCTCTCTTATTGCCTTTGATACTGTCAACCATGCCATCCTGCTCAACCGTCTCCGTGATAACCTGGGTATCACTGGTCAGGCCCTGGCGTGGCTGACCTCTTTCCTCTCCAATGGACCCTCCCAGGTCCAACTGGGGTCCTTCTTCTCTGACATCTTTTTCTCTACCTGTGGTGTTCCCCAGGGATCTAACCTCTCTCCCTGGCTGTTCAGCCAGTATCTGGCACTCCTTGCCCACCGCATCGCCACTCTCTCCCCCAACTTTCAGTGCTATGCGGATGATACCCAGCTCATTTCAGGCTACTCTCAGCCTCCTCCTCTCCTTCCCTCATCTCTGACTGTCTGTCTGCTATCCAGGAATGGTGTGCTGCCAATGACCCCTGTCTTAATGCCAGCAAGACTGAGATTCTACTCATCGGCACACCCACTCCCTCCTTCCCTGCAGCTCTCTGGCCGGCCTCTCTTGGCCCTCTTCCTGCTCCTACCTGCAAGGCAAAAAACCTTGGGGTCCTCTTCGACTCCACACTTTCTTTCCTCAAATATCTGATGTCTCCAAGAAGTCGCACTACCAGCTGCACCTCCTCAGAGGTATTCTTCCTTTCCTCTCCTTCCCCCAGAAGCTCACTGTCTCCAGAGCCCTGGTTCTCTTTAAGCTGGACTACTGTAACAGCCTCCATCTAAATCTGCCTGCCTCTACTCTCCGCCCTCTGCAACTCATCCAGAACAGGACTGCGAGACTTGTCCTTGGCCTCGAACCCAGGGACCGTATCTCTCCAGGACTGAAATCTCTACACTGGCTCCCAGTGGCTGCGAGGATTAAGTTCAAAACCCTCTGCATTGTACACAAGGCCTTCTGGGGCCTGGGGCCAAAATACCTTCAACTCTCTCTTCTTGGCTATCTTCCTTCTCGAGCTCTTCGCTCATCCGCCTCCAACTCCCTCAAGGTCAGCCGCTTCTCCAAGCAACGAGTTGGGGGTAGATCTCTCTCCGTGGCAGGGGCCTCCCTCTGGAACAGCCTTCCTGCCTCCCTGAAACTTGAAGAGAACCATCTCCGGTTCCGGAAGCACCTCAAAACCTTCCTCTTTGCTCTGCGTTCTCTCCCCCTCTCCCCTGCTAAATTCCTGACTGTAATTGCACTGAATCTGCAACTGGGCCACTCTCTCACTGATCTCGGTCCCTGGCCCAGCCACTCTCCCCTTGCACTGCCTCCCTGGCAACCCCTGCACTGCGGGACTGTCTCTGTATCCCTACAACCCCCCTTCCCAGAACTTGTCTGCACTTACCACCAGCTGGCCCTTATTATTTATCTTGTTATTCTACTACCCATGTACTGCACTTTCCCCTCTCCCTTTCCCCTTGCACTTTTCCCTTCCCCTCTACCCATGCACTTGCGCGATCTGTATGACACCGGGCCTAGTAGGATCGTTGTCTGTCTTCCCTTTGTTCCCCCTCCCCGTCGCCTTGAAAGACTTGTGTATAGGTGCGTTACAAATACCATATCATATATCGCATCATATGTTGCGCAACATGGATACTGGTCAAACTAGACTGCTGATGATATTAGAGCTGTCGGCTGCTTTTGAATTGGTGGAACATTTAATCTGTTGCATAGACTTAAGGAAGTTGCCTATTATTTTAGTGAACATGCAGTGGCTTGTGTACGCTCCTTCTTGGAGGACAGATCGGTTAGGGTCTGCAGCCATGATGCTAAAGCCTGCCCAGTCTCCTTGCCTTATGGTGTACCACAAGGAGCCGGTCTGTCTCCCTCGCTGTATAACATTTTCAGAGCCCCTCTGTTAACTGTTACAGAGTAAGGGTATTTGTTTTTCCAACTACGCCGATGATACGCAGTGCATCATCTGCTTATCAGGCAACTATTGTGAAGATATCCTTGCTATCAATTAGATTTTTGATCTCATTCAACGTTGGATGGTGAATTGGCTCTCGCTTAGCAATGAAAAAAACTGAACTCGTGATCATTGGGATGAGTCCCAGATTTTCCAGATTGGGATTTGAATACTGAGTTTAGCATAGCAGAATGGAAAATTCCTACTACAAAAAAGATTAAAACGATTGGAGTCTATTTTGATCAAAATCTTAATATGAAAACGCACATTAGTAGTCTTGTGTCTTATTATGTAAGCCTCCTTTCTCCTATATGCCCATATCTCTCCACCAAGAGCAGTGAGACTATCGCTTGAGCGATTATAGGTTCTAAGATAGACTATTGTAGTAGCCTAGCCTTTTGATGGGAGTCAATAAAGGTAAAATTGCAAGAAACTAGGTTATTCAGAACAGTGCAGTCCGAGCTATAGTCAGACTTAAAAAATTCAACCACGTTTCAGAAGCCAGGAAGGGTTTGCACTGGCTCCCGATGGAGGCCAGGATACACTTTCGGCTGCTGACCATAGTTCACAAATGCCTAGATGGCTCGACTCCACAATATTTGGCAGAAAGGATAATCAAGAAGCATGTGGTTAAACATTTGAGATCAGATGATCCAATTTGTTGGTGGTACCAAGAGCCAAATTGGCTCAAGTTAAAAAGGATTCCTTTGATGCAGCAGCTCTGTGTAGAACCTAATTCTGCACTGAGCTCAGAAGGGAAGAATCCCTGGATAAGAGTAAGAAGAAACTGAAGATCTATCTTTTAAAATAGCTGCATAGTGTTCAGCCAGCGTTGTCACTCATTGTAGGTATTCTAGGTCAGCCCGATATCTTGTTTGTCATCTGTCTGCTTCCTCCCCTCTAGGTGTCACCCTCTGCTCCTGTATGCCTCTGGGCTGGTTTGGTTTACGCGGTATAAATTAAATAAAGTAAAGTAAAAGCTTCCCAGTCTCAAAATATTCTCTCCTCCACTTTGGGCAACAATCCCATTACATCTGAAAAAGAATGAAAAAGGAGGTTTTCCCATGAGGAAGATACCCTATCAGTTATCCGCACCCACTGGCAAACCGGAGACCCTATAAGTACGAGGAGAGGATGAAGAAATACGTCCCCTAAACCATCCTCTCCTATAAGAGATGAGCGGGATCCCTCATGGGATGAATGTGGGTTCCCTACAGGGTGTAGCCCAAGAAGAGCAAAGGCCATCCATCAATGGTTCACAGGAATCGAACACCCGATGGACCTAAAGGTAGTGGATTAGGCTTTGATAATAGGGGATGAAAACGGAGGTACACCATCTAATATACCCCCATCTCCTACTTTAGATCAGAGGTTGCTTTTCATGTGGAGAGTATGGTCATGCAACAAACATTTCCCCCTGATTAGAATTGATCGCCTCACCATACCATCATTAAAAGAACACAGTCCGGATTGGCAAAGTAAGGAAGCGAGAGCTGAACCATCTTATAAGTGTATCCTCTGCACCCAACTTGGTGAGATCATAGCCAGCTGGGAAGAAAATCCAAAAATATCTACTAATAGGGAGGAGATGCAATACTTTTCTCTAAACCGGAAGGAGAACCTCATACAGAGTCTGTCACTCTAGAGGGAAACTCCTCTGGGCCCAACTGGATAGTGTAAGCAAGGGGTGTGCCATAGAGCCGAATTACTTCCCAGGGGGTGGAAAAGGATGGGAGAAGAAAGAGTAGGCTGTGTCCATGGCCATGTGGAAAACCATCCACAGACCCAACTCCCTATTACCAGCTTGGGAAAAGAAGTATATTTGACAGTGGCAGTAATCTCCAACTTACAAGCTGATAATAGTTATAGGGAGTAGAATACCCCAGTTCGATGAGTGGGTCTCACAGGTGGCACAATTAAAAATACTAACCCACTGGGGTGGACCTCTATGTTCAAAGGGACCATCTAATCCAAAGGTGAGATAATCCCTACCTTGTTTCTTTGCGAAAAGGGACCTCCCAGCGACTGTCAACAATTCACCTGGTTTTTATTCCCGTATAGATTCCTGGGTAGAAGGGAAGTTTTCAACCAAGGGTCCAGCTTGGAATTGGGAACCCAATTTGAGGAAAGATCTCAAAGTACAAATTCCTGACTCAAAAGCAAGGAGGGAAACCTTTGGCCGGGAAGCCATAGCATTAGGGGAAGGGTGTGTGATGAATCCGATAATGTCATCACTTCTTTCTTGGTAGTAGCCTCTCCCCATGTGACCAGGGGACGGCAGCTGCTACCGGATCCTGACCCTGGGGGTGGGTATATGAGGGAGAACCACATGGGGGGGGTGACATGACCTCATCGATGAGACATGGTATCCCCTTTTACTTTTAGGAATACCCCCTCCATTTTTCATTCCTTGATGGCTCCCTTCAACTACCTAGAGGAACTAGTGTTGACACCTTCCAATGTTCTGTACAGAAAATACCAATAACTGTCCATTAGTCCCATGCATGTGAAAGTACTGGGACGACCAGGCTGAATGGAACAATGAGGATCATTAAGGATGAGAAGCAAA
Organism: Ambystoma mexicanum; assembly: GCF_040938575.1. Classification (NCBI taxonomy): domain Eukaryota; kingdom Metazoa; phylum Chordata; class Amphibia; order Caudata; family Ambystomatidae; genus Ambystoma; species Ambystoma mexicanum. The sequence continues at coordinate 901,085,016 of NC_090931.1, read as the reverse complement.
GGACGTGCTCAAGTGGTTACGAGCGTATGATAGCTGCCGGGACACTTAAAAACATGAACCGGCATGAAGGAGAGAGACGCTGCCTGGGGAGGTTTCGTCCTCTCAGTTCTGACCGAGGAACTGCTTAGGTGCAGAGAGGACGGTGGAGCCAGCCGGCTCGGGGAGAAGGCCAGAGAAGGACTGCAGGTGCCGGTTTGTTGCATGGAGACCACAAGAGGAAGAAAGAAAGAATTACTAATGGCCACGGGAACTCGAGAGCAGTATCCCTGCCAATCGTACACAGAGAAGCTCTCGACAGGCAAGCGGATGCCGTGAAGGACGTGGAAGGTGCCCTGCAAAGCCGGTGAGCCCGTGAAGTGGAGGCGGGACACCGAAACGCTGCTTCCAGTTTACTGCAAGGGACCAGAAGAATGCCATAGAAAGCCACTGAGTCCTCAGGATGGAAACTGGGACCCTGGGGCGCTTCAGCAACATTACCAAGCACAAATAAAAGCAAGTGAAGTGAATGAAAGGGTATATGAGACCAGATATTTCCAAAGGAAGAACAATACAATGAACTTAAAGGAATGGTTCAGTCAAACATTTGTACGCGTCGGCCATGTGTTTTTAAGCCTAAGTCGTTTGATTTTAGAAAAATTTCCTATGGACCTTACCCGAGTTTTCGTCCATTAAACTCACTCGAAAACAGGCATCAGGGAGCTGCCATTTTGTGATAATCCTATCATTTCCCCCATCGCCCTGGCTGACCTGCTTTTGCGGCACTAAATCATATCCCCGCCCCTGAGCCTGACATTATCAAAACATTCATATTCCCCGCCTCTCTCCGTGAAGTTTCTGTGCTGCGTAGGCAAACGCGCCCAGTCGTCTTCTACGCGACTTCACACAGAACCCGGAACCCAACACAGATCAACTCACAACACAGCGCGCCACAATTCAGAATATAAAACTGTACTTTAAAATCAAACAGCAACACGGTACATTTGGTAAAGTACATTTATTTGACATTAAATGTTTATAGAATATTCCTCAATTGCCATATGAACTCCGAAAGCCATTTATTTTCTTTTATCTCTATCCGCAAATCCGTAAAAGTTTATCGTGAGTCACGCGCTGTTCCTTTATGGTACACAGGGTGTTGGTTTTCGTTAAAAGAAGCACTTTTGTCGCACGTTGAACCACAAGGCTGTTCCATCAAGTAGGCACTAGGCCAGAGTAAAGGTTGATATGTTGCTTCTAGCCGCTAGTACCGCGTAAGGGCATATGGGCCCTTGGCGATCGTCCCATAAAATCATTAGAATTGTGCAGTTGTTTACATTAAGCTGCAGCTGTCGGTTGAAAAAACCATCTGCCGGTGTCTGAAACTGGTGGCAGTAGCAAAAGGGAAGTATATACCTGTTTTGAAAACATAAAATGTATAATTGGTCTCGCCAGCCGATCTTTATTAATATTATTCATTTTATTTATTACGGCTGAGCTGAAACTATTTGCTTTCAAGGATAGTGCAATGGAGTATGTTCGGCTCTAAAATCAATGCGAAAAGTAACGAAATAAATCAAGGTTAGTACACAATGAGAAACGACTTTTTGTCTACATGTGTGTGGAATGTGGACCTGCATGCCCATGTGCCCGCTACAAGGACAATCCCACAAACGTTTTCCAAGCTCTTCATTCATTTATTCATGCATCCATTCATTAATTCTTTATTCCGGTATAAAAACGTCTAAAGAGTTACTTACATTATATTTGCAATTTCCATTGTGTCTCTGCGTAATGCAGTCCGTAAATCCCACTGTGCTCTTGACAACGATTTTTCGTATACTGAACTAACATGAAACTCGGTCTAGTTTCAGAATTTTTTCTCTTACGTTATTGCACCCCCCCCCCTTCAAATGAAGTTCTTTCGGCATGGTCCCTGTCTCTCAAAGTCAAAAAACAATAGAACCTTATACTGCCAGTGCGAGTTGTGGGCCTCTTCAGGGCGCGAGCTGAAAATCAAAGCCGCTGACCTTCACTAGAAATGAGCATACATTCTTTCTTTGCAACATCCTGTAGTAAAGCCATCTGTGAGAACTTGAAGTTTCAAATCCATCTATGTACTGCGCCTCAATGTGCAAATGCGAACTGGCTTCTCTCGCATCTGCAACGGCTCGCTTGGCGCGTTGAGTTGAAAGTGAGATTTATTGTTCGTTTGTTTTATTATTTGCAATACGCAAGTCTCCCCTCGCTTAACAGTGCACAGCATTTACAAGAGATTGCGAAAATTAGTTACATCAACAAAAATATATACATACACATATAGACAAGGTCAGCAATATGAGTTGAATAGAGAGAGAATTCAAAGATGACACCCAGATTGTTCGGCACCCGGGATGGTGAAGGTAGGGGTGAGAGTTAGCGTACTTTGTATGCACACTGTACAATAACATTTATTTACAAAAAGACAATCGTATTACAATTATTTAAACCGGGATTTGTACTTCACCACCAGCTCTCCTTTGGGTGGACATGGCACAGTGGCAATGTTGGGTGGCAATGGATCAGTGCTCTGCACAGAAACGTTCAAAATTCCATATCTGTGCTTCTCTAATACAGCAACAATAAGGCTTTTGACAAAGTCGAACTCCATTTCCTCATAGACTGGTTTGATCACCCATTGCTTACTTCTTTTTGAAAAGGCCTTAGTGTAGCGAGGCATCCTTACATTACCCATAGTCCTAGATTGTTCACGGCCGAGATTCTCGTTATGGGCCAAGACAACAAGTAGAGTCCTATGTCTCATGCCCTGTATGCTGAAATGCAAGCGCTTTGGCCTGTACTTTAGGCACATATTGTGGAACACCTCCAAACCTCCTGTTTGACAGAATTCTGTCAGTCCCCTCAAATCTCTTGATAGTTTTATCGAAAACAATCTTCTTAATGGCTTTGTGTGTCGGTGAAGATGGATTCAACCACTTCTTCTTCCGTGCCTCCACTGGGGACAAAGGGCCATGTTCACATTGGTGGAAATGTAGGTTTTCTGACCAGCGGTGCACGTTGGTATAGTGGTGCATCAGTGACCGCCATTTTTCAAGTAGTATTTCCACTGACCCTTCACAAGTTTTGGAGCTCCACCAAAGATGGTTGCTGATAGACTGGGACCGCTCTGAAATACTTTCCAAACCTTTTTTTTCCCTGCAGCCGAGATTTTCTTATTGATTGATTTAGCAAGATGCCATACGTCAAATTGATGTTTAATATGTGGGAACTGCTCTCTCATTGTCTTGGCAATTGAAACGTGTCTGTCCGTGGCTATGAGGTCGATGTGCATTCCCCTCGATTGCAGATATTCCACTGATTTTATAAATCCTAGTTTCGCCAAGGCCACTGAGGATGTACATTGTGTTACCTGCACGGCCACCAAACTCACAATTTTCTTACTATCCATGTCCTGAAAGTGGTAGGTGCAGTACTTGGCAGAAAAGCCAGGGGTGTTGCACTGTCCATCGCCGGCTAGCCTGAATCGTTTACCTTCAAATGTACTTGCTAGAGACAATTATTCAATTTTCCAAGCATCACTAATGGCCGGAAACAGATAATCATGTTGGTATTTGTAGTACTGCGTTTTTGAAATGAAATGGAGTCCCACAAACTGAAAGAAAGACTCTAACTTTCTAAAACTGGAGCCACTAAAAAGTAATGCAGCTGCACACAGTAGATTGCCTCTTGGCAGTTTCCCCAGCATCGGTTATGCAGACCATGAGAACGTATGATTTAATCTACAGGCGGCATGTATTGTGACGTTACTGCCTTGTTTTTGACGAGTCACATGAATCAGTGGCTTCCCACATACTTTCCCTCTGACGGAATGCCCCCATTTCAGCATACTTATAATATCAATCAAACCACTGTCGAATACTATTTCTGATGCTTGTTAATCTGCTTAGAATCACATGCTGTGCATAGGTCCGACATCCAGTGGTCACTGCGGAGTATTGCATTTTGTTTTTCGTAGTCGAAAAGGGACGTCGACAAGACGTGTCTGAAATACTATCCCTATAGTGACGTGTGTTGTACCCACAATCCTTCACGCGTCGAGGTCCCTCAGATTGTTTTTTTTCCGCCCAGCTACTGGTCGCCTTTACGCGGAGCTCCTCGAGAGACATTGCAGATTCCATCTCCTCGACCTTTGGTCGTTTTTTCCTGTTTAAAGATTTAATATATCGATCCCTCCCTCGACGCAGTTGTGAAGCTGTCTCTGCCGAGCAAGATCTTCGACGGAGGGGACGAGCGGAGGAGATCCTTCGGCGTTGCCGAACACGTGGCCTGGCCTCGCAGGCCAAATACAGTAGGGAGAGTGGGTGGGACATCTCTGATTCTTTTTCTGAGAATGCCTTTCCTTTTCCCCTTCCTTTCCCTTGGGGTAGTTATCACGGTTTATTGCCTCGGCAATGGAGAGGACACCCTTTAGGTTTTGCCCACTTTGTAAGGGCAAGTTTACTTGGAAGGACAAGCATTCACGGTGTAACCGCTGCTTGCCCCTCGATCACGTAGAGGAGGGTTGCTCGGCTTGTCGGCTTCTAAAGCCAAAGACTCTAAAAGACCGTAGGGTCAAGAGGTGGGCGGCCTACGCTATGTCGAAGGCCGGGTCTTCACCCGCCGCTGCTACCACCGACAGCGACGAGGAACGTGATAACACGACCTCCGCTACGGAAGTCGTACACCCCTCTAAAGAGCGCTCGCGCTCTTCGTCGTCTGTCCCCGGCCCCGACGGGCTCGGCTCACGCCCTGCTTATGGGGATGAACACCCCGGCGACACTGACGCACACGATACAACACATAAACACACAACCCATAGCTCTTCTTCGTCAAAGACGAAGAAAGCATCAGCGCCCAAGTAGACGCAGGTTACACCGGCGGCCTCCTCGGACCGTTCGGGTTCGAAGCCCCTCTCGCAACCGCAGCCGCGACCAGCGACTGGGCTTTCGGCAAACAAGGGCGCCACCCCCAAACCATCGGCCGGCGCGCACCAGCAGAGAGCGCACGCTGCCGTAGAACGTTCGACACCCGTAACGTCGAAAACCACAGCCCTCCGCTGACAAACGAGTCACAGAGAGCTTGGCGAGGATCGTTGTGGCCGACGCCCAGAAGCGTACGCCGAAAGACAGGTCGAGCGCTACACAAAGGTCGAAAGACACGCCGAAAAAGCCCGAAGAAAAACAAGGACTACCCCCTTCAGTCGGGGGGACCCCCAGCATACCGGAAGGCTTTTCGGAGGGCGACTGGACACTTTCCTCGACGTTGTGGGAGAGGTTGAGCCGTTTTCAGCAAGATACCACTAATTTTCCCCCGCTAGACCGCTCAGGGGTACCCCATGAAACCATGGAAAGGCTCCATCTCTGCATGGAGAGGTTTATGAACACCCAGAACCCTCCCACTCCCAAGAGAACAAGAGAAGGGCCTCAGGAGGACCCCAGGGCCAAATACCCGAGGCAGGACACACCCTTAGACTTCCATAATGTGTATGACCTCACTGGTGAGGAACAATACTTAGAAGAGGAGGATGATTTTGTGGACAATGAAGGACGACAGAACCAAGAGGAAGGTCTGGAAGACAGCCCAGACATGGTAGGAGAAGGCTTCGGAGAAAATCCAGAAGAAGGACCTTCTCATCCCTGGCAATCCCCCAGTATATTCGGACACTGATGTCCTGAACCTAAATCCTCCTGACAATTCACCTGTTAGAAACACGTCTCCCATTGATGATCAGCCCACATTCAATGCCATGTTGCGCAGAGCAGCAGCGCATTTCGAACTGGACACTGGGGAGATCTCTCCGGAAATAGACTTTGTGGAAAGAGTAATTAAGGAGAAACCCCCAGTCAGCCAGACCATTCCCTTCCTCGCTTCAGTGAAGAGAAGAATCATCCCTTCGCTATCCACACCCGCACTAATCAGAAGAGTCAATCCAAGGATTGAAAAACTTTTCACTCCTTCACCCTCAGACCCGCTGTACATCAGGGGACATTCCATTCCGGATTCCCTTGTAGTAACTAATACAAGGAAGAGGGCAGGGTTGCCGCTGTCCACCATTGAGGCACATCCTGACAAGGAGGACAAGAGGTTATATGCCCTTGCTAAGAGTCACATCCTCGGCTGCCTTTTCGGCAAGAATTGCGAACAACAATTCTTTGTTAGCCAGCTACGCGGACGCGCAGTGGGCCAAACTGCGCAAGGACGCCGAAGAAGCACCAGAACCATTACGTACACGCCTGCTTTCAACTATTGGCGAAGGAACCCAGGTCAACCAGAGTATTGTAAAGAACTCTCTGGATGCTGCTGAAACAGCGGGACGTTCCCTGGTTCAGGGAATACTCCTAAAACGCCATGTATGGCTGCGTAACTCAGGGTTCAAACCGGAGACACAGGCGTCTTTAATAAATAAACCTGTTGAAGACTCAAACATCTTCGGGAAGGCGGTGGATGAGGCTCTGGAAATGGCTAAAAAAGAGTTCGATACTATCAAGACTCTTGACCAGGTCTCTAAGCCCACTACCAGACGCGGCTATGGCAACAAACGCTTTTTTCGTGGCCAACGCCAACAGCAGAATCAGCAGCAACAGTACCCTGCCACCAGTTACCAGACCAATAGTGGGCAGTACAGCCAAAGAGGACAGCGCAGGGGCAAAGGGAGAGGGCGGGGGTCCACCCCCAGAGGCTCCCAAGCCCCCAACAACACCAAGTGACGCGAAGATTCGCGTCCCCTCCCATGCAACACCGGTCGGGGGCCGGATAACATCCTTTCTTCCAGCATGGGAGGGAATAACGTCAGACCGCTGGGTACTTTCCACCGTAGCCCCTGGATACTGCATCGAATTCAACAGTTCCCCAACATACAGACCCCCGAGGGGACGACGCATGACACCGGAACACCTTGCCATCCTTCTCCAAGAAGTACAACTACTGCTGGAAAAAGGAGCCATAGAGGTCGTGCCTCTATCTCAGGTAACGAAGGTATTTATTCAGTGTACTTCCTTGTCCCCAAAAAGGATCTAACCATGCGCCCTGTATTAGATCTGCGCCCAGCGAACAAGTTTATCAAACCCCAGAAGTTTCGTATGGTGACCTTACAGGAAGTGATCCCACTGCTATCACAGGGAGATTACATGACAACAATGGACATGAAAGATGCATACTTTCATATTTTAATGTTGCCAGCGCACAGAAGATACCTCAGGTTTATGATAGAGGGCAAACACTATCAGTTCAGAGTGCTACCCTTCGGCATAGCATCAGCACCAAGGGTATTCACGAAGGTACTGGCAGTGGCAGCGGCCCACCTGCGCAGGTTGTCCATCCCAGTTTACCCTTACCTCGACTGGCTCATAACAGGGGATTCTTACGAAACATGCTTCTCCAATACCCAAAAGACTGTAGACCTTTTGTTCCAGTTGGGCTTCTCCATCAACGAAAAGAAGTCCAGCCTAGACCCCAGCCAAATCAAACAATTCCTAGGGGCTCTAATTCAAACAAAGGACGGCCTTGTCTTCCCCTCCAACGAGAGGGTCCAAAACATGCTGTTTCAGATCCCTCAATATGTGACCTTTCGAGAGGTGACGGTACGCAAAGCAATGCGCTTGCTAGGCATGATGGCGTCGTGTATTTATTTGGTACCTCACGCGCGCCTGCGCATGCGCCCTATGCAAGAGTGGCTCAACAGCCAGTGGTGTCAGGCCAGCGGATTATGGGACGATCCAGTGGTGGTCTCGCAGGCCTTGGTTCTCTCGCTACAATGGTGGACAAAGGAAAACCTGGAAAAAGGGAAACCCTTTGCCACACCCGCGGCGGAAGCCACTCTAACCACAGACGCATCCCTAACAGGATGGGGGGCTCACCTATCCCATCAGACTGCTCACGGAGTGTGGACTCCGAAAGTAGCATCCAAACACATACATTTACTGGAGCTACTAGCTGTGTTCAAGGCGCTAAAAGCCTTCCAGGAACACCTACAAGGCAAAACTGTGTTGGTCCTTACAGACAGCACCACAGCCATGTACTACATCAACAAGCAGGGGGGCACCCACTCTCCAGGACTGTCCAAACTGGCCCAAAATATATGGAAGTGGGCTCTCAAACAAAACATGTTCCTACTGTCACAACATGTACCAGGGGAACTCAATCTGCTGGCAGACAAACTCAGCAGAGATTTCCCCCTGCCCGAAGAGTACGAATGGCGACTGCACGAAGACATCGTCTTCGACGTCTTCACACAATGGGGATTCCCAGAAATAGACCTGTTCGCAACCCTGGAGAACTCACAATGCCCAAGTTACGCCTCCAGGTACCCCCAGAACCAATCCAAGGGGAACGGTCTGTCGATGCAATGGTCAGGGAAATTTGTTTACGCTTTTCCCCCCGACTCCCCTTCTCAACAAGGTGGTGCACAAGATGCACCAGGAACAAGTAACCATGATACTGGTGGCCCCAATGTGGGCCCGACAGCCATGGTTCGCTCACTTGATGGAGATGTCTTTATCTCCCCCAGTGAAACTCCCCTGCCCGTACAACATGCTGTCACAAGACAAGGGCCAGGACTCTGCATCCATGCCCCCAGAACATAAACTTAGCAGCTTGGCTCCTGAGATCATAGAATTCGGACATCTACAGCTCCCGCAGAGATGCATGGACATCCTCAGGGAAGCCAGAAAACCTAACACTCGCCACTGCTACTCTAGCAAGTGGAGGAGATTTGTCATCTGGTGCAGAGGAAAAAGCATCAACCCGATTGACTGCTCTCAAACACATATTGTTCTATACCTGACCCACTTGTTGGATTCAGGTCTAGTGTTCAATTCCATTAAAGTCCACCTAGCGGCACTTTCTGCATACACCACTTCCCAACTCAAGGTGTCGTGGTGGAAGATCCCTGTTATAAAGGCCTTCATGGAGGGAATAAAGAGAATACACCCCCCGATAGCTGACCCAGCTCCCGGATGGGACCTTAACGTGGTACTTACCAGACTCATGGGCTCACCTTTCAAACCCATGCACAAAGCATCTCTTAAAGACCTCACTCTTAAGACTGCTTTTTTAATAGCTATCGCCTCCATCAGGAGGGTAAGTGAACTACAGGCTCTTTCTGTTCTAGACCCCTTCGTTACAGTTCACAGAGATAAGGTGGTTCTACGCACGCACCCAAGGTTTGCTCCGAAGTTCATATCGAAATTCCACGTAAAACGGTCTATAGAACTGCCAACGTTCTTTCAAAATCCTTCCAACTTGGGAGAAAAAACTCTACACATACTAGATGTGCGCAGAGCGGTCATGTTCTACATGGAAAGAACGAGACCACTGAGGAAGACTAATCAGTTCTTCGTCTCGGTGGCAGCAGGAAGAGAAGGGGATGCAGTTTCAAAGTCCACTATTTCTAGATGGATTGTTCAATGCATCACTCTCTGCTATACTCTTGCTAAGAGAGAACTGCCCTTTAAGTCTAGAGCACACTCTACTCGAGGCACAGGGGCGTCCATAGCATTCATTGCAAATGTTCCCCTTGAGTCCATCTGCAAAGCGGCTACCTGGAGTTCTGTGCACACCTTTACAAAACACTACTGTCTAGATGCACACTCGAGATCTGACTCCCAGGTGGGTCAGGCAGTATTAAGACATCTTTTCTCTACTGTGCCTTCTCATAACCCACCGCCAACTCCGGGTACTGCTCGCTAGTTTATGCACAGCATGTGATTCTAAGCAGATTAACAAGCATCAGAAGACGATGCATTACTTACCGTAAAAGCATTTCTGATGGTTGTATCTGCTTAGATTCACATGCGCCCACCCTTCCTCCCCGCTCGGATGGAAGGAACATAGACTTCCTTTTATATCTCTCTTTTCTGTACTCACTCACATCTAGAAGGCTCCCTCAGGGCAGAAAAATACAAACCGAGGGACCTCGACGCGTGAGGGATTGCGGGTACAACACACGTCACTATAGGGATAGTATTTCAGACACGCCTTGTCGACGTCCCTTTTCGACTACGAAAAACAAAATGCAATACTCCGCAGTGACCACTGGATGCCGGACCTATGCACAGCATGTGAATCTAAGCAGATACAACCATCAGAAATGCTTTTACGGTAAGTAATGCATTGTCGTATTTGCCCTCTTTCATTAGACTGTCATGCTGCGTCAGTTGTTTCGGCCTGTGACGTTGAGGACATATCACCAAATTTGAAAGAAATATTGCTGCTATCAAGTTCTGATGTGTCAGTGAATGCTGCTGCTGGTTCATTCTCTGTCATTTCAACATCTGCTACTTCACCATTGATGGGAGAACACAACAATGTCGACAGCTTTTTTGGTGGCAATTTTTGGGCGGGTGTAGATTGTGTGAATTGATCTGCGACTACTTCAGAGCTATCTTCAATACATCCAGTATCATGTTGTTGCGGTGGTGCGGTCGTACTGTAGCAATGGTCCAATACAACTTTGCTGGATTCTCCGGACACATTAATTTCATTTTCCGGCCATTGGACATGAGCATCCCGAGTCTAAACACGCCGTGTCTGAATTAATAGTTCCTCCATAGCCTCCATAGTGTAAATGGTCTGGCAAGCAACATCTCTCGTTCGCTTCACTGTCTGTGTATGTATAGTTCGTAGACCCACGGGTAACTAGAGGACAGATTGGAAAAGGGATTTTCAGTTTAAACACAAGATAAAGTATAGTACAATTGACTGGAAAAAAACATAAAATAGTCCCCAGCACACACAAATTTCTAGAGTTATGAACTGTTTGTAACTAACATTATTTTTGTTTCTTTTCTTTGCAACTTTTTTGACTCGACCTTCATCATCTGCACGCTGTTGCTCCGATTCGTATCCGCATGTCTCCCCTTCCTCTTGCGCTGCAACGACTACATTTTCTGTATTCGCATAGACCGCACGGAATGAGACTCCATCGACTCCCTGAAACATAGTATTTTCATTATTGTGGATCAAAATATTGTTAGCATAAAACACACGTGAGGACAAACACACATGTGCATCTCAATAGCCAAACACAATTTAAACATTGTGTGGGTCAATCAAACGACAAGTATTCAAGCTTTGATGACCTAGTTCGATGGAGCTGTCAGTATCCATACCTCTGGCTCTGCATGGACTGCCACGAATGATTGTATTGAAGAGGAGGCATCAGCAACTCCCTGAAACACAGTACTTGCGTTAGTATGGTTTTCAATATTGTAAACATAACACACACTTGGGGTCGACGGCACAGGTACATATAAAGAGATAACCACAAATGTTGCATTGTCTAAAAGAATCAAGGAATATTTAAATATGATCAGATTTAATCGACTTATTTCTCCTATTTCTTTACATCTGCATCATCTAAATGGGATCTTCTGATTGTAGTGGAAGCTCCATCGTCTCCCTGAAACACAGTACTTGCGTTAATAGGGAAGAAAGTATAGCAAATGGAATCACGTTACATGGTCACGCTCGATGAAGCTGTCAGTATCCATACCTCGTGCTGCTGAAGAATATCTAGGGCTGTTGTCAATGTGGTGCGCACTTCCGAAAGCTGTTGCGCCGATTCATATCCGCATGGTCCCGCTTCCCCTGGAATTACTTGAATGTCAGCCTCCGCATCAAGTGGGTTGACACTTCAACAACTGCCTGAAACATAGTATTTGCATTAGTAAGGATTACAATATTGAAAACACAACACACACTTGGGGTCGACCGCACAGGTACATATCAATGGCTAACCACGAATGAAACATGGTGTAGAACAATCAAACGACAAGTGTTCCAGTCCTGATGGTCACGGTCGATGGAGCGGTCCGTATCCATACCTCGTGCTGCTGAAGAACATCTAGGGCTGTTGTCAATGTGGTGGACGCTTAAGCATCTCTCTGAAAGACAGTACTTGCATTAGTATGGATAACACTAATTATAACTGAAAACAAACACCAGGGGACGACAACTAAGGTGTATATCAATTGGAAAGCACTAACCAAACAATTGGTAAAATAATCACACGTTACATAAAAACTATTACTTGACATGCATAAAACAAGTCTGTAGCAGAATAGCCAAGTATGATTACCTGATACGCGCTAGAAGTGGTTGATAGCTGCGAGCACGTCACGGAAGTAGAATGTTCTTGCTTCAGATTCAAGGGATAGTCAAGAAGTTGTAAAGGTAAATTTTTGTTTGATAATGAAATGCCAAGATTTAAAATTGCCATGTAAGGAGACAGAATACTTGAGTAATGCGAAATATAGCACATTTCCCCGTGCCCATATATAGATTTCGTTTGTGGGTTTTGAAATTTAAAAATAATATATTGATAAATGTCATTATTCAAAAAGCTATACACGCATATCAATGTCGAAAGAATTACAAATTGGAAACAACACCTAAAATATCAATGAATCCATTCGGCTACCTACACACTACCGCAAGGCCTAAAGCAAAAAACTGACACTTGACTCACCACTGGCGAAATGTGGACGAATAGAGTGGGAATAGTGTTTGCGAGCAATTTTCGTGTCGATCGCCGTTTATTCTTCTTTGTTACCCAAGATGTGGTGTACATGTTCGAGGGACAGTGCCGGCTGCAGATGCGGTATCGATCACCCCTCTTGTCCTCCAAAGACTTGTTGGACTCTACTTTCCAGCTCATCCAGTGGATATCCGCAATGTCTGACCCATTCTCTTATTCGATCAACAGTTTTCGGGAATACATGCATTGTAGTGCCTTCAGATTGAGCATGGGTCTTCGAAGGGCAACCGCTAATCGCACAGGCAGACATTGTTGAAAATTCTGAAAAGTAAATATCAAGATTATTATAAAACCTTGATGAATAAAAATGTCATAAAAAAGTAAATGCTCAATGCAAGGTTTGTTTTGGTCGCCGGAACTATACAAGTTCATCATGTGCGGCTTAGTATTTGCATAAATTACAGACATTTTTTTAAATTATGTGACTAAACGCTGAACATGTGACTCGTCCCTTGGATGTTCTGCCTTGCACGAAAAGGAAACATGCTTACATTATAGACTGGACCCCCGAAGGATGCAATTCGATGACAATTGACACAGATGAAAATAAATAGATCTATTGATAGCATAACAATTGAAACTCAAGTCAATAGCAATGAGACCAATGACCATAGCTCTATTGGGTACTGTAATCGCAAATAGATAGAAATGTAAAAATGACCGAAATATGACTAGGATACATGGCCTTACCTTGACCAACAAACAGTTGGATTCAGTAGGCCGAGCAGTATGTTGCAGGAGAACAGGTAGATGGCCACAGGTAGCACACTGACGAGTTTGCTCGGAGTGGTCATAGATAGCACGACGACAAGCAGATTAGCATAGATCTTGGTGCTTCTCAGGTAGAAGGTTCAGGAGTTGACTTGCAAAGCACAAAGATGTTCTCATGAGACATATCAAGTGGTTTATAAAGTATTAGAAACAGGGGTGTGTTTGTGAATGAATGACGTGTGTATGTCGTGGTATTATGTGGTTTGCAGGGTGTGGCCTGCCTCAGGGGAGGCCTGCCTGGAGACACGGGGTCTGAGGAGGCCATGTGAGCGATGGCCCCTGGGCGTGGGATACCTTTTGAAGTGTACATGCTGTTTGGCACCTTGGCCGTTTGCGCCCGTGACAGCCCCCCATGCCAGCTCTCATCCCCGGGTGCGAACCGCCTTTGATAGAGGGGGGTGGGATGGATGGACCTGGGGCTTGCAGGCAAGTGTGTGGTAAGCGAGGGGCCATCAGGCCCCTCTCATCCTTTACTTCTCAGTAGAAACTCGTACCAAGTGCCTCCAGTAGTGGGTTCACCCCTTGCCCTTATGTGATGTTAACTTTGGATGACATTCGCGTAGATGGCACCACTGAGCAGGACACGGGACATCCATTTTTGTACCCCCTTTCCACTCCATCTTGGTGACCAGGCCTCACTGCGCAGAGCACATGGCCCCCACCCTCGTTCCCACTCTGACTGGAAAACTCCAGAGGTATTTGCAATAGCTAATAAATGTAACACATCACTCTTCCTCTGAGATCACGGTCCTGCATGTGAACCAGCCTGAACTAAGCACATAGCTCGTTCATCTCCACAAACGTGTCCTTGCCCACTCACCCTCGCCAGTGGAAACTTACTGCCATTCTGACCCTGTGACCCTGCAAGGTATTCTCTTCATGTGCCAGACCATTGACCACGCCATGATGCCCACCTAGCAGATCCCCAACTAACATTAGACCCCTACTGCAGTATATCGTTGCCTATCAATAACAAATGCCACATACCGGAGGTTCTTGTGAGCACAGACCCACACTTCAAACAGTGCATTATAGTGGTCAAGACCCTTAACCTAAGGCCTTTATAATCCAATGTTAATTGATAGTATAGATATATGTGTGACTTTTATAGAGACATAACCGACTGAAAGACTTTGAACAAGTGTTATTTAGTGCATGCATTATTGAGAATATATTATGTTAGCTTAGATAGTGACCACCCTGCTTCACAGCGACCTGACATTCACCCATTCGGAGCACAGATGTCTGACGTCCATCCTTGAATGGAGACGCACTTGATTCATTTAAAAAATCGAAACAACCGTTGTTAAAATATATGTGGTGTTTTATTTTGTATCTTATTTTGATGACACAAAAATACAAGACTTTAAACATTGTGCAGGTCAGGTTGCAGCACAGCGAGAGAAAATCCCCTGTACTGACCGCTGTCACTCAGGAATGTTTCTCTTATGGCACGAACGGCACAGGCGGGTATCACTCTTCAAACGCGGTGTCCAAGCCTCCCGTGAAGGCACCATGTAAAGGAACGATAGGCCACTAGCCTGTACCACCTGTGAAAAGGAATGAAACAAACTGTTTTTAAATGTCCAAGATAAGTTTAATAAACATTTGTTGTCGATGACAATTCTTGTAACTAATGGCATTCTGCTCGGACAAATGCTATCTAGACACTGCACACTATTGAACGACTTTCATGCGTTACAATGATATGTATATGTAATTTTGGTTATAATAGAGGACCATGAAATAGGAGTGGCATGACAAGCGGAGTATACTTACTCGTTACTCGGATTACGAGGACGAACAGTTGCGCGAAGTTCGTGCATAAGCACCATTATTATCCTCAACACGGACCGTGTGAGGCAGGCTGCCCTGAAGTCTGGCAGCTCCGTGATGCATTGCGGTCATAGCTCTCCTTCCGAAATGTAGGCCACGCATCCCGGGTTTTCACAGCAGCAGCAGTTATCGTCCTTGGTTGGCATTAGCTCGCACCGATTGCATGTACACCAGGTGGAAACACCATCCATGCGACTAGGTCCAGGCTCTTCAGCTGTTGAATCGTCCTCCCAACTGCCGTCCGAAGACCCATCGTTTTCGCATGTTTCCCTTTCCAGTAGTTCCTCCTCGGTATACTCGGGCTCGTACATGTAGGGCATTATTGTAGCCATTGTGTGTTAAACAAACTAAAATAATTTATAGCAGTGGTACTGGTATCTGTTCACACGGGCTGCAAGCAACGAAGTTAGCTGACCAGAGCACAGAAACGAGTCACAGAATACTCAAAGTAACACAGAGAGAGGAATGGAATCGAAAATCTGCTGCTGTGTGTTGTGAAACTGTCTGTTTATACTTATTGAGGAAAGAGGCGTCCTGCCATTTCCATGGCGACACGTCATTAGCTGAAGCGCAGCGAATGTTGACACGAGACGTGCTTTGGCGTTGTGAAATGGGCGGTACACGTCTGCTGATGACAGGCTCAGGCGCGGGGGGATATGATTTAGTGCCGCAAAAGCAGGTCAGCCAGGGCGATGGGGGAAATGATAGGATTATCACAAAATGGCAGCTCCCTGATGCCCGTTTTCGCGTGCGATTAATGGACGAAAACTCGGGTAAGGTCCATAGGAAATTTTTCTAAAATCGAGCGATTTAGGCTTAAAAACACATGGTCGACCCCTAGGGGCAATAAACTTTTTTGACCGAACCATTCCTTTAAAGACAAGTTTGCAAGTGTGTAAAGTGAGTCACATGAGAAAGTCCTGTCAGGACAGTGCACCAGGGAAAGCCAAGCTTGTGAGTAAAATTACATTAAAGTGGAGAGGAACCTTGGGGTTTCCAACTTTAGATCTAATATGAGGATGACACGTTAAAATTACAATAAGCCTTTTAGTTGGTCATTAAGGTGGGAGGGAGGGGTTGGGGGATTGTTGAAAATGAAAATTTGATGCTATAATGATCTTGCTTTATTCACATGATTGTTATACTATGTATGGCCCATCGCGATTTAAAAAAAAATACATTTGGAAAAAATGACAATAAGCCATAACCTCTTTAGGTACAGTGGTAAGAATCTTCCTGTCGGAGGAAAAATACTGTCTCATCCCACGGAATTTCCTCACCACCTTAGGACCGGTCTCCTCCCAGGTAATCTGTGCTACACCGCCCACAGGGTTGGGATCAGGAAGTGTCTGCCTTCCCCTGGCCACTTAGGAGGAGGCTTTAGGCAGGGTATCGGTGAGGGATCCATAGAATTTTTCACAGGAGTACACCAGGTATCCTACAAAGTTTGGACTCGCATCCATGTTGATTTGCATACAAGTTGTTTTTGTTGACCAGCGCAGTCCAAGGCTATGTTTATTAGGATGTACACATGGATCTGCATTACAGAAATAAATTGCATAATAAGGTAACATAAAGGTAACATAAAACTCTTTGCCCAAGATAAAAAGTACTATAGCTCTCCCTCCCTCTCTCCCCCACACCCCCTCCCAAAACGGGCTTGCTACCACAAGAGTTCAAGAACCTTACAGGAAAAGTTCTGAAAGTATAGGTTTAAATGTCAATGCGCTGAGTTGGCGAAGAGTTGCAGTCTGGGCAGGCACCTCTCTTTGGCTACCTTGCAGACTTCAGACATTTCGTAGTCTTTCATTAATTTCCAGCTATTGTGGGTGCAGAGTTGGCGAAGAGCTGCAGTCTGGGTAGTCCGGGTCAGCCGAGCAGACGTGCACCATGGAGGAAGGTTGCCTGCTAAGAAGCAACAAATGCTGCAAAGACAGAGGTGAGCATCGACAGGATCAAGTGTCGCTGCTCGGAGAAGCCCGGGACTCGACAGCCACTATTGTTGCAGGGCAGATGATTACTGGGTGCAGGAAGCAAGATAATCCCCAACCCAGAGTGCGTGAATGGCCAACTGCTGGTAACGCTGTGCACTAACCCGGTGAAAAAGAACACTCAAACACCTCCGCCTTCACAAATGTTACAACTGATGTAACTGTTGTTACGAACGAGGAGGAACGGGCTATCGGTGTGTGGTTGGATACTGATGGCAAGGGCCCCCCAAAAGACAGTGATGTTGATCCGAACTCCGCTTTTGCTGAGGTGATCTCTGGAATAACGGCAGCAGACCTCAAGATTAACACTGAAGGTGACGGACCAAATAAAATACCTGAGACAAGTAAACCAGTCACAATTGCATTTGCCACACCAATCCTAGTGAACCGTGCAGAGGAGCGGCACGTAGCAAGCGCACGTGTTATTTCAGAAGAACTGAACACACTGGGAGCAAACTTGACCTTTCATGTTATGGCTCAAATTCACACATCAACAACATCACAGAAGGAAATCACGAGCATGACAGTGCTTGAAGAGAACAGTGTAAATAGGCAAGGCGAACAAAGTGAAACAGACGCCATTATCGGAAGTTTGAACAAGGGTGTTCAAGCAAACGTTCTACCTCCCTCTCCATCCCATAGCCATATACCCCGAGATAAGGGAAATGCTCTTGACAAGTTCGCTATTGCGGATAAACTAAAAACAGCTTTTGTAACATCATCAAATCAAACGAATCCGCTGGGCCCCAAATTTAGGTTTAAAAAACCACGACAAGGGAAATACAGGGGAAAGAACTGAAAATCTCGAGTGAAAAGCTTCACAAAAAGGACGTTTCTACCCTAAGTAGACCAACCCAAGCATCAACAAAACAACAAGCTGGCAAACTGGCTGAAAAACAACGGATGTATAGGAAAAGAACAAAGAAGGATGTCCTATTGTCGACAAACCTATGCAATTACTTTCTGCAACAAAATAATCTAACTCTAGCAGAAAGGGCAGCTACACCAGTAGCGGAATTATCAGATGCTGCACTTCTGGAAGGAGCAACTGATCCCAGGGTCGAATCCCTGATTGGAATGAGTAACAGTGATATCAATCCAAAAAGTGGAAGGACAACTAAAATAAACCAGCTCATCGTGAAGGCACAAGATAAAATCCCAACTCCAAGTTCACTGCAAAAGGAGAGCCAATCATTGGTGAAGAACAACTCGAAGACGATGGTCTATGAGCCACATCAAGTAAAAGGCATTGAACAATCTTGCCACAGCGAATTGAGACTTCTCTTCCTGTGGACCAAGCGCTACGTGAACCCAATGTCACTCCAAAAAAGTGGAAGGCAGGAACAGACATCAGTTGGTCAAATACCGGCTGCAGGGGGACCTCGGATGCCAACAACCCCACAAATCTTCGACAGGAGTTCCAAGAGGAATGGGACCTAGGGACAGCCTCAAAAGATGCCTTTAATAGCGCCAAACAAAGAACTCTTGCAGCCGCCAGTAAAACCAAAGAAACAACTACACAACGAACTTCAGGAGAAACGCTGGACTATGACGTGTGGTTGGACCATCCAGGGCAAACCTCAACCCCAAAAGCTCCTAATGAACCAAGCCAGGCTCGGAAAATTAAACCACAAGGCAACCTTGCAACGTCCAGTAGAACAACTCAAAAGAACGTAAGAGCACCGATACAGTCTCCTCGGAGTGAAGCGAGTCCAGCAAATATGCGCTTAAGTTAAAAAAACACACTGGAGGCTGAAAGACGGTCGGGAGAACAGATAGACCAAAAGAATGACACACCAAGAAAATCAGATCTTTTGTCCATTATGCCGACGGTCACAATTGCACTGGCTCCGTCCTCTAAATTATATGAAGCGATCAATGAAACCTTATCACACTTCAATCATTGGCATGATGCATACTAAATTGGTCTTCCTGGAAGGTTACATCTCCGCCCAGGAAAAAGCTAACCTTTCAGCTAGGAATCCTCAAATGAGTATAGACAAATCTTGGCAGTCGGTTTCTCTTGAAAACCAGAATGAAAAGACCCCACAAAAGGTTACCACAGAGGAACCAACTGATCAAATCGACTTGACCAGGGACATGAGGGAATTGATAAACAAAAGAAATACTAATAACGGGTCAACCAGGCATAATCGATGTAGCAAAACCAACGACCAAGCCACAGAAAGGAGAACAAATACCCCGAACAGAGTTGGCAAGGAGCGTGATGCTCAAAAGGAAAATGGATGCGTGGTTCAAAGGCTGGAAGATCAAATTGAAGAAACACAATCCTCACTACCCATGGCTAAAACAAGTCTGGCTAAACATCAGTTACAAGGGAAACAGGATTATCCAATTTTTGAAACTCCAAAAACCAATAATACTTAGGAAAGACAAAAACCTACAATCATCTCAACAAAGAGAAACACTAGTAAAGGGGAATCCCCTGAAAGAGTGTAACCACGGCCTGGTGCCTCCTATTCCGGCTCCAAGAAAACAAAAAACAAAAGCCACTGGAAACCTCTTGGCCACAAACACGAGATCGGACCAAAAGAACACCAGGCGCTCCGCTCCAAGAGTGGTAGAAGTAACCAACAACTTTCATGAATGAATGGACTTGTCAGAGTATTCAATTGAAACCTCAGAGTCCGACATTCCACAAAATGTAACCCAAGAAACAAAAAAACAAACTGGGGAGAGAAAACTGAGAAAAACAAAGTGACAAACCAGAAAACTGGATTTGTGGAATCTACTTTCTTGATGTTATCGGAAAAAAGAGAAAATCTTGTGACCACCCTTGGCCACAGGGCCGGACGTCAAATAAGCACATCACCAGAGTTTATCAGCAGACACGAGCAAACGCAAAAACACAACAACCAAAGTGCTTGTCGTAACCGCAAGTATCGCTCCCTAACTCCCAGATCCAAAACCAGAGATGAAAAATCTGAGGACGAGCTACTTAACAGCAAAAAACAAACATACGGCAACCGTATGAAGAGCGGAAGTATAGCAGGGGGAGAAGCCACCTGCTCACAAAGGATAAAGAAAACGACAGACAAGAGGGCTCCAGATAAAGCGGAACCCGGAAGGGCACGAGTGGTCGTACACTCAAACTTGAGAGACTACTTGATAAAAGTGACAACTTGATATTGAATAGGAAACATTTTATCAAACTATTCCACTGCATTCCAAACCTGCCCCAAATAATATCGGATGACTTGAAAATAGTGGAATTCGAAGAAAAACAGTGTACGGATATGGTGTATTTGCATATCCCCTCCACGGTTGTTAAAGAAATGCTGAAAGAAGCTACTGATGGCCTACGCATTCTGGGATTTTATCTAACTTGTATTGATCGACAAAAAAACATTCATGGGGGATAGGCGTGGGGGATAAGCGTGGTTTCATTTATTCGTGCAATCGCCTTATTTAGTGAGGTGCCTTAAGTGTCCAATATAAGGTAGAAGTTTTACAAGGATGATTCAATGGAAGTAATTTGAAATTTTAGAAGGGAATATTCAGAGAAAACTGTTAGTAAGACTGAATGTTGTAAATTGTGAAAACAATTAAATGACAATTAAAAAAAAAAGTTTCAATACTGGGAACCCTCGATCATATTCCAGGAAGGGGGTCCAAATGTCCACAAATTGGTGTAGGAGTGCCTCATTGGCTGCTATGACTTTCTCTGCCATCAGAATATCCTAAACCTTGACCTACCAAAGAGTTATTAACGGGCCTTCAGGGGCTTTCCAGCAGCGGGCAATCGTGATCCCTGCCACCAGCAGCAGTTGTGTTATTAATTTAGTGGCCCTCCCAGATTTGGGGGTAGACTTCTCTTACTGGGACGCCCATGAGGAGAACCTCAGGCTTCATTGGGAGTCTGATGTGAGGGATGGCCTCTATTATAGAGACAATACTATCCCAAAAGTAGTTGACAAGCGGACAAACCCACCACATATGGAAATAGGACCCCTGTGCTCCACATTTCCACCAACACAGCGGTTCCAATCTTTCTTGCATATGATGTAGCTGTACTGGGGAGTAGTACCAACTAAATTAGAGCTTCGGAGCGCATTCATTATTGGTGACACATCTGGGTCTAAGGTCTGGTCAACAACTTGTCAAGGGTATCAGTTCATTAATGTGCTAGATAGGCATCAAGTGTCAATGTTTCATAAAGTGCTTCATAAGTTGCAGTTGAAAGAACATATGTTCCTTGTCTGAGACATAGTCCAAAAATGGTCTCCAAATGTTCTCAAATTTTGAGGATTTTCCTTCCAGCATGGCTGTGAGTTTCTCGAGCTCCCATACTTTTAATCACCAGTAGGCTATTTGTGGACCATCTACCGTTTTCCAGAATCGGGCTTTTGTAATGCGAGCGGCGCTGAGTAGTTGAGAGATCAAGCCCGCCTTGTGTCCAGACATTGGGAAGGCCCCGTTTTCTGGGGCATCTCCTAATAGTAGCACTCTCGTAATATTTTTTTTTTTTTAATATAATTTTTATTGCCATTTTTTAGGTTATTACAACAAACCTATCATTTCAATTCGGTTCCATTCCCAGAAAAAACGTTCAGTCAATATCTCTAGCCACCCCCCCCCCCCCAACCCTCCCCTCGCCAGTGAACAGGTGTCGATTTCAAACTTGTCTTGCAGGGACGCATTGTTCATTTTTAAGTTCGGACTGTCAAATAGACTAGTGCACACATAGTCTAGGGCTCAACCTAGTAGCACCCCATGAGGGGGCGCATGCCTCGTACAAAAGGTACCTATGAGGTCCCCAAACTCCTCCTGGCCTGAACAGGTCAACAGATCAAGGGCTCACCCCTCAGGTCGGCAGCTCGTACTTTTCAAAGAAGGGGAGCCAGAGTTCCTCAGTGTTAGATCTGGATTCATCCAGGACATGGGTTAGAAACTCCATATCGTATATCGCCCGAACCTTCGCAACCCATTCCTTCTCCTCAGGCATGTGCGGGTTCCTCCATTTCTGGGCCAAGCAGCTCCTGGCCGCCACAAGCATGACCTGTAACATGTGGCCCTGGGTGTCCTCCTGGTCATCTCCCACCTCAAAGCCAAATAGAAGCAACCAGGGACAGAGGGGCCTAGTAACTCCATTAACCCCCTTGGTCCAGGATAGGACCTCTCCCCAATATGACTGCACCCTTGGGCAAGACCACCACATGTGCATGTAGTCCCCTTTTTCCTTTCGGCATTTCCAGCAGTGCGGGTTGTAACCCGGGCTCATTCTGGCTATCAACTGTGGAGGGTAGTGCCATCTGTGTAAAACCTTTAGAGCTTGGTGTTTGTACTGTGGGGAGGTCGTTGAGCGGTGGGCCAGGATGCACATTTTAGTCCACCTTTTGTCATCTATTGCCATGCCCAGATCTTTTTCCCATTGTGTCCGTGCTGGCGGGGGATCCCTAGGTATCGAGAGCAAGAGGACCTTGTACAAACGGGATATGACCCCCCCCCTGGAGCGTCGCATGGAGATGATAGTTGTTAGGCAGAAACCTGTGCAGTTCCCTTGGGGAACACTGCAAAAGATTTAAGACTACAGGTATAGCAGTAAACCCACTTGGTAGCAGTCTGCACCACCCAGATTTACCTGGTAGCTGTGGCTGAGCAGTCAGACTTCCCTCAAGAAGAGTTAGGCAGTATGCAAAGTATACACAATATGTACCCAGACACAATAGTACAAGCAAACACTGACCAGAGCTTGGTTTCAAAAGTATATAGTTATTTATTTATAAAACACACAAGTTGAAATCACTCTAGCAAAATATAGTAAAAACACTTCAAACACAGTTATAATGAAAGCAGTTCCAACCCTTACTCCTATCTAGACAACTCTAAGTTAACACCACATAATTAAAACAGAGGTGAGCGCTTAACGTTAGATGACACTCTAGTAGGTTCAAGAAAGGGGTAACAAGAAACAGGAATGGGTTAAACACACCACTCTAAGGTCCAGAACACTTGCAATAGACTCAAAGAAGCACAAAGTCCCAGGTGAGCAAAAGTCACTAGGCAGGGCCCACTCTTAGAGTAGCCGGAGCGAAAATGTGCCCAAGATCACACTGTTGTTAAGGATTCAAAGTCTTGCAAAGAGTTAGAAAGAGTTTAGAGTGGCTTAAAAAGTTTAGCCAGGGTGTCCCAGGCACTCCCAGGTTCGAAAGCCGGGGGCTAAATCTACCCCGTACAGTCGGTAGCAAGGGAAGCCAGGCGGAACACGGTACCTTAAGCGGAAAGGATCCTCCAGCGGTGGCAGTTGTTCCAGGCAGTGGCAGCAAGGCTCGACGTCGGTCAAGGGAGAAGAAGTTCTCGCAGAAGAGCAGAAGAAGAAGGTCGTTGCACTGCCCGGGAAGAAACCAGCCGCGGAGTCCTCCGGTCAAAGGGTTGTACCGACTTTCGTGGTTGGGGTAAAAGTGGTGGGGTTCCGGTTGCCGGGGTGCTTGGCACTGGCAAGGCGGCCACGAGATACCTCGAGAAGCGAAAAGAAGGCGAAAACTGGTTGTCCCCACCAGTCAAGGGAAGGAGCCACTCCGTTAAGAGTTCTCCTCGGTCGTCGGGAAAAGTGGTGAGACGGTTCAGCAGGGCTCCACCGGGTGGTGTCGTCGAAGCAGGTCGGCTCAGCTCTTCCCTCGTCGGATTCTTGGTCCTGTGGCGACTTCTGAAGTTCCAGTCCCCAAAGCCCTGCTTTTATGCAGCAAACCCCCATTCACCCAGCCTAGCTGTCACTCAAACATGCTAAGTGGTGAGCCGACCGGCTCACCACTTGGGCCAATCAGGACGGAGTGCGACTTGAGTTACCAAGGTAACTCAGTCCAGGGTGCCTAAATCCCCCTCCACCCCTCCTAAGTACCCCAGACAGAGTGGCACCACTTTGGAGGGCTTCTGTGGGGAAGCCCGCCAAAAGTGGGACAAAGGGCTCCACTTTGGGTCAGAGTTACAGAGGCGAACACCAACGCCATTTTAGCATCAAGTTTTGGCAAAAAGTCCCAACCGGAGTTATAAAAATAAATATATAAACCGGCGGTATGTTTAAGGCTACCGTAAATAAATAATTAAATGTGTTAGCCTAAAACAATGGGAAATCCCATAGGAAAATATTCGCGGTCGAATATAAAACGTAGTTTCCACTGCCACCAGCCAAAACTCGATCAGGGGGGACGGAGACGTGCCCCCTCGACTAACAGACCCTGGGGCAATCGAATTGCCCCAGCCAGTACGTCCACAATATGATGGTTTGTACTGGTTCTGTTCAGGATCCAAGACTAGCAAAGTCTTTTGGTGACTTTACATGCCCTGGGAGACAGTAGTCAGTCCCAGGGTATGGAGTCTATGTTGGGGAGTCCCTAGGACACCCCTGGGTCACGGCACAGAGGGTGCTGTGTAACCCACATCACAAAAATACATGAGGCCCTATGGGGTAAAAGACCCCATAGCCCATTCAACACAAGGTTTAACCAAGAAAACACACTTCAACATGTCCAAGAGTGAGGGTAAAAGAGTCTCACTCTTGGCAGGAGAAAAAAAGAAACCCCAGAAATCCAGCAAAGCTGCTGGGGGACTCACTAGGTAGGGAAATTCAGCCTAAACAGAGAATTCTCCCTAACAATAGTTTTCTCGAAGTCCGTGAGGTCCCTCCTGAGGGTGTCCCCCCATGAGGGTTCGGAGAGGACTCCCTTCAGTCGAAGGTAGCGGAAAGGTGATAGCTTGCCCAGCCCCAGGGCTTCCTCCAGATCCAGAAAGGGCATGAAGGACCCACCCACACACAAGTGGCATGCCCTAACGAGGCCCACCTCGTACCACCTCTGATATGCGGCAGGCTCCGCTACTTTGGCCAGGAATGGTGGAGCCCAAATACAACTCAACGGAGAGGGCCAGGTTGTGAGCCATCTGTAGTAGCTCCCCTCCTTCCAGACGGACCACAGAACACCCAGTACCGGGTGGTCCAGACCCCGCCTGGGGATGTGTGCTCTAGGGACCCACAACCACTCGTGGAGCGTGACCGGGGCGAGTAGCCTATTATCCAGTGCCACCCATTGCTTTTCTGACCCAGGGTTGAAGTGGTCGACCAGAATCCTCAACTGGGAAGCCCTGTAGTATGTGTCAAAATCTGGGAATCCCACCCCTCCATCTTCCTTGGGCCTCGTTAGGACGTTGTAGGAAATCCTATGTTTCTTTCCCGCCCAGAGGAACCTGAGCAGGGTGCGTTTCATTGACTGTAGGAACGTGGTAGGAACCTGAGTGGGGAGCATCTGGAAGAGGAATAGAAATTTGGGAAGTACCACCATTTTGATCAGGTTGAGTCGTGCCATCCATGGCACTCTTGTAATATTTGACCTCACCTCTAGCTAGAACGTTTGGATAAGCGGGCAGTGCCACCACATGTGGGCCATGTCCCCTCGATCTCCACATCCGTGCCAGCATGTATCCGGATGTGCCGCATTCATTGAGTGTATTTGTATTTGTATTTTAGTTATAGAGTGCTCCAGGCCCGAGGGCATCCGGGCTCGTATTTAGTTACAACACGATAAGGCAGACGTGGCAATACAATTACAGTTTAAAATTACAGTAACAATTGTAAACATATATACATAATGCAGTCACGGGTGAACAGGAGGACATAGCCTATGTACAAGAGGTGAGGGCAGGTGGCTAGCGCATGGGAGGTGGTTGGCAAATAGGTGATGGCTCTTGGGCGGTTAGCCAGGCTTTAGCCATGTTTTTGAATCTGTGGAAGGACGGTTCAGATCTGAGCAAGTTGAGAAGCGAGTTCCAGAGTTTCGCCGCCATTACTGGGAAGCTGACTCCGCCAGATCATTGAAGGTTGAAACGTGGTATAGAGAGGCAGTTAGTCTGAGCAGTTCTGCGAGGTCTGTTAGTGTTGTGGAGGGCGAATCTGTTGGCTAAGTAGGAGGGTGCTTTGTTGGATAAGCATTTGAGTGAGAGCAAGTGTTTTCAGTGTAATTCGTTGAGGGACGGAGAGCCAGCATAAATTGCGTCTGGTGTCTGAGATGTGTTGATTCCTAGGGACAGTGAGAGTGGCTCTAGTAGCATTGTTTTGGATGATTTGTAACTTGTTTAAGTTACATCTGTTGGTGCCCAAATAGAGGGCATTACAATAGTCAATTGTTGACAGAACGAGAGTCCTGGCAAGTGTGACACAGTTGGCTGGTGATAGGAAGCTGTAATAAGCTTGCAGGTGTATGCCGCTGCAGAGGAAACTGAATTTATTTGTCTGGCCAAGGATAAAGTAGAGTTGAGGTAAATCCCTAATGTTTTAGTGTAATTAGAGGCCTTGATGGTGTTACCATCAATGATGGAGTTGAACTCGGGCCAGTTTGGATCGTTTTTGTGGAGAGCCGAGAATTAGGAGCTCTGTCTTCTAGTCATTTAGACAGAGTCCGTGTTGCGCCATCCAGGCTTGGATGACTAGGTAGATAGCATTCACAGAGAGAGAGTCGGTGACATAGTCTCCTGAGATTGGGATGAGTATCTGGGTGTCATCAGAATAATTAGTATATGTGACACCCAGATAGTCCAAAATATCAAATAGAGGTTTTGTGAACATGTTGTACAACGTGGGAGAGACCCAAGGAAATACCACCTAAAACAAATTTTGACAGCATTTTCTTTCACAATCACACAGCGTGAGCTTTTCTGAGCCCTATGCCAAATCAGCTGCCATGACTCTTCTGAAATTTCCATCTCCAATTCCCTCTCCCAAGCTAGCATGTAAGGGAGCTTCTCCTCTGTTGACGCTTTCTCTAGTAATTGGTAACATGAGGCTATCCTGTGCGATTGTTGTCCCTTGAGTAGTTTGAGTTCAATGCCTACCGGGGCTCTTGTAGCAGCTTGGCGAGTGCCACTATTGGTCAACCAATGCCGGAGTTGGATATATTTAAAGCGTTCTGACTCCGAGATCCCAAACTTCTCTTTACATTCTTGGAAAGTCGGGGTTTTTTTTTTTTTTTTAAATTCAATTTTATTAAGTTTTCAAAGTTAACATTTCTCCTCATTAAGGCAACACAGAGGAACAGATACATCAAAAAATATAATGAGGCTTTTTCATCATCATTCTGTTCCGCCTCTTGTAGTATCATCAGTCAGCGATCAGTACAACTGTGAGCGTGCACATACAGAAAATGATAATAGAAAGAAAAAGGCATAAATGAAATCCGATTATAGAACATTCTTTCAAACATTAACAATTTTCCCGTCCCCCCTCCCCTGCCCCGAGAAAGAGAGATAAGTCTTTTAGGGAATAAGGTGTTATGTTGCTGTGGTCGTCAGTAAGGGTGAAGTTTCTGTTGTGTATGGTATGTTTTAGGGGTTCGACACGTGGGAGGAGCGCCTGAGACCTTCGGGCAGTGCTTATGTAATGGAGAGGGGAAGGTGTATTCCAGGGGGGGTGAGAGTCAATGTGTACTTTCCAAGAAACGTGTTTTATTTCATTCATGACGGGGGGTCGTCCGCGTCTGAAGTTGGGTCTTCGATAGACGTGTGTGCTCTCAGAAAGTCCGACCATATGAGCTCGGATTGTGTTGCTCTACCGTGAATGGATGCAGTGATTTTTTCCATGGTGCATATGTTCAGCACCACATTGATCCACTCTTGTTTGGACGGGGTCGTGGGGGATTTCCATTTGGTGGCAAGTAAAGCTCGGGCCGTGAGCAATAAATAGGGGGTCAGGCCTCGGACCTTTGTCCATTCGTCTTCAGTTTTCTCGAGGCTAAACAAGACTAAGCGCGGATCTGCTATCCTGTAAATCCCATCTATGTGCCTGATCCATCCCAGGACCTCATCCCAAAAGATCTTGATCTTGGGGCACTCCCACCACATGTGCCAGTAGTCTGCAACCTGCCCACATTCGCGCCAACAGGTGGGGGAGGAGGATTGGTACATCTTGGATAATCTATACGGATCATATTGCCAGCGATGTAAGAGTTTTATGGAGTGGAGTTTATATTGACATGATATGGAGGTACGTGACGCCATGGCACACATTTTGTCCCATTCGTCATCATCTATATCGATCTTCATATCGATCTCCCATCGCCGTTTGAGTGTGTGTGAGGATTTACCACCTGCGGTCAAAAGTAAGGTGTACATGAGGGAAATCAGATTCTTCCTGGTCGTCTTGGAGTCTAAGATTTTTTCGAAAGGGGTGAGGTCTCTACTCAATTTTTCTTTCCACTCGGATTTGGTCAATACCCCTTTAATTTGTAAATATTGGAAGGTGGAGAGGACTCCAATATCTAGAGCTTCTGTTAACTCTGGGAGGGTGATGAGTCACTGCGGAGGAGCTGCCCCACTCTTTCTAGTCCCGCTTCAAACCATGTCTGAAACCGCTCGACATTGGGGATATAGTTATTGATGCCCGGGGACCATAGATGGCTTAATGGGGACGGCCACGTCGTGATTCCCGTCATCTCCGAACTGTCTCGCCATATATCCCATATGGCAACAAAAAGCGGGTGGTTTCTCGTTCTCCCCAATACCCGGTTTCGCGGGGCCCATAACCATTCCCCAAGTGTTGCTGGGGTCAAGTAATGATTATCCATCGCTACCCATTGTGGTTCTTTGTGATTACGTAAATGGGGGACAAACAGACGTAGTTGAGCAGCAGCATAGTATTTCCGGAGATCAGGGAGTCCCACCCCGCCTTTGTCTTTGGGGAGCGTTAATATAGAGTAGGCTATCCTGGCCCTTTTGCCCCTCCAGAGGAATTTTAGAATTTCCCTCTTCACCTCATTAAAGTATTGATCCGGTATTTTAATTGGTAGCATTTGGAAGGGATAAAGAAACCTCGGGAGGGAGGTCATTTTGACGGCGTTGAGGCGGCCAAGCCATGAGATCGTCAGTTTATCCCACCTGGCGAGATCTGCGCGGAGCTTAGTAAGAAGTTGTGGGAAATTTGCCTCATACAGGGAATCTAACTGTTTCGTTATGTGTACCCCGAGGTATAGCATCTTGTCGTGTTCAATCGTCAAACCCAAGGAGGAGTATTTCACAGTATTCGCCTCAGCGTCGCCCTGAAGGGGGAAGAGCGTGGTTTTAGAGCGATTGATCTTGAAGCCCGATAGGCGACCGTATTCCTCCAAGAGGAGGATGGCTTGGGGGACTGATTTCTCAGGATTAACCACATGTAAAAGGATATCATCCGCATACAGGGCGAGTTTATATTCAGTGTCTCCTAGATGGATCCCTTCTATGGTTTCATCCTCTCTGATCTTGTGTGCAAGCGGTTCAAGTGACAAAGCGAATAAAATAGCTGAGAGGGGGCATCCCTGTCTAGTGCCTCGTTTTAGTCGGAACCACCTGGAGTACTCCCCGTTAACGAATACCGAGGCGATGGGAGACGAATATATCGCTTTAATTCCCCTCCTAAGGTTGGGACCTAGCCCGATATTTTGGAGGACTTCCATTAAGAAATCCCAGTTCACCCTGTCAAACGCTTTTTCAGCATCAATGGAAAGCAATGCCGGGTCAGTATTTAGGTTGTGCGAGGCGTGCACCAAGTGTAGTGTCTTGCGCATGGTATCTGCGCCTTGACGGCCGATTATAAAGCCCACCTGGTCGGGGTGGATAAGGCGGGGCATAAGGGATTCAATCCTAGCTGCGAGAACCCTGGAATATATTTTGGCATCTATATTTAATAGGGAGATGGGGCGATATGATCCACATTTCGTGGGATCTTTTCCCTCCTTCGGGATAACTGCTATGAGTGCTTTGACAAATGAGTCTGGAGGATTTCCTGTTTCTAAAATTCGATTGAATAAGTCAACTAGGAAGGGTGTAAGTTGCGGGGCAAACGTTTTGTAAAAACCTGCTGTATACCCGTCCTCCCCCGGGGATTTGCCTAATGTAAGTCGCTTAATAGCCTCTTGGATCTCCTCTCCCGTTATGGGGGCATCAAGCGTATCTGATTCGGTTCTTGTCAATTTGGGCATGGCAACGTCGTCCAAGTAGGATCGAATGTTGGAGGTCTGTGGGTCATCTTCAGGGGTGTACAGGGTCTCATAGAAATCCGCAAAGGATTCCGGAATGGTAGGTCGAAGAGTTCCGACACCCGGTTCCTCCTCTAGTATCTCCTGAACCCTGCGTTCCGCCCTTTGAGCGCGGAGTCTAGCCGCTAATAGCGCGTCAGCCTTGTCCCCTTTCTCATAAAACTTTTGTTTCAAGAGGAGAAGTTTACGGGCTATTTGCTCATGTTCCAGGAGGCGTAGCTCTTCCCTTTTTTTCCTCGCCTCTAGAACTTTTTCAGGGTCAACAGTGTCCCCCTTCTTCGCATCACTTTCCAGTTGGATAATTTCTGCACGGATTCTGTTTTCAATTAGGGCCCTCTCTCTTTTTTTCTTTGCACCCTCCCGCATGAGGATTCCCCTCCACGTTGCCTTCCCAGCCTCCCAAACCCCTTGTTTCGAGATTTCCCCTGTATCATTCGTTCGGAAATATTCCTCAATTTCAGTTTCCATCTCTATTTTAAAGACAGGATCTTTCCATAGCGTCTCGTTACATCTCCATTGTCCGCATCTAACGGGCAAGGAATCCCATACTAAATCAACGGATACCATGTCGTGGTCGGACCATGAGATGGTCGCGATTTGTGAGTGTATGGCCGTGTCAAATAAGTCACTGGAGGAGTACAGGTAGTCTATCCTAGTGAACGTGTTGTGCGGGGCCGAAAAGAAGGTGTATTCTTTCTCCATCGGGTGCATGCAACGCCACACATCAAGCAAGCCATACAAGTCCATCATTGTTTTGAATTGAGTGTGGTTCCCTCTGCCCGTCTCGCGTCTTTCCGGGTTACCAGGGTGCCAATCAAGATCTGGGTCAGCCCATATGTTAAAGTCACCGCCAATGATGACGTGACCTGTTGCCTCTAGCATTATTTTGGGGATTGTCTTGGATAGAAATCGGAGTTGTCCCACATTAGGGGAGTAAATCGTGGCAATCGAAATGGACAGCCCACCAACGGTCCCTGACACTAGAAGAGCCCGACCCTCTACATCGGACCAGGTTTTCGAGACCTTGAAATCTAGCCCCCTTCTAATGAGTATTCCCACTCCTCCTTTCCTCAGGGGTCCTGAGCCCCAAAATTCCAACCCAGTTCTTTTTCCCAGGGTCGTCCTCTCCTCCCCCCTTATGTACTTGGTCTCCTGCACAAAGAGTATATCCATGTTTGACCTCCGAAATTCTCTAGCAAGGAGTGATCTCTTAGTGGGGGAATTAAGACCTTTAACGTTAAGCGTTCCCACCCTTATGGTACCCCTATTGTATGGTTCAGCGGTCAGTATAGCAACATTTTGAGTGCTCGTGTGGACCTGGTGATCGCTGTAACTTCAAGCCCTGGGGTTTTGACGACCGTGCCAGCATTTCCCCTTCTAAGACTTTCAAGTGCTCCCTTGGTTCTGCTCTGAGTCTCTTCCCGGTTTCCCACCCACCACCCCCCTCCCCCCCCCAAATTCGGTGGCGTTCGATCGAGCCCAGTTGTAACCACTGGTCCGAGATCGAACCACTAGAGGAGACCGTTACTTCACGGTCCCCGTATCGCATAAACATTAGTAATATCCAATGAGCCCCCTTTATCCCCCCCCAACAGTAATCAGTGCAGTGTTATATAGGCAGAAGATTCAGAACCAATTCTAAAGCACATAATTTCGAAGTCTTCACATCAAAGATTAAGTCAATATAGGTGCGTTACACTTGTTCGGAGTCAGCTGGCTCCTTCTGACGGGCCATTTTCCCTGCGGTATTTCCTCGAGCCTTTCACCTTCCTTCGTTTCGGGCCCTGCACTTGCCATTCCTCTTGGCTTCTAGATGGTTGGCCGCGATTATCCTCGTGTCCCTGCGGGCCCAGTAGTTCGAAGATGCAAGTTTTGATTTCTTGTTCCGAGTTTAGTCTGATTCGTGTGCCCTCGTGCTCGAAGGAGAGGGAGAAGGGGTATCCCCACCTGTAGCGTGTGTCCCGACTCTTAAGCCAGATAGTAAGTGGTTTGCACATTTTCCGTAAAGCTAGAGTCAAAGACGAGAGGTCCTGGAAAATGGATATTTGGGCCCCGCAGAGGGTAATAGCACCTCCACTCCTCGCCTTCTCCAACACTCTTGTCTTGTCCTGGTAACGGTGAAACCTGGCCAACACTGATCGTGGGCCTCCAGATGGGCCTCCAGCTCTGTGGATGCGCTCCGTTTTGGGCTCGTCTATATTATCATCTGCGACGAGAAGCTTGATGATGTCGTGGAGAGTCGATTTCAGGTCCTCCTCCGTTTCCCCTTCTTTCTCTGGAATCCCAAAGAAGCGCAGGTTGTTTCTTCTTTCACGGTTTTCCAAGTCATCCATCTTGAGTTTAATTTCCTGTTCCCTTCGTTCCAAGTCTGTGATTCTGTTGTCTAGCTGTGTTTCGTGGATATCAATGGAGGCCTGTTTATTTTCGACTCCTTCGACCCTGCCTTCCATACTGTCCAGGCGCTGTGTGAGCTTATCAATTTTCCCTCCAATGTTGGCCCCCATGTTTCTAATTTCTGCTAATAAGTCCGCTATATCCCCCTTCGTAGCGGCAGTTTCTTTATCAATAGTGGGAGATGCAGCCATTTTGGGCCCATTGTAAGCAAAGGCAGCAAGTTTCCGTCGAGCGTTCATGCGCCTGTGGACCCGCTCCCTACACGTCGATTCATGGAGTTGCCGGAGTACTCTGAGGAGGCACTCGCCCCTGTTCCCTGTTCTTCTTTTCTTCACTTCTCGGCTGGGGCCGGGTGTGTCAGGGGGCCATACCCTCTGAGGAGCTGTTGTTATTTATAGCTCTTCGGTAAGTTTGAGTTGTTTCCCCGCGACTGTGTATGCAAGAAAGGCATTCAATAATTTCCGTGCCTTTCGGGTCCCGATACAGGGGAGCCGAGACTCTGGTTAGTTAGGGGAGTCTTTGCCGCATATGGGGAGTCAGCAGCGTGGGGGTCGGCGCGTTGTGGTCCCCTGGTCTTCCGCGGGGCAATGTCACTGGTGTCTCGGGGGTCCGAGGTATTGGGGTGGGAGGAGGCACACGCCCTGGGGTCAGGGGCCCTACCCTCCCGCTTGAAGTGGGCCGCACGGTTCAGTAGTGCCTCATGGCGGGCCAAAACATGAGCTGTGGGCAACTATAAGCCTGATCCGTGCCGTTCGCGCTGCACTGTTTGCCTGGGCGGGTCGTAATAGAAGCGGGCCGCAACACGCTCCAAGGAACGTGCAACAGGGAGCCGCGCTTAGTTCTGCGTACTAAAGGCGTGTGGGACTCACCAGCGTGGGTCTGCATTCAAGGTGGGTCGCATCCGATTCCACGAGGGGAGCGGTCGCCACTCGTCGAGGGCTCTCCCGTTCCTCGAAATCCAGGCGGGTCGTCGCAGAGGGAGCCAGGGCGGGGAGCCGGAACAGGGCTCAACGGCGTCGCTGGTCTCCGACGCAGGGGTGCCGCGTAGGAGGCCCTGAAGGGAAGTTCGGGCCGGAGCTCCTTTCTCCACCAAAAACGCTCCGATTTTCACCGGAGTTTCGTCAACTGGGTGGGGGCCAGGGTCAGCAAGCTTGGGCCGTCGATGTTTAGCAGGTTGGGGGGCCAAAAGTGGGGGCTCAGGGCACTTTTGGGGGACCGTGAGACGGAGCTCACACGAGGAAGGTCTTCATCCGTGCGCCCCCTGGTGGCCAGAAGTCGGGTTTTTTGATTGGAGTAAAGGTCCCTCAACCGTAAGGGTTTATTTTGACTCCAGGCTTGATATGACTTAGCATCCAATCCCGGGGTGAAAGCCGGATTCTGAGTGACGGGGGATAACGGCCCTAGCCCCGACGGGATACCCCTCTGTGAGCAAGCCCTGTCCCAACACCTAAGCATGGCTAGAGTGGTAGGAAGCATCTCACTTCTGATATTACGAGCGTCCCTATGAAGAAACGGAAAAAAAAATAAGGGAAATGGGGTAACCGCCTGCTCAATCCCCTGCCATCCAGGGGGATCCTGCAGATTACTCCATGAAAGCATCACCGCCACCTGAAGTACCTGGACACTGAGGGGAGGCCCAGGCCACCCAACTCCCTCCCCCTCGTCAAGAGCCTACAGGGAACCATTGGTCTCTTCCCCTTCCAAATAAACCGACCTATCTCCTTCTGCACATTTATGAGCTCGGATTCAGGGATGGAGATTGGTAATGAGTGGAACACATAAAGGAGTCTTGGGAGAAGTGCCATATTAACAACAGTGCCACGCCCAAGCCATGAGATTTCTTGGGAGTCACACCGGTGCAACCAGTCTTTTGCCTCTTTAAACAAGGATATTCGCTTTATATAGACCGGCATAGGTCTGGGTCAACTTTATCCCCAAGTACAGAATTTCCGTTGAGGACCATGGGATGTGTGATATTGCCTGTGTGTCTTTTAGCCTATTGGGGTCTTCAGTTATTGCCATCCCTATAGATTTGGTTGGATTGACCTTGAAGCCACTAATCAAGGCAAATTGCTTCAAGAGATCCAAAAAGGGTGGGAGTGAACTAGGGCATCATTCAGGAAACAAAGTAAATCATCCGCGTATAAGGCTACCTTATGGCATTGCCCCGCTATCTCAAAGCCTAGGATATCTGGGTGCAATCTGATATGTTGGGCCAGGGGTTCCTTCGGGGTCCAGTCTCTATTGACTTTGACTTTAGTTGAGGGGATTTGAAAATTTGAAAGCACTAATTTAGAGAATCTTGGGCCAGACCTCTTTAAAATCACTTCTAAGTACCTCCAGGGCGTACTATCGAACGCCCTGTGGGCATCCAGTGATGATAATGATAGCCGCCCTGGGAGCTTCGGTGCAATAGCTCGAAGGACATTGTCATATGTTGATCGATTACATATAAACCCTGTTTGGTTATTCTTTATCAAGGAAGGGAGGGTCCCAGCCAACCGCCCCGCGATTATTTTCCCCAACAGCTTTGCGTCTGTGTTTAATGGCGCGATTGGCCTGTAAGAGGTACATTCTGGGGGGTCCTTTCCAGGTTTCAAAAGCAGCGTCGTAGTCGACTCAGCCATTGATTTGGTTACTACCCCGGCTTTCCAGACGGTATTAAAGAGCCTCGTTAAGTAAGGGGTCAGGGCTGCTCTAAAGGTCTTGTAGAATCTATTTGTAAAACCATCTGGCCCTGGGGCTTTACCCAATGGAAGGGAGCGAATCGCTATGTCCGTCTCCTCCTCCGTGATCGGAGCTTCTAAACACGCAGACAATTCTGCTGAGATCTGTGGGAGGAGCGCCTTTTGTAAGAAATCTCGGGCCAGTTGAGGGTCTCCGTTGCATGCAGGGCTAATTGGACCCTGAAAAAGTGTTCTACAATCTGAAGTTTCTCTGACTCCGTATAGACCTGCCTTCCGTCCGCCCCTCTCAGGGAATGTATATGATTACATTTTGCTTGGTTTTTGAGTTTGCTGCAAGCAGCCAATTGGCCTTGTTTCCTTTTGAATAGTAGTATTGTTTAGTGCTCATTATCCCTTATGCCGCTCGCCTCATATGATGAGCCTCGAGCGCCTTCTGAGCCACACAAATGTCTCTGAGGGCCTGTCGCGTGGGCCTATTTTTATGCATCTCTTCTCTCCTTTGGAGCTCTAGCTCCAGCTGGGTTTGGGCTTGCCTTTTGACTTGTCATGACCCTTGCCGCTGGCCCTCCATGGCAAGTCAGCCTTCCAGTTAGGGTCAGGTCAAAGGCCTTAAAACCTCATCCAAGACTTTCTTGGAGTCAGTCCTGGCGCCTTTGGCACCAGGCTCATAACCATCATGAAGACCAACATTAGAATGGGACTATTTACTTGGGACTATTTAACTGGGGTGGGGGTTCAGCCAACATGGAGGCACACACATAGCTCAGTTATAAGGAACTGAAATATGCGGTCTAGTTTTTTGGGTGTGGCAGGCCTGGGACTATTCTACCTGGACTACTTTACCTGAGACTATTTAAACCGCACCCAAACAGCAGAACACTCACCGTGTCCAGTTCTTTGATGGCAGCTTACTTGAAACCAAGGACCTGCAGAGAGAGAAAGAACACTACGAAACTTACCAGGAACAGTATCCTGTCTTCAATCCATCGCTGACTTCAGTTCCACTCACATGAAGGTAAGAAATCCATCATCCGGCACTGCATGCATCCTGGAATACCATAACCTGAAAAGAGGAGAAAGAAAGACAGCATTAGTAAGCGTTTACTCACATTTCCTGCTGAATGAAAAAAGCCACACAATTCTTACCTGGGTAGTCATCTCCTGGTCAGTATCATTGCTGGAATATTACGGCGCTCGGCGAGTAACATCGCAACCTGCAAGGAGAGAAAAGACACAGGTTAGCAATAAAAAAGGCGAAACAGCGCCGCACATCGCGCATTACTCACCAGACAGCATCGTGCGCACCGCGCTTTCGCCTACCGGCCCATGCTCCTCTTTATACTGCATGACCACAGCAAAATACCTTTCCATACCTAAAAGGAAAGAAGCAAGACATTATTAGAACTAAGACGAACATAAGAACTGCATATAAAGACTGCAAAGCAGGAAACCTACGGAGTCGCAGCAGACCTGGATTCCCACAGGGGGGCTTGCACCAGTGAAGTAACTTGGTCGCTGCTCGCCCCCCACATATACGCGCCCCTGCCACGAGGAGCAGGACGGAGAATCCACCTTTTACAATATTAAGACCCATCTTTAACCAGAGGCCTTACCAAGGGACCGGGAGAGGGTTTGAGAGTGCAAATCATCCAACCAGGGCTGGGTGGCGTCCCCATGGATGCCAGGTGAGCGTAACAGACTTTCCCCCTTTCTGCTGTCTGAGCTATGATTAGTCCCCTATTCGCTGCTTTCGCCGTGTCCCATACTACTGCATAATCCATCTCCTCGGTGTCATTTTCTGTAAAATATTGGGTTATATTGTCTGAGATGCAAGAACAAACCTGGGGATCTCCCAAGATGAGCTCCTTCAAGCGCCATG
Source organism: Ambystoma mexicanum (assembly GCF_040938575.1). Lineage (NCBI taxonomy): Eukaryota > Metazoa > Chordata > Amphibia > Caudata > Ambystomatidae > Ambystoma > Ambystoma mexicanum. The sequence continues at coordinate 901,047,895 of NC_090931.1, read as the reverse complement.
TATGCGGGGGTCCAGCTTGTCAGTAAACAGAGCCATGGTTACCAACACTGGGGCATGTTCTGACAGGGCCTTTGGGAGGATCTCTACATCTCTTATGTGAGGGATAAGATTATCTGAGAGGAAGAACATATCTAATCTGGAGAACCCTCTATGTACCGCCGAATAGAAAGTGTAATCCCGCTCCCCTTGGTAAAAGAAACGCCAAGCCTCTATCAGCGAATGCTCCCGAAGTAGTGCGGTAAGAGCTGCAAAATTCTTTTTGTCGACCTGCGTCAGGGGAAGGGATTTGTCCTCCAGTGGATTTATCACTGCGTTAAAATCTCCCTCTATTATAAAGTCTCCCTCAGAATGCTCATGCAATATCTTCGACACAGATGCAAAGAACAAGTCTTGGCAAACATTCAGTGCATATAACGATACCAATGTCACTCTTCTCCCCTGTAATGTGGCCACCAGTAAAATGTATCTCCCCTCTTTATCCTGAAAGGTCTTGTGGACTTTTAATTATGGCCCCTTGCGCACCAGAATGGCTTTGCCGCATTTCTTTAGCCCCGAGGAGGCACAAAATTTGGCAGGATAAAGCCTGTCATTAATTCAAAATTCATCAGTGGGTAGTAAACCCAATAGGTTCCACATACATCCCTCCATCCAAGCAGTACCATCATTCCCTCCCCTCAGCCCGGGGATCATAACACTGAATTTACTGAAACTCCCAATATGTAATCTATTCCAAATTGCCCTGATTGACCAAGGAGACATTTTCTTTTCTGTGGTGCCAGCGATGAGATGCAAGCATTTTGAATCCCGTAGATCATTCCTCAGAACAGATTTAACAATAAAGACCCATATAAAAACAAACTTATCAATAATAGGAAAAAGAAAAAGCCAAAAAACCAGCATTACTAACCAATAATGACCCATTTTCCAATGTTGTAAGCAATAACTTGTACCAGAACATTATAGTGGGTGCAATCCGTGCGGTGGGCGCCCATCCATACCCGCCTCTATGTATGCCTGCGTCTCAGATGCAGAGCAAGCTTAACTTGAAATAGTGGTGTGCAACATTCAACTCGAACCATCTGTTAACACTAAGTGGACAGTTTCTGAGCTTTACTGTGAGTTTTCTTGGAATTTTCGCTGTAGATGGAACCAGGGACAGCCAGGGGCAACTCAAGTGGGGGCCGTCACTCCCTCCAGATCACTCGCGGCTCTCTTCACCGTCTGCCAACCTTTAGGTTTCCTTCTTACTTCCCTCTGCGTAGGACTCCTTGATCGATCATCCAGGGAAGATTTCTTCGCCCCAGAGGCGGGGTCTCCCCCTCCACGCATTCATTCTTTAGCTTCTTCTTCAGAACGAATTACATAGGCGCAATTCTGATATTCGAACAGCTTGCATGGGAACCCCCATCGGTAGCAGATCTTCTTCTCTTGGAGCCATGTTGTAACCTTCTGAAGTCGCCTGGGATCCGCCAGAGTAGATGGGGAGAGATCCTGAAAGAGGCTCAGCATGGAATTCCGGAATTTCACCGGTTCTGCTTTCCGTGCCGCCGCCATGATTTTCTCCTTTTGGTGAAAGAAATGAACTCTGGTGAGAACGTCCGGGAGGAGGTCTTTACTTTGTTGAATAGTAGAGTAGACTCGATGAGTCCTATCCAAAATTAGCTCATCTGTCTCTTCTAAACCCATAAGGGATCTGAAAAGAGCGTCAACGTACTCCGGGTGATCATGGTCGGATATTTGCCTAGGAATTCCACGCAGCCGGATATTGTTCCTTCTGGATCGGTTTTCCTGATCCACTTGTCTTGTCCATAATTCTTCCAGGCGGTCTTCCATGCTCTGCGTTCTTCTGGAGAGTTCTTCATAGTCATGTCCTTGTTCGCAGGTCATGTTTTCTAATTTGTTGACCCTGTCTTTCAGACCTTTCAAGTGGGAGTCTATTACTGCAATGGATTGTGCCAAGGAGTCTCTAGAAGACTTGATCTCTGACTTTATTTCCTGTGTGATGTCCAGTTTTAGGGTTCTCATGACCTCCTCAAAATATTGCTTGGAAAGTGCAGGCTCCATTAGGGAATCTATCATGGGTGGGGGGTGTATATCCACCTTTGTTTGCATTGTCTAGAAGTCGGGTATGTAGTGATTCCACCCTTCTTGTGTTTTTGCGCAGATTTGGACATCACTGTGTCAAAAGATCAGGCCAACCTTCACTGAGTTCCCGAACTAGTGCTGCAAGCGTCGCCCCGGTAGGGCGGGCGCACTCCCAGACTGGTGATGGAAATGGTATCTCGGTTGGGCGCGTGTCAGAATTCGCAGGGTGCTGGTTGTATGAGTGTGGTCTGACCCCAAGTCCAGCAACACGCTAAAGTCTCATCAGAGAGCACTCCCCATCCCCTGTATTTGCGAGGAGGCAAACGGATGCAATGGGATGGCCGCAGTTACTGGTCGTCCCCGCCAGTCATTTTCCCCAAAGACCGTTGGTGCGTGATGTCTCACATCCACTCCCGGAGCGCCGTAATGAGATCTCCTGGCTCGCTCCAGATGCCCTTGGTGTTGTGTGCACAGGAGGTTTAGACTGGGCTACGCCCGCTGCATTAGTCAACAGTCCTCCAGAGAGGGAGGAGAGGAACCGCCGCACCCGCTCCTTACCTCCGGCGGACCCCCACACCGGCCCGCCACAGTTGCGTGTTGCCACTCGTAGTCAGGTGAGAGGGGCTGAGTGCACGCGCCTGTTGAATTGAGCACTTCTCCACCAGTCCATCCTCCCATCCTCCGAGGAACCCACTCGCCGTGCCAGGTGAGGTGTGGGGTTGGGCGTACTTCAATGTGGGTCCCAGACTTCAGGAGCCACCCCGATGTGCGCTGCGCTACTGACCGCGGGTCACAACGCCTCAGACTGCCGCACCCAGGGGAGCCGCTGCGTGCACCCCTCCGGTCTCCCAGTGCTTCACATTCAGGGATCTCACAGCTCCAGGAGCCTTCTGCCTCTTCTTCATTCTTGGGAGCACCCGATCCAGGGGCTCTCCCACGCCGCGCAGACCCACCTCCAGTCACGCTTCATTAGATATGTCAGTGAGCGGCTCCGCCCGCCATTTTGTTCATCGCGGTTCCGAGGATCAGCGCCGAAAACTGCCAACACGACCCAAAAACAGAATAAATCTGCCACTAATGCAGCGCTGTGTAATTTGCACATCCTCCGACCACCATTTCAGCATAATTGCAGACTTTTGAGGTGTCATAAAGGGTAGGAAAAGATGCCGTGGCACGGAGCTTACAGCAGCTGCTGCCACATGGCGCACTGCCGAGCCACGCCCCCCATTTGCATCTGTTTTAAAAAGAGATTGGCCTATAGGAAGCACATGCCATGGGATCTTTAATCGGTTTCAATATCAGAATGGTAGTGGAGGCTTGCATAGAGGGGGTCAAAGACCCGTCACCCTAAAGGAGTTGAAAAGTGCTGTAACGGGGCCAAAAGTTGGGCTTTGAAAATGTTATAAAATCTTGTTGAAAAAACATTAGGGCCTGGTGTTCTAGGATTCAGAGAACCTATAACTGTATCTACTTCCTCCATCTGTATTGGGGCATCTAAGGCCACATCTTCTTCCGAAGACAGACGCGGTAAAGAGGCTTTTTCAATATATTGCTTATGCTCTTCTAAGGAGTGGGGGGGCTGGCAACTTTGTTTCAATAAAGTGGGTCTTTTCTACCCAGGTTTTTGCTTGTTCCTCGTATTGTATTGACCCTTGCTGGTCCCGCAGCTCAATGATTGTTACGTCTCTTAGTTCTGCCCAGTTTCCTTACTAAAAACTGATTCTCCTTATTGTTCTTAGCATAGTATCCTTGCTTGGTTACAGAGGGAGCATGTGCCGTTTCATCCGCATACAGGGCATCCAGTTTGTTTCTGGCAATACGCAAAGATCGGTGTAGTTTTGGAGACCACCCTTTTTTACATTTCCCCTTAATCTCCAGTATTTCTTGCTCCAGCTGGGAGCGAGCATGTCGCTTGCGTTTATAGTAAGCTGCTGTGTGGGCCATTATCCCCCCCCCTATTACTGCTTTCATGGCATCCCAAGTGGTTGCTGTAGATGTGTGTTCAGTAGGGTTTTCTCTGAAGTAATTCCTAATGGCTTTAGCAGTAGCTCCCCTGAGGGCCATATTGTGTAAAATTGGGTCGTATAACTACCATTGTGGCCTAACTCCTGCGGCAGGGTCACATACCCTGATGTTTAAAAGGACTGGGACATGATCGGATAATACTCTAGCGCCAATGAACACCCCATCAACAAATGACAAAATCTGGGGCGATGCTAGGAGCATATCTTTACAGGATGAGGATTGATGAACATGGGAGAAGAATGTTGTGTAAGAAAGAAATAATAAAACCATTTGAGATTGCAGAATGGGTAATTGCATTGGTTGTTGCTAGGTAGTCAAATGGCAAATTGTGCTTATGTGTGGATTGAAGAGTGGCGAAATAGTGTGGTGGCTGCAAGGCACCCTCTGCTTAACATTGAGATGATTGGTTTGTTAGTCAAGTGATCGCAACTGTCGATCTTGCGTTAGCGTACCATCAGATAGTTACATGATTCATCTAAATACATCACGGCTTTCATCACACATAAAGGATTGTTTGTTTAATTGAATGCCTTTTGGCCTGATTTCTGCAAATACGTTTCTTCACAAAGTGAGTGAGAAATTATTTGGTGTAATTGAGAAAAGCTTTGCTTTAAACATATTTTGATTGTTTGTGAACATGAGGACTAACATGACGATGTTTTATGAAATGTATTGCATACTTTATAGGAGATGGGGTTGACTGTATGCTTGGACAAGTGCACATTTTGTAGGAAGGTCATTGAATATCATGGGCATGGGTTTCATGAACATGGAATAGAACCTAAAAAGAAAATGGTTAGTGCCCAAAGAAATGCTCACAAACCTACCAGCAAGGAAATGTCTTTTCAGGGGTTGATAAAATTACACCAAAAATGTGTGAGGAATTGTTCTGATAAGGTAGAGAAGATGCAGAAGTTAGTAGAAACAAAATGGATAAAGTTTGAATGGGCTGGAGTGTGAGGCCGAATTTGTGTAGATTAAAGAATTGATTGATAATGCAAGTTATTTGGCACACATTTATACAAGCTTGCAGTGCATCCTTGCTACAGATGCAAGTAACAAGGGAATCTGGGCTATGCTAATGCAGGAGCAAGATGGTGTTGAACAAGTAGTTGTGTTTGCCTCGAGGAAATTCAAAGGACCAGAGCACAATCATTCAGTCACAGAAAAGGAGTCTTTGGCATGTCTATTCTTAGTAGAACAGTTCACATCTTGTATGGGGGAATCACAATTTGTGTTAAGGGCAGATCAAACCTTTGAAACCTATGATGGAAGAGAATGGTTTAGACCGTCTCAAGCTGCATATTGCCTTGGGTTACTAGATTGCAATTTTATGATGTCAAGGTTGAGTTAATGAGGGAAGGATAATAAAGTTGACTGCCTGTTTGTCCAGCTTTCCGGAGTCTGCCAATGATGGCATATTTCAAGTTTGGACTGAACACATTTCTCTTATGATGGATAGTTTGTTTTCTGGGTCTGAGTGGGATAGTGAATGTAAAAGAGATGAATTTAAGATTATGTAAGAAAAATTGCTGAAGTCTGAAGAGTGTATCTGGAAGGTGAAGGTGAATGAATCATTAAAGGATATTGGCAAGTAAGATGGTGTTGAAGGCTGTAGATTGTACAGAGCAGGAAGGGCAATCGTACGAGTTTCGTTGAGAAGTAAGCTCATTGTAGTAGCACACGGAGGACATATTCGAGTAATCAAAACCAAATATAGGCTGAAGGATGATCACTAGTAGTCGGGCATGGATAGAATGGCTGGTTGTATGATATTTAGAGTGTGATGACTCAGATAAATGGTTGAAAGTGGGAACTCCGCCCTTAACCCTTATGCCTTTGACTGAAAAAACAAGGGATAAGTTGTTAATTGATGTTTTGAGACAAATAGGAATGATGGTTGTAAGGAATTCTTTATTGTGAATTTGTGAAGGGTATGTTTGTAATTATTTTGATAATGTATTATGAAATGTATTGTTTGTGACTGACTTTTGTGATATTACTTTTAAGGTCTTTTGACCGAAATAAAGTTCAACAAAACATAAGGAATTACGTTGTATTACTCAATCTGTACTCATAATGGGTAGTGTGGCGAATCTGGACAATTTGTCCCTTCTTCCCCAGGAGGGGATACACCCAACCCGTGGTGGCCAGGGAGGTGAGCCTGCAAAGCAAGTTACTCCCTAGGGGTCATGGAAAGCGGGTCCTCACTGGAAGTGACTCCCCTCTATGGGACAAGAATTCACATTCCTACAAGGAACTCCTTATGAAGAATACACTGTCTGCATATATGGGAATAGAAGAGACTTATGTTAATTCGGTTTTGCATCCAGCAAATACTGACATTGCTTTTATATCATTGGCTCAAGGTTACACTGGCATTCCCTTGAACTCCAGAACTGACAAAAAACAGCACACCCTTTGAATTACGACGGCGAGAATAGAGGGATGAAGAACCTTGAATGGAGGCAGAAGAATCCTACGCAGAGACGGGCGTCTGATGTACAGATGTTCTGGAGGCGCAGAGCTGTGCTACACCGCAGAGCCAGAGGTAGTGTGGAAAGACAAAGAGAAAGCAGGAATGCCATCAGGCCAGCCGTGAGACCGGAGATGCAGCCAAGAAAGATACAGGGACGGAAGGACAGTCTTACCTGGTGGCGTGAACACAGTGCAGGTGTGGTGCTCTGGGACCCAGAAAACTATATTGAGGCAAGGACTGAACGGACAAACTAATCCCCCACTTGAAGCACGATGAACGCAGAGACTGCCAAGTCGGGCAGGAAGGGAGAATCAGACGTTTAAATGCTGGCTATGCTATGGAGACTGGCGAACAGCAACATTGCCGATGGGACACCATCCCGCTGGAGCAAACCCGAAGGCAGAGAAGGTACTTGGGTTGCCCAGGATGGTGGGAGACGAGTGCAACAAAACAGAGAGAAAGAAACCGACAAGGAGTGTTATGGGAGCCCTCAAAACCAAAGTTTTGAATGTTGACAGGAAACACAGCTACAACCAGAGAGGTTAAGGAAACTTGAAAACCAGAGGGGCCTGGAGAACCCCAGAGGAACAAGTGGCATTTGTAAAAACGGAAGGAGACTGGAACCTGTGGGGTTAATTTCACTTAAGATATAAAACCAATAGAGAGAAATTGGTGAAGCTGGTGAGAAATGAATAAGAGAAGCATACCTCTATGTAAAGAAGTTGCCACATTCGATTTATCTAGAGACTTGCCCAAGGGGGTGGCGAAGGAATAAGGTAACATCCCCCTGCCCACTGTAACGAACTTGAAACATTGGATTTATGTAGTTTTGACAAGGTGGCAGGGAAAAGGAATAGGGCAATCATTCCACCATTTGAAGAACATGAAATCTTTAGTTTATATACAAACATACAAGTCTATCTGAAGAGGCTAATGGGAGCGTTGAGAACATTTCTGTATTTAACTATTCTTTTAGATGTACTGGAAAACATCTCCAGAGAGAGATCAAAGGACAATTGGAGAACAAAGGCCATTGCTTAGGCTTCTTTTTTTTCCCATAGTGGAAGGGCCAAATAGCAATTATATTTGGACCGAGGACTACTTTTGACTTTGACAGACGAGCAACCTTAGTTTAGTTTTGCGGTTAGGGAAAATCCATATTACCAGTAGGGATAGGTATGCCTTTTCATTTTAGTTTAATAAATACCCTTGAAATGGTCAGGGGTCTGACTGCTTCATCTGGTTCGCCTCAGTAGTTATTGAGTATGTGACCGATGTATCTTCTGGTAGAATATGCGATTTTTTATTTTATTTTTTGAATTCTTTTTTTAAAGAAAATCTTTGAGACAGATAGAATTCCAAAAGGGATTTTACCTGATAATGTTAGGCATTTCATTAGTAAAGCTCTAGAAGTTCAATGACAGTTGAAGAGTGTGTGGTGGGATGTAGGAGCAACCAAGATTTACTATGTAGAGTTTGTTAATAAACTTCCAGAATAACTTTCATGGATCCTGCGGATCATTAGAATCCCTGGTGTCCATTGCATTCCAAACCTTAGAAAACTAATCTGCTTGGCTTTCTCTTTTGTGGGCTTTCTTGAATTGATTGAGGCACCATTGATAGCCATGCGCAACTCCACAATGACCCTTTAGATACCACAGCTGGCCCTGCCTCTTCCTTTGCTTTCTTCAAACCAAGCTCTACAGCAGTTATTATGGCTGCAGTTAAAATTTTAAAAAATGAAGCCCGTAGCTGAACATGTATTCCTTTGCACCACAATTAACATCAAAGACAATATTACCACCTTGGCCCCTTCCTTAGTTAGCTTTATTATACAGCTTTTTCTGTTTTGTTATTTTTCCCTCTGGTCTGAAAAAAACATGTCTCTTGCTAATCCTAAGGAAACCCTTGGATAACCCTGCAGTTCTAGCAAATTACAGTCTATCCGTAAAAAATATCTTTTTCACTTTAATGGGACCTAGAGTATATTTGCTATGGATTTGGAGTGACTGCTTTTTGGAGTAAGTGGCCCTTTTGCCACACTCACTTGAACACCTCACTTCGTTTAGGGTGCACTTTTCAACCCCTATAGCTACCAGTGCAGGTAGAGGCACTTCCATTTCATTCCACCTTTCATTTGTATGACGGCCTGAGCCACCCTATGTGGAGTTCTGTAGGGACATGTTATGTCTGCTTTTCCTTTTCCCTCCAGTTAGTTATTTTTTGTTACTTTTGTGTTCTGCATTGAGCAGGCTGGGTGCAGTTAGCTGATGACTACTTTTTAATGGTGAACACCATACATTTTATGGCAATGCCCTTTTTAGTGCCATATACAAAAAATGATTGCTCCATGTGGTTTAAGGACTGATATTTGTGCCGTCTTCTCGTGTCAGAAACAACCATTTGTGGTTGTGCATGTTCGTGGGGTTCCTGAAGGGAAGCTCTGATCACTTCTTTGGCTCCCTTAACTGGTGTTTGGGACTGTTGGGTCTCAATCCCCATTCCAGCCAGAGTTATGTCATGTTGCTGGGCAGTTATGTTGCCAGCTATCCACTACTGGACTTCCACAGCCAGCTTGAATTGCAGAGGTCACCCCCAACCTGAATTTAGGATATAAGGATAGGATCTAGAGATATGCATTTAGTTAATAAAGCAGTGTACAGCATTGGCTTAGTCAACCACCACAGAGTGAAGTCCTGCTTGTTGTCCTCACTGCCCTGGCGTTCAGAAGAAGTGCAGTCCTACATTTCGCCTTCATCCTCCTGGACATAGACTGCCTCGTTGCATGGACACCATCTAGCCTTGGGGCTCGAAACTTTGTGAGCACCTTTGCTGTACTGCAAAGACTTAATCAGCTTGTTGCTTTTCTTCAGCATTAAAAAGGGCCCATCTGGGACTGAAGACTGTGAGCTAGGCTACCTGGTTGAGGTATCTTTGCTTTCGTCTGCTGACCCGGATGTGTCCACCTGGCTCATTGTATTATATTTTGAGCCATCATCTCCCCATCCAGGGATACCTACTGGTGTCAAATAGGTCGACCCTGTTCTCCAGTCCTCTGTCCTGCAAGGGTATTGATGATGCTCTTAAGCGTTCTGGGGGCTGAGTTACTTATTTGTCCTTAAGTCCTGCTGTCCTCATCAAAATCCAAATTTATATAACTACTGCTGCAGCTGTCCTTGCCTGACCATAGATGATGTTGACCAGGTATAGGAGACTCTCTGGATTCCCTTAAGACAAGAAGTACTGGTAGCCTGCCTCTTCCCTTAAAGGAACTTTGACTTTTAAAAACGGAATTTCTAATCCGAATTGTGTTCTCACACTGCAGACTTGCACCGTTGAACAGTCTTTCCAGCTACCTTGAGGCTATTAAGGTCTGTGGTAAAACCAGTTGAATCACCAGTGTGTGTTTAACATTTTTATGTACACCTGTTCAACTAGTGTTACTTACCTGTAACACACATGGACACAGGATAGGATATGATTGGACTTTTAAAGTAGTGCACTGTGGAATATCTTATAAAGTTAGAAGGCCTGTAATTTATTAAACCTTTTAGTACACAGCCTACGTGCTATAACAGTGTTTCTGAGGCTTGTGGGATTTGCTTAGATCACATGCTGTGCATAGGCCGACATCTAGTGGAAGCTGCGGAGTATTAGTTTGTTTTTCGAAATTCGAAAATGGGCGTCGACACAGGGCGTGCCAGTAATACTATCCCTAGTGTGACGTCCACCCAAGATCCCTCACGCGTCTAGGATCCTCAGATTGTTTTTTTCCGCCATACTGGTCGGAAGCATCTTGCGGAGTCCCCTGGCCTTAGCCATACTTTTGCTAAAATTATAAAATAATAATCTATTGACATCCTTCCCCACCCCAACGTCGAACTTCGACACTCGACGCCGGCTGGAGAAGAAATCGACCGTCGGTTGCTGCACGACGGATTTGGGCCTCGGAAGGCCGCTGGCTTCGGCCCGGGCCTGGTAGGCCGCTGGCCTCGGCCCTGCAAGTAGGGAGAGTGGGGGGTGGTACACACTCTATACTCTTGGTATATAGGTACACCTTATATCTTTCCTACACTTAACAGCCTGCTGCCTCAAGGTGCGTATGGAGGGTACCCCTATTCAATTCTGCCCCAAGTGCAACCGCAAATACCCTTGGGTCGACAGGCACGCCACGTGCAATCTCTGTTTGCCGAGGGACCACCCCGAAGTGAACTGCAGAGCGTGTAGTAGGTTTAAACCTAAGACACTTAAGGACCGTTCGACGAAGCATTGGGCCCACCACACCAGGCAGGCGGCCATGGCAGCGGAGGGCGCCTTCAGCGATGGCAGCGACGCCGTACTTTCGGACGGCGAGGGCATTACGGCGTCGAAAGACAGCCGAGCGCAGGTCCCCGACCTCGGAAGGTCGTCCGGCAGGGCGGCTATGGGGAAGACCCCCGGCGACGCAAGCGCTTCACAGACTACACACACTAAACACACTAAGTCCAACCGAGACTCGACGACGTCGCGTTCTCGGAAAGAGGCACAGACAGAACGGTCCGATTCGGTGTCCTCTGGGCGCTCTCGATCAAGATCGCCGCATGACGCCAGGCAACCATCCACTCTTGCCAAGAGTGCCTCGCTCCCTAGGCTAACAGAAGTTCGATCGTCGGAAGACGAAGACGACTTCCACCCCTAGGCCGCGCTCCAGGAGGCGGAGCCCGCAATTAAAGCCAGCGAGGCCCCAGGCTCAAAGGACAGGGACACCTCTCCCGATCCTCGACGCCAGGCGTCGAAAAACGCCGGAGCCACTAAGGGACAGGGAAAACATTTTTCTACGCACGGGGAGGGGGGAAAACAGCAGAAGAAACTACCTGTACATTCCTCCACACCTGTGAGACACTCCAACCCCCCTAAACAGAACGACAAGTCCAGGTCTGCTGATAGGTCCACAACCAGCAAAGCTACTCAGGATAAATCCCATAGACTTGCTGAGAGAGTCATTCCCAGTTCCAAAAAATGGTCCAGTGAAGACATAGATAGGGTCATGTCAAGAATGTCTTCGTTGGCTGATTTTTATGATAAAAATCCAGAACATTTCCTCTCGTATGATCCACAAGGGGCCACACCCTCAGGCTCTACTGATCCTATCCCCCCCGAGTAAGAGGGCCCGGTTTGAAACCCTGATGAGGTCGGAACCCTTCGAGGTACAACCTTACGCAACTCCATATTCTCGGTATCAAGGAGTAGCTTCCTTTTGTGGAGACCAAGATTTTGGTATGATAGAAGAGCAAACCGGGACGGGCTACTATGGGGATGATGAGGACCCGGAATAAGAAGAGGATGACCCGGAAACATACAGAGTAGATTCCCCGGTAGAGAACGAAGCCCCGGTTACCGACTCCCCGGTCGATAACCAGCCCCTCCTAAATGAGGTTCTCGCTCGCGCAGCAGAACATTTCCACATTGACACCCACGGTGTACAGGAGGAAAGGGACTTCGCAGAGGAGTTAGTGGGAGAAAGGAGGCCGGTTGCCCAGACCATCCCTATCCTTAAATCCATTCAGCGGAGAATAGATCCGTCTCTGGTGAACCCAAACCTCACCAGAGCAGTCAATCCCAGGGTTGAAAAACTTTTCAGGGCAGCTCAGTCTGACCCTCTCTATATAAGAGGACATCTGAAGCCAGACTCCCTAGTTGTTACCAACACTCGTAAGAGGGCTGGAACACCCTTGTCTTCGTCAGAAGCTCCTCCCGACAAGGAGAGCAAAAAACTATACGGTTTCGGCAGGAAGGAAGCCTCAACGACCGCCTGTCAAGCAAGGATTGCTAACTCCACCACCCTGTTGGCCAGCTACAACTGCCATCAGTGGGAAGAAGTCGCGGCTCTCATAGCCTCTGCTCCTGAACCATTAAAGGGCCAATTAGCTTGGATTTCCGCAGAGGGTAGAGCTGTGTCTGGTTGCATTTTGAAAGCAACCTTCGACGCCGCGGACAACGCAGGCAGATTGATAGCAGAAGGTACTGTTATCAAGAGACATGCGTGGTTACGGCAGTCTGGTTTTAAGTCAGAAACTCAGGCATCATTGTTAGACAAACCGGTGGAAGCCGATCTGTTTGGGAAGGCGGTCGAAGACGCACTGAAAAATGCCAAGGACTAATACGAGACACTCAAATCCCTTGGCCAATTAACCAATAAACCCCCTAACCAGAGAGGGAATAGTAATTTTCGTCGCCCAAGCGGCCAAAATTCCCAGAGAGGATCTAACTATTCCCAGGGGCAGGGTACACAGTGGAACAACAACCAACAGTCTACCCAGGGTTACGGCAGAGGTAATGGGAGAGGTCGTGGTAAAGGCAGAGGCAGCCCCAGCAAGGGAGGCGGCACGCCTCCACCAAAGCAATGACGCTCAGTTCAGGGTCCCTTCTCACGCAACCCCAGTAGGGGGACGCATTTCAAACTTCACCCAGGCTTGGGAAGGGATCACATCACATCAGACAGATGGGAGCTGTCAACAGTATCCAATGGGTACTGTATAGAACTACTGCAGCGTCCCCGGAACCATCCTCCACGACAAAGAGTACACTCCTTAGAACATCAGAAGATTCTCCTCGAGGAGATTGCCATTTTTCTACAAAAGGACGCGATAGAACTCGTCCCGGGACACCAGGTAAACAAGGGTATTTATTCAACTTACTTCCTTGTGCCAAAGAAAGACTTGACAATGCGCCCAGTATTGGACTTACGGCCTGCCAACAAGTATGTCAAGCCCCAAAAATTTCGTATGACCACGCTACAAGAGGTAATCCCCCTCCTAAAAAAGGGGGATTACATGGCAACCTTGGATATGAAAGATGCTTATTTTCATATTTTCATGTTCCCAGCGCACAGAAAGTACTTGCGCTTCAAGGTGGACATTCGCCACTACCAATTCAAGGTACTGCCCTTCGGGATAGCTTCAGCACCAAGGGTATTCACCAAGGTACTGGCGGTGGCGGCTGCACACCTACGCAGGGAGGCAATCCCAGTGTACCCTTATCTGGACGACTGGCTCATAACGGGGGAAACCCCAGGAATTTGCAGGACAAACATTCAAAGGACTATCGACCTCCTCCACGAATTAGGCTTCTCAATCAACGAGAAGAAGTCAAGCCTGGTGCCAAGCACCTCAAAACAATTCCTAGGAGCAATCCTGGATACCCAGGAGGGGTTGACCTTTCCTTCAAAACAAAGAATTCGGAATATACTACTGCTAATTCCGCATTATCAGTCCGGTCAACAAATAACGGTACGCAAAGCAATGCATTTACTGGGCATGATGGCATCATGCATTTACCTGGTCCCCCACGCGCGCATGCGCCCCATGCAGGAATGGTTGGCGAAACAGTGGTCTCAGGCAAGTGGTCAGTGGGACGATCTAGTGGTCGTTTCGCCAACACTGGTACAAAGCCTCCACTGGTGGACAAGAGAGAATCTGGCAAAGGGGAAACCCTTTTACGATCCCGAAGTACAGGCAGTAGTCACTACAGATGCATGTCTGACGGGGTGGGGAGCTCACCATCTCCACCACACAGCTCAGGGTCTCTGGTCTCACTCAGTGGCCAAGAACCACATCAACCTGCTAGAGCTCCTGGCAGTATTCAGAGCGCTTCAGGCGTTCGAGCCCCATCTACTAAACCTGCCAGTGCAAATCCGGACGGACAGCACTACAGCCATGTTCTACCTGAACAAGCAAGGAGGGACTCGCTCGCCAAATCTGTCCAAGCTTGCCCAGAAAATCTGGATATGGGCACTCAGACGTTCCAGGGGAGCTCAATTCCCTAGCGGATGCTCTGAGCAGAGACTCCCTCCCAGAGGAACACGAATGGGTTCTTCACAGAGAGATCGTAGAAGATCTCTTCTCTCAGTGGGGTTTCCCCACTATAGACTTATTTGCCACAAGCGAAAACAGACAATGCCCAGGATTTGCATCCAGGTTCCCCCAACCAGACTCCCAGGGGAACGCCCTGTGGATGAACTGGTCAGGGATGTTTGCGTACGCTTTTCCACCAACTCCTCTCATCAGGAAGGTGGTGTACAAGATGAACAAGGAATCGATGACGCTCGTCCTAGTTGCTCCCATGTGGGCAAGACAACCGTGGTTCCCACACCTACGCAGGATGGCGGTGTGCGAGCCCATCAAACTTCCAGCCTGGTACAACCTACTGTCCCAGCACCAAGGTCAAACAGTGCACCAGCAACTCAACTCAATGAACCTGGCAGCATGGCTCCTGAGGTCATAGAGTTTGGACATCTCAATTTGCCACAGAGGTGTATGGACATCCTAAAGGAATCTAGGAAACCAAACACAAGGCACTGTTACTTTGACAAGTGGAAGAGGTTCGTTATCTGGTGCCAGAGTAGACAAATCAACCCGGTTGATTGCACTCCTTCCACTGTTGTTACATAAATGCTCCACCTGCTAGATGCAGGTTTGGTTTTTAATTCACTGAAAGTACACCTGGCAGCCCTCTCGGCTTACACAACTTCCCATAGCAAGGTGTTGTGGTGGAAAGTACCAGTAGTTAAAGCCTTCATGGAAGGAGTAAAGAGACTTCACCCTCCTATTTCAAACCCACCACCAGGGTGGGACCTTAATGTGGTGCTAGCCAAGCTCATGGGCCCCCCTTTCGAACCCATGCATAAAATCAGTCTCAAACACCTGACTTATAAAACGGCCTTCTTAGTAGCTATTACTTCTATAAGAAGGGTTAGTGAAATTCAGGCTCTGTCAGTGCAGGATCCCTTCTTTACTATCCATAAAGACAAACTGGTTTTTACGCACACACCCTAGGTTCTCACCTAAATTTATATCAAAATTCCATGTAAACCAGTCCATCGAGCTTCCGGCTTTCTTCCAGAACCCGCAAAGCTCGGCTGAGGTGAAACTACGCACCCTAGATGTGCGTATGGCGGTCCTCTACTATGTAAATAAAACAAGACCGCTAAGGAAAACAGATCAACTGTCTCCGTAGCTACAGGCAGAGAGGGTGATCGCGTCTCTAAAGGTGCCATCTCGAAGTGGATTATTAACTGTATCCAGCTGTGTTACTCACTCTCTGAAAAGACTCTGTCTTTTACGCCAAGGGCCCACTCTACTAGAGGCATTGGGGCCACTCTGGCTTTCATTGCAAATGTTCCCCTTGACACCATTTGCAAAGCAGCTACTTGGAGCTCTATTCACACTTTTACTCAGCATTACTGCATTGACACCCATTCCAAGGCAGATACACAAGTGGGACAAGCGGTTCTAAGACACTTATTTGCTCATGACCCTTCTCACATCCCACCTCCTTCTTCTGGTACTGCTCGCTAATCTATGCACAGCATGTGATCTAAGCAGATCCCACAAGCCTCAGAAGGGATACATTACTCACCGTAATTGTATTTCTGATGCTTGTATCTGCTTAGATTCACATGCGACCCACCCTTCCTCCCCTCCGAGAGAAGGCGCATGATTGCTTGTAGTCTTACCTTTCTGTCTATCTGCTGGATTATCTGTACTCGCGCTACTCCTCATGCTACCTCATGTCAGAAAAAACACAATCTGAGGATCCTAGACGCGTGAGGGATCTTGGGTACAGTGGACGTCACACTAGGGATAGTATTACTGGCACGCCCTGTGTCGACGCCCATTTTCGAATTTCGAAAAAACAAACTGTAATACTCTGCAGCTTCCACTAGATGTCGGCCTATGCACAGCATGTGAATCTAAGCAGATACAAGCATCAGAAATACGATTACGGTGAGTAATGTATCCCATATGCCTTTTGCACTGTTTGAATACTAATGTGGTGTATAACCCATTTTGGGGTGCTGAATTATGTTGGTACATGTTTTATATTTTACATTACTTAGTTTGAAGTGTTTTTGACTTGATGCAAGTGTATTCTTAATAAATATTGCATTTTTATATATATCAGTATGGACATTACGCTGGACCATCTTTATTGTTCACTTCACTTGCTACCAAACCACCTGATCTAAGTCGAAGTCTTAATGCTCAGTTTTGTTGATTACTGATTTTGGTTATGCCAAATATGAAAATCACTTGCAGGTCCGTGTGGTTGGTTTCCCAGAACCTCACACCAGTAGTGGCTCTGGAAAACCTGACCACTGCCCCTTCACTATAGCCCCTTTTATTGGTAAAATCCTAGAGTAGGTGGCCATCTCCCAGCTCCTTGCTTTCATCGAAATGAATGGCCTTTTCAATGACAATCAGGGTTGCAGCCCTCCAGAGGAACAATCTGCCCTCTTCATTGGGGAGGAACGCCTTGGGTCCATGGGTACCAACACTCCTGATCCTCCCATACCTGTCCGCTGCCTTGCATACTGTCAGTCATGCCACCCTCAATAGGTTGTATACTTTCTCTGGTGGCTTAGGTAAAATCTTGTAGTAGCTCTTGTCGTTCCTCATTAAAGTGATTTGGGTGAGGTCTGGCTCTTTCCTATCTCAACACGCTAATTTGAACTGTGTGATTCCCTGTGGCTCCATTCTCTCCCCCTGGCTTTTTAATGCTCGTCTTGCTGACCTTAATTTTCCCTTCCTCTGCACTTTGCAGTCCTATGCTGATGCACAAATATCCAGGAAGATAGCTCCACCGCTGCTCTGTTTAATGTCCTCCTGCCTCTCTCACCTCCAGATATTGTTGGCTGTTCAGTTATAGTTTGTGCCTTAATGCAACCAAGACAGAAATATTTGCAGCCCCTCCTTCTCCGTGGACTCTTTTCATGGCATTCTACCTGCCTTGGTTTCTGTGGCCTGAAATCTTGTGGTCAATTTTGGTAACGATTAATCCTTCACTCTGTGTCCTAGAGCCATCTAGGAAAGCAACCCTCCACGCTCTGCAGATGATCCAAAATAATGCATCTGGACTCATACTGGGTCTTAAACCCAGGGACCACCACATCCTCCATGACTTGAAATTGTCCAGTGGTTTCGTGTTTAAGCCTGTAAATCAGTTAAAGCCCTCCACTTTATCCACCCAGTGCTTGAGTGTGTTGACCCCGTTACCTGCAACATAGTGACCCATCTATTGTCCATCCAGACCACTGAGATCATCCATTTGTATGTCCATTGTTCCAAGAGACAGGCATTGGCTTGCTTGTGGAAACTCCCTTCCTCCTTGGATCACAAATTAACTCTCCTTCAAGGACGTCTTTGACCCTTGGGTGGGGGTTCTGATGGCCTGACTTTGGTACTGATACAGGCTGGATTTGCCTATCAGTCTGGAGAGCTGCCCTGGATTTCAGGGCCTTTTCCTGCCTTGTAGGTACTCTACCCTCCCCTTTAACCCTTTGAGTCCTACACTTCTACTCTTGTGCACCATTTCTTACTAATCTGGCTACTGGGAGGTCCTTAGTTATCTTTTTGTTTTTTTGTAAAACTATTTTTGCCGGCTGTCCATGAATCAACCGAATTTTAAAAATCAAATGGGGAAATTACTCAATTTATTTGGTCGAAAAGCCAAAATTCCTACTTGCTTTTTGCACTTTTTTTTGTAATAATGGGCGGGGGGTCCTCACACTCCTTCCCCTCACCCCTCCGACTTAACTAATCACCTTACCCCAACCCACACCTCTATTTTAATAAAAATTAACCAAAATTCCGAAAAGAAATCGGACCAATACATTTGGTCATTTCTTCCTTTTCTTTTTTTTTTTTTTTTTGATTTGGTCATTTTTACTGATGCTATTTTTGCCCACCTGTGTCCAGTTCATGACATTGCACTTGCCACAGACTGTTGTAGCATGCCTTGTTCATGTCTGGTTCCCTTCTTCACCCCCCGCCCACTCCCGCCTGCCCTTCTGCCTCTAGAACTTACCTTACCTAAATGTTACAAGGCTGTGAAAGTCTTGTTTTTCACCCCTCTCACTCCCCCCTCTCACTTGTGGTGTTTCGAAGTGACTGTGCTCATCGTTGGCGCATTGCAAATATACTATGCATAAATGGGTACCCTGCCACACACCTTGTCGGGCAGTCTACTTTTAGTCTTCTGTTTTAATCATTTTTCATAAGCTATTGCTTGCCTCCTGGAACACTAACATTCAATTCCAGATGCTTGGTTTATCTCATTGCATACAGGTCTCAAGGCCTACTGTAGACGAGTAAACCAACACAACAAACAATCGGACATCTTAAGATCTGCATCATACAGCAAAAGCTCACCTGTCACATTATAATGGCAATGCTTTGTTGAAATCAGTTCAAACTGATGCTGTTCTATGGAGATAGAACTGATCTTTGATTTGGAGTTCTCTGGTTTTCATGAAGACTTAGCCTAATCTGTTGCTAATATTTTCTTGTAATTCATTTGATGTAACTGTGCTGTTCTTTTCTATCCCATTTGCACCCATTGCCCTTCCCAATCACATGTGGTGGGAATGCAGAGTGCCTTCTGTTGCCCCGCCAAACACCCTTTGCAGCATGTAGTGCCTTAGAAAACATGAGTTTATAAATGGATACATGGAAGTATATACTCAAGTGGTGAAGGGCATCTTTAACTGATATACACCTCTTCTTTATGGGAAGGTGTAAACCTAATGTCCCCCATTCTTCTTCTTATTCTTTGAATGGAAGATTAATGTTCATGACATGAAGGTGGATATCTGGATGCTATTTATAGAAATAACATGTGGACATTTTGTGGCTTTTTCTCCCTTTTTCCTAAGTAGTAGGTAACTGCCTCTGCACAACAGTTTTTGAGGTCTGTATTCAGAATGTTGTACTTCAGTAGTGAGAAGGATATGAAGGGGAATAGAAGTGGGATGGGGGCAATTAAAATGATTTGCTATAAAGAAATTTACAGCAGAGTTAAAAGGCTAAGTGAACCATGATTCAGCTAGAGCGGTAAATGCAGATCAGGATTTCATATAATAGATATATTGAAAGATTCAGTGGTGTATCTTCTCCATTAGGACCTATTTACATGTTTTGCTCTTGTCCTGTGCACTTAGTTGTGTGGCTATGGGAGGCTATCAAAGGCTGAATAATCAATTGACATGGCATTGACCTTCATGTCAAGTGCTATTCTTGCATAGAAGGAAATCCTAGGATGGATGTCCGTGTTTGTGTGCTTTAGAGCTGCTGCGGCTGATCTCTGCAGTGATGTGAAAGTGTTGTATAAGATTAATGACCCAGTCACATGCTCCTAAACAGCTCTCAGCCTTTTGAAGATCTGCTGAACTCATCACTGTCATTGGTTGCATAACACTTTAATTTGCACTAAGACTGCTGTATGTGACCCAAACAGTGATTGATAGTCTTGCTCTTTAAGCTGAGCGGACATGGGTAGCAGGAGTCTTCGATGGGGTGGATGAACTGCTTGACGTCATCTGTGGCTCCCATTTAAACTGAATCCCTGATACTGTAGGAGACCGGCATAGAATTGATGAGGCGTTAATATTCTGTTTTTTTTCTTAGATGTGCACTCCGCACCCCCTGATGTGACAACAGGCCTTTTGCAGCACTTACATCATGAGCGCCCACAAGTGGCATCAGTACGAGGAGTACCCAAAGGATTTAACGGTAGCATTCTGGAAACAGCAGATGGTGAGTGTTGAGGTTTTTCAGAACCTCTAGTGGTGTGGGGTTCATGGAGGCCTACCTAGTGGACCTGCAAGTGTTGTTGAAACTGAAGGTCAACCAAATAGAACACTAGGTTATGAGGCTGAGTGTTCAGCCTAAGTTTTAGGAGTACAGGGTTTTGGTGTGAGATACATTTGACATCAAGAGTTTGGCAAGTACTACAATGTCCACACAACTGTGTAGGGTAAAAGGAGCACAGAACTCCAATTTGGGTTAGGTCATGTTTAAAATCCTTTTCAGTAGCTACAGCATTTGGGAGACTGGTTCCAAAATCGGACAGTTTCCCCTTGGACGACAGGAGTGTCTCCCGCCGCCAACATTATGACTCACTTATCGTTTTTAGATCCTATACTGATGAATATAAGAACATTCTACGATATCAGTGAGGTAGGAGGAAGCCAAGCTGTTAGATTTTAATTAGTCTGTTATACTTGGCTCTACCTAGACATTCAAGGATGTGGACTTGGCTAGTATAATATATCATTGTGCTTTGAAGCAGGCAATGACATCCAGCAAAGGCGAATATTCAGAAATGCAATGCCTAAATAGTATCATTCAAAATCTGTCTAAATTATTGATAACAGTAGTTACAATTTGCAGAATAGGGGTGTGTGTATACTCCTCACTAAGTCCCTGCCTAAGGTCTCCTTCCAGGTAGCCAGGGAAAGGCAGATGCTTACTGATCCTGACCTTGGGGGTGATGTTCTGCCAGAGGCTAATTTGGGAGGAGAAAAGGCTCAGGGGATGAGGGCTCCGTGGCATGAGACATGGTATTTGTCTTCCCATAAGGAGGAGGGCTGCACAATGCGAACATGTGTGATCGCTTGTTGTAATAACCATCTTGCTGTGCCACAAGTTACACATGTAAATAAGGGTATAAATCATCACAAACTCTGAGGCCTTAGGGGAAAATAAAACTTTTCAAAATCCCTGGGACTTCTAAAACTAAAAACCTCCTTGACACCCAAAGGTACAGTGAAAGAGAAAATATGAATAATAACGATTTTAAAGAATTGCCTTTTCCTTCTCTTCTCAATCAGGTCTGATGACTAATCCTTATAATATGCTTTTAAAGAATATTACAAAGAACAGATTTGACAAAACCTAACTGTCATTAGGGACTTCAAGTTCCATAATTCCTGGAATGGGAATGGTAATGGGATGAAGAAGATGACTAAAGAGGTACAGTGTTGCAGGAGTGGTCAACATTTTAATGCAAATGACCCACACTAGAGGGTGGCAAAGAAAGGGAGGCAAAGAGGCTTAAAAGCCCCCCCTCAGGTGCAGGCAGGAGGATAGAAGTGCAGAGGAAGTAAGAAGCAGATGCAGCGTGTAGTTCATGCTAGCAGCCCAGGCAGAAGCTGGAGGCGCCAGGACCACCGTTTAGCAGATATCAGCTGCCGGTCCTGGGAGGGTCTGTACCTGTCAATTCCTGATGTGCGGAGGTCGCGCAGTGGGCAGCGTTCAAGGGGGAAGACAGGCTAAGCCAAAGTCAATTGAGCAAAAGTCTAGGTGAAACTGAAGCACTTCTCTGAGGTAAGTCAAAGTATTGCACAATGTTTTAAAAGTCTTTGTAGAAAGAAGAATTCAAATTAGGGCCACAAGCTGTTTAGGCTTGTGAGGTAAAGAAGCTATCAGCAACTCTACAGAGCAATCACAACAAGTCTCACCAACAGAGAACAAGTGTAGTTACACAACAAGAGGTAAGTACACTCAGGCTTAACAGTACCTTTGGAATGAAGAAAGTGCAGATGACTTCTGTTCCTGTGCAGCTCTGCAGATCTCCCTGTTCCTGTGCCTCAGTCGTGGGGACAAGAGGGAGGACTTCTGGGGACACCTGCACTGCAATGGGATGGTCACCGCTCGCAACCGGCAATCTTTCAAACAAGTGGCACTTTGCTGTTTCAGCTCCTCGCGACCACTGCAAATAGCAACACTGAGGTTTCTGGCTGTCAAGATCGACTTTCGTTGCTTCTGGGGTCCAGCACTCTGTTGGGGTGGCACAGGCTTGGACAGTGCTGCTTACTGAGGGTCCGGAGGATCTTCCTGGAGCTCTTGGCCAACTTAAAAGCAATGCACACAAACTGGTGTTCCTCTCCCTGCTGTTTTGGTTTCCACCAGCAATTCTGTGGAAACGCAACCAACTCTGAGAGAATGTCCAGGTGGCTTACTTTGGAGTTTATTGGTCCTACCAACTCAAGGGAAGAAGTCGTCATTGCAGGGGCTTCTCTGTCGATACGAATTTGGAGTTTCAGCACAGCAGCAGGGCTTTACCGGGCAAACCAACGGTCCAGGAGTTGCAGCAGGCGTCCCCTTCAAGTTCTTCTTAGTTTCCTTCGTCCAGTGGTCGACTCTGCCTTCCAAGCAAAAAGCCTCCCCTTTTATTCAGTTCTCTCCCATTCATTCCAGCCTAGCTGTCAGTCACCCAGCAGGGTGGCTGTCCTAGCTGGACAGTCAGCCGGCCAATCATCACAGAGTGCATTTGAGTCTCATAGGAGACTAGAGTTTCGGGCACCTCCCTCACTTCCTGCCCACCCCAGACACCCTGGAGCCAGAGGCGGGCTTCACTCGTGAATCCCACCAAAGACAAAGCGAACAAAGGGACCAAACCTGGTTTGGCGCGCAGAGTAAATCTCAAGAAGAACCATTCCACAAAGAAAACAAAGAAAATGGCAAAAAAAGGCGGCCGGGTCATTTTGACAGAAATGGCACCCTTGGGTGCTTTACTGCAGCTGCGAACGAAGCCCGCGGTAAATGCACACCACGGTAGTTAAAATGAAACCACTGCCACCAGCCATTCATCGAGGAATGGGTAACATAAAAATGTTACATGATATGATATGATAGTTTATTTATATAGCGCCTATACACAATGTGTTTCAAAGTGCTTCAAGGCAAGGGAGGGAACAAGGGAACATACAATGACATTCTTACAGGCCATGAACAGTAAGGATGTGAAATTAGCTATCGTACTCGGCCTGACGACATTTCAGATAGTGCAAGAGCTAAGACATAGATAAGGAAGGGAGGGGGAGAGTGGGAAGGAAATGGAAACAGACACGCGACTACCGTACTAGGCCTGACAACATTTCAGATAGTGCTGGGGGTCGGGGGGACATTAGGGGTGGGGGAAGGAGACAGACAAGGTTGCTATCATACTAGGTCCTGTGACAATTCTGAGAGAGTAAGTGCATAGAAGAAAGTAAGGGGAGGAGGGAAGGAGATAGGAAAAGGGAGAGGAGGAGAGAACAGATAGTTAGCAGTCAAAAGAGTGGAGAAGCAAGAGAGGAGAGTGAATACAATTGCAGAAGTCGGTAGTAACACATGATGTTGCAAGCCAGGATACATGATGAAGATGGGAACAGCATGATACAGGGCCACCATGAGTACAAGATGCAAATGAAGTCCAGCATGAGAATTTAGAAAGGGTGATGCACCGTGAATCAATGAAGTCCATAAAAGTCAAATCCAGCATTGGCCACACAACGGTGATGGTGAAACCAGAATGGATCAGGACAGACTCCTACAGAAGTAGGCTGGAGGGCGGAGGGGAAGCAGGGTAGAAGAATTGAGCAAAACAGGCAACACTTGTGTGTGAGAAGGGGGTGGGCACAAGGGAACATCATGGGGGAACTAGAGTGGGTGAGGATGGCCTGTGGGGACAGAGGGTGTAAACACATGCTGGTGCATGCTTACCTGCTGCCTGAGCGGGGGTCAGGCCCGGGCTCCTCCTGGTCTGAACAGGTCCAAACAGGAATTGCCCTTTTCATTGTCTGCCCTTCGCTTCGGACGCCCAGGCGGGAGACACCCTTGATCTAAGAGTTAAGAGCAGGAAGGAAGAGGCAGGGCTGAGAAGGTGGGCGGGGCTTAGGGCAGGTGACCTAGATCCACTTGCACCTGCTCCCCAGCTGCAAAGAAAAAGAGGCTGGAGGGCTCCTTAAGTAGGGAAAAGAGCGGCAACCAGGAAGGCACCAGGTGGGCAGGGCTTAGGCCAGATGACCTAGATCCACTTGCACCTGCTCCCCAGCTGACGCTAGACAACAGGGATACTAAGTAACCCCTTCAGCACCAAATGTATGCAAAGTCAATTTTACTGTACAGCGCTGGGAAACAGTAGTTTATCCCAGAGAAGGTATTCTTTGGGAAATCTGAAAGACTTTCCTGTGTCACTGCACTGAAGGTGCTGCGTGACGCAATGTAAAAGATGATGCCTATGGAGTTTGTCAGACTCGATAACCAAAAGAGAAACAGAGCTCAAAAATCACATTAAAATACATGAGAGAGTGGGAAAAAAGGTCTCACTCTCTCCAGGTTAAAAAAAATCAAGCCCTCAAAATCCAGGAAAGTTGCTGGGGGTCTCCAAGGTGAGGGGGATTGGCAAATTTCTGAGAATTGTCCCCAACACCCGCCCTGGCTATCAGTGCGGGAGGGCCCGTGTACTGTTGACATCTGCCACACCAATCGCCAGCTGCAATTCCTGTTCCTTTTCCGAACCCTTTTTGGGTCTGGGTTGAAAAGGGCAATTGCCTCGTCCTTTCGGTTTCCACCACCTTTCTCCTCCGTTTGAACTGCCGTCGCGGAACAGCTACTTCCTCGTGCATTCGGCCTTGCTCAAAGTGTGCTCTCGTGCACCGCCTTTTATCCCTGTGGGGAAGGGAAAGAGCTGTCAGGCGTGCGTAGTTATCGGATATTGCCTAACTCTGCCCGATGCTTATGTTGGGACATGTCCGGTAAACGGCTCTGATGTTTGTCTGTTGTCTTTCACAGTGTGAGAAAGTGTTCATGTATGAAAAGGGGAGGGGGGGTAGAGGTTTTAAATATCCTATGGGGTAGGATGGGGAAAAGGTGTCATAAGGAAGGGGGTACCTCGTCTCACCCGTCGGTGTCCCACTTCCACTCCCCGAAGAGCCCCAGCCAGGTGATTCTCCCGCACTGTTCCACACCCTGGAACTGGATCCAGTAGCGGTGGCCATGTCCTAGCCACCTGGATGACAGATCCCGGGGGACCAGCGGGTGAGACACCTTCAGGTTCTTCAAACAGAGCCACCGCAATCAGGTAAGTGGGGATCAGGGCGATTGAAAAATAAGGGAAGGGATAGTGGGGGAAGATTGCGGGGCGGGGGAAGCAGCAATCTGGCAGCTTGTTACACTTACTTAGATCGGCTGTTTCAGACCACGTTCCCATTAACCTGATTGTTTGCTACCCCGTGCCAGGTGCTAATTGAAGTTGTAAACCCACTACTTGGGCAATAAAAATGTCTTACCAGGCCTGCCTTTAGCCACTCGATTTATAAGCATTCTGCATGTCCTTCACGGAAGTCCTGTTAAAAACAAGCATTGGCAAAGCTAACCATTTTGGATTGTATAAGTATTAGGCATTCGCCAGGCACTGCTATTAGATATCCAGGTACTAGCACCATTTTGCAGCTGCTACCATCAATGGCCAGTTAATACCACTACGGCTGTGCCTGGCAAGTGCCTTTCCCATGCCTACACAAAAGCCCAAACTGTTGGCATTGCCAATGCTTGTTTTCTTTTAGCAATCCTGATTGTCTTACACCCCATTGTTGAATCCTGTATGGTAAGGAACTTCTCCCCTCCTTTTCAAATTCTGTTGGCTCTGGGAGTTTTTGCTTTCACCTTTTTTCCTTCACGCGACGTTTTAGTTCCCCTTCCGTGACTGGGGAAGATTAAGGGAGATAAACATGGTCAGCATCTTGGTTTTGTTTAGATTGTGTGCGCCCTGAGGCCCATGGGCATGTGGCGCTATGTAAAAAATTATTATAATAATGTATTCTTTGTTTGGTGTTACTTTTCTGAAACCGTTTTATTTTTGGGTAACTCGGTTTGCCCCTCTGGCATTACAAGTTCTTTGTTACAGATGCCTGTATGTTCTAGCTAGTCTGTAGTAGGAGAAATACTTGTGATAATGTTGACCGATTTGAGACTTAAAGCAACAAAAATACGCTTAATTTGACTGAAGTATCAATTTTGTCGGCTTCAATCTGTTTAAATCTCAGGATCTGTGTCCTGTGTGGTTTCTTTGTGCAAATTTGAAAAAAATACAATTACTTTGCACATAAAATATTGTGGCGTGTTTAATCGTGGCTGCTTTTTAGGCATGTGAAGCCCTCTGATGGAGTACATGCTCTTTTCACACCGTTGGAGAAATACCATGTTTAGTAAAAGGGTTTCTAAAAAAATTAAAAGTATAATTAAAAGCAAGCTGTGAACCAGCCACTGTCATCACTACGTATGTCGGAGGGTGTTTAGAATGCTGGGGCGAATGCACTGTGAGTGTGCAAGATAATGGTGAAGAAATCGGCAGCTTGAAATGTTGCTTATTTTAATGTTTTGGGCTTTTGTGTAGGCATTAGCCAGGCACTGCCGTAGTGGCATTAACCGGCAGCTGCAAAATGGTGTAAGTCACAGGGCATATAATAGCAGTGCCTTGGAAATGCCTGATACCTATACAAAAGCCAAAGCTGTTCGCTTTGAAAATGCTTGTTTTTAGCAGGACTTCAGTAAAGGACATGCATAGTGCTTATACATCGAGTTGCTGTAGGCAGAAAGGGTAAAAATATTTTTATTACACCAGTAGCACGTTTACATCTCAAAATTGTCATCAACTCTCGGAAGACTGCTTTGAAAACACAATGGCAGCTAATTGCTGTTTTCGGGTTACCTTATCGCAAGCTAAAGCTTCAACCTTATCAGGAGGGCAGAGAGCCTTCTTGTGCAGTATTGTACAAAGTGATTCCCGTTAATCATTAGTATGGGAGGAAGGGCCAAGATCTGGTATAACAATTTTCTGGGAAATGAGTGCTTTCTCTCAGCGGATAGGGAAGCGTGGGCAAAGATGCTTGTATCAGTGTTTTCAAAAGGTTTCACCCTCTTTGTATTTTTATGGATTTAAAAAATGCTCTCATCAAAGTTGCACAAAGTGTTTTTGATTTTCCTCTGTGGTATAGACATGATAGCTTGGATATCTTTATCACTTTTCCGAAAGTATTTGTCCCTGAAGTCAATTTGTGTGGAAAAACCTTCACTTCTGTTTACCCATGACAGGTGTTCCCATCAATAGTCGGGTGTCTTCCAAAATCCAGCAGCTTCTGAACACTCTGAAGAGGCCAAAGCGCCCACCTTTGAAGGAGTTTTTTGTGGATGATTTTGAAGAGCTCTTGGAAGGTAAAATCTTTTGAAATTTGCAGACTGACAGGATTGCTCTCTGTCACATAATCACACCATTCATTTGTGAGTGGGCTCCCATTATAAATCTTGATACTGGGTTGTTAATCGCTGAAAGATATCGAGTGCCTCATTTCATTGATTCCGCAGGTCCACAATTCTGCACTTTCCTTAGGATAAATCACTGTAAATCCCCTCAAAAATTGGAATCCTCTCTCAATTGTAAATTGACATTGCACATCGCTTCCTGTATGGCCAAGTGGATTCATTTTGCTTTGTGGAAGTGGAATGTTTCGTAGATGATCACACAATGTTGTAGCACAACATGTAAACATATACATCTATGAAAGAGTCCTTGTTGCAGTTGTTGCATTCCAGATAATTCATTTATTAACATACAGTGTTTACACACCAAAATCTACCCATCTCACCCAACCTCCCACCCCAACCGACCCTCTGGGGCTAGGTTAAGTCATCAGTTGTAAGTGAAGCAGAGCTTGTGTGCTGGGTGGCTGCATTATAGGTTGAAATGCAGGAATATATCATTTAATCTGCAATGCATGAAGATGATCAGTTTAACAAACTGTCTTCTGTTCTTTCTAGTTCAGCAGCCAGATCCTAACCAGCCCAAGGCAGAGGGGAACGAGACGGCCCCACTGAGAGGGGAGCCTCTGGGAGTGGTTACTAACTGGCCTCCCTCACTCCTGGCAGCTTTGCAACGCTGGGGCAATACCCAGCCGAAAACCCCCTGTCTGACCGCTCTGGATACCACAGGAAAAGCCATCTACACCCTGACCTATGGTGAGTGCGAACCATAACCAACTTCCAGTGCAGTGTCTATTTTCAGTATTTAGCTTGAGCACAGACCTGTATGGAGGAGCTGTGCTACGATTGCTTGTGCCTACATATCATCTCACAAAGTCTATTTAGTGAGATTTGTCCACCGTCCTCTTGTGAGGGCTGTGAAACCATTTATCCCAACAGTACACAGGTTTCCTACCTAGTGGTTGGCCAAACCCTTTTATTTGTAGCTATGCCAGAGCCGTCAGTCTTTCCTCAAGGGAGGGGAGAGGGCTGATGGATATATGCTGTTGGTGCCAAATAGACACCCTAAAAGAATATACCAAACAGGTATACTGACAGAATATATATTATTTACACTTACAGTGACTAGTTTTCAAATGAGTATTTTGGGCTGAACATTACAGTTAGTAAAACAGTAAACCGTAAAGGGTCAAAGGCCAATGCTTCCCACTACTAAGCTAAAGCTATGACTGTTAACTGATGGTCACCGCTGTACCGATAAAGTTGAAGGATGCAGAGAAAAAGGAAAATAAAGACAGCAGTAAAAATGTATTCATAGTCATGGTCAGGACCCAAAATGCCATCATATGAACAATCCCTGTAAATCCTACAACCTCTCGTAGATAGTGAAATGCTTAGTACACATGTAATACATATACTTAATGCAGTACCTAAACAGGTTAAATGGGGTTAACACTGAACAATGCCCAGAAGGCCACAAATAGAAACTCCTAGGCCCTCATTACAACTCGGGCATTAAGGGTTAACGCCACCGTTAACCCTTAACGCCTGATTCTGATTTTAACGCCTGCATTTAGCAGGCGTTAAAATCCATGGCGCTAACCCGCCATGGTGCTAATTACGCCGCCGTAATTTACGGTGAAGACTCCCAGTAAGGTATGGATATTGGCCCTGAGGCAGGAGTCGAAAGAGAGGCAGCCCCAGTCGGGCGTGAGATGCTCCGGTTGCGAGCCCGGTGCCAGCTGTGCCACCACTAAGCACAGGAGTGGGGATAAGATGGCATTGCCCCCATCCACAGGGGCCATCACTGGACGGGACTCTGCCACCCTGGCCCGGGGGGGGGGGGCTAGGGGCTGTGCACAGTGCTTCCAGAGGCCACTATGCAAGACCAAAGAGGCGGAGCTGCCCGTTCGCGCGCCCACATTACATGCCGGCGGAAGGGATCAGGGTACACAGAGACTAGACCCTGTGCCCGGGGAGATGCAGGGTGGGTTGCTGGAGAAGGTGCCCGAGGGGAGAGGATGCTGGCAGATGTGGACATGTTGCATTTTGGCACAAAAGATGACATTGGGATTATCCTGGCTGAAATCAAGGTCCTTTGAAGGGATTTGCAATGGTCCCAGGCAGACCGCACAGGATGGGTAGGAACGGTGGAGAGTAAGGTGGAGAGCTTGGGGAACACTCAGCTCAATGCTGTCATGCTCGAAATGGACCTTACGAATGACAGAGCTGGAGCTGCGCGAGGAGGAGGTGACCCTGAAAATGGCGACCTAGAGAACAGGCAGAGGAGGAATAACATCACTATACTGGGACTGAAGGAAGCTGACAGAGATACCCCATTGCAGGTGGAGCACAAGGTGCAAGCCATTGTCAACCTCTTATTTGTAGCAGAAGGGGGAAAGGAGGTGCAACTGGAGAGAGCACATCGGGGCGGCAAGCAATATAGTAACAGCCTGCACTCCGCCATAGCCAGGTTCCTGAGATATAAGGACAACGCAGAAGTTGTGGCCAGAGCACTATTACGGCAAGATCAGTCTTATGAAGGCTCACACATAGCGATCTACCAAGATCTGTCCAACTTGACGCTGCCCTGGAGAAGAGATTGTTGGGCACTCACAAAATGGTTGACTGAAAAAGGGATCAGGTACTGATGGGCGTACCCATTTGCTGTGCAGTTTGGAGTGAATGCGATAGACTACCAGATTACTTCTGCAGAGGAGGAAGAGCAGGCCTTATGCCATTTAACCTCATACACTGAAGCAGTGCCGGACCAGCAGGCGAGTTCAGCTAAAGAGAGGGGAAAGCAGGCTCCTCCCTCATCACCGGAGAGGACAGACTGGGCGCAAGTACATGCGTCTGAATGGCCAATCTCCATGTAAGGACCCTTGCGTGCCCCCACCGAGGCAGGCTGTTTAGACTAAACTCCAGAACGCAGCTACACATTGGAGGGACAGTGTGGCACCTGTGAGATTGCTGGAAGGGGGCATTTGTCTACTACCCCAGGTGGCCCTCAGTAGGGCAGAGGGCATCTCTACAACATTTGCTGTAGGTTGCAGGTTTCTGTTTACACAGTTTGTTTTAGCTACTATGGGGAGTTTTATGGGTAGCATGCGTTCAGTGCGGATTTAACCATTGGCTGCACCATGGACTATTGGATCTGAGGCGCTGGGGATTTGCATGTAAAGTGTGTGGTGACCCGAGCATTCTGAGATATGGGGCAATGGGAATTAAAGATGGAAGGAGTCGTCGTCTAGTCGTGGAACCCTGAATGTAAAGGGGATGAATTTGCCCACAAAGAGGTCCTTAGTTACGTGCAAGTTCCGTAATACAGCCCTGGATGTGTTGTTGTTCCTGCAGGAAACCAGGCAGGTGAAGGAGGAAGAGAGGCTGTTGCAAGGGGCAAGAATAGAGCAGGTTTACTGGGCATCGGGGCCGGGAAAACGAGGCAGGGTGGGAATAATGATGCACAAACAGTATTGACTGCAGGGGTGTGTGGTTATGAAACTGCTCGAGGGACACTCACTTATAGTGCAGGGATCCCTGGACGGGGTGAGGATAGTGCTGAATGCACTTTATGCCCCCAATCAGGGTCGGTCGGGATTCATTCAGCGTGCCGTAGATGACATTCTGGCCCTTGCAGAGGATCTTTTTGCCATTGGTGGGGACTTTAACTCCTGGGCGGATGGCGCATTAGATAGGAAATCAGTGAAGTGCTTGGCCGTCCCTGAAAGGGACCCGAGAGAGGGACCCCCAGGCCGTGCTATTGAAGTACCCGGTCAAGTGGCGCAGGGAATAGAGCGCTCGCTTTGACATCCGTGCAGAGCTTGCTAACGCAGGTTCGAATCCCGGCGGGGCCAAACTTAGCCTTTCATCCTTCCAAGGTCGATAAATGAGCACCACACACTGTGGGTAATAATAAGCACCGCTCAGATACCTGAGGCTTCGTAGCGGTATATAAATGCCAAATTATTATTTAAGGTGGTTACTGGGTGCCATTGTGTCCTTTTGCCGACACCCATTTTTCCGACGGGTGTTTTGCCGAAAAAAGGGTCAGCAAAATGACATGGAACCTACTGGACATGCTGAATGATGCATACAAGGGGTATACCTTTTTCTCTGCATCCCCATACCCCATATACCAGGATTGATTATCTGCTCCTGACCTGGGATCAGGGAGGGACGAGTCATCCACTGTGATATCCGACCAGTAGGATGGACGGACCACAACATGGTCTTGATGGAGTTAGACATAGAGGGATTCACAGAGCGGACAGTAGCTGGATGTGCAACGACTCCTTATGGAGGGACCCACTCTTTGCTGAACAGCTTTCTGGGGGCATTACCGAATATTTTGAGATAAATAACACGGGAGGGATGGTTTGGGATGCAGTGAAGGCCACCTGGAGGAGGATCCTTATCAGGGAAGGAGCGCGTAAGAAGAGGGAACAGAGACTTTTGATAAAGGTGCTTAGGGCAGACGTTGTGGAAAGAGAGACAGATGCACGCAGGGGGTGGGTATGATGAAGAGGTGTTGGAGGCAATACAGAAGAGGAGAGCAGAGTTGAAGGCGTTTTGATTGGGCGATACCCTATGCAAGTTTAAGTATCTTAAGCCAACATTTTACGATAATGGGGACAAGGGCGATGCAGGCCGCGAGGCTCAGAGTGCAGAGGTCAGAGAGATGGGTCACTACACTAAAGGATGCAGGGGTCCTCACCAGGGACACACCTATAGAAATAGCAGAATGCTTTGCACAGTTTTACGAAGGCTTATACGATACAGAATGCCCAGCGCAATTGCGGAGTCTGAGGAATATCTGAGGAGTGGATGCGGTTGGACTCCCAGACTCTCAAGTTGAGCTCCTAGAGAGTATGTTAACTGCGTAAGAAGTGCTGGCTGCTATCAAGCGGCTCCCTAACGGGAAGTCCCCAGGTGAGAATGAGGATGGGTACACAACAGGCTTTTATGAGAGGTTCTCGGGTTTCCTTCTGAACCATATGACTAAAGTATGCAACAGTATACTTGAGACGGGGACTGCCCCGGCTTCCTTTAGCAATGCACTAATAACAGTAATACCCAAGGAAGGGAGGGACCCTGCCTGATGCCCCTTGTATCGTCCTATATCATTGCTCAATGTGGACGAAACGTGCATTTTAGCCACCCGCCTGGAAGGGATGGTGCCTCGGCTGATACACCCAGATCAGGTAGGCTTCATCGCCGGGCTGGCATACGCAAAACCCCGGATCTTATGGAACATGTCATTGCAGAACCGGGAGACTATGCGCTACTCGGCATCAATGCCAAGAAGGGCACACCGCGGACCAGCATAGGCCGCAAGGACCAACGTGGACTACAATCTAGGTGGCAGATCTCCCCCACCTGATTCATGGGGGAGGGCACTGTCGATGGTGACAAGCGGCAATGGGCGATAATATCTGGTTGGACCCAGGGTGGGGGTGCGCATAGGATCTTGCAAAGTTGGAGTGTCCGGTGGGTAAGAGCTGCACAGATCAAGGCTTGCCCCACAGACGGGTTACTAGGGAAGTCATGGTGTAGGATAACGCTCCTGATGACTCTCTAAATTGTGACATTCCGCATCTCTGAAGGAGTATAAATTGGGAGTAATAGGGATATCCTGTAAGCAAGTTATTTTTGCTATGTTGATTAATATATATGAAAATTGAATGTCTTTTTGAAGCTCTATTGGGAACGGGAATGTGCTATTGTTGCTATTTTTTTCTTTATCTTCTTACTTTGATTTCAAGTTCTTCAATGGCTTATTTTATTTTCCGTTATCCTGTATGGGACACATCTCGTGGTCTCATTTTTACTAATCCTCAGGTGTTGCTTCAAGAAATGTAGTTCTTTTCTGGTCCTGAGGAAGGCGAATCTTTATCTATACATCGCCGAAACGTGTAGCCCCTTGTATTGGAACTATAAACACTAGAAGAGGCAGCACAGTCCATATGTTGGAAACTGCATCATACAATACGTAGACCCGTGAACCTACAAATGATTGTTTGAGGTTGTTTTCCAACAACAAATGTTAGATACAGTTAGAGAGGCATGCGTCATGAATAGGTCACCTTATGCTACCCGCTTGTCACAGGATTTTTCCCCGTAGGTAACTTGTACCTCCCCTCTGTCTATTTTTGATTTTTTTTCATATTGTATATAGAACTGTGACTATTTGTCTGATTTGTATATGTGTGTGTGTGTACACGTTTGAATTTTCGGTGTCATATTGATATACAATAAATGCCTTGCTAGGCAGAAAGAAAACATGGGTTTGACATGTAGATGTGTTTGGGTTTTCTTACTTCGGAGTCCTGGAGTATAAATTAGTATACCAGGCCAATCTCAAAATTCCATACCTGGACTTCGCATCAAACTGTGCAAAACTATAGGAATTTGCTTCCATTGGAAAAAACGTTTCCCGTCAGGACACTTTTGTGTGCATTGTACCCTGCAGGAGTGGCGGCTGAGAGCAGGGGGATCAGGCAAAAGGTACTTCCTGGTGAGCGGGGCGGAGGCTCTCTGCCCGCCGTCACTGTCTGAAGGTATGGCACACCGTGGACCAGCCTAGGCCGCAAGGACCAACGTGGACTACAATCAAGCCAGCAGATATCCACTGCCTGGTTCAGCGGGGGGGGTGGCACTGTCGATAGTGACGAGCAGAGGGGGCAGATACAATCTGGTTGCACCCAGGGTGATGATGCGCATAGGAGCTCACAAAGTTGGTGTGCCCGGTGGGAAAGAGCTGCATAGATCAAGGCTTGCCCCACAGACGGGTTACAAGAGAAGTCATGGTCAAGGATAACTCTCCTGTTGACTCACTAAATTGTGACATTGCTCATCTCTGAAGGACTAAAGTTGGGAGTAACAGGGATATTCTGTAAGTATATTATTTTTGCTATGTTTATTAATATTGAATTAAAATACATTAGTTTTACTTCTCACTAACACACCACTTTGATAGCTATTAGGTTCTCCACCTTGACCTTGCGTCATAGGCAAGCACCGTTGGCATATAGCATCTTTTCTATCCTCTGCAACATGTCATTGCCGTTTATGATGTACGTTTATCAATCTAGAACGGAGTCCTTCTCACTATAATCCTTGATTCAAGCAGCTGTGCGCCAGACTGTTCTAACCTTTGGACCACAACACCCTATTCTTTCCTTAGCATCTGACCCATACATTGCCGATGGCACCCATGTTATACATGTTTTCTTCCCTTTCAACATTTGCTGAGGGACACCCTATTTCCATATAGGAATGCCGTTGTATCCTATGTCCCCCTTAATGCATATTACTTATAATGCCAGCTAACATGCTATAAATTATGCATTTTTCATCTTCGAGTTGCACATTTGAATATGGACAAGTCCTTCTTTCACTTCTACGGGCAATCCATCCTTTACTCATACTTCAGTTCCCATGGTATCCGTACACAGAACAGTCAGTCAGTCTTCCATGACACTCACCGATGCCATGGTAATGCACTATATACTTGCAGCAAGTCTTGGTCTCCTGTTTGCGAATGCAGAACCATATTGAGTGTTATGCTCACTACGAAGGTAGTATCAGAACTTTCAGTCCCTTCCAGCTTATTCTCTTCAGCTTTAGCGCACACAACTATATCGAAAGGTCGTTCTGTGTGTTTTGAATCCTTTACAGTTGCCCGCTAAATCCTGCATTCACACTCAATCTTCGACTTCAGGGGATCACAGTAGGCAACTGCATTCTTAACATGTATTGTTCAATACGTAGATGGATGTTTTTCATATATTTTCTTTTTCTGATGAGGGGACCATCATTTTATGTCTTCCATAGTGATTTCCTCATGCACTGAACCCTTGCTATTTAGGCATGAGTTATTCTTCTGCTCAAAGGAAATCGGTAAAGTAACTTTCTATCCATCTTTAGTTTTGCACAAGGCTGATGGCTTTCTATAAACACTGAGGTATACAGTCTACATAGAGAATGCTTCCTATTCAATTTACACTGCCTGTTACTGTACTTGGTGCATTCTGGATGTATATGTCCTGGATATACGTCACTGGTGTTTGAACATTTTGGTTGCCACACATTGCCGACTGGAACTAAGACCTTTATGTATAAATATACTTCGAATGGATTGTTCTCCCACATATTCCTCATCTTAGATATATCCTTACCTTTTGGTTTTCCCTCGGAATTTATTTTCTCTTGTCCAGCAAAGGGCGCTCAACTGGAGGCTGCGGGGTCGATGTCCCTCGGCGGCATCCGTCGAGTGTCGACGTCATCCCTCGTATAAAAGCCTCGAGCGCGCCCGTTGGCCTCAGTTCTGTTTTTCCGTTGGCTTTGCTTCGGATCGAGTAAAACCGCGCTTCAGTATTTCGTGACAAAAAGCGATGTCGTCTTCGAACCCTTCCACGCCAAAGACAGGCTTTAAAAAATGCCTAAGATGTGGAAAGAAAATGTCTTTCACGGATCCACATAAGAACTGTCTATGGTGCCTCGGCCCTGACCACCAAACGGAAGACTTGGTTCGTGCCAGTCGATGACACACAAAGCCCTAAAAGAGCGCAGAGGTAAACTGGCGATGGGGGAGGGTGTTTCGAAGCCTACTTTAAAAAAGAGACTCGTACGAGTCTTCAAAATCTCATCGTAAAAGACATTCGAGAAATAGATCGAGGAAATCTTTTTTGTCTTTGAAGAAAGGATGGCATCAAATCTTCGGAAGAGGTTATAACATGCCCATCCAAACATGACTCTCCTAGGAAATGTGAAGCCTTTCGAGTATCAATGTAAAAAAACCTTTGAGAACGCGGCCCAGACCCCCTCAAAAATAGCTAAGGAAGACCATGCTCCTGCTCACGAAAAAGGTGACCGAGGAAGGTCCAAAACAAGAAAGGCTCATAAAAAGACGTTGAACGTCATCGAGGGATTCTTCTCGATCACCTCGTAAGAAACATCCTTAGGTGCATAAATCGAAGGCAGAGGGAAACAAAATGGCGTCGAAAGATCATACGCCATCGAAGTAGAAATCAGCGCCGTCGAAGACTTCGAAGCTCCTCGAGTCGACAACTCACTCGAAGGAAGCTACGTCGAGCTCGCGCTCGAAGACTGCGAAGGTTCCTTCGACGGTTTCCACGGCTTCCTCGACAATTACATCGAGATCGTCGAAAGTTCTTTCAACGATATCGAAGGAAGTGGTTAAGACTACGGCGCCATCAAAGCTTTCGTTGACACCCAAGCCTCTATTGAAGGAAAGACCTGTAATGCTGGAAAAGGTTTTTCAACCTGAGAGTCGACATGAGTTTTTCAGAACCATGTCATCCATATATGAGGGAGACTCATCAGAACAAGAGGAAGTGACCTCTGCTGGTGTTAGATATGGTACAAGACATGTCCCAGAGGAATTAATTGATCCTCAATCAAGAATGAAATACTTGCAAAAATGTTTGCAAACAGCAAGTGGCCTGGATGCTTCTCCAGAGTATGAATTTGACAAACCAGACCCATCAGAACAAGTGGATACGAGTTATAGAAGACTCATGGGCAGAGTTACAGAATTTATGGTGTGGGGTAGGAGTTCATCAGTCATGATGATGACATGACCGATATATTATCTGGAACACCCCAACAAGACCCCGTTTTCCCCTTTCACATTGCATTACAAAGCAGGGTCAATTCTGCATGGGAACATCCTGAAGCCATAGGGGCTGTGAATAGAAAGTTTGTGGCAAAGCATAGACCTTGTACATCTGATCCGGAATACCTCAGTAAACATCCATCTCCGGAATGCTTAGTAGTACAGGCAGCCACTTCCACAAAAATTGTGGCATACCCTACAATCCCTCCAGATAGGGACGATAAAAAAGTGGATGCATGGTCTAGGAAAATCTTTACATCGGGCAGTATGGCTTTGAAGTCTACCAATGTAACCTGTTCTTTAGCAAGGTTCTCTTATACCCTGTGAGACTGTATGTCAGCGGCAGCTGAACACATCCCAAAAGGCGAAGAGCGTGATGGCTTTCTAGCTATTATAAGGGATGGAAAGGAGGCTTCGAGAGAATGCCTTCAATCAGGACTGGACACAGCTGACCGCATCAGCAGGTCCATGGCAACTAGCACAGTGCTACGCAGATTTGTGTGGCTAAGAAAATCTGGGTTTGCTCCTGATGTGCAATCCAGACTTCTTAATATGCCCTTTGATGGCTCGAGGTTGTTCGGTAGCAAGGCAGATGAAAGTTTGGAGAAGCTACAGACCTCCAAAGCGGCAGCAAAATCTCTAAGTGCCGCTGTAAGACAACCTCTGCAACGCCCCTACACAGGCTCATCTTCCTGGAGGGGTCGTCCTTTTCGTTATTATTCCTCAATTGGAAGAGGAAGAGGGCAGGCCAATCAAAGAGGTCAAATAAAATTTCCTCGGGGAAGAGAAAAAGGTGCTAGATCAGCCCCAGCAACGGCATCTGTACCATCAGCTGCTGCTGCAGCTGCCGCAAAACCACTCTGAGGTTTTGACCCACAAGACCCCGGTGGGAGGCAGGATCTCACAGCATCTGAACGAATGGCTGGGCATTACTTCAGATGCTTGGGCAATGGAAACAGTACCCCAAGGTTACTGCCTTCCTTTTCTAAAGAAACCTCAGAACCATCCTCCGGAATACAACTCTGCCAAGCATCCGGATCCGCTCCTGTTCCAGGAAGTTTT
Organism: Ambystoma mexicanum; assembly: GCF_040938575.1. Lineage (NCBI taxonomy): Eukaryota > Metazoa > Chordata > Amphibia > Caudata > Ambystomatidae > Ambystoma > Ambystoma mexicanum. The sequence goes on along the minus strand of NC_090931.1, from coordinate 901,009,764 downwards.
AACCCTACTACAGAAAGGTGCAATAGAACATGTACCTGTAGCAGAGAGAAACAAGGGTTGGTATTGCCCATACTTCCTTATTCCAAAGAAAGACAGAGGACTGAGACCCATCTTGGACTTGAGAAACTTGAACAAGTTCCTAAGGAAGGACAAATTCAAGATGGTCATACTTTCTCAGATCTTTCAGGCTCTCCAACTCCAGGACTGGTTGGTATCATTGGACCTTCAGGATGCTTACTTTCATGTGCCAATACATCTCAAGCACAGAAAGTACCTGAGGTTCGCGATTGGCAATTCTCACTATCAGTTTCGAGTTCTGCCATTCGGGTTGACCTCCGCCCCAAGAGTTTTCACCAAGTTGATGGCGGTGATGACAGCGAGTCTCAGAAGAGGGGGGATTCATGTCTACCCCTATCTGGACGATTGGATGATCAGAGCACGTTCTCCAGAACAAGCCCGGGATCACCTGTCCAAGACCTGTCACTTCCTTCACAAACTAGGTTTTTCTCTGAATTTAAAAAAGTCAAACATGATACCATCACAAAAGCTGCAATTTATAGGAGCAGTCCTGGATACCTGTTCGGGCAAAGCCTCGCCTCCCGAAGAGAGAGCTCACCACATTCTGCAGATGGTGACAAAGTTTTAGAATGCCCAGCATCTTCTGGCCTTCGATTATCTCAGGTTGCTCGGTCTGATGACATCCTGCATTTTCCTGCTGCCAGATGCCAGATTGAGAATGAGATCTCTTCAATGGGCTCTCAGAACTCGATGGTCTCAGTTCTCAGGGGAAATGTCAGATCTACTGCAAGTCCCAGCCCAAGTAGCACAGGATCTTCAATGGTGGGCTTGCAGACATCATATCTTCAGAGGAGAATTTTTTTGGCAACCATGGCTGGAGATAACAGTAGTGACGGACGCCTCACTCGCGGGGTGGGGAGCCCACATCAACGATCTGACAATCAGTGGACGTTGGTCTCCATGGGAGTCCAAACTACATATCAATCTCCTGGAGTTGAGGGTAATCAGACTAGCGCTGAAGGCCTTTCTGCCCTCTGTACGGGGAAAGTATGTTCTGATAATGACGGACAACACAGTGGCCATGTACTACCTCAACAAGAGAGGAGGAGTACGGTCACTACCGTTGTGCAGAGAGGCGATGCAACTCTGGTTCTGGGCAATACGAGAAGGGATCTCTCTATCGGCAATTCATCTAGCCGGAGAGTGAAACACAACAGCGGACGCTCTGAGCAGGCAGAGCACAGTCTCTCACGAGTGGGAGATAGCTCAGGAAGTCATTCAAGAGATCTTTGCCCTTTGGGGAACCCCTCAAGTGGATCTGTCCACGACCAGGGTCAACCGGAAGTGCGAACTGTACTGCTCAAGGGAATTTCCCCCGAGAGGAGCTCTGGGGGACGCGTTTGTGGTGGAATGGGAGTTCCCACTACTGTACACGTTTCCTCCAATCCCTGTGATCCCTCAAGTAATCAGGAGGTTGAGAAAGTTCAGGAAGACCATGATCCTAATTGCTCCGGATTTGGCCAGGAGAACGTGGTACCCGGACCTTCTCGACATGTCCATCTGCCCTCCAATACGTTTTCGAAGAAGAGAGGATCTTCTCTTGCGACAGGAAGGTCATGTTCTCCATCCGGAGGTCAACACACTCAACCTTCACGCATGGCTTCTGAAAGGCTGAGATACAAGGATTGGGACCTTCCGGATGACGTGATGGAGATTTTGCTTTCGGCCAGAAGGCCAGCAACTAAGTCTCTGTATCGGTGTCGTTGGAACAAGTTCAGTAGCTGGTGCAGAGAAAAGAATGTGGACCCTTTTCAGTATAATATACCCACAATTTTATCTTTTCTGTTACATTTGGCTAATCTGGGGCTTCAGGTTGGGACAATAAAGGGATATTTAGCAGCGCTATCCATCTTTAAGCGCTCTTCTGAAGAAGAATCTTACTTTAAAATACCTTTGATAATTCAATTCCTAAAAGGTTTAAATAATGTTTTCTCCCCCCCCCCCAATACCTTTCCAGGTTCCAGTGTGGGATCTAAATCTTTTTTTTTTTTTAAAAATGTATTGTACATTTTTTAGTTTAGTTTACAAAAAAACAAACTTTTTATTACATAGTTCCGTATGTCCTTTTCTTGACAGTCCATCATGTTGCTGCTTGTTAGATCTGGCCAAAACCTCATCAGATTTCTGGCAGTATGGAGTCCATATAATTTATCACTGCACACGTCAGCCGTGTATTTGTTCCAGAGATTAAATAGCTCCACCACTGTTCTAAGTTGTTGTCTATTGGAGCATAGCTTGCAAGATACTTTGAACTTTAGTAGCTGGGCATTCAATTATCAGATGTTTGGCCGACTCTGCTGCATTGTTGCATTATCTACATTGATTGTCAGTGGTGTCAGAGTTGCGCCTCATCATTAGAACTGCTTTTGGTCTTGTAGAGGTTGAAGCGCAGTCTCATGAATTGATTACGATGATGTCGTGAAGGGAATTTACATAAGTACTTAGGGGTTTCGTCAAGGCCATTTTTTTTTGGCATTTTTATGACAAGCTCTTCCGTCAGATCTGCAGATCGCATAATCGCGAGCAGTTTTTTTCCCCACATGCTTATTAGATCCGACGTGTTAGTGTTGGAGCTTTTTTGTAGGATTTCATAAGGGCCAGCTACTGGAACCATTCTCCTTTTCAGCCATTGCTGAGAGACTTCCACTGTGCCGTATAATGACTCTATGTCGAGTTCATAGCGGATCACTGTTGAGAGGTTCTGTAGTAATCGTAGCACTTTCCGCCAAAATTTGCCCTCCAACTTACACCAGATGTCTGCAGGTATGTTCCAACCACCTTCACTGCCAAACGTTATGGCCGGTACGACTTTTTGTAAGTAGAAGGAGAGTAATGGTTTTAACGTGAATTTGCCATGTGCAGCATGAAGTTTCAATCCTTGTAAGGCGAACATTGTTATTCGCGTTAACAACTCTTGGGTCCAGTTCCATTCATGTATTGAGGTATTGAATTGCACTCCTAGATATCGGATGGAATTTGTAGCATCTATTTTTTCATTGTTTGAGAACCAGCTGAAGTTTTTTTTGCTTCGGGGGCATCCACCGATGATTGACATAATCTTTGATTTCTTTGTGTTTATTAGCAGGTCATTATTCTTGCAGTACTTTTGAAGTGCGTCTAATGATCGTTGCAACCCAATTTGTGTGGTATCTAGCAGGACTATGTCGTCAGCGTATGTGAATATTACATCAGATAGGTCTCCTTTTGCATTCAGTCTTACACGGAAGGAAGTGTTAGCATGTAATGCTATGATAGGTTGCAGTATCTCCAGAGGGCATGCCCATGACATTAATTTCCTCCATAGTTTATGGCGGTTGATGGTATCAAAGGTTTGTTTCAAGTCTAGAAAGGCAAGGAAGACATTTTTCCACTCTTCATGGATTCCAGTTTTATGGTGTTTAAGATTATTAAATTCACTTCTATACCAACCCCCTTAGTGAAACGTTTGACGTTTGGCGATTACCTTTGCCTGCTCGGCCCAGAACGCTAGTTCCTTTTGAAGAAACGCAGCAAACACTTTTCCTATTGTATCAAGGAGCGTGATGGGCCGATAGTTCGTCGGATCGTTGCGGTCACCCTTTTTGAAAATGGGCACGACTATTGCCGTACTCCAAGATTCAGGTAAGGTCTTACTCGATGCAATCCTCTCGAACAATGTGGATATGAACTTTGCCCATAAAGAGCTGTTTGTTTTCAACATTACGTTAGAGATGCCATCTGGCCCTGCAGCTCTGGAGTTTAGTTTTTGAATGGCACATTTTATATCCTCCAATGTTTCAGCAATGAGCCAGTTGCAGGTAATTTAAATCTCTGGTATTGTGCATGCAATGCTCTGTGAGTCGAAGACGCTGTATAGTAGGAGACCCATCTTGCATAGTTTACCCCGTTTGCCATGTCGTAGGCTGCTTTTACTGAGCCGGTGTTGATTATTTCCCATAGCAGTCTCGTGTCTTTTCGCATGATGAGCTGCAACATGGTTTCCGCTTGCTCCTGGTCACGCTTGGTATTAAATGCTTTTAGCCAATTTCTATAATCGAGCGGTCGCTTTTTCATTTGGGTGGCATTTTCTTTTCCTTTCTTTATCTTTGATAAGTCACTGTGCAATTGTTTCTTTGCTAGGTAGAGGGTTGCACTAAAGAAGTGTCTATTGAATATTTGATGCGTCCTTTGATTTGAAGTTACCACTCTAAACTGCATCAGGAGCGGGCTATAGTTGATGTTTGATGCCGATGTAGGGATTGTCACGTATTTTTCAGTAAACTTGTTCAGTTGGTTACTATTAATTCTCAACCTTGATCCTGAGTGGTTTGTTGTTACAGGTTCTGTGTATTTGGCTTCAGGACTCGGCATCACCATCTCATACCACGTCATCACTAATGCATCATGATCGCTTTTTGTAGTTTTTGCTGTTGTCAAGTGAGTGATTTTGCTTTTTAGATTTCTGGACACCCAAATCTAATCAAGTGTTTTGGAACTGGATCCACGGTGCCATGTGGGTGCAGCTGGGATGTCTCCGTTTGTGCATCCATTTAACATAGAGCAGTTTCTTATCGTCATCTCCTTCATCCAGCGAGCACCTCTGTCAAATAATTGATTGCTTATTGGTGTATTTGTTTTGTTGAGTAGACTTTGCTCCTTGAACCAAGAGTAGTTTAAGTCACCACATATAATTATTATTGGATCATTGTAAATGATTAGACATTCATCAATTAGTGCAGTGACAGTCGCTATTAGTTTGTTTTGGGGAACCATCGCTGGATTTCAGTACACGTTATTAGCAGGTAATACTCGGGACCCCCGTTGGTCGTGGGGAGTTTTACTGTAGTCGCTTGAGTAAACAAGTTTGGATTTACAGCTTTTACAATGGTCTAATTTAGATTGTTTTTAATCATCGTGATGAGCCCAGCAAACGGTCGACAAAGCTTGTTCTTACCCGCTGTGTTAAACAGTACTGTGTATCCACTGCTTGTTGGTTCATGCCTAAGCCAAGTTTCTTGTAGACATACGAGCGTGCATTCGTCTAATTGTGGCAATTTCTCTTTGAATAGGTGGGCGAAGCCTCTTGTGTTCCAGGATGCCAAACGGTGAATAACAATCTTTCCAGGGATCTTATCCTAGTGATCACATCTCTTCTGCCCTTGAGGGTAGATCTACATCTAGTTTTAAAAATTCTCACATGTATTCCATTTGAGCTCTTACATTCTTGCCCTTTAAGGCTCCTTACGTTAAAAACAATTCTTCTTGTAGCATTGACATCAGCCCACAGTGTAAGTGAGTTGCAGGCGCTTTCGAGCGGACCTCCTCACACCATCTTTTATAAGGACAAAGTAGTTCTTAGGGTTAAACCTTCTTTTCTGCCAAAAATTGTTTCGGATTTTCATCTGTTACAAAAGATAACTTTGCCTATATTTTACCCTCCTCCTCATGCAAGCAAGGAAGAGGAAAGACTTCATAGACTAGATCCCAGGAGAGCTCTTCGTTTTTACATCTCAAGATTTGCAGTTATTCGCCAGTGTGATCAACTTTTCGTGGGATACACTGGACGTAAACTGGGCCTTCCGGTAACAAAACAAACTTTATCCAGATGGATAATTTTAGCCATAACAGAATGTTATAGATTGGCACGAAAAGAACCGCCTGATGGAGTAAGAGCTCATTCGACCAGGGGCATGGCAACTTGTACAGCATTAAAAAGGGGTGTCCCTGTGCAGGATATTTTTGCAGCAGCCACATAGTCATCTATGCACACCTTTTATAAAACATTATGCATTGGACTCGACTTCTTCTCAAGGGGGTCTGTTTGCAAAATCTTTACTACATTCTGTACATGATTAGAAAAGGATACTGTACTCTCACCTCCAAGACAAAACTGCTTTGGGAGTCTATCTAAGATGAGGAATACATGGGAGGACACAATCCATTCGAAGAACAAGTTACTTACCAACTGTAAGATTCTTTCGATTGGTTGTTCGTCCCACGTATTCCTCATCGACCCTCCCATCCTAAACCCACAGTACAGTTTACGTGTATTACACTCTAAACTCTTTTAGGGCTTGGGTCAAAAGAGGCATACCTAAAACGAAGTAAGATCCATGGACTATATTATACGAAAAAACAAAACTGAGGCCAACGGGCGCACTCGAGGCTTTTATACGAGGGATGACGTTGATACTCGACAGATGCCGCTGAGGGACATCGATGCTGCGGCCTCGAGTGGAGTGCCCTCTGCTGGACAAGAGAAAACATTTTCCGGGGCGAAACCTAAAGGTAAGGATATATCTAAGATGAGGAATACTCTGAGGCTTGTGGAATCTGCTTAGATTCACATGCTATGCATTGGCCGACATCTAGTGGAAGCTGCAGAGTATTACAGTTGTTGTTTTCGAAATTTAAAAAGGGATGTCAACAGGGCCTGCCAGTAACACTGTCCCTAGTGTGACATCCACTGTACCCATGGCCCTTCACGCATCGAGGTCCCTCAGATTGTTTTTTTCCGCCATCATGAGCGGTCGCTTCTCACGGAGTACAATTTCAGCTAACGCCATTTACTTTGACAAACTTTAATAATAGTTACTCTTCTTGTCCTTTTCAACCGCTGTGTCTCGACGCTGTGAAGATTCACACCGAAAGACAAGACGAACCGTTGGACGACGTAACTTGGACGGATCCCTTTCGGCCTTGGAAGGTCCAACAGGCCTATGCCCTTACAGTAGGGAGAGTGGGGGGCCGTCATTACACAATGTATGTTTACACTTCTTTCCGTTGTCACCCTGCTGCCTGCCCCAAACATGGATAGGACACTTTTTAAATGTTGCCCATCCTGTAATAAAATATTCCTGTGGATCGATAAGCAGAGTGTACAACCTGTGTCTTAATCGGGACCACGACGAAGGGCACTGTCGAGCTTGCAAGATTTTTTGACCTAAGACACTTAAAGACTGTAGGACAAAACGTTGGGCCCATCCCACCATGCAGGCCGAGGCCTCCATTGAGGGAGCTTCCAGCACTGGCAGCGACGTCGTCTTTTTGTACGGCGAGGGTGACTGGGAACAGCCACGTTCTCCAGTGCTAGCCCCCGACCCTGGAAGACAGATCGGCGGAAATGTGTCCAACACATGCCAAGATTCGGCGGCTAGGGGCAGATCTGTGGATTCACTGTCCTCTGGGCACACGAAGTCTCGATCCCCTCATGACAGGCCCCATAAGACTAAAGATGCCACCCACAAAACCCCTTCTGCCGAACATCGAAGGATGAGGCGGGAGCCCTTTCCAGTACGGAAACTCAACCTGTTTCGTCTAAACTGGCAGGGAAGCCGAAAGAGTCAGGACTTCCTCACCTTATTAAGAAACATGTCCCAAAAGACCTAATTAAAGCTTCTAGCTCAAAGAAATCATCCTCTAAAAGCTCCAATCACAAGGATAAGCAGAAGGACAAGGAGAAGTCCTATAAGGACAAACCTCATAGTAAGGAGCTTACCCCTAACAGAGATACTGTTCAGGAGACTGATGAAATCATACAAGAGGATGGGGAGGGTGATAAGGATTTGCCCACACCCCTCACACCTGCTATACCTACCCATGGGGTTATCCCCAGTTCAGCCAAGTGGTCAGCACAGGACATAGAGTAATGTCCAGGTTGTCTTTCTTTGCTAACTTATTTGGAGGGCCTACAAAATACTCCCCACCCCCTTTACCCCCCCCCCCCCCCACACTGGACAGGCTTTCAATTCTCAGCTTTTGCCTGCAACTACTCAGCCCCATCTGTCATCCCAGCCATCGAATAAGAGATCTCTCATCCCTTCTGATCTCTATGATATGCCACTGGCAAAAAAAGTCCTGCACCTCTACTGAAATTCGATATACATGAAGAGGCTGAGGGGTAGCAATAGCATGATCAATACTATGATGAGCATGACGATGGAGATTATAACAATAATGAGTCTGAGGTCTATGCTATGGACTCTCCAGTTCTGCAGGACCCCCCTTTACCTGATTCCCCTGTGGCTAGAGAAACTTTTCCTCCCGGCACCATCTGATCCCTTATATATAAGGGGACAGCTTAAGCCGGATTCACTGGTGGTCACAACTACCCGGAAGAGGGCTGGTACACCCTTAGCCTCTTCTGAAGCTCCACCAGACAAGGAGAGCAAGAAGCTCTACACCATGGGGAGGAAGGTAGCAACTTCTGCAGCATACCAAGCTGGAATTGCCAACAATTCCCCACTGTTGGCGAGCTACGACTGCACTAAATGGGGTGAGGTTACGGCCCTGCTTGATTCTGCTCCAGAACCTCTTAAATCAAAACTTTCCCTTGTAGTAGCCGAAGGCAGAGCCCCACCGCCAGCAGTCTACTTAAAAATAACCTTGATGCGGCAGATCATGCCGGACGCATCATTGCAGAGGGCACTATTCTCAAACTACATGCCTGGCTTCGACAGTCCGGGTTCAAACTGGAAACACAAGCAACCTTGGGGGTGGGGCCAAGCCTGATTTGCATATGGTCTTTCCTCTTCTGTAATGGCTTGGCAGGCAAGGAACAGTGGTCTGGAGGGTTGCCCAGAGCAATGCCAGTGGTTAAGATTCATTCTAAACCTTCCAGCCATCACCTCTTTGTTTTTACCTTGCTCGATATGCCAATAGAACCTAATGTTTTATTTGGCAAATCAGTGGAGGTAGCTCTGAAGTCAGGCAAGGAGGAGTATGACATTCTGAAGTCCCTTGGCCAACTTACCAACAGACAGACTGGACAAAGAGGTGGAAACAATTTTTGCTGTTTTCGCGGCCAGAATTCACAAAGAGGCTCCGGAATAGGGAAAACCAAAATACAAGTAGGGGGACGAATTGCAAACTCCACACATGGGAGGATATTACAACGGTCAACAGTAGCAGGAGGTTATTGTGCAGAGCTCCTGAAAACACCATCAAACCTCCCCCGTGCTGAAGGAAAACATCAAGAGAAGAACAGCTCATCTTGATGGAAGAGGTCAACGCGCTACTCGTCAAAGACGCTATCGAGATCCTGCCGTCCAACGAGGTATCCAAGGTTATCTATTCAAGGTACTTCCTTGTTCCAAAGAAAGATCTGACCATGCGCCCAGTGTTAAACCTGCGCCCTGCAAACACTTATTTAAAGCCACAAAAACTCTGCATGACAACACTACAAGAGGTAATTCCCAGATTAAAGAGGGGGGATTACATGGCATATTTCAATGCTCCCAGCGCACAGAAGGCTCTTGCGGTTCAAGTTAGCAGACCAGCACTACCAATTGAAGGTGCTACCCTTCGGAATAGCCTTGGCTCCAAGGGTATTCACCAAAAAACTGGCGGTGCACCTGCACAAGGAGGCAATCCCAGTGTACCCCTACCTGGACGACTGGCTGATCACAGGAGAAACTCCCCATCTTTGCAAACAGAACACGCAAAGAACCATAAATCTCCTTTTCCAATTGGGCTTCTCAATAAACAAGAAAGTCAAGTCTTGTACCAAACGCATTAAAACAGTTCCTAGGAGCTGTATTAGACACAACGACAGGCTTAGCCTTTCTGTCCATGCAATGAGTACAAAACATGCTTCGGCAAATACCCCAGTATCAAGCCGGTCTCCAGATAAGCGTACGCAAAGCAATGCAGTTACTAGGCATGATGGCATTGTGCATTTATCTGGTCCCACACGCACGTCTGCGTATGCAACCAATGCAGGAATGGTTGGCGAAACAATGGTCTCAGGCAAGTGGTCAGTAGGACGATCTAGTGGTCATTTGGCCTACCCTGGTTCAAAACCTACGCTGGTGGTCGAGAGAAAATCTGTTAAAGGGAAAACCCTTCCATGATTTGGAAGCGCAAGCAATTGTCACAACAGACGCGTCACTTTCCGGGTGGGGGGCTCATTATCTTCAGCACACTAGTCTGTGGATACTAGTCACGGCACAGAACCATATCAACCTACTGGAACTACTAGCAGTCTTCAGAGCACTGCAGGCATTTGAGTTGCAACTGACAAATTAGTTCAGATTCTAACAGATGGCACAACTGCCATGTTTTATATCAACAAACAGGGGGACACACACTCTCCAAATCTGTCCAAGTTGGCTCCGAAAATATGGAAGTGGACAGAGGATCATGAGTGGCAGCTAGACTCAAACGTTGTAGACCACATCTTCTCTCGGTGGGGTTAACCTACACTAGACATGTTCGCCACAAGTGAAAACAAGCAATGCCCAGACTTCGCGTCGAGGTTCCCCCAACCAGACTTCAAGGGGAACACCCTATGGATGAGCTAGTCGGGGGAATCTGCTTACGCCCCCCCCCCCCACACTATTAATAAGTAGGATAGTGAACAAGATGCACAGAGAACAGATGACGCTCATCCTAGTTGCTCCTATGTGGGCGAGACAACCGTGGTATCCATATCTGTGCAAGCTGACCTAACCAATGTGTTAACCCAACATGTTCGACTCGGGATGAGTTTTTAACTCTATAAAACTCCACCTGGCAGCTTTATCAGCCTATACCACCTCTCAGAGTAAAGTATTGTGGTGGAAAGTAGCAGTCATTAAAGCATTTATGGAGGGAGTAAAGAGGCTTCACCCTCCGATTTCTAATCCCCTGCCAGGATTGTATGTCAATGTAATACTAGCAAAGCTCATGGGACCCCCTTTGGAGCCTATGCACCAAGCGAGTCTTAAAGACCTTACCTACAAGACTGCCTTCTTAGTGGCTATTACTTCCATAAGAAGAATCTGTGAATTACAAGTATTGTCCGTGCAGGACCCTTTCTTTATTATCCATAAAGATAAATTGGTTTTATGTACTCATCCTAGATTCTCAACTAAATTCATTTCTAAATTCCACGTGAACCAATCCATTGAGCTCCCGGCCTTCGTAGCCAACTAGCTCGGCTGGGGTCAAACTCCGCACACTAGATGTGCGGAGAGCGGTTCTCTACTACGTAGACCAGACCAGGTTGCTTAGAAAAACAGATCACCTGTTTGTCTCCATAGCAACATGGAAGGGAAGGAGAACGCATTTCCAAGAATGCTATCTCCAGATGGATAGTCAGATGTATACAATTATGCTATTCATCAAACAAGACCCTGCCTTTCACACCAAGAGGTCACTTCACACAGAGCACAGGAGCTACCCTGGCTTTTATCGCAAATGTCCCCTTAGACAGCATTTGCAAAGCAGCTACATGGAGCTCAGTACATACTTTCACTCCGCACTACTGCATTGACACACATTCCAAAGCAGATACACAGATGGGACAAGCGGTTCTAAAACATCTATTTGCCGCTGTTCCTTCTCACCACCCACCACCTTCTCTTAACACTGCTCGCTAATCTATGCATAGCATGTGATCTTAGCAGATTCCACAATCCCCCAGAAGGGATACATTACTCACCGTAATCGTATTTCTGTTGCTTGTATCTGTTTAGATTCACATGCGCCCACCCTTCTTCCCCTGGGAGAAGGTGCATAGATGTTACGTGAGCTTTCTGTCTTTATATGCTTGGATACAATTGTACTCGCATTACACTTCATGCAACCTCATGTCAGAACAAAACAATCTGAGGGACCTCGACGCGTGAAGGACCATGGGTACAGTGGATGTCACTCTAGGGCTAGTATTACTGGCACACCCTGTCGACGTCCCTTTTTGAATTTTGAAAACTGTAATACTCAGCAGCTTCCACTAGATGTCGGCCTATGCATAGCATGTGAATCTTAGCAGATACAAGCATCAGAAATAGGATTACGGTGAGTAATGCTAGAAAGAATCCTCACCAAGCTTTGCAAGTAAAGTATATGGCCCACTCTGAATTTTTTTTCAAAGTTTGGTGATGTTTGGTCAAGGGGGGCACAAAATTTCTTTTTTTCCCATAGACGTAATGGGGGACAAAATGTCTGTCGCGCCTACAGCCGAAACCGCTGGACGGATTTTCACCAAAATTTGCAGCAGGATGGCAGCTTGGTCCCGAAAGCGTGCTTTTGTTCATTTGGTGTAAATCCATCCAGTAGTTTTCTTTTAAATGACTAAAACGTAAGCCAAAAACTCACTTCCCTTTACGGTCCGCGGATAGGCCTCTGATTGGCCAGAAAAATTTGCAGACTTTTGTGTGGTCCGCGGACATCGGGACACGGCCGCTGATTGGGTGGTGAGAAAACGTGAAATGCGTTGGTTTTCCTGAAACGCTCACCATCTTGGATTCGCAGACTTTTTTGGGGTCCGCGGACAGCACGGCGAAACCATTTTTAAAACAAAAAGCAACATTGCACTTGTCAAACTCAACAATCAATCTCTGGGGAGGTGGGGGGGGAAGGTGAGGATGGGATATAGCCATAAGAAGCCAAAACAGTCCCCAAACACTCCAGATGTCCTGGGGGCAGTCCTGTGGTGTTCGCAAACACTTCAGATGTCCTAGGACATCTGTACCTGGTTCTGCATTACAGGGTTGGGGAAAAGCAGTTTTTGGATGGCTTATAACATTTGCGCCACTCGATGAAACTGCATGTAATTTTGTAATTTTATTCTAGAACTAATCTTGAATGGTTTTGCAAAGCTTTGTGCGATTCTGTCAAGATGTGGCCAAATTAGAGGGGGGGGGGTTCCCAAAATATTGTAAAAGCATATAAATGTGGTGTCATTTGACAAATCTGCGCAAAAATTGGCAAAACCATTTTGGATCTAGATATAAATGGTTTTCCAAAGTTTGGTGGGATGTTCTCAAGAGGGGGCGAAATTAGAGGGGGGGGTCTCAACATTTTTCGATGGCTTATACCTTTGTTGCTATTTGACGAATGTGGACAAATGTTTTGAGAAAGATTATAGACCCAATCTTCAATGTTTGTGTAAAGACTGAATGGATTTTGTCGAAAAGGGGCTAAATTATATGACTATTGTATGTACATACATTTTGGCACTTTTTAAAAAATAAAACATGGGCGGATTTCGAGCAAACTCGTAAGGAGCATTGACAAGGACATTAAAGCATGGTTTTGCAAATGTGTCCCGTGTTTTATTTTTTGACAAGTGTCATAATGTAGGTACAAAAAATAGTCATATGCCTTGGGTGACTGAGGTATAGCCTGAGGCCGTGGGCAGTAGCCAGATTGTCTGGGTCATGGAATAAGGTCATGACGCAGACAATCTGGCTACTGGCCATGACCGCTAGGGACGGAAAATGGTGTTAAAGTGGCTATGTCTACCTGGGACCTGCTATGTGGTAAAGTTATTCGAAGGTAGGATGGGTTTGAAAGGGAAAAAAGGTGCTTGTGGTAATACGTTCATAGGGTTTTGCAGTCTGCCATGGCAACAGCAGAGTTGCTGTCTACGGAGCCACGCCTTCTCTTTCCATGTTGGCTGTCCTGGAAGAGGATTTTTCTTCCTACAGCGGGATGCTGTGTCCCGCTGTAGCATCCTGGATTCCCGCTTTGGGAACAAGGGGTGCTAAGGGCTTTTATCTCCCATTTCAGGGGCTGCAATAGACGATAATGGTCTGTAGCCCTCCTTATTTATAACGCGCCAAAGCCCGCCGACATCAGGCTGTGTGGTTACAGTATTTGTTGAGGAAGATGAGGTGGAAGAAGACAGCTTACTACTTGCTGAGAAAGCAACAACCTTTCTGAGAGCATTGCAGTCATTGGATTTGGTGTTGCGGCGCATGCAAGTGGTCCTGTGGAGTACTGTTCAGGTAGTCTGCGACTGAGTACAAAATTGCACTCTGTGCATTTCACTTTGGTAGCTTTAACCTTTGGTACACTTCCAACAGAAGCAAAGAACTGGCACACCCATGATTTGATCTTGGTGCTAGAAGTAGGCACTTCCTCTACCTCGTCTTCTTGGTCCTCTTCATTGTCTTTGAAAGTACTGCACTTTTTTTGTTGTGAAGGTCGTTCAGCTGGTGGTGGTGGTGGCTCTTGTGGAAGAGGGATGGCAATAACTGATGCCATTTTTAAGATAAATAGCAGTTTTGGTAAAATTCTTCAAAGTATGTACTGTGTAGTAGATTGGTAATGGATAATGATTATGAAAAGATGTAGGAGGTGTGCAAGGGAAATTTTGAAGTTGAAAGTTCCTAGATCAGTAGAAAATGCAGTTCCCAACTGTCTTCGAAGCACGGATCCGATCACGAAGTGCAGACGCCTTCGCGAACACGTCACCATGCCGCGCGGAAGCGTATGGTCACTTGGCACTGTCCAGAAGGTCTGCGATGAAGTCAGACGTTCCCGGATGTCTACGGATGCAAAATTATTTTAAAAAGTTGCAAAAAGTGTATAGACGTGTTAAAAATGATGCTACAAGGTGGGGAAATGGCAGAGGTTTAAGGTGAAACTTTGTAAATTGGACACAAATATTGCTATATTGGCTAAGTATGATATTATTAAGTTGTAGGAAAATAGCATGCACTGGTAGAAACCCATGAAATTCACTGAAAAAACTTTGTTAAAGGGACGTTATGGTTAAGTTGCACTAATAACCTATGAAATTCAATGGAAAAACATTGTTACAGGGATGTTATGGTTACAGGTAAAACCGAAAAACCTCAGAAATTCACCAGTTATGGTAAGCTAAGCAACCATAACTCGCGCCACCACCATGCACTGCTAAAACTAACACCCAGGACATCAAAGATGACATCACAAACGGACGAACTCAAAGGCCGCAACAGGCGACCGAAAGGCGTTGGCCGGGGCCCTTGCCACGAAGGCCCATAAGAAAAAGGCTCCACCAGTCTGGACCTGTCCGGGCCAGAAGGGCTATAGACTTATCTGACATCACTTACGAGACTGTACTCGCTACCTACTGTGCCTCGCAATCCTATACCGCCCCCACCTTCTGTTTGCAGGTAATAACCGTGCTTCTGACATTACTGTATCATGTTTTTGCTAGATTCCTGCATTTGTATATTTGCATAGTATAACTAATGTAAGCATTTCCCACCTTGCATGTCCTTGTATGCCGTATGCCACACTTTGTAAGCTGCATACATGCCCAGTACACTCTGACTCCTCTTTGTGTTGCTTCTACCTCTAACTACGGCTTGTATTATTTTGTCGATCTGGTCACGCTCGTGCCTGCACGTAAAACTGGCCTGATATTGCTATCACCTGATCCCAACTAGCTGGGTGGTGCACATTACGATATCTAGCTGTTGTACTATAGCACCTTACACTGCTCTCTGTGACATCACCACGCATCACACGCGGAGCCGAATCAACGTTGATGTTACCATTATGTATTTACTGGCCTGTAGACTTTTAAACAGACCGGTTCACTGTCCTAGACAATTAGTTTAACTTGTCTTCCTGGGTGCTCTCCCCCACACCCCCACTGGACGTGGCACGATCTTGCAGCATACATTACCTTAATTGTATAGCTACTATTGCTGCTCATCTGGCTCAATTATACGCCTGTACCTCTTTAAACAACATTAGTCATGCTAGAGACTCCCACCAAGCTTGTTGCCGTATTAGCGTTACTATGCTAACTTATTCCACCTAAGCTTGCAGGCTATACGTCAAACCACAAGATTATACCTCTAACACCTATAGTTGGTTACAGAACCTTTGACAATATGAATATCACTCCTCACCTGAGTACTAGACCACTACCTCAATCCCACATAATTAGACCTACGTACTTCCGGCCGCTGCTCTTCTCTAAACAGGACAAAGGGACTTCGGCGAACCGTATAACTGAAATACTACCTAACCCTTTGACCCCCCCCACCCTACAATGGATTCAGCATTTGGCCACCAGGCCTAAAACCTAATCAACCCTGCCCCACCAGTCTTAGAAATCTTAGGCTAGGATCTAGACTCAACAAACTCTCCTTACCTACTGTGGCCCTTTGTAACTCACTGTTTCCTCCAAAGTCTTGCAAATTGAATACTAAACATAAACCTAACATAGACTCCTTGCTGCCATCTTCCCCCTCACTACAGCCTTGCCACACCAAAGGCTCAGAAACCTACGATCATCAAAGGTGCCCTTATTAATGCTAGATCTTTAGTTGCCCACGCTATTGATAATGCCGATCTCATCGCTAATCAGCTTGACTTTATAGCCATCACAGAGACCTGGCTTCACCCAGCAGCAGGTCCTGCCCTGTCCTTTGCAATTCCTGAGACCTTCTCCATCCATAGACAAGATAAAGAAATATCCAGAGGTGGGGGCATCTCCTTCATTGCTAAATCTAACCTGGGTATGAGAACCATTCAGCACCTACCTTTCCATTCTGGTGAACTCCTCTCAGTTAAACTACCCCTATCAGTCTGCCGTACTATCGCTATGCACCTCATTTATAGGCCACCTGGCCCCATCTCAAAATTTGAGGAAGACCTAACTGCTCTTCTTAATACTAACTCCAAACCTGGCTCCCAAATTATATTACTTGGGGACTTCAACCTTGGCTTGAATGACCCTAACAACGCCAATGCAACCACCCTTGCTAATACCATTTCTGAGGCTGTCCTCACCCTCATGTTCAACACACCCACTCATAGTAAAGGCTGCACTCTGGATTGGATTGCAGACATAAATTGCTCGACTTCTATAACTTCCATTGAGCCTTGTGCTTGGACGGATCACCACTTGAGCTCCTTTAACAACCAGGATAACCTGCAAAACAACTCTGCTACTGCAGAGCCCCCCTTCCCCCCAGCCTTAATAAGAAATAAAAGAAACATTACAGTTGTTAATAACCTTCTACCTCTCCTCCATCCCATTACCAATACGGCTAATCTTAACACCGACTGTTAGGGAGAATTCTCAGAAATGTGCTAATTCCTCTCTACCTTAGAGACCCCAAGCAACTTTGCTGGATTTTAGGACTTTCATTGTTTACCTGGAGAGAGTGAGACCCTTTTGTCCCACTCTGTTTAAATGTAATTTGAACTCTGTTTCTTTTAACGTATAGAGTCTGACAAACTCCATAGGCATCATCTTTTACATTGTGTCACACAGCAACTTTAGTGCAGTGGCACAGGGAAGTCTTTCAGATTTCCCCAGGTTTAAATACCTTTTTCTTGGATAAACTACTGGTGTCAAGAGTAGTTAAGTGATATTGACTTTACTTAAATTTGTAACTTTCTACAATAGGGTGCTGGAGTGGTTACTTGGTATCCCCTTTGTCTAGCTTCTCATGTAACATTTTTGTTACCCTTTCCTCGATGAATGGCTGGTGGCAGTGGTTTACTTTTAACTACCGTGGTATGCATTTACCGCGGGCTGCGTTCGCAACTGCAGTAATGCACCCAAGGGTGCCACTTTTGTCAAAATGGCACAGCCTTCTTTTTTTGCCATTTCTTTGTGGAAAGGTCCTTCTTGAGATTTACTCTCCGTGCCAAACCAGGTTTCGTCCCTTGGTTCACTTTGCCTTTGGCGGGATTCACGAGTGAAGCCCGCCTCTGGCTCCAGGGTGTCTGGCAGGGACAGGAAGCGAGGGAGGTGCCAGAAACTCCCTGTGCTTCGTCTCCTCAGAGACAGGAATGCACTCTTAGGTGATTGGTCGGCTGGCTGACCGGCAAGGACCAGCCACCCTGCTCGTGACTGACAGCTATGCTGGAATGAATGGGAGGAACCTGAATAAAAGGCGAGGCTTTTTGGCTTGGAAGGGAGAGTCGAACACTGGACAAAGGAATCCGAAGAAGAACTTGGAAGTTCTGCTGCAACTCCCGGACTGTTAGTTTGCCCGGTGAAGCCCTGCTGCTGTGCTGAAGCTCCGAATTCGCTGCAACCCCTTGAGTTGGTGGGACCAATCAACTCCAAAGTAAGCCCACCAAAGGAGCAGGGATACCGAGGATTGTCGTAGCAAAGTAGTGCATGCCCAAGGAGGAAGGCACCTATTGAACTGTTCCCTTCAGTCAGACCTGCAAAATGATCCCAAATGAAGACGAGAATGCAGAAGAAATAATCAAGGAATTATGTATGTGCAATGGCTTGTGTTTTGAGAAACTCCGTAAGGAGGGACCAAAAACTGCAAGATGTTTTTTCCAGGATATCCCGGCATGGTGGGATTGTCATTCTTCCCAAATCAAACAACGCTTGTTATTAATGGGCAAAATAATCACAAGATTGCATGCCTGGAGGCATGCCCTTTGCTAAGAGAGCTGTGGATCGCAGCATGTCACTTAATAAAGATTGATTGTCTACAACAATGTAAAAGTCTGGAAAAACTATCTTTATTGCAATACAATTAAGGCGATTGAACATTTGGAGGAGCTAACTCTGCTTGAGACAGTGTGGTTGAATAAAAATCAAATTGGGGGTTGCATGCACTTCATAATTTAAAGGAATTAAATCGAGCTGGAAACTTGATACACGCAATTGGAAATTGCTTGGATCCAAATGAAAACCTTGAGACATTAAACCTCTCTGGCAAAAGAATATGTTCATTTAAGGAGCTTACACATTTGGCTAGGTTACCTCATCTGAAGGATTTGGGGCTGAATGATCCTCAATATATCTCAAATCCGGTCTGCCTGCTATACCACACATGTTTTGTATCATATGCCTCATCTTCAGAGACTTGACAGATATGATGTGGACAGTAAATTAATTAAAGATGTAGCTGAATGTACCGTTATGAAAAAGATGATATACTATAACATGCGTGTAAAGACTATACACAGAAATTTGAGGGAGAAACTTGGAAAAAGAAAAATGTAAACAACAACAAATGCCAAAAAGACAGATAAAAGTCATCATCTTTGTCATAAAAAATCTAGAGCAAAATGCAGATGAATAATGTTCCAATTTCCATCAACCAGGATCTGGATCAGCCTAAAAATGAAACCGAACAGCCAGGTGAACATACTGTGGAACCTGAAGACACAGACATCTCTGTAAGAAATTGAAATTTTTGAAGAACAGGATACAATTCTGGACTACAGCACTTGATGAACTGGAGGCACTACACCAGAAGGATGTTACGAAACACAATGAAAAGTCTGACCTGTTGTTCCGGTTCCTGCTGACAGAATTGGAAACAGTTGGAAATGCTCGTTTTGAAGAGGGTTCACCTTCGGATGCTTGGTTTAATTCCTGCTGTGACCTAATTCTATCCCGTTTTTGTGCTTTGGATTTTCAAGCATATGGCATTACTGGAATAAAAATAAATCGCATAATTCGAGTCCACAACCGAATTTTACAGCAAAAGTTTGATGATAAATTTCAAACGTTTTTGGACAACGAAGAAGAAAACGTTTTAGAAAACTATAGGAAAATGCTGGAATATCTGTTTTGTGTGTTTGATCCGACGTTGCCTTTTGGGAAGAGAGCTCTTGAAAATACTTGAAGATGGGTTCAAGCAGACTGAAAATGGCAAGTTGCATGACGAGGACAATACTGTTCTGCTTTCAAACAGCTTAGGTTTATGTGAACGTTCCAAGGCAGAATTATTTAAACAAACCAAAAAAGAAGGGAAAAACGAGCATGTGTGGCTCGTTGTGGCAAAAACCTTCCTTGGACATTGTGTTAAAGCGTGTGAGAAAAAGCCCATCATTCAGTCTAACTACCTTTCTGCTAATTCAGTCTTCCGGCCAATGAAGAATGCACAAAGTACTACATCTATCACCAAAAACGAAACCTGTGCCTCCTTGAAACTTGGAAATTGTGACTGCAATCTACGTCAGTGTGAGTGGTTCGTTTTCGATCATGATCTTGTCCTGCCAGAATACATCATTGAATTGGAATACAGTACACAGGGTAAATCTCAGTACTTGTTTTCTACAATAACTAAACTTAGTGCTGAAGCAGTGAATGAAGCTGTGGAATCCGAAGCTATGTCTTCTGAATTAATCAAAGATGACAAAGTGCTAAACATGGAACCTGTGTTTAAGCCGAAACCTAAAATTATCAGCCTAGATGAAAAGACAATACTTTCCTTGGCCAAAACTGACATTTGTAGCCAGGTAGAGGTGCTGAATTTGCATGCGAATGGCCTTAATAAATTGAAGGACCTATCCAACTTTACATCAATTTGGAAACTCATTATCAGCGTTAACGAGTTCACTAGCTCGGAAGATGTGTCCTATCTGCCTAATTTGGAGTATTTGGAAGCAAGCCACAATCGTGTAATAACACAGGAAGGATTTAAAGGCTTGGGAAAGCTAAGACACTTGGACTTGAGCTGGAATCAGTTGAAAAAACCAAGGCAGAAATTCAGTCCTTGCGTAAAAGCACTTCAAAACTGCTAAGTCTTAACTTGGAAAACAATCCCTGGCATAAGCCAGCTTTGGTGTGTTTGACTGCTATTGGCCAGCTAAGGACTCTTACTTGCTTAGATGGAGTCCCTATGTCTGACGTTGAAAATGCTGCAGCCGTGCATTTAACATCGGGATCAGGAATTACTCAGGGATTGTTGCTGCTCCATTCCAGAACTGATGAAGCTAAACCACAATGCCTTAGTTTATCATGTGCTGCCCAGATTCTGACTCAAATTAGCAAAAATATAGTGGGCATATTAAATGATTTTGATACAATCTGTTTTGCAAAGATTACAACCTTAAATCTTGATGGACAAAATCTCTCCAGACTCACAAATTTGGAAAAACTGGGGAATTTACGCTGGGCCTCATTCAGCAATAATTTTCTAACCACAATTGAAGGACTGGAGAACTGCACTCATTTAGAAGAACTCACATTAGATGAGAACTGCATTCCACAACTGGAAGGTCTTTCCAATCTAACAAGACTGAAGCGATTGAGTGATAATAATAACCAGCTCACATGTCTGGATCTGCAAGTTATTGATGGCCTGTCTCATCTCCACTTTCTCTCATCTGAGAACAACAGTATCACTTTTCTCTCTGGTTTGCAGAAAGCATATATGCTAATTGAACTCTACATTAGCAGTAACAGAATGTGCACTAACCAGGAGATCTATCATTTAAAACATTTGAGCAGTCTGGTTATTCTAGACCTGTATGGAAATCTCATATCTAGAATTCAAGATAATTATAGATTGTTTGTGATCTTCCATCTTCCACCTCTGAAAGCATTAGATGGAGTGGCTACATCCGAAAGTGATCAAGCAAAAGATGTTTTTGGTGGCAGACATGCATCAGATATGATTGCTGAAAAACATGGACATTCGGACTTCAACGATTTGAACGAGATCAGCTGGACAACATCTACCATCAGAACAGTGGATCTTGCACCAGTAGTCCAGTTCAGGAGTGTACACACTGTGAATTTGGAGCACAATAATCTCGGCTCTTTCAGTGGCTTAATATTCCTCCCCAATATCAAGATTTTGTGTCTGAATCATAACCACATTGAATCGATACTACCACGAGTATAGCCTCAAAATTACATGACGAACAGGCAGATGCTTCTCCAGAAAGTGACTTCTAGTGGCTACGGCCAGCAAGCTGCAGCAAAGGGAACCGGAGATGCGGTTTGTGGTGAAACTATGTCTCCAATAATGCAAAGTTTAGAAGTACTTTACCTAAACTGCAACGGAATAAGTAGCTTACCCTAACTGCAACTAGGCTGACTTAAAAATCCCTATTTTTACAAGGAAATTAAATCAGCCATGTTGAAGGATTGGAAGACTTAGCGCATCTGCAAAAGCTGGTGTTGAATCATAACCGCGTTAAAGTGATCACTGAAGCCTTCTTTTCTAAGCAGAGAGGCCTTCAGGAACTTCATTTAGAGGAGAACAGACTGCGAGAACATAACAATTTTCAGCATTTGTTACAACTGAAGAAGCTCTTTCTTGGATTTAACAAAATTCAGGAGACAGCAGAACTAGAGAAACTTGAATCGCTGCCTTCCATTTCAGAACTTACTATATTTGGAAATCCTATTTCCTGCAAAATGCTCCATCGTCTGCTACTTGTTTATCGATTGCCAAGCTTGCAAGTTCTAGATGCCATTCTAGTGAGCATGGAAGAGCGATCAAGAGCCGAGTTTCATTTTATTGAACAGCAAATATTTCCCGTTTCAACTCCAGACGGAGGACTTCCTGGTTCAACGTCGGTTCTGACTAAGCCGCCTCAGGTGCGGGTTACAAATCTAAATCTTTCTGGAGCAATCCCCCATTTGCTTGGATCGGATCTAGTATTTAATCAACTGCACGAAGAAACTCTGGCAAATGAATCAAATAAACAAAAGAAATCAAAGTTTCAAACTGTTATGGGCCCAGTAAACAATCCCAGAAGCATCCATGCAGAAATAGCCTATCGGCAACTGAGAGGAGGTCCACGTATATCCCCAACTTATTTGGCACAGCATAGTGGCTCTTTGAGAACTGCCCAACTGCATTCAAACAACCAAGAACATGATGGCAGATTGCCAAACAATGGACATTCTAGACCATCTGGAACATAATTGAAGTAAGCCCACCTGGACATCCTCTCTGAGCTGGTTGAAATTCCACTGCAGTTGCAGTTGGAACCGAATAGCCAGGGAGAGGAACACCAGTTTGTGTGCATTGCTTTTAAGTTGGCCAAGAGCTCCTGGAAGATCCTCTGGACTCCCAGGAAGCAGGACTGACCGAGTCTGAGCCACCTCAACAGTGTGCTGGACCACAGATGCAAGGAAAGCCCATCTCGACAGCCAACAGTCTGCGGTGTTGCTATTTGCTTAGATGCGAGGAGCTGAAACCGCAAAGTGCCACTGAATAGAAGTTGGTCCTTTTCTGTCACCGATTGTCCTGTTGCAGTGCAGGAGTCCTCCAGACGTCCTCCCTATTGTCCCCACGACTGAGGCCCAGGGACACAGGATCTGCAGAGCTGCTCAGGAACAGAAGCCAGCCAAAGCCCTTTCCTTCTAACCAGATGTACTGTGCAGTCTAAGAACTTGTTGTATAACTGCACTTGTTATCAGTGGAGACTTGTGGTTGCTTCTTTAAAGTTGCTGACAGCTTCTTTACTTCACAAGACTAAACCGCTTGTGGCCCTACTTTGATTTCTTCTTTTCTACAAAGACTGCTAAAACATTGTGCAAGACTTTTTCCTACCTCTGGGAAGTGCTTCAGCTCACCTAGACTTTTGCCCAAATTGACTTTGGCCTAGCCTGGCCCCCTGAATGACTCTTCTTCCCTCTGACATTGTGTTTGGTCTTTCTTCCAGGAAGGGGTAAACAAGCTTTGCATGGGGGGTTTATTAACAGTAGTATATTAATGTCCACAGTGTCCTAGTTACTAAAGTCACCTGAGGGTGTAGGAAGTGTCTGTCATCCCAAAAGGATGCTTACTGATTTAGAAGTATTAAGAGTGTGTATTTTGGAGTGTATTTGTGTGTTACTATTATTTTGCCCCTTCTGAAGAAGGCTTACTCTGACTGTTAAATTAATAATTGTTTAATCAAGAAACCCTGTGTGTAAGGGTTTATTTGAATACTTGTCACTGTGAATACCCTACAGCTCACATTGACCTCTCTTGAGATCAGCCTGGCTGCTCAATCACGCTATCAACCCATGTAGTGCAGACTTATTCCAAAGGTTGGGTTCCTATTGCCAGGAGGTCTGGGTTGTTGTAGTGCACCCAAAGGGTACTGCATACAATCGTTCCCAACACCGACCCAACAGCCCTAGTTGACTTGTACAACACGACTCTTAACCAAGCTATTGATGCAATCGCACCACTCCAACTTAGCAAAGAGAAACCACAAGCTCACCTGAATTATTGGTTTACTCCTAGCCTCAAAGCTACACGTAATGAACAAAAGACACGTGGAAACCCTCTGGAAAAGCAACCCTTCAGAGCAGAATAAGAACAATCTCGCTACCCTAGCTGCTAGATACAAAAATGAAATTCTCCAAACCAAAAAAGACTCCTTTAACAAAGAATTACAAAAGCTAGCTCTAGTACTAGAGAATTGGAGTCCCCTGAAACCCCTAATGACACGTGCATCAAAAATCAAACTTGGTGCACTAATATCCAAGACGCCTTGTGCAACAAAATATCTATGCTCAAAGATAAAATTGCAGCTAAAAAAACATCACTTCTACAGAATGTCCTAAAGACACAGGAAGCCATATCTCAGGAAGCCCCTGATAACCAAACTAAACCAACTAACCAGTTTAAATGTGCACCAGTCGCTATCTGTGAAGTCATAAAGATCATTACTTCACTCAAAACATCTAGATGTCTAGGTGACTCCTGTCCTGCGTCAACAATCAATGAGGTAGCTAGGGACTTAGCTCCTTTTGTTACAACTTTAATCAACTCCTCCTTTGACAAGTACATAGTCCCTACTAATCTTAAAGACGCTTGGGTTCTTTACCTCTCAAAGAAACCAAACCCATTATTCCCACAAACTATAGGCCAATAACAACTGTACAGTTTCTCCTAAAAATATTGGACAAGGCTGCATATCTCCAGATTCAAACCTTTCTGGAGACTAACAACGTACTTGGCACCTGGCAATCCGGCTTTAGACTGAGACACGGCACAGAAACAGCCCTCATCGATTTAAAAAATCAAATGGACGATCGGAAGAATAAAGGGGAATTATCCATGCTTCTCCTGCTGGACCTATCCGCCGCCTTTGACTTAGTGGTCCATAAAGTCTTATGTAACCATCTTATCTCCGCTGCCCACTTCTCGAAAGAAGCCACCGCATGGATCCAGTCGTTTCTAGACAATAGATCTGAGAGTTTTCTCCCCCACTGCGTCAGCAGACCCAGTTCCGGTTACCTGTGGCGTCCCCCAGGGTTCATGCATCTCCCCTACCATGTATAATATATTCACAAAGCCTTTATTTGATATCCTTGATAATCTGGGTGTCTCCTACACAAACTATGCGGATGACACCCAGATTCTCATTCCTATCTCTGGGGACTAGAACACTGACGTAGCATTGATTAACAAAATCTACCAGATCATACAAACCTGGATGGCCACTCGTGGTCTATGTCTCAATGACGATAAGACAGAGCTCTTACTCATTCGGTCAACTAATAAACTCAGCAAACTTAACCTATACAATTCATTCATCATCGATGGCCAAAAAATGACAGTCTCAAAAGAGGTCAAAACCTTAGGCTTCTACCTGGACTTTGCAGTGAACCTGAATAAACAAGTTAATGCTATGGCCTCTGCTACTATCTACACATGTTAACTTATCTACTCCTGTAAACCTTTCCTGTCTATAGAGTGTGGCATCACACTAACTCGAGCCCTTATTTTGTCAAAGCTAGGATATTGCAATGCTCTATACATTAGCACCAGTAAATATAATATTAGCAAATCCTCCAAAACAACGCCTTAAGAACGGCATTAAGCATCCCAAGGACACAGCACATTTCAAACGCCAGGCGATCCTCGAACTGGCTAGCCATTAAGGACAGAAAAAAGCTCAAATACTTAAACCTCACTAATAAATGCCTCACTAATAAAGCGCCAAAATACTTAGTCGAAACATTCATTAAACACACCTAGGAACGCCCAATCAGAACCGCGCTGACTAACAGCCTCAGGATTCCTAAATTCAAACTTAAGAAAGCAGTAGGGAGCAGCTTCACAGTCTTGGCATCCCAACTCTGGAACTGCATGCCTGACTCCCTAAGAGCAACCCCTCATTTCAAACATTTAGGAAATAAGTTAAGTCATGGCTGTTCTCTATTGATCACTAAACCGGCCTCTTAACCTACCTGATAGACCTTCCCACTTGGATGATTTCTTAAAATCACTAATTCCTTTATAACTACTCATCTGAGGTCACTGCTATGTATATTCAGTCTGTTGTAAACACCTTATGAATATCCTGTACTTTTCTATGCCTACTTTTATAACCTGTGTTGTTAGCCATTGTCACTGCCCATGACATATGACCTATAATGTAATTATTTACTGATGGTGCTATTGTTCGCCTGGGATGTAAATAATTCTCGACCTGCTGTAAATGTCTGCAACCTGAAACTTGTTATGCGCTCAGATACCTCATGGTTTGGAGCGCCATATACATGAGTAAACAAACACAGCCTGCGGTAGCGGCCGTGTAGTTATGGTTAAGTTGCTAAACCCATAGGAAGAGCACTTTTTGGGTGGCTTATAACTGCGCTCACCCTGGACGAATCCTCACCAAACTTTGCAGAAAAAAGTATATGGCCCACTCAGAATTTCTTTGGCAAGGTTGGTGAGGTTTTGTCAAGGAGAGTGCGGGGGCGGGGGGGCAAAATTCTTTTTTTTTCCATAGACCTAATGGGAAAAAAACTTTGCTCACACCTACAACCCAAACCGCTGGACGGATTTTCACAAAATTTGCAGCAGGAGCGGCGGCTTGGTCCTGAAAGCATGCTTTCGTACATTTGGTGTAAATCCATCCAGTAGTTTTCTTTAAAACATGCTAAACGTAAGTAAAAAACCCATTTCCCGGTTCGGTCCGCGGACAGTCATCTGATTTGGCCAATTGAGCCATGTGAAGTCCGCGGATGTGACGTGCCCGCTGATTGGATGGAGAAAAACGTGAACTGTGTCCATTTTCTTGAAATGCCCACCATGTTGGATTCGCTGACTTTTGCCAGTGTCCGTGGACACCGCAGCGGAAAAAGAACCAAAAACGCAACATTGCACTTGTCAAACTCAACAAACCATCTCTGGGGAGGTGGTGTGGAGTGGGGGGTTGGGATGGGATAGGATATGCCATAAGAAGCCAAAAAATTGGTGTTTTCATCTCCCGAAAGTCTGCGACACCTAGGACATCTGTGCCTATTTCTGCATTACATTGTTCGTAAAAAGCAGTTTTTGGATGGCTTATAACTTTGGCTCCACTGAATGAAACTGCATGTAATTTGGGAATTTTATTCTAGACTTAATTTTGAATGGTTTTGCAAAGTTTGATCGGATTCTGTGAAGAGGGTCCCAAAATAATGTAAAGGCTAATAAGTATCGTGCTGTTCGACGGATCTACACAAGTTTTCAAGAAGATTTTAGATCGAGAGATAAATATTTTTCTAAAGTTTGGTGGGATTTTCTCAAGAGGGGGCCAAATTAGAGGGGGGTCTCAACATTTTTAGATGGCTTATAACTTTGTTGCCGTTTGACGAATGTGGACAAAAGTTTTGTGAAAGATTATAGACCCCAACCTTCAATTTCTGAATGGATTTTGTCAACTGGGGGCTAAGTTATGACTATTGTATGTACATACATTTTGACACTTTTGATAAAATAAAACATGGGCAGATTTCGAGAAAACTTGTGTAAGGAGCATTGGTAAGGACATTAAAGCATGGTTTTGCAAATGTGGCCATGTTTTATTTTTTGACAAGTGTCATAATGTCGGTACATAAAATAGTGATTTACCTTTGGTGACTATTTAGCCTGTGGGCATGGGCAGTGGCCAGATTGTCTGGGTCATGGTATAAGGTCATGACGTGGACAATCTGGCTTCTGGCCATGACCGTGAGGGAATACAAAATGGTAGTAAGTGGCCATGTCACTGGGACCAGCTATGTGGTAAAGTTATTCGAAAGTAGGATAGGTTTGAAAGGGAAAAAAATATGTGCTCGTGGTAGTATGGTCATAGGGTTCTGCAGGCTGCCATGGAAAGGGAAGAGGTGCTCTGTACGGAGCCCCGGATTCTCTTTCCATGGTGGCCATCTTGGAAAATCCTTCCTTCCTACAGCGGGATGCCGCAGGCGTCCCGCTGTAGGAAGAAAAATCCATTTTATTGCACCCCGGGTTTCCGCTTTAGGAACCAGGGGTGCTAATGGCCGTTAGCCCCCATTGCAGGGGCTGCAATGGAGGATTATGATGCGGAATCCTTGTTATTTATTTATAACGTGCCGAAACTCGCAGATGACAGGGCGCACACAGACACACTTCGCTTGGGCCGATAACTAGGGCTGCCGGGCTGTTATCCTCTGGAATGGGAGATGAATGTCACATTATTCCCATTAGCATAACACAAAATGCTAATGGTAATGTTGGAAAAATGTATTGAGTCTGTACTTTACTGAGAAATGTAAAGTAGATGGAGTCTATAAAACATTTTTTTAGTTCTATTTTTTAACTGTGAAAGGCGGTTTGGTTCCTAAAGGAACCTTTCTTTTTAAAAAAAAAAAAAAGGTTTGCAGGAGAGGTTAGAACGTAAGGTAATGAGGGAAGAGGCACGAAACACTAATATGGAGTGGCAGGTGGACAGGGAAAGATGTTGCGCATGTGTTTTCTAAGGTAGTGGGCAGTGTTTCTCATGCTCCTTGATTAGAGCTTCAAACAAACGTCGAAAATTACTTCCCCCTACAGAGTGTTGTGTTGCAGTATATACAGAGGACTGTTGTCTTCCAAACATATGGATCAACAGCCTCTTTTTTTGCTTGCAAGGTAGATGGTGGGATTTTGTGTACCACAGAAGTAGGCTGTGTGGTTACAGTATTGGTTGAGGAAGATGAGGTGGAGGAAGACGGCCTCCTACTTGCTGAGAAAGGAACAACTTATCTGAGAGCATTGCAGTGGTTGGATTTGTTGTGGCGGAGCATGGAGGTGGTCCCATAGGAGTACTGTCCAAGCAGTCCGCGACTGAGTTCAAAGTTGCACTCGGTGCATTTCACTTTGGTACACTCCCAATAGTGGTAAAGAACTGCCACACCCATGATTCTTTCTGGGTGCTAGGAGTAGGCACTCCTCTACCTCATCTTCTTTGTCCTCTTTATGGTCTTTGGAAGTACTGCGTTTTTTTTGTTGTGTAGGTCCTCCAGCTGGTAGTGGCTCTTGGGAAGGAGGGATGGCACTAGCTGATGCCATTTTTAAAAGAAATTGCAGTTTTGCTAATATTATTCAAAGTTTGTGCTTTGTACTAGATTGTTAATGGCTAATGAGCAAGTATAGGTGTAGGAGCTGTGCAAAGGTACATTTTGAGCTTGCAAGTTCCTAGATCAGTCAAAAAATGCAGTTCCAAACAGTCCTCGAAGCATGGGCCCGATCACGAAGTGCAGACGCCTTCGCAGATACGTCGTCATGCTGCGTACAAGCGCATGGTCACGTGGCACTGTCTGGAAGGACTGTGATTACATCAGATGTTCGTGGACGTCGACGGAATAAAAAACAGTGGGAAAAGTTGGAAAAAGTATATAGAAGTGTTAAGAATGATGCTAGAAGGGGCAAATGGCAGCGCTTTAAGGTGAAACATTGTAAATTGGACAGAAGTGTTGCAATATTGGGATAAGTATATTAGTAAGTTGTTGGAAAATAGCATGCACTGGTAAAAACCAATGAAATTCAGTGAAAAACCTTTGTTAAAGGGACGTTACAGTTAATTTGCACTAATAGCAACCTATCCATATTATGGTTACAAGTAAAACTGAAAAACCCCAGAAATGTGCTAGCTATGGTAAGCTAAGCAACCATAACCTGCGCCACCACTGTGCACTGCTAAGACTAACTCCCATGACATCAAAGATGACATCACACATGTAATTGATGACATCACGGATGACATCACATGTGCCTTTTTAGTTTTCATGACCAGCTTCCACAATGGATTGTTATTATAATGTTGGCAGAAAACTATCAGAGATCATTGGGATAACTATCATGAATGAGATACATAGTTCATTAAGCAATGCATTGCTATAAACACCATTGCATTACAGATCCAGTACATGAGCCTACTCATGTAGAAACGTAGGCATTGTCTGCAGCATGCACCAAAGAGGTGCAATATTCAAAATCTTGCCATGTTGGATAGAAAAATGATGAATGCTTTTGTTTCAGAGTTTTGCGTACTGTGAAACATGTAATAAGTAGCTAATAATGCCTCACTCACTGCATAATTGTAGTACTACACACAAAACATAGAGAGACCACAATGCATACAAATATGAGCATATACGGGGAAAGTAAAGTAAGCAAAAAAGCAGTATTACCAGAAAGTGTTCATAACCTAACTGATTATCTTCATGCACAGACATGATTGCTGCGTCTCAGGCTTGCTTCTTCCCCTATGTATATGTATCATATGATGTGACTGAACCCTAACTAAATTAGTGAAAATACATATGAGACGGTTAAGGTCTACAAATATAGTACCTTTTTACATTTTTTGCTCCTGACCGTCAGTGAAAGAAACCACCTGGCCTGATCAGTAAACATAAACAGAGGGAGCCAGGCATGTGATGTCATCCGTGTTGGCATCAATGACATTTGTGATGTCATCTTTGATGTCATGGTTGTTAGTCTTAGCAGTGCACAGTGTTATGGTTGCTTAACTTACCATAACTGGTGAATTTCTGTTTTTTTATTCTCGGTTTTACCTGTAACCATAATAGGGATAGGCTGTTATTAGTGCAAAGTAACTATAACGTCCCTTTAACAAAGTTTTTGCACTGAATTTGCTAGGTTTTTATTAGGGCAACTGAGCCATAATGTCCCTTTAACAAAGTTTGTTCTTTGATATATTTAATGTTTTTGTCTGTAGAGAGAAATGCACTCTTCCTTGCAGAAAAATGATGAAATGAATATTATTTAGATTTTCTGTGAATCTTTGGGTTCTAAGAAAGATTTTTTTACATTGGTGCTATAGTTCTTCAAAATTATGACGCTATAGTGACAGATTGTCATGTCATATTGTATTTTAGACTCTTGAAATTGCACCTAATGAAGGGAAATGGAATCCTGAAAGAATTTTAACCTATTGTTGACTGAATCATTTTTATTGTTTTTCTTGGAAAATGAATGAATGAAATATGTAAACATTTGATATAAATCAAACTATTTATAATCATATTGGCTGAATTGTCAGTTCAAAGGTGTGCAGGGGATTGGAGTATCCAACACTCTTGGATACACTTTTATTTTTACATTGTATTTCCAACCTCGTGTCAAGTGCTACCGCCTCTGCACCCAATATTACTCTCGTTTAATGTGAATTGTTGGTCTATTCAGATTAGAATTGAATGTGTGAAGCTACACTCAGTTGTTCTTTAGATGGTCAAGGATAATCCCATGAAAGGGTGGCTCCAGAATAAAATTGACCAATACACTTTGAGCTGCCCCCCACCTTCTACACGCCACACCCGGAGAAAGGAAGGAAGGAAGGGAGGGGGTGGATGCGCAGGATACTCATATTTCCCCTCACAGATATAATGGGGGCCAATACGGAAATCCAGAGGCTGCGTGGAAGAAAGAAAAAATTGATGGTCTCTAGTCGGAAATATCCTTCTTGAGGCAGGACGTGCAGAAACTCACCTCAAGGGTGGGAGAGGCAGTGCAGTGCAACGCATCTCGACCCAGAGGACAGGACGCTCTCGGACGCTTGGAGAAACCAATGGCAGTAGTCTCGTACTCATCTGGAACAAAGAGCGGAGGACAGGGAGGGCAGGTTGCTACGCAACAATCTCTGCATCCTCTGGGTGCCTGAAAAGGAGGAAGGGCCTAGCATGGAGCTTTTCTTGGAGAAATGGCTGGCAGACCTGTTCGCCCCGAAGAAGCTTCTCAATTGAGGGAGCGCACAGGATTCCAACAAGCCTCCCTGTCCTGGGGGCAACCCCACATACCATTATTGAACGACTCTTGAATTACAGGGATCAATTCACGTTGTTGCAGATGGTGAGGGCCACCGGCACGATTACTTATAATGGTCACAGGATAGGATTTTTCCCAGATTACACCAGGGAAGTTCAGAAGGCCTGTCAGTCTTTTCACTCATTAAAGAAAAAACTGATCTTGCTGGGGGTCAAGTACGCCCTCTTCTTCCCTGCGCAGTTGAAGGTGTATCATGAGGGGACGGTGCACCTCTTCAATAGCCCTACAGAAGGTTGGACCTGGCTGGAAGGCCCCAGGCCACCAAAGGAGAGGCCCTGGCCGCAGGCGGCAGAGGGGTTGGCCCTACTCTTGTTCGAATCACAGACCTCGGAACAACCCGCTGGCTCAGATACTTTGACGCTGAGCTAAGTGCTGGGTGGGGCCTGGCCCAAACACAGTTGTATCACAATGGGGTCGCTGTCTAGAAGTGGTGCCCGGCAGGGGGCGGGGGTGAGGCTAGCAATGGCTGTTTGAGCAGGCACTCCGCACATGGTTGATTATATTTCCTTGTGTCAGTTTGACGTGGGATTAGGGTGACGGATGCTTCATGTTGGGGGGCGTACATGGTATGGGGGGCCAAGTTTCTATTGTTGATTGGTTCGCATGTCTTGCTTGAGAAAGATATGTATGGTCACGGGGGGTACACCGGCTGGAAAGGTGTGTGTGGCTAATGACGCAGCTTCTTTGGGATGACCGCTCATGATGGGAAAGGCTCGCTGACTTAGAATGTAAATGGGCTGTGCTCTAGCGTAAAACCTAGGCTATTACAACTTCCTATTAGGCACTCGCCCGACATTTCGCTGCTCACAAACTCATCTATACGGGACAGAATGCAAATTCTTTAGAATACCCAACTACAAAATAGCCTTTCATGCTGGCTTCTTGAGGGGCTCTCGGGGGTACTTTAATACTCCTGCACAAGAGGGTTCCATTCCAACTCAGAGGTACGATTCGACTCCAGGGGGAGAATTATTCTGGTGCAGGGCGGACTGTGGGGGGTTACCTGGGACATAGTGGTGTTGCATGCAAACCCCCCCCCCCCCTTCGTGCTTGACCTTCTCACTGACCTCCAAGCGCTAACCCTCCAAGACCAGGCGGACATATGGGTGATGGGAGGGGTGGGTGCCTTAACGAGGTGATGGATCTGGGTCAGGACAGAACTCACATTGGAGGCAGTAGCCCTGATCTTCCTACTAAGTTGTGCTACTTCGCCACAGCACTGGGTTGGTTGGACACATGGAGGAGGCTGCATGCAGCAGAACGGGGTTACTCCTTTTTCTCAGGGGTCCTCGTCTCTGTCACGGATAGACTATTTCTTTGCCCTACCCAATATTGCCCACAGGCTACTAGCTGCGAGGATCTTGGCTAGAGGGGTCTCGGATCACTCCACACTGGTCATTGAGTTCAAAAGTGGGTGCGCCAAGCCCACAGTAAGGTGGAACTGAACTCTTATTACTTGGGTGATCCCGTTTTCGTGGAAGAATTCTATAATAAACGTCAGAATATTTCACTATGAACCACGGGAGCATCAACAGTCCAGTTACCCTGTGGGAGGGCTATAAAGCAGTACTCCGAGGAGAGGCGCTCTCAGTGGTGCTGGCTAGGTGTAAAAAACATGTCCAGGCAGTGGAGGAGGCAGAGGTGGCCGTCTCACTATGCAGGCGGAGGAAGATTTCCTCGCCCAAGGTTCACCGGCCTCTCAGGAGACCTGGTCTACGGCACAAGAGGTAATGCAGCAATGTGGCCTTAGACAACGCTGGATCGGCGCACTGTGCTAGACGAAGTCAGATCCATGAGTCGGGTGACAAAGCTGGCAAAATGCTGCCATAGATGGAGAGACAGGGTAGGGGGAACATACAAGATGCTCAAAGGGGAAGGGGGGAATCACTGACTGACTGACACAGTGGACATCGCAGGGACATTTGCAGATTTTATATGAAGCATTATACAGTCCTCAGGTGGCGAGGCCTTTGATGGGTTGGCTGGGTGTGCTTGACTCAGTGGCTCTCCCATGTCTTATCTCATAACAGGGGTGTCCGGTATGGAGGCGGACATCGCCGAAGAAGAGATTGCTGCAGTGCTAGCACAGCTACAGACGGGCAAAACTTTGTGGCCCATTGGCTTCCCGGTGGAGGTGTGGAAGCAACTGGGGAGAGGGTGATTGGGGCAGTACACCGCCTCTTTGTGCAATGTAGGAAGGATGGGCACCTTCTGCTTTATCTCAGAAGGTCCTGCATAGTGGTTCTCCCGAAACCGGGCAAGCCACCCCAGCAATGTGCCTCTTGTAGGCCAATACCACTGATCAACGGGGAGGCCAAGATTCTGGCCCGAGTCCTGGCTGCGAGTCCTGGCTAACCGTATACTACGGGTAATTGGTTCCCTGATTCATCTGGACCAATGCAGGTTCACGCCCTCTAGATCTACAAGCATGAATCTCCGTAGAGTGCATTTCGCCATAAGTCAAGCCGCTGTCTTAATGGATCCGCTGGCTCTACTGGCGGTGGACTTTGAAAAGGCGTTTGATTCGGAGTGTTGGGGCTCACTTTTGGAAATCAAGGGCCGGATGGAGTTTGGGAAGAATTATTTGGCCTGGGTCCGCCTACTATATCATTCTCCTGAAGCGGCGGTTAGCTTTAACAGGATCTCCTTTGACATTTCCCCTCGGGCGGGGGATGAGACGGGGGTGCCCCCCCTCTCCCCTGTTCATCCTGGCCATAGTGTGTGCAGGATTTAAATGGCCCGGATGAGGGTGGGGAGGGGTGGTGTCTGGATGTCGCTCTATGCAGGCGATATCATGATTTATATGAGCAGTCCCTCAGTCTCGTGCCCGGCTGTGACGTGCATTCTAACCAAATATCAAGGCTTTAGCGTGCTTTAAATAAATTGGCATAAGTCAGTCCTTTTTCCGATACAGGGAGGTGAGGAGGTGATCCCGCAGGGCCGCCAGTACCTGGTCACGGTCCCTGGCTTTAAATATCCGGGCATTCATGTGGTGCCATGTCCCTCAGACTCCTAGTGGCTAAACCTCTCCCCTGTGGTTGACACATTTGCGCTAGACACAAAGCACTGGCAATCCCTCCCAGTAACTTTACTTGGCAAGGCAGCACTCTTCAAAATGCTAGTGCTTCCCATGTTTCTCTACATGTTGCAAAATGCCCCGCTTCCCAAGTGGGTTTTCACCACCATCAAGGGTACCCTTCATGGGTTGTTCTGAGGAGGGAAAAAACCACGGGTGGCCTTGAAGACACTGCAGAGCCGGGTATGGGAGGGGGGAAATTGGCCCTGCCTAATCCCCAACGGTAGTACTGGGCCGCTCAACTTGGGACAGGGAATGACTGGCTACACAGTGACCCAAGGCTCCCCCACGTTGCGATAGATAGGGGCTGGAAGAGAGGGAGGCCTTCTAGACAAGTGCTATATGGGTGCGGGAAAAGGGGGAGGCCCCTCCCGCCGATGATGGGGCACACCCTTCAGATATGGGCGGATGCGCACCAGGACATAGAATTGGGTGTATTATTCTCAAACGCAGTGTGGCATAGCGAGTGATGTCCGCCTGAGATGTGGGAGAGAGGGGGGTACCTTTTTACCACGTGCTGTGGGACTGTACGCAAGTCCACGATTTTCTGGGTGAAATTTGTTCTCAAACTGTCAATGATAATGGGCTCAGGTGCCTCTCGATGCAAAGTTAGCACTGCTGGGGATCTGGAGAGAACAGATTTACAAAATACGAAAAATACATTTTGTCTCTATCAATGGTGCTGGCTAAGAGGATTATTGCAGCCCGCAACTAAGCCGATGGACTGCTGAGGTGGACAGATCTATGTCCCTTGAAAGAAGGGTTTATAATGCAAGAGGCTACCCCCAGAAATTTCAGAAGTTATCATGTAGGTGGGAGGGGTTGAGGACTGAGGAATATCATGTGTTGCTTTCCTTTCATCCTGTACTTCTGATTTGGTACCCAACGGAGCCTCTTGGCCAGTACGCTATTGACTTTTATGTTATCCTGTGGATGTTGTCGAATCAAGCAATGACCTACGTTTGTTATAAAATAAAATGTTCCACCAAGATTCAGGTATTGGGCAAAGAAATCCATGGTTCACAGTTCATGATTGAGAGTTTCACCTAAAAGTCCAAACTACAAATATTCCAGGTACTAGTGCCACATGCATATGAGGTTCATTGTAACAAACAGAAAGACCAACAGATGATGCCAGCAAGGGCCATAATTTGCGGGCATAGGTGAATCCACATTTGTGGCTTCTACTCTTTGCCAACGCACTGCCACCTCAGAAGGATTCATCATTGTTGAGGGGACAAATCCAGTGGCAATTGACTTGGCCAGTTGCCACTTTGTTCAGAGCTACTGACTCAGGTACTCTTCCACGGGATTGCAAAGCGTACCAATCGCGTTGTGAGGTCCAGAGGAGTCAGACACTGAAGAAGGCATGCCAGCATGAGGTCTGAATCGGGGTCCTTTCTTCTGGGACTTCGACCGCCTTACGAAGGAGCCTTAGCAATAACTCCTGCAGGGACCCGACTATGTATAAGATCCAGAAGCTGCAGCACCTGCATATATTGACTGGTCGGGGGCTACAGTATTAGGAACCACGATTGTGACAGGATGCCCTTGTACCAGGGAGTCCGTTTTCTCAATCAGGGCAGTAGCAGCGATTGGCTCTCAGCCAAGCTGGGAGTCCTGCAGCTACTGAATGTAAAGCTACGCTGTGATGATTTTGGCCACTACTTATCACTGTGTAACTGAGTAAACACCCCTTGAGCAAACCTGTTGCGCTCATCACAAAACCCCACAAAGGGCTTACTATAATCAGGCAGACCTAAAGCCAGAGGAGCCATTGCGAGTTCTTGCTAAATGTTGATAAAAGCAACATCTGCTTCCTGGGATCATGGCAGGGGCTCAGGAGTTGAATCATGCATGAGGTTCTGAAGGGGCTTGATTATGGACACATACCCTGGGGCCCATTGCCTTCAGTAACTTACCATCCCAAGGAACCCCCTCATCTGCTTCTTGGTCTGGACTTTCTGGATCGCTGCAATTCGATCCTGGGACAAATGTCTTTCCCCGGCAGAAATCTCATGGCCCAGGTTCTCGCACAGGGCAGACACAAATGGAATTTGTCTTTAGTTGCCTTGTGACCCTTTTCAGCAAGCACTTTCAACAGAATAAGTGAGTCTTCTTCACACGCTTCCAAGGAGGGGGGTGATTGGAACAGATCTACAAAATTGCATCTGCATTGATCCTTCTGGAAACTAAACCGATTGGAGAGCTTTCTTTAACATTTGGGAAAACAGAGTCCCTACATATCTCGTTGGAAGCCTAGTGAACGTATATTGAGTGGACTTATGGATAAATGCTTCCACTGGAGGGGGGTGATTGGAACAGATCTACAAAATTGCATCTGCATTGATCCTTCTGGAAACTAAACCGATTGGAGAGCTTTCTTTAACATTTGGGAAAACAGAGTCCCTACATATCTCGTTGGAAGCCTAGTGAACGTATATTGAGTGGACTTATGGATAAATGCTTCCACTGGTACTGACTATCACGATATATGGGTATAGAGAAAAATGCTGAGCACAAATTACAACAGTAAAGTAATTGTAATACGTGCCAAAATTGTAACTGGTTTGGGGACAACTGGAAAAGCCAGCAACACAGTGGCATTAAATACACGCAAATCTGGAATAAAAGCATAAACCTCCTCCTGGCTTCATATTGGGCAAGATAGGAGTATTGCAGGGGCTGCAGGTTGGTGCAATACTGCCTTGTTGGATAAGGGATTCTATCACAGGGTGACTTCCTTCTTCAGCCTGTTGGGAAATAGGATACTGAGGTACAAATGGCAGGGGGTTTGCAGGATTTAAAGTCATTTTGACCATAATGTGACTGGGACTCTGTTCAACAGTTCCTGCCGTGAACAGGGAGTGTCCGCCCGGTCCCCAGAGTTTGAATGGGTAATTTTCTGTAACACTGCCAACACTTCGCGCTCTCTGTGAGCGGGAATATCGAGCGATACACCATTAGAGGAACAGTAGGGGGGGGGGGAAACAGTAAATCGAGCAGCTTAGCTTGCACAATAAATCTAATCCACACATACTCACAGGAGAACAGGGACTCCGCAAAAATGCATGTTGGTCAGAAATGTTACCTATCCTGACCATAAGCAGAGTGGACACAGGATGGGGTATTGCAGTACCCCTTATACCTACAGCATTTACATCATCAGAATACATCGTTTGTGTAAACTCAGACTTTTAGTGTGGCGAGAGATGCTCCAGTGTCAACCAAACATGAAATATTTTGACCAGCAATAACACAACATACAGGGCAGGAGGATCAATTGATATGTGATTCAACAAATTTGGAGGCCCCTTAGCAATCCTAATCATCGGTCTGAAGTGGTGGTGGTGGTGGAGGCAAGGACATTGTCATTCAGCTTGGTGCGGTTGGTTGTCCGGCATTGACAGCCAGACTGAGGCTGGTGTGAACACTCTGCTTGGCATTGTCCAAACTCTGCAATAGTTGCATTTGTATTTTTGTAATACCTCTCGGCAGTTTGTCCTGGCTCAAATGACTGGGGTGCTTCCCTCCCTCTTCCCTGTCCTAGCCCACCTGACACGGGGCAAAACCCTCCCCTTCCATGGGGAGGTTGTAAACTTTGTATCTGCAACACCATGGTTTGGCTTCAGTGGTTTCTTTTTGTCTTTAAACGTTTTCATGGAAGTGCTGTGAAGCTAATAAAACTTCAACCAAACCCTTTCCATCCCATCAGTATCGCCTTCGTACCTTGGGTAGTAAACCCATAACATACGGAGCCACCATCGCTTGAGGTGGTATTAGTGTTGCATCAACAATCCCAGAATATTGTTTAAAGAATTGTTTCAAACGCTCATAGATTCTGCAAGAGTTCTCCCTTGACCTGCTTACATGCATTTATCTCAGACCAATCCGTCTTTCGAGGACAAATTTCAATAATAGTTTGCACCAGTTTCTCAGTAAACCTTTTCAAACCCGTAGCAGGTTCTTCAGCTGGTCAATTGGTGCGCACTTTAAGCAAGGTAAACGTATCTGTGGGCAGCACTGCTTGGAACAACTGATACAAATCAACACAAGTGGGGTCAGAACAGTCTGACAACGTAGAGTTCCTCCTGGAACTTAAAGGGATCTCTCTTTCTTTGGGAATCTTTGAACAATAGTAAACCAATCAGTAGCGCTCTGTTGGACATATACCGTAATTAGAGTATTGCTTCCTCCCGGGACAGTACTGGTATTGGCTGTCAAATTCGGGAACCCTTCAAACATGCCTGAGGACAGAGAAAAAGGTTTAGAAATCTGAGCTCATATTTCAGTGGTAAACGGCCAGTCGTAGGATTTATTGGGGTAGTCTGATATGTTGCAAGTTGAGTAGAGTCTGGGAAGGCCAGTTGTAGGTCCAGTGTAACATTTAAAATGTCAGGTTTGTAAGTGTCAAAAATATTTTCGGGACTTTCCTTTAACTGGGGCTCTCCTTGGATTACAGGATATAATCGCTTGGACCCAGCTTTATGTACTGGTGACTGCAGGTTAGAGTACCTGGTTTTCAGGGATTGTGCTTGCTCCTGGAGCTTTTCTTTAGTCTTTCAGTGCCCGGGTCTTGGATTCAGTCTGTCTTTTATTAGCTTTGGTTTACCAATCTAGCTAACTGTCCCATTGTCTTGGTGTACATGTGCACCTTTCTTGTCTAATGTCTTGCATAAATTCATTATTCTGTATAAGTCAAATGTGCCTTTCTGAGGGAAATGTATAGATGACGCACTCTGTGTATATTCGTGTCATTTATCCAGGTACTTGCATGCTTTGGGCGAATAGTGAAAAAACATGAAATATGCTGGACTTCCTTTAGGAGGATATGGCACTTGTCTTGACTGCCCTGAACCCATTCTCACAGGGATAAGACAAAGTATGAATTATTACGGATACAGATGCGTTCCTAACTCTGCATCGGGACGCTATTGAGTCCTGTGGCTGATGGCTTTGGGTACGGCTCTTCAACTGACAGCTCTGCTACGTCTGTCCGTAGGCTCGGGTATCAAAACCCAGCCACCGTTCCTCCCCCGTTAGACATTTCAGAAACACCCACAGGTGTTGGTCAGGTTCAGATGACTGCTGGTTCAAAGCCTATATCCGCCATACGCTTCCTACAATGCAGAGCGATATTCATCTTTTTCAGAGTCATGAGTAGTTGAGGATCACAAAAACAGGACACATAATCTGTAGAAACCAAGTCTGTTAAAGCTGCTGTACTAGGATAGAGGAGTGTGTGAAATATAAAGCAGGGGCGCAACTGAGTTGCACATTTAAAGTTTTGAGTATCTGGGTACAGGTTTTGACAAGGCAAAACAATCATGGGGCTCTCATCCAAAATATTTTCTTAACATTCCTACAGAACACATTCTTCCTAATCCCTAATAGATACTACACTACCCTAACCGTCGCAGCAGTCTCATGTTCCCTTAAATCAGTAGGGAGCATGGATGCGCTGCTTTTATTCTGCAGTGGCCAAATGGATGCGCTGCTTTTATTCTGCAGTGGCCAAACGCTTTTACTCTTTCTTATTCAGATGAACAGTTCTATAGGTAGAGTACTTTCCCTCCTGTATCCTTGGATAATCACAACCGATTTCAAACTTCAGGTATCAATTTCAGTTTTCAGAGACACACATTTACCCCAACCATTTGCAGACCTAACACTACACTGACGCAATTACCTGTGTTCACCACCACACAATTTTCAGTTGGCTTTCTTCTGCACCTGCTCTGCCTGCTCTCCTAGAGTCCCTGGGTGCCCCAGCCAGCTCTCCCCTCTGACAAAATCGTCTTTTCTGGGCACACAGTGATCACTGGGAAGTGCGCCCATTGGCCCTTTGACATGGCCGCACAGCAGCAGGGAATCCAACGTCTAAGGCACCAAACTTGTTGTGGACAAAATTACCAATTGATTCTTGTGGATTGGTGATCAGTGTATTGGTAAAAAGCAATAACCAGAACAAAACCAATGGCAGCACGAGACTTCGGTGCAAATGAGAACCACCTCTCTTCATGCACCTTTTTCTTATACCAAAAGGAGCACATTTATTTAAATGGAAGGGTTGGGCCCGACAGGGCCAGGATTCATACTGAAACAATGTTGCTATCAGAGAACAAAGCCCCACTATACAAGCCTTTGATGCCATCTGCGTTCTCTCATGTTAGCCAGTGTTACAGGGAGGGCACCATATAGTAATACAATTAGTGAAGGTGAATATACTCTTTAAAGATGCACACACGCTCTGAGGCCGGCGAGAATGTTTGTAATACAATGACCTCTGTCTGATAACAATGCTTTCTTAGGGGAGCCTAAAACACGCTTCGAGGGGATTGGGTCCTCCGACGTATTCCATATCTATGACAGGTAATCACCACAGCTGTGCTGCTTCGGAAACTTTTCCGGCGTCTGCGTCCTGCGTCGATGACGTCGATACGCCGACGTCGAGGACCTCCTCCGACGTCCGACGTCATCCGATGTGATAAGTAGGACGCACGACGCCTGTAGCCTCAGTTCCGTTTTTTCCGCGAACGTGTTGCTTCGTGTTTCTCGGTTCTAAGCCTCGACTCTTTGGAGTTCTGTTCTTTCTGGTTCTTCGAACCTGTTCGTTTGTGAATTTCGGCGATGTC
Organism: Ambystoma mexicanum; assembly: GCF_040938575.1. Taxonomy (NCBI): domain Eukaryota; kingdom Metazoa; phylum Chordata; class Amphibia; order Caudata; family Ambystomatidae; genus Ambystoma; species Ambystoma mexicanum. Next base: position 900,968,503 of record NC_090931.1, on the reverse strand, counting down.
TTCCACTTCGTCTTCAACCCCGCGTCCGGGCTTTAAGAAGTGCGGGGAGTGTGGGTCCAAGATGTCGGTGACTGACTTGCACGACGCCTGCCTCTGGTGCCTCGGGGAGGCCCACGACACGGATGACTGTGTTGACTGCCTGTCGCTCACGTCCAAAGCCTTACGCGAACGTAAGAAGAAGTTGTCGGTAGGTCGGGTGTCCAAGCCCCGGAAGTCGAAGTCGGCGGGGCTTTCGACGGATAATTCGAGGGGTGACTCTCCGCGTCATCGTCGGAAGTCTCGTCGGTCTTCTTCTAGGAGTGGGTCTCGCCACTCCTCAGCCTCTTCGAGGCATTCTCGGAAGCGCCGTCACCGGTCGCCTTCCAGGTCCTCTTCCGAGGATTCTGCCCGGCACGTCGGTTACCCCACCAGCCGTGCGACGCCGGAGGAATGGGCTTCCTTCGGGAAGAAAATGTTGGCGATTCTTGAGTCGCAGGGTACTCAGCCGTCCGCGCCCCCGAGTGGGGTCGGCCGTGTGAGGTCGAGAGACAAAGCTCGCAAGAGTGGTCGGCACGAGTCACGGGAACGGTCCCGTTCGGACAAGGAGGCTCGTTCTCGCCGTACCCGTTCCAGGTCCCGGTCCTCGACGCGTTCGAGACCGTGTGCTCCTGTGAAGTCTTCGAGGAAGACGTCGACGTCTGAGGCGTCGAGGGCGTCGACAGGCTTTCTCGAGGCTCCGGCTTCGAGGACGTCGTCGAGGCCGTCGACGTTCAGGTCGTCGAGGGACACGCTCGGGGCTCCGGCCTCGAGGGCTGTGTCGACGCCGCCGATACTGGAGGCGCTGCATCTGACGTCGACGCCGATTTCCTCGACGTCGACGCCGATCCTCTCGGCGCCGTTGCCGGTTTTCTCGGCGTCGGCGCCGATTCGCTCGACGCCATCGACGCCTTTCGTGTCGGAGGTGCCCCGTGTCACGGGTGTACCCCCTAGGAAGGCTCTGGTTAAGAGCAAGCACACTCGGGTGCCTTTTCGCCACCTAGAATTTATTTCGGAGGCGGATGAGGATTCTGATGGCCTGGTTCCTAGTCTGGTGCCTGATGACATTGTCTCGGGCCGTAGTCAGTTTGACGATTTGAGGCAGTCACTGCATGATGCCAGTGGACTGGACACCTCCCCGGAGGTGGACTTTTGTAGGCCTGAGCCTGGCTCCCATGCCGATTCCTCGTACCGGCGCCTTATGGCTAGGGTGTCTGAGTATTTGGGATGGTCTGCTCCCCCAGGGGAGTTTGTGCAGGATGATCTGACGGACATCCTTGATGTTGGTCCCCCAACTGACCCGGTACTGCCGTTCCATATGGCTTTACAGAGAAGGGTGGCGGCGGCTTGGACTGCTCCGGAGAGTCTCCCGGCGGTGGGCAGATCCTTGTCGCGTAAATACCGTCCAGCCAGTAGCGACCCCTGCTACTTGACCAGGCACCCCACTCCGGAGAGTTTGGTGGTGCAGGCGGCCACGGCCCCGGCAAAGCAGGCGTCGTACCCTACCATCCCTCCTGATAGGGACGACAAACGTTTTGATGGCTGGGCGAAGAAAGTGTTTTCTTCTGGTGGTATGGCGCTTCAGGCGGCCAACTCCGTTTGTGCCTTGTCACGTTTCACGCACACTCTTTGGAACTGTGTTGCGTTAGCGGCTGAACATATTCCCGAAGGGGTTGAACGGGAGGGTTTCCTTGCTATGGTCCAGGATGGTAAGGATGCCATGTGTGAGTCCGTTCAGTCGGGTCTGGACTTGGCTGAATGCGTCAGTAGGTCCATGGCGGCGAGCACCGTGATACGCAGGTTTGCGTGGTTGCGGAAGTCGGGGTTTGCTCCTGATGTGCAGTCCCGGCTCCTCAACATGCCCTTTGATGGTGAACACCTTTTTGGCAGCAAGGCTGACGAGAGCCTTGAGAGGTTGCAGACCTCAAAAGCTGCAGCGAAGTCGTTGGGCGCTGCAGTTCACCAACCTCCGCCTTTTCGTCCTAGGGGACAGCAGTGGAGGGGTGGTTCCTTTCGCTATTACTCATCCTTCAGTAGAGCGAGAGGAGCTGGCAGTCAAAGAGGCCATCGCAGGGGTACCAGAGGTGGACGACAGGGTACCCGTGGTGCCATGGCCGCTCGGGCAGTTGCCTCTTTGCCCTCGGGTAACGCCGCAGCCGCTCCTACTCAGTCTTGAGGCCATGTCCCATGGTTCGCCGGTTGGGGGAAGGCTGGCGCAGCATCTTGTAGAGTGGCAAGCCATTACTTCAGATGTGTGGGTTCTGGAGATCATAGCCCACGGCTACTGTCTTCCCTTTAGGCACAGGCCTCGCGACAATCCACCGGGGAACCTCTCTTTGAAGTGTCCGGATCCGCTCCTTGCGCAGGAAATTCAAGCCCTGCTGGAGAAAGGCGCTATAGAACTGGTGCCTGTAGCGGAGAGGAACAAGGGATGGTATTCCCCTTATTTTTTGATTTCCAAGAAAGACGGGGGTTTGAGACCCATCATGGACTTGCGCGGTTTGAACAAACTCCTCAGGAAGGACAAGTTCAAGATGGTTACTCTCTCTCAAGTCCTCCAGGCCCTTCAGCTTCAGGACTGGTTGGTGTCACTCGACCTCAAGGATGCTTACTTCCATGTGCCGATCCATCCCAAGCACAAGAAGTACCTGAGGTTCGCGGTTGGCGACTCACACTTTCAGTTTCGGGTCCTGCCGTTCGGATTGACCTCCGCCCCGAGGGTTTTCACCAAGCTCATGGTGGTGGTGGCAGCGCATCTCAGGCAAGGGGGGATTCACGTCTACCCCTAGCTGGACGATTGGTTGATCAGGGGGAGCTCTCCCGAGCAAGTCCTGGATCATCTGTCCATCACCTGCCACTCCCTCCACAGGCTGGGCTTCTCCCTCAATTTAAAGAAGTCCCATTTGACGCCAACGCAGAGGCTCCAGTACATCGGAGCTGTGCTCGACTCTTCCCTGGGGCAGTGTTTTCCTCCCCAGGTGAGGGCTCTTCACATTCAGCAGATGGTGCACAAGTTTCAGCATGCCCAGACGCTCCCAGCGTTCGAGTTCTTGAGGTTGCTCGGCCTCATGGCATCCTGCATTCTTCTGGTGCCAGAGGCTCGCCTGCGCATGAGATCTTTGCAGTGGGCACTCAAGATGCAATGGTCGCAGTCCTCCGGCAGTATGTCGGACCCGATTCAGGTGCCGCCCTCGGTCGCCCAGGACCTTCTGTGGTGGGCCGTCGAAGGCAACTTGATGAAGGGGGCTCCATTTTGGCTTCCCTGGCCGGAGGTGACGATCGTGGCGGATGCATCCCTCACGGGATGGGGAGCTCATGCCAACGAGCTGACAGTCAGCGGTCGTTGGTCTCCGTCGGAGTCCAGACTCCATATCAATCTGTTGGAGCTGAGGGCCGTCAGGCTAGCCCTGCAGGCTTTTCTGCCGACTGTGCGAGGAAGGAATGTCCTGATCCTGACGGACAACACGGTGGCCATGCACTACCTCAACAAAAAGGGGGGGGCAGGGTCACTTCCTCTGTGCAGGGAGGCGATGCAGCTCGAGTTCTGGGCCATCCAGCAGGAAGTTTCGGTCTCGGCAGTTCATCTGGCCGGAGTCGAAAACGTGACGGCGGACGCTCTGAGCTGGCAGAGCGCGATCTCTCACGAGTGGGAGTTGGCTCAGGAGATTCTCCTGGAGATCTTCGCCCTTTGGGGGACCCCTCAAGTGGATCTCTTCGCCTCCAGTGTCAACCGGAAGTGCGGGAGGTTCTGCTCGCGGGAATTTCCTCCAAGAGGGGCCTTAGGAGACGCGTTCGTGGTGGATTGGTCGTTCCCGCTGCTGTACGCGTTTCCTCCAGTCCCCGTCATCCCGCAAGTGCTGCGGAGGTTGCGGAAGTTCGGTTCCCGGATGATCCTCATTGCTCCGGCGTGGGCTCGGAGGACGTGGTACCCGGACCTTCTCGACTTGTCCATCTGCCCTCCACGTCGTCTTCCCTACCGAGACGATCTGCTCTCACGGGAGGGGGGTCTGGTTCTCCATCCAGAGGTCAGATCCCTCAACCTTCACGCTTGGCTTCTGAAAGGTTGAGGTATAGGGATTGGGACCTCCCTGAAGACGTGATGGAGGTGTTGCTTTCGGCCCGAAGGCCAGCAACTAAGTCTCTGTACCGTTGCCGTTGGCGTAAGTTCTGCGACTGGTGCAGAGTTCGGAATGTGGATCCTTTTGCTTGTGACATCCCCATGGTTCTGTCCTTTTTGCTTTCTTTGGCCCACAGGGGCTTGCAAGTGGGTACCATTATAGGTTACCTGGCAGCGCTGTCCATCTTTAAGCGCTCGTCTGATGAGTGTTCTTACTTTAAGATCCCTTTGATTTCACAGTTTCTGAAAGGGCTCACTAATGTGTTCCCTCCGTCACCTTTCCTGGTGCCCGGTTGGGATTTAAACCTTGTTCTTAGGTTTCTTATGGGTGCTCCGTTTGAGCCTTTACATTCTTGCCCTTTGAGGCTGTTAACTCTGAAAACTGTGTTTTTAGTTGCGGTTACTTCCGCTCGCAGAGTGAGTGAGTTACAGGCACTTTCAGTTAAGCCACCCTTCACTGTTTTCTACAAGGACAGGGTTGTCCTTCGTGTTCGTCCTTCTTTTCTTCCGAAGGTAGTGACGGAATTTCATTTAGCCCAGAAGGTTGTTCTTCCGGCATTCTATCCTCCTCCGCATCCTGGTAAGGAAGAGGAGAGGCTCCATAGGCTTGATCCTAGGAGAGCTTTAAGCTTTTATGTTTCACGCATGTCCCGGGTCAGAGTGGACGATCAACTCTTTATTGGTTACGCTGGTAAGCGTTTGGGGCAAGCTGTGACGAAACAGACTTTGTCCCGCTGGATTATTTTGGCCATCTCGGAGTGTTACCGCTTGGCGGGTAAGGACCCACCGGCTGGCTTGCGGGCCCATTCTACCAGGGGCATGGCTGCATCTACTGCCCTGCAGAGGGGTGTTCCTATTCGCAACATCTGTGATGCAGCCACCTGGGCTTCTGTACATACATTTGTACGGCATTATTCCCTCGATTCCATCAGAGGGCAGGATCTGGCCTTTGGCAAGGCGGTCCTGTGCTCTGCTATTTGATTGGCTATTCTATATTTGTTTATAAATTCTTTCCCTCCTCCTTGCTCTGGTACTGCTTTGGGAGTCTGTCATAGATATGGAATACGTCGGAGGACCCAATCCCCTCGAAGAACAAGTTACTTTCTTACCTGGTAACGTTCTTTCGATGGGATGGTCCGACGACGTATTCCATATCGCTCCCGCCCTGCCTTCCCCGCTGCAGAATTTCTTTTGCGATTGCAGCTTACGTTCCGCAAGGCTTTGTGTCTGACTGGCAGTTGACTTCTGTCACACGTTCTGGGGGAAAAAACTACAACTGAGGCTACAGGCGTCGTGCGTCCTACTTATCACATCGGATGACGTCGGACGTCGGAGGAGGTCCTCGACGTCGGCGTATCGACGTCATCGACGCAGGACGCAGACGCCGGAAAAGTTTCCGAAGCAGCACAGCTGTGGTGATTACCTGTCATAGATATGGAATACGTCGTCGGACCATCCCATCGAAAGAACGTTACCAGGTAAGAAAGTAACTTGTTCTTCTATATGCCAAGAGGGAAACCTGTCAGAAGCGGGAGATGTGAAGACGAGCATCTCAACTAAGTGAAGAGCCTTCATAGCAAAGACATGTGCACTAACGTCTAAAGCCTTGCACAAGCAAGAAACATTTGTTTAAACATGGCAGTTTGCAGTACCTTCTCAATATTATAATGCAGGAATATGCAAGAGGAGTACATGCAATGTTAAATTCCCAAACTTTGTTGGACACTGAGTACTAAAATCAAATTATTAAGTATAAACGTACACTATTTTTAAGGCCTTAGCACACTCTAAGCAGTGAACATTATGGGTCAGTAATGCTACTAAATAAGTACTATAAACAAATATACATTCACATTGCCGATCTCGCTAGAGGTCACCCATACTTTACTTTTAAGACATTTAAGAGATTCAAATGTGAAATGGGAAAATTCCAAGTAGTAAAGCAATGTAAACACAAATCTAAATCAAGGAAATCTATGTAAAAACAATGGTTATGAGCCCCCTATAACTTGAGAAGCCCTTCCCTGCTGAGGTAAGTGGGCCTAGAGCCAGTAAGAGTCCAAGGTTCCGGATAAGTACCTGTTTTAGAGTTTTGCAGTATTAAAAAGAAGAAACCCGTATTGGCAAAGCCAACAGGTTTATAAAATGTTCCGGTGGTGAAGAAACAAAGTTAAGTTCAAACGATTAGGGGTCCTCTCCAATCAAACTACTCTAGTGGAAGTCCAGAGGGATCCTTGGCCAGATTTCCACAGATCACAACCAGGCAAGGTAAAGGTAAGGTGAGGACTTGGTGCCTGTACAACCATATGGTGGAAGTGGTGAGTGGAAACGGGTGTGCAAGCACAACCCTCTTACCCATACTCCACTAGAAACCACCCCTATGGTTCCTAGATTTGTTAGGCCCACTTACTTCGATTGTTGGTTCCATTACAGGGCATGTACAGGGGCCGCAGAAGCAGTGGTCATTTTGGGGATTAGGTCGAGCTAGGCATTGGTTCCGTGCTCTGACTGGAGAGTTCTGATTCTGTGAAGCTGGATGGCTGGTACCCCAGGATGCAGACCACCACATGTCCCACGATGACTGGATACTCCAGGACAGAATGGAAACTATCAACAGCAAAGAAACAGAGATCAGGCGAATAATGTGACAAGACCAAACACATTACTCCAGCAGTAGAGTAGAGAGCATCAACTACAGGAGCACGGGTCTTGGTCCACTTACTGGTGACCTGTAAAGTTCCAAGCAGATACTTGGAACTAGCACTGGTGTATCGGAGGGGCCATGGTGGGAGCTTGTCAGTGCACAGCATGGTTCATGAACATTTATGAAGGTTCCAAGGGGCTGGATCTTCTTGAAGTGGTCCGGACTGTGCATCAGCCCAAGGGTCGAAGCACCAACAATGGTTATCAGAAGATCAATCTAGCGATGCAGGTTTCACCAGGACCTGGCTGGAGGTAATGCTGGATATCTTAGACGTCCTCTGGCCTTGAGCAGGCTGAAACGACAATCTGACGTATGGATGCAGGACTCTTCCTTTTTATCCCAAATTCCAGCCATGTTCGCCGCCAGCTCACCCATGATAAGGATTTACACCATTTAAACTGGTGAGCGTCTGTCCAACCAGTGTAACACCCTCTTGCCCGAGATCTCCACAGCAAAAGACATACCCCTGCCTGAGTGTGAATTGGACTAGACCATCCCAGCGCCCACATTCTGCAAGATGCTTTCACCACTGCTAAGCTAGGGAAACTCTGGGTTTGCCTGGGAAAGGACTTTCCTTTCATGGGATTATATGCAAGGTGATGTGTGCAGCTTAAAAACACCAATTAATTTTGCAAAGGAAGATCGTCCCCCTGCCCTGGTAATATTAGAGACTGAGCAGTGCCCCCAAAACAGAACTAAGCAAGGTAAGCATAGCAAAAGAGCTTTGCTTACTTCCATACGTCAGGACAGGATTAAACTCATAGCTAAAAGTTGGGTCATTGAGGTCTAGGAGGGAAAGCTGTGAAAAGTGTTTTTTTTTTCTTACTAACAGTTATCATAGGACAGCACATTAAAAAGGGTGGCAGTGGTAGGGGGACCTTAGTTGAAGTCCTTTTGACACAAAATAAGGTCAGGGATCCAGAAACAAACAGGAAAAAGCAAGAGGTTTAGGTTTCACGGGACAGCTGAACTCCCCAACATGGAGTTCAGCCCTATCACCCTAGTATTTCCTTTATAGTGAGCAACTGCATGGAATCTTTACATGACACCTCTATATGATGACCTGTATTTTCAGTTTTAGCCAGATGCAGCGCTTGGGGTCTGAGCGATATTCCCAAGCCATGAACGGTTTCATGCAAGTACAAAGTCCTTTTTATTAAACACGAGCACAGTTTTAGAATGCCTTTTAATTACATTCAGAGAGGCAATGCGAATGAATTCATAAAGTACCATGGAGAACAGAGAATTATGTTTACTTTCTTTGTCTGGGATGAGCACCTATGTTTTGAACATTGTAAAACAAGAAATAAACAAAGTTTCTGGGACCCGCTTCCAGCTCCCCACTCAGTCTGGGAAGTGCGCCAAGTGACTTCATTAATGGAGCAGAGCAGATGTACGTAGTCTAGAGGTTTTCTAGCGGATAATCATGGGGCAATGAGGAAGTATTTAATCTCGTAAATTAGTTTCAAGCAACATATTCTTGTAAAATGCTGACTGTATTGGGATGTCTACAACATCATTTTTTTCTTAACACTGATTGGTAGACCGTGTTCTCAGCTGCGTCCTGCTCCTAATGCTAATTGGTAGGAAGTAACAGTGACCTCAGCAGCTTTTTGCTCTTAATGCTGATTGGTAGAAAATTACCTCAGCAGTGTTTTACTCCTTACACTGATTGGTGGGAGGTGAGCTGCGCAGTGTGCTGTGACTATGAAACACCTAGCTTCAAAGGGAGAAAGGAGGAGATAAGCTGGATGTAGTCCTGAAGAGGCAGAAGGGGAAGGGCCGAGGCCCCAGAAGCAGAGTGGAAGCTCCCTTCATGCAGACCCTATGTAGGGGCTAAATCCCTCCTTTTGTTATTTTTTTCTTGCCTGGTTTTGTAAAGCCACTAAATTGAATGTTTGGCTTTTTGAGTCTCAGGAAGACTCTTTATGAAGACCTACTATTTTCTGACTGAGCTGCATGGGTAGTATTTCTACATTTGTACCCATGGCAAAGTAGCCCATCACCTATGAGCAAATCTTATTCCTGATAGGCTAATGCTGGCACAGTGGTTGATCGCAATTGACAGTGACTCTTTCTGAAGCAATTTTTCCTATTTTTGCAGCTTTTTTGATAAGAGACCATGGTGATTTGATAGGTGATATTTTATATATTTTTTAATGTTCTCGGATTGTGAAGACCACAGGCTTCTGGGCTCCCGCTTCCATTAATCTCCTTACCTTCTAAAGAGTAGTGAGTATGAATTGTGTTTTACCCATCTTTTCATCACACTGGGAAAAGAAAGGAGAGGTATTGCGTATTGAAAGGGCAGATCATTCTGAGGTTGTCTAGTGAGATCTGAAGAGGCAGGCAGTTAGATTTGGAATGGCTAGTATGCCCCCGAGAGGATTGATTGCTCTTCAGTTGGAGGCATTGGCAAATATGGCTGCTAACTCATTAATTACTTTTTGCATATTAAGTGTGTTATGTCTAGTGACTATAATGGTAGCAATGTGTCTTTATTTCTTATTTCACAAAATTAAAAGATTTACTTTATACATGATTTGTAAGAAGCATCCATTGAGTGTTCATTACTGAGAATTTTGTCAGAAACATTTGAACATGAACTTTAAGGGGCATCTATTTGAAAAACTGTGTATGGGTATGTTATAAATGGTGCATGTATTTAATACACTGTTACTGTAAGGTTTGAACATTGGACCATCATTAAAATATAATGTGACATTAGTAAACCACTCCTGGGCAGATGTGAGATTAGCCGTCTACTGCAGGGGTTGTTGACTAATCTCTTTACTGATGCAGTGACTGGTATGCTTTTCTTTCTCTAGTCCTACCACAGCCCCTACTAGGAGGTGGAGGGGGGGGGCGTCTAGGACACTCCCGTCAAGGTGGAAGAAAGGCCTTGGGGATAGAGGTGATAAGAATCACGTCAATGACACCTATTTTGGGTTTTCGGTGCGCTATTGGCCTGATTATTCCTGAGCTCCATGTTTCAGTCTTTGGTTGTATCTAGCCTCTCTGTGGGCATTCTTTGGGTTATAATTGACTTCAAGTTTTTCCTCTGCATCCTATCTCTAGTTTATAGGCAGTTGCTAGTTATCCTGGGTGTGTTGTGGGTGATATACATTTGGTGTTGCAATTACTTTCTTGCTGTCTTGTTACTTTTAGGTAAATTATGGAGTCGGAGTATGAAGCTGGCCTTCACCCTGCTCAACAAGCTCAGCAGTAAGAACGAGCCTCTGCTGAAACCAGGAGACCGGGTAAGTTCTACTTCATGTATCCTAGGTGGTGCAGCCTCCTCAGGGTAAGGTAGTCTTTAGCACAGGATTGTTACTACTTCCTGATCAGAATCCTGGTAGTCCAGCACCCAAAGTTTAACCCCACTTCTAGGGAACTGTGTGTTAGCTCATGATCTACATTGTGTTAATTTTACATTTTCCAACAAAGCGTCAACACTACAGGGAATATATCCAGTCAGCTCATACGTCTCTGACTGTTAACATCTATTCATACTCGGACATTCCAAGGGAATGTAGCAACAACTGTACCACTGTGAACTGTCCGTCGGCATTTGTTCTTATCATTGTTAGGGACCAGTTGGTGCCTTTAAGGTATGTATATTTCCGGTAAGCAGTAGTTGTGCTAAATGTCTGTTAAAACACTTCCTTGCAGCTTCTCTGGGTTTTCCATTGTTGTTTTCCCCCTTTTATGCATTCAGTTCTAGTTTTTTCTTTTTTAAAAAACTCTTTATTGATATTTTATAATAACAACCCAAGAACCCGTAACTGCTCCCCCAACACATTTAATAACTTTAATAGTATCAGAAAATTCACAACCCCAACAACCCCATCTACCCTCCCCTTCCAGTTGCCAGATTAGCCCTCCAGGCTTCCATTCTCTCCATCAGTCACAGCAAGCAATCCTACAAAGTCTATGGTATCCTTGAGGATTGGGTGGGTCCGCTGTCAGTGCCTTGGTTCATGTCTTCCCCATTCATCCATAACCCCCAACCTCCCACCCCTACCTGTGCTTCTTCACAGCGTTCTTAAATCATTGTCCTTTGACAGGTCATTCAGCAATTGGGTCCAATGGATCGATAAATCCTCCCCTTCCATCTCAGGGTCCACCCTCTGCAAAATCGCTTGTTCCGCATTCCCCACCTCCGAACATCCCTTCGCTATAGGTTAATCACTGGGCCTTGTGGGCATTTCCATGCTATTGCCATTCGACGTTTAGCCAGGATAAGCAAGAACCGGCCCATTCTGTTCCGTATTTTGTGCTTTTCCCCCCTGGGAGCTTACCACATAGACAAGTTTCCGGACACTGTTCCAATCTGGTCCCGCAACAACCCATTTACTCCTTTAATAACATTGTCCCAATACTCATTTATTATCCTGCACTGCCATGTCATATGCCAAAACCCAGCCTGCACGTACCACATCTAGGACATTCATCCGACAGTTCCCTATTCATTGCCTGGAGTACACCGGAGTCACATATGTCCTATGTAAAATATTAAATATTAAATTAGACCAACTGGAAACGGGCGTTCCTTGATGTCTTCCGGACCAAATCCCAGACCTGTGGCCATTCGTTTCCCGGTATTTGACGTCCCATGTCCGCTTCCCACTTCTCCTTAACCTTCAACTCCCCCTCAGAGTTCCCTTCCCTCAGGGCCTTACTTTCAGTTCTAGTTAACAATGAAAAGTGCTGTTGGATAGCTTACTTTATGCTTGCAAGGAGTGGCTGTACCAAAACTGTTTGATAAGGAACAGCCACTCATAATGATTCAAACCTGTTATGTAAGGCCACTAGGTACAGCCTCTGTGAAGTTCTTCTGAAGTGCACTATTTCAAATGTCACCGCTAGGTTTTTGTAATTGCCACTGTGAGACTTCCCTTTGCCTGACACTTTGGAAGTGTGGGGATGGTTGTACGGCAGTGTGCGCCACCACTTGCTAATGCTGGATCCCTGGGCCAGTTTTGGGAGAAGGCTCTGTTTGTCCCCCAACATCAGGCTCAGTATGTAGACTGTTCTATACTACTGTACCAATTAGCCCTTTAAGAGATGAAATGCAGCATGATGACTAGAGATACAGGTGTGGGTCATGCAAGTTTCAGTTATGCCTCATGAGTAGAAACCATTCTAATTGCAAGCCAAAAGTGCATTGGGAGAAGAGACGAGAAAGGAGGCTCGCTGCTGCAGCATCAGGCGGGAACAAGCATGAGTTTTGCAGAGACGGCCATGGATGCCGTGCCAGAGCAGTGTAGTGCAGTGCTGAGCTCAAGCGGCTGATCGTGTGAGTGCTTTGGAAACTAAAATGCCTACTGGCCTGTTCTAGGTTCTTCCTGTGCTGCACAAAGCACTAGTGCAAATAAAGTAGGAACACAAGTAATGTTAGAGTAATTCAAACCTGGCCAATCCGGGAACAGGAAGTGAATCTCTCACACGTGCCAACCCTTGGGGGCCAGGGGGGTTGAGAGGTAACCCAGCTCCTGGTAAGGGGACAGCCATGCAAAAGCCAGGGCACGGGAGTTAAAAGCAGCTAGAGGGGCAGTGCGAAGACGCCGATATTGGAGGTGAAGGAGACGCTGACAAGCAGGAGAGACTGGGCTGGAGATGGCAATTCTGAGAAGGAAAAGGAGGAGGTTAAAGATCAGGAAATAAAGGAGAAAACGGATTTGGATAGAGGATCAGGAGGGATAGGAGATAATCAAAAGGTGAAGGGAAGAAACCGCAGTGGAAGTGGAATATAGAAATGTGCTGGAAAAGGGAAGAAAGAATGGAGAGTAAAGCAGGAAAAGTTTGGAAGAGACCGTGAGAGATTAGGAGTTTTTGAAGAAAGCAGAGAACATACTGTGGCAGAGGAGAGACTGTTGTCCGGAACACGAGCAACATCTACAAGACCGTTCTGAGTAAGGTGAAGGAAGAACAAGCATGTGAAAGTGTTGAGTAGACATTCAGAAAATTGAAATTGTCCAGACACGAGTCAGGCCTCTGTAGATGTATACTTCAGGGTGTCTAGGATGAAACTGAGAAAGGGCGGCTGGTGGGCAACAGAACCAGGGCCTGTGGTCCCGAGCCTAGTAAAAGAAACACTGTAGTGCCTCTATCGCAACATCACCTAAGGGATAATCTGTTGACCTTACTTTGCACAACCGCTCAGTTTGAAGTGGTAATTTCGAGGTAACTACATGCTACAAATCCAGTGGGTCTAATAGTACTGGTCCACCCATCAAAGGATTCAATAAAAGCAGGAATTACGAAGGTGTTGGAATCTTAATTGCTTAACAGCCTGACACTCTGGAGAAATTCAGAGACACTATTTTGAAAGAAGTTTTAATATTATTTTTTTAAGCAAGTAAGAGTTATTCTGAGTCCAGTTTTAAGTTGCCCAACTTTGCATTTAATTCCTAATAACTGTGTTGCACTATACCAAAGGGTTGCATCCTTTTGTCTTCATGTCGCAACCATTTGACACAAGGTTGAACTCTCAAGATGAGTTTTTTCCGTCTCTGAAATCCAAACTCGAAATTTGAAGATGCCACAACATGTTGAATCACAGTATTTTACCAAGAACAATCTAAATCTATCAAAAACTAGGGAAGAGCCCGGGAGGAGCAGCAAGCATGGTCTGGTGTAGGGGTCCATACACCCTAATCAAAATGTGTACCTTTACTGACATCCTAAGTGACTTTGAGCTGGCAGTCCTGGACTGGACAATTACTCAGTTTGAATGGTGCATATTTCCTGATTGGTGGTCCGGAAACACCCAAAAAGACTGAAGAAAAATAAATTTATGGCATATTTGACCGAATTTTGGCTGTACGAAAATCTCGTATAGCCTAAATATTTGAACAAATATGCCATACAAACCATTACAATTAAGGGCAGCACCCTTCTTCACTGTAATGTGAGCGGGGGTTGCGGGTAGTGTCTCCCGCTCCCGTCTGAATAAAGTTTTAAAAAACAAAATAGCAGGGCCTGCGGCGCCGGTTCCCATACACGCAAGTGAAGGGAACCAGCATTGCAGATGGATGCTGGAGATGGCGGCACACAAGGAGCTTTGCCGCCTATCGGCATGTAAGGGGGTGGGGAGCAAGGGGATAGTCTGAAATATTCGGGGGAGAGAAAACCGAAAGGTATTTTCGGTAAAATAACTTTTGGTCTTTTCTCCCTCAAACATTTCAGCTTCGTGAAAATCACAGTAAATCCGTGCGCCCAGGGTCACCCCAACTTATAATTTTGTATATCTGTGGATGTTTTTAAGCTATATTTCTCTAATGTTAAGCAGCAAAAGGACCTTGAATGATGCCAGGACTTACGCAAGAATAGACTTTGGCAAAGCCATCTCCCACAAAGCTCTGCCCCTTTTGACCAGTGGAGGCCTTCCTCCAGTATCTCCTTCCCTTTAGCATGTATGTACAACGGTTTCTTTGTTTGGCTCATTTCTTGGCTCGCTCCTGTCTCTTGAGTGACCTGAAAACCTTTCCCATTCTGGATTGTCTAAGCATCCTAAAAAGGTGCCCTCTTGAATCTGGACAGAGTTACTGTAACCGCTTCACATGTTTCTCTGTGCGACTTCAAAGGAGGTAGTCTTCACTGCTGTACTGCTGCTTATGGCATCCAGAATGAGCTTCCAGACGCTGAAGTATTTTCTCTCCTTATTGCCAGCAAGCCCTTGCTGTGTCATCTTGTCAAGATGTGTTAGGGATATTTTTGTACACCACTCTGTTGAGGGCTGAACAACCATCTGACTAAGAGGTGGGACAGGTACACGCAATCAAAAAAGTACATTAAGCCTCTATAGAGGAGGCAGTTGAGGCAGTGAGGTCTGCATTAACTCCAGGTAGGGGATGTGGCGGACATTGAGGTACAATTAGTGCACAGTTAACCTAAGAAACACCACCATACTAGTATACTGAAAAAGATATACCTTTATTAAATTACACATGCATCTCTATTAGTTCGCATAGATACTTGGGTATAAAAAATAGTAAAAGTACAGTGTTTGATAAATGTCAAGACACATTCCACCCTTAAAATAAATGTCAAGCCTATTATCTAGTGATGAACCCATGTCAATTACTGACGAGAGGAGCAGGAGGTGCGGATCGAAAAAGACATGATTAATAGTCACAACAGGATCCCAATTGCCAACACCAACACTGTCCTAATATTTCTAAGCTCTAGGACATCATGAATATGCACTGTGCATTTCAAAGTAAAGTTAGGACCTAACGGGACGATAGAGGAGTAAATGCACAATAATTCTGCAGAGGCCAGCAAAAGAAAGGATACATTTAGGTGAATAGCACAAGCACTTAACACTGAGAGGAAAACGCTAAATAGAGAGATTGTATTCAGGCATTCATATAGGCACAGCACAAATGTAATACAAGACTTTAAACATACATATAAAATCTCTATGCTATAATTGAAGTCTTTGACCTAAAACTCAACCCAATTTCGATAAAGGAAATATTTGCAGAGCCAGATTAGTACTTCTAAAGTCACTTTAGAAGAGTTTCATTTGAGTTCAAAGTTGCCCATTGGAATAAACAGAGCATGGTTAGTAGGCACATCTGCATGTATGGGGAGAAAAGAAGGAAAGTCACAGTTCTACCACACAGGTGAGGATAAGGCAACAACCGCCGCAGTACACTCCAGAGGAGACCCTAAGGAAGAGCTCCAGAGGCAGGATTTTTCCCCAGTAGCCCCATGATGAGTTGCAGGATTCAGCCCCAATGCAAGTCAATAGGGAGCTGGGGGGGGGAAGAGAGCAGAAGTATACCTGCAAAGATCTTTGGCCATGTACCATAGGGACCCCTGAGGGCTTAAGTATCAAGTATAACTCACCAACCCAGTGAGAAGTACTCATAGTGATGGTTCCGAGAAAGTCTGGTTAGGGAGTCAAGCTCTTCTTTCCAAATGCGATTTACAGGATCCAAAAAGCCAGGGACTCGAACTCCTGAACAAAGATGAACCAGGCAGTGGAAAAGAATAGTAATTACCCTTCCTAGAAACAGGACCCTCAAGTCAGAAATGGAAACAATGGCGAAGATGGCACCAGGTGGACAGAAGAACGAGCAGGATATGCAGTGGTGGCAGTTTCCCGCATCAAGGTGCACAGCCTAGGTGGTAAAAACTGAAAGCAGCAGTTAAGCAGCTTAAAAGTTCCTATCGTGGTAAGCTTAGCCAATGAGGAGGACCAGTTGGAGGAAGAGGACATCCCAAGAAGGACATCCATTAACTGAAAATCTTAACCAGATCTTAGAACGGAGTCGCAAACCCAGCCAGAGTGGGCAGACTTGGTCTGAAAAATTTATCAGCAGCTCTCCTGCACCAATATCTTCTCAGCAGGTAGCTAAACCTGCAGCCCTGTAAAACTGAGTATAGGCAAAAGGTCTCCTGTAGATATCCCGCACACACAGGGGCCTAACATAAGCCAGTCCCCCCACTCCCTCAATCACGCAATTGGGTTTAAAAGAAAGGGTTAGATGGCCAGCCAATCATTTTGGTCCCTAAAACTGCTCAACACCAAGGACCACCCACAAAGGATGTGAAATGGCCGGCCCAGAGACAGTTCTAAATCAGCCCAAATCACCACGGAGGATGCATGGCTGGGCTCACAGTAAGCCGATGTGTGCACACCAGTCATTTTAAGCCTGCCTCATGATTCTCCATACAAAGAGATTAACAAAAACTAAATGAAATGGTTGAGAGCGAGTCTTAAAAAAATACCTTAGTTCCCCAATGGCTACCAATAAGGTATATTGGGCTACTAATCCAGTAAACTGGCGTGCACCCTTGGTGTAGCCAAAACTAAATATACAGCTACTACGAGTTTATTCCTCAAAAACAATGTAGGCTGTTAAAATTACCCAAGGGCCAAAATGAGGTGCATAAAAAGAACCCCTCGCCCAAGACCCACATCATGTCGGAGATGCAAGACAAAAGAGGGCGGTGAGGGGGACTGAAGGGGGAAAAGGTTTTGGGGGGGGAAGGGGGATGGGGGGTCCCGAAGAGTAAAAGGACTATTGAATCCCCAAAAATGAAATTCTCTCCTATCAGATGCCGAATGTAGAGAAGCCAAGCTAGGGTAACAAGGTTCCCTCAACCAGAGCCATTCTCTCTTAAGGTAGCAGGGTTGAGCAGTCAGGCTGAACTAAAGAGGGAATGGATACCGTTGTGCAGTACATCTTACGGAAAGAAGATGAATACAATGAGCTGCAGAGGCAAGTAAAGAAAAAATATTTGTTTTATTATTACACAGCTACACCGAGGCATCATTTACAAAATGAAAGGTAAGTAAAGGCAATTATATTCATATATGTATATTTACATGTATAACAGTGATAACACTCTATTGGTCACACCCTACGTTTTTTAACACAGATAACACCATATACTGGAACTGCTAAACTACAGAAGTGTTAGGAGTTTCAAATACTAGGGCTTACATTTGTAAGGCTGCTCAAGCGCAGTGTAGCTAGTGTCAGACGTCCAGTCCCTATACACCGGAATGTCTTAAAGTCTTTAGGTGTCCCAAAAAGTTTTAGTCACAGGTGAGAAGCACTAGGAGACGCCAGGAGAGGTCCAGAACAAAGTTTGCAGGTCCAGAGCCAAAACAGAATACAGAATATGACTTAAGTGGGCTAAGTCAAATTGTAATTTTAGGAAGCAGGGACCACCCCTACAGTCCATACCCTGAGAGTACTCACCTGGCCACTAAGACCTAGGTCTCTCCAGTATAGCGCCAAGGTAAGTAGGATTTTGCGGCCAACGCAAACCCTATAGGGACAGGGGTGGTACAATGGCTATGCAATCTCAGCCGCTTGGACTACCAAAAAGGTAGAAACACCCCGAGTAGATAGTAAATGGCTGAGAAAGGCTCTCCTCACCGCCTAGTTCATGCTGGTTCCAGGTTCGACGAAGTCTACTGCCAGTAGTCTGCTGGTTCCTAGACTGAGACCTAAGACTGGAGTAGATTCAACCCTGGATCTGTCCATGAAGGAACAGAGAACCTCACAGATGATTGGACAGATGAATCTCTTGCATTGACCCCACACATTGTCTGTATGCCCTTATGGTGAAGGTCAGCAAAGCAATTTCCAGCACTGCAAAGAGCACGGAGGGTGCCCCCAAAGATTCCAGGCTCCAGGCAGAAGTACTTTCATGAGAGAAAAGCTGGTTCTAGGTGGTACTTGTGAATTGCACAGCCCTTCAGCCTGGGGATACTGATGCATCTTGAAGAGGACATCAAATTGGTTGTACCCTTGCAAAGGGTCTCCCCTGTCGGGTTTTCATTTAGGGTCTGAAATGCTGGTTCTATTGGCTGAGGCAATGCTGGTTTCTGCAACAGTCCTCCGATATCCCTCTGTCATTGTCTTCAGATCTTTTCAACTTGCAGTAGACAACTTGTTTCCTCGGTCCTGCTCCCTTCATTATATCTAAGAGTCGCACCAGCTCTACCCTGTCGCACCAATAAGTTACCCTGCTACATTCAAATCTGGAGGTAGCTAACCTGCCTCCCAGAATCTACTAAAGAGCTTTTAGGAAAGAATTTCTTTTTGTGACTTTCCCTCCATAGTTTCCTATGGCACCCCATTTATTGTTTTGCTGTGTTTTTGATCCTGTCCTGACGTTTTGAAGGAAAGTAAAGCCTTCTGCCTCACTTTCATTGCATTTTGCTCACGTTTTAAGGGGAAACTGATCAATCCTTCAGACTATATCAGTACTGGGTAACTTTGTATCCCTTTTGAATTCTTGTATTTTTACAATTGCACATAGGACCTTGCAGTGCAGTGCAGTGGGGATACTTTTGTATCACCCTAGCTTTTTACGCAGACAATATTGGGTTACTTTTATGTGCCTAGAGACAAACTGGTGGCAGAAGTTAAATTTGTACCAGGTTTGCATTCTTTTAGGTGTACACTTTCACGTTTACCGCATATGGCTACTAAACGTGGCTGGTGCCATAAAATGGCCATGCCATGAGATTTTCACTTGTTGTGTGGCTATGTTGTAGTCTGGCCTTTTTCCTGCCCTCTCAGGTCAGGAAAGTCCTTTAAGGTCCTACTCTTGCCCGGGAAAGCTGCTGCTTTCGCAGACTAGGGAGCCTTTGTGTGTGTGTCTGGCCCTGGAAGATAGCTGGGATTGTCTAGTCCCAGTCCACATCCTTGTTGCCGGAAAGTCTGCTTCACGGGCAGATGTGAAACCAGTAGTTGTCCCTGATTGGACAGATACTGGCTGTTTGAATGGTGCAGATCCATACCATTGGTGGGCTTGAACTTGCTTCCAGTTCGAATCTTGGATCAAAGTGGGATCTCTGTAGCTATTCTTGAGATCTACATTGGAGTCAAGAATCCCTTGAAGAGCAGACAGTTGATGACCCATCTGGCTCAGTGAAGTGTCTGGTCCAGAGAAGCCAATCTCCTCTGCCTGCTCTCTGAAAACCCTGACCGGTGCTTCAGCCTGTGGACTAGCGGGACCAACTAGTCTTGACGTCTTCTCAAGGATCCAGCCCTTTAGAGCATTTGGCAGTGTCACTGGACTGCATGGTGGGCTGCCCAGCTCTCTCATGGGCTACCTCACCAGAACCAACGCTGTTCCTCATTTAAGTCTGGAACTTTGGTGGTCGCCAGCTTGTGACAAGTCACCTTCTCCCTGAAATCCAGCTTCCCACCTTCAAGGGAACCTTTCCTGGAGCAGCTGCTTTGACCACGACTGGAAAGACACCTGTCATCACCTGCAAAGGATGATCGTCACTGGGAAAGCACCTTCCTCCATCCAGTTAAGTGTCCGAAGGAGGCCTGCATCGTTGGACTCTGCATTTCTTCTCTTAGTGGTTGCAACTTGCATATACAGTCAACCAGAAGAATCCTCGAATAATCCTCAAACCCGCAACTCTTTGCCACCTCCCACTGGAACAAGTAGAAATATTGAGCCCCTAGCGACCCCTAGATGATCCACAAAGACATCTGGGACAATCAGAGCCTGGAATGTAAGTAAGCATCAGTGTACCTGTCTGCCGATGACCAATTCCCCCTCCCCCACCCGCACCCCCACCACCACTTGTCCTTCATAGGATAACATTGGGAACAGGTCCCTTTGCCTCCTGTCTCCCCTCAACTCACCCTTGGTTGTCGAACCTGTGTTGGGTATCCTGCTCCTAGGTTAGCCTTGGGTCTGGAAGAGAGAACACTTACCTGTTCTTTGGTAAATTGTTGAAAACTTTGAAGTAGTTTGAAACGAATCACCACCACAAGCCCATTGCATTCTTTCTAAAGAGAACTCCTACTGGTGAGTCGCATTGTGTTGGACTCTGTTACTTTTGGGCACAAGGCCCCATTCATCTTAGAGTTAGACTTCTTAAGTTCTTGTGATTGGTTTACTTACCTCCTTTGCTTGATTAAGTTAACAGATGTTATTTAAGTTATCCTAATGGTGAGTGTATATCTTTGTATTCTAGAGAGTTGTGTGATAATACTACCTGCTAGATTCATTTTTCAGTGTGTTCATAAGTCCTAAAAAAAAAAAAAATATATATATATATATATATATATATATATATATATATATATTCTGAGGCTTGTGGAATCTGCTTAGATCACATGCTGTGCATAGGCCGACATCTAGTGGAAGCTGCGGAGTATTACAGTTTGTTTTTCCAAACTCGAAAATGGGCGTCGACACAGGCGTGCCAGTAATACTATCCCTAGTGTGACGTCCACTGTACCCAAGATCCCTCACGCGTCTAGGATCCTCAGATTGTTTTTTTCCGCCATACTGGTCGGAAGCATCTTGCGGAGTCCCCTGGCCTTAGCCATACTTTTGCTAATTATTGAAGATTAACATTATTATTGACATCCTTCCCCACCCCAACGTCGACCCTCGACGACGGCTGGAGAAGACATCGACCGTCGGCTGCTGCACGACGGATCTGGGCCTCGGAAGGCCGCTGGCCTCGGCCCGGGCCTAGTAGGCCGCTGGCCTCGGCCCTGCAAGTAGGGAGAGTGGGGGGTGGTACATACTCTTCACTCTTGGTATATAGGTACACCTTATATATTTCCTACACTTACCAGCCCGCTGCCTCAAGGTGCGTATGGAGGGTACCCCTTTCCAATTCTGCCCCAAGTGCAACCGCAAATACCCTTGGGTCGACAGGCACGCCACGTGCAATCTCTGCTTGC
Source organism: Ambystoma mexicanum (assembly GCF_040938575.1). NCBI lineage: Eukaryota > Metazoa > Chordata > Amphibia > Caudata > Ambystomatidae > Ambystoma > Ambystoma mexicanum. The sequence continues at coordinate 900,947,472 of NC_090931.1, read as the reverse complement.
CAAGGGACCACCCCGAAGCCAACTGCAGAGCGTGTAGTAGGTTTAAACCTAAGACACTTAAGGACCGTTCGACAAAGCGTTGGGCCCACCACGCCAGGCAGGCGGCCATGGCAGCGGAGGGCGCCTTCAGCGATGGCAGCGACGCCGTACTTTCGGACGGCGAGGGCATTACGGCGTCGAAAGACTGCCGAGCGCAGGTCCCCGACCTCGGAAGGTTGTCCGGCAGGGCGGCTATGGGGAAGACCCCCGGCGACGCAAGCGCTACACACCCTACACACACTAAACACACTAAACCCAACCGAACCTCGACGACGTCGATTTCTCGGAAAGAGGCACAGATAGAACGGTCCGACTCGGTGTCCTCTGGGCGCTCTCGATCGAGATCGCCTCATGACGCAAGGCAATCATCCACTCTTGCCAAGAGTGCCTCGCTCCCTAGATTAACGGAAGTTCGATCGTCGGAAGACGTAGACGACTTCCACCCCCAGGCCGCGCTCCAGGAGACCGAGGCCGCAGTTAACACCAGCGAGGCCCCACGCTCGAAACAAGATACCTCTCCCGACCCTCGACGCCAGGCGTCGAAAGTCTCTGGGGCCTCCAAGGGGCAGGGAAAACATTTTTCCACGCACGGGGAGGGGGGGAAACAGTGGAAAGCACAGCCTTCCACTCCTGTATGACCATCCTTCCACCCTAAGCAGACAGACACACTTAAATCTACTGGGACATCAACATCCAGCAAGGGTACCCTTGATAAGTCCTCTAAGTTGCCTACTAAAGTCATACCCTGTTCCAAAGAATGGTCCAGTGAAGACATAGACAGGGTCATGTCAAGGATGTCTTCCTTAGCTGATTTTTATGACAAAAACCCAGAACATTTCCTTTCGTATGACCCTCAAGGGGCCACACCCTCAGGCTCCTCTGATCCTATCCCCCTAAGTAGAAAAGCCCGGTTCGAAAGACCTGAACCCTTCGAGGTGCAGCCTTACTCTACTCCATACTCTACTCCACACCCCAGATACCAAGGACAGCCTTTCCCTGAAGGGGACCAGGAGTTTACAAGTATGGAGGAACAAACCGGGACTGAATACTATGCGGATGATGAGGACCTGGAGGAGGTAGAAGATGAGCAGGAAATTTACAGAGTAGATTCCCCGGTAGAGAGTGAAGCCCCAGTTACCGACTCGCCAGTTGATAACCAGCCCCTCCTTAATGAAGTTCTCGCTCGCGCAGCAGAACATTTTCACATCGACACCCACGGTGTACAGGAAGAAAGGGACTTCGCAGAAGAGTTGGTGGGAGAGAGGAGGCCGGTCGCTCAGACCATCCCTATCCTTAAATCCATCCAACGTAGAATAGATCCATCCCTGGTGAATCCTAACCTCACCAGAGCCGTCAACCCCAGAGTCGAAAAACTTTTTCGGGCAGCCCAGTCTGACCCTCTTTATATAAGAGGACATCTTAAACCAGACTCCCTAGTGGTTACCAACACTCGGAAGAGGGCTGGGACACCCTTATCGTCGTCAGAAGCTCCTCCCGACAAGGAGAGCAAAAGACTGTACGGGTTTGGCAGGAAGGTAGCCTCAACGTCCGCCTACCAAGCAAGGATCGCAAACTCCACCACCCTGTTGGCAAGTTACAACTGCCATCAATGGGAAGAGGTCGCGGCGCTCATAGCCTCTGTTCCTGAACCGTTAAAGGGCCAGCTGGCTCGGATCTCGGCAGAGGGGAGAGCCGTGTCTGGTTGCATATTAAAAGCAACTTTCGACGCCGCGGACAACGCAGGAAGATTGATAGCAGAAAGTACTGTTATCAAGAGACCTGCGTGGTTACGGCAGTCGGGGTTCAAGACAGAAACCCAGGCTTCATTAATAGACAAGCCGGTGGAACCCGATCTATTGTTTGGGAAAGCGGTCGAAGACGCACTTAAGAATGCCAAGGACGAGTACGAGACTCTCAAATCCCTTGGCCAGCTTACCAACAAACCCCCTAACCAGAGGGGGAACAGTAATTTTCGTCGCCCACGCGGCCAAAATTCACAAAGAGGCAACTATGCCCAAGGACAGGGTACACAATGGAACAACAACCAGCAGTCTACCCAAAGTTACGGCAGGGGTAACAAGAGAGGTCGTGGAAGAGGCAGAGGCAGCCCCAACAAGGGAGGGGGCACGCCTTCACCAAAACAGTGACGCTCAGTTCAGGGTCCCTTCTCACGCAACCCCAGTAGGGGGACGCATTTCCAACTTCACCCAGGCTTGGGAAGGGATCACCTCAGACAGATGGGTGCTGTCAACAGTGTCCACAGGATATTGTATAGAATTACTGCAGCTTCCCCGGAACCACCCTCCACGACAAAGAATACACTCCTTAGAACATCAGAAGATCCTTCTCGAGGAGATCGCCATTCTGCTAGAAAAGGACGCGATAGAACTCGTCCCAGGACACCAGGTAAACAAGGGTATCTATTCAACTTACTTCCTTGTGCCAAAGAAAGATTTGACAATGCGCCCAGTATTGGACTTACGGCCTGCCAACAAGTATGTCAAGCCCCAAAAATTCCGTATGACCACGCTACAAGAGGTAATCCCCCTCCTAAAAAAGGGGAGTACATGGCAACCTTGGATATGAAAGATGCTTATTTTCATATTTCCATGCTCCCATCCCACAGAAAATACTTGCGCTTCAAGGTAGACAGTCGCCACTACCAATTCAAGGTACTGCCCTTCGGGATAACTTCAGCACCAAGGGTATTCACCAAGGTACTGGCGGTGGCAGCTGCACACCTACGCAGGGAGGCAATCCCAGTGTACCCTTATCTGGACGACTGGCTCATAACGGGGGAAACCCCAGGAATTTGCAGGTCAAACATTCAGAGGACTATCGACCTCCTCCACGAATTAGGCTTCTCTATCAACGAGAAAAAATCAAGTCTGGTGCCAAGCACCTCAAAACAGTTCCTAGGAGCAATCCTAGATACTCAGAAAGGGTTGACCTTCCCTTCGGAAGAGAGAATTCGGAATATACTACTGCAGATTCCACATTATCAGTCAGGTCAACAAATAACGGTACGCAAAGATATGCGGTTACTGGGCATGATGGCGTCATGCATTTACCTGGTCCCACACGCGCGTCTGCGCATGCGTCCCATGCAGGAATGGTTGGCGAAACAGTGGTCTCAGGCAAGTGGTCAGTGGGACGATCTAGTGGTCGTTTCGCCAACACTCGTACAGAGCTTACACTGGTGGACAAGAGAGAATCTCGCAAGGGGAAAACCCTTCTACGATCCCGAAGTACAAGCAGTGGTGACTACAGATGCATGCCTGACTGGGTGGGGAGCTCACCATCTCCACCACACAGCTCAGGGTCTCTGGTCTCACTCAGTAGCCAAGAACCACATCAACCTGCTGGAGCTTCTGGCAGTATTCCGAGCGCTTCGGGCGTTCGAGCCCCATCTGCTAAACTTGTCGGTGCAGATCCGGACGGACAGCACGACAGCCATGTTCTATCTGAACAAACAAGGAGGGACTCGTTCGCCAAATCTGTCCACGCTTGCCCAGAAAATCTGGACATGGGCACTCAGACGGAACATCTTCCTGTCATCTCAACATGTTCCAGGGGAGCTCAATTCCCTAGCGGATGCCTTAAGCAGAGACTCCCTCCCAGAAGAACACAAATGGGTCCTTCACAGAGATATCGTAGAAAATCTCTTCTCTCAGTGGGGTTTTCCCCACTATAGACCTATTCGCCACAAGCGGAAACAAACAATGCCCAGGATTTGCATCCAGGTTCCCCCAGCCAGACTCCCAAGGGAACGCCCTGTGGATGAACTGGTCAGGGATGTTTGCGTACGCTTTTCCACCAACTCCTCTCATCAGGAAAGTGGTGTACAAGATGAACAAGGAATCGATGACGCTCATCCTAGTTGCTCCCATGTGGGCGAGACAACCATGGTTTCCACACCTACGCAGGATGGCGGTGTGCAAGCCCATCAAACTCCCAGCCTGGTACAACCTACTGTCCCAGCAACAAGGTCAAACAGTGCACCAGGAACCCAACTCAATGAACCTGGCAGCATGGCTCCTGAAGTCATAGAGTTTGGGCATCTCAATTTACCACAGAGGTATATGGACATCCTAAAAGAATCCAGGAAACCAAACACAAGGCACTGTTACTTTGACAAGTGGAAAAGATTCGTTATTTGGTGCCAGAATAAACAAATCAACCCGGTTGATTGCACTCCTTCCAACGTTGTAACATACATGCTCCACATGCTGGACGCAGGTTTGGTTTTTAACTCTCTGAAAGTACACCTGGCAGCCCTCTCGGCTTACACCACATCCCATAACAAGGTATCGTGGTGGAAAGTACCAGTAGTTAAAGCCTTCATGGAAGGAGTAAAGAGACTTCACCCTCCTATTTCGAACCCACCGCCAGGATGGGACCTCAATGTGGTGCTAGCTAAGCTCATGGGCCCCCCTTTCGAACCCATGCATAAAAGTAGTCTCAAACACCTGACTTATAAAACGGCCTTCTTAGTAGCCATTACCTCTATAAGAAGGGTCAGTGAAATTCAGGCTCTGTCAGTGCAGGATCCTTTCTTTACTATCCACAAAGACAAACTGGTTTTACGCACACACCCTAGGTTCTCACCTAAATTTATATCTAAAGTCCATGTAAAACCAGTCCATCGAGCTTCCGGCTTTCTTCCAGAACCCGCAAAGCTCGGCTGAGGTGAAACTACACACCCTAGATGTGCGTAGGGCGGTCCTCTACTATGTAAACAAAACCAGACCGCTAAGGAAAACAGATCAACTGTTTGTCTCCGTAGCTACAGGCAGAGAGGGAGATCGCGTCTCTAAGGGCGCTATCTCGAAGTGGATTATCAACTGTATACAGCTGTGTTACTCTCTTTCTGAAAAAACTCTGCCTTTTACGCCAAGAGCCCACTCTACTAGAGGCATTGGGGCCACTCTGGCTTTCATTGCAAATGTTCCCCTCGACACCATTTGCAAAGCAGCTACTTGGAGCTCTATTCACACTTTTACTCAGCATTACTGCATTGACACTCATTCCAAGACAGATACGCAAGTGGGACAAGCGGTTCTGAGACACCTGTTTGCTCATGACTCTTCTCACATCCCACCTCCTTCTTCTGGTACTGCTCGCTAATCTATGCACAGCATGTGATCTAAGCAGATTCCACAAGCCTCAGAAGGGATATATTACTCACCGTAATCGTATTTCTGATGCTTGTATCTGCTTAGATTCACATGCGACCCACCCTTCCTCCCCTCCGAGAGAAGGCGCATGATTGCTGGTAGTCTTACCTTTTCTGTCTATCTGCTTGGATTATCAGTACTCGCGCTACTCCTCATGCTTCCTCATGTCAGAAAAAATACATTCTGAGGATCCTAGACGCGTGAGGGATCTTGGGTACAGTGGACGTCACACTAGGGATAGTATTACTGGCACGCCTGTGTCGACGCCCATTTTCGAGTTTCGAAAAACAAACTGTAATACTCCGCAGCTTCCACTAGATGTCGGCCTATGCACAGCATGTGAATCTAAGCAGATACAAGCATCAGAAATACGATTACGGTGAGTAATGTATCCCATATAAAAAAGCAAACAAAGACCGCAAAGTCTTGTTTCTTTAGAAGCTGCACTCCCATCCAGTTACGAAATCCAATAGCATCCAGCAATAGTTGCCCAACGAGGAATTAAATCGTGGGGAACCAACAGCAGACCACTGCACAGCAAAAACGTTTGCTTAAAAAGTTCAGCTTTATTTAAGAAATATTGCAGTAAAAAGCGGCTTCCCAGTTGCGAAGGAGGTGTGTGTGTATGTGTATGTATATGTATATATATATGTATATATATATATATATATATATATATATATATATATATATATATATATATATATATATATATTCTCACTCTCCTATGAGCCCCCTGTTCATACCTAGGGTTGCCTCCTAAAACCTGTCCACTAATCCAGATTCTAGAAATCCATTTGAACAAGAGTCTCCTCCCCAATTCCCGCCAGCTGAAACACACGGGTCAGCTGTCCTGGGAGAAAAGCCCATGGAAATGCATAAACAGAGGGCACTCCTCCACCTGGGAAGTTAGACTGACTGCCAACAAAAAAGCTGTAAGGAAAGATATTTTCTTTTTGTACTTTTCCGTCAATAGATTCCTATGGGACGCCCATGTTTTGAACCCTGTTCTGACATCTTGGAGATCAGTAAAGCCTTCTGCTTTACTTCCCTTGCCCGTTTGCTCGTTCTTATGGGTAACCGACTAATACCTAAGACTATCAGTACTGAGAGAATGTCTCTATATGAATTCTTGTAATTTTACAATTGCACACACACATCACCTTATAGTGAAGTGCAGTTAGGATACTTTGTATTCCTGGAACCTTTTATATAATGACGTTTTGGTAACTTTGACCATGTCCCAAACACAAGCAGGTGGCAGCTGTGATTTTTTTTTTTGTAAACTTTTTTTGTGATTTGTCTTGTGCACTTTTGCATTTACTGTAATTGACTACTAAAGGTGGCTAACACCCTAAAATGACATGCCACAAGATTTTCGCTTATTCTTTGACCATATTGTACTTTGGCCTTCTTCCTGCCTTCTCGTGTCAGGAAATGCCTTATAATAAAATCCCTTTCCTGTGGAAAGCTGTGGCTGTGAGTCAGGGGAGTGTGATGGGACAGTCCACATCCTCTGACAACCAAAGGTCTTGTTTCTGGACAGATGTGATGACCAGTGGTTGTCCTGGTTTGGACTACCTAGTGCTGTTTGAGTGTTGCAGAAACTTTTATTTTAAGACTCTTTTTTTTTTTTTTTTTTTTTTAGTAAGTTTATATAACCACAACAGAAATGAAAAGGACAGCCGAACATTTACAAACCCATCCTGTGTGATGGCAATAGATGGAGCAAGGGAGGCAATATCACTACAGTTATACATCAAACAAGGCTTCAGTGCTGCCGGAGGTGTCACGCTGATCCGACGTTAAGTAGGCCACATAGGGTCCCCAGATGTTCTTCGGTCTGGCGGAAGGATACAAAGTGGAGCAATATTGAACCTCCGCATCATGGAAGAACAAAATTTCAGTTTTCCACAGGTCATGCGATGAGGGCGACCCTTGCCCCACACCATGGGTCCCCTCCTCTTTGGCAGCAACAATAAAAGACTCATAAGGCGCCTAATATGCTTTGCCATTTTCTTCGTATACCCCCAACAAACCTACCACGGGGGTGGGCGTCACCTCCTCCTCTACAATCCCACTAATAGTGTCAAAGACCTGTGTCCAAAAAGTATGTTTGTGAGGACAGTGCCACGCTAGATGCATAAATGTGGCTGGTGAAGTACTGCATCTCTGGCACAAGTCGGCCGTCCCCGGAAAGAGCCAATGGAGGTCAGCTGGGGTTAAGTAGAGCTGGTGTAGAACTGTAAATTGGCACTCACAAACCCTAAGGGGGACTGAAGCTCAGATTTAGACTAACCGGGTTTTGCCCAAGCTAATATTCAGTAACACGAAAAATGAAGGCAGGCAAACCCAACTATTGAGTGAGGGCGAAGATCGCACTCACTAAGTTAACTCTGTAAATGACCAACAGTGCAAGGTGAGACAGACACCATTAATGTGATGTTTGTGGAGAATTGTGTATGAGGGCTATCATGTATTTTTCAAAAGGTTGAACCTAATTGTTACACTTAATCCAACCGATGTTCCAAGAGTAAGGACAGAGAAAAGTGCTAGCTGGCCCTACCTAAGTAGTAGGCTAGCCTTAGTCTACGCTGGTGGGCCGTCTATATATCAGGGTATAGAACAAGAGGACATAAACAATTCGTCAATGGTTGTTCTTTTTGGTTTTTAAATGAGCAGGACCAATAACCCAATTCTGTGATTTTTCACTATATTATTTGTAGCAAAGTGGACTCTACAAATCTCCTGAGATTGCTCAAAATTGGCAACAGAAAAAGAGATGGAAAAATTTAAGTTAAAAATGATAAGGCACCCAGTGAGGTTTTATCTCAGCAGCAGTATTTTGACTTTAATAGCCTATACCCTAGTGGTTTTAACCTTAGATGAAATATTCTAAAACATTTCTACGAAGACTGAACCGCTGGCCGACCAGTGTACTAGCTATTTAGCCCAAACTGAAGTTATGAAGGATTTTTATTTATTTATTTGTTTATTAGGCGCCGGCAGCCCGCAGGCATCGTGGCGCCACATAAAGACAGGTGCTCATACAAAACACAAGACTGATGGGCAGTAAGGTACGGGACAGTTGGCATGCCAAGACATAGGAAAGGAACAGATACTACTCTGGATTGCTGCAATCATTTGAATAAGGGAGTTTTCAAATGCTTTCTGAAATTGAGGTGGTTGGACTCTGTTCTCAGGTTCAGTGGCAGTTTATTGCAGTGGGTAGCTTACCGATTTGGGAAGTCTCTGCCCAAACCGTTTGCTTTCTTGTGGGGGTTAACTTCAATAAGCCCTTGAGCCTCAGATCTTAGTGTGCAGGTTGGAATGTAGCCCATAATTGAGGACTTAAGGGTAGGCCAGAGCTTTTCCATACAAACACTTGTGTGTAAGTGTCATGGATTTGAACATCACACTGTCTTCAACCCTCAGCCAGTGTAGTTGCTTCCTTGCCTCACTGATATGATCAGATCTTGCCTTTTGCTTGATTATTCGAACAGCGTGGTTCTGAATATGTTGGTATTTTGTCAGGCATTGTTTACTGGTGCCCAAAAACAGGGCGTTGCCATAATCCAGGCAAGAGAGTATAATCGCTCTGGCTATGGTGGCTCAGTTGGATTCATTGAGTAAGGTCTGAGAGCTTTTAACAATCTTAGGTAGTAAGAGCAAAGGATGTGACAGATGTTTTCTTGCCATCCCTACAAGTATGTCTACCGGTTTCGGTGGTTGTGTGCGTAATACCACCTTCTTCAGGATTGTCTTTGTGGAGCGGTCAGCACCTAAAATTCTAACTTAATTGGTGTTTAATTTGCCAAATTGTATGCTTATCGTTAACCCTTTCGATTGACCTGCCTTTAAATGTGCTGGTATTACAATTGTAAAGGTCTCACCTTCTGTTTCTTTTTTCAAAAGGTATCTTGCATCTTGGGGGCGACCATTGTCTGACCTTTGTTGTGGTACCCGGAGATGTGAGAGGGTCAGCAACAAATGGTGTTCTCATATATTGATTTTTATATCGCAGAGAACCCGTGGTTCAATGTCGGGAAACTCTGCTCGGCACGATCGCGGCAAAGTCCAGATACGCAGTAAACTTGTACTTGTGCCCATGTATGGTCGTCCCAGAGATGTAAAATAACTTTTGAAAAAAGAAACGGAAGGCGAGACCTTTCCAAAATTTCATGGGCAAATGGGGGATACCTTGTTTCATCCATTGAAGTCATGACATCTCCTCAGTAATTGCCTACTCTCATGCGATCCTCCCTCATAAACCGCCCCCAGGGTCCGGATCAGGCAGCGGCTGCGTCCCCTAGCCACATGGGAGGAAGTCACTGCCGGGAAATAAGTTATAACTCCATCAGGATCATCATAAGGACGTGCAGTGGTATCTGGAAGAAGTTAGAATGCCTGTTTGTGTCGCCCCCGCCCCCATGCTTCATAGGGTAACATTGAGCGTAAAGTCCTGACCTTAACTCACTCTGACCCGACCACTGGAGGTGGTGGATCAGTGTTAAGGATCCTTTCATAGACTTACCCTTTTTCAAACCAGCGTATGCCTTCCTCAGTACCGGTGCCTTTGAGGATCTAGAGGAATATACCGACATGGAGCTGAATTTAGAGAGGGAAGCGCCTCTGGCATTTTAAACTGTGCATGATCTTGTGCGGCTGCGGCGAATCAGTTTAATGCCCTGCAGTTCTCTGAGAGCCCTTTATGTTGTACGACTGACTGTGTATCTGCGACCCCCTGTTTGAAGGAAGAAGAGGCTTCCTGGACTTGTGCTAGCTGTGGATAGTGGCTGAATCATGTTCTCATATAAGCGATGGGCATGGGGGGCGGAACCTGAAGCAGAGTCTTTGTTTGCTGTGGCGTGCTGATCCTGTGGGAGTCTGTCCTTGATTTCCTTCAAAAACCCCAGGTGTCCGCGGAGCCGATGCGGAGTCTGAAGCAGTCTTTCTGTCTTCGTGTCGTTGTGCAGTAAGGCCAATCCATGACAAGGACATATTTTCAAGTTCTCACGACTGGCAAAAAAGAAAAACGAAAATGACGGAGGCCGGCCCCTTAACACGCCAGAAACTCTTGCAACAACAACGCAAGACAGTGTCTGTAAGCGAACCGATGTACCATCAAGGTGAGTGCGAATGCGCAGTTGACCATAATAGCGTTTTGGTGCCATGTGATCATCAAATTGACTCCTCATACTGCACACACAACGGGTCAAGCGCTTCATTAACTGTGGCACTCCACTTCTCTATCCCTCCCATTAATGAAGCTGTAAACAACGAGCCAAAACACCTACACAGAGGTGAAACCACACAGCCATTATTACATGTGCAACTGACTAACAGATGCAAGCACCGCTAATTCCATGTCAAGACGGAGGCGAGCATTAAGCTTTCATCTTCTTTATTCTCTACTCTCCAGCAGTTTCAACAAATATAACTTTGTAAACTTTCAATTTAAATTTTTTTTTTTTTTTCAAACAAACTTCAAATCCCATCAATCCTGTAGTCCCCTAGTCTCTGGCCATGTGACCTAGTCCTTCCTGTTCCTCTGTCCTTCCTCTTCTTTTCCTGCTCTCCACAAGATAAGTACCTCCTTATCTTAGCTCTGTAATATTCGCTTAAGAAAACGTGTTTTATGTCATTAACGTATATGGAATTGTACACCGTAGACAATAATGGAATAAACATGTATAGTAGAGCGCGCGAGCGTTAGTGTTTAAAAGGGATTCGGAGGCCCCGTGTCATAATGCGTGACACCTCAGGAGCCTGCCGTACCCCCTAGCAGAGTGCGAGTTCGCAGCCCCAGCCCTTGGAAGCGCGGAGCTCTACGCAGGCGGGAGACTTCCCGCGAGCCGAGCAGAAGCGGCCACGCGCAGCGAATGCGCCAATAGCGAACGCCTCCTGCGCGGGGGCGTGGCTTTAGACAGCAGAGCCGCACGATTATAGAGTACTACCAAGCAAATCGGAAAGATTTATCCTGCAAACATGCATATTGTATAAGGAAGGTGCAGCCTCGAGCAAAGTGAATCAGCGGACGCGCCACTACACCTAGACAGGTATTGATTCAGGCACCGGCCAGCACGATGTCGAACTTCGAGTGGAGCGAAGAGGAGCAGGAGGCAGTCTACCAAGAAGACCTAGCCTATAGCTTCAAAGAAGTGCTGGGAGATTCACTGACAGAGGCAGTGGCCCAAGGGGCGCGGCCTTTACAAGAAAGGCTAGATACCATAGAACTATTCCTGAGCCAGAAGGAAGAACGCACCAAGCAGGAAGAAAGCGCGTCCACAAGGGCAACGTTTAACGACCCTAAGGGGTGTAACAGGGCCCGGAAGAGCAAAGACTCTTCTGACCCCCCGGGCCAACCGACTGGGGCGAGTACAGGAGCCCCAGAGGCTACGGACGCGTTCCTCAGACTAATGGAAGCGTTCATGAAAGATTCCCAGGTGCCGAGCCTCCGGACCCCCTACCAAGGGGAAGACAATATGGGTTGTACAGAGGAGGAACCCCCAGAAGGCTTCCCAGATGAGGAACCGCCGATATCCCCCACATCCACTCAAGTGGATGCGGACAATGAAGGGGATGAGGGCAGTCAACCTCCGCCTAAGAAAAGGCAACGGAAACTCCACCACCTAGAAGAGGACGAAACGGCGGACATGTTCCAACCGGAAGAAATCAGAAATCCGAGATCCTCGGAGTGGATGCCAGACTGAGGGCTGAATGTCCAAGACCAGACCTGCCTGGTAAAGTCGCGGAAGCCCCGGAATTGGACCCTAAAATGTTGTCGTTCGTCTCCAAATCGAACAGAGACCTGAGGAACGGCATAGACCGCTCCTGGAGAAACTGCCAAGAAAAACTCCTCGACCTAGCAGGTCCGCTAGATAAAATAATGGACAAGGCCGAACAAGCCAGAGATACAGGCGAGGAGGTAGACCCAGGAGTGCTAGCCCCAACGGGCCGTATGTATACTAGGAAACGCAAACTGCGTGATTTCATCAGAGCACAGGAGAGGCCTCCTTTTGAAAATCGACCGGAAACTAGGAGATCGGTCGTCATACGAAGCCGGCGAGGCAGCGCAGGGCCTATTGTTCGGAGAGACTTTTGGTAAGGAGATGGGGAGGTTCGTAGGGACCTACACCTCCCTGGAGAAAGCACAGGCTTCGATGAAGAACATTTTCCCAGGGAGAGTTTTTGGCGGGACCGGTCGCTACAGAGGTCGCTCGACCGGTCGATACCAAGCATCCAGAAGGCCTCAGAACAACAGAAACCGATACTGGGAATCCAGGCAGCCTGATACCTCCCCCCCCCCTCCCCCCCCCCCCCCCCCCCCCCCGAGAGGCTGTTTCCCTAGAGGAAGACAAGGCAGAGGACAGGGAAGAGGACAACATTTCCCCACAGGTGAGAAATTTTACTTCTGATGTTTGTTAATCTGCTTAGAATCACATGCTGTGCATAGGTCCGACATCCAGTGGTCACTGCAGAGTATTGCATTTTGTTTTTCGTAGTCGAAAAGGGGACGTCGACAAGGCGTGTCTGTAACACTATCCCTATAGTGACGTGCGTTGTACCCACAATCCCTCACGCGTCGAGGTCCCTCAGATTGTTTTTTTCCGCCCAGCTTATGGTCCCCTTACGCGGAGCTCCTAGAGAGACATTGCTAAACAATTACTACGGACCTCGGTCCTTAAAATATACTTCTTGTTAAAGATCCCTCCCCTCAAGGTTAGCTGTGAAGCTGTTTCACCGACCGAGCAAGTTTTCGACGGAGGAAAAGAGACGGAGGAGATCCTTCGGCGCTGCCGAACACGTGGCCAGGCCTCGCCGGCCAACATACAGTAGGGAGAGTGGGGGTTTCGAACTTTTTACCTTCTCGTCGAGAATGTCTTTCTTTCTCCCCTATCTTTCCCTTGGGGTTGTTATCACCAGTTTTTATTGCCTCAGCTATGGAGAGGACACCCTTTAAGTTTTGCCCACGCTGTAGGGGCAAATACACTTGGAAGGACAAACACAAGCTCTGTAATCGTTGCTTGCCCCTCGATCATAAAGAGGACAGCTGCGCGGCCTGTAAGCTCTTGAAACCAAGAACTCTTAAAGAGCGTAAAGTTAAGAGGTGGGCGGATTACGCGATGTCGAAGTCCGTTTCCTCACCCGCCGCCGCTGTTACTGAAAGTGACGAGGAGGGTGATAATTCGATGTCCGTTACGGAAGTCATTAACCCCCAGAAGGAGCGCTCGCGCTCCTCGACGTCCGTCCCCGGCCCCGACGAGCTCGGCTCACGCCCTGCTTATGGGGATGAACACCCCGGCGACAAGGACGCACACAGACCCCATAGGCCTAAGCACACAACCCACGGCTCTTCTTCGTCCAGGACGAAGGATCCACCATCGCCGAAGGGGACGCAGGGCACTCCGGCATCGACCTCAGACCGCAAGGGTCTGAAGCCCCACCCGCAAACGCAGCCGCGACCAGCGAGTGGGCTTTTATCTAATACGGGCGCTACCCCAAAAACATCCGACGTAACGCTCCATAGAGCGGCCGTCGAAAAACAACGCGCAACGCAGGCAACGCCGACCCCAGAACCCTCGACTGACGAACTCGTCGTCGAGAGTCTGGCGAGAATTGTTACCGAGGACAAACGTAAGCGGACGACTAAACAGACGTCGAATACCGCACCCAAGGATATAGAAATGCCGAAAAAGCACAAGAGTAGCCAGGAACTGCCCTATCCATCTAAAGGCACTTCTGAACTACCGGAGGGCTTTTCTGAGGGCGACGGAAACCTTTCGTCGACGTTGTGGGAGCGTTCGAAGCGTTTTGAAGCCGAAAACACTGATTTCCCCCCTCTAGACTATTCAGGGGTTCCCCATGAGACCCTGGAAAGACTCCATTCTTGTATGGAAAAGATGGAGAGGTTTTTGGGTAGCCAAAACCCACCCACACCCAAAAGACCAAGAGAATGGACCCAGGAGGACCCTAGGGTCAAGATTCCTAGGCTGTTTACCCCTTCTTCAGATGCTTATGACCTCACTGAAGAGGAGCAATACCTCCAAGAAGATGAGGAGTGTTTAGGGGGAGAGGAAGAACTTGAGGAGGAGAGGTTTGAGGAAGATCCCTACACTAGCGCAGGGGCTTTAGAAGAAGATACAGCTGCCTCACAGCCCTGGCACTCCCCATCAGTGCAGCCTTGGCAATCCCCATCAGTGCACTCAGACCCTGATGTCTTTTATCCTTCTCCTCCCAAGGACTCACCTATTGGGAACACCTCACCCATAGATGACCAGCCTTCACTTAATGCACTGTTGCGCAAGGCAGCAGCGCATTTTGAAATAGACACAGGGGAGACCCTTCCGGATATAGACTTTGTTGAAAAGGTTATTAAAGAAAAAGCCCCGGTCAGCCAGTCCATTCCACTCCTAGCTTCTATAAAGAGAAGAATAACTCCTTCCCTTTCCAATCCGGCCTTAGTCAGAGGGGTCAACCCTCGTATAGAAAAGCTCTTCAGCCCTTCGTCTTCTGACCCTTTGTACATCAGGGGACATTCTATTCCGGACTCTCTTGTAGTGACTAACACAAGAAAAAGAGCAGGGGTACCACTATCTACTAGTGAGGCACCACCTGACAAGGAGGGCAAGAAGCTCTATGCACTTGGGAAGAGAATCACAACATCCGCCGCCTTCTCAACCAGGATCGCGAATAACAATTCCCTACTAGCTAGCTACGCAGATGCACAGTGGAACAAGCTGCGCAGCGAAGCAGAGGAAGCACCAGAACCCCTGCGCTCACGCCTGTCGGCTACTATATCAGAGGGAACTCTTGTAAACCAGGGCATCGTAAAAAAAACTCCTTAGACGCCGCAGAGACAGCTGCCCGCTCCCTGGTTCAGGGAATACTTCTCAAACGCCATGTCTGGCTGCGCAATTCGGGATTTAAGCCAGAAACCCAGGCTTCCCTTATAAATAAGCCCATAGAGCAAACACATCTGTTTGGTAAAGCAGTTGATGAGGCCCTAGAACATGCGAAGAAGGAGTTTGATACCATCAAGAGACTGGACCAAATTTCTAGGCCACCTAACAGACGCAGCTATGGCAATAGACGCTCCTTTCGTGGCCAACGCCAGCAGCAAAGCCAGCAACAATTTTACTCTGCTACCAACTGGCCCTCAAACCAAACCACCCAGTTCAGTCAAAGAGGCCAACGTCGTGGCAAAGGAAGAGGGCGCGGCTCCAGTCCAAAAGGCCAATACCAACAAATGACCCAAAGATTCGGGTCCCCTCCCATGCATCACCGGTCGGGGGCCGGCTAACATCGTTCCTTTCAGCATGGGAGGGAATAACGTCAGCCCGCTGGGTATTATCCACCATAGCCCACGGATACTGCATCGAATTCAACGGTTCCCCGAAATACAGACCCCCACGGAACCGACGCATGACACCAGAACACCTCACTATTCTCCTTCAAGAAGTAGAAGAGCTACTGAAAAAAGAAGCTATAGAGGCTGTCCCCCTATCTCAGGTAACAGAAGGTATTTATTCAGTGTACTTCCTTGTACCCAAAAAGGACTTAACCATGCGCCCTGTATTAGATCTGCGCCCAGCGAACAACTTTGTCAAACCCCAAAAGTTTCGTATGGTGACCTTGCAGGAAGTAATCCCACTGTTATCACAGGGGGATTACATGACAACACTAGACATGAAAGATGCATACTTTCATATTTTAATGTTGCCGGCGCACAGAAAATACCTCAGGTTCAAGATAGAGAACAAACACTATCAGTTCAGAGTACTACCCTTCGGGATAGCATCTGCACCAAGGGTATTTACGAAAGTACTGGCAGTGGCAGCGGCCCACCTGCGCAGATTATCCATCCCGGTTCACCCGTACCTCGACGACTGGCTCATAACAGGGGATTCTTACGAAACATGCTTCTCCAATACCCAAAGGACCGTAGACCTTTTATCCCAACTGGGCTTCTCCATCAACGAAAAGAAGTCCAGCTTAGACCCCAGCCAAATCAAACAATTCCTAGGGGCTCTAATTCGAACAAAGGACGGCCTCGTCTTCCCCTCCAACGAGAGGGTCCATAACATGCTGTTTCAGATCCCCCAATATGTGGCAGGTCGAGAGGTGACGGTACGCAAAGCAATGCGCTTGCTAGGGATGATGGCGTCATGTATTTACTTGGTACCTCACGCGCGCCTGCGCATGCGCCCAATGCAAGAGTGGCTCTACAGCCAGTGGTGTCAGGCCAGCGGACAGTGGGACGATCTGGTGGTAGTCTCGCAGGCCTTGGTTCTCTCGCTACGGTGGTGGACAAAGGAAAACCTGTTATTAGGGAAAACTTTTGCCACACCTGCAGTGGAAGCCACTCTAACCACAGACGCATCCCTTACAGGATGGGGGGCTCACCTATCCCATCAGACTGCTCACGGAGTGTGGACTCCGAGCTTAGCTTCCAAGCATATAAACCTACTGGAACTATTAGCAGTGTTCAAAGCACTGAAAGCCTTTCAGGAACACTTACAAGGAAAGACAGTGATGGTCCTCACAGACAGCACCACAGCCATGCACTATCTCAACAAGCAAGGGGGCACTCACTCTCCAGGACTGTCCAAGCTGTCCCAGAATATATGGAAGTGGGCTCTCAGACACAACATGTTCCTACTATCACAACATGTACCAGGGGAACTCAATCTGCTAGCAGACAAACTCAGCAGAGACTTCCCCCTACCCAAAGAGTACGAATGGCAATTACACGCAAACATCGTCTTAGACGTCTTCACGCAATGGGGTTTCCCGGAAATAGACCTGTTCGCAACCCTGGAGAACTCACAATGCCAAAGCTACGCCTCCAGGTACCCACAAAACCAGTCCAAGGGGAACGGTCTGTCGATTCTATGGTCAGGGAAATTTGTTTACGCCTTTCCCCCGACTCCCCTCCTCAACAAAGTGGTGCACAAGATGCACCAAGAGCAGGTAACCATGATACTAGTAGCCCCAATGTGGGCCTGGCAACCATGGTTCGCTCACTTGATGGAGATGTCCCTATCCCCCCCAATGAAACTTCCCTGCCCGTACAACATGCTGTCACAAGACAAGGGCAGGACACTGCATCCATGCCCTCAGACCATGAACTTAGCAGCCTGGCTCCTGAGATCATAGAATTTGGACATTTACATCTCCCTCAGAGATGTATGGACATCCTCAGGGAAGCCAGAAAACCTAATACTCGCCACTGCTACTCTAGCAAGTGGAAAAGATTTGTCATCTGGTGTAGAAGTAAGAACATCAACCCGGTTGACTGCTCTGCCACTGACATTATTCTGTACTTGACCCATTTACTGGATTCAGGTCTAGTGTTTAATTCCATTAAAGTACACCTGCGGCACTTTCTGCATACACCACTTCCCAACTTAAAGTGTCGTGGTGGAAGATACCAGTTATCAAAGCCTTTATGGAAGGGGTAAAAAGAATACACCCCCCGATTACTAACCCAGCTCCCGGATGGGACTTAAACGTGGTACTTTCTAGACTCATGGGCACTCCTTTCGAACCCATGCACAAGGCAACTCTTAAATACCTCACTCTTAAGACTGCTTTCCTAATAGCTATCACATCCATTAGGAGAGTAAGTGAACTACAGGCTCTTTCTGTACTAGACCCCTTCGTATCAGTTCACAAAGATAAGGTGGTTCTTCGCACACACCCAAGGTTTGCACCAAAATTCATCTCAAAATTTCATGTAAACCAATCTATAGAACTACCAACGTTCTTTCAAAACCCTTCCAGCTTGGGAGAAAAAAGTCTGCATACACTAGATGTACGCAGAGCTGTCATGTTCTACATGGAAAGAACCAGATCACTGAGAAAGACTAATCAGTTCTTTGTCTCGGTGGCAGCAGGAAGAGAAGGAGATGCAGTCTCTAAGTCCACTATATCCAGATTGTTTGTACAATGCATCACTCTCTGTTACACTCTTGCTAAGAGAGAACTACCCTTCAAGCCAAGAGCACATTCCACTCGAGGCACGGGGGCTTCCATAGCATTCATTGCAAATGTTCCCCTTGAGTCCATCTGCAAAGCGGCTACCTGGAGTTCTGTGCACACCTTTACAAAACACTACTGTCTAGATGCACACTCTAGATCTGACTCCCAGGTGGGACAGGCAGTATTAAGACATCTTTTCTCTACTGTTCCTTCTCATAACCCACCGCCAACTCCGGGTACTGCTCGCTAGTCTATGCGCAGCATAGACTAGCGCATGTGAATCTAAGCAGATTAACAAACATCAGAAGACAATGCATTACTTACCGTAAAAGCATTTCTGATGGTTGTATCTGCTTAGATTCACATGCGCCCACCCTTCCTCCCCGCTCGGATGGAAGGAACATAGACATCCTCTACTATATTTCTCTCTTTTCTGTACTCACTCACGTCTAGAAGGCTCCCTCAGGGCAGAAAAATACAAACAGAGGTTCCTCGACGCGTGAGGGATTGTGGGTACAACGCACGTCACTATAGGGATAGTGTTACAGACACGCCTTGTCGACGTCCCCTTTTCGACTACGAAAAACAAAATGCAATACTCCGCAGTGACCACTGGATGTCGGACCTATGCACAGCATGTGAATCTAAGCAGATACAACCATCAGAAATGCTTTTACGGTAAGTAATGCATTGTCATATCCGCCAGTAGGGGGGAGGACAGCTATATTCTGGGAAAACTGGCGCTCGCTTTCCAGCGACGCTTGGGTCCTTCAAAGAGTGAAAGGCATGTGTATAGAATTCACAGAAACCCCCGTTCAGGACCAAGCGCCACGCCCCGTAGTCACGACTGTTAGGCAGAAACCTGTGCAGTTCCCTTTGGGAACACTGCAAAAGATTTAGGACTACAGGTGTTAGCAGTAAACCCACTTGGTAGCAGTCTGTACCACCCAGATTTACTTGTTAGCTGTGGCTGAGCAGTCAGACTTCCCTCAAGAAGAGTTAGGCAGTATGCAAAGTATACACAATAGGCACTCAGATACAATAATACAAGCAAACACTGACCAGAGCTTTGGTATCAAAGTATATAATTATTTATTTAAAAACACACTGTTTGAAACACTCCAGCACTCTTATTGTAAAACACTCTAAACACAGTTACTATTATAATATATACAACCCTTATTCCTTATCAGATAAGTCTTAGTTAACAGCACTTATTTCCATACAGAGGTGAGCGCTTAACTATAGATGGCACTCCAATAAGTTTATGAAGAAGGGAGGGAAAAGACAGAATATGGAAAGGTACACCACTCTAATATTTAGGAACACTATTAGCAAGGCAGAAGAGCACACGTCACTTGTGAGCCAAAGTCCATAGGCTGGGCCCACTCTTGGAGAGAGAGAGCACAAATGTGCCCAAGATCACACAGTTACACTAGGCTTTGAAAGTCTTGCAGAGAGTTCGAAAAGAGTTTAGAGAGGCTCAGAAAAGTTTAGCCAGGGTGTCCCAGGCTAACCCAGGTTCGAAAGCCGGGGGCTAAATCTACCCCGTACAGTCGGTGGCAAGGGAAGCCAGGCGGAACACGGTACCTTAAGTGGGCAGTTGTTCCTGGCAGCGGGTGCAAGTCTCGTCGTCATCCAGGAGAAGAGAAGATCTCGACTTGGAGGAAAGATGAAGGTCGTTGCACTGCCAGGGAAGAAACCAGCCGCAGAGTTTTCCGGTTAAAGGTATACCCTTTATTTCGCGGTTGTGGTAAAACGTGGTATTCCGGTTGCTGGGGTGCTTGGCACAGGCAAGGGGGCCACGAGATGCGTCGAGAAGGCGAAAAGACGGTGAAACTGGTTATCCCCCCCAGTCAAAGGAAGAAGACTCTTCGGCGGGAAATCTCCTCTGTCCCTTGGGAAAAGTGGTGAGACGGTCCAGCAGGGCTCCACCGGTGGTGTCGTCGTGGCAGGTCGGCTCAGCTTCTCCCTCGTCAGATTCTTAGGTCCTGTGGCGACTTCTGAAGTTCCAGTCCCCAAAGCACTGCTTTTATGCAGAAAACCCCCATTCACTCAGCCTAGCTGTCACTCAAACATGCTAAGTGGTGAGCCGGCCGGCTCACCACTTGGGCCAATCACACAAGAGTGCGACTTGAGTTACCAAGGTAACTCAGTCCAGGGTGCCTAAATCCCCCTCCACCCCTCCTAAGTACCCCAGACAGAGTGGCACCACTTTGGAGGGCTTCTGTGGAGAAGCCTGCCAAAAAGTGGAACAAAGGGCTCGACTTGGGTTGGAGTCACAGAAGAGAACACAAACGCCATTTTAGAACCGAGTTTTGGCAAAAAATACCAACCGGAGAATTAATAATTAAATAAACCGGCGGTATGTTCGAGGCTATCGTAATTAAATAAAGATAGTAGCCTCGAACAATGGGACAATCCCATAGAGAAATATTTGCGGTTGAATATAAAAAGTAATATCCACTGCCACCAGCCAAAACTCGATCAGGGGGGACGGAGACGTGCCCCCTCGACTAACAGACCCCTGGGCAATGGAATTGCCCCAGCCAGTACATCCACAATATGATGGTTTGTACTGGTTCTGTTCAGAATTCAAGACTAGTAAAGTCAATGGTGACTTTACATGCCCTGGGAGACAGTAGTCAGTCCCAGGGTATGGAGTCTATACTGGGGGGTCACTATGACACCCCTGTGTTACTGTACTAAGGGTGCTGTGTAACACACATCACAAAAACACATGAAGCCCTATGGAGTAAAAGACCCCATAGCCCATTAAACACATCTAGAGTCAAAGAAACACTCAAATCATGCCCAAGAGTGAGGGTAAAAGAGTCTCACTCTTGGCAGAAGAAAAAAATAAACCCCAAAAATCCAGCAAAGCTGCTGGGGGACTCACTAGGTTAGGAAATTCAGCCTAAACAGAGAATTCTCCCTAGCAACGACGCTGACTGAGAAAGAGCTGCTAGACACAGAATTGCGAAGCCTAGCAGAGAAACGGGCGATCGAACCATGCATAGCGCCGCCAAGATTTGTGAGCAACATGTTCCTGGTTCACCGAAAAGACAAAGTGAGACCAGTGATAAATATAAGACACATGAACAGCTGGGTGGCCTACAACCACTTCAAAATGGAAGGAATCCACCAGCTCAGAGATACGCTCAGACAGAACGACTGGCTGGCGAGGATAGACTTGAAAGACACCTATCTTACGATTCCTGTACAGAGGGATTTCCGTCCATTCATAGCATTCGATTGGGACGGGCAATTATGGCAGTTCGCAACGATGCCATTCGGGCTCTCCTCTGCGCCGTGGGCATTCACGAAAGTGATGAAGCCGGTAGCCGCAGCGATCAGAGGGAAAGGAATTTGCATGATTATATATCTAGACGACATCCTACTGATGGCCGACAGCAGAGAGACCCTAGTCTACCAGGCCGACTGGGTAGTACACCTCTTAACCTCGTTAGGTTTCCTAGTGAACTGGGAGAAGTCGGAGATGGCTCCGGCGAGGAGGATAGAATTCCTGGGGTTTGTTATAAACACCAGGTTGGCGACATTGGAACTCCCAAACAAAAAGATCAGAGACATAAAGCGAGAGATAAGAGCATGTCTCAGCAAAACGAGTATATCACTCTGCACCATAGCGAGAGTAGTAGGCTTACTAGCGGCATCAATACAAGCAATCTTCCCAGGGCCATTACACTACCGAGCCCTTCAGAGGTTGAAGATACGGCATCTTCAACAAGGCCTACACTACCACCAGCTGGTACTCTTAGATCAAAAGTCCAGGACAGAGTTGGAATGGTGGTTAGCGAACATGGAGGCCTGGAACGGCAGAGCCATCTTCGGCGACCGCCCTGACCTGATAATAGAATCAGATGCCAGCAGAGCAGGCTGGGGAGCCCGGTGCAGGGATCTCCAGACAGGAGGGAGATGGAGCGCATCGGAACTCCAATTACACATAAACTGCCTAGAGTTACTAGCCGGATCCTTTGCGATCAGGGCATTTACGAAAGGGGAACTGAACTCCTGTATTCTGCTAAAAATGGACAACATTTCAAAAGTCAAATACATCAACCATTTAGGAGGAACAAGGTCCAAATTGCTGGCGGAAATAGCCATGGATTTCTGGCATTCCTGCCTAGAATCGGGGATCTCTGTGGTAGCCGAATACTTACCAGGTTCGTTGAATGTAGTAGCGGACTGGAACTCCAGACATCTCTCAGACTCCAGCGACTGGATGCTGGACCGGATGATTTTTCAGAAACTGGAAAAGATCTGGGGCCCAATATACACAGATCTGTTTGCGTCCAGGTTGAACGCTCAAAAAGAGAGGTTCTTCAGTTGGAGATTGGACCCAGCCGCAGCCGGAGTGGACGCTTTCCTACAAGATTGGAGGGAGCACACACTTTATGCTTTTCCCCCATTCATAATGATGAACCGAGTACTAGCAAAGGTATGCAGAGAGACAGCGGACCTGATAGTGGTGGTTCCGATCTGGAAATCCCAAGTATGGTTCCCAGCACTCATGGAACTATTCGTAGATTATCTGAGAATATTGCCCCAAGGAGAGCGCCTCCTCATGGACCCAGCTGGGTCATCTCACTCTGAGAGTGAAGGGGACACTGCCATTGATGGCGTGCAGGATAGCAGGAGACGCTGGAATCTCCCGGGCATTTCGTCACAAGCTGCAAGTCTCATCGCAGAGTCATGGGCTCCATCAACTCGAAGGAGCTACGACGCAGCTTGAAACAAGTGGTCGACATGGTGCAGAAGGAGAAATATTCATCCCGTTTCTGCCCCTCTAGTTGAGATCTTGAATTTCCTAGCGGAACTCCTCCAGGACGGCAAAGCATACAGAACAATAGGGGTATACAGATCTGCGATCTCAGCAGTTCACGTACCCGTGGAAGGCTACCGGTGGGAGAGAACGTAGCATTAATACGGCTACTAAGAGGAATAAGATTCAGGAAACCACCGCAGCCGAGATATGAGTCTTTATGGGACGTAGCAATAGTATTGAAACTATTTGCGGACTGGCCCAACAACAAGTATCTGTCGCTAGGGCAGCTGTCAGAAAAACTAGCCATGCTACTATGCTTGGTGTCATGCAGGAGAGTAGCAGATGTGAGAGTCTTAGAAGTGACTAGGAGAATGTACGGGCCGGAAGGTGTGACGTTCAGCTTAGCCAGAACTAAAACTGATTCTAGTACCATCACATACCCGTACATGCAGGAGCACCCGAAATGGTGCGTAGCGACATGTATAAAGGAATACGAAAATAAAACAGCCGAACTAAGACTGGCAGGGACGACTCAATTATTAATTGCGTGCAGAAAGCCACACAGAGGATTAACAGCCACCATAGCACGGTGGGTCAGAAACATTGAGTCTAGCAGGCGTAGACGTGACAAGATTCGGGGCACACTCGGAGGAGCGATGGCCTCGAAAGCACTAGGACTAGGGGCAACATTACAAGACATCATGAAAGCCGCAGACTGGGCTAGTGATACGACATTCAGAACGTTTTACTACCAACCTATTAATGCAATGGCAGGAGTAGTAGTTAGTAGTAAGAAGCTTTGAACAAGCTTAATGCTCGCCTCCATCTTGACATAGAATGAAGATTCCCCCTGCTAATAGCGCAGGGAGCTCTTGATTCTATTAAAGACAAGGAGGCGAGCATTAAATTCCCATCCCGAATACACAATGAATGCAAGGATGAAATGCATGTTG
This sequence comes from Ambystoma mexicanum, assembly GCF_040938575.1. Classification (NCBI taxonomy): domain Eukaryota; kingdom Metazoa; phylum Chordata; class Amphibia; order Caudata; family Ambystomatidae; genus Ambystoma; species Ambystoma mexicanum. Next base: position 900,923,533 of record NC_090931.1, on the reverse strand, counting down.
TGAAGTACTGTTGATAATTAACATGGCTATTTCTTCCAGAATAGGGTGTGTATTCCCGCCCTAACATACACAATTTTGTCTCTTATTGACTTTAGGGGATGAGCAAAAGAACAGCTGAAAGCCCTAATCCGAGCAGGTCGCCTGGAACAATTTCGCAAGCTCGTAGGTGAGAGATCGAGCCGGTACAAAGCAGGAAGTTCAGCACAAGTTCAACAGTTGAGTGCGCAGTTAAAGAGAAAGGACAGTTCAAGCAGTCAAAGAAGAGGAAGGACAGAGGAACAGGAAGGACTAGGTCACATGGCCAGAGACTAGGGGACTACAGGATTGATGGGATTTGTAGTTTGATTGAAAAAAAAAGAAAAATCTAAGTTGAAAGTTTACAAAGTTATATTTGTTGAAACTGCTGGAAAGTCGAGAATAAAGAAGATGAAAGCTTAATGCTCGCCTCCTTGTCTTTAATAGAATCAAGTGCTCCCTGCGCTATTAGCAGGGGGAATCTTCATTAGACCAGATTGTGTTTTAGCTTCAACCAAACTTGCAATTAAACTCTCTACTGCTCGCCCTGTTGAGAAAGGTGAAATGCAGAATTAGCTCACTGACTCCGAACTGCTGAAATTGTACAAGAGGCTTGACGATCCTTCATGCCCTCTTAACGAGCCAGACATCGACTTGAACATGCTATTTGGGAACTGTCTTTCGTTAACTACAGTAAATGCCGGAAACGTCTTGATCAGTGAAAGCAAAGCTGAAATTGAAAGCAGTGAGGGAAGCAATAACAGCGAGCTAAAATCCCGCACTGGCTGCTCAATAAAAGGGGACAATGTTTTCCATAAAGTTAAAAAAGTCAACACTGAAAGCGGCTGCATTGACTGATAAGGCTGCGAGTGATAGTGCTATTCCTATCAATATTAGGACGTTGAATGACAAACACGCAAGTAAACTGAACGCAACTGTGCTGCTATTAAGTCATTGAGCAACGTGAAAGAGTGTAGCAGCATAAAACCAAGTGTCGGTCTCGCCATAGGGAATACGGATAGCAACCTTCAGCCTTTTAAAGTTGCTGGTCTTGAGAAAGGAAGCTCCGACGCGAGGGCTCTGCGTTTTTATTTTGCTGACGCCGCATCCAGGGAGGCACGACTTGCTGAGCGCCTTAAAGCTGATTTTTCTAAAATGCTATATCGACGCTGAAAGGGTGCGTCATCTCAGCATCTTATCGCAATGACAAACTCGAAACTACCATCATGGGACACCGCTCCTTCTTGACAAATCCTTCTAGTTCTCGAATGGAACCTGGACAATCTTGCAGTGCAAACACGACCCACAAGTCGGTTGAGCTAACCAGCACTCCGAAGGCTAGCAAAACATGCACTCTCCCAAATCCAAATAAAACTTATTTGACTCCGCCTGCAAGAGATGAAACACCGAAGCGTACTGATTGCTCATGTGAAGGGGAAGGTGCAAATTCTCATAACTCCATAAATGCTGCCAACATGTTGCGTCAAGACATCGAAAGTGAACAGGCCAATAAACATTTATCAGTGGCTGCCAGCCTTCAAATATCCAATAATGTTATGGCTGCAACCTTGACAGCTTTGATTCCTTTTACAAAACAATATGAATCCTAACATGAATGATTAAAAGATCAAAATGCGATGATGGCAGCAATAAATACTAAAATCAATGCACTAGAGACGTTGTCGGATTACACCTATAAAAGACTCGAACATAAAGTGGAGAACTCTAAGTGGCAACTTCGGCTGAGCGACATCGCAAGGAACGAGATGACGCAAAAAACAGACCTTCTGGAAGCTGTGCTAGAATGCACGAAATTGATGCGACACAACGTACATAAACCATTATTAAATGACGCACCCCAGAGGTGTAAGTGCCAAATGTTTCATGAAGCAACTGCACCCTCAATAAAGAATATCCCAGGTGGGCGATTGTCAGTAATCGTGAGTGAGAAAGAGAGGCTTCAGTCCCCTCAAAGGCTGCAGAAACAAAAACTGAGAAACTTAAGCAGTGTTTCATTAGCCCCTTTAATTCTGACAACAGCTCCAGTACCTGACACTCTTAATGAGTGTCAGCCACTGTTAAATACCTTTTAATATCAGTGAACAACAGCAACCTAAATAACCCTGTCTTAATTTTGCACGAAACAGCAATCCCATCAAGTTCTAACTCCACGAGCTCGGCTCCAAAAGAAGTCACAGCTACTTCCTTTTCTTTAGCCAATCAGATAAGTGTGCCTAAAACAGCCACGTTTGGCATTTTCACTGTCCCAATGAGTGCTGCGTCAGGCAAAAGTAGCACCCAATCAAAACCAAAGGAAGCGGCTAAAGCTTCGGACTTGCCAGGGGGAACGGCTGCAAGACTAAGTCCAACACTGCGAAGAAATTCATCAGAAATCTAACAACCCCACTGGATTACAATTTTCAAACGTGCAGCACAAAAAGCCTTATTTGATAAACCCATTAGAATCAGTCAATCAACGGTGAACACAGTGGAAATGAACGCCCATGCTATCAAACGACCGAGAATTCAGGTGGATGAACATGAAGAGAAGGACTCGTACACAACAGAACACCTTGTAAATCTTTCCACTTACTCAATTGATGATGAAGATGACATAAGTTATTCTGGATCCTGTGCTAACGATGGGGGAGAAATTAGCCAAGGTCAAGAGATCATTGGCAAAAGCCCGCAAGTACGTGTGGCTGCCGCTTTCTCCAGTCGAAAGTTCAAAGTGGCTAAGCTAAATCTTGATGACGGTAGCCCTGTGAAGCGAAGGCCTACAATCTTGAAATCCAGAGCTGGCAAGGATCTCGATATAAAACTCACTAATGAGATCGGGACAAAATTAAATCCCAAATATACAACCTCCCAGGTTAAAAAAGCTGGGCTAACAAATAAGCCATCTAAATGGAGTCTAACTGAGGGATCCACTTGTACGAAAAAACTTCAACTAGAATACATATTACAAGATAAAGATAAAGTCAACTTAAACCGACGGAACATCATGAAACTTCTATACTGTGTGCCGGCCCTAAGAACAATGGACTCAGATGACATTAACATATTCGAGTATTTGTCCGAACAACGCTCAGATTGGGATGTGCTACATGTGCACTCTCATCTGTTAGCGAATACTCTGAGAGGTGCCAAAAATGAGCTATTAACATCCGGTTATGAAATCGGCGACTCCACAGGCCCTGAGATTAAGATGCGCAGGAACTCTTCTGTTGACAAGACGCTAAGGAAACGGGAGCCTGCGGCTAATGAATCCAGAAGATGATCCCTGCAGGATCATTTCTGGAGAGGAAAAGAGGAGAGGGAGCCAAAGAGATTCCTCACACGTCAGCCACTTTCGTTTTACAGCAACAAAAAGAGATCAAATGAATCATCATTGTCTCCCTCCCAGAAGTCAAGCTCAGGAGTGCTCCGTAATTTCTTGGAACACTAGGGGATTCACCCATTTATTCCAGGATAATGAGCTAAAAAAAGAAAATTACACACTGATCTGTCTCCAAGAAACCTGGATGAGATCTGCACCAATATGTGCAGGTTACTCCTTAATTTTAAATCCAGCTTTGAAAAATGCATCTAGACGCCCCTTCTCTGGGCTACTAACCTTGATCAAAGCTGTCCCAGGTTGGTTAGTCCTGAAGTCATTTCATCCAAATGCTTTTGTGCAAGGATCTATCATCCAAATATCCTATGGGTAAATGCAACCCAACGAGTTCTTACTACTGGTGAACATTTACTGGAATACAGCCAAAATAACATCGAACAACTTTATATCATCAGTCACGTCATTGATTGATCGAATTCATGCTAAACCACCAGAACTTCTTTATCATCATATGTGGAGATTTGATCTACTCCTGGGTGGACTCATGTGGAAACACCCAAAAGTTAAACCATGACCTTAAAATTGGCCGTGCGAAAAGATGGCTTGAAGAACTAACAAATAGGAATTGCAAAATGCTGAATGGACAAACATGTGGTGACATACCGACTTGTCCGACTTGGCATAGAAACGATTCCCATAAGACACTGGATTATATATGGGCCTCTCGGGATCTTCTCCCAATAATTAACATCTTGGAAATCCTCAAAACGAGAAACTGTGACCACGACGCTGTGAATTTACGTTGGTCTAAAACGATAGCAACCAGGAACAATCCTTATAATACACCACTTGAGATAAATTGTTTAAATCGGCTCGGGCTAAGGCCAGTAGAGATCAGAGAGCTCACTGTGACATTGGGCAATGACACTATAAATGGTGAGAGATCAGCTGAGTACACTCCCCTACTAGCCCAATTCCCGTCTACAAGTGGGTTTAGTGCCGACCACCAAAAACATAAATACCCACTCAGTAAAAAATAAAAGATATGAAGAAAAAGCTACATGACCTTAAATCACTGAAGAGGGCCTGTTTAGCAGCTTCTTTTCAAGTGGCTACTAACTTTCAAGCATTATTGTGATCAAGAGCAAGCAGAAGCAATGCTACGACTGATCTGTTCTCGGAAGAGCCGTGAAACCTGGGCCATTATAAATGCCAGATTGAGAAAGCAGATGGCCAATATGACAGTTGGTGTTATCGCAAACTCTTGGGTAAACCACTTTTCGATGGTCTTGAAAGCTACTTCTACACTCGAACCAGAGCATTATATTGATTTCTCTGTTTCCTGGGACATTGGCTATAATAGGGCTGACATAGAGGATTCGATTTCCAATCTTAAAAACTCTGGAGCCGCTGGTCCACATGGACTCACAAATCTGGCACTGAAGCGGCACAAGGTCTTGTGGGCCTCTTTTATTTAAACCCTGTTTAAGACAATAGCCGATACAAGAAAAATTCCCTCCTTGTGGCAATCAGTGGTAGTTGTGCCTATATTCAAAAAAGGCGATCAAGCCGACCCGGCCAACTACCGTCTGATTGCCCTGTCAGATGTAATCGGGAAAGTTTTTGCTTCGTTTCTGCAGAACAGATTGGTGAAATGGGCAATGGAGGCTAACATCATCGATGATAGACAATGGGTTTCACTAGCGGTGTAGGTGTGGAGCTAAATCTCACACTACTTAATTTCCTGAAACTTGACGCCTTAAAGAACAAGAAGACCCTTTTTTGGCATTTGTAGACTTACACCAGGCCTTTGACACGGTAATTCGGTCGTCTCTGTGGAAATAATTAACAAAATGGAAGTGTCCTGTCGATCTATTGCAGATGTTAATCCAACTTCACTCCAAAACATCGATTAAAGTAACACTAAATGCCAAGGGCGACCTGTTTGACGACATCATGATGGAGAGAGGCGTCAAGCAAGGTTGCCCTTTGGCGGCCTTTATTTTTCTAACTCTACATTGCCCACGTGCCAGAAGCTTTAATTGGATGTAACTTCTTTCCACCCAAAATCAACGGTCATCCTGTCAGCTGGGTAACCTATGCTAACGATGTAGTGCTGATGGATTCCACGCAAATCGCCCTACAATGTCTGCTATCGAAATTGCAATCCTACCTAAAGACAAATAGTGTGGAGATCAAGGTCGAAAAATCAAAGATTGTCTTTGGCTCCCAATTTGGCAATAGAGGAAAAAACTTTAAAAGGTTTACGGCGGGGAAACAGGTTGAAAGATCAAACAATTCAGTACCTCGGAATCCTATTCAATAAATCAATAAGGCAATGGGAATGGACTGAAGATCTGAAATCAAAAATGACCAACCTTTCCTTATAGTGTGCGAAATTACATCAAGAGTTTGGAAAATTCACCCTCGTGCAAATGATCCAATTTTACCACCAAAAGGTTGTGGCCGCAATTACTTTTGGCAGTGAGTCTGGCTTGAACATCGATACTGATACATGGAATTTATTAGAAGGAAAGTTTTGGCGGAAAATGCTACGCCTGCCAAAAAGTGTCTCAATTTCATCAATTCTATACGAGCTTGGGCTACAATCACTCGGTGCCTCAGTATTATGGAAATCGTTTGCACCATATAGAAATAGGACGATGCCTGTATCTGCTGCTCCATACAAAATCTTGAAGGAAACCACTGACAGACCTTATAAAGGATTGTTGACAGATTGGGCTGTAAAAATCCAAAAGAATCTAGCACATGTAAGGGCTTCCGCCGAATTACTACAAGTTGACCCATGTGCGGTCAAAAAAAAGGTGAGCCAGTGCGATTGGATTATGACCCTTAATAATCGACAGAAATTGAAATTTAGCATAGAACAAATTAAGGACGTACGTCCAGTAAACCAAGTTCCGAGATATCTCCAACAATTCCCTTTAAGGTATCATTGCGATCAGTTTCTGCGGATGCGAGTAAATTTGCAGCTGGCCAAAGAGATGCTCTTATTGAACAAAAATACCATTGATAACTGCTGTAGTTTCTGTGGCCAACAAGTGGAATCATTGCAGCACTTAGCTGCTGGATGTATAGCCCTAAAGTCAGAACGAACAGTGGCCCTACGGAAGTTTGTCCCCATAAGTGGTAACATGGAGGATTGGTGGGTTGCCTTATTATATGCTTTTTTGTGCCATTGTCGATTACTTAGACAGATTATTGACTTTAAATTAAGCTGATTGCATCTTTAAAGTAGGAGGTGGTCGCTCGATACTCCTGCCCTCTCCCATGTTGATATGTTGTGTTTTGCTATTGATTTGGTTCTTAAAGAAGATTTGTTGTGACAATCCCTTTTTTTTAATTTATTTTTTAGTAAGATGAATGTCTTTTGGAAATTCTTAAGGTTCATTTTGTCAAAAGTTTTGTCTGAAACTAATACAGATAAAAAAATAAGCGATGGGTGAAGGGAACTAGACACCAGTGTCTCCCGGCACAGAATGACTGCTGATGATTGGGAGCTAAAATTACACTGCAGTTGCCCTTGATGTGAGGCTGTAACTGGGGATATCCTCACCCTACTGTTGTTGTCTGTGGAGCTTAGGTTGATTGATCATCCCTGGTGATGAATTACAGGATTTTTGTAGTGAACATATGGGGCAGACCATCTGGCTACTAGGTGCGCAATGTGCACTGGGGAAGTAATTTGTTGTCAGTGCCTGAGATGACTAGTGTAGAGACAGAATTCCTGCCGTGAAGTAGACATGGCGGGGGGATGCCAAGATCAAGGATGCCAAGAAGCGGAAAATGATTGTTTTTTTCCTCATTGTGTTTGGGGTTAAGCATAGGCCCCGAGATCTGACACTCCCTGAAACAGTATCCCAAACTCTTGATCAGAAGTTGTCTGCTCTTAATCCATTTGTGAGATTGAATTTGTGATTGGTGGATGTTAAGACAGAATTCCATTTGTGGGGATTCTTTTAGGGACCTTGTAAGTTGTGTTCCTCCTCCACCACATCTCCCATTACCCTTTTGTGTTTGGATTCCATACATATTTATATGGTTGGAGGGACTTCTACTGAATTCCGCCAGCCACTACACCCCCCCTCCTTTTTTGTTTTTTTTGTATACGGGACCCGTGGTTTCCCGTAATACTCTTGGGACAGGAGAGCTTTTTAAGCACCTCCGTTTAGCCATAGCGTATATGCCCCAACATTGGTTTTGGGGCGTAGGCTGGTGGTACCTGTGATTTTTAATTTTGGCTTCACTAGAGGAGCAAGTAAATTTACTGCATTAGTGATCCAATGTACATTATTGGCAACCATTGGGATACGAATGTATTATTTAAATGCTGCTCTCAGCTATTTTTCTTGGCTATCTTTGGTGAAGCATGAGACAGGGCGCACGTGGGCTCATTGTGAACTCCGCCTGCACCTTCCATAGTGGTTTGGACTGTTTATAACCTTTTTTATTTACCGGCCGTTCCACATCCTGTAGGGGTTGGTTTTAGGAGTTTGCCGCTGTTGGGGTCCAACCTGACTGGCTGACTTTCTCACCCTCTTGAAACCCCTTTGTGTGATTGGCGGGCTTGGAAGGCCAGCCCCTGTGTATGTGGGATCTCTGGGGAGGCCCCGCCGCTACCTTCCTGGAATGCAGGTTGTTTACATGCCTTCTGGTGGGGATTTGTAGTTTTGATGCCGTTGCTGCATTTGTAGGACCAGATCTAACCATACTGGCTGCACCCTGTGTCTTAATCTTAGATCCAGTTCAGATTTTCTCCTGCTGGGCTTCTTTCCTGAGCCTCCCTCGCCCTTGCTGTTGCCTGAACCGGACGTACTGTGCTGGGAACGTCTTCTGGGCCATTTTACTGCTGCTTTGTATTTTTACTGCCTGGGTCTACCACCTTTGGCAGTTGCTGTCGCCTTGAAGAGTTTGGGGTCCTCAAGACTTCACCTCCCCTGCGTGTCCGGGTCCCTCCATCGTTCCTGCCATTGGTCAGATTTCTGCTGGTGGGCAGATTCTTTGTCCTTCAAGCTGCTGCAACCTTCTTTGCCTAGTTCCACCATCCTTCTTGAACTATCTTAGCTGTGGTTTCCACTTCTGGTTTAAGGGACCAACTCCTAGGGAGATTGATTCTTCTTTTCCACAATCTGGGTTGATGCTGGTTAGGGGTTCATGTCCCTGGCCATTCGAATCCTGCAAACCATATCTGAAAAGAGGATTGGTACTCACTGGGTTACTTAGTCTTCTTGAACTGTCTTTTTGGCAACCATCACTGTACGTATTTACCTCTGTGCCCTCGGCTGGTGGGTTATTCTCGATACTTAACCTCAGGGGTCCCAGTGGCCCATGGTTGAAGTACTCTGCAGGTGTTCTTTCTTCATCTGTGTTTTCCCATTTACTTGCATTGGTGCTGAACCTGCTGTGCGGCATCTCTTCCTGGGGCTGCTGGGCTTCAAACCTGGCTCTAGAGCTGACCTTTGGGGTATCCTCTGGCCTCTCCATATCTGTTTGCCACTATTTTCATGCCTGTGGGGTAGAACTGGGGCGTACCGCCTTTTGCCCATACACGCATATTCCTGTGGGGAGATTTTAACTGGCTTTAAACTTTTCCAAAGTGACTTTAGATGTACTTACTGCCCCTGGAAATGTTTCCTGTATCCACCTTGAGTTTGATGACTTTTAGGCCAAAGTCTGGAATTTTAGCCTGCATCAGTGATTATTTATGTATTTTTAAAGTCTTGTATTTCGTTTCTGTCAATGCCTAACTGCTATGTTATCTCTTTGTAGTGTCACTATAACAATATTTCTCTAGGATTGTAATGTACTGGTAATATTAGCCTAAATGTATCCTATCTTTGGGGGGGGGGGGGGGGGGGGGTGTGTGTGTGTGTGTGTGTGTGTGTGTGTGTGTGTGTGTGTGTGTGTGTGTGTAGCATACCCGTTTTTTAATTTATTTAGATGAACAGTGTAGAGTAACTGTACTGAACTACCACCCCTCCTTGCCTCATGAAATGAAGCCCATTTGCTTGGCCATTGCTAGCACCTTCGCCGGGGATGGGCTTCCCTTTTGGTGGATTTATTGTTTCATCAGGTTAGATGGTTGCACAGCACTCACCAGAGGGCTGCATACAAATCTTCCCTAACTGAGGACACATTTGATAAATGAAATGATTGTGCCGCACAGCTTGAAATAATAACAGGGTATTGAAGAGGGAGGACAAAAGATGTGAAAGGACAACCGCCACGTTTTTTTCCAGAGGATTTCTAGCGTTGATAAGTGCAACATAATTATAACGGCGAATAAAACACTTGCCGCTAGACTGAGACAACTAGGTAACTTGGTGCTGTGCAACAGAATCAAGTCGGGGTGTTTGGTTTCCCTACCAGAGAATAGACCAGCATGTTTTTAATCCAACTGAATAATGGAGGTATTTTGATTTAATTCCTAAGAGCCCCCATATTCACAAACCGTGTGTTAGGCTCAAAATCGGGAGGGGTGTTGGATGAATGATGGTGTGTGTTCTACCCTCCTTTTCCAGGTGACAGATTTATACGACAAGGAGACAATACTGGCAACTACCAAGCAAAAAGGAGACCTGATCGGAGTAGGAATATCTTTGTGTTGCCGATCACCAGTCACCATTAAAAAGGGGGGGCGGGTACCTGAAATATGAAAGAAATAATGTTTGGCTAAAGGGGTAAAGAAAGGGAATACTGCGCTTTATTTGGGCTCCTGTGAATGCATAAGACTTGCTAAACTCAATCTTGGTTTCAGTGAGATCTAGGTGTGTCCCCCAGAGCTGGGCTGGTGTATCTTAGTAGTGGTATAACATTAGTACCCTAATGCTGTGGGCAACATTGTACAAAAAAGTAATGGCCATGTTTAAATAGCGCTCTATATGACTAAATGTGTGCAACTTTATCATAGCCACGCTCACCACCTTGCCCTCTCCCCCACATCTATTACGCAGTGGACCGGAGTACTATGCATGTATTATGCAATTCTGAGGATTTGTCACATAAGTATATTTGTCCCTGTTACAGGGAGAAGGTCTGCTATTTGTTGGTTATATTTTGTTTTCTACAAAATGCTTGAAATGAGGAAATCTAGAAAGTCACCCACACAAAAAAGTGAGTGCTTTTTAAAAATGAACCTTAAGTTGGTGGAGGAGGGGGATGTGCTGGTGTCAGGAGATGTAAAACATATTACAGGTCGTCTAACGTTTAAGGCAGTACCGTCCACAAAAGCTAAACTTAATTTTTATTATTTTATTTCTTTTTATGACTGACACAACAGTTCAACCTTTCAATACAGGGGTTAAACAATAATTCAAATTTAAAAGAATTGTATACAATAAATCAAGGACCAGCATTAAGAAGATGTTAGAATCCGTTACATACATAATCCTCAAATTTCATGTTAATAAAATTACAATTATCCTTATACTAATTCTGATGATAACATTTCCAGGGACAATAAAAATCTCATCGCAGCTAAAATCACTGAAATATGACACCATATCATCTTCCATAAGGTGTTTGCAGAGAGACATCTGTAATCCTTAAAATAGTGTTGTAAAAACAATTTTCTCTGAGTCATCCATTCAGGACATAAAACACAAAACCGGCATACTCGCTGGTCCATTGGAAACTTTAATCTTGACCCTGTTATTACTTCTCTGTTTGGCCATAAATTGAAGCAAAGTCTTAAGAGAATTCTATGCTTCAAACTAGGGAACTTGTACAGGTACATGTCATGATGCTGTCATGATCTCTGCTTCCAAAAGGTCAGGGTTTTCCCAACTCCCTTGGAAGCAGATCCATAACCCAGGTTCCGAGTGCCAACCAGTCCCAATTGGGACCTTTTGGACCCAGTCCTGGCGCCAGTGGCACCAGGCTCATAAATATGCCCAGTCCCAGCGCTGGAAGCGCCGGGCTCTTAATGCTTGGGTGGACTTACCTGCAGCAGACCATGCTGCTTACTTGCCTGCCAGTTGAGCCTCTGATCCTCTTCTGTTTGGAACTACTTTTCCTGTTGGGTGGGGCAGGAGCCACTCCCTAGATTCAGAACACTGGAACTCTTCTGGAAAGCAGGAACTCTTTTCTTACCTAGGCGTGGCTGTGGAAGGAGACACCTAAGCACTACAGGAGGCTATTTAAACCACACCCGATGGATGAATCTTGTTTTGCGTTATTCTGCATCCTCTGCAGCAGAACGCTCATCGTGTCTTCTGCATCTGATCCTGGGCCTAAGGAAAAAGGCTTACCATCCTGAATCCAGTCTTCAGCAACACCTATAAAGACAAGAAAGAACAGGTTAGCATTACGGTCTTCAGTGACAGCTCTTCACTTACCTGGTCCATCGGCTGTCACCAACGCCTCGCGCTGCATTCCGGCATCTGAAAGACAAAGGCTTACCTACTCTTCGTGCGCTCCGGAGGTCTTCACACTGCATTCCGGCATCTGGAAGACAAAAGCTTACCAACTCTTCGCACGCTCCGGAGGCCTTCGGCGCTGCATCCCGCATCTGAAAGACAAAACAAGGTGCGTTTAAAGACATTGGGGAACTTCAATACTCACGTGCCATTACTCATTTCCACATCTAACCCAGTGGGTATTCCGGCACCCTGCAGCTGCTCCGAACTTGTACCTGCAAAATAAAAAGACAGTTAGAGCGCATCGTGAAGCAGGCAACAAGCGCTTACTTACGTGCTTCCAGGCGCTTCTATTCATCACACGAGCTCCATCTTCAACTCACTTCAGCCCGTCATCCGCCATCGCCGGAACCCTGCAAAACAAGAAACATCATTACTAAAGACTTTAAAGACATTAGAATTACTCGAAACTTACCGTTCGTGCAGTTAACGACGGACAGCAGTCCTCTGAAGTCAAGAGGCCTGCTCCCCTTATCCAGTGAAGAAACTGGTTACAGCACCCTGCCCCGAGGCAGATGGAGAGCACGGCGTTCACTTACCTAAGGTGAGAGCGTTAACCTTTGGGGTTCTACAGGAGAAGAGAAAGGGAAGAAGAGAGAGACATTCAATAACCCAGTTCCTTAATCCCATATTTTCTATCTGCAGACATCTTACCCTTCAAGTCAGACATACAGTGCACAGAGGTCCAGCCCAAAGAGCCAGCCGTATGTTACACATCACCTTTGAAGATACGGTATACGCCCAGTCAAGACCGGCGCCTCTACGGGAATCAGGTGAGCGTTACAGAACGCAAAGACTACCACAAAACTCCCGTCCAGGCGCTATGGAAACCTCGGATACCAACCAGCTAGCCCAGTTACTTGGGGAACTAAGGGCAGAAGTGCATGCAGCCCGTCAGGAAACGAACGCTCTAAGAAGGGAACTGATTATTTCTAAGGAGCGAACAGATGATCTAGCTAGACAATTGCTACAGTCACAAGCCGGACAGACCCTGTTACCCGCATCTGGGGGAAATCTTCCTTCTACATCCTCTATGAATCCAGTGCAGATCAACCTACCTGGGAATGTACCTCTGGCTCCGCCCGAACGATTTCCTGGTGACCCAAAGAGGTTTGCAGTATTTATCAATCAGTGCCGGTTGCATTTCTTATGCCGGCCAGCAGCCTTTCCAACTGATCAAGCTAAAGTAGCTTTCGTGCTTTCGTACCTTAGTGGCAATGCGGCAGACTGGTCGATCTCTCTAGTAAATCAAGATGATCCGGTCCTCCATGATTTTCAAGCTTTTCAGCTCAGTATGGAAAAACTGTTCGCAAGACATTCACAGGGGCAGGCCTTGGACAATGAGCTTCTTTCGTTGCGACAAGGTAATCAAGACCTTTTGGCTTATATTGCGTCTTTCAACAGACTGATAGTGGAAACTCAATGGCCTGAGGACAAAAGGATTACGCTGTTTTATAGAGGTCTACGTGGAGAGCTCAAAGATGTGTTAGCCCAAGTAGTGAATCCCCCACAAGATTGTTCGGACTATATAGACTTAGTCGTTCAAATAGATCACAGACTGCAGAACAGGAAGGCCGATCGTTCCAAGTTTGATGCTCGAGTATTTTCTAAACCGCCAACTCCTTCCAAAGGAGTAGACTCCGGGGGAACCCATGCAAATAGGGGGTCTGAAAGGTCCTCTAACACAAAAGGAGCGGGAAAGGAGAAAACAGTTGCAATTATGCCTCTATTGCGGAAACTCAGGGCACTTTCTTCGAGACTGTCCGGTGAAACCTGCCAAGAAGGCAGTAGGAGCTGCAGTTACCAAAGTTACAAACTCTGAGCTGGGAAACGACCTCGCCCGACAAGAATAGAGGTCCTCTTGCCGAGCGTGAAAACCAGTTCCGTGACCTCGCATTTTGTGATACCTATGGTCCTCATTAGCCCTGATAATCCGGATCGATTACATGCAATTGAAGCTTACGTCGACAGCGGTGCCATCGGCAATTATGTGGATCATGAAATGGTTTTGAGGATGAATCTAACTCTTTGTCCCAAGGCTGTAAAGGACGTCATTACTACGGTGGATGGTACGGAGATAGCCTCCGGGCCAGTAACGCATACCACTCAAGAGGTGAAGCTAGTAAGTCAAGATGGACACCATGAGACGATCGTGTTCGATGTGATCAAGGCCCCTCAGTTTCAGATTATTCTAGGAATACCTTGGTTAGAGAAACACAATCCTCTGATCGATTGGCGAGCAAGAACGGTCTAGTTTCCAGAATGTGTCTCTGCGTGTCACCCTCCACCTGGTGTTGCACTGGCAGCAATTTCTTCAGAGACTCCCCAGTTACCTCCCGAATACCTAGAATACCAAGATGTTTTCCGGAAGGATCAGGCTAACTCTCTACCTCCTCATAGGTCTTATGACTGCCAGATAGACCTGATACCTGGATCTACTCTTCCTTGTAGTAGAATTTATGCCCTCACCGAGCCCGAGAACCTTCACCTTCGACAATACCTGGATCAATACCTGGCAAATGGGTTTATTCGTCCTTCCAAGTCCCCTGTTTCTTCAGCTTTGTTCTTCGTTCCAAAAAAGGAAGGAGACCTTAGAACTTGTATAGATTATCGCTCCCTGAACCAGATCACCGTTAAGAATAGATATCCGTTACCTTTGATCCCTGAACTCCTGGACCAAGTCAGAAAAGCATGCATATTTACAAAGCTGGATCTTAGAGGAGCTTACCACTTGGTACGAGTAAAAGAGGGCGATGAATGGAAGACGCCCTTCCGCACCAAGTATGGGCTATTTGAATATCAGGTCATGCCCTTCGGACTTTGCAATGCCCCGGCCGCCTTTCAATATTTTATGAACGATGTCCTCAGAGAGCTCATAGATGTGTGTGTTGTTGTTTACATTGACGACATCCTCGTTTATTCTTCATCGGAATCTGAACATCGGAAACAAGTGAAAATGGTCCTCGAAAGATTGCGTCAACACAAACTTTTCGCTAAATTGGAAAAATGTGTTTTCAACGTGACTGAAGTTGAATTCTTGGGATTCATATTATCACCTGGCGGAGTGCGTATGGATTCAAAGAAGGTCGATGCAGTTCTCAAATGGCCATCACCATCCTCCGTAAAAGGTGTGCAAAGCATGTTAGGCTTCGCTAACTTTTACCGCAGGTTTATCCCCGAATTCTCTCGAATAGTCCAGCCCATCACTGCCTTGTTAAAGAAAAACAAACGTTTTGAATGGTCTACCGAGGCGGAACAAGCTTTCCAGGATTTGAAGACTAAATTTATCTCTGCACCAATCTTAAAACACCCTCGCCCCGAACTCCCCTACATCGTGGAAACTGATGCTTCAAGCCTTGCCATGGGGGCAGTTCTATCACAAAAGGACCCGGTAACCAATCAGTTGCATCCCGTGGCATTTTGGTCCCGCAAATTCTCGCCTCCTGAAATCAATTACACGATTACTGACAAGGAACTTCTGGCTATCAAGTCTGCCTTTAAGGCTTGGCGGCATTATCTGCTGGGGGCCCGACACACCGTTACTGTGATTACGGATCACCGAAACCTGCAATATTTGAAAACCGCAAAAGCCCAATCCTCTAGACAACTCCGTTGGGCATTATTCTTTGCCGAGTTTGACTTCATAATTACCTATCGACCTGGTACAAAGAACGGTAAAGCTGATGCCCTTTCTCGAATGGGAGTGGAAGAACACTTGATCAACCCTAAACCTGTACCAATCATTCCCGAACAAAGAATTCTGGGTGTAATCGCCACAGAATCCATAGAGGAAGTTAAGGATAAAGCCAGGCAACTTGTAACTCCAGCAGACATACAGAATTGGCATCTGCAGGGAAAGGACTTTGCAGTAAAGGACAACTTATTGTATTTCCAAGAACGATTATACCTACCCAGCACAGATTTACAGAAAAAAGTAATCTCTTGTTATCACGATTCTTTAATGGAAGGACATCCCGGTATGGCCAAGACCTCAGAAAAGATCAAGCGCTACTTCTGGTGGCCGTCTTGGAAAAAAGATATCAGAGACTTTATAATGTCCTGTGGAGTATGCGCCCAAAACAAGAGTCAAAAGGAAAGACCAGCAGGCCTCTTACGCCCTATTGACATCCCACCTCGCCCTTGGCATACGCTTTCTATGGACTTCATCACCGATCTACCTCCATGCTCCGGATACAATACGATTCTAGTAATCGTGGACTTATTCTCCAAGATGGCGCATTTCATTCCGCTCAAAGGCTTGCCAACAGCAGCAACTCTGGCCCGAGAATTTCTCGAAAACATCGTCCGACTGCACGGTTTTCCTTCGGTTCTAATTTCGGATCGAGGTAGTCAATTTATTTCTCATTTTTGGCGAAGTTGCTGTCGGTTGGCTCAAATTGATGTGAGACTATCGACCAGTCACCACCCTCAGACCGACGGACAAACCGAGAGGACCAATCAAACTCTGGAACAGTATGTATGCTGCAACAAACTGAAAAAACTTGGAAAGACATCCTTTGGATAGCCGAATATGCCTACAATAACTCTGTCCATTCGGGAACTGGGAAAACCCCGTTTTTTCTTTTGTACGGCAGTCACCCTCGAACCTCGGAGTTGGATCCCCTCCAAGATCTTGAAACACCAGCAGTAGACTACCTGCATTCTACAATCACCCAAGCCTTTAAGGAAGCTGTTTCTCACCTTCAAAGGGCTAAAGAACAATACAAGAAAGGAGCAGATCAACATCGGAAGGAAGCCCCTCAATATCAAGTAGGGGATCAAGTCTGGTTATCCACCAAATATCTACCTCTAAAAGGGCCACGCACATTCAACCCAAGATACCTTGGTCCCTATTCCATCACTACCATAGTAAACCCAGTAGCGGTCAAGTTGGACTTGCCCCCGCACATGAAGATACATCCGGTCTTCCACGTCTCTCTATTAAAACCCGTGCAACCTCAAACCCGACTAACTAAATCTCCAAAACCTATCCTAGTTGATGGAGAACTCGAGTTTGAAGTCAAAAGCATTCTGGACTCCAAGATCTCCAAATCTAAACTATTTTACCTAATTAACTGGAAAGGCTACGGCCCCCAAGAGAGATCCTGGGAACCTGCTGAATATGTCCATGCTCCTCGCCTAATCAAAAGATTTTACCGAACATTTCCTGACAAGCCAAAACCCCCGGAGAAGCCCGGTTTGGAAGGGGCCTTGAGGGGGGGTACTGTCATGATCTCTGCTTCCAAAAGGTCAGGGTTTTCCCAACTCCCTTGGAAGCAGATCCATAACCCAGGTTCCGAGTGCCAACCAGTCCCAATTGGGACCTTTTGGACCCAGTCCTGGCGCCAGTGGCACCAGGCTCATAAATATGCCCAGTCCCAGCGCTGGAAGCGCCGGGCTCATAATGCTTGGGTGGATTTACCTGCAGCAGACCATGCTGCTTAGTTGCCTGCCAGTTGAGCCTCTGATCCTCTTCTGTTTGGAACTACTTTTCCTGTTGGGTGGGGCAGGAGCCACTCCCTAGATTCAGAACACTGGAACTCTTCTGGAAAGCAGGAACTCTTTTCTTACCTAGGCGTGGCTGTGGAAGGAGACACCTAAGCACTACAGGAGGCTATTTAAACCACACCCGATGGATGAATCTTGCTTTGCGTTATTCTGCATCCTCTGCAGCAGAACGCTCATCGTGTCTTCTGCATCTGATCCTGGGCCTAAGGAAAAAGGCTTACCATCCTGAATCCAGTCTTCAGCAACACCTATAAAGACAAGAAAGAACAGGTTAGCATTACGGTCTTCAGTGACAGCTCTTCACTTACCTGGTCCATCGGCTGTCACCAACGCCTCGCGCTGCATTCCGGCATCTGAAAGACAAAGGCTTACCTACTCTTCGTGCGCTCCGGAGGTCTTCACACTGCATTCCGGCATCTGGAAGACAAAAGCTTACCAACTCTTCGCACGCTCCGGAGGCCTTCGGCGCTGCATCCCGCATCTGAAAGACAAAACAAGGTGCGTTTAAAGACATTGGGGAACTTTAATACTCACGAGCCATTACTCATTTCCACATCTAACCCAGTGGGTATTCCGGCACCCTGCAGCCACTCCGAACTTGTACCTGCAAAATAAAAAGACAGTTAGAGCGCATCGTGAAGCAGACAACAAGCGCTTACTTACGTGCTTCCAGGCGCTTCTATTCGTCACACGAGCTCCATCTTCAACTCACTTCAGCCCGTCATCCGCCATCGCCGGAACCCTGCAAAACAAGAAACATCATTACTAAAGACTTTAAAGACATTAGAATTACTCGAAACTTACCGTTCGTGCAGTAAACGACGGACAGCAGTCCTCTGAAGTCAAGAGGCCTGCTCCCCTTATCCAGTGAAGAAACTGGTTACAGCACCCTGCCCCGAGGCATATGGAGAGCACGGCGTTCACTTACCTAAGGTGAGAGCGTTAACCTTTGGGGTTCTACAGGAGAAGAGAAAGGGAAGAAGAGAGAGACATTCAGTAACCCAGTTCCTTAATCCCATATTTTCTATCTGCAGACATCTTACCCTTCGAGTCAGACATACAGTGCACAGAGGTCCAGCCCAAAGAGCCAGGCGTGTGTTACACATCACCTTTGAAGATACGGTATACGCCCAGTCAAGACCGGCGCCTCTACGGGAATCAGGTGAGCGTTACAGATGCCCGCTCCCGGGCAGCCGGTTCAAGCCCTGCGTCCCCGAAAGCGAACATCCAGTCCCCACGGAAGGGCCCAGCAACCCCATATAGGGGCCCTTTGGACAGTGTCCTGGCGCCTATGGCGCCGGGCTCATAAGAGACATCAGTCCTGATGCCATAGGCGCCAGGCTCATTATGAGTGCTTGGGTGCACTTAACTGATGCAGACCATGCTGCAGGATCCCGGCCTCCTTGAGGCCTGAAAGGAACTACTTTACCTGTGGGACTAATTTACCATTCGGGCGTGGTCGGGGAAGGATACATACCTGATTGGAGGAAGGATACATACCTGGAACTTCTTCCAAGGCTATTTAAACCCTACCTGAACAGCCACACGTGCTTCGCGTTGTTCTGCATCTAGCAGCTGGATGCTCACCGTGTCTGCTCCTGCATCCTGACTTCTGCCACGCCTGCCAGCATCCTGGATCACCTGCAAAGGAAAAGGAGAACAGAAGAAGGAAAAGTCCTTACCTGCTAAAAACCGCATCCCGGAGACATCTCGCCGACAATCCTGAAAAGGAAGACTTTTATTTAAAAGCTCATCGCGTCGATCGCTGCAGCGCCGCATTCCACTCACCTTTACAGGGCGCCTCCATGTTCAGCAGCGATCATCCGGATTCGCAGTCACGCCCCAGCGCCTAGGGAGAAAAAGACAAGAACAAAAGGTGAGAGAGAGAAGGGAATAAGGAAAGCTAAATCTCCATGTTAAGACTTACCTGCTGATTCATTCCCTCTTCATTTCGGATCCGCGCCGCATCCTGGCATTTCCGGACCCCAGCCCCTAAGGGGAAAAAAGAGACATCAGCGTTAATGAGCGAATGAAAAGACATTACCAAAAAAACGCTCATTAAAGACTTAACTGATTTCTACAAGGATTTCACCCCTCATCTCGGGTCGGTGCCTGTTCCCCGGCATTCCGTACCCCGGCCCCTATGGGGAAAAAGGACACTAGGATTAGTACATTAATGCATGGACACAAGGGGAACCTCTTATCAAAAAACTTACCTGGAAGACAAGCAAGTTTGGTTCTCACCAATCCTAAAATCCAGTGAAGTAACTGGATACCAACGCGCCCCTGCATCAGAAGCAGGATGGAGAGCTCGTCCTTCCAGACCCTAAGGTGAGACGCTACGGGGAATCACAGAAGGGTTTCGAGGAGGGTGAGAGGGGAAAGTGGGAGGCCGATTGCATTACCCCGCAGACAGTTAATCCCCTATTTTCACCTACAGAAGAATACTTCTGCGAGCCAGACAAGCCAGATTTGGGGGCCCGCTCTAGTCCGTCTTCCGAACCCTGCGCATCACCTTAGAAGAGGTCACAGCAGCGCGAACCAGGCCAGCACCTCAGTGGGAGTCAGGTGAGCGTTACAGTACAATGGAATCTGATAAAGGAACTTTATTTCAAAATGGCCAGCCCTACAAACCTTATATCCCAGGCATTGTTCCCAAGTTAGTGTCCAGTCATACTGCCATAATTTACGCTTAGCTCGGTTTGGTTTCATTAAAAGCAAGTCTAGGGTAATATCACCTTTCAGCATTATGTCAAGACGAGCTTTCTTCCACTACTGTAAAGAGGTATCTGAGCAGGCTTCCAATAAGTTAAATATTGATGGAATTATTTGTTAATTTTTCTTGGTTTAAATTGCATTTTCTAAGGGTAGTTAAAGTCTGCCATCTAAACATAATATTTAACGATAGTAGCCCTAACTCCTATCATAGTTACTGTATTGGCAAACTTGGAAGGGAGAGACAACACCTTTTTCCAATATAGGCCTTCAATAACATTCCAGTCTGGCATACACTCAAACATCTTTGCCTCCGCTCCATACATTAAAATCGGTACTACCGTTTGTTTGTAAAAGGTAATAAGCGGACAGCAAGAGACTTTTCCATATTTCCTATGGATAATTCTCCCCTGACTCATCACCGTTTGCATCTTTTGCCTGATTTCTGCTCTATATGGAGTTTCTTCCGTACTATTGTTAGTATTCATGCCCAGATAGCGGTGTTCATCCACTACAGCCACAGGCTTTTTGTACAGCATCCACTTAAATGGTTGTTTACTATTATGCAACTTTTGCTGTAAACCTAATGATGTTGGATTTGTAAATGTTAATCATTAAATAATTTACTTTAGCATAGTGCTCTAGGGCCTGTAAAAATATTTGTAGGCCCATTGGTGTCTTCTCTAAAAGCACAAAATCTGCATACAGCAGATAGGGCAGAGCTATGTTTCCCAATATCGCAGGTTAAGACACTACGGTTTCCAAATATTGTACAACATCTGCTATAAATGAATAAAAAAAGAGCAGGGGCCAAGATGCACTGCTGCTTTAGGCTTCTGTTGGTTGGTATTAGTTGCAATAAAAGTCCTGGTTGGTTTAGCCTAATCTGGATCAAGGTATCAGAATATAACAGGGAGACAAATGAGTTGAATGTATGCCGGGGAATTCACTCGTTGCATTTTCAAGAGTAACAAATCCCTAGGCACTGAGTCAAAAGCCATTTTAAAATCAATAAAAGCAATGTAAACTGGTTGTCTTGCCCGAGTAACTTTTTTTAACCGGAAACAACGACAACAGATTTATTGAGGTCCCCAGCCCCGGGGCCAAACCCGATTTGGTGTTTATCAGTCAGGGACACGCGATCCATCGCTTCACGTCTCTAAGTAATAGGCGAGAAACCAATCATGCCGGGGCATCCAAAAGGGCTATGGGTCTATAATTATGTGGTGCTTCTCGATCTCCTTTTTTAAATATCGGAATAATAACTGACTTTTTCCGGGAACGAGGAATTCTTTTTGATTCGATCACATTTGAGTAAAAATAGTGCACAAGAGCCTGGCTCACACCTCAGGATGTTCTTTAAGCATAAAATGTGTAGGCCTGTCAGGGCCCTGCGCTCTGAATAAACAGAGCTTTTTTAAACAAATAATGTCGTCAAATTCAAGAGCATCCTGAAAATTCAAATCATAATTCCCATTTTGACCCCCTGGAGTTACGGAGGCATATCAATTTAGGAAATATTGAGTCCAAACTGGCTGCTGATAAGATTTGTCTGTAAAGAGAGTGGAGGATCACCCTTCAATAAGGCATAGATTTGTGCACTCTTTTTCAGTGCTAAAGCCTGAAGCATGTTTTTACAATACTTTAGGTACATTGATGCACGCCGATATTTGAGTCTTTCTGAACCTCCGCTTTAATTTTCCTATCATTTGCAATCAACGCTAAACCCAGTTGACCTAGATCTCTTACGTTTATTCATAACTGTTTTTTTTTCCTTTTTACCTCAATATCAAAAATGGGTGTGCTTCAATGCTGGCCTAAAGCCGGTCACCTGTCGTTCCTTGAATAGAGTAATGTGCAGGCATTCAATTTCCATAATAATTCATTTGTCTATTTTAGCTTATTTCTCCCTCCCTTGACTTCCAAATTACGATGGTGATAGGATGCTTGATGGGGTATAATGGGAGATTGCCAGGTGGCTAATAGTAGCTCATGGTCACTATGCTCCTGTGGTATGACCCGGAAGTTGACTGTTTGTAAAGGCTCTCCTCTCTACGAAAGCATAATCTGTAATGGCAGCCTGATCAGCTCGCCTCCAGGTAGGATTGGGGGAACATCGCCCTTTAGAGCACCGTTGAGCATGATAAAGATCCTGGTGTCCATCATAGCCAACCATTTCTTTGCTCTAATAGTACGTTTTGCAGGCCCTGTATGAAGACCCTGTGGGCCTTGTTTAGAGAGTTTTCCTATGGGATTTCGCCATTATGAAATGCTTCTATGAATTTGGCCCTGTATGTCTAGATCCCCGCTATTATTATTGAAGTTATGTTGGCATCTAAAAACTAAATCCAACATACTTGTTACGCCGTCAAGAAACTCCTTATCTACTATTGCAGTGGGATTCCAATATACGTTAAAAAAGAGCAAACTCATTTTGTTAATTGTATGTTTGGTCTGATGAACTGTCCTCTCAATTTAAAGCCCTGTTGAAATAAGTGGTTTCTAGCCCCTACTAATGCATTCTTAACTAGGTGGGACGGAATCCAGTCTCACCTTGTCGAAACCAAAATCACTCAAGAATTTGACTTGGCCAATGTCCGAAGACTGTATCGCCTCTAATCATGGAATTTCAGTTATTAAGACCAGTATGTTTGATCTGTTCAAAATGGGATCTTCCTCAAAACCTCATCTAGATTCCAGGAATAAACTATCTATTATATCCCTGCTTTTGTTTGTATCATGTTTACTTAAACGAGGTGGCAGAGGACAATTGTGATTCCCACCTTTTTTCAGTTCACCCCATCACATTATTTCCCTCCTGGTGGTCAAAATCCCCCCCCCGCCCCCCTCTGATAGTTCCCGCTTTCTTTCCTTTCTCCCCCTGTGCCTAATCTCATCATGATGCCCAAACTCCCCCCTCAGGTATGAGGATTCCTTCTGTCCTCCCTTGATGTGTATTTCCTTGCCTCCTAGTCTGATTGCTTCTTTATGATCTTTCATCAGACGATTTCTTTTTTGTTGCAGTGTGAAAAATATCTTAGGAGAGGAATTATTATAATGCATCATTTTAAATGCAAAGGGAGAGCTTCTTTGCGGTCAATTCTTGTTAGATGATACATGGGTTTGGATTAATGCATCCCCTATACTCGAAGTGTCCACTTAATGTGTGTATTTTCATTTAAGGGGTCTGTATCTGGAGGTGGAATCTCTATTTTCTCTTGTCCCTGGGCTTGTACCCACGTTACCTGAGCCGGGAGTGCTTTCATTTGGGCGCATGACGTGTTTTACCTTTTTCCTTTTTCTTGGATTGATCTCTCTTCCTAGTGGTTTTATTTGATGGGTTTCTTGCAGGGGAGTAGATGGAGCTCTCAGAAAAATGTGTGATCTGAATAAAGTTGATCTTCAAAGAGATCTTTGATTTTTAGATTTTCACCCCACCCTGAAGTGTTTTTTGACAGCCTTTTTTCTTTTTGAGAACATTTTAAAAATCGGTGGCACGATTTTTTATTTTATTTATGATTTCATCAATCGGTTCGTGGACTGGAGAGATTTTGATGGAGAATCTCCTCTGGCGGTACAATTGGTGTGTCTTCATTATTAACACTCTCCATGAATGACATCGGTCCACCTGTTGGTGGTCGACCATGGGTAATGGTAGGGGGCAGCCCATTGAGGTTTTCGTTTTGTGAGCTCCGGGTCCCCCTCCCTCTGCACAATATATTCTTTAATAATTGAAACCTTGTCTAACAAAGTTTTCAACAGAGCTTGGTCAGCCGCTTTGCCATCTAATGTTTCATATAATTTGGCTAATGCCATCAAAGCTGAGTTCATGGCAGAGAGGGTGAACTCAATCATTGGAGTCAGTAATGTTTTTGTTCCGAATGACCTCCTTGGAGTGGGGTTAGCAAATGACCATGAGGAACTGCAGGACGAATTTAAGGAATCTGGGTAAAGTATCGGGGAGCCTGATAAATTCAATGGAATTGCTGGGAGTAATGTTAGTGTTTGAGTTTCTTGTACCAAAACACAATGTGCAGCAGATGGTACAGTTAGCAAAGGAGACTGAGGAATAGGCAATGCTGTCAGTTGACTAATGTTAATAGGGCAATCTACAACCAGAGAGGGCAATTTGGTGTTTTCCGCAACAGTATTTCTTTCTTTTTCAGACAACACATTCTGCCTACTTGCATACAGGAGAGTCATAGCCGGGTTCTCCCATTCGTGAACCTGGGCTATTATCACCTTTGTAAGAAAAGGAAGGAGTTCTCCTAATTCCTGTTCCAATGGAACCGCTTATAGGAACACATTATGATTTGCTTCTGTACCTAAGCTGGAATCCCCCGTCCCATCCTGTTGCTCCCTACACCCCCAGCTCAATATGCAGGATTTCGGCCATAATGGCGGAATCTGGAATTTCATCAAAATGTATTGGTAAGTTTTGAGAATGTGAGCCATTGCACTCAGCTCGATCCTCGGCATGTTTTGATATGTCCAATGAATGTTTTACAATAGTTCGCTGCTGTGAGGTTTGATTAGTTTTGTTTAGAAAACCTCTAATATCCGAGGTTATCGATTTGGAGCACTAGCTTGTTACCGCCAGCCTTGAGCAAGGGGACTATTGCTTATCCAGCATTCCTCTTGTATTGAAGAGGGGTTTAGTTGGAAGTGTAACCCGTTGTAGAGCACGAGATTTTTTTGGCATGGCAGATGTTACCTACAAACATGACATTGTTAGCCTTTTAGTCTGAATTGCGGTAAGAGAAATTGTACTACCCGACTCAACGCAAAAATAATAAACTAAACTAAATAAATTAAATTCCTATAAAATCACCAAGACAAAAAAATGGCATGGCACCAACAAACAGGAAGATTGCAATTACTTATAAAACATTCAATGCCTGGAAAATGAAAAAAAGGAATAAAATGTCCACAGAAACTAAACTTAATGATTCCACTCCCTCACATAAGAAAAGGGGTTCCACAAAGTGGTAAATAAACAAGTAGTTTGCTACTTCTGGGGTGTTCAGAAAGTTATTGAAGGTACTCCTATTGTTAAAAAGAAAAATGGGGACAGCGTGATAGCTGGTACTTTAATCAATAACCCAATTTGTATTATTTTGAAAGTAGATTTCCAGCAAAGGATGGGGGCAGCTTTCAACCCCACTTGTCCAAGAAGAGAAGACCTCACACTTTATTCCTATACCATATTCCACCACGAATGGCAAGGGAAGGGCTGTATGCTTAATGTTTGCAAAGGGGAACTTCGAGACAGGAATTGTCAGGGGAGGGGGTCAAAAGAAGCAGGTGTATACTTGGAGGACATTGAGAGTGTGGTTTATTCAGTCAATAAGAATAAGGCCCATCTTTCCCTATTGCTAGAGGGTTTCCCAGCCTACATAAATAACTGAAGGTGCTCGTCGGTCTCAGAATTCCAAAATGAAGGTGTCCTCCATCCAAACCTAACTCTGACTCGACCACTATTTGACTAACATAAATTATACTAGGAAAAATGTCTCTCCTTCTTGGTGGTCTCTTATGGCAGTTTCTCTGTGTTTCATAGTTCTAGTTAGTAAGATATCTTCAGATTGTCTCTTGTCAGCTTCTGGACAAATAGCACACATTCAAAAGGACTCCACGTTTCTTAAAATCTTATACTAGCAGATCCCTATATAATAAAAATAGAACTCTGGGGTCAAATGCTAGAATGTGTTAAGAGAGTGATGTCAACATGTGTGTAGCCGTCAACATTGCAGGAATAACAAACATGTAAATCGCCTTAACTAGAAGTAATTGAACAACTATTTAAGTGACACATATGGGAAACACAAGACAAAACCTTGACAAAGCTGTTCTAAGGGGGTGAAACAACTTTGGCTTAACTGGTATCCCCCTTTCCTTGTAAGGGGTTTATCCCTCATTTGGTGTTAATTATTTTTGGGATAAAGATAACTTACTTTGTTGTACCCCCTGCAGAGTAATTTTTTAAATGGGTATTAAATAAGCCAGTAGATGAGCCACTCCATAGAATGGCTGAACACTTTTGTCTGTCAAAAAATATTTCAGCCAGGGGTGTGTCCTGGTGAGCCAGCAGAGAAGATGGCTTTGTGAGTGCCTCCCGACCGAAGCCAGTGAATATGCCCCGTAAAGCACTCTCGATGTACTGAACCCTCCTTACATGCATGGGCTCTAACTTCTGAAAGGGTGACAGAAATCAGTGTAGCTGCTTAGCGAGTGCCTGGGCTCTCTAAACACTGGAGCTGTGGCCTACGTCGTCCCACACCGTTGCTGATTTAGCCGAGTTGGGTGAAGTGCGCCTGACCGTGTGGCCCACTGGTGGTTCTACAGCTACCCAACCGTGCTGGCAGAGCTGCAGACTGCTCTGTCTGTCTGCAGTGCCATCAGGGCTGAGGGATTGCCCCTGCTTGGGACTCCTGGTTTGACTGCTTCCCGGGTGGAGCGCAGGGAGCTGGTGGCCTACCGAGCTTGCAGCTCCTGTGGGTCCGGTTCCCAGACCTGCCGCCGCTGCTCGCCACTGCCATGCCGCTTGGATAACAACCTGGGGATACTGAGGCCACTGTTCCTGGCTCCTCTGCTGGACTTGTTTTTGGAGTTTTTCTGGTGGTACCACACAGCCTAACTCTGATCAAACCCTTACAGACTTGGTACCCCTGCTGTCTGGGGCCCCAGTGGCTTTTGGGGCAAGTCACCCCCCCCTTGGAGCTGCAATCGTCCTATAAACCTGGAGTGGTGGCTGCTTGGTGTGCCACAGTGCAAGTTCTCATCCGCCCTGTCTCTTGTATGAAACCTTTTACATTCACTACCGCAGACTCACACGGGGGAGTTGCACGCTACAGTTGGATCAGCACTGTGGTCTCCTCACCACGGATAAGCTAAACAAAAGCCATAAAGGTGCTGATTTCGCTACCCTGCTGCAGTCTCAGGACAAAGTCAGGAAGGGCGAGATTGCCACTGCTTAGGTCTATGCTGTGGATGTTGCTCTATCTGTAGACGCAATGTGGTCTACAAAAACGGACCTTCAGCATTAGCTCATTGAAATCAAGGCAGAAATCGAAACCAGCATGTCTGAGATGTCTCGTAAAATAGCTGGAACAACATCCACATACGGGGAGCTCCGGCCTAGATGGTTGAGTCCGACCTTGCTGGCTATGTCACTCCTCAAGCTTCCAAAAGAGGCTGTGATCGAATTGGACCGATCCTATTCACCCAGGCCTGCCTTGTGAGAGGTAAGCCCAGTGGGAGCTTTCCCTTTATTTTTATTTTCTTCATTGCGAGCACGGCAAAGAATACACTGTAATTATTTCCATCTGCCTGTGTGTGTTACTGCTGTCACACTGAAATATCTACCGAAGACCATGGGACCGTTCGTCCTGCCTAACTGGGGCCTCTGCCACGTGGTGCACACCACCACCATCGCACTTTCCTTCATGGCTGCCTTTGTTTCCACATAGCACCATTTGGTGCTGCCTGCCTTGCCTCCACAGTGATTGCCCACTCTCCTCACATCTTGGCCAATCGGGAACCGGTAGGCGAAGCCGGCCCCCAACATCGAAGGACCACTATCAAAAGCCCTGTCTGTTCCGGTCCTGGCTGGGCTCTGGGGGCCACCCTATTTCTGCCACCTTCTTTCACCCGGTCGCCTGTAAACTTATCCAGGCACTATGTGATTGCACCCTCAGCTCACGCGCAAGTGTGGACTTTATGCTCCCTGCATCATCCTCTGGACTTTTGTGCCTCTCGTGACCATCTTCTATAACCTAGCTTCACAAGGCACCTTCTTTCTCCTATGGTTTCAAATCACCAATCTGTCACATGTCCCTGTCTCTGTGCTGTTGTGCTGCAATTCCTTGTGTCATCCTGCATTGCATTTGTCTGTTAGTGTAAAAATCAGATATAGGTTTGCCTTCATCCTGCATTCCATTGGTCTGTTAGTGTAAAACAACAACAAAATAAAAATAAAGTACAAAAAATCAGATTTAGGTTTGCCTTCATCCTACTTTGTTTTTGTACTCCTAATACCCACTCGGGCCAACTGTGTATCAGGTTTCAGAACTGTGCATTGCAGCACACACACACCCCTCTCGCTTTCTCTCTGCCTCGCAGTTCCTCCTCTAACGCCGAGATGGCGCTCTCCATCTCCCCAATCAATTCCACTGCTACACCATCACCTATCCTCCCTCACAAAATCTAGACGGAAAAAACATAAAAAGGACATTGTAGCGGCAAACCCTGGTCTCCCAATTACAGACACCTATGTCCGTGCATCCTCAAGAGAAATCTTCACTGACATCCTTTTCTATCTCATCTCCTGACTTGTGGACACGACTCGACTCACTGCCACCCTCCCATCTTACTCTTCCACATCCATTAATGGCGGCACCAAGTGGGAAGTCCTCCTTACGGCGGCTTCTCATCTCGCTGCTGCATCAATGTCTATCTCATGGGTAGAGTCCTGGTTCAAGGCCCTCACACCAACCTCCTTCTTTTTGACCGAATCCTGCCTTCTCTCATCAATTTTTTTCCTTTCCATGCCTCTTCCCCTTCTTCCCGCTCTGCTCCCCCTCTTCTGGTGGAAGCTCCACGCCCTGACTCTCCGCCTCAAAAAACCTTCAAAGGCAGCAATTGTCTCCACCTGGCGACCCTCAACGCATGCTCAGCCATCAAACACTCAGATGACATCTGCCTGCTTCTTGAAGACACTGACCTGGACATACTTGCACTCACTGAAACTTGGTTCAATGCTAGCTCAGTTACTTTCTTTGACACACTCCTACCAGACGGATTTAAGATCACCTCAATGCCTCGACTCCACCGTGCTGGCGGAGGGGTTGCCTTAATCTTCCCAGAGTGCATTCCTTCTTCCATCCTACCCACTCAGCCCTATTCGTCCTTTGAGAGCCTAGTATGCAAATTGGTCATCTCTCCTTCAACACCTTGACCATTGCTACCATCTAACGTCTCCCAGGCACTTCTTCTCTGTTTCTCTCTAAATGGGCGGACTTCTGTTCCTCCCTACTCTCTACCCCTTCCAACCTGCTACTACTAGGTGACTTCAACTTCCACTTAGCCTCCCCATGTACAGCAACCACCCTCTTTACGGACCTTTGCTCCTCCCTATCCGTCTCAATTCTTCCCTATGGCCCTTCCCATTCTGCTTGACACACGCTAGACGCCATCATCCACTCCAACCTCACTTTCTCTTCTCCCCTGGTCACCCCCCTTTCCTGGTCTGGTCCATGTACAGCAACCACCCTCTTTACGGACCTTTGCTCCTCCCTATCCGTCTCAATTCTTCCCTATGGCCCTTCCCATTCTGCTTGACACACGCTAGACGCCATCATCCACTCCAACCTCACTTTCTCTTCTCCCCTGGTCACCCCCCTTTCCTGGTCTGACCACTCTCTCCTCACCTCTCATCGGGGTCCCCATGGCCCTGTGACAACTCCTCTTAAAGCTCTGCCAACCTCGTTCATGAACATCCGGCCGATGAAATGAGTGTCAGCTGCTGCCTTCTCTTTCACCTTCATTTCCCCTTTCCCACCCAACCCAGACTCCACCACTGATTCTGCCCTCAGCAACCTCTATCTGTCCATTACCAACACCCTTGACATCCTTGCCCCAGTTATGAGGATCCGCCTGAAACCTGCCTCCAAGCGTAACACCTGGTACGACTCTGATCTTGCAGACAAAAAACATAAGCGCAGGGCTGCTGAACGGAAGTGCCACACTTCAGGCTCACCCTCTGACAACCTGGCCTGCCGCCTGATCCAGAGACACTATAGACTCTCCATCCGTGCCAATAAAAGAGCCCACATTCAGGCACGAGTGTCCAATGCATTTAACAACACGGCTGAACTCTTCAAAATCTGCAGGGCACTTGCCAACCCGTCTGCAGTATCTTCTGACCCCACTCCTTGCCAGGACCTTTGCAATGCGCAGGCCTCCCACTTCATTAGAAAAAAACCCAGGACATGCTGAACAGCCTTGTCACACACTCTTCCAACCCAACCTTCCCCCCTCTTCCCCCTCTTGCCACTCACCCTCGTCCTTCCTCCGTCTCTTTATTCGCTCTCGTCTCCCCTGAAGAAGTCACCAGAGTTGTTGAAGGGCTCTTCCAAACAGGTTGCCCCATGCTCTTCCAGAACCATCAAGGACAACATATCCTCTCTCGCCCCTGCTCTTGCTGATCTCTGCCAACGACTCCTTTGCTACTGGTTCTTTTCCATCCTCGCTGTTAGGGAGAATTCTCTGTAAAGGCTAATTTCCCAAACCTAGTGAGTCCCCCTGCAGCTTTGCTGGATTTTTGGGGTTTATTTTTTTCTTCTGCTAAGAGCGAGAGTCTTTTTCTCCCACTCTTAGACATGATTTGAGGTGTTACTTTGACTTTGTATGTGTTTTATGGGCTATGGGGTCCTTTACCGCATAGGGCTTCATGTGTTTTTTGGTATGTGGGTTACACAGCACCCTCCGTGCCGTAACCCAGGGGTGTCATAACGACCCCCAAACATAGACTCCATACCCTGGGGCTGACTACTGTCTCCCAGGGCATGTAAAGTCACCATTGGCTTTACTAGTCTTAAATTGTGAACAGAACCAGTACAAACCATCATATTGTGGACGTACTGGTCGGGGCAATTCGATTGCCCCGGGGTCTGTTGTTCGACCGGGCACTGTCCAGTCCCCACGACCGAGTTTTGGCCGGTGGCAGTGGATACTACTTTTTATAACGACCGCTTTTATATTCCTATGGGATTTTCCCATTGTTCGAGGCTACCACTTTATAAAATAGCCTCGAACATATCGCTGGTTTATTAAATTAATATAAATTCACCGGTTGGTATTTTTTGATGAAACTTGGTTCCAAAATGGCGTTTGTGTTCTCTTCTGTGACTCCAACCCAAGTCGAGCCCTTTGTTCCATTTTTTGGCGGGCTTCTCCACAGAAGCCTCCAAAAGTGGTGCCACTCTGTCTGGGTACCACAGGAGGTGTGGGAGGGGGTTTAGGCACCGTGGACTGAGTTGCCTCGGCAACTCAAGTTGCACTCTTGTGTGATTGGCCCAAGTGGTGAGCCGCCTGGCTCACCACTTAGCATCTTTGAGTGAGAGCTAGGGTGAATGAACGGGGGTTTTCTGCATAAAAGCAGGGCTTTGGGGACTGGAACTTCAGAAGTCGCCACAAGACCTAAAGAATCCGAGGAGGGAGAGGCCGAGCCGACCTGCAACGACGACACCACTGGTGGAGCCCTGCTGAACCGTCTCGCCACTTTTCCCGATGACCGAGGAGATCTCCAGTCCGGAGATTCTTCTTCCTTTGACTGGTGGGGATAACCAGTTTGCCGGTCTTTTCGCCTTCCTGGACCATCTCGTGGCCGCCTTGACCGTGCCAAGCACCCCGGCAACCGGAATACCACGGTTTACCACTACCGCAAAGAAAAGGGTAGTACCTTGTAACCGGGAAACTCTGCGGCTGGTTTCTTCCCTGGCAGTGCATCGACCTTCAGCTTTCCTCCATGTCGAGACCTCCTCTTCCTCTGGACGAAACACCGACTTGCACCCGCTGCCAGGAACAACTGCCCCCGCTTTAGCGTTCTTCCCATTTTCAGGTACTGTGTCCCGCCTGGCTTCCCTTGCGACAGATCGTTCGGGGTGACAGTAAATCCTCGACTTTCTAACCTGGGTTAGCCTGGGGCCTGTTAACTAACTTTTCCTGACTTGATCTCGATCTTTTACGAACTATCTACAAAGACTTTTTGGGCATAACCCCACTGTGTGATCCTGGACACATTTCGCTTGCTCTCTCTAAGAGTGGGCCTGGCATTTGAACTTCCTTGCTCTCCAGTAGACTTTGCCTAACCTGCCTCACTGTTGTTCTTTGAAAAGTATTGGAATTTGTGTGTTTTCATAACTTTGCCTTTTCCCTCCCTTTTTCCATAACTTATTAGAGTGTCATCTTATGTTAAGCGCTCACCTCTGTCTGAAAATAAGTGATGTTTCTCATTAAGACTTGTCTAATAAGTAATTAGGGTTGTATATATATAATAGTGACTGTGTGTTGAAATTACTTACCTCTTTGTGTGCTAGTGTAATTTACAAGTGTGTCTTTAAATAAATAATTATATACTTTTACACCAAAGCTCTGGTCAGTGTTTGCTTGTGCTACTTTATCTCTGTACCTATTGTGTATACTCTATATACTGCCTAACTCGTTTTGAGAGAAGTCTGACTGCTCAGTCACAGCTACCAGGTAAATCTGGGTGGTACAGACTGCTACCAATTGGGTTTACTGCCAACCACCTGTAATCCTACATATTTTGCAGTGGTCCCTAAGGGAACTGCACAGGTTTCTGCCTTACACTCCCTTGTGTGCCCCCTCCTTAAAAATCCCTCTGCAGACCCCACCTGTCCAGCCAACTATCGCCCCATTTCCATCACCCCCTTCCTGGGAAAACTGCTGGAGAAGTTGGCCCTCCCCTAACTCAACTCTCATACCAAACTTGTTGGAGGTCTCCACGACCACCAGTCTGAATTCCGAGCATCGAGCGGCATGGAAACTGCTCTTCTGAACGCCTGTGAAGAACTGCTTGCATCCCTGGATTCCAACTCCCCTGCTGTCCTCATCCTCCTTGATCTCTCTTCTTCATTTAACCCAGTGTACCATTGAATCCTCTTAAAAAGGCACCATGATACCCTTGGTATGTCGGAGCCGGCACTGGACTGACTCACCTCCTTCCTAACTGACCATTCCTCCAAAATTATTCTGGGCTCTTTCTCCTCCCCGACTTCCTCCTCTACCTGTAGCACCCCCCAGGGCTCCATTCTTTTGCCTTGGCTCTTTAACATATACCTTTATCTGCTGGCGCGCCTAATTTCCACCTTCTCCCCCAACTTCCAGTGCTACGCTTATGACACACAACTCTTCTTCAAACTTCGAACTGACGCCCTTTCACCATCCTTCATCCCTGACTGCCTCTCTGCCATCAAGGCCTGGTGCACTGCTAATGACCTCTGCCTCAATGCCAGCAAAACAGGTATTCTCCCGATTGGGTCCCCTGCACCGTACTTCTTCCCTTCTCTCTGGCCTTTCTCCATGGGCTCCCCCATTCCCACTCCTCCTGAAGCCAAGAATCGGAGTCATCTTCAACTCTTCTTTCCTTAATCCCTCATATTCAGGACATCGTCAAGAAGTCCCACTTTCAGCTCTTCATTCTCAAAGTAACTCTACCCTTCCCCTAGAGACTGTTACCCGTGCTCTGGTCCTCTCCAGGCTAGACGATTGCAATAGCCTCTTCCTTAAACTGTCTTCGTCCACCCTGCAACCCCTCCAGCTAACCCAGAATAGGGCATTGAGACTTATTGTTGGCCTCAGGCCCAAGGACCCCATCTCTCCTGCCTTACAAAGCCTTCACTGGCTATCTGGTGTCAGCACATATTAAATTCTAATCCCTCTGTATCATCCACAAGGCTATCTGGAGCCGGGGACCACTCTATCTTCAACGCTTCCTGACCAAATACTCTTCTTCTAGACCGCTGCGGTTCTCTGGCACCAACTACCTGCATGTGAAGTTGTTTGTTAAATTGAGAGCTGGTGGTCAATCACTTTCCTCGGCGGGCTCCCTTCTGTGGAATAGCCTCCCTCTGTGACTTTAGCTGGACCGCCTTAAGTTCAGAAAAAGCCTCAATACATTTCTCTTTACCTCTTCCTTCTTCTCCCCTCCCTGCTAATCACACAGTAGCATGACTGATGTGTAGGACTCTTATGTATCCTCGGGGCCCTGACTGACTCCCCCCCCCCCCCACATCTCTCACCTCAGCCGCTGTACATTTTACTGCTCCTACTTAGGCTCCCACGGGAGTTTGCACTTACGTTCTTCTCTTCTTAAGCACTTCACCCCAAGCACTTCTCCATTAGCACCACAGCACTTATCAATGACCCCCCTGCACTTGCACGTTCTGAACTCTCACACGACATAATAGGTCAGTCTCCCCTCCCTGTTATCTTCCTTATTTGTTTGTACTATTAATTCAACTATGTATCTTTGTTATAATTCTTGTCTACCTTCCCCTGTCCCCCACCCTTTAGCCCTGTGGGTGCTTTGAAACCGTTTTTGCTAATTGTATAAGCGCCAAACAAATGACCAATAAATAAACAAATAAATAAATATACCCCAGATGTGCTAACTAGAGTCCACTTCTACTCTGTTAAGGAGCAGATAATGGCCGCTTCTAGAAACCTTTATTGAGCTTAACTCAATGATACGAAGATGTTGCGGTTTCAGGACCTCGCCTCCTCAACACTGGCCAAACGGAAAACCTCACAACTTAAGACGGAACGCTGCGGTAGAGACTGATCCCATACAGATGGGGTTATCCTACAGCTCTCTTGTTCATGCACTTAGGTCGAATCTGGGCAATAAAATCAATGAAGGACGCTGAGCAGCTCTTAACACAGCCTTGCACCCAATCGCTCCCTAACCCGTGAGGGCAGCCTCTGGAGTGGGACCCTGGTCCCAGGTTGGAAGCTGCAAATCTAAAAATTCCCCTTTATATCTGCAAACTCCCACTTGATCTATGTAACTGATGACCCTCCTTGGCCCATGGAGGCCGGAATGAGTCGGCTCCACTAGGGGGGTCATCGTCTGGTCATGCTGTTTGTTGTTATAGTAGTTATTGTTCGAGGGGAATTTACGTTGGAGAAAAGGGGAAGATGACTAGTATTGGGCTATGTCTCTGCTGGTTCAGTTCAGGTTTCACCCCTATATCGTCCCATAGCTGGTATCAGTCAACCATTATTTATTGGGATGCTGTAGAGAATGGGTTGGGGGTGTACAATGTTCGGAAATGGTGATGATATTACTAGGTTACAGACTGGATTATGTTTGATGCTTATCTGTCTACTTCGGAGAACTACGAATGAAAGCATGAGCCCTATGATGCAGTATGACAAGCCCCCGTTCACTTGCTTTGATGGATTCCCTTTACATAATTACATGTAATGTTCAGGGCCGTAATTCCCCCAAGAGGAAATCAGTCATGATGAAATTATGCAGTTTATCTGCTTCAATGTACTTCTTCCAGGAGATAGTTGCTGGGATTGGATGAGGGTAGGTTTTCCCAGAGACCATTTCCCTTACGGTTCTTCACTTCGGTGGGGAAAAGAAGAGTGGTGTCGCTATCCTAGTGGCGAGGAAAGTCCTCTTTGTAAAGTCTAAGGTTCTCTGGGACATTCAAGGGTGATATTTGGGGGGTCAAGTGCCAGCTACTGAGTCATAGATTTATGCTCTTTTCAATGTATGTCCCTAATGATAAACATGACCGATTTCTAACACAATTTTTGATGCAAGCTTTGATCTTTCCAGAGGGTGTAGGGTGATTATAGGTGGTGATTTTAATCTGGCTCCCAACCCTGAAGTTGACAAGACACCCCCCGCCCCCCTCCGAGCTGACTATAGAAATGATATCGCTTATGCCAAGGTGCTTAGGGAAAAGGAACTCATTGATGTCTGGAGGTTCTGGAATGGAACCACCACTGACTACACACATTATTCCCATGTTTATAGGTGCTTCTGAAGGATATACACACTACTGGTGACACCCTTGTTCCAAGTATACCAGAGGTCCGAATTGAATCCAGAGTCCTCTCGGATCACGCTCCTGTTCAAATGCGGCTTCATGTGAGAGGCCTCCCAACCTTGGGGGAGCCCAGCCTGGAAGTTATATGACCTGGTCCTAAAGGATAAGAGTGAGCCGTCAAGAAATGGCATCAGCTATAACATCTTATTTTGAGACAAATCCTGGTGGTTGCTTTCCCATAGCCATGGTATGGGATGTAATGAAAGCTGTAATTTGAGGGGAATTTGTTAGCCGAACTGCTGCCTATTAAAAAAAAAAAAGCTGAGACAAACTCAGAGCTGGCTATGAGGAATAAGTAGAGAAAAAAGAGAGGGAACACAAAAGCCTGGTAACATTGAAGGCTATGCGTAATCTAAGGGTAGCTACGGCCCAACTTGAGGCCCACTTGGCTGAAAGGCATGCTCAGAACGAATCAATATAATTTTTCTAGGGGTAATAAGGCAAATAGAATACTAGCATAGACGCTAGCCAAACAAAACTCCTGTAATCATTTTTTTTTACTGTGCACAATAGTTTTCATTAAAACCATAAACAATTCATTCATCAGACAGATGATTGATTAAAATGAGTACAAAATGACATGGCAAATATAACAAAATGCAACAATTATTTAAAATCTCAAAATTGTCATATACACAATAATACATCTGCTTATTGCTCGATCCCAAATTATTTTTAATCGTAAAGCTAAATTCAGAGCTGTAGATTCTGTTGTACAAAATCTTTCCCGCAAAGCGTCACTTAAAAAATGAAATTGGTGGAATGCCCAAAATGCTCAGTCATTTCCTCTTAACTTTTGGCAATATAATGGTGTTTCATTGATTGAAATTCTTAAGTACAAAATCTACAAGAGGAACCAAGACAACTGCTTTTAACCCACCTAAACAAGTTGTCATTTCTTTTTTCGTATTAGTTTATTACAAACCTTATGTAATGAACAATGTTAAAGAAAAGCAATTCTTATTATATGCGTTCCTGTTGGATACATTTCAAATATGATTTCAAATAATATTCCCAAAATAAAAATACATTTTATTAACACAATCTCATAATATTTAACACACTACATATTTGCGGATTACACTTTAAAATTGCCCCATGAATTGTTAGGTTTTAAAAAAAAGTGACTACTTAATAGTGAAGTAGGTAAAATCCTGTGCCAAAACAAGGTAGTTTTTAAAAGCCACTCCTCGTGGACATATTCTTTAAAAAAAAGTATTTTTTCGTGGCGTGAAGGACATGCTATGAATAGATGTTTCAGTGTTTCTATCTTGCACAGAGTGTATCTACACAGAGTATTCCCCCCTAGTCCTCTGATGAATAAGATCTTACCACTGTGAATTATATTAAACCGCATCTGCAAAAAAATCTCAAACTTCCCATCTGGGCAACAATTCAAGTAATCTGTCAGTGTGCCTAATTTTTTATGTTCCAAACTGTTCTCACTGTAGAGTTTGTACGCATTCCTCTTTTCACAAGTAGTAATCCAATCCAGGTACAAGGTTTTACGCTTTAATTGGTTCTGTCTGAGTAGTAAAACCATCAGTCCTCTTATATTCATTTAGAATTTTCATAAAAATCTTTAAAAAATGATTTGGTTTACTCATCATACTATTTGACATGTGCTTAAGCATTAGATAGTAAAGGGAAGTAAAACTAGAGGATATCAGCTTACTATATACAAAGATAACTTTCCGCTTTACAAAACACTCCAGTGATGATAATCCAAACTCATACCATAAGATGCATACTAGCACGCAATTTGTAAGGTTTAATACTTGCTTCCATATAAAGCCCTCCAATTTTTCAAAATCAAAACTTTGCGAGAAAAAAAAAAGCAGTTAACTCAAACCATACAGTAAATCAGGAATACACCTTAAGATTGTAGAAACTAATCAATGGTTTCAATGAAAAACAACAAAACATTTTGTTTATATACATATTTTGTGCCCTCAATTATGTCCCTTTTCCATACACCCATTTCCATACAGGGTACCCACCCAAACAACCTGAAGTGAGATTCTAGCTAGCATATAGCCCCAGTATTTCATTGCTTTCAGCGGGTTAACACTTCCCTCCCAGATACCAGTAACATTTGGAGGTGTATTTCTAGAGCCTTTAATACACATTGGGGCTGATTCATGGATTTTGTGCGCTGAAAAACAGGGATTTGTGCGCCATTCTGCCCGCAAATCCCCGTTAAACAAATGGGGATTTGCAGTCAGAATGGCGCACAAATTCCTGTTTTTCGGAGCACAAATTCCATGAATCAGCCCCTTTGTTTTCAGAGGGTTTGCTCTCAAACCATTAATTGTCACATATTCTGAGAACTTCAGTAGCAAACGCTGCAGACTCAAATGTATTCTATTTAAAAGGAAAATATTGTCAGCATAGCTTAACCAATGAAAATGTTCAGTGTCTATTTTTGGTGCTATAAAGGAAGCAGGGAGCAAAATCTTACCTAAATCGGATATATAGAGGTTAAAGAGGCAGGGGGCCAGTACGCACCCCTGCCTGAGGGCTCTTGCTGTGGGAATAGGCTATGTAACCAAGCCCTGCATGTTCAGCCTTACCTGGATGGCTGTTCTTGCGTAAAGGTGGAGCAGGATATCTAATGTGGTGGAAAGTTTCAATCACGCAGTTTTAGCCATATATGATGGCTATCTAAGATTGGTCAGATACTTAAATGTTTGCTCTATAAAATCATCCTGATGGGAATAAGTAGCGGCCAAATAGTCGAAGGATTGTATTCGATCATACTCTCTGGATTTCTCCACATATCCAGAGAGATACAAATCCACAATAGAGCTGGGGGATACTCTCAGACCAATGCCATTGAAATGTTT
Source organism: Ambystoma mexicanum (assembly GCF_040938575.1). Classification (NCBI taxonomy): domain Eukaryota; kingdom Metazoa; phylum Chordata; class Amphibia; order Caudata; family Ambystomatidae; genus Ambystoma; species Ambystoma mexicanum. Next base: position 900,885,027 of record NC_090931.1, on the reverse strand, counting down.
TAAGACCGCACAGTCCATGTCTTTGAACCAGGCGCTATGTGAACACATATGTGCGTGATCAATCGTCTTGGCCATAAGGAGAGGGTCACAAGGGCCTGCATATCTAATATTTGTCCAGAACTGGCATATCAAAACCTTCCATAAAGATAGTTTTAGATAGTTTTAGATAGATTGGAGGCCCAGTTCCAATGTAATGGCCTCAACTGACACCACCCTGGGTAGGCAAAAGAGGGAACACAGTATCTTTGCCTCTATTTTGGTCAACCATGTCGCTGTCCTTTCAGGATATATTTCCAGGGCATTTAAGATTGCCGGGACAATGGAGACCCTGTAGGTCTCAATCGACCCGCTGCCCCCCATGAGTATCGATGATTATATATATATTGTATTACTTTTATTTAATAAATGCTTAAAATTGCGATTAGGGCTATCATATCAACATTAGTAAACAAGGCGCTACACACATAGCAATAAACCCATTGACACATAGTAATACATTCCGCTACATGAGCATGGGGGTCAGGAGGGTTTGTGTTTCCAGGTCTACCGTCGGCAAGTGTTTGTATATACACACGGAAATGGGGGCAAGATGTCCAGAGGCCTGCTGCAGACCAGTTGTAGGGAGCTTCAACGTTCCTCAAGATCTGATGCCCAAGTAAGGCCTTAGAGCCATTGTGCCAAGATGGGGGCAGAGGGTCTCAATCATAACATTAGTATGCAGTGCACGGCAAGGACCATACCTTTGGGCATGCTGAAATGATGAAAACTCATGAAACGGGCAGTTTGTTGGACACAGCACAATAGCACAGTTCAGCATCTCAGGACAGACCTCAGCCCAAAACTCTGTAATCCTGTGGCAAGCCCAGACCATGTGCGAGTAGCCTGCAGCATCTGAGTGGCATCTGAGGGAGAGGGTAGAGTGATCCCGGGACATGAGATGAAATCTGGATTATGTGTAGTGGAATCTGTGCAATACCTTAAATTGAATTAGTCGGAACCTAGAATTAAGGGAAACCACCCTAGTCTGCATGCACATCGCCTCCCAGACCTCATCAGTAATCTCAATACCCAGATCCTTGCCACAGGCCATCCGCAGCTTGGGCAGTGGTTTGCTTGCCCGGTCCTGCAGCAGGCCGTACAATCTGGATACCCTCCCAGAGTTAGACGTGCCTCCCATCATCAGGGCCTGGAGTGGTTCATCTGGGGGCAACGTGGGAAACTCTTTCCATGTCTCCTTGATCGCACGGCACAGCGCTGCATATTGCAGCCACCGGGAGGACTGCCTATCGGGATGCCTTGGCAGGTGGCGCCACTCAATGAAGGAGCCCAAATCAAAAACATCACCCATTATGGAAAAGCTGTCGGCCGCCCACATATTCTCGGCAGCTTTGCTTTTCTTGGGGAATCCAGGGCTAAAGCTCCATAGCAGTAAATCTGACAAGTCCAGGGCAGCTAGCCCTCCCTGACTGTATGGTCTTTTCAGCGTGGCCCATTTAGGAAGCCATTTATAGCCACCTTTAAGGTCTTGAACAGCGGTACACCAGGCCATATAGGAACATTCAAAAAGTGATATAAAAGTTGTGGCAATACGACCATTTTAAGGAGAGCCAACCGTCCGGCAAGTGTCAAAGGCAATTTTTGCCCTAGTGCAGAGCCTTTGCATAAGTTGTTGCAGATAGAGCCCAAAGTTTTGGTCATATAGTGATGTCTGATGTCACGTGACTATGACCCCAATATATTTAATCTCAGAGGGAGACCAAGCAAACCCCATGAGGTCATGCGGGGGAGCAGTGGCGTCTGTTAAAGTGAACAGTTCGACTAAACGCAGTTGACTCAGAGTCCAGAGTGAACCCCGAACCGGTGGGCACCCCGCAAGATGGGAGCGAAATTCACCTCGGGGTCTCTGATGTACAGCAATGCATCATCTGCATATTGAGATATGCTCTCAGGTGAGCCCGAGAGCATGACCCCTCTGTGCATGTGCTTTTGCCGGATCAGCAAAACCAGTGGCTCCATAACTACCGCAAAGATTAGTGGGGAGAATGGGCAGTGTGTAAAGCAGCCATGTCCACGATCTGAACCGGGGGCCGAAGCATTTTTCAAGCACTGCCGAGAGGAAGCGCCAGGAAACCTAGTCAAAGGCCTTCTGGATGTCTAGCGCCGCTGCCACCGCTCTTGGGTCTACCCAAGCCAGGATATTCAACAGGCCCCTCAGGTTGAGGGCCGTACAATGGCCGGGCATGAACCAAGACTGGTCCGGGTGAAAAAGGTACGGCATGTAGGGGGAAAGTTGGAGGGTCATTACATTTGCAAATATTTTAATGTCACTATTGATGAGTGAGAGGGGACGGTATGAGCCACATTGTGTGGCGGGTTTGTCGGTCTTAAGGAGAACGGTGATCACCACTGTGGAGGCAGCAACCCTCTCGAGCAGGATTCTTCCCACAAAGCAGTCAATTGGGGCACCAGACGGGACTTATAACATTTGTAAAAATCCATGATAAGGCCCTGGACATGGTAATCCCAGGGGCCTTGCCAGAGGGTAGGGCCTCGATGGCTTGCAATATTTCATTTGCGCTCATGGGGAGTCAAGGTTGTCTCTAGCCTCATCAGAGAGTATCGAAAGCAGAAGCCCATCTAGGAACGCATCTATGTCTGAGTCTGGCACATCACCGTTATTGGTATAGCGCACTGCGTAAAAAGATCGGAACACCTCGTTCATCTCCGGCGACGTGTGGACCAGTGTTCCAGCAGCGTCCATGGTGAATAGGATATGGCGGTGGTCCTCCTCTTGCTGCACAACCCTGGCCAACAGTCTACCCGGGCGTTCCCCCCTCACCATATTGCCTTGCAGCCGCTGGGCTGTCCAGGAACTTCCGTTCCCTATCGGCGTGGCTTCTGAAACTATCTAGTTCAGTCTTGATTTCAGAGAGAGTGACGGCGGCTGGGTTAGCTGCGTATAGTGCGTCAAGTGATTTGAGGGAGGCTTCACTGTCCCGGGTGTTCCGACAGATGGCTTTAACAATACCGGATTCTTTGGCCAGGGACATTTCCGTGGATATAGGCATCCCACAGAGTAGCCGGGGAATCCACGGTTCCAGCATTAATTTCAAAATACGCTTCAATCCATTCTCCAGCTCGGCCTCAAACACTGGGTACAGAAGTACTTGTGGCTTAAGCCTCCAATAGTGTCCCGTGACATACATTTTACCCCAAACCAGAGTTGTCAAAACCAGGGAGTGGTCGGAGTATGTCATAGGCAGTATGTCGGCTCCCACCGCCCAGCTTATTAGCGTCCCAGATACTAGCCACCTGTCGATCCTGAAGTGTGTCATGCACAGTTGAATAAAAGGAGAACCCGTGGGACTGAGGATACAGCAGTCTCCAGGCATCTATGGCCCCCCCACCTGGCTTGCCCCCTCAAGAATGGACTGAGCGGCCCTAGACGGTTACCGGGCTCTGTTGCCAGATCTATCGAGGTCAAGATCAACTATGGTGTTAAAGTCCCCACCCCAGAGAATGGGCACAAGAGGATACGTTGCCAATAGATCTATTACCTGAAAGTAGATATTGGGGTCTACATGGGGCCCATATATGTTCTTCATGGCCTCCTCCAGTCCAGACAGTGTGCTGTTTACCAAAACATAGTGCCAAAGGGGGGGGGGGGTCAAGGTGTGCAGCTTTATGTGCGTATTGAAGTTATTTGTGAATAAGGATCATGTCCCCTCGGCTTTGGGTGGAGTAGCGTGTGTAGAAACGCTGTGAGCCCCAACTTTTGGCGAACGCATCGCAGCCCGCAGCTAAAGCGTGTGTTTCCTGTAGGAACAGAATGCGGGCCTTGTGCCATTCAACCTATAACTGTAGCGTCCGCATTTTGACATGATTGCCCAGACTCCTGACATTCCAGCTCATATATATGAGCATCAGCCACCATCCGGCCATTGAAAGCAATAGGTCATGGGCCCTGCGAGAGCAGTGGAAAGCACCTTGCAAAGAAATCTTCAAATGGTGGTCGCCCACCCGATACCCTGCCGCGTATGTCACGCTTTTCCAATTTAACTTCCCTCAACCTTCCCACCTCCTCCCCCAACCCAATCAGGGGAGTGAACACCCCATACCAACTATTGCAACTTTGCATGGGGGTGACTGCTCACAGCTTACAGCCCGGCCCTCGACACAGCAAGAGCATTATATAGCAAGTATGATGTGCACAGTGCTATGTGGGCAGACCTTCCACAGGAGGGCAAAAGGTAACAGTCCTTGGGTACACCCCAACATTTCAAAGGATATATTGTGTCCTGCGTCAGTGCCCTAACCAAATGTGTATCATTTATCCGACAGCAAGCTAGAAGGGCGGACAGGATTAGCCTGGGAAGTGTTAATCCAGAAATTTCATAGCCTCCTCAGGAATTGTAAAAAAGTAAACTTTATCCAGGTGTTCGATCCTTAGCTTGGCTGGGAACATCATTGCGTATTTTACTCCGAGGTCACAGAGTCTCCTCTTCACTCCCATAAAGGACTTCCGCTCCTGCTGCATAGTGATGAAGAAATCAGGGTAAAGATTAATTCTGTTAGACCCCAGTAGCAGGTCTCCTTTAACTCTGGCAGTCCGCAGCAGAGTGTCCCTGTCGCGTCAGTTCAGGACTCTGACAATAATTGGTCAGGTAGGAGCACCTGGCTTGGGCTTTGAGGTCAGCGAGCGGTGAGCGCGTTCTGTCGCGAACTGCGGCAACAGCCTAAGGCCGTCCAGCAGGGAGAGGAGAGTGCGCTCTACAAAGTTTTGCATGGGGCCCTTGATGTTGTCTTCTGGCACCCCGATGATGCGTAAGTTGTTGCGCCAGGAGTAAGACTCCAAATCTTCAGTTTTCCTGCTGACATCCTGCTTGGTGAGTGAAGTTATGTCGGCTCTGAGCGAGGCGATGTCCTCAGCTAGCCCGATTCTGGTCTCCGTCTCGGTGACCCGGGTGTCAGTCCTTTCCATGCGGGCCTTTATGGTGCTGATTGCACCACTCATGTCATCAAGCTTAGTGTTGAGGATGGTAAATCCCTCTCGCATGTAGTCCATTAATCGCTGTATTTCAGTGGGTTCACTAGATGTAGGCGTGGAAGGGCTCGCAACAGCCTCCTCCATTACCCCCAGCTCCTTGGGGAAGCTTTAGGATACATATTGATGGAGCATTGTTTTTTTCCCCCCACCTTTGGTCATGACTGCGTCTCGGGCTGCGGGGGCAGTTGAACAGAGATGCTATATGATAGTGATCACGGCGAGGTCTGGAAATGCAGCAGATAAAGCGTGATCCGCACCTTGTGTAGCACCCTCTGGGTGGGAATTGGCAGGTAAGACCCTTACCCCGGCTGCGCAAGGTAGTGTCTGTATTTGATCGGGGGTGTTGTGGGGCCTCCTCAGCTATGGCACTGTGGTGCATGCGGGCTCCGACTCCACCATCCGGTGCGGCCCCAGCAGAAGGCAGTGTATGATGCGGTGAGCTTGCCGCCCCCAGAGCAAGCTGTGTAGGACAAGCGAGTGGAGGTTGCACGGCGCACCTGAGTTGTAGCCCAATGGCACCAGGAATAGGTAACCCCTCCCCCCCACAGCGGAACCCAGAGGATGCCGAGCATGGACCTGAAGGTGGCACCTCAGGCAAACCATAGTGAAGGTGCGGCCGGCGCAGGTCCACTCACTGCTTCAGTGTTGGGCCAATGATTCTCCTAGCCGGGGCAGCTCCAGTTCCCCTGTGATCGGTCCTGGTGCAGGGTAACTACAAGCAGTGTAGGCGTGGTATCTCTGGTGATCGGTCCTGGTGCCGGGGAACTCCCAGCAGTGTAGGCGCGGTGTCTCTGGTGGATGGGAACTCCGGCGGGCAGTCCCCTACAGATCATGCGTAACGCACCAATGGGCACTGTCCTCCGGTCCATTCATGCTCTGCTGTGAGCCGGGCGCCACTGCCTAGGTTGGAAGTGCGCAGCAAGCTACGCGTCAGCGAGGCACGGCTTCTGTACAGGCCAGCCATGGAGCGATAGGACCGCATGAGTCCAAAGTAGGTCAGAGAGGAGAGGCGGAGTTCCGATTCGGTAATATGCAGTTTTGGATTAGTTTTATGCACAGCAAGCATATGTGCGATGATGCACGAGGATCCCGAGCTGCAGAGCAACGGACTCAAGCAGCCATCTTGCTTTGAGCACAACAGCGCCACATCAATGTTTTTTCTAATAGTGAGCCATTTCTTCCAAGCCTTGGTAGGGACCCTTTCAGCTAGATGTGTAAAAGACTTTGTATTGCGGATAGTTATGCCCAAATACTTGTAATCGTCAACCTATTCTAAACTGGAGGTCCCCAATCCTCCAAACAAATGCCGTATATACACATGCTCTTTTCCCAATGGTCATAATCTTGTTTTTATTGACCTTAATCTGTAAGCCGTTCACCTCGGCATATTGGGTAAGCGCTTCCAGTGATTATTGGAGGCCAATAGGGGTGGGGTCCCGGGAGGATAGCTCAGCGGCAACGTGCTCGCCTTGGAAGCAAGAGGACGCGAAGCAACACAGGTTCGATCCCCGGGTCCGCGCTTTGAAACCTCTGGTTATTTAAGCGAGTTATAAATACGCAACTAAGACAAAAAAACGCAACTAAAAACAAAAAATTCCTGTAACAGCGCCTCGATGCCTGTGGGCTTTGTGAGTGCTTTAAAAATGCAATAAAATAAATTACAGTATTTTCCGCATATACTAAAGAATAGATGTCCCCATTACCAAAGCGTGGGGTGGGACACATTTTGTACCTTTTGCAATGGTGCCACAATGGAGTCAGAAAAATAGAGGGTCATATAACATGAGGGCAAGAACGCACCCCTGCTTTAGATCCCTATGAGTGGGGAAGAAGTCAGATATGTCTCCCTTGGGAGACTGGAAAAATCAATGTCCCGCTTGCTTAACTTTTCCCACAGCTTAAAGTGAACAACGCTATTGAAAGCAGAGAATAGTCAATAAAACATATGTAAATTGCAGACTCTCGGGAAACCAGAGTGTCAGAGATCAGGGTCTGTAGCACCCAGATAGGATGCAGCATTTCTTTCTGAAAGAAGTCTGTGGGCCTCCTCACAAGTTGGACGGTAGCCCTTAAATCTGGCGGTAACTGTATTAGCGCCGCCAATACCGCTGCACCGGATCACGACTGCAATCCAGCCGACGCTATTCCAGCTTGCCGCTATTACAGCCAGCTGTAATAGCACCGGCTGTAATCGCGCCGACAGCACAATGCGCCATCACAGACCTATCACAAGTACAGTATCTGCGATACTAGCTCCGGAAAACTGCCAGCCAAATGTTGGAGGTAAAAGAACACAGGTGAGAGTAAGAAAGCCAGAGGGGCAAACAATGCACACAAGAGGCCCACAAAAGACCCACCCATGCCCCAAACGCCCTTCCCAACACCCTGTTGCCATTGGGAGCAGGGAGGTGAGAGCAATGAAGGCACAGGTGCAAACAATGCACACAAACCCACCCAGGCCCCAAACGCCCTTCCCAATGCCTTGTTGCCATTGGGAGCAGGGAGGTGAGACAATAAAGGCACAGGTGCAAACAATGCACTCAGGAGGCCTACAAAAGACCCACCCATGCCCAAACACACTGAGAAGGAGGAGGACGACGACAACACCTGGGCCCTTACTGATGGTCAGTTGGTAGCCAAGTACAGGCTGGACAGGGCTACCATCACCCAGTTGCTGGACACAATCCAAGGTGACATTTGTAGAAGGATTGCCATCAGCACTGCTGTGCCCCCACTTGTGAAGCTGTTGGATGCACTGCTGTGCCATGTGAACTAACACATTGCATTGGCCACCATCCAGGCACAGGTGAACAAACTCAAGGCACAGTTATGTGATTCTCCAGGTGCCCAACGTCATTGCAGCCCTATACTGCATACATGTTGCACTTGTGGCACCCTGGGACCATGAGGCAACCTACAGGAATCTGAAGCATTTCCATTCACTGAACGTGCAGATGACCTGTAGCCCGGACCTGACCATCATTCACTGCTACGCTCGCTACCCTGCATCTACCCACGACTCCATGGTGCGGCGTAACAGCATACTACAAGCCTACATGGAGAGGCACAGAGGCCAATGCACATGGATAGTGGTTGATTACAAACCCTATCTGAAACGCATGTCAAAGTACAACAAATGTAGGGTATGGGGTTAGAGCTACAGGAAGCCTTGCATGCCACCAGGAGCCACAAACGGCACCATCACAGCACTAGTACCATATACGGGTGGCACACAAGGTCACCTGCACACGCCAACACATCCGGACCCATACAAGGTGATGGCCACACACTTCTCAAAACACCATAACACGTGACCACAACAACCAGAATGCACCTTATCTGTGTTGCAATGCTGCTTTACACCCTGAAACACAAAAGTAGCCTCACTCAGGGCACCACACAGGGATGCAATACCCATGCACTAAAGCACTGTAGATGATCGGGATCAAATCGGAACATGAACATCCCGGAGAGTGACCCATGAATGCACATTTACATGCATGTGAAACCAAACAAAAACGTTTGCAATGTAGCTAAAGTTCCAACACCACTGAGACGGCCAGAACCAGATACACATCACCACTGGCCCTGAACAGTCAGTCATGACGGGAGCCCCATCCTGACCGTCTGGATGCACCACTGTGCCAATCAAAACCAGGGAGAGGTGCATGTAGAAAGTGGGCTACAAAGGACCTTGCGCACATTGCAGGAAACCTGTGGAACGTGAATACACCATATTCAAAGAACAAGTGTTTACATGACGGTACTTGTTGAGCATGAGTGTCGCGCACAATCCCGTACACATAGGTCATCATCCACCGGTGCACGTTCAGTAATCCCATGTGTAGCCAAATTTAATTTGCAACAGGACAGACCACTCAATGTGCATGTACGGGTCATATGATGCATGGCCTGAAGGTTGATGGATGTATACCAATCAGCCATTCACATTGCGTGTCCCCACTGCGCACTAAGATGACCACAGTGCATAGTGCATTGATGCTTATTCCTTGCACACCCAGTGAAGCAATCTAGACCTCATGTACACATTTTATCCCACGCAGGTGATTCAGGATACCTGCAGCTTAAATGGCTGAATCCACAAACTCCGGGTGAGTTGGCATACAACAATGCCCACAATAGGACCCGCATCTGTGTAGAAAGGACATTTGGTTTGTTGAAGGCACGGTTCCAGTGCCTGGACTGTTCTGTAGGGGCACAGATGTATGCGCCAGAGAAAGTTGGCAAGATTGTACTCGCGTGTGCCATGCTGCACAACATCTGCTACTGTAGGAATGTGCCACTACCCCCTGATGCAGACGGGCAACACCCGGGGGATGGTAGTGACAAAGACCATGTGCCCGTTGCCGGGGCTAATGCACACAGGGATGGGTGGTTGGCCAGACAGGCGTTGAGTTTTTTCTGAATTGGTGGATGGGCACATGTCATCAGGAGCACTTGCAAAATAAATATCACTTGTACACAATCATGAATGTCCTTGCTTTCTGTCATGTTTGAATATGCTTTAATTAAAGTGGAACTAACCCCCTCCCCCACCAACTCCCCAGCACATGTACCCCCCTCCACCAACCAACTCCCTAGCACACATTCCCCCCACACCCACCACCAACTCCTCAGCACACATATCCCCCTCCCCCAACACAGTGCATATGGGTCCATGTGCCCGGCCCTCAGCCCAACAGTGCATTGTCCATCTAACAGGGACGTTGTTGCTTCCCACGTGCTCTGCCTTCAGGTGAGCGCTGCTGTAAATGACGCAGTGACCTATGCCTGGGTGACCCCTGTATGGAGCCCTCTGTGGGGTTGGTTGAGGTGGATGGCACCGATGCAGCCAACTGCAGCTGCTGGCGGAGGAGATTTGCCTCACGCATGTGTGTGGCATGCAAAGATTGCACCTCACATAATTCGCGTACTCGCTGGCCAAACCCTGAGAGTGCTGCAGTGCATGTGCGGGCATTGTCATGCGCCAATGTTTTTGGCAACCCCCTTAATCGCACTGCTAATGACCTTGATGTGGCGGTTGTGTTCACTGGCCATGCCTTCTATCCTCTTCTGGCGTGCCTCATCACATCCATGCGTGCCATGACTGCATTGGCCGGACCTGTTCCTGTATCCCCTGCGGGGCTGCTGTGCCTGGCAGGTATCCGCCAGGTTGTGGGGCTGCTGTTGCTCGTGGTACTGGGCTGTCTGGTGGGGCTGCCTTGGATGAAGGGGCTGCCAGCAGATGACCCTTATGAGGGTGTGTCCTCATCCGCCACTGGTGTGTGTATGTGCAGCGGCAGCGTGCATGGACATGTGGACTGTGGCTGGGTGTCTCCACATGCTATGGGATCCCTTCGGGTGAGTCCATTTGCTGCACTGACTGTGTATTGGCGTTATACCAGGTACATCATGCTGCTCTTCACTGGATGAGGCACCCTCATCTGGGGTGGTTGCACTGGTGGCAACCTCAACATCCTGTGACCCCTCCCCCCCGTCCTGGTGCCTTGGGATGGGCTTGGTGGTGAGCCCCTGGTGGCTTGTGTGCGCCGAGATGGTGAGCCCCTGGTGGCATGTGTGCGCTGAGGTGGTGAGCCCTTGGTGGCTTGTGTACGCCGAGGTGGTGATCCCCTGGTGCGGTGTGGTGGGTCCTCCACCTTGGCATGTGCTGCTAGGCCCTTCGCGGGTGGTGGTGGTGCTGGTGGAGGTGCATCTGGGCAGATGTTGGGATGGGTCTGCATCCTCCTCATCCATGTTGCACTCGGATGATGCCTGTGTACCTGTAGGGGACATAAGGTATGGCATGAGGACAGTACACCTCAAATTATTTTCATGCATTTCAAGCCTTACAGGGGTGGGGGGGATACAGGACAGTTTTAATCATGCTTGGGCCTGACCTGTTCAGTATTCACAATGTTGGTATTACTGGGGAATACTACGTGAGGGGGGACACAGTTTGGAATTTTTTTTTTATAACACTGTTATTTCCAATAAATGAAATACAAATCAACAAACCGCCAAAGGTTGCATAGCTTAGTTACAACATTAGTCATCAAAAGACAAGTGTGAAAGTGTTTCAAGCTGGCCCGGGGGCTGGTATAGCTGATCATGGGTCTTCTAATGCATAATGGAGCCCTGTTTAACCACCAGAGCATTCTACTGCAGATGTTCACACAGTCCCCTCCCATTTCCACCCGACCTTCTGGAAATTCCCACGGCATGCCCCATCATTATAGATTCGCCTTTCCAGGGACACACATCTGTCCACCTCATTGGCCCAGCTGCCTAGGTTCAGTCTGTCTGCAAAGCCCCACGTTGCAGCCGTTGGTCTCTTCCCCAGACCCAGTGTCACAGCAAAAAATGTCTTCTCATATTTGGTGAATTCCATATCCCCCTGCCCCCATATACCCAGTAATACCAGTTTCGGGTCCTGTGGAACAGAGGACCCCCACACCTCAGATCTTACAGGTGCATCTTCCCCAGAAGCACAGTTTGGATTTGTTGGCATAGCCTTATCATGCATATGATGCAAATGCGCAGCTGGCATGCCGCACGCAGTGAGGGGGGGGGTTGGTAATACACATGCTCATCTGACGTTGCTGTGCCCCCGCCATGGATGTGTGTGTCATTGTGCTTGCATGTGTTCATTGGCTGGGCTACTCACAACTCTGGATCCCAGGGGTCCCCTAGGTGCATTGGTACAAGGTCCAGTCGTGGGTGGCTGTGGTCAATCACATGCACTGCACCCACTCACAGGGCCCGGCTGTCGGGCATTCACACTGGGGATGGAGTGGTGGCCTATTTACAATGCAATTTGAAAGGAGGGTTGTGAATCACCTCCAGCCTCCTGGGTGCCGGCGCCTGCCTCCGCTACTGCCACTCCCTCAATGGATGTCATGTCAATGAGGGTGGTGCACTGCTCGACCCATGGTGCCAGCTCTGGTGGTGGCCCTCCACCAGTCAGCATGGTCTCACTCCTGTGCTGTGTCAGGAGGCCCCGGACATGGACCTCTCAGTCCCTGGGGACACGGCCTGCCGCAGCGACCTTCTGGCTGATGTCTGCCCAGATGTGGTTATGCCGCTCCGAGCCAGTCTTTTTTTGTTGGGGTCCATAGAGTTCATCCTGTTGGGAAATAACCTCCTCCACCAGTATTGTGAGTTCTGAGAACTTAGGTTTGCGCACCCTGTCCAGGGCAGACTGTCAGAATACTGAAGTAGTGGGATCCTGCAGGAGTGAAGCTGGCCCACCTAGCCCCCTAAGCCTGCCTGCTCAACAATCCTGCTTCTTTAAAACTATTGGCCAGGCAAACCCAAGGGGAAAGGGGAATGGATAAAACAACAAAAGACAAGAACTCCCACTGCAGGTACTTCAGACTGTCTTCCTGGAAGGTTTTGACTCAGATGGGATGTTCCTAAAAGGAAAATACAACTTTAAATGAATGTGTTCTTTTAATATCTTTCTGACTACACTCTGTTATATAATACTTTCTCCTAAATAAATATTACCTGTTGCCTAAGCTTGATTTGCCAATAGGCTGCTTCAGAGAGGTATATTTATATATTGCTGTGTGGCTGACTGTAGCTACTCATAGAACTTTCTTCTCTTTTTGTCTTTCTGCACTCTTGTTCTCTTTATTTTCTTGAATTGAATTCCTTAAAGAAAAACAATCATTTCCAAAAATATTGTTGTCACTATTATCTATGTAAATCTACTCGGGCTGTAATTTTAGAATAAAGATGTATGTAATGTTCATTACCTTTTGTGATTCAGAAGACTCTTAGTAAAATGACTGGAATATTTAAAGTTCCAACAAAAAATATTGTGCAGCGTACATCTAAAACAGTCTCTTACTAGAGAATGTCTCTTTCAATTAAACACTCAGAAAAAAACGCTGCTCGCTCGAACTTCAAAGGCTGTCTATTCTTGCTTTCTTCCGTTAGGCTGACAACGAAGAAATGAAGAGAAAACAATTGACATTTAAAATGGCCGCGACGCACGCGCATCGCTGGGTCCTTTCTTCTAAACCGCACTTGGAAATCTTCAGGAATACGCGACGCTCTCTCGCTAACCGAACGAATAATAAAAATAAGGTTAATTCGTTAACTGAACTATGTTAAAAACGCGGCGAATATCGTCCGCGCGCCTGATTAGTAATAAAAGTTTATTTACTCTTAAATAAAAAAAATAATTCTTAATAGAATTTTGTATCAACAATTATATACATTGAAAAAATAAACGAATGTATATTTTTTTCCCAAGTCTTTCTCTACAACTTCTTAAAAAATGAGTCTTCAATTAAAATACAGAAATCCACTTAGCTTATCAGTTTTTTCTAGGACTTGACTCTTCACAAGTTCAGCAACAGACTGGAACTGGATTTCTTCAACTGCAGACGATCCATCCGTTATCTAAACAAATAATACTAAGATATCTTTGGGATTAAACGAAAGGATACTAATATCCTTTAAAAATGGAAACTTTAATTGGAATTAAACAGGAGCTAATAAATTTATGACCTACTCAAACTTTAATGAAAGGCAGTTGAAAATTGCCATGAACATTCTAAATGACATCACAATACTGTATTTTGCAAGCTAAACCAATCACTACTGCAAAAGTGTTCCACCATCTTGGCTTGGGGGCATTTCATCTTTCTAAATGAAAGTTAGTTAAGGGGCAATAGAATAATTTGAAAAAGAAATATCCTATTCTCTAAACAGAATTTTAGTATTTCAACCACACTCTTTCTAACTTTCCTTGAAAGATATTTGAAACTCCCTATTCTCTTAGGAATCTTATCAATGTGAGGTACCAAATGTGAAAACCTGACATTTTTCTCCTCACACGCTCCTGAGAAATGTTTTGAGGTTTGTCGGGGTGGATGGCTTCCAGGGGCTCCGATTTTAGATGGATTGTGATTTCCAAAATGGCTGCCGCTTTGTTTCCTGTTTTGGCAGGGACGCATTTTCCGCAGCGCTAATAGCGCAGGACGCCGGCAGTAATGCAATGTTCGCTAAGTTTTTGGGTTTTCAGCCACTATTACCGCCAAATGGTATTTGCGTTAACGCTCGGGCTGTGTGTGCGTGCCTGCCAACACGCAATGGGGCATTGTATACGCCACAACTCAGTGTTAACACAAATACCGCTCAGCGGTATATGCGCCCGGATACCGCCCAGCTCGTGATGAGGCCCTGTCTCTTGTTCAACAAATTATTTTCGTCCACCCAAGTTGTTAACAGTTCCAGAAGCAGGGCCGAGAAAATCTTAGAACTACTGTTATGTTACTTGACATTTATATAGCACTCTATCATTGGTATGATCTCAAAGCGCTGGTAGGTTGAATGCCCTCGGGAACCGCAGTTCTGGTCAGTAGAGAGAGATAGTCGTAGGGTGCAGATATGTGTGCAGCTGATGTAATTGCCAGATGGTAGCTGCATCCTAGCATTAGGTGTGGTGCTGAAGAGATCAGTTGGATGTGTGCAGTCTTGTGGGTGGACACCCAGACTGGGTTCTGGCTGTGTTAGGCCTGAAGGACGCTTATGTGAGCAACTAGGCCGGAATGTCATCGGATAGCTGCGTTTTCTTAGGGTGATGAGGTGTTCATGGGGTAGTATTCACATGTGAACAGCTAGGCCGAATTAGTCAGGGGTATAGCTGTGTTCTAGTTGTGTGATGGAGTATAGTAGAGAGTAAGCATATTGATGCGATGTGATGGTTATCTTTAAGTCGCCCGAGACCAGGCACGTGAACAGGATGGCAGGGAGCACAGCGACACACGTACACACAGTGACAAGGGGCTGGGTTTACAGCGACAGGAGGAGGCATACAGATATATAGCAACAGCATGGGGAACAGTGACACACGTGTTTGCCATGCTAACATTTTGCATTTATGTCTAGATGCGCCTCAGGCGAAATGTTCGCGACTTCATCTAAGTGAGGCACATGCTTCCATTCACACGTCCATCAAAGTGTGGGACATGCTAACATTTACAATTCCGTCTAGGTGTGGGACATACTGGGACATGCGAACATTCACATTTCTATCCAGATGCGACTCAGGCTAATGATCATGAATTAATCTAGGTGTGGGACATGTTAACATTTACAATTCCATCTAGGTGTGGGACATGCTGTGATATGCGAAGATGCGACGCAGGCTAATGGTCATGGTTCCATCTAATTGTGGGACATGCTGACAATTGCATTTCTTTCTAGATGCGACTCAGGCTAATGCACACGAATCCATCTCGAAGTGTGGCACATGCTAACATTTACAATTCCATCTGAGTGTGGGACATGCTACCATTCAGGCTACTGTTCACAAGTTTCTCCGAATGTTGGACTATTTAACATTCACAATCATGCTGGGTCGGGTGCAGGCTAATGTTCACAGTTATAAATAGGTGTGGCATTGCATATATTCACAGTTCTGAGGCAAGGTAATGTTGAGTGGCAGGGTTTTACAGAGTAGAGTAATTGCTCTACTCCCCACCCATGCCACACTTACTTTTTTGGTTGCTGCCGGTTGACGGCTGATCACTGGCTTCAATGGCTTCCACTGCGGACACCTGCTGACATTTTCTGGAGCCGCCTCTGTTAGAGCCGCTCTTTGCCTTGGGGCCCTTAGCCGCAGGGGTTGCCGGGCAGGGGGCTGCCCTGGGAGGATGTTCAGAAAAATGCCCTAGCGGCCAATCACCGTGGTGGTGGGCGGGCTGAGGGAGGAAGGAGCAGGGAAGCAGGAAGAGGGTCGGGTTGGGGTCCGGCGCTCGAGAGCGCATTAGCTTTCTTTTTTTTTTTTTAAATGGGTTCCGGTGGAGCGCGTGTGAAGGGGGCTCTTACCTGCTGAATCTGCCACTGAAAGTGGATGCCAGCATGCGGGGGCCTAGGTCCCACTGTAGTTTGGTACAGGCCCTAGCAGCTGATCACTGTGGTGGAGGGCGGGCTGGGGGAGGAAGGAGCAGGGAAGCAGGAAGAGGGTCAGGTGGGGGTCCAGCATTCGAGAGCACGTTTGCTTTTTTTACATTTTTTATTTTTTCTAAATGGGTGCCATTTTCAGTTTAGAACAATTTTACCTTCTTGGTGAGTAAATTCAGGTCAATATGTCTATTAATCCTCCGTAAGGCGCATTCAGCTCCTATTTCTTCTTTGCAAACCCCACTTCATTTATTTTTATTTATTTAATTCAATTATAAAACGCAAGCACACCACAGCCTGTGGGCATCGATGCACTGTTAGAGTACATTAGAATGCTTACACAGTACAGTAGAATGCTTGCAAATGTTTGGGTACAGGTTATACATAGTTACGTGGGAGCAGGAGCTGGGAATATGAGAGGGGAAGGTGTATACATAGTTTTAGGTGAACAACCAGGTTTTGAGAGCTTTCCAGAACGAATAGTGGGAGGGTTCTTCTCTGAGAGAAGTTGGCAGGGAGTTCCAATGTCTGACTGCAATAAAAGGGAAGCTGGCCCAACTGCTTTGGCGTGTTTGACTTTGGGCAGCATGAGACGATGGGAGTAGGGTGTTCTGGTGGGTCTGGATGAGCGTGTTTTAGTTACCTTGTTGGCGAGGTAAAGGGGGGGGGGGCGCTGTGATGGATAGTGTTTTGAAAAGGATGCATTCTCTGATGGGGAGCCAGTGGGCATTATGCCTTGCTGCGCTTATATGGTCCCTTTTGGGAATGCTGAGTGCATCATAGAAGTGCACTTCTTTGTTAAGAGTACTGCATGACCATGGCCCATATAAGTTCACCATATTTTCAAGCTCTCACTCAGACTCAAACAGCAGGTCCTCCCGCCCCCAATTTCCCCAAAGAGGCAAGAGCAGTGTTAAAATAGTCAGTATCCCCTGCTGACCTGCGTAATCCATTACCTTGAATATTTACTGTGGGGTTGTGGGTAAGTATTTCCTTGGCAGTGGGTCTTGTCTGCAATTCCAATTCAAGAATGGCACGATCACTAGCACTTTTGGGTGTGATATTGACAGCAAAGGAAGATATTTTTTTATTTTGTAACTGCCTAATTTACAAAGATGAAATCTATACAGCTGTTATAAATCCTGTTGGACCAAGTATTCAACTCTGCCAAAGCTTCACGCCATCTTTTGCTTCTGTCAAGGTGGGCTCTAGCGGTTCCTCTAAAGGAGGGTGGTATGGCCCTACAGTCTGCATTAAAATCACCCGTTACAGTAATGCTGCCCTTTTGATGTTACAAGGACCATGATCTAAGGGAGTTAGCCAATATGTCGCACAAATTAGGAGTAAAATTGGCACCAGGGGGAATCGTATAGAGTAACAAACATGACTGGGCCTTTACTAAAAGGGGGGCATACCATTTCATCACACAATATTTCTATGTGTCTTAATGTTCGACATTTCCTTCAAATTACAGGTTACTTGAGCCTCAATACGCAAGTCCACCCTTTGGGCGGCCTGCTGTAGGCATAGAGGATAGCGGAAAAAATAATGAAGGTCGAACGGGGCAGTCAGCCACGTTTCGTGGATAAGAAATAGGTGAACACTCTTCAACTTCTCTAAAGTTGTGGCATTATACATGAAAGAACAATAAGCACGAGTATTCCATGATATCAGATGGGAGGAGTTCTCATGATAGTTATGTTTATATCATTGTGTAGGTCGAAGCACCTTCATCTAAGAACATGCTACACGTTCTGCCTCTGGCCATATTCCTTGTTAGTACTAACCCCGGTATGATGCATCGGCTTCCTCCGGTTCATTTCAGCACACTTCTCAACAGAGCTCAAAGGCAGAAAAAACAGTGAATTCAAAGCCCAAAGCATAGAAGGACTATCCGTGATTACAAATGCGTTCTACTTCTGTCGGTGAGACAAAGGAGGTCACAACCCAATTTGTCGCACTGGTGCATTTGGGAAGTTCCAAGTTCACCATATCTCTGGAGGTAATGTTACAAAGGTCCAGGATAAAATGTAACCATGCCAGGAGCGATTTAAGGAAGCGGCTTGCAGCCTTAGCATTGGTCTCTATGATCTTAATATATCTAGCATCTGCACAACATGACAGGTCCAGATTGAGCGTGTGTAGACCCTGATTGGGGTTTTGTATGGAATTCACATACCAGTGCCAATATTCATGAGAGCAGTCGGCACTGGAGCCATCTTCCTTTTCCAGAAATTGGGGAAGGTTTTCCCCTGCGCGCAGTAGAATTACACTATGACCCCCTTCTGGTACGAACATTGTTAAGTCTCCCCTAGCATTTAGCTGGTCACCACTTCCCTGTCCAGCAACTGTTGCACTTCTTCTCATAGTTTGTTTGGCAGGATTAGTACATGCCACGTCAATGCTTGTGGATTTATTTGGCACAATCAAAAGCTTCCTGGGATCAGCCACTTTTACTGGATATCTAGTTTTGTCTTGATTTGCTCTAGGGGCAATCGTGTTAGACATAGTTCGGGGCTCCAACCAGTTATCTAATGGCCCATGCAAAAGAACTTGCCTGACACTGCCATCACTCAAATTATTAGTGAGGGTATAATAGGACCCTGCAGGTGGTGGAGCTTTTGAACGTTCTTGAATGTGGGTGGGTTTCCTCGAGGTGGTTTTCCTGTTTCCGGTCATGCGGGTAGCGGGTATAGCCACTCTGGGTCACTTTTGTCTTCCCCCTAGTTTCAGATCGTAGTGAGAGTGGGCTGTTAAGCATGGATAACTCACTGCACAATGCTTCAACCGGATGTTCCTCTGTAGATGCAACTATGCTGACTCTGTTCTGAACATCCACTGCCGTCTCAGTGGACACAGGTGTCAGCTTGAAAACACAAGGGTCCGCAGGTTGAGCTCCCTTGGATTTAGCGTCTCTGATATTGTTGGGCTCATAATGCGGAGGCCGGGGGCTGTTTACTGCTACATTTGAAGCCGTATATTGGTGTTCCGTCATCTCTGCCCTTTGCCAATTTGCCAGCACAACATCTACAACAAATATGTACTTGAAGTCCTTTTGTTCCATAGCCATATTCGTATAAAGGTGAAACAAGGCTTCCAATTTGGAATCGATCATATTGAACTTTAGCAGCAATTTTTATTGATGTTTTTGCTGATTTAGAGGCACTGATGTTTCTGTATGGCGAAAATCTCCTCGGTTTCACTCTCGCTCGAAGATGTTTCCGATAACAAAACATATTCTACGAGTCCGGGGGTGCAGATAAGTTTGTATCAGTGACGTTTCCACCACTAGTATTCGCCGGGCCCAATGAGTTTCGTTTCAAATTCAGACAATGATTCAAGAGCGAGCAGTCAAACGAGTTCGCCAAGGAGATGGTATTGGCAATAGGGCTATTATCAGCAGTATGCGAGATTTCCTCCACGGCAGCCGGGGCATAGTCTCCTGCCTAAAAGGTCCCCCCCCACCCCCGGCCAGGTCCGCATTGCTGAGGAAAACTAGGATAGAGGGCTGCCGCCCCCCCTCGACCCATGCCAGATCTTGATCATTTGTCCCCCTCTCTTTACAGGGCGGGCCTTTCTTTTTTAAAAAAAAACTTTTCTTTATTGGTATGGTGAGAGAACAGACAACACACTGTACAGCATAGCAAGAGTGACAGATATATACATAGTAGTGCAATACATGGGAATGTTAGGTAGGTACCGGTGGGGCCATTGCCCAGCTCCAAGCGGCACAGCAGTGGATTAGATTACATCACTAGGAGGGGGGGGAGGACAATAGTTCTAGGTCGTCTTTGTTATTTAAATATGTACAAAATTCCGTCCACACATTCCTGGGGCGGGAGGCCAGCGGGAGGGCATTGATGTTGTCCTCCTCGCACGTTTGAGTCCAGGTGAGGGCCCTCATCCACATCTCAAACGAGGGGGGGGTGGGAAATCGGCGCTTCCAACATTGTAATATGCATTTTTTGGCTATTATGGTGGCAACATTGAGAAACCTAGACATTTTCCTCAACTCTGCGCTATCCCACAGGCCGAACAGTACAGCTAGGGGTTCTGCAGGGATACGGGACACTGTGATGTCTGAGAGAGCTTCAATTATGGCCTTCCCGTATGGGCCCAGCACGTCACAGGACCAGAAAATATGAGTATGATCTGCAGCAGGAGAACCGCACTTGGGGCAGGTGCGGGCCTGAGTGTGTGCAAACCTCTCCAGTCTTTGAGGTGTGTAATATAGTCTGTTAAGGAGCTTGTATTGCATGTACCTATGCCTGGCATTCAGAGAGGTGGTCAGAGTGTGTGTGCACATTTTCCCCCACATTGCGTCCGTGATGGGGAGGCCCAGCTCCTCACTCCACGTATCTCGCGCCTTGATTGGCACGTCTGTGGGGTCGGCCATCAACATAGCGGACACTATCCCCCTAGCACCAGCCGAGTTGGATATATACTGGATCTCAGGTGAGTCTGGAGGCTCATCTGGGTATAAGGGCCACCAGGCGCGGAACGCCGCCCTCAGCCTGTAGCATTGTAGCAGTTGCAATGCAGTACCTAGGTGTCCGGTGCGCAACGTCTGCGGAGTGACAAACTTCCTGTCAGGGTAAAAGTCGGTAAGGGCCCGATAGCCTAGATCATGCCAGTGTTTCATTAAAAGCTTATGTGTAGGGCTGAGGCCCGGGAACTGGCAGATGGGCAGCCATTTGTAGTACGGGTGGTGGTCAGGTTGTATCTGCAAGATATATTTCCAGGCCTTAACAGTGGCCGCTACAGGGTCTGCCGGGGCGTCGGTGTGGTATGTGTGATGGAGGATGAGGGAGAGGGTGTTAACGCTCTCGCTTGCTAGTTTGTCGAGCTTCACATGCGGGAGGGGGGTCGGAGAACATGTACCAGTATGTGGCATGTTGGGCCTGCGCAGCTGTCCAATATTTGGCAAAATCGGGGGCGGTGAAACCCCCGTTACCATGGGGAAGAGTCATGTGTTGCCATTTCTTACGAACCGCGCCCGAGTGCCACAGAAATTGGGCACACGCAGCGTGTAAATTCCTGAAATATCGCTTTCCAGGCCAGATTGGCACATTTGTGAAGACGTAGAGGAATTTAGGGACCATAATAATTTTGATTAGAGATAGTCTACCCGACAAAGAGAGTGGGAGACTGCGCCATTTCAACATTTGAGCCTCAGCAAGCTGCGCCACAGCCGCATAGTTGTCAGCCAACAGTGAATCTTTAGTGAGGGACACCTGCACTCCAAGGTACCTGATGCCTCTCGGTGACCATCAGAGGGGGAATTCGCAGGATGGTTGTGTAGTGGACTGGGTGAGATGGAAGATTTCAGATTTGGAATAATTTATGGTGAAGCCAGAGAAAGTGCCAATTCTGGTTATGGCTCTCAATATCGGATCTAGGTGGGCAGCCGGGTCTCTAATATATAGGAGCACATCGTCGGCATATAGAGAAATGATCTCGGGAGTATCGCGGAGACGTATACCTTTACGTGTATGTTTGTCCCTTACGTTATCAGCCATGGGCTCTATGGCGAGCGCAAAGAGTATCGGAGAAAACGGGCAGCCCTGGCGGGTACCTATGTGGAGAACAAAGGGGGCCGAGGCCCTGGAGTCTGGCTGCGGGGCTTGTGTAGAGGAGTTTGATGTACGACCTCATGCGTGGGCCAATTCCCATTTTGTGGAGCACCGCCCACATGTATTGCCAGGACACCATATCAAATGCCTTCTGGGCATCGAGGGTGACCGCCACGGCCTGTGCGTTGGGGTCAATTCTAGCCAGAACATTGAACAGGCGGTGGATATTTAGGGTGGTGGATCTGCCGGGCACGAAGCCACTCTGGTCGGGGTGGACTAAGTGGGGCATAATGGGGGAGAAACCTATTGGCAATGATCTTGGCAAATATTTTTGTGTCAGTGTTGATCAGAGAAAGGGACCTATAAGACCCACATTCGTCCAACGGTTTACCTGGCTTGGGTAATACAGTTATAAGCGCCTCACGCATGGATTGGGGTAGGATGTTTGACTCTAGGGATTCGTTCCACACCTCCAGGAGTCTGGGTGCCAGAATGGCTACATGCTCCCGATAAAACTGAGGTGAGGCCGTCGGGCCTGGTGTTTTGCCCCTGGGGCAGTTTGAGATGACTGTGGTTATTTCATCGAGGGTGATAGGGGCCTCAAGGAGGTCGCTGGTCACGCGGGAGAGGAGGGTCATGGGGATCTGATCTAACAGGCTGTGTTCTTGCTGGGGGCCATACAGGGTCGTATAGAATTTGGTGAATGTCCCGAGGATATCCTGGTCGGACCAGCACATGGTGCCTCGTGTGTCCTTAACGCAATCAATGCGGTTCCTGCCCCCCTCAGTTCGGACCAGTCTGGACAGTTTTCTAACGGCCTATCCCCCTCACCATACTCTGTGGCCGCCACAGGGCGGGCGAAGTACCGAACTTCTCTTAGAGCGTGAGACTCAAACGTTTCTAATTCCGCTCTAATCTGTGCCAGTGCAGTCGGGGAAGGGGAGGTGGCATATGCCCTCTCAAGCTCTTTTAATTTCGCTTCTGACTGTTGCAAGCTATTTTTTATGGCCTTGTGTCCTTGAGGACCCCAGCCTCTCTAGATATGCACATCCCTCTGATGAAGACCTTGAATGCCTCCCAGCGCACTCCATCGGAGGTGTCATGCCTGTTGTTACACTCGAAGAAGGTGTTGTCAGCTAAGATATCGGCTTTTAAGACAGTCTAGCATGGCCTCCGACTTAAATCTCCAAGAGGAGCGGGGGGGGCTGGTCGTGTCCCAGTGTTATCTGGAGGGTTACCGGTGAATGGTCCGATAGTGTGCGTGGTAGTATCTTGGTCTCCATGACCCGGCCCATCATGCAGCTCGATATGAGGAACAGGTCGATCCTGGAGAGGCTGTCGTGTACCGATGAGTAAAAAGTGTACTCTCTAACTTGTGGGTTGAGAGCTCTCCATGCATCTCTGAGATCCAGTGTGTCAATATGGGCATGTAACCTGTGGGCTGCGCGTGATGGGGCTCTGCGGGCCGTCCCGGACCTATCCAGGTCTTTGTCTAGGATCAAATTCATGTCCCCGCCCCAAATGATGGGAATCACAATATATTTCAGAAGCGTGGCGGTGATGGCATCAAAGTACTCGGGGGCATCAAAGTTCGGGGCATATGTGTTCACTAGGAGGCATTCCATATTAGCGAGTGAGCAACGGAGGATCACGCATCTACCCTCAGTCAATATGGCTGGAGTGCAGGGAAAACTGGACTGACTTATGGATTAGAGTTAGGACCCCCCTGGATTGGGTGGAGTACTTCGTATAGAATCTGTTGTTGCCCCACGTGGGGGCGAGACATGCTGCTAGGCGCCCGAGAGCGTGGGTTTCTTGGAGAAAGAGGATTTTGGCACCATGTCGCTGGGCATAGGCAGTTATCCTACGGGCCTTGGTGAAATTGCTTAGGCCACGAACATTCCATGTGACAATGTTCAGAGCCATAGCAATATATTATGGAACATCCCAGTAGTAGTATTCGTAAGGATTTTTCCTTATGCACTTGCTGTGTGCACAGTAGTGTTGAGTTAAGGACATGCGTCTCTCAGCCATGTTTCTAACTGTTAACACAACCCCAATTACGCCACCCCGACCCTCACTGCCCAACCCCAACATGCAGTGCAGATCTCCCACCCCAAAACACACCCAAAGCCCCTTGGGCCTGCTCCGACCGGAAACCAAAGGTCGGAACACCAGATCCAATGTGGATAGGGCCACATCCTAGCCCAACAGGGGCCAGTCAATAAAAAGAACAAAATAAAAGTGAAAGCAAACATTGCAACTGCAACGGGGGGCGCTGGTGCCGTGCTGCCGGCATTTGTGGCTTGATGTGGGGCAGCAGATGCTGTCCCGAGTGTGTTGCGGTAAAACCGGTATCCGTGAGCAGAGTCCAGTCTGCAGCACAGAGAGCAGGAGTGAGGAGCTGCAGCTACGACCCACGATCTTTGTTTCCAGTGTGCCTTTAAAAAAAAAAGCACTATTTTCTTTAAAAACATCAGGAGAGCGCGGAGGGCGCGCAGAGTCCAGTCTGCAGCAGTCTGCAGCAGTCTGCAGCAGTCTGCAGCAGTCTGCAGCAGTCTGCAGCAGTCTGCAGCAGTCTGCAGCAGTCTGCAGCAGTCTGCAGCAGTCTGCAGCAGTCTGCAGCAGTCTGCAGCAGTCTGCAGCAGTCTGCAGCAGTCTGCAGCAGTCTGCAGCAGTCTGCAGCGGCTCACGGCTTGTGACTAAACACAAGTCAAGAGGTAAGAGACTTTCATGGGGGATAATAGGCCGTTTACTCGGCTTAAGTTAAAACAAACCCAGCAATCTTTATCTATAATGCACAGTAATACCATGGACACTGACCTGCATTTAAACAGTGCCCCTAGAAATGAACTTGAAATCGAGGGTGATTTAAGACAGTACAAACCCCTTGACGCAATCAAGGGAGGAGAAAGTAGTGTGAATGGACTGATAAATTCCGCCACTCCCGCTACCTCCATTACTCACTGCATAACAGGCACAACATTGGAAGAGCGCAAAGAAATTGCAGCGCCGGTCTCTTTAGAAGCCCCCCTTCTCATAGAACTTGAGCCGGCGAGTATGTCGTCTTCTGATGAACTGGTAATTGAACCGGCAAATGACTTAGTGCAAGCCCAGGCGCCAGATGAGGTCTGCGCAGTGAACATTGATGTTGAACTATTGTCAACACTGCAACAATTACACCTGCGTGACCAAGCAACAAATGAAAACGCCTGTGTGGCGGTTGAGAGTAACGCAGTGTTAAAGGAATGGTTAACAAGGAAAAGGCTCTCGTTGAAATACACCTCGAACCAACAAATTCGCACATTACTAACGGCAGTAACGTTAGGAATTGCTTTAATTCAGGCAGAAACCCGAGCAATGAGACAAATCATTGGGAAGTTGATCTAAATAGAGACAACGTGGAATCGGACGTGATTGAGATAAATGCGGAGGCATTTCAATCACCTTTTGACCTAACAGACAATTAACTGCTTGCACTTGAAGTTCCGAATATTGTACTTGATCCAAACTTGCTGAAATTTACCTTTCCATTGTCCGCCAAACACCATGTTAACCTGCGCAAAGAAAGCACGCCAATACAAAAAACCACAAACGGCGCTACGGCTTCTAACCATATCAAACCAACAATGTTTTCATGCAATTGAGATGTGTTAAAATCCTCTAATTTATCTACTAGTGGTAACACCGTATTGGGAGCTGTAACCTTAAACTCGTCCAATGGCTTACAACAGGGTCTCTCTATTGCATTGCCGCAAAAAGAGATTGATTTAGCAGCGCGAGAAGCACGGCTAAATCGACTTCTAGCTGATTTTGAAGCAATAAAAGAGGGATTAGCTACAAGCTGCAATCATGGATCTTTAAGCAACAACTGCTCGGCGGAGACTCTCACTGACTCTAATATTGGAGGGGAACCCGAGTATATCACCAGTGGCAAAGCGTCAGGTTCGAACCAGAAACACGCGGAAAAGAAGCACATTACAGATTGCCTTGACCCACATCCAGCTATTGCAATAACACCTTATTCAAAAAGTCAAGCAAGGCACCCCTGCACCAAGGCTGACATCAGCTCAAAAACAAAGAACCAGATGAGATATGCCCGTGATGAACAAACTCTGCCACTGCCAAAATGTAATTCATCAACCAGCAGGAGCGAACAGAGTATTCCAAGCAAGGAAAATAATGGCAGTCCGCAGAGAAAAGATTCTGATTCAAAATCGAATCTATCAGTTGCGGCTGCCATTCAGATTCATAACAACGTCTTGGCTGCTACTTCATTGGCCCTAATTCCATTTATAAAGGTGTATGAAAGCTTGAATGAATCATCCCAAAACAACGGAGCAATAATGCGACATTTGGATGACAAAATAAACAAAATTGAAAAGGAATTCGTGGCCTTCCAACTAAGACAAGAAGCTGAAAACAGTCAGTTTACTGAACACATGAGCAAGTATTTTGATCAGTTGCTGTTGGAACATAAAGGAACCAAACTGTGTTTAGAGGAAGTGCTTGGCAACATAAAACAAACGCCTTCACATGCTTTGGAGAAACGAGAGCACTCTGTGAATAATCCCCATGGTAGAACAGACACAGGAACCCAATGCAATAAAGAAGAAACATATGGAACAGATCATTCAAATGACGAAATTACCTGAGACACTGGGTCTAATCCACACGCTCCCATTGACTTAACTGGTCACCAAGTAATAACGATGTCAAGGCCCTTGGCAAAAGGCAATGCCCCTAAAGCAAACAAGAGCGACTTAATGGGGAACAGCAAAAAAAAAAGTTAAGGCCCTTGACAAACGACATCTCCCCTGAAGCAAATAAGATTGCTGATATCTCAAAACAATCAACGGCGAAGGATTCAGATGCCTTATTTGTCGACTCCTTTAAAAAAGGTAGTGAGATAAATCGGATACCGGAGAAGGGTTTTGAGAATCCATCGTGCTCTGCTGCAAAGGCTTCATACGGAATTTTCAGCGGTTCCGCTAAAAACCTCGAGATTACGACAACTAAAGGAAAAGCGACCGTTGAGACAATTGGTTATCCAAAGAAAAAGCTAGAAAAAAAAAGCATACTCAGACCATCACAAAACATAGAAGCAACTCAAGGCAATTTATAAGAAATCTGACCATGCCTTTAAAACCAAAATTTACTGAAAATAAAAGTATTGGTACTTCACATGCAAACAAAAAAGAGGGAATAGAAGAGACGAGAGTTGGACCTAACAGCAAAATGTCTGCAAATCCAAAAAAGAGGATGCGAATTGAATCAGACCAGAGCTCTTCCCTCTCTAGAGACTTATTGGAAGAACTATGCAATCTGTCTACATATTCTGACAATGAAGCTGATGAAAGCTTGTGAGGTACTGCTGCCGACTTAACTAAGATGTCCACAAGCAGTGCAGATTCACCAATACCGACCAAAAAAGAAACCGCTTTTAAAGAAAACAGGTCAGAAAATCGTAAGCGGAGAGGCCTGGGAGAAAGAAAGAACAAGAGATGAGCATTCGATTGAAGGGAAAAGTGGCCTATTAGATTCTCACTTTAAGTCATCAAACGTCCGTCGTTCTGTATTGAACCCGAAACATACAATTTCACAGTCGCAATTCCTCCTTTGAATTGCATGAAGTTTCCCGAACTGCACCGCAGTCATCTTCTCAAAAGATCAAGATTGAAAATATTTTCAGAAACGAAACAGACGTTAACCTGAACCGTAGAAACATCATGTGCTTACTGCATGCAGTACCAGCACTACGGAACATCAAGTCCGATGACATCCGTATCGTTGAATATCTATCGGAAGATCGAGTGGACATTGTACTACTCCATATAAACTCCCAAGCAGTACGCACAATGTTATTGCTGCAAAGCAAGATCTCATGTGTTTGGGGTTCGAGATCTCACTATATGATGCAACAAGCAGACAAGGACTAAACGCGACATCTGACTCCAAAAGAATGAAAGAAATCTTGGAACAGAGTCGTGATGACCTGAGGAGACAGTTAAAAATCGAACCACTCCGAAGTGCAAAGAATGGGAATGACGCCACTAAGTCAAACGAGCATTAGCTCCTAAAAGAGAATAACGATGCTCCTGCAACCGTGATCACGTGAAATACAAGGGGCTTCAGCCATTTATACAATGACTTTCCAGTAGATCTGATAACTTTGCCATTTGTCTACAGGAAACCTGGCTGCGGGTGCCACCAATTAAAGACGGATATGTAACTCTGCTAAACCCAGCAGCAAAAAACAAGGGACATCCATTTTCTGGGCTAATGACAATGATAAAATCAGAAACAAATTGGGAAGTAACTGGAAAATTCAATCCGAACAGCTATGTTCAAGGTACACTACTACAATTAATGAATGTTCACAGTAATAAAGAACACCTTTTATTATTGAATGTTTACTGGAATCCGACAAAAATCTCGGCCGATTCATTTATATCTGCAGTAATGCAAATAATTGACAGCCACCAAAGGACTTGCTTGGATCTTGCAATAATTTTGTGTGGTGACCTGAACATTTCCTCGTTTGACGAAAACAAGAAGCTTATCGAAATTAACTCGATAGATGGATGCTCCAGAAATGAAAGAAGAACGCAATGGAACAAAGAACTGAAAGCTCGAGACTGTATGATGGCAAATGGACAAGTGAGAGGTGATATACCACCAAATTTCACCTGGGAAAATATGGGCTACAAAAAGACCTTACATTATTTCTGGACATCGAGAAATATGTTTGCATCTATTAACAACTTACAAATTATACCAACAACAAACAGTGATCATTACCCATTAGTAATGTCTTGGCCGCTAAAGCGCAAAAAGAAATGTGCGACCAACAGTCAAACACTTGAAGTAAATCACGGGCGAAATCGTATAAGAATAAAAGAATATCAAATAATCAAAATGTCTAGTGCGACACAAGAAGCAAACAATGATAAGGCTGATTCCCTAAATTACATACCGCTGCTACCAAGCCTGAAAGCAGGCCTTGTCGGAAAAGCATACCAAAATATCAACAATCACAAACATAAATGGAGCTGCACTCTGAAAACTCAAAAAAAGCAGCTCAGGAAAGACTTAAGAAAATTAAAAAAACAGCATAGAGCGAATGCCCTGAGCCTATTAAAACAGAGAAAACAATATTATCGAAACTGGCTAAAATCTTTCTCTTACCAAAGAGATCAAGAGCGTGGCGAGGAAATGCTGGCATTAATTATAAAAAACAACTCCAGAGAAATATGGAAAATCCTAAACAAAGGAACAGTTCATCAGGACGCCCTAATATCAAATGGAGTGTCCGAAAATGACTGGGTAAAGCACTTTCAAATGGTCTTTACCGGAAAGGAACTGCCAGACCTTGTAGAAAGCAGAAATGATGATACAGCCTGGGACATAATTGAGTCCAGTGAAGACATCTCATGGCCATATCAAAGCTAAAGACATCAAGAGCTGCTAGGCCAGACGGTATTAGTAATTCGCTGTTAAAAGAGCACAGCTTAGCGTGGTCAAGATTCATTGAAAAGCTATTTGCGGTAATAGCTGACAGAAAACAGGTCCCGAGTTCATGGACTGAGGCAATAATTGTACCAGTATACAAGAAGGGCAGTCGGGACGACCCTGCCAACTATCGCCCGATTGCCCTCCTGGATACTATTGGCAAAGTGTTGGCGACATTTCTACAAAAAAAACTATCCTCATGGGCAAAAGAAGTCGATTTACCTGACGTCAGACAAACTGGATTTACAAAGGGCGTGGGAACAGAGAACAACCTTGCCCTAGTAAATCTGTTAAAACTCGACGCCCTAAACAAGAAAGAGCAATTATTCATGGCATTCATTGACTTACAGCAAGCGTTCGATTCAATTAATCGAAACAAATTATGGGAGAAGCTGGCAAATAGAAATTGCCCAAATGCCCTGTTAAAACCAATAAAGGCATTACACTCCAATACAACAATCAGAGTAAGACTAAATGCAAGTGGAGACCTGTCCAAACCCATTATTACCACCAGAGGGGTGAAACAAGGATGTCCACTCGCCGCCCTCTTGTTCAAACTTTATATCGCTGACATCTCAACCGCATTAGCAAGTGTCAAATGTTTCCCTCCAAAAATCAATGGACATCCAATAAGCTATGTGATCTATGCTGATGACTTAGTACTGTTCGATAAGACACGGATAGGATTACAGCGACTCTTGTCAGCGCTCGAATCTTACATGATTGTCAATGATTTGTCAATCAATGTGATAAAAACAAAAATCATGAAGTTTTGCAGCGATCGGGTCGCTAAAAACAATAAATTTAAATGGCAAATTGACAACAAATTTCTTGAAGTTACAGAAATTAGTTATTTAGGAATTCTGATGAATATCTCGATTTGTGAGTGGACCTGGGTTCAAGATCTAATCCAGCGGACCCGAATGCTTGCCTTACAAGGAGCAAGATTACACACCCTGTATGGAAAATTTTCAGTAATACCGCTGCGCACGTTTTACCTTCAAAAAGTGGTCCCTACAATAACCTTTGGGGCAGAGGCGGGCTGGAATATTGACCTAAAGATCTGGTCTACTTTGGAAGGGTTATTCTTGCGCCAAGTACTTAGATTACCTAAGTATCTCTCAATGACCACAATTCGTCATGAACTGGCACTTGAAAGCTTATATGGAACAGTTCTTTGGAAATCCTTGTCACTACTACGAAAGATGGAAATATCGAATCCAGAACCAGCGTACAAAATACTAAGATCAGGAGGATCACACCATCACAAAGGTTTGCTTTTAAGATGGTCAGAGAAACTGAAGGCGATCATGCATAATGCAAATATCTCAATGGACACATTGACAAATCGGCCACAGATTGCAAGAACTAAGTTGAAAGAATGGTTATGGATCGACAACTTGGACAATCTTGCAAGGATGCCGACAGTGTTAGATCTTGGGCCAACAAAGAATAAAGTGGACAACATGCCAAAATATCTGTACCAATTTCCCTCGAGATATCACAGAGACAAATTTCTCACTTAGATTGAACCTTCATAAAACAAACCAAATGATGGTGATGAGAAAAATGAAACCGGCTACCGATGAAGCTTGTCGGCACTGCAAACTCCACGTAGAGTCATTAAAACATCTGATAATCAAATGTGTGGCAATAAATTAGTTGACTCATTCACCTGAGTAAATTCAAGCCTGCAAACGACATGATGGAAGATTTGTGGTTCCGGATTCTGAGTGGTAGCTCGGAACATCTAATCTGTTCAGTGATAAATTTTCGCGACAGTCTTAATCTGAATGTTTAGAACTTAATTGAATGTCAAGAACTTAAATGTACAAGGAAAGTGTTACTAATGAATTGAGGATGAGTTGTAATAAAAGTTTGTAAAAACTAGATATTACAAATAAAAATAAAATAAAAAATAGGTATCATAGACAGCCTCCGAGACCAGAGAAGACGCTCTGGCAAGATGACATCACAAGAGAGAGCAGGGCACAGGGATAGCTCCAGGGGCCAGGTGAGGGAGAAGGCAAAGAAGCAGTGTAGGAGCTAGCCTGTGGCCCGCATACACATGGCAAGAGGCCGCAGTTATTGAGTGGACACGGTGGGGTTGCCATCAACACATCAAAAGTCATGGATCCGTGGACATTTTTATAACATCGTAGGCTGTGTAGTCTATGGCGTGTGGTCGGCTCGCGGCCCGGGGAGAGGTATATGTAATTCAATGAACTTCACTGCTTCGTCAGGGACAGTGAAGAAGATCATTTTACCATCATGGGTAATCTTTAGTCGTGCCGGGAACAGGATGGCGTAGGGAACGTTGCGCTCCCTGAGCAGCTTTTTGACGCCAGGGAACTGGCGCCTTTCCTGCTGCACCGCCAGCGAGAAGTCAGGAAGATTTTGACTGTATGGGCTTCAAATCGCAGGCCTCCCCTTTCCCGCGACAGGCGGAGGATGAAATCTCTGTCACGGTAGTTGAGAATCTTGGCGATAATGGGTCTGGGGATGTCGCCGGGTCTGGGGCGTGGAGCCAGCGCCCGATGAGCCCGCTCGACCGTGAAATACGGAGAGAGGACATGGTCGTCCAGTAGGTCCATGAGGAGTTTCTCCACTGCGTCCTCCATCCGCCCCTTGAGGGCATTTTCAGGGACCCCGATGATGCGCAAGTTGTTCCTACGGGAGCGCGACTCCAGTTCGTCACACTTCGCCTTAACACCTTTCATGTCATGCGTTAGGGAGGCCACAGTGTCCTGGAGCGCGGTGATGCCATCTTCGTTCACCGAGATCCTATTTTCCGTCTCGGTGATCCTCAATCCTGCCTGGTCCACTCGAGCCTTAAGCGAGGCGACATTAGCATTGATGTCGTCTAATTTTTCATGGAAGGAGGCAACGTTTTTAGCCATGGATTCCATTAGTAGGGTGAGGTCAGGGGCCTCGACCGCACGATGCAGGGTTAAGTCTGGCTCGTCCTGTGGCGATGATGTGCTAGCTGGCTCATCTCGAGGGACCGCTTTAGTGTACTTGTCCATTGTGCCTCCTTGGGCCCCCGCCTTATTTCTGCTAGGCATTGTTGTTGTGGTGGGCTCGGTTGCAGTGAGGGCCCACTTATGGGTAGGATGGAGAGCTGAGATGGGCCGGGGCTGGCAGGCTCAAATGCAGTGTCCTTCGGTGGCGGTAGGCGGTTAGAGGCAGGTGGGGGACCGCCGTGGATAGCAGAGAGTCAGCAGTGGAGCGGCTAGGCTGTAATTGGTGAGCGATCGCGGCCTCCTTATGTGTACAGGTTGCGTGGGGGTGCCAGCGGGATCTTTCTTAGGAGGGCGCGGGCAGAGGCGGCGACACTGTCAGCGGGAAAGTGGGCAGACAGTATGGTGAGGGCCGCTTCCTTATGACAGTACAGTCGACGCCCACCTCTCCAGCCCCCGCTCACCTGGTCCGCCGCGGCAGCGGGGCGATAGGATCCTCCGTGTCGTCGGTGCCGGGGAGGTCGCGATGATCACTGACGCAGCAGGTGGCATCCGCAGTGTGGTGGCGTCCGCAGCAGGACCCCCAGGCACCCGCCACGATTTCACAGAGTGGCGGGAAGCGGGGAGGGCACCCAGGAGTCGGGCAGGCCAGGCGGTATGGCCGGATGTTAGGCAACCGCCGGGGCCGGGTTGGGTGCTAGGCCCAAATCCGACAGGGCCGCCAGCCAGGTCCCAGGTGGGCCGATCGAGACCAAAATCGCACAAAATGTCCAGTGCAGTGGCAGAAACAACTCGGCCAGCCGATAGTCCTTCACAATATCGGGAACCGCAGATGGGAGCAGATGAATGCTGAGGCCGCACAGAGCTGAAAGCCTAGGCAGCCATCTTGAGCTGCTCCACAGCACCACTGGGCGGGCCTTTCTTAACTCAGAGGCTATGCGCAGGGCTCCGACTTGGTTTCCCAATAGGGATAATTCCGCGGCGTAGTTCGTAGCGCACCTGCTTGCGCTGATTCATGAGAGGTTGCAAATTTGAGGGGCGCTGGGCACAAGTGAGGACTGTAAGGCCAGATTTAGAGTTATTTTAGAGTGGATTACAAAGCGTTCCGCGGAGGGGAGGGTTTCAATAAAGCTTACCTGGGTGGTGGAAGTTGGTCCAACGGAAGGTCATACGATGTTTAGTTACA
The DNA here is from genome assembly GCF_040938575.1 of Ambystoma mexicanum. NCBI lineage: Eukaryota > Metazoa > Chordata > Amphibia > Caudata > Ambystomatidae > Ambystoma > Ambystoma mexicanum. The sequence continues at coordinate 900,851,832 of NC_090931.1, read as the reverse complement.
CTCCCCTCCTGTCCTGCTCACTGCGAATCTGCAAATAAGCACTCAACCAGCACTCGCTATATGCGTGTGCTCACTCCTCTTATAGAGTTCCTGGGTTAGAGGGCAAGACTTCCTCAGCCAATCGGAGCAGAGTAAAGCAAAAAACAGCTCCAAGTTCATTGTACGACCAAAGCCTTCAGGATGATAGTGGTGCTGTAAATCTGCACTCAACCAGCACTTGCTGTATGCGCGCCAACATACAGGCGGAGAAGATTTTACTCTCCCCGTCTAAATATTGGTCTGTAGCTCAACAGACTCAGCCGGTCTCCTTTTTTTTATATACAGGTAGGTAAGATTTTCATAGCAATGATAAATGTTGCTGACCTGTGTCAACCCCAGAACTTTTTACTGGACTTGTAGATTATTTTTCTCTATACCTCAGTGAGTGGGAACCTTTTTCCACAGTCTTTTTGTCATTTGTACGACTCCCCATAGGGTATTTCAAAAATTATCCTTTGTGACAACTTTTTGGCAATAAGTGCCTATTGTTGTTGGGTTGCCCTAGGGGCTCTCCTTTTAACTTTCTCTGGCTACCCTTCTGAGAACTACAGTTCACAAGGGTAGAAAGGATCTTTGGATCCCTTTTACATTTTATTAGGTGAGACCAGCAACCCCCACCTTATGGGGAGTGCTGGGGAGATACTCGGTATCCCCTTTATCATTTTTTTTTTTTTTTAACTTTGTTTATTTTAAATCAAGGCAGGATGGCAAATATACAAATCATGACATATCACAAGCAATGCGTATTCAGGTTCTTCGATCCCCAGTCCTCATTTCCCCCATCAGGCTTCCTCCCTCCCACCTCCCTTTGGCCTCGCCCCCCCTCATGTTTGGAGGCGGAATTTTCTTTCTGGGTTGTCCAGTTCACCCCTTAGCGTCTATGTGTCTTCTCCAGGGTCCTCTTGGTGTTTCAAGATCCATCGGGCCCTGGTTGGTTTGTAGGTCTGGGCGGGGAAGCGCTGGTAGTATTCCAGCACTGGGCTCCAAACATTCTGAAAGCGGTGGAGCGTTCCCGCCTGTGCTGCCGTGACCTTCTCCGCGATCAGGATGTCCCAGAGTTTAGACCACCATTGGGCTATGTGAGGTCCTTCTGGGGATTTCCAGGCCCTGGCCAACACCGTTTTCCCCGCCAGAAGGCAGTGTGTCAATAGTTTAGACTTGGTCCCGGAGCGCGGGTAGATCGCGGGGATCGGGGCTCCCAGCAAGACTGGTTCAGGTTCCAGAGGAATCGCCGTTCCCGTAATTTGTGCGATGGTCTCTAGGCATGTCCTCCAGAACTGTCGTATCTTTGGGCAAGCCCACGACATATGGAAGAAAGGGCCTGGGTGACCACATACTCTCCAGCAGGCATGATCCACATGTGGGTTCATGTGGTGAAGTCAAAGGGGCGGGTAATACCACCGGAGGAGCACCTTGTACGCACATTCCCTATTGGTAACGAAGGTGGAGGAGGTATGTGTTCTGGTCCAGATGTCCACCCAGGTTTGGTCCTCGACCAGATGACCCAGGTCCGCCTCCCATTGAGCCATGCAGCGGGTCTTTGTGGACAGGAAGTCCCTTAAGAAGCGCCTATATAGGGTGGATACCCTGCCCGGAGTTGGAAGGTCCCCCAGTGTCAGCTCCAGGGCGGTGGGCGGGCGAGTTGCTGCCTGCAGAGTCTGGGGGTGCGAGCACCAGTGGCGTAGCTGGATATAGGGGAATCTGTCCCCTTCCTGGAGTTGGAACTTCTCCTTGCATTGGGCGAAGGTGAGGGGTGTCCCTCCCATATATAGCTGGTCTATGGTCTCCAGCCCGCCCTTTATCCAGTTCCAGAAATTGCGGGGGTCTGCTCCGGGTGAGAAGGATGGGTTATGGAAGACCGGGGAGCGTGGGCTCAGTCCTCTGGGCACTCCCTTCTGCTTTAGAGCCCAGTCCCAGGAGCTAAGGGCGCGTTTAGTTGATAGGAGGAGGTCTCCCCAGTGTGTTCTAAGGGGGGGCGGGATGTGTGGCAGAACTCGCAAGGGTAAAGGTGTTTGTGATTGTTCCAGCTCTACCCACCTGGGGCGGTTTGTTATGGTCTGCCATGCCTGAAACAGTGCTAGTTGTGCTGCCACACTATAGGCCCTCAAGTCCAGGACCCCCAGACCTCCTAGCTTGGAGCCTCCCAGCATCGTTTTGAGAGGGATTCTCGCTCTCTTACCTTTCCAGATGAATTTCAGCATTTTCCTTTGGATGTCCTTGAGGGTTGGTGTGGGGATCACTACTGGGAGGGAGGCGCAGGCGTATAGGAACCTCGGCAGTAGGTTCATCTTGCATGCTGTGATGCGCCCCAGCAGTGAGATCACTTTGGTCTCCCATCGTTTCAAGTCGCCTTCCAGTTCTTTCAGTAGCCGGGGAAAGTTGGCTTTGTATGTGTCTCTTGGGTTAGCCGGGATGTGGACCTCTAGGTAGGGGATGGCCTTCTTCACCCATGTCATCGGGCACATCTAAGGCCTGTTGGGTGCCTGCTCACCCCCTCACTCCACTCTTCCTCATCGTGGGGCGAGGGCAGGAGCCCCCCCAGCACCCCAGCCCAGCAGAGGAACCACGAGGAACACGGACAGGGGCCTGCCTGACCCTGTCCCCACACGCCGCCTGACTCGCGCATGCCGGGCGCAGCGCGGCCTGAAACCGAGGCTGAGCCTCGTTAACATCAGCTGTAACCGCCGGCAGGCGGATCGCGCCGGCGGCCAGCTCCAAGGCCACTCTAAGGCCTGTTGGGTGCCTGCTCACCCCCTCACTCCACTCTTCCTCATCGTGGGGCGAGGGCAGGAGCCCCCCCAGCACCCCTGCCCAGCAGAGGAACCACGAGGAACACGGACAGGGGCCTGCCTGACCCTGTCCCCACACGCCGCCTGACTCGCGCATGCCGGGCGCAGCGCGGCCTGAAACCGAGGCTGAGCCTCGTTAACATCAGCTGTAACCGCCGGCAGGCGGATCGCGCCGGCGGCCAGCTCCAAGGCCACTCTAAGGCCTGTTGGGTGCCTGCTCACCCCCTCACTCCACTCTTCCTCATCGTGGGGCGAGGGCAGGAGCCCCCCCAGCACCCCTGCCCAGCAGAGGAACCACGAGGAACACGGACAGGGGCCTGCCTGACCCTGTCCCCACACGCCGCCTGACTCGCGCATGCCGGGCGCAGCGCGGCCTGAAACCGAGGCTGAGCCTCGTTAACATCAGCTGTAACCGCCGGCAGGCGGATCGCGCCGGCGGCCAGCTCCAAGGCCACTCTAAGGCCTGTTGGGTGCCTGCTCACCCCCTCACTCCACTCTTCCTCATCGTGGGGTGAGGGCAGGAGCCCCCCCAGCACCCCTGCCCAGCAGAGGAACCACGAGGAACACGGACAGGGGCCTGCCTGACCCTGTCCCCACACGCCGCCTGACTCGCGCATGCCGGGCGCAGCGCGGCCTGAAACCGAGGCTGAGCCTCGTTAACATCAGCTGTAACCGCCGGCAGGCGGATCGCGCCGGCGGCCAGCTCCAAGGCCACTCTAAGGCCTGTTGGGTGCCTGTTCGGAGCCACAGGAGCCAGGGGCCACAAACTCTGCCCGTGCTGCTCCAGGCATCACAAACACCTTGTGTAATCACCTTGTTTGCCTCCGGAGCCTCGGAGCCAGTGTCTACTCGGACCTTTAATCTTTTGTGAGTAAAGGGGATACCCTCAGTTTACACCATTGTGCTTTCTGGTATGTCTTCTGCTATTCCACATTCATAAACATTTGAACTCGGTTTCTTTCACCCTCGATAACTGTTTGCTACATACGCTTATGCTTCCAACTCCGCCGCCTCTTTGCGTTACTGCTGCCACCTCTTTAATAGCTCAGTCATTTTCAGCCCCTAGTGCTTTATGCCTCATGACTGCTATTGGCCGTGCCCTTTGGTCGCTAACTGACCACTGCACTGTATTGTGCCTTATGGTCGCCCAGAGACCACTGTAGTATTGTGTAGTGCCTTATGGTCGCCCAGAGACCACTGTATTATTGGGTAGTGCCTTATGGTCGCCCAGAGACCACTGTATTATTGTGTAGTGCCTTGTGGTCGCCCAGAGACCACTGTAGTATTGTGTAGTGCCTTATGGTCGCCCAGAGACCACTGTATTATTGTGTAGTGCCTTGTGGTCGCCCAGAGACCACTGTATTATTGTGTAGTGCCTTATGGTCGCCCAGAGACCACTGTATTATTGTGTAGTGCCTTATGGTCGCCCAGAGACCACTGTACCATCACTCTCAGCCCAGTATCTGACCTCGGTTTTTAGACCTACATCTGACCGTCGCACTTAGCCCAATATCTGACTGCTACTCTCAGACTAGTACGTCACTGCTGCATTAATCTCGCTAAGTATTTGTGAACTGTACTCTGCCAACTCTGCCCCGTATCCATCCACGGCAACTAATTCCAGCCCACCTAGCTCAGCTAGTAGTAACAGTATGTACTTCCACATGCCCAACCCAGTTCACCTTGCACAATTCTCCAAACTGACAATTATCCTTACCATCATCTACACGACCATGCCTACAGTTCTGCCTACAGAGGGCCTTGGTGCCCACATACAACTCATCTCTAAACCCTGCAACTTAGAACAAAGGAAGCTTAGACTCCGGGCTCGACTACCTAAAATATTTGAACCTATTACTAAATATAACATTAACCTAGAACACCTCCGACCCAAAATATGCCGACCACTGGTAATCACCGCCCCTCTCAGACACCAACCACACCATAAAATCAATAAACTTATAGCCAAACCTCCGCTCACAGCACAGCTAGAACCTGAACTAAAAGCTGCTCTAATCAATGCCAGATCATTAGTCGCCCATGCCACTGACATAGCAGATATCATACGGGATAATAGCCTTGACTTCATTGCCATTACTGAATCTTGGCTCCACGATGCAGCAGGTCCGGCTCTCACTCTGGCAGTCCCAGAGAATTATACCATTCTCAGAGCTGACAGACCAGACTCGCGCGGTGGAGGAATTGCAATTATCGCCAAATCTAATCTCTCTATGAGGATCACACCCACACCCTCCCTCAAATCCTGCGAGCTTCTCTCTATCAAATTACCGACTGCAAACTCCCAAACACTAAATATCCACCTTATCTATAGACCCCCTGGCCCCGTCAGCACCTTCACTGAAGACATCACCACTGTTATCTCTGAGAAGCTAAAAGAATCCTCCCAAACACTAGTACTAGGAGATTTCAATCTAGGGCTCAACGATATCAACGACCATCATGCTACTGCCACAGGCAATACTCTGTCAGTGCTAGGCTTCACACAGTTCGTGAATACTTCCACACATATCAAGGGAAGAACACTAGACTGGATTGCCAGTCACAACTGCTACCCCTCTATAACAGCCATCACCCCCCAAATATGGTCTGACCATTACCTTATCTCTTTCACCCTCAACACCAAAAGACCCACAGTCTTAACACCCACGCCAGCCACACCCACCTTAACGAGAAACAAGAAAAACATTACAGCCGACAATATTCTGCCCCACATCCTACCCAAACTAAATTCCCTACCTGACCACTCTGACCCAGGCATCCTAGTGGATGCATTCAACGCAGCCATGTGCTTTGCTCTTGACAGTATTGCTCCATTTAAACTTCGGATCAGTAAACCCAAAAAGCATTTGAACTCATGGTTTACACCCCACCTAAAAAACCTAAGACTACAGAAGAGAAAATGCGAAACAGCTTGGAACCGACATCCGACCGCTGAAAATAAAACTAACCTAATTAACATCTCCTCGCAATACAAAAGAGACATCATCCTGGCCAAACAAGAAACCTATAATAATAGGATCTCCCAATCCAACTCCAGCATGAAGGAGCTATTCTCCATCCTAAAGGAATTGGAAACTCCTATCACAGTACAGGATGACTCCATCAAAGACAAAACTTGGTGCACAGACATACAACTGGCGCTAACCAACAAAGTATCCAACCTCCAAACAAAAATTGCCCTAAAGAAAGCCTCTCTGCCAACTCAACCTCTGATAGTCAAAATTCCCTCATCCAACAACCCAGAATCCACCCAATTCCGTTTCTCCAAGGTCTCAGTAATTGAGGTAGAGAAGACCATTTTGACCCTCAAACCTTCTAATTGCAAAGGCGACCAATGCCCCGCACAACTGATCAAGGATGCGGCTAGGGATTTAGCCCCCTTTATCACAAAACTTATCAATGCCTCCTTTACTACGGGCACCATCCCCCGCAATCTAAAGGAATCTTGGGTACTCCCCCTCCTAAAAAAGCAAACATTGGACCCCAACATTCCTACTAACTACAGGCCCATCACCACGGTTCCCTTCCTACTAAAAATATTAGACAAGGTAGCATACACCCAAATCCAGAACTTCCTTGAGATGAACCATCTCCTCGGCACCCGCCAATCCGGTTTCCGTCCGCAACACGGCACAGAGACTGCCCTTATCGACCTAAAAGCCCAAATAGATTCACTCAGAGACGAGGGAAAACTAGCTCTCCTCCTCCTTCTAGACCTCTCAGCCGCCTTTGATCTGGTGGACCATAAAGTCCTATGTAATCACTTGGACTCGGCTGCCCACTTCTCAGAGGAGGCTATAGTCTGGATTCAATCATTTCTTAGTGACAGGACCATGAGGGTGTTCTCCCCCGCAGCGGCAGCAGACCCTATCCCAATCACTTGCGGAGTGCCCCAGGGATCCTGCGTCTCGCCGACACTCTATAACATCTTCACCAAGCCACTCTTTGACGATCTTGATAATCTGGGTATCACCTACACTAACTATGCAGATGATACTCAGATTCTCTTACCACTTACTGGGGATTACGTCGAAGATCTGGCTCTGGTGAATAGAGTCTACAGCATCGTTCAGGCATGGATGGCCAACCATGGCCTATGCTTGAACGATGACAAAACAGAGCTCATCATCCTGGGCACGGCAGCCCGTATCTCCAAACTTAACCAAAACTACTCCGCCTTCATCATCGATGGCAACACTATCAAGGTCGCCAGAGAAGTAAAAACCCTAGGTTTTTACCTTGATGCGACACTATCTTTCACCAAACAGGTGAACTCACTGTCATCATCCACTGCCTATACATGCAAGTTAATACGAGCTGGGAAACCATTCCTTTCAGAGGACAGCTGTCTTATTCTAGCTAGAGCCCTCATTTTATCGAAACTAGATTATTGCAACGCCCTCTACATAGGGACTACCAAACAAATCATCCACAGAATCCAAGTGCTCCAAAACAATGCACTTAGAGCGGCCCTAAGTATCCCCAGAAGTGCACACATTTCAGAAATAAGACGAAAACACAAATGGCTTTCCACCCAAGAAAAAATCAACCTTAAATCTGCGTCCCTTATCCACAAATGCCTAAACAACAAAGCTCCCCGATACCTCTCAGAACGCTTCAACAGGAAAAATCCAACGAGACTCACAAGGACAGCCAGCCCCAACTGCCTCCTAGTGCCCAGATTCAAACTAGCCACCATTGGAGGTTCCAGCTTCCCAGTTAAGGCAGCACAGTTATGGAATTCCCTACCCCTTGCACTCAGATCTGACCAAACCTTCAATAACTTTAGAAAGAACACCATAAAATGGCTTATTGAGAATGCGACATAGCGTATGTCACTTTATACGTAACGTCTTCTTATAATGTTTGTACTAACCTGCTTTTAATGTTTGATCGCCATAGATTTGACTGTTTAGCTACGCCTTATCTGCACTTGCACTTGCCCTACCCTGCAGATTCGAAATGTCCACTATGCCTGTAACCTGTAACGTTAACTAATCTGTAACCTGTAAACGTTAACTAAGCTGTAAACCTCCTTGTTCTCTTGCGCCCTGCTACCCTAGGGTCTGGTGCGCACAATAAATAAATAAACAAACAAACAAACATCGTCGTCAGTGGCTCCCGTTCTGCTGGAGTGAGCCCGATGCCCATGGCCGAGGATTTGTCAAAGTTTATAGTGAAGCCTGAGACTTCACCATAGATGGTAAGTTCCCGTATTGCCTGTTTCAATGATGATTGGGCTTCTGAGATCGTGAGTAGGACATTGTCCGCGTATAGGGCGATTTTATGTTGGTTGGGGCCAACCTGCAGCCCTTTAATTTGATCGTTTCTCCTAATCCTTTGGGCCAAAGGCTCCATGGTCAGAGCGAAGAGTAAGGGTGATAGCGGGCAGCCCTGCCGGGTTCCGCATGATGGGAGGATCGGAGCTGAGCTGTGTCCATTAATTCTTAGACTCGTACTTGGGCTCTTATAGTTGGCCAGCACCATTGTCTGAAAAGTTGACCCGAAGCCGAAGGCCTCTAGGGTAAGTTTCATAAAGGGCCAATCTACTCGATCAAATGCCTTGGCTGCGTCCAGAGCCACTAAGACCAGTTTTTGGGAGTTCCGGGAGGCGAGGTCCACCAGGTTCAGGGTTCTCCATATGTTGTCTCCCGCTGATCGATGGAGGATGAAGCCTGCTTGGTCGGGATGAATGATCTTCGGGAGAATGCGATTCAGGCGGTTTGCCAGGATTTTTGAATATATATTTGCATCAATGTTTAAGAGTGCTATCAGTCTGTAAGAGGCTAGACTCCTTGGGTCCTTTCCTGGTTTGGGCAGGAGGATGGTGGTTGATTCCTGCATCGATGGGGTGACCGCGCCTGTGTCTCTGAGGAGTTGAACAAGGTCACCAGATGGGGGGGGGTCAGTTGTGGCCTGAAAAGTTTATAGAATCTGGTCGAAAAGCCGTCCGGGCCTGGGGCTCGTGTTTTAAGCGACTTGATGGCCTCCTCGACCTCCTCCCCCGTGATGGGATCCTTCAATTCGTCTCTCGTTGTGTTGGCGAGATGGGGAACCGCTGCCTTCTGTAGATATTCCACCTGTTGCGGTCGGTTCCGAGGGGTTGCCTTCATGATTTGGGTCAGGTAGTCTGTCGCGAGCGGTTGTTTTTCGGGCTCCGAGTATCGGGTGACCCCCTCAGGATCACGCAGGCCTGCAGTCGTGTTGACGCGTCTCCGTTTGGCTAGTTTGGCCACCAGGAACCTGTTTGCCTTGTTGCCCTTCACGTAATATGATTGTTTGGCTTTTGCCATCATTAGGGCGGTTTGTTCCGCGTAGTGGGCTTCAAGCTTTTTCCTCGCTGTTCGCATGATCCGTTGCGTCTTAGGGGACCAGCCTTTTTCTTTGTGGATTGCCTCAGCCTCTCTTAGCTCGTCCTCTAAAGCTATTCGGGTCTGGCGTCTGTTCCGGTGGTAGGCCGCTCCCTGAGCGATGAGGGAGCCCCTGATTACTGCCTTCATGGCGTCCCAGTTATTTGCCAGTGAGGTGTCCGAGGCTGGGTTTTTAATTCCTGTCGCAATCTTGTCTCTCGTAGCCATGTCATTGAGAATCGGGTCATATAGAGACCATTTGCGTGGGTTAATGAGATTGGGGTCCTGAACCTGGAGTTCCAAGAACACTGGAGCGTGGTCGGACATGGCTCTCGTGCCGATGAAGACCTCTTTGACTGAGGGGAACGTGTGCGGGGAGATCAGGAATAAGTCAATCCTTGAGAAAGTGCGGTGTACAAACGAGTAGGAGTAGTAGTCTTTCGTCGGGCTGAAACTCCCGCCACGAGTCTATTATCTCCAGAGACCTGAACAGCCGGAGGAGGCTGAGTGCTTGGGCGAAATCGCTTGAGTCGGGGGGTGTGACCGGTCTTTAGTGGGGTCGGGAACCCCATTGAAGTCCCCTCCGACAATTGTTTGGCCCTCCACAAAACTAGCGAGGGTCGTGCCCAAGGAGTCGTAAAAGAGTGATTGTCCCGTGTTAGGGGCATATACCGAGATGAGGGTGTATAGGTGTCCCCACAGGAGGCATTTAACTGCTGTGTATCGGCCTTCCGGGCATGTTTTTGTTTCCAGGATTTGTGGGTTCAAGTGTTTTCTAAAGAGAATCGCTGTGCCCCCCTTCTTGCTTGGGCCGGAGGCAAAAAATTGAAGCGGGAATGATCGAGAACGAAGCCGGGTCACGTACGCCGGCAGCAAGTGGGTCTCTTGGAGCATAGCTATCGCAGCGTTTTCGTCCTGGAGCTTTAATAAAATTGCCTTTTGTCTGTTAGGGGAGTTCAGTCCGTTAACATTTAGGGAGAGGATTCGCAGAACCTGGTGGTCCAGAGGTGTCTCATTCTCTATCTCTTGAGTTGGGGGGGGGGAGGTCCGGGTCGATGGTTTAGCTGCCATGTTTGTCATGAGATCTTGTAGTACCATCCTGCACTTGAGGTTTTAACGCGGGGCCCCAACGGGGGGCTGCAACTTTAACTGGTGGGTAGACCGACATTGTAGGTACGGGCCTACCCTTGGCCAACGGGGCCGGTTGTCCCATCGTGTATCAAGTACTGTGGGTTTCCAAGGAACGAAAGTTGGAAAGTGTCCTTGGAGTGGGTATGAACCGTGGGTATGGTCTGCCGTCTCCGCCCTCGAAGCTCGTCAGATTAAGCGTTATGTGGCGGATCCGAATTCAGGCCGGGTCAGAGGAGACAAGGGAGAGATGTAGTTGGAACCTGGAGGTGCGGGGGGCGCCATTGTTCATCTCTTTTTGTTGATCCGCTGGGTTGATGACCATGGCGTACGTTTAGGTTTCGGGGAGGAAAGCGGCCCAGAGTCCTCAGCTTCCTCCGGGGTTGGTGTGGAGAGTGGATGCATGATCCTCTCCGCATCCTCCAAGTGACTGATCCAGCGTAGGGTGCCTTTGTATGTGAATTGTAGAGCCGCTGGAAACAGCCATCTGTAGCGGACTTGCTGCTCCTGAAGGAACAGTGCCAGGGGTCGGAGTGCTCTTCTTTTCTGGTGGGTGAGTGGTGAGAGGTCCTGATATATTTGGAGTGGCGTGCTCTGAAATGTAATTTCCTCCCCTTGGCGGCTGATCGCCGAAATCGCTTCCTTGGTTGTAAAGAAGTGGACCCTCGTAATGACATCTGGGGGGTGGGGGGGGGGGTCAGAGACAGCCCCACGACGCGGGCGAAGTCTGTGGGTGCGATCTAGCAAGAGCTGAGATTTATCCAGGTCTGGGAGGAGGGCCTCAAAGAAGCCTCCCACGTAGTCCGCTAGCTTGTTGTCGGGGACGGAGGTTGGGACCCCCCGAATGCGGAGATTATTGCGGCGCGCCCTATTTTCAAGGTCCTCATGTTTAAACGCCAGGATCTTGCATTTCTGATGCAGGGAGTCAATGGCTCTTCGCATTTCCCCTAGAGTGGTGGCGTGGTCCCGCGAGTGGTCTTCGATTTCTCCGAGCCTCCGTTCGGCCTCCGTAACCCTTTGGTCCGTCTGTTCGATTTTGGTGGTGAGTTCTGATAGGCATGAGCGGAACTCCGACTTGATGTCTGCCATGAAGGCTATCAGGTCCCCTTTGGTAGCAAAGGCTCCCCCGTCCTCTTGTTGTTTCTGTGGAGTGAGTTTGGGAGGCTCTTGCTTCTTGCTTTTATCTAGCGTAGTGAGAATGGTGGAGATATCTGCGCCCTTGCCAACCTTCGTTTGCCTAGACATGATGATCGTGCTTGGCGGTCTTGGCTGGAAGGGTTGCGGCGAGGCCAAAGCTGTGTGCCAGCCGCCTAGGAGAGTTCAAGCATGGGAGTGCGAGTGAGACGTCGGAGTAGGTGTGATTCCGCAGTAGACTGGGTCGCTAGCTGGATGGGTGGGCCGGGGCGCCCCAGGAAGCACTGAGTGGTGCGTGAAGGGAGGGCCCGCGAGGTCGGGCTTCTCTGGGTGACTCTCGGGGCTTATCTCGTGGCCTCCGTGTTTCCCCTGTCGACCTGGCCGAATGCAGCCCCCGATGAAGTTCTCGCATGTTCACCGGGCAACCCCGGCACGATCTGGCTGGATCCGTGTTGGCGGGTCCGTCTGCTGCTCCTCTTCGGTCCCACTGAAGCCCGTCGCCATCAGGTTCGCAGTATGTTGTTGAAATCCGGCGCGGCCGCCATCTTGGTTTCTTCGAATGGCGACGGGGGAGCGGTTCGGTCGCTAAGTTCTAGGAGAACGCTCCAGCGTTCAGAGGTCATTGTAAGCCAGGTTGTGCCTCATCAGTTCAGATCACCGTAGATGGCATTGGCGACTTGGATACTCGGTCAGAACCGCTTGAATTTGGCGGCGGCGGACATCCCACGGGCGGCCTCAAGGGAGCGACCACATCGATGGCGCTCCAAGCCACGCCCCCCCTTTATCATTTTAAATGTAACATTTGTTATAAGGACAAACTTGCCTTTAATGGCTGGTGGCAGTGAACCTTTTTATTAATTCGGTGCTCCTTTACCGCAGGCTGTTTCCACAACCCCAGAAAAGGCACCCATGGGTGCTCATGTTGCAAAAATGTCCCTGGTCTTCTTTTTTCACCATTTCAGCCTTCCTTGTCCTTTCTTGTTCATTCTCCTGACATCCAAGATGGGAAATTCCTTTGTGATTTTTTATCTTCGCCCAGAATCCTGTGGATTCCCCCCCAGGCTCCAGAATGTCTGTGAAGGCAGGAAGCAAGGGAGGAGTCCAACACTCTGCAGCCCTTTGTCTTCCAGCCTGACTCTGAGAATCCAGTTCAAACTGGAAGGCTGGCTGTCCTGAAAGGACTGCCAACCCCCCATGTTCGAATGTTGCATGGCTGTTTGATTTGCTAGGCTCCTGCATAAAAGTACAATCCTGGAAACTGAAGAGGTAGTCGACCACTGGATCCAAAGAAGATCCGAAGAAACCGCACCGAGACGATTCCAGAGAGCCTGCTGTGTAACCGGAGCCTGCTGTAGCCCTTCCTTCCATTCGACCTGGGGACTGTGAAAACCATAACCCCATCCCAGAGCCTGATGAGACCCACTAGACTCAAAGAAGACCTACATTTTGAGCCATCCCATGTTGCGCTGCGACCTTGCGGGCTGCAATACCCCAATATCACGGGACGTCGAGCCATTAGGCGGTACACGGTCTTCCGAATTCTGATACTTGCTGAAACTTCGTGGCATCTTCCTGGAACTCCACAGGCACGATTCAGGTCCGAAAAGCCCCCTCACTAGAGTGCTGGACCTTGCAAACAATGAGAATCTGACCAGCAATATTCTGTCTTCTGTGCTCCTGAAAAGGCACCAAATCCACAGAGCCACATTCAGCCATGAGGAACCTTTGTCCTGGAGCCTTCTCTTGTGATCCCTGTTGCAAAAGTCCTGTCTTCCGTCGTCATGACAAAGGAATCCATCAACTAGGTTTTTGGCTGCAGATCCTGAAGTCTTCCTGCTGCAACTCTTCTTCTGTGCTGAGGTACTGTGTTGGCTGGGGTATTTTACCTACCTTAAGCCTTTGTGATTACTGTATAGCTTTGGGGGTTTTCTGTGATTGGGAGGCCACCCATCTCTGGACCCTCAGCTCACTTTAAAGTGAAATACTTACTTGTTTGAACAGTCTTCCTCTGGAACTCTGACTTTGCCTGCAACTGAACCCTATATCATCCAGCCTACAGCTGGCACCTAGACCACTAGGGTCCCTCTACTGCCTCTGAGTGAACTTCTGCTATAGAATAAGGGAAGGACTGAATAAGAAAAGGGCTCTGCCTTGAAAAGAATAAGAAGTGTTTAAAAGCTACTTATTTGCAAAGGAAGTTGGTTGGTAACTGTAACTGAGTGAACAGTTAGAAAAGTTACTACTTACCTTTAAAAATGTGTTGCCATCCTGAAAAGTATATGTAACGTCTTTCTTTCCTTTAGAAACTGTTTCGCCATTCTAACAGAAAGTAGATGTAAGGTTATAGTACTCACCTGAGACTTGGTTGTGCATCTTACCCAAAGTAATGCTGTTGGTTCCACTTAACTATTCCTGTTAAGATAAAAGTATGAGTGTCCCCAACTGGGTGTTGCTTTCCCCGATTTCCTGTTAGACTGTCCAGAATAAGTCTGTCTCAGGTTTTACCTACCTAGAATAACCTTGAGTCATTCATAAAGAGTATCATTGGGTTTTGCTTTCTCTGGTCTGTTTTAGATAGACAGAGTCTTGGGTTTACACCTGCCTTTTAAGTTGCGGATAGCTCCTTCAAAAAGTGTATAGGTTTTACTTACCTTGAGTTAGCTGTTTGCCAACCTAAAATAAGTTACAAAAGTTATTTCCTATCTCAATCTGTGTATCACTGGTCTCATAATAGTATGATACACCCTTAGGTTTTACTCGCCTAGTATAACTGTGTGCTATCACAAATGTAGTTACAGGTTTTTACTGTTCCTGGAATAAGTGTCCCACTATTCTGAAAAGTATATTGTCCAGTTGATTTACTATGTGATTTCCTTGCTGAGCATCACAGTACAACTGCTAGGTTCCACTAGCCTTCTATTACTGTAAAGCAATCTGAAAGTAACCAAGAATAGGTGTGCCCTATACTGAATGTGTATACAAAGGTCGGACTTACCTAGAAATACTGTTGGGTGTTCTAAATAAGGTCTGTGCTTTGCGCTGTGTGTTTAAAGCATACTGTTGTGTTTGTATGATGTGTTTATATCCTTTGAGAGTACTTGCCCAATAATCTCTTGGTCTGCTTGTATACAGAATAAACCCTTTATTTCTACAATACATAGTGTGTTAGTGTTTCTTGTAACGCTCACCTGGTTCCCACGGGGGCGCTGGTCTAGTCTGGATTGCTGTGGCCTCTTCTAGCGTGATGCGCAGGACCCGGAACACCGATTGGACAGGACCTCCAAATCGTGCTTGCCTGGCCCGTAGGAATATCCTTCTGCAGATGAGAAAGGGGATTAACAGTCTGCAGAATAGTGTGCTAGCTCCCCCCTTCCCCCCTTCCCCCTTCGTTCCTCTCTAACTTCCTCCAAACCCCGGTTTAAGCTCACCTTATGGTTTGGAAGGATGAACTCTCCATCCTGCTTCTGGTGCAGGGGCGCGTGTTCGTCCAGTTATTTCACGGGTTTTCAGAATGGCGCTGGCAAAATCCACTTGACTTTCCTGAGCGATGCGCCGTAAGTATGAAAGTTCAAAGTTCAAGTGAGGCCCCCTTTATGTTGTCTTTCTAACCTGTGATCTGTCCTTTATTTCAGGTGCAGAATGAAGGCGATGCGTCGAGGGGTTAAACTGCCGAGGTGAGTAGTGATGAGGGCGATCCCTCTAAATGTCCTTTTCATTCCCCAGAAATGTCTCTTGTCCTTTCCCCATAGGGGCCGGGGTACGGTACCTGCCAACGGGGCGGCGCCGACACGAAATGTGGAAGAAAAGCCGGTAAGTATTATGGCTGTTAATCAGGCTTTCCTTCTGTGTTCCTTCTGCTCACCTTTTGTTTCTTCCTCTCTCCCCTAGGTGCAGAGATGTGGCATCCGATGCTTTTAAATGGAAGTCTTTCTTCAGGGATGCTGGCGAGAAGATTCCGGATGCAGGTAAGAAGTTTGAAATAGTCCTTGGTTTTCACCTTTCTCTTCTCTTCCTTCCTTGCAGGTCTTCCAGGTTCGAGGCGGGCGTGGCTGGAGTCCAGGAGCAGGAGCAGACACAGTGAGCGTTAAGCTGCAGGAAGCAGAACAACGCAAAGCATGAGCTGCTGTCTGGGCATGGCTTAAATAGCCTCCAAAGAAGTCCCAGGTATGTATCCTTCCCCAACTAGGTATGTATCCTTCCCTGGCCACGCCCGAGTGAAAAAATAGTCCCTATGAAAAAGTAGTCCCTTTCAGGTCTCAGGGAGGCCTGAAGCGTGCAGCATGGCCTGCATCAGGTAAGTGCACAAAACACCTCCCTTTATGAGCCTGGCGCCTATGGCGCCAGGACTGATGTCCAACATGAGCCTGGAGCCAAAGGCGCCAGGACTGAGTCCAAAGAGCCCCTATAAGGGGCCGCTGGGCTTTTACCCGAGGGCATGATGCCTGCTTCCGGGGGTGCTGGGCCTGGCCTGGCGCTCCGGGGGTAGGCATCATGACATTTCTTTGGACCATATGTATAATACACTGGGCCTCATAAGGAGTTTGCCGGTCCGGAAACGAGGGTGCCGGTAAGCTCACTGGCACCCTTGTTTCCGGATCGGTAAACTGAGTCTGCCTGCCGGAGCCGCTGTGCCCGACAGGTCTGAGCCTGCTGGGTGCAGCGGCCGTGGTAGGCAGACCGGTTACGAAAGCACCTTTGGCAACGGTGCCGGTGATTACGTGTCTCCACTTCCATAGAGTCCTATGGGAATGGGGACTTCTATTTTACCAGCGCCTGACTTCTTAGGCTGCCGGATTCGTAATTTCCCAGTGGCAACGGGAAGTCACGCGCCGGTAGAATATTACAGGTCCAGCGGCAACCCGCCGGTAGCACCGGCAGGGTTACCGCCGGACCCATAATGAGGCCCAATGTCTTTGTACTGATTCTACAGCCCTCTTTCCCTCCTAAAATGAGCCTGGCTGCTCTGTCTACGCTACCATGAACCCGGGTGTTACAGCCTTATTCTAAGAGTGGAGTCTTGTACTGTCTCAGTTGAATGGTTTTACTGAGCCCTGGGCTTCAGAAAAACTGAAACTGTCCTAACTGGTATAATGAAGGAAATTCTCCAGGAGGTTGGGAGAATTTTAAGCTTCAAAAGCTTTTCAAACAGTATAGATGGGGTGGACGGCCAAAATATAGGGTTAGATCTAAGGACCATATACAGAGCCTCTTGGGGCCTGGGGCTCGTGAAGTAGAAGCTGATAAAATCACTTCATAAATCTGCTCTATTGAAACATTAACGGACCAGGAACACAGGCTTCCCTGATCAACAAACCTATAGAGGATACCAATCTCTTTGGTAAGGCAGTTGATGAGGCTCTAGAAAATGCTAAAAAGGAGTTTGACACAATCAAGACCCTTGACCAGATTTCTAGGCCCCCCTAACAGACGCAGCTATGGCAATAAGCGCCTTTTTCGTGACCAACGCCCGCAGCAGAATCACCAACAACAATACTCTGCCAACAACTGGTCCTCTAACCAGGGTAATAGTGGCCAGTACAATCAGAGAGGCCAACGCCGTGGCAAGGGGAGAGGTCTGGCCTCTACCCCTAGAGGCTCCCAGGCCAATAACAGCAAATTACCCGAAGATTCGGGTCCCCTCCCATACATCGCCGGTCGGGGGCCGGTTAACATTGTTTGTTCCAGCATGGGAGGGAATAACATCAGACCGTTGGGTACTATCAACCATAGCCCGCGGCTACTGTATAGAATTCAAAAGTTCCCCAACATACAAACCCCCACGGGGACGACGCATGACACCAGAACAACTCACCATCCTTCTACAGGAAGTGGAACAGCTACTGGAAAAAGGAGCTATAGAGGTTGTGCCTCTATCTCAGGTAACGGAAGGTATTTATTCAGTGTACTTCCTTGTACCCAAAAAGGACCTAACCATGCGCCCTGTATTAGATCTGCGCCCAGCGAACAAATTTGTCAAACCCCAAAAGTTTCGCATGGTAACCTTACAGGAAGTAATCCCCTTGCTATCACAAGGGGATTACATGACAACACTGGACATGAAAGATGCATACTTTCATATTTTAATGTTGCCAGCGCACAGAAAATACCTCAGGTTCATGATAGAGAACAAACACTACCAGTTCAGAGTGCTACCCTTCGGGATAGCATCAGCACCAAGGGTATTCACGAAAGTACTGGCAGTGGCAGCGGCCCATCTGTGCAGGTTGTCCATCCCAGTATACCCTTACCTCGACGATTCGCTCATAACAGGGTATTCTTCCGAAACATGCTTCGCCAATACCCAAAAGACTGTAGACCTTTTGTTCCAACTGGGCTTCTCCATCAACGAGAAGAAGTCCAGCTTAGACTCCAGCCAGATCAAACAATTCCTAGCGACTCTAATTCGAACAAAGGACGGCCTTGTCTTCCCCTCCAATGAGAGGGTCCAAAACATGCTGTTTCAGATCCCCCAATATGTGGCAGGTCGAGAGGTGACGGTACGCAAAGCAATGCGCTTCTTACGTCATGTATTTATTTGGTACCTCACGCGCGCCTGCGCCCAATGCAAGAGTGGCTCAACAGCCAGTGGTGTCAGGCCAGTGGACAATGGGACGATCTAGTGGTGGTCTCGCAGGCCTTGATTCTCTCGCTACGGTGGTGGACAAAGGAAAACCTGCTAATAAGGAAACCTTTTGCCACACCCGCAGTGGAAGCCACTCTAACCACAGACGCATCCCTCACAGGATGGGGGGCTCACCTATCCCATCAGACTGCTCACAGAGTGTGGACTCCGAGCGTAGCATCCAAGCACATAAATCTACTGGAGTTACTGGCGGTGTTTAAGGCACTGAAAGCCTTCCAGGAACACCTACAAGGAAAGACGGTGATGGTCCTCACGGACAGAACCACAGCCATGTACTACCTCAACAAGCAAGGGGGAACCCACTCTCCAGGACTGTCCAAGCTGTCCCAGAACATCTGGAAGTGGGCTCTCAGACACATGTTCCTACTGTCACAACATGTACCAGGGGAACTCAATCTGCTAACAGACAAACTCAGCAGAGATTTCCCCCTGCCCGCAGAGTACGAATGGCGGTTACACAAAGACATCGTCTTCACACAGTGGGGTTTCCCAGAAATAGACCTGTTCGAAACTCTGGAGAACTCACAATGCCAAGATTACGCCTCCAGGTACCCTCAGAACCAGTCCAAGGGGAACGGTCTATCGATTCCATGGTCAGGGAAATTTGTTTACGCTTTCCCCCCCCCCCCCCCCCGACTCCCCTTCTCACAAGATTGTGCACAAGATGCACCGGGAACAAGCCACCATGATACCAGTGGCCCCTATTTGGGCCCGGCAACCATGGTTCGCTCATCTGATGGAGATGTCTCTGTCTCCACCAGTGAAACTGCCATGCCCGTACAACATGCTGTCACAAGACAAGGGCAGGACACTGCATCCATGCCCTCAAACCTTGAACTTAGCAGCCTGGCTCCTGAGGTCATAGAATTTGGACATTTACAACTTCCACAAAGGTGCATGGACATCCTCAGGGAAGCTAGAAAACCTAACACTCGTCACTGTTATTCTAGCAAATGGAAGAGATTTGTCATCTGGTGTAGAGGGAGAAGCATCAACCCCGTTAACTGCTCTTCCACACAAATTGTTCTGTACCTGACCCATTTGCTGGACTCGGGTCTAGTATTCAATTCATTTAAAGTCCACCTAGCGGCACTTTCTCCATACACCACTTCCCAACTCGAAGTGTCATGGTGGAGAGTCCCAGTGATCAAAGCCTTCATGGAAGGGGTAAAAAGGATACACCCTCCAATAGCAAACCCAGCTCCCGGCTGGGACCTAAATGTGGTACTCACCAGGCTCATGGGTTCACCCTTTGAACCCATGCACAAGGCAACGCTTAAAGACCTCACTCTTAAGACTGCTTTTCTAATAGCTATCACCTCCATTAGGAGAGTAAGTGAACTACAGGCTCTTTCTGTTGTAGACCCCTTTGTAACGGTTCACAGAGATAAGGTGGTTCTACGCACACACCCAAGGTTTGCACCGAAATTCATCTCGAAATTCCATGTCAACCAGTCAATAGAACTACCAACGTTCTTTCAAAATCCTTCAAATCTAGGAGAAAAGAGCCTGCATACACTTGATGTGCGCAGAGCTGTCATGTTTTATATGGAAAGAACTAGACCACTGAGAAAGACTAATCAGTTCTTTGTCTCGGTGGCAGCAGGAAGAGAAGGAGATGCAGTATCAAAGTCCACTATACCTAGATGGATTGTTCAATGCATCACTCTCTGTTATACTCTTGCTAAGAGAGAACTACCCTTCAAGCCAAGAGCACACTCTACTCGTGGCACTGGGGCATCCATAGCATTCATTGCAAATGTTCCCCTTGAGTCTATCTGCAAAGCGGCAACCTGGAGTTCTGTACACACCTTTACAAAACATTACTGTCTAGATGCCCACTCTAGAGCTGATTCCCAGGTGGGACAAGCAGTATTAAGACACCTTTTCTGTAGTGTTCCTTCTCACAACCCACCTCCGGGTACTGCTCGCTAGTTTATGCACAGCATGTGATTCTAAGCAGATTAACAAATATCAGAAGACAATGCATTACTTACCGTAAAAGCATTTCTGATGGTTGTATCTGCTTAGATTCACATGCGCCCACCCTTCCTCCCCGCTCGGATGGAAGGAACATAGACATCCTTTTTTATCTCTCTTTTCTGTACTCACTACCGTCTAGAAGGCTCCCTCAGGGCAGAAAAAATACAAAGAGGGACCTCGACGCGTGAGGGATTGTGGGTACGCCGCACGTCACTATAGGGATAGTGTTACAGACACGCCTTGTCGACGTCCCCTTTTCGACTACGAAAAACAAAATGCAATACTCCGCAGTGACCACTGGATGTCGGATCTATCCACAGCATGCGAATCTAAGCAGATACAACCATCAGAAATGCTTTTACGGTAAGCAATGCATTGTCATATGTATATATCTGTGGGTATGTTTGTATGTAGTGGTGTTCTATTTGTTCATTATATGGTTATTGGGTATGAATAAAAGGCCTATAATGTGCCATTTTAATAACCTAATATGATGTATGCATGTTTCTTCTGCTAAAGGAGTCCAATTACTCATTATTGCGAGAAGGGGCTGGGGGAGTCGTAAGTGTTTGTGTTCTTCCCCTAGGACCAAATAGACGCAATACATTATTGGTGTTGGAGCAGGGACTTTGTGCTGATATAGATGGCAAAGGATCCTGTTGATAAATTAAGGTTTATGATATTGGACTCGGAACGGAAGAAAAAAAAATTGAAAAACTGTAGCATTTCGTTTTTTTTCCCTTCAGGAAAAATTATCATTGAATATTTTATTGTATGATTGTGTATTTTTGTTGGTGTGTGGGACGTGAAACATTCATTTTGTTGTTATGGCCTTTTTATTTAAAAAAAGAGTAGCTCCGATGGAAAAGATTTCCCAGATATAACAGCCCCACAATGGTCAAAGAGCACTTATGATAAAATTGCACAGACTTGGGCATGTGTTGCGGGACTGAGTGAAACATGGGATACTGGCATAGGAGAAGCAAGTCCGGACGAACTAATTAAATGTTTACAATTGGTCCCTGTAGAAAAGGGGAAAGAGTGTTCAGCTCTCAGGAGAAGGGGATGGATTTTACTGCATGTGTTCAGAAAGGTGCATCAGTTGAATGTAGAATTGCAATCTTCGTTTCAAAACGTAGAAAAAGAATTGACTGCTGAAAAACAAATTGCTTTAATGCAACAACTTCAATTGTAGTTATATCATGACAAAGTTGATCAATATCAAGCTGTAGCTGAACGTGCTGTGGTAAGAGTCGCACAATATAAATATCGAAAAAGAAAAGGAAGGGTTAATTCACGTAAGGTAGCAACGGTAATTGCTGCCACAGATGTGAATTGGTATCCTGATAAATGGGATTGCAATGTTTTTGACAATAGTACTACGAGCAGTGATTCTGATAAATCTGATTTTATAACAAAAGCGAAACCTGTATGTAAAGAAGTGACGATTAATCCCGTCATTCGCAGGATTATGGGTCGCCATCCCTTGAATCCAGGAGGCGGTGTTATAGATATGTCAGCCCTTGAAAATTACTCGCAACAAGAAGTTGGTGAAATAATCAATAGACTTAAACAAAGAACTGGTGAATCATTGCTGGCTTCGATGGTCAGATTATTTGATGAGGGACTTGTTGCTTGATACGACAGATTCTGCTAGATTTTTACCTTTGACTAATGTTCAAATTCAGGAGACCCTGCATGCAAGTCTTCCTCGTGATCAAAATGGTGATGATGGACAGTTATCTTTTTTTACAATTGGCTGCTCAGGGATGTAATCACAAATATCCAATTATGTCGGACTGGCCGACTAATGATAAAAATTGGTACACATTAAAGGAAGCAATTCAGAGGATAAGAGACCATGCTATGAAGGAGGCTATTAATCTTGATTCTCCTGAACATATGGGAATGGTACATTTTTCTGTCTCAGCCAGAAATTTGCTTATACGTACGGCCCTTCCGGCATATACAAATGTTATAATGACCTTGTTGGTGGGAATGACCGGGAAAGTCACTGATGAGGTTGTGGAAGCAATTAGACAACTGTCAGATTTGTGTAAATGGGACAAACCCCAAAAACAATTTCGTGAAAGGGAGAGTCGATCAGAAAAGCGTACTCCTGGTAAAAGATTTGATAGCAGAGATTCCTGCGTATCCAGAAAGGATATGTTTTGAGCTTTACTGAAAGATGGTGTCCCTAAGGACGAAATAGATGGGATTCTGACACGTGATAAGTATTTATTATATAGAAAACGAGGTTTGGATGGAAAAGAGCGCTATAAACAAGTGAAGCGACAGGACTTGCATAAGCCAAAAGATGAATTGGATCCTTTTGGATAGTCACAGGAGGGGGGTGATGAAGACTCTCTCAGATTTCGATACCCTCCCAGCCAACATATGCAGATTTAAGAAAATGTTGAGTGCATTAGCAGACGGAGAATCGAAAAGCACTTATTGTAAAGATGAATAGGATATTGGTCAAGCTTCGGTGTCAACAACCCATGCTAAAATAGACAGAAAACTCATGTTAAAGTTAAATTATTCTGGCATTGCAGTAATATACAGAAGGTCTGTGCTTTAATTGATACTGGAGCGGAGGCCTCTTTGATTCACGGAAACCCTTCCAGATTCAAAGGTAAACATTTTAGGATTACTGGATTAGGTGGTAAAGAATCTTCAGCGATGCAAACTAAAATTGACATGAAAATCGGGCAGTTGAAAAGAGACACTTATCAGGTATTGATCATTCCCTTGGCAGAATACATTATTGGATTTGATATTCTAGAGGGACTGACCCTACGATTAGGAGGTAAAATATATCAATTTGGCGTAAATGCTTTTACTTCACCTGTTTTTGATACTTTTTTTAAATTAATTGTTTTAGTTGATCAACTTTTTCAATTGAACATAACATATGAGTTATATATACAGTCATTATACAATTACGTCAGTTACTTCCTTTTTGTTTTAAACATTCCTATATGCGATAACAATAGCAATAACAAACGCACTTGATTATTCTTATGTTCAGGTCTGTACTACCTATTCAGATTCAGAGGTTGAATAGCAATGAAAGTACATGTAATCATTCTAAATATATAAAGTTATTAAACCAGATGATGCATCAAGAAACTTTTTAAACTGGGGTGATGGGCAGAAAGTCGATCTATACTCAATCAGCAAGAAACAACTTGACTCTGAGGTCCCAGATTCAATCGTGCAAAGAAGGATACTGTATCAATAATCAAAGATTTTCTCGACCCGTTAAAGACTTCGATCCACATTTGGTCTTTAGTTAGGAGATCTCTATCTTTAAAGTGTTTAAAGAAACCTCTTTCTCTTAAATCGACATGATTTGTACATTCAGTGACAAGATGGTATGTTGACTCATTAGTGTTTGCAGAATTACAGAATCTACATTTGGCGCTTAGTGACTTGTATTTACTGTAAAGTGCAATTTTCATTTTGGTGGGCAGTAAGTTCAGTTTAAATCGCAAGAATCTATCCGCATAAGACCTATCGGGAAATATTTGGATGTAGCTGGGGATTACATTGAGAGCCTTAATTGAGAATTTCCCAGATCTGAAAGCGGAAAATGTTTGGCATTTTTCTAAAGTAAGGATCCAATCATATCTATATAAATTAAGCTTAGCCTTCTGGGGCTGTTCTAAAAGACGATTGATAGAAATGTCAGCAAGCCCAAGTATGTCCTCGCATGCTTTTTGCCATTTTGTGATGGGAGTTAACTGTTCGCTTTCGAGCATATTTTTGGCAGACATTATGATCAAGTTCCAATTCCCGAAAAAAGTTTTGCTAGGATATTACCAGGAGCGTCTAAGAGCGCAATGGGGCGGTAATTTACTGGATTCATGCAATCTCCTTTTTTAAGGATCGGAATGATAATCTCTTCTTGCCAGGATGGTGGAGTTTTCCTTGATTTAATGATGATTTGAAATATTACATAAAGTGTCTCCGCCCAAGCTTCAGGATTGGCTCTAAGGATGGCATTGGTTAACATATCATGGCCAAGTGCTCTCGAAGTGCTCAATTTCTTGATAATTAAAATATCTAGAGTGTCAAATTTAAAATCCGTTAAATCGGGCAATTCCATGGCTGAGTTATCTAGTGTTTCCGATGGTTTCCTAAGTACATTTTGATAATGGATTGTCCAAGTCAGTTTGTCTATACTGTTTAATTTGGTCGATCTATGTGCGTTTTCAGGCCTTTTGTTTATTATCTTCCAAATTTCGCCAGTTGATTTAGTTAAAAGTGCTTTTTATCATTGTTTCACATCGTTTTGCTTTTGTAGAGCAAATGCTTGTTTTATTCTATTTCTATGCTTAGTTTTTATTTTTATTTTTTCATACTCATGTGCACTTGCAGATAGCTATCTTATTGGGTGGCAAAATTATTATATATTTTTTTTAAGTTAAATATCTCAATGTTCCATGTGTGATGATTATGTGTGAAAGTTGTTTTAGAAAGACTATTTGTTTGAATTATGGTTTGAATAAAATCGTTATAAAAAATGTGATCTGGTGTCGTTTTGACAGACTATCTTTTAACAGAGCGATTCTGCGCGGGGTCCATTTAAGTCTATTTCTGGCATTATTAACTTCAAGATTTAATTTTGAAGTAAGCAGACATTTCAATAGAGTGGGGGAGCCAGCAGACTTCTACTATATAATGATTGCTTGCCACTGTTGAAATGATTTGAAAGGACGCTATCGGATTGTTTGCATTAGTAGAAATAAATAAATAATCTGAAACAGAGTGAGAGTTACCTCTAGACCAAGTTGGTGGACTGTCTTTCGAAAAAGAGCCATTTATCATGGAAAAGTGCCTTATTTTCATTAGAGCTAGCCATTTGGCTGCTCTAGAGGTTGTTTTATGAGTCGAAGAATGACAAAGGTTCATGTTAAAGTCACCCACAATTATGGTATTTACAATATTAGAATCCAATAAAGTTTGATCAAAAATTTGCTCGACTTTTTCTATAAACTGATCGGAAGTAGGTGAAAGAGGATTCCAATATATATTTAATAACCTCATCCTCGGATAGAACGGGTATTTGGTATTAGATGTGTGTACGATTACCGGTTGAATTCCGGAATCTGGACTAAACCAGGGGTCAATAGATGAGCGCGAATCATGTCTTATTGCTATTAGGAGGCCAGCAGCCGGTCTGCCTTTTGCTGGTTTTGAGGCATTGATTGTATGAACCTGATGGTCCGGCCAAATCGGAGCCCTCACCATCCATGTCTCCTGTAATGCAACTATATCATATTTATTCAATAGAGTAGGTTTAGAAGTTAATAGGTGAGAAAACCCTCGAGAGTTCCATGAAACAATGGAGAATTTGTGTTGGATCAGCGGGTAAAGCTAGTTATTTTGTTCTTTATCTCTGGCCTTGGCTACCAAGCTCCATTTTGAGTTGACTGCCTGAGGTGTATTTTGTAGAGAAGGGTTGCAGTTACAACACACTTTATATGATGTTGCTTGATTATTTGTATTTGGAACTTGGATTGTTTGTTGCTGTTCAGATATAGGGGCCTTCATCGTTATTGCTTCGATATCAAGTCCCATCTCTAATAAAATGTGACGTTGTTGCCAGACAAAATGTTTTAC
The DNA here is from genome assembly GCF_040938575.1 of Ambystoma mexicanum. Taxonomy (NCBI): domain Eukaryota; kingdom Metazoa; phylum Chordata; class Amphibia; order Caudata; family Ambystomatidae; genus Ambystoma; species Ambystoma mexicanum. The sequence goes on along the minus strand of NC_090931.1, from coordinate 900,826,117 downwards.
CAGGAAGGAGGGGGATGTTTAGTTAGACAATGTCTTGATGAGCAGGAATTGGATGAGCTACCCCCTTGATGTCGGAAGAATCAATGTGGCTCAGTTGTGGTATTGTATGAAATATGGTCAGCAAGGTCATCCTGTTAGGAAATGGATCAGAGTAAATTATTTCGATCATTGTAACTCTTAGTATTTCGTCCTTCAATGTTTCAGGACCTGCTCTTGTTGCCACATTGGAATTCGGTGTTTTTGGTTTTTGAGGCTCATGTTCTCGGTTGGGAGCTATCAATGCCTGTTTAGTGGGGAAGAATACTTTATTAAAATCTGTGGATTTTGTATCAGCTTCTCTACCAATTGATCCATGTGTCGGCGGAGAGCCTTTAGCAAATGGTGCTCTTCTAACTAAATGTTTTAGCTTTTCCTCCAGTGTCATGAAGGACTTGGTGTCATGGTCTAAATTAACGCAAAAAGTTGGACTTCGAAGAGGGGAGGTCGATCTCTCTTGATGAAGACTGTGATGGATAGTTTCAGAAACCGATACATTGTTACTTGAATAAACCGACATATTCATGAGCTGTTCCGGGCTGACAGACCTATTTGAATTAGTAGCATCTTTCAACATTATCTCAGCATTCAATTCAGGATCATTTACGTTAAATGTCTCGCCTTTCGTTGACATAGCACCTGAGGGGCAGGAACAACCACCGTTACTGAGGGCTACAGTAGACGTGTCTTTATTTGGAAGAGGCAAAATTGCTGCATGCGGATCCATACTGGAAATGTTAGCCACACATTTTTTGGTTTTTGATTTGTTCTTGGAGCGCTGGGTTTTTCCACTTCCAATTGGATTTGTCCACCCTCTGTCTCTTCGACTTGTGATCTGCCTTTCGGCCAAGGTCAGAACGTAGTTGGAGGGGGGTGTGGAGGAGAGGTATGCCCCATAAAGGAGATGGCAGCACGGAAGGGTCAGAGTTGGATGTTGAACCCCGGGCGTTGCAGTCTCGCTGAAAGCTAGGACGCTCCGTTTCAGAACAAGTTGCCCACAATAATCTCTTCGCCCACCTGCTGAGGGCCTAAGCAGTGTTGTCTGGTGGCTAAGATGAAGTTTTCCTCTGCCTCATGGCTAACGGTGATGCAATTTATATTCTAATATAACTGTTCTCTCAAAGACACTTTGGTTCAAAGTATTCTTGCACAAGATTCGATGCCTGGGCAGGAAACATGGCTGACTAAACAAAGTCCAGGCTTTCGAAAGTGTACAAGATGCAACATATGTAAATATTCCAAGAATTGTACCAACTATGTACATCCGATTTTAGGTGACTCAATTATGATCACAGAGAAAATCACATGTGAAACCGAATATGTGGTTTATGTATTGTCATGCCAGAAATGGTATATAGGCAGCACCAAATGTAAACTGAAAATAAGAATTCAGCAACATGTGAGGGCCATTGTTAATCAGGATCCGAGCTATCCAATGGCGAAACATTTCTCTGACTGTCATCAATGTAACCTGGAGGGCTTTCAATTCTTTGGCATCCATAAAATCGAACACAATCCAAGAGGCGGAGCTAGGGAAAAGAAACTCCGCCAAAAAGAGACATGTTGCATCTTGGACTTTGAGAGCAAATACCCAAGAGGGCATAATATAGACGAAGAAATGTATACCTTCTTAGGTTAATGTCTCAAAGGAATCTATGTATTAAGAATGTTCTTATTGTATCTTAATTTACTGAGCAACTTTTATATTGTATGTGTATATTGTGACTTTTGCATTTATAACTCCCCCTGGTGTTGAAACACCAGTTCCTTTAGAGTATGTTCGGTCAGAGCTTTTCTAGTCTTCGTAAAGGGTACAAAATATGGTGCCAACCCTGATGTCTGGACAACCCTGGTTTAGGGTTAATTTTTTATAGTGGTACACTTATGGTGATTTTAAGTATTTTGGGTGAATTTTATAATGTACGGTGATAATAGGCAGCGATGAGGAAGTATGGTTACTGATGAATTTTTCTTCTTTTGTTTTTTCTTATGAATTTTAATAAGTCAAGCAAATATGTCAGCAGTGATTTTACAATGTAGATACTGTTTTATATGTATTTTTACTGTTGCAGGCTGTTATTATCACATTCATTAGAATAGCAATTGACTGTTTGTATATATGGTGCAGATAACGGGTAACTATAACCCAGTGGTTACCAACTAGCATATGTTTGTGGGATTCTTCTATGGATGCTAGCACTAGACACTTTAATGTATGGACATAGGAACAACTGAGGCACTATACACTTTAAGGTATTGATATTGGAATGTCCAGAAGCAGATGGATATGTTGCACTTTCAGTGCACTATGCACTTTACTGGATTTGCACTTTGCATTTGCACTGTGCACTTTACTCTGCTACAATAAGCTACAAACATGAAAGTTCTATATGCCATTGTCAACTATGATATATACAAATGAGAATGATATTGAATGTATCAGATTGTTGCTTACTCATGCCTGCACAGCGTAGCATTTTACAAATAATATGCATAAATACATGGCAATTCGGTAATGCATTTTTGAGTTACCAATATGATTGAAGCAGAGGTCTCACAGTGAAAGATGGTGGACTTTTGGCTCAACACAAGTAAATGCAAATAACTAGTCCCTTCTTTATGTTTGGGTTTTGCCCATTCAGATATGGCTGACAGCTAACCACACGGTAGAATTAGTCCTCTTTCTTTGTCTTACACCGTACTTCACGAGGTATTTTAACTGTTTGGTAATATGGATCACCTGTTGTGATCAAGTGGTGAGGAAACCGCAAAACATTAACTCCGCTATGTGAGGGCCGTATGTTCTGGGAGAACCACGATGTTAGTGGATTGTACGAGCCACATGCGGCATGTTTTTATTGAATAAAGACTACTTTTTGGGAAAAAAAAGAATTTCAAAACTGGTTTCCTGAATTAACATTGAATGACTGGGGGAGAGCTTTCCAATGGACTGGAGAAAGTCATCTGGATATATACGTGTGTGTGTGTGTGTGTGTATATATATGTATTGGTGTTCAATTTGTTCATTATATAGTTATTGGGTATGAATAAAAGGCCTATAACACGCCATTTTTATAATCTAATATGATGTACGCATGTTTCTTCTGCTAATCTGAGTCCAACTTCTCATTATTGCGAGAAGGGACGGGGGGGAGACTTAAGTGTTTGTGTTCTTCCCCTAGGGTCAAATAGACGCAATACAACATTTCACCAAGCTCTCCAATGGCGGTCAGTTCGACCACACCCCACACAAGGAGCTCCCTTCCTGATCTCTGTACCAGGCTACAGTAATGACCGACTGCTCTCTGCAGGGGTTTTGGGAGCCCCCACAGGACATTTTCACCCCAGAGGACTCTGGCTCCCAGAGAAAAAGGTATTGCACATAAACATCCTGGAACTGCGGACAGTCTTCTGGGTCCTCGGGTCATTCCAGCCTCACCTGCAGGGAAAGGTGGTGCGGATCTTCACAGACAACACCACCACCATGTTTTACATGAGGAAATGGGGCGGGAATCACTCCCCTGCTCTCTGAAGCCCAGTCTCTATGGCACTGGGCCATTCTTCAACTCATGTTTCTCATCCTGTTTCACCTGGCAGGCATCAAGAACACCATTGCAGACTCTCAGCAGGGAGTTAAGGTCCTGCCATGAAGGGGAGCTTCAGCAAGCGCAGGTGTTGTGCCTCTTCAGTGAGTGGGGTCTTCCTCATATGAACCTCTCGCAATGGCTGCTAACTCCGTGTGTCAGAAGTTTGTGAGCAGATATCCTCAACCGAGGAGTCTTGGGGGATGCCTTTTCGTTCCTCTGGGAGGGGCTCTTCCTGTACATCTCCCCGCCAATTCTGCTTCTGCTACCTGCGATCAACGCACTCAAACATTGCCACTGCAGGATGATATTCATTTCGCCGGCATGGGCCAGGCGGATCTGGTACTCGGACCTCCTCCATCTGTCAGTGGTTCCGGCCATCCAACTGCTTCCACTTCCCAAAGACCGCTCCAAAGAAGGAGGGTCAATCCTACACCACGACCCAGCGTCACTGAGCCTCACGGGCTGGCTCCTGCAACCTTAGAATGTGCACACCATTCACTGTCCTCGGAATGCAAGAAGATCCTGTCCAGGGCCCCTTCCACACTGGCTTGCTACAGCCACAAGTGGAAGCGCATCACAGTGTGGTGACTGGTGCAGAAAATTGCACAGCTGAGCGTCACTGTTCCACAGCTCCTTCCGTACCTGCTTTTGCTGGTCAAGGCTGGTCTTGCCCATGTATCTATCAAGGTCCACCTGGCCGCCATATCCCGTTACACATGGGCTACGGGCAAACGCTCCCTGTGGTCGCACAGGCTTGTTAAGGAATTTCTCAGGGGTCTCTTCAAGAGTTACCTGCTGGTGAAGGTTCTCCCCCCGGCTTGGGAATTAAATGCGGTCCTGTCCAAGCTCATGGGGACTCCGTTTGAACTTTCATCTCAGCAAGCCTTTGGTTCTCCCAGTTTTCTTCGGAAACCCGTGTTCGCCTGCTGAAAGGTCGTTGCATTTGCCGGATGTTGCTTGTGCCCTGAAGTTCTAGGTGGTACGCACAAAAGACTTTGAGAAGTCGTCGCAGCTTTTTGTCATTTTTGGACCTGTGTGACACAGGAAGGCCCTGTCTAAGGCTTCCATCTCCAGGTGGCTCTCTGGCTGGATCATCCATTGCCGTTGTCTGGCCAACAGACCGCTTCCAGGCTGGCCGAGAGCCATTGCAGCCATCCCGTAGGATTTTCCGAAACCTGCAGGGTGTAAGGCGGCCTTATGACTTGGGAGCACAAGTGCTGGAGAAACACGGAAAGCGACATGGGAAGCACTTAACAAGGAGAGAGGCCAAGGCCAAAGGACTGAGCAGGGCTGGTTTGGTTCATTGTGCTTTTGATTGCATGATTGCATGATTGTCTGCCCCCATGTCGTCAAGCGACGTCTCATAACACGCACAACAACCCCTTCTCACTATGCAAGACTGCAACAGTGAAACGTAAGATACAGACTGTCAGAAGGAAAATGGCAATGGAACCCTGTTCACGTGACACTGATTTTGCAGTTAAGAAAAACACCCATAGTCTCATAAAATTCACGGGAGAGGCGTAATCCCTGACTAAAGTGGGGCCTACTCAATAAGTCAAGAGACAAACTTCACACAATGACAGAACGGTCACTTATAGCCCTGAGCTCCAGCAGGAAATGGACAATGAGACCCCAACCCTACAAGGACCCAAACCTGTTGCCAAGATGCTGATTATTACCTGCAGGAACGAACAGACTCTCAGCACCCACAGAACTAATGGGTTACAGGTTGTGGAGGGCAAACAGAGCATTGCCCTTGACAGTGTCTCGGACACCAGGCTGTCCCCTATTGGTGTTGCCCTGAACAAGAATGAGTTGGACACGAGTCCTGGGAGTAGTCCCATGCTGAGCCTCTGTCCACTAAGCGCCCCCATACCATCTGGTCCACGTATTTTGCACACTGCTGCTTTAGCCACCAAGGGGGGCCTTTATGGATTGTTGATGTAAATGCAGTCTTGTTATGTCCGAGCTAGCAGACCTAAAGAGGCTGCTTTTAGCTTTCATAGAAACTCAGGGGAGAGGAGGAGGCTTTGGGGGGGGGGGCACCCACTAGACTGGCAGACACTATGAGGGCCCACCAACCACCTGGGGAGACAGCTCCCCATAACCCAGATGTCCCCACAAACACACTGAGCAACAGAATGATGGGGTGGGGGCCCACTCATGAAAAAGGAGAAAACACTGGTCCCATTCGTGCCATGGTTAATAAGGTGCTCCAGGCCTCAGTCCATTATGACACCCCGTGACATCCCAGAACCCAGGGAAGTGCTCATAAACATATGCACACATTGGCTGCATGCTGTACCTGGATGCCTATTTGTAACCCTGGAGGCCATCGTAAACCGCTCTACATTACACTACCAGCGTGAAAGCACATGCGACTTTCTTCAGATAGAATTCAGGGACTGGAGAGTGGCCAATGGCATTTTGTGTACCAACATGAGAAGCAGCCCAATACCAAATTTCATGATTGTAATCAGCCCCTACATATATTTCAAATCTGACTATCCCCTTAGGAAAAGGCCCCAGGATTCTGTGTTATCTGGCGCTAACATAATACCATTGGGGAAATGGACTTTGGGCAACTACAGCCGTACAGGGGTATGGGGACTTCTAATCAATCTGTGAAGAATGCAATCAAACTACTTGCTCGATGCGGCCAGTGGGGATCTAGAAAATGCTATTTTGTATTATGAAGGATACATAGTCATTGTAATGTTGACTGTTCTTTGTATGTGTCAGGGTGTACTTTTACGGGCGAAATAAAGTTTTTGACTTTTGTCGTTCCATTTCTTTAAAAATTCTCAGTTCTTCTCAGCGTATGTTATTTCACATTTCTAGGCACTTCTATCAGATTGTAGACATTTTAAACTTCAAAATATCCCTTTCGAATGGATTGTGTCCTCCAACGTATTCCTCATCTTAGATGTATTCCATCCAGCTTTGCTGCTCTTCGGAAAAAAATTTCGGCAGAGGGCGCCGTACGTCGATGTCATCGAGCCGATGGTCCCTCGAAGGCCTCTGTCGAGGGTGATGTCATCGGGTGTATAAGTAGCACGCGCGGCGCCCGTTGGCCTCAGTTCTGTTTTTCCGCAGTTACGTTGCTTTGGACATTCGGCATGCCTCGAGTTCTGTGAAAAAATATAATATAACAAGAAGAAATATGTCCTCGTCTTCGACGCCGACCACAACCCCGAGATCGGGGTTCAAGAAATGCAAGTCGTGCGGCTCAAAAATGTCGATCACGGACCCGCACCGTGAGTGTTTGTGGTGCCTCTGAAAAGACCACGACATGGCGGCCTGTTCGAAGTGTCAGGCGATGACGGGGAAGGCCTTGCTAGAAAGGAGAGGAAAGCTACAGGTAGGTCGGAAAGATCGAAAAGCCTCTAGCGTCGAGTCGAGACCCCAGGAGGAAAAATCTCCTCGACGCGAAAGACATCGATCTAGATCCTGAAGCGATTCTCATCGCTCGTCGTCTTCATCAAAAAAATCGAAGAAACGAAACCACAGGTCTCCCTCCACCTCGTCAGACGAGTCTCCGAAAAGGATGAAATGCCCCACGAAGCATTCGTCTTCCGAAGCGTGGGAAGCATTCAGGGTCAAAATGATGGAGGTGTTTGAGAAGGCGAATCCTCGGTATGCGCCTTCTTCGGAAGCCGGCCGAGAGCATCATCGCTCCGACACTCGCGCGCCCTCGAGCCCGGGTGATTGTAAAAGTAAGGATAGGGAACCTTCCAGGACGCCGAGCGATAAACACTCGAGTTGACCGCTCGAGGTCACCGATGCCGTCCGAGACCTGTCACACCTCAAAGGGAAAATCGTCGAAAACTGCCTCGACGTCCTCGAAGCAGACCCTGTCGACGACCACTATGTCGTCGTCGACGCCGAAACCCTCAGCACCAAAGGCACCAGCCAAGCCAGGGAAACCAGAAAAAGAGAAGGAGAAAGTTACAAAACATGTAATTTCTTCAGAGCCTGGTACTACTCCTCTTCCTCCTCCTCTCCCAGAGAAGGTTTTCAAGCCTCTCTAGGAAGTTTTTCAAATCCTTGATCTCGATTTTTGAGGAACAAGAGAGATCCGATGAGGAAAGTGTACCTTTTGGATTGGAATATGGCACCCCAAATGTCCCAGAATGCTTGATCTCAGAGGAAAGCAGAATGAGGGATTTGGTGGAGTCTTTACATAATGCAAGTGGCATTGACACTTCTCCTGAGAATGACTTTGGTAGACCAGATCCAGGAGAACATGCCAGTCCATCTTACCGTCAGTTAATGACCAAGGTGGTAGATTACTTGAGATGGGCTAGACCACCAGCCCAATTCGTCCAAGACGATTTAACAGACATAGTGGACCATGGTCCTACTGAAAACCCAGTACTACCTTTTCATGTAGCCTTACAAAATAGGGTGGCCAAGAATTGGGAAACTCCGGATTCTATTCCTCCGGCAAATAAGTCCCTCGCATCAAAATACCGCCCAGCCAGTAGCAACCCCGGCTATCTGTCAAAACATCCAACTCCCGAGAGTCTGGTCATACAGGCAGCCACAGCTTCCAACAAACTTGCGTACCCGTCTATCCCTCCAGACAGGGACGATAAGTGTGTGGATGGTTGGGCACGGAAGGTATTTTCAGCTGGGAGCATGGCATTAAAATCTGCCAACTCCACATGTGACTTGGAAAAAGTTTCATACACACTGTGGGAGTGCATCGCAATGGCGGAAGAGCACATACAGTAGGGGAAGAAGGGGAAGGTTTCCTAGCCATCGTTGGAGATGGAAAGGAAGCCATGAAGGAATCCCTTCAATCTGGGTTGGACACTGCGGATAGTGTAAGCAGGTCCATGGGCACTAGCACTGTAATGCGCAGGTTTGCGTGGTTACGGAAGTCGGGTTTTGCACCGGACATACAGAACCGCCTTCTGAACATGCCTTTTGATGGGTCTCACCTTTTTGGCAACAAGGCTGACGAGAGCCTTGAGAGGTTGCAGACCTCAAAAGCAGCGGCCAAATCTTTAGGAGCTGCTATTAGGCAACCTCAGCCTTTTTGTGCGCAAGGGCAATCATTGAGGGGACGATCCTATCGTTATTACACCTCATATGGAAAGGCGAGAGGAATGGGCAGTCAAAGGGGCCAAAGAAAGGCCACTCGTGGTGGACGAGGAAAACGTCTAAGCCAGCTCCAGCTGCAGCCTCTCTGCCATCAGCGGCTGCAACATCTGCCACAATACCACTTTGAGGACTTGCACCACAAAACATCTGTAGGAGGCAGGCTGTCGCAGCATCTGCAAGAATGGCAAGCCATTACTTCAGATATTTTGGCTCAGGAATAATAGCCCAAGGCTACTGTCTTCCTTTTCTAAAGCAACCTCAAAGCAATCCACCAGGGAGACACCCGTTGAAGTCTTCAAACCCGCTCCTACAGCAGGAAGTTCTAACTCTGCTGGAGAAAGGTGCCATAGAACCAGTACCTGCAGCGGAGAGAAACAAGGGATGGTAATCCCTGTATTTTATGATCCCCAAAAAGGAAGGAGGACTGAGACCCATCTTGGACTTAAGAAACTTGAACAAGTTCCTCAGGAAGGACACATTCAAGATGGTTACCCTTTCTCAGATCCTTCAGGCCCTTCAACTTCAGGACTGGTTGGTGTCATTGGACCTCCAGGATGCTTATTTTCATGTGCCGATTCATCTCAAACACAGAAAATACCTGAGGTTCATAGTTGGCGACTCACACTATCAGTTTCGAGTCCTGCCATTCGGGTTGACCTCTGCCCGAGGGTCTTCACTAAGTTAATGGTAGCGGTGGCAGCGCACCTCAGGAGAGGGGGGGATTCATGTCTACCCCTACCTGGACGATTGGTTGATCAGAGCGCATTCTGCCGAACAAGCACTGGATCATCGGAAAGTCACTTGCCACTTCCTCCACAAACTGGGCTTCTCCCTCAATTTCAAGACAAATGACACCTTCCCAACAGCTTCAGAACATAGGAGCTGTACTAGGCACATCCTTGGGAAAGAGCTTGCCTCCCAAGACGAGGGCTCAAGACATTCTTCAGATGGTTTCCAAATTCCAAAATGCCCAAAATCTCCAGGCTTACGACTTTCTAAGGTTGCTCGGCCTCATGGCATCCTGCATCTACCTGGTGCCAGAGGCACGCTTGAGCATGAGATCCCTTCAATGGTCTCTAAAGACTCAGTGGTCCCAGTTCTCGGGTCAAATGATGGATCTTCTTCAGATTCCGAACAAGGTCAGACAAGACCTTCTATGGTGGACCTGTACAGAGAACATCCTAAAAGGAGAACCTTTTTGGCAACCATGGCCGGAGATCACAGTAGTGACGGACGCCTCACTCCTCGGGTGGGGAGCTCATGCCAACGATTTGACAATCAACAGTCGTTGGTCTCCATCGGAGTCCAAACTACATATCAACCTTTAGAGCTGAGGGCAATCAGACTAGCGCTGAAGGCCTTCCTGCCATCTGTCAGGGGAAAGAATGTCCTGCTAATGACGGACAACACAGTGGCCATGCACTACCTAAACAAATGAGGAGGTGTGGGGGTCACTACCCCTGTGCAGAGAGGCAATGCAGCTCTGGTATTGGGCGATTCTGGAGGGAATCTCTTTAATGGCATTTCATCTAGCCGGGGAAGAGAATATGACGGCAGATGCTCTGAGCAGGCAGAGCATGGTGTCCCACGAATGGGAACTGGCTCAGGAAGTCATTCAAGAGATCTTTGCCCTTTGGGGAACCCCCCAGGTAGACCTATTCGCAACCAGTGCCATCCGAAAATGCGAAAGGTATTGCTCAAGGGAATTTCCCCCAAGAGGAGCCCTGGGGGACGCGTTCGTGGTGGAGTCGAATTTCCCAATATTGTACATATTCCCTCAGTTTCCCGTCATTCCTCATGTCATCAGGAGGCTGAGACGCTTCGGGAACCGCATGATCCTAATTGCCCCGCATTGGGCCAGGAGAACGTGGTATCCGGACCTTCTAGATATGTCCATCCGTCCTCCAGTACATCTTCCTCAGAGAGGGAACCTTCTCTCTCAAATTGAAGGCCAGGTTCTCCACCCAGAGGTCAGAACACTCAACCTTCATGCTTGGTATCTGAAAGGCTGATATACAGGGTTTGGAACCTTTCAGATGATGTAATGGAGGTGTTGCTTTCGGCAAGAAGGCCAGCAACAAAGTCTCTATACCGTTGCCGTTGGAAAACGTTTTGCAACTGGTGCAGGGAAAAGAATGTCGATCCATTTCTATGTTCTATTCCGGAAGTACTATCTTTCCTTCTGACCCTAGCACATAGAGGTCTGAATATCGGAACAATAAATGGTTACCTTGCAGCGCTTTTTAGTTGCTCTAACATCAGCAAGAAGAGTGAGCGAATTGCAGGCACTGTCTTCTGGGCCACCCTATACTGTGTTCCATAAGGACAGAGTTGTATTGAGGGTTAAACCATCATTTTTACCAAAAGTAATATCTGATTTTCATTTCAGTCAGAAAATTGGTTTGCCCTCATTCTATCCTCCACCTCATCCTTCTAAGGAGGAAGAAAGATTACACAGACTGGATCCAAAAAGAGCTTTAAGCTTTTAGATCTCTAGACTTTCTAGGCTTAAAGTGGACAACCAGTTGTTTATAGGCTACACAGGAAGGAAACTGGGTCAATCGGTAACAAAACAGACAATTTCACGCTGGATTGTACTTTGCATTTCAGAATGCTACAGACTAGCACAAAAAGACCCACCAGAAGGGTTAAGGGCTCATTCCAACAGAGGCATCGCCTCTTCCATGGCCCTTCAAAGAGGTGTCCCAATAAGGTCCATTTGCGAAGCAGCAACTTGGTCTTCACTTCACACCTTCTGAAAATTCTATAGCCTGGATGCTTCCCAGTCTAGGGAGCTGACTTTTGGAAAAGCAGTGCTTTATTCCGCCATCTAAAGGCATTGTGGGGGAAATAATCTGACCCCTCCTCCAGAGAAAGTATGCAAAATACTGCTTTGGGAGTCTATCTTAGATGAGGAATACGTTGGAGGACACAATTCACTCGAAGAACAAGTTACTTACCAACTGGTAACGTTCTTTCGATTGGATGTTCCTCCAACGTATTCCTCATCGCCCTCCCAGCCTACCCCTCTGTAGATTTTTCCGGGTTATTGCTATCTCAAATCTCGCAAGGCTGATACCTGTCTGCCGGCACAATCTACACAGTACAAGATCAGACAAAAAAAGGGGAAAAACAGAACTGAGGCCAACGGGCGCCGCGCGTGCTACTTATACACCCGATGACGTCACCCTCGACGGAGGCCTTCGAGGGACCATCGACTCAACGACATCGACGCACGGCGCCCTCTGCCGAAAAAATTTCTGAAGTGCAGCAAAGCTGGATGGAATAAATCGAAGATGAGGAATACGTTGGAGCAACATCCAATCGAAAGAACGTTACCAGTTGGTAAGTAACTTGTTCTTCTGTATCCCAAAGACCCATCAGTTCTCCTCTTAGGCTCTTCACACTTTTTAAATCTCTGAATGCCCATATCATGTTCTAGGGTTTGTTCAAGGCTCTTTGAAGTTTCTTCCATTGGCCTCCGTGTGTGGCAGCCTTTTACTGGGAGTCGGAGGCTTTCCGCTCCTCAGTACAGCAGTGCAGTGCTCCCTCCTCTTTCCCCATAAGATAACTCCTGTCTTCAACCAATCTTGCTCTTCATATGTCCCTGCTTGGTATGGAGGGAGCTGCCCTCCCTCCTCTTTTGAATCGATTGTTCTGGGGCTTTTTGTCACTAACAGGAGAAGGTCGGGTAACATAAGCCAGGATTTTCCGGTTGTTCCAGTTTTTGGAAGACACCACTTGGACCAAAAATGTAATTGAAATCCCGGTTTCAAGGTAACTCCGTTTTATTTCTGTAGTTGAGTGCTTAGTCCCGTAAGTCAGTGCCTATGAATGGCCAGTTGGGATGGGGGAAAAAATCGCCCACAAGTTTCACATTGGCATGACCGGACTCTCTCAACCCTACTGGCTTTTCAAAGACACTGTTCTATTTGGGAAATCTCCCAATTTGCTGATCAGCTAGTCCACCTGGATACATTTTTCTTTCTTTTTATAGGCTTGATCTTGAACATGGCGAATTCTTAAAGCTTTCCTTTGAACCGATACTTGACACACTATTCTCTATTTTAGAGTGGAAATGTGAACAGCCCTAGAAACACAAGTTGTGCAAGAAAGCCTTTCTTAGCTTATAACATTGGATACTTATTTAGATTTGAAGTTATTATAGAGGGATGTATTCGTGTGGCACTCTTTTCAATGTCTTCAATTTGAACTTTAATACATTTCATGAATGGTAGTTTAAAAAAACTTTTTTTTTTTGTTTCATGCCAATACTAGGTATGCCATTTATAAAGGTTTGAGAGTTATATCCCCTACTGAAGATATGCCAATGCTTAAACTATTCCTGATTGTGTGCCCTCTTTTTTTCCTTCTGATTTCAGGTGGCGCTTGTATTTCCGAACAGTGACCCTGTGATGTTTGTGGTGGCGTTTTATGGGTGCCTCCTGGCAGATCTCATTCCAGTGCCAATAGAAGTGCCTCTGACCCGGAAGGTAATCTCTCTCAACCTTCCAAAATCGGTAGCAAATGTTATTTAAGGCATTGCTGGTATATGGCTACATTATCTCCTTTCTAATATCTTTTGGGTTCTGTCTCCTCCAAGTGGCCTAACTGCAAAATTCTTCATGACTTATTGAAAACTCAAAAGCTGAGCCATTGACACTCTACATTGTGTATTCCCAAATGACATATTTTTCAGCTCTGCACCCACCTTATATACCATTCCCCCTCCGCCCCCCGCCACTTTAGGCTGTGTGGACCTGAACACAGCATATATTTTCACCTTCTAGAGGCTTGTCTTTCTCAGTGATTTCTGTGTGAAGTGCAAGACCCCTGCACACCTGTGTGTGTGTGTGTGTTTCATTTACAGTCTTTGGTTTTCTTATTTATGAATTGGCTTATTAGACTATAGCCAGTTTCCACATCTATTCTCTGCCACCAGTGGCGCCTGGATTTTTATCAAGTGATTTCCTGCTCTCTGTATGGTATTGTGGCCTTCCCATACGAGACACTGAACTTAATCTCAGATGACTGCAGAATGGGGCTGCTAGTAAGCCTCAAACCTCACATGTTCAACTAACCAGATGGCATCCAAATCATCTGCAAGATCACAAACGACTGTATGTGAAATGCACCTAATCGTTGCACATTATTTGTGCATGTACCGTGAATGACCGCAGACGAACTTAATCCAACCAAATCGGAGTATGTGTCATCACACTACCAATGCCTAGGCCAAACCACTATTGGCCAAAGAGATGAGAACGTCTGCTCTGCCTACCACCATGGTGAAAATTCTGGACTTGTTGACGGACTGTGACTTCGCACTCTAACTGCAGGTTAAAGCCATCATAAGAATAATACCTATTTTCAAAAAGGAGGACTGGGGGGACGTGGCTTGGCGCTGAGGCGAGCAGCATGGCGACGTGAGCGCTCCTGGCACGAGCCCTTGCCCACAAGAAAACAGCAGCAATATCCCCAGTTTACAGCGTAATTGAACGATATGGAAGCCTGTAGTAGGTAGAGCAAGTGAGCGCAATGCGGAGAGTGGCAGTGGCCCCACACAGATGAAGGAAGCAGCGGACTGCAGCAACCAAACTCACAACACGGCACACAAAATGGCAGCTGGGTTCCGCTCAGGAACCCCGATTAGAAGCATTCAGCATCGGACTGCGATCCACTTAAAGCAGCCCGACATGCCCATTAACAACCGGGCCACACACGTCTCTGGCCTCCACTGCACCCCAGGAGGGGTTGAACTCGCACAGTAAGAAGCACTGGGGAGAGGACAGAACCTCCACTCCATGAATGCAACTGGGGTTGCAGCACCTGATCACTGCGCCATAAGTGGTGAGTTCCGGAGCTCAGTGGCATTCTTAGATAACAGCCAAAAAGCATCCCGCGGTTTGCAGCCAGCGCAACTATTTTCAATGGAATACCATGCGATTACACCACTTGTTGCGGAGACGCCGCATCGAAGGGAACCAACGGAGTGAGTGTGTGAGGGCTCGGCCCTTGGAAGGTGGTGCCCAAGATCCCCAATCGTATCTGCTGGGCCGTGGACCTCTCGCCACCTGAAACAGAAGCCACCCCGGTGAAGCCGAGCCTCTGCACCCGAAAGCGTCCACGGAGGTTCTCATGACAATGGGAGACAGCCGCACAGACATCTGCAGCTCTCCCTCACAGCCTGGGCTCCTCGGACCGAGTGGCTGAGACATGGTGGAGCAGCAAGTAGTGGGCGAGCAAGCGGAGGCGGCCCTATCTCCTGTGGGCCTTTAATCCTACCTGGGGCCACACCGGACAAAGCTACCACACGGTCCTGAGAGGCAATGAAAGATCTGGATGACCAATCCGGAGTAAATTCAGCGCACTAACACAGTGGCCCAACGGCACCCTCTGAGAGCTGCTGTGCCCACGGAAAAAGGCGTGAACGTGATCTGCCCCATGCCTGAGTAAGGGAACTGAAAGCTGGAAAAGTAAAGGGGTTGGGGGTAATGGAACACAACCCCCCCCAACTGATATCTCCCATAACCACACAAAGGAAAACCATTGAGATGGGCCTTGTGTTCCCACAATTAAACAGATAAGCCCATCTGAGGCCTATAGTAGGTACTCTAAGAACAAGGCTGGTAAACAAGGAATTCATTCAGCACTGCAGAACGAACAGTAGCAGAACACCACGCACCCTGCAGGGATCTAGTAGCAGTACAACACGTATACCCACCTCCACGGGGGCTACCATCACACTCCTGCCTGGAAGGTAAACACTCCAGGAAAGAGGACAAAGGAGGGGTATTTGCTCAGGACTGATAAGGTGGAGAAGCTAAGTGCAGGCCCCATGCTAAGAGAAATCTGCAAAATTATTTCAGTTTATCACAGCAACAAAGCTCTGGCCCCCAAGAGGGCTGCATAGACACAAATTGCCGGGACCCCTCCACACACCATACTGTCAAGGGGTAATCCCCAGAGGACCTAGTCTATCGTACCCAAGGGTGTGAAAAATTGCAAAAAATGCTAAAACTGCAAAGCAAATGGACATTTCCTCCTTGCTGGTGGCCCCCAACCCAGAAAAAGCAAAAAGGGGGGGGATAAAGCGGAAACAATGACTCAAAAAAACGACATGGAATCCAAGGACTCACCTCCCACGCAAGCAATAACAAAGGCGGACCCCCAGGATTCATTAACAGCTATGACAAAAGAATACCAGAAGGGCACAGAGGAAGTCATGAAAAAGATCACAACCCTGGACAAGCGTATGGACGAAATAGAAAGCAGGACTGCGGAGATGGAAACCACACTATGCAACCCCTCCTTCGAAATCGGGGAAGGGACAGACCGAATCTCAGCTCTGGAAGCGAGATGCGAATCCCTAGAACTCAACAAGAAAGACTTAGAAAACCGTTCCCGTCGCAACAACATCCGCCTGCGAGGCATTCCAACATCAATCACAGACTCAGAACTGGGGGATTTCATGCAGGACTTGTTCCACTTTATTCCAACTCTACCCGACAGCGCCCGCTAGAAATCGACAGATTCCATGGAACCAGGCCAAGCCATAGGCTGTCCACCCCTCTAGACGTATTGGCAAGAGTTCGCTTCTACAGGGTCAAGGAGGAGGTCATGCAAGAAGCTAGGTCATCCACACGCGTCCAATTCAGGGATGCATCAATCACGCTCTACCAGGACCTGGCAGCAACCACGCTCCCGAAGAGTGAAGCCCTAAAATCACTAACAGAATGGCTGTGGGACAGGAAAGTGCTGTATTGATGGGGTTCCCAACCACGCTACATTTCACCCTGGTGGGTAAAAGGTGGCAAATTTGCAACATGAGAGGCAGAAGGAATACGGAACCCCGAAGGGGAAAATGACGACATGGAAAAGAGTACAGCACGTGAGGATCCGAAGCGAGGGACGCCGCAAACCCCTGGACTCAGACGGACCGCAGGATCAGGGGCCCCACCCCAAAAAACAAGAAAGGTGATGACTGAGAGTAGTGCCCCCCCAAACGACAATCACAATCAAAACTGAGGTGTGTGGCGGGTCTCATCGTGGATCCTACACCCCCACCGCGAACTGACTGCGCAGGTCCTGCACCATCTCCAACCCAAATCTCTGCAGCTACATGTGAGAACAATAAGTATGATGGAGACGGAGACAACCAAGCAACCCGAAAAATTCACCAGAGTTGGTCGCCTACCATAGCTCGAACCAAGCTAACTGCAAGTACATTGCTTGCAGGTGGTCAGGGGGTCTCTAGTAAAGTCTGCACAAGAGCTTGAGCCGGTTGCCCCGCAGGTTGAGAACTGGGCTCAACAACCTATTGTTTTGGGGAGGGGGGGTGAGGGAATGTTTTGGGGATGGACAGGGACGAAAGTCAGAGGCAATATTCCACACACCAGAGAGGCCTATATGCTGATCAACAGGGGCAACCAGGGATACTCCCCGGGACAAGCAGGGGAATTAGAGGGGCAGCGAATCATGAAACTAAGAGTAACATGATCTCGGCAAGAAATTGCGCATGATTACATGGAACGTGCAAGGACTCAACTTCCCGGGGAAGAAGAAATCAGTGGAGTGCAGACGAGCGCAGCTCTCCACAGACATTCTGCCTGCAGGAAACTCATCTCCTGGAGGCTGACGAGAAGCGGGTTTGCTTCCATCGCTATATGGGGCGTTACTTTGCCACAGTAGGCGAGAAAAAGAGGCGTAGCACTTCTATTTAGCAGAGAGTTCCCCCTTACTCGGATATCGATAAAACGAGGCAGAGAGTTCCCCCTTACTCAGATATTGATAAAACGAGGCCCAAGGGGGAGATACATAATGGCAAAGGGACTCCTAATGGAGCAACCACTAACTGTGGTTTCTATATACTGCCGAACGCTGCACAAGACCACTTCCTCCAAAAGGTTCTCCCAATTATAAGCACGTTTGCAGAAGACCAACTGTTGATAGGCGATTTCAACCTAGTCCCAGACCCACATAACGCCAAAATACTGCCCCCCACCATGGAAGAAGACATTTCCCGGGCAATAGGGATGGCGAATTCTGAGGGAAATGGGAGTGGTGGATGTTTGGAGGATGGCTAATGAGGGTGTTCGGGACTCTACATTCTACTCGCATGTTCACAAGGGACGTTGCAGAATAGACCTGATCCTGATGTCCAGTGCTTTCTTCCCGCTTTCTTCCCCTGTGTAGGAGAGACCCAAATTCAATCGAGAGTTGTCGGATCATGCTCCTGTAGCGGGCCAACGTAAGAGTGCAAGGCCTCCTAGATCCCCCCAAAGGCACTGGAACTGCAAGATTCCATGCTACAAGACACAGCAATCAGAACCGAAGTATTGGAAGCACTTACCTGTTACTTTAGGGAAAACACCACAGTTGGCTGCTCTGATGCAATCATTTGGGACACTATGAAACCAGTGATAAGAGTGGTACTAATTAACTGGGTGGCAGCACAAAAGAGGGGACTGTTTATTTATAATTTACATAGCGCAACCACTGACCCAGGGGCTTAAGGGCGCTGACAAAAACAGCAAACCATCCCAGTATCGGCAAGGCCAAGTAAGGCAAAAAGAGAACCAAGGAGTCAGAAGTGAGAATTAACTCAAATACCAGTGACAGAAAAGCAAATTATTTAAACAGGTGGGTTTTTAAGCCCTTTCTGAATACTCCGTTAGAAGTTTCTTCTCTAAGCTTGCCAGCTAGCAACAAGCTAGTTTAGAGGAGAGGGTGGCAGACCTGGAGAAAGCCTTTAAAAATCGGCATTCTGTCAAAACGGTGGGAGAGCTTAAAAAATCAAGATCCATGCTGGAAATGCACTTAGCCGATAAGTCGGCCCAAGCACTAGCTGACACCAAACAATTTTATTATCTGAATAGCAACAAAGCAAATCGATTGCTAGCAGGCAAATTAAAAAAACGACATACACAAATTAACATCCAGTAACTCAAGGGTCCAGAGGGGTGGATTTGGTACTCAGAAAGGGACAAGGTAGAGGTAATGGCAAACCACACTGAAATCATGGTAGGAACCCCAATGGCGAAACTGGCCCAAACCAGCTACTTGGGAGCCAGCCAGAAAAGGAATCCCCCACCTCAATTAGACTCCCTTGGGCACCCGATTATAATGGAGGAGATAACAGAAGCAATCCAGAGTCAAAGAAACACAGCCCCAGGCCTTGACAGGCTCACGGCTCGGTCCTATAAAACATTCGCCCACGTCCTAGGCCGCCCCCCCCAACTTGCAACGCTATTTAACTCTTTCCTAGCGACAGGTAGCATCACCCCCCTCTATGGAAGATTACCTCACAGTGCTCATCCTAAAGCCGGGTAAGGACCTGGAGCAATGCGCAGACCAAACAGGGTTCATATCGGGGCACAACACACAGGACAACATCAGACACACCCTAAACCTAATAGAAATTGCAAATAGGACAGAATTAGCGGTCATATCCCTTGACGCACACAAGGCGTGCGACCTACTAGAGTGGGGATACATAAGTGAAACACTGATCTACTTTGGGTTTGGCCCGAAATTTAGGACATGGACCCTAGCAAACTACCAGAACCCCAGCACCTCCCTGAGAATAAACGGCATCAGATAACCCAAAATTCAGATCTCCAGAGGAACCCGACAGGGATGCCCCCTCTAATGGTATTCACACTCTATGGAGCCATTTGCGTCTAGAATATGAGAAAACTCACAAATACAGGGCCTGCAAGTGGGCGATAGCCACTACAAACCGCTATTGATGCGGATGATGTCCTGCTCACCATAACTAGGGTAGACCAATCCATGGAGGCCCTGTGGCAAGAAATGGAGGCATTCAGCAGAGCATCCGGGTTTAGGGTAACTATGCCAGATCTCTAGGTGTTAATATATTACTAAAACACAGAGAAATGCTAGCAGAGAGGCTTCCCCAAGGCCAAATCCCACATCAGCTATCTGGGGGGGGGGGGTTCAGCATCCGAATAATATAGAGGGAGTATATCGGACCAACTTTTCACAATTACTGAGGGAAATGTGCAAAGACTGGCACAATCAAGAGGTGTCATGGCTCGGGAGAATTACCGCCCTGAAAATGAACTTGGTCCCAAGATTAATCTACCACAGTCTGGCCCCGGCAACTCCGATCCCCGAGAGGGAACCCCAGCACTTACAAAAGGGGCTATTGAAATACATATGGGGTAAGAGAAAACCACGAGTAGCTAAACGAGTCTTGCTCCGAGGCGCAGGTTCGGGTGGACTGGGAGTACCGGACATATCCAGATACTACCTCGCAGTGCAAGTATCACAACCCTTTGCGTGGCAATCGACTACCAAGCAGCCTCGCTGGAAACAAATAGAGGAAGCCTGGAGCCTGACTCATCTCTCGGCCCTGCCGCACATCACCAAACCCAGGGACTCCCCGAATGCCGGCCCACTAACATCCACCAAAAACACAGTGGAATGCTGGAGAAGGGCATCCCGCAAGTGGGGTTGCAAGAGCACCCTGGAGCCCCTTTCCCCAGTCTGGAACAACCCAGAATTCTCCCCGGGACATACCTGGGAAGTTTCAACAATTGGAAGTAAGACTGTCTAAACTATATATCAGACTTTTTCACTGGTGGCCACACGTTAACCTACGAGGAATGCAAAACGGAATTTAAGGTCAGAGGCTGAAAGTTTCCGATATGTGCAAGTCAGGCACTGGATGTTACAGAGCAGCACTAATACACAAGGAAGCAGGGAACTAACCGTGCTAGAGCGCACTCTAACATCAGCACCGCCCAAAGGGAAAATCTCCACCCTCTACAAATTACTTGACAAATTCGACCCAGTCAAAAAGGAAAACTACATGCTCAAATGGGAAAAGGACCTGGGACAAGAGCTAGAACTGGAGGCTTGGGGACGGATCTACGCCGAATGCACAGGAGCTTGAAATGCATCAAGAACAAGGAGGGGGGCGGTGAAGGTTTGCTACCGGTGGTATTTAACCCTAGAAATTCTCAACAAATGCAATCCAACTATCTCACCACAATGCTGGAGAGGCTGTGCGACCACAGGCTGCCTGCTGCACTTACTATGGTCATAAATGTTTACCTAAATGGTACCGTCTTGGTCCAAGGTCCTCAGGCCATCCTTCTCTTTGATAGACGCTTCCCGTGCCTCATCAATTTCCTTCCTTCTCCTGCTGTCCCCTCTGTTCCTCCATGGCTTCCTTGCCTCACCCTTCCTAGCCTCCTTGGCTACCTTGCCCTCTCCTCTCCCCTCAGGCTTCTTCTACACCTCTACGGGGCATACCTCTGAGTTGTACCCCTCCCCGGAAGGCTCTCGGACGGCAAACTTCTCCATATTGCCACTCTTAACTCTAACAATCCTCTGACGCCTCTTGGAAGAACTTGACCTCGATGTCCTCGGTCTGTCTCACTGAGACATGGTTCACGGCCAGCTCTGTCATGAGCTTACACTCTCCTCCCTGTCGGATCCAAGATCCTTTCTGCACCTAGGTTCAACCGTTCCGGAGGGGGTGTAGCCCTGATCTTCCCCCAGTGGATTCCTGCCCCTGTCATTCCTACGCAGTCCTACTTCCCTTTCGAATGCCTCGTCTGTAGGTTCTCTCTCTCTTAGCCATTCCCTTACTGTGGCCACCATCTATCGGCCACCTGGTCAGATCTCCTCCTTCCGTTGAGTGAGCGGGCCTCTCCTCTTCCCTCCTGATCTCGACCACTCAACTCCTCCTTCTTGGAGACTTTAACATCCTCCTGGATGATTCCTGTCCTTCCTCTGGACTCTTTCGCAACCTCTCCAACTCTCCCTTACTCTCTATCTTCCCCTCTGGCCCGGCTCACTCTGCAGGGCACCCACTGGATGTTCTGATGTCTACAGACCTTCCCCTTTCTATCCCTCTCACCACTCCTCTCTCCTGGAGTGATCACTTTCTCCTTTCCTCCCATCTCACCCTCTCTACCCCTCAGGCCAAGCCAACTCGAGCACTGCCACCTACCTTCTCTGTTATCCGATCCATGAAGCGTGTTTAAGTTGAGGCTTTCGCCGCCACTTTCTCTCAATCCCCTACCCCTTTGGCTGACTCACACCCTGACATAGCCCTCTCCATGCTCCACTCTGCTATATCTGATGCTCTCGATGTTCTTTCCCCTGTTGTGATTTGCTTGAAGCCCAAAGCCAAGTGCAACTCGTGGTACGACTCGGACCTGGTCACCCTTAAACGCAAGTGCAGTGTGGCTGAGAGGAAATGCTGTGCTTCCAGTACAACCTCTGACAAACTGGCCTGCCGCTTGCTCCAAAGGCAATACTGGCTCTGTCCGCACCAAGAAGAGAGCCCACATCTAAGTCTGCGTCTCTGCGGATTCTAACAACTCGGCCGAAATCTTTAAAATCTGCAAGGAGCTGGCCAATCCTGCTGCAATCTCTACCTCTCCTGTCCCCTCCCAGGCCCTCTGCACGGCCCTGGCTTCTCATTTCATCTCTAAAACTCAGGACATCCTGTCCCCTCTCTTCCTCTCCCCCAACCCCTCTACTCCCTTCTCTTCCTCTGACCCTTCTTCAGCTACCTCTCCTCCCTCCTTCTCTGCCTTTCCCTTGTTCTCCCCAGGCGAGGTTTCCAGACAAGTCTGATCTATGAATGTCTCGTCAAGACAGGTTCACCCCTGATCCTCCAAAACCAACAAGGACCACATTGACATCTTGGCCCCTACCCTAGCTGACTTCTGCAACCACTCCTTCGCCACTGGTGTTGCCCTTGCCCCCTGAAGCACTCCCTTGTGCACCCTCTTAAGAAACCAACTGCCGACCCCTCCTACTTGGCTAACTATCACCCAATCTCCATCACTCCTTTCCTGGACAAACTCCTGGAAAAGCTGGCCATCTCCCAGCTTAATCTTCACACAGAATCTGTTGGTTGTCTCTATGACCATCAGTCTGGCTTCAGAGCTGCCAGAAGCACGGAAACTGCTCTCCTGAACATCCGTGAAGACCTGCTCTCCAACCTCTATTCCAACACCCCCGTGTCCTCATCTTACTTGATCTCTCTTCTGCCTTTGACATGGTCAACTATGCCATCCTGCTCAATCGCCTCTCTGATAACCTGGGTATCACCAATCAGGCTCTGGCTTGGCTGATCTCTTTCCTCTCTGATCGACCCTCGTAGGTCCAACTTGGAATCCTTCCTCTCCTCTAACTCTACCTGTGGAGTTCCCCAGGGGTCTAACCTCTCTCCCTGGCTGTTCAACTAATACCTGGCAGTTTTTGCCCACCGCATTGCCTCTCTCTGCCCCAACTTCCAGTGCTATGTGGATGACATTTAACTCATCTTCAGGCTCCCTTCTGCTATTTCTTCTCCTTCGCTCATCTCTGTCTGTCTGCTATCCAGGAGTGCTGTGCCGCCAATGATATCTGCCTTAATGCCAGTAAGACAGAGATTCTCCTCATTGGCCCACCTACTCCCTCCTTTCCTATCACTCTCTGGCCAGCCTCTCTTGGCCCTCTTCCTGCTTCCACCTGTGAGGCTAAAAACCTTGGGGGCATCTTCGACTCCACACTCTCCTTCTCTCCTCACATCTATGACTTCTCTAAGAAGTCGCACTACCAGCTGCACCTTCCTTTCCCCAGAAGCTGTGTCTCCAGAGCTCTGGTTCTCTCTAGGCTGGACTACTGCAACAGGCTCTTTCTAAATCTGCCTGCTTCTACTCTCCGCCCTCTGCAACTCATCCAGAACACGACTGCGAGACTTATCCTTGGCCTCAAGCCCAGGGATCGTATCTCTTCAGGACTGAAATCTCTGCACTAGCTCCCAGTGGCTGCGAGGATTAAGTTGAAAACCCTCTGCGTTGTCCACAAGGCCTTCTGGGGCCTGGGGCCTCAATACATTCAACTCTCTCTTCCTAAATATCTTCCTTCTCGAGCTCTTCGCTCATCCTCCTCCAACTCCCTCAGGGTCAGTCACTACTCCAAGCAACGAGTTGGTGGTAGATCTTTTTTCGGCTGGGGCCTCCCTCTGGAACAGCCTCCATGAAACTTGAGGAGAACCATCTCTGGTTCCAGAAGCACCTCAAAACCACCTTCCTCTTTGCTTCTGCTTTCTCTCCTCCTCTCCCCTGCTGAACTCCTGGCTGAAACTGCACTGGTCACCTGGCTACCCTCTGATCTCAGGCCCAGATCCCTTCCCCTGCCAGTTGCACCCCTTCACTGCTTCCCTGGCACCCACCGCACTTGGGAAAGGTTTTCTGCATTCTTACAGCGCCGTAACAGCACTTGACACCAGCTGGCCGCATTATTACTTATCGCTTATTTATTCTATTTATTTTACTGTCGTTCCCATGTACTGCGCTGCCGCCTCCCTCTTCCCCCTGCACTTTTCCCCTTCCCTTGCACTTGCGCAATCTCAATTTCACCCGGCCTAGTAAGATGGTTGTCGGTCTCCCCTCTGTTCGCCCTCCCTTGACTCATAGCGGCTTGAAACACTTGTGTACGGGTGTGTTATAAATGCCATATCTTATATCCCATCATGTCCGAAATCTGCCTGATCTGGCGAGAGGTACTGGAACAGATCCGACTGATTACTGGGCTGACAATCCCATGGGACCCGGGGATAGTTCTACTGGGGGACACAGGCGATGGGACATTCCCACTAACTGGACGCCTTGCAGACCTATGTACACACCTGCTCATGGCAGCTAAGATCACCATAGCAGGACTATGGAAGCAGCTGAAGGCCCAGCACTTACCATGTGGTGGGCAAAAAGTTGGGACACAGTAGTCGCTGAAAGAATAACTGCGTCCGAGGGGGAAATATGAGCAGATTTAACAGCGTATGGGCACCCTTTTTAGACTACACGTAGGAATTCCCGGGAGTGGTGCGTCAACCCCCGACTCGTTGGAAACATAAGTAAGAGGTTAATTCCAGAGCCACAATTACTACAGGACTCCTGCCCCCAAATGTAGGTCAATGTGAACAAGAGACTAGACCCATGACAGCCTGTGGATACCCCCCTCCTACAGCCTGCACCATGGACCTTGCACGTAATTTTGCCTCTATGCTATCTATTTGTACACATAGCGCTTGATGCTTTTCTTTAAGCAGTCCCCTCAACTTTTGGTTTGTTTTGGTTGGTATTGTTTGACAATTTATGCTGAATCACACCTGTTTTGAAAATTTTATAAAATGATAAGTATGATTTTAATAAAAAGGGGGACAGGACTGCTCCACAAAATTATTGTTCTATTGTGCTTTTAGATGCTCCCAGGAAGATATTTGTGTGAGTGCTGTTAGCTAGGCTCAGTGAAAGAAAGAAAGCCTTCACTTTTATATTAGCCAATCTGGTTTCGTTAAAGGCTTTGGTACTTCCTTAAATGGGTTTATACCAAATGACATTAAAAGAAGATCCCAAAAAACAAATGTGACTATTTAACTGACCTTTATTGATTTTCAACAAGCCTTTAACAGCATTGATGGACACATACTGTGGGCTAAGCCTAAAGCCTGGGGATTTCCGCTTTATTTATTGGATATTGCGAGAGAGCTGCACTTCCCTCCAGGTCCATTTGAATATGCAAGGGAAACTTTCCAAGGAAATCAAGACATAGAGAGGTTTAAAGCAGGGGTTTACACTCGTCCCTGCTTTGTTCAATATGTTCATATCAGACTTTAAGGATAGTGTGGGGAAAGTTTAGGCCTATCCCTCTCGAATTTATGGTTCTCCTGTCCAGAGGTTCCTTTGTGCGGATGACATGGTCCTTCTGAACCAGACGCCCATAGGGCTGCAAAGACAGTTGAACACTCTTGACCGTTGTGTTGAAAAACAATTTGGCGATGAATGTGGCTAAGTCCAATATTATGACATTGCGATCAGCAGGAATGAGGAATTTCCCCCATTGCAAATGGCATTGCATACTTCACCAATTGACGTAGTAAAAGAGTATAGGTATCTGGGATTTAATATGAACATTCATTTAAGAGATCTCCCCAACGTACGTGCCTAGAGACTGAAAGCGGAAGCTCTGGCCACGCAGGGCTTGGCCCTACATCGCAGGTAAGGCTGGTTTTCTCTGTGCCCAGTGCTAACTTTTTATAAACAAAAAGTGGTTCCTGCATTTGTATACAAGTGTCATTCCACTAGATTCATCTAATCTCCACTGGAAACTAATACGACATGAGTTAGGCTTTCTATCTTTATATGGTGTGGCACAGTGGAAAATCCTCACACATTTTAGAAAATGCTTATTAGCAGATAAGACGTGTCTGTTCGGCATTTTAAAAGAATCCTTGATAAAGGAGGATTGCTTCCTGGTTGCATGGGACAGACTGTCGGGCACTGATGGAAAGGGCAGATGTGGAGGTGGAATTACTTTTGAGTAACCTGTGTAAATCAAAACAAATAATTTAGATAAGCAATTTAATATTTACTCAGTCACAATGTAAGGGTTATAAAGTATTTTTAAACTTCAGCAAAGAAGTAAAACATTTTAACCAGGTTCCTAATTATCTTTGTGAATTCCCTAGTGTCCTTTTTAGAAATATATTTCATAGGTTTTGTTTTAACCTATTGCCTACTCGAGAGATCCTTAGGATCTGAGCTAAACTATCCAAGAGTGCTTGTGGTTGTAGGTTCTGTAAATCTTCATTAGATTTTGAATGCCTCAAGCACTTGCTCTTGGATTGTCCAAACCTAGCAGAGTTGAGAGGGTTAATATTTGATAAATGTATTGGTAAATACAGAGCTCTCTCGAACACTGGTGGTCTATTTTGTTCAGTGGAAGGCATGTTAATATAACCCTTTCAGTGGTGAGATTTTTTAAGGCACTTAACATTGGATGTTAAATTGATTGTATGAACTAATTGTATTTTAAACTACATATAGTAATGGATTGCTCTATGCTATAATTGAGACCTATTTATACACCTGTTTGTATGGATTCTGTTTTATTGTATTTATTGTGATGTTTTATAGCTCTTTGATCTTGATTTTGTCTTCTTTCCTTTTATTTGCGAAAGGTTTGATAATGCAAGCCAAACGCATAAATAAATATAAAAAGCTGCTTCTTCCATCTCCAACCGATCAAACGCATTATGCCTTACCTGACTTTAATGCAAAGAGCACAGTAAGTGATTGCACCTCTGGTTCCGGAAGCAACTCAAGACCTTGCTTTTTGCTTCCGCTTTCTCTCATCCTCTACACTGCTGAACTCGGGCCCAGGCTCCTGCATGTCCAGTTGCCCTTGCACTGCCTCTGGGCTCCCCCAGCACTTAAGGGTCTGTATCTGCACACCTACAGTCCCTTCTCTCTGCACTTATGAGCCACCCTCCGGCAGCACTTAAGTTACCTGCACTTCTCCCTCCCTGCGCACCCCCTTTGCACTTCCCCCCTCCCTCTTCCCCGCACTTGTGCGATCCGAATGATGCAAGGCCTAGTAAGATATTTGTTTTGTCCTCCTCCAGTTTTCCCCCTCCTTGTCCTGTCGTGCCTAGAAACACTTGTGTACAGGTGTGTTATAAATGACATGACATATATCATTAGTACTTTCAAGAATAGTCTATACCATCAGCCTATTCCTATGCTCCTGATTACCTACTGGGCGTGCTACAAATGTATCAATAAGACTTCTTCTGAGACTTCAAAGACACAGACACATCAACTTAGACTTATGAACCCTTCAGTGGTTCCCTATTGAGTGGAGGATTCATTTAAAAACTCTATTCATTACCCACCTTGTCTTCCACAGCAAAGACCACAATTCACCTCAAGGATATTCATTCTCTACAAAACATCTAGAACTCTTTGATCTAGCAATGCCGCCTTAGTAATGGTGCCAAGCTTCAATCTGCAAAGCCATGGAGGACTTTCCTCATCCTTCCTCTCAAACAAGAGGACAACCACTTGACCTTCAGGAAATCTTTTAAAACCAGGCTATTCAGTTGACACCAGCACAGAAACCTCAACCAACAGAAGCCCACTCTCGGTAACCTAAACCTTTTAAGAACCTCCTATGCCTTGTTAAGTGAACATGCTACAAACATACCCATAAATAGTAATTGAAGAACTCTGGGCAATCACTTTTTCTGGTCAGTCTCCCAGTGGCCTTTACATGGAATCAATTCAATTATCCTGCAAACTTTGAATGGGCTTGTTCACAAAGCATCAGCCAAGAAGTACAGGGGATGTTTGGGCCAATCTTCTGTGCCCTTCAAAGTAAACCACAACAGCAAGAACCCTCGTCAAGAGACAACAACCAAATACACAAACACCAGTCAAACCATCTTTAGCCCAAAGATTCACTTCCGCTTAACCATTAACCCTTTGCTGGCTTACATCTTCATCTTTCTCCGTCTTTCAACACTCACGCAATCAGCCCTTGTTCAAGGCTTCAAATTGCCTAAAAATACACCACATTAAAAGAGCAACATCAGTGCTCCCATCTTGAGCCCTATCACAGTGCCTCACTCTACACCAGAAGCAACTAGGTTCTCACAGCCCTGACCCCAACTGATCGATCCGTGGCTCTCCGTTCTGAATTAAACGCACACCAAAGATGACTTCACTATCCACATACATTCTCACCAACACAAAGGTGTATCAGGCCTGCAAGCATCAATACCACAGTATTTGTATCTGCCTTTCAATTTATACAAATAACATTGTGTAGTAAAGCTCAGTGGCAACACGTTTGTCTTGGAAGCAAGATTACGCAGAGCAACACAGGTTCGAATCCCGGGTCCATGCTTAGAAACCTCTTCGGTATTAAGCGCGTTCTAAAAAACAATTATAATTATAATCCCATCTCTCTCTTGCAGGATTATGTTCAGCGAGGCTGCCAGAATTGTAGAAGTGCACTTAATGAGACCAGTGGCAGCTGAAGTTTAGTTTTGGCTTCACCAAAGCTGCAAGCTGATTTTACTTCATTAGTAGCCGCAAATTGTATCTACTTGGTGGCCATTTGGGTACACGTATATATTTAAAAGTACTGCTCTCTCATTCCGTTTTTTTGCCAGCTCTTTGTCTGGGGAAACCCTAAGGGCTCACTTTGAGCCTAGCCCTGCTGCCTTCATGTTGGTTTGGACTGATTTAGACCAGTCCCTGACCCTGGGTTGGCCATTACACTTCCTGTGGGGAGGGTACCTGAATGTATGGCAGTTTAGGGTTCAACCTAATTAACTGGCTTCCAAAACCTTTCTTAGGAGCCCCTGTGTGAAATTGGAGGGCTGGCTTAGGCCAGCCCATGAGTTTGAGGTCTTATTTGGGGAGACCTTCAGCTTGCCCTCGGTTCTGCTGGATTTTTGCTTTAGTCCTGTTGTATTCTGCAGGTGTACTTTCCAGCTGGGGGATTTTGGTGCAAAGAAGCTGCTGCTGATTTTTGAAACCATGTTTGACTTTACTGGCTGGGCTTGTGGCTCTGGTGAATGCTCCCTTCATGATTTTTGGCTTCTGGACTTCCTTCCTGAGCTGTCCTCTTCCTTCACCTGGCTTTTCTCATTGACTGAAGCGATACTCCTGTGCTGAGGCCATCTTTGTGCTGTTTTTACGCCTTGGTGTAAAAGGCTGATGTATCCCAGAAGGGTATTGGGACATCAACCCTGCCTCCCTTTCGTTTGGATCATCCCGAGTGGTCCTCACCATTGTTCTCTTTGTGGGACTATCTTCTGTTGGTCGTGGGCTTGCCTCTTTGCCCTTAATACATCATAATCTATTTTTTAACCTTTACTGTTTTTGTTAAGACAATTAAAGCCTTAAGCTTCACTACTTTTGCCGTTTGCTCATTGTTATGGGGAAACCTACTAGTCCTTAACACTATCAGTGTCTTTTTTGGATTCCTGTATTTTGTACATTGCGCAGAGCACCTTACAACACAGTGCAATGGGGATAATGTGTTTCTCCTTAACTTTTACTCTTAAGGTTTTTAGTCACTTTTTATATGTGCCTAAGACAAGCTGGTGGGAGCAGTAACATTTTTATTGTGCTTTGTATTATTTTACTCATGCACTTTTGTGTTTACCGGGAATGGCTACTAAAGGTGGCCATCAACCTAAGATGGCAGTGCCACAAGGTATTTCGCTTGTTCTTTGACCGCATTGTAGTTTGGCCTTCTTCCTGCCCTCTCAGATCAGGAAATCCCATATAAGGTTATGCACTTGTCTGAGACAGCTGCTGCTTTCACAGGCTATTAAGCCATTGTGTGTGTGAGGTATCTGGGACTGTCTGGTCGCAGTCTGCATCCCTTGGTTCCAAAGAGTATGTTAATGTTAAAGGAATTTGTACTGCACACTGCCACCAACAGAATTGGTCGGGAGCGCTAATGTGGATCTGCAAACAAGAAGGTGGGGGGGAGGGGTAGTCGGGTGGAGAGGGAGTAGGAAAGTGAGAGGGTGATGTCCTGTTGGCAGCTTCAGTTCGGTTTTCACTGTGCGCCGTGCTTGGGTGCCAATATCGGATCAATGTGAGACCTTGTGTGCTGTTGGTGTGGCTTATGTGCTTATTATTTGCTGTTGTGATGTGGTGAAGTGCGTGCAGTTTGCTGTGCAAGAGGGTAGTTGTGGGGATTTTTGGGTGAGATAAGCATGCAGAAGTTTGAGCTTTTGGGTTAGTGGGTTATTTACAGTCCCTGGTTCCCTTCCTGTCTATTCCTTGTCGGTGAGCCATTGCTGCCTGTGTTTACTTTGCAGCCCACGATATTATTGATATATCATCCTTCCCCTTCCATCCTGATTTGTCCCCGATCGTTCCTCGATATGATTCTAGCTTTCTATCTTCCAATTGCTAGGATATGCCGTTCCTTGGTCTTCCCTTACTTGAGTGGATGGGCGGTAGCTTAGAGAGACGGTGGGTGGTGGGGATCAGTATAATTTCTCAGCTTTGTTTAGCTGTGTAAGTGCCCCCAAGGCATTCTTCCTAGTTACGGGGTAAAGGGCCAAGATTTGAGGAGTTTTCTGAATAGGAGGTGATCTCCTGTGTTATGCATGTTCTTTGGTAGATCATTCCAGGTTTTCGGGGCGAGGTGGGGAAAGGCGGATCCTCCGAATGTTCTTTTGTTGTAAGCTTTTGGTTCCAAACAGATGTTGCTGCTGGATGTTAGTGGCCTCCTTGTTGGGCAGTGTACGTTTAATTCTAATCTTAGCAACTCTACACCTTGGCCGTGGATTGCTCTGTGCGTTACGCACATTGATTTGAACTTGATTCGCTGTTCTATTGGTAGCCTGTGAAGCATTTTCAGTGCTGGTGTGATGTGTTCTCTTCGAGGTAATTTGAGGAGAAGTCTTGTTGCTGCATTTTGTATGCGTTGGAATTTTTTTAGGAGGAGTTCTGGAATGCCCAGATATAGGCTATTCGCGTAGTCTACTCTGGACATGATGAGAGCGATAATAGTGATTGTTTTGTTAGTGAATGACAGGAATGGTAGGATCCTTTATACTGCTCGCAGGAGAAAGAAGCATTTCTTGATTAGAGTTTACTTGTGGCTCTAGGGTGAGTTTGTTGTCCATCAAGACTCCCAGGTTTTTTACGATCATCGATGGAGCTGGGGTTGGGCCAAGTTCTGTTGGCCACGGGATGTAGTGGCGGTCTTCTCTGTTTTTTGTGAAGATCATAATTTCTGTTTTGCCTGGGTTGATTTTGAGGCAGTTCTAATTTATCCAGTTGTAGATTTTACGGAGGCGGTTCTCCAATGTTGTGTTTTCTTCTTGTGCGTTTTGTATTTTGTAGACTATTTGTGTGTCGTCAGACGAGTTCTAACAGGTGAGGCCGTGTCTTTTAATGATCCTGATTAGTTGAGACAGGTAGATGCTGAATAATAGTGGTGAAATGGAAGATCTTTGTGGTACTACTCACAAGGACTCTCTTGGGCTGGATTTGAAAGGTTTGATCAGTATGGTTTCTGTTCTGTTTGTTAGGAAGGATTTGATCCATAGTAAGGTGTGATTGGTGATTCCAATTTCTTCCAATCTCATGATGAGGACGTTGTGGTTAACTGTGTCGAATGCTGCTGAGGGGTCCAGAAGTATCAGCGCGGTACTCTTGTCTGCGTCAGCGTTTTTCTTTAGATCATCCCAAAGTGAGAGAAGTGCTGTTTCCATTCCTCGCATTGGTCTAAAGCCTACTTGTGCCTGGTCCAGTAGGCGGCGCTCTTCTATGAAATATTGATAGTTTTATATATGTATGTTTCCAGCAGTTTAGGGTATGTTGGAGATAGGTCTGTACTTGGAGAGGTCCTCCACTTTTCCTGCTGTGTCCTTGAGGAGCAGTTTGATGTATGCTGATTTGAAGGATTGTGGCACTTTCCCTGTTGAGATTGATTGGTTGAAGAGGTTTCTGTAATATTCCATTGGTGTTCCTTGTGTGAGGATTGATTTGTATACGTCTGGGAGGCAGGGATCTGTGGGGGAACCTGTTTTGTTGCTTTTGTTTACCAGATTGACGATGTTTGTTCGGGCGTTCCTCATAGGGATGGGTGGGTTGCATATTATCGTTGAATGGTCTGCTTTGTATGGTCTGTTGGATGGTCTTGATTTTGTTTTTGAAATGGTCTGCGAGATCATTGCATAGTTTCTACGATGTATTGTTGCAGCCAGGTGGGTTTTTTTTCGTTTGATTTTTAAGACTTCTTTTTGTGTATTTGGTGCTTTGAATATTCTGTTGTCGTAGTGTTGCCTTTTTGCTTTTTGTTTTTCCTTTTTGTATGAGTGAATATGTTGGCGTTTAAATTTGTTTCTGCATCGTATTTGATCCTCCATTCTAGTTCGTTATCGGTTTTTCCTTTTCATGGCGCTGAGTGAGGTAAACCATTTTGCCATTACTCTTTCAGTAGTTCAATTAAGTTGCAATTTTTGATAGTTCTCCAGTTTCTTTTCATGATGGTCGGTGGCTTGTCCTGTTTGGTTATTGGTGTAGCCAATGTGATTACGAAGGGAATGATGAGGCGGTCTCTTCAAAGGATCTGATTTGGTGGCGCTGTGGTAATGAGTTTTTTGTTGACGAAGATTGCGTCTGTGTATGTCCTGCCGTGTGGGTGGCTCCTTTGACTAGTTGATGTAATTTCATTGTTGCTAGTTGGCTAGCTAGAGATTTTTGTGTGTTGGTGGTTTCATCATCGAACCAAATGTTGAAGTCACTGGGGATAATCAGATGATTGTGCTCGATGGCCAGGTTGTTGATTGCTGCCGTCAAGGCGTCCACAAAGGTTGCATCGTAAGTTGGTGGTCTATAGACCATTATGAATTTAAGGTTTGTTCTGGGGTTTGTTGATAGGCGAAGGGTTAGAGATTCGCAGTTATCAATGTTTAGTTGGTCTTCCAGTTTAATTTCTGGTATTGCCAGACCGCCACCTCTTTTGGTTTTTCTATTTGCTTAGACGCATTTGAAGATATCACGCAGGCCGCTATTGAGAGTGATCTTGTAATTGTCCTCTAGCCACGTTTCAGTTACAAATAGGATGCTGATACCTCCGTCACATAGGAGGTTGTAGATTTTCGGTGGCATGTTTGGACATTGACCTTGCAATGATTAGATTGCAATGGATCGTTTCGATGTGGGTTTGGTTTATTTGTTGTCACCCGTTTTGATTTGTGGGTGTTCCTTTGGGGTCTTATATGTTAAGTGGCTTACTTTTTACTAACATTGTGTGTTTTTACCGCGGGCTGCGTTTGCAGCTGCAGTAAGGCACCCATCGGTGCCCATTTTGTCAAAATGGCCCTGGTCATCTTTTTTCGCCATTTCTTGCTGGAAATGTCCTTCTTGAGATTTACTCAGCGCGCCAAACCAGGTTTGGTCCCTTTGTTTGCTTTGCCTTTGGCGGGATTCACGAGTGAAGCCTGCCTCTGGCTCCCGGTTGTCTGGTGGGGGTAGGAAATGAGGGAGGTGCCCGAAACCCCTGTGTTTAGTCTCATAGGAGACCCAAATGCACTCTGGTGATTGGCTGGCTGACTGTCCGGCAAGGACAGACACTCTGCTGTGTGATTGACAGCTTGGTTGGAATGAATGGGAGAAACCTGCATAAAAGGCAAGGCTTTTTGGCTTGGAAGGCAGAGTTGACCAATGGATGAAGGAATCCGAAGAAGAACTTGGAAGAGACACTTGCTGCAACTCCTGGACCATTGGTTTACCCATAGAAGCCCTGCTGCTGTGCTGAAGCTCCAAATTCGTTTCGACTAGAGAAGCCCTGCAAGGACGACTTCTCCCCTTGAGTTAGTGGGACCAATCAACTCCAAAGTGAACTCATTTGGACATCCTCTCGGAGCTGGCTGCATTTCTACTGCTGCTGCAGGAACCGAAGTGCCAGGGAGAGAAACACCAAACTGAGTGCATCACTTTTAAGACAGACCCGTGCTGAAGGAAGATCCCCGCAGACTCCCTTGAAGCATGACGGACCAAGCCTGAGCTCCCTCAACATAGTGCTGGACCCCAGATGCGAGGAAGGTCCAGAGTGGTATCCGTGAGACCGCAGTGGTGCTATTTGCTGAGACGTGAGGGGCTGAAACCGTGAAGTGCCGCTGAATTGAAGTTTGTCCTTTTCTGCTGCTGACCGTCCCATTGCAGTACATGATACCCCAGACATCCTCCTTGTCCCCATGACTGAGGCCCAAGAACACAAGGATCTGCAGAGCTGTACAGGAACAGAAGCCAGCTGGAACCATTACTTCTAACCAAAGGTACCGTAAAGTTTGAGAGGACCTACCTCTCGTCGTTGTAGCCTTACTTGAGCTCAGTTGACTCGTCTTGGTTGCTTCTGTTGAGTTGCTTGCATCTTCTACCTCTCACAAGCCTCCCAGCTTGTGGCCCTACATTGATTCTACTTTTTCTACAAAGACTTCTAAAACATTGTGCAAGACTTTTATTTACCTACAAGAAGTGCTTCAGCTCACCAAGACCTTTGCCCAATTGACATTGGCTGGGTTGGCTCCCTGAATAAATCTTTTCCTCTGACATTGTGTATCACCTTTCCTTCCAGGAAGGGGTTAATTTTCTTTGCATTGGGGGTTCAAAAGTACTTGCCTGCTTCAGAATAATTGTGTGATCTCTTGTTTTATTCTATAACCCTTTTCTTTGACATGCTCTAAATGCAACAGTGCTATATTAATGTCCACAATGTCCTAGCTATTTAAATCACCTGAGGGTGTAGTCTGTGTGCCACCCACAATGGGTATTTGCTTATTTAGAGAAACTAAGAGTGTATTTTGGAGTGTATTTTTGTTACTTATATATTGCCCCTTCTGAAGAAGGCTTATTCAAGCTGACTGTTAAATAAATTAATAATTGCTTAATCAAGAAACCTTGAGTACAAGTGTTTATTTGGATACTTGTCACTGTGAATCTCTGTGTAAACACCCTACTGCTCACATTGACCCCTCATGAGATAAGCCTGGCTGCTCAGCCACACTACCAATCTGTGTAGTACAGACTTATACCAAAGGCTAGGTTTCTATTGCCAGGAGGTCAAGGTTGTTGTAGTGTACCCAAGGGGTACTGCTCCAAATCTTGCCTAACAAATGCCACATGCGAAACAACACTCAGATGCCAGTTCCTCCTCATCCTCAATCTATCCTCACTAATCGCCCTCCTCTCGCAGAGCCACGCAAGCACCTGGAGACTGCCCCTATCAACATAACTTACACCACCCCTTACAAGGGTGGTTAACCCTTGAATAGATTTTTTTTTTTAAACCTGCACCTTCCGACTCTCTTTACATTCGGGGCCATGTTACACCCGACTCTAGTAGTTAGGACTAATAGAAAGCGTCCTGGGGTTTCGTTATCTTAAACTGGAGGCACCTCCAGATAAGAATGCAAGAAAACTTACGCTCTGCGAAAGATAGTGACTCCTTCTGCCGCTTACACAACACCCATTGCTAACACCACCACTCTTTTTTCAAGTTACAATGATATACAACTGGGGTTGCTTCTAACCAATTTAGAACATTTTCCCAAACCTATTAAGTCTCAATTGCAGAAAATTGTCAGTGGGCCTCATTACGACCCAGGCGTTAAGGGGTTAACAGCGCCGTAAAAGGTGTCAGCGCCGTTAAACCCTTAACGCCTGATTACGAGGTCCCCTTGCGGGTTGCACTTTAACGCCTGCTTTTAGCAGGCGTTAAAAAACCAACCCGCAAAGGGACCTAGGAGCTAATTACGACACCGTAATTTACGGTGCCGTAATTAGCGCCTTCCCCATTCCCATTGAGCCCTATGGGGCAAAAATGGGAATGGGGAAGGGCCATGGCGGCATGGGGAATTATCGCCCCGCCAACCTCTGAATGGGGTGGTAATTCCCCATTCCGCCATGGCGGACACCGGCATGGACCATGGTGCTAATAGCACCATGGTCCTCCGCCTGGGTCGTAATGAGGCCCAGTGAGAGTAAGCAGGTTACACAGAACATGTTAAAGAATACTCTGGACTCTGCAGAAACAGCAGGATCCTTGCAGAGGGTACTTTATTAAAAAGACACACATGGCTTCGCAATTCTGTTTTTAAACCAGAGACTTTAGCCACTCTTGTTAATAAGCCAGTTTAAGAATACGTCTTGTTTGGGAACGCTGTAGACGATGCCCTGCAACAGACAAAAAGGAGCATGACCCATATTAAAGTCCTTAAGCCAGATCTCCAATAAACCGTACATTCAACGCAGAGTATTCTACAGCCGCCGTTCCTTTCGTTCCCAAACATTCTCTAGACCCACTCAATCAGGGTTTTCCTCAGGTTCTTCTCCTTGGTACTCATTCCAGGGTACATCATTTACTTTCCAAACCTCACCGCATTGAGGTTTCAGCCGAGGCAAGGGTAGAGGTAGGAGCACAGCCACTAGAGGCTCCTAAACCACACCAATAAATGAAATAAATGACTTAACTGTCAGGGTCCCCTCCCATGCATCTCCAGTAGGAGAATACTTTATGGGTCCCAAAACATGTTGTCTGTATGTCACCCCTTCCCAACCCCGATTTAATTAGAACAATTACAGTCCTGATGCCTCTGCATTTGTGCCTTTAGCAAAGACGTTTTCGTTCTTGAGTTGCCTCTGTTTCCGTGTTTTCTGGTGGAGGTGCCAGTGACAGGCCCACTCACTTGAGTCAGCCCACTTCCATTCCATTCCTGACCATGAAGGTGACAGATACTCATCTAGTCCTTTGTCTATTTTTGTCCTTCCTATCGTAGCAATGGGATATGATCAGCCGTGTCTGTTTTTTACCCTCTTGTGTATGTAACCCCATCTCCTTCTGTATCCATCTTAGAACCCACTATTCGAGGGGATTGGGTCCTCCGACGTATTCATATCTATGACAGTAATCGCCACAGCTGTGCTGCTTCGGAAAATCTTTCGGCGTCTGCGTCCTGCGTCAATGACATCGATACGCCGCCCTCGAGGACCTCCTCCGACGGCCGACGTCACTGGATGTTATAAATTGGACGCACGACGCCCGTAGCCTCAGTTCTGTTTTTTCCGCGAACGTGTTTGCTTAGGAGATCTCGGCACGCCTCAACTCTTTGGAGTTTGTTATTTTGGTTCTTCGAACCTGTTCATTTGTGAAGTTTAAGTCTTCAAGATGTCTACATCTTCTTCCACCCCATGTCCGGGCTTCAAGAAGTGCGGGGACTGCGGGTCCAAGACGCCTGCCTCTGGTGCCTCGGGGAGGTCCATGACACCGATGATTGTGTTGACTGCCAGTCGCTTAGGTCCAAAGCCTTGCGGGAGTGCAAGAAGAAGCTGTCGGTCGGTAAGGTGTCCAAGCCCCGGAAGGCGAGGTCCACTGGGCTTTCGACGGACGATTCAAGGGGCGACTCTCTGCATCGTAGTCATACATCTAGGGGGCCCGGTCCCAGAGTGGGTCCCGACACTCCTCTGCCTCTTCGAGGCACTCCCGGAAGTGCTGTCATCGGTCGCCTTCCCCGTCCTCATCTGAGTACTCCGCCCGTTGGTGGGTTTCTTATCCCACCAAGCGTTCCTCTCTGGAGGAGCTCGGGTGGTCGGCACAATTCGCGGGAGAGGTCCCGCTCGGACAAGGGGAATCGTTCTAGTCATGCCCGTTCCAGGTCCCGGTCCTCGATGCGCTCGAGCCCGTGTGCAACTGTGAAGTCTTCAAAGAAGACGTCGACGCCGGTGGCGCCGAGGTCATCGACTGACTCTCTCGAAGCTCCGCCTCCGAGGAAGTCGTCGACGCCATCGGCGGCCAGGCTGTCGAAGGATACGCTCGGGGCTCCGCCCTCGAGGCCTGTATCAAGGCCGTCGATGCTGTCGGCGCTGCAGTCGACGTCAACACCATTTCATTCAACGCCCTCGACGACTTTTGAGGCTCTGGTGTCAGAGCTACCCCGTAGCACGGGGGAACCCCCTAGAACGGCTCTGGCCAAGGTAAAACATGTCTTTCTCCCTTATTCAGTGCCCACTTTCCAGCCTATGGATTATATTTCCGAGGTGGAAGAGGGTTCTGAAGATGGGTTGGTTCCTGACACGGTACCAGATGAGATTATTTCTGGTCCTAGCCAGATTGAGGACCTGAGTCAGTCACTGCATGACGCCAGTGATCTGGACACCTCTCCGGAGGTGGAGTTCTGTAGGCCTGAGCCTGGCACCCATGCCGAGTCATCGTACTGGCGCCTTACGTCGAAGGTCACTGACTACTTGGGGTGGTTGGCGCCCCCAATTGTTTTTGTGCAGGATTACCTGACGGATATCCTCGACCAGGGTCCACCCACTCACCCGGTACTGCCATTCCATATGGCTCTGCAAAGAAGGGCGGCAGCGGCTTGGACTCAGTGGGCAAGTCTTTGCAGAGTAAATACCGCCCAGCCAGTAGTGACCCCGGCTACTTGACCACACACCCCA
Source organism: Ambystoma mexicanum (assembly GCF_040938575.1). NCBI lineage: Eukaryota > Metazoa > Chordata > Amphibia > Caudata > Ambystomatidae > Ambystoma > Ambystoma mexicanum. Next base: position 900,787,581 of record NC_090931.1, on the reverse strand, counting down.
CTCCGGAGAGTTTGGTGGTGCAGGCGGCTACGGCCCCAGCTAAGTAGGCGTCGTATCCTACCATCCCTCCTGATAGGGACGACAAGCGTTTTGATGGATGGGCGAAGAAAGTGTTTTCTTCAGGGGGTATGACTCTTCAGGTGGCCAACTCCGTATGTGCCTTGTCGCGTTTCACGCACACTCTGTGGAAATGTTTCCTTAGCGGCTGAACAGATTCCCGAAGGGGATGAACGGGATGGTTTTCTTGCTATTATTCAGGATGGCAAGGATGCCATGTGTGAGTCCGTTCAGTCGGGGTTGGACATGGCAGACTGAATCAGCCGCTCCATGGCGGCGAGCACCGTAATATGCAGGTTTGCGTGGTTGAGGAAGTCAGGGTTTGCTCCTGATGTGCAAGCCAGGCTCCTCAATATGCCCTTTGATGGTGAACATCTTTTTGGCAGCAAGGCTGACGAGAGCCTTGAGAGGTTGCAGACCTCCAAAGCTGTAGCGAAGTCGTTGGGCGCTGCAGTTCGCCAACCTCTGCCTTTTCGTCCTAGGGTACAGCAATGAGGGGAGGTTCCTTTCGTTATTACTCATCCTTTAGTAAAGCGAGAAGAGCTGCAAGTCAAAGGGGCAACCGTAGGAGTGCCAGAGGTGGAAAACAAGGTACTCGAGGTGCCAAGGCTGCGCGAGTAGTTGCCTCTTTGCCCTCAGGCAACGCCGCAGCCGCTTCTGCTCAGTCATGAGGCCCATGCTTCACCGGTTGGGGGAAGGCATCCGCTGCATCTTGTAGAATGGCGTGCCATTACTTCAGATGTGTGGGTTCTGGAGATCATAGCCCACGGCTACAGTCTTCCTTTCCGGCAGAGGACTCACGACAATCCCCCAGGGAATCTCTCTTTGAAGAGTCTGGATCCTCTCCTTGCGCAGGAAATTCAATCCCTGCTGGAGAAAGGCGCCATAGAACTGGTGCCTGTAGCGGAGAGGAACAAGGGATGGTATTCCCCTTATTTTTTGATTTCGAGGAAAGACGGGGGATTGAGACCCACCATGGAATTGCGCGGTTTGAACAAACTCCTCCGGAAGGACAAGTTCTCTCTCTCAAGTCCTCCAGGCCCTTCAACTTCAGGACTGGTTGGTGTCTCTCGACCTCAAGGACGCTTATTTTCATGTGCCGATCCATCCCAAGCACAAGAAGTACCTGAGGTTTGCGGATGGCGACTCCCACTTTCAGTTTTGGGTCCTGCCGTTCCGATTGACCTCCGCCCCGAGGGTTTTCACAAAGCTCATGGTGGTGGTGGCAGCGTATCTCAGGAAAGGGGGGATTCACGTCGACCCCTACCTGGACGATTGGTTGATCAGGGCGCGCTCTCCCGAGCAAGTCCTGGATCATCTGTCCGTCACCTGCCACTCCCTCCACATGCTGGGCTTCTCCCTCAACTTAAAGAAGTCCCACTTGACGCCAACTCGGAGGCTCCAGTATATCGGTGCTGTGCTCGACACATCCCTGGGACAGTGTTTTCCTCCCCAGGTGAGGGCTTATCACATTCAGCAGATGGTGCACAAGTTTCAGCTTGCCCAGAGTCTCCCAACGTTCGTGTTCTTGAGATTGCTCAGCCTCATGGCATCCTGCATTCTTCTGGTGCCAGAGCACAGGTTGCGGATGAGATCTTTGCAATGGGCACTCAAGCTCCAGTGGTCTCAGTCCTCCGGCAGGATGTCGGACTCCGTTCAGGTGCTGTCCTCGGTCGCCCAGGACCTTCTGTGGTGGGCCGTCGAAGACCATCTAATGAAGGGGGCTCCATTTTGGCTACCCTGGCCGGAGGTGACGATCGTGATGGACGCATCCCTCATGGGATGGGGAGCTCATGCCAACGAGTTGACAGTCTGCGGTCGTTGGTCTCCGTCGGAGTCCAGACTCCATATCAATCTGTTGGAGCTGAGGGCCGTCAGGCTAGCCCTAAAGGCGTTTCTGCCGACTGTGCGAGGGAGGAATGTCCTGATCCTGACGGATAACACGGTGGCCATGCACTACCTCAACAAAAAGGGGGGGCAGGGTCACTTCCTCTGTGCAGGGAGGCGATGCTGCTCTGGTTCTGGGCAATCCAGCAGGAAGTTTCGATCTCGGCAGTTCATCTGGCCGGAGACGAAAACGAGACGGCGGATGCTCTGAGCAGGCAGAGCATGATCTCTCACGAGTGGGAGTTGGCTCAGGAGATTCTTCTGAAGATCTTCGCCCTTTGGAGGACCCCTCAAGTGGATCTCTTCGCCTCCAGTGTCAACCGGAAGTGCGAGAGGTTCTGCTTGCGGGAAGTTCCTCCAGAAGGAGCCTTAGGAGACGCGTTCCTGGTGGAGTGGTCATTCCCACTGCTGTACGCGTTTCCTCCAGTCCCCGTCATCCCGCAAGTACTGCGGAGGTAACGGAGGTTTGGTTCCCGGATGATCATCATTGCTCCGGCATGGGCCCGGAGGACGTGGTACCCAGACTTTCTCGACTTGTCCATCTGCCCTCCACCTCGTCTTCCCTATCGAGATGATCTGCTCTCACGGGAGGGGGGCGGGGATCGGGTTCTCCATCCAGAGGTCAGATCCCTCAACCTTCACGCTTGGTTTCTGAAAGGTTGAGGTATAAGGATTGGGGCCTCCCTGAAGACGTGATGGAGGTGTTGCTCTCGGCCAGACGGCCAGCAACAAAGTCCCTGTACCGTTGCCGTTGGCGCAAGTTCTGCAACTGGTGCAGGGTTAAAAATGTGGATCCTTTTGCGTGTGACATTCCCATGGTTCTGTCTTTTTTGGTTTCTTTGGCCCACAGGGGTTTACAAGTGGGTACCTTTAAAGGTTACCTGGCGGCGCTGTCCATATTTAAGCACTCGTCCGAAGAGTGTTCCTATTTTAAAATTCCTTTAATTTCTCAGTTTCTGAAAGGGCTCACTGATGTGTTCCCTCTGTCACCTTTCCAGGTGGCCGGTTGGGATTTGAACCTTGTTTCAAGTTTGTGATGGGTGCTCCATTTGAGCCTTTGCATTCATGCCCTTTGAGACTGTTAACTCTGAAAACTGTATGTTTGGTTGCGGTCGCTTCCGCTCGCAGAGTGAGTGAGTTACAGGCACTTTCAGTTAAGCCACCCTTCACTGTGTTTCATAAGGACAGGGTTGTCCTTAGAGTTCGTCCTTCCTTTCTTCCGAAGGTGGTGTCGGAATTTCATTTAGGCCAGAAGGTTGTTCTTCCGGCGTTTTATCCTCCTCCACATCCTGGTAAGGAAGAGGACAGGCTTTATATGCTTGATCCTAGTAGAGCGTTAAGCTTTTAAATTTCACGCATGTCCCGGGTCAGAGTGGACGATCAACTCTTCATTGGTTATGCTGGAAAGTGTTTGGGACAGGCTGTGACGAAACAGACTTTGTCTCACTGGATTATTCTGGCTATTTCCGAGTGTTACTGCTTGGCGGGTAAGGACCCACCGGTCGGCTTGTGGGCCCATTCTGCCAGAGGTATGGCTGCCTCTACTGCCCTACAGAGGGGTGTTACTATTCGTAACATCTGTGATGCAGCCACCTGGGCTTTGGTAAATACTTTTTTATCTCAATACTCCCGATTCCATCCGTGGGCAGGATCTGGCCTTTGGCAAGGCGGTCCTTTACTCCGCAATTTGATTGGGCATTCTAAATTTCTGTTTTCTAAATTCTTTTCCCACCTCCTTGCATTGGTACTGCTTTGGGAGTCTGTCACAGATATGGAATACGGTGGAGGACCCAATCCCCCCGAAGAACAAGTTACTCTCTTACCTGGTAACGTTCTTTCGATGGGATGGTCCAACGACGTATTCCATATCGCTCCCTCCCTGCCTTCCCCGCTACAGAATTTCTTATGCGATTGCAGCTTGTTTCCGCAAGGCTTTGTGTGTCAGACTGGCAGAAGACTGGTGCCACACGTTCTGGGAAAAAACTACAACTGAGGCTACGGGCGTCGTGCGTCCTACTTATAACATCCAGTGACGTCGGCCGTCGGAGGAGGTCCTCGAGGGCGGCGTATCGACGTCATCGACGCAGACGCCGAAGATTTTCCGAAGCAGCACAGCTGTGGTGATTATGTCATAGATCTGGAATACGTCGTCGGACCATCCCATCGAAAGAATGTTACCAGGTAAGAGAGTAACTTGTTCTTCTTCATAATTCCTCTCCTGGACCTTGCTTTCTCAACCTTCAGGATTTTTGTCTTTTCTCATCCTCTGACTAGGCACTTGCTAGATCAGACCTCAGGACGACTGTCATCAAACTGCTTGTTACATTGCTTCTCAGACCTTTCGTCTTAGGTGCTTTCCACTTGGGAATATTCTGTACTTGGAAAATACCTTAGGGCTCAGGTGTGTTATCTGGTCTTCAATCAGACCACCTCCTGCAGGTCTCGTTGCAGACCTACTCTTTTTGCTTCCCTCGTGGAGTTTTTTGTTTGACACATGAAAGGTCAACCATGAATCTCTTCTACTTCCAGCTGGTTGAGATGGGTGTATACACCCTTGTGTAACCTACACCCTCCCCATGTACCCACCACATGTTCTGTACCTGATGGAGACTGACCGCTACTATGTAACGCTAGCTCTATGATGACTGTTTGGCTGTGCATTGTCTGTATTTGTTATTGTCTCACCCTGTGGTGCCATGTTCTGTAAATGTGTATCTTCTGTAACTAAGCTGTAAACCTACTTGTTCTCATGCGCCCTGCTACCTCCGGGTCCGGTGCGCATAATAAATAAATAAATAAACAAACATATTCCCCCCTGTTCCCCCTTCCCCAAGTCCTTGTCAGGTAGACCGTTTTCATAGCCCTCCTGTCACAGGCCAGTTTCTCATTCCTCCAACTTGGTTTCGCGGGTAAAGGGTATGTGGCGCCGCACCACTCGCTTGTTACCACTAGGTGAGGTTTTTGGCGCTTAAGTCCTGGCTCTGTACACTCTGTCAGGATCCTCCTATCAAGCTTGTAGGAATGAAGTATTGTCCTGCAGTTGCTTAGGCTCCACCAGCTTTCACCCCACTTGGTTAATTCACCACCTTCCAGCTCCTTTTTATCACAGCAGCTTGTTTGCACAGGTCTGTCTCTTCCAGGACACTCTTCTGTTGGGCTTTCATCACCCTCATTATATTCTGACAGCAAACTTTGCACCTCCCTTCCATAAGTAATTCACCCTGAGAGTTTGAGTCCAGAACCTGGATTGACTCCCTTTCCCAAGCTACTCCAAATGCTGGCCTGGGAATTGCATTTGTCAGTGGATTGGCTGACCATGGGATTCCCAAAATTACCCCATTAGAACTATTAAGGTGGTAAATCTAGGTGCGACTGTCAGCTATGTGCCATCTTGGATTTTGTTGGTGCATGGAACATAAAGCAGCACAGTTCCACTTTCTCGTTGAAGTGTCCCGTTCTGCTGTTCAGGGGAACTTCGGGAGATGGCCCACTGCTCTTTCCTGCTTCAATTTTCCGCCTGGTAGCCCCTCCCTCCCAACCTTCCTTCTATGAATGTTGAGTGCTCTGCAGTCTTACGTTTTGGTCTTTCTTCATCACATGGGTCTTGCTGTGATTTCAGAACACCACAAGTTTGCAATCTGGCTCAAACCATTTTACTCTCCTCCTGGTAGTCTTGTAGCCTGCATTCTTCCTCTGACCTGTTGCTTAATTGTGTAACTTGTACTTAACTTGGAGTCCATTTATTCTCAGAATGGTCCTGATGTCATCCTTTGAATTGTAGTATGTCCCTTTTGGCTTGGGTGTCTCATGGCAAGTTGGGAACATACCACAACATGTTGTTGCTGGACTGCAGGATCCCACCTATGCCACCCTCATGGAGGAACTTTTGGCAGCGTCTCGTCCAGTCCTGTCCATAGTGGTCCTCTTCCCCTTTATGTGTAAGTATCGGGAGCCCTTGGAATCCCCACACCGATCTCCACACCTCCTGTGGGAAGGGATTGGTTTGCTGTTATATTCAGCATTTATGAATATGAATGAAAATCTCTTGATGAGGAAGGAAGCGCTTGTAATCCCTGTTCTCCCCTTCATGGGTACCCTAATTTCAGCGAAAGAACAGAATTTCCTACCCCTGTGATATGCAAAAAAATGAACTGTTGCTGATGTGCATGATGGGTTGCAAGGTGCCTGTATGCCTTAAAGTGAGAATTTGATTTACATGTTTAACATGATTCCCTGTGCTTCTGTGTTTTTTCATCTGTTTTATTTGATGTGGGTAAACGGTCATGTAAATTATCAGTGATGTCATTTTGGAGTGAAATTGACAAAAATATAGAGCCAGATAGTCAAAGTTAATATTTTGATCTTTTATTATTGCCAGGATGCGCACATTGACGTAAATAAATCTAGGTTTATGAAAGTATTTAAAATAGCACTGTTAAGGTGGATTTTTTTACTCTGTTGCTAGGGACTAGATTAATGCACCTGCTTGGTTTAGCAGGTGTTTATTTTGTCTTCCTGACTTTTCACTTGTTGGAATGGGCAGAAAAGTCAAGGTAACAGTACGTTGGGATATGATCTAGTTTTAAGGTACAGTCCGTTTTTAGTAAGGGTCACAGGCAATGTTCCATCTAATTTATTTTGCTTGTGTGCGTAAATTAAATGCTTGTGTGCACATTTTGGTTGTCAGGTACGCAACAGAGTGTTGCATTGAGTTGGTTACTTTGAATTACCATGCAAGCGAGAAGATTGAGCAAGCACATATGTGAAGGGGGTGGGGCATTGAGTGGTCTGTTCTTTCCCCCAATATCTCTCTTTAAAACTAGTATAAAATATATTTTGCCACATAGATTTTATACTGTGCAAAATCACCACTGTAGTGGTTTCGCAGCACCAAGACATAAAATTAATACACTCCAACAGAGAAAACCGAAGAGGAGGTGGAATCACATTCATGCACAAAGAACACAACCAAGCTGCTCCACTCAACCGACGTAGAAGACTGTGAATCCCTCCTCATTAAGATCAAACTCAACTACGAAACCAATATTGTATTCCTCCTGATCTACAGACCACCATGTTACAACTCCCACTTTTGCAACAAAACTAGCAGACTCTGCTGCCATTTTATCAACCTACCACGACAACCTTGTCATACTGGGAGACTGCAACATATGGTTCGAAAAACAAAACCACAGCAAACTCACTCTGAGCACTGCTGGAAACATTGCATTTCAAGCAAATAGTAAATGGATCCACCCACAACGCCGGACAACCTTAGACGCAATCTTCTGCAGAGAAGGACTATGCGCATCTGTGCCTCCTACACCGATGGTATGGAGCGACATCACACTCCAAACCTGCCGAGTGACCGAAAAGGAAATACTCCATGCCAGCAAGAAAAGAAACTGAAGAACCAAGACCTGGAGGCCTTAACAAACCTACTAGACTAGACACTACCAAGCAACACAGACCCCATAGAAACAACTCTAGATGCAGCAGAAAACACACTCAACACCTCTTATCACCAAGGCCCTAGACCACCTGGCACCAGTAAAACCTTTCAAAGCCGCACCAAAAAAATTGGTCGCAAAATGGTTCACAGAAGAACTGAAAGAACTCAATAAAAACAACCACAAAATGGAAATAAAATTGAGAGAACAATACAACCGGCAAGACAAAATAAAATGCCTATGACAGCTCAGACGATATAAATAAACAGTTCTCAAAGCCAAAAAAGATTACGGCACAAGAATTTAACCAGCAAACAATCCACAGAATGAACGCTTCAAAATCAACAGAAATAAAAAAAAGCGTATCTTGCAAGAACTGTCATCCCGACACAAGCACTTCGTGACAACAGAACTAACCACCTGAGATCAAAAATAGAAACAATCCAGCAGACCAACATAACCCAGGCTAACATAACCGCTATACCACAGACAAGGCAAAACACAGACTAAAGCAAAACTCTCCTGCCTACAACCAATCACAGAAGAAACCTTTGCCACTCTGATCAAGGACATCAGCCTTGCAGCATCCCCAAGGGAACCCTGCCCTCCTGACATCTTCAAAGAAATCCTCAACCTCCGAACCCCAGTGATAAGCTTCTGGAACCTAATGAACCTATCACTCAAAAAAGGAATTGTACCATCTACATTCAAATCTGCATATATCAAACCACCGATAAAAAAATGGAATCAGAAGTGCAGAATACGTTCGCAACCATAGACAGAAATCCAACCTGCCCTACCCACCGAAAATCCTGGAGAAACATGTGTACAAGATCCAACGTAAATATGTCGAAACAAACTGAATACTCGATTGGTCACACGTTGGCTTCAGAATCAGCACTCCTATCGATATGGGACAAGCTGAAAATAAACACAGATGACAATGTCCAATTGGCCCTTATACTATTGGACATATCCGTGACTTTTGACACAATCAGCCACGCCACACTAATAAAAAGACTATTGCAATGTGGCGTACAGGAATCCACACTAAAGTGGCTTTCCTCACAAACCGAACCAAAAGAACCTACCTACCACTGTTCATCTCAAACACTGAAAATAAATCCTACTGAGTGTCCACAGGGTTCCAGTCTGTCTCCCCGGCTTTTCAACATCTACAAGATCAAGCGACGACCCACAAATACAGACAAAACATCATGAAAAACAGAAATTCGGAGGAACTGCGTTCTCGCGTCCAATTGCAAACCTCGAACACCATGCCCAAAGAAATTAGAACCACAGAAGACCACATTGGCTTCAGGAAACTACTCAAAACCTGTTTATTCAACAGACAATGACAACCGCAAAGGGACATCAGCAACAATAACATCACAGAACAAAAAGAAATGCACTAAGGGACACCGTCACAGATAACAGCAGTAATAGCTTAGAGGACCAGAACACTGGACCACCCTCGCCTCCTTCCCGCACCCCAGCCATGCCCAACAACTAGAAACAACTAGACTGAGCTACACAAGTAGGCTGCCCAACCAACTGACAGATTTTAGGAATGGCACCACACCCAATTATACTCATAGCAAACTCACAGGTAAACCACTAAAATCCTAGCATCCGCACAACCGGCCCACCCACAACTAAGGCTACTGTGACCTGCCCACCCATAACCAGGGCTGCCCGACAGAGCACCCACCCCACTATATTTAGAACTCTTGCTGTGCAGCCTTTTGCGAACCGACCGGACATCCTGCCCACATCCAACAGCCACAACTAACTTGGACGAACGACCAGGAACACACAAGGTTCAAACACCCACGTGTGACCATAACCGCAAGGGAAGTCCGCTCAGACCTAGAGAGGAGGCGAGATGGGCCGACAAACTGCAGCCAATAATGTTCATAGATACCATTAAGCAGCAACCAAAGAGTCACACCAGATGCTCCACCAAACCGACTGACTAACCCACTTCCCCTGCCTGCTATTGCAACATAACCAATGCCACTACACCAGACCATGGGCTAGCCACACCACACACAAACACACCAAGAATCAATTTAATGTTCACACCCTACCATCTCTGAGATTCTCAAAGCACACCTACAGGGAACCCCGACACATAGTCCATAAAACAGTCAACAAAAGAAGTACACACCAACACAATCGATAGTCATACACCAACAGCCACCTGCAACTCTGGACCCCTTATGGGCACAACTAACCAGTCCACCCCAAAATCACATGACACACGCACACACCAACACCAACACACATCCGAGGCACTGAGTCTTACCCATATGGTTACAACACCTCGGGCCTACCAAACCAAATCCCACATGCAAAACAACACACAGACACCAGTTGCTCCTGATTCTGAACCTATACTTTCATCCTATCCTCACTAACACCGCCAGATCCCCTCTCTTGCAGAACCTCGTGAGCGCCTGGTGACTGCCCATGGGTGGTAGTGGTGCATGGTATAAATCAACATAACATAACTTGTTCTGGTGTTGGCATATTGTAACTCTGCAAGGGATATCCAGATCGTGCTCTGTGCTGAGGGGTGGGATAATAAGGGTACAGCATTAGAAAAGTGTTTGGAAATATATTCTATAGTTAAGTGTAATCTCTAAGGTATGGGAGCACCCGGCACAGATGAGTGAGGTGTTAACTTTAAAAAATAAATATACTGATCTTGCAGTAGTAATTATGTACATGCTTACTTTGTCTGAATTTGAAAAGTTTTAGGGTGCATGATATTAGCAGAAGCCAACAACCATACAATCTGAAAATACATATATTTTCCTAAACAATAGTTGATGATTCGTTAAATGTGGCGACATTGGGATTTTTTCTTTTTTCCAAATCCAAAGTGGCAAAACATAGGACGAAGTTGTTGGGAGAAGCTCAGGAGCAACACCACTGGTGTAAAGTGGTGTTGAACACCTCTTGAATCAGGCCGTCTCTCAGTGGCATACTTTTATGGCCATATTCTATGGGACAGATGCAATGGGAAGGAATAGTCTTTATTTTCTGACCATATACTGAAATATATTCTCAGAATAAAGTCTCAGCACAGTTCAGGGTTGCTGTACAGGGATTGTTTGTTACATGTCATCATTTTGTGGTGGCAATCATGTATCTTGCTTGTATAGTGCTTAATGCCACAGGAAGGCCACCTCACTGAGTGTGAGGATTGGGGAGGGGAATATTAGATGCAAGCCAACAACATAAGTGCCAGTGCACCCAAAGTTCTACGCTTATGGTCCCTCTGGCTCAAACGGCAGTTCTAGATAAGGGATAAGTGGGTGATGCTGCAGAAACCTCTGTTAAGATGACTTTCAGAAAGCAAGGTCGCTGTTGACAATACAGCCTTGAGATTCGTGCCAGAGCAGTCACTGGGTCCAGTCTGAATATAAACAATGATTCCTCTGAGATCCTTTTGAGGTTGTGGAGACTGGACCCCTGTTACATGGTGTAGGAGTCCACTGGGAATAATCTGATTGCAGATCACATATTCTCTCACTGTACAGCTAGGTGGGTAACATAGGGTCCCAAAGAATTGCTGCCTGCTCCACAAATTGTTTTCCTTTTTAATTTTAGTCATGGTGAACAACGTAAACTCCGAATACTATGAGGTGAACACCATACATCTGAGGATAAACCACGTGTCTCATCAATAATTGAATAAATACAGTTTAAATACAAAACTGCATAGTGAGCAGAGATTCTGCATGTTTACGCTTCTGCGCTCCCATTTGTGACTCATACAGACTTGACTGTAGCATTTTCCCTGATTTTGTTTGTGCTTTGCATATGCACTATTACACTATACATTGTGACACAGGGCACTAGATGTATAGTCATATCTCCTGCATAGGCCCCGTTTCTGCTGCACTGCCTCTGCATACATTACATTCATTGCCCCCTGAGTTAAGGCAGTTCTAGTGGCGTCTTGTCAAAAAAAGAGGGCTTATACTAAAGAACCTAATCCTTACTACTAAGTTACAAAAATAGTGTGGGATAATGTTCACTAGAAAAGAAAGACGTGTTCACAAAATGATAAGCCAGGATGGTATGACTGGGTCTCCCTTACCCACGTTTTTAGCACAGGACAAGGCGTGACTTCTGAGCACAGCACACTCCTGGGCCTCTCCAGCACGAGGCTCACAATTTCAGTTCAGCAATACCAGAACCTTCAGTGGCCTCAGTCTCATCTCTGCAAAGTCTCTTGCCTTAGAAGGCCTGATGGATCAAAACAACAAACAAACAAAAGTCCCTTTGGTAATCTTGTACCTTGGCCGATTGCTTTTTCGCCCCTTGTACCTCCCACGGCCGGGCTCGGGTCCTTCTTGCAACTTGGACCTCCCTCTGTTGGGTTGACTACGGCCTTTCAAAATACAGACTTGTAATATTCAAGAGTCTTAATGTCTTTCTAAAAAACTTCTCACTGTGGCCGACCCTCAGCCAGGTTCACTCTTGTCAAAACAATGTTCACAGGTGTATTACTCTTCACCCCAACTCACAGGCATCCCTCAGCCGGGTTCGCGTTTGCCAAATACACAGTTCACTTTACTTTATCATAATGTATAATTTGCTCTCATTAGCTTTCCCTTTGGCATCCCTATGCTGGGTTCACATAGTCATCTTTAACACAGTTTGAGTTTCTAACACAGTTCGTGATTTGCTTCATCTCATCAGAAAGCGTGGGTTCCCTTTTCCTAGCTTTCTTTGGGCATTCCTCTGTTGGGTTCATACTTCCCTTATTCCATAATATTCATAATCTTCTCAGAAAGCGGGGCTTCCCTTTTAATCGTACAAGGGATTTGATGTGACTTTTGCGGCGTCTGACCACTCTGCAGCTGTCCCTTCTCTGGGCTTTCCCAAAAGTTCAAACACACACAAGTTCTTTGCTCCCAAGTTCTTGCGTTCATCTAATTTTGCCACTTGCAACCTTGGGTTCAACACAATTCGGTTTGCTACCAGCTTCCTCCGACTCAGATTGTGCTGAGTCCATTGGCTTGTCTTGCTTATGGAGTCAAGGACGGTACCACGGTAGCCAGCATGCCTTCCCTCCTGTGTTATCAATGCGGGAGGCCCCCGCACACCTATGACATCTGTTACTCGACACTTCAGCTGTACTTCCCAGTCTTGTAGTTCCCTTTTTGGCGGCTTTACAGGTCTGAGTTGAAAACGGCAAGTGCAGTTCCCCCTTCATCGTCCCTCCAGGTCTCACCACCTTTCTCCTCCGTTTGAACTGCCGGTTCTGTGTAGTTGTTTCCTCGTGCGTTGGCCTTGCTCGTAGTGTACTTTCATGCTCCGTCTTTTATCCCTGTGGGGAAGGTAAAGGGCTGTCAGGTGTGCGTGGTTGTCACTTGCCTGACTCTGCCTGACCCATGTGTTGGGACATGTCCGGTAAACAGCTCTGGTGTTAGTCCGTTGTCTGTTACTGTGTAAGAAAGTGTTTGTGTCGGAAAGGGGGGGGGGTACAGCTTCTAAATATCCTACAAGGTAGGATTTGAAAAAGGTGTTGCAAGGAAAGAGGTACTGCGTCTCGCCTGTCGCTGTCCCAACTCCACTCCCCGAAGACCCCACTTGTCCACCCCCAGGAACTGGATCCAATAGTGATGGCTGTGTCCTGGCCACCTGGATGACAGATCCCCGGGGACTAGTAAGTGACACCATCAGGTTTCTCACAGTGGCCATGAGGAAACGGTTGGCTAACCCGCCTTCGTCATGTTCAGTCCCTCCGGACAGCAAGGGAAAGTAGATGAACACCATGGGAAGGAAGGTGATTTACACCGCAGCATCCACCATCAAGGCGGCCAATGCACTGGCGATCCTAGCCAGGTACCACAGGGAACTGTGGTACAATCTAGGTCCGATTTTGGAGTTCCTCCTCGACGATAAGATGATGGAGGCAATTGCTCTTGGAGGGGGAGGTAGAGTCAGATCACGCCATCACAGTGGCACTGGACGTTGCTGACACAGGATTCCGGCAGATGGGGAACGGTATCTGCTTTCATCGCCAAGGCTGGATGAAGGCCACAGATTTACGCCACGAGGTCCAAGCAGAGGTGCTAGACATGCCTTTCGATGGAGATAACCTTTTCAGGAAGGTCGTGGCAGAGTCCCTACAGGCCATCAAGGCGGATAAGGAGATGGCCTGTTCCCTGGGCACCCTCGAGCAGCAGCGCTCTTCTTTTCGCTCCTCCAGAGGAAAGTCGAGCAGGTCTTCCAAAGGTTTCTCCTCATCGTACTGTCAGCCTTCCAGATCGACGACTCAGGAAGTTTACATAGGCTGTTCCCAGGCCTACGGTGACGGAGGACAGCGTCGCCGTCCCTCACAGGGCAGGGCGCAAGTGCTGAAGCAATCCTGAACCTCCCAGGACGTTGGGCAACTACCCGTGCACCCTGGTGGGAGGCCGGCTGACTAGGTTCATCAGTGAGTGGGAAAGATCACCACCGACAGATGGGTGTTGGGCGCTCTCGCCCAAGGACATACCCTGGAGTTTCAGCGCAGGTGCCTGCGGCTCCCTCTGGTGGCCCGTCAGGAGCAGCACATCCCTGAGCTCTCGGAGGAGGTACGGCCCATGCTGCGAAAAGGGGCGATAAAGCTAGTTCCCCACCGCAGTCTATTCCAGATACTTTTTGGCCAGCAAGAAGACAGGGGGCTGGAGGCCCATTCTAGACCTACGACATCTGAACAAATACCTCAGGTCCCAAAAATTCAGGATGGTCACATTGCAACATGTGCTCGGCCAACTGGAAAGGGGAGACTTCTTGACGTTGCTGGACCTGGAGGACGCCCACTTCCACGTCCCCATTCACAGGAAACACTGAACCTTTCTACGTTTCGTAGTGCAGGCACTGCACTAGCAGTTCAAGGCCATATCTTTTGGCTTGAAGTCAGCCCCCATAGTGTTCAAGAAATGCCTGGCACCAGTTGTTAGGCAGAAACCTGTGCAGTTCACTTAGGGACCACTGCAAAAAGTTTAAGACTACAGGTGTTGGCAGTAAACCCAATTGGTAGCAGTCTGTACCACCCAGATTTACCTGGTAGCTGTGGCTAAGCAGTCAGACTTCTCTCAAGAAGAGTTAGGCAGTATATAGAGTATACACATTCGGTACAAAAATACAGTAGCACAAGCAAACACTGACCAGAGCTTGGGTATAAAAGTATATAATTATTTATTTAAAAACACACTTGTAAAAATACACTGGCACTAATATGTCTAGCAAGTTCAAACACAGTCACTAGAAATATATACACCTCCCTAATTAATTACTCGACAAGTCTTAGGAAAAAGAACACCACTTATTATCAATACAGAGGTGAGCGCTTAACCAAGATGGCAATCCAATAATTATTTAAAAAGGGAGGGAAAAGACAGAATTAGGAAAGCACACAATACCAACACTTTTAAAAGAACCACAGCAAGTCAAGAAAGGCTTGTGTAGAGCAAAAAGTTCATAGGCCAGGCCCACTCTTGGAGAGAGCAAGGCGGAATGTGCCCAACATCACACAGTTGAAGTACACTTTAAAAGTCTTCGCAGATAGTTCAAAAGGAGTTGGATCAGTTCAGAAAAGTTAGTTAACAGGTCCCAGGTCACCCCAGGATAGAGAGTCAAGGATTTACAGGACACCTTGAACAGTCTGTTGCAAGGGAGACCAGGTGGGACACAGTACCTGAAATGGTGAGAAAGCTCCAGCGGGGGCAGTTGTTCCTGGCAGCGGGTGCAAGTCAGTGCTTCGTCCAGGGGAAGAGAAGATTCCGACGTGGAGGAAAGCTGGAGGTCGTTGCACTGCCAGGGAAGAAACCAGCTGCAGAGTTTCCCAGTTAAAAGGTATTACCCTTTTATTCGCGGTAGTGGTGAAGCATGGCTATCCGGCCGCCAGGGTGCTTGGCATGGGCGATTCGACCATGAGACGACTCAGGAAGGCGAAAAGAGGGCGAACTGGTTAACCCCACCAGTTCAAAGGAAGAAGACTCTCCAGGATGAAGATCTTCTCTGTCGTCGGGAAGTGGTGAGTCGGTTCAGCAGGGCTCCACCGGTGGTGGTGGTGTTGCAGGTTGGCTCAGCTTCTCCCTCTTCGGATTCTTTAGGTCCTGTGGCGACTTCTGAAGTTCCATTCCCCAAAGCCCTGCATTTATGAAGAAAACCCCCATTCACCAGTCCTAGCTGTCACTCAAACATGCTAAGTGGTGAGCCAGGCGCCTCACCACTAGGCCAATCACACAAGAGTGCGACTTGAGTTGCCGAGGGAACTCAGTCCAGGGTGCCTATTCCCCCCTCCCACACATCCTGTAAACCCAGACAGAGTGTCACCACTTTTGGAGGCTTCTGTGCAGAAGCCCGCCAAAAGTGGAACAAAGGGCTCGACTTGGGTTGGAGTTACAGAGGCGAACACAAACGCCATTTTAAAACCGAGTCCTGGCAAAAAGACCCAATCGGGGAATAAATATTAAATGAATAACCCGGCGGTATCTTTAACATTGCACCAAAAAAGTGGTGCGTTTAAAATGAATGGGAAAATCCCATAGGAAATATTCCGGTGGAATATTTTGCGTGGTAACCACTGCCACCAGCCAGAAACTCGACAAGGGGGGACTGGACAGTGCCCCCTTGAAAAACAGACCCAGGGGCAATTGAATTACCCCTACCAGTACTTCCACAATATGATGGTTTGTACTGGTTCTGTTCACAATTTAAGACTAGTAAAGTCAATGGTGACTTTTCGTGTCCTGGGGGACAGTAGTCCGTCCCAGGGTATGGAGTCTATGGTTGGGGGTCACTATGTCACCCCTGTGTTACTACACTGAGGGCGCTGTGTAACACACTTACCAAAAACACATGAAGCCCTTTGGAGTAAAAGACCCCATAGCCCATAAAACACATTACAAAGTCAAAGGACATTCTCAAATCATGCCTAAGAGTGGGAGAAAGAGTCTCACTCTTAGCAGGAGAAAAAAATAAACCCCAAAAATCCAGAAAAGCTGCTGGGGGACTCACTAGGTTTGGGAAATTAGCCTATACAGAGAATTCTCCCTAACACAACGCGTCCTATCAGATTCCCACAGTGGTGGTGTGGGGTGTATTGTGTTCAAAGTAGGATTGAATGTCTGCAAGGATGTCTGCCCTAAATACAATATCCTGAAGGGCACGTGTTGATGGTAGGCGAGGGGACAGCCAAGGCCAGTGAGAGCAGGACCGGAGCATGATCCTACAGAGTACGGGCAAGTATAAATATGTCCACCGCTCTACCCAGCATTTCACTTGACAATAGGAGCATTTCGAAGGGATTGTGTCCTCCGACGTATTCCTTATCTTATCTTAGATAGAAATCCTTCAGCTTTGCTGGCCTCGGAAAATTTTTTCGCCAGAGGGCGCTGCGCGTCGATGATCGCCGAGTCGATGACCCTCGACGGCCTCCGTGCCGACGTCGACGTCATCCTGCCTATAAAGGCCGCGCGCAGCGTCCGTTGCTCAGTTCCGTTTTTCCGCGCTTCGTTGTGCCTCGGAACACCGTTGCTCAGTTCTCGTCAAAGATAACGTATATAATAACTACTATTTACCTCGATATCGATGGCATCCTCCTCCGACCCGACGACCCCTCGGTCCGGTTTCAAAAAGTGCCGAGACTGCGGGAAGAAAATGTCGTTGACGGACCCTCACAGGGTCTGTTTGTGGTGTCTGGGAATCACGCACCAGAGTTCGGAGTGTGAGGAATGCCTTTCCATGACGGCGAAAGCCTTGAAGGAGCGTAGGGGGAAGCTCGAGAGAGGTAGGTCAACTTTAACTTCCTCGAAAGCTTCTTCGGTAGAGTCGAGACGTTCGTCTCCTCACCATAAAAAACACTCTCGATCTAGATCACGAAGTGGCTCCCACCACTCGTCGACATCGAGACACTCGAAGAAGAGACGTAGGAGATCCCCTTCGTCATCTTCGTCGAGTTCTCCTGAGAGAGTTCATTGCCCCACAAAACGCAGCTCGCAAGCTGAGTGGGAGGAATTCAGGAAAAAGATGCTAAGCGTCTTCGAGAAAGCGGCCTCGTCCCCCTCGAAGACAGCTGAGGGTGATACCCCGGGTAAAAAACCCAAAAAATCTAAACGCCGCGAGTCGCAGTACCCGGCGGAAAAGTCAACCCGAAAGCGCCTCGAGCCATCGGGAGATAAAGCATCATCGACGCCATCGTCGAAAACTCCTTCGAAACAGAGGTCGGCGCCATCGACGCCGTTGTCGAAGGATTCATCGGCGCATCAGTCGATCGAGTCGACGCCGACGTCGACGCCGATATCGACGCCGGTGAAGGAAAGAACCACGGCTACTCCACAGCCAACGGTTAGACAAAAGACCTCCGACTCGACGCCGAGAACCTCGACGTCGTTCTCGAGCAGGACTCCGATCCTTTCGAGTTCTTCGAGGCCTAGTACACATTTCTCGACGCTTTTCACGGCGCCTTCGAGTACTTTCACGTCGGTGTCGACGACATCGACGTTTTCAAGGCCTGTGATGATGGCTCCTTCTGCATTGGAAATGGGGTTTATACCATTCCAAAAACCAATGTATCCCCCTTTAACCTCGATTTTTGAGGAAAGGGAGGATTCAGACCAAGATATTGATTTACAGAGGACCACATCACCAGAGCCAGAGACTTTCGCCTCTGAGGAAGGAAGATTAAAAAATCTTCAGGATGCACTTCAGGAAGCTAGTGGCTTGGACACTTCTCCTGAAGCAGAATTTATCAAACCAGACCCAGGAGAACATGCGGAGACTCCATATAGAGCTCTGATGTCTAGAATCATAGAATTTATGGGTTGGTCTGCACCTTCTCCTGCCTTTCAGCAGGATGACCTCACTGACATACTGGACAAGGGCCCACAGGAGGATCCTGTGGTTCCATTTCACTCTGCTCTACAGAGAAGGATTTTGACAAACTGGGAAACGCCAGAAATTATCCCGGCAGTAAATAAAAAACTGTCAACAAAATACAGGGTGGCTAGTTCTGACCCTGAATATTTGTCAAAACACCCTACTCCTGAGAGCTTGGTTGTACAGGCTGCAACCTCATCAGGCAGCACATCTGCATACCCCACTGCTCCGCAGGATAGGGATGACAAAAAGTATGATGCCATGGCTAAGAAGGTTTTTTCTGCCTGTAGCATGGCGTTAAAGTCTATTAACGCGACCTGTACGCTCGCTAGGTTCAGCCACACCCTTTGGGAGTGCGCTTCATCAGCGGCTGACTGCCTCCAAGAAGGAGAGGAAAGGGACGCATTTTTAAACATCATCAGGGATGGTAAAGATGCGATGTGCGAGACCCTACAAACTGGCCTAGATTCTGCTGACAGTATCAGCAGGGCCATGGCGGCAAGTACCACAATCCGCAGGCATGCGTGGTTGAGGAAGTCTGGTTTTGCCTCTGACGTGCAGACCAGGCTTTTGAATATGCCCTTTGACGGTTCTACCCTCTTTGGAAAGAAGGCGGATGACAGTTTGGAGAAACTGCAAACGTCCAAGGCAGCAGCCAAGTCATTGGGAGCTGCTATCCGTCAGAATACCTTTCGTCCTTCGGGATCATCGTGGAGAGGACGGTCCTTTCGTTACTATTCCTCATATGGAAGGGGCAGGGGACGACCGGCTCAAAGAGGCCAAGGAAGATTTACCCGTGGTGGACGGGGTAGGGGAAAGAAAGCCGCACCCGCAGGAGCAGGAGCCACTTTACCTTCGGCAACTGCATCAGCCGCTTCAAAACCACTCTGAGGTCTCCCCTCACAGAACACCAGTAGGGGGCAGGTTAACTCACCATCTGACGGAATGGCAGGCTATTACGTCAGATGCTTGGGCTCTGGAGACAGTGGCCCAAGGTTACTGCCTGCCCTTCCTACATATCCCTCAGAGTCATCCACCGGGGAACAACCCTTTGAAGCTTCCAGATCCGCTCCTCTTGCAGGAGGTTTTAGACCTGCTAGAGAAAGGTGCCATAGAACTGGTACCTGTAGCGGAAAGGAACAAGGGTTGGTACTCCCCCTACTTCATAATACCGAAGAAGGACGGAGGACTGAGACCCATCTTAGACTTACGGGAATTGAACAAATTCCTCCGAAAGGACAAGTTCAAGATGGTGACTCTCTCTCAGATCCTTCAGGCCCTCCAGCTTCAGGACTGGTTG
This sequence comes from Ambystoma mexicanum, assembly GCF_040938575.1. NCBI lineage: Eukaryota > Metazoa > Chordata > Amphibia > Caudata > Ambystomatidae > Ambystoma > Ambystoma mexicanum. Next base: position 900,767,997 of record NC_090931.1, on the reverse strand, counting down.
GTATCTCTAGACCTCCAGGACGCTTATTTCCATGTGCCGATCCATCCCAGGCACAGGAGATACCTGAGGTTCGCAATTGGCAGCTCTCATTATCAATTTCGAGTTCTGCCATTTGGGCTAACCTCCGCCCCGAGGGTCCTTACCAAGCTAATGTCGGTTGTGGCTGCAAGTCTAAGGAGGGAAGGGATTCATGTCTACCCTTACCTAGACGATTGGTTGATCAGAGCTGTATCTTCGGAACAGGCTCAGAGACAACTAGATTATGTTTGCCACTTCCTTCACAAGCTGGGCTTCTCCCTCAATTTAAAGAAGTCACAGATGATACCATCACAGAGACTCCAATTCATTGGAGCAGTCCTGGACACTTCCCTGGGAAAAGCCTTGCCACCAGAGGTGAGGGCTCGAGATATTCTGCAGATGGTCATCAGATTTCAGAATGCCCAATATCTCCCAGCCTACGATTTTCTGAGGTTGCTAGGCCTCATGGCATCCTGCATATTCCTCGTGCCGGAGGCTCGCCTGAGAATGAGATCCCTCCAGTGGGCACTGAGAACTCAGTGGTCACAGTTCTCAGGAAGGATGACAGATCTCCTTCGGATCCCGGTCAAAGTAGCCCGAGACCTTCAGTGGTGGGCCTGTCGGGAGAACATCCTGAAAGGAGAAATGTTTTGGCAACCATGGCCGGAGATAACAGTAGTCACGGATGCCTCACTCACGGGGTGGGGAGCTCACGCCAACGACTTGACCATCAGCGGTCGTTGGTCTCCATCGGAGTCCAGACTACATATCAACCTGTTGGAGCTGAGAGCCATCAGACTAGCGCTGAAGGCTTTTCTGCCGTCTGTACGGGGAAGAAACGTCCTAATAATGACGGACAATACAGTGGCCATGCACTACCTCAACAAAAGAGGAGGCGTAGGCTCACTACCACTGTGCAGAGAGGCGATGCAGCTCTGGTTTTGGGCAATTCAGGAAGGAATCTCTCTATCGGCAATTCACCTAGCCGGAGAGAAGAACTTGACAGCGGACGCTCTGAGCAGGCAGAGCACAGTCTCTCACGAGTGGGAGATAGCTCAGGAAGTCCTTCAAGAGATCTTTGCCCTTTGGGGAACCCCTCAAGTGGATCTGTTCGCCACCAGTATCAACAGGAAGTGCGACAGATTTTGCTCAAGGGAATTTCCCCCGAGAGGAGCTCTAGGAGATGCGTTCGTAGTGGACTGGGAGTTCCCACTTCTGTACGCGTTCCCTCCGGTCCCTGTCATTCCTCAAATGATCAGGAGGTTGAGAAGGTTTCGGAAGACCATGATCCTAATTGCCCCGGATTGGGCCAGGAGAACGTGGTACCCGGACCTTCTAGACATGTCCATCTGCCCTCCAATTCGACTGCCATACAGAGAGGATCTTCTCTCGCAGAAGGAAGGTCAGGTTCTCCATCCAGCCATCAAGACCCTCAACCTTCACGCTTGGTGTCTGAAAGGTTGAGGTACAAGGATTGGGACCTTCCGGATGATGTTATGGAGGTGTTGCTTTCGGCCAGAAGGCCGGCAACTAAAACTCTATACCGCTGCCGTTGGAACAAATTTTGCAGCTGGTGCAGAGAAAAGAATATTGAACCCTTTTCTTGTGGTACACCTATGGTGTTGTCATTCTTACTTTACCTGGCTAATTCAGGCCTACAGGTTGGCACAATTAAGGGCTATCTCGCAGCGCTATCAATCTTTAAGCGCACTGCAGAGGAGCCTTCATACTTCAAAATTCCATTGGTAATACAATACCTAAAAGGATTAACTAATGTTTATCCCCCGAAACCTTTTCAAGTTCCCTTATGGGATTTAAACCTAATTTTAAACTTCCTAAAGGGTGCCCCTTTTGAACCACTACACTCTTGTTCATTGAAGCTTCTCACCCTCAAAACTGTTTTGCTAATAGCATTGACATCTGCTAGAAGGGTTAGCGAGTTGCAAGCCTTATCGTGTAAACCTCCACATACAATCTTTTACAAGGACAAAGTTGTTCTTCAGGTGAAGCCTAACTTCCTCCCGAAGGTAGTCTCGGAGTTTCACATCACTCAGAAGATTATATTACCTTCTTTCTACCCTCCTCCTCATCCGGGGAAGGAGGAAGAGAGACTGCACAGGCTGGACCCTAAGCGAGCCTTGAGCTTCTATATCAGCAGATTGGCTAAGATCAGACAAGCAGACCAACTCTTTGTAGGTTATGCAGGACATAAGTTGGGCCTTCCAATAACAAAACAAACCATCTCCAGATGGATTATTTTAGCCATTCTGGAGTGCTACAAATTGGCAGGAAAGGAGCCTCCTCAAAATCTAAGGGCTCATTCTACCAGGGGTATCGCAACATCCTCAGCCCTTCAAAGAGGGGTGCCAATTCGAGATATATGTGCGGCTGCCACATGGTCGTCCGCACATACATTTACCAAATTCTATAGCCTGGATTCCTCCTCTAGTCAAGAAACTAGATTCGGCAAGGCTGTGTTACACTCTGTCCATTCTGGAAGGGTAACATAACTTTTATTACTCCCGCCTCCAGTCACAATACCACTGCTATGGGAGTCTATCTAAGATAAGGAATACGTCGGAGGACACAATCCCTTCGAAGAACTAGTTACTCTTACCTTGTAACGTTCTTTCGATGGGATGTTCCTCCGACGTATTCCTTATCGACCCTCCCATCCATCCCCGCAGTATGACTTCCTGTAGGTTTGCAGCCTATGCTCCTTCAAGGTGATTAGTCTAATCCAAAAACATTACTGGGGACTACAAAACGGAACTGAGCAACGGACGCTGCGCGCGGCCTTTATAGGCAGGATGACGTCGACGTCGGCACGGAGGCCGTCGAGGGTCATCGACTCGGCGATCATCGACGCGCAGCGCCCTCTGGCGAAAAAATTTTCCGAGGCCAGCAAAGCTGAAGGATTTCTATCTAAGATAAGATAAGGAATACGTCGGAGGAACATCCCATCGAAAGAACGTTACAAGGTAAGAGTAACTAGTTCGTCTATTGTAGAGGAACTGTCATGAACTGAGGAATAGTAGGTATATTCTTGTGCCTGTGGGTGCAGTGTCCTCCATACATCACAAATATCAAGGGTTGTGCAGTGAGCCAGTAGTCTATGTGATGCACCAGACAGCAGTCTAGGGGCCGTGCCAGTCCTGTCCAGGGCAGTGTCTAAGATGAAATTCATATCTCCCCCGCAAATTATCTGTACGCCCACATAGCCCAGCAGAATGGACGCCACCATATCTATAAAGTCAGGCGAGTCTACATTAGGGCCGTAGGTATTCACCAGGAGGTACTGCCTATTGGTTATCGTACAATGCAATATGACATTTCTCCCCTCCATGTCAATGTAACTTCTGTGTAGTACAAACTTGAGTGACTTGTGAATCGTCAGGACCCCCCGGCCTGTGTAGAGTATGAAGTAAAATATCTATTGGGGGCCACAAGATGGTGCCATACACTTTGGGAGAGGGCCCATAGCATGTAACGCCTGTAATAATAGTATTTTGTATCCATATCTGTTGGCGTAGGCCAAGACTTTACGGGCTTTAGTGTATTTGCTCAGGCCCCGAATGTTCCAGGACATTACTATGTAGCCATTCTAGGGGTCTAAGGTACATCCCAGCATTATCGCTGTGTAACACATTCACAATGTAAGCCACCACTATGTCTGTGCCCTGATGTAGTGTAGTATGTAAAACTGCCTCTGCCATTTCCAGTAACAATTCCCAACTCATACCCTCTCCCCACCCGCACCACCCCATCCTTGTGGGTAATGTGCCCTACCCCCCCTCCCTAAAGAAGTCATGGTCCCCCAGTAACCGTGGTTCAGCAGTGGATCCCCGACATGGGTCCAGTCCGCTAGTGGCCCAACAGAGGCCAGAACCCAACACTAATGAAACAAACATAACCATTGCAATCGCAGTGGGGTGCGCTGCTGCCGTGAGGTGGACCGAGGACAAACACGGATAGCAGAGAGTATCAAGCGGTATAACAAACATTGAAACGCATAATCACATTGTCTCACACCAGGCAATTCGGATAGGAGGCAGAGTGCCCACTTCCCAGGTGGCATGGCCTCCAGAGAGTGGGATCAATTGAACAAATGCGGGTTCAGACGTGGATGGCTAAAGGTGGACCTGCGGGGCACGGGAAGGAACCGCAGGCAGCCCCGCAAGAGGCATTCGCCAAGTGTGATTGTTTCGGATAGCAAATGTGTATGCGCGATTAGGACAGTAGCGTGTTGTTACCATCAGCCCATTAAAGAACAAGCAATGATGATTAGGCTACATGATCACTGACTGAGATGGGTTTAGTCATTGGCAGCAAGGTCTTCGTTCCCGTTGTGGAGTGGTATCTGTGACTCTATACATTTTACGGCTTCCTCGGGGACAGTGAAAAAGTAGTTTTTCTCTGAAGGTTATCTTGAGCCGGGCCGGAAAAAGGATTGCATAGGGGACATTACGTTCTCATAGTAGTTTCTTGACTCCTAGGAACTGACGTCTCTCCTTTTGTACCCCAACAGAAAAGTCGGGGAATATACGAATGGTATGTGAGTCAAGGCAGAGGTCCCCTTTCTCGCGTGCCAGGCGGAGGATGAGATCCCTATCCTTGTAATTGAGGATCCTGGCAATTATAGGCCTGGAGAAGTCCCCAGGCTTAGGGTGTGGTGATGGGGCCCGGTGAGCACGCTCAACCGTAAAGTGTGGTGACAGGACAGGGTCACCCAGGAGGTCTTTAAGAAGAGTCTTGACAGCCAGTTCCATACGCCCCTTAAGGGCGTTCTCCGGGACCCCGACAATACGAAGATTGTTCCTGCGTGAGCGGGATTCAAGATAGTCACATTTCGCCTTCACAGCTTTCATATCTCAGGTCAAGGTGGCCACTGTGTCCTGTAGCGAGTTTAAGTGGTCTTTGTTTGCCCCAATACGATTTTCGGCCTCCGAGATTCTGGTTCCTGCCTGGTCAACACGCGATTTGAGGGATGCCACATTGGCGTTAATGTCGTCAAGCTTTTCGTGGAAGGAAGCAAAATTCTTGGCCATAGACTAGATCATTGTGGTAAGATCAGGGGCAAGTGCACTGAAGGAGGCTTCGTGACCAGGGTCTCCCAGAGCAGGTGCTGCAGGCTCGGCTTCTGCACGTGGGGTGGCTTTTGCAAACTTATCCATGGCGCCTACCTTATTGGCCCCTCTAGATCTATTAGGCATTACAATTTCGATTGGGGGGGGCCCACCAGCACGGGCCCCGAGCCGTGCAGGGCGTAAGTGTGCAATGTCAAGTTCTGCGCCCAATGGTGGAGCCCGGAGTAGAAGATAGCCCGGCACTTGGTCAAAGTCAATTAGCACTGGAGTTACAAGGGGGTTTCAGTGGGCGAAATGGGACATGTACAGCCTCCCCACGGGTCAAGGGACCCCAAGACTATATGTCACCAGGCTATGGGCGGGGGGCTGCGTGAGGGCCACTGGATGAGTTGGTTGTGGCCAGGTTAGGCCGTGATGTGTAAACGGTTAAGTCATTAGGTTGTGCAAAACTCCAGCATAGGGGATGCCAGGGCCACGAGGAGTTATGTAGTCGCTCTGCCAGGAGGATGAAAGGCGTAGTGGCAGGCGTGCGGTGACCGCCAGGTAAACAAGACAGTGTTAAGGAAGCAGTTTTGTTGTGGGCCCCCTAGATGACAACGAAAACACAGTTAGGCTCCACAGTCCCGCAGGTGCTATCAGGCTTCAGGTATCATTAAGCTCCAGTGCCAGACACAACAGGGCTGTTGAAGGGAAGAGCAACGTGGTGCCCTCCAGGCAAATGTGTGGTGGTCGAGGTGTGGTGCAGGTTAAGGCAGTCCTGGAGAGAAGTGGGTGGACTGTATGGGGCATGCTGACCCACGGGCGCAATCGGGCCTCAAAGGCTGCTAAGGGACAGGGGCCAGTTGTATCAGGAACCACCAGAGAATCCAATTGATGGGGAGGGCCCGGGGGGCAGCGGCACGTGGATGATTGAGGCAGAAGAGCTCCACAGGGGGTCTCCCCCTCGACCCCCCCGGCTCCTCACCTGCCCCGCGAGCATGGGCCTCCGCTCGCGATGTGTGCCGCCAGGCCCCGCAGCGGCAGCAGGATACGGGCGCCGTCTGTGTCCAGGAGATGAAGAGTCGATACGGCTCGTGAACTGCAGAGTTTACTTGCAGAAGGGTGTCCATCCAGGGAAGAGTTTAGTAAGGGCCCAGGTGAGGGCCCATTACTTGAAGGACCCAGGACACAATCCTGTTCCCAGTTAGAGGGTGAAACCCCTGGAAAACATAGAATTTACTGGCAAGCTGGACTCCTGTATAGTGAGCGCACAGAGTCCTCTGAAGGAGACCATGGGAGTTTGGTGTTCCCCTTCAGGTGAGACCCTTCCTCTTAAAATTGGCGCATGAGGTCCCCCTTTCAGGTCATCTTGGCATCAAGGAGAATAAGGAGAGGTTGTCCATGCATCTTTACTGGCCTAAGATCGGGGCACAAGTAGAATGCCGCTGTAGGAGTTGTGCTGATTGTCAGATTTCTGGCAAACGTGCTGCAAAAATGCAGGCTCCACTGTTACCACTACCTGTAGTGGGTATACCATTTGAGAGGGTAGGGATTGACTTTGTTGGTGCCCTTGACCTCTGGCAGTAGGTTTATCCTTGTGGTAGTTGATCATGGCACAAGGTATCCTGAAGTCATCCCACTGAAGACAGTGACTGCCAAGTCAGTTGCTAGAGCATTACTCTGCATCTTTACTAGGGTTGGCATCCCTAAATAAGTTGTGGCTGACGGAGGCAGCAACTTTGTACAAGCAGGGCGTGTGGAAGGAACATTGTCTATCCTATACGTTTTCATCAGCTTATCCACAAACCAGCGGCCTAGTGGAGAGATTCAACAGCACTCTCAAAAGCATGATTGGAGCTCTTGAGGGGCCCCAAAGGAGAAAGTGAGATCTCCTGATGCCATGCCTGCTTTTTGCCCTCAACAAGGGGTTGGCTTCATCCCCTTTGAAGTCTTGTTTGGTCGCCCCACCAGGGGACACCTGGCAATAGTTGAGGGATGTGAGATGCCCACTCCACCTGTCACTACCAATGTAGGGGACAATGTGTTAGGCTTGATGAAGAGGGTGGCCTTACTGATGGCTCAGGCCAATGATAAGTTGAAGGCTGGTCAGGCTTTGGTCAAACATTGATATGACCGGAAGGCACACTTGTTCATTTTACCCAAGGCCACAAAATCCTGATCATGAATCCTATAAGGCCTAGAACGTTACAGGACAAGTGGTCAGGTCATTAGACTATTGTTGAAAGACTAGATGAGGTGAACTATTAAGTGGACCTTGGAAGGCCTGGTCAGGCTCCAAAAGTGTTCAATGTAATAGGCCAAAGGCTTTCATCCCTCTAGTTGAATTGTGAGCCCTGCTTCTGGTTTCAGATGGGGGAAGAGGAGGAATCTGAACCTCTCCCTGACCTGTTCCCAGGCAGCCCTTCTCATGGCTCCGTTGAGGGCATCACATTGTCCCTTCAACTGACTCCTCAGCAACAAGGTGTGGTAAAGACTTTTCTTAGACAGTTTTCTCCCTTGTTTTCCCTCGCTCCAGGTTTGACACTTGGTGCAAACATGACCTAGATACTGGAGACAGTTTGCCTACCAAACGTCAGACAAATTGAGAACCTGGATTAAGTTTGTGGTCAACAAAATCCAATCCTGTGGTTCTGGTACCAAAAGCAAGTACTTCTGATTTGAGATTCTGCGTGGACTACAGAGCTCTTAATGCTGTCACCAAGACAGATGCTTGTCCTCTGCCACGAACAGATGAGTTGGTGGGCAAGCTAGTTGCTGTCAAGTAATTAGCACCTTTGATCTCAGTGCAGGGTATTGGCAAATATCCCTGACAGAAAATGCAGAGAAAGACAGCAATTTCAACAGCTGAAGGACTTTACCTGTTCAGGGTAATGCATTTTGGATTGAAGAATGCACCTGGCACATTCCAAAGGCTGGCCAACCATGTTCTGAATGGGTTGGATGCGTTCTGCATTGATTATCTGGATGATATAGCAGTCTTCAGCCCCACTTGTGAGGAACATGTAAGACACCTGGAGAATGTGTTAGACTCTTTAGAAGGCCCACCTGAACATAAAGGCTACCCATTGCAAGATTCAGCCTCTCCCCAGCAAAATACAGGCTGTACAACACTGCGCAACCCCCACTATCCAAACCCATGTGAGCGCTTTTCTAGGCCTCACTGGGTACTACAGAAACATTATGGCAGACTATGGTACCATAGCTACCCCACCCACTGCCCTTACTACTCCAAAGAAACCTAACCAAGTTTCTTGGTCTGCGGAGTGTGAGAAGGCCTTCCTAGACCTGAAGGAATTCCCTTTGTCAGGCCCTTTTTCCTCAGGGCACCTGATTATCAGAGACCTTTCATGATGCCCCTGACACTGGGATATGTGTTGTTCTTTCACAGTTAGATGACAAAGTCAAGGACCATCCTATATGTTTCATAAGCCGCCAGCTTAAGGTCCGAGTCAGAGCGCTCAGGTGGGCAACTGTAGAAAAGGAAGGTTTTTCCATAGTGTGGAGCCTTTGGAAGCGGAGACCCTACCTCTACGGGACTCACTTTACTGTGCAAACTCAGCATAAGTGACTGGTGAACCTGAAAGGAGAGCATTCTAAGTTGCTCAGGTGGTCCATACATCTTCAAGGCTTTGCCTTCACCATTGAGCATAAGCCAAGTGCACAACATAGTAATGATGATGGTCTGTTCAGAATGTATAACTGATTGGAACAGTACATCGATCCAGGCATGGTTTTAGTGTGCACATTCTCGAGTACTGCACCTGGCTACTAAAGGTGGCTAGCGTCCTAAAATGTCAAATTCACAAATTTGTTTACTTGTGCTTCATCTATTTTGTTTCTTGGCCTTCTTCCTGCCTTCTCAGGTCAGGAAATCCATGAGCAAGGGATTCCCATCAACAACATGTGTTCTTCAGCATATGCAGGAAATTTGAGATGCCATTAGAGCTCTTCGCCTGATAGTGGAAAGTGAAAAATCCAGATCTGCTCAAGGTTCTTTTGGGGGCCCGGGAAATAGATGGGATGAACATTCAGGGGCCAGAGGCTCTATTATACACCTTCCCTCCTCCTCCACTACTCCTGAAAATGGGTGGTGCAGGTCATTACCATTGAGGGGCTGTTATTTTCAGATGAGCCTGGATTTGGCCTAAGAGCACTACTGGAGCCGTTCCAGTAGATCAGCATTGGAGCCAAGTATCCTGTGTCGGTGTGCAGCCGACTGAAGACCTGTGGACGACTCCTGAAGAGGCCTGGCGACGTGTCCTGCAACTCTCCCGGTGAAGCCCTGCTGGACTACTGATCTGAGAAGACCCTTGGATTGATGGGACCAACCAGTCTCAACGTCTTCTCACGTTCCTGGAACACCTGGTGGACTAACTAGCTCTGAATTGGTCTGCCGCGCCAGAAGCGTCGCTGTTCCGCGTTTTCACCTGGAACTTCAGTGGTCCACAGCTCGTCCTACAAACTGCCTTCCTGGCAAGTTTCAGCTTCTGAGCATTAAGGGATACTGCACAGGATGGACTTCTTCAACCGCTACTTGAGAGACGCCTGCTGTTGCTTGTGTGCAGTGACTGTCGCTGGAACCTGCTTCCTTCCGTCTGGTAGTGTCCTGAAGAGGCCTGCACTGGTGCCTGCTGCATTTCTTCATCGGAAAGGGTTGCACTCAGCTCCTGGACCCGACCAGAATCTTCTTTGAACTAACAGCTCCTGGGCATCTTCTGATGGATCTTTTTGCGGAAAAACTTACCTCCACAGACTTCCAGTTGACCTGCGAAGTCACTTGGGAAAATCGGGATACGGGTGGTGTGTAATTGCAAGACTTGCAGCCATCCCGATCTCCCCTATAATAAACTTTGTGAATAACTTTCATTTATTTAATTCCTTTGCTTTTTTAAACTTTTTTGTTTTAAAAGATGTTCTAAAATATAGAAAATGTATCTTTCTTACCTATACAATCATTGAAGTATATTTGAACATTTTCCACCACCCAAGAGCTCTTCCTGCCTTTGTCCCCTTTCCTAGAAGGAACTTTGTGACTTTGGGCACAAGGCCCCATTCAACATAGGAATTGGACTTCTAAAGTAAGGGTGTTCATCCTTGTGAACTGGTTTTCCTTACTGCCTAATTACTTAACATCCTTTCAGGTGTTTAAGTAAATTGCATGCATTTCTTCAAACCAAAGGTGACTGTGTATGTTTTATCACCGAGTGTTGTGTGATAGTATTACCTGCTTGATGTGTTTCTAATGTGTTTTACGCCTATTGTAAATATAGTATTTTTCTACTTGGCTGTCTAAGCAGAATCGTGTATTTCACTGTGGACCCCGGGCCCCACTCACCTCTCCTGAGACTAAGCCTTGACCCCCCCCCCCCACCACACTTACCTGGATTGGGTTTGGCTAACTTCTCAGAGTTCCCCTATTCACTATAACGACGGTGGCCTCCTGAAATCTGTCCACTAGGCCAGATTTGAGAAATCAATCTGTTGTATTTCCAGTTTTCTTCACTGACAGGTTGCTAGTTTTCTTACTTGAATCTGATTTAACTCCCTAAAGGTAAAGTGTTGGTTCTTTTTAGCAAGAGCACCCCATGGTAAATGTATGTGTGTTCATGTATTGTGCATGTATGTTGCACTGTGCAAAGCCTTGTTGAATATTATGTATATCTTACTTTGTGAAGCATTGCTGGGGGTTGAGTATACTTCGTTTTGCTGTTGTGTGTGGATATGTTGCTCACTGAAACAGGAATACTTTCTACGTGTTTATTGCATTGTGATGCCATGCTGATAGTGTGTATTGCACTTGATGAATCACTGACTGCTATTTTACTATGTGGATCAGACTTGTGGGCTCTGAATGACTCTGTAAATGGTATCTGCTAAAAATATTATCGCCAGAAGAAATCAAATATTTTAGAAGTAAATCTGCACTCAATTGAAAATGTCAATTTTTTTCCACAGAAAACTTGTAACATTACATTTCCTTGCCACTTTTCAGGATGCTGGCAGCCAGCAGATTGGCTTCCTACTGGGCAGCTGCAATGTGACTCTTGCATTGACCACTGATGCCTGTCAGAAAGGACTTCCTAAAGCACACACTGGTGATGTGGTGACATTCAAAGGTACACAAGTTTATAAAAGCAAATGTTCATATTCCTTGCATTATATTACCCAGCACATTCAATTATTTATGGGCATCAAAACGGGATGCACCTAGCTCTTCAGTATTATGCAAGTTATTTTGTTGAGTGAGAATATCAGTGTTTTATTCATTTGTGACATTTCTCATTGTGTACTGTTTGTCAGAGGTGTAAATATTTATCTTTGTGCAAGCGTCTGATTGTGTCTGGATTGTATTAGTTTAGTGTAAAACATCTGACTATTTATTATTTGTGAAAGATGTGTAATAGTTCAGTATGTGTTAGGGCAGAATGTCTTTTGGGGATTTGGCTCTCTAACCTTCTGCGTCTCTTAAATGTTTTGCTGGCTTCCTTGCCATTGCAACTTTTCTTTGGTGGTCATAAGAGTTCTACTGAAGTTTCCTTGCCACTGCAACCCTTTTCCTGGAGTGCTGGCCTTTGTAGCACATGTGGCTGCCCGGTCAGGCGGGGTTTGTAGCACACAATTACTGAAAGTTGTGTGCTAGTCTGGTAGCAACTTTGATTCAATTTTGAATACAACATGGGTAGCCACTTTTATCACTTCAGTAGCTCAATGCATCTATTTGAGAGGCATTGGAGTATTAATGCATTTCAGATTCTGGCCGTTTTATTTTGGGTCATCCCTTTGTTCTGTGGTGGCCAAGAGCCACAGCAAAAATTTAAGTTTTGCATCCTAAGTGCACAAAGCACCTTCGCTAATAGGTTATACGGGTAAAGACTGTTTTAAGGTCATCTACAATTTCCGGTCTGCATTAAGTTAAGGTGGATCAGTGTGCTTGGCAGTTTCTAGGGCCATCCTAATTGTCTGCCAGCCAAAATCTTTCCATGCTCACCTGTGATGTGGTCAACCCCGGAGTTGAATGCATTATCAGTGTGTGACCCTGTGCATTCCTCAAATTCTGTACCTGAAGTTACAGATGATTGCTCCTGAAGTTGGACCTCTGCTGAGGATCCTGGTGTGGTAATGTTGGCTGAATCCTAGCTCCCTTGTGTGACATAAGGTGGGGAGTTTTCCTGGCCTAGATATCTAGTCTCTTGCTGCTATTCCACCTTAGCTCTGTTTTTTGGAAATCATTGGTTGTATTCTGACATTGTACCTGTTTGGAAATGATTCTTGCTGGCTGGCTGCCCCTTCCTTCTCCCTAGTGCAGCTGGAACATTTGGCTGCTTCTACTGTCGTGTTTGCGAATGCAAAGTTTTCTGCCTCATCTGTCATCCTCCCAGTTGTCCTGTTTTTAATTATTTTACCCTTCAGTTGTTTGGCTATTGTCTGGGTCATGGTTTCAAGTCCCCTGAGTTCCCAACTGCGAATAGCCAGACCTGAATCCGACACCCAGACTCCCCTGTGGACTCACCATTCCTGGCCCGAATGCTTCTCTTCCAGTGCTGTGTACACTTTTACCCAGGGCCCTGTAACTATAGTTTGTTTTATTTGCAGGAGCATATGTATAGTGGGGTTTTCTGGGCTTTCATCATTTGTCCACTTCAATTGCCTGGAGAGGGCTATGTGCTGCTTGTTGAACCAGACTTCCTGCCCTTCTGTTTCTCAGAACCTCGGTTGGCAGTCTTATTGGGTGTCCCCTCTGGCATCCTCTACGGCTGGTTGCCCATTATGCTGCAACTGTGGGGTGAAATGAGAATTTGCCTTAATTTTCCCTATACCTACAGCAGACCTATGGTGTTTGCTCCCATTGTGTCTTATGTGAGAAATGTTTTAAACTCCCAAGTGACTTATTAAGAAATGTAGTCCAACTGACATTTTTCTAGGTCCCCCATAGGCCCCTGGAGGTTTTAGGAAAGAGACGAGTATTTTCACAAGTATCATGGAGTCGTAGGTTTTAATTTCATAGACTACTTTAGTCCCCCATGTACAATATAAAGTAATGGTGTTCCGGTAAACACAATGGGTTGCATTGTTTTGGCAGGTTTCTCAATGTTAACTAGGGCCTATTCAAGCACTGCTGTATCATGAGCCTTTACTGTCCATTGTGTTGGTGCTTTGGGGACGGTTTCCTAAAGTGTTACTCCTTATTAGAAGTTATAAAGGCTTAGTACTCACCTGTTAGGTTAGTCTCCTAGATTGAATGTACTGGAGTGAAGTGTAGTCCATGCCCTATCTCTTTAATGTTTTTATATATACTATCTAATTGTGATATGTCTTCCTGATTACTTATTTGACTGTTTCAATCATAATGCAACTATATGTATATACATTTTACAGCATATTTTATGTGGTGTATTTTAATCTTGGTGTGTCTGGGATTAATTGTTCTATCAGCCCTTCCCTTCCAGGAAGTGAAGCATGCCTGCTCTGCTACATCACCAATTTAGAGTTTTGGTCTAACTTGGTCGACTCCCTGTTTTTTACTTATGATTGGTCGCTAAAGGCTTTGGAAAATCTCTAACAGTATGACGAAAAACAGCACCCTCTCAGATCGTAAAATGGGAACTTCCACAGTGTACTCTGGCCGTTTACTGGGCCTCCAGCAATGAGCCATGACTCACTTTTTGCAACCATGGCAGTTCACTAGGATGTCCGATCACTTTACTGATGATGAAACAATATTTATCACAAGATACAAATTTAATTGAAAATGTATACTGGTCAGTTTTTGAAAAGGTAAACATTGTGCAATCAGTATCCAGAATCCAGAAGTAAATGTAAAAACAAGGAGATGAAAAAGAGATTCAGGGAATGATGTAGGTGTTAAGGAAAGCACTAGTAGTTGATATGTGCGTCCTTCCTGGCTTTCCAGTTTCGTGACTATCCGAATGTAATGGCAGCAAAACAAACGATGGGTTTCCCCTACTTCGCTGGCTGGAGGGAAGCAACGAATAATATTACATGGAGGTCAAGCCAACGGAAATCCGAATGTAATGGCCACGATCTTAACAAGCATTGGCAATGGTAACAGTTTTGGCTTTTGGGTAGACCTGGGAAAAGCATTTGCCTAGCAAATGCCTAATTCTGAAATACAAGCCAGAACTGTTGGCTTTGTCAGTGCTTGTTTTTAATAGGACTGCAGTGAAATACCATCCTTATAAATCGAGTTGCTGAAGGCAGACCTGGTTAAGAAACTTGTATTACACCAGTAGCATGTCCCAATTAAGTCTTTAACCTTCAGAAGACTGCTTTAAAAAAACACTGGCAGAGCACTTCAAGAGCTAAGTTTGATGTCAATACTTCATAAAGTTAGCTCAAAGAGAACGGCGGGGCGGGGGTGGCCAGGCAAGGGCAGGAAGCAGGTGAGAATAGCCATAGGGATTAGCAGGCCATGGGCAATCAATGGGTTGGTAAATAACCAAACATCTACAAGCTTTGCATCCTTCCTCATATGCCATTTCTCCCTAGCTTTACTCTAATGGAATAGTATCAGCTTATAGGTGGCGCAAAAGTGCTACCTAATAGCTAAAACTAAAAAGATGTCACAGGATTGTGTTCATTTCTTAGATTCTTTTCTATCAGATTTTACTGATTTATATACACGCCAATTGAAACCTGATCTAATATCTTGTCAATTTGCTATTCAAATTATTTATTAAACATTAAAACATATTAACCATGTTTAATAATTAACCAGTCCTTACCTATTTTAATACAATGAATCAGGCCTGCATTGCTCATTTTAATATGCCCACTTAATGCAAAATGTCCCTGCCGTTAAGTGGCCTTATCTTGTGTTCAACTTGCTGCATATTATTTATGTTGACTTTGCTATGCTCCTTATTGCTTTTGGGCCGAGAGCCCAAGAATACATCCTTAGAAGGCACTTTCCTTTCTCTGTATAATGGTAATGGCTAGATCATAAATCTCCCTCTATCTCGTTCTTGTTCTCTCGTCTTCTTTCTTTCTCTTTCTCTCTCTTTCTCTCTTTCTTTCTCTCTCGTCCTCTTTCTTTCTTTCTGTCTTTCTCTTTTTTTGTCTTTCTCTTTCTCTTTCTCTCTGTATATATCTATATATCTATATAGATATATATAATATATATTTTTTAGGCTTGTGGAATCTGCTTAGATCACATGCTATGCATAGGCCGACATCTAGTGGAAGCTGCAGAGTATTACAGTTGTTTTCGAAACTCAAAGGGACGTCGACAGGGCATGCCAGCAATACTATCCCTAGTGTGATGTCCACTGTACACGCGGTCCCTCAGATGGTTTTTTCCGCCTTCATTGTCGGACGCTAAAGCGGAGTTCCTATCTGACTAACACCATTTATTATAAAAAAGAAATTTGAGCGAGTTACTCTCTCTCTCCTGTCTTAGCTGTTCCTTACAACAACTTCGGCAATGGTTTCGAGAACTTTCTTCGTTGGCTGCAGAACTTGCCTCGACGAACTTCCACACGGCCTTGGAAGGCCGCGCTGGGCCTTGGCCCTCACAGTAGGGAGAGTGGGGGTGGTTAATATCTTAGTCGAAATAAGAGAATGCATGTTTGCCCTTCTTCCCACTTGCCAATCTGCCTTTCCAATTAAAAATGGAAAATACACCTTTTAAATGTTGTCCTACATGCAATAAAATATTTCCCTGGAAGGACTTGCACTGGGTGTGCAATCTCTGTCTTCCAAGGGACCACAACGAGGGCCACTGCAAAGCATGCAAGCTCTTTATGCCCAAAACTCTGAAGGACCGAAAAACCAAATGCTGGGCCCACCACGCCATGAATGCCGAAGCCGCCATGGACGTGGAAGGTGCTTACAGTGACGGCAGCATCAGCGTCTTCAGTGACGTTGGCGGCGAAAGGGATCTATCAGATTCCCACGTGCAAGCCCCTGACCCCACCAGACAGGCCGGCAGTTCTGTTACGGGGACAAAACCCGGCGGCACCAGCACAGACAAGCTCCCGTATGCTAAACACACAACCCAAGGCCATAAGTCAACTTCAACACCGACTACAAGGCCACACACAGCGTCAAGGGGAAGGTCCACCAGTTCCCGTTCCTCTGGGGAATCGCGATCACGTTCACCTCATGACAGGCCCCCAAAGTCGAAAGAAAAATCTAGCTCGGACGCTGTGTCCAAAACTACCGCCGAAACCCGACTGTCGGAAGATGCAGTACCGGCCTGTTCACACCATGATAAGCAACAGTCGATGGACATGTCAAAATTTGAAAAGACCCGACAGACGTTGAAATCGGCAAAATCCCATCACACATCGAAATTGTCCCATCTTGTTAAACATGTCCCAGAAACACTTTTGAAGGGGCGGACTTCAAAACATTACTCATCGAAGACCCACAAAACCTCTAGAGAAAGAGAGACTGTTACCCAGGGGAAGTGTACTATAACAGAGGCTGTGAAGCACAAGAGGCAGCCTACACCTGAGCTACCTCCTACACCAACTATCCCAAGCTCCTCACATTGGTCTGCTGAGGATATAAACAGGGTCATGTGGCGCAAATGTCTTTTCTGGCCAACTTTTTCGACGGCCACCATCGGGCTCTAGAAAACCTCCAGAACATGCCACTAGCTAGTGGGGCAACACAGTCACAACCCCCTACACCCCTGGCAAAAAGAGTACAGGCGGACACTCCCCTCAAGCAGCCACTGCACTACAGGGCCCAGGCCAGCTTCAGCATTATGACCCCAACCAAAGCTTTCAGGAGAATGGAGCATATTCAGATTCATAGGATATGGGTGGACCACTATTATGACAACGACGAGGAAGACGTTTGTCATACCGTCGCCAGACCATACAGACTCACTGGTAGATAACCAGATCCAGTTCAGTGGCATGCTTCTAAAGGCAGCTGAACACTTCCATATACAGACTCAAGATCAACAAGTAGACAAAGATTTTTGTCGAAAATATTTTGGAAGACAAGAAAGCAGCAACCACATTCATCCCCTTATTACAATCTGTGCAAAGGAGAATTCATCCATCTTTGGTAACCCCTAACTTCACGCGGACAGTAAACCCTGCATTGAAATAAAATTTCATCCTGCCCCCTCAGATCCCCTCTACATCAGGGTCCTTTTGAAACCGGACTCATTAGTCGTTACCACCACTAGGAAAAGGGAGTGAACACCTCTCGTGTCATCAGGGGCACCCCCGACAAGGAACGCAAAAAATATACACTTTCGGTAGGAAAGTCGCCACCTCGGCAGTATATCGGACAAGATTTGCAAACACCACCTTCTTGGCAAGCTACAACTTCCACAAATGGGACGAAATAGCCACAATAATAGCCTCTGCCCCAGAGTCATTGAAATCCCAACTCTTCCTTGCCATGTCAGAAGGGAAAGCTGTTTTCAACTGCATTCTGAAGAACAATTTAGATGCAGCTGATAACGCAGGGAGAATTATTGCCCAGGACACTTATCAAGCGCCATGCATGGCAGCGCCATTCGGGCTTTAAACTGAAAACACAAGCAACTCTTCTAAACATGCAGATCGAGCCAAATGTTCTATTCGGCAAGGCAGTAGAGAATGCACTGAAAAGTGCAAAAGAAGAGTACGACACTCTACGGTCACTGGGCCAGCTCGCCAACAAACTCTCAGGTCAAAGAGGAGGATATTATTTTCATCTCTTCAGTGGTGAACTACATTCTCAGAGGGGATCTGGATACAACCAGAGTCAGGGTTCATCCTGGGGTTCTTCACAAGGCCAATCCTCACAAGGCTTTCAGAGAGGCCAGAGAAGATCTTGCGGCATGGGCAGATCCTCCTTTTCCAGAGGTGGATCCACGCCCCCAAAGCAGTGACCACCTGCTTCAGGTTCCCTCCCATGTTACTCCAGTAGGGGGACGCATAACTCACCTCACCCACGCATGGGAAGGAATCACCTCCGACAAGTGGGTTGTTTCAACCGTGTCGGGCGGTTATTGCATAGAGCTGCAACAAAGACCCTCCTACCATCCTCCGTAACAAAGAACCACCACAAAGGAGGAACCGCGCATACTTCTGGAAGAGGTGGAAGCGCTGCTGTTAAAGGACGGCATCGAAATCGTCCCGGCAAACCA
The DNA here is from genome assembly GCF_040938575.1 of Ambystoma mexicanum. Taxonomy (NCBI): domain Eukaryota; kingdom Metazoa; phylum Chordata; class Amphibia; order Caudata; family Ambystomatidae; genus Ambystoma; species Ambystoma mexicanum. Next base: position 900,749,778 of record NC_090931.1, on the reverse strand, counting down.
GGTAAACAACAGTTTCTATTCAAGGTACTTCCTTGTGCCCAAAAAATCTAACAATGCGCCCTGTATTAGATATGCACCCTGCAAACACCAATGTAAAGCCACAACTATTCTGCATAACAACGCTACAGGAAGTAATCCCACTGCTAAAGCAAGGGGACTACATAGCAACCTTGGTTATGAAAGATGCCCATTTTCATATTTCAATGTTCCCAGCGCACAGAAAATTCTTGCGTTTCAAGATGGCAAACCAGCACTACCAATTCAAGGTGCTACCCTTCGGCATAGCATCCACTCATAGGGTATTCACCAAGGTACTGGCGGTGGTGGCAGCGTACCTGCGCAGGGAGGCAATCCCAGTGTACCCTTACCTGGACGACTGGCAGATTAAGGGGGAAACACCCTAAATTTGCAAGAACATTACCCAAAGAACGATCAAACTTCTTTTCCAATTGGGCTGCTCGATAAATGAGGAAAAAGTCAAGCCTTGTACCAAACAAGACCAAACAGTTCTTAGGAGCTGTCATAAAAACAGAGGAAGGGCTAGTCTTTCCATCAAAGTAAAGATTCAAAAACATACTGCTGCAAATACCTCAGTATCAAGCCGGTCACCAGATAAAAATACGCAAAGCTATGCATTTGGTCGGCATGATGGCATCTTGCATTTACCTGGTCCCACATGCACAATTGCGCATGCGCCCGTTGCAGGAGTGGTTGGCGAAACAGTGGTCTCGGGCCAGCGGTCAGTGGGATGAGCTAGTGGTTGTTTTTCACCAACACTAGTACAAGCCCTATGCTGGCATAGAAAGGAGAATCTGTTGAAGGGGAAAACCCTTCCACGACCCAGCGGTGCAAGCGGTAGTTAAAACAGATGCATCACCCTCTAGTTGGGGGGCCAATCACCTTCATCTCGCAGCACATGGTCTGTGGACTTAAATCACAGCACATAACCACATCAACTTGATGGAACTTCTAGTAGTATTCAAAGCGCTCCAAGCCTTCGAAGCACACCTGACAAATCAGTTGGCACAACTTCTCACAGACTGCACCACTGCGATGTTCTATATCAACAAGCAGGGGGGCACACATTCTCCAAATGTGTCGAGGCTAGCACAGAAAATATGGAAATTGGGACTCAAACGGGGGATGTTTCTGTCTTCCCAACATGTTCCAGGGGAACTCAACACCCTAGCGGACTCGCTAAGCAGAGATCCTCTACCAGAAGATCACGAGTGGCGACCCAACAGAAATGTCATAGATCACATTTTCTCACAGTGGGATTACCCTATGCTAGACTTTTCCGCTACAAGAGAAAACAAGCAATGCCCAGACTTCCCATCCAGGTTTCCCCCAACCATACTCCAAGGGGAACGCCCTATGGATGAGTTGGTGTTAGGCAAGGTTTGGAGTTATTCCCTTTGGGTGCACTACAACAACCTTGACCTCCTGGCAATAGGAACCCAAACTTTGGTATAAGTCTGTACTACACAGGTTGGTAGCATGATTGAGCAGCCAGGCTTATCTCAAGAGGGGTCAATGTGAGCATTAGGGGGAGTTACACAGAGATTCTCTGTGACAAGTATAAAATAAACTCTTACACACACGGTTTCTTGATTAAACAATTATTAATTTAACAGTCAGTCTGAATAAGCCTTCTTCAGAAGGGGCAATATAATAGCAACATACAAATACACTCCAAACCACACATTCTTAGTTTCTCTAACTCAGCAAGTACCCATTTGGGATGGCACATAGACACTTCCTACACCCTCAGGTGAGTTAAATAACTAGGACACTGTGGACATTAATATATAACTGTTGCATTTAGAGCAATACTTAGGAGCATGTCAAAGAAATTAGAATAAAACAAGAGATCACACAAATATTCTGAAGCAGTTAAGTACTTTTGAACCCCTCAATGCAGAGCAAGTTAACCCTTTCCTGCAAGGAAAGTAAAAACGCACAATCGAAGAAGAGTCATTCAGGGAGCCAGGCCAAAGTCAATTGGGCAAAAGTCTAGGTGAGCTGAAGCACTTTTACAGGTGAGCAAAAGTATTTCACAATGTTTTAGAAGTCTTGGTAGAAAAAATAGAAGATGCAAGCAACTCTACAGGGGCAACCAAGACCCATCTCCACTGAGAACAAGTATGGCTACAAGACAAGAGGTAAGTTCTCTTAGACTGTACAGTACCTTTGGTTAGAAGAAATGGTTCCTGCTGGCTTCTGTTCCTGTGTGGCTCTGCAGATTTTGTTGTTCCCGTGCCTCAGTTGTGGGGAGAAGAGGGAAGACTTCTGGGGACTCCTGCAACACAACAGGACGGTCAGCGACAGAAAAGGACAAACTTCTATTCAGCAGCACTTCGCGGTTTCAGCTCTTCACGTCTCAGCAAATACCACCACTGCGGACTCTCGGATACCACTTTGGACTTTCCTCACTTCTGGGGTCCAGTACTCTGAGGTGGCTCAGTCTTGGTCAGTCCTGCTTACTAGGAGTCTGGAGGATCTTCAGCAGCTCGGGTCTGACTTAAAAGTGATGCACTCCAATCTGGTGTTCCTCTCCCTGGCACTTCGGTTCCTGCAGCAGCAAGGAAGAACAGCCAGCTCAGAGAGGATGTCCAGACGAGTTCACTTTGGAATTGATTGGTCCCACCAACTCAAGGGGAGAAGTCGTCCTTGCAGGGCTTCTCTAGTCGAAGCGAGTTTGAATCTTAGGCACAGCAGCAGGGCCTCACCGGGCAAACCAACAGTCCAGGAGTTGCAGCTGGAGTCTCTTCCAAGTTGTTTTTCGAATTACTTCGTCCAGTGGTCGACTCTGCCTTCCAAGCCAAAAAGCTTAGCTTTTATGCAGGTTTCTCCCATTCATTCCAGCCTAGCTGTCAATCACACAGCTGTCCTTGCCATCGCTTCCTGCCCCTGCCAGACATACTGGAGCCAGAGGCGGGCTTCACTCGTGAATCTGTAACGCTTACCTGGACTCCTCGGGAGCATAATTTCTTCTCAGCCAGTGGATCTGTTACTTGGGCACTTTTAGGATTCCTGATCTGTGTAAACAACAATAATAACAATAGAACTACTATAATATCTATTTTATGAGAAGTTACTGTATGACTGTGCATTTTTGGTAATCCCTCGCTTCTCACCTGTGTATATTTTGTGGAGCTCTCCATCCTGTTATTCTACAGGGGCGCGTTGGAATGAAGAAACTCAAAAACTTGGAAGGCTGAGGTGTTCGGTAAACTCTTGTCTTATGTCTTTGCTTTTCAAAAATTGTCTTTGGTAAGTATTTGGAGAAAATACTACAGTTGTTAGATTTTGAATAGTCCCTACGTTGGAGAGATCTCTCTAATATTTTCCCCTATTCTTGCAGGTTCTTGGAATTCGGAAAGGTTAATGGCTGCAGAATGACTGCAACGTTACTCGAAATGAAGAAACTTTTAACAAACATACGTTCGTCTATAAGGAGTAATTGCAGCCTTCAGGGGAGAGCGCGGTAATGACTAAACGGTGAAAACTTGAAGAAACTTCAGGTACGTAACTTATTTAAACTTCTTATTTCTATTAAGTTTGTTCGTTAATGAAATACCCTATTTGTTTGCAGGTTTTCGGAAAGCTGAGGAAGAAATACCTTTGAAAGATGCCGAGGCTGCTTAGGAAAACTTCTGAATGAAGGTTCTGCGACTGCGAATGAAGACTGCTGCTTGAAGATGCTGCGGCTACGAACAAAAACAGCCGACTGAAGAAACGCTTCGGAGATACTTCAGTTTGGTATGTCTTTACTGTAATTATGAATTCTGTTGTTTTTTCTGTGAAAATTAATGTCTGTTATTTTTCATTGACGGGTTCTGTGAAGAGAGACGCCGGTAGCGTTACCCGCAGTCAGCGGAGCAGACGCGAAGCGAGCACTCCAGCGGAGGCGGGGCTTAAGTAGCTCCCTCTGCAATAGGAATAGAATGTGCTGTAAGTTATCGATGGACTTGGCGGTGGCCATGTTTAGTGTATGAGACCACTGTAAGCACAATGAAAGACTATGGGAGAACATGCAATGAATGGTAAAATTTCATTTGTGCCAGGCTTGTACCCACTTTTGACCTGCTGACTGATGTGATGTCCCTTGCTTCTCCTGCATGCCTGAATGGGAACTGTGCTCATTTGGTGGGATCAGGAGTCCCTCTTGGCTTTATCAAAGAAACATATGGAATACCGGATGAATTTGCATGTGGGATAGCAAGTTCAATCTTACTGTTACTGGATTGACAATGGTTTCCACAGGGAATGGGCCCAGAAACCTAGGTTGGAATTTACATGCGCCTTTAAGTGCAATGTGTTTAGAAGAAAACCATACCTTGTCGCCCTCCTTATAATCTGGAGATTTTCTTCGAAAGCTATCTGCACATTTCTTTTGGCTTTCTTTTGCTGTAGTCAAATGTCGTAGAACGTCTTCCTGTACACTGGTAATGTTATCCTGAAGACTCTGGCATCTCTAAGGATTCTGTTGGATCGAAGGTGGAGGTCCAAGGATGTGAACCGTTAAGTATGTAGAAAGGAGTATAACCTGTGGAAGTGTGTTCAGAGTTATTATAAGCATACTCTGCTACCCAAAGCACATCCACCCAGGAACAATCTATCTGGTGGAGAAGACATCGAAGGTATTGTTCAAGAGTCTGATTGGTTCTCTCTGTTTGACCGTCAGTTTGTGAATGGTGACTGGTAGATAAGCGCACTTCAATTTTAGCCCCTTGCTTCTCCTGCATGCCTGAATGGGAACTGTGCTAATTTACTGGGATCATGACAGAATCCTGCCAAAGACAAAATGAACAAAGGGTCCAAACCTGGTTTTGGCCTGCAGAGTAAATCTCAAGAAGCGCCTTTCCAACAAGAAATGGCAAAAAAAGACCGGGCCATTTTGGCACCATGGGTGCTTTACCAAGGCTGCAATTGCAGCCCACAGTAAAAACAAACAATGGTAATAAAAAGTAAACCACTGCCGCCAACCATTAATTGTAGAAAGGGTAACATAAAATTGTTACATGAGAAACTAGACAAAAGGGGATATTAAGTAATCACTCCAGCACCCTATTGTAAGATAGTGTGTGCTGGATCTAGAAAGTTACATTGTAAGTAAAGTCAATTTCACTTTACTTCACTGCTCTTGGAAACAGTAGTTTATCCAAGAGAAGGTATTTAAACCTTTGGGAAATCTGAAATACTTCCCTGTGCACTGAAGGTGCTATGTGTCATAATGTAAAAAGATGATGCCTGTGGAGTTTGTAAGACTCCATAACCAAAGGAAACAAAGAGTCCAAATCACAGAGAAAATACATGAGAGAGTGGGAAAAAGGTCTCACTCACTCCAGGTTAAAAATAAATGAAATAGTCCTCGAGTCCCGCAAAAGTGCTGGGGTCTCTAAGGTAGAGAGGAATTAGCACATTTCTGAGAATTCTCCTTAACAGTTGGTCAGGGAAATTTGCTTACACTTTACCCCAACTCCACTAATGAGCAGAGTGTTGAACAAGAATCACAGGGAACAGATGATGCTAATCCTAGTTCATTTATTTATTTTATCATTTGTAGAGCGCACTACAGCCCAAAGGCAACAAGGCGCTATAAGGAAGTTTTAAGAAGGCTTGCTTGAGGGTTACATTAAGCGGCCCCAAAATGTCAGTTGCTCCCATGTGGGCGAGACAACCTTGGTATCCACATCTGCGCTAACTGGCGTTGTGCGATCCGATCAAGCTCCTGTGCAAGACCAACTTGCTTTCCCAGCATGGTAGGACAACATTACACCCTCAACCTCACTCACTGAACTTGGCAGCATGGCTCCTGAGGTCATAGAGTTTGGGCATCTTAATTTACCTCTAAGGTCTATGGATATCCTGAAGGAGGCACGTAAACCAAACACCAGACACTTTTACTTTGACAAGTGGAGAAGATTTGTAATTTGGTGCTAGTCAAAACTAACGAACCTGATAGAATGTACTCCAACACAGATTCTTCATTTCATGCTCCACCTTTTAGACTCGGGGTTAGTCTTTAACTCTATGAAGGTTCACCTGGCGGCTCTATCCACATACACCACCTCTCACAGTAAAGTATCATGGTGGAAGATTCCTGTCATTAAGGCATTCATGGAGGGAGTAAAGAGACTCCACCTTCCTATATCAAACCCACCGCCAGACTGGGACCTCAATGTAGTACTTGCAAAACTCATGGGAGCCTCCTTTGAGCCTACGCATAAGTCAAGCCTTAAACACCTCGTGTATAAAACTGCTTTCTTGGTGGCCATCACCTCCATAAGGAGTCAATGAACTTCAAGCATTGTCAGTGCAAGACCCTTTCTTTGTTATCCACAAAGGCAAATTGGTTTTAAGAACGCACCCTAGGTTTTCACGTAAGTTCGTTTCATAATTCCATGTAAACCAATCCATCGAGCTACTGGCCTTCTTTCAGAAGCCAACAAGCTCAGCTGAGAAGAACCTCGATACACTAGATGTAAGGCGGGTGGTCCTTTACTATGTAAGCAAGACCAGACCGCTGAGGAAAAACAGACTAACTGTTTGTCTCCGTAGCACCAGGCAGAGAAGAAGACCGTATTTCAAAAAATGCCATCTCCGGATGGATAGTCAGATGGATGCAGCTCTGTTACGCTTTATCAAGCAAGACACTGCCTTTCACACCAAGAGCTCACTCCACTAGGGGGACAGGAGCTACTCTGGCTTTTATTGCAAACATTCCGCTGGATGCCATTTGCAAAGTAGCTACATGGAGCTCAGTACATACTTTCACTCTGCACTACTGCATTGACAAACACTTTAAAGCAGATTCTCAGGTGGGACAAGCGGTTCTAAAACATCTATTTGCCGCTGTACCTTCTCACAACCCACCACCATCTCCAAAGACTGCTCGCTAATCTATGCTTAGCATATGATCTAAGCAGATTCCACAAGCCTCAGAAGGGATGCATTACTCACTGTAATCATATTTCTGATACTTGTATCTGCTTAGATTCACATGCACCCACCCTTCCTCCCCTTGGAGTAGAAGGTGCATAGATGTTGTTCCTGGGCTTTATCTGATTCATATCTGCTTTACTATCCTGCACTCGTGCTACATTTAATGCAACTTCATGTCCAAAACAAAACAATCTGATGGACCTCAACGCGTGAAGGACCATGGGTACAGTGGACGTCCCACTAGGGATAGTATTACTGGCACGCTACAGTTGTTTTCAGACGTCGATTGGGCATGCCAGTAATACTATCCCGAGTGTGATGTCCACTGTACCCATGGTCCTTCACACGTCGGTCCCTCAGATTGTTTTTTTCCGCCATCGGGAGCGAAAGCTTCTCGCGGAGTTCAATTTCGGCTGACGCCATTTGCTTATAAGTTTAAAAAAATAGTTTACCATTTCTGTCCTTTTCCTTCCGACATCGACAAATTAATTGACGCAGTGGAAAAGACAAGACGGCGCGGTCGGACAAATTGAAGATTCAACTGACCCTATCGGCCCTTACTGTAGGGAGAGTGGGAGGTGGTCATTGTACAATGCATTTTCCCACCATTTCCCTTTATCACCTGGCTGCCCTTCCCAGTCATGGATAGAACACCCTTTAAATTCTGCCCCACATGTAATAAAAAATGTCAGTGTATCGACAAACAGTGTGTGCAACCTGTGTCTAAACTGTGACCACGACGAAGGGCACTGTCTAACTTGCAAGCTCTTTAAACCTAAGACCATTCAAGATCGCAGAAACCAGCACTGGGCACATCACGCAATTCAGGCCGAGACCGCCATTGACGTGGAGGGACTTCCAAAGATGGCAGCGTTGCCGTCTTTTCGGACGGCGAGGGCAACGGGGAACAGCCAAGTTCCCAAGTGCAAGCCCCTGACCCTACAAGACAGGCCGGCGGCTCCGTTACGTGGACGACACTCGGCGGCAAGAGCACCTCCACTTCACATGCCACTAAGCACACATCCCGGGGCGATGAGTCGGCGCCACTGACCAAATGCCCAGATACAGCGTCTAGGGGGGAGATCTGTAGATTCCCTGTCCTCTGGGCACCCAAGGTCCTGATCGGCCCATGACAGGCCCCGGAAACCGAAAGACGCCGCCCATAAAACTACATCGATGGAACGCCGTGAGTCGGCAGACGAGGCTGAGGTCCATTCCTATACCGAAAGCTGACACCTTTCGTCGAAATCGGCTGTAAAGTCTAAAAACACTAGGTTGTCTCACCCGGTTAAGAAACATGTCCCAGAGATCCTGTTAAAGGCTATTCATTCCAAGAAGTCTTCCTCCAAGAGTTCTAATCACAAGCACAAGTCTCATAGGGACAAAGGTAAGTCTCATAGGGACAAGTCTACCCCTTCTAAGGAAACTTTACCTGTCCCAAGAAGAGGTTTCTTTGGCTGAGGCCTTACAGAATAAGGGCCTATCCACACCTACACCTTTAGTACAAGTCCCTATACCTTACCCTGGGGTCATCCCCAGTTCAGCCCTATGGACGACAGAGGACATAGATAGGGTGATGTCGATAATGACATTTTTTGCAAAGTTTTTCGAGAAAAGCCCTCAGGCTGTCGAACATTTTGAGATTACACCTCCTACTGCTCAGGCTTCCAGCTCTCAGCCGCCGTCTTCCACTTCTCAGCCACTGCCTTCATCCCAGCCACCAGCAAAAAGGTCTTGCACTACAGCTGAGCTTTATGACATTCATGCAGACACTGAAGTGGATAATGAGGGCTACCAGCACTCTGATCAATACTATGATGATGAAGAGGCAGAGGTATATACTATGTCTTCACCAATCCAACAGGATTCCCCAGTGCCTGATTCACCAGTATATAATCAGCCCCTATTCAACAACATATTAATCAAAGCAGCTGAGCACTTCGGTATGCAAACACAGGAGACTCAGCCAGACAAAGACTTTGTTGAAGATATCTTGGGAGACAAAGCTGCCGCCTAGTTCATCCCGATCTTAGAATCTATCCAGAGAAGAATCCAGCCTTCACTGGAAACGCCCAATCAAACACAGGCAGTAAACCAGCGGGTAGAAAAACTTTTCCGCCCAGCGCCATCTGACCCTCTATATATCGGGGGACAGCTTAAGCAGGATTCGCTTGTTGCCACAACTACCCGAAAGAGGGCAGGTACACCACTAGCCTCTTCAGAGGCTCCCTGGACAAGGAGAGCAAGAAGCTCTATACCATTGGAAGGAAAGTAGCGGCTTTGGCAGCGTTTCAAACTAGAATCGCCAACAATTCCACACTGTTGGCGAACTATGATTGCCATTAATGGGATGAGATTACTACCCTCATTGACTCTGCTCAAGACCCCTTAAAGTCTAAACTGTCCCTTGTAGCAGCGGAAGGCAAAGCTACTGCCCGCTGCATTCTCAAAAACAACCTTGACTCTGCAGATAACACGGGCCGTATTATCACGCAAGGAACCATTATCAAGTGCCACGCTTGGCTACGCCAGTCTGGGTTTAAGCTTGAGACCCAGGCAACGCTACTAAGCATGCCAGTGGAACTGACCGTGTTATTCGGCAAAGCGGTAGAAGATGCCCTGAAATCAGAGAAGGAGGAATACGATATCCTCAAATCCCTTGGCCAACAAACTACTAAACAACCTGGCCAGAGGGGCAGGAGCAATTTTCGCCAGTTTTGCAGCCAAAATTCCCAAAGAGGCTCTGGATACGGACAAAGTCAGAATTCATCCTGGAGTAACAACCGGGGTGAAGCGTCCCAGGGTTATCGGAGAGGCCAGCGCAGATCCCGTGGCCGGGGGAGATCCTCCACATCTAGAGGTGGAGGAACACCTCCCAAACAATGACGGCCCGCTGTATGTCTCCTCCCATGCTTCCCCAGTAGGGGCACGGTTTTCACACTTCACCCACACATGGGAGGGAATAACCACAGACAAGTGGGTGCTATCGACAGTAGCGGGAAGTTTTTTGTGTGGAGCTCCTCCAAAAACCATTGAACCATCCCCGCGCCAAAGGAAGACCACAAAGGAAGAACAGCTCATCCTTATGGAAGAGGTCAACGCATTGCTTCTCAAGGACGCCATAGAGATTGTGCTGTCCAACAAGGTAAACAAGGGTATTTATTCAACCTACTTCCTTGTGCCAAAAAAGATTTAACGATCCGCCCAGTTTTGGACTTAAGCCCTGCAAACACTTATGTAAAGCCACAAAAATTATTCATGACAACACTACAAGAGATAATCCCCCCTACTAAAGCGGGGGAATACATGGCAACACTGGATATGAAAGATGCCTATTTTCATATTTCAATGTTCCCAGTGCACAGAAAACTCTTGTGTTTCAAAATAGCAAACCAGCACTACCAATTCAAGGTGCTACACTTCAGAATAGCTTCAGCTCCAAGGGTATTCACCAAGGTACTGGCGGTGGCTGCGCACCTGCGCAGGGGGGCAATCCCAGTGTACCCCTACCTGGACGACTGGTTGATCACAGGAGAATCATCTCATCTTTGCAAACAAAACACACAAAGAACCATAAACCTTCTCTTCCAATTGGGCTTCTCAATAAATGAGAAAAAGTCAAGTCTTGTACCAAACACAACAAAACAGTTCCTTGGAACTGTATTAGATACAAGAGCAGGCTTAGCCTTTCCATCCATGGAAAGAGTGCAAACCCTGCTTCGGCAAATACCCCAGTATCAAACCGGTCTCCAGATAAGTGTACGCAAATCAATGCGTAAACTAGGCATGATGGCATAGTTCATATATCTGGTCCCACACGGACGTCTGCACATGCGACCAATGCAGGCAAGCGGTCAGTGGGACGATCTAGTGGTCGTTTCACCTACACTAGTTCAGAACCTACGCTGGTGGACAAGAGAAAACCTGTTAAAGGGAAAACCCTTCCACAATCCGGAAGCGCAAGCAATCGTTACAACAGATGCATCACTCTCCGGGCGGAGGGGCTCATTACCTTCACCACAAAGCACATGGTCTGTGGACTCTCATCATGGCACAGAACCACATCAACCTGCTGGAATACTTGGCAGTATTTAAGGCACTTCAAGCATTTGAAGCTCAACTAACTAATCAGTCGGTTCAAATTCTAACAGACAGCACCACTACAATGTTTTGTGTCAACAAACAGGGGGGCACACACTCTCCAAGTCTGTCCAAGTTGGCGCAGAAAATATGGAAATGGGCACTCAGACGGGGGATATCCCTATCCTCCCAACATGTTCCAGGGGTACTCGACACTCTAGCAGACTCTCTGAGCAGAGATCCCCTACCAGAGGAACATGAGTCTCAACTAGATTAAAGTGTCGTAGACCACATCTTCTCTCAGTGGGGTTACCCCACACTAGACTTGTTCGCTACAGGAGAAAACAAGCAATGCCCAGACTTCGTGTCCAGGTTCCCCCAGCCACACTCCAAGGGGAACACCCTATGGATGAACTGGTCAGGGAAATTTGCTTACGCTTTTCCCCAACTCCATTAATGAGCAGGATAGGGAACAAGATGCACAGAGAACAGATGACGCTCATCCTAGTTGCTCCCATGTGGAGAGACAGCCATGGTATCCACATCTGCGCAAGCTGGCGATGTGCGATCCCATCAAACTCCCATGTCAGACCAACCTGTTAACCCTACACAGGGGAACAACAGTGCACCCTCAACCACACTCGATGAACTTGGCAGCATGGCTCCTGAAGTCCTAGTGTTCAGATACCTTAATCTAACACAGCGGTGTATGGATATCCGCAAAGAGGCACGAAAACCAAACACTAGACACTGTTATTTCGACAAGTGGAGGAGATTTGTAATTTGATGCCAGTCTAAACAAATAACCCCCATAGAATGTACTCCTTCACACATTCTAAATTATAAGCTCCACTTGTTAGACTCAAGGTTAGTATACAACTCCATAAAGGTCCACCTGGCGGCTTTATCAGCATATACCGCCTCTCAAAGTAAAGTATCGTGGTGGAAAATTCCAGTCATTAAGGCATTCATGGAGGCAGTAAAGAAACTCCACCCTCCAATTTCTAACCCAACGCCAGGATGGGCTTGCAAAGCTCATGGGGCCCCCATTCGAGCCTATGCATAAGTCAGGTCTTAAACACCTGACATACAAGACTGCCTTCTTAGTGGCTATTACTTCCATAAGAAGAGTTAGTGAATTGCAAGCATTGTCCATGCCGGACCCTTTCTTTATCATCCATAAAGATAAATTGGTTTTACATACTCGTCCTAGGTTCTCCCCTAAATTCATTTCCAAATTCCACGTGAACCAATCCATTGAGTTTACGGCTTTCTTTCAGAATCCAACTAGCTTGTCTGAGGTAAGACTCCACACATATGAGAAGGGTGAAGGGTAAGGTCTACAAACATAGTACCTTTTGAATGTTTACTTACTGTGAGTGAAAAAAACCACCTGCCCTACATATGTCAGTGAACAAAAAAAGGAGGGAGCCAGACAGGTCATGTAATCAGTGATGTCATCAATGCCATTTGTGAAGTCATCTTTGATGTTATGGGTGTTAGTCTTAGCAGTGCACAGTGGTGGCGCCAGTTATGGTTGCTTAGCTTATCATAACTGGCGAATTTCAGGGGGTTTTTGGTTTTACCTGTAACCATAACGTCCCTGTAACCACGTTTTTTGTCAGTGAATTTAATTGGTTTTTAGCAGGGTACCCTTAGTGTGTGAAGAACTGTGCAACATAGTGCATTTGTAAGCACCATGTTAATGCGGACAGCAGTCGCGGACTATGCGTCTGGTTTCAGAGATTGTGTGGCACCCAACCGGCTGAGGAAGGCAGGTGCTCTCATACATAGTGGTACCAATCACCAAACGCAAATAACATAGACAAACAGCACTTATGAAGCAAACGGGACAAAGGCATAGGGAGTACACCATAACGGAATGCATGAACAGAAGAATGGACGTCTGCCTTCACCAATCTTACTGCACTGCTACTTTAAAGGGGAACAAAGAACGAACTGCCAGAGTAACTACTGGAAAATGCAAAGACCTGAACATCAGTACAATGTAGTAAGGACCCTAAACTTTGTAAAATAATTGCACGGGTGCTGCAGTATGGAATAGTACGGAAGCATGACGTGTCTTGGTGTAATACAGCAATGGCAAGCACCTTACAGTGGCCGGAAGAACATTTCCTGCATGACGCAAGTACTTTGTACATTAATCCCATTGGTACGCGCAGTGCTGTGAAATATGTAATATATATTGCTGCATGTACATCAAACACATTATCTTGTCGGTAATACAACATATTGGAAAGGAAACCAAGGCAGTACAAGCAGAAACCCTTCCACAACAGCATAGGGGCATAGGAAAGGATAGAAACTCTGTGCATAGGGAAATGGACAGCTTGGAAGTGAAAGTGGAGAAATTGGTGGACAATGCTGCCGCTTTAATGGTTGTGTACAAGGATATAATTTGGAAAAAATAACACAGCACTGGCACACCTGCATGTGTACTCCTTCCCCATGTCGAAGCCCGCCATTCCCTCAAAAACCGTTTCATAGGAGACGTTACAGTAATACATCAATCTCTTCCTCCCCTCGCAACCAAGTTGTGCAAATCCCCATTTCCCCACATTAAGTACTTCTGCTACCCCTTCCTTTCCAAATGGGGTGTATGCATGTGTACAAGGAAACAATGATAATGAGAATGTTGCCGACTGTTTGAGTGGTTTTTATACCTGAAATGGGTTTCTGACTCAGCGGCACACAGTCCTCGTTGCAACGACCGCAAGTAAGAAAAAGATAGGTGTCCTACGTACACTGCAGCGGTCTGGCCTATCTGCAATGACAATGGAGGTATCTCTACGCCGCCAGCATGCTCCACACATCCGCATGTTGTCCACCACCAATCAGTGGGTGTACGCCCGGAAGTTTATGCGTAGTGCAAGTACACGCATGTGTATCTGTTCCTCTGTGTCCTGCGGACATCGCCACTGTGCAGCATAAAAGAAGGGACGTTAATTAGGTCGGGCCGTCCACCCGCGACCTACAGGTAGCTATGCAGATAAACATCCCACCTGCTGTACCTTATAAATACCCAGCATCTCCTTAAATTATTGGCGTACGTGTGGCGCGCTTTTAGTCAGTAGAGAAAACACAACAGTGTCCATAGGACACCAATGCAAGTGTATTTCACCCAAAATGCGTGCAGCGGACAGTCGTCCCAAAGGAGAACAGTAGCGACGTCACATGCGACCGCACCCACTCTGGCCGTGACCCCTTATTTCGGGGACAGGAGCCAGACCCTCGAACAGCAGGAAAGAGCAGAGTTGAGCAAACTACGAGTGTTATTTGGAAAATACACGCTTACAGACACAGCACAATGTGCCGTTGCACATGTATGTATGTATGGTTTGGAACAATGTAGAAAAGGAAGAGAGGGTCTTCCGTGTCAAACAAAAGACATGGTAAAGGCACACTTACTACTGATACAAAATCAGTCAAACAGTATAAATTAACCAGTAATTTGTTTAAAGTACAAATTATGTATTTATGAGTACAGATAACATTTTTGATGGCTCTTCTCAACACAGACAAAAATCAGAGTATATTAAAATTTGTCCTTTGATATTCAGTGTTCTCACAAATCCATGTTACATGAATTCACATTATTAGTCTCAATATACAAAACAACCAATTTACAACATCATTAGTTTCAAAAGTTCATGTGAAATGGTCATGTCTGTCAACCCTTCTTTTTAAAATGTTCATCAATCCTAGTGGGTGCTGATATCTTGTTTTGAACAAGATACTATGAGTATCTAGGTTTTCCACTACGCATTTCGGGCCAATACCAGCCCTTCAGGTGGAGATATCAATACTTTTCTTGATTCATCTAAAAAGGAAAATTAAACTACAATTAGACTCATTTTAAAGGGATGGTCTAGTAAAAATTTTTATTTCAAAAATAGATAGGCCACATAAAAAAAAAATACTAGCATCCTCCATTTTAAAACTTCCTATGTAAAATTTTGAGCTATTCAAGCTCAAAATTCGAAAAAGCAAGCGCAGGGGCACAGCCATTTTGTGAAATTGAGGCCCTCCTGTGCTGGCTTTTGCTTTTGCGGCACTAATGAAGGAAAAGCCAGCCAGCTGTAGTAAACAAAGTCTACCGCTGGGTGGCTTTCCCTTCATTAGTGCCGGGACTCAGAGGACGCGGACCGGAGACCAGAGCAGGAAAGCTGCAGCTGAATCTTGGTAAGTGCTATTTATTTTTTTTACAAAAAATAAGCACTAGCTGCGTTTTTTTTCTAAGTTTTCCGGGCTGGAGGAGCCCGGAAAACTTAGAAATAAAACGCAGCTTTAAAAACGTTGTATTTATGTTTGCGGTCGCTTTTGAAGCGACCGCAAACATAAATACGTTATTGTGTTGGAAAATGCTGCGGTTTTAAAACCGCAGCGTTTTCCAACACAACCGCGTTGTGTCTGCCTGAATCTGCTTTACCATTTGGGGCTCTCGAGCTCCCCCCGGGGAGCCCGAGAGCCCCAAATGGAAAGCAGATTCAGGCAGACACAACGCGGCATTGCGGAAAACAACCGCGTTGTCTGCCTGAATCTGCTTTCCCATTTGGGGCTCTCGGGCTCCCGGTGAGCCCGAGAGCCCCAAATGGGAAATCAGCTGCAGGTAGAAACACTACGCGGCATGTAAACATAACCGCGTGTGTTTCTGCCTGCTGTGGCTTTCACTTTGGGTCTCCGGTGCACCCCTGGGAGCACCGGAGACCCAAAGTGATAGCCACAGCAGGCAGAAACACACGCGTTTGTGTTGGAAAACGCTGCGGTTTTAAAACCGCGGCGTTTTCCAACACAATAACGTTGTATTTATGTTTGCGGTCGCTTCAAAAGCGACCGCAAACATAAATACAACGTTTTTAAAGCTGCGGTTTTATTTCTAAGTTTTCCGGGCTCCTCCAGCCCGGAAAACCTAGAAAAAAAACCGCAGCTAGTGCTTATTTTTTGTAAAAAAAATAAATAGAACTTACCGAGATTCAGCTGCAGCTTTCCTGCTCTGGTCTCCGGTCCGTGTCCTCCGAGTCCCGGCACTAATGAAGGGAAAGCCACCCAGCGGTAGATTTTGTTTACTACAGCTGGCTGGCTTTTCCTTCATTAGTGCCGCAAAAGCCAGCACAGGAGGGCCTCCATTTCACAAAATGGCTGCGCCCCTGTGCTTGCTTTTTCGAATTTTGAGCTTGAATAGCTAAAAATTTTACATAGGAAGTTTTAAAACGGAGGATGCTAGTATTTTTTTTTTTATGTGGCCTATCTATTTTTGAAATAAAAATTTTTACTAGACCATCCCTTTAACTAACACTTACTTCTAATGTATTCGAAGCACTACCGCTTTACTAACCTTTCCAGAATTGGTGACGAGCGTAAAAGATGCTAACTCGTGTTGATACTTGTTCATAGTTTTCGCCCCTCAGCGTGATTATGCTTTCTCTCTTCTCATTTGTCCTATCTGCAAAGATGAGATACTATTTTCAGAAACCTCTTCATGGGACTAAAAAATGACTAAGTTTTGTGATCGCAAGTGGGACCGTTGCTAAAAAAGCGCTGGGTTCCACTCTGCAATCACATGGTTCAGGGATACTTTAGTTCTGTTAATAAGATCTTACCAGGCAGTTTCAAATGGTCATATCTAATCTTTGGATGTTAGACCGCTGCAGTAACGAGTTTTTGATTCTGTGAAAGAATCATGGGGTGGGGTGGAGGGAAGAAGTAAGCTTTTTGGCTCATTAAGTTCCCCTAGCCTGCGTTTTTATGTTTTCGCCCGGACTCCCGCTGGCACGCGAATATAAACATCCAGTCCTTCGCACATACAGCGTATGTCTGCTGTCTATGTTCCTCACGCCCACCCCATCGCTGTATGAATACATATATTCAATTTACTCCCTTTGTTGTTCTATGGCGTTGCGTTAAATGTACTTCATTCTAAACTGGTCTTTACCTTATTTGCGGCATCTAAGCACTTGTACGTGGCCTCAGGAGCTTTGTGTCTCTTCTGACTAGCGGCTTGAGCATCGGACCGTTGCTAAGCAACACACTGTGATGAGCCGCATGCTATAATGCCTAAGTTCCTACGTTCTTCTCCTATTCCGCCTGCCATCTTGGATGTGTATGTGCTTACTCGTGTATGTGCCTTTCCATACATCTAAGGCATAACCTCATGTGTTACATACTTCCAAATGTTGCAATTCCTCTGTTTAAGTAATATGAATACTTTGAAGCGAAGTACTCCATGAATTAACATTCGTTTTCAGTGCCTAATTAGTGCGGTTTTGGACAGAGCGTTACAGTACATTCAAATTAGTACTGATAGGTGAACAGCCTTCAGGTAATCATTACATAAATGATTATGCATCAAGTTTGAGTCTCCATTCAACATACATATCATACTAAACCTAGGACATATAAACATAAGTCTTACATATATGTTTACAATTGATTACATTCACAGCTGTGTTAATCAATCCAACTCAATTGTGTCATAATTACCAGTACACAGTAACTGCCCTTTATTCATCAGGTACCTCCTGCAGAATTCCAATGTATTTTCCGATAAGACCTATTCCTCACAATTTCATATCTTTGTCAAACTAGTCATCTACCCCAAATATTAAGTTATGTGGGATGTCGATTTATTTAACTTGTAAGATGAACCTATATCCAATGATATTGGATTAGACTGTCCTGTTAAAAGCGGATCTTGTTACTTGTTTCATAGAAAGCAACTCAAATTCCATTCCATATTCATCCCACGGGGATATAGACTGACCAATTTTTCAATCCAATGGATTTCCCTCTGTTGGAGTTTATCAAATTTCCCCCTCTTCTTGGTAGTCACATGTTCCAGAATCACAAACTGAATTTGTGCAATCGTGTGTTTTTGTTCTTTCAAATGTTGCGCAACGGGTGATTTTACTGATTGTTGTTATGTTTGATTTATGTTCACACCATCTTGTTTTTGCCTTTCGTCCTGTCAGTCCGACATAGTATATGCTGCATGGACATTTAATCCCATATATAACATTTGTAGTGTCACAGGTTGATGTGTGCAGTAAGGGTATATTGTTCCCTCTTCGTGGATGATTGATAGAATTTCCTTTTATTACATTATTGCAACAATTGCAACTGTTGCATGGAAGAGTCCCCTAGTATGTCTTGTAGCTTTAATTTTTGTTATGACCAAGGTCAGATTTCATTAAATGATCTCGAATGGAAGGGCTCTTTCCATATGCAAATATTGGTGGCTTAGGCAATAGGGCTGTAAGTGTGGGATCCACTTCTAGTAGTTTCCAATTTTTTTCAATTATTTTTCTTATACGAATGCTTTGCTGGGAGTACATGGTGACATATACCAGTTCTGATTCAGTATTTATTTTCTTCGATTTCATTGCTTCAGTTCTGGGTGTTTCATTTACCTTGGCTGAATGCCTAGATACAGAATCTTTGCTATATCCTCTTTCCCCAAAAATGTTTGTCAAATATGTAACACATGAGGTTATGCCTTAGATGTATGGAAAGGCACATACACGAGTAAGTACATACACACCCAAGATGGCGGGCAGAATAGGAGAACCACGTAGGAACATGGGCATTATAGCAGGAGGCTCATCACAGTGAGTTGCTTAGCAACGGTCTGATGCTCGAGCCGCTGGTCAGAAGAGACACGGAGCTCCTGAGGCCATGTACGAATGCTTAGACGCCACGAATAAGGTAACGACCAGTTTAGAATGAAGTACGTTTATTTAATGCAACGCTGTAGAATAACAAAGGGAGTAAATTAAATATATGTATTCTTACAGCGACGGGGTCACGTGAGGAACATAGCAGCCATACGCTGTATGTGCGAAGGACTAGATGTTTATATTCTCTTGCCGGCGGGAGTCCGGGCAAAAACATTATTACGCAAACCTTCTCGAGTGAGATGTCAAAACAGGTATGACTATTTAAGTTATCTTAAAATACATATTCATTTCTAAGAACGCAGGATAGGGGAACTTAATGAACCAATAAGCTTACTTCTCCCCATGATTCCTTCACAGAATCAAGAACTCGATACTGCAGCGGTCTAACATCCGAAGATTAGATATGACTTTTTGAAACTGTCTGGTAAGATCTTATAAACCACAACTAAAGTATCCATGAACCATGTGATCGCATAGTGGGACCCAGCCCTTTTTTAGCAACGGGACCCACTTGCGATCACCAAACTTTCATTCTTTAGTCTCATGAAGAGGTTTCTGAAAATAGTATCTCATCTTTGCAGATAGGACAATTGAGAAGAGTGAAAGCATAATCACACAGGGGGGCGAAAACTATTAAGTATCAACACAAGTTGGCGTCTTTTGTGCTCGTCACCAATTCTAGAAAGGTTAGTAAAGCGATAGTGCTTCGAATACATTAGAAGTAAGTGTTAGTTAAAATGAGTCTAATTGTAGTTTCATTTTCCTTTTTAGACGAATCAAGCAAAGTATTGATATCTCCACCTGAAGAAGAGCTAGTATTGGCCCGAAAAGCATAGGGAAAAACCTAGATACTCATACTATCAAGTTCAAAACAAGATATCGGCACCCACTAGGATTGATGAACATTTTAAAAGAAGGGTTGACAGACATGACCATTTCACATGAACTTTTGAAACTAATGATGTTGTAAATTGGTTGTTTTGTATATTATTTGAGACTAATAATGTGAATTCATGTAACATGGATTTGTGAGAACACTGAATATCAAAGGACAAATGTTAATATACTCTAATTTTTGTCTTTGTGATGAGAAGCGCCATTGAAAATGTTATCTGTACTTATAAATACATAATTTGTACTTAATCAAATTACTGATTAATTTATACTGTTTGACTGATGTTGTATCAGTAGTAAGTGTGCCTTTACCATGTCTTCCGTTTGACACGGAAGACCCTCTCTTCCTTTTCTATATTCATAGTCTGGTAGCACAGACTTGGTAAAGAGCACCTAAAAGTGTTAGAAAATTGATTAACAATACTCTTTGAATTAGAAGTATTTAATCGCACGCAAGTGCACCTCCGCATCCAACCTTCTTGGAACAATGTAGGAGTGCTTTCCGGGTGAAAGTTGTCCACAGCAACTCTACAAAATGGCACACCCCAGAGTTGATGTGCAATCAGTTTGCACCTTTGCTGAACAAAGTAGCAGGCCACATAGATTTGCCCTTAAAGTAATGGTGCATCAAATCTGATGTGCGACAGTGCTTCTGCAACTAATAGCAACCATGTTAGTCCGGCTGAGTACGCACACTAATGGACAACATTATGAACGGACCTTGCTGTGACACACGCAACCGCAGCTGCGATATTCCCCATTGTTCCAATCGCATGGGTAGCTAGCGGCAAAGTGGAGTAAGCTCACGTGCGTTTCCCCAAGGACGGCGAGGGCCGTGTCCCAATGAAGCAGAAACATTCCTTCTTCCCTTTCCAGTTTTTCTTTGCAGCCCGCGTCATTGCATACTATTAAAGTTCCACACGCTTCCACCATTGACATTGAAGAGCTCTCCATGTAACAGTATCGGTTCTGTACAACAGTCCTCTGCGTACACACCCCGCCCAGAAATGTTATTGCGCAATCCCTGTGGCTCCACAGTCCCATTTCCATCGCTGCCATCCAGAAAATCCCCAGATGTGGCATTCGTGCTGCGTGTGAGCCTGGGGGCATAACGTGCAACCAGGGTAGGGGAAGTTTCTTATAAGGGGCGGCTCTTCAAAGAGCCTGTTTTTGTTTCGTTTTTTATGCTTCTAGAGCAGTGGTCTTCAAACTTTTTTGCCCTGCCACCCCCCACCCCCCTGAGCAAGATCTGGGCAGGCCGGGCCCCCCTCCCAAAAAATGCCAAATGGACAGTATGTATGCCACTCCTACCCAGTCCCTGGGCTCTCCCCACCCTACTCCCACCACTATCCCTGGGCTCCCGTCCATCCTGCTCCCACCACAGTCCCTGGGCTCCCCCCACCCTGTTCCCAACACAGTCCAAGGGCCAGTGGGAGCTGGTGATTTTTTTCAAGTGGAGGGGCATAAATATTTCCCACAAAAATGCCATAGCGACCGAGCGCAGCGAGGGTGCCCGAACCAATCAATGGAGGTTCGTGGGGGGGTTTCAGCCCATGACTTTTTTTAAATAATGGTTTAAAATGTTGCATTTTAGAGCATCATTTAAAAAAAATGGGTAAAAAGCCAAACAGTTTGCAGTTGGCGCTGGGGGCCAAGGGGGAAAGCATGGTATTTTTGACTGGACATCTGATAGATATACAGTAAAATAAATAAATATCCCTGTCCCCTGGGCTCCACAGCGCCTCAGAAGGATAGCTGATTTTGGCAGGTGGGTAGGGTGATAGTGCAACAAAGGCATTTATAAAATGCCTTTGTTGTACAAACCCTCCGACCCCCCCCACAAGCATACACGCATCCATGCGCTCTGTCTGTGCAAGGAGGTGCAGGAGCTCACCCTCGTACATACTGACATGCAGTGCCCCAGCCAGCATTTCCATTGAGCTATGCAAGGCTGGTGAAGCAAAACGCCCCCAGCGTTGCATGGGTCAGTGAGCATGTGCGGCTGGAGATCTGAACTGTCAAAGGCCCTTTGACAGTTCAGCCAGCCCAGAAGCACTCCCTCAGCTGGAAAACCCAGCTGAGGGAGTGCTCAGTGTTTCACTGGGCTGGCTCCTTGGCTCCTCCATAATGGATGAGGGGGCCACTTAGTGGACGCCCCCCCCACCCCTTATGGATGAGTCGCCAGGGTCAGACTGGCTTATAGGGCAATAGGGCGATGCCCATACAAAAAAAAAAAATGTAAAATGCTAGTGTAGGCCAGTCAAAATGGGCAACTTTTTTGGCCAATGTGGTCAAGTTTGATGAGTTACTTCACTATGCATCTAGTAGTTTTGACCATTGTTGCTGAATAAATATTCTTTAAATATCACAATTTGCTTACATTTGAACAAAAAACACCCCTCTGGGTACTATTCAAACAGTCTGTGACTAAAGTAATGAATATCCATTTGCAACTGCGGGCCACTTTTTAATTGGTGCCTGAGACCGTTTTATGGCCCAGTCTGACCTTGTGAGCCGCCCCTGCCCATTTCCTCCAAACTTAAAAAAAAAAAAACAAAAAAAAAGTTCAAGACCTCTGTTCTAGAGGAACACCTTTTTTACATTTTTTATTTTATTTTGTGTTTTCTTGTGCGGACATTGTTACAGTAAACTCTTCACCGCATCTTGTAGACGGGCAAACAAAACAACATTACGAATGGGCGACAAAGAATTGCCATCTAGTTGGAAAAATTCTGCATTTAACTAATGAGGTCATTGTTGCAGAAGAACATCCCAGCAGCGGACTGCAAAGAAATACATACAGTTGATGCATACACCCAGAGTGCCTGCTCCTTACATTGCTCACTTCCACCACAGCCTTCTGCATTTCTTTGTGCAAAGAGACCTTCAGGCACACTGTTTGAGTACACACCTGACCCACCAACCTTATAAACAGTGTCTTTTTCACTGCACAGTTTCCTTTCCATGGCTCCCATCCAGAAAATGGCTGGATGTGGCACGTGGAAGCGTGAAAGTACTGCGTAAACCAATGAGTTTTCATGGTAGGGAGGGAGGGGTCTGAGGGTAAATGTAAAACAGGATAAGGAGTTGGGTCTGTAGTACTGTCTAAGAAAAGAGAAGGTTTTTGGTTTTTTTTGTCCTGTTTCTGGTATGTAGATGCTTGCTTACACATTTTTGTTGTTTTTTATGCCTTGCGATGCGTTTCTGTTCCCTTCTCCTCCTCATATTTGTACGGACTGAACGTGAACGCTTCATTTACAGTTCTACAGGATTGTATGCAATGCTGCTTGCAGAGTGGCAAAGAAAACACCATTGCCAATGGAGGTCAAAACAATTCTATTTCCTTGGACCCACTGCAAATCTTCCTACTTAATGCTGTCATAGTCGGTGCTGAACATCCCAGCACTGCACATAAAGACACACATGCTTCTGTTTAAAAAACACCTCCCGACCTCTGGCTTTGGGCAAATTACACCCTAATGTGCAACACGTGCAATTACCTACACCATGTGCTCACGAACGAATAGCATCTCACTTTGGTTGCTCCACCAAGTGAAAAATGCTCTCCGCACCCATTATTCAAAGGTCACCATCCTCTGAGAGAAACAGAGACAACTATACATGGCTGCAGTATGGTGTGCTGGCTGTCGTCAAGGGATAGGCTCTTGGGTGCATAACCAACGGCCTACGGCCCTTGGCCATGTACCCAATACTGTAGGCCTTACCTACACCCAACACAACATAATGGCCTCATGCAAGGGAACATTTCCCACATACCACAATCCACAAATGTAACTTATCATGGGTAGTGCAAAGGGCAACTCATGGCAACCGCAAATAGCGCCATGTGGCTCCCTAATGTCCAAGGTGGTGGCATAATGGGTATCATATGGTACCGGACGCATATCACGTCACTTGTGCTGTTCAACCACGTCTACAAGGTCCTGCCCAACCATACTCTTACACCCCGCCCCCTTTTCTCCACACTGCACAGGTGTCCCTTCCCAGGGACGGGAGACGGAACCTTTTTCACCATAAAAAACCTTCTTCCCCTTTAAATTTAGAGGCGTGCGGGGGTGCGGCCCTGGGAGCATGTGCTGCCCTGACTCCGCCCTCCAGCGCCACACCTCGGTTCCCTTTTCCGCGTTGACGGGAACGGGCTGAATTCACCAGCGCTCCTGGGTTTGGCTTCGGCCATGTAATTCCACGCGCGGATACTTCTTCTCTTTTGTCTTTTTATCATTCAGTTACTCGGTCCTCAGGCGTCACCCTCCTCCCTGGCGCATGTCGACTTCCACAGGGTTCAGCAGGTGTCCATCCTGCGATGGGCTCTTCCCAACTTCAGACCCCCACACCCTCTGCCTAGGTTGCCTTGGCCCAGACCACGGTTGGCAAACTTGTCATCGAGGTCTCTGAAGAACAGACTGGCCAGGTGGAGGGAGC
The DNA here is from genome assembly GCF_040938575.1 of Ambystoma mexicanum. Lineage (NCBI taxonomy): Eukaryota > Metazoa > Chordata > Amphibia > Caudata > Ambystomatidae > Ambystoma > Ambystoma mexicanum. The sequence goes on along the minus strand of NC_090931.1, from coordinate 900,725,719 downwards.
TCTTCCAGAAGTCACCTCCAGAGGACCTCAAGGACTTCGTCGTGAAACATCGATCCAGGCCCAAGGTAGGGCCTCTGTTTTCCATCACACCCCGCAAGGGAGACTCCTTCCTAAGGACTCACCGCGCAGGAGGGGCCGCTCAGGTTCTCGTACCAGCACGTGCACCGAGGCTGTTTCAGCTACTGGCCGAGGGATCCTCGGATCCTCCCGGTGACAGTGTTGAGGGACCAGAAGGTTCTTGTACCGGGTTTTCAAAACCCGAGGGGCTCTGCCCTTGTACCGGCATTATGTCCGAGGGGCAACGCTCTAGTACCGGTGATGCATCAGAAGGGCGCCTAAACGCAGCTCATCCGGCCCCCAGTCCTAGGGTGTCACACCTACCAGGTCTAGGCCCGAGGAGCAGGGTAGGCCTCGCGATCCACACTCGAGTCCTGGAGGAGGCTGGGCCCAGCGAGCCGAGCAACACGACGCAGGCACGTGGCAGGCAGATTGACAAAATGGCCACCGTGCCAGACGACAACACCCGTCCAGCGCCATTCCAGGAGTTCGGCGAGGAAAGAGTGTCAAGGTGGGACTGGCCTTAACCAGGGACGTGGCCTACAGCCTATCCTTCATTTGCGCAGGGCAGGTTCCCGCTGCGTCCGTATGGGCAGGGTATGCAGCGGCTCCAGCAGCCTCCCGCTACCCTGTCTATAGCCCCTACCGCTCCTCCGGCCTGTGAAGACGGGTTCTTTGAGAGGTTCCTAGGGCTCATGAAGTCCCCTCGGATGGTGGTTATCCTCAGGGATGCCATCGGGGACGTGCTCCTCCAATGCTTCGAGCACCTCTGGCTCCTCTGCCGGCGGCCCCGGCGCAGCCGCTGCCTCCGGCCCCCCAGCCGATTCCTCACGTGGTTCCGTACCAGCCTCCTCCACAGCCTTCGGCTCTGGTCCCGGTACCCCAGCCGCCGGCTTTTGCTACTCCCCCACCGACGCAGGATCCTCCTGCCGCACAGGATACGGGTGAGGAGGAGGACCCTGACACTCCCTCCTCAGCCATGGCCTTCCATGAACGTCTGGCAGAGCTAGCGGAGTACCTGGGGCTACCTCAAACTGAGGTCGAGCAGCCGGCAGACGGGCTCCTGGCTGAAGTCCTCACGCAACGCCCCTCTGCCAAAACAGGCATTCCACTGCAGACTGATTTAGTCTCCCTGGCCAAAAAGGGTTGGCTCAAGCCCCTCTCGGTGCAGACGGTCAATCGATGCCTGGACGCCAAGTACAGGCAGATGGAGAGGGATACACTCCTGCTATCGGCTCATCCTCAGCCACACCTGTCGGTGACCATTGCGGCATCACTATACTCCATGCCTCAGTCGTCCTCAGCCTCCTCCTCTGCGATGCTGCTAGGCAAGGAGGAGAAGATCTGGGAGGCGTACGGGAAGAAGCTGTATTCCAATACGTCCTTGCATCTTTGTCAGGCCAACGCTGATGCCATGCTGACTGCCTCAAACCAAAGGTTATGGCGAGAAATTGCAGACTACGCAGAGCCAATCGCGTTTCAAGGCAGGACTGGCTGAGGCCAAGCTGGTGGCGCAGGACCTCATGGAATCAACTGAGGCCCATATTGACACCTTTGGCCGTGCCATCTGTATCGCCACGGACATGAGAAGGACAGCCTGGCTCAGTGCAACGAAATTCAGCCCAGTTGTCCAGGAACGCATATTAGACCTGCCGTCCTATCCTCTTCCACTCCACCACGGACGAGAAGCTGGACAAAAAGAAAACCGCTCACAAACGGCCAAGTCTTTATCCATCTTAACAAAGACCATGCCCAAATCGTACACCCAGTCACAGCAACGCTCCGACAAGGGGCGTACGTACAGAGGGTTCTGCGGCTGCCAGGAACAGAGATCCAGGCCGCCGGACCGCTCGCTGACTCCAAATCGGCGCAAGCAATAAAAAAGGGGGGGATTAAGGGCTTTTTCCAGTCCCCCTCTCCGCAAAAGCCTCCGGGTCCACGTGTCTCCAGTGGGGGGCAGGCTTGCTCTCCATGCACATTTCTGGCGCCAGAATTTCACGGACCCCTGGATCCTCTCTGTAGTATCCACAGGTTACCACCTACCAATCCCAGCCTCTCCTCCATCCTCCCCTCCGCTCCCTCAAGTTGGGACAGCAACTCTTCTGGCGGAAATCCGTTTGCTCGTAGAGAGCCAGGCCGTGGAGGAAGTCCCAGCTTCCCAGCGAGGTTTGGGCTTTTACTCCAGGATTTTCGCCATTTAGAAAAAGAACAAGGTGGGCCTGAGAGTTGTGCTGGACCTTTCCACCCTCAGCCTCTCCTTACCTCTACAAAAATTCAAGATGGTTAGCCAGCCTTTATAGCGGAGACATTGTGCAGGGGAGACTGGATGTGCTCCCTGGATCTGAAGGACACATACCTACACATCCCGATTTGGCAGCCCCATCGTTCTTTCCTATGGTTCAGGATCATGGGCTACCATTTCCAATGCAAGGTCCTTCCTTTCGGCCTCAATTTGGCCCCCAGGGTCTTTACCAGACTCATGAACACTGTGGCTGCCCTCCTCAGAGCGCAGGGCCTCCACATCTACCCATACCTTGACGACTGGCTCGTCAGGGCTACATCTCCGGAAGCGGTTCACCACTCTTCCCATGCCCTTATGAACACACTCCACAATCTGGGCTTTTTGCTCATTCTCAAGAAGTCGCAGCGCAGTCCACGCAGACTCTGACATTCTTGGGCCTCATCTGGGACACATGCTGCAAGAGGGTGTTTCCGTCGGAGGACAAGATCTCGGCCATCAGAAGGGCCTCCATTCACTTTCTCAGCACAGAGATGACCTTGGCCTGGTGGTACCAGCATTTCCTGGGTCTCTTGGCGGCAGTCCTATTAGCCGTCCCACACACGAGAGGATGAGGAGGATTCAGCTGCACTTCGCGGCTTCATGGAACCAGGAGCGGGACTCTGTCTGAGATGGTCAACATTCCCCCATTTCTCCTCCCGGCGCTCACATGGTGGTCCAGGGACTGCAACCCACGGACGGGCACGCCCTTCCGGCCTCCCACCCCGCCGGTCACCATCACCGCAGGGTCCTCGCTCGAGGGCTGGGGAGCCACCCTGGACGATGTCTCGGTCCACGGCACCTGAACTGGACAGGAGCAGGAGTACCACATCAATTGGTTGGAGCTGAACACCATCTGGCTAGCGCTCAGAGCATTCCTTCCACCACTCATGGACAAGGTTGTCCTCATCCAGAAAGACAACTCGACCAGCATGTACTATGTCAACATGCAAGGAGGCACCAGATCCCATCCACTGTGCAGACTGGCAATCAGCATATGGGAGTGAGCCCTAGAAAACGACATCTACCTCACGGCAGTCCACCTTCTGGGGGAATCCAACCTGGAGGCGTACAGGCTCAGCAGGTTGGGAGCAGAACATTACGAGTGACAGTTTAATGACCTTGTTATTCAGGAGATCAACAGATGGGGTCTCCCCCAGTTGGATCTCCTTGCTACCTGGCACAACAAGAGATGCCCTCAGTTTGCCTCCTAGCAGGGACAGGGCCCCGGGCTCCCTGGCAGACGCATTTCGGATTCAGTGGAACGGCATGACAGCGTACGCCTTCCTGCCCACTCCGCTGATTCAAAGAGTGATTTGCAAGATCAAGGAGTCTCGCCAGCTCAACATCATTCTCATAGCTCCATGGTGGCCGGCCGGCCCACGGTTCTCGGAGCTGCTCAGCCTCTTGGAGATGCCACTGATTCACCTTACGATGGGCCCAGCACATATTCTAGTGCAGCACAGGGGCAGGGTCATCCATCCTGTGCCACAGAAACCAGACATTTCCCTGTGTCCACTCACCGAAACACGTCGCCAACAACAGATGTCATACCTTCCCGTGTCCACACACGTATCCCGATGAAAACGGTACCTCACATGTGTGGGTACAGCTACCGGGGGCGCAAAAGGAAAAGGGTAACCCGCTGGTAACCCCAAGCCTTTCGGCACAGCACATTTTGTTCATGTGGGCAACCTACAGATTTGAGCCTAGGGTGTCGAAGCCAGCAAGGAAAACAGGGAACCCCATGCATTTCCGAAAAGAGGACACCCGTGGGAATCCACAGAGTGGGGTTACACACGCCAGCATGCAACTGAAGGTATTCCAGCCCCCTGGCAGTGAGGGGGGGGGGACCTACAGGGATCGCTCAAAACGGAGTGCCAAAAAGGGCGAGCTAGCTCGTCCTTGGCACTGAAGGGGTTAAATCTACTGTCGACGCGTCAAGGGGGGCTGAGGTGTGGCGTTGGAGGGCGGAGTCAGGGCAGCGCATGCTCCGAGAGCTGCACCCCCTCACGCCTCTAAATTTAAAGGGGAAGGTTTTTTTCTGGTGAAAAAGGTTGTCTCCCGTCCCATGGAAGGGACTCCCGTGCAGTATGGAGAAAAGGGGACTAAGGACTAAGAGTATGTTAGTCACTACGGTGAGTAACTTATAATTTTTTTCAACGTCACCACCATCGAAGACATGCATACTTGTCTGCATTATGGTGGCGTGTTATGGAGCAGCCCTAGCCTCTTCAGTGACTGGCCTACGGGCTATGTGCTTTTGCCATTCACCCAACAGTGTAGCCCTTGGCCACATGCAGCTCAACAAACAGTTATGCAGGTGAACAAGTGGCCAGGTACATGCAGGTCACCCCTAGCCACTTCTAAGCATCCTTTACTTCACCACTTCTCCCACAGGACTCACTGGAGGAGTCGTCACTCCATCAGGTCCAAGCATATACTACTCAGTGTAGGAATTGCAACCAATCCCCACAACCATAAAAGCAACATTTTATGCAATGATTACAAACCGCACACCGAAGTCAACATTGTAAAACCTACTTCACCCCACGTCACATATCTGGCAGTGCAAGGGGCCACCCATTCATCGAAGGGCCTACAGGCTTAGCACACGCAACACACCGTACTGCAATGTACGTTGCAAGTTTCATGTGGTTTCCATTGTAGACCCCTTCTGCCATTGCTGTACCATCACTGGCCGCTGGGGCCTCACCACACACAGCACACCCTATTAGAACCCATGTTTTACTTTTCATGTCATTTGTAATGCAGGCCCCATCTGCAAGTGCGCCTGCCAACTTTCACCCTGGCCACATCTTTACATACATGGCTCAATGACGTTGCGTTGCCTGTGCTGAACGGTATGCGAGTGGCTGTGAGCATTGTCCATATTGCAACTTTCTGATGCTGATCACTCCCTTTCATGGCGCAATGTGGTAAAACACTTCCTCACGCAAGGGTCTTATAAGGGCCAAACCATAGCAAACGCACATGGTGACATGTGGCTCCCTATTGTGCAACAGGGGCAATGATGTGCACCATATGGTAATGAACGCATCGGATCTCACTGCAGCTGTTCCACCAAGTGCACAAAGTCCTCTGCAACCATTGTGTGCTGCTCACCAACTCCAAATGCATGCACAGTAACAACTGCATCGCTGCATTACATTGTGGAGGCTATGATGAAGGCCCAGGCTGTAGGGTGCATGGCCTACGGCCTTCGGCCATGCACCCAACAGTCTTGACAACACTCACCACAACATAACAGACCATGCAGGCGACCAGGAACGCATGTGCCATGAATCCCAAAGGCAACATACGCACCAGCACTTCCACCCAACTGCCACACCGTAAAGCAGGGACGCAAGGACACGTGTTCCACTTACCATTATGCAGAAAAATATCGCTGTGTTTGCAACTGCTACCCACTTCCAATCACAAAGCATTCTCAGCATGCCAAGCAAACAAGACAATCTTCACAACATTGAGCTAGTACGTGCATAGAACCAATGGTGCATACTGTATTTCAACGCTTACGAATCTGCGCAATGGACACTACGCAAGGACATAGAAGAAACATTTGCACCGGGACCTCTTCCATATTTACACTATTCCGGTAATACACCCAGTGGACACACTGCACGAGTGGTCACTGCACCATCTCCACCCATAGACCGGCAACTGTAGATTGTTCTACCAATCACCACACACATGCAACAAACATTATGTGCAGTGCAGCCAAATCTCACACAATAAGCAACAATGTGGCACCTACTTTCAACCAGTGGACATACCTTTTCAACCAGTGCACATAATTTTCTGAGCCAGGGCTGCAGCCATGCATACAAGGGGCTACGGACTTACCTCACACAGCACACCGTAGTACACGCTATGTTTAAATCCACATGTGTCGTGCAATGCACTCCCCTTCTGCAAATGTGCCTGCCACCACTCATGACAGAAAGACATTTCCGCTGTAGTTTGCATGCCATAACGAAGGCTGCCTACAATGACCACACAAGATAGTTGCCTGTTGAGGTATCCGCGCATTGGCGGAGCATGCACGGATAGCGCTGGCAGACCACCGTCGTCTTGTATAATGATGTATATTGCGTGAAGCTCTTCGCACTCCCGCAACCTTTCTATCCCTTCTTCCCACCACCAGATGGCGTACACTGTTTTTCAGACACTTTTGCTGCTGCATTGTCCTCCGATACAACATACCACCCTCATGGAACACTTTTCACACATCCTGTCACCGCACACTGCAGTGCAATCAAAGTTTTTACCGCGGTGCGAACAGTGAAATGTGACGCCGGAGTGCAGCCAGATAGGACTAATTTTGGTACACCTACTGCTACGTACAAGAGGCCCAGCCATGCACACAATAGCTCGGAGCCTTGCCACGCCCACCACAACACTATCCTCCAATGCACCATGGCAGTGTTTCCCAAAACCTTTGATGCACAGCATGCTTCCCTCCAGCCAACCACCGGCCGAGTCCACTGTTCGCCGACAGCACGGTGTACTGCAGGCCAATGAGACTTCGGTCTGCGCAGCGTACCCAGATATCACAAATTTTTTGGGACATACATTTCAGTATTTTGCAAAACAATTAATGGTCGGATTTGCACCAAACACACAAAAGCACGCTTTCTGACCCAAGCCCCCGGTCCTGCCGCAAATCTGGTGAAAATCCGTCAAGCCGTTCGGGCTGTAGCCATGCGCAAAGTTTTCCCCCATTCAGTCTATGGAAAAAAAAATGTTTGGTCCCCCCCCCTATAACTTTGCTTCCCCCTGCCCCGCACAAAACCTCACCCAACTTGGTGAAAAAATTCAGAGCCGGCCATATACTTTTTTTGCACAGTTTGGTGAGGATTCCTCCAGGCGGAGCGACGTTATAAGCCGCGGAAAAAGTTATCTTACTATGAGTTTAGCAACTTAACCATAACTACACTGCCACGGGCCTTGTGATATATATATATATATATATATATATATATATATATATAAGGCTTGTGGATCTGCTTAGATCACATGCTATGTATAGGGTGACATCTAGTAGTAGTCGCAGAGTATTACTTTATTTGTTTTCAAAACTCAAAGGATGTCCACTCGGCATGTCAGTAATACTATCCCTAGTGCGACGTCCACTGTGCCCATGGTCGTTCATGCGTGCAAGTCCCTCAAGTTTTTTTTTTTCCGCCATCATAGTCGGACGCATGTTGCAGAGTTCCTGCTTTCTGGCTAACGCCTTTGATTATTCAAGTTTAAATGTGGACTTATTTCTTTCCTTTCGACGGCCGTACCACCGCAAGATCTTCAGCGACTGCTTTCGAGGACGGATTAATCATCGACAACTACTTGCACCGTCTCGACAAACTTTGTCTGTGCCCTACCTATGCCTCGACGGGCCTCGGCCCTTCACAGTAGGGAGATTGGGGGGGAGGTCATAACTTTCTTCTCTTTAGAGAATGCCAGTTCCTTCCCTATTCTTCCTTTTCCATTGCCAGGCTGCCATCTTTACGTATTATGGAAAATACACCTTTTAAATGTTGTCCTTCCTGTAAAAGGAAGTTTCCCTGGAAGGAGACACACAAGGCGTATAACCTCTGTCTCCCCATGGACCATCCCGAAAAACATTGCAAGTCTTGCAAATTTCAGCCCAAAACATTAATGGACCGTAAGACAAAGCTCTGGGCCCATCATGCCATGCAGGCCGAAGCCGCTATGGACGTGGAGGGAGCATCCGGCATTGTCTGCGTCCTAAGTGACGCTGAGGCCAATTGGGACCAGACTGTTTCCGCCTGCCAGCCCTAGACTCCATCAGGCAGGCCGGCGGTCCTGCTACGGAGACTACACCCGGCTGCTAAAGCACTCGCACTGCATGCCACACAAGGCACATCCCCCCACCAGTGACAGTCGACTGCTTTGCCGACCGTTGAGGCACACACTAAGTGTCTAAGGGAAGGTCCTCAAAGCTGTACCTGTCCTCTGTGCCATTGCGCTCACGTTCGCCTCATGACCGGCTCCCAAAATGGACGTCTAAGTCTGTTTCCAACAACGCAAATAAATCAGACCAATTTACGGGTGCCGGAGAATGTGTGTCCAAAGACACTTCAACGCCCCCTTACAGGACCTCCAAAATGAAAGTGCGTATTACCTGGCCTTAGCCCCGCCCACCTGGAGCCTTTTTTGTTGCCGCTCTTTTTCCCTGCTTAAGGATCCCTCCAGCCTCTTTTCCTTTGCAGACGGGGAGCAGGTGCAAGTGCATCTTGGTCACCTGGCCTAAGCCCCGCCCGCCTGGTGCCTTCCTGGTTGCTGCTCTTTTGCCCCACTTAGCAAGCCCCGCCCACTTGGTGCCTTTCTGGTTGCCGCTCTTTTTCCCTACTTAAGGAGCCATCCAGCCTCTTTTCCTTTGCAGATGGGGAGCAGGTGCGAGTGGATCTAGGTCACCTGGCCTAAGCCCCACCCACCTGGTGTCTTCCTGGTTGCCGCTCTTTTTCCCAATTTAGCAAGCCCCACCCACCTAGTGCCTTCCAGTTTGCCACTCCTTTTTCCTACTTAAGGAGCCCTCCAGCATCTTTTCCTTTGCAGATGGAGAGGGGGGGGGGGGCAGGTGCTAAGTGGATATAGGTCACCTGGCTTAAGCACCACCCACCTTCTTAGCCCTGCCCTGCCTCTTCCTTCCTGCTCTTAACTCTTAGATCAAGGGCGTCGCTCGTCTGGGCGTACGCCGCGAAGGGCAGACAAATAAAAGGACAATTCCTGTTTGCAGCAGGAGCACCCAGGGCCCAACCCCCTGCTCAGACAGCAGGTAAGCATGCACCAACATGTGTTTACTCCCTCTGTCCCCTGAGGCCATCCCCACCCCCTCTGGTCTCCCTGTGATGTTCCCTTGTGCCCCCCCCCCCTCGCATACAGGTGTTGCCTGTTTTGCTTAGTTCTTCTACCCTGCTCCCCCTTTCCCCTCCAGCCTACCTCGGCAGGAGTCTGTCCTGATACATTCTGGTTTAACCATCACCATCTTGTGGCCAATGCTGGATTTGACTTTTATGGACTTCATTGATTCACGGTGCGTCACCCTTTCTCAACTCTCATGCTGGACATCCTTTGCATCTTGTACCCGTGGTGGCCTGGAATCATGCTGTTCCCATCTTGCTTCTACACTTTTTTGACTGTTTACTCTGTTCTCTCCTCCTCTCTCCTTCTCCCTTTTCCTATCTCCTCCCCTCCTCCCCTTACTTTCTTCTATGCACTTACTCTATCTGAATTGTCCTTGGATCTAGTATGATAGCAACCTGGTCTGTCTTCTCCCCCGTTAATTCCCTCCTCCCCCACGTACCCCTTCCAGCACTATCTGAAATGTCTTCAGGCCCAGTACGATAGTCAATTGTTTTGTTCCTCCCCTCCCTTTCTTCACCCCTCTCCCTCACCTTTTGTTTTTCTCCAGCTCTACCGAAAATGTCGTCAGGCCTAGTACGGTAGCCGCCTGTCTGTTTCCATTTCCTTCCCACTGTCCCCCTCCCTCCCTTCCTTATCTATGTCTTAGCTCTTGTACTATGTGAAATGTTGTCAGGCCGAGTACGATAGTTAATTTCACATCCTTACTGTTCATGGCCTGTAAGAATGTCTTTGTATTTTCCCTTGTTCCCTCGGTTGTCTTGAAGTGCTTTGAAACACATTGTGTATAGACGCTATATAAATTATCATATCATATATCATATTAAAAAACGGTTTATAGTGATAATGTCGAATTACAAAAAGTCGAAAGTCAAAATGTTGAAAAAAATGTCCAAACTATTTTTTCAAATGTCCTTTTTTTTAAATTTGCTGTTCGAAATTCGGCCATTTGTTTTCGACATTTGTCATTCGACTTTTTACAGTCGACATTATAACTGCACACCTTAAAAAACATGTCCCGGACACACTCCTAAAGTCCAACGGATCGCAAAATTCTAAAGCTTTGACTCCCTTATCTTCTGAAGCCTCTACTTCCAAATCTAAATACCCTTCTCTCTCCAGGGTTTCCCTTTCAGGGGCCATGCAACATAAACAACCCTCTACATCAGAGACTTATCCCTAAACCTGTTCTCTCAGGTTTCCTGAGCTAAACCCAATGGACACCAGGTTTGACAAGATAATGCAAAGAATGTCATGCTTAGTCGTCTTTGACCGCCACCCTGATTAACTCTCCAGCCTTAAAGGGCCCTCACAAGAAGAGGCAGCTAAATATGAACCTGCTGCCAAAAAACAGGATTAGACACCTTCCAGCCCAGCACCTCGCAGGACACTTCTCAGGATCTCTACTCTATTGACTCTTCGGGCTCTCAAGATCCTGGTTCACAAGGGGACCGATATGATCCTGACCAGTATTATGATGAGGATGATGTTTACATCGTACAATCTCCGCACCATTGTGACCAACCTGTGACTGTCTCCCCTGTGGATAATCAGCTAGAGTACAATGAGCTCCTCCCAAAAGCTGCAGAGCATTTTAAAATTGATACACCAGAGGCCCAGGTAGATAGACTTTGTAGAGGACATCCTTTGGGATTTAAAAGATTGCGGCACAATTCATACCCCTCCTGCAGTCCATTCAGAGGCACATTCAGCCTTCCCTACTGACCCCCAGCCTTAGGAGGGCAGTGCACCCCCGTATTGAGAAAATGTTCAGGCCAGCCACCTCTGACCCCTTGTACACCAGGTTTCAACTAAAGCCGGACTCTCTCGTTACCACGAAAAGAAAGGGGGTTGGGCATGCCTTTAGCCTCTGCTGAGGCCCCTCCTGATAAAGAAAGTAAAAAGATGTATACGCTCGGCAGGAAAGTGGCTGCCTTGGCTGCATACCAAGCAAGAATCGTAAATAACCCCACTCTCTTGGCTAGTTACAACTGCCATAAGTGGGACAAAATTCTCCAACAAATTGAAACTATCCCAGAGCCATTGAAATCGCAGCTCTTGAACACAGTGGTTGAGGGTAAGCAGGTGGCCAACTGCATCCTGAAAAATAACCTGGACGCTGCAGATAATGCAGGCCGTATAATAGCAGAGGGCACTCTTATTAACAACATGCATGGTTGAGACAATCCAGCTTTAAGCTGGAAACTCAAGCCAACCTACTCAATATGCCAATTGAACCGAATGCCTTATTTGGGAAAGCAGTCGAGGACGCACTTAAAAGTGCTAAAGAGTACTATACCCTAAAGTTCCATGGACAGCCAGCAAACAAGCCCTTTGTTCAATGCACAGCTGTTTCGAGGACAACATTCTCAACGCTCCTCTAGCTATATTCAAGGTGGACAAACGTCATCTTGGGTTCCTCACAAGGGCAGTCCTCTCAGGGGCTACAAAAGATCTAGGAGTAGAGGCAAGGCCTCCGCAGCCACAGGGGAAACTCCCCAAACAATGATGCCATGTAGGTGGTCCCTTTTTACAATGTACCCACGCATGGAGTGGATCACCTCAAACAAGTGGGAACTTTCCACTGTGGCAAGGGGCTACTGAATAGAACTTATAATAAGACCATCCAACCACCCGCCAAGACAGAGGAAAATAACACAGGAAGAACAACGCATTCTGCTAGAAGAGGTCAAAGCACTGCTGGAAAAGGACGCTATAGAAATCGTCCCAGCAAACAGGGTTATCTATTCAACGTACTTCCTTTTGCCAACGGAAGACCTAGCAATGCGCACTGTCCTAGACACTTGCCCTGCAAACACATATGTCAAGCCACAAAAGTTCTGCATGACAGCGCTACAGGAAGTAAGCTCAGCTGAGAAAAACCTCCATACACTAGATACACTAGATGTAAGGAGGGCGGTTCTTTACTATATAAACAAACCAAAACCGCTAGGAAAAACGGACCATCTGTTTGTCTCCATAGCACCTGGCAGGGAAGGGGTTCACGTTTCAAAAACGCCATCTCTAGATGGATAGTGAAATGCATGCAGCTCTGCTACTCTGTCTCAAACAAAACTTTGACTTTCACACCAAGAGTTCACTCTACCAGGGGTACAGGATCTACTTTGCCTTTCATTGCAAACGTCCCACTGGACGCCATTTGCAAAGCAGCTACATGGAGCTCTATTCATACTTTTACCCAGCACTACTGCATTCACACACACTAAAGCAGTCACAGGTGGGGCAAGCGGTGCTAAAACATCTATTTGCCGCTGTACCCTCTCACAACCCACCACCTTCTTCAGACACTGCTCGCTAATCTATGCACCGCATGTGATCTAAGCAGATCCGCAAGCCTCAGAAGGGATACATTAGTCACCGTAATCGTATTTCTGATACTTGTTTATTTATAGTGCACACTGAACCCGGAGGTACCTGGGTGCATTACAAGGTTGTGCAATTGCTTAGTTACACATAGTTAAAAAAAAATATACAGTGGGCAGTCCAAAGATATACAGTACATGGGAATACAATTTATAATAATTACAGAAGCAGGAATTCTACATTGGGCAGGAAAAGTCAGAAGTGTGCATTGTGCAGATATATACTACAGAGATTCACGCCACGACTAGTACGGAGCTTTGTTGGAGATTATCACGTTTTTCATAACTTTTCTAAATGTAAAGGAGGACTGGTTATCTCTTAGTGTGGTAGGTAGGGAATTCAACAGTTGAGCACCCATAACTGGGAAACTACTGCTGCCATCTTTTTTGAGTTTATATCTAGGCACTTGTTGACGGGTTGAGTTGGAAGATCTAGTAAGTTGGGGGGGGGGGGGATTTTTAGTGAATTTTTCAACAAGGTACTGAGGAGCTAGATTGTTGAGAGATTTAAAGGTCAGAGATGCTGTTTTCTGTTGTATTCTCTCTCTGATAGAGAGCCACTTGATGTCAGCGAGTTATGCTTAATGCAGTGCGGATCGCATTGTTCTGCAGATCTGGAGTTTTTTAATTATATATTTGCTTGCCCCTAGGTACAGTGCATTGCAGTAGTCGATTTTGGATAATATGAGTGCTCTAGCTAGCGTGGTACAGCTGTTTGTGGCGAGAAAGGGCTTACAAGCATGGATAAGCTTACAAGTATATGCAATTGTCGAGGCTAAGGCATTGGTCTGTTGGTGCATATTCAAGGACGAGTCAAGATTGAAACCCAGAGTTTTTGTCTCTTTGGCGACTTCAATATTTTTTACATCAATATTGAATGCTTGGTATCGATCGCTCCGTTTTTTAGTGTAACTAGGATTTGCTAAGCGGAGTAGTCCGGTCTTCTCATTCAGGCACAGGCCATGTGTGGCCAGCCAGGCCTGAATGATGAGGTACATTTTGGTTAGTAAAGCTAAGTCTTTATCGTTGTTGCCTGTCAGGGAAATAAGGATCTCAGTGTCATCTGCATAATTAGTGTAGGTGACACCCAGATTGTCTAGAACATCAAACAATGGTTTGGTAAACACATTGTACATGGTAGGTCATACACATGATCCTTGGGGAACTTCACACGAAATGGGGATAGGGTCGGCTGCAGCCGACGCAGAGAATACTCTGATGGTTCTATTGTTTAAGAATTATTGTATCCATGCTGTTGCTTCTGTTGAGAAGTGTGCCGCTGTGGAAAGGCGCTTACACAGAACCTTGTGATCAACCAGATCAAAGGCGGCCGACAAATCCAACAGAAGCAAGAGGATTTCCCTTTATCTTTCAGGTCGTCAATCTGAATCTTTAGATCAATCAGGGCTGTTATGTGCCGTGTTTGGGTCTAAAGCCAGATTGACAAAGCCTGAGTAGTTTGTTGGTCTCCAAGAATTTTTGTATATTGTTATAAGCTACTTTTTCAATCTTTAATAAGAAGGGGACTGTCGTGATAGGCCTAAAATTAGTGGGTATATTCGGGTCCAGTGATGTTTTTTTTAGAAGAGGGAGTAGCCACGAGTTCTTCAAGTTGGTAGGGACAGTACATGGGCTGAAGGAAGCATTGACTAGTGAGGTAATGAAGGGAGCAAGTATACTTGCTGCTTCCTTTGACAGATGCTGGACAGGCGTCACCTTGGCAATTAGATGGTTTGAGCGAGGCTATGATTTTTTTGTACTTAAAGTGTAGCTACTGAACTGAATTTGAACCAATGAGGTTTGGGGAGTGTGACGTTTTGCTCACGATGTTCCCTTGTGGAGGCAGGGTATTCCCTTGGGTAGTCTGAGTTTTTTGGCGGTTATTTTCTTTTGAAGCAAGGTGATTTTATTAGCTAGGGCATCTTGAATTTTAGTGCACCAGTTCTGGTCCTTGATGCAGCTCTCTGTAGGAGGTATGGGGGATTCGAGTTCTCTTAGAATGGTATAGAGTTCTCTGGTACTAGAGCTGGCTTTCTCGATCTTTTCATTATACATATCTCGTTTGGCCTATAAAATTTCATTTTTGTAATTAGCTGAAGCTTTAAGCAGGGCGTCTTTGTTAGCTGTAGAGGGGTTCTTTTTCCAGGTAGTTTCACATTTCCTTTTTTCATTCCTTAGGTTTTTTAGATTGGGAGTGTACCAAGAGTTCAAGTGTGCTATTGGTATACTTTCATGTATTTTTAACAGTGCAATAGCATCTACTGCTGAGGTAATGGTTTTATTATAGTGGTCCACTAATTCTGATTGATTGGGAGAGGCAGGTAGAGGATTGAGCAGGGGAAGGAGGAAAGGTATAAGCTTATCTACTGTTATGTTTTTTATGTTCCTTATTGGGATGGGTGGAGCAATGGGATTCTCTTTGGTGGGGAGTATGCAATCTTGTAAAATTGGTCAGTAGGAAGTGGTCAGTCCAAGATTGCTGTTCGATAGAGGATTTATTCGTTACACAGTTGTGCTCTGCTTCCCAGTCTAATATTCTCTCTTTTTCATGCGTGGGAGGAGTGCTCTCTGCATGAAGCCTAGTTCAGACAGGGAATTAGCCAGAGTCAGTGCAGGTTGGTCTGTTGGCTCACTGAATCCTAGGTTAAAGTCGCCAGGTATAAGGATTTGTGATGAGGGCTTTCTGTTTGTTGATAGCAGTGTGTTAATTTCTTCGTCAAAGGATCCTATAGGCCCAGGTGGTCTATAGATTAGATGCATTGTAATGGTGCGTGAGGAATTGAGGGGCAATTTCACTGTCAATAGCTCGTATGACATAATTTAGTCGTGTGGTATGATTCGACGTCCTAAGGCGGCCTAAGCAATAAAGGCGATTGCCCCCCCCTACTCCCCCCACCCTGGGCGATTCTCTGTCTGATCTGAGGACAGTGTAATTATATCTGCTTAGATTCACATGCGCCCACCCTTCCTCCCCTTGGAGTAGAAGGTGCATAGATGTTCTTCTGGCTACCTCTTGTCAGAAAAAAAACAGAAAAGTCTGAGGGACCTCGATGCGTGAAGGCCCATGAGTAGAGTGGATGTCACATTAAGGATAGTATTACTGGCACGCCCTGTTGATGTCCCTTTTCGAGTTTCGAAAACAAAAAAATGTAATACTCTGTGGCTACCACTCGATGTCGGCCCATGAATAGAATGTGAATCCAAGCAGATGCAAGCATCAGATCTACTATTACAGTGAGTAATGTATCCCATATACACACACATATTTCCTAGGCTTGTGAATCTGCCTAGAATCACATGCTTTGCATAGGCTGATATCTAGTGATTTATTTTTGATTTTGAAAAGTGACGTCGAATCTGCTTTCCTGTAATACTAGGACTACTGTGACGTGTACTGTACCCATGATCCCTCACACGTTGAGGTCCCCCGTTTTATTTCCGCCATAGGGTTGGTTGCACTCTGCGGAGCTTCTCGATGTGATCCCTTTGCTCATGATCAAGCATACATTTGAAATGGTGGGGGGGGGGGGTCATCTTTCTCTTACCTGGCAGCAAAAACTTGGAACACCCTCCTGAAAGAAACCTGCAATACGAAGGATCACCAAAATTTCAGAAACGTACTTAAAATCTGGCTTTTCACCTCAGAATCAGACGGGAATGACTAGGAATGACAAAGACACCACTGGAAACGGAACACACCTCAGTAAGCACACATTGAAGGAAGAAGCCAGGAAGGGACACTAAAAAAGACCCACCCCCAAACAATAACCCCACTGTAGACATCACCCCAGGGATGCACACTTTAGCTGCAGAGGGGAGGATCATTACCCAATTAACTGCCACCCATGAAGGCCCTAAAGCGCCTTCCTCGCGGTGTGGTTACCCCGCACCAAGGGCTGGTGGGAGGGAAGGGTAGGCACACCCCTGGCAACCTAAGAGCAAAGCCTTCAACCATACCCATCTCCACCCTGGGATTGGGGAAAGCCTTCACCACCTCATGGCCATAGATCGCTAGACAGAGAGGAAAGCCACCACCATGCGCAGAACCCATCTAATGAACCGCTAAAAACGCACAGCACAAGCAGAAACACTGAGCACAGAAGTTCGAACCAATGAGGTAAGAAAAGCCCCACCAGTCCTACCCTAAAACTGCAAGTTCCACCTCTTAAACACTAAAAAAAACACAACCCCTTCTCTGCACAGCAATCCGCATGCACTTCACTACACTGTAACAACAAAACAAACCACACATAGTCCCGCACAACAGCACATGGGAATCTGCTGAGACGTAAATCGCAACCCAAATTCAGCGAACGGTGCAAACCAAACTGAAGCTGTCAAAAGGACATCACAACTCTCGCTCTACCCTACTAATCACCCCACACTCCATCCTTTTCAGATCTTCCAGAGTGTCAGGGGACCACTCTGGTGGTGATAGTGCTCTGTATAAATGATCTTTAATGTTAACATCTACATAAAGACTTTTTATTCCAACCAACTTAACAATATCTCTCGGCGGACTCGAGATCGACCGTTGTATGCAGCTTATAGTGGCTTTGGAGGTCGGCATTCAACTGCTACTGGCTTCGGCCTTCACAGTAGGGAGAGTGGGGGAAGACGAGGAGAAGGTCTCCTTATGTTACCCCAATGATGTTGTTTATCTCGTTGTTCTTCAGCTCTCGACATCCAGAATACCCACTTTAAATTTGGCCATAAGTGCAACAAAAGGTTTCTGTGGAAAGACACACTTAGGGTCTGCTATTGTCTACCAAGGGATTAGCGGGAAGACAAATGGCAGTTGTGTATGCTTTTTAAGCCAAAAACACTGAAAGATCGGCGATCAAATGCTGGGCGGTTTTCTCAATGCAAGATGAGGCATCTACAGAATACCCCACCACAGCAGCGGAATCAGAGCCAGAACAGGAAAGCCCTGATTTCCAATCGGAAGCTGAAGAGTTTGGATCAGGAAACTGAGGACCCCGTGTGTCAGTCTCTAGCTCTGACAGCAAGCTGCTATGGAGAATTCACCTGACCAGGCTAAACCTGCTAAACCAGGCTAAACCTGCTAAACCAGTACACTGGAACATTTTAGCACACTCTGCAGAACTTCCAAGCAAATCAAAACACATTGCGAGTACAAAACACATTTCACTTTCTTATAACATTTTCAACACTTTGTTGAAAAGTTCAAAATCCTTGGCGCAGCCGGCAGCCTCAGCACATACCGTGTCGGTCAAGCGAAGGACATCAGCTCCTAGTGCTTCTCACTCAACGCTTGGCCTACAACCTACATCCACTCCGACTGCCTCCACACCGAATGGTACTACAAAGAAACTAAAACAACATGCGCCGATGACTATCATTTTAACGCATGTTGAGAAAAAGGAAAACCACACATGTCGAAGCTAGTTCTTCATCCGACACTCTAAAGAAGAAGAAACAAACACAAGAATTGGTTAAAACACAAGAAGCAGTTGTTTTTCCATTGCAGGGATCCCTAGGTTCATCAGGGGAATGGACAAAAGAAAGATCTGAGGTCACTATGAACAAGGTTGGTTCAGTTATAAAGTTTTTAGCAAAACACCCCAAACACAAACCAAAGGTCCTAGAAAGAGAGATGCCTTTCAAAAAATCAAGAACTGAACCAACTGTCCCTTATGCAGAGCCAGCGGAGATATAAATATATACAGACAAGGAATAAGATTTTGAGTATGACAACACAGGCACAGACCTCCTAAGAGCTTCATATACCCTCACCAGGCATTGATGACCCCATTTCCTCTTCGTCTACTGATGTCAACATACAACATAATCTGCTTAGAGAAGCAGCCCATTACACCAAAAGAAAAAAAAAGTCTTGTATTGTTATTTGGTTAACAACTAACCTTTAACAAACATAATAAGAAATAGTACATACAGTATTTCATTTAAAATGCAAATTACAAGGTAATAATTTATGTAAAACTTTGAAGAGAAAATTTAAAAAAAGAAAAAAAGCAAGGAAATGTGCAGTGTCACATATAATATACCAACGAGAGCAAAGAAAAACAAGACATGAAAGAATTATATAAGCTACCAGACGATGAAAGGGAGAACATAACCATGATGCATATTATGTTAATCATTTTACCCTTTCACATGTATCTAAAACCTCATTTAGGAAGTGGATCGCAGCAGCCATCCATTATTATGACCAAAGGAGTTCATGATAAGCTGCCAAACTCTACCAGTGTGAACCTGGACATAAGGTTGGATTAGATGTCCAAAGTATGACGTTTGCCTTGCCTCTAATGATCTACAGTTTAGCAGTATGTGGCATAGCGTCTCCAACTCTTTGGGAATAGAGCAGAATCGTCATACTCTCAACTCTCTTGGAACTTTACTCCAAACACCCAGAATTTCATTTGTGTGAATCAAATTCAATCTTAATCTCATAACCTTTGACTGCCACGATCTGGGTGACCTATTCAAATATTCTGGACAGGCTCTGACTGGACCGACATCAACCAGCAAGTCAGCGTACAGATGAGAAGTTCTGACTTTGCTGATTGTGTCAATGCAGTCTTGCTCTTTGAGTTTCCTTTTCATTTTGGTTGTATTATAGCATAGTGTCTTTCGAGATGTCATACTTTTTTACGCTCACACTTTGTTTCCCAAGTTTGTAGTGAAACCCAAGATTTTATATATAACAATTGCTTTAACAGCCATCAGATTGACCCCTTCCTGGCGCAGAGAAGATTTTTCAACATTGAAAGATTCTTCCAATATAGATGGAATTTTATGGAAGACAATCCCAACTCATAACGGATTACTACCACCGGAACACTGTTCGGTAGGTGTAAGACCTTCCTCCAGAACAGTCCCCCCAGGGCATCACGATCTATTATGTTGGGGAGCCTCAATTCTCACCCCTGTAGGTTATCGATAGTACAACCTTTGTCCTATAGAATTCTAGAACCGGGGTCAAGGAAAAATTGCAACATTTCTAGTTTACAGCACACGCTTGAGCCACAAGCTTTGGCATCTTGGAGCATTGGTAACTTTGGGGATCCATTTTCTTGTGAAGTTCAGATATTCTGCAGCCCAAATAGCAGAAGCTTGAAACCTTTGCTAGGGGCGAACCACTGACGTTCCATTGAAAGCTCATGTATTTTTGCTTCATACCTTGTCTAAATGTTAGTATCTGTGATTTTGTTATATTGATACTTAAGTGATTTAACTCTGCATATTTAGCCAGGGCATCGAGATTGTGCTGCAGACCAATTGGCGTATAATCAAAAAGAACAAGGTCATCGGCATAAAGCCATGTAATCCAGGTAAGGGAGGGCTAAATTCGGTGAGAAGCTACGGATACCTTCAAAGATTTCAGCAAGATCCGAGAGGAAAAGTCTGAAGAGTAGAGCGGTCAATACACAACCCTGCTTCAGGCCACACATAGTAAAGATGGGTGATGACAGCTTACCTTGTGCATTCAAGTGCACTAGTGTCAGAATGAAGAGGCACTAAAATCACTAGTAAGTGGGCAGGGCATTCCCATTTTCTGAAATTACAGCACAGACTGGTTCGGTCAATGCTGTCGAATGCCAGGGCGTAGTCGATGAATGCCATGTAGATGGTTCTCGACTTTGCCATCGCCTTATTCTTCAGCAAACCTAGGATGAACATGTTTGCATTCGTTCCTGTGCCTTTCCTAAACCCTGTTTCAAGTGCATCCATTCTGCCTGCACCCTGTGCCCAATCCGTTAGTTCTCTCAACGCTATGCTCATGTAGATTTTTGCTGGAATGTCCAGTAGCGCTATGGGTCTATACTTGCAAGGTAGCCAGCGTTGCCCTTTTGTAAAGGTTGGTACAATAATGGACTGGGTCTATGTTTTTGGCATGGTTGCTGGTGATGTAATTTTACCAAAAACTAAGCCCAAAATATGCGCCCACATGTCGGGATCGAGTTTTAGGAATGCATTTAACAGACCATCAGGCCCCGGGTGCGCAAGTTAATTACTACGGGCAATAAAAGAGCTTATTTGACCTTCTGAAAATGCCAAATGCCATAGTCCTGTTGTAAGTTCCAGAGGCGCCCCCCCCCCCCCCCCCAGTGTCACCTTTGTTTATTCTCGTAAAGTGATCAATCCATCTTGCTTTCTGATAGGTTTAATCTGGGAGTTAGACGATTGTGTCACTAGATTGTTAATCACTCGCCAAAAAGAAGATGCATCTTTTGAATAAACCAACTGTAACATTTCTAGAGCGTCATTCAGCATAGCTTCATATGTAATGAAGCAAAGCCTTTGTTTGTATTTACGCTTCAGAGACTTTCTTTGGGTACTCTTGGGTAGTTCCGTTTTCTTTGCCTGGATAATGGGATCCAAGGCACGATTTCTTAAAATCATGCCTATATTACCAGGGCAAGGCATAGCTTTGTAGATCTGATCTAAGACCTCTTTATAAGTAGCAATTAACAGGGCCCGCTCTAGTTTATCTTGAGGGGAACAGGCGGTGAAGTGTACCATGCAACTTAGCCATACTCTCTCTGTTCCAGCGGATTCTGTTCTCGCTCACTGTAGCCTCTACTTCATGGCCATAGAGGTGACTACACTCTCCCCATTTTGCCACCTTTAGCTCCAAGGACAAGGGATAATGATTGCTAAGATTGGATTTTTTTTATTGTCATGGATTTAACAAACTGTAACATTTCACCAGAGGCAAAGTAATAGTCCAAAGTACTACTGGAACTACATCGATGCCAGGTAGAATTTGGCGGGGTGTCTCCCGTAGTCATAGCATTCAGCATATTCAGGTCCCAGGCACTCATTAACTCCACCCATGCATTTCCACGCTTCCTTGCCGTAACATTATAATGCAGCCTACTCGCGTCAGTAATGTCTAGAGACAGTGCGTTCAGATCACCACATAGCAGAATATAATTGCCATTAATATTTTTCCACTCATAAATTAAATCTTCAATGGCCCCAAAGAAAGATTCTTTTGTTATTATGTTGGGATTCCAATAAAGATTAAGCATTAGAGTGGGGGACATGTCAACATATAGATCCTTATTCCAGGTAATGAACTGCTTGAATTAAAGCCTTTGGCGTAGCATATGTATTTGCTGTTATCCCAATGTCATTCCGAATGGCAACAATCCAGAGGCTGGTCTTTGTATGCCGGGTTCAGCAGGCATTGATAACCGTCCACACTCTGGGGCTCAAGAAGCCAGCATTCCTTGATGCAGAAAAAGTCAGCATCAAGAATGGGTGAGGCCCTTGAGGATATCGAATTGGCATGGCCTCTAGAATTCCACGAAAGTCACGTTATTAATGTGAAAGAGGCAGATATATTCGGTTCTAGTTGCTAGTTAAGTGCGTTCAGTCAGGCTGCCACCCAGTTCTAGTCCATGCCATGCCCTGACGAACCATCTCTTTTGCAAGTAATTGTTAAAATAGGTTGAGCTGCTCTTGGCGACTCAATAGTAGGATTAGCGACACAGATGACCAGAGTGGGGAGTGGGAACTGGAGTTTGTTGTGTGCCGGTATAGGCCGTTATAGAGAAGCCCCATGATTCCAGTTGGGCCAAGGCTGCGAGAACCTGGTTCAGAACCAGCCAGGATGCAAAGTGAAGGATGACCTTGTCTAGTCTTAGATTATTCCAAAATTCTACCTGTTTGATGTCAGCTGAGCTCACCCGAGACAAGGTCGGCACTTTGGTGAGTAGCTGCAAGACAGCTGCCCTGTTCAATGTTAATTGAATGCATTACTTACCTCCCAAGATAGGAGTAATTGCATATTCAAAGGTTCACGCTCGGCTGGGAGTGCCAGAGCCGCTATACCCTTGTTTAGGATATTGGTGCGTTGCTCCTCCAGTGTTGAGAAAATGGGAGGGGGGGCTCCTGTCAGCCGTGAGATTGGATGGAGGTCCCAAAGGGTCTGACTATTGTCTTTAGCAGCAGCGGTTACAGTCAAGTCCACGGTAGGAGCTGTAGAGCCCTGGTTTGGTTCCCCACAAGTTGGTGTTTGTGTCTCCGAAGGGGCCCCAAGGAATCGGGGGCATCACCCACACAGGTTGGAAGGGTAGGCGGTGTAAGATCTTCCCCATCACTGCCCCCCACAGTGCCCTAGAGTGGGACTTGTTCTGTCAAGTCAACATTCTCCGCATCCGTTGCCGGCGTCACATAGGGAGCTGGATTCCAAGTAGTGTCACAGCCGATGAGTCTGATGCTGTATGGCAATTTTGGGGTTTAGGTTGATGCACCTGCAAACAGTTGGGTTCAAAAGGGAGACGCAAGAGTGATAGGTTGCTAAGTAACTTCCTTGAGCCCCTACCCACATTCTTATGGGGGATTTTCCTATTTTTGGTTTCTTTAGGGCTTAGCCACTTACTAGAGATTCCACTGACATTGTCGTCGTTTAAGCCCAGGGGCAGAGAAGCTTTCTTTGACATCACTGTAGCGGGCCCGAAGATCTCAAAGGGGACTCGAGGAGCCAGTGGTGGCACGTCCAACTCTGCATCACTATGGATTGCCTCGTTCACGTAGGAGGGCCTCTGCCGTTTGCGTAAGGCCGGGTCAATATGCGTGGCTGCCTCTACCATGATTTCCTGTGAATCCTCAAAGAAGCTGGCTGCGGCAGCATCCAAATGTTGCAGACAGTATCCAACTTCCTTGTTTCCCTCCGAGGGGATACTTAGCTGAGTGGTTAGAGGCACCGGCCCAGGACCTTGCATCCCCATCCTCTCAATGGGGGGAGGCCTATACGCAAGGTCAAAAAGCATGGACCACTGAGGGCCTTTTAAAAGAGATTCCACAAAGGACATTTTGTTTGTGAGGGTGGAAAGCAGATGGGTATTTGCCCGAACAGCAGTCAAGACCATCTCCTGCTGGTCTTATAGTGCTTTTAGGTCCAGCTGTGCACCCTCACACGTATTGCATAGAACCATTGATTTTTGTTTTTGCTGTAGAGGCCCCAGTGCAGTCCACACCAGTACAAATAATCCCTTCTGAGGGAGGGACGGTAGAAGCTGGTTGAGGGCTTATGTCAAGTATGGGTTTATGTCAAGTATTGAGGGCCTTAGAAGTTCCCTGGGATGTCTTGGCTCCCAGAGGAATTGAAGAGGGAGAACTTTGGGTCACGGAACCAGATTTGTCCTGTTCAAGCTCCAAAAAGGCTGAAGGGGAAATATTCCTGTTATGAGGCGTATGGCTTCCACTTCTGCTAGTTCCAGATGGAGATGGGGGACCATGCTCCTGCCCCATTGAAGAAGGAGCCAAGTTCCAAATCTGTGATCTCTTTGAGAATTTCCTTGTTTTTTTGTAAGGAGATCTAAAAATGTCATTCTCATTTGTAGGTACATCAGAGTTTATGCAAGAATTAACAAATCGTCCAACTGACAACAGGAGTTATAAAAACACGGATACATTCACACTGCGCATATGTCAAAATATTAAATGCTTGGTCGCATGTAGTTTATTGAATTCTCAGTCAGCCTGATGCCAGTTTCGAGCAACTGCTCTTCTTCTGATATGATATGATATGGCATTTATAACGTGCCTATACACAAGTGTTTCAAGGTGCGACGAGGCAAGGGAGGGGGAACAGAGGGAAGACCGACAACGATCCTACTAGGCCAGGTGTCATTCAGATCGCACAAGTGAAGGGGAAGGAGAAGTGCGGGGGGGAAGGGGAAGAGGACAGTGTAGTACATGGGATAGGGAAACAAAAACACAAGAAGTAAAGTACGTCCAGCAAGTGGCAAGTGCAGAC
The DNA here is from genome assembly GCF_040938575.1 of Ambystoma mexicanum. Lineage (NCBI taxonomy): Eukaryota > Metazoa > Chordata > Amphibia > Caudata > Ambystomatidae > Ambystoma > Ambystoma mexicanum. The sequence continues at coordinate 900,701,340 of NC_090931.1, read as the reverse complement.
ATCCGGTGTCAAGTGCTGGTGGTGGGACTGTAGGGGTACAGAAAATAGTACCAAGCGTGGGGGCTGCCAGGGGGGCAGTGCAGGAGTACAACTGGCGAGGGAGGGGACCTGTGCCCGAGATCAGAGGGTGGCCAGGTAGCCAGTGCAGTTTTTGTCAGCCAGGAAGTCAGCAAGAGAGAGGAGGAGAAAAAGCAGAGGCAAAGAGAAAGGTTTTGAGGAGCTTCCGGAACAGAAGATGATTCTCCTCATGTTTCAGGGAGGCTATTCCAGAGGGAGGCCCCAGCCAAAGAATGAGATCTACCACCAACTCGTTGCTTGGAGAAGCGACTGACCCTGAGGTAGTTTGAGGCAGATGAGCGAAGAGCTCGAGAAGGAAGGTATTTAGGAAGAGAGAGTTGAAGGTATTGGGGCCCCAGACCCCAGAAGGCCTTGTGGACGATGCAGTGGGTTTTGAACTTAATCCTCCCAGCCACTGGGAGCCAGTGCAGAGATTTCAGTCCTGGAGATGTACGATCCCTGGGCTTGAGGCCACGGACAAGTCTCGCAGTCCTGTTCTGGATAAGTTGCAGAGGGCGGAGAGTAGTAGCAGGCAGATTTAGAAAGAGGCTGTTGCAATAGTCCCGCCTAGAGAGAACCAGATCTCTGGAGACAGTGAGCTTCTGGGGGAAGGAGAGGAAAGGAAGAAGAATGTGACTTCTTAGAGACGTCAGAGATGTGAGGAGTGTAGAGTCGAAAATGACCCTGAGGTTTTTAGCCTTGCAGGTGGGAACAGGAAGTGGTCCAAGAGAGGCCGGCCAGAGAGCTACAGGAAAGGAGGGAGCTGGTGTGCCGATGAGGAGAGTCTCAGTCTTACTGGCACTAAGGCAGAGGTCATTGGCAGATTAGGGAAGTAGAGGAGGAGGCTGAGGGTAGCCTGAAAATGAGCTGGTTGTCATCCGCATAGCACTGAAAGTTAGGGCAGAGAGCGGCGATGAGGTGGGCCAGGAGTACCAGGTATTGGTTGAACAACCAGGGGGAGAGGATAGACCCCTGGGGGACACCAAGGGTAGAGAAAAAGATAGCGGAGAGGAAGGACCCAGGTTGGACCTGGGAGGGTCGGTCGGAGAGGAAAGAGGACAGCCATGCCAGAGCCTGACCAGTGATACCCAGGTTATCACAGAGAGGGTTGAGCAGGATGGCATGGTTGACGGTGTCAAAGGCAGAAGGAAGATCAAGCAGGATGAGGACGGAAGGGGTGTTAGTCAAGGTTGGAGAGCAGGTCTTCACGGATGTTCAGGAGAGCAGTTTCCGTGCTTCTGACAGCTCTGAAGCCAGACTGATGGTCATGAAGACAACCAACATATTCAGAGTGGAGATTATGCTGGGAGATGGTCAGTTTCTCCAGGAGCTTGCCCAGGAAGGGAGTGATGGAGATTGGGCGATAGTTAGCAGGGCAGGAGGGGTCAGCAGAGGGTTTAAGAAGGGGGTGTACAAGGGAGTGCTTCAGGGGGGGAAGGGAAAACTCCAGTGGCGAAGGAGTGATTGCAGAAAACATCCACGGCAGGCGCCAGGGAGTCGATGTGGTCCTTGATGGTTTTGGAGGAACAAGGTTGTACCTGTTTTGACAAGACTTTCATAGATCAGACTTTTCTAGAAACCTTGTCTGCGGAGAACAGGGGAAAGGCGAAGAAGGAGGGAGGAGAGGTTGCTGCAGAAGGGCCAGAGGAATAGCAGGGAGTGGGGGGAGGGAAGGGAAAAGAGGCGAGAGAGGACAGGATGTCCTGAGTTTTATAGAAGTGAGAAGCTAGTGCCGTACAGAAGGCCTGCGAGGGGACAGGAGAGGTAGAGACTGCGGCAGGATTGGCCAGTTCCATGCAGATTTTAAAGAGTTCAGCCGAGTTGTTAGATGCCGCAGAGATGCAGGCTGGGATATGCGCTCTCTTCTTGGTTAGGACAGAGAGCCGGTATTGCCTTCGCAGCAGGCGGCAGGCCAGTTTGTCAGAGGATGTACATGAAGCACGCCATTTCCTCTCGGCCACCTTACACTTGCGTTTTAGGGTGACAAGGTCTGAGTCGTACCAGGAGTTGCCCTTGGCTTTGGTCTTCAGGCGGATTCCCAAGACATGGGCAAGGATATCGAGAGTATCAGATATAGCAGAGTGGAGCGTGGAGAGGGCTGTGTCAGGATGAGAGTCAGCCAAAGGAGGATGAGGGGGGTGAGAAGGTGGCGGCGAAAGCCTCAGCTGACACGCGCTTCATGGGTCGATGACCGAGAAGGTGGGTGGCAGTGATGGAAGTGGCTTGGCCTGAGGGGTAGATGGGTGAGGTGGGAGGAGAGGAGAAAGTGATCACTCCAGGAGAGAGGACAGGAATCCACTCGGGGAAGATCAGGGCTACACCCCCACCAGAGCGGTTAGCCCTGGGCGCAGAGAGGATCTTGTAGCCATCAGGCAGGAGCGTATCAAAGCTTGCGACAGAGCTGGCCGTGAACCATGTCTCTGTGAGACCGAGGATGTCAGAGGAGTATTTGACAGCAGAGTGAGAGTTTAGAGTGGCAATATGGAGAAGGTTGCCATCCTTGAAGGACTTCTGGGGAGGGGTACAGATCAGAGGTACGCCCTGTGGAGGTGTAGAAGGAGCCTGAGAGGGGGCAGTGAGGGAAGGGGAAGGCAAGGTAGCCAAGGAGGAGGCAGAAGGGGGAGGCAAGGTAGTTCAGGTAAGGGGAGAGGGGACCACAGGAGAAGAAAGGAAGGTGATGAGGCGTGGGAACCATCTATCAAAGAGGTGATGACCTTGGAGGAATCGAAGGATGCCAGGCGGGTGTCTCAGCGGGTGCCACCATTAATGGGAGAAGAGGAGAAAGGGGAGAGCACAGAGACCATATGAAGGGTCCATAGGTGTGGCGAAGGCACGACAAAAAGGATGTCGGTGAGAGTTTTCTTGGAAGAGGCACTGGTGTAGGTGTCGGCGATAGGGAGTCCTGGGTTGGAGACCAGGATGTCCTTTTTAAACTTCTTCCTACCAGATTTAGTGAGGAGAGCAGGATAGTCAATGGACAAAGCAGTTAGAAAAGATAGGAGAGACAGAGAGCACCATAGAGTAGGTGGGAGAGGAGGGGGCTGGAAGGGAGAGGGGTAAGGGAGAGGGGGAAGACACTAGCGAAGGTCACTGGAGTAGGCAGACAGGGCAGCGAGAGACAAGGAAGTTGCGCAATAGAACAGATGGGGGAGAAACGCCTACGTTTGAGAATCCTAAATAGGGGAGAAAAGGCCTCGTTTTTCACAATGCAATTCTTTTTTTTTTTTCTTTTTTTAAAGGCTGAATTGAGGCTCAATTGATTGTATCACATAATATTGGCAAGAACATAAATGAATGTACATGAACCAACAACACAAACCCGTGGCAACCAGGTTGTGTGCCAATTGATTAAGCCATTTTCAAAATTAGTCAAACCATCAGTGCATAGATGACAAGGTGAAATTGATAAATAAGTATAACACAATGCATTGCCGTAATGATAGTTGATTGAGGATAACCCAAAATAACATAGAGAGAAAGAAACGATAAGGCAGAGGGTTACTAATGTAATTGATAGTATTCTAGGCATAGCAGTTGTAATGTTGTGTCACGTCAAATCTGCCCATTCAAAAGTTAAAGAAACTCATGTACCTTGCGCGCTCTTCTATTCCATCACGTATGTAAATAAAAATATATATAAAAGTGGTAGTAATGGTGCTGTCATACAAGAAAGCTCCCTGCTCGGGGAATGCCAAACAAAACTCCAATTCTTCCCTTACATCATTGTAACTGGCACTAGACACTAATTGGTGTCTTCCTGTACTCTCATGACTATACATAAATGAAGTCAGTCACCCCTTAATATTGACGATCATGATAAAGATGTACTTGTCGGAATCTGAAAATAATATGTATATATATTTTGGCTACTCAGCTTAAGGGCTGATTCTAATGTATCTCATTATAAAGATTAAACATTACCACAAACAAAATAAAATTCTTAAAATTGATTACCTATATCTCCTCGCAATTGCGGTTGCATCAATAACTGAAATCCACTGTAGCGGTTGCCAAAAATGAAGTTGCAATCATATTATCTAGATCAGTATAAACGATTGTCACAAACCACAGCCAACGGAAAGCCGTAAGAAGAACAGAACGGAAGCACCATTAGAATCACTGGAATGCTACCCAGTCTTGCCCCATTGTAACTACATCTCATCACCACTCAGGGTCTTGTCTATGCAATCCTCCTTACCTGGCTTTTCGGCGAGGTGTGGTATTGTCAAGGGGCCGCAACGCTACTGCTCCCTGGAATATAACAACGTTGCACGGCATAGGCCGTTACTATTGGGACAGGAGGATATGCCTCACTGTCCACCATCTTGGTTAGGCACTACCTTAGTTGATTATGCTTGTTCCATTGTGATTATAAGCAAGAACAAAGAGTATTACACACGGTACGAGACCCCCGGCAGTCATCAGAGCGGAAATGTTCATGTGTCACGTATTACTTGTGACATCCTGTCCGTTCGATCTCGTCCGCTTTACTTGGTGTCATAGCAATTAAATTGTTAGTGTGTCATGCGCATTGCATACAGTAAAACTCTAAGGACTGGTTCCTAGGATATGCATCTTCAAACATGCCATTCCAATTGATATTGGAGTCAGCTGCTCAATGAACTAAGCGCCCCCTAGGCTGATGCACATACCGCTCTCACAGAACTGTGACATAACAGTTCTATTTTCATGCAGTATTTCCTGATAAATGCTAAATTTGGGTGGCATTCATTCAAATTATAGTCCTCCATAACAAGTTAATCTGACTGTCATTTGACAGTATACCCCTCAGTCAAACTGGTCTCGCCTTATTGGCAATAGCAAGCACCTAGTTTCTGTATAATTATTCCAATTATCCTGATTTCTGTGTAGCTGTTGCCTGACCCGACCTCTGAACTGAGGGGCCACACAGCAGATTTGGTGTGACACATAACCACTGCCACAAGCCCAGAGTGCCAATTTCTGCAATGAAATGCATCGGTTCAATGCAAATGCATATATGATGATCATTGAAAATGCCAGAAACACTGAGAAATGCTCCAATTAGACATTTACCAAAGTCGTCAAATAATCCTGATATTTCAAGAAATTTCAAATAGATTCACATTCGTGCCTGTTAAGTGTTCCTAGAGATCTAATTTCTAGTAGGCTAATATAGTGATTGGTTCCAAACTCATCTCACCTTGGTCCCAACCTATGGCTTTAAACTTTGTTTAAGCCAAGAGGGTCAAAGAACATCATCTGCATTGCTAGCTAGTGGTTGGTTGAGGGACAAGATCCACATGATCACAAATAGGAAACAAAAGGGGGGATTTATAGAAAAACAGACAATTCATGGTCAGTGTTGAGGCCTGTGAAACTGTTTTATATTGGCAAATAAGACGTGCTTCCAGTTGCGTTTTAATTCTAGGTTTCCCCCTCTTTGTGGTAATGTAGCCGCCTTGTTACTCATCTGAGGAAAATGTTGCCAATGCGTGGCTAACTGATATTCAGCATCTTGATTACCTATCGTCGATAGATGTTCATGAATCCCAATCTTCAAAGGTCTAAACATGCTCCCTATTTAATGAGCCACACACACAAATTATACAGTAAACCACATATTTCGAGTTAAAATTAATGAATGAATCCACACAATGGTTTCCCAACATTCCAAAGTTAATAATTCTGGTTTTTCCAGAGCATGGGTGCACATAGAAAGTACCCCACATTTGTAGAACCCATTGTTCTGTAGTCGATGTAACCAGGTTTCTCTGCTCTTGGGGTTGGACATAAAGGAGGGACACTAAGTTCTTCAATGTACGTGCTTTAATATGTATGATACTCTGATTTGGGTCCAACCACCTACATAAATCTTTGTCCAATTGAAGTAAGTGCCAGTGTGTCTTGACCACAGTGTAAATCTTGTGGCTGTCCGCAATGTATCTTGTAATACGTTTCAATTTGTTAGAATGCATGATAGTGGTGCAAACTTTAGGGGTTAAAAGATCAACTCTTTCCATACGCCATACTTCTTTCTCAGCTTTGTCTAAACATTTTCACTTGTAGCCTCTCGCTAAAAATCTTTTGTTCATCAGTTCACTTTCAGACTTGAAATCATCACAATTAGTGCAATTCCTTCTGGCACAAATAAATTAACCTTTAGGGATATTAGAAATTACTGTCTTTTTGTGACAACTATACGCATGTAGTGGTACTGAGTTAACTGATGTACTCTTGCAGAAAGTCCTAGTCTGAAAGCCTTTAGCAGTTTAGGAGATTGTCAAATCTAAAAAGTCTATGCAGGTATCACTGAATTGATGTGTAAACTGAATTCCCCACTCATTGTAGTTTAAGAATTTGACAAAGTCCAACAGGCGTTCTACTGTACCGGACCATACCATGATAACATAATCTATACATCTTTTCCACAGATGGGTATATGAAGAAAACTGCAAATTCAAAAACACAAATTCTTGCTCAAAATGATGCATACATAAATTTGCTATAACAGGTGCAAAATTAGCTCCCATTGCTATCCCGATAAATTGTTTATTATAAACATTGTTAAATAGGAAAACAATGTTTTCACGAGTAAAGAGCAATACATCTTTAAGCATTTCTATGTGAACATAGAAGGAAGCTGCATCTTTCCAAAATATGTAAATAACCCTTTCAATTGCTCTGTGATGGTCGATAGACATGTACAAGGCTTTAACGTCAAGTGTAACAAATAGAAGATTGGGGAAAACTGGTAAATTCTCGAAAAGCTGTAGGACATGCATGGTATCTCTAACATAAGTGGGTGTCTGAACAACTACAGGTAACACACATTCATTTATATAGATGGATATTGGTTCCAAAATGCCCCCTCTCCCACTGACAATAGGTCTCCCTTCTGGGATATTTACAAATGCTTTGTGTATCTTAGGTAAGAAATGTATAGTAGGCATAGTTGGTCTGTCTACTACTAGAAATTGTTTTTCAACATCAGTTAGAATCCCTTTGGAAAGCCAGTGCTGTATCAATGTTGACACAGTTGCCTTAAGAGCCTTCAAGGGGTTAACAGTCGAGACTTGATAGCATCCTGCCGTGTTTTAAGTGTTTCAAGCCCATTGCGATGTAATCTTGTTTATTCATGACAACCACGTTTCCCTCTTTGTCTGCTTCCTTGATAATTAGTTCATTATTTGAAGCTAGTTTTTGAATTGCTAATTGTTCCAATTTGTTAAAATTCAAAGATTTCCATGATGTGTGCAATTTGGTGTGATCAGTTGTTGATTTCATTTTGAAATGAGAATGATTGGCAGTGGGATTTCCCAAATTGAAATACATTGACCCCTACAGCCTGTAGCGGGACCCTTGGCGGAGCAGATTTATGGGTACTAGCAATAGCTTTGGTAAGCATCTGTGTTGAAGCATGAGGGGTAAAATGGAAGTGCAATTGCTTCAGAGCAGGAGAAGAATATGAAGGGACTGCATCCAGCAGCAGGTGCCTCAACTGTAGAGGCTGGAGGAGCATTCCGTCCCCCCCTACCAATGTTCGCCATGGTGGAGGGGTTTGAGTTGCTGGCAGGGGGTGGGTTCACTAGACCTCCCGCTCGGGGCTATAGTTGTGGCAGGTGAAACTGACTTTGATGCAAAATCCAGGGCATCAGACCCAGTTGGAAATGTGGCTTACTTGCCCCCCGTGCAGGAAGTATTAGCACATTGAGGTTGGTTTCCCGTTGTGTTTAAAGAAGCTGAAGTGACTACTGCAGGCAAAGTCACTGGATGGGGTAAGCTTCGCAGGGACAAAGCAACCGAGCGGGTCCGCACATCATAAGTGGCCATCAAAGCAGTAGTGTCAATGTGACTGGCAGGATAGGGCAGAAAGACAGAGGGCACAGCACGTAAGCTTATCCCCGACCACAGGTCACTGATCGTACTCACAGGGGTCCGTTATTCACACACCACTCACTGCCTCGAACTTCTTCAAACTGCGGACTCTGCAGGAATCCGTGGTGCTCTGCGCCAAGATGGATTTTTAACCCCTCCTCCCCCAGAAACTAAATAGTAAGCAGACTGCTCAGGCACCTACCTTCCTCAGGTGAAAACTGCGTCAAACTGTGTACCCTGCAGGACTCTGCGGCACACCGCGCCGAGATGGGGTTTTAACCCCTCCTCCTCAAACGAAATATTAAGCAGACTGCTCAGGCACCTATCTTCCTCAGGTGAAAATTGTGTCAAACTGCGTACCCTGCAGGACTCTGCGGCACTCCGCGCCGAGATGGGGTTTTAACCCCTCCTCCTCAAACGAAATATTAAGCAGACTGCTCAGGCACCTACCTTCTTCCGGTGAAAACTGCTTCAAACTGCAGACTCTGCTGGACTTCAAAGACGACATGCACAAATTTGAAGACATAGATTCCATAGATGACTTCCTCAATGAGAAGAAACAAGTTAGCCAGTACATTCCTTTACTTAAATCTGTAAAGAGACAACTAGACCCCTCCCTAACAACTACAGGGTTAACAAAACCAGTGAACTCACAAGTTGGAAAAAAGGATCAAACCAGCCCCTCTCAACCCTCTATTTATCAAGGGTGACTTGAAACACAACCTTTTAGTCGTAACCACAGTAGGCAAAAGGGCAGGTACCCCATTGGCTACATCAGAGGCCCCTGCTGCCAAGGAAAGCAAAACGCATTTGCCCTAGGTAAATAGGTGGCAACCTCTGTGGCATATGGAATGTTTATTGCCAAAAATACAGCCTTAATGGTGAATTAAAAAAAATGCACAGTGGAACCTGTGACGAATCCTTGGATGTCGTCCCTTCTTCCATGAGGGAGAACCCTTCTCGTGTGTCCAGGGTGGTGCAGCCACAGTCCAATAATCCCCCTGGGGGTGGTGCACCAAGGGAGGATCACATGGAGATGGAACACCCTTCTGGGATGGGAATGACACCCTAGGAGAGGTGCAGTACACTTCTGCAAATATCCAAGCTCCCTCGATCTCTTACCCTCTCCATGATGCAAGAATCCTCAGTACTTCTATTTATTGTGAAGGCATTAGGAAGTAGAAGACAATTGAAATAAAGTTTATTAAACCAAAAAGAGGATTGGAAAAATGCCTAACTTGCCCTATGCTTGCTCAGAAACTCAGGCTTCAGTGCAGAAACTCGAGCTACTCGATTAAATATGCCAATAGAAAATGAGTTCCTATCTGGCAAAGCAGTCGATCAGGTCCTAGAAACTGCAAAAAAGCATCATATTACATGAACACATTAATCAAATTTCAAACCGTCCTTTTCAGCAGAGTGGAACCCAGTCAAGCAGGCTGAGTTTTTGTGGCCAAAGATACTTGAGGTATGCAGCACAGACAACTTACTCCTCTGACTGTTCTTCCTCATGGTTGGGAAACCAGGGACAATTGTCGTCTTCTCAGTTCTCGTTTGCAAGACAATTCAGAAGATTTGCCTGCTTCCTCAAAACAGTGACTCGCTGTTCCAGGTCCCCCCCATATCACCCCAGTAGGGGGTTAGGAAAGATTTTATTTTTGGCAACGTTCCCTCTGTAGCTCAATGGACCCCCAAACATGTTGCTTTTGTTTTTGAACCTGTCGACTTTTTACAGGAAAGTGAAGCCTTCAGCTTATCTCCCTTGGCCTTTTGCTCATTTATAATAGGGAAACTGATCAGACCATCACACTATCAGTACTGCGAAACTATGTTTCACTTTTGACTTTTTACACTTTTTAGCATTGCACACAGCATCTTGCAATACATGACAGTGGGGATACTTTGGTATCACCCTAGTCTTTTACACTTGGGATTTCTGGTTACTTTTATATGTGCCTACAGACAAGCTGGTGGCTGCAGATATATTTTTACAATTTTTGTGCTATTTCTAGTATGCACATTGGCGTTTACCGCGTATGGTTACTAAACATTACTAGTCCCCAAAAATGGTCACGCCACCAGATTTCCGCTTGTTCTTTGGCTGTATTGTTGTTTGGCCTTCTTCCTGCCTTGTCGGGTCAGGAAATCGCATATAAGGTCATGCACTTTCCCATGAAAACCCCAACTTACGTGGGTTAATAATGCCCTTCTGTGTGTGTGGCTCGGGAAGGGGGTGGGATTGTCTGGTCCCACTCTAAATCTATGGTTCCTGAAAGTCTGGGTGAGGGAAAGGAGTAAAACTAACAGTGGTCCCTGATTGGACCACTGCTGGCTGTTTGAATGGTGTAGATCTTTAACTTTGGTGTGCTTGGACTTTCTTCCAGCCAAGATTTTGGATAAGAGGACTCCTGCAGCCATTTCTGAAGATGAGCGTTGGAGCCAAGAATCTGGTGTAGAAGAACTGCTGACTGAAGATCCGAAGAAGACTCCTGAAGAGGCCCAACCTCCCTTCCTGCATTTGGCCAATTGATACCCTGCTGGACTACCTGATCTGTGATGTAGGCCCTGTGCGGTGCTTCAACCCTTGGGTGGGAACAGCCAGTCTTGACGGGTTCTCGCAAATCCAGCCATCCTGAGCCTTTAGAAGTGTCCCTGGACCACCTGATGAACTGACCAGCTCTCCAGTGGGCTACCTCGTGAGAACCGTCGCCGGTCCACCTTTCCAGCCGGAACACTGGTTGCCACAAGCTTGTGGTGTAAGTCGCCTTTCTGCTGTCTTTCAGCCTACCAGCTTCAAGGAATCCTGCTATGAAAGGTCTTCAACCGCGACTAGGATGCCTGCAGTCACCTGTGTGCGGTGGCCGTCCCCGGAACTCTCCTTCCCCGTCCTGTGAAGTGTCCTGAAGAAGTCTGCATCAGTGCTTCCTGCATTTCTCCATCACTGACGGTTGCATTCAGCTCCTCGACCTGACAGGAATAATCCTTGCACCTGCAGATCGTGGCCACCTCACTGGAATCAACAGCGGGAAAACCTACCTCCAGCAATCCCCAGTCGACCCACCTAGTCATCTGTGAAAATCAGTCAAGGGGCTAAGTAAACCGCATTTGTACCCCTACCACCCTCTGTTCTCGTTGGAATTAACCTGAGGCATTCCATTCCAACGCTTTTTGATCATCGTGTCTAAAGGCAGTTGTGCCTGAAAGATAGAAAAAACATTTTTACCTTACAGTAACTCGGTTGAATATCTTCTCTGGAACATTTCACCAACACAAGAACTTTGCCCACATCAGACATTCGCTGGGTAAAAGCATTGTGACTTTTGGGCACAAGGCCCCACTCTTCATAGGTATTGGACTCCTGAAGCTAGAGCATATTTCACTTTGTTCATCTTACTGCATCACTTACTTACCTTCTTTTGTTGTTTGTCATTGAATGCATTGCTAAGAACCTAAGGTGACGGTATATATCTTTATAATTATCACCTGCATGTTTCATTTCTTAGTGTGTTTTGGGCGTAGAATAAATATACTATTTTTGTACTTCGTCGTCTAAATTGAATGCTACATTGTATGGACTCACTATGGACACCTGACCCCACTCTAACACGCCTGAGAAATAGCCTTGACTACTCTCCATTGCTCACTTGGTTGACTTTTGGCTAACCTCTCAGTTCCCCCGTTCACTCACTAGGGTGGCCACCTAAAATCTGTCCATCAGGCCAGATGTTAAAATCTATCTTAACACGGGTTGCATAACATCATTCACCCACGTATGGGAAGGGATCACCTCGGACAAGTGGGTGCTTTCATTGGTAAAAAAAAGGCAGAGTTTCAAGAACAACCGCGCAATCACCTGCCGAAACACTGAAGAATACCAGTAGAACATCTACAGATTCTACAAGACAAAATACAAATATTGCTACAAAAGGGAGCCATAGAACCTGTTCCACCACCCGAGTGAAACAAGGGTATTTTATTATCTGTACTTCTTTGTTCCAAGGAAAGACAAAACAAAACGCCCAGTGCTGGACCTAAGGCCATTAAACACTTATGTAAAACCAAAAAAATTCAGAATGACCAGGCTACAAGAAGTCATCCCAATGCTCAAAAGAGGTGTTTTTATGGCAACACTGGATATGAAAGATGCATACTTTCATATATCAATGATGCCAGCACATCGAAAATACCTATGCTTCTTTGTAGGTCAGGTGCATTATCAATTCAGGGTGTACTACTTTGGGACTGCATCTGCCCATCGTGTATTCACAAAGATATTCGCAGTAGTGGTAGCACACCTACAAGGAGAAAGTCTTTTAGTGTACCCTTATCTCGACAACCGGCTGATGGCAGGAGAGACACCCAAGATATATTTGCTTAATACGCAGAAAAATAAATATTCTGAACAAACTGGGCTTTTCTATCAATGAAAAGAAGTTCAGCCTAATCAGCTGTAAGCAAAAACAGTTCCTGGGGGCAGACATTCAGACAAAAGATACCCTAATCTTCCCCTCCAACGAGAGAGTCCAAAACCTAATACAACAAATACCTTGTTATACAGATGGTTGGCAGATCAATCAGAAAGTTTATGCGCCTTCTCGGTTAGACGGCATTGTGCATCTTCTTCGTGCCACATGCAAGGCTTCATATGCATCCAGTGCAAGAGTGGTTAGCAAAACAATGGTCGCAGATAGAAGGCATTTTGGACGATCTAGTGCAGGTTTTGCAAACACTGGTGTCAGCACTTCAATGGTGGACAAAAGAAAACATGTTACAGTGAAAGCTTTTTATTCAACCAACCAGCACACCTTACAATCACAACAGACACATCACTTTCAGGTTGAGAGCCCATCGTCTCCACAAAACTGCACCAGGGATGTAGACATACAAACCTGCCTTGAAACATATCAGCCCCCTAGAGTTGCTAGCAGTTTCCAAGGCTCTACAAGCGTTCCAATATCAGTTAATTGGGAAGAATGTGCTAATCATTACAGACAATACAACAGCCATGTTTTACATCAACCAACAGGGCGGGACTTGCTCCCTCAGTCTGTCTACACTAGCACAGAAGATCTGGAGCCTTCAAAGAGGAATACATCTCCAATCCCAACATGTTGCAGGGGAATACAACTGCCTAGCAGACACGCTAAACAGAAGCACATATTAGCCCTCAGAACAGGAGTGTGGGGTTACATTCAAACATTCTAAGCAACATTTTTACCCGTTTGGGTGGGCAAACAGACATAGATCTATTTGCCACAAAAGAAAATACAAAATGCCTAAATTACATGCCAGGTTCCTGAAGAAGCAATCAAATGGGAACGCACTCCGGATCAGTTGGTCAGGAATATTTGCTTACGCTTTTCCTCCAACCCCACTGTTAAACAGTGTAATCCATAAGATGCACGAGGAGACGTTAACAATGATCCCAATAACTCCAATGTGGGCTCGTTAGACGTGGTGTTCCCATCTCCTCAAGATGTCCATTTGCACACTAATTAACCTAACATGTCCTTACAATATGTTGACACAGAATCATGGGTTAACCCTTCCTCCTCCACAAACTTAGCAGCTTGGCCCCTGAAGTCTTAAAGTTTTGTAATTATCATTTGCCTGTCGGATGCATAGAAATTCTAAAAGAAGTCAAACTCAACAGTGCTATTTGAACAAATGAAAACAATTTGTAGTATGGTGTAAAAAATCAAATGCCAACCCTATTGACTGGTCTCCAACACACCTAGTGCACTACTTATTGCACTTATAGACTTGGGTCTTATTTTAAATGCATTAAAAGTTCATCTCACAGCTTTATCTGCTTATACCACTTCACAAAGTAAAGTCTCTTGCTGGAGCATCCTGGTCAAAGGCTTCATGGAAGGAGTCAAACGATATTACCCTTTGATCGCAAACCTACCCCAGGTTCCGATTTAAATATTGTCCTGCACAAGCTCTTGGGCCCCCCTTTTGAGCCAATGCATGAAGCAAGCCTAAAATATCTTGCTTACAAGGTCGCTTTTCTCAGTGATTACGTCTATTCGGAGGGTAACTGAGTTTGAGGCTTTGTCAGTGACATAACCCTTTGTCACAATGCACAAAAACAAGGTGGTTTTAAGAATACACCCACGATTCCCACCTAAACACGTTTCTATGTTTCACGTCAACCAGTCAATTGAACTGCCAGCTTTCTTTCAAAATCCGCAAAATTCAGGAGAGAGCACTCCACACACTGGATGTTCGAAAAGCAGTCCTATACTACCTCAAGAAAACGAAACCACTCAGACAGAACTTCTTGGCAGCCGGTAGAGAAGGGGACCCTGTCTCAAAAGCTACTATCTCAAGATGTATCGTACGATGTATCTAGCACTGTTACACACTGTCAAACAAAACACTGCCATTTATGCCTAGGGCACACACCACACGTGATACAGGTGCTACTTTAGCATTCATTGCCAATCTGCCACTAGAAGCAATATGCAAGGCTGCCACATAGTTAAGTACACATGTTCACACATTGTGTTGACACACAGGCCAGAAATTACTCACAGATGGGACAAGCAGTGCTAAAACATGTTTGTCTCAGTTCCTTCCATCAACCCACCACCTTCTTATGGTACTGTTTGCTAGTCTGTGCAAAGCATGTGCGTCTAAGCAGATCAACCAGCCTCAGAAGAGCAACATTAAATACCTGTAATCGTCTTTCTGATGCTTTTATCTGCTTAGCCGCATGCACCCACGCAGCCTCACCTCGTTGGTTGGGAGTTGAAGCACCATAGACATGTATATTATGTGAGGTTTTTTCAAGACATTTTTCACATTCAATTTCACTATACACTCCACGCAACCTGAGGTCAGAAAAATAACCATCGGAGGACCTTGATGATACACTGTCACAGTATGGCTAGTATTACAGTAATGCCCAGTTGACTTCCCTTTTCAAAATAAAAAAATAATTCATGTAATATTTCTGCACCAGCCACTAGATGTAGGACTATGCAAAGCATGTGAATCTAAGCAGATACATGCATCCGAAAGGCGATTACAGGTATGTAATGTCTGTGTTATCAGGGGTCAATTTACCCCAGACTCTTTAGTCGTCACTTCGACTAGGAAGAGAGAAAATGTCCCAATGCCAGAAAAGGAACACCCACTGGACAAAGAACGTAGGTGCATCTAATCTTTCGGGCATAAGACTGCAACCTCTGTGGCATATAGCGTCAGGATTGCGAATGCCACAGACCTTATGTCAAGATAGAATAGGGCACAGTGGGACGATATGGAGGTTAGAAAACGCACATCAGCAGAACGGCTACTGCGAGGCGTCCGGAATAAGTCGGACACAAAGTTGCCATGTTTTTGGTTAAAGACTTTTATTAACATAAATGTGTTGGGGAAAGGACTCTCTGACCCCGCTTTAAGAGGAATTTCCCTACCTGGAACCCAAAACTAAGGATCTGTCTGTGTCAGGATGTCAAAATCAATACTGTCCTTGTGTCCGAATTTCTATCCTGACCCCCATACTACAAACCAAATAATAAGGTGATGATTGCAAAAGTTGTTCATAAATGAAAAGTAGAACAGCTTCAACATAAATGTTCTCCAAGGTAACAGAACCTTGGTTCCCGAGGGTGATTCGCTTCCCCTGGATTCAACCTTATGGTCTAACAGTTCTTTGTGTCTTTTTTGGCCCACAACAATCCTGTTAGTGACAAAGCTACTTAGCCTTGTAGTTCCTTCTTTCACAAAGTTCCTTCAACAAACACAGTCCTTTCTTGGGACTTCCTGTAGATTTGCAACGGTCTGGGATACTCCCCTGCCAGGACTTCTCATGTACTCGTAGCCTCCTGATTTACTTGCCTGCCAGGACTTCTTATTTCCTTGGGTAGCAGTTTTTCTTTTACATCCACAGTTGTATACATCTTCCTTGGTTCTGTATATCTGGTAGTTTTAACATTTGCTCTGAGTTTTCCCCATATCTGCACTCATATATGACTGGGGGTCGTATTTGCAATGTGCATTCTTGTTTTGCAAACAATCTTCGTACTGTTTCTGTCTCTGTGGCTTTAAAGTTTAGATAGTGTTTGGCGGGTTGCCGAAATGCCCTGGGTTTCCCACATTGCTTCGGTTGACTCACCGCCTCTGTGTGGTGTCTTCGGTCCTGTTCGCGCTCACGTGGCATAGCTTTGCCACCTGCTTTCCACTCTGGACTGCTTCCACGTCTCTTCGGTTTCTCTCAAGGCTCTGATTCTGCATGTCTACCTTCCTTCAGGGACGACAGGGGGGTGTCCCAGAACAAGCTACCTATTGTTGTCAACATATAGGTTGGAAATTCAGACTAGCATGAGGCAACTGTAAATCAAAATCTTGTGTGCAAACATGTATCACAAGATGTAAGCAAGAAGCCGGTATTACAAAAATATACTCAATTTATTATTCTGATACATAATAAAAAAGCAAGGACATCTGGGTCTATTATTTAAAAAAAAGAAGAAACACATTACAACATATAACAACAATGAATAAGGCACTGTGTTCGAAAGCATAGACATATCTAATGGCATATGTCAGAATTCAATTAAGCACATTGCCAATTTAGAGTGATGTTAGTAAATAAGGGTTACTTCCAATCATAAACCATATAAATGATTTTCCAAGGGAGACCCCATATACAATGTGTCTAAGGGTGACTTCCAATCATAAACCATATAATTGATTTTCCAAGGGAGACCCCATTTACGGGGTCCAGCCTTAGGTGTGTAAACACTAGGTGTGGTAAGTGTCAACTGTTGTACCCGGACAACTGATGGTCCGACTAAGGTTGTCAGGACACACAGAGGACACCTGTTATTGGATGTCGTGTTTTCAAGGGAGATGTTTTTTATTTGACAGTGTATCTAAACAAAAACAGAAAATAAAAACTATTGTCCACCGGCTAGATGGCTGCTGACCATTGTAGCGTTACCTCATTGTTTGTAATATTTCCAAACTTTTAAATAATTTTTGATGTGCAACAAGGTATAATATTAATTAATAGTATATATACCACTTTCTTATGTTCAGATATCTTCAGCTTATATTTTTCTGATATTTACGCATATATCATGCTTTTTGGACTAAATTAATGGTCTTTCAATGCTGATATAGCATACACACTCGTGCATGCTCAAATATCGTTAGTGCAAGTGGATTATTGATAGGGCAGGTACATAAGTAACCCATACTGACACATTCTGATTATGTGTAATTGGCTTAATTGTAAAAAGAGAATTGGTTTCTAGGTTTTTCAAAGCCAGATGTTCTGATTTCGAGAGATTGTCTCGGTACCTGTTTTTATTGGTACATAGAAATCTAATTTCCCTTAAGATTTTATTTTCAAAAGCTAGTATTTCCGGTGATACCATAGATCGCAATGGTGTAAAATTGGAGTTTTTTTTTTTCCCCGATCTGTTGTCGTTATTAGGTATTGGATCATTTTTGTCATGGAAGAAATATTTTAGCCTAATAATGCAAAAGAAATTGCGCATTTCAACTTCTGTTTGGAAAGCATCTGCTCTAGATACAGGGACAAAAGATAACCCCTTTGAAAGAACTGATATCTCGTATGGCAGAAGTGTATGTGGGCTCAAATTAAAGATAGGGGTTACCAAGTTTGTGGCGGGGTCCATTGTCTGGTCTGCATACCATGGTTGTCCCATTGTCTGTTTCTTCCCCGGTTGCCCCGTCGTTGAAAAAACTGTTGTTGATCTCTTTGAGGTGGAATGCTTCCTCTTGTATTTGGAACAGTAGAGGAACTGTCTGAGTCACTGCTATTGGAGGAGTTGGAGAAACTCACAAACTTCCTATTCCTTTGTGGTTTTCATTGGGACTGCCCATTCCAATGTGTCTGGTTAGTATTGTATTGTTGGAAAAAGCCGGGAACCAAATAGGGGTATGTTATTTCCTCTTTATAATTTACAATATCTTTCTTTAGTGTCCAGATTTTTTTAATGCTACATTAGAGTTTGGAATTTTGACATCTCTGAATTCATTTTTTCTAATGCAGATTTGATCTCTGGAATGTTTGACTCTTCTATTATCTTTTTTTCCAAAATGTCTAATTCTTCCTGTTTTTTTACCTTATTCCTCGGCTGTTTCAATAATAAGGATCACCCAGTCGCGGGAACACTTATTGCCTACTCCACTGAATCCTTTCATAAATTTCGGATTTTCTAGAAATACTCTTGGAATGTTTTTGACCTGTAGGCCCTCGGGAATAACCCCAGCCTTCAATTATTCAAGGTATTGCCGTACTTGTGGTCGTACATTAATTTGTATCAGATAACTATGCATGTACACAATCATATAATTGGGCCACTCGTAATGACATGATATAGACTTAATATTGGCCTGCCTTAGCAATAAAGACAACATCCACATACTAAGATGAGCGTTAGACACCTCATCATGGCCACCTTACTAACAATATTGGGCCGTTTATTATCTCACGAGCTGCAGCCCAGCGATGTGATGACGTCATTACATCACATACGTGTCTTAATAGCCGTATTATGTAATCCAACATCATTAGTCTGCATTCATATACGGAATGTCCTGGTAGTATGCCTACTTCGGCTCATAAATTGAGTTGTTCTAGATATACAGATATTTATATATTTATATCTTTACATTCGAAGAAGCCTTCTGATGTTTCAAGATGGCCACTATGTTAACAGGATTAGTCCATTTGTACATCACTAGTTACTTTTCAACTACGCGATGACGTTGTCGCGTTACACGCCGGCTATATCAGTTACATCATGTGACTCAATACGAACAGCTCGTACTTGCATACGGATGCCGATATGCCAGAGCATTTTCTCTATAGAAGTAAGTGTTTTACAAATTGATTATACCTAGGGCACCCTTCCGCAAGCGCCTTCCAGCGCACTAGGGTTGGTCTTAAACATAATGGTATGTTTCTTCAATTAACTTTGACAGAGCTCGTGTAAGCGATCATCATCCAGGAAAGTTATCTCTTCCATTCTGGTACGCGATATAAACAAGTCTCCCCACGCCGATACGAAATCACACACGGCGACGACACAGTTGTGCGAGGCTCCTAGAATTTTGAAGGTATGATTATACAACTCTCGAACTTTATAGACCACCATGTGTCACATATAAAACGAATGGTGATTAGCTATTTGTTTCTCTTAATGCAGAGCGACATGTGCATAAACGGAAATGCAGTGCCACGATGCACATACTCACTATGAGTGATTTACATGTATTGATGACACACACGGCTTGAACCCGTTTGGGCTCTGCCTAAAGAAATTAACAAGGTATTTATACATACAGGGGGCAATAAAATCCAGCAGGCATAATCAGAATGTGTCAGTATGGGTTACTTATGTACCTGCTCTATCAATCCACTTGCACTAACGATATTTGAGCATGCACGAGTGTGTATGCTATATCAGCATTGAAAGACCATTAATTTAGTCCAAAAAGAATGATATATGCGTAAATATCAGAAAGATATAAAATGAAGATATCTGAACATAAGAAAGTGGTATATATACTATTAATTAATATTATACCTGGTTGCACAACAAAAATTATGTAAAAGTTTGGAAATATTACAAACAATGAGGTAACGCTACAATGGTCAGCAGCCATCTAGCCGGTGGATAATAGTTTTTATTTTCTGTTTTTGTTTAGATACACTGTCAAATAAAAAGCATCTCCCTTGAAAACATGACATCCAATAACAGGTGTCCTCTGTGTGTCCTGACGAAAGCCTTAGTCGGACCATCAGTTGTCCAGGTACAACAGTTGACACTTACCACCCCGAGTGTTCACACACCTAAGGCTGGAAACAGTCATCTCGGTCGACACATTGTATATGGGGTCTCCCTTGGAAAATCAACTATATGGTTTATGATTGGAAGTCACCCTTATTTACTACCATCACTCTAAGTTGGCAATGTGCTTAATTGAATTCTGACATATGCCATTAGATATTTCTATGCTTTCGAACACAGTGCCTTATTCATTGTTGTTATATGTTGTAATGTGTTGTTTCTTTTTTTTTTTTAAATAATGGACCCAGATGTCCTTGCTTTTTTATTATGTATCAGAATAATAAATTGAGTATATTTTTGTAATACCGGCTTCTTGCTTACATCTTGTGATGTATGTTTGCACACAAGATTTTGATTTACAGTTGCCTCATGCTAGTCTGAATTTCCAACCTATATGTTGACAACAATAGGTAGCTTGTTCTGGGGCACCCCTCTCGTCTAGGTGTTCTAGGCCACATCCCACAAGCCCCTAACAAAAAAGTGGTCAAAGCTTGCTCTTATAGTATTGCCTACCTTCCTTCAGGTCCTGATAAGTGTAATGTTGCTTTTCCAGTTGCCGAAGGCCCAGGAATCTTCCCATGGAAGTTTGCGTTAAAAGGGCTTTTGGAAAAGGCTTCTGTATTTTCCCTAAAGAGGGAAACGGATACATGGCTTTAAGCCGTAAGGGTATTGGGTATAAAGGGGTTTTATTCATGGGCAAATGGGGATAGCATGTCTCATCCAATGAAGCCATGCCAACCCCTCAGAGGTTGTCTCCTGCCATGTCATCCTCCCTCATTTAGCCGCCCTCAGGGCCAGGATCAGGTAGCGGCTGCCATCCCCTGGCCACATGGGAAGGAGGTTACCGCCCGGGATCTGCGATATCTCTGTTGGAATCATCACACTACCTTAAAGATCCTTCAGGATGGAAAGCAGTCTGCAAACACAATCATTAAAAATCAAAATGCATCAGAAATTGCAGGCTGGTGGGCACAACTGCCATCAAATGCCAAGCCTTGCTCAGAGTTACAGGTTTTAAGCCCGTGACACAGGCAAGGAGACGTTCAAGTTAAAAAGGACCCCAGTACTCTTAAAACTGGGAGAAAGAGGCTCACTGGTCCTTTCAGACACACATATGGGCAGTGTGGCATACCAGACAGAGGAGTCTGACGACTTGATGACATGTTCAACAATGCTTTAACTAAAAATGAAAATTCCGTACTAACACTATTTCTATGAAGGAAGTTCCCCTACCTATTAAACTAAATCTAACAATCTCTATCAAAATGAAAATCCATGTCCACATTCTGCCTCCTAACGGGCCATACCACTTTAAAAAACAAAGGTCGAGATGAGGAAAGAGTCTCGAGGTTAGACTTCTGCCTCACCCAACACAGCAAGGTCGTCAAAGGATCAAGTTACATAATGATAAAAATGATAATGATGTGTTATTTATATAGCACCTTTATCCAAAGCGCTTTACAGAGCACATATTTACATACAATATCACCCAACCGAAATTGGCACTCATTTATCGAACTCTGAAGGATGAAAGGCTGAGTTGGCCTTGCTGGGATTCGAACCTGCGACCTGCAGATCACGCTCGGATCGCAGCAGCGAGCGCTCAACCGCCTGAGCTATTTTACCGACTAAATAGTTCAAACAAATCTGGTCTTGCCTTAGACCTTGGTTGAAAAAACAAAAGGTTCTGTAATCCAATTGCTTCTTTGCCAGGTTTCCTGGGAGCAAGTATCTGGCTCTCACACCCGAAAGTCGTGTGGCTCTCTGAGAGACTCTGAGAGGTATTAGCTTTGTATAAGATATTTGCTCACTTGGGTTCCTCCGATTCCCATAATCTCACCAGTGTATCTGGCTTGAATGCAAAGTATTATTCTTCAGTTTGCTCTGATTTACACATGGTTCTTGCCCCTTTTGGTATCTTAGATTCTGATAAACTAGTTGGTTTCCTCAACTTGGGATGTACAGAGGTAATATTCAAGTCAACTTGGTTCATACAGGGCCTCAGTCCCGTTTGACTTCCGAGGCTTTCGTAATCTTGTCGACTTTCCCAACTTGGAAACAAAGAGGGGGTTTCTCTGTCGCTCAGATTCACAAGGGTGCTTGCCCGTTCAGATTTCTATGGCTCCTGGAGCCTTAGCAGTTCTTCCGACGGTATCCTGTGATAGTCACCTGGGAAAAGGTCACCATGAGGTGAAATTTCCCTAAATTTGCACTCCCACAAAATCAAGCACTTTCGTCTAAATTTCTAGGTCTGGAGTTAGAATAGAACATTTTACCTATCCTAGAATATGTGGGGGGAAGGCTTTTAGGGGTGCAGGGAAAAGTCACCCATCTGTGACTTTTTCCCAGGGGACATTTTTACCTGGAACCCTACCAAAGTGTATACAGAGTTTCTATGTTTCTCATATGATCCTTTACATTGAGCGCTTGCTCGTTCAAGCCCATCTGGCTCTCGTAACCACATATGTTCTCTCAATTCAAAGTGTTTAAACTTTTCTTCCCCAGCTACATACCGGGTGTCTGCTTGTTCAGGATTTTCAGGCTCCCTTGACCTTGTAGGTTCTCTTAACCGTATCCCACAGTGTCCGTTACTCTCAATGGGAGCATCTTCCTTCGTACTGTGTCTCTTTACAGTTGACATCTGTAGGATAAGGGGGTCGGGATTAGTATCCCCTCCGGCGATCTGGTTTTGGCGTCTGTTCCTAGGACACTACTGCTTCGTCGTTGCGGTCGCGCCACCAGTGGAAACAAAGGTTCACTCGTCTCTGCTTAGTCGAATGAGATGACAATCTGCTAGCATTTAGCTCGCTGTCCACATTACTGCCAGCTCCACATTCTAGCATAGCTCTGCCTCTCCAGGACGTCTCTTCCACAGAGGTGCGTCTCTGTGTGGGATTCACTGGTCCCTCTGCGTAGAAGTTCTCTCTTCGTTCACAGTTCTTCCTGAGTTTAAATATGTCATCACAGTAAAAAGGGGTGTGTTCTTTTTCGACAGCGTAGTTCAAGCAAGATCCACCATTACCTTGAGGCAAAGAAATTAAAGTAGTGTCCCTGTTTGGTGGTTTTACAACAGAAATATTTTAAACCGAAGTAAGTCTTTTTAACATCCATATGGGCTGACATTGTAGTCTGGTCCGGGAGGGCCTTCTCGGGCTGGAAGTCCTTGACCCAGAGAGGGGAGTCTCTCCCAGTGAGGTCCCACTTTCTCAGACCCCTATGGAGGGTCTTGTGGAGCGGGCCCACCGCCCTAGTCTCACTGGGGGGGTGGCTCCTCGCTGGGGACAATGGACGAATTTATCAGATTCGTCACAGCACCCGTCTTTCTGGTGTTCACAAGCACAAGCTGGTTCACGGGCACGCAACATTAGAAGACATACTCTTCTCCCTGCAGACAACGTTGTAGAGGGAAACCCAGCAGAAGAGAAAAAAAACCTCCAGAGGAGTGTTGTTCTCCGTTAAATAATGACTCGGAGATTCAGGACGCTATGGCATACATGAATTAGCTAGGGGGAACGCACTCCATAACTCTGGGACATATAGAAGAGGTGCATCAACAATAGAACATGCATAAAACGCATCATACCCCTGTTGATCGTATTCCCCTAGCAGACAGTCTACGCTGGGTGTTTCAGCAAAGTCCTGAGGGGGAAACCAATACACATATACTAAAATGGATTTCCAAGATATGGAGGCATAAGAAATGGATAGGAAATGCCCAAGTTTTGCATCCAGGCCTCACAATAATTGTCAGTAGGGGAATGCTCTATGGATGAGTTTGTTTGGGATAATTGCTTAGCTTTTCCCCACAAACACCTCTACTCTGCAAAGTAGTTCACAAGATACTGCATGACAAACTAACACTAATACTGGTCGCACCAATGTGGGCAAGGAAAGCATGGTCCTCCCACCACTTGAGGGTAGTTGTTCAAGCACCATTCAAACTTCAGTCAATCTACAACCTACTAACACAACAACATGGCAAGTTAACACACCCATGTCCACAAACCATGGGCTTCGCTGCATGGTTGCTGAAGTCAGAGTTTGGGTACTTGCAAGTCCCAGGAAGAGATGTATGGAAATACTAAATGCCAGAAAACCAAACACAAGACACCTATTAGAATCCACTTGGAATCCAAGTGGACGTGTTTTTTAAAAAAAAAAAAAAAAATTAATATGGTGCACTCAAAAGCGCATCACCCTCATTGAATGTTCACCAGCAGATATTGTAACCTACCTCCTTTGCTTATTAGACCAGTGGTCTTCAAACATTCTTGGCCTGTGCCCCCCCCCCAAGCAATTTTTGGGCAGGATGGGCCCCCCCAATAATGCCAAATGGACAAATGGCTATGAACTATTGTGTGCCGTCACCGCACCCTACTCCCAGTATAGTCCCTGGGCTCCACCACCGGCTGCCATCCCAGTCCAGTTGCTGGGCTCCCTCATCCCACTCCTACCCAGTCCCTGGGCTCTCCCCACCCCATCAGACCCTGGGCCTCCCCATCCTGTTCCCACCACTATCCCAGTGCTCCCGCCCATCCTGCTCCCACCACAGTCCCTGGGCTCCCCCAACTCAGTTCCCAACTCAGTCCGAGGGCCAGTTGGAGCTGGTGAATTTTTGAAGTGGAATGGCATAAATATTTTCCACAAAAATGCCATAGCGACCGAAAGTAGCGAGGGAGCCCGAACCAATTAAAGGGAGTTCAGGGGGTTTTCCCCCCCATGAATTCTTTAAAAATAATGGGTTATAATGATGCATTTTACAGTATACTTAAAAGAAAAATGGGTAAAAGGCCCAACAGTTTGCAATTGACGCTGGGGGGAAAAGGGGGAAAGCATGGTATTTTTGACTGGACATCTATGATGGATATTCAGCAAAATAAAATACCATCTGTTAGGCAAGATTGTATACAGTACCCTTTGGGTGCACAACAACCCTGACCTCCTGGCAATAGGAACCCAACCTTTGGTATAAGTCTGTACTACACAGGTTGGTAGCGTGATTGAGCAGCCGGGCTTATCTCAAGAGGGGTCACTGTGAGCTGTAGGGTAGTTACACAGAGATTCACAGTGACAAGTATTCAAATAAACTCTTACACACAAGGTTTCTTGATTAAACAATTATTAATTTATTTAACAGTCAGATAGGGTAAGCCTTCCTCAGAAGGGGCAATATAATAGTAACACACAAATGCACACTTAAATACACACTCTTAATGCTTCTAAATTAGGAAGTACCCTTTTGGGATGACACACATACACTTCCTACACCCTCAGGTGACTTTAGGACACTGTGGACATTAATAAACCACTGTTTGCATTTAGAATCAGACTTAGTTTGTCAAAGAAAAAGGTTATTAGGACAAAACAAGAGATCTCACAAATATTCTTAAAGCAGGTAAGTACTTTTGAACCCCCCCCCCCAATGGAAAGTTAGTTGACCCGTTCCTGGAAGGAAGACCAAACACAATGACGGAGGGAAGAAGAGTCATTCAGGGAGCTAGGCTACGCCAAAGGCAATTTGGGCAAAAGTCTAGGTGAGCTGAAGCACTTCTCATAGGTAGGTAAAAGTCTTGCACAATCTTTTAGAAGTCTTTGTAGAAAAGAGGAAATCAAAGTAGGGCCACAAGCTGTTTAGGCTTGTGAAGTAAAGAAGCTGCCAGCAACTCTACAGAAGCAACCACAACAAGTCTCCACTGAGAACAAGTGCAGTTACACAACAAGAGGTAAGTTCTCTTAGACTGTAAAGTACCTTTGGTTAGAAGAAAAGGGCTTTGCTGGCTTCTGTTCCTGTGCAGCTCTGCAGATCCTATGTTCCTGGGCCTCAGTTGTGAGGACAAAAGGGAGGACGTCTGCAGGACTCCTGCACTGCAACGGAACGATCAGCCTCAGAAAAGGACCAACTTCTATTCAGTGGCACTTTGCGGTTTCAGCTCCTCGCGTCTAAGCAAATAGCAACACCGCAGAGTCTTGGCTGTCGAGATGGGCTTTCCTTACATCTGGGGTCCAGCACTCTGTTGGGGTGGCTCAGGCTCAGTCAGTCCTGCTTCCTGGGAGTCTGGAGGTGGTGCAGTCTGGCTAAAATGGGAGATTTTGAAAAATACTGGATTGCAGCTCAGGCGCACTATGCACTTTATTGGTTCGATGTAGACTCCCTGCACCCTCACCTGAAAATTGAGCGACATACAGTAGGTACCCCTGATGTCCATTCGATGGTCCTGCCACCAAGTTGGAAAGACCCTGACGTTAATGGCCCAGTACCCCCAACCATACCATAAGAATTTGCTTCTATGGAACTTTTTCCCACTCAATCCTAAAATAATTAAGGCAGCAGTGCAACAATGGGCGACAGACTGGAACACTACCATCGTGGACATGTATGTCATGGAATCCTTTGTTACGTGCCAAAGCCTGCCAAATCCCCCACGTAGACAAACACCACGTTGGCTACAATATGCAGGACTCTGACATGCAGTTAAAAAAACATGGGTCACATTCCCAGTTCAGCCGCCCGATGAGCTGCTCTTAGAAACCATCATGGGTGGGACTTCCATGTGGGGTGGAGTAGCCAAACTGTACAGCCTGCTGTAGAACCGTGGCAATAAACCCTTATGTAAACTCTGCGAAACCTAGGCTGGGGACCTAGGAGATCATATCACTGATGATACTTGGGAGGCTATGTGCCTGCAGACTCGCACAGTGTCCCTTAACTCAAGATTCCGACTAATACAGTTCAAAGTACTACATAGATACCACTACACCCAGGCCAGACTGCACCTTTTTTCACATACACACTCTTCACTCTGTCCTAGATGCCACACAGATGAAGCAAGATGTCTCCACATGCTCTGGAGCTGCCCAAAGCTAAAAGATTATTGGTGTGGGGTCTGCGATGTCATGTCAGTCAGAAATGTTGAACTCTTCCATAGAACCGCGCCCGCAGAATTGTTTATTTTATCAATTCAATGGCCTGAGGAGATGCCAGCATAAACTTATAAGCCCCTGTATGCTGCTAGCTATTTGTTGTATACTATTACAGTGGTTGCATCCCACCTGCCCAACTGTGGCCCAATGGATGTGTGCCGTCACATGGGCATCCGACATGGAGGAGCCTTGGTCCACGCTGCAGCCTAAGAACTGCAGGCCTAAAGACATATGGCCCCCCTCTACACAATGCCTTGACGTCAACTCAGCAGGACACCTAATGTCTATCAATTGTGATGCTCTTACTCTCCTACCTTTTGGAACTCCTCTTCTCCCCCTGCTCCCCGCCCCTTCAGACTGGGCTATACACTGATATTGAATCTATTTGTGAAAAACCATGTTACGACTATTGTATGCTTGAAACTGTAGAATAAGATGCAAGGCGCCACTATCGCACTGCCACTAATCTATGACTCTTGTAATGTCAAACACTCAAATATTGTTTTCTTTTTTAAACATGAACACTATCATTGCTCTGAGCAGTCTCCCATATGACAATTGTTAGGTAAGATTGTATGCAGTACCCTTTGGGTGCACTACAACAACCCTGACCTCCTGGCAATAGAAACCCAACCTTTGGTATAAGTATGTACTACACAGGTTCGTAGCGTGATTGAGCAGCCAGGCTTATCTCAAGAGGGATCAATATGGGCTGTAGGGGAGTTACACGGATTCACAGTGACAAGTAATCAAATAAACACTTACACACAAGGTTTCTTGATTAAACAATTATTAATTTAACAGTCAGTTAGAGTAAGCCTTCTTCAGAAGGGGGTTTATAATAGTTACACACTAATACACTCCAAAATACACACTCTTAATATTTCTAAATCAATAGATACCCTTTTGGGATGGCACACAGGCACTTCCTACACCCTCAGGTGACATAAGTAACTAGGACACTGGATATTAATACATCACTGTTTGCATTTAAAACCAGACATAAGAGTTTGTCAAAGAAAAAGGTTAACTGGAACAAAACAAGAGATCTCACAAATATTCTGAAGCAGGTAAGTACTTTTGAAAACCCCCCCAATGCAAAGTTTTTTAACCCATTCCTGGAAGGAAGGCTAAACACAATGTCATAGGGAAGAAGAGTCATTCAGGGAGCCAGGCTAGGCCAAAGTCAATTGGGCAATAGTCTAGGTGAGCTGAAGCACTTCTCAGAGGTAGGTAAAAGTCTTGCACAATGTTTTAGAAGTCTTTGCAGAAAAGAAGAAATCAAAGTAGGGCCACAAGCTGTTTAGGCTTGTGAAGTAAAGAAGTTGTTAGCAACTCTACAGAACAACCAAGACCGGTCTCAGCAGAGAACAAGTGAGGTTACACAACAAGAGGTAAGTTCTCTTAGACTGTACAGTACCTTTGGTTAGAAGAAAAGGGCTTTGGCTGGTTTCTGTTCCTGTGCAGCTCTGCAGATCCTGTGTTCCTGGGCCTCAGTCGTGGGGACAAGAGGGAGGACGTCTATATGACTCCTGCACTGCAACGGGACGATCAGCGACAGAAAAGGACCAACTTCTATTCAGTGGCACTTCCCGGTTTCAGCTCCTCGCATCTAAGCAAATAGCAACACTGTGGACTCTGGTCTGTCGAGATGGGCTTTCCTTGCATCTGGGGTCCAGCACTCTGCTGGGGTGGCTCAGGGTCGGTCAATCCTGCTTTCTGGGAGTCCGGAGGATCTTCCTGGAGCTCTTGGCCAACTTACAAGCAACTCCCACAAACTGGTGTTCCTCTCCCTGGCTATTCGGTTCCAGCAGCAACTGCAGTGGAATTTCAACCAGCTCAGAGAGGATGCCCAGGTGGCTTACTTTGGAGTTGATTGGTCCCACCAACTCAAGGGGTTGTGGCGAATTTGGAGCTTCAGCACAGCAGCAGGGCTTCACCGGGCAAACCAATGGTCAAGGAGTTGTAGCAGGCGTCTCTTCCAAGTTCTTCTTCAGATTCCTTCGTCCAGTGGTCGACTCTGCCTTCCAAGCCAAAAAGCCTCGCCTTTTATGCAGGATTCTCCCGTTCATTCCTGCCTAGCTGTCAGTCAACCAGCAGGGTGGCTGTCCTTGCTGGACAGCCAGCCGGCCAATCACCTAAGAGTGCATTCCTGTCTCATAGGAGACTAAGCAGAGGGAGTTTTGGGCACCTCCCTCGCTTCCTACCCCTGCCAGATACCCTGGAGCCAGAGGCGGGCTTCACAAGAGAATCCTGCCATAGGCAAAGCGAACAAAGGGACCAAACCTGGTTTGGCGCGCCAAATAAATCTCAAGAAGGACCTTTCCACAAAGGAATGGTGAAAAAAGAAGACTGGGACCATTTTGACAGAAATGACATGCTTGGGTGCTTTACTGCAGTTGTGAACGCAGCCCGCAGTAAATGCACACCACGGTAGTTAAAAGTAAACCACTGCCACCAGCCATTGATCGAGGAAAGGGTAACATAAAAATGTTAGATGAGAAGCTAGACAAAGGGGATAACAAGTAACCCTTGCAGCACCCTGTCGTAAGATAGTGTGTGCTGGGTCTAGAAAGTTACAAATATCAGTAAAGTCAATTTCACTTTACTGTTCTTGGAAACAGTAGTTCATCCAAGAGAAAGGTATTTAAACGTTGGGAAATCTGAAATACTTCCCTGGGTCACGGCACTAAAGGTGCTGTGTGACACAATGTAAAAGATGATGCCTATGGAGTTTGTCAGACTCCATAATTCAAAAAGAAACCCAGAGTTCAAATCCTATTTAAAATACACGAGAGAGTGGGGAAAAAAGGGTCTCGCTCTCTCCAGGCAAAAAAATGAAAGTCCTAAAATCCAGCAAGGTTGCTGGGGGTCTCTAAGGTAGAGAGGAATTGGCACATTTCTGAGAATTTTCCCTTAAAACATCCCTGTCCCCTGGGCTCCACGGCACCTCAGAAGGAGAGCTGATTTTGTCAAGTGGGCAGGGGCTTTGTGCAACAAAGGTATTTTTAAAATGCCTTTGTTGTACAACCCTCCTCCCCCTCCTTAAACCCCCACAATCAGCTGAACAGACCCAAACGAATACACACACTCGCACTCACACTGTCACACCAATCACTCTATCATTCTCTATCATTCATACGAGCACCCATCATGCACTCACAGCACAAGCATACACGCATCCATGCACATATTTAAATAAAACATAATTGAACATAAACGTACCTTCTGCAGGGGCCTGCTCATGGGTGCTGAAATGCCCTACTACAGGTTGCTCTGTCAAGCCACCATTTTCAATGAGCTATACAAGACTGGCGAAGCAAAACAACCCTAGCCTTGCATGGCTCGGTGAGCATGTGCGGCTGGGGAACTGAACGGTCAAAGGGAAACAGTGCTTCTCTTTGACAGTTCAGCCAGCCCAGGAACACTCCCTCAGCTGGAAAAAGCAGCCGAGGGAGTGCTCATTTTTCACGGACTGGCTCCTCCACTATGGGTGAGGGGGCCACTGGGTGGACGCCCCCTCGTCCATTATGGATGAGCCGCCAGGCTCGGACTGGCCTATACGGCGATAGGGCAATGCCCGTACTAAAAATGCAAAATGCTATTGTAGGCCAGTCAAAATGGGCCACTTTTTTGGCCAATGTGGGCCAGTTTGATGAGTTACTTCACTATGCAGCTAGTAGTTTTGACCATTGTTGCTGAATAAATATTCTTTACAGATCACAATTTGCTTACATTTTAACAAAAAACACCCCCTTGTGTACTATTCAAACAGTCTGTGACTAAAGGAAAGAATATCCATTTGCAACTGCGGGCCACTTTTTCATTGGTGCCTGAAACAGTTTCATGGTCCAGTCCGACCATGTGAGCCACCTCTGCCCATTTCCTTCAAACAAAAACAAAAAAGTATTTATTTTACATTTCATGCTGGGCTGTCGCACCCCTCTCTCCCCCAACCTGGCCCACAGTTTGAAGACCTCTGTATTAGACCATGGATTAGTCTATAACTCCCTCAAAGTACATCTAGTGGCTCTGGCCGCTTACAAAACATCCCAGCATAAGATGTCTCGATGGAAAGTTCATGGAAGGAGTTTAAATAATTCCTCCGCCAATTGCTCATCCACCCCTCAGTGGGACTGCATTACTGTGTTACAAAGACTCATGGGAGCACACCTTGTGCCAATGCACAAAGCCACATTAATGTGCCTCACATACAAAGTAGCTTTTCTAATAGCAATCTCATCCATTAGAAGTTAGTGAACTGCAAACCCTGTCAGTAACCGGCCCTTTTCATTCAATACATAAACACAATGTGGTGCTACAAACAAATCTGTGTTTCTCTCCGAAGTACATCTCATAATTACATGTTAACCAGTCCATAGAATTACCTTCTTTCTTCCAAAGTGCTCCATATAGAGGTGGGAAAAGCATTTCACACACTTGATGTGCACAGAGCAGTCCTGTTTAACTTGACTAAAACAAAACCAATAAGGAAGACCAGTCAATTATTGGTCTCTTTTACAGTGGGCTGAGAAGGTGATTGAGTAACCAAGGCCATGATTTCTAGGTGGATTGTGCAGTGCATACAGCTATGTTACTCACTTGCTTATATTGCGAATGTGCCCTTAGAAGAAATTTGTAAGGCTACGTACATTCACAAAGCACTATTGTGCCAATACACAGGCAAGAGCAGATTCACAATTGGATGGAGCAGAACTTTGACATCTTTCCTCCACTGTCCCCACTGTTTGCCCACCACCTTCCTTAGGTACTGCTTGCTAATCTATGCAACGCATGTGAATCTAGGCAGATTCACAAGCCCCAGAAGACAAAACGTACCCACTGTTGGTTTGTATCTGCTTAGTCACTTGTGCCCGCCCTACCACCCCACAAGGAAGCGACAGTACAGAAAATAGTTACATACTTTATTGCATTCACAACCCATACAGCCAACATGGCATGGCAGAAAACAATCTGAGGACGTACACATGTGAGGGATCATCTAATTCGAAAAACATAAGTTATATTCTGAAGCCAATTCCCAGAAGGCGGACAATGCAAAGCATGCGACTTTAATGTAATTGTCATTTGTATAGCAACGTTCACCATTGGTATGGTCCCAACGCGCGCTGTAGGTTAAACGCCCTCTAGGGATGGAAGTCCAGGTATGGGGAAAGATGTCAGAGGTTTAGAATGCTTGTGCATTTTAGCCAATATGAAGGGGGGTTGCGGTGCTCAAATCCCTTCTAGCCACACATGTCGAACTGGGAATGTAGGTGGGTGCCGAAAGGATAGTACGAGGAGCAAATGAGAGCAGGAGAGCCATTGTGTGCAGCTACACTGAATTCCTGTTGTGGAGGAAAGCTGCAGTCTAATGGCAGAGGTCTTGTGCAATGTGTTGTAGAGTAGTGTCTGGTAGTAGAGGTGTGTGGGTGGATGGCTATGCCTTCGGCTAGTCTCTCTAAGCGTGGGTTTGATACGTACCTGCATTTCCTGGCTGGTTTCTTGATTGCTTAGATGCAGCTGAATTTAGAAGGGGGTGAATTCAGGGTGCGGCTAAACTCTGCCCATTCGCTTTATAAATGCATTTTAAGCAGATCCAATCCACAGATAGACTATTATTGAGTAAGTAGTATTTCTCATATGTAATATGTTTTAAAGTTTCCTTGCGCTTTTGGGTTGCAACTGCTTAGTGTGATAAAGTCTAAAAAATGTATATACTTGTGTGGGACTCCATCACTAGGCTGTCTCTTACTTACACTCCAGTCCCTGATTAGTCTGCCTTACTGCTCAGCTTAAGCTACCATGAGAGAGTTTGTGAAGACCAAGTGTGAAAAGCCCTGGTCATTGCCTAGGTTAGCCTGTCGGGACCCTCCCGCAGGGAGTTTCTGAAAATCCTGCCTAACACTTCAGTGATCTAGTTTTCTAGTTTGGAGGAATGGTCTGCAATTTTATCAGTTCACTGACATTAATTTGTCTCATTCCAAAAGGAAGCCCTGGATTCCTTACAATCCACTATTCTGAATGTGCCTCCTAAATGAAGTCAATTTGCTAAATTATATCCATATAAGACAGAAACAAGGCTTGTGTGTTCTGAAAAATATTTGATGTCAGGTGTTAAGGCAGTTTTTGTACAAACCCTAGCGGGGAAGGCTAAAACACCTGACATAAAAGGGAAGCCAAGCTTCTTAGGAGTGGGTAGCGTGGACAGAGGGGACAAAGCTCAACTCTCCCTAACACACAGATAAGGTTAATATGCTGACACAGAGGAACAATTAGTCCACACACCGAAATCTAGAAAATACACAACACTATGTACTGAAAAATGTATACTTTAATAAAGTTACACACTTAAAACTATCAGTTCAAATAAGTACTTCATTCATCATACACAGTATTAAAAAGCTACCAATTACAATTAAAAACAATAATGCCTACACAATGACTCTTCTAACACCAATGTCTATATTTGGGTCCTTTGCCAAGGCCCAGTACCCAACATAAAATAACAGGGAGTACCAGAATATCATACAACCTAACAAGTGGGTAAGTACTTAATAGATTGAATGTGTCTGTAGGGCACCGTACTTGGTTGTACAAACAATTGTACATGTGGAAGACCCTAGACCTGGTGGCCAGCACCGAACACACATGGCAGGGTGTGGGATCAGGAAGGGAAGCACAATTTTATCCTGAGTAAAAATAGATATGCAATCCATAAAGCCTAACACACAATTCCCCATAAAGTTAGATTTCCTAGGGCATTAATACAGTATCAATGCAGAGTTGCCCAGAATAATATATTCGAGTGGATTGGGTCCTTCGACATATTCCATATCTATGACAGTAATCACCACAGCTGTGCTGCTTCTGAAAATCTTTCTGCATCCTGCGTCGATGACGTCGATACGCCGTCCTCGAGGGCCTCCTCCGACGGCCGATGTCACCAGATGTTATAAGTAGGACGCACGACGCCTGTAGCCTCAGTTCCGTTTTTTCTGCGAACGTGTTCGCTTCGGAGATCTCGGCGCACCTCGACTCTTTGGAGTTTCTGTTCTTTCGGTTCTTCGAACCCGTTCGTTTGTGAAGTTTATCGGGATGTCTTCCTCTTCTTCTACCCCGCGTCCCGGCTTCAAGAAGTGTGAGGACTGCGGGTCCAAGATGTCGGTGACGAACTTGCACGACGCCTGCCTCTGGTGCCTCGGGGAGGCTCACGACACGGATGATTGTGTCGACTGCCAGTCGCTTACATCCAAGGCCTTGCTGGAGCGTAAGAAGCTGCTGTCGGCCGGGAAGGTGTCCAAGCCCCGGATGTCAAGGTCCACTGGGCTTTCGACGGACGATTCGAGGGGCGACTCTCCGCATCGTTGTCATAAGTCTAGGGGGTCTCTGTCCCAGAGTGGGTCCCACCACTCCTCTGCCTCTTCGAGGCACTCACGGAAGCGCCGTCATCGGTCGCCTTCCTCGTCCGAGGACTCCGCCCGTCGGCGGGCTGCTTATCCCACCAATCGTTCCTCTCCAGGGGAATGGGCTTCCTTCGGTAAGAAAATGTTGGCGATTCTTGAATCGCAGGGTTCCGGTCCGTCCGCGCCTCCAAGAGGGGTCGGCCGTGACTGTACTCGAGACCGCATGAATCTGTGAAGTCTTCGAAGAACACATCGACGCCTGCGGCGCCGAGGTCAGCGACGGACTCTCTCGAGGCTCCACCTCAGAGGAAGTCGTCGACGTCCTTGACTCCTAGGCTGTCGAGAGACACATGCTCAGGGCTCCGCCCTCGAGGCCTGTGACGAAGCCGTCGATGCTGTCGGTGCCGCGCTCGACGTCGACGCAGATTCAGACGACGCCTTTCGAGGCTGTTTTGTCAGAGGTACCCCGTGGCACGGTGGAACCCCTTAGAAAGGCTCTGGCCAAGGCAACAAATGTCTTTGTCCCTTATTCTGTGCCCACAGTCCAGCCTATGGATTATATTTCTGAGGTCGATGAGGGTTCTGAAGATGGGTTGGTCTCTGATACGGTTCCAGACGAGATTATCTCTGGTCATAGCCAGATTGAGGACCTGCGTCAGTCACTGCACGACGCCAGCGGTCTGGACACCGCTCCAGAGGTGGAGTTCTGTAGGCCTGAGCCTGGCACTCATGCCGAGTCCTCATACCGGCGCCTTATGTCGAGGGTCAGCGAGTACTTGGGGTGGTCTGCACCACCAATGGATTTTCTGCAGGATGACCTGATGGATATCCTCGACCAAGGTCCACCAACTGACCCGGTACTGCCATTCCATATGGCTCTGCAAAGAAGGGTGGCAGCGGTTTGGACTGCTCCAGATAGTCTCCTGGCAGTGGGCAAGTCTTTGCCGCGAAAATACTGCACAGCCAGTAGTGACCCCTGCTACTTGACCACGCACCCCACTCCGGAGAGTTTGGTGGTGCAGGCGGCTTCGGCCCCAGCAAAGCAGGCGTCGTATCCTACCATCCCTCCTGATAGGGACGACAAGCGTTTTGATGGCTGGGCCAAGAAAGTGTTTTCTTCAGGGGCTATAGCTCTTCAGGCGGCCAACTCCGTATGTGCCTTGTCACGCTTCACGCACACTCTGTGGAACTGTATTTCCTTAGCGGCTGAACATATTCCCGAAGGAGAAGAACGGCATGGTTTTCTTGCTATTATTCAGGATGGCAAGCATGCCATGTGTGAGTCCATTCAGTTGGATCTCGACATGGCAGATTGCGTCAACCGGTCCATGGCGGCGAGCACCGTTATACGCAGGTTTGCGTGGTTGTGGAAGTCGGGGTTTGCTCCTGATGTGCAAGCCCGGCTCCTCAACATGCCCTTTGATGGTGACCATCTTTTTGGCAGCAAGGCTGACGAGAGCCTTGAGAGGTTGCAGACCTCCAAAGCTGCAGCAAAGTCGTTGGGCGCTGCAATTCGTCAACCTCTGCCTTTTCGTCCTACAGGACAGCAATGGAGGGGAGGTTCCTTTCGTTATTACTCATCCTTTGGTAAAGCGAAAGGAGCTGCTAGTCAAAGGGGCCACCGTAGGAGTGCCAGAGGTGGAAAACAAGGTACTCGAGGTGCCAAGGCCACTCGGGCAGTTGCCTCTTTGTCTTCAGGCAACGCTGCAGCCATTTCAACTCAGTCATGAGGCCCATGCTTCTCCGGTTGGGGGAAGGCTGGCGCAGCATCTTTTAGAATGGCGTGCCATTACTTCAGATGTGTGGGTTCTGGAGATCATAGTCCACGGCTACTGTCTTCCTTTCCGCCAGAGGCCTCACGACAATCCACCAGGGAACCTCTCTTTGAAGAGTCTGGATCCGCTCCTTGTGCAGGAAATTCAATCCCTGCTGGAGAAAGGCACCATAGAACTGGTGCCTGTAGCGGAGAGGAGCAAGGGATGGTATTCCCCTTATTTTTTGATTTCGAAGAAAGACTGAGGATTGAAACCCACCATGGACTTGCGCGGTTTGAACAAGCTCCTCAGGAAGGACAAGTTCAAGATGGTTACTCTTTCTCAAGTACTCCAGGCCCTTCAACTTCAGGACTGGTTGGTGTCTCTCGACCTCAAGGACGCTTATTTTCATGTCCCGATCCATCCCAAGCACAAGAAGTACCTGAGGTTCGCGGTTGGCGACTCGCACTTTCAGTTTCGGCTCCTGCCGTTCGGATTGACCTCCGCCCCGAGGGTGTTCACCAAGCTCATGGTGGTGGTGGCAGCGTATCTCAGGAAAGGGGGGGATTCACGTCTACCCCTACCTGGACAATTGGTTGATCAGGGCGTGATCTCCCGAGCAAATCCTGGAGCATCTGTCCGTCACCTACCACTCCCTTCATAAGCTGGGCTTCTCCCTCAACTTAAAGAAGTCCCACTTGACGCCAACACAGCGGCTCCAGTACATGGGAGCGGTGCTCAACACATCCCTGGGGCAGTGTTTCCCTCCCCAGGTGAGGGCTCACCACATTCAGCAGATGGTGCACAAGTTTCAACATGCCCAGAAACTCCCAACGTTCGAGTTCTTGAGGTTGCTCGGCCTCATGGCATCCTGCATTCTTCTGGTGCCAGAGGCCAGGTTGCGGATGAGATCTCTGCAATGGGCTCTCAAGATGCAGTGGTCACAGTCCTCCGGCAGGATGTCGGACCCCATTCAGGTGCTGCCCTCGGTCACCCAGGATCTTCTGTGGTGGGCCGTCAAAGGCAATCTGATGAGGGGGGGCTCCATTTCCGCTACCCTGGCCGGAGGTGACGATCGTGACGGACGCCTCCCTCACGGGATAGGGAGCTCATGCCAACGAGTTGACAGTCGGCGGTAGTTGGTCTTCGTCACTGTCCAGACTCCATATCAATCTGTTGGAGCTGAGGGCCGTCAGGCTTGCCCTGAAGGCTTTTCTGCCGACTGTGCGAGGAATGAATGTCCTGATTCTGATGGACGACACAGTGGCCATGCACTACCTCACAGAAAGGGGGGGGGGGGGCAGGGTCCCTTCCTTTGTCCGGGGAGGCGATCCAGCTCTGGTTCTGGGCCATCCAGCAGGGAATTTCGATCTCAGCAGTTCATCTGGCCGGAGACAAAAACAAGACGGCGGACGCTCTGAGCAGGCAGAGCGCGATCTCTCACGAGAGGGAGTTGGCTCAGGAGATTCTCCTGCAGATCTTCGCCCTTTAGGGGACCCCTCAAGTGGATCTCCTCGCCTCCAGTGTCAACCGGAAGTGCAAAAGGTTCTGCTTGCGGGAATTTCCTCCAAGAGGAGCCTTAGGAGACGCGTTCGTGGTGGAGTGGTTATTCCCATTGCTGCATGCGTACCCTCCAGTCCCCGTCATCCCGCAAGTGCTGCGGAGGTTATGAAGGTTCGGTTCCCAGATGATCCTCATTGCTCCGGCATGGGCCAGGAGGACGTGGTACCCGGACCTTCTCGACTTGTCCATCTACCCTCCACGTCGTCTTCCCTACCGAGACGATCTGCTCTCACGGGAGGGGGGTCAGGTTCTCCATCCAGAGGTCAGATCCCTCAACCTTCACGCTTGGCTTCTGATAGGTTGAGGTATAAGGATTGGGACCTCCCTAAAGACGTGATGGAGGTGTTGCTTTCGGCCAGATGGCCGGCAACTAAGTCCCTTTACCGTTGCCGTTGGAAAAAGTTCTGCGACTCGTGCAGGGTTCAGCATGTGGATCCTTTTTCTTGTGACATTCCTGTAGTTCTGTCTTTTTTGCTTTCTTTAGCCCACAGGGGCTTGCAAGTGGGTACCATTTAAGGTTACCTGGCGGCGCTGTCCATACTTAAGCGCTCGTCTGAGGGGTGTTCTTATTTTAAAATTCCTTTAATTTCTCAGTTTTTGAAAGGGCTCACTAAAGTGTTCCCTCTGTCACCTTTCCAGGTGCCCGGTTGGGATTTGAACCTTGTTCTGAAGTTTCTAATGGGTGCTCCATTTGAGCCTTTACATTCTTGTCCTTTGAGACTGTTAACCCTTAAAACTGTATTTTTAGTTGGTCCCTTCCGCTCGCAGAATGAGTGAGTTACAGGCACTTTCAGTTAAGCCACCCTTTACTGTGTTTCATAAGGACAGGGTTGTCCTTCGAGTTCGTCCTTCCTTTCTTCCGAAGGTGGTGTCGGAATTTCTTTTAAGCCAGAAGGTGGTTCTTCCGGAATTTTATCCTCCTCCGCATCCTGTTAAGGACGAGGAGAGGCTCCATAAGTTAGATCCTAGGAGAGCTTTAAGTTTCTACCTTTCACGCATGTCCCGGGTTAGAGTGGACGATCAGCTCTTTATTGGTTATGCTGGAAGGCGTTTGGGACAAGCTGTTACTAAGCAGACTTTGTCTAGATGGATGATCTTGGCAATTTCTGAATGTTACCGCTTGGCAGGTAAGGACCCTCCGGTAGGCTTACGGGGCCCGTTCTACTAGGGGTATGGCTGCCTCTACTGCCCTGCAGAGTGGTGTTCCTATTCGTAACATCTGTGAAGCAGCCACTTGGGCTTCGGTCCATACTTTTGTACGTCACTACTCCCTAGATTCCCATCCATGGGCAGGATCTGGCCTTTGGAAAGGTGGTCCTTTACTCTGCAATTTGATTGGGCACTCTAAATTTCTATATTCTAAATTCTTTTCCCACCTCCTCGCGTTGATACTGCTTTGGGAGTCTGTCATAGATATGGAATACGTCGGAGGACCCAATCCCCTCGAACAAGTTACTCTATTACCTGGTAATGTTCTTTCGATGGGATGGTCCGACGACGTATTCCATATCGCTCCCTCCCTGCCTTCCACGCTACAGAATGTCTTATGCGATTGCAGCTTACGTTTCCGCAAGGCTTTCTGTGGTCATACTGGCAGAAGATTGGTGCTAAACGTCAGCTGTCAGAGGAGGTCCTCGAGG
This sequence comes from Ambystoma mexicanum, assembly GCF_040938575.1. Classification (NCBI taxonomy): domain Eukaryota; kingdom Metazoa; phylum Chordata; class Amphibia; order Caudata; family Ambystomatidae; genus Ambystoma; species Ambystoma mexicanum. Next base: position 900,662,302 of record NC_090931.1, on the reverse strand, counting down.
ATGGCGTATCGACGTCATCGACGCAGGACGCAGAAAGGTTTTCCGAAGCAGCACAGCTGTGGTGATTACTGTCATAGATATGGAATACGTCGTCTGACCATCCCATCGAAAGAACGTTACCAGGTAATAGTAACTTGTTCTTCAAGCCACAGGGAAGGTGGAACCACATTGAACCTTGTCAAAAGCTCCCAAGACTCGATAAAAATTGTTACCAGCCGCAGTTAGGTGTTTTCAGTACCTTTACCATTGGAGAAATGAAAGGGATGATTTAAAAATAGATAGAAAAGCACAGAAATGATGACCCCTAGTCCAAAGCTCACTGAACCCCTAGGTGATTCAGGAAAAAGGTCCAGGGGCAGGTAAGTACCCCAGTGTCAGTTTAAGGACAGTTCATTATCAGTTCAAAGTTCCATATGAAGTTATGGGAAACGTTAAGGGCCCATCCACACTACTCTTGGTAAGTCTGATCTACTCCACAGGTGCAAATGCTGTGAAAAGGGCATGGCACAGGAGACCCCTATGGAAGAAATCCAGGGGTTGGATGATTGGCTGCAGAAGAACCTGCAGAACAGGAGAACCGCCAATTAAAGTCTGTAGGGAATCGCTGTTCGGGCTTGCCTGCCAGGAACCTCTACCACGGATCAGGGGGACACCCAGCAGTATAGTGAATAATCATCCTACCTAGGACCTCACTGTGTAGTTACTCATGTTGGAGGTTTCACGCAATGCGAAATAACCCGTGGGTAAACGGCTATTTCCCACAGGTGCAGTTTGCAGGAGTTTGTGGCGACAAGGAATGAAGAGACTGACCAAGTGATGCCATAGTGGGTGCTATAGACTTTTATTAAATAATAAACAAAACCTATCTATCCTGAATCCTATGGAAATTTCACATACCTAAACTAAAGAAACTCTGGTGCTCGTCAGGAAGTCTGTGTAAGTCAAAACAAAAAGGCACCGTCCCGGTCACAAAAGCTCCTACTCTTATCACTGTCACTACAACAAAACACAATAAGTCCAGCTACTGTTCATACTCCAGGAGAATGACTCCCTTCTCCTGGACGTAAAGCGTCCAAATGCCTTCCAGGTTATTCAAAACAAAAGTTCCACAAATGTTCTGGGTTCTCTGTTACCCAACAGAAAATAAACAGTTGCATTAAGTTCTTGTGGCGATAGGAGAAGGACTCCCTTCTCCTAGCTGGTTCCCCAATGTCTCTCACAGTTCTCAATAAGGTTTGTAGCTCCCTTAGGGAGGTTTACACAATCCTGTGGTTCTGTACAATTCTTGATCCGCCTCCACTGGGACGGTGATACTGTTCCTGGAGTCCCTCTCGACTCTCCACCACCACATTTTTGTGGAACCGGCCTGGGAATTGTATCATAAAGTGTGTCACGGTTTTCTTTAGATATTTTTAGGTTTACAGTCTTGTAACTTCCCAGACTTGTACGTGTTCCCGTTACCTTCTCCCGGGGAACTCTTCACCAGTTTAGGCAAGGGTCGCGGGTCCACACTTCTTAGTTTGTTATTCTTTGAGCAGTTCTGTGTCTCTCTTCTCTCCACCTTGAGTTATTGTGGACCTCTTCGGCTCATCTGTCAGACCCCTTGTTCCTGCCGTGACTGGTTACACCTCCTCCACGGTCTCTCGCACTCTCCTGATAGTCACCTACGTGGCTCTGCTGTAGGCTATGGGAGGTGGTCTTGGCACCGTTGTTGGACTGAACGGTCCACCCACTACAGGACTTACCACCACTTCCCAGTCTCTGCAAGTCTATCACTCCGATTCCCTACTGACTCGCACAACACTTCTGTGGCGTCTCGCTATTTCTCTTTCAGCCTTGGAGACACGCCTCATCGCCGTCTCCCAAAGCCCTGCACCAGCTCTCCAGACTTCAGTACGGTCTCCTGGTGTTCTCCCGCTGGTCGTATCACAACTTCCAGCTTAACAGAACAGGATGACGAAGAACCCAGTACTACTTTGCTGTTCAGTTTAAATAGCAGGGACAGCCCAAGCATAACGTCCTTAAAATTGAAAGCAGCTTCTCTAGTTTGCATCCTGCTCAATTGTATTGTTATTGAGCGCTTCATCTCAGTACTTTTGACATCAGATGGTTTCAATATTTCACAATAACACATAGTTTCAGAGTTAATCTTATGTTGATAAAATGTGGGCGTTGTCATCAGCCTACGTGGTGGGAGTTCACAGGGGTTGTCTCCTAATTGGATCCTTATTGCCAAGAGAGGAGTCCCTCCCCAGATCCTCCCGCATGTTACCGCCACTAGGGGGACTATTGGTTAGCAGCCTCACCTCCCTAGCCTCATGGGAAGGGATTCTCCCTTGGGGAGAAGTGACGTCATCTGAAGGATAGTCACACTGTTTTCTAGGACCTTACCCCGTGGACACCGAAGACCCCAGCAACCCAGGAAAGAAAGCTTCTCTCAGGATTTCTACCTTCTAATGGATTCTTTCTTCCCACTGATTGCTCATCTATAATAATCCTATCCCCAGCGCAGCTATTTTTGGAACCTTTCTGCCGCAACGGGGAACGGCACAGCTCTGCCTTGTTTCCATCCGACACCTCTATGTGCCCTGCGTCAGACATAACGCCGGGGTCAGTATATATTTAGGCGCCGTGACCTTAGTTCCTTTTTACATGCACTCGGTTTGTGGATTGTAACGTGTTCCCTAACTGAAAAAACATCTCTGCGCCATGCCGACTCTCTTGAAGGCCTCAGGGATTCAAGCCATGTGCGTATTGCAGAAAGCAAATGTCGTTTTTGAATTCACACAGAATCAGTCTTTATTGTTAGGGCGAACATCATAACACGCAGGATTGTGGTTCATGCCAGTCCATGCACCCGAAGGCCCTCCGGGAAAGAGAGGCAAAGTTATTTTCCTTCGTTCACAAAGTGAAGAGTGTGGAGCGCAGTGTTGTTGGGTGCCAAATGCTATCCCGAAAAAATGGCTACGTGCAAAGTGGAGGAAAAGGACAAGAAAAAGAGGCAACACTGGAGGAGGTCCCGCTCCCTGAGTGGTTGCTCTCATTGTCAATCTTCATCCTCTAAGAAGAGGAGCCACAGCTGCAGGGAGACCAGGATCGGCAGGTACAGGTCCCTTTTCCCCACCCAGTCCTCCACTAAAGAGGAATGGGATGCATTTCGCCTTAAGATATGGACATTTTTGCCACGGCAGCTTCGGCCTCTGTGCCGCAGAAGGCTCATTTGGCTTCAGCCAGGGCACCAATGGGTGCCATTTTGTATGTTGTAACCGGCAGGAGTCCACTCTCGCACGCCTTTGCTCTTTGACCTGGAGCCATTGATGACCGAAGAATTCAGGCGCTGGATGACCCCAACTATGGGCGCCTCTCTCTCTGTGTTGACGTTAACGTCCTCGGACCCGATCAACATTGATGCGGTCAAACTCCCTGGGAGTATGCTCCCATCTCAAGAGGTGCCTTTATTTCCAAGATGTACTCCATCTGCAACGAGGAAAGTGATCAAGTACCGTTCGGTTTGGAACCAATGGTGTCCAGGAAGGAGAGGGATTTCCCTGAAGAATTCTATGTGGTAGGGGAAGATGTGATTGGACTAACTGAGGACCTGCAGGTCGCCAGTGCCCAGAGATGCATATCTTGCCAGCTCTCACTCCGGCAAAGCCTCAGACTGCTTTTCATTGGATGATGGCTAGGGTAGCTGAGATCTTGGGTCTTTCTGCTCCATCCAGTACCAAGATCCACTACAAGCTTTCGTTGTATCATGGATGATACCACTATGAAGGAGACGCTGCTGTCCCGGGTAGCCTGGCGCTATGTGCAGTGAATGCTTCATGTGCTGTAGCCAAATTATTTCAGTCTACAGTCTGCTGTGGCAGGGGCGGCTGAACACATCCCGAGGGAGAGATGCAGTATGGTTTCCAGGCCCTGGTGGCTGTTGGCACAGAGGCTTCACGCCAGACTTTAAACTCTGGCTTGAACACTGCGGATTGTGTTGGCCGATCCATGGCCACAAGGATGATAATTAGGCGTCACTCTTGATTGAAGACATCAGGGTTTGCAGCTGGTGTGCAAACCAGGCTGCTGGACATGCCCTTCGACGGACAGAACTTGTTCGGGTCAAAGGCAGACAACGCTTTCCAGAAGGTGCATTCGTCAAAGGCTGTGGCTTAGTCCTTGGGGCTAGTTGCGCAGCAGCCCTCCGCATAGTCTGTCCGAGATAGGGTTTTTCATCCCTTCCCAACCTATGCCATTAGAGGCCATGATCTGGGCCCCCCCAAGGGAAGCTGCAAGGCAGACACTTCCCCAGAGGTAGAGTTGCCCAGAGAGGAGGTGCAGCTACGGCCACTGTCCCCTCCTCACCACAGGGAGCTAAACCTCTGTGATGGGCTCCATCACGCTACACCAGTGGGAGGGAGAGTGTCCCATTTCTGGGCAAAAATGGTCCAGGACCAGCTCCAACTCATGGGGCTTGCAGGTAATTCATCAGGGTAATTGTCTTCCACTCGATCTTCACACCCACAGGCCTCGGACCACCACCCTGCCTCTCCTCCCCACTCAATCCTCTTGGAGGAGGTCCATCAGCTTCTTTCAAAGAGCACAATATAACTGGTACCACGCTCAGAACGAGGCCGGGGTTGGTACTTCACTTATGTTCTGGTGCCGAAGGAGGATGGGGGCTTTCGTCCTATTCTGGATCTGCGGCTGCTGAACTTGTTCCTTCGCAAGGATAAGTTCAACATGATTACCCTAGCCTAGATATACTGCAGGCCCACGACTTACAGGATTGGTTGGTGTTGCTGTACTTTCAGGATGCCTATTTCCATGTTCCAGTTCATCTGAGTCACAGGAAGTACCTGAGGTTCGTCGTAGGCCAACAGCATTACCAGTTGAAAGTACTGCCGTTTAGTCTTTCTTCAGCGCCCAGGGTTTTCACCAAGCTGCTAGCGGTGGTGGTGGCTCACTTTCGGGGGGTGGGGGGGAGGGTGTGCAGGCATCCACGTTTTTCCCTACCTGGACGACTGGCTCGTCTGAGCTTGTCATGGAGTCTAGTGTCAGAGCATCTTCTTTTTTTTTTTTTATATATTTCTCAGACAAGAACAACAACAATTATGAGTTGGAGACTCATTCAGCCTAACAGTGGGACATGTAATATATACCGTAACGCCCTACCTACCCCACCCAACTCCCCCCTCCCCTCACTACTCCCCCCCCCCCCCAACCACACCTCGGCGACCCAACAATGAACTTGAATGTCTGTCAATGTTCACTCTCAACGCTTCTCTTAAAGTTATCTGCCCATTGGTGCCCACCCAGAGATTTAACCTGGGGATGAGGCAGACGAGGAATCGCACTTGGAATTCATCAAATATATTACATACGGACCCCAGATGTCCGGAGGGCGTGCATGCAGGGGCAGCGTTTTGATGAACTCGGTCTCCACATCTTGGCAGTAGAGCACATCTTCCCGCCATCTTGCGACGGAGGGCGGAGGGCCCTGACCCCAGGCCATGGCCACCCTTCTGCGTGCCAGGATCAGCAAAATGTTAGCTAGTTTCCTAACTGCTTGTGTCAATCGTTTTGTCATCCCTAGCAGCGCAACTACAGGACTGGGCGTTAGTCCTTCACCGATTATCATCTCTGTCTCTTGGATGACTTGTGCCCAGAATTTGGACAGTGCCGGACAGCTCCAGGCCAGGTGAAAGAAGTCAGCTGCGGGGTGTCCACACCTTTTGCATTTTGCCTCAGAGTCTGGGCTGTGTTTGCACCTCTTAGCTGGAGTGTAGTAAGTCTGATGCAGGTAGTGAAAGTGTACAAGTTTAAACCTCAAGTTCAGTGCTGATTGAGAATGTATGACCACTCTTCATCAGGGATGAGGGTCTGTAGTGCTTTTTCCCACCTTACTTTCATGTGCGTGTTCGCCTGTGCTGTGTCGGTTATGAGGGAACTGTAGATGGAGGATACCAGTCCGCCTTCCCCTTGTGCTTGTATGGTATTGTGGAGTAATGACCAAGTTGGAGGTTGCTGTGGGAAGGATGGGAAGATGCCCTGGATGGCATATCGCAGCCTGAAATATATGAATACATCTAGAGAGGAGGTGCTGCCTCTCTCCCTAGCCTGAAGGGAGATATGAATGTTCCCTCGACAAAAAGGTCGCCCAGTGTTCGAATTTGTGTTTTATCCGCCCACCTTAGGAACACCTTCTCATTCGTCAGAGGTATCCCCGGAATAAACCTTATGGGTAGTACCGGAGAGTATCTGACTATTACACCGTATTTTTGTGCGATTTTCTTTCAAATTGCATAAGTTATGAGCACCCCATTTAGTGTGGAGTATGGTACCAGTAGTTGACTAATTATCACTGCTCTCAATAGATTGGGTGACGCCAGGGCCCGCTCTATTTGTACGTGGGGTCTGATAAAATGAGTGGAGTACCAATAGCTGAGAAAGTGTGCCTGTGTGGCCCAATAGTGTTGCTCTAGGTCGGGGAGCGCGAGCCCGCCCCTGGTTGTCGGCAGTATGAGAGTCGAGTATGCCACCCTCGCTGGTTTGCCCACCCAGATAAGCTCCAGAATGAGGCTTCTTAGTTTCCCCAGAAAGTGCTGAGGGAGCAGGAGTGGTATGTTGGTAAAAAGGTAAAGAAGTTTGGCCAGAATAACCATCTTCACCAAAGATACCCTACCCCAGAGCGTCAGTGGGAGTGATTTCCATCTGCCCAACTTCTCTTGAAGAGATTTAAATGTGTTTTCGTAATTGTCCTGGAAATGTTCTCTGTGATTCAACGACAGGAGGATCCCAAGATAACGTACATGGGTCCAGTCCCACTTGAAATTAAATTAGTCTGTGAATTTACTGGTGCAATGCGTTAGGGGGAAGATTATCGACTTGGAGTGATTGATTTTCAGGCCTGAGATTAGACTGAATTTAATCATCTCATGCATTATGGGATTTAGGTTTTCGCTTGGATTTTGGAGAAATAACACTATGTAGTCAGCGTAGCGGGAGATGACCACCCTATGGGGACCTATCGAAAGTCCTCTATGAAGATGCCTGGAGCGCAGGTTGGAGGCCAGTGGTTCCATCATGAGTGCAATATTAGCGCTGACAAAGGGCATCCTTGCCTAGTCCTACGCTGGAGGTAGACAGGCGTAGATTTCAATGAGCCTAAAATGATGGTGGATTGGGGTTTATTGTATAGTAAGGCCACTAGTTTAATACTGGTTTACCAGGCCACGTTGCCTCAGGACCGCAAACATGAAGGGCCACTCGACAGAGTCGAAGGCCTTCTCGGCATCCGGGACGACTGCCGCTGCCTGTTATGTGGGTTCTACTGCTGCTATGGCTCCGAAAATCTCCTGATGCCAAATGTTGTGTTACGTCCAGGCACGAACCCAGCTTGGTCAGGAAGGATCAATGCCGGCATCAGGGGGAATAACTTAGTGGCCAAAATCTTGGCCAATATTTTATTATCTAGATTGATAAGGGAAATCGATCTGTAGGAACCGCATTCCTCGGGAGGTTTGTCTTTTTTATGCAGTAAAATTACGTTTGCTTCCCTTGGGGTCAGCGGGAGAATGCCTTTCTCTGCTGCTTCTTCATACACCTTTAAAAGGAGGGGCGCTATTAGTGGGGCGAATGATTTATAAAATTCTCCAATTAAGCCATCAGGACCGGGGGCTTTGGTATTGGGCAGGCTCTTTATCGATTCGAGGATCTCTTGCTGCGTAATGGGTTTGTTTAGTGGTTCGTGCAATTCGTGCTCTACCCAGTATTGTTCAGTGTCTGTTAGGTAATTGTGTAAGTGTTCCGGATCATTTGAGTAGTTTGCGTTGTATAGGTTTTGGTAGAAGGCACGGAAGGTGTCAGTTATTTCTGGTTCTGTGTGAACTAGTGTCCCCTGGGAGGTGCGGATTCTTTCCACCAGAGTGGGTTTTCTGTCAGCTGCGATTAGGTGGGCTAGAAGCGCCCCGGGACGTTGCCCCTCGCATACTGGTGAATCTGGTTGCCCCGCGTAAGAACTTCAGCTCATGTTCTGCCAGCGCATTGAATTTGAGTAGTTCTTCTTTGAGTTCCGCCTGGGCGTGCTTGGAAAAGGCGACGGTGTTCTGTTGTTCTAAGGCTTTCAGACGATCTTCGCTGATTGCTAGTTAATGACGTATTGACTTTAGGATTCCATTTTCTTTAGCGATGCATATGCCCCTTATGTAGTATTTTGGAGCCTCGCACAGTGTCCCCACAGAGTAGACTGAGTCCTGATTAATATTTAGGAAGGATATGATCTCCTCACGTAGCTCGGCTGCGAATGCTTGGTCTGTCAGTGCACCTGGTTTGAAGCGCCAGTGCGGTGCCATAGGTTTTATATTGGGGAGGTTGCATTCAAGAGTTACTGTGGCACGGTCTGAAAAAGTTTTTGGTAGGATCTGGCAGCAATCCCATTGGAGTGTGCTTTGGGCAGAGACAAGCAGGTAATCTATGCGTGAATCGGAATGGTGAACCTCGGAGTAGATTGTATACTTGCGCTTCTCCCAGTTTTGGTGCCTCCATATGTCGACCAAGTTGAATGCTTTGCAAATCTCTTGCAATTGAAGGCTCGCCTTGGATGTCTGCATGGCAATGGTCTGCGATTTATCTTTTTGCGGGTCCAGGTGGGTGTTGAGATCGCCGCCCCAGATGATGGTTGTTGAATTACTCTGTGTGAGTCGAGAGAGGACCCACTCGAAGTTGTTCGTTCTATCCACATTGGGACCATGAGTTTATAAACGTTACATCTCTCCCGGCAATGACACCTTGCACCAGGAGGCCCCTGCCCTCATTATCTTTCTCCACTTCCTTCATGCGAAAGCCAACTTTGGAATTGATGAGGGTGGCGACTCCCCTGGCGTACGACGAGTAGGATGAGAAGTAGCGGTGGCAGCCCCAGTTGCGGACCCAGGGGCCTTCTTTTTGTGATGTAAGATGCGTTTCTTGAATCATTGCCACATCCACATTGTGGCGTTTGAGGAACTGCAGGACCTTCCTTGTTTTTGCGGCGGTGTTGCCTTCCCTAATGTTCCACGTTGCTACCTTGAATTAGACGGGAGGAATCTTTGTTCATGGTGCTTGGGCTGGGCGCGGCCTCAGGGTGGTTTACCATGGAGCAGCAGTCTATCTGTAGCGACGGATGTATTCGTCGAGGCGAGAGCAGCTCGCTGTGACATCGGGATGGGTCGAGGCGGGATCGGCAGGTGCTTGACTTTTAACAACCTTGATGAACAGTACCTTGCACGGACAACCCCCCCAACTTGTCCGTTGATTTCCCCCCCAAATTAGGCAATTTGCTGCTGTGCGTGGGGCACCAGTGACCCCCAGGAGAGGTGCTCCTTTTCAATGGTATATTGGATTCCGACTCTTACTGGCGATCATCCTCCTGTTATTGCAATGCTTCAGTTTGTCATGGCGGATTTCTTTCGGCACGCTCTCTTTGGGAAACTGCTCGACCCTTTTCGAGGTTTTGCATCTGTTTTCATCTAGGAACATGGTGGTCTCTTCGGGCGAATTGAAGAAGTGGGCTTTACCTTCAAACTGGATTCAGAGTTTTGCCGGAAAGAGCATTGAATATATGATTTGGTTCTCCCGCAACCGTTGTTTGACAGCAGTGAAAGATTTCCTTTGGGCTTGAACTGCTGGGGAGAAGTCAGGGAAGAGTTGTATTGCATCTCCATCATATTGAAGCCTCCCTTTCTCCCTTGCCAACCTCAAGATGGTATCACAGTCCTTATAATTCAACAGTTTGGCTATAATCGGATGTGGGGGCGCCCCAGGGACCGGTTTGTTGTTTGGGATCCTGTGAACCCTTTCAACTACAAATAGCTGCGAGAGCGCTGTGTCACCGAATAGTTCTCTGCACATTTTCTCCACAAAGTCTTCCATTTTGTTGGGAGATGTCTGTTCCCAAACGCCTATCACTCTAATGTTGTTCCGGCGAGAGTGCCCCTCTAAATCTTCATTCTTAGCCATGACTGCTTTCATTTGGTTTTCAAGAGAGGTTACTCTCGTGGTCAACGAGGCTGCGCCATCATCCAGGTCTGAGATCCCTGTTCGGCGTTATCCAGTCTGTCTTTGTGTTTATCCAGACGGTGTTGAAGAAGATCCACCTTGCACAATAGCGTGTCCATTTTGCTATCGATACCCCCAATCCCTGATTTGAGTTCTAGAAGGATCTCATGAATGTCAACCTCATGCCGCTGCTGTTCGCATTCCGGTTCACCATGGCCAAATGGGGACTCTGGGCCGCTTTCATGTCTAGGAGTTTTGGTTGCAGGTCCAGCATCAAAATTAAGTTTCCGCTGTGATTTGTCTTGCTTGCCCATCTTTGCGCCTATCTATCCGAATGACAGGAGTATCGCACCACCTCCGGGTAAGAGAGCAGGCGGGGCCGGGCTGCCCGGTGTGCCTACTTGCTGTAAGGTCCACTCTGGGGGACAAACTCGGGTTCAGGCGCTGCCCGCACAAGCAATCTCGTGGCGCTATGTGCTGTTGGATCCTGCGCCAGGGCTCTCAGCAATTGGATGGGCACAGCTCTTCAGTTTCGCCCCTTGATTACATAAATGTGAGTGCAGATTTTGGGGCTATGACAGTTCCACTGTGCCTGGATAAGTGGCCTCTGCTTGTTGCTCGTGTGTATTCCGTGAGCGCCACATGCACCAGTGGGATCCCAGTGAGTTACTCGATGTTCCGGGGGCCAGCCACTGTGCTCGTGCCAGTCATCAGCTGTAGCGAGCAAGCGGGCACTCAGCCCCGCCGATGGCCTCCAGGGCAGCCGTCTCGTGCATAGCTCGGCTTTGGCCGGAGAGGAGAGAGCCACACGTTCCCAGCCCTCCCCCGAGGGCCGGGACTGGGAGTCCGCAAGCAATCATGCGCAGCGGCACCCTTCAGGGAGGCCGTCCACCTCTGCCCGCCTCCCACGTGGCCGCCACGCATCGATGATCACCTCTGCACAACTCCTCCCGCGCTCAAGGGGACCCCGGGGCCGCCGCCGTGCTCCTCACCTGTAGCAAGCGGCCCTCACCTGCACCGGCCAACCGCTACACCAGCCGGCTCCCTCTCCGCCGCAGCTGCACCGCACCAAAGCCCCCGCTCCGGGCTGCCTTAGGGCCAGACGGTAGCCATGCACAACCTAAGGACCTTAGAGGAGGGGTCACCTTGCCCAAGCAAATGGCTTTTATCCATCGCTGACAGTGTGGGGAAGACATTTCTCTTTTGCACACTTTGTGAGTTCTCGCCACTTTTTGCTCATCTTATATTGTGTCTTAGCTGTTTTTCTTCAGGGAGTTTTGTCCAGATCTCACTGAGGATTAGACTCCTGTTTTTCCTGCTCTTTGGAGACCTTTATGGTTCCCAAATGTGGGGCTACTGCCAAGGTGCATCCTAGTCTCTCGGGGTTAGTGCCCTGGCCCATACAGTTGTATGTGTTTGGTTTAGCATAAAAGCGAACCCTCTGTACCAGGAATGGTTTAGCATAAAAGTGAACCCTCTGTACCAGAAAGTTTGTCAACTCTGGATTGATCCTGGAGCATCCAGGGAAACTACTAAATGGATATTTCCCTCAAGTTTTTCCACCAGCATCTTTTAGCAGTCTGAAACCCCAAGGGCCCTGAGACTGTCCTCCCAGAGGGGAGACCTCAAGTCTCATGTCATTCAGCACTTTGTTTGGACAACATCGTGTGACAACTGATTAGGGTCATCATAGCTGGATCTTTATTCTTCGGTTGATACTGCGCAGCCCACACTTGGTGAGTCCTCTGATCCTTCTGGGGGTCGTATTTGGGTCTGAACGCATTCCCCTGCCTTCTGTAACGACTCCTTACCTACCTCTATGTGATAACATTGGTCTATCGATTCTTACTGGCCATTAGAGGTAATAGACTTAACATTTACAGTTTTTTTATGGTGGCGTGGGACTTCTATTTCTAAGGCCTGTGTCCCTCCTGTTTGACCATGCGGTATTCTGAAAAGTTAGTTACCTCTATATTTTGTAGTTAATGCATATGCACAACATTTTAACACTTATATTGTGTGGCCATTCCCTTATTGGTTGACAGTTACAAGTATTTACTTTGCCTTTAAACCAATTCACTCCTTCTGGATGGTCGCTTTGACTGCTTTAGCAATACCACCATTTGGAGAGTCAGGTACTTAGAGAAACACCCACTAAACCAATTAGTGATCTCTCTGGGTCCTGGAAATATAGCCTAAGATAAATCTCCAGATCAATAACTTTATGGAAGAACTGAACCCAGTGAATTCCCTCCAGATTGGTATTGGCTGAAAAACGACATTGTGCAAAAAATGTTGATCTGTCTTTTTCCTACTGGTTTCTTCATGACCTCCATTCATTTCCAAAGTCTCTAATAAAGCCATATCCTACCACACTAGACACAGACACACAAAGACACACACAGAGACACACACACACAGAGACACACACACACAGACACACACACACACAGACACAGACACACACACACACACAGACACACACACACACACACACACACACACACACACAGACACACACACACAGAGACACACACACACAGAGACACACACACAGAGCGTTATCCTTGTCAGTCTACAAAGAATGTTACTTGGGATGCAAACAGCACCATAACCCGATATTCCTATGGATGGTTGTGTTGCACGGACAAAGGACAGAGTGGGAGAACAGGCAGTCAAAATGTCTTTCTAGTAACCATTTCCCTTTGATTGATTTGTGTCTGAGGCCTCAAACTCACAAAACAAAGAGCTCAGTCCTCAAAACGAAGGCCTGATCTGAAATGTCTGTAAACCATGTGTTCTTTCTCTCTGTCCTCCCTCTGTGGTCATTCTCTTACCTGTGCTACTTCCTAACATGACAATGTAAGGGATGCTAACAGTATCAGAAGACTGCGATTGTCTTGTGAAATTATTTTCTTGTGTAGTAAAGCTGTATTCTCGGTGTTCAAGATACTAGTTTTAAATGCCATACATCAAAGTGTTTGTCTATGATTCAATGCACCTCAGCAAGTAAGAGTGATTATGTGTTTTAAACATGCTTAGAAGTCAAATTAAGACATCTAACTGCACAATATAATGTACTGAAGTCGTGTATAGGGCCAATTCCAACTCTTTGCTAGAATCATCAAGATTCAAAACAGGGAATTTATTGTATTTTTGACAAGGTGATGGATTGCTCCACCTAGGTCCTCTACATGTGTTACTAAATATTTGTAGGTCTGCGTGAGCTTTGTAGCACTGTTGAAATACTTAATTGTGAATAACTGAGGGTTGGATTGTGCATATGGGGTTTGCAAGGTAATTTGAAGGTTGGTATTGCTGTTGATGTATTGGAGGATTTTATTGTGGGTGTTACTACTTGTCGATTGCATCATTTTGGATGTCTTCGATTGATTGTATTTGGGGGGTTTCCATCAGTGTATGTGTCTGAAGTTTGTATCATTGTCACTGTTATATGTTTGAGATTTTTTGTCGCAAGACATTTTTTGTATGTTTTTTATGTCAATGTGAACATTTGTAAGTAACATTTCTCATTGTTCCCTTGTGTTACCAGATTGACCCTCTGTAGTTTGTCTCATTGTTCTCTTTTGTTATAAGGTTGGCCCCGTCTGGTTTGGTTTGTGGTTGACGGAAAACACCTTGCAAAACCCCCTAAGGACTGGTATCCCCCGATCCGAGATGCCAGCAATGACATCGCATACATTGAGGTGAGCACAGAACTGCCTGAGCCCACGGATGAGCTAATTTCCCTGTGGCTGCAACATACATCTGTGCTTAAAATGAAACATGCACAACATATGCACACAGGTCTCCCATTGATGCACTTGTTTGAAATTCAACTTTATTCCAATGTGTTATTAGTGTAAATCTGCACACCATGCCCCACAAATTACCTGCTCGGTTTACATGCATGTTATTCACAGAAAAGACTTACACCTTGCTCTGTTGTCCTACGCCCTAGCCCCTTTCCTCCTAACTGATGGGATGTTTCCTGGTTAAGATGTTTTTCATAGCACATTTATATAGAAACCTGAACATTTAGAAGCTACCCCTTGTGAGACAAGGTTCAAATCTACGCTTCTGGTATGAAGACCAGAGTATTTTTGATTTTCTTCAACTTGGGTTACCTGATTCTTTCATGTACGCTCATCTGCTTTGTCAAGAATGAAATGCATTTTTCCCCCAGGATAACTTGCATCCCTCAGACTTCGAGGGCCTCAAGGCACCTTGTTCCTCAGTACAAGTCTTCTTGCACAGTAAGCTATGTGGACCTATTTGGGTGGTGGTAGTCTTTGATTTTAGTGGGGTGCTTCCTTGTGGATCCCCTGGGTGTCCATACATGTATCCCGTTAATAAATCTAGTGTACAGTGCAAAAGTCACACATTGTTCCTACAAGAAAGCGGGTGGGATCCATATTTTCAGATGATTTATATCTACTGCCTTCCTCAGAGTACAAGGGCTATAGTTGCCAGAGCCAGGTATATGAATGTTGTCTGGATTCAAGCTGGAATTTGCACCAAGAGAAATTCCTGGAATATGCCTTTGAAACTTGAATGTGGCTGCCCCCCCACCCTACCTTGTTATAATGTGGTCATCAAATGTTTGAAGATTTTTGCAACCTTGCGATTGGGGTCTGAGCTACTCCATTAGTCTCCAATCTTCCATAGAACCCCAGGTTCTGGATCATTATCTTGCCAGACCTGGGAACCAATCCTGATGCACAGAAGACTACGCCTACTGTACCTTAATAAAAATTGTGAAGAGCTTCTGGGGGCCTCTTCGCTCTTCACAGTCAGAACCGCACTTGGAACACGCCATCTACTTTATCTGAATACACTATTTACGTTATTTGAATATACTGGGCTTCTACCGACCAAAGGGCTCATCCCCTTGACCTATCAGGAACAGCAGAATCTTGAAGGACTTCAGAGCAACTGCTCTCAGGAAAGCCTCATTGCCCATTCCTTGTGTGGAACTGAGAGAGGCGCAAGGACCAGACACTCAGAGCACTAGCAGCTTACAAAGCCTGAGGCATGTGTTTGCTACCTGAAATGCATGAAATAAACTACAACCCAAAATTAACTTTGAGACAGCTTCTACTTCTCCTGGTATCAAAGTTGTATCTTCTGCTGAAAGGGCAGCTGCATTGTATTCATGCTCTACCAGTTTGTCCTCACTTTGGCTCAACAGCATCTCCAGTGGCTTAATAGCAGTCTTACTCATTTGAGATTCACTTCATCGTTCGACCAACCCCTAGACAACCGTAGCACAGGAACAATGTTTCTCATCTCCCACATTGCAAAAACGTGATGACTGGCCGCATTTATAAATTGCTGAATATAGGGTATCATGAGATACCTAGTTTTCAGATTGCCTTTGGATAGGCATCCAAGTTATCCTGAAGAAAAGCCCTCACTTTTGCTTTGGTCCTATACTTAACATTAGGGCCAGTGCAGGACTAGGCCCGCTGTAACACTCAACCAATCAGATTCCTGTCTATGGCTTCCACTATTTGATATTAATGAATCAATCCCAGTTCAGAATATGAAGTACGAAGGTACCCTGGAAAAAGAACTAGCAAGCTTATTCGCCTGAATTCCTGGTTGATATTTCACTTTAAAGAAGCCCTAAGAACATTCCTACAGTTTTTTTCTGAACCTAAACTACTACACCTACCTCTAACCTGCATCAGTGTTTTAGTTGGAGCAAACTATAATGTATTTCTCTGTCCTGATCCCCCCCTCCTTTCCTGATTTGGACAGCTTGCATCTGCAGGTGAATCGGGAAACGTTTTCATAACTTTTTATTGACAGCAGGGTTATTTCCACCCAACAAGCAGCTTGGGATTGGCTAGCACCAGGGACGACATTTCAGCAACATGCCAGGGGTAGCGGAAGTGACATCACACGATCCTTGACCTCTGATGACATCACAGGAAGTGGCTGGCATTTGACCCTGCCCCCAAGTGACATTAAGGGAAGTGATGGCACACAACCCTTCATCCCTTGACAAAACAGTAAGTGGCATCACATAGCATTGTTCCTCAGTACACTAAGAAAAATATGGTTACAATGTCACTGTAATATGATAAACATTTCATACAGGAATGGATCACCATATGTAGAGTTAATATCAGTGTGTATAGGCCCATCTTACCAAATTACTGTGAATACAAGCAGATGTCCAACACAACAACCTGGACTATTGTACACCACTCTGGCTAAACTGTAAACAGAGCATCTTGAAGAGGCCTACACCCCAAAGTGCAGAAATCCAGTGCTGCCTAAGTGTCTGGCCACAGACTAGAAACAGCAACTGGCCAACACAAGTTCAACCAGAAGACAATCAGAGGTTGTACCACTTCCTGCTTTTACACTTTGGGATTTTCTTGTCAATAGTGCACTTAGAACCATTGCCCATCAACCTACTCCCGCCAGTCACCCAGAGCCTGAATATCCCCCAACCATTTTCACCATGGGCACCCCATCATCCACTGTGAGTCGGTAAGGCCCTCCGTCAACAGCTTTAAATGTCTGGCACCCACTACTGCCCTCCAACACCTTACACCTCCAATGCCTTGCTCCAACAACTTCATGTTTACACAGTTCCCCCCACCCAGCAACTTAAGGCTCCAGCATGCTCCAACACCACCAACCTCAAGCAAACTAGCAACTTAAGTCTCCAGTACCCTCCTTCAACACCCCAGCAGTGTGAGTCTGTTACCCATCTCAAAAGTCTTATATCGGCATTCAATACATTTCAACTCTTTTACAACACATTGCATCTCAAACACTCCCAACATTTGTAAGTCACTAGTACAACATCTTAGGTCTCCATAACCAGCCTCCATAACATTGAGCCTCAAACACACACCTCAGACCCTTCTTAAATCTTAACACCCCAACACTGCGAGTCTGTTAGCCACCGCTAACATCTTAAATCTCTTAAACCCTCTTCAACGTCTAGAGCCTCAAGTAACTTAAGTCTTCAGCCCTCGCCTACAATATCTCACATCCCCAGCGGCCCTTAAACACTGTAAACTGGCACACTCGTTAAACATCTGTAATGCCCTGCACGCTTCTACCATACCTTAAGTCTGCAGTACCATCCGCCAACATCTTCAACTTTGCAGACCATTGCCCCTCCAAACTCTTAAGTCTGGTGTGCTCTCCGCCATCTCATATATCTCATGCACCCTCCCCCGATATCCCAACTGTCCAGTACCCTCTCACAACATCTCAAACTGCCCAGCACAAAGATGTCGTTTCCTCCAGGCATTGCCTATTTACCCCAGCCCAACAGCCCTTCATTCAGGGGACGAGGGGACTGCGGCAACCTCCTCCCACATTGCTCTTTCTGTATAGAGTCTGGTCTTAAGCCCTCAGGTCAGTTGAAGGGCACACTCACATAAACCATCTTTAATTCTTTTTTTTAAAATGGTTTGATCTCAGTGCAGGCTCTGTGACATCACCCCTAGAAAAGGCTTATTTTATTATTTTCTCTGGTCCTTTATATCTTGCTTAATACCAGCCTCCTCCAGCTTTTAAGTACTGTGACAGGAACTGAACCCATGTTTTACTGCATCCTCTTGTTCCCAAAGCAAGTGTGTTGGCCCTGAGCTATCCTTCCAAATATATATTTTATTTCCTTGAGGAAGCAACAGATGGTTTACTTCAAGGTAGAGGGCAACTTCATACACATTAATTCCCACCTTGCGTCTATCTACATTGTGCCTGTGATGCAGATCTGGGTCAGGCACAGGCAGAATTGATGGCAGAAGCCACTGGGGCACACCCCTCATCACAGGCCCAGTGGCTCACAGGATGTGCAAAGCAGACGACGTGAAACACGGATGCTTTCATGCTGTGCCGTCACTGAGTACTGCAGGCTACTGTTACCCATTCCCAGCTTGCTAGACCGGTACTACCCAATTTGATCACATTTTATTGATCGACTGGTACATCTGGCCGAATTCGGCCAGTAGCAGTCGAACGATTTGATTCAGTCCAATTGGGTAATCGATTCCGAACATGTGGTGCTCCCGATGTTCGGTATCAATGGCATTGGGTGCTGGCGGTGTTTGCGGGGGTGTCCTCCGCTGCCTGAAGATTGGAGACGGAAAAAAAAGAAAAGTGGACCCTGCCGCATCGGATCTGACCCGCGTTGCAGGGGCGGGGCTGACGCCACAGGGGCAGGAGAGGCAGCGGACGAGGAAAAGGTAAGTGGGGGGGTGTATTGGGAGATTGGGGGTACATAGATTTGCAGAGTTTGTCCGCAGTAAACTTGTATTTGCAGCTAAATGTACTGCGGTCAATTCTGCCGCAAACCATTCTGGCACAGCCACACACAGATCCAGCTAGACCTAGCCCCCATGGCCTTCCTGTTGCTACAGCACTGGGTATGAGCTGCAGAGACAGCCCCACCTCTGAACCAGGCATTCTTCACTAATGGACTACTGACCTATTCGTGATGATGGCTTCATGGTTTTTTCTGCATCCTTTTTTATTTCTCCAGCTAACGAGATCTAGGTTCCAAGTGGAAAATGCTGTGGCACATTTAGCTGCATTTACAACTGCCCTTTTCAGGTGCAACACAGATATCTGCTCTTGGCACTGCCTTTTTGTCCAGTGGCCCAGGGGTTGCAAGGACAGGTCTGGAGTAGCGAGGGGGAGCCAAGAGTAGCAGCTGCTACCTCTGGCAACCTCCAAATGACGGACGACCCTGGCTAGCGCTCCATGGCGCAACCTTCTTTAGGGCATTGCATTCTGTTGTCACTCCCTTTTTGGGAGGACACAACTGCTGTCAATACTGAGTTTGAGGTGATTGGAGTACCGGCAGCCGAGTGCGTTTAACGGCAAGACTCCTGTTTGGACCTGTGTTGCAAACAGTGGAGCACCTTACTCTTTATTACTGCATCCCGGGCGCAGACTGCTGTGAGCAGAGTGCTGGGAGGCGAGAGCAGCTAACAGCAGTTTACTGCTGGGGAAGTGTTTGTGCTTCGTAGTGTGCGCAAGGTGAGGACTTTAAACTTGTTTGTTTCCTTGCACCTGCAATTGGCTTCAATGTATCACCTCTGCAGTAAAAACATGACCGCTGTTTCTGATACTGTACAATCTGTTTAACCGTCTCTCCCCGCACACCCCCCCGCCCCATCTCCATTTGGTCTAGACCTGTGGAGAGGCTTGACTTCTATAATTGTCAAATGGTTAGCCGTTGCAGAAAGACTGTCGCTGAATTTATTTATTAAAAAATTATCGAAGACTCTCAACCCTAAAGCATTTAGCCTCTTAATGCCACTGAAGCCCCAACGGATACCCTGTTCTACTTATCGGAAGCATGTACTATACATAGTATGCAGGTATGTGAGCCCAGTCCGCACAATACAAGCTCACTGCCTGACTGGTTGATGGACGCTGCCGTGAGGGCTACTGATGATTTCAACTGTTCACCATCCAATACATCCACCATCCTGAAAGGATGTTTGGGCGGTTCAGTGTTGGACAACTACTGCACTCCATTTACAGTGTCCTCCTGGCAAAGCCACTTGACCACTAAAGAATTTTTTATTTCTTTTATTTTTTTATTTTGGTTAATTACAAACATTTTAGCAAATGTTACATGATTAAATATCACGTCTCCTTTAATATCAAAGAGTGTAACCATACTCCTAAAAATCTCCTCAAACACCTTAAAATGCCCTACCGAAGACAGTGTTTAAAAATTGCACAGTAGCTAAAACCAGGGATACTCTTCCCCACCCAATAAAACTGTCCACCATTCCTCAGGCAATAAGGTGCTTAAGCTGTCTAAAAAGACCTTAAAGTACTTAGTTCTTACATCGGTCAGGACAGTGGAAAATAGCAGTATGTGATGTAAGGTTTATATCATTGCCTCCTCCTTACAATAACGACATTGGGAATCACTCTTTCTAACTCGAGTTCTAACAGATGATTCCTCATTAGTGGGAAGTAAATTCAGTCGGATTCTCATAAACTGCTTTCTATAGAAGCTGTATGGTATTTCGGGACTGAACCAAAAGCCCTTACTTCATGGCGCAGGTGGAAAAAAAAACCCTGTAATTACCTGCTTTCTCTAAAGTTGCAGTCAATACATTTTCCATAACTTTGTTTTTACCATATTTGGGTTGGTCTTTAAGAACGCCTCTGAAACACCTACCTTCCACCAACAGCTCACAGCAGGATAAACCCCAGGGCCTCAGTGTCTTGTCACAACCTTTCTCCATTTCTATTTTCAGAATTTCAAATATTGCTGGAGTAGCTTCTAAAATACATTTCTTGTCAAATGACCGCTTCTTTCATTGTACCGTAGCCCTTAGTGATACTAACCCTAGCTCTTGTCGGATGACCTGTATCGGCATTGTAAGGAACTCATGGTGGCAACAGTAAAGACCGACACAAGTAATCACAGTTCAAGGGTGTTTATTAAACTGTATAAATGGGTTGGAAAAACGCCTATTCTAAACCTAACTCTAAGATGGGAGCAAGCTACGACCATCAAATAATAATAAGGCAATCCTAGTGGCGTCTTGTCAAAATAAAAGGGCCTATACTCAAAAATAAATATTGCCAATCCTTACAACTAAATACAGAAAAAGTGTGGGATAAGGTTCTTGAGAAAGAAAGAAGTGTTCACAAATGATAAGTCCGGATGTAGTAGCCGGGGTCTCCCTTCCCCACGTTTTTAGCATGGGACAGGGTGGGACTTCGGAGCACAGCACGCACTCAAGCTTCCCCCAGCATGAGCCTACAGTTCTGTTCTCAAGTACCAGGACCTCTGGTGGTTAAGTCTCTTTTCTACAAAAAGTCTCTTGCCTCCGAGGACCTGCTGCATTCAGAATAATAAACAAAATAGTTCCTTTTTTTTCGTCTTTACAATGGGTGATACTTCTTCACCCCTGGGTCCCCCACTTCTGGATTCAGACCCCTCTTGAATGTTAGCCTCCCTCTGCCGGGTTCACTATGGCTTGTATCCCAAGAGATTTTAAACAATCACCTCTGTTATATTCGCAATTCTTAATGTCTTTTGAAGCAGTTGACGGTGAACTTCCCTTTATGGGGTTCACTCTTAGCAACACACATGTTCATTGAGGCATCAGGCTTCGCCCCTTTTTATTGGCATCCCTCCACTGGTTTCACTTTGCCAATCATTTCTCTCACCATGCAGGATTTGTTTCCCTTAGCTTTCCATTACTTGCTGGTCAAAGACTTTCGACTGTACAGCGAATTTTGCTAGACCTCTATGACCACTTTGACAATCTTCTCATGGCCCTTGCATGGCCTTCTGGTATCGGTAGTTTCAACAAAATGGGGAACCAACTAGAGTCTCTTGCCGTACACCCACGTGTTACCAGACCCTTTCATTTAGCTTTCCCGTATGACCTTCACAGTTCTTTGAACTTTCCTTAACTTGCAATTTCCATTTAACATAGTTTGGTTTCTTATCAGTTCTCCCCTCGACTCACTGGCTGTGATGAACCGCTTAGCTTTCCTTGTATCTGGAGTCGAGGACGGTACCACAGTAGCAACCACCTTCTGTTCACCTGCTTACCAGCATAGGCACGCTGCGTGTACCGTTGACATCTGCTGCAGCACACGTTAGAGCTTTTGTTTGCGTTCTTACGATTTCTTACACAGAGTAATCATGGGTCTAGGTCTGAAAGGGCAAGGTCGCTTCTCTCCTTGTCACCCCTTCAGTTCTGTTCGCTTTTCTCCTCCTCTTGAACTGCCGCCCTGGATAGTAGTCTTGTTGTGGTGTCTGACCGACTCGTAGTGTGCTCTCATGCTCCACCTTTTATCCCTGTGGGGAAGGGAAAGGGGCGTCGGGTGCAAGGTATTCTGGTCAGTTGCCTGACTTTGCCTGACCCTTGTGTTGGGACATTTCAGGTAAAGAGCCCTAATGTTAGTCTGTTTCTCATGGTGCGCGAAAGTGTTTGTGTTAGAATGGGGGAGGGGTAGAGAGGTTGAGTATCCTATGTAGTAGGATAGGGTAGATGGGTTATGAGAAGGGGAATACTGCATCTCACACCCGTCGATGTTCCTGCTCCACTCCCTGACGACCCCCATCCTGGTGATCCTCCCGCACTGGTCCACTCCCAGGAACTGGATCCAATATCGATGGCCGTGTCCTGGCCACCTGGGTGACGCCTTCTGGTTTCTCACAGCAATGACATCAGGTCCCGCAGGACCCTCTTCCAGAACAGCCCTTCTAAGTCAGACCAAACATTTTCAGGTATAAAGGCCAAAGGTTTGGTGCCGTATGACAGAACCGCAGTCACCTTCAACATGTAAAACTCCATCTCTGGCAGCAAAGGGAAACGGCAAAACTTCCTATCAATAATTCTAGGCTAGTTAGCCAGCATTGAAGCCTTACTTCGTAAAGCTTTTTCATTCAGAGCCTCTACCCTGCTTGTGTTCAAAGACTCCAAGATATTTTAAGGTTTTCACTTATTACACCCCTGCAACCCCTGCGGAGCGGGGGGCCCCGCTTGCTGCTCATGCCCAGCGGGTGAGCACTGTGGGGGGGGGCCTCAGCAGGGCTTGAAGGGGGGGGGGGGGCCCGCATTTTGTGCTACGCCACTGCCCTAGATGCCAAACAAAACGCATCAGCAACCTGCTCTTGGCTTGTTCAAGGATTTACTTTTTAGTTTTTTAGGTGTTTATTACAAGATTGCTCTCTCTAACAAATTCCTCCAATTTGCTCAGCTGCCGCTGCAGTCCGACTACAGTTTGGTCCATCAGGACCAGGTTGTCTGTACACAGCAGCCAGCTAATTGGCCTGCCTCCCAACCGTGGGGGGAAGCTCTTTGCTTGACTTACTGTGTTACCCAGTTGAGACAAAAACAGATTGAAACGTGCGGGGGCCAAAGGGCAAACCCTGCTTAATCCCCTGAGAAGTGTGTATATCTTGTGGCAATATCCCGCTAGCATTCAATCTTACCCTGAGACTTTTACCTGTATGATGAGCTTTCAGTGGCTCTAATAGAGTTGCAGGACAATTCCATTTAGTCAGCTTCCCCCACAACCAAGATCTACCGCCCCGGTCAAAAGCCTGTATTAGGTCCACGAAGGCCAGATAAATCTTAAAATTTCCTTTCAGGGCCCTGCCTTTAAGTATATTAAAACAGCATGATATTTACACGTGTTCCCAAGCTCTGCACAAACCCAGGTGGAAGATGCCATTGTGGCCTTCTCTTACGGACCACTTGTTCAGCCTGGCAAAAGCAGAGATCCAAAAATGTTGCTGATCACATCCAAAAGGGCAATTGGGCAAGTTCTTTGGATCATCCCTATTGCCATTTTTTAATATTGGAATGTTAGGGAGAATTCTCTGTTTAGGCTGAATTTCCTAACCTAGTGAGTCCCCCAGCAGCTTTGCTGGATTTCTGGAGTTTGTTTTTTTCTCCTGCCAAGAGTGAGACTCTCTTCCTCCCACACTTGGACATGATTTGTGGTGTTCCTTTGACTGTTAATGTGTTTTATGGGCTATGGGGTCCTTTACTCCATAGGGTCTCATGTGTTTTTACTATGTGTGTTACACAGCACCCTCCGTGCAGTGACACAGGGGTGTCATAGTGACACCCCACCATAAACTCCATACCCTGGGACTGACTACTGTCTCCCAGGGCATGTACAGTCACCATTGGCTTTACTAGTCCTAAATTATGAACAGAAACCAGTACAAACCATCATATTGTGGACGTACTGGTCGGGGCAATTCGATTGCCCCAGGGTCTGTTAGTCGAGGGGGCACGTCTCCGTCCCCCCTGATCAAGTTTTGGCTGGTGGTAGTGGATACTACTTTTTATATTCGACCGCGAATATATCTCTATGGGATTTTCCCATTGTTCGAGGCTACCAAGTTTAATTATTTAATTCTCATAGCCTCGAACATACCGCCGGTTTATTTATTTAATATTAATTCGCCGGTTGGTATTTTTTGCCAGAACTCGATCCTAAAATGGCGTTTGTGTTCTCTTCTGTGACCCCAACCCAAGTCGAGCCCTTTGTTCCACTTTTTGGCGGGCTTCTCCACAGAAGCCTCCAAAAGTGGTGCCACTCTGTCTGGGTACCACACGGGGCGTGGGAGGGGGTTTAAGCACCCTGGACTGAGTTACCTTGGTATCTCAAGTCGCACTCTTGTGTGATTGGCCCAAGTGGTGAGCCGGCCGGCTCACCACTTAGCATGTTTGATTGACAGCTAGGCTGAGTGAATGGGGGTGTGCTGCATAAAAGCAGGGCTTTTGGGACTGGAACTTCAGAAGTCGCCACAGGACCTGAGAATCCGACGAGGGAGAAGCTGAGCCGACCTGCTACGACGACACCACCGGTGGAGCCCTGCGGAACCGACTCACCACTTCCCGACGACAGAGAAGATCTCCCGGCTGGAGAGTCTTCTTCCGCTGACTGGTGGGCACAACCAGTTTACCTTCTTTTCCTCGCATCCCAGGATGTCTTGTGGTCGAATTGCCCGTGCCAAGCACCCCGGCAACCGGATAGCCACTTGCCACTGGACCGCGAATAAAAGGACTGCTCCTTTTTAACTGAGAACTCTGCGGCTGGTTTCTTCCCTGGCAGTGCAATGGACTCCTGTCTTCCTCCCTGACGAGATCCTCTCTTCCCCCAGACGAAGCACCGACTTGCATCCGCTGCCAGGAACAACTGCCCCCGCTGTGGTATTCTCACCACTTTAAGGTACCGTGTCCGCCAGGCCTCCCTTTCTAAAGATTGCTAAAAGGTAATAATAATCCCTTAACCTTCTGGCCTGGGATGGCCGCTTTGACCATCTAACTGGTCCCTTTCTTTTGGTCCAAATCTTTCTGAACCTTTTCGAGACTTTTGTGCACTTTTCAACCGTGTGACCTTGGACACATTTCGTTCTGATACTCTTAAAGTGGATCCGGCTTTCTGAACTCTAACTTCACGGTTTGACTCTGCCTTCCTCTCTTGCTGTGTTCTTTTGAAAGTGTTGGGATCTGTTTCAATTTATGCTCTGCCTTTCTCTCCCTTTTAAACCGAATTATTAGAGTGCCATCTGCGTTAAGCGCTCACCGCTGTCTGAAAATAAGTGGGGCTTTACTTAAGACTTGTCTAATTCTTTTAAGGGAGTGTATATCTTTTAGTGACCGTGTTTTTGAACTGCTTAATATTAGTGCCTGTGTGTTTTATTAGATGTGGTTTTAAATAAATAATTATATCTTTTTTACACCAAGCTCTGGACCGTGTTTGCTTGTTCTACTGTGTTCTTGTGACCTATTGTGAATACTCTGTATACTGCCGAACTCTTCTTGAGGGAAGTCTGACTGCTCAGGCACAGCTACCAAGTGAATCTGTGTGGTACAGACTGCTACCAAGTGGGTTTACTGCCAAACACCTGTAGTCTTAAATCTTTTGCAGTGGTCCCAGAGGGAACTGCACAGGTTTCTGCCTAACATGGAATTATTGTGGCTCTCCTCCATGAAGCAAGGAGAGTTCTAATTTTCACAATTTCGCCAAACGGAATAGTTAAAAATTGAGCCCAGGCCTTGGGTTCCTGCTGCAGCATGGTATTGGTTATGCCGTCAGGGCCTGGAGCTCTGCAGCCACTGGCTTCTTTATCCTTGACATATTCTCTTCCAAACTGTGCCGAACATGCCACTTCATAGTCTCACGTGCTATGGCCTCACTTCCCTGATTACTCGTCTCTAAGTAAACGTTTTTAAAGTCGTCCACCCAGGTGTCTTCAGAAACGCTGTTTATCTGCATCTCACCGTCTGTGGTGTATCAGTACTTTTAGTAACTCCCAAATCACTTTCGTTTTTTTTACAAATTGCTTTCAACATATTTTCAGCATTTTGCTGAAGCATCCTAGCCTTGTACCTGTGGAGCCAAGCTTTATAGTTTTTTGTTATCTTATTAACTGCTGCAATAGCATCAGGTGACTTCCAAGTTTTTATCCGCCTAAGAGCTCTCCTCATTTCTCTCCTCTTTCACACAATTACACTATCATTGCTTCTTAACCCCAAAACTGTACAGCATCGATGTGTAATCGGCCAGTGTTCCCCCTGTCGCCTAGATCCTTTAAGGCTACCCATTTAAGGTATTGGACCGTCAATGATTCAATGTTTTTTTTTTAAACTTAGTTTTATTGGAGTTTATATCAAACAGAATACAACATATACATCCAAAATTAACCATCATAAAATAGAAGCAGGTATTACAGTAAAATAAAGAACACGTTTAAGATAGCGTTACATTGCAGCAAAATTCTTTTATTCTGTCCTATCAATAAGTAGCTCCTCTTTACAGCGTCAACAAACATTGACTAATCTTCTCCCATTTTTCCCATCCCTCCCCCCTCCCGCTACTCCGCAAAACTTCATACTCTGCCGCAGAGGGATGTATTGTCTAACAATTGGGACATTGGTTGATAGGTCTGTCAGGTTTTGGGGCCTGCCTTGTTCGGGAGGACATTATGATGTTTCGTTACCCATGGCACTGATCGTCCGTTAGGCGTTAGTGAGCTATTCCGGGGATGTATTTATTGACAAATTCCAACCATAAGATATCACATTGCGTGGCATTCCCATGTATAGATGCTGTGATTTTCTTCCATAATACACACATTGGAGGCCACGTTAACCCATTCTTTTTCTGTGGGGGTAACTGGGATTTCCATTTTGTGGTCAATAAAGCTCTTGCAGCTAGTAAGAGTGGTGTGGCTATGTCTGTGACCCTTCTCAATTCATCCTCGATTTTCTCGAGAGAAAATAAGATCAGGTAGGGGTCTGCTGTTCGCTGGATCCCATCTAGGTCCCTAATCCAACCTAGCACCTCATTCCAGTAAATTTTGATCTGAGGACAACCCCAACACATGTGCCAGTAATCCGCCGTGGACCCACATCCCCACCAACACATTGGACTAGACGACTGATACATCTTGGAGAGCCTGCACGGGTCATATTGCCACCTATTCAGCAGTTTAATCACGTGCAACTTATACTGGCATGAGATCGAGGCTTTGGGCGCAATCCTACATATCTTATCCCATGTCTCTGGGTCGATTTCCTCGCTCATGTCCCTTTCCCATTTTAGCCTAAGCGGTTCTATTGAGCCCTTTCCATCTTCCATTAGTGTTTTATACAAGACAGATATCAACCCTTTTGTTTCTGTCCTGGAGTTATTTCAAACGTGGTAAGTTCCCTGCTCCCTGCTCAGCTTATCCTTTCATTCTGGTTTTGTCAGAACTCCCTAAATCAGCAGAAAGTGGAATGCCGACAGTGTACTTATTCCGAGTGCCTCTTCTAGTTCAGGAAGCGTGATGAAGGAGTCCTTCCTTAGGTGCTGTCCCACCCTCTCCAGGCCTGCCTCATACCAAGCTTGAAAACTCTCCACATTAGGGATTTTGTCGTTAATGCCCGGTGACCAGAGGTGACTTAATGGTGATGGCCATGTGGTAATTCTCCCCATATCTCCCTGTTAGGCAGAAACCTGTGCAGTTCCCTTAGGGACCACTGCAAAAGGCTTAAAACTGCAGGTGTTGGCAGTAAACCCAATTGGTAGCAGTCTGTACCACCCAGATTTACCTGGTAGCTGTGGCTGAGCAGCCAGACTTCTCTCAAGAAGAGTTAGACAGTATATAGAGTATACAAGATAGGTACCAAAATACAGTAGCAAAAGCAAACACTGACCAGAGCTTTGGTATCAAGTATATAATTATTTATTTAAAGACACACTTAGAAACACTCTAGCACTATTATTGTAAACACTATTATTGTAAGCAAGTTCAAAAACAGTCACTATTAATATATATACATCACTTATTCCTTATTAGACAAGTCTTAGTTAACACCACTTATTTCCAGACAGAGGTGAGCGCTTAACTAAAGATGGCACTCCGCTAAATTAAGAAAAAGGGAGGGAAAAGGCAGAAATTAGGAACAGCACACAACACAATACTTTAGAAGCACTCAGCAAGGCAGGAAAGTCAAAGTCTACTTGTGAGCAAAAAGTTCAGAGGCCAGGCTCCTTCTTGGAGAGAGTAGAACGCTAATGTGCCCAAGATCACACAGTTTAAAAGGCTTGGAAAGTCTTGCAGAGAGTTTAAAAAGGAATCAGTTCAGCTCAGAAAAGTTCAGTTAGCCAGCCTAGGGCCAACCCGAGTGGTAAAATGAGGATTTACGAGACACCCCAAACAGACAGTTGCGAGGGAGGCCAGGCGGACACAGTACCTTGAAAGTGGAGAGGATCCTCCAGCTGGGGCAGCTCCAGCTGGGGCAGTTGTCCTGGCAGTGGGTGCAATTCGCGGCGTCGTCCAGAGGAAGAGAAGATCTCAACGTGGAGGAAAGCTGAAGGTCATTGCACTGCCAGGGAAGAAACCAGCCGCGGAGTTCTCCAGTTTAAAAGATACTACCCTTTTATTCACGCTAGTGGTAAAACGTGGTATCCCGGTTGCCGGAGTGCTTGGCACAGGCAAGGCGGCCACAAGATGATCCGGGAAGGCGAAAAGGCGGGCAAACTGGTTATCCCCACCAGTCAAAGGAAGAAGATTCTTCGGGATGAAGATCTCCTCTGTCGTTGGAAGAAGTGGTGAGTCGGTTCAGCAGGGCTCCACCGGTGGTGTCATTGTAGGTCGGCTCAGCTTCTCCCTCTTCGGATTCTTTGGTCCTGTGGCGACGTCTAAAGTCCCAGTCCCAAAAGCCCTGCTTTTATGCAGAAAACCCCCATTCATCAGTCCTAGCTGTCACTCAAACATGCTAAGTGGTGAGCTGGGCGGCTCACCACTGGGCCAATCACACGAGTGCGACTTGAGTTGCCGAGGCAACTCAGTCCCGGGTGCCCAAACCCCCTCCCACATCCCCTGTGGTACCCAGACAGAGTGGAACCACTTTGGAGGGCTTCTGTGCAGAAGCCCGCCAAAAGTGGAACAAAGAGAGGCGAACACAAACGCAATTTTAAAACCGAGTTCTGGCAAAAAATACCAACCCGTGAATTAGTATTAAATAAATAAGCCGGCGGTATGTTTGAGGCTATGTTAAAAAGTATTAGCCTCGAACAATGGGAAAATCTCATAGGAATATATTCGCGGTTGAATATAAAAAGTAGTATCCACTGCCACCAGCCAAAACTCGCCCAGGGGGGACTGGACAGTGCCCCCTCGAACAACATACCCAGGGGCAATCGAATTGCCCCTACCAGTACGCCCACAATATGATGGTTTGTACTGGTTCTGTTCACAATTTAGGACTAGTAAAGCCAATGGTGACTTTACATGCCCTGGGAGACAGTAGTCAGTCCCAGGGTACGGAGTCTATGTTTGGGGGTCACTATGACACCCCTGTGTTACGGCACGCAGGGTGCTGTGTAACACACATACCAAAAACACATGAAGCCCTATGGAGTAAAAGACCCCAGGGCCCATAAAACACATTACAAAGTCAAAGGATATCTCAAATCATGTCTAAGAGTGGGAGAAAAAGAGTCTCACTCTTAGCAGGAGAAAAAAATAAACCCCAAAAATCCAGCAAAGCTGCAGGGGGACTCACTAGGTTTGGGGAATTAGCCTTAACAGAGAATTCTCCCTAACACTGCCCCCTCCCGCCATATGTCCCATATGGTTGCGAACATTGGGTGTGCCTTAGATTTCCTCAGTACTCTCCATCTAGGGGACCACAGCCATTCAGAGATTGTTGCTGGGGATAGATAATGATTGTCCATAGCGATCCACTGGGGCAATTTTTGGTTATGGCGATGGGGAATAAGGATTCGTAATTGAGCTGCCTCGTAATATTTTTGGATGTCTGGGAGGCCCGCTCCACCCTTGTTTGTCGGTAATGTCAAATTGGAGTAAGCAATCCTGGGCTTTCTCCCTTGCCATAGAAATTTCAGCATTGCCTTCTTGACTTCGGTAAAGAATTGGCGTGGCATCTGAATGGGGAGCATTTGAAATGGGTATAAGAATCTCGGGAGACAGGTCATTTTTAACGCGTTTAAACGCCCCAACCAGGATATGTTTAGGTGGTCCCATCTGGCGAGGTCTGCGTGAAATTTTTGGAGCAGCGCTGGGAAATTGGCTTCATATAACTCTTTCAGCAACCTTGTGACCTGTATTCCTAAGTACTTCATTTTTTCATGTTCAATCATAAGGCCTAGGGACTGGTATTTTTCAGTGTTTGCTTCCTATGAGCCCTGTAGGGAGAAAAGTGTGGACTTAGATTTATTGACCTTGAACCCGGAGACCTGGCCGTGTTCGTCCAGGAGGTACAACGCTCTGGGAATGGACGTGGTGGGGTTCGTCACATGAAGAAGTAGTTCATCGGCATACAGCGCTACTTTAAATTCTTCTTCCCCCAGACGCATGCCTGCTACTTCAGTATCCTGTCGTAATTTTTGGGCCAAGGGCTCGACGGAGAGGGCGAAGAGGATGGCCGATAGGGGGCATCCTTGCTGGGTACCGCGTTTCAGCTTGAACCATCTCGAGTACTCCCCGTTAACAGACACTGAGGCTTTTGGAGCGGTGTAAACTGCTTTTATCCCCTTTCTAAATTTCGGTCCTATTCCCACGGCACAGAGGACTGCGACAAGGAAACCCCATTCCACTCTGTCAAAGGCTTTTTCAGCGTCGACGGAGAGTAAAGCGGGATCATTGCACATGGTTTGGGAAGCCTCGATCAAATGGAGAGTCTTTCTCATGGTGTCTGCGCCTTGTCGTCCAATTATGAACCCTACCTGGTCTGGGTGGACAAGATGGGGCATGTTATGTTAGGTTATGTTACTTTGCATTTATATAGCGCCTTATATACCATTGGCATGGTCTGAATGTGGACCTCTAACCTGGCTGCCAGGACTCGTGTGTACATTTTTGCATCAAGATTGAGCAAAGATATGGGTCGGTATGATCCGCAACACGTGGGGTCTCTGCCTTCCTTGGGAATGACCGATATGAGTGCTCGGTCGAAGGAGTCCGGGACAGTCCCCGTTTCAAGGATATCGTTAAATAGGGTAGTCAGGAATGGAGTTAGGAGGGCACAAAATGTTTTGTAGAAGCCGGCAGTGAAACCATCTTCACCAGAGGACTTGCCCAGTGTAAGTCGTTTGATCGCCTCGTGTATTTTGTCCTCAGTTATGGGGGATTCTAGATGGGCCGAGTCAGCGCTTGCAACTTTTGGGAGGGCAATGCTGGCGGAGTGCTCGTCTATCTCCTGTGAGTGTGGATCTACTTCTGAAGTGTATAGGGACTCATAAAAGTTTGCAAACAGTTCTGGGATGGAGGGTGTGTGTTGCGCTTGGTCAGGGGTTGGATCCATGATCTCTTTCACCTTACGTTCTGTCCGTTGGATCCTGAGTCCAGCCGCTGGCAACGCATCTGCCTTATCTCCCTTCTCATAGAATTTCTGCTTCAATAAATGTAGTTTACGTGCTATTTGGCCATGTTCTAGGTGGCAGAGTTCTTCCTGTTTTTTCCTAGCCTCTTGGATCTTTTCGGGGTCTATGGTGTCCCCCACCCTAGCTTCTCTATCAAGTGGACATATTTCACTCCGGAGCTTATTCTCGATAAGAGCTCTCTCCCTTTTCTTCCGAGCCCCTTCCCGTATCCGGATCCCCCTCCAGGTTCCCTTGGCCGCCTCCCACACACGCTGCTTAGAGACCTCCCCAGTATCGTTGGCTTTGAAGTATTCTTTGATCTCTGTTTCGAGTTCTTCTCTGAAAACACGGTCTCGCCACAGGGCCTCGTTACATCTCCACTTCCCAACCTTAATTGGCAGATGTTCCCATTGTAAATCAACTGTGACCAGGTCATGGTGGGACCATGTTATTGGAGTAATCCCCGAATGTGTGGTGGTGTCGTTCAGCTCTCGTGAAAGGTAGATGTAGTCTATTCGGGTAAAAGTATTATGTGGAGGTGAGTAAAATGTATACCCTCTTTCATCAGGATGCATCGCCCTCCATGTGTCTACCAGCGCATATACCTGCATCATGTTTACAAAGTCACTACGTTCCCCTCTCGCAGAAGCTTCAACTCCCGGGCGCCCTGCTTTCCAGTCCAGGTCGTGATCCGCCCACAAGTTGAAGTCTCTGCCTAGTATAAGGTGTCCGGTGGCCTCAAACATTATTTTGGGGACAGTTTTAGAGAGGAATCGGAGCTGTCCTACATTGGGGGAGTAGATTGTGGCAGTCGTTACTTCCACCTTTCCAATGGTCCCCACAACTAGCAAGGCCCGCCCCTCTGCATCTAACCAGGTCTTGGAGACAAGAAAATCAAGTCCCTTTATGATGAGGATTCCCACTCCCCCTTTACGCAGTGCCCCTGAGCCCCAAAACTCTATGCCGAAACGTTTCTCCAGAATGGACCTCTCCTCCCCCTTCATATATTTTGTTTCCTGTAAGAGTAGGATATCAATATTAGCCCTTCGAAATTCCCGTAGCACTAATGACCTCTTAGTTGGTGAGTTAAGGCCTTTGACATTAAGTGTCCCGACTTTCAAGGAGCCTCGTGTGTTACCATCAGAGGTGGCCATCAATATATAACAGTACAATATTCACAACAATGCATTGCCATACCTTGTGTTTAGAGCCCTCAACCAATATTAGAGTTTGTCCTATCTCAGCAGCGAGTAAAAGTTCTATAACAGTTCCACCTTCCCCCTTGTCTTGCATATCCCCCCTCTCCTTCCCACGCACCCCCCCCATGTGTCGGCATCCGAGCAAGTCCAGTTAGATTCACTGAACTATCCCCGAACCACCAGTAGGGACCATCGTTGCGCAGTCCTTTAATTATCAATGAACACCACATAGGTCTGAACCCCCCCTCCCTCCCCCAATCAACCACAACTTACAACCATCGAGTATAACTTTTGTGTTGGGCCGAAAACGGCCCGTGTCTCGAACATACTTGTAGTGTCAACGTAGTCGCCAGTACTCCAGTTCACTTGTCCCCCTCTGGGGAGCTGTTACCTCTCCGAAATTTTCTCGACCCTTTGACTCTCTGCCTCTTAGGTCCTTGGAGTTAACATTCTCTCCCTTCGTTTCTCTGGTTATTTCCTTCTTCCCCTCCTTCGCGCGGATCAACAAGTTCGGCTATGCAGGCCTTTATTTCCCTCTCCGACCGTAGTCTGATTCTCGTGCATTCGTATTCAAAAGAGAGCGAGAAGGGGTATCCACACCGGTATACCGTTCCTTCAACCATTTCGTCAGGGGGCCACACATCCTTCTCAGCGCCAATGTCATGGCAGACCATTCTTGATATATGGTGACCTGGGCACCGTTGAGGGTGATCACGCCTCCGCGCCTTGCCTTCTCGAGAATCTTTGCTTTGTCCTGGTATCTATGGAAGGCAGCGAGGACCGATCTCGGGCCTCCGGGTGGGCCACCTGCTCTGTGGATCCGTTCGGTTCTCGGTTCGTCAATCTCATCATCCGCCGCCAAGATTTTGATAATATCATGAAGTGTTGCCTTAAGGCTCTCCTCAGTCTCCCCATCCTGCTCCGGGATCCCAAAAAAACGTAAATTGTTCCGCCTCTCCCGGTTTTCTAAATCATCCATCTTTAGCCTGTATTCCTCTTACCGCTGTTCTAGATCGGTGATTCTGTGTAAGAGTTGTATTTCCATAGTATCTATGGAGGTTTGGTTGTTTTCTACCCCCTCCAACCTGTCCTCAATCTTATCCATACGTTGGGTGATTTTATCAATCTTGCTGCCTATGTTGGCCCCCATATTCTTTATCTCCATCAGGAGGGCTGCTATATCAACTTTCGTGGCCGCTGTCTCCATGTGCCACGGATTCCGTTGCCATCGTGGGGGTGATGAGTGTGTGGGCAGAAGGAGCGTAAGCGAAACTGGCTAGCTTTATTTTGGCCTGTATATACGTAGGTGCTTCACCTCGATGTCCCGGGTTTGGGCAGGCGTGGAAGGAACGTGTGGGCCTCACCCTCAGACTGCTCTGTAGCCTCACGCAGTTCTGTCGTCCGCCAGTGGGAATGCGCTCGCCCAGTAGGGGGGACAAGTTGGCGACACCCTCCAGCAGGTATTCTTCGGAATTTGCTGGATCCCCGCTGCAGGAGCGAGGCCGGAAGATATCTCCCTGGTGTCCACTCCGATCGGTACCGGGAACCTGAGGAGGCACACGCCCCTGTTTCGGGGGCCCTACCCTCAGTCCAAAGGATCCGTGCCCTGTGCACTGGGAGTGGCAGATGATATGCGGTGTGCGGGGCTCCAAAGGCGGGGGTTCCTCAAATCGCGGGGGTCCCGCTTGATCCCACGCGTCTTTCGTGCGTGCCAGGGCCTGGGTCCGCGATGCGCAGAACGTTCGTCATGGAGGCCCACCACTACGCGAGTCCAGCTAGTTCCTCTGAGAGCCGGGGCCCCGCATACAGGCCGCAGCGCTCTGATGCACCGCGGTCGCGTGAGACAGCGTGGGCTACGCAGGGTTGGAGGTGCAGCTTACCTCTTGGCAGGGCCTCCGCCGTGTTCCAATAGTTCGCAGGCCCAAGGGCGCGGCTGGAGGGTCCACGCCATGGGTCGAGTGGGGGGCACTGCAAGGGAGCAGCTCTGTGGGTCGGAGGGGGTGGCGCGTTGGCCAGCGCCGCATAGGCTGCGCGTCACTCTCCCGATGGGCCCGTTCGCCGACCCGGCCCGTCCTCTTCCGATTTCGCGCCGTCACCAGTGAAGAACTTCACTCGAAGTTTAATCTGGCTTCCCGGGTCCGGTGTCAATCGGGTTTTCTCCAGGGAGGTGCAGGAGTATTCCAACACACAATGCTCTGCTCTTTTCACTGTGGGGGGGGGGTCACGAGGTGGGGGCTCAGGTCACCTCGCAGACCTACAGGGACGGAGCTCACACGGAAGAGGACATCATCCGTGCGCCCCCTGGTGGCCGATACTCCAATGTTCTTTTTAAACATTTTAAGGCGGGTTCCGCAGCTAGATGCCACTAAGCACACAATTGTCACAGCCCCAGACTTTCAATCTCAGTCTGCCAGCACATTCCTAAAAGGTTGTGATCACTGCATGCATTGTGCAGCGCCTTGAAATCCAATATAGTATTTAACAAAGCCCTAGAGACAAAAATATAGTCAATTAATCATGAGACAACATTGGACTGTCTCCCAACAGTATGTTTCCCTTCAAGTGACCATTCAGGATATGTAAGTCTCTTGGCTCCATGAATGACATCCAGGCCAACCCGCTTGTTTCTGTTGGCTTCAAGTAATGGGACTCCTCACAAATTGTTCCACCCCTTCTGTTGAAACACCTGGTGTTAGGTTGCCACATAAAATAACAGCCAGGGCCATCTTCATGGTATGCCTCATCAATTGGAGCCGCCACCCTTTCAATGAAGTCGTCCTCTGACATCACTAGTGGGTTCCAATAAAGACTGATGATAGATAGGTAATCCTTCTGAACTTTCCTCGGTGGCCCACCTCGGGAGTCCAACGTACCACTTCTTGCTGGATATAGAGGTTGGTGTGTTCGGCCTTTATCAAATCGAAACCACCTCCATTCTCGATGGCCATTAATAATCCAGTCTCCCCCTTGGGCCCCTTTATGCCAGACTAATAAGTACTGTAAAACCACCCAACGATGGTGGCACAGCCACGTCTCTTGAAAACACAGGAGATCGAAATCGCCCAATCTAACATCACCTATGGTCATCAAATGTTATAAGCCTCAGGTGTTCCATGATGGATTTACCAAGGCACCTGGGTTGTTGGTAGCCTCCTGCTGTTTTGGTTAACTGTCCACCCGGGTGCTGGGTAACCAAGCCCAAGAATTCCTCAAGTGCGTTTGGAAGTTTACTCTCTGGCACCTTAACCATTCTCTTCACTCTGCAGTCTCTTTGGCAGGACAATGTCATAAGCTTTGACTCTCCTCGTTAGTCAAGATTAGATACTGGTCCAGGCACTGAAGACCTTCTAAACCCTCAAATATCTCCCCCTGCTTTGCGTCTTGACTGGCTCTGGAGAATATATCAGATTCTCTTTGTGGTGAATGACTCTCCCCAGCACCTGACAATCTTCTTTGACAGTTGTCAGGTTGAAACCTAGCCACCGCGTCAAGTAATATAACCTTGACGATTGGCAAATGGATTTGAAGGTACACATGATCTGAGTCCACAAATTCAATCAATTGTAAGTCGTTGGAACAGATTTGACGAAAGTTAGGGATAAAGTGTAAACGTTCTAGGACATTTCTTCTGTTTAAAATTAGATTGTCCTCTCTGTCCACTGAACTTTCCAGCCACAGACATCTTGAGTTGCCTCGAAGTGTGAGATTTGCGTGCCCCATTGGCAGAGGTGGATCAGTGTCGGATTTTTTGAGCCAATCGTTTTTCCAATCCTTAGAGGATGTAGAAGACTCCCCAGGTTTGTTGTAGGGTGGAGCTAAGAAATGTGGGGCACTCCAAAGAAGCTTCCTTTGCTTTTACCATTGATGGTTCACCAGAGTTTCCAGTGGAAGACGTGGCCACTGATGTAGAGCTATTGAAGGGCCCAAGAACAGAGACTTCATCTTTACTTTCTTGGCCCAGATGGACGATTGTTTGACTTTGTTTGAATTTTTCATCCACTACTTGCCTTTTCACTGGCAGCATTAGGCATCTAATAGGGTGCTGCTCTATGCTTGCTTTAACACTATCAGATGTTTCGTCCTCAAGATCTTGGAGATTGCTCGGAATTTATTGAGGTTTATTGGTTACACTGCACTAAACTCCATTGTTTTCTATTGAATAGACCGACAAGTCCATCAAGGTGTTCGCGGAAGATTCGTCTGCCATTGCCTCATTTTCTTTCTCTTCAACAATGGGTTCAGGGTTTTGGGGCCTCCCCTCCAATTTTTTTCTGCTTCTGAATTGCTCTCCTTTTGGATTGTTCAATAGGTTGTGGCGAAACCAGTGCAGAGAAATTTCTTAAGAACTTTTGCGAGTTGTTTGATTTGGCTTTACGTTGGGCTTTCTGTGTCTTCAGCATCAGGCCATTTGCGCTCTACAGTTGATTTATTTCTGCTTATGGCCAAATATTGGAAACGGTTTTGGAGCTGAGCCTGACATCTGCACACAACCAGCGGTTTTCGCTTTCCAGCCCAACCCCTGGCAGCAGTGTGTCGTAGAGACGAATATTCTCTTCTCCCTGACTGTATGTGTCGTCCAAGGGTGCTCCGGATCCAAGATGTCCTGAGGGGCTGGTACTCTGGGGGGGGGGGGTCTCTCTCGATTCCAGACTCTCCTTCCGTTTCCCACTGACAGGCTATATCTCTGCCTGCCACCTTGGCTCTCACTTGAGTCGGGGGCTCTGGATTCAAATCAGATGATTCAGCCTGATTGGGGGTGGGGGGAGGGAGAACCTCCACAGAGCCCATCTGAATGAGGACTTTAGCAGACCCCTTAGCACATAATTCACCCGCCCCCTCCTCCTCCCCTCCCCCCCACCCCCCTTGAGTGGATGCGGTTGTGGTGGCCGTGAAATAGCCCTCAATAAACGGCAACTTCGAGTGCAACAACGCCATCTAAGTGGCTTGGTCCTTCATAGTTTTATTTATTGCTTTGTGAAGTTTCATGAAAGGAGTCGGGGCGATTGTCAACGTGGACAAAATTCTTAGTGGGTCCAACCTGTGAGGGGGTTCAATTGGGTGCTCCATGTCGCACCCCTGCCCTCTTAAGTTTCATCAGGGAGGGGGCGTGGAATCTATAGATGTTGAAGCAGTAGAAATCAAGAATTGCAGATTTTATGACCTCAACCCTCCTGTCGGAGCATGTCTGTATTTCCATACCCAAGGCTCCCAAAGTTTTCTCAAACGTAACATGGTCACGGTTGCTGGCAAGATTACACATTTAGATGGGGGGTGTCAAGCAGCCAGTGTCCTGCATTTGAATCATGTGTTCTATTCTTGCAAGATTGCTTTTCAGAGATCTTTTCATCCCTCTCCCCTTCTCGTTTGCTGTTAATGAACCCCCCAGACCGAGCAAGACCAGGAGTGCTTGTATATGTGCCCGTTGTTGTCGTAACCAGGGGCACCTTAGTCAATTCCAAACCTTCCTGGTTTAAGATTGGGCACTGTTTATTTTTTTTTGTTTTTTTTTTTTTTAATTCGTCCAGAACCTCTCCAGACTGCCCTTGTGCAGTATACTCGAAGTAAACGTGCGATTGCACTATTGGTCCGTAGTTTGCAGCTAACGTATACACAGAATGTATGATGGGATGCTCTTCCCCTCAAGAATTTCTGCATCAGTCCCCTCTGCTGGGCCATTTGCCCATGGATTTAGATCAGGGGTCTTTACTTTAATAAAAAACAATATCATTTTTCCCACTCCATGCCTCCTTGCAGAGATGTCTGTTGTAGGCTTAAGTGTACAAGTAGGAGGTCGGGCAGAGCCCTCACAGCTGTTTACCTGGGAGATTCTCTGATTGTCTCTGTCACTCACCAGACTTCTTGAGTCGCTTAGAAGGGTAACAAGAGTGTGGTAGTTGTCTCTGCTCCTCGACCCCTGTAATTGCACTCCACACCCCCTGGGGGTCTTAGATTCTAAGAGCAGTGTATCCACTGGCCTAGGAATGTCACTGGGCTTTGAAGTTGGGGTGGGTGGCGGTCAAATGTTCCAAAGCCTTCTGGCTCCAATATACGAAGGCACTCACCCTCTACTGGTCCTCAAAAGCAAACTAAGCATCTGGCTCTGGCTCAGGTGCAGGAAGGGAATTAGACTCCAGTGCAGGTACAGGCACTTCTGCTCCAACTTGAACCGCTTGGTCTCCTGGGGCATGGGTGTGAACTCTGCTTCAATTTGAACTGCTGGGCTGGAGGGTGCTGTTAATGGTCCCAGGACCCTCTGACCCTCCAACTTGGTCAACCACGGTCTGTCCATGTTTAACGGTGCTGCTTCCAGTTCTCATTTTACATGGTGGGTCTGAGGTTATAGCATCATTGTGGGTTACTGTGGAGTATGCAGAAGCGGCGGCCAGTGCAGTAGCGGTCTAAGGATTAAGGCCACGTCTTGTGGGTTCATAGTTAGTTCCACAGTCTAGAGCTCCGGGTGAGCTATTCGACTAGGTGGGGAAAAGAGTTGGTCAGTAGGAGGGGTAACTAGAGCTGATGAGGCAGGTATGGCAGAC
The DNA here is from genome assembly GCF_040938575.1 of Ambystoma mexicanum. Classification (NCBI taxonomy): domain Eukaryota; kingdom Metazoa; phylum Chordata; class Amphibia; order Caudata; family Ambystomatidae; genus Ambystoma; species Ambystoma mexicanum. The sequence continues at coordinate 900,623,181 of NC_090931.1, read as the reverse complement.
ATAGCAGGCGTAGCAGGAGGTGCAGCAGGAGACATAGAAGGCACAGCAGTGGCGTACCCAGGAGTCTATATACGCTTCTCCATCATGGGGTCTGGCATGGATTCACATGCTCATGAATATTCACCGTCGTCAGGCTGGGAATCCTCTGTAAAGAAAAAATCAGTTTCTGTTTCGTTTCTGAACTGTCTTTCTTAGTAGTAACCAATCACTGGTCTCTGGGTCATACTGCCCCCAGCCAATGACTGCCCTCCCCTGGCAGCCATCCTCAGATTTTTACCGCACGTTCAAGTGTTTGGAGTCCTTTTGCTAAGGCAAAGCACCGTGAGTCCGTGGGCACCGGGAGCACCGATCAGTCTGGCTCCTCGGCTGCCAGGCAGGGCGCACTTTCACCGATGCCATCAACCACGAGCCAATGCTCTGGCTCGAGGAGGAGAAATTCGGAGAACCTGGGTAAGCTTCTGGACAAGTCCCGGTCGATCCCGAAGGAGACAGTCGAGGGGGAGTGAGGCGGTGCCCCTCCCCTCCCAAGGTGGAGTTCTCAGGTGCGTCTAAAGTTGTGAAGGCCCTGATTCACCCAGCTAAGGCCTCTATTGAGGGAGTCGTGGTGGCCCTGGAGAAGCCTGTGGAGGCTACCCCAGTAGAGGCGACCTCGGGGCCTAGAGTTTCCCTGCCTCCGCGGAGGGAATCCTCTTTTCAGCCCATCGATAAGACCCCTGTGAAAACCCCAGTGGAAAAAGAGGGGGGGGTGGTGGCTATCACGGACACTGATACAGCCTCTGAAGAGGAGCTGGCTGGAGTCGCGAAGATCCTGGACAGAAAGTTCGAGGAGGTCCGGTCCCACGGGAGGGATCCCGACGAGGCGGGCGAAGAAAGCGACGGTGGCACTGACGAGGGGCTAGTGGAGGAGGACTCCACTCCCCAGCCATCCCGGCCATCGCAGCCGACACCTGGGCCACAGGACAAGTCGGGAGCAATCTTGATGGTGATCCAGGCCTTGTGTACGGAGATGAGGACGAGGTTGCCCTTACCTCCAACGGACGATCCAGTGGAGCCTGGACCATCGGGAAGTCCTCCAAGCAAGCGGAGGAGAACTCATCCCCCCGCCTTTCCAGCCTTCATGTCCTTTGCAGCCTTCATCCCTATCCCCTGACCCGAGGGATGACACGGGAACAGAGATGGCCACGACGGGAACGGATGATGACAGTGGCGACGACAGGATGGGCCTTCCATCACCACCTCCTCGGGCCTCCACGCTCGACGAAATTGGCTCCTTCCACGCCATGATCACCAGGGCATCCGAGCTCTTCCAGCTCTGCCCCGAAGAACAGAAGAAGGAAGGCTTCCTCTATCAACGGCGTGAGGCCAAGAGGAAGACAGTCCTTTCGGTCCCGTTACTTGACGACATCTGGGACGAGGGACTGTCGCTCCTGAAAAACACGTCCACGACGCCTGCCAAGAGAGATCAGTATGAGAAGTACCGGGTCCCGGATTCCGCCCCTTTGTGCCTTAGGGCACAGCCGACCACGGATTCGGTCGTCTTGATGGCGGCCAAGAAGAAAGCGGCGGGGGCGACGGCTTCAACTTTAACATCCCCGCTGGACGGCGAGTGGAAGAAACTGGACGTCATGGGACGACGGGTCATCTCGTTGGCGGCGACGACAATTAAAGCGGCCATTGCTTTAGAGATTGTGGCCAGATACGACAGGGAGCTTTGGTTTTAAGGTCGCTCCTCTGCTGGACTTCCTCCCGGACGACAAGAGGGCGGAGGCCCTGGAGATCCTGCAGGAAGGCGAGGTGGCATCGGACCACACCATAACGGTGGCCACGGACATTGCTGACACCGGTTTCCAGTTGGGCAACAGTGTTTGTCTTCGACAACGGGGGTGGCTCAAGGCGACCGATTTCCGCCAGGACGTGCAAACCAGAGTTTTGGACATGCCTTTGACGGGAACAACCTCTTTGGCAAGACAGTGGATGAGTCACTGCAGGCCATCAAGGCCGACACGGAGACGGCTCGGGCCTTGGGAGTTTTACAGCAATGACGGCCGCCCTTTCGGAACTCCGGAGGCAAGCAAGGTGCCTCAAAAGGATCCGGCGGCAGCTCCTCGACGTACCGCCAGGCGCCGCTCCCCATCGCAGGAGTCCTACAGAGGACGCAGCAAGTCAGGAGGATCTTGTCTTCGCCAAGGAGGCCAAGGCAGCAAGGCCGCTGCCAAGCAGGACTGAACCGGCCGTAGCGTCGGGCCCCCACCTAAGCACCCTGGTGGGAGGCCAGCTGGCAAAGTTCGTCAGCATGTGGGAGTCCATCTCCACCGACCGTTGGGTGCTGGATGCCCTGGCCCGCGGGCACGCTCTCGAGTTTCTAAAGAAGTACCACTGCATTCCTCCAGTGGCCAGGAAGGAAAACCACGTCCCTCAACTGCTGCTGGAAGTAAGGGTGACGCTGAAGAAAGGAGCCATCAGGCTCATCCCAAAGAGGCTCCGGGGCTCCGGAGTGTACTCATACTTCCTTGTAAGAAAGAAGACTAGTGGCTGGCAACCCATCCTGGACCTTTGTCGTCTAAACAAGTACATCAAGTCCCAGAAGTTCTGGTTGGTCACCCTCCAGCACGTGGTGGGACAGCTGGAGGAAGGCGACTTCCTATCGTCTCTGGACTTGGAGGATGCCTACTTTCACATCCCCATTCTAAAAGGACATTGAAAGTTCCTGAGATTCGTAGTCCAAGGGCGGCACTATCAGTTCAAGGCCCTTCCCTTCGGATTGAAGTCGGCGCCCAGGGTATTCACCAAGTGCGCAGCTGCGCCTGCAGGGGATCCACATCTACCCCTACCTGGACAACTGGCTCATCCGAGCAAAGACAAGAGAACTTGCTGTCGTGCACACAGCAAAGACCGTCCAACTACTTACGGATCTGGGATTCTCGATCGAATTCGTGAAATCCCACTTGGTGCCGTCGCCCTGTTCCTGGGAGCCAGACTCGACACAGTGGCGCGATTGGCTTCTCCGTCGGAGGAAAGGGCGAAGGCCATCCTGGGCAAGGTGCAATGGCTGTCGACCATGGACGTGGCCAGGGTGAGGTCCATCAAGTCCCTGCATTGCATGATGTCCTTGTGCATCTACCTCGTGCGCCTGTGCAGGCCGCGGAAGCACCCACTGCAAGAATTCCTCGACGCACGTTGGATGCAGGCAGCGGGCAACTTCGAAGACAAGATCTCGCTCAACGAGACCTTCCGCCAAGCAATCCGTTGGTGGGGCAACCGTGCTCATCTGGCAGTGGGTATGGACTTCCAGACCCTGGGGCATCAAGAGACGGTGACGACGGACGCCTCCCTGGAGGGATGGGGAGCGCACACCGGAGATCTCCACGCAAGAGCCCTTTGGCTCCCGGAGGAGAGGTCACTACACATCAATGTCCTGGAGCTCTGAGCCGTGTTCTGGGCCCTCAGGTCGTTCCTCCCATCTCTCAAGGGCAAGGTGGTGAGGATTTTCACCGACAACGCCACCACGATGTTCTACATCCGGAAGAAAGGAGGCACTGGATCCCCAGCCCTATCCATGGAAGCCCAGGATCTGTGGCACTGGGCCGTCACCCAAGAGATGTTTCTGGTACCCTTCCATCTGGCAGGAATAAAGAACACCATCACCGACTCACTCAGCAGGGAGCTGCGCTCGTGCCACGAGTGGGAACTGCGTCAGGATCAAGTGGATCTACTCTTCCAACGATGGAGCAATCCCCTGATCAACCTATTTGCGACAGCGACAAACACCAAGGGCCGGAGGTTCGCCAGCAGGTTTCCCCAGCCAGGGAGCATGGGCGATGCCTTCTCATTCCCCTGGGACGGCCTGTTCCTGTATGCGTTCCCACCGTTGCCGTTGCGACTCATCAACCAACTCAGACGGTCCTGGTGCAGGATGATCCTCGTCGCACCGGCGTGGCCGAGACAGATCTAGTTCCTGGACCTTCTGGACGTGTCAGCCCCCCCGCCCAGTCAAACTACCGACGGACGTGGACCTCCTCGCCAGAGAAGGAAGCGCCATCCTCCACCACGACCCGGGGTCGCTGAACTTGCAGGCCTGGCTCCTGCAGCACTAGAATTTGGAGAGAACGATATCCCGGTGGACTGCAAGGAGGTACTTGCAAAGGCCAGGGTGTCCTCAACTCTCAAGTGCTATGGACACAAATGGAAGAGGTTTTCTGTCTGGTGCCGGGCACAGAAGATTAACCCTCTGCGGATTACGACCCCTAAAGTGCAGCAGTACTTGTTATTGCTGGCCAAGGCGGGGCTGGCCCACGCCTCCATCAAGATCCATCTGGCGGCTATGGCCCGCTACACCAGAACTCCAGGGCGCTCACCTCTGTGGTCCCATCACCTGGTGAAGGAGTTCATGAAGGGACTGTTCCAATCGTTCCTGCAGGTGAAGGCTCCGTCCCCGGCGTGGGAGCTGAACGTGGTGCTGACCAGGCTCATGGGGCCACCATTCGAGCTTCTGCATTCTGCACCGTTGAAGTTCCTGTCATGGAAAACGGCGTTTCTTGTGGCCATCACCTCCGTACGATGAATGGGAGAGATCCAGGCCCTCTCCTGCAAGCCTCCGTACCTGACTTTCCACGAGACGAGGGTGGTGCTGAGGACTCACCCCTCCTTCATGCCAAGGTGCCGTCGGACTTCCATCTCATCGAGCCCTTGGTGTTACCTGTTTTCTTCCCGTCGCCTTCGTCGCCGGCCGAGAGGACTTTGCACTCGCTGGATGTAGCTAGAGCGCTGAAGTTCTACGTGGTCCGCACAAAGAGTTTTCAGCAGACATCACAGCTGTTTGTGAACTTTGGACCTGTGAACCAAGGGAAGGCCCTCTCGAAGGCTTCCATTTCCAGATGGCTCTCCGGCTGCATCATGCACCGTCACCGGTTGGCAAACCGACCGTTGCCCGGCCGTCCGAAAGCCCATTCGACCAGAGCGATCGCTGCTACAACGGCATTCCTATCTGGTGTGCCCCTGCTTGACATCTGCAGGGCTGCTACGTGGAGGTCGACGCACACCTTCACGAAATTCTACTGCGTCGACCAGGATTCCAGGGAGGAGTCCAGAGTCGGCCAGGCAGTCCTGCACAACCTGTTCGCCTGAAGGTGGGCCTGGTGAGGAGGTAAGAGATGCTTAATATTGAGTTGATGAAATGTTTAATGTTGAGCCTTGCCACCTCCCGTGGTTGTGCATGTGTGTACTGCTATGTATTCTAGTATTCATGAGCATGTGAATCCATGCCAGACCCCATGCTGGAGAAGGAACAAGTTACTTACCTGTAACTGTTGTTCTCCAGCATGGGTCTGGCATGGATTCACATGAGAACCCTCCCTCCTACCACTCTGCGGCTCTTCACTTGGTCATACTGCCACTTTACGTGCTACCAAATCTGAGGATGGCTGCCAGGGGAGGGGCTTGGGGAGAGGGCAGTCATTGGCTGGGGGCAGTATGACCCAGAGACCAGTGATTGGTTACTAGTAGAAAGACAGTTCAGAAACAAAACTGATTTTTTCTTTACTGAGTATTCCCAGCCTGACGACGGGGAATATTCATGAGCATGTGAATCCATGCCAGACCCATGCTGGAGAACAACAGTTACAGGTAAGTAACTTGTTCCTTACCTCCTATAATGTCTGTGTATCAGGCCTGGCAACCCAGGAGCACCAAATGATGCATGCAGGTCTGTTCCAACTCATGCCCTCGCTCTTTGTCGCTGGTGGTTGCTCTTTAGATTGTGACCCTCCTCCATCACAGTGATCTCGGGCATTGTTCCCCTGGCGGCAGACTGACGAGCGACTGAACTCGTCGCCGAACTCAGCGCCGCCAATAGGTTGAAATAAAGGTTTCCTTAAAGTCACAGCAGCACTCCAGCACCTCCAGCGGGAACACAATAAGCACTAAAGATTCTTGTGAAATTACGAATATAGGTCCGGCTTCCATCTCCACCCTTCACCTAGTTTGACCTCAATTGTAAATCCTGTATGATAACATCAAAATTGAGTTGAAACATCATACCCATATTGGAATACAGATCAGCTTAGATATGCTTCTTTTTGGTAAAGACTCACTACAAATCAGCCATCTGGAAGGGAACAGGTTCTGTAGAATGATGCCATTATATGTATCCCCTCCCCCAGTGCGCATTGGAGAATGATGATGATGATGCATGTAAAATGACAAGGGTTGGTATTAAGGAGGTAGTTACTATGCAGCGACACCTTGGAGGACCTATGCAAATGTATCGAACTACCATTGCCTCCCCTGGTAGTAACTAAAATACCTAATCCTGCCCTTGGCCTTAAAGAGACAAAAACATTTTTAAAAAATGAATTCCAACAAAAAACCCCAAGACAGTTACTGAGAACTCTCACTCTGCAGGAAGCCTGGGGCAGGCAGAATCCCATTGACAGGAATTTGTAGTTTAAATCAGTTGAAGAGGAAAATAAAAAATAGTCAAAGGCCTAGGAGCTGGCTGTTGGAAGTGATGTGAACGAACCATTTTTGAGTCCCGATACTTGGTGCACTCAGCTGGATGTGTTTGAACCTCCAATGAGTGAAGAAGACTGGGGTTCTGGATGAAAGGATGATTGTCCCATTGTGAAGCCTGGGCCCTTCTCTCTTCCAAATGAAAATAACTCTCCCTCTGGCACTTCGGAGCAATTAGGTGGTCTTGGCTCATTATACAGATCAGTAAAGATTCTGATTTTGGAAGATTTAATCTGAGGGAGGGGTCTCTATAAACAAAGCCCATTTCGATTCTTCAGAGATTTATACCCACACAACTGGGCCCCTATAATGGTGGGCCTTAAAACATTATTTTTTTAAAAATGGATTAAAGAGGTATGATGAATAATGCTCCCATTACCAGGCTGATGGGTGAATGCATTTTACCCAATCGTAAGAAGCTGCTGGTGAACGATTCTAATATTCTAGCCCTTCTCTTCGACATCCCTCGACTCAGGCTCATCCCTTCTTAAGATATTGCCTTGGTAGAGTTCATGGATGAGGATTGTGTGGACCTAGTGTCCCTTGCAGTTCTATCAAGGGTGATTAGGGAGATGCTTCTTTCAGAAACTCAAAGCTTTATGCAAGTGGGCCATGACATTGCACCTTTTATGGAGCATGTGTGGCGCCAACCTCCCCCCCCCTCTGCATATTCGCAAAAAGAAAGTATGGTGCTTGGTGGTGGAGAGGAACTTACTGTTACATGCATGACCAAAGCGATAGGAGTCAATATAACGGTAGATCAAGGACCGCAACAGGCTTGAGGAAATGCATGAATGGTCTTGGCTTCCAGGCACCTTGATGAATTCCGACAAGCAGTCAGGAATCGATGGCTGCCTTGTGAGTTTGAGTGCCCGTTTCCTCCTGTGGAAGGAGAAGATATTGTGCTGCACAGCTTCACCTTTGTAGTTGTATTTACATGGTCATGAATATTCCCTGTCCGGCTGGGAATCCTCAGTAAAGAAAAAATCTGTTTTTCATTTCTGAACTGTCTTTCTTCTAACAACCAATCACTGAGCTCTGGGTCATACTGCCCCAGTCAATGACTGCTCTCTACCTAAACCCCTCCTCTGGCAGCCATCTTCAGATTTTTACTGCACATTCAAGTGTTGGGAGTCCTTGTGCTTAGCTCTCGAGCTTTTACTGCGTTTTGCGATTTTTGGAAGAGTTTTACTCTATTTTTTTGGTCAGTCGAGCCTTGTGCTCCATCGATCTACGTTCCGATTAACAGGGAACCGTTTTTCGGATTCTTCGGCATCCCTCAAGGGCGAATTTCATTGAATTTCTTCGTGGAGGATTCCAGAAGATTCTTCAAGGCCTACGCCGCATGGACATGTCGGAGGAAAAGGATTCCACCCCCCTTTTCAAGATTTATTCCGGCTGCAGCTTGCGGAATGTCTTTTCGGACGACGGGCATTCCCAGTGCCTCTACTGCCTGTACTCGGACCCAACGCACGAGGAGGAAGACTGTACGTTTTGTCTGCAGATGGTACCATGCACACTGAAGGATCAGCATAGGCGGCTCAAGGAATGGCTGCAGGCCAAGGCCCCTGCTCTTGGAGGGTCCCAGCAGCATGCCTCCCCTGCTTCCAAGAAAGCTGAGCGGTCTTCCAAGACCTTTGAGGGCGCCCCTCCCACTGGGGTGCAGCAAAAGGCTAAGCAATGCGAGTCCACTGTCTCCGTGGTGACGGAGTGAGTGCCGTTGTGACGGGCTCCTTGGCGGCCAGGGCGAGTACGGCATCTTCAGCGGCCTTAGTTGCCAGCCAGCGCTCGGGATCGTCGTCCAAGAGGAAGCGGACCATCTGGGAAAACTCGAGGAGAAGCCCAAGACCTACCTGCTAGAGAAGGCCAAGGGAGGATCGTGGCAATGACCCTCCCCCTAAGGAGATGGCCGCGAAGGCCAGGCAGGACTAGAGTTCTGTCCAGGCCGTGAAGGCCCAGGTCCATCCGACGAAGGCCCAGCCTTCCATCGAAGGGGTGGTGGCGTCTCTCACGAAGGCTGCTGTGGCGGATCCGCAGGATGCAACCTCAAAGGTGAAAGTGTCCCTACCACCCAGGCGGGAGTTCTTTTCAGCCCATAGAGAAGACACCAGAGAAGTTTCCGGTCGTTTCCCCGAAACCGTCCCCTCTGGTCACAGAAAAAGGGGGGGGGCAGTAGTCCTCCGGGGCACGGATATCTCCTCAGAGGGGGAGCTCACCTGACTCCAGACCATCCTGGAGGAGATGAACATTGGGAGCAATCCCTACGTCAATGATTCCGATGAGGGCGACGATGAAGGCGATGAAGAGACCGACGAACAGCAAGGCGTTGAGGGCCTCGGTGCCAGCCTACACCACAGACACCGGTTTTACCTTCACCTCTGTTGCCACAGCCACCTCAGCAGCCACCTGGAGACCTCTCGGTGGACATTCTCTCAGCTTTGCTTACTCTGGTCTCGGAGATCCGGACAAGAATGCTTGTTACGCCAGTGGCCCCGCCTGCAGCGCCTGGTGCCGACGGGGGACCCACCGTCCAAGAAGAGGAAGGTTCACCCTCCACCGGCTTGCACCCTTTGCCTCACCCTTACCCCCAGCCTCCCAGGGATGAGACGGATCATGACGCGGCAACGACGCGCACTGGCATGGATGACGACAGCGGGTTGGGGAACCTCCCATTGCCACCTCTCAGATCTTCCCCACCTGACCAGATGGGCTCGTTTCACACGATGATCTCCTGGGCTCTCTTCCAGCTCATTCCTGAGGAGAAGAAGAAAGAGGGTTTCTTATACCAGTGCCGCGAGGCAGAGAGGAAGATCGTCCTATCGGTACCACTCTTAGAAGACATTTGGGACGAGAGATTGTCCCTCATGAAGAAGCCTTCCATGGCCCCTGCGAAGAGGGACTGCTATGAGAAGTACGACAGGGTGCTGGATTCTGCGCCCAAGTGCTTGCGCACTCAACTGTCACCGGACTCTGTGGTGTCAGCAGCAGCCAAGAAGACGTCTTCAGGCGGCTCCTCTCCGGCAGCCTCCACCCCTAGTGAGGGGAAGAAGTTGGATGTCATGGGGCAACAAGTTATTACCTCGGCGGCGACTACCATCAAGGCCGTCAACGCTCTCGCCATTGTGGCGCGCTACGACCGGGAGCTGTGGTTCAAGATCGCTCCCATTCTGGACTTCCTTCCCGACGACAAGAGGTCGGAAGCTTTGAAGATTCTGCAGAAAGGCGAGGTGGTTTCGGACCACGCCATTGCGGTGGCCACGACCTCGCTGACACAGGGTTCCGCCAAATGGGCAACAGCGGTTGCCTTAGTCGTCGGGGTTGGCTTAGGGCCACCAATTTTCATCAAGACGTTCAGTCGAGGGTGTTGGACATGCCCTTCGACGGGGATAATTGGTTCAGGAAAGCTGTAGATGAGTCTCTTCAAGCCATTAAGACGGATACAGAGAAGGCGCGTGCCTTGGGCACGCTTCAACAGCGACGGCCATCATTTCGGACCTCTGGCAACAAGTCCCAAGGATCCTCCAAAAGTTTTGTTGGGGGCTCCTCTTCCTACCGCCAACCCTCCCGCTCTTCGGCCCAGGAAACCAACAGGGGCTGTGCCAAGTCTGGAAGAGGACATGGTTGTCGCCAGGGTCCCCAAGGCGGCTCTGCGACGGCGTAGCAGGATTGAATCGACCATGGCGTTGGGCCCCCACCCGTGAACCCTGGTCGGAGGCCGGCTGGCGCACTTTGTCAGCGTGTGGAAGACCATCTCCACCGACCGGTGAGTGCTGGACGCTCTCGCCCACGGACACACCCTGGAGTTTCAACTGAAGTGTCCACAGATGCCACCAGTGGCCCGGCAGGAAAACCACGTCCCTCAGCTGCTGCTGGATGTACAGGCCATGCTACGAAAAGGCACGATTGAGCTTGTCCCAAAGCGGCTCAGGGGCTCCGGAGTGTACTCAAGGTACTTCCTCGTGAAGAACAACTGAGGCTGGAGGCCCATCCTCGACCTCCGTCGACTAAACATATACATCAGGTCACAAAAGTTCTGGATGGTCACTCTTCAGCACGTGCTCGGACAGCTAGAAGAGGGAGACGTTCTGTCGTCGCTGGACTTGGAGGATGCGTACTTTCACATCCCTATTCACAAGGGGCGTTGCAAGTTTATGCGCTTCGTGGTTCAAGGGAAGCACTAGCAATTCAAGGCCCTTCCCTTCGGATTGAAGTCGGCGTCAAGGGTTTTCACCAAGTGCCTGGTGCCGGTGGCGGCGCATCTTCGACTGTGGGGGACCGGCCGCCTACTGACGGAACTGGCGTTCTCAGTGAACTATGCAAAGTCCTGCTTGACTCCATCGCAGGATGTGCGGTTTCTGGGATCCCGACTCAACACGGTGGCGTGCGTAGCATCTCCGTTGGATGAGAGGATATCGGCCACCTTGGGCACGGTGCAATGGCTGTTGGTGTCAAGCTTCACACACGCTTCATGGCAGCCCGGGCTTTACCCTATAAACACCGTAATCCAGGTGTCCCTGTGTATACTAAACAAAGAGTTCCACGTTCTCAGCCCGGCGCCTGGAAATTGGCATGGCAACGCTGGAAGCCTGTTTTCCGTCACGTGACACGTTCGACTCGAGCGTGGTTGCCGGTTCATGTGACTTAAGCACCTCCCACTGCTGTTTCGGTGCTTCTGAATTTCGTTACGAACAGTTAGCGCTATCCTTCCTTGGTCCCTTGTAAATTCCTTGCTTCTTTGTTCCCGTTCTTGCTCCTGTTCCTACCCGCCCTCCCTCCTTCCCTGCCTCTCATCCGAATTCTCCAGGAGTGTCCGTGGACACGCTTTGCCTTCTCTACTGCCTTCCTCCTGCCGACTACGGAACTCCGAACGGACTGAATTTGGACACGTCTTGCTTTCTCTGCTGCCCGCCTCCTGCCGACTACGGAACTCCGAACGGACTGAATTTGGACACGTCTTGCTTTCTCTGCTGCCCGCCTCCTGCCGACTACGGAACTCCGAACGGACTGAATTTGGACACGTCTTACTTTCTCTGCTGCCCGCCTCCTGCCGACTACGGAACTCATACGGATTGCTTTCGAACTTTCTGTCAAGACTCACAAAACCAATCAGTGACTTTTGGATTTCGGCACACGGACTAGAGACTTCCTTTGGTGTGCCTGAAGTCTAGAGGCGTCCTCGTGCCGTCGGGAATAGCCAGTTGGGTTTTTTAGCATTTTGGAATTACTTGAACTTTCTCCCAGCACATCGTTTTTTCTACACCCCCCAGACAGGAACCATTGCACAAACATCAACCTACCTGGTTGCTTCCATATCCTGTGGTCATCAGGTCAGTGGTAACTTTAATTACTATATGGTTACGCTTGTTTTCCAATTGGTCTTGTTGTCTAGTGACGGTAACCGTTTGTTGTTAACCATTGTTTGTAACAGCGGAACCGCAGAATCCCGTGTTCCAGGCCTGCGCCTCCTGTGTCTCGTCTTGCATCCTGTCTTTCATGGAATGGATCCCTCAGCTTGTCTATTTGCTTATTCAGGCTAGAGGGGTACATTGCAGGGAAGACCTCTTCGGCTACACGACGGGGCAAGTCCCGGCCGGACATAACAGTTGGCACTGAAGATCGCCATGGTGAGGACCATCAAGTCTCTTCTCAGCATGATGTTGCCATGCATCTACCTAATCCGTCTATGCAGGCTTTTGATGCTTCCACTACAGGAGTTCCTCGACGACCGTTGGATACAGGTGTCGGGAAGCTTTCAGGACAAGACCACGCTTGACGAGAGCTTCCGTCGAGTGATAAATTGGTGGGGAGTTTGCACACATCCGTCGGGGGTCGTGGATTTCCAGACCCCACCGCACCAGGAGACGGTCACGACAGACGCTTCCCTGGAAGGATGGGGAGCTCACACCGGAAGTCTTTACGCAAGAGGCCTGTGGCTACCGGCGGAGAGAATGTTGCACATCAGCGTGTTGGTGCTCAGGGCAGTGTTTTGGGCCCTCAAGTCTTTCCTCCCGTCCCTCAAGGGCAAGGTGGTGCGGGTCTTCATGGACAATACCACCACCATGTTTTACATCAGGAAGCAGGGGTGCACCAGATCCCCGGCGCTCTCCAAAGAAGCACAGGAACTATGGGACTGGGTTGTCACCCACGAGATGTTCCTCATCCCGTTTCATCTGGCAGGAGTGAAGAACACAGTCGCCGACTCTCTCAGCAGGGAGCTGCGCTCTTGCCACGAGTGGGAACTTCGGCAGGACCAAGTGAATCACCTGTTCCGCAAGTGGGGCAATCCCCAGATCGATCTAGTTTCGACAGCAACGAACACAAAGTGCTGGAGGTTCGCCAGTAGGTTTCCCCAGCCGGGGAGCATGGGTGATGCATGCTCATTCACCTGGGACAGCCTGTTTCTGCATGGGTTCCCTCTGCTGCCATTGCTTCTTCGACGCATCAATCAACTGAAACGGTCCCGGTGCAGGATGATCCTCTTCGCACCAGCGTGGCCGAGACAAATATGGTACCCAGACTTTCTCCATGTCAGCATCCCCTCCGGTCAAACTTCCAGTGGTCGCAGATCTTCTTGCCAGGGAAGGAGGCGCAATTCTGCACCACGACCCAGGATCGCTGAACCTGAAGGCCTGGCTCCTGCAGCGTTAGAGTTCGGGGCCTATGATCTCCCAGCGGACTGCAAGGAGGCGCTTGCCATGGCATCGTCTACAATTAAATGCTATGGACATAAATGGAAGAGGTTCGCTGTTTGAGTCATGGCGCTGCAGGAACTGCCGTATTTCCTGTCATTGGCCAAAGCATGACTGGCCCATGTCTCCATACAAGTTAATCTGGCGGGTATCTCCCGCTACACCAGATCTCCGGGACGGTCGTTGTTATGGTCACACTGTCTGGTTAAGGAGTTCATCAAAGGACTGTTCTGTTTGTTCTTGCCGGTGAAGACCCCAGCCCCAGCGTGGGAACTCAATGTGGTACTGACTAGGCTCATGGGACCTCCATTTGAACCTATGCATACTGTGCCGCTGAAGTTTTTTGTTGTGGAAGACAGAATTCCTTGTGGCCATCACCTCTGCACGATGGGTGGGTGAGATTCAGGCCCTGTCCTGTAAGCCACCTTACTTGACTTTTCACGGCACGAGGGTGGTGCTGCGGACGCACCCTTCATTCATGCCCAAGGTGCTATCGGCCTTTCATCTAAATGAGCCCTTGTTGTTACCTGTCTTTTTTCTGACGCCTTTGTCACCGGATGAAAGGACTTTGCACTCGCTGGATGTGTCTACAGCGCTGAAGTTCTATGTGGACCGCACAAAGAGTTTCCGGAAGACGTTGCAACTTTTTGTGAACTTTGGCCCTGTGAATCATGTGAAGGTCCTCTCCAAGGCTTCCATTTCCGGGTGGCTCTCCGGCTGCATCACCAATTGTCACCAGTTGGCAAACCGACTGTTGCCTGGCCGTCCGAGAACCCATTCAACCAGAGCGATCGCTGCAACTACGGCGGTCCTGTCTGGTGTGCCCCTGCTGGACTGTTATGTGGAGGTCGATGCACACCTTCACGAGATTCTACTGCATCAACAGGGATTCCCGGGAGGAGTCCAGAGTCGACGAAGCAGTGCTGTGTAACCCGTTCGCTTGAAGGTGAGCCTGGTGAGGAGGTAAGAGATGCTTTTTTTTTTTTTTTTTTAATTTTTTTTTATTGATTTTATATTTTAGAAAACCAAACAACACACAACACAATACAACTGTTACAGCATGTCGTCATCAAAGCACCATATTACATTACAGAAACACAAAAAAAAAAAAATACGAACAAACTCCCCCCACCCCCCATCAAGCCAGAGCCGGCTCCCTTGTATCATCAGTCGGGGCACCGTCAGGTGGAGCATTGTCCGTATACCCATCATCCGAATTCTCAGATTCGTCCAGACCCTGTTGCGTTTTGGTCATAGAGGCCACCAATTGTCGCCAGGCCAGCAAGGGCCCTATCTCCTCCTTGCCCCCTCTAGTGACCGCTTCAAACCATACCACGGATTCCGCCTCCGCCCACCTCACAAGGTCCGCCCACCATAGTTCCACTCTCGGCCTGCTGGCCGCTTTCCAGTTCATGGCAATCCTGCGTTTAGCAAGAACATATGCCAGGTCCCTCATCTTGCTCAGGTGCCTAGAGTGTCTGGGCCTGGGGAAGATCCCAAGCATACACGACCAAGCCGATCCCACGTCCAACACCACTCCCCCACCTGCAAGCTTCATCTTGACCTCCTCCCAAAATCTATACACTTCCGGGCAGGCCCAAAACATGTGTAGCAACCCTGCATCCACCTCCCCACACCTGGGGCATTTTTGAGTGATCGAGCCTCCAAACCGTGCAATCTTTTGGGGAGTCAAGTAGGCCCTGTGAGTAATGTACAGCTGGAGTTGTTGGAGCCGTGCATTTCGGGACACCTTTTTATGATACCCCAGGACCCTCTTCCACTGACCCTCCGTCATGAGTCCACTTATCTCCTCCTCCCATTCATGCCTCATTTGGAGCAACTCTTTCCCAGCCTTCGCACTAAGGAGTTCGTATATCCGTGATATTTCATGCCCGCCCTCTGAGACATCATACATAGTTTCAAGGGAGGCATCAGGGTCATCTGCCAGTGCCGTCTCCGGCCATCTCTCTTACTAGTTTCACAAGCCTGGCATAGGTGATGTATTGGCCTCTATGCACCCCCGTCTCATCCTGCAACTTCTGGAAGTCCAACGCCTCCCCCTCCTGCCATATGTCCCCGAGCGTGGCCAGGCCCACCGGCTCCCAATGTCTACGGACAGACTGAAACAGTTGGGAGTCGTTTCCACACAGTGCCACCAACGGGGCCTGCTGAGAGAGCGGTTCTGACTCCCCCATCAATTCCCACGTTCTATGCCAGACCTCCCATCCCAACCTCAATAGCCACCCTCTTCCCATCAGTTAATTCCTTTGTAGCCACACCACCTCCCTTAGGAAGTATGGGGCCGCGTCCTCCCGCAGCAACCTAGATTCCGCCGAATCTTCATCAGACAACCACCTGGCCACATACAACAGCTGCCCCGCCAGATAATATAGTTCGAAGTTGGGCAGGCCTATACCCCCCTTCTCGTACGGGTTCTGGAGCTTCCACAGGGCCACCCTATTCCTGGAGTTACCCCACACGAAGCCCCTACACATACTATGAAGTCGCACAAATAGGCTCTTGGGGATCAAATACGGGACATTCACAAAGAAATGCAGGAGTCTGGGAAGGACCACCATTTTAAGCAAGGCCGCCCTCCCCATCATGGACAGGGGCAATCTAGACCAGAACGCCATGCTGTTCCTGACCCCCTCTCTGGCTCTCTCTGTGTTATGCTTGTGTACTGCCTCAGTCTGGTGGTAGATATTTACCCCCAAGTACCTAAACGTGTCGGTCCGCCATGGTATTGGCAACACAGGCAGCCTCTCCAGCGGGACATCCCTGTACCCGCCCAGAGGGAACAGGCTAGACTTCCCGGGGTTCACTGATATGCCCGAGAGGACAGCGTAATGATCCAGTACCTCAATACGTACTGCAGGTTCTCCTCCGGGTAGTGCAAGTAAAGCAACATGTCGTCCGCATACAGAGATATTAAGTGACTGCCGCTGGCGGTGTTAATGCCCACCTCTCCGTATTGTTGCCGCAGGCATATCGCCAGCGGCTCCAGCGCGAGTATATATAACATGGGTGACCAAGGGCATCCCTGCCTGGTCCCCCTGCCGAGTAGCCAGGCATCCGAGACTGTGGCCCCTGTCTTGACCCTCGCCACCGGGCTGCTATATAACAACTGGACCCATCTGATATACCTAGGACCCACGCCGTATCCCTGCAGGGCCGCTATCAGCCAAGGCCATCTCACTGAATCGAAGGCCTTGACCACATCCAGCGACACTACCGCCATCTCGCCCATGTCGTCCTTAGTATGGTCGATAACATGGTGCAGCCTCCTATGGTTATCAGTGATATTCCTGCCTGGGACATATCCCGTTTGGTCCAGGTGGATCAGCTTGCCGATCACCTTCTTCAACCTGTTGGCTAGCACCGCCGTGAGTATTTTGCTGTCCTGGTTAAGCATGGACAGAGGTCTATAAGATCCACACTCAACAGCCGGCTTGCCTGGTTTCAGTAATGGGACAATCATGGCCTCACGGAGGGACAACGGAAGTTCTCCCCGTTCGTATGCCTCGTTGAACATGGCCAGCAGTGGCTGGAGCAGCTCCTGCACGTACACCTTGTAAAACTCACTAGGCAATCCATCCGATCCAGGTGCCTTACACGTGGGGAGGCCCCGGATCACCACCTCCAGCTCGTCTGAGGTGACAGGGGCATCCAATTCCTCCGCTCCAGGTCATCTAGGGTGGGCAGACCAATGTCTTCGAGTGTGTTCAGGATGTCCTGACTCCTGTCTTCCCCAGTGTCCTCGTACAAACGTTTGTAGAACCTGAAGAATTCCTTGTTCACACCGTCCTGAGTGTTGCGAAGACAACGGTCCTCACCACAGATCTCATGAATAACCACCCGGGGGGACTCGCTCTTGTACAGCCAAGCCAACAGTCTGCCTGGCTTGTCGCCCCCCGCGTGCAGCCTCTCTGTGTATTTCCTATGGTTCAATCTACATAGTCGATCCCAAAGAGTACTGCACGCCACCTGAAGGTCCCTCGCCTTGGTCTTGTCCTCCTGAGTGGCGTTCTCGGGACGAGCTAGGCTCTCCAGTTCCCTTTCGGTGTCCTGAAGCTCCCTCTCGATACTCCCTAGAAGTCCTTTGGATTTAGAGATGGCCACTCCGCGCACCACTACCTTAAAGGCCTCCCACAGAGTTTCCACAGAGCGCACGCTACCCGTGTTTATCTCAAAGTATTCCCCGATGGCAACCCTCAAGTCCTCCCGGAACCCCTCATCCTGCAGTGCCTCCGACCGAAGCCTCCATGTGGGGCCCGAGGCCTAGGGGGTTGGTGTCGCCACTCTACCACCAGGGGCGAATGGTCCGACAATACTCGGGCCTTGTATTCTGCCCCCACTATTTCTCTAGCTATCTCGGCAGTCCCAAACACATAATCCAATCTCGTGTATAAGTCATATGGCGCCGCATAGTGCGAATACTGCCCATCTGTGGGGTGGAGTTTCCTCCACACATCTACCAGTCTCAGGTCTCCCAGCAATGTCCCGAGCGCCTTGGCCGCCGGCGACATCTTCCCTTTTATATCAGCGGACCGGTCAATTCTGGGATCCAAGACGCAGTTGAAGTCCCCACCCCACACCATCGCACCCCCTACCAAGGGGCCTAGTTTGCCATAGAGGGATCTAAAGTAGGCTGCAGTATCCTGATTGGGGGCATACAGGTTGAGGATGTGCACTTCCCTGTTTTCCAGGAGTCCTGTTATCGCCACCATTCTGCCCTCCGGGTCCACTATCGAGTCCAGCACCCGGAACGGCACGTGCGGCGCCACCCAGGTGATAACCCCTCTAGCATAAGCCGAGTACGTGGCACCCACCACATTGCCCTTCCACTTTCTCTTGACCACCTCCAATTTCTCCCTAGTGAGGTGGGTCTCTTGTAGCAGGGCTATATCTATCCGCATCCTTTTCAGGTATAGCATTAACTTGTTCCGCTTGAGGTAGCTATTGAGGCCTCGGACATTCCAGGTAGCTATGCGAAGATTATCCGATGCCATCAGTTCGGTCTGTACTCAACCCCGCCCTCCCCACAATGCTCCCTTTGTCTAACTCTCCGCCGGCTCTCCCATCCTTGATCCCCATCCCCCCCTCCCTGTTTCCCAACTACACACCACAGCAAACAACCCATCACACCCCAACAAAAGCCCAGCTCCATCCCTGGATCTCAGGCCCACCCGCGTCTGGTCTTATCCCGTATTCGAGGAGTAGGACCCCGCGGGGCGTCGCCGATCTAACAGCGACCTAACTAACTAGATATGTTACTACTGGGTCAAAGGAAGCCTCTCGGAGCTCCCAACCATGTAAACACGGGTAGGCACGCCCAATGGGCCAGCCAGTCAGCACCACATCACACGCACCATATGCCGTATAAATGACTATATTCGAGTCCCAATGTCTCGGCCCCATTGCCCTAGGCGACACAGCCGTAAGCTACTTATCTTCCGTAGACTCCGCCTGGACGCCCGGTTCCTGTGGACTGCCCAGCGTGTCCAGCCAGTCCATTGCTTCAGTCGGTGTTTCAAAGAACAGGGATCTGTTTCTGTAAAAAACTTTCAATTTGGCCGGGTAGAGTAGCATATAGCAATGGCCAGCTTCACGCAGTCTCCTTTTCACCGCCCCGAAGTGCATCCGGCTCCGCTGTACTTGTAACGTGTAGTCAGGGTAGGCCGTGATCTTGGCCGATCCTCTGTCAATCGTTCCCCCTTTTCGAAAGAATTCAAGAATCTTTTCGCAATCTCGGTAGTTCAGAATTTTTGCGATCACCGGCCGCGGGGGAGCCCGAGGAGGCGGCCTCCTGGTGAGGGCCCTATGCGCCCTCTCGACTGCAAACCCCTGGGTCAGCACCCCACCAGTAATCTCCTGTAAAAGCATGGATTCCACAAATTCCGTGGGGTCTGGTCCTTCCGTTCCTTCAGGTAGGCCCACAATACGAATATTGTTGCGCCTGGCACGTCCCTCCGCCTGCTCCGCTCTGTCCTCCAGGTTGCCCACCCGTTGCACAAGGGCATGGAGCTCCCTCTTATGAGCAGCGCAGTCTGCCGTGTTCGTGGCCGTCTCCTTCTCAATGGTCCCCGTGCGCTCCGAGATCGCCCTCACATCCAGTCTTAGCAGATTCACCTCCTCCTGGACGGCACCGATCTTGAGGTTTAGGCCTTCCTGCAGCTCTTTCATGGCAAGGCCCAACTTGGTCTCCCATGACACTTTTAAGTCCGCAGTCGCCGCCAGCACCTCCTGTATCGTGCCCGGCGACTCTGCGACCGCCACGGGGGTCTCTTTGTTCTTGCCTCCTTCCCCCCCTGAGGGGGATCTGGCGTAGGCCTCCATCGTGGGCTGTTTGGCCTTGGGTCTCACACCTCTCGTGGTCATACTGTTGTATGAGTCGGGCGGGGGCCCGTCCCGCCAGGCGCCGAAGGGAGATCACGCCACTCAGTGCGTGCGCAGAGCCTGGCCCACCACACCATGGGGCACCGAGTACGCCCAAAGCACCCCAGCTCCCTTCGTCACAGCTACATCCGTTCAGCCCTCCAGCTCGCCGGACCACCGTGCGTCCTAGGCGGTGCTCATGTGTACTAGTCCCCACACAAGGGACCCGTAGGTCCTGCGCTCGTGATCGCGACGCAGACTTCACGGTCCTCGGTGTTCGCAAAGTGTCGCCGCCATTTTGTCTTGTCCGCCTACTCAGGGCTCATCCCAGTCAATCGCATTTATTTCGGTTTCCGGGTCTCCCAGACATCTCAAACTTTCAGCGGGTGTGGTGGTGGCATTCCCACACCTGGACATCGATTTTCCAGCGTCGGGTGGCCCCCGTGGACGCACCCTTCCATCAGGATCAAAACAGGATCAACGGAGCTCCTCCAGAGTGCGACCCTTTACATGGCCGTCCAAGCCACGCCCCCCGAGGTAAGAGATGCTTAATGTTGAGCCTTGCCACCTCCCGTGGTTGTGCATGTGTGTACTGCTATGTATTCTTTATTCATGAGCATGTGAATCCATGCCAGACTCCATGTTGGAGAAGGAACAAGTTACTTACCTGTAACTGTTGTTCTCCAGTATGGGTCTGGAATGGATTCACATGCGAACCATCCCGCCTACCCCTCTGCGGCTATTCTCTTGGTCATTCTGCCACTTTACGTGCTACTAAATGGCGGCCATAGGAGGGTTTTAGGTAGAGGGCAGTCATTAGCTGGGGGCAGTATGACCCAGAGCTCAGTGATTGGTTGTTAGGATAAAGACAGTTCAGAAATTAGACTGAAACTGTTTTTTTTTTGTTTTTGTTTTTTTGTTTATAGTTCAAGTACAAAAATGTAGAACCTTTACAAAAAAAATGTAAAAGAACAATAAAATATTTACATTTACATTTAAAGACAAAGTTTACATCTTCTTATAACACAGTTTAAGATGGAGAATATCATATCTGACACTTTTTATCCTCTAGTCCTTAAAACTTAGCAGCTCTTTTTCAATGTACTTACACAGGCTAACCAATTCAAATACCAGGGGTTTATGCGTACCTTGCATCATTCGTGCCCAAAGAAATTGCAAACAATCTTCGAAATCAATGTTTAAAAATTTCGCGAGTCGATTAGTCCTCATTGATAAGTGTGGGCATTCAAGAATAAGATGTTTCATGGACTCAGTCGGTTCTTTACATAAGGGGAAACGGCATTTAGTTACTTTAGGCTCCCCTTTGTTGATCCAAATAGCAGTTCTTTCTCTAGTATGATATAGGTTCAGTCTGTACCATATATACGCTTGTCTGGTGTGGTTGCATGGGAATAAAATAACATGATCAAATCTAGGGATAAGCACCATACTCTTGGTATATTTTATATGCTGGTATTCTTTCAATTGTAAGCAGCCAATCCCGCTCAAAGAGCTTCCTTTTTGCAAAGCCTGGTCGCAAAATACATCTTCAATAGTAATACGTAAAGAATACAAAAGATGCTGCATACTAAGGTGATATTTGTTAAAGGAGTCTGAGATGGATGAATCCAACATACATTTCAGGTCTTCGTACAAAGAGTGTTTAGGTTGAAAATGAATTTTTACATAATGAGATAGCTGTCGCCATTTCCAGCGTGTAGATAGTGCAACCAGGCCAAACTCATGGCGTATTACTGCGTTAGCTGTGCACATTGGGAGATGCATAGCAGATTTTATCAATGAACCCTGCGTGGAATCAAGGATTGTACTCCTATCACACAGGCACATATCCATGGATAACAGAATGACACTTTTGAAGGGATTGTGTCCTCCGACGTATTCCTTATCTTTGATAATTCGTCTCCAGCTTGCTGGCCTCGGAAATTTTTTCTCTGTAGAGGGCGCAGCGCGTCGACGTCCGCCGAGTCGATGTCCCTCGACAGCCACCGTATCGGCGCCGACGTCACCATGCCCATAAATAGCCACACGCGGCATCCGTTGCTCAGTTCCGTTTTTCCGCGCTTCGTGGGGCTTCGGAATATCATTGCTCAGTTCAGTCAGATAAAACCTCTTATATTTACTCGATAAAACCAACTCGTTCTCGATGGCTTCTTCATCCAAACCGACGACTCTGCGGTCCGGCTTAAAAAAATGTCGAGACTGCGTAAAGAAAATGTTGATAACGGATCCTCACCGGATCTGCTTGTGGTGCTTGGGAGTCGAGCACCATTGTTCGGAGTGTGAGGACTGCATGTCCATGACGGCGAAAGCCTTGAAGGAGCGCAAGGGGAAGCTCGAGAGAGTTAAGTCAGTAAAAACCTCCTCGAAAGTTTCTTCGGCCGAGTTGAGGTATTCGTCTCCTCGCCGTCGAAAGCATTCCCATTCTAGGTCTCGAAGTAGCTCCCACCACTCGTCGAGATCTAGACACTCAAAGAAGAGACGTCGGAGATCCCCTTCCTTGTCATCTTCTGTTTCGCCAGGAAGGGTCTCCTGCCCCACAAAACACAGCTCTAAGGCTGAGTGGGAGGAATTCAGGAAGAAAATGCTAAGCGTCTTCGAGAAAGCGGCCTCGACCCCCTCGAAGACAGCTGAGGGTGAAACCCTGGGTGTAAAACCCAAAAATTGAAACGCCGCGAGTCGTTGCACCTGGTGAAAGAGTCCACCGAGAGCGCCATGGGCCATCGGGTTAGAAGGCACCATCTTCGCCGTCGTCGAAGATCCCTTCGACGCATGCATCGGCGCCATCGACGCCGTTGTCGAAGGGTTCTTCGACGCATCGGTCGATCGAATCGACGCCAATAAAAGAGAAAACCACGGCTACTTCACAGCCAAAGGTTATACCAAGAGCCTCCGGCATGACTCCGAGAACGTTGTCGACATCCTAGAGTAGAATCCCGAGCCTCTCGAGTTCTTCGAGGCCTCTTCCAGTTTTCTTGACGCCTTTCTCGGCGCCTTCGAAGCCTGTCACATCGGCGTCAACGACATCGACGTTTTCTCGCCCAATAATGACGAGTTTGGCTCCTTCTGCCTTAGAAATGGGTTTTACACCATTTCCGAGGACAGAGTACTCCGGATTATCGTCAATCTATGAAGAAGGGGAGGATTCTGACCAGGAAAGACCCTTTGGGTTTCAGAGGACCACACCACCTGTTTCAGAGGATTTTACCTCTGAGGAAAGAAGGTTGAAAGACCTACAAGAATCATTACATGAGGCAAGTGGGATGGACACTTCCCCCAGAAGTGGAATTTGTCAAACCAGACCCAGGGGAACATGCCGAAACACCCTACAGAACCCTGATGGCAAGGATTATTGAATTCATGGGTTGGTCTGCGCCTTCACCTGTTTTTCAACAGGATGACCTAACAGACATACTAGACAAAGGTCCACAGGAGGATCCTGTGGTCCCCTTCCATGCAGCCTTGCAAAGGAAGATTTCATCAAATTGGGGAAACTCCTGAGGTTATCCATGCAGTCAATAAAAGATTGTCAGTCAAGTATAGGGTAGCTGCGGCTGACCCTGAATATTTATCAAAACACCCGACTTTAGAGAGCCTGGTGGTTCAAGCGGCAACTTCATCAAGCATCAGATCCACTTACCCTACTGTCCCACAGGATAGAGATGACAAAAGGTACGATTCTATGGCAAAAAAAGTCTTTTCTGGTTGTAGTATGGCGTTTAAGTCGATCAACGCCACCTGTACGCTCGCCAGGTTCAGTCACACACTGTGGGAGTGTGCTTCATCAGCGGCTGACTGCATACCGGAAGGAGAGGAAAGGGAAGCCTTCCTTAACATCATTAAAGATGGCAAAGATGCCATGTGCGAATCTCTTCAAACTTGCATCGATTCCGCTGACAGTATCAGCAGGGCCTTGGCGGCAAGTACTAAAATCCGCAGGCATGCGTAAGTCTGGCTTTGCTCCAGATGTACAGGCCAGACTTTTGAATATGCCCTTTGACGGCTCTTCTTTATTCGGTAAAAAGGCTGATGACAGTCTGGAAAAGTTGCAAACATCTAAAGGAGCAGCAAAATCTTTAGGAACTGCAATCCGCCAAACTCCTTTTCGCCCCTCAGGAACCTCTGGGAGAGGAAAGTCCTTTCGCTCTTATTCCGCATTCGGGAAAGGCAAAGGACAGCCGGCTCAAAGAGGCCAAAGAAGATCCACCTGAGGTGGACGGGTCAAAAGTACTAAAGCCGCAGCAGCAGCAGGTGCCTCTTTACCCTCGGCATCAGCCGCCCTCAAACCACTCTGAGGTCTTTCCACACAAAAAACCTGTAGGGGGCAGGTTAACTCACCATCTGACAGAATGGCAGGCTATTACGTCAGATGCTTGGGCATTGGAGACAGTTGCCCAGGGTTGCTGCCTACCCTTGCTACACATCCCTCGGTGTCATCCACTGGGGCACAGCTCTCTAAAAGTTCCAGATCCGCTCCTCTTGCAGGAAATTGTAGACCTGCTAGACGAAGGTGCCATAGAACCGGTACTTGTAGCGGAGAGGAACAAGGGCTGGTACTCCCCCTACTTTCTCATACCAAAGAAGGACGGAGGACTGAGACCCATCTTGGACTTAAGAGAATTGAACAAGTTCCTCAGGAAGGACAAGTTCAAGATGGTAACTCTCTCTCAGATCCTTAAGGCCCTCCAGCTCCAGGACTGGCTGGTATCTCTGGACCTTCAGGATGCTTATTTCCATGTGCCAATCCATCTCAAACACAGGAGATACCTGAAGTTCGCAATTGGCTGCTCTCATTATCAATTTCGAGTTCTGCCATTTGGGCTGACCTCCACCCCGGGGGTCTTTACCAAGCTAATGTCGGTAGTGGCTGCGAGTCTAAGGAGGGAAGGGATCCACGTCTACCCCTACCTGGACGATTGGCTGATCAGAGCTGTATATTCGGAACAAGCTCAGATCCAGCTAGATTATGTCTGCCACTTCCTTCACAAACTGGGCTTCTCCCTCAATTCAAAGACGTCACAGATGATACCATCACAGAGACTCCAGTTCATTGGAGCGGTCCTGCACACTTCCCTGGGAAAAGCCTCGCCACCAGAGGTGAGGTCTCAAGATATTCTGCAGATTGTCGCCAAGTTTCAAAATGCCCAACGTCTCCCAGCCTTTGACTTTTTGAGGTTGCTAGGCCTCATGGCATCCTGCATCTTCTTTGTGCCAGAGGCTCGCCTGAGAACAAGATCTCTTCAGTGGGCACTGAGAACTCAATGGTCACAATTCTCAGGGAGAATGGCAGATCTCCTCCGGATTCCGGACAAGGTAGCCCGCGATCTTCAATGGTGGGCCTATCCAGAGAACATCTTGAAAGGAGAACTGTTTTGGCAACCATGGCCGGAGATAACCGTAGACACAGACGCCTCACTCATGGGGTGGGGAACCCATGCCAACGACTTGACCATCAGCGGTCGTTAGTCTCCATCGGAGTCCAGACTACACATCAACCTATTAGAGCTGAGAGCGATCAGACTAGCGCTGAAAGCTTTCCTGCCATCAGTACAGGGGAGAAATGTCCTGAT
The DNA here is from genome assembly GCF_040938575.1 of Ambystoma mexicanum. Lineage (NCBI taxonomy): Eukaryota > Metazoa > Chordata > Amphibia > Caudata > Ambystomatidae > Ambystoma > Ambystoma mexicanum. Next base: position 900,598,019 of record NC_090931.1, on the reverse strand, counting down.
AATGACGGACAACACGGTGGCCTGCACTACCTCAACAAAAGAGGCGGCGTAGGGTCACTGCCACTGTGCAGAGAGGCAATGCAGCTCTGGTTTTGGGCAATTCAGGAAGGAATCTCTCTATCGGCAGTCCACCTAGCCGGAGAGAAGAACTTGACAGCGGACGCTCTGAGCAGGCAGAGCACAGTCTCCCACGAGTGGGAGCTAGTTCAGGAAGTCCTTCAAGAGATCTTCGCCCTTTGGGGAACCCCTCAGGTGGATCTGTTCGCCACCAGCACCAACAGGAAGTGCGATCTGTTCTGTTCAAGGGAATTTCCCCCGAGAGGAGCTCTAGGGGACACGTTCGTAGTGGACTGGGAGTTCCCACTCCTTTACGCGTTTCCACCAGTCCCTGTCATTCCTCAAATGATCAGGAGGTTGAGAAGATTCCGGAAAACCATGATCCTAATTGCCCCGGACTGGGCCAGGAGAACGTGGTACCCGGACCTTCTGGATATGTCCATCTGCCCTCCAATCTGCCTGCCACTCAAAGAGAATCTTCTCTCAGGGAAGGGAGGTCAGGTTCTCCATCCAGACATCAGAACCCTCAACCTTCACGCTTGGCTTCTGAAAGGGTGAGGTACAAGGATTGGGACCTCCCTGATGACGTCATGGAGGTGTTGCTTTCGGCCAGAAGACCAGCAACAAAGTCTTTATACCGCTGCCGTTGAAACAAATTTTGCAGCTGGTGTAAAGAAGAGAATATCGACCCTTTTTCATGTGGTACACCAACAGTGTTATCGTTTCTACTCTACTTGGCAAACTCAGGCCTTCAAGTTGGCACTGTAAAAGGCTATCTCGCAGCGCTATCAATCTTCAAGCGCACTGCGGACGAACCATCGTATTTCAAACTACCCCTAGTAATACAATTTCTCAAGGGATTAACTAATGTTTATCCTCCAAGACCATTCCAAGTTCCCTTATGAGACTTACATTTTGTCTTAAATTTCCTAATGGGTACTCCCTTCGAACCACTCCCCTCCACTCTTGTTCGCTGAGATTTCTTACTCTTAACTGTCCTGTTGGTAGCACTAACATTTGCTAGGAGGGTGAGCGAATTACAAGCTCTTTCTTGTAAACCCCCCCATAAAATTTTCCATAAGGACAAAGTTGTCCTACAGGTGAAGCCTGATTTCCTCCCAAAGGTGGTTTCTGAATTTCACATCACTCAGAAAATTACCTTACCTTCGTTCTACCCTCCTCCCCATCCGGGGAAAGAGGAAGAAAGGCTACATAGGCTGGACCCAAGACGAGCTCTAAGAGTTTACATCAGCAGACTGGCTAGGATTAGGCAAGCAGACCCAACTGTTTGTAGGATACTCAGCTCACAAGTTGGGACTACCCATAACAAAACAGACCATTTCCAGGTGGATCATTTTGGCCATTCTGGAATGTTACAAACTGGCAGGGAAAGAGCCACCCCAAAATCTTAGGGCTCATTACACCAAGGGTATCGCAGCCTCTTCGGCCCTCTAAAGAGGGGTACCAGTCCGAGACATATGTGCGGCTGCCACATGGTCGTCCGCGCATACATCCACAAGATTTTACAACCTGGATTCCTCCACTAGTCAAGAGACCAGATTTGGCAAAGCCGTATTACATTCGGTTCATTCCTAAAAGGCATACATGACATTATTACTCCCACCTCTATCAAAGATGAGGAATACGTCGGAGGGCACAATCCCTTCGAAGAACAAGTTACTTCTTACCTTGTAACATTCTTTCGATGGGATGTTCCTCCGACGTATTCCTTATCGCCCCTCCCATCCATCCCCGCAGTAATACTTCCCTTGTGGTTGCAGCTTACGCTTCTTCAAGGTCAATAACCAAGTCAGGCATGACTTATCTTATGCTACAAAACGGAACAGAGAAACAGACGCCGCGTGTGGCTATTTATGGGCATGGTGACGTTGGCGCCGATACGGTGGCTGTCGAGGGACATTGACTCGGCGGATGTCGATGCGCAGCGCCCTCTACAGAGAAAACATTTCCAAGGCCAGCAAGCTGGAGATGAATTATCAAAGATAAGGAATACGTCGGAGGAACATCCCATCGAAAGAACGTTACAAGGTAAGAAGTAACTTGTTCTTCTATTTTTAACGTTAGAAACTCAATCATGGGATTAGTGAACATTTACAATATTTTGACTAAATCCTTTTTAGCTGGGATAATAGAGGGCGGGACTTGTTTTTAATCAATTCTGTCCATGCATTAATGGAATTTTAGCAGTAAGATTGTATCCCAAATAGAATGCGCTGGAAGTGCATGGGATTTGAGTTTTCATAATCTCCCATTTGAATCCCTTACTATTTTGTTTCTTACCGAATCTCAAAATAGCCGTTTTTGCGGGATTTGGGGTCAAATTATGAGCAACTGCAAATTCCTCAAAAAGCAATAGCTTAGTTTGTAACCCGGCCGGTGTAGGGTCAAAAATGATGTCATCTGCAAACGTGATCCATTTCATCCGTAACAAACCAATTTTAACAGAGAACAGATTGCTATGATCCCATTCTTTATCAAGGTCAGAAATATATAAATTAAAAAAGGTTGCCGCTAAATTGCAGCCTTGCTTAAGACCAATGGATGTACTAATGGGGTCAGTTCTTCCGTCTGCAGAAATGTTTATTTTGTCGGAGGTGTTAGTATGGAGTTTGATAAACCAATAAAGTAATACTGTAGGAATTCCCATATTCCTCATTTTATCCCACAAGAGATTTCGTACAACGGTGTCAAAAGCTGATGACATATCTATCATGGCTATGTATACAGAATGCAAATTCTTTCCCTTAGTGCCAGCGATCAAATGTGACATGATATCGGCATTCAGAGAGGTACTTATGCCCTTCCTACAACCTGTTTGGTACTTTGAGTAAAGTTTGTTTTCCTCGATAAACTTTTCAAGGTCATGTAACATAAGAATGGCGAACAGTTTCGCGTCCGTGTCAATCAAAGAGATCGGCCTGTAATTAAGTGGGAGAGAAGGATCGCTCTTTTTGAATATTGGGGCAATATTCACTGAGGTCCATGAGGGGGGAATATGACCAGTACTGATAATAAAATCAAATTTAGTTTTCAAAATTCCCACCCAAAACGCGGGGTCAGCTTTATAAAGGCAAGGAGGGAGGCCATCAGGGCCTGCTCCTTTAGAGTAAGATATTTTTGAAATTGCCCATTTAAGATCTTCCAGTGACCATTCCAAACAGGCGATCCTGCTGTAACACAACTGTATATTTGGCACAGACTCAAATCTCGTTGGAACAAGGAACTTCGTTGTTATATAGTCGCACCATACTCGGTCAGATATACAGAAAGACGTTTCCAGTGGAGTGCTTTTATCGTCACTTTTGATAGTACGCCATATTGTTCTAGCATCATGTGATGATGTAGCTCTTATAAGGTCGCAATTCTCTCTATTATACTTGAGAATATGAGCATGTCTGAGATTCCGCTTAAATACCTTCATAATTTGCAACCGCATAGCATGACAGTGCGATGCTCCTAGGCCTGAAGTTTTAAGTTGTCCGAGTGCCTTGTTTTTCTCTTTTTAGTAGTTTGCAAGTGAAGTCAAACGGCTGATGATGATCACTCCTAATGTACCTTTTGCTAAAGATGGTAAGAGCGTTGGTAATCACATCAGAATAGCATGTAATCAATGAAAATTCAATTTCGTTGTTAAGCGGACCCAATGAACATATTTTTTGCGATACATGCTTAACAAATTGTTGGCACATTCCCTGACTCCATCTAATAGAAATTTGAGGGCGATTGAGCTCTACTAGAGCCAAGGCTGGCTCAATGACTAGTAGATTACATTCCAGTTTCAGATTACAGGAAATCTGTGCATGGTCGCTAGAAAGTATGCGACTGCATTTCAAGGTAGAAGTGAAATCGGAAAGATTGAGTAACGAATATGAAGTCAATTGTCGATGATTTGGATCCTCGGGACCATGTAATTTGCGACTTCACATCGTTGCTTACAATGATATCCATATCCCAATCTCCCAGTAAATCTCTGAATTTTGCCCCCCTTCCACGTGGTAGAACGGAAGGTTTTGGTGATCCACCTTCACTCAGATCCCTACAATCACAGTTAGTCACCTCCGATGATGATGATGATTTCTAAAGATTGATATTTACTGGATATGTTTTCTAAGCAGTCATCGCGTTCATCCAGCATTGCATCAATCGAAGTAACAGCAGGATTCCAGTATATGGAAATGATTAATATTGGTGGATATTTTGACGAGGTAATCTCCACAAGTACACCCAGCAGGCTTGCTGATTCCCAGACCCCCTATGACTGTAAGGTAACCGAGTTATTAATAGCAATTGCAAGGCCCCCACTTGGTCGACCTAGGAGGGACCTCTTTGCAAAGCTGCAATAAGTGGAAAAGCCTGGTATCGTAAATGAGAGGACAATTCCATTGACTCGTGTACTATTATAATGGTTGGTTGGTTCTCTAACAATAATGATGCGTGCCAACTTATAAAATTAGCATAACCACAAGTATTCCATGAGAGAACCTTTAGAGAAGTGTTTTCAGAATGCTATGAGGTGGTAGGTGAAATTTTAGACCCCAAAAAGGCGGTTATCTTTGGTTCAAGCCATGTAATATCTTTTGTTAAAGCTACATGGGTTAGTAGCGCATGCAGCTCTCCATCAACGCAACCATTTGTTTTTTGCACGAGCTTGCCACTCTCCGCCTTCACAGCAACGGTAGGATCAATGTAAGCTAAGAAATCATTGGCTGTTGATTCCAGTTAAAAAGTGAATAGGTTTAATCCTCGATTTCTAATCTCATTGCGATTAAACCAAAGAAACTTTAAGATAGTTTCAGAGCTCAGATAACATATAGCTGTGCAGTTGTCGGTCTGGGCTATAGAAACTCTAAAGATGTCCTCAGATTTAACCATTCTCAAGTGAGGAATGCGTGAGAAAAGAGACAAGATAAAGGATCGATTGATGCGCTTCCCAGCAGTCGAGATCTCATTGCCTTGAAGACCAACAAGATAGTTTGTTGTCTGCCTTAGGTGGATTCCCTGAATTTTCCTCTTCAGTTCGTGTAGGGACAATAACTTCCACCTGTGCCATTTGCACTGCAGATGCTGCTAACGCATTTCTTTGGGGTTCTAGATTCCAGGGACCCTCTCATATAAGGCCTTTCTCAAAGTTTCAAGTATTTCATAATGATGATTCTCAGTACTTTTTTGTGCCATTCGAAGGGGCGGCAAAGTTTCCTCCTTATTCGTCTTCAAGGACAGAGTAGGAAGCACCTTTGTTAGAGTTTCAGCACTCAACGAGCCATCCTCAAAAGCTTTTTTCAAGATTTCAAGAGTCCTGGTGGGACTTCATAAGGTTCTTGATGTTAATCTCGGGGACAGATCTACTAAGTGCGGGACCATGTATGGAAATACGGTTAGGGGCAAAGGTAGTTTTTATAACCTCATTACCAGGAGTATTGTTCTTTTTAGATGAGGCAGAGAAAGTCTTATCCTTACCATGTAAAATACTTGAAAGTTTGGATCACATTAATCAGATTCAGTGTCTAATTGTTGCCCTTCCCGTTTATTGAGTTTGAAAAATGGCTATTACTAGTCTCATTTTTTTCATTTTTCCCCGAAACTGTCCCGGAACAGCGTGGTATCTCAGTGCACACATCACTATATGATTTCCTCTTGGGCAGATTTAAATCATCACTGTTTTTTAATCATTATTAGATATAGATTGTTCAAGAGTAACATCTTTCCTAGTAGTGCAGCTTCTACCCGCAATCGGAAAATAGCTATTCAAGTTAAATTTCAGTTTTGGAAATGGAATTTCTTCAATCACTTCAGACTCCATTCCGGTTGCTCTTGACTCAGAAGTGCCCAAAAGGCTTTTAGCAGAGGTGGCAGCAGAAATAGGTTTTTTAATTGCGTTTTTTGTTTTGAACCCAGGGTCGGTATAAGTGCCTCCTGACTTTCCTTTGAAAGTTGCTGTAAATCAATACTTTCCTCGTCAGAAATTACGATCACTGTTTCTTGTTCAGAAATCTGAGAGTCATCAGGTATCGACGATACAGAATTATTAACCATGTTGTTCACTGATTTTTTTCTTTATCAAGGATTCCCAGCCTAACAATGGGGTATATTCACGAGCTTGTGAATCCATGCCAGACCTATGCTGGAATTCTACTTAGACCGGACCAAGTGCTTCCGCAAGTCGGATGCACTTTTCGTCACCTTTGTGATCAAGAATGGGTATCAGGCCCCCAAGGCCTCCATAGCCGTTGGACAGTCTCGGCCATCAAACAAGCGTACCAGGGACAGCATAAGCTGCTGCCGGCCAAAATGCACGGCCACGCGGTCAGAACCAAGGCAACGGCCATCGCTTTCCAGCGCCATATCCCCTGGCAGGTCATTAGCAGGGCGGCCACATGGGCCACCCCTTTGGCCTTCTGTAAGCACTACTGTTTGGATGCCAGCTCTAGATCAGACGCGGCCTTCGGTCAGGCGGTTCTTAGAAACCTGTTTGCATAAGGAGGGTCTCCTCTCCACCCTGGGGCTACACTCGGTTGTAATCGCCCATGCAGTATGGAGGAAAGGGGACGGGACGAAAGACTAATTATAAGTTACTCACTGTAGTGACTAACATACTCTTAGTCCCCTTTCCTCCATACGTCCCACCATCCCCGATCCCCCTAATAAAACTAGTGTCATTAGGCAATGTTATTCTATTGTTGATACGTCTATGGGGACTGAGATGTGGCGCCGGAGGGCGGAGTCAGGGCAGCGCATGCTCCCATGGCCGCACCCCTGCGCACCTCTAAATTTAAAGCGGAAGAAGGTTTTTTCTGGGGGAAAAAGGTTCTGTCTCCTGTCCCTTGGAAGGGACGCCCATGCAGTATGGAGGAAAGGGGACTAAGAAGGACTAAGAGTATGTTAGTCACTACAGTGAGTAACTTATATTCTGAAGGGCAATCATAGCGGTCTGGCATGGTTGGCTTTCCTGAAGAAATGGTATTAGCTGTGGCTTAATAGAGATGTATTTGGAGACATAGGAGGGGGCGGCAACATGGCACTGAGGCTCTTCCCCATCCTGTATTGGTTACATATGTGTCAGTGCAAATCTATTCCAGAAGTGACTGAATTTCAAGGTCATTTTGTCTGATCTAAGTGATCATAATATATTTACTGGCGTTTTGACACTTTGTGTAATTGAGAGGCATCAGATGAAACATCTAGTAGATTTGTCAATTTGGCTAGTAACCATATTTCATGGTCCAGGAACAATATCTGTAAATTTAATAGGCTACTAGGGGATGTTTTTCTTAAACTTGATGGAGGGTGAGAGGTTTCGGATCTTCTCACCATCTGTTATGAATGTTTTTTAAAAAGACAAAATGGCAGATACCCAAGGGAAAAGGATGGTTAGAGGCATTAGTCATCCTCATGTATTTGATTTAATGTTCTTTATAGGAAACACACGCTTAGGAAGGAACTCAGATTAATTAAGATAAGAGCGAACAGCGATCTGTGAGAAATAAACTGTTGAAACGTTGCAGACAAAAAATGTCATGAATCTGATGTCATCACTTCTTTCTTCACTGAGGTAGCCTCTCCCAAAGTTGTCTGGGGATGGATGCCGCTACCTGATCCTGACCCGGGGGCAGGGGGTGGATATATGAGGGTGGACCACCTAGGGGGAGGTAACCCTCTGGGAGGTGAAGTGACATAATTGGGTAAAATCAGATGCCCCCCATTTCCCTTCAGGGATGGCACCTCCATGCCACATGCCCTATAGCATATTGTAACCCTCTCCCTCACCCACCTGTCAGTTCCATTCAGGCTATTCACCCATGTCATACAGAGAACAATATAGTAACACCTGGACGAGGAAGAGGCATGGAGTAGTAATCATCACTCCCAATTGCACTCCATTCCAACTTCCTCTGCGTTACCTGAAGAATGTGAAACCTGCTCACATAGCCCATTCACCAAATAAAGGCTATGTTAAGTTTAGTGAATTACATGTGTTCAATATTTAAAATATCATATTTAATTCATTTGCTAAACAGCACAAGTATCAAAAAACATTTTCATAAAAAATGCATTATATCACATAAAAAATACACAATGTTATAAAAGTAGTGATAACACAACACATATTCAAGTTATACAACTACTTGAACATTCTCCACACTAGCTAATTCAACTATTCTTATTTCCTACTGTGTGCAACAACTTAGCCCGACTTATATAAGTTTCTGTCCTGGATGTTACTATTAACTGGGCATTCTTCAGGGGCGGAAAATTGTCTTGTGCTTCTTGTAGACTTCCCTCTATGGTTCCGGTTTCTAAAATCGGGGGTACATACAATACAAAAACATATTACTACATTGACATAATAGGTTATTTTACTTAACCTAGCTCGTCCTAATCACCATTAGGATGCATCAAGTATATATTTTATAAAATACTGGTGCTTAAAACTTGTAGCCATTTAATGTTGTACAGGTTTGATAGACAATCACAATTTTGTCCTTCACTGTTCAGTGTTAGAGAGAGATATATAGCACCTATCCCACCCTGTTCTCATCAAATCATGCTCACCGATGAATGGTATAATCATAGATTACACACATCTATTCCGAACCCTAACTATGGTCCTAACACAGTCTAGTAGAGTGTAGCCTCACCTCCATTCCAATACTGATTTTTCTCTCTGTTGGGCAAAGTACAAGGGTTTTTCTCAAACCCAATTCAGATATACAGTTCAAGTTCTGTTTAGAAAAATAAGATGAGACACTCTGTGAGTTCCTGAATGTAATAAAGGTAGACCACACAGCAATAAACAGAAAGGAAGGATCATACCTTTGAAACCCTCAGTTATAAGGTGTTAATAATTTCTGAGGCCTGGAGTCATATCCAAAACTTCCTGAGCCAAAATTCTATTTTGCTTAGTGGCGTTCCATGGGAGGAAAACATCTTCCCTAAGGTGTAACCAACACAAAGCCTCACCTTAGTAAGCCAATTAATCAGGGATATGCTTTTCACTAAAGAATTACCAATATATTCCCTAAGCATTGGTCCCCCAGCTTACCTTTAAAGTTGCTCAGGCCGAATTCTAACAGCAGGGTGTAATTATTTTGCCGCTAACCTGCTTGCAAAGCGAGCCTTTCCATTTATATTGCGCGCTACGTTTGTACGGACATTGATGACGTCATCGCGTGCAGCGATGGCCCCAAATTTAGCTAACCTATATGTAGACATGGTGGAACAAACTGTTATTTACTCGGGGGTCAACCCTTTTAGACAACAAATATCTCTGTGGCTACGATATATTGACGATGTCTTTATGGTGTGGCATGGAACATTAGAAACAGCTAACAAGTTTGTGGTGTGGCTAAACAATCAGAACAGGTATCTGAAATTCACAGCTTCTATGAGTTCTAATGAAGTCAATTATTTAGACTTGACCATTTATCACAGAGGTAATCAACTATGGGTCAAACCATTTGTAAAAAGTACCGATAAGAATGCATTACTGCATTATGGCAGTCATCATGCCAAGGAAAAATGAAAATATTTATAAAAATACTTTCTCTCCATAAGTTTTGGATATGACTCCAGACCTCAGAAATTAGTAACACCTTATAACTGAGGGTTTCAAAGGTATGATCCTTCCTTTCTGTTTATTGCTGTGTGGTCTACCTTTATTACATTCAGGAACTCACAGAGTGTCTTATCTTATTTTTCTAAACAGAACATGAACTGTATATCTGAATTGGGTTTGAGAAAAACCCTTGTACTTTGCCCAACAGAGAGAAAAATCAGTATTGGAATGGAGGTGAGGCTACACTCTACTAGACTGTGTTAGGACCATAGTGAGGGTTCGGAATAGATGTGTGTACTCTATGATTATACCATTCATCGGTGAGCATGATTTGATGAGAACAGGGTGGGATAGGTGCTATATATCTCTCTCTAACACTGAACAGTGAAGGACAAAATTGTGATTGTCTATCAAACCTGTACAACATTAAATGGCTACAAGTTTTAAGCACCAGTATTTTATAAAATATATACTTGATGCATCCTAATGGTGATTAGGACGAGCTAGGTTAAGTAAAATAACCTATTATGTCAATGTAGTAATATGTTTTTGTATTGTATGTACCCCCGATTTTAGAAACCGGAACCATAGAGAGAAGTCTACAAGAAGCACAAGACAATTTTCCACCCCTGAAGAATGTCCAGTTAATAGTAACATCCAGGACAGAAACTTATATAAGTCGGGCTAAGTTGTTGCACACAGTAGGAAATAAGAATAGTTGAATTAGCTATTGTGGAGAATGTTCAAGTAGTTGTATAACTTGAATATGTGTTGTGTTATCACCACTTTTATAACATTGTGTATTTTTTATGTGATATAATGCATGTTTTATGAAAATGTTTTTTGATACTTGTGCTGTTTAGCAAATGAATTAAATATCATATTTTAAATATTGAACACATGTCATTCATTAAACTTAACATAGCCTTTATTTGGTGAATGGGCTATGTGAGCAGGTTTCATATTGTTGTGGGTAACATGTTGTGTTAAAGTAATATGGACATGTCCCTTCTTTTTTGATAAAATAGATATTATATCCCCACTGTGTAGGAGGGATTATCACTTTAGTGTGGGGCAACCCGCCAATGAATTTATATTACCTGAAGAATGGCCTGATATCCACTGGGACGAGAAAGAGTGATGGAGCAATGCAGAGGACTAGGACCGGCAAACTAATGCAGCAGTCTAGTCTGTGGAGATTTCTTAATGGACCCAGAAAGTTTAAATGCTTCACAGCTGACACACAGAGTAGAGGAACGTGAGGGAGCACCACGCCGAGAGAAGGAAGAAAGAGAGCTGCACAAGCCGACAGATAGCATGACCGGCTCTTACACCGCTCAGATCGCTAAGGGCAGGAATGCCATGCAAAACAGTGTAGTAGCGAACCTAGAATGTGAAGAGGGACCAGGCAGCTGAAGGGCTGCCGCCTGAGGGAACGAGGCAGTTGGACCGCATCCACTGAAACAGGACACAGGAGAAGCTATGTGGCTGATGGGACACACACCCAGCCTACTGAATTGTAACGCTCACCTGGTTCCCTCGGAGGCGCGGGTCTTGACTGGGCAGTGGAACCGTCTTCAACGTTAGGCGTAGGATTAGTTTGGCTCCCGGATTTGGCCCCTTTCCCACTGAAAGTTTGACCTGAAGGGTGAGGTGTCTGCAAGTGGAAAATCAAGGTATTAGTGGCTGGAAGGTTGGGAGAAGTTCCAAGCCCCTCTCTCCCTCTCTCCCCGTGGTACTTGGTCGATTGTTGTGCTCACCTTAAATAGGTGAATGCTGGGCTCTCCATCCTGCGTCTTGTGCAGGGGCGCTGGGTCCAGTTACTTCACTGGATATGAGTTCAGCCTCTTGATTGCAGAGGGTAAGTTGAGAACGATGCCGCCGTGTGCTGCACGAGCGTGACTTGTAAGTATTAAAGTTCCCTTTAGATTACTCTCTTCAGATGTCTTATCTCCCTAATGTCTATGTCTTTTCCTTTTCAGATGCTGTCGGTGCCGAAGAAGATGCTCACCCAGGTTCGTGGCAGAGAGCGTAACAAGAAGATGGTGAATACGAAGGCACGTAAGTAGAAAGGCTGCTCTAGGGCTGTAGAATGCACCTTAATGTCTCTTTTGTCTTTACAGGTGCCGGAATGCAGCGCGAGCAGAGTTGGAGCGAGCGTAACACAGGTAAGCAGTTTTGTAACTAAGCGTTACTAACCAATGTTCTTTGTCTTTGCAGGCCCGATGCCGGACGAGAAATGCAGAAAAAACGCCTTGAATGCTGCCGATGGATCGGGTAAGTTGAAGCGCTAACTTTGCCTTTGCCTAACCTGTGCCTTTTGTTTTGCAGGAGCTGCTGAAGACTGAAGATTGGTTCCCAGCAGGTAATTTTCGTATCCACGGGATCCGGAACTGAAGATTCGCTGGAGCTGACACGGTGAGCGTCCTGCTGCAGATGCAGAATAACGCGAAGCACGTTGCACCAATCGGGTGTGGTTTAAATAGTCCATAGGAGTGCTTAGGTGTCTTCTTCCACAGCCTCGCCCAGGCAAGAGTTCCTGCTTCCAGAAGGGGTCCAGCATCAATTCTCCAGGGAGTGGTGCCTGCCCCACCCAGAAGGAAAAGTAGTCCCTGCCAGAAGAGAGTGAAACATCATCTTGCTGGTAAGTAAGCAGCATGGTCTGCTGCAGGTAGGTCCACCCAAGCACTTTTACACTTATGAGCCCGGCGCTTCCTGTGCCGGGACGGGTCCATGCTATGAGCCTGGCACCACCGGTGCCAGGACAAGGTCCAAAAGGTCCCAATTGGGACTTGCTGGTGCCGATAGTATATGTTATGAGCCTGCTTCCAAGGATGTTGGGTAGGTCCTGACTCTTTGGAAGCAGTGGTCATGACATGAATGACAACCAGAGTGCACAAAGGACACTGACAGCTCCTGGTAAGCCCAGGGAAGTTAAACGGGTTACCGGGTTGCTGGAAAGTGCATGCCGCTTTGGGGAAGTAATACGAGCAACGCAGAGAGAAGATTGTCACGAGAATAACATGTTTGCAAAGCTTGCAACAGCAAGGGAGCTGAGCCCATATTTAAATGAGAATACCAAGGCGAATGGTGAAACTAACATTGGTGAACAAGAGTCAAGAAGCCAACACTGGGTTAAGGTTGTTCTATGGTCAAAAGGTTAAGTGGCTGCATGGAGGTTCTGGCAGGCAAGTATACAAGGCAAAGCGAACAGGGTAAAAGAAATTGGAAATCAAATATTTAAAAGACTGCACGCTGCATGAAAATCCTGGCAGGAGAATGTACCGGGAAAAGTCAAGTGTGAGGAACTCGGTGAAGAGTATACAAACAATCTCAAGGCAGAATCATGCCTTTGAAATTGTGAATTGTGGTCAAGAAAGAAAGGATCCTGGCAGGGGAGTATACGAGGTACCCTGCAAGTCTGAAACCTGCAACTAAATTGTGAATAAAATAAAAAGGAGAAATGCAAAAGGAACACATCTCCTTGAAGGGGTTTTTGAATGGTTTTAATATAGAGGGACCCGGGGAAGGGTATTATTCCCCGGAACTGGGTAAATTACCAAGGAGAGGGAGTTAGCCTCTTGGTTTATAAAGAACATGATCTTTTTTGTTAACATTTTCATGCTGAGAAAAGGAATCTGGGGAAGGGAATAACTCCCTGGAACTGTGAACATTGTCCAGTTTGATCCGTTGGTTGGAGTTGTACTTTTGTGTTTTATTGGAACATTTGTGCACTTTAAAGTACACTGAGACACTATCCTTTGCACCGTCATCCCCTTTACATTTTGTATAAATGAGCCAGCACACCCCACCTTATGTGGAGTGCTGGGGGGATATAATGTATCCCTTTCTTACTTACCTGGTTACATTTTGTTACAATTGCTAGTTTTACATGAATGGCTGGTGGCAGTGGTTTTACCTTTATGACTTTAGTCTTTCTTACCCACAGGCTGTTAATTCAGCCTCAGTAATGCACAGCAGGGCAACAATTTTTCTAAAATGGTGGCCTCATTCTTTCTTTGCCAATTGATGTGTGCTTGCTGTTTCAGAGGTCTTCCCCTGCCATTCTAGGTGGAAACGGCCTCAGTGGATGTTTTGTCTTCGGCGGGAATCCTTTGGATTCCCTGCCCAGGTTCCAGAGTGTCTGAGAAGGCAGAAATCGAGGAAGGAGTCCAAAACTCTGTTGCTCTTCGCCTTTCAACCTTGCCTGAAAGGAAACCAACTCCCAGCCGGGGGCTGGCTGTTATGATTGGACAGTCAGACTGCCCCTTGCTGTAAAATGCAGGGAGAGAATACAGAAGTTGTGCTGTAGTTCCTGTTAACTACTCCGAACCTGGAAGCTGCTGCCAAGTCCACCACTGGAGCTGAAACCAAAGAGGAAGATGAGGAAACAACGGCCTTAGCGGTTTCCAGCGACCGGTGAGCCTGCTGTGTAACCAGAGCCTGCTGTTACCCTTTCTTTCAATCGACCTGGGGGTCCCGAACGCGACGACTCCTACCCAGAGGCTGGTGAGATCCAATCAAGAAGATCTGCATTTTCAGCCATCCCACGACATGCTGCGATTTTGCTGGGCTGCAATCCCCAATACCATGGGACCTCGAGCCATTGTGCGTGGCATGGTTTTCCGACGTCGAATCGCCAGAGACATGATTTGAATCCCTGAAGCCCCCTCACCTGAGTGCAGGACCGAGAGAGACGAGAATCCATCGTTCTTCATGTGGCTGCTGAATAGGGCGCCAAAGCCACAGAACTGAATCAAGCTGTGAAGAAACCCTTGCCTGCAGTCTTCCCGGTTGATCCCTGCTGCAAATTTGCTTCCAGTGTCCTGTCTTCAGTCATCATGACAAGGAATTGATCAACTAGGTTTTTGACTGCAGATCCTGAAGACGTCCTGCTGCAAACCCTTCTTCTGTGCTGAAACACTGTGTTGGCTGGGGTATTACTCACCTTAAGCCTTTTGTGAATTCTGTGTAGCTTTGGGGTGTTTCATGCGATTGGGCGTCATCTCATCCAGTTCACCCAGGCCCACTGCTGAAATCCTCCCAGGGTATCTTCTTTATCTTCTTTATTTTATTGCTTATAACGCGCTGCATGCCCATGGGCCTGAGGGTACACAAGTAATGAGACAAGACGGACAGACAGATGTTAGAGCTAAGGGCGTTCAAGGCCAGGAGAGAAAAGCAAAAAGGAAGGCCTTGGAAGAGAGGAGCCTGGTTATGGCCAGTTAAACCAGTAGGTTTTGACTGCCGTTTTGAATGCCAGCAGGGAGCTACAGATTCTGATTGGTAATGGAAGGGCATTACAAGCTTTAGGGGCCTGTAGGGGCCTTTGAAGGCTATCCAGTCTTCATCGAAAAATGTTTAATCTAAACATTTTCCATCAAATATTTTCTAACAAAAAAATGTTAATTGAATATATTTTTGTGTGGGGTAAAGGATTAATTTTGTTTGGGAAATGTTTGGGGTGGGTTTTTAAGGGTCCTAAATAAGGAGTTGAGGGGATCATTAGATGAACATTTCTTTATTTCTTTTGGTCCTCCTTCTCCTCCCCTAACCTCACCTAAACCCACACCTTCTTGGTCCCCTTTTTATCCTCCTAATTCCCACTCCATTGACTCATGCTCTTAGTTTCTTCAGAGGTGGAGCGGCTGAAACCCTGCACATGGGGGTGGTGTGCCCCCCCCCCACAACCGAGGCCTCCACTGAAATGCAGAGAGCGACACAATGGGAAGAAGAGCAGAGCTGTTGGCCCGCGGCAGCCTGTCCCTGCGAATGCGGCAGTCCTGCACCAGACGGCAGTCGGAGAGCCCCCACCTCCCCCAGATGGAATAGCGTGCCATCGTTAAGGAGGAAGAGTGGGCTGCAGGAGCGGACTCCCAGGAGCGGCGCCTCATGGACCAGACTGCCGGTCCCAACTGCGCAGGGAAGTAGTGGCAGAGCCAGTGCAGTATGGGCCGGCCGGCTGGCCTGTCATTGGAGGTTGGTAGAGCGGTGAAGCAGGCAAGCCCATAAGGAGCCTGACACAGGAGCAGATAGCACCTCAGGAGCACCCAGGGTGTTGCCCCTTGCCCGACCCAAGGTGCATATCTGAAGCGGGGTGCCAAAAAGTCCAGGCAGCAGCTGAGGAGCAAGCAGAGCAGCCCCGAATTGGGCAGCGTACTCCAAAGGAGGCTGGGCGTGGCAAACGCCCCAGGTTGGTGAACTAAAAGGGAGCTGAGGCCTTGCGCACAGGATGGAGGAGGTGGGGAGCGCGGCAGCAAAGGACATACAGCAAATGGGAAGTGCCTGATTGGGACACTGCATGTGAGGCTGCTGCAGGGCAAATAGCAGTAGAGCAAGACTTCCAACAGACCCGGAGGCCCCGAAAGGATGCAGCTATATGGGATCACGCAGCTGCAGGCGCCTCTAGTGGGCTGAAAGTGGAAGAGCTAGTCCCCAGGACAAGGGAGCTCCATGCAGCCACCGAAGCACCCATACTTTTGTAGTGACTGGCTAAACAGCCTCCCTCTCCGGGACTAGCGGCCACCCCTGAACGTGCTGGGTCGCCCTCTCTGTTTGCTCTAGGCAATAGGGAGGGAATTGTGTGGCCCGGTGGGAGGATGGCCATGGGCGCCTGTTGGGCGCTGTGATAGTCGACAGGGGCCCTCTCCAGGTGGATTGACAGGAGTGGCCCTGAGGTGCATGGTGAGAGCTGGTTGAGGAGGAGGCAACGCAGTGGTGAATAGCGGAGGGGCCCGAGCAGAGTGTGAACCCCGGACCAGTGGTGCAGCAGAGCCCCCCCCGTACCTCCTGTGAGGCAGGGGTAGTGTGGAGCGATTTGGACTGTGGAGGGGAGCCCAGGGAGAAGGACAAGCTCTGAGAAGCCCATTGAGGTGGTCGCCCAGCAACAGAGGGTCCGGGTGGAAGAGATCTTTTTGGCCTGGTGCCCCCCCCTCCCCTTGGTTGCACAGAGACATTGGGGACTGGAGAGGGCAAGGAAGGGGAGCGCTGTGGCCGAAGTGTACCCATTACCTTGAACAGACAAGGGCGGACATAGGTGGATGAGCTGGAGAGGTGCCCTTGCGGAGTATCGCTACCAGGACGGTGAGAAGGTGTCGAAGGCCAAGGGAGATGGGGGACCTCATCCCTGCTCGGCAGAGATCGGTACAATTAAAAGTGATATCCAGGCCATCCTGGAAGGGATAAGAGGAATGCAGATGGATTTAGGGGCAATGGTGGCAGATCTCTCGACAAAGATGGTTACCCTTGAGGTGTGTGGGGAGTGGGTGGAGACCAACAAGTCCTCGATGGGGATCTTAGAAGTGCAGAACGAGGCTTGGTTCTTGGAGGTGGAAAGACTGGAGGAGGAACTGTGCCTCAATGTGGATAATATCGAGAACCGGGAGAGGCAGATCAACCTCTGTTTCTTTGGGCTGTGGGAGATGGAAGGGGAATCCCCTTCAGGCCTGGAGCAGAAGATCCAGGAAATAATAAGAATGGTCCTGGGCTCCAAAGAGGGCGAGCGGGTAACCCTGGACAGAGTGCATCACGCTGGGGGAGGGAGCAGAGGGACACACTCGGTCCTGGCACGGCTACACTATTACAGCAACAAGGCAAAAATTCTTGAAGGCACGACGTATGGGTGATAGAGTACAGAGACTCCAGGGTGGCCATTTTTCAAGACCTGTCAGCCCACACGCTACTGGCTGCAGCAGAAGGGGTCGAAGTACAGATGAGGCTATCCGCTTGCGCTTGTGTTTGAGTGGGAAGGAGAGATATACCACCTGGTCATGGAGGAGACCAACGTGTCATGGAGGATCTGATGGGGCCTGAAGTGGAACCCTCCAAGAGGAGGTTGGCAGCGGGGCAGAGCCTCTCTGAGAGCCCTGTGTCCCGACCCTGCATTGGTAAGGCGCAAAGTACAGGGGACTAGGATATTTCAGAAACTTAACACCCCATTGCCCCGGAGAGACTGCACATAAAGGGCATAATAGAGGGATGTGCTGACCCTTATGATTGTTGATGGGCCCTGGACCCCACTCCTTGGGTCTTCCGGCTTCCCGGTTGAAGGGAGGGTGGGAGGGGGCAGAGGGCTGGGAGGGGGGGGGGGGCATTTGCTCACTGCAAGGCTCAGTTTGCTTTCTGATGTTGTGTTTGGGGAGGTGGGAGGGGTCAGGGGCTCAAGGGGGGATGAATGGGTAGTGGGGTGTGGGCTTAAGATGTTGGTTCTCTTGGAATTTAGCTCGGAAGGGAGTATGTGTGGCACTGTTGGAGCCGGGTAGGTAGTGCAGCCAGGGCAGGGGTTGTATTCCTGGCAGTTCGGGTGGTGTGGCCAGGATGATAGGGACACACAGTTGAATGCCTCAGAGTGGCAGGGGGAATGGGATGGGGACTTCATGCAGTGGTTAACACAGAAGGGGAGGGGAGGTTAGCTATTGGGGGGGGTCAAAAGACAAACGGTGGAGTTGAGGGTGGCCACGTTCAATGTAAAGGGGCTGCACTCCCAAAATAATAGATCACTAACCAGCAATATATTCCACAAGCAGCGCCTGGCGATCCTCTTTCTGCTGGAGACTCTCTATAAGCAGGGGGCGGAGTCTGCAATAAAGGGTAAAGATATCGGTGAGACCTATTGGGCCTCTCACAGGGATCACCAGAAGCAAGGGGTCGGTATCTTAGTAGGAAAAGCATTTAGGATGACTGAAGTCCAGATCAAGAGGGGGTTTGGGGGCTGGTTCCTGGGTATAAAGGTTCTGTATGAGGGAGTATGAATTACATTGGCCACGCTATATGCACCCAAAGTAGGGCAGGTCAGATTCTTGAGCCAGATATTTGTGATGTTCGAAGGTAGAAGGGGCCATGATCCCGGGGGGTGATTGTAATCTAGTGGCCGACCCAGCGTTGGATTGGTGGTCAGCAAAGGGGGAGGTCCAAGGGCGGCGGGTATGATATGGCATTTATAACGCACCTATACACAAGCGTTTCAAGGCGCAACGCGGCAAGGGAGGGGGAAACACAGGGAAGACAGAGATAACAATCTTACTAGGCCAGGTGACCTTGAGATTGCGCAAGTGCAGGGGACGGGGGAAAGGGAAAAGTGCAAGAGGGGCAAGGGGAGGGGGCATTGCAGTACATAGGATAACAATAAAATAATAAACCAATAAATACAACGAATAAGTGCAGCCTAGTGGTGGCATGTGCAGGGGTAAGTGCAGACATCAGGTGTCAGGTGCTGGTAGGGGGCTGTAGGGATACAGAAACAGCCCCCCAAGTGCAGGTGTTGTCAGGGGGGCAGTGCTGGTGTGCAACAGGCGGGGAGGGACCTGGGCCCGAGATCAGAGGATAGCCAGATGACCAGTGCAATTTCAGTTTCAGCCAGGAGATCAGCAGGGGAGAGGAGGAAAGAAAGCACTTCTTGTCAACGGCTTCCTGTCCTCTGCCTTCTCTATTGTTGCTGCCGTGTATGGGTACGGGCATCCGGTAGCTTTGCACACTCCACACTCTGATTGTTTCGGAGCGGTTCGCCGGGCATACTGCCCACCATGATGTGGCCACAGCACCACTGAACCCGGGCTTCAGGCTCATCTTCTCCTTTCCCACAGCGGCTTCTCTATTTTCGCAAACACCAGCACTGCCCACTGTGTGCTTGAAAGTCATAGGCTCTCCGGCTGCCCTTGGCTCTGCCTCTCCAATGTGTGATGTCAGGGGGCGTCCCCTGCTTACAGCACTCTCTCCGCCTCTGCTTCGCCTCTCCAAGGTGCGCTGTTATCAGGGGGCTTCCCCTGCTGGCAATCCTCTCTCTTCACCCTACTTGTCCCAGTAAAATATACGTCTCTTCTTAAAGAGACCTGTTGCTTTCCTTTTCCAAAATAGTTTGTTTCAGCATTGTCTACAGCCAAACACCCAGATGTCAAACTATTGTTCATAGCAAGTAGACCCATATGTTTTACTATAGTGAAGGGATTAGAGAGTTCCTCACAGGACATGGGGTCCTTGTTCCCGAAAGGGGGAGTCTCTCCCAGTGAGGTCCCACTTGCCCAGACCCCTAAGGAGGGTCTTGCGGAGCGGGCTCACCTTCATAGCCTCAAAGATGAAGGCTCCACCTTGGGGAGAATAGACTAATACCCTTGATTCGTCACAGCCCCCATCACCACTCAGCCGGCACCAATATATGACAGTAAAAGAGGAAGAAATAAACTGAGATTGAAAGAACTGTTCTTTTTGAAGTTATTGTTAAGATGGGTTTCTAATATCTGGCCTGGTGGACCTAGTTATAGTGAACTGGGGAACTCGGAGAGGTTAGCCAAACCCAATCAAGGTAAGCATGGAGAGTGGTCAAGACTTAGTTGCAGGAGAGGTTTGGGTTTAAGGGTCCACAACGAGTCCACACAGTGAAATACACAATGATTCTGCTTAGACAAGAAAGTACAAAAATACTCGATTTACTATAGGGCCAAAAACAGACTAGAAAAATGAATCAAGCAGGTAATACTATCACACAACAATCAGTTATAAAACATGTATGCAGTCACCTTCGGTTTATAGAAATGTATACAATTCACTTAAACACCTGAAAGGAAGCGAAGTAATAATGCAATAATAAGGAAAACCAGTTCACATGTAAGACCCAAAATGTGTGTCCAATCCTGAAGTTGAATGGGGCCATGTGCCCAAAAGTCCCAAAGTTCCTTTAGGATAGGGACCAAGTTAGGAAAGGTTCTTATGGTGGTGAAAAATGTTCCAGAAGAGTGCTCATGGATTTTACCGGTAAGTAAGATGCTTGTTCTGCCTCTTAGAACAGCTTTTAAGCTAAACATTTAAAAGATGAGGGAATTAAATAAATCAGTTATTCACAAAGTTTATTATAGGGGTGATGGGGACTTCTGTAAGTATTCCGATTACTCAACGCGCTTACTCCGATTTTCCCCAGTGACTAGGCAGGTCGACTGGGGGTCGGTGGAGGTAGGTTTTCCCGCCATTGGATCCAGTAGAAGATGCCCAGGCGCTGTGGGTGCAAGGAAGATTTCAGTCGGATGCAGTAGCTGAGTGCAACCTTTCCAAAGAAGAAATACAGCGGGCACTGATGCAGGCCTCTTCAGAACACTCTACCAGACTGGGTAATGCTGGTTCCAGTGACAGTCGCAGCACACGGGTGACAACAGGTGTCTCTCCAGTCGCTAACAAGACAGGCTTCCAGGACAGGCAACCTTGATGCTGGGAAGCTGAAACCAGGCAGGAAGGAGACTTGTAGGACGAGCTGGCGATCACCAAAGGTCCAGGTGGATACGTGGTACAGCAACGCTTCTGGCATGGTAGCCCAATTCAGAGCTGGTCAGTCTGCCGGGTGATCCAGGGACCGCTCCGAAGACTCAAAGCTGCAGGAACGCGAGAAGACGTTGAGACGGTTTGGTCCCACCAGTCCAAGGGTCAAAGCACAAACGAGGGCCTTCTCAGATCAGGTAGTCCAGCAGGGCTTCACTAGGGAAGTTGCATGAAAGGTCGCCAGGCCTCTTCAGAAGTCGTCCACTGGTCTTCAGTCGACTCCACAGCTACACACGATA
Organism: Ambystoma mexicanum; assembly: GCF_040938575.1. Lineage (NCBI taxonomy): Eukaryota > Metazoa > Chordata > Amphibia > Caudata > Ambystomatidae > Ambystoma > Ambystoma mexicanum. The sequence goes on along the minus strand of NC_090931.1, from coordinate 900,576,848 downwards.
ATTGGCTCCATTGCTGATCTCTGGAATGGCTGCAGAACTCCTTATTCTAAATTGAGGTAAGTGATCAAACTCAGCCCTCCAGTAGCAAGGATCTGCACCACTCACTCAGCCTGCAGTGTTCCAATCAGGGACCACTGTGGGTTTTACTCGGGCATGCACACCAGACTTACTGGCACCCGGTTGTGGATTGGGACCAGACAGTCCATACCCACTTCCTAGGTCCACACACATGGCATGCACTATCCCCCGCAGCTTTCCCAGGCAAATGCATGACCACATTAGGGATTTCCTGACCTGGGAAGGCAGGAAGAAGGCCGGAAAACAAAATGGCCAAAGAACCTACGGAAACCCACGTGGCAGGGCCATTTTAGGGCACTAGTCATGTTTAGTAGCCAAACGCAGCAAACACGAATGTGCACACTAAAAGTACTGTAAAAATGGTAAAAAGGTAACTGCTGCCACCAGCTTGTCTTTCGACTGTAATTCTATGGTTGTCACATTGATAACATTGAGACGTGTGTAATAAGCCAATTTAGAATATGATGGCTATACTATACTGAAAATCCATATGTTTGTACAGGTATGATATTGACTGACCCTGATGAAGGCGGCCATATACAGTGGGCGTTGTTGAAAGTAGTTGGTGTTTGTTTTTACATTTCATATAAGCCTGAATGTTGACAGGCCTGGTCGTTAATGGTCTTATTGTCTAAAAAAGCATGAACGTTGACGGGCCTCTTATATGCATTGTGCCTGGTGGTGGTAACAATTTCACACACATTGTTGACGAAGCATGTATTTGAAATGAAGCTATTTAACTCAAATTATGAAATCTGAACGTTTTTCAATTGTGTTTACATTATATTAAATTAGGCCAGCTTTCCATCCACCCGGACTGCAATATATATATTTGCTGACCTATATTTAGGCAGTTTCTTTATATTGTGTGCATATATTTCTCCCAAGGGCATCACTTTGTTTAGTTGTTACCAGCTTGTATTTAGGCACATATAAAAGTAACCAAAAATCCCAGTTTAAAAAGTCAAGGGTGATACAAAAGATACAAAAGAATCCCCATGCACTGCATTGGAAGATGCTGCATGCACGTTAGAAAAGTTACCACAACAGGTAAAGTAAAAGACAAAAGGGAAACGTAGTTTCCTAGTACTGATAGTCTGAAAGACTGATCAGTTTCCCCATGACAAAATGAGCAAAACGGCCAGGGAAGTGAACACTTCTCTGTAAAAGGTCAGGACAGGCCAAAAAACAAAGTTTGTAGGTCCATAGACTATGGAGGGAAAGTTGCCTAAAAGAGAAGTCTTTTCTAACGGATGTAGGTGATTGAACCGAAAATAAGTATTCGAAAATACAAAGTGTTTGAAAATGACCATAGAAAAGTGATAGAAAAAGTGATCTTTTCGAAATTACTCATAATGTAGAAAAAATCACTATACTTTTTTTAATACAAAAATGATCAATTTAATTCTCCATCATAAGTAGGCCTTTCTTTTTCTTCTCAGCACTGTATCATGCATAATTCTTCATTCCTATAGCGCCGAGATACTGAAACTGGTGATTGCTGCACTCTAAAAAAAAAAAAAAAAACACATAACAGGTTGTGAAGAGCCTACAATGCCATGTAGGACGTAAAGCACCTTTTGTAGCTTTCATCTTACAAGCCCACGGGTCTACTGGCCGTTTAACAGTTTCGCATCTCAAGCTGTTTGAAAAGCGTTCCATGTCACTTGCTGTATGTGTGACATTTCATGATGGACAGCACAGTGAGTTCACTAGTTGTTAATAGCCATACATTGATAAATACAGCGATAGCCATCGCTGGGCCTGGATGGTAGCAGCGGTTTTCCGCAATTGGTGCGCAGCGATGGCCTCAGTCGTAACACTGTGTTCCAGCGCACACAGGCAGCAACTCATCTGCAGACGTCAGGCAGCAAATTGCTTCCTGCCGCCAAAATAAGGCTGCTGTCAGTATTTACGGTAATGGCTCTAAGTGTGCATGCAGTCGTTCCACTCATCCATGTTTTTGAGGGATGATTTATTTTGAAGTTATGTAAACCTGCATAGGTACTGTGTTTTTTACATGGTCAGCAGAAACTTCCATGTATTACAAGCCAGCTTGTTTTTGCGTTTAAATGGGCCTTGCTGCTAGTCAGTTTCCCGCAGCCCATGGGCATTTAGCTCTGTCCCTTTCATTTTATGTTACTGTATTTGGTCCCATACCTATTGCTGTGAGAGCAGGTAAGTATTCGAAAACATATGTTTCGAATGAATCTTAATCGAAAAAGTTGACTTCAGTGACATTGCATTCGGTAAAATATACAGACACGTTTCGTAACAGTTATGATTTCTACATTCGCACTTATAGTGGTTCTCTCAAGTTAGTGGAGGGGGAGCATTGAAGTCAATGGGTGTAGTTTGCTCTGATTAAAGGGAAGTGACATCCCGCCTAGAGATTTAGGAGGCATCGTGTCAGATGATTGGTGCATCACTACATTACACCCCCTGTCAAATGTTTCTGAGAGCAGCTTGCTCTTGAGGATATCTATGAAGATAAGGAATCTGTGGGAGGAGACTCCAGCAAAAGAACATTACAAGTTAGGTAATTTTACCTTCAAGGTAGGTCCCTCTCATTACCAGTTTGAAGTGCTTCCTTTTGGGTTAACATTTGCTCCACGTTAATTCACAAAGACATTAGTATGATCCCAGCTCACTAGCAAGCACAGACGAGACAATCATGCCTGTCCATACCTGGATGAATGGCTCATAAGAGTGAACCACGCAAATCTGTGCAAAACACCCACCCAGATAACAGCAGAGCTTTTGCATCAACACACGTTTTCAGTCACTGTACTGAAATCAAGTCTACAACCCACTAACGGAGGTTAATGGGAACAGACCTTGTCTCTCGATCTCTGTCTCTGATCTTGCGCTCTCTCCCCTCTCCTATATGAGGGTGCAGAAGGAGAATGACAAGGAGGGGTTGTTGTGTGGGTTACAAACATGTATTCAATTAATAAAGACCCCTATCTTTCCATCCTAGGGAGCTTGCACTGCCTCAACCTAGAAAAAACGAGTGTTTGAAGGTCCGTCGAAATTAAATGTTCTCTGTCAGAAACCAACTAATCTAACCCTAACACTATAAACATTAGTCTTTAAGTGAAGTTGTTTCCTTTGTTGGGCAGAAACCTGTGCAGTTCCCTTTGGGATCACTGCAAAAGATTTAGGACTGCAGGTGTTAGCAGTAAACCCACTTGGTAGCAGTCTGTACCACCCAGATTTACCTGGTAGCTGTGGCTGAGCAGTCAGACTTCCCTCAAGAAGAGTTAGGCAGTATGCAAAGTATACACAATAGGCACTCAGATACAATAGCACAAGCAAACACTGACCAGAGCTTTGGTATCAAAGTATATAATTATTTATTTAAAAACACACTGTTTGAAACACTCCAGCACTCTTATTTGTAAAACACTGTAAACACAGTTACTATTATGATATATACAACCCTTATTCCTTATCAGACAAGTCTTAGTTAACACCACTTATTTCCAGACAGAGGTGAGCGCTGAGCTATAGATGGCACTCCAATAAGTTCATGAAAAAGGGAGGGAAAAAGGCAGAATATGTGAAGATACACCACTCTAAAATTTAGGAACACTTTTAGCAAGGCAGAAGAGCAAAAGTCACTTGTGAGCCAAAGTTCATAGGCTGGGTCCACTCTTAGAGAGAGCAGAGCACAAATGCGCCCAGGATCACACAGTTACACTAGGCTCGAAAGTCTTGCAGAGAGTTCGAAAAGAGTTTAGAGAGGCTCAAAAGTTTAGCCAGGGTGTCCCAGGCTAACCCAGGTTCAAAAGCCGGGGGCTAAATCTACCTCGTACAGTCGGTGGCAAGGGAAGCCAGGCAGAACACGGTACCTTAAGTGGGAAGGAGTTGTTCCTGGCAGTGGATGCAAGTCTCAACATCGTCCAGAAGAAGAGAAGATCTCGACTTGGAGGAAAGATGAAGGTCATTGCACTGCCAGGGAAGAGACCAGCCGTGGAGTTTTCCAGTTAAAGGTATTTACCCTTTATTTCGCGGTCGTGGTAAAACGTGGTATTCCGGTTCCCGGGGTGCTTGGCACAGGCACGGCGGCCACGAGATGCGTCGGGAAAGCAAAAAGACGGTGAAACTGGTTATCCCCACCAGTCAAAGGAAGAAGACTCTCCGGCGGGAGATCTCCTCTGTCGTTGGGAAAAGTGGTGAGACGGTTCCGCAGGGCTCCACCAGTGGTGGTGTTGTAGCAGGTCGGCTCAGCTTCTCCCTCGTTGGATTCTTATGTCCTGCGGCGACTTCTGAAGTTCCAGTCCCCAAAGCCCTGCTTTTATGCAGAAAACACCCATTCACTCAGCCTAGCTGTCACTCAAACATGCTAAGTGGTGAGCCGGCCGGCTCACCACTTGGGCCAATCAGGACGGAGTGCGACTTTTCAGTCCAGGGTGCCTAAATCCCCCTCCACCCCTCCTAAGTACCCCAGAGTGTCACCACTTTGAAGGGGTTCTGTGGAGAAGCCTGCCAAAAAGTGGAACAAAGGGCTCGACTTGGGTTGGAGTTACAGAAGAGAACACAAACGCCATTTTAGAACAGAGTTTTGGCAAAAAATACCAACCTGAGAATGAATAATAAATAAATAAACCGGCGGTATGTTCGAGGCTATCGTAATTAAATAAATAAAGATAGTGGCCTCGAACAATGGGAAAATCCCATAGAGAAATATTCGCGGTTGAATATAAAAAGTAGTATCCGCTGCCACCAGCCAAAACTCGATCAGGGGGGGACGGAGACGTGCCCCCTCGACTAACAGACCCCGGGGCAATCGAATTGCCCCGGCCAGTACGTCCACAATATGATGGTTTGTACTGGTTCTGTTCAGAATTCAAGACTAGTAAAGTCAATGGTGACTTTACATGCCCTGGGAGACAGTAGTCACTCCCAGGGTATGGAGTCTATACTGGGGGGGTCACTATGACACCCCTGTGTTACTGCACTGAGGGCGCTGTGTAACACACATCACAAAAACACATGAAGCCCTATGGAGTAAAAGACCCCATAGCCCATTAAACACCTCTAGAGTCAAAGGAACACACTCAAATCATGTCCAAGAGTGAGGGTAAAGAGTCTCACTCTTGGCAGGAGAAAAAAATAAACCCCAAAAAATCCAGCAAAGCTGCTGGGGGACTCACTAGGTTAGGAAATTCAGCCTAAACAGAGAATTCTCCCTAACATCCTTCACTAGGAAAATGACTCCCTTCTGGTTTCCTGCTTCTGCCTTATATTAGAAATAGCTGCTTCAGTGTTCATTTACAAAGGTCAGGTGGTGAATGACTCCCTTCTCCTGGTCCTTCTATAAATGTTCTCCATAGTGGAAAACGTTTGAATCTGTCTCTAACTCCTTCCAGAAAAGTAGAAAAAATCAGTCTTATTTAGCTTCCATTTATCATGCTGACGAGGGAGATTGATCCGTTTCCACTCTACTTGGTCAGCAGTATTGAATACACAATCTGCTTGCTCGGTAGTATGGGGGTGACCACTGCGACGAGGGAGGTTACTCTATCTGCTTGTGCAGTGATGTTTGGCTGACGACTGCAACGAGGGGGATGATTCCTGTTGCACTCTTCCTGGGTAGTGGTGTTTGGCTGACTATTGCAACGAGGGAGATGACTCCCAATACACTCTGGCTTCTCGAGTTGGCTTCCCAGAACCCTCCCGGTCTTCCCACTGTTCCCGTCACCTGGTTCTCCTTTGGGACACAGCTCCAGTTCTTCCCGGGGTCGCAGGTTCCTTAGTTTTCTTTTTCCTTCACCTGCGCGGCTCCGCTCTATGGGAGAAGTGCCGAGAGCTTGTGAATTGTGACACTTCTCCTCCACTCTCCACCTCTTTCCTCGCTCTCCTCTCTCTCTCCTCTTTCTGTTCTCTCACTCCTTGCTTGCTGCCCTCTCTCTCTCTCTCCTTCTCTCTCTCTGCGCAAGCAGTTCTAGCTTTCATGGCGACTGTTCCCCCAAATAAGCTGTCATGTGCTGTCTCAGTGAGGTAATTGTTAACCTCTAGGGATGATGGCACCTTTGAGCTACCTAATCCCTTGTGCAAGACAGCACATGATAACGTTTCAAGAATAGCCCCACACACAATGGTCACAAGCAGCAGCAGACTGGGAGGGTCTAGTGGTAATAACTGAGTTTTCAGTGCTCTTAAATAGTGGAACTCACAAAATCTACTTATAAGCCTGTCTCTTTGCTACAGAAATTATAATGTGAGAAAGGTTGTTCTGGTCTCTGAAACCCAAATGATTGATGCATTGTAAAAAGGATTCAATTGTAATTACGAAGAAGAGATATAGTGAAGGCCTCCACTTGGTTATTTTGGCCGTACTGTTTTCAGAGAACAAATAAATAAAGCTTATAAAAACAAAATACCCATGTGACATGGTGGGGGGGCACACCTTGAGTCCTTCAAAGCCCAAGGAAAATATTATGTGACTTCATACCAAGCAGAAGGGTCTTAGACTTTGGGTCTTTTTCAAAGAAAGCTCTTTATTAAGCAAGTGTAACAAAAAACAGGGTTTAAGGAATAAAACAAAGTGTTCTAACATAAGTGACTTCAAAGTCCATCCCCCGTATTAATAACGCAAACTTAGGTGCACTTCACCTATGAAGTTAGATTGTGCCCAAAGTACTTAAAACCTGAAGTAAACTCGTCTGTCACATCTAATCTACAATTTAAAATAAACATTTCCTGAATCATAAGTTGCTAAAAAGTGAGTTGTCAGAATAGCCAAAACACATGGTGCAATAAGGAAACTAAACTTAGTCCTTCCCTTAGATATTTTAACATCAACACTTTTTTCCGCTAACTTGAAGCCCTCTCCTAAATTAACCAAGTCCAGCAATTCACAAAGGCCTTCTCGTTGGGTTTTATCGGTAGACGACGAATGGAGCCGCTTACGTGCAGAACTTAAACTGGGACCTGTAATTGCCTTCCAGCTGCAGGGCCTCTTAGACGAGGGATTAGCTGGGTCCTGCGCTTTGATTCTTTATTTCAGTCCTCTGGTTGATTCATTCCCCTCTTTCTTAATAGGTATGTTGCCCCCAACCTGCTATTGGGGTTCTGAGTTTTTCTCTTTGTATCTTCCCCAGCCTTTAGTTTTGTCCCCTTTGCTACTTCAGGGGTCTTTTAGTGCCTTTTGGGGTCTGTTGCCCTTCTTGCTCTATTTGACTTTAGCACTGTCCAAAGACGTCCTTTCACCAAAATGCCAGGGATAGCAGAAATGACATCACACAACCTTTGACCTCCAATGACATCACAAGAAGTGTTGTCATTTGACCCCGCCCCAAGTGACATCACCGGAAGCGATGGCACATGACCTTCAGATGCGTGTAACACCTGTGTTTCCAGGCACTTGCATTTCAACCAGATTTAACAACCGAGGCACGGAGGGAGACGAGATTTGTCCATGATCACACATTTGGGGAATGCCATTTTCGAGATTTGACGCAAAGCCTATATGTAAAAGATACATAATGCAGTACTTGTAACAGGGTAACCAAAATCTCTAATGCAGGCTACAGCTAGTGTATGAAACATCTATAGTACAATGGACACAGAAGTATTCGTTATCTGTGGCATTGATGAGTTAAGCCAAACAAGCACTGACTGGGGAGGCATGCGCTGTCTGTTTACCCAGGAGCAAAATGCTGCACGAGCAAGGCCTGAAAATTAAATAATTGATCAGGATTTAGTATCAACAAAATTCCCTGTTTATAAATGTATCTATGAGTCAGCTACCACTACGCTAAAAGAAATCTACTGTGCAGGTGTAAGCTGTGGCCATCCATCTGTGTACATTTATCTTCAAGTTATGTGACAAGCAACCACATGGTGTCCCCCACAACCCAGAGCCGAACATAACACCTTAATGTCCTTTGCTTTGACACATGACTCTTCAATCTTTTTTAACCGGGTGGGGGGGATGGGCTGCACTTTCCTCAAGACTGGGGCTCAATGCATCTGATTTTTACAGCTCTGTGTGAGGTGCGTTATTCAATGACCCAAAACCGGCCCATGAATGAAGCTTCCACAAAGCCATTTCCAAGATAGAGTTTAAGTGGGGAGGGGTGGGTCAGTCCATGGTGGTCTCACTTCTTAGACTCTGTGTCCAATGCTTATCTTCTTAAACAGTGTTGCACCAGAGCAGGGTCCTGGTCGAGTTTGCGACCCCTCTCAACCTTTCACATCACACTTGAATGCATTCAAGGTGAGCAGAGCCCAATCGGTGGCGTAGCACAAGATTTGGGGAGCCCCTGCGAGCCATGCAGATGGCCCCACCCCAAGCTCCTTAACAAAGCACACGCGCGCCACACTGTGTGCTCAATGTCCATGATAATTATGCCGCTGCAGGGGCATGCACTATTAAAAGTGAAAGAAGTAAATGTTTTTGAATCAAAGCTTAAATGTTTCACCTAGCGTAGAAAAAAGGGGGCAGTGCCTGGTCCCAAAATATACCAGCCGCCATTGAGTTGTTTTATTGGAGGGTGTAAATATTTGCCACAAATATGCGATTGCAACCGAGCATAGCGAGGGGGACCAAACTAACAGATACAGGTTTGGGGTAGTAGTCAAGGGGGATTGATCCCCCCTCCCATGAGAATTTTGTTTAATGAGTCTCATCTGTGCATTAGACAGCACACTTTCTGTGAACATTTGGGTAGAAGGCCAGACAGTTTGCAATCGGTTTTGTAGGGTGTAGGGTAACTCATGGAAAAAAAGTACAATAGATGCAAGTCACCAAAAGTGCACAAGCCCATTTCCCAATGCATTGTCATCCTGGTCCCTTCAATATGTGCCAGTATAAAAAACATGTTCATGCTGGCTCCACCAGCATATGGTAGTATTCCCATATAAGAACATATTCATGTTCGCTTTGAGAGGTTTTTGATAGTATTACTGGGACTAGACACAAAAGCTGGCTTTGCCATTATATGCCAGTACTCCTATGTAAGAAAATATTCCTGTTGGTTTGGCCATTAAAAGTAACATGTCACAATAAGAAAATGTATCCAAACTGGTTCCAGTGTAAGCTAGTCTATACCCATAAGAACACTTCTCATCCTTGCTTCATCATAGATGCTGAGTTGATAAAACGTTATGCTACAGTAAGAAATATACAGGCCGCTACATGAAAATGTCAGTCTAGCGAGAGAATACTACTTATGCTTGCTTTATCAAAGATGACGAGTAATGTCATGCCTCAGTAAGCAATGGCTAGACTGGCTGTACCAAAATGCAAGTCTAGCCAGGTAATCACACACATGAACTTGGCTTTGCCTGAAAATGCCAGTAAAACATGCAAAGTCAATAAAGGATGTGTAAAAAAAAAAAAAAATGCTCTAGTGATCCCCAGTCTCCCAGGGCCTTACACGCACGCATCCCCTTTCACCCACACCTACATCTCCTCATATTTATTCACACTGCATTCACCACACAGGCATGCACCCACCCAGAACATTCACTCACACACACACGCAAAATTCACATCACATTATTTTAAAGCCTTTCACCTGTTTTTCCAGCTTCGGTCCGTCACTCCAGGCCACCCGCTGCTCCCCCGTGATGCTCACAAACTGGAACCAGGGAGCTGGGAGAGCTTCCTGGTTCCTGTATATGAGCAGCGAGGAAGCCGGAGGAGAAGGGGATGGAGCTGAACGTGACCCGTGTCTATGCCACGGTCAGCTCCAACTCCTACTGAGCGCTTCCTTCTTGCGCTGCAAGCCCTGGCCCAGCGTTCACCTTGATGGATGAAGACCGCACCGGGGCACCCCAGACCTGGTGTGACGTGGCCCCCTGATACTCCACGAGCTTCCGTTTTAATAGAAAAAAGAAACTTTGTTTAACAGGGGTAGCAAGGGAGAACACAGGAGTCGCAGCTGCAACCCCGAAATGACATCCCTGGCATTGTCTTTCTATCAGTGGGTTTGACCTTCCCCGGTCTTCCTCTAGGGTTTTTTGTCAGTCTCTCTGGCTTCTGTCTCTCCCCCCCCTCTGTGGGGGTGTTCTCACTTCTTATTTGATAGCCCTTTTCTCTGAGATTTTCTCTTTGCTTTTGCCCCTCCCCTCTTTAGGTTTCTTGGCGTTCTTTTCTTCAAAAGCCCATCTTCTTTACCTTCTTTCTCTCACTTTGCCCCTCATGTCTTCAGGGGACCGTGATTTTTGACCCTCACCTCCCCCCTTTATGGTATCTTTGCTTTTGACCCGCCTCTTTATCTACGGGTTGTTGTTTTCCACTCTTCTCTTCAGGGGTCCTGCTTCTGTCCTGGTCTCTCTACTAGTGTCTAAGCAAGATTTTGTCTTAACCTTTTCCCAGGCTTTTCAGGCGTGTCTGCTCTTCTACCTATTTGGCTTAGATAGTGCTGCAGGGGTACTCTCCTCCCTCCTGTTTCCTCCAGGCTCTTCGGACAGCATCTAGGCAGGTAGTGCTCGAGGGTAGTCCAGACTCCTTCAACCAGGGAGTCAAGCCTCCTCCTTCAGGATACAGCTCCTCTCCAGACTCTGGTGAATGAAGAGAAGTACAGGGTAACCTGTCCCTTACTGATTCAATTTCAGAGTGAGCTGGCTCTACTTGTATAGATGTTGGTCATTGATTGGTGGAAAAGCTTTGCTTGCAGAATTGAATGGCAGGGTGTTTCCACTCTGGTCTTCGCATTTTTGGCTCTTTCTTGATTGGCCAGTTTGAAGTTCTGTTTTAATTACGGTTTCACTTTCTTTATTTTCTTTTTTGTATTCTTTAATACTGGCCTCTTTAAAATATTATTTGTCTTGTCTTTGGGCTCAGGTTCTTTTATCAGTTTAGGTTCACCGTTACATTCCCCTAATTTCCTTTATGGGGATTCCAACCTGAGTCCTCCCGCAGGTTCTATGGTGTTCCAAACATCCTGGACTTACGCTGGCACTGATGAATGGAAACGGCTAGTGCCTTGCCTTTGAGGCCTTCCAGCGCCTCTCTGCCAGCGTCTCTCCACTTCCTTCCTGCAGCAATGAGAACGCTGCTGTCCCGGCTCCTGAAGGTTCTGGACCAGGGCCTTCGCCGCCACCAGGTAGCCACAGATAAGTCTATTGTGGGAGTCACAGCACTGACACTCATCACAGTTTACATCAGAAGTCTGCAGCTCATGGCAGCAGTATTGGTCATAGAGCTTGCATTCACAAATACTAGGCCTGAATGGTCTCATAAACAGACATATAACTGCAATTTTTTATATAAACAGGGGGCACTTGCTTCCAAACCTTATTCCAGACATCAACGCCGATCTGGTTTTGGTGTATAAAGTGGGACGGTGCTGGGGGGGGGGGATTCCTACAAGCCCAGCAAGCCCCTGGAGTGGACAAATGCCTCACTGACGGCCTCAGCCATCATGTTCTTCAGGAAGACGAGTGGGAACTCAACATAGTGCAGCCAAGTGCGTATGTGTCAAGAGGGGAAGTCCAGACATGCTTATTTGAAAGAAGTATGAACACAAAATGCTGCAACATTGCATTAAGGACCCTCAACCAGGGTTACTAAGCAAAGCTTTATGAATAACCTGGTCAGGGACATTTGCATATTTCTTTCCACCGTCAGCACCATGATACACAGGATAGTGCACTAAGCTACTAGATGGTTGCATGAATCTCCTGATTGCACTAACACGAGTGTGACAAGTGCGGTATCTGGATCTACTATACATGGCAGTCGAATCCCCATTCAAATTGCATCCAGTACACAAACAGTTAACATATCCGCATCAACAGATCACACATCTCCTTAGTGCCTGTGCATATACTAAATTTGGCAACTTGGCTCCTGTGGCCATGTACATTTGCCTTGAACACACCTGAGAGGTGCGCAAAACAAACATTCAAACATGGTACTTCAACAAGTGTAAGAGTTTTGTGATTTAGAGCAACTAGCACCCTATCAACCCAATGCAATGTTGGGAGTCTAATGTTGTAAAGTACTTTCATTTACCTTCTAGTCTCTGGTCTTGTGTTCAATTCACTATAGGTACTCTTAGCAGCACTGGATGCACACCATCTTGCAGCATAAAGTTCCATGATTGTCGGACCTGGTGGTCAAGACTTCTATGGATGGTATTGAGGGAACACACTCACCAATCTCACAATTGGCTCAATGCAGGGATCTGAACAGTGATACTGATGTTGCTCTCTTTTGTACCAATTCACAAATACTGTCTTAAGCATCTCACTTAGAAGTTAGGCTTCCTGGTAACAATAACTAGATCACTAGATCAAAAGGGTCAGTGAGCTACAAACACTAACTATAGACAAACCTTTTGGGTCCGTGCACAAAGACAAGTTCGTTTTCACACTCATCTTTTTTCTCTCCAAAATTAATTTCCAAATGGCATGTGAATCGGATTAGCCAATAACATTGCTAGGTTTTTCCAAAAGACAAGATTGAGCAGAACTCAACTAGATGTAAGATGAGCAGAGGTGTTCTTACTTGAACAGAACATGTTAAACAAGCCACAGTACACAAGTGTTTCTAGGCGCGACAAGACAGGGGGAAGACAGAGGGATGACAAAACAAACGATCTTACTAGGCCTTGTGTCATTCAGATCGTACAAGTGCAAACAACGCCAAGTGCAGGGGGAGGGTGAAGTGGGAAGTGCCATCAGGGCAGCATTGCTCTGAGGACGGGCAGCCAGGAAAGCATGGCTCTGGTTAAGTGCAAGGAGGCAAGGGACTGTAGTGTTACAGTTACAGACCCTAAGTGCGTGGTAGGCAAGGAGGCAGTGCAGGGGAGACTGGTCATGAAGGAGCCTGGTACCCAGTGAGACTCTGGGGGTACCCAGGCAACCAGTCAGTGCAGCAGACGTGAGGGAAGGAGGGAGGGAGGGAAGGAGTGGGGGGGAAGAGAGGGGTTGAGGGGGAAGAAGAGGGAAAGGGGAGGAGGGAGAGAGGAAGAAATCGGAGGCAAAAAGGAAGGTCTTGAGCTGCTTCTGGAATTTCAGGTGGTCCAGTGAGGGGCAGGGAGGCCATTCCAGGGGGAGGCACCTGCAGAGGAGAGGGATCTACACCCCTCTCTGCCTGGAGAAGTGTCTGACCCTCAGAGTTGGAGTGGATGAGCGAAGGGCTTGAGAAGGAAGGTGTTTTGGAAGAGAGTTGGCTGTAGTGCGGGCCCAGGCCCCAGAAAACCTTGTGGACGATGCAGAGGGTCTTGAAATTGATCCTTGCCGCGAGCCAGTGAAGGGATTTCAGGGCTGGAGAGATATGGTCCCTGGTCTTGAGGCCAATAACAGTTGTACATTTGCAAAAATGTTTGCTGCAATTCCAAGCTCTAAATGAAGACCTGCCGATCACATAGATTCTAGAAATACATTTTTTTATAAAACTCCAGAGCCCCTACCACAATCTTAATATTTACCTTTAGGAAGAGGGACAAGCCATATTCTAAGTTGGCCAAGAGCTAGACAGATAACAAGGAAATGGTATTCCCCCACCCTTTCCAACCCACCCGCCCCCCCTTTGGCTCCATACATCAGGCAACACACTTTTTATTATGTGTTGACCAGTTGCTGATTTTGAAGTTTAAGGGTAATATGGCCAAGCGTAGTTGACCAAGAGATTTGTTGCACCTATTGGTTTGATCCAGGAGCGGTAATGCTTGCGTTCCAGATTAGCTTTAATATAGATATGAAAAGGTCCAAATGTTGGGAAATAATTGCGGCAGAAACAATCACAGCTATTAGATTTGGTAATGGACCAAGGTTCGATCAGACCTGGGCTCCTTTCCTGGACTACACCGAGCGTTTCCCAGGGGTGGCGAGGCAACCGCCCACCCTTAGTTGGATGGGGGAACCAGGCCTGAAAGGACAAGCTGAAGGGTGCCAGGCATGGGGCAACACGGCCTGATCAGGAAAGCCAGCCCACAGGTCGTCTCCGGACTTGGACCCCAAAGCCCTGCGAGGCTCCACGGTGGCCAGAGAGGGTCCCCAGTGGTATTGAGACGCTTACCTTTGGACTATACCAGCTATGAAAGACTCATTCTAGGGGATTGGGTTCTCCGACGTATTCCACATCTATGACAGGTAATGTCCGCAGCTGTGCTGCGGACATTACCTGTCATAGATATGCAATACGTCGTCGGACCATCCCATCGAAAGAACGTTACCAGGTAAGAAAGTAACTTGTTCATCTCCTTGTTCTCCCTGTCGCCCTGCTGCTTTCCCTCTCCTAACGTCCCCTTCAGTTAACTGAGTTACTTTGTTCTTATTCTGTTCTCCTTTTCTTTCAACCCCATGCAAGCTCTAATGATGTGTTCACTATGCCTTATTCACCTGCTTGCATGAAAAACTCAATAAAAATACATTTGGAAAAAATATAGATATGAAAAGAGCTCTTAGGCTCATTTTTACAAAACCAAAAGGAGCCTAACCAATCTTTAACAGAAAATGTGTATTTTAATTATTTTTTAAAAACTTGTATTTTAACTTGCACAAATATTACAAATTATGCTGAATATGGTTACAATCCTTAATGATACATAAAAGGTGTGCATTTCACATTTATCATACATACTTCATATCGTTCCTTCTTGGTCATTGTCACGTACACTCTTATCAAACAGGTATTGCCTGAAACTGCCCCAGATGTCTTTTGGTCGACTTGCCAAGGGTAGCAGGCTAGAGTATACTTCTTCATTATCGTTAGCCCAATTCATAGCTCTCATCCATTCCTCCCTCACAGGAGGGTCTTTACTTTTCCAGTGCAGTAGTAACGTCCATTTAGCGAGGAGTAGGCCAATATTGAACAGTTTCCTCTTAATTGGATTCATCTTGTTCACAATGCCTAACGCACACATCCCTGGATTCTAGTCAATTGTTTGACCTAGCATTTCTTCCAAAGCTGTGCACACCTCTGCCCAATATTCACCAAGCATTCTGCAGGACCACAGCATATGAAATATGCCTTCGCAGCCACATCTTTGGCACCGCCCTGTTACTGTAGTTTACATATTCTTGAGTCGGGCTGGTTTGAGGTGTATTCTGTTTATTACTTTGTAATGAATTAGGCGGTATCTAGAGTTACAGGATATCTGTTTTGATAGCCTGCCTATTTGTGTCCAGTGCGTGTCAGTGAGGGACATTCCCAGGTCTTCCTCCTATTCTTTATTTAACATCCGACACCTTAACTTCTCTAGTGGATCGTGTAATCTTATATACTACTGAGGCTGACTTCTTTGTACCATTATGTGTAAGTATATACCCCAAGCTTGGGTGTGCAAGGGGTTCCTCCGGGAAACCATTCCACACTGTTGCTATCGCCAAACGGAACCTTAGGTACTGTAGTTTCTGTAGTGGGGTATAACCTATGGTTGTTTTGATATCTTGCCAATTATGTGCGTGGAATAAATCCCTGAACTGGTGTATGCCCTTGTCGCACCCGTTTCATGCCAAATTTACCTCTTGCGTTGGGGGTATGTAGGGTGCATCCCATATAGGTATATTTGGGTCATACATGGCAGTGTTTCTAGGCTAGCCAATTAACCTGGTGCATGCTCTGCACGTGACCAAGGGATGGTCTATTTGGTTATTGCGTCTAACTTTCCTTTCTGCTAGCTCATGTAGGAGGCTCGCCGGGTTCGGCCCATGTGTCTCTAGTATCACATATGCTGCTGCAGGGGCTCCCTCTGCCCCGTACATAGCATAGTAGACCTGGGCTGATGAGTGTTAGGCAGAATTGCATGCAGTACCCTCTGGGACCACCACATACAATTAGGACTACAGGTGTAAGCAAAACCAACCTTTGGTATAAGTCTGTACTACTCAGTTTTTGGTAGCGAGCTGAGCAGGCAGGCTTATCTCAAGAGGGAATGTGAGCAGTACAAGGATGTTACACAGAGGTCTTACAATCACAGTGGTTCAAGTAGACACTTAAACTCAAGGTTTCTTGGTAAAACACTTATTAATTTATTACACAATCATTTAGAAAACATTCACTAGAAGGAGGCAACTTAATATCATACACAAATATACTTCAGTACCAAACCAATGTGTTTCTGAGTAAATTAGGCTCCCCTGAAATAGAAGCGAAATGGCATTTCAGGCACTTAAAATAGGCATACAAAGGCACAAGTTAATAAAATAGATCACAAATACTTTCTTAGGCCGTGCAAATAAGTGTAGTTCACTAGAGGACTCGATTCAGTTCAATAGGCCTAGGCCAAAGTCAATGGACTAGTGTCTTGGATAGGAAAGAGCAGTTCTTGTAGTAAACGGTAAAGTCTTTGCCAAAGTTCTCAGAAGTAGTTTGCATGAAAAAGAATCATATGTTGGGTCACAAGCTGAATAGGCCTGCAAGTTGGGAAAGTTTCACGAACTTTCACCGCAAGAGGTAAATTCTCTCAATCTGATTGGCACAGTACCTTAATATGAAGAAAGGATGCAGCTGAAGACGTTGGTTCCTGGCAGTTCCTGCCGATCTCACTGTTCCTGAGCCTCAGTCGTGGGAACAAGAGGGAGGATGTTGGGGAACTCCCGCACTGCACGGGGACGGGTCGAACAAGCTAGCAAATGGAAGATCTTCAGTTCGAGTAGCTGTAGTCAAGCACACAAGCTGGCATCCTTCCCCCTGGTTAATCCTAACCAGCTCCGAGAATGGTATGCGGGTGGCTTACTAGTTGATTGGTCCTACCAACTCAAAGGAAGAAGTCATCCTTGAAGGGCTTTTCTGTCGTGATGAACTTGGTGATTTGGACCTGCAGCAGGGCTTCACCGGGCAAACCAAGGATCCAGTAGTTGCAGCAGCCGTCCTCTTCAAGCGCGTCTTTGGTTCTTTCGTTCCAGTGGTCGACTCTGCTTTCCAGTCCGAGTCTCGCCTTTTAAACAGTTTTCTCCTATTCATTCCAGCCTAGCAGCCACTCACCCAGCAGGGTGGCTGTCCTTGCCGGACAGTCAGCCAGCCAATCACGCCAGAGTGCATTCAGGTCTCCTAGGAGACTAAGCACAGGGAGTTTCGGGCACCTCCCTCCCTTCCTACCCACTCCAGACACTCGGGTGCCAGAGGCAGTCTTTAATCCTGAAGCCCGCCAAAGGCGTAGAAATAAAGGGACCAAACCTAGTTTGGCGCGCAGAGACAAACTCTAGAAGGACCTTTCCAAAAAGAAATGGTCAAAAAAGAAGACCGGTACCCCTTTAAACAAAGGAGGCTCAGATGCCATCTTGAAAAACATGGCTCATGCGACTTAACGCTACCCGTGTTCGCGGTCGGGAAAAATCATGGTAGTTTGTTGTAAAACCACTGCCACCAACCATTTCGATAGTAAAGGGTAGCATTTGACTGCTACTTGAGTTTCTATACACGTGATACTAGGCACCGCTCCAGCACCCTATAGGAAGATGGTGTGTGCTGGGTCTAGGAATTTAAAAAGACTATTTAAGTCAATTTAACTTTACATTCTCTGGGAAACAGGAATTTATCCCAGAGAAGGTATTTAAACCTTGGGACAGCCTAAAAAGGCTTTCCTGTGTTACTTCACTGAGGATGCTGTTTAACACACCTGAAAAGATGATGCTTATGGAGTTGTCTACAACTCCATAATCAAAGAACACAAGAGTAAAACACATATCAAAATACATGAAAGAGTGAAAAAGAGGCTCACACTCTTTCCAGGTAAAAAAATCAAGTCCTCAAAATCCAGCAAAGTCGCCGGGGGTCTCTAAGGTGAAGAGAATTAGCACATTTATGAGAATTCTCCCTAACAGTGAGAAGTACAATTCAAAGTCCGGGGCCAACAGTCCTCCATTTTCATATGTCATGGTGAGGTGCTTCCAACTAGCTTGCGCTTGTCCCCTCCATACGCACGTTGAGCACGCCCCTTGTATCTTTGTAAAGTTGGTTCTCCCCGGCCACACCGCACTGTGCTGAACAAGTAAAATAACTTGGGGGGGGGGGGGGAATATAATCATTTTGATCAGCGCAAGCCTGCCCAATAGCGAGATCGGGCGTTGATTCCAGCAATTTAGTTTAGCGCAACGTGCATCAATGAATTCCCCGTAGTTGAGCACGCGCCTGTTGTGCTATGTATGCTATTTCCAGCCTTAGATATTTTACCCTATGAGGTGCCCACTGAAGTCTGTGCAGTTCTGCTGGCTTTTCGGTTGCCGTTGTCAGCGGGAATATTTCAGTCTTGGCTGTGTTAAGATGGAGACCGGAGTAATCGCCAAATGTATGAACAGCACGTATTACCTTCTGCAGGCATCATCTCTTTACATATAACATAATATCGTCTGCATAAAGGGTTATCAACTCTGTTCTGCCCGCTATTGTTATCCCTGTCCGACTGTGTCTTGCCCTCAGTAGGTCGTCCAATGGCTCTATTACTAGAGCAAATGGCAATGGGAACAGAGGGCAGCTCTGTCTCGTACCTCCTGACAGTTGCAAGATCTGTGATAACATCCCGTTGACGCATACCCTTGCATATGGTTGAGTGTAGAGTATGCAGACCCATTTGATGAAGTTTGGACCAAATCCGTAATTTTGCAGGACTCTGAATAAAAAGGGTCAGTATACAGTCTGGAACGACTTTTGCATATCTAGGGCAACTCTGACCCTTTGGCGTCCCCTGTGATTTTTGCTATTATGTTATAACACCGCCTAATGTTAGATGCCGTGGATCTGCCTAGTACAAACCCAGCCTGGTCTTCATGTACCATGTGAGGCATTGGGGGGGGGTGGGGGTTCAGTCAGGTGGCCAGTATTTTCGCAAATATTTTTGCGTCGGTATTTGAGAGACCGAGGCCGGTACGAGCCACACTCTTGGGCGGTTTCCCTGGTTTGAGTAGCAGCGTTATGACCACTTCACGAGTGGTGTGCGATAGCATGCTTATCTCCAGTGCCTTGGTCCAAATTAAATGGAGACGGGGGGGCAAGTATCTTTATAGAACTCCGCGCCTAGCTCATCTGAGACGGGGGCTTTCCCTCCTGGTAGGGCTTTCATGGCTTCTTTTATCTCGTTTGTCAGAGGGGTATGTAAGGCATTGTGCGCTGCCCCAGATAAGAGAGTGGTGGGTATCTTTTCTAGATGAGCATCAATCTCCCCCTCTGTGGCTTTGTTTTCGGGGGGGGGTAGAAGTATAATTTAGCGTAGAAGTCGTAGAACACGGTAATTTCTTCTTGCTTATTAACCACTGTCCCGTCCTCCCTGGTTATACTTGGGATATTCATGTTCCCTCTCTCCCCGTACCATCTGTGCTAAAAGTTTCCCCAGCCTTTCTTGTTCCCTGTATCTCCTTGCAGTGGCTGGCCTATCAAAAAAAGCGCAGCTCCCTATCTGCTGCCTCACAAAATTTGTCTAATTGTGTTTTAATGTCTGCAGCTGTTTGTGCCATCGGGTTGGTCGTATATTGCATCTTTAGGCTGGCTATAGTTGCCTCTCTGTTCCCAAGCTCATTTTGTATATCTCGGAATACCTCTAGCTCTGTGGACATAGTTACACCCCTGATATATACCTTGAATGCCTGCCACAACGTTGCTTGTCTGGACACAGACCCATCATTATTCTTGAAAAATTCAGTTACGTGTTTAGCCATGCTGTTTTTTTTTTTTTTAAATAAACATTTTATTGGAGTATTCGCAAACAAGAAAAACACATTGACAATAGCATCATACTTCACAACAACAGATAGCGACCAATGATCCCCACTCCTGCGCTAATTGAGTTGAGTACCTCCTTGGAGCCAGCGTGTTAGGGGAGGTCTTCTGGTGAGGCATGGGAATTGTTCAGCGTAGTCCATGAACGGTGCCCATGTGTTGAGGAAATAGTTTAGGTTTCTTATCCGGATGGGTATAACCTTTTCGGCCAACACTTTGACCACCATTAGGGTATAGAGGGTCCATCCGCATTTTTCCAGAGCATTGCCATTGCCACCTTCGCAGCTAATAGGAGATGAGAACAGAGCGGCAATCTCTGCCCCGTCAAGGGGAATTCCCCTTCCCAGGAGCACAATTCCGGGATCCCACGGTAATGCCAACCCAGTAATTGCTTTTATGTGCTCTATCACCTCCCTCCAATAAGTCTCGGCCCTTGGGCAGGACCTCCTCAGGTGGAACTGGGGACCCAATGATGAGCACCCCTGCCAAAGGTTTGGGCGGGATGTTGGGATTGGCTTTATTTAATTGGGTTGGGGAGATGAATAGCAGAATTGATATCCTCCTTCCCTGTTCAAGATACACTGCATGCTTTTATGCAGCTTAGTCCAAATCTTGCCCCATTCCTCAATCTCTATTTCTCGACCTATGTCTCTCTCCCAGTCTCACAAGTACTTCTCCTTTTTTACAGAGTCCGTTCTGTTCAACAGATGGTAGTGTTGAGATTTTGCCTCTAGGGGCGGCAGATAGTAAGGAGATATCGAGCGCCGTGAGTTCCCTGTCCCCCCTCCCCCCTACTGTTCTGTGGGAGGCCCAGTGGCGGAGTTGGGCATAATGGAATCTCTGTCTCCCAGACGCTGAATTTTTCTTTGCACCTTTCAAATAAGATGGGGGAGCCATCCTCGAAGATGTCCGACAGCTTTCCCAGCCCACCCTCCTTCCATGATGTAAAGCCATGCAGGGGATTGCCAGGGGAGAAGTCGGGATTATTCGAAATAGAGGTGAGCGGCCCCATGTGGCACCCACAGCCCCTTTCAGGCTGCTGTCTTCCAGATACAGACAGTCGCGGTTGTTGCCGAGAGGGGGCCCTGGTTTGCGTACATTTTTACCAGTGGCATGTGAGGGAGCTCTGATGGGGGGACCGGGCACCAGGCTTCAGGCTTCTTCCAACTGTTTCGATAAGGGTTGGTCAGCGGACTGGGACCATGTCTAAATGTGAGAGAGTTGGGCTGCCAATGCGTATCTAGCCACGCCCGGGACTCCCATTCCACCCAAGACCCTCCCACGGAACATTTTTTTTTTTTGCAATTCTGGGCACTACCCCCTAACCCCCCATCCCCCCCACCCTAGCCCCCCACACTCCCTCACCAAAAAAAAGTTTTTGTATATTTCTCTGCAAGGTGATCAATTCTCTTGGTGGGACGTTTACCGGGAGCGCAGCACATTGGTATACCAGCCTAGGAACCAGGTTAATTTTTACTGTGGTGATGCACCCGAACCAGGAGATCTTGTGGGACTCCCACTGCATCAGGTCTCGCCGGAACTCCTCCAGTAGCTGGGGGAAGTTACTTGAGTATAGGCGGGAGATGTCTTTGGGGATCCACATACCAAGGTACTCGATCATGGATTCAACCCATGGGATCGGTAACATGGGAATGAGGTTTGCCTGCTACCTCTTGGTGAGGTTGATTGCCAATGCAACGGATTTGCCTAGATTCACCTTAAAACCAGAGACACAGCCAAATTCCTCGATCTCTCCCCATAGGGGAACCAGGGATGTGTTCATCGCCGTCTCGATTAAGAGCACATTGTCCCCGTACAGCACGATCTTGTACTCCTGTTCCCCCACCGTGAGCCCTTTTATTTTTGGGTTTTTGCGTATTCTGTCCGCAAACGACTCCATAGATAAAGCAAAGACCAGAGGTGACAGCCTTGCCTGGTGCCCCTGGTTATATTGATCCGTTCAAATCTGACACCATTAACACAAAGCTGCGTGGAGGGGCTATGGTAATTGGCCATTACCCATTTTGAGAAATTAGGGCCGAGGCCAAAGTGTGCTAACACCCGCTTGAGGTACCCCCAGTCCACCAGGTCAAACGCTTTGTGCACGTCCAGTGATAATACTGCCATCCCCTCCCCAGTCCTGGAGGTGCTCTCTGAGGTCAATAGTACGTCTGATGTTGTCTAGTGGCCCCCTCCCTGGGATAAACCCCGGCTGGTCATGGGCAATTAGGTCTGGGAGATGCGATTTCAGCCTTGACGCTAGGATTTTAAAAGATATTTTCCCGTCGTTATTCATCAGGGTTATGGGTCTGTAAGAAGCTGCCTGGTGCGGGTCCTTCCCTGGTTTATGAACTAGGATCATTAATGACTCCGTCATTGATTTGGTGACTGAGCCTGTGGATAGAAATGAGTTAAACAGGGTCGTTAATTGTGGGGCCAGAATATGGGCATAGGTTTTATAAAATTTTGAGGTCAACCCGTCGGGCCCCGTTGCAGTGTTTTTTAAGGATTTGATGGCTTCATTGACTTCCTCCAATGTAATCTGAGTTTCTAGAGCTGAGAGGGGGGTCGTGGTACAAGGGGGGTGACCAGTGGTTGAAGTGTATGAAAAGAAGTAGTGGAACTATGTTCCCTACTGGTCTGCACCGATCCCCACAAAGCCCATTGCCACGCCCCCTCCCATGCACAATACAAACCTCAAAACACACGTGCTGCTGTTTAAGGTAGGGTCCAATGCAGTGCACTGAAAGTGCAAGTTCCAACTTATTCCTACACTTTTATTTTAATACGAAACCGTTCCGGAGCGGTTTCTTTTTAAAATAAAAGTATAGGAACGGTAAAACTGAATATAAAGAAGTACAGGAGCACCGCTCCCGACCGCTCCCGCCCACTTCGACCACTGGGGGTGACTTGAAAAAGTAACTGGGAAGACTGTTGCGGAGAGTAGGTGGACCGGACATTACTGCCCTATGTCTCACTAACTCTTCCATTTTGTCCTTATCGGTATAGAGAGTTTTACCATCAGCTCCAATCAATTTAAAGATATTATTCCTGTTGTGGACTCTCTTTAATTTGTATGCGAGTGCTCTGTTCGCCTTCTTACCTTTGCTGTAATAAAATTGTTTGGTGTAGGCTCAAGATTTGGCAGTGCGATCAGCCCAGTGCATTTCGAGTGCAGTTTTAGCTATCTTCCATGCCCGCTCAGTTCTCTGTGATCTATGGGATTACAGTTCCTTTTCAAGTAAGATGACCTCCCCCTCTAACTTGGCTGCGGCTAGTTTTGAAATCCGCTTCTGCTCAACCCCTGCGCTAATGAGTACCCCTCACTACGGCTTTCATGGTATGCCCATTTTGGGTGTTGCATTTTCGGTGAAGTAATTGGTGAGCTTTTCCCCAGCTCCCCTTTTTATTCTCTTGTCCAGAAGAATGGGGTCGTACAGCTTCCAGAATTTCTGGGGGGGATGAGTGGAGCCTGATATGCTGAGAATCGCGGACACTGGGGCATGGTCTGAGATTGTCCAGGTGTGTATATCTATTTTGTAGATTAGTATAGTCCCTCGTCCTGCTATTGTATAGCAGCCATGCATCTACAGTCTTCGTTTCCCTCAGCAGTCTAGCTAGGGATAGAGCCTGTGTGTAATCAGCTCTCGTTGGTGGAAGAGTTTTGTCAAACAAGGGGTCCGGAACCAGGTTAAAGTCCCCACCCATGATAAGAACCCCTTCTGCGAAGACCAGAATCATTGGGATCAGGTCGACAATAAATTTGTCCTGGGCAGCATTGGGGCAGTAAATAGTGATTATGGTGATCAGACGTTCAGCTAGGTGTCCCTTCACCATGAGGAATCTCCACCGGGGTCTCTTAACTGTAATGTTTGTTAGGGGGACCTTATCACTTAGTAAAATTGCTACCCCATGTTTTTTCTCCCCGGAAGTGGCGAAGAACCCCTTTTTGTACCTCCTAAATCTGACGCGCCTTTTCATCGGTGTGCAGTAGGTGGGTCTCCTGAAGAAAAGCAACATCCCCCTCCAGTAACCCAAGCCTATGCTCAACGGACCTGCACTTCCTTGGGTAGTTAAGGCCTTGGACGTTCCATGTGAGGATCCTGAGTTCACTCTCATCATCTGACCCCATTGGGTTCAATGGTAAGTTCAGCTATAGGTGCTTCCCTTCTGGGGACCATACATGTCGCTCTCTGATAAATCCGCTGATTTTGTGTGTTTAGTGTAGCTATCGGTGTCAATGTGTTGTATATCTTAGCTAAATGCAGGAGATGAGGTAAACCCATACCCCCGCTCTCCGGTCTAACTCCCTGCCCCCCCCCAACTTGCCAAATGGTAGGACTGAACGCATCCTACCTAACAGGGCAACTGGTGGTGCTCCGGCACCGAGCAACCAAGATCAGCCGGGCCCAACCCAGCTCGGAGCGGAACAACGACATCCCTGCTTACGCAGGTGGGGGGGGGGGTTGCATCAAATGACTGGTGTTTTTTTCAAAGGGGGAGCCCCACTTTTTTTTCTCACCAAACTGCAGTTCCCCTCCACCCCTTGCCTTCACCCATCCTGGGGCACAGTACCACTAGAACCTTTAGAGTGTAGGGATAACATATGTGGGTGTGCTCCCCAAGACTCCCTCGTGTAATTCTTTAGCCTCTGGGGCGCAGACAGTGCTTGAGGTGATCAGTCAGGCTTGGGGGCCTTCCGAGGGGGGCCGCGGACCCTGCCTCTTTGGCTGACCCGCGTCCATGACGTTCCCGTCTGTTTCTTGGAGGGACTCTGAGCGATCTCCTTGGCCTCAGAGGCTTCACCTCCCCCAGGGATTCCCAAAAAACATTCAGCCTCCCTCAGCGAGTGGATTTGCTGCTGGGCACCCTCAGAGGTAAATTTCACTGATGTTGGGAATCCCCAGTGGTATGGGATAACCTTTCCACACAGCCATTCCGTTAAGACTTTGAGCAACTTCCGTTTCTGAAGGGTGACATTCGCTAGATCTTGGTAGAGCAGGACGGTCGATCCTCTAAAGTTGATTTGTGGCATCGATCGAGCTTCTTTCATGATCTCCTCCATGACTTTGAAGAAGTGGATCCTAGCCAGGACTTCCGGTGGAGAGGAGGTAGACTGCCTCTGGACTATTCTGTGGACACGGTTTAATTCAAGTGGGGCATCGTCTGGGAGAGTTATGATGAATCTGAGGAAGTCCGATACATACCTCCCGAGGTCTGGTTCCAGGACAGTGGTTGGGATGCCCCTGAGGTGGATGTTATTGCGCCTCAACCTATTTTCTGAGTCCTCTGTTTCACTTCCATCAGTTCGCACCTTGCTTCCAGGGCGTTGATCCTGTTCTGCCAATGCTCCCACTCAAATTTCTGGTCACACCACTCATTTTCCAGCTCTGCAGTGCGAGATTCTACCTCAGCCACTCTTTTGTCAAGGAGGCTGATTTTCTTTGAGACCTCTTCAGTGCCCTTCTGGATCTCCTTAGTCAGTGCCTCAAGAAGGGCTTTTAAGTCTGGTTTTGTGGCGGACTGGTCTGCGGCTACGGTTGACAGGCTGGGGCCATTTCCGGATGATGAATCACCTAGCATGTAGCTCTTCTTTGCCTTTTCTGATGTGGCCTCACTCATCAGCACTGCTATGTCTGCCTGCTTGGTCGTTTTGCCACTTTTTGCCATTGTGGCCTGGTGGGAGAAGATGACTAGGAGTGTGGTGGACCTTCCTATGTCTCGACCGTTCCTTTTCCGATGCAATATTGTGCGGCGGTAGTTGGAGAGTCCCGAGTAACTTCGGAAGGGGGGCCCACAGGCCCATGCTGCAGGGGAGCTTCTTGAGCACTGGCGTGCCACAGGGAGCAACTGTAAAGAGATTATCTGCGAGGGACCCCTGCCTCTAGGCCTTGCATGGCCACAGGCCCCAGAACACAAAAACCACACCATCTAGTGATGTGGCCAATGGGTCACTTGACTCACTTATGTCCCTTTGGGACCCATAAACACAGGGGCCCTGGCTGGACTCAGTCCTGGCGCCTTTGGCGCCAGGCTCATATAGAGATGTGAGCAAGAACACTTTATTTCAGTGCAGGAGTGCTTTTATTTTACAAGAACCTTCCAGGAGCTGAAAGCCTTCATTCCAGAGAACATCCTCATGTGCTGACTCATCGGGTGTGGCATGCAGGCTGAACCTGGTGGGCGTGGCTTCAGAAGCTCACCTATATAAGCTGCTCCATCCTTAAGGCCGGTGCTTCGCATTACTGTGCACTCGCGTCCAACGTGACGCTCACTGCCGCTTGGACCAGTTTACTTACCTTTGAAACCAGGCGTCCTCCGGCATACTCACCTCCAGGAAACTGGTGCTTCATCGCTTCATCTGCGGACTCCTCTCCTGACATCCAGTGATCTTGATCCCGACGCCGGAGCACCGGACTCCACATCCACGGAGTTGGACCCTGTGAAGAAGAAGAAAGATGAGGTTAGAACATCCGTCCTAGGGCCGCGCAGCATTTGAACCCCGCGTGCCCCATAGTTAACAACTTACAGCTACTACCGCTGCCGCTCCGTTCCTCATTTCCTCCAGCTGCCGCCTCGAACTCCGCAGCTCTGCCAGGCCGGCAACATCACCTGCAAGGGAAGAAAGCAAAAGAGCAAACATCAAAAGTAGAAGGGACAGCAATACAAGACAACAAACTTTAAAATATAACAAAAACAGACGAGGAAAGACAACGGCAAACAAACACTTACCTGAAGTATAGTGGCTTAGTCGCAGCCGGACTGGACTGCCACGTGCAAGGGACCAGTGAAGGAACTCTGTCCAGATCATGCAAGCAACCCTGCCAGAAGCCTGTGGATAACTATGCCAACTCCCCCCTTTTTAACTGTCCCTGATGCCCAGTGAACTTGACCAATGCATGCCCCTCTTATCGCCCGCTCCTCTCTGTGTATAAGGTGTGTCTCCTGCAGGAAGAGCACATCAAGGTGTGCCTTGCGGAATTCCGTTGAGACTGATCTCTTGGTTGGGGAGTGGAGCCCTTTTATGTTCAGCGTCCCCACCAACTGACCTCTTGCAACCTCACCCCTTCCCATTGTTGGGGCCCATCATCAACTTGACAAGTGACTCCCTTCTCTCGTATTCATCGTCAACATGGGAGTAATATTTCCTTCTTGCACTGTCTCTGTCCAAAGAGTCGTAACCTTCATGCAACCCCCCGCAACTTTTTAACTAAAAACAACTGTTTGAGTTTAACCATAATCTTGAAGACACCCTCCTTCATCCGGAGTGTCACCTTGGAGCGAAGCGTTCTGCCTCCCTCCCGCCGATCATTGGTTATCTTGCGAGTGCTCGCCCGGTGTTGAAACCAATGTTCATGTATTCTGTTCCCTAGGATCTTGCTCAGGTCTGTCGTCCTGTGTGGCAGGCTGCTTGCGGGGTGAGGGTCCATTGAGCCTCATATACTGCCTCCCTGTCTGTCTGTCCTCTCCTTCTCCTCTCTGGACCCGGAACTGTTCTTGACCCCTTCCCACTCGTGGATGGGCCCCTTGGGCTCCCTGTCTCCGCACCCAGGTCTGCTGTCAGATGGCTAAGGGTCTGTTCAGCTTCTTCTGCCGAGGTTAGGTGGTATTCCACTCTCTCCACTTCAAATTCCAATGAAAACTGGTAGCCCCATTGGTATCTGTTCGCCTTGTCGCGCAGCCATATGGTGAGACGGTCTACGGGCTCTGCGCCTGGTCAGGACGAGGTTTGAGAGGTCCTGGTATATTGTTACTTTGGAGCCCTCACATTCTATTTCTCTCAGCTGTTTGGCTTTGTTCAGAATTTCGCACCTCCCTGTATATCTGAGGAATTTAACCGCTATCGGGCGGGGGCCATTTCTGTAAGGTCTGCCACCTCTATGCACTCTTTCGATCTGCACGGTCTTGCCCCACTTCTGCCTCGAACAGTTGGTTCACTAGCATCCTGACTTTTTCCTCCACCTACCCTGGGGTCTCCCTCGCTGTTTCTGTAAGTCTAAGTATCCGCAGGTTGTTACGCCTTTCCCTGTTCTCTGAATCATCCATTTTGAGCATAACCTCCTCTTCAGAGTTCTATTTCTGACATTCTTGCATCCAACTTCATCTCAACCATGTCAGCATTCAGTTGGTTGTGCTCCAGGTTCTCAACTTTATTTTCAATTGTGGACATTCTCCCCATCAAGTCTGTTACTGAAGCCTGTATATCCCCCGCTAAGGGCTTTAATCTCTGCCAGTATGTGCCATATGTCCTGCTTGGTAGAGAGTCTAGCATATCCATGTCGGCGGGCAGCTACTTCGTGGTTTCGCCAACTTTCTTTGCCATTGACCCTTTCTCCCCTGGGAGTCTCTCCACTTCTCTATGGGCTTCGATTCAGCCCGCTGCGCGTATGAGTCTCCTGGCTCTCTGCTTCTGACTGCGCTCTCCTGTCCCTAGGCGCTAGTTCTCGCTGTTACCACTGTACCACAGTGTTGCTTCTAGTGGCATGGATCAACTCGGTTTAGTCTCTGTTTGGCACTCCGATGGTGATGGCAACCTCTGTAATCTCAGAGGGTTGTTTATTTCTCCTTTCCCTAGCTTCCCCCTTCTCTCAGGGTATATTCGTGCCCTTTGCCAGCCAGTGCTCTTTGGGGTGGCTTTTCATTCCTCCTCTCGCACCCGGAGGAGCTGGTGTGCAAATAGTACCTCTTGTATCACCTTTTTTTGCGCTGTCCCTCTTTTTAAGGTATGGAGAGGGTCCTCCACAATATCTGTGGTCTTACACCCCTATTGCCCCCGTACGGTGCTGTCCACTTTTTTTAATTAATTAAATTATTTTTCCCTGTTGTGGGCCCTTGCAGGCTGTAGCTGTAGAAAGTGGGCTGCTCAGGGTTATCGGAGCTGTGTGTGTGGTCTCTCTCTGTTTACCCCTGCACTGAGTCCATCTGATACTATTCAGGCTTACTCTGCATCAGCCTGTGTCCATTGTGAGGCACTACGATCCTGCCATGAACCCAACCTCTCATACAGCCCTGGTGGGGTGGCTGCAGGACCCGCACACCTCCAGTGGATGTGTTCCGTCTGCACACCGACTACGCCTCTGGGCCTCACTCGGCACCTATCTGCCATTCACTGGTGCTCCTCTTCTCAAGCCTGTCTCAATGCTTTAATGACCTCTCCACCAGTGCTTTTGCATTCACACTTTAGTGTCCTCTGCCGTGCCACACTCTCCACACGTCCCCTCTGTTATTTCGGCTGCGCTGGGGGCTTCCGTGTGAGTCTTAACCCCTTACACAGGGACCCTTCTTCCCCTGTTCTCCCCCTAAGATGGTGGTGCGATCAAGTGTCCTTCAGAGCGCTGGGGGGGGGTCGATGGGTGGGGGGCTGGAGGGGGTTGGACGTACCTGCAGCCCTGATTTCGGGCAGGCTGTTCTCCTCTTGCACCGAGCCGTCCCCGGGCGTCTCCACTCTCCCCAGGACTGGGTGCCCAGGGCTCGGTGCTCTCCAGGCTCTGCCCGGAGGTCGCACACTCCTCTGCTGCTCCGGGCTCGCTCCGTTGCGGGCTCCGGCAGTCTCCGCTCCTCTGGGCCTCAGTAGTGCCGCAGTCTGGTTATGCCCCTGCTGCGTGTGCGTATGTTGGGGACGGGCTCAGCCTGTCAGTCCCAGGTTCCCGAGGTCTCCGATCTGCTCCTTTTCTCACTGCTCAGCAGCACCTCAGGGCCGCGGACCTCTTTGCTTCCTTGGCTACGCCGCCTGGGGTTCCACTGTTCTCCTGCTCAGTCTTGCCCTCTGCTGCTTTCACGCTGCGTCTTTACAGGCTCCCACGTTACCCTCTGCCATCAGCTCTCGATGGGGCTACTGATTTTTTACTTTTCGGGCGAACTGCGCAATCTCTTCGCATTTGCTGCCTGAGGGAGTGGGAGCTGTGAAGCTAAGCAGCCATCTTGTCCCCCGCCCCCTGGTGGTCTCTTCTGGGACTTCTAAAGTCAGTGTGATCAGTGAATGATCTAATAAGGTCTTGGGAAGTATTGTAGTCTTTGCAGCCCATCCCAGCACTCTCTGAGAGATCAGCCAGAGGTCTATCCTAGAGTGCATATCGTGTACTGTCGAATAGTAGGTGTAAGCCCTCTGTGTTCCATGCATCGTATGCCAGGCGTCCCTCGGTCCCAGATCCACGATGTGTGTATTGTACAGGCTGCTCCAGTTAGGGGTTTGGGAATGATGGATGTCCTGTCTAGATCCACATCAAGTATGGTGTTGAAATCACCTCCACATATTACTTGGGCAGTCGGGTATCGGGCGCATTTCAGAAAGACCTCCTGATAATAATCTGGGTCATCGATATTAGGGCCATATACATTGAGCAGTAGTATTTATGCGCTACCCAGCTTGCCCTGTACTACCACATATCTGCCGCCTGGGTCACTCTCCGTACTGTAGTGGCTGAATGGTAGTGATCTATGTATTAATATAATGACTCCCTGGGCTCTGGTGGAGTAGGATGTGTAGTATCTGTGTTCCCCCCCCTCTCACCCTGGCGCAAATTTACAGGCTTGTTGCTCCAATAAATGTGTTTCCTGTAGGTATTGGATCTGTGCCCCCTGTCTGTTCACGTTTGCCATTACTTTTCTCATCTTTACTGGCATGCCCAGCCCCCTCACGTTCCAGCTCAACAATTTAATTTCGGCTACCTTTCCATTAGCCATCATTTATCAGGTGTGCACATTTCTTTCCCACACACCACATTTTTCTGTTATCATTGTAGTAATTTATAGCTTGCTGTCTGTGTAGTGTTTTAACATTAACTCCCCAACATTCCCCTCTGTCCTCCTCGCCCATAGTTCCCCAAACTTCAACTATGCTTAACCCAACACTCCCCCCACTTCCCTCCTCCCTAACCCAGTTCACTAAACTATGCACTCGCATTGGGGGGTTGCCGCCTCAGTGGTGGCCAGGGTGCGGGCGACAAGGCGGTAACTTATCTACCCTGGTTTCGAACCATGTGTTAGGTTACCAGTATACATAATGAATTCCGCTGGTATACTTTGTACTTATTGTCTTTTTACGAGTTATCAATTGATAGGCGGCATTTTCTAGTGTTTGTCATTTTCTTTGCCGATCGGGGGCAGTCTCCAGACCTATTGATGCAATCCCGCCTGTTATCAAATTTGTGCGATATCATTTGTTTCCATCGTCAAGTCCTGGTGTTGGTTTGTCGGGTAGCGGTATGTTTGTCTCGTCAAAAGCGATTGTCTCTTCCGGCAATGTAAAAAAGTACGGCTTGTTGTTGTGTTGTATTGCATCTGCAGCCTAGCTGTATAGAGCATAACGTAGGGCACCTTCCGCTCTCTCAGCATATTTTTAACTCCCGTAACCGTTCTTCTTGTAGTCAGGGAATATACATATTACGCTGGATCCTTTCTTTAGCTCTTGTTTGTCCCTTGCACCTCTTAATACCAGGTCCCTGTAGTTAGTAAATCTTGCTATAATCAGTCTAGGATAAGCGCCTGGTTTAGGACGTGGGGCCAATGATCTATGCACGCGCTCGACCACAAATATTGCTGACCAGTCTGGGTCTCCTAGTAGTTTCCTCAGCAGTTCTTCCACTGCTAGTTCTATCGCCCACAATTCGTATGTTTTTGCGGCGCAACCTCGCTTCCAAATCCTCACATTTTAGTTTGACCGTGCCCAGATCTTTGACCATATTGGTGGCAGTGGTCTACAATGTCTCTAGTGTGTCTTTGGTCATGGTGATTCTTGTCTCTGCCTCTGTTATCTGCTTCGTGGCTTTCTCGAGTTGGTTACGGATCGTTGTGATGTTGGTGGGGATGCCCTTGAGCTTGTCTTTTATGGCTTGCGAAGCGTTGTTGCATTGAGTTAAAAAACCCTTGCAGATCCATGACCACTGATGTCGGTGTATGGGGCTCCTCTGGGCAGGTTGCACCCTTTTCTCCCATTGCAGTTCTCCTGGGGGTCGATTTCAGGAATTTGTCCATAGCCCCACTTCTTTTGGAGTGGGCCCGTTGAGGCATTCTACAGGACACTGAAGATGTGTTCCGTATATAGAAGTTGTGTTTCATAGTCGCTAGTATTTCAGTTGCGTAGTCTGTGTCCGGGGGACACATGGTCCGTTTTGGTCCTTCACTCAGTGGGTGCCCATGTACGCTGGGGGAATCTGTAATTCCCTCTGTTCCTTGGCAGCAAGGTAACCCGTTGTTCCTTCCTTGTAGTTCCCCACCTGCGCTACTAGTCGTGGTATGCCAGCAGCTTGCGAAGTTCTTGTTTGGTGCAGTGTCAGGCCAAAGTGACCTTCAATTGACGTTGTTGATGTGGCTGAAATGTGGCACTTAGTGTGCGCCCTCCCGGTTTACATTGCTAGCGCGGTGGAAGCTTGTCTTCTTCGTGTGGGTTCTCCGGTCTCTGGGTCCCTGCTGTGTTCTCCTAGGTATCTCTAGCGTTTGCTGTCTGCTGTCGGAGTGGATGTTCCTGGAGAGGCAAAGGGGGTGGCACCAAATTCCGTTTTGTCTAATCAGCATTGCTCTGTACTACACTTAGTAGTAGGCTGCCATGCAGTCTTAAATTGGGCTGGTTTGCTCTCAGATATCCCATACAGTGGTGGGCACTCGTCCGTATCTGGTACAGTGTGTTGAACCGTGCCAGCGGTGACTGGGCAAAGAATATTCCATCCGACTCCAATTACTTTGTGACAGCGTTTGCTGGAAGATCTTGCCACTGCTTCTGTTTTGCAGTCTGACCTGCGTAGTGTACACTTGTGTCACCTCGCTGTCTGCTTAGCTAGCATCCTGTTCAGCTTCAGTGATTGCAGTTCTGCTCTTGGAATGTATTTAATGCGCTACTTCTTGTGGCACGATTATGATGCGGGTTGTTGCCCTGTTTGCAGGCTCCGTCTGCACCCCCTTTGTATAGGAAGCCTGCCGTTGTTGTACAGCGCCACCTTCATCAGCGGTTTGCACTGTCTCTGGAGGGGGGGGGGTGGTCAGTGCTGTGACCGGTGGCGGTACCGCCAAGGGAATGAGGGGAGTCTGGCAATGAAGCCATTGTGCGTTGAAGATCTCCGTTGTTGCTCCCCCCAGCGTGTTGAGCACCATGCGCGCAGTGCTGTTCCCAGTTTGTCCTGTATGTCGGTTGCCACGGCGGGGTACCGTATGTCCAAGGTGCTGGCGGTCTGTTTGTCCTTTGAGCAATGCGGAGCTGGGGTTTGTGTCTGTACGCCCCCGAAGGTGTGACTATGCCCCTATATATTCAGCCCCACCCGTGGGTATGGGCTCTTCTCCCCGCTGCCCTTACTCACTGCCTTATGCTGTCCGCCTAGTTGGAGGCCCGTCTTCGGGTGAGGGGCCGGTGAGACCGCCATTGTCCCGCTGCTTTGGGATTTCGGTCAGCCGAAATCTGTTGCTGCACGTTCTCAGCTTCAGTAAGCAGGCCGGCTTCTCACTGGCTTTTTTCTTCCACGCCAGATCGGGTGATTGACACGTTCCAACGAAGCATTCAGTCGCGTGGATGCTGGGCGAAGGGCCTCGACCGAGGCTTCTGAGCACTGCAGGTGGGTTATACGCGGCCTCCCAGCAGGAGGCGGCCGCGTGGGCGCCAATCGCTCCTCCCCGCAGGCTGTCTCACGCCGTGCAGAAAACTGTCCACAACTCGAGTTTCCTTGGGCCAATTTTCACGATTTTTTAACTTCGCATTCACTGGTCCTTTTAACGCCTATATAAGCAATTTGGTCAAAAACTTGGCATTATTTATAGAGTTTCGTACCCAGAGACCCTGGATCTCCAGTGGAGCTCACGCACGAGGCTGCATTCGGCGACGTGCGCAACAGTGCCCCTTAACAGAATATTTTTGGCATAAAGAAGCTATGCCCATGTTTTAACATGATTATTCTCAAGAATGTCCTGCAAACCTCCCTTATACACCGATAGTTATTTAGTTTGTTTTTTCAAACTAGTTTTGCACACCTTTTATTTCGGTATCTCGTAGTGCCCCCAAATTTCAAACGAATACAAGACAGCTGATTATGTTTGAGCTATGTAAACCTCTAGTGTTGAATTGAGTATAGAACCCCCACATTTTTTGAGAAATGGAAGAGTGCCCCGTTGTGGTCCTGTTCATGGTGACTAAGTTTCTGAATATGGGAACTCCAAGATCCATTTTTATTCAAACGTACACCCGGGTAATAATAAAAAACATTTTCTATTTTTACTCCATTGAGTTCTAAATTAATACAAGGTAATTTATTTGTTTTTTCTGTGGCATATCATATTCTTGGTTTTGCTTAAGGGTGCAAATTCAGCAAACTTCTTTCTTATGCCCTGCAGCATTGTAGGTAATAGAACTGCATCGTCTGAAAACAGTAAGATATTCGCATGTTTTTTATTTGATAGTGGCAGATCTGTTTGTAAAAGAGATTTGGCAAGGCTGTTAATAAATAAAGTAAATACGTATGGGGCCATTGCGCATCCCTGTCTTACCCCCTTACAAACCACTAGATGCTCTGTCAGTTCCTCTTGATGGCCCCACCTGACAGTAGCATTATTGTTAGTGTAAAGTGCCTTGATACAGCTAAGCGGCTGAGGCACAAGTCCAAGGTCAGATAGGGACAACCACAGCAACCTTCAATTAACATTATTGAATAACGCTTTAAATTCGACGAAGACCAAGGATAGGGGCATATCCTTCTGAACATTATATTTGTGTACAATTGAGGAAAGCCTAAAGGCCTGCTCTAGAGTGCCCACCCCCTTGCAGATCCTGCCTGTACGTGATGCAATAGGTTATGTTCTTTGATCTGGTAAAGTAAGCGGTTAGCCAGCGCCTTTGCATATACCTTGCCAAGGCTATCTTACTTCTAAAGTAAAAGTAGCCATCAACAGAGGCATTCCTATCATACTATCCCTAACCTACATATACATGTATCCATACTGCCCTTCCTTCTGTGTCCATGATATAAAATATTTTTTTTTCCACCATCATTCTGGTTGCGTGAGTAAGAGCAGGAGAGATTCCAACAGAACTGAGTCTGACTTTATTCCCATAGCCACACCACAGTGACCTACGGTCAGGTCGTATCACTCAGAGAATGGTTGACATACTTATTGGAGCATGTGGGCCTCACTTCCCTTGCACTGCCCCATTCCATGGCAAAAACCCCTTTACATTTTTGCCCTCAGTTCAACAAGGTTACCCTGGTTCCATATACATAAGGTATGCAGTTGATGTCTACCTTGATCATGCTGAAAATTCCTGCACAGCGTGAAAGAAGTTTAAAGCAAGGACTTTAAAGAGTCTGCTGATCCGACGCGGTGTTGCATATGCCATAGAGGCAGATCAATCTCAGACCCTAGAGCAACGAGATGTGATCAAGGTGTAATCAGTGGGGGTACAGTCGCACTCCGGTGAGACGGAGCCAAACATATTTCAAATCATCAAACCCATATGGTTAAATTCCAGCCAGTACCCATCTCCATAGAGCTTAATAACAAACACACTCTCGGGAGCATTCCTTTGGTGTCCAAATGGCTGGAGGGCCTAATAAACCCACGGTACCCAGACCAGGGCCCTGGCTTGCATCCAAAATGAGTACCAAGGCCGATTTACCAGATGTCTGTCGCAAAGAAAATACTGCCAGCCTCGGTAGTCAAAGGTGCTGTCAGCAATGACACATGCAACACACACCCTCACACCTCCGAAAATGTCACGGTGCTCCTGCCGGCTGCTCGCAGCCGCCGCCATGTGTTTACGGGCAGCAAACACGTTAACCCAGGACACGTCTGGCGGTTGCCATGGCGCCTTGCTATCTTTGCGATCTCAAGTGCATCGTTTCCCGGAATGTGTCATGCCCCCATCCTGCTCACAATCTGTTGCCATGGAGACAACCTTCTGCGATCGGCGCCGTGAAACATGTCACGAAAGCGCCAGCCTGAAACGCTTAATAGTGATTACGCCGCATTAAGCAAGCACTTCTGATTGAAGTTCTTTCATTGCAAGTAGCTTTGTTCTACTGTCAACGCTGGTTTCCAACTCCGGTCTGGCTGCTATTGCTCTGGTAATTCCATTCTGTCTTTTTTTTCTTGGTATTCCCTCACTTACTGAATACTTGGCGTTTCAAACCTATTTTTGAATTACGGATTGATACTGGATTTTCCCTGATGCTTGCTGTTAACCTGATTTATTTTGGACTTGACTGTTTTCTTGGACTTCTTATGGATTACCCTTTGGTCCCTCCGAGTGCTTTGAACTTTGGACGCTTTGCAGTTGTCATTGCCTCATTGCTTTCCCTTAGTGCACCCTCATTCCGTTCGGGTGTCCGGTTCCCAACTAGCCAAATTAACTACCCCCCCCTTTTTCCCTAACTCCCTAAAACCTTTTGGAAGTTTGTCTACAACCCTAATCTCGATGTTCTATCAAAGAATATTTGCTATAAAGAGTTTTTTTACCACCTATACCTGCTCTTCCCTTTGATCACTATTCACTGCACCTCAGTTTAGTCTGGCCTTCATTACCCTTTCATACATACGTATACTTGTTGGAGTTCTATAGTAATACTCGCCTTCCTTTCTTTTTAGGCTAGTGAATACCGGGTGGTATTTTTGCTCTTCCAGGTGAAACCACCATCCTGTCCGTATCCGATTGGCTTGGACAGGGTGTTATTTCACAGGAAAGGTCGCCCTCCTTTGAGGAGGCCCGGACTGGGCTATAAAAATAGGATTTGGACCGGACTAATCACGCTTACAGTGAACTCTCAAGTATACCGGCTTACGTGAGTATGTTACAGAAAAGTAGGGTGCAGAAAAAAGAAAACCGGTTACAATAAAGCATGCTGTTGAAAAGGATACTACAAACAAAAACATAGTACAGAAAAATTGGCACTGAAAAACAATTTTAATATGCTGCTGAAAGAGCGCAAAAGACATTGTCAAACGAAAAAACCCTGATTCTGAAAAAAGCACATGCACTGAAATGGCCACGAAAAGTCAGGTTCCCCTTTGCCGAAACGGAAACCTGTCGAAAAGGCCATGACTATAACCCTGCAGCATGTTGTTATCTTGCATTTGTAAAGTCCCTTGTGCCATAGTTTATGGCGTTGAAGCGCTTTGCATATCAGAGAGGAAAAGGGGAGTATCATAGAACATTCAGTAGTGGTAGTGAGGAGCAAAGTGGGGTAGATGGTCGGGGTGAGGAATAGATGGGATACTCATGAAGGCATGAGAAAGAACGTATGGAGGAGCTATATGTACAATTGGATCACATTGATTGTAGGACTGCACTGTATTCTATGGGACGCAGTGCCGAGGGTTTGGTTCGTCAGGGGGTTATGTCCGGAATTTACTCACTGCATAGTGAGTCTGTGCATGTTGAGGAAATGCCCAAGAAAACAGATGGCAAATCCCTTCTACTATTTACTTCCCTAGTCCCCAACATCATTTGGGATGGGTTATCTATGCCAGAAATCCGAATTTGTGAAAAGCTCCCTGAAAAGCAACAAAAACCCCTAATTCTTTTGCTTTTCTCACTTAAGTCATGGTTACAAAAACCCCTAGGCCTCGGCGTGTATGCAAAGTGATAAAGGACACAAAGCCTGTCTATGGCTTAACTGTGGTCACACTTTTGAGCCCTCCATAATGTCATGGTGAGCCAAAGCATGTAGAAACAATGCTCAAGAAAACACAGGCTATCCTTAATTATACACAAATATACTGTTCAGAAGGATATGACCGTGTACTTGGTCTTCATCGATTTAAAGGAGTCATTCGATAATGTTAATCGAAGGTTGCTGTAGTTGTCCCTGGACTTGCACCTCAGCTGCTTAACTGTATCAAGGCACTTTACACTAACAATGCTGCTACTGTCGGGTAGGGCCATCAAAGGGACAAGGCCCCCCTACTTACTCCACATATCACCGAGGGTGGTATTCTGACCACAGCATCCCTCGGAGCAGAAGAACCTGTCTGGCCTTCTCAGAGAAGTGAATAGCTGTCTCAACCTGGGCTGCAGTTTGTGCCCTGTTAACAAAGGGCATCGTACAAATGTTTGGTCTAGTTAACAGCTTGGATATCCATGTCTACCTTCTGTTTTTTTTCTTTTTTGTGTGCATGTTTAGGGGGTTGCTACCTGTAGTATTATAGCTGCTTTAAAGGCGCTTGACAATTAGACATTTAAAGTAAAACGTTATGAAACTCCAACATAATATAGCATGACCTAACCAGCTAGTATAAAAGGAAACAGGAGTGATTGAGTACATGCAGTAGAACACAGGTAGACTCTAGTTAACATGTATTTAGCTTTGGCAAAAGAACACATTGATCCCAGCAGAACACCAGATCATACAACCTGTTGCTATAACCTACAACCTGACATGGAGTATCATAATATAACACATTATAGCATACCAAACCTAAGTGTAGCACTTCAAAACGGGGCAGGGCATAGATAATATAGCTTAGTGCAGGCACATAGAACAAAAAAATGCCATTGCTAGGCATCCCAATCAATTAATGATGCAATCAAGCAGAAACAGCATCACAAAGGGAGCATGTCACGCACGCACACAGCTCCAGAGTCACCTTTTTTGGATTAGAATTCTTCTGCTGCTCTTGGGGGATGGCTGCTCTTTTGTATGCAAAGGCCCTTGATCTTAAAAGGCAAGGAACTCTATGCCAACACTCTTCCTTCTCTCTGCCCTGGGGCAAATTGCTGTATTCAGGGATGTCTCCATGGGTCAAACATCAAAGGATTGGGATATTGTCCAGACTCCTTTTTTCAACTCTGTTAAGGCGACTATTGACCTCACACGCTGGAGACTAGACATTGGCTGAAGAAAACCTTTTCACATGCTTCTGCAAACGAAGACACTTGACTATGAGCAGTGGGAAGAGGAGGAGGACTATAGTTAAGAGGTTGTGGGGGATGACATATATTGCATTTATGACCCTAGTGATGAGAGTTCTTCATAGCATGTGCAGACTTTTGCTGGAGTGTTG
Source organism: Ambystoma mexicanum (assembly GCF_040938575.1). NCBI lineage: Eukaryota > Metazoa > Chordata > Amphibia > Caudata > Ambystomatidae > Ambystoma > Ambystoma mexicanum. The sequence continues at coordinate 900,538,174 of NC_090931.1, read as the reverse complement.
ACCAGTTTAAACCTACTTGTGTGAGAAAGAGAAGAAAGATATAAACGGCAGGCGGACAAGTAACATATGGGATAGGGCACTCCACCCAAAAAGCTTCTAAGAAAACCATAAAATATCTATGATGGTCCTGCAGAGGACATTGCCTCAGATAACGATGGTACTCTCAGGGGTTTTCCCCTCCTCAGAAAGACTCACAAGAATATCAAATGTCGTCACCAGTAGAAACAGAGCATCCAGCATATGAGTTTCCAAAAGAGGATCAATCTACCGATGAGTAACTACTGAATAGGGCCGCTGCATGTTTCAATAGAGCTATTTAAGAAGAGACCAAGGAAAGACTTCACGGAGGATGTACTTGAAGCTCCTAACAAGTGGCCCTATTTGTTTCACTGATGCAGCCAATTAAGTAAACTCAAAACCTCTATGGAAGCACTGCCAGCCAGCGAATGTAAGAATAGAAAAGAGGTGTAAAACCGTCCTCTTCTTATGAACTCATGCTTTTGGGCCACTTAATTACAGATTCATACTATGTGCACAAAGCAAATGGAATAGCTCTAGTTATTAGACATGACCCCTACAAGTGGGATGCACTACAGGACCTTCTCAATGACATGCTCTATTGCTTGCCAAAAAGTACAGACAGACGTATATCTTTTTTTATCACCAGTACACTAAAGGGCAAACCTTGGACGCGGGTAGGCAATGATTCACACATACACACGCAGTTAGAAGATAAGTTGGCTCTTATACAGCTATTTATTCATAAAAGGTAACCATACATGAATGAACTGCAACAGGAATGAATCACAGAAAAGACAGTAATCTAAAGAGAATACATCACCGTTGGTTCAACTTCATGAACATCTTCATCTTGCCAGAAGCGGCTAGAAAGCACCGAAAACAGCCAGGCACAGAGCAAAGCTTCCCCCTCCGACTGAGCCCATTGCTTTCTGTCTGACTTCTCCAGAGTACCGCATTAATACACTCCGCAAAGGCGGGGTGGCATTTTCTCGAACCTTCTGGCCTGAGCATCTGTGCATTCGTGGTTTACCGCTTGCCCCCAGCCGGAGTGATCTACGGTAACCTCAAGGGGCAGAGCCCGTCCCTTTCTCAAACCAGCAAAGAAAGCAACTCTGTAACTTGACAGTGTCCATGGCATCCTTCTCAGGTATCAACCTGCACCTGCGGATCGTTGTCTTCTCGTGCCCCATGTCCTTGAATGAGCAATGCAAAACAACATAAGCAACATAAGTAACGTTGAAAACCTGTTTTCCAGTAAATTAGTGCTAATGATGCTGAAAATCTGTGTACAGTTTACGGCAAGTGCAGTTTTCACGGAGGCATGGAGCAAATATCCATTATGGCTCAGAGTGCACCAAAATGCACTGCGCACCGGCGACAAATTTTAGCTTAGATATTGGACTACCAAAGCCCAGCGACATTGAAGTCAGTTTCTGAAACCACTGAACCATCATAACTAAGTTGGGAATGCATTCAATAAAAAAGCAACAATCAATTATAATAACTAGTATCACACAAATGCATCCAAAGGCATAACGCACGGTACCCCCAATATCAGGAATCCACAAAAACAGCCAGTCCCACCAATTCCCAGTATGATCTTGTGACACTTGGGATATGAAGTCTTTCAAACCTTGAACATGGCTTTAAATGGATTGTGAATGATTGCTCATATTAAAACACATACCTTCAACTGCGTTACAACCCAGGTTATGTTTCAGCAACAAATAATCAATGGCAGCTTGGTTTTGCAAAGCTACCTTTCTAAATATTTTGCTATCAAGAAGCAACTCCTCTAACGCCTGAGAAGTGTGAGTGAGTCCTTTCACTGCTAAACATGCTAATTTGATTAAAGATTTATAGCCCCCAGCAGCTAAACGCCAAAATCCCACTAATGAATAGGCCAGCGCTAATAGCTCGACCTCTGATAACAAATGCACATGTGAATCACAATTTGGGGATAGCCCTACAGATTCTTAAGTTGATCTTTTGCTTCGATATACTGCTGGGTGTAGAGGAAACATTAATCCTAATCGTGTTAAGGCACATAGACCTCCAGAAATGTTAGCTGGAATGTACGTGTATGTGATGTTGCCACATGAAAAAAGCCATCCCGTTGGAAGTTTCACATGATTCAGATGACTGGCAGCTACCACTGTGTAATCACAGGTCCTCTTGTTATTTGCATTAGTACATGTGCTTGGAACTCGTGCACACAATGTCCTCTCAAACAGTTTGATTTTTCTCTTTAGTTAGGTTCAGCTGTTGGCATTTGCCAATTTCTTTCAGTTCACAGGTCATACAATGGCAAACATCGCCTTGAGTAACATTGAAGGTTACAATTTGTATTTTGTTTCCTGGCAAAACTTGCAATACTCATAGATGGGAAAGGACTGCCGTACATCGGAATCCTGTACTGAAGAATCATTGTGCATGACTCGACAATTTGCCTCAGGATCGGAGCAGGCATTGCCACTGCTACTAAACAGGTAGTCAACAAAGCTTCTGCATGATGCACGTCAGTCAAGCAGAAATGTGAGATGTTTTAAACTTGCCATGCTACATATGCCCACCTGTTCTCCGTTTGGGCAATCATCCGTGAATATCTTCACCGCCCTAAAGACATCTCTTTCACAGCCGACATCAATGTTTGTGCTCGCACCTGACGTGTCTTTCGCATTCCACAAATCCCTTTCTTCGGTCTGGCTGGCTTTTTGGCATCAGCATCTGGCTGCTTTTGGATTTCTCCTCCTGATCACACTCTCAAAGCTCACTGGCACAGATGTGACATTTTGCATTGGTTGCAGCATGCCGTTTGACTCTCCCGAAAGCAGTCAATTTAGTCCCACAATTACTTCAGCCAGACACAGGATCTACAAGGCAACCCCAGAAAAGAGAGATCTGTGTTGATAATCACTCTCTTAAATAACATCTCTGAAATAACATTTGTCTACAGGCACATAACTCAGTTTTTTCTTGCCATGTTCCATCACTAAGACTTCTTGGTCCTTGCCTGACGCGATGACCTCTGCAAGTACCGGTGGGCCACTTGGTCTTTCGACCCACATTTTGGGACCAGGTTTCATGCTGTCTGAGGAGCCGAAACCAAGATCCCAACAAGTAGTTACCTCTGTGGGGGTCTCCCCCTTTGTGATCATGGACAACTTGACTGGTACAATAATCAATTTGGCTACTCGATCTCCCTTACGAATCGGTGACGCTTGGTTTCCACTGTTCATTAAAACTTTGATTTCTCCTTGGTAATCTGCATCTATGACCCCTCTTAGCACTTGAATGCCTTTCAATGCTAATCCAGATCTAGGGGCAATCCACCCCATATGTTGTGGTGGAATCTGTACTCCAAACCTGGTTTCAATCACAATCATCCCTCCTGGTTCTAACCTGATCTATTCATGAGAATGTAAGTCTACGCCTGCTGATTCTGGGGTTGCTTGGTAGGGAGCTAAAGAACCCGGTGTAATTTCCCAGTACATTAAAGTCTCTCTAGCAGGAGTCATTAATCGCAGCAATGGGGTCTCATGGTTATTCACTGACTGGCCTATTATTCAACACCTGTATCAAACACACCAGCCTGCTAAACTGCCATTACCAGATTTGCGCAGCTGCTCTTTCAACAACCGATTCATTCTCTCAATCAAACCTGATGCCTCTGGGTGGTATGGGACTTGGCACACCCACTCAGTGCTCTTTTCCTGACAATATTCCTGAATCAATTTGCCTTTAAAGTGTGACACGTTGTCACTCTGAATTTGCAAGGGTACACCGTAATGCAGTGTGATCTGTTACAACAACTTAATGGTGTTCAGTTGTGTAGTATGTTTACAGGGCAATGCCATCACAATATTCAAAGTATGTATCCACAATGGTGTATGCATATTGACAACCTTTGCTGATTGGTATAGGACCGATATAATCGATCTGCCATATTTGACCTGGTAACTTTACTCTTCGCAACTTACCCTGGACAATTTCCCAGATCCAACAAGGAATTATCAATATCATCCAAGGCTACAATGTCTTGGCTCAGTCCCGTTGTCGATATTAATTGTGAGGCTTATATGATCGACAAGTAGGGGCACTCTTGCAACAGGCTCTGGATGAAAAAACGAGGTGATTGTCCCCTTTTGTTTTACAGAGGGAGTTGTTCACCCTTCTGGTGGTGCTGTCAAAGTTTTAGATAAATCTTTTGATGTTCGAGATACTGTATTCTTCGATCCCACCACCCCTTCCCTCGTATTGTATCTAGAGGTCTTTGTTCTCTTTTTGTTCGGCATTATATAAGTCTGTCAATTCCAACAAAGAAAAACCAGGAGGAAAAAATATATAGAGTGAGTGCGCCTGCTGCAGCTTGAACCACATACTTAAAATACCAGCAGAGACTTCGACTAGCAGCCGGCATGCGGGACAGCGAGGCAGCACTCGCTCTCAGCACTCCTTCAAATGTGAGCGCATAACCCTAGTTCTATCAGCTTTTGACACCATCTGGGCTCTTTCATATAAGCCAGTGTTATCTGTGATGTCATCCTGTCGTTACTCAATTAGTCAAGCTATCTACATGCCTTAAAGATATCAAAATGCTTTGAGGCAGGCAAGAGAATTAGCGATGTGACGACTTACGCCCCCCTCTGCTGCTTTAAGAAAGCGAGAGCCTAGATCCTGATTGCATATGCCAAAAGGGAAACGTATCAGAAGCGAGAGGTGAGAAAGTTAGCATTCCAACAAGCCAGGCGAGAGGCTCCCATTGCAAAGACATGCACAATGCGTCCTAAAGTGTCTGCCTCGCATAGGTAAGAAACATGGTTTAAACATGGAAGGTTGCAGGGCCTAGTTACTATAATATTGCAGTGCTAGGCACAAGGAGTACTTACTATGTTCATTTCCCAATTTTCCTCCACAGTCCCCTCCTATGAGACCTTCACCCTAGTCTCATTACCATCATCTTTAGAGGAACAAACCTCACATTCGAGCAGGTCATAACAGTTTAGATCTTCTTCATTATGACAGTAAAGCACTTGAACAGGTTGTAACACTTCAGAGCAGGTGTTACATAACCAATGGTAAAGGCTTTTGCCCACCATTGACAGACAAGACGGCCCCAAGATTATGACAACTATGAGCAGGATCTGTTCGATAGATGCCCCCAAGGATCCCAGTTGTCCCTCAATCCATGTCCCAAAGGACCAGGCTGCCTCCAACCTCCAACATTGTGCCGAATATGAGTAATGTCAGAGATATTGCTTGCGTAATCTGGTGTAAAAGTGCACCACTCGCTCTTTACAACTGCACAGACGCCTCCCTATGAGGTCAGAACCATGTCTAACGCTATGCGCTTCTGAAGAGCCATGCTTCAGAGGGCCACCTGTTACCGAGACAACCTAGACAAGGCGATGGCTGTAGCATTGGCAATGTCCTCTACCAACTGTGAGAGCTGTGTTAGCTGATTTCTATTTATTTTTATCCCCAGTGCTGGTATCCGCTAACCGTGCCCTGCAACAAAGTCCTCCCATGAAAAGGTTTGTGTAGGACGAGCCAGTGCAGGAATGTAGAGGTGCGACAAACTGCAGGCAGAACAAATCCCATGTAGTAACTCGCTCCCTAATTGATGGGTAACCACGGGTATGCTTTATCTCCACAGATGAAATACGTTCCCGGGATAAGTAGCATATCCAGCCCGGTAAAATGTGAAATTCCGGTGAAAGACAAATGTAACATTATTAATTACCACACTAATTTTAGTGGACAGGTAATATTGGCACCTGCTGGTTCCCATGAACACAGACCCTTGGTTAGTATAACACAAGAGACCCAATGCTGGAGATTATAGGTGAAGGGCAGGGATTTTCCAAGATATAGCAGGTTCTGCTCAGGGAAGTTTGGGTGCCCTGTGAATCCCAACTAGGACTGATTGTCCCTATAATCCTGTTTAAAGTCGAAGCGTAGCTGACTGGTGTCACCCTCAGGAGTTGCACAAAAGCAATAGTGTTCAGAGTAAAGATGGGTCCATCTATTTGTATTTGTGAGCTCATTTTTTTCATTCTTCATCCATGCCATTTACCCTCTCTTCACATGCAATGGTTTGCCAAATCCCTATAGCACATAGGTCCCCATTTCTTGCTTGCTTCCCTGGTACCCTATGCCCTCTTGCGAGTCTGCTGCCTGATTTTGTGAGGGAGACATCAGATATTTTGCCAAAGGCACATTGGGAGCAGCAAATGCAGGCCCACTGTGTGGTTTCTAGTCCTATAAAAGATTTTCTTTTTGCTGCTTTCCTCCCATAGATTTTTATGGGACACCCTTTCTTTTTGCTTTGTTTTCGATTTCTGACCGGATTTATTGGAGGTAAGCAAAGCCTTTTGCTTTACTTCCCTTGGCCTCATTTTTATTGGGAGAATGATCAGTCAATAAGACTACCAGTGCTTAGAAACTCTTTCTTTATAGATTGTTTGTATTTTTAAAAGTGCACACTTCACCCTAAAGTGAACTGTGGTTAGGATACTTTGTATCCTTATCTTTTTACTTTGTAACTTTTGGGTTACAGATACAATGTGTCCAGGATGGGCTGATGGCAGCGGATATTTTCCTACTGTGTTTTGAACTTTTGACTCGTGTGCGTGTGCAATTACTGCAAATGGCTACTAAGAGTAGCTAGCACTCTGATGGCCATCTCACAATATTTTTGACTGTCGTTTGGCCATATTGTGTTTGAGCTCCCTTGTAGTCCATCTTATTTGTTCGTTGGAGGTTTCCTGAGGTCGCCTGCTTGCAGAAGCACTCATCTTTTCTTCACAAGGGTATTCATCTGGAAGGTGCCTGAAACAGAGATGCATGCACTGCGAATGACGGAAACCAAATCCTGCGTCCAAAATTGATCTCTGCATCGCGACCCGTGGGCCTCCCTCGACCGGACAAGGCACAGAAGAGTGTCTCCCCATTGGAATCTGTAACTTTAGAAGTGGTCTCTGGAGAAATCCTTCTTATGGGGGTAAGTTAAAATACTGGTTTCTTTTCCCTCCTGTCCTCCATAGGGTTTTTTTTTTTTAAATGTGTTTATTTATAGCAAGGCAGTATAGGTTACAAACAGTATCGGGTGGCAGTATAACATTGCAAAGAAAAGATTCTGGCTTTGTGTCCCTTTCCCCCATCATTCCGGTTTTCCCGGGCCAGAGATTCAGTCTATCACCCCCGCCTGGTGTGTACTCTCCAGGTCCCCCAGGGCCCAACGGGCGTTGATTGGCTTGAACGTCATTGCAGGAAATCGCTGATCATAGTCCAGCACTGGAGCCCATACATTCTGGAAGCGGTGCAGAGTCCCCGCTCTGCAGCGGTGACCTTTTCCGCTATTAAAATGTCCCACAATTTTCCCCACCAGTGGGCCAGGCAAGGGCCGTCTTGCGACTTCCAGAAACGGGCCAGAACTGTCTTGCCCGCCAAGAGGCATTGTGTGAGGAGCTTAGCCCTGTTGCCGGAGCGGGGGTAGATTCCGGGGACCGGGATCCCCAGTAGGACTGTCTCAGGGTCCAGTGGGAGGGCGGAGCCGGTGACTTGCTCGATGACTGAGAGACACCTGGTCCAGAATTGCTGGATCTTGGGGCATGTCCACCACATGTGGAAGTAAGAGCCTGGTTGACTGCAGCCTCTCCAGCAGGCGGGGTCCATTTGCGGATTCATGTGGTGGAGTCTGAGAGGGGGGTAATACCAGCGCAAGGTAAGTTTATATGCACATTCTTTGTTGGTGACGCAGGTGGAGGAGGAGTGGGTGCGGGACCATATGTCTACCCAGGTTTGGTCATCGAACGGATGGCCTAGGTCCGCCTCCCACTGAGCCATAGATCGAGTTTTTGCCGCCAGAAAGTCCCCCGAGAAGCATCTATATATGGCTGAAGTTCTTCCTCTAGCCGGCAGATCCGCGAGGGTTAGCTCCAGTGGAGTCGGGGGGCGGGTTGCCGCCTGGAGGGTCTGGGGGTGTGAACACCAGTGGCGGAGCTGGCAGTATGTGAACCTGTCCCTCTCTTGAAGCCGAAAAGTTTCCTTGCACTGTTCGAAGGTCCGGGGTCCGCCTTCGGAGTACATCTGCCCCAGGGTTTCAAGGCCCCCGTCTATCCAATTCTGGAAGTTGCGGGGGAGAGATCCCGGGGAGAAGTCGGGATTGTGAAAGATCGGTGAAAGGGGGCCTCGGCCCCTCGGGATTCCCTTCTGCTTTAGAGCCCAATCCCAGGAGCTTAGGGTCTGCTTTCTTGTCAGTAGGATGTCCTTCCAGCGCGCCCTGAGAGGGGGTTGGATGTGAGGGAGGAACCGGAGGGGGAGCGGGAGCTGGGCTTGCTCCAGTTCCACCCATCTGGGGCGGGCTGTGCTCGACTGCCAGGCGTGTAGGTGTGACAGTTGCGCCGCTGCCCTATAGGCCTGCAGGTCCGGGACCCCCAGGCCTCCCAGCCTGGCGTTACCAATCAGGGTCTTGTGGGGGATCCTGGCCTTTTTGCCTTTCCATATGAATTTCGATATCTTCCTCTGTAGGTCGTGAAGGATCCGGGTCGGGAAGGGCACCGATAGGGATGAGCAGGCATAGAGAAACCTAGGGAGCAAGTTCATTTTGACAGCTGTGATCCGGCCCATTAGTGAGATCTCCTGCGTGGTCCAACGCTTCAGGTCTCCCTCCAGCTCCTTGATCAGTTTGGGAAAGTTCGCTTGATTCCTTTGGGTTTGCTGGGATGAAAACTCCTAGATAGGGGATCGAGTGGTCCCGCCATTCAATCGGGCACAGACCCGTTAACGCCTCCTTTTCCTCTGGGCGGAGGCCGATTCCTAGGGCCACTGATTTGGCGAAGTTGACAGTAAAGCCGGTGACCTCCCCCAATTCCTTTATTTCGGCCAGGGCGTGTTTCGCCGAGGTACTGGCTTCCGTGAGTGTCAATAGTACATCGTCCGCGTAAAGAGCGATTTTGTGGTGGGACGGGCCCACCTGAAGTCCCTTAATGGATTCATTCCGCCTGATCTTCTGGGCGAAGGGCTCCATTGTGAGGGCGAAGAGTAGGGGTGACAGCGGGCAGCCCTGCCTTGTCCCACAAGACAGAGGTATCGGGGCTGAGTGGGCGCCATTGATCCTGAGGATAGTTTTAGGCTGCTTGTAGTTCGCCAGGATCATGGCTCGGGCTGTGGGGCCGAACCCAAATGCTTCCAGGGTGCATTCCAAGTAGGACCAATCGACTCTGTCAAAAGCTTTGGTTGCGTCCAGGGCCATTAAGGCAAGGCCCTGGGAGTCGCGGTGGGCGATGTTCACTAGGTTCAGGGTCCGCCGAATGTTGTCCCCTGCTGCTCGGTGAAGGATGAAGCCTGTTTGGTCAGGGTGGATTATTTCCGGGAGGATAAGTGCCAGGCGGTTAGCCAAAATCTTCGAGTACAAGTTGGCGTCGATGTTCAATAAGGCAATGGGTCTGTATGACGCCGGATCTCTCGGGTCTTTCCCCGGCTTAGGAAGGAGGACCGTCACCGACTCTTGCATTGTGGGGGTTACAGATCCCGAGACCTGGAAGGAGTTGAAAAGGGCCACCATGTGGGGGATAAGCTGGAGCTTAAATATCTTATAGAACCTCGGGGAGAATCCGTCTGGGCCCGGGGCCCGCGATTTGAGGGCCTTGATGGCTCCGTCAACTTCTTCATCTGTTATTGGGGCTTCCAACTGCTCTCGTGTGGAGTCCGGGAGACGCGTTAGGGCTGCGTTCCGCAGGTATGCCTCCTGCTTCGACCGATCTCGGGGGGGTGCTGTCATGACCTGGGTTAAGTGGTCCGAGGCTAGTTGTAGTTTCGTCTGTTCGGAGTGATGTATCACCCCCTGTGGGTCCCGGAGCCCTATGATCGTGTTGGTCCGTCTTGTTTTAGCCAGCTTGGCCACCAGCAATTTGTTGGCCTTGTTACTTTTAGCATAGTAGAATTGTTTGGTCTTCGCCAAAAGTTGCGCAGTGTGTTCTGCATAGTGGGCCTCCAGTTTCTTCCTGGCCGAGCGAAGCGCTCTCTGTATCTTAGGAGACCAGCCCCTCTTTTTCTGGGCTTCCTCAGCTGCTCGCAAGTCCTCTTCCAGGGATAGCCGGACTTGTTTCCGGTTTCGATGGTAAGCTACGCCTTGAGCTATCAAGGATCCCCTAACTACAGCCTTCATTGTATCCCAGTTATTGGCTAGGGAGGTGTCTGCGGCTGGGTTCTCCTCAAAGAAGTTCTTGATGGTGGTGGTTATATTGTCTCTGATTGACATATCATTGAGGATTGGGTCATAGAGCGCCCATCTGCGTGCCGCCTTGGCGTGGGTGTTCTGAATGCTTAGTTCCATTATTATCGGAGCATGGTCCGACAAAATTCGCTGGCCTATCGACACCTCATTAGCGAGGGCGAGAGTTTGGGGAGAAGATAGAAGGAGGTCGATTCTGGAATAAGTTCTGTGAACGCCCGAGAAGAAAGAGTAGTCTTTCTCGGTGGGGTGAAGCACCCGCCATGTGTCCACCACCTCCAGGGTTCTGAAGAGCCGCAGCAGACTGAGGGCCTGACCGAACTCGCCAAGGGCAGGGGGGTTGGATTTGTCCTTAGTGGGGTCTGGAACCCCATTGAAGTCCCCTCCGATTATTGTCTGACCTTCCGCAAAACTTAAGAGGGAGGAGCCCAGGGAATCATAGAAAGTTGCCTGTCCCGAGTTGGGTGCATATGCCGATACCAAGGTATAGAGGTCCCCCAGCAGGAGGCACTTGATGGCCACGAAGCGGCCCTCCGGGCACATCATGGAGTCCAAAATCTGGGGGCGCAGGTCCTTCCGAAACAAAATTGCTGTGCCCCCCCTTTTGGAGTTCCCTGAGGCGAAGAACTGGCGTGGATACATGCTAGAACGGAGCCGGCCAAAGTCTGCCGGGAGGAGATGAGTCTCTTGAAGGAACACCACACCGGCCTCCTCATCTTGTAGCTTCTGGAGAATCGATTTGCGCTTGGGGGGAGAGTTGAGTCCGTTAACATTCCAGGAAAGGCATCTCAGCGTCTGGTGTTCCGGGATCGGGGAGCTAGAGATCCCTTGCTTGGGGTATGGAGGGGGGACTCCAGGTTGTCCATTAGCTGCCATCGTGAAGAGGGTGTAGAAGTGGTCTGTACCGCACTTGCAATTTTAACAGGGGCCCCCAACGGGAGGCCAACTTTTTAACTAGAGGGGTGGGAAACATTGTGGGTGTAACCCCACCCCAGGCCAACAGGGCCAATTGTGACTGGCAAAGTAACATTTGCATCCAAGGACTCTAAAATGAAACGGACCTTGGAGGGGGGCATAGGCCGTGAAGGAAGCCCGCCGCGCCGGGCGAACGTAGGACTGTGTTGGGCCGGAGTTACTGTTTCTGAATTTAGCTAAAAGAGCGTTGGGCGTCCGGGACGCCGGAGGAGCGGAGGACATCTATGGCCGCTCGGGTTATCTTCTCCTGTTTCGGGAGGCCTTGGACCATGGAGGACGCCCGGGTTGGGGAGGGAGGGCCGACGTAGGGCTCCCCGAGGCTTCCAAGTCTGGGGCGATAGTTCCCTCCGGGGCGGAGGATGTCTGCATGATTTTAGCGGCATCATCCAAATGGGATATTCTCCGGAGGGAGCCATTATAAGAAAATTGCAGCGCTGTGGGGAAGAGCCATCTGTATTTGACTTTCCGCTCTTGGAGGAAGAGGGTTAAAGGTCGGAGAGCCCTTCTCTTCTGAAGGGTTGAGAGGGAGAGATCCTGATAAATTTGAAGAGGGTGACCTTGAAAGGAGAGATCATCTCCGGACCGACTGATAGCAGAGATAGCTTCTTTTGTGGAGAAATAGTGAACTATTGTTATGACATCCGGGGGCTGGTCGGAATCTACTCCCCGACGCGGACGCAGTCTGTGAGTCCGATCCAGCAGCAGTTGGGATTTATCTAGATGTGGGAGGAGGATTTGGAAGAGGTCTCCTATGTAGCCTGCAAGATTTTGGTCGGGGACTGAGGACGGAACTCCCCGGATTCGGAGGTTATTCCGACGAGCTCTGTTTTCCAGGTCCTCTTGTTTGTATTCGAGGATCTCGCACCTGTCTTGGAGGGCTCTCACTGTTTGCTGAATATCTCCCATGGCAGCTGTTTGGTCTTGGGAGCGGTCCTCGATCTCACTCAGTCTTTGCTCCACCTCGGTCACCCTGTGGTCCGTTTGTTCCAATTTGGAGGTGAGTTCCGACATGCAGGACCGAAACTCGGCTTTAATGTCTGCCATAAACGCCAGTAGATCACCTCTGGTAGCTGGGGTGTCACCCCCTTCCTGGGAGATCATTGGGGTGGGAGTAACTGAGTCCGGTTTTTTTCCCCTGTCAGGAGCGGTGAGCATGGTAGCAATGTCCACGTTTTTAATAGCTTTCGACTGTCTCGACATGTTGGCGAATCGTGGGTGGGGAGATGGATTGGAAGGCCCCCCCTGTGGATGAGCGTCAAGGCTTCTGACTGAGGAAAGGGAATGCTGATTCCAAGCTAGGCCGGTGCACAGTGGCTTCAGATAAAGAGGTGAGCTCTCCAAATCTTGGTGGTAGGCCAATGTGTGGGGCGTAAGTCCCAGTGGGCAGGTGGACTGATGTGCGCCCACTTAAGGACTAGACCAGAGAGAGCAGAGCGGGTGATGCAATGGGCCGGGGCGCCCCAGGAGACACGCCGTCGGGTCGCTTCTGAGGCCAAAGGGGGGCCAGGGGTAGCCCGGGATGGAAATGCGGGCAGCGCTGATCAGGCTCTTCTCCGAGCTCGTAGCTGTGGGTCACTCACCGTGGCCCGGCCTGGACCGCTCCTCCTCCCTGGACCCAGGCTTGGATTCCCTGGTGGGGATGGTAGTGGGAGGGGACCTCCAGGTCACGGGCCTGAGCGGCGGCCCCAGATGATGATATGGGCCGGGGCGCCCCAGGAGTGCGGCGTATGGTGTCCGGAGCTCCGAGTCCTGGGCAGCGAGGGGCGGAGGCAGGAGCCCGCCGGAGGGCAAAGGAGGGGGGGGTAGTGATGGCGTGGCCCCCACCCCAGGCGCCACGGCAGGTCCGGAGGGCCCCTCCCGTGTGGCCCGGGTCCTCACCCCCAGCAGCCCCTACCTGATGGGCGCCGTCCGCGCCTTCCCTCGTCAGGCGGTCGCGTGCAGGTCCAGATCGGCAGTGCGGGAAGCGGGGGCCACCGAAGGAGAAGTCCGGGGGTCTGGTGTCGCTCCGCCCGGGCGCTCAAAGAGCTGAGCCGCGTCTGGATGCGGCCTCAGGAAGCACTCCCCGCCCTCCCGGGCCGAGAGACGAGCACGGCCGCCATCTTGGGAAGTCGTCGCTAAGGAAGGCCCGGGGGGCCGGAGCGGATATCTTCGTCCCCGTCGGGCGTCACGGGCCCAGCTTCAGCCTGCTTGGGCCCCAGGTCCTCCGACGTCCTTGGGATCAGCTGGGCTCCAGTACCGAGGTGTGAAGCCGCATTAGGGGCCCAGAAGCGGCGGGCTTCGCACGGCGGGCCTCAGGGGAGCAGCCACATCGCTGGCGCTCCAAGCCACGCCCCCCCTCCATAGGGTTTTATGAGTGCAAAGTCCTGTCCGTATCTCTCTTTCCTGACTTGGGTACATGGTAATCCGATCAAGGAACCTTCCTAGACCTCTTCTAGTGTAGTGCGATTGAGAGAGTTACTTAAACATTCCTTAACTTTTTTAACTTTGAATTGCAACCACTGGCCTCGTCCAATCACACAGTAACTTACTTGAAAAGTATAGCTTTGGAACTGATAACTTTAGGGAACAAGGGCCCACACTTTGGGGTTGGACTCACTAAGTGCTAGGGAATAGTTATATGGTTTATCTGAAGTGTCTACTGAACTTCTGCATCAGAGTACTTACCTAAGATACACTGGTTATTGAATCAAATGTGTTTTATCTTCTCCTTCTTGCAAATGAGTCATTTTTTCTCCTCCAGCTCACTCTCTACCTATGGCGTCCTTCAGGGCTCTATCCTATCTCCATGGCTCTTTGATGGATCCACCTTATCTCCACTTTAGCCCTCATTTCTAGTGTTATGCAAACACACACAGCTCTCTTTGAAGCTTCCTTCTCCTACCTCGTCCTCTTCCCTCATACCGGACTGCGTAGCTGCTATTCAGGCATGGTGCTCTGCCAATGATCTCTGCCTGAATGCCAGTAAGACAGAGATCCTTCCCATTGGGACGCCTGCTTCTTGGTTTCCCTCTGATCCCTCTGCCTAGACTCCTTGGGTTGAGACAAAAAACCTAGGGACGATCGTTGACTCCTCTCTCTCTTTCACTCCACACATCATGAACCTTGCCAAGAAGTCCAATTTTCAGATACATTGAACAAGCATAGATGGCAGTTTACATTTCTGATTTTTTTTTTTTTAATCCAATTCCCTCCCCCCCCCCCCAACTTTTTGAAGATACCAGGTCCAGAGGTTTCGCGTGTTATAGAAGCTGCAGAGAGAGCATTTGGAAATCAATATGTTTTTAGACATTCAATTTGACATAATGGGGTCAGATCAGTTCACGGCGAGTAAGGGGCCCAAGTTGGGTCCCTGGGGTTGGTGGAGAGACGTGTGAAATGGGGGCGTTGAAGGATGTACTTTACAGACGCATAGAGATGCAATCGTCATTAAGAAGCACTGCGGTCCATTCCTGTAGAAAATCTGACATGGTGTCATTTGTTATCGCAGAGAATTTTTCATAGGTGAAAATCGACCTAAGTTTACAAAGCCATTCTTCCTTGGATGGAGCTAGGACATTTTTCCATTTTTGAGCTAGTGCTAGCCTCCCTGCCCTCAACATGGCCCCAATGACCCTTCGGAATGCAGACTGTTCTGTCTCCGTCATAGGAGTACCCAGGAGGATTTCCAGTGGCTGTAAGGTCGGGGAGTACCCTTCTATGCCTTTGATCCAGCTGAGCAGTTCCGACCAGTACACCTGGATGACCGGGCATCCCCACCACATGTGAAACCAAGTGCCCCATTGTTGACATGTCCTAGGGCAAAAGGGTGACACCTCTTTAAACATTTTGGACAGGGTGGCTGGAGGGCGATGCCATGAGTGGAGTATCTTAAAGCTATGTTCCATGGCAGCGGTGTACAGTGAACCCGTGAATATAGCTTTAAAGATTGCCGACCATGTGTGGTCGTCCAGCGTCATTCCCAACCTTTCTTCCCATATTCGTTTGAAGGGCTGCCTACCCTCCGTATTAGCTGTTATCAATGTGCCATAAAACTTAGATAGGGAGCCTTTCCGGGAGGTGCTTTTAGCTAGGACAGTTTCAAAAGGCGCGAGGGGGCGTTTGAGGTCGGCGGCCCACCGAGGATGGGTCAGGATCCCTTTCAGGCGCAAATATTCAAAGACTGAGGGCGGGTTGTCGCCCAATGCCTCGGTCAGCTGATCATATTCTATGAAACCCTCCTCCCGAGAGAGTTGAGAAACCCTCTCCAGGCCCGAGTCCGACCATGCCTGTGTGTCTCTAATGGCCTTGGTGTCTAGATCGATGGGGGGGACCCCACAGCGATGTTAAAGGAGACGGCCAGGATGACAGCAGATTGTTGTCCTTGTTCGGCTTACAGACTGCCCAGAGGGCCGCTAAGGTTGGGTGCGTTCTGAGGTGGGCGGGGGGTGTTTGGGGGGCCCATAGCAGGTCCCTGACTTTTTTCGGGTGGGTGTGGACATCCTCAATGAAAGTCCAGTATGTCCCCAGGTCGTCCCTCATGTGCTCCAACATCACCCGGAGTTCAGCTGCTTTGTAGTAAAGTCTAAAGTCCGGGAGGCCAAATCCACCATGAGACTTGGGGAGAGTTAAGGTAGAAAATTTGACCCTTGATCTTTTGCCGGCCCAGATGAACTGAAGGACTCGGGACTGTAGTGTCTCAAAGAAGGCCTCCGGGATCACCATGGGGAGGGCCGCAAAGAGGTAGAGCAAGTGGGGCAGGATATTCATTTTAACCGTGACCATACGCCCAAACCAGGAGTGTGAGAGGAGCCCATCGTTTGAGATCACTACTAATCTTGTCCAAGATCCACGGGAAGTTGCATTGATAGAGTTGTGACAGATCCCTGGGAATGGTGGTGCCCAAATACCTGGTGGAAGTCCGCTCTATTCTTACTCCCAGGATTTCGGAGTTACCCCCGATGTCATGGTCCCCGGGCATAATGGGCATAATGCTAGACTTGGACGTGTTCGCCTTGAGCCCCGAAAAGGTGCCATAGTAGTCTATAAGTCCAAGTAATCGGGGTAGAGAGTCCTGAAGGTTAGTCAGGTATCCCAGGATGTCGTCTGCAAACAGGGAGAGTTTAAAGTCACAGTTGTCACATCTAATCCCTGTGATTTCCTAGTCAGCTCTGATCGCTATAGCCAGGGGCTCCATTGCCAAGGTGTAGAGAAGGGGAGACAAGGGACAGCCCTGACGAGTGCCTCTAGACGGGGCCAGCGGGTCTGAGGTGCCAACATTGACCAAGACTCTTGCCGATTGGCTGTTGTAAAGAGCTGAAACCCAACCACAGAAGTTGTCTCCCAGACCCATTTTCCGGAGGACTCTACCCATATAAGGCCACTCGACGCAGTCGAAGGCCTTTTACGAATCTAGTGAGAGGAGATAGCCTTCCACCCCCTGCCTTGAAGCCTCATGCATGAGATCCAGGGTCTTCCGTATGTTATCAGATCCCTGACGACCTGGGATAAAACCCACTTGATCTCCGTGTACTAGGGAAGGGAAGAGTCTCGCCAGTCTGTTTGCTAAAAGTTTGGCCAGTATCTTTACGTCAGCGTTGAGGAGGGATATAGGGCGGTATGATTGGCACTGAGAGGGGTCCTTCCCTTCTTTGGGGAGCACTACTATGAAGGCGGACATCATTGTGGGTGGAAGGGAGCCCAGTTCCAGTGCCGAATTGAACATTATGGCCATGAACGGGGCCAACGTAGACGGGTAGGTCTTGTAAAACTTAACAGTGAACCCATCATCCCCCGGGGCTGTACCACTCTTCAAAGAGGATATGGTGTCTATTATTTCTTGTGGGGTTATGGGAAGTTCTAGTGTTTCTGCCTTGTCGGCAGAGAGGCCCGGGATTGGGAGGGAGTCCAGGAAGCCATCTATTTCGGTCCCGCCCCCTGCATACTCCGAGCGATACAGCCGTTTATAATATTGTCTGAATTGCTCATCTATCTTGCTGTCTCTCACTGTCGAGTCCCCTTCCGGGTGCGAATGGAGTTCACCCTCCTATTATTTCTGAGCTCACGGAGCCTCCAAGCTAGTAGCTCATCTGCTTTTTCCCCCTTTTCCATGTATTTCTATTTCAAGAAGGACAGCTTCCTTTCCGTTTGTCCCACCTGGAGGTCCGCCAGCCCAGAACACAATCTTTGTAGCTCTTCCCATTGTCTGGGGAACATCTGCGTTTTCAGTCCCCCCCCGTTGGATAGCATCTATCTTTTCCCTCAATAGCTTCTCCTCGTGACCCCTCTCCCTCTTTTTTCTCAAACCTATCTCTATAAGGACGCCCCTAATGGTTGCCTTGAATGCCTTCCAGACACCCATGACACAAACCTCCGCCTTGTCATTGGTAGAGAAGTAATCTTTTATGGCTTCCTTATCGTGCAGGAGGAGGTCGTTGCACCTCCACAGGGATCCGGATACGGGGGCTGGGGGAAATGCCCAATTTTACTCTAACCAGATCTTGATCAGACCAAGGGACAATCTCCACCCCCGAGTCCGTAACCTCACCCCGGAGTGTGGCGTCAACCAGAATGTAATTGATATGGGAGAATGTGTCATGAGGCTTTGAGTAGAAGGTGAAGTCGGGGTCTCGGCCTTGCTTAATGGGGTGCGTATCACTCAGGCCCAGTTCTCCATTGACTTCTTGGAAAACTTCCGCCAACTTTTTGTGGTAACGCCAGTTTGGACATGGGTTTACTGACTTCCTATCCCTCTCAGGGCAAAGAACCATGTTAAAGTCCCCACCTACCAATAGGATGCCCTCGGAGAAAGCCATAATTTTCTCTTTCATCCCTTCCCAAAAGATATCCTGTGCCTCATTTGGAGCATAAATACAAACCAAGGTGAACAGCCAGCCCCTCGCCTCCCCCTTGACCATAATATATCGTCCTTCCAGGTCCGACTTTTGAGCTTTGGCCACGAAGTGGGCCCCGGGAGAAACCAGGTGGGCCACTCCGCGTTTTTTAGCCCGGAAGGACGCCACATACACCTGATCAATGTTCTTGGCCCTTAGCTTAGGTTCCTTGCCCGGCACCCAGTGAGTTTCTTGTACAAACAGGAAATGAAGGCGGAGCCTTGAAAATTCTCTCACTACCAGCGGCCTCTTTGTCGGTGAGTTAAGCCCACGTACATTTAACGACCCCACTGTCAAGAATTGAAGCGAAACATCCATCGAAACGATGATAAAAGCTCATGGCTCCCTCCGAGGAGTGCAAAATGACGATGCTCCTGCAGAACTTCCGCACCCTGCTGGTGCCCAGAAACACTTCTATAAATGCAAAGTAGACCTGAAAACCTGGTGTGACCCAATAAATGAGCCCCAACTTTTCCCTCCCTCTCCCCCCGAACGCCTGGTTGATTAGCGGCTTCATCCTGTCGCCAGTCCAGGCCACCATTGTCTCCCCCCTCCGGGTTCCCAAACTCTTCAAAAACAACTCCCCGAGCCCCCCCACCCCTTGTCCTTATCTGTCCATAAACCAATGCGTCGCCTCCCCACTCACGGAATCGGGCACACGCTTGATCGTCGGGCTCCCGGGGGCTCTTCAAGTGTTGGCCAGCTCCGGGGATGCCGGCGCCACTCTTCTGAATTTCCTGTGGCCTCGGACCTTACGCCTTTCCTGTGGAGCCCTCATCCACCCGGGGCCAGCTGGGGCTCTCTCGCATTCTCGCTCGCCCACTTCCATATTTGGGTCATCCAGGAGTTCCCCCGACACCCTGCGAATATCGTCCTCCGTGACCAGGGCGTACTTGTAGCCGTCTAGCTCAAAGGCAAGTGAGAAAGGGTATCCCCACCTATATCGGACCCCTTTGGTCTGAAGCATTTTCGTCAGCGGGGAGCAGAGCCGTCGTCTCGCCAGGGTGAAGGCAGAGAGATCCTGATACACCGAGATCAGGGCCCCCTCCCAGTCCACCGGGCCTTTCTTGCGGGCCAGTTCAAGAATTTTGCTTTTCTCCGCAAAGTAGTGGAATCGTACTAGAATGGACTTGGGGCCTCTGTTGGCTGCACCTGCTCTATGGGCTCTATCAGTAGATGGTTTGTTCGTGTTAGCCCCTTCAAAGAGTGATCGCACCACCGCGTTAACAGCTTTTATAATGTCTGCTTGAGTTTCGCCCTCACGCTCCGGGAAGCCTAAAAAGCGCAGGTTACAGCGACGTTCCCTGTTCTCCAGATCGTCAAGCTTTAGGGAACATTTCTCTTCCCTCCTCTCGAGCTCCGCCAGGCGCATGTCAAATTGCGTCTCAAAAATTTCGTTTGAGGCAGTATTATTTTCTAGCGCTTGAACCCTGTCGTCTATATTGTCCACTTTTTTGTCCAAAGTGTCCAGACGTAGCGTTATATCCGCCGTGAAGCCTCTGATCTCCTCGAGGAGGGCGGCCATACCCTTGGTGACCGTGCTAGTGTCTCTTAGTTCCTGATGTGTTGAGGCCGCCATCCCGGGGCGAGTCGGGGAGCCAGGGTCCAAACGTCGGAATTTCTGCAGTGAATCTTTCCAGTTCATAGGCCTCCCCTGGCTCCTCACCTCCCCACGGGGTCCACGCCTAGGAGCCCCAAGTCCAATGGGCACCGCCGCCAGGCCACAATACGCTTCTGAGGAGGTCCTGCCTGCTCGTCGTCCAGGCCCCGCGCCCACTGTTGGGGAGGGGGGTTGTTTGGGGCTATTCTCCGGTTCTAGGTCAATGGCCGGCCCTCTTTGCCCCCAATATAATGCAGCGCTTTAGGGCAGCCTCTCACCTCGTGGGGGCTCCGATGCCCCCTCGGGACGTCACACGATCCACAGCCAGGTCAAGGGAGGGCCCAAAGCGGGGGGGGGGGGGTGGGTGGGCTGCTCGCTCTTCCAAGTCGCCGGCGGGGGGGTTCCGCTCTCGCCGGACTCCGATGAGGGGGTCGGGGAGGTCGAGGGGGCAAATCAGCTCTCTGATGGGCCCTCCTTGGCCGAGTCCACTGAGCGCTGGGGCCCTGGGCCGCAGCGCAGGCCTCCGTGCCCGACACGCTGCTCCTGGGTGCGGCCCCAATGGCGGAAAGTCGTCCAAAGTGTCGCGTTGCCCTGCCTGGGCTCTGTGGGGCTCGGGAGACCGCTGAAGTCAAGTTTGGGGGAGGGCTGCTCTCCCCACGCTGTCCAATGAAGTTGCAGGCCTCACCTTATCCGCGGCTCTCTGTTGTTTTCGTGCGGAGCCGCGGCGCCGGGGGAGGCGGGGCACTCCCTCGCTTCAATCTTCGCGGGCTCACTGCGCAGCGAAGGCGCCACGTCGGGAGACCGGAGTTGGGGATTTCTGGTGCCCCACGATGTTAGAAGGCTGCGCTGGGGGTCGGCACTTCACTCCGGGAGGTTCTGGGGGGGCTCAGGTCCCAAAAACGGCACCCTTCGGAGGAGACGAGAGGAGATGCGTCAGTGCATCTCTGCGCCCCCTGGTGGTTCCGCCTCAGGGGCAATTCGACCTTTTCTCACCTTCCCCAAGAAGCTCAATTTCGCCAGATCCCTGGTTCTCTTTCGGCTTGACTACTGCAATAGCCTCTTCCTCAACCTGCCTCTTTTCTCCCTTTGCCCCTTCAACTAATCCAGACTAGGACTGTAAGATTTTTCCTCGGCCCCAAGCCCAGGGACTGTATCCCTCTAGCCCTAAAATCTCTCCACTGGCTCCTGGTGACCACAAGAATCAAATTCAAGACCCTTTGCATCCACACGGCTGTCTGGGGCCTGGGACCTCTCTAAATCCAGCTTTCCCTCCCAAAATACCTCCCGGCCAGACTCCTTCCGTCTTCTGGCTCCATGTCTTTGCAGGTCAAACGTTTCTCCATGCAGAGAGTGTGAGGTAGATCCCTTTCTCAGCTGGCTCCTCCCTCTGGATTACCCCCCCAGCCCCCTCAGACTTGAGCTGGATCTTCTTAAGTTCCAGAAACTTCTCAAGACTTTCCTTTTCTCCTCTTCCTTCACTCCCCCCCCCTCCCATGCAAAACTCCATCTGTTGCTGCGACTAGGGCCTGGTCCCTTCAGAGTCATACAGGGGCCAGACCACCCTCTACCAGTCCCCCCAGCATCCTGTGCCAGCACTTGTCCTCAGGCTCCCTTTCCAGGACTAGCCCAACATGATCCTATCTGTCCACGGCACTCGCCTGCCCCTGGCCCCCTCTTCCCCTGGCACTTGCCGACTTGGCCTGCCCAGCACTTGCCCTCCCCCACCCCTAGGTGTACCGAACTCCGGCACTTCTCCCACTACCCCCTCCCCCTTGCACTTATCTTGTCATGCACTTGCATGGTAGGATTGTCATAAGGCCAATATAACAGTTGTTTGTTCTACTTTTTGATTCCCTTGTCCCCCACCCCCACCTTCTTGTCTTGTGGTGCCTGGAAACTACCTGTTGACCATACAAATGTCAAATAAATAAATGTTTTATAGTAAGTGTGTAACACTATTTGCCTAGATGTTTAATTTCTTAGTGTGTATTTTAAAGACCTAATAGATCATTGTATACGTTTGTTCTTACCTGTCTAACTGAAACTATTGGTGGTGTTCTGTGTGGACTCATTGAAGCCCTAGACCACTTACACCACCTCCTACGCCTCAGCCTTACCGCTCTGACACCAACCTTGCTTTGGGTTGCTAGACTTGAGTGTCTTTCCTGTTCATAATAACAGGTACGCCTATTTGGGAGATCCATTTTAGCATCGAGTAATTGGAGTATCGCTGTAATCTGTATTTCCTCAGCCTCATCTGCAAAGTTACTGCACTCAAAGTGTGATTTAACTGAAAAATAAACATTGTGTAGATCCAGAAAGATATGTTTTCGAGAAATATGATGGTGCTCAGAGTAAAAATGTCATGTCTTGTTCCCTTCGAGTTTTACCTGCACACATTTACCCCTCCTCCCCCTACCAACTTCTTGTTGCTTGTCCTTTGTTCCTGTTCTATGAGGCATTTTATTTATGGTGCTTGATTTTAATCTAGATAACCAAATGTATAATGCGTTCAATATTCTGATACAAAGAAATGATATTAATGTTTTTTCCTGGTTTTCTCTCACACTGCTTTCAGTATAAGACCAGTAAAGAAGGAAGCACAGTGGGCATCACCGTGTCACATGAATCCATGCTGGCACACTGCCACGCCCTCACACAGGCATGTGGATACTCCGAAGGTACGTGGGACATCTGTTTGTCTCTATACAATAGCATGGCAAATTACTGGAAGTGTCCCATATGCTTGAAATTCTGATACAAAGAGCCAGATTTTGGGGATGCTGGTTCAGAGTCATCATTGAGGTTAGTGAGAGACTTGAAACGTATAACATTAGGCTTTGCCGAGGAAGGGGCAGGCAGGGATTGGTAGAAACCAGCTGTTTTCTTTAGAGGCAAAGTAGGTCAGCATCTGTGTTGTAGAAGAGGTACTGTAGAGTAGAAATAGGCAGTACTATCATTTAACCAGTAGTTGTTGTATTGAAGGAGAGAATGCATGGGTGTTGGAAGGTCTAGTACCCATACGTCCCGTCCCCTTTCCTCCATCCTTGTGGGCGTCCCCCAACATGGGGATGGTACCGTAACCTTTGGCAGTGAAAAACTGAGCTTACCCTTTAAATTTAGTATAGCCCACAGGGGTGCGACCTCGGGCGTGGGAACGTCCCGCCCTCCGGCGCCTCACGCCAGTCCCTTTTCCTGCATGGACAGTGTCAGACCTGGCAGCCAGCGCTGAGACATTTTTAGCTTTCTGCTTGCTCCCTGTTGTTTTTTTTTCTTTTTAATTTAACTTAACTTCGGTGCCTCGTCTCCCCTGGCAAATGTCGGCCGCAGGATTATTCACTAGATGTGCCTCATGGTCGTGCATTTCCATCTTAGGCAGCTAGGACCTGGAACGATTTGCCGGAGAGCCTCTGTAAGGAGGGGGATCTTCTAGTTTTTAGAAAACTGCTGAAAACTAGACTGTTCAAGAGAAAAGTAGTTTCCATACTGTTTGTGTCCTCTATGTATAGCGCCTGGATACCCTCAGGCTTTGGCGCTCTAGAAATGAAAAAAACATAACATGTGACCGCTTGTTCCCGGCCTCGGACCCCAATGCACTGTCTGGAGTGCTTGGGGCCCGGCCACCGCTGGGACGCGTGTGTGGCTTGCAGCACTCTCGATCACAGGGATTTAAAGAATCAATTGTCGCGGTGGAGGGAGATCTTCCACACTTCTCTACGGCCCCCGTTAAGGACTTTGTCTCCAGGACCTTTTGTCAAGACAAGTTGGGCCCTCTGTTCAGCACAGCTCCAGAGCGCGGTGACTCCTTCTCCGGGGTTCCCACGGATCGGGGTTCCTCATTTTCCAGTTCTAGTAGGCTCGAGGCCTCTAAGGCAACAAGCTATCAAGCCAAGGGGTTGGGGGATCTTACGGGTGCTCTGGGGACAGACCTCAGGCTGTCCTGGCTACCGGCTCCCAAGCCGAGGGGCCCCTACCAGGCTGTCCTCGGATGGGCGATCAGGTTTGTCCTCTTCTTCAGCCCCAGGGTTGTACGGGATCGTCGAGTGCCACCTCTAAGAGTCTGTCCTCGGTACGACTACCAGCATAGGTGCCGAGGGCGTCCAGCCTACCAGAGCTTGTTCTGAGGTCGTGAGTCGGGACGTTACGACTACCGGTAGGCCGGCCGAGGGCTCAGCGTCTACCAGAGTGTGCTCTTAGGTCAACCCTTCTGCTTCGGGTGCAAGACCCAAGCTGTATTCTGCCGTGTCTGTGGCCTCTCGTGGCTCAGGCCCTTTGCGTCCTCCCAGTCAGGGTGTGGCGCAAAGTTTCAAAGGGGCAGAGGGGCACGTGGCAGAGCCTGCCAGGCCAGCAGCCATCTTGGGTTCAACGCAAGACCCGCCCGGCTTTCGCCCATCGAATGGGTTTTGCAGGATGTTCCCAGTCCTCTTCCCTCTGGAAGTGGCAGCGGATTGTATGGCACAGGCTTCTGGTCTCCTCAGGGTTACACCTACCCATCACAACCTTCCAGTTACACGCCACAGGCGCCTCAGCGCTTTGACCAAGAGTGGGGCCAATGAGGACGATGACGCCCGGGACAATGAACCCTTGGCATCCGTTAAGGCCTTTCATGACTGCCTTCAGGGCCTGCCAGAGTTCTTGGGGGTCCCTCTGCCCAAGGAAGCCCCCCTCGGGAGCCGGGAGAGTTAGCAGAGGTCTTGGGTAAGTGCACCACGATCCGGTCTGGCATCCGTCTACAGAAGGATGTCCTGCAGGTGGCGCAAAAGGTCTGGGAGAAGCCCAGGTCCAACGCCCAGATGAACAAGAAGTTGGACAGCAGGTTCAGGTTGACAGAAGAGGAGCCAATCTTCCTGGCCTCCACCCACAGCCATGTTCTTCAGTGGTGGCTGCAGCCTCCTTATATTCCAAACCATCGTCTTTGTCGTCTTCCTCCACGGGACCCACCATCCTTGAGTCTTTAGGAAAGCGCTGTTATTCCATCTCAGGAATGCATCTGCGGCAGGCCATTGCAGGTAACCTCTTGGCCATGACATACCAGAAGCTATGGCCAGAGCTCTGGGAATTCCTGCTTGACCTCCTTCCTGCCTGACCTTCCCTCGAAAAGCAAGCCTCCTTCAAGGCCGGTCTGGCAGATGCCCAGGCCATTGAGCAGGACCTTATGGAGTCTTCGGTCTCCCACATAGACAAAGCCTGCAGAGGATTGTGCTTTGGTGTCGAGATGAGAAGGATGACATGGATGCACGCCACTAAGTTTTCATCTGATGTGCAGCAGCAGAACCTTGATCTGCCTTTCGAGGGAGTAGATCTTTTTCATTCGTCAACTGATGATGAGTTGACAAAAAAGAAAACTTCTACTTAAACCGGCAAGTCCTTGGCCATCCTGACTAAAACAGGTCGTCCAGCGACAACAGGAGGAAGCAGCAGATTACTTTTCACAAGTTTTTCCATTCCCCCTGCCTCTGTTGCCAAGAAGCAGTGACAACAAGGTTGGGGAACACAGCTCTCGTGTAAGGGGCCGTTTGGCTCTATTGCAGAGCTCCTGAAAGCGTCTTTTCAACAATCTGTGTATCCTATCCATAGTCTCTACGGGCTTCAGTCTTCCTCTTCCTTGGCCCTTGCCATCCTATCCTCCTCTTTGTCAGATTGGGTCCCCGGCTCTTTTACAGGAGGTCCTTCCACTCTTGGAGATGCAGGCGATGGAACCATTTCCTCTTTCAGACAGGGGCTCTGGGTACTATTCCTGGGTTTTTGCAGTACCTAAGAACAACCAGGCGGGCCTGAGGGTTGTCCTTGACCCATCATTTCTAAATCTGGCTTTTCCGCTGTGTTAGGGAGAATTCTCAGAAATTTGCTCATTCCTCTCTACCTTAGAGGCCCCCAGCAACATTGCTGGATTTTAGGACTTTAGATTTTTGACCTGGAGAGAGTGAGAGCCTTTTTCCCACTCTCTCATGTATTTAAATGTGATTTGGGCTCTGTATATTTTGTTAAGTATGGTGTCTGACAAACTCCATAAGAATCATCTTTACATTGTGTCACACAGCACCTTCAGTGCCGTGGCACAAGGAAGTCTTTCAGATTTCCCAAATGTTTAAATACCTTCCCTTGGATAAACTACTGTTTCCAAGAACAGTGAAGTGAAATTGACTTTAAATTTTTTTTTTTCCTTTTTCTTCTTTCTCTTTATGATATTTCTACAAAATGTTATTTCTCTTCTTTGCATAATTTCTGTAAATGTAATAAGAATATTAGTCATATGTTTAAAGCTTATGTTAAGCTATAACACATTAATAATACATTAAATTAAAATGTTCTCCAATAGGGTGTTGAAGGGGTTACCTAGCATCCCCTTTGTCTAGTTTCTCATGTAACATTTTCATGTTAACCTTTCTGCAATTAATGGCTGGTGGCGGTGGTGGTTTACTTGTTACTACCATTGTGTGTTTTTATGGTGGGGGCTGCAATTGCCGCCTTGTTAAAGCACCCATGTGTGCCCATTTTCTCAAAATGGCCCCAGTCTTCTTTTTTCACCATTACTTGTTGGAAAGGTCCTTCTTGAGGTTTACTCTGTGCGCCAAACCAGGTTTGGTCCCTTTGTTCATTTTGTTTTTTTACGGGATTCACGAGTGAAGCCGGCTTCTGGCTCCAGAGTGTCTGGCAGGGGCAGGAAGTGAGGGAGGTGCCCGAAACTCCCTGTGCTTAATCCCCTTGGTTACAAGAATGCACCGAAAGGTGGTTGGCCAGCTGGCTGTCTGGCAAGGACAGCCACCCTGCTGTGTGACTGACACCTAGGCTGGAATGAATGGGAGAAACCTGCATAAATGGTGAGGCTTTTTGGCTTGGAAGGCAGAGTCGCCCACTGGACGAAAGAATCTGAAGAAGAACTTGGAAGAGACGCCTGCTGCACTCCTGGACTGTTGGTTTGCCCGGTGAAGCCATGCTGCCGTGCAGAAGCTCCGAAATCGTTTCGACAAGAGAAGCCCTGTAAGGACGACTTCTCCCCTTGAGTTGGTGGGACCAATCAACTCCAAAGTGAACTAGTCTGGACATCCTCATGGAGCTCCCTGTACCTCCTGGCTGTTGCAGGAATAGAAGTGCAAGGGAGAGGAACACCAGATTGGATTGGATCACTTAAGTCAGACCCGAGCTGCTGGAAGATCCCCCACACTCCTAATAAGCAGGACTGACCAAGCCTGAGCCACCTCAGAGTGCTGGACCCCAGATGCGAGGAAAGTCCAGAGTGGTGTCCGAGAGTCTGCGGTGGTGCTATTTGCTGAGAGGCGAGGAGCTGAAACCGCAAAGTGCCGCTGAATAGAAGTTTGTCCTTTGCTGTCGCCGACCGTCCCGTTGTGTTGCAGGAGTCCCCAAAGTCCTCCCTCTTGTCCCCACGACTGAGGCACAGGAACAACAGGATCTGCAGACCCACACAGGAACAGAAGCCAGCTGGAACAATTTCTTCTAACAAAAGGTACTGTACAGTCTGAGAGAACTTATTGTGTAGCCTTACTTGATCTCAGTTGAGTCTTGTCTTAATTGCTTTTGTGGAGTTGCTAACAAGCTTCTTTACCTCACAAGCCTAATCAGCTTGTGGCCCTACATTGATTCTTCTTTTCTACAAAGACTTCTAAATCATTGTGCAAGACTTTTACCTACCTGTAAGAAGTGCTTCATCTCACCTAGACTTTTGCCCAATTGACTTTGGCCTGGCCTGGCTCCCTGAATGACTTTTCTCTTCTCTGATTGTGTGTTTTTACCTTGCTTCCAGCAAAGGGTGAACTTGCTATTCATTGGGGGTTCAAAAGTATTTACCTGCTTCAGAATATTTGTGTGATCTCTTGTTTTATTCTAATAACCCATTTTCGAGGGGATTGGTTCCTCCAACATATTCCATATCTATGACAGATAATCACCACAGCTGTGCTGCTTCGGAACATTTTCTGCGTCGATGAAGTCGATGCGCTGTCCTCGAGGGCCTCCGTCGAGCCAACATCGCCGGATGTTATAAGTAGGACGCACGACGCCCGTAGCCTCAGTTCCGTTTTTTCCGTGAACGTGTTCGCTTCCGAGATCTCGGCGCGCCTCGGTTCTTCTGAGTTATATTCTTTCGATCTTCGACCTTGTTCGTTTGTGAAGATATAATGTCTTCATCTTCTACCCCGCGGCCGGGTTTCAAGAAGTGTCGGGATTGCGGTTCCAAGATGACGCTTACGGACCTGCACAGCACCTGCCTCTGGTGCCTCGGTGAGGACCACGCCACGGATGATTGTGACGATTGCCAGTCGTTAACATTGCATTGAAGGCCTTGCGGGAGCGGAAGAAGAAGCTTTCTGTCGGTAGGGTTTCCAAGCCCCGAAAGTTGAAATCCGCAGGGCTTTCGACCGACGATTTGAGAGGCGACTCTCCATGTCGTTGGCATAAGTCCAGGGGGGTCTCGGTCCCGGAGTGGTTCCCGCCGTTCCTCTGCCTCTTCGAGGCACTCGCGGAAGCGCCGTCACCGGTCGCCTTCCTCGTCCGAGGACCCGCCCGTCGGCTGGTTGCTTGCCCCAACAAGCACTCTTCTGCAGAATGGAATGCATTTCGTAAGGAGATGATGGCGATTTTTCAGTCGCAGGGCTCCATTCCGTCCGCGCCTTCGAAAGAAGCCGTCAGGGAACATGCTAGGGCCACAGCTCGCACGCCTTCGGGCTCGGGTGGTCGGCACGATCATCGGGCGCCTTCGAGGTCCCGATCAGACAAGGTGGATCGCTCTAGCCATGCCCGCTCCAGGTCCCGGTCCTCGAGACCGTCGGAGCCTGTGAGGTCTTCGAAGAAGACATCGACTCCATCGGTGCCATGTCCGTCGAGGGACTCTCTCGAGGCTTCGCCTCCGAGGAAGCCATCGGGGCCATCGAAGGACACGCTCGGGGCTCCGCCCTCGAGGCCTGTGTCGAAGCCATCAATGCCACGCTTGACGTCGACGGCGATTCTGTCGACGCCCTCAAGGCCTTTCGAGGATGCTTTATCAGAGGTACCCCGTGTATCGGTGGAAACCCTGAGGAAGGCCCTGAAGACGTCGGTTAGACCTGTCTTTGAGCCTTTTTCTGTGCCCTCCCCAGAGGTTGAGTTTGGCAGGCATGAGCCTGGTACGCATGCTGACTCTGTGTACAGGCGGCTGATGTCGAGGGTGACAGAGTACTTGGGGTGGTCTGCGCCACCAGTAGATTTTCTGCAGGATGACCTGACAGATATCTTGTACCAGGGTCCACCAACTGACCTGATACTGCCATTCCATATGGCCTTGCAACGAAAGGTGGCGGCGGCTTGGACTCCCAGCAGTTGGTAAGTCGTTGACGAAAAAGTACTGCCCAGCCAGTGGCGACCCCGGCTACTTGTCCATGCACCCTACTCCGGAGAGTTTGGTAGTGCAAGCGGCTACGGCCCCAGCAAAACAGGCGTCGTACCCTAACTTCCCTCCTGACAGGGACGACAAACGTTTTGACGGTTGGGCGAAGAAAGTCATTTCTTCAGGGGGGGTATGGCTTTGAAAGCAGCCAACTCCGTTTGTGCCTTAGCACGTTTCACTCAGACTAGATGGAATTGCATTTCATTGGAGGCTGAACATATGACCGAAGTGGAGGAATGGGATGGCTTTCTTGCCCTTGTACAGGATGGCAAGGATGCCATGTGTGAATCTGTTCAGTCGGGTCTGGACGTGGCAGACTGTCAGCCGGTCCATGGCGGCGAGCACCGTGATCCGCAACCATGCAAATCTGCGCAAGTCAGGGTTTGCTCCGGATGTACAAGGGCTTCTCAACATGCCCTTTGATGGTGACCATCTTTTTGGCAGCAAGGCTGACGAGAGCCTTGAGAGGTTGCAGACCTCCAAAGCTGCAGCGAAGTCGTTGAGCGCTGCTGTTCGCCAACCTTTGCCTTTTGGTCCTAGGGGACAGCAATGGAGGGGAGGTTCCTTTCGATACTACTCTTCCTTTGGTAGATCGAGGGGAGCTGCTAGTCAAAGGGGCCAACCTAGGAGTACCAGAGGTGGAAAACAAGGTACTCGAGATGCCAAGGCCACTCGGTCAGTTGCCTCTTTGCCCTCAGGCAACGCCGCAGCCGCTTCAGCTCAGTCATGAGGCCATGCCCCATGGTTCGCCGGTTGGGGGAAGGCTGGCACAGCATCTTGTAGAATGGCGTGCCACTACTTCAGATGTGTGGGTTCTGGAGATCATAAGCCACGGCCACTGTCTTCCTTTCTGGCGGAGGCCTCACGACAATCCACCAGGGAATCTCTCTTTGAAGAGTCCGGATCCGCTCCTTGCGCAGGAAATCAAATCCTTGCTGGAGAAAGGCGCCATAGAACTGGTGCCTGTAGCGGAGAGGAACAAGGGATGGTATTCCCCTTATATTTTGATTTCGAAAAAAGACTGGGGATTGAGACCCATCATGGATTTGCGTGGTTTGAACAAGCTCCTCAGGAAGGACAAGTTCAGGATGGTTACTCTCTCTCTCAAGTTCTCCAGGCCCTTCAACTTCAGGACTGGTTGGTGTCTCTCGAACTCAAGGACGCTTATTTTCATGTGCCAATTCATCCCAAGCACAAGAAGTACCTGAGGTTCGCGGTTGGCAACTCGCACTTTCAGTTTCGGGTCCTGCCGTTCAGATTGACCTCTGCCCCGAGGGTCTTCACCAAGCTCATTGTGGTGGTGGCAGCGTATCTCAGGAAAGGGGGGAATTCACGTCTACCCCTACCTGGACGATTGGTTGATCAGGGCGCGCTCTCCCGAGCAAGTCCTGGATCATCAGTCAGTCACCTACCACTCCCACAGGCTGGGCTTCTCCCTCAACTTAAAGAAGTCCCACTTGACGGCAACACAGCGGCTCCAGTACATCGGTGCAGTGCTCGAGACATCCCTGGGTCAGTGTCACGACCCGTGACCTAGAACCCCACTGGCATGGTCACTGGACTCGGGGTTCATTCGGGTCCCCAAGGGCCTTACATTATCATCAGGGACTCTCCTGGAGTCAGTCCTGGTGCCTTTGGCGCCAGGCTCATATTTGGAATGGGACTTGAGGGGACTACATTTTGTGTGCAAGCCTGCAGCCAACATGGAGGCACCCACACAGTCTAGTCCCGAAGACCCAGACTGTGCGGTGCAGGGTTTTAGGTGTGGTAGCCCGGACTACTTGACCTGGACTACTTTACAGGGGTAGGCTATATAAACCACACCCAAGCTACAGGACGTGCTTCGCGTTATTCTGCAGCCAGCAGCGTGACGCTCATCGTGTTCAGTGACCAGCACCCTGCGTTCCTGGAATAGCGGACCTGCAGAGGAGACAAAAGAACATTATTAGCAGTCCCTGCTTACCTGCAGCTTTCCATCCTTCGACCCGGCTGCTTGCGGTCTCCCATCCCATTGGCAGCATCCTCAGGACATCACGCACGCACTGGAACGGAGCACCTGGGGGGAGAGGGAAAAAAGGACATCGTTAAACAGGTTACTCACAGAAATCACAGCAGTACCATAACCTCCTCACCTGGCTGGGCATTTCTTGGCCGGTTCCGCTCCAGAAATCTTTGCACGCCCAGAAAGACCATTGCGACCTGAAAAGGAATAAAGAATACAGGTTAGCCCAACAAGACATTAGCGCGCCACACTTCGCGCTGAACCTGCCATTCTTCATACGCTCCGCGTCCATAATCCCGGCAGGAGCCTGATCCATGAAGCGCACCCAGCGAACCTCCGCTCACCTAAGGGGGAAACAATCATGTAAAGACATTAACAGCACGAAGGAAAAGCAAAGGCCTTCCGAGACTGCTATAATCGGACTTACCTCCTTAAAGACACTTGAATGGGTTGGCACCAGTCAAGTTAACTCGGTCGCTTCAACCTGCAGAAAACTATGCGCCCCTGCGCAGAAAGCTGGACGGAGAGCATGCCAGACATCATAACAAGGTGAGGAGGGGGCCATCAGGTCGAGTCCAAGGGGCTGGTGAGGAGTAAACAAAATCTGTATTCTCAGTCCAGTCCTCCTGTGTTTTAGGCCCATCTGCCATAGAAGACATCATCCCGAATTGGTCACATCCGGGGGGAATCCGGCAACCGGGGCATACGGGCTTTCCCGTGGATACCAGGTGAGCGTAACAAGCAGTGTTTCCCTCCCCATGTGAGGGCTCATCCCATTCTGCAGATGGTGCACAAGTTTCAACTTGCCCAGAGTCTCCTGCCGTTCGAGTTCTTGAGGTTGCTCGGCCTCATGGCATCCTGCATTCTTCTGGTGCCAGAGGCACGGTTGTGGATGAGATCTCTGCAGTGGGCTCTCAAGATGCAGTGGTCACAGTCCTTCGGCAGGATGTCGGATCCCATTCAGATGCCACCCTCGGTCGCACAGGACCTTCTGTGGTGGGCCGTCGAAGGTAATCTGATGAAGGGAGCTCTGTTTAGGCTACCCTAGCCGGAGGTGACGATCGTGACGGACGCATCCCTCACGGGATGGGGAGCTCATGCCAACGAGTTGACAGCGGTCGTTGGTCTCTGCCGGAGTCCATACTCCATATCAATCTGTTGGAGCTGAGGGCCATCAGGCTTGCCCTGAAGGCTTTTCTGCCGACGGTGAGAGGGAAGAATGTTCCGATTCTGACGGACAACACAGTGGCCATGCACTACCTAAACAAAAAGGGGAAGGGGGAGGGGGCAGGGTCCCTTCCTCTGTGCAGAGAGGCGATGCAGCTCTGGTTCTTGGCCATCCAGCAGAAAATTCCGATCTCGGCAGTTCATCTGGCCAGAGACGAAAACAAGACGGCGGACGCTCTGAGCAGGCAGCGCACGATCTCTCACAAGTGGGAGCTGGCTCAGGAGATTCTCCTGGAGATCTTCGCTCTTTGGGGGACCCCACAAGTGGATCTCTTCGCCACCAGCGTCAACCGGAAGTGCGAAAGGTTCTGCTCGCGGGAATTGCCTCCAAGAGGAGCCTTAGGGGACGCGTTTCTGGTGGTGTGGTCCTTCCCACTGCTGTACACGTTTCCTCCATTCCCCGTCATTCCGCAAGTGCTGCGGAGGTTACGGAGGTTCGGTTTCCGGATGATCCTCATTGCTCCGGCATGGGCCCGCGAACGTGGTACCCGGACCTTCTCGACTTGTCCATCTGCCCTCCACGCCGTCTTCCCTACCGAGACGATCTGCTCTCACGGGAGGGTGGTCAGGTTCTCCATCCAGAGGTCAGATCCCTCAACCTTCACGCTTGGCTTCTGAAAGGTTGAGGTATAAGGATTGGGACCTCCCTGAAGACGTGATGGAGGTGTTGCTTTCGGCCTGATGGCCTGCAACAAAGTCCCTGTACCGTTGCCGTTGGAGAAAGTTCTGCGACTGGTGCAGGGTTCAGAATTTGGATACTTTTGCATGTGACATTCCTGTGGTTCTGTCTTTTTTGCTTTCCTTAGCGCACAAGGGCCTGCAAGTGGGTACCATTAAAGTTTACCTGGCGGCGCTGTCGTTATTTAAGCGCTCTTCTGAGGAGTGTTCTTATTTTAAGATTCCTTTAATATCTCCATTTCTGAAAGGGCTCACTAATGTGTTTCCACCGTCACCTTCCAGATGCGCGGTTGGGATTTCAAACTGGTTCTAAAATTCCTAATGGGTGCTCCATTTGAGCCTTTACATTCTTGTCCTTTAAGACTGTTGACCCTTAAAACTGTATTTTTAGTTGCGGTTACTTCCGCTCGCTGAGTGAGTGAGTGAGTTGCAGGCACTTTCTGTTAAGCCACACTTCACAGTGTTTCATAAGAACAGGGTTGTCCTTAGGGTTCGTCTTCTGAAAGTTCTGTCGGAGTTTCATTTAAGCCAGAAGGTCATTCTTCCGGCGTTCTATCCTCCTCCATTTCCTGGTAAGTAAGACGAGAGGCTCCATAGGTTGGATCCTAGGAGACCTTTAAGTTTCTACATTTCACGCATGTCCCGGGTCAGAGTGGATGATTGGCTCTTTATAGGATATGCTGGAAGGCGTCTGGGACAAGCTGTTACTAAGCAGACTTTGTCTAGATGGATTATCTTGGCAATTTCTGAATGTTACCGCTTGGCGGGTAAGGACCCTCCGGTAAGCTTATGGGCCCATTCTACTACGGGTGTGGCTACCTCTACTGCTCTGCAGAGGGGTGTTCCCATGTAACTTTTGTGAAGAAGTCCCATGGGCTTCAGTCCATACTTTTGTGAGACACTACTCGCTAGATTCTATCCATGGGCAGGATCTGGCCTTTGGCAAGGCGGTTCTTTATTCTGCAATTTAATTGGGCATTCTAAATTTCTAAATTCTTTTCCCTCCTCGATACGTTGGTACTGCTTTGGAAGTCTGTCATAGATATGTAATACGTCTGTGGAACCAATTCCCTCGAAGAACAAGTTACTTTCTTACCTGATAGTTCTTTCGATCGGATGTTCCGACGATGTATTCCATATCGTACCCTCCCAGCCTGCCCCGCTACAGAATTTCTCATGCGATTGCAGCTTACGTTTCCGCAAGGTTTTCTGTGGTCCTACTGGCAGTAGATTGGTGCCACACGTTCTGGGAAAAAACTACATCTGAGGCTACGTGCATCGTGCGTCCTACTTATAACATCCGGTGACGTCGGCTCGACGGAGGCTCTCTAGGACAGCATATCGACGTCATCGATGCAGGACGCAGACGCCGAATATTTTCCAAAGCAGCACAGCTGTGGTGATTACCTGTCATAGATATGGAATACGTTGTCGGAACATCCCATCGAAAGAACGTTACCAGGTAAGAAAGTAATTTCTTCTTTGCCATACTTCTAAGTACTGCTTTAAATGCAACAGTGATATATTAATGTCCACAGGGTCCTAGTTATCTGTCACTTGAGGATGTAGGAAGTGTCTGTGTGCCATCCCAATGGGTATTTGCTGATTTAGAGAAACTTAAGAGTGTGTATTTTTGAAGTGTATTTTTGTGTTACTATGATTTTGCCCCCTTCTGAAGAAGGCTTATTCAAACTGATTGTTAAATAATTGTTTGTAAGAGTTTATTTGGATACTTGTCACAGTGAATCTCTGTGTAACTCCACTACTGCTCACATTTACCCTTCTTGAGATAAGCTGGCTGCTCAATCACGCTACCAACCTCTGTAGTGCATACCTATACCAAAGGTTGGGTTCCTATTGCCAGGAGGTCAAGGTTGTTGTAGTGCACCCAAAGGGTACTACTCCAAATCTTGCCTAACACGCTGGAACGCTTCAAGATGATTACACATAGCCGAGTCTCTGTGTTCAGGGGACTGGATGTGTTCCCTGGAGCTCAAGGATGCATACCTGCACATACCCATCTACTAACCGTATTAGAAGTTTCTGCGGTTCACGATTGTCGTACCATTTTCAGTACAAGGTACTGCCCTTCGGCCTGAACTCAGCCCCTCAGGTCTTAAAAAAGCTGATGAGCACAATGGCGGGCCTTCTCTGCTTGGATGGCCCTCATTTGTACCCTACCCTTACTTGGACGACTGGCTGGTGAGGGCAGCGTCACCCGAGGGGGTGTCTCGCCCCTGCCAGAGACTGGTGAATGTCCTTCATCAGCTGGGGTACTCCCTCAGCCAGAGAAAGTCCCAGCTGTGCCCATCTCAGGAGCTAGTCTTTCTAGGGGTGCATTGGGACACTATGGTTCAGCGGCTGTTCCCTATGCCCAAGATCCTCCTTTCCCTCCGCAAGGCGATATAGCACTTTCTGGCCAACTTGTCCACCTCGGCATGGTGGTTCCAGCATATTTTGGGCCTGATGGCCTTCTGTGTGCTCACTGTACAGCACCCTTGCCTCAAGATGAGACGTCTCCAGCTCCACCTGGTGGCCAATTGGGATCAGGAGACTGTGGTCTCAGTCGGACAGGATACCAATACCACTGCTCCTACTGCCCAAGCTT
Source organism: Ambystoma mexicanum (assembly GCF_040938575.1). NCBI lineage: Eukaryota > Metazoa > Chordata > Amphibia > Caudata > Ambystomatidae > Ambystoma > Ambystoma mexicanum. The sequence continues at coordinate 900,502,578 of NC_090931.1, read as the reverse complement.
CACTGGTGGATGATGGATGTCAATGTGTCAGTGGGGGCCCCCTTCACCTGTCCGGCGCTGTCTCTGGTAGTGACAAGACTCCTCCCTTTCCGGTTGGGTGGCCCACGCTGGAGGGCTACACGATTCATGGAGCACGGTCCAGGTCGCAGGCCCATCTACATATCAACCTGCTCATAGCAGTGGGCCTGGACCTCAAAGCAGTTTTGCCCCCTCATCGGGGACTGGGCTGTTCTGGTTAGGACGAGCAATTCTACTATGTTTTACCTCAACAAGCAGGGTGGCACCAGTTTCCCCCCCCCACCCCTCCTCTGCATGGAGGCGGTAGCGATCTGGGAATGGGCCCTGACGGAAGGATTGCAGCAGTACACCTTCCGGGAGACAGCAATGCAGAGGCAGACCCGCTGAGCCGCTTGGGGTTCAACACCTACGAGTGGGAGTTGTACGACGACTCCTTGTTGCCCCTGCTCCAGCATTGGGGTTTTGCGGACCTGGACTTGTTTGCATCCCCTCTGTATTCCAAGTGCCCCTGTTTGCTTTGTGGACAGGACCGGGTCCTTCCAGATCTGTTGGCACGACCAAAGATTTTAAGCGTTCCTGCCCACCCCTCTGCTCCAACTGACCCTCCGCCAGTTGTGGGCTTCGGTGGGTTGCTGCCTCATCCTGATTGCCTCCCACTGGCCCTCAAGACCCTAGTTTTCGGATCTGCTACAGTTGTGCCCCCAGGGTGCCATCCACCTACAATCTCCAGCAGGGGTTCCTGATGCAGGAGGGGGTAGGGGGTGGTGGAATATCCGAAGTTGGCGCTGGCGGCCTGGTTCCCGACCAACTGAGGCTTCAACATGCTCCATTTTTGGATGACAACTGGAACATCATTCAGGCCCAGTATAATAGTAAATGAACTAGGTTCTGCCGTTGGGATCGTTACAAAGGTCTGGACCCTGTCACTTGTCCTCTGGATGCCGTACTGGCCTTTTCAGCTCGTTCTGGAGTTAAGGTGGATACTTGCCACACATAGTTGGCGGCCATTGGGGTTTACAGGAAATCCCCAGAGCATGTGATTTCTGTGGCCAATCCGGTGGTTAAGGTCCATTTTAAGGGGTTGTCTAGGCACTTCCCTCCGGTGCATAGGGTGCACCTGGCCGTGACCTCAGTGTGGTTCTTGCAGCTTTGCAGCGCAAGCCCATCAAGCCGATTGCCTCCGTGGTCATCCACTTGGTGACACCAAAGACCGTTTTACTAGTGGCTCTTAACTCTGTGCGCAGGTTTAGTGAGCTGCAGGTGATGTCTTCGTGCAAGCCCTTCACCACGTTTCACAACAATGTCTTCTTGCAAACACCCAAACATCTTGCCCAAGGTGGTCTCTCCATTTTATCTGAGTGAAGAGATATGCCTACCAGTGTTCTTTCTGAACTCACAGTCCGAGGCAGAGCGGAGTAAGGAACTCATGGTGGCAACAGTAAAGACAGACACAAGTGATCACAGTTCAAGGGTGTTTATTAAACTATATATGCTGGTTGGAAAAACGCCTAATCTAAATCTAAGATGGGAGCAAGCTACGACCATCAAATAATAAGGCAGGCCTAGTGGGGTCTTGTCAAAACAAAAGGGCCTATACTAAAAATAAATATTGCCAATCCTTACAACTAAATACAGAAAAATGTGGTATAAAGTTCTTGAGAAAGAAAGAAGTGTTCACAATAGATAAATTGGGGATGTTGTAGCCGTTGGTCTCCCTTCCCCACATTTTTTGCACGGGACAAGGTCGGATTCTGGAGCACAGCACACACTCAAGCTTTTTTCAACACGAGCTTACAGTTCTGTTCTAAGGTACCAGGACTTCTGGTGGTTGTCTTTTTCAACAAAGTCTCTTGCCTCGGAGGACCTGCTGCATACAAAATAATAAAGAAAAAGAGTTATTTTCCGTCCACACTTTGGGTGATGCTTCTTCATCCCAATCTCCCTCTTCCGGGCTCAGATCCCTCTTGAATGTTAGCCTCCCTCTGCCGGGTTCACTATGGCTTGTATTTTAAGGGATTTTCTAAACAATCTTCTGTTACATTCATGATTCTTAATGGTTTTTTTAAACAGTTCACAGTGAACTGCCCTTTCTCGGGTTCACTCTTATCAACACAACTGTTCATTGAGGCATCAGGCTTCGCCCTGCTTTATCAGCATCCCTCCATCGGGTTTCTTCTTGCTAAGTTTTGTTCTCGCCATGCGGGATTCGCCTCCCTTAGCTTTTCATTACTTGCTGGTCAAAGACTTTCAACTGTACAGCATACTGTGCTAGACTTCTGTATGACCATTTTAACACTCTTCTCACGGTTAACGCACAGCCTTCTGGTAATGGTAGTTTCAACAAAAATGAGGAATCGGCTAGGGTCTCTCGCCGTACACCCATGTGGTGCTGTACCCTTTCAGCTGGTTTCACCCGGCGACCTTCACAGTTATTTGAACTTTCCTTAACTTGTAACTTTCATTCAAGACAGTTTGGGTTCTTATTGGTTCTCCTCTTGACTCTTGGCTTTCCTTGTATCTGGAGTCATGGACGGTACCACGGTTGCAAGCGCCTTCTGTTCTCCTGCTTATCCGCATAGGCACGCTTTACTTTATTAATTTATATCGCGCACCACTGATCCGGAGGTTTAAGGGCACCAACAGAAGACAAAAACAAGACAATACATATAAACAAGACTGCTAACCGAGATCACGGGTCCACAATCACCAGGAGAAGATAAGCAAATTAAGGTGGGTGATCTTAGCTAAATAAGTATGCCTTTAGTTTCTTCATGAAGACCGCTGTAAACATTTCCTCTCTAAGGTTCACAGGAATTGTATTCCACACACAGGGGGCTACTGCAAAAAAAGCTCCTTTTTTTGCTTGGGGCAGTCTACAAGCTGGAATTTTTAGTTGGATAGTGTTATTCGATCTTAAATTGTGTGAGTTCGATTTTACTTTCAGATATGCTGGTGCTGTACTTTTGAGGCAATTTCGGGTAATCAGAAGTCAAAAAGTGATTCTGGCTTTCATAGAGAGCCAACATAGACTCTTCCCGGCATCAGAAATTTTATCTTTTCTATTAAGATCCATTATAATTCTAACAGCGTTGTTCTGCACAACTTGAAGCCGATTAACCTGTGTTGTAGCCAGACCAACTAACAGGCTACTACAATAATCAAGTCTGGATCCCATTAGAGTCCTGACAAGTACCTCTGTTTTCTCTGAAAAAGAATGGGCGTGCATGTGCCAATAATATAATGCAGTATGAGACTGAGGCAACCAGGCTACTAACCTGTGCCTTCATGTTAAGATTATGGTCAAAGTAAACCCCCAGGTTCTTTACTTTGTTTGTTTTAATCTCACAGCCATCAATTTGAAGCTGTGCGTATTCTATCTCCATTTTATGAGTTTTGGCTTCTGTACCCACCAGCATCAACTCAGTTTTGCTGGTGTTAAGTGCAAGCACATTACTGTGCATCCAGCATTGGATCAATCAATATATCATGTTGATCATAATCTCATCATCCACAAAATTGCCAGAAAGGGGGACGACGCATTGTGTGTCGTCTGCATAATTTGTTAACTCAATTTTATTTTCTTCCAAGAAGTCAAAGAATGGGATGGTAAAAATATTATAAAATACTGGGGAAAGACAGGCCCCTTGTGGTACTACTTGCAGGTGCTCAATAGGTTTTGCATCCGCCAATGCGCTGCTTACCCGGCATTGATGCTTGCTAAGGAAGGATTCAACCCAGCATGCTGCAGATCTTGAGAATCCTGCAACCTCCTCCAACCTGGAGACCAGCAGTGCGTGGTCCACCAGGTCAAAGGCGGCGGAGAGGTCGAGAAGTATGAGCATAACCATCTGTCCATTGTCCATATATCGCAGCAGCCTGGACTTAAGATCCCAGCAGTGCTGTCTCTGTACCATGGATTTCTCTGAACCCCGACTGCCATTTGTTCAGAATGTTGTTGGATCTAAGATAGGTTAAAACCTGTGTATAGGCGACTCGATCCAAAATCTTGAGCAGAAATGGGGAGTTGGCTATAGGACGATAGTTCCGTGGGTTCAGCGGGCAAAGGCTAGTTTTTTTAGTAGGGGTATAATCCACATATTCTTAATAGGATTGGGGAGACACCCCTCACTGAATGATGCATTGACAAATTTACGAATTGCGGGAGTAAGTATTGAGTGCCTGCCTTTATGGCCAGGGCGGGACAGACATCCCCTTTAAAATTGGTAGGTTTCAGTTTTTCTAGTATCAATGTCAGTTCGGATTCACTCACAGGTTTAAATGAGAACCGTTCCTCTGGCTTCCACATTGTTCGGGTGGTGCTCAAAGTTTCAATGTCAATAGGAGTTATCGCTTTCTTAGTGACCTCAATCTTATCTTTAATGGTGTTTAATTTATTTAAACATAGGATCTTGAATTGAAGTACAGCATTCAGCGTCTTTAATGACATTGTTTGTGTTATCTTTACTTGGATGTTCCAATTCCTTCAATATTTTGAATAATTCTCTTGGTTGGGACTGTGCTTTGATAATTCGGTCATGTAGGCATGATTTTTAGCCAGGATGACAACTGCCTTGAATCTTTGCTGCAATTTTATATATATCTTTATCAAACTCCATGAGAGATTTTTTGCATTTATAGAGTGTTTTAGTTTTTTCACTCTTAAGTGCTTGCAACTCTGAGGTGAACCACACATTATTCTCCCTACAGCCTTCTGTAGAGTGCACTGATATGTTTACAATTTCATCTACAGAGGGGGACTCATTCAAGTCCTCATACAAAGGTGTCAGTCAAGGTTGCCTCTGGTGTGAGTTTACCGTTGACATCTGCTGCAGCACACGTTAGCTATTGTTCACGGTCTTACGATTTCATCCACAGAGGAATCGAGGGTCTGGGTCGGAAAGGGCAAGGTCGCTTCACTCCTTGTCACGACCTCGTTTCTCACCGCCTTTTTCCTTCTCTTGAATTGCTGCACTGGGATAGCTGTCTCATCTCACTGTCTGCCTCGCTCGTAGGGTGCTCTCGTGCTGCACCTTTAATCCCTGTGGGGAAGGGAAAGGGCTGTCAGGTGTGAGTGATTCTGGTCAATTGCCTGACTTTGCCTGACCTTCGTGGTGGGACATGTCAGGCAATGGGACCTAACTTTAGTCTGTTCTCTCTTGTGGTGTGTGAGTGTTCGTGTTAGAAAAGGGGCGTGCGTAGAGAGGTTGAATATCCTAGGTAGTAAGATAGGGAAGAGGGGTTATGAGAAGGGGAATACTGCATCTCACCCGCTGGTGTTCCTGCTCCACTCCCCGAGGACCCCCCTCCCCCTCTAGGTGATCTCCCACACTGGTCCACCCCCAGTAACTGGATCCAATAGCGATGGCTGTGTCCTGGCCACCTGGATGACAGATTCCCGGGGACAGGTTAGGGAGACACCTTCAGGTTTCTCAGAGAGCCCTACATTCCTTGGACCTCAAGAGGGTCCTCAAGGTTTATCTCCTTTGGATTGAATCCTTGAGGAAATCTGAGGCATTGTTTGTGACATTTGGGGGCTCGTGCCTCCGGCTCTCAGGCTTCCGAGGCTTCCATCGCCCATTGGATACTTCAGGCCATCCCGGAGGCGTACAAGGCCATGGGCAAACCCATCCCTGTGAGAACTCCTGCCCATGCGATCAGAGCCAAGGCCACGGCTGTCACGTTCCAGAGACATGCTACTTGGGATGTCATCAGCAAGGTGGCTACGGGCCACTCTGTCTGCCTGCCTTCTGTAAGACCTACTCACTGGACACCGGCTCCATGCCCGATGCAGAGTTTGATCAGGCGGTTCTGATTAACCTTTTAGCTTTGCGCTAGATATGAGGCAGGGTATGGCAGCTCCACCCTATGCTCTTGTTCGGTGGAATCCCCCACAAGGATGGAGGAAAGGGGACTATCGACTAGGAGTACTCTAGCCACTATGGTGAGTAACTTTAATTTCTCGCATCAAGCAAGATCAGGATTTGGAGACAATTTCCCTTCAACTGTCCATGAACTTTTGATTGAAGTGAATGCTCCCTGCATATTAGTAGTGGTTGTACTTGAAAAAGAGGGTTTGAGTTTGAGAGTGAATTTGTTAGGCACATATTAAGTTGGCATTGGCGAAGGACTGAGTAGCAATCGCTTTATTTGGTTGAGCCACGTCAAACCTAGAGGGTGTGGGGGATAGCCTGAGCACAGTTTCCCTGTGGGTTTGGATTTCTTATGAGAACATGTTGGACTATTGATATGCATGTTTTGTTCAGCCCTGCAGTTCAAGTTTCTCTGCTTTCAGCTGAAACATTAACGAACGTCCTGGACTTCAAGAGAGATGCTGGTCTTTGGCATGGAGTATTAACCGTGAGTGTTTTACAGAATGTGCCAATGCATGTATGGCCCTTTTCCTGTGGTACTGCATATTAACAGTGAGTGTTGTCTTATAAGTTGGGTATACTTGGCTTTTCTATTTTTCTCAACAGCGAATGTAGTAGAATGATAATCACCGGACACTGCCTTGTGTTAAAACTGAAGTGGTCACTCGGAGGGTCATTGCACCCCCAAGAGACACCCAAGAGACCAATTGGGGTCTTACTTTTTTAGGTGCATCTACCTCAGTAATATATAAGGAGCTGCTTGTATCTCTGCCCAAAGTGAGTATTTCGAGGGGATTGGGTCCTCCGACGTATTCCATATCTATGACTGTAATCACCACAGCTGTGCTGCTTCGTAAAATCTTTCTGCGTCCTGCGTCGATGACGTCGATACGCCGCCCTCGAGGACCTCCTCCGACGGCCGTCGTCACTGGATGTTATAAGTAGGACGCACAACGCCCGTGGCCTCAGTTCTGTTTTTTCCGCGAACGTGTTCGCTTCGGGAATCTCAGCGCGCCTCGACTCTTTGGAGTTTCTGTTGTTTCTCGGTTCTTCAAAACTGTTCATTTTGTGAAGTTTCTTCTTCGTGAAGATGTCTACCTCGTCTTCCTCCCCGCGTCCAGGATTTAAGAAGTGCGAGGACTGTGGGTCCAAGATGTTGGTTACGCACTCGCACGACGCCTGCCTCTGGTGCCTCGGGGAGGCCCATGACACGGATGACTGTGTCGACTGCCAGTCACTCACGTCTATAGCCTTGCGGGAGTGCAAGAAGAAGTAAGGTGTCTAAGCCATGGAAGTCGAGGTCTGCGGGGCTTTCGACGGACGATTCGAGAGGCGACTCTCTGCGTCGTCGTCGGAAGTCCAGTGGATCTCGGTGCCGGAGTCCGTCCCGCCACTCCTCTGCCTCTTCAAGGCACTCCCGGAAGCGCCGTCATCGGTCGCCTTCCCCGTCCTCTTCCGTCGGCGGTTCGCTTACCCTACCAAGCAGGCGACGTCGGAGGAATGGGCTTCCTTTTGGAAGAAAATGTTGGTGATTCTCGAATCGCAGGGCACTGGTCCATCCGCGCTTCCGAGCGGGGTCGGTCGTGATCGGTCGAGAGACACCGCTCGCACGCCTTTGCCGGGCTCGGGTGGTCGGCAGGATTCGCGGGAGAGGTCCCGCTCGGACAAGGGGAATTGTTCTGGTCATGCCCGGTCCAGGTTCTGGTCCTCGACGCGCTCGAGACTGTGTGAACCTGTGATGTCTTCGAGGAAGAAGTCGACGCTGGTGGCGCCAAGGTCGTCGACGGACTCTTTCGAGGCCCCGCCTCCGAAGAAGTCGTTGACGCCATAGGTGCCCAGGCTGTCGAAGGACACGCTCGGGGCTCCGGCCTGAGGCCTGTGTCGATGCCATCAATGCTGTCGGCACTGCATTCGGCATTGACGCCGATTCACTCCACGCTTTTTGAGGCTGTGTCAACGGGTTTACCCTGGGGCTCTGTGGAACCCCCTAGAAAGGCTCTGGCCAAGGTCAAGCATGGCTTTGGTTCACATTCTGTGCCTTCTTACCGCCATCTTGAGTTTATTTCAGAGGTGGATGAAGGCTCTGATGAAGGCATGGTTCCTAATGCGGTGCCTGTCGAGATTCTCTCGGGCCATAGCCAATTTGAGGAACTGAGGCAGTCCCTGCATGATGCTAGTGGGCTGGACACCTCTCCGGAAGTGGAGTTTTGTAGGCCTGAGCCTGGCACTCATGCCGACTCCTCGTACCGGCGCCTTATGTCTAGGTTCACCGAGTACTTGGGATGGTCTGCTCCCCGAGGGGAGTTGCTTCAGGATGACCTTACGGATATCCTCGACCTTGGTCCACCAACTGACCTGGTACTGCCGTTTAATATGGCTCTACAGAGGAGGGTGACGGCAGCTTGGACTGCTCCGGAGAGTCTCCCGGCAGTGGGCAAGTCTTTGCCGTGAAAATACCGCCCAGCCAGTAGCGACCCCTGCTACTTGTCCAAGCACCCCACTCCGGAGAGTTTGATGGTGCAGGCGTCTATGGCCCAGACAAAGCAGGCATTGTATCCTACCATCCCTCCTGATAGGGACGACAAGCGTTTTGACGGCTGGGCAAAGAAAGTGTTTTCTTCAGGGGGTATGGAGCGTCAGGCGGCCAACTCCATATGTGCCTTGCCACGTTTCACGCACACTCTGTGGAATTGTTTCCTTAGCGGCGAACATATTCCCGCAGGGGACGAACGGGATGGTTTCCTTGCCATGGTTCAGGATGGCAAGGATGCCATGTGTGAGGCCGTTCAGTCGGGTTTGGACATAGCAGATTGCGTCAGCCGGTCCATGGCGGCGAGCACCGTGATACGCAGGTTTGCGTGGTTGCGGAAGTCGGGGTTTGCTCCTGATGTGCAGGCCCGGCTCCTCAACAGGCCCTTTGATGGGGAACATCTTTTTGGCAGCAAGGCCGACGAGAACCTTGAGAGGTTGCAGACCTCAAAAGCTGCAGCAAAGTCGTTGGGTGCTGCAGTTCGACACCTAGCGGACAGCAATGGAGGGGAGGTTCCTTTCGTTATTACTCATCCTTTGGTAAAGCGAGAGGAGCTGCCAGTCAAAGGGGCCAACGTAGGAGTGCCAGAGGTGGAAAACAAGGTACTCGAGGTGCCAAGGCCACTCAGGCTGTTGCCTCTTTGCCCTCAGGCAACGCCGCAGCCGCTTCAGCTCAGTCATGAGGCCATGTCCCATGGTTCGCCGGTTGGGGGAAGGCTGGCGCAGCATCTTGCAGAGTGGCGCGCCATTACTTCAGATGTGTGTTTTCTGGAGATCATAACCCACGGCTACTGTCTTCCTTTCCGGCAGAGGCCTCAAGACAATCCACCGGGGAATCTCTCTTTGAAGAGTCCGGATCCGCTCCTTGCGCAGGAAATTCAATCCTTGCTGGAGAAAGGCGCCATAGAACTGGTGCCTGTAGCGGAGAGGAACAAGGGATGGTATTCCCCTTATTTTTTGATTTCCAAGAAAGACTGGGGATTGAGACCCATCATGGACTTGCGCGGTTTGAACAAACTCCTCAGGAAGGACAAGTTCAAGATGGTTACTCTCTCTCAAGTCCTCCAGGCCCTTCAACTTCAGGACTGGTTGGTGTGTCTGGACCTCAAGGACGCTTATTTTCATGTGCCGATACATCCAAAGCACAAGAAGTACCTGAGGTTCGCGGTTGGGGACTCGCACTTTCTGTTTTGGGTTCTGCCGTTCGTATTGACCTCCGCCCCGAAGGTCTTCACCAATCTCATGGTAGTGGTGGCAGCGCACCTCAGGAAAGGGGGGGGATTCACATCTACCCCTACCTGGACGATTGGTTGATCAGGGTGTGCTCTCCCGAGCAAGTCCTGGATCATCTGTCAGTCACCTGCCACTCCCTCCACAAGCTGGCCTTCTCCCTCAACTTAAAGAAGTCCAATTTGACACCAACTCAGAGGCTCCAGTACATCGGAGCAGTGCTCGACACGTCCCGGGGGCAGTGTTTTCCTCCCCAGGTGAGGGCTCATCACATTCAGCAGATGGTGCACAAGTTTCAGCTTGCCCAGAGTCTCCCAGCGTTCGAGTTCTTGAGATTGCTCGGCCTCATGGCATCCTGCATTCTTCTGGTGGTGGAGGCCAGGTTGCGGATGAGATCTTTGCAATGGGCACTCAAGCTCCAGTGGTCTCAGTCCTCCGGCAGGTTGTCGGACCCTGTTCAGGTGCCGTCCTCGGTCGCCCGGGACCTTCTGTGGTGGGCCGTTGAAGACAATCTGATGAAGGGGGCTCCATTTTGGCTACCCTGGTCGGAGGTGACGATTGTGACGGACGCATCCCTCACGGGATGGGGAGCTCATGCCAACAAGTTGACAATCAGTGGTCGTTGGTCTCCGTCGGAGTCCAGACTCCATATCAATCTGTTGGAGTTGAGGGCCGTCATACTAGCCCTGAAGGCTTTTCTGCCGACTGTGCGAGTGAAGAATGTCCTGATCCTGACGGACAACATGGTGGCCATGCACTACCTTAAAAAAAAGGGGAGGGGCAGGGTCACTTCCTCTGTGCAGGGAGGCGATTCAGCTCTGGTTCTCGGCAGTTCATCTGGCCGGAGACGAAAACGAGACAGACGCTCTGAGCAGGCAGAGCGCGATCTCTCACGAGTGGGAGTTCGCTCAGGAGATTCTCCTGGAGATCTTCACCCTTTGGGGGGACCCCTCACGTAGATCTCTTCGCTCCAGTGTCAACCGGAAGTGAGAGAGGTTCTGCTCGTGGGAATTTCCTCCAAAATGAGCCTTAGGAGACACGTTCGTGGTGGTGTGGTCATTCCCACTGCTGTACGCGTTTCCTCCAGTCCCCGTCATCCCGCATGTACTGCAGAGATTACGGAGGTTCGGTTCCCGGACGATCCTCATTGCTCCGGCGTGGGCCCGGAGGACGTGGTACCCGGACCTTCTCGACTTGTCCATCTGCCCTCCACGTCATCTTCCCTACCGAGACGATCTGCTCTCACGGGAGGGGTGTCAGGTTCTCCATCCAGAGGTCAGATCCCTCAACCTTCATGCTTGGTTTCTGAAAGGTTGAGGTATAAGGATTGGGACCTCCCTGAAGACGTGATGGAGGTGTTGCTCTCGGCCAGACTCCAGCATCAAAGTCCCTGTACCGTTGGCATAATTTATGCGACTGGTGCAGGGTTAAGAATGTGGATCCTTTTGCATGTGACATTCCCATGGTTCTGTCTTTTTGCTTTCTTTGACCCACAGGGGCTTGCATGTGGGTACCGTTAAAGGTTACCTGGCGGCGCTGTCTATATTTAAGCGCTCGTCTGAAGTGTGTTCCTATTTTAAAATTCCTTTAATTTCTCAGTTTCTGAAAGGGCTCACTAATGTGTTTCCTCCGTCACCTTTCCAGGTGCCCGGTTGGGATTTGAACCTTGTTCTCAAGTTTCTGATGGGTGCTCCGTTTGAGCTTTTGCATTCATGCCCTTTGAGACTGTTAACCCTTAAAACTATATTTTTGGTTGCGGTCGCTTCCGCTCGCAGAGTGAGTTACAGGCACTTTCAGTTCAGCCACCCTTCACTTTGTTTCATAAGGACAGGGTTGTCCTTAGCGTTTGTACTTCCTTTCTTCAGATGGTGGTGTCGGAATTTCATTTAGGCCAGACGGTTGTTCTTCCGGCGTTTTATCCTCCTCCTCCACATCCTGGTAAGGAAGAGGAGAGGCTCCATAGGCTTGATCCTAGGAGAGCGTTAAAGGATAGTTCCGGGACTTTTTTTTTATTGTCCCTACGGGTCGGCCATGTGTTTGTAAGCATAAATCGGTAGATCGTAGGAAACTTTCCTATGGACCTTACCCGACTTTTCGCCCATTATCGCACTCGAAATCAGCCTCCATTTTGTGATAATCCTATCATTCTGCCGCATCGACCTGGCTCACCTGCCTTTGCGGCACTAAATCAAATCCCCCGCCCCTGAAACAGACTCAACCACTTCTTCTTCCGTGCCTCCTCTGTGGACAAATGGCCATGTTCACATTTGTGGAAATGCTCATTTGTCGACCATCGATGTACGTTGCTACAGTGCAACATTACTGACCGCCATTTTTCCAGTAGAATTTCCAACGACCCTTCACATGTTTTTGAGCTCCACCAAAGATGGTTGCTGATTGACTTGGACCACTGTGAAATACCTTGCATATCTTTTTTTTTTCCTGCAGCCGACAATTTTTTATTGATTGTTTTTGCAAGATGCCATACGTCAAATTGGTGATTTATATTTTTGTACTCTTCTCTCATTGTCTTGGCAATTGAAACGTGTCTGTCCGTGGCTATCAGGTCGATCACCATTCCCCGCGATTGTAGTTCTTGCAATGATGCTACAAAGCCAACTTTCTCCATGGCCACTGAGGATGTACTTTGTGACACCTGCACGACCACCGAACTCACAATTTTCTTACTTTCCATGTCCTGAAAGTGGTAGGTGCAGTACTTGGCTGAAAATCCTGGGCTGTCGCACTGTCCATCACCGGCTAGCCTGAAGCGTTTGCCCGCGAATGTAGTTTCCATTGACATTTTTTCCATTCTCCAAGCTTCGCTGATGGCTGGAAATAGATAATCGGTTTGGTATTTGTAGAGCTGACTTTTCGCAATGAAATGGATTCCCACAAACTGAAAGAAATACTGTAACTTTTTAAAACTTGAACCACTAAAAAGTGCGGCCGCTGCACAAAGTAGATTTCCTGCTGGCAGTTGCCCCAGCATGGGTTGTGCAGACCATGCGAACGGATGATATTGTGTACAGGTGGCATGTATTTTAAGGTTAGTGCCTCGAATTGCACGAGTCACATTAATCAATGGCTCCCCACATACTTCCCCACCAACCCAATGCCCACATTTCATCATCATAATAATATCCATCAAACAGCTATCGAATACAATGAATTTGGCCTCTTTCCTTATACTGTCACTCTGCATCCCAGCTGGTTCGGCCTGTAACGTTGAGGACATGTCACTCGCATGAAAGGTACAATCTCTGATATCGTCTTCCGCTATGCTGAGTGATATTGATGGTGTTTCATTGTCGTCCACTTCATTCTCTTCCATTGCAACATCTGTTCCTTGTCCGGAGATGGGAGAAAAAAACAATGTCTTCAACTTTCGCGCGCTCTTATTTTTTGCGGGTGTGGATTCTGTGAATTGATCTCCGACTGCATCCAAACTACCAGGAGGACATTCACTATCAATGGCTGGTGGTGGTATAGCTCCGTTGTCAATCACTTCATATTCTTCCCATTGGCACGATGCATCTCCAGTCTCAAGTCCCTGCCAAAAGGTTTGACAAGCAACATCTCTCGTTCGCTTCACTGTCTGTGTAGATCTAGTTCTTACACCCACTCGCAACTAGAGGACAGATTAGAAAAGGGATGTTCAGTTTAAACACAACTTACAGTATTGAACTATTGACAGTGAAAGACAACATAATATAGTGAACAGGACACTAACCTTCTTTTGCTTTCTTTTCTTTGAAACTTTCTTGCCTCGAACTTCAACATCTGGACGCTGTTGCTCCGACTCGTGTGTGCATGTCTCCACTTCCTCTCGCGCTGCAACGACTATATTTTCATGATAAGCACATCCATCACTCACTGAGGCTCCATCGACTCCCTGAAACATAGAACTTTCATTAGTATGTATAATAATATTGAAAACACAAAATGTACTTGGGGACCAATACCCATACGTACATCTCAATAGCAAAACACGAATGAACGCATTGTGTAGAACATTCAAACGACAATAGTTCACGCATTGTTGATCTAGTTAGATTGAACTGTCAAGATCCATACCTCGGGCTCCGCAGAGACTTCCATTGATGATATTATTGAAGATGACGCTTCAGCAACTCCCTGAAACACAGTAATTGCATTACTATGGTTTTCTATTTTGTTTAAAAGAACATAAACTTTCTGCAGGCGTCAACGGCTCATCTAAATAGACCTGCACAAATGATCAGTTGTCTAAAATAAATAATGGATATCTAAATATGATTCGATTTGCTCCATCGTTGGAAGTGTCACCACCCAGAGATCTGCATCAACTACTAGGGGTGATGTTCTTGTTGAAGAAGCTCAGTCAGCTCCCTGAAACATAGTACTTGCGTTAATAAAGAAGGAAGTATAGCGGATGTAATCACGTCATTTGATCTCGCATGATTGATCTGTCAGTATCCATACCTCGAAATGCATAAGAACATCAAGGGACGCTGTAACTGCGGTGCACACTTCTGCAAGCTGTTGCGCCGACCCGTAACTGCATGCTCCCCCTTCTTCTTGGACTAATGCTCCATCGACTCCCTGAAACATAGGACTTTCATTAGTAATGAACACAATATTGAAAAAAGAAGACACATAGGAGGGCGACGACAGAAGGACATACCAATGGCTAAAAACGAAAGAAACATTGTGTGTAACAATCACGCTACAAGAATGCAAGATCTGATGATCTCCATCGATGGAACTGTCCGGAAACGTACCTCGAGCATCTGAGTGACATCTACGGTTGTCGTCAATGCGTTGGACTCCTCAGCATCTCCCTGAAAGACAGTACTTGCATTATTTTGGATAACAATAATTATAACTGAAAACAAAGACTAGAGGACGAGTACTGTGGTGTACCATTAGGTAAAATAATTACACGATCAATTAAAACTATTGATTTACATGCCTAAAACAAGTCAGTGTCAGAATAGCTAAGTAAGATTACCCGATAGGCGCTTGAAGTGGCTGATGACTGCAATAACGACACGGATGGAGAATCTTCCGCCTTCATATTGAGTGGATACATAAATGGGGAAATTATTGTTAGCTAATGCTACACACTAACTACCGCAAGGCCGAGAGACAAATACGTAAACTTGACTCACCAGTGGAGGGATGTGGACGAATAGAGTGGGAATAGCGGTTGAGAGCAATTTTCGCCTCGCTCGCGGTGTTTTCTTCTTTATTAGCAATGATGTGGAGTACATGTCTGGGCTAAAGTGCCTGCTGCAGATGCGGTATCGATCACCCCTCTTGTCCACAAAGACTTCTAGGACTCTACTTTCTAGCTCAGAGGCTGGATATCCGCAATATCGGACCCATTCTCTTATCTGATCTATTGTCTTAGGGAAAACATGCATTATAGTACCTTCAGATTTGTTATGGGTCTTCGAAGGGCAACCGCCAATGGAACAGGCAGGCATTATGGAAAGTTCTGAAAAGTAAAGATCAACAATTCTCTATGAATACCAATGTGTTAAAACATTAAATGACACATAAAAGGTTCAATGCAAGGTCCGTTTTGGTTCTTGGAACTATACACGTTATTCACATGCGGATAAGTATTTCAATAACTTTCAAAAAATAGAAAAAGTAATTTGACTAAACTCAGAACATGTGACTAGTTCCTTGCATGTACTGTCGTGAACGAAAAGAAAACATGGATGCAATTTGATGACTACTAGCAAATAGATATAAATTAAAAAATTGGACGCAAAATGATTATGGTACATGGACTTACCTTGACGAACAAACAGTTAGTGCAGAGTAGTTTCTTGTCGTAGAACAGGGAGCAGTTCACAGGTTGCAAACTGACGAGTTTGCTCAAAGTGGTCACGGAAGTTCACAGAGACGAAGAGCAGATAACCAGCACCTTCACGGGTTGACTAGCAAAGCGCAAAGAAGTTCTCATTAGAAATATGAAGTGGGTTATAAAGAATTCGAAACAGGGGTGTGTTTGTGAATGAATGACGTGTATATGTCGTGGCATTATGCGGATTGCAGGGGGGCGTCCAGCGTGAGGGGGGATGCTTGGCAGGAGACACAGGGTCTGGAGGTAGACATGGGAACAACAACCCATGCTCTATAGACCACTTTGAAGTGTACATGGTCTTTGGCACCTCTTGGCCTTTATCGCTCCCTGACAGCTCCACTTGCCAGCAGCGCAAGTACCCTGGTGCGAACTGCCTTTGATAGGGCGGGGGGGGGGGTGGATCGGGGCGGTGGTCGTGCAGACAAGACACAGGAAGACTCGTGAATGGAGACACACTTATGTGGATTGCAGGGGGGCGTCCAGCGTGAGGGGGGATGCTTGGCAGGAGACACGGGGTCTGGAGGTAGACATGGGAACAACAACCCATGCTCTATAGACCACTTTGAAGTGTACATGGTCTTTGGCACCTCTTGGCCTTTATCGCTCCCTGACAGCTCCACTTGCCAGCAGCGCAAGTACCCTGGTGCGAACTGCCTTTGATAGGGCGGGGGGGGGGTGGATCGGGGCGGTGGTCGTGCAGACAAGACCCGTTTGCCGCAGGGCCTCACCAAGGAGAGGCCATCTAACTGAATGTAAGAGGATGGCTGCAGGATCTACTACATGGAAGGCAGGGGGGTGAGTTTATAAATACCTCACCCTCCCAGGAGAATATACACTAGATTCATTTAAAAAATCAAAACAACCATTGTTAAAATATATGTTGGGCTTTATTTTAGATTTTAGTTAAACATAAATAATAAACATTACACATTGTAAAGTTGAGGTTGCAGCACATCGAGGGAAAATCCGCGGTATTGTCCACTGTCACTGGGGAAATGTTGTCTAATGGCAAGTACCGCACAGGCAGGTATTACTCTCCGAACGCGGTGTCCGAGCCTCCCGTGAAGCCACCAAGTGAAGCAACGATAGGCCACCAGCCTGTACCACCTGTGAAAAAAAAAGATGCAAACTGTATTAAACTGACCAAACTTTCTTATCAATGTCGATTCAGGTAACACATGTCATTTTTCTTAGAAAAAAATTATATCTAGAAAATGCACTATATGGAACCAATTTACATGCGTTCGAATGATATGTAAATGTAATTTTATATGTGGGAGACGACCATGAAATAGTGGTGGCATCACTGACATCACAAACAGAGTATACTTACTCGTTACTCGTATTACGCGGACGAACAGTGCCACGAGGTTCGTGCATAAGCACCATCATCATCCTCAACACTGTCCGTGAGAGGCAGGCTTCCCTGAACTCTGGCAGCTCGGTGATGCATTGCGGACTTTGCTCGCCTTCCTGCAGACTTTGCTCGCTTTCCGAAATGTAGGCCAAGCACCCGGAATTTTCACGGCAGCAGCAGTTCTCCTCCTCAGTTGGCATTAGCTCGCACCGATTGCACGTGCACCAGGTGGAGACGCCGTCCATGCGACATGGTCCAGGCTCTTCATCCGTTGACTGGTCCTCCCAACTGCCGTCCGAATCCCCATCGTTTTCGCGTGCTTGCCTTTCCAGTAGTTCCTCCTCGGTGTACTCGGGCTCGTACATATACGGCATTATTGTGGCCATTGTGCGGTAAAGATAGTAAAATAATTTACAGAGATGGTACAGGTGTTCACACGGGCTACAAGCGGCGAAGGTAGCTGACCAGAGCACTGAAACGAGTCACAGAATACTCAAAGTAACACAGAGAGAGGAATGGAATCGAAAATCTGCTGCTGTATGTTGTGAAACGGTCTGTTTATACTTATTGGGGAAAGAGGCGTCCTGCCATTTCCATGGCAACACGTCAATAGCTGAGGCGCAGCGATTGTTGACACGAGACGTGCTTGAAATGGGCAGTACGCGTCTGCTGATGTCAGGCTCAGGGGCGGGGGATTTGATTTAGTGCCGCAAAGGCAGGTGAGCCAGGTCGATGGGGCGAAATGATAGGATTATCACAAAATGGAGGCTGATTTCGAGTGCGATAATGGGCGAAAAGTCGGGTAAGGTCCATAGGAAAGTTTCCTACGATCTACCGATTTATGCTTACAAACACATGGCCGACCCGTAGGGACAATAAAAAGAAAGTCCCGGAACTATCCTTTAAGCTTTTATATTTCACGCATGTCCCGGGTCAGAGTGGACGATCAACTCTTCATTGGTTATGCTGGAAAGTGTTTGGGACAAGCTGTGACGAAACAGACTTTGTCTCGCTGGATTATTCTGGCTATCTGAGTGTTACCGCTTGGCGGGTAAGGACCCACCGGTCGGCTTGCAGGCCCATTCTACCAGGGGTATGGCTGCCTCTACTGTCCTACAGAGGGGTGTTCCTATTCGTAACATCGGTGGTGCAGCCACCTGGGCTTCGGTACATACTTTTGTACGTCACTACTCCCTTGATTTCATCCGTGGGCAGGATCTGGCCTTTGGCAAGGCGGTCCTTTGCTCCACAATTTGATTGGGAATTCTAAATTTCTGTATTCTAAATTCTTTTCCCACCTCCTTGCATTGGTACTACTTTGGGAGTCTGTCATAGATATGGAATACGTCGGAGGACCAAATTCCCTGGAAGAACAAGTTACTCTCTTACCTGATAACGTTCTTTCGATGTGATGGTCCGATGACGTATTCCATATCGCTCCCACCCTGCCTTCCCCGCTACAGAATTTCTTATGCGATTGCAGCTTACGTTTCCGCAAGGCTTTGTGTGGTCAGACTGGCAGAAGACTGGTGCCACACGTTCTGGGGAAAAAACTACAACTGAGGCTACGGGCGTCGTGCGTTCTACTTATAACATCCAGTACCGTCAGAGGAGGTCCTCGAGGGTGGCGTATCGAAGTCATCGACGCAGGACGCAGACGCCGAAAGATTTTCCGAAGCAGCACAGCTGTAGTGGTTACTGTCATAGATAAGGAATACGTCGTCGGACCATCCCATCGAAAGAACGTTACCAGGTAAGAGTAACTTGTTCTTGGGGCTCATTGACCTAACAAATGCAGAAGAGGACATCTGGGTGTTTAGCGAGATTTAAGGAACAATACCATCCTCCTTCTTAATGCCATGGTAGACAGTGAGGCCCAGCTCCAGACAAATGATTTAAACAGGAATACTAGGGCCAAGCCCTAGCATTTCTCGCTATAATTTGCCCCCCAACACGTCTAACCATGAAAGATCTTTCATACCAAGTGATTCCAAGCCATGTAGAATGGAAGTGCACAAACATTGCTTGTAGAGAGCTCTCACACATCTATTTATCATGCGTATTTTAGACATTGCATTCCGTTTCCTGATGTTAATTCTCTATAATCTGTCCTACTAGTGAATTTTACACCCAGATATTTATAACAAGAGACATGCTCAATGGTGTTTCCCTCTTCATATATGGATACATCCGGGGACATGATCTGGAGGTGGGAGCCCATTACTGTTTGTCAGGTGGGCTCACATTTCATGCCCTACGTATTGAAGGCAAGCGTCCCCAGCCAGCACGATCCTCCCCGCAATGAGAGACAATGAAGGACTCTCC
Source organism: Ambystoma mexicanum (assembly GCF_040938575.1). Taxonomy (NCBI): domain Eukaryota; kingdom Metazoa; phylum Chordata; class Amphibia; order Caudata; family Ambystomatidae; genus Ambystoma; species Ambystoma mexicanum. Next base: position 900,483,389 of record NC_090931.1, on the reverse strand, counting down.
CAGAATGGGAATAAGGCCAAGACAGAGTGCGGGTGAGCGTAAATGGGAGTTTATCAATCAGAATAGGGCATGCAAAGAACTCTGCAAACTCTGAGAGTGCTCTGTCTGACAATAGCAAAGACAGGCGTATATATTTACAAAACACGTCATCAGAACCTACATACTATAAGGGGCACAAGTTCAATGGGATTGGGTGGCGATGACTAGCTTTAGGCGCTGCTGCGATGTGGTTGGCCTTGGCTGGAGGACGTCACTGGTCAGCCTCGTGGGTTGGGCTGGGCCTGGCAGGTCAGCTGAGTTCATCCGGGCGGTGTTGTTGTGCCATTGTGGCCAGTGACAGAGATGAATGTCTTTTCCTGACTTATTTGCCCTAGGCCATGCACACCGCAGTCATTCAGTTATTGCAATATTATCTTCTTTAGTAAATCTTTCAATAGGGTATTCTACAGGTTAATGCAACACAGGAGGAATGCACCTTGAGAGGGGTTTGATGGTGATTCATCAGTGCATGGTTACCAGTGTCCTGTTGACCGGTACCATAGGTTGAGGGGCTAAGTCTCAGGGCATGGGACAGGCGGTACATGTCTTTCTGTCTTGTTAGAAGTAGTTATGAATGTGCTGCTGTATGTTGCCACAGTATTGGGTGTCCTAATTGTGCAGGGGCCATAAGTCTAAGGTGATCCGGTGGGTTGTGGGGTTTAAGAGAGGGCGCCTTTGGATTTGTGTATTCAGGCGGAGGTTTACTGCAGTGCTGTAAATAATGCAGGTGGCGGGCCGTGGCCTTGGGTGCTGCAGAGGGGACTACAAATCTTTGAAGCGGCTCCAGCCTAGTTGGGGGAGGTGGAGCAGCGCGGCGCGGGCCTCTGCTCTCTTGTTTGGCAGTCTTCGCAGGGTGGGAGGGGGAATGGCCTTGCACATATTCACAAAGGTATCTTCCTCGTGTGTTGCCAATTTTAGGTGAAAACATAAACATTCAAATACTATACAATACTCATTTGAATCATACGAAGACATACATTTTAACTTTGCTAAATGTCTCTCAAATATAGCCAGTCTGAGCACATTATTTGTACACTTACGTTTTAACAACTACAACATTTAGTTATATGCATATACATTTGCAGTAAGTGAGGTAGTAGTGCGGTTGGTGGAGCACAAAGAAAGTGACTCGCCACCGTGCGTGGCGGTAGTGGCACATAAGGGCTTAGACATACACACATGACGGGTGCATTCTCGCGCGTCCTTCACATGAGCCCTCTGTATGGTTACACTTGTCTTCCCTTGTACTCTAGCAGCATTAGTTCGGTTATGGCGCGGGACCGTGGAGTCTAAGCTTTTCAATGATACACATAACGAATAGTCCCCGGGAACGCTTTTTATTATTTGCATACAACCGCACGGGTGTGGGTTCTTCATTGCTAGTGTCATGTAAACATGCGTTCTACCATAATTACACATTTTACAGGTTTCCTTAATAGAAGAAGTTTTGTGAAGAGAATGTGCGTATTGCAAGTAGTTTTGGCATTAGTATTTGGGGACTTTTTGCTTTCATCCGATGACCATTTTACAGTTCTCTTCATCACCCAGGCCTCGCTGGATGGGTCATGCTGGGAGCAGTGATACACTGCGGAAGGTTAAATGTTAGTGTTAGTATCTTACGCTAGCTCATGTCCGTCTTGTTCGTGGGAACGGGCTCACAGCGGATCTGCCAGGGAGCTGCGGCCACAGGGATAATTGAAACTCCGTGGGTGGGGGCCGCGCTACAGTGCGCTGAGCTCACACCATCTTTATTAGACAAAATGGTTTCTGAGGCCTAGCTAAATTCAATACGTGTGGGCAATGTCTTCAGCAGGTGAGCCCTCCACCACCTGGGCCCTGGTGGTATGAGGGGACGCCCGATGAGCCATGGCCCTCACCTGGGGAAGGGATGTAGGCAAGGGGCGTCTTTTGGACCAATCCTCCCCTACAGTATTTCTGACTGGATTCAATAATGCAGTGTCAATTGCTGTTGGGGGTGGGGAGGACATGTAAGGGGAACAGGGCGGGGGGAGCTAGGAGCGTATCGCAGAGAGGGGGACCTATTTGGCAAGGATGAGGGAGGCAGCACATCTTAAGTGTAGTTTCACGAAACTGAGAATGCATGTAATCATCCACAATACAATTTCACAGTAAGAACTGAACAGGGGTAGGATGCAAGGTGGGCGCAAACTTGGTTTAAGTCAGGCTACATACTCTTTGAGATTTTCAGGGTAACCTTGATAAACATATAGGGACTCAACTCCCCACATAAGATGCTGAAGCTGCTAAAAGCTCCTGAAGGACCACCACAAGACCCAGATAGCTGGGATCCAAGAGACACACCTTCTGCAGGGGGATGCACATAGAATGGCATTCAGTCTTTTTCCTTTGTAATTGTGTCCCTCCGGGACAAAGAAGACAGAGTGGCAATCATGTGTGGACCTGACGTCCCATTCCAACTAACAGGCAGACTGTCCAAAAAAGGGGATCCATGCCTAATCCTAAAAGGCAATATACAGAATAAACCCATAACCCCCTCATCAATCTACAGCCCAAACAGTAGACAAAATGAATTCTTGAGATCTTTTCTCCCCATGTTACAAGGGGTGACAGAAGGGCCGATTCTCTTGATCAGTGACTTCAATGTAGTTTTTCAAAATGGGGTGGACAGATCCAGGCAGGATAGGTGGGGCCACGTCCAAATGGCAGCAGATGTTCAGCAAGCAATTGCAGTCCTGGGTTTGAAGGACACATGGACGTAGGAGCACCTAAGGGCATGACACTATTCATATTATTCTCATGTTTATGATGCATACTCTCGGATAGACCACATCCTGGTGAATGAGGGTGTGACAATCACAGGTTGAGCGCAGAAATAGGTTCTATCACCATTTCTGATCACGCCACCACAATGTGCATGCTCGCCATTTATGACCAGGAGCCTGGGTCCAGAGAACTTAGAAGCTGTCCCCTCATAAACTCCAGAACACACTATTTGTAAGAGAGCTTGAACACAAACTATTGAGTTAAATCTGGGAAAACATGGCGGGAGTCCGGCCCACCTAACCAGATTGGGATGCTTGTAAGGTAACCATCAGGTGCTCGGTTATCGGAAAAACGTCTCGGCTCAAAAGATTGAGGGCTAGAAGAGCATAAACTCTGGAGTGAGATTCAGAGCTTAGACAGTGAGCATAAAGCAAAAGACTTGAGGAAGGTACAGAGGAAATTACAAGAGGCTAGGAAACATCTTGCCACCCTGTAATTCAACCTTACGGAGTTCCTTATCCGAACGTCTTGCCGAAGCTCCTATGTATTTGAAACCCTTCCTATTTGTGTCTCAGACCAAACTGTCAGGAGCTTGCAAAAAGACAGAATTAATTTGATTCAGATGGTAGGGAGATGAGGGGAGCACTCAAAGTGATCTATCGACTTTGGAGGGCCGGTGGCATGGCTTGCCCAGATCTAGTATGCTATCAGGCCGCACAGCTAGAGGTCCTAAACAAATGGATTTTCCCCTTGTTCAAGAAGGCATGGAAAACAGAGTATGTAGTGGGCCAGTCGATGAGGTGCATTATCTCGCTCCCCCCTAAAGATAGACCCTTGGTGGTGAGAGAACTGCCAGCAACAGCAGCGACAAAAACAGTTTGGGATAAAGTAGCGCTAAAGCCTGGGCTTGCATTTCTTGGGACTGCGACCCTGATTCAAGGGAACCCCAGGCTTTCTTTGGCATTCAATAGCAAGAGCTTCCAGAGATGGGAGGATGGGGGATGTGAGTTTGTGGGGCACATAGCAAGGGGCGCTAGTATTTTGTCGTTCCAAGAATGCAAAGCATCTTTTGGGGTAGATGAAAGGGAACAATTCAGATATTGGCAGCTGAGACACTAGGTGAATAAAAGTGAAATGCGCAAGGCGGCCGCTTGTGACTTTACAGCATTTGAGATCCGGATGTTCCCGGCGACGTCATCCAAGGGCCTGATCTCGAAAATATACAATACCATTCTTACACAAGACACAGCACATGATGTTTCGCCTATCAGGGCTTTGCATGTGGATCTGGGCTGGGACCTACATTCAAAGAGTGTGTGCGTACTTGTAAAATAATCCACTATACCACAATCTGCAAACAGCACAGGTAGCAATCATATAAGATGCTGCACAGATGGTACTAGACTCTGGCTAAAATGAGCAAATACTGCAAAGGTGAAACATGGTTGTGCTGGAGGGGCTGAGGGGGAGCAGTTGCATTTATGCGCACATGGTGTCATTGCCCAAAACGAACACCCTACTGGTGGGAGGTCTTTAAGGAAATAAGCGATACATACCGTACACCAGTACCGAGAAATCCATTATTGGGCCTAGTAGGGACCCAATGGGGCGATGCCAGACCCCCACCTAGGTCGGGTGATTTCCTGGGCAAAGCTCTCTTAGCCTCCAGACTAGCCATAGCCCAGTGATGGAAAACCAAGTCCCCACTTGACAAGATAGAGTGGTACAATAAGATATGGGGTGTAGTGATGAATGATAAGATATCCCATTCGATAACGGTTGACATGGCAAGATATGCTGCGATATGAGGTTCTCTTATGGAGTATATCAGTAAACGCAACAAGGATTATACATGCCCCTCGAGACTTAGGCTAGTGGGTTTACTGAAAAAATGATTAACAATCGGGATAGGTGATACTCCCAAGGGGGAGTAGGGGGAAATCAGGATGGGTGCCCCAATCAGACAAACTGACTTGCAAGCTAGATAACCAAAGACCTGTAGGAACTGTGGATACGCGTTAGAACTGAGTTGAGCTACACAAGAGTTTTCTTTCTGGGGGAAGGATACGGGGGGGGGGGGTTGGGGATGAACGGTTTGGGCAGAAGGAGCAGAGCGAAGGAAAGGGAAATGTTGGGAAACAGTTCTTGTTTTGAATACATTATTTGAAAGCAAATAAGTTACTCGTACGTCACGTTCCCTTTCCTCCATCCTTGTGGGTGTCCCCGAAAATGTGGACATTACCAGAATTTTTGGTAGTGAAATTCCCCTTTAAATTTAGGATACACCCCTCCCCCCCCCCGGCGCCTCACCTCAGTCCCTTTTGAAGCACGGAGTGTGTCAGACCTGGCAGTTAGCCGCAGCGATTTTCTATAACTTTATGCTTGCTCCCCATTGATTTGTTTTTCAATCTTCATCTCCCTTCAGTGCCTCGCCTCCCCGTTGCCTGTCTGCTGCAAGAGGATTCACGTTATGTGCGTCCTGTGACCGCTCATTCCTGGCCTCGGGCCCACATGCACTGTCTTGAGTGCCTGGTGCCCGACCACCGCTGGGACGCATGCGCAGCTTGCAGCAATCTGTCACCGGGTATTGAAGAATTGGTTGTCCCGTTGAAAGGAGATATTCTGCACTTCTCCTCCAGGTCACCTTAAAGACTTTGCCCCAGGACCACACGTCAAGACAAGGTAGGCCCTTTGTTTAGTATGGCTACTCAGCGTGGAGACTCCTTCCCAGGGGGGTACCCACGGGCAAGGGTTCCCTGGATTCTGGTTCTGGCAGGCTAAGGCTACCGACTCCTAAGCCGAAGGGCCATGGTGCTGTTCCGGGTGATCCGTGGGCAGACCTGAGGCCATCAAGGCTACTGGCTCCCAAGCAGAGAGGCTCAGGGGCACTACCAGGCTGTCCTCGGAGGGGCAATCAAGTTTGTCCTCCTTATTGACCCCAAGGGGCAACAGATCGTCATGTTCTACCTCCAAGAGTTAGTCTGTAGCACAATCCAGCACGACTATCGGCGCAGGTGCCGAGGTCGCCCAGCCTACCGGAGCTCCCTCCAGAAGTCTTGAGTCGGGACAATCCGACTAACGGCCAGCCTACCATGGTGATCTCTGAGGTTGGCACTGCTGTTTTGGGTTCAAGGCCCAAGGCGTGTCCCCCTATGTCTGAGCCACTCCTCCCCATGCTGTGGCGCAAGGCCCCAAGATGGTGGATAAGGACATGGCGGACCCTGCTAGGCTGATGGCCATCTTGGATTCGATTCAGGACCCGCCCATGCTCTTGCCCATTGAATGGGCCTTGCAAAAAGGTCCCAGTCCCTGTCCCTCTGGAAGCCGTAGCAGACTGTATGGTACAGGCAGTTGGTCTCAGGGATATATCTACCCATCGCAGCCTTACGGCTACACACCTCTGTGCTTCGATCAGGAGCGGATAGAGTGCTTCGGAGGGCCGGACCATTCGGAACGAGCGGCTTGCGAGGACAGAGCGCTTCCTCCTCCACATGCCTTCCCCACAGATGGCTGGGCTCATACATAGGACATAGTGACGGCGGTGATCCCGCAGGTTGTGCCTCCTCGGCCCCCTCCTCTGGGCCATTCGCCTGTTCCTCTAGTGCTGTCAGTGCCTGTCCCTCTCCCAGTTCAGGCATTGCCGGTTATCCAGACCCCTTCCACCACCTCCTGTACCACTTTTTTTTAAGCTTCCAGAACCTCTCCTTGTGCAGGAAATCTTGACCCTGCTGGAAAAAGGCGCTATAGAACTGGTGCCTGTAGCGGAGAGGAACAAGGGATGGTATTCCCCATATTTTTTTATTCCAAAGAAATACGGGGGATTAAGACCCATCTTGGACTTGCGTTGGTTAAACAAACTTCTCAGGAAGGACAAGTTCAAGACGGTCACTCTTTCTCAGTTCCTACAGGCCCTTCGGCATCAGGATTAGTTGGTGTCTTTGGACCTAAAGGATGCTTACTTTCATGTGCTGATTCATCCAAAACACAAAGTGCCTGAGGTTTTGCGGCTGGCGACTCGCACTTTTAGTTTTGGGTCCTGCCATTCGGATTGACCTCCGCCCGAGGGTCTTCACCAAGCTAATCGTGGTGGTGGCAGTGTATCTCAGGCGAGGGGGGATTCACATCTACCCCTACCTGGACGACTGGCTGATTCACACCTTCCCAACAGCTCCAGTACATTGGAACTGTGTTGGACACGTCCTTGGGGAAGTGCTCACCTCCCAAGGTGAGGGCTCGTCACATTGTGCAGATGGTGGACAAGTTTCAACATGCCCAGAGTCTCCCGGCTTTCCAATTCTTAAGGTTGCTCGGTCTCATGGCATCCTGCATTTTTCTGGTGCCAGAGGCCAGACTGAGGATGAGATCCCTGCAATGGCTCCTCAAGATGCAGTGGTCACAATTCTCAGGCAAGTTGTTGGATCCTGTTCAGATTCCACTCTCGGTCTCACAGGATCTGCTGTTGTGGGCCAACGAGGGGAATCTGATGATGGGGGAACCGTTTTTTTTTTTTTTTTGGGGGGGGGGGGGGTTCTCCCCCCAACCCCTATTTTTTTATAACCCTTTTTTTTACTATCTAAACACCAAGAAAAACATATCAAATACAAAAATAAATATTCTACATTTCTTTTTCGACATTTTTTTTCTTCGAATTTAATGCATTCAAAATTATTGATTCGACATTTTGACTACACACCGGGGGAGCCGTTTTGGCAACCGTGGCCGGAGGTCACAGTAGTGACGGACGCTTCCCTCACAGGATGGGGAGCACATGCCGAAGGTTTGACCGCCAGCAGTCGTTGGTCTCCGTCGGAGGCCAAACTCCACATCAACCTGTTGGAGCTGAGGGCCCTCAGGCTGGCCCTGAAGGCTTTTCTGTCGTCTGTTCGGCGGAAGTGACTTGATCATGACGGACAATACAGTGGCCATTCATTACCTCAACGAAAAAGGGGGGGGGTAGGGTCACTCCCGTTGTGCAGAGAGGCGATGCAGCTGTGGTTCTGTGAAATCCGGCAAGGAATATCATTCTCTGCAGTTCATCTGGCCGGAGAGGAGAATGCGGCGGTGGTGGACGATCTGAGCAGGCGGAGCACAGTCTCTCATGAGTGGGAGTTGGCTCAGGAAGACCTTCTGGAGATCTTCACCCTTTGGGGAACCCCTCAAGTGAATCTCTTCACAACCAGTGCCCACCGGAAATGCGAGAGATTCTGCTCAAGGGAATTTCCTCTGAGAGGATCCTTGGGAGACGCCGTCGTAGTGGATTGTTCATTCCCGCTTCTGTATGCGTTTCCTCCAGTACCCATTATTCCTCAAGTGTTAAGGAGTTGCGGAGGTTCAGATCCCACATGATCCTCATTGCTCCAGATTGGGCCAGGAGAGTGTGGTACCCGGACCTTCTATACTTGTCCATCTGCCCTCCACGCTGTGTTTCCTACCAAGAGGATCTGCTCTCGCGCAGGGGTTCGGGGTTGGGTTCTCCATCCAGAGGTCAAGACTCTCAACCTTCATTCTTGGTATCTGAAAGGTTGAGGTATAAGGATTGGGACCTCCCGGATGACATGATGGAGGTGTTGCTTTCGGCCTGGCGGCAAGCAACAAAATCCCTGTACCGTTGGCGTAAGGTTTGCTACAAAATGTTGATCCTTTTCAGTGTTCCATTCCCATGGTTCTATCTTTGTTTGTTTGTTTATTGAGTTTATATAGCGCTTTACTCCAAAGAGCTTTACAGTTTAACAGTACAAAAAGAAAGAAGCATATTTGGAAACTTGAAACAAACCAGTGGTACAGTATATAGAACAATTTACTCAAAAGGAGGAAGGGGAGGGAGGGGGAGGGGGAGAACCAGGAAGGTCTTAAAGGCATGGTCTAGTAAAAATGTATTTAAAAAATAGATGTGCAACATAAAAAAAATACTAGCATTCTCTTTTTTAAAACTTACAATGTAAAATTTGGAGCTATTCAAGCACAAAATTCGCAAAAGCAAGCACATGGGCGCATCCATTTTGTGAAATGGATGCCCTCCTGTGCTGGCTTTTGCGGCACTAATGAAGGAAAAGCCAGCCAGCTGTAGTAAACAAAGGCTACCGCTGGGTGGCTTTCCCTTCATTAGTGCTGTACGCGGAGGACGGGGACCGGAGACCAGAGCAGGAAAGCTGCAGCTGAATCTCTGTAAGTGCTATTTATTTTTTTTAAAAAATAAGCACTAGCTGCAGTTTTTTTTCTAAGTTTTCCGGGCTGGAGGAGCCCGGAAAACTTAGAAATAAAACCGCAGCTTAAAAAACGTTGTATTTATGTTTGCGGTCGCTTTTGAAGCGACCGCAAACATAAATACAACGTTATTGTGTTGGAAAACGCTGCGGTTTTTCTTTCGAAGTTTCTCAGGCTCCTCCGGCTCGGAGGAGCCTGAGAAACCCGGAAAGAAAAACCGCAGGGTTTTCCAACACAACCGCGTTGTGTTTCTGCCTGCTGTGGCTTTCACTTTGGGTCTCCGGTGCTCAGCAAGAAGGGATTTCAGGGAGGAGCGGAAAGCTGGGTAGGTAGGGGTATAGCAGATAGGGAGAGGTAGGGAGTTCCAGTGGAGGGGGGGCAAGAGTTGGAAGGAGAGGAAGCGTGAGGCGGCACAAGGGGCAGGGGGTACAGTGAGAAGGTATAGGTCAGCTGAGCGAAGAGAGCGGGAGGGAGAGTAGAATGAGAGGAGGGAGGAAAGATAGGTGGGGCGAGGTCATGGAGAGATTTGTAGACAAGGCAGAGGAATTTAAATTTCAATTGTGAGTGGAATGGGAGCCAGCCGAGTTGAGAGAGTGAGGTAGAAATAGAGTCTCGAGGGCCAAGGAGACAGAGTACGGATAGAGGAGTGGTAGATGGATTTTAGGGGAGTCAGGTGAGAGATAGGGAGGCCAAAGAGAAGAGAGAAAATAAGGGAGGAGATTAGGAGTTTAGAAGCGTGAAAGGTGAGGGAGGGGCGGATCTTGCGGATGTTGAAAAGGTGGTGCCGACAGGTACGAGAGGTTGGAGAGATGTGGGTGGAGAAGGAGAGAGAGGAGTCAATATGGAGGCCAAGGTTGCGGGCATGGGTCGAGACGGGTAGATTGGAAGGGTGGGGGAGTGGATGTAAGGAGGAGGGGAAGGTGAGAGGGTGTTAGGAGGGAAGAAAAAGCACTTCAGTCTTGTCAGGATTGAGGGAAAGAAAGTGGGATGACATTCAGTGTTTTATGGCCATGAGGCAGGAAGAGTGTAGTGGAGGTTTGAAGTGAAGGAGGAGAAGGAGAAAGAGTTTGGTATCGTCCGCGTAGAAGTGGTGGGAGATGCTGAAAGAAGAGATGACGGGAGCGAGAAGGGAGGTATAGAGAGAGAAGAGGAAAGGTCGGAGTACAGATCCCTGGGGAACGCCATAGTTCAGGGGGAAGTTGGAGGAGGTGCATCCGCCCCAGGAGACAGTAAAGGATCGGTTGGAGAGGTAAGAGGAGAGCCAGGAGAGGACAGAGCCTTTTGAAGCCAAGGGAGGACAGAGTGCTAAGAAGTAAGAGGTGATCTACAGTGTCAAAGGCTGCGGAGAGGTCAAAGAGGATGAGAATTGAGGATTGCTTAGCGTGGCGAGCGGTGAGGAGAGATGTTATGCTCACCTGGTATCCACGGGGACGCCACTCAGCCCTGGTTGCTGGATTCGTCCTGGACCCCTTCCCGATCCCGGGTGGTGCCTTTGATGGAAGTCAGGCCTGAAAGCACAGGAGGACTAGATTTAAGATCAGGTACGGTCTCCTCCCACCTGCCCTGGGTTCAACCCGATGGCCCTCTCCTCACCTTGTTAGGATGTCTGACGTGCTCTCCGTCCTGCCTTCTTTGCAGGGGTGCGTAGTCTTCTGCGGGCTTGAGCGACGAGTTACTTCACTGGTGCGAGCCCTTTCAAGTGTCTTTAAGGTAGGTAGGTCTGATAGCAGCAGTCTTTATATGTCCTTGACTTCCTTTCTTGTGGTTAATGTCTTTTCTTTATTCCCCCTTAGGCGAGCGGAGGTTCGGGGTGTGCGCAGCTGGGGTTGGGCTCCTGCCAGAATGGAGGACGAAAGAGTGTACTACGATTTGGGAGGTAATGCGCTAAGTGCGAAGCTGTTTTGTCTTTTACTTGCTAACTTGTACGATGCCGGCCTAGAGATGCCCAACCAGGTGAGGTTCTCGTGATGACTGAGGCTAGCGCCATAAGTAACTTGTTTTAACATTGTCTTTCTCTCTCTCCCTCCCTCCAGGTTGCTTCGTTCCGGTGCGTTCGCAGTGTCCCGAAGATGCTCAAGACTAGATGGATGGCCGCGAGCAGCAGGAGCATGGATGAATGACGGACAGAGGCGGGATGGAATTCGCAGGTAAGTAGATACTAATAATGTTCTTTGTCTCCTCTGCAGGTCCGTTGTTTCAAGGATCACCGGTATCAGGACACTGGATACGATGAGCGTTACGCTGCTGGCTGCAGAATAACGCGAAACGCGTGCTGTAACTTGGGTGTGGTTTATATAGCCCTTTAGTGAAGTAGTCCAGGTAAAGTAGTCCCGGGCAACCACACCCCAAAACACTGTACTGCACAGTCTGGTTCTAGGAACTAGACTGTGTGGGTGCCTCCATGTTGGCTGCAGGCCCCAAAGAAAAAGTAGTCCCTTCAAGGAGGTTTCCCATTCTGAACATGAGCCTAGCGCCAAAGGTGCTAGGACTGACTCCAGGAGAGTCCAGGAGGGTAGTGCCAGGCTCCTGAGGCCCCAAATGAACCCAGAGTCCTGACCCTACCTGGCATGTGACCACAAAAGTGATGGGTGGAAGGTTTCGAATGAATCTAAACCAGTGGCAATTGCTCTGGGCAACCTTCCACACCACCGTTTTTTAGCCCGTCTGCGCCATTGCAAAAGGGGACCAGCCATGTGCAATTCAGTCAGCAGCTGCCGCCACCGAAGGTAGCAGCCCAGCCCGAACTGCTAGGCCAGGTCCTCTCTGCACAGAAAACCAAGCAACCCCAGACATGTTTCGGCCCTGCTGGACCTCCTCGGTGAGGTGCAGCCTGGTTCCCTGTGGCACAGCGAGCAAGGGACCCACGTCTGGGCATACCCTCGCTCACAAGGAGAAACAAACTGACCACAAAAGTGATGGGTGGAAAGTTTCAAAGGAATCTAAACCACTGGCAATTGCTCTGAGCAACCTTCCACACCACCGTTTTTTAGCCCGCCTGCGCCATTGCAAAAGGGGACCAGCCATGTACAAATCAGTCAGCAGCTGCCGCCACCGAAGGTAGCAGCCCAGCCCGAACTGCTAGGCCAGGTCCTCTCTGCACAGAAAACCAAGCAACCCCAGACATGTTTCGCCTTGTTGGACCTCCTCAGTGAGGTGCAGCCTGGTTCCCTGTGGCGCAGCGAGCAAGGGACCCACGTCCGGGCATACCCCCTCTCACAAGGAGAAACAAACTGACAACAAAAGTGATGGGTGGAAGGTTGCCAGTGGGGTTTTGGGGTCAAGGGTCGTGACAGTGGAGTACATATGTGAGAGCAGTCTCAGTGGAGTGACTAGAAGCGGAAACCAGATTGAGAGGAGGGGAGGAGGGATTGAGAGGAGGGGAGGAGGGATTGAGAGGAGATGAAAGCTGAGAGTTGAGAGTAGGCTAAGCGCTTGAGGAGCTTTGAGATGAAGGGGAGAAGGGAGATTGTTCTGAAGTTGGAGGTAAAAAGAGGGCTAGCAGAATGTTTCTTCAGGATGGTGGCGTGTTTGAAAGCTGAAGGAAAGGTAGCAGAGGAGAGACAAGTGTTAAAGTGGTAAGGTAGGGGATGAGGAGAGGTTAGACTTTGGGGATGAGGGTGGTGGGGATGGGATCAGAGGGGGTGGCGGTAGGATGAGTTTTGGACAGGAGACACAGGCTGGGGTGATGGGAGAGAAGGTGGACATGTTAGCAGAGGTGGAAGAGAAGGAGGGGAGAAGGGAGGAGAGGATGTTTTGGTGAAGAGAGAATTTTGGATGAGAAAAAGTTGGCGAAATCAGAGGGAGAGAAGAGTGTTTGTGGAAGGGTCAGGAGTGGGAGGAGAAAGAAGACGAGAGAGGGTTTGGAAGATACAGCGGGGGTGAGAAGCTTGTGAGTATAGAAGGTTAGTGTACTAGAAGCGCTTGGCACATGTGAGGCAAGAGTCATAGAGAGAGCGTTATGAGAAGTAAGGGGATTGGTTTGCCAGAGAGGGGGATTTGAGCCAAAGTTGTTCAAGGCGACGGAGGAGGCGACACATGGACAGGCTAGAGGAGAGCCAAGGTTGGGAAGGTTTGTGAGAGGGATAGAAGGGCGTAAGAGGATAGAGTGGGTCAAGACTGGAGGATATGGAGGAGGAGAGTGAGGAGAGGGTGTCGTCAGGCGAGAGGGATGAGAAGTCAGGGAGAGGGGGGAAGGGAAGAAGAACAGGAGTCGAGGAAGAGAGAAGGGTTGAAGTTGCAGAGATCACGATGAAAGGAGGAGGGAGATGAAGGTGAGGGGGACAATGAGGAGGGAAGCAGTAAGGGAGAAGGAGAGTAAGGCGTGGTCTGAGAGATAGTGGGGGGGAGGAAGAGTGAGATGTGAGAAAGATGAGATCGAGAGTGGAGCCAGAGGAGTGGGTGGGAGGGTAGGAAGGGTAGAGAAGAGGTAGGCGTCAAGTAAAGAGAGAAGAGGGGAAGAATGAGATGAGGTGGAGAGAGGGAGGTTAAAATCGCTGAGAACAGAGAGAGGAGTAGGGGAGGGACAAATCAGAGAGAGAGAAGGTGGTCTAGGTCTTCATAGAAGGAAGAGAGGAGGCCGGGAGGTCTGTAAATGATTAAGAAGGATATCGCGTGAGGGTAAGTGAAGGATTTGAAAAGAAATTCAAAGAAGGAGAAGGTAGGGAGAGATAAGGGAGGAGATGAGGAAAGACATTTAAGGTTAAAAATTAGACTGACGCTGCCTCTGTGACCTGAGGGGCCTGGGACATGAAAGGAGGAGGGAGAGGGGATGGAGAGAGATGCAGGAACAGTGGAATTGAAGGGGGGAATCGATGTCTCTGTGATGTAAAGGAAGTGAAGGTTAAGTTGTAAGAACAGATCAAGGGCCGCAGTGGCTTTGTTGCAGATGGATCGGGCATTCCAGAGGGCAATGTTGATGATAAAGGAGGGATTGGCAGTGGGGCGGTGGATAAGATTAGAACGAGAATAGATTATGCAAGGGGGGGTAGGAAAGGGGGGGCATGAGGGTGAGTGGCAGGTAAAGGGAGATGAAGAGGAGGAGGGAGAGGGGGAGGGAGATGGAGGGAGGCCGTCGAAGGGAAAGGTAGGTAGAGGGCATGACAGGGAGGGGATGGGAGAGAATGTGCTGGTGGCCACACGGTGGGGTGCCCACAGTTGGAGTGGGTGTCGGGGGCTGTTGCAGGTTCAGGGGAGGGGGTGAGGGTGAGGTTTTAGATAGGAGGGGAAGGGGAGTCGCAACAGCAAAGAGGGGAGTCCAGGCAGTGGAGTGAAGGTTGCAGCAGCAGAGTGACTGAGGGCGAGTTGGAGAGGGGAGTTTGGATCTTTCTTGCTTTCCTTGGCCCACCGGGGCCTTCAAGTGGGTACCATTAAAGGTTACCTGGCGGCGCTATCTATCTTCAAGCGCTCGTCTGAACAATGTTCTTATTTTAAAATTCCTTTGATTTCCCAATTTCTTAAAGGGCTCATTGATCTGTTCCCGCCGTCCCCGTTCCAGGTGCCGGTTTGGGATCTGAATTTGGTCTTGAAATTCCTGATGGGTGCTCCATTTGAACCTTTGCACTCTTGTCCTTTGCGACTGTTGTTTTTCAAGACGGTGTTCTTGGTTGCGGATAGGGTTGTACTGAGGGTACGTCCTTCCTTTCTACTTAATGTAGTATCTGAATTTCATTTAAGCCAGAAGGTGGTTCTTCTGTCTTTCTAACCTCCTCCTCATGCTGGTAAGTATGAGGAGCGACTACATAGGTTGGACCCTAGGAGAGCACTGAGCTGTTATATGTTTAGGATGTACATGGTCAGAGTGGACAATCAACTCTTTGTGGGGTATGCTGGACACCGATTGGGTCAGGCTGTTACTAAACAGACCTTGTCCAGGTCGATTATCCTCATCATTACTGCATGTTCCCGATTGGCGGGCAAGTACCCTCCTGAAGGGTTGCAAGCCATTCCACTAGGGGCGTGGCTACTTCCACAGCACTGCGGCGGGGAGTTCCTATTAGGAATATTTGTGACGCAGCCACATGGGCTTCCATCCACACCTTTGTCAAACATTATTCCCTGGATACACTCCATGGTCAAGATATGGCCTTTGGTATGGCGGTTCTTTATTCTGTCTTCTGATTGGGTATTTGAAAATCTTTTCCCTCATACATTTTCTGGTACTGTTTTGGGAGTCTGTCAAAGATGTGTAATACGTTGGAGGACACAATCCATTCGAAGAACAAGTTACTTACCAACTGTTCACGTTCTTTCGACTGGATGTTCTCCAACGTATTCCACTTCGCTCTCCCAGCCTGCTCCTCTGAAGAATTTCCTATGCTATTGCAGTTTATGTTCCCTCAAGGCTATGAGCAGTCATTCGAAATGTGCAGGTCAAACGTTATGGAGGAAAAAACATAAACTGAGACTACGGGCGCTGTGTGTCCTATTTATAACATCCGGTGATGTCACCCTCGACGGAGGCCTTTGAGGAACATCGACCCGACGCCGTCGATGCAGGACGCCCTCTGCCAAAAAGTTTCCGAAGTACACAGCTGTGGACATTACGTGTCAGAGATGTGTAATACGTTGGAGGAACATCCAGTCGAAAGAACGTTACCAGTTGGTAAGTAACTTGTTCTTCTTTCAAAATTTGAGATTGGGAACTGATATACCCCCTACATCTCAAATCTCCCACGAGACCCCAGGGTCTGCATCCTTACTTTGTGGAAACCTGGGACAGGACCAGAAGCACAGAAAGACTCCAACCCTAAGATGTATCGTGAGGACGATCTTATGGTCCCTAGACTGTTCCAAGAACTGTTATGGTGGTGAAGTTCTGCTAAGTACATTTGAATACCAAACTTCTTTTGACCAGACCATTGTCACTGCAAGACCTCGAGGATCCCCTGTTTGTAGAAAGCCTTGCTGCATGACCCAGCATGTGCTGGACACAGTGCACCTGCAACAAAACCAACAGTCTTGCAGTCTTGGTGTCTGTTAACTTAACCAAGAACTAAGAAAACCCAAAAGTAAAGGTATTTTGAGGATTACTCCTTTTTTTTTATCTGCTTCCGCAGGCCACATGCTTCATCTTCCAGTTCTTAAGCTGCAACTACCGTGAACTGGACAGCTGGACATACCCCAAGTCCAGCAGTAGTTCTTTTTGTCACAGCAACAACACAAGTGGCTACACACAAGTCATTCTTGCTTGGTGATACTTTTCTTTAGTACTAGATGCCTCAGCAAAAGTTACATTTCAGAACATTGGTACTGTCTTTGGATAAGCCCCCAAGTGATCCCAAAAGTAAAAAGAGATACCTTTTAACAATGGAGAATGCGGAGCATCAATACCAGTATCCCGTTTAGCTACTCGGAAGCATGTCCAACTCTTCCACTATCCCCCTTGAGAGACTAAATTCTAGGTCAGTTTCCTTTAGGTTTGTACATTCTAGATTGAGCCACTGCCACTACTAATGTAACTACAGGACCAAAACTGTGAAACTTGGTCCTTCATGGTCTTGGTTGATGTTTTACTTAGCACAAAGTTACCTTTGGTACAAGCCTGTGCCACACAGAAAAAGTGGTAGCAGTGGCTGAGCAGCCAGGCTTATCTCAAGAGTAAGTGAGCAGTATCAAATAGTTACACAAAGGACAGCAATTAATATGATTCAGGCAAACACTGACTCAAGGTTTTCAAGTAAAAGAATATATATTTATTTTACTCTTCAGTTGTATAACATTACACTATTATTAGCAGTTTAAAAATCACACTCTTAATACACCACACCACTCCCAATAGGTTTCAGACAAGTTAGGGTCACAAAATGAAGTGGGAGCAAAATGGCACTCTGATAATTAAAAAGGGAGGGAAAGACCAAGTTAGGTAGAAATGGAACCACACCACCAGGTAAGTACTCAGGGCAATTGGAACAAGAGAAACTACAGTGATAGTATCAGGTAGAAAAGGTTTAGGGCCAAAGTCAATGGGACAAAAGTCTTTTGCTCAAGATCACACAGTTCAGGGTAGTTTGCGCCACGAGTTCCGGACGAGGTTGGTCAGCAGAAAAGTTGGTGTTATAAGAAGAGAAGGACAAGCCCTCGGTTTGTCGAAAATTTCACACACTTTCACCGTGGCTGAACGAAACGAACAAACTGGTTTGCACAGTACCTTAAAACAGAGAAGAAGCAGTAGCTGGGGCAGACGTTCCTGGTAGTTCCTGCAGGCTCACGGTTCCTGAAGCGACTGTCGGACTGACACGAAGTAGGAAGTTGGAGGGTCCTGTGCTACCCAGGGAAGAAACCAGCAGCAAAGCAAAACAGTGAATAAAAGGTGCGCTCTTTAAAACCCAAGCAGGGCCCGACCGTCCTGGCTATCCGTCCCAGTGCAGCTCTGTACAGCAAATTCGACCACAGGAGGGGTCCTGGCTTGAAGTTTGGGCGAACTGGTTGGTCCCACCAGCTCAAGGGAAGAAGATTCCTGGAGGATCCTCTTGTGTTGTTGGAGTTGAAGATTCGGACCTGCAGCAGGGCTTCACCGGGCGGTTTAGTCGTGGTAGGGGTCCTCTTCCATCAGCTCCCCGTCGGTTCTTTTGTTCCAGTGGCGGCTCTGCTCTTCCAGACCCAGCGACCTGCTTTTTATGCAGTCTTCCCCTATTCACACAGCCTGGCTGTCAATCACACAGCAGGGTGGCTGTCCTGGCAAGGACAGTCGCCCAGCCAATCAAACAGGCGTGCGACTTGGGTTACCAAGGGAACCCATGTCAGGGGTCTGAAGACCCCTCCCTCACATCCTGCCTACCCAGACTTTCAGGCGCCTAAAGGAGGGCTTCTGTGCAGAAGCCCGCGAAAAGACGGTGAACAAAGGAACTAAACCTGGTTTGGCGCGTAGAGACGAACACAAGAAAGACTTTACTAAAAAGAAATGGCGACTAAACCCAGCCGGAACAATGTTAAAATCAATATGGTCAAGAGGGTTTAAGTTCGAGGCTAATATAATAGCCTAAAACAATACCATTGTTATATAACATAATGGCGGTAGAAAAAATAGGGTAGTTACCACTGCCACCAGCAAAGTCTTATTGGAAAGGGAGCGAAACAGTGCTCCAAGAGGGCCAGACAAAAAGGGGTAAGATTTAACCCTTTCCAATACTCCATGTAAGATGGGGTGTACTGGGTCTGTGGTTTAAAGAGACTAAGTAAAGTTAATGGTAACTTTACATGTTTCTGGGAGACCGTAGTCAGTGGGAAGTCTGAAAGACAGCCCTGTGTCACTGCACTGAGGGTGCTGTGTAACACACAAGAATGTGGTGTCTATGGAGTAGGTGAGGCACCATAGCCCAAATCACACACAATGTCAAACACACATAGCAATACACATGTAAGAATGGGAAAAAAAGGCTCACACTCTTACCAGGTGAAAAAAATAAACCCCAGAAATCCAGCAAAGCTGCTGAGGGACTCATTAGGTGATGGAAATCAGCCATTTATGAGAATTCTCCCTAACATGTCCTCAACAATGTTGGGTCTTAAGAACACTCCTAGTGACTTTCTGAATCTGACGCATTTACATATAATTTGCTTCAACACCTTGCATACCTTTACCTGGATATGTAGTATATTTTCAGAATGCCATTTTCATTCAGTAATACAGTTATTCTCAATGCGTGTACCTCTCTCCCGAAGAGTTGGTCTTAATTGTTCTACCGCAACTACAATTAGGTACTCCTAAAGCTTGCCTTTATGCCTAGGTTTGGGCCCCTAGGCCAATGAGCTGAAATGTTCATTCTAAAGCCCTTGCAGGAAAAGGCCACAGTGTTGAGCAACACAGGTGCGCAGGAGACGCTGCCGATAATATGCAGCACGCTTCGCTACGTCCACGCTTCCATACCTATAAGAACTGAGGATTGGACCCTCTGCGGCAAAGCCTGCATAGAACAATTGCTGCAGTGTTGAGTGAGGGAGGTGTTTTGCGGCGATGGGGTAGCGGTGCAGATTGTGAGCGTGGACGACCTCACCCTCCTGTTGCGGCCGCATAGTAAGAAGGTGCAGGGAGAGTTAGCTTTGCTACACTCCACCCCCTGACCTGTGCCTCTTCTCCCTCTTGCATATATGCGTTGCTCCCCCTGAAACCAATCCTCGCACCCCCATCCCTGCACGCTCGTGTCTCCCTTTCTTCCATGCGCTCCCCCGCAACTTAGGCCATGTACGCTCCCTTGCCTCTCTAGCCGGGTGCGCTCGCGTTGTTCGTCCCCGCATCCTTTTCGCGTGCGTGCGATCCCTCGCAACTTGGCAGTGTGCGCTCACAAACATTGTAGGTTCCAGCATCCTATTCCGCTCCTCCCACCCTGCGTTCCCTTCCTTCCTCTCGCATCTTAGCCCTACCCTTCCTCGATCTATTGTGTACTGTTTTTGACAGTGTGTGTGCTCCACGGTTTCTTTATTCTAGGTTCCTGTTGTGTTCTGTGCCTTGTTGATGGTATTGACTTTGTATTGAGCTATACGGTTCTGTTATTGTGGTGTTCTACTTGGTTTGTGGCATTACATTGCATTGCCTGCATTCTTCACTTATAGGTTCCCTGTTGTGCTCTGTGTTTTGCTTTTGGTTCTGTATTGCATCTGCATTCTTTACTTCTAGGTCACCTGTTGTGCTCTCTGCTTTTCCTTTGGTTCTGTATTATATCTGCATTCTTTAGTTATAGGCTCCCTGTTGTGCTCTGAGCTTTGATGTTGGTTCTTTATTGCATCTGATTTGTAGGTTCTGTTGTTCTTTTTTGTGCTCCCCTCCCTTTCGTGTCCCCCCTTTGTGCCTACCTCCTATCTGCCCCCCTCTCTGATCCTCCCCCCAAATCCCTCCCCTGCTTGTGCCCCCCCTTTCCTCTCCGCACCCCCTATGGTTTTCTCTGTCTCACCTATCTTATCTAACAGCTTTTCTATTGACTATCCTATCCCCCTCACTAAGTCTGACAGGAAGAAACTCAAAAGGGACATCCTGGTCTCAAACCCATGCCTCCCTATCGCTGATACCTACACCAGTGCTTCCTCCAGACAGACCCTTACAGACATACTCTGTCGTTCCCTCTCCAGGCCTATGGAACCCCCCCAACTCCCCATTTGGCCTCTGTTCTCTCTCCTTTTCCTCCTCTCCTATTAATGGTGGCACCCGCTGGGACGCTCTCCTGGCCCCCTTCCAATCCTCTAAGACGATCAATAATGTCTACTTAAATGGCACCGTCTTGGTCCAGGGCCCTCCAATCTCTTCCTTTTTGATAGATGCTTCCCGTGCCTCATCAACTTCCTTTCCTCCTGCTAACCCTTCTTGCCCCTCTCTGGCTCCTCTGCCACTGCCTTCCTCAGCCACCTCTTCGGCACCCTATGCTGCTTCTCATGCCACCCTGTTGCCTCCCTCCTCTGCCACCCCTCTGGCACTCTCTTCTTCCTCTCTGACTATCCCGTCTTCTCTTCCTTCCTCTGGCCTCTACCCCTCCCCGGAAGTCCTTCAAATGTGGTAACCTCCTCCACATGACTACTCTCAACACTCGTTCAGCTGTCAAACATTCCTCTGACATCTGCTGCTCCTGGAAGAGCTTGGTTTGGATGTACTCGGTCTCAGCGAGACTTGGTTCACGGCCAGCTCTGTCACGAGTTTTGACACTCTCCTTCCTGATGGCTGCAAGATGCTCTCCGAACCAACCGTCCCGGTGGGGTTGTAGCCTTGATTTTCCCAGATTAGATCCCTGCTTCTATCATTCCAATGCAGGACTACTTTGTTAAATGCCTGGTCTGCAGGCTCGCTATCTCTCCTGGCTTCTCTCTCACTGTGGACACGATCTACAGGCCGCCTGGCCAGGTCGCCCTCTTCTTCTGAGTCGGCTGACCTCTGCTCCTCCCTCCTTGCCTCTACCTCTCAACTTCTCCTCCTCTCAGACCTGAACATCCACCCTCTGGACTCTTTCGCAACCTCTGCGATTCTCTTTCTGTCTTTCTCTGTCTTTCTCTGTCTTTCTCTGTCTTTCTCTGTCTTTCTCTGTCTTTCTCTGTCTTTCTCTCTCTTTCTCTGTCTTTCTCTGTCTTTCTCTGTCTTTCTCTCTCTTTCTCTCTCTTTCTCTCTCTTTCTCTCTCTTTCTCTCTCTTTCCCTTTTTCTGACCTGCCTCCTGCTTCAAAGGCAGTACAGGTTCTATCCTCTCTAAGAAGAGAGCCTACATCTAAGCCCACATCTCTGCGGCATCTAACAACTCAGTTGAACTTTTCAATATCTGCAAGGAGCTGGCCAAACCTGATACAGTCTCTACCTCTCCTATTCCCTCCCAGACCCGCTGCACAGCCTTGGCTTCTCATTTCACCACTAAAACTCAGGACATCCTGTCCACTCTCTCTTCCTCTACCTCCTCCTCTATCACGCCTGGCCCATCTGAGGCTCTCTCCTCCTTCTTGCTCCTGTTCACCCCTGATGATTCTAGAAAAGTCTGATCTATGAAAGTCTTGTCAAAGCAGGTTCTCCCCTGCTCATCTAGAACCATCAAAGACCACATTGACACCCTTCACCAGCCTTGGCCATTTCTGTAATCACTCCTTTGCCACTGGAACGTCTCCTCCCCCTCCAGCACTCCCTTGTGCACCACCTTCTAAAGAAGCCCTCGGCCGATCCTTCCTCTCCAGCTAACTATCGTCCGATCTTCGTCCATCCTTTCCTGGGCAAACTCCTTGAAAAGATGGCCATCTTCCAGCTTAATTTGCATACTGAATCTGTTGGTTGTCTCCACGATCACCAGTCCGGCTTCAGAGCTGCCAGAAGCATGGAAACTGCTCCCCTTCAACACCCGTGAAGATCTGTTCTCCAAACTTGATTGTAATCTCCCTTCTGTCCTCATTCCCCTCAATCTATCTTCTGCTTTTGACATGGTCAACCATGCTTTCCTGCTCAATCACCTCCATGACAACCTGAGTATCACCAATCAGGCCCTGGCCTGGTTGACCTCCTTTCTCACCAACCCTCTCGGGTCCAACTGGGGTCTTTCCTCTCTTCTATCCCTGTCTCTACTTGTGGTGTTCCCCAGGGGTCTTACCTCTCTCCCCTGCTTTTCAACCACTGCCTGGCAGCTATTGCTCACCGCATCGCTACTTTCTGTTCCAATTTTCAGTGTTATGTGGATGATACCCAGCTCTCTTTCAGGCTCCCCTCAGCCACCTCTACTCATTCTCTCATACTAGACTGTCTGGCCGCAGTTCAGGAATGGTGTGCTGCCAACAATCTCTGCCTTAATGCCAGTAAGACTGAGATCCTCCTCATTGGTACACCTGCTCCCTCCTTTCCTCTCTCTTTCTGGCCACCCACTTTGGGCCCTCTTCCTGCTCCTTCCTGTGAGGCTAGGAACCTTGGTGTCATCTTCGACTCCACCCTCTCCTTCTCTCCTCACATCTCTAAGAAGTCAAACTAGCAGCTGCACCTCCTCAGAGGTATTCTTCATTTTCTCACTTTCCCCCAGAAGCTCACTGTCTCCAGACCCCTGGTCATCTCTTGGCTGGACTACTGCAACAGCCTCTTTCTAAATCTGTCTGCCTCTACTCTTCGACCTTTACAACTTATCCAGAACATGACTGCAAGACTTGTTCTTGGCCTTAAGCCCAGGGATTTTACCTCTCCAGCCCTGAAATCTCTTCACTGGCTCCCCATGGCTGCAAGGATCAAGTTCAACACCCTCTGCATCGTCCACAAGGCTTTCTGGGACTGCTCTACCTGCAACCTTCTCTTCCAAAACATCTTCCTTCTCGAGCTCTCTGCTCATCCACCTCAAACTCCGAGGGTCAGAGGCTTCCTCCCTTTGCTTCCCCCAACCTTGTCTTGGTGCGCCTAGCAACACTTGGGCACAGGCACGTTATAAATGCCATATCACATCCTAACATTTAACTTTTCTGGATTGAGGTTGGTGGCTGATTTTAAGGCAAGGAGTAATATTTCTCCCACATCAGTCTTCTATTGGAACTTAGTTTAAATGTATATGCATAATGGCCGCTTTGAAACATTCAATTAGCAATGATCAATAAAATCGACACGCTGTACAAAATAATTCTAAATCACCCTGCCAAACACCATAGGCACACCCACAACCCAACCTCTCTCTCACCCCACCCTTCCGACCTACCCCCATTCCCCAGTTTGGCTTCAAAGAGATATCAGAGATTGAAGCCCTACAAATAATCCAAAGTCTCAAACCATCCAAATGTAAATGAGATATATGTCCAGCGTCCCTCATCAAAGACTGCAGAAATCCTTGCTGCACCCATCACTGCATTCATAAATGCCTCATTCTCCACAAGCACAGTGCCAGCCAACCTTAAGGAAGCTGGGTCCTCCCCCTCCTAAAAAATAAATAAAACCTACTTAGGAACAAGGGAATACAGTAGTAATTCCTAGAAACTTCAAGGCCTAAGAATGACTATTGGATTCACTTCCCTTCCTGCCTTGAAGCGCGTTGGAGCACTTCATTTGTGTATAAGCGCTGTACAAATAAGCAATTACAATTAGACCCTGCTTTTCCTACCAATTATAGGCCAATCACAACTGTCCTCTTCTTACTAAAAATCCTTTATATGGCAGCCTACTTGCAAGTTCAGCATTTCCTTGAAACTAACCATGTCCTAGGAATACAGCAATCTGGTTTGTGCCCCGGGCATGGCATTAAATCAGCCCCACTTAACCTAAAAAATCAGTTGGATGAGATCAGGGAGGAGGGAAAGTCGGGACGACTTCTTCTCCTCCTCCTCCTTGATCTATCTGCTGCATTTGACCTGGTCAACCATAAAATCTTAGGCCACCACCTTAATACCTCAACCAACCTCTCCTCCATGGCTACTGCCTGGATTGCATCCTTTCTGGAAGGTAGAGTACTGAGGGTATTCTCGGAGAACACCAATGCTTCAGCTTCCCTCATCCCATGTGGGGTACCACAAGGGTCATGCTTATCCCTGAGCCTTTGCAACATTTTTACCAGGCCCATCTTCAACATCCTATACTCCCTTGGCTTATCCTACACCAACTATGCCGACGATACCCAAATCCTGCTCCCACTTACAGGTATTTATGCTGATAACTGTAACATTCTCATCAATACTTACGCCCTGATACAGTCATGGATGGCAGCAAACCCCCTGTGCCTAAACAGCGATAAAACTGAAATTATTTGGAGGAGCGCTTTGTGGACTGAACGTGTCGACGTTCCAACGTGCGGGCACTTTGTTTGTTTCCCTGCAGCACTGCGAGCTCTGCTCTTGCTGCTCCCCCTGCTTCCTGGAGGAGGCGGGGACTCCTGCGCACACGTGACGCATCACGTGACTGGTACCGGATACAAATTGCCGGCCCAACCGCCCGAGCGGCGTGTTCTGTAATTATTTGGAGGAGCGCTTTGTGGACTGAACGTGTCGACGTTCCAACGTGCGGGCACTTTGTTTGTTTCCCTGCAGCACTGCGAGCTCTGCTCTTGCTGCTCCCCCTGCTTCCTGGAGGAGGCGGGGACTCCTGCGCACACGTGACGCATCACGTGACTGGTACCGGGTACAAATTGCCGGCCCAACCGCCCGAGCGGCGTGTTCTGTAATTATTTGGAGGAGCGCTTTGTGGACTGAACGTGTCGACGTTCCAACGTGCGGGCACTTTGTTTGTTTCCCTGCAGCACTGCGAGCTCTGCTGTTGCTGCTCCCCCTGCTTCCTGGAGGAGGCGGGGACTCCTGCGCACACGTGACGCATCACGTGACTGGTACCGGATACAAATTGCCGGCCCAACCGCCGGCGTTAAGCCCTGGAGGCAGTAAGGGCTGGAGCCGCTGTTGTGCTGTTTGGCTGTGACCTGTGAGTAATCTGAACTTGGATCTCGTTGCATAGTACATACCAAGCACATTATCAGCTCTAAGGGTCTGGGGTGGAGAGTCGGACTCTGGCAGCTCCACAAGCTGTCGGGCGTTCCCTACCCTGAGACTGAGCGTTCCTCTTGGTTCCACTGTCAATTGTGGTTTTTTGTTAAAATCAATATTTTTTGATTACGTATGGACTAAGATCATTTCATCCTTAGCTCACAATACAGCTGTGTTTATTATTTTGTTTTGGGGTGGGGGGTTGCATAGATCCATTTCTTTCTGTATTTTTATTCAAAAGTGTTTTGGTTGCCTTGGCTTTCAGTGTAATAATTATTAGATTGCTGTGCTCACATTTTTATTGACTGTGGTGTATAATAGGCATCACTGCAACTTCAGTCTACTTTTAGCTTAATCCTCTACTGCTATATTCTTAAGTCCCCTGTTTTTACTACTGGGTTCTAGTTTTCTCTGAATGACACGCAAGGGACTGCGAAGTCAGACAGCTATGGAGGCCTCACTGGCCTCGACTCCGTCTGCCACTGGTAATTTACCCTCTGTTTCATCAGTCACTTCTCTGTTAGAAGTTCCCTCCCCAACTATAATGAGGAATCTGCAGCACGCTCCAGCAGATGCCCCTTATAACCCTTTACTTCTTAAAACCCTAGCCCAGGCTCAAATTCATGTCAGCGATAGGTCTGAGGTACTCAATGCTATGGGTAGTTTACCCCGCAATGCAGTCTACAATAGCTGCATCTTTAATGGAACTCATGATATCTCGATAGACACACAGGAAGAACGCCTAGCAGCCACCTTAACCTCTAATCTTGTGAAAGGGGCTACCCCTCAAAAGGATAGGGGCCATTTGGATTACTCCAATAACAATATGGTCAATTCTATTCTCTCAACATCTGCCAACTCCCACTCCAGGATGCCTATCTTATCTGTTAGGACAGCTGACTCTGTAGCTACTGCCTCTGCATTACCAATGATAACGGTTAATGGGAACACTGCTCTTCCATCCACTGAACCTCCACTCGAGGTTAACTCTGCAACTAGGGCCATTAATCATACTTCGACTATCCATGTTAATCTGTCTACTAATGTGGCTGGTACTCCATTCACGCCTAAAGGGAAATCGATACCTACCTTGTTTAAAACTCCATTTAATAAATCCCAGAATCCCACCCTCAAAACAAAATCCAATCTGGGTACCCAAGGGAAACTAATTCAAGGGAAAAACATTTCACACTTCTTTGGAAAGAGGTCCACATCTAGTACCCTTGTTAAATATTTACACTCACTTCCTACAGTGTCTTCATCAGATCATACTAACCTAGTTGATGTAGTTAAGAAATTGGAGATTGAAGATCCTTCAGCTCAGGATATTGACGATATCAGCATTATAGAATGTGCAGACAAGGCAATTGCTGATAGCCACCTGGGCCCCAACTGTAATAATACAAATAATGTCACCCAGCAAATTTGTGATGAGTCCTTTGCAGGCTCTCCTTCTGATCTCATCAATTTTATTGATGAGTACACAGAGAAACAAAATTGGCTGAAAGAAAGGGGTTTACTCCCAGACTCAAAAAGGGATCAGGGTAGTGAATCGATCTTACATCACACTCTCAAGGAGGCAGATGATAGAATTAAACTTTACCAACCCACTATTTCGGCTCTGAATATGGTTCTGAGTTCCTTTGTGAGTCTGTATGACAATATATGGTCTGAGGTCAGATCTCACTCTCTCCTCTTATCTGAAATTTATTCTAGGTTAGAGGGCCTTGACAGATTTGAAGAGCTAGTTAAAATTATAAAGGAAGAACATCCACTTCTGCCTACCCACGGTCATGACCCTATTCCTCTTAATCAACTACCCTCTGAAGCCCATACCGTACATAAAGGATTTACCTTGATCACGCCAAGTAGGCAAGAGGTAGTTTTAGTTAAGGGCCAGAGTCCTACGGTCCCTCTAGGCCCAGTTTTGAATTCATGTAGCCTACCCGCTAAGATGTCAATAACTACCTCCGAGGGTCTGCGAAAGTTCACTGGATCGAAGCCAGTACTAACTATCCCTCACACTAAACTCACGATGGTATCAATGGAGGAGAAAGTCCAAGAGGAAGCGGCTGGTCCGCTTCCTAATTCTATTGTACAAGGTCTTCCCCCTATGGG
Organism: Ambystoma mexicanum; assembly: GCF_040938575.1. Taxonomy (NCBI): domain Eukaryota; kingdom Metazoa; phylum Chordata; class Amphibia; order Caudata; family Ambystomatidae; genus Ambystoma; species Ambystoma mexicanum. Next base: position 900,456,400 of record NC_090931.1, on the reverse strand, counting down.
AGGGTCTTTAGAATTGGCAGATCTCCCCAAGGGTCCCCAGATCGCCTCTTCTCTGGAGTTCATATCTATTTCGTCTTCAGAGAGTTCATCTATCTCCATTGAACCCATCAAAGAAACCCTACATCAAAAAGTTGCGCCCTGTATAGGAAGGAAAAGGAAAATCACTCAGCAAATGAAGAAAACAAAAAATCAGAAAAACGTGAAACATTTAAATTCTTATACGAACCAATTTTTTAAAAATCTCTTCTTGGCGAATACTGTGGCTTCCTCATCTACTACTCTGGTACCGAAGGGGACTGGGAATCATGCTGATTCAGTGGCTTCTCGCACCCCTAATCCTATTACGGTAGCTACTGCAGCCACAGTTGACCTACTTCCCACTACAGCAGTTCTATCTCCCTTACCGGATGGTGTGGTTGATGGTCTTTCGACTAACAACATTCCTTCACTAGTAAAGGGACCCAATATTGAGGGGGTTGTGGACTCTGTGGCTTCTGGTACCCTGACAACAACTCCAACTTTACCAAAGCCGACCTCCGTTAATGCCTCGACTGTGTTTACTACTAATGCTATTGTCAAAGCAAAGGATTCCTCCTCTGATGCAGTATCCCCGATTATCTTATCTAACTGTATATCAGGGTCAGTTCAGAGTCACTCAGAGACTTCTCGGCCAATGCCTACAGCAAACTTGGTTAACATTGATATGGTTAAACACCTTTTCCGGGAGATACTGGCTCCTAAAAGTGTATGTGGGGCAGTGCCTAAATCTAACTTATGCATGCCCTTAGATGGGGCTTCTTCTACCTCGCCTCTACCTCTGGAGCCAACGCTCACTGCTGTCACTGAGGGTCTCCCTGTGAGTATTGAGCTTATAACAAGGGAAGGGGATATGGGAGCTCTAGTAGAGAGGGGTTCTTCTGCCCCTCTCCCTTCTAATCCAGTTTTTCCAAGTCTGCCTATTGCCGTCCCGATTATGGACCGTGAAGGTGCCCCCTCCGGGCTCGATTCTGTTCGCTACAATACTTCTCTTAATTTCTGTGAAAGATTTCCTGTGGGTCCAAATGTTATTCAAAATAGGACTATACTAAGAGGTGCTAGGGGTCCCGACTTTGCGGTTGATTCTTTATCTCAGTTTACTAAAAAGATCTCTGACTCCCTTCCTAATATGTCAGAACCAAAAGTTCCTCGGGATATTATACAACTTACCAGCCTCTGGGGCCAAGATACGCCAATCTGCTTAAACCGTGGTAATATTTTAAAGATCTTCCATCAACTTCCCTCGCTCTCACTTATCTCTAGCTATGACTTGGATAGCATTATCTTCCCCATTCATGACCGGGTAGATGTAAGTAATATCATTCTTAAATCAAGAGTGGTTTTGGATTTGATCATGGGACATAAGGAAGGGTTAAAGCAACTTGGCTTTGAAGCAAATTTACTGAAATCCACTCAGCTCTCCAGTAATAATGGAGGGGATGCAAAATATAGGGATAATCTCACTATGGTATATTACCCGGATAGAACCCCACAGCCCCAGGGGAGGCAATTTATGCCCAAATCAAATGGACACTTTCGCAATTGGGCACAGGTCACTGCAGGTCTGTGGAAATGAATACCTCCTGATTAATCCAGAACTACCTCCGGATGCTCCTTCTGTGAATAGCTTTGGGTTCCTCTCCTGGAATTCTAGAGGTAACTCTCACCTTTTTACGAACTTAGATACTGTTACTTTGATTAGGGCTTCACACTGTTTCTTTCTCCAAGAAACCTGGATGCTCTCAACTCCCATTTTAGATGGGTTTAATATCTTTTCTCAAAATGCTAGACCCAGCCGGGGAGGTAGGCCATCGGGGGGTCTTCTCATTGGATTAAGAACTTCTTTGGGTTATAGGACTAACATCCTTTTGGATACGCCTTTTGGTATCCAGGCCCTGGAGGTGTTCTCTCTTGATCTTACGGTTATTCTACTTCTGGTCAATGTATACTGGCACAAGGGAATCTCTCCTCTTGAGCCGTTTTTGCAAAAGTTAACGGATATGCTTCTTTCCTGGAGATCTATGCATCCCAGGGGTAAACTGATCCTGGCAGGTGATCTTAATTCGGATTGTTCTATTTCTTCCGAATCCAAATATGACGACTTGGGACTAGCGCTGGAGGACGACTCCCGCCTAGGTATGAAATTCGCACATGGTCGTTGTTGGAATTTCGCCATGGATTCAGTGCGTCTTACTTGTCTTAATGGTTATTACGACGCCAGCAATTTATCTCGACCCACATGGCGTAGATCTTCATCAATATCTACCTTAGACTACGTGTTTGTAGATCACTCTCTCACTCCTTTCTCGTCTAATGTCGAGGTTTCTTTCAACTCATGGAGTGACCATGGTATTCTCCGGGTCTCATTTCTTTGTCTCCTTCCAACTAAGTCTTTGCCCGCGGGGGGACCTACCCATCTCCAAACTGTGGGACAAGGGACAGGGGTTCGTTGGTCTCCTCTCAATATCAGCCTACTGAATCGTAAACTGATCTCTTCTTTTAACCATACCTCTTTCTGTTGGAAATTGGCAGTTTTCAATACAGTTCATTTCGATAGCTTTCTCACGGCTCTACAGCGTAGTATTTACGGTCAGCTTAGGAAAGGTGTTATTAAAATATCTCACCTTCATAGATTTGACCAAGAATTAGCTAATGTAAAGAGTCTCACTAAGAAACTCATTAGAGATGTACAAGCCCTAGATATGGAATGGGCCGACAAAAACATAAAAATTAAAACCATCCGCCAAAAATATAAAAACTATTGTAAGTCTAGAAAAGCTTCTATGTTACGAAATGATGCAGATCATATGCTTGCAGTGCTTATAAAACGAGATCTGAGGGCATTTTGGGTTACAGTATCTAGCTTAGATAATGCGGCGGTCGCCGACCAGTTAAATCCCATCCCTGAGGTTCAATGGGTTGAGCACTACACTAAACTCTTTGACATTGGGGGTGAGAGATCAGTTTCCTGTCCTCAGGGGAACTTCCCCTCTAAGGATTTATGGAAGCCTCCGACTGACTCCGAGACAATACTAGGACTCATCTCCAAAGCCAAGAAATCTAGGGCTCCTGGGCCTAACGGCCTCACTAACAACACATTCAAAGCTGAGCCAGCTCTATGGGCTAACCTCCTCTCTTTGCTCTTTGAAGATGTCGTTAATTCTAGGAAGGTACCCACTAGCTGGCAAACTGCTCACATTGTTCCAATTTTCAAAAGAGGCCTGCGTAACGAGGTCAAAAATTATAGACCTATCTCACTTATTGATGCGGACTGTAAGCTTTTTGCCTCTCTGTTGCTCTTGCACCTTAATGTTTGGATCAGGGAAAATAATATTCTCCCCAAACAACAAACAGGCTTTAGGGCAGGCCACTCAACTAATCTCAATGGTCTTATTCTCAGCGCCCTACAGACCTCTTCCTGGGGTAAATTTGATGGTCCTCTCTGTCGCATCTATTGACCTGTCAAACGCTTTTGACCTGGTTATTAGGTCAAGACTATGGGAAAAACTAACCAAATGGGGCATTCCGGCAGGGCTTTTATCTCTTATCATGGCCATGTATGAAAATTCAGGGGTTCACATCAGGCTTGACTTGGCAGGAACCCTCTCTAGAAGGATTAGGACACGTATTGGGGTGAGACAAGGTTGCTCGTTAGCTCCCTGTCTCTTTATCCTTTATATGGCTGATCTTGATGACTTCCTGAGAAATGCAGGCATGGTGAGTGCTAAACTAGGGGATCTGAGGCTCTCATGGTTGGCTTATGCCGACGACTTTCTTCTTTTTGATAAAACTAAAGTGGGCCTGCAGAGGCTCATATGCAAATTTGAAGAATACGGTATTCTTAATGGCCTTAAGATTAACCCGAGCAAAACCCGTACTATGGTCTTTTCAAAGGGGAGAATGGGGAATAACAAAGCATGGAAAATAGGTTGCGAAAATATAATTAGAGCAAATAAAATCGTCTATCTTGGTTATTTGACTTTGGCTAGACCCTCGGCGATCGAACTTAGACGATTCCTCAGAAACAAACTGCTCCCTCTCATCTCCCAATCCCTCAAACTAGACAATAAATATGGTATGTTCTCCCTTAAGCCTGTAGTAGATTTTTTTAAGGGTAAGGTTACTCCAAAACTTTTGTATGGAATGGAATTCCACTATACGGCACTTTTGATTTTCTGGGACTCTCTTGAGGGTATCTATTGGAGGAAAATCTTAAAACTGCCAAATTCCATTCCAATAGTGGCTATCAGGTATGAATTAGGGTTAGTCTCATTTCAAGCTAGGATTCTCTGGAGGATTCTCTCACTTTTCTCAGCCTTGCTTTCTCCAAAACCTGACACTCTTTATGCTGATGTGGGCCACATGATTTCTTCTCAGGGACATTTAGTCAAGAATTTATATCTCAACGCTTTTAGTGATCTCTGTGACAAGACCCTGTTGGATATTTCCTCCGATAGGGACACCCTACTAACGAATCCGAATAAGGTCAAGGAGTGTCTCTTTTGTCACGACTGGAGTAACACTATTGAAAAATTACATTCGTACCCCTCTCTGAGAAATTTACAATTTGATCATAAGAAAAGAGGCCTGTTGTCTTTTATTTTGAACCAATTCCCCAACAGATCTTATCGCTCCCTCCTCATTAAACTCAGATGGAATCTCCTCCCCACTCGGGAAGTCTTACATAAAAGGAAGGAGTTCTCTGATTTAGATCCTAGCTGCCGCTTCTGCAAAACTTTGGGGATGATTGAAACTGCTCGGCATCTCTTTTTAGACTGCACTGCTTTGACAGCTTTAAGGGACAAATACCTAGGTCGTTTTAATGTAATGGGGCAAATGGGGGAGGCCGATTTGATCTGGTCTCAGTGTCTCACTATTACAAACATTAAGGATGGACTTGCTGTGGCTGGATTTATCAAAGCTTTAGATTTATACGCCCCGCTGTTATGATTATGCTTGTTATGACTATGCTTGACTCTATGAAATTTCTCTTATGCTCTGTAGGTTTATTCTCTATTTTAGAATTTTGTAAATTCTAAATTTTTTGTCGGTATATTCTTTAATGCTGCAGGGTACTCTGCACTGTACTTTTTAAAATTTAAATTTTAAATTTGTCCCTCATTCTCTGGAAATCAACTGGAAATTGGATCTATGTTTTAACGCTTGTTTGTATAATTGAAATTTAAATGTATTGAATGTTTTTTTACCTTTTAAAGATAAATTTTTTTGTAAAGGTTTCTTGTAAACCATATACAATAAAAAAAAAAAAACTGAAATTTTGCTTGTCGGCTCTCCCAGAGCTCTAAGTAATCTTAATGAACATCGAAGATACCTCGATCCCCGTCTCAGCTTCTGTAAAAACACTAGGGGTGTACCTTGACGCCTCCCTTACCATGTCCTGCCAAGTGAACGCCATCACTTCCTCAGCAGCCTATGCCACCAAAGTATTAAATGCTGCTAGACCCTTCCTCTCTTAAACTAGTCGCTTGACTATTGCCAGAGCAACCATTGGTTTGAGGATTGATTACTGCAATGTCCTCTTTGCAGGCACCTCCTCCAAAAACATCCAGAAACTTCAGGTAATTCAAAATAATTCCCTACAAGCAGCACTGACTATCCCTAAAAGAGAACATATCTCAGAAGCCAGAAGAGAGGTCCAGTGGCTGCCCATCCAAGACCGCATCACCTTCAAAACCCTGTCCATCACCCATAAGTGCGTATCCAACACAACACCCCCACCTCTATCAGAAAATAGACAAATCTCACTCTGAGACCCACCAGAATACCTTACACTGACCTCCTACTCCTACGTAAAGTGAAGCGAACCAAAGCCGGCGGCTCCAGCTTCCCTCCTACATTGCAGCCAAATAATGGACCGCCCCCTTCGCTTAGGGCAGAACAATCCTACTGGGTATTCCGAAAAGCACTTAAAACACAGCGGTTCTCCTAAATCTGAAGCTCCTCCTGTGCCTTGCACCCTGTACCAAATGCACTGTATTTCATAATCTATTGCAAATGACCTGTAACAGCTGCCTTTACCAAATGTATTGTATGTGAAAACCTAATACAAATAATCTCTTCCTGTAACAGCGCCTCGATGCCTCCTGGGTGTTGTGCGCTTTATGAATGAAATGAATACATTTGAAACCCAATTTCTCCAGTATGGGGTCTGGCATGGATTCACATGCTCATGAATATTCTCCGTCGTCAGGCTGGGAATCCTCGGTAAAGAAAACATCAGTTTCAGTTTCGTTTCGGAACTGTCTTTCTTAGTAGTAATCAATCACTGTTCTCTGGGTCATACTGCCCTCTCCCTAAGCCCCTCCCCTGGCAGCCATCCTCAGATTTTTACCGCACGTTCAATTGTTGGGAGTCCTCGTGCTATAGCTCTCGAGCTTTTACTGCATTTTGCATTTTTTCAAAGAGTTTAATCTAATTTTTTCGGTCAATCGAGCCTTAAGCTCCACCGTTTCTACTTCCGATCAACGTGGACCCGTTTCGGAATTTTCTGTGCCCCGCAAGGGCGAAGTTTCCGTCGAGTTACGCTTCTTGGAGGATTGAAGGAAGATCTGGAGGCCTACCCCGTGGACATGGCCCAGGACAAAGGAAGCTCGACGCCCGTATCCAAGCTGTTCAGGAACAGCCCTGGATGCGGATTGCAGAATGTCTTCAAGGAGGACGAGCATTCGAGATGCCTCTACTGCCTTCACAAAGACAAAACGCACGTAGAGAAGGACTGTGCGTTTTGCAAGAACATGGAACGGACTGAGGGATCGTCAGATCCGCCTCACCAACTGGCTGGAAGGTAAGAGCCCAGCAGGTGAGAAGAACCGAGTGGCCTTAGAAGTTCTGTGAGGACGCTCCGGCGATGGGGGCCCAACAAAAGGCAAAGCACTGCAAGTCCGCGGACACCGGGAGTGCCGAACGGTCGGGCTCCTCGGCTGCCAGGCAGGGCGCGCTTTCACCAACGCCATCAACCACGAGCCAATGCTCTGGCTCGGGCAAGACGAAATCGGAGAACCCGGGTAAGCTTCTGGAGAGGCCCCGGTCGATCCCGAAGGAGACAGCCGAGGGGGAGCGAGGCGGTGACCCTCCCCCCAAGGTGAAAGCCTCAAGTGCGCCTAAAGTTGTGAAGGCCTTGTTTCAAGGCGTCTATTGAGGGAGTCGTGGTGGCCCTGGCGAAGCCTGTGGAGGCTCCCCCAGTGGAGGCGACCTCGGGGCCCAGAGTTTCCCTGCCACTGCGGAGGGAATCCTCTTTTCAACCCATCGATAAGACCCCCATGAGGACCCCGGTGGAAAAAAGGGGGGGGGCAGTGGCCATCACGGACACGGATACAGCCTCTGAAGAGGAGCTGGCTGGAGTCGTGAAGATCCTGAACAAGAAGTTCGAGGAGGTCCGGTCCCATGGGAGGGATCCCGACAAGGCGGACGAAGAGAGTGAGGGTGGTGCCGACGAGATTCCCGTGGAGGATTATTCCACTCCCCAACCGTCGTGCCCGTCGCAGCCGGTGCCCGAGCCACAGGACAACTCGGGAGCCATCTTGATGGCAATCCAGGCCTTATGTACAGAGATAAGGACGAGGTTGCCCTTACCCCCAACGGACGATCCAGCGGAGCCTGGCCTGTCGGGAAGCCCTGCAAGCAAGCGGAGGAGAGTTCATCCCGCCATGCCCTTCCAGCCTTCGCGGCCCTCACAGCCTTCATCTGATCCTTGGGATGACACGGGAACAGAGACGACCACGACGGGGACAGATGACGATGGTGACGACGGGATGGGCCTTCCATCACCACCTCCTCGGGCCTCCCCGCCTGACGAAATTGGCTCCTTCCCCGCCATGATCGCCAGGGCATCCGAGCTCTTCGAGCTCTGCCCTGAAAAACAGAAGAAGGAAGGCTTCCTCTATCAACAGCGCATGGCCAAAAGGAAGACGGTCCTTTCGGTCCCGTTACTTGACGACATCTGGGACGAGGGACTGTCGCTCCTGAAGGACCCATCTACGACTCCTGCCAAGAGAGACCGGTACGAGAAGAAGTACCAGGTCCCGGATTCCGCCCCTTTGTGCCTTAGGGCACAGCCGACCCCAGATTCGGTCGTCTCGGCGTCGGCAAAGAAGAAAGCGGTGGGGGCAATGGCTTCAACTTCAACCTCCCTGCCGGACGGCGAGGGGAAGAAACTGTACGCCATGGGACGACGGGTCATCTCGTCAGCAGCGATGACAATTAAAGCAGCCAACGTCCTAGCGATTGTGGCCCAATACGACAGGGAGCTTTGGTGTAAGATCGCTCCTCTGCTGGACTTCCTCCTGGAGGACAAGAGGGTGGAGCCCCTGAAGATCTTGCAGGAAGGTGAGGTGGCGTCGGACCATGCCATAACAGTGGCCACGGACATTGCTGACACCGGTTTCCGCCAGTTGGGCAATGGTGTTTGTCTTCGACGGCGGGGGTGGCTCAAGGCATCGCTCAAGGCGACCGATTTCCGCCAGGACGGCTAACCAGAGTTTTGGACATGCCCTTTGACGGGAACAACCTGTTTGGCAAGACAGTGGATGAGTCGCTGCAGGCCATCAAAGCCGACACGGAGACGGCTTGGGCCTTGGGAGTTTTGCAGCAACGACGGCCGCCCTTTCGGAACTCGGGAGGCAAGCAAGGTGCCTCCAAAGGATTCAGTGGTGGCTCCTCTACGTACCACCAGTCGGCCCGCTCCTCGTCGCAGGAGGCCTACAAAGGACGTGGCAAATCAGGAGGATCTCGTCATCGTCGCCAAGGAGGCCAAGGCGGCAAGGCCGCTGCCAATCAGGAGTGAACCGGCCGTAGCTTTGGGCCCCCACCTGAGCACCCCGATGGGAGGTCGGCTGACAAAGTGCCCCCGCATTCCTCCCGTGGCCAGGAAGGAAAACCACGTCCCTCAACTGTTGCTGGAAGTAAGGGCGATGCTGAAGAAAGGAGCCATCGAGCTTGTCCCAAAGAGGCTCTGGGGCTCCGGAGTGTACTCGCAATACTTCCTCGTAAGAAAGAAGAACCGGCAGCTGGCGACCCATCCTGGACCTTTGTCGTTTAAACAAGGACATCAAGTCCCAGAGGTTCCGGATGGTCACCCTCCAGCACCTGCTGTGACAGCTGGTGGAAGCGATTTCCTATCGTCGCTGGGCTTGGAGGACACCTACTTTCACATCCCCATTCTAAAAGGACATTGAAAGTTCCTGAGATTCGTAGTCCAAGGGCGGCACTATCAGTTCAAGGCCCTTTCCTTCGGATTGAAGTCGGCGCCCATGGTATTCACAAAGTGCCTTGCACCAGTGGCGGCGCGGCTGCACCTGCAGGGGATCCACGTCTACCCCTACCCAGACGACTGGCTCATCCGAGCAAGACAAGAGAACTCGCCGTCGTCCACACAGCAAAGACCGTCCAACTGCTTACGGATCTGGAATTCTCGATCAACTTCACGGAATCCCACTTGGTGCCGTTGCAAGTCTCCCTGTTCCTGGGAGCCAGACTCGACACAGTGGCGTGATTGGCTTCTCCGTCAGATGAAAGGACGAATGCCATCCTGGGCAAGGTGCAACGGCTCTCGACCATGGACATGGCCAGGGTGAGGTCCATCAAGTCCTTGCTCGGCATGATGTCCTCATGCATCTACCTCATGCGCCTGTGCAGGCTGTGGATGCGTCCACTGCAAGAATTCCTCGACGCCCGTTGGATGCAGGCAGCAGGCAACTTTGAAGACAAGATCTCGCTCAACGAGACCTTCCGCCAAGCGATCCAGTGGTGGGGCAACCACGCGCATCTGGCGGCGGGTATGGACTTCCAGACCCCGGTGCATCAGGAGACGGTGACGACGGACGTCTCCCTGGAGGGATGGGGAGCGCACACCGGATATCTCCACGCAAGAGGCCTTTGGCTCCCGGAGGAGAGGTCACTACACATCAATGTCCTGGAGCTCCGAGCCGTGTTCTGGGCCTTCAGGTCATTCCTCCCGTCCCTCAAGGCTAGGTGGGAAGTATTTTCATCGACAACACCACCACAATGTTCTACATCCGGAAGCAGGGAGGCACCAGATCCCCCAGCCCTATCCAAGGAAGCCCAGGATCTGTGGCACTGGGTCGTCGCCCAAGGGATGTTTCTGGTACCCTTCTATCTGGCAGGAATAAAGAACACCATCGCCGACTCACTCAGCAGGGAGCTGCGCTCGTGCCCCGAGTTGGAACTGCGTCAGGATCAAGTAGATCTACTCTTTCAACGATTGGGAAATCCCCAGATCGACCTATTTGCGACAGCGACGAACACCAAGTGCCAGAGGTTCGCCAGCAGGTTTCCCCAGCCGGCGAGCATGGGCGATGCCTTCTCATTCCCCTGGGACGGCCTGTTCCTGTATGCGTTCCCACCGTTGCCGTTGCTGCTGCGACTCATCAACCAACTCAGATGGTCCCAGTGCAGGATGATCCTCATCGCACTGGCGTGGCCGAGACAGATCTGGTTCCCGGACCTTCTGGACATGCCAACGTCCCCCCCCCCACTCAAACTGCCGACAGACGCTGATCTCCTTGCCAGAGAAGGAGGTGCCATCCTCCACCATGACTCGGGGTCGCTAAACCTGCAGGCCTGGCTCCTGCAGCACTAGAGTTTGGCGAGTATGAGATCCCAGCAGACTTCAAGGAGGTGCTTGCAAAGGCCAGGGCGTCCTCAACTCTCAAGTGCTAGGGACACAAATGGAAGAGGTTTTCTGTCTGGTGCCGGGCACAGAAGATTAACCCTCTGCGGATTACAGCCCCCCAGGTGCTGCCAAACCTTCTGTTGCTGGCCAAGGAGGGGCTGGCCCACGCCTCCATCAAGATCCATCTGGCGGCTATCTCCCGCTACACCAGAACTCCGGGGCGCTCATCTCTGTGGTCCCATCACCTTGTGAAGGAGTTTATGAAAGGACTGTTCCGATCATTCCTGCCGGTGAAGGCTCCGGCATGGGAACTCAACATTGTGCTGACCAGGCTCATGGGGCCGCCATTCGAGCCTCTGCATTCTGCACCGTTGAAGTTCCTGTCGTGGAAGACTGCATTTCTTGTGGCCATCACCTACGCACAACGAGTGGGAGAGATTCAGGCCCTCTCCTGTAAACCTCCATACCTGACTTTCCAGGAGACGAGGGTGGTGCTGAGGACGCACCCCTCCTTCTTGCCCAAGGTGCCGTCGGACTTCCATCTCAACAAGCCCTTGGTGTTACCTGTTTTCTTCCCGTCGCCTTCGTTGCCGGCCGAGAGGACTTTGCACTCGCTTGATGTAGCTAGAGCGCTGAAGTTCTACGTGGACTGCACAAAGAGTTTTCGGAAGACATCACAGCTGTTTGTGAACTTTGGACCTGTGAACCAAGGGAAGGCCCTCTCGAAGGCTTCCATTTCCAGATGGCTCTCCGGCTGCATCATGCACGGTCGTTGGTTGGCAAACCGACCATTGCCCGGCCGTCCGAGAGCCCATTCGACCAGAGCGATCGATGCTACCACGGCGTTCCTATCTGGTGTTCCCCTGCTGGACATCTGCAGGGCTGCTACGTGGAGGTCGACGCACACCTTCACGAGGTTCTACTGTGTCGACCCGGATTCCAGGGAGGAATCTAGAGTCGTCCAGGCAGTGCTGCGCGACCTGTTCGCCTGAAGGTGGGCCTGGTGAGGAGGTAAGAGATGCTTGATGTTGGGTTGTTGAAATGCTTAATGTTGAGCCTTGCCACCTCCCGTAGTTGTGCATGTGTGTACTGCTATGTATTCTTGTATTCATGAGCATGTGAATCCATGCCAGACCCCATGCTGGAGAAGGAACAAGTTACTTACCTGTAACTGTTGTTCTCCAGCATGGGTCTGGGATGGATTCACATGCGACCCCCCCCTCCTACTCCTCTGCGGCTCTTCACTTGGTCCTACTGCCACTTTATGTGCTACCAAATCTGAGGATGGCTGCCAGGGGAGGGGCTTAGGTAGAGGGCAGTCATTGGCTGGGGGCAGTATGACCCAGAGACCAGTGATTGGTTACTACTAAGAAAGACAGTTCAGAAATGAAGCTGATTTCTTCTTTACCGAGGATTCCCAGCCTGAAGCTGATTTTTTCTTTACCGAGGATTCCCAGCCTGACGACGGGGAATATTCATGAGCATGGGAATCCATGCCAGACACATGCTGGAGAACAGTTACAGGTAAGTAACTTGTTCCTTACTCGCTGTATAAGCCCCTTACAAATGCACAAGGAAATAAATAAATACATTGAAAACACTGTACAACTGGTAGAGTAGAGCCTTGCAGTAACTCTGATCTCAGTTGCTGAAACATGGAGAGTAAGGGGGCACATAGGAGAGCAGGAGTGATTTATTGGATGCCAAATGGTGCTTAGAATTGAGAAACTTTCTCTCAAATGAAGAAAAAGGTATCCAGTTTTACAACTTTGTAAATCAGCAGTGATGGCAAAAGGGTGTTTTTTTGTTCGTTTACCCCAAACGGGATATGACATGGGTAACTTGTCTGCTCACTTTCCATGAACCAGGCAGCATTTCATGTAGGACCATCCTCCAAATGATTTGGTAGCAGAACGATTTGTGTTATTGGATGCAAGTGGTTTGGATACTTCTTCTGAGAGTTTGTTCAATGGGCAAAACTGAGGAATTCGCATGTGTTCCCTGGATGAGAAGGACTGCGAAAGGTCTGGATCTAAAAGAACTAAATTGTTAGTGTTGAAATATGAGAAATATGCTTGTGCTCTAAAAGGGACTTAGGAAGGATCCTCCTTTTCTGCCTTCATTTTTAAGATGCTTGATAACGGGCATTGGCTTTATTGGTAGCGAGTAATACATATTTGTAGACTAACATTAGTCCTGCAACATGAGATTGCTTCTGCTTATCTGATTGTTCTGTGACAGATTCATTGGTAGTCAGCGCAGTAAATTCACATGCTAAAACAGACCAAATATTTCAGCTTTTCTGTTGGTTTGATTGAACAGTGATTGGATCCATGGCAACAAAGTTACTTTCTCCTGGATCGTAGGCTTTGAGGTCTAGGACAGCATCTAGCAATTTCAGAAAAGTGCTGAATTTTATTATGACAACGGTTACCTAACACAATAGCTGAGCCTTTGAGGTAGAATGTGGTGGATGCTTTTGAATCTTCCGAAGAAATAAATCGGTGGTGTTTTATTTCTACACCAGCGGCATTCAAGCGGAATGGAAGATTTAGGCTGTTTGAAATTTTTCCAAGATGTTAAAAACAAGATTATAGGCATGCCTTTACAAGGTGAAAAGCTGTTTAATGACAAGGTGGGTCCCACCTTTGAGAAATTAACCGAGTTGACAAAAGGCTGTATGTCTAGAGTTGTCTGTATCATATAAGCCATTTAAATAGAAAAGTGCACACCAATGCTGTGTACACTGCAGAAACAGAGGTTTTTGGGAGGTGCCTGTAGTCTGAGGCAACCTTTCATGAGTCCATCATGAGGAAGAAAAGTACATAACTATCCTGCAGCAGCTCAGAAATATTCTGTCCCCAGGGAAGCTGCTATGAGTTATTTACGCATCAGATAACTCTGGATGGGATTCGGGTAAGTCCGACTCAAGGATTTTCTAAACAGTTGAAGACCATAGCAAGGGACTATTGGGTCTTTCAGATAAGAGATTACACACTTCATGATGGTTTCCCTCCAATTTGACATAAACAAATATAAAGGCAAGAAAACCATCTGACACAGTTGCTGTTAAATGATGAACAAGTGGTCCGAAATAGGACAAAAGGAGAGGCACTTGAAAAAGAATGCCATACATAGTTATACTTAAATATTTTTTACTCTCCCATCGCCCCCCCTCAAAGAGCAGTGCATTGGAGTTATTTTGCATGTACTGATTGCTTTATGCCATGGCTCTGTCAGGCAGTGTCTTGCATTCATTGCCACTATGTGATGTTGTTTGAGGAGCAGTGTAAAATTTGACCGTTGCTTGTAATGTTTTCTGCATGTTTGTCTGTGCCTGAAACGGACTACTGCTTGGGTTTTGCATGAGCTATTTTGTATCCTGACAGATGTGCAAACTGGGCATTGCATAATGTTTTCATTGTTTGCTTCACTGTCCAGAGCAATATCCCTTCTGGACTTGGCATTCATTGCTTGCACTGTGCATCTTTTCAATGGCTTTTGTATATTAAACAATGCATCCAGCGGTCCCTTTGTGCATGCGTTTAGTCGCTATGTACCAGTTGGAAAGTACCCGCAGTGCTTGCGATGCAACTCTTTTATTTGTAGCATTATGCTGGCTGACATTCGCACATACTGCTTACTGTGTTCTCTTCAAAGAGCAGCGTGCTCGCTATGCATTGTTTAGTGAGTCCTGGTCCACGTTCTGCTGCAGTGTGAAGCTAAGCTTTCCACGATTTACTTGTCTAATTTTTATATGTTGTGTTGAACAGTGGCTCTCTTTTTCAGAGTGTCATGAACCGGATGCATGTACTGAGCATTCCCTATGCACTGATGAAGGTGAACCCCCTTTCCTGGATCCAGAAAGTCCATGCCTATAAAGGTAAGTCCACCTCTCGCTACGTGAGTTAATGCAGAGAAGAAACCGACATTCAGTCTTGCAGCTGATCAAAGAATATAGAGCTGGCCAATAAGAAATTGGTTCCCTGGCAGCTTACTGAGAAGGACAGCGGGGTGCTCCAGCGAGGCTGCAGGCACCCTGACAAAGCTCCATGCTCATCAATCCAAAATTAAGAGATGGCTTCAAAGCCTTTTCTTCTGCCCTACGGATAAGCTGTACCAGCTGTTTTTAAGCCTTAAAGGCAAATAAGGACAACATAAATAAAACCAGGCTACTCCCTGCTTCCTTCCAAACACCTCCATTGATCTGTTCGGGTGAGTGGAACCAGCCGAGCAGCTCCACAGAAATATGCCACGACAATATTGCTGCATAGTCTGAAGGGACCACTTTAATGTAGTAATCATCTTTTAAATTTCAAGCATTGTTACTATAATATGAATAACTGTAAATTTCAGAAAATTATATTTTGGGAGTAGAAATCTCTCAACTCTTCTAAATAGGAAAGTATTTTGACTCTCTAAAAACATTTTACTCCCAACATGAAAAAAATAGGGAGTAAAATACTTTTACTTCAACATTTTACGTGAAGCATGAAGCCCTGCATTGCATTTTCTGGGGCGGAGTTCTATGTTTTGCCCCTTGGTAGACCCCACGTCTCATGGCTATGGTGTCTTCTATGTGTGAGTAGCCTTTTATGGTTAGCTGTATGTTCCACTGATCTCATCCGGGAAGTGTTGGGGAGAAGGCTAGTGGCAGCTCTGCTGTAGCTTTTTCACTGTATTAGTACCCAAATGGCCACCATGTTAGAACATTTGTCTAAGGCACTTTAAAAGACTTAACACTGTGTCCATTTTGATTTGTGGCCTTTTTTTTCATTTGAATGGACAGGACCATAAGCAATGGCTGAAATAGCCAATTTGAGTAGATAGGCTCTAGACAAAGCCTACTGTTAAGGGAGGCATGGTATCACAAGTATGATACTGACACAATAGGTACAATTTTTAAAACCTTTATTAAAGTTTCTGGGTTTGGAAAAATTCCTACTTTGCCCTATAACTAGGATGGGAGTGGTCTCTACCATCAAATAATAAGTAAAACAAACAGTCCAAGTTGAGTCTGTCAAATCAAAACGGCCTATACTAACGAAACCTAATGCCTGCCCTGTCTCTTGTACAAAAAGTGTGTAAAGGAGAATCTGTATGTAAAGGAAAATCGGTGTTCAAATATAAAGAAGAAATGTGGCTGAGTCAGCTCTCCTCCCCACATTGGACAGCACAGAGTAATGCAGACACTGTAGGCAGGATGACGCACTCTGGCTCAGGTTCTTAACACTAAGGCAGTTCAAAACGTGGATCGCGGCACACCTGGCCTTCCACGTTAAAGTCTCTTTCCAGCTTTTACAACATAGTTCAACGTAAAGTTCACCCTGGTCCTCGCTCTGTTGGGTTCAGACCTTTCAAAGCAAAAGTTCAACCAAAAGTTCATACTGGACGCTCTCTATCAGGCTCAGACCTTTCTAAACACAGCATTTGCAGGTGTTCCCTTCCCCAAGCTTAATTCACATCCTTTAGGGGTTCCCTTCCCCTAACTTATTACATTTCCGGTCTCCCTCAGTCTGGCTCAGACTGTTTCCTGATGTCGAAGACTTTTCAAATGTGCGTGGCTTTTACTACAGACCTCTGCAGGAACACTTCGACTTTCCCTTCAGCTCACATTTGTGTGTTATATGCCCCTGTGCTTCTTGGTCTGGGTAGTTCAAAGTTCTTAAGTACTCTCCCCTTCTCTCTGAGTTAATTTTGATCACTTCGCTTTTACAGTTCATTCACTTTATCGCTACAAACATTTCACCTTTTACAGAGACTTTCGAGTGTGCTACTTCCTTTCGCCGGACCCCGCCGTTACCCAGTATCTCTGGTTTCACAGCTATTCTTACTTCAAAGTTAATTCACAGGTCTGCCTTTCTTCACGTATCAACCACATGCGTGCAGCCTTCAATTATGCAATATAATATTGCAACTTCAATCTTTCTTTAACACACACCGGGCTCTCAGGTCGCTTGCCAACTCCCCTGCTGTGAGTTTCTTTCTGGTCTTTTCAGTTTTTTAATTCACGAGTCAAGGTTAGTACTACAGGCTTGGCCTCGCCTCCCCAACTCTGCCGTTCACCTGGGAGGGTCGCTGGCGTCCTTGAAACTCAATGCAGCCTTCTTGTCTGGGGTACGGCCTTCTCCATGTGTCTTTCACAGCCTATTGGAGGCAACAATCTTCTGGGGCGAACTCCTGCGGTCCTTGACCCGTTGCTCTCGACCCTCGGTCTGACGCTCTGCTCCAGTAGGTTTGCCTTCGCCTCGGACGTTCTGCTCTTGCTCGTATTCCACCTTGCTCAGAGTGTGCCTCTATGTTCTGCCTTTTATCTGTGTGAGGAGAGCTAATTGGTGTCAGATGTGTGCACTTAAAGTCAGGTGCCTGATTTTGCCTGACCCAATTAGGGGCATGTCCAGTGCGAAATGCAAGAGTTAGCCTCTTTAGTCTCAGTCACCCTCTTTCTGAGCCCAGTGTATGTGTCAAAATGGGGGTGGGGGGGAGTAGGGACATCGGAGAATCCTAAAAAAAAAAGGATGGGTTTAGGTGTACAGGAAAGGGGGGCCTCGCCCCCACTCACTGAAGACCCCTCACAGAGGTGATCCTCCCGCACTGGTCCACCCCCAGGAACTGGATCCCAAAGCAGTTCAATGTCATTCCATCGCCTGTTTTTATTTCACAGCATTTTTTGCCGCAAAAACTCATCAAATTTTTTTACATTTTTTTATGGCGGGTTAAGCCCCCCCAAAGCCCCTTCCCACCTATTTAGAATCTAGCACCCCAAACCCTCAAACATTATATCCCTCTACCCACCCCCCATATTTTTCGATGTTTTTTTTTGCGGCAAAAAAACCCCATGGCAAAAAATGCTGTGGAAAAAAACGGCGATGAAAGGACGTCGTACCCCCAAAGCGATGGCTGTGTCCTGGCCACCTGGATGACAAGTCCCCGAGGACTAGCGAATGAGAAACCCTTTGGTTTCTCACATTACCCATGTGCCCTTTGTATGCCTGCCGGCTTTTAGCTAGTTGAGGGTCTCCCAGACATCTGCCTGAATGGGGTATCCCTGTGTTTGTGGAGTTGGTCTATTCATGATTGTGTTACTGCCAGTCTTTGAATTGTGCACATGTGTGTATTGGTGGGTGTAAAGAATGATTTTCTATTTGCTGCTTTCCCTCCATAGACTTCAAGGGGCACCCAACATGTTGCTGGTGTTTTCAACCTGTTCTGACTTTTGGATGTCGGTGAAATATTTTTACGCCACTGGCCTTACTAAGCTTACCTGTTTTGAGGGCACAGACAAGACGACATGGCTATCAGTACATGAGAACTCTGTTCTCCATTATACACTTCTTAGTTTATTTTTCCTACACTCCATCACGTTACAGTGAAATGGGGTAGGGACACTTTGTATCCTGTAGCCTGATTTGTAGCTTTGTGGTTACTAACTTGATGTGTCGAAGACCAACTGGTGCGAGCGAATCATTTTCTGCCATTTTTTTAAATTGCATTTTACTGCTTACTGCCAAAATGTTTCCCCTATGTACTCTAAAATGGCAGTGCCATGACATTTTTTATTCAGACAATTTGCAAGCAATCAGATGAGCCTTAATGGAGCAGAAAAGCAAAATAAGCCCTCATCACCGAGGAGCGTTTATGACTTGGTTAGAGGAAGTGACAGCTAGATCGTTGGGTAGAGGACTGAGGGAAGTCAATGACAGACTGCAGGGAAAGATATAATTGGTACGGGCAACAGAAAAAACCCCAGATCATGCTGGGAAAGACAAAGCAGATCTATCAAGCCAATGCGACAGTAAAAGACATTAAAGATTTCTTTAAATTGTGCACGCCGCAGCGTGAGCAGGCCGAAGGCAGTGTGGGTACGGAACACAAGCGCCGGGAGCTATCTGGCTTGCTATCGCTGTACAGCCCACAACACTCTGAACCCTTCGCATCGGCACTGCCTGGACCTTGCAGCCTGAACGCTCCAGGGGATTTCTCTCTTGCCCAATGGACCTCCCTCTTTCACACAGACTGTGACAAGGGGAGGCCCGGCAATGTAAGAGACTCTAGGGTCCTCCAAGCACAATTTAGACTGATGTCGGCAGAGAACATGTTCAATGGACACCAGGTAATTTGCAAAGCGTGGCTAAAGTTTTCCTAAATATTGGGGAGGAACCTCAATGTTTCATAATAGAGCTGCTCACCGTAATGCGATGCTATAATCCTGCATTGCTCGGACATGAGCCAGCTCATGAGGGTGGTGATGTCGCTTGAAGCAATACATCGACTTGGAGAACAACCTACTTGGCCAGACCCAACTTGTTGAGATGGATTTCTAGAATCTGTCCTGGTGGACAGATTTTAGGAGGCCACCCTAGTTATAGTGAACATGGGATCGCTGAGAGGTTAGCCAAACGTAATCGAGGTAACCGCGGAGAGTGGTCAAGATTATTCTCAGGAGTGTGAGAGTGGGGTCAGAGGTCCACAATGAGTTCACACAGTGAAGCACAAAATAATTCAATTTAGACAGTAAAGTACAAAAATACTATATTTATTCAAGGCCTAAAAACAAACACTATGAAATGTAACCAGGAGGTAATAATAGCACACGATGCTCAATTATCAAACATACATACAGTCACATTTAGATTCTTAGCAATGCATTTATTAACTTAACAAAAAGAAGGTAAGTAGTGATGCAGTAGAATGAAACCAATTCACAAAAATGATACTGTAACTTTAGAAGTCCAATCCCTATAATGTATGGGGCCTGGTTCTCTAAAGTCACAAAGCTTCTTCTTAGGAAAAGGGGATGTCGGAAGAGTTACTGTGGTGGTGAAATGTTCCAGAAGATATTCAACAAATGTACAGGTAAGTAAAATGTTATTCTTATCTTTCAGATACAAGCTTTTAGGTCCATCAATCCATGAAATGGAATAACCAAAGTTTATTCTAAGGTTTATTCTAAGAACAGGGGAAGCTGAATGCATTGCAATTACTTAACCCCTCTGACTCCGATTATCCCAAATGACTAGGTGGGACGACTGTGGGTCACTGGAGGTAGGTTTTCATGCTGCTGGTTCCTGTGAGAAGTGCCCAGGAGCTGCAGGTGTAAGGATTCTTCTGGTAGCTTCCAGGAGCAGAGTGAAACCTGCTACTAAGAAGAAATGGAAAATGCACCAATGCAGACTTGTTCTGGACACTTCATGAGACGGGGGCACGCGGTTGAACAGGATCCCTTGAAGATGGTATCGGCAGGAATGTGATTTATGCCACGTTCTGGCGTCCAACTAAGTTCCGGGAGCGAATGCGGAACAGTGACAATTCTACCGAGGTAGCCCACTGGAGAGCTGGACAGTCTACCGGGTGGTCCAGGGACACTTGCAACGGCTCGGGATGGCTGTATCCTCAGGAATGCATTGACTGATTCGTCCAAGGGTTGAAGCACTTTTCAGGGCCTTCGCAGATCCGGTCAATTTCATCAATAACTAAATTTGTTAACCTATCTTTTGCTGTGGGCCAGGTTCCAGATTGCATTAAATATTCTGGATTACACCGTTATTGAAGAAGCTTGCACTAGACCCCCTTACTCCTTCCAATTATAGGCCCATGACAAACATGCCGTTTCTGCTCAAGAAATTGGATCAGACTGCCTATTTGCTAGTCCTAGAACATCTGACCAGTAATCATTTCAGCAAAAGGCCAATCAGACTTCAGGACCACCCATGGGACGGAAACAGCCTTATTGGACTTGAAATCCAATATCCTACAATGCATGTACAGTGGGCATTGCTGATGCTATGAGACCTTTCCAGTATGCTATGAGACCTTTCCGCTGCATTTGATTTGGTAGATCAAACCCTATTGACCGAGAGACTTGGACAAGTCGCAGCCTTCTCAACTTCTGCAGAGGAATGGGTTAAATCTTTCCTTGAGAATCGATCGGTTAGGGTATGCAGTGGCGAGGCAGCAGTGAACACAATGAACATCCATTTTGAAGTCCCGGTACCCTGCTGCTGTTTCAACTCTTACAGGACAAGGGGATTACATTTACCAACTACACTGATGATAATCGGAGTTTAATCCCTTTGTCTGGGATGTATGGTAAAGAATGGACTAACTTTGAATGACAAAACAAACAAGCTTATGATGGCTGGAACAGCTTGCAGGTTACGAAAGCTTGGCCCGGAGTACCAGCATTTTGTCATAGCTGGCTGTACATTAACCATTCAAGTGAAGGTTAAAACACTAGGGGCATATTTCGATTCATTCATGAGCATGAGAGCACAGGTCAATAATCTTGTCTCGACCTTGGCATAACGCATTAAACTGCTCTCGCAGATGCATCCATTTCTCACCAAAAAGAACTGTGCTACAATTGCAAGGGCCATTTTGGGCACCAAACTTGATTGTTGTGGTAGTCTTCGACAGGGCATTAGTAAGGAAGATTGACCTAGGCTACAGGTTATACAAAACAGTGCGGTAAGAGCAGTGGAGGGGCTAATTAGGCAAAAACATGCATCACAAGTCATGAATGATCTGCACTGGCTGCCAATTGGATCAATCACTGGCTCCTGACTATTACCCACAAATGCCTGTTTGGCACGAGTTGTGAATATTTGGTTGAAAGTCTCTCAAGGTCTCCTGTACGGAGGGCCTTGAGAGCATATGAATCAAACCTCTTGTCCAAAGGACACATTTTTCACTGGTTACCAGAGGAGCGTTTTTTGGAGCAACCCCAAACTTGTGGAGCACTTTGCCTCCCGATTTGAGCAGCATTGCCTCCCTGGAAATGTTTAAACTGAGGTTGAAAAAATGTTTATTTGCTTGAGTCGGGATTTCTTCTTGCTTGTTCCAACACTGGACTAGTTTGCTTTGTTTCTCCTTATGCGTGCTGTCTGTATTATTCATGTTTTTGTCTGCTCCGGTTTGGTGCAAGCGCCCTTATGCCTAGTTGATATTGATTTTTATGTTCTATCGTGCTCGTACACAAGTGTTTCAGAGCACGACAAGGCAAGGGAGGGCAACGGGGAGAACAAAACAGCAGTCTTACTAGGCCCAGTGACATTGAGAACGCGCAAGTGCAGGGCAGAGGGGGAGGGCAAAAGTGCATGGAAGGGGGAGAAGTGGAAAGTGCAAAGCAGAGGAGCAACAGATGAATAATAATAAATAAAAAAAAGGCAACAAACTGTGGTAGTGCAGCCAGCAATTTGCAAGTGCTAGGTTTAAGGCAGCAGACAGGGTAGGTCTGATAAGTGTAGGAAGAAAAAGGGGGCGGGGCTGTATGGGTACAGATACAGACCACAGTTCAAGGGCGTTGGTGCTATACAAATAAAATAAACAGTCCAGCAGGGCTTCACGAGGCCAAAATCAGGACGGATGCTGGGCCTATACGGGAGTCGTCCATGGATCTTCAGTCGGCTGCTCGTCTACATAGGATACTTGGCTTCAATGCTGATCGGAATGGCTACAGGAGTCTTCTTATCCTAAATCCTGGCTGGAAGCAAGTCCAAGCCCAACAATGGTAAGGATCTGCACCATTCAAACGGCCAGCAGTTGTCTAATCGGGTACCACTGTGGGTTTCACTCATGCCCCACACCAAGATTCTCGGGCACCACGTATGTGCAATGGGACCAGAGAGTCCCACCCCGTTCCTGGGCTAAGCGCACACAAAGGCATCACTAGCCCTCAAAAGCAGCAGCTTTCCCAGGCATGTGCGTGACCATATATGGATTTCCTGACCCGAGAAGGACAAACACATTATGGACAATGAGCAAGCAAAACTCTCGTGGCATGACCATTTCAGAGCAATAGCCATGTTTAGTAGCCACGCATGGTAAATGTGAATTTGCAACCTAGAAATAATGCAAAAATTGTAAAAAGGTAATTGCTCCCACCAACCTGTCTTTAGGCACATATAAAAGTAACCAAGAATCCCAAATGTAAAAGACTAGGGTGACACAAAAGTATCCCTACTGCAATGCATTGTAAGATGCTGTGTGCACTGTTAAAAAGTTGCTCAAAATGTTAAAAGAAAAAGGGAAACCTAGTTTCCCAGTACTGATGGTCTGAAGGACTGATCAGTTTCCCTGTGACACAATTAGCAAAAGGCCAGGGGAGTGAAGCCGACTTCTGTAAAATGTCAATACGGGTTCAAAAACAGAAGCAGAAAGTTTGGGGGGTCCATAGAATATGGAAGGAAGTTGCTAAAAGAGAAATCTTTTTAACACCCAAGTACAGGGGATTCCCTCTCTAACTTGGGGAAAGATTAGTTTCTGAGATGTTCCCCCAAAAGACTGATTGGGTCAAGATAGAAAACCGTAAGCAAAACAAAGAACAATCACCTGCAGATTAATTAGACCGACCCATCGGGTGGAAAACTAAATCCTTAGTGGGGTTAGTGTCTGTTGCAAACTACTGTAGAACATGTCCATAACTAAAGAGCCCTTGCGAATGAGCAAATGTCCTTTAAAATGCAGAAAATACAGGGGCAAATACAGAATGTGCAAAATGGTGCTCTGAGTGGAGGTAAAAGCCATAATAGTGGAAGAGGACTGACCCGGGTCAGGTGGGTGTCTACCCAACTCAGCGGGACTCTGAGACAGTGGGGTCAACCGGATCAACTGCGACAATGGGATCAGCAGGGAACATGCCATAGGCGATCTCGCATCTCCTACACCAGAGGCAACCTGCAGTGGCTTCCCATCGCATATTCCTCAAAGCTCTCTTTCTTACTCACAAGGCTCAGAACAATGCAGCACCTGCATACCTATCTTCGTGCTTTACACAACATACAGCATCTAGACACCTGAGATCTGCTCAGGTCCACACACTCGCCATCCCCAGCTTCAAGCTACAAACTGCAAGAGGCTCAAGCTTCCAAGTCCTTGCAGCTAAGCTTTGGAACTGCTTAACCAACATGCTCAGAATTGTACAACATCTCCACTCCTTCAAACACAAAACCAAACAGTGGCTACATGAAAAGGATACCCAGGCCACCTCCTCACTTTAACATTACAGCTGTTACTCCTATCATTACGCTTAATATCTTGTAAATATGTGTAAATGGTATATGCTGAAACTGTACAATACAACCTGTAAATTGCACAATGTTATATACTCTTGTAACATGTAACTGTGTAAATTGCACAATGTATATATACTTGTAACATGTAACTTGTAACTGTCCGTTAAACATGCGCGCAGATGCCCTGGGGCAAGGCGCGCAATACAAATAAACAAATACAAATGCAGAGCACAGAAAAACCAGTTAGTGTGCAATTGCTGTAAACCGGTTGGACATTGGAAGAACAAGTGCCCATATAGACCTCAACAAACCTATATTCAGGGAAATCGGGCATAGACTACCACCGAAGAGCCCCTTTTAGTTAACTCTGTCCCATTCCCTGTCATGAACAAGAAACCCGTCTCCTTCCCCAGATTGGTCAAGATCCTTTCTGAACCCATAATACCAATAGATCAGGACTGTCATATGTACAATGTAGTGTAGAGGGACTATCTGTACCATGCCTGGTACACACAGCGGCCAATCAGAAAGCTCTCCTTATGGACAGCTTTCCAGATGTGGCAGTATCTACCAGCATAGTGAAAGAAGTAGGGCTATCTCATACACCAGTCATACATTCAGTAACCAAACCCCTTATGATCATTTTTCATTTTCGGAGCTATCACTGACACACATGCATTACTCCTAAGCCCTTTAGCCCCAGTTAATTTGCGAGGCTGAATCCTTTAATGCAAACTCAGGTGTCCTATATATTGTGCCCCACATGGTGCATCCCTAAATGTTCCCCGTAATAATGCAAGGGCTGTTCTTGCAACTCTCCAGGTGGATCCATAGGAAAATTCCCCAAAAGGAGTGGTCTGAGTATTTGAAAGCATTGATTAACTCCATATCAGCTTCTTTGTGGTCAACTCAAGACAACGAGATAGGATATTATCACACTGCTGAGCCTGTTGGGATACATGTTAACCCCTTTAAGAAGTTGCCACACATTTTTCTCTGTCCCTATACATAAGGATAGTCCGCATTTGTTTGAATTTTCACACACAGGAGTCCATTATAACTGAACAAGATTACCCCAGGGGTATACAGAGACTCCCACTCTCTATTGCCAGCAACTAAGATTTTGATGACGTAATGTTTTCCGGAAAATCTGCGTTAGTCCATTACATGGCTGACATACTGACCATCCTATGAGGCATTCAAGAAAGACCCACAAGTATTGCTAGCTACAGTGACAGAAAAGGACATAAAGCATGAAAGCCGAAAATACAATTGTGCATTCAAAGGGTACACTATTTGGCTCATGGTACTGAGTGCCTTTGATTGATTGCTACCTCTCGGAAGGAGACAGTGCACAAGATTCAAAGTCACAAACCGTCTCCCAGACATTTAGGGAGGGTATGCGATTGCCAGCAGTGGATTCTAAGATATGCAGAGAGTATGCCTTTACAGCATTACACTCAAGGTAACACCATAGAGCTGCTACAGTAGATTCCAGTGGCTGATGAAGCTTTTACCATGTTAAAGGACAGTTTATCTAGTGCTCGTGTATTGGAGCTTCTAGACTAAAAAGGGATTATCGTATACGGTCATAAAAAATGGCTTAGCTCTAGCATCCTTACCCACAGACAAGACATAGCATTCACCATTAGCCTGTTGTAAAAAATAACTAGACCCAGCTGCAGCTAGAAGGCTGCCTTGCCTAAGATCAGTTGTGGCAGCTGTACTTGCAGTATAACAATGTGTGAATATTGTGTTGGGATATCCCTTAGAATTTGCAGTCCCACACTCAATTCTCTCACTCTTGCTGGAGACCGAAATCCAGCATATGTCTGTATCTCTGAGGATCAAATATGAAATACTCTTTTTGAATTCCTCCAATGTCAACCTAACGAGATGCCTGGTATTACACCCAGCATCTCTGCTGCCCAGTCCCCAGGATGGTGAACCCCATGATACTGAACTCTACAATTGTGTTGGTATTACAGGTGTCTTACTGACAGCCCAAACTGACTTAACTGTTGTTCCCCCCCACCCCTCAATGAGACTGACATGGTTTACTTTGTGGATGGGTTGTGTTATCAAGATCAAAATGTGAAGGTGGTTGCACAATGTACAGTGTGTGAACCTGGGGAGGTGGTGGAGAACCAGAGGTTACCTCTGGTCACATCCACGCAGGTTGCAAGCTGGTGGTACTTACTAGGCCATGCAAACTAGCTGCTCAACAGTCTTAACAGTTATACAGATTCAGGGTATGCCGTTCCAGTGGCCCACAGCTTTCATCAACGCTGGTAACAGAACGGATTCAAGACATTGACAGGGCTGCCTATTAAAAATAGCAAGTATGCAAAGGCACTCCTACCGGTCATTATGCTTCCCGAAAAAATATCCAAAATCAATTGTGCCGTGCATCAGCCCTTAGATGACATTAGCTACAGCAATGAATTTGCAGAAGGTATAGTGAAACTGGCTGTTGTAACTGAGCTGTAGGAGGAATACATTATCCCCGATAAGGTCAGTTCTGACCCCTCCCCATTTAAGACCCTGGAAGATTTGGCACATGTGCAGGAAAATGCACCCTCCAGTGAGAAGGGTAATTGGACAAAGACCCTCTGTAGAGATAACCATGGTCGATTAATGACGACAAAAATAGTATTTACATCTCATGAGTACCATTGCCCGGTTCATATTGGGGAAAGGAAGGGAGGATTGTCATTGAGTAAGTACTGGTTTCCTCCTCTGCTCCTCAAAATTGCTCAAGAGTATTGTAAGTATTGCCTCATCTGCCTCCAAAACAATGTGTGCAAACACATTCCTGCTGCCCCCCTCTTATGGCCCTTTTGTGGGTGTCAAGATTGATTTGCATTAACTGGCAGTATATCCTTGTTATTTTGTTTGTGTTCTCCGGGAGGGTGGAGACGTTGCCCTGACAAACGGCAGATGCTTTAACAGTGGTTAAAATATTAGTCATAGATTTTGTGACCAGGTTTGGTGTATCTGTTAATATTAACAGCAACCATGGGTCACAGTTGTTTGTGGTAAAATCGCTCTTGGCAGTTCTGAATATATAGCACAGCTTACATTGTTGATACCGTCCCCAGTCAGCAGGAGTGGTAGAACGGAGGAATCGCATCATTAAAAAGGTTAGCAAAAGTTAGAAAACCTTATTCAAAATTCTGTATTTAGGAAACCTATGAGGCGGTCATCGCCACCTGTAATATCTCCCGATGTTAATCTGCACTTAACTGGGGACTAGGGCTGGGTGATATATCCAGTTTTGGTGATATATCCATTTTATTTTCACAATCAATATATGATGAGACAACATCGTTAATATTGAGATATATACATTATTACATATACTACATTTTTGTATTTACATTTTGATATTTACACAGCTGTGTGTATTCTCAAACAGGAAGAGGAACCCTGTATTTGCACTTTATTTTGATCAATGTCTTATAAATAAAGTGGTTTGTGACATCTCACATGTAGTTTGCGGCTTACATCTGAACATTTAACCCACATGAACAATATCAAGATATATATCGTATATTGCCATTCAGCACAAAAATATTGAGAAATGACTTTTGGTCCATATCGCCCAGCCCTACTTGGGGACAAGACAAATTATTGGGATATGTGAAGTCCTTCATTTTTTCTCTGTTTTACCCAGAGCTAGGTCAAGAACAAGCCGTACCTGCCCGCTGTCTGTTCCCAGACGATTTTTGGCTCTTGAAGATACACCAGAGGAAGTCTGCTTTGGCTCCACGCTGGAAAGGGCAACCTCAAGTTTTGTTGCTCTCCCACTCTGCCATTAACATATAGGGGCACATTGTGGGTCCAAGTTGACCCACTGCAAATGGGCGTTCAGCTGGCAATAGAAATTTCTGTTTTGTGCTTCTCAGTTATAGTAGGTTCTTCTCTGGTCTCTTTTCATATGCCTCTTCCTCTGAGTGCAAAGCTATACATTTTCCAATAGGGTAACAAGTTTGGATGTGGAATCTTGGCCGTGGTATCGAAGATTTGTAGTCCATTGGCAGGATTGGGGGGACATGTGATCTCAATAGCAGCTGGCTATGTGCTGTAGAAATGTGGTTAGGTTTTCACCCATCACCAGCTATGTGCCCCAATGTGGTGGTTCTTACCAGTGTGAAGTACTTCCTAAGTGGATATCTGAAGAAAATTTCCGATATGATTCGGTATTCAGAGCACAATGAAACTTGAGCTCTCTCCCAGAGGCGTTGGAAAAAAAATGTCTACTGTTACCAAACATACCCCAACTCCTCAAATACTACCCTGAACCATCCCATGTCCCCGGTCCAGCATTCTATTGTTATTCTGTATTACATTTTAAATTGGGTAGAAGAGAGGTCCTGAAAATAATCTATTGGTACCGCTATGTGACAAATACAACGGTGGTGGTGGTGAAAGATATGGTTCACACAGGCAATGAGAGCGGAGATATTTATACAGTATCCTTACCCTGAGGTTTTTATCGTGTGACCGTACCATGAGAGTGCAGCATTGAGGATCAGAATGTAGTGCTAGGAAAGAACTCAAATAATTCTGTGGCACTGTATTGCTATTTTTTAACAAATTTGACTTCTAGAAACAGCACTAAGGTGGTATGGGTGTGTTCCATCACCACACATGCTTTATGACACTATAATAGTGAACTAAACAGAATGTGTACTCTTGTACAGTATTTAGCATCACCTACTAAATACTCTAGAAGTCCTTGAGTTGATGAAAAATACACAAATGCGCAGCTAGTCCTTATGGTATGATACTGCAACCAAGATGGATTAGGGTTTCGGTATGCTATTTTGAACAGCACTTTAGCAATTATGATTTTCACTATTACCTTGTCTGTTTCCCATTTGTATTGAGAGGGCATTGCTATGTCTGTAGCAGCAGTCGGAGGAATTAAGCAGAGGAAGAAGGAAAAGGGAAGCAGACTATCAAATCTGGAATCTGGCTAGCCCTGGCAATGTAGCTTGGGGGTGTGTTCAAGGGGAAAAGATAGATGGCTGTTTGTGCTTCTTAGAGCAATAGGACTTCTCTCTATGGCACAGGTCACCAACACCAATATGAACATTGGAATGCTATACGTCATTGAGACTTTCAGCAAGCTGACAGGAGGCACCCTGATGTGATGTCCTCTGGGTGGATGCTGCATTGGGGCATTGCTTGTGAAGTGGTGCAAGATTACCTGAATAATTATGAACTCCTCTGTATCCGTGAAGATGTCAAGCATAACAGCTGGCCAAGAATCCTGGGAATCTTTTTTCAGAAGACCTGTGGCCCTGCAGAGACTTTTGGCATTAAAGTGGATGGACCTGTGGACGTAGAGTGCACTTTTACACCAAAGGGGCCAGTGGAGGGTGTTGTGAGGAATTGAGTGGATTTGTCCTTTCTCCCCAAGAGGGAGCTTTCCTCCTTCCACCCCCCTTTGAGGCTAGGGTGGTTAACCCGCTCCGCAACACCCTCTCTAGGGGTTGAGGCAAGTGGGACCTCACCGAGAGAGACTCCCCATTTGGGGACAAGGACTCCTGTTCCTGTAAGGAACTCCCTGATGCCCTCCAAGTCATGGCTTATATGGACTTGTGTAATTCATCGGAATGTTGTTGGTTTCATGAAGATAAAGTGAACCTACATTATCAGCAACTAGAAACGGAGACTATCCCTTTAAATCAGTCTCCAGTGTACTGTGCCGAGAAGACTAAAAAGGGATGACATGCAAAAGATAAAGGGAAACCCGAGAGAGGGTGCGGGGTTGAGATAACCAGGGGAAACCCCCTGTATGGAGCAAAGCGGAAGGAGGCGTGGCAGTCGCAGAACACGGAGCTCGCGTAAACCAGAGCAGCTCCGACACGGAGCAAGTAACAGTGGGGAACCAGCATGTGAAAGCGGAAGAAATCCAAACACTGTGGATCAGAGTTCCGTGGTGGTGCAACTACAAAGCGATCGTGGTGGACAGCACGTCCATATGGCGACGCCGACACCACTAGTGGGCGAAAGGAACTCCAGAGTCAAGGCACCTGCACTAACCAGAAGCCAAGAGCGGTACGCCAAAGAGAGAGACTCTGCGTAAAGTAAGCTGCAGGGCTATAAAGAAAGCAAGAAAGAGTCCAGAGTCCTACAGGTACCAACCCCATTACCCCAGAAAACAAAATTATTCGAGGAACGGGAATACCGGAAGATCAAGTGGAAAAAATCTGTCAAACCAGAACTGTTGATGAGATCAGGATAAACCCGAAAACCACTAATGGGGAGAGAAACAAATTTGGAAACTTGTTACCTTGGGAAAAGAGAAAGGTCAACCAATTTCTCCAGCATGGGGTCTGGCATAGATTCACATGCTCATGAATATTCCCCGTTGTCAAGCTGGGAATCCTCGGTAAAAGAAAACAGTTTCACTTTCACTTACAAACTGTCTTTCGAATGGATTGTGTCCTCCCACGTATTCCTCATCTTAAGATATTCGTATCCTGCCAGCTTTGCTGTTTGCTGCTTCGGAAAAAACATTGCTCGGCAGAGGGCGCTGTGCACAAGGTCGTGGCGTCGATCTCCCTCGACGGGCTCCGTACCATGTCGATGTCACCATGAGTATAAATAGCTTGTGCCGCGCCCGTTGAGTTCAGTTGCGTTTTTCGATGGCTTCGCTCTCGAACGGCGCGCTTCGAAATTTTCTTCAGAAAATGTCATCTTCTTCCACCCCTTCTTCTCCCAAATGCCTAGGTTCAGACCATCGAACCGGCGACTGTGGCTCCTGTCAGTTGATGATGGAGAAGGCCCTTTGTGAGAGGAAAGGTAAACTCGTAGCGGGGCAGGAAGCTTCCAAGTCCTCCTCGAAGGCCTCGTAAAAAAAAACATAGGAAATCAAGCAATTCTAATGAATCAGATCGCCGTAAACGATCTAAGAGGTCTCGATAACGCAGTAGATCGAGACGCTCTTTATCTTCCTCTTCAAAGAAGGATAAGAGGAGACCTAGATCTCCCCCCTCTACCTCTAATACATTTACCAAATTGGTACGATGTCCGACTAAGTTGGATTCCCCAAGAAAATGGGATGAATTTAGAAGGAAGATGATGAAGGTCTTTGAGAATGCGGCCTCGACCCCCTCAAAGAAGCCTCAAAAGAGCCAGACCCCGTTTGCTCGGTTGGATGACACAGGGAAGTCAGGAACTACTGTGGAAAGATCCAGTAGTAAAGGTGAACCTCGAAAATCTTAAGTCAACGTCAAATCGTCAAAGATTCATCGAGAATCGAGTGTTTCCCCGACACCAACTAAAAAACATAAGTTGTTGAAGCCCTCGACGACTTCGTTGACGCCTTCAACATCGAAGCCAAAGGCATTTTCGACACCTTTGTCGTAGACGTCATTGGTGTCTTCGAAGACTCCTTTGATACCATCTGGTTATTCAGGCTGCAACTTCATCAAGACAAACAGCCCATCCATCTATCCCCCGGATAGAGAGGATAAGAAGGTGGATGCTTGGGCCCGCAAGGTCTTTACCTCGGGTAGCATGGCTCTCAAGTCAACTAATGTCACCTATTGTCACTAATGGCCTAATGTCGCTAATGGCCAGGTTTACCCATACCCTGTGGGACTGCATTTCGTCGGCGGCGGCCGAACATA
The DNA here is from genome assembly GCF_040938575.1 of Ambystoma mexicanum. NCBI lineage: Eukaryota > Metazoa > Chordata > Amphibia > Caudata > Ambystomatidae > Ambystoma > Ambystoma mexicanum. The sequence continues at coordinate 900,425,054 of NC_090931.1, read as the reverse complement.
TTCCGGAAGGCGAGGAAAGGGAAGGCTTCCAGAATATTGTCAAAGACGGAAAAGACGCAATGGGGGAATGTCCCAGTCTGGACTGGATACTGCTGATAGTATCAGCAGATCTATGGCTGCAAGCACAGTGTTACGCAGGTTTGCGTGGTTGAGGAATTCGGGGTTTGCACCAGACGTGCTGGCCAGGCTACTCAACATGCCTTTTGATGGATTGAGGCTGTTTGGTAGTAAAGCTGATGAAAGCTTAGAAAAACTACAGATCTCAAAAGCGGCGGCTAAATCTCTTAGCGCCTCTATGCGACAGCCTCAGAAACCTTATTCAGGCTCATCTTCCTGGAGAGGTTGTTCTTTTCTGTACTACTCCTCTTTTGGCAGAGGAAGAGGACAGGCCATACAAAGAGGCAAAAGAAATGTTGCTCATGGTGGGCAAGGAAAAAGTGTAAAACCAGCATCAGGAACAGTATATTTGCCCTCAGCCGCTCCTGCAGCCGCCTCCAAGTCACTCTGAGGCCTTATCACACAAAATCCTGATGGGAGGCAGGATTTCTCAGCATCTGAAAGAATGGAGGGGCATTCCTTCAGATGCTTGGGCACTAGAGACAGTAGCTCAAGGTTACTGCCTTCCCTTTCTAAAAAGGCCTCAGGACCATCCACCGGGAACCAACTCTGTCAAAATTCCAGATCCGCTCCTGTTGCAGGAAATGTTAACCCTGCTAGATAAAGGTGCAATAGAACATGTACCTGTAGCGGAGAGGAACAAGGGTTGGTACTCCCTGTTAGGCAGAAACCTGTGCAGTTCCCTTAGGGACCACTGCAAAAGGCTTAAGACTACAGGTGTTGGCAGTAAACCCAATTGGTAGCAGTCTGTACCACCCAGATTTACCTGATGGCTGAGCAGCCAGACTTCTCTCAAGTAGAGTTGGACAGTATATAGAGTATACAAGATAGGTACCAAAATACAGTAGCACAAGCAAACACTGACCAGAGCTTTGGTATCAAGTACATAATTATTTATTTAAAGACACATTTAAAAACACTCTAGCACTATTATTGTAAGCAAGTTCAAAAACACAGTCACTATTAATATATATACATCCCTTATTCCTTATTAGACAAGTCTTGGTTAACACCACTTATTTCCAGACAGAGGTGAGCGCTTAACTAAAGATGGCACTCCAATAAGTTAAGAAAAAGGGAGGTAAAAGGCAGAAATTAGGAACAGCACACAACACAATACTTTAGAAGCACTCAGCAAGGCAGGAAAATCAAAGTCTACTTGTGAACAAAAAGTTCAGAGGCCGGGCTCCCTCTTGGAGAGAGTAGAACACCAATGCGTCGATCACACAGTTTAAAAGGCTTGGAAAGTCTTGCAGAGAGTTTAAAAAGGAATCAGTTCAGCTCAGAAAAGTTCAGTTAGCCAGCCTAGGGGCAACCCAAGTGGTAAGATGAGGATTTACGAGACACCCCACACCAGACTGTTGCGAGGGAGGCCAGGCGGACACAGTACCTTGAAAGTGGAGAGAATCCTCCAGCGGGGGCAGTTGTTCCTGGCAGTGGATGCAAGTCGTGGCGTCGTCCAGAGGAATAGAGGATCTCGACGTGGAGGAAAGCTGAAGGTCGTTGCACTGCCAGGCAAGAAACCAGCCGCAGAGTTCTCTGGTTAAAAGGTACTACCCTTTTATTCGCGGTAGTGGTAAAACGTGGTATTTGGCAGGCAAAGGCGGGCAAACTGGTTATCCTCACCATTCAAAGAAAGAAGACTCTTCGGGATGAAGATCTCCTCTGTCGTTGGAAGAAGTGGTGAGTCGGTTCAGCAGGGCTCCACCGGTGGTGTCGTCGTTGCAGGTCGGCTCAGCTTTTCCCCCTTCGGATTCTTTGGTCCTGTGGCGACCTCTGAAGTCCCAGTCCCCAAAGCCCTGCTTTTATGCAGAAAACCCCATTCATCAGTCCTAGCTGTCACTCAAACATGCTAAGTGGTGAGCCGGGCGGCTCACGACTGGGCCAATCCCACAAGAGTGTGACTTGAGTTGCCGAGGCAACTCAGTCCAGGGTGCCTAAACCCCCTCCCATACCCCCTGTGATACCCCGACAGAGTGGCACCACTTTGGAGGGCTTCTGTGTAGAAACCCACCTAAAGTGGAACAAAGGGCTCAACTTATATTCGCTAAATGAAAGGCACTAACATCTGTGCTGCTCGAGTCTGTACATTCTAACATGATTTTTTTTTTTCTAAATCTGATGATTTTTTTATGATTACATCAAAAAAAATTATGTGTTTGTGTATTGAAAAGTTGTTTTTAACAGCTAAATCAATAAAAAAAAAAACAAAGGGCTCAACTTCGGGTTGGAGTCACAGAAGCGAACACAAACGCCATTTTGTGACCGAGTTCTGGCAAAAAATACCAACCGGTGAATTAATATTAAATAAATAAACCGGCGGTATGTTTGAGGCTATGTTAAAAAGTATTAGCCTCAAACAATGGGAAAATCCCATAGGAATATATTTGTGGTTGAATATATAAAAAAGTAGTATCCACTGCCACCAGCCAAAATGCGCTCAGGGGGGACTGGACAGTGCCCCCTCGAACAACAGACCCAGGGGCAATCGAATTGCCCCTACCAGTACGCCCACAATATGATGGTTTGTACTGGTTCTGTTCACAATTTAGGACTAGTAAAGCCAATGGTGACTTTACATGCCCTGGGAGACAGTAGTCAGTCCCAGGTTATGGAGTCTATGTTTGGGGGTCACTATGACACCCCTGTGTTACGGCACGGAGGGTGCTGTGTAACACACATACCAAAAACACATGAAGCCCTATGGAGTAAAAGACCCCATAGCCCATAAAACACATTACAAAGTCAAAGGATATCTCAAATCATGTCTAACAGTGGGAGAAAAATAGTCTCACTCTTAGCAGGAGAAAAAAATAAACCCCAAACATCCAGCAAAGCTGCTGGGGGACTCACTAGGTTTGGGAAATTAGCCTTAACAGAGAATTCTCCCTAATACTCCCCTTACTTTCTCATCCCAAAGAAGGACAGAGGATTGAGACCCATCTTGGTCTTAAGAAACTTGAACAAGTTCCTCAGGAAGGACAAGTTAAAGATTGTAACCATTTCTTAGATGCTTCAGGCTCTCCAACTCCAAGACTAGTTGGTATCCTTGGACCTTCAGGATGCTTACTTTCATGTGCCAATCCATCCCAAGCGCAGAAAGTGCCTGAGGTTGGCGGTTCTCACTATCATTTTCGAGTTCTGCCATTCGGGCTAACCTCCGCCCGAGGGTTTTCACCAAACGGATGGCGGGTGTGGCAGCGAGTCTCAGGAGGGGGGGGGGGTGGGGGTTTCACATCTACCCCTACCTGGATGATTGGTTGATCAGAGCGTGTTCTCCCGAACAAGGTCAGGAACATCTGTCGATCACCTGTCACTTCCTTCACAAACTGGGCTTCTCCCTCAATTTCAAGAAGTCTCACATGATACCATCCCAAAAGCTCCAGTTTATCGGAGCAGTCTTGGATACTTCCTCGGGCAAAGCCTCACCTCCGAGGTGAGAGCTCTCCACATTCTGCAGATGGTAACAAAGGTCCACAATGCCCAACATCTACTTGCCTTCGATTTTCTGAGGTTGCTCGGTCTCATGGGATCCTGTATTTTTCTGGTGCCACAGGCTCGGCTGAGGATGAGATCTCTTCAATTGGCCCTCAGAACTCGGTGGTCCCAGTTCTCGGAGTATGTCAGAGCTTCTGCAAGTCCTGAGCACAGCTGCTCAGGATCTACTATGGTGGGCTTGCAACAGCAATATCCTCAAGGGAGAATCTTTTTGGCAACCATGGCCAGAGATAACAGTAGTGACAGACGCCTCACTTATGGGGTGGGGAGCCCACACCAATGATCTGACAATCAGAGGTCAACCTTTTGGAGCCGAGGGCAATCAGACTAGCGCTGAAGACGTTCCTGCCCTCTGTACAGGGAGAGAAGGTCCTGATAATGACGGACAACACAGTGGCCACGTACTACCTCAACAAGAGAGGAGGCGTAGGATCACTACCACTGTGTAGAGAGGCAATGCAGCTCTGGTTCTGGCCAATACAAGAGGGAATCTCTCGATCGGTAGCTCACCTAGCTGGAGAGCAGAACATGGCGGCAGATGCTCTGAGCAGGCAGAGCATAGTCTCCCACTAGTGGGAGCTAGCTCAGGAAATCCTTCTGGAGATCTTCGCCCTTTGGGGAACCCCTCAAGTGGATCTGTTCACGACTGCAGTCAACCTGTAGTGCAAACAGCTCTGTTCAAGGGAATTTACCCCAACGGGAGCTCTAGGAGACGTGTTTGTGGTGGATTGGAAGTTCCCATTTCTGTACGCGTTTCCTTCAGTCCCCGTGATTCCTCTTGTAATCAGGAGGTTGAGAAAGTTCAGGAAAACCATGATCCTAATTGCCCCTGATTGGGCCACAAGGACATGGTACCCGGACCTTCTGGATATGTACATCTGCCCTCCAATACGTCTTCCGCAAAGAGAGGATCTTCTCTCACAAGAGAAAGGTCGGGTTCTCCATCCAGAGGTCAAAACACTCAACCTTCACACATGGTTTCTGAGAGGTTGAGATTCAAGGATTGGGATCTTCCGGATGACGTAATGGAGATTTTGTTTTCGGCCAGAAGGCCAGCAACAAAATCCTTGTACTGGTGTCAGTAACTGGTGCAAAGATAAGGATGTGGACCCTTTTCAATGTGGCACATCAATGGTGCTTTCTTTACTACTCCAGATTGGGACAATTAAAGGATATCTAGCTGCGCTGTCAATTTTCAAGCGCTCCTCGGCAGAGGTTTCCTACTTCAAAATTCCATTAATAATTCAGTTCCTGAAAGGGCTTACTAATGTGTACCCTCCAGTCCCCTTTCATGTCCCAATTTGGGATTTAAATCTGGTACTTAAATTTCTAACTTGTATACCTTTTGAGCCTCTGCACTCCTGTCCCTTGAGGCTTCTAACATTAAAAACTGTCCTTCTTGTGGCCTTAACATCAGCACGCAGGGTTAGTGAGCTACAGGCTCTCTCATGTAAACCTCCATATACTACATTTTACAAAGACAAAGTGGTTCTTAAGGTTAAACCCTCTTTCTTAACAAAAGTAGTTTCTGACTTCCACTTGCCACAGAAAATCAGATTACCAACATTCTATCCTCCTCATTTAGGCAAAGAAGAGGAGAGATTGCATAGACTGGACCCTGAAAGGGCTCTCAGTTTTTACATTTCAAGAATGTCAAAATTGTGTCAGGATGACCAACTATTTGTAGGTTATAGGGGCTGTAAATTGGGATTAGTGGTGACAAAACAGACTATATCCCGCTGGATCATTCTGGCTATAATTGAGTGCTACAGATTGGTGGGAAAGGACCCACCAGATGGGCTTCGAGCCCATTCCACTAGGGGGATGGCTACTTCTACAGCTCTGAAGAGGGGAATCCCTGCAGCAGATATTTGTACAGCTGCAACATGGGCATCAATGCATACCTTCAAGCATTATTGCTTAGATGCCTCTTCTTCCAATGAAGGTTTATTTGCCAAGGCGGTACTTCATTCCATCCATGAGAAAAATAATTAGTACTCCCACCTCCAAAATTACCACTGCTATGGGAGTCTATCATAAGATGAGGAATACATGGGAGGACACAATCCATTCGAAGAACAAGTTACTTACCAACTGTAACGTTCTTTCAACTGGATGTCCCTCCCACGTATTCCTCATCGCCCCTCCCATCCTACCCCGCAGTACAGTTTACTTTAGTTACACTTCCCTCCCACAAAGGGTCTATCATTCATGAGGCACGCCTGGGTGTTCCTCGAATATTTCCTCGAAAAAACAGAACTGAAGCCAGCGGGCGCGGCACAAGCTATTTATACTGATGGTGACGTTGACACGGTACGGAGCCCGTCGAGGGACATCCAGTGCTTAATTTGTTAAAAAAATAAGTGCCAGTGCCCAAAAAATCTTGGCCCCATAATGCTGGCCCTGGGGGCCGGTGGGCTCCTCCCGCAGGGGTGGGCAGCCCGGGCCAGTTTACTGCTAGACCTAGATCGGCCCACCATCAGCCCATCACACTGCTGCTGCTCCATGTCACATGTTTGGCGCCCACTTTCCTTGAGTCAGCAAAACAATGACACCCGACTTAGGCTTGGTAACGTACGCCTTACCTTGTTTTCAGGGACGAGGATGCGTACCACACAGCAGCCTGAGACTCTCAGACTGACTGCCATCACGATGAACCTCTGATGAAGTCGCTCACTGCAAACCTAAAGGGGGGCAAAGGCACTAAGTCAATGAAATTGCAAAGCGCTGGCGTGATACTTCGTATGCTCAATAGGAAATTCAACTGCTGGAGGCAGAATTGGGATATTTGGGTTCACATAAAAGGCCCCTGAACTGTATGCAGCAAATCGTGAGGGTAGGAAAAAGAAAGCCTCATAGGACAGATTGGGCCAAATATAGGTATTGCAAACAAGACATTTTACTTACGGGGCCCAGTTTCTATGGCAGAGTGAATTTAAGATGACAGGGCATTAATATTTTACTGACCTAAATCACAGCTACCGCAGACATATCAATATCATAGCATAACAGGACATTTCAGAGTCTGGGGCAGTACACTGGACGGGCCAAGCAACTTCAGTGGCTGCGAGCAACAAGGGAGAAAATGTAATGTTGGTTCTACCACAGTTAGTTCGCTACACTAGAATCTCTGGTGAAATGACTGGCTGGTGAGACTGTCTGTCTCTCAAATCAAGTGTTATGACTCCAAGACTGGGGGGAGGGCCAGTGCAGCAATAATGCAATTCTATGTGACAATATTGGAGCCAGTAGCAGAGGAGGACCAGGTACATCAATGTGCCCCTACACTTATTAAAACTGTCCTATTGTAATTTAAGGGTGGAAACGCAATCACTTATAATATAAGCACTCCAATTTTTGCAGTTGAAATAAGGGTGAGATTACATAATTTGCCCGGGATCACACATACGTATGCTGAACAGCGAAGTAGGGATTTTAACCCACTCTGCAATTTGGGAACAGAACAGTCACGTTCTTCCACGCTTTACATGGAACAAATATTTAAGTTTTGGGTGTCAACAAGACCCACAATAATACTGTCCTATAGAGTTTACTTGCAAAATACATACATTTCATAGTAAAGTATCATGACAACATGTAAATCCTTATAGCAGCATGTTGGGCCAAAATATCAGTGTACCTTTTTATTTTCCACATCCTGAATGGTAAACTATAAGATGCAAAAGACAAAATATCTATTTGCCCACTTTATTTTCAGCGCTTTTAATACACAATAAAATAAGTTGTCATAAACTCACTTAAACTTGCGCACATACACCTGTGCCAAAACTGTGCAATGGTAAAATACCAAACAATCGCTAACAATGCAAGAGGATCACGTGGTAATGGTGGCACCCTGGTAATAGATTTTCGCCGCACGTGTAACTTGAAGAACAATGTGGGTGACCTGGATTGCCCCAGCACTCCAGTTGCACTGAAGCACGAAATGTCACAGTGGGGCATGGGGAGGGATCAAACTACAGTCACAGGGGGCATGAGAAGGCAGAGGGGAACAAACTAAAATCATGGGCGCATGGGGAGGAAGGGGGCAACAAACGAAAATCACGAGGGACATGGTGAGTGAGGGGGGAACAAATGAAAGTCACTGGTGGCAGGCACAGGCTGCCCCCTTAGCATCCATGCCGTGTGGGTCAGTACGCAGTGAGCGTTGCAGAACAGGTTGGATGGGGAAATACGCACCTACAGCACGCCTCTGCACAAGCAGCCACTTACAAGTCGAAAGTGTAAGGAAACATTTCGGCGCCAAAAGCCGGTGGTGCTTCCAAGCAGTGCTGGTGTTGCTTGCCTTTACTTCCACACAAATGTGGTCTCCTGCCGTTTTTGGTGAGTAACATTGAGCAGGTCAATGCTGCCTGCCTTGTGGAGAGTGAATGGCCCTTGAAACGGCAATAATTGAAACACTTTAATAACGTGACAAGAAAAAATAAAACACTACGTCGATCATGTAAACATGAAATTGGCCACTGTGTGTTTCGTACTTTGACAAGAAAAGTTCTGAAATCCACACAGTCGATGAAACATCATGATGACTGAACCCATGCGTGCTGTGCCTACTACTGGGGGGAATTTGCAGTGGTTTGCCAGAAAACTTTAAATGCTCTTCCCCGGGGACTGCTACAACAATGTTTATCTCTACAGGGGACTGAGTGCATGCGAAATGGTGACATGCTTCATAAATTAGCGACTGCCCTCGAAAACCAAAGTGAGAAGCTAGCCTGCAGCAGAGATGTCGTGACTAAGGAAAGGTGGGCACTGCCCTGAACCTACCCACCCGACTCCCGCACTGGGCTGTGAGTACACCTCCCCTCCCCCGCGCCTCCAGCCAGCGCTCCTTACCACTTTGCTGCACAAAAGCCCCAGGTGGCTGCCTGTCCGCCCACCTACAGATGTCACCTCAGCCAGCTGAAAGCCACCAACTGGCTCACCAGCAGCTACTGCTTGCCCACCTCATGGCCCTCCCTCCCCCCTTGTCCTCATCACCCACCCCGGGGTGGAATGGCCTCGCAATAAGCAGGGATAGCCACTCACATAGACGAGCGACGCTCGTGCCTGGCACAGGAAGCCCACCCCGGCAGGGTCACAGCAGGCGTGATGGCGTGGTCGCAGTGTATGTTGAATTGTGGTGACCGCTGACCTTTACTCGTAAGGGGTCACTAAGGGGTCATTTCATTCGCTGACCCCGACCAGATATTTTTCTCTCCCCCACCCCTGCAACGGTGCCCCGACTCGTATGCCAGTGGCATGCTCGTCCAATGTCCTGCCATACCCTATACTCAGCTGCCAGTGCATTCTTCTATGAGTGCCGTTGAGTGCCCACCTATGATCCCGAACTTGCTTCTCATGGGGTGCGAGGGGGAACAAACGAAAATCAGGAGGGGCATGGGGAGGGAGGGGGGAACAAACAAAAGTCACTGGGAGCATGGGGAAGGAGGGGGCAACAAACAAAAATCACAGGGGCATGGGGAGGGAGTGGGAACAAACAAAAGTCACTGGGGGCATGGGGAGGGAGGGAGTAGAGGCCCATATTATATACATACCTTCTGGAGCAGGGAAGCAACTAGGCCCCACCACACGTGCAAGCAGGCTCTCTCTCCTCGCACTTGACACAACGCCATGCCCTGTAACTTGAAATGAAGGTGGCGCTGCGCTGCCTGTGCCCAAAACCCACGTGACCCACCCCCACACGTCAGCACAGAAGAACAGCCATTGAAAATTGTATATTCTGTGTTACTATGCCTAGTAACAACAGAATGTTCGTTTCATCGGCTGTTTCTCGTTCATTGCAGTCCCAGGCCCAGCCAGCCATGGCCTGCAACTGCAAACAGAGCGGTTTAATCACAATGATTTATCTTACTCAAAGGTCAAACAAACAAGACAATTGCACATGTGCTGGCCGCAGCAAAGCGTTCCGGTGCCCAAAAAAGACTGCCGGTGTTGGCCACCGCCAAACAACGGCACAAATTAAGCACTGCATCGATGCCACGACCTCGTGCACAGCGCCCTCTGCCGAGAACATTTTTTTCCGAAGCAGTGAACAGCGAAGCTGGCAGGATATGAATATCATAAGATGAGGAATACGTGGGAAGAACATCCAGTCGAAAGAATGTTACAGTTGGTAAGTAACTTGTTCTTCTCCTATAAACCAATCACTGTCCTCTGGGTCATACTGCCCCCATCCGATCACGTTCCTCTCCCTAAGCCCCTCCTTTCGTAGCCATCTTCCAATTTTTACTCCACGCCTCAGTGTTTGGAGTGCTCGAATTTTGCTCTGTGAGCTTCTTCTGTTATTTTGTTTTTTGACGGAAAAAGGTTTCTATTTTTGTTTCAAGAGAGCCTGTGTGCTCTTCTCTCCATCTGCTGATAGCAGGGATTTGTCTGTCATTGAATTTCAGTGCCCCCAAGGGGCGAAGATCAGCGAAGTTTCTTTGAAGTTTCCAGAAGGCCATCGGGCCTACTTTGCGACCAAGTGCGGGTTACGGAACGGGTTTGTGGAGGACGAGCACCTCCAATGCCTCTGTCTTCATCCGGACCACAAGGAAGGAGAGTGTGAGATCTGCCTTGGCTTCTCCAAGAAGACGATGAAGGATTGACGCAGTAAACTGGTGGCGTGGCTGAACACCAAGGCCTCTGCCCCATGCTCCGAGCAGGGTCATACCTCACCCAGGGCCGGCTGGTCCGAGGAGCGGGCTTCCAAGTCCCTTGAGCGTGCCCCATTCGTTGGGGCCCAAGACAAGGACAAGCACTGCAAGCCCGGTTCCATCGGGGACGCCGCGCAAATGGACCCTGTGATGGACAGGGCGCGATCACCATCCGCCTCAATTGGCAGCCATCGATCGAGCTCCTCCTCAAAAAGGAAGTCGCCCAACACGGGTAAGCTGCGTGAGAGGCCGGAGAAGCCAGGAACGGAGAAGAAGTTAGTCCATAAAACCAATCCCTACCATCGTCTTGCCCCCCTGGGCAACCATCACCGGTCTTAGACAATCTCTTAGGGGGTGTGGATCACTATACCCCACACGCCCCCTGCTTTTGTATCTCAGGGCCTATGTGCACTGTGTTACTCCTAGATTACTCCTAACATGCATACACCTATAGACACAATAACACAAGACACAAACAAAACACATGAATCGATTTAATTATAACAATAGAATACATTTATTTATGCACAGCAAAGCATAATACCAACAATACTAAAACTATTGCAACCATCTAATTTGCACCTTTTATAGTTTTGGTGCAATTCTACCATGCAGTGGATAACTATAAGCCTTACAGGCTTCTAATGCAAGCCTGTGATGCAAGCCTGTGGTTCTAATGCAGTCTAAATGCAAGCATCAGCAATCCTCTCCTTCATGCAGGATCAAACCTATCCAATCCACACCATACTTCACACTCTCTAAGACAATCCCTGTCTGATTTCCTTTTTCCCAAACCCAAAGCTCTTTGTGTGAGTGTCTGTTCTAATCAATCAATCAGTCAGTCTAGGCCAGAAACCATACTTCACATTTGCATGTGCATCTCTCTCCTCTCCAGCTCTGTCTTTGTCAAGTCTCTCCTCTATGCACAACTCTGCAATCAGCCAGTCAGTGGCTGCCTCAAGATCTGGTCACTCGAACTGCCAAGCTCTGCTAAGCTCTCGATCTCCCAAAGCCATCGGATTCTGCTGCACCAAGACACCTCTCCCTCAATCTCAGAACTGCGTCTCTCGATCTATCTCTGAGGGCAGCTCCATCCAAAACTCCATCTATCACCATCTCCAACAGCAACAACCCCATCAGATTCTCCCACAGCAACTACCTAGAGCTCCCTTCTCTTCACTTCTGCTTATACTAATCCAATGACGCACTCATTCCCATGGTTACTTCGTTCTCTAAGCTAAGAATGTCTTTCTCTGTCAGCATTTAGCAACGCCTGCCAGTCTGTGTTTTGCAATGTACTTTCACTTCGTGTTCTGTCAGCGTGACATTAGACATCATATCTCTTTCATGACCCATCTGTCTGCGGTGCCTGTAAAACACCCTCTTCCTCTATATATCCATTCACTGTCATTCACTATCCCTCTCCTCTCAGAGAGCAGGCCATCTCTCCTCTTCTCCATGCAAAAGGCACTTCTCCCATTTTCCCATGTCACGCTGCCTCCCCACCTTTGCTCTCTCTGCGAAGCACAGAGCTCAAGCTGATAAGGCCTTCGCCAGTCAGACAAAGATTAATGTCATCTGTCTGCCTGCCGAGCAACTGTTTACAAAGTCCTTCTCACAGCGTACCATAACATCTCCGCACTGAGCCCAGTGGCGCTTCTCTGTCTTCTTCGGTGGAATGGCTTTATAATGCCATCTAAATAGCTTTCTAGCGTTTAGGCTTTCTTCTCGCAAATCCAAGCGCTATCTCTATGCAAACTCATTCTAAGTGCACACTTTACCTACATACATGTGTACATGACAGTCTCTACATGTGTAACTACAAAGCATAACATTCCATTCCATGGTCGCCAAAGCCTCCGAGATTTTCCAGCTTGTGCCAGAGGAAACCAAGAAGGAGGGTTTCCTGTACCAGAGGTGCAAGGCCAAGTGGAAGACCATCATGGCGGTGCCCCTTCTGGACGTGTGGGAGGAGGGCCTGGCCCTCTTGAAGAACATTTGCACGGCTCCGGCCAAACGGGATAGGCTGGAGAAGTAGTACTGGGTGCCGGAATCTGCACCCAAGAGCCTGAGGTCACAACCATCGCCGGATTTGGTGGTTTCGGCAGCCGCAAGGAAACAGTCGGCTAACCCATACTAGTCGTTCTCAATACCTCCGGACAGCGAGGGGGAAGAAGATGGACGCCATGGGAAGGAAGGTCATTTACACTGTTGCATCCACTATCAAGGCGGCCAACACGCTGGCAATCCTCGCCAGGTACCACAGGGAACTGTGGTACAAGCTGGACCAGATTCTGGAGTTCCTCCGGATGGAGGAGATCGCCCTCTTCCAAGAGGGAGAGGTAGTGTTGGATCACGCCATCATTGTGGCGTTGGACATTGCTGACACAGGTTTCCGGCAGATGGGGAACAGTGTCTTCCTTCGTCATTAAGGCTCATTGAAGGCCACCAATTTCCGCCAGGAGGTCCAGACGAGGTCCATGCCTTTCGACAAAGACAACCTCTTTGGGAAAGTCGTCGACCAGTCTCTACAGGCCATCAAGTCGGATATCGAGATGGCCCGTTCCCTGGGCACGCTCCAGCAGCACTGCTTTTCCTTTCGCTCTCCATTGATTCTCCATCAATTATCTGAAGTCCAGCTTGACACCATCGCAGAACGCACTGTTCCTAGGAGCCAGGCTCAACACGGTCTCCTGCCTGGTGTCACCCTTGGAGGAGAGAGTAGTGGCAATTTGGGCGACAGTGCAATGGCTGTTGTCACTGAAGACCGCCACAGTGCGGACCATCAAGTCGCAGCTTGGCATGATGTCGTCTTGCATCTACCTTATCCAGTTCTGCAGGTTACGGAGATGACCTCTTCAGGAGTTCCTAGACGCTTGCTGGATACAGGTGTCTGGAAACTTCTCTGACAAGAGCCTGCTCGACGAGGAGTTCCGTCGGGCGATACAGTGGTGGGACATTCACTCCAACATCGCCGGGGCACAGGGTTTCAGAACCCACCTCTCATACTAGGAAACGGTCACCATGCTTCTCTGGAAGGCTGGGCAGCCCACACCGGACATCTGCATGCCAGAGGTCTGTGGCTACCGGAGGAGAAGGATCTCCATATCCATATCCTGGAGCTACGGGCAGTGTTCTGGGCCCTCAAGTCATTCCTTCCGTCTCTGAAGGGCAAAGTGGTGAGGATCTTCACGGACAACACCACCACTATGTTCTACATCAGGAAACGGGGGCGCACTCTATCTCCAGAGCTCTCCAAAGAGGCGCAGGACTTGTGGCACTGTGCCGTCGGACAAGAGATGTTCCTCTTCACCTGGTGGGAGTCAAGAACACCATCGCAAACTCCCTGATCAGGGAATTGCGCTCCTGCCACGAGTGGGAATTTCGGCAGGACCAGATGGACTGAATTTTCATCAAGTGGGGCAGTCCCCAGATTGATCTGTTTGCGACAGCGGTGAACTCCAAATGCCAGAGATTTGCAAGCAGTTTCCACGAACCAAGGAGCCGGCGGGACGCGTTCACCTTTCCATGGGAAGGCCTGTTTCTGTATACGTTTCCTCCATTGCCTCTCCTGCTACGAGTCATCAACACACTCAGAGTGCCAATGCAAGATGATACTGATCGCCCCGGCGTGGCCGAGGCAGATTTAGGACCCGGACCTTCTCAACCTGTCCACGTTGCCTCTAGTCAAGCTGCCAGTGTTTCGGAACTTCTCACGAGAGGAGGTGCAATCCTTCACCATGACCTAGGATCACTGAACCTGATGGTTTGGCTCCTGTAGCCCTAGAGTTTTGAGGATACGAGTTGCCTGCGGACTGTATGGAGGTCCTTGTCAAGGACAGGGCATTGTCGACCTGGAAGTGCTACGGTGTGATGTCATCAGGGGATCACGGGTCGTGTGATGTCACTTCTGCTACCCGTGGCATTTTGGTGAAATGACGTCCCTGTACGTTATCCATTTTTGGGTAACTTTTTATCATTGCTCAATGCATCTAACAATGTGCTGCAATGGGGTTTGTTTTGTGTGGCCCTAGACTAAACTCAAAGGGATTTTTGGTTACTTTGGATGTGCCTAAAAGACAAGCTGGTGATAGCAGTGACAGTTTGACTATTTATTGTTTTCTTGTTAGGCGCTTATACAATAAGAATATACGGTTTCAAAGCGCCCACAGGGCAGGGAGGGAGGTAGAGTGGGAAATACATTACAACACAATATTTAAGAGCAGAGGGGGAAGATGGAGGGGGGCAAACCTATTATGCCTTATGAGTATTATGAACTTGCTAGTACAGAAAGGTAGAGGGAGGCAGGGTAAGTGCTAGGGAGACCGAGTCTGTGGGTGGGCCATGGACGAAGTGCTAGGAATGTTGAGTGCTACACGGCCTGGGCTGTGGGAGGTGGAAGTGAGAGTCTCCAGAGCGAAGGGAGTGCAGATGCAAAGTGCTGTGGAAAGACAGTAGCTGGGAAGAATTGGTGTGGGAGATCAAGGCCCCAAAGATCCATAAGGGCCAAGGACAATGATGCAGCAACTGTGGCATTTGCAGAGGAGAGAAGGAGGAGGAAAGGAGGAAGGTCTTAAGGAGCTTCTGGAATTTGAGAAGATCCTGCTCCAGGAGGACGGGGAGGCTGTTTCAAAGGACTGAGCCGCAGAGGAGAGTGAGCGACCCCCTGCCTCCTGTTTAGCAAAACGCTTTACACACAGAGAGTTGGTGCCAGAGGAGCAAAGTGGTCTAGAGGGAGAGTATTTAGTGAGATAAAGCTGAAGATAGTGTGGTCCCCAGCCCAGACAGCTCTGTAGATGATGCAGAGGGATTTGAATTTAATCTGTGCAGCATCAGGGACCAGTGAAGACTTTTTAGTGCAGGAGAGATGCAGTCCCTGGGCTTAAGGTCAACAATATGTCTCACTGTCCTATTCTGGATAAGCTGCAGGGGTCGCAGAGTTGAAGAAGGAAGAAGGAAGATTCAGGAGAAGGCTGTTACTGTAGGCAATTCTAGAGAGAACCAGGGCTTGAGTCACATTTAGCCTCTGAGGGAAAGTGAGAAAAGGTAGAATTCCTTTGAGAATGTAAAGCTGATAGTTGGACTTCTTGGCAATGTCCCGAGTGTGAGGGAGGAAGGAAAGAGAGGCGTCCAAGAGGACTCCAAGGTTCCTGGCTTCAGTTGAAAGCACAGGGGGGAGAGCCCAAGGAGGAAGGCCAGAGGGAAGGGAAGAAGGTGGGAGCAGGGGTCCCAATGAGAAGGATCTCAGTTTCTCCAGCATGGGGTCTGGCATGGATTCACATGCTCATGAATATTCCCCGTCGTCAGGCTGGGAATCCTCGGTAAAGAAAAAACCAGTATCAGTTTCGTTTCTGATCTGTCTTTCGTAGTAACAACCAATCACTGGTCTCTGCGTCATACTGACCACAGCCAATGACTGCCCTCTACCTAAGCACCGCCTCTGGCAGCCATCTTCAGATTTTTACCGCACGTTCATGTGTTGGGATCCTCGTGCTATTGCTCTCGAGCGTTAGTGCTATTTTTCGCGCTTTTTCAAAAAACTTCGATTCTTTCGGTCAAAAGAGCCTCAAGCTCCACCGATCCTACATCCGATCAACGGGGACCCGTGTCGGATTCATCTGTGCCCCTCAAGGGTGAAGATTTCGTCGAGCTACGCTTCGGAGGTCTCCAGAAGCTTCTCAGGCCCGGTCTCGGAGATGGCCCAGGAGAAGGGAAGCTCGACGCCCGGAAAGCTGTTCAGGGTCTGCCCTGGATGCCAGCTGCAGAACGTCTTCAAGGAGGACGAACACTCTTTCTGCCTTTACTGCCTTCATGAGGACAAGACGCACGTGGAGAAGGACTGTGCGTTTTGCGGCAACATGTCGGAACGGACCATGAAGGACCGCCATCAACGTCTCGCCAACTGGCTGGAGGGTAAGAGCCCGTCTGGCGAGAAGAAGAAGAAATCCGAGCGGTCTTCTAAGACCTTTGAGGGCGCCCCGGTGACGGGGGCCCAACATAAGGCCAAGCACCGCGAGTCCGCTGGCACCGGGAGCGCCGAACGGTCGGGCTCTACAGGCGCCATGCAGGGCGCACCCTCCCCGGCACCATCAACCACGAGCCAACGCTCTGGGTCGGGTAAGAGGAAGGCCGAGCACCCGGCGAAGCTCCTGGAGAGGCCCCGGTCGAGCTCTAAGGCAGAGGAGGAGCGTGGCAGTGCCCCCTCCCTCAAGGATAAGGCGGTGAGCGCACCTAAGGTGGTGAAGGCCTTGATCCATCCGACCAAGCCCTCTATCGAAACGGTCGCGGCGGCCCTGGCTCAGCCTGTGGTGGCTACACCAGTGGTGGCGACCTCAGGGCCCAGAATCTCCCTGCCTCCGCGGAGGGAGTCTTCCTTTGTGCCCATCGATAGGACCCCCGTGAAACCCTCCGTGGGGAAGAAGAAGGGGGGGCAGGGCGTCGTCGTAGATTCGGCCTCAACCTCAGAAGAGGAGCTGATCGAGGTCTTAAGCCACGGCCTAGGCGTGGAAGAAGGCCAGCCCGTCGGAATGGACCCCGACGCAGGTGACGACGACGACATCGTCGAGGATACCGACGGGGCCCCTGCTCGCCCGTCGGATTCCCCTCTGCCAGCGCCGCAAGACAACTCGGCGGCCATTTTGTTGGCCATACAGTCCTTATGCTCCGAGATAAGGACGAGGCTACCGTTACCGACGGAGGAACCTCTCCCGTCGGGGGATCCAGAACCGGGACCTTCTGGTGTTCCCCCTACCAAGAAAAGAAGGATCCATCCACCACCTCCTTTTCAACCGTCGCGCCCCGTCCAGCCCTCCTCCCCGTCCACCCGAGGGGATGATACGGGGACTGACACGGCAGCGACGGGTACGGACGACGAGGCATACGACGAGGATTTTCCGTCGTCGCCTCCCACCAGGGCTTCTCCGCCCGACGAGATCGGATCTTTCCACTCCATGATCTCCAGGGCTTCCGAGCTTTTCCAACTCTGCCCTGAGGAGAAGAAAAAGGAAGGCTTCCTTTATCAGCGGCGCGAGGCCAAGAGGAAGACGGTCCTCGCAGTGCCTCTGTTGGACGACATTTGGGATGAGGGCCTTTCCCTCCTCAAGAACCCTTCCACGACGCCAGCTAGAAGAGACCGGTATGAGAAAAAGTACCGGGTCCCGGACACGGCCCCCCTATGCCTCCGGGCGCAGCCTACCCCGGACTCCGTCGTCTCCGCGGCAGCCAGGAAGAAAGCGGGGGGGGTGCGGCCTCCACATCGACTTCCCCGCCGGACGGCGAGGGAAAGAAATTGGATGCTATGGGACGTAGAGTCATCTCGTCGGCAGCGACGACGATTAAAGCGGCCAACGCCTTGGCTATCGTGGCCCGCTACGACAGGGAGCTCTGGTACAAGATAGCTCCCCTGCTGGATTTTCTGCCAGACGACAAGAGGGCGGAGGCCCTGGAGATCCTGCAGGAAGGTGAGGTGGCCTCGGACCACGCCATCACCGTGGCGACGGACATCGCCGACACTGGGTTCCGCCAGCTGGGCAACGGCGTTTGCCTTCGACGTCGTGGATGGCTCAAAGCTACGGACTTTCGGCAGGACGTCCAGACCAGAGTCCTGGACATGCCCTTCGACGGGAACAACCTGTTTGGGAAGACAGTGGACGATTCCCTTCAGGCCATCAAGGCGGATACTGAGACGGCCAGGGCCCTTGGAGTCCTGCAGCAACGACGAACGCCCTTTCGGAGCGGCGGAGGCAAGGGCGCCTCCAAAGGTTCCGGCGGCGGTTTCGCTTCCTACCGTCAAGCGGCCCGCTCGTCCTCGCAAGAGGCCTACAGAGGACGAGGCAAGTCTAGCGGACCCCGCCGTCGTCGCCAAGGAGGTCAAGGCGGCAAGGCCGCGTCCAAGCAGGATTGAACCGGCCGTGGGGTCGGGCCCCCACCGAAGCACCCCGGTGGGAGGCCGGCTGGCGGGCTTCGTCAGCGTGTGGGAGTCCATCTCCACCGACCGTTGGGTGCTGGACGCCCTGGCCCGGGGCCACGCGCTCGAGTTTCAAAGAAGGTGCCCGCGCGTCCCCCCCGTGGCCAGGAAAGAACTTCACGTCCCTCAACTTCTCCTGGAGGTAAAGGCGATGATCAGAAAGGGCGCCATCGAACTCGTCCCAAAGAGGCTTCGGGGCTCCGGAGTCTACTCGCGATACTTCCTCGTGAAGAAGAAGACGGGAGGATGGCGCCCCATCCTAGACCTGCGACGTCTGAACAAGTTCATCAAGGCGCAGAAGTTCCGGATGGTCACCCTCCAGCACGTCCTGGGTCAGCTGGAGGAAGGAGACTTCCTATCGTCGTTGGATTTGGAGGATGCCTACTTCCACATTCCCATCCTAAAGGGGCACCGAAAATTCCTCAGATTCGTGGTCCAAGGGCGTCATTACCAGTTCAAAGCCCTTCCCTTCGGACTACGGTCGGCACCCAGGGTATTCACCAAGTGCCTCGCACCGGTGGCGGCGCAGCTGCGCCGCGAGGGGATTCACGTCTACCCCTACCTGGACGACTGGCTCATCCGCGCCAAGACGAGGGAGCTCGCCGTGGTCCACACGGCACGGACCGTCCAACTCCTCACGGACCTGGGATTCTCCGTGAACTACGCCAAATCCCACCTGGTGCCCGCGCAAGTCGCACTGTTTCTGGGAGCGAGGCTCGACACAGTGTCCCTTCTGGCCTCCCCGTCGGAGGAGAGGACCAGGACCATCTTGGGCAAGGTGCAACGGATGTTGGTGGCCGACGCGGCCAAGGTGAGGTCCATCAAGTCCCTCCTCGGGATGATGTCTTCCTGCATCTACCTCATTCCCATGTGCAGGCTCCGGATGCGCCCGTTGCAAGAATTCCTGGATGCGCGCTGGATCCAGACGACGGGCAGCTTCGAGGAAAGGATCAAGCTCGACGAGAGTTTCAGACGAGCGATACGGTGGTGGGGCACCCGCGCGCATCTGACGGCGGGCATGGACTTCCAGACCCCAGCCCACCAGGAGACTGTGACCACGGATGCCTCCCTGGAAGGGTGGGGAGCGCACACCGAAGATCTGCACGCAAGAGGACTCTGGCTCCCGACGGAGAAGTCCCTGCATATCAACGTCCTGGAGCTCCGTGCAGTGTTTTGGGCCCTCAGGTCCTTCCTTCCGTCCCTCAAGGGCAAGGTGGTGAGGATCTTCACCGACAACACCACCACCATGTTTTACATCAGGAAACAGGGCGGAACCAGGTCCCCAGCGCTGTCCAAGGAGGCGCAGGACCTGTGGCATTGGGCCGTCGCCCAAGGGATTTTTCTGGTGCCGTTTCATCTGGCAGGGATAAAAAACACCATCGCCGACTCACTCAGCAGGGAGCTGCGCTCGTGCCACGAGTGGGAACTACGGCAGGATCTGGTGGATCGCCTCTTCCGACGGTGGGGCACACCCCAGATCGACCTGTTCGCGACGGCGACGAACACCAAGTGCCGGAGGTTCGCCAGCAGGTTTCCCCAGACGAGGAGCATGGGCGATGCTTTCTCGTTCCCCTGGGAGGGCCTGTTCCTCTACGCGTTCCCTCCCTTGCCTCTGCTAATCCGGCTCGTCAACCAGCTCAAGAGGTCACGGTGCAGGATGATCCTCGTCGCACCTGCGTGGCCGAGGCAGATATGGTTCCCGAACCTTCTGGACTTGTCAGCGTCCCCGCCGATCAAGCTGCCGGCGGACGCGGATCTACTCTCCAGGGAAGGAGGCGCCATCCTCCACCACGACCCGAAGTCGCTGAACTTGCAGGCCTGGCTCCTGCAGCGCTAGAGTTTGGAGGATACGACATACCGGCCGATTGCAGAGAGGTTCTTGCAAAGGCCAGGGCGTCCTCGACTCTTAAATGCTACGGACACAAATGGAAGAGGTTCTCTGTCTGGTGCCACGCACAGAAGATTAACCCTCTACGGATTACGGCTCCCCAAGTACTGCCGTACCTGCTGACGCTGGCCAAAGCTGGTCTGGCACACGCGTCCATCAAGATTCATCTTGCTGCGATCTCCCGATACACCAGAACCACGGGGCGGACGTCCTTGTGGTCTCATCGTCTGGTGAAGGAGTTCATGAAGGGACTGTTCAGATCGTTCCCGCCGGTGAAGGCTCCGGCCCCGGCGTGGGAGCTCAACGTGTTGCTGACCAAGCTCATGGGACCTCCGTTCGAGCCTCTGCACTCGGCCCCGTTGAAGTTTCTATCGTGGAAAACAGCTTTTCTTGTGGCCATCACCTCCGCACGACGAGTGGGAGAGATCCAGGCCCTTTCCTGCAAGGCCCCGTACTTGACTTTCCACGACACGAGGGTAGTGCTCAGGACGCACCCCTCCTTCATGCCCAAGGTGCCGTCGGACTTCCATCTCAACGAACCCTTGGTGTTGCCTGTGTTCTTCCCGTCGCCTTCGTCGCCGGCTGAGAGGACTTTGCACTCGCTGGATGTGGCTAGAGCGCTGAAGTTCTACGTAGACCGCACGAAGTGTTTTCGGAAGACGTCACAACTCTTTGTGAACTTTGGACCTGTCAATCAGGGGAAGGCTCTCTCGAAGGCTTCCATTTCCAGATGGCTCTCCGGCTGTATCATGTACTGTCACCGGTTGGCAAACCGACCGCTGCCTGGCCGTCCGAGAGCCCATTCCACCAGAGCGATCGCAGCTACCACGGCGTTCCTATCTGGTGTGCCCCTGCTGGACATATGCAGGGCTGCTACGTGGAGGTCGACGCACACCTTCACGAAATTCTACTGCGTCGACCGGGATTCCAGGGAGGAGTCCAGGGTCGGCCAAGCAGTGCTGCGCAACCTGTTCGCCTGAGGTGAGCCTGGTGAGGAGGTAAGATGCTTAATGTTGAGTTGATGTGATGCTTAATGTTGAGCCTTTGCCACCTCCCGTGGTTGTGCATGTGTGTACTGCTATGTATTCTTTATTCATTAGCATGTGAATCCATGCCAGACCCCATGCTGGAGAAGGAACAAGTTACTTACCTGTAACTGTTGTTCTCCAGCATGGGTCTGGCATGGATTCACATGCGAACCCTCCCGCCTACCCCTCTGCGGCTCTTCACTTGGTCATACTGCCACTTCACGTGCTTCCAAATCTGAAGATGGCTGCCAGAGGCGGTGCTTAGGTAGAGGGCAGTCATTGGCTGTGGTCAGTATGACGCAGAGACCAGTGATTGGTTGTTACTACGAAAGACAGATCAGAAACGAAACTGATACTGGTTTTTTCTTTACCGAGGATTCCCAGCCTGACGACGGGGAATATTCATGAGCATGTGAATCCATGCCAGACCCATGCTGGAGAACAATAGTTACAGGTAAGTAACTTGTTCCTTAACAGGCATTGAGGCAGAGATCATTGGAGGCGCACCAGGACTGGATGGCAGATAGGCAGTCTGGGATGATGGAGGGTGCAAGAGGGTCAGTAGGGAGTCTGAAGAAGAGCTGTGTTAATGCTGCGAAATGTCAGCGTCCCAGCATCCAAGAGCCCCGAGATACAAGGCTGTCTCCGACCGCGACAACTGTGTCCCCTGCTGTCGCCGTGCAATGGTGACAATTGCCAGAAACTGCTTTCCCGCATCCAGTCATGTGCTGAGAGGAGGCCTGCACCCGAGTGAGCTGCATTGTTCAACAGGAACACGTTGCACCAGCATCTGTGGCTGACCGGGCATTGACTCAAACCTGCAACTCCTGGGTACTGAGGTCTGGAAGAAACATCAGGAAACGTGACCTCTGACGACCCTTTGAAAACCTGCCATGTTCCATTATGCACCACCTCAGCCATTACATAGTCGGTTAAAATATGCCCTCAACCTCATTCCCAGAGCCTACCTCATCCAACAAGTCTGCCCTGCACATCTATCCCTTGACCACCATAGCCCTGCCAACCCCATCCCCCTTTCCCACCCAACCCCTTTCCCATTAACCACTGTGAGAAACCAGAAGGTATCTCACCCACTAGTACCCAGGGGGCCAAGACAAAGCCATCGCTTTTTGATCCAGTTCCTGGGAATTCCTGGGAGTGGACCAGTGCAGGATGATAACCTGGGTGAGGGGTCTTCTTGGAGTGGGACACCAGATGGTGAGACGCGGTATCCCCTTCACTATAACACCCTTACCCCATCCTACCAGCTAGGATATTTAGGAACTCGACGTCCCTCCTTTTCTAACACAAACACTTTCTCACGACAGCATGCTAAAAGAGAAACCGGTCTGACACCCGAGCCGTATACCTGATGTGTCCCAATACTATGATCAGGCAAGGTCAGGCAATTGTTGACCATCACACACACCTGACTTCCATTACACTTCCCCACACGGATAAAGGCGAAGCTCGAGAGCACACTCAGAACGAGGCAAAGCCCACAAGGAAACTGCAGTTCCAAGATGGCAGTATAACAAGAGGAGAAAGACGACGAAACAGAAGCGGATCGCAAGGAGGGAAGTTCTCTTGACCTTTTCGACAAAGAACTGTTACTTTCACGAAGCCTCCAGAATAGAAAGCATAAGACCAGGAAACCAGCCTGAGGAATCCTGCATTGTGTGTCGGAGTTACCCGGGGCGCTCATGTGTCGATAATGAAGGCGGGGAGAATCACCAGCTGCCGTGGTACTGTCCTTGGGTCCAACAACAAAGCAGCGTCAGTGAAATCAACACAGCCGGTGAGTTGGGGAGACCGATACAAGACCGTCTATGTTGAAGCCAAGGTTGCAAGCAGCAACTTTGTATGGTGAGCCCTGGAAAGAGCATTGTATGAAATGCTTGTGATAACCAACGCGAGTAAAGTTGAACTACAGATGAGTAATTGAACTTTGAGACCAGTGTACAATACCTTTGACAGAGTGGGCCGGCACGGCGTGCATGTTCAATCGAAAGTCTTTAAGATATCCAGCTGAGAGTTGACAAAAGTGAGAGTGGCAAAGGATTGTGAATCAGTGGTCCTGCGATGGGTCAAGATAAATCCTGCGCACAATCGAAAGTCTTGTTGATACAGAAAAGAAAGTTTATAACAAAGTAGATCAAGTTGGTCCAAGGCCGGCAGAGGGAGACTGATTAAAGATTTTTTTAAACCCTGATAAAATTTTGTTAGAGTGGATCTGAGGTGAATAGTAAATCACCTAAGAAAATTGTGTATATGTGAAATACAAAAGGGAAAGGAAATGTTTGTTGCATAAGGCCCTCTGAAAGAAGAGATTTCGAATGGCAAAGAGACTTTGGCACAGAAGGCCATGATGTTCAAGGTTTGAACTGCACCCTCGTTGTAGAGAAGCCAGAAACTGTGCTAAGCTAGAGCTGAAAACGTGGGGAAGGGAAAGCGACGGCTTGCATATCCTGACAAATAATTTCATGAACACTTTTCTTAACATTGTTTCCCACACTATTGGTATTTAGAGGTAAGGATTGGCAGTAGGTTTATTAGTATAGGCCCTCTTATTTTGACAAGACACCGCTAGGACTACGTTATTATTATGTGAAGGTTGTAACTTGCTCCCATCTTTAGATGTAGGATTAAATAGGCATTTTTCAAACCCAATTGAAGTTCAATAAACACCCTTGAACTGTGGTCACTTGTGTCTGTCTTACTGTTGATAGCATGCATTCCTTACACCACCCACGAGATGCCACAACCACACATCAGGGCAACCAGGGGAGCAGCGGTATTCCTCCCCATGCAATTCCTCAAAAAAACAGAACTTCGCCAACCACCCTAACACTGGACATCAGGCCCAAGCCTATTGTTACATCATCTATTATCACTGCAGAAAACATCCCCTCTTTTTTTTAGTCCAAGGCTCGCAATCAGCCCCTTAGATCGGAAGGGATGGAGTGTTCAAGCATCTGAATTAAGAACTTCTGGATCTCTTCTCTCGCCTACCAGCACCTTTTTGGTCCCCAGGGCCTACGTTCCTTCTGTCCCACGTCCTGCATTGCTGGAGGGTCACCACTCAGGTCCTGTAAATAGGCTAATGCCCCCTCTACCTCCTCTTGGTAGTAATTTGAAGTCCTTTCTTCCCTTTCAAAAGTGAGGGCGAAAGGAAATCCCCAGCAGTATTGTATGCCATGCTCTCCAAGCCACTGGATCGGGGGTTGACAGTCCCATCTTCTGGACAAGGTAAAGGCAGATGGATCTTATCCGTATGTCTCATGGCCTTTTCCAAAACCAGCACTTTATAATTATGGCATTAGGCCAGGGTAGATCTCGGTCCTCCATGAAGGCCTCCTGCCTTATGCACCCTATCAAAGCTGAGGTCCTTCTGTTTGAGAAAGATGGTGATGAGCCAGACTCTTATGATGGACTTTACTTTCAGCTCCAGCCCCAGTGGACTGTGCTTAGAGAGGCACAGCTTCAACTCACTGATAAGGCCCGACTAGGCCGAAACAGGCGTCTAGGGTTGCTGTCCGTACTCTTGTTCAGAGGAGAAGTGTTTAGCATTTCGATGCTGGACTTTTCAGGTTAGTGGGATGAGACTGATATGCAAATGGATATTTCTTCTCTGTGAAAGGTACAGTGAGCTAAAACGTGGCTGTCGACAATCCCAGGTGGGAACATTCTCATAGAACACGTTATTTGGCTGTGTTTGTGGTAGAAGGGCTCCCAGAGCTTTGTCCAGATGTTATTTTGTTACATGTCGCTGGCAATGGCCTTGGCTACAGGAAAGGAAGTGGAACTGTGAAAAATAAAGACTTAAGTTTAGTCTGCTTGTTTCCAAGAAGTAGAATAGTGTTTTCCCGCATAGATGCATGTAACAATTGGATGCGAGGAACTGCAAATCGTAAAATTAATCTTGCAGGAATTACTTTTAATGAATCAATTTCACATTTTTCATTTCAGAATTTGCTACATTGCATATTTGACTACATCAATACCAACCACATATAGATTTAAAAAAATGCCCACTAGAACATATTAGGCACATTAATAAAATAAACATTGTAAGCGGATTTGAAATGTAATGGGTTACACGCCGTAGTAACGATAGCACTCCTAGTCCGTAGTCTCCATTCCTCCATATGACCCACCAGCGTCCCCCTAAAAACGTCTGTTAAGAGAATCCTTCCCGGGTCCGATGCTACAAGGGGGATTGAGGTGAGGTGCCAGTGGTCGGAGCTAGGGGGGCGTGGTTACGCCCGCACCCGTGCCCGTTGGTGCTACCCACATTAAAGGGGAAGCTTTTTTTGCAAGGCATAATGGTACCGGTCTTGTCCCTGTACTGGGACGCCCATACAGTATGGAGCCAATGGAACTTTGGAATAGGGGTACTATTGTCACTATGTTGAGTAACTTTTTATTTCTAACGCTGTTTTCTCCCCGTTTGGTTCCCTCTGATCCTCCTCTGCACTCAACCACACCGTCTCATACCCTCCCGGAGCTGTCTGTCGCTCTTTCTCCATACTCTCCCCTCTCCACTGTTCATAACATTCAAAGGCAGCCCAACTTTGAATCATTTCAAAGCTCACATTAAACTTCAGTTATTTGCTAAAGAGGGAGCTTCCCCTGTCGCGACCTCCATCCTCCCTTCCTGATCCATCACTTCCTCCAGTGATGCTCTATAATGTTATTTTTAGAGGGGTACTGGAGAGAATCATTACTGGAATGCTCCTACTCATCCCATTCGAGTTAAGATGCACTAATGTGGAATGATAAGCCTTACTAGAAGGTTTATAATCCAGGAGATGGAGACAAACGTGAGATGTTACTGAATAAGAGATACTGTGAAAGTGACAAACTGAGAGAACAGATTGAAATGGAAAACAAGGGCCAAGGCTAAAGTGAAACCAAAGTCTGTGAAGTAAATAATTAAGAACTCAAGAAGTCAATGGATAAGTTCTAGTTGTTAGACAATGTTGCCCTATGAACGGAAAAGGATACATACAAGTAGAGTAAGTGAAGAGAAATACAAGAAGGAATGAAAGAATAATCAAAGGAAAGACGCTTGAAACCTTGAAGAACCCAGTTGCAGAACTATGGGACTTAACAAAAGTTACCAAGAACTTCTTAAAACGACTTTATTCAATGGAACTTGGTTAAGAACCTGCTCACAGGAGAGGGAGTCATTCTCCTGGCTTTGTTGTTATAATAGTGGTAGGGTTAGAATAGGTTAGTTTGGACAATGGACTGATCCTGATTTGGACTCTCACTGACAACTGACGGGCACCTTAGTTTTGTTAGGTAGGGAAACCTTTAGTGTAGGGAAAAATAGGAGTTTATTTCTTCCAATTAGGTGAAAGTACCAGTGAGATGGAAAGTTGGAGTCTGTGTCCTTCTGCTGACCCACCACAAACCTTAATATCTTTTCTCATGCACAAATTGTAATATGTGCATGCTTGTGCAAAATCATTAAAACCCTCGTGAGTACTTTTGAGATGTGTGCCGAAAATGCGTTTTGTTTCTATGGTAAAACCCCATGTGAAAAGCTATTGAAAAAGTGAAGACATTTAATTAGAAAAAAAATATGAAGACTTCACTGTAGAATTATAAAATTTGGCATGCACAGGCAACTACCACCAGATATTACTTGGCATTATTTTTACTGCAAGGCTTTGCATTTTGTTCAGAAAGTTATTTTCTTAAAGTCCTTCGACAATTCGTCTTAACCTTAACTATGCCATGCGCTAGTGCGATGGCATAACATATATCGTATTTCTTAGGCTTGTGAATCTGCATCAATTCACATGCTCTGCATAATCAGACATCTAGCAGTTGGTGTGCAATATCACATCTTGTGGTGTTTTTGAATTTGAAAAGTGTGTTGACAGCTGTAACATTATCCCTAACCTATCTGCATATTTACCCATTTTCCTTCACATTTCGACGTCCTCCGTTTTGTGTGTTTCCACCATCTGGTTAGAAGCAATCATGCAGATTTAGTGAGAAAAGGTAACGAATTGTAGTGTTGCTCAACATTGAGCATGATATTTAAGAATCAAATTACTGATCTTCGACGCGGGTTGCATCACAGAACATATTTCAATGATGATCGATGCCGAAATGTAATCCCTCAATGCCATTGACCTCAGGACGAAAGGTAGACAGTAGGGAGAGAGGGGGAGGACTTGGTTAAACACGTTGAAAGGCATACTTGAATGCCTCTATTCCCCCAAACATATCAATGTATTGCCACACTTACTTGCTTCTAGCCTAATGGAGCACGCCATTTAAATTTTTACCCTCCGGTAAAAGTAAATGGGGATCATAGAACAGACAAGTGTGAGGCTTGTAAAGTATTTAAGCCGAAAAACACTTTAGAGTGCTGTACAAAGTGCTGGGCTGTTGATGCAATACAATTGTAAAAGGAGACCGCTTCCCCCGCCTAAGCGCAAGACTTAGAAGCCAAGGGTGGTATAAGCTTAAAAAAATGACACCAAACACCTATATACATAGGAAACAAACTGTTCACCTGGCAATATTAAGGCTGGCTAAATCAAGCATAAATACCATGATGTGCATCCGAAATTGAGTATCCACACTTCAGCTATCAAAATTAATTTGGTTGTTTACACCAAACGCTTTGCCCATTCGACGCCAATAAGCAAACCTGAGTCATCTCGTGTAAAAACGGCACACAAACAAAAATCTCGATAGTAGAGGTTGACATTTGCAACATCAAGCTCAAAATCTCCCAAAACATGTGCCCACACTTTCACGCCAGACTGGTATGTAGAGGAAGACACTTTATCAAAAGCAATGGAGAACAAAGGGTTCGAGAGCATTCAACACGAACATGTTACTTCAACAGACACATGTGCCAAACAAATATTTCAAGAAACCATGTGCAAAGTAAGTTCCTTTATGCAATTCGTTGAGAAACAACCCTTGAAAAGGAAGCATGATACACCAGCAGAGACTGGTGGACTAAATTTGCAGGAGTCTCAAACTGATGAATACTGAGAGGGTGGTATAGCCTCTTATGATCAGGATATTGACCTGGATGGTTACTCTTTGTTAGTACTAGATGTGGACGACACTCCAATCATGCCCTCACCGATGGATGATCTCTGTTTGCATTTTGACCTTTTATGCAAAGCAGGTCAGCATTTTGGGATTGATACACAGGTGTCCAAGAATTATACGGATCTCATTGAGGTCATACTCCATGAAAAGAAACTAGTGGCCCATTATGTGCCTTTGTTAACGGCAGTCAAAAAGAGAATCACTGGACCGCTATGAGCCGCGCATCTTGGCAGACGTGTGAGGCTCGTGCTCTGTCCTAGCCCGTTGGGCCTACCGAGCAGTTATCACCCCTGGCAGGGGTGGAGGGACAGAGGTCTGACCGGGGGCCCCGAACTCGCCTGCGGGAAGTGCCAGAGTATTTATACTGATGAGGTCCAACCAGACCGAAACACGTGTTTGGGGTTGCTGTTGGTACTCTTGTTCAGAGGAGAATTGCCTAGCATTTCGGTGCTGGACTGCGCCAGGGCAGGACGAAGACTGATATGTTTGGGATATTTCTTCTCTGTTAAAGATAGTGAGCTAAGGACTTGGTAAGTCTCTCGTAACCAGGATTAATGTCTGGCAGAGGGCTCCTAGGACCCCACCAGCCCCCCTTGTTAATTAGATTATTTATAAGGCAGCAGACCAGCATAGCAGAACTCGTGCCGAGTGGCCCTTGTGTCGGAGGGGAGGAGAGACCGGTGCCTGGAGGGAAGGAAGCCTCATCACGGAACCCAGAGGCCGCCCTGACTCGCTGGAAGTTGAGAGCCTCAGAGAAACCTTGAGAACTCTGGTGCCCACGAAGCCCCTGACAGTGTGAAGGGAAGTTAAATACAGTCTGTACCTCGAGTACCTGGAGGACACCGGACCCCCCACCAGCAGAGACGCCCCAACAAGGAAGGTCCGGAACGAGACGGGGGGGCACCTGGGCTGAGGGGGCCACCGAGGAAGAACCATAACCAGGGCCGGGGCAAGGCTGGACAATAGGCCACATCCCAGGAGCCGGAAACCACACCACGGAGCGCAGGCACAGCCCGAGGCGACGCATCCCGGGGGCACCCACCCTGGCGAGCAAGTTGAGTGACAGGGGGAGGCCCCCACAACGAGTAGAACACCCGTGGGGGGCTGGGATTCCCCTGGAATCAGGGGGGACGCACAGCAAGGAGGATATCTCCTTACAAAAAAAGGGGTTGGCGCTCAAATCCCCAGGCCTAGGGGCCCCTCAGACGGGGCCCAATAACAATAGCTCTCCACAGAGGACGAGACATACACCCCCCTGCCCCCCGGCGGCACCAGAAGACTGAGGTGGGGGCCTACAAAATAGAAAGGAAGTCCTCGTCCAAGGAAACAAAGCTCCAGGAAAGGAGCCCACCCCTCCGCAGAAGGAATTGAATAGCAGCCCCGGGCCGGCGACAAGGTAACCCTCAAGGGCTCCCCGCCAGCTATTGAGGTCCCTCCACAGAAGGCCCAGACCTTGGATCCCAGATATAGAGGTCATAAGAGGAAAAGGCACAAGGTTGGTGGAACCGGGCCGGACCTGAGGGAGCACATACTGGAATCTAATCCTGGGTAACCAGAGAGACAATCGGCAACCCTGGAGCAAACAAACACAGCCTCCCCAGGCAGCCAGGCAACTACTCGGGTGCTCTTGTCCCTACAGCGCTTCCGGAGATCACAACAATACTGGAGAGACGCTCCACGCTGCTACAGACAAAATGGCTTCAGGAGATGGCTCCCCCTCACCCGCATTCACCAAGACCTCAAGGACATACTGCAAGAGATTAAAGCCATCAGGACGGACATACAGGCCTCAAAATGCAATCTTAGAGAAAGGGTGAATACACTCGAAGAGAAGATAGAAGGGATGGAAAACAACCACCTGCAGGCGGACCTTCTTGACATGAAATATGAAGCAAGAATAACTGACCTTGAAACAAGAGAAGAAGATATGCTGTTAAAAATGGACGATCTCGAAAATAGAGAACAACGTAACAATCTGCGAATCCTAGGGGTGACTCAGCAGAGGGGAGAAACAGCGGGGGAGGTCAGGAGGAAAGTCCAAGGCCTGATAAATCAATTGTTCACCCTTAAAGGAGACAAAAAAGTTCCACTTGAGAGAGCCCACAGGTGTGGAGTGGGCAGCCTAACATCCATTGTGGTGCGCTTCCTCCGCTATTGAGATAAGATGGAAGTACTGGAGAAGGCGAATAGACTTGGGAGCTTCACCTTTGAAGGAGACTCTGGGTCTTCCAGGACTTCTCGGCCCTGACGCTTGCCCGCTGAAGGGAATGTTGCCTGCTCACACAGTGGCTCACGGGCTGGACATCAGATACAGATGGTTTTACCCGTTCGCCCTGTCGTTTGAGCGGAACAGAGTTGACCATCGAGTGACTGGCGGCAAGGAAGCGCTCCAGGTGCTTCAAGTCCTCAAGGGAGAGGGCACCACAGCTGAGGAGAGGGAAGGAGGAGCTACACCCACAGAACATTGAAGAGAACCTCAAGGCCCCTGGGCCTTGAAGATGATGAGAAGGGGAAGAGAAAATTTAAGGAACCAAACACGCCAACTCGCAGTGAAGAAGCGAATTAAGCATGATAGATCGAGCATCATGGGAAGCTGAACAGAAACACTGGACACTTCCAGACCCCTGCCAGGGGAGATGAGGGGATAAGGAGGACAGCGGAGGACCAACGGTTCTTATCCCACAGTGGCTTGCCCTGAGGCAGGTGTCTCACACCAAGGGGGAAGGGGCTAGGGGAGGAGAGAGGGAAAGGAGAGAAGCCTACAGAACGGAGGTAGGGCTCAGAGGAGTTTCATGCCCCTCAACACCGGGGGTCAGTGGAGAGGAATGGTGCTCCTTGATGGCAATTCCTGAGAAAGGTGGCCGGGTCAAGACCCTTAAACTAGGTTAACTGAATATAAAAGGCCTCCACTCGCCCGCAAAACGCTCCCTTTTGGGGAGGGAGATGAGAAACTGAAGGTTGGATGTCCTCTTGGTGCAAGAAACAAGAACAGTGGCGGGGGATGAGAGACTGGTCCCGGATTCCCATATTGGCCAGGTATTCTGGGCATCTGGTGCCTCCAAGAAAGGGGGAGTTGGGATCTTATTCCACAAAAGACACAGGTTCTCAGAGCCGATCGTATGGAACAGAGCAGATGGAAGGGCTTTAGTGGTCTCAGGAAACCTAGACAACAGCAGGATAACCATAGTGACCCTTTACTGCCTAAATGGGGGCCAGATACAATTTCTGAGAGACAATCAGTGAGATCCTGGACAGTGGAAGGGCCCCTTCTTCTGGCAGTAGACTTTAACATGTGGGCGGACAGGGAAATGGACCACAGCGGTGAACTCATCCCCACAAGAAGCCGGGGGGGTAGGCAAACCGTGGGTTCATAGATTATATATGGGACCAAGGGCTGATATACATGAGGGAAGATCGCCCGATAACGCGGGGATACACGTTCCACTCGGCAATCCATGGCACTAGAACTAGGATAGATTACATCTTCATGGAACACCAACATGCCAGTAGAGTGGACACTTGTGAGCTTCACCCCATCAGCTGGTCGGACCACGACATGGTGGGAGTGGACATTGCTATGTCCGGGCTTAAACCCAGGGAATCACTGTGGCGCTGTAATGACCTTCTGTGGGACGGGGTCTTTAGAGAGGAAATGAGAAAAGGCCATTAAGGAAGATTTTGAAATAAATGGCACGGGCGAAGTAGAGCTGGGGATGGTATGGGACGCAGCTAAAGCAACCTGGCGAGGCACACTGATCAGGGAGGGGGTGGCGAAGAAGAGAATCAGGGTCCTCCAGGCCCAGAACTTGAGGGGAGAGATAGGTCTCCTAGAGAGGGTGGAGGGGAAAGGGGAGTAAGAGAAGGAAAGGGACCTAGGGATAGCTAAGGAAAAGCGACAGGAATTCAGAGAAATTGAGATTGATTTATTTATTTATAGAGCGCCTTACACCAAGGCGCTGTACAATGGAACAACTTAATACAGAGTAACAACAGATAACATTGGGAGCAAAAATGACATCTTGAATCATTCAACAACAAAAACAGTGCAAAGAGCAATTAACTGGGGGGGGGAGTGGCATGGGAATAGGATTGGTGGGGGGGGCAGGAGAAGGATAAAATGAGCGTAAATGGAAGGGGGGGAGGGGAGAGAGGAATTAGATGAGGGAAAGAAGAGGGGGGAGAAGAGAGGGCAGGAGGGGGCATTCAAGGTAGAGAATGGAGGAGGAGGGATTTGAGGGAAGTGCGTAATGAGGGGAAGGCCGTGGAAGAGCGGATTGAGAGGGGGAGAGAGTTCCAGTGCAGAGGAGCAAGGAGTTGGAAGGAGCGGAACCAGGAGGAAGCGCAGGGGGAAGGAGGTACAGTGAGAAGGAAATGGTCAGCGGAAACAAAGGGAACGAGAGGGGAGTAAAAGGAGAGAAGGGAGGAGAGATAAGGAGGAGCAAGACCATGTAGGGATTTAAAAACAAGGCAGAGAAAGCAGAATTTCAGCTGTTAGTGGAAAGGTAGCCAGCAAAGGTGAGCGAGCGAGGAGGAGATGGAGTCATGGGAGGTAAGAAGACAAAGGGTACGAACAGCGGAGTGGTATATGGATTTAAGGGGGGGCAAGCGGAGATGTGGGAAGTCCAAAGAATAGAGAGGAGCAGTAGAAGAGTCGGAAAAAGATGAGAGAGGAAATTAGGAGTTTGGTGGCATAGGAGGGACGGATTTTGTGAATATTGTAGACGTGGTAACGGCAGATGCGGGAGGTGAGTGAAATGTGTTGTGAGAAGGTGAGAGAGGAGTCAAATAGAACACCCAGATTACGAGCATGGGTGGAGATAGGGAGATTGGAGGGAGGAAAGTGGATGAAAGGGGGAGGAGAGGAAGGAGGAAGAGTATTAGAAGGGAAGAAAAGGACTTCAGTTTTATCAGTGTTAAGAGAGAGAAAGCGGGAGGACATCCAGTTCTTGATGGCTGTGAGACAAGAGGAGAGTTTAAGGTGGAGGTCAGGTGTGAAGGAGGAGAAAGAGAGAAAGAGTTGAGTATCATCCACATAGAAGTGATGCGAGATGCAAAAGGAGGAGATAACAGGAGCAATGAGGGAGGTGTAAAGAGAGAAGAGGAAAGGACCAAGTACAGAGCCTTGAGGGACACTGTAAGTAAGGGGGAAGGAAGGAGAGGTCTGGCCTCCCCATGAAACAGCAAAATGAACGGGAGGAGAGGTACGAAGATAGCCATTTCAGAACAGGGCCTTTGAACCCGAAGGAGGAGAGTGTGTGGAGCAGGAGTGGGTGATAGACAGTGTCAAAAGCTGCAGAGAGATCGAGGAGAATAAGGATAGAAGATTGCGTTGCATGCCGAGGAGAGAGTTGAGAATAGAGGTGAGAGCAGTTTTAGTGGAATGTTTGGGACGGAAGCCAGATTGGAAGGGAGGAAGGACAGTGGATGAAGAGACGAAGGAAGAGAGTTGCGAGTAGGCAAGTGGCTCAAGGAGTTTAGAAAGGAAAGGCAGAAGAGAGATAGGTCTGTAGTTAGCGGTGAGAAGTGGATCAGCAGAGGGTTTCTTTAGAATAGGAATAATTGTAGCATGTTTGAAAGCAGAGGGAAAGGTAGATGAGGAGAGGCAGGAGTTGAAGAAAGTGGCAAGGTAAGGGGTAAGAAGAGGGTAAATCTTGGGGATGAGAACAGAGGGGAGATGGTCAGAGGGGGCGGACGTGGGGTGGGCTTTGGATAGAAGGGAGGAGACATCAGAAGGAGAAATAGATGAAAAGACAGACATAGTGGAAGAGGGAGGAGAGGGGGGGAGGAGGAGAGAGGGAGTCAGAGAGGTAGTTCATTTTTTGGCAGTGTGTGATGATTTTGGATGAAAAGAAGTTGGCAAAGTCAGAGGGAGAAAGTGTGGAATTGAATGAGGGGCCAGGAGTAGGAGGAGAAAGAAGGCGGGAAAGAGTTTGAAAAATCCGACGAGGATGAGAGGATTGAGACTGGAGAAGGTTAGAGTAGTAGGAGGACTTGGCCGTTGCAAGACAAGAGTTATAAAGTGCATAGTAAGAGAAGTAAGATGTTTGATTAGGAAGCGAGGGAGTTTTGAGCCAGAGTGTCTCTAATCGCCTGAGAAGGCGCCGCATAGAGCAGAGATGGGAGTTAAGCCAGGGTTGAGAAGCTTTCCGAGTAGGGCGAAAGAGAGAAAGGGGGTAAAGTTGGTCAAGGGCAGTGGAGATAGAAGATGAACGGAAAGAGAGAGCATCTTCAGCAGAAAGTAATGCAAAGTCTTGGTGAGATGGGAGAGAAGAAGAGCAAGTGTCATAGAAGAGGGTAGCGTTAAAGTCACGCAGGTCACGTCGTGAGTAGATTGGGGGAGGGATTAGAATTAGTGGGTGGGGAGAAAGGGAGAAAGAGAGTAAGGCATGGTCAGAGAGATAAACGGGAAGAGAAAGAGACAGGGGAGGCGGGATAAGAGGAGTCAAACATGAGGTCAAGAGAGGAACCAGAGGAGTGAGTAGAGGGTGAAGGAAGAAGGGTGAGGAGGTATGAATCAAGGATGGAGAGGAGATGAGATTATTGGGGGAAGAAGGAAGATGGATATTAAAGTCACCAAGTGCAATTAGAGGAGAGGGGGGAGAAATATGTGAGAGGAGGTGATCCAGGTCTTCAAAGAAAGAAGAGGGAGGGCCAGGGGCCCGATAGATGACCAGGAAGGAAATAGGGTGGGGAGAAGAGAAGGACTTGTAGAGGAATTCAAAAGTAGGGAAAGAGGGGAGAGTTGGAGTTGAAGAGGAGGAGATGAATTTGGGGTGGAACAGGAGACCGACGCCTCCACCACGACCAGAGGTGCGGGGGGTATGGATGAACGAGGAAGACAAGGTCATTAAGGAAGCGGGGACAGAGGTGTTATGAGGTGGAATCCAGGTTTCAGTAAGGCAGAGGAATTGAAGGTTAAGGCGAAAGAAAAGATCAAGTGTAGCTGCAGTTTTGTTGCAGATGGATTTGGCGTTCCAGAGAGCAGTGTTCATGAGGGCAGAGTGGCTGGCTGTGGGGGGGTAGAGAAGGTTAGGGCGGTGGGAGAGGGAGGGAGGGTGGCTGAGGGAATGGGGGAGAGGATAGTGAAGAGGACTAGGCATGAGGAGGAGAAAGGAGAGTAGAAGGGAGAGGAGGAGGAGGAGGGGGAGGAGGAGGAGGTGGAGGAGGTGGGAGGGCGGGGAGAGGGGGGGGGAGTGAGGTGAAAAGGAGATGTGGAGGATCGCATACCAAGGATTTAGAGACGGACAGGTAGAGAGGAGCAGTATATGTAGGAATGGGAATGTAGAGGGTAGAGACCAGTGCAATAGTTATATAAAGGGGGAGGCAGTCGGTAATGTGGAATCAAGTGTGGGGAAGAGATGGCAGGTAGAAACAATAGGGTCAGAGGGTGCAGGCACTCGGAAATCAAGTTGGAGGAGACCAGGCGAGGATGGCGTTGAAGGTGGATTTGAGTCAGTGGTGAGAGAAAGCCGGAAGGAACCAAGAGAGTCAGAGGATGCAGGTTCTCGAGATTGTGGATGGAGGAGTCTAGTGGTGCTTGGGGCACCGCACAGATCACAGCCGGTGCCGGGTGAGCTGAGAACTGTGGAAGTAGAGATGTAGCAGAGCCAGTGGAGCAGTGGAATGTTAGGGTGCAGGTGTGGTGGAACATGGAGCCAACACGTCCCCATCAGGACACAGGATGTGAAAGTTAAATGGCGGCTCAGTAGGCTGTAGTGATGGATTAAAAATGTTGGCACTAAGGCTGCGGCAGACCCAACAACAAATCAAAAGCCCCAGACTGGGGAGGAGCACAAAGGGAGTAGAGCCCACACTGGAGAAGTCAGAGTCCCTCTAGGATGGTGGAGGGGCAGGGCAACATCGAGATGGCGGTACCTCAGACCACGGCTTGCCCGCCGAAGTTCAGGGAGCCAAAGGAGGAGCGGAGAATTATGAAGGTGCTGAGGGGACAGACCGAGCCCGCCCGTTAGATGGGTAAGGTTATTGCTGGTATACAATATTTGAGACAAAAATATTACGAAAAAGGGGATAAGGCGGATACCATGCTGGCGGCTAAGCTTTGGGGCCAAAGGGTGGAAAGATTTGTGGACAGGGTTAGGAGAGTGGGGAATAGCACTAGGGCGGAACTAGAGGCAATAGTAGGGGAGTTTGCCGACTTATATGAGACCCTATATGAGATTGAGGGGGCTCTGGACAGGGTGGTAATGGATTCTTACCTTGAGGGGGTGATCCTACCGACAATCGGACATAGCGAGTCCTCCACCATAGACTGGCCTATCACGAAAGAGGAGGTTCATATAGCAATATCTGGCTTGAAACTGGGGGAGGCGCCGGGAGAAGACAGATTGACAGCAGGATTTTACAGGACCTTTGCGGGCCCGCTAGCTGGGTTCCTGGCAGGCCTATCCTTGAACATCATGGCAACCGGGAGAGCCCCCCTGTCCTTTGGAAGGGCATTAATCACAGTAATGCCCAAGGAAGGGAAGGACCAGGGAGACTGCCGATCCTACAGGCCTATCTCCCTAATGAACGTTGGCACAAAGCTGTACACTAAGATAATCGCCACATCCACTCTGATCAGGGGAGACAGGGAGCAGACACCATGAGAGACCCTGCACCTCATGAGGGAAGCAGTTGCCGGAGAGGGCAACCCAGTCCTATTGGCCATAGATGCCGAAAAGGTGTTTGACCGGGTTGACAGGGGGTTCTTAAACAAGGTTCTGGGGAAATTTGGTTTGGGTGAAGGATTCCGGCGAGCCATCAAGGCCCTATATGCAAACCCATCAGCCAGGGTCACGGTGAAAGGGCGATTGTCCCGTACGTTCAGGCTGCAACAAGGGACGCGACAGGGATGCCCCTTGTCCCCTCTGTTGTTTGCCATGACAATGTAGATACTGGCGGAGTACCTTGGGGGGGATCTGTCGAAGTGAAGGGTATTGAGGTGGGAGATAGGACCTTCAAAATCGGGCTCTATGCAGACAACATAATGCTGCACCTGCGACATCCTGCTCAATCAGTCCTGGCATCCATGCAGGTGACAGGAGAATTCGGACGCTTCTCAGGCTTTAAGGTAAACATATGTAAATCCGTGATCTTTGCCCCAGACCCAGGCAGGATCATAGAGGAGTTGGAACCCCTGGGCCTCCGAATCCAGACGAAGGGGTAAAATATCTGGGCATAAACCTTGTTAGACCAGATGGGGACCTGGGCCTGGCCAGCTACCCCCCACTGTTCGACAGACTATTCACAGAGATGGTGGTGCAGAGTAAAGGGCAGTTATCATGGATGGGGAGATTTAAAGCGGTTAAGATGAACCTCCTCCCCAGGGTACTATACCTGTTTCAAATGCTCCCAATTAAGGCCCCAGAAGAGCACTTGAAGGAAGCCAAGCGGCGTATCATGAGATTTATCTGGCAAGACCAGAAACCCAGGGTGGTTTATGAGACACTTGCACTCCCAAAGGAGAAGGAGAAGGGGTGGGGGTGGGAGGGGTTTGGCCTCCCGGATTTGCAGGTGTACTACAGGGCAACTTAACTCAGGGCTCTGGCCCCTCATCTAAGAGAGGACAAGGATAAACAGTGGGTTTACCTGGCGAACCATCCCCTGCGGCCAGCTACAGTGGGGGAGTGGTTCTGGGTCCGGCTAAATAGGCTTCTGAGGCGGATCAGGTAGCATCCATACCTGGGGACTATGTGGAGAGCGTTGGCTAGGGGACGCAAAAGGGAGAAGGCAACCACGTGGCCTTCCCCGATGAGCCACATCTAGGTGCCACCGGTCTGAGAAAACAATCCCTGAAGTCGGGCACTACCAGACTTGGTTCGAAGCAGGCCTGTGCAGGGTGGTCCAGTTGATACAAGAAAACAAGTTTATAAGCATCCAAAAGCTAGAGGAAGCATTAGATATTGGTACCATGTACCCACTCCTATATCTGAGATTGAAAGGGATCTTCATGTCAGAGAAATGGAAGCCACACATTCAGAGACCTCACCCCGGTTGAGAAGGTCTTGGACACCCATGCAGACATGAAAAGGCTCATCTCACTTCTGTATGGAGCCTTGTTGGATTCCAGAGAAGGGGCGACCAGGGGTCTTAGAGCGAAATGGGAGCGGGATCTGGAGTTGGGGGATGGACTTTGGGCACGTCTCTGCAGAAGGGCTTTTAAGACCTCTATTTCCTGCCAATACAAAATGCACGCTATAAAATTGCTGCAGAGATGGCAATATGACGCAGTGTCACTTTCCAAAATGTTCCCCGCGATCGACCCCCGCTGCTGGCATGGGTGCGGAGAAAGAGACAACTATTTGCACATGTGGTGGATGTGCCACAAGGTTCAGGTGTACTGCACAAGAAGTCCTGGATTGGATTAGGGATGCAGGGGGTGGATTTTATGAACTGGTCCCGGTTCTGGTACTGTTTGGGTTAGAGAAAAGAGATGAACAGTGGCACAAGCTCCCGCCACTGGCACACTTCCTACTCTTAGCGACAAGGGCCTGACGAGCTAGGCACTAGAAAAAGGGGCCTCTCCCTACAGTACGAGAATGGGCCGTGACGGCCAAAGACATTTATCTTATGGAAAATATCTCTGGGGCAATCCAGGGAAACAGTGCACTGGTGGAGACAGAATGGCTTCAGTTCCACAACACCTTTTGTATCACCTGAAACAGAGAATAGAGGGCCTAAGGAACATGGACTCTGCCCCACCAGACCCACATTTTAGATAAGGGAGCCTGACACAGAACAAGTTCTCACACAATAGAAACTAAAACGCCTGGTTGGGGCCCCAGACGGCAGAGTGACTTGAGCTCACCGATCTGTTCAACCCAAGTCTGCACCTATGATGGAGTAGGAGGGAGGAGGGGTTACTAAAAATCTAGGAACCATAGTCTTTAAGATGCATGGGGAGTTTGATACCCCATATTGTTTGTTTTGAATGTTCCAAGACTTTAACAAATGCCAATAAAAAATAAATTTAAAAAAAAAGATTCACCCCATCTCCTCTTAATCCTCTGTTAACCAAACCAGTCAACCTAACGATTCAAAACATTTTTTTTATTGTATATAGTTTGTTACAAACTTATACAATTCTTTTGATTCAGAACAACATCAAAAACATTGTTTCAATTAATACAAATGACTTTCATTTGAGATCCCAGGAAGAAAATCAATAACATATACTTTAAATTTAAAATCGGTTCATTTTTTTAAAGAATCTGTTCATTATTTTATCTGCTATCCGCTTACGGGTCTATGTTTTAATTAATTTCTCTTAAGTGTCCACCCTTTGCTCCAGCTTTTGAAACAATGCTTTTAGAACGTTGGTAATGGCATAGTTCACTTTTTGGTGAGTATTATTATATATCGGGTCCCACCAATCTTCTGCATCTAGCCCGACTATTTTATATAAATATCTCATTTAACAGATGAATCGATCTTAAGTACTTCAAATTTGGGCAAAACAGACAAAGATGCTTTAAAGTATATCTCTCATTTCCACAAAACCTGGGTTTTATAGTTGTTTTGTTATGCAGAACATTCATACAGAATCTCATTAGCAAGTGTCGATCATTATCATTTGGACATTTTTTCAAATTTCTTTTTGGTTTCAAGTACTAGTGGTGGTCTTGTGCAGACAATTAATTTTTGACGACAATTCTTTTGTTATGACATCCCAGCCGATTGCCAGGAATTTCTTTTTTATTAACATGGGGTTAGTACAAAGAATTTCTCTCAACAAGCCCATGTCGGTAAGGGTACGATCGCATTCAGCCTTCCAAGATTTAATGCATTCATTGTCTTTGCCGTTTTCTCTACTATGTAGAAATCTAAACTGCAAAGGACCAGGATTTATTATGGCTTTCCTGTATAATACGAGCTTATTCCATTGAATTATGGCACATGCAGTGTTAAGACCTAGTTCATGGGGGATCGCTTGTGGAAGCTGTAACATCTTCTTCCAAAAATGCGCTTCCAATCGATCCCATATCTCTCTTTGTATGCCCAAGCAAACCTCTGCGTCATAAATCAAAACCGGTCTCACTTTTTGTTTGTAGAAATTTAAGGTTGGCGTTGGTGAGAATTTGCCAAATCTTTTATTCATCGCTCTCCCTTGTGCAGTTAACTGTTGTCTTTTGCCATAGTTTTTTTACCCATGGATTTTCACTTTTATATGTACTTATTTGCACTCCAAGGTATTTATTTAACTGCATGGAGTTTTACATTAAACCATCTGAGAAACATCTGGTGGCTGGACAGTCTGCCCGTCTCTTCAAACACCATAACAGTTTTCTCTACATTTATCTTCAGATGGTTTCTTTCAATGTAGGACTGGAGTAGTAGGAATTTTCTCTGCAGGCCAATTTTGGTAATCTCCAAGAGTATTATATCAGCATAGAGAGGATGTCCTATTTCTCTACCATTTATTTTCGGTGGAAAAGTTGTTTTGCTAGTTAAGACTTCTTTGGCATCATGACAAAAGAAGTTAAACAGCGTAGCTGCCAACGGGCAACCCTGCTCTATCCCCTTTGATGTTGTAATATTTTTTGACAAATTTCCACAACCATCCAGTCTTACTTGTAGAGTTGTATTTGAGTACAGTTCTTGGATGGTTTCCAATAAGTCAGTTGGGCATCTTTTACTTTTTTCCAGAGCAAGGTGCGATCAATGCTATCAAAAGCATGTCTTAAATCGACGCTAGCAAGGTAGATTTTTTCTTTGTTTTTAATAGCACGTTGCTTCAGCAAATCCAAAAGCAATACGTTTAGATTACAGCCTACCTCACTCACAAAACCAGTTTTATGGGCGTCGATCAAGAGTGACTTTTTGATCCAAGCCTTTAACCTTTTCAGGATTACCATGGTAAAAATCTTACCTATCACGTCTAATAGCGCGATTGGTCTATCATTTTTAGGCTCATATCTATCCCCTTGCTTAAAATGGGGATTATTATTGCAATCTTCTAAAACTGTGGGATTTTCTTTTCGTCATATATTCTTTCAAAGAGGATTTCACAAAAAGAGGCCCAGTTTTCTGGTTCTTCTTTCAAGAGGGCATTTGACAGCCCGTCAGGGCCGGGTGCCCTCGAAGAACTGGATCTCTTAATTAAATTTAGGATTCCCTCTTTGTCAGGTGCAAGGGACCATCTACAGGTATTGGATAGTTTAACTTTACTCGATCATGTTAGTAAGTTCTCCACCGAGATTCCAAACAGGGCCTCAAAGTGGGCAGTCCATTTCTCTTCTGATATTGGGTTTTCTAAATACTAGTTTGTTGATTCACCTTTCAACTTCCATAATTGCCAAAAATATCTACTCTTCGTATAAGAGATAGCTCTTAACATATCATCAGCATCATTTTGAGGTTCCATGTCATTTCATCGCGGGATGTTTTTTCGCGGGGCTTTTTACTGCAATTTTTGTTTTTACGAAAAAACCCATTGAATTTTTTTTTTACATTATTATTGGGGGGGTTCCTCCCCAACCCCCAATTTTCTTTAATTTGTATTTATTCCCAAACACCCACACCCCATATAAATAATTTACTAAACCCCCTAAAAGAGTTGATGGTTTTTTCAAAATAAAATTTGCTGCAAAAAACCCAGTGAAAAAACATCCTGCGATGAAAGTACATCATACCCATTTTTTGAAGAGTAGATGCCTTATTGCTCTTTATCCAATTTCTGTAGTCGTTTCTCTGTTTGTTCTTTGATATTTCCTGTTTTTTTTAGCATCCTTAGATCTTTTCTCTTCCATTTTTTCTGCTCAATTATCTTTTTATTATAAACATGAACGTGTATACATTTTAGTTTTAAAGATCCTTTATTGATTTCTCTATAGGCGGATAAAATATGTTCGTATTCTATCTCTTTTTTGTTGCTTATGAAAGAAACTTTGAGCTTTTTGGCTATGGTGGCTATGTCATCTGGGCAAATACGTATTCTGTTTCCTCCCCTTTCTACTTCTATTTTATCGTACCATCTTGATCTTTGATTTGTCCTGGGACCTCTTAAGGTTACTGTGAGCGGATCATGGTTACTGTAGATCAGCTTCTCCACTTTCATGCCTATCCCGCTCAGTAATATATTGCCTGATACAAAACAGTAGTCCAGAGTTGCATTTAAGTGACCATTTGACCAGGTAGAGGCCGCCGGGATATCCCCTTCGATGTTACCATTTAAGATGTGAAGATTTCTGTTTCCTCTCCTCTAACCATCTCGATCCTTTCCTGTCCTTTGACTCTCTGGGCTTATATTTTTGCGTCCCACTTTGCATTTGCTTGAAGCAATTTGAATTTAGATCACCACAGATGAAGAAACCCGCATTCAGGTCATATTCTAAGGCACAATCTATTAAGTCAGTGACAGTGTCCAGAAAAGATAATCCTTCGAATGGATTGTGTCCTCCCACGTATTCCTCATCTTAGATATATCCTTACCTTCCAGTCGAGGCGACGGTGTCGATGTCCCTCGGCGGCATCCGTCGAGTGTCGACGTCATCCGTAGTATAAATGCCTCGAGCGCGCCCGTTGGCCTCAGTTCCGTTTTTCCGTTAGCTTCGCTTCGGATCGAAATAAAACAGCGCTTCAGTCTTAAGCGATTATGTCATCTTCCTCGAACCCATCTACTCCGAAAACGGGGTTTAAGAAGTGTCTAAGGTGCGGCAGAAAAATGTCACTGACCGACCCTCACCGTAACTGCCCTTGGTGTCTCGGGTCCGAACATTGGATCGATGACTGCGGTTCGTGCCAATCCATGACCCACAAGGCCTTGAAAGAAAGACGAGGTAAACTGGCGGCGGGGGAGGAATCCTCGAAGTTTTCTTCGAGAGGGAAGAAAGACTCGGCTGAGTCTTCGGCAAAACACCATAAAAAAATCACGATCGAGGTGTAGGTCACGGAAGTCCTCTTCTTCTTCGTCCAAAAAGGCGAAAAAGAGACAACGCCGATCTTCCTCTTCCTTCGAAGGAAGTTATTACTTGTCCAACTAAACACGACTCCCCTAAAAAGTGGGAAGCATTTAGAGAGTCCATGATGAAAATTTTTGAGAACGCGGCCCAGACCCCCTCAAAAATATCTGTTGAAGGTCATGCCTCTAGTCACAAAAGTGACAGAGGAATGTCTAAAACTAAGAAGTCCGACAAGAAATTGTCAAGGGTGTCTTCTAGGGACTCTTCCCAGACACCTAAAAAGACAGACTCTATGAAAAAGACTTTCGACGTCGATAAGTCATTAAAGACTTTGACGAAAACATCTTCGAAGCCTCTGTCGAAGGCTGTCGAGTATAAAGGGTCGACGACCCAGCAGAAAAAAGTCACGTTGAATATTTTATCGACGACCTCAAAGATTTCTTCGACGGCGTCGAGTGTTTCGAAGACTACTTCGACAACATCGACTGCCTCGAAGATTCCTTCGACACCATTTGTAGTGCCTTCGAAAATATTGAATACCTCGACAACATCGAAGGTAACAGCCACGACTTCGACGCCATTGACGCTTCTGTCGACGTCGACACCAGGGTTGAAACATATTCCTGAAAAAATATTTCACCCTGAAAACCGACATGATTTTTTCCATACTATGTCATCTGTATATGGAGAAATGTCATCAGAAAATGAAGAATATGAAGAACAAGATGAACCTAAGGTTGCATCAGCAGGGGTAAAATATTGGACAAGAGATGTTCCAGAGGAATTAATAAATCCTTAATCAAAAATGCAGGATTTGTATGAATGTTTACAGTCTGCAAGTGGAATAGACACATCTCTTGAATATGAATTTGAGAGACCAGATCCAGCAGAACATGCTGATCTGGGTTACAGAAAACTCATGAATAGAGTAACAGAGTTTATGGGGTGGGGTAATAATGCACCTGTATACCAGGATGATGACATGACAGATATTTTGTCAGGAGGTCCTCAACCAGACCCCATACTTCCTTTTCATATTGCCCTGCAAAGGAGAGTAAATACTGCTTGGGAAAGACCAGAATCTAGTCCAGCAGTAAA
This sequence comes from Ambystoma mexicanum, assembly GCF_040938575.1. NCBI lineage: Eukaryota > Metazoa > Chordata > Amphibia > Caudata > Ambystomatidae > Ambystoma > Ambystoma mexicanum. The sequence continues at coordinate 900,380,811 of NC_090931.1, read as the reverse complement.
TAAAAAAAATATGTGGCAAAATACAGACCTTGTAACTCTGACCCAGAGTATTTGAGTAAACATCCTTCTCCTGAGAGTCTGGTAGTTCAGGCAGCCACATCAACAAAAAATGCTGCATACCCCACTATACCCCCTGATAGGGATGACAACAAACTAGATACTTGGTCGAAAAAAGATATTTACATCAGGGAGCATGGCTCTGAAGTCTACCAATGTATCTTGTACATTGGCTAGATTTAATTATACTCTGTGGGACTGCATGCCAGCGGCAGCTCAACACATCCCGGAAGGAGAGGAACGTGATGGTTTTCCTAGCCATAATTAAGGATGGTAAGGAGGCTTCGGGAGAATGCCTTCAAGCAGGTTTGGACACTGCTGACAGTATCAGCAGGTCCATGGAGTCTAGCGCAGTGCTACGCAGATTTAAGTGGCTAAGGAAGTCCGGTTTTTCACCAGATGTTCAATCTAGACTCCTTAACATGCCATTTGAAGGCTCGAGGTCGTTTGGCAGCAAGGCGGATGAAAGTTTGGAGAAGCTGCAGACCTCCAAGGCAGCGGCAAAGTCACTTAGTGCCGCTATACGACAACCTCAGCAACCCCCCTACACAGGCTCATCTTCCTGGAGGGGTCGTCCCTTTCGTTTTTACTCCTCATTTGGGAGAGGAAGGGGACAGGCCAATGAAAGGGGGCAAAGAAAATTTCCTCGGGGGAGAGGAAGAGGCGCTAGATCTGCCCCAGCAGCAGCATCTGTCCCTTCCCCCGCTGCTGGAGCTGCCGCAAAACCACTCTGAGGTTTTGACTCACAAGACCCCAGTGGGAGGCAGGATCTCACAGCATCTGAAAGAATGGCGGGGCATTACTTCAGGTGTTTGGGCACTGGAAAGAGTATCCCAAGGTTACTGCCTTCCTTTTCTAAAGAAACCTCAGAATCACCCACCGGAATACAACTCTACCAAAAATCCAGACCCGCTCCTGTTGCAGGAAGTTTTAACCCTGCTACAGAAAGGTGCAATAGAACATGTACCTGTAGCGGAGAGGAACAAGGGTTGGTATTCCCCATATTTCCTCATTCCAAAGAAGGACGGAGCACTGAGACCCACTGAGACCCATCTTGGACTTGAGAAACTTGAACAAGCTCCTCAGGAAGGACAAGTTCAAGATGGTCACTCTTTCTCAGATCCTTCAGGCTCTCCAACTTCAAGACTGGTTGGTATCATTGGACCTTCAGGATATTTACTTTCATGTGCCAATCCATCTCAAGCACAGAAAGTACCTGCGGTTCGCAATTGGCAACTCTCACTATCAGTTTCGAGTTCTGCCTTTCGGATTGACCTCCGCCCCAAGAGTTTTCACCAAGTTGATGGCGGTAGTGGCAGCGAGTCTCAGAAGAGAGGGGATTCATTTCTACCCCTATTTGGACGATTGGATGATCAGGGCACGTTCTCCAGAACAAGTCCAGGATCATCTATCCAAGACTTGCCACTTCCTTCACAAAGTAGGGTTTTCTCTGAATTTAAAAAAAGTCAAACATGATACCATCACAGAAGCTCCAGTTTATAGGAGCAGTCTTGGATACTCGTTCGGGCAAAGCCTCGCCTCCCGAAGAGAGAGCTCACCACATTCTGCAGATGGTGACAAAATTCCAGAATGCCCAGTATTCGATTTTCTCAGGTTGCTCGGCCTCATGGTATCCTGCATTTTTCTGGTGCCAGAGGCCAGATTGAGGATGAGATCCCTTCAATGGGCCCGCAGGACTCAATGGTCCCAATTTTCAGGGGAAATGACAGATCTCTTACAAGTTCCAACCAGAGTAGCTCAGGACCTACAATGGTGGGTTTGCAAAGAACACATCCTCAAGGGACAATCTTTTTGGCAGCCATAGCCGGAGATCACTGTAGTAACGGACGCCTCACTCACGGGGTGGGGAGCCCACACCAACGATCTGACAATCAGTGGTCGTTGGTCTCCATCGGAGTCCAGACTACACATCAACCTTTTGGAGCTGAGGGCGATCAGACTAGCGCTGAAGGCCTTCCTGCCCTCTGTACGGGGAAAGAATGTCCTGATCATGACGGACAACACAGTGGCCATGTACTACCTCAGCAAGAGGAGGAGTAGGGTCACTGCCACTGTGCAGAGAGGCCATGCAGCTCTGGTTCTGGGCAATACAAGAAGGATCTCTCTATCTGCCATTCACCTAGCAGGAGAGCAAAACACAGCGGCGGACGCTCTGAGCAGGCAGAGCACAGTCTCTCACGAGTGGGAGATAGCTCAGGAAATTCTTATGGAGATCTTCGCCCTTTGGGGAACCCCTCAAGTGGATCTGTTCGCGACCATTGTCAACAGGAAGTGCGAACTGTACTGCTCAAGGGAATTTCCCCCAAGAGCTCTAGGAGATGCATTTGTAGTAGAGTGGGAATTTCCTCTTCTATTTGCATTCCCTCCAGTCCCTGCGATCCCTCAGGTAATCAGGAGGTTGAGAAAGTTCAGGAAAACCATGATCCTAATTGCCCCAAATAGGGCCAGGAGAACGTGGTACTCGGACCTTCTCGACATGTCCATCTGCCCTCCAATACGTCTTCCAAAAAGAGAGGATCTTCTCTCGCAAGAGGGAGGTCACGTTCTCCATCCAGAGGTCAACATACTTAACCTTCACGCATGGCTTCTGAGAGGTTGAGATACAAGGATTGGGACCTTCCGGATGATGTTATGGAGGTGTTGCTTTCGGCCAGAAGGCCAGCAACAAAATCTTTGTACCGGTGTCGTTGGAATAAATTCAGTAACTGGTGCAGGGATAAGAATGTGGATCCTTTTGAATGTGATATTCCAATGGTATTATCTTTTCTATTACATTTAACTAATCTGGGGCTCCAGGTTAAGACAATAAAAGGATATGGAGCAGCGCTATCTATCTTCAAGTGCTCATCAGAAGAAATATCTTATTTTAAGATACCCTTAATAATACAATTTCTAAAAGGTTTAAACAATGTTTTTCCACCAGTACCTTTTCAAGTTCCTGTGTGGGATTTAAATTTGGTACTTAAATTTCTGACATGTGCACCCTTTGAGCCTTTACTTTCTTGTCCGTTAAGGCTTCTTACATTAAAAACTATACTTTTAATTGCATTGACATCAGCCCGCAGAGTAAGTGAGTTGCAGGAACTTTCGAGTGGTCCTCCTCACACCATCTTTCATAAAGATAAAGTTGTCCTTCGAGTTAAACCATCTTTTCTGCCAAAAATAGTTTCAGACTTTCATCTGTCACAGAAAATAATTCTACCTGCGTTCTACCCTCCTCCTCACACATTTAAGAAAGAGGAAAGACTGCATAGGCTAGATCCCAGAAGGGCTCTAAGCTTTTACATCTTTAGATTGTCAAAGATACGTCAGTGTGATCAACTTTTTGTGGGATACACTGGCCGTAAATTGGGACTAGCCGTAACCAAACAAACATTATCAAGATGGATAATTTTAGCCATAACAGAGTGTTATAGGCTAGCCGGAAAAGATCCCCCTGTGGTCTTAAGAGCCCATTCAACTACGGGCATAGCAACTTCAACAGCACTTAAGAGGGGTGTCCCTGTGCAAGATATTTGTGCAGCAGCCACATGGTCATCCATGCATACTTTCATCAAACCTTATGCTTTGGACTCAACTACATCTCAAGGAGGTTTATTTGCCAAATCTGTACTAAATTCGGTACATGACTAAAAGGCATCTGTACTCCCGCCTCCAATACAAAACTGCTTTGGGAGTCTATATAAGATGAGGAATACGTGGGAGGACACAATCCATTTGAAGAACAAGTTACTTACCAACTGTAACGTTCTTTCGATTGGATGTTCCTCCCACGTATTCCTCATCGACCCTCCCAGCCTACCCCACAGTACAGTTTACGTGGTTTACACTCTAAATTCTTTCAAGGCTTGGGTCAATAAGAGGCACGCCTTTGTTTATAATACATGGGCTCTGATACGAAAAAACAGAACTGAGGCCAACGGGCATGCTCGAGGCATTTATACTACGGATGACTTCGACACTCGACAGATGCCGCCGAGGGACATCGACGCTGTCGCCTCGAGTGGAAGGTAAGGATATATCTTAGAAGAGGAATACGTGGGAGGAATAACCAATCGAAATAACGTTACAGTTGGTAAGTAACTTGTTCTTCTTTTACATTGGGATTCCAGTATAGCTTCAATATGTTTAAAACATTTCCTGAGCTGGTCTTATTATTATATTTAATCCTTATACTCTGAATATATGGATTTGTGCATTCTGTTTGAATTATTTGGAAATTTTGGTAATATTTTGTCAAGAACATTAGGCCGGCTGAAGGTCTTCCTTTTTTCCCACCCCTCGCTGGATTTAGATAGATTGTATAGCTTCTAATTGCGGTGGTTTCGTTAGCCATGTCTCCTGGAGACATGTTAATTCAGCTTCCAGTATTTTCCTTGATATATCGTTAGAGATGACTGGAACCCCATGCGTTTCAGGAGCCTATTTTCCAACATCCATCCAAAATATGCTTCTTGCTCTATTTGAATGTATTTTTTAAATCTTTTTTATTTCTATATGGTTTAAACAAACCTTTACAAACATTTTACTCGGGTAAAAAACAGAAGAAAAGAAAAAAAAAGTGACTAAAATGTACAGAGGAGAAATATATCCATCATATAACATAACATATATACATTTAATTTAAAGAAATAAGAAAAGAGGACTTAAACCTTTTAAACATAACGAACACATACACCTGGTTTGAGAACATCTGAAAGTGTCCAATTTAAATGTCCAATTTAAGGCCCTTTAGGAACCCTGATATTGCTAGGCCCTCTCGTGTATTTTGGATATTTAAACGTTTGCCAACCAAATCAATAGAAAAGCATAAATGAGTCCCTCAAAGGACCCAAAAAGGAATTTATCCTGTTAACCAATTGTACACAACTCAAAAGAAGATGTTTTGCTGTTTCCTTCTCGGAATGGCAAAATCTACATAGACAGTCCACCATACTTAAAAGATTTCTTTTGAGTAGTATATCCTTACTCGGAAGAAGGTTCCATTGCAGCCGTAACAACAAGCCGCGATATCATCGGTTTGGGAAGAGAGAAAGAAATTTGCAGAGGGATCCTCTTTTCTTGTGCTCATGCGAGAGATGAGACATAGATTTAGAAGAGTGCAGAGATCCAATCCTCATCTAGCAGCCTCTTTTTTGTTATCATAGGGTTGCTGATTAAGGTTTCCAGGTTTGAATCTGTTTTGGAGGATCTTCCCGCAGACAGTGGCAATTGTTAATTGGAAACCAGAGAAATGTATGTTCTTTCCTATCCACTCATACAGAGTATTTAGGGTAGGGTCCTTAATTTTGTCATATAGCAGGAGCATCTTCCATTGAACTCGGCCCATATAGAGGTATATTCCAATTCAAACCGAATTGCAATTAAAGGTACTGCATTGGGGAGGCCAAGGATCCGTCTCCAGATTTCGCCTTCTATCTGGTTCAATGTATGCATTACTGCTTCAGAACACAGTTCCAAACCGTAACCCAATTTAGGAACCACTTTCCCTTCAAAGAACATGAGCGCAGGCTTTATCGAAATTTTTTAATTTTGCAGTCAATTTTCAACATTTGAGTTCCCATTCGTTTGGCTTTATGTGCTAAAATTTCCAACTGTGCTCCCAACCCTTTGTATGCACCCACATGGTAACCCAGGTAGGTCACACTGGGGGAGGTGCCCACCCTAGAACCCTCCAAAGACCAGGTTGGACACAATTTCTTGCACTCTCCCTTCGAAATTGCTAGGATTTTGGTTTTAATAGGGTTGATTACTAGGCCATTATCCTTGGCATACTTAGCTAAGGTGGCAAGCAGACGTTGAGTACCACCCTGGTGGAATCAAATAGCAGGAAATCGTCCGCGTAGGCCAGCAAGATGATTTGAGATAAGCCTACTCTTGGGGGAAGAAGCACCTCCTTAATCAGGCACTCATCCACATCGGACAAGTACTGATTAAAGATCCATTGCGCCAATACACAACCCTGTCTCATGCCAGAGTGCGTTTGAAGTCTGGATGACATATCACCCTGCCGGTTAAGCTCGACCTGAATACCAGCGTACCTATAGACGCCTTCAACCAGAGTTAACAGACCCCTTGGGAGGCCCCATAATGCTAATTTGTACCATAGTTTGTTACGGTCAACCGTCAAAGGCTGCAGAGAGGTTGACCGATGCTCCCTCTTCCATGCAGCCTCCCGTTAGGCAGAAACCTGTGCAGTTCACTCTGGGACCACTGCAAAAGATTTAGGACTACAGGTGTTTGGCAGTAAACCCACTTGGTAGCAGTCTGTACCACACAGATTCACTTGGTAGCTGTGGCTGAGCAGTCAGACTTCCCTCAAGAAGAGTTAGGCAGTATCAGAGTATTCACAATAGGTCAAGAGGACACAGTAGAACAAGTAAACACTGACCAAGACTTGGTGTAAAAGAGATATAATTATTTATTTAAAACCACATCTAGAAAAACACACATGCACTAATGGTAAGCAATTCAAAAACACGGACACTAAAAGATATACACTCCCTTAAAAGAATAGTAGACAAGTCTTAAGTAAAGCCCCACTTATTTTCAGACAGCGGTGAGCGCTTAACGTAGATGGCACTCTTAATAGTTTGTTTTTAAAAAGGGAGAGAAAAGCAGAGAACAAATTGAAACAGATCCCAACACTTAGAACACAACAAGGGAGGAAGGCAAAGTAAAACCGTGAAGTTAGAGTTCAAGAGGCCGAATCCACTTTCAAAGGATCCAAACGAAATGTGTCCATGGTCACACGGTTGCAGTGCACAAAGGTCTTGTAAAGGTTCAAAAAGGAGTTGGACCACAGAAAGGGACCAGTTAGAGGGTCAAGGCGGCCAGCCCAGTCCAGAAGGTAAAGGAGTTATTATTACCTTGTAGCAATCTTTAGAAAGGGAGGCCTGGCAGACACGGTACCTTAAAGTGGTGAGAACGCTCCTGCGGGGGCAGTTGTTCCTGGCAGCGGGTGCAAGTCGGTGCTTCGTCCAGGGGAAGAGAGGATCTCGTCGTGGAGGAAGACAGGAGTCTGTTGCACTGCCAGGGAAGAAACCAGCCGCGGAGTTTCTCAGGTACAAGGAGCGGTCCGGTGATTCACGGTTCAGTGGTGAGTGGCTATCCGGCTGCCGGGGTGCTTGGCATGGGCAGTTCGACCACAAACCGGGCTGGGGTGCGAAGAAAGAAAGGAAAACTGGTTGTGCCCACCAGTCAGGGGAAGAAGCGTCTCCAGCCGGGAGATCTTCTCTGTCGTCGGGAACTGGTGAGTCGGTTCTGCAGGGCTCCACCGGTGGTGGTGTCGTGGTAGGTCGGCTCAGCTTCTCCCTCGTTGGATTCTCAGGTCCTGTGGCGACTTCTGAAGTTCCAGTCCCCAAAGCCCTGCTTTTATGCAGCAAACCCCCATTCACTCAGCCTAGCTGTCACTCAAACATGCTAAGTGGTGAGGCCGGCCGGCTCACCACTTGGGCCAATCACACAAGAGTGCGACCCGAGTTACCAGGTTAACTCAGTCCAGGGTGCCTAAACCCCCTCCCACACCCCCTGTGGTACCCAGACAGAGTGGCACCACTTTTGGAGGCTTCTGTGGAGAAGCCCGCCAAAAAGTGGAACAAAGGGCTCGACTTGGGTTGGAGTCACAGAAGAGAACACAAACGCCATTTTAAAATCGAGTCGTGGCAAAAAATACCAACCGGTGAATTAATATTAATTAAATAAACCAGCGGTATGTTCGAGGCTATGAGAATTAAATAATTACAGTTGGTAGCCTCGAACAATGGGAAAATCCCATAGGAAAATATTTGCGGTCGAATATAAAAAGTAGTTTCCACTGCCACCAGCCAAAACTCGATCAGGGGGGACGGAGACGTGCCCCCTCGACTAACAGACCCCGGGGCAATCGAATTGCCCCGACCAGTACGTCCACAATATGATGGTTTGTACTGGTTTCTGTTCATAATTTGGGACTAGTAAAGCCAATGGTGACTTTACATGCCCGGGAGACAGTAGTCAGTCCCAGGGTATGGAGTCTATGGTGGGGTGTCACTATGACACCCCTGTGTTACTGCACGGAGGGTGCTGTGTAACACACATAGGAAAACACATGAGACCCTATGGAGTAAAGGACCCCATAGCCCATAAAACACATTACCAGTCAAAGGAATACCATTAATCATGTCCAAGAGTGGGAGGAAAAGAGTCTCGCTCTTGGCAGGAGGAAAAAAACAAACTGCAGAAATTCAGAAAAGTTGCTGGGGGACTCACTAGGTTAGGAAATTCAGCCTAAAGAGAGAATTCTCCCTATCACCTCCTGAATGCATTTTACACCTAGTCTATTTGATTGACAAGTGGCCCTTACGGAAGCCAGTCTGGAAAATACTTAACGGATGGAAGCGTTTTTCCCAATCTGAAAGATGTGACAGCAGGAAGGCTGAAAAGATGTTAGTCAGCATCAATCAAAGAAATTGGTTGATAGTTCTTAGGCTCCGACCTGCTCCCACACTTGAAGATTGGGATAACATATCCAAGAAGGCGGGGTGCAAATCCCAGTGATCAAGATGTCTTTAAGTTCATAATAAAGGAGATTGGCCTACAGATTAGGATCTGACTTGAAGGTATTGTTAGTGAGGCCGTTAGGTCCCGGTGACCGCAACCTTTTACACTTCAGAATCGGTTCCCTAATTATATCATTCTCCAGAGTAGGCTCCCACAGGTCACTCGAACCATATGCAGAATAATCATATAATTCACCCCCTTGGAGGATCGGGTTAGGCCGGAACCCATCACCATAGAATGCTAACCACTCTTTCTTTCAATTGTGAAATGATTATTATCTTGGTCATTCACAATTGTCGAAAAGGCCCCCAAATTAGCCCTGATTAATATTTGCAACACAGATTCTGCATCCCACTGTAGGAGTCAATGTTTTATAGATTTGCATAGATTTTTATATTTTTGCTTAATCAGTCTAATACTGTTGGTCTGGAGGGTCACATTGTGTAACGCTCACCTGATTCCCACGGAGGCACTGACCCAAACTGGACTGCTACAGTTGCTTCTATGACTATGATGAGGCGTAGAACTCGGAAGACGCTCTGGGCAGGACCTCCGAATATTGACTGTCTGGCTTGTAAGGTGAGTTTTCTGCAGGTGGAAGAAAAAGGGGTAATTACAAGCTGGTTGGATAAGTTCTCCCACCAATCTTCTGCTTTTCCCACTTCTTGGTTCTCGACTGGTCTCCACGAACTCTCACCTTTGGTTTAGTAAAGCCGAGCTCTCCATCCTGCTTCTGGTGCAGGGGCGCGTGGAATCCAGTTACGTCACTGGATGATTTCAGTGTTTAGGCTCAGTGTCCTTTTCTGGCTTGTAATAGTTCTTCAGGTGGCGAGGAGCTGTTGGCGATACCACCACTGCTGTGCAAGAAGAGGCTCGTGAGTATAGAAGATCTGAGGCCGCTTCTGAAGGAGCACCCTTTTATAATGTCCTTTTCTGTCTTTCAGGTGCCGAGATGCTGTGGGTGATGCCGCTGATGTTGCACGTGCGGTGGCACGTAAGTATAACTGAATTGTGGCCGTGTTCAAATGGGCGCCTCTGATAATGTCTTTTCCTTCCTTTCAGTTGCCGAAATGCTGAGGGCGATGCTGCCGCTGCTGCGCGTGAAGAAGCGCGTAAGTATTACTGAATTGTGGCCACTTCAAAATGGGCACCTCTAATAATGTCTTTTGTCTTCCAGGTGCTGGGATGCTGCCGAAGCGAAGGCCGCGGTGAACTCTGGTGTGATCACGGATGGATAAGGTAAGCGAGCGCAGCTGCGAGCGTGTTGCCCGTTTTCTAACCTTATGTCTTTATTTGCAGGTTGTCGGAGACTGGACTCTTGTGGCTGAATTCTGGTGAGTAGATGTTCCTGTGCCTTTTCTTCATCCACAGGTTGCTGCTCGAGAAGCTGAGGGTGTGTCTGGACCTGGAATGCAGGAGCCGACTCGGTGAGCGTCCTGCTGCTGTTGCAGGATAACGCGAATCATGTGAATTCTATCGGGCGTGGTTTAAGTAGTGGAGAAGTGCTTTGGTGCATATTCTTCCTCCAGCCTCACCCAGGTAAGAAAAGAGTTCCAGTGTCAGAGGATTAGCATCAGCCCCACCCAGGTAAGAAAAGAGTTCCTGTAACAGAGGATTGGTCCCTCCCAGCCAGTGGCTGGGACTTCACCCAGCTTGGATTGTTCTAGGTGAGTATGCAGCATGGTCTGCCACAGGTAAGTCCACCCAATCACTACTGCACACTTTAAGAATATGAGCCCGGTGCCCATGGCGCCGGGACTGTGGTTCCTTATGAGCCTGGCGCCAGAGGCGCCAGGACATGGTCCAAAGGGCCCCTGTAGGGGTCTGCTGGAACCGGGGGTGTGGATGATGAGCCTGCTTCCGGGGACGCTGGGCCAGTCTTGGCTCCTTAGGAGTAGCGCTCATGACACATTGGTTTCTGAGATTTTAATTCTTCTGATCTCCTTTCTCATAAGAATTTTAGCAAGGGCCAATTCCTGATTGTAACAATGAGTATGCTGAGGTTTAGATGCAGTTCTATTAGGTCGTAATGCAATGTCCGTAATTCGCATAATTGATCAGGGGCGTGGTCCCAAAAGCATGAAAGTTGTTTAACTTTCATTCCATAGTGGATTTATTCAACTGGTCCCTCAGGTTTTGATTTAGAGTGTGAATGTTTTTTGGGGTCCATCTAACAGCATTACCCGAGTTACTTACAAACTTGTAGGTGAGGGATAGGTTTCCTGATGGTAAACACCAGATTAAAATGGGCAGTTAATATGGCATGGTCACTCCATTCATTGTAGGCAACCTTAAATGCAGTGCGTCTATTCCTTAAGATGTCATCAAGGAAGATGTAGTCCAGCAAAGAACTATCACTGCGCCGGCAGGTGTGCAAGGCCGTTTCCCCCAGTTGTTGTTTATCGGAGCCCACCAGAGGTAAAAGTCCCATGTTCCCCAATCCCACATACCAAAAGAGACCCCGTTGTTTTTTCTAGGATATACCCGCCAAATCCAATTCCAATTTACAAATTTCCCATGGGGGGTATTCAAATTGACAATCCACATTCAGGTCTCCTGCAACCAAGATTCAACCATTCTTATTATCAAGGGCCCATGCAGTTATTACACGGCAAACCATTGCCACAAATACATCCACTGAGGACATTCCAATGTGCCAATAGATGTTAATAATGAGTAGCCTCAATACGCCGTCTCCAGTTATAAGATCAACCCCCAACGCTCCAAAGGGCAGGCCCAACAAAATGGTTCCACCAAAACCCAAACCGTTTGCCACTGCCGTCGGGAGACTGCCAGAGGGCCTCCCCTCCCTCTCCCCAGATGGCCACCTAATCATAGATCCGATAGCCATCCAAACAGGGGGTCAAGGTCATCCAAGTCTCCTGGAGATGCACAACATTAGCTTTTCTCAACTCTTCCAAACAGGCAGGATTGCACAATAGATGTTGATTTCCTCTAGTATTCCAGGATTTAAAAATTAGGTCGATTTTACTAGGCAGGATTGAAGATGGAGAAACCTGCTTATGGCACAGGTTTTTACCACAAGGTTGAGATAATTGCAGCCCAATCGATATCAGTGCCGCGTTTCTTTGCAGAATTACCTATTTGAACCTGCCCCTCATTACCTAGCAAAAGACCAGAAGGGCCATTCATCTTGTGTGAAGCGGGTAAGGCTCAAAGATCACATACTCCAAGGACAATCTCGATTCAATTTCAAAGCCCAGGTTCTTAAGTGGGCCACTCTGAGAGAGAATACGTTCCTTATCTAAGGGTGACTCCAAGTATAGGAGACTTTTTTTTCCTTTTTATTAGTTTACAGTTTATTAAAACCTTTACAAAAAGACATTTTTGATTAAATCAACATATAACATTACATTGCCATTACACAAAATCCATTGGTTTTTCTTAATACCATATCTATGACATTTACATTACTTCACAGACTATGCCTTTACCTTTATTCATACCAAATCATTACCTTTCTAATCTATTTTACATACATTTTTTAAAAATGCTAAAACTCTTAGCCTCAGAGACATTGATTCACCATGCAGCATCCTTAGCCACAGAAGATCTCTCAATACACAATCCTTCTTTACAAATTCTCCAAAGTACCTTATTCTGGCAAATCAAAGTTCTGGAAATTCTATCATTAAATAGACTAAAGATTCTATCTCGGCAGGATCTTTACATAATCTGCACATTCCATTTTCAATGTCGTTTTGTAACCGTAAACATTTTATTTAATTTGAGTAGAGGACATTCATTCTGAATCTCATGAAACCTATTTTCATCTTCTTACACAGAGATTTCTTTAGATAGGATTCTAATTCTCCTGGGTTTTTTTCTGGCGATAATATATGTGCATACATTCTTGATTTAGAAATTACAATTAGTTTTTTTTCCCAATCCATTCCCTTAAGTATTGTCTTCACCTTATCCGGGTTAGTTTTCATCATTTACATTGACACACATGTTTCTTCCAAAATTATTTCACAATCCACCCTTAAGTTCTTTATATACCTCACCACATCATTTGCTCCCAGTTGTTGATGGTGTTCCCTCTTTTGAGTAATCACATTTGCACAAGACCTAATTTCTTCCACTGAATTAAGTTTACAATAGATTTTAGGCCAACCTCATACCCAATTACCTCCAAAGGTACGCATTTGGGCAAGAAGTACAGTATGGATCTCCATATCCTACTTTCAACAGATCTATATTCCGGCTCCAGAGTTTTCGGCCAGAATTCAAGCCCATACAATATGGTCAGGATTAATTTACTTCTATAGAATTCTCTGCACGGTTCTAAAGAGAATCTTCCGTATTTACAATCAACCTGCTTCATCTGATTTAACATTCCATTTACTTTCGATTGCAGGTAGTTAACCAAAAAGGTTTTCTTATACTTTGCCACTATAGGATAACCCAAAAAGTGGAAATTCTCTTTCACTGCCAATTCATTATTTTCCCAATTCCATACACATTTACGCATTTATTTTCTCTTGTCCTCCTTTAGTTATCTTGATTATGACTGTTTTGGATGGATTGAGTTTTAATTCCATCCCTGTCATATAGTTACTGAAGGCTTTTCTTAGTCTTTGGAGTCCCGCCTGCGTGGCATCTATGAGAAGAAAATCAGCATATCCTGCCCAATTTACTTTGAGTTTCCCAATTTTAGGTGACACAAGAATATTTACATTGAGCACCCTACCTACACCAGACTCATACAAATTGTAGAGCGTTGGTCCCAGTATACACCCTTGTCGAATTCCCTTGTCAGTTAAACACTCTTTTGATAATACACCATGTGAGTTCAGTCTAACTTGAATTTTAGAATCATTATGTAAGAAGATTATCATACTCAATAGACCTTTCCGGATTCCATAACTGTCCAGTTTCTGCCAAAGAATGTTCCTACTTACAGAATCAAACGCTTTAGTAAGGTCCATTGATGCCACATAAATTGTAGAGTTACTCGATGTCCACGCATAGACCCCCACAATCCGTCCCTATTCCTTTTCTGAATCCTATTTGTCTAAAATCAAGGATGTTATTTTTTTCACTCCATTCATTTATGCTACCAAATACCAAATAGGCAAAACATTTTGAGTCAGCATCCATCATACTGATAGTTCTATAATTTGATGGTACGAATTGTGATTCCCTCTTAAAAATAGGTACCATATATGATCTTTTCGATGTCTCTGGAATGGTATGTGTCTCAATAATATCTTTTAATTCCACACATAATATCTTACCCCATAATAATGGTGAGTGTTTTAATACTTCATTCGTCAATTTATTAGGGCCTGCTGCCCTTCATGGATTAGCCTTCTTAATTTTTGCCTCAATCTGTTCCAACGGTATCTCCAATTCCCATTCCACTGCTTCGTAGAAATGTGTTCTCTTTTCCTTAGTAGTGAAGTTTTATCTAATATATTGCAACCAAGTGTTCTCAGATATCGAGTTACTCATACACATCAAAATATCTTCTTCAGTTTTGTTTATTAGATCCCAGAAAGCCCTTGAATTTTTGTCTTGAATGCTCTCTAACATTTTTTCACCATCTACCTGAAGCATTCTCCAATGTTTATACTTTAACCAATTTTTGTACTTTTGCTTCTGTAACCTAATGGCTTCCCCCTTATCCGTACTTGTATCTTTAGACCTAGAAATTTTCCTTATCTCCCTTCTCAGGGCATTTTTTTTCTCTCGTATTTCTGCACTGAATACATGTGTATTCTTCTTATTCTTATTTGTTTCAACTTATTATTCACACTCTCTACTGAACCCTCTACCCTTTATTCAACCTATTCAGGGAATCCCTTCACTGAGTATCGCTCTACTTTGTCTTCTAACGTACATGCTTCAAATTCACTTAGCATGAACGTATTAAAATTACTCACTTTTTTATTCGTCCACCTAACTCTGTTGCCTCTTATATTAATACTTAGGTTCTTAAAGTTCATGTCGACCTTTATGACATCCTTGTCCCTATTCATAAAGTCACAAAACATTCTAATTCCAGTAATAACATCGGATGGTACATATGATTCTTTAACTTGAAATCTCCTTATGCTTTGGAAAACTTTAGTGGTCGTGAATATGAAATACATGTTTGAATAGGAGCCTCTTGCTGCCCACGTTGGGTTGTCATTTTCTAACCGCCTCAAGCACCAACCTGAGGCCCAATTCAACCACATCCCCCCTCCACTTTCTTTCTCTTCCCCTTAGCAACATGATCATAATTAGACATAAAGCAATCCTTTCTATCCAGTTTATCTAAATTACAGCTTGCATTTAGATCCCCGGCCAAGATTACTCCAGCCGCCTCGTTTCGAATTAACCATTCCTCTAATTTCCGATTTAGATTCTCTAAGACTTTATCCAGGTTCACCTCTGTAGACTTATGTACATTAATCAACAGGAGAGCACCCCTTTCAGCCCCCTCCTTTCACTTTCCATCCCGTACTCTAAACCCTTTCCCATCTTTATCCAAAGTAGTTAACCCTCCCTTGGGTCTCCCCGGTTTTTCCTGGATTGCGCATAAACTGTCCGAATCATTTCCATCCCATGTAAGTTTGTCTGTGGACCATGTTTCTTGGATGAACAATACATCATTTCTTTTTAATTCTGCACAAATTCTACTATTTTCTAGTAAGTGTTTATGCCCCCTAGAATTCCAGCTTAGTAGATTAAATATCCCCGTTGATCTAAAGAGGTTGACACAAAGCTCTTAATTGCACAATAGATTCTTACAATACCTCAGCCAAATGTCTTAGCTTTAAGTCTTCCCTTACATTTAGTTTTTCTTGACTTTCTTCCTGATTTACTGTCTTTCTCATTGTTCCTTCTTTCTTCTTTTCCCTTTCCTTCTCTCTCTCCATTTATATTCTCCCAGATTGAGATATCATATCCATATTTGAGACTATCCGCTTCCTTCATTAGATTTCTCACCAAAGGCGAATATATTACCAATCTTACATAATCATACCTCCACGAGTGGATAAAATCCACCAATTGAATATCCACCGAGGAGATTAGCCTCAATTCTGGGATGAGTTCAAACAACTCCATTATTCTCCTACTATTCAATGAGTCAGTACCCCCCTTCATCAAACAAGTACTGCAGAATCAAACCTGGTGCATCCGGCTGCTTAGGTGTTCTAAATTTCCAGACATTTGCCGCTTTCCTCCCCTCTCCCTCCAGAATTGTTGTCGCTCGCCTTATGATCTTTTACATCTTTCCATATTTCTTTTCTCTTCTCCTCCCTTTCTGTAATCACTAGATCTCTCTTCCTGTCCACAATTCCCCCTTCTCAATTCTAACCATTCCTTTCAACTCTTGAGGCTCTCCCCACTTCTTTTCCTTAAGAATTTCCCTTACTATGTTCCTAACATTTTCTTCTGATTACATATGTCCTCCATTATTTTCTTCATACACACGGACAGCCTTAATCGTTCCTTCATTTTCCCTCCCTTGCTCATTTTAACACCCCTCCCCTTGTACCACAGAATTTCCTCCACTTTATCTTCCTCCTCTTCTATCCCCCAAACACTCTCCCCACTTAATCTCTGCGGGATAGGGTGTGGCCTAGGTTGTTTTACCAGTATGTGTGCTGGGTGTTTAAATATTTCAAATAGGTGTTGCCCTTCTCTTATTTTCTACCAATGTTTCAGGTTTTTTCAGCTTCAGTACATCCTTCAATCTTATGTCTGGATTACTATAATCCATTTGCTTTGTCCTTTTTCGACTGCCGTGTCTCGACGCGTTGAACAATCAACAATCGAAGGACAAGAAGAACCGTCGGACGAAGAAACTCGACGGATTCCCTCGGCCTTGGGAGGCCCAACAGGCCTAGGTCCTTACAGTAGGGAGAGTGGGGGGCGGTCATATCGCAATGTATTTCTCCTCCCCTTGCCTTTGTTGCCCTGCTGCCTGCCCCAACCATGGATAGGACACCTTTCAAATTTTGCCTATCCTGTAACAAAAAAATTCTTTGGATTGATAAGCACAAGGTGTGTAACCTGTGTCTTAATCGGGACCACGACGAAGGGCACTGTCTGGCTTCAAAGCTCTTTCGACCCAAGACCCTTAAAGATCGTAGGACAAAACGCTGGGCCCATCACGCTATGCAGGCCGAGGCTGCCATGGATGTGGAGGGAGCCTCCAGTGGCGGCAGTGACGTCCTTTCGGACAACAAGGGTAACTGGGAACTTCCACATTCCCCAGTGCTAGCCCCCGACCCTGCAACACAGGCCGACGGCTCTGTTGTGGTGACTACACCCGTCGGCAAGAGCACCCAATCTCCCCACACTAAACACATACCCCGCGATGTGTCAAGCGCACCCCGAGATTCGGCGTCTAGGGGCAGATCTGCGGATTCGCTGTCCTCTGGGTCCTCCTAGAGTCGTTCGCCTCATGACAGGCCCCAAAAGACTAAAGACACCGCCCATAAATCCAAGTCTACCGAGCGCCGAACGTCAAAAGACGCGGCGCAACACCAGCCCGAACATCGAAGGCCCTTTCCAATACTGAAACTCGACCTGTGTCGTCGAAGACTTCTCCAAGTTTGAAAAAATCCTCCTCTAAGAGCTTTGATCATAGGGATAAACAAAAAGACAAGGATAAGTCCCATAAGGACAAGGATAAGTCCCACAAGGACAAACCTCAGAGTGAAAGGCTTACCCCTGACACAGATACCTTAAAGGATGTTGAAGATACCCTACAGAAGGATAGTGAGGGCACTTTAAGTGAAGCCCTACATAATAAAGGCCTGCCTACATCTGCTGTTCCTTGACCAGGCATTATTCCCAGTTCAGCCAACTGGTCAGCTCAGGACATAGAGTCATAGAGTAATGTCCAGAATGACCTTCTTTGCTGACTTTTTGAAGAGCACCCTCAAGCCTTTCAGAGATTACAAAATACACCTCCCACTGATCAGGCTACCACTTCTCAGCCCCGTCAATCATCCCAGCCATCAGGGAAAAATTCTCTCATCTCTTCTCATCCTTATGATACGACTACTGCCAAAGGGGATAATATGATGACGATGAGGCAGAGGTTTATGCTATGGACTCCCCAGTTCCACAGGATTCACTGTTACCGGATTCCCTTGTGGATAATCAACCCATGTTTAATGACATTTTGGTCAAAGCAGCTGAGGACTTCGTCATTGAGACTCAAGAGACTCAGCAAGACAAAGATTTTGTCGAGAACATCCTGTGGGACAAGAAGGCTGCCACCCAGTTTAAGCAATTTTAAAGTCTGTCCCAACGAGGATCCAACCTTCTCTGGAAACACCCAATCAAACAAGCGCAGTTAACCCAAGATTAGTAAATTTCTTCTGCCCGGCTCCATCTGACCCTTTATATATAAGAGGACAGCTTAAGCCAGACTCCCTGGTGGTCACAACAACCAGAAAGAGAGCTGGTACACCCTTGGCCTCCCCCGAAGCTCCACCAGACAAAGAGAGCAAAAAACTCTACGCCATGGGTAGGAAGGTGGCTACTTCTGCAGCTTACCAAGCAAGAATCGTTAACAATTCCACACTATTGGCAAGCTACGATTGTACTAAATGCGACAAGGTCACTGCCCTAGCTGATGCTGCTCCTGAACCTCTGAAATCCAAACTTACCCTTGTCACAGCCGTAGACACAGCCACTGCCAGCAGCCTGCTTAAGAACAACCTGGACGTGGCGGATAATGCCGGCCGTGTTATCGCAGAAGGCACTATCCTTAAGCGCCATGCCTGGCTGCGACAATCCGGTTTTAAAATAGAGACTCAGGCAGCCTTGCTCAATATGCCAATAGAACCTAACATGTTATTTGGCAAAGCAGTGGAGGATGCTTTAAAGTCAGCCATGGACGAGTATGAGACACTGAAGTCCCTTGGTCAACTCACTAATAAACAGACCGGACAAAGCGGTGGAAACAATTTTCGCTGCTTTCGCAGACAAAATCAAAGAGGCTCCAGTTACAGCCAAAACCTGAATACATCTTGGAATTACAACCAATGCCAAGCGTCCCAATGTTATCCTAGAGGCCAGTGCAGAGGTTGCGGCCGCGGGAGACCCTCCACTGGCATAGGTGGAGGAACGACTCCCAAACAATGACGCCCCGCTACAGGTCCCCTCCCATGCCTCTCCAGTCGGGGGACGGATTTCAAACTTCACCCATGCATGGGAGGGCATAACCATGGACAAGTGGGTATTATCGACAGTAGCAGGAGGTTATTGCGTGGAGCTCCTAGAATCACCAGCGAACCTCCCCCTGGCTCCAAAGGAAAACGTCGAGAGGAACAGCTCATCTTGATAGAGGAAGTCAACACGCTACTCCTCAAAGAGGCCTTCGAGATCGTGCCGTCCAACAAGGTAAACAAGGGTATCTATTCACCATACTTCCTTGTACCCTAGAAAGATCTAACAATGCGCCCAGTATTAGGCTTGCGCTCTGCGAACAAATATGTAAAACCACAAAATGTCTGCATGACTACGCTACAAGAAGTAATCCCTCTTGCTAAAGCGGGGGGTGACTACATGGCAACATTAGATATGAAAGATGCTTATTTTCATATTTCAATGTTCCCAGCGCACAGAAGACTCTTGCGGTTCAAAGTAGCGAACCAGCACTGCCAATTCAAGGTGCTACCCTTCGGAATAGCCTCTGCTCCAAGGGTATTCACCAAAGTACTGGCGGTGGTGGTGGTGCACCGTCGCATGGAGGCAAACCCAGTGTACGCCTACCTGGACGACTGGCTGATAACAGGAGAAACTCCCCATCTTTGCAAACTAAACTCTCAAGGAACCATAAATCTCCATCAATTGGGCTTCTCGATAAACGAGAAAAAGTCAAGTCTTGTACCAAGTACATCGAAACAGTTCCCAGGAGCTGTATTAGATACCCAAATAGGCTTAGCCTTTCAGTACATGGAAAGAGTGCTAAACATGCTTCGGCAAATACACCAGTATCAAGCTGGTCACCAGATAAAGATAAGCGTACACAAAGCAATGCGATTACTAGGCATGATGGCATCATGCATTTATCTAGTCCCACACGCACGTCTGCGAATGCGAACAATGCAGGAGTGGTTGGCGAAACAATGGTCTCAGGCAAGTGGTCAGTGGGACGATCTAGTGGTTGTTTCGCCAACACTGGTACAAAACCTACGCTGGTGGTGGAAAGAAAATCTGTTAAAGGGGAAACCCCTTCCACGATCTGGAGGCGCAAGCGGTTGTCACAACAGACACGTCACTTTCCGGGTGGGGGGGCACATTACCTTCACCACACAGCACACGGTCTGCGGACACAGGTCACTGCACAGAACCATAACAACCTACTCGAACTATTAGCAGTACTCGAAGCACTTCATGCGTTTGAGATGTAAGCACAACTGCCATGTTCTATATCAACAAAAGGGGGCACACACTCTCCAAATCTATGGAGGTGGGCACTCAAACGGGGGCATCCCTATCCTCCCAACACGTTCCAGGGGTACTCAACACTCTAGCAGACTCTCTGAGCAGAGATCCCCTACCAGAGGAACATGAGTGGCAACTACACTCAAGCGTTGTAGACCACATCTTCTCTCAATGGGGTTATACCACACTACACAGAGAACAGATGTCGTTCATCGTAGTTGCTCCTATGTGGGTGAGACAACCATGGTATCCACATCTGCGCAAACTGGCGATGTGTGATCCCATCAAGCTCCCGTACCTAACCACCCTGTTAACACAACACGGAGGAACAACGGTACCCCCTCAGCCACACTCAATGAACTTGGCAGCATGAATCCTGAAGTCATAGAATTCGGACACCTTAATCTACATCAGCGGTGTATGGATATCCTCAATGAGCCAAGAAAACCTAACACTAGACACTTATTTCGACAAGTGGAAGAGATTTGTAATTTGGTGCCAGTCCAAACAAATAAACCCCATTGAATGTACTCCTTCACACATTCTCCGCTATATGCTCCACTTGTTAGACTCATGGTTAGTGTTCAACTCAATAAAGGTCCACCTGGCGGCTTTATCATCTTATACCACCTCTCAAACCAAGGTATCATGGTGGAAAGTTCCATCTATTAAAGCGTTCATGGAGTGAGTCAAAAGACTCCACCCTGGCGTGGCCAGCAAGCACACAATGAGGACGTGATTCTTCGGTTCTCCATGGCCGCCAGCAATATCCTGTGCATATCCTGAGCAAAATAACCTTACCACGTGTGGAAAAAGACGTTTCCAAGCAGCAGAAACCTGAGGTGCCAACTAGCAGCAGCGGGGATCGAAACCGATGCACAGAACCGGAGATATCGGCAGCGGAAAGTAGAGGTGGCCGGCACCGGGCTTCAACCAAGATGGCCGCCGCATTCGTGACACAGAGAAAAACAGTGTGAAGCGACTGTAGCTATGCCACAACATCCTCCCGCCAAGCCAGCCCGCCGACCCAGCACTGCCGGTGGGACGCAGGTGACGGCTGTCACCACGAACTGCTGTGGCCCCTGAGCGAGGCAGACCCTACAGTGCACTGAGGCGGGGAGGCGCAAGGTGATTCCCCGCTCGGTGGCCTGACGGTATAATGCCGGCCCGTAACACTGGCCAAAGCCGCTTCCAGTGTTGGGACGGACCACCCGCAAAAAAGGACGGGTCCAGACTACCCAAAGGTACTATCCTATCTGTGACCCCCACCGCCTGTTTCCAGAGTGAGCGGTGGTGGCGCGCCTGCCTCAACAACCGCCGAACAAACTCCTGATAACAAGGACAATATTCGCACCAATACAACACTACGCTGCCCATAAATTGCGCCCCGGGGTAACAACTCAACCAAAGGGCAATAGATGCATGACAGGAGCTGAAAATCTGCCATGAACCTAAAACCAACGCGCGTAATGACTCACTAGACTCCCCTGCTCGACCCCAGGGAGAAAGGAGAAACGATTGCAATACTGGTACAACACGCGCAGGCAACCAACATCCCTGGAAGCGAGGTGATCTTCAGGACTCCTCATTTACACCTATACTGGCCGAATCTGTAAACGCTGCTGCATTCAAAACACAAACCACGCTGCAAGCATATAAGTCAGCGGATTCAAGGAGGGAGCGCCCCAAGCGCGCACACTAGGCCCCATACAACGTGGCTGATTCACACTAGGAGATCCGTGAAGCGCAATGAAATTTAGAAGAAAAGACCTCCTGCACAACAGACGCAGCAGTCATCTGGCACACTCCACAAGGGGACATTGTCAGGCCCTGCGCCATATACCTAACTCCGAAGCCGTAACACTACTGACGCACGGCAAGCCATCAAACGTGGCGATTGCCTGCTGCTGCGAAAGAGATTCACGCGCACTCCCCCGCATGACTGTATCCATGTTTCCATGAGCTATATCTTTAAAAAAAAAAAAAAAATGCTGGACGGCGACGAGCAGTTCAATATCTATCGCTCGTGATCAAGAACGTGCTATTATCCTGTAGCCACAGTACTGCACTTGCATGCCTGGCAGAAGGCCATAACCAGTAACAACCTGCGCTTTCTCAGAAGAACCAGCAACCGGTGCAAGGGCAAAAATGCCACAAGGAAATAGCAGGATTTGCTTACTGGAGGCATGCATAGCCTGCAGCCTCGGCAGGGACCAGCGGAGAACTCAGAACCTGAATACACATCGACAAGCTGCCTCCCCAGCAATACGTGCGCTCCCATCCAGAGAGACTTATATACAGAGCCCTATACCTGGCAAAGGCTCAGGCTCATGAGTTGACGTGTTGCACCCCACTACTACTACACATATAGATACACGGGCAGATGCCGGTCCTGCGACTCAGAGCTGAACGAGCACAGCAAATGACACCTGCACATACCATGGGCAAAGACAAACTAAAGAAACACTCCATGCAGAGCATGATAGACCAGTTTACGATGCAACCTGTGCAAAATCGTGAGGAACCCATCCCAGAAAATAATGTCGGTACCATCAAAAACGCTCTGTCTTTGACGGATGTCATGGCTGCCATGGCGGACTTGCGTGCCTGCATGGAGCAGAAGATGGACGGTATAAGCATGGACGTCTTGCTCCTTCGTCACGATCTGCAAAAACTGTCGACCAGGACTGGAGAGGCGGAGCAACGCATCTCGGATGCAGAAGACGGAATACGGGGGCTACACCAGCAACTGGAGGACGTTAAATCAAAGCTTACAACAATGGAAGACAGAGTGGACGAGGGGTAAGGGTGCTCGAGACGCAATAATGTCAGGATTCTGGGCTTGCCGGAAAATGCAGAAGGCCTGAGTATGGAACTCTTCCTAGAACAATGGATCACGGACATGTTTGAACCAGACTCCTTCTCGAAATTCTTTTCCATACAGCGAGCCCACCGAATGTCAACGGGCAAACCAATACCTGGTGCCCCACCACGTACTGTAATTGCGAAGCTCAACAACTACAGAGACTGGGAAGCACTATTACAGAGAGCACGCGCCAAAGGCACAATGACCTACAACGGCCCCAAAATAGCCTTCTTCCCGGATTACACAAGGGAAGTTAAAAAAGCTAGACAATCCTTCGATCAACTCAAGCGACAGCTGCAATCGCTCAACGTCAAATACGGTCTGCTGTTCCCGGGCTCAACGAAAGATTTACCACAAAGGCACGACAGTCTACTTCACCTACCCCAAAGAAGCATGGAAGTGGGCAGAACTCCACATAGAAGGGGACTGGAGGGCCATGCGCAACAATAGAGGTGGGAACCAACGAACCTGCCCAGACCGCAGACTAACCGCAGCAGCCACCGGCCGCGGACCCACCCGAGGAGGTGAGGGACTGAGAGTGGAGCCCACCTGGGTGCTTTACCACCAGTCCCCCTCTCTCTCTGATGTATACAGGGGTGGAAACATCATGTATTGGATGCTATTCACACTTGTCATGGTTGCCAATAGGAAAGCTAGGCGGCCAGGGAAGGGACCGCCTCTCAGAGAGTTTGTAGTGGGAATTGTAGTGTTTTTGTTCTAGTTGGAAGCGAGTAGTAGCTTGCTCCAGACTAACGTTCGGGCGACAGATGCTTCGAGTTGGAACGAAGTGTCGGGTGGAGGGTGGGAAGTTTGTTTTGGTTCAAGTTACAGCATGCTTGTTGCAGGTTGGAGGAAAGTCCGAGTTCTTTGGGACAGACATGGATTCGGGAAATAGCTATCGGATACTTTTCGGGAATAACCCGACAGCACAAATACACTAAGCGACATCGAACCTATACCAACAAGCCCAACACTCATTTACACCTGCACCCACCCGATGGCTTTACATGACGAAGAGCCCTGGGCCCTGAAGCTCCTGACCTGGAACGTTAACAGGCTGGGAAACAGCCTTAAGAGGAGACTGGTAATACAGCTCCTTAAACAGACATGCTCTGGATGTGGTCTTCCTGATTGAAACACCCTGGCGGGCACAAACTGCACTCTTTTCAAAAGCACTAATCATCGTACTGCCATACAGGCTGGTTTTACAATGGGCTCACGTGGGTCCTCATTCTAGTACATAAAAGGCTCTGTCTTAACCTCTCGAAAGTACTGCAGGATATTGGTGGTAGATTCATGTATGTCACAGGCACACTATTGAACAAATCGATCTCCCTAATGCAAACATATTGCTCGAGGCACCTATACCTAGAGTAGGGGTTGTGACAGTAGTGGGAGGGAATACTTTCACTGGCACAGGACTGAACTTGTATCTACAATAGAACAGCCCACAGACAGACTTGGTGTGTCCCATCCTATAAGTTACACATGGCCCACAAGAGAAACCGAGAGTCAGAGTAACAATAGGTGCCAAAGCATTTTCCTTTCTAGTAGAAACAGGAGCCACCGATCCTGTGTTAGGGAAAATTCCCAATGTCTAGTATATCCATGGATGCACAAGGATTTTATTGGGTGACAACCAAGGTTCCTTTTACAGACCGCGTACCCATAACTATAGGCGAACAAGACATGGCTATGCCGTGGTGTTATTTCCACAATACACCAGTTAACATATTGGCCAGAGACTTGATGAGTAAACCAAATATGACAATATAATTTACTGACGAAGGTGTAATATTGTGGTCTCGTGCAGAAGGGATGTGGCCTAGCAGTTCGGGCTGGACTGCCCCTTTTTGGGTGGGGCCAAGCCTGATTTGCATATGGTCTTTACCCTTCTGTAATGGCTTGGCAGGCAAAGAACGGTGGTCTGGAGGGTTGCCCAGAGCAATGCCAGTGGTTAAGATTCATTCTAAACCTTCCAGCCATCACCTCTTTGTTTTTGCTATGTCACCCCGAGTGGGACGGGTATGCCCAGACGTGGGTCCCGTGCCTGCTGGGCCTAGAGACCCAAGCTACTCCTCACTGATGAGCCCCAACAAGGGCTAAACATGTTTGGGGATGCTTGCGGTCTCGTACAGAAGGGATGTGGCCTAGCAGTTCAGGCTGGACTGCCCCTTTTGGGGTGGGGCCAAGCCTGATTTGAATATGGTCTTTCCCCTTCTGTAATGGCTTGGCAGGCGAAGAACGGTGGTCTGGAGGGTTGCCCAGAGCAATGCCAGTAGTTAAGATTCATTCTAAACCTTCCAGCCATCACCTCTTTGTTTTTGATTATACAATTAGGCAGGGCGGAAGGTAAATCCATTGCAGATTTCAGAAGCTTGTCTTGAAGACTATCCAAGAACATGTTCAAATTTAATAGACGGATATCTAGTGAATACAGAAGCACACTTTCAACTTTTAGAGTGAATAAATCTATTAGAGGCACCAGCGAGTATTTGCAATATTTAGCTAATATTATTTTAAGCTGGGAGAGCAATGGCCGCCCTTTGAGATTTAATTGTTCGACCCAAGATTTAATCGAGTTACTCTCAAATATGTGAAAACCCAGATAGATTGTATCTGTAATCAGAGTTATCATTGTATTCGGTATATGCCAACAATATCCTTTGCTCTTGTTCTTTAAACCAAATCTCATTATCACAGTTTTGGTAGGATTTGGGCAAAGATTATGTGCTTTTGCAAATTCCTCAAATAGGTGTAATTTAGTTTGAAGCCCCGCTGGTGTGGGTCAATGATAATATCGTCTGCAAAGGCTAACCATTGCAGATGTAGCAAACCCAATTTGGTGCAAAATAGATTTTTATCACTCCGTACATAATCCAGATCTGCAATGTACAAATTAAAAAGTGGCTGCTAGGTAACAGCCCTGCTTCAGTCCGAGAAAAGTTCTTATTGGGTCTGCGGTTCTTCCATCTGGTGAGATCCTAATCCCATATGACATGTCAGTGTGCAGTTTAACAAACCAATAAATTAGTTCAGATGGAATTCCTAACTTTGCCATTTTAGACCAGAGGATATTTCGAACAACACAATCGAAAGCTGCAGACATGTCTATCGGGGCAGTGTAGACTGGGTTTGCATTCTTGGATTTCGCACCAGCTATAATATGCGCCATGATAGTGGCATTAAGAGTAGTGCTCATCATTTTACTGAATCCCGTTTGGAACTTTGAATATAAGCCATGTTTATCAATATGCTGTTCCAACTCGTGGAGAAGCAGACTTGCAAAGATTTTACCCTCTGTATCTATGGGTAAGATGGGTCGATAATTTCGAGGTAGACAAGGATAACCCTTTTTAAAGATTGGTACAATGTTAGAGGTTACCCAGGATTTAGGAAGAAGTCCTTTATTGATTATCATGTCTAATTTTGATTTAATAATTGTGGACCATAAAATCGTGTCCAACTTGGACACGCAGGGCGGTAGCCCATCTGGCCCTGCAGACTTGGAGTAGGATAATTTACTGATTGCCCATTTTATGTCGTCTATAGACCAATGATATCGACCCACCTCATGGTAACATACTGACGAAATTATTGTGCTAGAAAATTCTTCAGGGAGAGCACATTTCCTCGTGATGTAATCCCTCCAGATGTTCTCAGGTATACAATTGGGCATAAATCACCCTTGTATCGTGCTTACATATGGCTTTAATCAAAGCACAGTTGACATTATTATGGTTCAAAATGTGCGCATGTCTCAGCTTGTTTTTGTATTTAAGCAATACCTGTTTGCGTAATAAATGATAGTTTGAAGTGTATAATTTGTTAGTTCTCAATCTCCTCAGTCCCTTATTTTTTTCTCTTTTAAGCATCTTACAAGTAAAATCCAACTGATGAGGATGAGGAGGAAGTTTGTTATATTTAGAGCACAAATATAGCAATGCTTGATTTATTACTTTTGTGCACATGGCCTCCATGTTAGAAGTCGGCCTGTGCTGGTTCCTTTTACTCTTTATGATTTGTGCTAATACATACTCAACAAATTGTTTACAAAGGCTGGGGTTCCATCGTAAAGATATAGAATCACAGAGGACTTCCTGAAAAACTAGCGAATGATCTATGTCTAACATAAGGCAGTCCATTTTTAGACGTATTGTTAACTGCACATGATTTCCGTACATTATAGGACTAATTAATAAAGGACTGGCTGCGGAAGAGATAGTATGCGATAGGCATATATGATCTATCATAGAGTAGTTAGTACCACAACACCAAGTAAATTGCGGACCTGAGACATTACTTTCGACAATTTCGATGTCCCAATCATGAAAGTATGAGTTCCAGATCAACCCTCTCGTTTTAGCTGAAGATGAGCTATTGTTTAGCTGAGAATGGGCAAAAGACCGGCAATCAGAGTTGAAATCCCCACCAATGATAATTTCACGAGTGCCAATTAGGAGGAAAGATTTTTCAAGCAATTATCCAAATCATTTAACATGGAATCTATCAAACAGGGTTCCAGTATAAGCTTATTAGCAAGATCGGTTCATTATTCTTATTATCCAATGTCAACCGCACACCCAATAGATGAGGTGATTGCCAAACTAGTTGTGATCCGGATTTGATATTATTTATTGCAATTGCTAATCCACCAGAAGGGCGACCACAATTGAGTCTTCTGGCTGGAGAGCAATAGATGGTGAAACCTGTGAGAATAAGGTTATCCTTTTTCATTGTTTCTTGGAGCAATACGATTTTAGGATATTCGAGGATACTTCAAGTGCCGAACCATTTCGATAATTTGTGGAACCCACATGAATTCCACAAAGTGATGTTTAATTCACTGCTTAACAATGGCTATGCTGAACATACTTTGCTTTACTTAATCGGCCAGGCTATGACCATGACCTGACTCCACATGAGCTGGTGACGTGATGTCGAATGCATACGCCCATTTCTCATACTGATGTACAGAATGCTTCTATTGTGTTAGGGAAGGAAATGCATGATTATTTGACAGCTATGACGGAATCTCTTAAATATGTCTCGACGGGGGCAAATGCGGCAAGGGGGCTAAAAAGAACACACATGAAGCTAACAACCCAGTGAACCATGATGTTTAGTCAAAACCATTGTTATTGTATCCAGGTGAATCTTTTTCAAGGAAGTGTCAAAAACCATGCAATTACGGCCTATGTATCGTGGAGGCTGTTAGACCTTTTGCATGAAGGTCAAAGGAAGGCACGCATGGCTCCACCTCTGCGACTTCAAACCCTACAGAAGAGACCACCTGTCTTCTATTACTGACCCAAAACGTGAAGAAGAGGTCTGCAGATCCCAAACAAGATTGATGGCGAGAGCCAATCAGCAACAAGAAGAATAAAAACGGCACCAAGTCTTTTGTTACCCACAAGAACTATTGGCCCAACCTCCCTTAAGGCCACTTGCCTAAAAATAAAGAATGACCCGTTCAAAGTAAAGCTATCCTGTTCTTCTTAGTTTTATCACTCTCAGTGAAAACCTATCCTTTTCTAGGAATCTGGAACATCTGTCTCAGTGTTATTCAATTTAGCAGCTTGCATTGTTTTAGAAAGAAATTCTGCTTCAATTATAACACGATTGTTCCTGTGAATACTTGTTCTTTAAAGAAACCAAAGAAGACACTCTCCTGTTGTGAAGAATGGGATTGTTCAATAAGATTACATATTTGCTTTTAGCACGCACAAGGAATAATACCCCTAGTTATTTGCAAATAGGTAGACGCGTTGGCCATAATGCTCAGAGCAATTGTTTTACATTTTGCAGCCTATATTTTATTATTCTTATGGCTTAAGATAACTGGTCATTTATAAAGTAGCTAGACCAGTAAACAGGAGCATAACTACTGTTACAATCCCACATGAACTGGCACCAGAACAATTCCCTATAGTGAGCGCACAGATTAAAAGATTGAAAAATGTGCTAGATGATTCAAGTTACCTGAGGAAATATATTGATGATTCTGCCCATGTCACCAACAACCTGTGATATCAACACATGCGCAAAGTGGGGAGAGAGAGGTCTGATGTGTGGTTTTGTGCGTTCCCGCATACGCTACACCATGAGTGCCTCCAGGATATTTATGACCACAAAAATACCTGCACACAGAGCACACTGTCTAACACACTTAGCACTTTGCGCAACTTCAAGGGATGTGGGTCACCTTGCGATGGATGACAAAAAAGACATTCCCATATGAGGATAGCTACATAAAACAAAAGGCAATGATGGATGATACTAGAACAAAAATAAAGTGATGCAATATACACTGGCAGTTCTGAATAGAGGAGAGGTTAAAATAATAGACCATATGTTGTAACAGTGCATTAATGCAGCAGGGAAAGGAATACCTGGGGGCTGGAAAAGACCCCAATTGCTAATCTACGGACAGGTGTTTACCTCAGAAGGATGGGTCAAAGGGATGATAGGTTGTTAAGCAAAAGCACAGTACCAGTAGAAGTCGTGCAGAATGCAAATGATACATGCCTCAAAGAATGGACTGAATATTCCAAATTGCTCCTCTGGGTAGAGGATGAAACAGTACCCCTACTGATAATAGCTGTGAGGAATGCCCCTTTATGCTTCAGATATATGGGCATGATAAAAGCAGGGGGAAAATAAATGGTGCAAACACATTTTTTATGTGCCTGGGATGAAAATAGGCACAACTGTATTAATGGACCACTACTGGGCTGTTGGTACAAAAGCCTACATGCAGCTCCCCCCAAACCGGGAGGAGTGTGCTCCTTAGTCGTGATAAGTGCACTGGCTCTAGTAGTATCCCAAAGTAAGGTGCAGATTGGTGTTTTCTCCAAGATGAATGCACAGACCAGAAACAAAGAGATCCCTTACCCTTAAGCGCATAAAAACGGGTAACTCTGATTCAACAAAAATGGCAAATGCGTATGACGAAATACCAGATGAACATACATTGTTCAGTAGAACATAAATGTTCTTTACTTCTTTCTTTACTCCCGGGTTGCAAGCCAACACTAATGCTAAATGGTTGCAAATAACTTGATGGGAGCTGTTGCAGATAATACATATAACTGTTAAGGTTTTCAATGCCATAAGGAAGGAGCTGAGAGCAATAAGGCTTATTACCCTCCAGAATAGGAATGTCCTTGATGTGATAACACCCTTGGAGGGGGCGTATATTTAAAAACTGGGCCTTTTGCTGCACATACAGACCCGCCAACGATGAGGAAAATGGGACTCTCACAGAGGCAATCACCGCTTTGCCAGAACTCCACAGAAAAATGGTGGAGGAAGTGGAGGACATTGCGGGTGACTGGTTCAATTACCTGTTCTCATGGATATCCTCTTGGTTGGCTAATGCATTCAAAGTACTAGTGGCCATACTGGTACTAGTAGCTTTCTGTGTTCTAAGAATAGCAATAAGCTGATGTAAAAAGATGGCCAAAAAAGAAGTAGGAATGAAAATAATTGTGTGTGTATATGTGTATATATATATATATATCAACCGTCGGCTGCTGCACGACGGACTTGGGCCTCGGAAGGCCGCTGGCCTCAGCCCGGGCCTTGGAAGGCCTCTGGCCTCGGCCCTGCAAGTAGGGAGAGTGGGGGGTGGAACATACTCTACACTCTTGGTATATAGGTACACCTTATACATTTCCTACACCTAACAGCCCGCTGCCTCAAAGGTGCGTATGGAGGGTACCCCTTTTCAATTCTGCCCCAAGTGCAATCGCAAATACCCTTGGGTCGACAGGCACGCCACGTGCAATCTCTGCTTGCCGAGGGACCACCCCGAAGCGAACTGCAGAGCGTGTAGTAGGTTTAAACCTAAGACACTTAAGGACCGTTCGCCGAAGCGTTGGGCCCACCACGCCAGGCAGGCGGCCATGGCAGCGGAGGGCGCCTTCAGCGACGGCAGCACTTTCGGACGGCGAGGGCATTACGGCTTCGAAAGACAGCCGAGCGCAGGTCCCCGACCTCGGAAGGTCGTCCGGCAGGGCGGCTATGGGGAAGACCCCCGGCGACACAAGCGCTTCACATACTACACACACTAAACACACTAAGTCCAACCGAGACTCGACGTCGAGTTCTCGGAAAGAGGCACAAACAGAACGGTCCGATTCAGTGTCCTCTGGGCGCTCTCGATAAAGATCGCCGCATGACTCCAGGCAATCATCCACTCTTGCCAAAAGTGCCTCGCTCCCTAGGCTAACAGAAGTTCGATCGTCAGAAGACGAAGACGACTTCCACCCCCAGGCCGCGCTCCAGGAGTCGGAGCCCGCAGTTAAAACCAGCGAGGCCCCACGCTCGAAAGACAGGGACACCACCCCCGATCCTCGACGCCAGGCCTCGAAAACCTCCGGAGCCACTAAAGTACAGGGAAAACATTTTTCCTCTCACGGGGAGGGGGGAAAACAGCAAAAGAAACAACCTTTGCACTCTTCCACGCCTGTGAAACACACCACTCCCCCTAAACAAACAGACAAGACCAGGTCTGCTGATATGGCTAAAACCAGCAAAGCTACTCAAGATAAATCCCATAGACTTGCTGAGAGAGTCATCCCCAGTTCCAAAAAATGGTCCAGTGAAGACATAGATAGGGTCATGTCAAGAATGTCTTCTTTGGCAGATTTTTATGATAAAAATCCAGAACATTTCCTCTCGTATGATCCACAAGGGGCAACTCCCTCAAGCTCTACTGATCCTATCCCCCCCGAGTAAGAAGCCCCGGTTTGAAACTCTGATGAGGTCAGAACCTTTCGAGGTACAACCATACGCAAGACCATACTCACTGTATCAAGGAGAGGCTTCCTTTTGTGAGGACCAAGAATTTGGTATGATAGAAGAGCAAACCGGGACGGGCTACTATGGGGATGATGAGGACCAGGAAGAGGGAGAGGAGGACCCAGAGACATACAGAGTAGATTCCCCGGTAGAGAACAAAGCCCCGGTTACCGACTCCCCGGTCGATAACCAACCCCTCCTAAACGAGGTTCTCGCACGCGCAGCAGAACATTTCCACATTGACACCCACGGTGTCCAGGAGGAAAGGGACTTCGCAGAGGAGTTGGTGGGAGAAAGGAGGCCTGTTGCCCAGACCATCCCTATCCTTAAGTCCATTCAGCGGAGAATAGATCCGTCCCTGGTGAACCCGAACCTCACCAGAGCAGTCAATCCCAGGGTTGAAAAACTTTTCAGGGAGGCACAGTCCGACCCTCTCTATATAAGAGGACATCTGAAGCCAGACTCCCTAATTGTCACCAACACTCGTAAGAGGGCTGGAACACCCTTGTCATCGTCCGAAGCTCCTCCCGACAAGGAGAGTAAAAAACTATACGGTTTCGGCAGGAAAATAGCCTCAAAGTCCGTCTATCAAGCAAGGATCGCAAACTCCACCACCCTGTTGGCCAGCTACAACTGCCATCAGTGGGAAGAAGTCGCGGCACTCATAGCCTCTGCTCCTGAACCTTTAAAGGGCCAGTTAGCTCGGATTTCCGCAGAGGGTAGAGCCGTGTCTGGTTGCATTTTGAAAGCAACCTTCGACGCCGCGGACAACGCAGGCAGTTTGATAGCGGAAGGCACTGTTATCAAAAGACATGCATGGTTACGGCAGTCTGGTTTTAAGGCAGAAACCCAGGCATCATTGTTGGACAAACCGGTGGAAACCGATCTGTTGTTTGGTAAGGCGGTCGAAGACGCACTGAAGAATGCCAAGGACGAATACGAAACACTCTAGTCCCTTGGCCAATTAACCAATAAACCCCCTAACTACGCGGCCAAAATTCCCAGAGAGGATCTTCCTATTCCCAGGGGCAGGGTACACAGTGGAACAACAACCAACAGTCTACCCAGGGTTACGGCAGGGGTAATAGGAGAGGTCGTGGTAAAGGCAGAGGCAGCCTGTAACGCTCACCTGATTCCCGTAGAGGCGCCGGTCTTGACTGGGCGTATACCGTATCTTCAAAGGTGATGTGTAACACACGGCTGGCTCTTTGGGCTGGACCTCTGTGCACTGTATGTCTGGCTCGAAGGGTAAGATGTCTGCAGATAGAAAATATGGGATTAATGAACTGGGTTATTGAATGTCTCTCTCTTCTTCCCTTTCTCTTCTCCTGTAGAACCCCAAAGGTTAACGCTCTCACCTTAGGTAAGTGAACGCCGTGCTCTCCATCTGCCTCGAGGCAGGGTGCTGTAACCAGTTTCTTCACTGGATAAGGGGAGCAGGCCTCTTGACTTCAGAGGACTGCTGTCCGTCGTTTACTGCACGAACGGTAAGTTTCGAGTAATTCTAATGTCTTTAAAGTCTTTAGTAATGATGTCTCTTGTTTTGCAGGGTTCCGGCGATGGCGGATGACGGGCTGAAGTGAGTTGAAGATGGAGCCCGTGTGATGAATAGAAGCGCCTGGACGCACGTAAGTAAGCGCTTGTTGCCTGCTTCACGATGCGCTCTAACTGTCTTTTTATTTTGCAGGTCCAAGTTCGGAGCGGCTGCAGGGTGCCGGAATGCCCACTGGGTTAGATGTGGAAAGGAGTAATGGCACGTGAGTATTAAAGTTCCCCAATGTCTTTAAACGCACCTTGTTTTGTCTTTCAGATGCCGGAATGCAGTGTGAAGACCTCCGGAGCGCACGAAGAGTAGGTAAGCCTTTGTCTTTCAGATGCCGGAATGCAGCGCGAGGCGTTGGTGACAGCCGATGGACCAGGTAAGTGAAGAGCTGTCACTGAAGACCGTAATGCTAACCTGTTCTTTCTTGTCTTTATAGGTGTTGCTGAAGACTGGATTCAGGATGGTAAGCCTTTTTCCTTAGGCCCAGGATCAGATGCAGAAGACACGATGAGCGTTCTGCTGCTGAGGATGCAGAATAACGCAAAGCAAGATTCATCCATCGGGTGTGGTTTAAATAGCCTCCTGTAGTGCTTAGGTTTCTCCTTCCACAGCCACGCCTAGGTAAGAAAAGAGTTCCTGCTTTCCAGAAGAGTTCCAGTGTTCCGAATCTAGGGAGTGGCTCCTGCCCCACCCAACAGGAAAAGTAGTTCCAAATAGAAGAGGATCAGAGGCTCAACTGGCAGGCAAGTAAGCAGCATGGTCCGCTGCAGGTAAGTCCACCCAAGCATTATGAGCCCGGCGCTTCCAGCGCTGGGACTGGGCATATTTATGAGCCTGGTGCCACTGGCGCCAGGACTGGGTCCAAAAGGTCCCAATTGGGACAGGTTGGCACTCGGAACCTGGGTTATGGATCTGCTTCCAAGGGAGTTGGGGAAACCCTGACCTTTTGGAAGCAGAGATCATGACACAGCCCCAACAAGGGAGGCGGCATGCCTCCACCAAAGCAGTGACGCTCAGTTCAGGGTCCCTTCTCACGCAACCCCAGTAGGGGGTACGCATTTCCAACTTCACCCAGGCTTGGGAAGGGATCACATCAGACAGATGGGTGCTGTCAACAGTATCGACAGGATATTGTATAGAACTACTGCAGCGTCCCCGGAACCATCCTCCACGACAAAGAGTACACTCTTTAGAACATCAGAAGATTCTCCTCGTGGAGATCGCCATTCTGCTAGAAAAGGACGTGATAGAACTCGTCCCGGGACACCAGGTAAACAAGGGTATTTATTCAACTTACTTCCTTGTGCCAATGAAAGATTTGACAATGGGCCCAGTATTGAACATACGGCCTGCCAACAAGTATGTCAAGCCCCAAAAGTTTCGTATGACCACGCTACAAGAGGTAATCCCCCCTCCTAAAAAAGGGGGATTACATGGCAACCTTGGATATGAAAGGTGCTTATTTTCATATTTCCATGTTCCCAGCGCACAGAAAGTATTTGCGCTTCAAGGTGGACAGTCGACACTACCAATTCAAGGTACTGCCCTTCGGGATAGCTTCGGCACCAAGGGTATTCACCAAGGTACTGGCGGTGGCGGCTGCACACCTACGCAGGGAGGCAAATCCCAGTGTACCCTTATCTGGACGACTGGCTCATAACGGGGGAAAGCCCAGGAATTTGCAGGATAAACATTCAAAGGACTATCGACCTCCTCCACGAGTTAGGCTTCTCAATCAACAAGAACAAGTCAAGCCTGGCGCCCAGCACCTCCAAACAATTCCTAGGAGCAATCCTAGATACTCAAGAGGGGTTGACCTTTCCTTCAGAAGAAAGAATTCGGAATATACTACTGCAAATTCCGCATTATCAGTCCGGTCAACAAATAACGGTATGCAAAGCAATGCGTTTACTGGGCATGATGGAGTCATGTATTTACCTGGTCCCCCACGCCCGCCTGCGCATGCGTCCCATGCAGGAATGGTTGGCGAAACAGTGGTCTCAGGCAAGTGGTCAGTGGGACGATCTAGTGGTCGTTTCGCCAACACTGGTACAAAGCCTTCACTGGGGGACAAGAGAGAATCTCGCACAGGGGAAACCCTTTTACGATCCCGAAGTACAGGCAGTAGTCACTACAGATGCATGTCTGATGGGGTGGGGAGCTCACCATCTCCACCACACAGCTCAGGGTCTCTGGTCTCACTCAGTGGCCAAGAACCACATCAACCTGCTAGAGCTTCTGGCAGTATTCAGAGCGCTTCAGGCGTTCGAGCCCCACCTACTAAACCTGTCAGTGCACATCTGGACGGACAGCACAACAGCCATGTTCTACCTGAACAAGCAAGGAGGGACTCGCTCGCCAAATCTGTCCAAGCTTGCCCAGAAAATCTGGAGATGGGCACTCAGACGGAACATCTTCCTGTCATCACAACATGTTCCAGGGGAGCTCAATTCCCTAGCGGATGCTCTGAGCAGAGACTCCCTCCCAGAGGAACACGAATGGGTTCTACACAGAGAGGTCGTAGAAGATATCTTCTCTCAGTGGGGTTCCCCCACTATAGACTTATTCGCCACAAGCGAAAACAGACAATGCCCAGGATTTGCATCCAGGTTCCCCCAACCAGACTCCCAGGGGAACGCCCTGTGGATGAACTGGTCAGGGATGTTTGCGTACGCTTTTCCACCAACTCCTCTCATCAGGAAAGTGGTGAACAAGATGAACAGAGAGTCGATGACGCTCGTCCTAGTTGCTCCCATGTGGGCAAGACAACCGTGGTTCCCACACCTACGCAGGATGGCGGTGTGCGAGGCCATCAAGCTTCCAGCTTGATACAACCTACTGTCCCAGCACCAAGGTCAAACGGTGCACCAGCAACCCAACTCAATGAACCTGGCAGCATGGCTCCTGAGGTCATAGAGTTTGGACATCTCAATTTGCCACAGAGGTGTATGGACATCCTAAAGGAATCTAGGAAACCAAACACAAGGCACTGTTACTTTGACAAGTGGAAGAGGTTCGTTATCTGGTGCCAGAGTAGACAAATCAACCCGGTTGATTGCACTCCTTCCACTATTGTTACATACATGCTCCACCTGCTAGATGCAGGATTGGTTTTTAACTCACTGAAAGTACACCTGGCAGCCCTGTCGGCTTACACCACTTCCCATAGCAAGGTTTCGTGGTGGAAAGTACCAGTAGTTAAAGCCTTCATGGAAGGAGTAAAGAGACTTCACCCTCCTATTTCAAACCCACCACCAGGGTGGGACCTTAATGTGGTGTTAGCCAAGCTCATGGGCCCCCCTTTAGAACCCATGCATAAAAGCAGTCTCAAACACCTGACTTATAAAACGGCCTTCTTAGTAGCTATTACTTCTATAAGAAGGGTCAGTGAAATTCAGGCTCTGTCAGTGCAGGATCCCTTCTTTACTGTCCATAAAGACAAACTGGTTTTACGCACACACCCTATGTTCTCACCTAAGTTTATCTAAATTCCATGTAAACCAGTCCATCGAGCTTCCGGCTTTCTTCCAGGACCCACAAAGCTCGGCTGAGGTGAAACTACACACCCTAGATGTGCGTAGGGCGGTCCTCTACTATGTAAATAAAACCAGACCATTAAGGAAAACAGATCAACTGTTTGTCTCCGTAGCTACAGGCAGAGAGGGGGATCGCGTCTCTAAAGGTGCCATCTCGAAGTGGATTATTAACTGTATCCAGCTGTGTTACTCACTCTCTGAAAGAACTTGCCTTTCACGCCAAGAGCCCACTCTACTAGAGGCATTGGGGCCATTCTGGCTTTCATTGCAAATGTACCCCTTGACACCATTTGCAAAGCGGCTACTTGGAGCTCTATTCACACTTTTACTCAGCATTACTGCATTGACACCCATTCCAAGGCAGATACACAAGTGGGACAAGCGGTTCTAAGACACTTATTTGCTCATGACCCTTCTCACATCCCACCTCCTTCAGGTACTGCTCGCTAATCTATGCACAGCATGTGATCTAAGCAGATTCCACAAGCCTCAGAAGGGATACATTACTCACCATAATCGTATTTCTGATGCTTGTATCTGCTTAGATTCACATGCGACCCACCCTTCCTCCCCTCTGAGAGAAGGCGCATGATTGCTTGTAGTCTTACCTTTCTGTCTATCTGCTTGGATTATCTGTACTCACGCTACTCCTCATGCTACCTCATGTCAGAAAAAATACAATCTGAGGATCCTAGACGCGTGAGGGATCTTGGGTACAGTGGACGTCATACTAGGGATAGTATTACTGGCACGCCCTGTGTCGACGCCCATTTTCGAGTTTCGAAAAACAAACTGTAATACTCTGCAGCTTCCACTAGATGTAGGCCTATGCACAGCATGTGAATCTAAGCAGATACAAGCATCAGAAATACGATTACGGTGAGTAATGTATCCCATATATGTATCATCGGAACCATCACAATTACACCGAGCACTGGATATATTGTGATTCCAATGGGGAGTGCTGCTATGACCTCGAGTCCAGATGAGCATGTGAGATGTGGGAGTAGCTTGAGGGGGTGACTAAAATGTGGATATGCAAGGAGTCTTATTTAGGGAGAGCAGAAGGAAGAGTGTGGTTGGGGACTCGACCAGAGGGGGTAATGTTGAGAGGCAGATGAATGCGTCATCTGTAGCTTCTGCCTCTCCCACGGCCCAATTTCACACAGGTGAGAAACGTTACTAACTGAGGCAACCATACCGCCCTTATCCCAGGCAGGTACCGCAGGACATAGACAATTTAGGCTGAAAATGGCAAAAGCAGTCAACAATACATGTGCATGCATTAGACAAGAAGCAAATGTGCACTCAACATGCAGAATATGTACACTAGGTAAAATATGCATTTATACATGAAGAATATTGACTTTGCATCAACAAGACATGAGGAATACTGTCATGCCTAAGGTGAATGTACCATAAGCAATATGCAAATATAACTCACTAACATACTAACATAGTAACAAGTGTAATTGGGCAGCTATCTTCTTTAAAATGGAAACCGTAACTTTCTTTTAATTAAACAAAAGGCCTCAAGACTTCAAGAGAACTCAAAAATGCTGACCCCCCCTCACCCCTCCACCCCCCAAAATATATGTGGAGAGCTCAGACAAGAGTTGGCAACTAGTGCCACAATTACGAGAAAATAAGGGAGGGTTGGAGAAGAAAAACTAAGGTTACAACTGGGGAGTGGTCTGACAGTGTCCGGGGCTGCATCTTGGCTTCTTCTAGACACCTGGCTATTTCCTCTGTCACCATCACGTACCCTATTCTGGATGTGTTACCAAGGTCCCCCGGAATAGAAAGAATAGTCCCAGGTTTTGGGGTTCCTGAACTGGGTTCCTGAACCGCTACTCATCTACCAGATCATGAGACTTTCGCAACATTACCCCACTTTGTGGTGGCCTTTGGAAGCGCTTGTTGAGCAGTGGAATACCGATCAAGGGCCAGTGACATAGAGATATAAAAATCCCCCACCCAGATAATCTCGTGCCTGGTAAACGCATGTATAAGGTTCACACATGTCTGAAAAGAATCAGGGGAGTCAATATTTGGTGCATATATATAAATTAGAAGGACCTGCATCCCCAATCATTTGCCCGTTAGAATAATAAAGCGCCCCTCTGCGTTCTCTGTTTGGTCATGGAGGCGAAAATCTAAAGACCTATGAATGTACATGGCCAAACCTATGCACCCCCAAGCCTTGGGCCCCAAGGAGCCTGCTACCACTACCCAAATAGGTCTCTTGTTGAAACAACATATTCACTAGATGCTTTTTCGCATGATTCATGATCAGTTTAAGCTTTTTATTATTGGTTATTGGCAGGGAGAATTCTCATAAATGTGCTAATTCCTGTCTACCTTAGAGACCCCGAGCTCTTTTGCTGACCTTTGGGACTCTACTTTTAATTCTGTTTGTTTTCTTTGTTTATTTCTTTTGGTTATGGCGTTTCAGACAACTCCATAGGCATCATCTTTTCAGGTGTGTCACACAGCACCCTCAGTGCAGTGACACAGGGAAGCGTTTTAGGCTGTCCGAAGGTTTAAACACCTTCTCTGCGATAAACTACTGTTTCCCAGAGAATGTAAAGTTAAATTGACTTTACTAGTCTTTTCAAATTCCTAGACCCAGCACACACTAGAGTGCTAGAGGGGTTACCTAGTATCCCCTATGTCTAGAAACTCATTTAGCAATCAGATGCTACCCTTTCCTTTCAAAATGGCTGGTGGCAGTGGTTTTACAACGAACTACCATGATTTTTCCCGACCGCGAACACCGGTAGCGTTAAATCACGGGAGCCATGTTTTTCAAGATTTCCTCTGAGCCCCCTTTGTTTAAACAGGTCCCGGTCTTCTTTTTTCACCATTTCCTTTTGGAAAGATCCTTCTAGAGCTTGTCTCTGCACGCCAAACCAGGTTTGGTCCCTTTGTTCCTACGCCTTTGGCGGGCTTCAGGACTGAAGACCGCCTCTGGTGCCCGAGTGTCTGTGGTGAGCAGGAAGTGAGGGAGGTGCCCGAAACTCCCTGTGCTTAGTCTCCTAGGAGACCCAAATGCACTCTGGCATGATTGGCTGGCTGACTATCCGGCAAGGACAGCCAACCTGCTGGGTGAGTGGCAGCTAGGCGTGAATGAATGGGAGAAAACTGTTTAAAAGTCGAGTCTCTTGGACTGGAAGGCAGTCGACCACTGGAACGAAAGAATCGAAGAGAAGCTGGAAGAGGACGGCTGCAGCAACTACTGGACCGTTGGTTTGCCCGGTGGAGCCCTGCTGCAGGTCTGAATCACCAAGTTCACCTCAACAGAGAAGCCTTTCAAGGACGACTTCTTCCTTTGAGTTGGTAGGACCAATCAGCTCGTAAGCCACCTGGATACCATTCTCGGAGCTGGTTAGGATTAACCAGGGGGAAGGACACCAGCTTGTGTGCTTAAAGAACAGCAACCGGATTCAAAGATTTGCCAATTTTCCAGCTTTGCAACCAGTCCCTGTGCA
Organism: Ambystoma mexicanum; assembly: GCF_040938575.1. NCBI lineage: Eukaryota > Metazoa > Chordata > Amphibia > Caudata > Ambystomatidae > Ambystoma > Ambystoma mexicanum. Next base: position 900,340,527 of record NC_090931.1, on the reverse strand, counting down.
GTACAGGAGTTCCCCCAACGTCCTCCCTCTTGTCCCCACGACTGAGGCTCAGGAAGAGCAAGATCTGTAGGAACTGCCAGGAACATAAGTCATCAGCTGCATCTTTTTCTTCAATATAAGGTACTGTGAAAACCCGACCGAGAGAACTTACCTCTCACTGCGAAAGTGCGTACAACTTTGGCAACTTGCAGGCTTAGTCAGCTTGTGACCCGACATATCAACCTTTCTTCCGTGAACTACTTCTGAGAACTGTGGCAAAGAGTTTTCCGTTTTAATGCCGGAACCGCTTTTATCTATACGAGACACTAGCCCATTGACTTTGGCCTACCTATTGCATTGAATAAACTCTGGTGTTCTCAAACTATTTGCGTTGTCGAAGAGTAACTCTTATTTGTTTGTTTTATTAACCTATGCATTTTTGCTCTCACTTCAAATGCTCTGAATGCCATTTTGCTCCTACTTTAGATTGACTCAGAGGACTCTGAGTCAATCTAGACCGGACTCAAAAATAGAGTAGACAAAGTGCAAGGCAAAATCAAGCTTTATGATCATCCAAATAAAGCAGGGACGCCATACAAGCATTCCAATCTTGCCACTCACGGTCCATTACAAACAATGATTTAGGTAGTATAACTGTCAGAAATGACATCATCACGTTATCAGTTTACAAAAACCTATTGGGATTGGTTAGTGGTGGTGCCTACATATACGCTCTAAAAGGTTCAAACATTTAATTGGGTTATATTTGCCTGATGGCTCCTCCTGAGACCACCCCTATATTGATAAAGGTTAAACTATGCCCCCTCTACAACAGGTAATTGGTTGGCACCTTATAACACTAAAAGCTTTGACAGGTTGGCTCCTTGCTAACCAACCTTGGACAATTGACAGGTCATCAAGACATGAGCCAGTCAGCCAGACAGATAGGGGAGGGGGTCCAAGAAAGATGCTTGGGGACTGCTAATTGTTTAATTAAAGAAGATACCATCCCTCGTTCCTAGGCCATGAGACCGGGCAATCTCTTTAATTTGAACTTGTGTGTAGATGTAGGGAGTACGGCAGGTGTCCTATGTAGTAAATAGGAAGTGTTATTCAATTCTGGGTCATGTGTGTTGGGACTGTTTGAAATGGAATTATCTCCTATTTATTGGGATTTCAGCTATCAATGCGTGTGCTGTGTTTTTCTGTTGCCACCAGGGACACTCCTGAGTTACTCTTCATGGTGTCTTTTGGCTTGCTGTGTTGCAACACCTGGTCTACAAAGGCTCGTTGTGCTCTTATAACCAAATTAAACTGGGAGTGGGGGGGGCTGTTGGTGGCTGCAAAATGGCTACAACCTGAGATAGCTCTGACAGGCATCACGTTTCCCCTGTGTTAAAATCCTTCTTCTGTCATGATTGGGCACAAATAAACTGCCCCTGTGATAACACAAGCTCTGCGGCACCAGAGCAACCCGGTCATGCCTCCGGGGACCATGGGATTGCGAAGATACACTGTGGGCCCTACCTGGGTGGAGGTGGCCCAACGGCCAGTGCCTGGTGCAAAAACAAATGAGCACGTGGCTGGGGGCAGTGACTCACCCTGGTCGACACCCGGCTTTCGGCTGCTTGGGTACCCGAATGCGGTGAGCAATGCAGCACTTGGGGGACACCTTGGTTAGCAGGCAGCTGACCAGATTGATTAATCAGAGGCAATCAGAAATGGGCTGCATGGCCAGTCAGTGGTGAGTGTGGCACTGATGGCAACCCGCGGAGAAAGAGCAGGGCCCCTGCACTGCAGCGTGAGCTGCCCGTGCGCATCCATGGTGACATACACAACTGGAGGTGAGAAATTGTGGTCTGCTTGAACGGAGGGCAATAGGGTGGGGATCAACATCCCCAAAGCAACGAGGAGTGATCTCCGCCAACACACCCGGAGAACGCAGGCATAGAGGAGTGCAAGAGAGCCGGCACGCTGTACGGCCGCAGTACAGCAAACCGCCCTGCTTGTATTGATAATATAACTTTGCGGGCAGGAACTAACCAACCCACTAGCTGCGGCGGCCGGGGTGCAAGGAGCTCCACACTGTTAACACCAACTACAGCGCCGACTGGGAGCTGGGTCCCGCCTTGGTCTGGAGGAGGTTGTGTGCTTCACCCACCTGCAATTCATGAATGATGAGGCCCTGAGCCGCAGGGAACAGTGAAAGACATCTAAGCCCACAACAGGAAAGGTGCAGATCATGAAGGGGGGACCAATGCGCCACAACCGATGAGACCCGCCCCAGGCCTGTCACATTCAATGTCATGGCTCTCAACCATACCTTACTGGCCTTAAAAGATAGCAGTGACATCCTCAGGACGAAAATAGATGCTCTCACCTGTAAGGTTGATATCTCAGTGGTACAGATGAAAATGTTATGTGGCTGCATATCCGAAGCAGAGCAGAGAATCGGCGACGGGGAAGATAAAGTAGCGTAATTTCTGAAAGAAATGGTGCTCCTCCAGCAGACTGTGAAGAAGGGCGTAGCAAAGAACGGCAACCTCAAAGGCAGATCAAGGAGAAATAATCTGCATACATTGAGGGTACCAGAGTCACCAGCTATAGACAATATGGAAACATTTGTTGAGAAATTGTTCCTGGCCAGTCCGGGGGCCTGCTAGTCTCAAGCATGTTCCTAGTGGAGGGGGGCACTGCTCCTTGCAGAGTGGGCCAGAATGCCCCATTGTTGCTAGAATTAAAGATGTGCTATTTAAGGGCGCTAGGGAGAAGGGAGAGCTTTCTGGGGACCGCAACGTTTAATCTTTTCCCTGATTTCAGTCCACCAATTCAAGAGCAAAGAAAAACCTTTCAGGCGGTCAAGAACATCCTGAGGAAGAAAGAGGTTCAGTATGCTGTGTTATTCCCGGAAAAACAGATTGGCCCATGACGGCAGGGTCATGATTTTGATGACCCCGGAGGTGACAGAAAGCTTTGCCTGTGGGGTGCCGGATGCGACGGGTTCTCTTTGTCGATCACCTCGCTAGTGACCGCCATGGTGATATTCTGATTAGCATTTGGACTTTACTTCCACGTATATTTTGCACTGTGTCCCTGGTCGAGAAGCGCAAAGCCTCAGCAGTGATTAACCAACTCGGTACAGTGAACACTTAAATGAGGTTGTCTGTCACAGGGAGCTATAGCAGCTGCCGGCCGCTCCCAAATCCTGCAGCAACGGCAAACTATCAGGTTTTGAGGCACTTAAAACTACGTTGAAGTAGGCTGGGTAAATACGTTCTCTTTGAGTTACCGATACAATCTCATTCCCCAGGTCACTGGTTTCATTGGAACATTCTAATCTAAATAACTGCCACTTTATCGCACATAGTGCATCTGAAAAAAAAAAAACTGAAACGCCTGGTTTCCCATTACATTAGCCTAGGGCATTGACTCACCCTGTGTTTTACTGCTAGCCAAAACAAATGGTGAAATCCATTCTTTCACGCTCCCATACATCAGGAGATTACCTCTGCGATGTTTACCAAACCATAAAATTCATGGCTAATGTCTTCAGCTGAGCTGACCGTGAAGGTTGTGAATTTACTTATTCCCCCACCCCCTGGCCTCTGAAACCTCAGAGAATCAGTTTCTCAACAGTCAAAGTTCACCTTGCAAACAGCCCCGACTACCGTGTCTAGATTCATTTGGAAGAAGCCTTTATATTGAGATTCTTAAATTCCCCATGTATTTGTATCAATGTGCATGCATGTTTAATATCTGTTTTGTATACTCGGTCCTCTTCCTTGCATGTACATTTAAACCCTTCCCCGTCTTAGTTTCCATGTACTTCAAAGCACCCCATGTGTGAATCTGGTTTGTTACATTTGGTGGTTTTAAGATTTTATCTTTCTGCGTGTGTGCAAGCTAATATGTATCATTCATAAACAAAAGGAACACTAGAAAGTAATATATCCCTTCCACAATGAACTACATTCGATATATATAATATTGCAACATCGCGCTCATTGCGCCACACCCCCAGTCATCAATACGGCGCGTGCAACATAAAACCCCCCTTGCTTGTGGAGACCTTGCTAGAGCACCCCAACACTAGTGGGAATTTTGGCTCTTAGCTGATTTGTGAATAAGAAGAGGACCCTTGCAACCATTCTTTGGAGATCCTGGAAGAAACCTGAAGGAGCCAAGTATCTTGTCCAGCTGCAAGTTTGTGTAAGGAGACAGTGGACCCGCTGGAAGAATGCCTGGCGACCAACCAACTTCTGCTGCTGTTCTGGAAGAACCCTGTCTTGTAGGTGATCTTCCGAAGTCCTGCGAAGGAGCTTTGGCCTTGAAGTGGAGGGACATCCATTCTAAACGTCGGCTCGGAGTCCTATGAAGAAGAGCCTTCGGAAGTGCCCCTGGATCACCCAGTGGCTGCCCAGCTCAAGTTCTGGCTACTGTGCACCGCGGCAAGTGTGTCCCCCTGCATCACTGCATCAGTGGCCGCTTTCCAAAACAGCTTTCCTGCATCCAGTTCTGTGCCGAGAGGAGCTCTGCATTGAGTTCATCTGCATTCTCCATCCTCAAGACCTTGCACCAGCGTTTTTGGCGACCGGAGAAGTGCTCAAATCTGCAACCCCTGCGCATCAAGGACCATAGCTGAAGGTAGGAAAAGCAACCTTGGACGCTCTTCTGTAGACCTGCTGAGTCCTAAGGAGAATCGGAGTACAAGAGGTGAGTTGTAACAGTATTTACCTGAACCCCTATTTACCTTTTTAAAAGTTTGGTAACTTTTAGAAACTTGTATAACAGTTTGGCTTTGGCATTGCTTAGCATGCCGATAGTGGGGGACACTTTTATTCACTAGAACAACTTGTCATCGACCCTTTGGAACTCTTCATTGGACCCCAGAAGCCCTCTACTAACTTTTTCCAGTCTCACTAAACTATGTGGAAGTTTGGCGAACTTTTGGCACAGGGCCCCATACATCTTAGGGATGAACTTCTAAAGTTAAGTTTGTATCTCCGTGGACCTGTAGTGCTGCATACTAATACTCACCTTCCTTTGGAGGGATGTGTTACGCATTTTGCCCTACTCCAGTGATTGTATATATGTACCATTTATTTAGTCTTGTGTGATATTACATGCTAGAAGTCATTTTTTATAGTGCTATATGGCCATAAATAAATGCATGTCTTTTTTTTATAACTGTTTGTCTAAGTGTGTTCCTTTTCACTATGTGTACTCATTGAGGACCCCTTCCAGACTCGAACTGGTTTGGCTACTGCTCCTGGAGTTGTCCCAGTCACTAAACTAGGTTGGCCTTCTTTACATCTGTCCACCAGGACAGAGTATAGAAAATCAGTCTCAGCAAATTGGTGTACAGCGGTGGAATGACCCTCTCCAATTCACATTTTGGTGTTCATTGGGTAAGATCAGGTATTGGGTACCTCAGTGTTGTTCACTGGTGAGGTGTCTGGATAACACTTAAACAGTGCACTGTGATCTTTGATTGGCTTGTATTTGAAAGGCATCTACTATAATTGATAGCATGGAGTCAATCACATTCACTTCCTTAAGCTCTTCTATAGTGGATCACTTAAGGTTGTGTAGTGACAGAGGCCTAACAGTCTCTGGCATTAAAGCTGAATTGTCAAGCTTCTAGATTTTGAAAAGTGTATGGGTGTATTTTCCCTAACTAATGGTGCTGGTAGTGTTGCTGGGGCTGTAATAGAGTTGTTGCCACTGCAGCTACTGTAGAGAGGGATGAGGAGTAGGATCAATCTTCTGGACTTTTGTCTGTAACAACCTCGGAGGCTGAGGCTATTTTTGATCTGAAAATCGAGAAACTTAGGCTTAAAGAAAAAGAGCTTGAGTTCAACGTGGCAAGATTAGATTTTGTTTGAATTTAGAGGCAGAAGGACAGATCACCAGATGGAGCTTGCCAAGTTACAGGCTTCACAAGTATCTGGACATAGTTCTGGGTCCTTCACATCTGAGGTTCCCCAAAGATCTGCTCAATGTGTATGAAGAGAAGAATTACATTGATTGGCTAGTGACTTTTGAGTATGCATGTGAAGTACAAGGATTGAGTGATGCTGATATAATTGCATGGTTGCTCAGTAGACTGCCCCCTTCTGACAGCAGTGCCATTATGGAAATGTCAAAAGCTGAAAGGCAAGATTTTGCAAAACTTCTACAAACTCTCATCTTAAAGTTTGGGAAGGATCCAATATGGCTGCCAGAGAGGAAACGCTTGGCGTGAGAGCTCTGCTCCCCCAGAGCTAAAATAGCTAAGTAAACAACTAAATAAAGTCTGTTCTGGATCGGAATCTTATGCAAAGGTGTGTGGAACGCAGCAGTGTGGTAGAGGACTGAAGCCGTCCCTGCCAATAGTGTGCCAAGGCATAGCAAAGCTGCCTGAGAACCATTGAGGTGCACGAGGAAGCGTTCCCGATGGCAGAGGGCTAAGCTGGCCCAGGGACGCCACAATGACTGATAACATCAGCCGCCACAGAGCTGTTAGAGGCAGCAGTGGTGTGTGGTGGAGGGCGAATGTATCGCAATAAGGGTGCCCCCGGCAACATCACTGACGAGGCGCGATACAACATCCGAGTTCGATCGGCGGTTTGGCGCATTGGATTGTGATCCCTGGAGGCAACCAGAGACAGGATAGGCCGTAGGCAGCGCGGGCCACAACTGGAGCGGCCTGGAGCGTGTAAGGGGACACTGCGACACACGGCAAAGCGCAAAGGCTATGGTGGTGATAGCCCCATGTGGGCACGGACGTGGGGGAACCCCCCCAGGGTATCTGGAGGGACGACGTACCCGGTGCAGCCAGACTGGACAGCCCAGGACAGCCCAGGGACCACAGAGAGCATGGAATCAAGACGAGGCTGCGCAATTGACCCCGGGCACCCGTGAGCAGTATGAGCGTTTGCCTAGAGCTGTGAGCACAAGGGGACTCCAGGCCCCTAATAACAGGCCCTCTGAAGACTGCATGAAGAATAGGAGAGACTGGTGAGGAGGGGGCAAGTTTGAGCTGGCAATATTTGTGGGAGCGCTAGAAGCAGTGACCCAGAGACACATCTAGAGGCTGAGGAGGTGGGTCCAAAGGGACCAAATAGTACAGACTCTCCACAATCTCTCAATGCCCAGAAATAAGGCCAAAGGGTTGGCCTGCAACAAACAGTCGAAGGCAGCAGGAAGGTAGCTTACAAAGGTGCTCGGCCGAGAGGGCCGAAGTGACAGCCGCACCACTCCAATTGGGAGACAGACCGCATGTGCAGAGGGGTTTAGTCCCCCACATATGGCAATGAATAGGGAGGAACTGCAGCAATGCTTTCAGGGGTTCCAGAATAAGCTGATAGAATCCCTCAAATCGCAATTTGCAGACATGAAACAAACATTTCAAGAGATGAGGGGAGACATAGCAAGCCTGGGAGCAGGTATGGACGCAACTGAAAATACCCTCCAGGAATTGGCGGACGACGCCAGGAAAAATGACTAATTGATGGAAAACCTCTCTTGTGTGGCACACAACCTATATATACAATGTGGAGACCTGGAGAACCGCTCCGGGGGGCTAACGTCTGAATCAAGAATCTGCCCGAGAATATAGTGGATAAGGACTTGAAAGAGACTATGCAAAATTTCTTCAGAGAAATCATGGGGGAGGATTCAGAAGTGGCGATTCCAATCAAATACATAGGGCGGGCCCCAAGAGAAGACAACCTGGCACTAGAGCACGAGATGTGGTGGCGGTTTTGTCAATTTATAATCAGAAGGAAAGCATGCTATACACAGCTAGAACAGCTGGTGTTACAAAGGTGAATGGCGTGAAATGTTTCCTATTCCAGGACATAAACCCTGTGTGATGGGCCCATTGACTAGGGCTCTTATACAAAAAAATATATAAATGTGTATTTCCCTTTGGGCTTCTGTTTATCTGGGAAGGAAAATGGCACCGAGCTACGACCTGAGAGGAGGGATTGGCCATTCTACAAATAGACAAAGATGTCCACCATGGGGCAACACAGGGCGTGAGCATGGCCCAGCTGTGGAGGAAGCCATGGGAATGGGTGAAGTGTGAGAAACCAAAAGGTGTCGCACCCTCTAGCCACCGGGGATGTGTCATTCAGGTGGCTAGGACACGGCCATTGCTTTTGGATCCAGTTCCTTGGGGTGGACCTGTGCAGGAGGATCACCTAGGTGAGGGGTCCTCTAGGAGTGGGAGTGGGAAATCAGATGGTGAGACGGAGTATCCCCTTCCCTGTAACACCTTTACCCCATCCTACCCGGTAGGATATTTAGGAACTCTACCCCCTAACCCCCATTTACAACACAAACACTTTCTCACGAGCCGTATACCTGACGTGTCCCAATATAATGGTCAGGCGAGGTCAGTCAATTATCGACAATCACTCAAATCTGACTTCCATTACACTTCCCCACACGGATAAAAGGCGGAGCATGAGAGCACACTCTGAGCGAGGCAAAGCACACGAGGAAACAGCAGTTCCAAGATGGCAGTTTAACGAGAGGAGAAAGACAGTGAAGCAGAAAGGGGTCGCAAGGCGGGAAGTTCCCTTGACCTATTCGACAAGGAACTGTTACTTCCACAAAACCTCAAGAGAAAGCGCAAGACCAGGAAACCAGGCTGAAGAATACTGCATTGTGTGTCTGAGGTATTCGGGTCCCTCCCGCGTCTGTAATCAAGGCGGGGAGAATCTCCAGCCACCGTGGTACTGTCCTTAGCTCCAAGAACATAGCCGCTTCAGTGAAAACATCAGTCAGTGAGTTAGGGAGACCGGTCTGTGTTGAAGCCAAGGTTGCAGGCAGCAACTTTGTATGGTGAGCGCTGGAACGAACATTGTTAAAACGTGTGTGATAAGAGACGCAAATGAAGTTAAACTGCTGATGAATGATTGAACTTGAAAGCAAGCTACAATACCTTTGACAGAGTGGTCCGGCACGGCGTGGGTGCTCAATCAAAGGTATCTGTAAGGCACCCAGCTGAGAAGTGATAAAAGTAGATGGATTTGGTCGGAGCCCGACAGGGGGAGATCAAACGAATAAATATGAATCAAAGTGGTCCTGCGACGGGTCGAGTCAGATCATGCGCACAGTCAAAAGTCTTTGTTTTCAATGAAGTAGAGAATGTTTGGAAAAGTACATGAATTTGGTCCGAGCCCGACAGAGGGAGATCAATTGAAAGCTTTGTGTTAAGTGGGTCTGAGCCCAGCGGATGGGGGCCGACAGGGAATGGAAAGTCGCCCGAGAACGTATACATGAGAATCCTGAGGAGAAAGGAACTTTTGAATGTTTGTCGCATCAGGTCCTCTGAAGAAAGAGACTTTGAATGGAAAAGAGACTTTGACATAGGAGGACATGATACTGAGATTTGAACTGCATCCTCGCGCTAGAGAAGCCAGAGACTTTGCTAAGCTTGAGTGTGCCATCTTGTCCCGTGCTGAAAAAGTGGGGAAGGGAGGGCAACGGCTTGAATATCCTGACATATTTCTTGAACACTTTCTTTTGCATAACATAGTTTCCCCACACTATTTGTATTTAAAAGTAAGGATTGGCAATAGGTTATTAGTGTCACCCATTTTATTTTGACAAGGCACCACTAGGACTGTGTTATTTTTTGATGGTTGTAGCTTGCTCCCATCATTAAATTTAGGATTAGATAGATGTTTTTCAAACCCGATTGAAGTTCAATAAACACCCTTGAACTGTGATCACTTGTGTCTGTCTTACTGATTGATTCCATGCCTTCCTTACTGAAGGTATCCAGAAAGGACAAGAGAGACTCGATTCTATGAGACAGCAGCAGTAAGGCACAGAAAGATGTAATGGAAAACATTATGGGAAAACACCCACTCCCCAGAAGAAAGGCAGGGGATGCCGCCATGAAACATCCAAGGAGTAGTCACAGATTTTGTACACCTAGTATAAGGAGTCTTGGAGACCATAGGCACATAATTGAAGTTAGACAATCAGTAGATACGAGACTCAAATCGGATTTCAAAAAAGATTGGCTGAAGCGAGCAAAGGAAGGTGGCTACCTGGTTTTCAGTAGAAGACGGCTGCTTCCCTACAGTTTCTCTGGGTTTTGTAGGCGAGCCAATTCCGGGAGTATGGAACCCTCGGGCTACATAGGAACTTTGACTCGCACCAAAGGGAAGGGGTTCCGGGTTGTTGGGGATGGGGTAGGTGGGATACTGGGTAGAGGTGAAGGGAGGGAGAGTAGGGGTTGTTGGGGGAAGTAGAGGATCCAAAGCGATGAGGATGTATAATATAGTATTACTGGCACGCCCTGCGTCGACGCCCATTTTCGAGTTTCGAAAAACAAACTGTAATACTCCCCAGCTTCCACTAGATGTCAGCCTATGCACAGCATGTGAATCTAAGCAGATACAAGCATCAGAAATACGATTACGGTGAGTAATGTATCATATATATATATATCATATATATATATATATATATATATAGCGAGAAGGGATCTCCAGATCACCATATGTTGATGCACTATTAAGCACAGGTGACTTTCGGTCCAAGTAGTACAGAAGCGGATGGGACCACAACTCTGGCTCGTTTCGTACAATGTGAAGGCAATAAATACCCGTGTGAAAAGGAGAAAATAAAAATCTGGCCAAAGCACATCGGGAGATTATAGCCCGCCAGGAAAGTTTTTAGATCTGGCTGTTTTGCAGATATTTGCCATGGGGGCTGTGATACTAATGGGCGATCTGAACATAACATGGGACCCACAGAAAGACCCACAGGAAGACTGCAGCGCAAACATCTATCAGGGACAGGTGTCGCCTAAGAAAGCCCTGAAGCATAGAATCGACCCAATTAGCGCTAAAGGATGTTTGGAGGACGCTAAACTGAAAAGGGGAAGGGTACCTTTTTATTTATTACGGATGGGCATCCTCAACAATAATGGGCAAGATCATACAAATAGACTTGGGGACCATGCCCCGCTGCGATCTATTCTACATCATCCGAGTCAACCTAATAATCTGTGGCGATGGCCATTCCCATCAGAGATATTAAAAGATAAGGTGTTAACGGGAGAAATTGGGGATAAAATTAGAGGATATTTCACCATGAATAATACACTGGACATGGCGGCAGTATTCAACGCTTTTAAAGCGGTCACAAGGGGTCATCTTAAAGCTGTAACTGCCACAAGGGACAAACAGCTAAAACTAATGGAGGAAGATTTAGAGGCCAAAGGAGAGCATAGCACGCATGGTACACGATCAGAGTAGAACAATTAAATGGGAATATAGAAGTGTGGGAGGCCAACTGGACCTACTATACACAAGGAGAGTGGAAAGAGCCCTTCTGTATGCTAGACAAAAATATTATGTAAAGGCAAACAAATCAGACAGTCTGCTGGCCAGGTACCTCAGGGGAAAAGTGCCAATTGGACAATAATTCGGATTCAGAATCAACAAGGAGATTTCTCTACATCTACCCTGGACTTAATAAAACAGTTTGAGTTTCATGCCAACCTGTATTCTTCAGACTCCCCGAACCAGGAGAAGTAAAACACTTATTTACAATCACTGCCGCTCCTAAAAGTTACAACGCACATCAGAGCGCTTAAGAGGAAGCGTTGTTCTAGGCCATAAAGACCTTACCTCTCAACAAAGCGCGATGGGCTCTGATGGATACTTAGCAATTATTTATAAAAGGTTCAGGGCGACATTAGCACATAAACTGACTTCCCAATACAACCAATTAGGGATACAGAGTCAAATGTCCCCAACAATGGAAGAGACCAAAATAGTGCTAGTCCCAAAACCAAACAAAGGCCCTACAAAGTGTGGGTCATATTGACCGATTGGGTTGATCAACCTAGATGCCAATATCTATACTAAGGTATTAGCGAACAGACTGGAGAGGATACTTCCAGATCTGATTAATGCAGACCAATCTGGATTCATTAAAAATAGACAAACCTTTGACACTATTAAGAGAGTCTGCCATAAAGGTTATCGAAATGGTGTTTATGGTTCAATTCATAAAATGTACAAAAGAATAACCTGTTCATATTCGATTTTATAGATGTGTAGTCTCATATGCAAACATTTGGTTTCAACTTATTCCAAGCCTGTATTGGCTGGAAGGGGAAGCTGGGAAAACCGGAGTTTAGTGAGTAATTTCCTAGCATAACGTTTAAAAAAAATATACCTTTATTGATTTTTGATATATAATAGTACCAATGCCACACCAAAGATAATCACATTTACAAAAGAAACACCATATGAAACTGTTCCCACCAACCCATTCCCCCCTCAACTGCCTACGTATATTCTTGCAACCTTTAGGTATAGGTCTACGACCCTCATGCCCCGGCTCCATTCTATATGAAGTGGGTGTCCTAAACATCAGTTCTTTGACTGAACAGTGTTACTGTTAGGGCAATCTACTGCAGTACGTCCGTACCAAATTCCTGTTTTGCTCCCTTAGTGCTTTCTGCCACGCACTTGTTTGTGCATTAGTCCATTTCCTCAAGTCCTGCCACCATCCATTGATGCTCTGGCCCCTGGTAGCTTTCCACTGCATGGCAATGCTGCGTTTGGCCAATACATGTATTAAGTCTTCAATCTTCCCCATGGATTTTTGTTTGGTAGCCTTTTGAAGAGCCTCAAAATGCATGCTTCTGGGGACTAATCCCACCAGGGTTCACTGTTCGCCACATGCTTCCAAAATTCCTGTATGCTGTGACATTCCCAAAACATGTGTATCATGCCCACATTAACTGCCTTGCATTTGGGGCAAACCAGGTTGCCTGCTCCTTTTAACTTTGCTATCGCCGCAGGCGTGAGATATGCTCTTTGTGGAACGTAGAGTTGGAGCAGCTGTAGCCTGGCATTTCTTGAGACTGTCTTATGGTACAAGGTTATATTTTGCCATTGCTTATCTGTAAATGATCCCCCCAGTTCTTTCTTCCAGTTCCCCCTGCACTTCAACTCAGCTCTCGAGTTGCACTCAATGAATACTTCATATATTCTGGATATGGAATGACCCCCCTCAGAGATGTATACGATGGTTTCAATGTCCTCACACTCTATCGTTTCTTCCGTGACCATGGGCCACATACCCTTTAGAGTAGTTAGCACAGCCCTGTGTAGTAGGAATTGTCCTTTGTGTATCCCAGAGGAAACCTGCAATTCCTTAAATTCCAGTAACCTGTCTCAGGTCTCCTATTTTAGCAATACCACAAGATTCCCACTGTGCCCACACTCTAGTTATGAAACCCAGTTTGTCTGACATTACCGCTGCTTAGGAAGTCTGTGGTGATATTGGGTCCCTGATTCCCATGGCTCTGCAGGTCCTGTGCCATATCTGTATGCCCAATATCGCCAATTGTGGGTAAGCTTGTGGCTCACATGGGGGAACCCAGACAAGATCTCTCGGGTATAATCTTTTTATAGCTGGCTGTAGGAGAGTGGTCTCTACTGTGGGTTCATCGGCCATCCATTGCACCACGTGCTGTAACTGGCAAGCCAAGAAATATAGCTCAACATTGGGATTCTTAATCCCCCCTGCGAATAGGGCATTTGCAATGGGCCGAGTGCTACCCTGTGCCTGCCTCCCTGCCATAAGAAGCAATCAGGCAGATTGTTATCCCAATGATCTGGCTATCTATAAATGGGTCCCTGTCCCAACCAATAAATATTAGAAGAGGTATGAAACATGGTTGCCCATTATCCCTGTTGATATATGCTATATATCTGGAGCCCCTGCTAACACATAATACAACAGACAGACCACATTAAGGGAATCCAGTTTGTGGGGAGGAGCACAAAATCATGGCATTTGCAGTTGACTTGATACTTAAATTCTTGGATCCCGAAATATCTGTACCAGGGATTTCTGAAGAACTACAATGGTTTGGGACAGTGGCAGGCCTGATAATCAACACCAAGGAATCTGAAATGTTGAACTTGTCCCTGAGTGACACCCAAGTAACAGCAGTGCAACAAAACTCCCCATTTACTAAGATAGTTAACCAACTAACATGCCTGGATATCCAGATGACAAAATCCATAAGATCACTCTACGTAGCCAACTACGTCGCCCTCCTTGAGAAGGTGAAGCAGTTGTTGATCAAATGGGGCCCATTGACGGTCTTGTGGTGATCTAACCAAAAATGCTATATTTTTTCAAGGCTCTAACGGTCAAATTTTTGCAATCCTTTTTCAAATCACTTTATAAATCCATATCAGCTTTTATTTGGTGGAGGCAGAAACCAAGGATTGCCATGAGGGTAATAATGGCCGCTCGCGATAAAGGGGGCTTGTGACTCCTGAATTTCCACACATATTGGGTAGCGGACCAATTCGGGGTCATAGGAGTGGCTAACGGGTAACTATGGTAAAATATGGTGTAGAATGGACAGGGCGGTATTGGGGAAAACTCTAGACGAAGTTCTATGGTTCTATGGTTACCATACACAGATCGACTTGAAAACATGCTTAAAAGTGAGATCACAGCCCTGGTAGAGGAACTTTCAGATGACCAGGTCAAATGGAAAGGGATCACCACATTCCCATCTCATTCACCCGATATTTCAAAGCCCTCAATTTGCCACAGGATTACAATGGGGAGCATCTAAACAGTGGAAATGAAATAGATGCCTGAGATTATGAAATATGACCCAGGGCCAGGTCATACAGTAGTTTGACCAATGCAAAATAGACTTTCGGATACAAGAAAGAGATTTAAGTATCAACAACTGCAACATTGGATGGTTAATCCTATGGTAAAAATGGCAGCAACCAGCATTCAAAGTATATCACCACTAATCCAGGGGATAGAAAATTGGTATCAAGCTATACATTGTTGTCTGTCACCCCCAATACCCCAACCTGGACATGACACAATGAGTAACAGTTCTGGGACATTCAATCTAAATAGAGCAATGGCAGAGGCTATGGGTGGATATCCCTCAACTAACTACGGTGATATAGAATCTGGAGATGTGGCTGAAAGTAATGACACTGTGGCATTGTACCCCGGATAAATGGCATAGATTTTACCCAAACTCCTTCTCTTTATGTTGGAGGGGGTGTGGAACTGTAGGAGATTGGGAAATTCAACAGTTCTGAGCAGACATGAATGGTGGACTGGGGGAAGTGTTTGGAATACAACAGGACCGGGATATGGAGCAGGCTATTTTAGGTTTTAAAGGACACAATCAGAAATGCATGTCCAGATACCAAAGCAAAGCATGTACTATTTTGTCTCTAGCTGCTCTTCTGGTGATAGCCTAGAGATGGAAGCAATCAGATTCACCAGGAGAGCAAGACTGGATCCTTAGGATTTGAAACGTTGTATCTCTGGAATAGATGACATATTCTCTTCAGGGTGAAAAGGCTTGTTCCAGTACAGAATGGGGAGTGATTGTCCTTTTTACATGACTATAGGGAGTACACGTACCCACAAAGACTACGTATTTTAGGTATAACATAAATGTGTAAACTAATGCTTCTAAAGAGTGATGACCTCACATTGGATCTAGGGGTGGGGGGACGTAAGGGAGGGAAAACGGAAGCAGCGGAAATGGTGGGCAGGGTTATTTGATATTGTATAATGGAAAAACCAATAAATGTGTTTTTTGTTTTTGTTTCGGAAGATGTAGAGAGTACAAGTAAAAAGAAAGTATGACTTAAGTTACTTTTGTTACTTATTCCTTGAAAAATGTGTGTAGCTGGGTAGGGGTTAATCAAGTAACAACTTTTGAGGGCATGATTCACTTGGTCATGCTTGAGCACATTTTTGTCTCCTGTTCCTCATTGCTGCTTATGTATGGGTCTCACATAAAGTGCACCATAAGGACAAGCCTGCTTCTGGGAAGCAGGAGGAGGGAAATAAGCATAAAGAGAAAGAGGATGGGGATACAGGAAAAGCTTGGTCCAAGAAGACGCACAAAAGTTTTAATAAGGGGAAGGCACAAGAGTCAGGGCAGGGTAGTGGGACTAATCCTCCAAAGCATGAGATTTCTCTCTAAGCCTCCTTATGTGACCAGACCAAGTGGAACCTTTCACTTGTGGAGCCAGTGACCACAGGAAGGGGGACCCCACGTGTGAGGGTAAGACCTTGGGGTCCACACTCCAAGTCTGTGGCCTTTCCTCTGCATCAGGAAGAGGAGTTTGCAGGGTTCTTCCCTTTAGATTCCTTTCCCACATGTGAAGAATCTGAAGTTAGTGTAGATTCCTTAGAAGCTAGTAATGCTGGAGCTTCTGCTCTCATCCCATCCCAGTCCTGTCCCTTAGTCATGTTTCTTCTGAGAATAGTGTTCAAGAAGCAGGTGTAAATGCCTCTACTGTTATCAACAGTGGGCCTAGGGCCTAGTCATATATATATATATATATATATATATGTATATATATATATGTGTGTGTATATATATATATATATATTGAAAGAAAAAGAGAGGAAAGGGGAACCGCACTCTCTGCGGACAGAATAAAGGTGCCCAAATAAGCAAAAAATAGCGCAGCTCACAACGTAGGAATGGACATCAGTTAAATTTAATGGGCAATACAAAAATAAGGTAAAAACACGGCGGGAAAGGCAGCAGCAAGAACAGAGGCAGGATGCCTAGAGGCACGACCCGCAAACAACGCGTTTCACACTCAACTGAGCGCTTGATCATATTATAGATCCCTCCCCTCCTGTGGCCTCCATCAGGCACTCTGCATATATAGTATGATCTCTGTGCGCTTTGAGGCCCATGGGCGATTTAGCACGTTACAACAATTATAACTAAATAAACCCACCCGTTCTTTCCAGAGATCCTGTGGGGGATACTTAGTTGACAGGTAGGCCCTCAATGTTCCACTAGCACCTGACATGAGAGCTGTAGCAAACTGGTCAGGACATTTGTCAATATTATAACTGTTGCTAGAAGAGTCCTGGGTGACCTCGGTCTTCGAGACTTAGGTCCTGATAGACAATCTCCAGGTCCTTCAAGCACTAGGTCTCAGAATCAGGCTGCCTTAGTCAAGCCTCTAAGGGAAAGTGTAGGCCTACGGGGTACCACATGGCCAGCGGAGTCAGAAAAAGAGACATAGTGAAAGAGAATAGTTCCCCTGTCCTACCTAGAACATCTGTTGGGGTAGTTGGCAGTGTCCCTAATCCAAGCTTGGAATAAGGATCAAAAGAACATCTTGGATCCTATGGTACCCTTGAAGTACCCAGCTTGCTGGTAGAGGAGATCCCTAGGGGAGAGAATAGTATAGGCTAACAAAGAAAGAAACCATTTTATCAGGCATGTGGAGAAAGGCCTTCTTCCAATGGGAGGTGTTCCCTCCAGTGAAGCAAAGAATACAGCAGGAAGGTGGGCTACTGGAAGGTAAGCCCACAGCGCTGATCACAGGAGACCTCGAGAGGTTGGATTTGTGGACCTTCCTCCTACAGTTGGTGTGCGACATTCCCCTGGTTGTTCATCCTAATGTCAGGATACCACCGGAGTGGTCTAACATACATTCTTGCAGCCCAAGATGGGGGTCCCAGGAGAAAACCACTGTATGGGTTTCACTCCCTGTTATCAGACTGACAGGAGTGTGACAAGGATTCAGAGATCTCGGGCAAGAAGTTTCAATTGGTGGTTTCTGATCACAACACCGTATGTCTTTGTGTCAACTCACAGAGAATGACTTCCAAATCAGTCATTGACACCTTATTGAGTGTCTGTACTGAAGTAGCTCCTCTGCCATACTCTGTAATGGTCAAACCGATTGGAAGGAAGATGCAGTGGCCTTTCATGTGTCACTTAACAGACATCCACAGGAAGATGGTCTGAGAGAACTTGTTGGATTACTCAAAGGTTTGATTGGAGCTGCTAGTGAGCCCCAGAGAAGGTAGTGGGACCTTCCCCTGTCAAACTTGTTTCCTAAATCCTTGAACACATGCGAGTGATCTGGGCCTTGACAAGTTTCCCAACTTAGCAAGGTAAACTATTCAGAAGGCCTTGGTGGACATAGATAGGTTACCATAGAGTTCCCTATGAATAGTTTGGAGGATTCTGTCTTGAGGGATAGAATTGGAGCCCTGCTTCTGGCTACAGAAGGTGGGCCAGAAAAATCTGAGTTTCTCCCCATCCTGTGCCAGAGCGGCCCTTCTGAGAGCTTCAGTGAGGATGACCTAGTGTCTTGTCAGCTGACCCCACATCAGCAAGGTGAGTTGGAGAGTTTGCTGAGGCAATCTCTCCCATTGGTTCCACTGAGACCCATTATCACAGATTGGTGTGAACCAGACTGTGTATGGGAATTGGTGAACCCACCAAGTTTGGGTGTTGTGATAGCTCAGACCCACAAACAAGAAGTTCTAACAGATGGTTTGAGATCCAACCTGTGTTAGAACAATGGGTGTTTGAACCCCCTAGCTGTCATGAGCCCAGTGCTAAGGATCTGGAGCAGCATACAGGTAGATCCAGTTTAGGATTCTGTATGGACACTGGAGGCTCTGTATGCTGTCCACAGGACAGATGCACACCCCCCACCACGAGGTGACAACTTGGTGGATCAGCTCGGTACTGAAAAGTACAGTGGCATTTTTTATCTTTCTACAGGGTATGGCAACATATGATTGGTGGATATTAACCCTTTAAGTGCCATGGGTCGTCCCCCCCGACCCCCCATTGCCAAGGCATTGCCAAGGCTTTTTTTGGTGATTTCGATATGTCGCTATTCAATGCCTTGTAACCTTTTTTTAACATGAGATATCTCGGCCAAATTGGCCCCTTTTTTCCCACATGTAGGTGGTCGTAACGCCACCCAGCAAACTTAGGTTGCTGTAGGGGGGTGAGAAAAAAATAACCAAAAAGGGCAAAGATTTTTTTTTTTAAAATGCCAATAAAATGATGTACAAAGAAGCTTGTTGTTTTTTCCTTTTAAGAGCTAGGAACAAATGGTTTGCTGTGCTGTATTCCCCAATTTCCTGGCTTTCAAGAACAGGTTTAGTGTAAACCATGGACATGCGTGGACGGAATGGAAGAAAAGGCTAGGAAAGCTGAATTAGAGAACAGAAAGGCCTACATTTCTGAATAGTAGACAAAATTCCAAGTTTAGGAAGGGCTGATTTGAGCAGGTCAGGCAACAACTAAGTAGGGAAAAATTCCATAGTTTGGGGAAAAAGCAGGAAAATTACTGAACAAAAGGGTATGTGGTGGACATGGTTGGTTTGGTACGGCAATGGCTTCTATGAATTTTGAGAAAAACAATGCTCTGCTACATTCCCCCGTCTCTTGCAGTTAGGAATCACACATTTTTTGTAGTGTTTCACAAATCAAGCAATACCACAAGCCAAAAACTGATCCATGGTACCCAGGAGTTTTATGCTTACGGCCTGAACAGACGTACTTAGCATGTGTAAATCAGGGAAACCATTGTGGCGAGGAACGGCAAGCATACATTTTCTGAAAGAGCACAGGCAGACCTTTTCAAGGGTAGGTGACTTGTGCAGGTTACAAAAGTGTATGGTGCCTAAAGCAGTGACTAAATGTAGGGCACATTTGGGAAATGAAAGGGTTGTGTGACAAAGGGCACCAGCAAATGGGTCGAAACGTTATGAATACCACGCAAACACAACAAATGTCATACCTTCCCGCGTCCCCACAGGTGTCCCGATGAAAAAGGTGTCTCACATGTGTGGATGCAGCTACCTGGGCGCCAAGGGAAAAGCCTAAAACACAGATAACCCCAAGTCTTTTCTGACAGCTGAAATTCAGGGTTTTTTCTGAAGCGCACACCATACAGATATGGGCCTAGGGTGTCCAAGCCACTAAGGAAAACAGAGAACCCCATGCATTTCCGAAAAGAGGACACCCGTGAGAATCCGCAGAGGTTTGACTTGCGCAAATCTCCCCAGAATGCATTACCCACAAGCCCCGCCAAAGACCCACATGGGAGAAGGGTGGCCAACACCAGGGACATTACCGCCGACTTTGCTGGAACACTGCCTGGCCTGCGTTACAGCTTCTCCCCATCAGGGAGTCCCTGCAGTGTGCCAATACCTCCCCGAAGGGAAAAGCTGTAATGCAGCCCAGCCGCAACTTCAGGATGGTTGGAGGTGATGTCCCCGGCCTTGGACATCCATGTACCATGTGGGTGTACCGTCCCATAAGCACAGCGGCAGCTCCAGGGAGCCCCGGCAAGATCCCCATTCCTCCCCGGAGGTTTCATCTGTAACGTAGCACAGCTAGAGGTGCAGCCTGGGTTTGCAGACCGACAACCCACATGGGAGACATCTGCTCCCAGGGAAACACCAATGTTCTGCTGGCATGGGGGTAATTTGTGGACTGCCCCTGCAATTGTGTCCCAGCCCACCAAAATATCTGCCCAGACGGCCCATTTCCACCCACACCACCAACAATCCAGCCCCAGTCTCACCCATCCCACTGACAGTGGGCCCTAACCATAGAATAATAAAAAACAGTACTAACATAACGTTGCAGCTGCTCGCGTAGAAAAAGCTGTAAACCAAGCATAAAACATGTTACCTACGGTCACCCCAACAACAAAAAAATCTACACTCATACTTTCCAATCATGCCCCCTCCCCTCCCCTTGCAAGCCATCCCTGGTGGTCTACTGAACCTCACCCCCCTTCCCCCCAGTGAAAACACATTTGCCCCTTCCGACGGGCAGAAATCTGCCCCCAGGGAGGGCTGCATGAGGTGCTCCCCCACACTCCATTTGGGGTGGGGGGAGAAGCCCAACCCAAAACGTTGGGCAGACCCCCCAATGGGTGGGGCAGTAGGGTTTGGGCACCCTGGGGGCAGATTGGCACACCAACGTGCCCATCTGCGCCAAGGGAAGTTTAGTAAACAAAGAAAAAAACTGAAAATGGTAGGCTGCACTTTAGGGGGGGCTGAGGGACACGTAAACTGGCGGGAATTTTGAAATGTAAAGGGGGGTGCACCTCTCCATCCCCTCTCCAGTAGCGACCCCGGGGGGCAGATAGGGGGGCCTGTCCTGCACTCCTCCCTGGGGTCAGGTGTCCCTTCCTAGGAGCAGATATCTGCCCCCAGGGAGGGCTGCATGACATGTCCCCCACTCCATTGTGGGTGGTGGTCGAGGGGGCCACCACCCCTTCCCATTTGAAAATTCCCCAGCGGTTTGGGGTGCCCCACAGCCCCCCCCCCTAAAATGCTATCTACCATTTTCACTTTTTTCCTTTGTTTGCCCAACTCCCCTTGGCGCAGATGGGCACAATAGTGTGCCATTCTGCCCACAGGGTGCCCAAAACCTACTGCCCCACCCATTGGAGGCCTGTCCAACATTTTGTGGCGGCCCTCTCCCCCCTCACCCCAAATGCAGGCCTCCCTGGGCCTCCTACGAATGGCTGCGTGAGGTACACCCCCCCCCCTCCATTTGGGGTGGGGAGGGAGAGGGCCACCACAAAATGTGGGACAGGCCCCCCAGTGGGTGGGGCAGTAAGGTTGGGGCATCCTCAGGGCCTATTGGCACACCAATGTGCCCATCTGCACTAAGGGAAGTTTGGTAAACAAAGAAAACAACTGAAAATGGTAGGTTGCACTTTAGGTGGGCTGAGGGACACCCTAAATCGCCTGGGAATTTTGAAATTTAAAAGGGGGTGGCCCTCCCCACACCAAATGAAAGGGGGCCATCTCAATCAGCCCTCCCTGGGGTCAGATGCCCCTTCCTAGGAGCAGATAACCTCCCCCAGGGAGGGGTGCATACCATGGCCCCCAGTCCATTTTGGGTGGGGGGGGAGGGACACCCCCTTTCCATAAAAACTATTCCCTGGTGGTCTAGTGGGGGGGGGGGAGCACTCCCCCAACACCATCTATTTTTTCCCCTTATTTTCTTTTTCCTAAGGCCCATTCCCCAGGGGCAGATGGGCCCCCTAAACTGCAGGCCCCATCCTTTTGGGGGGTGGGCTGTCCACATTTTCCTGTTTTGCCCTCACCCCCTCCTCCAATTGGATGGGGGGGGGCCACCTTATGTACTCCTGCCTGGGGACAGAAATCTGCCCCCAGGGAGGGCTACAAGGGGTGCACCCTTTTCCACTTGGGGTGGGCGGGAGAGGGCCACCATCCTTTCATGTACAAAAGAAATCCCTGGTGGCTAGTGGCCCCCAGACCCACCCCAACCCTCTTTTCTGTATTCACGTTTTTTTCTTTCTCTAAATATCCCCAACCCTGGGGGCAGATGATCACCCATCTGCCCCCAGGGGGCCCTAACCTGCAGGCCCCATCCTTTGGGGGCTGCACACTTATTCCTGGTGGCCCTTCCCCTCCAAATGGATGGGGGCCACCTCATGTACTCCTGCCTGGGGGCAGAAATCTGCCCTCAGGGAGGGCTACAAGGGGTGGGCCCCCCTTTCTACTTGGTATGGGAGGGGGAGGGCGACCACCCTTTGTGTGTCAAAAATATCCCTGGTGCCTAGTGGACCCTCCATCCCCGTTGCATTTTGTTTATTTTTTTTATTTTTTTTTCAATTTGCCCCCTTCCCTGGGGGCAGATGATCAGCAATCTGCCCCCAGGGCTATCCATATGTGCGCATATTGCTTTGGGGGCCGGGGGGGGATCCCGCTTCTAAAACAGATCCCTGGTGGTCTAGTGGGCATTGCTGGGCGCGGATTGAGCGCTCTGCCCCCGATCCGCGCCCAGCAATGCTACAAAAAAAGGTGTCGTTGGAAAGGGGAGATTCTCACCTTTCCAACGACACCTCCCTCGATCTCCGGCTTGAAATACAGCTGGAGATCGAGGGAGAAGGGAGCTTACCTTCTCTCTTCACTGCGGCAGCCCGAAATGGCTGCCGCAGTGAAATTACTTTCATCCAGTCCCCGGGAAGTGAGGAGGGACCTCCCCCTCACATACCCCGGGAGGTTGGATTACAGTTTTGTGCGATCCCTGCTTTGCAGGGATCGCACAAAACAGAGTGCCTAAAAGGACAAACTATCTTGTCCTTGGCAACCTGGAGGTAATGTCAAGGACGAGATACCTCGTCCTTGGCACTTAAGGGATTAAGGGAGAGAATCCAAAGTGGCTCAGGTGGTTCATGAGTCCACAGAATGTGAACTTCACTATTGGACCTAGGCCAGATCCCACCCTCTTCCTGCTTTCTCAGGTTAGAGAATGCCTTTTATGGAAATTCCTTTCCAGGTAAAGCTGTGGCTTTTGCTGGCTGAGGGGTATTGTGTGTCAGCCAGAGAAGGGGGCTGGGACAGTCTAGCCCGAATTCACATATTTGGTGCTAGTCTTTTGCTAGTCTTGTGGTGTGTAGTGGCTATCCATGTGTGGATAGCCACTTGCTGTTTAAATGGTGCAGATCCTTACCATTGGTGGGCTTGGTCTTGTTCAAAGTCTGAATCTTGGATAAAGGAGGGCTCCTGCAATTGTTCATTAGATCATCATTCGAACTAAGACTTCTGCGAAGAGCAGCCCGCTGTTGACCCGTAGATGACCCCTGCAGCTCACCAGCATCGACTCCAGTGTTGTCCTGGTGGAGCCCTGCTTTTCTGTCTTGATCTCAAGAAGATCTTCGTTGATGCTTCAACCCCATGGAACTGTGGGAACAACTAGCATCACCCCCTGCCTGACGATTCCTATCTGCTGAGCCTTCAGAAGTATCCCTGGACCAACCAGTGGACTGACAAGCTCTCTCCTGGGCTACTTTGCTGCAGCCGTCGTTTCAAATAGTCTAGCAACTTGCCAAATCTTCATCTTGTGCTGCAAGTTGCCTGTTCCTGCATTTTCAGCCATCTTATTCCAAAGGAACATGTGCTGGAGCTGGTCCTGTGTTCGCTGCTGTGTCGCCACCTGACCATGATGAGCTTTGTTGGCTCTTCATGTCCCTGAGGTGTCCCGTGGCCATCTCTCCCACAGAAGTCTTCACTGGTCTTCGTTTGGGTCTTCAATTATAACATGTCTGGAACAAATTCCTGTGCACCATGACGGACCAAAATGAAATCCTGTGAAACAGAGTCCCTCTTTTGTCCATATGTCTAGAGTACCCTCGCGTTAGCACCAAGAACAGAAGAACAAGCCTGGAACGAAGTCTGGATCCTCCAACCGTGGTATCTGGAGAACTCTGACCCGGGAGGTAAGTCTGCATACCTCACTCTGACCTGACACACATGGTGGGGGTAATCTGGGTTAAGTATCCTTCCCTAAGCCTATCCTAGTGTGTTGGATTCAGATGAGTACTCGACTTTACTGGAACTGTTATCTAACTTTTTTTTTGTTTTTCTTTTTTTAATTTTGTTATTAATCATAACCATTGGCACTACCAATCTCTAAATACACTTACCTGAAGAAGTATATGCTTTGGAACTGGTGACTTTTCGGCAAAAGGCCCCAACCCATTTTAGGGTTTGCCTTGATTGAGGGAAGCTGTTTTGTGTTGATTTTAAAAAGTTTTGCCTATTTCTGTGCACCTGTGGTGCGCTTGTAATTGATTCGGTTGCGGGTTAAAGATGTGAATACAAAGGTTCCAATAACAATACTTTCGGAACAAAAGGACCGGAAAAATTAATCGAATGCACTTTATTTTTTGGGGAGGGGTCCCCCAAACCCTTGTTTTTTGTCCAAAAACCATTATTTTTACCTATACCAAAACCAAAAAAAAAAATACATTAAAATAAAGGCATTCGGTATTTTTTTTTTCCGGTCCTTTTGACTCGAATGTATTGCATTCTAACCTTTTTGTTTTCGAATTAATGACTGGACACCAATTGATTCATATGCAATTCTACTTCTCCTAAGGATGGATGTGCATATAGGTTTTGTGTGACAATATTTACCTGTGATTTGTATCTGCTTAGTGAGTAAACTAAAGTTCTAATGCATAGTTGTATTTGTATTACTTACTGTCTAACTGGAATTACTGATGTTTCTCTGTGTGGACTTGTAGCCCTAGACCACTCCCACATCCTTCCTGATATTAAACCTTGATCGCTCTGCTACCTCACCTTGATTCGGTATGGCTAATCTCTGCGTCTACCTTGTTTTCCATAATAGGGTGGCCTCGCAATATCTTACCACCAGGGCTGATTTTAGTAGTCCATCTTCACACCTGCGAAAGTGCATCCCTTTTATGTTAGTTTATGGTAAACTGGCAAGAAGTGTGCGAAAAGCAAGATGGCCAAAGTGAAACTGTCTTAAAAGACATGCATTTTGAGTATACTCAAATCTTCAGTAAAATAAGTAAAACGGCTATTTCCAGCAGCCTGTTTCAGGCATATTGAAAAGGTGTATAAAATGATGCCATGGAAAAAGGGACACAAAGTACCCCATGACAGTCTTCTTAAGGTGGAGTGTGTTATAAAATGAAAATATATGAAAACCTGAATACTAGAAATGTTATCCCTGCACTGGCAGCCTTGGTGCCCGACAAGTGTCTTCAAAATAAATGTGTTGCAGGTAGCTGAAGGTAAAAAGGCTTTAGTTACCTCAAATGTCAGCCAGAGTTCCAGGACCAAGACAAATATGCTGCTGGTCTCATTGAAACCAACGGCAGGAAAGCTGCAAAAAGAATGATTTCTGAACAATTCCCATTAGCAACCTGGGATTGCCTTTCCCAGGATTCTGGAATATAGCTCACCACAAGCTCCACTGTATTGCTCTCCTCTCTGTCTCCAGCTGTGTATCGCATTCTGTCCTGTGATTGCTGAAACTGGATGTTTGTTAATACTGCTCCATAGTGATTTGATGACCCAACAAGGTCTTTGATGGGGTTATTCTCCAAGGTCCTTGGTCTCTTTTTCTTGCATGTTCTTTCAGGTGTTATTTTGAATGTAATCTGATGAGGCCTCGGTTGCGCACCGCATTAACCTGCTGGCCACTCTTAAACCACCTTCATTTTAGACCATTTTGAGCTACGATTCATGGTTGCATACGCCTGGAGTGCGTGACCATTTTTATTCTCCATACACATATAACCACTTTTGTACCCTTCCTTTCAGCACGTGTTGCAGTGGTTAAGTCCCGGGACATGCACTGGTCACTTCTGGCACAGCGTGATCAGAGGGATGTGAGTCTGGCCTCTCTGCGGATGCTAATAGTTGCGGATGGTGCAAATCCATGTAAGTATGAACTGTGCTTGAACTTGCTGCTCTCCGTGCTCAGACTTGCACTTTACTATTTTTTCTGTCTGTCCAACTTGTATTGCAAGGATGACTAAAATTGGGGCTGCTGTAAGTATATGTTTACATGCTTGTGATTCCTGCTGTTGGACCTTTAACTATGTTTTGTGGACAGCCCGGAGCTTAAGGGGAGAACAGTGGGCTTGTAGAAGTACATTTCCTGCTATATCGAATGCACTTCCATAAGTGTTGGGTTGTTGGATTTTGTCAGAAATTAAGTTTTGAAAAGGTGAAATGCCCAAACAAGAAAAGTGGAAAAAAGTAAGCTAAAGGTAAACAGTGGATAATGATGGCAATGGGCATTAATCATATCAGTTTGCAAGTTGTCAATTGTATTTTGCTGTAGTTCTTGCATTCAGCCCCACAATTTACCCTATTCCCATTTTGAAGAGAAGCGTGCATCCCATGTGTGCATCTTGCAGTGCAATGCGGATACTATTGTATCACCCTAGCTTTTTACACTTGAGATCTTGGTTCCTTTTATATGTGCCTAAAAACAAGGTGGTGGCATCAAATACATTTTGACCACTTATTTTTAGTGTGCACATTCACGTTTACCATGTCTGGCTACTAAATGTGGCTAGTGCCCTAAAATGGCCCTGCCACGAGGTGTGTGTGTGTGTGTGTGTGTGTGTTTCACGCCTGGGAAGAGGGTGGGACTGCTGTCTGGTTCCATTCCACATCCATGGTGCTAGGGAGTCTGCGTGTGGAGCATGAGTGAAACCAGTAAGCAACTACTGGCCTATGGAATGGGGCAGATCCTTACTATTGGTGGGATTGAACTTGCTTCCAGGTTGGATTTTGGATAAGAGGACTCCTGCAGCCATTTTTTTCGTTGCAGCCACAAATTCCTTGTAGAAGAGCAGTCGACTGAAGCTCCGAAGACGAAATCCCAAAAGAGGCCCTACATTCCGTCCTAAATCTGGCCTGGTGAAGCCCTGTTGGAATAACTGATCTGTGAAGGCCCTGTGCGGTGCTTCAGCCCTTGGACTAGTGGGACCAACTAGTCTTGACGCATTCTTGAGGATCCAGCTGTCCTGAGACTTTAGAAGTGCCACTGGACTACCCAGTGGACTGACTAGCTCTCTCGTGGGCTACCTCGCGAGAACCGTCGATGTTCCGCAGTTGCCCCCCGTACTTTGGTAGTCGGTAGGTTGTGGTACAAGTCACCTTCTCTTTGAATTTCATCGTCCCAGCATCAAGAGATGCTGCCCTAGTGAAGCTTCTTCATCCACGCCTGTGTCCAGAGACCATCGCTGGAACTCTCCTTCCCCTATCCTCTGAAGTGCCCTGCATTTGTGAATCTTGCATTTCTTCATTTTGAGGGGTTGCATTTTGCACCTGG
This sequence comes from Ambystoma mexicanum, assembly GCF_040938575.1. Lineage (NCBI taxonomy): Eukaryota > Metazoa > Chordata > Amphibia > Caudata > Ambystomatidae > Ambystoma > Ambystoma mexicanum. Next base: position 900,313,079 of record NC_090931.1, on the reverse strand, counting down.
ACCTGAAGATTCCTTGCACCCGCAGCTCCTGGGCACCTGTCACTGGAACCAATGGCGGAAAATTCAAATTCCTGCGATTTCTTCCCCATCCCCACCCCGAGTCAACCCAGCAAGTCACCATCTAGGAAAATCAGAATCAGGGGGTAAGTAAAAATCATTTGTTCCCCCTGTCCTCCATAGGATAACATTGGGAACAAGTCACCTGATTTCCTAAACTTTACATTCCACTGCCGTTTGGTCATCGAACCTGGGTAGTATTTTCTGAAAGAGTAATCTTAGTAACGTTAGGAAAGATTTCCTTTTTGGCAACTTTCCCACCATAGTTTCTATGGACCCCCAATCACACAGCATCTTATAATGTAGTACAATGAGGATATTTTTGCATCATCCTTGCCTTTTAACAATGGGATTTCTGGTTAAAGTTCCTAAAGACAAGCTAGTGGCAGCAATAATATTTTTACCATTTTTCTTATTTCTGTGCACTTTTGCTTTTACCTTGTATGGCTACTAAACGTCGTGAATGTCCTAAAATGGCTATGCCATTATATTTTTACTTGTTCTTTGGCCATACTGATGTTTGGCCTTCTTCCTGCCTTGTCAGGTTAGGATATACCGTATAAGGTCATGCACTTGCCCGACAAAAGGTGCAGCTTTCGTGGGCTAGTGCTGCCTGCGTGTGTGTGTAGCCCATGAAGCGTCTGGGACTGTCTGGTCTCACTCCACATCTGTGGTGCCAGAGAGTCTTGGTGTGGGGCATGAGCAAAACCTGTAGTTGCCCCTGTTTGGACAACTACTTGCTGTTTGAATGGTGCAGATTCATTTACATTGTTGGGTGCCATGTCTTTAGATAAGCGTTGGAGCTAAGGATTCCTCGTAGAAGAGCAGTCGACTGAAGAACAAAAGAAGACTCGCGTAGAGGCCTGCCATCCCTTTCTGCGTCTGACCCGGTGAATCCCTGTTAGACTACCTGATCTGCGAAGGCCCTGTGCAGTGCTTCAACCCCTGGACTGGTGGGACCAACCAGTCTTGACAGGTTGACGAGGATCCAGCTCTCCAGAGCCTTCAACAGTGTCCCTGGACCACCCAGCGGACTGTCCAGCTCTCCATTGGGTCACCTCGATAGAACCACTTCTGTTTCGCGTTTGCAGACGGAACTTTGGTAGTCGCCAGCTTACAGAAAATATGTTTAGTGGTGGTGGTCGCCAGCTTCCTGCCGAAAGTTGGCTTCCCAGCCTCAAGAGATCCTGACATGGAAGGAATTCTACAAACGCCGACTAGGACACCTGCAGTCGTCTGTGTGTGGTGGCCATCGCTGGAACTCTCCTACACCCGGCATGTGAAGTGTCTTGACGAAGGCTGCATCGGTGCATTCTGCATTTCTCCATCGCCAAGGGTTGCTCTCTGCTGCTGGACCCGACCAGAAGAATCCTTGCACCCGCAGCTCCTGGGAACCTCTCACCGAAACAAACCGTGGGAAATTCAACCTCCAGTGGCCCCAAACCCGACATAATTCCCCCCTGCCCCCAGCAGTCCCAGAGGACACGCTACCAGACAGTGGATTACCGGCTAGCTCTCCCTGCCCCGTTTGTTCTGCAGCCACTCAGGGCTAGTGTGCTCTGTGCGGCTGCCTCGTGTCTTAGCGTGGTTGGATCCTGGTGTCTTTCTTTTCGTGCTCCGTTGCAATGATCGGGTCTCTGCAGCACGGCAGTCTTGTTCGTTAAGGTAGCAGTCTCTGATCTTCCAGGCTCTCCTCTTTGCTTTTTGCTCTTCTCCTTCCCTGGTCTCTGCCCCCTGAAATGGAAGGAGAAGCTTACAAAATTCCACAAGAAGAGCTACTAAGTTAATGTCCAAATTAATCGAATTTGACTAAAGATATGGAGGGTTTAATGTCATCCCTCATTTTGGCACATAATCAAAAGGTTTACAGCCGTTTTGACTGTCTAAGCTGCAGGCACACCTGAGGGGAACTATTTTGGGGCTACTCAGAGGAACTCCCATTCATTATTTAAGAGCTCAATTGGGCCTCAGCTCAGTGACAACACTTGTAAATCTTGTGCACTCATTCACTAAATTAAAATCGAACATATTGAGTGTTGTTCTCGGTTTATGGTATTGAATAATAAACTGCATACAGGATGTAAGGGAAAAGGTTCAGAATACGGTAACAACCGGGAAAACTTTGATTGTACCATAGCAACCTGACCTATCCATTTAAGCACAGGTAACTGAATCTGAAAGCTAAAATCAGGGAATTGGGAGTCATCTTAATTACACAAATATGCTGTTAAAACATTTAGCATAGGAATATTTGAAGGTTTTCCCCAAAAAGATAATGTTACAACCATACCTTAAGTATTCATAAATCGACTTTTCACACGCAGTTTGTTTAGCACCGCATTAACTGGTTTGATTCCTCTTCTTTGGTAGTGAGTGGGGGGTATCCCTTGCCAAAATAGAATCTGCAAATGGCACAGTAATATAGAGAAGATTGAAACAAATTAGCACCCTTTGAATATGCTGCCTTTGAATAAATTTGGTGTTTGGAATAAAAAGATGACACTGAAAACATTTCCTGCTCCTGTAAGCACCTGAGCCAAAATATATTTGTTGCTAAATAGTTTTGGTCCCAATTTTTAAGGGTTGAAAAAAGAGGAAAGATGCATTAGCAATAGTTTTTTTTTTTCACTTTTAAAACATCTATTTATTAGCATGTCAACAAATACAAATCACATCCATATAATACAAGGGTTTTTTTAGATTTTAGCAGAAGCATAAACACATCGTTCAACTACATTCCAATAAGCATAAAATGCAAAGCAAACATTACAATCCAGCACATCCCCCATAGCCACACTAAATCACTTTCAGTGTATGTAAATAACAAGAGTCTCAAAAAAATATAACCACCCCTCCTATCAGGAGACGTACATAGACACAAGACTCCACGTAGACCAACACCAAACCAATACACTAAGAAAGAGAGCAAAGAAGAAAGAGAGAGGGGCTGAACCAATAGATGGGGCAGTAGGGTTTGGGCACCCTGTGGCCAGATTGGCACACTAATGTGGCCATTTGCGCCAAGCGAAGTTGGGTAAACAAAGAAAACAATACAAAATCGTAGGCTGCATTTTAGGGGGGGCTGAGGGGCACCCTAAATTGGCAGCGAATGTTGTACTGCTATGGGGGGGGGCACTCTTCCCCCCCCCCCACCTCATGCATCCCTCCCTGGGGTCAGATGCCCCTTCCTAGGAGCAGATATCTGCCCCCAGGGAGGGTTACTTGAGGTGGGGCCCTCCATTTGGGGTGGGGGGCGAGAGGGCCACCCCACCGTTCCAGTAGAACATTTGCCGGCAATGTAGGGTGCCCCTCAGCCCCCCTTAAAAAGCAGCCTACAACTTAGTATTATTTTTTTTGTTTACCCAACTTCGCTTGGCGCAGATGGGCACATTAGTGTGCCAATCTGCCCCCAGGGTGCCCAAACCCTACTGCCCCATGCATTGGGGGGGTCTGTCCAGCAATTTTTGGGGGCCCTCTCCCCCCCACCCCAAATGGAGGGGGGAGTGTACCTCATGCAGCCGTTTGTAGGAGGCCCATGGAGGCCTGCATGAGGTGCCCCTGCCACCCATTTGGGGTGAGGGAGGAGAGGGCCCCCAAAAATGGTGGGACAGGCCCCCCAGTGGGTGGGGCAGTAAGGTTTGGGCACCCCGGGGCCAGATTGGCACACCAATGTGTCCCTCTGCACCAAGGCAAGTTTTTGTAAACAAAGAAAAAAATGGAAAATGGTGGAACGCTTTTTAGGGGGGGCTGTGGAGCACCTCAAAGGGTCTGGGAAGTTTCTAATGGGGTGGGGCATTGACCCCCCTCGCCCCCAGCCGCAATGGAGTGGGTGCCATGTCATGCAGCCCTCCCTGGGACCAGATATCTGCTCCTAGGAACGGACGCCTGAGCCCAGGGAGGAGTGCAGGACAGCACCCCCCCCCATTATCTGCCCCTGGGGAGGGCTACATGAGATGGGCCGTCCCTCCAGTTTGGCCATGTGTGGGTTCCCACGGGTGTCCTCTTTTGGAAAATGCGTGGGGTACCCTGTTTTCCTTGCTGGCTTCGACACCCTAGGCCCAAATCTGTAGGTTGCCCACATGAACAAAATGGGCAGTGGCGAAAGGCTTGGGGTTACCAGTGGGTTACCCTTTTCCTTTTGCGCCCCCGGTAGGTGCACCCACACATGTGAGGTACCGTTTTCATCGGGACACGTGTGGGGACGCGGGAAGGTAGGCCCCGTGGTGTTGGCGGTGTGTTTCGGTGGGTGGCCAGAGCGAAATGTCTGTGAATTGTCTGCATTGCTAGCCAATTTCAGTGAAATTTCCCTGTGTCCACTCACTGAAACACGTCGCCAACAACAGATGTCATACCTTCTCGCATTCCCACAGGTGTCCCAACGAAAAAGGTACCTCACATGTGTGGGTGCACCTACCAGGGGCGCAAAAGGGAAAGGGTAACCCGCTGATGACCCCAAGCCTTTCGCCACAGCACAATTTATTCATGTAGGCAACCTACAGATTTGGGCCTACGGTGTTGAAGCCAGCAAGGAAAACTGGGAACCCCATGCATTTCCCAAAAGAGGACACCCGTGCGAATGCGCCGTGGTGTGACTTGCGCAAAGCGGCCCAGAATTTATTACCCAGAACCTCAGACAAAGTGAACATTGTGTTTTTTCTCCACCAAATATCACACTTTGTCGGGGATCGTGGCTAATAAAAACTGGTGCAATTTGCGCAAGGCAGACCTCTGTGGATTCCCACGGGTGTCCTCTTTTGGGAAATGCATGGGGTTCCCTGTTTTCCCCAGTGGCTTGGACACCCGAGGCCCATATCTGTATGTTGTGCTGGTCGGCAGAGCGTCTCAAATTCCGGTCTAAAAACAGACTTGGGGTTACTTGTGTTTTAGGCTTTCCCCTTGGCGGCCAGGTAGGTGCACCCCACACATGTGAGGTACCGTTTTCATCGGGACACCTGTGGAAACGTGGGACGGTAAGCCATGTGTTGTGTTTGTGTGATTTTCATAACGTTTTGACCCATTTTCTGGTGGCCTTTGTCACACAACCCTTTCATTTCCCAAATGTGATCTACATTTAGTCGCTGCTTACACCATACACTTTTGTAACCTGCACAAGTCAACTACCCTTGAAAAGGTCTGCCTGTGCTCTTTCAAAAAATGTATGCTTGCCGTTCCTCACCACATTGGTTTTCCCGATTTACACATGCTAAGTTCATCTGTTCAGGCCATGAGCGTAAAACTCCTGTGTACCATGGCTCAGTGTTTGGCTTGTGGTATTTTGTTTTGTAAAACACTACAAAAATGTGTGCTCTCCTAATTGCAAGAGTCGGGGGAATGTAGCGGAGCGTTGCTTTTCTCAAAATTCATAGAAGCCGTTGCCGTACCAAGCCAACCATGTCCAACACATAACTTTTTTTTTCGGTCATTTTCCCGCTTTTCCCCCAATCTATGGCAGTTTCCCCTACGTAGTTGTTGCCTGACCTACGCAAATCACCCCTTCCGAAACTTGGAATTTTGTCTACTTTTCAGAAATACTTGCATTTCTGTCCTCCAATTCGGCTTTTCTACCCTTTTCTTCCATTCCGTCCATGCATGTCCAATGGCAAAAATTGCCAAAATCGCCTACCTCTCACAAAACAGTTGATAAACCACATCAAAATAATTTTATTTCGTTTCCACTCAACCTGTTCTTGAAAGCCAGGAAATTGGGGAATTCAGCACAGCAAACCATTCGTTCCTAGCTCTTACAAGGAAAAAAACACAGGCTTCTTTGTACATCATTTTATTGGCATTTATTGAAAAAACCCAACATTTTCGCCCTTTTTGCTTATTTTCTCTCAACCCCCTACAGCAACCTAGGATTACATGTGGGGAAAAAAAGGAGCCACATTTTGGAGAGCGACCTCATGTAACAATAAGGTTACAAGCCATTGAATGCCCACATACCGAAATCACCAAAAAAGGCCCTGGCACTGGGGAGAAAAACCCATGGCACTTAAGGGGTTAAAAAGATTTAGTTTAAACCGTCATATTTAAAAATCAAATCTCATATTTAAGCACCCTGCGTTCTGATGTTCTGTTTACTCATTTTCTGAATAAAATGTCTTACTTTGTATTCGTTAACATGTCTAGTATTTCTACTGCTTTTGTACAAATAAACTGTACTGTTCTTCAAAAAATTGTCTGGACCTCCCTTATTCTGGTATTCTTTGTGAACTCTGTGATTGTACAAAATCTTCTGCTCTTTTCCGAATAGCCGAGGCTGTCTCTTTTTGCAGTACCTAAAGCTTTGGGTCTGGCCCCTTGTAAATAACTGGTTTTACTATTGCCTAATTTACTTTTACTCAAACTCAACCCTTTATCAAGCGTCCAAGGAACTTGGGTGAATCTGTAAACTGATTAATCATGAGTGTGAAGGGTAGGTAAAGTAAATGTCATTTTGTTGTCTATTTCTTAGGGTCCATCTCCTCATGTGATGCCTTCCTCAACGTGTTCCAGTCCCGAGGGTTAAGACCTGAAGTAATCTGTCCATGTGCAAGTTCATCAGAAGCCTTAACTGTCGCAATTCGCAGGTACTTGCCCTTTCAGGGAACACCCGCTGTCCCTGCTCATGTTAACCACATGATGTGATCGGACTAATGGGAAATGTGACAGAGGTGGTCAATCAGTGGGTTCATGTGTTGGGTATGTTCACCAGTTCTGGGTCTCATCTGTGTAGGCTCAGTTATTGATTGTCCCCTTCAAGGGAGTAAAAATATTGGATTTTTATTAAGTACAATGATGCAGGTAATTCTTTTTCTGAAAGGGTGGACTGCTAACCCCGGACACCCCTTTCAAAAATCTCCATGCCAAAATGAGTGTACACAGGTGCCTTGCTCTAATTGGTCTACTGACATGTTGGCAAAGGTGGAATTTTAACTGTCTGCACTAAAGTCTTATCATTGTATGCCTTAGACAGTCTAGTGGCATGTAAATCTTAAAATATAAGCCATGTCGAGGGTGGTATGGGTGTCCTTACCAATCACATTATAAAATCGCATAAGTTTGATATCACACCAGTGTCGTCTTTGTGAGCAGGGCTTAACCATGGGGGGGGAGGGGTTTAGTGTCTGGGCTGACACTCCCCACAGCTGGGAGTTGTACCAATAGTCGAAATGCTGCCTCCTTTGGTTCTCAAGCAGGAAGGGTTATCTCCCTCCACCATGAGGTGTTCTGGGAATGGGGTTTCATCGGCAGTGCTGATGCAACAGTCAGTTTCACACCAGGGTGTTGATCACTGGAATGCCTTTTGAAGCCCAGAGGCATGGGAAGGGAGCAGAGTTAGAGCAGCCACAGAGAGAAGGTAAGCCTGTTGAGGGGTGCCACCATCCTGCTTTCTGTTGTGGCTGTCGTCCTTTTCCTGTTCCCTCCATTTCCAGCAAGCAAGTGATGTGGCAGGATTGCTATGTAAGGCTATGTTATGCTAGGCTATGTTATGCAGGGTTGTTATGCTATACTATATTAGGCTCTCTCATATACATTTAGGCCTCAGATCTTCCCTCTGCCTCCCTCTGCACCCCAGATATATGCCCAAACCCCTCCTGGGGCAGATGACGCGTCAGACCTTCTCTTCCACTTATTCTTTATAGCATTAGCATCATATATGGGAGATAACAGTAAGATTTCTGCAAATGCCGTTTATCCATAATACAACAAGATGTCTCTGCAAGGCTGCGTCACATGTGAGATGTCAACAGTTCTCTGCAAATCTCTGCAATATTGTGCCAAGTAACACCCACCATTGTGAAAGTGCTAAAATATATTAGTGATTACTTATGATGTGCTATATAAGCTGCGATCTAGTGGTGGTCCTGAGAGAGCTCTGTGTGCCGACTGCCTGGACACTTGTCCTGCTGATCAGCTGATCACTCTGTATTCGCTATCTAATACAAGAATCCTGGTTAACCACCGGTCTGTGTCTGATCTCCTTATTTGCTGCAAACTGAGGCTGATGCCGAGGGACCCTTGGGAAAGGCCCAATTTGGCCTCCACAGAATGGTGAAGTGATCTCTGGCCTAATGCACAGGAGTTTTGCTGTGAGCTGCCCTCGGCCACAATCACATGGCCAAATAACACAGTCCTCGCCATCAGAGGTCACTTTTATAAGCGCGGCACACCTGTTGACGGCCAAGTTGCCAAATCTGTGATGTGGTTCGAGAGGTTTGCAGAGAATCTCCAGCACAGCGCACGGCCGTGAACCTTTTACCGTTGGATGATCAGTAAATACAACCGTCCTTTTTTGTTCTGTCACTTTGTTTTTCCGGCACTACGCTTTATTTTGACTAAAAGTTGATTTGCCATGTTGTGTATTTGCTTTCCCCCTCCCTACTCCTCCTGGTATGTTTTATATTTTTCTGCAGCTAAGTAGATGGCTGTGCCACAGATATTGTGAGGTAGGGTGGGCACCGCTTTATTTTTATAATAATTCAATAGTGTCGTACGTTTTTTTCTTTATTTATGTCTGGGAGCTCGTCCTTTACCCTAGGCACTGGGTAATCAGAACATCTACAAAAAAGAAGAAATTGACAGTTTCCATCTCAGGATGAGCTCTCTCACACTCCCCTATTCGGGTTTCCAACTATACTACTTCGAACACAGTTGTAGATGTGCCACAGATATTCTCAGCTCTGCTGGTTGCATTCATCGGGTCTGTCTATGGTCTGTCTTTTTTGCATCTATGCGCTGTTTGCTGCCTTCAGTGTAGAGCTCATATTGAGTCCCCACGAATTAGTGCCTCAGGCTATCCTCTGCGTAGGTTTTTTGTTTTTTTGCCATTTTATGAGAGATCTTTAGGATTACGAGTCACTGTACAATTATGTTCGAGGGGATTGGGTCCTCCGACGTATTCCATATCTATGACAGGTAATGTCCACAGCTGTGCTGCTTCGGAAAATTTTCGGCGTCTGCATCCTGCGTCGATGACATCGATGCACCGTCCCCGAGGACCTCATCTGACGGCCGACGTCCCCCGATGTGATAAGTAGGACGCACGACGCCCGTAGCCTCAGTTGTTCCGTTTTTTCCGCGAACATGTTCTCTTCGTGAATCTCGGTAGGCCTCCACTCTTTGGAGTTTGTTGTGTTCTTCTCGGTTCTTTGAACCGGTTCGGTTTTTGTGAAACCTGTTCGTCTTCGACCCCGCGTCCGGGCTTCAAGAAATGCGGGGACTGTGGGTCCAAGATGTCGGTCACGGACTCGCACGACGCCTGCCTCTGGTGCCTCGGGGAGGCCCACGATACGGACGACTGTGTCGACTGCCAGTCGCTCACGGCCAACTCCTTGCGGGAGCGCAAGAAGAAGTTGTCGGTAGGTCGGGTGTCTAAGCCCCGGAAGTCGAGGTCTACGGGGCTTTCGACGGATGACTCGAGAGGCGACTCTCCGCGTCATCATCGGAAGTCCAGTGGGTCTCCTTCCAGGAGTCCTCTCACCACTCTTCTGACTCTTCGAGGCATTCCCGGAAGGGCCAGCATCGGTCGCCTTCCCCGTCCTCTTCCGAGGACTCCGCCCGTCGGCGGGTCGCTTATACCACCATGCAAGCGACACCGGAGGAATGGGCTTCCTTCGGGAAGCAGATGTTAGCGATTCTTGAATCGCAGGGCACCGGTCCATCCGAGCCTCCTAGTGGGGTCGGTTGGCACCGGTCAAGAGACACCGCTCATATGCCTTTGGGCTCGGGTGGTCGGCACGGCTCGCGGGAGAGGTCCCGCTCGGACAAGGGTAGCCGTTCTCGCCATGCCCGTTCCAGGTCCCGGTCCTCGACACGCTCGAGACTGCGTGATCCTGTGCCGTCTTCGAGGAAGACGTCGGCGCCTGTGGTGCCAAGGTCATCGACGATCTCTCTCGAGGCTCCGCCTCCGAGGGGGTCGTCGACGCTGTCGGCGCCTAGATCGTCGAGAGACACGCTCGGAGCTCTGGCTTCGAGGCCTGTGTCGATGCTGGCGGCGCTGCAGCTGATGTTGACGCCGATTCTCTCGACGCCGCCAACGACTCGTTCGGCGCCCTCGACGCCTTTCGAGGCAGTGGTGTCAGAGGGGCCCCGTGGCACGGGGTTAGCCCCTAGAAAGGCTCTGGCTAAGGTCAGGCATAGCTTTGGTCACCAGGTGTCTTCCTCTCACCGCCTGGAGTGTATTTCAGAGGGTGATGAAGGCTCTGATGAAGGCTTGGTTACGTTGCCAGATGAGCTTCTTTCGGGCCATAGCCAATCTGATGACCTGAGGCAGTCACTGCATGATGCCAGTGGACTGGATACCTCTCTGGAGGTGGAGTTTTGTAGGCCGGAGCCTGGCACTCATGCCAATTCCTCATACCAGCGAATTATGTCTCGGGTCACCGAGTACTTGGGATGGTCGGCTCCCCCAGGGGTGTTCGTTCAGGATGATCTCACGGACATCCTTGATCTTGGTCCCCCCACTGACCCGGTACTGCCGTTTCATATGGCTCTGCAGAGAAGGGTGGCGGTGGCGTGGACCGCTCCAGAGAGTCTCCCGGCAGTGGGCAAGTCTTTGTCGCGGAGAGTTTGGTGGTGCAGGCGGCTACGGCCCCGGCAAAGCAGGCGTCTTATCCTACCATCCCTCAGGATAGGGACGACAAACGTTTTGACGGCTCTGCGAAGAAAGTGTTTTCTTCAGGGGGTATGGCGCTTCAGGCGGCCAACTCCATATGTGCCTGGTCTTGTTTCACACACACTCTGTGGAACTGTGTTGCATTAGCGGCTGAACATATTCCCGAAGGGGACGAACGGGATGGTTTCCTTGCTATAGTTCAGGATGGCAAAGATGCCATGTGTGAGGCCGTTCAGTGGGGTTTGGACATGGCAGATTGTGTCAGTAGGTCCATGGCAGCGAGCACCGTAATACGCAGGTTTGCGTGGTTGCGGAAGTCTGGGTTTGCTCCTGATGTGCAGTCCTGGTTCCTCAACATGCCCTTTGACGGTGAACATCTTTTTGGCAGCAAGGTTGACGAGAGCCTTGAGAGGTTGCAGACCTCCAAAGCTGCAGCAAAGTCGTTGGGCGCTGCAGTTCTACAACCTCCGCCTTTTTGTCCTAGGGGACAACAATGGAGGGGAGGTTCCTTTCGCTATTACACGTCATTCAGTAAAGCAAGAGGAGCTGTCAATCGAAGAGGCCACCGTAAGAGTGCCAGAGGTGGAAAACAGGGTACTCGAGGTGCCAAGGCCACTCCGGCAGTTCCCTCTTTGCCCTCACGCAACGCCGCAGCCGCTACCACTTAGTCATGAGGCCAGGTCCCATGGTACGCCGGTTGGGGGGAAGGCTGGCGCTGCATCTTGTAGAGTGGCGTGCCATTACTTCAGATGTGTGGGTTCTGGAGATCATAACCCACGGCTACTGTCTTCCTTTTCGGCAGAGGCCTCACGACAATCCACCTGGGAACCTCTCTTTGAAGAGTCCGGATCCGCTCCTTGCGCAGGAAATTCAAGCCCTGCTGGAGAAAGGCGCCATAGAACTGGTGCCTGTAGCGGAGAGGAACAAGGGATGGTATTGCCCTTATTTTTTGATTTCGAAGAAAGATGGGGGATTGAGACCCATCATGGACTTGCGCGGTTTGAACAAACTCCTTAGGAAGGACAAGTTCAAGATGGTTACTCTCTCTGAAGTCCTCCAGCCCCTTCAATTTCAGAACTGGTTGGTGTCTCTCGACCTCAAGGACGCTTACTTCCATGTGCCGATTCATCCCAAGCACAAGAAGTAACTGAGGTTCGCGGTTGGCGACTCGCAATTTCAGTTTCGGGTCCTGCCGTTCGGATTGACCTCCGCCCCGAGGGTTTTCACCAAGCTCATGGTGATGGTGACAGCGCATCTCAGGAAAGGGGGGATTCACGTCTATCCCTACCTGGACGATTGGTTGATCAGGGGGTGCTCTCCCGAGCAAGTCCTGGATCATCTGTCCGTCACCTGTCACTCCCTTCACAAGCTGGGCTTCTCCCTCAATTTAAAGAAGTCCCATTTGACACCAACACAGCGGCTCCAGTACATCGGAGCAGTGCTCGACACATCCCTGGGGCAGTGTTTTCCTCCCCAGGTGAGGGCTCTTCACAATCCGCAGATGGTTTACAAGTTTCAACTTGCCCAGAATCTCCCAGCGCCCGAGTTCTTGAGACTGCTCGGCCTCATTGCATCCTGCATTCATCTGGTGCCAGAGGTTCGTCTGTGGATGAGATCTTTGCAGTGGGCACTCAAGCTCCAGTGGTCTCAGTCCTCCGGCAGGCTGTCGGACCCTGTTCATGTGCCGCCCTCGGTCGCCCAGGACCTTCTGTGGTGGGCCGTCTAAGGCAATCTGATGAAGGGGGCCCCATTTTGGCTGCCCTGGCCAGAGGTGACGATCGTGACGGACGCATCCTTCACGGGATGGGGGAGCTCATGCCAACGAGTTGACAGTCAGCGGTCGTTGGTCTCCATCGGAGTCCAGACTCCATATCAATCTGTTGGAGCTGAGGGCCGTCAGGCTTTCCCTGAAGGCTTTTCTGCCGACTGTGCGTGGAAAGAGTGTCCTGATACTAACGGACAACACGGTGGCCATGCACTACCTCAACAAAAAGGGGCGGCAGGGTCACTTCCTCTGTGCAGGGAGGCTATGCAGCTTGAGTTCTGGGCCATCCAGCAGGAAGTTTCGATCTCGGCTGTTGATCTGGCCGGAGACGACAACGAGACGGCAGACGCTCTGAGCAGGCAAAGCACGACCTCTCACGAGTGGGAGCTGGCTCAGGAGATTCTCCTGGAGATCTTTGCCCTTTGGGGGACCCCTCAAGTGGATCTCTTCACCTCCAGTGTCAACCGGAAGTGCGACAGGTTCTGCTCACGGGAATTTCCTCCCAAAGGAGCCTTAGGAGACGCATTTGTTGTGGAGTGGTCATTCCCACTGCTGTACGTGTTTCCTCCAGTCCCCGTCATCCCGCAAGTACTGCGGAGGTTACAGAGGTTCGGTTCCCGGATGATCCTCATTGCTCCAGCGTGGGACGGAGGACGTGGTACCCGGACCTTCTCGACTTGTCCATCTGCCCTCCACGTCGTCTTCCCTACCGAGACAATCTGCTCTCACGGGAGGGGGGGGGGGTCAGGTTCTCCATCCAGAGGTCAGATCCCTCAACCTTCATGCTTGACTTCTGAAAGGTTGAGGTGTAAGGATTGGGACCTCCCTGAAGACGTGATGGAGGTGTTGCTCTCGGCCAGGCGGCCGGCAACAAAGTCTCTGTACCGTTGTCGTTGGAGAAAGTTCTGCGACTGGTGCAGAGTTAAGAATGTGGATCCTTTTGAGTGCGTCATTCCCATGGTTCTGTATTTTTTGCTTTCCTTGGCCCACAGGGGCTTGCAAGTGGGGACCATTAAAGGTTACCTGGCGGCACTGTCCATCTTTAAGCGCTCATCTGAAGAATGTTCCTATTTTTAAGATTCCTTTAATTTCTCAGGTTTTGAAAGGGCTCACTAATGTATTTCCTCCATCACCTTTTCTGGTGCCCGGTTGGGATTTAAACCTTGTTCTTAAGTTTCTTATGGGTGCTCCGTTTGAGTCTTTGCATTCTTGCCCTTTGAGACTGTTAACTCTGAAAACTGTGTTTTTGGTTGCGGTTACTTCCGCTCGCAGAGTGAGTTACAGGCACTTTCAGTTAAGCCACCCTTCACTGTGTTTCATAAGAACAGGGTTGTCCTTAGAGTTCGTCCTTTCTTTCTTCCGACGGTGGTTTCGGAATTTCATTTGAGCCAGAAGGTTGTTCTTCCGGCGTTCTATCCTCCACATCCTGTTAAGGAAGAGGAGAGGCTCCATAGGCTTTATCCTAGGAGAGCGTTGAGCTTTTATATTTCGCGCATGTCCCGGGTCAGAGTGGACGATCAACTTTTCATTGGGACAAGCTGTGATGAAACAGGCTTTGTCTTGTTGGATTATTTTAGTCAGTCAAACAACTTTATTCGGCCGAAAAAGGCCATCAAAGTACAACCTACAATTACAGTTATAAAACTAAAAATAGACACTAATACATAATAACAAAAACACAGCAAAGAAGGGACAGCTGAGCACTGCAAAAGACTGCCCCCCTAATGATGGCCCCCAAACGGATTAGTAAACCAGTGGTCAGGTCCCGCCGCCCCTAAACCCTGGTAGTTCCCAGACCGCCTCAGACCCAAGGTGGTCAGGTTTGCCCCTGAGAGGGGCTTGTTGCCAGGGGTGTCCACGGAGTGCCACACGTGGGCGTGAATGGGAGATGAACCGGCTGTGATGCCACTTTTCCATGACTGCCCGTGGCCATTACACTTTTCCAAGACGGCCCTTGCCATTTGGCTGTCCCCAAAGTCTAATTTAACAGTATCCAACTTTCCTGAACAGTTGGGCAGTCTGATACACTCCAACAAAGAGCCCCCGGACACAAACCCACATTCCCCCACTATCCGCAGCCAATGAAGACATTTGTTCCGAAGGGCATCCCTTGGTTCTCTTGAATCGATGGATAGTTTTGGGACACCATGGAGGAACACCCTATAGCTACTGCAACCTTTATGTAAATGGTGCCCAGACAGAGGCTTAAACAGGCCAGGCGTTGGGGCATCGGCCTTCCTCCCTACTTGGCGTGATGGGCCCTGGGCTCTCCTAACGGGTTTCCGCAATGGTGAGGGCTCGGTCCCCAAGTCTGTACATCCGGTGCTGGACTCCCTTTGTTCGGGGGATGCTGGGGGGAGGGCCGCCTCTGGACGGCTCCTCAGAGAAGGGGGAGGCCTAGCCACATAGGCATGGGGCAGTCCAGGGTACGAGGAGTGTGTTCCTTTTACAAAGCCAAGAGTCGGTCGCCCTGGGCCGACCCCTGAAGAACCCATTCTTTCCCCTCCCTCGCCTCCTTCCCCCTTGTCCCCCAACAACCCCTTAATTAGGACAAGAAGAAGGTTTGACCTCAGCCAGCTCAGGGAACAGGAGATGACAGGGACAACTTAGCAGCTTGGTGATGTCGATGGAGGGTGGAACTGAAGGGGGGTGTTCTCCTTTATTGGGGGGTTTGGAAGACCGAAGAGGGCTAAGACAAAACAGAGAGCTAGCCCTGAGCATATGCTGGCTCCCAAGGCTAGATGGAAAGCTGGACTTCACCTCAACGCCTGGCCCCAAACCATCAACAGCAACACCTCCGACATCCAAAGTCATGGGCACGGGAGGCGGACATGAGTATACTTCGGGAAGAACCAGTGTCGGGTGCAGAACTTGGGTAACAGGACCTGGGCCAGAAGTTAGGTGAAGGGGGGCCAGTTCCAGAAAGGGAGTGCTGCAGGGGGCCAAGGGTGGGACCAGCAGGTTCAGCGGCACAGGGGCAGGACCACCAGCTGGACCACTGGTCAACTTCAGTATGCCCATTGAGATTCTCTCACAGCCATTAGCCAGGTTATTCAGAAGATCAGCAGAGGCCACACAGTCAAAGCCCCCACCGGGAGTAAGCAGGTTTAGGGGGGATGCAGGACCCTCCCGGGCGGAACATGCCGAGCTGATGTTTGAGAGAGGGGGCAGCATGGTGCCGCAAGTCCCAGGGGGCTGAGATAAAGGGCCTGCCAACAGGCTGTAGATAGGGGCGTGTAGAGGTATAGGCTCCCCAGAGGCTCCTTCTAAAACACTCTTTATCCCACAGGCAGTGGCCAAAGGTGCTCCACTCCCACAGAGGCTCCCGTTACACGCTCCGTTACCCTGCGCAGCCCCCAGAGCCGTGCACTGCAAGCCCCTTTTCATTCTTCTTCCCACAAAAGGTTTGCGATCAGCCTGAGGGACCGGGGTACCTTGAAGTTTCGAAAGAAGGGTACATTGCAGCAGATGGTGGGGGGAGAAAGGGGAAGAGATTGCTCCTTCGTCCGAGGCTCCTAGGGTGGGGTCCCTAGGAGGGCCAACCATCATGTGATTATTTTAGCTATCTCCCGAGTGTTACCGCTTGGTGGGTAAGGACCCTCCGACTGGCTTGCGGGCCCATTCTACCAGGGGAGTGGCTGCGTCTACCGCTTGGCGGGTAAGGACCCTCCGACTGGCTTGCGGGCCCATTCTACCAGGGGAGTGGCTGCGTCTACTGCTCTGCAGAGGGGTGTTCCTATTCGTCACATCTGTGATGCAGCCACCTGGGCTTCAGTACATACTTTTGTATGTCACTACTCCCTCGATTCCATCAGAGGGCAGGATCTGGCCTTTGGCAAGGCAGTCCTTTATTCCGCAATTTGATTGGGCATGCTAAATTTGTGTTCTAAATTCTTTTCCCACCTCCTTACTTGGTACTGCTTTGGGAGTCTGTCATAGATATGGAATACGTCGGAGGACCCAATCCCCTCGAAGAACAAGATACTTTCTTCCCAGGTAACGTTCTTTCGATGTGATGGTCCGATGATGTATTCCATATCGCTCCCTCCCTACCTTTCCCGCTGCAGAATTTCTTTTGCGATTGCAGCTTGCTTTCCGCAAGGCCTTGTGTGTCTGACTGGCAGAAAACTGGTGGCACACGTTCTGGGGGAAAAAGCTACAACTGAGGCTACGGGCGTCGGGTGTCCTACTTATCACATCGGGTGACGTCGGCCGTCAGAGGAGGTCCTCGGGGACGGCACATCGACGTCATCGACGCAGGACGCAGACGCCGAAGATTTTCCGAAGCAGCACAGCTGTGGACATTACCTGTCATAGATATGGAATATGTCGTCAGACCATCCTATCGGAAAACGTTACCGGGTAAGAAAGTAACTTGTTCTTCCCAAACCTAGTGAGTCCCCCAGCAGCTTTGCTGGATTTTTGGGGTTTGTTTTTTCTCCTGCTAAGAGTGAGACTCTTTTCCCCCCACTCTTAATGATTTGAGGTATGTCTTTGACTCTTTGTGTGCTTATGGGCTATGGGGTCTTTTACTCCATAGGGTATCATGTATTTTTTATGTGTGTTAAACAGCACCCTCAGTGCAGTAACACAGGGGTGTCATAGTGACCTCCAAACATAGACTCCATACCCTGGGACTGACTACTGTCTACTGCCCTGGTAAGTCCTCAGGGACTTACCACGGGAGGTAAAGTCACCATTGACTTTACTAGTCCAAAATTGTGAACAGAACCAGTACCAACCATCATAGTGTGTAAGTACTGGAAGGGGGTAATTAGATTGTCCCTGGGTCTGTTTTCAAGGGGGCACTGTGCAGTCCCCCCTTGTCGAGTTTCTGGCTGGTGGCAGTGGTTACCATGCAAAATATTCCACAGGAATATTTCCTAAGGGATTTTCCCATTGATTTTTAACACACCACTTTTTGGTGCAATGTTAAAGATACCGCTGGTTTATTTATTTAATATTAAATCAACGGTTGGGTCTTTTTGCCAGAACTCTTTTCTAAAATGGCGTTCGTGTCCGTCTCTGTAACTCTAACCAGGGTCGAGCCCTTTGTTCCACTTTTTGGCGGGCTTCTCCACAGAAGCCCTCCAAATGGTGCCACTCTGTCTGGGTTCCACAGGATGTGTGGGGAGGTGAATTGGCACCCTGGACTGCGTTGCCTTAGCAACCCAAGTCGCACTCTAGTCTGATTGGGCCAGTGTTGAGCCGCCCGGCTCACCACTTAGCATGTGTGAGTGACAGCTAGGCTGTTGAATGGGGGGTTTTCTGCATAAAAGCAGGGCCTTTGGGACTGGAACTTCAGAAGTCGCCACAGGACCTAAGAATCCGAAGAGGGAAGAAACTGAGCCATCTGCAACGACGACACCACCGGTGGAGCCCTGCTGCAACAAACTCACCACTTTCCCAACGACAAGAGAAGATCTTCTGCTGGACGAGTCTTCTTCCTTTGAGCTGGTGGGACCAACCAGTTCGCCCCTTTCGCCTTCCAAAGACGTCTCTTGGTCGAATCGGCCGGATAGCCAAGCTTCACCACTTTGACCGCAATAAAAGGAACGCACCTTTTAACCGACGAACTCTGCGGCTGTTTCATCCCTGGGCAGTGCAACGACTCCAAGTTTCCTCCTCGATGAGATCCTCTCTTCCCCTGGTCGAAACAACGAACTTCAACCACTGCCAGGAACAACTGCCACCGCTGGAGCTTCCTCTCTCTTTAAGGTACTGTGTTCTGCCTGGCCTCCCTTTCCACGGATTGCTAAAGGTGACCCTTAAATCCTTGGCTTTCCAACTGGGTTGGCCCCAGACCTTCTAACTTTACTTCTTGAATCACCCCAACCTCTTTTGAACATTCTGCAAAGACTTTTAGTGCATTTTAAACTGTGTGATCTTGGGCACATTTCACTTTGCTCCATTAAAAGTGGGCCTGTCCTATAAACTTTGGCTCTACAATGTATACTGCCTTAACTCCCTTGCTTTGAACTTCTAAAAGTGTTGGGAACTGATTTATTTTTATGTCCTGCCTTTTTCTCTCCCTTTAACTTAACTATTGGAGTGCCATCTAGGTTACGCGCTTACATCTGTTTTAACAAATAGTGGTGTTTTAATTCTGACTTGTCTAATAGTTATCATGGGAGGTGTTTATACTTTACCTGACTGTGTTTTAACTTGCGTTTGATTTAGAGTGCTAGTGTATTGCCTAAAGTGTGTTTTAAATAAATAATTATATACTTTTGATACAAAGCTATGGTCAGTGTTTGTTTGCTCTGTGTTTTTAGCCCTATTGTGTATACTCTATATACTGCCCTACTCTTCTTGAGAGAAGTCTGACTGCTCAGCCACAGCTACCAGGTAAATCTGGGTGGTGCAGGCTGCTACCAATTAGGTTTACTGCTTACTCCTGTAGTCTTAATCTTCTTGCAGTGGTCCCCAGGGGAACTGCACAGGATTCTGCCTAACAGGCCTTTCCAGATCCTGCTGACAACCCACACTGCAGTACGCTGTAGAGGCCATGGCTCCTGGGTCCATGCCAGCCAGTGTGTGAAAACAGCACCTTCACTCGATGGCGAAAAACAGCAAGAGGTCCAGGACAAAGACAACCTGCCGTCTGCCAGCACCAAAGACACAGCAAAGCTGCAATCTGCAGGGCTACTGGAGAAAGAGACCCCTCTTTTCGGCTGCCGACTGTGGCCCCTGCAGCTAAAACTCCGGTGACTCTGTGTCTAGCACTCCTCAAGGACAAGTTCCGCTACCTGTCCCAAGGTACAACTTGCAGTTGCGGCCACCATCTCACCGGACAGCAGCAGGTGAACCATCCCTCTCAAAAGTTTTTGTCACCAAGCAGTCACAA
Source organism: Ambystoma mexicanum (assembly GCF_040938575.1). NCBI lineage: Eukaryota > Metazoa > Chordata > Amphibia > Caudata > Ambystomatidae > Ambystoma > Ambystoma mexicanum. The sequence continues at coordinate 900,293,813 of NC_090931.1, read as the reverse complement.
TAATTCTGCACACCTGGATTGTAGGTGCATAAGTACTCCAGCCCAAGAGGGTTTTCGGAGGTCAGCTGAATATGCCCAGCACCACAACTGATTTCTTCCAGCTCTATGAATTTGTCATCATCCTGGCAGGGAACCTGAACTTTTGCATTATCGTCTCTCCTGTCTACCGGGTCCTGTAATGACTGAAGTCTTTAGAACTTTTGGTCCTATGGCACCAATCTCCATAGGATTGGACTGCTAAAGCTAGGAGTAACGCTGCTATTGCATTATTGAATCTGAATTGTTTACAACATGGTGCTGTTCCTTACCATGCTATTTGATCTGCCTCACCCTACATCCACCATCCTACACCCAGACACCAACACCTTCCTCAACTTCTCTTGGGCCTACGCTCACCGAATGAATGCGTCAAATTGCTATATATGCTTCCACACTCCTATGTACACCAGTGGGGGGGTTTCCCCTTCATTCCCGACCCGTTCAATCTTGCTGAATGGTGTTATGGACTCCTGATCAATGACTCTTCTTGTCCCAATATGACCCATCTTTCCACAGAGATTCTTCTACCCCAGCTACGCCAATATGTTAGCTCACAAGATACCGTCTTCATTTGTTCCACACGCTCTGATCTCTTTCACTGCAATAGGCACGCTGCCGTCAATGGGTATCACACCAGCGACCTATGTCCTTAACAGAAGTGCTACTACCACCACCTGTAACGACACTGCTGTCAGTAAGATAGGACAATTTCATAGTAATAGCACCAACATAGCACTCTACACCCACTGAGGGGTTAGATTCCCTTTGTGGGGGCTAGTACCTACCAATGACTACCAGCTAGCTGGACTGGTCAGTGCACCATTGGGTTACCACTAGTCTTTCTGATTTCCTTATTTGCTGCAAACTGAGGCTGATGCCATGGGGGCCCTTGGGAAGGGCCCGATCTTGGCCACCACACAAGGTACTTTGGTTGTGATGTCATAAAGCAAAGGCTACTTGTTAAAGCTAAAGCAACGAGGATTGACCCCTTTACTGCAGGTTTGCTTTGGACCAATCCCCTGTGGCATTTTGCCTATTAAAGGATATTGGCCACCCCTTCATTCTTTGATTTATCTCTGGTTTTTCACAAGGACATGAAATATTCATCTGGATCTATCCCAAAGTCCTCTTCCAGGGAAGTGAAGACAGAAGCATCCAGGGCAGAGGAGAGCTCTGCCCCCTAATTATCCCCAGGGAACAGTGGGGGCGATTGCTTTTGGACCAAGGTCTCACTGTGCCTGTACGGGAACAGATACCCTGCCACTGGAGCTGCCTGCCAAGCTCACTAGAGTGCAACAGAAGGGTTCACCTTTTCCTGAAGCCTCCTGATTGGGACTGTAACAAAGGCATGGCATCTAAGTAAGATGGACACACGTGATCACAGTTCAAGGTTGTTTATTAACCTGTAAAAATGGGTGAGATAAACACCTAATCTAAACCTAACTCTAAGATGGCAGCAAGCTATGACCATCAAATAATAATACAGTCCTAGTGGAGTCTAGTCAAATAAGAAAAGGGCCTATACTAAAAAAAAATCCTTACTGCTATGCTACAGAATTGTGTGGGATAATGTTCACAAGAAAAGAAAGAGTGTTCACAAAATCATAAGTCAGGATGTTATGGCTAGGGTCTCCCTTCCCCACAATTTTTAGCACGGGACAAGGCGGGACTCTTGAGCACAGCACACTCCTGGCCTTCTGATCTCAAGCTTACAGTTTTTTCCTTGATATCAGGGCCTTCTGTGCCCAAGTCTCTTTTATGCAAAGTCTCTTACCTCAGAGGGCCTGATATATCAAAACAACAATCAAATGTTCCTTCCAGTACTCCTTACGTCGGGTGATTACTCTTCACCTTTTGATCAGATTATCAAGTGTGTACATCCCTCAGTTGGATTCACGTTTGCCAATTGTCACAGTTCACTTAGTTTTCACAATGTGTCAAAGACTTTGGACTGTACTAGGGATTTAACTTGACCCTCGTATGGCCACTTTGACACTTCACACAGCCTCCCCTAAGGCCTCTTGATCTGTGTAGTTTCGCTAACCAAACAATTCTAAGTTCAATCCTTTCACTTTCTTTCAGCAGAGGGATACCAGATGGAGTCCTTCGAATGAGCACCCACGTGGCGCCGGACCCCTTTGTCTGGCTCCAATTTCACTCACAAAAAACCTCTGTCTATTCTTTACATACATTTGTTGCCACTGCAACTTTCAGCTTAACACAGTCCGGTCCACTATCAGTTTCTTCAGACTCCCCGGCTGTGCTGAACTCGTTGGTGTTTCCTTTGCTGCTGGAGTCAAGGACGGTACCACAATGGCAACTGCTTCTCCCCGCCCTGGCAATCAGTGCAGGAGGGTTCCACGTACCACTGACATTCGACACACTCTCGCCAGCTTCTATTCCCAGTCTTACGTTTGCTTTCACAGAGGCTTTGCGGGCCTGGGTTGAAAAGGGCAAGGGCAATTCCCTCCTGTTCATCCTTTCAGATCTCACTGATTTTTCTCCTCCTTTTGAACTGCCGTCCCGGAATGGGCCTTGCTCAAAGTGTGCTCTCGTGCTCTGTCTTGTAGCCCTGTGGGGAAGGGAAAGGGCAGTCGGATGTGTGCATTTATCAGCAATTGCCTGACTCTGCCTGACCCTTGTGTTGGGACATGTCAGGTAAACGGCTCTGGTGTTATTTCGTTGTCTTTAACGGTGTGAGAAAGTGTTCGCGTTGGAAAGGGGGGATGTAGCGTGTCTAAGTATCCCACGGGGTAGGATGGGGAAAAGGTGTCCTAAGTAAGGGGATACCGCATCTCACCTTTCGGTGTCCCACTTCCACTCCCCAAAGACCCTCTGATCTTGGTGATCCTTCCGCACTGGTCCACCCCCAGGAACTGCATCCAATAGCGATGGCCGTGTCCTGGCCACCTGGATGACAGATACTCGGGTACTAACGGGTGAGACACCTTCAGGTTTCTCATAGGACTTCCAGCAACTGCAGAACCAAGGATGTGGCACCTTGATCCACCTCCATCTGCGAACTACCTCAATGCCAGTTTGGGCACCCCCAACACAGGCCAAGCTGCTGCACAGGAACTACCCGAGTCTTCCTTGACCTCCATGGTCAACTGCCTCTCTGAGTTGGCTTGACGCAGAAGCTCTGCCATCTACCCATCTGAGACCCTGAAAGTTTTCTAACATCCTCAACTAGACACTGCCGCCTGGTCACCATCTTCTTGGAGCTCCCAGTTGATGATGCTGTTTTGCTCTCAGTGTTGAGCCAGCAGAGCTGTTGACCACCAAAGGCAAGTTTCTGCTTCTCAATCTCAAAGGTCACCAAATATTCAAGAGCCGCCGACGCAAAGTCTGCAATTTCCAGCATCGTCAATCCGCAAGCTAGCGCTGCTGCCGAGCAGCTCTGCATTATTGTTACCGGTCATGATGCTCCATGACTCTACGCCAACCTGATGCTGAAAACACCCAAAACTCTTGGTTCTACGCTTCTTGGAAAAGATTCTTCTTTTTGCTGCTTTCCTGCCACAGACATCATGGGACACTCTAACATTTGCTATTGTCTTGAAGCATTCCTGACTTTTGGAGCCAAGTTTAGCCTTTTTGCTCCACTTACCTTGATCAGCTCATCTGTTTTAAGGGCACTGACCAGTCCCTATGGCTATCAGTGCAGGAGAACTCACTTCATAGTAAAATTCCCTGTTTGTTTTTATCTACACACATCACCTCCTTTGAAGTGGCGTAGACACGTGTTGTGTCTCTATAACCTTGTGGTTACTTACATAATGTGTCCAGGATGAGATGGTGGCAGCAGATACTTTTGTATTGTTTTATTTATTATAGTTTCGGGCAACTCTGCCTTTTACCGCTCAACGGCAATTAGCACACCATATACTCTAAAATGGCTGTGCCAAGTGATTTGTGCCTGTCCTTTGATTTCAGTAGCTGAATTTTCCACATGCAGTAAGCCCTTTCCTGGGGAAAGCTCCAGATTTCGCAGGCAAAGTTCTGGTCTGTGTGTGTGGCTGCATGTGGGGGCTGGATCTGTCTGGTCCCAATCAGCATTCGTGCCAGTGTGTCTGTTGGTCAGATAATATTATTATTATTATTATTATTATTAATGGCCAGAGACTGTCTGATTGGTCAGTCCATGCCAAGTTAGAATGGTGTAGATCCTTGCCATTTGTGGGTTGGAGGACACTCCAGCCCTGATTCTGGATTAGAGGGCAACTCCAGCCATTCTTGAGATCATCCTTGGAGCCAAGACCCCCTGTGCAGGGGAGCAGCCCTCTGAAAACCCAAACCTCATCAATTGAAGCTTTCCAGCAGCAATCTTCTTCACTTGCCTTATGAAGTCTGTCTCTCTGCAGATCGCTTGAAGACCTTCATTAGAGCTCCTACCTCTGGATTGGTGGGAACGACCATTCCCGACCTCTGTTCAAAGGAATCCTTCAGAATAACTTGGAACGGCAACTGGAGCAGCAAAGTATCACAGGACCAGGGCGGGCTAGCCCACAGGACGGTTCCAGGACTCTTCTGAGCACTTCCAGCGGCTGGATCTTTGATTGCGGCCAGCTGATGTCGGTCTCGGATCGGCACCAGATTTGTTTATTTTGCTTGAGTGAGGAGCACAATAGTGGTTTGTGCCAGTTGTGAGAAACCTGAAGGTGTCTCCCTGTCTAAACCTCGAGGATCTGTCATCCAGTTGGCCAGGACATGGCCATTGTTCTTTGATCCAGTTCCTGGGGTGGACCAGTGAGGGAGGATCACCTGAAAGAGTGGCGTGGGGGGGGGGGGTCCTCGGCTAGTGGGAGTGGGACACTGACTGGTGAGACGCGGTATCCTCCTTCCTTTGGCACCTTTTCCCCGTCCTCTCGCGTAGGACATTCCAAACCACTGCCCCTCCCTTCTTTTCTAACTCTTTCATACAACACAAAGGTCAACGGACTAACACCCGAACAGTTTACCTGCCATATCCCAATAACGGGGTCAGGCAAAGTCAGGCAATTGATCAGAATCACGCACACCGGACAGCCCTTTCCCTTCCCCACAGGGATCAAAGGTGGAGCCCGAGAACACAGTACGAGCAAGCAGAGTACAGCAGACAGCACAACGAGACGGCTACCACGCGCAGTTAAAAATAAGGAGAAAGGCAGCAGGAATCGAGAGGGTGGCGAGGAGAGAAGTAACCTTGCTCTTTTTGTCCCAGGCCTATGGAACCTTCATGGAAGAGAGCCTAAGACCGCTACAATAGCATACGCGTCATGCAGAAGATGTCAATGGTACATGGGGCAAGCCGATGAGCAGGAGCAAGGTAAGCTCCTGCACCCATGGTGCCGGCCTTGACTCCGGAGAAGCCAAAAACCAAGCAGTTCGACACAGCCGGTGAGTCGGAGGGATTACCGATAAGAGCCAGGCTGTGTTGATTGAAAATCGCAAAGTGGCAAATTTGAACTAAGTTAGAGGAACTGTTAATGAACTGTAACAAGTACAAATATTGAAGGGGAGAGGGAAACTGGCACCACGCGGGTGCTAACTCAAAACACTCTGGTCAAGCCCCATATGAGATAAACTACAAGTACCAGAAGGCCGTAGGAAGGCCTGCGAAATAGGTCCAAGTGGTCATACAGAGGGTCAATCAAAATACCGTTACAATCAACTTTGATCTACAAACAATGAGAAAGAAAGGAAATTGAATCCTGATAAAAGAATAGGGGGACGAGCCCGACCAAGTGAGATCTAGGGGTGAAGCCATCACCCAAGAACATAAATGGGAAGAGGGGTCTGAGTCCGACCGATGGAGATCCAGGGGTGACACTGTCACCCGAAGTTGTTTAATAAAGGAACTGTGGTCTATTTTGGAGTACAAATTGAGAAGGGTCAACGCCCAGAAGAGGGGGACCCAAGGGTGAAGTAGTCACCCTGCATGAAACTTTGATACACAATTGAGAAGGGTCGGCGCCCAGAAGAAGGGCAACCAGGGGTGACTGTCACCCAGTGAATTTTGGAAACAAACTTTCATTTGTTAAAGGAACTTTTGTTATTTTTATTTGTACACATCAGGCCCCAAAGGCAAGAGACCTTTACAGGAAATGAGACTCGTCCATCGACAGCACTGATAACTGAAAGCTCGAGGGTTAAAAGCGGAACTATCATCTTGTACTAGAAAAGCCAGAGTGTGTGTCCAAAGAACTACCATTGGAGCAGAGGTGGATCTAACGGTCGCCAGGCAGACCAATGGCGACCGGGCCCCTGTGTCAGGCCCCACCCCTTTCACGCAGCACAGGGCCCTTTGCAGCTCTGGGCCCTTTCTGTTGGACGTCACTCCAGAGTCCAGTCTCCTTTCTTTCTCCCTTCCAATCCTGGGCCAGTGTACGTAGTGGTACCTGAGAGACAACCGTGACGTAGACACGTCTCGTGACGTCCCTACACTGGCCCAGGATTGGAAGGGAGGAAGAAAGGAGACCGTTAGATCCGCCTCTGTTTCAGGTGACCTCAGTGTTATGTGCCAGTGTGGTGGTGCCACGAGGAAGGAGTCGCCAATCGCCATTGCCCGGGCCTAGCTGCAGAAGAGAAGGTGGTGCTGCTGCTCGAGTCGAGGGAGGCTGTCGTCCAGCTGTTTGCTGTCTGCTGCTGCTTACTAAAACAGGTAAGCTTGGCTATTGTCGGGGTGGGGGCTGGATGGTGTTTTTTTATTTCCAATTATGGAGCATTTCCATTAAGAAGCATTTGTAGCTTTTCAGTGGACATTTAGCGCCTGATTCACAGAACACTTTCCAATGGGATTTTACCATTGTAAAATGCTTCTGTGAATCAGGCCCTTAGTGTTTCAGCTCTCTGCTGGTTGGCCATCTCGTGTTAATCAGTGTCTATTAACGCCTGGGTGTATTCATTTCCTTTAAATGTGCACTTTGCGGCACTTGCATTACAAACTTCCTTTTCTGGAGCCCTTCAAGCCATCACTTGCAGGTGACGGCCTGAAGGTCTCCAGCAAAAGATACTTGGAATGTGAGCACTGCAAAGCGCACCTTTAAAGTCCCAAAACAAAAATAATATAGAAGGGAATCTATTACCGTATTATAAGGCTGCTGATGGGTAACATGTGAGCAGTTGCTGGGGGCCACTGAGGCTCGAGGCCCCTTTCGTTTGAAAAGGTTGAAAGGCTGGACGCCGTATAAGTCTATACAATAACACGAATTTGGACATTTATATAGCACTTAATGCCAGATAGCTGCACTTTCTAAGTACGGTAATAATCAGTGTCACTATTATTACCCACTCACTCCACCTGGAAGAGAGGGGGATTGGGGAAGGGCCAAGTCAGCGACCAGGACTTGGTATCGTCTTGTTCCAAGCAGAACACCTTGGGCTCAAGTGATGCTCTCGGATAGACGCTTAGCCCAGGCCATGTACGTGTAGTGTTTTTTTTTTGTTTCCAGTGTTTCTAAGCATTTGTCTGTAGGCCTTTGCGTGGAAATGGATGTACTTATTTAAAGGGGGTGTGTAATCGGTGCTATGGCGCTGGAGGGAGGGGTAAGGAGTAGAAGGGGAGACGGGTTGAGAGGGAGGAGAGATGACCATTTTTTATGTCGTCAGTGCTTCCAAAACTAAAGAGTGTGTAACTGTGTTTTCGTTTCGTTTTAAATTCATTGTAGAGTTTAGGCAGATGTGTACTGAACTGCCTGCCTCCTTGACGGTTTGTCTTTGCTGGGCCTTGACAAAGCTACTGCTGGGGGGATCAAATGGGACACGTAGGTGGTTGGCCTCTTTATTGACGGAAGTGTGCAGCTGCAGCCACCGTGCGCATTCCGTACTTGGCCTCTTTGTGTGGGGGAATTTCCGAATTAGCGGGTTTCGGTGGGTGATGCTTAGGTATGGGGCTTGCCCAGGTGTTAAAATCAGTGCAGTCAGTGCCCATCCAGTGATTGTTCTTTATTCTCTGGGGGCGCTGGGAGAAGTCTAGCCTCTCTGCTCACTCAGTGCTCGGCCATAGGGCCTTCCCACCCATTCGCTGCTTGGCCTCTCGGTGCCTCTCCCCTGGTGTGGTGAACTCTGGAAGGCCTCAGCAGTCAGTTTTGTGATTCGTTGTCAAATTTGTAATGCATGCCCTGGGCTGGATGTAGCGACAGCTGCCCGTTTGATATGCTGGGTGGCCAGGCCTTGGCTGGGGAAAGTACGTCTATAGAGTGGTCTTATGGTAATTGCGGCCCTGATTGAGAGGCGGATCCAACGGTCGCCAGGCACAAGCACCGTCCCTGGCACAGTGAGTCAGAGGCTCTGGGCCCAGCTCAGAGGGGGAGTTCATGGACCGCAGTAGTGCGATGCCACCAGGGGCCCACCTCGTTGCCTCTCTCTCTTTATCTGTGTTTGTTTCTATGTCTTTCTTTCTCGTCCTGTCCGCCTTCTTCTCCCTTCCCCTCCATCTCGTTCATCTGTTTCTCTACAATCCTCACCTGAATTCTTCTCTCACCCCATCGCTCTTCGCCTTTACCCACGACTTCCTCTACCATTCTATGCTCTGTCATTCTTTCTCTTAAATCACTTTATATAATCTTTCTCACTCCCTCTCCTAGACTCCCTGTTTTTCCTTATTCATTTCTCCTTCGTTCTCATGACTCCATTCCACTTCTCACTTGCCCCTCTTGTTCCTCTTTCTCATTGCCCTTCTCTGGCACCCATCATTACCTCTCTCGCCTTTCATCGTATTCCCCTCATCCCCCCTCCCATCCCCCTCAAAAACACTTTGTCCCCCTTTATTTTTCTTTTTCTTTCCACCTAGCTTGCTCTCTTTCACTCCTCACTCCACAGCCCCCTCCCCTATCTTCCCCCACGGATCTTGAACCAATCTGGTTTGAAATGATTGGCACAAGACAAGCAATGCCACACCTGATATAACTAGAACACATTTCACGTATATATCTGTTGCAAAGAGCTAGAAGCTCAGAGGCTACAACCAAAAGGCTAGGTAGCCTCTAGTCCAGACAGTCCCGACATTAGCATAGCCGGGATCTTTTCCAAATCTAGCAACACCCCTGTCTGAAAGGGTGGACTTGTGGGGATAGATGGGCCTCTGTGAAACGTGACTATTAAGGGATCAAACACGTGACTCGCCACCCTAACTTGCTGTTGAGATTCAATGGGTGTACAAGGGCATCATGCGCTTGGTGCAGCAGTTGCTACCCTGGGTTGCTGCTTGTCAACCCCTCACCCCCCCAATGATCCAACTAGACTTCTTGGAGCCATTTTCCTAGGAAATTGTGTGCTCTTAAAAAGCTTTAAGTAATTCTCTTTCGTCCTTAGCATTGAAACATGTTAATTTCCAACATTAGTTTCAGGCTTCATCCTCCAATATTACCATTGATGGCAAAGCCTGCTGAGGAGGCCCAGCTAAACCGACCCCTAGGTAACTTCATAAAAAATAGCTTTTGTCCCTAAAGTTTGCCATTGTGCACTTGTTACCACAATTAACTCCGCCCACCCAAAGCTCCACCTCCATGACCCGCCCCCCTAGGGCCCTGTGTCAGGTGCTGCCCACGGGGCCCTTTGCCTTAAATCTGCCACTGCATTGGAGCTGTCTCCTGCTGGAGAAGCCCGAGACTGTACTGTGCTCCAAGGTCCCATCTTACCCTGTGCTCGAAAGGCGGGGAAGGAAGACCCAGGCTACTGCATCCTGACATATTATTTAAGAATGCTTGCAAAATAACAATGACAATTTGTAGGTGCAAATTCAGAGTGTCTTTAAATTCTTGTGCTCGGTAACAGCCAACATGTGTTTCGAACTCAGGTAGTCCTCAAGGCTGTACAGTGAGAGTTGCCATTTCATAAAAAGTGAGTACATGCATTGACAATATACATAGGAGATGTGCCATGTAAATACAGTCCATTCATTTCAATACATACCCATAATCAGTAGGCAAACTGGGTGGGGGAGAAAGAACAGATGAGGGTAATATCATTAGCCGATTGCCACAGAATTGAATACCATACATTTGTATTATATAAAGTCTGAAAGTGCAAAGAGTTACTCTGTAGTTCTTTAGTCTTCAAATACTCCATAAGTAAGGAGGGGCTTTACCCTGGGGGTTACACAGCGCCTCAAAAGAACATGCCAGTGGGGGTTACATTGTGTAATTAACAGAATTATATAAGGACGTTCAAACCCAAATGTGCTTAATGGCCTGAGAAATTGCGCATACTTGTGGGTGGAGAACTTGGGACACCCCATAGCCGTGACATAGGGGCCGATTTGCCATCTGTTCAAAAGTGGTGTATTTTATATAAAAATTGTCTTACCAATTGTTTCTCTTTGAATGAGATCTGTAGGTAAAGGGAAAATGTTCAGATTCTAAAAATATAATTTGATTTGTTCAGCCTGCAAATTTTCCAAAAAATGCAGTCAGTCCACTAACCCTCAAATAATAGGGTGTTGGTCTCCTCTCAGATAACACTCTCTCTTGTATTTTTCCAGTCTGTAGAACCACTAGCGTCCCCTGTTCAGTCAAAATAAGAGAGAGACAAAAGAAAATGTGTGCTACGTGAGCACCCGTGCTCGTGCAATGGTTAATTCAGTTCCAAATCATATCTCCACAATGACTTAAAAAAAACCTTACCTATCATCATATATAGCGGCGTGCGTGTCCAATCTGTGTTGATGTTGCTAATTGGCATCAAAAGCCGGTCAGGCCTGAAATGAGAACAGATCTGTAGATGGCAGCCCGTTCTTGTTATAATCTCAAAATGTAGAATTAATTTTCTAAGACTTAGAATCAATGTCCCGTGCTAGCGTTACCTATTTACCTTAGTGATGTGTGCCAAAGTCTGTATGGTAATTCCCCAAACGCCGCGTCCTGTTAGACCTGCAGCGCCATATTAGAAATCTTTGTTTCTGGATGAGCGCCTGACATCATATATATTTGCGTGTGACGTCAGCAGTGTTAACCGTCTATTGATTATGCATAAGAACCTTCTTGATCTACCAACAACTGTTGTCAGCTGACCTCTAACATTGTGTGAAATGGTTGCTATTTACTGTATACAAAGAGCTCATTTCCAAAAATGGAACTGTTTAAAAACTTGTGGATTTGAGACACTTTGTGCTCATATCTGTTATATTGTTGGCTTCTTAGTTTTTCCTAGCTGTACACTAGGGCTGCAGTATGTTAGCTTTACTGTGTTGGCCTGAGCATTCTTGTGTGTTCTGAAATGTTGACATGTCATCAGACGTTGTTAATATTCTGTGTCTATGATGTATCTGTTAACTTTCCCCTAGAGTTCCATGTTTGACAGTTGATCATCAGCAGTTCGTGTTGATGCTATGTTCTATTGCTGGGGGTCTTTCTAGTGTAATTATTCTAATAAAACCCATTGCCTACACCTCATGCATCCGGGTTTTCCTAACGTAACGTTGGTGACGAGGATTCCGGTAAGAAAGACCACCAGTGGGCAGAAGAAGCAGCCGTGCTGTCCTGCTGTCTCAGCCTGCTAGTGCCCAGTGCAGGCATCGAGGGACTGCTGCTCCGTTTTACCGAATGTGGTAGCAGCCAATGTGCGGATCAACATAGCAATAAAGAAATGACCAAGTAAGTTCCCCTGCGGACCCCGATTGCCCTGCCATGCTTCATTTCGCGTAAGTCCCCTCACCTGCTCCGACTGCGTCCCTGTCTTTGGCCGCCGCATCGCCTCCTTTGCAGCTGGCTTCCTGACTGGAGACCACTCCTACCTCCGCCCACCATGGCATAGCTTGTACCATAATACACAGTACTGGAGCCCCACACAATTGGAGGACCGTAGCAGTTGGCGCACTCCGTGCTAGTTGTTAGTACAAGGAGAAAAAGGGTGTCAGGAGGAGCGTGTCAAGGAACGGAAAAAGTAAAGAGCGAGAGGTGAAGGGTGAAGAGCCATCCTGAAAGGGAGGCTGGAAAGAAGGAGAGGTCGAAGTGCAGTGCGCACAAGGGTAGAAGTTGAACGAGAAGGATGCCACGGGGTGCCTAGAGTTAAAACACTAGGGTTAAAAGACAAAGGAAGAACTGAAGCAGTGGGCGCAATAAAGGAGAGAAGTAGTTGGGCTGTGCTAAGTGGGAAAGCTGAAGAAGAGGGGTGCAATAAAGGAGAGGAGTCGCAAGAAAGCATAGAGAAGAAGCTGAGATCAACCTGAAATGGCGATGTCAAATGTAAGTGGACCACCGATGTTTATGGCTGCTCCAGCACCTGTTAAAATCAAATGGGCGCAGTGGAAGAAAGGGTTTTTGCACTACTTAAAAGCAGTTGGTGGGAACTCTTTCTCGAATGACAGGAGACTCGCCCTATTGATGCACCATCTAGGGTATGAAGGCTAGAGAATCTTTGAGACCCTCCCACAGATCCCGAGTGATGGGGAGGGCGATGCCATGAGTGAACTTCAAAGTTTGATTCACACTTTAATCCAAAGACTAGCACCATATTAGAGCGCTAGAACTTTTGCATGAGGGTGCAGTAGAGGAGTATGCCACTGCTCTTCGCCAATTGGCTTCTTCGTGCAAGTCTTTGGGATCACATTGTTAGGGAGAATTCTCTGTTAAGGCTAATTTCCCAAAGCTAACGAGTCCCCCAGCAGCTTTGCTGGATTTTTGGGGTTTATTTTTCTCTCCTGCTAAGAGTGAGACTCTTTTTCTCCCACTCTTAGACATGATTTGAGATATCCTTTGACTTTGTAATGTTTTTTCTGGGCTTTGGGGTCTTTTACTCCATAGGGCTTCATGTGTTTTTGGTGTGTGTTACACAGCACCCTCCATGCCGTAACACAGGGGTGTCAAAGTGACCCCCAAACATAGACTCCGTACCCTGGAACTGACTACTGTCTCCCAGGGCATATAAAGTCACCATTGACTTTACTAGTCCTAAATTGTGAACAGACCCAGTACAAACCATATTGTGGGCGCACTGGTAGAGGCAATTCGATTGCCCCTGGGTCTGTTGTTCGAGGGGGCACTGTCCAGTCCCCTCTGAGCGAGTTTTGGCTGGTGGCAGTGGATGCTACTTTTTATATTCGACCGCAAATATATTCCTATGGGATTTTCCCATTGTTCGAGGCTAATACTTTTTAACATAGCCTCAAACATACCGCCGGTTTATTTATTTAATATTAATTCACTGGTTGGTATTTTTTGCCAGAACTCGGTTACAAAATGGCGTTTGTGTTCGCGTCTGTGACTCCAACCCGAAGTTGAGCCCTTTGTTCCACTTTTGGCGGGCTTCTGCATAGAAGTCCTCCAAAGTGGTGCCTCTCTGTCTGGGTACCACAGGGGGTGTGGGAGGGGATTTAGGCACCCTGGACTGAGTTGCCTCGGCAACTCCAGTCGCACTCTTGTGTGATTGGCCCAGTGGTGATCCGCCCGGCTCACCACTTAGCATGTTTGATTGACAGCTAGGACTGATGAATGGGGGTTTTCTGCATAAAAGCAGGCCTTTGGGGACTGGGACTTCAGACGTCGCCACAGGACCAAAGAATCCGAAGAGGGAGAAGTTGAGCCGACCTGCAACGACGCCACCGGTGGAGCCCTGCTGAAACGACTCGCCACTTCTTCCAACGACAGAGGAGATCTTCATCCCGAAGAGTCTTCTTCCTTTGACTGGTGGGGATAACCAGTTTTCCCACCTTTTCGCCCTCCCGGATCATCTCGTGGCCACCTTGCCTGTGCCAAGCACCCCGGCAACCGGGATACCACGTTTTACCACTACCGCAAATAAAAGGGTAGTACCTTTTAAACCGGAGAACTCCGCGGCTGGTTTCTTCCCTGGCAGTGCAACGACCTTCAGCTTTCCTCCACGTCGAGATCTTCTCTTCCACTGGACGACGCCGCGACTTGCACCCACTGCCAGGAACAACTGCCCCCGCTGGAGGATCCTCTCCACTTACAAGGTACTGGCGTGGTGTGTAATGGTGGACCGTCATCCACTTCTGAACATGGGAGAGATGTAATCAAGAATAGGGCAAGATAAGTGTTTTCCAAATTGGATATGGCGTTGGCATATCAACAGGTCGAATTAGAGGAGAGGTGTTGCAAGTTGACAGCGTTTGTTATGATATGGCATTTGTAACGTGCCTATACACAAGTGCTTCAAGGCGCGACGAGACAGGGGGGGAACATAGGGACAGACAACAATCTTATTAGGCCGGGTATCATTCAGATTGCGCAAGTGCATGGGAAGGGGGGGGAAGGGAAAGTGCTAGGGGCAGTGCAGAACATGGGAATGTGGAATAATAAGCTAAATAAATAAGGGGCCAGCTGCTGGCAAGTGCAAGGTAAGTGCAGAACAAAGTGCTGGGATGGGGGCTGTAGGGATACAGAGACAGTCCTGCAGTGCCGGGTTGCCAGGGAGGCAGAGCCGGGGGCAGGTGGCTGGGCCAGGGACCGAGATCAGTGGGAGTGGCCCGGTGCCGACTCGGTGCAGTTTCAATCAGGAATTTAGCAGGGGAGAGGGGGAGAGAAAGCAGAGGCAAAGAGGAAGGTTTTGAGGTGCTTCCGGAACCGGAGATGGTTCTCCTCAAGTTTCAGGGAGGCAGGAAGGCTGTTCCAGAGGGAGGCCCCTGCCGCGGAGAGAGATCTACCCCCAACTCGTTGCTTGGAGAAGCGGCTGACTCTGAGGGAGTTGGAGGCGGATGAGGAAGAGCTCGAGAAGGAAGATATTTAGGAAGGGAGAGTTGAAGGTATTTCGGCCCCAGGCCCCAGAAGGCCTTGTGGACAATGCAGAGGGTTTTGAATTTAATCCTCGCAGCCACTGGGAGTCGGTGAAAAGATTTCAGTCCTAGAGAGATACGGTCCCTGGGCTTGAGGCCAAGAACAAGTCACGCAGTCCTGTTCTGGATGAGTTGAGGAGGCAGAGAGTAGAGGCAGGCAGATTTAGATGTCACCCATGAAGGGGTATTCCAATTTAAACCAATGCCTTTTGGACTTGTCTGCTTCAGCAGTTTTCCATGAAGTGATTGATCGGTTGGTTGGTGGGATAAGAGGAGTGTATTGTTTTCAGGATGATGTGCTGCTGTGCGGGAGAACGGAAGAAGAGCATAATCACATTCTAGATAAGGTGTTGGAGATTTCTGAGAGTAGTGGCATTGTATTGAGAGAGGAGAAATACAAATGTTGGTGTTTCCAAGGTAGAGTACTTAGGTCATGAGATATCTGTTGATGGAGTGAGACCTAAAGACAGCTTAGGACAAATGCTTTTTCTCACACAAAAGAATTGCGCCACAGCTTAATTAGGTTTACGCAATCTTGTATTTTCAAATTGTATAAATTCATGTAATCGCCCTTACATACTGTTGACACGTGTTTCGGCTTTATACTGAGCCTTTTTCAAAACAGAAGGGCATATATATTTCATCCCCATTTCTTTGTAGATTGCCCATTGCATCATATTTGACATATTCATTGTCATATGTTCAAAAATTACATACAAGTGAATGTATTTGACAGAAAATTAGGACGGGACGAGGGGTCGGATCAGATGGGTTAGAGAAAAAATCAAAATAAATAAAACACAAGGGAAAATGAAAGAGAAAAAATGTATAAATAGAAGGAAAAGTGGAAAACCTTTCATTAATTCATTTACAGAAATCTTCATAATGTCTTAAACTCTACTCTTTGTGCTCTTTTACACATTCCAAATACACTGAAAAATTAAAGTACTTAAAATGTCACGTGTGCGCTTACTGAGAAAAAAGCCCCATCTCGTTTTGGGATACATTAAATATAGTCAACTTCCATCAGTTAATTCTTCTTACTGTATTGCATCCATTACAATGAAATGTTTAAACAATCTTACCAGGTCTGAGTGGAATTTCTAAAGTTTGTCACTACGGTCCGACAGCGGACAGCTCGACAGACCCTCCGTAATCTGGGTCAAGCCAGACTCTGATACAGGGGAATCTTTATTTACCTAAAAGCTCCTCTCGGAGGGGAGAGTGAGCGCGCAACTGAGGGCGAACGAACTGTGGTGTGACACGAGTTTTTGAAATTTCATCAAAGTATTTATGTTTGGACTCGGAAGTGGGACGGGAAATGGAAAGGGGGCTCAAATGTTATTGAGAATGTTTTTTGAAAGGGGACAATGAGGTAACGGTCTCCACTGGTGGTGCGACATCATATCAACCTTTCCAACTGATCTTGTTCGGACGCCAACAATTGGGAATGGGGGGATGTAGGGTGGGTGGAGATGGGAAGGGAAGAGGGGGGGTCGGGAACAGAATTCTTACTAAGACTCAAACTGGTGCACGCATGGTTGTATAACGGCTCGCTAGGTTGTCAATCTTTGCTAAGAGGACGCTTAACACGTGTAATTACAGATGGCGGTTGATATAGGCCAACGGATGAGAGACCTCCTCAGGGTGGGATCACTAAACGTCGAAGGTCTCAATTCTCCAACCAAGAGATCTTTAGTATATCGGGAATTCCGCAGGGCGAAACTGGATGTCCTCCTTTTACAGGAAACAAAATATGCTAGAGGGGAGGAATGGAGGCTCCTAGGTGTACAAACGGGGTTAGAATTTTGGGGTTCTATACCCCTAAGAAAGGGGGGAGTGGGGATACTCAGAAAAGGACTAGGCTTCATGACCACCAAGTCATGGGCAGACCTAGAAGGGCGTGCTCTGCTCATGGCAGGCAATATAGGAAAAGTGAACATTACATTTGCCACCATATACTCTCCCCCCTCACCCAACACACGGCAATCTAGATTTCTGGCCAAGACAGTCCCCAAAATCATGCTGGAGGCCTCTGGTCATGTCCTCCTTGGAGGTGATTTTAATTTATGTGCAGACCCCAACTTGGATAGGAAAGCGGGTAACCCTGACACTAAGGAGCCAGTGGAGGGAGGGCGCACTGAAGTTGCAAACATGTTTAGTAAATATGGCTTGAGGGATGCATGGCAGCAACTCCACCTAGACGAACAGTGGTAGACCTTTTACTCCGCCCCATAATACCTTCATTAGGATTGATTATATTTAACGGAGGAGATTTATAATGCCACTATGAGATCGGAAATCGTTCCCGTCACCTGGTGTGACCATGATATGGTCACAGCTGACATCAACTGGGATACTTTACCTAGCAAAGGGGGTCGATGGTGGTGTAATGAAACTCTCTGGATAGACCCGGTCTTCAAAACAGAGATGGAAAGTGAGATCATCGAATATATCAAGATGAATAACACTGTGGAGATTTCCAAATTAACAATGTGGGAAGCAGGGAAGGCGACTTGGGGCAGAGTCATGATTAGAGAGGGCGCGAATAAGAAGGGAGAAAGGAATTTGATTGAAAACAAACTTAGAAATTAGATTTGTCACCTAGACGAGGCGGTACGGAAAGACAGGAGTGGGAAAGCAGGGAAAGCGGATAGGATATTGGAAGCGAAAAGGAAGAGGGAAGAGCACCTTCTGGAACACGGACTGATAGTCTGTAAGTTACAGCTTTTGAGACAAAAGTTCTACGAGAAGAGAGATGAAGCTGATGCCCTGTTGGCAGCCAGATTGCGTGACCAACGAACCGAGCGAAAGGTCATAGAAATAGAGAACCGTGAAACCTCCCAAATTGCAATTAATGCAGATATTCCTGAAGCCTTTCCATTCTATGAGGCCTTATATAGATCAGATGCGCAACCTGGTGAATTGGGGACCGATGACTACTTGTCCTTGGTAAAAATGCCAAAGCTATCGGGTGATGAATCCCATGTATTAGAGAGTCAAATAACTGAAGAAGAAATCAAAATCGCGATCAAGAGACTGTCATTAGGCAAGGCCCCTGGAGAGGACGGCTACACCTCCGGATTCTATAAAACCTTCCTCTCCCCCCTCCTCCCTTTCATGGTGGAACTCTTCAATGAGATCTTGACACTGGGAAAGCCCCGGACTCTTTTGTTCCAGCCCTAGTTTCAGTAATACCCAAAGAGGGACGAGACTCTAAGCAATGCGGATCATATCGCCCCATATCTTTGTTAAATGTGGACACAAAAATATATACTAGAATCCTTGCAACCAGACTAGAGACATTCATGCCACGTCTAATACATGCATATCAGGTCGGTTTTATACTGGGTAGACAGGGAGCCGACACTATGAGGAAGACCCTGCACTTAATGCATCCCAAACCATGATCAATGACCCTGCTCTCCTGTCGGTCGACGAAGAGAAAGCCTTCGACAGGGTTGAATGGGGCTTTCTGATGGCAGTCCTCCGCAAAGTGGGAATAGGCCCGAAAATCAGAGGTGAGATTCACGCGGTATACACATCACCCAAAGCCTCTGTCTTTGAACGGGGAATACTCCCGCTGGTTTGAATTGGGTAGGGGAACACGACAGGGATGCCCTCTCTCTGCAATACTCTTTGCACTCTCACTGGAACCCTTAGCCCAAAAAATTGAGAGATGACCATTGGGTTGAAGTACTTCGACTAGGAACTATATAATATAAGGTATCTCTGTACACTGATGACCTACTTTTGCACATTTCAAACCCCACGTCCTCCATTCCTAGAGAAATTCAACTGATTAAGGAATACGGTAATCTCTCAGGTTTCAAAATGAATGAGGCCAAATCAATCTAATTTCCCATGCATGAGACCACACAAGCAGATGTGGATAGATTCTCTCTGTTGGGTCTTATCCTGGAAAATGTTAAGTTCAAGTATTTAGGAGGAGGGGTGGAAAATTGGCTTCATAGAGCTTGGTAAGGTCCCTCTTGACCTGTATACCTAAAGTTTCATGCAGACCACACCAAATGGGAAAACGGACGATATTTTGGTTGGGTAGGCTTAACGCGATCAAAATGGTATGCCTCCCCCGGTTTCTCTACCCCTTTCAGATGCTTCCTATACAAATGCCAAATCTTTTCTTTGATGAGGTTAAAAGGGCGATTGTGAGGTTCCTTTGGGAGGGAAAAAGAGCGAGGGTAGCCTATGACACCCTGGCATTACCTAAAGATAAGGGAGGGATGGGGCTGCCATAGCTGCAAGTATTATCAGGCTGCCCAACTACGAATCCCGATTTCCCCACCTTCGAAATCATAGAGAGCCTCAATGGTTTGCAATGGACAATCACTACTTGACCCTAGCAACAGTTTCCGAGTGGCTATGGGTGCCTACAGACAAATTATTACGGCGGTTAAGAGACCATCTGATACTGGGGACCATTTGGGAAATATGGAGGGAGAAAAATGACATGTGGAAAGTTACTACATTGCCATCCCCCCAGAGTCATCTATGGGCCCCCGGCATCAGGGAAAGCATTCCCAATTTGGATAGATTTCGAAGCTGGACTGGAGAGAGTGGGTCAGCTCTGGAAGAATGGGTCCTTCATCACAATTTCAGAACTGAGCAAGAACCTCGGGTTGGGCCCCCTGTCTGTTTTCCAGTTTTTGCAGATTAAGTGAGTTCTGACAAGGGACAAATGGAAAGATAATGCAGGCAGAGAACTTACCCCCTCTGAGAAGCTCTTGAACTCCAGAACAGAAATGCAAGGTTTGATATCCACCATGTATAGGGAACTAATTGAAGCGGGGAAGGGTTCCACGTTGCCCCTGAAGAGTAGGAGTTGATCCGATCATGTGGGGAAGAATGTGCAGGGCTGCCCCTTAGGTTTCTATATCTAGCCAATACAAACTTCATGCGATCAAACTGCTACACAAATGGCAATATGTCCCCCTCAGGCTCTCCCGAATGTTTCAGTCACTTGAGTCCACTCTGCTGGCGTAAATGTAGTGGAATAGCCGATTATTGGCACATGTGGTGGGGCTGCCCCAGGATTAAGATATACTGGGACGGAGTCCTGGGCTGGATCAAAGATCTCAATGGAATTCAGAGGTCTGCAGACCCCTTTCTGATTCTCTATCGGTTTGAACAATGCAATGACGAAAGGAATAGAATCAAGGGTCTGGCAGATCACCTCCTGTTAGCAGCTCAAGCCACTCTAGTTATTAAATGGAAGTCGGAGAGCATACCAAGCAAGGGTGAATGGATCAATGTGGCATTAAATATCTGTGTTATGGAGAGAATAACTTCAAACCCCCATGCAAAATATGCACAATGTGATATACTTTGGGGAGACTTTGTTTTTTGAGTATATGCCTGGAACTAACTGTTAGAGCATGGACCGAAAATGAAGGGTTGCCCTGAGGAGAATAACCTGATCGTTACATTGGAAAGGACATATATTATGGCCCTGAGGACCTCACACAGAGACAACATATCTTAATGTGATTATTATATACGTTACATTGTACACCATTCGAGTCATTTTTTTAATAAGCGCATCAGTAAATGAGCAATGAGTGAATGTTCCGGGGAGCGTGGGGGTGAGTGGGAGAAGCTTATTTTGAATAAAGGGTACCATTTTTTTTGGGGGGGGGCAGAAATGCTTCAATTGTATGCAATTTATTCTGTTTGATCTTAAACACTGTTTTGTAATGCCTTTCTCTATACCTTTTGAAAATCTTAATAAACTCAAATAAAAAAAACTACAAAAATAAAACAATTGCATTAATATAAGGCATATTATTGTAAACGTTGGACTTTGAAATTCAGAAACATTAAAAACATGCAATAAAATAGCATAAAGTGGACATGTTCTGCACAATTGGAGTTAGCAGTTGGTATGAGAAAATAAGTAATCAATGATTATTCATTTTCAAGTCTCACTGAATTCAAAGAATTCATACAGCAAAAATTAGAGTTGCGTTTCCCATTAAATGTACTTTCCCATAGCATGCTGCAAGATACATATTGAAAATCCTCATATAATCGCTCTAGTTAGTGTCTATGTTCTGTTAATAGGGCTGGACAGTAGGCCAATAGGTGGTTCAGTGTCTCCATTTCTAAGGGATTTTTACAGAATCTACATGATCTTAGGGAGTTTGGCAGATGTGTCCTTATGATCTCACAAGTCGGCGAGATGTTTTAGCTTAAAACGCAAGCTAGGACAAGGACATTTTACTAAGTACAATTCATGATTGTCCAGACTTTGGATTTCAAAGTTATTTTCTTAAGAGTTAATATTGCGTACATTGCTGGCGAGTATAGATCCAATCTTGGAGTCAAAGCTTCTTTTTGGCACGGTTAGGAGCACTTGTTAGCAGATGGAAGGAAATTCCATCTGCTAACATGGTGCTTTCAATGTGCTTCTTACAAAGAGCTAAGTTCTTCACTGTAGAACTTTTTAGATGGATGGCCAACATTGTTAATAATGACCCTTCTGCCTTATTCATAATGCATTTTTTATAAATATTTAGAATTTTCCATGTGCACATCGCGCTAAGGGATAGCAATCCTAATACATGTCGCAGTATGCACATAGGGAAACTGTAGGGCAAGGACAAAACTCTCTTCCAGTAGTATCCTCCCAGTTTTGTCCAGTAGGCCATCCCTTGGTGAGCCCTGGTTGCCGCTCCATACGTCAGGACAGGGATCACCTTTTGTTTATAAAATCTGATTACAGGTAAGAGTACATTTCCCATATCTTTTGTGGCTTATCGTGGCTTGTGCAGCAGTAGTTTGCTTTCTTTTTGTTTTGTTCAATGTATGCAAGATCAGTCGGATGATTATTTGTGCTAAGGCCAAGGTAACAATATTCGTTCATTACTTCTACTTTACTCCCATAGAGGCGACTATTAGATTTGTTTTTTTGATCTGTTGTTTGGAAGCGCAGATTAATATTTTATTTTTTTCTAAATGTATAGTCAAATTGTTGTCATTGGCATAGGCTTCCAGATCCGAGAGTACATTTTGAAAGCCTTTAAGAATTTTGGAAAGCAAGACTAAATCATCTGCATACAGTAGCCAGAGTAATGCATGTTGTCCCAATTTGGGTGAATCAGAAATAAAATGTTGACCAATGTCTGCTACAAAGAAATTAAACAAGGATGGTGCAAGGAATGCATCCTTGTTTCAGTCCTCGATAGGTGGGTATGGGACAGATTACTGTCTGGTGACAATCGCATTTTTACCGTTGTTTGTATGGGGTTGGGAGATCAGGGCCCGGATATATATGGTGGACACTGCGCTCTTTGGAGTTTGTAGAATAGCATACTTAGAGTCAAAAACAGCTTGGAAGTCAACAAAAGCAATGTTCAATGGTTGTCTAGTTTGTAAGCCCTGACTTTTCAAAATCCATATTGTCAACAAATTGACTGAAGTTCCCAAGCCTGGAATAAATCCTGTTTGGTAAGTGTCAAAGAGCTTGCTTTGCTTGACCCAAACAGCAAAGTCTCTTCGCAGCAATCTTGCAAACATTTTGCCTGGATCTAGTAGGGCTATGGGCCGATAGTTGCTGGGGCACTCAGGATCACCCTTCTTGAATATTGGTACTATGTCGGATCTTTTCCAGGTAGGAGGAATTTGCTTTTGATTAATAACCTTGGAGAAGATGGCATATAGTACCATTGCCCATTCATCAGGGTGGGTTTTAAGCATTTGATTGGTAAGACCATCAGGACCAGGGGCACGAGAAATGCTCAGTTTTTTTTATTTGGTAGGTATGTCATCCTTATCAAAGGACAAGTTGTCATTGGTTGTCCAAATGCATGTATTCTCTATTATCTTGTGATTCACAACAAGCATAGAGGTCTTGAAAATACTGTACCCAAGTTCAGAGACCGAGTTGATTTGATGTGTTATTTGTCTGGCTTGGTAAGGTGCATGTAACAATTTCCAGATTTGGGTGCTATTTTTTTGATGCTATCGTCATGAGCATCTGTTCCGATTGCCTTTGATAGGTAAGTGCCCATTGTGAATTTAGCCAGTTCTTAAATTTAGATTTCAAAGCTCTAGAAGCAATGCACCTTGCAGTCATTGGAAGGTGGCTCAGGTGTCTTATTTCTCTGCACAATTCTGTTATTTTATTATTCATCTCTTGATCAAAGGCGTACTTGTGTTGAAAGATCGGCCTTTGATCTTAGTGACCCTCTGGTTTGATTAGCTCTTTTTTTAAAAAAACTTTCTTTATTAGTTTTGCAGTTTCATAACAAAGAACACAACAGGCCATGTCAGTACCATCTAACAAACAGAAGAACAAAAGAAAATTGACTAGCAATAACTCCCCACAAGGGAACAAACCCCCTCCCTCCCCACTTCCCCACCCACCCTAAAATTCCCCCCATGTCATCAATACATACAACAGACCACATTCTAATGACAGGAATTTCACCTACGATACATTAATCTAGACGAACTTCATAAAGACAATGAACCAGTTACCACTAGGCCCGCAACCTGCGGAGATACTGAACAAAATTACAATATCAATAAACTTCAAATCCGTTCTTGGTCGCCCTCCCCGTTATCCTGCGAAGAGAGGGCGCTCTGAGTCCGATTCACGGGCCTTATAGCTCCTAAAAGAGTGCCAATAGTCCTTGGGCCTACTATTAAGAGGGAGTGTTTTGTTGTACTGGGACTCTCTACGCTCATACATCGACATGCAGTTCACCCGTTGATGTATTGTCGGGGCCTTAGGAGACCCCCATGCTCGTGCCACCAAAGATTTAGCAACCACTGAACCCATCCCAAACAGTTTTCTATCGCTGCGTACAGGTAAATCCACCCAACACAGCACCCATGTTTCTGGAGTGAAAGGGATTGAGATCTCTAATACCTGCCCCATCACCTCAGCAACAGCACCCCAGAAAGCCTGGACATGGGGACAGGACCACGCTACATGGTAAAAATCGGCAGAGGACTGATGACATCTCCTGCACTCCGATGACCGAAGGGGAAACAGTTTATGCAAAGTCAGAGGAGAATAATACAGTTGATGCAAAAACTTAGTGAATCAGGCGAAATCGTTATTACTAGAAATGGACTTAGTTTGAGCATGTATGTCATTCCGTTGGTCGTCAGGTAATGAGCGTGCCATGCTACCTTCCCATTTAGCTTTGTAGGAGGAGGAAGGAGAGCTCCCAAGCCCCCGAGCTAGACAATACAAGGAAGAAATCACTTTTCTAGAAGAGGGCGGGGCCACAATATACTCTTAAGATGGGGGAGGATTCTGGTCCCTCAGGGAAGTCCGGCCATTTCAATTTCAGTACCTCGCGTAGGCGGAAATATAACAACTGTGTGATCGGATTCCAGTCGCCTCTCACCTTGAGGTTTTCCCAAGTTATGAATTTCCCTTGAGGTGTTACATCGCCCAGAGTTTGAATGTGCAGGCTCTTGAAATTCTGAATAAAGATGTGTTAAAATGTAAGAGGGATCCCACGGACCCTATATATGGCTATCTTGGGTGAATACCACGAGCCCACCAGCCCTGCCAGACCATCCCAGGCCTTGAGCATGATCTCCAACGGCTGAACCTCCGACCTCAAATGGTGCTCCCGTTCAGCCCAGAGGTAGCCTCTAAGGTCCTCCGTTTGAGCAATCGACCTCTCCAGCTGCGAATGTGGCACATCGTTCATTGGAGACCACCACCAAATCGAGTACTGGATCTGTGCTACGAGAAAATAGAGGAACACATTGGGAACCTCAAAACCCCCCTGGGCATATGAACCGTACATTGAGCGCAGAGAAATGCGGGATCGTTTCCCCACCCAGATCAATCTAGTCAGCATAGACTCTATACGATTCCAGAATGACACCGGGGGCCATACCGGAACGTTGTTAATAATATACAACAGCTTTGGTAAGACAATCATTTTGGCTAGGGAGATGCGGGCCGCCTGGGAGATGGGAAGCCGGACCCAAGAATCCACCCGGTGTTCCAAATATTGCAGGGTAGAAACATAATTTTCCTGAAACAAAAGCGCTGGGGAAGTGGATACCCTGATACCCAAATACCGGATCCCCTGCGGACACCACGCAAAGGCCTCTCCCACATCCTGTGGGGTGACTCACGGTATAAGCGGAAGTACCTCTAACTTGGACCAGTTTATCTGTTGCCCAGACAGGGCACCAAACTCAACTATCTCCCTCATCATGGGTTGCAAGTTTGTGCGAGGATGTTTTATATATAAAAGCATGTCATCTGTGTAGAGTGAGATGATAGAGACACACGATCGGAGTAGCACACCACGATGAGAGTGGAATTCCCTCAATACACAGGCCACCGGCTCGATAGCTAGGGCAAATAAGAGAGGGGAAAAGGGACAGCCCTGCCTAGTGCCCCGGGAAGGATAGATGGGGGCGGATTAAACACTGTTCGTATAGACCTGTGCTCGTGGAGCCGCATATAGACGGCGAAT
This sequence comes from Ambystoma mexicanum, assembly GCF_040938575.1. Taxonomy (NCBI): domain Eukaryota; kingdom Metazoa; phylum Chordata; class Amphibia; order Caudata; family Ambystomatidae; genus Ambystoma; species Ambystoma mexicanum. Next base: position 900,268,589 of record NC_090931.1, on the reverse strand, counting down.
CCAAGTAAGATACGCAGAACCGATGCCCGAGCGACGTAAAACCTCGAACAGGAAAGGCCATTCCACAGAATCAAACGCCTTTTCCGCGTCCAAGGCTACTACCGCAATCGGGACCTCCGGATTTACATTGTGCATCATAGTAAAGAATTCTGAAACAATCGAAAGGTGATCTACGTATGGATACTTAAATTTGAAGCCCATTTTCGGCGTGAATATGCTTGATGTTGTCAATAAGATTGAAAAGTGATGGAAATGTTTTTATATTTTGTTTGTTTTTAGATTTGTATTCATGAAGTGTTTTGTAAAGGTTTACATAAACCAAATACAAATAAAAAAAAAAAGTAAATAATCTACGCAGATTGTTCTGAGTGGATCGCCCCGGAATAAGACCCGCCTGGTCGGGGAGGATTAGTGCTGGCATGTGAGGTAGAAGCCGATCTGCAAGTAGTTTAGCAATGATTTTATTATCAGTGTTTATTAATGAAAGTGGGCGGTAGGAGGAGCACCGTTTAGGATCCCTGTTGGGCTTAAGTAATACCGTGACCAAAGCAGTGCGCGTAGACTCAGGGAGTACCCCGGAGGATGCTTCCTCCTCAAACATTTTACATAAGTGAGGGATAAGCAAATCAGGGTATGCTTTGTATAATTCAGCCGATATCCCGTCCGTTCCCGGGGTCTTCCCATTCGGAAGGACATAATCACCCTATGAAATTCCTCCTCCGTGGCGGGTTCATTAAGAAGCCCACCAATCTCAGAATCCAGCCAACCCAAGGCGACCCTATCAAGAAAGGCGGTGACATCGTCATACCCAGCCGAGCCGGTAGCAGTATACAACCGCTCATAGTACTGGTGAAATACCTAGTTTATCTCAAGCACATCCCTGACAAGCAGACCACCCTGGGATTCCACCTCGGGAATAGGCTCCAAATGATTCTCCTGTCTGACAGCCCAGGCTAGGGTCCTGCTTGGACGATCCCCCTCCCCATATCTTGATGCGGCCACAGGGTCGCCCAAGAATCTCTCCTCGTCAATCCGGGCCTGAGCCTCTCGCTTCCTTGCTGCAAGAGTATTTTGCAGGTCTGGTGAATCAGCGCTCCCCTGAAGGAGTTCCAGGTCTCTGATTTCCCTCTCCTTGCGCACCACGAATACTCTTCAACACCCCCCCCTCCTGCAACATGCACCAGCCTCGTATAAACACCTTAAAAGTTTCGCAAACCACCACCGGACTGGGAACTGACAAGGTGTTAAACTGAAAGAACTCAGTGATGGCCTGGCGGGGCCCCTCCCGGAACACCAAGTCATCCAACGCTCGGGCGCGAAACCTTCAGCGAAGCTGCCTAGGATGAGAAGGTGGTCCCTTAAATTTTACAAGCACTGGGGAATGGTCAGAAAGGGTACGCGGGAGAATGCCACCCCACAGGCCAAGTCCGGGGACAGAAACACATAATCGATTCTGGACGAACTCCTGTGTACACTAGAGTGAAACGGGAACTCCCGAGCATCAGGATGGCACCGTCGCCAAGCATAGAAAAGGGGGTAATCACCTACAATGGATTGCCATTTTTGCACCGCGTGTGGAATCGACCGATGAGTTGAAGCCGACCTGTCCCACGTGGAAGAAAGGGCCACATTAAAGTCACCCGCCCACACTATTTCATAACCCGGGAATAGTCGTAGATGCTCCGAGCATTTTTGGAAGAAGTCGGGAGAGTCATAATTAGGGCCATAAATGTTGATAAATAAAATAGGATGGTTCGCAATCTCCCCAGCCACCAACAAAAGACGTCCCTCCTCGTCCGCCACTTGCTTGTGAAGTTTAAATCCTAAAGAGCGATGGATGTAGGTTGCAATTCCCTGGGAATGTGAGGAGTAAGAAGAGCCATACCTATGAATTCCCCAGCCAGAAAGGGCAGGGAGCTTGCAACCCCTTCCCAGGTGAGTCTCTTGCAAACATAACACGTTTGCCTGATGATTCCTGGCAAAATTAGATATGAGGCGCACCTTTTTCGCATTTGTGAGGCCCAGAATATTCCATGTGAGCAGAACTATGTCCAATGGGAGAAGGGAACCCGGCCCCGAGGGAGAACTCATGTCAACCACCCATGGGCATATGTTGAAGGAGCAGCAGTGATCAAAATATCAACCAGGGCGTAGCCACAGGAAAAATCTTTCCGGATGCATCCAGAGCACCACCAACCAGAGAGCTATAATGGCCCTTTCTGGGGCTCCCGGGGGCGGCCTGGCCGCCAATGAACGGTGGGCTCTCTCAACCATAAACATATTCGAAACCGGCGGATTATCCAAAACCACCTTCAGAAGCTGTTCAACAAAGAGTTCCATGTTATCAATACGAGTGGACTCAGCCACCCCGGTAATCCTTGTATTGTTCCTCCTCGATCTCCCTTCCAAGGCATCATTCTTCACTGTTATTTTCTTAACAGCCTGTTGCAAAGAGGACACCTCTCTCTGGAGAGCAGAGATCTTATCCTCCCCGTCCCCAGTCCTCTGCTTCGCCTCTGCCATCCGACCGCACAGTTTCTCAATTTGAATAGCCGATACATCCACCTTACAGGTTAGAGCATCAATCTTTGCTCCCAGGGTATATGTACTCCCCTTTAGGGCCAGTAAGGTTTGATTCAAAGCAGACATGTCAATATGAGCAGCCCCAGACTCTTCTCCCTGGCCGGCAATTACTCTATCCGCCTTTGCAAATTGCTCCCTCTTGGCTTGTTTCTTGGGGTTGCCCATTCTAGGGGGATACAGGGGACCACAAACAGCAGCCGCGCTCAAGCCGCACCAGCATCGGGCAGGGAGAAGAGAGACTTTCTAAGTCCAGAGTTTGCCAATCTTAAGGGCGAAAAAACCACAACCTGAGGGCAAATGGTCCCAGACCCCCCCCGCATCTACGCGGGCAAGCACGAGCTGCACCCCACACCACAGGTATTTAGCCCAGACTTGTCAACAACCAGTCCGCGGGCCCTCCCCTCAGGAGACCAAATCAGAGGTGCCCTAGAGAGTGCAATGGTCAAAATACGGCTATGAAGAGGAGAAGAAGAGAGAAAAAAAGGGGGGGGGGAGGAAGAAGAGGCGGGACATCCATGGAGAGGGGGGGCACTTCACAATATTCCTGAGAGTGCCTCCTGCCACAGATCTCACCACTGATCTCAAATGCCCCTGTCTGCCCCGCAGTCCTCAGGAATCCAATGCCAGGTGCGTATATGTGCCCGATGCCACCTGCTGTCATGAGGGAGCCCAGGCGTATGTATGTTCAATGGGGCCGCTCCACTCACCTCCAAGGGAGCCACGAGCTCCCGCCTCCAACGTCTCAAGCAGGGGATCCGATGAAAGTGAGGTCCGCGGCTCCGAGCCGAGGCACCAGCGCCACAGCACGAACAACGGCGCCCAGCACCAGGACAGGTGGGAGCAGGCACCGCGGGACACACCCGCCGGCCCCGAGCGCCGCCCCCAACTCGAGACGCGCAGTCCAGCACTCCGATCTCCATGAGGCATGGGGGATGGGCTCTCCATATCCGAACGGCCGTAACAGCACAGGGCCCATACACCGCAGATCGTCGCTCGCAGTCCCGGAGCCGCGGTCCAGGGATTCCCCTCTTGCTCTGCTGCTATCTGGAGCAAAATCTGAGTTGCAACCACGTTTGTCGGCTCCGGTGGGTAAAGTATCCTCAGCTTCCAGCAGAGCGCTCTCAGGCTGCGGCCATCTTCGATGCCATGCAACAGCGCCCCCCTGGTTTGATTAGCTCTTGATCTAAGTGACAGGGGACATGTCGAAAACATTGTTAGAGGTCCATCACTAATGAAGCTGGCCATCGAAACCTGTTAAATCCACTTGAAATCTGCATAGTGTTCCGAGTTATGAGAGGGCTTAATGAAGTGCCATGTCATAGCCAGCAGGTCATGATCACTATGAATCTGTGAGAGTATTTGATAATCTATAACGATATTCAACATATTTCATTGGACAAATATGTAGTCAATGATGGTAGATTGGTTTCACCGTTTCCATTTGGGTGTGGGTGGAATATCATTTCTGAGGCACCCATTGAGCATGATAAATTGTTTCTCTTCTATAATCTCCAGCCATTTCTGATTGTGCTCATTTATATGAAGTGTTGCGCCGCCAAAACCAATGGATATTTAGGTCGCCAGCTATCACCGTGTATGTAATAGTTGATTCTTGCATAATAAGTTGTAGCATTTCATCTAAGTGTTGGAGAAACGTGGATTCCAATTTGCCATCATGATTCCAATATAGATTGATTGCCAAATTATACATTGATTATCTCATTTTAACCAATTGCATAAATATATTTGGACATGGCCAAGGTTCCAACATCAAGCGTGATCTGGTACTAACAGCAACCTATAATCCTGCAGATGGCCTACCGCGGGCAGCAGTTTGTGCAAGTAGCAAAGATAATGTATACCCATGCCACACTTGAGGGTCGGTGCGCCATGTTTCCTGTAGAAGGATTATGTCAATCATGGAGCAGATTTGGTTTACAACGGAGCAGATGTTTGAATCCTCTCAGTTGTGATTGCAGGGGTTGCTATTGCTCACATGCTTCTATCTTAATAGTAGATCTGCCTTCGGCTGGGGCCTCCCTATGGAATAGCTTCCCTACGACTCTAAAACTTGAGGAGAACCATCTCTGGTTCCGGAAGCACCTCAAGACCTTCCTCTTTTCTTCTGCCTTTGCTCCCCCTCTCCCCTGCTGATCAGTTCTCTCTTGGCACTGTGCACCTGGCCACCCTCCTGCACTGCCTCCGGGCCACCCCTTGCACTGGGGTCTGTATCTGTACCCATACAGCCCCCCACCCCCTTTTTTCTTCCTGCACTTATCAGACCTACCCTGGCTGCTGCCTTACACCCAGCACTACCACTGTTTGTTGTTATTATTTATATATTCATTATTATTTATGTTTCTCCTCTGCTTCGCACTTTCCACTTCTCCCCCCTTCTATGCACTTGCGTGTTCTCAATGTCACTGGGCCGAGTAAGATCGCTGTTTTGTTCTCCCCTGTTTCCCTCCCTTGCCTTGTCGCGCTCTGAAACACTTGTGTACGAGCGCGATAGAAATCAAATATCAATATCAATGTGTGAATGATTAGTCTTCCAGGCTTCCTGTAAGGTAGTCATGGGCTCTGAGGTTACCTCGTGCAGGGATTTAAAAGCACCTCCTGTACAAGTAATTATTAGCATGTTATTAGCAGTCAGAGCTTAAGAGGTGGAGAAGTTATGATTGTCTTGTTCTGTGGCAACCTCTTTATGGTTGTAATCTTGCTTCACCAGGAAGGCTGTGTGAAATAAAGCTGTTTTCCATATAGTATTTAGTACAATTCCCGATAGAATCCATAGTATGACTTGTGTCAGGTCTAGCTCATGGGGGAACCCAACGTGAGATATATCAGAAGAACAGAGGTCTTCGAGCAGTTGGATATCACAGAAGATGGCCACTGTACTAGATCTATTTAAAGTATATATTGGATATCTCCCACCTTGACACTGTAATAGCAAAGAGTGGTGATTTTGAAGGATTGTTGGGCAGCCTATTTGGAATTATACTAGCTGTATTTTTAGTTGTTTGAACATCAGCATTGATATTAAATAGCTTTGGGTTTGTTTTGTTGTCAGGTTTATCAATCGGACCAACATTGCCTGATCTTACTGATATAAGGAGGCAGGATGGGCAATCGCTGCCTTCACAAGCTCATTCCTCTTTTTCTCCAGAGTGAGAAAATTATATTCGAACGTGAGAGGGGGTCTAATAATTTTGCTCATTTCACATTTTCCCATCTTCGTATTTGTAGCGAAGGTTCACTGTGAGCTAGATGTATCTTCTAATGAAATAATGTTATTGATATGCTCAACTTCAGATACTAGTGCATTGAGCATTTCATAGTTCATCACAGGTGTTATGCTGGGTTTTGAGGACTTGATTAAATTGCCCTCAGCTACGGCTTTCCACACCTTTGCCATTTTTGCACATTTTTGTGAAATTGACTTTGTTTTTTAATGCATTTGCTTATTCAGCATAGATAAGCTGTTGTCGTGCCTGCGGGAGTGTCTGGCGGCCGTGGGAGAGTGAATGAACTGCAATTGCCTTAAACTGGATGAAGGCAAAACGGAGGTGATGGTGGTGGGCTGTACCCCTAATCCCACATTTTGGGTGTTCTCTTTCTGGCACAAATCTCTGGGTCCCCTTCCGGTTCCTGTTAGCAAAGTAAAAAATCTGGGAGTTAGTCTCTCTTCTACACTGACCATGGACAAACAGGTCACAGATGTCTGCCAAGCTGGTCATTTCCATCTTAGAGTTCTTAAGCAGGTTCTTCTTTTGATTCCAGCCTCGCTGCGTCCTCCGGTAGTGGCAGCTATGGTGTCATCACGATTAGATTATTGCAATTCGTTTTTGTCTGGCACAACCTGAGGGCCAGATCCTGCGATTGCAACGCCTGCAGAACCGGGCAGCTCGGGTTGCCACTGGCTCCCCTTATGGGGCACATATAACTCCAATGCTCCAAACTCTCCACTGGCTCCCAGCGACTAAACAGATTGATTTCAAGGCCCAGTGTATAGTCCATCGGGCTCACCATGGTCAGGGGGCGGATTATCTGCATGCTAAGTTTACCCGATACCTTCCAAACGAGACCTCTGATCAGCCTCAGCTGATTGTTTAGTGGTACCAAGGTTTAAACGGACCTGGGTGGGCGGTCGGGCCTTCTCTGTAGCTGCAGCGGTTCTATGGAATAATCTTCCGAAACTGATAAAGAATATTCCAAACTATCTTGCCTTTAGAAAGGCTGTTAAAATTTACCTATTTTAGACGATTTCCGTTTCGCTCTAGCTGCCCCCCTCCTTACAGCACCAAGATACCTTCGGGTGACCGTGCACTTAACAAATACTATTAACATAAGATGACATAAGGATTGGATAAACTGCCGAGACCTCGCTTGAGAGAATTTAGGTGGAGCCTTTTGATTTTTAGGTTTTTTGGTAAGGTGTACCGGCTGTCTAACAGCTTTGGTATTTGTGAATATGGTATATGGCAATCAAGAGGGATTTATTTCTTTAAATCTACATCCTGCACCAGATTTGGTAACATAATACCCTCCGCTTGTCGTGACTTGATTGTGTTATTAATACCATCTCTAAGTGGCAACCTTAGTTGCTCCGCATAGGTTGTTTCAGCTGGAGTCAAAACACTCATGTATAGTGTTTTGGATGTTCAAGCATACAGGAGCTGGATCAGTTGGAGATAGTGATAATGGTCGCTGGGACTCTAATATCAGCACGCTTTCTTGTATATATTCTTTATTTCTAACTACATCTTCGAGATTATTTTCATGTAAGACTGGGAGTGCAGCACCCATTTCCAGTTACTTGTGCATTCAAAAGCATCATCAGCAGTTCATTATTCTTGATATTTTCTCATCTAATGTCTCATACAATCTAGTTAGTGAAATCAGTGCTGTATTCATCACCCCTAGCGTGACTTCCACTAACGAAGGCCGCTTTTGCTTGGGAAACGATAATCGGCGTAATGTAGGATAAGCAAAAGAAATGTACCTTGGTGAGCAAGACGAAGAGGAATTTGAAAACATAATTGGATATTGCGACAAAGCAGAGAGCGGAATAGGGGCTTGAGGGGAGTTACTTGGAATTTCACCAGGAATGTGTGAAGGAGAAAGAGAGATGGTCCAGGGGGACAAGGTGGATCCTCCTAGTCAAGCACACGTTTACAATCTGGAGCCTCAAATCGCGTTGCAGCACCTTTAATTGATGTTGGCTGCTCATCCATTACGGTGGACTGTGCGCTTTCATTCTGTTCTATGATTTTGGGAGTCGGGACTTGCACAGAAGAAGTACCAGAAATATAACAATGTGCGCCATCAGTGTTGTGTTTGTGGACCTGTGCAACAATGGTACTTAACCTGCCTTGATTAGTTGGCTCATTGCATCAGCAGAATATGGGGATTGGCAATTGGTAAAGTAGTGCATTGGTCAAACATAGCCACCGGGCGGGATGTAGTGGGGGGGAACAATGGATTCCGAATTAGGCAAAAGCTTGTTTGACGCAGCATTGAAGGGATTATCATAAGAGACTCGCTCTGGGACTAATAGCGTAGTTGAAACATGTGACTGAAATCCAATCCCCATGTCTCTGCTCACAGAATCTGCAAATTCTATTAATACATTGTCAGAAATGTCCGGAATCGCAAGCGTCTCAGCTACCCCAGGGTTATGGTGGCTCAACTCATCTAAAGGAGCCACCATATTAATGTTTACTTTGCAGAACTAGCGACTATCTGTAAACCTAGCATTTGATTGGTAAGCAAGCGTATTGACAATTGAAATGGGAGCGCTTTCAGCCCTGCGTTATTCACCACTTTGTTCACCATTTGTACCTTTTTTGTATTCACTACAGTGGAATTCGGCATATGCGATTTTAAAGTGTTCATGTGGGTCATATTCAAGTCAGCTCGTGCATACAAGACACTGTGTACAAGTTAGTGGGGCGAGTTGCTCCCAGCAGTTAGTAGGCTATAAAAGCGAAAAGTGTCAAAACGTGGTCACGTGGAGTGTTATAAAAGAAATAAATAAGTAAAGGCTCACCAGCTCATCAACTCAACTGCCAACTGCACTCGACCATGCACTCTTACAAATGCGCATGCGCCCGGTGGTTAAATCGTCGTCAGGAAGTAGGGGCAGAGCAAATAGATGAACACTGGTTAAAATCCAATAGAATGTTTTACAACAGTCCACAATAGTTCAATGTTCTGTAAATGCACTGGAATAACGAAGAAAAGTGCGTTGGTTATAAATCCGCGTTTCCCGCGTGATGAAAGTTTGAGATGTTGTAATCTTTGCAACGTACCCTTCAACATGGGAAGTCCTTCCTGCTGCCAAATGCACTCGACCATGCACTCTTATAATTTATCATTTTTATGCTTCATCCCCTCTCCTAGTGAGACCCCCAGCACTTTTTGCTGGACCTTTTCTTTAATTCCTGAATGAGTGGAGCCTTTACCTACTCATTCATTCTTCTGGGCTCTGTCTTTTGGAACTCGGTTTTTTGTATCCTACCTGTACTATGGAGTCTGTCTGCTACATAGCTTTTAAAGGCATCTGTGTTTTTACTACTGCAGCACACAGCTCCTTATGGGCAGTGTTGCTGGGGACCCTTAGGTTCATCCTTTAAGACTCTCTTACTATATCCTCAGGTAACTACAGTTCTGAAGGATAGAGAGATACTTAGTATCTCTCCCAAAACTCTATAGTCTGAGAGATTGGCACACACCACCTTCAGTGGGGTGACAAAGGGATATCTAGTATCCCCCTTCTCTCTGCTCCTGTGACTTTTTAGTCACATAGACGATCACCTAGTTATGGCTGGTGGCAGTGAAAGTGTTCTACCAACTATTGTGTATTTTTTGTACCGCAGGCTATGTCCATTGCCTCGGTAGTGCACAATAGGGGCACCCAAGTACCAACTTGAGGCCCCCTTCTTTTCTTGCCATTATTACCATGGGGGTTCTTTGTTAGCCCTTCTTTTACCATTCTGGGGTGGGGGAGGTCAGTATGTGTGTTTTGCCTTTGGCGGGAACCCACAGGTATCCCCACCAAGGCTCCAGAGTGTCTGGGCAGGCAGGGAGTAGGGGTGGAGTTTTCCACCCCCCCTGTCCTTTGTCTGCCAGAGTGCCTGAATAGGTCCAGCTCCCAAAGGGGGTCTGGCTGTTCTGATTGGACAGCCAAACACCCCTTTCTGAAAAATGCTGAGATTGCAGAGGAGTGTGTGCTGGAACTGCATAAAAGGTGAGGCTTCTGGAGTGAAAAGCAAGTAGACCACTGGAAACTGAAGTAACCGAAGAAGACAACCAACCAGCTGCAGACCTTTTCCAACACTGTGAATCGACCACTGATGTCTTGACCCAGTTTTCTGTGCGACAGGAGTTCCCAAGAGGATGTCTCCTTCCCTTTGGCTGGTGGAAACAACCAGTCCCAAGCCAAACTTTGAAATGAGCCATCTCCCGAGGTCCTAGGAGTTTCCAGAGCTGCAGAACCCCAATACCAGGAGACCTTTCCATTTTGAGTGTATCATCGTGGAAAGGCTGAATAAGTCCAAATCTTTGCTTAACCCGTAAAGACACTCCAGAGATCCGATCCAACTCGCCCAGACCCCCTCACAAGAGTGTGGGACTGCAGGAAGTGAAGACGATTGACCGGGCAATCCGTGTCCTTTGTTGGTGCTGCAGAAAAGTTGTCAAAACCGCAAGTTAACCAAGATGTTGCTGAAAGGCATTCCACAGGTCCTCCCTCGAGACTGCTGCCGAGAGATCCCATCCATTGTCCTGCATTCAGTCTCCAGACCAAGGAATCCAGAGGTCGGGTCCAGAGCTGCAACATCGCAGAACATCCAACACAAACATTATCTGGTAACCTAAGGTACTGTGGGGGGAAAAAGGTATTGCTTACCTGATTCCATGTAGTCGCCCCAGAGCATTTGAGTGCATGTAGAGGTGTCCAGGGCAACCCCCTCTTATCTCTGACCCAAGCCGCTGCTTGTGACCCCTGCGCAAGTCTGTTTTGAGGTCTCTTTTGTTAGTGGTTAACTTGCTGCTTCAATAACTCTAGACACTGGAAGAAATCCACAGGAACGCTTCATAATTCACTGATTGTCAAGACTTCAAGCCCTCTCCAAACTGCCTTTAGCTAGGGTTGCGTTTTTTGGACTCAAGACTTACTAGGTGAAGAAACCGTCTCTAGAACCTTGACCTAAGCTCATGCTACACTAACCCTTTTGTTCCCTTTAAGTGACTTTACTATATGTGTTTGCAGAGTAAATGTATTTCTGTGTAAACCGTTGTCTTTTCCCTTTCTAATGTTGCCGCAAATGTAACCGCGAACAAACACAAAAGTAAAAGTGCCCTTTGAAGTGTATTATCAGTATTCCTAAGTGTTCTAACGTAAACATTTGAAGTATTTAAAGTGATTCTGGTGTAAATATAATAAATATATACTTTGTATATAATTATAAGTGCAAGTGCTTCTTTGTTGTGCCTGTCTAGCTAACATTCAGTGTACTTACCCACAGCTCACTTCTTCCTCTTAGGATAAGCCTCACTGCTCTGCCACTCTACCAAGGTCCTGAGCTAGTACAGACTGATACTAAGAGTTGGGATCTAAAAACCACTTGGATAGCTTACTAAAGTCTTACTGCCAGTAGTACTTTAGGAAAACTCCCCTAACAGTGTGCTCAACAGAGGGTGGTACTGGTAAAACACTTTGTTAATGAAGCTATAGCAAATAGCTGTTGTCAATGGTTGGAAAGTTGGAAAAAACAAAAAAAATATCCTAACACGCCAAATAAGAGCATTTGGCTACCTGTGATGCTGGAAATGCATCAGAGGGACAGGGCCTCTGAATCCTTGTCCTTTGCTGCTTTTTATCGTGTTTTCTGCCCCAAGTCCATGTGGGACTCCTGGCAGTGCGGCTCTCTCTTTTGGTTTGGTGAACAGACCCATGGGATACCCTTATGGCACCCATGGGTAGGGGTACAACCCTGTGCCCCTAGTGTATGTTTTTGGGCACCTGTGGGTGGCCCACAGAGCAGGGTATGGGCAGGTGGCAGCTCCATGCTGAATTTGACAGGTGCTCTGGGTGTCCTCCATTTTGGGATACCCAGGCCCTGCCATTGGGATCAGTTGATTCCTGATAGGAAACAAGATGGCCCCGTGGCCTCTTGCTTTCTATTGCCTGTTACCTTGTTGTCCCAAAGTCCTGGGAAGCCCTGACTCTGTCCCTTCCCCTGACTGGCTGTTGGGTGGAAGTTCCATATATGGTGTTGTTGTGAAGGCCCAGCTAGACTGACTGGAGCCTTCCCAGTGACTGTATGTTGTGGGTACCTCCTGTGGGTGGGACCTGGGTGAATGGAGTGTGTGACCAATATACACTCCTTGTTGTGGTTGTCTGGTTTCTGGCATGAGAGACAAAGACTGAGACAGCCCTGCCCGAAACTGGCCTGAATGCAGTGTGTAGTGTTGAATGGCTTGTCCCAATCCACATTCCTTGTTGTGAGTGTCTGAAAGGGAGGAGTGTGGCCTGAATGCACTGTGTACCTGATTGGCTGACTGACTGCATGAATGCCCTTCTGTATGATTGGCTGCTGAGTGTGTGCCAGCAGTGTGGATGAGAGACCGAATAGTATATCTGGGGACCTCTCACCACTGGTAATTGTTCAGAAGCTGAGTCTCCACTCTAAGAGTAACTGGAACTGCTGATCCTCGACGCCCAGCTGGAAGAAGAAGACTTGCTGTTGCACTTGCTTCGACCGATCTGAAAGCTGCCGAATTCGTCGAGAACTGACCCGAGAGAGGACCTGGTAAGGCGCCCTCTTCCCGTGCTCCGAGGGATCATCGAGCGCTGCTACATCTTCGCCGAAGCGCCCTGGAGGTCAGACCCTCGAAAGGCTGCCGACCCAAGACGGGACCGCCGAGGAGATCGAAGTGAAGCACCCGGACATCGCCGCCGTCGAAGTCCATTGCCGTCGACCAGGGTCTGCAGGTCTGTGTAACCGCTGGAGGCCCGTCGAAGTTGTGTTGCCCAGCCGTGGGAACCACTTGACGCCGTGCCGCTGACGACCGGAGCCGTCCGCTCCTTGCCTAAGAAAATTTGAACCGAAGGACTCCCTCGTCCGCACCGTCGACCGCTTTATCCTGCCGGAGAAAGTCGAGGACGACCAACGCGCCGACGAGAAACCTGCCGGTGGGTTTCCCGCCACCCGAAGACCACAAAGACTCGAACGACTCGACGCCCTTGCTGGGCCCCCGTCTTCACAATCTTTGTAGTCAAGAACAATTGTCATCGAGGTGCCCCGCACGCCTCTGCCTTGCAGGACGCCAACGCTCCGTCGTCGACGAGCACCGCTTGGATCGAAGCTGCCGCCTCATCGACGCCGTTCTACCCTGTTTGTTGTCGGACGTTCAACGCCCCGTGTCTCCCGCTTGAAAGGGAAGGCATTCAAGAAGGGCCGTCGATTCCCCGACGCCGAACGCCGAGTTCCTCGACGGACGTTCGACGCCCCGTGTCTCCCGCTTGAAAGGGAAGGCATTCAAGAAGGGCCGTCGATTCCCCGCCGCCGAACGGCAAATTCCTCGACGCTTCTCGACGCCTCTCGACGATCCGTGACTCCCGCTTGAAAGAGGGTCACTCAAGAAGGATCCGTCGACGCCTCTTCGAAGAACTAGACTCCACCAGGTACATTGGGGGGGGTATAAACATTATAGGAGGGAATAAGACTTGCAGAACAATATATGGACTGGGCTTGTGCTATATCTTTATTTTACAGGTTGCCCAGGTGGGGGGATCTCCACACAGAACTGTGTCTAGTGGTAGGGGCCAGTATTCTGCCTATTGCTCAACCATCTTATTTTCTCTCCTCTCTCTATTGCTGGTTTCACTCTATTGATCTGTGTGACATTGTTACAGTATTGTTGATGCACTTTAATGAGATCTAATACAAAGGGTGGTACCACTGTAGAATTGTATATATTTGCCATTGTTGATTTTCCTAAGTACAAAGTGAGTTATTATGATAAGTGTATATAACCTTGATTCTGATGTTTGTTAATCTGCTTAGAATCACATGCTGTGCATAGGTCCGACATCCAGTGGTCACTGCGGAGTATTGCATTTTGTTTTACGTAGTCGAAAAAGGGGACGTCGACAAGGCGTGTCTGAAACACTATCCCTATAGTGACGTGCGTTGTACCCACAATCCCTCACGCGTCGAGGTCCCTCTGATTGTTTTTTTCCGCCCAGCTTCTGGTCGCCTTCACGCGGAGCTCCTCGAGAGACATTGCAACTCCTCGACCTTTGGTCGTTTTTTTCTCATAATATTAATAAATACTTCCCTCGACGCAGTGTAAGCTGTTCTCCGCTGAGCAAGATCTTCGACGGAGGGTCGAGCGGAGGAAATCCTTCGGCGCAGCCGAACACGTGGCCTGGCCTCGCAGGCCATATACAGTAGGGAGAGTGGGGTTGTGGGACATCTCTGGGTCTTTTCTGAGAATGCCTTTCCCTTTCCCCTTCCTTTCCCTTGGGGTGCTTATCGCGATGTATTGCCTCGGCTATGGAGAGGACTCCCTTTAGGTTTTGCCCGCTTTGCAAAGGCAAATTTACTTGGAAGGACAAGCATTCACGGTGTAACCGTTGCTTGCCCCTCGATCACAAGGAGGAAGGTTGCGCGGCTTGTCGGCTTCTTAAGCCTAAAACTCTAAAAGACCGTAGGGTTAAAAGGTGGGCGGCCTACGCGATGTCGAAGGCCGAAGGTTCACCCGCCGCTGCTACCACCGACAGTGACGAGGAACGCGATAACACGACCTCCGCTATGGAAGTCGAAACCCCCTCTAAGGAGCGCTCGCGCGCTTCGTCGTCTGTCCCCGGCCCCGACGGGCTCGGCTCACGCCCTGCTTATGGGGATGAACACCCCGGCGACATTGACGCACACAAAGACTCACATAAGCACACAACCCACGGCTCTTCTTCGTCTAAGACGAAAAGAGCTTCGGCGCCCAAGGAGACGCAGGTTCCACCGGCGGCCTCCTCGGACCGTTCGGGTTCGAAGCCCCTCTCGCAACCGCAGACGCGACCAGCGACTGGGCTTTCGGCAAATAAGGGCGCCGCCCCCAAACCATCGGCCGGCGCGCATCAACAGAAGGCGCATACCGCTGTAGAGCGTTCGACACCCATAGCGTCGAAAACGCAGGCTTCCGCCGACAAACGAGTCGCCGACAAACGAGTCGCCGAAAGCTTGGCGAGGATCGCTGTAGCCGACGCCCAGAAGCGTACGCCGAAGAACACGTCGAGCGCTACGCATAAGTCGAAAGACACGCCGAAAAAGGCCGAAGAAAGGCAGGGACTACCCCCTTCTGTCGGGGGGTCACCCAGCACACCTGAAGGTTTTTCGGAGGGCGACGGGACACTTTTCTCGACGCTTTGGGAGAGGTCGAGCCGTTTCTAGTTAGAGGACCCTATTTTTCCCCCGCCAGACCGCTCTGGGGTACCCCATGAAACCATGGAAAGACTCCACCTCTGTATGGAGAGGATGGAAAGGTTCATGAATACCCAGACCTCTCAAACTCCCAAGAGGACTAGAGAAGGGCCTCAGGAGGACCCCAGGGCCAAGAATCCGAGGCTAGTCGATCCCCAGGTGGACACAGCCTCGGACTTCCATAACGTATACGACCTCACTGGGGAGGAAGAATACTTGGAGGAGGAAGATGATTTTATAGACGATCAAGTAGGACAGAACCGGGAGGAATGTCTGGAAGACACGCCAGACATTATAGAAGAAGGCTTCCGAGAAGACTCTGATGGGGATTGCCAGGGGTGCGAAAGTCCTTCTTCAGTGTATTCCGACACTGATGTCCTAAACCTAAATCCTCCTGACAATTCACCGGTTAGGAACACGTCTCCGATTGACGATCAGCCCACTTTCAATGCACTGTTGCGCAGAGCAGCAGCACATTTCGAACTGGACACTGGGGAGCTCTCTCCAGAATTAGACTTTGTGGAACAAGTAATTAAAGAGAAACCCCCGGTCAGCCAGACCATTCCCCTCCTAGCTTCAGTAAAGAGAAGAATCATCCCTTCGCTGGCCACTCCCGCATTGATCCAAGAATTGAAAAACTTTTCACTCCTTCTCCCTCAGACCCGCTCTACATTAGGGGACATTCCATTCCGGATTCCCTAGTAGTATCTAATACTAGAAAGAGGGCAGGGGTACCACTTTCCACCAGTGAGGCACCCCCTGACAAGGAGGGCAAAAGGCTTTATGCCCTTGCAAAAAGAGTAACTTCCTCGGCTGCCTTCTCAGCAAGAATTGCGAACAACAATTCTTTGCTTGCTAGCTATGCAGACGCGCAGTGGGCCAAACTGCGCAAGGACGCCGAGGAAGCACCGGAGCCTTTACGTACACGCCTACTTTCAACTATTGGCGAAGGAACCCAGGTGAACCAGAGCATTGTAAAAAACTCTCTGGACGCGGCAGAAACAGCGGGACGTTCCCTGGTGCAGGGAATACTCCTAAAACGCCATGTATGGCTGCGCAACTCAGGGTTTAAACCGGAGACACAGGCGTCTTTAATAAATAAACCTGTGGAAGACTCTAACCTATTCGGAAAAGCGGTGGATGAAGCTCTAGAGATGGCGAAAAAAGAGTTCGATACTATCAAGACTCTTGACCAAATCTCTAAGCCCACTACCAGACGCGGCTATGGCAACAAACGCTTTTTTCGTGGCCAACGCCAACAACAACAACAAAGTCAGCATCAACAATACCCTGCCACCAATTACCAGACCAATAGTGGGCAGTACAGCCAAAGAGGCCAACGCCGGGGTAAGGGGAGAGGTCGGGGATCCACCCCCAGAGGCTCCCAAGCCCCCAACATCTCCAAGTGACGCGAAGATTCGCGTCCCCTCCCATGCAACACCGGTCGGGGGCCGGATAACATCCTTTCTTCCTGCATGGGAGGAGATAACGTCAGACCGTTGGGTACTTTCCACCGTAACCCACGGATACTGTATCGAATTCAACAGTACCCCATCCTACAGACCCCCGAGGGGACGTCGCATGACACCGGAACATCTTGCCATCCTTCTCCAAGAAGTACAACAACTGCTGGAAAAAGGAGCCATAGAGGTCGTGCCTCTATCTCAGGTAACGGAAGGTATTTATTCAGTGTACTTCCTTGTACCCAAAAAGGATCTAACCATGCGCCCTGTATTAGATCTGCGCCCAGCGAACAACTTTATCAAACCCCAAAAGTTTCGTATGGTAACCTTACAGGAAGTGATCCCACTGCTTTCTCAGGGAGATTACATGACAACATTGGACATGAAAGATGCATACTTTCATATTTCAATGTTGCCAGCGCACAGAAAATACCTCAGGTTCATGATAGAGGGCAAACACTACCAGTTCAAAGTGCTACCCTTCGGCATAGCATCAGCACCAAGGGTATTCACGAAGGTGCTGGCAGTGGCAGCGGCCCACCTGCGCAGGTTGTCCATCCCAGTTTACCCTTACCTCGACGACTGGCTCATAACAGGGGATTCCTACGAAACATGCTTCTCCAATACCCAAAAGACGGTAGACCTTTTGTTCAAGTTGGGCTTCTCCATCAAGGAAAAGAAGTCCAGTTTAGACCCCAGTCAAATCAAGCAATTCCTAGGGGCTCTAATTCAAACAAAGGACGGCCTCGTCTTCCCCTCCAAAGAGAGGGTCCAAAACATGCTGTTTCAAATCCCTCAATATGTAACCGGTCGAGAGGTGACGGTACGCAAAGCAATGCGCCTGCTAGGAATGATGGCGTCGTGTATTTATTTGGTACCTCACGCGCGCCTGCGCATGCGCCCAATGCAAGAGTGGCTCAACAGCCAGTGGTGTCAGGCCAGCGGACTATGGGAGGATCTAGTTGTGGTCTCGCAAGCCTTGGTTCTCTCGCTACGGTGGTGGACAAAGGAAAACATGGAAAGAGGGAAACCCTTTGCCACACCCGCGGCGGAAGCCACTCTAACCACAGACGCATCCCTCACAGGATGGGGGGCGCACCTATCCCATCAGACTGCTCACGGAGTGTGGACTCCGAACGTAGCATCCAAACACATAAATCTTCTGGAGCTACTAGCTGTGTTCAAAGCGCTAAAAGCCTTCCAGAAACACCTACAAGGCAAAACAGTAATGGTCCTTACAGACAGCACCACAGCCATGTACTACATCAACAAACAAGGGGGCACCCACTGTCCAAGCTGGCCCAGAATATATGGAAGTGGGCTCTCAAACAGGACATGTTCCTACTATCACTACATGTACCCGGGGAACTCAATCTGCTGGCAGACAGTCTCAGCAGAGATTTCCCCCTGCCCAAAGAGTACGAATGGCGCCTGCACGAAGACATCGTCTTCGACGTCTTCACACAATGGGGATTCCCAGAAATAGACCTGTTCGCAACCCTGGAAAACTCTCAATGCCTAAGTTACGCCTCCAGGTACCCCCAGAACCAATCCAAGGGGAACGGTCTGTCGATGCAATGGTCAGGGAAATTTGTTTACGCTTTTCCCCCGACTCCCCTTCTCAACAGAGTGGTGCACAAGATGCACCAGGAACAAGTGACCATGATACTAGTGGCCCCAATGTGGGCACGACAACCATGGTTCGCTCACTTGATGGCGATGTCTCTATCCCCCCCAGTAAAACTCCCCTGCCCGTACAACATGCTGTCTCAGGACAAGCGCAGGACTCTACATCCATGCCCCCAGAACATGAACTTAGCAGCTTGGCTCCTGAGATCATAGAGTTCGGACATCTACAACTCCCGCAAAGATGCATGGACATCCTCAGGGAAGCCAGAAAACCAAACACTCGCCACTGCTATTCTAGCAAGTGGAAAAGATTTGTCATCTGGTGCAGGAGTAAAAGCATCAACCCTATTGACTGCTCTCCCACACATGTAGTCCTATACCTGACCCACCTATTGGATTCAGGTCTAGTGTTTAACTCCATTAAAGTACACCTAGCGGCACTTTCTGCATACACCACTTCCCAACTCAAAGTGTCGTGGTGGAGGATCCCTGTTATAAAGGCCTTCATGGAGGGAGTAAAGAGAATACACCCCCCGATAGCTGACCCAGCTCCCGGATGGGACCTTAATGTGGTACTTACCAGACTCATGGGCTCTCCTTTCGAACCCATGCACAAAGCATCTCTTAAACACCTCACGCTTAAGACTGCTTTTTTAATAGCTATCACCTCCATCAGGAGAGTAAGTGAACTTCAGGCTCTTTCTATTCTAGACCCCTTCGTTACAGTTCACAAAGATAAAGTGGTTCTACGCACTCACCCTAGGTTTGCTCCAAAATTTATTTCTAAATTCCACGTAAACCAATCTATAGAACTACCAACGTTCTTTCAAAATCCTTCCAATTTGGGAGAAAGGACTCTGCACACACTAGATGTACGCAGAGCGGTCATGTTCTACATGGAAAGAACCAGACCACTGAGAAAGACTAATCAGATCTTCGTCTCGGTGGCAGCAGGAAGAGAAGGAGATGCGGTTTCAAAATCCACTATTTCTAGATGGATTGTCCAATGCATCACTCTCTGCTATACTCTTGCTAAGAGAGAACTGCCCTTTAGGCCAAGAGCACACTCTACTCGAGGCACGGGGCATCCATAGCATTCATTGCAAATGTTCCCCTTGAGTCCATCTGCAAAGCGGCTACCTGGAGTTCTGTGCACACCTTTACAAAACACTACTGTCTAGATACACACTCTAGATCTGACTCCCAGGTGGGACAGGCAGTATTACGACACCTTTTCTCTACTGTTCCTTCTCATAACCCACCGCCAACTCCGGGTACTGCTCGCTAGTCTATGCACAGCATGTGATTCTAAGCAGATTAACAAACATCAGAAGAGAATGCATTACTTACCGTAAAAGCATTTCTGATGGTTGTATCTGCTTAGATTCACATGCGCCCACCCTTCCTCCCCGCTCGGATGGAAGGAACATAGACTTCCTTTATATATCTCTCTCTTTTCTGTACTCACTCACATCTAGAAGGCTCCCTCAGGGCAGAAAAATACAAACAGAGGGACCTCGACGCGTGAGGGATTGTGGGTACAACGCACGTCACTATAGGGATAGTGTTTCAGACACGCCTTGTCGACGTCCCCTTTTTCGACTACGAAAAACAAAATGCAATACTCCGCAGTGACCACTGGATGTCGGACCTATGCACAGCATGTGAATCTAAGCAGATACAACCATCAGAAATGCTTTTACGGTAAGTAATGCATTCTCATATTGATTATATAAAGACTGTGTTCTAACCAATACAGTGTGTGGACATTCCTTTGTGAGGGCTTGGGGACTACACTGTACTTAAGAACCAGCCTGCATCACCTCCTGAGAAGCTAGGCCTTGATTGCTCGACCATAGCTACCGAATAGAGAATCTAGGCTGGCGTCCTCTGTGCCTCCCCTCTACCATATAGAGAGCAGAAGTACAGACCACCCCCTACCAGTCTTTACACTGGTGGCAGCGGTGGGATGCTTATGGTTTTAAGAATCAGTGTATAACCGTGCCACTTACAAAATATCTGCACTTTATTAAATTAAGGTTTAGTTGTGTACAAGATAACTGCATTACAAACAATGGAGTCTATTGCAAATGGCAAATTGACTCGGATGAGTTTGGAGGCTCTCCAGAGTGCTTGTGAAGCCAGGGAGTTAGACTTTGTGGATAAGTCTAGGGCTGAGCTGATAGCTGCCCTGGTGGACTACCAGACTGATGGTGAAACTCTTGATGAGGGGGGGGGATGCAACCAATGAGGACTCTGCCCCTGGGGTTTCTGCTGAATCTGTTTCTGGGAATGCCGCCATTCCTGCTGCCTCTGTTCCAAACCCCAGCAATTCCTTGGAGCTTGAGTTATTAAGGATGAAATTGGCCTTTGAATAACGCAAGTTGGAAATAGATGCTGAACTTAAGAAAGAGGAGTTGGCTCAACAAGTGGAGCTCAAGAATAGGGATCTTGAACTCAGAAATAAGGACCTTGAACTCAAGAGCCAGGACACTGAATGTCAGAGAATCCAGCTAGAGAAAGCTAGAGTGGAGACTTCAGCTAAAACCAGTGAGAGTGTCAGGTCCCCAGCCACCAAGTTTATGAAAGATTTGGTTGGTGTATTTGTGGAGGGTTCAGATATCCTCCAATGGATTGAAGCGTTTGAAATGGCTTGTGTGATTCATGATGTTGATAAGAGATTGGGCTCTTCCCAGGACTTTGGGAAAACAAGGTAACAGGCAATAGAAAGCAAGAGGCCACAGGGGCCATCTTGTTTCCTATCAGGAATCAACTGATCCCAATGGCAGGGCCTGTGTATCCCAAAATGGAGGACACCCAGAGCACCTGTCAAATTCAGCATGGAGCTGCCACCAGCCCATACCCTGCTCTGTGGGCCACCCACAGGTGCCCAAAAACATACACTAGGGGCACAGGGTTGTACCCCTACCATGGGTGCCATAAGGGTATCCCATGGGTCTGTTCACCAAACCAAAAGAGAGAGCTGCACTGCCAGGAGTCCCACATGGACTCCTGGGCAGAAAACACGACAGAACACACGATAAAAAGCAGTAAAGGACAAGGATTCAGAGGACCTGTCCCTCTGATGCATTTCCAGCATCACAGTCGCCCCCCCCCAGACTGAGGTGGAGGGTGTCTAATCTCCCACGGGATAGACACCCTCATCCAGACGGTCAACATACCTTCTGGAAAGGCCATCTGCATTATCGTGACTCTTCCCTGGTCTGTGCTCTATGGTGAAGTCTAGCCCTTGCAGGATAATGGACCACCTGAGCAATTTCGGATTCTCACCCTTCATCTGCATAAGCCACTTCAGGGGCTTATGATCTGTTTGGACCTTGAAGGTAGACCCCCTAAGGTAGGGCCTAAAACGCCTAAGGCTCCAAACTATGCTAAAACACTCCTTTTCAACAGTAGCCCATCTAAGTTCCCTACCCTTGAGTTGTCTACTGATGAATATGACAGGATGTTCTCCCCCTTTGTCATCTAACTGGGACAAAACAGCTCCAATTCCGGTGTCGCAGGCATCCGTCTGGACGATAAAGGGTCGGCTGTAGTCAGGCGCACACAACACAGGTGCCCTACACAGACTTTCTTTCAAGCCATCAAAGGCCCTCTGACAGTCTTCGGTCCAATTAACCTTCCTAGGCTGTTTGGGTGAAGTTAGAGCTGTCAGGGGTGCAGCTATGGTTCCATAGTCTGCCATGGAATTGCGATAGTACCCAGCGAGGCCCAAAAAGGCTCTCACCTGGGTTTGAGTAGTGGGAGTCTCCCAGTTCTGTACATCCTATACTTTACTGGAGAGAGGTTGGATTTGACCCCCTCCTACCTCATGACCAAGATAGGTAACTTTCCCCTGAGCTATCCGGCACTTGGTGGCCTTGATAGTGAGGTTAGCCCTTTTCAAGGCCTGCAACACCTTATCCAGATGTGTCAAAAGCTCTTCCCAGGTGGAACTGTAGACGGCAATGTCGTCTAAGTAAGCCACACAAAAGGCTTCCAGCCCACTGAGCGCATGGTTGACCAATCTCTGGAAGGTGGCAGGGGCATTCTTCAACCCAAAAGGCATGACCCTAAACTGGTAGAGTCCCTCGGGTGTTGAGAAGGCCGTCTTTTCCTTGGCATGGTCCGTCAGAGCTATTTGCCAATAGCCTGAGGTAAGGTCAAAGGTGCTCACAAATTTGGCAGCACCTATAGTGTCCACGAGCTCATCAGCCCTGGGCAATGGGTGCGCGTCAATTTTGGTGACGGCATTGACTCCTCGGTAGTCCACACAGAACCTCCAATCCTTGGTACCCGCCTGGGAACTTGCCTTGGGGACAAGGAGCACTGGACTGGACCAGGGACTGGTTGAGGGTTCAATAACACCCAGATCCAACATCTTGGCAACCTCAGCCTGGATGTGGTTCTTGACGGTATCTGACATACGGTAGCACCTGCTTTTGACAGGCACACTGTCACCAGTGTCAATTTCATGCCTACACCACGGTGTAAGGCCTGGCGTCAGTGAAAACAGAGAGGCATACTGTTGGAGCAAAGCCCTGCAGGCCCTCTGTTGCTCTGTTGTCAAATCCGGAGAGAGATGTACTCCCTCCACTGAGCCATCCTGAGGGTTGCTATGCAGCAAATCAGGAAGGGGCTCACTCTCATCCTCTTCTTGCCCTGAAGCTAGCAAGGGACATGAGACTTCTGCTCGCCAGTGGAAAGGCTTGAGCCTGTTGACATGGAATACCTGAGGGGCTACCCCAGAGGCTCCCATGTCAACCAGATAATTGACTTCGCCCATCTTGGAGATGATCCTGAAGGGTCCAGTCCACTTGTCTGCCAAAGCTCTAGGCTTGGTAGGCTCCATCACAAGGATTTCCTGTCCCGGAGTCCAATCCACTTGCGAGGCTTTAAGGTCATGCCAGTACTTATTCAATTCCTGGCTGGCCTTGAGATTTGCTGTTGCCTGACCCATCATCTGTGTCATCCTCCATCTGAGGCCTAACACATAGTCCCCCACTTGCTTGGCGGGACCTGGAGGGGTGGCTTCCAAGCCTTCTCTGATCAAGGCGAGGGGCCCCCTCACGGGATGTCCAAAGAGTAACTCAAAGGGGCTGAAACCAACACCCTCTTGAGGTACCTCTCTGTAAGCAAACAGCAGGCATGGCAGGAGGAGATCCCATTTCCTCCTTAGGGGTTCTTCCAAAGCCCCTAGCATGCCCTTGAGAGTTTTATTAAATCTCTCAACCAGACCATTGGTCTGGGGGTGGTAAGAGGTGGAGAACTTGTAGGTTACCCCGCACTCTTTCCACGTGGTTTTCATGTAACTAGACATGAAGTTGGATCCTCTGTCAGAGACCACCTCCTTGGGGAATCCAACACGGGTGAAAATGCCCAGGAGAGCCCTGGCAACCACCTTGGCAGTAACAGTCCGAAGGGGTATTGCCTCAGGGTACCTGGTGGCATGTTCTACCAAGACCAGGATGAACCGATGTCCACCTGAAGTGGGAGGGTCAAGGGGACCGACGGTGTCGATGCCCACCCTCTCAAATGGTGTGCCAACCACTGGCAATGGCTGCAGTGGGGCAATGACACTACCTCCAGTCTTGCCAGACAACTGACAAGTTGGGCAGGTCCTGCAGTGGGACTCCACCTCTACTCCCATCCGTGGCCAGTAGAAATGGGCAGAGAGCCTCTGCTTAGTCTTCTTGGTCCCAAGATGATCAGCCAAGGGCACCTCATGCGCCAACTGCAGTAGGAAGGGCCTGTAAACCTGGGGTACCACCAACCTCTTGAGGGCACCAGGTTCAGGCTTAGTGGGCTCACTAACAAGGAGCTCACCCTCCCAAAAAATCCGGAATGTCCTAGGCACTTCTCCTTGTGCCTGGGACAGGGCCTGTTCCCTCAGTCCCTCAAGAGAGTGGCACTCTCTCTGACCCTTACAGAAGTCTGCCCGGGAGGGTCCCCCTTCAGCTAACAAGCATTGAAGGTCGGGATGATCCTCCGGGTTGAGAACCTCTCCCACAGGAGTCTTCTGTCTCTTCTCCCACAGGAGTTGAGTTTGGGTTTTCCACTGGACCCAGCCTGTCCGGAGCATGGATCCCAATGGGTGCTGTCGGAACAGCAGGAAGAGAAGGTGTTCCCTCCACAGAGGTGGCCTTCTTGGTCTTCCTTCTTCTTGCCTTAGGCCTCGCCTTTGGCTCGGGTACCTGACTCACAGCGAGACCCGGTGTCACCTGTGACCTAGTGACTGCAGCAGCAGTCATGGGAAGACCGTCCGAGATCAACCCCAACTCTACTGGATCATTTCCTAACAGAATGTTAGCAGGGACATTGTCCTGAACCAGGACAGGAAGCTTTGCTGTCTTGTCTCCAATCATGAGTGTGACTAAGGCTACAGGCGATAATTTGGGAGGCCCACCAGCTAACCTGGTGGTTCTCAGAGGAGCACCTACATAGTCCTCTGGCTTGAGCAGGGTCCTGTCCACCACTGTCATGCTTGCCCCAGTGTCTCTCAAACCAGTAGAAGGCTGGCCATTCAAGAGGACACTTCTCAAAAACCTACGGGTGTTCTGTGGGATAGTCGCCAGTACTTCTGCATACTGGTCCCAGGCCCTAAGAGACACTAAGGAAATCTCTACCGGAGCACCAAATGTGATCCCGGTAGAGGAGGGGAGGACAGTGGCCTCCACCTCAGACACGGGGTAAGGGTAGGTCAGGCTGACAGCCTGTACTCCAAGTGCCTTACCTTTACACTTGGAGTCACCCCTTCTTTGATCCAGAGCCCCACAGTCCCAACAAGTGCCAGGAGTGCGGGGTACGGTACTGGAACCACTGGGAGCCTGCTTTGCAGCAGGTGGACCACTACTCTTATTCCCACCCACAGATGACTTATCCCCACTAGATTTTTGGATCTTGGGAGAGGAAGGTTTAGGTTTACCCGACTGTGACTGCTTGTGGGACTCCTCAGCTTTCTGAGAGGCCCCCTTTTCTTTGTCCTTGTCCTTCCCACCGGAGTCCTTAGGGGACACCCGGTGGGAGACCCACTTGTCAGCCAACCTAGCCAGACCACCCCCTACCAGTCTTTACACTACCCACAAGGTAAAAGGCTACAGGATGGTGTAACCAAAAACCATGACTTGTAGCTACCACAGATCTACTCCCCAACACACGTTTTGTGTGTCAAAACTCACCTGTGCACAAAGTGGAGTGTTCAATGAGAATTTTAGCACTGGCAACCATGTGGGCTACTAAAGGCAGAACACTAAAAAGGCAGCTGAACCGTAACTACAAACAGTGCCCCGCTGACAGCAAAAATAAATAAGTAAAAGCCAAGCAAAATATTTAGGGGGGCTTAGCCAAAGATACCCCACTCTTGGAATTCTGACATATACTTTACTAAGCTAGAGATCGGTGAACTAAGGGACTATCCTGTTTTTTGTCCAGCAACCAATTCTCACTGAAGCAAAATTATCCATTGATTGCGATCACCATAGACGTCTGCCACCGAAAAAGGATGATGATATCATGGCCCATCCATGCTGGTGGATGGGTAGGACAAGTAACAGTATTGCCAATCTGCCATTAACACTTTTGGTGACTGCAATATGTTTATATACACTCTAAAACAAAAGTGCTCTTGTTTTGCTGCAAGGCATATATAGCTATGCATCTCAAATCCATATCATTGTAACTTGAGGGGCTAATAGGGGTATGTATGCCATGTTGGCGAGCAGAAGTGGGACTAGGGCCTAGCTCTGCTGATATTAGTAGCATGAGATGGGCATGTTGGTATGTTGTCAGTAGGAACAGCATGAGAAAGTTACTGTCCAGATGGAATTGCGGAGTGGGTCAGTTGGTGTACCTCATTTTGGTTGTTGACTGAAGTAGGGCTACGATGTTGGCGAGCTGATGTCCATGCAATACATTGCCATGATTAAGAATAGTACACAAAGTTGATGCTAGGCTAGCTCTTATAATTGGGAGAGGATATGTTGATGGTAGAAAGCAGACCAGGCAAACATCCCACCTTTCAGACACTCCTTGTTGAGGGCATCGGAATTCAGCATAGCCAATCCTCATTTAGTCTGTCGGGAGAGTGTTTCATAACACATGGTACATCTCTCCTTGCTGTGTGTGCAGTGCCTTTTAATGCTGAATGAAAGGTTGATTGCTATCAGACTTTAACTCAACACATGTATGATGCTTTCTTTGCTAAGTTGATTTTGTTAGGCTGAAGGATGCAGCCGTTGACCACACCCTGTGACCGTGCTCCAATGTTTTTTAGACCTCCGGATTTGGTTGGGCCACCTCCAGGAAAAGCAGTCTTATCCATGAATGCTCTGAGTTACAGTGTTATCCGCGTGGATACAGAGGAGAAGCTATCTGTCTTAACAGTGCAGGATGTGGGACAGATCATGCCTGGAGGTATGTATGATCCCTGCTATCATTTTAGCTTCCAGTTATGACAAACAACCATCTGATCTGAAAGGAGTGACCATTAATTTTTTGAAAACACACTAATATCTTTCGTAGCTAAAAATGTTTTACTACATTCTGCACTGGTAACTTCTAGGGAAATAGTTTGTTGATCCTTTGCGTAGAAACAAGCTAAATACACAGAAGTTAGCCTAATGTGAAAATAATTGCAGAACATTCTGAGAGCACCACTTAAAAGCCCCATAGGTGTTACGGAAGTTGCACGTTCATGGGCTACACACAGCCTGTGATGCATCCCTTGTAGATTGACAAAGGTCGTTGTGCATTTACCCATACTAGCATAGATAGGATGCACATTAGATACTGTGGAGGGTGAAATGCTGTTACTTTCCTTCTGACATCTAGTGGCCTACAGAGATGAACGATAGATTGGGAAGTTGCAGTAGCCTCACCGAACTAGAGATACCAGGGAGCAAGTCTTCCTAGGTAGTCCTGCCAGTGTATTATATAGTTTGTATACGCTGAATTATCATGATTGAATGGGCAAACACATAAGGGAATTTTTGCAGAGTTAGCCTTGGTCAGATACATCTTCTCTCCCTGATACAAACATCCCTGCCTGGCCGTTGGTGTTCCTGAAAGTTCATCCATGATCAGAGTCTTCACACGCACATGATGAAAACAAAACAAGGACATGAACTTGCTGTTTGCCTCAAAAAAGGAATGGCCAGCCAGGCAAAGCAGAATATAAAAAGAATGCTAAGATGTAGATCATTGTGACTGTGTTAGGTAGTCTTTCACAGCCTTCCACAATACACACTTAGAATTTGAGGAATTTTAAGCATGCTTTTCACACATTAGGAGAGAGTTACTATATGCGTTCATGTCCATCACAGCGATAAAGTGGGTATGCCTAGTAGTAAAAGATATGCGTAACATTGTCGGTGGAGTTGCTGTTGGGGAGATTTTTCAGAATCCCTCCAGTGAGGTGTTCAGAAGAGCAGAACAACATAATGCACAGATGGTGTCCATCAAGTTAATGCGCAATGACCTCAACGATAATATAGCAGAATAGTGTGACTCCACTCTTATGATGGGAGTAAACGGGTATACAGGTACAGGTACAGTTTCAGGCCACAAAACCATGCAACAAAATTATCACATAACATACTAAACATTATTTATACTTTTTATTCCAAGCATTGATTTAAGTAAACCCAGTTAAAGGTAAGTAAACAGGCAATATAATATGTATTTATAAACAGCAAAGGATCGAAGTAAACCCAGCTACCTTCTAAACCAGTGGCAAGAGAAATGCACAAGAGTAAAGTATTGCATACTTTGTAAAGTGTCGTGGGAGGAAATATTGTTAAAACAGGAAGTTCTAAATAGTCCACTATCGGGTAAAGAAATGCAATTTCAGTCTACCAAGGAACCGGTCCACCCAAAAACCCATTAGAAGCAAATAGGCATGTTCATGCACAATTTACCTGCACAGGAAGGGACATTATGAATGAATTGCTGTGATATATCACTCTAATAATTATATGAAATCACTAGAACACTATGAACATAGCATGATTGCTCTGAACACTCCAGGACCCCAAGGGATACAAGTTTTAAATGGCAGTTGACTGGTAAGTACTTGTTCAGGTACATTTTAGAACATTTTCAAATTTCCCAAGAGTTTGTCATTTTATGCTTTGGGTTTAATGGGACAAATACATGAGGCATCTTTGTTTTATAGTGAAGTGGAAGTAAGTTCTGCTTATAGGCCATAGGTGTGAGAGAGATGACAACCACTCAGCTGAGTCTGCGGGACCTCATCAGAAAGGTTCCAAACCGCAGTTCAAGTACCAAAGGCCTGTAGAAGGATGGCTCAGTGTAAGATCACAGATATCATACACGATGCAGGAATAGCAAAGACAAGGAAGCCTTAAGCCTGGAACAATATCTGAATAACTTGGGCATCCTAACACCAAATCATGTTGCCTTTATGCACACTGAAGACAACATCCTGGACTGGGTGACAAGAAACATCAATATCGTAAGAATCACTACCAAACTATGCATTTGGTCCGACCACTCTAGTATAGACTGTGTCATACATTTACACGAAAAATCAAAACCCACTTGCTATCCACCTAAAAGAGTATCTAGCCATAACATGAATAAAATAAGACCTGATGAACTAATCGGCTGCCTCCAAACTATCATGGAGGATTCTTCAGAGCAGGACCCCCCTTGCAAGCTGGCAGAAGTTTACAAGGCACACTTTACCACACTTCTTGACAGAGATGGTTGGGGACCACCCAGAACACCAGAATTGGTTCATGATGGAGTTTGCTAATCTCAATGAAGCCGAAAGACAGGTCAAATGCAAAAGAGAGAAAAATAAGACTAATGGAAATAAAAATAACTGGAAAGCGCTAGATAAACCATATACACTCAAAATCTACGAGACAAAAATGAACAGATTGAAAACGCAGACAATAACACTAGAAAGCTCTTCAAAGTTTTTAGAAAGTGGGAAAAATACAATGCCCGTTTGCACATGAAAAAAATGACTGCGACTGGGTCCAACAATCTTTCACACAAAAGGTCCCGTTAGCAAGGAACAAAATAAAAAGCTGCCTAACCATAGATAAGGGCTTACCAAGCTCAAAGCCTGAAAAAAATTGAATAAACAAAGTTAAAGACACCCAGCTATTTTTTACACCCATCTCTATCGTAGAGATGGAGAAAACACTTAAGAACATGCAACCTACCTCCTGCCCGGCTTAGCTTATCCCTTCTAAAATCATCCTGAGCAACACTAAATTGTTCTCTCCATTTCTCAAGAGATTTGTAAATGCATACTTTTATCACAGAACGGTTCCGACTGCAATTAAAGAAGTGGCTGTAACACCACTCCTTAAAAAACCTGGACTAAAGGCGATTGCTAATTTAATGTCTATTTCAAACACACCTTTTTTGCTAAAGCTCATTGACAAAATCGCGGCCTCAAAGCTACAGACACACCTAGAAGCATCCCTCCCCTTTCACATGAAACAATGAGAGTTTAGAAGCAACGAAGCAACCATGGGACAGAAAGCGCACTGTTAGATTTGCAAAACAAGAATGTTGGGGACCCTGGGTGACAGCAAAGTGTGGATTCTAATTCTTTTAGACCTCTCTGCCGCCTATGATTTACTGGACAACAAACAATTGCAACAAACTTAACCAGACACAGGAAAATGCTCAGATCAGGCCATCGAGTGGATCAGCTCATATCTAAGTGACAGGAGTTCTAAGATTTGCTAGCGTTCTTCCATGTCCGAAGCAACATCCATACACTATGGGGACCCACAAGGGTCATGTTTATCACCAGCCTTATTTAATATCTATATGAAATCCTTTTGTAAGCAATTGGAAGCCATGGTACTGCATTTTGCAAACTATGCAGAGGACTTTCAACTTGTGATGGACCTGAGTGGAAACTATACCACAGACTCAGCCAACCTAGCCTCAGTCTATGGCTCCATAAAAAAATGGATGATAAACAACTTGATGAGTCGAAGTAGCTCAAAAACAGAGCTTATGATCGTTGGCTCTAAACAAGCTAGGGCTAAACTGAGTCAGGAATACTCAGCTTTCAGATTGAGGGATGCCACATCCCAATTGCGGACAAAGTAAAGTCCCTTGGAGTACACTTGGAAGCATCCCTTAATGCAGACGTTAGCGTTAACATTGTTAAAATTTCCCACTACCATCTAAAAGCACTTGGGCAAGTGAAACCATTGGTTTCAAGCAAGAACTGCAAGAATCTGGTCAGAGCAATCATAATGCCTCGTTTGAATTGCTGTAATGCCCTGCTCAGTGGAGCAAGCAAAGCAAACCTACAAAGCCTAGAAGTAATCCTAAAAGACGCAGTGTGGATCATATGTGACACTCCCAGGAGGGAACACATATCCAGTGACCGAAAGAGCCTTCACTGTCTACCAGTACCCGTGAGGGTACGCTTCAAAACATTATGCTTAGCCCAGAAATGTTTATATGGGTACGTTTTACAATACCCAAAACATCAACTGGCCTTGCACAATGATTACGCTCTAGTTCAACCCAATGGCTCTCGGTTCGATGTACCAAGAGAACTAGGGGCAAGGGAAGATCATTCCTATTCATGGTGTCCCAGACGTGGGATGCTCTTCCTGCAGACCTATCCATGGAATAAAGTACCCTGTTGTTCAGAAAATGCCTAAAACCCCTTATTTTTGAATAGGTCAAATCGCCTTCCACCTGCCTATTTGTGAGGTGTAGCGCCTGAAATGTCTTTGTGTCAATGTGAACCCTGATGCCTGCGGGCTATGGTGCGGTATAAATAAATAAAAATGACTGCTGTCCGATAGCAACCGTAAGCAACCAGAGCCTGAAGATCTTGGAGGACAGGATTGGGGTCTGAGAACCCGGGGCAATGACTAAATGCTGATTTCAGGGGAAATGGCGCGGGAAGCATATGTGCACAGTCAAGTTTATGATTCTGGATTGTGTCTGGCTATATGCTGATTCAGCCCTTTGGTGATGAATACTAAATATCCAGAATGTCGTAGGACTAGGGTCGGAAGACCCAAACTAAGAGGGTCCCTTTGCAGATGACACACGGTAGAATGCACTGCAGTAGACAAAGATCAATTGAAAATGTCCAGCAACCATGTCACAGGTGGCTCAGCGGGATAAGCAAAATAGCTAGGCAGCAAGAACGTGCCCTCTCAGAAGAACAGATGCATGAGCTGATGCAATGTGTCCCACGACAGAGCAGGTTGAGTCAGAGTAGCAGCCGCCATTCAAAAGTTCCAGCAAGGCAGAGGAAAAGGGTAAACTTTCGGTCTAGCAGTACTACAGATGGGAAGACTTCTCTGTGAACACCAAAGGCTACAGGCATCGAGTTCCAGTATGCATCAATGGATGGAAGCTGAGTCCAAGGGACTCTTCAAGAATGGAAGGATGGAAGCATGAGACAGTATCCACAGAAGGACAGGGCCCAGCCACGACTGCAGGCCAGGGGATCCTCAGGAGCAGCCCTTCTCTCCAGCAGTTACTCAATGACGTTTAGAGCAATCTGGCAGGAGTTTGCCCAGATATTTGCATCCACATAGGAGCAGCAGAGAACCTACCCACCAATCCTAAATCATGCAGCATTCAAGGTTTTAGCAGCCAGCCAAACTGCCATACACATAGGAACACTGACAGATCTGTAGATCTGGATGTCTGCAGCATCCAATTCGATCTAGAATGGAAAAGGCCTGAAGTAACCTAATTGGGCAGAATAGCCATTTTGGCACCTTTTCGGGGCCCATTCAAACAAATGCCACAAAATGGAAGGGTTGCAAGACTTCTTAAGTGTCTTGGTTCCAAACTAACCACCATATATGGTTATTTTACTTCCATTATAAAAAAGGTTGAAGAATGGTATAGCTTAATACAAAATGTGTAGCTGCCCCAGCCTACTTCACAACATTTCTGGGTGAGAGAAGTTACCTAGGGATAACATGTGCTGCTTCAAAAGTACCCCGCCTTTGCAGTCATGTGGACTATCAAGGGAAGCACATCAATACTGGCTTGCATTTATAGGAAGACTTCAGTAAAAGCTCTTTAGATAACAAAAATAAAGGCTGTAACCCCGAAAAGGTAGCAAACATGTTATGAGACTCACAAAGTTAGATAAAGGAACCCCAAAAATGGAATTCTGCCGTAACAGATGCTCAGAGTTTGACAAAGAAACATGGTCTATGCCTATGGATGAACAGGGACATTGCATGCGTCGCTAGCAAACACCCAGGGATTGAGATAAAGGATGCACAACGCCTATATTTAGCTAATAAAAACGATCACCCCAGGCATACACCCATGCCCAGTGCTTCGGAGAGACTAGCGACAACCCCATCAGATAGGGAGTTGGACAAAACAGCGATGGAGACAATACCAAAATCCAATGATGGAGCAAATGAGGTAGATCTCTTGCCTTCACTTAGTGATCCCTGGAATTTATCATTGTGATAGTCATAAAATGAGCTTTTGTATGCCAAGTGTAAAATAGGGATTAGAAATGTTTAGTCCCAAAGTGGGTGGGTGTTTTTTTTATAGCAGGAGTGGAATAATACAATATGAATGCTTGTGCACCCAAGGTTTTTTAGGATCACATTTTTTTATACTTCATTAGACGCTGGTACTTTAACTGAGTAGTGCCTATCATATTAAATTGACTTGAAAGGGATCCAGTGCATGTACTTTAACTTTGTAATTTGCCTCCCTGCAGCCAGCGTTTGTGTTGTGAAAGTGGATGGGTCCCCATACCTCTGTAGAAATGATGAAGTTGGCGAGATCTGTGTTCGGTCCAGCTCTACTGGGAGATCATATTACGGGCTGCTAGGAATCACAAAGAACGTCTTTGAGGTTTGTTATGCTTATTTCCTAGCATTAACTGCCTGCTTTCATGTGGAGGTTCTAGGCTTTTTATGTGCGGGGAGCGGTTGGGCACATCATTGGATCCGACTTCTATTAGATGACAGGGGTCTCATAAAATCAACTTCTGACCAGTAAAGCTTAATATCCAATTTAAAAATAATACAATTCGTATTAGGTCATAACATATTCCTGGACTTGGCAAATGCTTTTGATACAGTGCTGCCTGCATATAGTGTTCTTTTTCTAAATTGACATCAGGTTTTGAATTTACTTATACAGTAGTGTTTCTTTCAATGTAGTGCTGAAGCAGCATTATAGCTCTGATAAGGGGACATGCACATTGCTCCTATTGTTTTCAACACACATTACGCCAATAGCAATTAGATGCACTGACAGTATTATTTCACATTACAAAAAAAAGTGCATTTGTTTAAGCAAACGGTACTGATTCACGGACAAGCTAGGATAATATCAATTGTACTCCTGCCGAAGGATTCTGGAGATAGACCAATCACTGCAGTTTCTGGCCTGAAAACATCTTTGGAAATAAACTGGGTATGTGCCAACTATGTAAAATGCATGCTGCTAACTAGGTCCTAGATGGCAGTGCAATTTGATGGACGCCTACCTAAATAAGATAATAATGAACGCTGTATTAGGTAGCAGATTGCAATGTTTGGCAAGAGTGAACAAGGTTAACTGGCTCAAAGCCATTAGCTGTGCAAAACCTGCTTTTAACTTGTAGATTCAAAACTGCTAACTCGCACTGCACAAGGAACATACTTAGCATGTCGCCAGCTTGCCCCTTCAATCTCTTGTATGAAAACAGACACTGGTAAAAAGGTCTTTAGGTGTGTTTTGCTGACATTGAGTTAATAATACTATATATAAAGAATGCCACAATAAAAGGGAGGTGGATTAAGATATGAGAGGTGGGTGAGAGGCAGGTATGGATAGGTGAGGCTGCAGTCATGATAAGGATATGAGGCTACCAAATGCTGTGGTAAGGGTCAGAGAAGGAGCACACAGCATGCATGTACAGAGAAGCTGATGCTGAAAGGCCAACTGGCCCTAGTAATGTGTCAATGCTACGTGCAAGGTTGAAATGCACTTTCTCTGGGATAATTGCCCACATAGTTTTCACTGCTCCATTTTGCGAAGACTCATTAGAATGTGCCAGATATATAATCACGTTGTCTCATAATGTTTTAAATTCAGTGTTTGACTAAATACATGGAAAATGCATGCTGGTCTAAAGACAGACTGGAAATGACTTCCATAAATCAAGGAAGAGCTGGACCAGGTTTACATTCTTAACTAAATTGTTTTTCTAGAAATACAGATATTTGTCAAAAACGGTTGGAATGGTTACATTTGTACAAGGCAGAGTTTTTTTATGGTGGCAGTTTGCTAAGTAGATACTTTACACAAAAACACCTAGTCTTCGATTTGAACTAGTTTCTCAGCTGCTACTACATCGTGGGCAGCTCAGGGTGGACTATCTGTTCTAGAGTAGACATACATGCATTAGACTGGTGTCATGAAGACCCTGCCTCTAGACAAGGAACAGTCACAGGAAGGCTCCCTTGTGACCCCAAGATCCCGATGGGTAGATTTTAATTTTGCTGCTTTCCTACCATAGACTTGGCACACCATTTCGTTTTGCTTTGTCTTGACTACTGACCTGACTTTTTGGAGGTAAGTAAAGCCTTTTGGTTTACTTCCCTTGTCTTTTGGTGCATTCTTATGGGGAAACTTATCAGTCCATAATGCTATCAGTACTGAGCGACTGTCTTTCTTAATTTCTTGTATTGTTCTAATTGCACACATCACCCTAAATTGAAGTGCGGTCAGGATCCTTTGTATCCTCATCACTTTTTCTGTAGTGTTTTTATATTTTTTCTGTAGTTTTTTTTTTTTTTTACTTTTACAATGTGCCTAGGATGGTCTGGTGGCAGCAAATAATGTTCTACTGTCTTTTTTTACTTTTTTTTACATGTGTGCATTTGCATTTACTGCAAATGGCTACCAAATGTGGCTTGCACCCTAAGATGACCATGCCCCAAGATGTTTTTGATTTTCTTTTTTTATATTGCACTTTTTATATTGCGTTTCATGCCAGAGTTGAGCCACTAAGTGTTGGGCCGGGTATCGAACACGTGTTGCTCGGCATGGTCTTCTTTCCAAGACAAGTGTGTTGCCCCTGAGCTATCCTGCCAGCTAATAGCCTAACCTTGTTACGCATACTTGTAAAGCTCCCCCAAATACAGAGGGCCAAAGTCAAAGTCAAATGTAAGGAAGCCCATGGATTGGCTTGTCAATAGGACACATAATTGCCGTCCACTCGATTGTAACAATCAGAATGGAAAGTGACAGGCATTACAGGATGCATATTTTGACATCCACACAAATAACCTCCTAAAACTTAGACCCATGCATCTCCACTGAGACAATTCTCACTCTAGGCTGTAAAATAGTATTTATGTATAAGGGTTAGAGACTAGGCACTAACCAAAAAGAGTGCAAGATGGCTCTAACTAACAAGTGCATCCACTGGATTTGATCTGCAAGATGATGCTTTGATGCAATCCGTGACGACAGTCTGATGCACCAGATTGCCCATACCAGTCTCATCAGAGCTAGACTATATACGTATTGAGTTAAAGGATGCACATCTGGCACAAGGCCTACTTGCCATAGAGTTTAGAACACTCCCTCCCCAAGGATCCAATATCGAATTAACAGCCTATGCTGGAGAGGATTAAGCAGAAACATTGTGTAATCGAGGCCTTGTCACGATAGGGCGGTTACTCAAGGCAGTGCCACAGGAACTATTGGGTTCATGTCTGGGTTGGAGAGAATCACAGAGACACAGGAATCGGAGTTTTCAAAACAAAATGCACCTTTATTTATTCATGCCATTAGTCACTAATCTCTAACAAGCAGAGCAATCTCTATCAATGAGTGCATTGGCAACCGCAACCCTATCTACCCCCACACAGCCAGCCTCCAAGACTAAAACTGTGAGACTGTCTCCCTTCTCTCTCAACCAGCTGTGAGACAGCCCCCTCTAGCTCACTAAACCCAACCTGCTGAACAGAACAGCAATCCACTGTTTATACAGAGCAATGACACATTTATTTTACAATTGCATAGAAAGCATTCCATTTCAAAATGCGTGCTTTCTATACTATGTGCGTGCATACATAATTTCAGCCAACATAGCATAATCGTGTACTGGAACACATTGACGTGACATGTTCTTTATTCTAAGAACAGAACAGCAAGCTTATTGCTAACATTTTTTCTCTCTCGCATTGAGACAGTCTCATTTGCAGAAACCAAAAAATGTCTCTGCAGTCAGCCAAGGCTGTCTCTCGAACAATCTGCGAAGGGACAGATTTGTTATGAAAACATTTACACACTGTGTACTGCTGCTCTTCCGTGCTCAGCAAGAAGTCAAATTCATATGGACAGAAAGCAGACCATATCTAGCACCTAGAAACACACTACAATGTGCTATACCTAATACCAAGTGTACATAATTACATGGTTCTGCTATAATCAAAACAAACTATAGTCCTTAAACATGGCCTATGCTAAATGGATGCAAGAATGAATGAATGGATTGGTGGATGGATTAGCTCATGCTGAACTATCAAAGATCAATGCAGATTAACCCCACCAAAAAGGTGGTGATAACCATGCAAACTACAGACCCTTCTCGTTGCTTGATGCCCTAGGGGCCCCATTGATGCACCTAACTAACTGGGTTTCTCGGAATCACATCATCCAGCATCTTCAAGTGGGATTTCAGCCTGGATTGAGCACCATAAATCAATCATTCAGGCTTTTCACGATAATTAAAAAATATGTGACATTAAGGAACGTAACAAAAGGACTGCAGTGGTGGGGGAGTGAGGTTGGAAAAACCTCACCTTCAAAGTCAATGGAAACATTCAGAATGTCCAGCAGTATTGCTGAGGTTCTAAGGAAGTAGTGGAGAGATTTACAAAAAGAAATAACTCCCTAACATTAATCCATATAGCTCCTAAGATTTAAGCACCCCGTTTTGGTGGTAGGCTGTTTATATTATACTGCTGGTGGCAGCTGTGATTTATTTTCCCTTTGCCTGGGTTGCAGCTAGTTTTACCACATTAGTAACCCAATGTACCTTTATGGCAATCATTGGGGTACTTATGCATTTCTAAGTCCTACTCTCAGCTATTTTGTGGCACATCTTTGTTTTGGAAAACCACATAGCTGACCTAAAACAACTGTTGTGCAATCATGGGCTCAGTCTGAGTGCTAAGTCAGTATTCTATTTTGAGGTTTCTATGGCCACTTTCAGGGCAACTCATCTTTTTGCTTTCTCTCTCCCACCTGTCCTTTTCGGTTTATTAACTTCTTTTTGGTGGCTTCTGAAGTTCCCTCCTACCTTATGTCCCATTATACCTTACTTACATTATATAGCATG
This sequence comes from Ambystoma mexicanum, assembly GCF_040938575.1. NCBI lineage: Eukaryota > Metazoa > Chordata > Amphibia > Caudata > Ambystomatidae > Ambystoma > Ambystoma mexicanum. The sequence goes on along the minus strand of NC_090931.1, from coordinate 900,231,084 downwards.
GAGTCTCTCTTAAAGTGCCCAGTACTAGGTGTGCCTCTCAGGCTCTCCATTTATGTTCTAGGGTTATTCTATCACCCTACACATGTTTTTGGGAGTCGGTGGCAGCTATATGTTCACCAGGTGTGAAAGCCACGTTACTGCATTGGTAGCTCAATGCACCTTTTTGTCAGCCATTGAGGTTAACAATGGATTTGATTCAATCCTGCTCCTGGATATTTTGTGCTTTGGGTCTTCCTTTGTTCTGCGTGACCACACGGTAGGCCTAAAATGGCTTTTCTGACTATTTGGGCTCTTTGTGAGCCAACAATGTCTGCCTTCATATTGGTCCTAACTGTCGTAACTGTATAGGCCCCTAAAATATCCCTCTCACTTCTTGTTGGGGATAGCTAAGGCTAGGTGACAGACCTGCTGACCAACCAGTATGGTTTGTCATTGACCCTTTGCCCCCAGCCCATTTTAGGATAGGAAGGATAGCTTAGGGGACAGCACTCTGGTCTTATATACAAGACTACATTGAGCAGCCCGGTTGGGTACCCAGTCCCGGTACTGCACTTAGTCTGGCATAAAACGCAATATATGAAACTGATTTTTAAAAAAAGAAAATGTTTTGGGGTTTGGCTTGCCTCTGCTTACCTCTCGTACTTAACTGTTCTTGTAACTTGGAGGAGTTCTCCAGCGATTCCCGCTGTTGCCATTTTTAATGACCTCACTTGGCAGTACTTTCTAAGTGCAGTGGTTTGGGCATATTCCAATGGTTTTTTATGCCACAAGAGGCTCAGTCCGGGCTTCTTGAAGACTCCAGGTGACTCCCAGCATCTGCTGTCATCTCCACTGTAGATCCATTTACACTGCATCCTGCCGTTTACCACCATAATTTTGCTTGGCTGCGGGTCGCAGCTGGTGTCCAGAGGAATCTTAAAACTTCATCACTCCACCAGATTGTCAGTTTGAGGCATCCAAGGGTGCCTCCAGCTGTTGTCCCTGTCTTAGGAACATTTTCTGCTGTGCTGTACGATATGTTTTCCTGGGCTACTCCTTGACCGTATCGCCAATGCAGGGTAGAGGGTGCAGGTCCTAGCTAAGAGACTTTGTTCTTGTTCCGGGTCACTGGAATCGTTGTTGGCCTTGGAGTCCTTAGCAACTAAATCTTGAAAACCGCACCTATGCAAAAGAATGGTTTACTCACTGGTATGTTTTGTGCTTCTGAAGCGGTTTTTGCAAATCTATCACTGTAAGTTGCCACTATTGGGTTCTGCTGGTGGATTATTCGAGATCTTCATCCTTGGGTGTCCCGCAGGTACAGGGTGGAGATTCCTTTGAGGCGAGTCGTTACTGAAAGTCTCATAAGAGTTCCATTGGGTTCCTCCTGTTTTGCTACTTCTTCTGGGTTACTGGGTCCATCTTCCAACCTCTGGAACACTTCCTTTGGGTCTCATCTTTCCTGGGGTTGTTTGTTGCAGAATCCACACCTGTGGAGTATATCAGATTTGCCTTTATTAAAGTGCATGGCCCTTTAACTTCCCCCTTCATACCTATGGAACTGTGAATTTACTCTGGAACTCTTCTGAAATTGGCTCAGTATACATACCTGCTCCTGGATGTTTATCCTGGGTTCGCAAGGTGTCCAGTGAGTCATGGACCATGTTTGTTTTGTTTTACCTTATTTTTAACACTGTGACTAATTCTGATAAACATGTCTGTGTTTGTCCTTGAAATGTATCAGGAAGGACATTTTTTGTAAAATGTTTATTTCTCCAGCATGGGGTCTGGCATGGATTCACATGCTCATGAATATTCCCCGTCGTCAGGCTGGGAATCCTCGGTAAAGAAAAATAAGTATCAGTTTCGTTTCTGATCTGTCTTTCGTAGTAGTAACCAATCACTGATCTCTGCGTCATACTGACCACAGCCAATGACTGCCATCTCCCTAAGCCCCGCCTCTGGCAGCCATCTTCAGATTTGTACCGCACGTTCAAGTGTTGGGATCCTCGTGCTATTGCTCTCGAGCTTTAGTGCTTTTTTTTTGGCGCTTTTTCTTAGGAAAATGTTCTCTTTTTCGGTCAAAAGAGCCTCCAGCTCCACCGTTTCTTTATCCGATCAACGGGGACCCGTGTCGGATTCTTCTACGCCCCTCAAGGGTGAAGATTTCGTCGAGCCACGCTTTTGGAGGACTCCAGAAGTTTCTCAGGCCCATCTCGATCATGGCCCAGGAGAAGGGAAGCTCGACGCCCGGAAAGCTGTTCAGGGTCTGCCCTGGATGCCAGCTTCAGAATGTCTTTAAGGAGGACGAACACTCCCTTTGACTCTACTGCCTGCATGAGGACAAGACGCACGTGGAGAAGGACTGTGCGTTTTGCGGCGATATGTCGGAGCGGACCATGAAGGACCGCCATCTGCATCTGGCTGGAAGGGAAGAGCCCGTCAGGCGAGAAGAAGAAGTAGTCCGAGCGGTCTTCTAAGAGGGCGCCCCGGCGACGGGGGTCCAACAGAAGGCCAAGCACCGCGAGTCCGCTGGCACCGGGAGCGCCGAATGGTCGGGCTCTACGGGCACCAGGCAGGGCGCATCCTCCCCGGCGCCATCAACCACGAGCCAACGCTCTGGCTCGGGTAAGAGGAAGGCCGAGCACCCGGCGAAGCTCCTGGAGAGACCCCGGTCGAGCTCGAAGGCCCCATCGGAGGGGGAGCGAGGCGGTGACCCTCCTCCCAAGGAGAAGGCGGTGAGCGCACCTAGGGCGGTGAAAGCCTTGATCCACCCGGCCAAGGCCTCTATCGAGACAGTCGCGGCAGCCCTGGCTCAGCCTGTGGAGGCTACACCAGTGGTGGCGACCTCGGGGGCCCAGACTCTCCCTGCCACCGCGGAGGGAGTCCTCTTTCATGCCCATCGACAGGACCCCCGTGAAACCTCCGACAGAGAAGAAAAAGAGGGGGCAGGAGGTTGTCGTGGATTCGGCCTCAACCTCTGAGGAGGAGCTGAACAAAGTCTTAAGCCACGGCATTGGTGTGGAAGAAGACCAGCCCGTTGGGAGGGACCCCGACGTAGGAGACGAGAACGTCGAGGGTGCCGACGGGGCTCCTGACCGCCCGTCGGAATCCCCTCAACCAGTGCCGCAAGACAACTCGGCGGCCATTTTGTTGGCTATACAGTCCTTATGCTCGGAGATAAGGACGAGATTGCCGTTACCACCAACGGAGGAACCTCTCCCGATGGGGGACCCGGAGCCAGGCCCTTCTGGGAGCCCTCCTCCTAAGAGAAGGATTCATCCTCCACCTCCTTTTCAACCATCGCGCCCTGCTCAGCCCTCCTCCCCGTCCACGACCCGTGGGGATGATACGGGGACTGACACGGCCGCGACGGGCACAGACGACGAGGTTTACGATGAGGATCTCCCATCGTCTCCTCCTCCCCGGGCTTCCCCTCCCGACGAGATTGGATCGTTTCATGCCATGATCGCCAGGGCATCCGAGCTTTTCCAGCTCTGCCCGGAAGAGAAGAAGAAGGAAGGTTTCCTTTATCAACGGCGCGAGACCAAGAGGTAGACGGTCCTCGCTGTACCTCTACTGGACGATATCTGGGATGAGGGTCTCGCCTTCCTCAAGAACCCATCCACAACGCCTGTGAGAAGGGATCGGTACGAGAAGAAGTACCGGGTCCCGGACGCGGCCCCCTTGTGCCTTCAGGCACAGCCTACCCCGGACTCGGTCATCTCCGCGGCGGCCAGGAAGAAAGCGGGGGGGGGGGCTCGGCCTCTACGTTAACCTCCCCGCCGGACGGCGAGGGAAAGAAATTGGACACGATGGGACGCAGAGTCATCTCATCGGCAGCGACGACGATTAAGGCTGCCAACGCCTTGGCTATTGTAGCCCGCTACGACAGGGAGTTGTGGTACAAAATCGCCCCCCTGCTGGACTTCTTACCAGACGACAAGAGGGCAGAGGCCCTAGAGATCTTGCAGGAAGGAGAAGTGGCGTTGGACCACGCCATTACGATAGCGACGGACATCGCTGACACTGGATTTCGCCAGTTGGGCAACGGCGTGTGCCTTAGACAGCGTGGATGGCTCAAGGCAACTGACTTCCGTCAGGACATGCAGACCAGAGTCTTGGACATGCCGTTCGACGGGAGCAACCTGTTTGGGAAAACAGTGGACGATTCCCTACAAGCCATCAAGACGGACACGGAGACGGCCCGGGCTCTTGGTATTCTCCAGCAACGACGGCCGCCCTTTCGGAGCGGCGGAGGCAAGCAGGGTGCCTCCAAAGGTTCCAGCGGCGGATTTTCCACCTATCGTCAAGCGGCCTGTTCATCGTCACAGGAAGCCTACAGGGGATGAGGCAAGTCGGGCGGACCCCGCCGTCGTCGCCAAGGAGGACAAGGCGGCAAAGCCTTGTCGAAGCAGGACTAAACCGGCCGTGGGGTCGGACCCCCACCGAAGCACCCCGGTGGGAGGCCGGCTGGCGAGCTTCGTCAGCGTGTGGGAGTCCATCTCCACCGACCGTTGGGTGCTGGATGCCTTGGCCCAGGGTCACACGCTCGAGTTTGTGAAGAAGTGCCCGCGCGTCCCCCCCAGGGCCAGGAAGGAACATCACGTCCTTCAACTTTTCTTGGAGGTAAAGGCGATGCTCAAGAAAGGCGCCATCGAGCTCGTCCCAAAGAGGCTTCGGGGCTCCGGAGTTTACTCAAGATACTTCCTCGTGAAGAAGACGGGAGGATGGCGTCCCATCCTGGACCTACGACGACTGAACAAATTAATCAAGGCACAGAAGTTCCGGATGGTCACCCTCCAGCACGTCCTGGGTCAACTGGAGGAGGGCGATTTCCTGTCGCTGGATCTGGAGGATGCCTACTTCCATATCCCCATCCTAAAGGGACACCGAAAGTTTCTAAGATTCGTGGTCCAAGGGCGTCACTACCAGTTCAGAGCCCTTCCCTTCGGATTGAGGTCGGCACCCAGGGTGTTCACCAAGTGCCTCGCACCGGTGGCGGCGCGGCTGCGCCTGGAGGGGATCCACGTCTACCCCTACCTGGACGACTGGCTCATCCGAGCAAAGACAAAGGAGCTCGCCGCGGAGCACACGGCAAGGACCGTCCAACTACTCACGGACCTGGGATTCTCCATAAACTACGCCTACTACCTGGTGCCCGCGCAAGACGCACTGTTTCTGGGAGCAAAGCTCGACACAGTGGCGCTTCTGGCCTCTCCGTCGGAGGAAAGCACGAGGGCCATCTTGGGCAAGGTGCAGCGGATGCTGGTTGCGGACGCGGCCAGGGTGAGGTCCATCAAGTCCCTCCTCGGAATGATGTCTTCTTGCATTTATCTCATCCGCCTGTGCAGGCTTCGGATGCGCCTGTTACAGGAGTTCCTGGACGCTCGCTGGATCCAGATGACGGGCAGCTTCGAGGACAGGATCACACTCGACGAGAGCTTCTGACGAGCAATCCGGTGGTGGGGAACCCACGCGCTTCTGACGGCGGGCATGGACTTCCAGACCCCCAGGCCACCAGAATACAGTGACCACGGATGCCTCCCTGGAAGGGTGGGGAGCGCACACCGAAAATCTGCACGCGAGGGGCCTTTGGCTGCCGACGGAGAAGTCCCTACATATCAACGTCCTGGAACTCCGTGCAGTGTTTTGGGCCCTGAGGTCCTTTCTTCCGTCCTTCAAGGGCAAGGTGGTGAGGATCTTCACCGACAACACCACCACCATGTTCTACATCAGGAAGCAGGGCGGTACCGGATCCCCAGCCCTGTCCAAGGAGGCTCACGATCTGTGGCATTGGGCCGTCGCCCAAGGGATGTTTCTGGTGCCGTTTCATCTGGCAGGGATAAAAAAACACCATCGCCGACTCGCTCAGCAGAGAGCTGCGCTCGTGCCACGAGTGGGAACTACGACAGGATCTAGTGGACCGCCTCTTCCGACAGTGGGGCACACCCCAGATCGATCTGTTCGCGACGGCGACGAACTCCAAGTGCCGGAGGTTCGCCAGCAGGTTTCCCCAGCCGAGGAGCATGGGCGATGCTTTCTCGTTCCCCTGGGAGGGCCTGTTCCTATATGCGTTCCCTCCATTGCTGCTGCTGATCCGGCTCATCAACCAGCTCAAGAGGTCACGGTGCAGGATGATCCTCGTCGCACCTGCATGGCCGAGACAGATATGGTTTCCGGACCTTCTGGACTTGTCAGCGTCCCCGTCAATCAAGCTTCCAGTGGACATGGATCTTCTCTCCAGGGAAGGAGGCGCCATCCTCCATCACGACCCGAAGTCGCTGAACTTGCAGGCCTGGCTCCTGCAGCGTTAGAGTTTGGAGGTTACGACATACCGGCCGACTGCAGAGAGGTTCTTGCAAAGGCCAGGGCGTCCTCAACTCTTAAATGCTACGGACACAAATGGAAGAGGTTCTCTGTCTGGTGCCACGCACAGAAGATTAACCCTCTACGGATTACGGCTCCTCAAGTACTGCCGTACCTGCTGACGCTGGCCAAGGCTGGACTGGCGCACGCTTCCATCAAGATTCATCTTGCTGCGATCTCCTGATACACCAGAACCACAGGACGGACGTCTTTGTGGTCTCATCGTCTGGTGAAAGAATTCATGAAGGGACTGTTCAGATCGTTCCCGCCGGTGAAGGCCCCGGCCTCGGCGTGGGAGCTCAACGTGATGCTGACCAAGCTCATGGGACCTCCGTTCGAGCCTCTGCACTCGGCTCCGTTGAAGTTCTTGTCGTGGAAAACAGCGTTTCTTGTGGCCATCACCTCCGCACGACGGGTGCGAGAGATCCAGGCCTTTCCTGCAAGCCCCCGTACTTGACTTTTCACGACACGAGGGTCGTGCTCAGGACGCACCCCTCCTTCATGCCCAAGGTGCCGTCAGACTTCCACCTCAACGAACCCTTGGTGTTGCCTGTTTTCTTTCCGACGCCTTTGTCGCCGGCTGAAAGCACTTTGCACTCGCTGGATGTGGCTAGGGCGCTGAAGTTCTACGTGGACCGCACGAAGAGTTTTCGGAGACGTCACAACTTTTTGTGAACTTTGGACCTGTCAACCAGGGGAAGGCTCTCTCGAAGGCTTCCATTTCCAGATGGCTCTCCGGCTGTATCATGTACTGTCATCGGTTGGCAAACTGACCGCTGCCTGGCCGTCCGAGAGCCCATTCCACCAGAGCGATCGCAGCTACCACGGCGTTCCTATCTGGTGTGCCCTTGCTGGACATCTGCAGGGCTGCTACGTGGAGGTCGACGCACACCTTCACGAAATTCTACTGCATCGATCGGGATTCCAGGGAGGAGTCCAGGGTCGGCCAAGCAGTGCTGCGCAACCTGTTCGCCTTAGGTGAGCCTGGTGAGGAGTTGAGAATTGCTTAATGTTGAGTTTTGGATGTAATGCTTAATGTTGAGCCTTTGCCACCTCCCGTGGTTGTGCATGTGTGTACTGGTATGTATTCTTTTATTCATGAGCATGTGAATCCATGCCAGACCCCATGCTGGAGAAGGAACAAGTTACTTACCTGTAACTCTTGTTCTCCAGCATGGGTCTGGCATGGATTCACATGCGAACCCTCCCGCCTACCCTTCTGCGGCTCTTCACTTGGTCATACTGCCACTTCACGTGCTACCAAATCTGAAGATGGCTGCCAGAGGCAGGGCTTAGGGAGATGGCAGTCATTGGCTGTGGTCAGTATGACGCAGAGATCAGTGATTGGTTACTACTACGAAAGACAGATCAGAAACGAAACTGATACTGATTTTTCTTTACCGAGGATTCCCAGCCTGACGACGGGGAATATTCATGAGCATGTGAATCCATGCCAGACCCATGCTGGAGAACAACAGTTACAGGTAAGTAACGTGTTCCTTCATGGAAGACTTTAGCTGTGGTTTAAACTTGTTTCATACTCGGAATATAATATATCACTATATGTACTTGTGCATTCGTTTTAATATAAGGTTCTAGGAGGGTCTTAAGAATATGGATTATTGTGACAGGCCGTTGCAATTTTTAAACCTAGTTTTCCTGCTGGTTAAATTGTGCCTTGTCCTTTTTATCCCATACCTTACCATATATTTTAGGTGCAGCCCTTCAGTTCTATAGCCTTTCACATAAATGCTAGGTTTAACTTGTGTCTTTAGGACACTGTACGTTTTTGTGAAGCATGCATGCTAGGTTTTATGGTTCATTGGTTCTCTCCACCCCATGTTTATGTTGGCTGCTCACCTCTGGTAGAGGGCTCACATATTCACATTGGGGCTAGGAGAATCCTTATATAGACATTACTGTTTTTATAATATGCTTACCTTATTAACACTATATATTATTATTACCCGAGTATGTGTTTGACCTGATAGTTTATATGTGTGACTTTAAAGTATATATTTATCAGTATGTTTTTTTTTTTTTGGAGACCTGTATGGACTAATTGTACCTCTGTGTTGGCATACTAGCCCTACCTCAGAGTTAAGCCCTGTCGCTCTGTTCACGTTACATACCGTAAGAGGTTTAGATTCCCTTTCTTGTCAGGTGTGTTAATCTTCTCTCTAAGGTTATTGGGTGCATCTTCCTCAGCCGAGGTTGGTACAAAAGCTGCATTCCCACTGAGCACAGCCTTGCACCCTCTGTAGTGGCCTGGTCTCATTTAGATTTGTACCGTAACCCAAACAGGCTAATACACAAACTGTGTGGGTGGACTGGAGTGTTAAACAGTTTGTAGGGCCAGCCTGTAGTTGGCCACCAAAATGTTTGTGGATCTGCCTTTTTGTCTTTGGAGGACTGGCTTAGGCCATTCACCATTCCATGAGTGAATGTGTACATTTAGGAGAGAGTCTGGGCAATTCTGAATTCTGCTGGTTTGCTTACCTATATTGCCAGAGGATTTTGCCACAAAGATGGACTCCAGAATTTTAGGAACAGGCTCAATCATAGTGGCTGAGCCCTGTATCCTTTCTGAAGTTTGCATTTTTAGGCTTTTGTGGCCTTACGTGGCTGTCCCTCGATGACCTCCTGATTATCTCCTCTGGATGGGCAGGATGCCCCGTGCTGGGACTCTCTGGGTAGTTTTTCTGCTGTTGTCCCTTTGGTTTGTTCTGCTAACAGTGCCTCAAGGCAGCAAGCCTCTGTCATCCGGACTGGTGGGGAGACACCACAACCCCACCCCTTCTCTCCTCTTTGTTTGGGCTGCTTTGGGTGCTCTCCACTGTTTTCCCTTGTTGTCTGTTTGTTCTGCTGGGTGGCTGCTCCATTTTACCCTTCAAGCCCTTGGCTGCTTTTCTGCTCCTTTATGGTGTCTTCTCCATTGCCACTTTTGCTCCTGGTTGATCATTAATTTGGGTGCCTGGGTCATTTGGTTTTGCAGTCAGTTTATGGGACCATAACTCATTTTACTTTCTCCAATTTTATTTTATGGTGTTTGTAATTTTTTTGGTGGTCCGGGGGACTTCTGCTGAACTCCCCTTTCCACTACATTCCTTTTTACCCTACTTAAGGTATATGGTATTGGGTCACCCATAAGGCATCTAGTCCTAGTGGTACCTCTGGGGAACCCAATTTTTCTCTAGGGTGATCACCCTACACTGGTTCAAGGGGGTAGGCTGGTGGCATCTAAGATTTCGTTTTGGTTTCACCAAGGGACAAGCAGATATACTACATTAGTAGCCCTATGTACTCTTCTTTATGCTGGCCATTGTGGTACTAATGGGTGTATTGAGTCCTACTCTCAACTATTTTGTTTTAGGGGTCTCCCTTTGCTTAGGGAAGCCACGAGGCAGGCTTTAAAATTGCTGTTCTTCCCATATAAGCTGATTGTGAGCTCAAGATGTCTTCCTCCATAGTAGGTGTGTTTTATTTGTCGTTATTCGTTTTGCAGCAAACCTGTTTTACTAACTGCCAAAACCTTTGTTTTAAATCCTATAATGGTATATTGGCGGTTTGACAGAAACCAGTCTCTGAGTGAAGGGACATATAGGGAAACCCAGTCCCTGAGCTCAGTAGTTCTGGATTTTTTAAAGGTGAGCATATCTGCTTACCTGCTCAAGCATTTTCGGCCACTGCTACATTTTTAGGCTCTCGTCTGGCACTTCTGGCTGAATACAGTTGTCTGAACACAACTCCAGTTTGGATTTTTGTCTGCTCAGTGTCCTTCCTGAGATGTCCTCATCGTGCTATTAGTCCTCTGCTGTTAAGGTCAGGGCTTCCATCCTGGGATAACTTTACTGGCTGTTTACTGCATTTTACCCTGGTTTCCCACCAGGTTCAAAGGCCTAGATTTTGGAAGCTGTCATTGCATGGAAAGCCCCAACACACTGCAAAATGTCTTTGTCGGGGCCGTCTCTGGTCACCACCACAGTTCTCTGATGAAGGGACCGTTTTTGCCAGTGTGTCATCCATGTTTGCCTACTGAGCCGCTGTGGTCTGTCGTGTGCATGTCCCTTCATTGTGCTAGAACCTTCTCGTTTGTCGATTACACATGTGGGTGGTGGGGTCCCATTCCTGTGAAGGACAATTGTTTGTTTTGGGCCCCAAGGTTTGCCGTTGGTCACAGGGTGTAATTCCCTGGGAGACTGGATCCTTCACTTTGCCTTTAAAAAAATAAGCCATTCATTACTGGGTTGTTCTGCTTTCCTGTAACTATGTTTTCACTAAATTGTTTTCGTGAACCATCATTGTAAGTACTTGCCTCTGGGCCCTGGGCTGGTGGGTTATTCAAAATACTACCCCCAGACTCCCCCCTCAGAGGAGAGGGCCTGTGGTCGTTTGTGAACCGGGATAGCCGACCCAGCCCTTTAAGACGAGGTAGTAATACTTTGAGATGAATGGCTATGCAGAAGATACTCAAACATCAATAATCAGGAAGTTGGCAAAGTTGACTGTTTTAATGTCAATTATCTAAAACGGGGAGTACAACGGACATCAACGGATGTCTCACAGCATGATCTCAACAATGTTCATAAAAAACTTCACTCTTATAGCAAAAACTTGTCATCGTTGACGTTAACCTATGCATTTGCTAACGTCATCCTACGTGGCAAGCTACAAAAACCTAGTGGCAAATGTGATAAGCTTAGAGGGAACATCTAGGTATACGTTCCATACTAGTCTAAAAAAGTGATGGGGTCCTTAACATCAGGTGGGGCAACTAAGCCCTCCCCTCAAACAGTTAACTATGAACATCACAAAATACACAATGTCCCATTGGTTACACAAACTATAGGGCCCTTAATTACACAGCCCCCTATAATTGGTTGTCACTCTTACATCCGTCAGTACTTTTCCACCCACGTTAGCAGCATGCAGGCTGGACTTCCAGGTGCTGGTGGGTTGGTCATAAGCATAGCATATCATCACCTCAGTGGTCTGCACGTCAATTAAGGCTTTGAACTTGGCCTAGAAAATGTTCCTTGCTCTCGAGAAAACGAGGGAGTGGAGGCACACTCCGTCTCCTTGCGTAGGTGTGGTTCATCATGTTTGTCCAGCTTCATCCCTCCACGTGACTAAAGACCACAGATTTGAGCTCTGCTGCATTTAAAATACTATTAATAAATGAACCTCTGATGCCTTTCTTGTTTTCGTTAATGTCTTCTGAACAGGAGTTTCATTCTTTCACATGATTGTAAATACTGTCTGATCATCCCAGCCCAACACGACCTTGGCTTCTTGCGGCTGGTCCAGCCTCGCCCTTCTGATATTCACTTCTGCAATTCAATTGCTTTTCAACTGCGACACACTGGAAAAAGATCTTCCTTCTTTGATCCAGCTTTGCTATAACACGTAGTGGAATCATCCATTCTTTACTTACTCCTATATATGTGTACATTGGCGCATGCCGCAATCTATTCACTACATAGCTAGCCTCAAGAATACTTTGTCTGCTTGCGTTTTTTTGCATCTGTACACGTATAAAATGACTTGATATCTTCATCGTTCCGGTAGCATAAGCCTCTTCACCTCGAGCCCGAGATGTCACCTATCTTTGATACTTTCGAGATGCCTTATAGAATATCTACATTCTCTTGTCTCTGCATCTCTTCTAGGTGCGTCAATATTACTTCTCATGACGTCACCAATCTGCTCATTTGCTCTCTTTTCATGCTTCTTCTTGGATTTCATTCAAATGGCCATCATACTGTTGTGTATGCATGTGTTATATAAAGATTTGGGGTAGTACCCTTTGGGTGCACTGCAACAACCATAGCCTCCTGGCAATAGGCCCCAACCTTTGGTATAAGTCTGAACTACACGGATTGGTAGTGTGGCTGAGCAGCCAGGCTTATCTCAAGAGGGATCAATGTGAGCTGTAGTGAATTCACACAAGGATTCACAACAAGTATCCAAATAAACGCTTATACACAAGGTTTCTTGATAAAACAATTGTTAATTTATTTACCGGTCATTTGTATACACCTTCTACAGAAGGGAGAAATATATTAGCAACACACAAATACCTTCAAAATACACAGTGTTAGTTTCTAAATCAGTAAACACCCATTTGAGGATGGCACACAGACACTTCCTACACGCTCAGGTGACTTTAGTAGCTAGGACACTGTGGACATTGATATATTACTGTTAGCATTTAGAATAGCACTGAGATGAGTGTAAAAAAAAAAAAAGGTTATTAGAATAAACAAGAGATCACAAATATTCCTAAGCAGGCAAATACTTTTAGATCCCCCTAATCAGAGTCATTCAGTGAAACAGGCTAAGCCAAAGTCACTGGGCAAAAGGCTATGAGAGCTGAAACACTTCTTGTAGGTAAGTAAGAAAGTTCTTTGCACAATGTTTTAGAATTCTTTGAAGAAAAAGAAGAATCAATGTAGGGCCACAAGCTGACTTGTGAGTAGTAGAAGATACAAGCAACTCTACAGTGAGAGGTAGGTTCTCTCAGACTTTACAGTGCCTTTAGTTAGGAGAAAAATGCAGCAGTTGACTTCTGTTCCTGTGCAGCTCTGCAGTTCCTGCTGTTCCTGTGCCTCTGTCATGGGGACAAGAGGGAGGACTTCTGGGGACTCCTGCACTGCAATGGGATGGTCACTGACAGTAACCGGCAAACTTCAAACAAGTGGCACTTCAGTGTTTCAGCTCCAGCGTCTACCGCAAACAGCGCCACCGTGGTTCCTGGCTGTTGAGATGGGCTTTCCCTGCTTGTGGGGTCCAGCACTCTGTTGTGGCTCAGGCTCGGTCAGTCCTGCTTCTTGGGAGTCCGGAAGATATTCCTGGAGCTCTTAGCCAACTTAAAAGCAACGCATACAATCTGGTGTTCCTCTCCCTGGGTTTCGGTTTCCAGCAGCGACTCTGTGGCATTTCAACCAGCTCCGAGAAGGATGTCCAGGTGGCTTACTTTGGAGTTGATTGGTCCCACCAACTCAAGGGGAGAAGTCGTCATTGCAGGGGCTTCTGTCGATGCAAATTTGGAGTTTCAGCACAGCAGCAGGGCTTTACCGGGCAAACCAACGGTCCGGGAGTTGCAGCAGGCATACTCTTCAAGTTCTTCTTCGGATTCCTTCGTCCAGTGGCCGACTCTATCTTTCAAGCGAAAAATGCAGGTTTCTCCCATTCATTCCAGCCTAGCTGTCAATCACCCAGCAGGGTGGCTGTCCTTGCTGGACAGTCAGCCGGACAATCACCACAGAGTGCATTTGGGTCTCCTAGGAGACTATGCACAGGGAGTTTCGGACACTTCCCTTCCTGCCCCCACCAGACACCCTGGAGCCAGAGGCAGGCTTCGCTTGTGAATCCCACCAAAGGTAAAGCAAAGCAAAGCGAACAAAGGGAACAAACCTGGTTTGGCACGCAGAGTAAATCTCAAGGACCTTTCCACAAAGAAATGGTGAAAAAAGAAGACCGGGCTATTTTGACAAAAATTGTACCCTTGTGTGCTTTACTGCTTTACTGCAGCTGCGAACGTAGCCCGCAGTAAATGCACACCACGGTAGGTAAAAGTAAACCACTGCCACCAGCCATTCATCGAGGAAAGGGTAACATAAAAATGTTACATGAGAAACTAGACAAAGGGGATACTAAGTAACCCCTCCAGCACCTTGTAAGATGGTTTAAGATGGTGTATGCTGGGCCTAGAAAGTTATAAATGTAAGTAAAGTCAATTTAACTTTACTGCTCTTGTAAACAGATGTTTCACCAAGAGAAGGTATTTAAACCTTTTGGAAATCTAAAAGACTTCCCTGTGTCACTACACTAGAATGTAAAAGATGATGCCTATGGAGTTTGTCAGACTCCACAACCAAAATAAACACAGAGTTACAATCACATTAAAATACATGAGAGAGTGGGAAAAAGGGTCTCCCTCTCCACAGGAAAAAATTAAAGTCTTAGAGTCCAGCAAAAGGTCGAGGGGCCTCCTAGGCAGAGACGAAGTAGCACATTTCTGCAAATTCTCCCTAACAGCAGATATGGCTTTCTCAACGGGAACCTTGCTTCCAGGATTCTCCTTGGTATTGGTATTTTCACTGGTACTGCACGTGTTTCACACTCTGGTTGCCAACATATAGGCAATATGGGCGAGATGCTTGAGAGGGGATGGGGGGGGTTCTTGGCTCCTTCTCTACATTTGGGTCTTAAATGATCAATGGGATTGCTTCTTCTGGGTCTCCACTGGTGTCCTCTGAGGTAGACTGCATTTTTCTGGGTACCTGTAGGAAGGAACTGGAATTTAGCTGGCATGCCATCATTTCCACATGTCCGCCTTCCGACTTTGTCCTGTTTTTTCCTGTAGAGCTTTTTCTTCAACTTTGAGCTCCTACATGTGACACTGCAAGGTACTTAACCGGACTGTGGCATTTTCTAGGGTCTGCCCAGGATCTGTGGAGTTCCCACCATGCCCTATATTTCTAGAGTCTATCCCTGATTTATTTTTTGATTTATATATCTTTGTACTACACTCCTGCCTAGGATATACATTGTATTACTTCTTTGTTGCTATTGTTTCCCTCCTTGGTGTGTAAAACGCTCTTCTGGGCCTAGGGACTTTGTAGCTAAAATATATCCTGGACTTTGCTAGCTCTCCATGCTGTGTTGGACATTGTGGTTATCTGCATATGTTTTATGGATAATACTTAATTTAGAATGTAGTAGGAAACGTGCAAGGTTCTGTGTGGTAATCTTGGATCCTGAACATGATGGTAATTCTGTGTTTAAATTGTCTAAGGGTCTATCCTTTAACTTACATTTAAAGGACTATATACTGCATCAGCCCCCAGTTTATGGGGCTTACATTTTAGGGTAAAGAGTGAGTTAGGTCTTTACTTGCTATTTACTGTGTTTTACTTGCACTATCCTCTGTGTTCTATGTAAACCAAGTACTTATTTTCTCTATCCTAAATATTTTGTGTGTGACCTTGGAAATAGCATAAGTTTTTTCAGTGTACCATTGTGGTGTATTATTTAGCTGTCTGTACTGCGGTTAATTTATCTCCCGGCCAGCCTTACTTCTTCTTGAAGTTGAGCTTGACAGCTTTGCTACTGCTACCATTGGAGAGTATGGTCTGTCCTTTTGGGTGCTACTGTTCCACCATTTGTTTAGATGATAACATAGCCTGCACAAGAGTTGTGCAATAAATCTCCCTTATATTACCCCTGCAACCGTTTTTTAGTATACGGTTAATACTACTCTCCCCCCCCTCTGCTCACTACTACTGTTCTTTCTCCCTGTATGACCATTACTCCTCACACTACTTACCCTCATCTTCCCACTACTGCCGCACCTCCTTCCACCCAGACACCCTTCTTCCACTTTGTACCAGTCTTCTAACCCTTTTCCCCATCTGTACTACACACTTGTAGTACTACTATTGGTATTTAACCAATACCTCACCTGCACCAACTATCTCCTTCACACTCTGTCGCTATTTCCATCCACTGGCTGGTCTCTTGGCAGCCTTGCACCTCCACAACTGATCTTACTGGGTACACCAGCACCTTCCTGCTTCCCGTCTTCCCTTAAATCTCCCTCTGTGTTTCCTGATTGATGTTCTGTCCCTGCCTAATCTGCATTGCCTTTCCTGACCCAGGTTGTGTGTGTACACAGTGAAGCTTTCACACTGGGTTTTTAAGCCCCGTTCACTGGCTCCCCCAACCGTCCGACATGTAATGGAAGAAGACAGTTGACTGTCAATGTTTGTGTTTTTGGGGACTGTCTCTTTGACAGTGTAGGCAAGTCTCTGCCACCTTCCCTGGTGGTTTAGTGGCTCAGTGGTTAATTTCCTGCTGGTGCTGGACCGCATTGTCTTAGGGACAGACACTTATGCTCATGCCAGTACTATCAGGCGGCTCTGTTCGGGGTCTTTCACATGTGTCACTTGGCAGCATTTGCCAGCTCTTTAATGTAGGTGATAAATCTTTGGATGCTTCATCAGGTCTTGTATACTGGTCCTTTTTCAAGTCTGGTATCTGAAACAAGAAGATAAATCCTGATGAGCATCTTTTGGGGGTGATCTGCATAGAAAGCTCCTTCAGAGGGAGATCATGTGCATTGATTTACTGGACTCTTTTAGTCCAAGAGGCATGACCGTTGAATTCGATTTGATGTGTTTCATCTGAGATTCTAATGTGGATTTTGTACTATCTCATGTGGAAATGTATATTGAATCATGACAAAAAAATGCTGCTTGTTTGAGAAATCATAGTAAAATATATTGTTATCGTTTAAATGGTGAACTATATTGATTCTTGTAAAGAAAATGCAGTTTGTCTGAGGAATCACAGTATAATATATGGCTATCATTTGAATGGCAAGCTTTTGTAAATGTTTAGATTTTGAGAACTTTGATATTTTTTTGAGATAAGTACTACGTTTTTGAATTTTCATTCCTTGAGAGGTGCCTATTGGAGTACAGACATCCCCGTTTTTGGGGTACGGCCAATTTTTTTCTAAGTTTTCTGTTAATATATTTGTTTCCCCTCTGTGTAATACGGATGTGGCTCAAGTTATCACTTTCTGTAGAGTGGTATAATTCTGTCTTCTGACCGGCATGGGGACTGGGGCAGATCTCTTCTTTCTGCATCCCCCCTCTGCTCGGTCAGTTCCTGAATACATGGTGTATGTTGTGGTCGTTCGCCTATACGGACCTTGGGTGGGTCTGTTTAGGGCGGGTTCCTTTGCAGCACCAGATTGTTTGTTTTTTAATAATATCATGCATTATCCTTTAACACTGCTTCGTGTTCTGATTAGATTGGGCATATTTCGAGTGATTTGGTTACACTCGCTTACCGATCCAAGATGGCGGGCGACGTGCTCGTACGTCCCTTTTCCCGTCATTGACGGCGGATCTCGTCATTGAGTACAATGTACGCATGCGTACTTCCACTAGCGGATTGTATCTGTCCGTTGGGCAGATCAGTGCGGCTACCCAGTACTAGGAAGTCTGGTCTCGAGTGAATGCGGTTACGCGTTATTTTGGTAAGCGTACAAGATTTCCTGAAGCAGGGCCGTATTGGTATTAGTAATGTTGTCGGCTTGTTGGTAGGGATTTGACTTTAAGAAGTTTATATGCTCTGCTGTTACAGGCTAGTAATGACCACGGTCGGGGTACAGTTTAACGCCGGAGGTCCGGTCTGATCTGTATGTGGAGGCTTTACACTTCAGAACCCATTGATCCAGCTACCTTCTACTTTGGTGTCATTTAATTTCCCTGTTTGGGGGTGAGTACATGGTGGAATTTAACACTGTGGTGTCTTATGCTCCTTGGGGTCCTCTGTTTTTGGTGTGTCACTTTCACCCTGAGGGGTACTCATTACTTTCACGTTTTGGTCTTATGGATCTTGTATGGTGTACAGTGCATGATGTTTTGGGGAAGTATATGGTGTAGTTGGCACTACCTGAGCTAAATCTGTCATTATTTGTCCTGTCTGGTTAGGATCTCTTTGGAGGCGTCACTTCCCTGTGCCAAGTGTTAAGGTTGAGACCGGGTGTTGGTGGATTATTGCTTTTTGAATGCTTACATCTGATTAGTATTCTGATGTGGGAATGTCTGTACTCTCATATGTGCACTTTCGAATTTGGAATCAACCTTTGGAACGATTAGGCTTCCCAGGCCCTGAAGATGGATTGTATTCCAATCCGAAACGCGTTGGCAGTGTAACAACATATAGTGAAGTTTATTCGGATATATCCACAAAAGGAAGTCATTTGATGCTTTCGCCATAAAGTTGATTACATGTGGCCCAAGTGCTGTTATTGTATTATGTGGAATTGAAGTTAGAAGCCACAGTGACGTTACATGGACTTTTAAACTATGAATTATGTGAAGCACTGCATTGTTTGAAATGATATGTTTGTAAATAAGAGCCCTATGATTTAATAGGGGTTCGGTGTATGAGTAGTAGACTAAAAACTTTGAAGTTATGACAAAAAATGTATTTGTTTTGAGAAATATCATTGTGCTTAACTTTTTTGAATCTATTGGAATTACATTGAAAACGGCATTTTTTAATGTTTATTAAATCATATTTGTTTCTGAATTGGAATTCTTAGTTGAACTGTGTTCTAAAAAATATTTTGAAAATATTCTTTGTACGTAGGTAAAGTGGGGACTTTGAGGTGTTGCTGAGTTCCCATTAAATACAGTGCCATACTAACTTTGGGTTCGGAGGAACCCTTTTAGAGTGCATCCCGGGGGTTACTATACGGTGACGTATGGTTTTGTTTGTTCCATCTTTTTTAAAGGGCATAGCAGGAGTTGGGGGTGGGGAGGTCTGCATACATGCATTCCTGCACAAGGGGGAGAACTAGGAGTTTGAGCCCTTTCTGCTGCCAACGTAGAACTGGCTCTCCTGACAAGGTCAAGTACATTGCCTTGTCAAGCACATCCACCCCTTCCTTCCAACTCTCCCACGGTTCCTGATTGTTGGTTGACTGGTTCACCCACCCAGAGGAAATGTCACTGGCTCCTGTATCTCCTTGAGACATTTTTTGAATAGTGGAAAATCTGTGCCTAGTAACAATAATTAATTTGGTAGTCTGGGCATAACCATCATTGACATCTGTCTCTTAGCCCTTAACTCTCTGGTATTCTGGTCTGTAGGTAGATGTCCATATCCCCATGGACAGACATTCCGAACTTGGTTTTCTGAAGTTGAAGTTAGTTCTTCTATAGTCTCCTTTCTCTTCTTCTCCAATTAATGGTGGCACTAAGTGGGAGGCCCTCCTGGCCTCCTTCCACTCCTCTAAGGTCATCATTAATGTTTACTTGAATGGTACCGTCTTGGTCGAAGGCCCTCAAGCCAACCTTCTCCACTTTGATGACGCTTTCCGCACCTCATCAATTTCCTTTCTTCTCCTGCTGTCCCCTCTTTCCCCTCCACGGCTTCCTTGCCTCCCCCTGCTGCCTCCTCCTTGGCTACCTTGCCCTCTCCTCCTTCCTCTTCTGCCCCCTTCAGGCTTCTTCTACACCTCCGCGAGCGTACCTCTCATTTGTAACCCTCCCTGGAAGTCTTTCAAAGACGGCAACCATCTCCACATTGCCACTCTAAACTCTCACTCTGCTGTCAAACACTCCTCTGACATCTGCCTCCTACTGGAGGAACTTGACCTCGATGTCCTTGGTCTCACCGAGACGTGGTTCATGGCCAGCTCTGTCACGAGCTTTGACACTCTCCTCCCAGATGGCTACAAGATCCTCTCTGCGCCCCGGTCCAACGGTTCTGGAGGGGGTGTAGCCCTGATCATCCCTGAGTGGATTCCTGCCTCTGTCTCTCCTACACATGCCTACTCTTCTTTTGAATGCCTTGTCTGCAGGCTCTCTCACTCTCCTGGCCATTCCCTTACTGTGGCTACCATCTATCGGCCACCTGGTCAGATCTCCTCCTTCTCTCTGTGGGCTGACCTCTCCTCTTCCCTCCTGGTCTCGACCACTCAACTCCTCCTTCTTGGGGACTTTAACATCCACCTGAATGCTTCCTGTCCTTCCTCTGGACTCTTTTGTGACCTCTGTGTGTGTCTCTCTCTCTCTCTCTCTCTATTCTTCCCTCTGGCCTGACTCACTCAGCAGGGCACACTATCTAACAACTTGGAAGAACTCTTCAAAATCTGCAAGGAACTGGCCAATCCTGCTGCAGTCTGTACCTCTCCTGTCCCCTCCCAGACCCTCTGCACGGCACTGGCTTCTCATTTCATCTCGAAAACTCAGGACATTCTGCTCCTGCTCTGGCTGACTTCTGCAACTACTCCTTCGCCACTGGAGTCTTCCCTTCCACCCTGACACACTCCCTTGGGCACCCTCTTCTAAAGAAACCCTCTGTGGACCTTTCCTGCATGGCTAATCATCGCCCAATCTCCATCACTCCTTTCCTGGGCAACCACCTGCAAAAGCTGCCCATCTCCCAGCTTAATCTTCACACCAAATCTGTTGGTTGTCTCCATAACGATCAGGCTGGCTTCAGAGCTGCCAGGAGCACAGAAACTGCTCTCCTGAACATCCTTGAAGACCTGCTCTCCAACCTTGTATCATACACCCCCTGTGTCCTCATCTTACTTGATCTCTCTTCTGCCTTTGACACGGTCAACCATGCCATCCTGCTCAACCGTCTCTGTGATAACCTGGGTATCACTGATCAGGCCCTGGCTAGGCTGACTTCTTTCCTCTCTGATCGACTCTCCCAGGTCCAACTTGGGTCCTTCCTCTCCTCTATCTCTACCTTTGGTGCCCCCAGGGGTCTAACCTCTCTCCCTGGCTGTTCAACCAATACCTGGTACTTCTTGCCCACTGCATTGCTGCTCTCTGCCCCAACTTTCAATGCTACGTGGATGACACTCGACTCATTTTCAGGCTCCCTTCCGCCTCCTCTTCTCCTTCCCTCATCTCTGACTGTCCATCTGCTGTACAGGATGGTGTGCCGCCAATGATCTCTGCCTTAATGCTAGCAAGACCGAGATTCTCCTCATCGGCACTCCTACTCCCTCCTTTCCCGTCGCCCTCTGGCCGGCCTCTCTTGGTCCTCTTCCTGCTCCCACCTGTGAGGCAAAAAACCCCAGTGTCATCTTCGACTCCACACTCTCCTTCTCTCTTCACATCTCTGACATCTCTAAGAAATCACACAACCAGCTGCACCTCCTCAGAGGTGGTAATCATTTCCTCTCCTTTCCCCAAAAGCTCACTGTCTCTAGAGCCCTGGTTCTCTCTATGCTGGACTACTGCAACAGCCTCTTTCTAAATCTGCCTGCCTCTACTCTACGCCCTCTGCAACTCATCCAGAACAGGACTGTGAGACTTGTCCTTGGCCTCAAGCCCAGGGATCTGGATCTCCAGGACTGAAATCTCTGCACTGGCTCCCAGTGGCAGCGAGGATTAAGTTCAAAACCCTCTGCATTGACCAGAAGGCTTTCTGGGGCATGGGGCCTCAATACCTTCAACTCTCTATCTTCCTTCTCGAGCTCTTTGCTCATCCACTTCCAACTGCATCAGGGACAGTCGCTTCTCCAAGCAACAAGTTGTTGGTGGATCTCTTTCTTCTGCTGGGGCCTCCCTCTGGAACAGCCTCCCTGCCTCTCTTAAACTTGAGGAGGACCATCTCTGGTTCCGGAAGCACCTCAAGACCTTCCTCTTTGCTTCTGCTTTCTCTCCTCCTATCCCCTGCTGATCTCCTGGTTGAAACTGAATTTGCACTGGTTTCCTGGCTACCCTCTGATCTCGGGACCAGCTCCCCTCACCGCCAGTTGCACACCTGCACTGCCCCCGGCCAACCCTTGCACTCGGAGACTGTTTCTCTATCCCTACATCCCCTTTCAAGCACTTGACACCTGTTGTCTGCACTTACCCTTGCATTGCCACCAGCCGTCTGCACTTTTTATTATTTATTGTCTTTATTTTACTGTTTCCTATGTACTGCACTGCCCCTTCCCCCCACAAGTTTCCCTTCCCCACTACCCCTGCACTTGCGCGATCTCAATGTCACATGGCCTAGTAAGATAGTTGTCTGTCTTCCCTCTGTCCCCCCCCATTGCCTCGTCGCACCTTGAAACACTTGTGTATAGGCACGTTATAAATGCCTTATCATATAAGAAACCAAGTCCGAGCGATTGGCTTTTTTCTTGCTTCTGAGTCTAGTAGGTCATTGACTAGAATACCTTTGACTTTTATGGGAATTTAGACATTTTTATTGGTTTCTCCTGTTGATCATCCAAGCTCCCAGTTCTGGCTCCCCATCTTCTTCGATGAATAGACTGGCCAGATGTTAGGGAGATTTATCATTTTTATGCATCATCCCTAGTGAGACCCCCAGTACTTTTTTGCTGGACTTCTGCACACTTTTCTTTCTATCCTGAATGAGGGGAGCCCTTTTCCCCTCATTCCTTCTTATTTTCTCTGACTTTTGGAACTTTGTTCTGTGTTTTACCTTTACTATGGAGTCTACTTTCCTCCAGATCTCTTTAAAGGCATCTGTGTTTAACTGTTGCAGCTCGCAGCACTTTATGTGCAGGTTTGCTATGAACCCTTTGGGTTCTCCTTTGCGATTATTTAACTATTCTTAACTACTTTGTATCCTTCCTAAAACTTTAGCCTATTGGAGATTTGCACACACCACCATATGTGGAGTGCTAAGGGGATGCCTGGTATCCCCCTTCTCTCGGCTCCTGTGATTTTCTAGTCACAGGGACAACCCTACAGTTATGGCTGGAGCCAGTGGATGTGCTCTACCAACTATTGTGGTATGTTTTACCACAGACTGCATCCACAGTCTCGGTTGTGCACAATAGGGTCACACATGTTCCAACATGGTGGCTCCTTTCTTTTTTTGACATTTCTCGTATGGTTGTTCTTTGTTAGCCCTTATAACATTGGGGTGGGGGTCTGTGTGTGTGTTTTATGCCTTTGGCAAGAACTGTTGGGTGTCCCTGCCTAGGTTCCAGTGTGTCTGTGAATGTTGGAAGTGGGGGAGGAGTTTTTCACTCCCCTGCCTTTGTCTGCCTGAGTGCCTGCATTGAACCAGTCCCTTTCTGTAACATGCTGATAGTTTGCCGAGGAGTGTGTGGAAAAACAGAATAAAAGGCGAGGTTCCTGAGGTGAAAGACAAGTCGACCACTGGAACAGAAGATCCGAAGCTGAAGGTGACCAGAGACGCCTGCAGACCCTTCCAGTAACTGTGAAGCGACCACTGCTGTCTTGACCCTGTTTTCTTATAGACAGAGTAGGTCCGAAGAGGACGACGCCTTCCCTTTGGCTGGTGGGACCAACCAGCTCTGAGATGAACTACAAAATGCACCATCTCTCGAGGTGTTAACTTTCCAGAGCTGCAGACCGCGAATACCAGGAGACCTCCGTCCCATTTGCAGTGCAACGTCTTTGCGAGGCTGAATCCGTCCAGAAGTTTGGTGAGATGCAGTTTGACCTCCCAGAGGAATGATCCCACTCATCTAAGTCCCCTCAGCAGAGTGCAGGACTTCAGAATCAAAGAAGATTGATCGGGCAAATACCGTCCTTTGTTGGAGCTGATAAAAAGGTGTCAAAACCTCAGACCAACCGAGGAGAATGAAGAAATCCGTGCCAAGGGTACTCTCTCGAGCCTGCTGCTGATACATCCCATTCAGAGTCCTTTCTCTCGTCACCAGACCGAGGCATCAAGAGACTGGGTCTGTTGCTGCTGCACAGAGGAGAATCTAGCTACATTTACTTCTTCTAACCTAAGGTACTATGGGGTTGAAGGTAGAACTTGCCTTAAACGAAGAGTTCCTCCAGTGTGACTCGAGTGCGGGAAGAGGTGTCCACCCTACCTCTGACCCACAATTGCCAGCTTGTCCCTTTTGGGAGTCCTTTTGCAAGGTCCCCCTAACTTGTCATATTGCGGAGTGTCTTATCCTAGTGACTGAAAGTATTCCGAGGAACGTTATGTAAAGACTGGAGGGGGGTCTGTACTTCTCCTCTCTATATGGCAGAGGATAGGCACAGAGGACCCCAGCCAAGATTCTCTATTATTGGTAATTTAGTCGAGCAATCAAGTCCTAGCTTCTCAGGAGGTGATGCAGGCTGGCTCTGAAGTACAGTGTTGTCCCCAAGCCCCCACAAAGGAATGGCCACACACTTTATTAGTTAAAACACAGTCTTTATATAATTAAGTTCAAAGTTATGTACACCATCACAATAACTCACTTTGTGCTCAGTAAATCTACAATGACAAATATGTACATTTCTAAGTGGTACCACAATTATTATTAGATTACATTAAAGTGTATCAACTGTACTCTGGTTAAATGTCACACAAATCACTTAATAAAGGTAACCAACAATAGACCTAGGAGGAAAGCAGTTGGTTTGAACAATTGTAAGAATACTGGCCCCTTCCAACTAGACACAATTCTGTGTAAAGATCCCCCCACCTGGGCAACCTGTTAAGTAGAGATCTATCACAAGCCCAGTCCATATATTGTTCTATAAGTCTTATTTCCTTCTATAATGTTTCTACCACCCCAATGTACCTGGAATAGCAGAGTTCAACGACGAGTCGTCGACGGATCCTTCTTGAGCAGCTCCCTTTAAAGCAGGAGCCATGGATCGTCGATATCCCTCGATGAAAGTGAACTCTGCGTCTAGGCAGCAGCTTCGGTCCTAGGGGTGCTCGTCGAAGACGTCCTGGAAGGAAGAAGCGTGCGGGGCACCTCAATGTCGATAGTTCTGGACTGCAAAGAGATTGTGAAGAACTGTGGCCCAGCAAGGGCGTTGAGTCGTCGGGCGTCTCTACAGTCGTTCAGTGGCGGGAAATCCACCGGCGGAAGCTCCTTGGCGGGTGGACGGCCTGGCCTTCTCTGGCGGGATAAGGCGGGTGGCGGTGCGGATGAGCGCGTCCGTGAATCAAGAGTCTTAGGCAAAGGAGCGTTGCGGCTCCAGTCGTTGGCGGCACAGCGTCAAGTGGTCCCCTCTTCTGGGCAACACAGCTTCGACGGGCCTCCAGCGGTTATGCGAACCTGCGAACCCTGGTCGACGACGCTGGATGGAATGTCAGGTGCTTAACTTCATTCTCCTCGGCGGTCCCCGTCTCCGGTCGGCAGCCTTTCGAGGGTCTGACTTCCAGGGCGCTTCGGCGAAGGCTAGCGGTGCTCGATGGTCCCTCGGAGCACGGGAAGAGGGCACCTAACCAGGTCCTCTCTTGGATCAGTCTCGACGGCTCGGTGGCTTTCTGATTTCGGCGAAGGGAGACAACAGTCAACCTTCTTCAGGCCCGTCTTCGAGATTAAGCGTCGGTTTCAACTTCAGCTTCTGAACGAATTCTAGCAGTGAGAGGCCCCCAGATGTACTAGTTGATCTCCCATTCATTCTGCTGGGTCACACTCAGGCAACCAATCATTCAGAAGGGCATTCAGCAGTCAGTCGGCCAATAAGGCATACAGTGCTTTCAGGCCATCCTCCTCCCTCTCAGACACTCGCAACAAGGAATGTGTATTGGGACAAGTACCCAGCCATTCAACACTACACACTGCATTCATACCAGTTTCGGGCAGGGCTGTCTCAGTCATTGTGTCAAACACCCGAAACTAGACAGCCACAACAAGAAGTGCATAATGGTCACACACTCCATTCACCCAGGTTCCACCCACAGGGTGTACCCACAACATACAGTCACTGGGAAGGTTCCAGCCAGTCTGGCCTGCACTTTACAACAACACCATATATGGAGCTTCCACCCAACAGCTAGTCAGGGGGAAGGGACAGAGTCAGGGCTTCCCAGGACTTTGGGAAAACAAGGTAACAGACAATAGAAAGCAAGAGGCCACAGGGGCCATCTTGTTTCCTATCAGGAATCAAATGATTCCAATGCGAGGGCCTGGGTATCCCAAAATGGAGGATACTCGGAGAACCTGTCAAAATTCAGCATGGAGCTGCCACCAGCCCATACCCTGTTCTGTGGGCCATACAGAGGTGCCCAAAAACATACACTAGGGGCACAGGGTTGTACCCCCACCCATGGGTGCCATAAGGGTATACCATGGGTCTGTACACCAAACCAAAAACAGGAAGAGCTGCACTGCCAGGAGTCCCACATGGACTCCAGGGCAGAAAACAATACAGAACACAAATGAAGGAGGACTACAGGACAAGGACAGGGAGGCCCTGTCCCTCCAATGCATTTCCAGCATCACACTTTCCTCATTCTGCCACTTCATAAGACTTTGGCTCCACTCCTACGCTGACTTTTTCGTATAGTTAGGGATTGGACTTTAAAAGCATTAGAAGCTCTCTAGAACGTTAAGAGTTACTGCTTTGTGTATAACCAACCTTTTCCTTTCCAAAAGACTTCATCTGAAGTGCTTTTGTTGTAAAGTAACTCGAGTGCGCGGTTGTAACGATAATATGGTAGAACTGTCAGTGTCAAATTCTGTAACAATTGTAACCACAAGCAACTACTATTGAAGTAATCACCTCTGAAAATTATTATTAACAATTCCTGTGTGTTGGTTAGTGAAATAAGTATGTATCTACCTTCCTTGTCTAAATAAGAATAAATGTATATTTTTAATATGTTTACTGTGTAAGAGTTTCTTTGGCCTATTGTACTTACTGTGGTCAGTGTACTTACCTACAGCTCACATCTTCTGCTGTGATAAGCCTGGCTGCTCTGCCATTCTGCCAAGATCCTTTGGATAGTACAGACTTATACTAAGAGTTTGGGACCTGTATGCCAAGGGATATTTTTATGAAGTCTTAACTCAAGTGGCCTTTTGGAAAACTCCCCTACCATCAGGTTTGTTTGGGATTCACCTGACGGGGTCTTCTGTTTGGTGGAGATGTTCCTGGGGCTGGAGGAGGCCAATTTCCATAATCTCTTCTTTTAGTTTTTCTAAACAGAATTCAGCTTGGTGTCCTGGTTTCCCACAGGCTTAACTTCGAATAAGCATGGTGGGGTCCCATTTTTACCCAAGTCTACTGGCTTAGTTGGTTGGTGCCTTGGATGTCAGGACTAGGGACCTGGCCTTTTAACCCCTAGACCTATGTCTCTTCTTTGCCTGATTGCTCTTGAGTCAAGAGGTTTTCTCGAGTATAAATAGCTCTCTGGTGGGCATTCGCTGCTTAGATGACTTCCTCCTATATGGGCTCATGTAAATACCAGATAACCTTTTGTGGGTTCGCTGGAAGGGTGTCTATGAACTGTTCGAGCATCTTTATTACTACTTCCAGGGGTTTGTCCAGCAAATCTCTTATGTGATAAGAAAGTTGTCTGGGCATTCCTCTTAACAAAGGCGCAGTTGTCGGAGACGGAACCGATAATGCTCTCAATCCTCCCCCCCCCACCCCTAGTCTTTCGAGGATGCCTGTTTTTAGATCATCATAGAGGGTCCGACCATCTGAATTGTGGGTTGTTCGGCTTCTCTTGTTAGTTATGGGGAGATTAATTTGTGCCACTGGTCTCAGTGCCATCCTGCAGTCTCAGCTACTTACAAAATTACCAAAGAAAGCAGGCAGTTCTTCTCCAGTACCCAGCTTTTGTAGTATAGTTGATTGTACCACTGGTTGCTCTCCTCTCTCCGCCATCACAGCTTGTAACACTGCCAGCGTTTCCTGGTATTGACTCGGTATATTCAGTTGAACCTCAATGAGGATTAGCAAGATAGCTTCAATTTTTGAGAGATTAGAGTCTCAATGGGTCGAAATTGGTCCCGGTGTAGGAAGGGGAAGGGGTAGGTATTAGTCTTATTCTGAATTAGAGTTCTCTCCACTGTCTGAAGCAATTATCCCCTGGTGGGTAGGATACCCTGCTCCACTGGCCAGTCTTCTCTCGGGCTTCTTGTATTTTTGTTCCAGCAAATTTCTGCTGCTTTCAACCTCTTCTGGTACCGAATCCAAGCTGAGAAATTCTAATTCCACCTCTATCCCCAAACCTTGCGATCCCATGGCTCGGTACAGGCAGTCATCCAGGAATCCCCGTTCACTGATGTCTCAACTTTGTTTTGGCCATGGGCCGACCTCACACCATGTGCCACAGATCGCACAGGACACTCTTTGGGACTCTTAAGGAAAGGTCAAGGGTTTTTATTCAATTTTTGTATGCCATAGGGCCATCCCTATATCTAGTCTCCCATGGTATTTACTCCCTACCAAAGGAGTCTGTAATGCTACGTTAATGCTACTGACCGGTAACCTCTATTGCCTAATAGCTAGCTGCGACTGCTGTTTCTCGAATACGCCGGATAGCTAATCTCTCTCAGGGACTTTTTAACTTTCCCTACTGTTAGGGAGAATTCTCTTATAAGGCTAATTTCCCAAACCTAGTGAGTCCCCCAGCAGCTTTTCTGGATTTTTGGGGTTTGTTTTTTTCTCCTGCTAAAAGTGAGACTCTTTTTCTCCCACTCTTGGGCATGATTTGAGGTATGTCTTTGACATATTGTGTGCTCATGGGCTATGGGGTCTTTTACTCCAAAGGGTATCATTTGTTTTAGTGTATGTGTTACACAGCACCCTCAGTGCAGTAACAAAGGGGTGTCATAGTGACCCCCAAACATAGACTCCATACCCTGGGACTGACTACTGTCTCCCAGGGCATGTAAAGTTACCATTGGCTTTACTAGTACAAAATTGTGAACAGAACCAGTACAAACCCTCATATTGTGGAAGTACTGGAAGGGGTTAATTTGATTGCCCCTGGGTCTGTTTCAAAGGGGGCACTGTCCATTCCCCCCCTTGTCGAGTTTCTGGCTGGTGGCAGTGGTTACCACGCGAAATATTCCACCAGAATATTTCCTATG
Organism: Ambystoma mexicanum; assembly: GCF_040938575.1. Taxonomy (NCBI): domain Eukaryota; kingdom Metazoa; phylum Chordata; class Amphibia; order Caudata; family Ambystomatidae; genus Ambystoma; species Ambystoma mexicanum. Next base: position 900,202,415 of record NC_090931.1, on the reverse strand, counting down.
GGATTTTCCCATTAATTTTAAACGCACCACTTTTTGGTGCAATGTTAAAGATACCGCAGGTTTATTTATTTCAAATAAAATCACTGGTTGGGTCTTTTCGCCAGAATTCTTTTCCAAAATGGCGTTTGTGTCCGTCTCTGTAACTCCAACCAAGGTCTGGCTCCTTGTTCCACTTTTTGGTGGGCTTCTCCACAGAAGCCCTCCAACTGGTGCCACTCTGTCTGGGTTCCACAGGATGTGTGGGTGGGGGAATTGGCACCCTGGACTGCGTTGCCTTAGCAACACAAGTCGCACTCTGTTCTGATTGGCCCAGTGGTGAGCCGCCCGCCTCACCACTTAGCATGTATGAGTGACAGCTAGGCTGTTGAATGGGGGTTGTTCAGGGGTGGACTGGGAACCAAAAGAGGCCCTGGAAATAATTTTGAAAGTGACCCCATAATTAGTCATGTTGAGCAAGCCCAATGCTTTTCCTATGGGAAAATGTGGAAATATCACACAAAAGGGGCCCAGGGTGCAGAGGCCTACCGGGAAATCTCCAGAGTTCACTATAGGCCAGTCCACCCCTGGGGTTGTTCTTCTGCATAAAAGCAGGGCTTTTGGGACTGGAACTTCAGAAGTCGCCACAGGACCTAAGAAATCCGAAGAGGGGAGAAGCTGAGCCATCTGTAACGTCGACACCACCGGTGGAGCCCTGCTGCAACGACCTCACCACATTCCCGACGACTGATCTGCTGTAAGAGTCTTCTCCCTTTGAGATGGTGGGGACAATTAGTTCGCCATTCCCCTTCCAGGACGTCCCTTGGTCGAATCGCCAGTGCCAAGCACCCCGGCGGCTGGATAGCCAAGCTTCACCACTGTGACTGCAAATAAAAGGAACGCACCTTTTAACCGAACTCACTCCGCGGCTGGTCTCTTCGCTGGGCAGTGCAACGACTCCAAGTTTCCTCCTCGACTAGATCTTCTCTTCCCCCTGGTCGAAACCACAAACTGCACCCGCTGGCAGGAACAACTGCCACTGCTGGAGCTTCCTCACTCTTTAAGGTACTGTGTGACGCCTGGCCTCCCTTTCTGCGGATTGCTAAAGGTGACCCTTAAATCCTTGGCTTTCCAACTGGGTTGGCCCCAGACCTTCTAACTTTATCTTTCGCATCAAACCAACCTCCTTTGAACATTTCTGCAAAGACTTGAGTGCTTTTTAAACTGTCTGATCTCTGGCACATTTCGCCTTGCTCCATTTAAAGTGAGCCTGGCCTATGAACTTTGGCTCTACAGTAGACTCTGCCTTCACTAACTTGCTGTGGTCTTAGAAAAGTGTTGGGAACTGTTTTATTTTTATGACCTGCCTTTTTCTCTCCCTTTAACTTAATTATTGGAGTGCCATCTAAGTTACAGGCTCACATCTGTTTTTACAAATAGTGGTGTTTTGACCTAGACTTGTCTAATAATTATTAAGGGAGGTGTGTATATTTTTTCTGATTGTGTTTGAACTTGCTTTGATCTATAGTGCTTAGTGTACTTCCTAAAGTGTGTTTTAAATAAATAATTATATACTTTTGATACCAAGCGCTGGTCAGTGTTTGCTTGCTCTACTGTGTTTTTAGCCCTATTGTGTATCTCTGTATACTGCCCTACTCTTCTTGAGAGAAGTCTGACTGCTCAGCCACAGCTACCAGGTAAATCTGGGTGGTGCAGACTGCTACCAATTGGGTTTACTGCTTGCTCCTGTAGTCTTAATCTTCTTGCAGTGTTCCCCAAGGGAACTGCACAGGATTCTGCCTAACGCCTACACTAGCCATACTTTGTGTTCTACAGGCGTTAGGGAACTGTGCCTTGCACTTACTTGGTTGGAACTGCCTAACATCAACCAGGCTCCCTCTCACCTTGCCCTTCTACTCTACCTCCTTCTGCCTGACTCCAACCACCACTCTTCTGTACCTCTGGTATTACTACTCTTTCTCCCACTACTGCCCATCCTCGCTAATGCCCCTCCATCTCCCACTACTGCCAATCCTCCTCCCCCTACTGCCACTACTCTTTCCCAGTAGTACCACTCCTTATATGGCTATCACTCAGACACTTTCCTTCCACTCTGTACCAGTCTTCTCATAACCACCTTTTTCACTGTCCTTACTGGAGACAGTTGCCAAGCCCAGCTAATTAAGGATGCCGCAAGGGACTTAGCCCCTTTCATAACCAAACTGATTGATGCATCCTTCTCCTCTAACACCATCCCAGGTAACCTAAGAGTCCTGGGTCCTACCTCTCCTTAAGAAGCAAACTCTAGACCCTGCCATTCCCACTAACTACAGGTCTATCACCATGGTACCATTCCTCCTCAAGATAATAGACAGAGTAGCATACCTACAAATCTAGCACGATCTTGAAACTAACCAACTCCTAGGTACCCGCCAATCATGATTCAGACCGCAGCAGGGCACAAACAGCTTTAATTGATCTTAAATTACAGATTGACGAACTCCATGACAAGGGAAACACTTCCATGCTACTCCTCCCTGATCTGTCTGCGGCCTTTGACCTGGTGTATCACACAGTCTTGTGCGAACACTTTGCATCGGCCGCCCACTTCTCAAATGAGGCCATAGCCGGGATCCAATCATTTTTGGACAACCGCACAATGAGAGTTTTCTCCTCATCGGCATCAGCAGACCCTATCAAAATAACTTGCGGTGTACCCCAGGGTTCTTGCGTCTCGCCAACCCTATACAACATATTTACCAAGCCCCAATTTGACAAATTGGACAGACTAGGTATCACGTACACAAATTACGCAGACAACACTCAGATCCTCATTCCTCTTTCGGGCAATTTCGTCTCTGATACGGCCTTGGTAAACAAAATATATCTCATCATTCAGGCATGGATGGCCACTCATGGACTATGCCTGAATGATGATAAAACCGAAATCCTGCGCCTCGTATCCGCTGCCAAACAAAAAAAAAACTCAGCCCCAACTACTCGACATTTAACAATGAAGGCAATATAATCACAGTTGCCGAAACAGTGAAAACACTAGGCTTTCACCTCGACTGGACCCTAACACTAAAGAAACAAGTTAACTCCTTAGCATCCTCCACGGCCTACACATGTAAACTCATTAGGGCAAGTAGAGCTTTCCTCACCCAAGCTAGCTGTATCATCATTGCCAATGCCCCAATACCCTCCAAACTTGACGATTGCAATCAATGTGCTGTACTTGGGAGCCAACAAATACATCATTGACAAAATTCAAACATTACACAACAATGCCCTCAGAACTGCCCTCAACCTTCCCTCCAAAGAACACATCTCTAACTATAGAAGAGAACACAAATGGCTCAAAATCTGTGACAGAATCTCACTTAAGACCGCATCACTTACCTTTAAATGTCTTAACAACGCTGCCCCCCCCCCCAACTGGCAGCAAGAATAGTGAGGAAAAACTTCCACTCACCCCACCAGAACTGCCAACTCCTATTGCCTACAAATTCCCAAATTTAGACTAAAAAGAACAGGCGGCAGCAGCTTCCCAGTTAAGGCAGCCCAATATTGGAATGCTCTCCCACTTGACATTAGAACAGACCAGTCTTACTACGGAATAGACGGAATATTCTCACAGGGCTACATTCTAATGACCCCCGAGATTAACTGTAGATCAATCAACACCTATCAACCTGACTGTACATATGTATATTCTGTAACTGATTTATTGTGATGTTATGTTCATATTTATATTGTGCCTTGTAACTAAGTTTTTAAGCAATCTTGTTTTCCTGTTCTCTGTAGCACCCAGTTACCTTTGGGTTTGGCGCGCCATACAAAATCAATAAACAAATTAACAAACAAACTACACACGTGTATCGCATCCACACACATTCATACTGCAGTATGACCATCACTCCTTAACCAATACCTCACTTGCTGCAACAGTCCCCTTCACACGCTGCTGCTCCTTTCTTCCTTATGCTGGTCTCTTGGACACCTTCCACCTCCACCTTTGACCACACCCAATATATCCACAGCTTCCTGCTTCCTGTATTCCCTTAAATCCCCCTTCTTGTTTCCTAATTGGTGTTCTGTCCCGGTCCAATCTAAATTGACTTTTCCATCCTGGGAGGTTTATGTGTGTGGCCGTTCACCGCGCAATGGAGGCACACAGAGTTTGATAATATTGTAAATATGTGGTCTCCCGCTGGTGCTTTCAAGTGTTGTCTTTGGGACTGCCTCATCTGCTTGTGGCAGTCCTCTTCTTCTCGCTCTCTATCCGGGCGGCACTGCGTGGGATCTTCCTGACGTCAGTGCTGCTTTGTAGGACTGCAAGCTCTATAATGTGGGTGATGCATTCATTTTCACATTCGTTTTCTGATCTTTCATCGCTCTCGTATACTGGTAAAACTAGTACTTATTTAGGTGTGGGTATCTAGAATGAGTCGAGAATTACTGGAGAGCATCTCTTTTTAGAGGCATAGCAGGAGATAAAGGTCTGCATACAGCCATTCGGGCACAAGGGGGAGACAAAGGAATGTAAGCTTTTTCTTCTGCCACCAGAGTTAGAACAGGCTCTGGGTCTATGCCTCCAGTTCCTGCTGAATCTCCCCCAACGCCCCCTATTCTGACAATTTTAAGTTCTTGTCTTGTCCTTGTTAGGAAAGATTTCTCTTTTTTCCTCTGTTCTATGCACCTCAAACCTTTTGCTTTTGGTTTTTGACCTGTCTTGACTTTTTACAGAGAAGTGAAGCCTTCAGCTTTGATTCTCTGGTCTTTTGCTCATTTTATCATGGGGGAACCGATCAGTCCTTCAGAGTATCAGTACTGGGAAACTGTATCCCTTTGGTCTTGTGGATATTTGTTTTGGTACCTTTTCTTACAGTGCACACATGGGGATACTTTTGTATCACCTGTAAGGAATCGGGAGTAAGACTCGGACACAAGGGCATTGTGTTAATAAAGTGTTATTAACCGAAAAGAGGGTTGGAGAAAGACCTCTCTCGCCTTATCACTAGGACAGGTTTCCCTGCCTCCACGAAGCTATAGGATGTCAATTGCAGAATGTCCAAAAGCAAAAGAGTTCTCTGTCTTGTGTCCGAAATCGTAACCTGGCCCTTGCATTCTAAACCTAAGATAATGTGAAAAAGGGGTACAGTCTCTCAACTGGTTGAACGTGGTTCCTTCCACAGTTCCAACACAAAGTTCCAAAATGGTGCAAAAAGAAACAAATAATCAAAGTTCCATAATCCTCAGGAGGGGGGGGGCTCCCTTCCCAGAGGTTTCTCAGCTTCTGTCTAGTTGGTATGGTATTGTTTATTTATATAGCGCCTATACACATGCAAGTGTTTCAAAGCACTCAAGCAGGGTGGGAACCTGGGGAAAATACAACAGTTGTTGAGAGCCCTTGGAAAACAGGGACGATAATAGTCTGCACAGGCAGAGTAAGTGCATAAAATACATTTAACAGTGTAGTATAAAGCAAATGGGCCTGATAACGATTCTGGAATTTTAACAGTACAATTAGAGGTCAAGACAGGAGAGAAACAGACAGACTATCTTCAGGCGCGGTGCGTATGGATCGAGCAAGTGCACAGAAGGTCACAGGGAGGGGCGGGCCAAGTGCACCCGGTCGGTTGAGACTGGGTAAGTGCAGAGAGAGCCACTCTCTTGGTTTAATTTCACAAACAGTTCTTTTCCTCAGCATTATAAAGTTCTCCAATCCAGGGGGTTTGGCTCTCTTGTACAGGATTTCACAGACTTAGGGGATTTTCTGTTGCTCCTTGTTTACACAATTTATTCAGGTTTCCTGTCCAGGGGGTATGGTTCCATGATCTTAAGAGGTCACTCGGCCTCTTCCAAGTCTTACAGTTCATTTATATTGCCGGTGTACTCTCCTACCAGACTTTCACAAATTTCACTTTGTACCTTTCGTTCATGCCTTGTATACTCTCCGGCCAGGGCTTCCTTGTATAGCTAAACCAAAGGGGTATGAGTCTTCCATTGTGCTTTTACACTTTTGCCATGCTTGGCATACTCTCCTGCCAGAGCTTTCACAGTGTTCACTTTCGATTTGGGTGCAGGGTCCCAGACTCGCAATCTCGTTGCCTTCTCCTGCCAGGACTTTTATAACATGCACTCTTGAGTGCAGATCCTAGACTCGCCACACATTGCCTGGTATACTCTCCTGCCAGGACCTCCATCAAGAGCCCAGAGGCATACTTCTTCTCTTGGTTCTCTTTCACATAGTCTCATCACACCTTCTGTTACTCTTATGACTTCCCAGTTTCTGAAGTACTGGGCCTATGAAGATGACTGATGATGCATGAAGTTATGATCCAGTCAGCGTGTGTTGGAGATCTCCATCTCATTTTGATTTTCCCTTGCATGTGTTAAATGGGCTAGTACCAATTGGCTGAGCCCAACAGCTAGACCAAGCACCTTGGTTTCTAAAAGTACTCTCCCTTACTCTGACCCTGTTCTTCGTCACAGTACTTTTTAGCATTTTCTCGTGAGAGTGTTCCTGAGTTTCCTGATTATTCTTCACAGGATGTTCAAATGCCACATTACAATAAGTTATAAGGGCTTGGGGTTTTGAGGAGGGGTCATTGGGTATATAGGGAATGGGGATATACCATGCCTTATCTGGGGATGTCTCTTCTGTCAGATAAGGATCATCTCCCTCCAGGTGGTCCACCCTTAAATGGCCACCCCCAGGTCAGAATCAGGAAATTTCTGCCTTTCCCTGGCCACATGGGGAGAGACTTTTCCCAGGGAGGGGGTGATGTTACGCCAGATTCATCAGACACGCTAATCTTTTACACAGGTGATTGGTTACTTTTATATGTGCCTAAAGACAAGCTGGTGGCAGCAGATACATTTTATCTATGCTTGCAGCATTTATAGTGTGCACATCTGTGTTTACCGTGTTTGGCTACTAAAGGTGGCTGCTGGTGCCCTAAGATGGCCATGCCACAAGGTTTTTCACTTGTTCTTTGGCCATATTGTTTCTTGGCCTTCTTAGGTCACGCATTGGCCCAGGAAAGCTGCCGCTTTCGCAAGCTATTGCATGCCATTTGTGTGTGGACACTGGTAGTGAGTGGTGACTGTCTGGCCGCAGTCCACAAACTGTGGTGCCTGAATGTCTAGTGTGCATGCATGTGTGAAACCCACACTGATCACTGATTGGACCACTCGCTGCTGGCTGAGTGAGTGGTGAAGAGCCTTTCTTTTGGAGGGCTGAGTTTGATCACTCACCTGAATTTAGGATAGGGTTGAGTCTTGAAGCGATTCCAGTAGATCAGAAACAGAGCCAAGTATCCTGTGTAGCGGTGCAGCTGACTGAATACCTGTGGAAAACACCTGAAGAGGCCTGGCAATCTTTCCTGTAACTGTCTCGCTGAAGCCCATTTGGAGTACCTGATCTGAGAAGGCCCCCCTGTTGTGCTTCGACCTTTGGACTGGTGGGACTTTCCAGTCTCGACGTCTTCCGTTTGTGCAGCTTGAAGTCTTCGGAATTGTTCTTGGACAACGCGTTGGACTGACCAGCTCTGAATTGGGCAACTGCGCCAGACACGTCACCACTCCACATTTTCGTCTGGAATTTAGGTGGTCGCCAGCTCGTCCAAGAAGTCACCTTCCTGCAAGGTTTCTGCTTCTCAGCATCAAGGGATCCTGCATGAGAAAGACTTATTTAACTGTGACTGGTGAGATGCCTGCTGTGGCCCATTTGCATTGACTGTCGCTGGAACTGGCTTCCTTCCATCTGGTGGAGTGTCCTGAAGAAGCCTGCATCGGTGCCAGCTGCATTTCTACTTCGGAAAGGGTTGTACTCCACTCCTGGACCCGACCACACTCTTCCTTGCACACGCAGATCCTAGGCATTCTCTACTGGATCAAACGGCTGGAAAAGCTACCTTCAGCAACACAAAATCAAAGTAAGGGTGCTGAGTAATCGCAATAGTTACATCCACCCAAATCTCCCCTATAACAAACTTTGTGAATAACTTTGAATTATTCTATTCCCTTGCTTTTTAAATGTTTGTTTTAAAAGCTGTTCTGAGAGATGGAAAACATATCTCACCCGTAAAATCCTTGAGGTCTTCTGGAACATTTTTCACCACCACAAGAACTCTTCGTCCCTTTGTCCCAACTCCTAGAAGGAACTTTGACTTTTGGGTACACGGCCCCCGGCCCCCTTCAACAGGGGATTTGGACTAAAGTTAGGGTGTTCATTCTTGTGAACTGGTTTTCCTTACTGCATAATTACTATCTTCCAAACTTGTGGATATGGAAAGGACAATTTAAGAAGGTAGTGTTTTCGATTTTGGATTTGTACTAGTTCCATTGTGAATATACTTGTCTGTCTGTTTGGGGTGGGAGGTCTGTTGCTTCTGATAATGTACATATTTTATCATATTAGTTCATTTCATGTTTATATTGATAGATGACCTTTCCGTGTATTTCACTGTGACTTATAGTTGATGTAATTTTGCTTGGAAAAAGTAAATAAAGAATTCAAAATGGCAATCAAAAATAAATTGGCTTCCTTTCTGGTGTTTTCGTGAATTGTATGCATTTCTACAAACCAAAGGTGACTGCATATATAGGTTTTATAACTGTGTGATAGTATTACTTGCTTGATAAATTTTTCGAGTGTGTTCTTGGACCGAAGCAGAATCATTGTGTATTTCACTGTATGGACTCATTGAGGACACCCTGACCCCACTCACCTCTCCTGAAACTAAGCTTTGACCACACTCTACGCTTACCTTGAATAGGTTTGGCTAAGCTCTGAGTTCCCCTGTTCACTATAACTAAGGTGAAATCTGTACACCAGGCAAGATTTTAGAAATCCATCTCAACTTAAATATAGATTTACTGCATTAGCAGCCCAGTGTACCTTAGTGGTAGCCACTGAAAGACCAAGGTCTTTTTTTTGTTTTTTTCTAAATCATGCTCTCATCCATTTTTATTTTTGTGAATCACTTGAAGGAAACCTCCAGGAAGGCCTAAAATGGCCATTGTGCTCACATGGGCTCCCCCGAATCCAGTACTGCTTCACTAGGAGTGGTTTGAGCTAGTTTCTGAACAGTGCCTAGCCCTAGACAGCCAATACACATACAGTCTGGGTGGACATGAGTATTTGGCGATTCCTGCCATCACCTTTATGTTTTGCATATGGCAGTTTTTAAGGCCAACCTATTTGGATGGCTTCTTAAATCTTTGGATGATTGGGATTGGACAAAGACACCCAAACAAAAAAAAAACAACCCATCCTTAAGGTAGGTAGTGGCAGAGTGATCAGTCTTAACTCTGAGGAGGGTATGCCAGGGTTGACACAAAGGTACGTTTGGTCTCTCTGTCTTAAACATGCAAAATAAACTACAATGATATACTGAAAATATATTCTTTTGTTACATATAAAACTCTTATCCTGTGTGACGAGGCCGGTATCCCTGTCAAAGATGCAAAAAAAACAGGTAGAGGAAACCAAAAACAGTGGGGCACAGAATCCCCAAAATATGAACGGTCTTAACAATCGACAACGTAAAAGAAAACACATAGAAAACTACCCTCCTGAAACTATTGTGCAAATATCAACCATTACAACCCAATAATGTAGGATATTTCTATCCATTCTGTTAGACATTCTTCAGTGTCTACGAAGTAATTCAAAACTTGTTAAGCTTGGTGATTCCTACAAAAACAAATGAAAAAAGGGGGGCGTTTATGTCACCCGACTTAGAACACTATACTTGGTCATCAAACCCCAATGTTCCGTTAAAAACCATAGGGCAAGTGCCCTCCGCCCACTCCCACAGTTAGCTCAATGGAACAGATAAGTCTGTTTGTGAGGTCTAGCTTTTAATGCTTCCAATATTTTTTTATTCGGGTTTGTAGGATTCACCAAGCTCCACGTCACGTTCTAGCCACTGAAGAATGTTCAACTGAAAGGGACAAACACGTAGACCCTTAATGGTTTCTCCTGTTTGATATTTGCACAATAATATCAGGAGGATTGCGTCTAAATGTTTTATGTTGACAAAGTTTTTATTAATTTGTCTTTTCCCTGCTTTTCAGTAGAATGTGTAAAATACTAACGTAGTGAGAAACCCATCGTGGACTGCCACACTGTTATTTTTAATATTTGTACTTTCCTTTAATTGTACAAAGTTGTCTTGGTGTAATAAGCTAGAGTGTTTATGTACCTATTAACAGTATCATATACCTCTTTAGTTTGGCCTGCCAGTTCAAACTTGCTAGCATCAAAAGAGTGGTTATGTTAAACTCCAGTTTAGACAACCCCGTTGCTTCAGGTTGGCTTCTCCAAGTCCTACCCCACAAAGTGACTTTGAATAACCCTCTTAAAAGCTACAATATAACGATATGACGAAAATATTTACAGTGGCCTTGGTACTTCAGTAGAAGTCTCTTGTCACAAAAATAAAGTCAAAGACGCAAGACAACCAAGGGGATAAACTATGTATGGGACCCATACAATTGGAAACCAGAACTCCCAAAAATGGAATTCCATCATAAACAGCTGCATTATTCTTTTGTAATGCAAAGTATGGCATTGTATTTGGTTTAAAGTGTCCGTGCTGTCTAGTTTGGATACTGATACTTTTTTGTTTATTTTTGTTTTTCTTACCTTGGACTGTGCTCTTCACTTAGTGCATGTAATTATTGTTAGATAATATTTTGCAGCTTTCCCATACCTTTCAGTAGGACTCCTCAGCTGTCTAACTATTTTTGTGATCCTGGCCTGTTTTTGTGAGGGAGGTCCTTTTCAACCCCACTAACCAGCTTAACTCCTTTTGTTTTTAGGTAACTGTTTCGTCTTTAAGGCTACCAGTGCTTTATCCTCCATTTATGTCGATCGTGTAGCACTACTACCAACCTGAAGGATAGATTGTGGTACAGAGAAACCCTGCTCCTGTTCTGTTAGTATAGATTGTCAAAATCAGCCCTGAGAAGAGGGTTCTGAGAGAGGCCATACTAGTTTTGTGACCATTGAAAAGACATTTATGTCTAGCCAAACTCAATCCAGGTTGGTGGTATAGCAGTAACGCTTAGGATTCATGAGCTATGGGGTAGTGTAATGGTCCCATGAGACACACACAACACTCAAATTATACAGGGACTATAAAAAAGACAAATATTAGGCCCAAACACACTTGGAGCAATGAAAATAAAAGGTAAGTACGTATATACATTCACAATGGGTGATCTCACTAGAGATCAACACTTTACTTTTAAGAACGTTGGAGAGGATTCAGTTATGCAACATGGAAACGGTGTAGTAAAGCAGGTAGAAACATTCAAGTAATGCAAAAGGAATTACAATTCAGAGAAACCAATGTAAGAACACTTTAAAAGCAATGGAAACAATATTATACTGCTTTATAAGATACAACCCCAAACACTTCAAAAGTCATTTTCTGCTAAGGTGAGTGGGGCATAATGCCCTTAAGAGTCCCAAATGTGGTAGGCAGTTGGGGGTGAATAAAACCAGCAGTGGCAAAGCCAACAGATGAGTAAACTGTTCCAGTGATGAAAGAGCAAAGGTAAATTCCAAAGATTAGGCTTCTCTCCCAATCCTACTACTCTAGGCCGAGCCCAGAGGGGATCCTTGGCCATAACTTCTCCTGTCACAACCAGGCAAAGGAGCGGTAGGGTAGGGACTCTTCCGATGTACAACCCTGTGTCGTGGTTGTGGTAATAGCTATGCAGGCTTGCTCCCTTACTGTGATTCCACAAGAGACCATCCCTAGGGTTCCTAGATTCGCTGGGTCCTCTTGCGTCTATTGTTGGTTCTGTTGCAAGGGGTCCCGGGGCTGGAAATGTAGCAGTTTTGGTGATGTTGATTGGGTCCTGCTAGCAGAGGTTCCAAACTCTGAAGAGACGGTCTCTGGTGCTTTGCAGCTGGATGACCCAGGAACGCTGAGACGCAGATCAGGATGTAGCTGGTAAAACAGGTTGGTTTCAGGGCACTTCTAAAGTCTCCTTAAGGCAGGGTTGGTGTGCAGGGGTCAGGATTGGTTAGTCCCACCGGGCCAAGTGTTGATGCACCAGCAAGGGTATTCACTTGATCGATCCAGAGGCAGGCCTTCACCGGGACTTGTCTGGAGGCAGTGTTGGATATCTTCAACTGTTGTCCTCTGGTTTTCAGCAGGCTGCAGCTCTTAATAGCATTCTTGGCTTCAACAATGATATGAAGAATGGCTGCAGCAGACATCCTTTTATCCTGCATCTGAGCCAGGGAGAACCCCACCAATGGAGAGGATCTTCACATTAAAACTGGCAAGGGTTGTCCATTCAGCGAAAGCACCTGGCCCCACATCGGTCTAGCCCAGACATAACCCTGGCTAAGAGTGTAAATTGGGACAAGACCGTTCCAGCCCTGTCATCCAGTCCAATGCTGACACTGTTGCTTTGCCTGGGAAAGTCGAGGCTTTGCCCAGGAAAGGGCTTTCCATATATAGCATTGACTTATCTGAGAAACTGAGTTCTTCACTTTGACTCTAAACTTTAATTCTCTCATATTTCTTTGACCTCTCGTTCTTGTCACTTCCATCTTCATAATATACCTTTCCAGGCATCTAGACTTCTAATATCCTCACTGATCTTCTGACTGGTCTTCTATTGTTCCACTACTCTCTTTGGGCTCCCAAGTTCTCATCTTGACCCTCTCAAATCAATCTTTAATTCCTCTATTCGCTTATTATGTCTTCTCCCCTATCGCGACTCTCTCGTCTTCACTTGCTACAATTGGTTGGCTCCCCTTTCACTCACAAATCAAATTTCACTTTCTCTGCCTAGTTTTTAAATCGCTATAGAGACTTGACCCTAGATATCTTGCGGCTCTTGTTTCCTTTTATATTCCTACTCGCTCTCTTCGGTCCTCTTCCCTTTTCAGACTCGTGGTCCCCCATCCTCCATGTGCTCAGTCCCATTTCCGCTCTTTTCAACTTCTTGCTCCGTTTCACTGGAACACTCTCTCTCTCTCACTTTGCTCTATTACCGCCTATTCTTTGTTTCGTTTCTCCTTGAAAAAGTGTCTTCTTCATCACCCCTGATTGATTGCGGCCTGGATTTGACAACTTAATTGTTTATGCACTTTTATTGTACTGCACTTTCCTTTTTAATGCACAGCGCTTTGGATTAAGGCGCTTTATAAACCACAAATAAAATACAAATACTGAGAGGGCAGGAAAAATGCCAAAGGACAGCATGGCCAGAAGACCAGATCCAAAGTGCCTGGCAAAGCCGTTTTGAGTATTTGGTATACCGAATAACATTATGCGGTAAAAGTCAAAAGTGCATATCCGTTGCCACCAGCCCATCTTGGACACATTGTTAGAGTAACAAAAATGTTATTAAAAGAAAAAGGGATAAAGAGCACCCCTGCCGCACTTGCCGCACTTCACTGTAAGGTGGTGGGTATAGCTTAAAAACAAAAAGGAATCTCACGAAGGGAGGCAGCCCCCCTGCACTGGTAGCCTTAAGCATTGGCAAGTGTGCCCAAAACAGATGAGCTACACAAGATAATTGTTAAGCCAGAATTCCTATTTTGGGGATTCTAGTACCTGTTTTTGGGGCCCCTTCACATGCTGCTTTTTCCTCTGTCATGTCCTTTTTGGTTCCTTGAGCTTTTTGGTGGCTAGAGGGACTTCTGCTTAAGTCCCCCTATTATGACATCCCTTTATCCCTTTTATGAGGTATATGGTATTGGTTTTCCCCTAAGGTGCCCAGTCCGAGGCATGCCACTCAGCCACCCATTTCTGCCCTATAGTAATTGTGTCACTGTAATTTAGTTTTAGGGAATAGGTTGGTGTTGGTTGTGCTTTAAGTTGCCAAATGCACCTTTTTGGTAACCATTGGGACACCAATGTTTTTTTGGGGTTTAAATTCTGCTCCCAGCCATTTGTTTTTTAGGGCTTCCTGGTGACCATGAGGTACGCTCAAAATGGCAGTTTGACCATGTGGGCTCTTTGTGAGGTCATCATGGGAGCTTTGATACTGGTCCAAACTGGTTTAGGCTAGATGAGGTCCCAGCACTAGCCCTCTCACTTACTGTGGGGGTGGCTTGGGCTGAGGGGCAGTCCAGTGGCCAACCAGTATGGTTAATCACCTGGCCCTTGACCTAGCCCCTTTTTATTATTGTCTAACAGGCTTTTGGCCAAACTCCTTTCGCAGGAGTATTTAGGTTCTGCCCTGCCCCTAACATTTATTTATTTTTACATTTGTAAAGTGCCTAGCCCTGAGGCATCCGTGCGCTGTTGGGAATCAGGTTACATGATGCAAAAGCTTCAACAGAAGTGTATCATGCCGCCCACGACACACACAGTAACGATACATTTTATTGCAGTAGTGATTCATTGTTCTCAGACTGGTTTAAGGAGGACTGTTAGGAAAATAGCCAGGTTTTCAGGGCTTAACGGAAGGCCCAGTAGGAGTTCTCTGCTCTTAGTTCGGGGGGCATCCCATTGGTTTGCGTCCACCGACAGGAACCTCACCCCACCTCCTTTGGCTCTTTTCACTTTGGGCTGCGCCAGCCGATGCCCGTGGAGAGACATAAGCGGCCTGCTGGACTTGGATCTAACCATTTTCTTAGCAAGGTATTGGGGGGCAGTGTTGCTCAGGCATCTGTGGGTAATAGACAATGTTTTGAAAATAATTTCCCTTTTTTCTGGCAGTAGTGATGTGATCTCTTTTGGAAATGTTTAAGGCTGCTCGGAGAGAGTTGTTTGGGATTATCTGTAACTTTTATTTTTTTGAACCATTTTTATTGATTTTAAACAAACACAACAAACAGAACAATCCGAACAGTGAATTCCAGTCTTAACATATATTGCGCCCTGTTTAGCCACTGTCGCCCATCCCCCCTTCCCCCAGAGCTTACTCCACATCACCTACCGCGGTCAGCACCTCCTAGGGTGCCCCCCTCCCCTCCAGAGAATCCTTCTCATCGAGGGCAGTTAAGATAGGGTCCGACAAGGTAGCTACCAAATGCCTCCAGGCTCCCAGTGGATCCGCTTCTCTCCCCACCCCTTATTGGCCGCCTCACTCCATACCACTGTTTCCGCGTCCTCCCATTTCTGAAGGTCATGCCACCATACATCCAACCTCGGTCTATTAGTTGCTTTCCACCCCATAGCGATTCTGTGCTTGGCCAGTATATAGACGAAGACAAAATAAGTTCCCACTTTGGGAACTCCCGTCCCCTGGACACTATTTATGGCTAAAAAAAAAGGTCAGTATATAGGCCAGGTCCTTGAGCTTGCTGACGTGCTAGCTTACATGGTCTAGAGAATCCCCCCACCATGCATGCCCATACAGATTCCACATCTAGTTTGATCCCTTTCTCAGACAAGAGGTGGGCCACCTCCCCCCAGAATTTCCTTATGGTTTATCTGTAATTTATTGATGTTCCGTTTGGAGGTCCCAGCAAAGAGGACATTGCAATAATCCAGTCTTACCCCTTTGATTGCTCTCATAATAGTTAGGCAGCTCTCGGGCAGTGCGGGGGGAGGCGGGTGGTTAGGAACTGTCTCACTAAGTTGATAAGTTTGGCGGTCTAAGCTGCTGAGGTGGCCACCATACCCACTTGTTTGATGAGCGATCAGGAGGCATCCAGCTAGACGCCCAATGTTTTTACCGCCGTTAATACCGGGATCTGCATTCCATATATCCTGAAGACGGTGTACTGGGGGCAGAGCTTCTGCTGCATAGCGGGAGAACCTACCAGTAAGATCTCTGTCTTGTTGTCGTTCAGACATAAAGGTTCATAGCCATCCAGGTCTGGATAGTTGCGTACACTTTGTTGAGCCTGAGGGAGTCTTAGTCGTAGGAGCCTGATGGGGGGGAAATTAGTATTTGGGTATCATGAGCATAGTTGGTGTAGGATATGCTGATGACATCCAGTAGGTCAAATAGGGTGGATTTATTGTACAGGGAGAGGGAGACGCAAGAGTCTTGAGGGATGCCACAAGGCAATGGGGATAGGCAGGGCACTTGCAATGTCTGAGAAGACTCTCATGGATCGGCCCTTTAGGAAAGATACTATCCATGCGTTGGCCTCGTGGGAGAATTTAGCAGAGACTGTGAGGTGGTGACAAAGGGTCTCATGGTCTACTAGGTCGAAAGTGGCCGAGAGATTCAGTGGGAACAGGACAGATCGTGTGTCCTCATCTCTGAAGGCATCCAGTTGAATTTTTAGATCCAGTAGAGCTGATTGGGTGCTGTGGGCTGGGCGGAAGCCTGATTGCCGAATCCCTAAGATATGATTAGATTCCAAGTAATGTTGGATCTGAATGTAGGCTTCTCTATCCAAGATCTTAAGTAGGAAGGGCACTGTTTTAATCTGGCATTAGTTGTTTGGTGTCTCCGGGTCCAGAGAGTTTTTTTCAGTAGGGTTAGGACCCAGGATTCTTTGAGGCTGGCCGGGACAAGGTTGCCTAAGAATGAGGCGTTGCTGAATTTAGTGATGAAGGGGACTAGGGCTTCGGAGAAATCTTTGATGATAGATGCTGGGCAGATGTCTCCTTTACATTTGGACAGTTTTGAGGTTTATGAGGATATTGGCTGTTTCTAGTTCGGAGATATATCTAAAGTGGAATGGTGGTGCAGGGTGTATTTTAGTGATGGGCAGTGAGTTGGGGGGGGTGAGTAATGCTTGTTTATTTGCAATTTATTGCTGTAGCATGCCTATATTGGTACGCATGGCATTCTGAATATTAGTGCACCAAGTTTCGTCTTTGTTGATGCTGTTATGGGCTAGGATAGGGGATTCTAGTTCTCCGAGTATTCTGAATAATTCTTTCGAGTTGGAGCTGGCATTAGCAATTCTGGTATTGTAGACTTCAGCTTTGGCTGCCGAAATGGCTTGATAATATTCTTTAGCAAACTTATTAAATCTTACTTTATGGTGGTCCGATGTTTTTTTTTTTTCATGTGGATTCCACCTGCCTCTTCTGAGAGCTCAAGGCTTGGAGGACAGATGAGAACCAAGGGTTGAGGTGGCAGGTCAGTTTGGATTTTCTGGGGAGGAACAGGCCACCAGGTTAACTGCATTGGTCAGCATGTTGACATAAATGTCTGCTAGGCTTTGAGGGTCGGTATCGTTAAGGCGTTACAGACTAAGTGGCGAGAGAGAGGGTACAATTGACTCTTTGGTGATTTTGCGAGAGCTGCGGGCTAATGTGGGTGGTAACGTGGGTAGGGAGGGTAATGGTAGTATCTGTGCAGGAAGAGAGAAGCTCAGTATGGGTGGTCTGACCAAGGCCAGGGGGTGTTAGAGGTGATGGGGATCTGGCAATTCAGGTCGGCTATCCAATCCAGGGTTCTGCCTTTGTTTTGGGTGGGCGAGGCAACACGGTGTATGAATCTGAGGTCTGTGAGGGCATTGGCTAATGTGGTGTCTGCGATATCTAACTCACTTGCTGCAGTATGCCTGTAGGTGGCAGGTATGCTGACATGCAAACAGTTTTCACGCTGATTGCCCCGACATGTTTAATGCCTTCACTTGGCAATACTAGCTAAGTGCAGTGGCTTTGCCGTATCCGGGATTGTTTTTTTAAAAAAAAACTTTTTTTTTTTTTTGTTGCTACTAGATGTCCTGTTTGGTCTTTTGGAGACTCCCCACATCTGCTATGTTGAGCCTCCACTTTGGGACAGCTTCTGTGCCGTTTTACCTCTGCATACTGCTGTTTACCACCAGCATCTTCTGCTTGACTGTGGGCTGCTGCAGGCGTCCAGAAGGGCGCTCTGAGTTCATCCATTCGATGGAGCTTCAGTTTGGGATGTCCAAGGGTGCCACCAGCTGTTGTCTTAATCCTGGGACTGTTTTCTGGCATGCATTTTGGTTTTCATCCTGCTGCAGGGAGCAGTTTGCTCAAGTTCCCTTTTCTCCTAGGAGCATTTGTTTCTTTCCTGGGTTGCTGGGACCTCTGTTGGCCCAGGGTTCAAGCCCTAGAGAACAGAATCCTGCAAACTGCACCTGTGGAGAAGACGTCTACTTACAAGGTTGTTTCGGGTTTCTGGAGCCATTTCTGCCAATACCGCTGATGTGAATACCTACTTTGGGTTGCTAGGAAGGGTGATTATTCAGTATCTTCCACATCTGGGTGACCCACTGGTCTTTGGTAGTTATTCGTGCGAGGTGAGTCCTAACCACAATACCTCATTAACTTGCATTGGGGTGTCCTCCGGTGAAGCAACGTCTTCCTCCTGGGTGCATCTTTCAGCCTCTTGAACTCTTCCTTCAGTTCCCCTGTAGCCTTCCCTGGGGTTGAGCATCGCAACCTTCATACCTTGTGTGGTAGATCTGTACTTGCCTCCTTCAGGGTGCGTGGTCCTTTAACCTTTACTATTATATCTTTTGCAACTGTAAACTGACATTGGACTACTCATTAAAGTGACTCGAGGGTTTTTAACTGCCCCAGGACATTTTTACTGGATCCCCTGGGGGTTCAATGAGCTCTAGACAAAATATTCACCATTTATATTATTTTCACCATACAATATTCACTTACCTGCGATTTTCTATCCATTTCTTTTTTTTTTCTCAAAGTTTTTTTTTATTGGTATTGTAAGTACGAGCTTCAAATATAGCATCAGACATTGCATGTAATGATCAGAGCTTAGTTGTGAAATTAACAGAAGAAAATAAATAACAAAAACTATAACAGTCTTTGGGTGGGAGGAAGGGGCGGGGCAGAGGGAAAACGGGGAGACATCAGATTTCACATTATGCTTTGATAAGGAGAGGATGCGCATCTGAGTGCTCGGTCGAGGTTCTCTTGTGGCAGAGGTTTGTGAGACAGCTTGGGCACAGGAGTCTAGAATGTCCTTTGAGCTCTAGTTCGGTAGCGGGACGCCTGGGTTTATGCTTTCTGCCCTCCATTTGGCACTTTTAGTCCTGCTTCATCCATCCATCGAAGGACTGGGGGTTTTCTCGCCACTCCTGGGAATTGCTGCGTATAGTCCAGGAAGGGGGCCCAGGCGTGGTAGAACTTGTTTCTATTACCAAAACGGAAGGCTGTAATTTTGTTCTGCCGCTGCTATGTCCCAACACTTAGGCCACCCCATTGGGATTGCTGGACCTTCAGGGTTTTTTCATAGTCTTGCTATTGAGATCTTCGCAGCTGTTAGTAAATGCAATCACAGGTCTGCTATCCGGCGGTTAGTGGAAATTGACCTTCACCCGTAGCTCCCAGTAGGACAATTCCTTGGTCCCATGGGATCGTGAGATCTGTGATCAATTTGATTTGTTCCAGGACATTTTTCCAAAACTGTGCGGCCTTGGGACATGAACACAGGAGGTGGAGGAGCGTGAGTGTGTCCTAACATCCTCGCCAGCATTGTGGAGGGATAGTGGGATTACATTTGTTGAGGATCTCCGGAGTTCGGTACCACCTGTAGCAGACCTTAATTGCCCCTTCTTTGTTGGTTACACACTCAGAGCTTTTGTGCGCTTAGGTCCAGATGGCGCCCCACTCCTCTGGGTCTCTGTCTATGACCTTTTCCCATTTCAGCATGTAGGCCTCTTTTTTGCTTGGATCTGTTCTGTCTGGGAGCCTGTATAGGGTGGATATTTTCTCCACGGGGGGTTTTGATGTGAGCATTCGCTCTAGGGCTGTTAGTTCTCTGCTTCCGTTTTTCCTTATTGCCACGTGGGATAGTCAATGTCTGAGTTGTACATACCGGAACCTCTCTGTCTCTGGGACCTGGAATTTGGTTTTGCAGGCTTTGAAATTTAACGGGGCTCCCTTTTCGAGGAAGTCTGCGATGTTACTCAGCCCACCTTCCTTCCATTTGTCAAAGTTGTTTGGAGTTATTCCCGGGTGAAGTCCGGGTTGTCCCAGATGGGGGAGAGGGGGCCCACAGCGCTCCTGCAATTCCACTGGTGGGCTGCCCTTTTCCAGCACGCCACTGTGTTTCTTGTCGCTGGTAGGGGGCCCGAGTTCAGGGATCTCTGGGACTCATGTGTGGGAGCGATTCTATAGGGCTCTGGCACCAGTCTTCTTCCAGCAGGGTTTGTTGGACTTGGCTTTATTTGCATGCGAAGGCCTGTGAGAGCTGTGCCGTGAGGCAATTCCTGGCAACGTCCGGGACCCCTAGGCCGCCCACCGCCGAGCCCCGAAGCATAGTTCACCTCAGTGTCCGCGGCTTCTTTCCTTTCCAGACATACTTCAGGATGCTCGACTGTAGCTTCTGGATGGCCTTCTGTATGGTTACTGGGAGGGCTAGGCAATAGTAGATGAATCTGGGAATTAGATAAATCTTCAGTGCGGGGATCCTTCCGAACCAAGATATTTCTTGCTTCTGCCAGCGTGCCAAGTTGTTCCTCAGATCTTTGAACAGTGGGCCAAGTTTACTTTGTATATTCTTTCGGTTTTTCTTTGTAACTGGACTCCCAGGTAATGGATTTGTGATTTCGCCCATGGGATCGGATAATTGGCTGCTAGCACTTTCCTGCGGTCTCTCGGCGTGTTGATGCTCATTGCTGTTGATTTTGTGAAGTTTACCCTATATCCCGAAGCCTCCCCAAATGCTTCTAATTCTTGCCATAGCGCCTTCATGGATTCTTCAGTTCGGGTAACAGTCAGTAGGATGTCCTCAGCATATAGGGCTGCTTTGTAGAATTCCCCTTTGACTTCCAGCCTGTGTATTGGCGGGTTGTGGTAGATTCTGCTGGTGAATGGCTCCATTGAGAGCACTAATAGAAGGGGAGATGGGGGCATCCTTGTCTGGTGCCTATAGTTAGTGGATTTTGTCCAATATGGTGCCCTTCTTTCTGAGTCTCCTGGAGGGGTTTTGATAGTTAGCTAGCGTCCATTTCACAAATTTTGGGCCGAATCCATAGTGCTGTAGGGTTTCTCTTATGTAGCCCCAGTCTAACATGTCAAAGGCTTTGTGTGCATCGAGTGATAGGACTGCTAGTTCCAACCCAGTCCTGTTTGCCTACTCAATTATGTTTATGGTTCTTCTAATGTTGTCCTGTGTGTTGCGGCCTGGGATGAAGCCTGTTTGGTCCGGGTGTATTATGTCCGGGAGGATCTGCGCCAGTCTGCCCACTAGGACTTTAGCAAACCTTGGCGTTGTTGTTTAACAGCGTGATGGGTCTGTATGATGAGCATTGGTCCCGGCATTGCCCCGGCTTCAGTACTAGGACCGTCAGCGACTCCTCCATGGATGGGGTGGTGGATCCCGTTGAGAGAAATTAGTTGTAGAGGGTTGCTATTAGCAGGGGGGGGGGGTGGGCAAGGATGTAGGCAAATTTCTTGTAGAATTGGGCTGTGAACCAGTCCGGGCCTGGTGGTGTGTTTTTCAGGGAGCAAATAGTATCTCATACCCCCTCCGCTGTGATTGGGCGTTCCAGGGATTCCAGTTGGGGATGCGGTCGACCTTTTTGGGCGGTGGCCAAGTATTGCTCTGCGACCTTCTCCTCCAATTTATCTTGCTGCAGTTGGTTTTGTCGTCTGTGCCTTGCCGTGCAGTTGATCGCCAACCCTCTGATTACTGCCTTCACAGCGTCCCAGATGATCGCCTTTGAGGTATCATTTGTTGTATTCACTTTGAAGTAGTTCATGAGGGCTTCTGATAATTCCGTGCTCGTTGCTATGTCCGCCAGGATCTGGTCTTGTATCTTACAGTATTTTTGCGTGGGCTCCGGCAAGCCCATGCACTCGTAGGCGCATAGTGACTGGCGGCTGGTCTGATATGGCTCTGTGCCCTATTTGTATGTTCTCCATGCATGCGAAGAGAGCGCTGGATGCCAGTAGCAGGTCAATCCTTGAGTACCCTTTATGGACGTGCAAGAAGAATGTGTAGTCCATTGCTCCCTTGTTGGATAGCCTCCAGATGTCGATGGTCTCTGTTTCCCTTAGAAATTCTGCCATCCCCAGCGCTTTGACGAAGTCTTCCCTTGTTGGGGCAGCGTTTTATCCAGATTCGGGTCCGGGGTTAAGTTAAAGTCTCCACCGATTAGTAGGCGGCCCTTGCAGAAGGCCGCAATGATTGGCAGGATATTGTGGAGAAAGTGGTTTTGCGCACTGTTCGGGCAGTAGATTACTGCTAGGGTGATGGGCAGTTCGACCATGAGACCTTTCAGTAGGAGATATTGGCCCTCTGGGTCTCGTTTGACTGTGACTTGAGTTAGTGGAGGCTGGAGACCGCTGGCGCGACCAGGAATGCCTTATGTAGAGGAGAGGCTCTCTCCGCTAGCTCCCCGCGTGCCTCGCCTTAGCACACTGTTGGGTGTTCCCCCGGTGGCGCCTGCACCCCACTGATTTCCAGTGTGTCGGCGGGTGCTGCCAGGCTTATCAGGTGCTTCTGGCCTGGTAGAGGATCAGTGGGGGCTTGAAGTGGGCTCTGAAATGGCTGGCAGTGTCTCCCGCGTGGGCCCAGGATCGGGTCAAACTTGCCACTGGGGGCCGCGTAGTGCCAGTCTCTGCAAAGCTTCCCAGAGTTTCTGCACTAGAGGTGGTGTTTATCCGGATTCTGGAGCGGGAGGCTTAGGCCCGGGCTGCCTCCAGCTTGGGTGGTGCTTGCCAGGGGGTGCGGGGGGTGCGTTTTCACCCACTCCCGCGTTGTAGTTTGATGTGCAGCGGGGGATGTGCTGGGTCTTCTTTGATTGTGGGTGTGGGCAGACACAGTCACAGCCTTTATGTACCGCTGCACAGCTCTTGGTTTCTGGCGTGGTGTTCAGTCGCCGCCTTGGTGCTTAGATCGAACACAGGGGTGAACGACCCGGCGGTAAGGGATGTGTACCTTCGCTGCTGGCTGTTCTGTGCTTCTGGCTGATGCCCCAAAGTTGTCAGTGGAGGAGAAGGACTGGGCAGCTCAGTCGGGCTCCTCTGCTTTCACTATACCACTCGGTCCGCAGGAGTGGATTTCGGGGAGATGTTCCTGACAGGCCGATAGTGCCCAAGTTTCCCCCCCGCTGCGGCCGCTGCAGTTGAGGTTGGAGCCTTATTGGGGGATTTTATGCTGAGTGCTGACTGGCAGGACTCGGCGGCGGGCAGGTGTAGTCGCCCTCACGGCCCCCGGATCGGGTACAGTTTGTCGTGTGGAGGGGCTGCGCTGATGTGATCAGGCCCTCTGCTGGTTGGTGAGGGGTGCAGTGTGTGTCCGGCCGTTCTCGACTCGGGACTGGGCGCATGCAGTAAATGTGCTTAACGGCTGCTGGGCTGCGTTCTGGTCACTGTGGTTGGGTTCCTCCCTGGTGTGCAGTGGGGGAGGGCGATTAGGTGGCCTGCTTTGTGACCCTTCCCCTCTGTCGGGTGACTCGCTGTCCGCTGCTTCGTGCTTCTCGGGGTCAGGAATGGTGGAGGAGGCGTGCATTGCTCGGGGGGGCGTTCCTGTCACCGTGGGACGGCTGCCCGTGATAACGAGCCTTGTGTTCTGCAGCTCAAGGGATTAGAGGTTCCCTTATTGCGGTGTGTCACCTCACCCGACACAGCGAGTGGTTGCGACGTTCCACTCCGCTGCTGCCAGATTACAGGGAGCGGGATGAGGAGGCTCCATGCGGGCGGGCTTTCGGCAATTCTTCTGCTGAGTGCAGGGGAGCGGTTCAGCCGCAGGAGGGGAGTGGAGTCAGCGCCAGATGGGGGTTGGAAGTCCCCCGCTGCGTTGCCCTCAGGTTACTAGGATCTGCTTGGGTGGCCGACGGGGGAGGCATCCGCCATTTTGCTGCTGCGTCCTTCACTGCTGCTCACCCAGATTCGGGCTGGGCAAACTCCTGGTTCCAGATGTCGTGGTGGGTCGGAGGTCGGTCAAAGTCTGCCGCAGCACTTCGGCTTTTGAACACGCTGAATGTGGATGTTAGAACTTCTAATTTCACCAGGGCATTATAGTTGGTTGCGTGGCACCAGCCGGGAGCTCTCACAGACGATCCGACTGCCATGGCTCCAAGCCACGCCCCTCTTCCTATCCATGTTTTTAAATAAGCTTTATTTTGCATTTTTGTATTCATCCAATTATCTTGGGTACGCAGACCCATCATTCAAAATATAGCAACAATTCCAATCCTAATACACCATCTCTTAATCAATTCATAACACATAAGTTATTTTATCTCAAAAGACACAATAGCCTTTCCTCACTTAATCATGCCAAAAGCAAGAGTTTCTTCTCTTCGCCCTCATTTTTAATGAAACTAATCCATAGCTCAACCATGATCCTTATAATATTGAAAATTATTCAATGACATTGGCCTAAAGTGTGGTTTCCTTCCTCATACAAATTAATGAAACGGGAGCCAAACCTCTAAATATTTTTAGTAGCTTCCAGTATGCATTGCTAATATCCATTCCATCACTAGCACTCCCGATATTTTTAGCAACCTTTGTGCAACAATCGGACCGTCTGGGCCAGCGTTTACCTGGCAGCATTCAAGAGATGTGATTAAATGTGCTTGCGCACCTCTTGCTGCATATAACCCCTATCAACCTGCACCCAGTATCACTACCACAAGGTCTAAGGGCAATTGTTCCCCCGTAATATCTTAAATTTATTCCAATATTTATTTCCAAAATGTTTGTGCTCGTGGGCCAGACCATCACATATGCCCCAGTTTACCAATATCGCCACATTCTCTCCCACACAGTGAGGAGGATTGTTATATTACTGATCCTCTGAGGAGTGAGATGCCATATAAAGCATATTGTATATGCTGCTTCCTTAATAGCTGGACATTTGGAGGCTTTATCTGCCCTTTCCCATATTTGGCCCTACTTTTCCTCCAAAATTGCCATGTCTAGGTCTCTTCCCCAATGTTCAATATACATCATCCTATCGTCCGGAGAAGCATTATCCAAATGTTTATAGAGCCCACAGATGCGTTTTGCATCCCTCCAGATGTTTTACTACCAGGCAGCCACACTTACCTATTTGTAATCCAGTGCCTAATTTGTGTATAGCGAAAAAGCATTTCTTTTCCCCCTACCTGAAATTTCTCTTTAAAGTCTTCAAAAGAGAGGAATCCCTTGTTTATACAGATCTGCTAATGTAATAGTGTCTCATCCTGCCGACCACTCAAAGTAATCCCTACTCATCCCTGGCCCAAAATCAGAGTTGTGACTGAGAGGATAAGGGCTCCAATCCTGGAATCGCCTTTTTTAATCTCAAAACCCTATTCCAGTATATCCATGAACATTTAGTTGATTCCAATAATGCACCTCCACTGTGTCTTGCTGCAACCCCTAAAAAAGGGAGTTTATCCAAAGGGATAGATGTCGCCCCTTGTTCCACATCACGCCATCTTTTGGGTCCGGGTTGCGACTTCCATTCCAACAGGGGTGTAATCTGTGCTGCCATTAAATATCTCCTGATATCTGGGATACCTAACCCACCTAAGAACAGATTTCTAGTAAGGATTTGTCTCGGAATTCAAGACCACTTCATATTCCAAATAAAAGAAAACACTTTGCTCTGTAATCTCTTGATCATGTTATGTTAGGGGGTCTTGTACCCCACACTGTTGCCACTTAAGTGGTCTCTTGGAACTACAATGGAAGGAGGGTTTGAGGGGGTTTGTTAGTGGGATTGAGGGGAAAGAGCAAGAGAGCTTTGATGTGCGTTTGGCAGCTTCAGTTCAGAGAAACCAGTCACTGAGCGTTGGTGTGTTTTCGGTTGGTAGCCGTCATGTGGTGTTGAGGTATGATTGTGCATGCTTTGGTTTAATGTTGGGTTTTGAGAAGTGTGTGTGGTTTGTGGTACAGTAGAGGTATTGTTGTGTTAGGTCAGAGTTTGAGGGTGAGTATGCAGAATGTTAATGCTATTAGGTGCAGCACAGTGCGCAGCTGGAATACTTATAAGCTTGAAACACATAAAAGATTTGTAGGAGTAAGGTAATTTTAATCGCTGCAATTCTGGCAAACCACAAAAGCCCCTGTTAGTCCCAACGTTTAAGATCATTGAGTAGCCTTTTCCAAAGGTAATTTTAATCGCTGCAATTCTGGCAAACCACAAAAGCCCCTGTTGGTCCCAACGTTTAAGATCATTGAGTAGCCTTTTCCAAAGAGTAGGGATATTAGCCTTGTATAGCTCCTTCTAAGATGCCATCAGCCTCACCCCTAAACAGTCTAACCCCTCCTGTTCCCACATTATAGGGCATATCCAATCCCATTTTTCAACATGTTCCGGATTTCCATTAAAGTTGAACACTTTATATTTCTTATAATTAATTAAAAAAACTTGAGACTTCCCCAAAATCCTGTAAAACCGTCATCACCTCTGGTAAGAATTTCCCTGTATCACCCATAAACAACAAAATATCTTACGCATAGTGAACTATATTATGTTGTTGCCCCCACCCATCACCCCCACAGTATCAATGTCTCATCTAACCTTGCAGGCAAACGGCTCCAATGCCATCACAAAAATCAACTGAGAAAAAGGACAACCCTGACGAGTGCCTCTAAATATATTAATAGGGTCCAATAACGTTCCATTCATATTGATTCTTGTAACCGGAATCTGAAAGTTCGACAAAATAATTTTTTTATAAAAATGGGTTGCAACCCAAATGCTTCCAGCATGTGCCACAGATAGGTCCATTCCTTGCTATCAAATGCCCTCCAAGCATCCAATGTCAGTTCCAACATTTCCTGTCCCGTTCGCTTCCCCCATTCAATCGGGATATAGCCCTCCTAATATTATTGTGGTATTCCATCCTGTGATAAAAACCAGTTTGGTCTAGATCAATTAATTTGGGTAACACCAACATCAATGTAGAGGATAAAATGTTGGTGTATATTTTAGCATCTCCATTGAGGAGAAATAGGATGGTAACTTTCACATTCCACTGGGTCTTTGCTAGGTTTGAGTAATAGTGTCATCGTCTAAATACCCATATCCTGTGACAACACCCCTTTTTCGTGGATTACGTTTAATAATTTTGCCAAAGGCTGCACTAACCATGCTTTGAATGTTTTATAATACCCATTCTCAAAACCGTACGGTCACAGGGCTTTATGCCAAGGTAACACATCAATAGCCAACCCAACTTCAGCAGGTGTTATGGGACTATCCAAAAGTGTTTGATCTTCCATTGACACCCTTGTTAGGCTTGACCTTTTTATACATTCTTTTTGTTGCGTCGAATCTCAATTCTCCCTTTCAATAAACATGTATAATGTGCATCAATTTCCATTGTGTCAGCCTCTTTTTTGTAAGCTTTATGCCCTTCCCATCTTTCAATTTTGCTATATAGTTCCTCAGTTTTTGTTTATGTAATATAGCCGCTAACAATCGATTCACCTTGTTACCTTTTATATAGTAAGACTGTTTAGCCTGTGACATCTTTTGGGCCGATTGATCCGCCATGTGAGCCTCCAACTGAGTACGAGCTTTCATCATTGTCCTTAGAGAAGCATTACTCTTGTGTGTGTGTTCCATCTCTTTCACCACCTGTTCAAACGCAATTAGCGTGAATTCCCTTGCCTTCAGAAAAGCTGCAGTTTTCCGGATAAATTCCCTCCTAAAGACAGCTTTTCCTGCACCCCAAATAATACTGTACCACATTTTCGTTAAAGAAATTATGAATCACTTCCTCCATATGAGCTCTTATTACTACATCCCTCAAAACCAAATCATTCAAGCACCTCCCCCGTCTCTTGGATTCAATAGACCTATTTATCTGTAACCTCACAGTGACCGGCGCATGATCTGAATGTTATCGAAGACATTCGAAGACCTGTATCTACCGAGAGCACTATTGGGGTCACGGTTGAGGAAACCATAACCATATCCATCCTGTGGTAGCACTCAGTGGACCTCTGAGAAGTGAGTATATAGTCTCTATCTTCCTTATTTGAAAAGCACCATGTCTCTATTAATCCCAGTTTTGCAGATTAGCCCAGCTAATTCTTGTCGAACATCTATTATCATTTGCCAATGGAGGGAGTGTCTTGTCCATATTGGGGTCCATCACACAATTAGTCTCCTCCTATTATAACATATCCATCACAGAGCCCGCCCCCACATACCCAAAGTCCCCTGAGGTATTGGTCCTGAAGATCATTAGGAGCATACAAAGACACCAGCTTCAAGACCTGCCCCCCTATGAACCTCTTGAGAATTAAATATCTACCCCATCCCTGCTGCAAACAAAATGGCAATCCCTCTCTTTTTAAACCCACTGGAAGCAAAATATTGAGTAGGGAACGCTTTATGTCTTAACATCCTTTCATCCTCTGGTAATAAATACATTTCCTGTAAGACACCAATAGAGGTTTTCAATTCTGATGGCCTCTACAGTATGGAACTCTACTTTGGAGGAGAATTCAGCACCCGAGCATTCAGCGTCATCAAACTCAAGTCAGCCATCCTCCTTTCTTAACCTTCTCCACAATTGTCTCAGTGATCTGATTAGCATGAATAACTTTTCCAATTCCCCTCCCCACCCATATTGCCATATCTAAAAACCACTAACAAACAAAGGGCCTGAAACAATATGGGTAACAGTCATAACACTGACCAGAATCAACTTTTCGCACTCCTCGGACCCTACCGTCATGCAGGCGTTTTGGGGTCAATTTCCAGAGCCCCATCCTGCTCCCAACTCCCATTAATTGCTTACATTCCCTTCAATACCTCACCCCCATTTCATACCCACACCAGCACCTCACCCCCTCCCAACCCCCTGCATTTACCCCCTACCCTGCACTGACAATGCTACACTCCACTAGTGGAGCCAAGCTTATTTCAGGTCACATTCTGCAGATGCTGATCTTTTCCCGTCCCTTACGATGTGGGTGGGCCCTCTTTCATCCTCTTTGAGAATCTCTTCTCTTCTTTCTTCAGTTCCTCTCTGGGGATAAGTCACAAGATGTAGTCCCTCCATCCTTCTCCAAGAGTTCTGAAACTCCCTCTTCTTTAGAGACAATGTAGGATTTTCCTTCAAATTTCGAAGATCAGCCTACAAGGGAGAAGGCCATCGGTATCTGACCTTTCTCTTTCTCAGAGCCAGCTTATCACCAACCTTAAACTCTTCCTTCTTTGTAAGTCGCTTGTGCCAGATCTTGAAACACTGAAATGGATGCATCTCTAAAGCGAATCACGTCAATCTTCTTGGCTGCCAGCATAATTTTGTCCTTGAGTTGAAAGAACTACACCCTCGTCAGCACATCTGGTATCAAATTTCTATTTTGTGGTACAATGAGTACACCCAGTGTGTTCTGTCCAATATTGTCTCTTCTGGGGCCTTCAAAATATGGCAAAATGGCGCTCTGGCATACACTTCCAATTCTTTATCGGCTATTTGCTTCAGAATACCCCGTAGCCTGATATTATTCTGCCCCATTCTATTCTCAGAATCGTCCAGTTTCGGCTTGAGATATTCCAATTGTTCCATACTGGACAACCTTTCAGATAGCTCGGCTTGCTCATGCACATGAACACATTGGGTGGTTTGAACCTCCTCCAATCTTCTTTCTGCTGCCCTTATGTGTTTATCCAGCTCTACTATGGACTTTGTTAGGTTGGCCGTACTATCTTTAATTTCTTTTTTAATTTCAGAAAGCGCAAGCTGTAAATCGGATTTCATAGTAGGAACGACTTCCATCATCACTCACTCTCGTGAGGAATTAACATGCACTGCCAGTAGCTGTTGATTTTTCTTAATGCTTTCCTGAGCTTGCATGATGCTCTTGATGTCTCCTGAAATAGATGCCTTAGGCTTTGCTGGTGTTGTCGCCATATTGCTTTCGCAAACCCACAGTCAGCCCCCCAGGCTCTCTGTGTCTCAGGGAACCCCTCCACTGCCCACTCCACTGTCCCCGGGCTAACCCCAGAGTCAAGCGGGGGTCTTGCATTGCTTCACCTACCTACTTTGGATGTAGGCCATGTGGAGGCAAGGCAGGAGGTATAATATCCCCCTCAAAATTACATTAAGCCATTACCAAATGCAACTGTGCCATAATTCTGTCCAAATGCCTGATGCTCCGCAAAGTCATTTTACAAGTGCCACCCTGCTGCTGTATCGTACTGGGTCCCTTCTCCACCACAGAACTCACGTGCCATTTAGGTGGAACCCACCACCAGCTATGCAGCCTTGAGTCAGTATCGGAATCCCTTCCAGGCCACCCTGTGCCTCTCCAGTTACAAGGCCGTGCCCCTCTGTAAACTCGCTGGTCACTCAAATTTATTGCAGCATGGTCTTGAGCACCTCTGGCTAACCCGCACATCTGTGTCCCTCTTCTGCTGTATTACGTGCATGCTGCTCGGCAAAGCCGCTCCAATGACCCTTGCCCTTTAATCTCAGGTCCACTCCGATCCACCATGAAGCATCAAACCGACAACGGGAGGCTGTATGCTGCTTTCTCACTGTGCCATCTTCCCCTCGCTGGTCTGAATTGAAACAGCTACAGACTCCTCATATTCCTTCACATATTCTTCAACACTTGGACGCTCTTTTCCTCCAAGGCGGGCTACCTCGGATCAACCACGGGAGAGCCGCTGGGGTCGCTGCCGAAATTGGACATAACATACCATTAAAGGGCAGTGGGAGCTCCCAACAGGCCTGGGCTCACGGAGCTCACAAACGGCAGCGCCATGCTTCCCTGGTTGGCCACACCTGATTTTTCTGTCCATTTTAAAGACATCCTGTTCAGTTCTTCAATGGTAAAATTTTCATGAAACACTAACTGCAACTGGCAACAATGTGTATATTTGTCCATTAAATGTTCCTGGAAGGTAACTATTGCTGAAATTATACACAGAAAGGGATTTTTTGCTTTCACACTGCACACCTAATCAAGTGGAGCCCAGTGACATGACTAACAAGACTGCACTACTTATATTAACTACTTGCTTTCTGCACGATTTTCAAGTAATTCAAAGCCTCAGAAGAAGAGCCTTACAGCTCGAAACACGTGTCAAGACTGCTTTGTACTTAAACTGTGTAAACTTTACAGTGATTTTGTTGATTTGGCAGGGAACCCACAACTTGCCTTTACCTCCAGCCCATCAACAACTAATTGTTTTTTGGATTTAGCGCTGGCTCTTATTTAGCCTCCTCTCCTTAACTATTGCTGAAATTATCATTGAGTCTTAAAACTATTTGCTAAAGTTTACTGTCGCACCTTAATGTGTTGTTCTGGGCAACTTTCCATTAATACGGTCATAAAGCCCTAGGAGGTTGAAATTAATGGTAAGTTGTATTTTAGGCCTAGCGATTGTGAATCAATGTTTCTCCAGCATGGTGTCTGGCATGGATTCACATGCTCATGAATATTCCCCGTCGTCAGGCCGGGAATCCTCGGTAAATAAAAAATCAGTTTTTCATTTATGAACTGTCCTTCTCCTAACAACCAATCACTGAGCTCTGGGTCATACTGCTCTCAACCTAAGCCCCTCCTCTGGCAGCCATCTTCAGATTTTTACCGCACGTTCTAGTGTTGGGAGTTCTCGTGTTCAGCTCTCGAGCTTTTACTGCATTTTTCGCTTTTTGGAAGAGTTTTGCTCTTTTCAGACAATCGAACCTTGTGCTCCATTGACCAACCTATCAATTAACAGGGACCCGTTTTTGGATTCTTCAGCACCTCTCAATGGCAAATTTCATCGAGTTTCTTGGTGGTGGATTCCAGAAGATTCTTTCAGGCCTACGCCGCGTGGAACATGTCGGAGGAGAGGAAGGATTCGGCTCCCCTGTTCAAGATCTGCGCCAGCTGCGGCTCACGGAATGTCTTTTCGGACGACAACCATTCCGAATGCCTTTACTGCCTGTACCCGAAGCACAAGGAGGAAGATTGTGCGTTTTGCCAGGAGATGTCCCTGCGCATGATGAAGGATCGGCACAGGCGGCTGAATGAGTGGCTACAGGCCAAGGCCTCTGCTCTGGATGGGTCCCAGCAACATGCCTCTCCCAGTTCCAAGAAGGCTGAGCAGGCTTCTAAGACCTTTGAGGGCAGCCCTCGCGCAGGGGTCCAACAGAAGGCTAAGCACTGCAAGTCCACTGCCACCGGGAGCACGGTTGCGACGGGCTCCTCGGCGACCAGGGCGCGTTCGATGTCTCCAGCCTCTGTCACCAGTCAACGCTCAGGATCTTCGGCCAAGATGAAGTCGGACCGTCCAGGCAAGCTCAAGGAGAGGCCCAAGTCCGTTCTACCAGAGAAGTCTCAGGGGGAGCTGGCTCGAACCCTCCCCCTAAGGAGAAGGCCAAGCAGGACAAGGGTCCGGCCTTGACCGTGAAGGCTTAGCCTTCCATCGAGGGGGTGGCGGCGTCTCTCGTGAAGGCCGCCGAGTCTGTCTTGCAGGACGCAACCCAGAAGGCCAGGGTGTCCCTTCCTCCCAGGAGGGAGGTTGCGTTCCGGCACATTGAGAAGACCCCGGAGAAGAGGATCCCCGTCATCTCTGATACCTTCACCATTGGATGCAAAAAAGGGGTGGGCGGGTGCAGTGGCCCGCCAGGGAACGGATATCTCCTCTGAGGAGGAGCTCGCCTGTCTACAAACCATCCAGGAGGAGGGTAACGTAGGGCACAGGCCCTGTGACGAGCGCGCCAAGGAAGGTGACGACGGCGAAGACACCGTCGAGGAAGAGCAGCAGGGCGACAGGGGCCTGGGCTCACAGCCGGTGCCCCAGCAGCCTATTCTGCCTATACCTCAGCTGCCACCCGCGCCTCAGGTACCCCTAAAGACCTTTCGGTGGACATCCTCTCGCACTGCATACGTTGGTCTCTGAGATTCAGACAAGAATGCCTGTTGCGCCGGACGACACCCCCCCTCCACCTGCGGCACCTGCACCGGACGACCCCCCCCCCCCGCGGGGGAACCCCCGGCCAAGAGGAAGAGAGTACACCCTCCACCTCCTCGCTCCCCTTCGCCCCCATCACCCCACACACCCACCATCCCCTGAGGGATGAGACGGTCCAGACACAGCGAGGATGGGCACGGACGACAATGGCAGGTTAGGGGACCTACCGTCTCTGCCGCCCAGATAGTCACCGCCGGGCGAGATTGGCTTGTTCCACTCTGATCTCAGAGCGTCGGAACTTTATCAGCTCGCTCTGCTGGAGAAAAAGGAGGGCTTCCTATATCAGCTCAGAGAGTGGCGAAGAGGAAGACCATCCTCTCAGTCCCGCTCCTGGATGACATTTGGAACAAAGGTTTGTCTCTCATGAAGAACCCTTCCATGGCCCTGGCGAAGAGGGATCGCCTTGAGAAAAAGTACAGGGTGCCAGACTCCACGCCCAAGTGCCTACAGGCCCAGCCTTCTCCGGCCTCAGTGGTGTCTGCGTCAGCCAGGAAGAAGTCCTCGGGTGGTTTGGCCTCGGCGGCCTCCACCCAAACAGACAACTAAGGCAAGAAGTTAGATGCCATGGGATGATGGGTCATCTATTCTGCTGCGACTACCATCAAGGCCGCCAACGCCCTCGCCATCGTGGCTCGTTATGACCAGGAGTTGTGGTTCAAGATCGGTCCCATCCTGGACTTCCTCCCCGACGACAAGAGGTAGGAAGTGCTAGAGATCCTACAAGGTGGTTAGGTGGCGTCAGACCATGCCATCACGGTGGCCACAGACATCGCCGATGCAGGGTTCTGCCAAATGGGCTACGGCGTTTGCCTTTGTCGTTAGGCTGTCTCAAGGCCACGACCTTTCGGCAGGAAGGTCAGTCAAAGGTGCTGGGCAATTTGTTCGGGAAGGCTGTGGATGAGCCTCTCCAAGCCATAAAGACGAACACGGAGATGGCGCGTGCTTAGGGCACTCTTCAGCAATGGAAGCCGTCCTTTTGGACCTCAGGGGGAAGGTCCTCATGATCCTCCAAGGGTTTCCTCTTCTTACCACCATGCCCTCCCGTTCTTCGACCCAGGAGACCAACAGGGGCCGCTCCAAGGCATTCGGAGGAGGAAGTCACCGGTGCCAAGGTCCGCAGGACGGTCCTTCAACATCCAAGCAGGATTGAACCGGCTGTGGCGTCGTACCCCCACCCGAGCACCCCTGTGGGAGGCCGGCAGGCCAACTTAGTCAGCGTGTGGAAGACCATCTCCATCGACCGTTGGGTGTTGGATGCTCTCGCCCACGGACCCACCCTGTAATTTCACCAGAAGTGTCCCCAAATACCCCAAATACCACCAGTCCCCCGGCAGGCGAACCACATCGCTAAGCTGCTGCTGGAGGTTCGGGCCATGTTGGGGAAAGGCGCAATAGAGCTTGTGCCTAAGAGGCTCCGAAGTGTACTCAAGGTACTTCCTCATCAAAAAGAAGACCGGGGGCCTGGTAGCCCATCCTCGACCTTCGTCGACTAAACAAATACATCAAGTCCCAAAAATTCTGCATGGTCACTCTTCAGCACGTTCAGAGTGCTGGAAGAGGGGGACTTCCTGTCGCCGCTGGACTTAGAGGATGCATACTTCCACACCCCTATCCACAAGGGGCACTGCAAGTTCCTGCGTTTCGTGGTTCAAGGGAAGCTCTACCAATTCAAGGCCCTTCCCTTCGGATTGAAGTCGGCACCAAGAGTCTTCACCAAGTGCCTGGCGCCAGTAGCGGCGCAGCTGCGACTACAGGGATTCATGTATACCCTTATCTGGACCACTGGCTCATCCGGGCCAGCTCGAAGGAGAACTCTGTCGACCACATGGCAAGGACCGTTTGCCTACTGACGGATCTGGGGTTCTCGGTAAACTTTGCAAAGTCCTGCTTGACTCCATCGCAGGGCGCCCTGTTTCTGGGAGCCTGACTCAACACAGTGTCGTGCCTGGCATCTCTGTCAGAGGAGAGGATAGCTGCCATCTTGGGCAAGGTGCAATGGCAGTTGGCCGTGAAGATCGCCAAGGTGAGGTCCATCAAGTCTCTGCTCAGCATGGTGTCATCCTGCATCTACCTCATTCGGCTGTGCATTCTATGGATGCGTCCCCTACAGGAGTTCCTCGATGCCCGTTGGATACAAGTGTTGGGAAGCTTCGAGGACAGGATCACACTCGAAGAGAGCTTCCGTTGAGCGATACAGTGGTGGGGAGTTTGCGCTCATCTGTCCGGAGGCACAGATTTCCAGACCCCACCGGACCAGGAGACGGTCACGACGGACGCCTCCCTGGAAGGATGGGGAGCTCACACCGGAAGTCTTCACGCAAGAGGCCTGTGGCTACCGGAGGAGAAAACGTTGCACATTGTGTTGGAGCTGCGGGCAGTGTTTTGGGCCCTCAAGCCTTTTCTTCCGTCGCTCAAGGGCAAGGTGGTGCGGATCTTCACAGACCACACCACCACGATGTTCTACTTCAGGAAGCAGGGGGCCACCAGATCCCTGACGCTCTCCAAGGAAGCGCAGGATCTGAGGCACTGGGCCGTCACCCAGGGGATGCTCCTCATCCAGTTTCATCTAGCAGGAGTGAAGAAGACCGTCATCGCCTCTCTCAGCAGGGAGCTGCGCTCGTGCCACGAGTGGGAACTTTAGCAGAACCAAGTGGATCTCCTGTTCCGCAAATGGGGCAGTCCCCAGATCAATTTATTTGCGACGAACACCAAGTGCCGGAGGTTCGCCAGTAGGTTTCCCCAGCCGGGGAGAATGGGGGACACCACCTCATTCCCCTGGGATGGCCTGTATCTGTATGTGTTCCCTCTATTGCCATTGCTTCTTCGACTAGTCAATCAACTCAGACGGTCCTGGTGCAGGATGATCCTTGTTGCACCGGCGTGGCCGAGGCAGATCTGGTACCTGGACCTTCTCGATATGTTAGCGTCTCCTCCAGTCAAGCTTCCGGCGGTATTAGATCTTCTCGCCAGGACGGAAGCGTGATTCTGCACCACGAACCAGGATC
Source organism: Ambystoma mexicanum (assembly GCF_040938575.1). Classification (NCBI taxonomy): domain Eukaryota; kingdom Metazoa; phylum Chordata; class Amphibia; order Caudata; family Ambystomatidae; genus Ambystoma; species Ambystoma mexicanum. The sequence goes on along the minus strand of NC_090931.1, from coordinate 900,166,662 downwards.
ACTGAACTTGAAGGACTGGCTCCTGCAGCGTTAGAATTTGGGGGTTACGATCTCCCAGCGGATTGCAAGGAGATACTTGCCAAGGCCAGGGCTTCGTCTACTCTTAAATGCTATGGACATAAATGGAAGAGGTTCCCCGTTTGGTGCTGTACACAGAAGATCAACCCTCTACGAGTCACTGCTCTTGAAGTGCTTCTGTATTTGCTGTTGGAGGCACGGGCCAGTCCTGCTTTGGCCAACATCAAGGTTAATTTGATGGCACTCTCCCGCTCCACCAGATCCCCTGGACGATCATCCTTATGGTTGCATCGATTGGTCAAGGAGTTTGTCAACTGACTATTTTGCTCGTTCCCGCTGGTGAAGGCTCCGGCCCTGGCGTGGGAGCTCAATGTGGTGCTTACTAGGCTCATGGGTCCTCGGTTCAAGCCTATGCATTCGGCGCCACTGAAGTTTGTCATGGAAAACTGCTTTTCTTGTGGCCATCACCTCGGTATGACAGGTGTGAGAGATCCAGGCCCCCTCTTGGGTGGTGCTGCAGATGCACTCCTCCTCCATGCCCAAGGTACTGTCGGACTTTCATCTAAATGAGCCCTTGGTGTTACCTGTATTCTTTCCGACGCCTTTGTCGCCGGCTGAGAGGACTTTGCACTCGCTGGATGTGGCTAGAGCACTGAAGTTCTGCGTGGCCCGCACAAAGAGTTTCCGGAGGTCATTGCAACTTTTTGTGAACTTTGGTCCTGCAAACCATGGGAAGGCCCTCTACAAGGCTTCCATTTCCAGGTTGGCTCTCCGGCTGCATCTCCCACTGTCACCGGTTGGTAAACCGGCTGTTGCCTGGCCATCCGAGAGCCCATTCGACCAGAGCGATCGCTGCGACTACAGCGTTCCTGTCTGGTGTGCCCCTGCTGGACATCTGCAGGGCTGCTACGTGGAGGTTGACGCACACCTTCACGAGATTCTACTGCGTCAACAGGGATTTCAAGTAGGAGTCCAGAGTCGGCCAAGCAGGGCTGCACAACCTGTTCGCTTGAAGGTGAGTCTGGTGAGGAGATAAGAGATGTGGTTGTGCATGTGTGTACTGCTATGTATTTTTAATTCATGAGCACGTGAATCCATGCCAGACCCCATGTTGGAGAAGGAACAAATTACTTACCTGTAACTGTTGTTCTCCAGCACGGGTCTGGCATGGATTCACATGTGGACCCTCCCGCCTACCCCTCTGTGGCTCTTCTCTTGGTCCTACTGCCACTTAACGTGCTACCAAATCTGAAGATGGCTGCCAGAGGAGGGGCTTAGGTAGAAGGCAGTCATTGGCTGGGGGCAGTATGACCCAGAGCCCAGTGATTGGTTGTTAGGAGAAAGACAGTTCAGAAATTAAACTGATACTGATTTTTTTCTTTACCGAGGATTCCCGGCCTGACGACGGGGAATATTCATGAGCATATGAATCCAAGTCAGACCCATGCTGGAGAACAACAGTTACAGGTAAGTAACTTGTTCCTTACCTTTTAATCTAATACCTTGCCATGTTGCAGCTGCTTGCCAGCAAGCCTAGAGCAGTTCACATCTACTAGTGTTGGGATGTGTCTTTAGTACACTGCGCTTAGTTGTGCATGCTACTAGTGACTTACTTTCTTTTTAATTTGTATAGTAGCCCCTCACCCCGGTTATTTTATGTTAAGTGCTGACCCTTGCAAAGGACCCACAAATAAACATTAGTGTTAGAGTACTTGTATAAGCATTCCTCTTTTTAGAAATATAATTGGTATTTGTTTAATACTGTTTATTATCCCCTAAAGTATGTATTTGACCTGATAGTTTTATGTGTGTGACTTTAAAGTATATATTTTTCGGTGCATCATTGTAGTGTATTTTCTAGATTTGTGTGTGGACTAATTGTACCTCTGTGGACCTACTTACCCCTATGTGAGAGTTAACCCTTGTTGCTCTGATCACGCTACCCACATTTGGGTACAAATATATTAAAAGGTTAAGTAAAAGAAATATGTACACACATGAAGGCAGATTGGTGTCCAAACTTCAGACACACGCACACTGCACTTCAGAATTCACAGTTCAGTATGTACTAATACTATAATGTTAACTTTAAGTGGGTGATAAGATGTCAAACAGTATAAGATAGGCCTTCTAACGATAAAAGACAAAACCAACACTCAAATGCCATGCTTAGCAAGTCCAAGACCTGTCATAGCAATGATGCTCCTTGTCAGTAGTATTTTAGTCTGTATAATGTATTCTTAACAAAACAAAGTTTGGTTCCTGTGAAGGGAAGGGGCACCACCTATCCTAGTCGTCCAGTGAGATCCCACACAGGACGCCCTGCTTCTGGTTCCAACAACTAAAGCCAATCTCAGAGAACAGCATGAAAGAACATTACAACCATTAGTATGAATGGAAAATAGGGACTAGGGGTGGCCTCTGAACATGTATTCATCCCAGTCTCTCCAAACCAGACCAATAGAAACAACGACCCCAGGTAAATTAGGGATTTTGGAGACTACTGCTCTAACCAGCTGTTCCAAAGTTTTAGATCAAGGGATTACATGTGCAGAGAATTCTTCTGGCAATTTGGCAGTTCGTCTCTCTCAGCAACCTTGAGGAAATGGATCAGCACCTGGCTGAACATGGTTGAAGCTGAAGGAAGCCCTCTGTGATGACACCCACAATGTTGGACTCCTTAAACAAAACAAGCAGCTGAACTGATCCCTTTCCTCTGTGTTCCCTATCGCAGGCTAAGAGACAAGGGGATGGAGAACAACCTGAGACAAGGGGATGGGGAACAACCTATCACACATTAGGGTATTAAAGTCACTCGGGAACACTATAAATGAGCTTCACGCTTAGCAGTAGGGGAAACAAACTTGTTTTGAGTCTAGGAGGTGTGAGAACCCAGAGGGTGTCTCAACTGCTAGTCCTCGGGGATCGCTCTTTCAGGTGGCCAGGGCACAGCCATCGCCTTTGGATCCAGACCCTGGGGGTGACCAGTGCGGAAGGATCACCTGGGTGAGGGGTCTTCGGGGGGTGGGGGTCAGATAGCCAATGATGCAACGTGGTATGCCCCCTTATTTTGTTTATCCAACCGATCCTGTGTTTTAGGATGCTCCGAGGTCCCAACCCTCCACCCCTTTTTACTCAAACACTGGGCCAAGGAAGAGGGTGACTGAGTGTAACAAAATTAACTTTCACACATCATACTGGACATGTCCTGCTAATCGAGTCATGGAAAGCCAGGCACTTGATTCTAAGTGCATACATCTGATACCAATTAACTCTCCCCACACGAATAAAAGGCAGAACCCAAAGACATACTCTGAGCAAGGCGGAACACGAGTACGAGTAGGGCTTCCGGGATGAAGGCAAACCTACTGGAGCGACAGCAGCGGGTCAAATACCTACTGGAGGTTGTTGCCTCCAGCAGGCCACGAAAGACACTTGGAGGAGGCTAGATCTCAAAGACGCCAGTGACCCTGTCGGGTGAACAGCAGAGTTGGAGAGACGAGGCCAAGCCTGTGGCACTAACCTTGACTCGCGAATTGGGAATCGCAAAACCAAGAAAAAGACACACACAGCTGGTGAGTTGGCAAGTGACCTGTGTGTGTTTAAAGTTGGAAATAGCAACAAGTGAAGGCTGCATGCTTGTGAGTGAGACGCGAGGAAAGGCAGAATTCTGAATGAGCTTTGAAGTAAAAGACAACTGGAAAATCAGCGATACTAAGTAACTGGATGGTCTGGCAAAAGGAAATAGTCCACTCAAAGGTATCTGTGAAAAGCACATTGTTCGAAGCGATAAAGCGAAGGAACACCAAAAGTGAAATAAAGAGGTTTAACTCCTACCTAGAGAAGAGGAGAGTGAAAGTTGAGCTGTACATTTTGAGTCGAAGTGGTCCTGCAGTGGTCTGAAAAGTAAACCACGCACATTCGAAAGTATTAGACATGATGTGACTCTGAAAGGACCCTCGCTACGCTAACGCATCTTCATTAGCCTTCACAGTTGTGCTTGCTGTTCCACTTGGACCTGGTGTAACCCCATTCAGTGCAACCACTAGTACTGGCAATTGTTTCAGCGTATCTGCACTAATGTTAAGCTGCGGCACTGTTTGTAGAGACACTTCTTTTTTACTTTCAATTATAGGAGGCGTTTCTAGGAATTCCTCTGCATCTTTTACATTCCTGAAAATAAATGGGACGAGACCGAGTGCTATAAAGTTTTCCCTCTGTTCTCAAACCATCTTCATGATTATCATAGACTGGAAACCACATAACATACGATGGTTATTCTTAATGAGGGAATCGCTTGAAAGGTTTTCAACATAAATGTTCTATTCAAGCTAGTTCTACCATTCATTTGCACATTGCTTTCCCATCCCATAATAACCGGCATTCCTGAAACCAATTTCTCCTCATAGGTCACTTTATTCGTACCTGACTCCAATTTACTTTCCTCTTTATACACTTCTTGTTCTACTTCCTCCTCATCCTCATTTGGTGCAGGATTGGGATTTATCATATCATTGGAGGGTTGCTTCATTGACTTGTTTTTCAGTCTAATCCCTATCTCTGGGATACCACCTCTTCTCCATCCACAGAACCCATCTTTTCTTCCCCTCCTTGGTTATCTCTACCAACCATTCCTAACATCCCAGGTTCATCCATCAGCTCATTCTTGCCAAAATTCTTGCTACAAGGAGTGGTGTTCTTAAATGGTCTTTTAGTTTTTTTCTCAGTTTTTTGTTTTGTTTACTGGGTAGAATTGCGATAAAGCAGTTTGCACACCCGCAGTACCAATACCAACAGGTACAAGCTGTCCCTTTCTTTGAGGCTGGGGATTACATTCATTACCAAGACTCTCCCCAACATGAACAGATCCTACATTCAGGTGTTTAGTCTTGTGTACAATTTTACGGAGGCTGGGGAATTTTTTCACAACCCTCTGAGATGAGGTCCAAATGAACCTTGGACTCCTCATCCAGTTGGTGGAGATCAATACCATTCTCCTCATCGTGGTTATTTGCCACTGCTTTCGGTGCGTTCGCAGGTACAACCTCAAAGATATTTTTTAATTTTGCGTTTCATTTTTTTTCTCACATTTCTAGACTTGTTATTCTTCGCCTCTCTTTTCTGTGCACTAGCTATAGTTCTTCTTTCTCTCCTTGTTAACACCACACTCCGCTTTTCACACTTACTTTCAGGATCAGAACCAATCGTGCTTCGACACATACCTTCCTTTTGATCATCAGACAGGTCAATCAAATCTAGAAGCACTGAAGGACTATCAGATTCTTCTCTCTCTGGCATTAATTCCTGCTTCGGTGAATGTGGGCACTCAATCCCGTCCTTACTTTCCCCCAAAATGGATTTCTTAACTACCTCAATATCTAATTGTATCTGTTGAATAGCACTGCCCAAAGCTCCTATTGATTCTAGAGCCTGATTATTAAATTGCATGTCATGTTCAAGTGACTGCCTATTGGTACGGCCGCCATTTCAGCAAATGATTTTATTTCTACGTTTACCATTCTTTAATCTCCAGGGGTCTGTGTAGAGCTGTCCTTAAGGGATACTCCCATTTTGTTGCCCACTATTAAAGTAGACACAGCATCACAAGTAAATAGAAGACCCTCTACTTTGTTGATCTTGCATAGCAGTTGGGTCATATTTGCTCTTAAGTCAGTTAATTCAAAATGAGTTCGTTCTTGGCCCTTATCGAGCAAGTCAAGGATCCTGGTTAGAACTGGAAAATCCACACCAAAACCGGGGGCATCCCGGGCATGTAAATCCAACTCCTCATTCTGCCTAGCATCTTCTCGCACTTCCACTATGGGGCGGCTACCTAAATTTTGTGCAAATAGGTCAATCTGTTCAATAGGATTCATAAAGGGATTATTAGTTGTTGGAGGAAGGGTAGAATTAGCCAACAACTTCTTTTCGTACCTATATCCTTTTTTGTTTTTATCATTGCATACCACATCCTCGGTCATATCTCCTGAAAAGGAATGAAAACTACGGTTATATTGAGCCGGTAGACTAAACATATGGACATCCTCTCTTCCAAACGCTCTTTTAGAGACTGGTGTGGAGGGCCCCAAAGAAAATCTCATTCTCTTACCCACTTCAGTCTCTATTGTGGGACCTAGAATAGAACAATCATTCAAACCACCCATCGCACTTTTAGTAAAGTCCTCAGGGTCTAGCTTTTTCCTCATCCATTCATCGATCTCAACCTCTGTTTGGTTCAGACTAGCTGGCATAGTGAAATCATTAACTTCTTTGACATTGTATTTAATGGGTGAGGATGCAAGAGTAATGGACCCCCTTCCATTTTGCTGTTCGATCTTAGTAGCATCCAAAATTACCTCATCTTCGTCATTTATACTCTGTAACAGGGGTATATTGACAAGACTATGTTCACTACATTCAAAATTAACAACCTCATCATGTGAGGCGCTTTGATTCGCTAAATCCTCATTAAGGGATCTTTCTTTTAACAGCTCAATGGACGCTGCAACTGGACTTGGCACCCCTGTAAGCTTCCTACCACTTCTGAGTCCATTAACCATGGTACCTGGACTCACCACGAGGACTTAATACAGTTATACACAGGTTAGCAACCTTATCAAGTTTCAGGGACAGTTCCAGCAATTATGTTTCCACAGGGAGATTAGTCAAGTAAGTAGAATTAGTGGGCAAAGCCAACCATAATAGCATCAACACAAAATGCAAACAATATGCAGCTAAGCAGCAACTTGCACCCCCGCCAAACAGCCTAACAGCCACTTGCTATGGCACTTCCGATGCGCGCCCCTCACTAGATATAGACAGCAAGGAGCGGACAGAGCGTGGAAGTGCGTGGGGGCGGGGCGCCAAGTTGGAAAGCTGCAGTGGAAAAGAGAACAGACCCAATCAGTAACTAGGGCAATCCACAACTTAAACAGCGAACCGCGGTAGCAAAGTAGCAAAGTCCAAAGATTAATCCTTTACTTGGGTAACGTAGTCCTTGTTGGAACGTTGTGACGGCAAGAAAACCTCCTCTTGCAGACGGCGACTCCTCTCTCAAACACAGATGGGAGGCAGATGGAAGGCACCCAAGCACACTTAAATGCAGTCCGGTCACAGCCTAACAACCACTTAATATGGCACTTCTTTTTCAGTAGGACAGGAGGTATTAGTCCTCTTACCTACCTCTGCAAAATAAACTTGTCTCAAAGTGGCATGGGCCATATGAGGTGCTAGAGCAAACGGGAACCTGTACCTATAAGAAGGCCCAACCATATAGAAAGCAAAAGACTCCTCTTTACCACTCAAATCTCCTAAAGGAGTGCAAAGAAAATCCTTCCACTACCACCTCCTCGATATTGTCTTGTTTGGTACTGGAGGAGATGGACAACTCTGAGCTTGTTCCCTAAGAACTATCTAGACAAAAACAAGAAGATTTGAACAACCTTATTACGGCATTCCCCAATGTATTCTGCGAGAAACCAGGGAGAGTACATGGTACTTACCAGTATATCAGAACTCTAAAGGGAAAAGTGGTTTATTTGAAACCATATAGACTCCCAGAAGCACGAAAACAAATAGTGGTTGAGGAAGTGAAAAAAAGGTTGAAGGCAAACATCATGGAGCCCTCTTCAAGTCCATAGTCCTCTCCTATTCTGTTGGTAACTAACCCGATTATTCTTGGGGGTTTTGCATAGACTTCTGGCAGGTTAACGCGATCTCCGTCTTCGATTCCTATCCTATGCCACGCATCGATGAATTAATAGATAAACTTGGAAATGGCACATTCCTATAAACCCTAGATTTAACCAAGAGATGTTGGCAGGTTCCAGTATATGGACCTGATCAGGAAAAGACAGCTTTCTCGCCATCCCTGGGACTATTCCAGTTCAAAGTCCTCCCTTGTGGCCTTTATGGGGCCCCAGCCACTTTCCAACGACTTATGTACAGGATATTACAGCCAAACTCCGATTTATGTGGGTCCTATATTGACATCATAGTCATTTATAGTAGAACTTGGGAAGACCATCTTTTTCATCTTTGTTAGGCAGAAACCTGTGCAGTTCTCTTAGGGACCACTGCAAAAAGTTTAAGACTGCAGGTGTTAGCCGTAAACCCAATTGGTAGCAGTCTGTACCACCCAGATTTACCTGGTAGCTGTGGCTGAGCAGCCAGACTTCTCTCAAGAAGAGTTATGCAGTATATAGAGTATACACATTAGGTGCAAAAATACAGTAGCACAAGCAAACACTGACCAGAGCTTAGGTATAAAAGTATATAATTATTTATTTAAAAACACACTTGTAAAAATACACTGGCACTAATATGTCAAGCAAGTTCAAACAGTCACTAGAAATATATACACCTCCCTGATTAATTATTTGACAAGTCTTAGGAAAAGAATACCACTTATTATCAACACAGAGGTGAGTGCTTAACCAAGATGGCACTCCAATAATTATTTAAAAAGGGAGAGAAAAGGCAGAAATAGGAAAACGCACAATACCAACACTTTTAAAGAACCACAGCAAGTCAAGAAAGGCAGGGTCTACTGTAGAGCAAAAAGTTCATAGGCCAGGCCCACTCTTGGAGAGAGCAAGGCAGAATGTGCCCAAGATCACACAGTTGAAGTACACTTTAAAAGTCTTTGCAGATAGTTCAAAAAGGAGTTAGATCAGTTCAGAAAAGTTAGTTAACAGGTCCGAGGTCACCCCAGGATAGAGAGTCAAGGATTTACGGGACACCCTGGACCGTCTGTTGCAAGGGAGACCAGGCGGGACACAGTACCTGAAATGGTGAGAAAGCTCCAGCGGGGGCTGTTGTTCCTGGCAGCGGATGCAATTCGGTGCTTCGTCCAGGGGAAGAGAAGATCTCGACGTGGAGGAAAGCTGGAGGTCATTGCACTGCCAGGGAAGAAACCAGCCGCAGAGTTTCCCGGTTAAAAGGTACTAGCCTTTTATTCGCGGTAGTGGTGAAGCGTGGCTATCCAGCCGCCAGGGTGCTTGGCACGGGCGATTCGACCAAGAGACGATCCAGGAAGGTGAAAAAAGGCGAACTGGTTAACCCCACCAGCTCAAAGGAAGAAGACTCTCCTGGAAGAAGATCTTCTCTGTCGTTCAGCAGGGCTCCACCGGTGGTGTCGTCTTTGCAGGTCGGCTCAGCTTCTCCCTCTTTGGATTCTTTAGGTCCTGTGGCGACTTCTGAAGTTCCAGTCCCCAAAGCCCTGCTTTTATGCAGAAAACCCCCATTCATAAGTCCTAGCTGTCACTCAAACATGCTAAGTGGTGAGCCGGGCGGCTCACCACTGGGCCAATCCCACAAGAGTGCGACTTGAGTTGCAGAGGCAACTCAGTGCAGGGTGCCTATTCCCCCCTCCCGCACATCCTGTACACCCAGACAGAGTGGCACCACTTTTGGAGGCTTCTGTGCAGAAGTCCGCCAAAAGTGGAAAAAAGGGCTTGGGTTGGAGTTACAGAGGCGCACACAAACGCCATTTTAAAACCGAGTCCTGGCAAAAAGACCCAACCGGGGAATAAATATTAAATAAATAACCCAGTGGTATCTTTAACATTGCACCAAAAAAGTGGTGCGTTTAAAAATGAATGGGAAAATCCCATAGGAAATATTCCGGTGGAATATTTTGCTTGGTATCCACGGTCACCAGCCAGAAACTCGACAAAGGGGGACTGGACAGTGCCCCCTTGGAAAACAGACCCAGGGGCAATCTAATTACCCCTACCAGTACTTCCACAATATGATGGTTTGTACTGGTTCTGTTCACAATTTGAGACTAGTAAAGCCAATGGTGACTTTACATGCCCTGGGAGACAGTAGTCAGTCCCAGGGTCTGGAGTCTATGTTTGGGGGTCACTATGACAGCCCTGTGTTACTGCACTGAGGGTGCTGTGTAACACACATACCAAAAATACATGAAGCCCTATGGAGTAAAAGACCCCATAGCCCATAAAACACATTCACAGTCAAAGGACATTCTCAAATCATGCCTAAGAGTGGGAGAAAAAAAGTATCACTCTTAGCAGGAGAAAAAAATAAACCCCAAAAATCCAGCAAAGCTGCTGGGGGGACGCAATAGGTTTGGGAAATTAGCCTATACAGAGAATTCTCCCTAACAATCTTTCTACTATTATGAGGACCCTCAGAGAGGCCGGTTTAACTGCTAATCCATCCAAATGCAAGCTGGCTCAATCGGCATGAAATACCTAGACTTCTTTGTAGGGAATGGCAGTGTCCAGCCCCAGCAAGAAAAAATGAAAAACGTCCTAGATGCCCCCACGCCCAAGACACAAGAGCGATCTCGGGCCATTGGTTATTAATGTAGATTTATCCCCAATTTCTCAGCTAGAACGGCCAGGTTAATAGACAAAGGAATGCTGAACCTCAGAAGATTCATTGGACTGATGAGGATGATGCATGTTACAACAACCTAAAACAAGCCTTGTCAGAACCCAATCCTAATAGTAGACTTTTCAAAATAATTTGTGTTACAAACGGATGCCTCTCTCAAAGGGTTGGGAGCAGTTCTATCACAAATATACGATGGATTAGAACATCCCATCCTCTTCACTAGTCATAAACTCTTCCCACATGAGAAGAAATACTCTGTGTTGGAATTAGAGGCCCTTGCCATCAAATGGGCAATCATCCATCTTAGGTACTAACTTCTAGGGAGAAAGTTCACCCTTGTCACAGACCACTCAACTTTAGTATGGATAAGTCAACGGAAGAACTATAAACCTCAAGTCATGCAATGGTTCTTAGACCTGCAACCCTACTGATTCACTGTGGAACACTGAAAAGGTAAAGAACAGGGGAATGTTGATATCCTTTCCCGCTTTCCTTGTGAAACAGATGCGGCTACATCGCATAGGGGAATGATATGTGAGAAACCAGAGGGTGTCTCACCTGCTAGTCCCCGGGGATCGATCTCAGGTAGCCAGGGCACGGCCATCGCTTTGGATCCAGACCCTGAGGCTGGACCAGTGCGGGAGGATCACCTGGGTGAGGGGTCTTCATGGAATGGGGATGAGATAGCTGATGGTGAGACGTGGTATTCCCCCTTATTTTGTTTATCCAACCCATCCTATGTTTTAGGATGCTCGAGGTCCCAATGCCCCCCTCGATACCCCTTTTTACATAAACACTGGGCCGAGGAAGAGGGTGACTGCTCTCAGTTACTCTTAACAACATTAACTTTCACACATCGTACTTTACATGTCCCGCTAATCAGGTCAGGCAAAGTGAGGCACTTGATTCTAAGTGACTCCAACTCCAAATCTATGCGTGAACTTCATCCATATATACCGCCCTCCTCCGGCTTTGCCTGACTTCATTGAGGAATTATCTCAGATCTTAGGCCCCCTTTCTCCTAGATGACTTGAACTACTGGAGGGGGGAAGAGACTGACAAAGTAGCTATGGTATTGGAGCAAGCTCTATAAATGCCAACCCCACCACAGCCAAGAACCACATGCTAGATTGGGTGGTCACTAAAAATATTGCCACCGTCTTTGACAAAACCTCTCCCTCTATTTGGTCAGACCACTACATTATTAGCTTTCATTTCCAACTACCGCATTTCCAACTACCGCAGGCTGCGGTTAAACCTATTAAAACCTCCAAGGTTATTCTCAACCGTAACTTCAACAGGATCAAAGCCCAGGACATTTCCCTATGTCTTATAACTATGAGTGAAACTGAGAGTGGGGACTACGTAGAGCATCTAGTTTACTCTTTTTCTGTCAGTTTCTTGAAACTGCTCAATGAAAAAGCACTCATCCGATCAAAAGTCGTAAACCATACCCCGACCATTAAAAATGGTTCACCACCGAATTTAAAATTATGAAAAAGAAGTAACGTAAATTGGAATCCCAGTGGTTAAAACATCACACAGAAGAAAAGAAAATAGCCTGGAAGGATTTTGACAAAACCTACAAAAATAGAATTATTAAAAATAAAAAGGAGTACTACAACATTGAGATAAGTCAGGCCTTCAACTGCCCCAAAAAACTTCGAAATTCTAAGACTCCTGAAGAAGCCAAAAGCCCTCCTTACCCTGTTCGTTCCTATTCACTGGACTTAACAATACAAACAGCCTTTGAGGAGAAAATAACAAAGGCTAGCAAGAAAATCATAGACGCTCTGCCCAATGTGGCCACCCCTATCGAGAAACCGTGCTTGGAACATAGAGGAGAAGGTATTGGACCTTTTGCCTTCTCAGCTATAGCTGATCCTGATATGCTGACGCTTCTCTAATCTATGCACCCCACGTCATGCTCGGAAAACATCCTCACGCCGAAGTTAATCCTGGAACACAGAGACCTGTTCACTCCATTTTTGACTAGATTCATCAATGCCTTGTTTAGAGATGGCAGGATCCCCAACTCAATCAAGACTGTTGTGGTCACACCGCTATTTAAAAAGAAAAAGAAAAAAAACGTAGACCCAAAGAGCCAAGGCAATCTCAGACCCATAACGAATTGCCAGTTTGTACATAAAATCTAAAATAAACTTGCCTGTGTGCAATTCCAAGCTTTCATGGAGAACAGCAACTTTCTCCATGATGGACAATCCGCCTTTAGACCTTGGTACAGTACCGGGACAGCCCTACTAGATCTGCAATTGCACATACTGGGAATATCCGATAAGGGCAAAGCAGGTCTGCTGGTCATTTTGGATCTTTCCGCGGCATTCGATCTGGTGGATCACCAACACCTCTTACACTCTTAAGTCATCTGGGATTATGTTCCAAGGGGGCGGTTGACTGGTTCCACTCTTTTTTTTTATTTTTTTATCTGGACCCGAATCCAAAATCCAGTGGGGTTCGGCAGTCTCCTCACCATCGGCCCAGCCCCTATTTAGTGCAGAGTCCCCTAAGGGGCTAGTCCATCACCCATCTTGTTTAACCTTTACACAAGGTCACTTTGTTCTCTTCTGGACAACTTGGGTGTATTGGTCACCTATTATGCTGATGACACCCAGCTGGTTTTAGACTGTACCGGGGATCATTTGATTGACAACAAAGCCCTCACTAATATTTACCAGCAGATAGAACTCTGGATGTCGTCCATTGGTTTTGTCTAAATGGCAATAAAACAGATTCTCATTTTTGGCTCCAGAAAGGCTTGGGCGAAGCTAAGACCGTCCTTTCTGAGTTTTACAATTGGTGATAACATCATGCCGGTCCAAATCGAGGTAAAAACTCTGGGGGTCCAGGTGGAGGCCAGCCTGATCTGCTGAGTCAAATCTGTAATTACCATCTCCATCTCCTGAGAACTATTCGCCCCTACATCTCTGAAGGGAACAGTGCCACGATCACTTGAGCCACTATTATCTCCAGGCTGGACTATTGTAATGTCCTGTTGATTCGAGCTTCAAGCTCTAGCATAACATTTTTTTTAATGTTTTTCAAAACGATGCAGTACGCATCATTAAAAAAGTCTCTAAGCGTGCACACATCTCAGAGCATCGCCAAAGTCTTCATTGGCTCCCTATCAGGGAAAGGATATTGTTCAAGACGGGAATACTGGTGCACAGAGGTATTTTTTACAAGAACCTGCCTACTTAAAAACATCTATTCCACAGTACTGCCAGTACAGAACCCTTCAATCTAATAAAAGGCAGGATATCTGCCCTGAGTATAAGCGCACCAATGGACAGGGAAGATACTTCCCTGTCAGAGCAGCAACCTTCTGGAACTCCCTTCCCTCTACTCTGAGACCCGAGGCAGCCTTGACAGTTTTCATAAAAACCTTGAAAACCACACCTCTTCTAGTGACTCCACCTCCAGCCCCCTTTTCCTGCAGCCCCATTGTCTTGTCTTTGATGTTTTTCCTTTTGTGTGAATGTCACAGCACCCCGATGCCTGCAGGCTTTCGACACCTAACAAATAAGTGCATACACCTGATACCAATTGTTAGGGGAGTTTTCCTAAAGTCCTACTGGCAGTAAGACTTTAGTAAGCTATCCCAGTGGTTTGTAAATCCCCAACTCTTAGGACCTTAGTAGTGTGGCAGAGCAGTCAGGCTTATCTTAAGAGGAAGATGTGAGCTGTAGGTAAGTACTCTGAATCTTAGCTAGACAGGCACAACAAAGTTGCACTTATACTTATATGTATATAAAAGATATATATTTATTATATTTACACCAGAATCACTTTAAATACTTGAGACGTTTACGGTAGAACACTTAGGAATACTAGATAATACACTTCAAATGGCACTTTCACTTTTGTGTTTGTTCGCTGTTACATTTGTAGCAATGTTATAAACGGAAAAGACAAGGTTATCGTATTATCGGTAATTGCGCACTCATGCGGTTTTCAACAGGTCATACGGTAAAGCATTTACTCTGCAAACACACAGAAAAAAGTCACTTGAAGGGAGGAAAATAAGTGGTCAGTGCAACATGAGTTTAATTCAAGGTTCTAGAAACTGTTTCTTCGCCTGGCAAGTCTTTTATGTCCAAAAACGCAACCCTAGCTAAAGGCAGTTAGGAGAGGGCTTGAAGTCTTGACAAACAGCGACTAATGAAGAATTTCTGCAGATTTCTTCCAGTTATTGAAGCAGCAATTTAGCAACTAACAACGGAGACCAAAAAACGAACTTGAGAAGGGTCACAAGCGGCAGCTTGGGTCAGAGGTAAGAGGGGCTTGCCCTGGGCACCTCTACTTGCACTCCAACGCTCTGGATCGACTTCTTGTAATCAGGTAAGCAATAACCTTTTCACCACATTACCTTTTGTTTGAAGAAAGTGTTTGTGTTGGCTCCCCCACGATGTGGCAACTCTAGACTCGACCTCTGGATTCCTTGGTCCCGTGATGAAAGGCAGGACAATGGACGGCATCTCTCAGCAGCCTTGAGGGAGGACCTGTAGCACGACTTTCAGCAACTTCTTGGTTCACTATGTGGTTGTAACGCTCACCTGATTCCTGCAGAGGTGCCGGTCTTGACTGGGTGAATGCAGTATCTTCAAAGGTGATGTGTAACACACAGTTGGCTCTTTGGGCTGGACCTCTGTGCACTGTATGTCTGACTCGAAGAGTAAGATGTCTTAGGTAAGTGAACGCCGAGCTCTCCATCTTCCTCGGGGCAGGGTGCCGTAACCAGTTTCTTCACTGGATAAGGGTGCAGGTCTCTTGACCTCAGAGGACTGCTGTCCATCGTTAACTGCACGAACGGTAAGTTCTGGGCACTTCAAATGTCTTAAAAGTCTTTTGTAATGATATCTCTTGTTTTGCAGGGTTCCGGCGATGGCGGATGGCGGGCTGATGAGAGTTGAGGATCGAACCCGCGTGAGGAATAGAAGCGCCTGGAAGCACGTAAGTAAGCGCTTGTAGCCTGCTTCACGATGCGCACTAACTTTCCCTTTTATCTTGCAGGTACAAGTTTGGAGCTTTAGAGAAGCTGAAGGGTGCTGGAATACCCACTGGATTCGGCGTGGGAAGGAGTAATGGCACGTGAGTAATAAAGTTGCCCAATGTCTTTAAACGCACCTTCTTTTGTCTTTCAGATGCGGGATGCTGCGCCGAAGGCCTCCGGAGCGTGCGAAGAGCTGGTAAGCTTTTGTCTTTCAGATGCCGGAATGCAGCGCGAGGCGTTGGTGACAGCCGATGGACCAGGTAAGAGATGCGCTGCCACTGAAGACCGTAGTGCTAACCTGTTCTTTCTTTGCCTTTACAGGTGCTGCTGAAGACTGGATTCCAGGATGGTAAGCCTTTGTTCCCTTAGGCCCAGGATCAGAAGCAGAAGACACGATTAGCGTTCTGCGGCAGAGAATGCAGAATAACGCAAAGCAAGATTCATCCATCGGGTGTGGTTTAAATAGCCTCCTGTAGTGCTTAGGTGTCTCCTTCCACAGCCTCGCCTAAGAAAAGAGTTCCTGCTTTCCAGAAGAGTTCCAGTGTTCTGAACCTAGGGAGTGGCTCCTGCCCCACCCAACAGGAAAAGTAGTCCCAAACAGAAGAGGATCAGGGGTTCAACTGGCAGGTAAGTAAGCAGCATGGTCTGCTGCAGGTAAGTCCACCCAAGCATTATGAGCCCGGCGCTTCCAGCGCTGGGACTGGGCATCTTTATGAGCCTGGTGCCACTGGCGCCAGGACAGGGTCCAAAAGGTCCCAATTGGGACTGGCTGGCACTCGGAACCGGGGTTATGGGTCTGCTTCCAAGGGAGTCGGGCAAGTCCTGATCTTTTGGAAGCAGAGATCATGACAGTACCCCCCTCAAGGCCCCTCCCAAACCGGGCTTCTCCGGGGGTTTGGGCTTGTTAGGAAATGTTCGATGAAATCTTTTGATTAAACGAGGGGCGTGGACATATTCTGCAGGTTCCCAGGATCTTTCTTGCGGACCGTAGCCTTTCCAGTCAATCAGGTAAAATAGTTTAGATTTGGAGATCTTGGAATCCAGGATGCTTTTGACTTCAAACTCGAGTTCTCCATCAACTAGAATAGGTTTTGGAGATTTAGTTAGTCGGGTTTGAGGTTGCACAGGTTTAATAGAGAGACGTGGAAGACCGGATGTATCTTCATGTGAGGGGGCAAGTCCAACTTGACCGCTATTGGATTTACTATGGTAGTGATGGAATAGGGACCAAGGTATCTTGGGTTGAATGTGCGTGGTCCTTTTAGAGGTAGATATTTGGTGGATAACCAGACTTGATCTCCTACTTGATATTGGGGGGCTTCCTTCCGATGTTGGTCTGCTCCTTTCTTGTATTGTTCTTTAGCCCTTTGAAGGTGAGAAACGGCTTCCTTAAAGGCTTGGGTGATTGTAGAATGCAGGTGGTCTACTGCTGGTGTTCCAAGATCTTGGAGTGGATCCAACTCCGAGGTTCGAGGGTGACTACCGTATAAAAGAAAAAACGGGGTCTTCCCAGTTCCCGAGTGGACAGAGTTATTGTAGGCATATTCGGCTATCCAAAGGATATCTTTCCAAGTTTTTTCAGTTTGTTGTAGCATGCAGCGCAAATACTGTTCCAGAGTTTGATTGGTCCTCTCGGTTTGTCCGTCGGTTTGAGGGTGGTGGCTGGTCGAAAGTCTCACATCAATTTGAGCCGACCGACAGCAACTTCGCCAAAAATGAGAAATAAATTGACTACCTCGATCCGAAATGAGAACTGAAGGAAAACCGTGCAGTCGGACGATGTTTTCGAGAAATTCTCGGGCCAGAGTTGCTGCTGTTGGTAAGCCTTTGAGTGGAATGAAATGCGCCATCTTGGAGAATAGGTCCACGATTACTAGGATCGTATTGTATCCGGAGCATGGAGGTAGATCTGTGATGAAGTCCCTAGAAAGCGTATGCCAAGGGCGAGGTGGGATGTCAATAGGGCGTAAGAGGCCGGCTGGTTTTTCCTTTTGACTCTTGTTTTGGGCGCATACTCCACAGGACATTATAAAGTCTCTGATATCTTTTTTCCAAGACGGCCACCAGAAGTAGCGCTTGATCTTTTCCGAGGTCTTGGTCATACCGGGATGTCCTTCCATTAAAGAATCGTGATAACAAGAGATTACCTTTTTCTGTAAATCTGTGCTGGGCAGGTATAACCGTTCTTGGAAATATAATAGGTTGTCCTTCACCGTAAAGTCCTTTCCCTGCAGATGCCAAGTCTGTATGTCTGCTGGAGTTACCAGTAGCCTGGCTTTATCCTTAACTTTCTCTATGAATTGTGTGGCGATTACACCTAGAATTCTTTGTTCGGGAATGATAGGTACAGGTTTAGGATTGATCAAATGTTCTTACACTCCCATCCGAGAAAGGACATCAGCTTTACCGTTTTTAGTACCAGGTCGATAGGTAATTATGAAGTCAAACTCGGCAAAGAATAGTGCCCAACAGAGTTGCCTAGAGGATTGAGCTTTTGCGGTTTTCAAATATTGCAGGTTTCGGTGATCTGTAATCACAGTAACGGTGTGTCGGGCCCCCAGAAGATAATGCCGCCAAGCCTTAAAGGCGGACTTGATAGCTAGAAGTTCCTTATCAGTAATAGTGTAAATGATTTCAGGAGGCGAGAATTTGCGGGACCAAAATGCCACGGGATGCAACTGATTGGTTACTGGGTCCTTTTGTGATAGAACTTCCCCCATGGCAAGGCTCGAAGCATCAGTTTCAACGATGTAGGGGAGTTCTGGGCGAGGATGTTTTAAGATCGGTGCAGAGATAAATCTAGTCTTCAAATTCTGGAAAGCTTGTTCCGCCTCGGTAGACCATTCAAAACGTTTGTTTTTCTTTAACAAGGCGGTGATGGGCTGGACTATTCGAGAGAATTCGGGGATAAACCTGCGGTAAAAGTTAGCGAAGCCTAACATGCTTTGAACACCTTTTACGGAGGATGGCGATGACCATTTGAGAATTGCATCGACCTTCTTTGAATCCATACGCACTCCGCTAGTTGATAATATGAATCCCAAGAATTCAACTTCAGTCACGTTGAAAACACATTTTTCCAACTCAGCGAAAAGTTTGTGTTGACGCAATCTCTCGAGGACCATTTTCACGTGTTTCCGATGTTCAGTTTCCGATGAAGAATAAACGAGGATGTCGTCAATGTAAACAACAACGCACACATCTATGAGCTCTCTGAGGACATCGTTCATAAAATATTGAAAGGCGGCCGGGGCATTGCAAAGTCCGAAGGGCATGACCTTATATTCAAATAGCCCATACTTGGTGCGAAAGGCCGTCTTCCATTCATCGCCCTCTTTTACTCGTACCAGGTGGTAGGCTCCTCTAAGATCCAGCTTTGTATATATGCATGCTTTTCTGACTTGGTCCAGGAGTTCAGGGATCAAAGGTAACGGATATCTATTCTTAACGGTGATCTGGTTCAGGGCGCGATAATCTATACAAGTTCTAAGGTCCCCTTCTTTTTTTGGAACGAAGAACAAAGCTGAGGAAGCAGGGGACTTGGAAGGACGAATAAACCCATTCGCTAGGTATTGATCCAGGTATTGTCGGAGGTGAAGATTCTCAGGCTCGGTGAGGGCATAAATTCTACTACAAGGAGGAGTAGATCCAGGTATCAGGTATATCTGGCAGTCATAAGACCTATGAGGAGGTAGAGAGTTAGCCTGATCCTTCCGGAAAACATCTTGGAATTCTAGGTATTCAGGAGGTAACTGGGGAGCCTCCGAGGAAATTGTTGCCAGTGCAACACCAGGTCGAGGGTGACAAGTAGAGACACATTCTGGAAACTGAACCGTTCTTGCTCGCCAATCGATCTGAGGAGTGTGCTTCTCTAACCAAGGAATTCCTAGAATAATCTGGAACTGAGGGGCCTTGATCACATCGAACACTATCTTCTCATGGTGTCCATCTTGACTTACTAGCGTCACTTCTTGGGTGGTATGCGTTACTGGTCCGGAGGCTATCTCCGTACCATCCACCGTAGTAATGACGTCCTTTACAGCCTTTGGACAAAGAGTCAGATTCATCCTCAAAACCATTTCATGATCCACATAATTGCCGATGGCACCGCTGTCGACGTAAGCTTCAATCGCATGTAATCGATCCGGATGTTCAGGGCTAATGAGGACCATAGGTATCACGAAATGCGAGGTCACGGAACTGGTTTTAACGCTCGGCAAGAGGACCTCTATTCTTGTCGGGCGAGGTTGTTTCCCTGCTCAGAGTTTGTGACCCTGGTAACTGCAGCTCCTACTGCCTTCTTGGCTGGTTTCACCGGACAGTCTCGAAGAAAGTGCCCCGAGTTTCCGCAATAGAGGCATAATTGCAGCTGTTTTCTCCTTTCCCGCTCCTTTTGTGTTAGTTGGTCCTTTCAGGCCTACTATTTGCATGGGTTCCCCGGAGTCTACTCATTTGGTAGGAGTTGGTGGTTTGGAAAACACTCGAGCATCAAACTTGGAACGATCGGCCTTCCTGTTCTGCAGTCTGTGGTCAATTTGAACGACTAAGTCAATATAGTCCGAACAGTCTTGCGGGGGATTCACTACTTGGGCTAACACATCTTTGAGCTCTCCACGTAGACCTCTATAAAACAGCGTAATCCTTTTGTCCTCAGGCCATCGAGTTTCCACTATCAGTCTGTTGAAAGACGCAATATAAGCCAAAAGGTCTTGATTACCCTGTCGCAATGAAAGGAGCTCATTGTCCAAGGCCTGCCCCTGTGAATGTCTTGCAAACAGTTTTTCCATACTGAGCTGAAAAGCTTGAAAATCATGGAGAACCGGATCATCTTGATTAACTAGAGGGATCGACCAGTCTGCCGCATTGCCACTAAGGTACGAAAGCACGAAAGCTACCTTAGCTTGATCAGTTGGAAAGGCTGCTGGCCGGCATAAGAAGTGCAACCGGCACTGATTAATAAATACTGCAAACCTCTTTGGGTCACCAGAAAATCGTTCGGGCGGAGCCAGAGGTACATTTCCAGGTAGGTTGATCTGCACTGGGTTCTTATAGGATGTTGAAGGGAGATTTGCCCCTGATGCGGGTAACGGAGTTTGTCCGGCTTGTGACTGTAGCAATTGTCTAGCGAGATCGTCTGTTCGCTCCTTGGAAATAATCAGTTCCCTTCTTAGAGCATTCGTTTCCTGACTGGCTGCATGCACTTCTGCTCTTAGTTCCCCAAGTAACTGGGCTAGCTGGTCGGTATCCGAGGTTTCCATAGCGCCTGGGTGGGAGTTTTGCGGTAGGCTTTGCGTTCTGTAACGCTCACCTGATTCCCGCAGAGGCGCCGGTCTTGACTGGGTGAATGCTGTATCTTCAAAGGTGATGTGTAACACACAGTTGGCTCTTTGGGCTGTACCTCTGTGCACTGTATGTCTGACTCGAAGAGTAAGATGTCTTAGGTAAGTGAACGCCGAGCTCTCCATCTGCCTCGGGGCAGGGTGCCGTAACCAGTTTCTTCACTGGATAAGGGTGCAGGTCTCTTGACCTCAGAGGACTGCTGTCCGTCGTTAACTGCACGTACGGTAAGTTCTGGGCACTTCAAATGTCTTAAAAGTCTTTTGTAATGATATCTCTTGTTTTGCAGGGTTCCGGCGATGGCGGATGGCGGGCTGATGAGGGTTGAGGATCGAACCTGCGTGAGGAATAGAAGCGCCTGGAAGCACGTAAGTAAGCGCTTGTAGCCTGCTTCACGATGCGCACTAACTGTCCCTTTTATCTTGCAGGTACAAGTTTGGAGCTTTAGAGAAGCTGAAGGAATTACCACTGGATTCGGCGTGGGAAGGAGTAATGGCACGTGAGTAATAAAGTTGCCCAATGTCTTTAAACGCACCTTGTTTTGTCTTTCAGATGCGGGATGCAGCGCCGAAGGCCTCCGGAGCGTGCGAAGAGCTGGTAAGCTTTTGTCTTCCAGATGCCGGAATGCAGTGCGAAGACCTCCGGAGCATGTGAAGAGTAGGTAAGCCTTTGTCTTTCAGATGCCGGAATGCAGCGCGAGGCGTTGGTGACAGCCGATGGACCAGGTAAGAGATGCGCTGCCACTGAAGACCGTAGTGCTAACCTGTTCTTTCTTTGCCTTTACAGGTGCTGCTGAAGACTGGATTCCAGGATGGTAAGCCTTTGTTCCCTTAGGCCCAGGATCAGAAGCAGAAGACACGATGAGCGTTCTGCTGCAGAGAATGCAGAATAACGCAAAGCAAGATTCATCCATCGGGTGTGGTTTAAATAGCCTCCTGTAGTGCTTAGGAGTCTCCTTCTACAGCCTCGCCTAAGAAAAGAGTTCCTGCTTTCCAGAAGAGTTCCAGTGTTCTGAACCTAGGGAGTGGCTCCTGCCCCACCCAACAGGAAAAGTAGTCCCAAACAGAAGAGGATCAGGGGCTCAACTGGCAGGTAAGTAAGCAGCATTGTCTGCTGCAGGTAAGTCCACCCAAGCATTATGAGCCCGGCGCTTCCAGCGCTGGGACTGGGCGTCTTTATGAGCCTGGTGCCATTGGCGCCAGGACAGGGTCCATAAGGTCCCAATTGGGACTGGCTGGCACTCGGAACCGGGGTTATGGGTCTGCTTCCAAGGGAGTCGGGCAAGTCCTGATCTTTTGGAAGCAGAGATCATGACAGTGGTTTTGACGCCTTTTTAGCATCACCAACAAAGGACACGGTTCGCCCTGTCAATCTTCTTCGATTCCTGCAGGCCTACACTCAGGTGAGGGGGTCTGGGCGAGTTGGATCGGATCTCTGGAGTGTCTTTATGGTTTTAGCAAAGATTTGGATGGATTTAGCCTTTCCACGACGATGCATTTGAAATGGGCAGCGGATCTCCTGGTATTGGGGTTACGCAGATCTAGCAACTCCTTGGACGTTGGGAGATGGCTCGTTTCAAAGTTTGTCTTGGGACTGGTTGTTCCCACCAGCCAAAGGGAAGGAGTTGTCCTCTCCGGAGCTCCTCTGTCACTTAGAATACAGCATCAGGACAGCAGTGATCTCTTTGCTGTCTTGCAAATGGTCTGCAGGCGTCTCTGGTAGTCGTCTTCTTCGGTTACTTCCTGTGGTCGACTTGCTTTACACTCCAGAGGCTTCACCTTTTATACAGTTCCAGCACACACTCCTCTGCAATCTCTCTCAGCCTTTTACAGAAAGGGGCATTTGGATGTCCAATCAGGACAGCCAGACACCTGTGGGAGCTAGACCTATTCAGGCACTGTGGCAGATAAAGGATGGGGGGGTGGAGGGTGGGGGTGAAAACGCACACGCACTCTTTCTTTTCTCTCTCTTTTTCTTTTTCTCTCTCTCTCTTTCAGAAAAATATTCTCAAGGAGGACCCTAAGGGTCCCCTGCAACACTAGCCCGTAAGGAGCTATGTGCTGCAGTAGTAAAACGGAGATGCCTTTAAGAGCTATGGAGCAGACAGACTCCATAGTACAGGTAGAATACAAAGAATAGAGTTCCAAAAGACAGAGCCCACAAGAATGAATGGGTGAAAAAATGTCTCCCCTCATTCAGAATGTAAAGAAAAAGGTCCAGAAGTCCAGCAAAATGTGCTGGGGGTTTCACTAGGAGAGGGGATGAAGCACATTAATGATACATCTCCCTAACACCAATTAGCTCTCCTCACACGAGTAAAAGGCAGAACCCAAAGTCCTACTCTGGGCAAGGCGGAATATGAGTACTAGCAAGGCTTCTGGGACGAAGGCAAGCCTACAGAAGCACAGCGACAGACCCAGGGAGGAGAGCACCTGGTCAAATAACCAGAGAGTTCCCTACTAGAGGTCGTTGCCTCCGGCAGGCCATAAAAGACACGTGGAGAAGGCTAGATTCCACAAATGAAGACTGCATTGTGTTTCAAGGATGCCAGCGACCCTCCCGGGGTAACGGCAGAGTTGAGCAGGTGTGGCCAAGCCTGTGGCACTAACCTTGACTCGCAAATTGGGAATCGCAAAACCAAGAAAAAGACAGACAGCCGGTAAGTTGGCAATCGACCTGAAAGACCAGTTTGTGTTAAAGTTTGAAATAGCAACATTTTATCACAAGTGAAGCCTGCACGCGTGCAAGTGAGACGCGAGTAAATGCAGATCTGTGAATGAACTTTGAAGTATAAAACAGCTGCAAAATCAGCGATACTAAGTAACGGAGTGGTCTGGCAAAAGGAAGTAGCCCACTCAAAGGTTTCTGTGAAAAGTAAATTTTCTGAAGCAGTAAGGCGAAAGAACAGCAAAAGTGATATAAAGAGGTTTAACTCCTAGAGAAGGGGAGAGTGAAAATTGAACTGTAAACTTTGAGTTGAAGAAGTCTAGCAGTGGTCTGAAAAGTAAATCACACACATTCAAATGTCTTCGACATCTGCAAGTTGTCCGAGCCCGACAGAGGGAGACCCGAGTGAAATAAGCTTGGGGAAGAGAGCTGCTTCAATCAACTTTATTAATTTGAACACTGACTTTTCCTTTTTGCATAGATTTCTCCTTTTTACACTTTTTTGTACATGAGATAGGGCAGACATTAGGTGTTGTTAGCATAGGCCTTTTTGATTTGGCAGACTCCACTAGTGCTGCGTTATTTATTATTTGATGGTTGAGACTGCTCCCATCTTAGTTATAGGGCAGGGTAGGAGTTTCTCCAACCCCAACAATATCAATAAAGGTTTTACAAATTGTACCCATTGTGTCAATGTCATACTTGCTATACCATGCCTCTCCTACAGAGGAGTATGAGCTCATGCAGAGGCTATAAGGGATGTGGAGGGAAATGCGGGCCAAAACAAATGGTCAAGACTGGGGCTTTTGCCTAATCACCGCTATTATTGGAAGGGGATATACCTTCGATCTTTCAAGTAGAAACTAAAGCTTGGTGGTAGCTATACCCCAGACATTGGCAGAGACAAGATCATGGAAGAGAGCAAGAAGCTCTCAATCGTTTTCAATCGTTTAACAAAAACTTGACTGCAGCTGCTAGAACATTTTGAACCTAGGCACTTTTCCTTGTACCACTGACTCTGGCACAAGCCTCTTGATTCTGGCTAAATCTGTTAGAACTGCCTTCCTTAGATTGTTTCTCTTCAAGAAATATGTTGGTGCACCTAAAACTCTTATAACCGCCTTTCCTTCCCCTTTATATATTGCTGAAGTGCCATTGTGCTCGGTTGTCACCAAAGTGCTCTTGCTGCTAAAGTGCTGCCTTGCTTAACTTGTTAACAATCCAATTGGGAAGTGTTGCTGGTGTGTTTTAGGAGTCGAAACCTGTGTAACTTGTTCTTTCCCTCTCGCTGAAGAAATTGCTAGTGCCATTTCTGCTTAGTTAACACTGTGCCGTTTTGCTCAGTTTTCACTCTTGCTCAAACTTGTCTACAATTTAAACAGGGAGTTGTGTATACTTTTCCTGACTGTTTTAACTTACTTTAAATAATAGTGATTTGTGTGTGAACATCAGAGTGTGTAAAATAAATATATATTCGAAGGGATTGTGTCCTCCGACGCATTTCTTTTCTTGATGGATCATTTCCAGCTTGCTGGCCTCGGAAATTCTTTTTCAGTAGAGGGCGCTGCGCGTCGCTGTCCCTCGAGCCGATGTCCCTCGACAGCTTCCGTATCGGCGCTGATGTCATCATTCGTATAAATAGACTCGCGCAGCGTCCGTTGCTCAGTTCCGTTTTTCCGCGCTTCGTGGGCCTCAGAATCGCGTTGCTCAGTTCGTTAGTCAGAAAATATATTCTTCATTATTCCTCGAGAATACCAACTCTTACTCGATGGCTTCCTCATCCGAACCGACGACTCCACGGTCCGGCTTCAAAAAGTTTTGAGATTGTGGAAAGAAAATGTCGTTGACAGATCCTCACAGGATCTGTTTGTGGTGTCTGGGATCGGAGCACCAATGTTCGGAGTGCGAGGACTGCATGTCCATGACGGCGAAAGCCTTGAAGGAGCGTAAGGGGATGCTTGAGAGAGGTAAGACAGTTAAAACTCCTTCGAAAGTTTCCTCGGCAGAGCCGAGACATTCGTCTCCTCGCCGACACAGGAAACATTCTTGCTCTAGCGCTCTAAGCAGTTGCCACCACTCTTCGAGATCCAAGCATTCAAGTAAGAGACGTCGAAGATCCCCTTCCTCTTCTTCTGTTTCTCCGGAAAGAGTCATCTGCCCCACAAAACATAGCTCTCAGGCTGAGTGGGAGGAATTCCATAAAAGGATGCTTAGCGTCTTCGAGAAAGCGCCCTCGACCCCCTCGAAGACAGCTGAGGGTGATACCCTGGGTGAAAGACCCGAAAAATCTAAACGCCCCGAGTCGTTGCACCCGGCGAAGGAAACTACTTGAGAGTATCACGAACCCTCGAGCAAAGGCACTGTGCCATCGACGCCATCGTCGAAAGTCCCTTTGACGCATAAATCTGCGTCATCGATAACATTATCGAATGGCTCATCGACGCATAGGTCGATCGAATCGACGCCGTCTTCGACGCCGAAAAAGAACAAACCCACGGCCGTCACTACCTCACAGCCAGTGGTCATACCCAGGGCCTCTAACACGACTTAGAGGTCATCGACAACCTCGAGTAGGATCATGATCCTCTTGAGTTCTTCGAGGCCTCTTCCAATCTTTTCGACGCCTTTTTCAGTGTTTTTGAAGCCTTTAACGTCCGCGTCGACAACGTCGACGTTTTCCCAACCAATTATGACACATTTAGCCCCTTCTGCTCTGGAAATGGGATTTAAGCCATTTCCAAGGTCTGATCATTTCAGACCTTTGTCTTCAATTTATGAGGAAGGGGAGGATTCGGATCAAGAGAGACCATTTGGGTTGCAGAGATCTGCAACACCTGAACCAGAGGAATTTACCTCTGAGGAAAATAGGACCTTTGAGAATCCTTACATGAGGCAAGTGGGTTAGATACTTCCCCAGAAATAGAATTTGCCAAACCAGACCCAGGGGAACATGCTGTGACCCCTTACAGAATTTTAATGGCAAGAATTATAGAATTCATGGGTTGGTCTACACCTTCACCTGCATTCCATCAGGATGACCTTACAGACATTTTAGTTAAAGTGCCACAGGAGGATCCTGTGGTTCCATTTCATGCTGCATTACAAAGAAAAATATTGACTAACTGGGAAACTCCTCAGGTTATCCCGGCGGTTAACAAAAAGTTATCAGCCAAATATAGGGTATCTACTACTGACCCTGAATTTTTGTCTAAACATCCAACTCCAGAGAGTCTGGTTGTTCAAGCAGCAACTGCATCAGGCAGTAGTTCGGCATACCCTACTGTTCCACAGGACAGGGATGACAAAAGAAATGACTCTATGGCTAAGAAAGTTTTTTCTGCATGTAGCATGGCGTTGTAATCTATTAACGCTACTTGTACGCTCGCAAGGTTCAGCCATACACTTTGGGAGTGTGCTTCATCAGCGGCTGACTGCCTCCCAGAGGGAGAAGAAAGGGAAGCGTTTCTAAACATCATTAAGGATGGTAAAGACGCAATGTGCGAATCCCTTCAAACTGGCATTGATTCTGCTGACAGCATCAGTAGGGCCATGGCGGCAAGTACTACAACCCGCAGATTTGCGTGGTTGCGAAAGTCTGGCTTTGCTCCAGATGTACAAGCCAGACGTTTAAATATGACCTTTGACGGCTCTTCTTTGTTTGGTAAGAAGGCGGATGACAGCCTAGAAAAGTTAGACATCCAAAGCAGCAGCAAAATCCCTGGGAGCTGCAATCCGTCAAACGCCATATCGCCCCTCAGGAAACTCTTGGAGAGGTAAGTCCTTTCGCTTTTATTCCGCATTCGGAAAAGGCAGAGGACAGTCGGTTCAAAGAGGTCAAAAAAGATTCACCCGAGGTGGACAGGGTAAAAATACAAAAGCCGCAGCAGCAGGTGCCTCTTAACCCTCGGCACCTGCAGCAGCCGCCTCTAAATCACTCTGAGGACTCTCCTCACAAGACACCAGTAGGGGGCAAGCTAACTCAACATCTGACGGAATGGCAGGCTATTACGTCAGATGCTTGGGCATTGGAGACAGTTGCCCAAGGTTACTGCCTGCCTTTTCTACGCATTCCTCCGTCATCCACCGGGGAACAGCTCTCGGAAAGCTCCAGATCCGCTCCTCTTGCAGGAAATTGTAGACCTGCTGGAGAAAGGTACCATAGAACCGGTACCTGTAGCGGAGAGGAACAAGGGCTGGTACTCCCCCCTACTTCCTAATACCGAAGAAGGACGGAGGACTGAGACCTATCTTGGACTTAAGAGAATTGAACAAGTTCCTCAGTAAGGACAAGTTCAAGATGGTAACTCTTTCTCAGATCCTTCAGGCTCTCCAGCTCCAGGACTGGCTGGTATCTCTGGACCTTCAGGATGCTTATTTCCATGTGCCAATCCATCTCAAACACAGGAAATACCTGAGGTTCGCAATTGGCGGCTCTCATTATCAATTTCGAGTTCTGCCATTTGGGCTGACCTCCTCCCCGAGGGTCTTCACCAAGCTTATGTCGGTAGTGGCTGCAAGTCTAAGGAGGGAAGGGATTCACATCTACCCCTAGCTGGACGATTGGCTGATCAGAGCAGTATCTCCGGAACAAGCTCAGATCCAGCTAGATTATGGCTGCCACTTCCTTCACAAACTGGGCTTCTCCCTCAATTTAAAGAAGTCACAGATGATACCATCACAGAGACTCCAGTTCATTGGAGCGGTCCTGGACACTTCCCTGGGAAAAGCCTCGCCACCAGAGGTGAGGGCTCAAGATAAACTGCAGATGGTCACCAAGTTTCAAAATGCCCAACGTCTTCCAGCCTTCGACTTTTTGAGGTTGCTAGGCCTCATGGCATCATGCAGCTCTGGTTTTGGGCAATCCAAGAAGGAATCTCTCTATCGGCAATTCACTTAGCCGGAGAGAACAACTTGACAGCTGGCGCTCTGAGCAGGCAGAGTACAGTCTCCCACGAGTGGGAACTAGCTCAGGAAGACCTTCAACAGATCTTCACCCTTTGGGGAACCCCTCAAGTGGATCTGTTCGCCACCAGCATCAACAGGAAGTGCGATCAGTTTTGTTCAAGGGAATTTCCCCCGAGAGGAGCTCTAGGGGACACGCTCGTAGTGGACTGGGAGTTTCCACTTCTGTACGCGTTTCCTCCAGTCCCTGTCTTTCCTCAAATGATCAGGAGGTTGAGAAGGTTCCGGAAAGCCATGATCCTAATTGCCCCACACTGGGCCAGGAGAACGTGGTACCCAGACCTTCTGGACATGTGCATCTGCCCCTCAATTCGTCTTCCACTGAATGAGAATCTTCTCTCGCAGAAGGGAGGTCAGGTTCTCCATGCAGACATCAGAAACCTCAACATTCACGCTTGGTATCTGAAAGGTTGAGATACAAGGAATGGGACCTCCCAGATGACGTCATGGAGGTGTTGCTTTTGGCAAGAAGGCCAGCAACAAAGACTTTATACCGCTGCCGTTGGAACACATTTTGCAGCTGGTGTAGAGAAAAGAATATCGACCCCTTTTCATGTGGTACACCAACAGTGTTATCTTTTCTACTCTATTTGGCAAATTCGGGCCTTCAGGTTGGCACTATCAAGGGCTATCTCGCAGCGCTATCCATCTTCAAGCGCACTGCAGAGGAACCATCGTATTTCAAGTTACCCTTAGTAATTCAATTTCTGAAGGGATTAACCAATGTCTATCCTCCAAGACCATTCCAAGTTCCCTTATGGGACTTAAATTTAGTCTTAAATTTCCTGATGGGTACTCCTTTTGAACCACTCCACTCTTGTTCACTAAGGTTTCTCACCCTTAAAACTGTCTTATTAGTGGCATTGATATCTGCTAGGAGGGTGAGCGAATTACAAGCTCTATCTTGTAAACCCCCTCATACAATTTTTCATAAAGACAAAGTTGTCCTACAAGTGAAGCCTAATTTTCTCCCAAAGGTGGTTTCTGAATTCCACATCACTCAGAACATTACCTTACCTTCATTTTATCCCCCTCCCCATCCGGGGAAAGAGGAAGAAAGGCTACATAGGCTGGACCCAAGGCGGGCTTTGAGCTTTCACATCAGCAGACTTGCTAGGATTAGGCAAGCAGACCAACTGTTCGTAGGTTACTCAGGGCACAAATTGGGATTACCCATAACAAAACATTTCATTTCCAGATGGATTATTTTAGCCATTCTGGAATGTTGCAAACTGGCAGGGAAAGAGCCTCCTCAAAATCCTAGGGCTCATTCAACCAGGGGTATCGCAGCCTCTTTGGCCCTCCAAAGAGGGGTACCGATTCGAGACATATGTGTGGCTGCCACATGGTCGTCTGCACATACCTTCACAAGATTTTACAACCTAGATTCCTCCTCTAGCCAAGAGACTAGATTTGGCAAAGCTGTGTTGCACTCTGTTCATTCTTGAAGGGAAACATGGCAATTTTACTCCCGCCTCCAGTTACACACCACTGCTATGGGAGTCTATCACGATGAGGAATACATCGGAAGACACAATCCCTTCGAAGGACAAGTTACTTCTTACCTGGTAACGTTCTTTCGATGGGATGTTCCTCCGACGTATTCCTTATCGCCCCTCCTATTCATCCCCTGAGTAAAACTTCCCTTGTGGTTACAGTTTACGCTCCTTCTGGGTCAATAACCAATTCATGTAAAACGACTGTTAACGTCAAAACGGAACTGAGCAACGGACGCTGCCGAGTCTATTTATACGCATGATGACGTCGGCGCTGATACCGAGGCTGTCGAGGGACATCGGCTCGAGGGACATCGATTCGCAGCACCCTCTACTGAAAAAAAATTCCAAGGCCAGCAAGCTGGAGATGATCTATCAAGAAAAGGAATAAGTCGGAGGAACATCCCATCGAAAAAACGTTACCAGGTAAGAAGTAACTTGTTCTTCTTTTTGATACAAAGCTTTGGTCAGTGTTTCCTTGTTCCCTAGTATTGTAGTCCTATTGTGTAAACCCTGAATACTGCTCATCTCACCCTTGAGTTAAGTCGGACTGCTTAGCCACAGCTACCAACTAAATCTTTGTGGTACAGACTGATACCAAAGGGGATATATTGCATATACTTGTAGTCTTAATCTTCTGTAGTGCTCCCTAGGGGAACTGCACAGGATTCTGCCTAACAACAAGAGTACCTCCTCAGATCCAGAGTGAGGTCTGTAACCCTAGAAGATTAAGTATCCGAACACATTAATCAAAAAGGTGTCTTGATGTGTTAAACTTTAGTTGGTTTCAAGAGTGGAATATCCTTTTAGTTGTAGATAACCCCTTACCTAGATGGATTTCCAAAATCAACCCTGGGGGTAGATTTTGGGAAGCTACTCTATTATGGTGAACAGGGAGACACTTGAGGACTAGCCAAACCCAATAGAGGTAGTAGCAGATCTCCCAATGCGTTGTCTGAATAGGGCTGTGAGAGTGATCTATTGCTACAATGAGTCGACACAAAACGCCACCAATAATTCCAGTTAGCTGGTAAGAACACAAATCTAAAATGGTTTTCTAGGCTTTTAAAATAAACACTAAGCAAGTAAAACCTCTAGTCCAATATTATCACACACTTACTCTAAAATAGATCTATAAATTTGCCATTAGGAGAAGTTAGAAAGCATACCATGACCATGATCTGCTCCGCTCTAGACTACTATTTATAGCAAATTGTTCCAAAATTGCAGCAAAGTGGGTGATGTCTTTTCTGGGCCAAATAACTTCTAGAGAGGTATTCGAGAGGTATTGAGCTACTTCGATTCAAAGTACTTGTGGTGTCCCGCTGGGTTCTTGTCTTTCCCCCATGCTTTTGAATATATACATTAGATCCTTCCTGGACCTCCTTGACCACCTGAGTGTTCAATTCACAAATTACGCTGATGACACGCAGATCCTCTTTGAACTGTCAGGCAACTTCCAGAAAGATGTAGACACCGTGAATTTTATTTATTTAAAAATTCAAGCATGGATGTCAATTAACTCCCTGGCTCTCAATGATTCCAAGACGAAGCTGCTCATTCTGGCTTCTAACCCCAGATTAAAGAATCTTCCCCAACAATATCATTTTTTTGGAGGTGGCAGGTAACTCCATACCTGTGAGAAAATCAGAGTTATACTGCATGCCATCCTTTCAATGAAAAAACAAGTTTCCCAAATTCGTTCATTCTGTGGTTACGTAACTAAAGTTTTACATCAAATCAGGCCTTACCTTAGCACTGCTAACCTTTCTCTCCTGGCGTCCTCATTGATACATTTGCGGCAGGATTATTGTAACATTATGTTAATGGGGACGCCCCAGGGGAATCTGAAGAAGCTACAAACTGTGCAAAATTGAGCTGTTAGAGCAGGGTTTGGCCTGGCCAGGCGTGATCACTTCACTGACTCTAGGAAGAAATTACACTGGCTCACAGTAAAGCAAACAATTGAACACAACGTTTTATCCCTTGCCTATAAAGGCCAAAATGATTAGTCTCCTCCCTACCTTGCCAACAGATTAAAGAGGAAATCTTCAGGCAGAACCCTACTTTCATCAGATACTCTGCTGTTCAATCAACCGAGATCTCGATTGTAGCTTCGAGTTCAATGCTCCATGTGAATGGAATGTGCTACCCGTGAACAGTAAAACATCCCAATCATTTACCGTTTTTAAGAAACAGTCCAAGAGATTTCTTTTTAACCTACCTGAATAAATGTTTCTTTGGACTATAGACTCTCTCTTTCATGCAGCGCTCTGAGGCCTACGGGCATGTAGCGCCCTATAAAAACTGAAATAAATATACTTCAGTAAGCAGTGCAACACAGATACTTACTTATATGCATGAAATGTAGTAATGACACTTAGAATAACCACATAATTGTTCCCCTAACACTTAACAAGTCCATCCCTTGGGTGGTTTGTGGCCTTGTGCCCTAGAGTCACCAGTTTCAATGGTCTACTTCACAGGTTTATTAGGAGATTGGATGATGCCAGTGGTTATGATGATCACAAAGTCAAAAAGTTAATTAAAGTTCGGGTAAGTAGATCTACTCCCTCCCAGTCACTTGGATAGACCTATGGAAGGGATCCTTAATCAGGCCTCCACCAACTAAAGTCAGGAAAGAATGGTGTAGGGACAGGACATTATGCCCATGTAAAACTATTGTGGAGGCTGATGTGAGAAACCTGAGGGTATTCTCCCAGTAAGACCCCGAGAATCCCTTATTCCGGCGGCCAGGACACAGCTGTTGCTGTTGGATCCAGTTCCTGGGGGTGGACCATTGGGGGAGGATAACCTGGGTAGGGGAACCCGGAGTTATGCTGCGGGTAATACCGCAGGTTAGACGCAGTACTATTACAGGGAGGATGGTGAGGGGAACAAAGTCAAAGAGGCTTTTATACGCTATTCCCGCTCATCATCCTGTTCCCGATCTGAATACTCTGTCATTCTTCTTCCCGTCCCTCTGACTGTTATCTTCCGCACTCCCAACCTACTCCGGTAAAATACTACAGTTCCCACAATCCCTCTTGTTTATTTCACGGCCACAGCTATTCTCGTTTGCCCCACAAACCCTACCAATCCTGTCCCTCTAATTATGATTTTCCGATCAACCAATCCACTATGACAGAGCATTACCGTTCCCACAATCCCCTCTGTTCTGTTCTCCACCTCGGTCATTCTTGTCCATTTAACAAACCCTCCATAATCTAGCATCTGTGAGCACCCCAAACCCAAATACAAAGTCTGTAATTCCATGTATCACCTCTTTCCCGTCCGAGACTGTAGGATGTTTGGAAACTCTACCAACAGCTTTTTCCGATACTCCGACCCCTTCTTTTTCCGACATGAACATTGGTTTACGGTCTTGTAATAAAACTGTGTGCCTGACATGTTCCGACAGGAGGGTCAGGCAAAGTCAGGCAATTGACTTCCACCACACACACACCTGACAGCCCTTCCTTTTCCCCACAGGGATAAAAGGTGGAGCAAGTGAGCGCCGGACGAGCAAGGCGAGTACAACAGACAGCACAACGAGACGGCTACCATGCAGCAGTTCATGAGAAGGAGAAAGGTGGCAGGAATCGAAAGGGTGGCGAGGAGAGAAGTGACCTTGCCCTTTTGATCTCAGGCCTGCAGAGCCTTCGTGGAAGAGAGCCTAAGACCGCGAACAGTAGCACAAGTGTCCTGCAGCAGATGTCGACGGTAGACAGGGCAAGTCTATGCCGATAAGCAGGAGCGAGGGAAGCTCCCGCCCCCGGTACGGGTCTTGACTCCATAGAAGCCAAAAGCCAAGCGGTTCGACATAGCTGGTGAGTCGAGGGGAGAACCGATAAGAACCAGGCTGTGCTGAGTAAAAATCGCAGAGTGGCAAGTTTTGAACCAAGCTGATGAACTTTGAATGAACTGTTAAGTGTGAAGGGGAGACCACCTGCAGAGGGAAAACAGTACCGCATGGTTGCTAACTCGAGAGACTCTGGTCGAGCCCCATATGAGAGAAACTACAGATACCAGAAGGCCATAGGAGGGCCAGTGAAGTAGGTCAAAGTGATCATACAGAGGGTCAAGCAAAATCCCAGTTCAATCAAAATACTTTGATCTACAAACTCTGTGAAAGAAAGGGAAGTGAATCCCAACAATATTGAACAATTGTGAATGTTAAGTAAAGAGGGGTCCAACCCCGACCGAGGGATATCCAGGGGTGAAGCCATCACCCAAGAATATAAAGAGAAGAGGAGTCTGAGCCTGACTGAGGGAGATCCAGGGGTGAAGCTATTATCCAAAGTTGATTGATAAAGGAACTGTGATATAATACAATACGTGAAGGGTCAGTGTTCAGAAGAGGGGGACCCGGGGTGAACCCATCACCCAGCGAACATTGGGAACAAACTTTCATTTGGTTAAAGGAACTTTTGTTTTAATTATTTGAGCACATCCGGCCCCGAAGGCAAGAGACTTTCACAGGAAGCGAGACTTGGCCATTGACAGTCCTGAGAACTGCCATTGGAACTGTTGTCTCGTGCTGGAGAAGCAGGAGACTAAACCCTGTGCCCAAAATGTGGGGAAGGGAGACCCAGGCTACTGCATCCTGACATATTATTTGAGGACACTTCTTTCTTTTCTGGAGGACTATCCCACACCCTTTTTGTATTAGTTGTGAGGTTTTGGCAATAGGTTTCTTAGTGTAGGCCCCTTTTATTTTGACACAACGCCACTAGGACTGCATTATTTTTCATTTGATGGTCGACGCTTGCTCCCATCTTAGATTTAGGTTTAGATTAGGCATTTTTCTAACCTGCACACTGCATTCATTGTTCAATAAACACCCTTGAACTGTGATCACTTGTCTGCCTTACTTGTTGTCACCATGAGTTTCTCAGTGAGGGGCAGACAGTTATGCTAACGTACCCCGGACTCCGCTTTCTCCAGAGACCACTGCTGAGGTTCCGGATTTTGTTGGGGGCCCAGTCTTCTGTGTTTGTTCCCATGGAGGATGGCCCAGGGGTTGCAGGTGTTGAGGTCACTTTCGGACGTAGAATTTAGTTACGGTTGTTTGCATTGCTTAGGAGTCCGTTCCATAGTAATATGCTGAAATGTTGGGAGACCCCACACTCTGCACCAGGGAATTATCACAACAATGTACACTGAAAAAATATCCAGAGGACTGAATTTAGTAAATATGCATCAAACATATTTATTTAATACAATAATTATAAATGACAATCGTGAATAAATCACTAAGAGCAACAATTGGGTTGCAGGTAAAATCACATCTAAAACAGTGTAGATAGTATTAGTCATTTCTACACAACTCAATGCACTCATTAATTCAGCAATCATACTCATACAGACAAATGCAATAATGCTTTCCCATACATTTTGAATAATATACGACACCATGAGTAAATACATGATATTCAACAGATGTTATATATTTCATCATAATTTGGAGTCGATATTAAGGATCACCAACTAATTTCCGTTTCCAACCGGTTTTCGACGTGTTGGTTTATTTTGACCACGTCTTCATCAGGGAGTCTGAATTATATACTACAAAGAAGTATACATAAATGTACATTACTAACATCAGAATAAGATTAATCCTACAAAAATACAAATCCAAAAGTAAACATTCCCGTGTTGCATAAACATTCTCCTTCAGCCATAACCAGGTTGTAGACTAGTTTTGAGTAAAAACCAATCTTCACCACGTTGACTTGGCGAAAGTCTGTGAAGACCAGTGTAGCAATATATTTTGATGATAAAGATTGGAGGCTAGGTATTTGGCTAAAGAGTGCCCAAATGTATTGTCTATTAAGAGGGTACAGGTCCTTGACCTTAAAGGTACGACTCAAACAAATGTAACTTAAAGGATCATCCGAAGGGGGTGGCTGGAAGGCAGACAGTGACCCTGATGCTTCTTCAATGGTCTCACTATGTACCGGGAGTTGAAAAGTCGACCCCCCGGTTGATCCCTCAGGGGTCTATCTGACACTGGCAGCCGACCACCTAGCCGAACTCCCAAAAACAAAGACTTTCTTCTTTCCTCCATAGTCAGAAAATTCATAGGAACCGAGTTTGAGATAACAATTGGCTCCACATTGGGCACAAACGGACATGCTGTCGGGTCAGATTCTAGAAATCCATCTGAACACAGGGCTTCACTGACTTCACTGGAATTGTTGCTGGCCAATTGCAGGGGAATTTTTTGGGTCGCCAACTGGCTACTATTCTTCGTACAGGACCTGGCTCCAACAATGATCTCTCGAATAGTTGGAGGAGCCCTCCTTTAACCAGAATTTGAGCTGGAAACTGACCCACGTCCACCAATGGTAAGGATCTGCACCATTCAAACAGACAGCCACAACATCTTCCCAGCAACAGCCATTCAGGCACCTGGATATGTACATGGACCGTACAGTCTGAGACCCCACATCCTGGCCCATACACAAACTGGCCTGAGCCCACAAAAGCAGCAGCTTTCTCAAGGAAAGAGCATTCCATATATGGCATTTCCTGACCTGCAAAGGCCAAAGAACAATAAATATGACCAAAGGACGAGCAAAAATCTCATGTCACAGCCATCTTAGGGTGCTAACCACTGTTAGTTGCCCATTGCGGTAATGTTACAGACATTGTGGAAAAATATCTGCTGCCACCAGCTCATCCTAGTCTCATTATATAAGTAACCAAAATGCCATTATAGAAAAAGATTTAAGGATACCAAGTATCCTAACTGCACTTCACTTTAAGGTGATGTGTGCAATTGTAACAATACAAGAAATTCACAGAGGCTTGGTGCCTCATTACGAGTTACCTGTAGCTGGTGATTCAGTCATCCCGGTAGCAGTTTCCGGCAAACGTAGTGACAGAATCACCGGCACATTACAACCTTGCGGTAGCAAACAACCCACATTACTGGAATCGGTATTACCGGCATGACAAACACGGGCAAACACATGACATGCTGGTGTTTCCATGTTAAATAATGTCAGTAACAGCGATTCTGGCATGCTCAATCACGGAATCACCGGCAATGGACCAATCGATGCCGGTAACACCGGCAGCGGAACCTGAAACAGCGTCATCACAGGAACTGGAAGCTTGCTGGTGGCCATTTTGAAAAAGTAAATCCATGTAATATCGGACACTTCCTGTAGCCATCCAGTCACGAAAACACCAGCAACATGGCAGGAACAACACAATTGTGTGTCTCAGAGGTCTGTTAACGGAAGCTGTGGTTCTCTGAGGTGAAACTCAGCGCGTTGGCTGATACTATAGTGGCCAAGGCGAACAAAATATTTGGCTCTGCAATATGGGAGGAGATGGCCCAGAAGGTCAACGGTGAACCCTGCACCGACACCCCAAGAGACTGCCGGAAAAGGCAGGGTGACCTTTGCCTCCGAGTGAGGAACCTACTCTCGGCACACCAGAGGGAATGCCTTGCCACTGTATCTGGGACAACGTCCCCACTGAACCTGATGTCGTGGGAGGAGACATGCAGCACAGCACGGTGCTGTACATGGAGGGGATTG
This sequence comes from Ambystoma mexicanum, assembly GCF_040938575.1. Taxonomy (NCBI): domain Eukaryota; kingdom Metazoa; phylum Chordata; class Amphibia; order Caudata; family Ambystomatidae; genus Ambystoma; species Ambystoma mexicanum. Next base: position 900,129,256 of record NC_090931.1, on the reverse strand, counting down.
AGGGAGTAGGAGTGATGGAGGCCGGAGCTGGGAAGCAAGTAGAGGGCAGTGAGTACAACAAGCCACATAAAAATACAAAACATTGGACGCCTATGGGATGCACCCCACACATCATGGAGGCATGTCCAAGTGCATGCCAATGAGACATGCCTAAAACATTAATATGGGCCATGCAGATACAGATGGCAGGTTTGGGGGCCAGGGTAAGACTTGCACAGGCATTGCACCCAAAATGCATGCACACACACATATAGGCACATGAGTAGCGGTCATGTGTGCAAAGGGACAACATGACAAGTAGCACATACACGATGCACACATCAGTAAAAGGCAGCGTGGCAGGACCGCGACCAATGTGCATCCATACTGCACACACATGCACGTGTCAGAGCAGTCCTGACAGCCGGACACATGTACAGGCAAAGTCATACACACAATGACGTATCTGTGTATTGCAAGTCAGTTGAGGTGGGCCACAGGTGAATAACTGCATGCCCATCTCATCCTGACTGGCACATCCTCCGACAGTGACCATGCTGGACCCGCCACAGCCCAGGCAGCAACACAGAGGAAGGGGGCAACACCACGCAACATCACATCAGTCAACGCCGGCTGTAGCTGCACAGCCCTCTGGCCCTGTGCCCCAACCACCTGCAGCGCAGCCCTCGGGCCTTGTGCCCCAACCACCTGCCTGGCAGCGCAGTCAATGGGCCCGCCAACACGTCCAGTGCCCACCCAACACCAGTCACCGGCACATCGACATACGATGATGCAGTGTTTGAAACAGGAAAAAGCATGGATGGCTCCCTGGGCCACACCCATACCACAGGCCGAGCTTCAGCCCACTGTATAGCCCCACTCCACCTCCAATCTCAAACATCCAGGAGATGGATGCACGCAACCGCAGAATCGGGGGCAGGCATGAAGAGATATGATATGGCATTTGTAACGCGCCTATACACAAGTGTTTCAAGGCGCGACGAGGCAGGGGGGAGGGGACCAAGGGGAGACAGACAACGATCCTACTAGGCCAGGTGTCAGTCAGATAGTGCAAGGGTAGAGGGGACTGGGGAAAAAGCAAGGGAAAGGGGAGAGGGGAAAGTGCAGTACATGACTAGTAGAGTACAAGATAAATAATAGGGCCAGCTGGTGGCAAGTGCAAGGTAAGTGCCGGGAGAAAGGGGCTGTAGGATACAGAGACAGTCCCGTAGTGCAGGTAGGCAGTGCAGGGAAGAGTGGCTGGACCAAGGACCGAGATCGGTGAGTGGCCCAGTTGCAGATTCAGTGAAGGTTCAGTGATTTCAGCAGGGGAGAGAGGGAGAGAAAGCGGAGGCAAAGAGGAAGGTTTTGAGGTGCTTCTGGAACCGGAGATGGTTCTCATCAAGGTTCAGGGAGGCAGGAAGGCTGTTCCAGAGGGAGGCCCCTGCTGTGGAGAGAGATCTACCCCTAGCTCGTTGCTTGGAGAAGCGCCTGACCCTGAGGTAGTTGAAGGTGGATGAGGGAAGAGCTTGAGAAGGAAGATATTTAGGAAGAGAGAGTTGAAGGTATTTTGGCCCAAGGCCCCAGAAGGCCTTGTGGATAATGCAGAGGGTTTTGAACTTAATCCTTGCAGCCACTGGGAGCCAGTGTAGTGATTTCAGTCCTGGAGAGATACGGTCCCTGGGCTTGAGGCCAAGGACAAGTCTCACGGTCCTGTTCTGGATGAGTTGCAAAGGGCGGAGAGTAGAGGCAGGAAGAATTAGATAGAGACTGTTACAGTAGTACAGCTTCGAGAGAACCAGTGCTCTGGAGACAGTGAGCTTCTGGGGGAAGGAGAGGAAAGAAAGGATACCTCTGAGGAGGTGCAGCTGATAGTGTGCCTTCTTAGAGACGTCAGATATGTGAGGAGAGAAAGAGAGTGTGGAGTCGAAGATGACCCCGAGGTTTTTTGCCTTGCAGGTAGGAGCAGGAAGAGGGCCAAGGGAGGCCGGCCAGAGAGCTGCAGGGAAGGAGGGAGTGGGTGTGCCGATAAGTAGAATCTCAGTCTTACTGGCGTTAAGGCAGAGGTCGTTGGCGGCACACCTTTCCTGGATAGCAGAAAGACAGTCCGAGATGAGGGAAAATGAGCTGGGTATCATCCGTGTAGCACTGAAAGTTGGGACAGAGAGCGGCGATGCGGTGAGCAAGAAGTGCCAGATACTGGTTGAACAGCCAGGGGGAGAGGTTAGATCCCTGGGGGACACCAGAGAAAAAGATGTCAGAGAGGAAGGAACCCAGTTGGACCTGGGAGGGTCGATTGGAGAGGAAGGAGGTGAGCCACGCCAGAGCCTGACCAGTGATACCCAGGTTATCACTGAGATGGTTGAGCAGGATGGTGTGGTTGACAGTGTCAAAGGCAGAAGAGAGGTCGAGCAAAATGAGAACATATGGGGTGTTAGAGTCAAGGTTTGAGAGCAGGTCCTCACGGATGTTCAGGAGAGCAGTTTCCGTGCTTCTGGCAGCTCTGAAGCCAGACTGATGGTCATGAAGACTACCAACAGATTCAGCATGGAGATTAAGATGGGAGATGGCCAGTTTCTCAAGGAGCTTGCCCAGGAAGGGAGTGATAGAGATTGGGCGATAGTTAGCTGGGCAGGAGGGGTCGGAAGAGGGTTTCTTAAGAAGGGGGTGCACAAGGGAGTGCTTGAGGAGGGATGGGAAGACTCCAAAGGCGAAGGAGTGATTGCAGAAGTCAGCCAGGGAGTCGATGTGGCGGTCATGGTCAGGCAGCAACTTGAAGAGTCCAGTATGATGCAGGAATGCGTGCAGGGCAGCAGCCGGCTCTGTGTCCCCGTGCCCTCAGCTGCACTACCTCCCCCCTGGTGGTCTTAGCACAGAGGGTCCAGAAGGGAAATGAGGGTGCCTCTGCTCGCACCGAGTCTCTCACTCACACCCTGCAGGCAGCCTTGGATTGCATGTGTGTCCAGGGATCAGACCACCCCTCCATTGTCGCCACACTAGCAAGCTCCCCCCAGGGCAGCCCAAGGTGGCGCTCCCAGCAGCTGTCGGGATCACTCGCACATGCCAAGGCCTGTGACGTCAAACATAGAAGGTGACTTTGAATCACACCATTAATGACACTTTAATTTGTAGGGGTGTTTGGTGAGGGGAATGTTTGGGGAGGGAGGGGACAGGGCATTGGTTGTACATAGTTCCACCTGAAAGATACTTCTGGTTAAGCCCGTACATCAATGACTGGACATTCCTCATTGGTGTGATCTGATTTATTGGTTGTGCATGTCACATGCTTTGAGAGGCATGGGTTGTACAAAGTGGATGGTGAGTCAAAAGAAGTTGTCAATTATTTCCTGACGGGCTACACGCCCTTCCCTGCCATCTATATGCACGTGCCGGTCTTCAGCTTCACCTTCTGGTTGTGGCATGTCAATATCCGGGGGTAGGGGTATGTTGCATCTGATGCATATATTGTGCAACATTGCACAGGCCAGGACTATCTTCCCTAGCTTCTCTGGCCTGTACATGAGTGCACCCCCAGACCGGTGTAGTAATTGGAAACGTGCCTTCAATAGCCGGAAGGGCTGCTCAATAGTTGTCCAGGTTCCCACATGTGCATGATTGTATGCCACTTCCTGCTGCGTCTGGGGATCTCTGAGTCATCAACCACAGCAGTAGTGGATATCCAGAATCACCTGCAAGTGGTAGGACACGAGGTGAGCCACGACATGTATGGGGCTGGACAGAGCTTTTCACCATGACTGTGTGTGTGTGTGCGCGTGCCTAATACATGAATCTAGTACTGTGAACTGGCGGAGCCTCAGGCGCCCTGCTGCACCCTGTGACAACCACTGCTGGACATGCTGTCTGTGCAGGGTTTGGGTGGCTGGTTGTAGGACAGGACTGGCCCTAATGGGAGTCACCCATATGCCTGCGTGTTCACATTGTCTGTGTTTGATGTTGTCGTGCCCCTGCCACAGCTGCGACTGTACACAGTGCATGGCACCCGCAATGCAGATTGGACAGTAATAGACTTGTGTGTACGACACGCGACAGCTTGCATGCACGCTAGGCCCGGAAGGCCTTCCCCGCTTTGGACGCACAGAAACCATTCATGGCACAGCGTGAACATGTTTCTCCTTTCCCTTCCATTCCCACTAAGATCCCACACCTGTGCTACTCACGTTGCAGTCCCACCATAACGTGCCGTGTACGCCAGCATTGTGCTGTTCCGCAGGAACATGGAGTTGTGGGTTGATTCTGGGAAGCGGGCACAGCAGTGAGTGATGGTGAAGTCGGCATCATAGGTCATCTGGATGTTGAGTCGGTGGTACTGCTTACAGTTCCTGTACACCACCTCTGCAGCGTGGGGGGGGGGCTACAACTCTACATGTGTGCAGTCTAAAGCTGACAACACATTGGGTATGCCTGCAATTACTTGGAAGCGGGCCTTGGTGACGTTTACCTGTGCCTGGCACACATGTAATGACCCCCATAATCTCTCAGTATTGATGGACATATGGACTAATCGGTTTCCCAAAAGAATGAACTGAAGGAAAATCAAGTCTGGTCAGGAGGAGTAAATCAGAAAAAAGAAAATATGTCCTAACACACCCTTCCTCCCATAGGCATTTATTCCAACCCCGTCTAGACGGCACAAGTAGTCGTCTCCTGTTAATCGCCACACCACACAATATACATTCTAAAATATATGCTCTCTATATAGCTTTTGCCAGAGTGAAAATGCAGCATATTGAAGGTATGTACCTTTCTTGCCTAGCCTGTAGGGTGGTGACTTTCACAGAAGGAAAACTGTTTTCGAGTTTAGAATTCAGTGTTTTAGATCAGGCTTGTAGGACTTGAGAAACTCCAATGCCTTCCTACCATACACAGTCAATAATAAAGCACCACCATTAGGTTAAAATGTAGCTCTCAAACCAAGAGAGTTGGCACAAGTCACTGTTAGTGAGCACCCAGTACTTTCTTATGACCGAGTCCTGTATAATTTGACCAAGACAATCTGAGAGCTTTTGGCTGTAGGGAAAAAGACATTTCTGTCCTCCTGTGAAGGTGCACGATGTTCAGGTGAAGCTTGGTAGAACATCACTTAACGATTTTTACTTTTCATGTACTGGCTCTTCAGTTGTTTTTCTAGGACTGGATACACATTAGAGTTCTAATCAAGCACACGGAACCATTCAGATGTTTAGCATCTATGAAATCTGAGATATTTTCCACACTCGGGATGGAGATTCATAATGAAATCTGACACCTATTCATACATCCAGCCAGATCTGGTCAGAGCTGTTCTGAGCTACCCACCTGCAGTCTCTATAATATTTACAATTTTTTTATGAGGACCTGCAGAGAATAAGCATTTATTTATGGGCCACAAAATGCATGCAGTATAATGCTGTATTGCATACCAATTTACAGTGTCACCGCCATCCAGAGAGTTAGTTTAAAGACTCATGTGATGCAAGATGGTAAGTGAAAATGACTGCAGTGGATAGGAGTTAGATGGCCATTCATGCCCGGGATTGGGACTCTCTGGGAGGAAAAAGATTGGTGACCCAAAGCGGGAAAATCAAAAATGTCCCGGGACACCCTGAGTCACAGATTAGGAATTTGTCTTAACACGAGGGCTCCCAGAAGATGCAGGTAACTGCAGAGCCACTAAAGGTCAGTGGTCAGAAGAATAAATAAAGGGATTCTGCTTTTGTGGGGGATTATTAGCACCATCCCGGGGAATATGGTTTTGTGATGGTGCACCCATGATTGACTTGGCAGCAGGGAAGCAAATTGGTTATCAACAGAGTACTAAACTCAGAGCTGGCTGATTTCCTGGTTACCAGTGCTCTTAGTTATGTCCTTGTCTCAGTGTCTTGTTTTCCAAATATGGTCCTACATTGTAGGCTCATGCAGGTCTGTGACTCCGTTGAGCAAGTGACTTAGTTTAGTCTTGCTTAATCAAGGCGTTAAGATGGATTTTCAGAACAAGCCCCAAGGGAGGGTCGTTATCCAGTGATATAATCGCTGGAAAGGACATGGTGGGTGACTCGATATATATATATATATATATATATATATATATATATATATATATATATATATATTTTTTTTTTTTAAAGGTACTATTCAACACTTTTCCCAAATATTCTAGGACTGGAGTTTGTTTATATAATTGCATCTGTCCTAAATATGTTGGGAAGGGTGTTAAGTGCCTTAAAAAAATATTGGGTCACCCTCATTGTTATTTCCAGCAGTTATATTGCATAGAACTGGGAGGGTCCCCAGAAGCCACTCTATTGTAGTGAACTGGGAAAAGACACTTCAAGGCAGATGGTAGAGCAGTCGGGCTTAGACTTCAGGAGCTATGGGGGTGGTGTAATGGTACAATGAAACACACAGTGCACACACATCAAATTAGACAGCAAATATGCAAATATACTATTTATTAGGCCTAAAATGCTCTAATTGAAGATAATTGCAGGTAAATAGTACCACTAAATCAATTCTGTAAACATATACATTGACAGTTGGTGATCTCTATTTTAAGTTAGAATGGAGTTAAAACTTGGAAACCTGTATGCAGTAAAGGAAATGCATAGTAAAACAATTGAAATTCAAATAAACTAATGTAAAACACTGTAAAATCAATGGAAATAATGTTCCCTGCCTTATAAAATAAGACCCCTAACTCTCCAAATCATTCCCTTCTAAGGTGAGTAGGCCTGGTGCCCAAGTCCAAAGAAGGTATCTTTTGCTGGGAGTCAGTAGTCTTTAAAGTGAAGAAACATATTGGCAAAGCCAACGGGCGAGTAAAATATTCCAGTGATGAAGAAATATAGGTAAGAGATTAGGGATCCTCTCTCAATACCACCAATGTAGGGAAAGCCCATGGGGAACATTGTCCAGAGCTCCACTGATGACTAGGCAAGGGCGAGGTAGGGTGAAGACTGTGCCCCGTGCAGCCCTGTGGAGGGGTGTGGGACGGGCATTAGAAGCAGGGTATGCAAGCTTGCCTCCTATCTGTATTCCTAGAATTGCCTGGCCCACTTACTTCAATCGTTTATTCCTTTGCAGGAGATCCCATGGCTGCAAGTGCAGTGGGCATTATTGGGATTGGGCCCAGGTAGGCGGTGCTTCCAAGCTCAGATGAGACGCTTCCTGATGCTTTGCAGTTGGATGATGCAGGCATCCCAGGATGCAGACCTCCACTTTTTCCATGACAGGCGGCCCCCAGGACACGATGGAAGCAGGCAGCAGTGTTTAACAATGCGCTCAGGCGGCAGCAGGCAAATATAAAAACTTCCTCAAAAAGCCCCTAATGAAGATGGAGAAAAGCAGATGAACAAACACTGTTCTTGGGCCACAAGCTGGTGACCTGTGAAGTTCTAAGCCATACTCCGAACCGGGAGCCATGCATGGATGATGTCATGACTGGAGCTGGTCAGTCAGCAGGTTTTACTGGTACACTTCTGAAGGCTCTAAGGGACAGGATCGTCTTGCAGGGGGCTGAACTGGTTGGTCCCACCAGCCCAATGGTTGAAACACTGTCAAGGGTCTTAAAGAGATAGATCCAGAGAGACAGGGTGTCACAGGACCTGGCTGGAGGCATACTGGATGTCTTCAATGGTCATCCTCCAATTTTCAGCTGGCTGAAACTCTTTATAGAGGTCTTGCCTCCAAACAAAGATCAAAAGAATGGCTGCAGGACGACTCCTTTTATCCTAAATTTGAGCCAGGTTCTCCTTCCAGCCCATCAGTGTTAACTATCTTGTCCATTCAAACTGGCAAGGGCTGTTAAATCATGAACCGCTTCTTGCCCCACATCTGCCCAGCAACAGACATACCCCTGTCTGAGTGTCTGAGAGTGAACTAGCCAGTCCCTGCTCCCACATCCAGCCCGATATTTCCTAACGCAAGGGTACAATGCGCCACTACCTGATCATTGGCTGAATCACAGGTTCTGCTTTCCTCAAACAGCAGTTGCGCTTCACTTTTAAGATTGGTCTTGTATGTCTTGCAATACAGGCAGAGCTTCCTCCCACTCTTTTGGTCAACGTGTTCCCTTCGTGCTCCAAAGACTCGTCCGACAATTGAACTACTTAATGGTGTAGACCCTCTCTTTATGGAAAATGTGGATCTGTCTCCAATCATAGGGCTGCATTATTTTAAACATTTTGGCTTCCTTCTTAATCACTCGAGGATGCCACATTCTAACTTTGCTTTTTTTTTTGTCAGGATTTGCACTCATAGCGTTTGCCCCAGATGCCCCATCTTTTCACACAAGGTTTCTTTCAAGCAGATTAAGCACCGACCAAGCAGTTGGGATCAGCCAGGGAATTATAATTCATTGGTACAGCCTTGTCATCCATTTTCTCTATGCAGATCTTTTGTTCTTGCCCAACTGACTATTCGATTAAGTGATGAAAGCCCACTCCAAGTCGCAATTATTTTCACATTCAACCACTTGTAGGCAACCAGTTCAGGTTATTTTACTTTGTACCCGTTTACATTGTGCTGGATTTTAAATGGGCGCTCTTTAGAGCTATTCTTTGGTTCCTGCATGCACCATGGGTACAGTTGAGTAATCGGCCACCAACAAACAGAGCACTTGTATTGTAGCCAGTCATGTGAGACTACATACACAGGACAAAACAGGGCACTTGATGTAACATGACTCTGAGAGGAACATTGCATTCCTGAACCCGGCAAAGAAAGTCAAGTAACCTGTCGGAATATAATGCAGAAATCACAGTGGACCCTTGAAAGAGTTGCAGTTTAGGATTTGTAAGCATGCACAAAAGTTTGCATACCCTTATTCAAAGCATTCCACATTTCTGCTTTGCCATAGCTTCCCATATCTGTTGCTTAGACTTTAGGTCAAAGGCTATGCGCAAATCATTGAAAGCAGCAAAGAAAACTCATTTTCTTATGGTCTTGTCCTTTGAGATTAGCAAATTCAGCCTTAGCATCACTTTAGGGTACAAAGGCCTACCTTGATTCCATCCTGTGCTAGGGCCACAAATTGAGTTAAATCTAGTCAGAATTAAAAAAAAAATTAACAGAATTTTCCGCATAATTTGTTTAGAGCACAAAAAAGATATTGGGCGATAGTTCATATCCTCGGGCCCCCCTTTTTGTATATTGAGACAATTTCAACTTTCCCCCAAGATACAGGACTGCAACACAGATTTTAATAACCTTTTTATGACCACTATTTATTTTTCCATTGATAAAGAGTACTAAACCCAAGGGCATCAAGGTGCTCTTACATAAACCAGTTACTCACAAGGAAAGATGTACAGTCAGTCAGTAGAACAGGACATTTCTTTTTTTTTAAAACTCTTTTTTATTAGTGGTCAAGTATAGGCTGTTACACCACAGCACATCTGTTTAACTGTTACAACAGGAGTAAAATATCCGTTACATTTCACATAGCAACATTATGACGACAAGTCAGCATCAGTAATCATATTACATAGGTAGAATCTGAACGGGCCCCAAATGTCCTTAGGTCTGCATGCCGAGGGTCGGGTTAAAACAAACTGTTCCCCTGCTTGTTGACATGTGTCAATTCTTGTAGGAATTGGTTCAGGGTGGGCGGGAGAGAACTTTTCCATTTCTGTAAAATACATTTTTTGGCAATAGCGTGTGAAATGTTAAATAATCTTCTAATTTTGTCTGATTGCTTGCCAATGTCCCCAAACAAGTACTTCTGAGGAGTCAAATCGGGGGGCACCTCAGTGATTTCTTCCAGCAGCTCAGCCATCGCCTTCCAGAATCCCCTCAGTGCTGGGCAGTCCCAGTACATGTGAAAGGATCCAGCCTGAGGAGCATTACATTTAGGACACGCGTCGGAGGCGTCCGGTGCAAACCTTGTGATTTTGGCCGGTGTATAATGTAGCCTGTTCAGGATTTTAAATTGGATCACCCTTAGGCCAGCATTAAGCGAGACCTTCTTGGATAATGCACAATAGCTGGCCCATTTCTTTTCTTCAATGGTTCCCTGTAAATCCGCTTCTTACAGGATGTACAGGATACAGGACTGCTCCATTATCTGATTTAATGTGGGGGTATGAGCTTCAACAGCTGTGTATAACCTAGAAATCCCCAGGCCATTTTTAGATGTTACTAACTGCACACATGGATGGGGTGGGTGTTCATCCGGGAAGAGAGGCCACCTCTTCTGGAATGCCGACCTCATACGGTAATATTGCAACGTTTTCAGGGGTCCACCCCCCCAGTGCCCTCAGCAAGAGACCCCGGTCCACAAAAACACCATTAACAAACATGTCAACCAGCTTCATTTCCCCGTTAGGGTCCCAGGACTCCTGTATGTTAGCGTCATGTGTGGGGGGTATACCCGGGAAGTCCCAAAGCGGTACCTCTGGATTGTAGGGGACCTCCACTCCCAGCCTCTTGAATATAGCCATCCATGCCCTGACTGTACAGCTAACCGGATTATATGCACATGTGTCTTTATACTTTGAATCGAAAATAACTGATTGTATATTCGTGCGGTATGTTCCTCTACCCATGCATGGGGTGTACTGTTCTCGTCATTATACCAATATTTCGCAAATTGGGCTTGGGAGACGTAATAATAAAGCTTGAAATCGGGGGCCGCTATCCCTCCAGAGGAATAGGGCTCTGTCATTTTCTCCCAGCTAATCCTAGCTGTCTTACCGTTCCAGAGAAATGTTACCACCATGGATCTGAGCTTGGAGAAGAAGTCCCTGCCCGGCCATATAGGAATATTGACAAATAAGTATAAAAGTTTAGGGAGGACCACCATTTTAAGAATGGCAACACGGGGCTAAGGAAATTGGGAGCCGCCCCCAAATCTGAAGCTTGGAGCCTAATGCCTGTAGGGAGCCCTCATGGTTATCTGCATAGAGTGTGAGCTTGCCCCTGGAGACCAGTATTCCCAGGTGTCTAATGTGGTCTGTGGACCACTTGAGTCCCCGTGTGTCTGTAGGGCATCGGGTGACAGGTGTTAGAGGGAATATTTCCGATTTGGACATATTTATAGTATACCCGGAATAATCTGCAAACCCCTGGAATCTCTGTCATGATGGGTGTTACATTTACCTCAGGCTCCCTGATCTATAGCAATGTGTCATCCGCCTAAAGCGAAATTAGTTGGGTGGAACCCTTCATTGTGATCCCTTTGTCTGAGTGTCTAAGACGGACAGCGGCCGCTATAGGTTCAATGGTCAGTGCGAATAGTAGGGGCGAAAAAGGGCACCCCTGTCTGGTCCCCCTCTCCAGGAGGAACATCTCGGAAATGGCTTTATTGGTCAGGACACGGCCCCAGGTTCTGTATATAGGAGTTTTACGTATCGTATAAAGGTGGGACCCACCCCAAACGCCTCAAGCACCAAAAGGAGATAGACCCACGATACCGAGTCAAATGCTTTTTCAGCGTCAAGGGATATGGCCACTGCGCTCCTCCCGGGGTCGATCTGTGCCATAATACCAAAGAGTCGTCTGAGGTTTAGGGCTGTAGATCGAGTAGTGACAAACCCATTCTGATCGGGATGGACTAGGGTTGGGACTGCTGGCAGAAGGCGATTCGCCAGGACCGTTGCAAAGATTTTAGCATCCGTGTTGATGAGTGACAAGGGCCTGTAGGACGAAACGTCCTGTGGTGGTCGCCTGGGCTTGTGGAGTACCACTATTATGGCCTCTCTCATAGTTGAGGGCAATCTGCCGGATTCGAGCGCCTCCTTCCACACTTGTAATAGTATCGGCACAAGTTCCTCACAGAACTTGTAAAATTCAGCGCCCAACCTGTCTGACCCTGGTGCCCTGCCTGTTGACAGATCCTTGATTGCTTCCCCAATCTCTTCCATCGTTACCGGCTGATCCATTGCCAGGCGCACTTCGTCAGGGAGCCTAGGGAGGGAGAGGGCTTCAAGATAGGTCTTGATTTCTGCGGATGTTTTCTTATCTTGGTTTGAGTATAGCCTCTTATAGAATTCCATAAATTCCCCGTTAATGTCCTTATCCCCAAGGAGAACCCTCCCCTGTTGCGTGCGTATGCTTGTGATCTGTGTGGGTTGTTTATCGTGTTTAATTAGGTTGGAGAGCGCCCTGCCAGCCTTGTTGCCCTCCCCGTACCTGCGCGCCCGAATCGGGGCTGCCACATATCGGACCTCCCTCAATGCAAGCTTGTCACATTCCTGGAGATGTGTGTTTATATCAGCTAGTACTGTCTTGACTTGCGTATTTGAATTTGTTTTCTCAAGTGCATCTAACTTTCCTTCAACAGACGCCAGTTCGGTCCTCACATACTTTAACATACCCGTAGTTCTACACATCAACAGACCCCTCATCCAGACCTTGAATGATTCCCACACTGTCGAGAGTCTGTCGACTGAGCCGATATTATTGGTCAGAAACTCCGAAATTTCAACATGGAGTGACTCCACTACCCCGGGGTCACATAACATTCCACCAGACATCCTCCACCTCCTGAAGGGACCTGGGGTTTTTCCGGAATAGTAGTTCCAACAATACTGGGGAGTGATCTGAGGGGGTGCGGGGCAGGATTTCACATCGCTCAACCGAGGGCGGCATGGGCATGGAGACCAACCAGTAATCAATCCTGGACTCGGAATCATGTACCGAGGAATAAAACGTGTATCTTCTACTGCCCGGGTGGACCTCCCTCCATACATCAACCACTGAGAGCTGTGCAATGACATGTCTAAGATTCAGTGCTGTCCTGCTTGGGGGTCTCATCACCGTAGAGGATCTATCAAGAATGGCCAAGTTGAAGCCCTCCCCCTCACAAGACACCCGAAACATCCAGTAATATAACCATCTGATATATATCCAAGTAGAAGGCCGGGTCATCGATGTTGGGGCCGAATGTATTGACCAGGAGAAGCTGTTGGTTAGCCACCCCCCCCCCCAGACCATGACACATCTTCCCTGGGGATCGACCTTGTGACCTCCAACCCGGAACCCAAGGCCTGGGTGAATAAGGGTGAGAACCCCTCTGGACTGAGTCGAGTAGTCCGTGTGGAACCTCAGGGGACCCCACCCGGGCAGGATGTGAGAATTACCCGTCCCCACTGCATGGGTATCCTGCAACATCAGTATTTGGGGATTATGCCTGGAGACATAATTGGAGATCTTCCTAACCTTAACTGGATTGTTCAACCCCCTCACATTCCACGTCAGTAGTTTAACCTGTAGCCCACCACCGGGGACCCGCGATGGAACATTAGCCATTTTCAAATCTGACGAGTTCACAGTATTCATGCCATACAATCAGTGCCAGCCCAAACGTGACCAAAACTTTACTTTTCAACCAACAGGTCGTCCCATTCCATCCTCCCTTTAGAGGTAGCTCCGGAAGGTAGCCAAAATCCTCAACAAAATGCCACCATAAGTCCATCCAACAACTGAACGTAACTTCCCCTTCACCCTTTCCCACCCGCCTCCCCCCCCTCATCATCACCCCCAACTTGACGATGTAGCCCATCAAACTTATGGAACATTCCACGGGTGGCCATGTTGCTTCACATGGCCGCCGATCAGGTCCAGCAACTCCACCAACCAAAGTACCTGGTGTACCTTAATCAGTTACTCAAGTGGGCCCCGGGCCCATGCAGGGTCGACACACAAGTGTTTCTCATTCCACGGGTCTGGGCCTGTTGTTTTGTGCTGGTCTGCCCCCTCTGGGAGGAAGGGGTATGGAAGTTTCAATATAATGCATGGCCTCCGCTGGGGACTCGAAGAAATGGGCCTTGCCCGCATGTTGAAGCCTCATTTTTGCCGGGTACTTTAAAGCGTATGGAATCTGGCGCTCTCTTAGGAGCTTCTTAACTGGCTCATAGGTCCTTCTGCTCGCTTGAACTCCAGAGGAGAAATCAGGATAGAAATGTATGCGACTTTCCTCATAGTGAAGGGTGCCCGCCTCTCTCGCTTTTCGTAGGATTGTGTCCTTGTCTCTATAGTTGAGGAGCCGAGCAATTATGGTGCGTGGTGGCGCACCTGGTTTAGGTGCAGGGGCCAGCGTACGATGGGCTCGTTCCACCAGAAATTGTTCAGAGAAAGCCTCCGGTCCGAAAAGGGTTTTAAGCAGTGTCTCAAGATGTTTTTCCATTTGGCCCTTTCCAAATGATTCCGCTACGCCCACAACACGAATGTTATTGCGCCTGGAGCGCGATTCTAGGTCCTCGCATTTGTTCTGTAGCTTCGTCATGCTTTCCTTAATTTGGATGATATCACGGCTGTGGTGCGAGATAGTGTCTTCATTAGTGCTGATGGGGGTTTCAGTTTCCGTTATGCGTAGTCTTTCCTTCTCCACTCTAGCCTTTAAGGAGCCGATGGTAGAGACTATGGGCCTCATCACAAGTTGGCCTGTATTCCCGGCTGTAATACCGCCAACTGTAATAGCCCTAGCACCGACCGGTCTGGTGGTATTACCACTGGATCACGGGTTGGGCCTTAACGGTAAATCCCCATTCCTGATTGGATCCAATGGGGAATTTTCGGTGCTAATACTGCGGGCTAATACAGCCGGCTGTAATACAGCCGAAAACAGGGATTTTCATCTCCAGAAAACAGCCGATTTAGCGCCCAACTCGTGATAGGGCCACCCCTTAAGTGCGGCGGTAATAACGTTACCACCGCATTTAAGGGCTACAGCCCAACTCGTGATGAGGCCCATAGTCATCCAATTTTGTGTTTATTGAGCGAAACCCATTTTGGACTATAGCTGTTGGGTTGTCCAAATTCTCACTGGATTCAGCAGCAGGGTTCTCGGTGTCGGCCGCGTGGGCGTCGGCCGACGCGGCCTGACCCTGACCCCCCTGTGTAGGCGTCCATGGGGCCCTTCCTCATCTTCCCCAGAGTCTTGGAGCCCTTTGCCGGCCTCTGTGGTTCCCCCATGATGAATGGCGTTCCAGGCGGTGCAGTATACTGTATCCCAAATGTTCTACAGTTTCCAGTAGGGGTCCCGCGCCACCGCCAGAACCAGGGCCTACACCCCGTGTGGTCTCCCGCCCACTCGGGCACTGGAGCCTCCCGCCTCAACAAGGGTGATTGCGGATCCGATTTAGCCGCTACCCCGGCCGACCATGTGGCATCCCGCGGGGCTCCCTCTCCGCCCAGCCTCGTCTCCTTACCGGTCGTCAGCGTGGGTATTACTACCACAGAGTTCCTCAGGCCGCGTACTACAATTTGCACCGGATGCCTCGCCCTGCACCGCACTGTAGGGTTCGTAAGGAGTTCTCTGGGGCTTAGCAACTGCGACAACCACTACCGGGGCTGGGTCGGGCCTCGGGCAGGTACGGGCCGGAGAGTCGTCCCCGCCGCGGCAGCCCAGATGCCGTAACGTGTCACCAGAAGAGTGACAGGGCCGAACCGGGACCAAGCTCCTCCCCCTTTGGGCCCAACTGTTTCAGCCGCGCCGCGGCTCTGTAGTAGACTGCTCTGGAGCTCGCCTCCGGATTCCTGTCCCTCCGTGTACCAGTCAATCTGAATCGTGCCGTTTCTCTGGCATCCCTGGACCCCGAGCCTCAGGATTTCGCCTGGTCACCCACGGGCGGCCGGGCCTCCCCCCCCCATGTCGTCCGAGCCGAAACAGGCAGCGCTGGACGGATAAACTAGCTCAGGATTTCTCGGTGGAGCGGGAGCTCTTAGATCAGGCGGCCATTTCCAACGTGCGCAACAGCGCCCCCTCAGAACAGGACATTTCAAGATAATTGTTTATGCAAACAGCCAAGTCTTTAGAGATTTACGAAAGGTCCAGTGTGATTGCTCGGCTTGCAAGGCCGGTGGGAGTAAGTTCTGTTGATTGGCTGCAATAGTCGGGAAATTCGAGCCTCCCGCTTTAGTCTGGTTAAGTTTGGGTTGGAGGAGATGGTTAGCAAAGTATCTCAGGTGGGTCTGGATAAATTGGCTCTCCTCATTTTGTGTGAGAGGTAGAGGGAGCCACACTGTAGAGAAATCTGTGTGTGATTGACAAGGTTTTGAATAGAATCAGTTTGTGAATGTTGAGTGTGAGACAGGCATGGTGTCAAGAGATAACGCAGACAAGGGTAACAGTTTGTAAAACCTTTATTGAAAGTCTTTGGGTTGGTTTAACACCTTTCTTGCCCTATAACTAAGGTGGGGTTTTCCCTACCTAAATAAACTAAGGAAAGTTAATATCAGTCAGTCAAAATGAAAAGTATGTCTGTGTCAAAACCTTATGCTTGACCTCACATCTAATACTAAACATAGTGTAGAGATAGCAATAACAAATACAGTGTTAATACTAAAGTTCTGAGCTTCGTCCAGCTCCTGGTTGGCTCTTTGCCTCCTTTCCAAGTTCGAGACAGTTCCAACAAACGTATCTCAGGGTTCCCTGCTCCAAGTTTAAGATACAGTTCAAATAATGTTTCACTGGATTCACAAAGTTCAACAAGATTTTAAAGTATTCTTTCGAAGCTCAAACACTGGTTCTTCCAAATACAATGTTCAACTTGTTCCTAATCTTCAACAAGAGCTTAGGGTTCCCTTCCCCAAGCTATAAGCACAAGCAAAGCTTCTCAGGGGTCCCTTCCCCAAGCTTAAAATATCCTTCCTTAAAGCACAATGTTCAATTGGTGTTTGTAACTTCTTCGGGTTGGGACTTTCTGGTTACGGTGCAGTTAACAGACCGAACGGTCCACCCATTTCAGGTGACGCAACCATTTGCCCTTGGCTTCTCACTTGGTTTCTCATTTGGCTTCTTATTTTCCCCAAGCTTTGTTTATAAGTGTCACTGGTAGGTGATTTGCTTTCTTAATCGCCCCTTTCCATTGTATTCTATTTCGCTGGCTTTCAATATGAGCCTCTTTTCCTTAACCCTTGGTCTCACAACTTTACGGTCAGGGTTTTGCTGCTACTTTACCGCTCCCCTGTTAGGCAGAAACCTGTGCAGTTCCCTCTGGGACCACTGCAAAAGATTTAAGACTACAGGTGGTTGGCATTAAACCCAATTGGTAGCAGTCTGTACCACCCAGATTTACCTGGTAGCTGTGGCTGAGCAGTCCGACTTCTCTCAAGAAGAGTTAGGCAGTATACAGTGTATTCACAATAGGTCAAAAGAACACAGTAGAACAAGCAAACACTGACCATAGCTTGGTGTAAAAGAAATATAATTATTTATTTAAAAACACATCTAGTTAAACACACTGCCACCAATATTAAGCAGTTCAAAAACACGGTCACTAAAAGATATACACTCCCTTCAACGATTATTAGACAAGTCTTAAGTAAAGCAACACTTATTTTCAGACAGCGGTGAGCGCGCTTAACGAAGATGGCACTCTAATCAATCGGTTTAAAAGGGAGAGAAAGGCAGAGCAAAGATAGAAACAGATCCCAACACTTTCGGAAGAACACAGTAGTAGAAGAAGGCAGATTAAAACAGTAAAGTCAAAGTTAACAAGGCGGGTCCCACTTTAAGAGGCTCCGGTCGAAATGTGTCCAAGGTCACACGGTTGAAAGTGCCCAAAGGTCTCGCACAAGGTTCAGAAAGAGTTGGACCAACAGAAAGGGACTAGTTAGATGGTCAAGGCGGCCAGCCCAGTCCAGAGGGTTAAGGGATTATTGTTACCTTGTAGCAATCTTTAGAAAGGGAGGCCTGGCGGACACGGTACCTTAAAATGGTGAGAACGCTCCAGCGGGGGCAGTTGTTCCTGGCAGCGGGTGCAAGTCGGTGCTTCGTCCGGGGGAATAGAGGATCTCGTCGGGGAGGAAAACAGGAGTCCGCTGCACTGCCAGGGAAGAAACCAGCCGCGGAGTTCTCAATTAAAAGGAGCGGTCCTTTTATTCGCGGTCCAGTGGTAAGTGGCTATCCGGTTGCCGGGGTGCTTGGCACGGGCAATTCGACCACAAGACGTCCTGGGATGCGAGAAAAGACGGTAAACTGGTTGTGCCCACCAGTCAAGGGAAGAAGACTCTCCAGCAGGGAGATCTCCTCTGTCGTTGGGAAGTGGTGAGTCGGTTCAGCAGGGCTCCACCGGTGGTGTTGTAGCAGGTCGGCTCAGCTTCTCCCTTGTCGGATTTTCAAGTCCTGTGGCGACTTGCGAAGTTCCAGTCCCAAAAGCCCTGCTTTTATGCAAGAAACCCCCATTCATTCAGCCTAGCTGTCAATCAAACATGCTAAGTGGTGAGCTGGCCAGCTCACCACTTGGGCCAATCACACAGGAGTGCGACTTGAGTTGCCAAGGCAACTCAGTCCAGGGTGCCTAAACCCACTCCTACACCCCCTGTGGTACCCAGACAGAGTGGCACCACTTTGGAGGGCCTCTGCGTAGAAGCCCGCCAAAAGTGGAACAATGGGCTCGACCTTTGGTTTGGAGTTACAGAGGCGAACACAAACGCCATTTTAAAACAGAGTTCTCGAAGATGATACCAATCGGTGAATTAATATTAAATAAATAACCTGGCGGTGTGTTAGAGCCTATGTTAAAAAAGTATTAGCCTCGAACAATGGGAAAATCCCATAGAGATATATGCGCGGTTGAATATAAAAAGTAGTATCCACTGCCACCAGCCAAAACTCGACGAGGGGGGACGGGACAGTACCCCCTCGAAACAACAGACCCGGGGATAATCGAATTGCCCCTATCAGTACGTCCACAATATGATGGTTTGTACTGGTTCTGTTAGTAATTTGGGACTAGTAAAGCCAATGGTGACTTTACATGCCCTGGGAGACAATAGTCAGTCCCAGGGTATGGAGTCTATGGTGGGGGGTCACTATGACACCCCGGTGTTACTGCACACAGGGTGTGGTGTAACACACAAAGAAAAAAACATATGAGACCCTATGGAGTAAAAGACCCCATAGCCCATGAAACACATTAACATTCAAAGGAACACCACAAATCATGTCCATGAGTGGGAGAAAGAGTCTCACTCTTGGCAAGAGAAAAAAACAAACTCCAGAAATCCAGCAAAGCTGCTGGGGGACTCACTAGGTTAGGAAATTCAGCCTAAACAGAGAATTCTCCCTAACATCCCCCTTCTGCTAATCACTCATAGCCTCTTCATCAAGTTCATTCTTACATTATCATTGTTTCGGATGCTTTCGAGAATGTACCGCTTGTACACTGATCCCCCGCTGATCCCATCCCCATTTCCCTCATCCCCAAAATGTACCCTCTCCTTATCCCCTACCTGACCACCTTCTTCAACATCTGTTTTCTCCTCTGCCACCTTTCCTTCAGCTTACAAACACGCTACCATAATCCCTATCCTGAAGACACCTTCTGCTAGCCCTCTTCTTGCCTCCAACTTCAGACCAATCTCCCTTCTCCCCTTCATCTCAAAGCTCCTCGAGCGCCTAGCCTACTCTCATCTTTCTGCCTTCGTCTCATCCCACTCCCTCCTCCCCACCTCTCAATCTGGTTTCTGCCCTAAACACTCCACTGAGACTGCCCTCACCTATGTCCTCAACTCTCTCCTCACTGCTCGCTATGCTAAGCAATCTTCAATTCTCATCCTTCTTGACCTTTCTGCCGCTTTTGACACCGTAGATCACCCCTTACTTCTTAGCACTCTGTCCTCCTTCGGCTTCAAAGGCTCTGTCCTCTCCTGGCTCTCCTTTTACCTCTCCAATCGATCCTTCACTGTCTCCTGGGGTGACCGCACCTCCTCCAGCCTCCCCCCTGAACTATGGCGTCCCCCAGGGATCCGTACTTGGACCCTTTCTTTTCTCTCTCTCTACCTCCCTTCTCGCCGCAGTCATCTCTTCTTTCGGCATCTCCCACCACTTCTACACTGATGGCACCCAACTATTTCTTTCCTTCTCTTCCTTCACATCATAACTCCACCACACTTTCTTCCTGCCTCATGGCCATAAAAAACTGGATGTCATCCCACTTTCTTTCCCTCAATACTGACAAGACGGGTGCTTTTCTTCCCTCCTAACACTCTCTTCCCTTCCCCCCCTCCTTTCATCCACTTTCCACCTTCCAACCTCCCCATCTCGACCCCCGCCCGCAATCTCGGCCTCCATTTCGACTCCTCTCTCTCCTTCTCCAAGCACATCTCTCTAACCTCTCGGGCCTGTCGGCATCACCTCTTCAACACCTGCAAGATCCACTCTTCTCTCACCTTCTAAACTCCTAATCTCCTCCCTTATTTCCTCCCGGCTCTTCTACTGCTCCTCTCTCCTCTTTGGATTCCCTGTCTCTCACCTGACTCCCCTCAAATCCATCTACCACTCCTCTATCCGTACTCTGTCTTCTCGGCCCTCGAGACTCTATTTCTTCCTCTCTCTCTCAACTCGGCTGGCTTCCCTTCCTCTCACAACTGAAATTTCAGTTCCTCTGTCTTGTCTACAAATCTGTCCATGCCCCCCTACCTTTCTTCCCTCCTCTCATTTTACTCCCTCTTCCGCTCTCTGCTCAGCAGATCTCTACCTTCTCACTGTATCCCCAGCCCCATGTGCCCCCTCACACTTCAGCTCCTTCCAACTCTTGGCCCTCCTCCACTGGAACTCCCTACCGCTCTCCATCCACTCCACCTCTACCTACTCATCCTTCCGCTCCTCCCTGAAAGCCCTTCTTCTTTGCTCCCCCTGACTCCCCTTCCCTAGCTCTCTCCCCTTCCAACCCCTGCCCCCAATGATTGTATGTATGCTTCTCTTACTATTGTACCTGTTATACTGTAAAGTGCTTTTGCTTAAAGCGCTATATAAACTCAATAAACATAAATGACCACTCCCATACAATGTAATTCACTTTAACTCTCATACGCTTGCGCACTGGGTTTCTCGTATCACTTGAAACTCACTGGTCGTGTTGCTGCTTCCCATGGTTTCTCTGCTCACATGATGCCTTGCAGTTGAGGTCATGGTCTCACCTCCTGCCCCTCAGACACTCCTGGTTCGGTTCCTCCACCCAGGGGAACAAACACCTTTGCAGCCGCAATGAAGGGACCGACAATCTCCACGGGTCCCTTCTTCCGACCTCGCCAGCACCCTGGAGACTCTGCTCCTTCGCCCTGCTTCCGCAGTCTGTCTCACTCGGCACGTCCTTAGCTTCATGGTACTCCGTCCTCCACGGGTACTCCCCGAGTTGGACCGGCTTCTCTGCTGCTCTCTCCTGACAACACTCCCCTTTCTGCTGTGGGCTCCACCTTTATACACCTGAGCCCTGTTTAGGGGTTTCAGGTGCGAGTCCTTAGACTCTGTTGCCTGGCCATAGTTAATACAATGAAGGGGACATGCATGACCTTCATCTCTGTAGCCTTCCAAGTCCTCCTCTTTCCTCGCAGTACTAGAGTTGTGTGTTCTATGGGAAGTGTTTATTCCTCTTTGGGGCTTCTTCCTCTTCTCGGTGCTTAGTGGGAACTCATGGGGAGGATAGGACGTGAGCGGAAATGGCCCATGAAGGCTGAGGGAAGGGAAGGTGAGTCAGTGTTAGGAAAGGGGGGATACCATGTCTCGCCGTCAGGCACCCTCTCCACAAGGACCTTCCACTCGAGTGATCCTCCCTCACTTGTCCACCCCTAATGTCTGGATCCAAAAGCGATAGCCCTTCCCAGGCCACCTGAATATAAGTTCCCCGGGGAGTAGATGTGAGCACACCCTCAGGTTTCTCACAGGAGCCAATGGGCATTTCTTTTTGCCAAGGTCATATGATCAGTATCCGTAGAAATGTCAACAACAAAAAAAATATGGTATATTTGTTTGAAGTTTGGCTGTACGAAAATTTTGTGCAGCCGGAAATTTCGAAAAATGACAACATACAGTGCCATCATAGCGAACAAGGGGAGCGGGGGTTGTGGGGAAGTCCCCCAATCCATATAAAATAAAGTTTAAAAAAAAGAAAAGGACCCTGCAGTGCCAGTTCCCGATTACGTAAGTGAAGGGAATTGGCGTTGCAGGGGGTCGGCGGCGCACAGCGAAGTGTGACGCCAAAATGTAAGTAAGGGGGTGCGGGGCAGCAGATTCATTTAGTGCTATTTTGCTGCTTTTACTGTCCAGAGTCTGGCTGGAGAGCACAGGGCAAAAGCTATATCTCATAGTATACACTGTAGGTTAGGTGAGATTCCTCAGGTGTTCCGCTCACCTGGTCTCTGCGGAGGCGTCGGGGCACGGTTGCAGCCCTCCCTGAACTTGAATTACCTCCTTCAGGCCTCTCCCTCAGTAGAAAAGCTGTGAACGGTGGTACGTGGTGATACTGCTCCTGCGTGGTGATAAGAGTGTGTGAGTGCGCCAATCTGTGATTGTTGTACCTCTGGAACCCTCCACCCCAAAGTGCGGTTTCTGTGCACATACGCCGGCCCATAAAGCTCACCTGTGAGTTATGGAAGATAAGCTCTCCGCCCTGCTACTTCTGGCAGGGGCGCATCGAATGGGATCTAGTTCCTTCACTGATCCCTGATAAGGATTAGTCCAGACCAGCTGCAACTATGCTTCTCCTTATGATTGGCAAGTCTTTCTTGAGCTCTTGTGATGATGTTCGTTCTGTTTAATATCTTTATATGTTGCTCCTATTTATGCCCGCAATAATGTCTCTCTTCTGTTTTCTTCCCTTAGATGGAAATGCGGCCTCAATGCAGCTGTGAGACGCAGCCGGATGGAAGATGGATGCTACCGCAATGTTCAACAGCAGGTAAGTGAGGGTTTAAGGAAAGCACGAAGTATGGGGAAGTGCAACCTTAAACTGACTGTTTTTGCGATGTCTAACCATGTCTTCTGTTTTTCCTTGCAGGCGCTGCTGTCGACGACGGAGCGGGTCGTGCTGCGGTGCCAAGATGAAGATTTCGGCATTCTGGAAAGTGCAAAGATGAATACTTGGTTTGCCGAAGAGATGTACAGGTAAGAAAAGCTTCCCCCCGTCAGTAAGTATGCTGGCAGGAAGCAGGATGTCCAGGAAGCAGGATCTTCAAAGGTAAGTCTGACCTCAGGCGACGGTCGACGTTACGCTGCTTGCAAGTGTAGAATAACGCGAAGCGTCTGTCCTGAGGATCGGGGCAGCTTATATAGCTGAGATTGTGGGTTCGCCCATTAAGGCCGTCTTACCAGCCACACCCTGCCACTCCTAGAGAGTGAGCACGTGCGAAGGCAATCCATTAGCAGCCACACCCAAGAATACACTTGGGTCTGCTTAATGGATGGAATGTTCAAGGTTAATGCATCCTGCTTAATGGATGGAATGTTCAAGGTTAATGCATCTGAAGTGATATGTCCATAATAAAAGCTTTTTGGTGTTAAATGGATGTTCTTGTTTACTTTTGTTCATGAGCCTGGTGCCAAAGGCGCCAGGACAGTGTCCACCCCGGTCTCCTGTGCATGCGACCCCTGCATGCCTGTGCCCCTGACTTCATGACCATGACATCAGGCAATGCTAGCATATTACAGAAACACGGTACACATTCCAAGCTGATCTGAGTTGAAACAGGTATTCACAGGAACTGCAGAGGCAGAAACTGGCTGTAAGTAAAGAGACAGAGAGAAGGCAAGGACAAGCAAATATACTGGGAAACACAAATTGATCAGAACAAAGGTGTACTGGAATAAGATAAGGGATCTTCATGGATTAGGGAAAGTCCTTGGGATCAGTACCAGCAGATTACTCTGAACAACTGTCATACAGCAGCGTTAGGAGTTAGGCGTGCTGAAGAGACTGTTGAACTCAGTGCAAGGGTAAAACTGGAGACCATATACTGAGGCAGGTAAGACTACAATGGCCTAGGCGAAGGCAACAGATGAATGACAACTGGTACAGAGCGGAGGTACAATAGCGGACCAAGATGTAATACAGGTGGAAAGCAGCATAGAAAGTAAAACCAGGTGCAGGACAGGCTAGAGAAACATAGTACAAAGCAGAGACTGGAATATCAGAATGCACAAGGCAAAGGACAGCGAGTATGAGGGGTACAGGAAACTCCGAGTACTGAATAACATGCCCTATAACTATGGACTCAAGGCTGGTAATATCGCAGGCAAGGAACAAACAGGAAACTTCAAGAGACTGGGGTTGCAGAGAGAAAGAGAGAGAAACTAGGCCTAGTGCCCAAGGCCAAAGAAGGTAGAAGGACAAACTAGGCAGAAACAGGACAAGTCTGTGAAGCAGAAAATGCTTACAGAAAATAGGGCGTTTACAGAAAGTCAGAAGGCAGAAAAGTTATCAGTAAAGAACTGTCTTCAACAGCAAAACAGGATAGGGTTTTAGAAGTCAAAAGCTGGAAATCAAGGAAAGGTTCAAGAAACAGGATTCGCAAGCCAAAAATTGAGATATTCAGAAAAGGTACAAAAGCACTCCCTGTGGAAGCAGTTGACTGAATAATTGCTTCTGTTTCAAGTGAGCTTATAAAGGCCCTCCCAGCCAACAGCACAACAGGGTGGAGCGGATTGCAGTCTCAGGCAGCTGTGTTCAATGAAGCCCAGCCCCTGCTTCAGTAGCTTGCACCAGTGGATTGTTATTAAAGTCACTTTAGCTCTCAGCAGCCTAGCCTGCAGTGGCTTGGGACAGGTGAATGCAATCAGGGCCTCTCCAGCTCTTAGTAGCTTGCTGCAAACAAATGTACTCGGTATACCTCCTCCAGCCCTTTGCCTCTTGGACAGCAATCATGTACCAGAATGCATTTCCTGGTTTAACCCAAAACCCGGAATGGAACATAAAATTAGATTAGTCCTAAACTGCAGCAGTAAAACAAGTAAATTAATGCAGAGGCATTTTGTAGGTTTTAACTGTGCAATTATGCCATAAAAAGCGTCTCTGAATGCGCTCATGTAGCGGTGCTGGGTGGCAGCCGGGTAGGCTTGTGACATTTACGGCATTGTGGTATGATTCGGATAAATAAACTTTGTTGTTTTTGTCCCAGAGAGTGTTCACTTTCAATTTCTTTTTAACTGACATTTTATCTGATCACGTTGGGGGATGTTGAGAGCTGTTTGAAGTGTGTTGTTCTGGATAACCTGCATTTTTGCATATTGCGCTCAGATATGCCTGCAAAGAGTGCATTGCAATAGCCGAGCCTGGATCCGATGATAGCTAGGGGAATTGTAAGACAGCTGTAGGGGGGGGGGTGGGATAAGAAAGGTCTGGATGCATTGATCAGTTTTGTAGTGTACGCGGCAGAGGAGGCGATGGAATTCACTTGATGAGTGAGCAAGAGTAGCATCCAAGTAGACTCACAATGTTTTCACTGAGGAAGAGACCGAGATTGGAATGCCGTCAATATTGAATGCAGAGTATTGTGCATCAAGATTTTTTATCACCGCCAACGGACCTACCAGAAGGATCTCTCTTTTCATTATTACGACAGAGGCGTTGTGTAGCCATCCAGGCCTGGATGGTCATGTAAACAGCATTTAGAGTGGTGGAGTCTTCAAGGTAGTTGCCATAAAGGGGGAGTTAAATGTGGGTATGAGTGTAGTTGGTATAGGATATAGTCTGGTAAGTCAAATAGCGGTTTCGTGATATAATAGAGGCTCGGGGAAACACATGACTCTTGTGGCATGCTGCACAAGATGGGTGCGGGGGTGGCACTGGCTTTTTCAGCAAATACTCTGGTGATTCTTTCCTCCAGAAAGGATGCAATCCATGACAAGACCTCAGGCGAGAAACTGGCTTCAGAAGTTGGGTGATGACAAAGGATCTTGTGGTCGACCAGGTCAAACGCAGCCGAAAGATTAAGGAGTAGCAATAGGGCAGGCTTCCCCTCATCCCTGATTTCAATGAGCTGGTTCTTAAGGTCAAGCAGTGCTGATTCAGTGCTGTGGCCAGGATGGAACCCTGGATACCCAGGATGCGGTTAGCTTCCAGGTAATGCCGAATGCTCCTACGTCCCGTTGTCATGGTCATGAAGTCATGGGCACAGGCATGCAGGAGTCGCATGCACAGGAGACCTGGGTGGACACTGTCCTTTCGCCTTTGGCGCCAGGCTCATGAACAAAAGTAAACAAGAACATCCATTTAACATCAAAAAGCTTTTATTATGGACATAACACAAATGCATTAAAGGAATGGTTCGGTCAACATTTTTTATTGTCCCTACGGGTCGGCCATGTGTTTTTAAGCCTAAGTCGCTTGATTTTAGAAAAGTTTCCTATGGACCTTACCCGAGTTTTCGTCCATTAATCACACGCGAAAACGGGCAGTAGGGCGCCGCCATTTTGTGATAATCCTATCACTTGCCGCATCGCCCTGGCTGACCTGCTTTTGCGGCACTAAATCATATCCCCCGCCCCTGAGCCTGTCATCAGCAGACGCGTACCGCCCATTTCACAACGCCAAAGCACGTCTCGTGTCAACATTCGCTGTGCTTCAGCTAATGACGTGTCGCCATGGAAATGGCAGGACGCCTCTTTCTTCAATAAGTAGAAACAGACCTTTTCACAACACACAGCAGCAGATTTTCGATTCCATTCCTCTCTCTGTGTTACTTTGAGTATTCTGTGACTCGTTTCTGTGCTCTGGTCAGCTACCTTCGTTGCTTGTAGCCCGTGTGAACAGATACCAGTACCACCACTATAAATTATTTTAGTTTGTTTAACACACAATGGCTACAATAATGCCCTACATCTACGAGCCCGAGTATACCGAGGAGGAACTACTGGAAAGGGAAACACGCGAAAATGATGGGTCTTCGGATGGCAGTTGGGGGACGATTCAACAGCTGAAGAGCCTGGACCTAGTCGCATGAATGGTGTTTCCACCTGGTGCACATGCAATCGGTGCGAGCTAATGCCAACCGAGGACGAGAACTGCTGCTGCTGTGAAAACTCTGGATGCGTGGCCTACATTTCGGAAGGCGAGCCACGACCGCAATGCATCACCGAGCTGCCAGACTTCAGGGCAGCCTGCCTCACACGGTCCGTGTTGAGGATAATGATGGTGCTTATGCACGAACTTCGCGCAACTGTTCGTCCTCGTAATCCGAGTAACGAGTAAGTATACTCTGCTTGTCATGCCACTCCTATTTCATGGTCTTCTACTATATCCAAAATTACATATACATATCATTGTAACGCATGAAAGTCGTTCAATAGTGTGCAGTGTCTAGATAGCATTTGTCTGAGCAGAATGCCATTAGTTACAAGAATTGTCATTGACAACAAACGTTTATTAAACTTATCTTGGTCATTTAAAAACAGTTTGTTTCATTCCTTTTCACAGGTGGTACATTCTGGTGGCCTATCGTTCCTTTACATGGTGGCTTCACGGGAGGCTTGGACACCGCGTTCGAAGAGTAAAACCCGCCTGTGCCGTTCGTGCCATAAGAGAAACTTTCCCAAGTGACAGCGGTCAGTACAGGGGATTTTCTCTCGCTGTGCTGCAACCTGACCTCTACAATGTGTAAAGTCTTGTATTTTTGTGTCATCAAAATAAGATACAAAATAAAACACCACATATATTTTAACAACGGTTGTTTCGATTTTCTTAAATGAATCAAGTGTGTCTCCATTCAACAATGGATGTCAGACATCTGTGCTCCGAATGGGTGAAGGTCAGGTCGCTGTGAAGCAGGGTTGTCACTATCTAAGCTAACATAATATATTCTTAATAATGCATGCACTAAATAACACTTGTTCAAAGTCTTTCAGTCTGTTAGGTCTCTATAAAAGTCACACATATATCTATACTATCAATTAACATTGGATTATAAAGGCCTTAGGTTAAGGGTCTTGACCACTATAATACACTGTTTGAAGTGTGGGTCTGTGCTCACAAGAACCTCCGGTATGTGGCATTTGTTATTGATAGGCAACGATATACTGCAGTAGGTGTCTGTTAGTTGGGGATCTGCTAGGTGGGCATCATGGCGTGGTCAGTGGTCTGGCACATGAAGAGAATACCTTGGAGGGACACAGGGTCAGAATGGCAGTAAGTTTCCACTGCAAGGGTGCGTGGGCAAGGACACGTTTGTGGAAATGAACGAGCTATGTGCTTAGTTCAGGCTGGTTCACATGCAGGACAGTGATCTCAGAGGAAGAGTGATGTGTTACATTTATTAGCTGTTGCAAATACCTCTGGAGTTTTCCAGTCAGAGTGGGAACGAGGGTGGGGGCCATGTGCTCTGCACAGTGAGGCCTGGTCACCAAGATGGAGTGGAAAGGGGGTACAAAAATGGATGCTCCATGTCCTGCTCAGTGGTCCCATCTACGCGAATGTCAACCAAAGTTAACATCACATAAGGGCAAGGGGCGAACCCACTACTGCCCACTACTGGAGGCACTTGGTCCGAGTTTCTACTGAGAAGTAAAGGATGAGAGGGGCCTGATGGCCCCTCGCTCCCACACACTTGCCTGCACGCCCCAGGCCCATCCATCCCACCCCCCTCTATCAAAGTCGGTTCGCACCCCAGGGGCTGTCACAGGCCTAAACGGCCAAGGTGCCAAACGGCATGTACACTTCAAAAGGTATCCCACGCCCAGGGGCCATCGCTCACATGGCCTCCTCAGGCCCCCTGTCTCCAGGCAGGCCTCCCCTGAGACAGGCCGCCCCCCTGCAATCCACATAAGTGTGTCTCCATTCAGCAGTCCTCCTGTGCTTTATCTGCACACCCCAGGCCCATCCATCCCACCCCCCTCTATCAAAGGTGGTTCGCACCCGGGGATGAGCGCTGGCATGGGGGGCTGTCCCGGGCGCAAACGGCCAAGGTGCCAAACGGCATGTACACTTCAAAAGGTATCCCACGCCCAGAGGCCATCGCTCACATGGCCTCCTCAGACCCCATGTCTCCAGGCAGGCCTCCCCTGAGGCAGGCCGCCCCCCTGCAAACCACATAATACCACGACATACACACATCATTCATTCACAAACACACCCCTGTTTCTAATACTTTATAAACCAGTTGATATGTCTCATGAGAACATCTTTGTGCTTTGCAAGTCAACTCCTGGACCTTCTACCTGAGAAGCACTGAGATCTATGCTAATCTGCTTGTCGTCGTGCTATCTGTGACCGCTTCGAGGAAACTAGACAGTGTGCTACCTATGGCCATCTACCTGTTCTCCTGCAACATACTGCTCAGCCTGCTGAATCCAACTGTGTGTTGGTCAAGGTAAGGCCATGTATCCTAGTCATATTTCGGCCATTTTAACATTTCTATCTATTTGCGATTACAGTACCCAATAGTGCTATGGTCATTGGTCTCATTGCTATTGACTTGAGTTTCAATTGTTATGCTATCAATAGATCTATTTATTTTCATCTGTGTCAATTGTCATCAAATTGCATCCTTCGGGGGTCCAGTCTATAATGTAAGCATGTTTCCTTCTTGTGCAAGACAGAACATCCAAGGGATGAGTCACATGTTCAGAGTTTAGTCACATCATTTAAAAAATGTATGTAACTTATGCAAATACTAAGCCGCACTTGATGAACTGGTATAGTTCCGGCGACCAAAACAAACCTTGCATTGAACATGGTATGGTTCATTTACTTTGACATTTTTATTCATCAAGGTTTTATAATAATCTAGATATTTACTTTTCAGAATTTTCAACAATGCCTGTCTGTTCGATTACCGGTTGCCCTTCGAAGACCCATGCTAAATCTGAAGGCACTACAATGCATGTATTCCCTAAAACTGTTGATCGAATAAGAGAATGGGTCAGACATTGCGGATATCCACCGGAAGAGCTTGAAAGTAGAGTCCAGCAAGTCTTTGAGGACAAGAGGGGTGATCGATACCGCATCTGCAGCCGGCACTTTTCCTTGAACATGTACGCCACATCTTGGGTAACAAAGAAGAATAAACGGCGAACGACACGAAAATTGCTCGCAAACGCGATTCCAACTCTATTCGTCCACATTCCGCCACTGGTGAGTCAAGTGTCCAGATTTAGCTTTAGGCCTTGCGATAGTGTGTAGGTAGCCAAATGGATTCATTGACATTTTAGGTGTTGTGTCCCTTGTAATACTTTCGATATTGATATGAGTGTATAGCTTTTTGAATAATGACATTTATCAATAAATTATTTTTCGATTTTATAACCCCCAAAGGAAATCTATTTATGGGCACAGGGAACTGTGCTATATTGCGCATTTTCAATAGCATTATTCTCAAGTATTCTGTCGGTTTACATGACAATTTTTTAATATTTGCATTTCATTATCAAACAATAATTTACCTTTACAACTGCTCGACTATCCACTGAATCTGAAGCAAGAACATTCTACATCCGTGACGTGCCCCCAGTTATCAACCACTTCTAGCGCGTATCAGGTAATCATACTTGGCTATTCCGCTACAGACTTGTTTTATGCATGTCAAGTAATAGTTTTAATGTATTGTGTGCTTATTTTACCAAATGTTTGGTTAGTGCTTTCCAATTGATATACACCTTAGTTGTCGTCCCCTGGTGTTTGTTTTCAGTTATAATTAGTGTTATCCATACTAATGCAAGTAGTGTCTTTCAGGGAGATGCTGAAGCGTCCACCACATTGACAACAGCCCTAGATATTCTTCAGTAGCACGAGGTATGGATACTGACCGCTCCATCGACCGTGATCATCAGGACTGGAACACTTGTCGTTTGATTGTTCTACAGCATGTTTCATTCGTGGTTAGCCATTGATATATACCTGTGCGGTCGACGCCAAGTGTGTGTTGTGTTTTCAATATTGTAATCCTTACTAATGCAAATACTATGTTTCAGGCAGTTGTTGAAGCGTCAACCCACGCACTTGATGCGCAGCCTGACATTCAAGTAATTCCAGGGGAAGTGGAAGCTGGACCATGCGGATACGAATTGTCGCAACAGCTTTCGGAAGCGTGCACCACATTTACAACATCCATAGATATTCTTCAGCAGCACGAGGTATGGATACTGACAGCTCCATCGAGCGTGATCATATAACGTGATTCCATTTGCTATACTTTCTTCCCTATTAAGGCAAGTACTGTGTTTCAGGGAGACAATGGAGCTTCCACTACAATCACAAGATCCCATTTAGATGATGCAGATGTAAAGAAATCGGAGAAATAAGTCGATTAATCTGATCATTTTTAAATATTCCTTGATTCTTTTAGACAATGCATCATTTGTGGTTATCTCTTTATATGTAACTGTGCCGTCGACCCCAAGTGTGTGTTATGTTTACAATATTGAAAACCATACTAACGCAAGTACTGTGTTTCAGGGAGTTGCTGATGCCTCTGCTCCAATACAATCATTCATGGCAGTCCATGCAGAGCCAGAGGTATGGATACTGACAGTTCCATGGAACTAGGTCATCAGAGCTCGAATACTACTCGTTTGATTGTTCTACACAATGTTTAATTCGTGTTGAGCTATTGAGATGTACCTGTGTGTTCGTCCTCACGTGTGTTTTATGTTATCAATATTGTGATACATAGTAATGAAAGTACTATGTTTCAGGGAGTCGATGGAGCCTCATTCCGGGCTGTCTATGCGGATACAGAAAATATAGTCATTGCAGCGCAAGAGGAAGGGAAGAGATGCGCAAACAAATCGGAGCTACAGCGTGCAGATGTTGAAGGTCGAGGCAAGAAAGTTGCAAAGAAAAATAACAAAAGTAAGGTTAGTTACAATCAGTTCATAACTTTAGAAATGTTTTTGTGCTGGGGACTATTTTATGTTTTTTTCCAGTCAATTGTACTATACTTTATCTTGTGTTTAAACTGAACATCCCTTTTCCAATCTGTCCTCTAGTTACCCGTGGGTGTACGAACTATACATACACAGACAGTGAAGCGAATGAGAGATGTTGCTTGCCAGACCATTTACACTATGGAGGAACTATTAATTCAGACGCCGCGTGTTGAGACTAGAGATGCTCATGTCCAATGGTCAGAACATGAATTGAATGTGTCCGGAGAATCCAGTAAAGTTGTAATGGACCATTGCTACATTGGGACTGCAACACCACAAGAAGATGATACTGAATGTATTGAAGATAGTTCTGAAGTAGTCGCAGATCAATTCACACAATCTACACCCGCCAAAAAAATGCCACCCAAAAAGCTGTCGACATGTTGTGTTCTCCCATCAATGTTGAAGTAACCGATGTTGAAATGACAGAGAATGAACCAGCAGCAGCATTCACCGACGCATCAGAACCTGATATCGGCGATATTTCTTTCAATTCTGCTGTTATGTCCGCAACAATGCAGTCCGAAACAAGTGTGATGCCGGATGACAGTCTAATGAAAGAGGGCAAATACATAGTATTCGACAGTTGTTTGATGGATATTATAAGTATGCTGAAATGTGGGCATTCCGTCAGAGGGAAAGTATGTGGGAAGCCATTGATTCATGTGACTCGTCAAAAACAAGGCAGTAACGTCAAAATAAATGCCGCCTGTAGATTAAATCATACGTTCTCATGGTCTGCACAACCGATGCTGGGGAAACTGCCAGCAGGCAATCTTTGTGCAGCTGCATCACTTTTTAGTGGCTCCAGTTTTAGAAAGTTAGTCTTTCTTTCAGTTTGTGGGACTTCATTTCATTTCTAAAACGCAGTACTACAAATACCAACATGATTATCTGTTTCCGGCTATTAGTGATGCTTGGAAAATTGAACAATTGTCTCTAGCAAGTACATTCGAAGGGAAACGATTCAGGCTAGCCGGCGATGGACAGTGCGACAGCCCTGGATTTTCTGCCAAGTACTGCACCTACCACTTTCAGCACATGGATAGTAAGAAAATTGTCAGTTTGGTGGTCGTGCAGGTAACACAATGTACATCCTCAGTGGCCAGGGAGAAACTAGGATTTATAAAATCGGTGGAATATCTACAATCGAGGGGAATGCACATCGACCTCATAACCACGGACAGACCCGTTTCAGTTGGCAAGACAATGAGAGATCAGTTCCCACATATTAAACATCAATTTGATGTATGGCGTCTTGCTAAATCAATCAATAAGAAAATCTCGGCTGCAGGGAAAAAAAAGGTTTGGAAAGTATTTCACAGTGGTCCCAGTCTATCAGCAACCATCTTTGGTGGAGCTCCAAAACTTGTAAGGGTCAGTGGAAATACTACTTGAAAAATGGCGGTCACTGATGCCCCACTGTACCAACGTTCACCGCTGGTTAGAAAACCTACATTTCCACCAATGTGAACATGGCCCTTTGTCCCCAGAGGAGGCAAAGAAGAAGAAGTGGTTGATTCCATCTTCACCGACACACAAAGCCATTGAGAAAATTGTTTTCGAAAAAACTCTATCAAGGGATTTGAAGGGACTGACAGAATTCTGTCACAAAGGAGGTTTGGAGGTGTTCCACAATATGTGCCTAAAGTACAGGCCAAAGCACTTGCATTTCAGCATACAGGGCATGAAACATAGGACTCTACTTGCGGTCTTGGCCCATAACGAGAATCTCTGCCGTGAACAATCTAGGACTACGGGTAATGTAAGGATGCCTCGCTACACTAAGGTGTTTTCTAAAAGAAGTAAGCAATGGGTGATCAAACCAGTCTGAGGAAATGAAGTTCGACTTTGTAAAAAGCCTTATTGTTGCTGTACTCAAGAAGCACAGATATGGAAGTTTGAACGTTTCTGTGCAGAGCACTGATGCATTGCCACCAAACATTGCCACTGTGCCATGTCCACCCAAAGCAGAGCTGGTTGTGAAGTACAAATCCCGGTTTAAATAATTGTAATATGATTGTCTTTTTGTAAATAAATGTTATTGTACAGTGTACATACAAAGTATGCTAACCCTAACCACTCCCTTCACCATCCTGGGTGGCGAACAACCTGGGTGTCATTTTTGACTTCTCTCTCTATTCACCTCATATCGCTGACCTTGTCAATATGTGTATGTATATATTTTTGTTGCTGTAACTAAGTTTCGCAATCTCATGTAAATGCTGCGCACTATTAACCGAGGGGAGGCTTGCGCATTGCAAATAATAAAACAAACAATAAATCTCCCTTTCAACTCAACTCCTCAGGTACGTTATACTTTCCCTGACCTTCCCCCAAAAAGTCAATGTCTCCATAGTTATGGTTCTCTAGGGCTGCAAAGCTCGCGGACAACGAGGACAAAATTGGGGGCCTCAGAACGCGCCATGCGAGTTTATTCAATAAACATTTAATGTTAAATAAATGTACTTTACCAAATGTACCGTGTTGCTGTTTGATTTGAAAGTACAGTTTCATATTCCGAATTGTGGCGCGCTGTGTTGAGTTGATCTGTTTTGGGTTCCCGGTTCTGTGTGAAGTGGCGTAGAAGACGACTGGGCGCGTTTGCCTACGCAGCACAGTAACGTAACGGAGAGAGGCGGGGAATATGAATGTTTTGATAATGTCAGGCTCAGGGGTGGGGGATATGATTTAGTGCAGCAAAAGCAGGTCAGCCAGGGCGATGCGGCAAGTGATAGGATTATCACACAATGGCGGCGCCCTACTGCCTGTTTTTGCGTGTGTTTAATGGATGAAAACTCGGGTAAGGTCCATAGGAAATTTTTCTAAAATCGAGCGACTTAGGCTTAAAAACACATGGCCGACCCGTAGGACCAATAAAAAATGTTGACCGAACCATTCCTTTAACCTTGAACATACCATCCATTAAGCAGCCCTGAGTGTATTCTTGGGTGTGGCTTCTAATGGATTGCATTCGCACATGCTCACTCTCTAGGAGTGGCAGGGTGTGGCTGATAAGCCGGCCCTAATGGCCGTGCCCATGATCTCAGCTATATAAGCTGCCCCAATCCTCAAGACAGACGCTTTGCGTTATTCTGCACTTGCAAGCAGCGTAACGTTCACCGTCGACTGAGGTCAGACTTACGTTTGAAGTTCCTGCTTCCTGCCAGCATACTTAGCAACTGGGGGAAGCTGTTCTTACCTGTACATCTCTTCGGCGAACCAAGTATTCATCTTTACACTTTCCGGAATGACGAAATCTTCATCTTGGCACTGCAGCACGACACGCTCCATCGTCGACAGCAGCGCCTGCAAGGAAAAACAGAGGACAATGTTAGACATTGAAAAAACAGTCAGTTTAAGGTTGCGATTCGCCATACTTCGTGCTTTTCCTTAAACCATAACTTACCTGCTGTCGAACATTGCGGTAGTATCCATCTTCCATCTGGCTGCGTCTCGCGTCTCTCAGCTGCATTGAGGCCGCATTTCCATCTAAGGGAAGAAAACAGAAGAGCGACATTATTGCGGGCATAAATAGGAGCAACATATAAAGACATTAAACAGAACAAACAGCATCACAATAGCTCAAGAAAGACTTACCAATCATAAGGAGAAGCATAGTCTCAGCTGGACTGGACTAATCCTTATCAGGGATCAGTGAAGGAACTAGATCCCATTCGACGCGCCCCTGCCAGAAGTAGCAGGACTGAGAGCTTATCTTCCATAATTCACAAGTGAGATTTATGGGCCAGCGCATGCTCACAGAAACCGTACTTTGGGGTGAAGGGTTCGATAGGTACAATAATCACAGATTGGCGCACTCACACACTCTTATCTCCACGCAGGAGCAGTATTGCCACGTATCACCGCTCACAGCTTTTCTGCTGAGGGAGAGGCCTGAAGGGGGTGATTTAAGTTCAGGAAGGGCTGCAACTGTGCCCCAACGCCTCCACAGAGACCAGGTGAGCGTAACACCCGTCCCCTTTCCTCCATACTTTTGGGACCTTCCGTCCTGTGGGATAGGACTGGAGCACCTTTGTAAAAAAGCATCAAATTGAAAAATGTGTTCTTCTCTGTTTACGTGGGGTACCAGATGCGCCCGTAACCCCACCCTCCGCTCTGCCCTGCGCATCTCCCTTCAGTCCTTTTCTCCGCACGATCGGGGCTGGATGTACTTGCATCACCGGGAAGAAATTTTTTCTTGTTTCCCCGTTGTCCTTCTCTCCTGCTCCGGTTCTGCGGTCGCGTAGTCCTCCGTCTATGTGGGATCATTTGGGATTTGTCTCTTGTTCCTCTTGCGAACGTCGCTTCGCTAGGGCGGATCCCCATTCTTTCTGTTTGGAGTGTCTGGGACCGGATCACCGTTGTGACTCGTGTTTCTACTGCGACTCCCTTTTGGTCCGGGCACTTCAGCGTCGTCTACGTCGGTGGGGAGGAGATCTTCCAGCAAGTTCCTCCACTGCATTTTCAACTCTTCATCGACGAAAAGAGACGCCGGGTAAGCTGCTTACTTTTTAGGGCACCCCGCTGGGGGACTCCTGCCGGGGTCCTCCAGGTCCGGGAGGGGCTTCAAGAGCTCTGCTACCAGGGTTTCCCCTGAGGTGGCTCGCAGGCCTACCAGACGTGCCAGAGTTTTTTCTGCGGGTGCCCGCGAGGGGCCTGCCAACACCGGATTTCCATCAGAGGTTCACCAATCAGGTGCTAATGGCCAACCCAGTCGTGCTCAGGCTTTGGGTACCGGAGTTCGCTCCGAGGTCTCCTTGTCTGGAGCTTCCCATACAGACACTGGGGTGTGCCCTGAGGCCTCCGTTGAGGCTTTCTGTACCGAACCACGGTTCAAGGCCCCTCTCGGGGGAGCTACACAGACCGGACTCTGATCCGAGGATCCTTTTATTGAGGCTTAGGTGAGTACCGACAGAACTGAGAGACCCGTTAAGGTCTTGTCTGTGAGGTGGATGCCTCAACATTCCGGTGCTCGCGGTCATACTGGTTCTGTTGAGGGGGCTCAGAGAGAGGTCAGTTTCTCCTCTGTTACCGGCTTTTCCGAGGTTCCTTCTTGGAGGCTAATTCAAAGGGCCACGTCCGGATGTCCAGTAAACATCCCAAGCCCCATAGTACCGGCTCTGCTGAGGATCCTTGTCAAGGCTAAAGTTTTGATCAAGTTCCCTGACCAGTCTGTGGAGTTAACTGCCTCATCCACACATGTGACGCAATTCTCCTCAGATGCTGACAAAATGGTGGGCCTTCCCGTGTGGTCTACGGCAGCCATTTTGGATTCTTCCCTCATCCCCATGCTATCGACGCCAGGTGCCGGAAACCTTCTTTTTGGTGGACAACCTGGTCCACGGGACAGTGTGAATCCGTTCCACCCCTCTTATGACTGGTGTGCTCGGATGCCACTACTGCATACGGTCTTGCTTCCTCCTACTTCTGCCCCATTGGTCTATGTAGACCCGGTTGGTGGCGGGCGCTCTTGGCAGCCTTCCTTTCTGCGTTCGTGGGGGTATGCCCCTCATGAGCAGCCTCTGCCCACTCCAGCGCCTAAAGCTTTGGCAGAGGATGCCTTTTTCGGGATGTTTTACATTCTTATGAACTATGATCCCATGAGGGAGTACTTTAAAGGCCTCTTTAGGGAGATCTGTCCTCGGTGCCACATCCTGCCCTGACAGTGCCAGTCACAGCACCTGTCGCCCCGGCAGCGGTACCGCCTCTACCTCCCGGCCCGCCTCCATCTCCTTTGTCTCCAGTTGACAAGACTCCAGCAGAGCGAGACGTCAATTTGACGCCAGTCGCATCGCAACCAGCAGATCCTGACGTACTGGACGACCCTCAGGCAGATCAGGATAGTGAGGACCAGCACCGCTCTGTCAGAGCATTCCATGACCGGGTCCTGGACATGTCACTCCTTGACATACCAGTACCTGTGGCACCTGCTCTGCAGGAAGGGGTGCTTTCGGGGGCGCTCACCTTGTCTCCGCAGGAGCGCACCGGCCTGTTCCTTCAGAGGGACATTCTGGCCGAGGCCTGCAAAGTCTGGAATAAACCCCACACCGGGCTACATATCAAAAGAATTGACACCCGTTACAGGCTTCACACCTCCGAGGAAGTAGCCTTGGCGTCATGTCCGATCCCTTCCTCAACGGTGGTAGCGGCCGCCACTCTGCAATCCAACCCAGCCTCTGCGACATCGGCTGCTGTGGCTCAAGTTCTGACCAAGGAAGACAAGTTGCTCGATTCCTTGGCCAAGAATGTTTTGCCAACTCGGCGCTGCAATTGCATCAGACAAACGCGGAGCTCATTTTGGTGGCAGAGAATATGAAACTGTGGATGGATTTGGCGGACTTCCAGGAGTTTTCCTGGGTACAGGCTGGAAGACGTCAAAGGCGGTTTGTCAGACGTCAGGGTATTGGCGCAGGATATGCTGGAGGCTGCTGCGCATCGTGTTGATACCTCAGCTCGAGGCCTCATGTTGGGGGTGGACACCTCTCGTCAAGCTTGCCTTCATGCAACCAAGTTTTCGAAGGAGATCCAAGATAAAGTTCTGGACCTGCCTTTTGACGGCAAAGAGTTGTTTCATTCCTCAACGGATGACAACCTCACAAAGTCAAAGGTGAGCACGCAAACTGGCAAGTCTCTGTCGGTGCTTGTGAAGACCTCCAGTCAAAGCTCAGAGAGCTAGATCCCAGTCTAGGTCCTCCTTAGGCTTCAGAGGGTTCCAGGACCGCAGATCATGCAAAGCTTATCCTGAGACAGACAGCTCCTGTTGGAGACATCAATGGGGTTGATTTTTCTCTGTCTTTGGCCTCCTTTTCAGGGACAGGTAGTCTCTCCGCCGAAAAGTCTGCAAAATTATATTTTTTGGCGCTCGCACGAGTCTCCGGTGGGAAGACGAATCTAGTCTCATCCGGAGGCGCGGCAAACCATCACGAAGACTGGGGGGTTTTGTCCATCGCTCAAGCGGGCTTCTGCTTGCCCTTCCCCCACCCTTCAATACTCAATTTCAACAGTCGGGGACGCCCTCCCTCAGAGCATAGGTCCAGAAGATTCTAGATCTCAAGTTGGGGGAACCCGTTCCCCTAGTGGAATGAGGGGAGGGTTTTTACTCTCGTCTGTTTACAGTGCTCAAACCCAACCAGGCTGGCCTGCGCACCATCCTAGACCTTTCCCAGTTCAACCCTTCTCTTTACCAAGAGAAATTAAAGAGGATCATGCCCTGCCAAATAAAGTCCTCTCTTCAGAAGGGCGACTGGCTTAGCCTTGTGGACCGTCAGGACACGTATATGCATATCCTGATCTGGAGCCTGCATCGGAAATATCTGAGGTTCTCCCTGGAAGAGGAGCACTTTCAATTCCGAGTGCTCCCTTTTGATCTCAGCTCAGCGCCACGTGTCTTCACGAAGATGTCGGTCATCGCGGCTTAACTTCGGCTACAGGGTATTCATGTGTATCCATATTTGGACGACTGGCTTCTGCGCAGTTCTTGTCCAGTAACTATATTCAATTCAGGAAGAAATTGAAAACAGTTATTCAAATAATTCCTGGAATTACGTCAATACTATCATGATGAAATAACGGCCCGACTCACATCTTTGTCCCGTCTTTAATCTTTGTCTTGTCTTTTTGGAAGCGCTCTGATGCCCGCGGGCTTTAGCGCTATATAAACAAATAAATAAACAACCTCGAGCAACCTTCAATCTCTCCTCCAGCTCCTGTTCTGCCTTGGGCTGTCGGTGAACTGGTGGAAATCCTCCATGATGATTTCTCAGGACCTGATATTCCTGGGTTTCTGTTGGAACACGATCAACTGCAGGGTGTACTTGACTGCGGATATGTTGACCACGTGTCAGGTTTTCATTCAGTCAGAGAGCATGTCAGCCTGGTGGTTCTAGAGGCTTCTAGGCCTCATGGCCTTCTGCGTGCTTGCTCTTCCCCTTCCTCTTCTCAGGATGCGACTCTCGCAGATGGCTCTTTGGAGCTCCTGGCTCCAAAATGATTCCGGTTACATCCTGTATGATGATAGATCTCCTATGGTGGTCATGTTCCAGCAATCGGTCGGTGGGTGCTACGTTTCAGGAGCCCTCCCCTCAAACGACCATTGCGACTGACTCCGCCCTTATTGGGTGGGGCATGACGTTGGATCATCTTCAGGTTTTCGACCTATGGTTGCCACAGGACAGACAATTTCACATGAATTAGCTGGCGCTTTTGGCGATTTTCCTGTCGCTC
The DNA here is from genome assembly GCF_040938575.1 of Ambystoma mexicanum. Classification (NCBI taxonomy): domain Eukaryota; kingdom Metazoa; phylum Chordata; class Amphibia; order Caudata; family Ambystomatidae; genus Ambystoma; species Ambystoma mexicanum. The sequence goes on along the minus strand of NC_090931.1, from coordinate 900,089,475 downwards.
AAAGCTTTCAAGCCAGTGATTGTGCACAAAGTGGTCTGCATCCGCACGGACAATGCAGTATCCATGTTTTACATCAACAAGCAGGGGACTACCAGGTCACCTCCCCTTGTAGATCTATCCATTCAGATTTGGGAATCAGCCCTTCAGCACAGTGTTTGGCTGCAGGCAGTGCACATTCCGGGCCAACTGAATGTGATTGCAGACTCTCTCAGCCGACGAGCGGTGGTCAGCTACGAGTGGGAACTGAACACAGAGATCCTCTGATCTTTTTTGCCATTGGGGTACTCCAGAAGTGGACCTCTTTGCGACGTCATAAACAGGAAACTTCGTCATTATGCTTCCAGGAACGGACTCTGAGCTTCTTCCCTGGGGGATGCTCTTGAGATTCTGTGGCACAACATGAGGGCCTACGCCTTCCCACGTCTTCCTCTGATTCACCGGGTGCTATGCAAGCTCAGGAACACGATAAATTGCACTCTCCTGTTCATAGCCCCTTGGTGGCCAGCCAGATTCTTGTTTTTGGAGCTTCAGCATCTGTCGGTGTGCTCACCGATCAGGCTTCTGCTGATCCCTGAGCTGCTTCACCAGAGCGATCAGCCGATGTGGCACCCCTCCCCACAATCATTCAGCTTGGCGGCCTGGTGCCTGAGTTCAAATCCTTAGAAAGTTTAATCTTGTTCGCGGATAATATGCATATTTTCCAGGCGGCTGGGGAACCTTCAGCAAGGTCTCAGTATAGGAGCAAGTGGCTCCTGTTTTGTCACTGGTGTTTAGCTAAGCAGCTAGACCCCAGAGATGCTACTATTGACACAGTCCTGTCTTTTGTTTCTCATCTGGCAACTTCAGGCATACATGTCTTGTCTTGTAGGACTTATTTGTCGGCTATCGCCGCTTACCTGTCCACGGACACTTGCTCTTTTTCATTGACAAACCCTGTCATTAAAAGGCGCTTTGCAGGTCTATTGCATCTTTATCCACCTGTGCGCAACCCGCATCCTAAGTGGGAATAAAACATGGTCCTCACCGCCTTATGCCATAAACCTTTTGAGCCCATGGCTACGGTGGACTTGAAGTTCCTTTTGTGGAAAATGGCTTTTCTGATTGCTGTGACTTCGGCAAGGCGTGGAAGCGAGCTTCAAGCCTTGTTTGTAGAGCATCCATTCCTCACCTTTCATAAGAATAAGGTTGTCCTGCGGACTAATCCTTCATTCCTTCCAAAGGTGGGATCCTATTTTCATCTGAACCAGTCTATTTCTTTATCAGTCTTCTTTCCAGACCCAGCCTCAGATGCCGAGAGGGTATCACACAATTTGAATGTCAGACGAGCTGTTAAGTTTTATTTGGACAGGACATCTAAACTTGTCTCTTCCCAGCTTTTTGTGACCTTCGGAGATCCGAAAGGAAAGCCGGCCCCGAAAGCAACTATCTCCCGATGGATTGCTTCCAGTATATCAGAGGCGTATACCGTTCAGGGCCTTCATCCTCCAAAAGGAATTCATGCCCATCTTGTGCAGGGCAAGGCGGCTGCCGTTGCCTTCCAGAAATATGTTCCCTGAGAAACAATTGCCAGAACAGCTACATGGGCTTCGCCATTAGCTTTTTGTAAGCATTACTGCTTAGACCTGAGCTCCAGAGCCGATGCTCAATTCGGTCAGGCTGTTAAGAACCTCTTTCAGTAAGGGAATTCCATCCACCCGTTTTTCTTGTGAGGAGTGCTTGGTAATCTCCCAAAAGTATGGAGGCCAGGGGACGGGACGTAGGAGTATAGGAAAGTTACTCACTGTAGTGACTATCTTACTCCTAGTCCATAATCCCCTTTCCTCCATACGCCCGCCCGCTGTCCACTCTAATAAGTATCCTCTATTATTGCTTAAAGGTCTCAGACCTGGCGATAGAAAAGGACTTGAGGGCAATGCGCGGGGCGGAGCTAAGGAGGGCGGGTTTACGGCCGTGTGTGGTACCCCGCGTAAAAAGCGAAGAAAACATTTTTCAATTTGATGCTTTTTTTACAAAAGTGCTCCGGTCCCGTCTCACAGGATGGAATGTCCCAAAAGTATGGAGGAAAGGGGACTATGGACTAGGAGTAAGATAGTCACTACGGTGAGTAACTTTATTTTCACGTAGGCTACATATTATGTGCAAGTACGAAAGGGACCTTTGTGATTGTCTGGCAGTTGTTTGGGACTGTAGGGTGTACAATGGTAATAAGCAGATTTACCAGGTTGTAATTTCTGAACATGACAGCATGTACATCTAAACAGATATCAAGTGTGGTAACTTTTGTTTCTTTTTTCCTTGTTAATAGTGTTACTTGTGTGGCATGATTATAAATTAACCTTGAGGGGGAGATTTAAATACTCTGGTTTGGCTGAGCCCAGTGTGACATTAGTATGTTGCATTGGTTAGGCAAAGACGGGTGACATCTGAACCTGGATAAGTTTTCTGTTCTACTATCGAAGGGACCTAGCCCTAGCAACTGTGCTAAAGATATATATGATTACATAGCTATGGTCATGCTTTTGGCCAGGGGAACATAGTGGGTAAGTCCATGGATCTTTTTGATGACTGAGATCTGTTGCAATAGTCGAGGAAGAAACATGAAATGATATGGCATTTATAACGTGCCTATACACAAGTGTTTCAAGGCGCGACAATGCAAGGGGGGGGGGACAACTATCTTACTAGGCCTAGTAATATTCAGACCGTGCAAGTGCAAGGGAGGTGGGAGGATGTAGGAGTTCAGGACAAAGGAAACAGGAAACAACAAGTAATGCAGCAAACGGGTGGCAAGTGCAGGTGCTCAGAAGTGCAGACAACAAATGTCTATAAGTGCAGGAGAGGGGACTGTATAGTTACAGACCACAAGTGCAGGGGGTGCCAAGAGGCAGGGCGGGTTTGCAGCTGGACAGGCAGGGACCTGGGCCCAAATTCGGAGGGTGGTTAGGTGACCAATGCATGGATCAGCAGTAAATCAGCAGGGTGGGTGGCCAGACAGTGAGAAGAAAGGAAGATCAGGGGGTTCTCCGTCTTACTGGCATTAAGGCAGAGATCATTGGAGGCACACCACTCTTGGTTTGCGGACAGACAATCCGGGATGAGCGAGGGAGAAGAGGCGGCTAAGGGGAGCCTGAAAGAGAGCAGAGTATCATCCACATAGCACTGAAAGTTGGAGCAGAGAGCAGCTATGCAGTGGGCGAGAGGTGCCAGGTATTGGTTGAAAAGCCAAGGAGGGAGATTAGACCCCTTGGGGAACACCACAGGTAGAGAGAGAGACAGAAGGACCCAAGTTGGACCTAGGAGGGTCGGTCAGAGAGAAAGGTGGTCAGCCAGGACAGGGCCTGATCAGTGATACCCAGGTTATCACAGAGCTGGTTGAGCAGGATGGCATGGTTGACAGTATCAAAAGCAGAAGAGGGATGAAAGAGGATAAGGACAGAAGGATGGTTAGTGTCGAGGTTTGAGAGCAGGTCTTCACGGATTTTCAGGAGAGCAGTTTCCGTGCTTCTGGCCGCTCTGAAGCCAGACTGATGGTCATGGAGACAACCAACAGATTCAGTGTGAAGGTTAAGCTGGGAGATGGCCAGCTTTTCCAAGTGTTTGCCCAGGAAAGGAGTACTGGAGATCGGGTAATAGTTAGCCGGATAGGAGGGATTGGCTGAGGGTTTCTTAAGAAGAGGGTGCACAAAGGAGTGCTGGAGGGGGGAGGGGAAGGTTCCACTGGCGAAGGAGTGGTTGCAGAAGTCAACCAAGGCTGGAGCAAGGGTGTCGTCGTGGTCCTTGTTGGTTTTGGATGACCAGGGAAGAACCTCTTTGGACGAGACTTTCATAGATCGTACTTGTCTAGAAATATCATCAGGGATGAACAAAGGAAAGGAAGAGGAGGTGAGGTGGCCACAGGAAGGCCAGAAGTAGAGGAAGAAGGAGAGGAAGAGAGGGTGGACATGATGTCCTGGGTTTTAGAGATGAAATGTGAAGCCAAGGCTGTGCAGAGGGCCTGGGAGGGACCATTAGATGTAGAGACTGCAGCAGGATTGGCCAGTTCCTTGCAGATGAGTTCCGCTGAGTTGTTGGATGCCGCACTCTAAGAACAGAGACGCAGGCTTGGATGTGTGCTCTGTTCTTAGAGTGGACAGTCGGTTCTGCCTTTGGAGCAGGCGGCAGGCCAGTTTGTCAGAGGGTGCACATGATGCCCTCCATTTCCTCTTAGCCGTCCTACACTTGCGTTTAAGGGTGACGAGTTCCGAGTCATACCAAGAGTTGCACTTGGCTTTGGGATTCAAGCGGATCCTCATGACATGCACTCAACCATTCAAATTCTGCAGTCTAAGAGTGCACAAGGCAGCTCCCTCTGCAAGAAATATTAGACACCCATCAGTTTCAACATGAAACCAATGCTTTGTCCGACATCATACACATGAGGTTCAATGAATATCATGCTCTATAAACAAAAACTGTTCAATTATATCTCGGTGGAAACAGAAAATGGTCACATGCACCTCAGATGTGGACATGCTGGTCTCATGTATCTGTGGTTAATGGAGGGCTGATGTGTATATTCGGATAGCAAGATTATTTGGGTATGCAGGGAGGTCACTTTGGCAATCGTGTGTGAAAAAAATAAAAATAAAAAAAAACTAGGATTTATTGTTGTATGTGAGAATGAAAGAATGGTTTTGAGGAAGGTCTGAGCATTGCTTCATCTCTGGTGTTCTATATTGGACCTGGTTATATTGCCTATAAAGGAAAGAAGTGTGCATGTTCATGTTGGTTCTGGTCGAAATTGCCTAAAAGGATTAAAAGTATTTGGAAGGAAGTCTTTTGAACTAAATGAAATATGTTTATTTTACAGATCTCTGACCTGCAATCGGCTTGTCTGGGACAGCTATATTCAGTAACTGACCGCGCATGTATAGGCCTTAAACAAAGCATCACTACATTGACTCAGTAGGTCATGTGATGCCTTAGGCATCCAAACACTATAACCTGAACGGAACCAATGCAAGTCCCATCCAAGCACATAAAAGACTAACATTAAGTCTGTATGCACACCCTTAATATTATGATTCCCTATTATTCACGTAATTCAATGTTAGACCAGTCTGCCTCAGATCCTCAAGGCCATACCAATGTAAGTTACGACCTCTGGATAGCTTGAGTTAATTGCTTGCTTCTAAAATGATACTTTGAGGGGATTGGGTCCTCCGACATATTCCATATCTATGACATGTAATCACCACAGCTGTGCTGCTTTGGAAAATCTTCAGCGTCTGCGTCCTGCGTCGATGACGTCGATACGCCGCCCTCGAGGACCTCCTCCGACGGCCATTGTCACTGGATGTTATAAGTAGGACGCACGACGCCCATAGCCTCAGTTCCGTTTTTTCCGCGAACGTGTTTGCTTCGGAGATCTCAGTGCGCCTCGACTCTTTGGAGTTTGTTCTTTTTCGGTTCTTCGAACCTGTTCGTATTGTGAAGTTTATTCTTCGTGAAGATGTCTACCTCGTCTTCCACCCCGCGTCCGGGCTTTAAGAAGTGCGGAGACTGTGGGTCCAAGATGTCGGTGACAGACTCGCACAACGCCTGCCTCTGGTGCCTCGGGGAGGCCCATGACACTGATGACTGTGTCACTGCCAGTCGTTCACGTCCAAAGCCATGCGGGAGCGCAAGAAGAAGTTGTCGGTAGGTAAGGTGTCCAAGCCACAGAAGTCGAGGTCTGCGGGGCTTTCCACGGACGATTCGAGGGGCGACTCTCCGCATCGTTGTCAGAAGTCCAGTGGGTCTCAGTCCCGGAGTCGGTCCTGCCACTCCTCTGCCTCTTCGAGGCACTCCAGGAAGCGCCGTCATCGGTCACCTTCCCTGTCCTCATCCGAGGACTCCGCCCGTCGGCGGGTCGCTTATCCCACCAAGCATGCGACGCCAGAGGAATGGGCTTCCTTTGGGAAGAAAATGTTAGCGATTCTCGAATCGCGGGGCACTGGTCCGTCTGAGCCTCAGAGTGGGGCCGGTCGTGATCGGTCGAGAGACACTGCTCGCACGCCTTCAGACTCGGGTGGTCGGCACGATTCGTGGAAGAGGTCCCGCTCGGACAAGGGGAATCGTTCTCGTCATGCCCGGTCCAGGTCCCGGTCCTAGACGCGCTCGAGACCGCGTGCACCTGTGGTGTCTTCGAGGAAGACGTCAATGCCGGTTTTGCCGAGGTCATCAACGGACTCTTTCGAGGCTCCGCCTCCGAAGAAGTAGTCGACGCCTTAAGTGCCCAGGCTGTCGAGGGACACGCTCGGGGCTCCAGCCTCGAGGCCTGTGCCAACGCCATCGATACTGTCGGTGCCGTGTTCGCCGTCGACGCCGATTCACTCAACGCCTTTCGAGGCTGTTTCGACAGGGATACCCCGGGGCTCGGTGGAACCCCCTGTCAAGGTCCAGTCTTGATTCTTCCTGCAGGAGTGATGCTGGCCCACCAGACCCCCAAAGTATGCCCGCTCAATAATCTCTTAATTGATAAAACTACTAAGCTGGCAAACCCAAGGGGAAAGGGGAATGGAGGAGAAAATAACAACTGCAGATCTTCACTGGCTTTCAGACACTGGCTCCCAAGAAGTTAGACTCTGCTAGATGATTACTTCACTGGAGCTGGATTGATTGGTGATTCATCAGTGTGATGTGTTATCTGTGAAAAGCTAAACACAAGAACACACGGGTTAAAACTTACTCTATTCTAAAGTGTAGTCTTCTCTTACTAATGTTAGATTCTAACTTGATAACAATACCTGCTGCCTATGCTTGATTGCTGATAGGCATTAATAGCATCAATATAGAAAAATATGCTCTTCTAAATTTTCTTCTTAATATATTTCATGTAGTATTCTTTTCCTTTGTATAGAATTTCTTGAGATTTCTCTTGACTCTTATACTTGCTGAACACTGAATTGAATTGCTTGAGGATCAAAGTTTCTAAAATTTACTGAGAAAAAAGTATAATTAGTAATTTCAAGTCTCAAGTGTTTTTTCACTTTGCTGTTCAATCCTCTGCAGAAAATTTACTGACTCTGTGCTCTGGAAAACGAGTTGCTGCAGATATGATGCACGCGACGCTATGCGCATACAGGATGAAGAAAAACTGAAGCCCGCGCATCCTTTTGGAATTAGATGGAACCGCAAATACAAAACAAAACAAACTGCAAGTCACGACAAGCCGCAACCTTCATAGACTGCACACTCATCAAATACCTTCGCTAATGACCGAACCGTTAAGAAAACTAATTCGTACTACGCAACCAGGAAATACAGGATTCAGGAAACTGAATGCACGCAACTCACGCCTGCGGGTCCTTTACTCTAGCTACAAATTCAACTGCGCAATAGCATGAGCAAGTAAACAATAACTTCACTAAGAAGCAATTAATGAGTAAATCTTTCAAATATAATAAAACTAAATAAATGCTAATGCCGCACTCACAATTAACTAGAACTTCCAACAGAAACTAACCTAACTCTATTTCAATAGTGAATTGAACATGAGTCACGACAAAATAAAAAGAAAATGAAACGTAACGCTCGTAGAGATTCTAATTACGTGGACAGTAGAGCACAGATTAAAGTTCCTTATCAATGCGGATAAACAGTTTTTTCGTAATTAGTTCTTAGGAAAAAATTACTTCTTCTTGAGTTAATTTAAAATTATGAACATTTCACTCCCAACACTTAGCTTGCTTCATCTGTAAAAATGTAAGAGTCCTTGTTGAAAAGATGACTTCTTCTTGCAGACTTTTCTGTTATCTCTTCACTCTAGATTTTCTTTTAAAAGAAAACTAAACTATATAAATACTGAATATTATCTCAGCTACTAAAACTGCAACCTTCCTCTAAGGAAACTGGAATGAAAGGCGGTTTAGAATGTTGAAGAATGTTCCAAACTACCTCACAATACTTCTCCTCCAATCATTAGTGTTGAACAGAACCTCCATCTTGGTTTGGGGAAATTGGCACTTCCTGTATATAAAGATTATTAAGGAAACTTATTTAGAAATTGGCATATTAAAATCCTACATTTAAACCCAAGCATCACTCCAACAATTCTCCTACTTAAAGGTAAAATGAGAAAGACTAAAAAGAAATGTTTACTTAAATCTTCTTAATGAGGTTTTTCTACTGTAATGTCTCATTGGAAATCTGGGAACCCATGGAATCCTGACACCCCCTAGAAAGGCTCTGGCCAAGGTCAAGCAAGGCTTTGTTCCACATTCTATGCCTTCTTACCGCCATCTTGAGTTTATTTCAGAGGTGGATGAGGGCTCTGATGATGGCATGGTTCCTGATACGGTGCCAGACGAGATTCTCTCGGGCCATAGATTGAGGACCTGTGGCAGTCGCTGCACGATGCCAGTGGGCTGGACACCTCTCCGGAGGTGGAGTTTTGTAGGCTTGAGCCTGGTACTCATGCCGACTCCTCGTACCGGCGCCTTATGTCTAGGGTCACCGAGTACTTGGGATGGTCTGCTCCCCCAGGGGATTTTCTTCAGGATGACCTTACGGATATCCTCGACCAAGGTCCAGCAACTGATCCGGTACTGCCGTTCCATATGGCTCTACAGAGGAGGGTGGCGGTGGCTTGGACTGGTCTGGAGAGTCTCCCGGCAGTGGGAAAGTCTTTGCCGTGAAAATACCGCCCAGCCAGTAGCGACCCCTGCTACTTGACCAAGCACCCCACTCCGGAGATTTTGGTGGTGCAGGCGGCTACGGCCCTGGCAAAGCAGGTGTTGTATCCTACCATCCCTCGTGATAGGGAAGACAAGCGTTTTGACGGCTGGGCGAAGAAAGTGTTTTCTTCAGGGGGTATGGCGCATCAGGCAGCCAACGCCGTATGTGCCTTGTCACGTTTCACGCACACTCTGTGGAACTGTGTTTCCTTAGCGGCTGAACATATTCCCGAAGGGGACGAACGGGATGGTTTCCTTGCCATGGTTCAGGATGGCAAGGATGCCATGTGTGAGGCCGTTCAGTCGGGTTTGGACATGGCACATTGCGTCAGCCGGTCAATGGCGGCGAGCACCGTGATACGCAGGTTTGCGTGGTTGCGGAAGTCGGGGTTTGCTCCTGATGTGCAGGCCCGGCTCCTCAACATGCCCTTTGACGGGGAACATCTTTTTGGCAGCAAGGCTGACGAGAGCCTTGAGAGGTTGCAGACCTCCAAAGCTGCATCAAAGTCGTTGGGCGCTGCAGTTCGCCAACCTCCGCCTTTTTGTCCTAGGGGACAGCAATGGAGGGGAGGTTCCTTTCGTTATTACTCATCCTTTGGTAAAGCGAGAGGAGCTGCCAGTCAAAGGGGCCACTGTAGGAGTGCCAGAGGTGGAAAGCAAGGTACTCGAAGTGCCAAGGCCGCTCAGGGCTGTTGCCTCTTTGCCCTCAGGCAACGCCGCAGCCGCTTCAGCTCAGTCATGATGCCATGTCCCATGGTTCGCCGGTTGGGGGAAGGCTGGCGCAGCATCTTGCAGAGTGGCGCGCCATTACTTCAGATGTGTGGGTTCTGGAGATCATAACCCATGGCTACTGTCTTCCTTTCCGGCAGACGCCTCAAGACAATCCACCGGGGAATCTCTTTTTGAAGAGTCCGGATCCGCTCCTTGCGCAGGAAATTCAATCTCTGCTTGAGAAAGGTGCCATAGAACTGGTGCCTGTATCGGAGAGGAACAAGGGATGGTATTCCCCTTATTTTTTGATTTCCAAGAAAGACGGGGGTTTGAGACCCATCATGGACTTGCGCAGTTTGAACAAACACCTCAGGAAGGACAAGTCCAAGATGGTTACTCTCTCTCAAGTCCTCCAGGCCCTTCAACTTCAGGACTGGTTGGTGTCTCTTGACCTCAAGGACTCATATTTTCATGTGCTGATGCATCCAAAGCACAAGAAGTACCAGAGGTTCGCGGTTGGCGTCTCACACTTTCAGTTTCGGGTCCTGCCGTTCGGATTGACCTCCGCCCGAGGGTCTTCATCAAGCTCATGGTAGTGGTGGCAGCACACCTCAGGAAAGGGGGGGGATTCACGTCTACCCCTACGTGGACGATTGGTTGATCAGGGCGCGCTCTCCCGAGCAAGTCCTGGATCATCTGTCAGTCACCTGCCACTCCCTCCACAAGCTGATCTTCTCCCTCAACTTAAAGAAGTCCCATTTGACACCAACTCAGAGGCTCCAGTACATCGGAGCTGTGCTCGACACATCCCTGGGGCAGTGTTTTCCTCCCCCGGTGAGGGCTCATCACATTCAGCAGATGGTGCACAAGTTTCAGCTTGCCCAGAGTCTCCCAGCGTTCGAGTTCTTGAGATTGCTCGGCCTCATAGCATCCTGCATTCTTCTGGTGCCAGAGGCCAGGTTGCGGATGAGATCTTTGCAATGGGCACTCAATCTCCAGTGGTCTCGGTCCTCCGGCAGGTTGTCGGACCCTGTTCAGGTGCCGTCCTCGGTCGCCCAGGACCTTCTGTGGTGGGCCGTCGAAGACAATCTGATGAAGGGGGGCTCCATTTTGGCTACCCTGGCTGGAGGTGACAATCGTGACGGACGCATCCCTCACGGGATGGGGAGCTCATGCCAACGAGTTGACAGTCAGCGATCGTTGGTCTCAGTCGGAGTCCAGACTCCATATCAATCTGTTGGAGCTGAGGGCCGTCAGGCTAGCCCTGAAGACTTTTCTGCCGACTGCGCGAGGGAAGAATGTCCTGATCCTGACGGACAACACGGTGGCCATGCACTACCTCAACAAAAAGGAGGGGGGGCATGGTCACTTCCTCTGTGCAGGGAGGTGATGCAGTTCTGGTTCTGGGCAATCCAGTAGGAAGTTTCGATCTCGGCAGTTCATCTGGCCGGAGACGAAAACGAGACGGCGGACGCTCTGAGCAGGCAGAGCGCGATCTCTCATGAGTTGGAGTTGGCTCAGGAGATTCTCCTGCAGATCTTCGCCCTTTGGGGGACCCCTCAAGTGGATCTCTTCGCCTCCAGTGTCAACCGGAAGTGCGAGAGGTTCTGCTCGTGGGAATTTCCTCCAAAAGGAGCCTTAGGAGATGCGTTTGTGGTGGAGTGGTCATTCCCACTGCTGTACGCGTTTCCTCCAGTCCCCGTCATCCCGCAAGTACTGCAAAGGTTACGGAAGTTCGGTTCCCAGATGATCCTCATTGCTCCGGCGTGGGCCCGGAGGACGTGGTACCCAGACCTTCTCGACTTATCCATCTGCCTTCCACGTCGTCTTCCCTACCGAGACAATCTGCTCTCACGGGAGGTGGGTCAGGTTCTCCATCCAGAGGTCCGATCACTCAACCTTCACGCTTGGTTTCTGAAAGGTTGAGGTATAAGGATTGGGACCTCCCTGAAGACGTGATGAAGGTGTTGCTCTCAGCCAGACAGCCCGCAACAAAGTCCCTGTACCGTTGCTGTTGGCGTAAATTCTGCGACTGGTGCAGGGTAAAGAATAAGGATCCTTTTGCATGTGACATTCCCATGGTTCTGTCTTTTTTGCTTTCTTTGGCCCACAGGGGCTTGCAAGTGGGTATCGTTAAAGGTTACCTGGCGGTGCTGTCCATATTTAAGCGCTCGTCTGAAGAGTGTTCCTATTTTAAGATTCCTTTAATTTCTCAGTTCCTGAAAGGGCTCACTAATGTGTTCCCTCCGTCACCTTTCCAGGTGCCCGGTTGGGATTTGAACCTTGTTCTCAAGTTTCTGATGGGTGCTCCGTTGGAGCCTTTGCATTCATGCCCTTTGAGACTGTTAACTCTTAAAACTGTATTTTTGGTTGCAGTCACTTCCGCTCGCAGAGTGAGTGAGTTACAGGCACTTTCAGTTAAGCCACTCTTCACTGTGTTTCATAAGGACAGGGTTGTCCTTGGAGTTCGTCCATCCTTTCTTCCGAAGGTGGTGTCGGAATTTCATTTAGGCCAGAAGGTTGTTCTTCCGGTGTTTTATCCTGCTCCACATCCTGGTAAGGAAGAGGAGAGGCTCCATAGGCTTGATCCTAGGAGAGTGTTAAGCTTTTATATTTCACGCATGTCCCGGGTCAGAGTGGACGATCAACTCTTCATTGGTTACGCTGGAAAGCGTTTGGGACAAGCTGTGACAAAACAGACTTTGTCCTGCTGGATTGTTTTGGCTATCTCTGAGTGTTACCGCTTGGCGGGTAAGGACCCACCAGTCGGCTTGCGGGCCCATTCTGCCAGGGGTATGGCTGCCTCTACTGCCCTACAGTAATTCGTAACATCTGTGATCCAGCCACCTGGGCTTCGTTACATACTTTTGTACATCACTACTCCCTCGATTCCATCCGTGGGCAGGATCTGGCCTTTGGGAAGGCGGTCCTTTACTTCGCAATTTGATTGGGCATTCTAAATTTCTGTTTTCTAAATTCTTTTCCCACCTCCTTGCATTGGTACTGCTTTGGGAGTCTGTCATAGATATGTAATACGTTGGAGGACCCAATCCCCTTGAAGAACAAGTTACTCTCTTACCTGGTAACGTTCTTTCAATGGGATGGTCCGACGACGTATTCCATATTGCTACCTCCCTGCCTTCCCCGCTACAGAATTTTTTATGCAATTGCATCTTACGTTTCCGCAAGGCTTTGTGTCAGACTGGCAGAAGACTGGTGCCACACTTTCTGGGAAAAAACTACAACTGAGGCTACGGGCGTCGTGCGTCCTACTTATAACATCCAGTGACGTCGGCCATCGGAGGAGGTCCTCGAGGGCGGAGTATCGACGTCATCGACGCAGGACGCAGAAGATTTTCCGAAGCAGCACAGCTGTGGTGATTACATGTCATAGATATGGAATACGTCTCACCATCCCATCGAAAGAAGGTTACCATGTAAGAGAGTAACTTGTTCTATGATTGGCAAGTTTAATTCCCCCCGGCATAGCAGACTCAGCTCTTTACCCTTTTGAGGTGAATAAATGGACTATCATCAATCTGAGTAATATATGCTGTTAAAGAAGTTTCAAAAAAGGAGGAAATCGAGCATACAGCAATATATAAAACACACATTTCGTGCTTGGCAAATATTACATAAGAGGTTGCAATGACCCATTTCGTAAGTCATTTAAATATATTGGTTTCTTTCAGACCATTCCAGTAACTGCGGAAGGGCTCCCTGTGTCGGAATTTCCCTATACGAGAACAGGACTGCTGGGCTTTATAGGGCTGGTAAGAACAGAGCATTTATTTCCTATTGTTGACTGAGGAGTTTGACCTCCATGATGGCCATTATTGCTTATGAAGAGACCGGTTTTCATTATGAATGCAAAGTGCACTGTACACATAAACCTTCCCCCGGGTTTGGTCTGAACTCTGCTTTTATTTTGAAGAATATTGCCCTGCTTACTTAAGCTACTGGATTGCCCATTTTTTGCTTTCTCACAGTTCATTGCGATCTTCTACAGTCTAAAACGGCCAATGGTGTTGAGGGTCTGATGTCTAGATTTGATACTTTATGCAGTTGGGGGTCAGTGGCTGGATAGGATGTCATCCGTTTGAAGTACTGTACTACATTTTCATGCTCAAGGTTCTGTACTGAAGCTTGTTGGAGGTTAATGTTTTGTGATGAAAATCCTGCGTAATGATTTCCTGCTGTTAGAATGATTTGCATAGACCTTAAGCTAAGAGTTCAGAACGATCAATCCACACTGAGGCTGCAAGGCTTCACTGATCAGTTCCTATGTCTATTCATGCTGGAGGACTCTACCGCCCGATACAATATTTCTTATTTGTTTTACAATACACACACCTTCCAGTGAAGTGTGGTTGGAATACTTTGTATCCCTTTCTCTTTTGTTTTTAGTAACTTTACGGTTACTTGCATGATTTGTCCAGGACAGGTTGCTGGCAGTGGATATTTTTCTACCATGATTTTTTACATTCTTGTGCACACTTTTACCTCATCATGCCTTTTAGAGTACAATATAGTCTGAAATGGCAGTGCCACAAGCTTTCACCTTGCCCTTTGGATATCTTGTTTTTTGGCTGCATTCTTGCGTTATCATTGCTGGATACGCCATAAATGTAAAGTCCTTTACCAGGCAAAGCAGTGGTGTGCTTTCGTGGCTGGATGTGGGGGCTGGGACTGGTCCCAGAGCAAATGATGGCATGTGTGGGGGTGTGTTGGGTGGTCTGGCGAGTTCCTATTATTGGACAGCCTCTGCCAGTTGGAATGGTTCAGATCCTTAGTATTGGTGGATTCTGGGGTGACTCCACCTCGAATTTAGGATAAATGGACGACCCCTGTAGCCATTCTTCAGATCGTCATTCGAGCCGAGAACCCTTCGAAGAGAAGCATCCCACTGAAGATCCAGAACTCCTTGTTGCAGCCAAACAGTATTGTCTTCTTCAACTATGCTGGCGAAGGCCAGCTCCTTTGCTTATTTCCAGAAGGCCTTCATCTGTACTTAGATCCCTGGATCAGTGGGAACAACCATTCTCAACCCCTGCTCGAGGATCCTGCCTTTGGAAGTGCATGGGATCACCCTGTGGACTGACGGAGCTCCCGCCTGGGTTACCTTGCTGCATTTGTCACCATCCTGAGTTGGACTCTGCAGACTCCTGGCATTCCCACAAAGAGTGTCTGTACAATAGCATAACGATGAGAACTAGTAGTGAGCCAGTTTATAAGGCTGTAAAAGAACAATTGGACATATACCAGGACATAAAAAACAATGTATAAAACACACAGAATGTAAAAGAAAACGGGTGACTTTCAAAGGTAACATTAGGGGGCAAGTACTTCAAACTAAAGGTTACTGATTAAATATACCAACTTATGTTATGAAGAATTACTGGAGGCAGTGGTGAGGACAGGGGATCTTCCTCTTTAGTAAGTAAGTGAATTTGAAGCCGAACTTTGACGAGATCCACTGTTGTGCTGGCTTTGATTGTTATGGGCAGTCTGTTCCAGTGGAGTGGGGAGAGGAGGGAGAAAGAGCGGATGTGCGAGGAGTCACAGGGAGGTTATGGGACAGTTTGGTTGAGTGCAGTAGATAATTGGAGAGAACGAGATGGTGAGGAAACTTCAATACAATCAGTATGGGTACTGGGGACCAATACCATTGATAGGTTTGTAGACTAGGAGAAGGAATTTGAAAAGAGTGTTTGTGCATGTAGAGCCAACCAGCATGATGTTGGTAGAAAGAAGTGAGTGGACAATCTCAATAGGTTGTAGAGAGTGCGGGTAGCAAAGTTGAACACTTTGTTTAGAGGGAGGAAGGAGTAGAGAGGAAGGTCAAGGAGGAGGCTTGAGCAGTAGTCCAGTTTGCTGAGGACAAGAGTGTAGACTAGAGTTTTTGTGGAGTGGTTAATAAGAAAAGGGCACATTTTCTAAATATTGAGGAGGTTAATATGCGCAACAGAGGCCGTGGTAGTGATGAATTGTTGGTTGTAGGTCGCTATCAAATTAGGAAAGGGACCAAGACGGTCACGAAGGAATGAGATAGGGGAGGGTAGAGATGGCATTGGAAGCTGGGTGAAGGATGACTTCAATTTCTGAAGAGTTGAGCATGAAGCAGCGGAGAGCTATCCAGTAACGAATTGCAGTGAGACAGTTTGTAATCTTTTCTGAGATGGCTGAGGTGAAGGAGGGAAAGGAGAAAAATATTTGAGTGGCATCCGCAAAAAAAGGATAGTCGAAGCCAAAGGATGAGAAGTATTCTTAGGGCACAGGTATAGATGGTGAAGAGCAGAGGTCCAAGGACTGATCCTTGGGAGACGGTGAAAAAGAGAGGGATGAAGTCAGAGGTTTGCGAGTTCCAAGAGATTTTAAAGTATCGACCTTCGAGGTAGGAGGCAATCCAGTCAAGAGTAGATTTGTGAAATCCCAGGTCCTGGAGAGTGAGGAAGAGAGAGGAGTGGTTCACCGTGTCAAAAGTGGGTTAGACAGTTGCAGATTTGAAGGTGGCAGGGAAGAGTCCAGCGTAGAGACGGGGGTTAAAGAGCTCAGGGAGAGAAGGGCATGTTATTGAGACCAAGTGTCTTTCTTCATTTGGGGAGCAAAAGCATCGATAAAAGGGCAATGTGGCGGACCTTTCTTCATCGGGTCCGGTTTATCCAGCTGTCCAGTGCCAGGGACTCTGTCTGAGCACAGAACCGCCAAATAGTTTGACATCAAATCTGATAGTGACGTGTGCACCAGTGACTCCGTAGCTGGCTCTAAAGGAACCTATGTACAAAATAAGTGGGCAGAGTGGATTCAGGAGTCTCTGACCTGGTTTCTTACAAAATCGGCGTACAGATGGTGCATTAACATACCGGTTTCTGTCCCTCTAACTCCATAGAATTAAACAATCTCAAAGTCCTAATCCTACCCCTCCCCTTGACTGGCTAAGGATCCTCCCCTGCCCAGGATTCCCCTAAGGTGATGGGATTGGAAGAGGACTTTCTAAGAACTTTTCTTTCTTTGTTCGTTCTACTTAAGACATTTCTGTCTACATGTTGACAATGACAATACTTTTTCAGCCTACTTTAATGACTCTAGCTCCCTGCAAATTGTTACATTAGGACTTGTGGCTTTAAGGCCACTAGGCCCCATCTCATCTAGGAAGAGAAGGATGTTTAAAGGTCTTATTTTTAATAGGCTGTGTATTGTGTTTTTATTCTCCTTTAATTGCTTGTTCTCAAATTGGTTTATGGCTTACCCTGGTCTTTTTTTCATTTGCTTCACTGTACTACAGTGTTCTATCATTCTGAACTTACTTTGTTTAAAGTAAAGTTTTGCTGCCAGAGCACCCCAACGTGAATATACATATGTCAGTTTGTTTACTTACCTGTGATGTTTGATATGATTTTGTCCTAGGCCTTAATACATTTATTTTATTTAATATAAGTGCATTTAAATACATTCTGCCTAACTTGTATTGTTTTGAGAGTGTGTGCGCGGTTCCCTCCCAGCTCCTCCTTACTTGTTGAGGCCGTTCTTTGACCAGAGGACAGCAGCCGAGCAACACATCGGCGCAAGGTCGGCGTGGCCGGAGCCACAGGAGGCTGAGAGGAGAGGAGATTGCGCATATGAGGCCTGCTGCTGTAGAGAGCGTGGTGCTGGGCACAGCAGCGCTGGAGGAAGCCCCAGCCTCCTGGCACACCAAGAGAATGGGACAGTGTCAGAAGAGGAAGGGATTCAGAAGAGGCAGGCCGCAGGAGAACCATGAGCTATTGCGGCATCCAGGAGGTAAGCAAGGCTCCAGTAGACTGCTGGAGCCTGCGAACGCAGGGTCAACCCCCTACTAATCCACCGGGGCATACTTTAATAAAATACACACTGCCAAGAAGGCCAAAGAGAAGGACAACAGACCCTGGGAAAATTACTTTCCTGACAGAAACGCTGCAACACTGCTTAGAAAAGAGGCAGGGCTTACCAGCCTTTATAAAGGCTTCCTTTGCCTTTCACACCCCTGGAGAGCTGGTAGGTGGGGGAGGGAGAGCTGGCCAATTTTGTGAGGAGGTGGGCTATTTAAAAGTAGCTTGTGGATGATTTAGGTGTGGGTTAGTTTGGTGAAAACAGGAGGTTGAAAGAAGTCATCCAAGAGACCAGAGGATGACAGAATGGAAGGAGTGTGGAGGTTGTTGGAGAGAGGGGTCTGTGGAGTGGTTGTGCGCGAGTGAGAGGAGCGAGTGAACTATGGTAGAGTAGGAGTAGATTGGAGGTAGTATGTTTGTAAGTGGAGGTTTCAGTAGCAGAGGAGAAGTAGTGGGAGTCAGAAGTAGTAGTAGCTAGTGGTAGAAGAGGCATAAAGTTAGTGGAAGTGGTAGCGGTAGTAGAGGAGAGGTGGTAATAGCAAGAATTGGTAGCAGAATGTAAGGAGCAGTAATATGTGCGGAGAGGTTGTAGTAGTGGAGCAGTAGCGGTGGTAAGGAGGTAAAGTTGTTGTAGAGAAGTTATTAGTGAGCGTTAGTGGTAAGTAGAGAAGGTTGAAAGTGAGAGGAAGAGGGAAAGTAACATCAAAGGGTGGAGGTAGGAAGGTGGGGTGTAATATCGGAGGAACAGTAGCAGTTACTAGGCAGGTGTGGGGCAAGAGGCTGTCCATAGTTGGCCAGCCCTTGCCAGATTGAATGGTGCAGATCCTTATCATTTGAGGGCTGGGGCGGCCCTGGCCCAAATCTAGGATAAAAGACGACCTCCTGCGGCAATCCCCCCCCATTTCCCCCCCAACAACCCCTGTTTTTTATCCTTTATAATGCACCTAAACAAAAATGTACCCTTTACCCCAGAAAAATATGCATTAGATGGACATTTTTTAGATGGAAACATTTCGATGGAATGGCATTAGATGAAAAGACCAGATACCGGAGCCAAGACTACTATGGAGAGTTAGAGCCAGCTGAAGACCGCTGGACTGCGAATAAAGACTTCCAGCGTTGCCTCCAGACAGTTCCTGGTAAAACCCTGTTCCACTGAACCAATCTACTTTAGACCCTCATCTGCGCTTCGACCTTTAGGCTGGTAGACCTCTTCATGCAGATCTGGCTCTCTGGAGCCTTTGGACGTGTCATGGGCTGGCCTAAGAGCTGAGCAGCTCCATACAGCGCATCTGCTGTGCACCGGTCACCGTTTTGAATTTCACCATGGAAGTCTGCAGTTCTCCAGCTTGTGGGCCAAGAACAATCCTCCTTCAATTGCTGCTATCCAAAT
This sequence comes from Ambystoma mexicanum, assembly GCF_040938575.1. NCBI lineage: Eukaryota > Metazoa > Chordata > Amphibia > Caudata > Ambystomatidae > Ambystoma > Ambystoma mexicanum. Next base: position 900,070,828 of record NC_090931.1, on the reverse strand, counting down.
CCTTTGTGCTCGCTTCTCTGGAAGACTTCCTCCCCTAGTGAGTTTCTTGTATTGTTAAAGCTACACACATCACCTTAAAGTGAAGTACGGTTAGGATAGTTTGTATCCTTTTATAAACTTTTCTTTTGTAACTTTGTGGTTATATATGCATTATGTCCAGGATGAGCTGGTGGCAGCAGATTTATTTTGTCTGTGTTTTTGACTTTTCATCATCGTCTTTTATTTCGGGCTAAGCCATAAAAAGAACATACAATTCATAACATGTATATTAAAACCTGCAGGAAAAGCACAAACCCACGAAAGAAAAACCAACGCTTCATACATAAAGTGCAAACTATATAAATCACGGAAGAGAAAGTGCAGCTTACAGGAGAAGCAAATAAAATACTTCAGTCTGTGTCATTTTAAAAACATTTCTCATGATACTTGTATATAAAGGTTCTATATCCTTATCTGTTTGCAAGTACCATATAATAAAAACCAATACTTCATACATATAATACAAGTCAATTTGTGGAAACTATGCAGACCTCAAATATAAAATGTACCATACAGGAGCAGCAAATTAAGGACATTTTACTCCTTACTAAAATACAATAAAACCCAAGACCCATGACAACAATCAAAAAGCCTATTTCATTAGGACCATTGCATAGAAAATGAAATGCTATAATAAGAAGCTTAAAAAAAAACAAACAGGACTACGTTATAACTAGGACATCCCTAAAGCATTAAGCTGACAAACTGGCAGTTCGTGTCTCCAGTATCCTAGTCCTCCTTCATCAAGCTCTAAATAAATAGCAGCATACAGAGTGGACCATCACGCTATCAGAGGAATTTCAACACAACCTTTCGGCCTCATTAACTGTTAGTTTGTCTGACCAAAAATAGAGTCTTCAAGAATCTGAACCTAATATCCTTATAGCCATCACAGATTAGGAGAAAGTGCCCAGTACTTTCACATGCTGCTCCACAAGCTGGGCAGACTACCTCCCTCTCCAGTACTCTACTTACTCGTCCAATTTATAGTAGCTAAAATACCCAAATGTAATTTGATGTATAGTGACCTTACAAACTTGGGCTGCACAACATCTAAATAAGATTCATAGCCAAAAACATTTTTGCAATCCCAATATTCCCTGGCTCTTTGGTTATGACACACAACAAAAAAGATATCCAGCTCTGCTTTTGCCTTAAACAATTTTTTCAATAATGCCCTTGATGAGGAAATAATTTGGTCAGGTTCAGCCAGCCACAAGTCTGCCAATCTAGTCTTGATGTGCTGAAACTAAGGGAGCGAAATGCCTCCCGGCTGATTCAGCAAATCCATCACCACCCCCTATAATTCACCAGGCTTTCAGTCGACCACAGCCTTACCCAGTAAAGTAGAGGCTTAGAGCTGCATAGCCAATCTAGTCTCTCAAGGTCCAATTCTAAGAATACCTGCAAGCTTGGAGCACTTCTAGGCAACCCTAGAGTCTGATTAATATATTTATTTTCAGCTACAGAACAGACCACAGTTTACATGCCCCCAAAGCTCTACCCCAAACTGTACAACCTGGCTAGCCTGTAGCTTTTAGTTATCTTGCAACACCCTAATGGGCCTATACCCATGACCATGATTAAACCTTGATAACGCCCCAGAATACCTCTTTAGGGACAAGCTTGATCTAACTGGGCAGTTCAATCACAATTGTCTGCCCTCAGACCCAAATAATTTAGGTGTTCATCTGTTCAATTGTTTCCCCCTCCAGCTTAATCCTGGCTTTGTTTTGCCTGATTTCCCCTGAACACCAGGCTCTTTGTTTGACATTTATAGATAACCCAATCGCTTTCCAAAATCCGGTAAAGCTGACCAACTGCGAATTCAACCCGCCCGGTGTAAGGGACATCAAGATAGCGTCATCGGCAAACAAGAGTATCGAGATTTTATTTCCTGCTAATGAAGGGGCATCCCATAGTTTCTTGCAGATCCCGTTGACAAATGAACAGAAGAACTTTGGGGTCGAGAACACAACCTGCCTTATTTCCATCTCAACCCCAAAAGGATCAGTCATGCTCCTGTCCTGATTCCGTCTGACTATGGCCATGTTGTTCCGAAAGAGGCCCTCGATGGCCCTACGTAAAAGTGGAGGGATATTCAAACCTTTTAGGACCTCTCAGAGCCTAACCTTAGGGACTCTATCAAAGGTCTTTTAAAATGAAAACTGTATAAACAAACATCTTCTGCGAGATAACATACTTGCTACAGACAAATTGAATCCGCAAGCTTTGATCAACAGTGCTTGCATTAGATTGGAAACCGGCCTGTAGGTGATGGATGGCATGATGTTCCTCAAAAATGGACCAATAGAAGAGACGTGAGCAGAAGCCCTGCCGGATTAATACGCAGTGACTACATACGAGAAGAGATCAATACAGAACTGGTCATTTAGAAACTGCGCCCCGACTGGCCATTCATCTTTTCAAATCATATGATTAGGGGATACATCTACACCCATGAAGTGGGCACACGATTAGAGTGGTCCACCGGTCAGAACTAAACACATGCGAGTGGCGCTGCAACCAAATCAGTATTTTTTGGCACTTTCAAAGGCTCCCAGGGTGTTCATTCACCTTGCCTGAACTACTCCTGGCAGATTACACTACGAGGTTGTATACCATTTTCAACTATACCACTGCACAGGATATACGGTAGGAATAAATCCCATTATCAAACCACCGTCCCCTGATTTTCAGTAGAGATTTTGAGGCTCACCTCATCCTATCAAGAGGTAACACATAATGGATTGTTGCACTCGGTCCTGAGGAAGGTTGACTATATTAGTGGGTCAAGGTGTTTCCCGCCCACAGTGGACTACAGCCGAAACACGTGTCAACGACAGACAGCCATATAACCCCTGCAAGAAAAACAGAGGGCTACATCTGAAAAAACATAAGTTTCAATATTGGAATTTCTAGTTTGGACTTTGTTATGGGGATAATACACCTATGTATGGAATATTTTTTGGTATGAAGATTGTGTATATGAGTTATGAATGATGGGAAACGTTTTTTGTTTTTTTTAGCCTTTTTTTAGCATGTTCAATTTATAATTGATAGATGAAATAAATGCCATGTATTGCGAAAAATTGACAATCTAGTTGAAATCATGTCCACTTTGCTCTATTGGTCCATTTTTGTTTCTTCAGTGTATACTGACCTGGAGGACCTTGGACGTACACTAGATACCCTTTATTTACCAGCTGATGTTCCTCAATCCAGGACTCCAGGTTCCCCAGTATCGCATTAGCAAAATCCTTCCCACTTCCAACCAGCAGAGATATTGGCATCTAATTACTGGGAAGATCTCTGTACAACTTCTTAAATACAGGAACATTCTCTGCATTGGTCCACAAAACCAGTACTATATTGGACTCTAGGATTGCATTAAAAAGGTTTACCAAATACTGTACCCAAATCAAAGGTTCCGTCAACTACAAATCAATTGGGATTTTAAACGGTCCCAGGGCTTTAACAGATTTGTACGACATTAATGTTATCCTAACTTCTTCTTGGTTTAGGATTATTGCTGTAGCCGCAGCCCTTGCAGATCCCAGGACATGCTCATCAGAACCCTGACTCAAAACTCGCATAGTTCTGTCCTCATGGTATAAACCCTTAAAATGATCTTGCCAAACCAGTTCAGTAATGCACCCAGTGAGCGATACCTGGCCAGGTGAGCCTCCTGCACCCATTAATTTCCCAACACCCTAGCTGTTTTCAGACGTTATAGTAGATAAGAGATTATCCTATGAATTTGCATCATATTAATTCTTCTTAATCTTAATATTTTTTCTGTATGCCGCCCTGTCCTGAGTGGCCCCCATCCTCTAGTAACAACCTCCTTTGCTCTGTGAACTAATAAGCCAACAAAACGCCCATACATTCGACAAACTGGTCGCGGAAAGAAAGAGATTACTGAGAAAACTGAGGAGACAAATCAAAAACGACAATTCTCCAGCGGCATGGAACACATGGAGACAAGAAAATTCTAAATATAAATCCTGGATCCGAGCCCATAGACATGAAATGTTCCAAAATGAGGCAGAGGAAATGCTTCGCGCACTAAGCTAAAAAAAAACTGGCGACTTCTGGGCTCTTATTAAAAAACCAGCTAAGAAGATGACAAATCAAATCGTGAACACAGTGACTGAAAACGTGTGGGCCACATTCTTTGATAATCTATTCAGGGCTCCATCAGATCACGCCCCGCTGTTCGAAAGACCTGCTTCAACTACATGGATCGATTTGTCTCCGAGAGACGCCATAAAGGTGCAATCCTCAAATTAAACAAATCTAGAGCCACTGGGCCGGATGGCCTCTGCAACATTGGCCTAAAATAGAACCCTGATCAATGGACCGTCCTCCTTAGCACAATCTTTGCCCAGTGCGGTCAGTCAAGATCTATCCCAACATCTTGGGCCAACGCTGTGGTGGTCCCGATCTTTAAACGAGGGAATAGAGAAGATCCGGGAAATTACAGACCCATCGCTCTATTAGACATAGTAGGTAAAATATTTGCTACCCTCCTCCTGAACCACTTCTGTAACTGGGCAAGAATTTCCTCGGCACACAATGTCAGAATACTGAAGTAGTGGGATCCTGCAGGAGTGAAGCTGGCCCACTTAGCCCTCAAAGCCTGCCTGCTCAACAATCCTGCTTCTTTAAAACTATTGGCCAGGCAAACCCAAGGGGAAAGGGGAATGGATAAAACAACAAAAGACAAGAACTCCCACTGCAGGTACTTCAGACTGTCTTCCTGGAAGGTTTTGGCTCAGATGGGATGTTCCTAAAAGGAAAATACAACTTTAAATGAATCTGTTCTTTTAATATCTTTCTGACTACTCTTTGTTATATAATACTTTCTCCTAAATATTACCTGTTGCCTAAGCTTGATTTGCCAATAGGCTGCTTCAGAGAGGTATATTTATATATTGCTGTGTGGCTGACTGTAGCTACTCATAGAACTTTCTTCTCTTTTTGTTTTTCTGCACTCTTGTTCTCTTAATTTTCTTGAATGGAATTCCTTAAAGAAAAACATAAATCATACCCAAAAATATTGTTGTCACTATTATCTATGTAATTCTACTCGGGCTGAATGTAACGCTCACCTGATTCCCACGGAGGCGCTGACCCAAACTGGACTGCTACAGTTGCTTCTATGACTATGATGAGGCGTAGAACTCGGAAGACGCTCTGGGCAGGACCTCCGAATATTGACTGTCTGGCTTGTAAGGTGAGTTTTCTGCAGGTGGAAGAAAAAGGGGTAATTACAAGCTGGTTGGATAAGTTTTCCCACCAATCTTCTGCTTTTCCCACTTCTTGGTTCTCGACTGGTCTCCACGAACTCTCACCTTTGGTTTAGTAAAGCCGAGCTCTCCATCCTGCTTCTGGTGCAGGGGCGCGTGGAATCCAGTTACGTCACTGGATGATTTCAGTGTCCTTTTGTGGCTTGTAATAGTCCTTCAGGTGCCGAGGAGCTGTTGGCGACACCACCACTGCTGTGCAAGAAGAGGCTCGTGAGTATAGAAGATCTGAGGCCGCTTCTGAAGGAGCACCCTTTTATAATGTCCTTTTCTGTCTTTCAGGTGCCGAGATGCTGTGGGCGATGCCGCCGCTGTTGCACGTGTGGTGGCACGTAAGTATAACTGAATTGTGGCCGTTTCCAAATGGGCGCCTCTGATAATGTCTTTTCCTTCCTTTCAGGTGCCGAAATGCTGAGGGCGATGCTGCCGCTGCTGAAGAAGCACGTAAGTATTACTGGATTGTGGCCACTTCGGCTCGGACACCACTAACAATGTCTTTTGTCTTCCAGGTGCTGGGATGCTGCCGAAGCGAAGGCCGCGGTGAACTCCGGTGTGATCACGGATGGATAAGGTAAGCGAGCGCAGCTGCGAGCGTGTTGCCCGTTTTCTAACCTTATGTCTTTATTTGCAGGTTGTCGGAGACTGGACTCTTGTGGCTGAATTCTGGTGAGTAGATGTTCCTGTGCCTTTTCTTCATCCACAGGTTGCTGCTCGAGAAGCTGAGGGTGTGTCTGGACCTGGAATGCAGGAGCCGACTCGGTGAGCATCCTGCTGCTGTTGCAGAATAACGCAAAGCACGTGAATTCTATCGGGCGTGGTTTAAATAGTGGATAAGTGCTTTGGTGCGTATTCTTCCTCCAGCCTCACCCAGGTAAGAAAAGAGTTCCAGTGTCAGAGGATTAGCATCAGCCCCACCCAGGTAAGAAAAGAGTTCCTGTAACAGAGGATTGGTCCCTCCCAGCCAGTGGCTGGGTCTTCACCCAGCTTGGATTGTTCTAGGTAAGTATGCAGCATGGTCTGCCACAGGTAAGTCCACCCAATCACTACTGCACACTTTAAGAATATGAGCCCGGAGCCAATGGCGCCGGGACTGTGGTTCCTTATGAGCCTGGCGCCAGGACATGGTCCAAAGGGCCCCTGTAGGGGTCTGCTGGAACCGGGGGTGTGGATGATGAGCCTGCTTCCGGGGACGCTGGCCCAGTCTTGGCTCCTCGGGAGTAGCGCTCATGACACTGAAATTTTAGAATTAAAATGTATGTAATGTTCTTTACCTTTTGTGATTCAGATGACTCTTAGTAAAATGACTGAAATATGTAAAGTTCCAACAAGAAATATTGTGCAGCGTACATCTAAAACTGCCTCTTACTGAGAATGTCTCTTTCAATTAAACACTCCGAAAGAAAATCGCTGCTCGCTCGAACTTCAAAGGTTGTCTTTTCTTGCTTTCTTCCGTTAGACTGACAACGAAGAAATGAAGACAAAACAATTGACTTTTAAAATGGCCGCGACACACGCGCGACATCGTTGGGTGCTTTCTTCTAAACCGCGCACAGAAATCTTCAGTAATAAGCGACGCTCTCTCGCCAACCGAACGAATAATATAAATAAGGTTAATTCGTTACCTGAACTATGTTAAATGTTAGAAACGCGGCGAATATAGTCTGCGCGCCTGATTAGTAATAAAGTTAATTTACTCTTAAATAAAAAATAATTCTTAATAGAATTTTTATCAACAATTATATACATTGAAAAAATAAACAAATGTATATTTTTTCCCCATGTCTTTCTCTACAACTTCAGTTAAAAAAAAAAAAATATGAGTCTTCAATTAAAATACTGAAATATACTTAGCTTATCAGTTTTTTCTAGAACTTGACTCTTCACAAGTTCAGCAGCAGACTGGAACTGGATTTCTTCTACTGCTGACGATCCATCCGTTATCTAACAACTAATACTAAGATATCTTTGGGATTAAACGAATGGATACTAATTTCCTTTAACAATGGAAACTTTAATAGGAATTACTCGGGAGCTAATACATTTATGACCTACTCAGCAACAAACTTTAATGAAGGGCAGTTGAAAATTGCCATGAACATTCTAAATGACATCACAATACTGTATGTTGTAAGCTAAACCAATCACTACTGCAAAAGTGTTCCACCATCTTGGCTTGGGGGCATTTCATCTTTCTAAATGAAAGTTAGTTAAGGGAAAATAGAATAATTAGAAAAAGAAATTTCCTGTTCTCTAAACAGAATTTATTTAGTATTTCAACCACACTCTCTCTCTAACCTTCCTGGAAAGATATTTGAAACTCCCTATTCTCTTAGGAATCTTATCAATGTGAGGTACCAAATGTGAAAACCTGACACACGACCCTTTTCAAATGGGATTCCTGAAGAAAGGGAGTATGTCAGTAAATAGCCTAATGCTCAATCTGTTAAAAGCGAAGGTCAAGCAGGGCTCACCTACTGTGTTTTTGGCATTTGTAGACCTATCCCAGGCCTTTGACAGAGTTGACAGGCAAATGCTGTGGAGCAAACTGAAAAAATGGCACTGCCCAATGGAAATACTGGATCCCGTGATGGCTCTACATAGCAATACTAAACTAAGAATTCACCTAAACAATCGAGGCCTACTGTCACGAGAGATACCAGTGGAGCGAGGAGTGAAGCAGGGTTGCCCACTGGCTCCGGCGCTTTTTATTGCTTTCCTAGGAGACATGAAAGACTCGGAAGACTCAGTCAAAGTGTTTCCACCCAAGCTGGGTAAGGTAAACATATCACATCTCCTTTACGCAGATGATTTGATCTTATTAGATCACACCCAAATTGGCCTTCAACGCCAATTTACAAACCTGGCGCAATACATGGAACTGAACAACCTGAAAATAAACAAATCTAAAACAAAAATAGTGATCCTGGGTAAAAGTGCAAAAAAGACCAAAGCACAATTTTCTTGGGCCCTGGATAAAGTTGAAATTGAAGTGGTCTCTAGCTTCAAATATCTAGGAGTTCATATTAACCACTCAGCAAAAGAATCAACGATGCAAAACGTGCTATCGGGAAAAGCGAAAAATCTCGCCGCCCAAATGAAAATACGGCAAATTCTCCTTAATCCCAGCGATATCCTTTTACAAAGGGAAAGTAGTGCCAACCCTAACCTATGGCATGGGGGCAACATTCAGCATGCCAAATGACATCTGGTGGAAATTAGAGAGTCTGATTTGGAAGACGGTCTTTGGACTGCCTAATTCAACCTCGATGGATATCATCAGAAGAGAGTTGGGCTTGCTCTCACTTGAAGCGACGGTGGCCCAAAATGCAATGCAACTGTTTAGAAATACTTTAATTCCAGACAGTCCTTCTGTATATAAGATCATAGCCGAGGAAATAACAAACCGTCAATTAACCATACTGCACGAATGGACGGACAGGCTCAAAGAAAAGCTCACTGACATTGCTTGGACAGAAGAGGATCTAAAAACGAACCCAGTAAGAGTGAAATTGAAACTCAAGGCACAAGACTGGATAGAGACTCTGGCCAAAGCGCAAACAAATAAGCTGACAAAAGATCTGCCGCCTAACTTCAACAGACTAAAGGAACCCATCCCATACTGTACCAAATTTCCCAACCAACAGCTAAGGAAATTATATATGAGAGCGCGTTTCAATCTTCTTCCGACGTGCGAAATTATGGCGATCAGGACGCAATCAAATATCAATACATGCCGTCTTTGTTCGGAACCTTCCAATGCAGAAACAATAAAACATCTTCTCCTCAAATGCCCGGAGCTAAGAAACGTAAGAGCCACATACCTGACCAACCTTTGCACAGATTATTCAGGATTTCTAGAAGAGGAAGACTCAACATGGTGGAACAGGCTGATGTCAGGGGAGAAAACGAGATGGACTATAGCGACTGTAAAAATCCTGGAGAGCGCGTTCGAAATGATCACCCTTCGCTCTTAAACGGTGTTCACTCTTTAAGACCTTGACGTGAGAGGGCTTCCATTAAAGAGTCACGCAGTGGAACGCTCTCCTGCACGTTAAACTGGGTGCATGCTCGGTCGACTACAAGTCCGCCTGGTCGACCTGCTTTTAGTTTTCTTTTTCGTCTGGTTTTCTCCATTTATGTGGCTCTTCCTAGATGAGCAGCAACAGTTTTGTAAAAACTTGCTAAAGCAATTATAAACAAAGTAAAAAAATAAAATAAAAAAAAATAAGCCATTTGCTTCTTTGCAATCTCTATCAAACCAGAGATTTATCCGGAGACAGGCTTTCCCCACACATTTAGCACTGGTAACAAAATATTTCCCCGGACTACATATAATTTTTTGCATGCTTGCCTATTATGATATCTGCAGACCAATCCGCCCCTGTTAGGACAGTTTCAAGTATTGTTAAGATACCACTTTAGGCTTCTGGCAAAACATTTGCGATGTCAAGGTTGGCCCACTTCACTACACATCTTGCATGGCCTTCAACTGAGATGCCAGAACCATACCTAGTACTGCTTACAGAACCAATGCCAAACACAAAACTACAAGCGGACAGCACTACCAGATAGTGGTCACTATCAACTCTAGGGGAGATGTCAAAATTGGTCAGAAGAAAGAGCAATCCGAGAACTACCGAAAAACAAAGGCCGAGACCGGACGGCTATACGGCTGCATTCTATAAAACCTACACAGAATCCCTATCTCCTATATTAACGGACCTCTATAATACCTTTAAAGACACAGCAAACATTACAAACTCGATGAACGAAGCAAAGATATTGGTCTTCCATAAGAAAGGGTAAGACCCGGTGAGTCCAAGCTCATATCGGCCAATAGCATTAATAAATCTAGACGCCAATCTATATACAAAAATATTAGCCAACAGACTTACACCGCTACTTCCTAAGCTGATACATCAGGAACAATCAGGTTTCATCTCTAACAGAACAACACAAGACAACATCAGACAAATCAGCCATCTGATCGAAAAGGTGGGAATCGCCAACATCCCAGCAACAATGCTGGCGATAGATGCAGAAAAAGCATTCGACCGAATGGAATGGTCAATGATGTTTGACACAATGAGGAAAATGGGCATGGGCAAAACTTACATCAACATGATACGTGCCAACTATGAGACACCCACGGCCAGGATTGCGGTAAATGGAGAACTTTCAGGCACAATAAGAATCGAAATGGGCACAAAACAGGGGTGCCCCCTCTCCCCACTCCTATAGGCAATCTTCCTGGAGCCACTCCTAGCGAAAAACAGAGACACAACCAACATCAAAGGCATAGATATGGGAGGATTATTGCATAAAACTGCGGCATATGCGGACGACATGATGATGACCCTGGCAGACCCGGTGAGAACACTACCCATCCTCATACAAGAAATAGCAACATTTGGAACCATATCAGGATTGAAGATAAATGGGCAGAAATCGATGGTAATGGTATTGGCTGAAGACAAAAAAGAAATCCACAAGCGGGCAGAGGAACTACACCCAAAGGTAGAGGAAGAAGGGGTAAAATACCTCGGAGTCAACATGACCAGCAATATCAAAGGTCTATACGCAGGAAATTACCCAAACCTCCTAGAACAGGTGAGAAGAGACTTGGAAAAGTGGAACCCACTTTCAATTACATGGTACGGCAGAATAACAATTATCAAAATGACAATCCTACCCAAACTACTTTATTACTTCCAGGCACTCCCCATACGGATCCCACCCAGATTCTTTAAAACACTCAACAAAATGATATCAAAATACATATGGCACAACAAAACACTGAGACTCTCAAATCTAGTGCTAACGACACAAAAATCAATGGGGGGCATGGCACTCCCTCACTTTTGGAAATATTATGAGGCAGCCCAACTTTGGGTATTGAAGGAATGGATCCCAAACACGTCAGTGAAATGATGGGAAACACAGGACAGGGCAGTGGCAAGGACAAACCTACGGCACTTATTCTGGCTAAGCTTGGAACATAGACACCCAAAAGTTCGAATAAGCAACATCATGAGCACCACCTTGGAAGTATGGAACAACGCAACCAAAAAAGAAACACTGACAATAGACCCGCCCACCTTTATGCCCCTATTCGAGAACCCAGAATTCCAACCGAGCACGGAGAAAGGAGCATTCCAGAGATGGATAGATGTGGGTTGTACAATGGTGGGGGACATGTACGAAGACCAGCGAATCAGAACATACTGTAGCGAACTCCTAGGCCTCACAGAAAGGGACAGATTTAAATATGAACAGCTCCATCACTGGCTATCCACCCTGAGAATAACACAAGCGGCAACTAGAGCTCTGACCTCTTTTGACTCTTATATCATGACACAACCGGGGACAAAGAAATTTGTCTCAACCATGTATAAATTCCTAAACGCCCAAACAGAAGAAACAAAATGGCACTATATGAAGAAATGGGAAACAACACTAGGAAAATAAATCACAAGAGAAAAGTGGACCTATATCTGGCAAATAATCCCAAAATGGACGAGGGCAATCCAAACAAGGGAAGCATGAACAAAAATCATGATTCAATGGCACTACACCCCCGAAAGGATGCACAGTATGTACTATATTGCACAAAACAAATACTAGAGGGGCTGCAATGCGGTGGGCAACTGGAGACATATATGGTGGGACTGCCCAAAACTACAAAACCTCTGGACGTAGGTGAAGGCCCAAATGCAGGAAATGTTTAAAGGCACAGAAAACCTAGGAGAAGAGATATGGATGTGCGGTATGTGGGATCCCAAGGGTAGGACACTGACAAAAACACAAAAGAGAAACTTCATTGGTCTCCTTACAGCAGTCTGGCTAGCAATAGCCCAGAAACGGAAGCAGAAGCAGCCCCCATCCAATCTGGAATGGTTCCAGATAGTCTGGACACATGTAGCGTTGGAACGCATCACATATAACATACAGGGGGCCCGTCAAAAATTTATATTTGACTGGGGAGGGGCGATAGAATACCTACATAGTGACTATATGCTACAGTGGTGCCCACATCGAATACGAATTCTGGACATGTTTACATGATGACACAAGAACTCTAAAGGAACACTATAGAAACTTTAAGAATGGACTGCCGGTCGGGGGAAGGCAGGGGGGAGGAGGGACGGGAGAAGGGACGATGCAAGTCCCAATGTTCTCCAGCATGGGGTCTGGCATGGATTCACATGCTCATGAATATTCCCCGTCGTCAGGCCGGGAATCCTTGGTATAGAAAAAATCAGTATCAGTTTTGTTTCTGATCTCTTTCTCAGTAGTAACCAATCACTGGTCTCTGGATCATACTGCCCCCAGCCAATGACTGCCCTCTCCCTAAGCCCCTCCCCTGGCAGCCATCCTCAGATTTGTACCGTACGTTCAAGTGTTGGGAGTCCTCGTGCTTAGCTCTCGAGCTTTTGCTGCGTTTTCGCGCTTTTTTCAGGAGATTTTCTGATTTTTTTCGGTTAAAAGAGCCTCAAGCTCCACCGTTTCTACTTCCGATCAACGGGGATCCGTTTCGGAGTTTTCTACGTCCCTAAAGGGTGAAGATTTCGTCGAGTTACGCTTTTGGGAGGATTCCAGAAGTTCCGAGGCCTACCCCGGACATGGCCCAGGAGAAAGGGAGCTCGACGCCCGGGAAGCTATTCAGGACCTGCCCTGGATGCCAGCTTCAGAATGTTTTCAAGGAGGACGAGCATTCGTTATGCCTCTACTGTCTCCACGAGGACAAGACGCACAAGGAAAAGGACTGCGCGTTTTGTGGAAACATGTCGGAGCGGACCATGAAGGATCGCCACCTCCGTCTCGCCAACTGGCTGGAAGGTAAGAGCCCGCCAGGCGAGAAGAAGAAGAAGAAGTCCGAGCGGTCTTCTAAGTCCTGTGAGGGTGCTCCGGTGACGGGGGCCCAACAAAAGGCTAAGCACCGCGAGTCCGCGGGCCCCGGGAGCGCCGAACGGTCGGGCTCCTTGACTGCCAGGCAGGGCGCACCCTCCCCGGCGCCATCGACCACGAGCCAACGCTCTGGCTCAGGTAAGAGGAAGTCTGAGAACCCGGCGAAGCTTCTGGAGAGGCCCCGGTCGATCTCGAAGACTCCGGCAGAGGGGGAGTGAGGCTCGGACCTTCCCCCGAAGGTGAAGGCCCCAGGCGTACAGAAGGCGACGTTGGCCGTGATTCACCCTGCTAGGACCTCGATTGAGGATGTTGCCGCGGCCCTGGCTCAGCCTCTGGAGGTTACACCAGTGGAGGCGCCCTCAGGTACCGGAGTCTCCCTGCCACCGCGGAGGGAGTCGTCTTTCAGGCCCATTGAGAAGACCCCCACAAAGCCCTCGTTGGAAAGGGGGGGGGTGGTGGCCGTCATGGATACGGACACGACCTCTGAAGAGGAGCTCATCCAAGTTGTGGAGGAGGCCCAGCCCATCGGGAGGGATCCCGACGAGGGCGACGGTGACGCAGACGAGGCTCCTCAAGAGCCCTCACGCCCATCGTTTCCGGCGCCGCAGGACACCTCGGCAGCCATTTTGTCAGCCATCCAGTCCTTATGCTCGGAGATAAGGACTAGGTTGCCCCTTCCCCCGACGGAGGAACCTGCGCCAGACCCGACGGAGGATACGGAGCCAGGACCTTCAGGGAGCCCACCGCCTAAGAGGAGAAGGACGCATCCTAGGCCTCCTCTCCCGCCTCTGCGGCCTTCTCTGCCTTCCCCCTGGTCCACTACCCACGGGGATGATACAGGCATGGACACGACTACGATGGGTGGTACGGATGACGACGGAGGCAACGACGGGACGTGCCCCCCGTCGCCCCTTGCCCTGGCGTCCCCGCCAGACGAGATTGGATCCTTCCATGCAATGATCTCCAGGCATCCGAGCTCTTCCAGCTCTGCCCCGAGGAAAAAAAGGAGGGGTTCCTTTACCAGCGGCGCGAGGCTAAAAGGAAGACGGTCCTCGCCGTACTGCTTCTTGATGACATCTGGGATGAGGGGCTCGCCCTCCTCAAGAACCCTGCCACGGCTCCTGCGAAGAGGGACCGGTACGAGAAGAAGTACCGGGTCCCCGACGCTGCCCCCTTGTGCCTTAGGGCGCAACCTACCCCGGACTCGGTTGTTTCGGCAGCGGCCAAGAAGAAAGCGGGGGGGGCATCGGCTTCGACTTCAACCTCCCTGCCGGACGGCGAGGGTAGGAAGCTGGATGCGATGGGACGACGGGTCATCTCATCTGCAGCGATGACCATCAAGGCAGCCAACGCCCTGGCCATCGTAGCCCGCTACGACGGAGTTGTGGTTCAAGATCGCCCCTCTGTTGGACTTCCTTCCGGGTGGCAAGAGGGCTGAGGCCCTGGAAATCTTGCAGGAAGGTGAGATTGCCTCAGACCACACCATTACGGTGGCTACGGACATCGCCGACACCGGTTTCGTTGGGCAACGGCGTTTGCCTGAGACGACGAGGATGGCTCAGGGCGACGGATTTCCGCCAGGACGTTCAGACCAAGGTTTTGGACATGCCCTTCGATGGGAACAACCATTTTGGCAAGGCGGTTGATGAATCCCTTCAGGCGATCAAGACGGACACGGAGACGACCCGTGCACTGGGTGTGCTCCAACAACGACGGCCGCCCTTTCGGAGTTCCGGAGGCAGACAGGGTGCATCCAAGGGAGCCGGCAGCAGCTCCTCTACTTACCGTCAAGGGGCAAGGTCTTTGTCGCAGGAGGCCTACAGGGGACGCGGCAAGTCAGGTGGATCCCGCCGTCGTCGCCAAGGTGGTCAAGGAGGCAAAGCTGCCTCCAAGCAAGATTGAACCGTCCGTCGGGTCGGGCCCCCGCCGAAGCACCCCAGTGGGAGGCCGGCTGACGAAGTTGGTCGGCGTGTGGGAGTCCATCTCCACCGACCGTTGGGTGCTGGACGCCCTGGCCCTGGGGCACGCCCTCGAGTTCCAGAAGAGGTGCCCCCGCATTCCTCCTGAGGCCAGGAAGGAAAATCATGTCCCTCAACTGCTGTTGGAAGTACGGGTGATGCTCAGGAAAGGGGCCATCGAGCTCGTCCCGAAGAGGCTTTGGGGCTCCGGCGTTTACTCAAGATACTTCCTCGTGAGGAAGAAGACAGGAGGATGGCGTCCCATCCTGGACCTGCGACGACTAAACAAATACATCAAGGCACAGAAGTTCCGGATGGTCACCCTCCAGCACGTGCTGGGACAGCTGGAGGAGGGCGATTTCCTGTCGTCGTTGGACTTGGAGGATGCTTACTTCCACATCCCTATTCTAAAGAGGCACCAAAAGTTTCTCAGGTTCGTGGTCAAAGGGCGGCACTACCAGTTCAAGGCCCTCCCATTCGGATTAAAATCGGCGCCCAGGGTGTTCACCAAGTGCCTAGCACTGGTGGCGGCGCGGCTGCACCTGCAGGGGATCCACGTCTACCCCTACCTGGACGACTGGCTCATACGGGCAAGGACAAGGGAGCTCGCCGTGGAACACACTGCGAAGTCCGTCCAGCTGCTCACGGACCTGGGGTTCTCCATCAACTTTCCAAAATCCCACCTGGTCCCGTCACAAGTCGCCCTGTTTCTGGGAGCACAGCTCGACACAGTGGCGCGGCGGGCCTCACCGTCGGAGGAAAGGATAAGGACCATCCTAGGAAAGGTGCAATGTCTACTGGCCACGGACGGGGCCATAGTGAGGTCTATCAAGTCCCTCCTTGGAATGATGTCCTCCTGTATTTATCTGGTGCCCCATTGCAGACTTCGGATGCGGCCCTTGCAAGAATTCCTCGACGCCCACTGGATCCAGATGACGGGCAGCTTCGAGGACAGGATCTCGCTCGATGAAACGTTCCGTCAGGCGATTCGATGGTGGGGTGTCGACGCTCATCTGACAGCGGGAACAGGCTTCCTAGCCCCGGCCCACCAGGTGACAGTGGTGACGGATGCCTCCCTGGAAGGTTGGGGAGCGCACACCGGGGGCCTCCACGCGAGAGGCCTTTCGTGCTCGGAGGAGAAGACTCTCCACATCAACATCTTGGAGCTCCGCGCAGTGTTCTGGGCCCTCAGGTCCTTCCTTCCGTCCCTCAAGGGCAAGGTGGTGAGGATCTTCACCAACAACACCACCACGATGTTTTGCATTCGGAAGCTGGGCGGAACCAGATCCCCTGCCCTGTCCAAGAAAGCCCAGGATCTGTGGCATTGGGCCATCGCACAAGGGATGTTTCTGGTACCCTTTCATCTGGCAGGGATAAAAAACACCATCGCCGACTCACTCAGCAGGGAGCTGCGCTCGTGCCACGAGTGGGAGCTGCGCCAGGATCAAGTGGACCGACTCTTCCGACGATGGGGCGAACCCCAGATCGATCTCTTCGTGACAGCAGCGAACTCCAAGTGCCGGAGGTCCGCCAGCAGGTTTCCCCAACCGAGGAGCATGGGCGATGCTTTCTCGTTCCCCTGGGACGGCCTGTTCCTTTATGCATTCCTGCCGTTGCTAATCCGGCTCGTCAACCAGCTCAAGAGGTCCCAGTGCAGGATGATCCTCGTCGCACCGGCGTGGCCGAGGCAGATCTGGTTCCCGGACCTTCTGGACTTGTCAGCGTCCACACCAGTCAAGCTATCGACGGACACGGATCTTCTCTACAGAGAAGGAGGCGCCATTCTTCATCACGAACCAGAGTCGCTGAACTTGCAGGCCTGGCTCCTGCAGCACTAGAGTTTGGAGGATACGACATCCCGGCCGACTGCAGAGAGGTTCTTGCAAAGGCCAGGGCATCCTCAACTCTCAAGTGCTACGGACACAAATGGAAGAGGTTCCCTGTCTGGTGCCGAGCACAGAAGATTAACCCTCTGCGGATTACCGCCCCTCAAGTATTGCCGTACCTACTGCCTTTGGCCAAGGCTGGCCTATCTCACGCTTCCATCAAGGTACATCTGGCTGCCGTCTCACGTTACACCAGAACTACGGGACGGTCGTCCTTGTGGTCTCATCGTCTGGTGACGGAATTTATGAAAGGACTGTTCCGATCATTCCCGCCGGTGAAGGCCCCTGCCCCGGCGTGGGAGCTCAACGTGGTACTAACTAGGCTCATGGGGGCCCCATTCGAGCCTATGCATTCAGTGCCGTTGAAGTTTCTGTCGTGGAAGACAGCATTCCTCGTGGCCATCACCTCTGCACGAGTGGGAGAGATCCAGGCCCTGTCTTGCAAACCTCCATACTTGACTTTTCACGACAAGAGGGTGGTGCTGAGGACGCACCCCTCCTTCATGCCCAAGGTGCCGTCGGACTTCCACCTCAACGAGCCCTTGGTGTTGCCAGTTTTCTTCCCGTCGCCTTGGTCGCCGGCTGAGAGGACTCTGCACTCGCTAGATGTAGCTAGAGCGCTGAAGTTCTACGTGGACCGCACAAAGAGTTTCCGGAAATACATTACAGCTGTTTGTGAACTTTGGACTTGTGAATCAAGGGAAGGCTCTCTCGAAGACTTCCATTTCCAGATGGTTCTCCGGCTGCATCATGCACTGTCACCGGTTGGCAAACCGACCGCTGCCCGTCCGTCCAAGAGCCCATTCGACCAGAGCGATCGCTGCTACTACGGCGTTGCTGTCTGGTGTTCCCCTGCTCGACATCTGCAGGGCTGCTACGTGGAGGTCGACGCACACCTTCACGAGATTCTACTGCGTCGACCGGGATTCCAGGGAGGAGTCCAGAGTCGGCCAGGCAGTGCTGCGCAACCTGTTCGCCTAAGGTGAGCCTGGTGAGGAGGTAAGAGTTGCTTAATGTTGAGTTGTTGCATCGCTTGATATTGAGCCTTGTGCCACCTCCCGTGGTTGTGCATGTGTATACTGCTATGTATTCTTATATTCATGAGCATGTGAATCCATGCCAGACCCCATGCTGGAGAAGGAACAAGTTCCTTACCTGTAACTGTTGTTCTCCAGCATGGGTCTGGCATGGATTCACATGCGAACCCTCCCGCCTACCCCTCTGCGGCTCTTCACTTGGTCATACTGCCACTTCACGAGCTACCAAATGGCTGCCAGGGGAGGGGCTTAGGGAGAGGGCAGTCATTGGCTGGGGGCAGTATGACCCAGAGACCAGTGATTGGTTACTACTGAGAAAGACAGATCAGAAACGAAACTGATACTAATTTTTTCTATACCGAGGATTCCCGGCCTGACGACGGGGAATATTCATGAGCATGTGACTCCATGCCAGACCCATGCTGGAGAACAACAGTTACAGGTAAGTAACTTGTTTCTTCATGTTTATGAAATGCAAATAAAAACACGTTTTAAAAATAAATTGGTCAGAAGAGCCGAAGATTCAACATTCACCAGAAAATAATCAATTTGGCTACTGCCCATTCCACTTTCAAAAGTAACCCGGCTGGGCTGTCCCCTAGAAAACTGCAATTACAGCCCCTCATACCACAAGCCAACAGTAGACTACCTGTCTCTATAGCCCTGTTATATTTAGTTTTTTCCTTTGACTCATCAAGGCTCATAATCCCCCATGCCAGAACTTCATCTTCACACATTTTCCCCATTGTTTCCAGCGGTACAAACTGCATGTTAAAATCTGTTGCGACTATGTACCTAAGATTAAACGGTCTCTTTCCTCTCCACCTGTCTAGCCTGTCTCTTAAAGTGTGGAGAATACTCATATTGCCTGTCTTACCTGGACGATTATAAAGATTGATAAGAGGTTCCCTCCCCCTTCAATTGAAATTGCAGTTCCAGGATATCATCACAATCATTATCCACACTCCTAGCCGTCTGAAACCGTGAGGTCTTCACCCAAATTAAAACACCCCCCCTTGGCCTTCCATCTCTACCCTGTCTGGGTGGATGGAAAAAAGTAAGATAACCCTGAAGGTGTGGATTTTCCAGGGCCCACGTTTTTTGTTGGCAAATTAGGTAATGAAGGCGAATAAATCCTGGCCATTCTTTGTCATTGTGATGCTTACTGACCCCTGCTCTATTCCAAGAGAGATTCTGCACCTCGGGCCCTAGCTGGGTCGCTAAAGGAGGGCATCCAATATCCCCAAGGGACCATCCCATGGTCTGGGTGCTCATTCCGTCAATTCACATACTCTGTATTAGACAACAATGAATGCACAACAGTAGCATTTGTCCCACCAGTCCCCTCCAGCCAGATATTCTAGCTCCCAAGTTGCTGCCCGCCACCGCACCCCCGTGGTAGGGTGAAATAAAATCCCAATCGAACACCCCTGCCACCCGTTCCAGAACAGCCTGGTTCCCCGCTATCCAATGCTGACCTGGAGTGACTGATATTATTCACCCCACATTCAGCCCTACATTTGTTTTTGGGATACTACTGCCAGACCCCTCTATCGGTGCTTTTCCACCTGTTCTCCTTCTGATCGAAGTTGGAATGCTAAACCTGGTGGCAGTTTCCAGTCCGTTGGGTGGGAGAGATCTTTGCTCTGTCGCTACCAATCCATTGATCAGCTCTTGGGATTCCAGTGCAACCTTAAAGTAATCCCTCTGACTATTACTGGGGCAAGCAAAACGTTCACAGGACAGAACATCCCTATTTATAATAGAACACCGCCTCTTGGACCTAAACCAGTGTATCACTTTGTGAGCGAATCCCTGGACTCCTAGTACTCGCTGTTCACCTTGGAAACATTTCCCAAAAACATACTTCCTTCCCACTTGCACACTCCCAGGCTTATTCTGCATTAATCGACAAACCGTATGATTGTTCTGCTGTCTGCTGCCAGAGGGATTTCCATTAGCAAAATGATGGCTACAAGTTGGGGGTTTCTATTCACAAAGTTGTTCATAACCCTTTCAATGTCATAGGACCTGCCACCTTGTTACCCACAGTACTAGCCGTTGGGTTGATTAATTCTTGTACCCGGAGTGGCCTGAAGTCCATTGGTCCGCTTCCCATGCATCCCTTATGTTCTGTGATCTTCTGCCCAAGTACATCCAAGTCCCTGCGCAGAGACTCCTTTTCTGCTCTTAATTGGGCCACCAAAGGATACAAAAGCATGCACCCCTCACACTGTATATTGGGTGCAATACCACTATCAAGTGGAGATGTTTGACACATAATTGACTTCACACCCACCCTCTGGTATCTTCATGTTTCTCAACTATATGAAGAGGATCAAAATTGGTTTACTATTGTGACCTCAGGTGGGTAGGATAATACCAGGGGAATGAGGACTCTCCCTCAATAATGGTGCCACATCTCCCAAAGGGACTGATTGTCTGCTTTCCATGGCACTTTCAGGGCTTTGTGCCTTACTAAAAACCTCAACTGGGATATTCTAACTCCCTCCCAACCCCATTCCCAGTTAGGTTACCAGTTTTGGCACCACATAACCCAGAAGAATTTGCCCCACCGGCAGGAGGGTCTCTAATGGGACTTCCCCAACCCCTGAACCCTCAAGTTTTCCCCTGCAAATGCTCTCATATCTTCTTCATTCAATGCACCAACTCGAGAATGCCCACGATCACCAAATCCGCTTCCCTACTGATGGGCTGCTAGCCCCATCTCTAGCAGATCTTCAGTTAAATTTACATCACAATTAGACTTCACATTTCCACGAATTAGACTTCATAGTTGACCTTTTACTTGTTCACTTTAGCATTTTACTGCATAATGCCATAAAGAATACCATATACCCGAAAATGGCTGTGCCACAAGATTTTCTCTTGTCCTTTGACCTTCTTTCTGTCCGGTTGGGTCTGGAATTGCTGTATGTGGCAAGCCCTTTTCCGGGTAAAGCCTTGGCTTTCCCAGGCACTATATGTATGTGCCTGGTTGTGGGGGCTGGAACAGTCTAGTCCCAGTCCACATCTGTGCCCCTGCGTGTCTGTTGCTGGGCAGAAAGTTTGCACGGACAGATCCAGCCAATTTGAATAGTTCCAACTCGTTGGTGATTCCTTTCGAGATCTTGGCAAAAAGGACTCCTGAATCCACTATACAGATCACCGTTGGAGCCAAGACCCCTCTGAAGATGTGCAGCATGCTGACGACCCGAAGATGACATTTGCAGCTGACCAGCATTGCCTCCAGTCAAGTCCCGGTTAAGCCCTCTTCCCTTGTCCTGACCTTGTCGGCGCTTTGACCCCCTGCTCGAGAATCCATGCCTGGTGAGCCTTCGTGGACCACTTGGTGAACTGACCAGCTCTCTCTTGGGCATCCTTGCATCAGCCATCACCGTTCCAAGTGCATCCTTGGAACTTGGAGGATCTTCAACTTGTGCTTCAAGATGCCTGCTGCTGAATTTTCAGCCTTTCAGTGCCAATGTAAGCAGTGTAGGGACTGCTCCTTTATTTGCCAGACGAAGATTGCTTGACGTCATTTGACTGTGGGGACTTCCCTTGCATCCTGTCATCTTTGCTCCCTGCAAGCCTTCTCTGGTCACCTGCTCCACAGAAGTCTCCACAGAAGTCTAATTTCGAGGGGATTGGGTCCTCCGACGTATTCCATATCTGACAGGTAATGTCCACTGCTGTGCTGCTTCGGAAAATCTTTGGCGTCTGCGTCGATGACGTCGATGCGCCGTCCCCGAGGACGACATCCGACGGCCGACGTCACCCGATGTGATAAGTAGGACGCACAACGCCCATAGCCTCAGTTCCGTTTTTTCCGCAAACGTGTTCGCTTCCTGAATCTCGGTACGCCTCGACTCGTTGGAGTTTGCTGTTTTCAATTCTCGGTTCGCTGAACCTGTTCGGTTTGTTGTGTAGACCTGTTCGTGGCGATGTCTTCGTCTTCAACCCCGCGTCCAGCCTTCAAGAAATGCGGGGACTTTGGGTCCAAGATGTCGGTCACGGACTCGCACGACACCTGCCTCTGGTGCCTCGGGGAGGCCCACGATACGGACGACTGTGTCGACTGCCAGTCGCTCACGGCAAAGGCCTTGCAGGAATGCAAGAAGAAGCTGTCGGTAGGCCGGGTGTCTAAGCCCCGGAAGTTGCGGTCTGCGGGGCTTTCGATGGATGACTCGAGGGGCGACTCTCCGCGTCATCGTCGGAAGTCCAGTGGGTATCCTTCCAGGAGTCGGTCTCGCCACTCCTCCGCCTCTTCGAGGTATTCCCGGAAGCGCCGGCATAGGTCGCCTTCCCCGTCCTCTTCCGAGGACTCCGCCTGTCGGCGGGTCGCTTATCCGTCCATGCAAGCGACACCAGAAGAATGGGCTTCCTTCGGGAAGCAGATGCTAGCGATTCTTGAATCGCAGGGCACCGGTCCATCCGCGCCTCCGAGTGGGGTCGGTCGGCACCGGTCGAGAGACACCGCTCGTACGCCTTCGGGCTCGGGTGGTCGGCACGGCTCGCGGGAGAGGTCCCGCTCACACAAGAGTAGCCGTTCTCGCCATGCCCGTTCCAGGTCCCGGTCCTCGAAGCGCTCGAGCCCGCGTGATCCTGTGCCGTCTTCAAAGAAGACGTCGACGCCTGTGGTGCCGAGGTCGTCGACGATTTCTCTCGGGGCTCCGCCTCTGAGGGGGTAGTCGACGCTGTCGGCGCCTAGGTCGTCGAGAGACACGCTCGGAGCTCCGGCTTCGAGGCCTGTGTCGACGCCGCCGATGCTGGCGGCGATGCAGCTGACGTCGACGCAGATTCGCTCGACGTCGACGCCTTTTCTGTCGACGCTGGCGCCGACTTGTTGAGCGCCCTCGACGCCTTTCGAGGCAATGGTGTCGGAGGGGCCCCGTGGCACGGGGTTTGCCCCTAGAAAGGCTCTGGCTAAGGTCAGGCACTGCTTTGGTCCCCAGAGGTCTTCGTCTCCCCGTCTGGAGTACATTTCAGAGGGTGATGAAGGCTCTGATGGCGGCTTGGTTCCGGTTATGGTTCCCGATGAACTTATCTCGGTCCATAGCCAGTTTGATGACCTGCGGCAGTCGTTGCATGATGCCAGTGGACTGGACACCTCTCCGGAGGTGGAGTTTTGTAGGCCGGAGCCTGGCACTCATGCCGATTCTTCATATCGGCGCCTTATGTCTCGGGTCACCGAGTACTTGGGTTGGTCAGCTCCCCCAGAGGAGTTCGTTCAGGATGATCACACGGACATCCTTGATCTCGGTCCCCCCACTGACCCGGTTTTGCCTTTTCATATGGCTCTGCAGAGAAGGGTGGTGGCGGCTTGGACTGCTCCGGAGAGTCTCCCGGCAGTGGGCAAGTCTTTGTTGCGAAAATACCGTCCAGCCAGTAGCGACCCCTGCTACTTGTCTAGGCACCCCACTCCAGAGAGTTTGGTGGTGCAAGCGGCTATGGCCCCGGCAAAGCAGGCGTTGTATCCTACCATCCCTCTGGATAGGGACGACAAACGTTTTGACGGCTGGGCGAAGAAAGTGTTTTCTTCGGGGGGGTATGGCGCTTCAGGCGGCCAACTCCATATGTGCCTCGTCTCGTTTGACACACACTTTGTGGAACTGTGTTGCATTAGCGGCTGAACATATTCCCGAAGGGGACGAACGGGATGGTTTCCTTGCTATGGTTCAGGATGGCAAGGATGCCATGTGTGAGGCCGTTCAGTCGGGTTTGGACTTGGCGGATTGTGTCAGCCGGTCCATGGCGGCGAGCACCGTAATGCGCAGGTTTGCGTGGTTGCGGAAGTCTGGGTTCGCTCCTGATGTGCAGTCCCGGCTCCTCAACATGCCCTTTGACGGTGAACACCTTTTTGACAGCAAGGCTGACGAGAGCCTTGAGAGGTTGCAGACCTCCAAAGCTGCAGCAAAGTCGTTGGGCGCTGCAGTTCGCCAACCTCCGCCTTTTCGTCCTAGGGGACAGCAATGGAGGGGAGGTTCCTTTCGCTATTACTCGTCCTTCAATAAAGCGAGGGGAGCTAGCAGTCAAAGAGGCCATCGTAGGAGTGCCAGAGGTGGAAATAAAAGTACTCGAGGTGCCAAGGCCGCTCGGGCTGTTGCCTCTTTGCCCTCGGGCAACGCCGCAGCCGCTACCACTCAGTCATGAGGCCAGGTCCCATGGTTCGCCGGTTGGGGGAAGGCTGGCGCAGCATCTTGTAGAGTGGCAAGCCATTACTTTGCATGTGTGGGTTCTGGAGATCATAACCCACGGCTACTGTCTTCCTTTTCGGCAGAGGCCTCACGACAATCCACCAGGGAACCTCTCTTTGAAGTGTCTGAATCCGCTCCTTGCGCAGGAAATTCAATCCCTGCTGGAGAAAGGCGCCATAGAACTGGTGCCTGTAGCGGAGAGGAACAAGGGATGGTATTCCCCTTATTTTTTGATTTCGAAGAAAGACTGGGGATTGAGACCCTTCATGGACTTGCACGGTTTGAACAAACTCCTCGGGAAGGACAAGTTCAAGATGGTGACTCTTTCTCAAGTCCTCCAGGCCCTTCAACTTCAGGACTGGTTGGTGTCTCTCAACCTCAAGGATGCTTACTTCCATGTGCCGATCCATCCCAAGCACAAGAAGTACCTGAGGTTCGCGGTTGGCGACTCGCACTTTCAGTTTCGGGACCTGCCGTTCGGATTGACCTCCGCCCCGAGGGTTTTCACCAAGCTCATATGGTGGTGGCAGCGCATCTCAGGAAAGGGGGGATTCACGTCTAACCCTACCTGGAGGATTGGTTGATCAGGGGGAGCTCTCCCGAGCAAGTCCTGGATCATCTGTCCGTCACCTGCCACTCCCTTCACAGGCTGGGCTTCTCCCTCAATTTAAAGAGGTCCCATTTGACACCAACACAGCGGCTCCAGTCCATCGGAGCAGTGCTCGACACGTCCCTGGGGCAGTGTTTTCCTCCTCAGGTGAGGGCTCTTCACATTCAGCAGATGATGTACAAGTTTCAATTTGCCCAGGATCTCCCAGCGTCCGAGTTCTTGAGACTGCTCGGCCTCATGGCATCCTGCATTCTTCTGGTGCCAGAGGCTCATCTGCGGATGAGATCTTTTCAGTGGGCACTCAAGCTCCAGTGGTCTCAGTCCTCCGGCAGGCTGTCAGCCCCTGTTCAGGTTCCGCCCTTGGTAGCCCGGGACCTTCTGTGGTGGGCCGTCGAGGGCAATCTGATGAAGGGGGCCCCATTTTGGCTGCCCTGGCCGGAGGTGACGATCGTGACGGACGCATCCCTCACGGGATGGGGAGCTCATGCCAACGAGTTGACAGTCAGCGGTCGTTGGTCTCCGTCGAAGTCCAGACTCCATATCAATCTGTTGGAGCTGAGGGCCGTCAGGCTAGCCCTGAAGGCTTTTCTGCCGACTGTGCATGGAAAGAGTGTCCTGATTCTAACGGACAACACGGTGGCCATGCACTACCTCAACAAAAAGGGGGGGGGGGCAGGGTATCTTCCGCTGTGCAGGGAGTCGATGCAGCTTGAATTCTGGGCCATCCAGCAGGAAGTGTCGATCTCGGCTGTTCATCTGGCCGGAGACGACAACGTGACGGCGGACGCTCTGAGCAGGCAGAGCTCGATCTCTCACGAGTGGGAGCTGGCTCAGGAGATTCTCCTGGAGATCTTCGCCCTTTGGGGGACCCCTCAAGTGGATCTCTTCGCCTCCAGTGTCAACCGGAAGTGCGAAAGATTTCGCTCGCGGGAATTTCCTCCAAAAGGAGCCTTAGAAGACGCGTTCGTGGTGGAGTGGTCATTCCCACTACTATACGCGTTTCCTCCAGTCCCCGTCATCCCGCAAGTGCTGCGGAGGTTACGGAGGTTCGGTTCCCGGATGATCCTCATTGCTCCGGTATGGGCCCGGAGGATGTGGTACCCGGACCTTCTCGACTTGTCCATGTGCCCTCCACGTCGTCTTCCCTACCGAGACGATCTGGTCTCACGGGAGGGGCGTCAGGTTCTCCATCCAGAGGTCAGATCCCTCAATCTTCAAACTTGGCTTCTGAAAGGTTGAGGTATAAGGATTGGGACCTCCCTGAAGACGTGATGGAGGTATTGCTCTCGGCCAAGCGGCCGGCAACTAAGTCTCTGTACCGTTGCCGTTGGAGAAAGTTCTGCGACTGGTGCAGAGTTCAGAGTGTGGATCCTTTTGAATGTGACATTCCCATGGTTTTGTCTTTTTTGCTTTCTTTGGCCCACAGGGGCTTGCAAGTGGGGACCATTAAAGGTTACCTGGCGGCGCTGTCCATATTTAAGCGCTCGTCTGAAGAGTGTTGCTATTTTAAAATTCCTTTAATTTCGCAGTTTTTGAAAGGGCTCACTAATGTGTTCCCTCCATCACCTTTTCTGGTGCCAGGTTGGGATTTGAACCTTGTTCTTAAGTTTCTTATGGGTGCTCCGTTTGAGCCTTTACATTCCTGCCCTTTGAGGCTGTTAACTCTGAAAACTGTGTTTTTGGTTGCGGTTACTTGCGCTCGTAGAGTGAGTGAGTTACAGGCACTTTCAGTTAAGCCACCCTTCACTGCGTTTCATAAGGACAGGGTTGTCCTTAGAGTTCGTCCTTCTTTTCTTCCGAAGGTGGTTTCGGAATTTCATTTGAGCCAAAAGGTTGTTCTTCCGGCGTTCTATCCTCCTCCACATCCTGGTAAGGAAAAGGAGAGGCTCCATAGGCTTGATCATAGGAGAGCGTTGAGCTTTTATATTTCGCGCATGTCCCGGGTCAGAGTGGACGATCAACTTTTCATTGGTTACGCTGGAAAGCGTTTGGGACAAGCTGTGACGAAACAGACTTTGTCTCGTTGGATTATTTTAGCTATCTCCGAGTGTTACCACTTGGCGGGTAAGGATCCTCCGGCTGGCTTGCGGGCCCATTCTACCAGGGGAGTGGCTGCGTCTACTGCTCTGCAGAGGGGAGTTCCTATTTGTCACACCTGTGATGCAGCCACCTGGGCTTCAGTACATACTTTTGTACTTTTGTACGTCACTACTCCCTCGATTCCATCAGAGGGCAAGATCTGGCCTTTGGCAAGGCAGTTCTCTATTCCGCAATTTGAATTGGGCATGCTAAATTTGTATTCTAAAATTCTTTCCCACCTCCTTGCTTGGTACTGCTTTGGGAGTCTGTCATAGATATGGAATACGTCGGAGGACCCAATCCTCTCGTAGAACAAGTTACTTTCTTACCTGGTAACGTTCTTTCGATGGGATGGTCTGATGACGTATTCCATATCGCTCCCTCCCTGCCTTCCCCGCTGCAGAATTTCTTTTGCGATTGCAGCTTACATTCCGCAAGGCTTTGTGTGTCTGACTGGCAGAAAACTGGTGGCACATGTTCTGGGAAAAAACTATAACTGAGGCTATGGGCGTCGTGCGTCCTACTTATCACATCGGGTGACGTCGGCCGCTGGAGGAGGTCCTCGGGAACGGCGCATCAACATCATCGACACAGACGCCAAAGATTTTCCAAAGCAGCACAGCTGTGGACATTACCTGTCATAGATATGGAATATTTCGTCGGACCATCCCATCGAAAGAACGTTACCCGGTAAGAAAGTAACTTGTTCTTCTGTGGCAAGAGTAATCTAGCTAGTGTCTTGAACTATAAAACATGTACTGCAACCAAAATTAAATCCTCTGACCAAACATGACCTCTGCGCCAGTGACACCTGTGTCTCCCTCGACCAAACCAAGAACAAAATCTCATATCCCCAATGGTTTCTGGGACCCCTGAAGGATGTCCCTTAGCAAATAAGAGTAAGGGGGTGTAAGATCACACTATTTCATTCACCTCCTGTCCTTCGTAGGGTTGCAGGGGTGTAAAATCCTGTTCCCATCTCTCTTGCTGTCTGTCTTGGGTGAAATATTTACCTGAACATATCAACTTTTGCAACACTGAATCACAACCACTGACCTTGTTTAATTCAAAAGTAAACCTACCTGAATATTATAACTTGTGGAGCTGGTGACTAGGGCATTAGGTCCCACTCCATCTCAGGGCTGGACGTCTTAAGAATCTAATTCTGGGGTTGCTCTTAATGTTTTTACTGTTTTTCTAACCTGATTGCCTACCTGCGTTTCACTGGTTTTGAGTCAACTGTTTATCCTTTCACTGACTTTACCACATACAGTTATTGAATGTATTGCTGATAACTCTGCTAAGCCATTGCTGAACTATCTTTAAGGTAAAGTGCTGGGTTTATCCCTAGAGCCCCCCATACGGTGGATGTTTATAGTAGTTGTTTGACGATACTTAGCTGACGTTTTCATTGCTTAGTGTGTATTTGAGAGGCCGATTAAATCTTTGTATATTTGTGTACTTATGTCTAACTGGAATGATTGGAGTGCTCTGTGTCTCTCATTGTAGCCCTCAACCACTCTCATCCCCATCCTGAGTCTAAGCCTTGCCGCTATGCTACCTTCCTTGATTCGGTTTGGCTAGAATTCAGTGTCTTTCCTGTTCACCATAATAGGTTGGCCTTCCAAAATCGACCCCAGTGTTCATTTTGTAAATCCATCTCATCACAGATGCCTAAATAGACCACTGCATCTGCTACCCCTGGACTCCCTGCAAAGGACCCTTACATAGAGGTATGTGGACCCAGCGAAGTTACGAACCCTAGGAGGGTTTCCTAGCTGAATCAGAGTAAAGGGAATGAGTGTGCATAGTGTCCAGTGTTGGTTCTAACAAAGTGAAAGAGCTCGACTGGATCAAAACTGGAGAGAAAGCTGCCTCGAACAAACTGACGAGCCACTTGACTTTTAATCCTCATAAATTGAATGAGTTACAACCATTTATAAAGCAGTTCCCTTCGAGGCAAGCCAGGACTCTGTTACTGAGAGCGAGATTAAACTTGCTACACACCAACGAAATGCTTTCTATACGGGGCCTTGCCATCATAAATGGCTGCAGATTCTGTGGCCTACCTGAAGTAGTGGAGTCCATCCGCCACCTACTGCTTTCTTGCCCAGGGACCTTGAGGCTAAGATCATTCTACTTGAGGCATATTTTCTCCCACTTTGTGCTACAAGATGAAGAACTTTGTTGGGCAAGGCTGATGGTCGGTGATGAGACTTTGTGGCTGTTGGCCACTTATAACGTCTTACATGGCATCCAAAAATCCTTTCCGGCTTCAACTGTCTTGATGGATAATTGCGCGACACCAACGGTTACCACGCAATAAAGTGCCTGGGTTGGCCGATGGCTTGGATAGTCAGCACTTTCTTGACTTTCTTTTCTTTGAAGACTTAAAAAAATGTGAATAATTTTGTATAATAAGCTTGTCTTCTACTTTCTAGTGACATCTGTTTGTAAAAATCTTAAGGATTAAAATACAATAAAAAAATAGTGTTTTTTTATTTTATTTAGGATTTCATTTTTGTTAAATGTGTTCATACATGTCACAAATAAAAACCAAACAAAAGTAAAAGTGAGAGCAACAGAAGCACTAACCTTCACCACCCTTGTCATAGGGTTTTATGGATATAAAGTCCTTACCCTATCTCTCCCTTGCCTGGTTGTGATTGTGGAGTTATGGCCAATGATCCCCTGCCTCCTGGGTATTGCGTAGTGTGGTGGGATTGAGAGAGGTCACTGGGTCTGATGTCATGCTAATGTATTGTTGGTCAAATTCAATTTGAAGATGTGTGTTCCTGGATTAGTCACTGCTTAAGTTGGATGTCCTTCTTGGTATCATCCTGTTCGACCCGCGAACACATGAAATATTACTTGATGAATATTACTTCACAATGAAATATTACTTGAATTTGACCAAAAATAAATTAGTATGACATCAGACTTTCGTAAGGGAAGAAACATTGGGAAACCATGTCAATGAACGATACAGCGGAACAAGGTGGATAACCACAAATCCAATGGAACAATCCCAGTATAACTATTTGATACAGCCTTAAGAAAGATCATAGGTCAAAACGCGTGTCAGCTCTGGCCATGAAAATTAAACCTAGTGTTTTCTAATAACCAATTGCTTTCGACTATTTTTCAGACTATTATAATTTGAAGGTAAAAAGATTTCTATACATCATTGCAAATCCTAAATGGGTAACAAAGATAAGGGTACCTGTCAACCAAACGATCCTTCGGGTAAACAATATAATCATATAAAAAAAAAATTATCTTGGTAGTGAGGTTGAATTAACACACTGTACAAAGAATTATCTTACAAAAATGTAATTCAACAAATATATCAAAAATGTACAAATCACATTAATACTGTACATAATCCTATTTTGAACATCTACTAATTTCAACCTTTCATACGCATTCGATCCAACACACATTCAATCTTACAACAATGTTTCCGATACACAGGAAAGTTCAGCTCCCATTGAAGACTTTCTTGTCACCCTATACAATATAATATATTTTTTCTTTTGCATCCTTATTTCCTAATAGTGTGCATATAAGTCCAATAGTATTCTCTTATAGACTGTCTACATATGTTTCGGTCGATTTCAGCCAAAACAATATGGCCCACAGTGTTGGGTAGAATTCTCCGTATAGGCTGATTTCCCAAACCTAGTGAGTCCCCCAGCAGCTTTGCTGGATTTTTGGGGTTTATTTTTTTCTCCTGCTAAGAGTGAGACTTTTTTTCTCCCACTCTTAGACATGATTTGAGATATCCTTTGACTTTGTAATGTGTTTTATGGGCTATGGGGTCTTTTACTCCATAGGGTTTCATGTGTTTTTGGTAAGTGTGTTACACAGCACCCTCCGTGCAGTAACACAGGGGTGTCATAGTGACCCCCAAACATAGACTCCATACCCTGGGGCTGACTACTGTCTCCCAGGGCATGTAAAGTTACCATTGACTTTACTAGTCTTAAATTGTGAACAGAACCAGTACAAACCATCATATTGTGGAAGTGCTGGTAGGGGCAATTAGATTGCCCCTGGGTCTGTTTTTCGAGGGGGCACTGTGCAGTCCCCCCTCGTCGAGTTTCTGGCTGGTGGCAGTGGTTACCACACGAAATATTCCACCGGAATATTTCCTATGGGATTTTCCCATTCATTTTAAACGCACCACTTTTTTGGTGCAATGTTAAAGATACCGCTGGGTTATTTATTTAATATTTATTCCCCGGTTGGGTCTTTTTGCCAGGACTCGGTTTTAAAATGGCATTTGTGTTCGCCTCTGTAACTCCAACCCAAGTCAAGCCCTTTGTTCCACTTTTGGCGGGCTTCTGCACAGGTTTTGGCACCCTGGACTGAGTTGCCTCGGCAACTCGAGTCGCACTCTTGTGTGATTGGCCCAGTGGTGAGCCGCCCGGCTCACCACTTAGCATGTTTGAGTGACAGCTAGGACTGATGAATGGGGGTTTTGCTGCATAAAAGCAGGGCTTTGGAGACTGGAACTTCAGAAGTCGCCACAGAACCAAAGGATCCGAAGAGGGAGGAGCTGAGTCGAGCTGCAACCACGACACCACCGGTGGAGCCCTGCTGAACCGCCTCACCTCTTCCGACGACCGAGAAGATCTTCATCCCGGAGAGTCTTCTTCCTTTGAACTGGTGAGGATAACCAGTTCGCCCTCTTTTTTGCCTTCCTGGATCGTCTCGTGGTCGAATCGCCTGTGCCAAGCACCCCGGCGGCCGGATAGCCACGCTTCACCACTACAGCAAATAAAAGGGTAGTACCTTTTAACCGGGAAACTCCACGGCTGGTTTCTTCCCTGGCAGTGCAACGACCTCCAGCTTTCCTCCACGTCGAGATTCTCTCTTCCCCTGGACGAAGTACCGACTTGCACCCGCTGCCAGGAACAACTACCCCCGCTGGAGCTTTCTCAGCATTTCAGGTACTGTGTCCCGCCTGGTGTCCCTTGCAACAGACTGTTCAAGGTGTCCCGTAAATCCTTGACTCTTTATCCTGGGATGACCCGGGACCTGTTAACTAACTTTTTCTGAACTGATCCAATTCCTTTTGAACTATCTGCGAAGACTTTTAAAGTACAATCCAACTGTGTGATCTTGGACACATTCCTCCTTGCTCTCTCCAAGAGTGGGCCTGGCCTATGAACCTTCTTGCTCTACAGTAGACTCTGCTTTTCTTGTCTTGCCGTGGTTCTTCTAAAAGTGTTGGTATTGTGTGCTCTCTAATTCTGCCTTTTCCCTCCCTTTTTAACTAATTTATTGGAGTGCCATTTTAGGTGAAGCGCTCACTTCTGTCTGCAAATAAGTGGTGTTTTAATGAAGACTTGTTCAATAAGTAATCTTTATGAGTTCAGAACAATTGAGAACTATGTCCTCAATTTTGGAAGAGGGTGAATTGTCTGAACAGGAAGACACATTTGAGTTGCAGGGACCTGTAACCCCAATTAGAGAGGAATTTTCCTCTGAAGAACGCAGGTTAAAGGATCTTCATGATTCCTTACATGAGGCAAGTGGGTTAGACACTTCCCCTGAGATGGAGTTTGCTAGGCCAGACCCGGGGGAGCATGCTGAAACCCCCTATAGAGCCTTAATGGCCAGGATCACAGAGTTCATGGGGTGGTCTGCACCTTCACAATCTTTCCAACAAGATGACCTCACGGATATTCTTGACAAAGGCCCACAGGAGGATCCTGTGGTGCCTTTTCATAAAGCTCTTCAGAGGAAGATCATGACAAACTGGGAAACCCCAGATGTCGTACCAGCAGTAAATAAAAAAACTGTCTACAAAGTACAGGGTATCTTCTACAGACCCGGAGTTTTGGTCTAAACACCCATCCCCAGAAAGTCTGGTGGTACAGGCAGCATCCTCTACCGATGTCAAAACGGCTTATCCTACCGTCCCACAGGACAGGGACGATAAAAAATATGATGCTATGGCAAAGAAAGTCTTTTCAGCATGTAGCATGGCGTTAAAATCTGTTAATGCTACTTGCACCCTTGCTAGGTTCAGCCATACACTTTGGGAGTGTGCTTCTTCAGCGGCTGACTGCATCCCGGAGGGAGAAGAAAGGGATGCGTTCCTGAATATTATACAGGACGGTAAAGACGCTATGTGCGAATCCCTCCAGACGGGCATTGATTCGGCTGACAGTATCAGCAGAGCAATGACGGCAAGTACATCAACCAGGAGATTCGCTTGGTTGAGAAAGTCTGGTTTTGCCCCAGATGTGCAAGCCAGGCTCTTGAACATGCCATTCGATGGCTCTTCTTTGTTCGGGAAAAAGGCGGATGACAGAGGTGGTTTCCGAATTCCATATCACTCAGAAGATTACCCTACCATCTTTCTATCCTCCTCCTCACCCGGGGAAAGAGGAAGAGAGGTTACACAGGCTAGACCCTAGGAGGGCTTTAAGTTTTTACATCAGTAGACTAGCCAGGATAAGACAGGCAGACCAGCTGTTTGTAGGTTACGCAGGTCACAAGCTGGGGTTACCAATAACTAAGCAGACCATTTCCAGATGGATCATTCTAGCCATTCTGGAATGTTATAAACTGGCAGGGAAAGTGCCCCCTCAAATCCTTAGGGCTCATTCGACCAGACGTATTGCAGCTTCATCTGCCCTCAAAAGAGGCGTGCCGGTTAAAGACATCTGTGCGGCCGCTACATGGTCGTCTGTCCATACCTTTACACGTTTTTACAATTTGGATTCCTCCTCCAGTCAAGAGACTAAGTTTGGAAGGGCTGTACTGCATTCTATTCATCAATAGAAGACAGCGTGAAGTCAGTACTCCCTCCTCCGATAATAGAATACTGCTATGGGAGCCTATCTAAGATGAGGAATACGTCGGAGGATACAATCCCTTCGAAGAACAAGTTACTTCTTACCTTGTAACGTTCTTTCGACGGGATGTTCCTCCGACGTATTCCTCATCGACCCTCCCATCCATCCCCGCAGTTCTACTTCCCTTGTTGTTGCAGCTTACGCTCCTTCAGGGTGATTAGTTTAGTCCAGAAAGTATTATTGTGGGCTACAAAACGGAACTGAGCAACGGACGCTGCGCGCGGCCTTTATAGGCAGGATGACGTCGACGTCGATACGGCGGCTGTCGAGGGACGTCGACTCGGAGGACATCGACGCGCAGCGCCCTCTAGAGAGAAAAAATTTTCCGAGGCCAGCAGAGCTGGAAGGAGATATCTAAGATGAGGAATACGCCGGAGGAACATCCCGTCGAAAGAAAGTTACAAGGTAAGAAGTAACTTGTTCAATTATTTATTTAAAAACACACTTGTTAAAATACACTGGCACTAATATGTCAAGCAAGTTCAAACACAGTCACTATAAGTATATACACCTCCCTAGTTAATTATTCGACAAGTCTAGGTTAAGACACCACTTATTTAGCAAAACAGAGTTGAGCGTGTAACCGTAGATGGCACTCTAATAATTTGTTTAAAAACGGAGAGAAAAGGCAGAATAGGAAAATAACACAGTGTCAACACTTTTAAGAAACCACAGCAAGTAAAGAAAGGCAGGGTCTACTGTAGAGCAAAAAGTCCATAGGCCAGGCCCACTCTTGGAGAGAGCAGGGCGGAATGTTCTCAAGATCACACAGTGGAAATGCACTCAAAGTCTTTGCAGAAAAGTCAAGAGGTTGGATCAGTTCAGAAAGGTAAAGTTAGCAGGTCCGAGGTCAACCCAGGATAGAGTGTCGAGGATTTACGGGACACCTTGGACAATCGGTTGCAAGGGAGACCAGGCGGGACACAGTACCTGAAATGGTGAGAAAGCTCCAGCGGGGGCAGGTGTTCCTGGCAGCGGGTGCAGTTCGGGGCTTCGTCCATGGGAAGAGATGATCTCGACTTGGAGTAAAGCTGGAGGTCGTTGCTCTGCCAGGGAAGAAACCAGCTGCGGAGTTTCCTGATTAAAAGGTACAACCCTTTTATTCGCGGTAGTGGTGAAGCGTGGCTTTCCGGCCGCCGGGGTGCTTGGCACAGGCGATTCGACCACAAGACGATCCAGCAAGGCGAAAAAGGCGAACTGGTTGGTCCCACCAGCTCAAAGGGAAGAAGACTCTCCTGGAAGAAGATCTCCTCTGTCGTCGGGGAAGTGGTGAGTTCGTACAGCAGGGCTCCACCGGTGGTGTCGTTGTAGATGGCTCAGCTTCTCCCCTCTTCAGATTCTTTAGGTCCTGTGGCGACTTCTGAAGTTCCAGTCCCCGAAGCCCTGCTTTTATGCAGCAAAACCCCCATTCATCTGCCTAGCTGTCACTGAAACATGCTAAGTGGTGAGCCGGGCTGCTCACCACTGGGCCAATCACACAAGAGTGCGACTTGAGTTGCCAAGGCAACTCAGTCCAGGGTGCCTAATCCCCCTCCCACACATCCTGTTGACCCCAGACAGAGTGGCACCATTTGGAGGGCTTCTGTGGAGAAGCCCGCCAAAAAGTGGAACAAAGGGCTCGACTTGGGTTAGAGTTTCAGAGGCGAACACAAATGCCATTTTATAACCGAGTCCTGGCAAAAAGACCCAACCGGGGAATAAATATTAAATAACCCAGCGGTATCCTTAACATTGCACCAAAAAGTGGTACGTTTAAAATGAATGGGAAACTCCCATAGAAATATTTGGTGGAATATTTTGCGTGGTATCCACTGCCACCAGCCAGAAACTCGACAAGAGGGGACTGGACAGTGCCCCCTTGGGAAACAGACCCAGGGGCAATCGAATTACCGCTACCAGTACTTCCACAATATGATGGTTTGTACTGGTTCTGTTCACAATTTGAGACTAGTAAACCCAATGGTGACTTTACATACCCTGGGAGACAGTAGTCAGTCCCAGGATATGGAGTCTATGTTTGGGGGTCATTCTGACACCCCTGTGTTACTGCACTGAGGGGGCTGTGTAACACACATACCAAAAACACATGAAGCCCTATGTAGTAAAAGACCCCATAGCCCAAAAAGCACATTTACAGTCAAAGGACATTCTCAAATCATGCCTAAGAGTGGGAAAAAAAGAGTCTCGCTCATAGCAGGAGAAAAAAATAAACCCCAAAAATCCAGCAAAGTTGCTGGGGGACTCACTAGGTTTGGGAAATTAGCCTTAACAGAGAGTTCTCCCTAACACCCATTCAGGTCCGAACAGCATCTGCACCGCTCTTCCGACGTACGCGACTTGTTTCTATAATAGCTACACAACCCCAAAAACAGTTTCATCTGTTTAATCGTGGCTGGCTGTGGCGTGTTCTGAACTGTGGTAACTCTTTCTGGAGTTATCCTTTTTCCTGCTGATATTATCTGCCCTTGATACACAACTTCATGCTGACATTTTATTCCTGTCCACTTTATAGCCCTTTTCTGCCAATATGGTCAGAAGCTTTACTGAATCCTCCCTGCATTGTTATTCTGTTGCACTGCAAACTAGGTTGTCATCCATGTACTGACTCACTATGCTTTGGGTATGCAAGTTCCCCGGATCCACTTGCAGCACTCTATTAAAAATACTGCGGGGAGGTCACCAGGAGGCGCAGGCAACATGGCTGCTTAAACGCTGTGCTCCGTCCCCTGCCCTGGTGATTGGAGGTGCTGATGTGGAGTTGAGGCACATAGGCTACCTGTGAGAAGGGTCCCGAAGTGTGGAAAGTAGCGTAGTACCAGCAAACCTGATATGTGTACGATGAAGAAATTAGCCGTGACAGTTGGTGGGCTGCAATGGGGGGTTACAATAGGCAGAGTGGGAAGGCCGGAACTGCTATCCAGCTGCCACGTCTTTACGGAGTGGAGACAACAACCTTGCAAGACTCAGCCGCAGAGTCCCCCTCCAGTCAGGAGTGTGGGCTGGCAATATCATAGTGGGAGGTCCGGCTCCCGTGATTGGCTGCAGAGGGAGTCGTATGTGGAATCCCTACGGCATTGTCTGAGCCCGCCAAGGCAGCCGCAGTGAGGAGGCCGAGCCCATAGGGGGTAGGGACGCGCAGGAGGACACTCTGGGAGTTCCCAGGGTGCAGAGGAAATCCCCAAGTGGGTGCCAGAGCTGGGGCGAAAGCAGGAACGGCTCCGGAGGTCCCGGTTCTTCACCCAAAACCTGGCAGGAGGTGGCAGTAGTGTGCACTGCTGTTGGCAACAGACATTTGTGGCCGGAGCGCAGCAGCTCCCAGTCATAACAGCGCCGGTGAAGTTCAGACAAAACTCCACTGGGGGAAGCCCCATGAGAAGACTGAGTGGCAGTTGTTGCTGCATCTAACCCCTAGGGGTAGTGGGTCCTGGATTCACAGGGGAGGGCATGGGGGGGACACTGCTGACATAGCTGATGGTGAAGATGAAGCAGTAGTAACATCCACTGGTCTGGAGGTGCTACACGATCGACACCCCCAAGAGGAGTGAGACACCAGTTGCACAGCCGTCAAGATCTCTGCTCGCCCCTCTGGGCACCTGGCCGCCCCTCCCCTTGCTGAATTCTTCAGGCTGCTGGAGAGATGCTCTGTGGCATTGGACCCTCCCACCCCCTAGGGGGAACGGTAAGACTGGCCCGAGGTCTGGGGTGGCGGCAGGCAGTGGAGGAGACATAGTAGTGGTGTCTGGTGAAGGGGATCGGCAGGAGTGGTGCTTGGCGGACACTGACCCTGAGACATAGTGGACCACCCTCAGTGTGGGGGGAGTGAATGGTTGGGACTCCCCAATGAAGGTGAAAGGATCAAGACAGGCCTCGGCATAGCACGACGGTGAAGAGTGGTGGCGGAGGAGACCCTCTGGAGCGGGTGTGAAGCGATCGCTGTTGGATGAGCCAGGATCTGGCAGGGGTAAGACTGGTCTGTCTAGGCTGAAAGGGGCCCCAACCCCTGGAGTCGGAGAAGGAAGTCACAAGTGAATGAGCTGACGGAGAACCTTAGCACAGTATTGCTACCAGAACGCAGAAGAAATGGCGAAGTGTGAGGGGGACTCCACACTGACCCGCCATTCAGGAGGAAATCAGGGGGATGCGGACAGACATTTGGGCCAAAGTAGCGGACCTCTCAGCATGGGTAGCCACCCTGGAGGACAGAGTGGAGGGGAGAGTGGAGGGGAATGGAGGCCAATCAGGCTTCGGTGGGATCTTGGCGGTGCAGGCAGAGGTGCTCTGTGGAAATGGAGAAACTGGAGGAGAGCTGTGCCTCAAGGTGGACGACATTGAAAACTGCAAGAGGAGAAACCATTTCCAGTTTTTTGGACTACAGGAGACGGAAGGGGAATCCCTTGTGGTCCTGGAATGCAAGATACAGGAAATTGGAATGGTCCTGGGCTCCAAGGAGGGGGAGAGGGTCACCATAGATAGTGCACCGTGCAGGAGGATGGAGTAGAGGGCAACACTCAGTCCTGGTGCGGCTGCACTATATGGTGACAAGGTAAACATCCTCAAAGGCGAGACGCTTGGGTGAAGTGGAATACGGCAACTTGAGGCTTGTTTTGCTATGCAGAACCTGTTTACTGATGTAGAGTTTAGGGGATCAGGGTTTGATTGGGGAGTTGGGGGGATGGGGGGTCCCGGTTGTATTGTTAATTGGGTGGCAGCTAGTAAGGTGGTGAGCGGATGAGGCGGCTGGGGGAGGTAGGTGGGAGTGAATAGTGTAACCAGGGCAGGGGTTACATTCCTGGTGGTTCGGCAGGTGTGACCAGTATGGCTCAGATGCACACATGAAAAGCCTCTGGAACATCAGCGAAAGGTAAGGAGGGGCTATGGCTGAGGTGAGGATAGCCACGTTCAATGTGAAGAGTTTAAACTCCCACAATAAGAGATCGCTAACCAGCAACATGTTTCGCAAGCAGCGACTGGCGATTCTCTTCTTGCAGGAGACTAAGCAGGGGATGGAATATGCAATAAAGGGTAAGGATATTGGTGTGAATTTATTTCTGGCCGTCTCACAGGGATCATAACAAGGAGGGCATTGGTATCTTATTAGGGAAAGCAGTTAAGATGGTTGGGGTCCAGATCAGGAGTGGATTCCGGGGACGGTTCCTGGGGATAAAGGGATTTCTTAAGGGAGTGCAGAACACACTTGCCACCTTATACGCACCCAATGTGGGTAAGTTGAGATTTCTGCACCAGATATTTGAGATGCTGGCAAGCTGGTCGGAGGGGGCTGTGATCCTGGGGGGGGGGGGACTTCAACTTGGTGGCCGACCTGGCACTTGATTGGTGGTCGACAGGAGGAAGAGGGCAAGAGCGGTGAATAAGGAGAACATTTTGCTTGTTAGGCGCTTATACAGGAAGTAAATACTGTTTCAAAACACCCACAGTGCAACAGGGAGGGGACAACGGGATGTAAAAACGATCAAAATACTTAAAATATTAAATACAGTGGGCGAGGAGACAAACCTACCATGCCTTGTGAGTGTTCAGAACGTGCAAGTGCAGAAGGGAGGGGGAATGGGATAGGTGATGTGGTGCTCATGGGTGACCAACAAGTGAAGTGCAATGTAAGGTAAGTGTGAGCCTCCAAGGATGCTGACGGTAGATAAAAGCTGGGAGGCGGGGGGATTCGGCGTGTGAGGTCAGGGTCCTGGGAATGCATAAGGGCCCTGAAAACTAAACAAGCAACTGTGAGATAAGCAGAGGAGAGTGAGGGGGAAGGCAGTGTTAAACAGGAAAGTCTTGAGGAGCTTCTGGAATTTAAGAAAGTTCTGCTCAAGACGAAGAGGAATGGGAGGCTGTTCCAAAGAAGGGAGCCAGCTGAGGAAAGAGATCAACCTCCTGCCCTCTGTTTAGTGCAACGCTTTACACATAGAGTTGGTGCCAGAGGAGCGCAGGGGTTTAGAGGGGGGATATTTTGTAAGAGAGAGTTGTAGATAGTGTGGTCCTGGCCCCAGAAGGCCTTGTGGATGATACAGAGGGATTTGAATTTAATCTGTGAAGCAACCGGGAGCCAATAAATACTTTTTAGGGCAGTAGAGATGCGTTCCCTGGGCTTGAGGCCAAGGATAAGTCTTGCTGCCCTATTCTGGATTAGCTGGAGAGGACGCAGAATGCAAGGAGGAAGAATAAGGAGGGGGCTATTGCAATAGTCAAGCCTAGAGAGAACCAGGGCACAGGTAACATGGAGCTCCTGGGGGAAGCTGAGAAAATGTCGAATTTCTTTGAGAAGGAAGAGCTAAAAGTGGGACTTCATGGCAATGTCCTGAGTGTGAAGGAGGAAGGAGATAGAGGAGTCAAAGATAACTCCAAGGATTCTGGCTTCAGAGGAAGTAGCAGGGGAGAGCCTGTGGAGGAAGGCCAGAGTGATGGGAAGAAGTCGGGAGCAGGGGTCCCGATGGGAAGGATCTCCATTTTGCTGGCATTAAGGCAGAGATCATTGGAAGTGCACCAGGCATGGATGGCAGAAAAGCAGTCTGGAATGATGGAAGGTGCAAGAGGATCATCAGGAAGTTTGAAGAAGAGTTGTGTGTCGTCTGAATAAGACTGCAAGTCGGGGGAGATGAGGAGTGCCAGCTGAGAAAGGTAGATGTTAAAGAGCCAGGGCGAGAGTATAGAGCAGGGGGACACCACAATAGGAGAAGGAAGTAGGAGAGGAAAAGGTGCCGAAGATGACTTGATAGGAGCGGTCAGTAAGGAAGGTCGTCAGCCAGTCCAGTGCCCGCTCCGAGATACCAAAGGTGTCATGGAGCCTTTGTATGAGGATGGAGTGGTTGACTGTGTCAAATGCAGAGGTGAGATCAAGAAGGATGAGGACAGTTGGAATCCAAGGATTTGTGCAGCTCTTCACGGGTGTTCAGAAGAGCAGTGTTCGTGCCTCTGGATGCTTGGAATCCAGATTGATGGTCGTGGAGACCACCAACAAGTTCAATGTGAGAGTTGAGTTGGAACAGGGCCAACTTCTCCAGCAGTCTCCCAGGAAGGGGGTGATGGAGATAGGGCGGTGTTTGGCTGGACAGGTAGGATCTGCTTATGTTTTTTCAAGGAGGGGGCGCACAACTGAGTCCTTGAGGGAGGGGGGGGAAAGAACCAGTAGCAAAGGAGTGGTTACAGAGATCAGCAAGCGCAGGGGCAGGAGAACCAATGTTGTCCTTGACGGTTCTCGAAGAGCAAGGGGAAACTTGTTTGAAAGAGACCTTCATGGAGCGGACAACTCTGGTGACTTCATCAGGTGAGACAAGGGCGAAGGAGGAGGGGACAGGGGGAGGCAGGACCATTACTTGGTGGACGTTTGGCGGGGTCACTTTTCGTGACCAGAGGGGTATACGTTCTTCTCTTCCCCCGCACCAAACTTAAACCAGGATAGACCTGTTGCTAGTCCAGCAGGAGGGGGACGTTAGGGCTCCTGCAGTTAAGGCGATAACCTAGTCAGATCACAAGCTGGTGATGGTAGAGTGGATGTAACTAAACCGCCTCGGCAGCACTTAAGATGGAGATGTAATGACACCCTATTGAGGGATCCGGTATTCTGTGACTTTTTTAAGGAAGGAAGTGGGGAAGTACTTCGAAACCAACGATAACCTGGAGACGTGCATGGCTATGGTATGGGAGGCAGCTAAGGCCACATTTAGGGGTCGCCTCATTGCTGAAGGGTCACAAAAATAAAAGGGATAGGGGGTTAGTGGAGGAGCTGACAACTTTGTGGGCTGAGCTAGTTCAGAAGAATGCAGTTGGGGAGGAAATCCTGGGGCGGTGAGGGATAAGTGGCAAGAGTTCCACACGGTGTTAATAGGGGAAGTAGTAAAGAGGCTGAGGTTCAGAGGACAAAGATACTATGAAGGTGGCGAGGCAGTGGGAGCGTTTCTAGAAAACAGTGTGAGGGGTTCCAGGGTGGAGAGGAGAGTAAACAGAGTGCGTTGAGTAGACAGGATTTTGGTGGAGAGAGGGGACGACATCTCAGCCCGGTTCGCGAGTTACGTTTGGGAACTATACACCAAACTGATAGAGGCGGAAGTGGGAGAGGTGCACAAATATCTTGTCAGTCGGTGGTTCCCCAAGCTCACAGCGGCAGAGAGGGCGGTGCTAGAGGGGGAGGTGTAACGCAGGAGGTGGTGTTGAGGGCAATCCAAAGATTAAAAGCCAGGAGGGCACCAGGGGAAGACTGATTTACAACCGACTTTTATAAACAATACCAGTCTTTACTGGCGGGCACCTGATTAGCTCTTCAACTCTATTGTGGGGGAGGGCACTGTAGGGAAGAGCACTGTGCCGCCGATGTTCCTCCGGGCTCTCATAGCAGTCATCCCGAAATCGGGGAAGAACTTAACCAACTGTGCCTCGTATAGGCCCATATCCCTACTTAATGTGAATGCCAAAATCTTTGCCAGGGTGCTTGCAGCCCGCTTGTAGTCCTACCTCCCCTGGTTGATCCATCTGGATCAGGCCAGTTTTGTGTTGCATAGGCAGGGGGCTGATAATATGCGAAAGACTCCATGTGCTTACCACTCCAGTTGTGAAAGGGGAGGAGGGGGGCATTGCTACTGGCTTTGGATGCCGAGAAGGCCTTTGACCGGGTGAGTTGGGCCTTAGTCCTCTCAACCATAGAGATGGGCCCGAGATAGAAGGGATGGATAGCGGCGTTATACTCCAAGCCGGCAGGCATGGTGGTATTCAGCGGGAGTGAGTCACAGGCCTTCCTGCTGTCGATTGTTCAGCCTTTTCTCTTTAAAGGTAGACAACAAATACGTGTGCAAATGTTCTAATATTCTATTATCATTTTTATTTATTTTATTTATTTATTTGTAGGGCGCCGAAAGCCTGCGGGCATCGGGGCGCCAACATAAGGACAGGACGACAAGGACAAGACAAGGAAACACGACACTTGGTCTGTGGAGGAAGACCAAAGAGTGGTGTGTTCACTATATATTACTAACTGTCTTGTAGTCTAATTTATTTCAACAGGAGTGTTTTAAGCTTTTTTCTGAAAACAAGGTGATTTGTCTCTAATCTTAGGTTTAGAGGCAGGCCATTCCATTTTGTGGCTGCACGGGTCGGTAAGGCTCTGACTAGGCCGTTTGCTTTCTTGTGTGGTTTTACTATGATGAGTCGTCCTAGTGCTTCTGTCCTGAGAGAACGTGCTGGCAAGTATTGGGTAATCTTTGATTTCAGATATGCTGGAGCTTTCCCATGTAGGCACTTGTGAACTAGTGTCATGGATTTAAACAGCACTCGATCTTCAATCTTCAACCAATGTAGCTCTTTCCATTCTCCGCTTTTGTTTGATTATTCTTACCTTCTTGTTTTGTACTAGCTGATATTTGTTCATGCTTTGCTTGTTGGCTCCAAGTAGTAGTGCATTACCATAGTTTAAACGGGACAGTATGGTTACTCTTGCGATAGTAGTGCAGTTTGCTGCATTAAGAAGGGGCTTGATTGCTCTGAGCAGTTTAAGATGGTATGCGCAGTTTTTATTCAGATAGGATGCTTGAGCTTCGGAGCTTAAGGAGGCCGCTAGTGTCACGCCCAGGGTTTTAACCTTGTTCACTACTTGTATCTGGGTGTCCTTGATTTTGAAGGAGTTGTTTTTCAAAGATAGCTTGCCCTTAGCCTGATTGGAACCAAAATTCATTTGCTCGTTTTTCTTGCTGTTTAGACACATCCAGTTGCGATCCAGCCAAGATTCTCCAGCATTGGATCTTTCATGGATTCACATGCTTAGAATATTCCCCGTCGTCAGACTGGGAACCCTCGGTACACATATATAGTCGTTTCCTATAGGAAAAAACTTCCGACACTTTTGTGTCCTATCCACGTCCTCTCCGGGGCCGTCCACGCATGCCCCGTAGGACGTAATGGTATAAAAGCCCCGCCCCGCGGGACCCGTCATATTTCAACCGTCTCCAAAGATAGTGGGATCTCCTTGCGTAGTCTCTACTTTCTAGGCTATCGTTGAAATTACTCGCACAAGCTTCTGTGAGGTTATTGGTTTTATCAGAATGTCGGGAAAACCTCTCTTTCGCCCGTGTGCTACGTGCGGATTGAAGAAGGTTTACGAGGGGGACGGCCATCTCGATTGTATTTATTGCCTCCACCCTCACCATTCGGCAGACCAGTGTGAAATATGTAAAGGTTTTTCCCAGAAAACCCTGAAAGATCGGAGCCGGCGGCTGGTATCGTGGTTAAATGACGGGGCGGGAGCATACCCTCAGTCGGAGGTTGGCTCCGTGCGCAGCGTGGCCTCGACGAAAACATCGGGAGCCCCTCGCCGCTCAACCTCGTCGGAACCACCGGCGAAGAAGACTCGACCGGCGGAAAAAGATGTTCCACGAAGCCACTCTTCCAAGGACTCTTCTAAAGAATCTTCAAAAAAGACATCATCATCATCTTCGTCGAAAAAACAAGGAAAGGAAAGGCCAAAATCCTCCTCGGGCGATCCTCATAGATCTGCCACGAGTAGAGAATCGGATAAACGCAGGGAGAGCGCTGTTAAGGCGGTACCGCCTAAGCCACCTGCAGGCCCACCGTCGACGACGACGAACCAGTCAGTGTCCTCACTGCCGCTGACGTAGTTGGTTTCCCCCGTCATCAACCCAATGACGACGACGGCGACGATGTCCTCGTCGACCGAAGTTCTGGCCTGGAGACCAGAAGTTTTTGATCTGGGGTTGCCGGACACATTGCTGCAGGAACAGGCAGTGTCGATTTACTCGAAAGAAGATGACGGTTTCAGGATTGCGGGCCCGGAGGACCT
This sequence comes from Ambystoma mexicanum, assembly GCF_040938575.1. Classification (NCBI taxonomy): domain Eukaryota; kingdom Metazoa; phylum Chordata; class Amphibia; order Caudata; family Ambystomatidae; genus Ambystoma; species Ambystoma mexicanum. The sequence continues at coordinate 900,026,135 of NC_090931.1, read as the reverse complement.
TGGCCTGCGAGCCAAGTCGCCATCAGGAGCAACCTGCTCTCAGGTCTTTACCCAACTTCCAAGCTCTCAATCGGCCCTGTCCATGGAGGTCCTGTCCTCCTTAAACTCGCTGCTGAAATCGCTGGATGAAAGGCTTCCACCTGTACCGTCGACCCCCCCCGTCGACGAGCCCGGCCCGTCACACCGTCCAACCAGAACGATAGGAGTTCCGGTGACTCCAGTAGTCCAGGAGGAGGGTGAGCTTTCAGACTCTTTATCTGACCGTGGGTCAGCATCGGATATCTCCCTGTCTCCATCTAGGGATCCATCCTGGGTTTCGGATGTGGAACTGGAAACACCAAAGAGCCCCACTCAACCGTCACCACCGGACGATATTGGCGCTTTTCATTCAATGATGGAAAAGGCGTGCAAGGAGTTTGGCCTGGTCCAGCAGGAGGAGAAAAAGGACTGCTTTCTTTTCGACCATATGGGTAAGAATAGACGTTCAATATTCTCGATACCCATTTTAGATCATGTCTGGAAAGAAGGTGTTCAAACCATGCGTCACCCGTTTTCTGAACCGGCTGTCAAAGGCCGCATTGAAAAGAAATTTAAATTGCCAGACTCTACCCCGAAGTGTCTCTCGGCCCAACCTACACCTGATTCAGTGGTGTCGGCAGCGGCGACGAGGAAAGCGAAGGCCCAACATAAATGCTCTACCCCTCCGGATAATGAGGCAAGACGCCAGGACGTGTTTGGTAAGAAGGTTCTTTCCGTGGGTGCTGCAACTGTGAAAGCAGCTAACTCTCTGGCTATTGTGGCCAGGTACGACAGGGAGATGTGGCACAGGCTAGCCCCTATTCTGGACCACCTCCCGGAGGAACATAGAAGAACGGCGATGTCTCTGGTACGAGAAGGCGAAGAGGCGTCGAACCATGCTATTAACATAGCGGTGGACCTGGCAGATTCGGGCTTTAAGCAGATAAACAACGGAGTTGTTCTAAGACGCCAGGCTTGGCTTAAGTGCACCAACTTCAGGCCCGAGGTGCAGTATAAAGTATTGGACATGCCCTTCGAAGGTGATCTTCTTTTCGGAGAAAAGGTGGACGAGGCCTTGAAGGGGATGAAGGAGGACTCGGATACAGCACGTTCGTTGGGTTCTCTTCAGAGTGGTAAACACTTTCGTTCCTTTCGTCCCTTTAGAGGAGCATCTGGCAACTCAAGATTTTCTGCAACCAGGGATAGATCCTTTGGCAGATCGGCATACCCTTCCCAAGGATATAGGCGCGCCTCTCAAAACTCAAGCCGGCGCAGAAACTTCCAGTCATCCAAGAGACGACCGACTTATTCGTCGTCGACGGACAAACAGAAAGACCAGCAATGACGGGAAGCGCACCGTTCTGGGAGGAAGAGTGTCAAGCTGCGTCAAAGAATGGGAAAACATCACAACAGATCAGTGGATTTTGGACACAGTGAAGTACGGACATTCTCTACTATTCAAATGCAAACCTCCAAAATGTCCACCGATACATCTACCCCAACCACATCTGAACATTTTGCTGCAGGAAGTAGCACTTATGTTACAAAAAGGTGCCATAGAGTTAGTCCCTGCATCGCAGAAAGGCCAAGGGGTATACTCACGGTGTTTTGTGGTAAAAAAGCCAAACAGAAAATGGCGTCCCATTCTCGACCTGCGCGACCTCAACAAGACCTTACAGAGTCGGAAATTCAAAATGCTAACACTGCAAGAAGTGATCAGGTCTGTCCAAGTGGGGGATTTTTTGGCGTCTCTAGATCTACAGGACGCGTACATCCACATTCCTATGTGTCAAAAACACAGGACATTTCTGAGGTTCATGGTAGGTCAGACACACTACCAATTCGCAGTGCTCCCGTTTGGTCTCAAATCCTCCCCAAGAACGTTCACAAAATGTTTGGCACCCATGGCAGCCTGGCTGCGAAAGAAAGGGCATCATGTATACCCGTACCTCGACGACTGGCTTGTGAGGGGATCCTCCTCGGCGTCGACCAACGACAGCGTACAGGCCACCTTACAGCTTCTGCAACGACTGGGGTTCGCAGTGAACTTCGAAAAGTCCTCTCTAAGGCCTTCAAGGAACTTAAAGTTCTTGGGAGCTCAATTCGAAACCCAGTCGGGAATAGTGAAACCTTCCCTAGACAGAATGTCAAAGATCAATCAACTGACGAGTCAACTTCGCTTACATGGCACACTTTCAGTGAGGAAGTATGTGGCGATCCTAGGTTCCGTGTCTTCTTGCATCCACTTAGTAACCAACTGTCGATTGTTCATGAGGCCTCTACAGGAGTTCCTGGCGGACAGATGGAAGCAGGCCACGGGCTGGTGGTCAGACAGGATAACCATCGACGACGACGGTATCATCCGAGCCCTCCAGTGGTGGAAAAGCGTTCACAACCTGGACAGAGGGGTTCCTCTACAAGAACCAGAATTTCAGAATACCATCATCACGGACGCATCCCTGACGGGCTGGGGAGCACACATGGACAACCACCAAACACAGGGCAGATGGTCTCCGACCGAATCACGCCTGCATATCAATGTGTTGGAACTGAGGGCAGTGAGATGGGCCTTGAAATCATTCCTCCCACATATCAAGGGGTCGAGAGTAAGAGTGCTGACAGACAACACGACAGCCATGTTCTACTTGATAAAACAAGGCGGCACGAGATCCAGGACCCTTTCTGTGGAGGCTCAAAAGGTATGGCATTGGGCTTTGAAACACAACATATCTATAGTGGCTCACCATCTTCCAGGAGTGAAGAACGTACAAGCGGATTCCCTGAGCAGGAGCATGGCTCATATACACGAGTGGGAGATGGACACCATTCAGCTGCAAAAACTCTTCGAAAGGTGGGGTCACCCCTCAGTCGATCTCTTCGCAACGAAAGAAAACAGGAAATGCGAGCAGTTCGCGAGCAGATGGCCTCAGAAAGGATCCCTAGGGGAAGCGTTCTCATTTCCGTGGACAGACAAGTTCCTGTATGCCTTCCCTCCGTTTCCCCTTATACGGAGGACAATACAGTGGATTCGCAGATACAAATGCCGGGTCATTCTAGTGGCACCGTATTGGCCGAGACAACCGTGGTTTTCCGACCTCCTACATCTCTCGTTGGAACAGCCGATAGCTTTTCAGAAAGTGCCGAATCTCCTGTCCAGGGACAAGGGAACGGTGTGGCATCACAATCCGGACAGCCTCAACCTGACTGCCTGGCTCCTGACTTTTCAGAATTTGGCAATTTGAAAGTCTTGTCGGATTGCCGGAGAATTCTGCAGGCGGCTAGGGCTCCTTCGACTAACAAGTCATACATATACAAGTGGCGAAGGTTCTGTATGTGGTGTGAAACGCAGCACGAAATACGGCCTTTGGAAGTAACTCCAGAACAAATTTTATCATATCTTCTTCACCTAGCAGAGAGTGGGCTATCCTCGTCATCCATCAAGGTGCACCTGGCGGCCATCTCAAGGTTCACGAGGAGGAGACAGTCCTCACCGTTATTCAGCGACAGACTGGTGAAACATTTCATGAGGGGTCTCTTTAGAACTTTTCCCCCTACGAAGCGGTTCCCACCATCGTGGAGTCTAAATGTGGTGTTGGCGGCCTTAATGAAGCCCCCTTTCGAGCCAATGTCCTCTTCATCCATGCAGTTCCTATCGTGGAAGCTGGCTTTCTTAATTGCCATTACGTCAGCTAGAAGAATGTCGGAATTAGAGGCATTAGTCATAGACCCTCCATATATGAGATTCTTTAAGGACAAAGTGATACTATCAACTAATCCTGCTTTCATCCCGAAAGTGCCGACGGTCTATCACAAACACTCGACCATTGTCCTCCCTACTTTCTTTGCGACCCCGTCGTCGACGGCGGAAAAGGCTCTTCATACTCTTGATGTGAAAAGGGCGTTAAAGTTTTATCTGCAAAGAACGCAAGACCTCAGAACTACCAGACAGCTGTTCATCGCATATGGTCCGTCGACGAGAGGAAGGGCAATTTCCAAGCAAGGACTGGCTCGATGGGTCTCGTCAGCGATTGCTTTTAGTCACTCCAAGGCCGGGAGGCCCCTACAAGGGCACCCTAGAGCCCATTCCACGAGATCTACAGCCTCCTCCGCGGCGCTATGGGCAGGAATTCCTCTGACAGACATCTGCCAGGCGGCGGCATGGTCAGTCCCACACACGTTCACACGCCATTACTGCCTGGAAAGGCAGCATGCGGATGAAGTACAGATGGGAAGGGCAGTGCTGCGCCATCTTTTTCAATGAGGTAAGCCAAATATGATGAAGCTGTTGTCTCTTACTTTGCCTATGTTTGTTTTTCCTTGATGTGTCGATTTTAAGTATATATATAGATATATATATATATATATATATATATATATATATATATATATATAATTATGTATTATGAATATGTTTATATCAGAAAATATGTTGCTGCCTACGTACATATATATATATATATTTGGACTGGGAGTGGTTTTGTGATGTATGTTGCATTGCATTCTCACCTCCTTCTTCTAGGATACTGCTATACAATCTATTCTAAGCATGTGAATCCATGAAAGATCCAATGCTGGAGAAGGGAGTAGTTTCTTACCTCCATTTCTCCAGTGTTGGTATCTTTCATGGATTCACATGCGCCCACCAGCCTCCCCGAAATACAATGTGCAACATATGTGCATAAACCGGTTTCCCCTTTCTACTTTGGAGGGGCCGAAATCTGACGGGTCCCCCGGGGGCGGGGCTTTTATACCATTACGTCCTACGGGGCATGCGTGGACGGCCCCGGAGAGGACGTGGATGTGGATAGGACACACAAGTGTCGGAAGTTTTTTCCTATAGGAAACGACTATATATGTGTACCGAGGGTTCCCAGTCTGACGACGGGGAATATTCTAAGCATGTGAATCCATGAAAGATACCAACGCTGGAGAAATGGAGTTACAGGTAAGAAACTACTCCCTTCTGTGGTGTTGTATAGATCTGTGACCGTCTGGCTGTCTTTTTCGTAATCACCACTTGTTAGGAAGGATTTCTGAACTCTGACCTGGAGGGGCAGAGGTTCAGAAGGCCAACCTAGTTTCTTGGAACAGGGCAACCTCTGGACAAGCCAGACCAATCCGGGTAGCTATGGCAGGCGGTCAAGTGAGGGTAACTGAAAGACCTCAATGAGCACACAAAGCAAGGACACCTACAAATGACTCCAGACAGGTGTTCTATTAAAAATATAGACACATTTATTACAAGGCCTTTGTAACATAGACCATAGTAAAGAATCACAGTAACACTAGAATATACCAATGCATCATAATCAACACAATATATATACAAGACCAATGGGATCTAAGGGATTAAAAGCACGAAATGTGTTGACCACCTAGATGGGGAGGAAAACAGGCAGTGCAAGTAATCTTTAGGCCCAGTTCCACATCCAGAATACACCTAACTAAGAGGCAGTCCAAGCCCTACGAAGAGAGGAGCCTTATGCTCAATAGTACATGCCTGCGCTTGTGCCAATGGACAAAATAGGGTCTCTTCAAGGGTCTCTAGCAGCTCAGGAAGGTGGAAAGTTCCCACTATTCAATCAGGACCTCCACTTGAGGGCAGAGGCAGTTTGAGAGTGCGGGATGGAGTCGCTATCGCGCAATAGCTGTGGAAAGGAAAGGGGCCCTCAGGGGCCACTCGTGCCTTAAAATGGGCTCCTGCGCTAGGGGCCACCGGTTGGGGTAAGTACTACTTACCGGTCCCCAACGCAGGCAGACCCAAACTTCACCAGTACAGTCCACTTCGCTGACAGGTTCGAATGCGATAATCAGGACGTCTCGACGCTGTGTAGTTCCCGAGTTGCAGCGAGGATTCCCAAACGGGACAGTGGCGATTTCTCCGCTGAGGGTGGAGGAATCAGCCCAATTCCACTGCAGCTGGCTTCAGGGGCAGGGGGTCACAAATGCAGCAAACTTGCACAGGTCGTTGCCTTAGCAGGGCAACACGGTAACCGCGTTTACTCCAGTCCGGGCGCACTCGTCTCACTTCAGACCTGGGAATGCCAAGTGGACGAAATTCGGTGTGAGGGTGCCGGGGACACAGGGCTAGCAGTATACCAAGTTTCGAGGGTCTCCTGGAAACAGCGGCGGTGACAGAGCAAAGGAACTGTGTAAGCTGGTCAGCCCACTGGTTGGCCCAGGGACACTTCCGAAGTGGCTTACTTGCAGGGTTTGATGAAGGTGCCGAGAATAGTTGATCCCACTATTCCAATGGGTTGAAGCGTCTTCGCAGACCTTCTAGGACGATCAGAGGCAGAGGGGTCCCACGGGACGACAGCGGGCTCAGGGTGCTAAACCTTCCAGCAGGTCACCAGTGGTTCCTTGACTCGGCTCCTTGTTGCAGGATGCTTGGCTCCTTAACCTTTGTTCGGTGTTAACTCAGGAGATCGACATGGTAGTGGTGTTTTCAGCCTCCTCTTATCCAAAGTTCCCTTCGCGCCAAAACAGAGAGGACCCAATGGGAGATCTTCTCACAAACGCTCACTCCATACGTGGACCAAACATGGACCACGGTGGTCCCAGGCATTCAGGACACTCCAGAATCTCTGGCACCCAGGATGTGTATTGGGAACAGACATCCCAGCCCACATCCTGGAGGCATACACACAAAGCATGCAGAAGCCCGTGAAAGCGTTGGGTTTCTCGGGAAAGTGCATGACCGAATAAGGACTGACCCGGGTCGACACGACATGGGGAAGGTGAAGGGGCAAGATGGCCAAAGGACAGGACAAAGAACCTCATGGCATGGCCATTTTGGAGCCAGGCCACCTATTTGTGCCAAACGCGGTTAACATGGCAAGAAAGAGTTAAAAATAAGAGAAAACGATAGCTGCCACCAGTCCTGTCCATGAAACATCTACACAGTTAATAAAAAGTCCAGTGAGAGTTGCTAGGGCCTTTGGAAATGACTAGAGACCCAAGTGTGCTGTATGTTAAGATACTTTGCACACTTGTTACATGGTGCACAGAAGCTGCAACATGAGGAAAGGACTAAGGGAAACAAGGTCTCTCAGTACTGGCTGTCTTAAGGACATGTCAGGTTCCCCATAGAAAGTGAGCAAAAGCCCAGAGGAGTGCAGCTGAGGGCTGGTGTTTAAACAGTAGCAAAAAGTTTGGGGTGTTGACACATGGAGAGAAAATTACATACAATAATGAAATCTTTCCTAACACCACTTAGTTCTACTACTAGCTGTGTATCGTCAGCATAGTTTGTGAAATAAGTCTTTATCTTATCCAGTACCTCACAAAGAAACCTTAAGTTAAGATTAAATAAAAGTGCAGATGAGCTCGCTCCCTGAGGGACCCCACAGAAGATGTCAGTTTCTTGGGAGAATTTATCTCCCCAATGTACTCTCGATTTTCTGTTGGCAAGGAAAGATACCAACCAGTCGATTGCCTCTTTACAGCAGTTGGCTGCTTTTTCAAGAGCCTGCTGGAGTAGCTTGTGGTCTAGGAGATCAAAGGCAGCGCTGAGGTCGAGCAGGATCAGCAGGTCTGTCTTGCCCTGGTCAATAATATCCAACATGTGTGACTGTAAATCCAGCATAGTGTGCAGCCCGAAACCCGGATTGTTGAGGATGTAAGATCTTGTTGGACTCTACAAATGATTTCCATTGTGTATTTGCAATTTTGTCCATTATTTTGAGCGTGAAGTTGCAATTTGTAATGGGTCTGAGCTTGCCAGGGTCTCCCTGGTCTAGGTTTGCTTTCTTCACTAAGGGAGTAACCGTGACTCTCTTGATGGTATTGGGTACCATTTTATCCTGAAATGATTTGTTCACTATACGTGCCTTCTTCAGGCCATGGTGTAAACATTTTTCCCACAGACCCCCACACCCATACTGTGTCAATACTTCAAAATCCTTTCTGTATACTGCTGGAGCACCTTACACATATACTCTAATGGCATCCCCATTACTCATACGTCCCGTCCCCTTTCCTCCATCCTTGCGGGCGTACCCCAACATGGGCATGGTACCGGAAACCTTTGACAGCGAAAAATGTAGCTTCCCCTTTAAATTTAGTATAGGGTGCAGCCCCGGGCATGGTAACGCCTCTGAAACCCAGCCCTCCTGCACCTCACCTCCGTCCCTTTTTCCACACAGACGGTGTTGGACCTGGCAGCTAGGTGCAGATACTTTTTCCAGCTTTCCGCGTGTTCCCTGTTCTTTCTTTTTTTATATTCTTCACCACCCTTTGGTGCCTTGCCTCCTCCAGCACAGGTCTGCTGCAGGAGGCGCCACGAGATGCGCATCTTGTGATCGCTCGTTGCCACCCTCGGTCCCCCATGAACTCTGTCTTGAGTGCCTGGGGGCCGGACCACTGCTGGAACGCGTGCACGGCTTGCAGAGCTCTCGGTCACCGGGCCTTGAAGAATCGTCTTTCCCACTGGAGGGAGATGTTCCATTCTTCTCCTCCAGGTCATCTTAAAGAATTTGTAGCCAGGACCCCTCATCAAGACAAGGTAGGTCCTTTGTTTAGCAAGGCTCATCAGCAAGGAGGCTCCTTCCCGTGGGTTTCCACTGGGAAGGGGCTCTTGGATTCTGGTTCTTGCAGACCCAGGCCCTTAAGGCTACTGGCTCCCAGGCCGAGATGCCCAGGGGCTCTTCTGGGCATTCCATCGACACCCTTGAGGCCAGGCAAGGCTACCGTCTCCCAAGCTGAGCATCCCAGGGGCTCGTCCGCGCGGTCCACGGAGGGATGAGCGAGATCGCCATCCTCTTCTGCCCCAACGGATTGTCACGTTCTACCTCTAGGAGTCCGTTTGAAGCACGATCCAAAACGACTACCAGCTCCGTAGATGAGGGCGCCCAGCCTACATGAGCCACCTCTGAGGTCATTGTGCAGGGTGATTGACTACCGGGCAGCGGGTTGAGGGCTCTGAGGGCTTCCGGAGCCATCTCTGAGCTCCACGCTTCTGCTTCAGTTCCTAGGGCCAAGGAGTGACCTTCCATGTCTGAGCCAGCATGTGGCACGGGGCCTTCGCGCCCTCCCTCCCAGGGCGTGGTGCACGGGCCAAAGATGGTGGACAAGCACACAACAGAGCCTGTGAGGCTGGCGGCCTTCTTAGATTTGAGGCCTCTCCCGGGTCCTTCACCCACAGAGTGGCCCATGCAAGAAGGTTCCTGTCCCCTTGATATGATATGTCATTTATAATGTGCCTATACACAAGTGTTTCTAGACACGACAAGACAAGGGAGGGAAGACAGAGGGAGGACAAGATAAACGATCTAACTAGGCCTTGTGTCATTCAGATCGTGCAAGTGCGAGAACAAGAAGTACAAGGGGAAAGGCAGGGGAAACAGGGCAGCAATGCTCTGAGCAAGTGCAGGCAGGGCAGTGCGGCTCTGGGTAGTACATGGAGTACAACGGACTGTAGGGTTACAATGTGTGGTAGGCCTGGAGGCAGTGCAAGGGTGACTGATCAAGAAAGAGCCTGGTACCCAGTGAGACTCTGAGGGTAGCCAAGCAACCAGTCAGTACAGCAGACGGGTAGGCCAGGTAGGTCAGCAGGGGAGGGAGGGAGAGAGAGAAAAAGGAGGAGAAGAGGAAAGTTGTGGGCTGCTTCTGGAGCTTCATGTGGTCTGGGTCAAGTTTGTGATGGCAGGCAGTCCATTCCAGATGGCGGGACCTGCAGAGGAGAGAGACCTACCCCCCACTCTCTGCCAAGAGAAGCATCTAACCGTTAGAGACTTGGAGGTAGCTGAGCGAAGGGCTCTAGAAGGAAGGTATTTTGGAAGAGAGCGTTGGATGTAGTGCAGGCCCTGGCCCCAGAAAGCCTTGTGGGCAATGCAAAGGGTATTGAACTTGATCCTTGCAGCCACCGGGAGCCAGTGGAGAGATTTCAGGGCTGGAGAGATACGATCGGATGTTGGTGGCAGACCCTATGGTACAGGCAGATGGTTGGTGCAGGGCTACATCTACCCCTCTCAGCCTTACGGCTACATGTCATAGGTGCCTAGATGCTTTAAACAGGAAAGGAGGCCCAGCGCAGCTAAGGGCCACGCCCCTCGCAATCTGGCGCCATGCCAGGATCGCTTCTTGGAGTGCTTCCTCCTCCTCGTGCGCTCCCCACAGATGACAGGGCTCCTCAAGGGCATCGTCAGGGAAGTGATCCCACAGGTCGTGCCTCCTAGGCCTCTGTCTCGGCCCCTCCTCCTGTTCCTCCTCCGGGGCCAGTGCCTCAGCCCGTTGCTCCTCCAGTCCAGGTCCTGTCATGCCTTCAGAACCCTCCTCCTGTGCCACCAACACCTCCCCTGCAGTCCCTTGTTGATACCCAGCCACCTTCGGGTGCGGATTAGGGGGTGACTCCTTCGGCCCCTGTGTCCCAGGACTCACACACCCCTCCGTATGGAAAAAAGGAGGAGGGAGGAGGGGGACGATGACGTCAACACCCAGGACCAAGAGCCTTTGGCGTCATTGAAGGCATTTCATGACCGTCTTCAGGGACTTGCAGAGTACTTGGGGGTCCCTCAGCCAGAGCAGGCCCCCCAGAAATCAGGGGTATTGGCGGAGGCGCTGGCTCAGCGTGCCATGAACGGTTCAGGCATTGCCCTAGAGAAAGATGTCCCGCAGGTGGCGAGAAAGGTCTGGGAGAAGCCCAGGCCGAACGCCCAGATGAACAACAAGTTGGACAGCCGGTTCAGGCTTTTGGATGAGGAAACAACCCCCCTGACCTCACACCCGCAGCCACACTCTTAAGTGGTGGTGGCGGCTTCCATATTCCAAGCCATTATCTTAGTCTTCTTCAGCAGGGGTCGCCTTCAGTTGTCTTTCCAAAGAGGACAAAGCCCTTGAGTCTTTTGGCAAGCATTGCTACCTTAACTCTGGTTGCATTTGCCGCAAGTCAGCAATGAGGCCCTCCTAGCCGATGAATTCAGTGGCTAGTCTCCTCCGCATGGAGGGCCATCACTTGTACCCTTATTTGGACGACTGGCTGGTGAGGGCCAGCTCGTCCGAGAGGGCGGTGCACTCCTCCCAACGGTTGGCAGACATTCTTCACCAGCTAGGGTTCTCCCTCAACCGGGGGAAGTCGCAGCTGACTCCAGCCCAGGACCTTGTGTTCCTTGGAGTGCACTGGGACACGGCTGTGCAGCAGGTGTTCCCCACGCCCAAAGGGCTCCCCTCCCACTGCAAGGCGATAGGGCACTTTCTGGCCAATTCGACAATCTTGGCGTGGGTGTTCTAGCACCTCTGGCACTGTTAGCGTCTTGCATGCTCAGTTGAGCACACCCGCCACAAGATGAGGCACTTCCAGCTCCCCCTGGCGGTCAGTTGAGACTAGGAAACGGGGTTGCAGTCGGGCAAGATTCCAATTCCCCTATCCCTCCTTCAGGATCTTCACTGGTGGCTGATGGACTGCAATCTGGCAGTGGAAGCCCCCTTTAACCTGCCGGCGCCCATTCTAGTGGTGACGATAGATTCCTTGCTTTTGGGCTGGGTTTTACTCAATTCATGGCTCATGGTCCAGGGCGGAAGCCCTCCTGCATATCAGTCTGCACAAATTCAGGGCAGTGGGCCTGGCTCTTAAGGCTTTTCTGCCGCTCATCAGGGACAAGGTGGTTCTGGTCAGGACCGACAACTCCACAACAATGTTTTACTTGAACAAGCAGGGCGGCACCCGTCCAACGCTCACCCCCTCCTGTGCATGGAGGCAGTGTCAATCTGGGAATGGGTCCTGTCCGAAAGGATATGGATTTCCTCGGTCCATCTCCTAGGGGACAGCAATGCAGAAGCAAACCAGCTCAGCCTCTTGGGGTTCAACACCTACACATGGGAGTTGCACATCAACTTTTTGTTGCCCCTGTTCCACAGATGGGGGGTTTCTGGATCTGGATTTATTCACATCACCTCTGAATTCCAAGGGCCCCCTGTTTGCTTTGTGGGCAGGACGGGGTTAGGGGTCACTGGAGGATGCGTTCCAGCTCTGCTGTCACAGCCGCCGATGCTATCCGTTTCCTCCTCCTGTTGCCCCAGCGAACCCTCTGCAAGTTCCGGGTGTCGGTGGGCTGCAGCCTCATCCTGATTGCCCCTCACTGGCTGTCGAGGGTTTGATTCTGGGATATGCTGCAGTTGTGCTCCCAGGGGCCTGTGCATCATCTTATCCTCGGCAGGGGCTTCCTGATGCAGCAGGGCGGGGCAGTGGAACACACAGACCCAGACATGCTGGCCCTAGCGGCCTGGTTCCAGACCAGATGGGACTACACCACGCTCAGTTCTCAGAGGACAACTGGGACATCATACAGGAGACAAGAAGGCAGTCTACCCGATCTTAGTACAAGAATAAGTGGACTAGATTTTACCGCCGGGCTCGCAACAAGGGGCTGGACACCCTCAGCTACTCCCTGGATGACGTGCTAGCATTTTCCACACATCTGGCTCGTTCCTGCGTTCAGGTCGATACCTGCCGCACTTATCTGGCAGCCATGGGGGCCTACAAGAATTCCCCATAGCACGTTTTTTCAGCAGCCAACCCGGTGGTTAAGGCCCACCTCAAAGGGTTGTCCAGGCTCTTTCCTCTGGTAGATAGGCTGGATCCGGACTGGGGCCTGAATGTGGTTCCTGCTGCCTTGCAGCGCTTACCCTTCGAGCCGTTGGTTTCCGGCTGGTGACACTGAAGACAGTGTTATTGGTGGCGCTCATTTAGGCGCACATGGTCGGCGAGCTATGGCTTTGTCATCATGTGAGCCTTTCACCACGTTTCATAACGACAAGGTCATCTTGCACGCTCATCCAAACTTTGTGCCCAAGGTATTCTCTCTATTCCTTTCGAATCAGGAAATCTGCCATGTTGGGTGACGCCCACAAGGATGGAGGAAAGGGGACTAAGGACTATGAGTACTCTAGTCACTACAGTGAGTGACTTTAATTTGTAACACAAAACAGTAACCACAAAACAATAACCACACCAGTCTTTTACAACAAGAACGTCAAGAGTTTTTATGTCCTGTACTCCCAATCTCTGCAAGTGCCCAATTTCCTCACACCTCTACTAACAACCTCCCAACAGCTATCAAACACCTTGGTTTACTCAATCATCTTGAATACCTGACAACAAAAGCCCTTTCGTGTGCACAATTACTAACAAGTCTTCAGAACCAACAACTTGATGTGCTGCCACTCACAGCCTTTAATTTGACATATATACACAAATGCAAATCATCATCAAACAAAACCACATTTATTTACACACTGATGTAGATCCTTCCTCTGTCCTCTTGCCTCGAGACAAGGGTACTCAAAACCTCCTGAAGTTCCCTTGCACTTTGGAACCCAGGGATCACTGGTCCTTTAAATATATAGGACAATCACTAAAATCACAACGTTATCTTTTCTCGTTTAAAGGGGAGCTGCCCCACAATATTCTCCTCAATACGCCTGCGACACAAAGGAAAAAACAGGGAGAGAGTGAGATGAACATCAAGAGAAATAGAGGAAATATATTGTATCCAACATGTGCGTTATACTTACAATGCAATCCCCAAGGCCCCCCCCAACACTGTGCCCCCTCCAATCGCCAGCACAAGGCTTCCCCTCCACAAACTGGGCAGATCTTCAGGGAACACTGTGTCTGCTTGCCTCTCTTGAGGTATGCACACAAACCATTTCCTGCCGGCTGGGTGCCGCGGCAAGGGGCTTGCTGCAGGGGCCTGGCACTCCTCGAGGGCACCTCATGCAGACCCTTGGTGATTTACAAGAAACAACGAAGAAAGGCACGAACAGGGCCAGCCCTAGGGTTTACGGGGCACTGGGCGGCATAAGATGTGCGGGACCCCTTATTTGCTTAAATGATGACCTGTGATATTACAAAATTATTTCACAGAATGAGTCTTTAATATACAAAATATCATGGGCAGTTGCATTAAAAACACGTTGCCATTGGTAAGGCAGGAGACAAATACAATGTGATGTCCAGTATATGATTTGTCACTGTTAACATTTACCTATGTGGCAATATCAGGAGTGAGGCTTTATTTTGTAGTAGCAGACACAATTATATATATGATATGATATAGCATTTATAACGCACCTATCCACAAGTGTTTCAAGTTGCGGCGAGGCAAGGGAGGACAAAACAAAGCTCTTACTAGGCCTAGTGACATTGAGACTGTGCAAAGTGCAAGGAGCGGGGAGGGGAAAAGTGCAGGGGGGAGATGGGCAAGTGCAGTACATGGGAAAACAAGTAGTGCGTCCAACAGGTGGTAAGTGCGAGTAATAAAGTGCAGACAGCAAGTGGCTAATAAGAGCAGGAAGAGGACTATAGGGTTACAGATACAGATCACAAATGCAATGGATGCCAAGAGGCAGTGCGGGTGTGCAACTGGGTGGGCAGGGACCTGTGCCAGAGTTCAGAGGGTAACCAGGTGACCAGTACAGTAACAGACAGGGGATCAGCAGGGGAGAGGACGAGAGAAGGCAGAAGCAAAATGAAAGGTCTTGAGGTGCTTCCGGAATGAGAGATGGCTCTGCTCAAGTTTCGGAGGGGCAGGGAGGCTGTTCAAGAGGGAGGAGCCAGTCGAAGGAAGAGAACTGCCCCCAACTCATTGCTTGTAGAAGCGACTGACCCTCAAGGAGTTGGAGTAGAGTAGAGGAGAGCTTGAGTAGGAAGATATTTATGAAGAGAAAGAGTTGTTAGTATTGCGGTCCCAAGCCCCAGAAGGCCTTGTGGACAATGCAGACGGTCTTGAACTTGATCCTTGCTCCCACTGGGAGCCAATGGAGACATTTCAGGGCTGTAGAGATACGATCCCTGGCCTTGAGGCCAAGGACAAGTCTTGCAGTCCTGTTCTGGAGGAGTTGTAGAGGACGGAGAATAGAAGCAGGCACATTTAGAAAGAGGCTGTTGCAGTAGTCCAGCCTAGAGAGAACCAGAGCTCTAGAGACAGTGAGCTACTGGGGGAAGGTGAGGAAAGGAAGAATACCTCTGAGGAGGTGCAGCTGCTATTTTGACTTCTTAGAAATGTCAGAGATGTGAGGAGAGAATGAGAGTGTGGAGTCGAAGATGATCCCGAGGTTCTTAGCCTCACAGGTGGGAGCAGGAAGAGTGCCCAATGTGGGCGGCCACAGAGTGACAGGAAAGGAAGGTGCAGGTATGCCGATGAGGAGGATCTCGGGGCTGGTCAGAGAGGAGATGTCAGCCAGGCCATGGCCTGATCAGTACACCTAGGTTATCACAGAGCCGGTTGAGCATGATGGCGTGGTTGTCAGTATCAAAAGCAGACGAGATATCAAGTAATATGAGGACAGAGGGGTGGATGGCATCAAGGTTAGAGAGCAGGTCTTCGCAAATGTTCAGGAGAGCAGTTTCCATGCTTGTGGCTGCTCTGAAGCCAGACTGATGTTCATGGAGACAACCAACAGATTCATTGTGAAGATTAGGCTGGGAGATGGCCAGCTTTTCCAAGAGTTTGCCCAGGAAAGGAGTAATGGAGATTGGGCGATAGTAAGCTGGGCAGGAGGGGTCGGCTGAGGGTTTCTTAACAAGAGGGTGTAAAACAGAGCGCTTCAGGGGGCAAGGGGAGGTTCCAGTGGTGAAAGAGTGGTTGCAAAAGTCGGCCAAGGCTGGATCGAGGGTATCAATGTGTCCTTGATGGTTTTCGATGAACGGGGAAGAACCTGTTTTGACAAGGCTTTCATAGATCGGACTTGTCTAGAAACCTCGCCAGGGGCGAAAATAGGAAAGGCAGAGAAGGGAGGAGGAGAGGTGGCCGCAGGGAGCCCAGAGGTTCAGGAGAATGTAGAGGGAGAAGGAGGAGAGAATGAGAGGGGGGACAGGATGTCCTGGGTTTTAGAGATGAAATGTGAAGCCAAGGTTGTGCAGAGGGTGTGGGAGGGTACAGGAGAGGTAGAGACTGCAGCAGGATTGACCAGCTCCTTGCCGATAAAAGAGTTTGGCCGAGTTGTTAGATGCCACGGAGACGCAGGCTTGGATGTGGGCTCTCGTCTTAGTGTGGACAGAGAGTCTGTATTGCCTTTGGAGCAGGCAGCAGGCCAGTTTGTCGGAGGATGCACAGGATGCCAGCCATTTCCTCTCAGCCACCCTACACTTGAGTTGAAGGGAAAGTGGCAGTGAAAGCCTCAACTGACACATGATTCATGGGTCGGATGACTGAGAAGGTGGGTGGCAGTGTAGAGGTTGGTTCGGCCTGAGGGGTAGTGAGAGAAAGATGAGGAGAGGAGAAAGTGGTCACTCCAGGAGAGAGGAGTGGTGAGAGGGTTAGAATGGGGTAGGTCTGAAGAGATCAGAACGTCCAGGGCATGCTGTTAGGCAGAAACCTGTGCAGTTCCCTTAGGGACCACTGCAAAAAGTTTAAGACTACAGGTGTTAGCAGTAGACCCAATTGGTAGCAGTCTGTACCACCCAGATTTACCTGGTAGCTGTGGCTGAGCAGTCAGACTTCTCTCAAGAAGAGTTAGGCAGTATATAGAGTATACACAATAGGGCTAGAAATACAGTAGTACAAGCAAACACTTACCAGAGCTTTGGTATGAAAGTATATGATTATTTATTCAAAAACACACTTGTAAAAATACACTGGTACTAATATGTCAAGCAAGTTCAAACACAGTCACTAGGAATGTATACACCTTCCTAATTACTTATTGGACAAGTTTTAGCAATGGTGGAGTTATTAGTGGCGGGACTCCCTTTCTCCTGCGCACCTCCTCTTTTCTTGTTTCTGAATCAGACCAGCAGCATGGATCCTGGTTTGTCGAGGAACCAACTCCGGGGTTCCCATTTGTTTAGAAGAAGTGTGGGGATGACAAACTCTGGATCAGTTGGGCGCTGGTAGGGTATGATGGTCCTATGGTCGCTGTTGAGCGAATTGATCAATTATAAGATCCAGTCAGGTCTCAGTCATTAATTTTGTTGTTTATTCTTGGTTACTTAGCACCAAAGAAAACATTGTTGTAGAAATGAATGACAATTTTTGACATGGTAAATCGCTACACAGCCGATGCGCGTTTCAACCGAAGTCTTTTTCAAGGCCAATTGAGTTGGGGGGTGGGCTTGGAGATGCTGTAGGCTGGTCCTCCCAGATCCTTTGTGGCCTTTGAGAAACTTCAGTCCAAATTCCAGAGAAAAGGACCGCTCCTGCAGCCCTTGGAGAGATCATCGTTGTAGCTGTGACCCCTACGAAGCAGTGCAGCCCACCGATGACCCGATGATGGCTGTTGCAGCCAACCAGCATTGCCTCCAACCAAGTCTCAGTGAAACCATACTCCTCTCTCCTGATATCTAGAATACCCTGGTTGTTGCTTCGACCCCTGGACTGGTGGGATCAACCTGTCTTGCCCCCCTTTAAAAGGTCTGTGCCTGCTGAGCTTTCAGAAATGTCCTGGGACCCCCCAGTGGAATGACCAGCATCTCTCATGGGCTACATCGCTGCTCTGTTGGGTGTTCCGAGTTCAGCCTGGCAGCTCTGAAGATCTCAAAATCATGCAACAGGAAGCCTGGCCCTGTTTTCAGCTTTTCTGACTGAAGAGAATCCGTGCAGGGCCTGCTCATTTGTTCCCTCCATGTGAATCGCCTGTCTCCGCGTGACTGTGGTAACCGCCCCTGAAATCCGCCTTCATGTCCTGGGTTTCTCTTGAGGTTGCCTGTTCCATGCAGGTCTTTATATTGTCGTGCCAAGGGTGAACAGTCTCCAGAACCGTCTTGTTAGAATCTGGAACCGCCAACTAGCTGGACCCAATCCAACAAAGAAAGTGACCTCTACAGCCCCTGGCCCTCCTTTGACCAGACAAAGCCCGAAGTGGTTGCTGAAGGAATCTAATTAAGGGGTGGGTCTGAGGTTACCCCGCCATAGGGTTGTATGGGTATAAAGTCATAACCCTATTTCAAATGGATTGTGACCTCCCACATATTCCTCATCTTGTGATATTCGTATCCTGCCAGCTTTGCTGCTTCGGAAAACAAAATTCTCAGCAGAGGGCGCTATGCATGAGGTCGTGACGTCGATGTCCCTCGACGGGCTGTGTACCGCGTCAACGTCACCATCCGTATAAATCGCTCATGCCGCGCCCGTTGGCTTCATATCCATTTTCCCAATTCCTTCGCTCTTGAACGGCGCGCTTCGAGATTTTCTTCTGAAAATGTCATCTTCTACCCCTTCTACTCCCAAGACTGGGTTTGAAGATGTCGATCACAGATCCTCATCGCGTTTGTCTCTGGTGCCTAGGTTCAAACCATCGAATTGGCAACTGTGGCTCCTGTCCGTCAATGACGGAGAAGGCCCTTCGTGAGAGGAAAGGTAAACTGGCGGTGGGGCGGGAAGCTTCTAAGGCCTCGAAGGCCTTGTCAAAAAAACATAAAAAATCGTGCGATTCGAAAGAATCGGATCGTCGTAGACACTCTAAGAGATCCCGATCTCGTAGTAGATTGAGACGCTCTTCATCTTCCTCCTCAAAAAGAGTAAAAAGGAGACATAGATCTCCCTCTTCATCGTCCGATTCATCTACTGAATTGGTTTGATGCCCGACAATGTCAGATTCCCCAAGAAAATGGGAAGAGTTTAGGAGGAAGATGATGGAGGTCTTTGAGAATGCGGCCTCGACCCCCTCAAAGAACCCTCAGAAGAGCCGGACCCCTGTCGCTCCTTCGGACGACACAGGAACTACTGTAGTAAAACCCAGTAGCATGGATGAAACTCGAAAAACTCGAGTCGACGCCAAGTCGTCGAAGATTCCTCGAGAGTCGAGTATTTCTCCGATACCATATAAAAAACAAAAGTAGTCAAACATCCGCGACTTCGTCAATGCCATCGGCGCCGACAGCTTCCACATCAAAGCCAAAAGCGTCTTCGACGCCTGTGTCGAAGACATCATCAGTGTCCCCGAAGATTCCTTTGACACCATCGAAGGTTCCGTCGATTCCTTTGACCAAACCTTATGAACAAGACAGGAGATTTACTCCTTTACCAAAATCAGACTTTTTTAAGTCTGTGTTCAATTTTTGAAGAAAGTGGTTCTGAAGGAGATGAGGTTTCTCCTTTTGGAGTACAATATGGTACTAGAGAGGCCCCAGAAGAACTAATCGATCCAGAATCGAAAATGAGAGACCTGTGCGACACCCTTCACTCTGCTAGTGGCATTGATACGTCACCTGAGCTATAGTTTGCAAAACCTGACCCTGCAGAACATGCAGATTCAGGGTACAGGAGTTTAATGAATAGAGTGGTGGAATACAAGAGTTGGGGTAGAGCCTCACCCACTTTTGATCAGGACGATATGACGGACATACTTGATCGGGGCCCCCAGAAGGATACAGTTCTCCGCTTCCATAGGGCACTTAAGTTCCTGACAATATTGCAGCAGTAAACAGTAATTTTCCTAAGAAATATAGAACTTCTGGTTCAGATCCGGAATATTTAAACAGGCATCCCACTCCAGAAAGTATGGTTATTCAAGCTGCAACTACATCAAAACAGACTGCATATCAGTAAAGTTTTTACTTTGGGTAGCATGGCTCTTAAGTCATCTAATGTCACCTGTACCCTGGCCAGGTTAACCCATACCCTGTGGGACTGCATTTCAGCGGTGGCTGAACATATTCCGGAAGGCGAGGAAAGGAAAGGGAAGGCTTCCTGAATATTGTCAAAGACGGAAAGGAGGCAATGGGGGAATGTTTCCAGTCTCGACTGGATACTGCTGATAGTATCAGCAGATCCATAGCTGCAAGCACAGTGGTATGCAGATTTGCGTGGTTGAGGAAATCAGTGTCATGATGCCTACCCCCGGAGCACCAGGCCAGGCCCAGCACCCCCAGAAGCAGGCATCATGCCCTCGGCTCTTTGGACTCAGTCCTGGCGCCTTTGGTGCCAGGCTCATAAAGGGAGGTGTTTTGTGCACTTAACTGATGCAGACCATGCTGCACGCTTCAGGCCTCCCTGAGACCTGAAAGGGACTATTTTTTCATAGGGACTATTTTTTCACTCGGGCGTGGCCAGGGAAGGATACATACCTAGTTGGGGAAGGATACATACCTGGGACTTCTTTGGAGGCTATTTAAGCCACGCCCAGACAGCAGCTCATGCTTCGCGTTGTTCTGCTTCCTGCAGCTTAACGCTCACCGTGTCTGCTCCTGCTCCTGGACTCCAGCCACGCCCGCCTCGAACCTGGAAGACCTGCAAGGAAGGAAGAGAAGAGAAAGGTGAAAACCAAGGACTATTTCAAACTTCTTACCTGCATCTGAAATCTTCTCGCCAGCATCCCTGAAGAAAGACTTCCATTTAAAAGTATCGCGTTGCTCGCTGCAGCGCCACGCTTCACTCATCTGTCCTCGAGACATCTCCTGGTTCCATCGCAGCTGTCAGCATCGGACGCCACATCTCTGCACCTAGGGGAGAGAGGAAGAAACAAAAGGTGAGCAGAAGGAACACAGAAGGAAAGCCTGATTAACAGCCATAATACTTACCAGCTTTTCTTCCACATTTCGGGTCGGCGCCGCCCCGTTGGCAAGTACCGTACCCCGGCCCCTATGGGGAAAGGACAAGAGACATTTCTGGGGAATGATAAGGACATTTAGAGGGAACACCCTCATCACTAATCACCTCGGCAGTTTAACCCCTCGACGCATCGCCTTCATTCTGCACAGGTTAGAAAGACAACATAAAGGGGGCCTCACTTGAACTTTGAACTTTCATACTTTCTGCGCATCGCTCAGGAAAGTCAAGTGGATTTTGCCAGCGCCAATCTGAAAACCAGTGAAGTAACTGGACGAACACGCGCCCCTGCACCAGAAGCAGGATGGAGAGTTCATCCTTCCAAACCATAAGGTGAGCTTAAACCGGGGTTTGGAGGAAGTTAGAGAGGAACGAAGGGGGAAGGGGGAAAGGGGGGAGCTGGCACACTATTCTGCAGACTGTTAATCCCCTTTCTCATCTGCAGAAGGATATTCCTACTGGCCAGGCAAGCATGATTTGGAGATCCTGTCCAATCGGTGTTGCGGGTCCTGCGCATCACGCTAGAAGAGGCCACAGCAATCCAGACTAGACCAGCGCCCCCGTGGGAACCAGGTGAGCGTTACAGAACGCGAAGCCTTCCTACAAGTTCCCACCCAGGCGCTATGGAAACTTCCAAAACTGACCAGTTGGCCCAATTACTGGGGGAATTACGGGCCGAAGTACACGCCGCTCATCAAGAGACTAGTTCCCTCAGGAGGGAAGTGATTGTAATAAAGGATAGAGCTGATGACCTGACTAGCTTTTGCAAGGTCAAGCTGGACAAACTCCTTTACCCGGTTCCGGGGGGAACCCCGCTCCTGTGGTTTCCAGTAACCCGGTGCAGATTAATCTACCTGGAAACATGCCGCTGGCCCCACCTGAACGCTTTGCTGGGGACCCCAAACGATTTGCTGTATTCATGAATCGGTGTCGTTTGCACTTCCTATGCAGACCTGGGGCCTTCCCTAATGATCAGACCAAGGTAGCCTTTGTGTTGTCATATCTCGGCGGCTGTGCTGCCAATTGGTCAGTCCCACTGGTAACTCAAGATGACCCGATTCTTCGTGATTTTCAAGGATTTCAAATAAGCATGGAAAGGTTATTTGCTCAACACTCCCAGGGACAGGCTCTGGATGACTAACTTCTATCTCTGCGACAGGGCAATCAAGAACTTCTATCCTACATTGCAACCTTCAATAGACTAATTGTGGAAACTGGTTGGCCAGAGGATAAAAGAATCACGTTATTCTATCGAGGTCTACGCGGAGAACTTAGAGATGTCCTGGCACAAGTTGTAAATCTGCCCCAAGAATGCACTGAATATATAGACTTAGTGGTCCAATTGGATCACAGGCTGCAAAACAGAAAAGCAGATCGGTCCAAGTTTGAAACCCCGGTGTTGGCCAAGTCCCACGCTAACCCCAAGGGGGCTGATGCCTCGGAGCCTATGCAAATCGGAGGTGTTAAAGTACCCCTAACTCAAAAAGAACGGGAAAGAAGACGACAGATGCAATTATGCCTTTATTGTGGGTCCTCTGGACACTTTCTACGAGATTGCCCGGTTAAGCCGCCCAAGAACGTGGTAGGAGCCGCTGATAAAATCCATGGAAACTTTTTATCGGGAAACGACCACGCCCGGCAAGCGTAGGGGTCCGCTTGCCGAGCTTGAAAACTAACTCTCAGACCTCGCATTTCATTGTGCCAATGGTCCTCGTAGATCCGGAACAGCCTAAACGTTTGCATGCTATAAAGGCATACATCGATAGCGGGGCTATAGGAAACTATGTGGATCGAGAATTGGTCTCTAGGATAAACCTCCCTCTGCGTCCTAAAACCAACAAAGATGTCATCACCACAGTAGATGGAACTTAAATTGCCTCTTGACCGGTAACACATTCCACAGCTGAGGTGACACTTGTAGGTCCGGATGGCCATCGGGAGGCAGTTGTGTTCGATGTAATCAAGGCTCCACAGTTTCAGCTTATTCTCGGAATCCCTTGGTTAGAGACACATAATCCTCGAAATGATTCGCGAGGGAAGAGAATAACCTTCCCGGATTGTGCACAAACCTGCTACCCAGAAAATCCAAAGATTAATCTAGCATCAGTAACCTCTGTCCCCGTGCAACTACCTCCAGAGTACCAAGACTTTCAGGACGTCTTCCAAAAGGAACAGGCCAACACGTTACCTCCCCACAGATCATACGATTGCCAAATCGATCTGGTGCCCGGTGCACAACCCCCTTGTAGCAGGATTTACGCCCTTACTGAACCAGAGAATCTGCATTTGAGACAATATTTAGATCAATACCTCGCCAATGGTTTCATTCGCCAGTCAAAGTCCCCGGCATCCTCAGTTTTGTTCTTCGTGCCTAAAAAAGAAGGCGACCTTAGAACTTGTATCGATTACCGCGCATTGAACCAGATAACTGTTAAAAATCGTTACCCTCTGCCTCTGATCCCTGAACTCCTTGGGAAAAAAACAACAGGGTAAATTAAAGCTCTAAGAGCCAGAGTGGCAAATGCCTTCCCAAACCGTAGGGAGATACTGATACACGGGGAACGGTTCTCTGGGGAAAAAGTTCATCAACTTGCCGGTGAGGGCAAGATCAAACAACTAATGATATTAGTATTAACCGTGGTCCTGTTCACTTGGACACAGGTGAAAAAGCTGGTCTGATGCAGGGAAGGAGTGGGGGCAACCAGCACGATAATGTGGGAGAGTCCGAGAGGGGAATTAAATCTCGTATTCTTAAATCTAGGCAGCTAGCAGTCACAAGTGCAAAGATGGAGGCATCGGAATAGTCATGTAATTTTTATTTTAACATTGATGACTAGAAAGTTCCTTGCAAGAGGGTGGTTGCCCAGAGGGTGGGTGAGGTGATAACAAGTGGGACAGTGCTGCTTTTTTTAGTGATAATTTGGTATCACCTCACCCACCCTCTGGGCAACCACCCTCTTGCAAGGAACTTTCTAGTCATCAATGTTAAAATAAAAATTACATGACTATTCCGATGCCTCCATCTTTGCACTTGTGACTGCTAGCTGCCTAGATTCAAGAATACGAGATTTAATTCCCCTCTCGGACTCTCCCACATTATCGTGCTGGTTGCCCCCACTCCTTCCCTGCATCAGACCAGCTTTTTCACCTGTGTCCAAGTAAACAGGACCACGGTTAATACTAATATCATTAGTTGTTTGATCTTGCCCTCACCGGCAAGTTGATGAACTTTTTCCCCTGAACTCCTTGACCAGGTGAAGGACGCTTGCGTATACACCAAGTTAGATCTCCGGGGGGCTTATCTGTTACGAGTAAAAGAAGGCGACGAATGGAAAACGGCCTTCCGTACAAAATATGGACTATTGGAATACCAGGTGATGCCTTTCAGGTTGTGCAACGCGCCTGCAGCCTTCCAATTCTTCATGAACGATGTCCTTCGGGAGCTCATCGATGTCTGTGTTGTCGTGTATATCGATGACATTCTTGTGTACTCCTCTTCGGAATCTGATCACAGAAAGCATGTCAGGGCCGTCCTAAAGAAACTGCGCCAGCACAAACTGTTTGCCAAGCTGGAAAAATGTGTTTTCCATACCACTGAGGTTAAGTTTCTCGGATTCATCCTGACACCTAAAGGGGTCCGAATGGATTCACGGAAAGTGGATGCCATCCTCAAATAGCCATCACCTAGTTTGGTGAAAGGTGTCCAAAGCATGCTTGGTTTTGCCAACTTTTATCGCAGGTTTATCCCGGAGTTTTCACGTGTGGTGCAACCCATCACTGCACTCTTGCGAAAAAATAAACGTTTTGAATGGACCGAGGAAGCCGAACAGGCCTTTCAGGAGTTGAAAGCTAAGTTCACTTCCGCCCCTTTTTTGAAGCACCCGCGTCCCGATCTCCCATATATAGTCGAAACCAACGCGTCCAGCTTAGCCATGGGAGCTGTCCTGTCTCAGAGAGACCCTGAAACCAACCAACTGCACCCCGTAGCATTTTGGTCCAGAAAGTTCTCGCCGCCGGAGATAAATTATGCGATCACCGATAAGGAACTATTAGCCATTAAGTCCGCCTTCAAGGCTTGGCGGCATTATCTCCTCGGCGCCCGGCATACCATCACCGTGATCACTGATCACCGAAATTTACAATATTTAAAAACTGCCAAGGCTCAATCGTCTCGACAGCTCCGATGGGCTTTGTTCTTTGCTGAGTTCGATTTTGTAATCACCTACCGCCCCGGCTATAAGAATGGTAAGGCGGACGCTCTATCCCGAATTGGAATGGAAGAAATAGACACAAACTCAGAACCTGTGCCGATAATTCCCGAACAAAGAATTTTGGGGATAACCACTTTACAAACCCTTTAAGACAGTCAAGCACGAGTGAAAACAATTCCTGGACTCTTCAGCCTTGCAGGATTGGATCAAAAGGGGGTCTAACTTTTCAGTCAAGGATGGCTTACCTTACTTCCAAGGACGCTTATTTTTGCCAGAAAAGGAATTGCAAGAACTGGTTATTTCCCGTCATCATGATACCCTGATGGAAGGACATCCTGGAATTGCCAAAACAGAGGAAAAGGTTAAACGACAATTCTGGTGGCCTTCCTGGCGAAAGGATATTAAATCTTTTGTGATGTCCTGTGGAGTTTGTGCCCAAAACAAAGGTCAAAAGACAAGACCCGGTGGTCTTCTTCAGCCCTTAGACATTCCACCAGCACCTTGGCACACCCCGTCACTAGATTTTATCACAGACCTGCCCTCTTGTAATGGTTACAATACTATTCTGGTCGTGGTGGATTTATTTTCCAAAATGGCCCACTTTATTCCGTTGAAAGGATTACCTTCAGCCTTTGTTCTTGCCAAAGAATTCCTCAAATATCCGTTTGCATGGATTCCCGTCCATACTAGTCTCCGATCGGGGAAGCCAGTTTATTTCTCATTTTTGGAAAAAGTGTTGTCAACTGGCACAAATCGACGTAAGACTCTCGACCAGCCACCACCCACAGACCGATGGTCAGACGGAGAGAACGAACCAGACCCTTGAACAATATCTACGATGTATGTTGCACCAATCGGAGGGTAATTGGAAGGACATTTTATGGGTGGCAGAATATGTATACAATAACTCGATACACTCTGGAACTGGTCAGAGCCCCTTTTATACCCTATATGGACATCACCCTCGTACTTCAGACTTGGACTCACCTCTGAGCCTTGAAATGCCCGCAGTGGACCATTTGCATTCTACGATTACTCAAGCCTTCAAGGATGCAACTGCACATTTGCAACATGCGAAAGAGAAATACAAAAAGAATGCGGATCTGCATTGAAGAGAGGCGCCTCCATACCAAATAGGGGTTCAAGTATGGTTGGCTACCAAACGCCTATCACTCAAGGGGCCTTGAACTTTTAATCCAAGGTATTTAGGCCCTTACTCGATCAAAGCTATAATCAACCCAGTGGCAGTCAAGTGTAACGCTCACCTGGTTCCCACGGAGGCGCGGCGTCGAAGGCGCAGAACTCTGAAGATGGACAGGAAGGGCCCCTCTATTCTGGCTTCCCTGGCTCGTTGGATACCCTCCTTAGGGTTTGGAAGGATGAGCTCTCCATCCTGCTTCTGATGCAGGGGCGCGTTGAAACCCAGTTACTTCACTGGATTGAGGATTGATGGGAGTTCAGGTAAGCTTGACTGTTCAGGTAAGGCGCTGTAAAAGTTCTGTTCAAAAGTTCAAGCTTAATAATAATGTTCGTTGTCTAATTGCAGCAAGCGCTAATGCTTATGTCTTTTTCCCCATAGGGGCCGGGGTCCGGAGATGCCAGGAAGCGGCAGGACCCGAAATGCAGTGGGAATAATCCAACAGGTAAGACTTAAAAGGAAACTGAGCTTTCCTTATTCCTTTTCTCCCTCTCACCTTTGTTCTTGTCTTTTTTCCTCTAGGCGCCGGGGCGTAGCTGAATCCGGAAGATCGCTGCTGAAGATGGAAGCGCCTTGCAAAGGTGAGTAAAATGCAGCGCTGCAGCGATCGAAACGAAATGCCTTTAAAATGTTGTCTTCCTTTTCAGGGCCGTTGGAGAAATGACTCTGGGATGCAGATTTAGCAGGTAAGGGCTTTTCTTCCCCTATTCTCTTCCTTTCTCCCCTTGCAGGTGTTCCAGGGTGCTGGCAGGCGTGGCTGAAGTCAGGATGCAGGAGCTGACACGGTGAGCGTCCAGCTACTAGGTGCAGAACAACGCGAAGCATGTGTGGCTGTTCGGGTGGGGTTTAAATAGCCTTGGAAGAAGTTTCTGGTATGTATCCTTCCACCAATCAGGTATGTATCCTTCCCCGACCACAGGTTAAGTAGTCCCATTCAGGCCTCAAGAGGGCCTGGATGAAGCAGCAAGGTCTGCATCAGGTAAGTGTGCACCCAAGCACTTAAACACATATCCTCTTCTATGAGCCTGGCGCCTAAGGCGCCAGGACTGGGGTCCGCTATGAGCCTGGCGCCTAAGGCGCCAGGACTGAGTCCAAAGGGCCCCGACTTGGGCCCGTTGAGACTTCCCTGGGGAAAATGTCTGCCTCTGGGGTTGCTGGGCCCGGCCTGGCTCCTTAGAGGTAGGCATCATGACATCATGCTCGATCTACCAGCTAACCTGCGGATTCACCCCGTTTTTCATGTGTCACTTTTGAAACCAGTGCACCCAGGAACCAGATTAACAAAGCCACCAGAACCGATTCAGATAGATGGGGAGCCTGAATTCGAGGTGAAGAACATTTTGGTTTCTAAGATCTCAAAATAAAAACTTTTCTATCTAATTGATTGGAAAGGGTACGGGCCTCAGGAAAGGTCTTGGGAACCCAGTGATCACATACATGCACCTCGGCTGGTAAAAAGGTTCCATCGGAATTTCCCAAACAAACCGAAACCTCCAGAAGGAACGACCTTGGGAGGGGCCTTGGGGGGGGGGGGGGGAGTGCTGTCATGATGCCTACCCCCGGAGCACCAGGCCAGGCCCAGCACCCCCGGAAGCAGGCATCATGCCCTCGGGTAAAAGCCCAGCGGCCCCTTATAGGGGCTCTTTGGACTCAGTCCTGGCGCCTTTGGTGCCAGGCTCATAAAGGGAGGTGTTTTGTGCACTTACCTGATGCAGACCATGCTGCACGCTTCAGGCCTCCCTGAGACCTGAAAGGGACTATTTTTTCATAGGGACTATTTTTTCACTCGGGCGTGGCCAGGGAAGGATACATACCTAGTTGGAGAAGGATACATACCTGGGACTTCTTTGGAGGCTATTTAAGCCACGCCCAGACAGCAGCTCATGCTTCGCGTTGTTCTGCTTCCTGCAGCTTAACGCTCACCGTGTCTGCTCCTGCTCCTGGACTCCAGCCACGCCCGCCTCGAACCTGGAAGACCTGCAAGGAAGGAAGAGAAGAGAAAGGTGAAAACCAAGGACTATTTCAAACTTCTTACCTGCATCTGGAATCTTCTCGCCAGCATCCCTGAAGAAAGACTTCCATTTAAAAGCATCGCTTTGCTCGCTGCAGCGCCACGCTTCACTCACCTGTCCTCGAGACATCTCCTGGCTCCATCGCGGCTGTCGGCATCGGACGCCACATCTCTGCACCTAGGGGAGAGAGGCAGAAGGAACACAGAAGGAAAGCCTGATTAACAGCCATAATACTTACCGGCTTTTCTTCCACAGGCAGGTACCGACCCCGGCCCCTATGGGGAAAGGACAAGAGACATTTCTGGGGAATGATGAGGACATTTAGAGGGAACACCCTCATCACTAATCACCTCGGCAGTTTAACCCCTCGACGCATCGCCTTCATTCTGCACCTGAAATAAAGGACAGATCACAGGTTAGAAAGACAACATAAAGGGGGCCTCACTTGAACTTTGAACTTTCATACTTTCGGCGCATCGCTCAGGAAAGTCAAGTGGATTTTGCCAGCGCCAATCTGAAAACCAGTAAAGTAACTGGACGAACACGCGCCCCTGCACCAGAAGCAGGATGGAGAGTTCATCCTTCCAAACCATAAGGTGAGCTTAAACCGGGGTTTGGAGGAAGTTAGAGAGGAACGAAGGGGGAAGGGGGAAAGGGGGGAGCTGGCACACTATTCTGCAGACTGTTAATCCCCTTTCTCATCTGCAGAAGGATATTCCTACGGGCCAGGCAAGTACGATTTGGAGGTCCTGTCCAATCGGTGTTCCGGGTCCTGCGCATCACGCTAGAAGAGGCCACAGCAATCCAGACTAGACCAGCGCCCCTGTGGGAACCAGGGTGAGCGTTACAATCAGGTTTTGCAACCAGATGTGCAGGCCAGACTTCTCAACATGCCTTATGATGGCTTGAGGCTGTTTGGTAGTAAGGCTGATGAAAGTCTAGAAAAACTACAGACCTCAAAAGCGGCAGCTAAATCTCTTAGTGCCTCCATGCGACAGCCTCAGAAACCCTATTTGGGCTCATCTTCCTGGAGGGGTCATTCTTTTCGGTACTACTTTGGTAGAGGAAGAGGCAAGAGAAATGTCACTCGTGGTGGACGAAGAAAGACTGCAAAGCCAACCTCAGGAACGGCATCTTTGCCCTCAGCCGCTCCTGCAGCCGCCTCTAAATCACTGTGAGACCTTGTTGCACAAAACCCCGGTGGGAGGCAGAATCTCTCAGCATCTGAAAGAATGGCGGGCATTACTTCAGATGCTTGGGCACTGGAAACAGTGGCTCAAGGTTACTGCCTTCCCTTCCTAAAAAGACCTCAGGACCATCCACCGGGAACCAACTTGTCAAAATTCCAGATCTGCCTCTGTTGCAAGACATTTTAACCCTGCTAAAGAAAGGCACAATAGAACCTGTAGCGTAGAGGAACAAGGGTTGGTACTCCCCATACTTTCTCATCCCAAAGAAGGACGGAGCATTGAGGCCCATCGAGTTCCTCAGGCAGGACAAGTTCAAGATGGTCACACTTTCTCAGACCCTTCAGGCTCTCCAACTCCAAGACTGGCTGGTACCATTGGACCTTCAGGAGGCTTACTTTCATGTGCCAATCCATCCCAAGCACAGAAAGTACCTGAGGTTCGCGATTGGCAATTCTCACTATCAGTTTCGAGTTCTGCCTTTCGGGTTGACCTCCGCCCCGAGGGTTTTCACCAAATTGATGGCAGTTGTGGCAGCGGGTCTGAGGAGAGGGGGGGGATTCACGTCTAACCCTATCTGGACGATTGGTTGATGAGAGCACGTTCTCCCGAACAAGCTCAGGAACATCTATCGATCACCTGTCACTCCTATCAAAAACTGGGCTTCTCCCTCAATTTCAAGAAGTCCTTCATGATACCATCCCAACAGCTTCAATTTATCAGAGCAGTTTTGGACACTTCCTCGGGCCAAGCCTCGGCTCCCGAGGTGAGAGCTCTCCACATTCTGCAGATGGTAACAAAGTCCAGAATGCCCAGCATCTGCCGGCTTTCGATTTTCTGAGGTTTCTCGGCCTCATGGCATCCTGCATTTTTCTGGTGCCAGAGGCCAGGTTGAGAATGAGATCCCTTCAATGGGCCCTCAGAACTCAGTGGTCCCAGTTCTCGGGGAATATGTCGGATGCAAGTCCCGAGCACAGTTGCTCAGGACCTACTATGATGGGCTTGCAACGACAACATCCTCAAGGGAGAATTTTATTGGCAACCATGGCCGGAGATAACAGTAGTCACGGATGACTCACTCACAGGGTGGGGAGCCCATACCAACGATCTGACAATCAGCGGT
Source organism: Ambystoma mexicanum (assembly GCF_040938575.1). Taxonomy (NCBI): domain Eukaryota; kingdom Metazoa; phylum Chordata; class Amphibia; order Caudata; family Ambystomatidae; genus Ambystoma; species Ambystoma mexicanum. Next base: position 899,995,900 of record NC_090931.1, on the reverse strand, counting down.
CGCTGGTCTCCATCAGAGTCCAAACTACACATCAACCTATTGGATCTGAGGGCAATCAGACTAGTGCTGAAGGCTTTTATGCCCTCTGTACAGGGAAAGAATGTCCTGATAATGACAGACAACACGGTGGCCGGGTACTACCTCAACAAGAGAGGAGGAATAGGGTCACTACCGCTGTGCAGAGAGGCAATGCAGCTCTGGTTCTGGGCAATACGAGAAGGAATCTCTCTATCGGCAGTTCACCTAGCGGCGGATGCTCTGGGCAGGCAGAGCACAGTCTCCCACAAGTGGGAACTAGCTCAGGAAGTCCTTCTGGAGATCTTCGCCCTTTGGGGAACCCCTCAAGTGGATCTGTTCGCGACCACGGTGAACCGGAAGTGCTAACAGTACTGCTCAAGGGAATTTCCTCCAAGAGGAGCTCTAGGAGACACGTTCGTGGTGGACTGGATGTTTTCACTTCTGTACGTGTTTCCTCCAGTCCCCCTGATTCCTTAAGTAATCAGGAGGTTGAGAAAGTTCAGGGAAACCATGATCCTAATTGCCCTGGATTGGGCCAAGAGGACGTGGTACCCGGACCTTCTGGACATGTCCATCTGCCCTCCAATACGTCTTCTGCAAAGAGAGGATCTTCTCTCGCAGGAGGAAGGTCCGGTTCTCCATCCAGAGGTCAAGACACTCAACCTTCATGCATGGTTTCTGAGAGGTTGAGATACAAGGATTGAGATCTTCTGGATGACGTAATGGAGATTTTGCTTTTGGCCAGAAGGCCAGCAACAAAATCCTTGTACCGGTGTCATTGGAACAAGTCAGTAACTGGTGCAAAGATAAGGATGTGGACCCTTTTCAATGTGGCACCCCAATGGTGCTCTTTCCTATTGCATCTAGCCAATCTGGGGCTCCAGATCAGAACAATCAAAGGATATCTAGCGGCGCTGTCCATTTTCAAGCGCTCCTCGGAAGAGGTTTCTTACTTCAAAATTCCATTGATAATTCAATTCCTGAAAAGGGCTCACTAATGTGTACCCTCCAGTCCCCTTTCATGTCCCAACTTGGGATTTAAATCTAGTACTTAAGTTTCTAACTTGTATAACTTTTGAGCCTCTGCACTCTTGTCCCTTGAGGCTTCTAACATCAAAAACTGTTCTTCTTGTGGCCTTAACAACAGCCCGCAGGGTTAGTGAACTACAGGCTCTCTCATGTAAACCTCCATATACTTATTTTTACAAGGAGAAGGTAGTTCTTAAAGTTAAACCCACTTTGTTACCAAAAGTAGTTTCTGACTTCTATTTGTCACAGAAAATCATATTACCAACATTCTATCCTCCTCCTCATTTGGGCAAAGAAGAGGAGAGACTTCATAGACTGGACCCCAAAAGGGCTCTAACTTTTTACATTTCAAGAATGTCAAAATTACGTCAAGATGACCAACTTTTTGTAGGTTATACAGGTCATAAATTGGGATTAGCGGTGACAAAACAAACCATATCCCGCTGGATCATTCTGGCTATAATGGAGTGCTACAGATTGGTGGGAAAGGACCCCCCAGATGTGCTTCGAGCCCATTCCACTAGGGAGATGGCTACTTCTGCGGCTCTGAAGAGGGGAGTCCCGGCAGCAGATATTTGTTCAGCTGCAACCTTCATTAAGCATTATTGCTTAGATGCCTCTTCCTCCAATGAGGGTTTATTTTCCAAGGCGGTACTTCATTCCATCCATGAAAACAATAACTAGTACTCCCACCTCCAAAATTTCCACTGCTATGGGAGTCTATCACAAGATGAGGAATACGTGGGAGGACACAATCCATTCGAAGAACAAGTTGCTTACCAATTGTAACGTTCTTTCGACTGGATGTTCCTCCCACGTATTCCTCATCGCCCCTCCCATTCTACCGCGCAGTACAGTTTGCGTTTCTTACTTTCCTCTCACGAAATGTCTATCAGTCATGAGGCACGCCTGGGTGTTCCTCGAATAGTTTCTCGAAAAAACAGAACTGAAGCCAACGGGTGCGGCACAAGCTATTTATACTGATGGTAACTTCGACACGGTACGGAGCCTATCGAGGGACATCGACGCCACGACCTCGTGCACAGCGCCCTCTGTCGAGAAATGTTTTTCCGAAGCAGCAAAGCTGGCAGAATATGAATATCACAAGATGAGGAATACGTGGGAGGAACATCCAGTCGAAAGAACGTTACAGTTGGTAAGTAACTTGTTCTTCTCCCTTGGCCGATTAAGATCAGTGTTGGTCTGGTCAGGGGTCCTCCTTGAGCTTTGCTCAGAGTGGTGGAATTGAGAGAGAAACTTCTAAGAACTTAACTTGGCTTTTTTATTCTGTTTCTAGATCATTTACCTGCGACTGTTAGCGTTGGAACTTTTGTTCTCGAAGCACACCCTCCTGCAAAGTTCTAGACCCCCATTCCTAGCAGGACTTGATTTACTAAGGGTTATGGTCTTAACCTAGGTTTTTCTTGTGGGTGTTCAAACTGTTTTCTAACAATTTACTTACCTGTCTCCAGCTGCTTCTAAAATGCTATTTGCTCTGTTTCTCACTTGCTTTACCATGCAGTTACTTAATGTTGCTCTTTACATTGCTGACTATTGCATAACTGTGTTCATGGTGAAGTGTTGGTGTTCTGTTAGCAGAACCTCCAACCAGTGAATGTGTATTTGATAGTTGTGTGGCAAGAGCTACCTGGAGTTTGCATTGCTTACAGTGTATTCAAGGGGCTTGTATGTTGTGTACATCTTCAGTCTACCTTGACAAATTGGAGTGCTGTGTGTGTGAGTGTCTCATTGTACCCTTAGACCACTGTCACAGCCTCCTCAGTGTAATCCTTGCTTCTCTGCTATCCTATCTTGATTGAGTTTGACTAGATATCAGTGTAATCTCCCAGTTCGCTATAATAGGGGGGCTCTCTCAGAATCCACCCCTGGGTTGATTCTAAAAATCCATTTTAACAAACCGTTTCACCACAATTCACATAAAAGGTACAATCTGAGGATGTAGGTTCCGACGGGTTCTAGGAGTACCAGCATGCGCTGAGTAAGGACAGTCACATGAACACCCCTCTGCACCACATTTAATTCTGAAGAAACGTATTTTACTTCTCCTGACCTACTACTGGATGGCAGAATATGCATAGCATGGTATTCTAAACCTCTACAAGCACCAGAAAGACTATTACTGGGTAAGATTTGTTATATATGTAAATAGATATACAAACATACGCATAGAGAAGTGTGCATGGTACCAATTGTATTCAGTACCAAACCCTCCCCTCCTATCAATAAAGCCAGACTGCCAGCAACTGACCCAATTGTCAGAATTTGGACCAACTTGAACTGTCTGCTATTTCACTAAGGAGGTCTTCCAACAACTCTCACCAGAGGACTATGAAAAAACTTAACAGTTTTCCAGATTCTTATTTTGCTTTTGAGGGTCTTTGTTGGATATCGAGTCCTGCCATTTCCTGGTGTGGTGAAGTATTGATTGCAATAAATGAATTGAGCTTGGTGTTTGTGCTACATGATGTTGGTGGTCCACATTATTTGATGTTTTTCAGGTATCACGCGTATCTGTTGAATATCATTAAGTCTTGGGGTTCTATTTAAGCTGTCTGATGAGGGTCCATTTTATGTTTGGTCTCTGTTCTCTGTTGCTTGTTCGATCTTTTTGGGTATCAAGGTGGGTTGGATGTCAATGTTCTGTGTTCCTATGTTATAACCTTAATAGCCTCTGTGTTTAGGAACAGTTGGTGTTCGTTGTGGGGAAGATTGATGGTCTCATGCTGGTAAATGGGCGTAAACACAATGCTGATGATGTGGTGGCTACAGCACTGGCAGTTGAACCAATGAAGTTTGTCTACCGTGGAAGGTAAATATTTAGCACAGTTTTGCCTCCACCATACATGTACCAAGCCTTCACCAAAAACTATAAAATTGGGTTTACTGTTTTCCAAATCATCTTTTTCACAGCAGTCACATTAATATTGCATGCTCTGTAAGTTGGTTAATTACTTAATGGTCTCGGTGAAGGGTTATAATAGTTGAAAGTTGAAGTTACCCATGCATCCATTTGTTCTTGCATATCAGCTTGGTACTGAAACAACAAGGAGGATGTTCGGAAATATTTCTCTTTTTGCAACTTCCCCCCATAGACATCAATGTGACACCCTACTTTTTGCTAGTGTGCTGTATCTTTCCTGCTGTTTGGAGGCAAGTGCAGCTTTTTTGCTTCACTTTACTTACTTTGCTAAACTCATCTGTTTTGAGGGCACAATCAATCCCCATAGTGCTTGAGAACTCTGTTCTCAACAGTAAAATTCTCTTTTTATTTCACCTGCACAAATCGCCTTTTGTGAAGTGCAGTAGAGACCCTTAGTGTCTCTAACATTTGTTAACTTTGTGGTGACTTTCAAGATGCGTCCAGGATGGGTTGGTAGTAGCAGATACTTTTATGTTTGCTTTTTTTATAGTCTCGTGCAGTTTCGCATTTTATCGCTGAATGACATTTAGAGTCCTACATACTCTAAATTGATCATACATGGTAAGCCCTTTCCAAGAAAGCTCCAGCTTTCTTGGGCAAAGGGGTAGTCTGTGCATGGCTGTTTGGACTCAGTCCACATTCGTGCCACAGTGAGAACTGCAGGGCAGATGCAGTGGCCGGAGGCTGTCCAGGATTGGACAGCCCCAGACAAGTTTGACCAGATGCTTTCCATTGGTGGGCTGGGGGTAACTCATCGAGTGAATAAAGAAATGGAACCAGCTAAGTAACCAACTGTTTGAGAACTAATAGGCTGAAAATGAAGGTGTTACCAAACATTGTTACTTAGTAAATATTCTGTCAGTTCAAATAAGTACTTGAGGATATACCACACAGTATACAAATACACAGTACATTATACAAATAGTAATGGTCTTTGAGGACTCTCCTAATCATCATACTTAATGTGGGCACACTGTCTATCTACTGACAGACACACCTGATATAGTGACTGGGGAGAATGGAACCAGAGAGTCTGACAGCGTTATAAAACTAAACAAAACAAAACATGTTGCCTGCACAACATATAGTTCATTGTCCTACTTGAAACAGCCCACTCCTATTTAATATGGTAAGTCCCCTACTTGGTGGAGTTATAGACGCATAACATAAAGACAAAGGGTTGGAAGAAAAGGGATCCTGGCATTTTTACACATAGGAACAATGTCATACAGACCCCTATTTGTATTTATTGAATTTTATATAGCACGTTAAGCCAAAGCGCTTTACATGAAACAGGAAAAACATTACATTATAAGCAAGTTAATACAAATCATGAATCAAGTAACAGAGAACAATATACGGAACAATTTACCATGAGACCGTCAGAATAAACATGTGTAGGACAGGACATTTGTCAGAAAACAGTAGAGAACCGTCAGGTTGGAGATTGGAGTAAATGGGATTTTAGAGAAGTGCGGAAAGAGGAGTATGAGGTGATGGAGCGGATAGGGAGAGGGAGACAGTTTCAGTGAAGTGGAGCAAGAAGCTGAAGGAACGGAAACTGGATGGTGCACAAGGTGCGGGTGGAACAGTGAGTAGGAAGTGATCAGCAGAACAGAGTGTGCGAGAGGGAGAGTAGAAAGAGAGGAGGGAGGAAAGATAGGTTGGGGCAAGGCCATATAGAGATTTGAAGACAAGACAGCGGAAGTTGAATTTGAGTTGGGAATGAAAGGAGAGCCAGCTCAGCGAGGCGAGTGAAGAAGAGATGGAATCGTGAAGAGAGAGAAGACAGAGAGAACGGATGGAAGAATGGTAGATGGATTTAAGGTATCACTACATAATATACCCAACAAAAATATCGCCGTAGATATGGCCGATTGGTTCGCCATAGGCGATATTTTTGTTGGGGATATTATTTGGGAGCGGGGGTTGCAGGGGTGTCCCCCGCACATTAAAAAATGATGCAGGGGTGTCTACCACAGGGTCTATTTGTGAATTTTGCCACAAAAATAGGTTGATATTTTTGCATCGTGATATTTTTGCGGCGGAATTAACACATGGAACCGGATTTAAGGGGGGGCTAGATGTGAGAAAGGGAGGCTGAAGAGGAGAGCTGAGCAGTAGAAGAGTCTAGAGAAGATTAAAGAGGATATTAGGAGTTTAGTTGCATGAAAGGTAAGGAAGGGTCGGATTTTGGGAATGTTATAAAGATGGAAGCGACAGGAACGGGAGGTAAGAGAGATGTGATGAGTAAAGGAGAGGTTAGAGTCGAAGTGGAGACCGAGATTGCGGGCGAAGGGGGAGATGGGGAGCTGGGAGGGAGGAAAGAGAATGGAGGGAGGTGGAGAGGGGGAGGGAGGTTGTTAGCAGGAAAGAATAAGACTTCGGTTTTGTCAGTGTTCAGGATTAGAAAATGGGAGGACATCCAGGATTTGATAGCGGTGAGGCAGGATGAGATTTTAAGTTCTGGGGTGAAGGAAGAGAAGGAGAGGAAAAGCTGGGTGTTGTCAGCATAGAAGTGGTGAGATACACTAGAGGAAGAGATGATTGAAGCTAGAAAGGAGGTATAGATTGAGAAGAGAAAAGGGCCGAGCACGGATCCTTGGGGGACACCGTAGTTGAGGGAGTAGGAAGGGGAGATGCTGCCGCCCCAGGAAACTGCAATGGTGCAATTGGATAGATATGAGGTGAAGAAGTTGAGGACGTAGCCTCTGAAGCCAAAGGAAGAGAGAGAGTCAAGAAGTAGAGGGTGATCTACAGTGTCAAAGGCAGCTGAGAGGTCAGGAAGAATGAGAATAGATTCATGTTTAGAGTAGCGGGCAGTGAGGAGGGAGTTAAGAACAGAGGTGAGAGCGGTTTCAGTGGCGTGGTTGGGGCGAAATCCTGATTGAGTAGGTGGGAGGAGAGAGAGGTTGGAGACGAAGGCTGAGAGTTGTGAGTAGACAAGGCGTTTAGATAGGAAGGGTAAGAGAGAGATGGGGCGAAAGTTGGAAGCCAGGAGGGGGGTGTCTGAGGGCTTTTTCAGGATTGGGATGATAGTAGCATGCTTGAAGGCACAGGGAAAGGTAGCGGTAGTAAGACAAATGTTGAAAAGGGAAGTAAGGTAAGCTATGAGGAGAGGATAGACTTTAGGGATGAGAGGTGGGTAGGGGGTCAGAGGGAGCAGCAGTTGGGTGAGTGAGAGACTGGTGTGAAGTTAGAAATGGTGGTGGTTGGGGTAGTGGGAGATGGAGAAGAGGGAGAGTAAGAGGAGGATTGCAAAATGTCTTGACGTAGAGTGTGTACCTTAGAGGAGAAGATCAGAAGCTGAAAGAGGAGAGGCAATAGAATGATCAGGGGTAGGTCAAGGTTTTAAAGATTCGGCTGGGGTGAGAGGATTGAGTTTGGAGGAGGTCTGAGAAGTAGGTTTGTTTAGCCGAGTTGATGCAGTTGTCATAGAGGGTGTGATAGGAGAAGAAGGTGGCTTGCTTGGTTGGGGAGCAGTGTTTGAGCCAGCGTCGTTCAAGGCGTCGGAGGAGGCGGCGCATGAAAGATGTGGAGAGCCAAGGTTGGGCGGGTTTGCTGGAAGGGCGGAAGGAGGTGAGCGGGTAGAGTTGGTCAAGACTGGAGGTGAGGGAAGAAGATAGAGTGGTTGAGGCCTTGTTAGCCGAGAGGGAAGAGAAGTGAGTAAGAGAGGGGGGAGGGAGATGGTGCAGGAGTCGTAGAAATGAGAGGAATTAAAGTTACGCAGGTCTCGCCGGGAGAAAGAGATGGAGATGGAGATGGAGGGGGAGGAGAAGAAGGGGGAGTGAGGGAGACCGAGAGTAAAGAGTGGTCCGATAGTTAGGGAGGTCAGATACAGAGGAGGCAGTGAAAGAAGAGACAAATATGAGGTCGAGAGTAGAGCTGGAAGAGTGATTGGGTGGGGTAGGGAGAGGGGTAAGAAGGTAAGAGTCAAGTATTGATAGTAGGGGGGAGGTTAGGTGAGTGGTGGAGAGATGGGGGTTAAAGTCACAGAGTAAGATTAGGGGTGTGGGACTGGGGGAGACGAGGCCAAGGAGGTGGTCAATGTCGTAGAAGGATCCAAGAGGGCCAGGTGGACGGTAAATGATGAGAAAAGATATGGCATGCAGGTAGGTAAAGATTTAATACATATATTCAAAGGTGGGGGAAGACTGGAAGAGGTGTAGGACAGGGGGTTGATAGGCACTTGGGGTGAAAGAGGAGCCTAATGCTGCCTCCACGGCCAGTGGAACGGGGGACATGGGCGACTGAAGAGGAGGAGGAAGTGAGAGAGTAAATATACCAACATTCCACATTGATTCTAATTCAAATGCACACATCAACTAGACTGGGTTAGAGGGTGGAAGACAATTATGAAAAACAGCCAAGGGCCTCCCAAAAAGCCTGATACATTTTAGAGACTGTTACTATTGAAGTTCACTGCTGGGAAAAATAGTTTGTCACCAAAATTAGATCCAGTGTACATCTACATTCTCAGTTAAAGAAGTAGAGAGCATGACTTTAAAAAATGCATCTAAAATCTCAGGCAATCGCTAAACATCTATCTCTTGACCTAAACCCCGTGCCGGAGTGCAGTAAAATGGCACTGAGGCAGGAAAGTGTCGCATCAGGAGAGTTCAAGATGAGTAGAAAGTTCCATATAGTTAAACGGGACAAAGTTCGTAGGCCAGTCACTGTGTAGGGAAATAAAGTTAAATATCTGTTTTACCCCACAAGTGCTGATTCAGTGGCAAACAACCCCAGCGGAGGACATAGGAGAACCCCATGAAGAGAACCAGAAGCCCTAGGAGGGGATGCAATAAACCAGGAAACACCCCCAGTGTTATCCAATGGGAAATGCGGTAAAAGGCTTGATTCTACAAAGTCTCGACCTCGAACCAGAGGACCCAAGAGAGTGAGTATCAAAAATAAGTACACGTTCGAGGATCCAGAGCGAAGTACTCTGCAATGGTTTCAAGAAAAACCGCTCCAGCAGCACGAAACAACCCTGTAAGTATAGGGCTTCTTTCTGGGTGTTGATTACAAGGATATGGTGCCCCGGGGCTGGCTTGAAATTTGAGCCAAAGAAGACCCCAACGACCAAAAGGAACAATAAAGGATTTTCACATGACAGAGCGTCTCAAGCCAGCGGCAACAATTCCGGCACGAAAGACGAGGATACCCAACAAAGTTGATCCCAGCGACTTGGTGGACAATCTGGGAGTGTTACTTCCCCAAAACATGATCCCACAATAGATACGATGGTGGAGACAACCCAGGATGAAGCAGGGTATTGGTTACCCACTATCCTTCCAGGCGACTGCAGCGTCCTGCACCAAGGCAAGAGACCCTACATCATGGGAATCGGCAGCAAATTGGCCTGGGAACAGTTTCAGCACAGTAGGCCTGACTCAACATCGAAGTGAAGTCTGTAGCCTGGGCTTCTAGCAGCATGAAACCCCAGCCAGGGTGTGGCTAAGCCTCTTCACCCAGAACGGGGGGACCTAAAAATACAGTCATGGCGGGAAGTCCTCCAGCTGGTCAGTAAACTTGCTACTTCCGAACATCCAGCGACAAGAGAGATAACTGCAATTAGGTTTACCCATAGATACCACTACTCTGAGAGACTGGCAAAAACCAGCCCACCAATCGCAAGAGGGTGCTAGAGGCAAAGGTCTCAGGTGGCCAAACAATGTGGTTGGTCCTGAAGACTGACGCTCAGCCCAGGAAAAACCCCCACAGGCTATGTGAGGTAGAGCCCAGGGACTTCTTTTGGTCTAAACCAGTAAAAAATATCGATGCTCCCATGTGGGCTCACAAAGACCCCTCCCCCACCCCCCACGTGTGCAGAACGGCCATTTTAAGCCTTCTCATGGCTCCCCAGAAAAAAGGAAGTCGTAAAATACAAACTGGCAGAGAGCAGGACTTTCAAAAATTACTTAGTACCCTAATGGCTACCCAAAAGGTACATTGGGCTACCAATAAAGTCCAATGGCTTACCACCCCTTGTGAAGCTAAAACTGCCATCAGTCCATTACCTAAAACCAATATAGGGTTCTTAAATCACACTAGGGCATAAATGGTGTGCTTACAAAGGACTAGTGCATCTGGGAGCCTTATGTGGGCAACTATTAGGAATTATTTTTCGGTTTGCTGATTTTCCCTCCGTTACATCATTGGACCCCCCTCCTCACTTGTTGCTATGGCTGGCACCCTAACCTAACTTGGAGTTAACTAAAGTCTTTTTGCTTTACTTTTTGTGCTTTACTCATCTTTTTTGGGGGCACTGGTCAGTCCTTATGTTTCCAAGTGCAGGGGGGGCCGTGTCCCCTTTTGCAAGATTTTTTTGTTTTTGTTGTGTAGCATACATCTCCGTACAGTATGTGCTTCAGGGGATACTTTGTACCATTTTTCTTGTTTATTTTGTAACCTTTGTTACTTTGATGTGTACTGAACAGTCTGGTGGCAGCAGATCTCTTTGTACCGTGTGTTTAATTTTTGTATCACATTAAATTTCTTTATGTACTGCATAAAGCTCTCTAGTGTACCATATACTTAAAATAACCGTGTTTTTCGCTCTGCACGTCGGCTGTATTGTCCTTTGGCCTTCTGCATTCTCAGGTCAGGAAATGCCATATATGTTCAGCCCTTTCCCAGGCTTAGACTTCATTTTTGAGCCAAATGACAGTAAGACTGGGGGCTGGGTCCTTCCCAGACGTGAGACTGGGGCCTGTCTTGTCTGATCCACATTACAGCCAGAGATGTCTGAAGAAGGGCAGATATGTGGCGAGACGGTACAGGAGGCTGTCCCTGATTATCCAGTCCTTGCCAGTTTGAATGATGTACATGCATAATGTTGATGAACTGGGGCAGTCCTTGGCTCGAATTTGGTATAAAAGAAGTCTTGCAGCTGTTTCTGAGTAAGTCGTTGCCGCCAAGGTTCCGAAAAAGACGGGCAACCTGCCGAAGACCTGAAGACTGCTACTGAAATCGACCATCGGTTCCTCCCGCCAAGTCCTGGTGAAGTCCTGCCTGTCTGCAACGATCCACAGTAGACTCTAGTTGGTGCTTCAACTCTTGGGCAGTGTGACAAATTCATCCCTTCTCCCCAAGGGGGAGCCCTCCTGTGAGGCTACGGAGGTGAGCCCGTTCTGCAACACCCTCCTTAGGGGTTAAGGCAAGTGGGACCTCACCGGGAGGGACTCCCCCTTTGGGTACAAGGACTCTCGTTCCTGTGAGGAACTCCCTGATAGTCTCCAAGTGATGGTTTATATGGACTTATTCAATAAACCAAACTGTTATCAAACTCATGAAGATAACATGATGTTATATTATGAACGACAAGAAATTGAAGATATCCCTTTAAAATAAAGTCCCCAATGGACTGCAACGAGGAGGATGAAAAGGGGTGCAAGACCAACAAGAGATCGAGAGAAGGTCGAGAGTGGAGTAAAGGCAGAGAGCACAGAAGCGGCCAAGAGGGAGTAGTGACCTGAGAGACGCATGGAAAATTCCCTGTGCGAAACGGAAGCAGGTGGGACTCTGAGAGAACTCAGAGCTGACATGTAGCTGAGACGCTCTAGCGCGGAACCAGAAACGCTGAGCAACCACGTGCAAGAGCGGAAGAAAGCCATGCAAGAGGGAGGAGAAAGAGTGGTGGTTGCGTGACCACAGAATCAGAGTGGTGGCCAGTCTGCCCGTGCAACATCGCCGACACCAGGCAGGGGAGAAAGCAGCTCCCTCCAAGTCACTATCCCTGTGACGTCTCAAAGACGAGAACGGCACATCCAAGAAGGAGATGCTGTGGAAAGCAAGCCGCGGAGCAGCAATGAGAAGGAAAGAGAATACAAGGGCCTGCAGGTACAGCTGACGTTGCCCTGTGTGATGAATCCCCCGATGTCGTCACTTTTCCCCTAGCGGGAGCCTCTTCCCATAAGGCCAGGGAGGTGAGGCTGCTACCCGATAGTACCCCTCGGGGTGGCACTCAGCGGGGGTGGATGTCATGGGGAGGGAAGCCTCCAATGGGATTAGTGATGACATGGGGAGAACATGGTTCCGTTAGCCCACCTAACCCCAACTCACCTTCCTACCACCCTTCCACCAACACTTTCCCTAGTGTTCCTATATGTTTTTGCCCTGCCACCAATATAGGAAGTACTGGGATGTAGGGACATTATTCCTTTGAGTACTTAAATTAGGGAGAGACCAATTGACTCCCCGAAAGACCTCAAGATCAGTATTGGGAGGTAGAAGTGCAGAAGTATATGAGAACGTGAATGAACAGTCTAGCTTCTCTCGAAAACTGATAGGGCAGAGCCCATTCAAAACCTAAGAGGGAAACCAGGAAGGGAAGAGAAACCCTCCCTGGAGGAACCACTAGACTGCAAGTAGACCAGAGCAGAGAACAGGAGAAGTTGTTAATGGGGACGCTGCCCTGCAGGTGGAGCTGTCCCTATCCGGTCCGCCATGGACAGACTGACCGGAGCCGTGGAGAAGCAGGCGCCCAGGCACAAGGAGCAGCTGGAATGCACGGTCCACAGGAGACGCGCAGCCTGCGAGGATTCAAACATTGCAGAGTTGCTGCAGCACACCAGAAAACAGTAGGGGTCGCGAGATGCCCGGAAGGACACAGAGCAGAGCCACGACTGACCGAAGAACACCGGCAAGCCCTTTTCAGATACATGGGTTGCCAGTAAGGTTGGTGGGCCTCCATAAGGGCTGACAAGCATTCAAACATGGTTCAGGGACCTGCACCCTTTTATGAAGAGTAACTCAAGTAATCTTCATAGTCACAGTACCTGGCAGGACAGTGAACCAGGATTACTGCACACATATAGGTGGAATAACGGGTCTGGGTCCCACCCCCATAAGACTGGGAGCTCATGTGAAGTGTGAACCTTTGAAGTGAAAAGCAAGCCAGGGGAAGGGGGGGGGGGCATTCCTGCTGGCAGCGCAAACTGCATGCTAAAGTGTAAGAAGGGCTGCGGGAAGGGAGTCTTTCCAACCTGGCCTTGTGAACTGTGAAGCCTAGGCACTTCAGGAGACGGAAGCAATAACTCCTGGTGGTTTTCCCGAAGATTGTGTATCATGAAGGCAATCAGAAAGAAGGCCCGGGGAAGGGAGTGATTCCCCTGGCGCTGTGAGAACATTATTGAGAATAAAATACCTGAAGATGGAAGGCATTCTCCAGGACCCCAAATAGTGAAGATTCTGAACCGTGAAGCCAAACAGAAGAAGACCCGAGGAAGGGAGTAATTCCCCTGGCATGGTGGAGACATTGAAAACCAAATACCTGGAGAAGGGAGGCATTCTCCAGGAACCCACTAGTGAAACAAAACTATGGTCAATAAGGAATAATGTTTGAGTTGGAACTTCTTCTTTTGAATTGGAACTGAAACCTCACAACACCAGAAGCTTGAACTTTGTTTGTTTTCCACAGAAAGGAACTGAGACCTGGAGAAGGGAGTCATTCTCACAGGCGAAATTCCACCTACAATTGGAACTGTGGCTCATTGTACTGAAGAAGTGAGTCCTTCTGCATGTGATCTACTGAAAGGAGTAACTGAAGTGAGAAGAAACGTGTGACAAAACACGAGCACCAGAAGAAGGGAGTCTTTCTCCTGGTCTTTAGTTATAAAAGTGGTAGGGTCAGATAGCATAGATTGGAACAGAGGACGGATTTGTTTTTGGACATTCATCCTGACTGACGAGGACCTTAGTGAGAAAGATAGACGGGGAACACCCCATAGTTATTAGAAGGGAAATGACGTATTTTCCTTTAACTAAGCTTCACAGTAAGAATACGCCTTTACCGCATCCATGTCCTTCTGATCCTCTACAGCGCGAAGAACTTGTCTTCAGAAGTGTCCCAGAACAATCCTGTCGGCTGACCAACTTCATGCAAGTCATCTCTGCTGCACCGGTGCCCGTTATGAGTTATTACTTGCCATTACACAGGGCATCCGATTTTGTCACAAGACCAGCCCCCCTACAGGTGCTGCTCTCTAGTTTTGTCACTACAATTGTCGCCTGCTGCCCACTGATCTGTGATATTAGCTGCTGCCTGTCTCATGTCGTGTTTCCGGGCCTGCTGTGACTGCTGTTCAGAGGATACTTGGGCTGTCCTGCTTTAAGTCATCTGGAACAGTCTCATCGGAACGAGGAAGCACTGTCTAGCCAGATCCAATCCCGAAGCTGCAAACGCTGAACTCCAGAACCTGGACCAACAACAGAAGTGCTCCTAGCAATTTGTAGGACCCCTAGCGGTGGTCCCTCTGAGAATCTGAATATGGATAGGAGCTCCCAAGGAACCCCAACCCCATGCACGGTCATGATAGGTCGGGTTCTGGCCAAGGATCCTCCAGGCTAATCCCTAGTGTGTGGGGCTTTAATGGAGGGGGCGGCTCCCCGAAACAATTTCTTTTTTTATTTAAGTTTATTAAGATTTACAAAACAAGGAAAATGACATTGCAACACATTATTAGGAACTTGTCAAATTGGTATACATACAAGCAAGGATTATTCCCCAACAGCTTCTGCATGTGGCATTTAAAATGATTTCCTCCCTCCCACCCCCACCCTCCCTCCGCCCCCCGGGACCAGTGCATCTACTTTCACTCAAAAATGTACATACTTCTGAAGGTTGTGATTGATGCACGGCAGTAGTTCTTCCAGAAACAACAATGGGCTTGGTTGCCTCCTTAGGTCCTTTTCTGTGACATATTAAAAGTCTCTTTGGATAGTATATTTAGCGTTCTTTCATTAGTTGCTCTTCTCCCTTTCGGTCAACATATAGTCTAAGGCATATATTTAGACACAAAGTCCCCACAAAGCAGATCACAATGCATGGACTTGGCATGTAGGGTCGCAGTGATTCTTTTCCATTAAACATATGTTCGAGGCAACATTGACCCATTCACTCTTGCTTGGAAAATTCTGAGATTTCCATTTCATTACTAAGGCGTTCCGTGCCGCTAGCAAAAGGGGGGCTGCCAGACCCTTGATCCCTCTCCGTTCCTCTTCACAACTCTCATACCCAAATAGTATTAGGAAGGGGTTGTTGGGGAGAATTCTCATTTATGGCTAATTTCCCTTACCTAGTGAGTCCCTCAGCATCTTTGCTGGATTGCAGGGGTTTATTTTTTCACCTGGTAAGAGTGTGAACCTTTTTCCCACTCTTACATGTGTTTTGCCATGTGTACTTCTACTTTTTGTGTGATCTTGGGCTCTGGAGCCACAACATTCCATGAGCCGAACTTCTTGTGTGTGTTACACAGCACCTTCAGTGCAGTGACACAGGGTTGTCTCTAAGACTTCCCACTGATTCAATTTTTCTGGGGCTGACTACTGTCCCCCAGAAATAGGTAAAGTTGCCATTTACTTTATGTAGTCCTTTAACCTACAGACCCCGTACACCCCATCTTACTTGGAGTATTGGAAAGGGTCAACTCTGATCCATGTTTGTCTGTACCTCCTGGAGCCTTGTTTCGCTCCCTTAACACTAAGACTTGGCTGGTGGCAGTGGTACCTACCCTAACTTTTCTACCACAATTATAGTATATAAACGTTGTACTGTTTTAGGCTATTGTGTTAGCCTGAAACCTAAACCCGCTTGACCAAATATATTTTATTTTGGCTCCGGTCGAGCTTAGTCGCCATTTCTTTGTGTTAACATCCTTCTTGTGTTTTACTTTGCGCAGCAAACCAGGTTTGCCTTCTTTGTTCGCCGTCCTTTGGCGGGCTTCTGCGAAGAAGCCCTCCTTTGGCGTCTGGGTGTCTAGGTGGGCTGAATGTGAGGGAGGGGTTTAGTAACCCCCTGCACAGGGTCTCCTTGGAGACCCAAGTCACACTTTGTATCCATTGCCTGAGGTGGTTGTCAGGGCTGGACAACCCCCCCTGCTGTGTGATTGACAGCCAGGCTTTGTGAATGGGGCATTTTGGCATAAAAGGCAGGACTCTTGGGCTGGAAGTCAGTCGCCACTGGAACTACAAGAACTGAAGAGAAGCGGAGAAGAAGGCGGCTGCTTCAACTCCCGAGTCCCGGTGAAGCCCTGCTGCAGTTCTGAGCTATCTACCCTTCAACGACAGAGAAGATCCAGTCCGGAGTCTTCTTCCCTTGAGCCTGGTGGGATCAACCAGCACACCTTTCTACAGCCAGAGAATCCTCTCCTGGGTTGAAATCGCTGCACAAAGCTGTAGTGGTCCAGATAGCCATCAGAAGAGCCCTCCCCTCTTTTAAAGGAGCGCACCTTTTATTCACCATCGCTTTGCTGCTGCTGGCCTCATCCCTGGGTAGTGCAGATCGCTCCAGATGTCCTCCTTCTTGTCCCCATGACTGAAGCTTCAGGAACCGTGAGTCTGCAGGAACTACCAGGAACAACTGCCGTGGCACCAGCTTTCTTCATTCGAATAAGGTACTGTGTCCATTTGGTCGTTCTCTCCGTCCGACCTTGAGGAATCGGGGTGAACCCTTTTCCTTATCGAAGGCTTGTCCTTTCTTCCTTCCCTCTTATAACTTTTGCCTCCCTTTGACAATATCCAAGTACTCCTGGCAACGTTAATCTCGAACTGTTCTAATCGTGTGATCCTCGACAACAGAGCCCTGCTCCATCTGACACTGGCGCAGGCCTATTGACTGTATCTGTCTCTTAGAACACGTCCCCTGATTCGTGTGCCTTGACAAAAGTATTGCCTATGATTTTTATCCCATATTCTTAGGTTTTCATTCAATGTGCTAAATGTGTTTTGACTACGGTTACAGTTCTTCCCTCGGGTACGCTTTTCTTTCGTAAAACCGAACTGTCATTACTGTCAAAAAGTGAGCGCTGCTTAACCCCAGGTAACGTCTTTTGTTTCACAACACCGGTAGGTCAAATCCCAATGTACTTACCTTGAATTGACCTGAACCAAAGGAATTGGTTGTGTGTTATATTTAGAGTGTGGTTGTGTTAAATAGAAGTGAAGTGTTTTGTGAACAGATGGTTTAACAATAAATGTACTTATATTTTTTAACCAGAAACCTTGAGTCAGTGTTTGAGTCGCAGTGATTGTAGTCCTTTGTGTAATCCCTATTGTTAGGGAGAATAATCTGTAAAGGCTAATTTCCCAAACCTAGTGAGTCCCCCAGCAGCTTTGCTGGATTTTTGGGGTTTCTTTCTTTCTCCTGCTAAGAGTGAGACTCTTTTACTCCCACTCTTAGACATGATTTGAGGTGTTCCTTTGTCTTTCCATGTGTGTTATGGGCTATGGGGTCTTTTACTCCATAGGGTTTCATGTGTTTTTGATGTGGGTTACACAGCACCCTCTGTGCCATAACCCAGGGGTGTTGTAGCGACCCCCAAACATAGACTCCATACCCTGGGACTGACTACTGTCTCACAGGGCATGTAAAGTCACCATTGGCTTTACTAGTCTCAAAATATGAACAGAAACCAGTACAAACCATCATATTGTGGACATACTGGTCGGGGCAATTCGATTGCCCCGGGGTCTGTTGTTCGAGGGGGAACATCTCCGTCCCCCCCTGATCGATTTTTGGCTGGTGGCGTCGGATACTACTTTTTATATTCGACCGCAAATATTTTCCTAAGGGATTTTCCCATTGTTCGAGGCTACCAACTTTAATTATTTAATTCCTATAGCCTCGAACATACCGCCGGTTTATTTTTTAATATTCATTCACTGGTTGGTATTTTTTGCCAGAACTCGATTCTAAAATGGCGTTTGTGTTCTCTTCTGTGACTGCAACCCGAGTTGAGCCCTTTGTTCCACTTTTTGGCGGGCATCTCCACAGAAGCCTCCAAAAGTGGTGCCACTCTGTCTGGGTACCACAGAGGGTGTGGGAGGGGGTTTAGGCACCCTGGACTGAGTTGCCTTGGCAACTCAAGTCGCACTCTTGTGTGATTGGCCCAAGTGGTGAGCCGGCCGGCTCACCACTTAGCATGTTTGATTGACAGCTAGGCTGAATGAATGGGGGTTTGCTGCATAAAAGCAGGGATTTGGGGACTGGAACTTCAGAAGTCGCCACAGGACATAAGAATCCGAGGAGGGAGAAGCTGAGCCGACCTGCAACGATGACGCCACCGGTGGAGCTCTGCTGAACCGTCTCACCACTTTTCCCGACGACAGAGGAGATCTCCAGTCCGGAGAGTCTTCTTCCTTTGACTGGTGGGGATAACCAGTTTTGCCTTCTTTTCGCCTTCCTGGAGCATCTCGTGGCCGTCTTGCCCGTGCCAAGCACCCCGGCAACCGGAATACCACGGTTTACCACTACCGTGAATAGAAGGGTAGTACCTTTTAACCGGAGAACTCCGCAGCTGGTTTCTTACCTGGCAGTGCAACGACCTTCATCTTTCCTCCACGTCGAGACCTCCTGTTCCTCTGGACGAAACACTGACAGATCGTTCGGGGTGACAGTAAAGCCTCGACTTTCTAACCTGGGATGGCCTGGGACAACCTAGCTAACTTTTCCTGACTTTAATTTCATTCTTTGTGTGAAAACTATCTACAAGACTCTTTGGGCATAACCCCACTGTGTGATCCTGGACACATTTCGCTTGATCTCTCTAAGAGTGGGCATGGCATTTGAACTTCCTTGCTCTCCAGTAGACTTTGCCTAACCTGCCTCCCTGTGGTTCTTTGAAAAGTATTGAAATTTGTGTGCTTCCATAACTCTGCCTTTTTCCCTCCCTTTTTAATAACTTATTAGAGTGCCATCTTATGTTAAGCGCTCACCTCTGTCTGAAAATAAGTGGCGTTTCTCATTAAGACTTGTCTAATAAGCAATTAGGGTTGTATATATATAATAGTGACTGTGTGCTGAATTTACTTACCTCTTTGTGCTAGTGTAATTTACAAGTGTGTCTTTAAATGAATAATTATATACTTTTACACCAAAGCTCTGGTCAGTGTTTGCTTGTGCTACTGTATCTCTGTACCTATTGTGTATACTCTATATACTCCCTAACTCATCTTGAGAGACGTCTGACTGCTCAGCCACAGCTACCAGGTAAATCTGGGTGGTACAGACTGCTACCAATTGGGTTTACTGCCAACCGCCTGTAGTCCTAAATCTTTTGCAGTGGTCCCTAAGGGAACTGCACAGGTTTCTGCCTAACACCTATTACTGCTCATTTGTTCTTGAGATAAGTCTGGCTGCTCCGATACTGCTACCACTATAACTGTGTAGTACAGGCTTGTACCAAAGGTGTAATTGTACTACCACTTGTGGACTTAATTGTCCGTAGTGTTCCCTAAGGGTACTGCAGAGGATTCTGCCTAACAGGGGTCTGATGTTCACTGAATCCCATCGAGATCTTTGATCCACCCCAGGACCTTGTCCCAATAAACTCTGATCCGGGGGCAACCCTACCACATGTGCCAGTAGTTTGCATTTTCGAAGGGATTGTGTCCTCCGACATATTCCTCATCTTAGATATCTCCTTCCAGCTCTGCTGGCCTCGGAAAATTTTTTCTCTCTGTAGAGGGCGCTGCGCGTCGACGTCCTCCGAGTCGATGTCCCTCGACAGCCGCCGTATCGACGTCGACGTCATCCTGCCTATAAAGGCCGCGCGCAGCGTCCGTTGCTCAGTTTGTTTTTCCGCGCTTACTCAGTGCCTCGGAATACCGTTGCTCAGTTCTTGTCAGATTAATCCTATTTACCTCGAGTCATTCGATCCGTACTCGATGGCTTCCTCGTCGGAACCAACACCTCCTCGATCCGGCTTCAAAAAATGCCGAGATTGTGGGAAAAAGATGTCGCTGACTGACCCTCACAGAGTTTGTCTGTGGTGTTTGGGAGCTGAACACCATTGTTCGGAATGCGAGGACTGTATGTCCATGACAGCTAAGGCCCTGAAGGATGGTAGGGGGAAGCTGGAGAAAGGTAAGACTTTTAAAGCTTCTTCTTCGTCGACGAAGTCGAGACACTAGGCTCCTCGTCACCATTCGCGCTCCAGGTCTCGGAGTGGGTCTCATCACTCCTCGAGATCGAAGCACTCGAAGAGAAGACGTCGAAGATCCCCTTCTCCGTCTTCCTCTTCCTCTGTTTCGCCAAAAAGAATCCCTTGCCCCACGAAACATAGTTCCTGGGCTGAATGGGAGGAATTCCGCAAAAATATGATGAGCGTCTTCGAGAAAGCGGCCTCGACCCCCTCGAAGACTGCCGAGAGCGATGCTCTGGTCGAAAGACCCGAAGGTCAAAAACGCCGCGAGTCGCAGTACCCGGCGAAGGAAACCTCTCGAGCGCGTCTCGAACCCTCGAGTAGCACTATGACCTCCAAACCTTCCTCGAAGGTTCCGTCGACGAGGGTTCCGTCGACGCCGAGGTCGATGTCTTCGACGCCGTTGTCGGAGGGCCCTTCGACACACGGGTCTGTCGACTCGACGCCAGCTTCGACACCGGCGTCGACGCCAAGAAAAGTCATGGTTACGACACACCCAGTGACTATCCCCAGGTCCTCGACATCGATGGCTTTGAGATTGTCGAGTAGAATTCCAATTCTGTCGAGGTCTTCGAGGCCTCCGCCTTTGTTTTCGACGCCACGCTCGAAGCCTTCGGCGTCGACGACATCGACGCTTTCGAGGCCGATAATGACAAGTTCGGCACCCTCTGCCTTGGAAATGGGATTTACTCCCTTTATGAGTTCAGAACAATTGAGAACTATGTCCTCAATTTTGGAAGAGGGTGAATTGTCTGAACAGGAAGACACATTTGAGTTGCAGGGACCTGTAACCCCAATTAGAGAGGAATTTTCCTCTGAAGAACGCAGGTTAAAGGATCTTCATGATTCCTTACATGAGGCAAGTGGGTTAGACACTTCCCCTGAGGTGGAGTTTGCTAGGCCAGACCCGGGGGAGCATGCTGAAACCCCCTATAGAGCCTTAATGGCCAGGATTACAGAGTTTATGGGGTGGTCTGCACCTTCACAATCTTTCCAACAAGATGACCTCACGGATATTCTTGACAAAGGCCCACAGGAGGATCCTGTGGTGCCTTTTCATAAAGCTCTTCAGAGGAAGATCATGACAAACTGGGAAACCCCAGATGTCGTTCCAGCAGTAAATAAAAAACTGTCTACAAAGTACAGGGTATCTTCTACAGACCCGGAGTTTTTGTCTAAACACCCATCCCCAGAGAGCCTGGTGGTACAGGCAGCATCCTCTACCGATGTCAAGACGGCTTATCCTACCGTCCCACAGGACAGGGACGATAAGAAATATGATGCTATGGCAAAGAAAGTCTTTTCAGCATGTAGCATGGCGTTCAAATCTGTTAATGCTACTTGCACCCTTGCTAGGCTCAGCCATACACTTTGGAAGTGTGCTTCTACAGCGGCTGACTGCATCCCGGAGGGAGAAGAAAGGGATGCGTTCCTGAATATTATACAGGACGGCAAAGACGCTATGTGCGAATCCCTCCAGACGGGCATTGATTCGGCTGACAGTATCAGCAGAGCAATGGCGGCAAGTACATCAACCAGGAGATTCGCTTGGTTGAGAAAGTCTGGTTTTGCCCCAGATGTGCAAGCCAGGCTCTTGAACATGCCATTCGATGGCTCTTCTTTGTTCGGGAAAAAGGCGGATGACAGTTTAGAGAAACTGCAAACTTCAAAAGCAGCAGCTAAATCCCTAGGAGCTGCAATCCGTCAGACTCCTTTTCGTCCCACAGGAACCTCTGCGAGGGGCAAGTCCTTTCGCTTCTACTCCGCATTCGGAAGAGGTAGAGGACGTCCGGCTCAAAGGGGACAAAGAAGAACTACCCGAGGTGGACGGGGTAGATATTCAAAAGCCGCAGCAACAGCAGGTGCCTCTTTACCATCGGCATCTGCATCAGCCGCCCCAAAACCACTCTGAGGACTTCCCTCACAGGACACCTGTAGGAGGCAGGTTGACTCAACATCTGGCGGTATGGCAGGCTATCATGTCAGATGCTTGGGCATTGGAAACAGTTGCCCAAGGTTACTGTCTGCCTTTCCTACGTATACCTCAGAGTCATCCACCGGGGATCAGCTCTCAGAAATCTCCAGATCCGCTCCTCTTGCAGGAAATTTTGGACCTGCTAGAGAAAGGTGCCATAGAACCGGTACCTGTAGCGGAGAGGAACAAGGGCTGGTACTCCCCTTACTTTCTCATTCCAAAGAAAGACGGAGGACTGAGACCCATCTTGGACTTGCGAGAATTGAACAAATTCCTCAGAAAAGACAAATTCAAGATGGTCACTCTTTCTCAGATCCTCCAGGCCCTTCAGTTCCAGGACTGGTTGGTATCTCTGGACCTTCAGGACGCTTATTTCCATGTGCCTATCCATCTCAAACACAGGAAATACCTGAGGTTCGCAATTGGCAACTCTCACTATCAATTTCGAGTGCTGCCATTTGGGCTGACCTTCGCCCCGAGGGTCTTCACCAAGTTAATATCGGTAGTGGCTGCAAGTCTAAGGAGGGAAGGGATTCACGTCTACCCCTACCTGGACGATTGGTTGATCAGGACTGTTTCTTCGGAACAAGCTCAGATCCAGCTAAATCACGTGTGCCACTTCCTTCACAGGCTGGGCTTCTCCCTCAATTTAAAGAAGTCACAAATAATACCATCGCAGAGACTCCAATTCATAGGAGCAATCCTGGACACTTCCCTGGGAAAAGCCTCGCCACCAGAGGTGAGGGCTCAAGATATTCTACAGATGGTTACCAAGTTCCAACATGCCCAAAGTCTCCCAGCCTTCGACTTTTTGAGGTTGCTAGGCCTCATGGCATCCTGCATTTTCCTAGTGCCAGAGGCTCGCCTGAGAATGAGATCCCTCCAGTGGGCACTGAGGACTCAGTGGTCACAATTCTCAGGGAGGATGACAGATCTTCTTCAGGTTCCCGGCAGGGTGGCTCGAGACCTTCAGTGGTGGGCCTGTCAGGAGAACATTCTGAAAGGAGAACAGTTTTGGCAACCATGGCCGGAGATAACAGTTGTCACGGATGCCTCACTCACGGGGTGGGGAGCCCACGCCAACGACTTGACCATCAGCGGTCATTGGTCTCCATCGGAGTCCAGACTACATATCAACCTGTTAGAGCTGAGAGCCATCAGACTTGCGCTGAAGGCGTTCCTGCCAGCTGTACAAGGGAAGAACGTCCTGATAATGACGGACAACACGGTGGCCATGCATTACCTCAACAAAAGAGGAGACGTAGGATCACTACCCCTGTGCAGAGAGGCGATGCAGCACTGGTTTTGGGCAATCCAAGAAGGAATCTCTCTATCCGCAGTTCACCTAGCCGGAGAGAAGAACTTGACAGCGGACGCTCTGAGCAGGCAGAACACAGTCTCCCACGAGTGTGAGCTAGCTCAGGAAGTCCTTCAAGAGATCTTTGCCCTTTGGGGAACCCCTCAGGTAGATCTGTTCGCCACCAGCCTAAACAGGAAATGCGACCTGTTCTGCTCAAGGGAATTTCCCCCGAGAGGAGCTCTGGGAGACGTGTTCATAGTGGACTGGGAGTTTCCGCTTCTGTACGCTTTCCCACCGGTCCCTGTCATTCCTCAAATGATCAGGAGGTTGAGAAGATTCCGGCGAACCATGATCCTAATTGCCCCGGATTGGGCCAGGAGAACGTGGTACCCGGACCTTCTAGACTTGTCCATCTGCCCTCCGATTCGACTTCCACTCAGAGAGAACCTACTCTCACAGAAGGGAGGTCAGGTTCTCCATCCAGACATCAAAACCCTCAACCTTCACGCTTGGCTTCTGAAAGGCTGAGGTACAAGGATTGGGAGCTCCCTGATGATGTTATGGAGGTGTTGCTTTCGGCAAGGAGGCCAGCAACAAAGTCTTTATACCGCTGCCGTTGGAACAGATTTTGCAGCTGGTGTAGAGAACAGAATATCAACCCTTTTTCATGTGGTACACCAATGGTTTCGTCCTTCCTACTATATTTGGCAAATTCAGGCCTTCAAGTTGGCACCATTAAGGGCTATCTCGCAGCGCTATCCATCTTTAAGCGTACTGCGGAAGAACCATCCTATTTCAAATTACCCTTGGTAATACAGTTTCTAAAGGGGTTAACCAATGTTTATCCCCCAAGACCATTCCAAGTTCCCCTATGGGATTTAAACTTAGTACTAACTTTCCTGATGGGCACACCTTTCGAACCTCTCCATTCTTGTTCGTTAAGATTCCTTACCCTTAAAACTGTTTTATTAATAGCACTTACATCTGCTAGAAGGGTGAGCGAGTTACAAGCTCTTTCTTGTAAACCCCCTCACACAATATTTCACAAAGACAAAGTTGTCCTGCAAGTGAAGCCTAATTTCCTCCCAAAGGTGGTTTCTGAATTCCATATCACTCAGAAGATTACCCTACCATCTTTCTATCCTCCTCCTCACCCGGGGAAAGAGGAAGAGAGGTTACACAGGCTAGACCCTAGGAGGGCTTTAAGTTTTTACATCAGTAGACTAGCCAGGATAAGACAGGCAGACCAGCTGTTTGTAGGTTACGCAGGTCACAAGCTGGGGTTACCAATAACTAAGTAGACCATTTCCAGATGGATCATTCTAGCCATTCTGGAATGTTATAAACTGGCAGGGAAAGTGCCCCCTCAAATCCTTAGGGCTCATTCGACCAGAGGTATTGCAGCTTCATCGGCCCTCAAAAGAGGCGTGCCGGTTAAAGACATCTGTGCGGCCGCTACATGGTCGTCTGTCCATATCTTTACACATTTTTACAATTTGGATTCCTCCTCCAGTCAAGAGACTAGGTTTGGAAGGGCTGTACTGCATTCTATTCATCAATAGAAGACAGCGTGAAGTCAGTACTCCCTCCTCCGATAATAGAATACTGCTATGGGAGCCTATCTAAGATGAGGAATACGTCGGAGGACACAATCCCTTCGAAGAACAAGTTACTTCTTACCTTGTAACGTTCTTTCGACGGGATGTTCCTCCGACGTATTCCTCATCGACCCTCCCATCCATCCCCGCAGTTCTACTTCCCTTGTTGTTGCAGCTTACGCTCCTTCAGGGTGATTAGTTTAGTCCAGAAAGTATTATTGTGGGCTACAAAACGGAACTGAGCAACGGACGCTGCGCGCTGCCTTTATAGGCAGGATGACGTCGACGTCGATACGGCGGCTGTCGAGGGACATCGACTCGGAGGACGTCGACGCGCAGCGCCCTCTAGAGAGAGAAAACATTTTCCGAGGCCAGCAGAGCTGGAAGGAGATATCTAAGATCTAAGATGAGGAATACGTCGGAGGAACATCCTGTCGAAAGAACGTTACAAGGTAAGAAGTAACTTGTTCTTCTCTGCATTCACACCAACACAATGGGCTTGTTGACTGGAACATCTGGGAAAGCCTGTGCGGATCATATTGCCACCTGTGCAGTAATTTGATCACGTGGAGCTTATATTGACTGGATATCGAGACCTGGGAGGCTGCCCTGCACATTCTCCCCCACATGGCCACGTCGATTTCCTCCCTGAGGTCTCTCTCCCATATGTTCATGTGTACAGTGGATCCCCTCCCGGCTTCGATCAGTTCTCTATACATAGCAGATATCAAACCTTTGATTTCCGTTCTAGAGTTTAACAGCTTCTCAAAAGGGGGTGAGGTCCCTACTGATGCTATCTTTAAACTTATCCCTCGTCAGAATACCTTTGAGATGCAAGAACTGAAAGACAGACAGGGGGCCCAACCCCAAAGCCTCTTCGAGTTCCAAAATTGTGACGAAAGAGCCTTCTGTCCACAACTGGCCTACTCTCTCAAGCCCAGCTTCAAACCAGGATTGGAATCTCTCTAAGTTGGGGATGTCTTCTCTAATACCTGGGGCCCATTGGTCGCTCAGGGGGGACGGCCACGAGGTAATCTTTTGCATTTCACTCCTTTCCCTCCATATGTCCCACATAGTCTCCAGTATCGGGTGATCCCTTAGTCTCGGTAAAACATGTGCCTCTCAGTACCCTGAGCCTTTCGGAGACAGTTGCTGGGGCTAAATAATGGTTATCTAATGCAATCCATTGGGGTTCTTTGATTTCTCAGATGGGGAATCAGGATTCGTAGTTGGGCAGCTTCGTAGTATTTCCACAGGTCTGGCAAGCCTACTCCTCCCTTGTCTTTGGGTAATGTCAGTGTGTCATAGGCAACCCTTGGCTTCTTACACTGCCAGAGGAACCTCAAGAAAGCTTTTTTAACCTCATCGAAGAAAAGCTTCGGCATTCTAATAGGGAGCATCTGAAACGGATAAAGGAAATGGGGAGACGCACCATTTTATCTGCATTGAGCCTTTCCCAACCATGATATTGTAAGTTTCTCCCATCTAGCAAGATCAGCATGGAATCTCAAGAGGAGAGGAGGAAAATTGGCTTCATAAAGTTTATTTATGTCCCTTGTGACATATATCCCAAGGTATTTCAGTGTGGCATTTTCCACTGTAAGACCCAGCGTCGAGAACCTTTCTATGTCTGGTTGTGTGGTTTTATGCAGGGGGAACAGAATTGACTTGGCTTTATTTATTTTGAAGCTTGAGAGCTCCCCATATTCTTCAATTAATTGGACTGCCCTGGGTATGGAGGATGTGGGGTTCGAGATGTGTATACGTCAGTCATCCGCGTTTAGAGCTACCTTATATTCGTTTCCTCCCAAATGCAGTCCCTCTACCTGGTGATCCTTTCTCAATTTCTGGGCTAAGGGCTCCACTGAGAGCGCGAAGAGAATCGCTGAGAGGGGACATCCCTGTCGTGGTCCCCTGTCCAGCTCAAACCAGCAGGAGTATTCCCCATTCACGAATACTGAGGCTTTGGGGGATGAATACACGGCTTGGATCCCACTCCTAAATTTCAGGTGAATACCCACTTTTCGAAGGACCGCCATCAGAAAGCCCCATTCAACCCTGTCCAAGGCCTTTTCCGCATCTACTGATAGGAGGGCAGGGTCATTGGCCATTTTTCGGGGACTCATTAATCGGGTGTAGGGTCTTCCGCATGGTGTCAGCTCCCTTTCTGCCCAGTATGAAACCGACTTGGTCGGCATGTATCAGGCGAGGCATGAATGTCTCTAGCCTGGCAGCGAGAACTTTGTTGTAGATCTTAGCGACTATTTTTAATAACAATATGGGATGGTAAGAACCACACTGCCTGGGGTCCCATCCCACTTTAGGGATCACCGAAACAAGGGCTCAGGACAAGGAGTCCGGGGCTTTACCAGTGTCGAGAATCTCGTTGAAAAGTTGAACCATAAAGGGGAGAAGGGGGGGGAGAGAAAGGATTTGTAAAACCCTGCAGTGTAGCCATCTTCCCCGGGGTCTTTTCCAAGTGATAGCCTCATGACTGCGTTTTTGATCTCTTGTTCCGTTATTGGAGCCTCTACGTCACAGGATTCGTCGTAGGAAAGTTTCGGCATTTCAACAGAAGCCAAGTAGCCCTCAGTTCCCAGCTGGCTGGGATCCACCTCTGATCTGTGCAGGGTCTCGTAAAAAGTGGCGAAGGCCTCAGGGATATCAACATTTGTTGCTCTTTAGGGACTCCCCCCTCCCTCTATTCCTAGCACCCTACGTTCTGCCCGTTGTTCCCTTAGTCTAGCAGCTAACAATGCATCTGCCTTGTCCCCTTTCCTGTAAAACTTCTGTCTCAGAATTTGCAGCTTACAAACTATTTGCCCGTTCTCCAGGAGTCGGAGCTCTTCCCTCGTTTGTTTCACCTCAAGAATCTTTTCAGCCATTCCCTCCCCAGCTCCTCTCACCTCCTCATCTAGAAGACATAACTCTTTTCTAAGTTTGTTTTCAACAAGGGCCCTTTCCCTCTTCTTGTTCGAGCCTTCTCTGATTAGAACTCCTCACCATGTTGCCTTACCCGCCTCCCACACTGTCAGTTTGGAAATCTCCCCTGTATTGTTTGTCTTGAAATATTCATTCATCTTGTTTTCCATCTCTGTCCTAAAGACAGGGTCTTTCCAAAGAGATTCAGTGCACCGCCACTGACCCCCTTTCGTGGGTAAGTTGTCCCAATGCATGTCGACCGTGACCATATCATGGTCAGACCAAGAAACCGGGACAATTTCTGATATCGTCGTAGTGTCATTCAGTTCCTCGTACAGGTCTGTATATATAGTCAATCCTGGTGAACGTATTGTGCGGGGCAGAAAAGAAGGTGTAACCCATTTCGTCTGGCTCCCTTGGGTCAGGATTACCTGCTGTCCTGTGCAGATAAGGATCGGGCCATAAATTGAAATCACCTCCAAGGAGGACATGACTCGTTGCTTCCAACATCATTTTGGGAATTGTCTTGGCAAGGAATCAGGACTGTACCGAGTTGGGGGGAGTACACTGTGGCAAACGTGACGCCCACCTTCTTTATGGAGCCCACTACAAGCAGGGAACGCCCCTCTACATCCGCGCATATCTTGTTGACCGTAAAGTCTAATCTTTTTCTTATGGGTATACCTACTCCCCCCTTGTCAGAGGCCCCGACCCCCAATAGTCCGCCCCCATTCGTGCACCTAGAATCTTTCGCTCCTCCCCTCAGGCATATTTTGTTTCTTACAGAAGAAGGACATCAAGTCCATCCCTGCGGAACTCCTGACATACCAGGAATCGATTGGTCGGGGAGTTAAGACCCTTCACATTTAGTGTTCCTACTGTGAGGAGACCTTTCCTCTCTAAAACCAAATTAACCGCTATTTTTACTTGCGTATATCAAGCGACCCCTCAGCGGGGGTCGGCAACCAAGCAAGCCATGAAACAACATTGTATGCACCAATCTGTAACCTAATGAGGATTCTGTTCTCGCCCCTTCACCACCCAACCCTGCTTCCCCTACCTTCCTTTGCCCAACCCCCTCTCCCTTTCCCGACTGATGGCATCTGACCGAACCCAGTTAGAGACACTGATCCAGTATCGGACCACCAGCGGAGACCGTTACCTCCCGGTCCTTTACATCAAACAATCACAATAACTTTTGAGCCCCCATTTCCTGCCCCCCCTCCTCCTTAATACAAAACATTAACACCTCGAAAAATTGAATATTGCTCCTTTCACAAGTTCATTCTTATTAACTCATTTACCCTCAGGACGTCAAAATAGGTGGAATCTTCTCTGTGTCTGAGTCTAACAGCATCAGCACTGTGAGGGTCCCGCCGAGGGGTCTACGGTTGACCGGAGCTCCCCTGGTATCCACGGTATGACAATTTCTTGTTCAGTATGATCCAGTTGGTGGGGGAGGCAAGTCGAAGTGAAACCCTCTCGTCGGGTGTCACCCCGTGGCGATGCCTATTTACGAACGCCAATGCTGGTTTCGATGTTGAGTGATATAAGACTTTGGGAGATTTGGTAGATTGTTAACCAAGATCAGTTTTTGCCCTCTGGCGAAGTGTTACCTCTTAGGAATTTCCTCGATCCCTTTACACACCTCCTCCTTGGCCCTTGAATGGGCCACTTTCTCTCACTTTGTCTTGCTTCCTCTTGATCTCCTCCCTCTTCACGGGTATCCAGCAGATCTGATGTACAATTCCTAATGTCTCTTTCTGACCATAGCCGTACTTTTTTTCCTTCATGCTCAAAAGAGAGGGAGAAGGGGTAGCCCCACCTATAGCGTATCCCATGTTCTTTCAGCCATTTTGTAAGAGGACCGCACATTCTCCTCAGGGCCAGGGTCAGGGAAGAGAGGTCCTGAAAGATCGTGATTCAGGCTTCTCCAAGGGCAACCGGGCCACTACGTTTGGCCTTCTCTAAGATCCTGGCCTTGTCCTGATAGTTGTTGAAGCGGGCAAGGACCGACCTTCGTCCACCCGTTGGACCCCCCTGCTCTATGTATTCTCTCGGTCTTCAGCTCATCGATCGCTTTGTCGGCAAATAATAGCTTGATTATGTTGTGGAGCGTTTTCCTGAGGTCTGTTTCTGATTCACCATCACGTTCCGGGATACCAAAAAAGCAGAGATTGTTTTGTCTCTCACGATTTTCCAAATCGTCCATTTTGAGACACTCTTCCTCTCTTTGCTCTATTTCCGCAATTCTGTGTTGCATTTGGGTCTCGAGGGAATCCAGAGAAGTTTGATTATTCTCGACTCCGAGTCTCTCCTGGATCTTATCCATCCGTTGTGTGATCTTGTCAATTTTCTCCCCTATATTGGCCCCCATGTTTTTGATTTCGTTGAGTAGAGCTGCTACATCACCTTTGATAGCTGCTGATTCGTTTCCGTGGGTGTCCATAGTCGTATATCTGGGGGGGGGGTCTCAAGAGCAAAGGGGAACAGGGAGTAAGGGAACATGGCTAGTTTCAGCTTTATGTCCATATACTTATCAACTGGTCCTTCACTGTAAACTTAAGTCCACTGCTATGTTGTGATGAGAACAACTCTTACGCAATTCGATGGAGTTCGATTGGAGGTGGGCGGCCAACTTATACGAGGAGGTGAAGGTCGGAATCTCCAAGGGGCGAACAAAGACGCAGATTGGTGGGCTGGCTGGGTATCCTCCGGGCCTAGACTATCCTGTCAGCCTACTTGGCTCTATATCCGAGCGGTGTCGGATATTGCAGAGTGGCCGGAGGAGGGCACACGTCCCGTTTTCGGGGGCCCAACCCTCCGGCGAGTCCTCACTCGAGCCACACTATTATCTCTGAATGTGGGAGGCGTTCCGGCGATGATGATTCACTTTCAGTAGCAGTCAGGAGACGGAGGGTTCCAGAATGGTTCCAGGAACAAGCCACCGCCAGCTGCTACAGCCAGCGGCCGGCTCGCCGTCGTAGTGTTCTTCAATTTAGACAAATAGAAAGCGGGGTACCTATGGATCACAAGTAAATTCGCCTCAACGAGCGAATGTGTTATCTAGATAGGGACGCTATAGAGGGTTGACGCAGTTTGTTGGTGGTTGCTCACCAGATCCCAAGAGTGTCAATAATATCAGAGGAGGCACACGCCCCGGTATCGGGGGCCCAATCCTCCGGATGGTCTTTGTGGTGCTATCTCCTGGCCACCGGATGTGACACCTCCTGAGTTTGTTGAGACAGTAAAATGTGCTTACAACCTTTATGCTTTATTTTTCACTGAAACCTCTTTCCTGATGGGGAGGTAATTTAGCCTACCGGAGTAGTGGTCTCCTTGGTTCCCTTGTGGTAAGACTCTGATCCTTCAGTCAGTGGGTTAGCATGCTCTAAAATGTAAGATAATAGTTTTGCATACTGTCTCGACCTAGGAGATTCGGGTCAAGTGCCCAAGGTCCGGAGAGAAGCCCACCTAGGGTTGTTCCAGTATTCCTGGGGGGACTGGTGGGTCTTTGGGATCTGGTCGATGACCCCCTTCAAACATCTGGTGGGGGCTCAAGTGCTCCAACTCCGACAGTCCTCCTCGAGTAGGTTGGTGTTGAAGTGTTCAGGGTTTATATCTTCTTTCCAGGTGTGCTGTGGGTACTTTTATCTGTTCCCTCCTTTGTTTGCCGTGTCTTAATGTGAGAAGAGGGTAGGGTCCACCCTGTCAGGGGGAGGGTTTTCGGTGTCCAGGCTGGCCACCAATGTGGTTACTATTGCCTCATGGGAAGATCCATGACCGCCCATGGACAATCCTCTCTACTTCTCAAGTTGTGACCAGGTCACCCCCTAGGATTTGGGCTCTTTGATGTCCGGTACAGACTACCTCGGAGTGGCTCCAGGAGCACTGCCAAATTGAACAGACCCACTAGTGCACTTGGGGTTACTGTTTAGTATTATGGCCCTTGTTTACGTCTCTGTTGCTATTATGTTCTCTGAGTCGGGATCTGGTTCACTCCTTGGTGATGTGCCAAGTTTGCACTTGGTATGTTGTATATAGGCGTGTTTGCGTGCTCCAATGATTGAATGTAGGTCCTTGGTGCAATCAAAGAATGCCTGTGGGCCGGTATTTTACTGGCCTGATGTTAGAAGGAGGGCGGTTTCGGTGCTCAGCGGTCTCTTGCTCGTGGGGTCCGGTGATGGGCGGGGGTGCCCCAGACGTACGGTTCTGGAGGTGATCCACCAGAGTCTGCCTACCGGGGCGTGAGAAGGTCAGGCCGTTGCAACCAATAGAAAGTCGGGGGTGCAAGGGAATTACTTCTCCTGGAGTGCGCTGCAAGTTGAGAGTGCGGATGGAATCAGCATAAGTCTCAAAAGGGGACCGCCACTTTATGTATAGTGGTTGTGGAGATGACCCCTGTTTCCCATAAGTGGCAGGCTGTCAAAACAAGTGAGACTTTTTTGAAGTGGGAGAGTTCGCTGGTTCCCTAGTCACTCACGTCTCAGCCCCCCGGGCTCCTCTTCGCACAGGGGTCGGGTCACTATGAAGTCTCCTGGAGGCTGTTAAATGCCAGTGCTCGGGAGGCCCCGCACGTGGGGCTGGCACCGGTCCAGGAGGCCGCGTGGCCCGGGGCGCGGCATCGGCAGCAGCACGGACAAAAGGAGACACCCACACGCTGTGCTTGGTTCGCCCGGAACTGCCTCCCACTGTCGGGGGCGGGGCTTTTATTAAGAGGCCCTACGTCACCGCGCTGCGGGACGTAGGGCGGATGTAACATTCCGCCTTTATTTCAAATAAACTTAACAATAACACAATCAACATACTCAACTTCAAACGCCTGACACAGTTCTCTTTTCACCCTGTGCCAGCTCCCCCTTGTGTGCGATGCTTGGCGACGGTGTCTGCTCAGCATACATAGTGATTCAGCCTCGCGGGCGGCCTCGTGTTGGCTCTCAGACTATACCGCCTCATCTGGGGGCTGTCCCCGCTCGGCTCGTGAATCTGCTCACCTTCACTGCAGGCATCCCCACTGCCGGCCAGGCTCTCTGGTTGCCAGCTGCGGTCCCATGCGGCTTCTTCCTCTGGGTCTTGCGCCAGCTCTTCGCTGTCTTGTTGTAGGTTGTCGTTGTCTTGATGGCCCTCGCCGTCCGTCCAGAGAGTGCAGGGCACGAGCTTGAACCAGGAGGCATTCCTTGTCACTTTCCGACGCCCCCTGGTCACTGTTATCATGGTTCCGCGCCGGTTACTGACAGTCCATGGCAGTTCCTCGTACCTGGTATCTAGCTTGGACTTCGTGGGGTTTCGTAACATGATGACTTGGTCACCCACCCGATGGTCGGACGGCCTTGCTCTTCGTTTGGCACTCATGTGAGCATTGGCACGTGTTCTCCTCATCTCCAGGCGGGCATTGTCGACGTCATCGGGGGTCCTGCTTGGGTGATGGGGAATCGACGATTTGATGATGGTTCCAAACATGAGGTCAGCAGGTGGTATGCCCGTGGTGCTGTGTGGGGTGACCCGATAGTTCCGCGAAGCGGTACAGGTCGACCTTCCACGGGCTGGCGTTTGCCCTTGACACTCGGAGCACCTTATTGATGGTCCTTATAAACCGCTCAACGTCCCCATTGGCTTGTGGCCACCTCGGCATGATGTGGTGGTATTTGATGCCCAATTCCTGTAAGTATTGCTTGAACTCTTCCCCTGTGAACGGGGGTCCATTGTCACTTCTAATGGTTGTGGGCAGACCATGCGTGGCAAACATCTTTTCTATCACCGGGATGACCACTTCCGCGGCGTTGGACTCCAGTATCTCGACCTCTGGCTAGCGTGAGTGATCGTCGATTGCCACCAGTAGATGTAGACCCTCTCTGATTTTGCAAAAGTCCATGCTGATCGCTTCCCATCGTGCCCGGCCGCGCTCGGCCGACAGAATCGGTTCTGGATCTGGGGGCCCACCCGTTATTTGGCAGGGTAAACAGGTGTTCACTAAGCCTTCGACCCGATCATCGATGTGCGGGAACCACACCCTGTGTCTGACCCGGGCCTTTGTTCTTGCGAGACCCTGGTGTCCCTCATGGGCTAGGGCTACTATCCTGTCTTGCAAATTTGTGGGTATGATGATACGATCTCCCCTCAGCAGGAGCCCTCCTTCGGTGATTGAAAGGTCTTGCCGAACCGTGAACATGCCGGCCAGGAACTCCCTAGCCCCCTCGGTTCTGTTGCGGGTGTGCGTCATGAATTCCTTTCAGTTGCCTGACATGGCATCTTTTACCAGGTCGCAACAGGGGTCATTTATGGTTTCAGTTGCAATGTCCTCAATGTTCACCGCTTTGGGCCTCATGGTGCAAACCACCTGACAAATGTGTGCCTCCGTTTCTTCGGCGATCAGAACTTCCTGCTGAGTGGCTGGACGTGGGTGTCTCGAAAGGAAGTCCGCCGGGTTGCTACTGCCCGGCTGATAGACGAGTAAGAAATCATATTGCTGGAGGTGTAGCAGCCACTTGGTGATTCTGGCTGGTGGGTGCGCCGATGACCCGGTGAAAATTGGTAGTAGGGGCTTGTGGTTAGTGACTGCTGTGAACTTGCGCCCATACAGGTACATGTGGAAGTGTCGACACCCCCATAGTACGGCAATGGCCTCCTTCTCTATGTGGGAGTACCTTTGTTCCGTAGCTGTGAGTGCCCTGGATGCATATGCGATCGGTCTTTTTTCGTGCTCTTTCGTGACTTGCATCAGGATTGCTCCAAGTCCTACTGGGCTGGCATCCACAAATAGTTCTGTCGGTAGGTCCGTGTCGTAGTAGGCCATCTTGGTATCAGTCGACAGGGAGTCTTTAATGCTCTCGAAAGCTTCCTGGCATTCCTGCCCCCAGACCCACTTGGTGCTGACCTTTGTAAGTTCCCGTAGTGGTTCAGACAAGGTCGCTAGGTTTTGAATGAATCTGCCACAGTAGGTGGCCATTCCCAGAACTGCGTACTTCGGTGGGGGTCGCTGGGGGACTAGCAGCTTGGATGTCCGCCACTTTTTGGGGATCAGGTGAGATGCCAGTGCGGTCAAACTTGTACACGAAAAAAGTTATTTCCGATTTGAGGAACTCGCACTTCTCTCGATGGATTGTGAGTCCGGCTTCTTCCAACCTGCCCAGGAGTGTCTTCAGTCTCGTGATGTGTTCCTTGGTGTCAGGTGCATGTATTAAGATATCATCGCTCACGTTCAATACCCCTGGTATGCCTCTGATGACCTCCTGGATGGTCTGCTGAAAAACTTCCGCGGCCGAGGAGATGCCGAAACTCAGGCGCTTGTACCTCCTCAGGCCCAGGTGGGTTGAGAACGTGGTAATGTAGCGCGACTCCCTGTGGAGCTTGAGTTGGTGGTACCCCGCTTTTTAGGTCTACCTTCGAGAACACACATGACCCCGTGAGGTCGGTGATGATTTCATCGATTGTTGTTATGTGTCGTTCCCTTTTTATGGCCGCATTAGGCAAACGCATGTCAATGCAGATCCGGACTTTTCCGAGCTGTTTGGGCTTCCTAGTGACCACCATCGCGGAGACCCACGGTGTTGGTCCTGTGACTTCTTCAATGATTCCGGCAGCTTCCAGTGACTTTAACTCTTTCTCTACCTGTTCCCTCATGTGGAACGGTGTCCTCCGGTGTCTCACCGCACGTGGTTGCACTGATTGATCAATGTGTAGTTTGATAGTCTTTCCCTTGAGACAGCCTATCCCCTTCTGTAGCTTGGGGTGTTGCCTGAGAAAGTTCTCGACTTCGGCCGCGTAGTCAATGTGGCAGATGAATTTGACCACGCCCAAGTCTTCAGCCGCATCTCCGCTCAGTAGGCATTCGATCCCCGCCTTCACGACATATATCTTTGACCAAACCTTCTGTTCGCCATGTTCCAGCATGGTGCGGAACCTCCCGATGACTGGCAGGGGTCTCCGGCTGCCGTAGGCAAATAGACAAGTGTCTGTAGATTTGAGCTCAGGTGGTGGTGTAAGAGTTTGGAAGACACTGGTTGGCATGACGTTTACCGAGGCTCCCGTATCAATGGTCATCTGTACGTACTGGCCTTGGATGGATACTGTGCATTTTCGTCGCCTGGCGGTTCTTTTCGGCCGTACTGGCCCCTGGTTCAGTGCGGA
The DNA here is from genome assembly GCF_040938575.1 of Ambystoma mexicanum. NCBI lineage: Eukaryota > Metazoa > Chordata > Amphibia > Caudata > Ambystomatidae > Ambystoma > Ambystoma mexicanum. The sequence continues at coordinate 899,960,067 of NC_090931.1, read as the reverse complement.
TACCAGGTATACCTTTTGGCCCTTTCCTTCGCTCTCCATGCCTGCCGTCTGCCGTAGGGCTGAGAGATCATTGCCTTCCTCTTCCGTCGAGGAGTTGACTACCGTGACCCTCCTTGCGCTGGCTTGCTTCTTTTTTTTCTGGGACCCCTTATCCTGAGTGCCTTGTGGGGGCTGCAGTGGCGTGTTCGCTGATCTGCACACTTTCGCATAGTGATCCTTACTGCCGCACGCTCCGCACGTGGTGCCTTGCGCCGGGCAGTTTCGCCTTCCGTGTCTTTGACCACCACACCACCCACATTCCGTGGGTCCTGGTACTCGAGGTTGCCACCTGTTCTGGGTGTGGTTGCCGCCACTTTCACCTCTCGTAAATGGTCTGTCGGAGATCTGGGCGACCATCGCTGTTGAGAGTGGCGGCTGCAGTTTCTGTAGTGTCGCTTCCATGTTGGTGGCCCTGGAGTGGGCAAGCTCCCTCTGTCGACCCAGTTCCAGGATGCGTTGTAGGGGGATTACTTTCTCACTGAGTACGAGGCGCCTCAGCTTCTCCGAATGTATGCCATTTATGATTTGTCGTCTGATCTCCCTCTCAGTGTTCGTGAACTCACACGACATGGCCAGTTTCCTCAGCCTCGTGTGGTAGGCGTCTAGAGTCTCATCATTGGCCTGGACGGTCGTGCAAAAAATGAAAGTCTCATAGTCTGGATTTAGTTGCGGGAGGAAATGCGCCGTTAAGGCGTCCTTCGCACTCAGGTACGCGTCCTGGCCATCATCAACATTCAGGGAGTTGAAGTTGCGTAGCACCTCGTCGCCCACACTGAGGAGCAGATGATCTTTCATCTTTCTGGATGACGTAATGTCCTTGCATTCCATGGCCATCTCGAACTTCTGTAGCCATAACTGCCATCTGGGTCCACTGGACGACGGGTCGGTGAATGGGTCGAACGGTTGAACCAACGTCGAACTGCCCAGCGAGTGGGGTGGTGGCGACGCCATCAACAGGTTTGCCGCGATCCTGGACGGCGTGGAAGGTCCAGGAGTTGATGACCCAGCCGCCATGGTGTCACGTACCCTCGGTCTGTTGATTATGCTGTCGTGCTGGCCTGATGTCGTCCTGCCTCATCAGTTCGTCCGCAAATTGCATTGAGGAGTGTTCTTTCACGGTGAATGTGCCCCCTGGCACTTGTGCGCCGACCGATGGGCGCCTTGTAGCATGTGCGCCAAGCAGGAGTAGGAACACACGAAGATAGAAAAAAAATTCTCGGCCCCTTTTGGATAGGGAGCGAACGAGAGAAAAAAAATATTTTTTTTTTTTTGGGGTGGGGGTCACGTCTCGGTGGCCCCCCACTGGGTGTCCAAAAATGTGTGCGGGACGTCCGTGTGGCGTCCGCGTGTGAGGTGATGTGGAGCGCGCGGCTGCTCGCTCACTTCCTCGTCGCCATTGTTAAATGCCGGTGCTCGGGAGGCCCCGCACGTGGGGCTGGCACTGGTCCAGGAGGCCGCGTGGACTGGGGCGCGGCATCGGCAGCAGCGCGGACAAAAGGAGACACCCACACGCTGTGCTTGGTTCGCCCGGAACTGCCTCCCACTGTCGGGGGCGGGGCTTTTATTAAGAGGCCCTACGTCACCGCGCTGCGGGACGTAGGGCGGAAGTAACAGAGGCGAGCAGTCCTGGTGCTACGTTAGGGCTTAAAACGTCTTTGCAGGCAGTTGTGCGGGTGCCAGCTACACCGCGTATTATGCTTTGTGATGGACACGGTATGGGGGTCGAGTCCGGGTTCCGCCGGCCCACCTCCCCGTATGCCGAATAGGGCTCGGCAGTCTCAGCGAGTGGGAGGCTGGTGCCAGTAGTCTTCAGGGGGGTGAGGGGGCAGATGCAGTGGGTCCGCAACCTTGAGCCTATCAAGGCAATCCCTGGAGTGCCACCGGGCTGTGCATCTAATGGTGCGATCACGAAGAGTGGGTCGTTGCAAGTGCCCACTGGGGTCGATGGGGGCACCCGGCTCACCTTGGGCACCCTGCGGGGGTGTTACTTCTAGTCTCTGGCCAGTCCAAGTTTTCCAACTTCGCCGTGACGTAGCATTGATGTCGCCACCGACCTCAGTAGTCCGCAGTCTCGACCTCAAACCTTGCCACTTGCCGCAGGATTCGTTTCTGCTTCTCTCTGTCTCGATTTAAGATAACGCTGTGTTGCAGGTCTTCGGCCGTGCTTTGGTTTCACTTTCAGGCACTTTTGTGTCTTTCACCTAGTCAGGTCCAACCATAGATAAGACGGCTGCACGGCCGTCGTAGGGACGTTCTATGCTCACAATGAATTTCTGAACCGTTTTACTTCGGGTTTTAGCTCAGTGAGAGTGGGGCCCATTTATACTCCAGTTTCCCTTGTTTCATCCATGGTGGAGGGGCCCATAAGTGGGGGCTCAAGCCTCTTATGGGACCACAGTGTGCGGAGCTCACACAGAGGCAGGAGACATGCGTGCGCCCCCTGGTGGCCAATCGGCCATAAACTTTTTTTTTAAAGATATCAAGGCAAGTAAAGAGCGTTGCTTTTGGAATATCTACTCACCTATTGCCTTTGCTTGCCCTTGCTCCATCTTTGAATCCTTGCAACAGTGACTTACCTGGGACTTAGACACTGTTTGAGGCGCTGAGCGTGCTTACCTAGTAGGGAGGGGGAAGAGGACTTCTTAAGCAACAGGGCCCTTCTACCTATAAGGCTGAGTATATGGTATATGGAATTTATAACGTGCCTGTACACAAGTGTTTCTAGGTGCGACAAGACAATGAGGAAGGAAACAAGGGTGGCCAAAATAACGATCTTACTAGGCCTTGTGTCATTCAGATCTCGCAAGTGCAGGGAAGAGGCAAGGGGAGAAGTGCCAGGGGGGAGGGGAAGGGGAAGTGCAGTTAACTCACAAGTGCAGCCAGTGGGCGGCTCATAAGTGCAGAGAGAAGGGACTGTAGAGTTGAAGATACAGACCCTTAAGTGCTGGGGAGCCCAGATGCAGTGTGAGGGCAACTGAACATGCAGCAGCCTGGGCCTGAGTTCAGAGGGTGACCACGTGACCAGTGCGCGGAGCAGTCGGGTGTATCAACAGGGGATAGGAAGAGAGAAAGCGGAAGCGAAAACAAAGGTCTTGAGTTGCTTCCGGACCAGAGGTGGTTCTGTACAAGTTTGAGAGAGACAGGGAGCCTGTTCCAGAGGGAGGCACCAGCCGAGGAGCTAGATCTGCCCCTAACTCTGTTTGGAGAAGCGTCTGACCCTCAGAGGGTTGGAGGTGGAGGAGTGGAGAGCTCGAGGAGGAAGATGTTTTGGATGGAAAGTTGGAGGTAGTGGTCCCAGGCCCCAGAAAGCCTTGTGGACAATGCAGAGGGTCTTGAAGTTGAACCTTGCAGCCATGGGGAGCCAGTGAAGAGATTTCAGATCTGGAGAGATAAGATCCCTGGGTTTGAGCCCGAGGACAAGTCTTGTAGTCCTGTTCTGGATAAGTTGTAAAGGTCAAAGATTAGAGGAAGAACACCTCTGAGGAGGTGCAGAGACGTCAGAGATGTGAGGAGAGGGTGGAGACGATGATGACACCAAGGTTCTTAGCCTCACAGGAGGGAGGGAGAGGGAGAGAGAGGGGTTTGTGATTCCTTCACTTTACTTCCTACAGTTTCACTTGCCCATCTGTTTTGAACTGTTTTAGTGTAAAGTGTGGGTGATCTCATTCTGAGATTACCAGCTTTCTGTGTGTATATGTTAGGGATAATTCTCTCTTTAGGCTGAATTTCCTAACCCAGTGAGTCCCCCAGAGTTTGTTTTTTTTCTCCTGTCAAGAGTGAGACCCTTTTTCTCCCACTCTTGGACATGATTTATGGTGTTCCTTTGACTGCTAATGTGTTTTATGGGCTATGGGGTCCTTTACTCCATAGGGTCTCGTGTTTTTACTATGTGTGTTACACAGCACCCTCCGTGCAGTAACACAGGGGTGTCATAGCGACCCCCCACCATAGACTCCATACCCTGGGACTGACTACTGTCTCCCAGTGCATGCAAAGTCACCATTGGCTTTACTAGTCCCAAATTATTAACAGAAACCAGTACAAACCATCATATTGTGGACGCACTGGTCGGGGCAATTCGATTGCCCCGGGGTCTGTTAGTCGAGGGGGCACGTCTCCGTCCCCCCTGATCGAGTTTTGGCTGGTGGCAGTGGAAGCTACTTTTTATATTCGACCGCGAATATTTCCCTGTGGGATTTTCCCATTGTTCGAGGCTACCAACTTTAATTATTTAATTCTCATAGCCTCGAACATACCGCCGGTTTATTTAATTAATATTAATTCGCCGGTTGGTATTTTTTGCCAGGACTCGATTCTAAAATGGCATTTGTGTTCTCTTCTGTGACTCCAACCCAAGTCGAGCCCTTTGTTCCACTTTTTGGCGGGCTTCTCCACAGAAGCCTCCAAAAGTGGTGCCACTCTGTCTGGGTACCACAGGGTGTGTGAGAGGGGGTTTAGGCACCCTGGACTGAGTTACCTTGGTAACTCGAGTCGCACTCTTGTGTGATTGGCCCAAGTGGTGAGCCGGCCGGCTCACCACTTAGCATGTTTGATTGACAGCTAGGCTGAGTGAATGGGGGTATGCTGCATAAAAGCAGGGATTTTGGGGACTGGAACTTCAGAAGTCGCCACAGGACCTGAGAATCTGACGAGGGAGAAGCTGAGCCGACCTGCCATGACGACACCCCTGCTGGAGCCCTGCGGAACCGACTCACCACTTCCCGACGACAGAGAAGATCTCCCGGCTGGAGAGGCTTCTTCCCCTGACTGGTGGGCACAACCAGTTTACCTTCTTTCTTCGCACCCTAGATCGGTTTGTGGTCGAACTGCCCGTGCCAAGCACCCCGGCAGCCGGATAGCCACTTACCACTGAACCGCGAATCAACAGACCGCTCCTTGTGCCTGAGAAGCTCCGCGGCTGGTTTCTTCCCTGACAGTGCAACGGACTCCTGTCTTCCTCCCCGACGAGATCCTCTCTTCCCCCAGGCGAAGCACCGACTTGCATCCGCTGCCAGGAACAACTGCCCCCGCTGGAGTATTCTCACCACTTTAAGGTACTGTGTCCGCCAGGCCTCCCTTTCTAAAGATTGCTACAAGGTAATAATAACCCCTTAACCTTCTGGACTGGGCTTGCCACCTTCACCCTCTAACTGGTCCCTTTCTTTGGTCCAACTCCTTTTTGAACCGTTACAAGACTTTTGTGCACTGCAACCGTGTGACCTTGGACACATTTCGTTTTGATCCTCTTAAAGTGGATCCGGCCTACTGACTCTGAATTCACAGTGTTGCTTTGCCTTCCTCTCTTGTTGTGTTCGTGAAAAAGTGTTGGGATCTGTTTCAATTTATTCTCTGCTTTTCTCTCCCTTTTTTTAAAACGAATTATTAGAGTGCCATCTACGTTAAGCGCTCACCGCTGTCTGAAAATAAGTGGGGCTTTACTTAAGACTTGTCTAATATTCTTTTTAGGGACTGTATATCTTTTAGTGACCGTGTTTTTGAATTACTACTATTAGTGCCTGTGTGTTTTTCTAGATGTGATTTTAAATAAATAATTATATCTCTTTTACACCAAGCCCTGGTCAGTGTTTACTTGTTCTACTGTGTTCTCTCAACCTATTGTGAATACTCTGTATACTGCCTAACTCTTCTTGAGGGAAGTCTGACTGCTCAGCCACAGCTACCAAGTGAATCTGTGTGGTACAGACTGCTACAAAGTGGGTTTACTGCCAAACACCTGTAGTCCTAAATCTTTTGCAGTGGTCCCAGAGGGAACTGCACAGGTTTTTGCCTAACAGTATATATTTCTGAGGCTTGTGAATCTGCTTTGATTCACATTCAATGCATAGCCTGACATCCGCTTGTTGGCGCTTAGCATTACATCTGGTTTTGTAATTGAAATTGCATTGACAGGGGCATTCCTTTAACACTATCCCTAGCCTATGTTTACAGCTACCCATGCTCCTTCAACCATCAATCTCCTCAGATTGTTGTTTTTTCTGCCATTGGTTGGTTGAAAACATCAGACTGTAACAAAATATAGTTTCTTGACTCAGAGTGTATATCTTTCACCATAGGCTGTATGCTTGAAAAGCCGAATCGCTTCATCGATGTTCACATTCTCACCATCTAAACTGGAAGCGCAACCGGATGAGGACTTCTCAGTGAGTTTAAGTCTCCTCACTGAGAAACCTGAGGGTATTCTCCCAAGTAGATCCTGGGAATCCCTTATTCAGGTGGCCAGCGACAAACTTGCCTTCTCAGATCCCAACCCTATGGGTAGGCAAGCGAGGGAGGATCACCTGGGTAGGGGAACCCAGGATTCTGCTCAGGGGAATGCCCAAAGGGAGACTCGGTATTAAACAGAGGAAGAAGGTGAGGGGGGACAAAGTTCTTGAGGTTTTCTTTGGTTATTCCACTTCTACCTCACTTCCACCCAAAGAAGCTCCCTTAATAAAATCTAATCACACCAACACCTCTGGTAAACCAACTAGGAGCCTAAACCCTGTTAAACACGGAAACAACCTCTCCCAGAATCCCCGATTTCCTCTGTCCTACCCGAATACTCCCAGCCATTCTCCTTCCTGTCCCTCTGATTATTATTTCCTGCACTCCCAACCTGCTCAGATAAAACACTATCGTTCCCACAATCCCCCTTGTTTATTTCATGATAATCCTCGTCATTCCTGTTTGCTTCACAAACCCTACCAATTTCACCGTTCAGAATTTACCCACCCTCCTAGGATGAAAAATATAATTTCTCATGACAAAACCCCCCCTTTTTTTTACAACACTTTCTTACCCTGTGGAAGACGGCAGACTAATCCTAGAGCTGTTTACCTGACGTATCCCAACACAAGGGTCAGGCAGAGTCAGGCACTTAAACTGAATCACACACACCTGATGGCCCTCTCCTTTCACCACAGGGATAAAATGTGGAGCACGAGAGCACAAGATGAGCAAGGCCTACCGCACGAAGAGAGAGCTATCCAAGCCCGGCAGTTCAAGACGAGCAGAAAGGCGGAGAGAACCGAAAGGCTGACAAGGAGAGAAGCGACCTTGCACTTTCTGACCCATACACTCGTGGAAGGAATCGTAAGACCACGTACAATAACCCAAGTGTGTTGCAGCATATGTCAACGGTACACAGAGCATTCCTACGCTGATGAGCAGGACCGAGGGAGACGGCTGCTACCGTGGTACTGGCCTTGACAACTGATGCGAAAAAAAGGCAACCGGTTCATCACAGCCAGTGAGTCGAGGGGAGAACCGATAAAGAAACCGAACTGTGTTGAATGAAAGTCGCAAAGTGGCACATTGAGGAAAGTTCAAAGGGAAGACCAGCTGCAGAGGAGTCGGGCACAACGTGGGTGCTCACTCGAGAGACTCTGGTCGATCCCATTTTTGAAGGAAACTACTCATACCATAAGGCCGTAGGAGAGCAGCCAAGAAAGGTCAAAGTAGTCATACAGGGGTCTAGCAAAATCCCTGTTCAGTTGAAAGTCTTTGACCGAAAAACCATTGAGAAACGCAAGGGAGGTGAATCCCACATCAAGAGAAAGCAAAAGGAATTGTGAAATGGCAAGAGTGAACCCCAGGGAGGGATGCCAAGAAAGAGGGGCAAAGTCTAAAGTCCCAACGAACAGTGTGTTGACAAAAGTGAACCCGGCAGAGGGATGTCCATGGTGAACTGTGTTAAAGGACATTAAGATTTGTGAACACCCATGTGAACATTTCTTTGTAAAAGGCTGTAGTGACCCCGACGGAAGGAGGCAAATGTTTGAAGGGATCCGAGACCGGAAGAGGGGGATCCAGGGGGGAGAAGCCCTCACCCCAACAACATATGAAAGCAATTGAGAAATCATTGTGAATATAAGCCGGAGTGACCCCAATGGGAGGGAGGCTTATATTCGAGAGGGGTCTTCACCTGGAAGAGGGGGACCCAGGGGTATAGAACCCTCACCTCAAGTGAAATCCAAAAGGAACTTGTTTATAATATTTGAACCTATCAGCCCCTCGGAAGCACGAAAGTCAACCACTGAAGTTCCTGATATAGACAGGAATTGTTTGTGGATCTAAGCCCGGAAGTGGGGGATCCAAGGCTGAAAAGGTTTCACCCAACACATCTTTGAAAGGAACTTTTGTTTGTTATTCTTGGAGTACATCAGGTCCTCGGAGGCGAGATACTTTTGTAGAAAAGACACTTTTTTTTTTTAAACATTTTTTTATTTTATTTTTACAACACGTGAAACATTGCAATAATTAAGTCAAATCCAATGGCAAAACCTTAACAAATTGCACTCCAAAATCCCACTCCCACCCCCCCTAAACTTGAGCCAATGCGTCTGTGTTATCAGCCTGCGCTTCATCTGGCGGGTCTGTCATTATCGTATTGTCTGTATCAACCCCACTGTGATCAGGCAGGGGGGAGCCCACCATAGATGTCACCATCTGTCTCCATTCAATTAGGGGTCCTACTTCTTCCTCCCCTCCCATGCAGACCGCATCAAACCAAGCAACCGTGTCTGCCTCTGCCCATTTCAGAAGGTCTACCCACCACAACTCTATCCTCGGCCTCTGGGCCGCCTTCCAGCACATAGCAATTCTCTGTTTGGCAAGAATGTATGCCAGATCCTTAATTTTGCTAATGTGCCTTAGGTTGCCTGGCCTAGGGAAACCCCCCAGCATGAAAGCCCAGGCCGATTCTACCTCCAGTATGATGCCTTTTCCAGCCAATCGTGTCTTTAGTTCTAACCAAAATCTTCCCACCTCCGGACAGTCCCAGAACATATGTAGCATCCCTGCCTCCTCCTCCTCACACCTGGGACATCTCTGAATCGTCTGACCCCCGAACCTGGCGATCTTACTAGGGGTGAGATATGCCCTATGCGTAACATATAATTGGATTTGCTGGAGCCTTGCGTTCCGGGATACCTTTTTATGATATCTTAGGGCCCTATCCCAGAGCCCGTCTGACATGGGTTCTCCCACCTCTTCCTCCCAGAGTTGTCTCAGTTGGAGCAATTCCCTCCCCACCTTAGATCCCAGCAGCTCGTATATCCGGGATACCTCATGCCCCCCCTCCAAGACATCGTATATTGTCTCCATGGCGGCATCCGGTTGTTCAGATAGCAATACCACCGGCCACCTTTCTCGCACCCGTTTAACCAATCTGGAGTAGGTTATATACTGCCCCTTATGCACCCCGGTGTCTTCTATCAATTTCTGAAATTCCAGTACCTCCCCCTCTTGCCATATATCTCCCAGGGTGGCCAGACCCATTGGTTCCCAATACTTCCGGACCCTGTGTATCAATTGAGGGTCCTCTCTACATAGAGCCACCAGTGGCACCTGCATAGAAAACGGGTCTGAGTATCCCGCCATCTGCCATGCTCTGTGCCACATCACCCAGCCATGCACCAACAACCTCGCCATCTGTAGAACCCTTGGCTTGGACAGCCATACCACCTCCCTTAGGAAGAAGGGAGCCGGTTCGATGCACAACAGCCTGGTTTCGGCCGTCTCCTCCTCAGACAGCCACCTTGCCACGAACTGCAGTTGCCCTGCCAAATAGTACATCTCGAAGTTAGGCAGGTTAATACCCCCCCACCCCTGTCACACGAATTCTGTAGTTTCCAGAGAGCCACCCTGTTCCTGGAATTATGCCAAATAAAGCCCCTGCACACACTGTGGAGACGAGTGAAGAAGCACTTAGGGATCGCATGCGGGATATTTACAAAGAAATGTACCAGTCTGGGCAAAACTACCATTTTAAGCAGAGCAGCTCTCCCCATCATGGCCAAGGGTAGTCTGGACCAAAAAACCATACTGTTTCTGATGCCTGCTGCAGCCTTTTCCGTGTTAAGTTTATGCTCTTCTATCGTGGTATGGTATACATCGATTCCGAGGTATCAGAACGACTTGGTGCTCCAGTGTATTGGTAGCGTCGGCAAGCCCCTAAGTGGGGCAAACCTGTATCTCCCCAAGGGGAATATGCTGGATTTCTTGGGGTTGACTGCTATGCCGGAAAGAGCGGCATACTGTTCCATTACTTCCAGGATGTGTTGTATGTTCTCCTCCGGGAAACGCAGATACAATAGTATGTCATCAGCATATAGCGAAACCAGATGCAGTCGCCCTGCAGTACGGATCCCTATCTCCTCATACTGTTGTCTCAGACAGACGGCCAATGGCTCTAGCGCCAGTATGTATAACATGGGCGACCACGGGCAACCCTGTCTAGTACCCCTGCCCAGTTGCCATTTGTCCGATATGGTAGCACCTGTTTTAATCCTGGCGATTGGGGAGCTATATAGCATTTTAACCCACCTAAGGTACCGAGGCCCTATTCCATAGGCTCCCAGTGTCGCCAGCAGCCAGGGCCATCTAACTGAGTCGAAGGCCTTGACCGCATCAAGCGAGACGATCGCCAGTTCCCCCGGGTCCCCTTCCGTTTGGTCTATAATATGGTGCAGTCTTCTATGGTTATCTGTTATATTCCTACCTGGAACGTAACCTGTTTGGTCTGGATGAATCAGTTTACCAATGACTCGCTTAAGCCTATTCGCCATCACTGCCGTGAGGATTTTGCTATCTTGGTTGAGCATCGATAGGGGCCTATACGATCCACAATCCCTGCTAGGCTTACCTGGTTTTAGGAGCGGGATAATCATTGCCTCACGCAAAGACTCCGGCAACCCGCCACACTCATACGCCTCATTGAGCATAGCCAACATTGGGGGGAGCAGTTCTTGCCTGTAGGTCTTATAAAATTCACTAGGGAGCCCATCCGACCCCAGAGCCCTACAGGTGGGCAGGTGCTGAATCACTAGCTCCAGTTCTTCTATTGTGATTGTGGTGTCCAGGTCCGCCTGTTCTAAATTGTCCAGGGTGGGCAAGCCTATATCCTCCAACGTTTCCGGGATTTCATGGTCCCTAGATCCGCCAGGGTCCTCGTAGAGGCGTTTATAATATCCCAGGAACTAGTCATTCATACCCTCCTGGGTATCCCGAAACTGGCCCCCTCCCCTTTGATTTCCCGGATCACCTGCCGTGGCACCTCACTCTTATATAGCCAAGCCAGCAGTCTGCCTGGCTTGTCTCCTCCCGCATGCTGTCACTCCACATATTTCTTGTAGCTTATTTTGCATAGCCTATCCCAGAGTTCCCCACTCGCCCGTTGCAGCTGCTCCACCCTAACCCTCTCTCCACTAGAGTTGCCCCCCCTGCGCATGATGTCCTCCAACTCCTCCTCCGTTCCCCGTAGTTCCCGCTCTATGTCCCCCTGGAGTCCTCTAGATTTCGAAATGGCAACCCCCTGCACTACCACTTTGAATGCCTCCCACACGGTTCCCATGGATCTGACACTACCAGTATTAATCTCAAAATACTCTGTGATCGCCTCCCTTAAGTCCTCCCGGAATCCCGGGTCCTGCAGCGCCTCAGCCCGGAGCCTCCAGGTGGGGATCCTCAACCTGGGAGGCTGGTGTAGCCACTCCAGGACCAGGGGGGAATGATCTGAGAGCACCCTGGCTTTATATTCTGCGCTACCCATATCTTCAGCAATTACTATGGTGGCAAACACGTAGCCCAACCTCATATACAGATCGTGTGGCGCTGCATAGTGTGAGTATTGCCTCTCCGCCGGGTGCAGTTGCCTCCAGACATCCACTAGGTCGAAGTCTTCAAGAAGAGCCTGCAACACCCTAGCAGCCGGAGTGGGTTTATCCAGCTTGCTATCTGATCTGTCGACCTTAGGGTTCAGCACACAATTTAAGTCCCCGCCCCACAGGATCCCGCCACCCAAAAGGGGACTGATCCTGCCATACAGAGTCCGAAAATAAGCCGCCGTATCCTGGTTAGGGGCATATAAATTTACAATACACACTTCTCTGTTCTCCAGCATTCCCCTCATCACAATCATCCTGCCTTCCCGGTCCCCCGTAGCCTGAAGCAACTGAAATGGCACGTGTGGTGCCACCCAAGTGATAACGCCCCTAGCATAGGCCGAATATGTGGCTCCAGCAGTGCACCCCTTCCACTTCCTCTTGACCACCTCCAATTTCTCCCTGGTGAGGTGAGTCTCCTGCAATAGCGCAACATCTATCCTCATCCTCTTCAGGTACATCATCACCTTATTACGCTTCAGATAGCTGTTGAGGCCCCTGACGTTCCAGGTAGCCACTCTAAGGCACCCCGACGCTATGGGTTCGATGCCTCACTTCATACCTCCCCACGACCACCCGCCTGCTTAGGTTCACAGTATGGCTCCTACTCCCTTCCCTCCCAACAACCCTCCCATTCCCCAACTTACCAACAACAAACCCTTCCACAACTCCCACTCCCCCGCCCCACCCTACCCCAACACATGCCCAGCTCCATCCCTGGATCTCAGGCGACCCCGCGTTTGGTTCTTCCCCGGAATGCCGAGGGCAGGAACCCGGCAGAGTGTCACTGGACTACCAGTGAACTAACTAAGCTATTCTAAATGGGGATCTGAGGACTAGCTCTGCGAGGCTCCCTTAAATCTGCTATCCTAGTGCTCACGGATCAAGTCCAGTTGAAAGCTACTCAAACCAGCCCATGAGCTACAGCTAACATAATAGTCCTGTCCCATAGTCTTAGGCTGCAACCCCCTCGGTGCAGCCTGCACGGTTTACTTATCTCTTCCATCACCTTCTTCCGTCCGGATGCCCGACTCCTGGGGGCAGCACTGCGTGTCAAGCCACTCCATCGCCACTTCCGGAGATTTGAAAAACAAGGTTCTGTTTTTGTGAAACACCTTAAGCTTTGCCGGGTAGAGCAGCATATACTTATGACCTGCTTCATGCAACCTTCTCTTCACCGTCCCAAAGTTCATGCTGCTGCGCTGCACCATCAGGGTATAATCAGGAAATGCAGTTATATTCGCTGCTCCCCTTTGTATAGTGCCGCCCTTTCGAAAGTGCTCAAGAATCTTTTCACGATCTCTGTAGTTTAGGATCTTGGCGATCACCGGCCTAGGGGGATTGCCCAGGGCCGGCCTCCTTGTCAGGGCCTTGTGCGCTCTCTCCAACGCGAACCCCTGGGATAACACTCCCCCGGTTATTTCCTGCAATAACATGGATTCAATGAACTCCGTAGGGTTGGATCCCTCGGCTCCTTCCGGCAAACCGACGATGCAGACGTTGTTCCGTCTGGCGCGTCCTTCCGCCCTGCTCTCCAGGTTGCCCACACGTTGCACAAGGGAGTGGAGGTCTGCTCTATGAGCTTTACAGTCTGCTGTATTCGGGCCTACCTCTTTTTCCAGGATTTCTGTGCGTTCCGCCAGAGACCTGACATCCTGCCGGAGAAGGTTCACTTCTTCTTGCACCGCACCCACTTTGAGCTCCAATGCCGTCTTCAATTCGGTCACAGCCAGCTCCAATTTAGTCTCCCATACCACCTTAAGGTCAGCAATCGCCGCCAGGACCTCCTGATTAGTGCCCATAGCGGCTGTGCCTCCAGAAGGGGTCTTGTCCTTACTTCTGGCTCCCTCCGTGCCCAACGGTGTTCTGGTGTATTCGTCCAGCGTGGGTTGATTGACCTTCGTTCTCAGAGGTTTACTGGACATAGCGGCGTGCCGCTGATTCGTGGTCAAGCCCCTCCCCTAGACTGCTACCGTAGGACCAGATAGCCTTTACCACCAGGGTCCGGGGAGGCCACGCAAAGGAAGTCCTGGGGCGGACAATGCGCTGCTGGAGTGAGTTATATACTCCCATGTAGGCATAAAGGGCTGCCCTCTGATCCGGAGCCCACTCACGACGCGGACCAGGCACCTTATGTCCAGGCGGCTGTGGGCCTCCACAAGTTCACCCACTCTCCGTATGTGGTTCGCACCTGTCGCACACCTAATTCCGCCCTCCTCCTGTGTTGCACACAAGATGGTTGAGGCCTTCTGAGATATTTGTGTCCCCAGTTCAGTCTGTGCCTGTAACGTTCACAGCTCCTCCCTACTTCCTGGATCTTCTCTTAGCATGTTTCCTCCATAGCCAGACGATCTCCTGTCCCCCATGGGGTCGGGCAACGACATGCGCCCTCCGTTAAGGACTCAATCAACGGGTCTGCGCGAACCCCGCATGGTGTGCGGGCTCCCCATTATAGTCTCCAGGGAGGCAAGCGTGAACATCGAGGTGGGCCCCTGCCCTGTGTCTCTATGCCTCTGATCCTCTCTCCTCCCCCGGCTGTTGTCTCAGCCGCACCGGCTGTGTGGATGGATGCGAAGTGCCCCCACTCCTTGTTGCTGCTATTGTCTTATTTCCGCATGCCGGCAGAGCGTTCGGCCAGCGCTCCCCAGCCGCACGCACCAGCTGTAATAATGGGTTGCTCCTTACACTCCGGCCGCGGGATCCTGCTTCAGATGCAGGTCTGCCACCCCCACAAGTGCGCAGACCGCTGCCCCGTGCAGACCGCCCCAGGCGCCTCACAAACAGCCCCCGGGTCGCCCCTGACAGCGGCAGTCCTCCAGCCAAGGAGATTATGGGCGGGCACTTCGGTTTCAGCTCCCGGCGGACCATGCCGGGTCGGAGCCTGCCCCCCCTGCGTCTGCAGGCCCAGGGGGCGGGGGGTACTTCTTCGGGTCGCGGGATCTGCTGCACCCACTGTTGTCCAGGCGCGGTCTTAGCGCCGGCGCTCCGACCGCCACACTCGGGCTCCGGAGCCCGTCCGCCGCAAGCGGGGCTGGCTTCCTCAGGCGTGCGCTCCTGCAACACGCCGGGGGGCATATGTTCACCGCGCACCCCAGCCACACGGCCACACACACAAGGGGCACCTCAACGGGTCCACGTATCTCTCCTTTTGTTGTTCAAGCGCCCGCCATTTTGTTTCCTAGTCTTTTTGCTCGGGAGCGTAATTCGCCGCTATCTGGCGCTTCTATAGGTTCCCAGGCTTCAGATTTTCAGCATCAGCTCCTCATGTGTTCGCAGGCAGGTGCCTATGTTTGTAGCTCCAAAAGGCTAATGCACCTGCACTTTTGTTACGGATGAATTCAGGATCTCCAGGAGCTCCTCCAAGAGCACGTCTGCTCACGTGGCCATCTAGCCACACCCCCTCCTAGAAAAGACACTTAACCACCAAAGGTCCTGATAGCTGAAGCTGGAACTGTTGGCTCCCACCTTGTCCCGTGCTCCAAACGTGGAAAAGGGACACCCCTGACTACCACATCCTGACTTATCATTTGTGAACACTTCTTTGAAAGGGATTGTGTCCTCCGATGTATTCCACATCTATGACATGTAATGTCCACGGCTGTGCTTTTCAGAAACTTTTCAGCAGAGGGTGTCTTGCGTCTATGGCATCGAGCCGATGTCCCTCGAGGGTCGACGTCACCGGATGTTATATATATATGACGCACAGCGCCCATTGCCTCAGTTCCGTTTTTTCCGACAGCGAACGTGTATTGCTTTGTGAAACTCGGTGCGCCTTGTGGATTCTTTGATCTCTTATGATGTCTATTTTTTCGACCCCTCCGACTCGAAGGTGTGCGGGTTCAAGACTTGCCGGTTTTTAAGTCCGAGATGTCGTTGACCGACCCGCGCCTTATTTGCTTATGGTGCCTGGGGGAGTCACTCCAAATGCCAGTCTCTAACAGCCAAGGCCTTGCGTGAAAGGAAGGGGAAACTCTGTGCAGGTAAGCCTTCGAAGTCCCGTAAGTCCGGATCGAAGTCTAGGGTTTCCACTGACAATTCGAGGGGCGACTCTCTGTGTCGGGAGGAAGCTCGAGGTTCTCGGTCCCGGAGTGGTTCCCGCCATTCCTCGTCCTCGTGGCACTCTCGGAAGCACCGGCACCGGTCGCCTTCCCCGTCCTCTTTGGAGGATGGCGCCGTGCGTAAGTTAGCCTGTCCCACGAAGTCCTCGACTCCGGAGGAGTGGGTGGCTTTTAAAGAACAAATGTCGATTTTCCAGTCGCAAGGCACGGTTCCTGTCGCGCCTTCTCGCAAAAAGCCGACGGAGAAGGCTCTCGATTGGCGGCTCGCACGCCTTCAGGATCGGGCTCGCGCCGTGACTCACACCGGGAGCTCTCGAGGGCCTGTGCGGACAAGAGCAGTCGCATGAGACGTGCGTCCAGGTCTCGGTGCTCGTCCCCAGCGAGACCATTGCAGCCTGTGGAGGTGCCGACGACGGCGTCGACTCGTTCGGGGCCGGCTCAGTCGGACTCGGACGATGCTTTACCGTCCTATCAGCCCACGCCTGTGTCGGCGTCGATGCCTAAGGTTTCGGTGTCAACACCCGCGGCGCGGATTCCGGTGTCAAAGCCCTTGGTGGTCTCGACGTCTATGTTCTCGATGCCCTTGGCGTCGATGTTTTCGATGCCTTCGGTGTCGAGGCCTTCAGCTTTCTTTGGGCGGAATATGTCAGAGGAGTTTCATGGGGCCTCCTCTACGTCTGGGAGGCCGGTACTGGGCCCCAGGCCCTCTTCTGTCACTTTGGCTGAGTTTCCACAAAATGAACCTTTGCCTGACATTTTTGAAGAGGAGGAAAGGTTGGAGATTGAAGACCCTGCTTTTCAGGATGAGGCTCCGGGATTGTTGGGTGACAGTCCCTTGGAGGAGTTGCTGCAGACCCTCCATGATGCCAGTGGCCTGGATACTTTTCCGGAAGTTGAGTTTGGTAGGCCTGAGCCAGGGGCTCATGCCGACTCTTCCTACAGGCGGCTCATGTTTAGGGTCTCCGAATACCTGGGGTGGTCCAGTCCTCCTGAGGATTTTATTCAGAATGACCTTGCTGACATCTTGGACCAAGGTCCCCCCTCTGACCCGGTATTGCCCTTCCATCTTACATTGCAAAAAAGGGTGTCATTGGCATGGCAGGCCCCGGATTCGCTTCCGGCAGTCAATAAGAATTTGTCAAAAAAGTACCGCCAATCTGTTAGCGACCCCAGCTATTTGTCAACTCACCCCACTCCGGAGAGTTTGGTGGTTCAGGCGGCTACGGCCACCTCGAGGCAGCAGGCGTACCCTACCATCCCTCCGGATAGGGACGATAAGCGCTTCGACGGATGGGCTCAGAAGGTCTTTTCTTCAGGGAGCATGGTACGGAAAGCTGTCAACTCCACAATTGCCATGGCAAGATTTACACACACTCTGTGGAACTGTGCTTCATTAGCGGCTGAGCAGATTCCCAAGGGGGAGGAAAGGGATGGCTTCCTGGCCCTCGTGCATGACGGCAAGGATGCTGTGTGTGAATCCCTTCAGTCGGATTTGGACACACCAGACTTTGTCATCCGGTCCATGGCTTGCAAGCACCGTCCTACGCAGGTTTGCGTGCTTGCGGAAGTCGGGTTTTGCTCCTGATGTGCAGGCCCGTCTTCTGAACATGCCCTTTGATGGTGTTAATTTATTTGGCAGCAAGGCTGACAAGAGCCTTGAGAGGTTGCAGACCTCCAAAGCTGCAGTTCGTCAACCTGCGCCTTTTTGTCCTAGGGGACAGCAATGGAGGGGAGGTTCCGTTCGTTTCTACTCCTCTTTTAGTAGATCGAGAGGAGCTGCCAGTCAAAGGAGCCAACGTAAGGAGGTACCCGTGGTCTACAGGGTACTCGGGGGTGCCAAAGCCGCTCTGGCAGCTGCCTCTTTGCCCTCAGGCACTGCCGCTCCAGCTCAATCATGAGGCCATGTCCCATGGTTGGCCGGTTGAGGGCAGACTTGCGCAGCATCTCGGAGAATGGCGTGCCATTACTTCAGATGTGTGGGTTCTGGATATCATAGCCCACGGCTAGTGCCTGCCCTTCCTTCAGCGGCCTCATGACAATACACCGGGGAAGCTCTCTTTGAAGCGTCTGGATCCGCTCCTTGTGCAGGAAATCCTATCCCTGCTGGAGAAAAGGCACCATAGAACTGGTGCCTGTAGCGTAGAGGAACAAGGGATGGTATTCCCCTTATTTTTTTATCCCAAAGAGAGACGGGGGATTGAGACCCATGATGGACTTGAGTTGGTTGAACAAGCTTCTAAGGAAGGACAAGTTCAAGATGGTCACTCTTTCTCAAGTCCTCCAGGCCCTTCAACTTCAGGATTGGTTGGTGTCTGTGGACCTCAAGGGTGCTTACTTTCATGCGCCTATTCATCCCAAGCACAGCAAGTACCTGAGGTTCGCGGCTGGCGACTCGCACTTTCAGTTTCAGATCCTGCCATTCGGATTGACCTCTGCCCCGAGGGTCTTCACCAAGCTCATGGTGGTTGTGGCAGCGTACTTCAGGAGAGGGGGGATTCACGTCTACCCCTACCTGGACGATTGGCTGATCAGGGCGCGTACTCCCGAGCAAGCCCTGGTTCATCTATCCGTCAACTGCCATTCCCTTCACAAGCTGGGCTTCTCCCTAAATTTAAAGAAGTCACATTTGACACCTTCCCAGCAGCTCCAATACATCGGAGCAGTGCTCGACACACGTCCCTGGGGAAATGTTCGCCTCCCCAGGTGAGGGCTCATCACATTCTGCAGATGGTGGACAAGTTTCAATGTGCCCAGCGTCTCCCGGCTTTCGAATTCTTAAGGTTGCTCGGCCTCATGGCATCCTGCATTTTTCTGGGGCCAGAGGCCAGACTGAGGATGAGATCCCTGCAGTGGGCTCTCAAGATGCAGTAGTCGCAGTTCTCCGGCAGGATGTCGGATCCCGTTCAGATTCCTCTCTCGGTCACCCAGGATCTTCTATGGTGGGCAGACGAAGGCAATCTGATGAAGGGGGCACCGTTTTGCCAACCGTGGCCGGAGGTGACGATCGTGACGGATGCATCCCTTAAAGGATGGGGCGTTCATGCCAACGAGTTGACAGCCAGTGGCCGTTGGTCTCCGTCGGAGTCCAGACACCACATCAATCTATTAGTGCTGGGAGCCATCATGCTGGCCCTAAAGGCTTTTCTGCCGTCTGTGCGGGGGAAGACGGTCCTGATTATGACGGACAGCACAGTGGCCATGCATTACCCCAACAAAAGGGGGGGGCTGTGTCACTCCCGTTGTGCAGGGAGGCGATGCAGCTTTGGTTCTGGGCCATCCAACAGTAAATCTCGATCTCAGCAGTTCATCTGGCCGGAGACGAAAAACGCGGCGGCGGACACACTGAGCAGGCAGAGCACAGTCTCTCACGAGTTGGAGTTGGCTCAGGAAGTACTTTTGGAGATCTTTGCCCTTTAGGGGACCCCACAAGTGGATCTCTTCACCACCAGTGTCAACCGGAAGTGCGAGAGATTCAGCTCAAGGGAATTTCCTCCAAGAGGAGCCTTAGGAGACGCATTCGTGGTGGATTGGTCATTCCCATTGCTGTACGCGTTGACTTCAATCCATCCTCATTCCTCAGGTGTTGCAGAGGTTACAGAGGTTCGGTTCCCTAATGATCCTTATTGCTCCGGATTGGGCCAGGAGAGTGTAGTATCCGGACCTTCTCGACATGTCCATCTGCCCTCTACTCCGTCTTCCCTAACAAGACGATCTGCTCTCACAGGAGGGGGGTCAGGTTCTCCATCCAGAGGTCAGGTCTCTCAACCTTCATGCTTTGTATCTGAAAGGTTGAGATGCAAGGATTGGGACCTCCCGGATGACGTGATGGAGGTGTTGCTTTCGGCCAGGCGGCCCGCAACCAGATCCCTGTATCGTTGCCGTTGGGGGAAGTTCTGCGATTGGTGCAGGGGACAGAATGTGGTTGCTTTCCATTGTTCCATTCCTATGGTGTTGTCTTTTCTGCTTTCTTTAGCCCACAAGGGCCTTCAAGTGGGTACCATTAAGGGTTACCTGGCAGCGCTGTCCATATTTAAGCGCTCGTCTGAAAAGTGTTCTTACTTTAAGATTCCTTTGATTTCACAGATTCTGAAAGGACTGTCTAATGTGTTCCCACCGTCCCCTTTTCAGGTGCCGAGTTGGGATTTGAATTTGGTTTTAAAGTTTCTGATGGGAGCTCCGTTTGAGCCCTTACATTCTTGTCCATTGAGACTGTTGTCTTTTAAAACTGTGTTTTTAGTTGCGGTTACTCCCGCACGCAGAGTGAGTGAATTGCAGGCACTTTCTGCCAAGCCACCCTTTACTGTTTTCCATAAGGACAGGGTTGTCCTGCTGGTGCGACCTTCCTTTCTTCCGAAGGTTGAGTCTGAATTTCATTTGAGCCAGTAGGTGATTCTTCCGGCATTTTATCCTCCTCCGCATCCTGGTAAGGAAGAAGCGAGGCTCCATAGATTGAATCCTAGGAGAGCTTTGAGCGTCTATCTTTCACGGATGTCCCGGGTCAGACTGGATGATCAGCTTTTTGTTGGTTATGCTGGACACAGTTTGTGTCAGGCTGTTTGTTAGGCAGAAACCTGTGCAGTTCCCTTGGGGAACACTGCAAAAGATTTAAGACTACAGGTATAGCAGTAAACCCACTTGGTAGCAGTCTGCACCACCCAGATTTACCTGGTAGCTGTGGCTGAGCAGTCAGACTTCCCTCAAGAAGAGTTAGGCAGTATGCAAAGTATACACAATATGTACCCAGACACAATAGTACAAGCAAACACTGACCAGAGCTTGGTTTCAAAAGTATATAGTTATTTATTTATAAAACACACATAAGTTGAAATCACTCTAGCAAAATATAGTAAAAACACTTCAAACACAGTTATAATGAAAGCAGTTCCAACCCTTACTCCTATCTAGACAACTCTAAGTTAACACCACATAATTAAAACAGAGGTGAGCGCTTAACGTTAGATGACACTCTAGTAGGTTCAAGCAAGGGGTAACAAGAAACAGGAATGGGTTAAACACACCACTCTAAGGTCCAGAACACTTGCAATAGACTCAAAGAAGCACAAAGTCCCAGGTGAGCAAAAGTCACTAGGCAGGGCCCACTCTTAGAGTAGCCGGAGCGAAAATGTGCCCAAGATCACACTGTTGTTAAGGATTCAAAGTCTTGCAAAGAGTTAGAAAGAGTTTAGAGTGGCTTAAAAAGTTTAGCCAGGGTGTCCCAGGCACTCCCAGGTTCGAAAGCCGGGGGCTAAATCTACCCCGTACAGTCGGTAGCAAGGGAAGCCAGGCGGAACACGGTACCTTAAGCGGAAAGGATCCTCCAGCGGTGGCAGTTGTTCCAGGCAGTGGCAGCAAGGCTCGACGTCGGTCAAGGGAGAAGAAGTTCTCGCAGAAGAGCAGAAGAAGAAGGTCGTTGCACTGCCCGGGAAGAAACCAGCCGCGGAGTCCTCCGGTCAAAGGGTTGTACCGACTTTCGTGGTTGGGGTAAAAGTGGTGGGGTTCCGGTTGCCGGGGTGCTTGGCACTGGCAAGGCGGCCACGAGATACCTCGAGAAGCGAAAAGAAGGCGAAAACTGGTTGTCCCCACCAGTCAAGGGAAGGAGCCACTCCGTTAAGAGTTCTCCTCGGTCGTCGGGAAAAGTGGTGAGACGGTTCAGCAGGGCTCCACCGGGTGGTGTCGTCGAAGCAGGTCGGCTCAGCTCTTCCCTCGTCGGATTCTTGGTCCTGTGGCGACTTCTGAAGTTCCAGTCCCCAAAGCCCTGCTTTTATGCAGCAAACCCCCATTCACCCAGCCTAGCTGTCACTCAAACATGCTAAGTGGTGAGCCGACCGGCTCACCACTTGGGCCAATCAGGACGGAGTGCGACTTGAGTTACCAAGGTAACTCAGTCCAGGGTGCCTAAATCCCCCTCCACCCCTCCTAAGTACCCCAGACAGTGGCACCACTTTGGAGGGCTTCTGTGGGGAAGCCCGCCAAAAGTGGGACAAAGGGCTCCACTTTGGGTCAGAGTTACAGAGGCGAACACCAACGCCATTTTAGCATCAAGTTTTGGCAAAAAGTCCCAACCGGAGTTATAAAAATAAATATATAAACCGGCGGTATGTTTAAGGCTACCGTAAATAAATAATTAAATGTGTTAGCCTAAAACAATGGGAAATCCCATAGGAAAATATTCGCGGTCGAATATAAAACGTAGTTTCCACTGCCACCAGCCAAAACTCGATCAGGGGGGACGGAGACGTGCCCCCTCGACTAACAGACCCTGGGGCAATCGAATTGCCCCAGCCAGTACGTCCACAATATGATGGTTTGTACTGGTTCTGTTCAGGATCCAAGACTAGCAAAGTCTTTTGGTGACTTTACATGCCCTGGGAGACAGTAGTCAGTCCCAGGGTATGGAGTCTATGTTGGGGAGTCCCTAGGACACCCCTGGGTCACGGCACAGAGGGTGCTGTGTAACCCACATCACAAAAATACATGAGGCCCTATGGGGTAAAAGACCCCATAGCCCATTCAACACAAGGTTTAACCAAGAAAACACACTTCAACATGTCCAAGAGTGAGGGTAAAAGAGTCTCACTCTTGGCAGGAGAAAAAAAGAAACCCCAGAAATCCAGCAAAGCTGCTGGGGGACTCACTAGGTAGGGAAATTCAGCCTAAACAGAGAATTCTCCCTAACACTCGCCCCCCCCAGACTAAGGGACAGGAGGATTTAATCCACTCCTGGATGAACCTCATACCTCTAGTCGATGATATACATCCTAGAGAGTCCATCAGCATTTTGATGGTGACACCCTGACCTGTGCTCAATGGTGAAATCAAACCCTTGCAGGCAGATTGACCATCTCAATAGTTTTGGATTTTCCCCTTTCATTTGCATTAACCATCTCAAGGGTTGGTGGTCAGTCTGGATAACAAAAGTAGAACCATACAAGTATGGCCTAAACTTCTTCAGTGCCCACACAATAGCAAAGCATTCTCTTTCAATAGTTGCCCACCTTGTCTCAGGATCCTTCAGTTTCCTACTGATGAAGCAAATGGGGTGCTCCCTACCCTTCTCATCCAGTTGGCTTAGAACTGCACCTATACCTACATTGGAAGCATCAGTTTGTACAATGAAAGGTTGGTGGTAGTCAGGAGCTCTCAATACTGGAGCTTGGCAAAGAGCTCTCTTCAGTTTTTCAAAGGCCTGATTGCACTCCTCATTCCATTTTACCTTTTTAGGGAATTTGGGAGAGGAGATTACATTCAGTGGAGAAGCTATGGTCCCATAGTTCTCAATGAAATTCCTGTAATATCCAGTGAGGCCTAGAAAAGCTCTCACTTGGGTTTGAGTAGTTGGTGTTGTCCAATTTTGCACAGCTTCAATCTTGCTGGGCAAAGGCCTTATTTCTCCACCTCCTACCTCATGTCCAAGGTAGACCACTTTACTTTGACCAATCTGGCACTTACTGGCTTTGATTGTCAAATGGGCCTGTTCCAGAGCCTGCAACACATGTCCTAGGTGGTTCACATGTTCTTCCCAGGAGTGGCTGAAGACTGCAATGTCATCCAAGTATGCCATGCAGAAATCTTCCATCCCAGCCAGAACTTGGTTCACCATCCTTTGGAATGTGGCAGGTGCATTTTTTAGTCCAAAAGGCATGACCTTAAACTGGTACAAGCCAACTGGGGTTGAAAATGCAGTTTTCTCCTTGGCATGGTCTGTCAGGGCTATTTGCCAATAGCCTGACGTCAGGTCAAATGTGCTGAGGTACTTGGCTGCACCAAGTTTATCCACCAACTCATCTGTCCTGGGCAAAGGGTGGGCATCAGTCTTGGTGACTGCATTTAGAGCTCTATAGTCCACACAGAATCTCAAGTCTTTGGATCCTGCCTTTGGTACTAACACAACTGGGCTAGACCAGGGACTAGTAGAGGGCTCTATTACCCCGAGATCAAGCATCTTCTTGACCTCTCCTTTGATGTGGGCTCTGATATGTTCTGACATTCTGTATCCTCTGCTTTTGACTTGCAGACAGTCACCAGTGAGTATCTCATGCTGGCCCCAAGGGGTCAAGCCTGGTGACAGTGAGAACAGGGAGGCAAACTGATTTAACATAGATTTGCACTCCTCTTGTTGCTCAGGTGTCAGGTCTGAAGAGAGATTGACTCCTTCAACTTTTTCATCTAAAGGCACACCTCTGAGGAGATCAGGGAGAGATTCACTCTCTTCCTCCTCTGCAGCTGAAGCTAGAAGCAAGGCTCCTACATCAGGTCTGGAGATGTATGCTTTTAGTCGGTTGGTGTGGAAGACTCTAGGAGCTTCCCTGGGTCTGCCCAGATCCACCAGATAGTTGACCTCTCCAAGTTTTCCCACAACCTTGAAGGGTCCCATCCATTTGTCTTGCAAGGCCCTCTGCCTTGTTGGGAGCATAACTAGAACTAGCTGGTCTTGAGTAAACTCAACCATGTTAGCCTTCTGGTCGTGCCAATGTTTGACCAGGGCTTGACCAGCTTTCAAGTTGTCACTTGCTTCTGCCATCATGTGTGACATTCTCCTCCGGAGACCTATCACATAGTCAGTCACTCTGACTGGCTTGAGGGGAGGAGCACCTTCCAATCCCTCCTTAATCAGGGCCAATGGACCTCTGACGGGATGGCCATAGAGAAGCTCAAAGGGAGAATAACCTACTCCCTCCTGAGGGACTTCTCTATAAGCAAAGAGAAGGCATGGCAGTAGAAGGTCCCACTTTTTCTTAAGGGGTTCTTCTAAAGCACCTATCATGCTCTTCATGGTTCTGTTAAACCTTTCAACCAACCCGTTTGTCTGAGGGTGGTATGCGGTTGAGAACTTGTAGGTAACTCCACAGGTTTTCCACATGGCTTTCATGTAGTGGGACATAAAGTTTGACCCCCTGTCAGAGATTACCTCCTTAGGAAACCCAACCCTGGTAAAAATACCAAGGAGGGCCTTAGCCACAGCCGGAGCTGTAACAGTCCTCATAGGAATTGCCTCAGGGTACCTAGTAGCATGGTCTACTACAACAAGTATAAACCTGTTGCCTGAGGAGGTTGGAGGATCAAGGGGACCAACAATGTCAATCCCTACCCTCTCAAATGGGACTCCCACAACTGGGAGAGGCACTAAAGGTGCCACATTCTTGGAACCAACCTTACCAGAAGTCTGGCAGGTATGGCAGCTCTTACAATATCTATCTACTTCAGCCCCCATCTTTGGCCAATAAAAGTAGAGTGAGAGCCTTTCCTTGGTCTTCTTGAAACTCAAGTGACCAGCCAAAGGTATCTCATGGGCTAGTTGTAAGAACTGTTGTCTGTTCTCTTGTGGGACTACAAGGCGTTTGTAGTCTCCAGGTTCAGACTCAGTGGGCTCACTGTAGAAGAGGCCATCTTCCCAGTGCAACCTATACTTCCCAGGCTCTTGCCCATCAGCTTGAGAAGCTGCCTGGTGGCGGAGACCTTCCAGAGTTGGACATTCTCTTTGCCCCTTACGAAAAGCTGCCCTGCTAGGCCCACCTTCTGCCAGTAAAGACTGCAGCTCAGGATGGTCCTCAGGGTCCAAATCTCCAATAAGGTTGGGGCCTCCTTCTAGCTCTTCCTCAGAGTCTAGCTCAACCACACAGGGTTGTACCTCCCTCTCAGCCTCAGCTGGAGGTGGAGTTACAGGTGTAACTTTGGACAACCTAGGGGAAGTCCTTGTTGGAAGCACTGGAGTGCTTGCTGCTGGCTTTTTCCTAGGAGTCTTGGGTTGCCCCTTTGCTCCTGATCTGGTAGTTACTGCAGTAAGTTGCTCCAGTGGGAGAGGAGTGATTTCTGTCATCATCTCCTGAGATAACCCTCTCAGGGTTTTCTCTCTTGCAGGTTTTGTGAGTTCCTGGAACCTTTTGCTAGGAGGTCTGGGGGTATGAGATACAACTCCAAGAGCTTTGAGGTCATTACCCAACAGAACCCTACCTGGCACTTCACATTGTACACTGACAGGTATTTTTACAGCCATATCATTACATTGGATGAGAACTGGTAACTGGGGACACATCTGCACAGGCCCACCAGCTAACTTGGTGAGGCATTTGGGTGCCTTAGCAACATCCTCTGCCTTGAAAAATGATTCATCCACCACAGTTATGCTGGCTCCAGTGTCCCTAATGGCAGGAGTCTCCTGACCATTCACCTGGACACTGTCCTTATAATACTCTTTAGTATTATCTGGGATAGAGTTATAGACATCTAAATTCTGTTGTTCCCACAACCCCAGAGAGACTAAAGAAACACTAGCTGAGACTCCAGTGGGTTCATCAGCTAGTAATAGAAAGTTTCCACTTGCCATATGTACTTCCTCTTCTGGAGCGAAGGCTAAGGAGGCAAGCTGGACCCCTGAAGGTTTACCCTTACATCTGGGATCTCCTTTCACATGGTCAGTAGCCTTACAAACAAAGCATGAGCCAAAGGCTCGCTGGAATGGAGGCTTGTTCTGACCTCCTTCTGGTCTGGGACCAGGAGGTACACTAGCCTGATTTGGTTTCCCCTGTGGCTTACCCTTATAGTTTTGTTTGGGGCCCTCTTTGGAATTTGTAGTATTAGAATTCTCTTTGGAGTCCTTTTTAGACTGTTTCTCCCCATCCTTCTTCTGAGTTACCCCAGAATCCCTGTGAGTGGCCCTGTTGGCAACCCACAAGTCAGCAGCCTTAGCTAGTTTCCGGGAATCCAATTCCCTGGAATCAGCCAAGTGTTGTCTGAGCTCAGGAGAGCAGGCATCATAAATAGTCTCCAACATAAACAAATTCTTCATACCTTCATAAGTGTTCACCTTGTAACCCTTAATCCATCCCTCTAAGTTTTTCAAACATTCATTCACCCAGGTAGCCCAAGGGGTACCATCATGCTTTTTGAGGCTCCTAAACCTCTTAAGATACTGGGAAGGGGTTTTCCCAAACCTAGCTATCAAAGCTAGTTTCACACATTCATAGTCCTTCCTATCCTCCTCCCCCATCTCCATTACCACATCAGTTGCAACAGGGGGAAGCCTAGAGAACAACCAGGTGAGCAAGTCATTTCCTGTGATGTTCTGGAGCCCATGATTATATTCAAACAGAGACAACCAATCCAACACATCCAACTTAGGCTCATACATACCAACCAATTCTTTAGGCATCCGGGGTCTTTTAGGACTGGAACTTCTAGAGGAGCCAGAGAGAGAAGCATTCTCAACAGATAATTTCTTCATTTCTAAGTCATACTTGAGCTCCATTTCCCTTAGCCTTAGTTCTTTGTCAGTTTGAGCATTAAGTTTCTTATACTCCAATTCTAGCTTCATTTTCTCCAGTTCAAAGTACTGAGGACTAAATGTGGGACCTGGTAAAGGTCCAGTAGGTACAGCAGGTAGAGCAGGCAGAGGCCTAGGGGGGACAGTTACAACAGCCTCACCCTCCTCTTCTGACTCTTCCTCAGAATCATCAACATTTTGCTCCATGTTAACTTCAATACTGTCATCTACAGTTGCTGGAGTGGTAGGTTCCTCTGAACCATCACCCAGACTTTGGTTAGCCAACAATCTTTCAATCAGCTCCATTTTCTTGCCCTTAGTCAGGAGATCCTTATGTTTACAGAGCACTCTTAACCAATCAGCAGTTTTGGCTGCAAGGGACTCTTGACTATAGCTTTCTATAACTGACATGTTAGAGGATTACTTTTTACAGTGCTAAGCTTTGTGGTTAGTTGCACTAAGGTATCTAAAGCACAATAAAATGTATACTCAATACAAATCCCACCGCTGTACACCAGTGTTAGGCAGAAACCTGTGCAGTTCCCTTGGGGAACACTGCAAAAGATTTAAGACTACAGGTATAGCAGTAAACCCACTTGGTAGCAGTCTGCACCACCCAGATTTACCTGGTAGCTGTGGCTGAGCAGTCAGACTTCCCTCAAGAAGAGTTAGGCAGTATGCAAAGTATACACAATATGTACCCAGACACAATAGTACAAGCAAACACTGACCAGAGCTTGGTTTCAAAAGTATATAGTTATTTATTTATAAAACACACATAAGTTGAAATCACTCTAGCAAAATATAGTAAAAACACTTCAAACACAGTTATAATGAAAGCAGTTCCAACCCTTACTCCTATCTAGACAACTCTAAGTTAACACCACATATTTAAAACAGAGGTGAGCGCTTAACGTTAGATGACACTCTAGTAGGTTCAAGCAAGGGGTAACAAGAAACAGGAATGGGTTAAACACACCACTCTAAGGTCCAGAACACTTGCAATAGACTCAAAGAAGCACAAAGTCCCAGGTGAGCAAAAGTCACTAGGCAGGGCCCACTCTTAGAGTAGCCGGAGCGAAAATGTGCCCAAGATCACACTGTTGTTAAGGATTCAAAGTCTTGCAAAGAGTTAGAAAGAGTTTAGAGTGGCTTAAAAAGTTTAGCCAGGGTGTCCCAGGCACTCCCAGGTTCGAAAGCCGGGGGCTAAATCTACCCCGTACAGTCGGTAGCAAGGGAAGCCAGGCGGAACACGGTACCTTAAGCGGAAAGGATCCTCCAGCGGTGGCAGTTGTTCCAGGCAGTGGCAGCAAGGCTCGACGTCGGTCAAGGGAGAAGAAGTTCTCGCAGAAGAGCAGAAGAAGAAGGTCGTTGCACTGCCCGGGAAGAAACCAGCCGCGGAGTCCTCCGGTCAAAGGGTTGTACCGACTTTCGTGGTTGGGGTAAAAGTGGTGGGGTTCCGGTTGCCGGGGTGCTTGGCACTGGCAAGGCGGCCACGAGATACCTCGAGAAGCGAAAAGAAGGCGAAAACTGGTTGTCCCCACCAGTCAAGGGAAGGAGCCACTCCGTTAAGAGTTCTCCTCGGTCGTCGGGAAAAGTGGTGAGACGGTTCAGCAGGGCTCCACCGGGTGGTGTCGTCGAAGCAGGTCGGCTCAGCTCTTCCCTCGTCGGATTCATGGTCCTGTGGCGACTTCTGAAGTTCCAGTCCCCAAAGCCCTGCTTTTATGCAGCAAACCCCCATTCACCCAGCCTAGCTGTCACTCAAACATGCTAAGTGGTGAGCCGACCGGCTCACCACTTGGGCCAATCAGGACGGAGTGCGACTTGAGTTACCAAGGTAACTCAGTCCAGGGTGCCTAAATCCCCCTCCACCCCTCCTAAGTACCCCAGACAGAGTGGCACCACTTTCGAGGGCTTCTGTGGGGAAGCCCGCCAAAAGTGGGACAAAGGGCTCCACTTTGGGTCAGAGTTACAGAGGCGAACACCAACGCCATTTTAGCATCAAGTTTTGGCAAAAAGTCCCAACCGGAGTTATAAAAATAAATATATAAACCGGCGGTATGTTTAAGGCTACCGTAAATAAATAATTAAATGTGTTAGCCTAAAACAATGGGAAATCCCATAGGAAAATATTCGCGGTCGAATATAAAATGTAGTTTCCACTGCCACCAGCCAAAACTCGATCAGGGGGGACGGAGACGTGCCCCCTCGACTAACAGACCCTGGGGCAATCGAATTGCCCCAGCCAGTACGTCCACAATATGATGGTTTGTACTGGTTCTGTTCAGGATCCAAGACTAGCAAAGTCTTTTGGTGACTTTACATGCCCTGGGAGACAGTAGTCAGTCCCAGGGTATGGAGTCTATGTTGGGGAGTCCCTAGGACACCCCTGGGTCACGGCACAGAGGGTGCTGTGTAACCCACATCACAAAAATACATGAGGCCCTATGGGGTAAAAGACCCCATAGCCCATTCAACACAAGGTTTAACCAAGAAAACACACTTCAACATGTCCAAGAGTGAGGGTAAAAGAGTCTCACTCTTGGCAGGAGAAAAAAAGAAACCCCAGAAATCCAGCAAAGCTGCTGGGGGACTCACTAGGTAGGGAAATTCAGCCTAAACAGAGAATTCTCCCTAACACTGTTTCTAAACAGACCTTATCCAGATGGATTATCTTGACCATCACGGAGTGCTAACGTTTGGCGGGGAAGGACCCTCCAGTAGGCTTATGGGCTCACTCCACTAGCGGTGTGGCTGCCCCCACTGCTCTACAAAGGGGTGTTCCTATTTGGAATATTTGTGAAGCAGCCACACGGGCTTCTGTCCATACTTTTGTTGTGCACTATTCCCTGGATGCCATCCATGGGCAGGACTTGACCTTTGGTAAGGCGGTCCTCTATTCAGCCATTTGATTGGGTAATCTAAATTCACATTCTAAATTCTTTCCCTCCTCCATAGTCTGGTACTGCTTTGGGAGCCTGTCATAGATGTGGAATACGTTGGAGGTCACAATCCCTTCGAAGAACAAGTTACTTACCAAACTGGTAACGTTCTTTCGATGGGATGTTCCTCCAACGTTGTTAGGGAGAATTCTCATTTATGGCTAATTTCCCTTACCTAGTGAGTCCCTCAGCAGCTTTGCTGGATTTCAGGGGTTTTTATTGTTTCCACCTGGTAAGAGTGTGAACCTTTTTCCCACTCTTAAATGTGTTTTGCCATGTGTACTTCTACTTTTTGTGTGATCTTGGCCTCTGGAGCCACACCATTCCATGAGCCGAACTTCTTGTGTGTGTTACACAGCACCTTCAGTGCAGTGACACAGGGTTGTCTCTAAGACTCCCCACTCACTCCATTTGTCTCGGGCTGACTACTGTCCCCCAGAAATAGGTAAAGTTGACATTTACTTTATGTAGTCATTTAACCTACAGACCCAGTACACCCCATCTTACATGGAGTATTGGAAAGGGTTAACTCTGATCCCTTTTTGTCTGTATCTCCTGGAGCCTTGTTTCGCTCCCTTAACACTAAGACTTGGCTGGTGGCAGTGGTACTTACCCTAACTTTTCTACCGCGATTATAGTATATAAACGTGGTACTGTTTTAGGCTATTGTGTTAACCTCGAACATAAACCCGCTTGACCAAATATATTTTATTTTGGCTCCGGTCGGGTTAAGTCGCCATTTCTTTGTGTCAACATCCTTCTTGTGTTTTACTTTGCGCGGCAAACTAGGTTTGCCTTCTTTGTTCGCCGTCCTTAGGCAGGCTTCTGCGAAGAAGTCCTCCTTTGGCATCTGGGTGTCTAGTTGGGCTGAATGTGAGGGAGGGGTTTAGTAACCCCCTGCACAGGGTCTCCTTGGAGACCCAAGTCGCACTTTGTGTCCATTGGCTGAAGTAGTTGTCCGGGCTGGACAACCCCCCTGCGGTGTGATTGACAGCCAGGCTGTGTGAATGCAGGATTTTGGCATAAATGGCAGGACTCTTGGGCTGGAAGTCAGTCATCACTGGAACTACAAGAACCGAAGAGAAGTGGAGAAAAAGACGGCTGCTGCAACTCCCGAGTCCCGGTGAAGCCTACCCTTCAACGACAGAGAAGATCCAGTCCGGAGTCTTCTTCCCTTGAGCCTGGTGGGATCAACCAGCTCACCTTTCCACAGCCAGAGAATCCTCTCCTGGGTTGAAATTGCTGCATAAAGCTGTAGCGGTCCGGATAGCCATCAGAAGAGCCCTCTCCTGTTTTAAAGGAGCGCACCTTTTAGTCACCGTCGCTTTGCTGCTGCTGGCCTCATCCCTGAGTAGTGCAGATCGCTCCAGACGTCGTCCTCCTTGTCCCCACGACTGAAGCTTCAGGAACCGTGAGTCTGCAGGAACTACCAGGAACAACTGCCGTTGCACCAGCTTTCTTCATTCGAATAAGGTACTGTGTCCATTTGGTCGTTCTCTCCGTCTCACCTTGAGGTATCGGGTGAACCCTTTTCCTTACCAAAGGCTTGTCCTTTCTTCCTTCCCTCTTATAACTTTTGCCTCCCTTTGATAATATCCAAATACTCCTGGCAGCGTTAATCTCGAACTGTTCTAATCGTGTGATCCTCGACAACAGAGCCCTGCTCCATCTGACACTGGCACAGGCCTGTTGACTTTATCTGTCTCTTAGAACACGTCCCCTGATTCGTGTGCCTTGACAAAAGTATTGCCTATGATTTTCATATCCTATTCTTTGGTTTTTATTCAATGTGCTAAATGTGTTTTGACTACAGTTACAATTCTTCCTGCGGGTACGCTTTTCTTTCGTAAGACCGAACCGTCATTACTGTCAAAAAGTGACCGCTGCTTAACCCCGGTAACGTCTTTTGTTTCACAACACTTGTCTGTCAAATCCTAATGTACTTACCTTGAATTGACCTGAAACCTAAGGAATTGGTTGTGGGTGATATATTTAGAGTGTGATTTTGTTTAATAGAAGTGAAGAGTTTTGGGAACAGATGGTTTAAAAAAAAGTACTTATATTTTTTAACCTGAAACCTTGAGTGTAATCCCTATTACCGCTCATTTGCTCTTGAGATAAGTCTGGCTGCTCCGCTACTGCTACCACTATAACTGTGTAGTACAGGCTTGTACCAAAGGTGAAATTGTACTACCACTTTTGGACTTAATTGTCTGTAGTGTTCCCTAAGGGTACTACAGAGGATTCTGCCTAACAGACGTATTCCATATCGCCCTCCCATCCTGCCCCTCTGGAGAATTTCCTCTGTGATTACAGCTTCCATTTCCGCAAGGCTGTAGGCAGTTATACTGGCAGGAGACTGGTGCCACACGTTCTGGGGGAAAAAACTAAACTGAGGCAACGGGCGCTGTGCGTTTTTTATATATATATTTCTGATGTTTGTTAATCTGCTTAGAATCACATGCTGTGCATAGGTCCGACATCCAGTGGTCACTGCAGAGTATTGCATTTTGTTTTTCGTAGTCGAAAAGGGGACGTCGACAAGGCGTGTCTGAAACACTATCGCTATAGTGACGTGCGTTGTACCCACAATCCCTCACGCGTTGAGGTCCCTCAGATTGTTTTTTTCCGCCCAGCTACTGGTCGCCTTTACGCGGAGCTCCTCGAGAGACATTGCAGATTTCATCTCCTCGACCTTTGGTCGTTTTCTTATAATATATAACACATAGATCCCTCTATTGACGCAGTTGTGAAGCTGTTTCTCCGCCGAGCAAGATCTTCGACGGAGGGACGAGCGGAGGAGATCCTTCGGCGTTGCCGAACACGTGGCCTGGCCTCGCAGGCCAAATACAGTAGGGAGAGTGGGGTCGTGGGACATCTCTTGTTTCCTTTCTGAGAATGCCTTTCCCTTTCCCCTTCCTTTCCCTTGGGGTCGTTATCACGATTTACTGCCTCAGCTATGGAGAGGACACCCTTTAGGTTTTGCCCGCGTTGCAAGGGCAAGTTCACTTGGAAGGACAAGCATTCACGTTGTGACCGTCGCTTGCCCCTCGATCACAAGGAGGAGGGTTGCACGGCTTGTCGGCTTCTTAAGCCAAAGACTCTAAAAGACCGTAGGGTCAAGAGGTGGGCGGCCTACGCTATGTCGAAGGCCGATTCCTCACCCGCCGCCGCTACCACCGACAGTGACGAGGAACGTGATAACACGACCTCCGCTACGGAAGTCGTAGACCCCTCTAAAGAGCGCCCGCGCTCTTCGTCGTCTGTCCCTGGCCCCGACGGGCTCGGCTCACGCCCTGCTTATGGGGATGAACACCCCGGCGACACTGACACACACGATACCACCCATAAGCACACAACCCACGGCTCTTCTTCGTCGAAGACGAAGAAAGCATCAGCGCCCAAGGAGACGCAGGTTCCACCGGCGGCCTCCTCGGACCGTTCAGGTTTCGAAGCCCCTCTCGCAACCGCAGCCGCGACCAGCGACTGGGCTTTCGGCAAATAAGGGCGCCGCCCCCAAACCATCAGCCGGCGTGCACCAGCAGAGAGCGCACGCCGCCGTAGAACGATCGACACCCGTCACGTCGAAACCACAGCCCTCCTGTGACAAAGTAGTCGCAGAGAGCTTGGCGAGGATCGTTGTAGCCGACGCCCAGAAGCGTACGCCGAAAGACACGTCGAGCGCTACGCAAAGGTCGAAAGACACGCCGAAAAGGCCCGAAGAAGGACAGGGACTACCTCCTTCAGTCGGGGGGACCCCCAGCACACCGGAAGGCTTTTCTGACGGAGACGGGAAACTTTCCTCGATGTTATGGGAGAGGTCGAGCTGTTTTCAGGCGGAAGACACTAATTTTCCCCCGCTAGACCGCTCAGGGGTACCCCAGGAGACCATGGAAAGGCTCCATCTCTGCATGGAGAGGATGGAGAGGTTCATGAAGACCCAGAACCCTCCCACTCCCAAGAGAACAAGAGAAGGGCCTCAGGAGGACCCCAGGGCTAAATATCCGAGACTATTCAACCCCTCCCAGCAGGACACAGCCTCAGATTTCCATAATGTGTATGACCTCACTGGTGAGGAGCAATACTTGGAGGAGGAGGATGAATTTGTGGACGATGAAGAGGGACAGAACCAGGAGGAAGGTCTGGAAGACAGCCCAGACATGGTAGGAGAAGGCTTCGGAGAAAATCCAGAAGAAGGGCCTTCACATCCCTGGCAATCCCCATCAGTATATTCGGACACTGATGTCCTGAACCTAAATCCGCCTGACAATTCACCGGTTAGGAACACGTCTCCCATAGACGATCAGCCCACATTCAATGCCCTGTTGCGCAGGGCAGCAGCACATTTCGAACTGGACACTGGGGAGATCTCTCCTGAAATAGACTTTGTGGAAAGAGTAATTAAGGAGAAACCCCCGGTCGGCCAGACCATTCCCCTCCTCGCTTCGGTGAAGAGAAGAATCATCCCTTCGCTATCCACGCCCGCACTAATCAGAGGAGTTAATCCAAGAATTGAAAAACTTTTCACTCCTTCACCCTCAGACCCGCTGTACATCAGGGGACATTCTATTCCTGACTCCCTTGTAGTAACTAATACAAGGAAGAGGGCAGGGGTGCCCCTGTCCACCAGCGAGGCACCACCTGACAAGGAGGGCAATAGATGATATGCCCTTGGAAAGAGAGTCACATCCTTGGCTGCCTTTTCTGCAAGAATTGCGAACAACAATTCCTTGCTAGCTAGCTACGCGGACGCGCAGTGGGCCAAACTGCGCAAAGACGCCGAAGAAGCGCCGGAACCGCTACGGACACGCCTGCTATCAACTATTGGCGAGGGAACCCAGGTCAACCAGAGCATTGTGAAGAACTCTCTGGATGCTGCAGAGATAGCGGGAAGTTCCCTGGTTCAGGGAATACTCCTAAAACGCCATGTATGGCTGCGTAACTCAGGGTTCAAACCGGAGACACAGGCGTCTTTAATAAACCTATTGAAGACTCAAACCTCTTCGGGAAAGCGGTGGATGAGGCTCTGGAGATGGCTAAAAAAGAGTTCGATACTATCAAAACTCTTGACCAGATCTCTAAGCCCACTACCAGACGCGGCTATGGCAACAAACGCTTTTTTCGTGGCCAACGCCAACAACAGAATCAGCAGCAACAGTACCCTGCCACCAATTACCAGACCAATAGTGGGCAGTACAGCCAAAGAGGCCAGCGCCGTGGCAACGGGAGAGGTCGGGGGTCCACCCCCAGAGGCTCCCAAGCCCCCAACAACACCAAGTGACGCGAAGATTTGCGTCCCCTCCCATGCAACACCGGTCGGGGGCCGGCTAACATCCTTTCTTCCAGCATGGGAGGGAATAACATCAGACCGCTGGGTACTTTCCACCGTAGCCCACGGATACTGCATCAAATTCAACGGTTCCCCAACATACAGACGCCGAAGGGACGACGCATGACACCAGAACACCTTGCCATCCTTCTCCAAGAAGTAGACCAACTGCTGGAAAAAGGAGCCATAGAAGTCGTGCCTCTATCTCAGGTAACGGAAGGTATTTATTCAGTGTACTTCCTTGTACCCAAAAAGGATCTAACCATGCGCCCTGTATTAGATCTGCGCCCAGCGAACAAGTTTGTCAAACCCCAGAAATTTCGTATGGTGACCTTACAGGAAGTGATCAACCTGCTATCACAAGGAGATTACATGACAACACTAGACATGAAAGATGCATACTTTCATATTTTAATGTTGCCAGCGCACACAAAATACCTCAAGTTCATGATAGAGGGCAAACACTACCAGTTCAGAGTGCTACCCTTCGGCATAGCATCTGCACGAAGGGTATTCACGAAGGTACTGGCAGTGGCAGCGGCCCACCTGCGCAGGTTGTCCATCCCAGTTTACCCTTACCTCGACGACTGGCTCATAACAGGGGATTCTTACCAAACATGCTTCTCCAATACCCAAAAGACTGTAGACCTTTTGTTCCAGCTGGGCTTCTCCATCAACGAAAAGAAGTCCAGCCTAGACCCCAGCCAGATCAAATAATTCGTAGGGGCTCTAATTCAAACAAAGGATGGCCTTGTCTTCCCCTCCAACGAGAGGGTCCAAAACATACTGTTTCAGATCCCTCAATATGTGGCCGGTCGAGAGGTGACGGTACGCAAAGCAATGCGCTTACTAGGAATGATGGCATCGTGTATTTATTTGGTACCTCACGCGCGCCTGCGCATGCGCCCAATGCAAGAGTGGCTCAACAGCCAGTGGTGTCAGGCCAGCGGACTATGGGACGATCTAGTGGTGGTCTCGCAGGCCTTGGTTCTCTCGCTACGGTGGTGGACAAAGGAAAACCTGGTAAGAGGGAAACCCTTTGCCACACCCGCGGCGGAACCCACTCTAACCACAGACGCATCCCTCACAGGATGAGGGGCTCACCTATCCCATCAGACTGCTCACGGAGTGTGGACTCCGAACGTAGCATCCAAACACATAAATCTACTGGAGCTACTAGCTGTGTTCAAGGCGCTAAAAGCCTTCCAGGAACACCTACAAGGCAAAACAGTGATGGTCCTTACAGACAGCACCACAGCCATGTACTACATCAACAAGCAGGGGGGCACCCACTCTCCAGGACTGTCCAAACTGGCCCAAAATATATGGAAGTGGGCTCTCAAACAAAACATGTTCCTACTGTCACAACATGTACCAGGGGAACTCAATCTGCTGGCAGACAAACTCAGCAGAGATTTGCCCCTGCCCGAAGAGTACGAATGGCGACTGCACGAAGACATCGTCTTTGACGTCTTCACGCAATGGGGATTCCCAGAAATAGACCTGTTCGCAACCCTGGAGAACTCACAATGCCAAAGTTACGCCTCCAGGTACCCCCAGAACCAATCCAAGGGGAACGGTCTGTCGATTCAATGGTCAGGGAAATTTGTTTACGCTTTTCCCCCGACTCCCCTTCTCAACAAGGTGGTGCACAAGATGCACCAGGAACAAGTGACCATGATACTGGTGGCCCCAATGTGGGCCCGACAGCCATGGTTCGCTCACTTGATGGAGATGTCTCTATCTCCCCCAGTGAAACTCCCCTGCCCGTACAACATGCTGTCACAAGACAAGGGCAGGACTCTGCATCCATGCCCCCAGAACATGAACTTAGCAGCCTGGCTCCTGAGATCATAGAATTTGGACATCTACAGCTCCCGCAGAGATGTATGGACATCCTCAGGGAAGCCAGAAAACCTAACACTCGCCACTGCTATTCTAGCAAGTGGAAGAGATTTGTCATCTGGTGCAGAGGAACGAGCATCAACCCGATTGACTGCTCTCCCACACATATTGTGACCCATTTATTGGATTCAGGTTTAGTGTTCAATTCCATTAAAGTCCACCTAGCGGCACTTTCTGCATACACCACTTCCCAACTCAAAGTGTCGTGGTGGAAGATCCCTGTTATAAAGGCCTTCATGGAGGGAGTAAAGAGAATACACCCCCGATAGCTGACCCAGCTACCGGATGGGACCTTAACGTGGTACTTACTCATGGCCTCACCATTTGAATCCATGCACAAAGCATCTCTTAAAGACCCAAGACTGCTTTTCTAATAGCTATCACCTCCATCAGCAGAGTAAGTGAACTACAGGCTCTTTCTGTTCTAGACCCCTTCGTTACAGTTCACAGAGATAAGGTGGTTCTACGCACGCACCCAAGGTTTGCACCGAAATTCATCTCGAAATTCCACGTAAACCAGTCTATAGAACTACCAACGTTCTTTCAAAATCCTTCCAACTTGGGAGAAAAAACTCTGCACACACTAGATGTGCGCAGAGCGGTCATGTTCTACATGGAAAGAACCAGACCACTGAGGAAGACTAATCAGCTCTTCGTCTCGGTGGCAGCAGGAAGAGAAGGGGATGCAGTTTCAAAGTCCACTATTTCTAGATGGATTATTCAATGCATCACACTCTGCTATACTCTTGCTAAGAGAGAACTGCCCTTTAAGCCAAGAGCACACTCTACTCGAGGCACGGGGGCGTCCATAGCATTCATTGCAAATGTTCCCCTTGAGTCCATCTGCAAAGCGGCTACCTGGAGTTCTGTGCACACCTTTACAAAACACTACTGTCTAGATGCACACTCGAGATCTGACTCCCAGGTGGGACAAGCAGTATTAAGACATCTTTTCTCTACTGTTCCTTCTCATAACCCACCGCCAACTCCGGGTACTGCTCGCTAGTCTATGCACAGCATGTGATTCTAAGCAGATTAACAAACATCAGAAGACAATGCATTACTTACCGTAAAAGCATTTCTGATGGTTGTATCTGCTTAGATTCACATGCGCCCACCCTTCCTCCCCGCTCGGATGGAAGGAACATAGACTTCCTTTTATATCTCTCTTTTCTGTACTCACTCACGTCTAGAAGGCTCCCTCAGGGCAGAAAAATACAAACAGAGGGACCTCGACGCGTGAGGGATTGTGGGTACAACGCACGTCACTATAGGGATAGAGTTTCAGACGCGCCTTGTCGACGTCCCCTTTTCGACTACGAAAAACAAAATGCAATACTCCACAGTGACCACTGGATGTCGGACCCATGCACAGCATGTGAATCTAAGCAGATACAACCATCTGAAATGCTTTTATGGTAAGTAATGCATTGTCATATATATATGACATCTGGTGACGTCGACCCTCGACGGAGGCCCTCAAGGGACATCGGCTCGATGCCATCGACGCAAGACGCCCTCTGCTAAAAAGTTGCTGGAGTGGACATTACATGTCATAGATGTGGAATACCTCGGAGGAACATCCCATCGAAAGAACGTTACCAGTTTGGTGAGTAACCTGTTATTCTTTCTTGTAAATCTTATCCCAATCTCTTTTGTATTAGTAGTAAGGATTGGCAATAGGTTTTTCTTGGTGTAGGCCCTTTTTATTTGACAAGACGCCACTAGAACTGCCTTATTTTTCATTTGATGGTCATGGCTTGCTCCCTTCTTAGTTTAGGCTTTAGATTAGGCATTTTTCTACCCTACCTATACAGTTTAATAAACACCCTTGAACTGTGATCACTTGTCTGTCTAACCATGATACCATGTCATCCTTAAATCACTGAAAGGCATACAGCAGTGTTCTTCAAACTGTGAGACGCGAACCCTGGGTGGCAGGTGGCACCATGCTTGTGGAGGGAAGCAGGGATGCAAATACCACAGCTGGAAGAACAATGAACAGCTAATCAGTGCTCATTAGTAATGCCTGGGCAATGTGGAGGAAGTCACTGCCTTTGTATTTGGCCTTTCAGTAAAATGCTACTGTCAAGAAATAAACACAGCGTGGCCTCTTCCATGCTGTTAAAGGCGCACCTGACTGAAAGGCAGAATGCAAAAGCAGCGCTTGCCACATCACAGCCGATAAACACTGATACACCTACATGCCGTCCCCTTTCCTCCATACTGTATTGGTGTCCCTCCCTAGGGACGGGACTGGAAACATTTTTCTTCCCAAAAAACATTACCACTTTAAATGTACAGCCATGCATAGGTGTCGCTACAGGCGTGACAACGCTGCAGTAGCCCCGCCTTCTGGTGGCTGGCCCCAGTCCCCATTCCCCTTTTCCACGTTGACTGGATCGAACATTCTTCCAGCAAGCTCTGCAAAGTTTGCCATTTTGTTTTTTCAGCTTTCTCCGCTTTTTTATTTCATCTGTTATACCAGCCTCTGGTGCCTTGCCTGCCCTTACGCATGTCGGCCTGAAGCACGGTTTAGCAGGTGTTCTGCCTGC
Source organism: Ambystoma mexicanum (assembly GCF_040938575.1). NCBI lineage: Eukaryota > Metazoa > Chordata > Amphibia > Caudata > Ambystomatidae > Ambystoma > Ambystoma mexicanum. The sequence goes on along the minus strand of NC_090931.1, from coordinate 899,920,316 downwards.
GATAGTTGCTTCCCCGTGTCTGATCCACACCACCTTTGTCTCCAGTGCTTGGGTGCTGAGAGGGGTCCGAAATATGAGACGGGCACAAAGGTATAGTTTTCTCAATGTTTGCCATTTCTTAAATGAAAAGGGGTGAGATAAACTCCTATCTTTCCCTATCCTAACCAGGATGTCCCCGCCTAGCAAACTAAAGAAAAATGACTTAGTGTCCAAAAAGTCTCTGACCCTCACACTAATACATACAACAAAAATATACAATGAATATTTGGCTGTCTTCAGTTCAAACAAAACAATATAACAGTTCAAACTTACAGGTTTTAGAAAGTACTCCTTTTGACCAGGGTTGGGCTCCCTTCCCCTGGATCAATTCAGGAATACCCTTGGTAAAGTTCTGGTCAATGTTACACAAAATGTATTTTCCATCAACTGCGTCCTTCCACTTAATAAAGTAAGTGTCCCTTTCACAAACTCCTGTTCAAAATCAAAGTAGTTGTTTTCCACAATAGCCTTGTTGATAAAGTAAATGTATTTTATTTATTTTTGCATTTATATCTGCACAGAAAACCCTGTGGTATCTAGGCGCTAGTTACAGAAAGTGCATGGTACAGTTTGTAAAGTGCAGGAACATGCATAAAGGTTCCAGACAAAATTGGTGTGTATTTACATGGCAAAACCTCACCTCATGGTGCGGGGGTGCAACTTCAGGCATTCAGGCAAGCATAAGAGACAAGATGCGTATACACAGACTGGCAAAGCCTCACAGGCTACTTTAGGCGTGCAGACAGGCATAAGAGACAGGATAGGTGTGTGAACACGATCTGGTTAAGCCTTACCTCATGGTGCGGGGTGCTACGTCTAGTTTAAACATGGGTGTGAATAACAAACATTTGTAAGGGTGCAGAGTCTGTTCAAGCCTCCCCTCATGGTGTGGGGGGCTGAACAGGTATGGGATAAAAAAGTAACATCGTCTTGAGACCATTACAAAGGTAGGTAATTAGAAACATTATGGAGAACCGATAACTACAATTAAGGTCTGCAGGTGAACAGGTGAAAAGAACTAGTGACATACCCCACTATCTGGGGTCCATGTTAAACATGGTGAGGTTGCAGGAATAAATCAAGACAGAATGCGAACAGTACCTCAGTGACTAAGCACATACCGAGAAAGCCTTGCCCTATGTGGCAGGGGGCTACATTGGCTGCGTCAGACGTCAGCAGAGGGGATCAGTGCAATAATGTACGCCAGGGGCAGTGGTATTTGGAGGTTAAGTCTTTAAATACAAATGCGCTAGGAACCTACTAGCAAGACTTAGGATCGACCCTCGGTAGGTTAAATGGTCTTTATAGAGAATTATATTTTTAGTCACAATGGTGGCAAAGTAGCAAACGTTACATGTAGGGCACCTGCTGCTGGAGGCAGAGAGCAAAGGGTCGGATCTGATGGCAAAGAGCAGGTGGTCATCGAATTCCATGGTTGGTGAGTGTTAGGGAGAATTCTCATTCAATTGCTAATTTCCCTTACCTATTGAGCCCCCCAGCAGCTTTGCTGGAGTTATTTCTTTCACTTGGTAAGAGTGTGAGCTTTTCCCCCACTCTTACCCATGTTTGCCATGTGTGTTTCATCTGTTTTTGAGATTGTGGACTCTGGAGTACACCACTTCAGTAGCCCCCTTCTGTTGTGTGTTACACAGCACCTTCAGTGCAGTAACACAGGGTTGTCTTTTAGACTTTCCACCGACTCCATTTCTGGGGCTGACTCCTTTCCCCCAGAAAAGGGTAAAGTTGCCATTAACTTTATTAGTCATTTAACCACAGATCCAGTACACCCCATTTTACATGGAGTACTGGAAGGGGTTAATCCTTAGCCCTAGAGCATTGTTTCGCTCTTTTAAGATTTAGACATGGCTTGGAGCAGTGGTATCTACCCTAACTTTTCTACCGTGATTATACTATATAAACGTGGTACTGTTTTAGGCTATTGTATTAGCCTCGAACATAAACCTGCTTGACCAAATCCTTTTTCTTTTGGCTCCGGTCGAGTTTATTTGCCATTTCTTTTTTTTAAAGTCCTTCTTGTGTTTTACTTTGCGCGGCAAACCATGTTTGCCTTCTTTGTTCACTGTCTTTTGGCAGGCTTCTGCCAAGAAGCCCTCCTCTAGGCGCCTGGGTGTCTAAATGGGCTGAATGTGAGGGAGGGGTGTAGTCACCCCGTGCACAGGGTATCCTAGGAAACCCAAGTCACACTTTGCCGTGATTGACAGCCAGGCTGTGTGAATGGGGGATTTTCGCATAAAATGCAGGTCTCTTGAGCTAGAAGTCGGAGTCCCCACTGGAACTACAAGGAACCGAAGAGAAGCGGAGAAGAAGTCAGCTGCTGCAACTATCCCGTCCCGGTGAATCCCTGCTGCAGTCCTGAGCTATCTACCCTTGGACGACCAGAAAAGATCCAGTCCGGAGTCGTCTTCCCTTGAGCTGGGTAAGGGTAACCAGCTCATCTTCTACAGCCAGAGGATCCAATGCTTGGTCGAAATCGCTGCACGCTGTCATGATCTCTGCTTCCAAAAGATCAGGACTTGCCCGACTCCCTTGGAAGCAGACCCATAACCCCGGTTCCGAGTGCCAGCCAGTCCCAATTGGGACCTTTTGGACCCTGTCCTGGCGCCAGTGGCACCAGGCTCATAAAGATGCCCAGTCCCAGCGCTGGAAGCGCCGGGCTCATAATGCTTGGGTGGACTTACCTGCAGCAGACCATGCTGCTTACTTACCTGCCAGTTGAGCCCCTGATCCTCTTCTGTTTGGGACTACTTTTCCTGTTGGGTGGGGCAGGAGCCACTCCCTAGGTTCAGAACACTGGAACTCTTCTGGAAAGCAGGAACTCTTTTCTTAGGCGAGGCTGTGGAAGGAGACACCTAAGCACTACAGGAGGCTATTTAAACCACACCCGATGGATGAATCTTGCTTTGCGTTATTCTGCATTCTCTGCAGCAGAACGCTCATCGTGTCTTCTGCTTCTGATCCTGGGCCTAAGGGAACAAAGGCTTACCATCCTGGAATCCAGTCTTCAGCAGCACCTGTAAAGACAAAGAAAGAACAGGTTAGCACTACAGTCTTCAGTGGCAGCGCATCTCTTACCTGGTCCATCGGCTGTCACCAGCGCCTCGCGCTGCATTCCGGCATCTGAAAGACAAAAGCTTACCAGCTCTTCGCACGCTCCGGAGGCCTTCGGCGCTGCATCCCGCATCTGAAAGACAAAAGAAGGTGCGTTTAAAGACATTGGGCAACTTTATTACTCACGTGCCATTACTCCTTCTCACGCCGAATCCAGTGGGTATTCCAGCACCCTTCAGCTTCTCTAAAGCTCCGAACTTGTACCTGCAAGATAAAAGGGACAGTTAGTGCGCATCGTGAAGCAGGCTACAAGCGCTTACTTACGTGCTTCCAGGCGCTTCTATTCCTCACGCGGGTTCGATCCTCAACTCTCATCAGCCCGCCATCCGCCACCGCCGGAACCCTGCAAAACAAGAGATATCATTACAAAAGACTTTTAAGACATTTGAAGTGCCCAGAACTTACCGTTCGTGCAGTTAACGACGGACAGCAGTCCTCTGAGGTCAAGAGGCCTGCACCCTTATCCAGTGAAGAAACTGGTTACGGCACCCTGCCCCGAGGCAGATGGAGAGCTCGGCGTTCACTTACCTAAGGTGAGGGCGTTAACCTTTGGGGTTCTACAGGAGAAGAGAAAGGGAAGAGGAGAGAGGCACCCAATAACCCCAGTTCATTAATCCCATATTTTCTATCTGCAGACATCTTACTCTTCGAGTCAGTCATACAGTGCACAGAGGTCCAGCCCAAAGAGCCAAACGTGTGTTACACATCACCTTTGAAGATACGGCATTCACCCAGTCAAGACCGGCGCCTCTGCGGGAATCAGGTGAGCGTTACACACACAGCTGTAGTGGTCCAGAAAGCCATCTGAAGAGCCTCTCCTGTTTTTAAGGAGCGTACCTTTTATTCACCGTCGCTGCTGCCAGCCTCATGCCTGAGTGGTGCAGACCCCTCCAGACGTCGTCCTTCGCCTCGAAGCTCCAGGAACCGAGGGTCTGCAGGAAACTACCAGGAACAACTGCCCTGGAACCAGCCTCTTCATTGAATAAGGTACTGTGTCCTGCTCGAGGAATTTGGGTGAATCCCTTTTCTTCATCTCCAAGGCTTGCCCTTGTCTTCCTTCCTTCTTATAACTTTAGCTTCCTTGTTTGACAATATCGAAGTACTCCTGGCTACGTTGAATTGTGAACTGTCCGACTGTGTGATCCTCGACAACAGGAAACCGGTTCCACTTGACACTGGCTCTGGCCTATTGACTCTTGAATTTCTGTCCATGAGTGTTCTCGGATTCTGTCTGCCTTGACAAAAGTATTGCCTATGATTTTTGCCATCAACTCTCTCTGGGTATCTCAGGTGCTAAGTGTGTTTTGCCCCAGTAACATTTCTTGCCACGGATACGCGTTTATTTAACAAGACCAAACTGTCAAAAAGTGATCGCAAGTGTATTCCCGGTAACGTCTTTTGTTTCGCAACACCGGTCCGTTAAAACACAGGGTACTTAACTTGAGCTATACTGTACAAAGTGAATTGGTTGGTTGTAGTGTATTTTACGTGTGGTTTTTGAATTAATAGAAGTGTCGTGTTGATAAGTGTCGTGTTGATAACATATGGTTTAAAATAAATGTACTTATATTTTTTACCTGAAACTTTGAGTCAGTGTTTGCTTGAGTCACAGTAATTGTGGTCCCTTTGTGTAATCTCTGCTACTGCTCATATACTCTTGAGATAAGTCTGGCTGCTCCGCTACTGCTACCACTTTAACATAGTAGTACAGGCTTGTACCAAAGGTAAAACTTGTATTGCCACCTCTAGTCTTAATGGTGTGTAGTGGTCCCTAAGGGCACTGCACAGGATTCTGCCTAACAGTGAGGACGGGCCTCTATCTCTACCTGCAGTAGAGCCTAGAGGCATATTCCATTGTGCAGCAGCGTGGAGGGGGGTGATTGGCGAAGTAGCTGGAGTTGAGTGGAGACATAGCAGTGGGGGGAGGCACATGTGGCTTAAGGACAATAGAGGAGCGGGCTAGATAGGTCTGAGGTATTGATTCACCTTAACTTCTGAATGCAATAGATGGTAGAGCAATGAGGGCGACAGCAGCCAGGAGCTCCGGAAAGAGTGTTATTTGTCATCATGGTACGGTAGAGAGATCATATGTGAAGAAGGAAGTATTGTGCACTGAAGCGCCGTACGTGCCTGGACAGACCCAAACAGGGGCTATGCCAGACCCTTATAGTAGGCCTTTGCAGGTGGCCGGCTTCGCATGCCTGCTCCCTGAACAGGGGGAGAAGTAGAGGAGCCCGGACAATCAATCGACTGTGCAGGTGGGCTTTTCTTCTTCAGAAGTCCCATGTAGTGAAACAGAGGGCGCAGCACCCATGTTGTAAAGGGGCTGAGTGCTCTGGAAATACTGTAGAAGCCCATCTGGGCTTACCTGTTGCTGGATGTCTTGTGGGGCGTGGGGGACATCAATACTGGACTTGAAGCTGCAAATGCCATGGGTGATCCCAGACCCTTATAGGATACTTGTTCAAAAATCAAAGCAGTTGTTGTTTTCCATAATATCCTTCTTGGTAAGGCAAATGTGCCTCTCACAAAACACAATGTCATAAACAAAGGCAATTGTTCTCCTCAGGATGTAAAGCAATTATTAGCATATCACACGTATTCTTCAAATGTAATACTTTTGTCAGGATAGCACAGCAACTACCTTTGGCGATGCAACTGTTTGCAGAAATGATTTTTGCCATAACACACTTCAAGTCCTCATCATCATCTTTCTTTGTATACTCACCTGCCAGGACTAACTACTATAATCCCTTTCCTGATGTACTCGCCTGCCAGGAAGAAAACTCCTACAATTAATCTTAGTGGCAATATTTGTTCCTAGATTCTCCACACCAAGGAGGGCTTGTTCAATGGCTGCCTCTTTTTATAGTCTCTTGGCAATGTAGGTTATGGGTTTCCCCAAACTTGAAACTCAAAAAAGGAGAATTATGCCCAAATTGCCTCTTGACCACTTCTTGATAGCCTCTTGACTGTTGGCAATGCGGGTTACAAGTTTCCCCCCATTGGTATTCTATAAAAGAGGAGTTGCACCCTTGTTGCCCCTGTATTGTTTCTTTACAGCCTCCTGGCTATTGGCAATGCGGGTTACAGGTTTCCCCCCGTTGGTATCCCATAGAAGGTAATTGCGCCCTTGTTTCCTCTGCACTCTGTTCAGTATTCAAAATTTCTGTTTACCATCAATTGTCCGGCTCGGAGTGCAGCGGGGGTCACCTTTAGATTCAGGCCAACTCACCAGTCTTATTTGAACGTCTCCCCTTCACTGTCTGATACTGCGGCTGACCTCCTGTGTCCTTACCGCTCTGTTGCCAGCTCCTGCGCCCCTTTGGCAGACTGCACGGCTCTTCCCTGGAGCTCTGACGGCTCTGTCGATAATCCCCGACCTCTTGCACACCAAAGCGCCCCATGCTCATTTGGGATCACGTCTTCCCCCCTTGGCTGGACTTCTCTTCCCGATGCTGCTTCCTGCCGTGCACACTTTGCAATGTCGCACGCCTTCACTTCTCCAGTCGGCATCAGCTGGCGTTCTGCAGCAATCCCTGCACTCAGTGTCTTGCTCTGACATTGGGCCTAGGCCATAGGAGATGCCTTTATGTGCTAACAAATCGACTACTGGGCGCAAGCCCGAGGGCTGAACGCCTACCGGGACAGCTCCCATGGTAGTTCCTGACACCGAGCCTCCTCTTATGGGCACTTTGGGGTTCTGGGTTGCAGGCCCAACACCAAACTCCTCGTTCCTGCGCATTTCTCAAAATCCTGTACCCAAGATGGCAACCAATGGCACAAGGGCATAACACAACTCGCAGATATCCTGGCCCAAGCTGCTCCAATGGAGGCCAGAATTTACACTGAGGGTGGAATAATCAGCAGCAGAGGTACAATGGTGCACAACATATCCACTTACGTCCACAGCCATGAGGTATCCCCAGACGTGTTCCTTCCCACACAGAGCTGCGCCTCTTTGACAGGCTTCAGCGGGTGGGGGCGTTTGTTAGGGAGAATTCTCTTCTAAGGCTAATTTCCCTTACCTATAGAGTCCCCCAGCAGCTTTGCTGGATTTGAAGGGTTTTTTTTTTCTCCTGCTAAGAGTGAGACTCTTTTTGCCACTCTTAGATATGTTGCTGATGTGTGTTTTAGGCTATTTTGTGTGCTTATGGTCTATGGGGTTTTTCTCACCCTCATATGTATCATATTTTTACATGTGTGTTACACAGCACCCTCAGTGCAGTAACACAGGGGTGTCATAGAGACCCCCAAACATAGACTCCATACCCTGGGACTGACTACTGTCTCCCAGGGCATGTAAAGTTACCATTGACTTTACTAGTCAATAGTTATGAACAAAACCAGTACAACCCATCTTACTATGGAAGTACTGGAAAGGGTTAATAAGATTTTCCCTGATGTTCATTTTCGAGAGGGTACCGCCCAGTCCTTCTCTCCAAATTTCTGGCTGGTGGCAGTGGTTACTACCGTAAATATTCGACCGCAAATATTTTCCTATGGGATTTTCCCATTGTTCGAGGCTACCACTTTTATTGACCGCCTCTAACATACCGCCGGTTTATTTTTATACTAACTTTACTCCTGTAGGTTTTTATTGCCAGATCTTTGATAATATTTCTTTCTCGTGTCTTTCTCTGAAATCCTAACCCAGGTCGGGGATCCTTTGTTCGTCCTTTTGGCGGGCTTCTGCCCAGAAGCCCTCCTTTCGGCGCCACTGAGTCTGGGGTAGACAGGATGTGTGGGAGGGGGGAATAGGCACCCTGGACAGGGTTACCTAAGCAACCCAAGTCGCACTCTGCCCTGATAGGCTGGGGGGGGTGGGGGTTATCCCGTCAGGATAGCCATCCCACTGTGTGAGTGACAGCTAGGCTGTATGAATGGGGGTCTTTCTGCATAAAAGCAGGGCTCTGAGGACTGGAGGACAAGACCTCGACACTGGAACTAAGAAACCCGAAGAGGAGAGAAGCTGAAGACATCTGCAACGACTGAACCACCGGTGAAGCCCTGCTGCAGATCCTCACCACTTTTCTCCTGCGACTCGAGCAGATCTTCACCTTCAAGCGTCTTCTTCCCTTGAGCTGGTGGTGCCAACCAGTTTGCCAATCGCCTTCCAGGACCTGCCTTGGTCGAATTGCCAGTGGCCAGCACTAGGAGACCGGATAGCCAGGCACCCGTCCACCACGACCGCGATTTAAAGGAGCGTACCTTTTATTTCGTCTTGGCATCACCGCGGCTGGCTTCATCCCTGGGCAATGCAGTAACTCGAACCTTCCTCCACGAAGAGAGTCTCTCTTCCTCTGCTGGATCTCCTGAACTGCAGGAACTGCCAGGAACTACTGCCACCGCAGGAGCCTCTTCCACTTTCAAGGTACATTGTTCCGCCAGGCCTCCCGTTTCGTTGGGTACTGCTAAAGGTGTTTTAAATCCTTTACTTAACTTCTGGGTTGGCTGCCCCTTTCGTCTAACATTATATTTTTACCTCTGCAACCGCCTTTTCAACTCGTTAAACAAAGACTTGACTGCAGCTACTATAACCATTTCATCCTGGGCATTTGCCTTGTACCATTGACTCTGGCACAGGCCTCTTGACTCTGGCTAAATCTGTTACAACTGCCTTCTCTAGATTGCTTTTCACTAAGAAATGTGTTGCTGCACCTAAACTCTTATAACCACCTTTCTTTCCCCTTTCTATATTGCTGAAGTGCCATTTTGCTCGGTTTTCACCAAAGTATTGCTTATACTAGAGTATTGCCTTGGCTAACTTGTTCACAATCCAATTGGGAAGTGTTGCTGGTGCGTTTAGGAGTCTAACCCTGCATGACTTGTTCTTTCCCTCCCTCTGAAGAAATTGTTAAAGTGCCATTTCTGCTTGGTTTACACTGTGCCGTTTTGCTCAGTTTTCACTCTTGCTCAAACTTGTCTACAATTTAAATAGGGAGTCGTGTATGCTTTTCTTGACTGTTTTTACTTACTTTATGAATAGTGATTTGTGTGTGAACATCAGAGTGTAAAATAAATATATATATATTCTTTTTGATACAAAGCTTTGGTCAGTGTTTCCTTGTTCCATAGTATTGTAGTCCTATTGTGTAAACCCTGAATACTGCTCATCTGCCTCTTGAGATAAGTCTGAATGCTTAGCCACAGCTACCAACTAAATCTTTGTGGTACAGACTGATACCAAAGGGGATTTATTGCATATACCTGTAGTCTTAATCTTCTGTTGTGCTCCCTAAGGGAACTGCATAGGATTCTGCCTAACAGTGGTCCCCCTCCGCACCAGGCAATCCACCATCTCCCCGGTGTGAGGATTTCTTTTTTGAGCGTTTCATGGTGCTCATCAAGGCCCTTCCTATGATGGGCCTCTTAAAATCCTTTATAAAGGAGGTGGTTCTTCAGCCCTCGGCAGCACCTGCTCCGCAGCCAGTGCCTCCTCTGGTTCAACTCACTTACAGCTCCCACCCACCCACGTGGCCAGGGGTCCTGGCTGGTCCTCAGAAAACTGAGGGTGAACAACCTCCGGCTGCCCCGTTGGCTAATTCCCTGGCTCCAGACCCTGGGGTAGAGGGGGACATGCCGCAGGTAGCGGACACAGCAGAGGGGTCAAGGATTCTGATTCAGAGGAGGCCCTCGAGACCTCAGCATCCATCAAAGCATTCCATTACTGCATGTATGGGCTGGCGGAGTTCTTGGGCCTACCCCCACCCCAAAGAGAAGTAACGGAAACAGGGGTGCTGGTAGAAGTGATGGCCCTCAGGACACACAACAGGTCAGACATTCATTTTTTATAAGGATGTGTCTTCACTGGCGGCCAAGAGCCGCCTGAAACCCCACTAGAGACTCTGTGAACAAGTGCCTAGACACCCAAGTACAGGCAGGTGAAGGGGGGGGGGGTTATTCTCCTGTCCTCTCACCCCCCACCGCATTCATCAGTCATCACAGCAGCATCCATGTACACAAAGCCCCAAACCTCGGGGGCCTCCAGCACCGAAGCGGCCAGCCTCCTCAACAAGTGTTAGGCAGAAACCTCTGCAGTTCCCTTAGGGGCCACTGCAAAAGGCTTAGGTCTACAGGTGTTGGCAGTACACCCAATTGGTAGCAGTCTGTACCACCCAGATTTACCTGGTAGCTGTGGCTGAGCAGCCAGACTTCTCTCAAGAAGAGTTAGACAGTATATAGAGTATACAAGATAGGTACCAAAATACAGTAGCACACGCAAACACTGACCAGAGCTTTGGTATCAAGTATATAATTGTTTATTTAAAGACACACTTAGAAACACTCCAGCACTATTAATGTAAGCAAGTTCAAAACACAGTCCCTATTAATATATATACATCCCTTATTCCTTATTAGACAAGTCTTAGTTAACACCACTTATTTCCAGACCGAGGTGAGCGCTTAACTAAAGATGGCACTCCAATAAGTTATCAAAAAAGGGAGGGAAAAGGCAGAAATTAGAAAAGCACCCAACACAATACTTTAGAAGCACCCAGCAAGGCAGGAAAGTCAAATTCTACTTGTGAGCAAAAAGTTCAGAGGCCAGGCTCCCTCTTAGAGAGAGAGTAGAACACCAATATGCCCAAGATCACACCGTTTAAAAGCCTGGAAAAGTCTTGCAGAGAGTTCAAAAAGGAATTATTTCAGCTCAGAAAAGTTCAGTTAGCCAGCCTAGGGCCAACCCAAGTGGTAAATTGAGGATTTAAGAGACACCCCACACAGACCGTTGGGAGGGAGGCCAGGCGGACACAGTACCTTGACAGTGGAGAGAATCCTCCAGCGGGGACAGTTATTCCTGGCAGCGGGTGCAAGTCGTGGTGTCGTCCAGAGGAAGAGAAGATCTCGACGTGGAGGAAAGCTGAAGGTCGTTGCACTGCCAGGGAAGAAACCAGCCGCGGAGTTCTCTGGTTAAAAGGTACTACCCTTTTATTCGCTGTAGTGGTCAAACGTGGTATCCCGGGTTGCTGGGGTGCTTGGCACAGGCAAGGCGGCCACGAGATGATCCGGGAAGGCGAAAAGGCAGGCAAACTGGTTATCCCCACCAGTCAAAGGAAGAAGACTCTTCGGGATGAAGATCTCCTCTGTCGTTGGAAGAAGTGGTGAGGCGGTTCAGCAGGGCTCCACCAGTGGTGTCGTCGTTGCAGGTCGGCTCAGCTTCTCCCTCTTCGGATTCTTTGGTCCTGTGGCGACGTCTGAAGTTCCAGTCCCCAAAGCCCTGCTTTTATGCTGTAAACCCCCATTGATCAGTCCTAGCTGTCACTCAAACATGCTAATTGGTGAGCCGGGCGGCTCACCACTGGGCCAATCACACAAGAGTGCAACTCAATCCAGGGTGCCTAAACCCCCCCGCCCCCCCCACACATCATGTAGACCCAGACAGAATTGCAACACTTTTGGAGGCTTCTCTGTAGAAGCCCGCCAAAAAGTGGAACAAAGGGCTCGACTTGGGTTGGAGTTTCAGAGGCGAACACAAACGCCATTTTAAAACCGAGTCCTGGCAAAAAGACCCAACCGGGGAATAAATGTTAAATAAATAACCCGGCAGTATCTTTAACATTGCACCAAAAAGTGGTGCGTTTAAAATTAATGGGAAAATCCCATAGTAAATATTCTTAAGGAATAGTTTGCGTGGTAACCACTGCCACCAGCCAGAAACTCGACGAGGGGGGACTGCACAGTGCCCCTTTGAAAAACAGACCCAGGGGCAATCTAATTACCCCTACCAGTACTTCCACAATATGATGGTTTGTACTTGTTCTGTTCTCAATTTAAGACTAGTAAAGTCAATGGTGACTTTACATGCCCAGGGAGACAGTAGTCAGTCCCAGGGTATGGAGTCCATGTTTGGGGGTCACTATGACACCCCTGTGTTACTGCACTGAGAGTGCTGTGTAACACACTTACCAAAAAACACATGAAACCCTATGGAGTAAAAGACCCCATAGCCCATAAAACACATTACAAAGCAGGAGAAAAAAATAAACCCCAAGAATCCAGCAAAGCTGCTGGGGGACTCGCTAGGTTTGGGAAATTAGCCTTAACAGAGAATTCTCCCTCACAACAAGGAGGACAAGAATCTTGATGCCTACGGGAGAAAGGTCTATGCAAATTTGGGCTTGCACCTCAGGCAGGCTAACACTGACGCGCTCTTGGCAATGGCCAACCAAAAACTGTGGCGCAAAATAGCTGACTTTTTGCCAGATCTACCAGGGCACAGGCAGGCAGCCTTCAAGGCTGGATTGGTGGAGGCCAAGGTTGTCCCTCGAGTCTACACTGGAGCACATTGATACAGCAGTCAGATGGTTCTGTGTACGGACAGACTTGGGACATGTCGCCTGGTTACACACTACAAAGTTAAACTCAGACATGCAAGAGAGGATCCTAGACCTTCCTTTTGAAGGCGCAGAACTGTTCTCATCCTCAGATGATGAGGAGTTAAATAAGAAAAAGGCTAGTTCACAGACCGCCAAGTCACTGGCTATCCTCACGAAGCCAACCTCAATGCCGTTTAGTCCTCAAGGGCGGTCGGACCAGCAGAACAGGTCTTTTGGCAGTTTCAGGGGTTTCCAAGATCACCGGGCCAGGCAACCTTACAAATTGCCTAATCTGCATCGTTGTAAGCAGCAGCGCACAGCACACAAGGGGTTATAACAGTCCCCCTCCTCTACCTCGGCCTCCGACCCCAAAAACAGTTGAGGGTGGCGCCTGGATCCATCCCTCTCCAGTAGGGGGCAGGGTGGCTCTCCACAAGCTGCAGTGGCGATCATTAATAAGAGACCCATGGGTTATTTCTTTGGTTTCAGGAGGTTATCGTCTTCTGGTGCCTTCTCCACATCCTGTGTCTCCTTCCCTACTACAAATTGGGTCTACCTCTCTCTTGGGGGAAGTTCTCTCCCTCCTACAAATTCAAGCCGTCGAGCAAGTTCCCTGGATTCAAAGGGGCTCTGGAAACTATTCCAGAGTGTTGCCATTCCCAAGAAGAACATGGCTATCCTGATGGTGGTTCTCCACCTATCTTTTATGAACCTATCCCTCCCACTCAAAACATTCAAGATGATCACACCTGCACAGTTTTTAGGGAGAATTCTCCCTTTAGGCTGAATTTCCTAACCTAGTGAGTCCCCCAGCAGCTTTGCTGGATTTCTGGAGTTTGTTTTTTTCTCCTGCCAAGAGTGAGACTCTTTTTTTCCCACTCTTGGACATGATTTATGGTGTTCCTTTGACTGCTAATGTGTTTTATGGGCTATGGGGTCCTTTACTCCATAGGGTCTCATGTGTTTTTCCTATGTGTGTTACACAGCACCCTCCGTGCAGTAACACAGGGGTGTCATAGTGACACCCCACCATAGACTCCATACCCTGGGACTGACTACTGTCTCCCAGGGCATGTAAAGTCACCATTGGCTTTACTAGTCCCAAATTATTAATAGAAACCGGTACAAACCATCATATTGTGGATGTACTGGTTGGGGCAATTCGATTGCCCCGGGGTCTGTTAGTCGAGGGGGCACGTCTCCGTCCCCCCTGATCGAGTTTTGGCTGGTGGCAGTGGATACTACTTTTTATATTCGACCGCGAATATATTCCTACGGGATTTTCCCATTGTTCGAGGCTACCAACTTTAATTATTTAATTCTCATAGCCTCGAACATACCGCCGGTTTATTTATTTAATATTAATTCGTCGGTTGGTATTTTTTGCCAGAACTCGATTCTAAAATGGCGTTTGTGTTCTCTTCTGTGACTCCAACCCAAGTCGAGCCCTTTGTTCCACTTTTTGGCGGGCTTCTCCACAGAAGCCTCCAAAAGTGGTGCCACTCTGTCTGGGTACCACAGGGGGTGTGGGAGGGGATTTAGGCACCCTGGACTGAGTTACCTTGGTAACTCAAGTCGCACTCTTGTGTGATTGGCCCAAGTGGTGAGCTGGCCGGCTCACCACTTAGCATGTTTGATTGACAGCTAGGCTGAGTGAATGGGGGTGTGCTGCATAAAAGCAGGGCTTTGGGGACTGGAACTTCAGAAGTCGCCACAGGACCTGAGAATCCAACGAGGGAGAAGCTGAGCCAACCTACCACGACGACACCACCGGTGGAGCCCTGCGGAACCGACTCACCACTTCCCGACGACAGAGAAGATCTCCCGGCTAGAGAACCTTCTTCCCCTGACTGGTGGGCACAACCAGTTTACCTTCTTCTCTTCGCACCCCAGACTGGCTTGTGGTCGAATTGCCCGTGCCAAGCACCCGGGCAACCGGATAGCCACTTACCACTGGACCGCGAATAAAAGGACCGCTCCTTTTTTACCTGAGAACTCCGCGGCTGGTTTCTTCCCTGGCAGTGCAACGGAATCCTGTCTTCCTCCCCGACGAGATCCTCTCTTCCCCCGGATGACGCACTGACTTGCATCCGCTGCCAGGAACAACTGCCCCCGCTGGAGTATTCTCACCACTTTAAGGTACCGTGTCCGCCAGGCCTCCCTTTCTAAAGATTGCTACAAGGTTATAATAACCCCTTAACCTTCTGGACTGGGCTGGCCGCCTTGACCCTCTAACTGGTCCCTTTCTTTGGTCCAACTCCTTTTTGAACCGTTACAAGTCTTTTGTGCACTGCAACCGTGTGACCTTGGACACATTTCGTTTTGATCCTCTTAAAGTGACTCCGGCCTACTGACTCTAAACTCACGGTGTTACTTTGCCTTCCTCTCTTGTTGTGTTCGTGAAAAAGTGTTGGGGTCTGTTTCAATGTATTCTCTGCTTTTCTCTCCCTTTTAAAACGAATTATTAGAGTGCCATCTACGTTAAGCGCTCACCGCTGTCTGAAAATAAGTGGGGCTTTACTTAAGACTTGTCTAATATTCTTCTAAGCGAGTGTATATCTTTTAGTGACTGTGCTTTTGAATTGCTTACTATTAGTGCCTGTGTGTTTTTCTAGATGTGGTTTTAAATAAATAATTATATCTTTTACACCAAGCCCTGGTCAGTTTTTACTTGTTCTACTATGTTCTTTTGACCTATTGTGAATACTCTGTATACTGCCTAACTCTTCTTGATGGAAGTCTGACTGCTCAGCCACAGCTACCAAGTGAATCTGTGTGGTACGGACTGCTACCAAGTGGGTTTACTGCCAAACACCTGTAGTCCTAAATCTTTTGCAGTGGTCCCAGAGGGAACTGCACAGGTTTCTGCCTAACAGTTCACAGAGAGTCTCTGCCAGGGTTACTGCATGTGCTTCCTGAACCCAAAGGATGCTTAACTGCACGTCCCAATTTGGCAGCCCCACAGACAGTTTTTGCTTTTCACAGTACTGAGTGCTACCTTTCGGTCTCAAATCGGTTCCTCAGGCTTTCACAAGGATTATGAACATGGTAGCAGTGCTTCTGAGCCAGGAGTCACCACGTCTACCCTTATTTAGACTGACTCATCAGTGGCAGCTTGAGCAAGTCAGCCCAGTACACCTTGGGGAGCCTCATGGATCTCCTGTATCAATTGGGGTTTTCAGTGCATCAGACCAACTCGCACCCATGTGCAGTTCCTGACCTTCCTGGGCCTGGCACAGGACACCATAAGGCAGATGATTTTCCCTACTCAAGAACGAGTCAAAGCTATCATTGGAGCAACCAGCCATTGCCTGGATAGGGAGACAACCTCGACTTGGCTGTAATGAACACCTACTGGGCATTTTGGCGACTTACATCCTGGCCGTTCTCTATGCCAGGTTGAAGATGAGAAGGCTGCAGTTACATAGGGCAGCAAGCTGGGACCTAGAGAAGAGTTCCCAGCAGAAAAAGTTTCTATACCACACCATCTCAGGCCAGATCTGGTTTGGTGGGGGCAACCAGAGAAACTTATGGAAGGGGGCTCCTTTTCACCAGCCTCATCCGACGGCAGTCATCACGACACTCTTCATTGGAGAGCCACGTTTGACACATTTTCAGTCCACGGCCTGTGGTCACACCAGCAACAGCAGGAACCATCAATGTATTGGAATTGGCAGCTGTCCAATTGGCCTTAAAGGCTTTCCTACTGCTCATAAAGGACACAGTGGTGCTCACCAGCACCTCAATGTTTTATCTGACCAAGCAGGGGGTATGAGTTCTGCAGCCCTGTGCAACCTGACTGTTCAGATCTGGGAATGGGCTCTGCAGCAGGGTAACCATCTCAGTGCTGTCCACCTACTGGGGAGAGCAACAAGGAGGCAGACAGGTTCAGCAGACTCCAAACTGACAACTACGAATGGGAATTGGGGGCTGAAGCCCTCCAACCTCTATTCCAGGGTTGGGGTCAACCAGACATTGACCTTTTCGCCTCAGAGAGCAATGCCAAATACAGACCTTTTGATTCTTGGATGGGGAAGGACACGGCGTCATTAGGGGATGTGCTTCAAATCTCTTGGAGCAACCTGTGGTGGTAGGCTTTCCCTCCAACATCATAGATTCAGAGGGTGCTGAGAAAATGTCAGGACGCAACTCGGTGTCGCATGATTCTGGTGATCCCAGACTGGCTGGCAAGAATCTGGTACTCTGACCTGGTAAGGTTGGCAATACAGGGTCAGGTTCCACTAAACTCAATGTGATGGGTGCTTCTCTACCAGCATGGAGGTGCAGTCCTCAACCGGAATCCCTAGCCCTCTCAACCTGGTACCTGAGCAGCTGAAAATGCACAGCCTGATACTTTAACACTCCAACATGTACATTATTCAAATGGCATGGAAGGAGTCTACAAGACTGCAGTACAAGAGCAAATGGAACAGATTCTGCATCTGGGCCAAAGACAAGGGGTAGAGCCAATGGGCTTCTTCCTCGACCACATGCTGTCGTTTTCAGCATATCTGCCCAGCACCAGCATACAGGAAGACACATGCCGCACTTTTCTGGCAGCCATCAGGACTTGCAGGGATACAGAAGAACTCGCCTTTTCCTTGGCCAACCTGGTGGTAAAGAGACACCTTTATGGTTTGACCAGACTTTATCCTCAGGGCAGGAGACCTCATCCTGTGTGGGATCTCAGTGTGGCCCTTGCTGCGCTATTGCACAAACAGTTCAAGCCCATGACTACTACTGACGTCAGGTGGGTCACTCGTAAAAGGTCTCTCTTACTGGGATTAACATCTGCATTAGCAAGATACATGCCCTGGTTTGCTCAAAGCTCCACACTGTCTTCCTCAGGGACAAGGTGGTCATAAGAACTCACCCGAAATTTCTACCCAAAGTAGTCTCAGAATTCCACATCAACGAGGAGATCATTCTCCCAACTTTCTTTCCAGACCCCAAGTCGGAGGCGGAGAAAGCGTTGCACTGTCTAGGCGTCAGTAGAACTCTTTAAGTTCTACATAGACAGGACAAAGCAGTTCAGGAAGTCGGAGGCCTTGCTTGTTAAGTTTGCCAGGTCGGCTCTCAGAGGACAAGTCTCTAAGGCTTCAATCGGGCGGTGGATGGTGGAGGCCATCACTGAGTCCTATAAATTGCTGAAAAAGTCAAATATGAATTCTCATGCTGTCTGGCCAAAGCGGCAGCGGTAGCTTCCCAGAGACCGGTGCCATGTCAGGTAATTAGCAAGGCAGCCACATGGGCCTCACCATTGGCTTTTTGTAAGCACTACTGTCTGGATGTAAGTGCCAAGGCAGATGCTCAGTGTGGGCCGGTTGTCCTCAAGTATTTGTTTGCTAAGTGATCACTCCTCCATTAGGGCGTTAGCGGATGTATTCACCCATACTGCATGGAGGAAAGGGACCGGGATGTACGAGTAATTAAGTTACTCACTGTAGTGACTAACATACTCCGAGTCCATAGTCGCCTTTCCTTCATGCGACCTTCTGTTCCCCGCCCCCCAGTATAAATATGTCAGGCTAGTGTAGCCGTCCTGCACATACAAGGGGACTGAGGGCAGGTGCCGGAGGACGGGACTACAGCGCGTGTTCACGCTTGTAGCCGTGCCTACGCACCCCTGTACATTTAGAGGGGAAATGCTCTTTTTTTGGAAGAAAAAAGGTTTCAGTCCCATCCTTAGGGAGGGGCGCCCATACAGTATGGAGGAAAGTGATCTATGGACTAAGAGTACATTAGTACATTAGTCACTACGGTGAGTAACTTTTAATTTGGCTCTTAAGCGGCTTTGTTGTGGCAAGTGCTGCCTTTGCATTCTGCCTTTCAGCAAGGGGCGACTTTCAAGAAATTAACACAGCATGTAAGAGTGTGGGCTGTGTTTACCTTCTTTATCTGCAGCTCATTTCAGAGACCTGAAAGTTGGTTGGAGCGGGTGAAGAAAAACAATGAGAAGGAATACAAGGATACCCGGTAGACAGAAAGAATGTCAGACAGCAGAAAAGAGGCAGATTAGGAGGAAGAAAGAGGGTGTTCAAGAGCAGTAGAGAGAGACACAGAATGGGACAGGAAAAGGGAGATAGAGACAGAATGGTGACTCAGAACAGGAGACCAAAAACCATGCAAGAGGATGAGAGGATGAACTGAAACGGGGAAGGTGGAAGAGAGCGAAGAGGAGACACATAATAGAGGGCAAGGGTTATACAGAATAGGAGTGGGAGCAAGGTCAGAAGATAGGTGAATATGGAAATGAGAAATTACGACAGAACAGTACAGAAGTCACAGAACAGGAAAAGAGGCAAGCGAAATGGGAGAGGAACCAAGAGGCCTAACATGAGGGGAATAGTGAAGGATTTGGCAGGGATCTCAAAGAGAAAGAACAGAAACCACACAAGGGAGAGATCGTTCGGCCACACCAGTAACGGCCAGGAGCGATCAGCAGCGCTCCAGTGCCCACACCACACCAGCCCTGCCATCGACTTCACATGAATGGCCCGCACCAGGGCAAAACAACCAGCAGATGTGTTGGCAGGCGCAGCTGGTCCCCACGCACAGGCCCCTATTAAGGCCATCACCTGTCTGAGCACACAAACAGATGCCCATTCCTCCATCAGAGCCGGCCCTGCCAGCATGTACAGACACCAGGCTGTAAGCCTGCAGGGATGCTCCAGAGCGCAAACTCCATTTGAAGATAGCCATTGTTATCTCGCCTCCCGATCGCTCGGACACACCAGAGGAACGTACAGGAGCAGTCAGCAGCACTCCAGCTCCCACACCAGCCCTGCCCTGTGTGTCACATGATTGGACTGCACCAGGGCAAAAAAACAACCAGCAAATGCGTGGCCGGGCGCAGCCAGCCCCCACGCAAGGCGGCCATCGCCTGTCTGGGCCTGTCTGGGAATAGACAGGCTACCCTGCACATTGTACTCTAACAAAAGGTAGGTGCATCCCCCTTCTTCCAAGCACCTGCTTCTTACCTAAACTCCTTCCCGCCTCTGTTAACCCCAATCCTTTTCTCCCTTCTCTCATCTTCGCCAAACGCGCTGCGTTTCCGCTGACCACTCACTCCAGCCATCGAGCGCATCAGCCTTCCACGCATGCAAGTCCGCCATACCATGCTCAGGCACACACACAGTCTACAGGCTTTTATCCCATACCATCCCGCCACTGACACAATGCTCATTTCCGCCTCATTCCGATGCCTGGAACGAGTGCTGCTGTTTGTGCACTACCACCCGCTCCACTTGTCACTGTTACGCAGCCCCCACCCTGCCCAAGCAGGTCTCCCTCAACCATCAGCCTCTCACCTCTCCTGCGCACTCATCAATGCAAGGACCTCATCACTCATAACCTTGACCGCTTGCCATTACTGAAACATGGCTTCATCTTGCTGCACGGCCCACTCTATTTCTGCTGGCTACACAATCCTCCGCTGTAACCGTTCATTAAACAATGGTGGCTGAGTAGCCCTCATCCACAGGGACACACTTACCATTAGACCACTCTCCACAAGTGCTCCTCCATCCTATGACCTTCTATGCGCCAAGCTCTCGCTATCCCCAACCATCACCCTTCACATAGTCTACCTCCCTCCTGGGCCCACCAAAACATTTGACAGTCTATCTCCTACAGACCATGAGCACCAACGTAATACGAGCCTCCAAAATACTCCTCCTTGGTGACCTTAACCTGGGATTCAATGATCCCTCGGACAAAGATACCCTTTCTCTTGTCAAACCCTTAGAATTCGTACAACACATCACCGGCCTATCGCACTCAGTAGGCCAAACTATAGACGAGCTTGCTGACTGCAACTGCAGCGCCACTATCCCCTCCAACATCCCATACTCCTGGACCAACCTTCACATTATTGCTTTCAACTTCTCCATCATGGGGTCTGGCATGGATTAACATGCTCATGAATATTCCCTGTCGTCAGGCTGGGAATCCTCAGTAAAAGAAAAAACTGTTTCTCTTTCACTTTAAAACTGTAGTTCACCTCTAAACCAATCCCTGTCCTCTGGGTCATGCTACCACCATCCAATGACAGTCCTCTCCCTAAGCTCCACCCCTGGTGACCATCTTCAGATGTTTACTGCACTCTTCAGTGTTGGGAGTCCTGACGTTGTTCTCTGAGATATTTATTTTGCATTTTCGAGTTTTTCCATAGAAAATGTACTAATTTTGAAGATCTTCATCCACTGTCTGGTCATCCATCGAAGTTTTGAGAATGCCTGGCATTGGGCCTACTTTCAAGCCTTTGCCATGTCTTCAAACTCTGCGCGAAGTGTGGATTAAGGAACATATTTGTAGAAGATCGACCTAAAAGCTTGTATTGTCTGCATCCGGACCACAATGAGGAGGGTTGCAAGGAGTGTCGTGGGTTCTCAAAGAAAACCACAAAAGATTACTACAGCAGGCTGGCAGCGTGGCTCAGATTGAGCAAGGCCCCTGACTCGGCCTCAGGTCAGAGACAGGCCCCCCCCCCCCCAGGACCAGCCGGTCTGAGGAGCACACTTCCTCCGGGAGGAGGCAGAGATCCTTTAAAGATGCCCTGCCCGCAGGGGTCCAAGAGAAGGCCAAGCGCGGCAACGCTGACTCCGCTGCTGATGCGGGTCCCAAGTCGGGCAGAGTGCGATCGTCATCAGTCTCCAGAGTACCAGATTCAGCTCCCAGGTGCTTAAGAGCACAACCTTCGCCCGACTTGTTGCTCTTAAGAGAATAACCTATACAGCAGCCTCCACCATCAAGGCGGTTTATGCCCTAGTCATTTTGTCCCAATATGACCAGGAGCTGTGGTACAAGATGGGACCTATTCTAGACTTCCTGGTCGAGGACAAGAAGGCAGAAGCACTGGACCTGTTTCAGGAGGGGAAAGTGGCCTCGGACCATGCCATTACAGTGGCGGTGGACATTGTGGACACTGGATTCCGCCAGATGGGGAACAGTATGTCCCTTCGGTGACAAAGGCCACAAACTTGCACCAGGAAATTTAGGCTAAGGTGCTGGATATGCTGTTTGACAGTGAAAACCTCTTCGGCAAGGCTGTCGACGAGTCTTTGCAAGCCATAAAGACCGACACAGAGATGGCGCGCTCCCTGGGAACCCTGCAACAACGTCGTCTGTCCTACTTTCGTTTGTCCAGCGGAAAGTCTGGCAGATCCTCCCAGGAATACGCTACACGGTACTGACAGCCTTCCTGCTTCTCCACTCAAGAAGCCTACAGGGGTCATTCTCAGGCTTACGGCAGCGGAGGACAACGTCAGGGCTGCCCACATGATGGGGCCATTACCCCAACCAAGCCTGAACCGGCCGTGGCCTCGGGCCCCCACCTATGCAGCTCAGTGGGAGGGCGGCTGACGAAGTTCGTCAGCGCTTGAAAGATCATCACCACCGACAGATGGTTGCTGGATGCTCTCGAACAGGGGCACACCTTAGAGTTCCAATGCAGGTGTCCTCGTATTCCACTTGTGCCTCAACAAGAACAACACAGGCCACAGCTTCTGCAAGAGGTGCGTGCCATTTTACAGAAGGGGGCGATGGAAACCTGTTCCCCAGCACCTCTGGGGCTCCAGAGTATATTCCAGATACTTTCTGGTTCGAAAGAAAACCAGGGGCTGAAGGCCAATCCTGGATCTGTCCTCTCAACAAGTACTTAAAGTCCCAGAACTTCTGGATGGTCACTTTAACACGTGCTTACACCGCTGGAAGAAGGGGATTTTTTGACGTCATGGGATCACCTAAAAAAGGACTATATTCATTTTCTTTGCTTCTATGCTTATAGACTTGGTTGAAACCAATAAGAATTCATGGTCTCCTAATGCCCCATGATCCCCCAAAAAACCTATGAAAAGCTCCTGCCTTGCATGCCAGAGGCCTCCTGGCAACTGGACGAAAAGGGCCTCCTCATCAATGTCCTTGAACTTCGGCCCATATTCTGGACCCTCACGTCCTCTCTGCCGTAGTCGAGGTGCAAGGTGGTGAGGATCTTCACAGACAACACCACCACCATGTTCTAAATCCGGAAGCAAGGAGGGACCCGCTCACCGGCCCTCTCCAAGGAGGCCCAGGATCTGTGGCATTGGGCCATTTGTCAGGACATGTTTATCGTCCCTTTTCACCTGGCGGCCATCAAGAACACCATTGCGGACTCGGTCAGCAGGGAGCTGCATTGTTGCCACGAGTGGGAGCTTCGCCAGGACCGGGTGAACCTTCTGATCGACAAGTGGGGCCAAACCCAAATCAATCTCTTCACAACGGCAGTGAACTCCAAGTGCCAGAAGTTCGCCAGCAGGTTCCCTCAGCTGAAGAGCATGGGGACACGTTCTTGTTCCTGTATGCTTTTCCTATGTTTCCACTCCTGCTACATGTGATCAACACACTCAGGACAGTGCCACTGCAGGATGATTCTCGTCGCCACGGCATAGTCGAGACAATGCTGGTACGTGGACCTGCTGCGTCTGTCAGTAGCCTCTTCCATCCGGCTGCCACTGCTCCCGGATCTTCTCACCAGTGAGGGAGGGGCGATTCTGCACCACGAGGCATGGCTCCTGCAGCCCTAGAGTTTGGAGGTTATGCTTTACCTGCAGAATGTAAGGACATTCTGACCAGGGCAGAGCCTTGTCAACGTTGAACTGCTACGGCCATAAGTGGAAGCGCTTCTCTATGTGGGGCCGGGCTCAGAAGATTGCCCCTCTGTGCGTCACAGCCCTGCATCTTCTACCATACTTGCTTTCCTTGGCCAAGGCTGGACTGGCTCACGTCGCTATCAAGGTGCATCTTGCCAACATATCCCGTTACACCAGGTCTCTGGGTAGGACTTCTCTGTGGTTGCACAGCCTAGTCCTCAATTGGCTCTTCAGCACTTTTCTGCTGGTGAAGGCTCCTGCCCCAGCTTGGAAGCTCAATGTAGTCTTGACTAAGCTCATGGGGGCGACTTTGAGCCTATGCATCAAGCTCTGGTCAAGTTTCTCTCATGGAAGATGGCCTTCCTCGCGGCTATCACCTCGCCCAGGTGGATCAGGGAGATCGAGGCCCTATCTTGCAAGCAGCCTTACTTGTCTTTCCACACTTAAAGGGTGGTACTACGTACACACCCCACCTTAATGCCGTAGGTACCATCGGAATTCCACCTCAACTAACCTTTGGTGTTACTGGTCTTCTTCCCAAATCTGTCGTCGCCAGCGAAAGGGCCTTGCATTCGCTGGATGTTGCTCATGCCTTGAAGTTCTACGTGGCACGTACGGAGAATTTTCGGAAGTCCTCTGTTGTTCATCAACTTTGGACCTGTGAATCACAAAAAGGCTGTGTCAAAGGATTCCATTTCCAGGTGGCCCTCCGGCTGCATCATGCACTGTCATCGGCTGGCTAGCTGGCCTCTGCTGGGCCGTCCGAGAGCCCACTCCACCAGAGCGATCGCTGCGACGACTGCGTTTCTTTCTGGTGTGCCCCTGCTCGACATCTGCAAGGCTGAAATCTGGAGGTCCATGCATACCTTTGCAAGGTTCTACTGCGTCAACAGGGATTCCAGGGAGGAGTCCAGAGTTGGCCAGGCAGTGCTACACAACCTGTTTGCTTGATGTGAGTCTGTTCCAGAGGTAAGTGTTAATTGCTTCTGTTGAGCCTTACCGCCTCCTGTGGTTGTGTAATGTGTACTGCTGTGTATTCGTTATTCTTGAGCATGTGAATCCCTGCCAGACCCCATGCTGGAGAAGGTTTAAGTTACTTACCTGTAACTATTGTTCTCTAGCACGGGTTTGGCATGGATTCACATGCGAAACCTTGCTCCGGCCCCCACTGATGCTCTTCTTGGTCATACTGCCACTTTACGTACTTAACAAATCTGAAGATGGTCGTCAGAGGCGGGGCTTGGGGAGACGACTGTCATTGGCTGGGGCAGTATGACCCAGAGGACAGTAATGTGCTTAAAGGAGAAAGCCAGTTTATAAGTGAAAGTGAAACTGTTTCTTCTTTTACCTAGGATTTCCGGCCTGGCGACAGGGAATATTCATGTGTATGTGAATCCATACCAGACCCATGCTAGAGAACAATAGTTACAGGTAAGTAACTTAAACCATATCCTGTTTCAATATATTCTCTTGCCAACATGTCAGTCTTTCTCCGTTATTCAAAAGGCTTTCAAAACCTTGTAAATCTTTTATACGAGATCACTCTGATACACAGTATCTTCGTACAGCCACGTTAGCATAGCTTTCGATTGTTCACATACAGTTCAGAAGCAATCACAAGTTTATTGACGACATGCTGCTCTGCCACAATGTATCTTCTTTTCCTCTCACTCATGCACCAGGTTTCTTTACTCGCTTAAACTCACCAGTCATTTTAGTTGATGCTGCAGCTCCTCCGCTCTCACGGCTTCTCATGAACTGAGACTAGAGTCTCATCACCTGCCACTAAGGTACTCCTGAGCCGGCTCCTCCATCCATGGGAACTAGCACTTGCAGAACCAAACGTGAAGGGCCGGCAGTGCATACAGCTTCCTTCCTCTCACCTCACTGGCTCCTTAGAGACCTGGCTCCCTTGCCACACTTCTGCAGAGTGCCCTGCTCTGCATCTTTCCAGAGTTCTCGCTTTCCGCTCTCCTCTGGTTCCCAAAGGTCCATCTGGGCTTTGCTGCTGCTTGCTTCTCCCCTGCTGCTGACACACCACCCTTTTATACACCTGTATCCCGTCAAGGGTGTTCAGGTGTGCTTCTTTTTACTTTACTCTTTACTCTTACTCTTGGGGGTGCTGTGCGGCCTGGCGCTGAGGATCCTCAAGTACTTTGCTTTGGGGCCGGATGTGACATCGACGTTCGTACAAATGGTGCCCACGGTGCCCTGTGACCTCGGTTCCTTTTTTTCGGAATGCCCAGCATGCTACTCAGGAGCACGTTGACTGCCTCGGAAATTCTCTGATGCATTGTTCAAATTTTGAAATTCATACGAATTTCTTTCTTTTCAAAAATGTCGTTTCCGAAACCTTCAGGGTTCAAGAAGTGCCATGATTGCAGCGCTAAAATGTCATGAGCCAACTCCCACAGAATTTCTGTTTTGCTTTGGAGCTGACCATGTAGTGGCAGATTGTGGCTCATGTCAGACCATGACGCCAAAAGCCTTAAAGGAGAGCCCTCCACATTGATTCTGGGTCAAAAAAGCACTGTAAAAGATCCCATTCGAGGACTGACAACCGTCACTCGTCTTCATCCATACGAGAAGAAAAAGAGCAAGAGAAGTAGAAGGCACTCGTCCAGACGTTTAACTGGAGAGAGACAGGTCCGCTTTCCCTCAAAAACCACTTCAGTGGAAAAGGGAGAAGAGTGTTGTACAAAAATGATGCAGGTCTTCAAGAAGGTAGGCCTGCCCGTTTCTGGATCATCTGGGAGAAAGACCTTATAGCCCAATGCATCCTAAAAAGCCAGCAGGGTCTCAGATCACCAACCTCCTCATGCACGGAAGAGCCCAGGAGTGGTGAAGGCCTCGCAGATTTTCTCAGCTATCGAAGCCAACATCTTCATCGGCTGCCGTGTTCTACACCCAGTTGGCCTCTAAGGGCCGCTAGGCTTCAATTTTCAAAGACCCCTTGACTTCAAGGCTTGTGCCGAAGTCAAGAAAGCACTTTGTCTTCCTTCCAGGGCATCTTCGATGAAGATGATGACCCAGTTCCCTTCGGTTCAAACCCAGGGGTCTTTCTCGACAACCTGAGGAATTTCAGACTGAAGAAAATAGACTGGCCGACCTGGCTTCCGTGTTGCATGATGCAAGTGGTCGGGATAATTCCCTTGAAGTGGAGTTTACTCAAGGTGATCCCCAAGCCCATCCTAGTGTGGCACATAGAAGGATGATGGGTGATGCTTTAGGCTGTGGCCCCCCATATAAAGAGATTGTGGAATGTAATCTCACAGACATTCTGGACAAGTACACAAATGTTGAACCTGTCCTCCCTTTCCTCAATGCTTTAAATACAATCATCTTTTAGAGCTGTGGAAAACTTCATGCTCGGGGCCAGTAGCCCATACACATTTTTATCCGGAAATACATTCCAGCTTCCTGGGACCTGTAGTTCCTCACAAGACACCCATCACATGACATTCTGGTGTTGCACGCCGCTACACTTGGCACCAAAGCAAGCTCCTTACCCCTCTTTGCCCCCAGACAGTGACGACAAAAGCTATTCCGCTCTGGCTAAAAAAGTATTTTCCTCAGGCAGCATGGCACTTAAGGCCGTGAACGACTCTTGTGCACTTGCCAAGTTCACACATACCCTAAGGTCTGTTGTAGCTGAGGCAGCAGAGCACATCTCGGAGGGGGAAATTGGGGATTCTTTCTTTAATATTGTGGAGGATGGAAAGGAGGCTGTGTCTCAAGCCCTACAATCAGCAATTGGCACAGCTGACTGTGTCAGAAGGTCTATGGCTGTGAGCTCTGTTATGAGAAGATTCACCTGACTTTGTAAAATAAGTTTTGCACAAGCTATTCAAGCGAAATTGCTTGGTATGCCTTTTGATTGGTTACATTTATTTGAACCCAAGGCAGATGATAGTCTGCAAACATTTCAGACCTTCAATGCTGCAGCTAAATCCCTAGGGGCGTGGTAAGGAAGTCTGCTCAGAGTTCTTCGTAGTCAAAAGGCAAGCCCTTTCGTTACTACAATTGTGGCCAAAAGGGAAAATAAGCCTCCACCTGCCAAGGCCAGAGACGTTTCTCTAGACTCCCAAGAGGTAGAGGATGTAAGGCAACACAGACTACTTCTAAATGTATCACCTCCAGTGCGGCTCCTGCCGCGAAACCTCTTTGAGGACTTGTGCCACTCCACGCCAGTGGGGTGCAGCTGTCACCATTTTCAAGAATGGTGCAATACTACTACAGACTCATGGGCATGGCAGGTTATTTCTCAGGGATATTGCTTCCCTTTCTTTAAGCGTCCACCAGATGGTCCTTCTCTTTCCAGACCACCTCCTGTTCAGACGCTCTACTCCTGAACAAGGTGTCCTTTCTTCTGGAGAAGGGTGTTATAGAGCTGGTACCAATACAGGAAAGAAACAGGGGTGGTCCTCACTTTATTTTTTGGTCCCAAAAACAGATGCAAGTCTGCAAACGTTCTTGGACCTAAGGCACTAGAACAAGTTCCTCAAGAGGGACAAGTTCAAGATGGTAACTCTCGCAGATCCTCCAGGCCCTGGAAATTCAGGACTGGTTGGTGTCGCTGGACCTACGGGACGCGTACTTCCATATGCTGATTCATCCAAAGTACAGGAAGTACTCAAGGCTCGAATTCTTCCTTTCAGGCTTGCCTCCGTCTGAGGGTTTTCACCAAGCTGTTGGCGGTAGTGGCAGTCAGCCTCAGGAAAGAGGGATTCACATCTTTCCCTACCTAGATGATTGGTTAATGAGGGTGCAGTCCCCGGTTCAAGCCCTAGATCATCTCAGTCACACCTGCCACCTCTTCCACAGTCTGGGCTGCTTCATCAATTTAAAAAAAGTCCCATCTGATACCTTCTAAAACGCTTCAAGTCATCCGAGCGGTCCTGGATTCTCCCTCTGGCAAGGCTCTTCCTCCTGAGGACAGGGCTGTTAACATCCAGTAGATGGTCAACAGATTCCAGAACGCTCAAGACCTGCTAGCCCTAGACTTTCTATGATTGCTCAGCCACATGGCATCCTGCATCATTCTGGTGCCAGAGGCCAGGTTGAGAATGTGATTGCTCTAATGGGCACTCCGAACTCAGTGGTCGTTCTTCTCTGGCATTATGACAGGCTTGATTCAAGTCTCGAACAGTCTCGCTCAGGATCTCCTGTGGTGGACTTGCAGGGAGAACGTAATGGCAGGAGAACAGTAGTTTTGGCAACCATGGCTAGAGACAACCGTAGTAAGGACACTGCTCTGAAAGGCTGGGGCGCTCACCTGATGGAGTTGACGCTGAGCGGACTGTGGTTCCTGGCGGAGAGAAAGCTTCACATAAACCTGTTATAGCTGAGGGCAATCAGACTGGCACTGTGGCCTTTTTGCTCTCCATACGGGGGGTGAATACCATCCTGATCATGACAGACTTCTCAGTGGCCATGCACTACATCAACAAGGGAGACAGTTTAGGAGCAAAGAGGCAATGCACTTCTGGTTCTGGGCATTACAGAACAACATCGGTCTGCAATTCTCCTGGCTGGGAAAGATAATACGACGGCTGATGCCCTGATCAGAAACGGCTCTATCTCCCACGAGTGGGAGCTGTGCCAGGAAGTCCTTCTAGAGATCTTCTCACTCTGGGGAACCCCACAAGTGTAACTATTCACCTCCAGTATGAACGGGAAGTGAGAGCTTTTCTACTCCAGAGTTTTTTGCAGAGAGAAGCACTATGGGATGCACATATGGTGGACTGTAACTTCCAGCTCCTGCATGTGTTATGTGAGAAACCTGAGGGTATTCTCACTCCTAGACCCCTTGGATCCCCTGCACAGGTGGCCAGGGAAAGGCCATCGCTATTGGATCCTGAACATGGGGGAGGAGAAGCGAGGGAGTATCACCTGGGTGGAGGGTCCTTGGGGACTGGGAGTCGGGTGCCCTTGGGTAAGACATGCTATCCCCCTTTCCCTAGTGACCACCAACTCAACCCTTCCCCAACATTCAAGGGCTGTTATAAGCCAGCTCCCCTCATTTCTCCACCTTCGACACTTGACAGTACTGGGACGAGGAAGATGCCTGCCAAGAGCAGTGAAGGTCAGACATGTCCCTTAAATTTGGTAAGGCTAATTGGTTATCCACACCTGCAACATGTCAAGGGGCTGCAGGTGTATAAATGGAGCCCAGCCCAGCGGCAGAGGGCAATGAGAGAAATTAGGGGAACGACAGAGAAGGCCCAGGAGGCCAGTGCATGCAGCAGAGAACCCTACAACGTGGTACAGGAGTTGGGACTCCCTGGAGCAGACTGGAAAAGGAGAAGTGAGCCAGGCGAGAAGTCTGCCCCTTTATTTCCTACTTGAAGTGCTCGTTCCCCTCGGATGGAGGACCACCACAGGAGTGTCTGAGGGGCAGGTATCGGACCCTGACACTGAAGGCAGAAGGCTGTGTGATCCGCGCTGCAGCACAAACTCTTAAAGCGACCAGTGAGTTTCCGGTTAATGAGAAACCCAGTGCGCGCGTGTGTGAACTTAATTATTTACTGAATTCTTTGTATCGGGGTAGTCGCGTGCTGCGGATTAGCACGTTTTCGAAAGTCTCCAACCTTTTCATTGCCAGTTATCAAACAAAAGGGAATACCTAGTTGAGTGGTCCCATGTGTCAAGAAACACGTTTTTGAAGGTCTCTGGACATTGAGCCACCCAATTAAAGTGAAACTAATAAATATGGAACCGCAGATGAAGTGAAAATGAACCTTAAGCAAGAAGTATAATTTTGAATACTGAGCTGAATTAAAACCTTGCTACCAAACAGAACTAAAATATTTGGAAACTAAGAAGGGAAAAGGAACTTTAAATCCCATTATATGTTGAAGTGCTAAAACAAATGGATCCAACTTTACACAAACCCCAGTATGCTGAAATCTAGTATGACTTTGAAGAACATGTGAACAAAAGGATATTGAAGCTTGATTTATAGTGAAATCTTCAACCTGTGTGAAAGCTTTGAATTATCTAAAGAAATATTTGAAAACCACATTTACTAAACTGTGTAGACAAAGATATTTTGTGTTTTCTTTGAACTGTCCTGACCAGGAGCATTCATTTGAAGGATGTTTGAACTATGTGACTTGGAACTTGGGGAAGGGAACCCCGCGTCCTGACTTTGTGAAGGAAACCAAGAGACCTGAATTAGACTATTGCATCCTAAATCCAAGAAAGGGAATTTTTAGACTTATCTTTGTGGAACTTTGGGAAGGGAGCTGAAAGGAAGCTGCAAGCTAGCAAAAGCTCAGAAGATTGTGTTGAACACTATTTTTTTGGGTTGTGGACATCCCTACACATTGTGCAGATATAGTTTTGAGGGCAAGTATAGGGTTTGAACACAGACCGATTCCGAAGTTGAACTCTTTGACTTTCCTTAGTTTTATTTAGGTAGGGAAATTCCACCTTAGCATAGGGCAAGTTAGGCCTTTTTCCATCTTGACATTTAAGTTGATAAACATTGGTTGTTTTGAATTTGGAATCTCTTGTCTGTCCTTCTTCATGATGCCTTCACAGTTACCACCGATTCCTGTCATTCCTGAAGTGGTTACGAGGTTGAAAAGGTACAGATCAATTAAGATCCTGATTGCCCAAGACTGGGACAGGAGGACGTGGTACCTGGACCTTCTGGATAAGGCCATCTGTCCTCCACATAGTCCCCAGAGGCCAGACCTTCTTTGTCAGGAGAGGGGTCTGATTCTTCACCTCAGTGTGCACATGCATGCATGCCTGGCTTCTCAAAGGCTAAGGTACAGGGATTGAGACTTTCCAGAAGACATGATGGAGGCAGCTTCAGATAGGAGGCCAGCAACAAAGGCTTTCTACTGCTGCTGTTGTAAATAATTCTGCTGCTGGTGCTGAGCACAGGATGTGGATTCTTTCCCATGTGACGTCTCTAAAGTGTTGTCTTTTCTACTCAATTTGGCAAGACAGGGTCTTCAGGTCGCCACCGTCAATGGCTATTTAGCAGCACTCTCTATTTTGAAGTGCACAGCTGTGCAGGGGTCTTAATTTACAATCCCCCGGTGGTCCAATTTTTAAAAGGTATAACAAACACTTTCTCTCCGACCTCCTTTGTGGTGCCAGCATAGGACTTGAACCTTGTGTTGACATTCCTAATGGCTTCTCTATTTGAGCCAATGCATTCATGCCCTTTGAGGCTTCGCACATGGAAGACGCCCTTCTTGGTTGCTATATCCTCGCTCGAAGTGTGAGCAAATTGCAGGCCTTGTCTTGCAAGCTACCTTTTGCAATTTTTACCAAAGGACATGGTGACTCTTTGGGTACTTAGTCCTTTTCTTCCGAAGGACATATCTGAGTTTCATTTGTTGCAAAACAATTGTTTTAATATACTGAAAAGCAGGCAATCCCACTCTCTGGATTGGGGAATTAAAACACTTTTTGAACAGAAAGACAAAAATCCAGAGGATACAATTTACAAAAGTAGAACATTTAATTAATTATATTGAACTAATCAAGAATAAATCAAAGAACAAAAATGTAATGTAGGAAAATCACAACCAATAATCTCTTAAAAATCCACAGTAGGCATAATGCCTTAGTTTGAACGAGCAAATCCATGTCTGCATTAATTCATCCCATTCACACACATAGAAATTATACTTTTGAACATCATTGCGATTAATAACTATTTCTCTTCTCTCCCTGGAGTGGGTATTGATTAATTTTTATGATCCCATTTCCAGGCTTTTGAAGTGTGTGTGTGTGTGTGTGTGTTAGTTAGTTATTTAGGACTATCATATGTTCCCTGATAAAGACGTGGCTAACTTGCCACCAATACGTCGAAACCAGATGGTCTAGTTTCAAAAGTCTGGCAATGTGGTCGCAAAAGACGCAGGGTGAATCAACCACTATTGCGTTGACTTCAAGGCTAATGAAATCTGTATCGGTTTCAAGAGCCAAACCAAAAAGCATTCTGCCGTGGAAGCAGTTTCCTTACAACCTGTCCCCAGCACTGTAGGGTGGACGTTGAGTCTTGCTGTGGATATCACACCTGGTGATATAACGACTGGTCATTCTGAAGTGAAACATAATCAAGATGAGTCCAAGGTATACTGTAGACTATTCGACTCCATCAAACACAAATGGACAACTTATTCCAAAACACATTTGCCCCACTCTATGCCAAAATGAAGAACTGCCCTGGGTCTGACAGCGTTAAGACAACAGAGGAGTTGAGGGCAAATATTCAAACTGCTAGTAACTTAACCTCCGAAAAACAACACAAACCTCAGTCATCATCCCAAACAGTAGAGCGGTCTGAAGGAGGTTGCAGTCTGATAGAAGCCATGCAGAAAAAGAGGTTTATTAACGTGTCTGATTCAGAGGAGGAGCAAGAGGGCTGGCATATGCACTCACCTTCTACAGGTAGTTAGACTAAAGAAAGGTTCCAATCCTCTATGGTCCTTCATGGACTTGCTAGAAAAGCACCCTTTAAAATGAAAAGAAATTGTTCCTGTAAAACCAATTACCATTAAAACATCAATAATACAGGAAGCTCAACATGAGGAAGAATCCGTAGACCCAGACGATTACTCCAAAGAGGTAATTCCCAATGAGGACCAAGACATTGATCCAGAAGACTACCCTCCCGAGGTATGTAGGTACCATCTGTAAAATCTTCACCAATTGATGATCAATCTTTATATGTAATTACATTTTAAGAAGGGCTGCTGATGCATTTGGCATTGAGATCAGGGAATCGGAAGACAATGGATTTTATCGATGGCATTCTACAAGAGAAAAAAGGTTGCTCAATATATACCACTTTTAGAGGTTAAAGGAATAACGCCTGCTCTAATTTGACCTGTTCTTCTAAAACCACCAACCCCCAAGTTGAAAACGAAATCCAAACTTGCTTCCATGTATATTGAGATGGAACACCTTTGTCCACTCAAGAATATCTTCCAGACAAGGAAAACAAAAAAATGTATTTTCTTGAGAGGAAATTGCCCACCTCTTTAGACTAACAGGCACATATTGCTAATGCCCCTGTGCTAATGGCTAGATACAATAAGGCACAATAGGCCAACTTGCTTAAAGATGTGCCAGAACCCTTCAGGTCAGCCTTGGCCAAAATAATAAACAAGAGAAAGTAATGTGCCAATGTGGTAATCAAAAATTCTCTAGACACAGCTGATGCAGTCGACAGATTCATAGCAGAAGACATGCCTGGTTACAAGGCTCAGGCTTCAGGCCAGAAATACAGGCAACTCTACTAAAAATGTTTAAGACAGCATTCCTAATTTGGGTCCCTCAAATGTTTTGCTTTTTCCCTGCTGTCTCTTTTTGGTTTATTTACCTCTTTTTGGTGGCTAAGGGAACTTCTGCTGAAATCTCCCTGCCATTCCGTCCCTTATTTGAGGTATATTGTATTGGATAGTTGCCTAATGTGCCCAGTCCCAGGGGTGCCACTCAGGCACCCTATTTCTGCCTGTTAAGAAAGATTTACTTTTTAGCAACTTTCCCGCAATAGATTTCTATTGGACGTACTTTCTTTTTGCTTGTTTGAACCATGTCCTGACTTTTTGGAGGTAAATAAAGCCTTCTGCTTTAGCTTTGCTCATTCTTATGGGGAAACCGACTAATCCCGAAGGCTTTCAGTACTGAGAGACTTGTCTCTATTTTTGAATTCTTGTATTGTTACAATTCCACGCATCAGCTTACAGTGAAGTGCAGTTAGGATATTTTGTCTGCTTATATCTTTACATACAATGGTTTTTTGGTTAATTTTCACATGTGTCCAAGACTCGCTGATAGTAACTGTAATATTTTACCTGTGCGCTTTTGTATTTACTGCAAATGGCTGCTAAAGGTAGCTACCATGGTAAGATTGCCATACCACAGGACTTTTTGCTTTTATTTGGCCTTCTTCCTGCCATCCTAGGTCAGGAAATGCCTTCCATGGAAATCCCTTTCCCAGGGAACGCTCTGACTTTTGCGGCGTAAAGGGCATTAAGTGTAAGTAAGAGAAGTGGGCTGGGACTGTCTAGCCTGGTTCCAGTCTGTTGCTGGGCAGATGTGAGGACCAGTGACTATTCATGATTAGATAACCACTGGCTGAATCTTCTCTCCTTCGGGATTGAGTTCCATAGGTTGGCTATTAGATGAGAGAATGCGGTCCTCCGAATTTCCTTGTAGTCTGTTGCTTGATCTTGGGTCTCTTCTTGGATGGTAGTGGTTGATTTTGGCTTGGAGGAATTTGGCTTCTTGTCGGTGTAGTGATTTGTGGGTGATGCAGAGGGCTTTCTATGGAGAAGAGCAACCCGCTGATGACCCAAAGACAACCCCTGCAGCTGACAAGAATGGACTACAGTGCTGTCCCAGTGAAGCCCTGCTCCTCTGTCCTTCTCTCAAGAAGTCCCTCTGTGCTTTGACCCCTGGTCTAGTGGGAACAACCAGTCCTGACCCCTGCTCGAGGATCCATTCTTGCTCAGCCTGCACGAGTGTCCCTGGACCAACCGGTGCACCGACCAGCTCTCTCCTGGGCTACCTTGCTGCAGCCATCGCCTTTCTGGGCAGATCCTTGGATATTCAGCTTGTGCCACATGTTGCCTGCTCCCTCATTTCCAGCCGTCTCACCCCAAGGGAAGCTGTGTTCTGTCTGCACCTGTGTTCACTGCCTGAAGATCGCTTGTATATGCCTAACACCAATGACTCCCTTTACAACACTCCCTTCAATCCTGTGAGGTGTCCTGAGGGGTTCGGCAATGCAGACGTGTCCACCTTTCCTCGTCTGGGTCTTCTACTCGAAGCTGTCTTTGTGACCAACGAAAACAAAATCCCAATACCGAAAGTGACATATGCACTCAGGACCCATGGGCCTTACTCGACCACACAGAGGAGGTAACCTACAACAAATATTGGCACACAGAGAGATGTTTTAGATTCACAAGTTAGAGGCCCTGGAACTCAGAGGGATAAAAGAAGAATGTTCTCGCAGTGTATTTTTGTGAAGCACTCAATAAGATATGTGAATGAACATTTTAGTGGGAAAACACTAATTATTGAATTTTATGACTTGAAACAAGATGTACATTAGA
This sequence comes from Ambystoma mexicanum, assembly GCF_040938575.1. Taxonomy (NCBI): domain Eukaryota; kingdom Metazoa; phylum Chordata; class Amphibia; order Caudata; family Ambystomatidae; genus Ambystoma; species Ambystoma mexicanum. Next base: position 899,885,105 of record NC_090931.1, on the reverse strand, counting down.
CTCGAAGAATATATTGAACATACTGAGCAGTAATATGAAGTTGAATCTATGAGAAATAATCTGAAGGAAAAACAAATGTATTGCCAATAGAAGAAAGTTTGGATGCAACACTGAACTAATTGTAATACGTTGTTGGGACGAAAAAGAAACTGTACACTAAACAACAACATTGTGAAATAATGGAATAACCATCCAGGTATAAAATACCATCACCAATTTGGCAGTATACATCTTAGTTCAACTTACATTATCAGTTGAAGTACTGGTTGATCATCATATTATTGGTCTAGGAGATAGATGCACTCTACTATAGGATGACGTAATAGAATGGTATCCCGGTGTTGTTATTTCAACATTGAAGGAAAACAGTTTCATCCCGTGACAATAAAAATCATTATGGACTTATCTATTTAGGCATTGTCTAACCAAGACAACATTTAACTAAGACATAGTTGTCGTCACGTAGGAGCAGATACCTTAAGCGAGATTGCCTAGCTTAACTTGAAACTACCACAATTCCCAGCAGTTTGTCACAGGGACCATGGGAGTATGACAATTAGAACTGATACATCATCAGAGGTTTATCTAATGAGATACGTGAAATCGCGTGTTAACTGTGTGATTACATCAACTCTGAAAACGGAAACAGTAATAAGTTATAGAAGCGGGTCATGATTATCCGAGAAAACTACGGCTCCCAGAATTCTGAATATCACGTGACGCACTCACGTGTGTCATGTGACTATATACCCTATCAGTTGCCAAGCAACAGGTTCACTTTGTAGTGGGTCGGCAGACAACAGAAAGAGTAACTATGTGGGTGCACAACGAGTCCATATTTGGGTAAGTGTTAATTAGATTAAACCAAATGTAGGGACGACAATGAGAGAAGCTGCACATACATACGCTAATTACAATTCACGTTCACTAAATCCGTGAATACTGGTCTTCTACAGGAATCTGACTCGGAATAAAGAGAGGATTACATACTAAATTGTCAGGTAACCGAAGTACTCATTGTCTTCATATTAATCTACTTAATAGATCTCACATTATTTATCACTTATTCAAACTACATACAATTTACAGGTGATCCACACGGTTAGAAATTCTGAACATTGACGCTGATGACGTTTTCATTATCGCACAATGAAGTTTAGCAACCACAAAAAGAAGAATGTGGTTATGCACATAAAGTGTTGGACAAAATTTGGAAAATGTGATGAAACATATTTTGATTTAACCTTGCTCCTGAAAAAGAGAGATAGTCTCTTGAAATGCGTAGAGCCTGGCATTTAATTATTTAATTTTGGTTGACTGGAATTTACTGTGGAATTTTATGAAATTGATTGATTTTCTGAACTTCATGATATCTGAAATATAACAAAAATAAATCACCCTTGTGATGAAATTGAAATATGTTGTGCTGAATAATGTACAAAAAGTACAGCTACAAATTGTTTTTTTTATGTAATTGTTGATATAGAGATTACCAAGTGACTTTACAGAATTTGGTTACTAAATCTGATTGGAAATACTTTCCATTAATTATAGATGTGCAGGGGACAGGAGTTCCCATTGTTTATGGGTACTCTATTGTGTTCAATGCAATGCAGTGGCAATACTTTTGTATCACCCCAGTCTTTTACACTGTTTTTTTTTTTGGTTACTTTTATGTGTGCCTAAAGACAAGCTGGTGGCAGTAATTACATTTTTACCATTTCTGTGTGATTTCTAGTGTGCACATTTGCATTTACCGTATATGGCTACTGAGTGTGGCTGGTGCCCTAAAATGGCCATGCCACAAGATTTTCACTTGTTCTTTGACCATATTGTTGTTTGACCTTCTTCCTGCCTTGCAAGGTGACTATATACTGTAGAGGGTCATGCACTTGCCTGGGAAAGCTGCTTTTTTCGCGGGCTAGTGATAACTTTGTGTGTGTGTGGCCCAGGAAGGGGATGGGACTGTCTGCTCCCATTCCACATCCATGGTGCCTGTAAATCTAGCTGTGGGACATGAGTGAAACCCACAGTAGTCTTGATTGGACCATTGCTGGCTGTTTTGAATGGTGCAGATCCTTACCATTGGTAGGCTTGGAATTCCAGCCAGAATTTTGGATAAGAGGATTATTCCTGCAGCCATTTCTTCAGATCAGCGTTGGAGCCAGGTATCCTGTGTAAAAGAGCAGCCGACTGAAGATATGTGGACGACACCCGAAGAAGCCGAGCATCCCCTCCTGCATTTGGCCAGGTGAAGCCCTGCAAGACTACCTAATCTGTGAAGGCCCTGTGCAGTGCTTCAACCCTTGGATTAGTTGGAACAACCAGTCTTGACATGTTCCCGAGAATCCAGCTGTCCAGAGCCTTCAGAAGTGTCCCTACAATACCGTGTGAACTGACCAGCTCTCCAGTGGGCTACGTTGTTTGAACAATCGCTGTTCCATGTTTTCAGCTGCTACATCGGTGGTTGCCAGCTTGTGGTGTAAGTCACCTTCTTACCGAATGTCAGCCTCTGAGCTTCAAGGGATCCTGCTCTGGAAGGTCGTCTTCAACAAAGACTGAAAGGATGCCTGTCACCTGTGTGCGGTGGCAGTCGCTGGAACTCTCCTTCCCCCGTCCTGTGAAATGTCCTGAAGAGGTCTATATCAGTGCTTCCTGCATTTTTCCATCGAGAAGGGTTGCATTCTGCTCCTGGACTCAATCGGAAGAATCAATCCTTGCACCCGGAGCTCCTGGGGACCTCTAACTGGAACCAACGGCGGGAAAACCTACCTCCAGCGATTCTCCCCCCATTCGACCCAGCTAGTCATCGGGGGAAAAGCAGAGTCGGGGTGGGGGGGGTAAGTAAATGGAAAGCATTTGCCCTCTCCTGTCCTCATTAGAATAAACCTGAGGTTATTCCATTCCACCGCTTTTTGATAATTGCGTCTAAAAGCAATTGTTCCTAAAAGCTAGAAACACATTTCTACCTACCAGTAACTGTTGAATATCTTCTCTTGAACATTTCCCCCACACACGAACTTTACCCACTTCAAATATTCACTGGGGATAAGAATTGTGACTTTTTGGCACAAAGCCCCACTCTTCATAGGGATTGGACTTATTTACCTTCTTTTGCTGTTTGGCATTGAATGTATTTCTAAGAACCTATGGTGACTGTACATATAATAAAAGGCCCGATGTATGTTTGTCCATTGTAGTCATGCGCAGTATACTGTCCGCTTTGCCTGTTAGAACTGCCAGAGGGAGCTGTTGCCTTACACATACAATAATAAGACTTATAGTTCATCTTCCAGGTGAACAAAATATGTATTTCAATAACAATAACATACAATTAGCTGCAGAAAAGGTCCAAGACCGGGATACCACTTTTAACAGGATATTTCAAGTTGAATGAAGAGAATAATGCTGCACGTGAATTGTATTGCTCTGACATCCCTCAACATTACATATTTGATTCTAAAACCTGTAAGTAAAATCCAACACAAAGAGTAGCAGATACAGCAATTGATTGTGTGTGCTATGTTGATCTTTCATCAGATTCGGAGAGATTTTGTTTGAGGCTACTACTCCACGTAAAAAGAGCTACATTCTTTACACATTTTGTTTCTGTTAACATAAATTGCATTAAAATATACCACATAATATATCAACACTCTGAAAACGTCTTCCTTTACGCACTTTAGCCAGTGTACAGAGGCGTTTACACTAGTATGTTTATAATTGAGTTGTGTGTAATATAATCACCTGCTGTTATTTCTTAGTGTGTTGTGGGCCTAGAATAAATATAATATTTGTGTACTGTCTAAATTGAATTATTTCACAGCTTCACTGTGTGGACGAATTGTGGACCCCTGGCCCCATCTCAATCACCTGCGAATAGCCTAGACTGCTCCCCATTGCTACCTTGATTGGGTTTTGACGCTAACCTCTCCCCTGTTCACTATAACTGGGGTGGCCTGCTAAAGTCTGTCCACCAGGCCACATTCTAAAAATCCATCTTAACAACTCCACCGATCACTTTCCAGGCAAGGGAGAGATAGGGTTGGGACTTTGCGCCCGGTAAACACTAGGGAAGGAGGGGGGTAGAAAAGGGTATGTAAACTCACCTCCTTTACTCCGATTTCAGCAGTACGCCTGAGGCTTCTGAGTCTGCCAGGCCCACTTCATATTTTGGTTCCATTGAAGGACTTTTAGGGGTCAGTGGTGCAGATGTCATTGTCAACGTCTGGATTTGGGTCGGGCTAGTCTGCGGTTCTGTGCTCTGGCAAGACTGTTGCCCTGTGTTTTGCTTTTCAGGCACGTGTAATTACCTCAGCACTTGCCCTATTACACAGACTAAAAATTCTTGGACTCAGGAAGGCATGATGTACACTTAGACCATTAGTTGGAAAATAATGGGCTCTTTACAGGCCCTTTATTAACATTCCATAAACATACATATCGCTATAGAATAAATGCAGCTAATCACGCATGAATACATGAACGAAAATACAAAGAATATACATCACTGTTAGTGCAGTTGTAGGAGAAAGCTTCATCTTGGCCACGACAACACTACCCAGTGCCAAGGCAGGTAGGCAGAGAGATCATTGATATTTTATTTCTATCGCGCTCATACACAAGTGTTTCAGAGCGCGACAAGGCAAGGGCAGGGGAACGGGGGAGAACAAAAACAATGATCTTACTAGGCCCAGTGACATTGAGAACGTGCAAGTGCAGGGTAGAGGGAGAATGGGGAGAAGTGCATGGAAGGGGGAACAAAAGGAGAGTGCGGACCGAGAAGGAAAAAACAAAAATAATAATAAAATAATAAATAAAAAGGTAACAAACAATGGGAGTGCAGCCAGCAAGTGGCAAGTGCTGGGTTTATGGCAGCAGGCCATGTAGGTCTGAAAGTGCAGGAAGAAAAGGGGAGGGCAGTATGGGTACAGATACAGACCACCGTGCAGGGGGTGGCCCGGAGGCAGTGCGTGAGGGTGGCAAGATGAGCAGGTACCTGGGCCCAGAGGACAGAGGGTGGCCAGGTGCATGGTGCCGAGGGAGAGTAGAATCAACAGGGTAGAGGGGAGGAGGAGAAGGCAGAAGCAAAGAGGAAGGTTTTGAGGTGCTTCCGGAACCGGAGATGGTTCTCCTCAGGTTGTAGAGTGGCAGGAAGGCTGTTCCAGAGGGAGGACCCAGCCGAAGACAGAGATCTACCCCCAGATCATGCATCAACTAATGGGGTCTGGAGCGCAGCGTCCTCCCTCTCAGCGAGACTTCATCACCCGGGTTTCCAATTCTGTCTTCTTGTGGGGATTGCACCTCTCTTCTTATGGGGCCAAATCTCACCCCTCAAAAGTTTCAGACGGCTTCCAGCTGAAGGGCAGACAGCAAGCATTGGAGGCAAGAGTGGAAAAATCCAGACGGTGGAAAAACCCAGCACGTCTCTTGCGCTCTCATTCCCAGCACCCCTTATCACTGCACCTGCACAACCCTGACTCCTTATCGGCTCGTCCTTGAGCGAACAATACAATAACTATCCTCCATAGTGAGCTCATCTGCTTCATGCTACAATATCGCAACCGTTGTACAAATCATGTCTGCCTTCTAACTGAGCACACAAAAATGTAGACTTTCATTGCAGTTTGGAAGTGAATGTCCAAAATGGCAGCGCACCGGCACCATGTTATTTAGCTTATTTGTGCACACGCACTACTATCCACCCTTTGGACAATCAACTACCATGCCCAATAAAACAAACGACGGTTTCTGAAACCGAGGAAACATTCCAACTAAATTAGGAATACATGAAATACAACAACAACAACCAGCGACTAAAACAACCACAAAAACACAAACAAAAGCATAGCGCAACGCTTCAGGAATCCAGGAAAACAGTGGATCCCACCCACTCCCGCATTGATCATGAGTTTCTTGAGAAATCAAACCATTTAAACTACTAATATGATTCTCAATAGAATGGAATGGTCATTTAAATCATAACGGCACGTTCCTTCAGTAGCATTGAAACCCAAATTATGCTTCAAAAACAAAAAATCTATAGCAGCTCTGTTTTGTAATAGTCTTTGTAAAATGTTTGCCGTCTAAAAGAAGCTCTGTCAAAGCTTGAGAGGTTTCATTAAGCCCCTTAACTACTACACAAGCTAATCTAAATGACCACCAGCCGCCAACCCACATACACTCGCCAAAGAAAATGCAAGCGCTAAAACCTCAGGCTCTGACAATAAATGCACATTAGAATCACCGTTTGGCGACAGGCCCATATGATGAACAGAACGCTTAGCTCGACGAATGGCAGGCTGCAAAGGAAACATCAAACCGAGCCGCGTCAAAGCACAATGCCCACATGAAATATTTGCAGGATTTTAGGTGTAGGTAAAGTTACCACAGGAAAATAGCCAACCCATTGGAAGCTTCACATGCAAGAGATGGCTGTCAGCTGCAACAGTAAAATTACAAAACATGGTATTAAAACACATCAGCACAAGCACCAATAGAAAGTGCACATAAACGCTTCTCAAAATCAGTTCCGCTTTTCTCATGTGTCAAGTCCAATTGCTGACACTTGCCAATGCATCGAGGATAATAAGTCATCACATAGCAGACATCAGCTGGAGCAATGTCGTAAGTGACAATACGTGACACATTCCTCCATAAACGATCAGTGTCAGAACAGAATTTGCAAGACTCGTAGACGGAAAAGGATTTTCTTACACCCGAGTCCTCCAGTAAGGAATCATTATGCAGCACTCCAAAAATGTGTCGCAGTACAGGTACCAGCGTCTGTATGGCCACAAGACAGGCAAAAGTGTGAGATGTTCAAAAGCTCACGGGCTAGAAAAATCCACATATTCTCAGGCTGCTTCACAATTGCAGCATAGACATGGACGTCGCGGAAGAGGGCAAAGCATCATGTTGAACCAGTGATGGGCAACGTGGCAACATCAAAGCCGCTAGTAGTCATCCAGATCATCGGAGTTAGCCGTTTAATGGAGACATTCGCCCCATCTTTTTGCATGTCCCGGACCCTCCCTAATGGACACCACACAAATCCATCAGCGCAAACATCACGCACAGGGTGTGGGAACAGACAATTACAGAAAAACAAGATATCAGTGATATCATTCGCCTCTGGAGTCTTCCCATCCCCCCTCAAGCACTCCCTTGTGCACCCCCTCCTCAAGAAACCCTCTTCCGACCCCTCCTGCCCGGCCAACTATCGCCCAATCTTCCACTCATTCGCCTCTGGAGTCTTCCCATCCCCCCTCAAGCACTCCCTTGTGCACCCCCTCCTCAAGAAACCCTCTTCCGACCCCTCCTGCCCGGCCAACTATCGCCCAATCTCCATTACTCCCTTCCTGGGCAAGCTCCTGGAGAAACTGGCCATCTCCCAGCTTAACCTCCATGCTGAATCTGTTGGTAATCTTCATGACCATCAATCCGGCTTCAGAGCGGCCAGAAGCACGGAAACTGCTCTCCTGAACATCCGTGAGGACCTTCTCCTGAACCTCGATTCCAACACTCCCTGTGTTCTCATTCTGCTCGATCTCTCCTCTGCCTTTGACACTGTCAACCATGCCATCCTGGTCAACCGTCTCCGTGATAACCTGGGTATCACTGGTCAGGCTCTGGCATGGCTGACCTCTTTCCTCTCCGGTCGACCCTCCCAGGTCCAAATGGGCTCCTTCCTCTCTGACATCTTTTTCTCCACCTGCGGTGTCCCCCAGGGATCCAACCTCTCTCCCTGGCTTTTCAACCAGTATCTGGCACTCCTTGCCCACCGCATCGCCGCTCTCTGCCCCCACTTCCAGTGCTATGCGGACGATACCCAGCTCATTTTCAGGCTACCCTCGGCCTCCTCCTCTCCTTCCCTCATCTCCGACTGTCTGTCTGCTATCCAGGAATGGTGTGCCGCCAATGACCTCTGCCTTAACGCCAGTAAGACTGAGATTCTACTCATCGGCACACCCACTCCCTCCTTCCCTGCAGCTCTCTGGCCGGCCTCCCTTGGCCCCCTTCCTGCCCCTACCTGCAAGGCTAAAAACCTTGGGGTCATCTTCGACTCCACACACTCCTTCTCTCCTCATATATCTGATGTCTCTAAGAAATCACACTACCAGCTGCACCTCCTCAGAGGTATTCTTCCCTTCCTCTCCTTCCCCCAGAAGCTCACTGTCTCCCGAGCCCTGGTTCTCTCAAGGCTGGACTACTGTAACAGCCTCTATCTTAATCTCCCTGCCTCCACTCTCCGCCCTCTGCAACTTATCCAGAACAGAACTGCGAGACTTGTCCTTGGCCTCAAGCCCAGGGACCGTATCTCTCCAGGACTGAAATCTCTTCACTGGCTCCCAGTGGCTGCGAGGATTAAGTTCAAAACCCTCTGCATTGTGCACAAGGCCTTCTGGGGCCTGGGGCCTAAATACCTTCAACTCTCTCTCCCTAAATATCTTCCTTCACGAGCCCTTCGCTCATCCGTCTCCAACTCCCTCATGGTCAGCCGCTTCTCGAAGAAACGAGCTGGGGGTAGATCTCTCTCCGCAGCAGGGGCCTCCCTCTGGAACAGCCTGCCTGCCTCCCTGAAACTTGAGGAGAACCATCTCCGGTTCCGGAAGCACCTCAAAACCTTCCTCTTCGCTTCTGCCTTCTCTCTCCCTCTCCCCTGCTAAACCTGCTTAACTCCCCACTGAATTCTGCACCTAACCTGCATCTGGGCCACTCTCAGCGACCTCGGTCCAGGGCCCAGCCACTCTCCACTTGCACTGCCTCCCTTGCTCCCCCTGCACTGTGGGACTGTCACTGTATCCCTACAGCCCCCTTCCCAGCACTTGCTCTGCACTTACCTCGCACTTGCCACCAGCTGGCCCTTTTTATTTATTATTTATTATTTATTATTTTATTTCGCCACTTACCTTTTACTGCACTTACCCCCCCACCTCCTCCCCCTGCACTTTCTCCTTTTTCCCCTTACCTCTGCACTTGCGCGATCTGAATGACACCTGGCCTAGTAGGATCGTTTGTCTGTCTTCCCCTTGTTTCCTCCCTCCCTGCCTCGTCGCGCCTTGAAACACTTGTGTATAGGCGCGTTACAAATACCATATCATATCATATCATAGATCACTCGCGTAAATAACATTTGTCAGCGGGATGTTGCTCCATTTTTTCTTTCTCGGTTCTATCACTAGAACAACCTGATCCTCCCCTGCTGCAATTACATTTGCCGGAACCGGCGGGCCACCAGGTTTCTCAACCCAAACTTTCACTCCTGGAACCATTTTGTCTGATGAGCCAAAACCTTTATCTCCACGTGTAGTTGCTACTGTGGGCAGCTCTCCCTTTTTCACCATGGATAATTTTACAGGGGCGATAATCAGTTGTACCACTCAATCCCATTTATGGATTGGCAAAATGTTCTCACATTATTATTACTTTTATTTCTCCTTGATAATCTGCATCAACAATTCCTCCCAGTACCTGCTCCCTCTCATTGCTAACCCAGATCTAGGGGCAATCAATCCCATATGTTCTGATGGAATCTGCTCTCCAATTCCTGTGTCAATAACACTGATTCTTCTTGGCTCAAATCTGATCTCCTCCATAGCATGCAAGTCCACCCCTGCAGGCTTTGGCGAGCCCAGGTAACACTTCCCAATGCATCAAAGTTTCAAATACCCTATTTGGTTTCATTTGGAAAGCTGGCGTTAACATTTGCATTAATGGTGTTCCATTATTTGCAATTGGTTTGTTATGCAACACTTCCACTGCATCCAGAATGTGCTCACGCCACCCTTTCAGGTTACCATCACCAGTCTTTTGCAACTGTTCTTTGAACAAATCATTAATTCTCTCAATCAGTCCCGAAGCCTCGGGGTGATAAGGGACATGGAAAATCCATTCAACGCCCTTGTCCTGACAGTCCTGAATCAGTTTTCCTCTAAAATGTGACCCATTGTCACTTTGAATTTGTAAAGGTACACCATAGTACACTGCCACTTGATCTAACAATTTAATGGTATTTAACTGCACAGCTCTTTTGCATGGTAATACGATCATGTATCCTAAATACATGTCCACAAACGTACACGTGTATTGACATCCTCTGCTAATTGGCATCGGACCAATGCAATCGATTTGCCATATTTGTCTAGGTAATTTACCTTGTTTCAAGGTCCCTTGTCCCCACCTGATGATAGCTTTTTCTCCATGATGCCCACTTTTCTGGTGTGCCCACTTAGCAATCCCTTCCAGATCATCATCTTGAGACCTCATGCCCATGGCTGAAATTTTGGCATGTTCTTCTGCAACAGGATAGAGCCAATGTTCCAATGAGTCTGCCGCACAATGTGCATCCACATGATACATAGTCACTTTACTGTGAATTAACATTTCAGGAATATCTTGCCACAATTCTTTTCCCCATAATTCTTTGGCATGAATCTTCCACCCATTCAGCAGCCACACAGCTAGTCAATTAGCCACGGACCACAAGTTGGTATACACATAACATTGACCAGGCGCTTCTTGCTTGAATCACTGATAAACCGCATACAATTCCACAAACTAACTACTCTTTCCTATCCCTGATGTTGACAGAATTTTCTTTGTTTTGGGATTGTACGACACTGCCTTCCATTATCGATCAGTCCCCACATATTTAGCTGAACCATCAGTGAACCAAGCATGTTCAGTTTGTTCACTCGTCAAATGCCCATAAGGGACTCCCCATTTCACTGACTTCTGTCATTTCTGGTAGTTCCAAATCAACCAGCGGAACACCAGCCACTTGCTCGTGTAACTTTGCAATTCCACCCTTCCCTGCCTTGGCACGATCTTGAATGTACCATTTCCATTTAATGATACTAGCCTCTTGAGCATGTCCTATATGATGTGTTTTAGGAGAGCTCAGTACCCATTGCATGATCAGAATTTCTGGTCGGATTAGTACATCATGACTCAGTCATTTGCTTTGTATCCACAAGAGCCCAATAGCATGCCAACAACTGTTTTTCGAATGGAGTGTATCTGTCACCATCCTCGGGTAAGTTACGACTCCAAAATCCCAAAGGAACACGCTTCCTCTCCTGTTTTTCCCATAAACTCCAATTGGCGTAATTGTCATGTACAGACACACTCAACTCAACTTCTCCAGTTCACAACAGCCATAAATCAAGCACTTTTTGAATCTTGCCTTTTGCCAGCTGAAAAGCTTTCTCTTGCTCCTCACCCCATTCAAAATCAAATTTCTTTCATGCCACTTTGTAAAGAGGTGCAAGAATCTGCCCCAAATGTGGTATATGTTGTCTCCTGAATCCAAACAACCCTAGGAATTATTGAGCTTGTTTCTTATTCACAGATGTAGTAAACTCAAGAAGCTATTGTTTGTCTTTGGCACCATTTCACGGTGCCCATTATGTCACTGAATTCCCTGAAAAATCACGGTCTCCGCCGGACACTGAATTTTAGTCTTCTTAATCTCCCATTCTTCTTTTCTCAATCCTGCAATGATCGCTTCTAGGTGCGTCTGCACACTTCATCCTTTCTCTGAATCAAAATGTCATTAATATAATGTGAAATATGTACATCATGTATGCACAGTATCTTATCCAAATGCTCTGCCACCGGCCGGTGACAAATAGTCGGACTGTGCACGTATCTCATGAGTAAACATTGAAACGTATACTGCCTCCCATTCCAGGAAAATGTAAACTGCGCCTGATACTCTTCTGCAATGGCACAGTGAAAAATGCATTCGCCAAATCTATCACCACGTACCAAGTTCCCTCAAACGTTTGCACATTTGCGATCAGAGTAACGGCACCTGGGACTGTGGGTACTAACGGAGGAGTGTATTTATTTAGTTTGCGATAGTCCAGAGTTTTTCTAGAACTTCCATCTGGCTTCTTAACCGGCCAGACCGGATTGTTCCAAGCCGTAGTCACAAGACATAACACGCCAGCTTTGACATAGCCCTTGATAGTATCTGAAATATCTTTATGCCCCCCCAGGAATACAATATTTCTTCATTAACATTCGTTTTGTGGCCAAAGGAACCTGCAATGGGGGCATCTTCAATTTTCCCACAATGACGGGGGTACATGTCAATGCACTTACTCCAAACTGATAAGTTTTACCTCCAAGTCCTAAAGTCAATCCCTCCAAAATATCAAAGCCAATAATATATTCCGGTTTGGGAACAATCAACACTTGATATTTAGTCCTTTTCAAGTTACCAACTTTCATATCAACTTTTTTTCAACTGCAGGGGTCTCTTTCCCTCCCAGTTCCGTTATGGTAAAATGCCTACCATTAAATATCGAGGGATTGCCATAGATCAATGAGGCCTTCGCGTCTGTATCAATCAAAGCTTGAACCTCTTGCATATTTCCCCGAATGCCAAAATAGTTTCACATTTACATGAGGCTGTCTGTCTACCTTAATCCGGGCAGACGCTACCGGAGTTTGACCACAATCCTATTCGTATTTTGAATGCGTGTATTTGGACTGTCTCCAACATCGCACTCGCCACTTTTCGTAAGTCAGCATAGGTCGGCTGATATGGTGAAGCCGTCCTCATGGATTCCTCGTCCATCTCCTCTTCAGTCGGCGTGGAAGGGGGCGTGTCCACATCTCGCTTGTTCACATCTTGCCATTTCACCTGATTGTACCGCTCTTTCCCTTCAAGCCCTTGCTTTTTATATAGCTGGCACATTTCCGGGGTTTCAATCCCATCAATGTCTTCTCGGGGCACACCATCTTTTAGAAGCGTCAGAAACATGTCTTTTCTTGATGCACGAGAATCCCTACTGTCCAATCTCTTTCCAGGAGTCAGTTTGTCACTACGCCCCCCCTCTCTCACTGGGTCTTTCGTCAGCTTTGTCCCATTCCCCCAGGTCTGATTACTGTCTGATAGCATTGACTACTTCATCTGTTAATTTACCCCTCATCCCCACCAGCAAAGTCATAATTACTTTTTGTAGGCCGGTGGAGCAGTTCGAATGATTGTATTCTGGGCTGAAACCGATTATTCCACCAACCCCATATGTTCTGGATCATCAATATGGATGGCTTCTTTCATAGCATGCTCCCTGAGTCTTTGGATAGCCTCTCTGTGTGTACCACTTCTTCTCGTTGCTAGGCCAGTCTGACGTAATTGGATACTTGCGATTACACCCTTGCGCAGCTAACTGTAACCAAGACACTTGCGACTCTCACCCCTGGGCATCAGGAGGTGGGCCTGCACGCAATACCTCCTGAATATGGGTTTCATGGGACAATGGCAGGAACCTTGGAGAATTGGTCGGATCCACTAGAAGGCCTGCTGCACGTCCATCAAATAACCTGACCATCCATGATAAGAGACTCACCAGCCCTCTGTTTCAATCGATTAATGATTTCCCCAACCTCTTGCTGAGAGTAATCCTCCAACGTTGTCAAATCCACCATGCCACCGCCAGGATTAAGGATTATTCGGATGTGGCCCAGCTCGTCTACGTGTAGCAGTCACTTCTTTCCTGTCAAGCTCTGGTTTAGACAGTATCTCCCTTTTGGAACCACACTCTGAACTAGTACTGTTGAATACATCCCCCTCCCATTGGTCGGGATCCCAATCAACCCCTGCAGAGGCAATCACTGTTGCCACCTTGCAGATAGTCACTCTCCCTCTTCTTTTTCGATATTTGTATCGGGCAACTCTTACAGCCGCTCTTTTGGCCACTGCTTGATATTTATCTGTCTTATCATGATACAATTTAATTTGAAGTTGCTGAATTAGCGCAGTCTGTTTCTCAGCAGCCAACTCTTTTTCCAACCTCAAAACATTTGCCTGCAATTCTGCATTCTGCTGATGCATCTTTCTGAATGCTTGCAACAAAATCCAACCTCATCTGCCCAACGCTGAGCACTCCTTTTCCTTCTCTACGAGTACCTGTTGCAAGCAAGCCGCCACCTCAGCCGGACTCGCCTATCCTATACTCTATCACAGGTCTCACTCAAACCTGCGCCACATGCCCAAGTCTGTGCCAGTTTGTCATATGGACTCTTTGTCCACCCTGGAATCATCACTTCGTGACAGTCTCCACCTGCAGAACGTCCCTTTTTCCTAAATAAGAAGCTCATGATTCCAATGAATTTTCCAAGTCCGTATCAAAACCTCAGACACAAGCAAGCTTACGTCACAAACATAAAAAACTCAAAAATTAATTACCTTTCTGCGTCCAAGCCTCAGGTTCATTTGGTATTTGGAACTAATCTCATCACAAATACCCTGCCCACAGCACCACTATGTTTTGCTTTTCAGGCACGTGTAATGACCTCAGCACTTATCCTATTACACCGACAAAAAGTTCTTGGACTCAGGAAGGCAATGATGTACACTTAGACCATTAGTTGGAAAATAATTGACTCTTTACAGGCCCTTTATTAACATTCCATAAACATACATATCATGATAGAATAAATGCAACAAATCATGCATGAATACATGAACGTGAATACACACAAAGAATATACATCACCGTTAGTGCAGTAGGAAAAAGCTTAATCTCGGGCCACAACAACACTACCCAGTCCCAAGGCAGGTAAGCAGAGAGATCACGCATCAACTATTGGGGTCTGGAGGGGAGCGTCCTCCCTCTCAGCGAGACTTCATCACACGTGGTTCCAATTCTCTGTCTCCTCATGGGGATTGAACCGCTCTTCTTATGGGGAGAAATCCCTGCACCTCATAAGTGGCCGAAGGGCAGACAGCAAGCATGGGAGGCAAGAGTGGAAAAATCCACAAAGCGGAAAAACCCAGCTCATCTCTCACACTCTCGTTCCCAGCATCCCTTATAAATGCACCTGCACATCCCCGACTACTCGCTCGGCTCGTCCTTGAGCAAACAATACAATACAATAACTATCCTCCATAGTGAGCTCATCTGCTTCATGCTACAATATTGCAACTGTTGCAGAAATCATGTCTGCCTTCTAACTGAGCCCACAAAAACGTAGACTTTCATTGCGGTTTGGAAGTGAATATCCAAAATGGCCGTGCACCAGCGCCATGTTATTTAGCTCATTTTCACACACAATCACTACACCCTGACTGGGCAAGTGGACAACCCTGGCACAACGAGAAGCAGACCACCCTGATACTGGTGACCTCGGGGGAACCCTCGTGGCACAGACAAAGATGTCGGTCATGCAGGGCCCCTCTTAGTGCTGGAGAGCTGAAACTATATGGGGAGGCCTCGTGTTTCACAGGTCGAGGGTCTGTCGAGTCCCAAATCCGAAATTGGTGACGTCGACCTATGAAACGCCCAGGAGGTAGCTGGTCAGTCCATAAGGTGGTCTCGTTACACTTAAGACCACTCCCAAAGGCAGGGTCTCGAGCATGTGGGGGGCGAGATAGTTGACTCACTGATTAAGGCCTTCAGGAGATCAGACAAGGGAGTAGGGCTTTGCTGGGACTTTGCTGTTAGCAGTACTGGTGTCTGTAGCGACGATCCATGGGTTTCAGCAGGATGCTCCTCTTTAAAGGAGTCTTGGCTCCAATGGCTATCTGAGGAATGGCTGCAGGAGCCCGCCTCTTATCCTATAGCTGAGGTGGAGTAGCCCCCAAGTCCACCAATAGCAAGCAACTGCAACATTCAAACTAGCAGGGGCTGTCCAATCATGGTCTGCCTCTTGCCACCACATCTTCCCAGCATCAGACACACACTGATTAGGATTTGGGCTGAAAGCAGACAGTCCCAGCCCCCACATCCAGAAACAGAGGCGTTGCTAGGGCGAAAAGGGGGGGGGGTGGAGAGGCTATAGCCCCAGGTCTTTCGGTTGTAGCCCCGGACAGAAGCTCAGGGGCTGCAACCAAAAGGCAAGGTAGCCCTGAGTCTTGACAGTCCTGACATTGGTGTAGCCCCAGATCTTTTCCAGACCTAGCAACCCCTGTCCAGAGACATAGCACTGCTTTGCCTAGGCAAGCCAAGGCTTTTCTTGGGAAAGGGATTGCTTTATTTGGACTATCTGGCCAAAAATACAAGATGTCCAAAGGGCTGGGCAAAATCTTGTGGCTTAGCCATTTTAGTGTAGCATATTCTAAAGGGTATTATGCTGTAAAGGGAAAAGTGCACGCAAGACAAGTTGAAAAAACTGCATAGAAAAATGTCTGTTGCCACCAGCCCGTCCAGGGCACGTTATTCAAGTAACCGAAATGTTACGTAGAACAAAAGAAAAGGGCATACAAAGTACCCCTGCCAAAACTCACTACAAGGTGATGTGTTCATCTTAAAACAAACAAGGAATTTTCGCAAAGGGGGGAGGGGGCGGAACAGAGTCCCTTGGCTGATACCAAAGGGACTGATTAGTGCTTCCAAAATAGATGAGCTAAGCAAGGTGTAAGTAAAGTGAAACAAAGGCAAATTGTTGGGGGGTGAAGGGGAGTTCTTAGATGCCTGTGGAGGGAAAACAGCAAAAAAGAAAATATTTCTTTATTTTTTTTTTAAATATATTTTTTATTGAAACTTCGATCAACATGAAATTCATTGCATAATACATAGCAGTAATAAAGCATTAACACCTCTGTTAATCAACACTTCGAAATTTTGTTTTAACTGGATTACAGTATTTCTAAAATTCATAAACTCATCAACATGGTCAGGCAAGCCTGATAAAACAGGTTAACACAGTGTGATGCTCCAACAAAAGGAGACCAAACCAAAGGGGATCTAATTTCCAACCAAAAGGACTGTATGATGGGGCAATGCCACCACAGGTGGCTAAGGTCCCCTCTCCCTCCACAGCCATGCCAACACGTGTCTGGATAGTCTGGGTTCATTGCGTGCAGCTGTTGCGGGGAGGAGTACCACCGAAAACAGAGTTTAAGCGCTCCTTCCCTTACTGCAGTACACCTTGAAGATCTGTGGGCCCTACCCCAAATCCTCTGCCAGGATTCCTGAGAAATGGTGATCCCCAATTCCCTTTCCCATGCTAGCATATAGGGAGGTTTCTCGTTCTCTGAAACATTCTCCAGGAGACTGTAGCAAGTAGCTATTCTGAGAGAGTGTTGACCTTCCACAGCCGTTAGCTCCAGACCTGTGGGGGATCTTGTGGCTATCCATCTCGTATTCGGGTTAGTTATCCAATGATGGAGTTGTATATACCTGGATCTTTCCATTTCTCAGAGCTTAAATTTCTCTTTGCATTGATCAAAGGTCAGGGGCAGGCTATCAACATAAAGATCTTGTAGTCTCAGTGGTTTCTCAGTTGACCAGAGATGATGAGTTGGGTTGAAGCCTTGGGGTAAAGGCTGGATTCTGCGTGATAGGGAAAGTGGGCCAAGGCCTGATTGAAAACCTCTCTGAGTGCAGACTCTATCCCAGCATCGGAGCGTGGCTGCCGTGGTGGGGAGGAGGGATCCCCGATAGCTACGCGCCTCTCGTGGGAGAACCGGCAAGTACCTCAAGGGGGCCCAAAGAGTTGTTCAATGTCATGCCATTTAGGGGGCTCCATTGGATTAGTGCAGCTGAAGATGGCTGCTATTTGGGCTGCTCTGAAATACCCCAGGCCACCTAGCATCCTATCGCATGGTAAGAGCTTACGCTGGATTCTTGATGTTTTACACTGCCATATAAATCAGGCTTTTTCTTTTTGTAGCTCGAGAAGATCTCGTTCTGGGATCAGTATTGGGAGGGCGTGGAACGTGTATAATAGCCTCGGGAGCAGGACCATTTTAACTTCGCTGATGCGCCCGAGCCATGATATCTCTTGAGAGCCATCTCTGCAGGGATTCCTTAGAGTCTTTTAAGAGATTGGGGATATTGGCCTTCAACCCCGCATAAGTGGGGGTCAAGTGCACACCCAGGTACGTGATGCATGTGTTCTTCCAGTGAAAAGGGTATGTACACTGCAGGGCGGCCAAGGTGTCACGGTTTTCCGACAGGTTCAAGCCCATTGATTTAGCTGTGTTTATTGTAAACCCTGAAACCGAAGAGAATTGGGCAAGTAGGACCGTGAGGGCAGGAAGGGAAGTTGTAGCCTCCCCAGAAAACAAAGCACATCGTCCGCATATAGCGCAACTTTGTGAGTTTGCCCTCCGATTTCGAAACCCTGAATCTTCGGATGAAGACGAATCTGCTGGGCTATGGGCCCCATCAATAGCGCAAATACCAATGCGGATAGCGGACAACCCTGTCTGGTTCCCTCCCCAAGGCTATCGGGGCTGACCACTGTGAGTTAATTCGTACTCGGGTTGAAGGCATCTGAACATTTGACAGGATGAGTCTAGAAAATTTTGGACCAAAGCCCTTTAACACCAGATTCAAGTAGTCCCAAGTCATGCTATAAAACGCCCTATGGGCATCTAGAGATAATAATGAGAAGGGGCTCGGGATTGTGGGGGCCAAGGCTACCAGATGTATTGCTCGGCAGATGTTGTCGCCTGCAGACCGACCTTGAATAAACCCAGTCTGGTACCTATCTATTATTACTGGCAACACATCCCCCAACCGCCGAGCTATGATTTTACTGTAGAGCTTTGCGTCAGTATTGAGCAAGGCTATGGGGCAGTAGGGTTTTTCCCGGGTTTCAAAATTAGGGTCGTAGCCGACTCGGCCATTGTCTGTGTAATGGTACCTGTGTCCCATAAAAAATTAAATAGCTTTGTGAGGTGGGGTGTGAGTTCTACACTTAAGGTCTTATAAAATGTATTTGAAAACCCGTCTGGGCCTAGGGCTTTGCCGAGGGGAAGAGCTTTGATTGCAGCTTCCACTTCCTGTGCGGTTATTGGGTCTTCCAGAGGATCCCCTAAGGCTTGTGGAACTTGCGGGAGGTTTGCATGTGTTATGAAGTCTTTGGAGGTTTGTATATCTCTGATGTGCTGAGTTGCCTGTTCTCTAAAAAAAGGTTTCAATAATCTGAAGTTTGCCATCCTCCGAGGAGACATATCTGCCTTTCCCATCTCGTAGGGTGTCTATCCTATTTCCATTTGTCTGTTTTTCAAATTAGCTGCCAGTAATTTGTTGGCTTTTTTCCCCCTCGTATAAAAATATTGCTTAGTTAGCATCATATGGTGAGCTGCCTTTGCCGTGTGGTGTGCCTCCAACGCCTTCCTAGCTATCCGCAGTTCTTTCAAAGAGCGTTGTGAGCCCTTCTATTTATGTATCGCTTCAAGCCTGCGAGATTCTCCCTCTACTTGAACTTGCAATAAGCTCCTGGTCCTCCCCCTTTGTGCCGCCTAATCACTGCCTTGCTAGCTTTACATATTGTGTCCCAACTCGTGTTGCCTGTATCATTCTTATTAAAGTATAATTCTATAGCCTCCCTTATATGAGTTCGAATTAATGGGTCTTCCAATAGAAAATCATGTAATCACCAGGGGAGCTTCCGGGGTGGGGTTGCCTGAAGTGGGGACATTGTTAGCCTCACTGGGGAATGGTCCAAAAGGGCTTCTGGGAGAATTTCCGCATCTATCACAGAAGGGATTAGTGAGTCTGAGATAAAAAACATATTTAGCCTGGAGAACCCTTTGTGAACCGCAGAGAAATAGGTATAGTCCTGCTCTTCCTGATGGCAGTAACGCCACACCTCAATGAGTGAGTGTTCCCGCAGCAGTGTGCTAAGTGCTCTAAAGTTACTCTTGTCATTGGCCGTTGGGGGCAATGTTTTGTCATTAAAATCACCACCCAAAATGAATTCCCCTTCTGCATGATCAGACAGAGCTTTTGATAATTTAGCAAAAAACACATCTTGCTTAGCATTCAGCGTATATATAGAGACCAAGGTGATTCTGCGCCCATCTAACATGGCCACTACCAATAGGAACCTCCCCTCTTCATCTCGCACCACCTCCAGTGTCTTCAGAGGAATGCCCTTGCGCACCAGAATGGCACCCCTCGTTTCTTCAAGCCGCTGGAGGCGAAATACTTGGGGTGTTGCCTGTTGTTAAGGCGAAATTCATCAGTAGGCTGAAGGTGGGTTTCTTGAAGAAATAGGAAACCAACATCTAGGGATGCTAACCTATGAAACAAGGCATTACGTTTTAGCGGGGAGTATAAGCCTTGCACATTAAGGGTGATACATTTAACATCCGGGGCCGTCATTCAGGATTCGCTCAGGCTTTTGTGATCCGTTTAGTAACAGTTTCATGCCTCTGGGAGGACTCTCTAGTTCGTCGTCCATCTCCCCACCCTCCTGGTTGTGTCCTATAAATGACGTGCATTATATGAGGACCAGCAGAGAAGTCAGGAGGGGAGGGGTCCTGAAAGACGCTCCCCCAGGAACCCTGCATTGTGGTGCAGTTTACAATTGATTGTTATGCGGTGTGGGGGGCCATAGACCAGGCCCATTGATAATGTAATAAAAAAAAAACGGACATAAAGAAAACAATCCATACAGGATAAAGGAAACAATATAGTTGAAGCTCATGTCGGGCTCAATTCTCCAACTACCATGAGCAAACTGTCAACCATAACGGGCGCCAACCACTCAGGTGCCCAAGTTCGCTATTCTACGAGAACTTCAATGACCATTAGTTCAAATTAGTATCTTGCATTCAGGAAGCGTGTCTCCCCAGGTTACGCTTGAGATCTGCAGACAAGCCAGAAATGAAGCCTTGCCATGGTCTTTTGGTTCAATGGAGATGCCATTAGTCAGGCGTGGACAAATGAGGAGCCTTGTCTTCCACCTTTTTGATTGTTGTCAAGCAAGGCATTACCCGGGTCAACTGGCACTAAGATTGTCCCCTTCTGGCATCAAGGGGGCTTCTAGCTCTCGCCGCTTATCCGCCTCTTCCGTGGTTTCCGCCTCCTGGTGTGTGGGTGCCCCTAGTCGACGCTAGCCCCGGGGTTTTCTCCGCCTGTCCTTTGGCGTAGGACCGAAGGTTGAGTCCGCCGAGTCCTGGGTTGTGAGGCATAGAGGCTTCTTTGTTGTTTGGTTCAGACATTTGCCTGCTTTCCTCATCCTCTGAAGAGATTATGTAGTGCTGATTGTGAAGGTCATAGATTAGCTTGCACGAGAACCCCCAGCGGTATCGAATCTTTTTATCTTGCAGCCAGACTGTCACCCTCTGTAGCCGTCTTCAATTTGCAAAGGTGTATGGGGAGAGGTCTTGGAAGAGCTGTAGTGTTGACACCCGGAATTGTACTGAGGCCGACTTTCTAGCTGCCAACATGATCTCTTCTTTCTGGCGGAAAAAATGCACCTGGGTAAGGACATCCGGCAGCAGATTTCTTCTTAGCTAGACTGAGGTGTATACCCGATGGGTCCTGTCCAGCGTCAGCACTTCAGAGGGTGGGAGATCGAGGAGGGATTTGAATAGTGTTTCCACGTATTCAGGAAGATCTTGATCCGAGATTTGCCAGGGGATGCCACAAAGGCGCACGTTATTCCTCCTTGACGTGTTTTCAAGGTCTGCTTGTTTATCCCAGATGTCCTCCAGCTGTTCTTCAATGACCCTCGCCCTTTCCGTAAGGACTTCGCTATCGTGCGTCTGCTCACAGGCTATATTTTCCAGCTCATTGACTCTGTTCTCAAGGCCCCCAAGGTGCACCGTCAGATCCGCCAGTGACCGAGCTAGGGAGTCTTTTGAGGTTTTAATTTCTGCTTTGATTTCCCGGGTGATGTCTTGTTTGAGGGTCTTTAACATCTCCTCTCCGCTTTTGGAGAAGGCCATGTCTGAATGTTGCGACACCGACGGGACCAGGTGGTTGTCAGCTGTGACTATGTGCGAGTAGGCTGAAGATGCCAGCTGCGGTGTTAAAAAGGCCTGGATGCCATGCGTTTTCCGCTTTCCTGCAGTTTTAGGCATTGCCAATGGCTCCAATATAATTTCGTTAGTGTGCCCGTGGCACCGAGGCTTATAGTTAGTTCGAACCTGCAGGAAGAAGACATGGAATCCCACCAGGTTCTCAGCGGGTATCGAGTGAGTTCCCCTAGCTCAGATCACTTGGGGCAGTGGGGGATTTCTTTTCTCCAGAGTTCCTGCGCCTGCCGCGAGGACATTTCAGCCAATGGGGCCCATCCCTTCACCAACATCCAGCTGAAGGACCCAAAAAACCTTCCCAATGGACCCCTCAGTGATATGCAGGCACCCACTTTCCGTTTACAGCTTGCATACATCCATAATATTCAGGGCTGCATATGGACCGAAATGACCGGAGGCATGGATCTCCACCCGCTGACTGTCTCCGTGGCCCTCCAATGGCATCTGGGCTCAAGGCGGGTGACCCGATGCGGTGTGAGGACGTCCACCGAGCCTGCTGCGGGCCCAACAACAGGGAGGCAGTCGGAAATGAGGCGCTCAGCGGGCGCAGAGCAGCCGCTGACAGAGGGGCCGCGGTGTGGAGCGTGTCCTCTGTAAGCACTCCAGTCCTCCAGCGCTCACAGTGCAGGCGGTCCGCGCCCATTCAAGGTCCCCTCTCCTCCAGGCAGTGAGGGGGAGCGGTGGAGTCAAGCCGGCCCAGGGGCATTCTGCTCACCGGCGTGTGGATCCAGGGGGGGTAAGTCTGTTCTCCCCAGAGGCCCTCAGTTCAGCCTGCCGGTCCATCGCACACTCTGCCCGATTCGCCAGCAGGAGGGTCCACGCCATACACCTCTTCAAGGAGCCGCGTCAGGAGATGTTAGTTTCCTCCTCGCTGTTCAGGCATCCGTGCAGCTCGCCAGCCGATTCAGGGCTCCAGTTCATTCGTATTGAAGCGCACCGCCATTTTCTCCCAGGAGCCGCGCCAATATACTTTGGGCCGAAACCTCAGGACCAGGGGCAACCAGCTCTGCATATTTCATTCCGCAAACTCTGTGCATCTCTGGCAACCCGTGGGACACATATCGGGTGAAAAGCCTCGTCTCGACGCGTACATTTTGCATGGTTTGAGCACCTTGCAGCGTAGCTCACGGCAAGCACGACCGCATGGCGTGCTACCTAGCCACGCCCCCAAGAAAATATTTCTTAACAGATGGCTTTTCAAAACCAGCAATGAGGGAGGGTTCTGAGATGCCAACCTTTTTAGCTCTAACCATACTCGAGCAAGATAGATGTTAGTAAAGTAGGCCTAGACCTCAGCAGATATGGGGGTGATGTAAATTTACAAGGGGACAAACATATAGGACTCAAAACAAATTAGACAGTAAGTATATAAAAGAAACACATTTATGAGGCCTTAAGACACTAAGCCGTGAAAATCACAAGTAAGTTAGTACTTTGAAATCAACACTATAAACATATATACGTTCATTCTTGGTGATCCCACTTAGGATCACCCTCACTTTACTTTTAAGACCTTTACAAGTGAATAGCATCTGAAACATGGAAAACTGTATGTAATAAAGTAAGTGAAAAATAGGCCATGCAAAGCAATTGAAATTCAAGGAAAAGCAATCGAAGCAGTTTTACCCTGCCTTATAAAATATGAGGCCCCTAACACTTAGTCCTTCCCTGCCATCCTAAGTAAACATAGTGCCCTTAATAGTCATAAGTTCCAAGAAAATACAATTTGTAGGAAGTTGGGAGTGTTAAAAGTGAAGAAAAGATTAGGGGTCCTCTTCCAGTCTCACCACTGAAGTCCGGGAAGGGGAATCCTTGTCCTGAACTTGATTACGGCCAGGCATCGGAGCAGTAGGTCTAGGACTTTGCACTCATACAACCCTATGGCGGGAGGGGCCTAAAAACAACTTTGCATGCTCACCCCCCTCCCTCACTCTGATTCCACTAGAAACCACCTCTAATGTTCCTAGATTTGCTGTTATCATGTACCTCTATTGTTGGTTCCATTGCAAGGGTTCAGGGGGGCATGGGTGCACTGGTCTGGTTTGGGTCCGGCTAGGCAGCTGTTGTGAGAGCAGGCAAGACCGTTTCTGATGCTTATTTGATTTATTGTATTCTATTTTCTCTGGCTTTTTGTATGTCCATCCACTCCAAGATATACAAGGAGGGTGACAGGAAGGTAGGTGAAGCTACAGTCCTGGAAGTTATCAAGAGTTTGTGACCTTTATGCTGATAGTTTATCTTCAAGTATCCATGTGCTGCCTTCTGTTCAGTTCTGTGGTGGAAAACTAGCAATTAAAGTGCCTAATGATGGTTTTATCAGCAGCTGTTTTGTCAAGTCGATGGGTGGTCCTTGTTTGTATTTTTTATTGGTTCTCTCCTGTTGTTTTTTTTGCAGAATAGCTGTATTTTCAGTGTCTGTGCTTCATGACGAGCGGATCGTACTAGTGGCAGAACAGCGCCCTGATGCCTCGGAGGAGGACAGCTTCCAATGGATGAGCAGAGTCCTGCAGGTAGTTCCATGTCTGGATTGCTGCTATGTTGACTTTTTTATGGCATATTATTGCTTGACAATATACCATGTCCTCCGCCCCATCTTTTCCTGTGTATGGTATTGGTGTGTCTGGGAGAAGGGCTTCTCCAACTCTCTCTCTTTGCCTTTGTTTGTGTTGGGGAGATTTCTGCACAACCCTCAGGTGAGGGCTATGGAACAATTTAACCTTTGGTGAAATGAGGTTCCAAACAAAAGGAAAGGCCAGATTGTTTAATGGTAGCTGAGACGTCAGGCTTACTCCAGAGAAGTAGGAAGGATGTCGGTAAAGTGCAGTAGTTCTCATTAGTCACAGACAAAGAACACACTTCACTAGTTTACTGGAAAATCATATACTTTTATAAAACATCACACATAGAATATCTATTGGGTTAAAATAAGTACTTAGGGTTGCATAACAAAGTAAAAACAGTGTTGGTATAAAAACGGTAATGATCAGTTAAGATCCAATGCACTGCAAACACTTAAAATGTAAATACACTATCTGGGGATGGACACTGTACATCTAGGTTTTAGGGGGTGGCAAGAAAAAGATCCCTAGATAACAAAGCTACACTAATCAGCATTTTCAGAATCCACAATGCTACACACAATTTAGCGTATTCTTCCTACTCTAGCAGAAAGGAATAGGGACATTTCTGATGCACTACACAGTGATATAGTGTCCACAGGCAGAAAGGGTAACATGTTAACCAATGTTAAAATGCTTTTCTAGTTTCTGGCCTGGTGGACAGATTTTAGGACACCCTAGTTACACCTATCCAGGTGTCACAATTCTATGTGTTGCATTTACTAATGTGCCCCCCTTTCAGGCATCTCAAATCTAGGTGGTGTTGCATTTACTACTGTGCCCCCATTTGAGGTGTTTTTCACGCTATCCAGGTGTCACAGTTCTAGGTGTTGCATTTACGTTTGTGCCCCCCTTTCAGGTATCTCAAATATAGCTATTGTTGCATTTACTACTGTGCCCCCATTTTAGGCATCTCAAATCTAGGTGTTCTTGCATTTACTACTGTGCCTCCATTTTAGGCATCTCAATTCTGGGTGCTGTTGCATTTGCTACTGTGCCACCATTTTTGGTGTTTTTCTCGCTATGCAGGTGTCGTAGTTTTAGGTGTTGCTGCATTTACTGCCGTGCCCCTTTTAAGTGTCTCAAATCCAAGTGTTGTTGCAGTCCATAATGTGCCCCACTTCAGGCCACTCAAATCTAGGTGGTGTTACATTCACTACTGTACCCCCATTTTAAGTGTCTCAAATATATTTACTAATGTGATCCCACATTAAGCCACTCAAATCTTGGTTTTGTTGCATTCACTACTGTGCCCCCATTCTAGGTGTCTTAAATCAGTGTTACTGCATCTACTACTGTGCCCCCATCTTAGTTGTCCCAAATCTAGGTGTTGTTGCATTCACTACTGTGCCCTCACTTTAGGCGATTCCTTTCTCTATTCAGGTGTCTTTAAATATAGGTACCATTGCATATACCACTGTCTGGAATCTAGTCACCTAGCTGTTACTGCATTTACTGGACTTGAGTGACTCGCTCCACCAAAGTATCCCTGACGATCACCCCACCTGCAGCAATGCTCCCCCACACGATCCCCACTGACAATTCCAACCTCACAAAAATGCAGCGAGAACCAAGACCACCTCTTTGCCCCCTCAACTCCCAGCAACTACGCAGTCACTCAGAACAGCAATCCTGCACACAGCTTTTCCGCTCACACTTCCCAACCAGCAAATTATAGAAACACACTGGCAAGCAAATAAACACTGTGCAGGAACAGCCACCACCGCTATTCTAGCACCTTCATTCTAAAACTTCAACCACACATCGCCACTCCTCTCAACCTTCAGTCCCAAAAGCATCCCACACTGTGATGCCCTACTTCTGTCAAGCTCTCACCACACCGCCTCCGTGCCTCGGACCGGAGGAGCCATCTGGCCCACCATAAACCATCCCGCCTAACCGAGCCCCCGCTCATGCTCTGCCCTCGCACAACACCTCCACCTGGTCATACGCCAAGAATTACTGTCACCCACACCACACACCGTGCTACCTCCAACTCCCAAGCCAGAGGAGCACTCTGGCACTCCATCCACAACCCCCAAGCCTCCACAACATCTACACCTCCCCCATAAACTCCACGCCCAACTCCTCAGCCCTCCCACATCTACTACCTTCATCCCTGCCTACATGAGCAAAAACCCCACACCGTGCTACATCCAACTCCAAAGCCAGAGGAGCATGCTGGCGCTCCGCACACACCCCCCTTACCACCACTGTTTCATCTGCTCCTCCCTGCAGAACTTCACCCTGTAGGTCATCACCACTGCCCACATCCCTCCTCGCCTTAGCCAGACCCCTGCAGACCCCCCCCCCTCAAACCACAACAATCACTCACTTACTCACACAGGGAGAGGTCCATGTCTCTCCACTAAC
Source organism: Ambystoma mexicanum (assembly GCF_040938575.1). Taxonomy (NCBI): domain Eukaryota; kingdom Metazoa; phylum Chordata; class Amphibia; order Caudata; family Ambystomatidae; genus Ambystoma; species Ambystoma mexicanum. The sequence continues at coordinate 899,858,378 of NC_090931.1, read as the reverse complement.
CCTGCAATCAGGCCGACACACGCACCCTCCCACCCCTCCAACTCCGACCTGCCTCGCCTCACCATTTCCCAACCTCCAACCAATAACCGCCATCCCCTCAGCAGGCCTCACACTACCTCCCCCTTCAATCGCCATTCAGCCAAACCACTTTCGCTCTTCACCGTTTGTGCCCACCCCCCTCCCCCCCGACACGCGCGCACACACACACACACACATACACACAAACACACATACACACACACACACACACCCCTTTCACACACACACACACACACCCCTTTCACACACACACCCCTTTCACACACACACACACACACACACACCCCTTTCACACACACACCCCTTTCACACACACCCCCAGCATCCACCCATCCTCCATCTCAACACAACCTCCTTCCGCTCCTTCTCTCAACATGGCACAACTTGCTCTCTCCAGAACTATCACCTCATCCTTTTCGACCCCCCCTGCTCTCTCACACACCTCCTGCGCCAAAAAACACTAAACTCAAGAAAAATGACCGCCCTCTACCCCCGACTCTTTATGCTTCCCCTCGCCTACATCAGTCTTCTGTCCCAACCACCCATAGCATAGCTGTCACAAGCTCCCTGCTAGCAACTCCCAGATTGTCCCTCTTCGTACACACTCTCTCGCCTTCCACCTTTACACCTCCACTTCCCTCCAGACCTGCAGCCACTCCATCAGCCAGCCGGTACCCACACACTACACCAACACCACTCACCTCCCACCCCCCTCCATCATTTCACCTACCACCATTGTATTCAAACCAGTCACTGCATGCTCTCACTTCCTGCTCCAATCCAAGCTCACTCCCTCTCCCCCTCAAACATCAACCCTGACTATTCAGACTGTTCTGGCCTCTCTCGCCACTCAGACTCCTGCTGCTCCCAGCCCCTCCCCACCAGCCACCCAAACCCACCATGTCCATCCGGCTAGCAGCACCATTGGAACCACCTCCACCCACCAAGTTACCTGCCTCTTATTCAGTGCCCGCTCTGTGGCCAGAAACAGACACAACATCTTTGACCTACTATCCTTTGATAACACTGATCTCATCTTCATCACTGAAGCATGGTTCAGTGACGACTTTAAGCCAATCACACAAGGCTTTTCCTACCCGACTACACTCTCATCCCCCTTAACGGAGCCACCAAAGGCGGCGGAATAGCCTTCCTCCATAAAACCTACATATTCATCTCTCTCACCGAAACCCAGCCATGCACAGCTAACTGCGAATCCCTGCTGGCCAGACTCTCCATGTTGCCCACCTTCTCACACAATTTCCTATTCATCTACAGGCCATTGGGATACGACAGGCATTTGCCAACCATCTCTGTTACTCATTAGCCAACCATCCTTCGCTCACTCTACTGGGGGACTTCAATATCTGGTTTGATATACCCAACAACCGAATGACGCAACCCATGGTCGACAGCCTAGAGGCACTTAACTTCTCCAGGCATACCACACGTCCCACCCACACCGGAGGCCACACCCTTGACGCAATCTTCAGCTCCTCTGACCTCGTCTCAGTGTCCAGCCCCAAACCCCTCATCTAGACAGACCACTCAGCCCTACCTTTCTCTAATCGCACACCAACCCCACCACCTATGGGCCGCCTGATCTCATTACACGACCACAAAGGCTGGAACATGGTCAAGGTACTGCCTGACCTGGCCGAAGCCTTACTACGCTCACTCCCAACCACAGACAAACCCCTACCTATTGAATCCATTGACTCTAGGCTCAACGCCTCACTTCCCCCTCTAGCCCCCTCACGGCCTACCCGCACCCTCACCGGCCCAATCCCCAAATGGTTCACTCCCCACCTGAAGACTGTGAAAACCCATAACTGATCACTCGAGCGCAAATGGGGAGCATCAAAAAACCATGTTAGCAAATCCCTGTACGCCCATCACCATAACTAAAAATCTGAGATCCGAAAAGCCAAACAAAACTACTATAATAAAAGAATCCTGTACTGCCGCAGCAGTAATAAAGAGCTCCACAGGATCATCTCGGAACTCGTGAAGCCTGCGTGCACCACTGCTACGATCACACCCACGCAAGCACCCTGCAACTCCCTCTCCCATCACTTCCACAGTACAGCACTGAGCAGGATGGCCACCCTATTGCCAAACTTTCCAACCTCACCCCCTGCCCAACACCCGCTGCTCAAGAACCCCTCCCCCACCCCAGCACAGCGCTGACTTTCAACTCCTTCCAGCCGATCTCGAGCAAAGAATTTCACAAACTACTGTCCAGCAGAAGACCCTTTGGGTCCGCCCTTCAACCTTGCCCTGCCTCTCCAATCAAAGAAATCTTCTCCACCTGTGGAGAACAGGCTAGGACTATACTCAATGACTCCTTCACTTCTGGCTCTTTCCCAGACCCCTTCAAAGTGGCACGCGTTCAAGCCCTTCTGAAAAAAGCAGGTCTTGACCCCCTCCAGCCATCCAATTACAGGCACATCTCCAACTCATTGACCGCACGGCCTACCCTCAACTCAACATTTTTGCTGAATCCAACAACCTACTTGACCCCGCTCAGTCTGGGTTCCGACCTCACCAAGGAACTGAAACCCCACTGATCTCGAACTGGGACGACCTCAAAGTCAAGTCAGACTGAAGGATGCGCCGCTCTGGTTCTCCTTGAACTCTCTGCTGCCTTTGACACCATTAACCACTCAATCCACCTTGAGTGGCTCCACTCCCTTGGAATCTGAAACTTGACTCAACTGGATTGCCTCGTTTCTTAGCAGGAAACCTTATCCTCCCTCCATTTAACTCCTCAACTTGCCCAGTGAACACTGGAGTACCCCAGGGTGCTTGCCTCTCTTCGCTCCTTTTCAATCTATACATGACCCTACTGCCAGGGATCATCCGCTCGTACAACCTCAACTGCTACAATTATGCTATTGACACCCAAATTATCCTAATCCCCAACACAAGCTCTGATCATCCCCCCCGACTTAGCAGCTTGCCTCAGTGATATAGACCAATGGATGACTAGAAACCACCTCCTTCTCAACACAGGGAAAACGGAGATCATGTTATGTGGCAACAGAGCTCTACTCCTGCAACCATCCCCATGGCCACCCTCCCTCGGCATTCTGCACCCCCTGTCCCCACCTCCAACACAGTCAAAAACCTCGGTTGCACATTGGACTCCGCCCTAACCCTGTCCTACCAGATCAATAATATATCGAGATCCTGCCACTACCACCTCAGGCTGCTGAGACGCATCTTCCCTTATCTCACTTTCCCCAACAGATTGACTTCTATTAGGTCAATTGTCATGTCCAGACTGGACTATGCGAACTCCATATACCTGGGTGCTCTGGCATACAAACTTAACAAACTCCAAAGAGTCCAAAAATGCAGCTGCTAAACTCCTTGCACTGGGACGAAGAGTCCACATCTTGCATGCCCTCAGCACCCTCCACTGGCTACATATTGGATGAAGGCCCACATTCAAAATCCTGTGCAACACTCACCGAGCAGTGCACACGGCCGGCCCAACATACTTCCAAGGGAAGACTATGCCCTACTGCCCAACAAGCATCCTAAGGCCAAGCACGGCCCTCTTACTAATGATCAAAGCCTCCATTTCAGCCAGACTTGGAGGGTCAGCCTACTCTATCTTGGCACTGACTCTATGGCATCCACTACCCACTCATATTCGACACAACCAGGACTACATGGCCTTCCATAAAGAGGTAAAAACATGGCTTTTCCCAAATCTGTGAAAGTGTCTGCCTAAGGCCATAAATCCCATCATCCAATGGCCAAAGGTGCATCAGAATCAGCACTAACCTGAAACATAACACGGAAGACTGCTGATTACCTCACCTCGGAAAAGCAGAAACAGTCTGCACAGAAGTCGGCCTTTAGACCAAGGGCTTCTGGCCTATGCAGCTGCAGGCCCCACACACCCAGCTCAACCGCCAAAGCATAGTTGGTGTTATATGATCAATAGAGGCGACACCTGCCTACCTAGGAATAAGAACCTAGAACCCTGCACTGGAGGCACAGAAGTAACTATGCTTGGCTAATCTCACCAGAGAATCATGCAATAAGTCTAGTAACATCCGCCAACCCAGCTTAAAATGCCACCAGGGACCCGAAAAATGGGCCTGTCGAGTCCCACTACAGAGCGTCTGCAAAAGGACTGCCTGACCAAGATACCACAACATACCCTAACTGCCCTGTTTACCTCTCTCGAAATCCACTACCACGAACAACCAGGGCAGACACGGCCGGCGCAATGAGCTCTGAAAGCATCCCTAGTAGGGGGGCCACCCACCGATAACCACAGACACTCATTCCTACCAATATGCTCACTCTCCACTTTACCTCAACAAACAATAGAACACAGCTACACCCCTCTATCAATTCAGCCTAGATGCACACATACCTATATCGCTCATAGAACACCTCAACAGCCTGGTAGAACGCAGCTATACCCCATGAAAAAAACAGCCTAGCGGCACACATCTCTTTCGCATGGCCCAAGGCAGCCAGAAGGCAGACTGAGAAACCCTTCTTGCTGCGCATATTACACTGATCTCTCACATCCACTGCACCACACTTGGCATTAGAATGCAGCCAACCCGCCCAAACCACTCTGGCAGGTCACATACCCAGTGCACCCAAGCACTATATGCTTTGCTACTCTCTCAACTGATACGAACCACGGTCCCCGAGGGCGTTCAACCCACAGCACTTTGAGATTATACCAATGGTACATAAGACGCTATACAAATGCACTATAACATAACATAACCTCTGAGAGGTTAGCCAAAACCCAATCAATGTAAAGGTGGAGAGCAGTCCAGGCTATTCTAGGAAAATGAGTGGCTTCAGGGGTCCTCAATGAGTCCACAAAATATAATATACTATAATTCAATTTAGACAGCAATGTAAAAATAGAAATATTTTTCTAGGCCTTTACACACTAAAAAATGAAACTAGCAGGTTATACTATCGCACACTACTCAACAATGAACATATATACAGTCCACCGTAGGTTCTTAAAAGGCATTCAAATCAACACCAGAGGTAAGTAAATGAATGCATTAAAGATTGAATCAAGTCACAAGTGAATTCTCCTATCTTCAGCAGTACAATCCCCATGAAGAATGGGGCATTGTGCCCAAAGGTCAGAGGAGCTACATTGCTTCTCCCCGGAATGTAGTCTTGGTAGCTAAGTTCTAATTTTTCTAATTTTACTTGTGTGGGTGATTGTTTAAGAAGATATTAACAAGGATACTAGGTAGGTAAATTGTGTTATTATATTTCAGAGTATACTACCCAGGTTTGATGACTAAAAGGTAGTTGAATAGAAGATTAGGATACAAAGTTATCCTGTGGTGGACAGTTGAAGGGGGATTTGGGCAGATGCTTTGGATTTACTCAGCCCCTGACTCAGATTTTTCCAGATGACTTGATGAGTCGACTGGGTGTCGCTGGAGGTTGGATTTCCCGCCATTGGTTCCGATGAGAGGTGCGCAGGAACTGCTGGTGCAAGGATTTGTCCAGTGTAGATGCAAAATGCAACCCGCGATGATGAAGAAATGCAAGATCCACTGATGCAGGCCTCTTCAGAGGATGAGGGAAGGGGATTTGCAGTGATGGCAAATGCACACAGATGACGGCAGGCACCTTCCAGTCACAGTTGAAGCTTCTCTAGGAGATGGTCCCTTGAGGCTGGGATGCTAAATTTGCAGGGACCGCGACTTGTACCACAAGCTGGCGGCCACCAAAGTTCTGGATGTAACCGCGGAATTCGTGCGAGGTAGCCCATGGGAGAGCTGGTCAATCCACCAGACGGTACAGGGACATTTCTGAAAGCTCAGGACACCTGGATCCTGGTGGAGGCATCAAGACTAGTTGGTCTTACTTGTCCAAGGGCTGGAGCACCGCTTAGGGTCTTCAGAGATTAGGTAGTCCAACAGGGCTTCAACGGGCCAGATACAGGAAGGGATGACCAGCCTCTTCTGGGGAGTAGTCTTCCCATCTTCAGTCGGCTGTTCATCTACAGGGAATAGGCTCCATCAGTGATATGAAGATATGGCTGCAGGAGTCCAGTTTGAGCCTTCCAATGATGAGGATTTGCACCATTTAAACATCCAGTAGTGCAACACTCATGCCCCACACCTAGACAGACTCTCTGGCTCCATGAATGTGGAATGGAATTAGACAGTCCCGCCCCCTTCCTCAGACAGACAGACACCAGCTTTCCCGGGCAAGTGCATGACCTTAGAAGGTATTTCCTCACTTGACAGAGCAAGAAGAAGGTCAAACTACAATATGGCAAAAGAACAAGCGAAAATCACGTGGCACGGCCATTGTAGGGCACTAGCCACGTTTAGTAGCCATACATGGTAAACACGACTGGGCACACTAGAAATAACGCAAACATTGTAACAATTTATCTGCTGCCACTAATTTGTCTTGGGACACATATACAAGTGACCAAAATTCCCAAGTGCATAAAGCTATGGGGATATAAAGTATCCCTATTGCACTGCATTGTAAATGTGCAAGGTTAAAAAGTTACAAAAATATAAAAGATAAAAGAGAAACATAGTTTCCCAGTACTGATAGTCTGAAGGACTGATCAGTTTCCCCATAACAAATTACCAAAAGGCAAGGGAAGTCAAAGCTGAAGACTTTACTTTACCCTTCAGAAAGTCAGAACAGGTTAAAAAACAAAGCCGAGAGTTTGGGGGTCCATAGAAACTATAGAGGGAAAGTTTAAAAAAGAGAAATCTTCCCCAACAACGAATAAAACCAGTGGGCTGGCAAAAATTCAGGCTATATTTAGCCTCACACCGCCCAGACCCATATGGTTATATTGCACTTAAAGGAACCACAAAATACAGGTTTCGATAACTTTTTATTGAACTAGCTGGAAATATTATGCACAGAAGGATCAATGCATTAGCTTTCGAAACCAAAAGACTTTGTCAGATGGTGCAGAGTGAAATTATCCAAGAAACCAGCATGTAACAGTGCATTCTCAAAGCGAAGAGGAAAAATAGAGCATTCTCAATTTAAACTTAACTGGTTGAAGGCAAAGTGGACATGGAATGCAGGTCTGGTGTAGCTATTTCCGAAAAGGACTATACAACTCCTGGAAGTAGAGAACACAAGTTTTTATTGAAAGAACGATCTGCATGTGTAGCATTGTTACATTTTAAGAAGAAACTCATTTTATTTCACACAACTGTGGAAAGTAATATGGTCTTAAAGTTAGTCACTGAGGAACTTCAAATGGGACACAGTAATTTCCCAAAAATACTAATGCTCTTTTAAAAACATATTGAAATGAAAGATGTGCCCTATATAAGATAATTACGAGTTAAGATTATGCTGCTCTTCAAGAGACTTGGGAGCCCTTAACACCTGTCCTAATGGATGGAAGGAATGGCATCATTAAAAATGCTACCAAAGGGCGGATTGGTAGACCTATGGGTGGCCTCTTGCTTGGAGTGAGAAACTGTTGCAGCATTACAGAAATGGAAGTACATTTGGATTCTGTATTGCTTGGGTAGGCCATGGGACCAGGGCACGTGGGTAAACGTTCTGTTATTGATTTCAAATCTATGTAATCCACCCTATTCTGGTAAACTCAATGTTATTAAGAATTAACTTAAACGATTGGTGGAAGCTACCTTTGCCATCTAGCTGGTCCATAATTGTCATGGGTGATTGTAATTCTAAAGTTCAATTTTTTTTATATATATATATATATATATATATATATACATCAGAAAAAAAGGAGAGGAAAACCGCCATGCAAAGGACAGTTTCGCCTGCACTCCAAGTCAAGGGCAAAAGCCAGAGGATCCCGGTTCGTAAAGAAAAATAGCCAGAAACTTGAAGTGAATAACTTACAAGTTTATTGAAAACATGAAAGTGTTACATATTTTTTAAAAAAATGCCATAGACCCCACAACAGAGGCAGGACAACCAGAGAGCAGGTCCTGTATGGACGCGTTTTGTGCTATACACAGCGCTTGTTCACCAATGGGGGGGGGGGGTGAGGCTCAACATAGTATAAGTAGCAGTGTAAGTCCCTTCATAGTTTCTACAACTCGGCAAATGGATACATGCAAAGATGAAACATTGGCAGACATCTTGTAACATAATAGCAAAGTGCTCGCATCTAAAGACAGAAGTATGATGTTGGGACATAACCCAATCACAGACAGGGGTAATGAAATTAGTAAAATCACCCGAGCTAAAATGTATAAAAGAGTCAAAAATCTCATCCAGTTGCATAGATTATAAAACCAGCAGCACAAAATAAAACCAACCAATGCGAATGCTGAGTAGCAGTGAAATAATGGCAAAATGCAACAGTTTCCTAATGACATGATTAAAAATGTATAAATGAGCCAAAATCATCAACCAATTGTATCGATCATAATTAAGCAGCACAAGATAAGAACAAAGTGCAAGTGCTTGATAGCAGCTTGGTATTAGCAAAGTGCAAGACTTTGATAGCAGCATAAATATAGCAATAAAAAGCAAGTGCATATAATTGACTAGAAAATACATCAGTCAAAATAGCAACATAAAGCAACAGTTAAAGCGCAAGTGCTTAGTTATAAAATAGTAATCGATTACAATAATGAATGATAAAAAGATGTGAAGGCTCAAAAAGTGCAATTGTCAATACAAAATTTAAAACCTCAGAAAGCGTAATTGCAAATGCACTGCATCAACCAGACAACATATGACAAAGGAGATGACCGGAATGCCCAAGGACAAAATTGGAATACTTATCAGTAGCAAGCAAAAAATGAAATTCTGTCATAAGGTTGCAGGTGTTACGGAGCATCAAAAAAGATGTTGGGCCAAAACAAGATAAATGAGCATAACATTCAAACCAAAAAAGGAAAGAACACTGCATGTACCAAAAGAAACCTAGAAATGATGACCATGAACCATCCAAAAAGCCACCTTTGACGCTGGCACCAAACAGCAAATCAATGTATAAGAACATATATTATGAATGAGAAAAAAGAAACCTCATACTGGCAATTGAAGATCTAATACAAGTGCCAGAAAAAAAGTGAGCAAAAAATACCTCAAACAGACACTGCCACTGGACAACAGCTGCATATGACCAGTGTGTAAAATTAAAAAAAAACATATGTAATACCACAAGAAATGACACTGAAAAGAAAGAAACCCTGATAAGCAGAAAAATCCTCTATAAAGACCAATTTAAACTCCCAGGAAGGTATATAACTCCTCGTCAACATTGTGCCCATTGGGTGTCTTGGTGTCAAAGTCCAATATATATTTGGTTTCGAGCTGCCGTAATTTTAAGATATATATAACCCAGCGTGAGGCTGATATTAGAGACAGTTAATGGAGTACCCCAAAGGACACTTTGAAGCAGCATAAATGATTTCAGTTGACTAGAATGGTATAATCTAATCATTATTTGCATTCTGCGCATGCTTAATGGACTTTGCCCTGGGGATATTCTGGGCCAGTACACCAGGATTAATGACCATAGTGCCTCCTTATTGGACTATATATTTTTGAATGGACACCTGATCCAGTACATGAGTTTTATTTACGATCTCTAGAGAGGAAAGTGACCAGTTAACCAGTTTTGAACAGCTGGGTCACATGTCAATTAAGACCAATAATCAAGGATAACACTGGTATGTTTGAAATTTATCTAGGTGCAAACCGCATTAAGTGGAACCTGAAAAGTATTGAGAAGGCCAGCTTGATGTTAGAAGAACTCTGTAGCCTGTTAATTGGTAATAGAACTTTTCTTGATCCCTGTCCTTTTAAACAGTATTTGCTAAATCCCTTAATTTCGTTATGAGATCCATTAGTAATGTGAAGAGTCGGAGAAAAAATAATGGCCACATGGAGGGTGAAGGTCGTGGACACAATTGTAATCTGGTGGTTGCTAAAGCTTACTTGGACAAGATCTGAAAACAATAGTTAGTAGCAGTATGCCTTTGCAGTAGCAAATAAATGAATGTATTGGCATTAAAGTCGATAAAGAAGATGGCTTAAAGCACATAGGAGGTTAAGAACTCTACAGCATTGGCACCAGTTAATTGAGATAGTTGTATGCAAACATTCTGGCAATTGATCAATGGCAATAATGCCTTTCTTCTACTAGAGGGGTCTACCAATGAAAACTGGGTGAAACCTATTTTTGGCAGCCTAGGGGGCTAATAGCACCCCCAAGCCATACTACGAGCACCCTGGAGGAAGAGCAATGGCTATTTTTCTGTTTTATTGAAGAGATCACAGATCTAATTAGATCTCTGAAGAAGTCTACTGCACCAAGATCAGACGGATTGTGCAATTTAATGTTGAAGCACAACTGATATGGGTCACTATACTGTGGGAGCTATTTAAAATAATTAGCTGAACTAATAGGTAAATTTATTTTGTAGTGTCACATTGTATACCAGTCAATACACCTCAGTAGCTGTATTGAAATCACTAAATGTTTCTTAAACAACACAGAGGCTGCGAAACACATTTAAGACTGTGTGTGGAAAATGCAATACCCACCCTACTTTGAAAATATGCGATTATAAACCCTTCACTTCAGGTTGGTTACAACAAATAGGAGAGATGGGAGTGTTCCAATGCCCTTTTCGATGGCGGCAGCTTCCTACACGAGGCACACAACCAAGGGTGGTAAACTGGAAAATCTTGGATCAAGGTTGTTACCTTCTCAATCATGGGCTCCATGGACTACTGCAATGGTATTTATTTAGGACAGCATGCGGTCCAGCTTCAGTGGCTGCAGATTTTACAGAATACGGCAGCCTGATTAGCTCTTGGAGCGTCAAGTTTTATCCATTTTGTGCATTTGCTTAGCCTTCCTCCCACAATCTGTGTCTGATGACGCCTTGATGCCTTTGGGCCTTGTTTTCACGCTCTAAACATTGATTTACATCACATTACAAAGCAGCACCTAAATGGCCCAGATAGTTTTCCAGCACAAAGACCCTAACTGATCCGATGTGGAAGACGAGAACAACCCATCCAGTAATTTAATCCAGCAGACAAAAATCAAAAACGGATCTTGGGGCAGTATGACCAAACCTGTTCCCAAAGCTGCAGCAGCTTATTAGTGGCAAAATCCTTCCACAAGTTAGTAAAACTGCAAAGTTTACCAGAGCGCTTGAGCGAAATACAGCAAAACTGAGACATCGTTAGGTTTTCCCTTAGATGTACCCATGCACAGCTGGGCTAGCTTAAACCAGCCTCCAATCACACGTAGTGGCACCTAAATAAAGGTTTTGATGGCCAGCCAAACAGGTTGCCCTCAAACCCCCCTCCACAATATTCTGTTGCACTCGCACATAATTTGGATGTCTACGCTAGGGACTGGTCTAAAGCAGTCTTAACCACAATAGACAGTGATGTGCTATGCTCAAAGTGAACCCATATGTTTGCAAAAGCAATTTAAGAGCTGACTCGTGGTTTCTTTTGAGAAATTAATGCACAGAAACAAAATGACTGATAGCAGGACTTAAAAAGTACATTTGTACCCCAGTGGCTTCCAATAAGGTACATTGGGCCCCTAATGCAGTAAAATGGCTTGCACCTCTGGTGAAGCCTAAACTAAATTGCAGCCGCCACCAACCTATTCTCGAAAACCGGTTTAGGGGGATAAAATCACCCCAGGGCTTAAATGGCTTAAAAAGCACCTCTGTCTTGGGTACCATATTGGTTGCCCTATGACCAGGGTTGCAGTGGCACTTCAGCAGGGCAAATAATACAGGTCAGAAATAGCAAGTACAGTGTTAAGCCGCTGGGAGCCCTCCTTAGCCACACACAACATCCACATCCACCAATACGCAGACGACACACAACTATACCTCAAGATCGTCTCCATCAAGGGCATCCATAGGCTAAAAACCTGCCTCTCGCTGATCCAGTCTTGGATGTCCAGTATGTACTTGAAGCTCAACTCCTCCAAGACCGAACACCCAGACATGCAGACCTGGCCATCAACCATGAAATCTGAGGGAGTCACACCTAAGCTTGCCTCCTGTGCCAAGTACCTCGGGTTCCACATTGACAAACACCTCTCCTTCAAGACACACATAGCTAAGAAAACTCAGGAAGCTTAGTATCAACTCCCCCTCCTGCGAAAAGTCGAGCCCTTCCTCCCATACATACAGCTGTTCAAGCACTGGTCCTATCCCACCTGGATGGGGGCAATGCACTCCTTGAAGGCTTCCCGTCATCCACCATTGTGCCCCTGTGAGTGTCCTATACACGGCTGCACGCCTCATCAAGGATCTACGCTGATACAACCACATCACTCAGGCCCTCATCGACCTTCACTGGCTCCCACTGCATGCCTTCAAGTTTTGCTGCATCACCTATAAGGCAGTCACCCTCATGTCACCCAGCTCGCTTGTGGAGAAATTCAGCATCTCTGGCAGACAGCGAATCACCAGAAGCCAGGACATGTGCAGACTTGAAATCTGCCACTGCAAAAAGGAAAGGACCAGAGAACAAGCCTTCTCTGCCTATGCCCCAAAACTATGGAACCGCCTTCCTGTCAGCATGAGACTTGCTGCTATGCTCCTACAATTCAGAAAAGAACTCAAGACCCACCTCTTCAAGGAATCTTTCTGCCTCAACACCTAAGCCATCACATCGCCCCTTGATCCACCTGACTTGCTAGACGCCGCCTGCCCCTCTCCTCCCTGCCACTTGTCAAAGGTGTACCCCTCCTCAGTGGCCCTCTGTATTACACCCCCGCTGTATATCTGTTCTGTTGTTACCTCTGAAAACCGCTCCTTGATGCATCTGTACAGTATACCTCTGTAAAGCGCTCCGTTATGTGTCTCTATTGTTGTTTTCCTCTGTAAAGCACTCCGTTGCTTCTCGAAGTCAGGTCAGCACTCAATAAACACCATAATAATAAAAATAATAACTTGCAGTCGGTTGGTGAGTTGTCGGAGAATTGTACAGAGGAGTTATTCTTGCCTCAAGTATTGTTGGATGCTCTGTGCTTTACAATCTGCCTGGATTGCCTGAAGAAAACCTGAGCTAGAGTGCGTCGCAAGTGCAGTGTTAAGTGCACTTGCAGTCTGCAGCTCTGAGGCAAAGGACGCATTGGGTGTCCTGACTGAGACCTGATATTTCTGGTAAGAAAAACTCTTTAGGTGTTTGAGTGACAGTAGGTGCAGGCTGGAATTTACGGTGCTTTCCCGTTGAAGTGCTTGGAAATTAAACATGCCATGGAAAGCCAAAGGAACAAAAGGCCCTTATTATTTACGGTCTAGAAGAAGTTCTAAAAGGACCATACCTCACTCGCCTAGTACTACGAACAGCGGCAATCGGAACTCGGCAGGTCTTAATATGCAAAGCTCCTAATTAGAGCCAAACAACAATAAACGCACAAGAAAAACAACTAATTATTTCCATTGCGGAGAGGGTGGAAAGGACGACGCTGCAGATAAAGTAAGCAGCAAGTATAATAACGCACAGTCCACAATCATAGATAACAATTCTTTACTCAACGTGTGTTACTTGTTGCAAACGGAAATGGCAGACAATATGGGATATGGAAATCATGTGGCATCTCAAAGCCATAAAGAGACTGAGGATAGAGTGCACATGACGCCGAGGCCACAACTAGACAACAGCTTAACAGTGACCCCTGAGTTATTTTCAGAGAGCACTGGTGTAGATTATTCCTATTCAGTTAATGACAACTCGACAGCTATATCAACCTCAATGTCCAAATTATAATTTCCAATACAAAAGGGTCTTCAAAGCTCTCCAGCAAGACACATGTGGCCACATGTGCACGCACAGATATTCTGCAGCGCATTGAAACACTGAGTGCAAACCCAATTAGTATTAACACGCAATGCAGTAATATCGACATTGATTGTAGGGCGACAGCTGAAATCAGTCAAGAAATTAACAAATCTAATGATCCCGCAGCTGTGCCGGCTGAGGATATGTTGGAAGTAGGCAGTAAGGACATTATTAACGCAGCTGATGAGACCTCAGAGATTTATTTACCAAGACAAATAAAACTTGGGCTAAAGAACAGTAATATGCAAAAGTCTAAGAGAAGCCAAATTACAGCTGGCCTCAGCACAGTTACATCTGAAACTACTGATGTGCCCTGTTGGAAGTTACAAACACAAAAAAGACAAGAAAAAAAGCCAATAGCTGGAAGAGAAGAGCTTTAAAAAAGACCGCTGGAAAATTGACTGGTTGGGTGCTAAGGGATAAGGTCAAAGGACATAAAGAGGAAATGTTACACATTTAGGGGTCAGAACAAACTGACACAGAGCTGATGGACAGCAGTGTCATATTGGTTGACAAATGCTCAATGCCTGAGATTGGAAAATAGTAAAACGCTGGAGTGTGCTCTCTCTCAGCGGACAGTTGCTGCTAGCATTAAATAATTTGTGCATACGCCCGAAACATAGCCCAAGTCATTTACAATTAGATGCATCTTTCCGGCAACAGAAGATGAATTAATCAATATGTCGGCCATTCTGTACCTGTTCCAATTAATTCCCTCCCTGCGGGTTTTGGATACCAGAGACATTGATTATGTTGAGTTTTTAGAAGATCCACATTTTAATATAACCAGGGTTCATTGCTACCTAGCAGATACTGTGGTTATGATCAAAGCACATCGCCATTTTTTTTATAAAGTTGGGGTATGATTTAGATGTACAATGCAATAGCAGTGGTATGTTGACAGGCGCAAAGGTGAACAGACAGCTGGCAGAATTCAAAATTACAACTGATACGCATGGTAGATGTGTTACAAGTGTGTCAAGCCATGGTAAATACCCACATCTGTGGGGCTGGCTTTCAGGGTTCTTGTCAGTAAAACCATCATCACTTGTTTCTATGTGGACTGTGCACGGGTATGAGATATTTGCAAGACAAGTTTCAATGGGTCGCCCCTTTGAGGGACTTTTGATTGGTGTAAACAATGCTATTAAAGGCATCAAATAAAACATGCCTGAAAACAAAGTTAATGTATTAGCAGTTGAAATCACCTCTAATGTAGCATATATATCTGGGAGGCTGTTGGTGCTGAATGCATATGATCCACCTGGTGGCACTTGCACGCAAGAGAATTTTTGAAAGCATTACGGAAGTGTTGGTAGATTGGTACAAACATGAAGATACAGATATGATACTATTGGGGGGAGACTTCAATGCACACTGTGTTGACTGGGAAGTCATAGCGGAAACTGCATATGTAAACATGACGAGTAGTATGTTACAGCCAGGTAGTAACAGACAGGATAGGCTCTGGATGAGTTTTCTGAAGGAATGGGATCTTATAATGCTTAACAGTTGTATAGCTGATGATAGACCTGGCAAATTTACCTGGTTTATCAGAAATGAAAAGGCCACTCTCGACTGCTTTTTGGGAAGCAGGGGGTTGACGCAATGAGTGGATACATTTATTGTCGAGGAAAATGACTACACTGACCATGCTACATTTGGATTATATATCGGATAAGATGTTAGGGTTGACAACAAGACAATAGTGGGGGATGTAGGCATAAATAAGGGTGGTTACGGCATTAGTTGGAATACCCATAAATTGAACAAAACAAGTGAGCATCTAGCTTACTCTGATCATAACTGGCTGTTATTAGTGGGAAATATGACCTCAAAAGTGATCGATGATTAGCTAAAGCAACTCACTGTAAGGTTTGCTGCATATGGAGGTACTTATTTAGTAAAATGGGGACAAACGCATGAACTAACTTTTGATGAAGTAATTCGAGATGTCAAACGTGCGGCCAGAAAAGAGAGGGGCTGGTGATCTTAAAGAGAAGCTCTCCGTCATTATAAAGATCAAAAGAAGATACAAGAATTGGGTAAAGCGATGGAGACCATCAGTAAAACACATACAGTGGCAAAAAATGCTACTGACACCAAGTGCTAGAGATATGAAACGAATGTGGCAAGCATTAGGCGAAATTGGAGATCAAGCTAATTGGCAGACAAATCCTGTTATTGGAAAGAAATTGGAGTAAATGCATCATGGATAGTTATTGAAATTATAACAAACAGATACATACTGTTATTAATAAACATCAAGGTATTCTTGATCTTGCTTTTGATAAAGAGAGTATTGAAACTGCGATCAGACGACTAAAAGTATCTAGGGTGGCCTGGCCAGATGGCCTTGCCAATATAGTACTGAGGAATAACCCAGTAAATTGGGCTGCCATCCTTGAGATATTATATTTAAAAAGTATGTGCTGATTGTGGTATACCTGAACCATGTAAACAATCAATACTTATACTGGTATATAAAATAGGGTGATGATGCCAACTAATTACAGATTGCTCTCCTTACTACATATATCTAGCAAGACTTTTGCACGTTTTATATTGGGAGATTTGCAGTCTAGGGCCGACTCAGCAAAATGGCTTGGCACATTCCAGACTGGATTGAGAGCTGGTTCTTCCACTACTCACAGCATCATGCTATTAGACTCATTCATTGGGAAGGCATTAATTAAAACTTGTCCCTCGTCGTAGCTGCTGTTTGTGGACTTTAAAGCGGCCTTTCACTCAACAGACAGATCCCATCTATGGCAAAAGTTGACAAAGTAAAAAATACCTGGTGGGCGGCTGTCTCTGTTGGAGCAGTTATGTCAGGAGACCAGCTTACAGGTGGGTCTGAGTTGTAGAGGGGCCTGTACTGCGCCCATTCATACAAATAAAGGCTTCAGATAGGGCTGCATACTGGCTCCCTCCTCTTTAATTTATGCCTGGCAGATTTGTCCTTTAGCTTAGAAGAGATGAGAAATTGTCCCCCTAAGATTGGGCGAGTCCATGTTACGTAGCTTTCATACAGAGACAACGTGGTCTTGTTAGATCATGAGCACATCCGGGTCTGTGGCTCAGTGGACTAATGCATCCACTACAGGGACCTGTGTTTGAGCCATGACCACAGGTTCAAATCCCGGCAAGTCCACTCAGCACTTCAGCCTTCTGAGGTCGATAAAAAGAGTACCATTAAGTTGGGTAACAATAAACATCTGTTATTAGTGCCAAGATGCCCTTTCTGAGATGAACATGTGCTTCATAAATACGCCTGTTATGTTAAATCGGTAAGCAAAGAACTTTGAAGGAGTTGTGTTTGTATGCAAAGGAAAATAGTAGACATTAAACATGGATAAAACAAAATACCTGTATTTTGGGAGGGAAAATAAAAATCTGCCACGCCCAGTAAATTTGCACAGATACAAATTGAGCAAGTTTTGCGCATATAATTATACGGACTACATTTTAGAACCGTCAATTATACAGAGATGGTCGTTGTTAAAAACAGGAAAGCTGCAATGCTGACAACATTGATCAAGAAATGGGAAGACGGGACTGCTGGTTATATAGGATGAAAGGTATTTTATTATTATACAAGCAAGTTTTTGTCTGGCAATATTGTATGGATTGGAAGATCTATCTATGAAGAATCATTGCTGATTTAAAGTCAAAGAAGGCACATTTTGGAGACGAATGTTGTGCCTTCAACAAAAGGTCCCCATGGAAAGTAGTAAGGTTGGAACTTGGGCTGACCTCAATGGCAGGACAGGCTCTTTTAAGGAGGGGAACATTGTATATAAAGGCCATATAAAATCCCAAATGCCCTCTGTTGAGACTAATGGGGAAGGATATGAAGGAGGGGCTGGATAACAAACTAAAAGACTAACAAAAAATGTCATGAAATATTGTTTAGTAACAGATTAGAAAACAGATTGGGAACTGGAGTTTTACAAGTAAAAACAAACGTTTGAGAAAAAGGTACGTCTATGGGACTGAAACAAAAATTATGATCACCTCTCAACCTTAAAGATGTATCAAGAGACTATCGAGGTAACGCATCATTTTATGAAAATGCAAGAATATCTGTTGATGAGTCCTTCCCCTGTTGTAAGATGATTTGTGTTATTCATGAGGATTAATCAATCACCCACTCCACTCTAATGATTCAGGGCCCTCCGTTAGAAATACAAGAGAAGTTGCAGGATTTGTAAATTTGCCTGCATCTTCGAAACAAATAAGCATGCAGTGACTGAATGCAAGGCTTTGGGTAATGTACATATGTGCAATTTAGAGAAATTCGTACCTGATTATGATATGATCAAAAGTTGTGAATTTTGGCATTACTGTTTAAACTCGGATAATACTACTTTGCATATAGCACTTTATAGAATCTTGCAGGAGGTAGCATTTGTTTTAAATTTGTATGTTAACAGAAATCCTTATGGATGTATTGTTCTAATATAACTGTCCTGAATCAATTATTTAATGTAGTTTGGGTTGGTACTTTGTCTAGATAAGGATTTTAGAGAATGTATTTTAAATTAAATGTTTATTTATGTGGATATATATGTTAACGAATGTGTATTTTAGGAATGATGATTTAGTAAAGGATGTGTTTTCTTTTTAAAAATGGTTACATATGAATGAACATGGTATTTGTTGATTGTAAATAAGAATTTTATGTGAAAAGTTTGTATGAACTATAACACATGACTAAATAAGTCGTCAGAAATCTTAAAAAGCTAAGAAGTTACTGCAGAATTCCCAAAATGGAATTATGCTTTAATGGTTAGTGTGCATGAGTTGTATGGGATCCTCTTAGACTTAGTCCTAGACCATAGAAATGCCTTAATTGTTGCAAAGCATTCTGGTATTTAAAAGGTACAGAAAAGTAACTCTGTTCTTACTTTGATTACCACCTTTCAAGAACATGTTTCTGAATGTTTTTCAAAATGTTGAATCACATCTTGCTCATACTACTTCAAAAAGACTAGTGATAGTTGACTCTTGGCGAGCAAGACGTGGTGCGCTGTATGTATGTGCAGATTTGAAGTGGCTAGTGATATTTTATAGCTGGCTAATTGCTTGTAACTTGAAATGTTTACCCCTGGCTTTAATAAAATCTAATGTGCAGAGACTGCGTGTGCCCTAACATCTTTTTCAGTCATTTTGGTTATATAGAGCACAAGTAACAAAGTACAATGCCCTGCTTTTAGGTACCCAGAGAAATACCTCTGTGCTCTGAAGGGGCTAAAACTGACCACTTTTTGTCTTCAGAGTGTCATGCTTTATAACTCCCTACAGTCCAGAGGACCAAGAATCCAAACTATTGACATTTCAGGGCACAGTCGAGAGATAACTCTGTGCACCCTTGGGCACTGCAGAAAATTCGGTACACTCCTGGGAACTACTTCTATCTCCCACCCCAGGCCTCCTTTTATTGTGTGTGTTGTGGTTTACATCTATCGAATGGGGGGCCTTTCAAAACAGTGAAAAAATATGGGAAGGGGTTTCTGACCAGGCATTGCCCATCATGAACCTCAATTGGCTATCCCACTTTAGTCCCCTATTCACTGAAGTATTTGGCAGCAGCTTAATCCTCTCCTCAAAAACCAACCGGAGGCTCCATTGACTAAATGCCTGGTCCTCTTCTCCGTTTGCCTTCTTGAGATCTCTGATACATTGCTTAATGTTCAAGGTATGGCCTATCTACAAGGATATATTTGTCTGTATGTTACCCTCATCAGCTGTGCCTCTAGTTAATGGGTCCATGTAATATAGCTTCTTTAGCAAGTCCAACGTCTTTAAGGCTCTATGCTGTGTCATCGGGTGGCAGAATATCTGTAGATCTTGTTTTTCCATCACTAAACTCCATATGTTTATTGGCAAGAGGAGGATCTTGAGTTCCTACCTGAAACCCGACCCATCGCAATCGGAGAGTATCCTCTTGGGATTTACTAGCAAACTCGCTCAAATTAAGAAATGGCTGTTGTTAAGATGGATTTCTAGAATCTGGCCTGCTGGACATATTTTAGGAGACCACCCTATTTCTGATGGACAGGGAGATCTGAGAGGTTAGCCAAAACCCAACCAAAGTGCGTGGTTGAGCAGTCAAGGATGAGTCTCAGGAGAGTGAGAGTGGAGTCAGGGGCCCTCAATGAGTCCACACAGACTAGCACACAATTCAATTTAGACAGTCAGTTATGCAAATATTCTTTTTATTTTAGGCCTTTGGAATGCACTGAACAAAAACTACCAGGACCTACTATTGCACAACACTCTATAATCCAAATATTTATAATCACCAGTATGAGCAAAAATAATGGGAGGGAAAGTTGCAAAAAGAAAACCTTTCCAAACAGCTGCATAGATGGAATTTGATGGCTTCTCCCTGCAACTCGCCTCCAGTTCTCCTCACAGCTCACTGTTAGTAATCTAAGAGTATACCAACTCCAAAACCTATTGATCTGTCCAGTTCCTGTTGCTTTCTATCTCTGTCAACACGCTGTTGTCTCTGTGCAGAATCACACATGGAAATCAGCCGAGTTTCACCATTGAAGATGGTTTTGTATGGGCTGCAAATCTAGCATAGTTGCTACACATTCCCCATGCAGTCAAGATGTCCTATTTGTGCTTCATGGACTTGTACCAACAGTGACCAAAGTAATGGCCCTGACTCTCGCTTTCACTGGTAGATTGGAGGCTAAATCGATAACTTGGCCTCCTAGAGAGAGAGATGGAGGCTAAATAGATAACTTTGCCTCCTAGGGAGAGATGCATTTGAACTTTTGGCAGCAACGTAATCACGTGAGGCTGTCTCATGTAATCTTTGCATTTCTGTTCACAGCTTTTGGGCTACGATGTAGTTTGAAATGGACTTCCAAAATCAACCCTGGTGGGAAGGCACCCTGTTCATGGTAAACAGGGAAGACACTGGGAGGTTAGCCTGAACATAATCAAGGTAATGTAGCTTAACAGTCAAGCTTAGTCTCTTGAAAAGTGGGAGAGTGGTATAGGGCTACAATGAGTCCACGCAGAGTAACACCAATAATTCAGGTTAGACAGTGAGTATATAAAACATGGTTCTTTATTAGGCCTTTAGGTGCACACTAAGCATATCAAAATCACAGGTAAGTATTGCCCCACAAAACCTTATAAACATATATACACATTCACCAGGAGAAGAATAGATTTGCATATGAATCAATTACCATTCCAATACAGGTGAGTAATCAGATGCAAGGAAAAGTAGGTAGAACCACCACAAGAACACTTGTAAAACTAGAATAAAAACATGATTGGGGTTCCTGCCACCTAGCCTTTTTTGGAGTAAATAGTCATACACATTTAGTATAGGCCACACCTATTCATGGGGAGTAAAAACTATTAGTTACTTTTAGATAGGGTCTACTACCCTTGTATTACAGGAACCAATCAGTTGTACTGTGATGCTCAGCAAAGCAATTGCATAGTAAACCAACCTGCAAGTATACTTTTCTGAACAGTGCAACACTCATTGAAGGAACAGTAGAAACCTATAACTTCATTTATGATAATGCACAGTTATACTAGGTGGGTAAGACCTTTTGGTGTAATATACAATATAGTTGCTTTTCAGCTCAGTGGAACACAGTCTAAGGTAATCAATTACTTATTACACTATTTTAGGATGGCACACAGCTAACTCAAGGTTAGTGAACCCCATATACTTTTTAAAGGAGCTATCAGCAACTTAAAGGGAAGTATAACCAAAGGCAAACTTTTTCTAGTCAGGCTAACAGCAAGTCGAAAGCAAGACCCAGTTGGGGACACTCATACATTTATATCCTAACAGGAATAGTAAAGTAAAGCCAACAGTATTACTTTTGGGAAGAGGTGGGCCCAATTCACAGGTGACTAACTTAACCTTGCATCTACATTCTGTTAGAATGGTGAAACAGTTTCTAAGGAAAGTAAGACTTTATACTTTTTAGAATGGCAGAACATTTTCAATATAAGTAATATAACCGTACATATACTTTTACAAGTGGCAGAACACTTTCAAGGTAGGTAAGAACTTTATAACTATCCACTCTGAGTTACATTTACCAACTAACTCTTTCACAAGTACTTACTTTTCAACACTTGTTAATCTTTTCAAGACAGAATCCTTCACTTATCCAATCCTTCCCTATTAATTTGCATGAGTTCACTCAGAGGGCAGAAGAGGGACCCTAGGGGTCTAGGTGCCAGCTGTAGGCAGGGTGAAATAGGCTTCTGTTGCAGGCAAAAGTCAGACTTCATGTGGAAGACCGTTCAAACAAGTAAGTAGTTCACTTTAAAGTTAGTTAAGGTCCAGGGACCTCAGAGAAGACACCCTAGGAGGATTCCAGCAGTGGGCCTGGATGAGTGGCCTCCAAATCACAGAAAACACCCCAAAAGCTTTACAGAAATCACACATGCTTAAGGTAAGTAAATACTTCAGCCAACACAGTACCTCCGCACAGAAGAGTTGCATCAGGAAGACTTCAGGACCTGCAGCCAAAAACATGGTTGATGGATTCCTTTGTCATGAAGACAGAAGACATGACTTTGGAAGGGAATTTGCAGCAGAGCTCAACGGAGAAGGCTCCAGGCAAGAGTTTCCTCGCGGCTGGATGTGGCTCTGTGGTTTTAGCACACTTTTCGGGAGCCAGAAGAAGACTGAATATCACCAGTCAGAAATGTTCATCGTTTGCAAGGTTCAGCACTTGGATGAGGGGAATTTTAGGACTCAAATCTTGACTCTGGAGTTCCAGCAGGATGCCACCAACGTTTTAGCTCGATTCGGAAGACCGTGCACCGCATCACTGGCTCAGGGTCCTAGGGTATTGGGGTATTGCAGTCCTGCAAGGTCGTAGCACGACGTGGGATGGCTCAAAATGCATGTCTTCATGAGTCTATTGGATCTCAAAAGGCTCTGGGTTGAGGCCGTCCTTTTCGGGATCCCCCAGGTTGATTGGAAGGAAGGGTTACAGCAGGCTCTAGTTACACAGCAGGCTCTCAAGTCGCTGGAAATAGCTACAGCCTTTGTTTCTTCCTCTTCCGCTTAGTTTTCAGCTCCAGTGGTCGACATGTCCGCAGCTTCCGGGTTCAGAGTTTTTATCAGGAACTACAGCAACAACCTCTGCATTCTCGTCTGCATTTTACAGAAAGGGGTGGTCTGGCTGTCCAATCAGGAAAGCCAGCCCCCCACTGGGAGTTGTTACCTTTCAGGCAAGGTGGAAAAAAAGGGCTGCAGTGTTTTGGACTCCTTCCTCGCTTCCTGCCTTTCCAGGCACACTGGAGCCTGGGTGGGGAATCTAAAGGATTCCCGCCGAGGACAAAAAAGCCACTGAGGTCGTTGCCACCTGGAATGGCAGGGAAGGCATCGGAAACAGCAAGCACACAAGAAATGGCGAAATAAGGAGCACACCATTTTAGAAAAATGGTGGCCATTCTTTGCATTACTGAGGCTGAATTAACAGCAGTAAAGACTAAAAGTCATAAAGGTAAAACCACTGCCACCAGCCATTCATGTAAAACTCGCAATTGTAATAAAATGTTACCATGTAAGTAGGAAAGGGGATACATTGTATCCCCCCAGCACTCCACATAAGGTGGGGTGTGCTGGCTGACTATATAAAATGTAAAGGTGGATTCAAATCCCTCTTTACTACTTTGGAACTGTAGTTCACCCAAGTACATTAAAGAGAAATTAACAAGAGGAGCCCATAGGGGCAACCCAGCCTAAGCCCAACACTTGTAGGAAACTCTAACTTCAGCCTTACACTATGGAGAGACATAGAAAGGTCACCCATAAAAAGAGTAAAAGATTAGGTGAGAGGGGAACAAGATTCCCCTTCACCTAGGGACAAGGTAAAATAGTTACCTAGTCAGAGCAAAACGTTCTGGGGTTGACACGTATCAGGAAGATTTCTCATTGATAAGAAAATCTTACCTAACAATAAAAAACATACCTTCCAACAGAGGCTCCGCCAACTGCACATGCATACGTTAAATGTATGCCATTTCCTACCCTAAAGCTACACAATCTGAATCACAGCTCTCCTAAATAATTTGTTACTTTCTGGTAATATCCAAGCCCTAACTCTTATCTGCATGCTTTCCCTACACCTACATGAACCGCTCATATTCAAAGTTTTATGTATGAAATACGTAAAACACATAGACCTAAACTCTAGTACAACCTCAACAAAAATGAATCCTGCCACAATCCCAGGCCTAAGTAGCCTTCCAACTTCAGCTCTGAAAGAAATAATATAGTGCATATATTTTGTTGCAATGTGCTTGGACATTCAAATGTGGCTGTCGTTTCCTTTTGAGGTCATGATAGGAAGCTCAGCCCCCACTTAGCAGACACCTGAACCAATAACATGCTCTCATACCAGAACTTACTTATGCAGTGGACAAAATAGCTTAAACTGGCCACACCACTGAAGTAAGTCCAACCCTAAAATGGTAGGGGACCTTGTGCCCAAAGGTCACAGGCTCCAAAGTATAGCTTCTTCAGGTGAGTTATTTCAAAATGATGCAGTGGGCTATGGTGGTGCTTTTAAAAGGTTTTCAAAGTTATATACGTATTTAGTAAAGTTCAGTCAAGTATTCCACTTAATCCTAATTACTAGGGCAGGCCTAGTAATGGATCATTAACCCAGGTCCCTCCACCACACATCAGAGTGAGGTGTAGGGTCAGGACTTTACACCCAATGTTACCCTTGGACCAAGGAGGGAGGCGGGGGGGTGCAGAAACAAGTATGTTAACATACCTCCCTGGCTCTGATTCTTCCAGATATCACTGCAGGTCTTCCGGAATCAGTAAGGGACTCAATCAACTGCACTTGGTTCTGTTGAGCAAGGCCCAGGCGTTGCGGGTGCAGAGGTCACTTTCGTGTTGGGCGTTGGGTGTGTGTCACAGCGGATGGTTCCAGTCATCTTCCAGAAGAAGACCCAAAACAAAGAAAGATTACAACTTCTGTGGTGCCGGAGAACTGCTGCAGCATGGAAAAGATAACATACTGGAGTAGGAGAATGCAGGGCAAATACGCAGAAATTCGGGGGGAAGTGGGAGGACCACACAGAGAGAAGGGGAAGGGGTGTCATCATCATGAGACTTTATGAACCAATATGGGACAAAACAGAAACTGGGGGTGGTGTTGGAGCAGGGTGGAGGGGCGGAGGGGAGGACTCAGGAAATCCACATTGTGTAAGGTTTAGTTATTATGAACAATGTTTATTTTTTGTTGTTTGTGGAAAAATGCTAATGAATATAATTGATTTTAATAAAATGTCTGTGGTGCCGGTCCCCTCAAGACACTTCATGGTATTTCCGGAGTGCACCAATGAATGTCAACATGGGCAGGCGATCGTACAGCAGCAAACACAGAAACAGCTCCAGCATAGCTTCACTTGTGACCTGTAGCATAAGTGGTAGATCTGCAAAGTTCCAAGGCTCTGCTTGAAACAAGGACAGCTGCAGCATGGTAGCCCAGAAGAGAGCTGGTCGATCCACCTAGTAGGTCCAGGGACACTTTTGAATGCACTGATCCTCGAGCAAGGCTCAAGACTCGTTCCCACCAGTCCAGGAGTTGAAGCACCAATAAGGTTCTTCTGAGATCAGGCAGAGGAGCAGGGCTTCAGGCCAACCACTGGAGTCGATACTGGTCAGCTGCAGATGTGGTCCACTGGTTTGTCAGAGGGCTGCTCTTCTTCATAGAAGTCTTGGTTACAACGATGATCTGATGAGCAGTTGCATGAGCCCTCCTTTTATCCTAGATGCAGGCTGGGAGCAAGCTCAAGCCCACCAATGGCAAGGATCTGCAATAGTCGAACAATCCAGGGTTGTCCAATCATGGACAACCACTGGTCATCACATCCATCCAGCAACACAATTTCAGGCGCTAGACAGTCCCAGCCCCCTCGTCAGGTTCATACACACAAATCCCACTGTCCCGTGAAAGCAGCAGCTTTCACGAGGAAAGGGCTTACCATATATGGCATTTCCTTATATGATAAGGCAGGAAGAAGGCCAAAGAACAAGATGGCAAAAGAAAATTCGAACATCTTGTCGCACAACCATTTTGAGGTGCTATCCACCTTTTAGTAGCAATTTGCGGTAAATATAATAGTGCACAAGAAAAATATCACAAAATGGTAAAAATCCCTCTACTGCCACCAGCTTGTGTTAGGCACATTGCCAAAGTAACTAAAAAGCCATCAGATAAAAACTTATGATACTGGGGGCGTGTCCAGGCAGGGCACCATGAAGACGTGCCTGCTGTAAGCTCCGAGACGGGCCCCGATGTATACGTTTTTAAGCTCCCTTTAATCCCCTAAATTTCGACACGGAAGCTATTGGGAGTACCCGGTGGTGCGGCGGCGACGGGAGGTATAGCTTGCAGTTGCTTGCAAGCTGTTTATCCTGAGTTTGAGGCCGAGCGGAGGGAGACTGATGGCGCGCAAGATGGCGGCCGGGCGGGAGCCTTGGAAGCTGAGTTCGGCCGGGAAGAAGTAAGCAGCGCCTGAAGACTGGGAGAGGTACGCTACTCTACTGTGAGCTGAGGGACACCGATGTGGAGAGCAACTGCCGGAGAAGGGATTGTGCATTGTGCCCTGCCGATCGATTGCGCAGCCCGAGGCGAGGCGTGAAGTGAGTGGCTGTGGGGTTAGGGAGCAGCCGCGGCGCCCTGCGACGCCCCGTGAGCCTGGCATAAGTGGAGCCGGAACGAAGGGGCGGATCGGACTGTTGGAAGAGCCGAAGGCTGGAAGAGCGGGACAGCGAGGACTCACAAGTTGGCTGATAGAGAGCGAGAGCCCTGGAGAGTGAAGGGGCACTGGAGTGAGTGGCCCGGGGAGGTATGGCTGAGGAGTGTTGAGGCGCGGATCGGACCGGGATGCTCCTCCCCTTGTCTGCAGGCTGTCGGCTTCGGCTCCGAGGGAGGTGGCTGCGGGCGGCTGGCGTTGGGCTGCCTGGAGCCGCTGACTACGTGAGGTTGAGGTGTGCCTGCGCCTGGGGTTGAGGAGCGGTGCGGCGGTGGAAGACAGAGGAACCGCTGGCTGTTCTGGTTATAAACACAAATGCAATAGTTTGAAACCAACCTGGAAGCTGACAAGATGGACTAGACATTGTGAAAATGAGACCCTGAAGTAAGGTAGCGTTTGGATGCGGAATGAGAAGATAGCGTGGTGGGGACACACGCCTTCGAGCACGGCTCTTGAAGGAACCTTGAGGTGCGCTTCATTATCCTGAGCAACTTCTCCCCGGCGATGCCCAAGCCAGGAAATAAGAACAGAGGGAGTAAAATAACAACTTACCTGACCGCAGCAACGCCTACTCCACAAAAAATAGAAACGATTGTTGCGGAGGTCCATGCCTCACAGGGGTCTGACTCAGCCCTCCACCCGGCCCTATTCAGACAAGAACTAGAAGGAATGCTGCGAACACTTAAGCAAGATATTATGACGGCAATAACAATGAAGATTCAATCCTCGAAGGACTCGCTGGTGCGGTCTATTGCGGAAATGAGCTCCAACTTGAGTGGACTCGAGACTAGGGTTGATGAGCTGGAGAATATGGCATGTGAGCAAGAGAGGGATAATGAGGACCTTGCCAAAAGGATACAGAATGTGGAGAGCAAGCTGGAAGAGATGGCGGCAAAGCAGGCGGATTTAGAAAACCTCTCAAGAAGAAATAACATCAGAATCCTAGGGGTGCCGCGACAGGTTCAGGACCAGGAACTCGCAGAATACCTGCGGGATCTCTTTAAGACTTTGTTGATCTCTTTAAGACTTTGTTGAAAATCCCGGAATCTGAAGAACTGATCCTGGACAGGACCCACCAAGTATATTCTTCTATCCAGCAAAAGCGTAACCTCCTCCCCGATGTCTTGTCTAGGGTCCACTTCTTCCGTCAAAAAGAGGAGATAATGGTGGTGGCAAGAAAGGCGGAAAAGGTGGAATTCTGCGGCTCTGCCATATCACTGTTTCAGGACCTCTCTCCTTACACTTTGGCGAACCACCGAACCACCAACGCCTCCAGAAAATCACCTCCTGGCTGCAAGTGAAAAAGATCCGCTACAGATGGGGATACCCGTGTAGTCTACTGTTCGAATACCAGAACCGCCCCTGCAGCATTGGCTCTGAGGGAGAGGCAAAGGAGTGGTTGCGAAGTGTTGCGGGCGAAATGGGCGGCACCGGGACTGTTGCGGAGAGAGAGCTGGCGACTGGCCCTACGGTGAGGGATAAGAGGCGAAGACCCAGGGGTTGGACACTGGTCAAGGCACGCAAGATACCGGAGGTCATGGTGCAGGGGGGCAGCACTCCCCCTGGAATGGACAGGGAAAGTTAATATGAAGAGCTCATACGCTTCAACAGGGAGTTTAAAGAGATGATGGAAACACAGCAAACTGGGTGAGCGATGATAGTCGGGTGCTCTGCCAGGTAGCACGTAATTGTATATACACAGGAAAGATACCAGCGGGATGACTGATCGGAAGTGAGGGGACATGGTCGCGGACCCCCCTAGGGGGGATGACCGCTTGAATTAACTGGGGTAATATTGCCATACATTCGCTGGCTCCGGACATGGCCATTTTGTATCTGCAGAAATGGGACAGGGTGCGGACCCATAAATGATTGAATATGACGGCAGCGCAGGTACACTGATAAGAGATCTGCCTGGATCAGATCCTGGCATGGGCATTATAGAACATGTAAAGATGGAGCAAGGTTGTAAAGGGCTGTATATGTCTGCGCATCGGATGTGTGCTTATCGCAAATAAGGGGATGTGCGGGAATGTTCTTGGGAGCTGGAGGTTGGGGCCCGTTACACGGATTACGCCCAACATTGTTACCCTGGAAGGGTTACTGTTCGTATCAGTTATGTTACGAGTTTGGCAAGCATTTGATAATATAAATTTGGTTATTGTTTTTCTTTTCTTTTTATGTCTTTTGGGGAGCCTGATCATCGAAGGTTGTGGTGGGATTTGCATTGGTCTGCAGGGTCTGAGGTGTTATGGGAGCTCTCGTGGAACGCCTGAGTTACAGCAGGGGGCAAACAAATGGTGGAGTGGGCGATAAACAGGAATTTTCTCCTGGTTATGCTGGGACCCTTTAAGTCTGAAGGGGCAACAGGATGGGGAGGGAATGGAGGAGGGGCATTTGTATCTAGTAAACTCGAGGGGAGAAGGAAAAGGGGTGATTGCTGGAGGGAGATAATGATAAAACTATGACCACCCCAACTTGTTGCTGTCTCTCCCTGAATGTTCAGGTGTTGAACTCTCCGTTTAAAAGAAAGGCACTGATGCACTGCATGGCCACCTTAGACTCCTCAATCCTGTTTCTTCAGGAGACTCACTTGCTCTCGTCGGATGAATTCCGGCTTAATAGCAAACTATATCCCACAAAATGTTGCGCTTCTTCAGGGAGTAAAAGAGCGGGGGTGGCCATCCTGGTTCGCAAAGAAATTTCTTTAGGAGTCTGTAAGACGTTGGAGGATGTGGGAGGCAGATATGTCTTAGTAGTAGCCGATCTGCAGGGGAGGAGGGTGACGCTGGTCTCTCTATATGCGCCCAACACACAGCAGGACACGTTTTTTGAATCTGTCTCGAGGATGCTTTTTGAACACGCAGAGGGTGGCATAATAATTGGGGGTGATTTCAATGCTGTAATTGACCCTCTGATGGATAAAACTCTCCCCCCGACTAGCGCTGATAAAAAGAATGTTTTGGCACTTACTAAGCTTCTGCGGCAACATTCCCTTATAGAGGTATGGAGATTCTGTCATCCAGAAGAACGAGAATACACATATTATTCTGCGGTGCACAGGGGATTTTCCAGGTTGGATATGTTCTTAGTGTCTGATAAGTTAATAGCTCAAACAATTGACATAGATATACTGCCCAAGGCATTGTCAGATCATGCCCCGGTCCTACTCACGTTGGCTTCTTTTCATGCCCAGTCAAGCCCACCACGATCCTGGCAATTGAACGAATTCCTCCTGGAGGATCCCTAGCATTTCAGAGGCTTTTAACCTTTACTTTAAGGAGAATGAGACAGAGGCACTGCCGTATGCAAAGATATGGGATGCAGCGAAGGCTGTGCTCCGGGGACAGGTAATTGCTTACTCTGCAGAGAAAGGTAGGGCCAGGAAACAAATACAAGCTAAGTTGGAGTTGGAGCTCCGGGAGAGGGAAGAGGCACAGAAGTGTAGAGCTACTCAGCGTCGGAAATGAGAGGTGAGGATAGCCCAGAGAGCCCTCGAGGCCCATAATATGAGCCGCGCAGCGTATGGTATTATGAGAGTTAAGCAATACTACTATTCTAAGGGTAACAAGGCCAATTGGCTGTTAGCAGCCAAGTTGAAACAACGGGCGAGCTGCAATAGGATTGAGGCACTTGTGGATGGGGCAGGGAAGAGAGTCACATCTGAGAGGGAGAAACTTTGTGTAGTGGAGGAGTATTTTAGGGCTCACTCTGCCCCCCACCAGACAGATGTTAGTATGGCGGAGGGGTTCATACGAGAAGCGCATTTGCCACAGTTGCCTCCAGCAACCTGTGAGCTTTTAGAGAAGCCAATTACAAGGGAGGAGATAGAAAACGTGATTCACTCCCTTCCTCTGGGTAAGCCTCCAGGATCTGATGGGTTCTCGTATAAATTCTATAAGATCTTCAGGGCTGAGCTTTCCCCTTATTTAGCAAAACTATTTAATAATATCTGGACAATGGGATTGATCTCAGAGTCAATGGCAGATTCCACTACGACTTTGATTTTGAAACCCGGGAGAAATCCGGTCGAATGCGCATCTTACCGACCAATTACTTTACTAAATACGGATGCGAAAATACTAAGCAGGGTGATAGCAGGGCGCCTTGGGGAGGTTCTTCCGGCGCTAGTGGAAAAAGATCAAACAGGGTTTATACAGAATCGTTCGACTCAAGATAATATACGTCGGACGATAGATTTGATAGCTCTGGCCCCTAAACTGCCTGGTAAACTGTCGCTGCTATCATTAGATGCCCATCGGGCTTTTGATTGTAGGTATTGGAGTTACTTGCAGTTGGTGCTAGAGGGATTCGGGTTTGGCTTCAGATTCTTAAGGCGAATCCTTTCCAATTATCAGTTTCCCTCCACTAAAGTTAAAGTTAACGCGAACATGACCCCCGTGATCCGTTTATACAGGGACACTAGGCAGGGTTGTCCCCTGTCCCTCTTGGTTTTTGCATTGGCCTTTGAGCCCTTAGCACAACATATCCATTTAAATGGGGAGATCATGGGCTTTGAATTCGCAGGACAATGCCATAAGATAGCGTTATACGCTGATGACCTGATATGCTTCCTGAAAGACGCAACTAAGTCCATCCCGCCCCTGATGTGCCTATTGTCCAGTTTTTTAAAAAATTCAGGATTTGGGGTGAATGCAAGTAAATCAGTGGGTATGGCATTGACTGAGGCCCCGGAGAGTCTGGCGGAGATACGGGCGGCCTTTCCCATTCCCTATTTATGGATTAAACTGACACCGACCTATGCAGGCGTATTTAAGGCGAATATACCAGCGCTATTTAGAGAAGCTAAAGAATGGCTTCGTCGATGGGATTCACAGGAAATGTCCTGGTTGGGCAGAGTGAGTGCGGTAAAGATGTTACTTATCCCGAAGCTCCTATAGGACGCTTTGTGTGGGGAAGGAGGAGGCCTAGAATACCCTATAAATTATTGACGAGAAAGGCGATACAGGGGGGCATAGGTCTGCCTTCGTTTCAGCATTACTATAGGGCGGCACAGGTGGCTCCTATGTTAGCCTGGGGGAGTTCCACTGACACTCCTAAATGGCAGGAAATAGAGCAGGAAGCCTCTCCATTGCTGTTATAACATTTCCCTTTCCTGCCCAAGGAGGTGCGAAACTATCAGGGGCGACCTCTGCCCACAACGCTCGCTACGCTTCAAAGCTGGGATAAGGCGAGAGTACAAAGAGGGATAGCTCTGGGTTTGGGTCCGCTGTCCCTGTGGCACAAAATCCGGCGTTTACGCCAGGATTAGCTCCCAGGTCATTCCAAAGGTGGGAATCAAATGGACCATTGAAGTTTAGTTACCTATATGTAGACCAGGAACCACTGACATTTCAGGAGTGTAAGGAGAAGTTTGGGCTGCCGAAGGAGGAACGGTTTAGGTACATACAGCTACGACACTGGCTGACTAATAGGGGAAACTTAAATTCAACTAAATTCATTAAATAAAAAAAAAGGAAACAAAAAAAAGAAAAAAAATAGGGGAAACTCGCCAGGCTGTCAGCAGAGTGCCATGTGGTATGGAATTGAGAATTCTTGAGGGGCAGAGCTCTCATAGGCTGGCGGCTTGTTATGGCCTTCTAGAAAATGTCTCTGAGGGTGAAAAGCTCCCCTAGATGTTATCGTGGGAAAGAGAGTTGGGGGTTGAGATCCCAGAGGAAGCGTGGCAGCGCATATGGTATAGGGCCCACAAGAGCTCCAGATGTACATTGGTAAAAGAAAATGCAATTAAGATATGTTTCTGCTGGTACTTCCCGCCGACTAGATTGCATGCCATGAACCCTGGGTATCCGGATACATGTTGGCATGGGTGTGGAGAAAAAGGTGATCTAGGGCATATGTGGTGGCACTGTGCGGTCATCCAGGATTATTGGTTAGAGGTCTGTTCCAAGATCAAGGATGTTACGGGCACGCTGCTTCCTTTGGACCCGCGTGTACTAGTCCTGGGGGGCGTGCCCAAAGATGGGTCCTTCCCGATGACGGGGTCTAGAGCAGGCCTAAATGCGCAATTACTCACTGCGGCACGAATCAACAGGGTGCAATTTTGGAAAGCGGTGGAGGGACCACAGGTGGCATACTGGTGGATGAAGGTGTGGGAGTTGATGGGTCTTGAAAAGCTCACTGCTATACTAGAAGGGAAGCTATCGCGGTTCAGACGGATCAGGACTCCATTTTTGAACTATGTGGAGGATAGGGAGCAGATATATTTCAGGCCAGAGCTGATGAGGCACTTTATGAACTCCTGACAGACTTGAAACTGCGAACTTGCACTAAGCTGATATTGCTATGAATTGCACAGGCTCCGACTTATTGAATATATATATTTTTTTTTCTTCCCCTTTCTCCTTTCTTCCGCTGTTCTGTTTGTTCATGACTATATTGTTCTCCAATTGATTGTTGATAAATGAATTGTTCAGGATCTAGTTAAAGTTGAATTGATGTATTGATAATGCAACATTATGCTTTGCTGAATTGAGATGGACTGGAGGGAAGGTATTCTGAACTGAAAATTTGATGAATTGATATATGGGCTCCTTACCCTTGCATTATTACTGTTGGATTAATTTGTTTTCTTGAGAAAAGGTATAAATAAATAAATAAAAGTTATGATACTACCCTTGGACTGGTTGGAACAACCAGTCTCAAACCCTGCTCACAGATCCATGTCTTGGAAGCCTTTGGAAGTGTCCTTGGACCATTCAGCGAACTGACCAGCTCCATTTTGGGCTACCGACTGAAGCAGTGTTCCTTCTGAGCAGAGCCTTCGGATCAACAAGATCTTCAGTTTATGCCTTAAATCACCTGTCCTCACAATATCAGCCTTCTCGCGACAAGGGCAGCTGAGGTAGGGCTGCTTCAGTGTTCACTGCTTGAGGATCGTGTTAAGAATCCTGCAGATCTTTCACTGAAACCCTGCCTAAAGTCTCCTCCCAGGTGGCCAGGGGAAGGCAGATCCTTCCTAATCCTAACCCTGGGGGGGGTGGTGTACTGCAGGATCATCACCTGGGAGGAGACTGGGCCCAGGGTGGTGATGAGATTCAGTGGGTTGAGACACAGTATTTTTCCTCTGGAAGGAAGAAGCTTTCCAAATAACCTAAAGAGGTAATGGCGTATTCTTATTTCAGTGTACATGACACTCATTTTAAAGATAGAGGCGTGAACACAAATATTGTAAAATCTGAACATGCTTTACCTAAGGCAAGATCGTTTTGGGTATCCCAAACTAAACGCCTTCCTCACTCCCATGGATATAATGTAAAGCAATGTGGAAATGCTGTCTTCAGTAAAGTACATTCCTTTGTTACAGCTAATTCTCATAGCCCATCTCTTAATAACTTTAAGGGTATTAAACCTACTCTTAAAAGTAAATAAATATGCTAAAAACTAATTTTGTTGAAAGAAACTACAAGCCCCAGAATCCTAGAGGGACTGAGACCATGAAGAGGGCTGAAGAGGCATGCAGTTGTCAAAGTCAGGCAATTAAACCTAGTAGCCATTGCAGTAGTCAGGCAATTGAAGCTATTATCCCATACCTGAAGACTATTACTGAATCTGGGAGGCATAAAAGGCCCCCTGAGGGAGAGAAAGAAGGAAAGAGTTGGAACGTTGGCTGGAGTGCAGGCTGCATAGTCGAAGCAGAAGGAAGGCATGAGGCTGGCAAACCAAGCAGAAGTGGGAGAACAAGAGGGACACTGGAACGTGGAGAAAGCAGATTTAACCTGCAGGTTCTGAGAGAGTCCTGTCCTCCCAAACTCTGAAGTGCAGAGGCTGCGCAGTGAAAGACCTGCAGGAGATACGGATTTCCTTATGTGTGCCTGATTGCTGTGGTACCCGAGCGGCGGGCGTGCCGAACACTGAGGCAAAAAGCAATTATCAAGTCTAGGGTCTCAGGAATAGGAGTAGAGGAGACTCCCAAGACGTGTGGCCGAACCAGAGACACCTGTTCAGGAGAACGGTGTGGGTCCTCAGCGAGCCAGAAGCAGTAGAAGTTGCAGTAGAAGTGTGGAAAGCAGAGCGACCTGCAGAGCACACACTTCTGAAGCCGTTGAGTGAAGCACAGCATTCTAAAGCATTGCGCGAGCCTTGCCAGTGACAGTAACCAGCTCCTTTGCTACTCGCATAAGGCTTTCAGCAAGTAGGAATGGACCGATGTATTAAAAATACTTTGAATAATGGAATTGTAACACATGCGTATAAAGTAAAAGGCTTCTTGCTCGCGTAGTAAGCTAACACTGTTAAAACCCATTGTTCCACTAACCGAAGACTATTAATGTTCAAAGACTGGTCGCGTGTCAGTAATTAAGGAAAAGGAACGCTGCGACCATCCTTCAAAAATTGAACTTACTGAGTGTCGTCATTCAATCATTGGCTGAACAGCTCAAAATTAAACCTGTTGAGGGTGCCCATGCCCAATTAGAGGCGGAGCACTCTAAAACTAAGGCCTCAAAGGATGTTACACATGAGAAAGATACAGGAAAGCACATTGGGCCGGTAAAAAAATAACGGTCATAGAAAAAAGAAGCCAATTGGAATGAGAAAGGAAAGTGATGGCTGGGGTTCCTGAAAAAATGGCTGTTTCTAATTAACGGTAGAGCCAAGGGGGGCGTTCCTGGGAAGTTCACTTGGAGCGACGGACGGTCCAGGGCCACTGTTGACTACCTTTTTGGTATTAATGTGGTCTTGGATCGGATCCGTGAGCTTAGGGTGACCCCTGGAGTGAAAAGTCACCATGCGTTTTTGTCACTGCGCATTAATATCCAACCCTGAGTGTCCTGTGTTAGAACGAAGGAGGGATTGGTTTGAAACCATGTAGGTAACCAAATCTTTTGGTCAACAGCGAACCTTCAAAGAGTGTCTTAAGCTGTGATTAACATCCTCCATAGCGGCATGGTCAGTTTTGTGGAATTAACCCCAGACGAATTTGGTTGAAGAGGTTGGCTGTTGTACAGGAGCCATTAAGGGCAAACGCTCCGCTGTAGCAGACCATCAATTTTGTAATTCGAGACACTAAGCATGCATCAAGAAGGTCAGTCAGAGCCATTAAACATTCCAGGGTAGATGTAACTGAGAAATTTAGGTAAAAAAAAGAAGAAAATCGATACCAGAACTGGCTTAAGCATTGGGGTTTATCAATAAAGATTGCACAATGGCAGCAAATGTTGAGGGCCTTGAAGTCCAGGAACTTGCATAACATTTGGCAAATCCTCTCGCAAGCAAAGGACACAGGGACCAACCACATTATAAATCCAATAGGAGATGAAGTCTGGGAGGAATATTTAAAAACTGGAGAAGTTAGGACAGACTCAACCGTCCCAGTTGAACCTGACCCAGTGTGTGAGTGGCCAGTAAAGATCACTCATGACTTGATGTTAGAGGCTGTAACGAAATTAAAAGGTTCCCGTGCATGGGCCCTAATGGGTTGTCTAACTTGGTGCTTAAGAATTCCCCGGATACCTGGGCATCTATTCTTCTGTGCTGTTTAAGAAATTGTGTATCTCACATTAGATACCGGTTTCGTGGCAGCAGTCTGTGTTGGTCCCAATCTACAAGAAAGGGGACAGGAAAGTCACAGACAACTACAGGCTGCTATCACTGTTACATGCCATGGGAACATTGTATGGTTCCTTGTTGTTGGGAGAGTTGCATAGCTGGGCTACGACATTGAGGGTACTCTATAAATACCAGACAGTGTTCCGACCCAGCTCTGCAACTACCCACAACTTTGAAGTTGCTTGATACGTTATTAAAAAGGACTGCGGGCAAAGGCTCCCTTTCACTATATATCACATTCGTGGACTTTAAGGCAGCATTCGACCGGGGGACCGAGAGAGATTGTGGTTAGTTAGGATGTCCAGAATGGTTGATATTTGTATGTATGGAGTATGACTGGATCAATAAGCAAACAAGGTTGTGTGTTGGCTCCCCTGCTGTTTAATTTGTATCTTGCGGTCTTGCCTGCTCAACTCCTGGCAAGCTCCAACTGCCCTCCTAAAATTGGGAGGGAAATTATTGGAAGTATGTTGTATGCCGATGACCTAGTGTTGTTCGATCACACGTTCAGTGGGATGAAGAATATGCTAAATGAACTTTACGAGTACGTGCACAAAAATGCCCTTTTGGTGAACCTTTCAAAGACCACATGTATGCTAGTAGCTCATGAAAAAGTATACAAAACAGCTATGAGAACAAAGCTGTGGGAGATTGAATATGTGATTAGCTATGTGTATCTAGGACTGGAAATGAACAAAAATAATATCAATGAGGGTATTTTAGAGACTAAAATAAGGAAAGTGCATCAGTTGACACTTTTCCAGAAAAGTGTTCACAAGTGTTCACAAAACCGCTGGGTACACTATACAGGGCATCTTGGTTATTTACAAGCAATGTTACTGTCCCATGATCCTGTATGGGTTGGAGGCAATAACAATGAGGGGCCCTGGCTGGCTGGATCATCTGGAGGGAAGGTTCTGGTGCAGAGCACTGCATTTGGCGGCTTCTACGCCTATGGAATACCTATCCCTTGAACTTGGGATTGTATCTCTAAGTACATTATTGCTTAAAAAGGGAGAGGCCTTATATGTAAAGTCCAAAATGTCACCTATGGGCCCACTATTGGAGGATTTGGCCAAGAGTTGTGGGCGGGAAGTAAGAAACAGTGGGAAGAATTTTGAAACCCTAAACTTGTAATTCTTCGACACTGTTATTTTGACGCCCCAGCCAGAGATTTGGTCTACTTTTGACCTAGTCAAGGCTTCCCTATTCAGAAAGGGCAACATTTGGGATTGGGTTAAAAATTATGCCCACTTATCAAGTCTTAGCAACTATAGTGCGGTTGCGCAGGTAACTCATAGTTATTTGAAACCGCAGACATATCTTCTCTTAAGTCTCAGGCGTGTAGTATTGCACTTTGTGTTGAGATTCAAATTAATTCATTACCATTCTTAACAATTAAAGGCCCACAAATGGGCACCCCGAAAGATTATGGCAGGTGTGTAAATCCCCCGAACACCTGGGTACTGTGAGGCACATAATGACAGAGTGTTGTGCACTTGGGCCAATGTATATGTGTCTTTTGTTTGAGCACCAGGTTGCATACTTACGAGTTGATTCAATCACACTCTTTTTGGGACTATTGTTTAAATTCAGATTCCAATCAAATGCACATTGCACTTTACTCAGTCTGGAAAAAAAGTGGAAAAACGTTTAGGAATGTGTCATTTTAGAAATATGTAATAGATCTATTTGGATTATTGTGAATGGACAATTACTTTACTGTTATTTTAAATAGATTACTTAAACTAATGGATAAGGTATGAATTTAAACATTTTAGAATATGTGAAATATCGTTTTTGAAATCTGTGTTATATGATAAAGCTTCATGGAATTTCGCACCTGCACTATTGAGAAAATATTAACATTGTGGCGTAGTATTAATTGTGGTTGTCATATGAACTTTCATGGTTTTTATGGTTTTTAGAGAAAGTTGTAATAGCTTATTGAGAACAGCGAGATTTACGAGATTGTATTTATTTTAACAATTTTGGGAAGTTCTTGTTGAACTATAAACAAGTAATAAATAAATAATAGCATAAATTGTCGGATTGGATGGGATCCCAACTAGCTCTATCGCTAAGAGGGGGTTCCCTGCCTCAACAAAACTAGCTAATGAAACTTTCAGTGTCCGAATGTCCAAAGTAAAGTTCACCGTCCTGTGTCCAAAGCCTAACCTGTCCCTCACACTCTAAACTAACAAAAGGTGAAACGGGAATTGTGTCTTGGCTGTCGGCCTGCAGCCCAGCTTCAGCTTCGTAGTTCACAAAACAAGTTACAAAAGGTGCAACAAAGCAAACAGAAGTTCCACTAGACTCAAGGGTTTGATTCCCTTTCATCAGAGTCTTTCCAGCTTTCTCCAGGTTTATCTTTTGTGGGCAGACCCCTCCCGTAAGCACTGCGATAATCGAAAACAGCTTGGTACTCTTCTCCCAAGCTCTGCCGTGATCCTCAGTACCCCTCCTCTTGGTCCACTCTCCTGCCAAGTAGGGGACACAACATTTGTATTCTCAGTTCTGTTCCTGTTTTCACTTGCTCCCACAACCTTGGCTTACTCTCCTGCAAAGGTCTTTTGAGTGTTAGTTGTATTCCTCTTGATTGTAACTCTGGGATCACTTCCCCAAGATGGGTCCCAGACCCCCTCCACTTGATCATTCACACTCTTCTTTATGACTAACTTTCCTTTGTCCCACAGCATTGGCTTACTCTTCTGCGAAGGTCTGAGAGTTGCTGGTAAAAGCAAAGTTTATTTTTCCCCTTGTTCTGGTAAGGGGTGTGCTATCCCAGTATGTGCCATTGCTACATTACCCAAAGTCAAAATACTGGGTGTTATACTAGATCAGGAACTGAATATGTAGTTGCATATCAACAGCCTTGACTCCAGCTTGGCATACTACCTGAAACTCCTTGCGCAACTTAGGCCCTTCCTTAATACATCTAACTGTGCAACCATCGCCAGGGTGATTATTAGGACGTGTCTAGATTAATAATAATAATAATTGTGCATTTACATAGCGCTACGAACCCTCGGGTGTCTGAGCGCTGCTTATTATTACTCACGGTGTGTGGTGCTCATTTATCGACCTCGGAAGGATGAAAGGCTGAGTTTGGCCCTGCCGGGATTCGAACCTGTGTTGGCAAGCTCTGCACGGATGTCAAAGCGAGCGCTCTACTCGCTGTGCCACTTTACTGTGCATGTCTCCTCCAGGGCATTGGCAAATGTGACATGGTTTGCTTGCAGGTGATGGAGAATAACGCTGTACAAGTTGTTGAGGGCTTGCATAGATTAGATCACGTTTTATTTGCACAGAGGGCTCTGCACTGGTTACCTGTTGATAGTAGAGTCTCCTTTCGAATGCTATGCATCACTCACAAGTGCCTTTATGCCAGGAGTCCCAGTTACCTGGCTAGTAGACTGTCCTGGCTGCCGGATCAGAGAGTTCTTCCATCCAATAACTCATCTACTGCAAATCCCTAAATCTAAACCATCTATAGTTATGCAAGGGTCCTTTCCCCACTCTACTCCTAGATGCTGGAACTCCCTGCCCCCAGATTGAAGAGTTTGTTCCCGTTTTGCGACTTTGAAATGGGAATTTAGGACTGTACTCTTTCGCTAACTTGATAGGATGATACTTGTTTACATAGATTGAGCCTCTAATCCCTCTGGTTTCTTTATGTATGATTTTATGTCTGTTTGTCTTGTCTCAGCGCTATCTTACCTATGGGCCTTGTCTAGGTGCTTCACAAATAAAATAAATAAATAATACGGTCCCAGACCCCCTTCACTTAATTTGTACAGTTCTTTCTTTAATTCCTTTTCACACCACAGCCTTGGCTTACTCCCCTGCCAAGATCTGTGTATACCACTTGTGCATATAAAGTTTGTATTCCTTCTTAATTCTGTTTGTATTATGTCTTCCCAGGGTGGGTCCCAGACCCCCTTCACTTGTGTGTGTGTGTATATATATGTGTGTATATATATATATATATATATATATATTTGCTTTTTGCTTCATTCGCTCTATGGGTCTACCCAACCCTTGGATTGACCACCCTGTTACCTGCAGGGTCTTGGCCGTCACCCTCGGGTTGTTTGTGGGTCTCCCAGGAGCTGCAGTTGCTTCTGTGGTTCACCGGGTCCTTCCCTGGTACTCTGCACATCTCTTCTGCAGTTTGGCGGCTTCTCGTGCACACTGGAGCCTTCTCTGGTCAACTGCTTGTGCGGTCACCAGCTCCACAGGGTCACCAGAGCTTTTTCTGTTCTCTACATGTCCGCTCTCCAGTTTGTGGGCTCACTGGCACTTCCTCTGTGCGTCTCTCAGCAGCAGGTGCCGTTCTGAGAACGAAGACGCCATCCTTCTCTTCTCTCTCATGTTTTGAATGGGAGCTGACCAATGACACCTCTCAAAAGACTAGATTGTGTGAATTTGTTCTAGTCTGTAATCCTCATTACTCGTTTCCTCTTCCTTGTCCCAGTGGTTTCTACTTGTGTTAAAGAAGTACATGGGGCATTAGGGAATGGGGATTTCGAGGAAAGGTGGGAGAGTTAGAGGTATGCTGTCCACGTGTTGGACCTGAAGGGTAATCTAACACCCGAATCTTACCTTAATCATAATAGTCGCACATTCTGATTTAGGTAATTTTGCTTGTTTGTAATTTTTAAAGACCAATTTTTGTTTATTTTCTGTTGCCTTTATGCCGTATAAAGACTGCCCTCCAAGTGAAACGTTAGTTCCTCTTTTATTCAATTTCTATGGAGAGCAGATTTTCTTAAAAACCCACAGGCTCTTGGTAAATGTCACAACAGTTCTACCATAGACCGATGGTGTGTGTTTAGTGGGCACAATTCTAAAAGGGTGAATGGACCAAGGTAATTCAGTGAATTCTCCTATGTACTAATGCACAGAGTAGTTAGACTTTCCTGAACTCCAGTCCCAGTATGGTGAGACATGGTACTCCTCTCTTTCGGTTTATCAGAGGATCAAACTGTAATCTGGCATAGAGTTTTTAATTTTTAGTCCATTTTTGCCAAGACACAGAGTAAAGCGAGCCGACCGGTTTCAGTGGTATTTGAGTCGTTGGACCCCTTTCATCAGGGCTACTGAGACCAGCACTAGGTAATGTGCTGTCTTCACAAACTTTCATTCAGCATAACGTGGCTGTTTTCAGGAGGCCCCGCCTAGATATAGTGAGGAAAGCGGGGACGGGATAGGGAGGAGACAAAACAGACTCCAATTAGTTGTGAATTTGGAACCTTAGTGCGTATTTATTCAAATGGGCGGTATAGTGACTTACCCTCATGGGAATGTTCCCCCTTATCTAGCGGTCCTTATTCCAAGAAGGGTAGTTTCAATCTTCCTAGACGGGTTGCTCATGGTGAGTCGCATGCCATGTAATCTAGAAACAGAGCCACAAGGG
Organism: Ambystoma mexicanum; assembly: GCF_040938575.1. Classification (NCBI taxonomy): domain Eukaryota; kingdom Metazoa; phylum Chordata; class Amphibia; order Caudata; family Ambystomatidae; genus Ambystoma; species Ambystoma mexicanum. Next base: position 899,816,740 of record NC_090931.1, on the reverse strand, counting down.
GTCTTTAGATCTTGCTTACCGGCTTGATGGCAACAAACATATAAATCATAATTCTTGTCAATCTTACAAGACATGTTCAAGTAGCATGTGCTAGCTAGGTACATATGCCTAGGGTCGGCTCCTAATGAGTTCTAGCGCTCTAGCCTCCCCTAAGCCACACTGTATTCAAATGCCTGGCCTAACCCAATGTGTATGTATGTGCGGTCGAATTCATGAATCCCCTAAACCCACCCCCCACATATATATATGCAGCGGAATGAGTTACAAAAAACACTACAGTATCTCCTGTAACCAATTGTTGAGCACAGTAATCTACCATTCCCATGCACACCCTAATGTGTCAATCAGGTCAGTCATGGGGAAGGTGACTGAGGTCCTGGGTTGGGGACCCCCTGCCAATATTGTAACAGAATATAATTTTACTGACATTCTGGACAGGGGCCAAATAAAAGAGCCAAATCTGCCCTTTCATACACCCTTAAGCTATGATAAACACTCTGCTCAGCGCCAGCTGTGACGGGACTTCACCAAAAAAGTACAGCCGGGAATCCTTGGGCCCTGACTTCCTGTCACCCAAGCCTGGAGAGTTTAGTCCTCTAGGCTGCCAATCAGGGGCTAAAATAAAATAGCCTATCAGTCTTTGCAGATGGCGGACACTGATCAGGCAGGCTTCGGTCTCCCGTGAATAGGAGCTATGCCACCAGGTCCTTGCAGAGATCTTCTCCCTCTGGAGAACCCCTCAAGTAGATCTATTCGCATCCAGCTCCAACAAAAAATGCGAGTTGTTACAGGGATTCTCAGGGAATTTCCCCAGAGAGAGGAGCACTGGGGGTGGGGGGTGCGTTTGTAGTGGTCTTGGGACTTTCCACTGCTATATTTTCCATCATACCACACACCATCAGGAGGCTGAGCAGATTTGGCACAAACATGCTTGATAGCCCCGGACTGGACCTGGAGACCCGGACCCAGCCATCTGATCCCCATAACGTCTTCCAAAGAGAGTAATCCTGATCTTGCAAGAAGGTCTGATCCTTCGCCCAAACGTCAGCACTCTCAAACTCTATGCATGGCTACTGAGAGGATGAGCTGCAGAGATTTGAACCTCTCAGAAGATGTTACAGAGGTGTTGCTCTTGGCTAGAACACCAGCAATAAAATCTCCTTACTGCTGATGCAGAAAGACATTTTGCAGCTGTTGTGGAGCTAGAAATGTGGACCCTCTGTCGTGCGACAGTGCTGCTGTACTTTCTTTCCTGTTGCACCTGGCCTGGTAGTTGCTTCAGGTGGCTACAGTCAAAGAGTACCTAGCAGCATTCTCCATTTTAAAACTAACATCTGAATAAGGCCCGTATTTTAGTATCTCTGGTCATTTAATTCTTGAAGGGCCTACTGAATATCTTCCTATCTGCCCCCCCATCCCCTCCACCAACCCCTCAACACTCTTCGTTGTGTCGGTGTGCGATTTGAAATTGGTCCTAAAATTTCTAATGGGAGCTTTATTCGAACCAATGCACTCTTGCTCACTCTGGCCTCTCTCCTGGAAGGGCAGCCTTCCTTGTTGATATCACATTGCTGTGCAGAGTGAGACAGCTTCAGGCACTTTCGTACACACCACCTGCTCCTCTCTATCCTAGTCCCAAGGTTAACTTTAGGGTAGGATTCTTGACTCTGGTTCAATGACCAAAGATCAGGCCAGAAGGAATTGGGGACAAGGAGCTTTTCACCCAATCTATCATGTTAGTACGAGAGGGGACAGGCACAGCTATGTTTACTTACCTCCCTCACTTCGGTTCTTCCTGCTGACACTGTGGGTTTTCTGGAATTCACTGGGGATACGATCTGCTACCCTTTGTTCGGGTGAGAGAGGCCCAGGATCTTGGGTTTGAGGTTGTCTTCCGGCGTCAGGACAGCTTCCAGGTGGAGGTCCAAAAAAAATGTTAAACTAAGGCTTATACAGGACAAACCCCCTTGGCCGCCTCACAGGATGGATGCAGATTGGTTTCAGCGACTGTCATTGCAATCAGACGGCGACAGGGGATACTTAGCACAAACACAAAAGCGGCTCCAATGCAGCCTCCCTTGAAGATCGGAAGCTGATATTTCTGGAGCAAGCGACGTATGGCACAGGATGAGGATCCAGCAAGTTCCAAGGCTAAATTATGAATGGTGTCAGCTGCAGCGAGTTAGCCCAGGAAGAAGCTGTCAGTCCATGGGGCAGTGCAGGGACACTACCGAAGGCTTTGAAGGCAGGAATCCTTGAGCAGTGGCTGACAATAGTTGTTGCCACAAGGGTTAAAGCACTGCTGAGGTTCTTCTGAGATCAGGCAGAGTAGCAGGGCTCCACCGGGCGAATGACTGGGGTTGATGGCCCGGTGAAGCCATCAACCCCATGCTGCTCTTCTTGCTGGTAAACTTGGCTCCACAGTGGATCTGAAGAATGGCTCCACCTTTCATCCAGACTGTCTGGCACCCGGGGATATGTACTGGGACCAGACCGTCTCAGCCCCCTTCCCTGGAATGTGCGTCCACTCACTCACACAGACTCTCTCATACTCTCACACACACTCTTTCAATCTCTCTCACACACACACTCTCAATCTCACGCTCTCTCAATCTCTCACACACTCATACTCTCTCTCACACACCGTCTCTCATACTCTCTCACTCTCTCTCTTTCTCTCACTCTCTCATCCCCCCAGGGTAAAAAATGATAAAGATACTTAGTATCCTAATTGCACATAAGGTGGTGTGTGCAATTGTAAAAATAGAAGTATTCCAAAAGGGAAACAAAGTTTCTCATTACGGACAATCTTGGGTATTAGTCAGTTTCCCCATACCAACGAGCAAATGGCAAGGCAAACATGCTGAGTTCTTTACTTCCTTCAAAACGTCAGGATTGGTTAAAAACAAAGCAAAAAGAAGGGTGTCCCATACAAATCCATGGAGGGAAAGGTGCAAAAAGAAAATCTTTCCCCAACACCATGAATATATGCCAAGCAACAACGTGGTCATCACTGCACATGTTCGCGAAGCATTATTGCCTGGACACCTTAAACGGCCAGGATACCCGATTCAGCAGAACAGCCATGCAAAATGCTCAGAGATCGAATTGCAAAGGGATTTGCTCTCCTTCCCTCCTCCAAAGAAGGAAGCACTGCTGTGGGAGTCTATCCAAGATGAGGAATCTGTGAGAGGACACAATCCATTAGAAGAACAAATTACTTGCCCTGTTAATGTTTTTTCTGATGGATGCTCCTTCCATGGATTCCTCGTCACCCTCCCATCCTACCCCTCAATCAAAGAACTCCTTTGCTCTACAATATTTTCTTTTCAAGGAGTGCAACATATTCCCCAATTCGGCTCGCATGTGGAAAAAAATTAGCTCACAGTGCGCAGTGCCGGCTGTTTGCACCAACATCATTTCTGGTCCCAATGCAGAGTTGCCCCCTGGAGGCAAAACAATTCTGAAGTTTGTGGATGCCACAGAATATATCTAAGATAAGGAATCAGTGGGAGGAACATCAAAAAAAACATTATGTGGGGTAAGTAATCTGTTCTTTGCCATTTTCCCATCTCTTTCAGTGGACAGAAAGCACATCTTCAGACAGTTTGTGTGCTCTTGGACAGATATTTGGTCTTTTGTGCAACAGGGTGCTGAACATGGTTGGCCATGTTGTTAAAGAACTGCTTTTGTGCTTCCATGATCTGATGGTTTTCTTCCTCCAATCCAGAGGCAGGGTACGGCCGTGTACAATCATTCCTCTTTGCGGGTACTCTCCTTTGGCTGGAATCATGTGCAGCCTATTGATGTGAACTGTACTGTGTATCCTTGTTGTGGGCCTGAGACATAACTGCTCTGCTATCTACCAAGAGGATGAGCCATGCTGAAGCCAGAGTCCTGTGGCCATTCATCCTCCTGCCTGCAAATTAGACTACTCTTCTTGCCTGAGAGGTCATGGAGGGTCCTTCAACGTCGTGGAAGTAGTTGCAGTGTCTTGCCTGTATCTTTGGCAAAGTCTGGACTGTGGTGGTACTAGTGCTCCATTCCTGAAATGCTGCTAATGGATACTGGGACCGCTGAAACACAGGAATCCGCTAACAAAGCTGCCACCCGAAGAGCACTGTTAACCCTCGACTCCTGGGCTTTCACCCACAGAATAAATGTTCTAAGGAGTTTTCCTCAAATCCCCAGAACTATCTGTGGTTGCTGATGTTCTGTAAATGGGTTTGTGGGGCCTGGGTGCATACGTGTTTTGTAGGCTGTTCCTGCAGCTACGTGGGCCTAGCTTTTCATAGTGAAACATGAGCGTGGGTGTTTAACAGATTTTGGCACCTCCCTCTGGTGAGGGCTGTGCAACATTCACTTATAGGTGAAACAACGTCTTCCTAAAAGGTAAACCAATATACATGAACCATGCCAGAGCAGTCAGGCTTCACTCCAAGGAGGAGGGAAGGATGGCTGGTAGTGAAGTGCAGTTAGTCTACAAGGATAATCGAAGGAAAAGCACACACTAGTATACTGAAAATGGTACACTTTTTAATAAGTCACATATGCATATATTGGTAGAAGTTCAAATAAGTACTTTAGTCTGAGATAACACATAGTAGAATTGACAATGCATGTATAACATGAGTAAACTTCTAATGGACTTCTTCCTTCCACTGGTTCCTTATCTATGATATCTATCTCCCAGTTTAGCTGCGTTTCAGAAAACTGTCACCAGGGGACGCAATGTAGCTCTGTGTCTGCTCCGTCTGACGCCTCTACACAACCTGCCCCAGAAATGATATTCGGGCCAGTATATATAGAGCCGCAGGGCCTTGTGGCCTCTGTTTCTTTTTTCCATGTACTTTGCTTGCTTAAGGAACACCGCTTTTCTACGTCTTCTCGAATTCTTTGGGATGCCGAATCCAACAAGATCTTCAGGGTTTAAATCAACCATGAAAGGGCTTTCTATATACAGCATTTCTGGACTCCTAGCTCAGAAAGAAGGCCAAGGCAAAAAGTGGCCAAAGAACAGGCAAAAATCTCATTGCACAGCCATTTTAGAGTATATAGTACTGTAAATGGCGTTATGTGATAAGTAACATGTGAGAAAAGTTACAAACATGGTATAAAATTAACCACTGCCACCAGCCCATCCTGGACACATTGTGCATGAAACAGTAACGTTGCAAAAGAAAAAGTAATAGGGACACAGTGTCCCAACCACACTTCACAGTAAGCTGATGTGTGCAGTTTAAAAACAAGTATTCCACTAAGGGAGGTAGTGTCTCCCAGTACTGGTAGTCTTAGGGACTGATCAGTCTCCCCATAAAGCTTTACTTTCCTCCAAAAGGTCAGCTCAGGATGCAGCTTGAACTCTATGGGAGGAAAGCAGCAAAATGAAAACTTTCTTAACACTATGTATCAACCAACAATACAGTAGTAGAGAAAGCTTGTAAATGAGGGTAACCCTGCCGCCACGTAGTCCAGTGCTGCACTGCAGTATATAACTGGACAGTGCCTTTCACTGCGTAACTGGGTCAATACACCTTGGGCAAACCAGTCTCATTCTTGGAAAAACAATGTGAAGGATGTCCAATAATCTGGCAAGCACAGAGCTGGAGCTTTTGACAATTTCTGCTTGATTTTTGACAAAGGCTGCCTCTGCTTCAGTCGAGCAGGCGAATGTTCAGTGGCTTATCCCGAGACCCATTGGCAGCAGTAGCCAGCTATTCCTAAAAATCCTTTCATTTGTATTCATATCATTTATGGGTACAGTAGAGGAGGAGGTACCCTTCTCCCTAGTACCCGCCCCCTTGCCACCATCATATTGGGATGACAGGTGAAGAGCCATGATGGGGAACCCATCCCTGAATCCTTGCAATAATTGCAATGATCCTGTACCACATCGAGTATATGACATAGTGGCGGAAAGTTACCAAGAAGGATGTACCTTGCTGAGCTGTCGAATTGCAGCCATGAACAGAATGGATGTGCGTTAAAACAAAGTCTGTCGACAGCAAAAGAATGTCATAAAGAAGATATAAGAACCTACACTCAAACAATATGAAACTACTTAAGAATGACGATGTAACTGAAGCTCTAAGAGAAACTTGTACCCAATGTAAGGAAGGCATGGTATCAAAAAGTAAGACAGACACAAGTGATCACAGTTCAGGGTGTTTATTGAACTTCAATTGGGTTTGAAAAACACCTATCTAAACCTAAATCTAAAGATGGGAGCAAGCTACGACTATCTAATAATAACGCTTTCCTATTGGTGTCTTGTCAAAATAAAAAGGGCCTACACTAATAAACCTATTGCCAATACTTACTTCTAAATACAAATAGTTTGGGAAACAATGTCATGCAAAAGAAAAGTGTTCAAGAAATGATATGTCAGGATATTGAAGCCGTTGGCTTCCCCACAAGGGTGCAGTTCAAAACTTCAACATCATGGCCTTCTGTGACAAAGTCTGTGTGCCATTCCAAGTCTCTTTTTCAGAGGGCCTGATGCAATACAACAAAGTTTCTTTCTCCTTAGAGTTTCACACGTTCACATTCTCCGGTGATGTTTGCTTCACCCCTGGTTCCCTTCAGTTGGGCTCAGACCCACCTTCTTATAATTTCACACATACAAATTCTCTGGTGATTTTCTGTTCACCCCGGATCCCCCTCTGTCCCCCTCTGTCGGGCTCAGACCCACTTTAACACAAAACCTTTAATTGATCTCCCTCCGTTGTGCTCGGACCAACTTCATCAACTTTGCCACAAATGTTCTTTACTGTATCGACTTTCGATTGTGCACAGGGTTTTGCTTGACCCGTCGCAGGATCACTTTGATTCAGAATGCTCTACATTTTCACTTTTTAGCTGCATACCCCACAGAGACCTTCGATTGAGCACCCACGTGGTGCCGTACCACTCAGTCAAATGTATCTTATCTTTGTTTCAAAGTTCAATCCCTCATCAACAGTCCAACTTTTATCACACGTATTTCAAACAATGTTCGTTTCAGTGCTCGCCATACAATGTTGCTGCTTGCAACCTTGGCTTCAACACAGACCGTTCTTGTATCAGTCTCCCCAACCCACCTGCTGTGTTGATTTCACTGCTTTGTTCTTGGATCCAAGGACAGTACCACAGCAGATAATTCACCCCGCCTTGATTCACAATGCAGGATTCTTCAGCCTTTTTTCCTGGTCTTCCGCTTTCCAAACTCGAGGGCTCATGAAAGCAACTGTGGCTTGTCGAAAAGGTCAAGGGAACTTCCCTCCTTGCAATCCCCTTCTGTTTCGCCGTCTTCCGCTTTTTGTTCAACTTCCATCTTGGAACTGCTGTTTCCACGTGTGCTTTGCCTCGCTCAGAGTTTGCTCTCGTGCTCCGCCTTTCATCTGTGTGGGGAAGCTTAATAGAGGTCAGGCGAGTGTTATGGACAGTCACTGCTTGACCTTGCCTGACCATTGTATTGGGACACGTCGGGTATATGGCTCGGGTGTTGGTCCGTTGTCTCTCATAGCGGGCTGTCCGTGAGAAAGTGTTTGTGTTGTAAAGGGTGAGGGGTTGTAGTTCCTAAATATCCTACTTGGTAGGATGTGTTAAAGGTGTGATGAGGAAGAGGCTACTGCATCTCACCATCCGGTGTCCCACTCACCGAAGACCTGTCACTGAGGTGATCCTCCCGCACATCTCCAACCCCAGGAAACTGGATCCAAAAGCGATGGCCGTGTCCTGACCACCTGGATGATAAATCCCCAGGGACTAGTGGGTGAGACACCACCTGGTTTCTCACACCTACGTACAGTAATTATGAACACAAAGAAGAATGAAGTGACTCACTGGTCAATAACTGTAAATACACTGAAACGCAGGTTAAAAAGAATACCTAGAAGCTTGCTTATGAGAGGTATATATTCAACATTTAGGATTGCCATCAGAAGACGATGGATGACGGCTTATGTCATTCAACCAAGATACTTCAAAATACGGACCCGGTATCTTAAAGTGAAAAGATGATGAAGCTATTTTCCCTTGCAAAATAGAGGAGTACATTGGCTTGGAACCAAGGATGCTATTTCGAGAGATGAAGGAAAAGCACAAAGGTAGTCTATCGAGCAGACCATGTGCCAGGACATATTTCCCAAAGATTAGAAGGAACAAGAACATTTACAGATGCCAAATATTGGACAATTAAAAGGGCACAAAGTTTATATGGGATAGAGTGAGCAAGTCTCTAAAGGCCAAGAGGAGCAACTGCACCCAGTATAATTGAATCAAATTGTGTTAAATGCACTGCCGACATGGACACATTCATGGTTTTCTGACACGTGAAGAAGAGCTTGCAAACAAGGGCTATTCATTAAGTCTGAAGCTAAGATAATGGTGTGCCTACACTCCCTTGAATGTCCTGAGACAGTGCAGACTGGCAAGGGCAGCCTTCAAACAGAAGACACCGGCACAAGGCCTACCGATGAGTGAGCGTAGACTATTTGGGAAAACAAGGGGAGAGCAGACGTACCTCCAAGCACCTGGGTTTAGTTTCTATGTTCGTGCTGCTAGTGAGCCGAATGTCCAAGGTTGGATTTGGGTTGCCAGCAATCAGAAAAGCCTGCCATGCACTTTTACATACAATGTTGCAAAGTATTATTCCGCTGCCATATTCTCTGCTATGACAAGTATATTACACCACGTGTATAGAAGTAGTTCAGGGTGTGTCTCATAGACCAGAGACCGCCAATGAGGGATTAACATGGGTACTATGTATATGTAGACATATTCCCCTAATCCAATTCCAAACCCCTTGATAGGTTTTACAGTTTGCCACGTAGAATGATGTCATAGATGACGCTTCTAGCATTATATAAACTGAGTATAATCGAAAAGAAATTGTGATCCTGCATAAATCAATTTGATGAGTGTTTATTCACCCTGCTTTACTTCTGTGAGATTAAAGCAGTCTTTTATCATCTTCTTTGAGTATGACCTGTTAGTTGGTCTGAGATATTTTATTGGTAATTCCATCTAGCACACAAGCGCTTTAATGTGCTAGATGTCACAAAAGGGAAAAACTGAAAAGCATCAAGGGGACAAATGAGCAGAACCGCTAATGCACAAAGGGGAGTCCCCTAGATGAACCACTTCAGTTTATGATTCAATGTGGCCTAGCCCTCCTAAGGCCTCAGCAATTCTACTAGATGGAACACACATGAATAAAAAAATGAATTATTTATTCGGTAGGCCCAAAGGTCCTACAATAGAACACACATAAAACATATGTAAATATACTTCCTCTGTTTTGAATTATACAGATAAAACACACTCTTTTTTATGTATACTGAATATCACAAACCATAAATCCCCACTAGGGACCAGTCCAACAAACCTAGCATTGCATATTGACAAGTTGATGGTACAATCGATAGCATATGTACATATTTATACACAAAATATAGGAAAACCAAAAGAGCAAATATTGATTGTTGTGTATAGGTCACAGTGGAATTGTTCAAACACAGGAATGGCTAGAGATAGGATTAGATTTAATTCATCAGTCTACAGTCCTAATCCTGTACTGCTGACCCTCTCTAACTACTGCATAACAAAATACATGTATGGCAATACCTCATGCATGATAAATAAAACAGAAAATACTATTTTTTTAGAACCACCTACACATCCCAGGTCCACGTCTCAGATATATTAACAACTGTTAGGCAGAAACCTGTGCAGTTCCCTCTGGGACCACTGCAAAAGATTTAAGACTACAGGTGGTTGGCAGTAAACCCAATTGGTAGCAGTCTGTACCACCCAGATTTACCAGGTAGCTGTGGCTGAGCAGTCAGACTTCTCTCAAGAAGAGTTAGGCAGTATACAGAGTATTCACAATAGGTCAATAGAATACAGTAGAACAAGCAAACATTGACCAGAGCTTTGTGTAAAAGAGATATAATTATTTATTTAAAAACACATCTAGTTAAACACACTGGCACTAATATCAAGCAGTTCAAAAACATGGTCACTAAAAGATATACACTCCCTTCAACGATTATTAGACAAGTCTTAAGTAAAGCAACACTTATTTTCAGACAGCGGTGAGCGCTTAACGAAGATGGCACTCTAATCAATCGGTTTAAGAGGGAGAGAAAGGCAGAGCAAAGATAGAAACAGATCCCAACACTTTCGGACGAACACAGTAGGAGAGAAAACCGTAAAGTCAAAGTTAACAAGGCCGCACTGACTTTAAGAGGCTCCGGTCGAAATGTGTCCAAGGCCACACTGTTGAAAGTGCCCAAAAGTTGCGCACAAGGTTCAGAAAGAGTTGGACCAACAGAAAGGGACCAGTTAGATGGTCAAGGCGGCTAGCCCAGTCCAGAAGGTTAAGGGATTGTTACCTTGTAGCAATCTTTAGAAAGGGAGGCCTGGCGGACACGGTACCTTAAAATGGTGAGAACGCTCCTGCGGGGGCAGTTGTTCCTGGCAGCGGGTGCAAGTTGGTGCTTCGTCCGCGGGAAGAGAGGATCTCGTCAGAGAGGAAATCAGGAGTCCGTTGCACTGCCAGGGAAGAAACCAGCCGTGGAGTTCTCAATTAAAAGGAGCGGTCCTTTTATTCGCGATCCAGTGGTAAGTGGCTATCCGGTTGCCGGGGTGCTTTGCACGGGCAATTCGACCACAAGACGTCCTGGGATGCGAGAAAAGAAGGTAAACTGGTTGTGCCCACCAGTCATGGGAAGAAGACTCTCCAGCAGGGAGATCTCCTCTGTCGTTGGGAAGTGGTGAGTCGGTTCAGCAGGGCTCCACCGATGGTGTCGTAGCAGGTCGGCTCAGCTTCTCCCTTGTCGGATTTTCAGGTCCTGTGGCGACTTCTGAAGTTCCAGTCCCAAAAGCCCTGCTTTTATGCAAGAAACCCCCATTCATTCAGCCTAGCTGTCAATCAAACATGCTAAGTGGTGAGCCGGCCGGCTCACCACTTGGGCCAATCACACAAGAGTGCGACTTGAGTTGCCAAGGCAACTCAGTCCAGGGTGCCTAAACCCCCTCCGACACCCCCTGTGGTACCCAGACAGAGTGGCACCACTTTGGAGGGCTTCTGTGTAGAAGCCCGCCAAAAGTGGAACAAAGGGCTCGACCTTTGGTTTGGAGTTACAGAGGCGAACACAAATGCCATTTTAAAACCGAGTTTTGGCAGAAAATACCAACCAGTGAATTAATATTAAATAAATAAACCGGCAGTATGTTAGAAGCTATGTAAAAAAGTATTAGCCTCGAACAATGGGAAAATCCCATAGAGATATATTCGCGGTTGAATATAAAAAGTAGTATCCACTGCCACCAGCCAAAACTCGACGAGGGGGGACGGGACAGTGCCCCCTCGAATAACAGACCCAGGGGCAATCGAATTGCCCCTACCAGCACGTCCACAATATGATTGTTTGTACTGGTTCTGTTAGTAATTTGGGACTAGTAAAGCCAATGGTGTCTTTACATGTCCTGGGAGACAGTAGTCAGTCCCACGGTATGGAGTCTATGGTGGGGGGTCACTATGACACCCCGGTGTGACGGCATGGTGGGTGCTGTTTATCACATATACGAAAAACTCATGAGACCCTATGGAGTAAAGGAGCCCATAGCCTATAAAACACATTAACATTCAAAGGAACACCACAAATCATGTCCAAGATTGGGAGAAAAAGAGTCTCACTCTTGGCAGGAGAAAAAAACAAACTCCAGAAATCCAGCAAAGCTGCTGGGGGACTCACTAGGTTAGGAAATTCAGCCTAAACAGAGAATTCTCCCTAACGACAACCACAAGAATATTTTTAAGGTTGTACAGATAAGACGTTTCGACAGATGATGGATTTCGCTGCCTTCTTCAGGACCCCAAGGGAAGTTGGAGCTCTATGAGATGTAAGAAAACAGGTGAAAACTAAAAGCAAGTACATCACCCGTCATGTGTGCCATCACCTAGATACTAGGAACCTCCATTGTAAAGGAGAGCATATTACATCTGAAGGAAACCGAAGTAGGCTAAAGAGAAAAAACAAATAAGTCTTGTGTGGCATAAGGTGAGACCCCCATACACACATTCAGCACCCAGTGGGCCAGTGTCCATTAAGTCAGTAGCCACAAATTGAAGACTTACTGATCAATAAATATGTATATGGCATTCAAAGTGGATTCTACATCAAGGATGAACGACTTGTATCCATGGATGTATCACAAACCGTCACCACGTTGATGGTATTGAGGCTCAAATTCAGCTAATATCAAGAAAATACATGTATGAAAATTCAGTAGAGCTCCTATTCATTTGTCTAGCCTGATGGCTAAGTAAGTCCTACTTACCCCCACTGCCAATGTGCAGCGAGATGCTGCAAACGGCTTATCTATACGATTGAGCCAGGTTCAAACCACAGATATCACGTGCAGTTTTGCGTGGCTGCGAGTAATTATCCCGACAATGAGCACATATAGTAGGGGTAAGAAGATAAGAATGCCCGTTAGTAAGCAGCACACCTAGATGTTATACAGTGGCAAATTTCATTCAAATGCTCACCCTTAAGATTGTTTCCTAATGGTCTGTACGGGGGAAAAACACAAATCCTCTCCCCCGACACTTTTGTCTATAAATCAATAAATGGCTCCTTGCAGATAACGCACTAAAGCAAAAAAACACAACACACATTGTCTGGTATTAACACGGATCATTACAGCCAATTGTTCAACTATGATCACGTGAAAAATGCAGCAAAGGAACATGTACCCTGCTTGCTGCTCCCGGATGGTGTCTACTGCCAATTCCAGCTGGTTGCATACTAAACAGAGACAGATATTCAAGCCTGTACTTATATTGCGACCCAGCCTCGGTCATCTGCTCGCCCACTATTGAATGCACATATTATCTGTGACTGCTAAGCCTGTGTGCCGGAGGTAATACAGCTTCAGACCATTGCTCCATTGGAACACAGTGTGGATCACTTAAATCGACAAAGGAAAGCTTTGAGCGGCGTAATAGTAACGCTGTGCCCTTACCGTGTCTGAAGCGCAAATGTAGATCTCAAAAGTCCCTCCCCCAGTTACTTTGAGGAACTCCCAGCTTTTGAAAAGAAACATTCAAATCACATCAATGTGGTCTTGTGGATGATTGACTGTGCCCAGCTGAGATGTCATGACCCAGATAATGAACTAAGGGTTGACACAATTGCAACGTTTCTTTAGAGGCCTTATGAGCAAGAGCTGCCAAATGATCGAGTGAGTCCTGTTCGTGAGCCTTTAATGAGGGAGGCGCCAATAAGTCATCAGCATATTTTACCAAAACGGAGCCCCCCTTTGATCACCAGTGAGTCAAGATCTCTTCAGAATTCGGGAAAAGCAAATTGGGCTTTCGACATGACTGTGGTAATCTCATTAAACATATGTCACGTTGTGAAAAAGAATGCAGCAAGGTCATACTTTTTGACACCATTGAATAGTCACGCTAATACATCCAAGATGACGGATTCATGAAATAGCGTTGGAGTCACTAGGTCTAGACGCAAATAAAATATATAACACATAATTATATGAACTTAAATATATGCCATAAAAACAACAGATTCGCCCGGCATATATTAAGAGCAATGGAAACAAATTGAACAACATAGCCAGTTGGTAGACGGTCTGTCTGCCATTCTTTTCCAACTTGCATTTTTCATTAGTACATTGAAGATGGCGGATTACCGGGAAAAAGGGGGACGTCATTATGCGCAAAATAAAGACGTTGATCATCACCTGATCGCCTCCAATTTGAAAAAGGAAAGCAAAACAAGTCGGACTGATTTTGAAACAAGGACGCTCGCCTTTCATTAAAGAGGGTCCTGAGAGCTCAAAATGATAACTATGGTCCATTAGCAGATAAAAACACGAAGCGAGTGGAGCTGTGCTTGCATGCCAGGAACGTGAAATCCCTGAAAGACAAAATATCAACAAAGAAAACTACCAACTGATACAAACACAGGCGGACCTTGTACTCAGCTTCTTTTTCTGATAACAAGGTAAAAATGTATCCATTAAAATTCTAATACCGCCAATAACAAGTAAAACAAAGCTTAGATTCTAAAAAATTGTTTTGTACTTCTGTCGTACAAACATAGGAATTCACAAAGAATAAGACAAACTAATATGCCAAAATATTGAAGACATGAATGAAATAAAAGTGTGTAATTAAACTCGCTTATCGGCCCACTGCGCAGATATTGTGCCTAGAAAGTGCGCCCCGCACCCCACGCAAGAAATATAAGATTAGTGACAGATCTACCACATATTAGACAGGGATTGCTATATTTTCTTTAATTTGTTTTTAGTAACCAATAGTATATTTGGTTTTTTACAGTTGCTTTCGCTCCAAAATAAGACGGCTGTGACACAACAGTCTATTGTCACATGAATGAGTGTACAAGAAAAGAAAACGTCCTAAAGATGGGCCCATAAAGTCACGTGATTAGAGGTTATCTGAACACGTTTTTGTTGCTAAGTGGACCTAGAAACACCAATAAGTGTTGACACATAAAAGGCCAAAATTTCATCCATGTTTGGATGTAGGCTAGGGGCTGATAACACAATATACACCCCGCACTACCCAATACTAACTTCACCATCATCCCCAAAAATCTAAAGAAGGGTGTTTTCGATGAAATATATGTTGTTTCAATTTACTTTTCTTTGGTACACAATAGTGAATGTATTTTATTGTGTTTTTTATTATGAATTGTGTTTTTTGTACAAAATAAGAATTAAAATATGTATTTGATCATGGCATAAGGCGTAGTTAAAACTCCTTTTCCTTGTTTCTATATATGGTATGAGAATGATTACACCTTTTTAGGTGCTAGCGAGGTCCAAATAATTACTACATGAGCTTCCCCGATCTAATCAAAAGCTTCAGGGACAAAACAAAAGAATACTTTACGATCAACGAACCATCGGTTGAGAGCCCGGTGTCACTGTGGAAAGGCTATAAAACAGTGATATGGGAGGAGGCCATATCCCTACTTGAGGTCCGACACAAGACTTAGAGGAAATGGAGGTAGGGAGGCTAGAAGAGGAATTCCTCAGCACGGGATCCAATGATACACATCGATTCTTGCTCAAGGTCAAAGAGGAATACCGTAAAGTATCCCGTGATAATGCACGGCAGGCCCATTGAAACAAGCAATGTAGAATCTACAAAATGGGGAATAAAACCAGGATACTGCTGGCGTGGCTAGAAAGGCGCAATGAGGAATCTCTATGTGAGGGAGCTGAAAGACTGGAAAGGGGGAACAGTTTCGGAGGACAAGGCTATAGCCGGGGCCTTTGTTGATTACTTGGAATTACTCAATAGGGCGCCCAAAGCCCAGATCCCTCTGGTGACCCGGATATTCTTAGTAATATCATGCTGCCCCATATATCTGTCCAAGAGAGGCTCCATCTGGAGTTGGATATCAAGGAGGATAAGATAGCTGAAGCAATTTCAAACCTTCATTCCGGAAAGTCTCCTGGTCCTAATGGAATCGCAGTGTCATTATGGAAAAAGTTAAACAACCTTGTCGCAAAACCCATGCTCAATCAATTTTGTAGCAGCAGGGATAACGGAGCGTTGCTCTTGGAACTACGTCGCACCACGCTAGTCATTCCTAAGAAAAATAAACTTGTGACGAATGCTCCTCCTACAGACCCATCTCACTTATTAACGGGGAAACTAAAATCCTGGCAAAAATTTCGCCCAATTGACTACTGAAGGTCATTCCTTCACTGATGCACCCCGACCAATGCAGGTTTTTACCAGACAAGTCAACCCGAATGAATATCAGGCGCTTACACGTGGCAATAGAACGCACCGCCATCATATTCCACTTTCGATCCTCTCTATTGACTTCAAGAAAGCATTTGGTTCGGTGTTGTGGGTCTTTCTTTGTAAAGTAATGGCAAAGATGGATTTCGGCAACAGATACCTGCAATGGATCAAAATGATCTACGAAACACCAGTGGCAGACATCAGGATGAACAGGACGTTTTCTAGGTTATTCTCCCTAGAATGTGAGACTAGAAAAGGATTTCCTGTTTCTCCCCTCTTGTTCACTTTGGCCATTGAACCTCTGTTGATACGGCTCAGACCCTACATGGACTGGGTTCTTGTGGCCAACCAGACACAAGGACAACATGGCACTGTATTGATTGATTGATATTTTATTTCTATCGCGCTCGTACACAAGTGTTTCAGAGCGCGACAAGGCAAGGGAGGGGAACAGGGGAGAACAAAACAGCGATCTTACTAGGCCCAGTGACATTGAGAACGCGCAAGTGCATGGGAGAGGGGGGAGGGGAAAAGTGCGAAGCAGAGAAGAAACAGATAAATAACAATAAATAATAAAGGCAACAAACAGTGGTAATGCAGCCAGCAATTTGCAAGTGCTAGGTTTAAGGCAGCAGACAGGGTAGGTCTGATAAGTGCAGGAAGAAAAAGGGGGGGCTGTATGGGTACAGATACAGACCCCAGTGCAAGGGGTGGCCCGGAGGCAGTGCGGGGGGGTGGCAGGATGAGCAGGTACCTGGGCCCAAAGGACAGAGTGTGGCCAGGTGCGTGGTGCCAAGAGAGAACAGATGAGCAGGGGAGAGGGGGAGCGAAGGCAGAAGAAAAGAGGAAGGTCTTGAGGTGCTTTCGGAACCGGAGATGGTTCTCCTCAAGTTTTAGAGTGGCCAGGAGGCTGTTCCAGAGGGAGGCCCCAGCCGAAGACAGAGATCTACCCCCCAGTTCGTTTCTTAGAAAAACAACTGACCCTGAGGGAGTTAGAGGTAGAGGAGCGAAGAGCTCGAGAGGGGAGGTATTTGCAGAGGGATAGCTGAAGGTATTTTGGTCCCAGGCCCCAGAAAGCCTTGTGGACAATGCAGACCGTTTTGAATTTAATCCTTGCATCCACTGGGAGCCAGTGAAGAGATTTCAGAGCTGGAGAGATACGATCCCAGGGCTTGAGGCCAAGGACAAGTCTCTCAGTCCTGTTCTGGATTAGTTGCAGAGGGCGGAGAGTAGAGGCAAGTAGATTTAGAAAGAGGCTGTTTGACCTTTTACTATTCCTTGGATATTCAGAGGAATCCGGTCCAACAGTAACACAAATATTCCAAGGGTATGGTGCATTGAGTGGCCTCAAGGTAAACTGGGATAAATCAACCGTGCTTCCCATACAGGGCGGTGATCTAGCAAGCCCTTCAGGACTGTGCTTACCAAAAAGCACAGGAAGAGCTCAAAAACCTGTGCATTTAGGTGTGAATGGACCGGACAAACTTTATTGGGCATAATCTTCAACCTATTGAGAACTGCTTCATCTTGGACGTCAAACACTGGGAATCTCTCCCAATTACACTATTAGGAAGGGCTGCATTATTTAATGCTACATAGATACAGATACGTTCTACAGAACACCACCTGTGCGATACCCAAGATCGAATTTGACAGGGTGTATCCAGTCCTCTGCCACCCCCTCTGGGACGGATCCCAACCCTTTATCTCTCAAGCGACTGTACAACAGTCCATATTGGAGGGGAGTATTGGACTGCCAAATAATAAAAAATACTGTTGGGTGAGCCAACTAGTAACAGCCAAAAAATCGTTAGATGGAGATTCGCAGTTGCCCCATATACTGAGTGAATGAGCATGGATGAAAGGGGTCTCACCACTTAGTCTTGTATGGTGGAGGGGGTATATGTCACGATATGTATGGACTGGCACAACAAGCTAACACTTTTGCAACCATTATGGCTTAAAAAGGCACTATCCGAAATCCGCAAGATAGGGATGTTTAAAACGTGGACCTGCAATAATATTCTGGTGTTTGGGTATGTGGTGAGAGCCTGGGAACTACTCACATTTCAGAATCTTCAAAAGTAAATATGGTTTACTCGAACTGAACTGTTTCACTACATTCAATTCACTCGCGCCTTGAAACAGCATGCACAGAACTTCCAGGACATGCCATCACACTCACCCCTGGAGATGAATGTACTTCCTGAAAAGATGACTACGAAAGCCACCTCCTATCAGCCCATAACTTATTTTACATCTCAATAATTGTCCAACCAAATGGGAGGACGCCACAGAAGCTTCGGAGTCGACAGACAAAGGCTGACTCATAACCTAATGGGCAAAGAATCATGCCTACCGGATCCTTCCAGCTGGGCGATCCCGGGCAGGGTATGGGGGACAGCCTGAACTAACAGTTACCCTGAAAATGGTTGCAATGTTTCTCCCACTTTCATTTGATGTGGTGTTCAGGCAACAGGTGCCTCTGGTTCGGGAGGGGGGGAGTACAGGGTGGGGCTATATGGAGGTTTTTGTTGTAGTTGTTTGGTTTGCTGCCTAGCTTGGGACGTCCAGAGTGGTGGGGCGGGGCATGGATCATGGGATACTTGGGGAAGCAGGGGTGGGGGGGCAGGTAGGAGGGTGCTGGCTGGAGACACATGGCACAGGACTGGGTGATCTCTGTTTTGACGTGGAGTGTCGATGGGTTTTCACCGGCCCTAGTTCTCCTAACAGAAATGCACTTGGCCGGGATGGAATGTTCGTTTTTCAAGAGATCCAATTACACACTGGCCTTCCAGGCTGGTTTCTCGAGGGGGGCAAGGGGAATGCTAGTCCTCATACACAAGAGCGTATCATTCCAACTGCGGGATATTCGAGCGGACCCCAGGGGGAGATTTGTTGTAGTGATAGGCGAACTGTGGGGGATCATTTGGGGTATAGTGGCGATATACGGACCCCCTCAGCTCAAGCTCGATCTGCTGAATGATCTTCAATCAATAATAATCTTAGACCAAGCTGACAAGTGGGTAGTGGGGGCGGGGGGCTTCAACAAGGTTGTGGGTGTGGATAGGATGCAAATTGGTAATAGAAACTCGACTCGTCCTACCAGGCTACACTCTTTCGCTGATGCTGGTGGACGCGTGGAGGGGAGAATCAGGGTTCTCGTTCTTTTCCAATGCGCACACCTCAATATCACGGATAGATTACTTCTTTGTCCCTCACAGGATTTCTCATGACATTTCTGGCTAGAGGAATCTCAGACCACTCCCCACTTCTCATGGAGCTTAAAAGCGGGCAGACAAAACCCATGGAGCCATGGCGCCTTAACACATACTACTTATTATTATAATAGTTCTTTTATAACTTGATTAATACCAACAAGTGGTTTCTAAGCGCCGGATCGGGACACGTATTGCACTCAAAACTCTCCAGTGTTCGGTATGGAAAGGGGGCATTGGTCTGCCCTGCCTCCACAGCAACTACTGGGCGGCGCAACTGGGGGTAGTGAATGATTGGCTCCATAGCAACCCTAGGATTCCCCATATTGCAGTTGAATAAAGCAGAATGGGATGGAAATCATCCAAGCAAGTACTGTATGGCGATGGGAAGTGGACCACATATTTACCCATTGATGACAATACACATCCGATGGATACGGGCCAGCGGCCACCATGACATAGGTTGGGGAGGGAAACCAACTCTGGATCAGCCCCTCTGGAACAATAGGTATCTCCCAGAAATACTACAAATGGGCCATTTTACAAGAAGATTTAGTGAGGGATGGCTGACCCCTTCCATTTTGTGCATTGCAGGGCACCTTTGAGTTACCAAACATGGAACACTACATACACCTGCAACTAACGCATGCCATTGGTTCTCAGATACCTGGAAGGGGTTCCGAGGTCCCCCCCTGGAAGCCAATCCCTTCCCAGAGTGAATAGCGACCAAGGTCACCTCCACGCTGCACCATGTATTGATAGCGTTTGGAGTTGTCCCGACTTAAAGAAAGATGGGAGAGGGTTGTCAAACCATTGGAGCCAGAAGAATGAGTAGAAACACTTGTGTTCCCACGGGATATCAGAATAGCTGCCAGGCTCCGCTTAATCCAATATGTGATTTTGCACCAGGCATATTATTCTCAGGTGGCAATGGCACAGTGGGGGCTAGTGGGTAGTGAACAGTGGCATGTGCCTGAGGTGCAGGAGGGTAGAGGGCACCTTTTTCCACGTTATGGAGCTGTGAACTAATCCAGATTTTCTGGGGGAAGTGCATTCGTAGGCTATCTGTGGTGCTGGGGTCTCAGGTCAGAGTGAGGCCAAACTGGTGGTATTGGGGATATCGGGGGAATTGCGGTTTACCAGGTACAAGAAAATGTTCCTCTCTGTGATGCTGTGGTTGGCGAAGAGGCTTGTCATTGCAAATTTGGGGCTCAGCAGAAAGGCCAAGACTTAGCCACTGGTCCGCGGAGGTTGATTGATGTGCATCCTTAGAGAGGCACATTTACAATGCTACGAGATATCCCCAGCAATGTTGCAAGGTATGGGGAGGTTGAGTGGGGGAGAGATGATGGATAGTTATGATGCCTTCTTTGATCGCTGTTTTCCATCCGCCAGGCACAAGACTGAACTGTTAACTGACGAAGGCCCCTCCCTGTGTCACCATGATCTTATACTTGAATCCAGTGCGATACTCTTGACACCATGCAAGCAAGCTTTGACAATTATTTGTTTGTTGCGTTATTTGCTTCATTTGAAAACAATACAAAGTTTTCACAGATTGATATGTGCGCAAAATACGGTTCAGATTATGGAAAGCAAGGAGCTAGCAATGCCAGCGCTGTAAACAGTCGGAAGGCACTTTCTTTCATACTTTATGAGAATGGCCCCAGATTTGCAGATTCTGGCATTTGACTCTTGAAAGACTTGCAGTGGTGGTGGGAGGCGATATACAGAGAAACCCAATACTGTTAATACTGCGAATATGGTATGAAGCACTCTTCTTATCCACTGCAATGATGCTGGTGAAGCAGAATATTGCTATGCTATGGGAGAGGACTGAGACACCCACAGTAGGCAAATGGTTGTCCGATATGGATGTTTGCATGTTATTGGTGCCCCCAAAATTTGCTAAATATATTGGATAAATGGAAAGATGTGAGAGAGATGCATATTTTTGTTGATTAGCACCTCTAACTAGTTTGGGGGAGTACCCTTTAGTTCTATCCTTTTGTTTTGTTTGGTTTCGGTACGACGATTGCGCAAATGTACCATGGTTTGTATCTTATGAAAATACCAATAAAATCTATTATTAAAAAAAATATATGTATATTTCTGAGGCTTGTGGAATCTGCTCAGAGCACATGCTGTGCAAAGGCCGACATCTAGTGGAAGCTGCAGAGTATTAGTTGTTTTCAAAATTCGAAAAGGGACGTCGACAGGGCGTGCCAGTAATACTATCCCTAGTGACGTCCACTGTACCCATGGTTCTTCACACGTCGAGGTCCTTCAGATTGTTTTTTCCACCATTGTAGGCGGACGCTATTTCCCGGAGTTCTCCTTTTGGCTTATCGCCATTGATTTATACAAATTACTGATAGTTTTTCTTACTATCCTTTATATTCTTACTATCCTTTATAATCCGTATCACTGACTATCGAGATCATTAGACAGTGGTGAAGAAATCACTGTCGAAGACTCCCTTCGACAGATCCGTCTGGCCTTGGCAGGCCGCTTTGGGCTCGGCCCACACAGTAGGAAGAGTGGGGGGAGGACATTCAAGGATGTATGTGCCCCTTTTCTTGCACTACACTTGCCTAGCTGCCGTGTCATTCCGTTATGGATAGGAACTCTTTTAAATTTTGCCCAAAGTGCAACAAAAAGTTCCTGCGGGTCGACAAGCACCTTGTGTGCAACCTTTGTCTCCCTCTGGACCACGTCAAAGGGACCTGTCTAGCATGTAAACTCTTTAAACCCAAGACGTTGAAGGACCGCTTCATCAACCGCTGGGCCCACCACGCCATGCAGGTCGAGGCCAACATGGATGTGGAGGGGGACTTTCAGCGACGGCAGCAACGCCGCATTATCCGAAGGCGACACTCTGGTTTCCCAAGCGAAGGCCCCCGACCCCATCAGACAGGCCAGCAACCTTGTTACGGGGATGACACCCGATGGCAGAGGCGCTCTCACAAACCCTTCCATTAAACACACAACCCACGGCCAAGACTTGACACTTGTGTCGGACAAATGCCAATGCACGACGTCTAGGGACAGGTCCATAGAATCACTGTCCTCTGGGCACTCCAGATCGCCACATGACAGGCCCCGATTGTCGAAAGACAGTACAGATGTCGTGAGCAAAACCGTTCCCCAACGTCGCACGTCAGCAGATGAGACTTCGGATCAACCCGTAACCGAAATTCAAGCTTCTTCGTCGAAAACGGTAAAAAACCCTATTCAAGCGGGACTAGCCCATTTGGTAAAAAAGTACATGTCAGGGGGCCTAGTCAGAGGTAGGGAGTCTAAGAAGAAGTGTTCTAAGACCCCTCATCGGGAAAGGTCCCACGAGGAAAGGACCCACAGGCACATGATTCCTTATCTTCAACCCTAAAGAAGAAGGCCCAGCCTTCATCTCAGGTCCCATTCACTCCACAAGATCAGTGACTTCCTAGTGACCCTATGTCCATACCCAGCTCGCGCTCCAGAAGTAGCTGTTCGCTGGAGGACTTTGGGCGGCTATCCTGCACTACATCAGTCCGATTTTAACCTGGCGTCCTACTCAACCTAAATGGACTTTTCTTGGACTCCTATGGACATTTACATTGCCATATATAATTATATGTGCTACATATGAATTGTAGTAGCTATATTTACCTTTTATAAACTTTTTAGGAAAATTAGCTCCGCCCCCTTTTGGCAGGCTATTTCAACGGGACCCTGCGTGCTCCTGCACGCGCGCTCCAGAAGTAGCTTGAAGTAGCTGTTCGCTGTTCGCAGCGGAACAGCAGTGACAGCGCTGTTTTAAAAAGTTTTACTTGCCGTCATTAATTGTGACCATCTAGTGGCCTCGTTGAGCCTAATGGACATGCTGGAACCTTTAATCTGTGGATAGATTGTCACAACAGCTCTTGGTTTCACGCCTAATCACACTAAAACAGTGAGTATCTTTTCCACAATACGAGCCCAAGAATTGTGTTAGTGAAGCTCTGACGCTCTATTAGTTTGTTGCAGTATACTATACCGTTGTCCTAGCACTCTACACTGACACCTTTGTCATTTTTGTCACGTCCGTGTATTGTGATCTGTGAAATTGAGTTTTGGCTCGCCCATTTGCACGTAGTGACTAATATTGCATTCATATAACAGAATTGATTTCCTTTGACCACTATATCTAATACACTCCCCCACTCAATTACAACGTCATGGCTGGTCATGCACGTGAAATTGAAATGCATAGAACTCTGAGAAACAGATGTATATGCATTCCAAAGGTAATATCGCGTGTCCCTGCCCAAGGAAATCACATAACGGCATATTTTCCCAAAAAGGCCCTTTCCCTGAATCAGGAATCTTTAACTAAAGACATTTTACCACCTGTGGTAAATGAGCAGCGCCTTGAATCAACTGATGATCTTGTCACCGAACTCTCCAGTGAGTTGGGTTGTTTTAGCTCCAAGCTATTGAATGATATACTGGGTGGCTCAATAGTCCCTAACCATGTCTCTGAATTGTTAGAAAATGCTGACCTTCAGCTGTGTACCGATCAGAAGTCTCTACTTAATTTGCCTATTGATCCTGCAAAGATCTCTCCCAATGCCGCTCAAGACTCACAGATTGCGGTACCCCCTCCAATGTCTCACGCCCCGTCTATTCCGTGTACTATTGACCTATTGAATTCCAAACTTGAAGAAATGGAGTTGGAATACCTAGGCCAAGATCTTGATTTGTCCATTGGTGAGCCTATGGCTACTCCCTTATATTTCACTCCCCCATCAAAACCTATAAGTTTGCCGGTTCAAAAAGATCACTTTCTAGCTGACCCCCTCATACCTACATCAAACAACCTATATCTTGTGGATCCAACTTTGAACACTTTACCATTATTCAAATTTAAATCCACCGGCAAGTCTTCTGACCTTGTGTATGCACTTACTGAAAGTGTGGTCACTGACTGCAGCCCTAAGTTGGATGATGGTGAGAACAATATGAGCATGGCTTCAGATGAGAAATTTGAGTCCTTAGAACTCCTGCTCTCTAGTTTATTAGCAAAATGCACTCTATTGGAATCTAAAATTGATATCAAATCTTTGCTAATTCATTCGAGTTTTAGAAGGAAATGTGGCTCTCAATGTACAGTACAACCTATTCCTGCACCGCATATTCCTCCCCCCATCACGACCCAAAATAAGACCTGTGTGGCCTTACGAAGTGACCCTCTGCCAAAGGGCAAACATCGGAAAAAAAACCTACTTTTCAGGCTTTTATGTATCAGAATCAATCCACAAAAAGAATACGGAAACCAATGGTACTCAAGGGTGTCCACCTCCCAAATTGACTCCGGTGAACACTCCCAGTATGACCATTCATGTGGACCCTATTGTTACCATAATTAATCCCTCTCAGCCTAAAATACTATTACCTAAGCCTAGTAAGGGCCCTATAGTAGTTTCTGCAATCTCAAAAGTCAAGAAAATACGAACTAAAAAATTGGCATTACCAACAGCCGCCGGCCTTCCTGAAGAAAGACAATCGACATTATCTAAAGAATGGATCGTACTGAAATGAAAGACACCCAATGTACTATTCCAAACTCAGGCCCACGTATTGCAGCACACCAGTCTTACATGGCAGCTCTACAACTGACCCAAATTGCTGCTGTCCAATCACGAGATCCTGTAAACAGTGCAGCAATACTAAAGTTATTTCATGAGTTAGTCCCGTTACAAGTAATAACATCTAATGACATCTATTTAGTGGATCTAATCGAGCTGAATAATCACTACACATCGAATGTGGGTTTTAAAAAAGATGCCACGCTCACCTATGTCCTTGGTTTTGAAGAGAACCTCCTCAAACTTGGATACATTGCTCAATACGTCGAGATCCCGACTAACAAATGACCTATTGATGTATCTTGTAATAGAGCACCCCAAATGGCCAAGAAATATGGCTCCGCGTCCGGTAATGCACCAATTGACCCATCATCTGGAGGCGCAATCGTGACTCATAAATCTGTATCTGCGCATCTATCTGCCAAAGGCCCTTTGCCATCTGAAGATATCCCTGAAGGATATTGGCACTGGTTGCCTCTTTCCTTCAAAGAGCATTTTTTGGGGACACGGCAATGACCCATGCATCCTCAATATCTCTACTCATGGAATACCTGGGGACATTCCTACATGTTCGATGTTGATGGTCTATTAAGCAACATTGATATTTTTCATATAGTTGCACTCCAAGAAACTTGGATCACTGCTGAGATTCAAATAGACAACCGCTCAACACTACATGAAGCGCCAACCAAAGGCCTGGTAGGTCGTCCAAAGGGTGGGTTACTAATATCTGTACAGAGCCCATGGAAAATAGAGAAACTATCACAATCGTCTCCTAATGTATGAACAGCCAAGATTACGAATGCAGTCATTAGCATTATTATAATTGATGTATATGATCCGCCTTAAATGTGGTTAATCTAAAAAAACATAAAGGGGGTTGATGTGGATCTAAAACAATACTCCCATCACTTTCCAATCTGGCGCCTTGGTGATTTCAATGCCAAAATAGGTGCGACTGCTTCAGTAGTTCAAATAACCGAAGATCTCCTGAAATCCGATTCCATTAAACAAGCATCTAATACTCAAGGAAAAAAGTGGCACAGACTCTTAAAATCTCATAACATGATTTGCTTGAATGGCTCTACTATGAACGACCCTCATATGGCTCCCATGCAAATTGAAGGCTTATCTGCTGTCACCATTGACTATATCATCTCGAATCACCTTGGTATGCATTTCATTAGAGATATGGGAGTTGGGTGCCGTGATGAGTGATCACTTGCCTTTGTGTCTTCTTATTGAGACAATGCAGGAAAATCTCACTTTGCCATCTTATGACAAAAATGGTCAGATATTGTTAAATGAAGGACAGAACCGTATTGTTAAAAAAACGACACAACATAGAACAAGCAAATACAATGGCCTGGGAATTGTTACCCGCCTTCAGCCAATCGAACTTTGAGAGGCCGAACTCTTGTGACCAACTAATTAAGAATTTTTCATCCACCATGGCCAAGATTCAAAGCTCTATTATTGAGCAACGGTCATACAAATCTGTTTTGGAGAGAGTCAATATCATGCGTCCAGTCTGTAAAAATAACGACAAAATTATCCAACTTGAAAAAAGGAAGTTACGTCATAACATTAAAAATTTAGTACACTCCAATAATGGAGCGACACAGGTGCTTTCAATCACAGCACAAATTCGTGATTTAAAAAAAATCCCATAAGAGATGGTTAAAATCTCATAAAAAAGATCTCGAGCTAAAAATCTGGCAAAAGATAGCCAGACTATCCCTGCAAGGTGATGGCAATGCAATATGGCACTTGATAGCAAAAAATAAAAAAGGAGATCTAACAATAAATTGCATCAACGATGAGTCATGGGCAGATCACATAGCTACCACAGTTGGCAGTGACGAATCCATTGCATTGGCTTTGCCGATCCCAGATACACCGTGGGAATGCAAAGCCTCAATCCTTGATATCATAGCCATCATCGAAAACTTAAAATCATCTCGTGCTGCTGGCCCTGATGGCATATCAAATTTGGTCATAAAAGGTGATGCACCTCTGTGGGGCGCTACCCTGCATATACTATTTTGTCATATTGGCTTACATGGAACTTTACCACCGTCCTGGAAAGCTAGTAACATCTTCACCGTTCATAGGAAGGGGGCCTGGGATGTTCCATCAAATGTCCATATGCTGGCTATGTTAGACTCTACGTCAAAAATCTTCACTAAAGTCCTACTTTATGAATTGAACTCATGGATTGATACCAATAAGATTCTTCCTCCCAATCAGATTGGCTTAAGTCCTAAATCTAGCACATTACACAATCTTCTCATCTTAAGCTCATCGATTGAACATTTGTGGGTGCGGCGGAACTTAGATGTTTACTGCGCGTTCATCGTTTTTTTTCCGCCGCTTTCGACACCGTATGTAGGAAACAGTTATGGCGCAAACTAGCTGAATGGGGGATCCCTCCTGGTTTGCTCCGAATGCTTATGCTTCTCCATGCAGACACATTAGTTAGTGTCTGTCTCAATGCATTGGGTAAACTATCTAAATCGATGACTACCAAACGTGGTGTCAAGCAGGGATGTATAATAGCCGCCACACTCTTCAATCTCTATCTGGCTGACATGATTGCTTCTTTTAACATCCATGCTGCCAACCCTATTAAGATCAAGAGTGTGGCCTTGGGTTGGCTCGCTTACGCCGACAACCACTTACTTCTTGACTATACGCCAGCTGGTTTACAACTGATACTGAATGCACTAGCCACATATGCGTCCAAAAATGGCCTCACGATAAACAACACCAAAAGCAAAATCATGGTTTTCACACACTGAGGCCGAGGCGTCTACAATGGTCCTTATCCAATGCACCTCTACAGCAAGTCTCATCCTACAAATACTTGGGTGTAATCGCCAATGAGAAGCTTAAATGGGACCTCCATTAGTCAGAGGTAAAATTGAAATGTGAGACCTCAGTGAATGTGTTAAGTGTATTTATTGGTCGCAACAATGGTTATAGTGCATCTGCCGTACTATCTATATACAATTTGAAGATCATAACAATGCTGTCTTATGCAATAGCCATCTGGGGCCATAAATTTAAAAAAGTTCTCATTTGATTTGAAGCTAAATTATTAAGGCGATTATTTCGACTCCCAAAATGAATAAGTATAGAATATCTGTACCTTGAGTTCAATATAAAGGGCATCTGTAATGTATACATAATCCAATGTGTAATGTTCTACCAACGTTTGATCACTGTGCCAACTGATACGATTATTGTCCCATATACACATGCTTTCTTAAATCTGGAGGATACCACTCCGATAGGTATATTCAGCATTTTGAAGCATACTCACAGTAAATGGTTGTACAAAAGCAGTATCCCATATGTGTCTGGTGACATCAAATATTGGCTCAAGAAGAAAATAAATGAGTCCGGCTTTCTACAGATTTTGCTCCACCTTGAAAGCCTAATGTCTGCCACTGAATACTGTCAACAGAGATGGCATCGTAAATCTATGCCGAAATAAATTTCGGCGTATCCTAGCCAAAAGGTTTTTCGCACGTACCTTCTGCTTAAATTTAACGTATCAGTTGCGCTATCACCAAAAAGTTGGATGAACAATATAGCATACGATCATAAATATTGTCGACTATGTGGTAACTTCATTGAAGAAACATTATTCCACCTATTCATTGAATGTGAAAGTCTTAATTGTCTACACATGAAATATTTTAAGTCATACAATAATGCTGATAAGTTGACAGACATCCCTGTATTATGGCAAGAATTTTTACAAGGCGATGATATTAATCTAATATACTTCATTGTCGGATTCTACATGCATCTTGTACAGATTTTTAAATATTTTTTATAATGGTATTGCGTTAATTGTGCCAATCTTTTAAAAGTTTAAATGTGTATATTATGTTTTAACCTGTTTATCCTCAATATCGATTGAATTTTAAACTGTGTTATATGAAATGTTATACAAACCTTGTGCTATAAGTATACCAATAAATAAATCTTAGCCATACCCAGCTCTACCCAATGGTCATGTGAGGATATTGATAGGGCCATGAGGAAGATGACCTTCATGGCAAACTTTTATGAAAAAGACCCTAATTGTTTCACCAGTTTCCAGTCCACCCCTCCCACAACAGCGGCCTCTGGTACTCAGAACCCCTTTCTAAAAAGTCTCGCCCGATACCATAGTGCAAGACCCCCCAGTCATTGACCTATATGACCCGGACACTGACAATGAGGACTTCTATGCATATCAAGAGGCAGCAGACCCTTGCTATGGAGATGATGATGAGGTTGACCCAGATCCAGACATCTTTAACATGGATTCTCCCGTCAATCAGTAGCCTTCTGTGACGGATTCACCCATTGATAAAAAGCCACTATTAAATAACCTGCTTGTCAGGGCGGCTGAACATTTCCAGATAGCAACGCAGGAAACTCAGGAGGACAAAGATTTTGTTGACAATATTTTGGGGGATAAGAAGGCTGTCCCTATGTTCGTCCCCCCTCCTGTGGTCTGTTCAGCGGAAGATGCAACCCTCGCTGGAAACACCTAATAATACACAGGCGGTTAACCCGTGCATAGAAAAGCTTTCCAGACCTGCCCCATCAGACCCCCTATGCATCAGGGGACAACTCAAGCCTGATTCTCTTGTTGTTACAACTACCAGGAAGAGAGCTGGTACACCCCTAGCCTCCTCTGAGGCACCTCTGGACAAGAAGAGTAAGAGGCTGTGTACGATGGGGAGGAAAGTGTCCTCTTCCGCTGCCTTTCAGGCCAGAATAGCAAATAACTCCACCCTTTTAGCTAGTTATAACTGCCATAAATGGGATGAGGTCTCTGCTTTGCTATCATCAGCCCCTGAACCCCTCAAGACACAGTTGGCCCTTGCGGCTTCGGAAAGGCAGGGCAGTTTCAAGCTGCTTGTTAAAGAGTAATCTTGATGCAGCAGACAACGCCGGCAGAATCGTAGCAGAGGCAACTATTAAGCATCACGCTTGGTTACGCCATTCCTGCTTCAAACAGGAGACGCAAGCCACTCTGCTCAATATGCCCATTGAGCCCAAAGAAGAATATGATACATTGAAGTCATTGGGCCAACTGACCAATAAACCCACTGGCCAGAGGGGTAATAGTCATTTTTGTCACTCACGCAGACAAAATTCCCCAGAGGGGTTCAAGCTATAACCAAAATCATGGATCATCCTGGGGGAATAATCAAGGCCAGGCCTCTCAGATTGACCAGAGAGGCGGTCGCAGAAGTGGCTCTTCCTCTAGTGGTACCCGACCTATGAAAAGTGACTGCCTGCTTCAGGTGTCCTCCCATGCCTCTCCAGAAGGAGTGTGCATTTCCAACTTGACCCAAGCATGGGAGGGAATCACCTCAGACAGATGGATGCTGTCCACTGTAGCGGGCAGATATTGTATAGAGCTCCTGGAGCGACCCCCCCCCCCCCCGGAACCATCCCCCACGCCAGAAAACCCACTCCAAAGAAGACCAGCGCATCCTCCTCAGGGAAATCGCCACGCTGCGCCAAAAGGACGCCATAGAAATTTGTCTCGGCCAACCGGGTAAACAAGGGTATTTATTCAGTCTACTTCCTTGTGCCAAAGAAAGATCTAACAATGTGCCCGGTATTAGATTTACGCCCTGCAAACAAATATCTCAAGCCACAAAAGTTCTGCATGACTACGCTACAAGAGGTAACCCCTCTGTTATAAAGGGGGAACTACATGGCAGCACTGGATATGAAAGATACCTATTTATATATTTCAATGTTCCCAGCGCACAGAAGATTCTTGCATTTCAAGATAGCGAACCAGCACTACCAATTCAAAGTGCTGCCCTTCGGAATATCACCTGCTCAAAGGGTATTCACGAAGGTACTGGCGGTGGTGTCAGCACACCTGCGCAGGGAGGCCATACCAGTGTACCCTTATCTGGATGACTGATTACAGGGGAGACTCCCCTAATTTGCAGGCAAAACATTCAAAGAACTATCAACCTTCTCTTTCAAGTGGGCTTCCCCATCAACAGGAAAAAATCAAGCCTAGTGCCGAGCACAACCAAACAGTTCCTAGGAGCTGTTATAAACTCAGAAGAGGGGTTGGTCTTTCCATCAGAGGAAAGAGTCCAAAACATGTTTCAGCAAATACTGCATTATCAAGCTGGTTGCCAGATAAGCGTACGTAAACTATGCATTTGCTGGCATGATGGCATCTTTTCCTGGTACCACACGTGTGCCTGCGCATGCGACCCATGCAGGAGTGGTTGGCGAAACAGTGGTCTCAGGCAGCGTATTTTGCCTTTTTACGCTTGCAATTATGGCTAATACGGATGATTTCATTTACAACTGCGTACCATGTACGCTTTATTTATTCATTAAAAAAACATACTTTCCACCACTAGATGGCACTGTAGTGTTTCTTTTCTCATCAGCAGCATAGCAAGAGAGCAACACAATAAAGCATGCACCCTTACCTACCCTAAGCAATGTCTATTGCGTTGTGTGTAACCCTTCGTCTCTGACTAATTTACGCTTTTTTTTCCTGTCCCCTTCATATTTGGCTTCCTATACCCCCAACCCCCACAACCTTGCAACCATTGAAGTTATTAGCGCCTCCGAAATGTTGTTGCTCTATTTCACTTTCATTCAAAAGACTTCACTCTGGGCAACGTCCACATGCTGGCACTGCCCATCCATTCCCACCCAATGTTTATCACAGAGACAAACTGGAAATGTACTTGAAAGTAATAGTTGACATTTCCTAAATTTGCGGCTTGACTTGAAAATCAAACTTTGTAGACTTCTTAGAATACGTTTACTATCGTTTGTTTGTGTTAGATGGCTACGGACCTCAAATGGATTTTATGATTTGGTGGTAGTGTGACAACATTTTCAAGATATAAAACCCAGGACAAGCCACCAACATAAAAGTAGCACTGCAATTTGACAGTGGCTGTCATGAAAATAAATTTAGCAGTTGGGTGAGGAATACAACACATTCCCCTGGATGTAAACTGTGCTGATTTGTAGTGACTGTAAGCATGTTAAAAACAAAAGAACTTTTGCTTTGATTGCTATAAAACCAATTCTCAAGCAGCCTCTGTGGCACAATCAGTTAATTCATGTGACAGGTGTTCGAGCTCACCATGGGACATAAGAGACGTAGTTTAAGAGTTCATTTGAATGTAAAACTACCAAGCTATTCTAATGTTCATTTAATTTTGAACTGTTATGTGGACTTGTTGGTAAATGAGCATTGTGCATCGAGATGTGAAGGTTTACTCTTACAGCAGTGACAGCTCGGATTCTGCCAATGGTCACCCCCACCAAAACCAGTATAGGGCTTTTAAACAATAATGAAAACGAGCTTGTGTGGCAGATGGCCCAATTCCGGGATGTCTGGTCACCCTACTTGGGGGTGGTCACACCACAGCTGTAATCCTGTTGTTTCATAACCCCCTTAGGAGTATCTAGGTACTGCAGAGTGCTGTTCGGTTTAGCCTCTGCTTCTATAGTGTCCCAGCAAGTGATCGAAAATGTCTTGAGCTGTGAAGAAGGAATTGAGTGTTTCAAGACCACATACTGACCTGCCAAAGTACTAGATCAGAGCATGATGTTGCTAAACAAAGAATTTAAAGGATGCAAGAGTGACAGTGAAACGTGAGAAATATCAGATACAGATTGACATGGTTACTTATTTTGGTCACACAAACTAACGACAGAATACACATGCTGACCAAGACGGAAGCTCTAGGATGCCTCATCAACAGCACACTGACCCGGAACCATTCCAAGCTCCAACAGACCACTGTCACAATAGATAACAAGAGAATAGATGGTACAAACCTCAGTTCCACACCCGAAGGAAAGGTTCAGACATACCCATCACTCCATACAATACTCACTAGGATACAGGTGGATCCATGCCGCCCCATCACACAACACAGCAAGACGGCCTATAAGGAATCGCCAACAACCCCACCCACAGCGATACAGCTCAAACGGAAGTATCAGAATCCGGATACAGACCCCACTAACCCAACCTTCAAATCTCTGCATACTCAACCCACATAAAACTCACACAACCATTTCTCTCCCAGAAATCTGCACGCACTTTACCACACTGCAACAACACCACATAAACAGCAACTACAGCACACGAGGTCTCGCCCGATCCGATACTTGCACCAAAGCTCAGCACTCTGTGTATACCGAGCTGTAGCCGCCAACAGCACACCACCACCTCTCCCACTCTCCTACTCCCCCCCCCTCCACCCGACTAAACCTACCCGCCCTCCTTCCTGTTTACAGATCCGCCAGAGCGCCTGGGGACCAATTCTGTTGGTGACATTGCGCTATATAAGTACCTTTAACATAACCTAACATACATAACAACACGCTGGAGGTTTGTGACGAATCTCCAAACCTAAGTGAGTTTATGGCAGAACTTATTTTTTTGTGTGTTTTTAAAGTGCTAAAATAAAGTGGGTTAATCAGGATGTTTTGCCTTTTGCATCTTATAGTTTTCCATTCAGAATGTGGAAAATAAAGGTACAGTGAGATTATTTTGTCACAAAATTCTGCTATAAGGATTTACATGTTGTCATGATGCTTTACTATGCAATTCGTTTATTTTGGAAGTAAACTCTATAGGACAGTATTATTGTAGGTCTTGACACCCAAAACTTAAATTAAAACACGTAAGAAGGTGGCCGTGCCCAATTTTTTTTTTTTAATTATAATAATAATATTTATTGTGATTTAGTTTACGTTGAAACTTTACACATAGATACAACATTAAAAAAGAGAAAAAATAAAATAAAAATTGGAAATAAAATAAATAAAAGAAGAAAATAAAAAATTAGCATATAAAACAGGACACATATCATATAAATATAAATCCATGTCTCTGAGGGTAAAATGAAAAATACATAGTATTCCCTAAACAAACAATAATATCACCATGATCTCAATTGAGGTCTCAATAGCCTCAGTTTGGTGGTTTATCGCCTGCCATATAGTGCCTTCAGAATGACAACTACTCCTCAGGGCAAACATCCCAAGCTTTACTTAGCAGAACTTGATGGCGTTATGTGCTATTTTGAGAGCCCTATATGAGTGCAGTCGCATGGGATATGGTGGGTTGACCTAGGTTCCAGCAGTTCTATTTCAACTACTCGTCTTTGTAGGTTCTTATATAGTTCCGTTGAGATTTATTTCCACCTTCAACCAGATATTATATAATGCCATCAGTAACCTCATACTGTTGGAATTAATACAATGATACCAAAATAGTTCCTCTTTAATATATTCATTACAATGCACAATTTGCCCAAGCAAAGATTTATAACACTTGACATTTTGCGACATTCTGTCATTAAATGTTTGGCAGTCTCTGGCTGTTCCCGTTCCTTACATAGACGACATAACCGTAATTCTGCTGCAATCTTGTCCCTTCTACCAGTGACCATTAGTGAAGGAAGTTGTTCGAGCCTTAATAATAAAATAAAGCATCTAGGTCTTGCAGCTGGGCACAGGTCAAGGTAATTCTGAGGTTTTTTAAAGTTATACAGTCTATACTGGACAATTTGGTAACTTTTCAGCTATCGGAGATGATCGTAATTCTAGACCCAATCACAGAGGTCTATACGTTTACCCAAAGCCCTCTGTACCTCCTCTGTGATACTTCCCGCTCTAATTCGCCCCATAGGACCGTTTTAATAAGTGTAGGGACACATTGGTGTATCCTGGTGCTCCTCTGCTAGTGGCACCAATACTGCTGCATAGAATTGCATTATTGCTGCAATGGCCCTCCCCCATTCTTGTAACACTGGATTTGACAGGCAGACAGTCTCACCAGCCAGTCAGTGCACCAGAGATTCTAGTATAGCGTACTGTGGTGGAACCAGCATTACATTTTTCTCCCCTGTTGCTCCCTGCCACTGAAGGTGCTTGGGCCGTCCAGAGTACTGCTCCACACTCTGCAATGTCCTGTTATGCTATGATATTGAGGTTTTCATTGCACACCATCTGCCAATTTCACACTTTCTACGACCTTCAGGTTCTGCAAGAAGTGGGTGTTTCAGACTCAAAGAAGAGAGCAGTTAACTGATTGTAACATTGAAGCTGCACTAGAATAGTCTTATTACAATGAGTAATGAAGTTAGATGCCCCTACACAAGTAAGTTTGCCATTCCTCCACAGTCTCTGAAGTGAGTGCCCCTCCCAACATTTGAGGGGTTATCCCCCGCCTACATTTTAGCCTAGGTGCACCCCTGGATGTGCGCACTTGCATTTTGATAGGCAGAGAGGTGAGGGAAGCCGTTCCCCAAAACTGGCGGTGTTCATGTTTTACTGTGTTTGTTCAGAAAAATGTACTTGAACAAACGCAGTAAAACTTTAAAGCTGTTACTTTCAAGAAAGTCTTCCATCACCTCTCTGCATATTGCGCTTTAAAATATACTATTCGATAGTTGGTCCCCACACCAGACCATAGGGGGAGGTGGGTAGAACAGTGGGGGCAGACTCCAAGTTTGCCCTGCCTATTTTTTGAAGTGGCCCCTCCCATCACGACTTAATGCTCATCCCCCCCCCCCCCAAATGTACATTTTGTTGCGCCCCTGCATGCGAGGGAGGTCAGGTAGGTCGTCCTACTCTCACAAGCCACCAGCCACCCTTGCCTCTCCCCTCAAAGTGCTGAAATAAAGGGGCGGGAGCCAACACATCTGCAATTATTCCTTTACTTGCTGCACTATGGCCCATTTCAAACCTGCTCTGTAATATATCATTTATAAAGTTAGGCTGGCTGCAGTAAGGCGTGCGCTTGCTGTTGGGCTATACCACGAGGGATGGGCCATTACCCCATGCAGGGATGAACGGTTCCTTTAGCCTGAACTGAATATATTTGCCATTAGCACATGCAGGGAGGCCATGTGCCACTGGCAAATGCAGAAAAGAGATGCTCATTTAGCATGTGCAGAGAGGAGATATGCTGCTGCATGTGTACGGAGGCTATGCCAATAACATGCGGAAAGGGAGTATGTGTTTTTACATAGCGCTTTTAGCCAAATTCCTTCAGCTTTTAAGCACTGTGGTAACGGTTATTATGCCATTTCAAATGGTACTTGATTTATTACAGCAAAACCGAGCAGAATGCCAGGGGAGCACTGTTGGGCATTGTGGTGTTGGCTGGCGAGGACATGTTCGAGTCAGGCTGAATAAGGAAAGGGGAGGGGGAAAATCGGGTACAATGGGCCCCAGTACATTTTGGCCATTTCGAGCACTGCTAGTAACTTGTGTGAACGGTCATTCTTCATTATTGCATTTCTTGTAAGAAAGAAGCGACTGCTCTGCGGTCTTCCCTCTGCGCCACACTCATCAAGGCTGCGTCACGTAATTGGAAGTTGGTAAGTGCAGGCCGCCCTCCTCCCCAGTTGCTTTCCATCCTTTCTTTGGATGCAACGTTAGCATGTGCTTTGCCAACATTAGCCTGTG
Source organism: Ambystoma mexicanum (assembly GCF_040938575.1). Taxonomy (NCBI): domain Eukaryota; kingdom Metazoa; phylum Chordata; class Amphibia; order Caudata; family Ambystomatidae; genus Ambystoma; species Ambystoma mexicanum. Next base: position 899,780,618 of record NC_090931.1, on the reverse strand, counting down.
CAGAAGGGAGCCCTGCCGTTAAGACTGCCAGAGAGGGGATGTGCCGTTATAACATGGGCAGAAGAGATGCTACCTTAGCACTCGCAGAGAAAAAATGTCCCCATAGTTCGTACTTAGTAAAGATGTGTTATTTGCACGTGCCATGGAACAGAAGTGCAATTAGCATGCAGAGCCGAGATGTGCCGTTAGCATGTGCAGAGACAGGATGTGGAGTTTGCACATGCTAACTGCACATCCCGTCGCTGCACTGGATGTGCATTTAGTACGTGCATGGATGGGATGTGCAGTTAGCATGTGCTGAGAGGGTATGTCCAAATAGCATGCGCGTAGAGAAGGCGTGTCGTTAGCTTGCACATGCAAGAAGATGCACCATTAGCAGACGCGAAGAGATGTGCCAAAAGCATGCGCTGAGAAGAGATTTCAGGTCACTATGGGTATAGATATTTCCGGTCAACGTGTGCAAATATCAGGCTTGCTAAACAGAACGTGTTCTGTCAATACGTGAAAACAATGTCTGCCATTAGCATATGCACAGAGATGTGCTGTTAGCATGCGCACAGTGTAAAGGTGCAATTTACACATGCAAATTACACAAATTTGCTCTTCAAATTCTAGCAGCACATCTCTGAAAATGCTGAAAGGAGATGTGCCTTTACTATGTGCACAGAGTACGACATGTGTCATACTGGTTAGTATGTGTCAAGAGGAGATGCGTAGCTTGCATGTTCAGGGAGGATATATGCCATTATCAAGTGGAGTGATGTGTTGTTGCTATGTGCTCAGACGGAATGGTCCGTTTGCATTTGGAGTGAAGGGCTCTGCACAAGCCAGACAACTTTGATCTACAACAATTTTGGTCTACGGGTCTGATTTTACGTATGCATTGGGTGTATGTGTTGAATAAGTTTTACTCTCTTGCAGAGGAGAAAACTCATTTTTACCCTCTTGAAATTGCATTTACTCTCTCATTTGAAAAAGCATGCGTAAAATACTCCCACCTCAAAATCTTATCTGGAGCACTGGTGGGACGATCTAGTGGGTGTTTCGTCAACACTAGTACAAAATCTTCACTGGTGGACAAGAGAAAATCTATTGAAGGGGAAACCCTTCCATGATCCGGAATTGCAAGCAATTGTCACGACAGACGCCTCACTCGCCAGATGGGGGGCTCATTACCTTCATCACACAGCACAGGATCTGTGGTCTCATGCAACGGCACAGAACTACATCATTCGAGGGGATTGGGTCCTCCGACGTATTCCACATGGATGACGGGTAATCACCACAGCTGTGCTGCTTTGGAAACATTTTTGCCGTCTACGTCGATGACGTCCATACGCTGTCCTCGAGGGCTTCCGTTGAGCCGACGTCACCGGATGTTATAAGTAGGACGCACAACGCCCGTAGCCTCAGTTCCGTTTTTTCCACGAACCTGTTCGCTTTGGAATCTCGGCGCGCCTTGGTTCTTCTGATTGAATCGGTTCTTCGTTCTTGGTTTTTGTGAAAAATCATGTCTTCATCATCTTCTACCCCGCGGTCGGGCTTCAAGAAGTGTCGGGACTGCGGTTCCAAGATGTCGTTTACAGACCCACACAACGTCTGCCTCTGGTGCCTCAGCAAGGATCACGCCACTGATGAGTGTGACGATTGCCAGTCTTTGACATAGAATGCCTTGCGGGAGCGGAAGAAGAAGCTTTCTGTAGGTAGGGTTTCCAAACCGCATAAGTCGAAATCCGCTGGGCTTTCGACCGACGATTCGAGGGGCGACTCTCCGCGTCGGCGTAAGTCCAGGGGGTCTCTGTCCGTCACCGGTCGCCTTCCTCGTCCAAGGACTCTGCCAGACGGCGGGTAGCTTGTGCCAACAAGCATTCCTCTCCTACGGAATAGGATGCATTTCGTAGGGAGATGATGGCAATTTTCGAATCGCAGGGCTCCGTTCCGTCCGCGCCTTCGAGAGAAGCCGGCAGGGAACGCGCTAGGGCCACTGCTCGCATGCCTTTGGGCTCGGGCGGTCGGCGCGATCATCGGGAGCCGTTGAGGTCCCGATCGAACAAGGTAGTTCGCTCTAGACATGCACGCTCAGGTCCCGGTCCTCGACGCCCTCGAGATCGTCGGAGCCTGTGAGGTCTTCTAAGAAGACGTCGACGCCATCGGCGCCATGTCCATTGAGGATGAGGCCGTCGAAGGACACGCTCGGGGCTCCGGCCTCGAGTCCGGCGTCGACTCCGATTCCGTTGACGCCCTCGATACCTTTTGAGGATGCTTTATCGGAGGTACCCCGGAGACCGGTGGATACACCGAGGAAGGCCCTGAGTAAGTCGGTGAGGTCTGTGTTTGAGCCTTTTTCTGTGCCCTCATCGAGGGATTTGTTCCAGCCTCTGGATTATATCTCTGAGGTGGATGAAGGGTTGGATGTGGAAGGTTTGGTTCCTCAGGAGGTTCCTGATGAACTGTTATCTAGTCATAGCCAGTTGGAAGACCTGCGTCAATCTTTGCATGACGCCAGTGGTCTGGACACCTCCCTGGAGGTTGAATTTGGCAGGCCTGAGCCTGGTACTCACGCCGAATCATCACCCTCGACATGAGACGCCTGTATGAAGGAGTATTAGGGGTGGTCTGCTCCACCCATGGATTTTCTGCAGGATGACCTGACGGATATCTTGGACCAAGGTCCACTCACTGACCAGGTGCTGCCATTTGATATGGCCTTACAAAGAAGGGTGGCGGCGGCTTGGACTGCTCCGGAGAGTCTCCCGGCAGTGAATAAGTAGTTGCCGAAAAAATAGAGTCCAGCCAGTGGCGACCCCGGCTACTTGTCCTTGCACCCCACTCCGGAGAGTTTGGTGGTACAGGCGGCTTTGGCCCCAGTGAAGCAGGCTTCGTACCCTACCATCCCGCTTCGACGGTTGGGCAAAGAAAGTGATTTCATCTGGGGCTATGGCTTTAACCCTTTAAGTGCCAAGGGCGAGGTATCTCATCCTTGACAGTGCACACGCAGTGCCAAGGACGAGATAGCTCGTCCTTTTCGGCACCTTGTTTTGAGCGATCCCTGCAAAGCAGGGATCGCTCAAAACTGTAATCCAACCCCCGGGCTATGTGAGGGGGAGGTCCCCCCTCACTGCCAGGGGGCTGGATTACCTTCAGTTTCACGTCGGCGTGCGTAACGCACGTCGGCATGAAACTGAAAGTAAATTCCCCGCAGCAGCCATTTTCGTCTGCTGCGGGGAAGAGAGAAGGTAAGAGACCTTCTTTGTCCGCCTCGATCTCCGGCTGTATTTCAAGCCGGAGATCGAGGCGGGTATCGTTAGAAAGGGGAGATTCTCCCCTTTCCAACGATACCCATTGTGTGGCATTGCTGCCCGCGGATCGGGCGCAGGGCGCGCGATCCGCGGGCAGCAATGCCACCGGATCAATACAGATCCGTTTGTGACGCAGGGGGAGGAGGGGGCTGCTTACTAGGTAAGCTCCCCCCCCCTCCCCCGTGGCCCCAAGGCATGGGGCCACAGCGGCAGAGACCCCTGGGGGCAGATGATTACTGCCCCCAGGGGTGAAATAAAAAAAATAAAAAATCGAGGGATGGAGGGAGGTGGGAGGGGTTTTGGGGCCCTGCTATTTTACAAAAGCAGAATTAAGCCCAGGCTGCTAGGGGTCAAACAGGCCAAGATTCATATTCCAGCTAAAGCTAGAAAGAATGATGGAATCGTAACTGAGCAAGAAACAGCGCATGCCTGGGAATTCAAGGTCAACTCCAGGAAGGGAGGAGAGCAGCAACTTCGGAGAATCGAAACTTAAGAGCATAGCAGCCTGCCCTGTGAAGGTCGAGATAAGGAGGCCCAGGCAGATGGCAAGGCCGAAGGGGAATCAAATACACAAAAAGAAGGAAAATGTAGCAGATTCACAGTGAACTAACACGTGACCAGCCAAGCGCGAAGAGGTACCAACATCTGATGTCACCCAGAACCCGAAGATGCCATAACTTTTCCTGATATGAAGCTACAGTTTCGAGGCCATCCTCAGCCAATTAATTGACACATAGCCCTAAGGTACTGATTGATGGAGGGGAGGCATGGTGAATCTTGGGGCACACCGCATCTGGGTGTCCATTCTGCATGCTGGTAATTAAAGTGGAGATTTATGTCTAGGGGTGTAACCAACCCAATCACAATGGACCAAATAATCTAGGGTCCTATAGCTAGTAGAACCAATGAGATGTCGTACTTGTAGTGACATCTATCACAAGTGATGTAGAGGGATGGGCGTAGACACCCACCCGATAAGAGTTATCCAATCCTCACACTCTGTTACCATATACAGATATAGCACCTATACTTAAGTTACCTTTTCCGACCAATAGAATTGCGTGACAAACTTTGAGTGCAACCCGTCAACGATGATGAAAATTCGCTATAACTATTACTGTCTGAATGAAGATTCTGGGAGTTGAAGGGAGACGGGCAATCGCATCACTGTTGATTTCCATTGTTTCCCCGTTTTTTGTACTTGTCATTAAACGGACTTCCCTTTGCCAAACCATTGAGTTGTCCTTATTGATTGGTGTTGGAGTAAGAGAATCCTGGACCCCATCCTCCTCCAGGTGCAGCTATCTTGTCTTAAAGGCAGCCAACTCCGTTTGTACCTTGGCAAGATTCACTCACACTCTGTGGAATTGTGTATCTTTGGCGGCTGAACATATTTCCGAAGGGGAGGAACGGGATGATTTTCTTGACCTCGTTCAGGATGGCAAGGATGCCAATGTGTGAATCCGTTCAGTCGGGTCTGGACGTGGCAGACTGTGTCAGCCGGTCCATCGCGGCGAGCACCGTTATGCGCAGGTTTGCGTGGTTGCGGAAGTCTGGGTTTGCTCCTGCTGTACAGTCCCGGCTTCTCAACATGCCCTTTGATGGTGACCATCTTTTTGGCAGCAAGGCTGACGAGAGCCTTGAGAGGTTGCAGACCTCCAAAGCTGCAGCGAAGTTGTTGAGTACTGCAGTCCGTCAACCTCCGCCTTTTCGTCCTAGGGGACAGCAGTGGAAGGGAGGTTCCTTTCGATCCTACTCGACCTTTGGTAGATCATGGGGAGCTACCAGTCAAAGGGGCCAACGTAGAAGTACCAGAGGTGAAAAACAAGGTACTTGAGATGCCAAAGTCACTTGGGCAGTTGCCTCTTTGCCCTCCGGCACTGCCGCAGCCGCTTCAGCTCAGTCATGAGGCCATGTCCCATGGTTCGCCGTTTGGGGGAAGGCTGGTGCAGCATCTTGTAGAATGGCGTGCCATTACTTCAGATGTATGGGTTCTGGAGATCATAGCCCACGGCTACTGTCTTCCTTTTCGGCAGAGGCCTCATGACAATCGACCAGGGAAGCTCTCTTTGAATAGTCTGGATCCGCTCCTTGCGCAGGAAATCAAATCCCAGCTGGAGAAAGGCACCATAGAACTGGTGCCTGTAGCGGAGAGGAACAAATGATGGTATTCCCCATATTTTTTGATCCCGAAAAAAGACGCGGGATTGAGACCCATCATGAACTTGAGTGGTTTGAACAAGCTCCTCAGGAACGACAAGTTCAAGATGGTTACTCTTTCTCAAGTCCTCCAGGCCCTTCAACTTCAGGACTGGTTGGTGTCTCTCGACCTCAAGAATGCTTACTTTCATGTGCCGATTCATCCCGAGGACAAGAAGTACCTGAGGTTCGCGGTTGGCGACTCACATTTTCAGTTTCGGGTCCTGCCATTCGGATTGACCTCCGCCCGAGGGTCTTCACCAAGCTCATGGTGGTGGTGGCAGCGTATCTCAGGAAAGGGGGGGTTTCACGTCTACCCCTACCTGGACGATTGGTTGATCAGGGCGCGCTCTCCCGAGCAAATCCTGGATGTCTGTCAGTCACCTGCCACTCCCTTCACAAGCTGGGCTTCTCCCTCAACTTAAAGAAGTCCCACTTGACACCTACCCAGCGGCCCCAGTACATCGGAGCAGTGCTCGACACATCTCTGGGGCAGCGTTCGCCTCCCCAGGTGAGGACTCATCACATTCTGCAGATGGTGGACAAGTTTCAACGCGCCCAGAGTCTCCCGGCGTTCGAGTTCTTGAGGTTGCTCGGCCTCATGGCATCCTGCATTCTTCTGCTGCCAGAGGCCAGGCTGCGGATGAGATATCTGCAGTGGGCTCTCAAGATCCAGTGGTCGCAAGCCTCCGTCAGGATGTCGGATCCCGTTCAGGTGCTGCCCTTGGTCACCCAGGATCTTCTGTGGTGGTCCGTCAAAGGCAATCTGATGAAGGGGGCTCCATTTTGGTTACCCTGGTCGGAGGTGACGATCGTGACGGATGCATTCCTCATGGGATGGGAAGCTCATGCCAACGAGTTGACAGTCAGCAGTCGTTGGTATCCGTCAGAGTCCAGACTCCATATCAATCTGTTGGAGCTGAGGGCCGTCAGGCTAGCCCTGAAGGCTTTTCTGCCGTCTGTGCGGGGGAAAATGTCCTGATTCTGACGGACAATACAGTGGCCATGCACTACCTCAACAAAAAGGGGGGGCAGGGTCTCTCCCTCTTTTACAGAGAGGCGATGCAGCTCTGGTTCTGGGCCATCCAGCAGGAAATTTCGATCTCTGCAGTTCATCTGGCCGGAGACGACAACGGAGCGGCGGATGCTCTGAGCAGGCAGAGCATGGTCTCTCACAAGTGGGAGCTGGCTCAGGAGGTTCTCCTGGAGATCTTCGCCCTTTGAGGGACCCCACAAGTGGATCTCTTCGCCACCAGTGTCAACTGGAAGGGCGAAAGATTATGCTTGCTGGAATTTCCTCCAAGAGGAGCCTTAGGGGACGCGTTCGTAGTGGAGTGGTCCTTCTCACTGCTGCATGCGTTTCCTCCAGTCCCCGTCATTCCGCAAGTGCTGCGGAGGTTACGGAGGTTCGGTTCCCGAATGATCCTCATTGCTCCGGCATGGGCCAGGAGAGCGTGGTACCTAGACCTTCTCGACATATCCATCTGCCCTCCATGCCGTCTTCCCTACCAAGACAATCTGCTCTCTCGGGAGGGGGGGGGGTCAGGTTCTCCATCCAGAGGTCAGGTCTCAACCTTCATGCTTGGTTTCTGAAAGGTAGAGATGTAAGGATGAAGACGTGATGGAGGTGTTGCTTTCGGCCACAAGGCCCGCAACAAAGTCCCTGTACCATTGCCGTTGGAGAAAGTTCTGCGACTGGCGAAGGGTAAAGAATGTGGATCCTTTTTCATGTGCCATTCCTGTGGTTCAGTCTTTTTTGCTTTCGTTAGCCCACAAGGGCCTGCAAGTGGGTACCATTAAGGGTTACCTGGCTGCGCTGTCCATATTTAAGCGCTCGTCTGAGGAGTGTGCTTATTTTAAGATTCCTTTGATTTATCAGTTTCTGAAAGGGCTAACTAATGTGTTCCCACCGTCACCTTTCCAGGTGCCCTGTTGGGATTTGAACTTAGTTCTGAAATTCCTAATGGGAGCTCCGTTTGAGCCCTTACATTCTTGTCCTTTGAGACTGTTGGCCTTTAAAACTGTATTTTTGGTTGCGGTTACTTCCGCTCGCAGAGTGAGTGAGTTGCAGGCACTATCCGCGAGCCACTTTTCACAGTGTTCCATAAGGACAGGGTTGTCCTTAGGGTTCGAACTTCTTTTCTTCCGAAGGTTGTGTCGGACTTTCATTTGAGCCAGAAGGTCATTCTTCCAGCGTTCTATCCTCCTCCGCATCCTGGTAAGGAAGAGGAGAGGCTCCATAGGTTGGATCCTAGGAGAGCTTTAAGTTTCTACATCTCACGCATGTCTCGGATCAGAGTGGACGATCAGCTCTTTGTTGGATATGCTGGAAGGTGTTTGGGTCAAGCTGTTACTAAACAGACCTTGTCCAGATGGATTATCTTGACAATCTCTGAATGCTACCGTCTGGCGGGGAAGGACCCTCCGGTACGCTTACGGGCCCATTCTACTAGGGGTGTGGTTGCGTCCACGGCTCTGCAGAGGGGTGTTCCCATTCATAACATCATGTCCATACTTTTGTAAAACACTACTCCCTGGATTCTATCCATGGGCAGGATTTGGCCTTGGTAAGGCGGTCCTCTATTCTGCAATTTAATTGGGCATTCTAAAATTCTAAATTCTTTTCCCACCTCCATACGTTGGTACTGCTTTGGGAGTCTGTCATAGTTGTGGAATACGTCGGAGGACACAATCCCCTCGAAGAAAAAGTTACTTTCTTACCTGGTAACATTCTTTCGATGGGATGTTCCTCCGACATATTCCACATCGCACCCTCCAAGCCTGCCCCTCTACAGAATTTCTTATGCGATTGTAGCTTACGTTTCCGCAAGGCTTTCTGTAGTCATACTGGCAGTAGATTGCTGCCACACGTTCTGGGAAAAAACTCCAACTGAGGCTATGGGCGTCCTACTTATAACATCCGGTAACGTCGGCTCGACAGAGGCCCTCGAGGACAGCATATCGACGTCATTGACGCAGACGCCGAAAAATATTGCCAAGCAGCACAGCTGTGGTGATTACCTGTCATAGATGTGGAATACGTTGGAGGAACATCCCATCGAAAGAACGTTACCAGGTAAGAAAGTAACTTGTTCATGTGCTGGAACTACTGGCAGTATTCAAGGCCCTTCAGGCATTCGAGTTTCACCTAGCGAACCAATCAGTGCAAGTCGTAACAGACAGCACTACAGCGATGTTTTACATCAACAAACAGGGGGGCACACGTTCTCCAAATCTGTCCAGGTTGTGCAACAAATTTGGAGATGGGTGCTCAAACTGAAAATATTCCTATCGTCACAGCATGTTGCAGGAGAACACAACTGTCTGGCAGACTCACAGAGCAGAGGTCTCCTGCCAGAGGAATACGAATGGCGACTACACGCAGGGGTCGTAGAGCACCTCTTCTTTCAGTGGGGTTCCCCCACAATAGTCTTGTTAGTTACAAGCGAAAACAGTCAATGCCCAGACTTCGCATCCAGGTTCCCCCAGCCAGGCTCGAAGGGGAACACCCTATGGATGAACTGGTCAGGGAAATTTGCTTACACTTTTCCCCCCCAACACCTCTTGTGAAGAAGGTGGTGAACAAGATCCACAAGGAACAAGTGAAGCTCATCCTAGTTGCTCCTATGTGGGCAAGACAACCTTGGTATCCACATCTGCGTAAACTGCCGATGTGCTATCCCATCAAGCTCCCGTGCCTGACCAATCTGCTCACTCAGCACGGGAGATTGAAGTCAGAGTTAGGACATCTTAACCTACCACAGAGGTGTATATCCTGAAGGAAGCACGAAAGCCTAACACTAGACACTGTTATTTTGACAAGTGGAGAAGATTTGTAATTTAGTGGCAGTCTAAACAAATGAACCCCATAGAATGTACCCCATCCGACATTCTAAATTATTTGCTCCACTTGCTAGACTCCACCCTCCAATTTCGAAGCCGCCGCTTCACTGAAGAACGTTTTGGGTCACTTAAGACAATTAGAGACTTGGTACAGGCTAGTGTTGGACTTTTTTAGTATATGGTGCTAAGTGCCTTGTAATGCCTATGTTTGGCATGTTCAGAATATTTTCTCCCTACTTTGGTGAATGCATTTATTGTGAAATAACTGCTTGCGATTCTAAAGCAATGTCTAATCCCATAGTGGGTTACCTAACTGAGTTGTATATATTTACTTCAATATTTTTGCATTGCTTAGTGTAGTGTTATCATAAATAGTATTATTTTTATAACGCACGTGGGGGTCTACTACACAAGCATGCCCCCTGCTAGTTCAGCCCCTTGCTACCTGGTCAATGCTGTTAATGAGGATGGCTTTTCTCAAATGCGGTTAAGTAACCTTGCCTAACCCAGGTAGTGACTTTGAAAAGCCCTTATAACGCTCATTCCTTTAGTATAGTTCCAGGTGGCATGGCCTTTGTTGGCCTTACTCCTACTTTTCCAAGTGGTGAGGGTCTTATTCCTTAACACGTCTTTGTAGGCTTCCCCTTGGAAAGCCGGGGAAGGATGACCAGAGTAGGTCAGCTGCCGGGAAGTGGGCATATCAGCTGTCTGCCATTAACCCACATGCCTCCAGATGTAGCCCTGTTGCGGTGTAGAATCTGGGAGGCTTGCTGTTGACTATTGGACATTCACCCTCAAGTTTGAATTTTGGAAAGTCTCTTATTGGAGGGCTGGGCGAACCCCCAGCTGGTTGCTGGATATAATGAGGAGCTGAACCCAGGAAACAAGTCAACCACTGGAAATGGAAGAGATCCTAAGAAGACTGCTACTGAGGGACACTGGAAGCCTGCTGCAGGAACCAGCCAACACCACCACTTTTCAGACCCCGACCTTCTACACAATAAGGAAGAACTTTCCATAGTGCCTCCCTTCCTGTTACTTCTGTGAATAACCAGTCAGCTTTCCTGCTCAACCTGCACGGCTGTTTCCGGTCCAAAACTTTCATCTTTGCCTGGACCCAGATTTGCTCCTCTGCAATGTCTTGTATTCAGCCTGTGTGCTGGAAATCTTCAAGGACTTTCTCAATTCTCTGCTGTATTGCTGGATCCTTTTGTGCTGACCTTTACTAGAAGAGGAACCTACCAGGTATCTTAAGTCCAGTGGCAGAGCTGCTAAGGGCCTGCTAACCCTGTCTGGGGTCAATGCAAGCTGTGCATCTGTCCAGTCATCCCTGACGGTTGCAGAAATGTTGTGGGTCTGATCCAGGATGCTTCCACCACTGTCCGAGATCGCCACAGGAGTCCGAAGACAACCACCAGTGAATACCCTCAAAGCTGCGATCCAACAAATAACCACAACTGCAACGATAGTGATATGAGTGTTCATCAGTGATTACTAATTGACTGGGTTTGTTCCTAACTTTGTGGTAGCTCTAGGCATTGAGAACCCATAAATCTCTTAAACAACCCCTATACCCCATTAGGGTTTCATCGGGTACAATGTTATGCTTAACTTAGAACTGTGTGGGGGTTGAGCCAGGTAGGTGGTGGCCAATACTTCTAGGCTAAGTCTTCTTGGACATCTACAAAACATACATTTTGACTTAAGTCACATTTCTGAATACTACTTATTTCTTGGTCTGTGGTTTTCTTTGTCTGGACGTCCCTATGAGGGTTGCCCCTCGTGCTACTCACATGTGACTCTGAAGAAATGTTTTGGATACTAAAGACTCTTAGAGACTGTTAGGAAAGATGTTCTCTTTTGCACCTTTCCCTCCATTGACTTCAGTGGGGCACCCTCTTTGCTTATTTTTTAACCGGTCTTGACTTTTTGAAGGGAAATCAAGCCTTCAGCTTCACTTCCCTTTTGCACATTGTGATGGGGAAACTGTGTAGTCCCTAATACTGTCAGTACTGAGAAACGCTGCTTCTCTTTTGTAATTCGTATTGTCAATTGCACACAGCACTTTATAGTGCAGTGCAATGGGGATACTGTGGTTTTTGGTTACTTTTTATGTGCATAAGACACATTTGTACTGTTTTTGTATTTTACTCATGCACTTTAGCGTTTACCGCAAATGGCTACTAAAGGTGGTTAGCAACCAAAGATGGGCATGCTACAAGGTTTTTTGCATGTTCTTTGGTCATATTGTAGTTTGCCCTTCCTCCTGCCCTCTTGGGTCAGGAAATCCCATATAAGGTAATGCACTTGCCCAGGAAAGTTGTTGCTATCGCAGGCTATTGAGCCTTTGTGTGAGTGTGAGCTAAAGGGAGGGACTGACACTGTCTAGTGCCTGCCCATATCCCTTGGTGCCAGAGAGTCTGCAGCTGAGCAGATGTGAAACCAGTAGTTGTCCCTAATTGATCAATTGCTGGCTGGTGGCAGATCCTTACCATTTGTGGGCTTGGACTTGCTTGCTGCCCCAAATCTGGTTAAGAGGAGGATTTCTGCAGCTATTCTTCAGATTTATATTGGACCTAAGATTCCTGTGAAGAAGAGCAGCCCACTGAAGGGGCGACTTCTGCAGTGGACCAGCATCCCCTACATTGATTGGCTTGGTGAAGCCCTGCTCCGCCGCATGATCTCTAAAGACCCTAGTTGGTGCTTCAACCCTTGTACTAGTAGGACCAACCAGTCTCACCATCTGCTCAAAGTTGCATGGCCAAAGAGCCTTTGGAAGTGCCCCTGGACTGTCCAGTCGACTAACAAGCTCCCTCATTGGCTACCTCGCTGCAGCAACCAGCTCTCTGTTAAGCCTCAGAACTTTGGTGGTCGCCATCTTGTGACATAAGTCGCCTTCTCCTGAAATGTCATTGTCCTAGCATCAAATGAGTCTGTACTGGAGCTGCTTCTGCGACCACGTATGCTGCTGCCTGCAAGGTTTGGCAGTCGCTGGAACTAGTCTTCATCGATTCGGTGAAGTGTCCTGAAGGGGTCTGCACTGCGAATGTCTGCATTATTCATCGTTCTGGTATTGTACCTTGACGTTGTACCTGGCCAGAAGAAGCACTCAAATCGGCAACCCTTTTCTGAACAAAGGATGGAGTTACATGTCCCAGCGATTCTCTGATGATCCACAATGTGACCTGGGAAAATCGAAGTCACTGACTTAAGTATACATAACTAGTCCTGTATAAGGTATGATTGGGTGCAAAGCCCTTTATCCCCTAACTCTCTCTGTTATTATCTGTGGTCATTGAACTGGGTCAAGTATCTTACCCTCGGACTAACCTTTGGACTGGAATAGAGCGGAGTACTCACTTGTCTTAAGACAAATACTTAACTTTGAAAGAGTTTGGAACTGTTTTAAATCACCACCACAATCCCATTGCATCTATTTGAGCATACCGTCTAAAAGGGGTCAGAAATGTGATGCGGACAACTTTGTGAAGGTTTTTGAAAAGATGCCACTTTATTAACTCAAAAGGTGGGATAAACTGCTCACTATCTGTACCCTGACGAGGATTTCCCTGCCTAAAACAAACTAAAGGAAACACTCTGACAAAAGGTTTATGTCCCTCACACTTATACTTAAAGTAACTCAAGAAGGTAATCATGGCAGTTCAAAGGCAAAAGAAATATAACAACTAAGTTCATCATATGATACCAGTCTCTCCTTAGACTCTGGGTCGATTACCCTTCCCCAGATTCAAGTATGATTTTATTCCAAAAGAAATAAGGAAATCCTGTTTTGTCACAAAAGTTCTAATGCAGTACTTTGTGACTCCAACTTGACAACAAAAAATTCCAACACTTCAGAATTGTTCAATAAAAAATCTTCTCTTTAACTTTTAATAGTAAGACTCAAAGCAATGTTTTTCGCCTAACCTAAAGATGTTTCATTAGATCATCAGTTTTAACATGTACAGTCTTTGTCAGGATGCTTTTGCAAAAAAATATTAGTTATATAAATATGGAACACTTTTGAAGTAGTTTTATGCAAGTCTTGCTTCAACAATGAACGTTTGTCAGGATCATTTGTTAACACCACTTCACAAACACTTCATCAACTTCCACCTGGTTTACTCCCATGACATGTCAGGCCTACTACTTCAAAGTCCTCTTTATGGGTATACTCCCCTGCCCGAACAGTATAATTTACAAACAAGTGACTTTGTGGTTGAGATCAGCTTGCAACCACTTTGCAGTTTTTCTCACTTTACAACATCAGGTTTTAAAGCAATTCTTCAGGGAAGGCAGCATTCACATTGGTGCTCTTTAGTATACTTCTGCAATCTCCAATACAACTGGAAGTTATTCTCCTCTCCTTCTGAATCACCTTTTTCAGAAGGGCAATCTTCTTGCCACTTTTGTTTCCCCAGCTCTTCATCAACCGAACACGAACAATAACATTGGTTTAATCTGCTTCTTCCTTGGCTTTGGCAATGTGGGTTTATACTAGCTTTTGTTAAATTCTTCAAGTATGGGCAATAGGCTTTCCCAACTCGAAACCCCAATTTGCCCCTTCCTGACTTTGGCAATGTTTGGTGGTTTTAAATTGCCTTGCTGTTACTTTCTTTTTTTTGGGCTTGGGTAATGGTAGTTTGCCTTAAGTTCTAGAGGTATTGTCCCATTGGGTTGCTGGATATTAAATAACCACTCGTGATTAAAGTTGGTCAGAAGGTTTAAGGTGGTCTTTGTTTTCTGCCAGTTCGGTGTTCAAAATTGCCTTCTGGTTTACTTTTACGCATACCGATTGCTTTTTACCATTAAGGTTTCTGCAGCGGGCACATGAGCTGTCACGGAGCGATCCATTGTCACAATCAGTTGGTGGACTCACCGGGTAAGGCATGCCCGTCTGCTTCCCTCGCTGCTCGCAGATTACTCACTTCAGCTGCACCTTGCGATCCGCAAACTTGCTTCTTGCAGTCTGCTGCCAACCATGACACCTGCACGCAGAGCTTCCTTTGCTCCAGAGGCTTTCTGGTGCTTGCCTGCCACCAGAGGTCGCCTTTGCGGAAGAAAATCTTTCTACACTTTAGCCAGGGGGCAAGCTTCCTCTCTGACACTTCCCGCGGCGTGACCTCGGCAATCAAGGCTTCTGGAGGCGAAGACCCTCTCATGACCGGCTACTGCTCGCCACTCGACTGTACTCACGGGATCTTCTCTTTCGTCCAGTCTCTGCTTCTGCTGCAACATGGAGAGTTCCCAACTCATCGACAGACGACTACTGCTCTTCTTCTGAATCCTCATGGCCTGCACCTGAGGGGGCCTTTTAAGCCTCCTAGTCATTTCCCTCAGGTTTGGGTCGTTCCCATTAACAAGCTGCACTTTGCAGTCTTGTTCCTCTTCAGCCCTCTTTTTCGTCCCAGCACTTCAGGAATTATGGGACTTGAACTTCTTCTATCTTGCAATAGGCCATAATAAGGTTGGGGCTTTGGGGGAAGTTGAACAAGGGGATTTCTCATTTCTCCTGACCTCTCCCCCCCCCCCTTCCTGCATAACACCACCGCCAGGGTCGGTATCAGAAAGCGTCTGCCTTTCCCTGGCCACACGAGAAGAGTCAGAGGCCAGGTTTTCTGGCGGAATCATTACTGATTCATCACACTTCCCTCGAGAAACCTGTACTGAAACCTGTGACTTTTGGGCACTAGTCCGCATACATCATAGGGCTGGACTTCCTAAGTAAAAGAGAATTAGGATTGTATTGTTTTATCTGCATTTGATTACATATCTGGTTAATTATTGATTGATTGTAAGTGAAACTGCTGGTTAATGTATATAATTGTGATATATGGTTTTGTGTGATAATACTAGCTGCTAGTATAATTTCTTGTGTGTTCTTAGAGGCCTAATAAATAGTTGTACTTTTATACATTGATAGTCTAAGCTGAATTATTGTGTGTTATTTTATGACGACTGACTGCGCCTGTAGACCACTCACTCACTCCTGACAGAGACTTGGTCTTGACTGATCTTCCACTTACTTTGATTGGGTTTTGGCTAAACTCGGAGTCTCCTGTTCACCATAACTAGGGTAGCCTCCTAAAATCTCCACACCCCTCCACCCCCACATGTTGATTTTATAAATCCATTTTAACAAATAGATAGGTATCCAACGTCTTAAGATAGCTACACAGTTTTGAGCTGCCATCTAAAAGTATTAAGGCCTTTATATTGATGTTCTAACAACTTTTACCTTCTTTAGTACTTTGCGCATTGTTTGATATCTATGTGCAATTCTAAAGTACTGAGCAACCCATTGTGTTTTTCCAAACTTGGTTGTATATATGTGAAAATTGAAATTGTGACTTATTTGTGCCTTCTGTCCATGGTTCAGAAAAGAACCTTTACAAAATATCCATATTAGAAAAATACATACATACAATTAAAACATCTCAAGAAGAGAAAAAAAAGCAGATTTAAACATAACGAACATAAGATCCAATTTCCTCTCAAAAATCTTGTACCTTCAAGAACAATGATCCATCTTGTCCCATGACCAAGCACTTTAAGGAAACACACAGGAGGGATTAGACTTTTTTTTATTGAGTATACTGCAGTTTCCCAGGGCTGGGATTAGAGAACTGTTACTACATAAGCACGAGAGCAGAACTATATTAGTCTTTGAAACACAATTTCACAATGGACACAATATAGATGAAGAACTGTATACTTTTGTATAGACCATTGTGGGTCTTATATCCATCTTTAATGTTATACATTGATCCCTGTGCATCGCTGCTTCTGTATTTTAGAATGATCTGGTGACTGTAGACACAGTAATTAATTTAGGGCACAGGCATGAGACATGCATATTGGTTCTTTAAAATGAGGACTGATTCTTCCTTATATTTTCATAATTTTTTAATATCTTTTATATCTTCCATGTGTTCCATATTAGTCATTTCCTCTTTCTTGTTCCTTCTCTTCTTCTTTCTTCATTTTTCTTTTTTCAGTATTTAATCTATTGCTTGATTTGGTGGGTTTCTAATATTTGGATTGGAACGCCACATCAATTCACAGGGGATATACACTGTGAATTGATTTGTTTAATGAGCTGTTTCCAAGAATGTTATTTTAATTGTATGGATGCTTTTGAGTCAGGTGTGTGTTGTCTGTATTGTATGGTTCTACCCTGGCTTGTTCCATAGTGGCATTGCTCAATGGTCATCAGTACTGGGAACCTTTTATAGAATAACAATAATTATTGTTTTTCTTTTTTCATCTGAGGAATAGCACTATGCTCCTTGAAGTGCTTGCAATGTATGCTAGTGTAAAGTAGAATAAAGTAGAATTAATGAGCATTACGCATGACATTTGCAGCAAAGGTTGTTTCTTGATAGTTGCGATATATGCACTTGGACATGTATTGTACTGTTCAGATCAGGTGTACAGCACCTAGCACTTTATGGAAATGACTTCCCAACTTGACAGTGGTATAGTTCATATATGCTTTATGCTCAGTTTTGGGATTACTCATATATTTGTATGCAGCGTATGTTATCCTAATGGAATACACTATTAATGGTGAGACATCCTGTTGTTGAGCACTATGCACTTTAGTTTGCAACTAGTCGCAAGCCCCGCTATATGCATTTTAAAACTTTCTTTGCAAGGTTTGCACATGTACAATTTATTAATTGTATAAAGGTTACAGCACTATGCACTTTATAGAAATGTTTTTAAGACAACCACTCAGTGCCCTTTCCTTCATATATATTACATTATGATTTTTAACATTAATTATTGCAATGTGCAGTGTTGTATTGCCTAGTGTCAGTATTTGTGAACAATACTAAAAAACAAGACCACTTTTTGGGCGGCTTATAACTTTGTTCCCCCTGGAGGAATCCTCACCAAACTTTGCAAATAAAGTATATGGGCTGCTCTGAATTTACTCAGCAAGTTTGGTGCGGTTTCGTGCAGGGGGGGGCAGAGTTATAGGGGTGGTCCCAAATTTTGCGGCAGGAGCGGGGGCTTGGTTCCGAAAGCGTGCTTTTGTGCGTTTGGTGGAAATCCGACCAGTACTTTTTTTGCAAAGAACTGAAATGTACGTCTAAAAAAATTAGTGATATCTGGCTCAGCTCCGCGGACCCATTTCCCTGTTCGCTCCACAGAGAAAAATCTCATTGGCTTGCAGTACGCTGTGATGTCGGCGAATATTGGATGCGGCCGGTGGTTGGCTGGAGGGAAGCGTGCTGTTCATCAAAGTTTTTGGGAAATGCAACCATGTTGTTTCAGAGGATAGTGTTGTGGTGTGTGTGCCAAGCCCCCAAGGCATTGTGTGCATGGCTGGGGCTCTTGTATTTAACAGAGTGCCCACTAAAATTAGTCATATCTGGCTCCGCTCCGGCGTCCCATTTCCCTTTTCGCTGCGCGGTCAAAAGTTTGATTGCACTGCAGTGTGCAGTGACATCAAAAGTTTGATTGCACTGCAGTGTGCAGTGACGTGATGTGTGTATAAGTTTACGATAATGCTGGCATGTTGTATCTTAGGACAATGCGGCGATGAAAGGGCCTGGAAAACATACTTTACGGCATCTGGTTGTGGGAAGAAGGAATGGAAAGGGTGGGGGACAGAAGTGGTTCATCTGATATAGCTCAAGACGGTGGTGTGCCAGCGGTATCCGTGCATACTATCCCAATTTGCGGTTACCTCAACAGGCAACAGCCTTGTGTGGTAATTGCAGGCAGCCTTCTTTATGGCATGACAGCTCCAGCAGCGATCTCTTTCTGTGATGAGTGGCGGCAGGCTGAATTGTAGAAGGGGAGTGCATTCCACATGACATGAACATGTAAACATAGCGTGTACTATGGTGTGTTGTGTGTGTGGGTTGTCTGTAGCCCCTTCAATGCATGGCTGGAGCCCTTGCACGGAAAAGTATTTCCACTGGTTGAAAAGGTATTAAAAGGTATTCACTGGTTGCAAGTAGGTTTCACATTGTTGCTTTGTTTGTGTGGTTTGGCTGCATTGCATACATTGTTGGTTCCATAGGTTGGTGATTTTTACAACATCCTACGGTTGTCGGTGTATGGGTGGATATGCTGCAGTGAGCAGTCCTGCAGTGTGTCCACTGGGTGCAGTGTTGGAATAGTGTCCATATAGAAGAGGATACAGTTGAACTGGTTCTGATATGTGCTTGGGTAGTCTGCATTGTGCAGATAAGTAAGTGTTGTAGTGCACTATGCAGTATTGGTTCTATGCACTTACTAGAGTGTTGGGAACAGGACCAATGTTGTGAGGATTTTGTTTGGTTGGCAGTAATAGAATGCTTTGTGAATGGAAGTGGGTAGCAGTGCCGACCACTGTAGTATGTTTGTGGATTATGGTAACTGGAACATGTCTGCTTGCATCCCTGTATTATGGTGCGGCGGTTGGGTAGAAGTGCTGGTGCCTATGTTGCCTTTGTGAATTCTGCCACATGTTCGCCTGCATGGCTCTGTTATGTTGTGGGGGTGTGGGCAAGGCGTAGACTGTTGGGTCTGTGCAAAGGCCGTAGGCCATGCACCCAGGAGCCTAGGCCTTCACCACAGCATAATGCAGGCATGCAGTTGTAACTCTGCATGTATTTGAAGTTGGTGACTTTCACACAATTGTTGTGGAGGACATTGTAGACTTTGTAGAACAGCAGAAGTGAGCTGCTATGCATACATTAGCATATGGTGTAGATCATTGCACCTGTTGCACATTCGGGACCCACATGTGACCATTTGCGTTTGCTATGGTTAGGCCCTTATAAGACCCTTGCTTTAGGAAGTGCTTTAAGATATTGCGTCATGAAAGGAAGTGCTCAGCATCACAAATGTAAAATATGGACAATATATATAGCCACCTATATACTGTTCAGCACACCCAACGCAACCTTATGCAGTCATGCATGCAAATATGTGGCCAGGGTGATAGCTGGCAGGCTCAATTGCAGATGGGGAGTGCATTGCACATGACATGAGCATTTAAACATAGGGTGTACTATGGTGTGTTGTGTGTGGTGAGGGCTTACCTCCTTGGATGCATGGCTGGAGTGGAAAGGGAAGGAGGACTCTGTTTTTCTGGGGCGAGGCCCTCGCTGTAGCTGGGAAAGCGCACGTACCACATCCTGCCCTTTTAAGCATGGTGGCCATGGAAATGGAACTGTAGGAATTAGCCAATCAGGTGTCAAGGGTGTGCCTCACAGGAAAGGCTGGTACTATTTTTCCCCATTCAGTCTGTGTAGTGAGGGTGCCAGGCAGAGATGGAGAGACGCAGAGTGCTAATAGTGGGTGATACCTTTCTACAAGATGTGTACAGGTATGCTGCGCAAAGAGGTATGGCTGCTAATTTTGCGTTGGAAGGAGTGGAGCTTTTCTGGGGCACTGTCTATGAGGGCAGTTTCGGCAGTATGGTTGACCTTTGCTGATGTGTGGCCTCTGTCAGTACTGTGGATGTTGTTGTGCTGCATTATGGAGCTCTACATTTGGGGTACATGTCGTGTGGACATTTGCTCCATCGCCTAAAGAAGTTGATGGAAGAAGTGATGCAGATTTTTCCCACTGCCAAGGTGGTTTTCTCAAGCCTACCACCAAGAGGAGCATGGGACCACGCCGGTGTAATTTGACCCCAGCGAGAGGTCCCAAGGTGTTTCATTAACAGGAGCATGTGTCAATTTATGTCCACTGCTGGGATGTTCTCCACCGACTACGACCTCATTAATGACCGATATTTGCACTGGTTCCATGCAAATGGCATTTCTTTGACCAACATTGGCAATACTGTTTTGTTTTACACTGTGCATAAAAGTGTTAGACAATCCTGTAACAATGTAAGGAGGCAAAGAAAAGAGAAACTCGGATAAAGAGCAAAAACAAAAAAGGTTCTTTGTAAGCACGTAACAAAAAAACACAAAAACAAAAAACATCTTTTTCGAGGGACCAATAAAGAACCAATCCCCTAACCAGTTTAACACTTCTTATCCCCCCTGATTTCCTGTAACTCTCACCTGACTCCCACGGAGACGCTGACCAGGTCTGGACTTCTGCGGCCTCTTCTAAGGTGATGCACAGAACTCGGAAGACCGACTGGACAGGACCCCCAAATCTCGCTTGTCTGACTCGCAGGAGAATCCTTCTGCAGATGGAGAAAGGGGATTAACTACCTGCGGAGTAGCGTGTCGGCCTCCCACTTCCCTCTTTCATTCTCCTCAGACCACCTCCGAAATTCCCTGTTAACTCTCACCTTAAGGTTTGAAAGGACGAGCTCTCCATCCTGCTTCTGGTGCAGGGGTGCGATTATATCCAGTGACTTCACTGGTGTTCGGATTGGTGAGGATCCAAGCTTACTTGACTTTCCTGGCAAGGTGTCGTAAGTATACTGTTGTAAAAGTTCAAGAGTTGGCCTCCTTTTCTATTTGCCTTTATATTGAGTAGTCCGTCTCTTATCCCTTTTATCACAGGTGCTGAGTGAAGATTTCGCGTAGAGGAAACAATTTGCCAAAGGTAAACTCAGGTGAGTTTATGATGGGTGGTTCCTTTAATGTCCTTATATTCACCCACTAATGCGTGTGTCTTTTTTACCCATAGGGGCCGTGGTACGGTACTGCCGAAGAAGCGGCGCCGACCCGAGATGAGGAAAGATTCTCCCAACAATAATCAGGTAAGTCTTATGGCGAAAATCTGGCTTTCCTCAATATGTTCCTTTTGCTCACCTTTTGTTCTTCTCTTCCCCCTTAGGCGCAGGTATGCGGCGGATCGTGCAGATGGTCGCTAAGGAGCACGGAGATGCCTCGTGAACAGGTTAGTGGAACGCGGCGCTGCAGCGAGCAACGCGATGCGTTTTGAAAATAAATGTCTTCCCTTAGGATCGCCGGCGTGATGACTCCGGACTCCGGGTAGAAGCAGGTAATGTTCTTCTGTTCACCTTTTCCCTTCTCTTCTTTCCTTTCAGGTGTTCCAGGATGGAGGCGGGCATGGCTGGAGTCAGGATGCTGGAGCAGACACGGTGAGCGTCCAGCTGCTAGGTGCAGAACAACGCGAAGCGTGAGCTGCTGTCTGGGCGTGGCTTAAATAGCCCCCAAAGTAGTTCCAGGTACGTATTCTTCCCCGGCCACGACCGAATGGCAAAATAGTCCCACAGGTAAAATAGTCCCTTCAGGCCTCAAAGAGGTCTGGATCTGGCAGCACGGTCTGCATCAGGTAAGTTCACATAAACACTCCCTTTATGAGCCTGGCCCCCATGGTGCCAGGACTGAGGTCCAAAATGAGCCTGGCGCCAGAGGCGCCAGGACAGTGTCCAAAGGGCCCCTACTAGGGGTTGCTGGCCTTTTCCCCGGGAACATGTCTGCTTCCGGGGACGCTGGTCCTGGACTGGTTCTCCGGGAGTAGGCATCATGACAGCACTCCCTTCCCCCCAAGGCCCTTCCCAAGATTGTTCTCTCCGGGGGTTTCGGTTTGTTTGGGAAATTCTGGTGGAATTTTTTTATTAACCGAGTTGCATGTACATGGTCACTAGGTTCCCAAGACCTTTCCTGAGGCCCGTATCCTTTCCAATCTATTAGATAGAAAAGTTTTGACTTTGACACCTTGGAATCTAAAATGTTCTTCATCTCAAATTCAGGTTCTCCATTTATTTGGATAGGTTCTGGTGGCTTGATTAATCGGGTTCCAGGTTGTACTGGTTTCAAAAGTGATACATGAAAAACAGGGTGAATCGCATATTAGCTGGTAGGTCGAGTTTGACGGCCACCGGGTTGATTATGGCCCTAATTGAGTAAGGCCCCAAATATTTTGGGTTAAAAGTTCGAGGTCCTTTGAGCGATAAGTGTCTGGTAGCCAGCCATACTTGGTCTATTTGGTATAGAGGTGCCTCACTTCGATGGAGATCAGCATTCTTCTTGTATTTTCTCTTGGCTTGCTGTAAATGTGTAGTTGCTTCTTTGAAAGCTTGAGTTATTGTAGAATGCAGATGGTCTACTGCGGGCATTTCGAGGCTTTGAGGCGAGTCAAGATCTGAGGTTCGAGGGTGATGCCCATATAGTTTGCCCAGTTCCAGAATGTACCACATTATTGTATGCATATTCGGCAATCCAAAGAATATCCTTCCAATTACTTTCAGATTGATGCAACATACACCGTAAATATTGTTCAAGGGTCTGGTTAGTCCTCTCTGTTTGACCATCGGTCTGAGGGTGGTGGCTGGTTGATAATCTTACGTCGATCTTTGCCAGCTGACAACATTTTCTCCAAAAATGGGAAATGAATTGGCTTCCCCGGTCAGAGACTAGAATGGACTGGAATCCATGTAAACGAACGATACTTTCAAGGAATTCCTTGGCTAAGACGAAAGCTGGAGGTAAACCTTTTAATGGAATGAAGTGGGCCATTTTGGAAAATAAATCCACAATAACAAGAATAGTGTTATATCCATAACAAGGAGGCAGGTCCGTAATAAAATCCAGCAACAAGGTGTGCCAAGGTGCCAGTGGAATGTCTAAGGGTTGAAGAAGGCGAGCTGGTCTTTTTTTTTTTTTTACCTTTATTTTGGGCACAAACACCACAGGACGTCACAAAGGATTTAATGTCCTTTCGCCAAGAGGGCCACCAGAACTGTCGCTTAACCTTTTCTTCCGTCTTGGCAATACCTGGGTGCCCCTCTATTAGAGTATCATGATAACGATAAATAACCAGTTCTTGTAATTCTTTGTGTGGTAGAAATAAGCGCCGTTGGAAGTAAGGTAGATCATCATTGACAGTAAAGTAAGAACCCTTTTGAATCCAATCCTGCAAGGCTGTAGGGTTCAGGAGTTGTTTAACTGTAGCTTGAATGTCTTCCAGTGTTTGTAAAGAGGTCATGCCCAGAATTCTTTGTTCGGGAATTATCGGTACAGGTTCTGAGTTTGTATCTGTTTCTCCCATTCCTATTCTGGATAGAGCGTCCGCTTTGCCATTCTTGCTGCCAGGACGGTAGGTAATTACAAAATCGAATTCAGGAAAAAACAAAGTCCATCATCGCTGACATGATGATTGAGCTTTGGCAGTTTTCAAATATTGTAAGTTCCGGTGGTCAATGATCACCGTGATGGTATGTCTAGCGCCAAGAAGATAATGCCTCCAAGCCTTAAAAGCGGACTTAATGGCTAATAACTCTTTGTCGGTGATTGCATAATTGACCTCAGGTGCCGAGAATTTTCTGGACCAAAATGCTACGGGGTGCAGTTGGTTAGTTTCGGGATCTCTTTGAGACAGGACAGCTCCCATGGCTAAGCTGGATGCGTCGGTTTCAACTATGTATGGGAGGTCTGGACGCGGGTGTTTCAATACAGGTGCGGAGGTAAATTTAGCTTTTAATTCCTGAAAGGCCTGTTCGGCTTCCTCAGACCATTCGAAGCGTTTATTTTTCCTCAAGAGTGTAGTGATGGGTTGTACAATAAGTGAAAATTCCGGGTTAAATCTGCGATAGAAATTGTCAAACCCAAGCATGCTTTGAACGCCTTTCACAGAGCTAGGCGATGGCCATTGGAGGATGGCATCCACTTTTCGCGAGTCCATTCGGACTCCTTTAGGTGTCAGGATGAAACCAAGAAACTCGACTTCTGTGGTATGGAAAACACACTTCAAGTTTTGCAAACAGTTTGTGTTGGCGCAATTTCTCAAGAACTGCCCTGACGTGCTTTTTGTGATCAAATTCCGAAGAGGAGTACACAAGAATGTGATCGATATATACGACAACACAAACATCGATGAGTTCCCGAAGGACATCGTTCATGAAGTTTTGGAAGGCAGCAGGTGCGTTGCACAATCCGAAAGGCATCACCTGATACTCGAATAGTCCATATTTGGTGCGGAAGGCAGTTTTCCTTTTGTCGCCTTCCTTTACTCGCACCAGATGGTAAGCCCCCCGGAGATCTAACTTGGTGTATATGCAGGCATCCTTCACCTGGTCAAGAAGTTCAGGGATCAGAGGCAAAGGGTAACGGTTTTTAACAGGTATCTTGTTCAATGCGCTGTAGTCAATACAAGTTCTGAGGTCGTCTTCTTTTTTTGGCACGAAGAACAAAGCCGAGGATGCAGGAGACTTTGACGGGCGAATGAAACCATTGGCTAGGTACTGATCTAAATATTGTCGCAAATGAAGATTCTCGGGTTCAGTAAGAGCATAAATCCTGCTACAAGGGGGTTGTGCACTGGGCATCAGATCGATTTGGCAATCGTACGACCTGTGAGGGGGTAACGTGTTGGCCTGTTCCTTTTGGAAGACGTCTTGAAATTCTTGGTATTCCGGCGGCATTTGCAAAGTGGAAGGGTATACTGTAGCCAGGCCTATATTTGGATTTCCTGGATAACGGGTTTGTGCACAATCCATAAAGCTTATCCTCTTCGCTCGCCAGCCAATTCGAGGATTATGTGTTTCTAACCAAGGGATTCCTACAATTACCTGAAACCATGGAGCCTTGATTACGTCAAACACAACAGCCTCCCGATGCCCGTCCTGACCCACTAGTGTCACCTCTGCAGTGGAATGTGTTACCGGCCCAGAGGCGATTTCGGTTCCATCCACTGTGGTGATGACCTCTTTACTGGTTTTAGGACGAAGAGGGAGGTTGATCCTGGAAGCCAATTCACGATCCACATAGTTTCCTATAGCCCCACTATCGATGTATGCCTTTATTGCATGCAACCGCCCAGGCTGTTCCGGATCTACGAGGACCATTGGCATGATGAAATGCGAGGTCTGAGAATTAGTTTTCAGGCTCGGCAAGCCGACCCCTATGCTTGTCGGGCGTGGTCGTTTCCCGAATCAGGTTCCATATGGTTCTTATCCGCGGCTCCTACCGCCTTCTTGGGCGGTTTTACTGGGCAATCTCGTAAAAAGTGTCCAGAAGCCCCACAATAAAGACATAATCGCATTTGCCGTCTTCTTTCACGTTCTTTTTGAGTTAAAGGTCCTTTAACCCCTCCAATTTGCATAGGTTCAGAAACATCGGCACCCTTGGGGTTAACGTGAGTCTTGACCAACACCCGTGTCTCAAACTTGGACCGATCTGCCTTTCTGTTTTGAAGCCTGTGATCTAATTGGACCACCAAGTCTATATATTCCATGCAGTCTTGGGGCGGATTTACAACTTGAGCCAGGACATCCTTAAATTCTCCACGTAGACCTCGATGAAATAACGTGATTCTTTTATCCTCTGGCCACCCAGTCTCCACAATCAACCTATTGAAGGTTGCGATATAGGCTAAGAGATCCTGGTTACCCTGCCGTAGGGACAGAAGTTCGTTGTCCAGGGCCTGTCCCTGAGAGTGCCGAGCAAATAATCTTTCCATGCGTGTCTGAAAGCCTTGAAAATCCCGGAGTATTGGGTCATCTTGAGTAACCAGTGGAACTGAACAATCAGCAGTACATCCGCTGAGATATGATAATACAAAAGCTACTTTGGTTTGGTCGTTAGGAAAGGCCCCAGGTCTGCAGAGGAAGTGCAATCGGCATTGATTCATGAATACGGCGAATCTTTTGGGGTCCCCGGCAAAACGTTCAGGTGGGGCCAACGGCATATTTCCAGGTAGATTAATTTGCACTGGGTTACACCACTGGGGCGGGAATACCCCCTGAACCTGGTAGGGGAGTTTGTCCAGTTTGACCTTGCAATAGCTGCCTGGCAAGGTCATCAGTTCGTTCCTTAGATATGATTAGTTCTCTCCTGAGAGCATTAGTCTCCTGACGAGCGGAATGCACTTCGGCCCGTAATTCCCCCAATAGGTGGGCCAACTCATCAGTCTCGGAAGTCTCCATAGCACCTGGGTGGGAAATTGTAGGAAGGCTTCGCGTTCTGGAACGCTCACCTGACTCCCACGGAGACGCTGACCAGGTCTGGACTGCTGCGGCCTCTTCTAAGGTGATGCGCAGAACTCGGAAGACCGACTGGACAGGACCCCCAAATCTCGCTTGTCTGACTCGCAGGAGAATCCTTCTGCAGATGGAGAAAGGGGATTAACTACCTGCGGAGTAGCGCGTCGGCCTCCCACTTCCCTCTTTCACTCTCCTCAGACCACCTCCGAAATTCCCCGTTAACTCTCACCTTAAGGTTTGAAAGGACGAGCTCTCCATCCTGCTTCTGGTGCAGGGGTGCGATTATATCCAGTTACTTCACTGGTGTTCGGATTGGTGAGGATCCAAGCTTACTTGACTTTCCTGGCAAGGTGCCGTAAGTATACTGTTGTAAAAGTTCAAGAGTTGGCCTCCTTTTCTATTTGCCTTTATATTCAGTAGTCCGTCTCTTATCCCTTTTATCACAGGTGCTGAGTGAAGATTTCGCATAGAGGAAACAATTCGCCGAAGGTAAACTCAGATGAGTTTATGATGGGTGGTTCCTTTAATGTCCTTATATTCACCCACTAATGCGTGTGTCTTTTTTCCCCATAGGGGCCGGGGTACAGTACTGCCGAAGAAGCGGCGCCGACCCGAGATGAGGAAAGATTCTCCCAACAATAATCAGGTAAGTCTTATGGCGAAAATCTGGCTTTCCTCAATATGTTCCTTTTGCTCACCTTTTGTTCTTCTCTTCCCCCTTAGGCACAGGTATGCGGCAGATCGTGCAGATGGTCGCTAAGGAGCACGGAGATGCCTCGTGAACAGGTTAGTGGAACGCGGCGCTGCAGCGAGCAGCGCGATGCGTTTTTAAAATAAATGTCTTCCCTTAGGATCGCCGGCGTGATGACTCCGGACTCCGGGTAGGAGCAGGTAATGTTCTTCTGTTCACCTTTTCCCTTCTCTTCTTTCCTTTCAGGTGTTCCAGGATGGAGGCGGGCGTGGCTGGAGTCAGGTTGCAGGAGCAGACACGGTGAGCGTTTAGCTGCTAGGTGCAGAACAATGCGAAGCGTGAATTGCTGTCTGGGCGTGGCTTAAATAGCCCCCAAAGTAGTTCCAGGTACGTATTCTTCCCCGGCCTTGCCCGAGTGGCAAAATAGTCCCACAGGTAAAATAGTCCCTTCAGGCCTCAGAGGTCTGGATCTGGCAGCACGGTCTGCATCAGGTAAGTTCACATAAACACTCCCTTTATGAGCCTGGCGCCCATGGCGCCAGGACTGAGGTCCAAAATGAGCCTGGAGCCAAAGGTGCCAGGACAGTGTCCAAAGGGCCCCTACTAGGGGTTGCTGGCCTTTTCCCCGGGAACATGTCTTCTGCTTCCGGTGACGCTGGTCCTGGACTGGTTCTCCGGGAGTAGGCATCATGACATTTCCCCCCTCTTCCTAGCACGATAACTCTGTGGATTGCGCTGTAGTTTCAGGATTCAATGTGCCACATCTGGCCTTTTTCAGAATGGTAGCCATGGAAATGGGACTGTGGGGGCAAAGGGATTGCTCAATAAGGTTTCTGGTTGTGGTGTGTACGGAAAAACTGAGGCAGAAGGTCTCTTTGTACTGAGAAATGCAAAAGGCTATGGTGGAAGTGTGCAAGGTAAGGGGCAGGCATCCTGTTTGGATGCATGCACTGTATGTACTTGTTTGAAGTTGCTAACATACACTTAGTGTTGCTTTTGTGCAATAATTTTTCACAAGTTTGTAGTAAGTGGAGTGCCGTGGAAAAAGAATTCTGTGAAGTGTCCAAGGTAAGTAGCAGGCACCCTGTTATAAATGCAATGTGTGTATGATATGATGTGATATTTTATGATATGCCATTTATAGTGCGCATATACACAAGTTTTTGAAGACGCGAGGAGGCAAGGGAGGGGGAACAGAGGGGAGACCGACAACGAGCCTACTATGCCAGGTGACACTCAGATCGCCCAAGGGCATGGGGAGGCAAAGGAGAAAGTACAGTACATGGGAAGAAGAAAAAATGACAATAAGTAAAAATACGGGCTGTTGGTGGCAAGTGCAAGGATAAGTGCAAACATCAGGTGGTGGTAGACCTGTTGGGGATACAGAAAACACTCCCCAAGTACGGGGTTTGCCCGAAAGCCAGTGCTGGGGTGCGACTGGCGGGGGGAGATGACCTGGGGACGACATCAGAGTGTGGCCAGGTAACCAGTGCAGAATCAGTTTCAGCCAGGAAGTCAGCAGGGGAGAGTAGGCGAAAAAGCATAGGCAAAGAGAAAGGTTTTGAGGTGCTTCCGGAACCAACAATGGTTCTCCTGAAGTTTCAGGGAGGTAGGGAGGCTGTTGCAGAGGGAGGCACCAGCTGAAGAAAGAAATCTACCACCAACTGGTTGCTTGCAGAAGCGAGTGACCTTGAGGGAGTTAGAGGCAGATGAGGGAAGATCTTGAGCACAGAGATATTTAGGACGTGAGAGTTGCAGGTATTGAGGCCACAGGGCACAGAAGGCCTTCTGCATAATGCAGAGGGTTTTGACCTTATTCCTCGCAGCGATGGGTAGGCAGTCCAGACATTTCAGCCCCGGAGAGATACGATCCCTGGGCTTGAGGGCAAGGAGAAGGCACGCAGTCCTCTTCTGGATGAGTTGCAGAGGTCAGAGAGTAAACGCAGGCAGATTTAGAACGAGGCTGTTGCAATAGTCCAGCCTAGAAATCACCACAGCTGTGGAGACAGTGATCTTTTTGGATCTTGCTTTAGGTTGGTAACATACATTCAGTGCTGCTTTTGGTGCCATATTTTTTCAATTTATGTAGGAGATGGGTTAGTGGGGAAAAAAATGTGTAGTATTGTCTGAAGGAAAGAAGAGAGTTCCAGTTTCAATATTACATTGGGTGATATGGGTAAATGGAAACGTTGCAAGCATATACAATTGAAGTGCCATTTGATGGTAGTGAATGGGAGAAAGAAACAGTACACTTTTTAAGAACGTAATGGACGCTCAGTGGCAGATACCGTGCACACAGGCACTTATAACAGAGTTGTAAACATACTTCATAAAAAGTATTCATACCTCCACTTTGTGGTGATGGGTGCTCCTGTGGATGAATGTTGATGCACAAATCTTGCATTTGTTTACTGAACTTTCTACTGGACGGGCTTCCCAATGACACGACACTTGGAGGCGTAATGTGTAACGGTACATATTAAGTGTTGCAGAGACGTGACAGTGTTAGATGTTAACTTCTTCGATGTCATTGGTGGATGCGTGTGTAACTATTTAACACTACCCAATGAGGTAGTGATGGACAAAAAATAGTGGAAAGGGAAGAAGTTCTGCTCCTGCTTTACTGGGGCGCGGCCCTTGCGGTACTTGGTGATGCGAACGTGCCACATTCTGCGCTTCTCACAATGTTGGCCAATGGAAATGGGACTGTGGGGATTGTCCAATCAGGTGCGCAGGGTGTGCGTCACAGGAAAGGGCGCAATATTTTTTTTCATTACTCTGTGTAGTGAGGGTGGCAGGCAGAGATGGAGAGACGCACAGTTTTCATCGTGGGTGATGCCTTTGTGCTAGATCTGCTCCAGTATGCCGTCGAAAGAGGCTTTTATGGCAATTTCGATTTGGAGGGAGTGGAGGATTTGTGGTGCGGTGTCGATGTCTGCAGTTTCGGCATTGTGCTTGCAGAATGTCGACGAGTGGCCACTTTCGCAACTGTACATGTTGTGGGCATACACTATGGAGCCTTGTTTTTGGGTTCTGAAGAAGTTGATGACGGCATTGAAGCGCATTTTTCCCACTGCTAAGGTGCTTTTTTCACGTATACCACCAAGAATAGTATGGGACTATTCCAATGAATGTTGTCGCCAGCCAGAGTTCTGAAGGGTTCTAATCAACAGAAGCATGTGTGACTTTTTGAGTGCTGCTGGGATGTTCTCCTGTGACAATGACAACATTGGGTCTCAATATGTGCACATTTTCAATGCAAATGTCATTTATTTGACGACCAGTGGCAATGATATTTTGTTTCACAATGTATATGCTACACTGAAGACGCTATTGTAAGAATATGAGGATGAAGTACAAAAAACAAAAACAGTTATAAAAACTGGAAAAAAGGTGTTTCTATGGAAACAGCTTAAAAAAAAGGCTCTTTTGAGAGCCACCACTACAAACTAAATCCCCTGCCCTGGTTGAAATGTATTCCCCCACTCCCGCGCGCACAGCAAAATAAGTCTGCGGACAACGTGATAGTTGCAGGGTTGCACATGTCACATCCGAGCCTTTTGCAGGTGGCGGCCATAGAAATGGCCCTGTGGAGGCTAGGGGATTGCTCAATAAGGTGTCTGGGTCTGGTTTGTACGCACAGACTGTGGTACACAGTGTATTTGTTGACAAAAATGCAGAAGGTGCGGTTATGGCTGTGCGTTTCACGAGCCAAAGCGTACGGTTTTCGGGTGAGTTCTGAATACATTGCTTGAAAATAAATGAAAAACACTGTGCAGTGGCTGCTCATTTTGGATTAAATCATGTGGATTTGTACTGCTATGGAGTACCTGCAATGAAGTGACTGATTTTGGTTTGTCTTTGTGAGACTTTGGTTACGCGGGATCATGCCGAAATTATTGTTCTTCATTGTGGAGGGAAAAGTTCACGTTACCGGAATTTCAGTGCCGTTTGCGATGAACGAAGCACTTGCCCAGGTCCTGTGTATGTTTCCGATATTCTGCATATTTCTTTATCGCTTTACGCAGACACAGATGTGGCTGTTATTTTTCGTTTGGTCCGGAAATGGAGAAAGCGCGCTACATTGAGAAGAAGTCTATTTGTGCCTTTTTACGACATGTGACAATGTTGTACTTCTCAAATGGGAATATAACGTTTAACAGCACAAAGAGTTTTCACCACAAATAGCATTCATCTTATTATTCCTGCCATTCCGATTTTTGCACGACCTATCCGAAATGCCTTGCTCGCCTCCTTGGAAGTACAGGAAGACTTTTTGTATTAGGTGTTGCGCACTTAAACGCTTCAAAACACACAGCAACACAGAAAAAAACAATTTTTACAGCCAGCCCTTTCTACCTGATTCCACTACTGTGTTCTCCACAGAGCCACACCTCCCTTTATTTAGCGCACATTCTGTGGAGCACATGCAGTGCGCACCGCCCTGCAGCCGTTCATTGGCATTTCCATTTTTCAACTCTGAAAGGAGCTTTTTTCATTGATTTTTTTTTTTTCTTTTCCAGTTGGTTTCTATTTATTTTGGTCTTGTAACACACGACACAGAAGGAACGGAAGACAAGTACCGGTACGGAACGGGCACCACCTACAGGGATATCATAGGGCACATGCAGAGAGAGGGAAATGTTTGGTGGCCCTCTCTTAAATAGACAGCAGTCATTGTCATGCTCCCCTTGCCAAGCACTTCCAAGTACCTTACCTCTGTAGAGTAGCGCGCCGCACTACATGCACAATACAATGCCCTTTGCCAGGTAAGGGTCTGCAGCGCAGCATATGGTCTGCAAGGATGTTTTAATGATCAACTGCCCTATATGAGTGTCCCTGTTGTTGGTAGGAGCAGATGTAGAGAATGCTGTACATGAAATTAACCTACTGCATTGTTGGAAGGGCAGTACCGTGCCCACTGGTGCCTTGCGTTTCAATTTCAGTGCTCATCACATGCAGTATGGACACTTCATGATACGGCATTAGGCGTAGGTCCAGCATTCACAGAGTTGAATACATTCTGAAATACAAGAATGCTTACAACAAGGACAAACACAGCTTTATTACGTGCAGCAGGAAGATATTTCTCCAGCGCCCCCCATGTGGATATAGTACTTTTCAAACCACTGCTGATATTCTTTGCGATCCGAAGAATCTGCTGTTTGCATACTTGTCTTTACATGCACTTGTATGCGAGTGACCAAGCCGCACCAGCTTTGCCATTTTGCAGACTCACTACAGACTGTGACACCTGCAGTTAAATGTTTTCTCCAACTCTATGACCCGCAGGCGAACCCTTGACACTTTCCGTCACGGTGCTCACTGCAGAGAAGGTGTCTGTTTCACGGGTCATGCAAAGGCAAGCAGCACATCAATCAAATTAACGCGACATTTAACACGCCCAGCGTACACTGGAGGTTGCTGTTCCTTGTTTCCAGTGGGCCTCATACAGCCAGGCTTGCTGCAGCCATAAATTGGTAGCTTCGCACAGCAAACCACATAGTCACCAGGACTGCTTGAAATGCGGTAGCCTACCATTGGAATCTGTAGGGCTAGCGACAGGGGCGGTGTTACCAGCATACACAGGATGCCCTACGCATGCACATAGCTGTGTAACGGACAGAGGTGCACTCCCCCAACTAATTAAAAGTCCATTAAAAGATGCGGCCATGCGGCCAGTACTGGAGTCCTACGGATACCTGCATTGTTATTGCACATATGCCGGCCAGGTGCAGTCTCCCTAGGAAACCTCCATATTGCTTACCTGCAGCCATCTCTGGCAGTAATGTGCGCCACAGACTCGCCATGCAATGTTAACACAAAATGAAAAACCACCCACACACTCACCAACACTTAACATCTACACCTTCAATTTCTAAGCTATACAGACACTGTTAGGAAAGGGAAAAGGTAGCACAAATGGATACATACACAGGGCAATTTGGCCTTTCAACAAGTTCCTTATGAGGGCTGCCAAGGATTCCATGAACAAACATTGTTAAAGGGACGTTATGGTTTAATTGCCCTAACAAAAAACCTATCAAATTCAGCGCAACTAATACATGAAAGGAACATTATACTTACTTTGCACTAATAACAACCTATCTATATTATGGTTACAAGTAAAACTGAAAAACCCCAGAAATTCACCAGTTACGGTAAGCTAAGCAACCATAACTCGCGCCACCACTGTGCACTGATAAGACTAACACCCATGACAGGAAAGATGACATCACAAATGTCATTGACGACATCACTTGTAACCATAATATGGATAGGTTGTTATTAGTGCAAAGTAAGTATAATGTTCCTTTCATGTACTTGTTGCACTGAATTTGATAGGGCAATTGAACTATAACGTCCCTGTAACAACCTTTTTTGTCAGTGAATTTGAGTAGGGCACAGTAACCAGAACCTTCTTTAAGCATATGTTCATCAAATCGTTTCCACACAGTGACACTTTCTTGCCTGAAATGCAATGAATGGGCGCACCTTATACTGGCCAGATGGCTGACACTTTTTCTTGTGTCTAGTGCTAAGCCATAGAGACTGTATAAATGGCCTGACAACCCTGTGTGAAATTTGTATGTGAACAAGCTACGTGCCAGTAGCGAAACACTGAATACCTTTTGCTTTTCACCCTGGTCTTGGGGATGGAATAAAGTACCTTGTGTACCATCTTTATGTAACTGCAGCCTTGTATTTCCTCGATGAAGATACATCGGTAGATTGCTTCTGTGTGGTGCTGGTGCACCGCTTGTTTTAACTGTTGGATATATATATATAGCTCACTGGTTTTTGACCTACCTTTAATTGCATAAAGTCTTTCTTAGCCCATTAGCGTATTTTTGTACTACACCTGTTTGGTGCCTTTTTATTTTCTTCCTTGTTGTTAACTGTAACCCTGTTTTCCTTTAGTTTGGCCAGAACTGTTCTTCCTTACTACCACCAAGAGAGTAGTTAAGTTCAACTCTGGTGGAGACAACCATGTTGCCCTGGTGGCTTCTCCAAGTCTTTGAAAAACCCTCCGAACAAGGTGGATTATCTTCTGTTTTTCACTCGGGTCATCTGAAGGCAAACAAAACTTTCCATGGTAAATCTAGGGCTCGCCATGAGAGGGAAAGCAGATACTGGGAATCTACATAGGACTGAGATTTGTAGGGCTGTATTGCATAAATCCATCCAGATGTTTGCTCAGCATTACTGTCTGGATTCTGATGTGAAACAATATACCCAGCTGGGGCAGGCATCCTTTATAAAGGTATTTGGATATGGATTTACTGGAATGGTCATCCAACCCTAGGCTGTTTTACCTTTTTCTCGGGTTGGGATAGGTTTCATAATTCTGTCAAGAGTTTTGACTATTAATGAAAGAAAAGTGACTACTTATCCTAGCTATCCATCATGGCCATCGTCATTAGTATTTGTAAACTACCATCCCTCCTGCCCAAATAATTCAGGAAAGGGTGGATGTCTCAATTCTGAAGCTTTTAGTCTGTTTAGCACAACAACATACATTGAGGACTTAATTGTCAATACAGTGCATGCTTGGTTATTAATGGAAGTTGGCAGACATAAAGTGAAAGCAACATTTTCTACCTTTGCACGGTCGGTATCCTTGTCCATTTTTTCTATTTGAACTGATTTTTATTTTAAGGTGCAAAAGTAGAGTAAAACCATATTTAGGCTAGAGAAATTGTGAAGTAAAACTGGATAGTCACCTGTTTTAGTATATTGTAAGGTAATGTTTTCCAAGAACCCACCCATAGGCAGAGCTATTCAAGAGTTTATGAACAATAATGAAGATTAATAATGAAGATATCCATATTGAACTTGGGTTAAAGGTAAGTACATCTTCCTGCTTCCTTACGCGGCCTGACAGCCAATGGCCAATCAAAAAATATCAATCTAAGCTCTAAGATGGAACCTGAACCATCACTCGGGAGTGTTGAGTCGTGTGTCTGGTAGTATCCAATCCCTGCGAATGTCACACTAGAATTGAGTGTTGCAGACTGCGACCAGCTGGATTGGAGTGTAGGAAGCTAGCAGGTTGGAGTAAGGATGACCTGCGGGGGAATTACAGTCAGTGTGACAGAAATCGAATGGATGAACTTTGGATGTTTCAAAAGAAAAATGAGTTGGTTGGTTGGTGTCTCGCTGATTGACTACTTATTTTTCCTGCAGGCAATAGACAGCATTCACCAGGTGGGCGTGTACTGTCTGGCACTGGTTCCAGCCAACACTCTGCCAAAGGCTCCACTCGGCGGCATCCACATTTCTGAAACTAAACAGCGTTTTCTGGATGGGGCTCTACACCCATGCAATGTTCTCATGTGCCCACATACCTGCGTGGGCAACCTGCCAAAGCCCCGCCAGAAGCAGCCTGGTAAGTCTTTCCTAATACTGCTTTTTTACCATTATTGACTAAGTATTCAACCCCACTGTTTCCTGCCAACCCCCAGGCCTGAAAACACCCATCTGAGGTATTCTCTGATCCTGCACTCATCAGTGCTCTGCCCACCTTACATTCTATTAATCAATACCGATCTGCCCCTTTTGGTCCAAGACCTTTGACTGACTGATCACCGCACAGCTCCTTTTATTTCCTGGCCCATCTCTCATTAGAATGTTCTTTTAAACTTCAATTGAGAGCGCTAGCAACCCAGCCCCTCCCACCTTCTTTACATGTGCATCCCTCTTACTGATTCCCTTGCTCTTTTTCCAGGTTCTTTATATTTTTACTCATCCCTTTCCCCCAAAATGTTTCTATAGATTATTTTATTTTCATTCATTGTTGCGTTTATCTGATTTTATGTTTTTAGTTACTGATGCTCATTGTATTCCTGCACAGGTTTTCTCTGTTTTAGGTACACATTCTGTGTTTTACACACAAATTAACTTGCTTTGCAAGCACTTTTTCTCATTTTTGCTCACTGGTCCTTTTAAGTTTGACTGCCTTATTCTGTCTTAATTTCCTGCATTTTTGTGCTGTATTCCTGTAGGAATAATTTCTCTTTTCACTTGCATTTTCTATTTTTCTTTTTCCATATCCTTCACATTTTCTCTTATGTCCAGACATCTTAATTCCTTGATTTTTCTTAATTACCTGCTGATCTTAATAAAAAATGATTGAGAGGTTAACAAAATAAAGTTCTCTAATTGAGGCCCATTTTTTCTCTCTTCCTCAGATGTTGGCCCTGCTTCTATGGTAGTTGGGAATCTAGTTGCTGGAAAGCGCATTGCTCAGGCATGTGGAAGAGATGTTACACAACTGGAGGATAATGAGCAGGCAAGTAATGTATTACTGTGCATAAGAAAACAATATCTGAGCCTTCTAAGATCAGCTGTCCACAGTGGTACAACCATGTGCCTTAAGCATGGTAATGTCTACCATACTAATTCTGTTCTCTGGTACCTAAAGTTGTGTGTGTGAGGCATATTATGTAGCTTGTCACATTTGTCCTATTTTATCTGTAACCTTTTGCTGGACCTGACCCAGTCTCCCTTGAATTATTTTGGATATCTAATATGATTTTTTTTCTCTTCTGTGGGACACCTGCAATGCAGCATTGTAGGTCTGGTTTCTTGGGCCAACATCCTTCCTTGGTGCAGTGGATAAACTGGGTTTTAATGTGTGTAGTTGTGGTGCAAGTCTTTTAGTTTTCAGCCCTTTGAAATGGTGTACATTTGACCGAGCAGTGGCTAATGATCCAACATCACTGTGCACCCATTCAGCATTCATATAACAAATTAAGGGAAGTCTGTTTTTGCAAAACAGGGAAATATTTTTGGCTTGAACTTTCACTGCCACCCTTTGTGCCTTGTACAACCTTGCAATGTTCCTACAATCACACATTTTTCCTACAGTTCAGGAATTAAAACTTTAAGAATTATCCATCACGCTCTGTACATGGGGATTTCTCAAGCTATGGTTGACGCATTAGCAACTGATGTCCTGCTTGACCTGGCATCACCTGCTACTGAAACAGGAAACACCTAATGTCCTAGACTATTGATCCAACCCTGGCCTGTAATCCCCTCCTTTCGAGACAAACCTCGCCTGACATTTACAACTACTGAGCTACGGACTTCTTCCAGATCCCCACCTGTTGATTGTTGGTTGTGAAGGCAGGTCCCTTTTTACGGACACTCCAGAATAAAGACAACCCGCTAGGGGAATAGGCCATAAGATAGCGTTGCAAGGATGGATAAAAAGGTTTATTTGTACAGAATAAAGTTATAAGCAAAGGATTCTGCTGCTCGAGAGATCTCTAACTAGTACATTCACAAACAAGGGCTTAAAAACCCCAAACACGTCACGCCATGCAGTACAATTTGGTGCCATTGATTGGAGGCACCATACATATGAGCCTGCTCTATAGGGGATGGCAGGCAGTCATTGGCTGGTTCTTCCGCGTCGGTCTGGATCCACCTAGGTCAGCTGGGCTCATCATCGCAGTGAAGGTCAGGACATGCATTTATACATAGTTCCTATCTAAACTAAACAAGCTAAGGCGGAATATTAACTCATAGTGGCAGGCACCTGGGCGGCACGGGAAATGATGCCAGGGGGAAGGGAGGATAATATACAGGCATGCTGACCCACACATCCGGGTCTTCATTGATAATGGAGTTCCTGCACTCAAGGTCTGCACCCTGGGGTTTGATCTTTAATTTATCCCTCCCGGTACCTCGTGTTACAAGGGATATGTGTTGCTGCTAGGAAGAAATACAGTTGCGCATGCTTACATCTTCTGTGGACACTTGAGGGGGGTTGGGACCTGGTGGTCGCGTGCTTAACGAGGAATGCCAAGGTTTGGGGGTCGAGTCAGTGGTGTGGGGCTGGCTCCGGCCTGGCTGGTGGGGGTTAGAGGCCCAATGAACGTTCAGTGGAGATAAATGAATGCAGCGTGGAGCCTGGTGTTGTCTCACGCTCTTGCAGGACGCAATCCGTTGGAAGATACTAAATATTCGCAACACTGAAGGGATGAGGGGGGAAGTAGACCTCCGTGGGAACAGAGCTCTTGCGAAGCCAATATGTTATACAGAAATTGGGCCTTGTGAACCAGGAACGCGAACAGCGCAAGCCTGTAGCTCATCCCTTCTGGGCCTAATACAAAACGGAGTTGAGGGCTATGAGCTTTTCTAGTGCCAGGCATCTACTTATAAGCGCCAAAGAGCAACTATATGTTGTCTGATAGCGTGGATTACTCCCCCCTTGTACGTTATTTTACTTCATATGATATTTGTCTTACTTGGAAGCGCCTAGAGGGTGTAATGGGCTCATTTCGAGGGGATTGGGTCCTCCGACGTATTCCATATCTATGACAGGTAATCACCACAGCTGTGCTGCTTCGGAAACTTTTTTCTGTGTCCTGCGTTGATGGCGTCGATGCGCCGTCGTCGAGGACCTCGTCGGACGTCATCCGATGTGATAAGTAGGACGCACATCGCCCGTAGCCTCGGTTCCGTTTTTTCCGCGAACGTGTTGCTTCGTGAATCTTGGTAACGCCTCGACTCTTTGGAGTTCTGTTCTTCTCGGTTCTTCGAACCTGTTCGTTTTTGTGAGAAAATCCTTCGTAAGAAGATGTCTTCTACTTCGTCTTCGACCCCGCGTCCGGGCTTCAAGAAGTGCGGGGAGTGTGGGTCCAGGATGTCGGTGACTGACTCGCACGATGCCTGCCTCTGGTGCCTCGGGGAGGCCCACGACATGGATGACTGTATCGACTGCCAGTCGCTCACGTCCAAAGCCTTACGGGAACGTAAGAAGAAGTTGTCGGTAGGTCGGGTGTCCAAGCCCCGGAAGTCGAAATCTGCGGGGCTTTCGACGGATGATTCGAGAGGTGACTCTCCGCGTCATCGTCGGAAGTCTCGTGGGTCTCCTTCTAGGAGTCGGTCTTGCCACTCCTCGGCCTCTTCGAGGCATTCTCGGAAGCGCCGACGGCGGTCGTCTTCCAGGTCCTCTTCTGAGGATTCTGCCCGGCACGTCGCTTACCCCACCAGCCATGCGACGCCGGAGGAATGGACTTCCTTCGGGAAGAAAATGCTGGCGATTCTCGAGTCGCAGGGTACTAAGCCGTCCGCGCCCCCGAGTGGGGTCGGCCGTGAGAGGTCGAGAGACACCGCTGGCAAGAGTGGTCGGCACGAGTCACGCGAGAGGTCCCGTTCGGACAAGGGGACTCGTTCTCGACGTACCCGTTTCAGGTCCCCGTCCTCGACGAGTTCGAGACCATGTGCACCTGTGATGTCTTCGAGGAAGACATCGACGCCTGAGGCGTCGAGGGTGTCGACGGGCGTTCTCGAGGCTCCGGCTCCGAGGAAGTCGTCAAAGCCGTCGACGCGCAGGTCGTCGAAGGACACGCTCGGAGCTCCGGCTTCGAGGACTGTGTCGACGCCGTCGATGCTGGCGGCACTGCATCTGACGTTGACGCCGATTTAATCGATGCCGATCCTCTCGCCCTCAACGCCTTTCGTGGCTGGGGTGTCGGAGGTACCCCGTGGCAAGGAGGAACCCCATAGAAAGGCTCTAGTTAAGAGTAAGCACTCTCGGGTGCCTTCTTTTCACCACCTGGATTATATTTCGGAGGTGGATGAGGATTCTGATGGCCTGGTTCCTCGTCAGGTTCCAGATGAGATGGTCTCAGGCCATAGTCAATTTGACGATTTGAGGCAGTCACTGCATGATGCCAGTGGACTGGACACCTCTCTGGAGGTGGAGTTTTGTAGGCCTGAGCCTGGCTCTCATGCCGATTCCTCGTACCGGCGCCTTATGGCTAGGGTCTCCGAGTACTTCGATGGTCTGCTCCCCCAGGGGAGTTTGTGCAGGATGATTTTATAGACATCCTTGATGTTGGTCCCCCAACTGACCCGGTACTGCCGTTTCATATGGCTCTACAGAGAAGGGTGGCAGCGGCTTGGACTGCTCTGGAGAGTCTCCCGGCGGTAGGCAGGTCTTTGTCGTGAAAATACCATCCAGCCAGTAGCGACCCCTGCTACTTGACCAGGCACCCCACTCCGGAGAGTTTGGTGGTGCAGGCGGCCACGGCCCCGGCAAAGCAGGCATCGTACCCTACCATCCCTCCTGATAGGGACGACAAACGTTTTGATGGCTGGGTGAAGAGTGTTTTCTTCTGGGGGTATGGCGCTTCCGGCGGCCAACTCCATATGTGCCTTGTCTCGTTTCACACACACTCTGTGGAACTGTGTTGCGTTAGCGGCTGAACATATTCCCGAAGGGGACGAACGGGATGGTTTCCTTGCTATGGTCCAGGATGGTAAGGATGCCATGTGTGAGTCCGTTCAGTCGGGTTTGGACATGGCTGAATGCGTCAGCAGGTCCATGGCGGCGAGCACCGTGATATGCAGGTTTGCGTGGTTGCGGAAGTCGGGGTTTGCTCCTGATGTGCAGTCCCGGCTCCTCAACATGCCCTTTGATGGTGAACACCTTTTTGGCAGCAAGGCTGACGAGAGCCTTGAGAGGTTTCAGACCTCCAAAGCTGCAGCAAAGTCGTTGGGCGCTGCAGTTCGCCAACCTCCGCCTTTTCATCCTAGGGGACAGCAATGGAGGGGTGGTTCCTTTCGCTATTATTCGTCCTTCAGTAAAGCGAGAGGAGCTAGCAGTCAAAGAGGCCAACGCAGGGCTACCAGAGGTGGACGACAGAGTACCCATGGTGCCAAGGCCGCTCGGGCAGTTGCCTCTTTGCCCTCAGGCAACGCCGCAGCCGCTACCACTCAGTCATGAGGCCAGGTCCCATGGTTCGCCAGTTGGGGGAAGGCTGGCGCAGCATCTTGTAGAGTGGCAAGCCATTACTTCAGATGTGTGGGTCCTGGAGATCATAACCCACGGCTACTGTCTTCCCTTTCGGCAGAGGACTCGCGACAATCCACCAGGGAACCTCTCCTTGAAGAGTCCGGATCCGCTCCTTGCACAGGAAGTTCAAGCCCTGCTGGAGAAAGGCGCCATAGAACTGGTGCCTGTAGCGGAGAGGAACAAGGGATGGTAGTCCCCTTATTTTTTGATTTAGAAGAAAGACGGGGGATTGAGACCCATCATGGACTTGCGCGGTTTGAACAAACTCCTCAGGAAGGACAAGTTCAAGATGGTTACTCTCTCTCAAGTCCTCCAGGCCCTTCAGCTTCAGGACTGGTTGGTGTCTCTCGACCTCAAGGATGCTTACTTCCATGTGCCGATCCATCCCAAGCACAGGAAGTACCTGAGGTTCGCGGTTGGCGACTCGCACTTTCAGTTTCGGGTCCTGCCGTTCGGATTGACCTCCGCCCGAGGGTTTTCACCAAGCTCATGGTGGTGGTGGCAGCGCATCTCAGGCAAGGGGGGATTCACGTCTACCCCTGCCTGGACGATTGGTTGATCAGGGGGAGCTCTCCCGAGCAAGTCTTGGATTATCTGTCCGTCACCTGCCACTCCCTTGACAGGCTGGGCTTCTCCATCAATTTAAAGAAGTCCCATTTGACGCCAACACAGCGGCTCCAGTACATCGGAGCAGTGCTCGACACTTCCCTGGGGCAGTGTTTTCCTCCCCAGGTGAGGGCTCTTCACATTCAGTAGATGGTGTACAAGTTTCAGCATGCCCAGCCGCTCCCAGCGTTCGAGTTCTTGAGGTTGCTCGGCCTCATGGCATCCTGCATTCTTCTGGTGCCAGAGGCTCGCCTGCGGATGAGATCTTTGCAGTGGGCACTTAAGATGAAATGGTTGCAGTCCTCCAGCAGGATGTTGGACCCGGTTCAGGTGCCGCCCTCGGTCGCCCAGGACCTTCTGTGGTGGGCCGTCGAAGGCAACTTGATGAAGGGGGCTCCGTTTTGGCTTCCCTGGCCGGAAGTGACGATCGTGACGGATGCATCCCTCACGGGTTGGGGAGCTCATGCCAACGAGCTGACAGTCAGCGGTCGTTGGTCTCCGTCGGAGTCCAGACTCCATATCAATCTGTTGGAGCTGAGGGCTGTCAGGCTAGCCCTGAAGGCTTTTCTGCCGACTGACCTCAACAAAAAGGGGGGGGGGCAGGGTCACTTCCTCTGTGCAGGGAGGCGATGCAGCTTGAGTTCTGGGCCATCCAGCAGGAAGTTTCGATCTCGGCAGTTCATCTGGCCGGAGACGAAAACGTGACGGCGGACGCTCTGAGCAGGCAGAGCATGATCTCTCACGAGTGGGAGTTGGCTCAGGAGATTCTTCTGGAGATCTTCGCCCTTTGGGGGACCCCTCAAGTGGATCTCTTCGCCTCCAGTGTCAACCGGAAGTGCGAGAGGTTCTGCTCCCGGGAATTTCCTCCAAAAGGAGCCTTAGGAGACGCGTTTGTGGTGGAGTGGTCATTCCCACTGCTGTATGCGTTTCCTCCAGTCCCCGTCATCCTGCAAGTGCTGCGGAGGTTACGGAGGTTCGGTTCCCAGATGATCCTCATTGCTCTGGCGTGGGCTCGGAGGACGTGGTACCCGGACCTTCTCGACTTGCCCATCTGCCCTCCACGTCGTCTTCCCTACCGAGACGATCTGCTCTCACGGGAGGGGGGGGTCAGGTTCTCCATCCAGAGGTCAGATCCCTCAACCTCCACGCTTGGCTTCTGAAAGGTTGAGGTATAAGGATTGGGACCTCCCTGAAGACGTGATGGAGGTGTTGCTCTCGGCCCGATGGCCTGCAACAAAGTCTCTGTACCGTTGGCGTAAGTTCTACGACTGGTGCAGAGTTCAGAATGTGGATCCTTTTGCATGTGACATCCCCAGGGTTCTGTCCTTTTTACTTTCTTTGGCCCACAGGGGCTTGCAAGTGGGTACTATTAAAGGTTACCTGGCGGCACTGCCCATCTTTAAGTGTTTGTCTGAAGAGTGTTCCTACTTTAAAATCCCTTTAATTTCACAGTTTCTAAAAGGGCTCACTAATGTGTTCCCTCTGTCACCTTTCCTGGTGCCTGATTGGGATTCAAACCTTGTTCTTAAGTTTCTTATGGGTGCTCTGTTTGAGCCTTTACATTCTTGCCCTTTGAGGCTGTTACCTCTGAAAACTGTGTTTTTAGTTGCGGTTACTTCCGCTCGCAGAGTGAGTGAGTTGCAGGCACTTTCAGTTAAGCCACCCTTCACTGTATTTCACAAGGACAGGGTTGTCCTTGGAGTTCGTTCTTCTTTTCTTCCGAAGGTAGTTTCGGAATTTCATTTGGCCCAGAAGGTTGTTCTTCCGGCATTCTATGTTCCTCCGCATCCTGGTAAGGAAGAGGAGAGGCTCCATAGGCTTGATCCTAGGAGAGCTTTAAGCTTTTATGTTTCACGCATGTCCCGGGTCAGAGTGGATGATCAACTCTTTATTGGTTACGCTGGAAAGCGTTTGGGACAAGCTGTGACGAAACAGACTTTGTCTCGCTGGATTATTTTGGCCATCTCGGAGTGTTATCGCTTGGCGGGTAAGGACCCACCGGCTGGCTTGCGGGCCCATTCTACCAGGGGTATGGCTGCATCTACTGCCCTGCAGAGGGGTGTTCCTATTCGCAACATCTGTGATGCAGCCACCTGCGCTTCACTACATACATTTGTACGCCACTATTCCCTCGATTCCATCCGAGGACAGGATATGGCCTTTGGCAAGGCGGTCCTTTGCTCTATTTGATTGGCAATTCTAAATTTTAATTCTAAATTCTTTCCCTCCTCCTTGCTCTGGTACTGCTTTGGGAGTCTGTCATAGATATGGAATACGTCGGAGGACCCAATCCCCTCGAAGAACAAGTTACTTTCTTACCTGGTAACGTTCTTTCGATGGGATGGTCCGATGACGTATTCCATATCGCTCCCTCCCTACCCTCCCTACCTTCCCCGCTGCAGAATTTCTTATGCGATTGCAGCTTACGTTCGGCAAGGCTTTGTGTCTGACTGGCAGTGGACTAATGTCACACGTTCTGGGGGAAAAAACTACAACTGAGGCTACGGGCGTCGTGCGTCCTACTTATCACATCGGATGATGTCGGAGGAGGTGGTCGACGACGGCGCATCGATGTCATCAATGCAGGACGCAGACGCCGAAAAAAGTTTCCGAAGCAGCACAGCTGTGGTGATTACCTGTCATAGATATGGAATACGTCGTCGGACCATCCCATCGAAAGAACGTTAC
Organism: Ambystoma mexicanum; assembly: GCF_040938575.1. Classification (NCBI taxonomy): domain Eukaryota; kingdom Metazoa; phylum Chordata; class Amphibia; order Caudata; family Ambystomatidae; genus Ambystoma; species Ambystoma mexicanum. The sequence continues at coordinate 899,736,618 of NC_090931.1, read as the reverse complement.
CAGGTAAGAAAGTAACTTGTTCTTCTATCCCAACATTCCCCCCTTTCGTTACTTTTACAGTAACAAATCCCCCCCCCCATATTTCCACTCATGTGCCCTTCTTTCTGCTTCATCCCATGCTGAGGTTCCCTTTATAGGCATCCACGCCGTCTACACGTGTTTCAAACCTTTCCCATGCTGAGCGTACTGTTCAGGTGTGCAGGTCATATATATAAAACCTGCCAAGTCTACCCATACTTCCTTATAGTTTTCAGGATCTCCGGGGAGGTAAAATGGTTGTGTGATACAAGTTGTCAACTATGTCACCGAGGGGGAGGGGGATCATGTGGTGTGCAGAGCCATCATGGTGTTCAGTTTGGATTTCTATTTCCTTTGTATCATGAGGTATTTTATTATTATTATTCCCAATAGTCACTATCATCATTGCACTATTAGGCACAGCTTTGGCGCAACATCGGAGACCCAATTGCCACGTGCAAAAGATCATCAGGATAACCACAAAGATGGGCACCAACATTTTTACCAATGTTCCAAGGCATGATGGAACCCAGCTAAAGGCCATGGTGAACTAGTCTTCTTCCTGGACTCCAGCTTCCTTTTTCATTTTCACCCCAAGTTAATGCACTGCTACAGTGGCATGTGATGGTGTCCCATTTTCAGCGTCTTCAGAAGGTACGGATGTGCAACATGAACTCCCTATCTTTTTGGAAACACTACCCTCCATAGCCGTCGGGAGGTCCAACATGTACCTATTGTGCATAATCATTATTATTAGGGCTCTTAGTTCCACTTTTATGACATTGAACCCTTGTTCAGTATCGTTGGCCAGCTGGATCAGTTCCCACCGAACTATCTGGAGCCATTTAGCATTTGCTTGTGTCTTGATACTGGGTATTAAGGATGCAAAAAATGTCTCTGCTGAATTATAAAGCTTGTATTCATCTGGTATCTGTGCGAGCAGTTCAGATGATTCTTGAAATAAGTAATTTGAAGACTGTTTCTCTTCAGCTGAGCATGATGTTCCTTTTCAGGGAGGATGTGGAAGTCTGGAGGTGGCAAAGTGTGCATTACTTCTGTAGTTAGGGGCACTGCCTGTTCTGCATCAGACAAGGGATCCCCCCCTTTAGGTGTTCTTCTGGTACTACAAGCAGGGCGAGTGCAGCGTGGTAAGCGAACAGTAGCTCCTCCAAGATGGCGGGAGGTACAAGTACGCCTTCTGGCCATAGACCCAGTAGTAATCGATCAGCGCCGCTGTACCTTTTCAGAGATCTGGAATTAGTATGGTTCTGTTACATTGTTTGTTTGATCCCCCTGAGACAGCTCCCTCACTGTAAAAACATAGTTTGTCGCTTTCTTCTTGGTGCACCTTCACTTCTTTCTCGATTGCTGAGATCCATGTTAGTTTTGCAACATGCTCTGTCCATATTTGTGTGCATGCTTGTTCTCCAAGGTCTAATGTTTTTGCCGGATATCCGACCAGTCCTTCTGCCTTGAAACAGTTGGGGTTGGTGGAACTCGTTTTGCATTTTCAGGTATCTGGCTCAACAAGTTATTTTTATTTTATTTTTTTTAAAACAATTTTTATTACTTATTCAAACAAACAAAACCAATACAAACCAAAATTGCAGTGCAAATATCAATAGAAATGTTTTCACATTGTTTGTTACACAATTTTAGTCACTGCTCCCCTTATCCCACCCCCCCTTACAAGCCTATTTATTCCACTCACTTTGTATCCGCACCGCATGGTGGGGTCCCATTTTCAGTGGATTCTGTCAAATCTTGTATCGTTCCAAACAGTTCCGCTACCAACTATTTCCATGCCATCAGGGTTCCCACCTCTTCCTCTCCCCCTATGTTACTTGCCTCCTGCCATACCATGGTCTCCGCCTCCGCCCACTTCTGCAAATCCTTCCACCACATCTCCACTTCTGGCCTATGACAAGTCTTCCATCCCATGGCAATAATCCTTTTTGCGAGCACATATGCTAAATCCTTCAGTTTATTCACATGCTTACGTTTCTGCGATCTGGGGAACCCCCCCCAGTAAGCAGGCCCAGGCTGACTCTATGACTATAGTGACCCCCTTTTCCGCCAGTTTCCCGGCTACTTCGCTCCAGAAATGCTCAATCACCGGGCAGGACCAGAACATATGTACCATATCAGCCTGTTCTTCGTCGCATTTGGGACATGCTTGTTTGCCAGCATTTTCGAACCTCGATATCCTCATGGGTGTCATGTATGCTCTATGCGTGATGTATAATTGTATCTGTTTTAATCTAGCGTTTCTTGACACCTTTTTATTGTACCCCAGGGCACGTTCCCACATCCCGTCCTCTATCGGGGCTCCCACCTCCGCTTCCAACTCTAGTCTCAGTTGCGTTAGTTCTTTTCCAACCTTGGACATCATCATTTCGTACAATCTAGAAATCTCATGCCCTCCCTCCGTTATATCATATATCGTGTCTATGGTAACATCCGGCTCTTCTTCCAGTACTGTTTCAGGCCAAGTTTTCTTAATTTTCTGCTTTATTCTATGATATGTAATATATTGACCCACGTGTAACCCCCACTTCCTCTCCTAGCTCTTCAAAGTTTATGATAATCCCCTCCCGCCAGACATCTCCCATAGTCATCAACCCCACCGATTCCCAGTGGTTCCTGATGTCATTCGTAGCTGCTCATCTACCCCAGCCAGCGCAACCAGCGGTATCTGCGGGGAACATTGGACTGGGTTTTCCATCATCTGGCATGCTCGGCGCCACATCCTCCACCCAAGAATCATCATCTTAGGGCGCGCTTTCATTTCTGTCTTGGGCAGTCAAATCATCTCTTTTAAATAAAATGGGGCACAATCTACTCTAAACAACCTGGATTCAGGGGTCGCTTCGTCGGAGAGCCATTTAGCGACATATTGCAGTTGGCTCGCTACGTAACAGACCTCATAGTTAGGCAGTTTTATTCCCCCCTTTTCATAAAAGTTCTGCAACTTCCATAGTGTCACCATATTCCTAGTACCCTGCCACAAGAAGTCCCTGCACATGCCGTTCAATCTGGTGAAGAACTTTTTAGGTATTAGGTACGGAATGTTCCCGAAATAATGCAGGAGCCTGGGTAAGACCACCATCTTGACCATTGCTCCTCGTCCCATCATTGCTAGAGGCAACTTCACCCAAAATGTCATACTCTTTTCAATTTTCACTATGGCTACCTCAGTGTTGTGCGTATGTTCTTCTTCCACCGTGTGGTACACATCTATCCCAAGGTCCCGAAAAAAGTACCAACAGCCCACGGAGCTTGCAGCACCGGCAGCCGCCCGACAGGGATCCCCTTATAACTACCTAGCGGAAAAATAGTAGACTTCTGAGGATTCACCTCTATGCCAGACAGCCCCGCGTACCTATCCATAACTTCCAGGATGTACTGGAGATTCTCCTCCGGGTTCCTCGGGTACAGCAGCAAATCATCCGCATACAAGGAGATCAAGTGTCGCTCCGCTCCCACCTCGATGCCTATAGTATCGTACTGTTGTCTGAGGTATATCGCCAAGGGTTCTAGAGCTAATATGTACAGCATAGGGGACCATGGGCACCCTTGTCTGGTACCTCTGCCTAGTTGCCATCTCTCGGAAATCACTGCTCCTGTTTTGACTCTGGCCAACGGTTCACTGTATAGCATCTTTGCCCATTTTATGTATCCAGGCCCCATACCATAGCCCGCCAAGGCTGCCAGCAGCCATGGCCACTTGACAGAATCAAAGGCCTTCACAGCGTCTAGGGACACTATTGCCATTTCACCCTCATTCTTACTCCCCCATTCAACAACCCGATGGAGCTGTCTGTGATTATGAGTTATGTTCCTATTCGGGACACAGCCCGTCTGGTCGGGGTGTATTAGTTTGCCAATGACTCTTAGCAGTCTGCTTGCCAAGACAGCCGTCAATATCTTGCTGTCCTGGTTCAGCATTGACAATGGTCTATAGAAGCCTGTCCAGGCTTATTTGGTTTGGGAAGCGGTATTATGATCGCTTCTCTAAGTGACTCTGGCAGCAGTCCGATCTCAAATGCTTCATTTAGCATATCCAACATCGGGGGGAGCACTCCTGCCTTATACACTTTATAAAACTCACTTGGAAACCCGTCCGCCCCTGGGGTCTTACTAGTAGGTAGCCGTCTCACCACTTCTTCTAACTCCTCCAAGGTAATCTGTGCATCCAGCTCCTCTCTTTCTTCGGCACTTATTTTAGGCAAACCTATGTCTTCAAGTGTATCTATTATTTCTTCATAACTGCTTCTCTCCTCATCCTCGCATAGTTCCCTGAAGTACTTTGCAAACTCCTGATTAACTCCCTCCTGGGTATCAGCTACGCTGCCATCTTCTCTTGCTATCGTCCTAATAGTGGCTCTGGGGATCTCGCTCTTGTATAACCATGCCAAAAGCCTTCCTGTTTTATCTCCTCCCGCATGCTGTCTCTCTCTATATTTTTTATAGTTAAGATTACACAGTCTAGCCCGTTGCTCCACACATGTCTGTTGCAGTTTAAGTATCAACCCCATGTCTTTCAGTATCATCTCTCCCCTTCAGCGCCTTTTCGAATTCCCTTTCTGCTTCCTGTAGATCGGCCAGGATTCCTCCTTGCAGGCTTTTAGATTTTGCTATGGCTACGCCCCGCATCACCACTATAAAGGCTTCCCATAGCGTGCTCGCTGAGTCCACACTACCCGTATTCACCTCAAATCTTCCCTAAAAAGGGGGTCTTTAAGCGCCTCTGCCCGGAGACGCCATGTCGGGATCCTCGCTCTCAGGGGGTGGGGGGGCAGTATTGCCAGCCAATAACCAGGGGCGAGTGGTCTGATAGGACCCTCGCCTTATATTCTGCCTGCGCCGTCTCCATCATTATTTCCGACGTGGCGAAGACATAGTCCAGCCTCGTATGCAACTGTTGCGGGGCAGAATAGTGCGTGTACTGCCTTTTTTGGGGGTGTTTCATTCTCCACACATCCACCAGACCAAAGTCGTCTAGCAATGTCTGCAGCGCTTTTGCCGCTGGGGCAGGTCTATCAAACTTCCGATCTGATCTGTCCACCCTGGGGTTTAGTACACAGTTAAAATCCCCACCCCAGATCACCGCACTCCCCATACACATGCTAAGATTAGTACTCGGGGTTCTGAAGTATGTTGCCATATTCTGATTGGGGCCGTAGGTGTTCAGAATGCATATCTCCCTGTTATCCACCAGTCTCCTCAGTATAACCATTCTCCCATCTGCTTCCGCAGTTTCCTGCAACAAGTGAAATGGGACATGCAGCGCCACCAAGATGAGCATTCCTCTAGCATAGGCAGTGTATGTCGAACCCCCGCCACGACCCTTTCCATTTCTTCACCACTGTTCCCAGCTTTTCCCGTGTCAGGTGAGTCTCCTGCAGCAGTGCAATATTTTGTCTGCGCAGGTACAACATAACCTTGTTCCTTTTTAGATAACTGAGGCCCCTGACATTCCATGTAATTATTTAAAGGTCCCCCATGGCTTGTTAGAGTTCCCATTCCCCCCCCCATCAGTGCAGACCAGTTCCCCTTCCCATTCCTGTCTATATAGGCTTGTTCCCCAGTTCAAACTTCCCCTAACTACAAACACCACTCCCTCTCTCCCGCCTGCCACCCTTCCCTTCCCCAACTGCACCCCCCGCCCCCAACAGTTGCCCAGCTCCATCCCTGGATCTCAGGGACCCCCGCATCTAGCACTTTCTGGCGATGGCTTGTACTCGAAGCTCAGCAGGGTGAGGTAGCCCTAATGGCTATCCTACTACTTCTACGACTATTTGGGGGGTAGGGTGCCTGTGTTCTGTCGCTGCGGTTTGCCACAATTCAACCACATGCTATTATCCAATGTGCCTATGCAATCAAAGCTCTATATTCCAGTCCAATGCCACTCAATAGAATCAAGGATATCCAAACCTAGCTTCCGCGCTACCCATCCCTTCTCATCTTTTAAAGTTCCTATCGAGCCTCTGCTGGGATACCTCACAGTGTGACATACTAGTCCACATGAATTGCCTCAGTCACTTATCTTATTCTCCTTGGGCCCGTGCAGCATCCTGTTCCGGGCAACCCTGTAGGTCCAGCCATGTGGCAGCCTCCTCTGGGGTGTGCACTTATGTAGCACTTTCAATCTCGCAGGGTACAGGAGCATATATTTGATGCCGGCCGCACGCAGCCGTCTCTTCACCGCTACATAGCTATATCTCTGCCTCTGGACCAGCATTGTATAATCCGGGTAAGCTTTGATGGTAGCTGAGGCTTTATCTATCGTTCCCCCTTTCCTGAAATACTCCAAGATCTTTTCACGGTCTTTATAATTCAGAATCTTGGCAATTATTGCGCGGGGAGGTGCTCCGGTTTCCTCATGAGGGCTCTGTGTGCACGCTCCACTGTGAATCCTTGTGAGAGTTTGTCAGCTCCTATTTCCTGCAGGAACATGTTCTCCACATAGTCTGTGGGGTCTTGGCCTTCTTCTCCTTCCGGCAGACCAACCACTCGAATATTGTTCCTTCTCGCTCTCCCTTCCGCCTCCTCCGCACGATTCTCCAGGTTGGCCACTTGCTGTTTTAGTATGTGGACTTCCTTTGCATTGTCAGTGCTGGTGGTCGTGTTAGTTTTAACAGCACTTTCCAGGCTGCTTGTTCTGTCTGCCAGCGCCCTGACATCTTGTTGTAGCAAGTTGACATCTATCCCCACTGCGTCGATCTTAGCCTCCAAGGAGGTCCTTAACTCCGCCATTGCTATCCCCCAGGAGTCCTTTAGTTCTGTTATGGCTGCCAAGATCTGGTGGTTTTCAGTTCCACTTGGGCTTCCCGTGGACCCACTTGCGCCCACCAGCGCCGATGCAGCTGGAGGCTGCTGCGTCTTGGCAAACGCCTCCATCGTGGGTTGCTTGCTCTTGCTTTTGATCACTCTCCCAGTCATCCTGTGATCCAGGGCAAGTGTCCCTTACCACTTTGCACGTGGCACAGCAAGCCCGCCGCTCTATTCCACCGTGTTATCTGCGGGCTACTCCTGGTTATTGTTTCAGGGCACCCTCCTGGTGTTCTGCGCACCGAGCGATCTCCTCAAGTGGGTTATGTCCTCCCACGTGTCGGTTAGCTCGTCTGCCTCTCGGCGCAATTTCGCACTTTGCGCCCTCCAGCTTCCGCTCTTGTAGCACAGCCTGTGTGTTTTGCAGGCTATTTACCTTCCCCCGGCGCCTCTGGGCTCGTGTGGTACGCCAGTCATGCCATTGCGCCCCAGACGGTTCAGGAAGTCCTTTTCCTTTCCTCTGTCACCCCCACCTTCGTTCAGCAACCACAGCAGCGCAATCCACCCACATCAGGCGCTCCACTGGGCACCTCTCATGTCCAGTAGCTGCTCCCGTTATTGTCTGACTTCAGGCTCTAGGTCTCCCCTGTGTTGACACAAGGGATAGCTTCCCTCCACTGTCAGAAGCGCTTTGTTTTTGATGCCTCCCTTCTAGCTTGTCTATCGTGAGGGAGGAAAGTTCTGCCGGCAACACCAGTCTCGCTTTTTGATGAGTCTGGGTAACGTTGATATTAAGGCAGCAAACCTCTATGCCTCGCTTTCACGGGCGCTGGTGCTGTTGCTGTACACCAGCAGCGCTACGTCTCAGACGAGGATGGTAGCCCCATGCCCCGTATCTGAGAGACAAAGGAAATTTCTTCCAGGGGACCGCGCGGCTCCCTTGTTATGCGTGGCTCTGTGCCCAGATCTCCTTGGACTCAGCGGGTCCCGGCACCATAATCCGCGCACACAGATGTCTGTATTCACTTGCTCAGGCACCCGGCACTTATTCGCTGGGCCTCCGCTTCCTCTGCTCACGCTCGGCAGCTGTCCGCTGTTCGGGCACTCAGCCGCACCTCCGCTCTTGGCACACGGCACCAGCGCATGCACTGCATCCGTGCTTGCGCGCCGCAGGGTGCCTCTCTCCTGATGCCCACGCTGTTGGGCGGAGGGCACGCAGACTGCGGTCACCGGCCCCTGTCTTCTCCTCACACAGCCCTCGCGGCCACAGCCCGGGTACACCCGCTCTGTCAGTCTTCTCAGGCAGCACAACCTCACGCCAAGTCACTGCTCCCTGTTCAAACGGCGAGGATTTTGTTAAACTCCAGGTAACAGTGTATCCTCATGCATCACGCATTCTGCCAATCCAGCATCCGCGGCCACTCGCCCATTGTTGTCCGCCATCTTTGATACACTGTATCAGGGTCGCCAAACGTTCCAGCGTCAGTTATCTTCTTGTTATTCATGCGATCTGCTAAATATTGCTAGCAGTGGCAGGGCATCTATTCATATGCCCGTGTTTTCATTATTGAAGCAGGATGATCATTTCCAGCATGTGAAAATGCGGATCAATGTCGGATCGCCGGAGCAGCTCCCATCAGGCACGTCTTGCTACATGGCCAGTTAGCCACGCCCAGTTGGCTCAACAGGTTGTAAGTGGATGTTGCGTGCCTGAAAAGTGCCTCTGATCCTACATAGTGCAAGATGAATCGGACATTGTGTCTCTATTATGGGTACTTCTTGTGGTACTAAGATCTTGGGTGCCCCAGATGCGTGCAGTATTAAGGAAAAAACATAGCAACTCCCATTAGTCGTTAGCCTTCCCATTGCACTCATGTCATAGTACCAACTGTTTGAGTGTTCGGGATGACAAATGTCTTCCACTGCATCTATTCCTAAACCATGACACGAGTCATATTTATGTTGGCGCGTTTGCCTTTTCTTTCTGTTACTGCGCAACGTGGGCTTTCTTCCCACTGACATTGCGTCTCTTATGATGTTGGTATTGCATAGGGATCGTTTTACACCTGGCATTAGTAATTCAAACATTATACTATTGCATATTGTGGTTTGGGAGCCAATACTGATTGCAATGGTGTGGTTATACATTGGTTGGCATGGGGAGCAGTTCAAATACTGTTACTGGTGTACTTTCATTCATCCTTTCATTTGTGTTCAAGGTTGGGCTGGAATTTATTATTGTATCAGGGAAGGAGGTAGGGGTCTGGACGGTTTTGGTAATTGTGGAGTGCATAAGGATAGAACTAGAGGCAATGGATTGCACTGCAGTTACATTTGAAAGGAATGCAGTAATATTGGAGGTTATTTCAGTTCCATTCAAAACTAATCCTGTAAAATTCAAGGGTGTACTCCTGTTCAAGGTCCCTTTAGACCTCCCCCTTCTTTTAGAATGCCAGCCCAGATAAGACGTTCCCCAGTATATACTAATACAAACATACACATTGTAAACATAATAGCTGTAAAATGGAGGCCACAGTCATAGCTGTAGGCCTTAGTGAAACTAATTCTACTCCGACTAATATCTACATTTGAAGAATCTCTTAATGGTGTCATCTCCATCATCGTGGCACCTGCGGAAATGGGGAAAAAACGGGGAGGGTAAGAGATATGGAAAAGAGGACGAGAGAGAAAAGATGAGACAGCGAAAGAGAGAGAGAGAGATTTTTAGTTTCTGTAGCTCGTGCTCTAGCAGCAATGCATGTAATGTACTGTACTGATTTTCACATGCACAGATATGGTCAGCGTAGCGCTACTGATTTGAGGTAGTGGTGTTGTTTTCAGTCTGGGTATCTGGTGTGGAGCCCTTCTGTGCCCTACGAACATCCGAGAGATGTATCCAATATCTCAGCCCCTTTTACTTTCACAGCAAGAGGGGTGGAGAACACCACTAAATGGGGTCCATGGAACCTGAGGTTGTTCCATTTTCTGACAAATCTTCGGACATGTATCCATTCCCCGGGCAACAATGGTTGGGCCAGGGTGCTGTCTGCCAGTGGGACAGTTTTAGTTTCTCTGTCTTCCGGGTGGGGCGGTGCAATTTGTTTTGAAATGTATCAGATCGCACGTGTGAGTTGGGTTAGGTATAGCTTGAACTCTTCCCCTAGAATTGTAACAGCTCTAGGAGCATCCGATGCTCTTCTTACTAGTGACAAGGGTGTTTGCATGCGTCGACCAGTCACTTTTTTGTGGGGGGGACAGGTGGTTGTCATTGCTGCGCTGTGTGCGCAAATCGAATAGTGCTAAGGGCAGACAGTACACCCAATTCTTTTTCAGGCCGTTACATAGTTTTAAAAGTCTGCTTTTAAGGAGGCTCTTGTTTCTCCCCACCAACCCTTTTACTTGTGGGTGCTAAATGCAGCACATGAAATGTTTAATCCCCAATAAAGTAGTCCCCTCCTTGAAGAGTTCATTGAAGAAATGTGTCCCCTTGTCTGATCGGAGGACATCACACACTCTGACCCATCAACAAAAAGTACTTCTCCTTCCTCTAAGGGGCTGTCTTTGGCTTTGGCGATGTCGTCACCTTCTCTTTCATAGGCTGCACAATCATGTTGTTGTATGTCCTCAGCCGTGCATGGCTTGGTGAGGAACGTGGCAGGATTTACTGTTCTGCACCGCACTCCACGGATGTGAGGCCTGGACAGTATTCTCATATGCTGATGCCCGTTGGGTGGTCAGTGTGGATCGATCCAATATAGCAAAGAATGAATGCTCCATGTACAGTGTTACGGAGCATACCATGACAATGGTGGAACTTTTTTCAATTGCCAAGGCTGCAGCGGTAAGAGCTTGTTCGCATGCAAACTATCCTTGCATGACAGAATCGAGCATGCCACTGTAGTACGCCAGAGGTTGTGACCCATAGAACTCTTTTGTGTTAGCACTGCTCTCATGAGTGTGCCATTTGAATGAGAAAAAAAGTAGAATTCCTGCTTGTAATCAGAAGTGGCGAGGACAGGAGCGGTTGAATACTTCTTTTAAATCATTGAAATTGGTCACCATTTCTGCTGTCCACTGAATTGTGATGCCTTCCTTTTGTGCCTCCTGAAGACCCTGTAGGAGCGGCCTTGTATACGTTGCGTTATCTAAGATCCATGCTCTACAATAGTTAGAGCCCTAGGAACATATCCTTCACTATGATGGTTTTGGGAGTAGCACGCACTGTGGCCACTCTGTCTGGAATTGTTCTCTTTCCATCCTCGGAGATAAGTTGCCCTAAGTAGAGCACTTCCAATAAACAGTACTGGAGCTTATTCTTATTCTTGTCCACCTTGTATCCTTTCGTTGCTAGCAACTGTAGTAGTGTAATTGAATCTCTTTCGACAGTTCTGTTCGCTGTCGCTGCAGACCAGTAGATCATCTACGTATTGAATGATCGTGATGGGCACTTGAATGTTCCCTAGATCTTCATGTAATATCCTGTTAAAAATACTGGAGCTTTCACAGTACCCTTGGGGCAAGCAACAGTGTTCATAGCGCTTTTCTCCCAGGGTGAACGCTGTAAGGTACTGTGAATTTGGATGGAGGGGCACTCAGAAGAACACCTTCTTCAAATCAAACACCGTGAAATGGGTGGCTTCTTTGGGAATGCTACACAAAATGGATATGCCGGGTTGGGAACAAGTGAAAACTCTTTTTGTACAATGTCATTAAGGGGCCTTAAATCCTAAATCATCCTCCAACTGCCCCCCCTGTTGCTTTTTTGATTAGATAGACAGCAGTATGATAGGATATTTTATTTATATCACGCTCTTACACGTGTGTTTGAGAGCGCGACCAAGCAAAGGGAGGGGAACAAGGGAGAACAAAAATAAACAACGATCTTACTAGGCCCAGTGACATTAAGAATGCTCAAGTGCATGGAAAGGGAAAAAGGGGGAAAGTTCGAGGAAGGGGGAGAAGTGGAAAGTGCGGAACAGTCGGGAGAAAAGAATAAATAATAAGTGCAGTAAATGAATAAAGGCAGTGATAAGTGGTAGTGCAGACAGCAAGTGGCAAGTGCAAGATTAGTCAGATAGTGTATATCTGATAAGTGCAGAAAAAGAGTGGGGGAATGTATGGGTACAGATACAGAAACCCAGTGCAAAGAGTGGCCCTGAGGCAGTGCTGGAGGTACGCAGGATGAGCAGGTACCTGGGCCCGAAGGACAGAGGGTGTCCAGGTGTACGGTGTCGAGAGAGAAAACAGATCAGCAGGGGAGAAGAGGCACAAAGGCGGAAGCGAAGAGGAAGGTCTTGAGGTGCTTCTGGATCCAGAGATGGTTCTCCTCAAGTTTCAGGGTGGCCGGGAGGCTGTTCCAAAGGGAGGCCCCGGCCGAAGAAAGAGATCTGCCCTTAGCTTGTTTCTTTAAAAAACGACTGAGCCTGAGGGAGTTAGAAGTAGAGGAGCAAAGGGCTTGCATGGTATTGCATGGTGATGTAGAAGGCACTATAATTCTTTGCTGCAACAAGGCCTACATTATTTCCTGTATTCCTTCGGCCTCTCTCTATAATGTGGTATTGTTTGACTAATGGGAGTATGGCTCCTGGCTTGAGTGTTATTTTTACAGTTGTTACCTCTTTTAACATACCCACATTGTGAGGGTTTGTGGTCCACAAATATGTAGGGACATATTGCAAATTACTTTCACTGAATGGGGGCGGTCTGCTGACAATAGCCAAAAGGGGGCTCTGCACCTTTCTATATTAAACCATTACGTCACAGGGTATGCAAATCTTGAGTTTGAGGATTACAATAATGATGGAGAAATAATAAAGGTCCTCGTCGGTCACTTCTCGTAGAGATACATTGGGGTCAATACACAACATTGTGCGCCATTGGCACCCTTGGGGGTCACAAGCAAACCTTCCATATCTAATGAAAAGATTGTGCCAGCAACCACTTTGGGAGGCGCCACAGGTCAGAAAATAAAATCTGGAGGTACTCTCCATTATTTCCTGGTAATCTGGGTGACAGCTCAGGCAAGTACTCTGACACCATAAACAAACATGTCTGGGTTGACAGGGATGCCCCTTACTACCATCTCACTTGCCACAGCATGTTTCACCAGCATCGCCCGGAGGGAGCACATGCCAGTGGTGGCACAGACAATCCCACTGTTTGTAAATTATATTGTTATATTCAGTTTACTAAGTAGGTCCCTGCCCAGTAAGTTTAAAGGGGAACTCTGAATAGAGAAGGGGTGGTCGTACAACATTTCCTCCCACCTTGACATCTAAGTCTTTTGTGTATGGAACCATTAATGCAGCCCCAGAGAATCCCTGCGTGTCGAGAGTCTTTCCTGACAGCGGGAAGTTTTCTTCTCTAATGCACGACTTCTCCGCTCCTGAGTCCACCATGAAGATGAATGGCTTATTTCTGATCTCTTCCCCCACAAGTGGTTCCTCCTCTGGATGTAAGGTCATTGACAGTACTGGACACGCAAGTGCTCTCTGTGGGCTGTTCTAGTCCGGGTAGGTGTCTGTCCCCGTGAAGTAGAAGGGGTTCCCTCCTACCACTGTGGCTCCCGAGTATGGGGCTGCTGCTCCATTGGGCGCAGTGGTGAAGGGGTGTCTGTTTTCCGCGGCCTGTTGGTTGGGTCGGGGGTTTGTGTGGCTGCATGGTCTGTTGCTGGTGTGGTGGGTGGTAGTGGCTGGGGATTTGGGGAGGCAGCAGCATGTATGCCTGATGCGTCTCGTGCAGGGTTAAGGATGTCCCCTGAATGTGTCCTTGTGGACTACCTGGGGTTGTTGATTGTAATTGTAGTTTCTTCTGTCTGCTGCAGCATTCTCTCAAAGTGCCCCCACCTCCCGCATAACCAACACTGTCCGGGCCCGGCACCCCTTGGTCCTTGTCCTCCAAATCCTCCTCCCCATTGTCCTCGGAACCCACCTCGTCCTCATTGCGGCCCTCAAAGTGTTGGTTTCCTCCCCACTGTCCTTGTCCATTGTCTGCCCATAGTGTTGCCTTCACTAGTTTATTTTGAGCTAGTTTCGCTTCCCCCGCCTGTCTCTTCTGAACAGTTTCATTTTCACGCTCTTTGATCCTACAATGGTGCACTATGATGCTTTGAATATCAGGTCATCCCTTTGCCTCCACCCCAGCAATTTTATCGAGCGCCTTCTGCACCTCCTTGGGTAGCCCTCTTTTTACAATGAAGTAAAACAGGGACGTGGATTGGTCCCAGGCGCTGCCCGTTTCTGCTCTCCACATATCTTGGACCCTAAGAATGTACTGCGCAGCGTCTTCCTCGTCCCCCATTGTGCATTGCATTATGGATTGTAAATTGGGAGTGTCTGGAATGTCCGCCGCAGTGCATCCCATATCCACACTCTGATCTTATTGAACGATGCCCCATCATGGGCGTTGTTGCTTAATGTTACTCCCTGGTACCCTGCTTTCACCCACACTGTCTCTGCCTGATCTCCCACTGCAGCCACTAGCAAACTCTTAATGTCCCCTATGGCCAAGGTTAGCCCTGCTGTTTTTTTCTCAAAAGCATAGATCCATTTACCCGTTCCCCCAGTGAGTTGTGGGAGGGCCTTGAGAAGATTATTTTTGTCCATCTGCACCCAAGGGACATAATGGGGTCGCCCTGCGCCCTTATGAATTAAGGGCATCAGTAATTTCGTCCTTCCTTTCCCTCCCTTCTTCTTTGCCAATGCTATCCTGCCAAACTTTTCTCTTTATCTTCCATTCCATAGGCTTTCTACTCTTGGGGCGTTGGTGGGCGCCTGTTCAGCCCCTACCTCCATGTCTTCTGTGTCGTCAAAGTCGCTTCAGTATTCCTCATCCCCTCGTCGGGACTGCACATTCTGCACATTCTCATATCCTTGGCTGTCTGTTTCCCCCTCCCGCTCTACATGGACGGCCCTTATGGGGGCACTGTCAATTCTGAACAGGAAGTCCATTCATCCCCGTGCTGTTTCACAAGCTGCTCTTAACCTAGCTAATTTTGTATGTGTAGTTGCCAATGCCACTTCAAGGTCTCTCGCGCGTACCCCTATATGGGTGGACACCTCAGGGGGTGTAATATATGGCGGGCCTCCGGCCGTGCTCGGACCGGCCATCATCGTTCCCCCAGACACATAAGTCTGATTAGTGTACCCTTCAGCTGGTCGCATGACGAGTGGATAAATCCCCATTTTCTTCTCCTCTGCGTTCCCAGTCTCCTCAGCACTTGTGTTCTTCCCATTGTCTGGTGTCGCCCCATCCCTTTCAGGGGCCTCTCTTTCCTCAAACATTCTCCAGACGTCCAATATGTCCCTTATGTTCTGTAATGGTCTCCTCTTATACCTTGCCGTTAAGTATGTGGACATATGGTCCAAGGCGCATCTGTCAAAGGACCCCCGCTCTGGCCAGGAGTGGGGCATTCCTTCGCCTTTAGTCTCGGTCATCCATTGGCTGTGATACTTCTTGAGTTTGTCACCGTACAGGTGCAGGGCTTTACATATATGGTCTAGGGGTGTGTCTGTCCCCATGGCTATGCCCAATCAGTGTGGTATCAGAAATGTGCCTTTACAATTGTCCCCCAATTAATGTAAAAAAATACAATTCGTCCAACATTACCTTAAAACCACATATGCTCTAATCGTGTCCGTACCGTCAGTCAATACTATCAATATGTACACACACACACACACACACACACACACACACACACACACACACACACACACACACACACACACACACACACACACACACACACACACACACACCCACCCCCTTCCCCCCTTTCTCCCCTCCCATACACGCTCATCCTGGGCCTCACTAACAAAATAAACTAAAACTAAAATAACAAGCTAAAACAACAACCACTACTTTTCCCGAGCTCTCGAATTAAACGCAGCTCCTAAATGTCCTCATGTATTTATCTCCCGCACTGGTGGAGACAGTGCACTGTGGCGCCACCCTCTCCCCTCACTCGGGGAGTCTCCCGTATTCCTTTTTCCTTATCCTTAATATACCTTAAAAAATAATATTAATAAAAATGGCCAATAAAAAAACATATTCAATCAACAGGTCATACTATCCTTTCACTTTCATTCACCGCGTGTTCACTCGTTTCACACTGCCCTATTTCCCCACCTGAAAATTGTTATTCCTTGCAGGCTTTACTCACGTGTTCACGTTCTTCCAAAAGCCTCCGTTCGCAGGGAATCTGTAACAGGCTTGGGCCTCTCCCTGGGGCCGTACCCTGCTTCAACGAGTAGGCGGGAATTCTGCAAAGACTGTACCCGCAAGGGCCACTACAGCGTACACATTATGGGACTGGTCACTGTAGGTGTGCAGGGCCCTTCTGGAGAGGCAGCCTGGATACCTCAGCAAGTATGGGAGCAATGAAATCACGTTGCAAGGGTCACCAAATGAAGGCAGGTCCCTTTTTACGCACACTCCAGAATAAAGACAACCCGCTAGGGGAATAGACCAGGAGATAGTGTTGCAAGGATAACAAGGTTTATTTGTACAGAATACAAATATCTGCAAAGGACTCTGCTGCTCGAGAGCACTCTAACTAGTACATTCACAAACAAGGGCTTAAAAACCTCAAACGCGTCACGCCATACAGTACAATTTGGTGCCACTGATTGGAGACACCCTACACATGAGCCTGCTCCATAAGGGATGGCAAGCAGTAATTGGGTGGTTCTTCCCCGTCGGTCTGCATCCACGTGGCTCAGCTGGGCTAATATCATGGTGAAGGTCAGGACATGCATTTATACATTGTTCCTATCTAATAAACTAAATAAGCTAAGCTGGAATATTAACTCATAGTGGCAGGCACCTGGGGGGCACAGCAAATGGTGCCAGGTGGAAGGGAGGAGAATATACAGGCATGCTGACCCACACATTCAGGGCTTCATTGAAACTGCAGTTCCTTCACTCAAGGTCTCCACCCTGGTTTGATTTTTAAGGTATCCCTCCTGGTACCTCGTGTTACAAGGGATGTGTGTTGCTGCTAGGAAGAAATATAGTTGCGCAAGCTTAGATCTTCTGTGGACACTTGAGGGGGGTTGGGTCTTGGAGGTCGCGTGCTTATCGAGGAATGCAAAGGTTTGGGGGTTGAGTCAGTGGTGTCGGCCTGGCTGGGTGTGGGTTAGAAGCCTAATGGCAGTTTAGTGGAGATGAATGGACGCAGTACGGAGCCCAGGGTTGTCTCACACACACTCTTGCAGGGCGCATTCCGTTGGAAGATACTAAATATTCGCAACACTGAAGGGATGAGGGGGAAGTAGACTTCTGTGGGAACCGAGCTCTTGCAAAGCCAGTATGTTGTACAGAAATTGGGCCATGTGAACTGGGACTGCGAACCGCACAAGCCTGCAGCTTATCCCTTCTGGACCTAATACAAAATGGAGTCGCGGGCTATGAGCTTTTCTAGTGCCAGGCATCTACTTCTAAGCACTACAGAGCCTCTATATGTTGTCTGATAGCGCAGATTACCCCCCCTTCTACGTTATATCAGTTTATATGGTGTTCGCCTTACTTGAAAGCGCCTGGGTGGTAGGCTAATTTCCATCTGAACAGTTGCTGTGTTGTCCCCTTCCACTGGTCCATGCTCTGCTTCACATTATCTCCTCCCAATCACTGCACCTCTGGTATCACATCTTATTGAGCTCCTCAATACCTGGCAATGCCACCTTTGGACCTGGACCTGGTGTCTACTTCTTCTGAACCCAATTCACCTGTCAAAACCTTCCACTGAACTATCCAAGCATTGAATCCATTCCCATCCAGCCATTTTTGGACTGATATAACCTTCTACAGAGTTCATCCCTCAGAAGGAGGTGATTGCAAGCTGAGGTGGGCGTGGTCAGAAGTAATGATAAGCTGAACTTTTGCATGAAGAGCTCTTGTATGTTATGTTATATTGAGGCACAGGAGTAGAGAGCTGTGCCTGAATATTCCCTAGCGCCTCACAATCACCCCTTCTTACCTCACAGTTCCTGTACCTGGCTGACGTGTTGCAGTGGAGAGCACAGACAACTCCTGAGCACCCCCTTTTCCTGCTGCTTAATTCCAAGGTGAGGACTGTGCTTCATATATGTATAGACAGACATCTACTGTGAGGCCCATCAAAAGCAGTTTGCTGCTGACAGTGACTTTATTTTATCATTGTGATTTGTTTACCCTTTTATCTCACAGGGAACTGTGGCCTGCACCTCCACTTGCCTCCAGCTGCACAAGAAAGCAGAGCGTGTGGCTGCTGGCCTCCTGGAGAAGGCCAGAGTTGGTGTGGGAGAACATGTGGCACTGGTGTACCCTCCAGGTAAGTGCACAGATGTCTAGTCTCAGAACAAGTTGTCGTGATAGGAGAGTAGTTGGGGGAACTGTACTCCAGTTTCAAATGCAGCCTCCAAGTCGGTCTTTATTGCTCCGTAGATGCCACTTAACGCTGGTATTCTGAACCAAACCCCAGACACTTGTCTTTACTTAAATCCATTTTCTCACTGTAATTTTCTAACTTTGGGGGGAATGTGACTAGTGTTTTGACTTTGAAATGTAGCAGGGTATTTCTGGTTCAGATTCTCTGATTGTTCAAAATCAAAGTTTGCCTGCAACTCTTAGTGGGTCTCTTGGGGGACATCCAGGGCACCTGTGAATCATGTGCGTGCAGTTGCAAAGCGTCACTTGAAGTGTTGGTGTACTGGAGACATTGCATGCTAGTCTTCTTTTTTATAATTCGACTGAGTTTTGCATAGGTTATCTGTGCCTGATATGGATAACCGATAAATTCAGGAGTGATCCGTTTGTTACTGGATCCATGCCCACCATCATACAGTTTTTAGTTGAGCATCGGGTGAGTTTGCATAGCTTGGTTAATTTGTACGTGTTAGATAGGGCTCTCTGCATTTCAGTGGGTTTAGAACACTAATTTCTTAGTGTTAGGAAAGATTTTCTTTTTGCTGCTTTCGTCCCATAGACTTGTATGGGACAAGCTTTCTTTTTGCCTTGTTTTGACTGCTGACCTGACTTTTTGGAGGTAAGTAAAGCCTTCTTCTTTGCGTCCTTTGCTTTGTGCTAATAGTTATGGGGGAACTGATTAGGCCATAAGACTATCAATACTGGCAGACTGTCCCCCCCTCAGTGGATTTCTTGCATTTTTAAAGCTGCACACACCACCTTACAGCGAAGTGTGGTTAGGATACTTTGTATGCCTGCAACTTTTTGGCAATGTGTACAGGATATGGTGGGGGCAGAGGATATTTTTCTACCATGTTTTAAACATTTTACTCGTGCACTTTTGCATTTGATCGCATATTGCCATAAAGAGTACCATATAAAGGGCTGGCCTTCAGTGCTGTGTGAGATGCATTATTATATGCAAATTCAGCTAGGGACAGTAACTCCTGCCAGTTGTCTTGAGCAGAAGAAACTTAACATCTCAGATACCCCTCCAGAGTCTGATTAAGTCGTTCCGTCTGTTCATTGGACTATGTGTGGTATCCGGAACTGAGGGCCCTCTTTAGGCCAAGGATAGAACACACCTGCTTCCAGTATCTGGAGGTATACTAAGATCCCCAGTCTGATATTATGGTGTCTGGGAGTTCATGCCTGGAGAAAATGTTTGATGAAGATACGCGCCATCAGAGGTGCAGATGGGATACCTGCTAATGCAACAAAGAGAACCATCTTGGTAAATGAATCTATAGTGGCCATTATAGCTGTACATCCCTGTGAGGGAGGAAGTTCTACTATAAAATCTGTAGAAATAGTCTGCCAGGGTTTATCCGATAGGGGCATGCGTGCAAGTTCACCCACAGGAGGGTCACGTGGGACTTTGGTCTGCTGACATACAACACTTGAAGAAACATATTTTATGACATCCTTCTGCAAGGATGGCCACCAGAAGTGTCTTCGGATAAGGTCTGGGGTATTACAGACACCACGATGTCCCGCCGCTGGTGAATCGTGGCAAAGTTGGAGGACTTCTTCTTGAAGGGTTGCAGTTGGAACAAAGAGTGACTGGTTATAAAAATATCCTTTTTCTCTGGTGAATCTATACTTCAAAAGGTATCGGGGTCTGAGGTTTCGAGATTCCGAGAATGTACCTTGATCTTGTTCATGAAATCCGAGATGATATGAAGAAAGATGGCCTTTGGGAAGATAGGTTCCGAAGGAAATGGCATGGCTTTCACTGGATCTTTCCGGGAAAGGGCATCAGCTTGAAGATGAATCTTCCCTGGTATAAAGGAGAATTCGATCCGAAAGGGGGAAAAAAATGTGCCCATCTAGCTTAGCGACCGTTTTGAGTCTCTGCATACTGAAGGGCTCGCAGGTTGTGGTGATCAGTACGGACTTCCACAGGAAAACGAGCACCTAGAAGCAGATGCCATTCCTCAAAGGCTCGATTGATGGGAAGGAGTTCCTTTTCTAGGACAGTATAATTTTGCTCCGCTGCAGTCAAGGGTTTAGAGAGGTAGGCCACGGGCCTCTCTCTCTCTGCAGGTGATCTGGTTGTAGCAGAACTGCCCCTAAGGCATGTGATGAGGCGTCTGATTCAACTATGAATCTCCTTGTTTTGATCAGGAGTGAGCAGGACTGGGGCTGAGCTAAATGGGGCTTTGCGATGCTCGAAGGCCTTCTGGGTTTCCTCGGTCCAATGAAAGGTGACTCCTTTCTTTAACAGACTGGTGATGGGACACGACAAACTATAGAAACCCGGAATTAATTGTCTGTAGAAATTCGCAAATCAGAGGAATCGTCGTACGTCTTTAACCGTCTTTGGAGCAGGCCAGGCTGTAACTTCTGCTACCTTGTCTGGATCCATGGCGAGGCCAGTAGCTGAAAGAATATATCCCAGATATGTGACCTTGTCTTGGTTAAATTCAAATTTTTCTAGTTTGCAAAAGAGATGGTTCTGCTGTAACCTCTGTAATACCTCTTGGACGTGGGAAGTATGTTCTTGGACTGTAGATGAAAAAAAGAGTATATCGTCCAGGTAGACTATGAAGAAACGTAGGAGAATGTCCAAAAATAAGTGGTCCATAAATCTCTGGAAGACGGCTGGGGCATTTGAAGAGCCAAAGGGCATGACTTGATATTGATAGTGACCAAAAGGCGTACGGAAGGCCGTCTTCCATTCATCTCCTTTTTTTATATGTATTAAGTGGTAAGCCCCCTTCAGGTCCAATTTGGTGTATATCACTGCCCCCTTCACAGCCTCCAGAATGTCGGGAATGAGTGGCATCGGGTATCGGTCAGGGATAATAATCTTATTCAGCCCCTGAAAGTCAATACAGGGGCCAAGTTCTGTGGTATTCTTCTTTGGTCTAAACAAAAACGATGCTGCCGCTGGACAGGATGATTCTGTGATGATGCCGTTCTTAAAATTGGTCTGGAGGTATTCCTTAAGCACTTATTTTTCCCGGGCAGATAAAATATACATTTGCCCGAAAGGTAGCAGGCTATCTGGCACTAGATCAATCACACAATCGTCTCTTCAATTGGGTGGTAGCTTGGCATATTCCCACAAGGAAAAAACCATCTGAAAGGGTTGGTATGGTTCGGGAAGCCCTTGTACTTGGTTAAGCACTGTAGTTTTCGAAGAAATGGAACCAGAGGAAACAGGAGGAAGGACTTCCACTAGTCCCTTTGATAGACCATGATGGAGACAAAATTCAGACCCCAAAAAGAATGTGCCCGCTGCCCAATTCACACATGCGTTATGAATCCGTAACCATGGCAGACCTAGAATAACCAGCTAGTGAGCAGTTTTGATAATGTCCAATGCTATTTCTTATTTTCCACTGCTGAGGCCCTCCAGGTGAGCGTGTGTGCCAGGATCCCCCTGGGTCCATATTCCTGCCTTAATATTGTATTTAGCGGGCCGGGACACCCGCGTGCAGCGAGGCACTTCTCATTTCCCTGGGGCTTGGTTTCTCCTCCCGCCTACGGCCCTCCCTCCACCCGCCTACGGCCCTCCCTCCATCCGCCTACGGCCCTCCCTCCATCCGTGATAGGCTGCCTGAGCCTCCTCTCCCGAGCCAGCTACCGGCACTGCTAGTGCGCAGTGATTCCATTGCTGAGGCCCTCCAGGTGAGCATGTGTGCCAGGATCCCCCTGGGCCCATATTCCTGCCTTAATATTTTATTTAGCGGGTCGGGGCACCCGCGTGCAGCGAGGTGCTTCCCATTTCCCTGGGGCTTGGTTTCTCCTCCGACCTAAGGCCCTCCCTCCACCCATGATAGGCTGCCTGAGCCTCCTCTCCCGAGCCAGCTACCGGCACTGCTAATGCGCAGTGATTCCACTGCTGAGGCCCTCCAGGTGAGCATGTGTGCCAGGATCCCCCTGGGCCCATATTCCTGCCTTAATATTGTATTTAGCGGGTCGGGGCACCCGCGTGCAGCGAGGCGCTTCCCATTTCCCTGGGGCTTGGTTTCTCCTCCGACCTACGGCCCTCCCTCCACCCATGATAAGCTGCCTGAGCCTCCTCTCCTGAGCCAGCTACCGGCACTGCTAGTGCGCGGTGATTCCACTGCTGAGGCCCTCCAGGTGAGCGTGTGTGCCAGGATCCCCCTGGGCCCATATTCCTGCCTTAATATTGTATTTAGCGGGCCGGGGCACCCGCGTGCAGCAAGGCACTTCCCATTTCCCTGGGGCTTGGTTTTTCCTCCCGCCTACGGCATTCCCTCCACCTGTGTTAGGCTGACTGTCTGGTCTTAAATGAACCGACCAAGGCAGCCCTCTGCCTGGCAGCCCTCTGCGGCTAAGGGCCCAAGGCCAAGGGCGGCTCCGACATTGGCGGCTCCAAGATGGGTCTGCAGGTGTCAGCATGGGAAGCCAAGGAAGCCAACAGACACCAACAAAACTGTGAGTGTGGCATGGGTGGGGTGCAGAGCAATCACTCTACTCCAGAAAGCCCTTGTCACTCTACCTTACCTTCCATAACGTAGACTGCCACAGACTTAAACAATACATACTTAGGAAGACTTGTGACCACTACAAATGGATTGTAAATGTTGCCTTGTGATGCATATTAACTTACTTGCCAATTTAGCTAGTGACATGTAAGAAACTGAACTTTAGCTTGAGCCGCATCTAGATAGAAATGTGCCTACTAACATGCCCTGGTTGACTTTAGAAGTGTGCCTATTAACATGCTTGGTTGAATTTAGAAGTGTGCCTATTATCCTCTCTGTGCAAAGTTGAATCTGGACATGTGCCTATTAGCGTGATTGGTTGAATTTAGAAGTGCGCCTAATATCCTCTCTGTGCAAAGTTGAATTTAGAAGTGTGCATATTAACATGCCCTAGTTGACTTTAAAAGTGTGCCTATTGCGTGCCCCGGTTGACTCTAGAAGTGCGCCTAATATCCTCTCTGTACAAAGTTGAATCTAGAAGTGTGCCTATTAGCGTGATTGGTTGAATCTAGAAGTGTGCCTATTATCCTCTCTGTGCAAAGTTGAATTTAGAAGTGTGCATATGTGTGCATATTAACATGCCCTGGTTGACTTTAGAAGTGTGCCTATTAACGTGCCCTGGTTGACTTTAGAAATGTGCCTATTAACGTGCCCTGGTTGGCTTTAGAAGTGTGCCTAATAGCGTGCCCTCGTTGAACTTTGAAGTGTGCCTATGAGCGTGCCTTGGTTGAATTTAGAAGTACGCCTAATATCCTCTCTGTGCAAAGTAAAGTTGAATTTCGAAGTGTGCCTATGAGTGCGCCTTGGTTGAATTTAGAAGTATGCATAATATCCTCTCAGTACAAAGTTGAATTTAGAATTGTCCCAAATAACGCGCCCTGGTTGAATTTAGAAGTGTGCCTGATATCTTCTCTGTGCAGAGTTGAATTGGGTTGTCTAATATCCTCTCTGTGCAAAGTTGAATTTAGGAGTGTACCTATTAGCGTGCCTTGGTTGAATTTAGAAGTGCGCCTAATATCCTCTCTGTGCAAAGCTGAATTTTCTAAGGGTGCCTAATAGCGTGCCTTGGTTGAATTTAGAAATTTGCCTGATAGCGTGCCCTTGCTTTACCTTAGAAGTGTGCCCATTGGCGCGCCTTAGTTGAATATCCTCACTGTGCAAATTTAAATTTGGTTGCCTGATATCCCCATTGCAAAGTTGATTTGGTTGCCTATTATCTTCTTTCTGAAAAGCAGAATATAGAAGTGCACCTAATATCCTCTCTGTACAAAGTTGAATTTAGAAATGTGCCTAATAGCATGCCTTGGTTGAATTTGGAAGTGTGTCTGTTAGCATGCCCTCGTTGTACTTGGAAGTGTGCCTATTAGCGTGCCTTCGCTGATTTTAGAAGTGTGCCTAATATCCTCTCGGTACAAAGTTGATTCTAGAAGTGTATATAACACCACCACTCTGGCATAGCGGGATTTGACAGTGTTCCCAATAACGTCACTGTGCCAAAGTCTAGAAAGTCTGCCCTATATCGGGTGAGCCGGTGAAGTGGATGCCCTATATCGGGTGAAGTATGTGGATGCAACGGGTGAAGTATATGGATGGAACGGGTGAAGTATATGGATGGAACGGGTGAAGTATATGGATGGAACGGGTGAAGTGTGTGGATAGAACGGGTGAAGTGTGTGGATGGAACGGGTGAACTGATGTAGAATGGGTGAAGTAGGTGAATGAACGGGTGATGTGCTTGGAACCGAGAAAGTGGGCGGAACTAACTAAGTGGATGGAACAAGTGAAGGGGTGCAATTAGTTAAGCGAATGGAACGTGTGAAGATGACGTATGTGTATGGATGATGCATGGAGAAAGGATAACGTGAGTAGAACGAATGAAATGAGTAGTGCATAAAATGGTGGAGTGCATAAAATGTTGAAGGACATGGAACGGGTGGGAGTGCATGGAACGTCTGAAAGAGCTTTGAAAGCAACGGTCTGAGTGCTTGAAACGGTCGTAATGCACGGAACAGTCAGAGTACATGGAACGGATGAAGTACATGGAACTATTGGAGTGGGTGCGATCTCAAGCACCTACAGTAAACCACCATATTCACATCTCCAGGCTTACTCTCTTCTTTACACCACCAATCAAATAGAACACAGCAATACTATGACACCATTCGGTATAGCTGTTCTCATACCAAAGTCTGCCTCATACTCCTCATCACTCTAAACACTGCTGGTTAACCCCCCCAGCCAGGCGTTCTCCTCAGGCCTAACTCAGCCACAATCGGTCTGGATAAATCCTGCCAGAACGAACACATACTATTGACCTCTCAACCACCACACATACCGCTAAGAAGCAGCTATTTCACGAATGCCACACCAGCTGCGCACACATCCGGTGCTCACGTGCACCTTTGAGACTCTCTACTGACTTGAACTTCGGTTCCCAAGGGCGTTCAACCTACCAGCGCCTTCAGACCATACCAATGGTACATAAGGCGCTATATAAATGCAAAGTAACATAACATAACATTTATGAGAATTGATTTCCATTTGAAGAGGACTAGATTGTTCTCGGATGGGACCTGCCGCTAACTGGCTTCCATCCACACTCTCCACCGGAATGGAGACTGCCTTGATTGAACGGGGAATACAGTTTTCTCTAGCCCAAAGGTCATCGATGAAATTTCCTGCGACACCACTGTCTGTTAAGGCTGGGACCTGTTTGACATGAGCATATCCCCAGGAGAGAGTGATTAGTAGTACTAACATATGGGTCTCTTGTACTCCTGTACATTGTGAGGAATAAAATAACATAGGGGAACCAATGGATCCTTCCCGTACCGAGGTTCCCATTATGGCCGGGCTCTGGCGTTTCCCTGTTTCCTGGGAGGTTCCACTGGGCATTGTTGGACTAGTTTTGTGTTATCCCCACAATACATACAGAGACCCATGGATCGGCGTTGGTTTCTTTCTTCTGTTGTTAGGGTCCCCTGGCTGTTCCTAACTGCATTGGTTCTTCTGTGAGCGCCTTCCCGGGTGCGGATGCAAACTCAGGAAGGTTCCTGGGAGCTCGACCTCTTCTTTTCTCTCGCTTCCTTTCTTGCAAGTAATAATCTAGCTGCATGGTTATGGCTTTAAACTCGTCCAGGTTGTGAGGGTGTGGGATACAAGAGACTTTGTCTTTTAAGTCTTCCGATAAACCCCTATGAAATATCATAATCAGGGCATCATCAGGCAATGCTGTTTCTACAGCAAGGTGTTTGAATCTGGTGATATACGTTAGAAGAGCTTGACTGCCTTGTTTGTAATCGAGAAGGTGTTCCTGAGAGGACACCGTAATTTCCTGTCTGCAAAACATAGTTCTAAGACTATTGCAAAAGGCTGGGTATGAATCCAATATTGGATTATTGTTCGTGATCAGTGGAGTTGCCCAAGCTAGAGCAGCCCCTGTAAGGTGGGAAATGAGATGTCCCACTTTGTCCCCGTCAGTGGTGAAGAAAGGTGCCTTAAAAGCGAATTGTACCGTACAGGCTTCTAAGAATTCCTTAATCTTGTGGGGATTACCATCAAATTGGCTGCCTGGTAAAGTGCCCGGTGGGAGTTATGAACACTGTGGGAAACGGCCTATTTGCTGCTGTAAGGAGGCATTCCCCTGTTTAAGCTGCTGTACTTCTGCAGTCAATTACTGTACTGCATGTACTAATTGCTGTACCTGTTCCATTATGGTAGACTTTTCTGCATGTACTAATTGCTGTACCTGTTCCATTATGGTAGACTGGCATTGCTATCGGTAATGGCCTGCCACGTCTTAACATATACAAACAGGATATCAACAGACACCAACCTCAATCAGATGCAGCAATCCGGAAGATATGAGAATCCACCTGGTCACCCTCTGCCTCCCAGAGAAACCTGACTGGAGAAGCAGGGCTCCCAGGGAAACCCTATATGGGAAGAAAACCCTGTTCTGGAATCAGGAAACCCGATAGGTCTGCGCAGGGGTTCCTTTCTTGGAGAGGCGTCTAGTGAAGATGATCTGCTACTCTGGAACGAGAGGGATACAGATTAGTTTAGGCAGAAGAGAAGGCTATGAGCTAACAGGAAAGTCTGATTACCCGTTAATGCTGTGTAATGACTCTGACTGTAGGGTGCTTGTAGAATCCTTGCGACTGTTGACGTGAACAGAAGATAATATCCCCAGAAGTGTTCTACTGAGTAGAAGAAAAGAAACGAGGGAAACCAGAAAAGTATGAAAAGTAAATGTGAACAGCCCCTAACGCTGCTATAGTTCTGAAAGGCGTGGCGAGTAAACGCCTTTGCCGATAGGATGAGATCTTGCAATGGCGGTTCTTGAGCGGGTTCCGGAGAAAGAGAGGTTCGAGGACGGTAGTCTTTATCAAAGGAAACTACAGGTAAGTGTGGGTGTTCGAAGATGCAGGGGGGGTTTGGACAACTGAGAATATCATCATACCGGATTGCGGTAACTTTCCAGGGTACTCGAAGAGAAACACTGTGAAGCGTACAAGATGCGGGACACCACGGGGTGGAGTCGGAGGATATGTGAGGAAAGAGAGAAATCAGGTCAGACTCCTGACTATCGAACAGGGAAAAGAACCTAGAGGTGAGCGTACTAACGATATGTGGCTACCGTAAGAGTAGCAACGCAAGGAATTGCCGGCAGAGATGCCATAAGAATCTTCTCTGGAGCTGTGGGTGGAGTCGGAACAGCGGCACTGGTTAGGAAGCCTGAAACGGCACCTCTCGTTTGCGGTGCCATCTTGGTAGGAGACGAGTGAACAACAGCCAGATGCCACCAGCGGCGCCATAATGACCAGCCATGTTTGGAGATATGACAGTAAATTCTGTAATGCATCCCAGCCAGACCTCCAGGATAGTCCTGGATCTTTGGGCACCTGTCTCCCATGTGGATCGACAATCCCCAAGCCCAGCAGCGGTTCCAGGGAGCCCCGGCAGGGTCCCTGACCTTTCCCGGGGGGAGAAACTGTAATGCAGACCAGCCAGAGCTCCAGGCTGGGCTTGGGGATGGTGGACCCACATGGGTGACGGTTGCCCAAAGCCTGCGACATCACCCCGACCATCCTTGAGCTCTGTCTGGGTTGCGTTACACCTTCTCCCTCTGTGAAAGGACAGAGAGCTTGCCGAGGCTCCCTGAAACCGCCGCTGGACTTGTGGACGGTCAACCCATATGAGGGACAACCAACCAAGGCCAGGGACATCACCCCTGACCATCCTGGAACTCTGGCTAGGCAGCATTACAGAATTTCCCTCTGGGAATGGACGGGGACCCTCCCGGGGCTCCTTGGGACTGCCGTAGGGCTTGTGGACGGTCAACACTTTTTCTTTTCCGCCAATGTAGGTGCACCCTGTTAGGGAGAATTCTCTGTAAAGGCTAATTTCCCAAACCTAGTGAGTCCCCCAGCAGCTTTTCTGGATTTTTGGGGTTTAATTTTTTCTCCTGCTAAGAGTGAGACTCTTTTTCTCCCACTCTTAGGCATGATTTGAGAATGTCCTTTGACTTTGTAATGTGTTTTATGGGCTATGGGGTCTTTTACTCCATAGGGCTTCATGTGTTTTTGGTAAGTGTGTTACACAGCACCCTCAGTGCAGTAACACAGGGGTGTCATAGTGACTCCCAAACATAGACTCCATACTCTGGGACTGACTACTGTCTCCCAGGGCATGTAAAGTCACCATTGACTTTGCTAGTCTTAAATTGTGAACAGAACCAGTACAAACCATCATATTGTGGAAGTACTGGTAGGGGTAATTCGATTGCCCCTGGGTCTGTTTTTCAAGGGGGCACTGTCCAGTCCCCCCTTGTCGAGTTTCTGGCTGGTGGCAGTGGTTACCACGCAAAATATTCCACTGGAATATTTCCTATGGGATTTTTCCATTCATTTTAAACGCACCACTTTTTTTGGTGCAAAGTTAAAGATACCGCCGGGTTATTTATTTAATATTTATTCCCCGGTTGGGTCTTTTTACCAGGACTCGGTTTTAAAATGGCGTTTGTGTTCGCTTCTGTAACTCCAACCCAAGTCGAGCCCTTTGTTCCACTTTTGGCGGGCTTCTGCACAGAAGCCTCCAAAAGTGGTGCCACTCTGTCTGGGTCTACAGGATGTGTGGGGGGGGGGAATAGGCACCCTGGACTGAGTTGCTTGGCAACTCAAGTCGCACTCTTGTGTGTTTGGCCCAGTGGTGAGCCGCCCGGCTCTTAGCATGTTTGATTGACAGCTAGGCTGGTGAATGGGGGTTTTGCTGCATAAAAGCAGGGCTTTGGGGACTGGAACTTCAGAAGTCGCCACAGGACCTAAAGAATCTGACGAGGGGAGAAGCTGAGCCATCTACAACAACGACACCACCGGTGGAGCCCTGCTGTACGAAACTCGCCACTTTCCCGACGACAGAGAAGATCTTCTTCCAGGAGAGTCTTCTTCCCTTTGAGCTGGTGGGACCAACCAGTTCGCCTTTTTCGCCCTCCTGGATTGTCTCGTGGTCAAATCGCCCGTGCCAAGCACCCCGGCGGCTGGATAGCCACGCTTCACCACTACGGCGAATAAAAGGGTAGTACCTTTTAACTGGGAAACTCCGCGGCTGGTTTCTTCCCTGGCAGAGCTTTCCTCCACGTCGAGATCTTCTCTTCCCCTGGACGAAGCACCGACTTGCACCCGCTGCCAGGAACAACTGCCCCCGCTGGAGCTTTCTCACCATTTCAGGTACTGTGTCCCGCCTTGTCTCCCTTGCAACAGACCGTTCAAGGTGTCCCGTAAATCCTTGACTCTCTATCCTGGGGTGACCGCGGACCCGTTAACATTACCTTTCTATCTTGACCCGACCTCTTTTTGACTTTCCTGCAAAGACTTTTAGTGCATTTCCACTGTGTGATCTTGGGCACATTCCACCTTGCTCTCTTCAAGAGTGGGCCTGGCCTATGAACTTTTTGCTTTACAGTAGACCCTGCCTTTCTTGACTTGCTGTGGTTCTTTAAAAGTGTTGGTATTGTGTGTTTTCCTATTTCTGCCTTTTCTCTCCCTTTTTAAATAATTATTGGAGTGCCATATATGGTTACGTGCTCACCTCTTTTTTGCTAAATAAGTGGTGTACTAACCTAGACTTGTCAAATAATTAATTAGGGAGGTGTATATATTTCTAGTGACTGTGTTTGAACTTGCTTGACATAATAGTGCCAGTGTATTTTTACAAGTGTGTTTTAAAATAAATAATTATATACTTTTATACCAAAGCTCTGGTCAGTGTTCGCTTGTGCTACTGTATTTTTAGCCCTATTGTGCATACTCTATATACTGCCTAACTCTTCTTGAGGGAAGTCTGACTGCTCAGCCACAGCTACCAGGTAAATCTGGCTGGTACAGACTGCTACCAATTGGGTTTACTGCTAACCCCTGTAGTCTTAAACTTTTTGCAGTGGTCCCTAAGGGAACTGCACTGGTTTCTGCCTAACACACCCACACATGTGAGGTACTGTTTTCATCCGGATACCTGTGGGAATGTGGGAAGGTAGGACATGTGTTATTGGCGGCTTGTTTCAGTAGTTTCCAGGTCATAAATGTCTGAAAATTGTGGGGTTTTTTCCCCTAAATTTGGGATTTTTCCAGGGCTTGTGGGCAATACATTTTGGGGCGATTCGCGCAAGTCAGACCTCTGTGGATTCCCACGGGTGTCGTATTTTCTGAAATGCATGGGGTTCTCCAGCATGGGGTCTGGCATGGATTCACATGCTCATGAATATTCCCCGTCGTCAGGCTTGGGGAATCCTCGGTAAAGAAAAAATCAGTATCAGTTTAGTTTCTGATCTGTCTTTCTTAGTAACCAATCACTGATCTCTGGGTCATACTGCCCCCAGCCAATGACTGCCCTCTCCCTAAGCCTGTCTCTGGCAGCCATCCTCAGATTTTTACCACACGCTCAAGTGTTGGGAGTCTTCGTGTTTAGCTCTCGAGTTTTTTACTGCGTTTTCACGCTTTTTTCAGGAGATTTTCTCATTTTTTCAGTTTAATCGAGCCTCAAGCTCCACCGTTTCTACTTCCGATAACGGGGACCCATTTCGGAATTCTTCTACGCCCCTCAAGAGTGAAGTTTTCGTCGAGTTTATACTTCTTGGAGGATTCCGGAAGATCTGCGGCCTACCTCAACGGACATGGTCCAGGACACGGGAAGCCCAGATCTAAGCTGTTCAGGTGCTGCCCTGGATGCGGATTACAGAACGTTTTCAAGGAGGACGAGCATTCGCTATGTCTCTACTGCCTCCATGAGGACAAGACGCACGTGGAGAACGAACTTCTGCAAGAACTTTTCCGAACGGACCAAACAAGATCGTCGTTCCCGCCCTGCCGCCTGGCTGGAGAAGGGCACAGCAGGTGAGAAGGTGAAGAAGAAGTCTGAGCGGGCTTCTAAGTCCTGTGAGGGCGCCCCGGTGCGGGGGCCCAACAGAAGGCCAAGCACCACGAGTCCGCGGGCACCGGGAGCGCCGAAAGGTCGGGCTCTTCGGTTGCCAAGCAGGGCGCTACTTCCCCGGCACGTTCGACCACGAGCCAGCGCTCTGGTTCGGGGAAGAGGAAGTCCGAGAACCTGGGTAGGCTGCTGGAGCGGACCCGGTCGATCTCGAAGGGGGAGCGAGGCGCTGACCCTCCCCCCAAGGCAAAGGCCCAGGACGCACCTAAGGTGGTGAGGGCTTTGATCCACCCGGCAAAGGCCTCTACCGAAATGGTCGCTGCGACCCTGGCGAAGCTGGCTGCGACTACGCCTGTGGAAACGCCTGCTGGGCCCAGAGTATCCCTGCCACCGCAGAGGGATTCCTATTTCCAGCCCATCGTTAAGACCCCCGTGAATCCCCCGGCTGAAAAAAGGGGGGGGGGCGGTGGACATTACAGACTCGGAATCAGCCTCTGAGGAGGAACTGGTGGAAACCGAGAAGGGCCTCAACGAAAGGTCCATAGGCCTCAACGAGAGGTCCTTAGGCCTCAATGAGAGGTTCATAGGCCTCAACGAGAGGTTTGAGAAGGTGCGATCCCAGGGGGCGGTCCCTGCTGACGTGATCGAAGATAGCGACGACTACGACGAACAGGGCCCAGTGGAACGGCCATCTCGTCCGTCGCAGCCATTGCCCGAGCCCCAGGATAGCTCGGCGGCCATTTTGTTGGCAATCCAATCCTTATGCACCGAGATAAGGACGAGATTACCACGGACTCCGACGGAGGATCCAGAACCAGGCCCGTCAGGAAGCCCTCCGAAGAAACGGAGGAGAGTCCACCCCGCTCCGCCCTTCGTGCCTGCGAGACCGGTGGACCCTTCATCCCCCTCGCTGGACCCTAGAGAGGATACGGCGATGGATACAGTGACGGGGACGGAAGATGACGGCGGCGATGACACAGCTGACATCCCGTCGTCACCGCCAAACCCCCCCTCACCCTCCCGCGGGCGTCTCCAGCCGACGAAATTGGCTCTTTCCATGCCATGATAACCAGGGCATCCAAGCTCTTCCAGCTCTGCCCTGAAGAACAGAAAAAGGAGGGGTAACTGTACCAACAACGAGAGGCCAAGAGGAAGACAGTCCTTGCGGTGCCTTTACTCGACGACATCTGGGAGGAGGGGCTTGCTGTCCTCAAGAACCATTCCACGACACCAGCCAAGAGGGACAGGTACGAGAAGAAGTACCGAGTCCCCGATGCCACCCCCTTGTGCCTCAGGGCCCACCCCACGCCGTACTCTGTCGGCTCGGCAGCGGCTAAGAAGAAGGCAGCGGGTGCGGCAGCTTCAACTTCCACCTCCCCGCCGGACAGCGAGGGCAAGAAGTTGGACTCTATGGGACGACGAGTCATCTCGTCGGCGGCGACAACGATTAAGGCGGCCAATGCCTTGCCGATCGTGGCCTGCTACAACAGGGAGCTCTGGTTCAAGATAGCTCCCCTGCTAGACTTCCTGCCGGATGACAAAAGAGTGGAGGCCCTAGAAATTCTGCAGGAAGGCGAGGTGGCGTGGGATCACGCCATAACGGTGGCAACGGACATTGCCGATACCGGATTTCGCCAATTGGGCAATAGAGTTTGCCTCCGACGACGAGGATGGCTCAAGGCGACAGACTTTCGCCAGGACGTCCAGACCAGGGTGTTGGACATGCTGTTCGACAGCAACAACCTTTTTGGTAAGACAGTGGATGAGTCCCTACAGGCCATCAAGACCGACTCGGAGACGGCCCGGGCCTTGGGGGTGCTTCAACAGCGGCGGCCCTTTCGGAGCTCCGGAGGCAGACAGGGTGCCTCCAAAGGATCCAGCGGTGGCTCCTCCACTTACCGCCAGGCGGCCCGCTCCTCTTCTCAGGAGGCCTACAGAGGTTGCGGTAAGCAAGGGGGTTCCCACCGCCGTTGCCAAGGAGGCCAAGGCGGCAAGGCCGCCTCCAAGCAAGACTGACCCGGCTGGGTTGTCGGGCCCCCACCAAAGCACCCCGGTGGGAGGCCGGCTGACGAAGTTGGTCAGCGTGTGGGAGTCCATCTCCAATGACCGTTGGGTGTTGGACACCCTGGCCAACGGGCATTCGCTGGAATTCCAAAAGAAGTGCCCTCGCATTCCTCCCGTGGCCAGGAAGGAGAATCCCGTCCCTCAACTACTGTTGGAGGTAAAGGCGATGCTCAAGAAAGGTCCCATCGAGCTCGTCCCCAGAGGGCTCCGGGGCTCCGGAGTGTACTCGAGGTACTTCCTCGTCAAGAAGAAGACAGGCGGTTGGCTCCCCATCCTAGACCTGCGTCGCTTAAACAAGTACATCAAGGCGCAGAAATTCAGGATGGTCACCCTCCAGCACGTGGTTCAGGGACGTCACTACCAATTCAGGGCCCTACCGTTCGGATTAAAGTCGGCACTCAGGGTTTTCACCAAGTGCCTGGCACCAGTGGCGGCACGGCTGCGTCTGCAGGGGATCCACATTTACCCCTACCTGGACGACTGGCTAATCTGGGCAAGGACAAGGGAACTCGCCGTCGAACACATGCGAGGACCGTCCGGTTGCTCACGGAGCTGGGGTTTGCCATCAACTACTCCAAATCCCACCTAGTTCCATCGCAGATAGCACTGTTGCTGGGAGCGAAGCTCGATACACTGGGTAATTGGCCTCCCCTTCAGAGGAGAGGACCAAGACCATCCTGGGCAAGGTGCGGCGCCTGCTAGCCACGAACGTGGCCAGGGTGAGGTCCATCAAGTCCCTCCTCGGGATGATGTCCTCATGCATCTACCTTGTACCCCTTTGCAGACTTCGGATGCGTCCGCTACAGGAGTTTCTCGACGCCCGCTGGCTCCAAGCGAGGGGCTGTTTCGAGGACAGGATCCCTCTCGACGAGGAGTTCCGTCGGGCGATCTTATGGTGGGGCATCCGTGCTCACCTCACGACAGGCACGGAGTTTCAGGAGACGGTGACAACGGACACCTCTCTGGAGGGTTGGGGGGCCCACACCGGAGACCTCCACGCAAGAGGCCTTTGGCTCCCGGAGGAGAGGTCTCTCCACATCAACATTCTGGAGCTCTGAGCAGTGTTCTGGGCCCTCAAGTCATTCCTTCCGTCCCTCAAGGGCAAAGTGGTGAGGACCTTAACCGACAACACCACCACGATGTTCTATATACGGAAGCAAGGAGGCACCAGTTCCCCAGCCCTATCCAAGGAGGCCCAAGATCTGTGGCACTGGGCCATCGCCCAGGGGATGTTTCTGGTTCCCTTCCACCTGGCAGGAATAAAAAACACCATCGCGGACTCACTCAGCAGGGAGCTGTGCTCGTGCCACGAGTGGGAACTGTTCCAGGACCAAGTGGATCGACTCTTCCAACGATGGGGCAAACCCCAGATCGACATGTTCGCGACGGCGAAGAACTCCAAGTGCCAGAGGTTCGCCAGCAGGTTCCCACAGCCGAGGAGCATGGGCGATGCTTTCTCGTTCCCTTGGGACGGCCTGTTTCTATACGCGTTCCCTCCGTTGCTGTTCCGCCTCATCAACCAGCTCAAGAAGTCCAGGTGCAGGATGATCCTTGTCGCACCGGCGTGGCCGAGGCAGATCTGGTTCCCGGACCTTCTGGACTTGTCAGCATCCCCATCAGTCAAGCTGCCGACGGACATGGATCTTCTCTCCAGAGAAGGAGGCGCCATTCTCCATCACGACCCACAGCCGCTGAACTTGCAGGCCTGGCTCCTGCAGCACTAGAGTTTGGAGGGTACGATATCCTGGCTGATTGCAGAGAGGTTCTTGCAAAGGCCAGGGCAGTTCGACTCTCAAGTGTTACGGTCACAAGTGGAAGAGGTTCTCTGTCTGGTGCCGTGCACAGAAGATTAACCCTCTGCGGATTACGGCCCCTCAAGTGCTGTCGTACCTACTGTCGCTGGCCAAAGCTGGACTGGCTCACGCCTCCATAAAAATACATCTGGCTGCCATCTCTCGATACACCAGGACTACGGGACGGGCGTCCTTGTGGTCTTATCGCCTGGTAAAGGAATTCATGAAGGGACTATTCTGATCATTCCCGCCGGTGAAGGTCCCTGCCCCGGCGTGGCAGCTTAATGTGGTGCTGACCAGGCTCATGGGAGCCCCATTCGAGCCTATGCATTCGGCGCCTTTGAAGTTCCTGTCATGGAAGACAGCGTTCCTCGTGGCCATTACCTCTGCACGATGAGTGGGAGAGATTCAGGCCCTATCTTGCAAGCCTCCATACTTGACTTTTCATGACACGAGGGTAGTGCTGAGGACGCACCCGTCCTTCATGCCCAAGGTGCCGTAGGACTTCCACCACAACGAGCCCTTGGTGTTACCAGTTTTTTTCCTGTCGCCTTTCGACGCCGGCCGAGAGGACTTTGCACTCGCTGGATGTAGCTACGTGGACCGCACAAAGAGTTTTTGGAAGACATCACAACTGTTCGTGAACTTTGGGTCTGTGAATCAAGGGAAGGCTCTCTCGAAGACTTCCATTTCCAGATGGCTCTCTGGCTGCATCATGCATTTTCACCGGTTGGCAAACCGACCGCTGCCCGGCCGTCCGAGAGCCCATTCGATCATAGAGATCGCTGCTACCACGGCGTTCCTGTCTGATGTGCCCCTGCTGGACATCTGCAGGGCTGCTACGTGGAGGTCGACGCAGTGCTGCGCAACCTGTTCGCTTAAGGTGAGCCTGGTGAGGAGGTAAGAGATGCTTAATGTTGAGTTGTTGTATTGCTTAATGTTGAACCTGTTGCCACCTCCCGTGGTTGTGCATGTGTATACTGCTCTGTATTCTTTTATTCATGAGCATGCGAGTCCATGCCAGACTCCATGCTGGAGAAGGAACAAGTTACTTGCCTGTAACTGTTGTTCTCCAGCATGGGTTTGGCATGGATTCACATGCGAACCCTCCCACCTACCCCTCTGCGGCTCTTCACTTGGTCATACTGCCGCTTGGCGTGCTACCAAATCTGAGGATGGCTGCCAGAGGCGGGGCTTAGGGAGAGGGCAGTCATTGGCTGGGGGCAGTATGACCCAGAGATCAGTGATTGGTTATTACTAAGAAAGACAGATCAGAAACGAAACTGATACTGATTTTTTCTTTACCGAGGATTCCCAGCCTGACGACGGGGAATATTCATGAACATGTGAATCCATGCCAGACCCATGCTGGACAACAACAGTTACAGGTAAGTAACTTGTGCCTTCCCTGTTTTCCTTGGTGGCTGCGACACCCCACCCAGGCCCAAATCTGTAGGTTGGCTCCCCAAACCCTTTGGGGAATAGCAGTGGTTTAGCTTTTTCCCTTTGCGCCCAGGTAGGTGCACCCACACATGTGAGGTACCGTTTTCATCTGGACACATGTGGGAACACGGGAAGGTAGGACATGTGTTGGTGGTGTGTTTCAGTGGGTGGGTAGCGGGAAATGCCTAGAAAATGGCTGCTTAGCTACAGAGCTCTGCACGCAGCAAACAACAATGTGATACCTGCAACGGTGTTGGAGATCTCTAAAGCCTGAAAATACATCTACGCAACCCGTAAGGAGAGGTGCACCGCCTGTCCAAATCTGGTGCGTGGCGGGCAGCCCGGTCGCCTTTGCGACCGGGGTGCTGGACGAGGCCGAGCTTGTGTGCTGAAGACGGTGGCGCGCTGCCAAGCCTGGATTTGCTATGTCACTGCAGAGAAGGGCCGCCGCAGAGAACGATCTGCCCCCTGGGCCAGGGCCGACGGCTTGCCCTGCGGGCGCTCGCCGTTTTCCCCCTTCTTCATCGCTGGACTTCCTGCTGCCTGCTTAGGATCGGGATTGGGGGGGTCCTGTTTGCCTGCTCGCGGCCTGACGAGTGAGGGACAGTTGACGCACGTGGGGGCACCAGAGCTTGCCTGCCCTCCCTCAGCATCGGACCCAGCTGCGCTGCTGCTCGGCTCAGTGTGCCTGCATCGCGGACTTCCTCGGTGACGTGGAGACCACCTGAGCCTCAAGTCCTCTTGTCCACCGCGAGTTGGCTGGTGCCCCGTGGCGGCCTCCCCGGACCCTGGTCATTGTGGGGGCTCTTGACTGCGGGAACCCTGTGCACTGCTCAGAACTACTTTATTTCTAGCCCGGCTGCCTCGTATGTGCTGTGTCGGCGGGCCCTTCCCTCTTGGGCCTGGGGCGAGTTGGCTCCTCTTGCAGCTTAGATCTCTGGGGCCGGAGGGAGTAGAAGCAGCTGGGCGTCTCCCCATCGAGACATCAAGTGAGCCGAGCGGGACACGCCCGATATGGCAGCTGCGGGCTGGAAGGACTCTTGCCCAACACAGTCGGCGAGGCCCTAGTGAGAAGCCATCCTTGCGGCGCCTGTGCTGGATGCTGTAGTGACAGTGCTCCCAAATACTACTTGACACTCCACATCAGTGCCTTCACTGCTGGCATGACTACACCACTGGCCCTGCGGCTGTTGTTATCTCAATGTACATCAAGTAAGTGCGTTACTGGTAGGTCCCATGCCCTGGGGGCCCCGGGGCACGAACGGCGCTAATTGTGCCCCAGACACAGCACCATACCTCGCTTTTCACAGGCTCCCCATCTGTTTCTTCCCAGTGGCGGGGCGGACCCCGATTCTGATTTGCCACGGCGGGCCCCCATCGCCATCCGTCGTAGACCAGCAATGCAGACTAGACCACCTGCCCAACGCACTTGTGGTAGGATATTGGTGACTTAACCCATCACCTGAACATACAGGGGGCCACCGGACTTGGAGGCCTGAACAAAGGGGGCACTCTAGTACTGAGTGGGCAGAGACTGGTGCATCACCACCACTGCGGCCCATCGCCCCTGATTGCTCTTCAGCTCCATTTACAGAAAATACCCTGATATCCTCGCAAGGTCCCACAGAGTGTACTGCAGGTGCTGCCGTACGGCACACGAGATCGGGGGCTCCAGACATGCACAGGCAACCCCTGAAATTTCCTGGAGGGTGCCCCACTTTCCTGCTCCGGCCTCCTTACACTGCCTCACCTGCTGCCTCCCTCTGCCCAGCAGTGGTACACAGTCGTCATAGTCGTGGTAGCTGATTGAGATCAGACCTGGGAAGGCGCACTTGGGAAGACGATCGTACGTCTAGAGGATGCCAAACCGGCCCCGTGGCACTAAAAAGACCTGCGCCATGAATAAATTTGCTAAAGCAACTCCCTGGTCCGAGCGGGGCAACCCTTGCGGCCCCAGGAGGACTCGCCGACTGCACCGGTCCCGGACCTAACCAGTATGATGGAATTGATGGTGAAAAATGTTGCGTCCTTCCACGAAAAGCTGGATGATATCAACGCCAATGTACCGTCACTCGGGTCACAGCAAGATCCCGCAGGCACCAGAATCACAGAGGCCGATACCAGGATAGACGCAAATGAAGATGTAATACAGGCACTTCAAACCACGGTGCCCTCCCTCACCCGGGACATGAAATCTGTCAAGGCAAATTGTGACGATTTGGAATCTCGTTCAGGTAGGAATAACATCCGAATAGTTGGGGTGGCAAAGGTTACACAGCAATGCACATGTCGAGTGAACTACATTTGAATGCAATAGTCATACCATCCTATGTGCAGGGGTGGGACGCCTGGGATGTACCTTCAGAGGTTGATATGGCGACTAAAATAATGTCATGGAATGTCCGTGGTGTTGGCAACTTCTTGAAGGCTCGTAGGATCATAGCATATGCTCAGAGACATGGCGCAAAGATTCTCTTGCTGCAGGAAACCCATGCCACAAAACACTTAGTGACCGGCCTAGCGCCTTTCTGCTGGGTCACATAGGTTCACCACCTCCTACACGACCCAAGCGAGGAGTGTGCTAACATTGATCACAAGTCGATTAAATTCATACTGTGAAAAAGAGCTACATAGATCCTGAGGGGCAGATCTGTTATCCTGCATTGTATTACAGCGAATGTAGAATACCTGCTTGTGAACACATACGGGCCAAATGTCGATACACCAGAGTTCTATGACACAGTGGTCTCCATTCTTGTGGGATATGTGGGGGTACAGATTATTTGGGGAGGCGATATGAATCTCATACTAGATACGGCCCTGGATAGAACAGGAGTGGCACCTAGGACCTTATCACGTGCTGCACTGAGGCTACAATTACATATGACATCACTAGGTTTACGGGACACTTGGAGAGTTCTTCCTACCACAGAGCGGGGATACACCTTCTACTCAACGATACACGACAGCTTGTCCCGAATCAACCTGTTTTTATCTTCAGGGGGCTTATTAGGCAGAGTTGAAAAAGCCGAGATACTTACTCGTACGCTATCTGACCATGCACCGGTGACACTATCCATAGTGCTGGGTTTGCCTCCACCTCCCCGCACAGCCTGCCGCTTCAAGTCAGAACCTCTGAGCGATTATAGTGTTCAAGGCCGAGATCCGCTCCGACGTTGAGACATTCTTCGAATGTAACAAACAAGGAGACACTTCCGTCAGCGGTACGTTGCAAGGCCTTCAAACTATATATTAGGGGCATGGCTCTCTCACGGGAGGCAGGGATATTATGGGTGATCAGGAATGATCTCAACCAATCTGAAACTAAACTTAAGGCCCTGGAACAAGAGTGTGCAACCACTGCTACCCCTGCCAAGCTGACACAGATAAGGAAGGAGCTGGACACCTTTGAGTTGCATGCCCTGAGAGAGATACGTTACTTCTCTCGGCCTCGGGCGGCGAGGAAATATGGGAAGGCGAGAGGCCAGGTAGAACACTCGCCAGGTTGGTCTGGGGGGAGGGCGGTAGGTCCTAGATTGAGTGCATTACGGACACACAGGCCACCTTGCAGTGGACAGACACATTTTTATACTGAACTATACACGTCACACCATATACACAACGTACATGACATAAGTGAGCTCCTAGATCATATCCCAATGACCGCCATCGCCCAAGAAACCCGGAATCAGCTTGACACCCCAATCACACTGGATGAAATAGTCAAGTCCATAACTGCGTTGCCGAAGGGTAAAGCACCTGGGCCGGATGGACACACCTCAGAGTTCTACCAGGAACATATAACTCTCTTCAGCTCAAAACTACTAGAGCTCTGGAATTAATCGCTTGACAGGCCTATTTTCCCTTCCTCTGCGAAGTTACCATAACGCTCCTGTTGAAACCTGACAAACCCAGAGCCGAATACGGGTGCTATAGGCCCTTATCGCTCATGAACATAGATATAAAGATCTTTGCCAAAACAATTGCAAACAGATTTTTGCCTATTATGCCCCACCTAGTACATGAGGACCAAGGAATATTCGTCCCTGGACACTCAACAGCTTTTAATATTAGAAGACTGTTCAACGTAATGTCCAGGATCAACCAAAATGCAGATGCTGTGGCGCGCATGCTGGATGCCCAAAACGCCTTTGATATGATCTCTTGGCAATACATGTGGGAAGTCCTGGAGAAAATGGGATTGGGACCTAATATGATTAAATACATTAAACTCTTGTACACACAACCCACAGCAAGGGTACTGATCAACTCTCAAACCTCCGCACCTTCCGTGCTGAACAGGGGGCACCCGGCAGGGTTGCCCATTTTCCCCCATCCTGTTCACATTGGTTATTGAACCAATGGCGGATTATATTAGGGCCCGACATGCCCAAAAGGGAATACGCCTGAAAGATGCCCTAAGATTATTTCATTATATGCGGGCGACGTACTACTGCTATATGTCAGGAACCCATCATTAAATCTAGACCCTATATTTAGAGATGTGATCCGGATAGGTACCTATTCCGGATTCACGATCAACTATTCCAAATTGGAGATATTCCCACTCACCAGCACAACCATCCAACCCACGTGTGAATACCCTCTCTGGTGGTTTCCGGAGGGAATACGGTACTTAGGAGTCCAGGTGTCACAACACAAATCGTCCTTTTTGGTGGACAATTATTCTGCTGCGGAACAATATACTCAATCTAAAATAACCAGATGGTGCTCCTTTCCACTCTCATTAGCTGGGAAAATGTCATTAGTGAAAATCATCCTGGTCCCCAAATTCCTCTATATCTTTGCAAACGTGCCGGTATGGCCAGGGAAACAGTACTTTGACAAGCTACATAAGATGTGTGCGCAATTTCTATGGCGTGCCAGAGCAGTCTGCAAAAAGTGGGCGCACATTACACTACCATATGAGGGGGGAGGGGGGGTTTCATGGCCCCTAATCTGAAAATGTATTGGATTGCTGCACAGGCTCAATATGCCACGTACTAGTATTCAGAAGCTGAGGCCCCGCCCCATGTCAAACTTGAAAGACTT
This sequence comes from Ambystoma mexicanum, assembly GCF_040938575.1. Lineage (NCBI taxonomy): Eukaryota > Metazoa > Chordata > Amphibia > Caudata > Ambystomatidae > Ambystoma > Ambystoma mexicanum. The sequence continues at coordinate 899,695,145 of NC_090931.1, read as the reverse complement.
GCAACAGCCGATCAGAACCCTATATCACTAAATCACTAATCCTGAATCGGACTTACAGGGATGACACACCACTAGACCCCACTGCGGCTACATTACTACTATTGCCTACGTCGGGACTATGTCCTTACTATAAATGGCTTCCCATTTTTTTTTATACATGTTTTTATTTGCATTTGTTATCAATCATACATTGCAAGTAATAGTACTATCCTGTAGGTAGTGTTATAAAAACGGTAGCATCGAATTTCGAACAACATTTAAACAATAAACAACAAATGAACACTGTCTGTGGCCGCCATTGTAAGTTCTTTGCAGTTGCAGATCTGGTGGTGTGGGGGTGTTTATGTTGTGGTGGCGGTCCTGGGGGCACTCCAGCCGAGTGGTCACTCGGTGTGTTCTTCGTGATGTGTCCTGTATATGTGGTGATTTTGTGTTTTTTTTCAGGGGGGTTTGTCCTCTCCTGTGAGGGAGAAGTCTCTGATTAGGGCCTTGCATGCTTCCAAGGTGGGGCTTATGTCGCTATCTGAACCTTTGTTTCCTTTGGACCAGGCTTTGGTCTGTGCTGTTGCCCACCTTTCCAGTTCCCTGCTCCATAGTGCGTATTGTGGTCCTCCAGGTGTTTTCCATGCCATGGTGATGGCTCTTTCAGCCAATATGCATGCCTGGTCCATTAGTTTCACTAGGTGCTTGTGCTTGCTTAATCAAGGGCATGTGCCCAGTAGGCACTCTCATGGAGACCAGTCGTATCTGTTCACTTCTGCCCCCCTGCTTGTTTGCTCAATTCTGGCCCAGAATCTTTGTATTTTGAGGCAACGCCAAAACATGTGTATTAGGTCTGCTTGTCCATTTCCACACCAAGGGCCGTTTGGCAAGGTCTGTTTGTTAAAGCTTGCAACTCTGAGGGGTATCATATATGTCCTGCATAGGATATTCAATTGGATTAGTCTGAATATGGCGTTTCTTGACACCTCTTTAGTATAAGCCAGTGCCCTTTCCCATTCTTTGTCTGACAGTGTGTCCCCTAGGGGTCTCTCCCATTTCTTTTTTAGTTTGGTGCAGCAGGGGTTGGGCCTGTCTGTTAGTTGGTGATAGTCTTGACGCAGGTCTCCAACCGTCGCTTAGGCTCTGCATCTCTGTGAGTATTGGGCAGGGCATTGGTTCTTCTGGCCAGCTGCTCCATTTTCTTTTGGCGGTATGTTTGATCCTTTGATACCACAGGAATTGCCCTTTTTGCTAGCCCAACCTGCTCATGTAGCTCCTCAAACTCTCTGAAAGTTCTGTCTTCAAACATGTCTCCCCAGGTGTACAAGCCCCCACCTGTTCCCATTTCCTCATTGCTGGCGTCTCTGCAGTGGCTTTGCAGACATCGGCCAGCATTGGGACGTCCGGTGAGTAGGGCTGTTTCTGTTGTGTTACTGCCTTCGTTCTGTTCCATACCCTTCTTCCCAGGGTGACTATCATGGGTGGCTGCACCCTGTCTGTTTGAGGGTCCCATAGTATTACTTTGAGATTTTTCGGGGCTATCAGATTCCGCAGAAGGTTGATCTCAGATGTGGTCTCATCCGATAGCCATCTTGTTACGTGGCTAAGCTGTGCTGCCAAGTAGTATTTTTCAAGGTCTGGGAGTTGTATCCCTCCCTCCTTGTATGGTAGCATCAGTGCATTTATCGATATTTTATGTCTGGCAGAACCCCATAGGAAGTCCTTGATTATGACCTCTAGTTTCCTGGAGAAGGGTGGGTCAATGTAGTGGCATACGTTTTGAAAATGGTATAAAAACCTTGGGCGTATGATCATCTTGGTGATTGCCGCTGTACCCATTATGGACAGCGGTAGTTTAGAACAAAATCTCATGGATTTCTGTAGACTGTTTTTTACAGCTACTGTGTTGCTTTCATGCATGAGCACAGGTGTGTGTTTGTTGTTGACCCCTAGGTATCTGAACCCCTCCACTTGCCAGCTGACCCCCACTTCAAGTAGGTCTGTGGGGTTCACTTCTCTTAGTTTTGCCAGCGGGTAAGCGCATGATTTATGTTAACTGAACTGTATCCCAGTGTATCTGCGTAGTTTTCTAGTATCTCTAGTACTATCGGGGAGTTTATGCTCGGTTTCCTCAGGAATAGTAGAACATCAACGGCGTATAGGGATATTATGTTATGTGTTACCTCCCCTTACCCCAGCATCAAAGAACTGCCTCCTGAGGTAGATGGCCATTGGTTCCAGCCCCAGGATGTATATCATGGGGGATAGCGGACAGCCCTGCCTGGTGCCTCTTCTTATCTCCCATGCCTATGATACTGTGTTCCCGGTTTTCACACTGGCCTTGGGGTTGTTGTATATCACTTTGGCCCACCTCACAAATCCTTCTCCAAATCCGAAGTCCCTCAACACCTCCACTAGCCACTGTCAGTATATGGAGTCGAACGCTTTAATTGCGTCCAATGATAGTATTGCCAACTGTTCCTCGCTATCTAGTTTTTGTGCCATAATATGTTGTAGTCAGCGTAGGTTGGCTGTTGTGATGCGGCCAGGCACAAATCCATTTTGGTCTTCGTGGATCAGTGTTCCCACCACCCTCGCTAGCCGCTTTGTCAGTATAGAGGTTAATATTTTGCTGTCGTAGTTCAGCATTGCTATTGGGCGGTGGACCCAGACCCGCTGGGAGTGCTGTTTGGGTTGTAGAGCAATAATGGTGTTAAAGTGTCAGCATTCCTGAATGTGAGCTGTATGACCGGCGAATAAGTGTGTTCTCCAATGTTGGAAGAGACCTTCTCCTCCGACTTTTAAAATGTGGCTGGGCGCGTTCACCTGGACCCAGACCTGTGAGGAGTATATAAACTCTCTAGCGCCACAACCCCGCCCAAGAAATGTATGGACTGAATTCTATAGCTATCTAGTCAACCAGTCTGAAAGTGATCCTGGATCGCCTGCACTGTTCGCAACCTGCTAATTGACCCAGAATGCAACTTGAACTAAAACTTACTGTAGTACCATGTTCTCACGGTCTAGTACACCTTCTGCTACTTGTCCCATGAAAATGTATTCATATTTTGGAAATGTGATTCCTACCTGGCTGTGTATGTTGTAATGACCTGCCAATTAAATAAAGGTTTAAAAAATATATATATATATATATACTTGCCCGAGTTCTTCACCATCTGTTCCGCTCCCTTCCGTCTACCACCCCTTCCAATCAAATGGCCTACATAAGAAGAAAGATCAAGTAATGGGCTAAACGATGCCACCAGCATGCGTGGAGGCAAACTACACAGGAAGACAGTACAATAATTTACGAGATATAAGATGATTAATCAGAATCACTCTATTGTCTCCCGGCAGAGCCACAATACAAGCATGAATGCTTTGGTTACAAATTCTGATACTTATTAATCTCTTAGACTAACAGTTTATGCTCATCGTTGGAGGCGATTGCCTAGGTTTTACAACTACCCATCTGCACAAACCAATTTCTAGACCTTCGCCATAAGGATGACATGTTTGTTTTTATAGTAGCCCCTATCTGATGCAGGTATATTGCTGATAATAGCACCTGTTGTGCTGCAAGACCAAGTACATATGCAGGCAGGTTTATAAACTTCAGAAATAGGAAAGGCTCAGCCAGCCTTACAGAAATGTGCTATTCTAATCTTGCATAGGAACACACATCACTGCAATGAGTGCTTAACACACTGAGCTATCATCTGAACCATTGTGGCACTCAATTTACCAGTATGCATTTCAAGTTTGGCTTTTGCAGATGATCAACATAATTCCCACAGGAAGGAAAGAATGCTGCAGGAGTTGTGCCGCAAGGAACACACAAACGATATATACCACAGAGAGCACAGAAAGCATTAAATGATGAATTGATCGAGGCAGAATGTACTTGCCAAAACAGACAAGCAATAGGTTTAGAGCCTCAGCACCATGCAATACAATATCCTGATGTGTGCTATTTAAGTCTGGTGAACAAAGGAATCTATCTTCTTTAGATCAGGCAGCCTTGTGGGGCCCCCTCCAAGGTGGGGTCCCTGGGCAAGTGCCTCTTTTGCCCTTTCATAAAAACGTCTCTGCTGGTAACCATATCAAAATATGTTTTCTTGGTTTCCGCTCAACCTGTTCTGGAAAGCCTGGAAAATGGGGAATTCAGCACAGCAAACCATTTGTTCCTAGCTCTTACAAGGAATAAACCACAGGCTTCTTTGTACATCATTGTATTGGCATTTTCGGGAAAAAAAGAAAAATTCTCCTTTATTGGTTATTTTCTCTCACCCCGCTAGAGCAAACTAGGATTGGTGGCGTTATGACCGCCTACATGTGGGAAGAAATGGGGCCAAATTTGTCCGAGATATCTCATGTAAAAAAAAGTTACAATGGACTGAATGGCGACATACCGAAATCACCAAAAAAGGCCTTGGCACTGAGGGTGGTGGGGGGGGCCCTTGGCAGTTAAGGGGTTAAAAACAAGAAATAAAAACGTTTTTCAACCTGAACCCTGACTGAACTTAGACTTCTTCTTTATATAAAACTTGAAATAAATAAATAAATACATGCGTTTTACTCCTACATTTGGGACATTCCATCCAGTGGGACGGGACCGGAGCACTTTTGTAAAAAAGCATCAAATTGAAAAATGTGTCCTTCTCTATTTACGCGGGGTACCGCACGTGGCACTAACCCTGCCCTCCTGAGCTCCGCCCCGCGTATTGCCCGTCAGGCCTTTTCTCCGCACAGTCGGGGCTGGACGCACTTGCATCACCGGAAAGACATTTTTTCTTTCCCGTTGTCCTTCTCTCCTGCTCCGGTTCTGCGGCTGCGTAGTCCTCTGTCTATGCCGGATCGTTTGGGATTTGTCTCTTGTTCCTCTTGCGAACGTCGCTTTGCTAGGGTGGAGCCCCATTCTTTTCTGTGTCTGGGACCAGATCACCGTTGGGACTCATGTTTCTATGCATACGGTCTCGCTTCCTGGCAGCCCTTCCTCATTACGTTCGTGGGGATATGCCCCTTATGAGCGGCCTCTGCCCACCTGAGTGTCTAAATCTTCAACAGAGGATGCCTTTTTCGGGAAGTTTCAGAAACGTATGCACTCTGTCCCCATGAGGGAGTACGTTAAGGGCCTTTCTTGTAGCTCTGTCACCAGGTGTTCCCCTGAGGTTTCCCAAGGGCCTAACAGGCATCCTGGAGATTCTTCCGAGGGTCCTGACGGGCCTGCCAGTACTGGACATTGTTTTCTGTGGTTCACCATCATGGTGCTAAAGTTAAGCCCAGTTCAGGTGGGTGCTGGGATGCCAGGGTTCACGCTGAGGTCTCTGTTTCTGGAGCTTTCCCCGCTGTAACCAGGTTGAAACCGGAGGTTCCTCTTGTGGAGGCTAACGTCTATATAGACAGATCTGAGAGGCCTTCTCAGAGGGTCTTGTTGTGAGGTATTGTCCTCATATATGTATATATGCTCAGGGTCGTGGTGGTACCGGTTCTGTCGAGGGGGCAAAGAGGGGGTTCACGGACCGCATTCCCTCTGGTATCAGCTTGTCCGAGGTTCCTCCATTGGAGGCTAATTTTGAGACTGGTTTGAGACTGGTTCAAAGATGTTGATTTAACATCCGAGACCACCCAGTACCACCCAGTACTGGCTCTGCCGAGGTTCCTTGTAAGGCTAAAGTGTTACTTAAGTCCCCTGACTCTCCTGAGGAGGCAATTGCCTCAGCTACACATGTGACGCAGTTCTCTTCAGGTGGCAACAAAATGGCGGCCCAAACTGCGTGGCCTACGGTGGCCATTTTGGATACCTCCCTTACACCTACATTCGCATCGTCTGGTGCTGGGAGCATTCCTTTCGGAAATAGTAACTATTCTGCCCTTCTTTTGACCAGTGTGCGCGGGCTCTGCTGCCTCATACTGTCTTGCTCCCTCCTGCTCCACTGATCTATGTGGATCCGGCTGGCGGTGGACCCTCTTGCCAACCATCCTCCTCGTGTTCGGGGGGGGGGTCCCTTTCGAGCAGTTTCTTGAGTTTTTTGTGAAGTTTCAAATGCTCCTGCACACTGACCCTATGAGGACGTATTTCAAGCGTCTTTTCACTCCTGTTCCACCCCGGCCCCTCCAATTCAGTTTTTCTTTTAAAACCTGAGGCTGTAGGCGTGGAGGACCGGTCTTCTGTTCCCGCCTCATTGGGATCAGCCATAAGCGGATGAGGACGGCGATGAGCAGCCCTGCTCGGTGAAAGCATTCGATGACCGGGAGGGGCTTGTGTAGCTCTGTTACCAGGGATTCCCCTGAGGTGCCTCAAGGGCCTAATAGGCGGACCAGAGTGTTCTTTGAGGGTCCCTCAGAGGACATGCCAAAATCGGACGTGGCTCAGAGGTTCACCATTTGGGTGCTAAGATTCAGCTAATTTCGTCTGTGGCTCTGGATACGGGGTACACCCTGAGGTCTCTGTTTCTGGTGCTTGTCACACCGAGCCACGGCGCAAGGCCCTCTTGAGGGAGCTATATGTCCCGGGTTAAAACCCATGGTTCCTCTAAATACAGTACCAACGGAGTAGAGGGATCCTCTAAGGGTCCTGTTGGTAGGGTAGATTCCTCAACCGTCCCACGCTCGGAGTTGTGGAGGTACCGATTCTGACGAGGGGACAAAGAAGGTGATCAGCAACAGGCCTTCCAGTACCAGCTCTGCCCGAGGTTCCTCCATTGGAGGCTAATTCTGGGTCAGTTCCTAGGTTGTCCACTAAACATCCTATATCTGCCAGCACCGGCTCAGCCGATGATCCTTGTTTCAAGGCTAAGTGTTTAAGTCCTCTGACTCCCCTGAGGGGACAGTTGCCTCATTTTCTCCTATGACGTAGTTCTCTTCAGGTGTAAATGGCAGCCCAACCGCCTTGTTCCACAGCGGTCGTTTTGGATACCTCACTTACACCAACTTTAATGACGACTGGTGCTGGGAGCGTTCCTTTTGGGGCTGAGCAGCTTTTCCACGCTATGTGGACAACAAAGACCCGTTTGTCGGTCCTGGCAACAGCTTCAGCGAAGGCCCTTTGTAAACGGAGGTCGGGGTCCCAGACTCGGTCCTTCTCTGGGATCAGGAGGTTTCAGGGTCACTGTGCAAGCCGATCTGAAACTCCTGTTGGTAGCCTCGCCTTAAGCGACAGCGGCAAGGTGGTTGGTTTTTCTCTCGGCTATCAGCCTCCTCCACAGGGACAGGTAATCTCCCTGCTGACAAATCACCAAATGATATTTTTGTTGGTCACACTTTGGTGGGAGGATGAATCACGTCTCATCTGGAGGCGTGGCAAACCATCACTGAAGACTGGTGGGGTTTGTCCATCGTTTAGGCGGGTTTTCACTTACCCTTTCCTCCAACCCCAACATTTTAACTTCTCTTCCAACAGATCGGGATGCCCTCCCTCAGAGCAGAGGTACAGAAACTTCTATACCTCAGAGCGGTGGAACCTTTTCCCCTCATTGAGCAAGAGAGGGGCTAGTACTGACGTCCTTTCACAGTGCTCAACCAGGCTGGCATGCGCACTATCTTCGGTCTTTCTGAGAGAGATTCAAGTTCATCACGCCCTGCCAAATAAAGTCCTCTCTTCAGAATGGTGATTGGCTCAGTGTGGTGGTCTTCCAGGATGCGTAAATGCACATTCTGACTTGGAACCCGCATATGAAATAACTGCGGTTCTCTGTGGGAGCAGGGTACTCCTTTTGGTCTCGGCTCAGCGAGACGCACAGGAAACTCCTCTGAGGGGCCCCACAGCGGTCTCCCAGTACCAGATCTTCTTCCAGGGTTCCCCATTTGGGGCGAAGGCTGACCCCAGTTCTGCTATGACTTTGGATACCAGGGTTCACCCTGAGGCTTCTCCATCTGGAGCTAACTGTACCGAGTCTTGACTCGAGGCCCCCTCGAGGTGGCTGTTAGACCAGGGTTAAACCTGAGGTTCCCCTGCTTGGTGCTAAATCGGTCACCAACAGAATTGAGAGTCCCTCATCGAGGGTCCTTGCTGTAAGGTATATCCCTAAGCCTTTCACAGCATGCGTCCGTGGTAATACCAGGTCTGTTTAGGGGGTGAAAGAAGGCGGTCACGCACCACAGACCTTCCAGTACCGGCTCTGCCGAGGATCCTCCACTATAGGCTAATTCTGGGGAAGCCCCTGACGTGTCGAGTAAACACCCTTGATCTGCCGATGTTCCTTGTTTCAGGGATAGGATGGCACGCAGGGCCCCTGACTCCCCTGGGGAGACTATTGCTCCACTTGCTCCTGTGACGCGGTTCGCCCCTGGTGTGTGATAATGGCGGCTCAACCTCTGCGGGCCACGGCGGCCATTTTTAATACCTCCCTTAAAGCGAGGTTTTACATCAACAAGCAGGGCGACAGACTCTCCTCTCCTTGTGGATCTTGCCGTACAAATTTGGGCTGGGCTATCCCGTATATTGTTTGGCTCCAGGCTCCACACATCACGGGTCGCCTCAATGTGACCACAGATTAATTCAGTCGCCAGTCAGCATCGGTTACGAGTGTGAGATGAACAGCAATATCATCTCCAACTTTTTCCAGCAATGGGGCACACCATAGGTGGTCCTCTTTGCAGCTTGGAGGTCAACATGAAAGCTTATGCTTTCCCCTCATTGCCTCCTATCTATTGGTCGCTCTGTAAGCCCATTGAACCGTTGCCAAAGCAGCTACATGGGCTTTCCCATCAGCTTTTGGTAAGCATTACTGCTTAGACCTGAGCTCCAGAGTCGATGCTCAATTCGGCCAGGCTGTTATTAAAAACCTTTTTCAGTAAAGAGGTTCCATCCACCCGTATTTCCTGTGAGGAGTGCTTGGTAATCTCCCAAAAGTATGGAGGAAAGGGGACGGGACCTAGGAGTATAACAAAGTTACTCACCGTAGTGACTATCTTACTCCTAGTCCATAGTCCACTTTCCTCCATACGGCCACCTGCCGTCCCTTCTAATAAGTATCCTCTATTATTGCTTAAAATGTCTAAGACCTGGTGGTAGAAAAGGACTGAAGGGCGATGCGCGGGGCGGAGCTCAGGAGGGCGAGGATACGGCCATGTGTGGTACCACGCGTAAAAAGAGAAGAACACTACATTTTTCAATTTGATGCTTTTTTACAAAAGTGCTCCAGTCCCGTCCCACTGTACGGAATGTCCCAAAAGTATGGAGGAAAGGGGACTATGGACTTGGAGTAAGATGGTCACTACAGGTGAGTAACTTTGTTAATCCTTTCAACAACCAATTTAAGCTGCACATTTGTAGGCTAACTATGTCGATTCATATGCTTTGCATTGTTCTGCCATATATTTGCCATCTCATAATCTTTTAAAGATGTAAACAGTACTCGTTGTGGGACTACTTATTTGTGTTTAGCGATCTATGAATATGATGTTTTTGGGGCTCTTCATTGGCCATTTTCTATGAAATTTCCATTGCACAGTGTGTTTTTGGATGGCATGTTTGAATACATCCCAATGTACTCCATATAGAGCATCCACTTGTGGGGGGTCAGCTAGGAGTTGAGGCAAGATGGTGTGTGATAATGTGCTTTATTGTTGGTTGCTGTCATCCTAAAGCTGGAATGTGTCCCTTGCCATTGTGCCACAGTACAGTGGCTGGTGGTAGTTTACATGTACTCTTTTGATCCTGTTTGTATCTGCAATGTGGCTGTATGTGCAGATCTTTCCCCTTTTCTGCCCTATACACAGTGGTAGGAACGGTTTCTTGTTGGGAAACTTTTCCTTCATAGTTTCTATGAACCCCCGATCGTTTTGCTTTGTTTTTGAATCTGTTCTGACTTTTTACGGGGAAGTAAAAACCTTCAGCCTTGCTTCCTCTGCCTTTTGCTCATTTGTTATGCGGAAACTGATCAGTCCTTTAGATTATCAGTACTGGGAAACTGTTTCCCTTTTATCTTTTACATTTTTGTAACTTTTTAACATTGCACACAGCCTCTTACAATGCAATACAATGGGAATACTTTTGTATCACCCTAGCCTTTTACGCTTGGGATTTTTGGTTACGTTCATATGTGCCAAAGGACAAGCTTTTGGCAGCAGATATATTGTTACCATTTATGTGTTATTTCTAGTGTACCATGTTTAGCGCGTATGGCTACTAAACATAACTACGTATGGCTACTAAACATAACTAGTGCCCTAAAATGGTGGGGCTACAACATTCTCCGCATGGGGTCTGGCATGGATTCACATGCTCACGAATATTCCCCATCGTCTGGCTGGGACTCCTCGGTAAAAGAAGAAACAGTTTCACTTTCACTTACAAACTGTCTGTCGAAGGGATTGTGTCCTCCGACGTATTCCTTATCTTTCCTAATACGTTTTCAGCTTGCTGGCCTCTGAAATTTTTTCTGTAGAGGGCGCTGCGCGTCGACGTCCGCCGAGTCGATGTCCCTTGACGGCCACCGTATCGGCGCCGACGTCAGCATGCCCATAAATAGCCACGCGCTGCGTCCATTGCTCAGTTCCGTTTTTCCGCGCTTCGTGGGTCCTCGGAACGTCGTTGCTCAGTTCAGTCAGGATAGTTATCTATTTCTACTCGGCTTCAAGAAATGTCGAGACTGCGGTAAAAAAATGTCGATAACGGATCCACGCAGGATCTGCTTGTGGTGCTTGGGATCCGAGCACCATTGTTCGGAGTGTGAGGACTGCATGTCCATGACGGCGAAAGCCTTGAAGGAGCGCAAGGGGAAGCTCTAGAGAGGTAAGTCGGCCAAAACCTCCTAGAAAGTTTCGTCGGCTGAGTCGAGGCATTAGTCTCCTCGCCATCAAACATTCCCATTCTAGATCTCGGAGCAGCTCCCACCATTCGTCGAGATCAAGACACTCAAAAAAGAGACGTCGAAGGTCCCATTCCTCGTCTTCTGTGTCCCCAGAAAGAGTCTCCTGTCCCACCAAACATAGTTCTCAAACGGAGTGGGAGGAATTCAGAAAGAAAATGTTAAGCGTCTTCGAGAACGCGGCCTCAACCCCCTCGAAGACAGCTGAGGGTGATACCCCGGGTGAAAAACCCAAAAAATCAAAACGCTGCGAGTCGCAGCACCCGGCGAAACATTCCACCCGAGAGCGCCATGAGCCATCGGGTAAGAAGGCACCGTCTTCGTCGTCGAGGATTCCTTCGACGTCGTCGTCGAAGATTCCTTTGACGCACGGATCGGCACCATCGACGCCGTTGTCGAAGGGTTCCTCGACGCATCGGTCGATCGACTCGATGCTATCGTCGACGGCGATGAAAGAGAGGACCAAGGCCACCCCACAGCCAACAGTGATTTCAAGGGCCTCCGGCACGACGCCGAAACCGTCGTCGATGCCCTCGAGTAGGATCCCGATCCTCTCGAGTTCTTCGAGACCCTTCCAGTTTTTTCGACGCCGTTTTCGGCGCCTTCGAAGCCTTTTACATCGGCGTCGACGACATTGACGTTTTCTCGTCCAATAACAACGAGTTTGGCTCCTTCTGCCTTAGAAATGGGTTTTACTCCATTTCAGAGGTCAGAATACCCTGCTTTCTTCATAAGGGGAAGATTCTGACCAGGAAACATTTGGGTTACAGAGGACCACACTGCCTACTGCAGAGGATTTCTCCTCTGAGGAAAGAAGGCTGAAGGAACTACAGGAGTCACTACATGAGGCAAGTGGGCTGGACACTTCCCCAGAAGTGGAATTTGTTAAGCCAGACCCAGGGGAACATGCCGAAACACCATATAGAACCCTGATGGCAAGAATAATTGAGTTTATGGGTTGGTCTGCGCCTTCACCTGTTTACCAACAGGATGACCTAACAGATATATTGGACAAAGCCCCGCAGGAGGACCCGGTGGTCCCCTTCCATGCAGCCTTGCAAAGAAAAATTGCATCTAATTGGGAAACTCCCGAAGTTATCCCTGCAGTCAATAAAAGGTTGTCAACCAAGTATAGGGTAGCGGCTGCTGACCCTGAATACCTGTCAAAACACCCGACCCCAGAGAGCCTGGTGGTTCAAGCGGCAACTTCATCTAGCAGTAGGACCGCTTATCCTACTGTCCCACAGGATAGAAATGACAAGAGGTACGACTCTATGGCAAAGAAAGTCTTCTCTGCGTGTACTATGGCGTTGAAGTCCATCAACGCCACCTGTACGCTCGCCAGGTTCAGTCACACACTATGGGAGTGTGCTTTATCAGCGGCTGACTGCATACCCGAAGGAGAGCAAAAGGAAGCCTTCCTTAACATTATTAAAGATGGCAAAGATGCCATGTGCGAATCACTTCAAACTGGCATCAATTCCGCTGACAGTATCAGCAGGGCCATGGCAGCAAGTACAACAATCCGCAGGCATGTGTGGTTGCGAAAGTCGGGCTTTGCCCCTGATGTACAGGCCAGACTTTTGAATATGCCCTTTGACGGCTCTTCATTATTCAGGAAAAAGGCTGATGACAGTCTGGAAAAGTTAGACTTCTAAAGCAGCAGCAAAATCTTTAGGAGCTGCTATCCGCCAAGCTCCTTTTTGCCCCTCAGGAACCTCTGGGAGAGGAAAGTCCTTTGGCTATTATTCCGCATTCGGGAAAGGCAGAGAACAGCCGGCTCAAAGAGGCCAAAGGAGATCCACCCGAGGTGGACAGGTCAAAAGTACTAAGACCGCAGCAGCAGCAGGTGCCTCTTTACCCTCGGCATCTGCATCAGCCGCCCCCAAACCACTCTGAGGCCTTCCCACACAATACACCTGTAGGGGGCAGGTTAACTCACCATCTGACGGAATGGCAGGCTATAACGTCAGATGCTTGGGCATTGGAGACAGTTGCCCAAGGTTACTGCCTACCCTTTCTACACATTCCTCAGTCATCCACCGGGGAACAGCTCTCTAAAAGTTCCAGATCAGCTCCTCTTGCAGGAAATTATAGACCTGCTAGAGAAAGGTGCCATAGAACCGTTACCTGTAGCGGACAGGAACAAGGGCTGGTACTCCCCCCTACTTTATCATACCAAAGAAGGACGGAGGACGGAAACCCATCCTGGACTTACGAGAATTGAACAAGTTCCTCAGGAAGGACAAGTTCAAGATGGTAACTCTCTCTCAGATCCTTCAGGCCCTCCAGCTCCAGGATTGGCTGGTATCTCTGGACCTCCAGGATGCTTATTTCCATGTGCCAATCCATCTCAAACACAGGAAATACCTGAGGTTCGCAATTGGCGACTCTCATTATCAATTTCGAGTTCTGCCATTTGGGCTGACCTCCGCCCCGAGGGTATTCACCAAGCTGATGTCGGTAGTGGCGGCGAGTCTAAGGAGGGAAGGGATCCACGTCTACCCCTACCTGGACGATTGGCTGATCAGGGCCGTATCTTCGGAACAGGCCCAGGCCCAGCTAGATTATGTCTGCCACTTCCTTCACAAACTGGGCTTCTCCCTCAATTTAAAGAAGTCACAGATGATACCATCACAGAGACTCCAGTTCATTGGAGCGGTCCTGGACACTTCTCTGGGAAAAGCCTTGCCACCAGAGGTGAGGGCTCAAGATATTCTACAGATGGTCACCAAGTTTCAAAATGCCCAACGTCTCCCAGCCTTCGACTTTTTGAGGTTGCTAGGCCTCATGGCATCCTGCATCTTCCTTGTGCCAGAGGCTCGCCTGAGAATGAGATCTCTTCAGTGGGCACTGAGAAGTCAGTGGTCGCAATTCTCAGGGAGAATGACGGATCTCCTCCGGTTCCGGACAAGGTAGCCCGCGACCTGCAATGGTCGGCCTATCCAGAGAACATCTTGAAAGGAGAACTGTTTTGGCAACCATGGCCGGAGATAACAGTAGTCACAGACGCCTCACTCACGGGGTGGGGAGCCAATGCCAATGACTTGACCATCAGCGGTCGTTGGTTTCCATCGGAGTCCAGACTACACATCAACCTATTAGAGCTGAGAGCGATCAGACTAGCGCTGAAAGCTTTCCTGCCATCATAACAGGGGAGAAATGTCCTGATAATGACGGACAACACGTTGGCCATGCACTACCTCAACAAAAGAGGAGGCGTAGGGTCACTGCCACTGTGCAGAGAGGCGATGCAGCTCTGGTTTTTGGAAATCCAAGAAGGAATATCTCTATCGGCAGTCCACCTAGCCGGAGAGAAGAACTTGACAGCGGACGCTCTGAGCAGGCAGAGCACAGTCTCCCACGAGTGGGAGCTAGCTCAGGAAGTCCTTCAAGGGATCTTCGCCCTTTGGGGAACCCCTCAGGTGGATCTGTTTGCCACAAGCACCAACAGGAAGTTCAATCTGTTCTGTTCAAGGAAATTTCCCCCAAGAGGAGCTCTAGGAGATGCGTTCGTAGTGGACTGGGAGTTTCCACTCCTTTACGCGTTTCCACCAGTCCCTGTTATTCCTCAAATGATCAGGAGGTTGAGAAGATTCCGGAAAACCATGATCCTAATTGCCCCGGATTGGGCCAGGAGAACGTGGTACCTGGACCTTCTAGATATGTCCATCTGTCCTCCAATCCGTCTTCCACTCAGAGAATCTTTTCTCGCAGAAGGGAGGTCAGGTTCTCCATCCAGGCACCAGAACCCTCAACCTACACGCTTTGCTTCTGAAAGGTTGAGGTACAAGGATTGGGATCTCCCTGATGACGTCATGGAGGTGTTGCTTTTGGCCAGAAGACCAGCAACAAAGTCTTTATACCGCTGCCGTTGGAACAAATTTTGCAGCTGGTGTAGGGAACAGAATATCGACCCTTTTTCATGTGGTACACCAATGGTGTTATAGTTTCTACTCTACTTGGCAAACTCAGGCCTTCAAGTGGGCACTGTAAAAGGCTATCTGGCAGCGCTCTCTATCTTCAAGCGCACTGCGCAGGAACCATCATATTTCAAAATTCCTCTAGTGGTACAATTTCTTAAGGGACTAACTAATGTTTACCCTCCAAAACCATTCCAGGTTCCCTTATGGGACTTAAATTTAGTCTTAAACTTCTTAATGGGCACTCCATTCGAACCACTTCACTCTTGCGCGCTGAGATTTCTCACGCTTAAAACTGTCCGATTGGTAGCACTAACCTCTGCTAGGAGGGTGAGTGAGCTACAAGCTCTCTCCTGTAAACCCCCACATACAATCTTCCACAAGGACAAGGTTGTCCTACAGGTGAAGCCTAATTTCCTCCGAAAGGTGGTTTCTGAATTTCATATTACTCAGAAAATTACCTTGCCTTCATTCTACCCTCCTCCCCATCTGGGGAAAGAGGAGGAAAGGCTACATAGGATGGACCCTAGGCGAGCTCTCAGCTTTTACATCAGCAGAATTGCTAGGATCAGGCAAGCAGACCAACTGTTTGTAGGATACTCGGGTCACAAGTTGGGACTACCCATAACAAAACAAACCATCTCCAGGTGGATTATTTTGGCCATCCTGGAATGTTATAGACTAGCAGGGAAAGAGCCACCCCAAAATCACAGGGCTCATTCAACCAGGGGTATCGCAGCCTCTTCGGCTCTCCAAAGAGGGGTACCGGTCCGGGACATATGTGAGGCTGCCACATGGTCGTCCGCACATACATTCACAAAATTTTACAATCTGGATTCCTCCACTGCTCAAGAGACCAGATTTGGCAAGGCCGTATTACATTCGGTCCATCCCTAAAGGGATACATAACACTGTCACTCCCACCTCCAATTACATGCCACTGCTATGGGATCTATCAAAGATAAGGAATACGTCGGTGGACACAATCCCTTCGAAGAACAAGTTACTTCTTACCTGGTAACGTTCTTTCGACGGGATGTTCCCCCGACGAATTCCTTATCGCCCCTCCCAACCATCCCCGCAGTGATAACTTCCCTTGTGGTTGCAGCTTACGCTCCTTCAAGGTCACTAACCAATTCAGGCATGACTTTTCTTATGCTACAAAACGGAACTGAGCAACTGACGCAGCGCGTGGCTATTTATGGGCATGGTGACGTCGGCACCGATACGGTGGCCGTCGAGGGACATCGACTCGGCGGACGTCGACGCGCAGCGCCCTCTACAGAAAAAATTTCCAAGGCCAGCAAGCTGGAAACGTATTATCAAAGATAAGGAAAAGTAAGGAATACGTCGGAGGAACATCCCGTCGAAAGAACGTTACCAGGTAAGAAGTAACTTGTTCTTCTCCTTTAAACCAATCGCTGTCCTCTGGGTCATACTGCCCCCATCCAATGACAACCCTCTCCCTAAGCCCCTCCCCTGGCAGCCATCTTCAGATTTTTACCGCACGCTTCAGTGTTGGGAGCCCCTGAGTTTGCTCTGTGAGCTACTTCTATGTTTTTTCGAAAAAGGTTCTATTTTTGTTCAGAAAGAGCCTGTGTGCTCTTTTCTCCATCTGCAGACAACTGATCCGTTGTCAGTGAATTTCAGCGCCCTTCAAGGGCGAAGATCGTCAAGGATTCCAGAAGGCCATCAGGCCTACTGCGCGCCCTCCGACCATGATGATGGAGGAGGAGGAGGAGGAGGAGGAGGAGGGAAGGTCTCTCTTCAAGCCCTGCACCAAATGCTGGCTACGAAATGTCTTCGTGGAAGACAAACACCTGAAATGTCTCTACTGTCTGCATCCGGACCACAAGGAGGTGGACTGCGAGATATGCCTCGGATTCTCCAAGAAGACCACGGATAGGCACAGTAGACAGGTGGTGTGACATAATGCCAGAGCCTCTGCCCCGTGGTCCGAGCAGGGCCCGCCTCACCCAGGACTGGCCAATCCAAGTAGTCGTCTTCTAAGTCCTTTGAGGGCGCCTCATCCGTGGGGACCCAGGACCAGGCCAAGAACCGCAAGTCCGAATTAACCGGGTTTGCCAAAGAAGCAGGTCCCAAGGTGGATAGGGCGCGATCGGCATCACCCTCCGCCTCCATTGCCAGCCGGCAATCGAGCTCCTCCTCGAAGAGGAAATCGTCCAATTTGGCTAATCTGCGGGAGAAGTCAGAGAAGCCGTAGAGAGAATGCCGAACAGCCCATGCAAGCCCAATCGAGACAGGCCAGACCTCGGAGCTGGTGACGGCTGCTATCACGACATCTAAGGTTGCTGACCCTGTAAAGGCCACAGCACAGAAGGTAACACTGCCCCCAAGGCGCAACACCGCTGCAGTGACTTTGGCAAAGTCTGCTGGCACACCAGAAGAGGGGAAACGGGCTCAGGCCCCGGTTCAAGCCCCGCACGGGGGAAAAAGGTAAGGAGGTTCCAAAACGGCCCTCCTAGGCTGTGGCCCAAGCCATGGAGTTCTTGTCCACGGACAGCTAGGACCAGGAGTCCTTGCACATGGTCCACGAGGACGTGGAAGAGGACAACAACAGCGCAGGCCCTAGTGTTCCGATCCTTCCAGCTCAGCCGAGGGATTTGTCGCTGGACATTCTGTCAACTCTTCACACCTTGGTGTCAGAGATCCAGAAGAGAAAGCCACCGTGCCCGGGTCCAGTGGTCCCCCAGGACCCTGTTCAGCTTCCAAAGAAGAAGAGGCAGTGTCATCCGATGCCCCCATTTCAGCTTCCACATCCGTGTTGGGCCCCTTCTCCTACAGCAGACCCAGACAGAGGGATGGATACGGACGACTAGGATATTGTTGCGGCAGACAACAAATCTCCACATTTGGATGTAACACCTAGGGCGTCCCCACCGAACGAGGTAGGGTTGTTCCATTTCATGATTGCGAGAGCCTCTCCAGCTTGAACCCGAAGAAACCAGGAAGGCAGGGTTTCTTGTACGAGAGGCGTGAGGCCAAGAGGAAGACAATCGTGGCGGTAACTCTGCTAGACTCTGTGTGGGAGGAGGGCCTGGCCCTCATGAAAAACCCCTGCACGGCTCCAGCCAAACTGGATAGGCTGGAGAAGAAGTATCGGGTGCCTGACTCTGCACCCAAGTGCCTGAGGTCGCAACCATTGGCGGATTCAGTGGTATCGGCTGCCACAAGGAAACTGTCGGCTAACCCGTCCTCGATGTGTTTGGTCCCTCCGGACAGTGAGAGAAAGAAGATGGACAACAAGGGAAGGAAAGTGATTACACCACAGAGTCCGCTTTCAAGGCAGCTAACGCACTGCCGATCCTATCCAGGTACGACAGGGAATTGTGGTACAAGCTAGGGCCTATTCTGGAGATCCTCCCCGATGATAAAAAGATGGAGGCGATCGCTCTCTTCCATGAGAGAGAGGTGACGTCTGATAACGCCATTACGGTGGCGTTAGATGTCTCCGACACAAGGTTCCGGCAGACGGGGAACGGTATCTGCCTTCGTTGACCAGGCTGGATGAAGGCCACACATTTCCGACAAGAGGTCTAGGTGAAGATGTTGATCATGTCCTTCGAGAGAGAGAACTTTTTTGGGAAGGTCGTCAATGAGTCCCTACAGGCCATCTAGGCGGATACGGAGACGCCCCGTTCTCTGGGCACCCTCCAGCAACAACACTATTTGTTTCGCTCCTCCAGCGGAAAGTTGGCCAGGTCCTCCAAAGGCTTCTACACTTCATACCACCAGCCCTCCAGATCCACGACTCAGGAAGCCTACAGGGGCCACAGGCTTATGGTAGTGGAGGTCAGCGGCGCCGTCACCCGCAGGGCAGGATGCCGGCTCTGAAACAGGCCTGAATCGGCCGGGACGTCGGACCCCCATGCGTGCACCACGGTGCGCGGGTGGCCGGCTGACGAAGTTTGTTGGCGAGTGGAAGATGATCACCACTGACAGATGGGTGCTGGATGCTCTCGCCGGGGACACACCTTGGAGTTTCAACGCAGGTGTCTGCATATCCCTCCGGTAACCTGTCAGGAGTTGCATGTTCTACTCATGGTGGCCCTGAATCATGCTGTTCCCATCTTCATCTTTTATCCTGGCTTGCAACGTTGTGTTACTACTGACTTCTGCAATTGTATTCGCTCTCCACTCTTGCTTCTCCACTCTTTTTGATGGCTTACTCTCTGTTCTCTCCTCCTTTGCCTTCTCCCTTTTCCTATCTCATCCTCTTACTTTCTTCTATGCACTTACTCTATCAGAATTGTCCCTGGACCTAATATGATAGCAACCTCATCAGTTTCCTCCACCCTCTCATTACTGTTTTTTTTCCTTCACACCCCCACTCCAGCACTATCTGAAATGTCGTCAGGCCTAGTATGATAGTCGCTTGGTTTGTTCCTCCCCTCCCTTTCTGCACCCGTCGCCTCACCTTTTGTTTTTCTCCGGCTCTACCAGAAATGTCGTCGGGCCTAGTACGGTAGTCGCCTGTCTGTTTCCTTTTCCTTTCCACTCTCCAACTCCCATCCTTATCTATGCCTTAGCTCTTGCACTATCTGAAATGTCGTCAGGCCGAGTACGATAGTTAATTTCACATCCTTACTGTTCATGGCCTGTAAGAATGTCATTGTATTTTCCCTTCTTCCCTCCCTTGCCTTGAAGCGCTTTGAAACACATTGTGTATAGGCGCTATATAAACTATCATATATCATATCATAGGAGCAGTACATCCCTCGGCTCCTGGAAGAGTTACGGGCCATGCTGCGAAAAGGGGTGATAGAGCTAGTTCCCCAACGACTCCAGGGCTCTGGACTCTATTCCAGATACTTTCTGGTCAGAAAGAAGACATGGGGCTGGAGGCCCATCCTAGACCTGCGACATCTCAACAAATACCTGAAGTCCCAAAAGTGCATGATGGTCACATTGCAACACGTGCTCGGCCAACTGGAGAAAGGAGACTGCTTGATGTCGCTGGACCTGGAAGACGCCTATTTCCACGCCCCATTCACAAGAAAAATCAAAGGTTTCTGCGTTTCGTAGTGCAGGGACAGCACTACAAGTTCAAGGCTCTACCTTTCGGATTGAAGTCGGCACCCAGAGTGTTCACAAAATGCCTGGCGCTGGTAGTAGCCCATCTACATCCACGGGGCATACATGTATACCCATACCTCGACGACTTGCTAATTCGGACCTGCTCACATGGTTTGGCCATCGTACACACGGAGACAACCGTCTAGTTGCTGACGGATCTGGGATTCTCCAACTAGCCAAAGTCTTACTTAACTCCATCGCAGAATGTGCTGTTCCTAGAAGCCAAACTCAATATGGCGTCGCCTTCGGAAGGGAGGGTAGCAGCGATTCAGGGGAAGGTGCATTGGCTGTTTGAAGTCTACCATGGTGCGGACCATCAAGACATTGCTCCACATGATGTCCTGCATCTACCTCGTTCGGCTCTGCAGGTTGCTCATGCGAACCATTCAGGAGTTCCTGGACGCTTGCTGGATACAGGTGTCCAGAAGCTTCACAGATGACATTCCGCTGGACAAAGAGTTCCGTCGGGCGATAGAGTGGTGGGGCATCCGCTTCCACATTACCCGGGGCACAGGGTTTCAAAATCCTCCATACCAGGAGACAGTAACCACTGATGCTTCCCTGGAAGGCTGGGGTGCCCACAACGGACGTCTGCACGGCAGAGGCCTGTGGCTGCTGGAGGAGAAGGATCTCCATATCAACATCCTGGAGCTACAGGCAGAATTCTGGGCCCTCAAGTCGTTTCTTCTGTCGCTGAAGGGCAAGTTGGTAAGGATATTTACAGACAACACCACCACCATGTTCTTCATCAGGAAGCAAGGGGGCACTCGATCCCCGGCGCTCTCCAAGGAAGCACAGGACTTGTGGAGCTGGGCTGTCGGACAAGAGATGGTCTTCGTCCCTCCTCACCTGGCGGGAGTCAAGAACACCATTGCAGACTCCCTGAGCAGGTAATTGAGTTCCTGCCATGAGTAGGAAAATCGGCAGGATCAGATGTACCGCATCTTCGTCAAGTGTGGCAGGGCCCAGATCGATCTGTTTGCGATAGTGGCAAACTCCAATTGTCAGAAGTTCGACAGCAGATTCCACCAACCAAGACACGTTCTCTTTCCTGTGGGAAGGGATCTTTCTGTACGTGTTTCTTCCGTTGCCTCATCTGCTACGTGTCATCAACACTCTTAGACAGTGCCAATGCAGGATGATATTAATCGTCCTGGCGTGGCCGAAGGCAGATCTGGTACCCAGACCTTCTGAGCCTGTCAGCAGCGCCTCCGGTCAAGCCGCCAGTGGTTCCGGATCTTCCTGCCAGAGAAGGAAGTGCCATCCTTCATCCCGACCCAGGATTGCTTAACCTGAGGGTCTGGCTCCTGCAGCCCTAGAATTTGTAGCATATGAGTTGCCGTTGGACTGCAGGGAGGTCCTTGCCAAGGCCAGAGCGTTGTTAACTTTGAAAAGCTACGGTCACAAGTGGAAGCGGTCTCAGAAGATTACCCCGCTGAGGGTCATGGCCTCGCAGATTCTTCCATACCTGTTCTCCTTGGCCAAGGCAGGCTGGCGCACACCTCAAGGTACATCTGGCGGCTATCTCTTGCTATACCAGGTCTCCAGGAATGTCTTCACTGTGGTCTCATCGACTAGTCAAGGAGTTCATCAAGGGATTTTTTTCGATCTTTCCCGCCGCTGAAGGCTCCTTCCCTGGCTTGGGAACTCAACGTCATACTGACAAGGCTCATGTGGGCTTCTTTCGAGCCTATGCATCAGTCCCCTCTCAAGTTCCTCTTGTGGAAAACCGTTTTCCTTGTGGCCATCACCTCTGCCATGAGGGTAGGTGAGATCCTGCAAGCAACCATACCTGATTTTCCACGAATCGAGGGTGGTGCTGCAGACACAATCCTTGTTCATTCCAAAGGTTCCGTCTGAGTTCGACCTCAACGAGGCCTTGGTGTTACCTGTTTTTTCCCCGAAGCTTTTGACACCGGCTGAAAGGGCCTTGCACTCGCTGGACTTTGCTTGTGCCTTGAAGTTCTACGTGATACGCACAAAGAGTTTTCAGAAGACTTCTCAACTGTTTGTGAACTTTGGTCCAGTGAACCATGTGTAGGCCTCAAATGCTTCCATTTTAAGGTGGTTCTCCGGCTGCATCACACACTGTCATCGGTTGGCGAGCCGACTGCTGCCCGGCTGTCCGAGAGCCCACTCCACCAGAGCGATCAATCCGTCGACAGTGTTCCTGTCTGGTGTGCCCCTGCTAGACATCTGCAGGGCAGCTACGTGGAGGTCCACGCACACCTTCACAAAGTTCTACTGTGTTGATAGGGATTCCAGGGAGGAGTCCAGAGTCGGCCAAGCAGTGCTACGCAATCTGTTTGCTTGAGGTGAGTCTGTTCCAGGTGTAAGTGTAATTGCTTCTGTTGAGACTTGGCATTCCCGTGGTGGTGTAATTTTGTACTGTTATGTATTAGTTATTCATGAGCATTAGAATCCATGCCAGACCCCATGCTGAAGAAGGAACAAGTTACTTACCTGTAACTATTGTTCTCCAGCATGGGTCTGGCATGGATTCATATGCGAACCCTCCCTCCGACCCCTCTGCAGCTCTTCTTGGTCATACTCCCAGTTTACGTGCTTACCAAATCTGAAGATGGCTGCCAGAGGAGGGCTTTAGGGATAGGGCGTCATTGGATGGGAGCAGTATGACCCAGAAGACAATGATTGGTTTAAAGGAGAAAGAGAGTTTATAAGAGAAAGTGAAACTGTTTTTTCTTTTACCGAGGATTCCCAGCTTGACGACGGGGAATATTCATGAGCATGTAAATCCATGCCAGACCCATGCTGGAGAACAATAGTTACAGGTAAATTCCTTTTTACTTGTTTTTTGGCCATATTGTAGTTTGGCCTTCTTGCCAGGTCAGGAAATCCCATGTCAGGTCATGCACTTGCCTGGGAAAGCTGCAGCTTTTGCGGCAAGTGCTGTGTATTGCCCAGGAAGTGGGCGGGCCTGTCTGGTCCCACTTCACATCTGTGGTGCCAGAGAGTCTGGGTGTGAGGAATGAGTGAAACCAATTTGTCCCTGATAGGTCCACTACTGGCTGTTTGACTGCTGCAGATCTTTACCATTGGTGGGCTTGGACCTACTTCCAGGCTGAATTTTGGATAAGAAGATGACTCCTGCAGCCATATCTTCAGATCAGTGTTGGAGACAAGAATTCCTCATAGAAGAACAGCTGACTGAAAATCTGAGGAAGACTCCTGAAGAAGCCTGGCATCCCTTCCTGAGTCTGGCCCGGTGAAGCCCTGTCGGATTACCTGATCTGCGAAGGAATGCCGGTGCAGTGTTTCAACCCCTGGACTGGTTGGTCCAACCAGTCTCGACGTGTTCTCGAGAATCCACCTATTCTGCGGTTTTGGAATTGTCCCTGGAACACCTGATGTACTGTCCAGCTCTCCTGTGGGCTACATCGCTAGGACCTTTGCCCTTCCGCATTTGCACCTGGAACTTTAGTAGCCGCCAGCTTGTGGTACAAGTCGCCTTCCTGCCGAATTTCAGCGTCCCTGCCTCAAGGGATCCTGTCCTGGAACGAATTCTACAACCATGACTGGAAGGATGCCTGCTGTCATCTGTGTGCGGTGACAGTTGCTGGAAATAGCCTACCCCCATCCTGTTAAGTGTCCTGAAGAGGGCTGCATTGTAAGAGTTTGCATTTCTCCAACGCCAAGGGTTGCACTCTGCTCTTGGACCCTACCAGATGAATCCTTGCATCTGCAGCTCCTGGGCACCTCTCACTGGAACCAATGGTGAGAAATTTCCAGCGTCCCCTGTCGACCCATCAAGTCAACTGGGAAATACCTGAGGCGGGGTTGAAGGGTGGGTTAGTAAACAAAAAGATTTTGTCTCCCCCTAGCTTTGAGAACCAGTCTCTTTGTATCCTGCCATTCCATTGCACTGCCTTTTGGTCGTCGAACCTGGTAGTAATATCTGAAAGATAAGAACACATTTGTCATTTCTAGTAACTTTGTTGCATCTCTTCTTTTGAACAATCACCAACACAAGTAACTTACCTACTACAGATACATTCTGGACAGAACCATTGTGGCTCCTGTGACCTTTGGCCACAAGGCCCCATTCTTCTTGGGGAATGAACTGCTGAAGTTATGAGAATTAATTTGTGACTTGGTTCCATTTATACTGCATTAATTTACTTACCTCAGTTAAGTCATTTGAATGCATTTTAGGAACCCATGGTGAATTTCTATATATTTATTATTGAGTATTGTTTAATAGTATCACCTTCTTGTTTCCTTGTGTGTGTGTTTAGGCCTAGATTAAATATTTGTATTTTTATACATTCATGTCCAAATGTAATTGTGTGCTTCGCTGTGTGGACTCAATTTGGATCCCTAACCCCACTCATTCCTTCCTGAGAATAGGCTTGACTGCTCTCCACGTTTACATTGATTGGGTTGTGTCTAACCCCGGAGTTCCCCAGTTCACTGTAACTAAGGGGACATCCTAAAATCTGTCCACCAGGCCACATTCTAGAAATCCATCTTAAAACACTGCAATGACAACTTCAATTGATTGAATACTCTCACAGATTCCTCATCTTGATAAATATTCCCCTCAGTTGCTCAGAAAATGTCAACATGGTGTGCTCTAGCACCTTGAAGCATCTTGCGTGCTAGATGGAATTCCAAATAATGATCTCAGACCTTAATAAAGCAGGGATAACTGACAGGCGTCGGACTGATGCATGTACAATCACATAGTAGCTTCATTACATAGAGTTCTTATACCCCGATAGGTGTCATCTATGATGTCATTTTACATGGAAAATTATAAAACCTGTTGAGGGTAGGGATTGCTTAAGGGAACACATTGCTACACCTTATCTGTAGGGCACGCCTTGAACTACTTCTAAATACGTATAGTACTGATTATAGCAGACAAAATGGCAGTGGATTGGTTTATGCAACATTATATGTTAACTTGCCCCTTAGTCCCACTGATTGGTTGGCATTTTCGGCTCTTTAGCAGCATGTACATGAAACGAAACTTAGATGTTTGAATCTCATCAGACTACTCCTCGTTTTCCCAATTAGTTCATCACTCATCGGTCAGCCATAAGCCATAGTATTCCGTCTGTAGTTGACCTTGCAGCCTGCTCACAGCCCTGGAACATTCAAGGGAGTGTGAGCACACCACTATCTTCGGCTGAGGCTCTAATGAATAGCCCGTTACTTTTACTTTACGTTCAGCTTAGGGTGGTTACATGACACAAAGTGAATCAGAGATTACCTTTCTTAAGTTTGTACATGACATAGGAGTTTTTACAATCAATATTACGTTCTCCAACACTAGAAAAAGAAAAAATGCATCATCTTAGTTTGCGACCAGTTTAGTCTTTGGATAAATAGGTATTAAATCCACTCCAAATATTTTTGGGTCTAGACGTTTGGGGTAGCTTGAGTATATATTATTCTTCATTATTATGATCCACGTTAATTCTCTGAGCCACTCGCTAAACGTAGGAGGGCTCCTGGATTGCCACTTTTTCAGTATACATCTTTTGGCCACAATGCAGCCAATGTTAAGTAGGGCCCTGCTGCGTTATCCATCTTCCCCTGCCGTAGACCAAACATTGCAGACAGCGGGAAGCAGGTATCTGTCATATTTGCTAATGCAACATAGATTAATCCCAGTATTTCATCCCAGTATTGTGTCAGAACCGAACAACTATATAACATATGTAACGTACACGCATTCCCCGACCCACACCTCAGGCAAAGCCTGCAGACACCTTTGTACAGTTTTTGGAAGTTTCAGAGTAGTGAAGATTAACATGTAGTATTTCGTATTGGATCAGTTTCAGGTGCATATTCATGGATACCTTAGTGGTAAGTGTACACATAGTGGTCGATTGCTTGTCAGACAATGTTAGGTTAAGCTCAGCATTCAATCTTTCACATGAGCAGTCCAGCCCTCTGGGGGTAGTTGTCAGTATTTCTCTGTATAGTCTGGCGAGTACATGGCAGCACCCTGCAGAGTTTGCTATATATGACACTAGTTTAGTTTCTGGGGTTCCGTCGGGTGGTCTGGCCATTTAACAATTACTGCTGCCCGTGTTCTGTAATAATGTAGGGCATCTATCAGTGTTAACGTGTGTTTGTTTCTGCAGCTGTCTAGTGTCATAAATTTGCCCTCTGTATACATGTCCCAAAAGGTGGGGTAGTCCCTCAGTTCCCATCTTTGTTTGATCGCCAAGTCTCTTGTACGGGATGGTTCCATAGTGGGAGCCAGCAGTCGTTTGGGAACACAATCGTCAATCTAGTGAATATGCGCTTCCAATCTTCTAAAGTGCATGCCACAGGATCAAATTGGCAATCATCTTTATATGATCTATCAAGTATTAGTGACATGATCTCCCTACCTCCGGTTGCACTCCTTTCTAGTTTTACGTGTGGTTGTGCTGTTCCCTCCCAGTAGCAGTGAGTGGCCTATTGAGCTTAGGCCGCTAGCCAGTACACTTCTAAATTGGGCCCATTACATCCTCCTAGTGTATAAGGAAGTGCCATGTCCAACCATTGTTTCCACACCAGAGTGCCACAGAAATTGGGAGAAACTCATATGTAGATCAGAGAAGAATTGTTCCCCAGGCCAGATAGGGACATTGACAAATGTGTATAACATTTTGGGTACCGGTATCATTTTAAGTAGGGCCATCCTGCCCTGAAAGGACATTGTATTCGTGACCAGGTAGACATTTTGTTGTCTGAAAATTCTTGCAGCTTAGTGTAATTATACATCAGGAGAGTGGTCTTGGTTCTTGTCACTGTCATCCCAAGGTATTTTTTTTTTTTTGTATTTGGTTGAAACAACCTTTTACAAAAGAAAAGATATAACATATTACATCCTTTTACAAAAGAAAAAGAACACGTAACTTATTTCATTCAACAATCACATATTACAAAAGTTCAAATATTACAAGATATAAAACAATCCAAAACAAGAGTTTAAAAATGGAAATAGAAGACAATATAAAATCTGAAAAAAAAGTTCTATAAAATTTCTAAATCCAAAACACAAGTTACGAATGACTTATTCTTCTACTTCATACAAAGAACCCAATGACTGAGTTCCAATATCAACGAGAGAGGAGGGAATAGGAGCGACCTACAAGGTCTTAGTATCCATTCACCAAGTTGTCAATCAACTATGTTGCAACTGGCGAGCACCTGCACAACTGCGATTGTTCCAGGATTTGAAAAACAGCAGTTGGCTAATCCCAGAACATTTCTGGTATAAAGTTGACACTATGAAGACCAAATCGTGTGAACAATCGAAATCTTGCTTGTTCGGTTCGTGGACAGTCAATTAAAAGATGTTTCAGAGTTTGAGCTTTCGGATTAGAACACCCGTCGCATAGTTTCATTGCTAATTCTCCTTGGCCTCTCTCTGCCAAAACCTCTCCTGTTATTGCCACATTGAGCCAAACTCAGAGGAAATTATTCCTTATTTTCCAATCGGGGAATTTGACGAAATAGTTTGGAATGTAGCCTAGATTCTTTTCTTCTACCATAAATTGATTGGTTCTAGCTCTGGCATGCATAGTTTCAATTATTTTGATCCAGTCCATTTCCACCAGATTCTTTTTAGCCTTACAAGGGTTGTGTATTAAAGTTTCCAAATCAGAATTTGCCTTAGATAATTCATCAGAGACCCACTCTTCCAATTTTCTTAGTGACTCAGAGCCGCCCATCTCAAGATGCTCTTTAATATCTCTATGCAGGGAATCCTCTTATGCAATCGAGATTAGCCTAAAGAGAGAAATCAATTTCCAACCTCCTAGTGATTTTAAAGAGCTTAGCCCCAATTCAAATCTGAGGAGTCCCATGGAGACACTCATGGAGAGATTGAGGACTTTTCTCTTTTAGCACCAAGTACGTGAGCCCATTTGGGCCAGCCGGCTTGGAGGAGGAACTCTTCCGGATTAGGTCTTCCAAAATCTGTACATCAAATCGAAGGTCCCATTTTACACTCTCCAACACTGAAAAGGTGGATGTTCTGCATGAACCAAATGTGAGAGAAAGATATTCCACCCAAACCTTTTCAGAGACCAGGTTACAAAATGAGCTTTTTGGACTACCCTCCATTGTATTTATCACCTTCCAGAAATTGCCCGAGCCCCTGTCTGCCACCAACTTCAGCATGAGTTCACTGCCCTGCTGGAGACGTATGGCCTTCCTTCCCACCGACCATTGTTTATACAGCACACGTAATGCTTTACATTTCTTTCCCAGTTCATCTTTTCCCAGGTACAGTTTTTTTTAACAATCTTAGCTCTTGATTCAGGCGTTTTTTTTTCTTCAGCATAGACATTTCATCAAAAGCATGAAGATGTACTTGCCTTTTTCCTCCTACCCCCGTTACTCGGCGCACAGGTAGACCAAATAAATTTGGAGAAACTGTTCGGAGTACAGTTAGACCTTAATATATGATCAGGGGTTATACTGAGACAGTTATTCAATCTCAGCCCGTCCCGTTTATATTTTAGCAGGCGTATTCTAACCTTTCTACTTTCAACCATCTGTCTCTGCCTACATTGCCCTTCAAAAACTGTATCTGAGAAGGTCAATACCAGCCTAGAATGATCACTTCCCCACCCTTTTCAATACTCAATAAGCAAAGAGGTCAAGTCACAAAAAAAAAGTAATCGATGATTGAGCTTGATTTGCCCTGAGATCTTGTCGGATTGGCTGGTGAATCCCCCGGGAGAGACTCATTTCCCATTTTCAGACCCCATCCTTCCAGGAACTCTACCCAGGATCTACCGTTCTCTGAAGGTTTCCTCCCATGTACGGCCTCGCCCTCCTTTATCAGGTGGAGGCAATGAGAATGTAGGTCACCCCCATGATGACCTACAGTATGATGTGAGCTCCCCCATAGAGGAGCTTAGTTTTCCCTAGTGAAACAGCCAAGTCCCACCAATAAAGGCTTCCAAACTGGAACGCACAGGGTTCCAATAAACATTCACAAAAATCAAATCTGACATAAAGATCTGACATTTCAATGATACCCGACAGATTTGGATCCTCTCATCATTTTTTACGATAGAAAGAGGATCGTTCATTAGGGAATTTCTAATTGCTAACAGCCTGCCTGACGGTCTCCCTTTTCATTTTTTGGATAGCGGCCTGGGAATTGATTCTAAAGCCTTGCCTTTGATTTCAATTGGATTAACCAACCAAGTTTCTTGGAGCATTATGATGTCCCCTGATATGGAGAGGACCTCCTTCATCTCTTTTGCAATGTGAATGCAATAGGACCCCGCGTGTTCCAGCAGATTACCTTTAACTCCTTTTGTCTAAAGCTGCTGGGTGCCTACACCTAGCTTGAAGAGAACCTGCGACACAATTTCTGAAATGGGTGAATTGTCTCCATCAATCCCATTAACTTCCGCCCTCATGACCGTGGGATGACCTTCTTGTAAGTCCTCCGACCATTCTGTTGCTTTTGAGATCCATTTGGACGAGTACTGTTTTGCCTTCTGGGGTTCCACCGGACAGGTGTTTAACACTCGAATTCCCAGACCTTCCAACTCTTTTGAGGTTCCCATTATTGCTTCTTTACACTCTCTTGTGGGAAGTCCAAGTTCTACCTAATAGGCGTTTCGAATGTCTGGGAAACAAACATATTCAATGTTTTCAGACTTGATCATGTAAAGGCACCAGACTTTTTTCAGGTGTGACAGAAGAACACTAATGCAAAGTGATCTAGTCGCTTTTTTGTTCTATACGAGCGATGACCAAAGCTTAGGAATTGCAAAAATTGATATTTCTTACTCACTGGCTGCCCCCGGCTTGATCTGAAGGGACTCCTCTTTAGAGGCTTCCACTAAAGTGTCTCTAATCTCAATCGCTTCTTGAACTTTCCACATTCCATTATGGTCTATATTCAAGGAGCACTGTTTACCAGGCCCCAATTTCACTTCTTCCAGTATCTCGCTTTGCCCGGCACTATGGGTTTTGGCTTGCCCTGACAGAAAAATAGGTGCTATCCTCCTGTTGGGGATCGGCTGCTGTCTGTGCTTTACTATTTACACCAGCCGCTTTCGATGCTGCATGCTGTTTATTGAGTAGGAAGATGGATGCCTCTGGAATTTTCTTGTTGTTACTGCCCCAGCAGAAGTTGGGTCCCGGTGATTGATCACTGACCTTCCTTCCTTTACACAGTTCTTTTTCCAATTCCTCCTTCTCTGCTTCCTTCCAATCTGTTTGCAGTCCCACACTGACATTGATCACCCTAATTTCCTCTTGGTTTGTGTCTTTCGGCTCTTCCTCTTATCTTTAGGAGTGGGCTTCCCTCCCTTGGGACACTCTGTCGGTGAGAGACTATTGGGAGCCTTTACAGAGCAGGGACTGTCATAATTTTTGGCAATGATTTCAAAAAGGAGATTGTTTTTGTTTGCTTTATTTTTTGCCTTCTTTTCCTTTGTCTCTTTTTATTCTTAGATAAGCACTGCCCTGTCTCTGTACTGTGCTGGCTTGACAACTCTTGATTTACCTGAGAGTTAACTTCTTCCTGATTTGACAGTTGCTTCACCGTCTCTAGAGAGGCATAGACTACGTTGGCCATTCGTAGAAATTCTTTGAGGATAGATTCTGACAGAGGAGTGTCATCAAAGATGGAGGATTTTCTCTCCACTAGATTTTCTATTTTTTCCTCATCTGGCCATCTGATGGTTAGTTTGATTTTTTGTCAAGATGTCTTGGAGAAGTATCAGTGTTTACTTCCTCCTCTTTTTTTGTAGCAAATGCGCGTTGGATAGCGGATAAATCCATTCCCTGTTTTACCAGTTCCAATCTCATGTCTTTCATCGAGGGTGCAAAAGAAACATTGATAATATTGTTCACCCTACTAGATTTGAGTCCAGGTTTGCCACCTGCCTTGTGAGTTCAAGGAGGATCCCAGCTTGCCCTTGGACCCCGGTCCTTAAGAGTTCGAAGACAGAGACCATTGAGTTCAGCACAAAGTTAAGGGCTGCCAGAGTGGTGGTGTCCCTCGCTTGCATAGTATTCTGTGGGGATGGAGACTCTGTTAGTACTGAGCGATCCCCCAGTTCATCTCTTACGCTGTTTCCTGCTGGTATGGGACATATTTCTTCCGTAATGTGGGTTCCCTCATTTGACTGACGAATCTCTTTCATCTTCTAAAAGTCTAAAAGATATTCAATGTGGATAGTGACCACTTGTGTGCCCTCCTTCCTTCTGTCATTCTCTCTTGACAAAGGTGTTGGATCTTGATCAATTAAGAGCAAGTCTTCATCATTCATACTTGTACTCCTCTTTTTGCCAAAGTGACTCAATTTTTCTTTGAATCTTCTTAGTTATTGTGTATTCTAGACCACGCTTCCAAGCATGGGCTATACTCTCCTTTCCCGCCGCTTGATCAGGTCTAGGCGCTGGAGGGTGGAACACCATAACGGGCAGATTGTGAACCTGAGTGTGCACTTGAGCATGGATGACCTGTCTCTTGGGGGCCCTCTATTGGGTCGACATTATGTGACTCCAGGCCCTTTTCAAGCTCTCCATTTAAAACTTCAGAGCTGTTGGCCCCATTTAGGGGTATAGTGCAATCGTGTTCCGGTGCTTTCAAATCATCTGTCATCGCAGTACTGCGTCATTTCATCACACTCGTAAATTTGCCACTACCCCGGCAACAATATAGATGGGCCTTTAGCACTGTGTAGTTGTAATACTACTTTAGCTTTATTACGGTCACTTTTATGGCCTATATCACTTGCCGCGTCTCGGTCAACTGTCTTGCCGACTTTGGTCAATGCAAGTTTCTAGACCTTTTATTCACAGCCCAGGGCAAGAAGAAGAAAAATAGGAAGGCGAACAGTGAGGAGGGAGCGGGGTACAAACGACGCTACCCCTGACCGTACTCTCCCGACCACCCTACTTTCTTCCTTTTTGAATGTATGAGTGTCACTTTTATGCTGCCGGCTGCAAGTATTGGCTCAATTTCGTTAGCAACCTTAAGTAACTTTTAAATTCCCCCCGACTATAAATGGACTCACTGCGGGAGTAAAGAATTGCTATGTTTTGCTTGTGGAGGGCGTGATTGGAAGCGGCCACCGCCTCTACAAAGTCCTGCAGATCTGTCTCCCATGGCTGTCAGCGGCTGCTTTAACCCGTAGCTTACCAATAAATGAGGGAAGCACGAGCTATGACATGGTTTATTTTCTTTTTCCTGTTTTCCTTTTTACCTTTTTACCTTGTATGCTTTTTTTTTGTAATTGTTTTTATTTCCCCTTTTCCTTATTTCTCTTCTGACATAAGATTGAACAGTCTAGGGGGTGAATGTAGCACACAGGACAGCTATTATCAGCTTGTGCCAAAGTGAAGTCAGCTGTGCAGGATCAAAGAGACACAGCTCTGAAGTCTCCCGCTTGGATCAACACGCAGCTCACGGCTGCTAATGACACTTCTGTAAAAAGGAATGGCGAAGTGGCGGCTGCTTACGTCCAATGCCAGCTTTTTAGAGTCAAAATGAAAAAAAACGATGACTTATATATAACTGACTTTGTCTCTTACCCCCAATGACACGCAGTTGTCCGGTTGTGATAGCTTGAAGCGGGATTATTTGCAAAGACGTTCTCCAGCCGGTGGATTAGAACGAGAAGGGGCCCCTTCTCCGGCTCCCAACGGACCACAATAGACCACTTGTCCTCCATTTCTCTCTGCTTCAATATAAAGTTATCAAGGCTGCCCTGCCCACAGGATCAAAGGGCAAAGCCCCACAGTCTCCTGGATGTACAGAGCCTTAACAGGGTACAGGACTGAATAATTTATTACAGGGGTCCCATGCGGTTCTCTCATTCACTGAGTGCAAGAGTCACTTGCAAAAATGTTCTACGCTGCAACAACACACAATTAGATGTGTGAGCTGGGGAAAAAGCTGGGAAAGAAGAAAGCAAAAGGAGTCAGCTTTCTAAAGAGACCGCCTTTACTCCGGATCCACATGAAAAGTACCTCTTGTACATTTAAGAGTGTTACGGTCACGCTCATAAAGTCTTCGGGGGCATCTGCATAGCTAATGTGGACCTTCCCGAAGCACTTTCCCCACTGCCGCTCTATAGTTCTAGAGCTTGTAAATCAGCTACTCTCACTGAAGTGTTGAGTGGGGTGAGAGTGCAGTTATGTTCGCTCCTCTAGCCTCCTCTAGCCTCTGGGCATGGCACAACTTCGGCACAACAAAGTGCAACACTGCCACAGCCTGCCTTGGCTCACCCCACACACACCTCGCTCACCTGACTCACCCTCACCAGATCACCAGATCACTGGGACTCACTGCAGCACGAACAGAGGGCAGCAGATGGTGGGCGGCGGGCAGTGGTTTGTAGTGGTTTGAAGCGATTTGTCACACCAACTCTGACTTCGAAATGGTTGAAATGATCGGAACACCCAAATCCATTAGAGGAAAGGGCTCACCGATGTGAATCACAGGACGTGTCAAGCCGCACTTCACAAGAGCACTGAATGCCGACTCGTATTCCGTACAGCCGCTTCAGACAATGCCTAGGTATTTCAGATTGTCAGGAGCCCACTTCAGCTGTGACCTTAGTTGAGGGCGGGGAGTACTGTCTGTCAGGGGGAATATTTCGGATTTACTATAGTTTACTGGGAACCCCGAGTATGCCCCAATTCAGGCTAAGTCCTGCATTATTGGATCTATGTTATTTTATCGGTCTCTAACGCATAATAGCACATAGTCTGCGTACAGCGATATAAGTTATGGAGTGCCTGATATGCAGATGCCTTTATTACGGTTCGAGAGTGTAGCCAGTCAGCCATGGGTTCAATAGCCAGGGCAAACACTAATGGTGACAGGGAGCATCCTCGTCGGGTCCCTCTGTGTAATTCAAACGGTGGGTACTGGGTATAGTTAATGTGGACTGTTGCCATGGGTTTTGTATATAGTAATTTGATGTAGTTCATAAGTGTCACCCAGTCCGCACTTCTTCAAGACTGCAAATAAAAAAGGCCGCGCGGCCATGTCAAATGCTTTTTGGGCATCTATGGCTACAGCCACAGCATTTACATCTGGGGATATACGTGCCATGACATTAAACAGACATCTCAAATTGAAGGATGTTGCCCTACTTGGTATGAATCCGGCCTGATCTTGGTGGATCAGGTCTGGTATAAGAGGGAGGAGTCTGTTAGCAAGGGCTTTGACCAGTGGTCAAAGTGCACGAAAAGAAGTAGTGGAACTATGTTCCCTGCTGGCTTGTCGCAGCTTCCCACAAACACCACACCACGCCCCCTCCAACGCGCCATATAAACCCCTTAACAAATGTGCCTGCAGTTTAAGGGACCGTTCGGTGCAGTGTACTGATGTGCAAGTTTCAACTTCTTCCTACACTTTTATTTTAAAACGGAATGGTTTCTTGTTACTATAAAAGTATAGGAACAGTAAAACTTAATTAAAAAAGTAGAAGAGCACTGCTCCTGCTCACTTCGACCACTGGCTTTGGCATACAGTTTGGTGTCCACATTCATCAATGAGTGGTCTGTAGGACCCACATTCTTCCCTCCTTTTCCCAGGTTTAAGCAGAACTATCATCACTGCTTCACGTAGGCATAGTGGTAGTCGGCCATTACGGACCAATTCTTCCCAAAGTTTCAGTAGTGGGTGGACTAACAGAGTGCCGTATTCCATATAGAATTCGGCAGTGAGCCCATCTGCCCCCAGTGCTTTGTTTCTGGGTAGTTCTCTGATCACATGCATGAGTTCTGCAGTAGTTGGCAGGGTATTTAGTGGAGCCCCCGCATCGGGGGGATAATAAGGACATCGGGATGTCATCTAGGAAGTTGTTTAGTTCTTGTTCATTTGGCTCCCCGTGATTACTGTAAAGGGTAGTGTAAAACTTAGTGAACACCTCATTTATGTCCCGTTCAGTATCTACCATGGATCGGCTCTCGTCTTCCACCCCAGTTATGTGATTTTGTGCCCCTTCCATTTTCACCAGGTTGGCCAGTATTTTCCCAGGTCTATCACCCTCCCCGTATTTCCTGGCCAAGGCCGGTTTAGCAAAGTATTGTATTTCCCTGTCCGCCCGTTGTCTGAAAGTGTTCAGTTGTGTCTGAATCTTTGATAGCATATTACAGTTTGGTGTCCCAGAGTATTGTTTTTCTAGTATCTGGAGTGCATTTTCGCACTTCGACAAGTCCCCCTGTATAGTGCGTAGTATGCCCGATTCTTGTGACATCGCCATCCCTCTTGTATATACTTTGAATGCTTGCCATAAGTTAGCTTGCGAGACTGATCCGTTGTCATTGGTTAAGAAATAAGTATGGATATCCTCAATATCTGTTCTGAAAACAAGGTCTTGTAGCGCCATGGATTTGAACCTCCATATACTTAGATTCATTTGGACCTTGCCCCATTGTAAAGCTAACATGATTGAATATTGGTTTGAATAGGTTTGTGGGTATATATCAGTTTCCGTCACTTGCCCCACTAGTTGATCTGATACCAGCATCATGTCTATTCTAGATGCCATATCGTGCACCGTGTAGCATCTTTCTTTTTGGTGTAATATATATGCCATATGTCTTGTAGGTGTAGACTTTCTAGTGTTGTGCGGCTGCAGGTCGCAGCTTTCGTTGCTGGTCTTGATCTAGAGCCCGTGTGGTCAAGGGTTAAGCCCAGGATTGTATTTGTCAATGCCCCTAATTACTGCAATAGGCATGTAGGATATTATCAAGTCAACTATCTTAGTGTAAAAGTTTGGGCCATCGATATTGGGCCCATATGTATTCACCTGGAGTATTTCCCTATCGTGAAGTTTACCATGTACACTGACTTATCAACCTTCTGTGTGCAACTGTACGAAAGTCATGGTTTTATGGATTAAGGTCAGTACTCCTCTGGCGTGGAATATGCAGTATAGTCACCGGCCTTCCGGGGGGCACCAGCGATCATCTTTTTGGGTAATTAATACCCTGGGTAGAAAGTTAAATCTGGAATGTCTCGCTTGGTTTTGCTTTACGTTCATGTTACCAGGACAAAGTAATTTACAACATGAATAAGTATTATGAGTTAAAGTGAATAACTAGGCCCCTTCTACTATGGACAGCAAAACAGGATTGTTCCAGTGGTCTGTTTAAGGTGAAAATCAAGGTGTTCTTCTGGGTAGTTCTTCCGCCTTTTTGGAACTCATTGGTATGTTAGCTTCAATAAAGTTCACAGCTTCCTCCGGGAGGGTGAAGAATAAGGTCTTTTCCCGGTGTATAATCCATAGGCGCGCAGGGAATAACATGGCATATGTTATCTCTATTTCTTGGAGCATGCGTTTCATAGCTCTGAAGGACCTCCGTTCTTGTTGGACCGCCAGAGAGAAGTCCGGATATATATGAAGTACAGCAATATCATGGCGCAATAGCCCTTTTTCCCTGGCAAGATGCAGCACTGTGTCACCGTCCCTATAGTTAGGTTATTGCGCGATTATTGGCCTGGGAAGAGCACCGGGCTTAGGGCGTGTCAGCATTGTTCGGTGCGCTCTTTCTGTTACAACCATTGAGGAAAAGCTTTGTCAAATCATTCAGGAGATGCTCAATGCTCACCCCCATGGGGTCTTTGCCAGATTCTTTTCTGGCAGCCCAATTATGCGGATGTTACTTCTCCGCGAGCGCGATTCCAAGTCGTTGCATTTAAGCAGGGCTCTTCAAGTCTGTGGTGACTCTTGACATTTGGAATTTCAGAGTGGTTATGTCATCCTCTGCAGTGCCGATCCGTGTCTCTACCTCTGTCATGCAACTACTTATTTTCTCCATCTTAACATTTAGAGTGTTTATGTTGGATGTAATGCTGTCCAGTTTATCATTCATTGAAGCAAACCTGCCTTGTATATTGTCGAGCACCTGCTTGAGACTTAGCGCCTCAGTCGAGGATTCACAGGTGGACATCTCGGTCTGTAGGACACTTTGTCCGGACGAGGTGGGATGGGCTGTCTAGCAATGGTATTCAGAGTATTTTGTTACTTCTGATTAGTCCCCTCTCTGGCCATAGTTTGTTTCGTCTCTGCTGAGAGAGCCAGACTTTATACTTTCAGGTAATGTTTATATTATTGGGAGACAGATTTGGTAGTGCGGCTGGGAGCAAGGGTTGAGTTGTCCATTAAATGTTATCTGTCACTGGCAGTGGCTATGCCCTGTTGATATGGCAAGGGTGCAGTACCAGGGCTTCAAACACGTTTGGTATTTGTCTTACTGGAGGTGTCAGTTCCTTTTAGTAGTAGGTGTATTGCGCGGGGTGCAGGTAAGTGGTCGGTAACCATAGATGCAGCGGGCAGAGCACTCCTAGCCGGCGCCTGATGTTTCAATCTGCGTCTTGTCCCTGCAGGCTGTTAAGGGTTTACTTTACAGTAGCATGTATAGCTGTTTCATTGGTGCAGGGCATTAGAGTCGTAGACCGAAGTGCAGTCTGGATTGCTCCAGTGTAGTTTCCCCTGTGTGGCTACAGTGCTGCGGGTGCGTGGGGAAGCAGCATGTGAGAGGCATATAGATTATTAGCTTTTGGACTTACCCCCCCTAGCATCAAACTCTGCATTGTCCTGGTGTTGTACTCCAGGCTGGGGGGTGCACAGCGGCAGGCCAGTCCGCATCTTGAAGCTGTTCTCTCTCTCGGGCCGATGTCACATAGTTGTACAGTATTGCAGCCTTCAAAGTATCCGTAGGGGACTGGAGCGGTAGGGCAGCTTTGCTCTGGGTGCAGCGGTGCCGAGCACCACAGCTTTAGGTTGTATTAGGCTCCAGCGCCAGTTGCTCTGACGCTGTGGTGTATAACACGCACCTCCTGGTTGTTCGACCTCTCAGTGGTAGCCGAGTCTCGGATGTCCGGCGTCACTAGGGGTTATGGCCCCTAATTCGAACAAGTAATGGTGACGTATTCGCTTACACAAAATGTGATCTCAATTTGTGTTAGCTTATATGGGATGTAGAATTTCCCCCGGGTGGTTAAAACGCTGTGGGTGCGCGGGGAAGCATGTCACATGTGAAGAGACCACAAATGTGTCAATTTCAGCCTCTTATTTACCGCTATTTGATTAAATCATGCAGGGTGCTGTTGCTCCGCTTGGCCTCTAGAGACTTGCTCACTGTACCTTGCATAAACTTCATACACTTTTAATTGTCCAATAATTTGAAAGTTGCAGATGTTTTCTTTATCTAAGAGAAATGTCTCCTTCGTTCATAGATTATCCTGGTTAACTGCCCTTGTGCCTCGTCATTTTTCCTTAAAATAGCATCTTTGATCCTGGGCCAACATAGCCTTTCTGTTGTTCTGCACATTCTGCAAACTTGTTCTGTCTCTGAGGTAGCTTGGTTGAATTCGACATGAGCCAGCGTCCATTTTCCAATCATGGTGGTCCTTGCCACGTTATATATTCCTCTATAGCAAGCCTCTACATGGTTCCTTTCTGCCTTAAGTTACTGTGTATTTACAGTTATTGACCAGTAAGTTACTTCATCTTCTTTGTATTCACGATTACTTTAGCCTTAGGTACATGTTTTTCTTGGTGCTTTAGTTACATTATCATTCTCAAGTATTTTCATATCGTTTCAGCATAGGTGTATATATCTTCTTCATGACATCACTCTGCCCTTTTTACTTTAACGTTCCATGATGTCCATAGGTGGATGCTAACATTCTTCCATGCGGCATCCTTCCACACTTTCAGTGCAAGGGTACATTCTGTATGTCTGTCTCAGTGCATAAGCCTAATTTCTCCTGCATGGGGTCTGGCATGGATTCACATGCTCATGAATATTCCCCGTCGTCAGGCTGGGAATCCTCGGTAAAGAAAAAATCAGTATCAGTTTCGTTTCTGATCTGTCTTTCTTAGTAGTAACCAATCACTGGTCTCTGGGTCATACTGCCCCCCAGCCAATGACTGCCCTCTCCCTAAGCCCCTCCCCTGGAAGCCATCCTCTGATTTTTACCGCATGTTCAAGTGTTGGGAGTCCTCGTGCTATAGCTCTCAAGCTTTTACTGCATTTTCGCGCTTTTTTCAAAGAGATTTTCTCATTTTTCGGTTAAATCGAGCCTCAAGCTCCACCGTTCTACTTCCGATCAACGGGGACCCGTTTCGGAATTTTCTACACCCCTCAAGGATGAAGTTTTCGTCGAGTTGCGCTTCTTGGAGGATTCCAGAAGACCTGAGGCCTACCATGGACATGGCCTAGGACAAGGGAAGCTCGACGCGCGGATCCAAGCTGTTCAGGAACTGCCCTGGATGCGGGTTACAGAATGTTTTCAAGGAGGACGAGCATTCGAGATGTCACTACTGCCTTCATGAGGACAAGGCGCACGTGGAGAAGGACGGTGCATTCTGCAAGAACCTATAGGAACGGACCATGAGGGATCGTCGTACCCGCCCCGCCAGCTGGCTGGAGAAGGGCCCAGCAGGTGAGAAGAAGAAAAGGTCCGAGCGGTCTTCTTAGTCCTGTGAGGGTGCCCTGGCGACGGGGGCCCAACAGAAGGCTAAGCACCGTGAGTCCGCGGGCTCCGCGAGCGCCGAACTGTCGGGCTCTTCGGCTGCCAGGCAGGGCCCGCCTTCCCCGGCACCATCAACCACAAGCCAACGCTCTGGTTCAGGGAAGAGGAAAACCGAGAACCCGGGTAAGCTTCTGGAGAGGCCCCGGTCGATCTCGAAGGATTCGGCCGAGGGGGAGCGAGGCGGTGACCCTCCTCCCAAGGTAAAGGCTTCAAGTGCGCCAAAGGTGGCGAAGGCCTTGATCCACCCAGCTAAGGCCTTTAGCGAGGGAGTCGTGGTGGCCCTGGCGAAGCCTGGGGAGGCTACACCAGTGGAGGCGATCTCGGGGCCCAGAGTTTCCCTGCCACCGCGGAGGGAATCCCCTTTCCAGCCCATAGACAAGACCCCGTGAACACCCCGGTGGAAAAAGGGGGGGGCGGTGGCCATTACGGACACGGATTCAGCCTCTGAGGAGGAGCTGGTGAAAAGCATGAAGAACCTCAATGAGAGGTTCGAGAAGGTACGATCCCATGGGAGGGATCCCGAAGAGGTGGTCGAAGAAAGCGACGGTGGCGCCGACGAGGCCCCAGTGGAGGAGCAGCCTTCCCTCTCGTCGCAGCCATTGCCCGAGCCTCAGGACAACTCGGCGGCCATTTTGATGGCAATCCAAACCTTATGCACAGAGATAAGGACAAGATTACCACGAACCACGGCGGACGATCCAGAACCGGGCCCGTCGGGAAGCCCTCCGAACAAGCGGAGGAGAGTTCATCCCTCCCCGCCCTTCATGCCCCCACGACCTGTGGAGCCCTCATCCCCCTCACCGGACCCCAGGGATGACACAGCGACAGATACGACGTGGACGGACCTTCCATCACCACTCCCTTGGGCTTCCCCGCCCGACGAAATTGGCTCCTTTCACGCCATGATCGCCAGGGCATCCGCGTTTTTCCAGCTCTGCCCCGAGGAACAGAAGGAGGGTTTCCTCTATCAACGGCGAGAGGCCAAGAGAAAGACGGTCCTCGTGGTACCGTTACTCGACGATATCTGGGACGTGGAACTTGCGATCCTGAAGAACCCGTCCACGACACCTGCCAAGAGGGACAGGTACGAGAAGAAGTACCGGGTCCCCGACGCCGCCCCTCAGGGCTCAACCTACACCGGATTCGGTCGTCTCAGCAGCGGCCAAGAAGAAGAAGGCGGCGAGGGCGCAGCCTCAACCTCTACATCCCCACCTGACGGCGAGGGTAAGAAATTGGACGCCATGGGGACGCCATGGGGCGACGGGTCATCTCGTCTGCGGCGACGACAATTAAGGCAGCCTTAGCGATTGTGGTCCGTTACGACAGGGAGCTATGGTACAAGATAGCTCCCCTACTGGACATCCTACCAGAGGACAAGATGGCGGATACCCTGGAGATTCTGCAGGAAGGTGAGGTGGCGTCAGACCACGTCATAACGGTGGCAACGGACATTGCCGACACCGGGTTTCGCCATTTAGGCAACAGTGTTTGCCTTCAACGACGAGGCTGGCTCAAGGCGACAGACTTCCGTCAGGACGTGCAGACCAGGGTTTTGGACATGCCGTTCGACGGCAACAAACTGTTTGGGGAAAACGGTGGATGAGTCGCTGCAGGCCATCAAGGCCGACACAGAGACGGCCCGAGCCCTGGGAGTACTTCAGCAACGACGGCCCTTTCGGAGCGCCGGAGGCAGACAGGGGGCCTCCAAGAGATGAGGTGGTAGCTCCTCTCCGTACCGCCAGGCGGCCCGCTCCTCGTCCCAGGAGGGTTACAGAGGTCGCGGCAAGCAAGGAGGATCTCGGCATCGTCGCCAAGGCGGCAAGGCCGCCTCCAAGCAAGATTGAACCGGCCGTAGCGTCGGGCCCTCACCGAAGCACCCCGGTGGCAGGCCGGCTGGCGAAGTTCCTCAGCGTGTGGGAGTCCATCTCCACCGACCGTTGGGTGCTGGATGCCCTGGCCCACGGGCACACTCTTGAATTCCAAAAGAAGTGTCCCCGCATTCCTCCCGTGGCCAAGGAAAATCGCGTCCCTCAACTGCTGTTGGAGGTAAAGGCGATGCTCAAGAAAGGTGACATAGAGCTTGTCCCCAAGAGGCTCCGGGGCTCCGGCGTATACTCAAGATACTTACTCGTCTGAATGAAGACAGGCGGTTTTCACCCCATCCTGGACCTACGTTGGTTGAACAAATACATCAAGGCACAGAAGTTCAGGATGGTCACTCTCCTACACGTGCTGGGACAGCTGGAGGAGGGCGACTTCTATCGTCATTGGACTTGGAGGATGCTTACTTCCACATCCCCATCCTAAAAGGACACCGATTCGTAGGACGCCACTACCAATTCAGAGCTCTGCCACTCGGATTGAAGTCGGCACCCAGGGTGTTCACCAAGTGCCTAGTACCAGTGGCGGCGCGGCTGCGCCTGCAGTGGATCCAGATCTACCCCTACCTGGATGACTGGCTCGTCCATGCAAGGACAAGAGAACTCGCCGTCGAGCACACGGCGAAGACCGTCCGCTTACTCACGGAGCTGGGTTTCTCCAACTACCCGAAATCCCATTTGGTTCCGTCGCAGGTGGCACTGTTTCTGGGAGCGAAGCTCGATACAGTGGAACGATTGGTGTCTCCGTCGGAGGAAAGGACGAAGGCCATCTTAGGCAAGGTGCAGCGCCTGCTAGCCACGGACGTGGCCAGGGTGAGATCCATCAAGTCCCTCCTCGGTATGATGTCCTCATGCATCTATGTAGTATGCTTGTGCAGATTACGGATGCGTCCTCTACAGGAGTTCCTCGACCCCCGCTGGATGCAAGCAGCGGGCACCTTCGAAGACAAGATCCCGCTCAACAAGGTTTTCCGTCAGGCGATTCAGTGGTGGGGCACGGACTTCCAGACCCCGGCACATCAGGAGACTGTGACGACGGACACCTTCCTGGAGGGATGGTGTGCGCACACCGGAGATCTCCACGCAAGAGGCCTTTGGCTCCCGGAGGAGAGGTCTCTCCACATAAACATCATGGAGCTCCGCGCCGTGTTCTGGGCGCTCAAGAAGTTCCTCCCCTCCCTCAAGGGCAAGGTCGTGAGGATCTTCACCGACAACACCACCACGATGTTCTACGTCCGAAAGCAGGGAGGCGCCAGATCCCCAGCCCTATCCAAGGAGGCCCAGGATCTGTGGCACTGGGCCGTCGCCCAGGGGATGTTTTTGGTTCCCTTCCATCTGGCAGGAATAAAGAACACCAGTGCCGACTCACTCAGCAGGGAGCTGCGCTCGTGCCACGAGTGGGAACTACGCCAGGATCAAGTGGATCGGCTCTTCCAACGATGGGCAAACCCCAGATCGACCTGTTCGCGACGGCAACAAACTCTAAGTGCCAGAGGTTAGCCAGCAGGTTCCCCCAGCCGAGGAGCATGGGCGATGCTTTCTCGTTCCCCTGGGACGGCCTATTCCTGTGTGTGTTTCCTCTGTTGCCGCTGCTGCTTCGACTCATCGGCCAGCTCAAGAGGTCCCAGTGCAGGATGATCCTCATCGCATCGGCGTGGCCGAGACAGATCTGGTTCCCGGACCTTCTGGACCTCTCAGCGTCCCCACCAGTCAAGCTGTCGACAGACGCAGATCTTCTCTCCAGAGAAGGAGGCGCCATTCTTCATCACGACCCCGAGTCGCTGAACTTGCAGGCCTGCCTCCTGCAGCACTAAAGTTTGGAGAGTATGATATCCCGGCTGATGCAGAAAGGTTCTTGCAAAGACCAGGGCGTCCTCAACTCTCAAGTGCTACGGACATAAGTGGAAGCGGTTCTCTGTCTGGTGCCGTGCACAGAAGATCAACCCTCTACGGATTAGGGCACCTCAAGTGCTACCATACCTACTGTCGCTGGCCAAAGCTGGACTAGCTCACACTTCCATCAAGATACATCTGGCAGCGATCTCCCGATACACCAAAACTGCAGGACGGCCGTCCTTGTGGTCTCATCGACTGGTGAGGGAATTTATGAAGGGACTGTTCTGATTGTTACCGCCGGTGAAGGGGCCAGCCCCGGCGTGGGAGCTCAACGTGGTGCTGACCAGGCTCATGGGGCCACCATTCGAGCCTTTGCATTCGGCTCCGTTGAAGTTCCTGTCCTGGAAGACGGCGTTCCTTGCGGCCATAACCTCCACACGACGCGTGGGAGAGATTCAGGCACTATCATGCAAGCCTCCATCCTCCATACTTGACTTTTCACGATACGAGGGTGGTGCTGAGGACGCACCCCTCTTTCATGCCCAGGGTGCCGTCTGACTTCCATCTTAACGAGCCCTTGGTGTTGCCAGTTTTCTTTCCGTCACCTTCATCGCCGGCTGAGAGGACTTTGCACTCGCTCGATGTAGCTAGAGTGCTCAAGTTCTACGTGGACCAAATGAAGAGTTTTCGGAAGACATCACAGCTGTTTGTGAACTTTGGACCTGTGAACCAAGGGAAGGCTCTCTCGAAGGCTTCCATTTCCAGATGTGTCTCCGGCTGCATCATGCACTGTCATCGGTTGGCCAACCGACCGTTGTCCGGCCGTCCGAGAGCCCATTCGACAAGAGCGATCGCTTCTACTACCGCGTTCTTGTCTGGTGTGCCCCTGCTGGACATCTGCAGGGCTGCTACGTGGAGGTCGACGCACACCTTCACAAGATTCTACTGCGTCGACAGGGATTCCAGGGAGGAGTCCAGAGTCGGCCAAGCAGTGCTGCGCAACCTGTTCACCTGATGGTGGGCCTGGTGAGGAGGTAAGAGTTGCTTAATGTTGAGTTTATGTAATGCTTAATGTTGAGCCTTTTGCCACCTCCCGTGGTTGTTCATGTGTGTACTTCTATGTATTCTTATATTCATGAGCATGTGAATCCATGCCAGACCCCATGCTGGAGAAGGAACAAGTTACTTACCTGTAACTGTTGTTCTCCAGCATGGGTCTGGCATGGATTCACATGCGAACCCTCCCTCCTTCCCCTCTGCGGCTTTTCACTTGGTCATACTGCCACTTTACGTGCTACCAAATCTGAGGATGGCTGCCAGGGGAAGGGCTTAGGGAGAGGGCAGTCATTGGCTGGGGGCAGTATGACCCAGAGACCAGTGATTGGTTACTATTAAGAAAGACAGATCAGAAACTAAACTGATACTGATTTTTTCTTTACCGAGGATTCCCAGCCTGACGACGGGGAATATTCATGAGCATGTGAATCCATGCCAGACCCATGCTCGAGAACAATAGTTACAGATAAGTAACTTGTTCCATACACTCGATGCGGTATATGAGCAATACAGGGGGTCCCATTTACTGCTTTTCTATTATTTCAATATGACGGCATTGAGGGGGCAGGAACTAGTGTGAAAGCATCCACCTGCTCCTCTACATTCCCCCCTCTGGTTGAAATTTCAACCATATTCTCTTCTTTCATTATCTTCATCTTCTCTTCATACTGTTTTTCATTCTCCTTTATCATTTCTTCATACAATCGTTTCTTGGGCATCCATATCTTTGTCACCCCCTCAGGTGACCGGCATTCTTCATACGTTCAT
The DNA here is from genome assembly GCF_040938575.1 of Ambystoma mexicanum. Taxonomy (NCBI): domain Eukaryota; kingdom Metazoa; phylum Chordata; class Amphibia; order Caudata; family Ambystomatidae; genus Ambystoma; species Ambystoma mexicanum. The sequence continues at coordinate 899,650,285 of NC_090931.1, read as the reverse complement.
CCACCCTCCAGGTCATGTGACAGCACTCTCCAGATGGTGGACAGAATAGCCAACGTTGTATATATTTTTTATGATACTTGGGGTAGTACAACTTGGTTTCCGGAGGTGCCAGGGCACCTTTCTTTATATTCTCATGGGTACTTCCCTCATTCTGCATCTAATCACCAGTTTCAGAGTCTTAATCAATCTCGATCTTCAGCCTGATAGCTTTTTTGGTTGTAATTGGTTATTTATAACGCGCTTAATACCCAGAGGTTTCTAAACGTGGATCGGGGATCGAGCCATTGTTGCTCAGCATCATCTTGCTTATAAGGCGAGCGCCTTGCCCCTGAGCTATCGCGTCTTCTGGCATTGTCCCAAGATGATCCTTAGGAGACCGAATCCTAGCAACACAAACACTAGTATTGCTCAAAGTATTTTGAAAGCATTGGTCAACCAGGTTGGCATCCACGACAATAAATATGAAAACCAATCATCTCGTACTGTCATCAGCTTCATCCTCCATTTTCATGTGCAGGGTCATCAGCATAGTTATTTCCACTATCAGGTTTCCATTTCCTCCATCATGAGATGGTATAAACTTACAGCAAGAAGACCCGATCTTGGTGTACATGCCTCCTTCCATTGCTGTAATCGGATCTAGGACATATCTGCTCTGGAGGGTCATTAACCTGATGGCTCTCAATTCTTCCCTGATAGCATTACATCCTTTTATTGTTGCATTGATAGTTTGCAGTAGCTCCATCTTGTAATCTGCAGCCACTTCGGGTTTACTGCAGCTTAAAGTCCTGGCAAAAATATAGCTGTCATTATCATTGCCGTCTTGCTGAGCAGTTTGCTTATCTTGAATATTGTCATAGGTCTCCATCGATTTGCTGAAAAATAATTCTCTCTTCAGCCTGCCGAGGTTGGGTGATCTGTTTCCTCTGGTGTTGATTCATTGTTCGAAATTCATCAATATGAAGGTCACTATGGGGAGTCACCAATGCTGGAACATGTATCATTACTACAGACCATATTCCTCCCCAATTCTTAGGCAGCTGCATGTAAGCTCTGGATCCACAGGCACAATATCGATCCATTAAAGAGGTAGTTCGCTCAGAAATGTTATTCTCCCAATTGATTGTGCATGTATTTTCGATCATACATCGATCCATCTTAAAATAAATTCCTAGGTTTTCCTCAATTTCATAAATGCAAAAATGCACGCCTGGGCACCGCCATCTTGTGGAAATCTTATCTGTTGATCTATCATCCTAAGTTCAAGTGCCCTCGTGGCAGTAATCCATATCACCCATCCCTAAAGCTGACATCACTAGTCAAATTGATATGCTCCACCTATTTTAATCACGTTGTTGGGCAGCGTTCCCTGTCATCACCCATGTCATAACGTTATCTAATGCAGAAACATAAACGCACACATCCACACAGTATGCAAAACATTTCTTTCTTTTCACAAAAAGAGTGAAAAACGTATATTTTGAAGGAAACACTGATAATTGAAATGGTAGCAAGTACTTTTATTTTTGTCATAACGCTGAAAAGAGGAGATTATGTCAGTGAAAACATCTTATAATGGCGATTCTGTTCAGTGATCGATTAATCACAATCTTTGTATTGTTCACAGAAAGTTCTCATTTTCCATGACCGATTTTGCATCTAGGACATTGTGTTTCGATTGCAACACTTACACATCTGCACGTTTTCATAATCTATAGGCTGCCATGTTACTCCTTGTTACTGCAACAGTGAATGGACAGATTGGTGTCTGGCGATCGTCCCAGATAATCGTTATCACAGATGCGTTGTTCACTAGTATTGTCCAATTTCAGTTGAAGAAGCTATCAACCGGAAGACTCGCACCATGACATGCACACATCGGTACAATGTAACTGTGTAAAATTGAGAATAAATAAGTTACTCTTTGACATCCCATCCCCTTTCCTCCATACTGTAAGGGCGTCCCTCGCGGGGGACGGGAGACATGACCTTTTTTCACCAGAAAAATCATCTTACTCTTTAAAGTTAGAGGTGCGTGGGGGTGCGGCCCTGGGAGCATGCACTCGCCTGACTGCCCACCAGCGCCACTCCTCAGTCCTCTTTTCCGCGTCGACGGGAACGGGCCGAATTCACCAGTGCTCCTGGGTTTGTCTTAGGCCATGTAATACCACGTGCTCTTCCCCGGATTTTCTTCTATGTTTGTCTTTTTCTTCTCAATTATGTACTGGTTCTCCGACACCACGCTCCTCCACAGCACATGTCAATTTATGCGGGCTTCAGCAGGTGTGCAGCCTGCGAGGGGCTCTTCTCTACATCCAGTCCCATGCCGTTTGCCTCCGCTGCCTTGACTCCGACCACGGCTGGGAAGGTTGTTCCGCGTGCAACGCTCTGGCTCCACATGCACTGAAGAACAGGCAAGCTAGGTGGAGAGAGCTCTTCCAGAAGTCACCTCTGGAGGACCTAAAGGACTTCGTCAAACATCACTCGAGGCCGAAGGTAAGGCCTCTATTTACCATCACACCCTGGAAAGGCAACTCCTTCCCAAAGAAGAAGCATCCTGACTTGGCAGCCCCATCGTTCCTTACTGCGCTTCAGGATCATGGGCTGCCATTTCCAATACAAGGTGCTACCACAGCTCACTTCCTATCCAGGCCAGTTACATCGGCCTAGTGGTAGCAACACCTGTTGGGTCTCATGGCAGCAGTCCTGTTGGCCATACCCCACACGAGGCTCAGGGTGAGGAGATTATAGCTGCGCTTCACAGCTTTATGGAATTGGGAGAGGGGCTCCCAAGCAGAGACTGTCAACATTCCTCCCTCTCTCCACTCGAACCTTTGGTGGTGGTCCGTGGACTTCAACCTGCGGCAGGGCAAGTCCTTCCGACAACCGGCCCCTCAGGTCACAGTTACTACGGAATCTTCCCTAGAGGGCTGGGGAGCCACCATGGACACTCAGTGTCCATGGGGTCTGGACTTAACAGGAGCAGGAGTCCCACATCAATTGGCTAGAATTGAAGGCCGTTTGGCTGGCTCTCCAGGCCTTTCTCCTTTTCATCGAGGGCAAGGCAGTTCTTATCCAGACAGACAACTCCACCAGCATGTGCTATGTCAACAAGCATGGCGGTACCAGATCCCCTTCGCTGTGCAACCTAGCAGTCAGCATGTGGAAATGGGCTCTGGAGAACAACATCTACCTCAGGGCTGTCCACCTCCCGGGGGAATCCAACCTGGAAGCGGACAGGCTCAGCAGACTGGGGGCAGACAATTACGAGTGGCAATTGAACGACCTGGTACTGAAGGACATCTTCCTCGGGTGGGGGCATCCACAGGTGGATCTGTTGGCCTCCCGGGACAACAGGAAATGCCAGCGGTTTGCCTCCTGGCAGGGGCAGGGCTCCGGCTCCCTGGGCGACGCGTTCCAGATACAATGGAACAACATGCCACCCACACCCCTGGTCTACAGGGTTATCTGCAAGATAAAGGAATCTTGGCACCTCAGCATCATCTTGATAGCTCCTTGGTGGCCGGCGAGACCTTGGTTCTCCGAGCTGCTCAGCCTTTCGGACAGACCACCAATTCACCTCCCGCTCGGCCCAGCTCCTCTCCTAGCCCAGCAGGGGGGCAGGGTACTCCAACCTGCCCCTCACAAACTAACCCTTGCAGTGTGGTTCCTGAGCAGGTCAAGCTGAAATACTCGAGCCTTTTGCAGGCTAACTTCGAGATCATCCAGGGCACTAGACACAAGGCTACTAGGAGCCAGCATGAGAGGAAATGGTCTAGATTCTGTCACTGGGCCGACTCTAGAGAGATTGACCCCCTTAAGTGCACCTTGGATGATGTGCTCTCCTTTTCGGCGCACCTCACCCATGCCGGCGTACAGGTGGATACATGCCGCACCTATCTGGCAGCCATAGGGGCTTACAGGAATTCGGAGGAGGGCCTCTTCTTCTCCTCTAACCCAGTGGTCAAGCGACATCTGGCGGGCCTCCACAGGCTTTACCCGCCTATAAAGAAACCACACCATGTGTGGGACCTTAATGTTGTGTTGGGCGCCTTGGCGCACAAACTGTTTGAGCCAATGGCGTCCTCGGACATCAGGCTGGTTACCATGAAGATAGCCCTGCTAGTGGGCCTCACCTCAGCTCGCAGAGTCAGCGAGATCCAGGCTCTGGTGGCTTCAGAGCCCTACACTACCTTTCACAAGGAAAAGATTGTCCTTCGGGCGCACCCTGCGTTTCTACACAAGGTGACTTCCTCCTTCCATCTCAACAAGGAAATAGCCTTACCCACTTTCTTCGCCGACTGCAAGGACGAACCTCAGAGGGTCTTGCACCGTCTGGATGTCAGACACGCACTGAAATACTACCTGCACAGGACCAAGGACTTCCGCAAGTTTGACGCCTTGTTTGTCACTTTTGGGGGGTCAAGGCCAGGTTATCAGGCCTCCAGGCCTTCATAGCAAGGTGGATGGTCACGACCATCAAGGAGGCCTATGAGGGGCAGCACAAACCCATGCCAGCTAACTTACATGCCCATGCGGTCAGGGCCAAGGCCACGGCCATCGCTTTCCAGAGGCATGTGCCGTGGCTGGTCATCAGCAGGGCGGCTACATGGGCCACCCCTTCGGCTTTCTGTAAGCACTACTGCTTGGATGCCGCCTCTAGGTCAGATGCAGCGTTCTGACAGGCGGTTCTAAGAAACCTGTTTTTTTAAGGAGGGTCTTGTCTCCACCCTAGGGCTACACTACACTCAGTTGTAATCGCCCATACAATATGGAGGAAAAGGGACGCGACGTAAGAGTAATAGTTACTCACCGGTGTGACTAACATACTCTTAGTACATAGTCCCCTTTCCTCCATACGTTCCACCATCCTCCCCCCTGATAATACTGGTGTCATCAGGCAATGCTGAATATTGTTGACGCGTCAATGTGGACTGAAAAGTGGCGCAGGTGGGCGGAGTCAGGCGAGCGCATGCTTCCAGGGCCGCGCCTCTATATTTAAAGGGGAAGATGATTTTTCTGGTGAAAAAAGGTTCTGTCTCCCGTCCCTCGCGAGGGATGCCCATACAGTATGGAGGAAAGGGGGAATATGGACTAAGAGTACCTTAGTCACTATGGTGAGTAACTATTCATATATTTCAGTATCCACTTATAATATACACATTACATAAATATGTTAACTATGAATTAGTTATAATTAACACGTACAATGTCCAATCTTTGCCTCAAATTGATCATTCATCTGTGACAACATTCAATGTGTAGCATACAGCACACTTGCCATCCTCACTTGCCCAAACATTAATTAAAACTTTTCTTACATTGTGCGTTGGGTGTCCATTGTCCCTATGTGACGGCTGACCAACCGCTTCCAAAGACAGATCTCAGCAATAGAAACCTAACTTTCCTATCTGCTTTCAGTGTAGTGAATCTTTTCAATTCCTTGTAGATATTCACTACATTGTGTCCTTCAAATTGTTAGTGTGGTGCATTGAAGGCCAAATATCAATGAGACCCTTTATCCAGTTTTCACAGCGAGCCAAGTTTCTGAGGGTGCACCTGCCACAAAAATGAACAATATTCATATCAAGCTGTGTGGTGAAACACGATGAAATATTTCAAGTATTCTGCATAGCAAAAAATGTTTACTACCATTGTAATGGTAACAACATGCCTGATGGCACAACATTTATGGATTCCTTCACAGATGCACCTAGTCGAGGTGCAGACAGGCTCGAACTGCCCTGTTCGACAATAGGGCAATGGTCTGGAAATGAAGCAAAGCGATAGTGTGGGGTCGTATTTTGGGTGAAAGTGGGGCAACGTTTTATGGGCAAAAGCAGAACTAGAATACACATCAGGAAAACAGGCTTTTGCACCTTGACAGCAATACTCATCCTCGTGCTTAAAAATACTGAAACGTGTGATTTTTGGAAACACTGAGGTCTGCCTCCTTAAAAACCGAACAAAAGCATTTATTTTGTTAGTCTTGGCCATATTTTAGCCTTTGGGACTATGCAACCTATTTAAACATTAATCAATGCACCTATTTCCCAACACCTGATAAGTATGTATTGCTGTCAGCTAAGTAGCTAATTGCTACCCACCTTCACTGGGGTTTATAAACTCACAAACTTGTTTCGGTAATTTGACTTGACGTATAGAGATGGTTACAGCATGGAATACAGATGCATGTATATAGAAGGATGAAAAGCGGTGGGTTAATATTTAGAGGCAACACGGGTGGACCGGGATGGGGGCACCAAGAGAGTGAAAGGGTGTGCAAAGGGTCTATTTCGCACCAGGATGTGTGCACTGTTGCACCCAGGGCCAAACGTGCAATGAGCAACTTAAAAAAAATAAAAATATATATATATATTTAATAAAGGTACATCATTACAATTCCTGCATTTCCAGTGTGAGTATTGTGCAAGTGCAGGTTAGAAGTGAAGGAGAGAGAGAGCGGGAGGAGGGTATTGGACTAAGGTATGGGCAGGTGCTAATGGGAGCCCAGGAAAGGAAGTGCCAGGGGGTGCCACTGGAGGAGGCTTCTGGCTAAGTGCTTCGGAAGAAGTGTCACATGAGGTATATGCCCAGCAGTCAGGCGGGGGGAGCAGAGGGCAGTTCTGATGGATGTGGGTGCTGGTGTCGGCTTGGCAGAGGGTTTGGTAGCCTGTAAGACTCATGAAGATCCAGGCTGCCAGTCACAGCTGCTGTGGGCGATCCCGGGAGCCAGTGGAGAGATGCGATCCCTGGGCTTCAGGCCAAGGAGAAGTCTTGCAGCCCTATTCTGTATTAGTTGATGGGAGGAAAGGGCCAGATTGAGGAAGAGGCTGTTGCAGTAGTCCAGCCTGGAAAGTACCAGAGCGCTGAAGACGTTTAGCTTCTGGGGGAAGGTGACGAAAGGGAGAATGCCTTGAAGGATGTAATGTTGAAAGCGTGCCTTTTTGGAAAGGTCCAAGATGTAAGGGGTGAATGAGAGAGAGAAGTCTTACATCAACCCAAGATTTTTGGCCTCACTAGATTGCGAGGGTAGAGGGCCCAGTTAGGCTGGCTAGAGGGAAACTGGGTGGAGGGGCCCCAATCAGAAGGATCTCAGTGTTACTGGCGTTAAGACCGTGATCATTGTTTGCGCACCAAGCCTGAATATCGGTCAGACAATGGGGAATGAGAGAGGCGAAAGAGGCGGTAGTAGAGGGAAGCTTGAAGGAAAGCTGTGTGTAATCAGCATAACACTCGCAATGAGTAGAGGAGGAGGAAATCAGGTGTCACATAAACCTTTGCTCTGTTTCAATCTGCAGCCGATTAGCAAGATTCCCACTTTCCAGCGAAGTTAGACTCTGTATCTTAAAAGACGATTTGCACCCCCATTAATATTTGTATTTTTATTTTGTTTAGCATTTGTAATGTACTTTAAAAAACAGAATGGTGTTTCAAAGAGCCACAAGGCTAAATGGGATGGGAACAGGGTAAATAATAACAACAATGGCAATAACAGTAACTATACAGTCATGGTCCTACTAGGCCTTGTGAATCTTTTGAGGAAAACACAGTGCTAATTAATGGTTACAGGTTGGTAATTTATTTGTAATTTCAGAGAATTCAAAAATGGGAAGAAGGCTTGAATACACCAATGCACAGTGTCCAATGCTTAGGGAGAGTCTTGATACATTGATTGGTTGTACTTGAGTTGCATGAGATGATATGCTTTACTAGTGTGTCTTGTTTCCCTTTAACAGGCATAGACCTGATAGCCACTTTCTATGGGTGCCTGTATGCTGGTTGTGTTCCAATTACTGTTCGCCCACCTCACCCACAAAATTTGGCCACAACTCTCCCCACCGTTAAGATGATTGTTGAGGTAAGAGCAGTGCTTGTTCTGGTGCATTCCGAGAATTGGGGTGATCATTTGCTCTGAGGGAGGTGGGATATTGCTTTGTTTTAAAAAGATATATTTGCGGAGACATATTTGCAAATATAGACTTCTAACCTGCAAATTAAAAGAATTCAGTCTTGCTATGTTTTGAGTTACTGTATCAAGTTGAAGGAGAGCGTGCCAGGAGGACGAAGTGGAGGGATGAAGCCATTCTACAACTGGATTGGATAACAAGAAAACAAATTAAGGGAAAGATAATGAAAAAGGGCAAAGCATCATAAAATGTTGCACATGTATTACCACACAGATATTCCAGAAGGTGGCTGCTTGAGCTTTCCAGAAACCTAGGACAACGCAGAGGAATAGATTTCTTGCAAAATTAATATGAAACCATGAAGCTAAAGCATCCATCTTTTGGGCACCTGTAGTTGCCTTTCATTCAGTACATTGTACAATTCACATGGGTACTTTTGTTCAATAATGTTGTGTTATGCATTTCTGTATAGTTATTTTCCTCCGTCTTGTCTTTTTTTCCTTTTTCCTGTCAAGTTGAACTAACTGGTTATTTGATGTTTATTTTGTGGAGTATAGTAAGCGCAAACTAGTTAAGATAATAATTAAAGTCCCCTTCTCCAATCTGCACACAGGAACAAGGTCGAATTACCCCAGTTCACCCAGAGCCCGCTATGCCTTTCGTATATCTGCAGAATCACCACCACCCTAGTACCGAATTTGTGTGGATCGCTCAGGTACAGGACAAGATCTGCATAGAGAGAAACCCTGTCCTCATGGCCTGATGGTCACCGAAACCCCGCCATTAGAGGATCACCCTCGGCCATATATCACCAGAGGCTTAATGACAAGGTAAAAAAGCAATGGCCATAGGGGGTACCCCTGGCACATCCCTCGTTCAAGGCAATGGGCTGAGAGGTCCCCCCATCAACTCGTGTCACCGCCTGTGGATTGTTATATAGTAGTTTAGCCCACTGCAGAAATGTTCCTCCAAATCCGATGGCCTCCATCACTGCCCAAAGAAAGTCCCAAGAGAATGTGTCGAAGGCTTTCTTAAAATCAATCGCTCTTTTCAGTGCTATGTGCAACCGGTGGATATTCATGGCTCGAGTTGACATGAAACTACTCTGGTCTGGGTGGACCACAACCGGTAGCAGATGAGTCGCTATAATTCTGGCTAGGACTTTCGCTTCTGTATTAATGAGCGAGATGGGCCTATCTTCCTTTGGTATTACTATTATCTGAGCAGGGGGGGCGTGGCTAGCCAGCCATGGACAAGACTGTGTCTCCGTGCAGTGCTCCTGATGATCCGACAAACATCCGTGGAACTACGCTACAAAAATGCCATCCGAAGCTTGAAACGAAAGAAAAGGGTGTTGGAAAGTGTTTACACATGGAATCCTGAAAGGCAAGTCGCCCGGATCTGCAGACCGACAGATAATTGACTTTTCGTGTGGAGGCCGCATTGCAACGTTGTTGCCAAAATGGCGGACAACAAAGGGAGCAGCGCTGCGGCCTTATAGAAATCGGATTGCTGCTGGAGGGTACGGTGTGCGAGCGAAGTGGCTGCCTGCAGTGAGGATGGGAAAACCTTGCCTTGTATTTTATGGGTATCCGGAGCTTAGATACAAGTAACAGCTGCGACTGCTACATTGTTTATGAGGGAGCGCTGTGAACGGAGGAGGCTCCCCGCTGCTGAAGGAAACGAGTCTCTGCTGTGCCGGCGGTGAGCACAGCAGCTCATTGCTCTGTGCTGCGAGAGAAGAAGCAGTGCCCCCCCGGACATTGCGCAGCGCCCGCAGACGGATCTTGTGGTTGGGAGACTCGCGCCCGTTCATGAAGCGGAGCAGCGTGTGAAGATCGCTGGTCGCGGTGACTGCACGAGCGTGATGCGGCTGGGGAAGCGGGCAGAAGCAAATGACGTTAAGTGGCCCATATTGGTAGGTGGTGTGGTCCTATGGGTCGTGGGCAGCAACGTTACGCCTGTGCCCAAGACACACGACCCTATGCGCCGAGCCCGCAGTACACTGAATGGAATTACACATCAACTGCTTTTTCCATAGCAGTGACTGTGCATTAAGTACTGCCCACATTAACAACAGGCTGCAATTGGAGCCGATCGACTGGGCAACGACAGCACACCATAGTGCAGTGGAAGCTGGCCTGGCTGTATCATGCGTCCAGGTTCAGACCCCACCCAGGACCAAGACATTCCGTAAACGACTCGTGTTGTGCGGCATGGAGGCACTGTGATTACTAGTTGCAACCGTGCGCTCCAGAGTGCGCAGAGAGCTTCAAAAGGAGCTGACTATCACTTGCATATATTGGAACGTTTGGCGCAGAACACATGAACTGTGGGGGTGGATTGTAACGGCCACAATACAACAAGAGGGCACACGACAGGAATCCTTTTTGTGGTGGCAGCACTTGGAAAGTTCATACCGCTAGGAGTGCGGGCCCCAGAAGTGAGCCACTGAAAACGGGGCAGAAGGAGGATACGTGAGAGGAAGCAGCCCACTCCCGGACTGAGCCTGACGGTGTGGCCCACCGAGACCATCAAACACTGCCTGGAATGGTGCAGTTACAGTGACATAACACACAGGTGTGCCGGTGTTAGATGCAGCGAGTAGGCAATATGTCTGTGAAAGGGTCGAAGTCCAGGAGTAAACAACCCACTATGGATACCTATGCAAAGGCACAGCGGACCCCTTCAACTTCGACACAAAAGACAGGAGAGGCATCGGGGGATGACCCCCCTGGATGTGAAAATCAACAAGTCCTTGCAGCTATAACAGACTTGAGCGCGAAGTGGGGCACGGCGATGGCGGAACTGCGGACAGCCCTGGAAAATAAAATAGATGCCGTAGGAATTGAAGTTACCTTGCTGCGGCAGGACGTTCAAGCGCTAGCGGAAAGGACTATCGGACTGGAAAGTGCAGTGAAGACCAACACTGAAGTGAGCACGAACAACGCGAAAGAGGTCCACGTGCTTAAGCAGCAGGTTGCCAACCTCAAACAGGGTGGAGGAAGTAGAAGGACGGGCAAGACGGAATAACATCCGAGTGGTTGGCCTGCCAGAAGGAGAAGGCCAGGACCCCACGGATTACGTGGAGACCATGATCCTGCAGGAAGTGGGAGCGGACAAACTCTCGCAGGGGTTCACGGTTGAGCGGGCACATTGAGCCCTCATGAGGAAACCATGGCCTGTGGCTCCACCGAGGCCAATAATTGCGAAAATCTTGAATTACAGAGACAGGGAAAAGATCTTCGAGTACTTTCGCAAGGGAGGCACGATAGAGAGGGCTTCTTCCAAGGTTACGGTGTACCCCGACTACACCATGTTGGTACAAAGGCAGCGATATAGTTATGTTGCGGTCAAGAGAAGACTATGTGCAGCGGACATCAAGTACATGTTGTTGTACCCTGCAAAGTTGAAAGTCTTACACAAAGGCAGAGCGCTGTTCTTTGACTCCCCGGAGGATGTGGATTTGTGGTTGGACCTGCAGGGCTGCCCGGCTCGGAATGAGGAACAGGACCCCTAGGCACACGATAAGTGAAGACACTGTCATGTACCCTGAGGGAGAGGGGGTGAGTGGGGAGCCCGGATATAGTGTCTTGTATTGCTGGATAGACATGGCGTAGCCCTCAAACCTTGTGACTTTATGGGACTGGAATATAGCATGTTAACAGCTAAAGGAAATTGAGGTAATGGGCGTAGTAACCTTTTACAAATAGGAGCGGCAGGATCGCACTTACCTACCCCCGAGACTTAGTAGACAGGCGGCCAATAGGGCGGCCTAACCCTGCTGAGCCGCGAGTACGGGTTGTACCAGAAAGGGCTAGATGCGGGGGTGCCTGAGATCCAGGTATGGAGCTGGGCAACAGTTGGGGAGGGTGAAGTTGGGGAAGGGGGAGGGTGAAGTTGGGGAAGGGGGGAGGGTGGGAGGGGGATAAGGGAGTTTGGGGTGTTTGGAGTTAAGGGGAGTTTGAGTTAGGAAGCAAACCTAATGAGCCTATATAGTAGAACAGGATGGTTGAATCTGTGTCGCGCGGGAGGGTGGGATCTGCTGGAGGTAGGTAGGAGGGACGGTAATGGGCTATGGGGGATCTTAAAATAATCACGTGGAATGTCAGGGGACTTAACAGCTACTTGAAAAGGAACAAGGTCATGCTATATCTGAGAAGACAGAGGATAGATATTGCGCTGTTGCAGGAAACACATTTGACACGGGAAAAGATGGAACTGATTGTTAAGAAATGGAAAGGAGTGGTGGTGGGCTCGACATACTCGGCATATGCCAGGGGAGTACTAATCTGGGTGGCGTCACATGTTCCGTTCCAACCATTGCAGGAGGTGGCGGAGACGGATGGGAGGATGGTTATGCTTAGAGGGTTGGTGGAAAATAAGGAGATAAGCATTGTAAATACATATGCCCCCAATCGGGATACGGCAGCATATTTTAGGACTCTGAGTGCCAACCTCGGCATCTGTATGGGTAGCGCAGTCATTTGGGGTGGTGATTTTAACTGTGTACTGAATCCTAACGCAGATAGATCGGATGGTAAGACTGATAGACCTTCCCCAGCGGCGAAAGCACTACAGACACTGCTAGATGACTTTCGTCTGGCGGATGTGTGGAGAATGAAATACCCCCAAGAAAGGCAATACTCACATTACTCCGCCCCACAACAGCTACATACGAGGCTGGACTACGTCTTTGCCACGTCGGATGTGATGGCAGAGGTTACTTAGGCGGAATATAAGGCGAGGGTCCTCTCAGATCACTCGCCGTTGGTTCTGGGGTGGCAGTACCGCCCCCCGAGGGCGCTGATCCTGACGTGGCGCCTTCGTGCTGAGGCGCTCAAGGATCCAGTCTTTAGAGAAGATATAAGGGAGGAGATTGCCAATTACTTTGAGGAGAATACGGGAAGCGTTGACTCGGCAAGCACGTCATGGGAAGCCTTTAAGGTAGTGATGCGAGGGGTTGCCATAGCGAAATCAAAGGGCCTGCAGGGCGGGGTTCTAGCTGACCTACAACGGACGGAGGAGGAACTTGAGGGAGTATTAAAGGGCGGACGCGAAGATATGGAACGGGTACCTGGGCTGCAGCAGAAATGTGCGGAACACTGGGAGAGGCTCTGCAATCTTAATTATAAAAAGTACATTGAGAGACAACATGCGGGAGGGGATAAAACAGGACGGTTGTTAGCATGGCTATACAAGAGCGAGGCACCCAGATCCCCGATCAGAACGATAATGAGGGAGGATGGCAGCGTAGCGGACACCCAAGAGGGTGTCAATGAGGAGTTTGCAGAATATTATAAAGCGCTGTATGCAGACAAGATGGGGGGCAGCCGAGAGGAGATAATGGATACGTTAGAAGATATAGGATTACCCACGATAAATGAGGAGCTGGATGCACCAATCACCCTGGAGGAGCTAGAAGAAGTGGTGAGGCAGTTACCTACTTGCAAGACCCCCGGGGCGGATGGGCTCCCGAGTGAATTCTTTAAGACATACAGGGAGGAAGTGCTCCCCCCAATGTTAGAAATGCTCAATGAAGCGTTTGAGGTGGGACGGTTGCCAGAATCACTTAGAGAGGCGGTCATAATACCACTTCCCAAGCATAATAAACCTGCACACAGCTGCGGCTCTTACAGACCTCTCTCGATGTTGAATCAGGACAGCAAGATATTGACGGCTGTCCTGGCAAACAGATTGCAGAGAGTGATTAGCAAGCTAATACACCCTGACCAGACGGGCTATGTCCCGAATAGGAATATAACTCATAATCATAGGCGACTCCGACGAGTTGTTGGGTGGGGTGGTACGGCTGAGGGCGAAATGGCGATCGTGTCCTTAGATGCGGTCAAAGCTTTTGACTCGGTCAAGTGGCCGTGGTTGCTGGCGGCCTTGGAGAAGTATGGTATGGGGCCTGGTTATATGAGGTGGGTGAAGATGCTGAATAGTGAGCAACTGGCCAGAGTTAGAACGGGTTCAGTAATATCTGAGAGGTGGCAACTTAGTAGAGGCACTAGGCAGGGGTGCACTTGATCCCGGATGCTCTATATATTAGCCCTGGAGCCCCTAGCAATATACCTCAGACAGCAATATGATACGATAAGTATTGAAGTGGGGGGAGAGCGACATTTGATCTCCTTATACGCAGATGACTTGTTGCTATACCTGAGGTATCCGGATGAAAATCTCCAGTACATACTGGAGGTGATGGCGAGGTATGCAGGGATGTCTGGGATAGCGGTGAATCCTCAAAAATCTAGTATGTTTCCGCTAGGCGATTATAAGGGGACCCCTAAGAGACGGTTACTGGTGTTACAAATACCATGGGAGGTTAGTTCTTTCCGATATCTTGGGCTAGACGTATACCATACGGTGGAGGAGGAGCACAAGCATAACACTGAGGTGGCACTCAAGAAAATCGAGAAGTGAATGCAATTTTGGGTGAAGTTGCCCTTAGCAATGGTGGGACGGGGTGCAATGCTAAAAATGGTGGTCCTGCCTAGGCTTCTGCATTACTTCAGCAACATTCCATACATGATACCCAAGAGGTTTTTTGCTAAACTTGACAGTATGTAGGGATTTCTTGTGGCTTGGCACCCGGAACAGAGTGGCGTTGCGGAAGCTGCAACATGTTTATGAAAAAGAGGGGATAAAACTGCCCAATTTTGAGGTGTATTACGTAGCAAATCAGCTGCAATATGTGGCTCAGTGGCTCTCAGACGAGGCGACCCCTGAATCTAGATTATTTGGACATCATTGTGCCCCATTTTACTTGAGAGATGATCTGGCTGCCCAGATCTGAAATGAGAGAGCGCCCTAGGATGATGATGCTTGGGTGGCAGATGTGGCGTCGGGCGTGCCGGTTGATGGAGAACAAGATACCGCTAATCGCGTTGGCAGGGGGAGATATGCAGTTAAGAGCAATAATCAGGACCCATTGGGAATCGGTGGGGCTAGTAACGTTAGGAGATGTCTTGCAGGCAGGGGCCATTTTGGACTTTGAGGCCCTTGTAGAGGAAACAGGATTGCATGCGGGCCAGTAAATCACATACCACAGAATTGTGCAGAGAATTCGGGAGACGTGGCCCGAAACTGTATTAGCAGAAGAACCGGATGCCATCATAGAGGCAATATATGATAGATCAGATGGGGGGGCATGAGATTTCGAGGCTGTATGAGATGATGATGTCCAAGGTTGGGAAGGACTTGATGCAATTGAGGCTAGATTGGGAGGCGGAAGTGGGAATTCCGATAGAGGATGGGATGTGGGAACGGGCACTGGAATATCATAAGAAGGTGTCAAGGAATGCTAGACTAAAGCAAATACAATTATATATAACGCACCAAGCATATATGACGCCTATGAGGATATCCAAGTTTGAAAACGCTGGACGACAAGCGTGCCCCAAATGTGACGAGGAGAAAGCTGATATGACACATGTTTGGTCATGCCCAGTAATTGAGCGTTTCTGGGGAGAAGTGGCACAAAAGCTAGCCGAGAAAGGGGGTCACGTTACTCATAGATACAGCTTGGGCCTGCTTGTTGGGAGGGTTCTCCAGATCATCAAAACTTAAGCATGTCAGTAAACTGAAAGATCTGGCGTATGTGCTTGCTAAACGTAGGATTGCCATGGGATGGAAGACTTGTCATAGGCCACGGGTGGAGGTGTGGTGGAAGGAGTTACAGAAATGGGCAGAGGCAGAAACAATGGTATGGCAAGAGTCAAACATGGTAGGGGGCGAGGAAGAGACAGGGACCCTGATGGCATGGAAATTATTAATAGCGGGATTGTTTGGAGCAATACAAGATTGGACAGAATCTACAGGCAGCGAGACCCCTGCCGTGTTCGGCAGACACTGAGAACGATGAACAGACAGGCTCATGAAGAGGGGGGTGGAGGGAGGGGAAGCAGTGACCAAGATTGAGAATTAATATAATTATTTTGTTTCAAAATGCACTGCGTGTTTGGTTGTATTGCTGTTTTGTTTGACTAAAATTAATAAAATCGTTTAAAAAAAATACTATTATCTGAGCAAGCCGCAGGTCAAGGGCTAGCATCCCTTCCTCCCTGCTCGCCAAAAGCATTGAGGGCAACGGACCAGCTATCTTATCACCCAGTTTTTTCTATACCTCTGCTGGGAAGCCATTAGGCCCTGGAGATTTTCCCAATTGGAGCGAGGCTATCATGGCCAGTACTCTTTCCTCCGTAATATCTGATTCCAGGGATTCCCTTTGTTTGGGCATAACCCCCGGAAGAGGGATTTCCTCCAGAAAGTCCATGTAGTCCAGATCTACCCATTCTAGAGGTGCCCATCACAGGCGCGCACAGTATTCAGCAAACGCTCCGCATATTGCGTCGTCCGCAAGCCGCATACCAATCACAGAATTCACAGTCTGAACTTAATTTGGGGACAACTTGCGTAATTCAAGCCAGGCGAGCTGTTTGCCTGCCTAACCTCCACTCTCGTTTATCCTGGCCATGGACCCTAAATAGGCTTGACGTGCGGAATCAGTAGCATTGTTACGGAATTTGCCTCGGGTGCTCTGCAGCCAACTTTTGGTGTCGGGGGTGGGGGGGGGATAGATCTGCGATAAACTCAGTTTCATTGTGAATCAGATATAGCTCTAAGTTCACCATTTACTCCTAGGTCCGGTCCCCTTTCCTCCATACTTATGGGACATCTCTCCGTCCTGTGGGACGGGACCGGTGCACTTTGTAAAAAGCATCAAAAATTTTGCAAAAATGTGTCCTTCCTCTCTTTCTTGGGCGGGGTCCGGCACGCGGCCATAACCCCTCCCACCCTGGCTCTGCCCCGCGCATCGCCCATCAATCCTTTTCTCCGCTCATTCAGGACTGGACGCACTTGCATCCGCAGAAGATTTTCTTCCTTTTTTCCCTCTGGCTCTCGCTAGCGATCGTGTAGTAGTCTGTGTATGTCCTTCAAACTAGACTTTCCAGATTGTTCATCGTGTCATCCACGCTTCGCGAGGGCAGGTCCCCATCCTCGTTGTTTAGAGTGTTTGGGTCCGGATCACCGTTGGGACTCCTGTTTTTACTGCGATTTCCTTTCGGTCCGGGCTCTTCAACGTCGGTTGGAGCGGTGGGAGGAGGTTTTCCGACGAACTCCTCCTTTGCATTTTCAAGAGTTCATCGACGAAAAGAAGAAACGCCCAGTAAGTTCTTTACTTTTCAGAGCACCCCGGCCGGGGGACACCTTTCCGGGTTCCTCCCGGGCCGGGAGGGGCGTTGATCGCTCTGTCACCAGGGTTCGTCCTGAGGTGCCCGTTGGGCTTAATAATTATACTGGAGTTTTCTCCGAGGGTCTCCGTAAGGGGCCTGTGGATACCGGAGTACACTCCGAGGCCCCTCCTCTGGGGGCTGCTTGTAGACCCAGTTCTACTGAGTTGTGTGGTACCAGAGCTTGCTCTGAGGCCCCTCTGTCGGCTTCCCTCAAAAATAAGACCAGGGTTCGCCCCGAGGCCTCAGCAGGGCTTGGTGTTACCGAACGGATGTTCGAGGCCTGCGCCAGTAAGGCTGTTACCGGACCTGGGTCCGAGGTCCCTCGCACAGAGGCTAAAGTTACCAACATTTCTGAGAGGCCTGGCAAGGCCTTATTGGTGAAGGTTGTTTCTCACCGTTCCCGCTCTTGTGGCGACGCCAGATCTGTTGAGGGGCAAAGAAGGAAAGTTCTTATTTTACCGGCAGTGGCGAGGTCCTTCCTGGGAAGGCTAGTTTGGCGATTGGTATGTCGCAGAATCATTCCAGGCCACATAGTACCGGCTCAGCCGAGGTTCCTCATGTTAAGGCTAAAGCTAAGACCCCTGATCCATCGACGGGGACCCCTGCCTCACTTCCTCACTTGCCACAGTTCCCCTCAGGTGATGACAAAATGGCGCCCGTTCCCGCCATGACCGCGGCAGCCATTTTGGGGTGCTACCCCTACAACTACGCCATCGGCCTCAGGTGTAGGGCTTGGTTCCGTGGGTGAACATAGGGTTCCTTGTGCGCTTCCTTATCAGCCAGTTTATGATTGGAATGCTCGGATGCCCCTTCCGCACAATGTTTTGTTGCCTGCGGGGTCGGCACCTTTGATTTATGTGGATACGTCGGTGGAGGGGCCGGTGTGGCACCCTTCCCCGTTACGTCCCTGGAATTGTCCCCCTCATGAGAGGACTCCTCTGGTTCCAAAACAGTCCCCGGAGGATGCCTTTTTC
This sequence comes from Ambystoma mexicanum, assembly GCF_040938575.1. NCBI lineage: Eukaryota > Metazoa > Chordata > Amphibia > Caudata > Ambystomatidae > Ambystoma > Ambystoma mexicanum. Next base: position 899,632,159 of record NC_090931.1, on the reverse strand, counting down.
AGCAAATTTCAGACGCTCATGCGTACCGACCCCATGAGGGAATATTTCAAAGGGCTGTTTAGGGAGATATGTCCACCCGCGCCTCCGGCTCCACCCGTTCCTCCGGTGGTTCCGCCGGCGCCTCCCTTGCCTACGGTGCATTCCCCGACTCTTCCACCTTTGCCCCCATTGTCCCCCGTGGACAAGGCAGCGCCTGACACGGTTCAGCAGGATCCTGACCTGTCGGATGATACTCAAGGCGATCAGGACAAAGAGGACCTGCCCCGCTCTGTTAGAGCTTTTCATGACCGGGTACTGGACATGTGCTTCTTGGATGTTCCGGTGCCTGAGGCACCCGCTCCGCAGGAGGGCGTGCTTTCTGGGGCGTTCACCCTGTCTCCTTTGGAGCGTACATGCCTGTTCTTGCAGAAGGACGTTCTGGCCGAGGTCCGCAGGGTCTGGGAAAAGCCACACTCTGGACTTTTCGTCAATAAGAAAATTGACGCGCGATATAGGCTACATTCTTCGGAAGAGGTGGCCCTGTCGTCTTGTCCGCCCCCCTCCTCCACAGTGGTGGCTGCGGCCACTTTGTAGTCCAGGCCTGCAGCCTCCTCTTCCACGACGGCTACTCAGGTTCTGGGAAAGGAGGATAAGCTCCTTGACTCACTTGGGAGAAAGATTTTTGCCAACTCGGCCTTGCAGCTCAGGCAGGCCAATGCCAAACTGGTGTTAGCGGGGGCTAATATGGGATGTGGAAAGGTCTGTCGGAGTTTGAGGAGTTCATCCCGGTCGAGAAGCTGGAAAACGGGATTATTTGACACCAGGGTCTTGGCCCAGGACCTCCTGGAGGCTGCGGCTCACCACATAGATACCTCGGCTCGGGGCATAATGCTGGGGGTTGATACCTCACAACAGGCGTGGCTGCATGTGTTAGGCAGAAACCTGTGCAGTTCCCTTGGGGAACACTGCAAAAGATTTAAGACTACAGGTATAGCAGTAAACCCACTTGGTAGCAGTCTGCACCACCCAGATTTACCTGGTAGCTGTGGCTGAGCAGTCAGACTTCCCTCAAGAAGAGTTAGGCAGTATGCAAAGTATACACAATAGGTACTCAGACACAATAGTACAAGCAAACACTGACCAGAGCTTGGTTTCAAAAGTATATAGTTATTTATTTTAAGAACACATAAGTTGAAAACACTCTAGCAATATATAGTAAAACACTTCAAACACAGTTATATGAAAAGCAGTCCCAACCCTTATTCCTAACTAAACAACTCTTGGTTAACATCACATAATTCAAACAGAGGTGAATGCTTAACTTTAGATGACACTCTAGTAGGTTCAAAGAAGGGAGGGAGAAAGAGCAGAATTAGGCTAAACACACCACTCTAAGGTCAAGAACACTTTCAGTAAGTTCAAAGAAGCACAAAGTCACAGGTGAGCAAAAGTCACTAGGCAGGGCCCACTCTTAGAGCAGACAGAGCGAAAACGTGCCCAAGATCACACAGTTTTTTAGGGATTCAGAGTCTTGCAAAAGAGTTCGGAAAAGAGTTAGAGAGGCTTAGAAAGTTTAGCCAAGGTGTCCCAGGCAATCCCAGGATCGAAAGCCGGGGGCTAAAACTACCCCGTACAGTCGGTGGCAAGGGAAGCCAGGCGGAACACGGTACCTTAACGGAAAGGATCCTCCAGCGGTGGCAGTTGTTCCAGGCAGTGGCAGCAAGGCTCGACGTCAGTCAGGGGAGAAGCAGATCTCGCTGAAGAGCAGAAGAAGAAGGTCGTTGCACTGCCCGGGAAGAAACCAACCGCGGAGTCCTCCGGTTAAAGGGTTGTACCGACTTTCGCGGTTTGTGGTACAAGTGGGGGGTATTCCGGTTGCCGGGGTGCTTGGCACTGGCAAGGCGGCCACGAGATACCTCGAAGAGCGGAAAGAAGGTGAAAACTGGTTGTCCCCACCAGTCAAGGGAAGGAGCCACTCCGTTAAGAGTTCTCCTCGGTCGTCGGGAAAAGTGGTGAGATGGTTCAGCAGGGCTCCACCGGCGGTGTCGTCGTAGCAGGTCAGCTCAGCTCTTCCCTCGTTGGATTCTTAGGTCCTGTGGCGACTTCTGAAGTTCCAGTCCCCAAAGCCCTGCTTTTATGCAGCAAACCCCCATTCACCCAGCCTAGCTGTCACTCAAACATGCTAAGTGGTGAGCCGGCCGGCTCACCACTTGGGCCAATCAGGACGGAGTGCGACTTGAGTTACCTAGGTAACTCAGTCCAGGGTGCCTAAATCCCCCTCCACCCCTCCTAAGTACCCCAGACAGAGTGGCACCACTTTGGAGGGCTTCTGTGGAGAAGCCTGCCAAAAGTGGGACAAAGGGCTCCACTTTGGGTCAGAGTTACAGAGGCGAATGCCAACGCCATTTTAGCATCAAGTTTTGGCAAAAAATCCCAACCGGAGTTATAATAATAAATATATAAACCGGCGGTATGTTTAAGGCTACCGTAAATAAATAATTAAATGTGTTAGCCTAAAACAATGGGAAATCCCATAGGAAAATATTCGCGGTCGAATATAAAACGTAGTTTCCACTGCCACCAGCCAAAACTCGATCAGGGGGGACGGAGACGTGCCCCCTCGACTAACAGACCCTGGGGCAATCGAATTGCCCCAGCCAGTACGTCCACAATATGATGGTTTGTACTGGTTCTGTTCAGGATTTAAGACTAGTAAAGTCTTTGGTGACTTTACATGCCCTGGGAGACAGTAGTCAGTCCCAGGGTATGGAGTCTATGTTGGGGAGTCCCTAGGACACCCCTGGGTTACGGCACAGAGGGTGCTGTGTAACCCACATCAAAGAAATATATGAGGCCCTATGGAGTAAAAGACCCCATAGCCCATTCAACACAAGGTTTAACCAAGAAAACACACTTCAACATGCCCAAGAGTGAGGGTAAAAGAGTCTCACTCTTGGCAGGAGAAAAAAATAAACCCCAGCAATCCAGCAAAGCTGCTGGGGGACTCACTAGGTAGGGAAATTCAGCCTAAACAGAGAATTCTCCCTAACAGCATGCAACCAAATTCTCAAAAGAAGTGCAAGACAAGGTGTTGGACCTTCCATTCGATGGTAAGGAGCTCTTTCCTTCTACAACAGATGTAGAGCTGACCAAGACGAAGGATAGCACTCAGACAGCTAAATCCTTGTCGGTTCTTGATAAGACCCCTTTCAAAACCCAGAGACCATTGTCGCAAAGTCGACCCTCCTCTGGCTTTAGGGGCTTCCTAGACCGGAAATCTTGCAGAGTGGATACCCCTTCGGGGAATAACCGCCATAGGCAACAACAGACTCGGTTTTTCTCCTGCTCCTCAGCCTCCTCTTCAGGTTCAGGTGGCAACACCACAGAAAAACCTACAAAATGAGGGTGCTCCGCGCTCGCACGAAACCCTGGTGGTAGGATGCATTGCGTCTCATTGGGAGGCGTGGCAGACCATCACCGAAGACAGATGGGTCTTGTCAGTCGCTCAAGCGGCCTTCCGCTTAGTCCTACCCCTTACCCCACCCTTCAACCCTCCTCTTCAGCTGTCGCGCTCGCCCTCCCTCAAAGCTGCGGTCCAGAAACCTCTGGACCTCAGAGCTGTAGAACCCGTTCCCCTTGGGGAGCGAGGGGAGGGCTTCTACCCCCGGCTGTTTACGGTGTCCAAACCCAACCAGGCTGGCCTGCGCACCATCCTAGACCTTTCCCAGTTCAATCTTTTCATACCCCAAGAGAAATTCAAGATGATCACACCCAGCCAGATACGGTCCTCCTTGCAGATGGGCGATTGGCTCAGCGTGGTGGATCTTCAGGATGCGTATATGCATATTCTGATTTGGAATCCACACAGGAGGTATCTCCGTTTCTCTTTGGGAGAGGAGCACTTCCAGTTTCGAGTGCTTCCTTTCGGCATCAGCTCTGCGCCGCGTGTCTTCACGAAGATGATGTTGGTGATTGCGGCCTATCTTCGTCTGAAGGGTATCCATGTGTATCCGTATTTCGACGAATGGCTCTTACGGAGTCCTTGCCCATTGAAAGCAGCGGGCAATCTTCATTCTCTCCTTCAGCTCCTATTCCATCTTGGGCTGTCGGTGAACTGGCGGAAATCTTCCATGACGGTCTCGCAGGACTTGATATTCCTGGGTTTTCGCTGGAACACGATCGACTGCAGAGTGTACCTGACCGGGGACAGAATGGAGGATCTGTTAGCCACGTGTCAGATGTTTGCGCAGTCGCAGAGCATGTCGGCCTGGTGGTTCCAGAGGCTTCTGGGCCTCATGGCCTTGTGCGTGTTGGCTCTTCCTCTTGCTCGTCTCAAGATGAGGCGGACTCAGATGGCTCTTGGGAGTTCTTGGCGTCAGGCTGTGGACCCGGATTCCAAGCTGATGATGATTCTGGCTGGCTTCCATGAGAGTGGACCTGGAATGGTGGCCATCTCTCAGCAACCTGTCGGTGGGTGCGGGGTTCCAGGAGCCAGCCCCTACGGTAACGATCACGACGGACTCCGCCCTCCTGGGGTGGGGTGCGACGTTGGATCCTCTTCAGGTCTTGGATCTCTGGTCGCCTCAGGACAAGCTCCTCCACATAAATCATTTGGACCTTCTTGCGATCTTCCTGGCACTCAGGGCTTCAGACCGATCATAGCCAACAAGGTGGTCCGCATTCGTACGGAAAATGTGGTGTCGATGTATTCCATCAACAAGCAAGGGGGGACCAAGTCTCCCCCTCTCGTGGACCTGTCCATCCAGATTTGGGAATGGGCTGTGCTTCATGGTGATTGACGTCTCGCAGTGCACATTCCGGGCTAGCTGAATGTCACAATGGATGCCCTCAGTCGGCGGGCAGTCGTCAGCTATGAGTGGGAGTTGAAGGCGGAGGTCCTCTCATGGATTTATTTGCATTGGGGCACACCGAAGGTGGACCTTTTCGCTACGGCGGTAAATAAGAAGCTTCCTCAGTATGCCTCAAGAGGGGGGCTGGTAGCCTCCTCTCTGGGGGATGCTCTCGAGATTCCATATCACAACATGAGAGCTTACGCCTTCCCGCCTCTGCCTCTAGTTCACCGCGCAATTTGGAAGCTGAAGAACTCGGTGAACTGTTCCCTTCTACTCATAGCTCCGTTATGGCCGGCCAGGTTTTGGTTCTCAGAACTTCAACACCTGTCGGTGTATCCGCCGATCAGGTTACCGGTGACCCTGATCTTCTTCATCATGGGGAACAGCAGATGTAGCACCCCTCCCCACAATCGCTCAGCTTGGCGGCATGATGCCTGAGTTCAAGTCTTTAGAACATCTTAACTTGTCTGCGGATAACATGCATATTATCCAGGCAGCCAGAAAACCCTCGACTAGGTCCCAGTACAGAAGCAAATGGCTCAGGTTCTGTCATTGGTGTTTAAGCAGGCAGATGGACCCAAAGGGGGGGGGGGGGCTACAGTTGATACGGTTTTGTCCTTTGTATCATTCTTAGCAGAGTCGGGTGTCCATGTTCTGTCATGCATAACTTACCTTTCAGTGGTTTCCGCTTACCTTTCTACGGACCAATGCTCTTACTCTCTGAGTAACCCAGTGGTTAAGAGGCATTTTGCAGGCTTGACACGCCTCTATCCTCCAATTCGTAGTCCGCACCCGTCGTGGGATCTAAATGTAGTCCTGACGGCGGCGTGTCATAAGCCTTTCGAGCCAATGGCCACGGTGGACCTCAACTACCTGTCCTGGAAAGTGTCCCTTTTGGTCGCCGTTATGTCAGCAAGGCGGGTGGATGAGCTCCAGGCCTTGTCGGTGGAGCATCCCTTTTTGGTCTTTCACAAGGATAAGGTAGAACTACGGACGAATCCTGCTTTCCTGCCAAAGGTGGTATCTGAAATCCATCTGAATCAGTCGATCTCCTTGCCAGTCTTTTTTCCGAACCCTACCTCAGAGGCAGAAAGGGTTCTGCGTTGTCTCGATGCCAGAAGGGCTCTTAAGTTCTATCTGGACCGAACTTCCGAGCTTAGGAGTTCTTCTCAACTGTTTGTGACTTTTGGTAACCTTCAGGGTAAGCATGCGTCTAAGGCGACTATTTCTCGGAGGATCGCCGCCTGCATTACAGAGTCTTTCACCGTCCAAGGGCTGAAACCTCCTAAGGGTATTCATGCACACCTGGTGCGGGGCAAGGCAGCCGCGGTTGCTTTTCAGAAATATGTCCCCTGGGAGTCCATCGCTAGGGCAGCTACTTGGGCCTCCCCATCTGCATTTTGTAAGCATTATTGTCTTGACATGAGCTCAAGAGCTGATGCTCAGTTTGGTCAGGCTGTGCTGAAGGACCTTTTTCAGTAAGGGGTATTTCCATACACCCGTAGTTCCTCTAAGGAATGCTTGGTAATCTCCCATAAGTATGGAGGAAAGGGGACGGGACGTAGGAGTATAACGAGGTTACTCACCTTAGTGACCACTTTACTCCTATTCCATAGTCCCCTTTCCTCCATACGCCCGCCCGCAGTCCCCTCTAATAAGGTTCCTCTGTTATTGCTAATAGGTCTTAGACCTGGCGATAGAAAAGGACTGATGGGCAATGCGCTGGGCAGAGCCAAGGTGGGCGGGGTTACAGCCGCGTGCCAGGCCCCGTGCAAAAAAGAGAGGAAGGACACATTTTTGCAAACTTTTGGATGCTTTTTACAAAGTGCTCTGGTCCCGTCCCACAGGACGGAGAGATGTCCCATAAGTATGGAGGAAAGGGCACTATGTACTAGGAGTAAGGTGGTCACTACGGTGAGTAACCTGGTTAATCTTCAGCCTCTCCCGTTGTCTCATCGCCAGCCCCGAAATGACATACCCCTGAGCACTGCCTTGTATTCCTCTGTGACCTGGTGGCCTGTGATGCCACCCGGTCCATAAAATGGGCCTCCCATGCATGACGGGGCTGCAGACTACCGACATACTGCGAATGAGGAGCGGGTCCCCGGAGGAGGCATGACTCCCGACGCATACACCACAGGCTCTTTTGCAAAGTGCTGCAGCGTTTGGCACCACGCTCGTCCCCCGCATGTGTGGTCTCTAAAAGCACCACGTTTTTGCACCGAACAGAGCGCCCGACATGACCTCTGCAGTTACAATGGGAAACGTCCCAAAGAAATACAGGCAGCATTGCCGCCTCCACGCATGACATAGCAAGCCTCATAACACCTGCTTGCCTCAAAAGTCCAGGGATTGCTGAATCTTGGTAACAAGGGACCCGGCAGACTGGGAGGCATCATGGTGGTCATAAACTAAGCATTTGAATAAAGGGGCTGGGGACTTACCATATAAACTCAAGTAGAACGTGGAAAAGGGAAGCTATTGATTGGCAGTTGGAGGGAACCCAGGATATGAAAGCAAACAAGAAGGATACCTTGTGTCTTTTTGATTAGGAGGAGAAAATCAACAGAAGAATTGGAACTGCAACACATGGGATTCGACCCTGTTATTACTGCATCATGGGATTCAACCCTGTTAGTACTGCATGTTTTTGGGATTTAACCCAGTTACTAATTGCATTAAGAATTTTTGACTGGGAACTAGGGTGCGCGCCTGACCTACTTTTTTCATTTCTTCTACATGAGTTCCGGGCTCTAGAGGCAACAGCAGTGGGGTTACCATGCCTCACTTTGGAGGGCCACAATGCTGGTACTCTCCCCTCCCCAATTTTGGGTAAAAACTGTGTTTTGGAGGGGTGTTGGTTCCTGGCCATCTGAAATGACTGAACTTTGTTATCACTACATGTACCAGAATCCTTTGAGACTGAAATCAGAAACTAATTAGCAGCATCTGAAAAGGTTACAGCCTCCCTGAAGAATGTTTGAGACAAGAAAGTACCAGGAGGAGAAAATCAACAGAAGAATTGGAACTGCAACACATGGGATTCAACCCTGTTACTACTGCATATTTTTGGGATTTAACCCAGTTACTATTTGCATTAGGAATTTTTGACTGAGAGCTAAGGTGCGCACCTGACCTACTTTTTACTTTTTTCATCTTGGTAACAAGGGACCCAGCAGGCAGGAAGGCATCATGGTGGTCATAAACTGAGAATTTGAATAAAGGGGCTGGGGGCTTACCATATAAACTCAAGTAGAACGTGGAAAAGGGAAGCTAGTGATTGGCCGTGGGAGGGAACCCAGGATATGAAAGCGAACAAGAAGGATACCTTGTGTCTTTTTGATTTCCTTCATTGTAGGAGCAAGACGGCGACAGACCAGACTCGGATGAATATTGCTGGTCTCATTAAGAAGAGAAATCAGAGCAGGGAGAATCCATCCCTACAAAAGACTCTTTTGAATGCTGAGAATTGAATAATTAAGGATGTTATTTTCTTTTTGGGAAAAAACCACAATTTTGGTTGCTACTATTTGTTCAGTTGAGTTTAAACTCCACCTTTACCTTCACTCCCGTCTCTTGCCTAATCAATCCCACACCCTCCAATAGCGTCACGGGGCTCGAGACCGAGGAGGCATTCACCTCAAAATATTCAGCTGGTGTCGATTAATTCGTCATATCTGGAGATCCCAGGTTTTAAGAGTTTAGACGCCATATCGGGTGACCAATCTCCCTAGGCCGGCGGAGGCAGAGGAGCATTGGGGAGTGGTCAGAGGTGGCACTGGAGAGGTATAGCATAGAAGAGACTCTGTTCCATGCCCATGCTGGGAACCAGAAAGACGCCTATACTGAACAGGTAGGAGTGTACAGCTGAATGGAATGAAAAGTCCCACCTACGGGGGAGGTGGGGAGGGTAGAGCATGTGCTGCACATCGGATAGGCCAGTAGCGGTCATAAAATTATTCAGCTTTGACCGAGGTCTGCTCCCTCTTCCCGATGAGCTGGAGCTTCTATAGAGGGCATAGTGCACGACATCTTTGAAGTCCCCTCTCACCAACCTCCAGCGTTCTGCATGGCTATACAACAGTCCCTAGACCCCCAATAGGAGTTCCAAGCCAGATGTCGGGGGGAAGGAGCATGTGGTGGTCATATACACTGAGTAGCGCCATCATTTCACCCCAAAACTAGCCTATGAGTAGCAAGTGCCTTACTCTTTTGTCACTCACCACCTTCCTGAGCTCAAATGAAACCAGTTTCCTGAATAATATCGAGACCCCTCACCCACCCATCGCCAGGGCCTCTCTCAAATCCTGCGTGATACCCCTTATGTAGTTTAATTTACTAAAAACGTTGCACTCGTTCACAGCCAGGTGTCTCTCCTGAAGAAATGCCACCAATTGTCTATGCCTGTTAAGGAACTGCAACACCACCCCCTCGCCCCCCTCTTGATCTTGTCGCAGAGACCATTCACATTACAGGGCAGACACTGGAGATGAGTTTCATCCGTGGTACCCATAGAAGTGACAAGGGGAATAGTTAAGGGGACTGCCCAGTATAGATGGGGACCATGTCCGGTCCCGATGTGAACCACCCATTGTTATTGATCACTGCATAAACACTATGAATTCCCAGCTCCCCCACCCCATACAACCTCCAAACTTTGTAACGGTCACCCTGACATAAACTAAGCTTCCAACTATCACTAGCAGTAAGGGGTTTGCACTGGTGTGAGTGTACTTGTGCCATCCACCACCACACGCACGCACACGTGGACCGCTCACGTAAAATCCAGAAACACTGCCACTCTTACACCATTCACTTCCAGCGGGCCCTTCCTGCAAGTTGCCTGTAGAATCGTAAACAGATAAAGGCTTAGTTCCTACAGGTTCTAGCAACCCCCTCACAAAAAGCAATTAATAATTTGATGGGCAGCACTGTTCTGAACACCGGTGTGGTGATGCCCAACACCACAAACAGATAGTGAAAGCAAATGAGTGTCCAACATGCGATCTCAACATATGCTAGAGCAGGAGACCACAGTAACTTTGATAGTTGAAAATATCATAGACATTTTTTAATTGCTATTTCTGAAAGTGACATCAAAGCCAACACATGTTTTGACCTTTGCAGGTCTTTTTTAAGGCTGTTACTGTTAAGTTGTAATAATGGAAATATATTCAACAACAAAGAAATCAATTATTGGTCACAATAAAAATGGTGCCATGTTTAAAATACAAACAAAAAAGAGACCTAAAACTAGAACAGAAAAGTGGAAGGGGATGAAAAAAAGACATTAAAGGAATTTGTATAAGCCTTATAAAAGCACCAATAATACTAAGGCAGCTGATGACCTTCGTGTGAGTCATTACACACACGTGTTCTATAACCAAGAAAGATGATTGACAGTGGTTACTGGTGAAAGGAAAAAGACAGTCCCAGCAAAATGTCACATGCAAGCAAATATAAGGTATCGAAGTTGAAAGCACAATTTCTAATTGTAATAAAGCAGAGAGTACACCAGAATTAAACAATGCAAAATAATTTGTTTCAGCTTTACTCACAAATTCAATCCAATTTTCTGTATAACTGCAGATCTACGGTTTCCTTAACCCCGTAACTGCTGAGGGTTTTCACTCCTTGTAGTGAGCACTTTTTCAGACATTCTTGTATGTTGCATTCATTCCCCTGTAACTTTTTTTTGTTACAAGTGATATCCCGGCCAACTTTGCACCCTTTTATTCCCACATGTAGGCGGTCAAAACGCCACCAAGGATTAGTCGTTTGCTGTAGGGAGGTGTGGGAAAGTAACAGTGACCACATTTACAGAAAATGACGATAAAATGATATACTAAAAAGCCTGTTTTTTTTTTCTTGTAAGGGCTAGGAACAAAAGGTTTGCAGTGCTGAATTTGCCACAGTTTAAGTGGAAATAAAAAAACATATTTTCATAAGGTTACCATTGTTTTTGTGAGAGGTAGGCGATTTTTCCTTTTTTTTTATAGGACATGCTTGGACCGAATGGAAGAGGAGGGTAGGAAAGCTCAATTGGAACACAGAAAGGCATACATTTCTGAAAAGTAAACAACATTCCAAGTTCAGGAAGGGATAATTTGCGCAGGTCAGGCAACAACTATGTACCTAAAATTGACAGTTTTGGAAAAAATTGGAATAGTGATCGGAGAAAAAAGTATGTGATGGACATGTTTGCTCTTGTAAGGTAATGGTTCTGTGAATATTGAGAAAAGCAATGCACCGCTACATTCCGCCGACTCTTCTAGTTAGGAATTCTTTTACAAAACGAGAAATACCACGAGCCAAAAACAGAGCCATGGTACACAGGACTTTTATGCTGACTGCCTAAACAGACGTACTTGGCATTTGAAAATAAGGAAACTAATGTGGTGAAGAATGGCAAGCATACATCTTTTGAGACAGCACAGGCAGACCTGTTGAATGATGGGTGACTTGTGCAGGTTACAAAAGTGTACAGTGCCTAAAGCAGCAACTAAATGTAGGTCACATTGTGTAACAAAGTGCAGTAAGAAATGTATGTAAACATTATCAAAACCAAGAGACAACAACAAATGTTCTACCTTCCTGCATTCCCACAGGTATCCCAATAAAAATGGTTCCTCACATGAGTGGGTGCTCTGACCTGGGCGCAAAGGAAAAAGGCTAAACCACTGGTACATCAAACGCCCTGGGGAAGACTGGATTTGGCTTTGTGGACAAGGCACAGGTTTTGGCCTGGGCTATACCAGCCACCAAGGTTAACCGGGAACACCATGCATTTCTGAAAAGTAGGCACCGATGGGAATCCAAAGAGATCTGACTTGGGCTAATCGCCCTAATATTTGCTACCCATAAGGCCCGTTAAAGTCCAAAATCTAGGGGAAAAAACACAATTTTGAGAAATTTGCCACCAGGAAACCACCAAAACACGCCAGCAACAACACATGTCCTACCATCCAACCATTGGAGTAACTTTGCTGAAAATGTTGGGGGGGACATGACATCTGAAGAAAAGGTGCCCCAGCCAAATGAATGGGGACAAAATGGTGTGCCATGAAAGTTAGGGGGGACAAGCACTCCTGTCCCCCATAAAATGACACCCGTGCTTCCAACGTTCCCACAGGTGTCCTGATGAAAACGGTACCACACATGCGTGGGTGCTCTTACCTGGGCGGAAAAGAAAAAGGGTTGACCGTCCCCAAGTCCAGTGGTAATCCCAGGGAGCCACGGCAGGATCACCATCCCTCCTGTGAGAAACCTGACAGTGTCTCCCTAGCTAGTCCCAGGAAATGTGTCATACAGGTGGCCAGGACACGGCCATCGCTATTTGATCCAGTTCCTAGTGAGGGAGGATCACTTGGATGGGGGTGTCCTTGTGGGAGTGGGACAACGCCAGGCTAGACGCAGTGTCCCCCTTCTTTTGACACCTTTTCCACATCCTACCAGCCGTTTACATGACATGTCCCAATACAAGGGTCAGGCAAAGTCATACAATTGACCTAAATCACGCACCCCTGACGGCTCTTTCCCTTCCCCACAGGGATAAAAGGTGGAGAACAGTACGAGTAAGGCAGACCTCACAATGTGAAAGCTATCACAGCACAGCAGTTCAAGAGGAGGAGAAAGACGGCGCGGACAGAGGGAGTGACAAGGAGAGTCTCGACCTTGCCCTTTCCGAACAAGGCCTGTTAAACCTCTGCAGAAGGAATCATAAGTCCGCGAACAATAGCCAGCATGTGTTGCAACAGATGTCAATGGTACACAAGACCCTCCTCTGCTGATTACCAAGCCGGGGAGAGACGCTTGTCTCTGTGGTGCCAACCTTGACTCCAAGGAGAAATAAAGCAAAGCTGTTCATCACAGCCGGTGAGTCGAGGGGAGTATCGATAAGAAACTGAACTGTGTTAAACGAAAAGTAGCCAACGGCAAATTTGAACTTTGAAAGTCAAAAAGGATACTGTTGAGAAAAGAGCAGGGAAAACCAGCAACAGGAGTCTGGCACCACGCGGGTGCTCACGCACGAAACTCTGGGCAATTACCCGATGGTAGATACTACCTTAACCAAAAAGCCTTGGGAAAAGGCAAGAAGAGGTCAGAGTGGTCATAAAGGGGTCTTGTCAAATCCTCTGTACTGTCGAAAGTCTTTGACCGACAGATTATTGAGAAACTGAGGGAAATGAATCCCGATTGGTGAAATGAGCTTATGAACAGTGTGCTACAAAGGTTGGCAAGAATGAACCTGGCGGAGGGATGCTAACAAAAAGGGGCGAAGCCTGAAGTCCCTATGAACAGGTTGCTGACCGAAGTAAACCCTACAGAGGGGTGTCCACAGTGAACTGTTTTGAAAAAGGTGGCCAGAGTGAACCCGGCCGAGGGAAGCCAACATACAGGGATGAATCCTGTGCTGCGGACATTAAGATTCGTGAAAGCTAGAAGTATTTCAAGGGGAAGTGAAGTGCCTCCTTGTCCTTTGGGGTCCGAATCCGGCCGAGGGAGATCCAGGGGTGGAAGGTCATCACCCAAAGTTAATTGAGAAAGGAACTGTTTAATTTATTGATTGAATACAACTTGTGAGGGGTTTGCGCCCAGAAGAGAGGGGACCCAGGGGGTGAAGCCCTCACCTAAAGTATTTGTGGAACAGAGCTTTGTTTGTTGAAAGCATCAGGCCCTCGAAGACGAGAGACATTTGTTAAAAGAGACTTAACCAATGAAGAACCCGATGGCTGGTGCAGAACTGTTGGCTCATGCTGGGAAAGCTCGAGTGTGTGCTGTGCTCAGGAGATCCACCTTGTACCATGCTCAAAATGTGGGGAAGGGAGAACCTTGGCAATCACATCCTGACTTATTATTTGTGAACACTTCTTTCTTTGTTGAAAACCTATCTCACACTCTTTCTGTAATTAGCTGTAGCAAATTGGCAATATATTTTTGTTTAGTATAGGCCTTTTTATTTTGACACCATGCCACAAGGACTGCCTTATTTTTAATTTGATGGTCAACACTTGCTCCCTGCTTAGGTTTAGGTTAGGCATTTTTCCACCCTGCATTTACAGTTTAATAAACACCCTTGAACTGTGATCACTTGTCTGTCTTTACTGTTGCCACCATGAGTTCCTTACACTCCCCAAAGATTAAGGCTATACCCCAGCAGGGCCAGAGCTCCAGAACGGCCAGGGGTGCTGCCCCCAGCCTTGGGCACCTGTCTCCAATGTGGGTCCACCGTCCACAAGTCCAGCGGTGGTCTTAGGGAGCCATTGCAGGGTCCCTATCCCTCCCCAAAGGGAAAAGCTGTAATGCAGCCCAGCCAAAGCTCCAGGACGGCCGGGGGTGCTGGCCCCAGCCTTGGGTACTGGTCTCCGCTTGTGGGTCCACCGTCCACAAGCCCAGCGGTTGTCCCAGGGAGCCCTTGCAAGGTTCCCTATCCCTCCCCGGAGGGAAAAGCTGTGATGCAACCCAGCCAGAGCTCTAGGGCGGCTGGGGTTGATGTTCCCGGCCTTGGGCGCCTGTCTCCCATGTGGGTTGACCGTTCCCAAGTCGAGCGGCAGTCCCAGGGAGCCCTTGTAGGGTCATCATCCGCACTGGGGAGCTGTAACGTGGCACGATAAGAGCTTCAGGACGGCCGAAGGGTGCTGCCCCCGGACTTGGGCGCCTGTCTACAATGTAGGTCGACCATCCCCAAGTCCAGTGGCATTCCCAGGGAGCCCCGGCAGGGTCACCATTCCTCCCAGTAGGGAAAAGTTGTAACGAGGCACGGCCAGAGCTCTCCAATGAGGGTCCACAGTCCACCGGCAGGGTCCCCATCCCTCCTGTGAGAAACCTGAGGCCTTTCTCCTAGGCTATTCCTGTGGATCCTTTGTTCAGGTGGCCAGGGAAGGGCCATCGCTCTTGGATCCCAACCCGGGGGACGGACGGACAAGCGAGGGAGGATCACCTGGGCAGGGTGTCCTTGGGCACTATGGAAGGGACATGGTATTCCTCCCGTTCCGATACACCTCTGCCCGTCATCCCCTCAGTTGTCATGGGATATTATCAGCAGAGTCCCAGCACACTCCAGTACCTTTCTGTATGAAAAAGGAGGAAAAAACGACCAAAGAAATTAAAACCATCTATACAAGACCCCAATAGAAAATCCATTCACCCATCACAGTGCATTTACCCTCTTTATCATGACAAAAACCATAGGGAAAAGATGTAATGCAGCAAACCCGGGGCTCTAGGTTGCCTGGGGGTGATGTCCCTGGCCTTGGGCGTCTGTCTCCCATGTGGGTCGACCTTCCCCAAGTCCAGCGGCGGTCCCAGGGAGCCCTTGCCGGCTCATCATCCCTCCACGGAGGGAAGAGTTGTAACACAACCCAGCCAGAGCTCTAGGACTGCCGGGGGTGCTGCCCCCGCCTATGGATGTCTGTCTTGCACGTGGGTAGACTGCTCCCCAGCCCAGCGGCGGTCATCGGATGACCTGGGTTCCGTTCTATGCTCATTCATTGGCCATTTCTTTTCACGGCACTTTTAGTCGACAATTTTTAGCCGAACAAAAAACATGTATTTTTTAAATTTATTTTACAATTTTTTGAAGGAGGTGTCCCCCAATCCCCCCTCGCCTATTATTTATTCCCTATACCCCACCCTCCCTTAGGCCTGTATATATTTTTTGAAGATTTTTTTCAACAAAGATTTTTCTGCAAAAAATGCCACGAAAAGAAAATGGTGATAAATGAACATCATACCCCCGTCCCTCCCTGCAGGGAAAAGCTTTAACGCGGCATAGCCAAAGCTCCAAGACAGCCGATGGTACTTCCCCCGGCCTTGGCTCGCCCGTTCCCAACTTTACTTTATTATATTTATACCTCGCAGCACTGACCCGGAGGCTTAAGGGCACCCAACATAACAAACATACAGAGAGGACCGGAGCACAGCCGAATCCGGGGAGGCCTGAGGCATTTATGGGGGCTGATAGATCATAAGGCAGTACCATTGTCGTGCTTATCTAAACAGAAAAGTCTTGAGCCTCTTCCTAAACAAGGCAGCCGATCTTTCTTCCCCGATATCTGGAGGAATAGCATTCCAGGCAGTAGGTGCTGCTGCAAAGAATGCCCCTTTTTTATTTGCGACATCCTAAAGGGTGGAATTCTTAATTGATTGGTGTTTGATCTGAGATTGCGTGTGTTCGCTTTTAATTCCAGCACTTTATTAAAATACAGTTGCGATTATCCTGTAAAGCACTTATGACTTATCAAGAGAAGGTGAAAGTCAATTCTGGCTTCTATGGGGAGCCAGTGCAGGCCCATTATTGCCCCTTGTGAGACATGATCCCTCCTTTTAAGATTCATGATGGTTCTAACATCATTATTCTGTATAACCTGAAGCCAGCCCATATCAAAATTAGATAGGCCAGTTAGCAGACTATTACAATAATCAAGCCTAGTACCAATTATGCTCCTGGCTAATATCTTGCTGTTAGCTCTTGAGATAAAAGGCTGTGCCTGTGTCAGCAGCTTGATATGGTATGAGGCTGAAGATACCAGGCTATCGACCTGTTCCTTCATGTTGAGGTCGCAGTCAAAAAAGACTCCCCAGAGTCTTCACTTTGTTTTTGGTTTTTATAACGCAACCATCAATTTGAAACTGCGAATACTTGGTTCCCAACTTTTGAGTTTTGGCCTCTGTACCTACCAGCATCAGTTCAGTTTTACCAGTGTTTAGAGCAAGCCCATTGTTAGACATCCATCGTTGTATCAGTCCATAGATCCGATCGATGGTTTTCTCATCCTCAACATAATTACCGGAAAGAGGGATGACACATTGTGTGTCATCTGCACAATTCATGAAGTCTATTTTCTTTTCTTCTAGAAGATTGAGAAATGGAACGGTAAAGATGTTATAAAATGAGGGAAACAAGAAGGCCCCTTTGGGCACCCTGTGTGTAAGGATGACCGGTTCTGCATCTGCCAATGGACTACTGACTCTACACCATCGATTACTGAGGAAAGATTCAACACAGTGGGCAACTTACCCAGAGAACCCTGCCACCTCCCTTAACCTAGAGATCAATAATGCGTGATCTACCAGGTCAAAGTCTGTGGAGAAGTCCAATAGCATCAGAATGACTGTCTGCCCATTGTCCAGGAATCTGAGAAGTTTATGCTACATAATCGAGAATCTTCAGCAGGAATGGTGAGTTAGAGAATGGCCTATAGTTCAAAGGGTTTAGCAGACATAAACCAGTCTTCTTCAGAATGGGCGTAATCCATGTGTTCTTAATGCCCACAGGGACCTGGCTTTCCCTGAATGAGGCATTAACACATTTACACAGGGTACTAATCAACATGGGGGACTATGTTTTTATAATCATAGCTGGACACACATCCCCCTTGCAAGAAGCCGGTTTCAAGTTTTCTGTTAGCGAAGCGAGTTCTGACTCTGTCACTAGTTTAAAAAAAGAACTGTTCATCTTGCTCCCACAAGTTCTCGGTAATATTAACAGTTACCTCCTTACTAGGCGCCATGGATTTCTTTCATGGATATTAAGTTTGATTGTGTTTAATTTGCCAAACATAGCTTCCTAGGTAGATGTACACCATTCAGCATCCGTAGTGATGCTTTCTGTTCTGCCCTGACTCGGGTGTTTCAGTTCCTTCAGGATTTTAAACAATTCCTTTGACTTTGATTGTGCTTTGTCAATTCTGTTATCAGGACAGGACTTTTTGCTAATACGACGGCTTCCTTAAATCTTTTGGCCACACTTCTGTAAGCCTCTTTGTCCGTCTTTTTCAGAGAGTTTCTCCATCTATAAAGGCTTTTGATCTTTGCACTCTTGAGGATTTGTAGATCTGGGGTAAACCAAGTATTAGCCTGCCTCTGGATAACATTTTTTGTTTTTATAGGTGCTAAGGCATTAGTAGCCCTCTGAAGAGTGCTCTGATATTTATCAACCATGTCATCCACTGAAAGTAGATCATTAATTTCCTGTGATAAGGGTAACAGCCAAGGGCATAAGGCGCTTGGGGTAAGATTCTTAATATTTCTGCATGCCACAGTGACTTTGTTCTTCCCTATGTGTGACCACCTTTTCACACATGACCACAAAGTGGATGAAGAAATGGTCTGACCCTGGGCAAGGAGGCATCTCTTGACTGAGCAGGGACATATTGTGACCAGCTATCCAGTCTAGTGTATTCCCCTTATCACGGGTAGGAGTTTTCACAAGTTCGAACCCCAGATCTCCTAAGGCATCCTCAAGAGAGTTAGCTTGTGTATCACTCCTATTACCCAACCAGTAATCGAAGTCCCCTAAAAGAAGTGCTTTAGTATTAGATTTTAAAAAAGAAAGCAGAAAATTACATGATTGATTTGTAAATTCAATCATAAGTGACAGAGCCATGCATACAAAGACCATATTACATGTGGATTCTGCATCTGTTCTTATTTTAATATGTAACATTTCACACCCATCGGGAATCCATGTATTGATTCTCCATATATCAAGGGTGGCTTTGATAATAATTGCAACTCCACCCCTTTTTCCATCTAGTCTATCCTGATGAAGGATATCATAGCCATGGGGGGTAGCTAAAGCAAGTGAGGGGCCGGCCGCCGCATGGCTCCATGTCTCTGTTAGAGCATATATAACAATGTGATGTTCTGTATATGTTGCAACGTCTAAAGCACGTTTAAGTAGGGACCTAGTGTTAAGCAGCAACATTTTTAAGCCCATAATAGGCCTGTTGGTTGTTATTGAGGTGGTCTCGCTCGTAGATATCATAGGCTGATTATTTACGTCCGCATTTACCTTTCTCCCTCCCTGGGCATTATTTTGTGTTGTTGCATACATAGTGCGGGTAACATCCATTAACAAATCATCTTGTTGCAAGACACTGGCCTTGTCTACCTCAGCTTGATCTACCGAGGGGTGATCTATGTTGCTTCTCAATAATTGGTTTGGAATGTGCCATTATAACCTCTTTCCTAGGCTTCTACTTCCTACTGGCATGACACCCCAATACAGCTGTTCCCTCCTTAAGGAGGTGCTTGCGAATAGTAGCAGAACGAGTGCGTGCATAAAAGGCTATTTCATCCCACTGCGTGGCCCTAAGGTCTGATTTAGCTTTTGCTTCCTTAATTAATGATAAAATATTTGTAGCACTAATTTCACCTTACTTGTGTGATGAAGATTCCTCCTTGCACACCGGAACGCAACGGACCGCCACAGACGGGCTTGTCTCTCTCGCGCCTGTTGTGCAAATATATGCAGAACAGAACTACAATCCTGAAGGGATTTGTAGTTCAGGCGGCGAGCAGAGCGCTGGGAGTGGCACTAACTAGTTTGTGCAGAATGGTACAGCGACTGGTGCAATGAGACTGAGCAACATACTAAACAGAAGCTTAGTTCTAGCTGAATTTGAAATTAGA
The DNA here is from genome assembly GCF_040938575.1 of Ambystoma mexicanum. Classification (NCBI taxonomy): domain Eukaryota; kingdom Metazoa; phylum Chordata; class Amphibia; order Caudata; family Ambystomatidae; genus Ambystoma; species Ambystoma mexicanum. Next base: position 899,612,912 of record NC_090931.1, on the reverse strand, counting down.
TACTTTTAGGCAGAACGCAATATATTTAAGTACTAGGCCCGAGCAGGGGGGGCATTACCAATTCAGGTAATGCCCTTGTGCCCATAGTTACAGTGAGGGCCTTAACGAAGTCCCTGGGGCATTTCCTGAAGTAGTAATGCCCCCCCCCTGCTCAGGACTTATTGTTATTAGTACCCCAGCCCATAAGACCGGGGTACTAAAAGTATTGTTTTTCTGTTCTGAAACGCTCTGGCATTTCGGAACAGAAAAAAAAAATGAAAAAAATAGCTGCCGGCGAGGGGAAACTGTCAGTTTTCCCGTTCCATGGAAGTCATTGAAAAAAATTGAAAAAAGTAAACAAAAAATATGTCCACCATGGAAACAGGAGAAGGGACTACATGTAGTCCCCTCTCTTTCCATGGCGCCCATTAAAAAAAGTAAATAAAAAAATGGCCACCATGGAAAGGAGAGAAGGCACTACATGGAGTCCCTTCTTCCTTTCCATGACGACCTGTCGCAGATCGGGCGCGCTGGGGACAGAAGTGTTCCCAGCGTTTCTGCTCCCGAAATGGACTACAACGAAGGTAAGTGGGGATGGGGGCGGGGAGGGAACTCTGTGGATAGGGGAGGAGAGAGGGGAAGTGGGACACCACTTACCTCATTCCCTAGGTGGGGAAGATGGCAGCCTCCAGCCATGAAGCTGCTCGGAGTGGGGTGGTTACTGCTGGTAATGCCCCCATTCCGAGCCTCCTTATTGGCTGAGAGGCTGCTACCCCACTCCCTGCCGGGTAGTAATAAAAAAAAAACAATTTCAGACGCAATTAAAAGATAAAATCTTGCAGCAACGTAGGGTATTTAAAACCGTTAGAATTTCATATTTAGGCACATATGATCGAAAGACAATGAAAAAGGTAACATTATTTGAGAAAAAGACGGAAGCCGAGTGAAGGACAGGCTTTGTTTTATTGGACCGTCACAGATCGGCTGGTCCCTGTCGCGCCTGTTGCGCAAATATATGGAGAACAGAAGTACAATCATGAAGGGATTTGTAGTTCAGGCGGTGAGCAAAGCGCTGGGAGCATCACTAACTAGTTTGTGCAGAATGGCACAACTGGGATAATGAGAAGGAGCAGAAGCTTAGTTCTAGCTGAATTCGAAATTAGATATTTTTAGGCAGAAAGCAATATATTTAAAAAAAATAATTTTAGAACTCAATTAAAAGATAAAATCTAGCAGCAATGTTGGGTATTTAAAACATTTAGGATTTCTTATTTAGGCATATACAATCAAAAGACAATGAAAAAGGTAAATAAAAGACAGAAGGCACAGCTGTGGTCCCAGGGAGCCCCCCCAGGGTCCCCATCCCTCCCCGAAGGGAAAAGCTGTAACTCAGCATGGCCAGAGCTCCAGGATGGTCAGGGGGGCAGCTGCCAGGTTTGGGTGCCAATCTCCCATATAGGTAGACAATCCCAAGCCCAGCGGTGGTCCCAGGGAGACCCAGCAGGGCCCTCATCCCCCCCCCCCCCACCGGAGGGAAAAGGTGTAACGCAGCGAAGCCAGAGCTCTAGGACAGCCAGGGGTGCTGCCCTCAGCCTTGGGTGTCTGCCCTGTAGGTGGATCGACCGCCCCTCAGCCCAGCAGCAGTCCCTGGGTGCCCCCGCAGAGTCCCTGTCCCTCCACGGAGGGAAAGGCTCTAACGTGGCCCAGGCAGAGATCCAGGACGGCCGGTGGTACTGCGACTGGCAACGTCCAAAACGGCCTCCCAACCCCAACATCTTTTCCCTGGTGGCTTAGTGCTCCTTATTGCTTTTCAGGGTTGGCAAAATGGGAGCAGACCTTCAATTCTGGCCCACCAGGGAAGCAGAAAGGATCTGCCCCTCCATGGAGGGATTCCTGAAGGGGCTGGCCCTACAGTCATAGGGCCAGCCGCCTGATGCACCCAAGTGTACCTCTGGCATAATTAGTGCAAAACTGTACAAATGTGCCCCAAAAGAAGGCAAAACAAGATTATGCCATCTGGTTGGCATTTTCTGGGGGTGGGAGGCTGATTTGCCTGTCCCCCCAACCCAACCCCAAGATCATATCCTTGGTGGCCTAGTGGTCCTTGCTGCTTCCCCGGGGTGGCAAAATGGGGTCAGAGCCTCCATTTTGCCCTCTCCCCTCTCCCCGGTGAAACAGCAAGAATCTGCCCCTTCCTAGGGGAATTTATGGGGGGGGAGGCTGCCGCACAGGCACAGGGCCAGCCCTGACCCCTAATGATCCCAAGTGTCTTTTTGGAATTTTTATTTTGCCTTCCTTGGAGGCAAATGGGTGCAAAACAGCACCCATGTACCCCCAAAGCAGGCTGAACATTTTGCCATTTATTTATATTTTTTTTTGGTGGGTGGGGGGAGCACCCGCAAAATCAATGCCCTGGTGGTTGTTAGGGAGAATTCTCATAAATGGTTGATTTCCATTACCTAGTGAGTCCCCCAGCAGCTTTGCTGGATTTCTAGGATTTATTTTCTTCACCTGGTAAGAGTGTGAGCCTTTTTTTCCTACTTTTACATGTGTTTTGCTGTGTGTATTTTCACGGTTTGTGTGATCTTGGGCACTGGAACCTCACCTACTCCATGTGTACCACTTTTTGTGTGTTACACAGCACCTTCAGTGCAGTGACACAGGGGTTGTCTTTGAGACTTCCCAATGACTCAATTTTTCTGGGGCTGACTACTGTCCCCCAGAAACAGGTAAAGTTGCCATTAACTTTATAGTCACTTTAAACCACAGACCCAGTACACCCGATCTTACATGGAGTATTGGAAAGGGTTAACTCTTATCCCTTTTTGTCTGAGCCTCTTGGAGCTTTGTTTCGCTCCCTTAACATTAAGACTTTGCTGTTGGCAGTGGTATCTACCCTAACTTTCCTACCGCGATTATATTATATAAACGTGGTATTGTTCCAGGCTATTATATTAGCCTCGAACATAGACCTGCTTGACGAAATACATTTTATTTTGGTTCCGTCTGGGTTTATTCGCCATTTCTTTTTGTTAAAGTTGTTCTCGTGTTTTACTTTGCGCGCCAAACCGGGGATGACTCCTTTATTCACTGTCTTTTCGCGGGCTTCTGCACAGAAGCCCTCCTTAAGGCGCCTGATAGTCTAGGTAGGCAGGATGTGAAGGAGGGATCTTTTTACCCTTGCCATGGGTTCCCTTGGTAACCCAAGTCGCACTCTTGTCTAATTGGCTAAGGGGATTGGGATTGCAAAGCCAGCCACCCTGCTGTGTGATTGACAGCCAGTCTGTATGAATGGGGGAAAACTGCATAAAAAGCAGGTCTCTGGGACTGGGAAGACCGAATCACCACTGGAACGAAAGAACCAACGAGGAACTGGAAGAAGAGGGCCCCCTACAACGACTGAACCGCCCGGTGAAGCCCTGCTGCAGGTCCGAATCTCCAAATCCGATGATAGAGAAGATCCTCCAGGAAACTTCTTCCTTTGAGCTGGTGGGACCAACCAGTTCGGCCAAACTACAACCCAGGACCCCTCCTCTGGTCTAATTTGCTGTACAGAGCTACAGTGGGCCGGATAGCCAGGAAGGTCGGACCCTGCTTGGGTTTTAAGGAGCGCACCTTTTATTTGTTGTCTTGCTCTGCTGCTGACTTCTTCCCTGGGTGGTGCAGGACCCTCCTGTCTTCCTACTTCTAATTAGTCCGACAGTCGCTTCAGGAACCGTGAGCCTGCAGGAACCGCCAGGAACGTCCGCCTCAGCTACAGCTCCCTCTCTGTTTTAAGGTACTGTGCAAATCCGGTTGTCCGTTTCGTTCAACTGTGGTGAAAGTGTTTGAAATCTTTCTCCAATCCGACGGCTTGTCCTTCTCTTCTCTTTGAACTAACTTGTCTATGAACCAACTTCGTCCAGAATCTGTGCCACAAACTTTACCGCGAACTACCCTGAACCGTGTGATCTTGAGCAAAAGACTTTTGACCCATTGACTTTGGCCCTAAGCCTTTTCTAGCTGATCTCCTCACTGTAGTCTCTTTTGTTCAAATTGCTCAGAGTACTTACCTGTTGGTGTTGTCTAATTTCTAATAACTTTCTTTCCCTCCCTTTTAAATTGCTGGAGTGCCATTTTGCTCCCACTTCATTTTGTGAGCTTTACTTGTCTGGAATTTAAGGGAAGTGGTGTGGTGTATTTATGATTGTGATTTTTAACGTGCTTAGAATAGTGAAATGTTATACAACTGTTGTGTAAATAAATATATATTCTTTTACTTAGAAACCTCAAGTCAGTGTTTGCCTGAATCATAGTAATTGCTGTCCTTTGTGTAACTATTTGTACTGCTCACTTACTCTTGAGAATAAGTCTGGCTGCTTTGCTACTGCTACCACTATAGCTGTGCAGTACAGGCTTGTACCAAAGGTGAAATTGTACTGTCACTTGTAGTCCTAATTGTGTGTAGTGTTCCCAAAGGATGCTGCATATAATTCTGTCGAACAGTGGTCTAGCGAACATTGCTGGTCGAGGATCTAATCAGTCTCCTCTCCCCTTTCCAATGAGACCTCAGTCAATGAAATTGGGCAAGAAATAGTCTTGCAGCATGCAAAAGCGTGTCTGTTAAATTTACATGCTGATGCTTTTCAGTTTCAGCATGTAAATTTCATTTCCTGATGACGTCGGAGCACAAAGCGTGCACCAACGTCATCGCGGCTGTACCCCGACCCCCAGGCACGTAAGGGGAGGTCTTATCCTTCACAGCTTGGGGGTACAGAGGAGAAGCACAGGGGTGATCTGCTCGCCCACTCCCGAGGTAAGTAGTGCAGAGAACAAGCTATCTCCTCCTCTGCACTGTGAATGTAGGGGTTAAATTTCCTTGTATTCAAGTAAATTACTTGTGTACAAGTCAGAATACCTCATCAGTAAAAAAAAAAAGATTGCCATAAAAATAAATGAACTCATGGGAACTCATCAAAATGCTGGCTTCTTGCAAATATGAACCGAGTTGTTAAGACTCGGGATGGCCTCAGCGGACTTGAAAGGCGTGCTGTGCCATTTTGAAAACGCTGGTTTATATATTTACAATGACGTCCCACGCACATTGGTGACGTCATTATCGTGATGAGAGCATTTCCTTCTCCTTCCTGTGGCTTGTTTTGAGTCAACATTTTCTGCAGTCGAACAGAAGGAAGACTGTTTTTAATGTAAGGCAGTCCCATGTATGCAGATAGTGTCTTTCAATAGGAGTTCCCCTTGGGAATGGGAGTCCTTGTCCCCTAAGGAGGAGTCACTTCCAGTGAGCTCCCACTTGCACAGACACCCATGGAGGGTCTTGTGTAGCGGGCTCACCTCCATAGCTTCACAGTGGTTAGCTCTCCTTCGGGAGAAGGGACCAATACCCCTGATGCTTCACACTCCCCAGGGACCTGAGGCACAGGGGAGGGGGCCACCAGAGAGGCACCCCCAGTGACCTCTTCCTCGTTTACTGCATTCAGGGCAAACACCTTGGTGGCACCCCCACTCATCCAGAGTGCGCCTCACAGACAGTCTGGTGGAAGCGGCTCGGGGCAGACCAGTCCGCAGATCAGGAGCCTGCCCCCACCAGGGCCGTCCTTCCTAGGCTCATTGATCTTCCAATGGGCCCCCCGGGACAGAGTTATCCTCTTAACCTACCTATCATCTGCATTCAAGCTCACGTTATTCCCTCACCTCTAGACTGCCTCTGTCCCTCAATTGCTCTGCCTCTACTCTGGCACTACTTCAATTATGGTCACATTTCTAACACAGCTGGCCGTGCAGCCTACCTGCACTTTAAAATGTCTGTTTGTGCTTAATCTATGCAATTACACCTAAGTGTTATCTACAGTGACTATTCAATTTACCCCTCCCCCCGACCACAACCTGGTCAGAATATCACTTGACCTCACCCAATTGTGAGAAGCTCACTGCTTCCTGTCAAATCTGATATCTTATCTATTTTATGTTCTTTTGGGATCTGAAGAGCATTGTTGTTCCCTGTACATAAATAAAGATATTTTCTCCCTGCTGATGCATAAATCAGGCAAAAAGATTGAAAGCGATGCAAATCTTCATGGGTCATACAACAATGTACACTTGTTTGTATGAATGGTCTTCCGTCTGCAAGGAACTGGCCAATCCTGCTGAAGTCTCTACCTCTCCTGTTCCATCCCAGCCCCTCTGTGTAGCTCTGGCCTCTCACTTCACCACTAAAACTCAGGACATACTGTCGTCTATCGCCTTTTTCTCTTCCTCTCTCAGCCCCCCTTTGGCCAACTCTCCCTCTCCTCCTTCTGTCTCCTTTTTCTCTCTGACAACACCTGATGAGGTGTCTAGACAACTCTGATCTATGAAAGTGTCCTCCAAACAGGTGCTCCCCTGCTCCTCCAGAACTATCACGGACCATATTGATACTCTCGCTCCAGCCTTGGCCAATTTCTGTAATCACTCTTTCACCACTGGAACTTCCCCTCTCTGAAGAAGCCCTATGCCAATCCTACCTGTCTGGCAAACTACTGCCCGATCTCTCACCCCTTTCCTGGGCAAACTCCTGGAAAAGCTGTCCATCTCCCAGCTTACTCTCCACACGGAATCTGTTGGTTGTCTCCATGACCATCCGTATGGCTTCAGAGCTGCCAGAGCCACAGAAACTGCTCACCTGAACACACATTAAGATCTGCTCTCTAACTTTGATTCCAGCATTCCTTCTGTCCTCATCCTCCTTGATCTCTCCTCTGCTTTTGACAAGATGCCATCCTGATCAATCAACTCTGTGAGAACCTGGGCATCACGGATCAGGCCCTGGAAAGGTTGACCTCCTTCCTCTTGGACCACTCCTCCCAGGTCCAACTTGGTTCCTTTCTCTCCGCCACCTCTCGCTCCACATGTGGTATTCCCCAGGGCTCTATCCTCTCACCCTGGCTTTTCACCCTATACTTGGCCCCTTTGGCCCCCCTGTTCTCTACCTTCTTCTCTAACTTTCAGTGTTATGCGGATGACACTCTGCTTTCCTTCAGGCTACCCCCAGCCTCCTCTCCCGCTCATTCCTGACGGTCTACCCGCGATTCCGGATCAGTGTGCCTCCAGCGATCTCTGCCTAAATGCCAGTAAGATGGAGATTCTTCTCATTGGGACCCCTACTCCTGCTTCCTCTCTCTCACTTTGGCCGCCCTCCTTGGGCCCTCTTCCTTCGCCTTCCTGTGAGGCTAAATACCTTGGTGTCATCTTTGACTCCACTCTCTTTCTCTCCTCACATCTCTGACGTCGCCAAGAAGTTCCACTGCCAAGTGCACCTCTTCAAAGTTACTCTTCCCTTTCTCACCTTCCCCCAGAAGCTCAATGTCTCCAGAGCCCTGGTTGTCTCTAGGCTGGACTACTGCATCGGCCTGTTTCTCAATCTGGCTTCTTCTACTCTCCGCCCTCTGCAACTAATCCAGAACAGGACAGCAAGACTTATCCTTGGTCACAAGCCCAGGGACAGCATCTCTCCAACCCAGAAATCTCTCCACTGGCTCCCGGTGGCTGCAAGGATCAAGTTCAAGACCCTTTGCATTGTCCACAAGGCTTTCTGGGGCCGGGGCCCGCACTATATCCAATGCTCTCTTCCAAAATGCCTTCCTTCTCGAGCTCTTCGCTCAGCTACCAAGAGTCAAATGCTACTCCAGAAAGAGAGTGGGGGTAGATCTGTCTCCTCTGCAGGGGCCTCCCTCTGGAATGACCTACTTACCCCTCTCAAACATGAGCTGGACCACCTGAAGTTCCGGAAGCAGCTCAAAGCATTCCTTTTCTCCTCTGCTTTCTCTCGCTCCCTCCCCTGCTGACCTACCTGTCTGCTGTACCGACTGGTTGCTTGGCTACCCTCAGCCTCCCTGAGTACCAGGCTCTTTCCTGATCAGTCACCCCTGTACTTCCTCCGGGCCTACCACGGGGTGTAACTGTATCCCCAACAGCCTCTTGCCTCCTTGCACTTACCCAGAGCTGCGCTGCCCTGGCTGCACTTATTCCGAGCAATGCTGCCCGGTTTACCTCTTCCCTCTCCCTGGCACTCGCCCCCCCCCTCCTTTTTTCCCCTTACACTTCTCGTCTCACACTTGCATGATCTGAATGACACAATGCCTAGTAAGATTGTTGGTCTTGTCCTCCCTGTGGCTTTCCTCCCTTGTCTTGCCGCGCCTAGAAACACTTGTGTACAGGTGCCTTATAAATTGATCATATCATACAAAAGCGCCCAAGGGCAGTATTCCTAAACAAAATTTCAAGTAAAGCAATCTAGCTTTACTGTCCTCAATCACAGATAAATACAGTTCTTGACCTAGGTAGTTCTTCCTCTCAATATATCTGTATCCTACCTAGACACAAAGCTGAGGCCAAATTGCAGGAATAATACCATTGTTCATAGCCCCTATTGATAGCTGGCCTTGATGGGAAATAAATGGCCTTGATGGGAAATAATAGTCAAAGCATGGTCCCAAATGACAATATCAACACAGTCCTAATATTCCTGGACTTGAAGACATGGTATCATGAATAATACCAATTTGCATCTCACGGTAGTCGTGGGACCTAGAGGGAGGAACATGCGAAAAACACAACAGACAACCAGCGCCCCACCAAACGTGAGGAATACGTTTAGTCTGATAGCACCTGTACATTACATTCTTAGAGAAAAATTAATACAATCGCATGAAAGAGATGCATTTTAATCAGGCATTCTCATAGAAAGAAGTGTAATACACACTTTTAAAATACATATAAAATAACTGGTTCAAGTTAAAATTCCAGTCTTTGGCTTACAACTTATTGGACTTCTGGTGGATACAGGAAAAATGCCAAAGACAGGTAAGTGCATGTAAAGTTATTTTAGAACAGTTTCAGGTGCTTTCCAAGTTCCCCCTTATGAATAAACTTGACCAAATAAAGGTGTAGATGTTTCAGTATAATAGTGTGGTGTATCTCTAGTGAATTACTTCCTCCCACAGATTCCTCATCTTTCTATCTACATTGACAGCTGATTGAGACATATTCTCACCACCAGGGGGCACAGCTCTGCATCTGCACCGTTACATGCCCCATGGTGGAGGTGACATCTCAGCTATTATATATATGGAGCTGCCACCCCACTTCACTTAAGTTTTTTTTTTTTTCTCCACGTACTCCGAACAGGAATCTCACTGAGCTTAGCTAACTTATATAACTGTGCCATCCCCTATCCCAAGAAGACCTCTGGCTTTAAGCCCTGTGCAGATTGCAGAGGACAAATGTCTGTTGCAGACCACCACAAGATCTGCCTGTCCTGTTTTGGATCTGCGGGATTGCTGGTCATGCCAATCCATCCATCCTAACATACTTCTAAATTGCGGGACTCAGAGCAGAGGAAGGTGGTGTTGGCAAAAGCACTGTCCAGAAGGATAAGACGAAAACGAGACATCAGAAGATGTCTATACACTACGGGTATCTAAGAGTTTCTCATGAACTCCTGTGGTGGGCCCTGAAGGCCAACCTGCAAAAAGGAGTGTCACTTCAGCAACCTAGGCCTCAACTGACCACGATCACGGATGCTTCCCTGAATGGTTCGGGCACTCACCTGTTTAATCTAACGGTGAGTGGACTTTCGTCTGCGCCAGAAGCCCAGGAACACATAAGTTTGCTGGAACTGCAACCTGTCCGGTTAACCCTGGTTGCCTTTCTCTCATCTGTGTGAGGCAAATGTGTGTTTGCCTTTTTGTAAAACACAGTGGCCATTATGAGAAACCAGAATGTGTCTCACCTGCTAGTCCACGGGGATCTCTCTCTCAGGTGGCCATGGCACAGCTATCGCCTTTAAATCCAAACCATGGGGGTGGGCCAGTGCGGGAGGATCACCTGGGTGAAGGGTCTTTGGGGAGTCGGGTTGAGATAGACGATGGTGAGATGCGGTATTCCCCCTTATTTTCTTTATCCAACCCATCCTGTGTTTTAGGATGCTCCGAGGTCCCAACCCCTGCCCCCCTTTTTACACAAACACTGGGCAGAGGAAGAGGGTGACTTAGAGTAATAACATGAACTTTCACAGATTTCACTGGACATGTCCTGCTAATCGGGTCATGAAAAGTCAGGCACTTGATTCTAAGTGCATACACCTGATACCAATTAGCTCTCCTCACACGAATAAAAGGCAGAACCCAAAGACACACTCTGAGCAAGGTGGAACACGAGTGCAAGCAGGGCTTCCGGGACGCAGGCAAACCTATTGGAGCAGAGCGACGGACCCAGGGACGAGAGCAGCGGGACAAATACCCCAAGAGTTCCCTACTGGAGGTCGTTGACTCGACAGGCCGCTCAAGACACGTGGAGAAGGCTAGATCCCACATGTGAAGACTGCATTGTGTTTTAAGGACACCAGCGACCCTCCTGGTTGAACTGCAGAGTTGGGAAGGCGAGGCCAAGCCTGTGGCACTAACCTTGACTCGCGAATTGGGAATCGCAAAACCAAGAAAAAGACGCACACAGCCGAGGAGTTGGGAAGCGACCTGAAAGACCGGTGGGTGTTAAAGTTTGAAATAGCAACATTTTATCACAAGTGAAGGCTGCACACGTGTGAATGAGACGCGAGGAAAGGCAGACCTGGGAACGAACTTTGAAGTAAAAGACAGTTGCAAAATCAGCGATGCTAAGTAACGTGGTGGTCCAGCGAAAGGAAGTAGCCCACTCGAAAGTCTCAGTGTAAAGTAAATTGTTCGAAGTGATAAAGCGAACGAACAGCAAAAGTGAAATAAAGTGGTTTAACTCCTAGATAAGGGTGTCATGCATGCTGGACGCTACGCTCGTAGAACAGCTAGACCGTTCTTCTCCAAATGGAGGTTATTCGATACGTTACCGGGAAAACGACGTTTGCACTTTTCACGTCGCTAACTTCACGTGACTTTTACTTCGTCACGTGAACTACGGTATTACGTATTTAAGCAGCGTAGAAACTTCACTCGCTGCTTCTGATCGTATCTATTGGCGTTGTGTAGCTGAACCTCTAATCTGCATCCTGGCATATTTCTACAGCTACTTTTGGGCCTTCAATAGCGTGTGTTCCGCCACACGCTGATTCCTGGAGCTATCCCTTCGCGTGATAATTCACACGCGTTCTCTGTCTTCAAGCGTGGCTGGTCCGGACTGCGGGAATCCTGCCCGCGTGTAATTCCACACGCTCACGCTGTCTCTAAAACGCGGCTGTTCCGGACTGCGGGAACACCGCCCGCGTGTTATTCCTCACGCGCTCTCTGTCTTCAAGCGCGCCTGGCCAAGGCTGCGTAAATCCTGCCCGCGTGTAAAATCCACACGCGCTCTCTGTCTTCAAGTGCGGCTGGCCAAGGCTGCGTGAATCCTGCCCGCGTGTAAAATCCACACGCGCTCTTTGTCTTCAAGTGCGGCTGGCCAAGGCTGCGTGAATCCTGCCCGCGTGTAAAATCCACACGCGCTCTTTGTCTTCAAGTGCGGCTGGCCAAGGCTGCGTGAATCCTGCCCGCGTGTAAAATCCACACGCGCTCTTTGTCTTCAAGTGCGGCTGGCCAAGGCTGCGTGAATCCTGCCCGCGTGTAAAATCCACACGCGCTCTTCGTCTTCAAGTGCGGCTGGCCAAGGCTGCGTGAATCCTGCCCGCGTGTAAAATCCACACGCGCTCTCTGTCTTCATACGCGGCTGGCCCGGACTGCGTAAATCCTGCCCGCGTGTAAATCCACACGCGCACGTTGTCTTCACACGCGGCTGGCCCAGACTGCGCGAATCCTGCCCGCGTGTAAAATCCACACGCGCACGTTGTCTTCAAACGTTATTTTCTTCGCGGCTGTTTATAACCGCGTGTACTTCTAACTCCTGCATCTGTGGAATTAACAGAAGGATTGATCCCTATAGTGGGAAGGAAGCCTTTCAAGGATTATTGGAAGGTGACATTGAACTGAACTTTGGACGCTATCCTGTGGTGGATTCAACCCGTATCTAGCGTGAGCCTCGTTCCGTTCGGGATAAGTCTCCCTTACTAATTTTCCCTTCCTTGTCGTTTGTTCTTCATTCAAATCCATCAAGAGACTTCTGGATTATTCTACCCAAATCTAAAGGTCAGTGTAAACATTCCTGTCATTATCTAATACATCATACTCAGGTTGGAGCAGTTATTCATGATACTTTAATTTGTCCTAGGCTGGATTTCTATACCTTACCCACGCCCTTTCCAGTGATCCATCGCTCTGCCTGTTTTATCAGCCAGAGGGTTGTATCATTTGGAAGGTCTTTTTATTGACTTCACGACTATCAAATCGTGTGAACAGGGATCCGGAAGACCCTACCTCCTGTATCCTTTTGAGTATTGTATCCTTTTCAGTTAATACTTTGGTACATTCTGACAGAATCAGAAGCCATGGAGGGTACGGATCCTTTAACTGTTTTGACACAGTTGATCAACGATTTGAGAATTGAAATGGTTACAGCACAGGACATGTTACGGCACCGTATGGACGTTATGCAAGACGCCCTACATGGTAGTCCTCAGGGAGCACAGGCGCCGATGGCTACTGCATCTGGATCTGGGACTACGGCACCCCCACAGGAAACTATTAATGTGGTTATGCCCACTCAGTTTCCCTTGGCCCCTCCGGAACGGTTCACGGGTGATCCCAAAACCTATAGAACCTTTGTAAATCAGTGCCGACTCCATTTTCTTTGCCGTCCTACATCTTTTCCTGATCTAACCACAAAAGCAGCCTTCGTGCTTTCCCATTTAGGGGGCACAGCTGCTGCTTGGGCTAACCCTTTGTTGGAAACAAATAGCCCTTTGTTGTACGATTGTGACGATCTCTTGACTGCTATGAGTAAAGTCTTTGACATGCGTTACTCTACTCAAGCCACAGATTTAGAGTTGCTTAACCTACAACAGGGCAGCCAACCCCTTATGTCTTACGTTGCCCGGTTCAATCAACTGACGGCGGAAACCCAATGGCCTGACAGCAAGAAAACGGCTGTTTTCTACAAGGGTCTTTCTGAAGAACTGAAAGATGCCTTATCTACAGTTCCTGTGGTTCCTACGGGTTTCCCAGAGTTGCTCGATTTGGTTCTACAAATCGACGCCCGAAGGAATGCTCGAAAGGGAGAGAAAAAGCCCTTCATGCCAGTCTCGGGGCGGTCAGAGACACCAACAGTCATCTCTAACGACCCTGAACCCATGCAGATTGGCGCCGTGAGAGGCCGATTGTCCAATGCAGAACGGGAGAACCAAAGAAAAAACCACTTATGTATGTACTGTGGTTCTTCCGAGCATTTATTGGCAACATGTCCTAAAAAACCCATCAAGCGTGCGGGAAACGCCAAAACTCGACATTAGCAGGAGTCCCTATGTCGAGTGTTTCATCGGACTCCAGTACCATTCCTAAACATGCACCTGTAATAGTTCAGGTGACGTTACGTTGTGATGAGCGAGAAGTGGTTTCCAAGGCCATGGTTGATTCTGGAGCCACCAGCAATTACATAGACATCACTTATGCCAAGAACTGTTCCTTACCCCTTGTAAACAAAAAAAGACCTGAAACGGTGAACACCGTGGACGGATCTGTTTTGATTTCTGGTATGGTAACCCAGGAGACGGTACCTGTTCAGATGACGTTATCAAATAACCATTCAGAAGAAATCATCTTCGATGTTATTGCTGCTCCGCAGTACGAGATCATACTTGGTCTTGCATGGTTGACCCTTCACAATCCTGCTGTTGACTGGGTTTCGGGATCGCTCCAATATCCTTCGACTCATTGCAATGAACATTGCTTTACCAGTCAGGAGGTGTCAAATAAACAACACATATTGGCCTCTATGGTGGAGGATTCTACTATCAGCGTTGTACATCAATGCGACAATATCATACCATGCGAATACGCTGATTATGCTGATGTCTTTGATAAAGGCCAGGCAGAACAATTACCTCCTCATCGACAGTACGACTGTCCTATCGAATTGATTCCTGGTGCCAAAATTCCTACAGGCCGTGTTTATTCATTAACACCTAAAGAAGATGTCGTGTTAAAAGAATACATTGATAAAGCGCTAGCAATGGGCTTTATACGGCCCTCACAATCACCTGCTGCATCTCCTCTATTCTTTGTTCCTAAGAAAGAGGGAGATCTCAGACCATGCATTGATTACAGGGCACTTAATGATATCACCATCAAAAACCAATACCCCTTACCACTAATAAACGTTCTATTGGATCAGTTAGGCACTTCCAGTTATTTCACCAAATTGGACTTGCGAGGTGCATACAATTTGGTTCGCATTCGTGAAGGCGACGAATGGAAGACCGCTTTTAAGACACGGTATGGTCTTTACGAATATTTGGTGATGCCTTTTGGTCTGTGCAATGCTCCCGCCACATTTCAATTCTTCATGAATGATATATTCAGAGACATAATGGACCAATTTGTGGTGGTCTATCTGGACGACATTTTGATCTACTCATCTTTATCGGAACACGTCAGACATGTTTCTACAGTCCTACAAAGACTCAGGGAGAACCATCTTTATGTGAAAGCCGAAAAATGTGTCTTTCATTCACAGGAAGTGGAATTCCTTGGTTACGACATTACCAATCTAGGTGCTCGAATGAGTCGTTCCAAGGTAAAGGCCGTCTTGAATTGGCCGATTCCGCATAACGTCAAGTCACTACAGTCTTTCTTAGGCTTTGCGAATTTCTATCGCAGATTTATCCATTCCTTTTCCAAAACAGTAGCTCCTTTGACGGCTTTAACTAGTTCCAAGGTTCCTTTCTGTTGGAACCAACATGCCCAAGCAGCATTCGAAAAGCTGAAGGAAGCATTTACCACTGCACCCGTGCTTCAACATCCGGATCCTGATCGCCAGTTTGTCGTTGAAGCGGATGCATCCAGTGTCGCTATTGGTGCAGTACTCTCACAAGTTTGCACAGAAACCAAGGAGGAACACCCAGTGGCTTTCTTCTCTCGCAAACTCACCTCATATGAACGGAACTACACCGTCACTGAGCGGGAACTACTGGCTATCAAAGATGCTTTCCGAGAATGGCGTCATCATCTTCTTGGGGCCAAACAACAGGTGTTGGTGTACTCTGACCATAGAA
Organism: Ambystoma mexicanum; assembly: GCF_040938575.1. Taxonomy (NCBI): domain Eukaryota; kingdom Metazoa; phylum Chordata; class Amphibia; order Caudata; family Ambystomatidae; genus Ambystoma; species Ambystoma mexicanum. Next base: position 899,597,830 of record NC_090931.1, on the reverse strand, counting down.
ATCTCCAAGCATTCAAATCCATGAAATGCCTTACGGCCCGTCAGGCCAGATGGCATGTCTTTTTTGCCCAATACGATTTCCAGGTCACCTATCGTCCTGCCCGAGAACATGTTAAATCGGACGCTTCGTCCCGTATGAGTAAAGAGGCGCAGGAAGAAAAACAAGTACAGATTCAGCTGTTGGCAGATCATGTAATATGTAGTTGTTCGGTTCAACCATCCCTAAAAACTGAAGTACAAGAGTGGGTAAAAATTCATCCACAAGTAGTCCAGGATATGAATCTGGACGTACATAACGGTTTACCATTCGCACAAGGAGTAATTTATCTACCAACTCCTTCAATGCGGAATAAAGCCCTCAAATGGAATCATGATTCCTTGATTGCAGCCCATCCTGGACGGAAGAAAACACTGGATCTGCTCAAAAGGTGGTGCTGGTGGCCATCCATGGCAAAAGATGTTATAAACTATGTATCTTCTTGTTCTGTATGTATCCAATGTAAAAATACTCCTGGTAAACCAGTGGGCTTACTCCAGTCCCTACCTGTCCCTAACAAACCATGGGACATGATATCTATGGACTTTGTGGTAGAACTCCCCCCAAATCAGGGATATGATACCATATGGGTCGTAGTGGATTATTTCACTAAATTGGCTCTATTTATTCCCTGTATTGGTTTACCAACTGCTGCTGTTCTGGCTGAACTATTCATCCAACATATATTTCGTTTCTTTGGTCTACCATCAGTAATCATTACTGACAGGGGCTCACAGTTTGCGTCACGCTTTTGGAGAGCTTTAACATCTGCATTACTGATTGATGATAGAATGTCCAGTGCTTATCATCCTCAAACTGACGGACAGACTGAAAGGGTCAATTGTACTATGGAACAATATCTGCGGTGTCTGTGTTTGCAATACCAATCGGATTGGCTCACGGTACTGCCGGCGGCTGAATTCGCCTATAACAACTCTTATCATAGTGCCATAGGCACTTCACCGTTCTATGCTCTCTATGGACAACACCCCCGATCAATACCTCTGGATTCCGGTCTATCCTTGGACACGCCTGCCGCAGGCCGTACTCTTCGTGATCTGAAGAGATTACAAAGAAAGGTGAAGCAGCAATTGGAGCAGGCTAAACGACGTGACAAGTTCTATGCCGATGCTCATAGAGTATCCGCACCTGTCTATAAGGCTGGTATGAAAGTCTGGCTATCCACTAAGAACTTAAGAATTCCAGGCAAAAAGAAATTGTTGCCTAAATTCATCGGTCCGTATGTAGTGCTCCATGTTCTTAATCCCGCTGCTGTACGTCTGGCTTTGCCACAACGATGGCGGGTGCATCCTGTATTCTACGTCTCACTCATTAAGCCATTCTCTGAAGCTACTAGACTGCCTGTACGGCCTGTTGCTATTTCTGTGCGGGGTTCTGATGAATACGAGGTACAAGACATACTGGATATGAAATTACGTTCTGGTAGACCATATTATCTGGTGGATTGGAAGGGCTATGGTCCCGAAGATAGGTCCTGGGAACCTCTTTCTAATATTCATGCTCCTGCTTTATTGAAGCGCTTTCACACAAGAAGGGGAGAGGTTGTCCCTTTGGGGGATGGCACTGTCATGCATGCTGGACGCTACGCTCGTAGAACAGCTAGACCGTTCTACTCCAAATGGAGGTTATTCGATACGTTACCGGGAAAACGACGTTTGCACTTTTCACGTCGCTAACTTCACGTGACTTTTACTTCGTCACGTGAACTACGGTATTACGTATTTAAGCAGCGTAGAAACTTCACTCGCTGCTTCTGATCGTATCTATTGGCGTTGTGTAGCTGAACCTCTAATCTGCATCCTGGCATATTTCTACAGCTACTTTTGGGCCTTCAATAGCGTGTGTTCCGCCACACGCTGATTCCTGGAGCTATCCCTTCGCGTGATAATTCACACGCGTTCTCTGTCTTCAAGCGTGGCTGGTCCGGACTGCGGGAATCCTGCCCGCGTGTAATTCCACACGCTCACGCTGTCTCTAAAACGCGGCTGTTCCGGACTGCGGGAACACCGCCCGCGTGTTATTCCACACGCGCTCTCTGTCTTCAAGCGCGCCTGGCCAAGGCTGCGTAAATCCTGCCCGCGTGTAAAATCCACACGCGCTCTCTGTCTTCAAGCGCGGCTGGCCAAGGCTGCGTGAATCCTGCCCGCGTGTAAAATCCACACGCGCTCTCTGTCTTCAAGTGCGGCTGGCCAAGGCTGCGTGAATCCTGCCCGCGTGTAAAATCCACACGCGCTCTTTGTCTTCAAGTGCGGCTGGCCAAGGCTGCGTGAATCCTGCCCGCGTGTAAAATCCACACGCGCTCTTCGTCTTCAAGTGCGGCTGGCCAAGGCTGCGTGAATCCTGCCCTCAAGTGCGGCTGGCCAAGGCTGCGTGAATCCTGCCCGCGTGTAAAATCCACACGCGCTCTCTGTCTTCATACGCGGCTGGCCCGGACTGCGTAAATCCTGCCCGCGTGTAAATCCACACGCGCACGTTGTCTTCACACGCGGCTGGCCCAGACTGCGCGAATCCTGCCCGCGTGTAAAATCCACACACGCACGTTGTCTTCAAACGTTATTTTCTTCGCGGCTGTTTATAACCGCGTGTACTTCTAACTCCTGCATCTGTGGAATTAACAGAAGGATTGATCCCTATAGTGGGAAGGAAGCCTTTCAAGGATTATTGGAAGGTGACATTGAACTGAACTTTGGACGCTATCCTGTGGTGGATTCAACCCGTATCTAGCGTGAGCCTCGTTCCGTTCGGGATAAGTCTCCCTTACTAATTTTCCCTTCCTTGTCGTTTGTTCTTCATTCAAATCCATCGAGACTTCTGGATTATTCTACCCAAATCTAAAGGTCAGTGTAAACATTCCTGTCATTATCTAATACATCATACTCAGGTTGGAGCAGTTATTCATGATACTTTAATTTGTCCTAGGCTGGATTTCTATACCTTACCCACGCCCTTTCCAGTGATCCATCGCTCTGCCTGTTTTATCAGCCAGAGGGTTGTATCATTTGGAAGGTCTTTTTATTGACTTCACGACTATCAAATCGTGTGAACAGGGATCCGGAAGACCCTACCTCCTGTATCCTTTTGAGTATTGTATCCTTTTCAGTTAATACTTTGGTACATTCTGACAAAGGGGAGAGTGAAAGATGAACTGTACATTTTGATTCAAAGTCATCCTGCAGTGGTCTGAAAAGTAAGCCACGCACATTTGAAAGTCTTTGCCATCCGAAAGTGGTCCGAGCCTGACAGAGGGAGACCCGAAGTGAAATAAGCTTGGCGAATGGAGCCCCCCCCCCTGGCAAGTTTGTGTTAACTTTATCATGAGAGGTCTGAGCCCAACCGAGGGGGACCTCCGAGAACTGTCTGGGGAAAGATCTGAGTCCGACAGAGGGGGACCTTTGAACTTTTTAGTTGAAACATTATTTTGAAGTTGGGAAAATAGACTTAAAAGTGGAAGGCCAGACTGACCTCGATCCACATTCTGGAACTGTTGTGTCTGTCATCCTGCCTACAGGGACAGCCTTACTCCGTGAGGTCTAACGTGGGGAGGAGAGCTAGTTCAATCACCTTTTATTCATTTGAACACGGACTTGTCCTTTTGCATACATTTCTCCTTTTTACACTTTTTTTTGTGCAAGAAATATGGCAGGCATTAGGTTTTATCAGCAATTTGATTTGACAGACTCCACTAGGACTGCGTTATTTATTATTTGATGGTTGAGACTACTCCCATCTTAGTTATAGGGCAAAATAGGGGTTTCTCCAACCCCAACAATTTCAATAAAGGTGTTACAAATTGTACCCATTGTGTCAGTGCCATACTTGTGATACCATGCCTCCCCTACACCATGCCTTACTTTAACAAATGGGGTTGTTGCTTCTGTGCAATGTGACTGTGGTTCTGGGCTCTAGAGAACAACACATCTCTGATAGTGGCCCATCGCGCCTGGACAGAGAACACCTATTGCACGTCAAGAACTTCACATGGCCCAACTGCTACAGGAGGTTAAGCCATGTTGCAAAAAGGGGCAATTGAACTGGTCCCTAACAGCCACCGGGTCTACTGAGTGTACTCCAGATACTTTGTGGTAAGGAAGAAGTCAGGAGGGTGGCGACCGATCCTAGACATAAGACACCTAAACAAGTATCTAAATTCCCAAAGGTTCAGGAAGGTCACGTTGCAGCATGTGGTCGACAAGCTGGAAGAAGGGGATTTTCTGGCAACTCTCAACCTGGAGGATGCATGCTTCCACATCCCCATTCATCGCAAACCCTGGATGTTCTTGCGTTTTGTCGTCCAGGGGCAGCACTACCAATTCTTGGCCCTGCCCTTCGGCCTGAAATCGGCTCTGAGAGTATTCACAAAATGTTTGGCCCAGGTAGCAGTGCACATACGCCGCAAGGGAATGCAGGTCTACCCTTATCTGGACTGGCTGGCTCATTCTGTCCCGCTCTCACACACTGGCAAGCCAGCACACGGTGGAGACCATACACCTTCTGACGCTTGGATTCTCCATCAATTATGAAAAGTCATGTGTGGTGCCATTGCAGAACACTCTTTTCCTTGGTGCCTGGCTCAAAACGACCTCATGTCTAGCGACCCTCTTGGAGGAGAGGTTGAAGGCCATCGTAGGGAAGGTTCAGCCGCTGTCAGCAGCGTCCATCGCAACAGTCCAGTCAATCAAATCCCTGTTGGGCATGATGTTCTCCTGCATCCATCTGGTTCCCTTTTTCAGGCTCCAGATGCAGCCCCTCCAGGAATTCCTAAACACCAGGTGGTAGCAGGTCACAAGCACATGGACAGACAAAATCGCCCTCAATCTGGCGTTCTGTCAAGCTCTTCATTGGTGGTTGGTTCGTCCACATCTGACTCAAGGAGCTCCTTTTCAGATCCCTCCGTACCAGACGGCGATGCCTCTCTGGAGGGTTGGGGGGGGGGGCTCACACTAGACAATCTCAAGCCAGTGCCCTCTGGCTCCAGGAGGACAAGGACTTGCTGCTCATAAACATCTTGGAGTTCTGGACAGTCTTCTGGGCCCTCAAGTCGTTCCAACCTCAGCTGCAGGGGAAGGTGGTGCGGATCTTCACGGACAACCCCACCATCATGTTTTACATCCGGAAACAGGGTGCAACAGGTTCCCCCTCTCTCTCCCTGGAAGACCGGTCCCTGTGGCGCTGGGCCCTTTTTCAAGGCATGTTCCTCGTCCCCTTTCACCTAGAAGACGTCAAGAATACCATTGCAGACTCGCTCAGCAGGGAGCTGCGGTCCTATCATGATTGAGATCTTCAACAAGCGCAAGTGTCTTATCTTTTCAGAGAGTGGGGTCTTCCCCAGATCAACCTCTTCATGACAGCTGCCAAATCTAAGTGCCGGAAGTTTGCCAGCAGATATCCTCAGCCAAGGAGTCTAGGGGATGCCTTCTCATTCCCCTGGGAGAGGCACTTCCTGTATGCCTTCCCTCAGATTCTTCTCCTGTTACGTGTGATCAACACACTCCGACATTGCCATTGCAGGATGATCCTCATAGAGCCAGCATGGATGAGGCAGATCTGGTATTCGGACCTTCTGTCAGTGGTTCCGGCCATCCAGCTGCTTCCACTTCCCGACCTTGTCTCCAGAGTAAACAGAACAGTCCTATACCACGATCCAGCGTCACTGAGCCTCACGGCTCCTGCAGCCCTAGAATTTGGGCACTATTCCTTGCCGCTGGAATGCAAGAATATCCTGGCCAAGGCCAGAGCTCCCTCTACGTTGTCCTGTTACAAGCACAAATGCAAGTGCTTCGCAGTGTGGTGCAGGGCGCAGAAGATCAATTGCTGTGGATAACTGCTCCGCCGCTCCTCCCATATCTGCTCTCGCTGGCTTAGCCGGCCTGGCTCACACCTCCATCAAGGTTCACCTGGCTGTCATATTCCAGTACACACAGGCACCAGGCAAACTCTCCCTGTGGTCGCACAGGCTAGTCAGGGCTTTTCTGCCAGTGAAGGCTCCTGCCCTGGCTTGGGAACTGAACATAGTCCTGTCTAAGCTCATGGGCCCTCCATTTGAGCTGATGCATCAGGCCCCTTTGAAGTTTCTATTGTGGGAGACTGATTTCCCAGTAGCAATCACCTCAGCCAGGCAGATCGGGGAGATTCAGGTGCTCTACTGAAAGCAGTCATATTTGTCCTTCTACATTAGCAAGGTGGTGCTGCGGGTTCATCCCATCTTCGTACCGGAGGTTCCATCGGAACTTAATCTCAACAAGCTTTTGGTGCTGCCAGTGTTCTTCACAAACCCTTCTATGCCAGCAGAAAGGGCGCGGCATTCGCTGGACTTTTCTTGTGCCCTCAAGTTCTACGTGGCACGCACTAAAGACATTTGGAAAACGTTGCAGCCGTTTGTCAATTTTGGACCAGTGGGGCATGGGAAGGACCTGTCTAGGACTTTCATATCCAGGTAGCTTTCTGGCAGTATCATGCATTGTCATCATCTGGCCAGCAGGCCACACCCAGGCCGGCCGACAACTCATTCCATCAGAGCCATTGCAGCAACTACAGTGTTTCTCTCTGATGTTCCCCTGCTCAACATCTTCAGGGATGCTACATGGAGGAATATGCACACCTTCACAAAATACAGGGATTACAGGGAGGAGTCCTAGGTCGGCCAAGCAGTGCTACGCAACCTGTTTGAGTTGAGCCTGTTCCTGGGTAAGTGTAGTGCTTCTGTGAGCCTTGCCACCTCCTGTGGTCGTTTATATGTACTGCTGTATAATCGTATTCATGAGCATGTTAATCCATGCAAGACCCCATGCTGGAGAAGGAACAAGTTACTTTCCTGTAACTCCTGTTCTCCAGCATGGGTCTTGCATGGATTCACATGCAAATCCTCCCTCCTTCCCCTCTCTGGCTCTTCTTGGTTCATACTGCCACTTCACGTGCGCTACTAAATCTGAAGATGGCCAACTGGGGTGGCACTTATGAAGACGAGTGTCATTGGCTGGGCGCAGTATGACCCAAAGGACACTGATAGGTTATAGAATAGATGAGCAGTATTAAGTTTAAAGCTAAGCTGCTTTCTTTTTACAAAGGATTCCCAGCATGACGACTAGGAATATTAATTGGCATGTGAATCCATGTAAGACCCATGCTGGACAACAAGAGTTAGAGGTAAGTAACTTGTTACTTCTAAACTCTCCAGCCGGGACAGGGTATCTAGATCTATTGCACATGCCCATCTGGCCTAAGTGGTGGGTCATGGTGAGGATGGACCTTCTCTCCCACTTTGTATCTCACACACAGTGAGAGGCTGTGATACAAGGAGTGAGATTTGCCGGATGGTGTCCTAGATGTACTCCTTTCAGCTGATGGCTGGCCACCATGTCAAGTGGAGGAAATTCTCAGCTTGTTATCTGTTAGAGATTTTGTTTTTCAACTTTCCCTGCATAGTTTTCGATGGAACCCTATTAGTTTTGCTTCATTTCTCATCCTGACAACTTTTAGAAGGGTAATAAAGCCTTCAGCTTATGTTATGGGGAAACGGACTAGTCCTTCAGACCACCGGTACTGGGAACGCGTGTTTCCCTTTTGAATTCTTGTATTTTGACATTGCACACAGCCACCTTACTGTCCAGTGGGGAAACTTTTTTTACACAAGGGATTTTTGTTACTTTTACGGGTGCCTAAAGACAAGCTGGTGGCTGCAGTTACACTTTTACCATTGCTGCTTTGTTTTTCTTATGCACATTCACGTTTAATGCGTATGGCTACTAAACGTAGCTAGTGCCCTAAATGGCCAGGCCATGGGATTTTCACTTGTTGTGTAGCCATATTGCAATTTGGCCTTTTTCCTGCCAGCCCAGGTAAGGAAATCCCTTCTAAGGTCATGCGCTTGCCCAGGAAAGCTCCTGCTTTTGCGTGTCTGTGTGTGTCTGTTTTAAGGAAGGCATGGTATCAAACAGTAAGACAGACACAAGTGATCAAAGTTCAAGGGTGTTTATTGAACTTCAGTTGGGTTTGAAAAACGCCTATCTAATCCTAAACCAAAAGATGGTAGCAAGCTGCAACCATCAAATAATAATAACGCAGTCCTAGTTGAGTCTGTCAAAATAAAAGGGCCTAAACTAATAAACCTATTGCCAATCCTTCCTTCTAAATACAAATAGTGTGGTAAACAATATTGTGCAAAAGAAAAGTGTTCACAAAATGATATGTCAGAATATTCGAGCTGTTGGTTTCCCTGCCCCACGTTTTCAGCACAGGGCAAGATTGCACATTTGAGTGTAGCACACTCTGGCTTCTCTAGCACAAGGATACAGTTTGAGACTTCAACATTAGGGCCTTCTGTGCCAAAGGCATTCAAAGTGTTTTTTTTTCAGCGGGCCTGATGCAACATGAGAAAACATTAAAGTTCCTTTATTCTCAGGATTTTCATTTCTACAACTTCTCTGGTGATTTACTGTTCACCCCGGGTCCCCCTCTGCCAGGCTCGGACCCACTTTAACAGAAAACCTTCAATTGGTCTCCCTCTGCCATGTCCGAACCAAATTCATGTACTTTTCCAAACTTTCTCTATTTCATCAAAATTGGAGACATTTGATTGTGCTCAGGATTTAGCGTGACCCGTCGCAGGATCACTTCGATTCGCATTAATTGGTTCTCTTTCAATTGGTCTCCTACGCAGGCTTTGGACCATATTTATCTACTGTTGTCACTTCTCAGCTGGATACCTTACAGAGACCTTCGATTGAGCACCCATGCGGTGCCAGACAACTCTGTCAAAGGTATTGTAGCTTGCTAAAGTTCAATCACTCATCAGCAGTTCAACGTCACTTGTGTTGCTTATGACGTGTTTTCACAATGTTCGTTCCAGCGCTCACCATACAATGTTGCTGCTTGTAACCTTGGCTTCAAAACAGGCTGGTCTTGTGTCGGTCTCCCCAACTCACCGACTGTGTTGATTTTACTGAAGCAGCTTTGTTCTTGGAGCCAAGGACGGTACCACGGTGGCTGGTGATTCTCCTTGCCTTGATTGATGCTGGAGGGCCCGGGTATCTCCAACACACAATGCAGGATTCTTCAGTCTGGTTTCCTGGTCTTATACTTTTTATTCTCTACGTCTCGGGAAAGTAACGGTTCCTTGTCGAAAAAGTTCAAGGGAATTTCCCTCCTAGCGATCCCCTTTGGTTTAGCCATCTTTCCTCTCTTGCTCAGCTGCCGTCTCGAAACGGCTGTTTACTCCTGTGCATTGCCTTGCCCAGAGTGTGCTCTCATGCTCCACCTTTTATCCGTGTGGGGAAGTGTAATGGAAGTCAGGTGTGTGTGATGGTCAGTAATTGCCTGACCATTGTATTGGGACATGTCAGGTATACGGCTCGGGTGTTAGTCTGTTTTCTCTCATAGCGGGCTGTCCGTAAGAAAGTGTTTGTGTTGTAAAGGGGGTGGGGGGGGGTAGAGTTCCTAAATAACCTAAGGGTAGGTAAAGATGTTACAAGGAAGTTGCTACAAGGAAGGGGATACCACGTCATACCATCTGGTGTACCACTCCCCGAAGACCCCTCACCCAGGTGATCCTCCCGCACTGGTCCACCCCCAGGAACTGGATCCAAATGCGATGGCCGTGTCCTGGCCACCTGGATGGCAGATCCCTGTGGACTAGTGGGTGAGACACCTTATGGTTTCTCACAGTGTGTGTGTCGGGGTGTGTGTGTCTCGAGGGGGTGTGTGTGTGTGTCGAGGGGGTGTGTGTGTGTCGAGGGGGTGTGTGTGTGTCGAGGGGGTGTGTGTGTGTGTGTCGAGGGGGTGTGTGTGTGTGTCAGGGGCTGTGTGTGTGTGTGTGTGTCAGGGGCTGTGTGTGTTTGTCGGGGTGTGTGTCTAGGTATGTGTGTGGGTCGCCCAGGAAGGAGACTGGGGCTGGCTAATCCCAGTCCGCTTCCCTGGTGACAAAGTCTGCTACTCGGCCGGCAGATGTGAAACCAGAAGTTGTCTCTAATTAGACAAGTACTGGTGATTTGAATGGTGCAGATCATTACCATTTGTGGACTTGCTTTCAGCTCCAGCTTTGGGTAAGAGGATGACTCCTGCAGCAATTTTTCATTTCTATGTTGGAGCCGAGAATCCTTCAAAAAAGAGCATTCCATTGAGCACCCGTGGACAATTTTTGCAGTGAACCAGCATTGGCCAAGTGAAGCCCAGCTCCTCTGCCTGATCTATGAAGAGCCTCGTCAGTACTTCAGACCTTGGAATAGTGGGACCAACTAGTCTCGACATATTTTTGAGGATCTAACCCCTTTCGAAGTGTCCCTGGACTGCCTTGTGGACTGACCAGCTTCCTTGTGAGCTACCTCACCAGAATCGTCAACGTTCAAAGTTCGAGCCCTGAACTTTGGTGGTCACCAGCGTGTGCCACAAGTCACCTCCTTCTGAATTATCAGCTTCCTAGCATCAAGAGAACCTGTCCTGGTGCTGCTTCTTTGACTGTGACTGGAGGACGCTTGTTGTCACCTGCAAAGAGTGACCGTCGCTGGAACTCGCCTTCCTTCATCCCGTGAAGTGTCGTGAAGAGGTCTGTGTTGTCGAAGTCTGCATTTCTTCATCAACTGGGCTTGCATCTGGCAGTTGCACCCAACTGGAAGAAGCCTCGAACCTGCAACCCCTGAGCACCTCTCACCCAAACAAAGAATGGAAGACCATGTTTCCAGCGATCCCCAGACTACCCATTGTGATCGCTGGGAAAATCTAAGTCCGGTGGGCTAAGTAAACATAACTGTGTCTGTTCCCCACCCCTGTCTTTCGTTGGATAACTTGAGTGCATGGCCCTTTGTCTCCTATCCCCCTCTTACTTACCTTTGGTTGTCAAACCTGGGTCAAGTAACCTGCCCCTGGGTTAGCCTTGGGGTCTGGAAGCGAGAGCATATATTGCCTGTCCTATGGTAAATTGTTGCTGAACCTAAATAGTTTGAACCAATTCTGAATCGCCTCCACCGGTCTATTGCATCCCTTTAGTGAACCCAAACCTGCCGGAAACCCTGTGTTGGAAGCTGTGACTTTTGAGCACTAGGTGTTAGGGAGAATTCTCATTCATGGCTAATTTCCCTCACCTAGTGAGTCCCCCAGCAGCTTTGCTGGACTTCTGGAGTTTGTTTCCACTTGGTAAGAATCAGAGCTTTTCCCCCAATCTTACCTGTGTTTTGCTGTGTGTTTGTACCTGTTTTTTGTGGTTGTGAACTCTGGAGTGCACCACTTCAGTAGCCCCCTTCTTTTTGTGTGTCACACAGCACCTTCAGTGCCATGGCACAGGGTTGTCTCTGAGACTTCCCTCGACTCCATTTCTGAGGCGACTACCGTCTCCCAGAAAATAGGTAAAGTTACCATTAACTTTACTTAGTCAATCTACCACAGATCCAGTACACCCCATCTTCCATGGAGTACTGGAAAGGGTTAATTCGTATCCCTTTGTATCTGTACCTCCTAGAGCATTGTTTCGCTCTTTTAACATTTAGGCTTGGCTGGTGGCAGTGGTATCTACCCTAACTTTTCTACCGCGATTATATTAGATAAACGTGGTACTGTTCTTGGCTATTATATTAGCCTCGAACATAAACCCGCTTGACCAAATCGTCTTTCTTTTGGCTCCGGTTGGGTTTATTCGCCATTTCTTTTTGTTAAAGTCCTTCTTGTCTTTTACTTTGCGCTGCAAACTAGGTTTGCCTTTTTTGTTCACTATCTTTTGGCGGGCTTCTGCTCAGAAGCCCTCCTAAGGCGCCTGGTGTCTAGGTGGGCTGAATGTGAGGGAGGGGTGTAGTCACCCCCTGCACAGGGTATCCTAGGAAACCCAAGTCGCATTTTGTCATAATTGGCCATGGTAGTTGTCCGGGTTGGACAACCCCCCTGCTGGGTGATTTACAGCCAGGCTGCATGAATGGGGGTTTCGAGGGTATTGGGTCCTCTGACGTATTGCATATCTGACAGTAATCACCACAGCTGTGATGCTTCAGAAAATCGTTCTGTGTCCTGCGTCAATGACGTCGATACGCTGTCCTCGAGGGCCTCAGTCGAGCCGACGTCACCGGATGTTATAAGTAGGACGCACGATGCCCGTAGCCTCAGTTCCGTTTTTTTCTGCGAACGTGTTCGCTTCGGAGATCTCGGCGCGCCTCGACTTTTTGGAGTTTGTTCTTTCGGTTCATCGAACCTGTTTGTTTGTGAAATATTATCGGGATGTCTTCCTCTTCTTCCACCCCGCGTCCGGGCTTCAAGAAGTGTGGGGACTGTGGGTCCAAGATGTCAACGACTGACTCGCACAACGCCTGCCTCTGGTGCCTCGGGGAGGCCCACGACACGGATGATTGTGTCGACTGCCAGTCGTTAACGTCCAAGGCCTTGCGGAAGCGTAAGAAGCTGTCGGTCGGTAAGGTGTCCAAGCCCCGGAAGTCGAGGTCCACTGGGCTTTCGACGGATGATTCGAGGGGCGACTCTCCGCAGTCATCGTACGTCTATGGGGTCTCGGTCCCGGAGTGGGTTCTGACACTCCTCTGCCTCTTCGAGGCACTCACGGAAGCGCCGTCATTGGTCACCTTCCCCGTCCTTGTCCGAGGACTCCGCCCGTCGGCGGGTCGCTTATCCCACCAAGCATTCGTCTCCGGAGGAATGGGCTTCCTTCGGTAATAAAATGTTGGCGATTCTTGAGTCGCAGGGCTCCGGTCCATCCGCGCCTCCGAGAGGGGTCGGACGTGACCATACTAGAGACACCGCTCGTACGCCTTCGGGCTAGGGTGGTCGGCACGATTCGGCAGAGAGGTCCCGCTCGGACAAGGGGAATCGTTCTAGTCATGCGCGTTCCAGGTCCCGGTCCTCGACGCCCTCGAGACCGCGTGAACCTGTGAAGTCTTCGAAGAAGACATCGACGCCTGCGGCGCCGAGGTCGTCGACGGACTCTCTCGAGGCCCCACCTCCGAGGAAGTCATTGACGCATAGGCTGTCGAGAGACACGCTCGGGGCTCCGAGGCCTGTGCCGAAGCCGCTGATGCTGTCTGCGCCACGCTTAACGTCGACGCTGTTAGGCAGAAACCTGTGCAGTTCCCTCTGGGACCACTGCAAAAGATTTAGGACTACAGGTGTTTGGCAGGAAACACACTTGGTAGCAGTCTGTACCACACAGATTCACTTGGTAGCTGTGGCTGAGCAGTCAGACTTCCCTCAAGAAGAATTAGGCAGTATACAGAGTATTCACAATAGGTCAAGAGAACACAGTAGAACAAGTAAACACTGACCAGGGCTTGGTGTAAAAGAGATATAATTATTTATTTAAAACCACATCTAGAAAAACACACAGGCACTAATAGTAAGCAATTCAAAAACACTGTCACTAAGAGATATACACTCCCTTAAAAGAATATTAGACAAGTCTTAAGTAAAGCTCCACTTATTTTCAGACATCGGTGAGCGCTTAACCTAGATGGCACTCTAATAGTTCGTTTTAAAAAGGGAGAGAATAGCAGAGAAAAAGTTGAAACAGATCCCAACACTTCTACCAGAACATGACAAGAGAGAAAGGCAAAGTAAAACCGTGAAGTTAGAGTTCAAGAGGCCGGACCCACTTTCAGAGAATCCAAACGAAATGTGTCCAAGGTCACACGGTTGCAGTGCACGAAAGTCTTGTAAAGGTTCAAACAAAGGAGTTGGACCAACGAAAGGGACCAGTTAGAGGGTCAAGGTGACCAGCCCAGTACAGAAGGTTAAGGGGTTATTATTACCTTGTAGCAATTTTTAGAAAGGGAGTCCTGGCGGACACGGTACCTTAAAGTGGCGAGAACACTCCAGCGGGGGCAGTTGTTCTTGGCAGCGGGTGCAAGTCGGTGCTTCGTCCGGGGGAAGAGGGGATCTCGTCGTGGAGGAAGACAGGAGTCGTTGCACTGCCAGGGAAGAAACCAGCCACAGAGTTTCTCAGGTACAAGGAGCGGTCCGGTGATTCGCGGTTCAGTGGTGAGTGGCTATCCGGCCGACAGGGTGCTTGGCACGGGCAGTTCGACCACAAACCGGGCTGGGGTGCAAAGAAGGAAAGGAAAACTGGTTGTGCCTACCAGTCAGGGGAAGAAGCCTCTCCAGCCGGGAGATCTTCTCTGTTGTCGGTGGTGAGTCGGTTCCGCAGGGCTCCACCGGTGGTGTCGTTGTGGTAGGTCGGCTCAGCTTCTCCCTCGTCGGATTCTCAGGTCCTGTGGCGACTTCTGAAGTTCCAGTCCCCAAAGCCCTGCTTTTATGCAGAAAACCCCCATTCACTCAGCCTAGCTGTCACTCAAACATGCTAAGTGGTGAGCCGGCCGGCTCACCACTTGGGCCAATCACAAAAGAGTGTGACTTGAGTTACCAAGGTAACTCAGTCCAGGGTGCCTAAACCCCCTTCCACGCCCCCTGTGGTACCCAGACAGAGTGGCACCACTTTTGGAGGCTTCTATGGAGAAGCCTGCCAAAAAGTGGAACAAAGGGCTCGACTTGGGTTGGAGTCACAGAAGAGAACACAAACGCCATTTTAGAATCGAGTCTTGGCAAAAAATACCAACCGGCGAATTAATATTAATTAAATAAACCGGCGGTATGTTCGAGGCTATGAGAATTAAATAATTAAAGTTGGTAGCCTCGAACAATGGGAAAAGCCCATAGGAAAATATTTGCGGTCGAATATAAAAAGTAGTATCCACTGCCACCAGCCAAAACTCGATCAGGGGGGACGGAGACGTGCCCCCTCGACTAACAGACCCCGGGGCAATCGAATTGCCCCGACCAGTACGTCCACAATATGATGGTTTGTACTGGTTTCTGTTAATAATTTGGGACTAGTAAAGCCAATGGTGACTTTACATGCCCTGGGAGACAGTAGTCAGTCCCAGGGTATGGAGTCTATGGTGGGGTGTCACTATGACACCCCTGTGTTACTGCACGGAGGGTGCTGTGTAACACACATAGGAAAAACACATGAGACCCTATGGAGTAAAGGACCCCATAAAACACATTACCAGTCAAAGGAATACCATAAATCATGTCTAAGAGTGGGAGAAAAAGAGTCTCACTCTTGGCAGGAGGAAAAAAAACAACTCCAGAAATCCAGCAAAGCTGCTGGGGGACTCACTAGGTTAGGAAATTCAGCCTAAAGAGAGAATTCTCCCTAACAGACGTTGATTCACTCGACGCCTTTCGAGTCTGTTTTATCGGAGGTTCCCCGTGGCTCGGTGGAACCCCCTAGAAAGGCTCTAGCCAAGGCAATAAATGTCTTTGTCCCCTATTTTGTGTGGCCACTTTCCACCATCTGGAATATATTTCTGAGGTGGATGAGGGTTCTGAAGATGGGTTGGTTCCTAATACGGTGCCAGACGAGATTATCTCTGGTCATAGCCAGATTGAAGACCTGCGTCATTCAAAGCACGACGCCAGTGGTCTGGACACCTCTCCGGAGTTGGAGTTCTGTAGGCCTGAGCCTGGCACCCATGCCGAGTCCTTGTACCGGCGCCTGATGTCGAGGGTCACCGAGTACTTAGGCTGGTCTGCTCCACCAGGGGATTTTCTGCAGGATGACCTGACGGATATCCTCGACCAAGGTCCACCAACTGACCCGGTACTGCCATTCCATATGGCTCTGCAAAGAAGGGTGGCGGTGGCTTGGACTGCTCCAGAGTGTCTCCCGACAGTGGGCAAGTCTTTGCCGCGAAAATACCGCCTAGCCAGTAGCAACCCCTGCTACTTGACCACGCACCCCACTCCGGAGAGTTTGGTGCTGCAGGTGGCTACGGCCCCTCAAAGCAGACGTATCCTACCATCCCTCCTGATAGGGACAACAAGCGCTTTGATGGTTGGGCGAAGAAAGTGTTTTCTTCAGGGGTTATGGCTCTTCAGGCAGCCAACTCCGTATGTGCCTTGTCACGTTTCACGCACACTGTTTCCTTAGCGGCTGAACATATTCCCGAAGGGGACGAACGGGATGGTTTTCTTGCTATGATACAGGATGGCAAGGATGCCATGTGTGAGGCCGTTCAGTCGGGTCTGGACATGGCAGATTGCGTCAGCCGGTCCATGGCGGCGAGCACCATAATACGCAGGTTTGCGTGGTTGCGGAAGTCGGGGTTTGCTCCTGATGTGCAAGCCCGGCTCCTCAACATGCCCTTTGATGGTGTATGTCTTTTTGGCAGCAAGGCTGACGAGAGCCTTGAGAGGTTGCAGACCTCAAAAGCTGCAGCGAAGTTGTTGAACGCTGCAGTTCGCCTACCTCCGCCTTTTCGTCCTAAGGGACAGCAATGAAGGGGAGGTTCCTTTTGTTATTACTCATCCTCTAGTAAAGCGAGAGGAGCTGCGAGTCAAAGGGGCCATCGTAGGAGTGCCAGAGGTGGAAAACAAGGTGCTCGAGGTGCCAAGGCCGCTCGGGCTGTTGCCTCTTTGCCACCAGGCAACGCCGCAGCCGCTTCAGCTCAGTCATGAGGCCATGACCCATGGTTCGCCGGTTGGGGGAAGGCTGGCGCAGCATCTTGTAGAATGGCGTGCCATTATTTCAGATGTGTGGGTTCTGGAGATCATAGCCCACGGCTACTGTCTTCCCTTTCGGCAGAGGCCTCACAACAATCCACCAGGGAATCTCTATTTGAAGAGTCCGGATCCGCTCCTTGCGCAGGAAATTCAAGCCCTGCTGGAGAAAGGTGCCATAGAATTGGTGCCTGTAGCGGAGAGGAACAAGGGATGGTATTCCCCTTATTTTTTGATTTCGAAGAAAGACGGGGGATTGAGACCCATCATGGACTTGCGCGGTTTGAACAAACTCCTCAGGAAGGACAAGTTCAAGATGGTTACTCTCTCTCAAGTCCTCCAGGCCCTTCAACGTCAGGACTGGTTGGTGTCTCTCGACCTCAAGGATGCTTACTTTCATGTGCCGATCCATCCCAAGCACAAGAAGTACCTGAGGTTTGCTGTTGGCAACTCGCACTTTCAGTTTCAGGTCCTGCCGTTCGGATTGACCTCAACCCTGAGGGTTTTCATCAAGCTCATGGTGGTGGTGGTGGTGGTGGCAGCGTATCTCAGGAAAGGGGGTTGATTTACGTCTTCCCCTACCTGCAAGATTGGTTGATCAGTGCGCGCTCTCCTGAGCAAGTCCTGGATCATCTGTCCGTCACCTGCCACTCCTTTCACAATCTGGGCTTCTCCCTCAACTTCAAGAAGTCCTACTTGACGCCAACTCAGCAGCTCCTGTACATTGGAGCAGTGCTCGACACGTCCCTGGGGCAGTGTTTTCCTCCCCAGGTGAGGGCTCATCACATTCAGCAGATGGTGCACAAGTTTCAACATGCCCAGAGTCTCCCAGCGTTCGAGTTCTTGAGGTTGCTCGGCCTCATGGCATCCTGCATTCTTCTGGTGCCAGAGGCTCGACTGCGGATGAGATCTTTGCAGTGGGCACTCAAGATGCAGTGGTCGCAATCCTCCGGCAGGATGTCGGACCCCTTTCAGGTGCCGCCCTCGGTCGCCCAGGACCTTCTGTGGTGGGCCATCGAAGGCAATCTGATGAAGGGGGTTCCATTTTGGCTTCCCTGGCCGGAGTTGACGATTGTGACGGACGCATCCCTCACTGGATGGGGAGCTATTGCCAACGAGTTGACAGTCAGTGGTCATTGGTCTCTGTCGGAGTCCAGACTCCATATCAATCTGTTGGAGCTGAGGGCCGTCAGGCTTGCCCTGAAGGCTTTTCTGCCGACTGTGCGAGGAAAGACTGTCCTGATTCTGACGGACAACACAGTAGCCATGCACTACCTCAAAAAAAAGGGGGGGCAGGGTCACTTCCTCGGTGCAGGGAGGCGATTCAGTTCCGTTTCTGGGCCATCCGGCAGGAAGTTTCGATCTCGGCAGTCCATCTGGCCGGAGACAAAAACGAGATGGCGGACGCTCTGAGCAGGCAGAGCGCAATCTCTCATGAGTGGGAGCTGGCTCAGGAGATTCTCCTGGAGATCTTTGCCCTTTGGGGGACCCCTCAAGTGGATCTCTTTGCCTCCAGTGTCAACCGGAAGTGTAAAAGGTTCTGCTTGCGGGAATTTCCTCCAAGAGGAGCCTTAGGAGACGCATTCATGGTGGAGTGGTCCTTCCCACTGCTGTACGCGTTTCCTCCAGTCCCTGTCATCCCGCAAGTGCTGCGGAGGCTACGCAGGTTCGGTTCCCGGATGTTAGGCAGAAACCTGTGCAGTTCCCTTAGGGACCACTGCAAAAAGTTTAAGACCACAGGAGCAAGCAGTAAACCCAATTGGTAGCAGTCTGCACCACCCAGATTTACCTATACACAATAGGGCTAAAAATACAGTAGCACAATCACACACTGACCAGAGCTTTGGTATAACAGTATATAATTATTTATTTAAAAACACACTTATAAAAATGCACTAGCACTAATATGTCAAGCAAGTTCAAACAGTCACTATAAATATATACACCTCCCTAGTTAATTATTCGACAAGTCTAGGTTAAGACACCACTTATTTAGCAAAACGGAGGTGAGTGCGTAACTGTAGATGGCACTCCAATAATTCGTTTAAAAAGGGAGAGAAAAGGCGGAGTAGGAAAATAACACAGTACCAACACTTTTAAGAAACCACCGCAAGTCAAGAAAGGCAGGGTCTACTGTAGAGCAAAAAGTTCATAGGCCAGGCCCACTCTTGGGGAGAGCAAGGCGGTATGTGGCCAAGATCACACAGTGGAAATGCACTCAAAGTCTTTGCAGAAAAGTCAAGAGGTTGGATCAGTTCAGAAAGGCAAAGTTAGCAGGTCTGAGGTCAATCCAGTTAGAAAGTAAAGGCTTTACGGGACACCTTGGACAATCTGTTGCAAGGGAGACCAGG
Source organism: Ambystoma mexicanum (assembly GCF_040938575.1). Lineage (NCBI taxonomy): Eukaryota > Metazoa > Chordata > Amphibia > Caudata > Ambystomatidae > Ambystoma > Ambystoma mexicanum. The sequence goes on along the minus strand of NC_090931.1, from coordinate 899,578,943 downwards.
CGGGACACAGTACCTGAAATGGTGAGAAAGCTCCAGCGGTGGCAGTTGTTCCTGGCAGCGCGTGCAAGTCATGGCTTCGACCAGAGGAAGAGATGATCTCGACGAGGAAGAAAGCTGGAGGTCGTTGCACTGCCAGGGAAGAAACCAGCAGCGGAGTTCCTGATTAAAAGGTACCACCCTTTTATTCGCGGTAGTGGTGAAGCGTGGCTATCCGGCCGCCGGGGTGCTTGGCACGGGCGATTCGACCACGAGACGTCTAGGAAGGCGAAAAAGGCAAACTGGTTGGTCCCACCAGCTCAAAGGGAAGAAGACTCTCCTGGAAGAAGATCTCCTCTGTCGTTGGGGAAGTGGTGAGTTCGTACAGCAGGGCTCCACCGGTGGTGTCGTCGTAGATGGCTCAGCTTCTCCCCGCTTCGGATTCTTTAGGTCCTGTGGCGACTTCTGAAGTTCCAGACCCCAAAGCCCTGCTTTTATGCATCAAAACCCCCATTCAACAGCCTAGCTGTCACTCAAACATGCTAAGTGGTGAGCCGGCTGGCTCACCACTGGGCCAATCACACAAGAGTGCGACTTGACTTGCCAAGGCAACTCAGTCCAGGGTGCCTAATCCCCCTCCCACACATCCTGTAGACCCCAGACAGAGTGGCACCATTTGGAGGGCTTCTGTGGAGAAGCCCGCCAAAAAGTGGAACAAAGGGCTCGACTTGGGTGAGTTTCAGAGGCGAACACAAACTCCGTTTTAAAACCGAGTCCTGGCAAAAAGACCAAAATGAACGGGAAATCCCATAGGAAATATTCTGGTGGAATATTTCACGTGGTATCCACTGCCACCAGCCAGAAACTCGACAAGGGGGGGACTGGACAGTGCCCCCTTGGAAAACAGACCCAGGGGCAATCAAATTACCCCTACCAGTACTTCCACAATATGATGGTTTGTACTGGTTCTGTTCACAATTTGAGACTAGTAAAGCCAATGGTGACTTTGCATGCCCTGGGAGACAGTAGTCAGTCCCAGGGTGTGGAGCATGTTTGGGGGTCACTATGCCAACCCTTGTGTTACTGCACTGAGGGTGCTGTGTAAAACACACATCAAAAACACATGAAGCCCTATGGAGTAAAAGACCCCATAGCCCATAAAACACATTTACAGTCAAAGGACATGCTCAAATCATGCCTAAGAGTGGGAGAAAAAGAGTCTCGCTCTTAGCAGAAGAAAAAAATAAACCCCAAAAATCCAGCGAAGCTGCTGGGGGACTCACTAGGTTTGGGAAATTAGCCTTAACAGAGAATTCTCCCTAACACCGGATGATCCTCATTGCTCCGGCATGGGCCCGGAGGACGTGGTGCCCGGAACTTCTCGACTTGTCCATCTGCCCTCCATGTCGTCTTCCCTACCGAGACGATCTGCTCTCACAGGAAGGGGGGTCAGGTTCTCCATCCAGAGGTCAGATCCCTCAACCTTCACACTTGGCTTCTGAAAGGGTGCGGTATAAGGATTGAGACCTCCCTGAAGATGAGATGGAGGCGTTGCTTTCGGCCAGACGGCCTGCAACAAAGTCCCTGTACCATTGCCGTTGGTGAAAATTCTGCGACTGGTGCAGGGTTAAGAATGTGGATCCTTTTTCATTTGACATTCCTGTAGTTCTGTCTTTTTTGCTTTCTTTGGCCCACAGGGGCCTGCAAGTGGGTACCGTTGAAGGTTACCTTGCGGTGCTGTCCATATTTAAGCGCTCGTCTGAAGAGTGTTCCTATTTTAAGATTCCTTTAATTTCTCAGTTTCTGAAAGGGCTCACTAATGTGTTCCCTCCGTCACCTTTCCAGGCTCCCAGTTGGGATTTTAACCTTGTTTTCATGTTTCTGATGGGTACTCCATTTGAGCCTTTGCGTTCTTGCCCTTTGAGAATGTTAACTCTTAAAACTGTATTTTTAGTTGCGGTCACTTCTGCTTGCAGAGTGAGTGAGTTACAGGCACTTTCAGTTAAGCCACCCTTCACTGTGTTTCATAAGGACAGGGTTGTCCTTAGAGTTCGTCCTTCCTTTCTTCTGAAGGTGGTGTCGGAATTTCAATAGGGCCAGAAGGTCATTCTTCCGGCATTTTATCCTCCTCGGCATCCGAGGAGAGGCTCCATAGGTTAGACCCTAGGAGAGCTTTAAGTTTCTACATTTCACGCATGTCCCGGGTCAGAGTGGATGATCAGCTCTTTATTGGTTACGCTGGAAGCCATTTGGGACAAGCTGTCACTAAGCAGACTTTGTCTAGATGGATTATCTTGTCAATTTCTGAATGTTACCGCTTGGCGGATAAGGACCCCCCGGTAGGCTTACGAGCCCATTCTACTAGGCGTATGGCTGCCTCTACTGCCTTGCAGAGGGGTGTCCCTATACGTAACATCTGTGATGCAGCCACCTGGGCTTCGGTCCATATTTTTGTACGTCACTACTCCCTTGATTCTATCAATGGGCAAGATCTGGCCTTTGGCAAGGCGGTCCTTTACTCTGCAATTTGATTGGACATTCTAAATTTGTATTTTCTAAATTCTTTTCCCACCTCCTTAGGTTGGTACTGCTTTGGGAGTCTGTCATAGATATAGAATACGTTGGAGGACCCAATCCCCTCGAAGAGCAAGTTACTCTCTTACCTGGTAACGTTCTTTCGATGGGATGGTCCGACGACGTATTCCATATGGCTCCGTCCCTGCCTTCCCCGCTACAGAATTTCTTATGCGATTGCAGGTTAAGTTTCCGCAAGGCTTTCTGTGGTCATACTGGAAGAAGATTGGTGCCACACGTTCTGGGAAAAAACTACAACTGAGGCTACGGGCGTTGTGCGTCCTACTTATAACATCCAGTGACGTCGGCTCAACGGAGGCCCTTGAGGACAGCGTATCGACGCAGTACGCGGACGCCAAAAGATTTTCCGAAGCAGCACAGCTGTGGTGATTACTGTCATAGATATGGAATACGTCGTCGGACGATCCCATCGAAAGAACATAACCAGGTAAGAGAGTAACTTGTTCTTTTGGCATAAAAGGCAGGTCTCTTGGGCTAGAAGTCAGAGTCGCCACTGGAACTACAAGGAACCGAAGAGAAGCGAGAGAACGACGGCTGCTGCAACTACCCCGTCCTGGTGAAGCCCCCCTGCAGTCCCGAGCTATCTTCCCTTCAACGACTTGGTCGAAATCTCTGCACGCTGCTGTAGTGGCCCGGATAGCCATCTGAAGAGCCTCTCCTGTTTTTAAGGGGCACACCTTTTATTCTTCGTCGCTGCTGCCAGCTTCATCCCTGTGTGGTGCAGACCCCCTTCAGACGTCCTCCTTCACAACGAAGCTCCAGGAATCGTGGGTCTGCGGGAAACCACCAGGAACAACTGCCAGGGCACCAGCTGTACTATTGGAACAAGGTACTGTGTTCTACTTTAGGAAACTGGGTGTACCCCTTTTCTTCGTTTCCAAGGCTTGCCCTTGTCTTCCCTCCTTTTTATAACTTTTGCTTCCGAACATTGACAATATCGAAGTACTTTTTGGCTACGTTGAATCGTGAACTGTCTGACTGTGTGATCTTCGGCAACAGGCCCCGGTGTCTTCCGACCCTGGCTCCGGCCCTTTGACTTTTGAACTCCTGTCTCTGAGTGTTTCTTGATTCTGCCTGCCTAACCAAAATATTGCCTGTGATTTTTGCCTCCAACTCCCTCTGAGTATCTCAGGTGCTAAGTGTGTTTTGCCCCGGTAGCATTTCATGTCACGGATACGTGTTTATTTAGTAGACCGAACTGTCAAAAAGTGATCGCAATCGTATTCGCGGTAACGTGTTTTGTCCGTAACACCAGTTCATTCAAACACAGGGTACTTACCTTGAGACTTACTGTACAAAGTGAATTTGTTAGTTGTACTATATTTAACGTGTGGTTTTTAATTAAGTTTATTAGAAGTGTTGTGTTTATAACAAATGGTTTAAAAATAAATGTACTTCTATTTTTCTACCTGAAACCTTTAGTCAGTGTTTGCTTGAGTCACAGTAATTGTGGTCCATTTGTGTAATCTCTGCTGCTGCTCATATACTCTTGAGATAAGCCTGGCTGCTCCGCCACTGCTACCACTCTGACATAGTAGTACAGGCTTGTACCAAAGGTAAAACTTGTATTGCCACCTATAGTCTTAATTGTGTGTAGTGGTCCCTAAGGGCACTGCACAGGGTTCTGCCTAACACTAGGCCCCATACAACTTAGGGTTGGACTTCTAAGTACAGGGAATTGAGCTTGCGATTGGTTCTCATCATTTTAACTAAAGCTGCATTACTTAACTGTTCTACCTTTTTAGTTATTTAAAGATGTACTGTGGGTTGGCCACCGGGGGGCGCGTTGATGCAGGGATCCTGAGCGCGATCCTTTCCCGATCTGGGCCCGCAAAGTGATCTGAGCCCCCACTTTTTGCTCCCCTCCACCCCGACCCGCAACCCAGGACCGATATGTGGTGAATGCCCACAGCACCCGAAGGCACGATAATGGACAAAATCGGCCCCAGAGAGAAGGAGATCAGATCTCCGACAGAAGCGCCCGAAAACAAAAGCAAAGACTCCTGCCCGAGAGAGGTGGGCAGAGGAAGCGCTCGGCCTTCCGGTGTCCTTTAAGAACGGCCTGTCAGCTTTTGGAGCTAAGAAGACTACCCGATGGAGTGAGAGGAGGTGAGTGCATACCCCCCTCCCCACGATTCATATAGAAGCCTGCCCCCGAGGAGGTGGATAGCATCCCCCGCCCGACCGCTAGGCCACTGGAGGTCAGTGAGATCAGTGGGCCCTGAGAAGCCAATCTGCTGAGGGAAGAAGGTATCATTGTGGTGGGGGGGACAGCCACTTGGTGGACACCTGCAGACACTGTGAGGATGCCCAACATAAACAGGGCGTCCTTATGGAGATTGCTGCCCCCCCTCCGATTACACGTAGTGACACAGAGAGGAGGAATAGGTGGGCACTGGATCAAAGCGAGACCTGGGGGGTACACACCCCGGAGCAGAAATCTGCGCTAGCCCAGGCGCATAGACATTTCTGGAGAGGACGAGCCCACTGAAAAACCCCCCGCCCTCCGTCCCCAAAGGAGCACAAGGAAACAGAGTCCACACTGAGGCCCTAGGACAAAGAGTCTCAACCGAGGATAATACAGAGGGCAGACCAAGGCCTAACTTGATTGCTATAGGGCACCTGGCAGGGAGGAGCATGGCCGGGGGTAACTACAGGGGAGCTGCGGTGGCAGTAGGAATAAGTCCGGGGGAAAGGGAAATGGTGAGAGCACCAGAAAGACCACGTGGCCCAAAACCCGAGCTGGGGAAGGATGCCGTTCTTAACAAGTCGAAGTAGATTCCACAAGGAATGTCCCGTCCCCCCAGAGAGGCACCAGAGCGGTGTTTGAAGGTGCTGGGTCCCCCAACCACCTGAAGAGGAAGAGGATTCGCTTGGACAATGGTGGGAGGTGAGGGCCCCCAACTCTGGGGTGTGTGCCCGCCTCCCTGTCCCTCGACAGGAGCAACAGACATTGGCTGAAAGATATTACCCAGAGGGAGACACAATGGGTGCACCAACTATTGTCTCCCATCAGGGGCTTATCTGGGGCACCCAAGTGGGGGCACACTCGAATAGCAGGAGGCGGCGCATGGATGAGAGAAAAGTTGGCCACCTTTGAATACACACCAGGGCGGAGCAGAGGAGGAGTTGCTGCGCAGATCCATATGTCTACCACCGTCGAGGAATACGTGGACACAAAAAAGGACGTCACAGTGCATATGGAAGAAATTAGAAGCATGAGGGCCGACATTGAGAGTAGAGGATTGACAAAATGGAGGAGAGTCTGGAGGAAGTCTAGCACAATCAATCCTCTCTCAACACCCTATTTAGCCAAATGGACATGCGTATGTCGAAATGGAGAGATGAGAGGAGGAGGTGAGAATGAAAATGGACGACCTTGAAAACCGCGAAAGACGGAACAATTTAAGGCTTTTTGGGATACCGGATAGAGACGGGGAGACGCAGGCGGATCTTAGGAGAACATTAAATGAAGTCGTGAAACTGGTTTTCGATGATGACCTCATAGATGAATCGAAAATCGAGAGAATTCACACTGCACGTGGGGCGGTGGGAGGCCCGAAATCGGTGTTCGCTCAGTTCCACAATTGCTTGGACAAACTAAAGATCCTTGAGAAAGCTAAAAAGAGAGGCCCGGTTATGTATGGCACATCCAGAGTGTCAATCTTCCAGGATCTATCCTCCCTGACCTTTGCCAAGTGAAGAATGTGCTCATCCCTGACTAAATGGCTTAATGAGAAAGGGATGAGGTACAGGTGGGGGGAAGTCGACGGATAATACAAGCTGATGACCAAAGAGGACATTAGAAGAGTCACGGGGGAGCTGGTGGAGGAAGCTGGTACCTCACAGAACCTGAGAGAAAAGGTGGATGGAGATGGGCAGTGGTTTGTCAAGGGACCCAAAAGAAGACAGAGGACTGGATCAAGAACATTTAGGAAGCTGAACACCTTTCCAGCGGCAGACACCTGACACACAGCTGGAGTACAGCTTCAGAGAGGACACTTGCTCTGGGAGGGGGGGTCCTTCCTCAATGTAATGTGGGACCATCCAGATCCCTAATGGTTGTTCTACAGCGCTATGCTGGAAAGGGGCAGTTCTGGAGGTGTTGCGGATGGCTGAAGTTTTGGAAGTTGAAGTTATGGTTTTTAATGTGGGCGTGGGGGTATGGGGGAACACAGGGGCTCGAGTCCTACTGGTGGTCCGGTCTCAACCTAGTGATGTTAACTGGGGGAGTCAGGCGCCTTTTGGGGTTTTGGGGATGGATCAAAGTTGGGGTCATGATACAGGTCTTCTCACATTGGTTGTCCTCGGTAGAGGGAGGTGGTATGACAGGCACTGGCTACCCAGGTTGCGGGATGGATCCTCACGCAGGGTATTAACAGGATGGCTGTAGCGGCAGGCGGGGCAAGGGAAGGCCATGTGTGAGTTGGTTTGCCAAGGGCTGAATTCACCCATAAAGAGATCCCTGGTGGCTAGGGAGTCCTGTTCCTCCAGGAGACTAAATACTGTAAAGGCGAAGAACGGAGGGTCCCTAGTGGTTTGTTGTGTCAGGAATATTGGGATCAGGGCCCTTGAGGAAAGCGGAGATGGGAATCCACCTAGGGAAAGTGCTGAAAATTGAGGTCTCGAAGGTGTGGGCTGACGTGGAAGGCAGGGCTCTTCCGGTTTCGGGCACCATTAAAAAAGTATGCTTTACTTTCTCCACAATTTATGGTCCAAACCAGGGACAACTGAGGTTCCTGAAGCAAACTCTCCCGAAAAAAATGCTTGAAGTCAGCCCACCTTATATTAGGAGGAGACTTTAACATATGGGCTGATGTCCAGTTAGACAGACAGGTAATGACAGCAGGGACATAGGAACTGCCGAGACTGGGGTACGGAGAGGTCTTTGAAACACTGGAGGTTTATGGGCTGCGGGACATATGGTGGTACTTACACCCAAATGAAAGCGGATACACGTTTTACTCGGCCCCTCTGGTACCTTCACCAGAATTGATTATATGTATGTCTCAAGGGGCGTATGGGAGGAAGCATTGGGCTCAGAGATGTCCCCGATCATCTGGTCCGACCACAATATGCTAACAGTGGACCTGATTTGGCAGGCAAAGGTCCCTAGGGGGTCCAAATGGAGGTGTAATGAATCCCTTTGGAAGGATCCAGTGTTCCACTCAAGAGTTGGCTAAAGAAATCGCGGAATACTTCAAAACAAATCATACGGGTGAGGTCCCGAAGAGAATAGTATGGAAAGTGAGGAAGACGACATGGAAAGGGATTTTGATTAGGGAAGGGGCAAGGAAAAAATAGGGAGCGCATACTTACTGAAAATAGGCTGAGGGCTGTTAGGGAGAATTCTCTGTTTAGGCTGAATTTCCCTACCTAGTGAGTCCCCCAGCAGCTTTGCTGGATTTCTGGGGTTTATTTTTTTTCTCCTGCCAAGAGTGAGACTCTTCTACCCTCACTCTTGGGCATGTTGAAGTGTGTTTTCTTGGTTAAACCTTGTGTTGAATGGGCTATGGGGTCTTTTACTCCATAGGGCCTCATATATTTTTGTGATGTGGGTTACACAGCACCCTCTGTGCCGTAACCCAGGGGTGTCCTAGGGACTCCCCAACATAGACTCCATACCCTGGGACTGACTACTGTCTCCCAGGACATGTAAAGTCACCAAAGACTTTACTAGTCTTAAATCCTGAACAGAACCAGTACAAACCATCATATTGTGGACGTACTGGCTGGGGCAATCCGATTGCCCCAGGGTCTGTTAGTCGAGGGGGCACGTCTCCGTCCCCCCTGATCGAGTTTTGGCTGGTGCCAGTGGAAACTATGTTTTATATTCGACCGCGAATATTTTCCTATGGGATTTCCCATTGTTTTAGGCTAACACATTTAATTATTTATTTACGGTAGCCTTAAACATACCGCCGGTTTATATATTTATTATTATAACTCCGGTTGGGATTTTTTGCCAAAATTTGATGCTAAAATGGCGTTGGCATTCGCCTCTGTAACTCTGACCCAAAGTGGAGCCCTTTGTCCCACTTTTGGCGGGCTTCTCCACAGAAGCCCTCCAAAGTGGTGCCACTCTGTCTGGGGTACTTAGGAGGGGTGGAGGGGGATTTAGGCACCCTGGCCTGAGTTACCTAGGTAACTCAAGTCGCACTCCGTCCTGATTGGCCCAAGTGGTGAGCCGGCCGGCTCACCACTTAGCATGTTTGAGTGACAGCTAGGCTGGGTGAATGGGGGTTTGCTGCATAAAAGCAGGGCTTTGGGGACTGGGACTTCAGAAGTCGCCACAGGACCTAAGAATCCAACGAGGGACGAGCTGAGCTGATCAGCTACGACGACACCGCCGGTGGAGCCCTGCTGAACCATCTCACCACTCTTCCCGACGACCGAGGAGAACTCTTAACGGAGTGGCTCCTTCCCTTGACTGGTGGGGACAACCAGTTTTCACCTTCTTTCCGCTCTTCGAGGTATCTCGTGGCCGCCTTGCCAGTGCCAAGCACCCCGGCAACCGGAATACCCACCACTTTTACCCCAACCGCGAAAGTCGGTACAACCCTTTAACCGGAGGACTCCGCGGCTGGTTTCTTCCCGGGCAGTGCAACGACCTTCTTCTTCTGCTCTTCCGCGAGATCTTCTTCTCCCCTGACCGACGTCGAGCCTTGCTGCCACTGCCTGGAACAACTGCCCCCGCTGGAGGATCCTTTCCGTTAAGGTACCGTGTTCCGCCTGGCTTCCCTTGCCACCGACTGTACGGGGTAGTTTTAGCCCCCGGCTTTCGATCCTGGGATTGCCTGGGACACTTTGGCTAAACTTTCTAAGCCTCTCTAACTCTTTTCCGAACTCTTTTGCAAGACTCTGAATCCCTACCAACTGTGTGATCTTGGGCACGTTTTCGCTCTGTCTGCTCTAAGAGTGGGCCCTGATTAGTGACTTTTGTTCACCTGTGACTTTGTGCTTCTTTGAGCTTACAAAAAGTGTTCTTAACCTTAGAGTGGTGTGTTTATCCTAATTCTGCTCCTTCTCCCTTCTTTTTACCTACTAGAGTGTCATCTAACGTTAAGCGCTCACCTCTGTTTGAATTATGTGGTGTTAACCTAGAGTTGTCTAGATAGGAATAAGGATTGGGACTGCTTTCCATATAACTGTGTTGAGAGTGTTTTACTATATTTTGCTAGAGTGTGTTCTTGAAAATAAATAACTATATACTTTTGAAACCAAGCTCTGGTCAGTGTTTGCTTGTGCTATGGTGTCTGAGTACATATTGTGTATACTTTGCATACTGCCTAACTCTTCTTGAGGGAGGTCTGACTGCTCAGCCACAGCTACCAGGTAAATCTGGGTGGTGCAGACTGCTACCAAGTGGGTTTACTGCTATACCTGTAGTCTTAAATCTTTTGCAGTGTTCCCCAAGGGAACTGCACAGGTTTCTGCCTAACAAGGGCAGAGATCAGTCAGATCGATAAACAGGCTTGTGAGACTACTGAGAGGCGGGAGGAATGGGTCCTGGAGGCGAGGGGGAAGAGGGAGGAACTGAGATTGCTAGAGGAAGGGCAAATAATTATAAAATTGCAATCCCTGAAACAGAAGCTGAGGGGACAGCGAGCCGAAAGGTGGGTGGAGGCTATTGAAGGGGTGGATAAAGCACATGACACCATGACAGATGGGATTCAAGAGGCATTTGCTTCCTTCTACGAAAAGCTGTATGAAACTGAGTTTACCCCAGAGACGGGAGACATAACAGCATATTTGTCGGACTTCCAGTTGCCCAGGTTGTCTCCTGAGGAATCTGAGGCAGTGGAGGCCCCAATATCCGAGGATGAAATTAAGATAGCAGTGGCGACATTACCAATCGGAAAGGCCCCAGGGGCGGATGGATTCTCAGCAGGGTTTTACAAGACCTTCATTGCCCCCTCCTGCCATTCATGGTAGAGCTGTTCAATGACATCCTGGAAACGGAGGAAGCCCCGGAATCTTTCTCTCGCGCACTAATAACGGTAATACACAAGGAGGGTAGGTACCCCAGATTATGCAAGTCCTATCGCCCCATTTCCCAACTGAATATCGATGCCAAAATCTACACCCAGGTATTAACGGCAAGACTTTAGGGGTACATGCCCCAACTGATCCAGCCGGATCAGGTGGGCTTCATTAAGGGACGTCAGGGTGCTGACAAAATGAGAAAAACCTTACACTCGATTGATGAAGCTCGGTGGATGACTGGGGACCCCTCCCTCCTCTCAGTCAATGCAGAAAAGGCATTTGACAAAGTGGAGTGGGGCTTTCTCAAAGAAGCGCTCCCTATAGTAGGTATGAGAAACAGGCTTCTTCAAGGGATAATGACAGTTTACGCATCCCCCCGGGCGTGCGTTGCAGTGAATGGAGGGTACTCCCTCTGGTTTGGCCTGAGCAGGGGGACTAGGTGGGGCTGTCCCCTTTCCCCGACCTTATTCGCACTCTCACTGGAACTCTTGCCCAGAAAATTAGGGAGGACTGCCAAGTAGATGATCTGCTCTTGCACATGAGTAACCCCCTAACCTCCATACCAAGAGTAATATGGTTGATTGAGCGGTACAGAGGCGACTCTGGATTCAAGATTAACAGGGCCAAATCATTCCTTTTTCCCTTGGACAGGGATGGAGAAATCGATAGGTTTAATTCATTGGGGGTACAGGTCAACCTGGGCGCACTGATACCTGGGGGATCAACCTCACGAGGGACATGAGAGACCCATTTGAGGCTAACTCCACCCCAAACGCCCCCTGCTGTCCAAATTTCAGGCAGACCTGGTGAAATGGAATACGTTGACCATGTCATGGCTCGGACGCCTCAATGCCCTTAAGATGGTTTGCCTCCTGAGGTTCCTAAATGCGTTCCAGATCCTTCCAATCTTGTTCCCAGATGCCTTCTTCCGTGAGATAAAGGCTGCTCTGCTGAGATTGCTGTGGCAGGGGAAAAAAGCAAGGATATCCTGTGATGTCCTGACCTTACCTAAAGAGAAGGCTGGGGTGGGGCTCCCAAACATGAAACTCCACTACAAAGCTGCACAACTGAGGGTCCTCAGACACCACCTTAGAGACTAGAGGGATCCCCAGTTGGTTAGCCTGGATAATCTTCACCTTTCCCCCGCCACTTTAGGGGAATGGCTATGGGTGCCCAGAAACAAGCTCCCTCGTAGAATCTGCGATCACCCTTTTGTGGGGACCATATGGAACATATGGCGACAGGGTGCTGAAATGCAAGGGTTAACAACATGGCCCTCAACCCTGAACCACCTTTGGGTACCGGACGTACGAGAGGTGATCCCAAAACCCAAAAGATTTCAGAAATGGTTTGAGGTAGGATTGGAAAGGATCGGCCAACTGTGGAGGGGTGGCACCTTCATTACCATAACCGACCTGGAGGCGGCACTGGGCATAGGGACTCTTTCGGTATTCTCATACCTTCAACTAAAGGGGGTGATAACGGAGGGATCATGGAGTGACAGGATATAGAGGGACCTTACCCCCTTTGAGAAACTCTTAGACAAAAGTACTGAAATTAAAGGTCTGATTTCGGCAATGTATGGGGAATTAGTAGCTGTGGGAGGAGGTCCACAGAGAAATTGACACAGAGGTGGGAAAGAGACATGGGGAGGGAAATATACCAAGCACTGTTAGGGAGAATTCTCTCTTTAGGCTGAATTTCTTAACCTAGTGAGTCCCCCAGCAGCTTTGCTGGATTTCTGGAGTTTGTTTTTTTTCTCCTGCCAAGAGTGAGACTCTTTCTCCCACTCTTGGACATGATTTATGGTATTCCTTTGAGTGGTAATGTGTTTTATGGGCTATGGGCTATGGGGTCCTTTACTCCATAAGGTCTCATGTGTTTTTACTATGTGTGTTACACAGCACCCTCCGTGCAGTAACACAGGGGTGTCATAGTGACACCCCACAATAGACTCCATACCCTGGGACTGACTACTGTCTCTCAGGGCATGTAAAGTCACCATTGGCTTTACTAGTCCCAAATTATTAACAGAAACGAGTACAAACCATCATATTGTGGATGTACTGGTCGGGGCAATTCAATTGCCCCGGGTTCTGTTAGCCGAGGGGGCACGTCTCCGTCCCCCCTGATCGAGTTTTGGCTGGTGGCAGTGGAAACTACTTTTTATATTCAACCGCAAATATTTCCCTATGGGATTTTCCCATCGGTCGAGGCTACCAACTTTAATTATTTAATTCTCACAGCCTCAAACATACCGCCGGTTTATTTAATTAATATTAATTCTCCGGTTGGTATTTTTTGCCAAGACTCTATTCTAAAATGGCGTTTGTGTTGTCTTCTGTGACTCCAACCCAAGTCGAGCCCTTTGTTCCACTTGTTGGCAGGCTTCTCCACAGAAGCCTCCAAAAGTGGTGCCACTCTGTCTGGGTACCACAGGGGATGTGGGAGGGGGTTTAGGCACCCTGGACTGAGTTACCTTGGTAACTCAAGTCGCACTCTTGTGTGATTGGCCCAAGTGGTGAGCCGGCCGGCCTCACCACTTAGCATGTTTGATTGACAGCTAGGCTGAGTGAATGGGGGTATGCTGCATAAAAGCAGGGCTTTGGGGACTGGAAATTCAGAAGTCGCCACAGGACCTGAGAATCCGACGAGGGAGAAGCTGAGCCGACCTACCACGACGACACCACCGGTGGAGCCCTGCAGAACCGACTCACCACTTCTCAACGACAGAGAAGATCTCCCGACTGGAGAGGCTTCTTCCCCTGGCTGGTGGGCACAACCAGTTTACCTTTCTTTCTTCGCACCCCAGACCGGTTTGTGGTCGAACAGATGCTTGTACCTGAGAAACTCTGCAGCTGGTTTCTTCCCTGGCAGTGCAACAGACTCCTGTCTTCCTTCACAACAAGATCCTCTCTTCCCCCGGACGAAGCACCGACTTGCATCAGCTGCCAGGAACAACTGCCCCCGCTGGAGTGTTCTCACCACTTTAAGGTACTGTGTCCGCCAGGCCTCCCTTTCTAAAGATTGCTGCAAGGTAATAATAACTCCTTAACCTTCTGGACTGGGCTGGCCGCCTTGACCCCCTAACTGGTCCCTTTCTTTGATCGAACTCCTTTTTGAACCATTACAAGACTACCAAGTGAATCTGTGTGGTACAGACTGCTACCAAGTGGGTTTACTGCCAAACACCTGTAGTCTTAAATCTTTTGCAGTGGTCCCAGAGGGCTCTGCACAGGTTTCTGCCTAACAAGCCCTTTGGGGTAGACTATGTAGGGGGCGGGCTTACAGACATCAATCTCAAGCCAATACAAACTGCATGCCATCAAGCTCCTCCATAGATGGCAATATGACCCTGTCAGACTCTCAAAGATGTTTCAGAGTGCAAGCCCTTCCGGCTGGCGTTCTTGTGGTGCTAGACCTGATTATTGCCATATGTGGTGGGGGTGCCCAAGAATACAAGTATTCTGGGATGAAGTCCTGGGATGGATCAAAGAACTAGACGGGATCCCCCGGGCCAAATTGCCCATGCTGATCTTGTTTGTTATGGATGCAGTGGATGGGGAACAGGTTAGGTTGACAGCATTGGCAGCGTCCCTGCTATTTGCAGCGCAGGCCTGCATAGTCATGAAGTGGAAAGGTGCTCACACCCCTTGTAAAAGGGATTGGATCAACGTGGCCCTGAATATATATGCATCATGGAAAGAATAACTTTTGGGCTCCTTTGCCGGGCAGCTTCGCATGAGATATGGGGTGGATTCATGAGCAAATATTTGAAATCTAGAACAGACCGAATTGCAGGGACAGAGGAGGATTGAAAGGGCGTTATGGCTAGACTCTAAGCAAGAGTGGTGACCTTCACCCGGGAGAATATTCTTTGTTATGCAGCCTCTAGTGATGTAATAAAATACCTGTGAGACGGCCAAGGACGTAATCACAATGCTTACTACTTCAAGTCAATTGTAGGTTCTTAATTGTGATTTTAATTAGCTAAGGAAGACACTGTTACCAATGGAGAGAGATGGGGGGGGAGAACCAGGAAGCGGGGGTGAAAAGAGGAAAGAGGGGAGTTAATTAAGTGGTAGGGGGGGCGTTAGGAGAAAGTGTTAGTTCACTGTTGATTAATCTTCCTTCATATATGGTTTACTGTTGCTGATGTACCAACATACTGGTGATTGTATATATGCTTTTTTTTATATGGTATTGTGTGATATTACTACCTGCTAATTTCATTTTTCAGTGTGTTCTAAAGGCCTAAATAAATAACTGTATTTTTAAAACTGACTAAGCTGAATTATTGTGTATTATGTGTGTGTGCTCCTTGAGTCCCTCCTGCACACACTTAGTCTCTCCTGAAACTAATCCTTGACTACTCTTCACACTCCTTGATTGGCTTCTTGCTAAACTCTGAGTCTCCCTCTTCACGCTAACTAGGGTGGCCTCCTAAAAACTGCCCAACAGGGCTTATTTTAGAAATCCATTTACCAGTATCTTGAGGTCAGGACCTCTTCATCTGTACTACCTCGTCAATGGATTGCTTTTCTCCCGTAGAGTCATCATCACAATAGATTTCCAAACAGCAGAGCTGGATGATGGATACTTTTTTGACAGGTGGCGTAGTGGACCTCGACTCAGCCGTCGATCCGTTTTGTCTGGCTCTCGATCGTTGGCTCCGGAAGTGACATCAGGCGTTGTTTGTATAGCACGTCACTACGCCCTATGCTTCAGTTCCTTTTTTCCGCGCACTTGCATGCTGCATCGGGAACATGACTCGAGTTTACTCAACGTTCTTTTTGTACTGTTTGTATGTTTTTCTTCGAAAAAACTCGATGCAATGTCGTCTCACATGGTTTTGGGCTTCAAGTAAAGCCGTGATTGCGAGGCCAAAATGTCTATGACCGACCCCCACGATATCTGTCTGTTGTTTAGGAGGCCTGCGCGTCGTGTGCAAAGATGAAGCCAAAATTCCTATGTGAGAGGGCCGGCAAACTGGCCTTGGGCCGACCATGCCCCAAGTCTCCGGCACGGTCGCTCATCTGGTCTTCGGAGGCAGAGACTGAGGAACCCACTCCCAACAAGGGGAAGGAACGACATTGATAGAAAACCAAGAAATGGTCCCATTCCAGCAGCCATTCCTCGTCTTCCTCGCCGAAAAAGAAGCAGCACCACTGCCATTGACGCAAGTTCATCTCGTCGTTGGAACGAGGTAAACCTTCGGCGGGGCCGACCACTAGTGGGAAAGTTTAAAATCGTCAATGTAAGAAATGTTTGAGGCAAGCAACTGTAGGTGCAGCTCCGGCCCCTGACCAGCAAGCTTTGGCAGCAAATGCGGCGCTTGGTGCTCCCGACCCCATGCCAGCCACTCCGTCGGCATCGAAAACGTCTTTGGGTGTTACGCCTACCAGGTATAAGTCGCTGCAGGGGCGTAAAGCCAAGGCCTATGATGCCCATCGGTTATCCGAGCATCCCTTCGGCTTTGAAACCTATTGTGAAGTCCTCAATGCCGATAGTCGTCGACGGTTCATTTGTGCTGCTGCCGAGATAGGGTTTATTCGATTCGATATTTGACGTTGATGACCCCGAGGACGCAGTCATCCCCATCTACACGGGAGCCGGCGTCAATTTCCTTTCGATGACCATGCCAATTTATTGGCCCTAGCTCAGGGTCTACATGACACCAGTGGTCTAGATACTTATCCAGACCTTGAGTTACAGCAAAACCAGCCCTTTACCCACGCTAATATTAGGTTCAGGGATCTGGTTCACAGAGTAGTCGACACCCTGGGGGTGAAGGCGTCCACTACCCCTCTTCAAGGGAATGAGCTTACTGACATTTTGGACGAGAGTCCCACAGTCTAGCATAACATGCCTTTCAAACCAGCCATTGAGGGCCCTTTAGCCTCCTTATGGCAGCACCCTTGTACCATTTCCCCTGTGAATGCCAATTTTACAGGGAAGTATAGGCCGCCAAGAGGAGACCCTTCTTTCCTCGCCACACACCCTTCCCAGGAAGGGTTGGTTATACAGGCTGCCACTATTTCCACCAGACCTGCGGCATACACCTCTAATCTGCTTACTGTAAGGAAGGCATGGTATCAAAGTAAGACAGACGCAAGTGATCACAGTTCAAGGGTGTTTATTAAACTGTAAAATGGGTGTGGTAAAAGCCTAATCTAAGCCTAAATCTAAGATCGTAGCAAGCTACAACCATCAAATAATACAGTCCTAGTGCAGTTAAGTCAAATAAAGAGGGCCTATACTAAAAAAACAAATATTGCTAATCCTAACTGCTATGCTACGAAATAGTGTGGGATAATGTTCACAAGAAATGAAAGAAGTGTTCACAAAGTAATAAGTCCGGATGTTTTTTTTTTTTTTTTTATTTGATTTAATTGTACAAACAATTTTTTCAAAGGTAAAATAAAAAAAAAGTCCAATGTTTCCATAGATTCCAAAGTGGTCCCTTTCAGCCTTAAGTGATCCAAAAGAAGGCACGAAAAGAAAGTCCCTTCCTTGTCCTCCATTTTGACCCGTAATGTTTATCTCGCTGCCTGACCTGTTGGATTCTTTGCGTAGTTCTAGTTGTTCTCAAGGTCTTTAACCAATTTCTGTTATCAAGCTTCCTTCCATTATTTATTTATTTAATCCTTTAAGTCTCTTCGTGTACTCACATATTTTCACACTTGCAGTCTTTCACTTCGATGGAGTTCTTTTTAATCCCCTGGACGTTCCTCCTATTACTTTTATTTAGTTGTTAGCCTAAGGTTTTCAAAAAAGGAGGCCGCTGCAATCACATTTTTGTTATTTTCTCCTTCGTTAAAGGCTTGCCACCAGTCATCCTCTGTCAGTGTGGAAAACGATTGCATTATTTTTCCTATATAAACTGCTCTCGATGTATTGGTACCTTCACATTTGAGTAGAAGATGTCGGCTAGTTTCTACTATCTCCTCTGATTTGCAGTATCTACATTTATTATCTGATGACAATTTCCTTATAGATAGGATTTCGTTAGTGTGAAGTTGATTTAATCGAAATCTCAAATATGTTCTAGCCAGCTTTTTATCTGGGAACTTTTTCAGATAACCTCTTGTATCATATAGTTTTTTCGGGGTCGTTGGGAAATCTTTCGTCAGCTTATATGATCGCGCTATATCCTCTGTCCTAATCCAATCTGCTTCAAATAGTTTTTTTGATATCTTGACTGGATTTGTTTCAAGTGTCTCTTCCGCGACATCTAGATCTTTCAGTAGCTTCGTATTTCTCAACTTCCAATCTTTTAGTGCCCGAATCTTGTTCATTGTCATCTCGTTTTTAACCAACTCCAAAGGTTTTAGTTTATTCTTCAGTTGGAGTTTTCGATATAGCATTAGCATGTTTCTCTCCTGGATCGCTTTTAGTGACACAAGACATAGCTCTCTCCTTAACACTGGCATAGGTGTAGATTGTGCCAGATTAAGCACTTTCTTCCAGAAATAGCTCTCTAGTTTAATCCACAGTGTGTCAGGTATTAGGAACATTGCATCCGCTCCATAGAGGATTGCAGGGACCACCTTTGCCTTATAGAAGTTGATGACTGCCAATAATGAAAATTTCCCATATTTTTTGTCAATCATCCTTGCTTGTGTTGTTAACGTTTTTATCTTTGTCCATAGCAGATTTTGCATTGTTATTTCTGACTCGTTGATTGACATCATGACTCCCAGATATTTGAAGTCTTTTACTTTTTCCAGTTTTAACCCCTCCGCAAACCAGTTTTGCTTGCTTTGGTTCTTCTTTTTCTTACCTTCCCAGGCCATTATTTTGTTTTTTTCTGGATTTAGCTTTAGGTTATTCTGCTTTAGATATATGATCAGATTCGTCAACTGTCTTTGCAGACCTATCGGCGTGTTAACTATCAAAATAATATCGTCTGCATATAACAAGCGCGATATTTTTTCACCCCCCATAACAGGAGGGAAGCATCTTATTGCCTTCTCGTGTTCAGCATAGTCAGCGATGTATGCGTTAAATAAAGCAGGGGCCAGGGGGCAGCCTTGTTTCACCCCCCTGGAAGTTTGAATTTCCCTCAACAATAGACCATCTTGCCCAAGCCTTACTTTGATAGATGTGTCCTGGTACAATGTTTGAATCGGGCCCATAATCTCTGGAGGGCATTTCATTGCGGCCAGCTTTTCCCATAGTTTGTCCCTGTTGACCTGGTCAAACGCCTGTACCAGGTCAACGAATGCCATGTATACGGGTTGACCGGTCTGCATAGCCTTGGCCTTGATTGTTGTTAGCATCAGTATATTGATTGATGTTCCTGCATTTTTTACAAATCCTGTCTGGAGTGGGTCTCCCCCATTTTTGGCTTTGAGCCACGTTTGAAATGCTTCCAAGGCGAGGCCGCCGTATATTTTCCCAATGACATCCAACAAGGATATTGGGCGGTAGTGGCATGGATCTTCTCGATTTCCACGTTTAAAGATTGGAACCACTATCGCTTTTCTCCATGACGCTGGTACATTTTGCTCCTGGTTGCAGGTTTTAAAGATGTTACTGATCAAGGGAGCCCATATTTCTTGGTGTTGTTTTAGGTCACAATTTGTGATCCCGTCCGGCCCCGGGGCCCTTGAGTTGTTAAGTTTTTTGATTTTTGCCAGGATATCTTCTTCCTTTGTTGTGATCTCCCACGGCAAGTCAGTCCCCTTTTTCCTTTTTCGGAGGCAGGCACTCTCTATTTCAGGCAGTGGTGCATATAGGTTGGAGAAGTGGGCGATCCAGGTCCCTTGTCCTACACAGTTTTGTAGGGCGGTAGTAGATGACGTCATAGTTCCCTTTATAAGGGTCCAAAAGTCTCTTGATTTTTTCCCACATAGTGTTTTTAACATTAACTCCGAATCTGCCTGGTAAAGGGAGTGCCTTTTTTGAATTATCCAGGATTTATAGTTCCTATTGGCGCTCTTCCAACTTTAATGCGCCTCTTGTGTATCGGATCTGATCGCCATCCGCTTTAGTTTTCGTACAGTTCTTCTTCTTGTTACTAGTTCCTGGTTATAGGCATGAAGATGATTCATTGAGATCTTTTTGGTTTTGTTTGTCGTCTTCATGTACTTATTTAACAGAAGTGTATAATCCATCGTCTTCTCTGACTTCTTTTTTTTTTGTATTGACTTCCCCATCCATTATCCTGGCGTATTTTTCAGAAATCTGCTTTATTGCGTTCTCCGTCAATTTTAACCTGGATTCCTTGATGTTCACATCTATTTCTTGGTTGAAGAGCTGTTGGGGTTTCTGTGAGTTCGCCCACCTTATATGCTGTAAATTGTGATCACTATTTTGAGTCCTTACTATCGCAAAACTGACTATTGTTCCCAGCAGCTCCTTGGACACAAATGTATGGTCTAGTGTCCCTGTTTGTTCCATTCTTTGCCAAGAAGGGATCGTCAGGTTTTTATCTGATCGTACCCAATGCAGGTTGTGCAGGTCTCTTGAACTCAATATTCTTTCGAGTTGTTCACCTCTTTTCAAGACTGGCGCAGATTTTGATAAATGTGGTCGTTGGTTTCCGATGTTCTTGCATATAGCATTGAAATCCCCTGTGATTATAGTGTGATTACACGTTTGGTTTTCCGCATTTTCATCTAGAATATTTATAAGATTTTCCAGATACAGCTCGTCCTTGCTCGACTCTGGGTTCCAGTACGTGTTTATTAGTAGTATGCGTTCTTCCTTTTCTCTACTACTACTGTCTATATATTTCCAGGATATTATTAAAACTTGGGATTGATCGCAAGTATTCTTTTGTTCTATCACCTCCAATCCAATACCTGATCTTATTGCTGTAAGTAAGCCAGCAGTGGGACGGCCTTTTAGGCCCTGTTTTGCAGGTATAGCGAATTGAGAATATCCATCCATTTCTGGTTTCTGTGTTAACCATGTCTCCTGTAGACATAGTATATCCCATTGCCCCAGATTCACGTCACTCTTTACAGTTAGGTGACTGAACCCTCGTGTGTTCCAAGAGGCTATTTCTATGAAAAAGTTTCTCCGTGTCAATAAGGAACATTCTTTTACCAGTTGATCAACCTGAGGAATCCCGATCAGGTTTTCTGGTTGCTAGTTGTGTTTCTTTATGTATGTGTCTGACACTTTCCATCCGGATGTTATGGCCGGGGTATCCCTCCCCCATATTTTTAGCACGGGACAAGGTGGGACTCTTGAGCACAGCCCACTCCTGGGATTCTCCCACAAGGTAAGTTCCTTTTCATCAATATCAGGGCCTTCTGTGTCCAAGTCTCTTTCATGCAAAGTATCTTGCTTCAGAGGGCCTGATGTGCCATAAAACAGCCACAAGTTCCTTATGCTAATCTTGACATCAGGTGATTACTCTTCACCCTTGGATCCCCATCAGCCGTGCTCTGATCCTTCCCTCAGTCGTTAGCCTCCCTCCGTCCGGCTCAGACCAACCACTCACTGTGGACATCCCTAAGTCGGGTTCACACTTGTCGTCACAATGTTCACTGGTATATTACTGCTCACCCTAATTCGCAGGCATCCCTCAGTCGGGTTCACATTTGTCAAAATACACAGTTTACTTAATTTTCTCACAATGCGGGATTCACTTCCCTTGGAGAAATCCTGGCATCCCTCCTTGAGGTTCACATTGGCATTTTAACACAGTTCAAAAGAAAAGTCACTCTAGACCCTTTAGGTTCTTCCCTCACCCAAGTCCGGGTCTCAGCCCCCAGACAGGCTTTCCCTTAAGCCCCCAGTCAGGCTTCACACAGTTCTATCATCACAATTAATTCATGGGCTTCCCTCAGTAGGGTTCACGTTTGCCCCAGTAACACAGTTCACTTTGCTTCCACAACGTGTCAACGACTTTCGACTGTACAAGGGTTTTGGCTTGACCCTCGTATGACCAATTTGACACCTCACGCCGGCCTCCCCTAAGGCCTCTTGGTACTTGTAGTTTCAATCCAACCTAGTTCCATTCATTCTCTTAGTTCAAGAGAGGGGTACCAGTCAGAGCCCTTCAAATGAGCACCCACGTTGCGCTGGACCACTCTGTTTTTGGTACCAATTTCACTTACAAAAGATCTATTTTCTTTGTTCTCCACGTACAATGTTGCGAATGCAACCATGAGCCTAACACAGTCCGGTCCACTATCCGTTTCTTCTGACTCACCGGCTGTGCTGAACTCGCTGGCTTCTCTTTTGCCACTGGAGTGAATGACAGTACCACGATGCTAACTGCTTCTTCTCACCCGGGCTGTTGGTGCAGGAGGGTCCCATGTACCG
This sequence comes from Ambystoma mexicanum, assembly GCF_040938575.1. Taxonomy (NCBI): domain Eukaryota; kingdom Metazoa; phylum Chordata; class Amphibia; order Caudata; family Ambystomatidae; genus Ambystoma; species Ambystoma mexicanum. Next base: position 899,557,103 of record NC_090931.1, on the reverse strand, counting down.
CTGACATCTGTCACACCACTTGCCAGCTGCGATTCCCGGTCTTACGTTTCATTTCTCGGAGGCTGCACGAGTCTGGGTGGAAAAGGGCAAGGGCAATTCCCTCCTGTTCATCCTCTCAGGTCCCACCGCCTTTCTCTTCCGTTTGAACTGCAGTCCCAGAATGGCTGCTTCCTTGTGTGTTCGGCCTTGCTCAAAGTGTGCTCTCCTGCTTCGCCTTTTATCCCTGTGGGGAAGTGAAAGCACAGTCAGGTGTGTGTAGTTATCAGCAATTGACTGACTCCGCCTGACCCTTGTGTTGGCACATGTCAGGTAAACGGCTCTGGTGTTAGTCTGTTGTCTTTCACAATGTGAGAATCTGTACGTGTCGGAAAAGGGGGGAGGTGGGGCAGAGTTTCTAAATGTCCTATAGAGTAGAATGGGGAAAAGATGACATAGGGAAGGGGATACCGCGTCTCGCCCTTCGGCGTCCCACTTCCACTCCCCAAAGACCCCTCATCCGGGTGATCCTCTCGCACTGGTCCACCCCCAGGAACTGGATCCAATAGCAATGGCTGTATCCTGGCCACCCTGGTGACAGATCCCTGGGGACTAGTAAGTGAGACAACTTCAGGTTTCTCTCACTTCGGACAGAGAGGGGGAAAAAATCTGACGCATTGGCCAGAAAGGTGTTCACCTTTGGTAGCATGGCGCGCAAAGTCACTAACGTAGCGTGTGGATTCGCCAAGTACTCTGTTGGCTTATGGAAGGCTGTGGAACATGCTGCTGAATACTTTCCTGAGGGTGCCACGCGGGACAGATTTTTGCAGCTGGTGGACGATGGGAAGGAGGTAGCCAAGCAATCATTACAAACAGGCCTGGACGTAGTAGACTGCGCTGGCAGAGAAATGGGTTCAGCAGTTGTAATGCAACGCCAAGTCTATCTAAAAACATCTGGCTTCTCTGCAAATGTTCAAAACAGGTTGCTGGACATGCCCTTCGAAGATGACATGCTTTTCGGGCAGAAAGCAGACGAACCCTTGAATAAATTCAAGAAATTAAAGTTGAATGTTAATCATTGGGCCTAGCAGTGCAGCCGGCCAAACCTGCCTTCAGCTTCACCTCCGGGGCAGAGGCTATAGACGTTATGTGCCCAATGGCAGGAAGGCGCAGCTCCCGCAAGCAGAGGGTCCTCTAGAGGCCAACAAGCAGCGGCAGAGCCACCCGCGCCCTCTAAGACGCTTTGATTTCCCCTCCCACATTGCACCGGTTGGTGGACGGTTGGCAGGGCATTGGTCCCAGTTGCAGGAAATAACTTCTGATGCCTGAGCCCTGCAGTTGATTCGGTGGGGTGATTGTCTGCCTTTTCTAAATAGGCCTTCAGGCAGACCCCCGCCTCCCCCAATCCAACTGGGACAGGAGCTGCACGAAGAACTGAGAGACCTGTTGTCAAAGGGTGCCATTGAAGAGGTACCTCCCGATCAGAGAGGGTCGGGTTGGTATTCACATTATTTCCTGCTGCCCAAGAAGGGAGGATGTCTCCATCCCATGCTGGACCTCAGGGCCTTGAACAAGTTCCTGAGGAAGGACAAATTCAGAATGCTGACATTGAGAGAGATTCTCCACGCTCTCGAACTACAGGACTGGCTGGTGGGTGTTAATAGACCTACAGGATGCTTATTTCCATCTGCTGATACATCAAAAGCACAGGAAGTTCTTAAGGTGCCTCATAAGCGACCAGCACTATTAGTTCAAAGTGCTTCCCTTTGGGTTGACCTCCGCTTCACCAATCTCATGGCGGTAGGTATGGCTCACCTCAGGAGATCTGCAGTCCATGTATTTCCGTATCTGGACGGCTGGCTGATCCGAGGGAAGTCAGCAGGCAGGTCTGGTCTCATCTGGAGGACACCTGCCTACTACTGCACAGGCTGGGCTTGTCCCTCAATTTGAAGTCCCATTTGACAACAGTTCAGTGGCTCCAGTTCATCCGAGTAGTCCTAGACACTCGGTAGGGAACACGTTTCCTCCCGAAGAGAGACTCAGCAACATAGCCCAAATGCTGCATTTGTTTCAGAACTACGCCACTCTTCCAGCGGCTTCCTTCGTCTACCTCTTGGGTCTCATGGCCTCCTGTATTTTTCTAGTGCCAGAGGCCAGGCTGTGTATGAGATCCCTCCAGTGGCTACTGAGGGACCAGTGGTCTCAGTATCTGGGAGCTCCCATGGATCACCAGAAGCCAAGTGGCATATCAACAGGCTGGAGTTGTAGACCATCAGGTTAGCCGTAAAGGCCTTTGCCCCGTCTCTAAGAGGGAACCATGTCCTCGTCCTGACGGACGACACAGTGGCCATGCCCTACCTCAACAAGCAGGGTGGTGTGCACTTCTGCCCACTCTGCGCAGAGGCAATTCAGATTTGGTTCTGGTTGCGAGAGAACCAAATCTCGGTCTCTGCAGTTCATTTGGCGGGTACAGAGAACACCTTGGTGGATGCTATGAGCAGGCAGAGCTCGTTCTCACACAAGTAGGAAGTGTGCCAGAAAGTCCTTGAGGAGGTCTTCGCTCTCTGGGGTACCCCGACAGTGGATCTGTTCGCCACGGAGTCCAACAGGAAGTGCAAACAGTTTTGCTCGAGGGAATTCCTAGCGAACTTTGCACTGGGGGATGCGTTTCTGGTGGATTAGAATTTCCCTCTCCGCTACTCCTTCAGCCCCCCCCCCCCACCCAATTCACGTCATCCCTTGGGTTCTCAGGAGTTTGAAGAGATTTCAAGCGACCATGATATTGATCGCCCCGTATTGGGCAAGGAGAACGTGGTACTCAGATCTCCTGGATCTGACCATCTGTCCACCTCAACGGTTGCATCAGCGTCTGGATCTCTTAACCCAGTCGGTGGGTGGAGTGCTCCTCCCGACCCCGGATTCCCTCAACCTACATGCGTGGCTCTTGAGAGGATGAGTTATGATGACTGGGACCTCTCAGAGGAAGTACTTGAGGTATTGCTGGCTGCATGCAGACCCACTAGATCTCTGTACGTGTGTAGGTGGAGAAGATTTGAGGTGTGGTGCATGGTACGCGAGATTGACCCGATCTCTTGCTCCACCACCACTGTGATGGATTGCCTTCTGTCACTGACCTCTTCAGGCCTTCAGGTTGCCACAGTCAAAGGGTATTTGGTGGCCCTGTCTGTGTTTAAGAAGTCCCCAGACCAAGGTCCCTTTTTTTTACTATTCTGGTCATGGTCCAGTACCTGAACGGCGTTCTCAACAAGTTTCCGCCAACCCCATTTGTTGTCCCAGATTGGGACCTTAATATGGTTTTGACCTATTTGATGTAGGCTCTGTTTGAGCCTATGCATTCATGTTCTTTGCGGCTGTTGTCCCTTAAGGCAGCCTTTTTCATTGCAATCACATCTGCCAGGAGGGTTAGTGAACTGCAAGCCTTGTGCTGCAAACCTCCCTTTCGTAACAAAGTCTCTCTTAAGGTTAGACCCAGATTACTTTTTAAGGTGGTTCTGCAATTTCATCTGTCCAATCTATTGATTTACCAGTCTTTTACCCTCCTCGACATCCCTCAAAAGAGGGAGAGCGGTTCCACTGCCTTGACCCCAAGAGTGCGTTAAGCTTCTATGTTGCTTGCACATCTGTGTTTAGGAAGTCGGACCAATAGTTTGTGGCCCAATCCTTGTCTAGAAAAGGTTTGAAGTTTGGTTTATTTGTAAAGCGCACCAGGCCCATGGGCAACCGGGCGCATAATCTTAAATACAGATTACAACAGAGTATACACAAAGGGCCAGATTTACAGGTAATACATAAATACAAAATACAAGTTATGAGCGATACAGTGTGGCATATATACACAGATAAGATATATTACAGGTAGGGAACCGGCTAGCGAGGGGAACCTATGCTTTCTGAGTGAACAGCCAAGCTTTGGCGTTGTTCTTGAACATTAGGAACAGTCTTGCCATCACTAAACAAACCCTGTCACGTTGGATTATTTTGTGCATATCAGAGTTTTACCAATAGGCGGGCATCAGGGCCCACTCGACCAGAGGGGTCCCAGCCTCCACAGCCCTCCAAAGAGGGGTTCCTGTTAGGATGTATGCCAGGCGGCCACTTGGTCAACCTTACAGACCTTCACCAAGCACTATGCCTTGGATGTCGTACGGGGAGCTGATGCAAGGTTTGGTAGGGCGGTTCTGTAGAATGTACTGGTGTGAATCTTTCTGCCCTCCTCCATTATCCTAACTGATTGGGGAATCTATCATGATGAGAACCTGCAGGAGAAAAGCAATCCATTATAGGAGAAATGACTCACTGTAATTATCTTTCTATGGATTTTTCTCCAGCAGATTCCTCATCGACCCTCGCATCCATCCCTGTTTAGAAAGTGCTGTGGGTTGTTGCTTCTGTCCAAACGAGAAGGCATCTGGTGATGGCTCTGGGATGACTGCTTCGGTCTCATTCTAAAAATAATTTTAAAAAATGATTTTTCAAACTTTGTTGAGGGGGTTGACCCTGTTGGGATGTATCCTTGTTAAAGTTTTAACGGCTGGTTAGCCTCCTGTGGTTTCTCCTTATGCAGCATTCAGCCATGGTGGTGGGAGTGGGAGGGGAATGGAGGAACTGAAGCATTGGGCTTAGTGACGTGCTATATATACGATGCCTGATGTCACTTCAGGAGCCGACGATCGAGACCCAGACAAGACCGATCGACGGCCGAGTCGAGGTCCACTATGCCCCCTGTCAAAAAGTTTCCAAACAGCAGAGCTGGATGATGGATATCCATCATGGTGAGGAACCTGCGGGAGAAGAATCCATAGAAAGATTGTGGTGAGTAATTTCTCCTTTTCTAGATTTTATACTTTTGGACCCGAATGGCCTGCAGATTGGCACTGTCAAAGGGTGCCTGCTTGCTATTTAAGAGGACTCCTGAGCAAGGCACTTAGTTTCCAATGATTAGTGTCCCCCACGCCAGTTTGTACCTACCTGGGACTTGAATTTATTGTTTACTTCCCTTATGTGGAACTCTGAGACCCTGCAATCATCATTAAGGTAGCTTGCCCTTAAGATGATTTTTCTGGTGGCCATCAATTCCGCAAGATGGGTGAGTGAGCGCCAGGCGTTGACTGTTAAACCTCCCTACTTCGTTTTCCACGGAGAAGCAAGAATGTCCTTCCTTCCTAAGGTTGCCAGACTTTCACCTCTCACAGGATCCTTTTTCCTGTGTTTTTGTCTCGACATTGCTCTTCTAAGATGGAAGGGCCATTCCATCGGTTGGACCTGGTGCGGGATCTCGACTGCTATATATTTCCAGACGTCCCTCATCCCAAAAATAAACAGCTCTTTGCAGCTTATGTTGCTTCTTATGATGGCATGGCAGTTACGAAACAGATCCTGTCAAGGTAGGTCCTCCACTGCATCTCTGAATGCTATGATATGGCTGGAAATTATGGCTCAAAAGTTCTTGAAGGATCATCAGCCGGAGTCCTTGCTGCCACCTCTGTCCCGCAGAGGAGTCCCTGTTTTGAACATATGTCAAGCAGCTGCGTGGACTTCGCTGTACACGTTTGCCAAACATAACTGCCTGAATTCCCTGTCGGGACAGGATGCTAGTTTTGAACAAGTTGTCTTCCAGAGTTTTATGGTATAGCTAGTGTCTTCTCACTCTCCTCCCTCCTCCAGATTTATGTTCTGCGTGGGAGTCTATCAAACACTAAATCATTGGAAGGAAGGACTCCATTATAGCAATAGAGTGGTGATTATTTTCCTCCCACAGAATCATTGTCAACCTGGCCTTCTTGATGGATAGCTGATATACCTTATCTGGTTTGTGGTTTCTCAGTGGCTGAGAGCTAGATCAAAAGGGTGGAACTGAGATATTGTGGTGCGGCAGCTCCATATATACTGACCCCAGTGTCAGGTCTGGCGTGGGGCGCAAAATGGTGTTGAGCAGAGCCAACGTGGATCCGTGCTGCGGGTAATGGTGGTAAAAATACATTTTGAAGTTAAGCTGGTGCTGGAGATAACAATGTAAAGAAAATAATAGAGAGTTGAGTAATTTGTTCTTTCTAATGCAGGGTTCTGCAACCTGTGGCTCTCCCAGGGTTCCTAGACTGCAATTTCCAGGATCTTTCACCATTGGCTAAGGTGACTTTGGCTGATGGGTATTGCGGTCCAAAACATCTGGAGAACCAAAGTTTACTGACCCCTGTTCTAATTGATAGTGTCCTCTAGAGATTCCTCATTTTAGTTCTATTCCAGCAGCTACTGCTGATCACGGAAAACTTCATTAGCATGGGTACCGTGCAATCTGTGTGTCGGGATCACTCAATACGTGCCTTCATAGACGCTGCATTTGACCTAGCTGTCCATACATATAGCTTGCCCTGTGGCCTTAGTTCCTTTTCTTCTGGGTGCTACACGCACTTTCAGAACAATCGTACCTCACAAAAAATCTGTTTTTTCCAAAATGTCTAATCGTAGGCCATTGAGGTTTAAAAGGTGTATAGACTGCAACGCAAATATTTTGCTCACCGAGCAGCAGCACTTATTTCTTTGCGCCTTGTGTGCACCGAACATGAAGTCACAGATTGTGTTGTGCCAGTAGATGAACCTTGAAAGCACTGAAGCGATAATCTAAACTGAGTTAGGTGCATTCAGACTCTAAATCATCCAGTACCACACCCTCATTCAGACTCTAAATCATCCAGTACCACACCCTCTAAGCCAAAATCCTCGGATGACACGAGTTTGGAAACTGCTGGAAAGTCCCCACAGAGGCCTAAAGAGAGAGCCAAAAAAACGGTTGCATTCAGGAAGTGAGTCCCGCCACTCATTCGTAATCCTCAAAAAAGAAAAAGCGGCATCGCAGTCAGTCTTCATACCAGTCCTTGCCCAACAGAGAACAGGTACTCTTTCTCTTCTAAATATGCTTTGATGGAACAGTGGGAGGAATTCTGTTTAAAAATGCTTGATGCCTTCGAAAAAGTATCTTTAACAATGGAACCTTTAAAGCAGTCGGAGCCCACAGGTCCTTCAAAATCTCCACTGTTCGGAAAGATTTCTCTTTTGGCAAATTTCCCTCCATAGTCCTATGGACCCCCAAACGTTTTGCTTTTGTTTTTGAACAAGTGCTGACTTTATTCATCTTCACTGCCCTGGCCTTTTGCTCATTTTGTTATAAGGAAACTGATCTGTCCTTCAGACTATCAGTATTGGGAAATTATGTATATAACAATTCTACTTTTACCATTTTGTGTTATTTCTAGTGTGCCCATTCGCCTTTACCATGTATGGCTTCTAATGTGGCTTGTGCTCAAAAATGGCCCTGCCACAAGATTTTTGCTTGTTCTTCGGCCATATTGTTGTTTGGCCTTCCTGCTTTGCAAGGTTAGGTAATCCCATATAAGCTGCTGCTTTTGTGGGCTAGCGATGCCTATGTTTGGGTGGCTCAGGAAAGGTGTGGGACTGTCTGGTCCCACTCCACATCCGTGGTGCCTGAAAGTCTGGGTGTGGGGGCATGAGTGAATCCAATGGTGGACCCTGATTGGACCACTGCTGGCTGTTTGAATGGTGCAGATCCTTACTGTTGGTGGGCTTCGACTTGCTTCCAGCCCTGAGTTTGGATAAGAAGGACTCCTGCAGCCATTTTTGGTAGATGAACGTTAGAGCCAAGAATCCTGAGTAGAAGAACAGCCGACTGGATAGTATAATGTATTTCGGAATGCTATACCATTGCAGGGAAAGAAGTGCCTGAGGGACTACGAGCGCGCTCAACCAAATGGCTACCACTTTGGCTCTCCAAAGGGTAGTTGCTATGTCAGACATTTGCCAAGCTGCAACCTGGTAATTGTTCCACTTCTAAAAGCACTACTGCCTGGATTCTCTATCTGGCCAGGATTCCCAATGTGGGACGGAACAGCCTCCAAATATTTCTGTTCTGGCTTTAGTCTCTGGATTTGCTCTCCAACCCCCTTCCAGGATATGCCTACTGCTTTGGGAGTCTATCTAAGATGAGTCTGTGGGAGGACATTATCCACTTGAAGACACATTATATACCTCTGGTAAAGTTCTTTACCTGAGGTAAGTAATCAGTTCTTCTATGGATACGTTTATGGACTAATTGCACTTTCTATGTCAACCCACTTCTCCTTGGGTTTCGCTTCCCTTTTGGTTAGTGGCTGTAGAACCTGCTGTTAGGCAGAATCCTGTGCAGTACCCTTAGGGACCACTACACACAATTAAGACTACAGGTGGCAATACAAGTTTAACCTTTGGTACAAGCCTGTACTACTATGTTAAAGTGGTGGCAGTAGCGGAGCAGCCAGGCTTATCTCAAGAGTATATGAGCAGTAGCAGAGATTACACAAAGGGACCACAATTACTGTGACTCAAGCAAACACTGACTCAAGGTTTCAGGTAAAAAATATAAGTACATTTATTTTTAAACCGTTTGTTTAAGAAACACAACACTTCTATCAATTCAAAATCACACGAAAAATACACTACAACCAACCAATTAACTTTGTACAGTATAGCTGAAGGTGTAAGTAACCTGTGTTTTAACGGACTGGTGTTGCTAAACAAAAGACGTTACCGGGAATACACTGGTGATCACTTTTTGACAGTAATGACAGTTCGGTCTTACTAAATAAACGCGTATCCGCGGCAAGAAATGTTACCGGGGCAAAACACACTTAGCACCTGAGATACCCAGCGAGAGTTGGGGGCAAAAATCATAGGCAATACTTTTGTCAAGGCAGACAGAATCAGAGAACACTCATGGGCCGGAGCCAGTGTCAAGTGGAACCGGGTTCCTGTTGTCAAGGATCACACAGTCGGACAGTTCACGATTCAACGTAGCCAGGAGTACTTAGATATTGTCAACAGAGGAAGCAAAAGTTATAAGAAGGAGGGAAGAGAAGGTCAAGCCTTGGAGATGAAGAAAAGGGGTTCACCCTAATTCCTCAAGCGGAACACAGTACCTTATTCACTGAAGAGGCTGGTGCCACGGCAGTTGTTCCTGGTAGTTTCTTGCAGACCCTCAGTTCCTGGAGCTTCGGGCGAAGGAGGACATCTGGAGTGGTCTGCACCACACAGGGATGAAGCCGGCAGCAGCGACGGTGAATAAAAGGTGCGCTCCTTAAAAACAGGAGAGGCTCTTCAGATGGCTATCCGGACCACTACAGCTGTGTGCAGCGATTTTGACCAAGAAGAGGATCCTCTCTGTAGAAGGTGAGCTGGTTATCCCCACCAGGCTCAAGGGAAGAAGACTCTGGACTAGATCTTCTCTGGTCGTTGAAGGGTAGATAGCTCAGGACTGCAGCAGGGCTTCACCGGGACGGGATAGTTGCAGCAGCCAACTTCTTCTCCGCTTCTCTTCGGTTCCTTGTAGTTCCAGTGGCGACTCTGACTTCTAGCCCAAGAGACCTGCCTTTTATGCGAAAATCCCCCATTCACACAGCCTGGCTGTCAATCATGCAGCAGGGAGGTTGTCCAGCCCGGACAACCACCTCAGCCAATCATGGCAAAGTGCGACTTGGGTTTCCTAGGATACCCTGTGCAGGGAGTGACTACACCCCTCACTCACATTCAGCCCACCTAGACACCCAGGTGCCTAGAGGAGGGCTTCTTGGCGGAAGCCCGCCAAAAGACAGTGAACAAAGAAGGCAAACCTGGTTTGCCGCACAAAGTAAAACACAAGAAGGACTTTAAAAGAAATGGCGAATAAACCCGAACGGAGCCAAAAGAAAAAGTATTTGGTCAAGCGGGTTTAAGTTTGAGGCTAATATAATAGCCTAAAACAATACCACGTTTATATAGTATAATCGCGGAGGAAAAGTTAGGGTAGATACCACTGCCACCAGCCAAGTCTAAATGTTAAGAGCGAAACAATGCTCTAGGAGGTACAGATAAAAAGGGCTACGGATTAACATTTTCCAGTACTCCATGTAAGATGGGGTGTACTGGATCTGTGGTTAAATGACTAGTAAAGTTAATGGCAACTTTACCCTTTTCTGGGGGACAGTAGTCGGCCCCAGAAATGGAGTCGGTGGGAAGTCTAAAAGACAACCCTGTGTCACTGCACTGAAGGTGCTGTGTAACACACAAAAGAAGGGGGCTACTGAAGTGGTGTACTCCAGAGTCCACAATCACAAAAACAGATGAAATACATGTGGCAAAACATGGGTAAGAGTGGGGGAAAAGCTCACACTCTTACCAAGTGAAAAAAATAACTCCAGAAATCCAGCAAAGCTGCCGGGGGACTCACTAGGTAAGGGAAATTAGCCATTGAATGAGAATTCTCCCTAACACCTGCCCTGCCCCCAGAGTCCTGTGCAGAAACCACCGTAACAATGGCAATTTTAGATCTGCCTTGCAGCCCCAGACAGCAAAATGGAAGAGAGCAGGACTAAAACAATACATTACTACCCTGATGGCTACCATAAAGGTACATTGGGCTGCTAGTGCGATAAATCAGCTTGCATCCCTGGGAAATCCAAAACTAAATGAATGCCAAACAGCCTACTCCCTGGAACCAATGTAGGTTGATATAATCCCCTTAGGAGCAAATTGTGAGACTTAAAAAGCACTGATGTCTCAGAGGCCAGATGGGCTACCAGGTGCCCATAAACTCAAAAAGGGTCACAGTGGCAGGGGAACTTCAGTGGAAAATATATCGGAGACCCTAAACACAAGGGGGAAAAGGCAGAAAGTTAAATGGTGTCTAATGAGATCCAACAGACCCCCCCCCCGCCCCAAAAAAGGATTTCAGTCTTAACATTGACCTTAACTACTCAGCCACATTTCCACTTGTTGAGCCTGTAAAAGTTTGCACAAACCCCTTCTGCCTTGCTGTGGGTCCCTCTTCCTCCCCCTTAACACAGGGAAGAAGTAATTCATAACAGCTGTACCCCAGTATAAATAAAGGCTGCACATGGAAATAGGGTGCTTCAATAGATGAAGGGTCGGTCAAAGGCGCAAAGCATTTTCGCGTCTCAATGAGCATTACAGGAAGTCTCATCAGCGAAAAGTTGGCAAAACCACTTTGAAAAATGAAGAACATCCATGTGGGAAGTATCTTCAGGTCACACGCTGAGATGCAATAAAAGTTACTCACTGTATTGTCCTTAAATTCATAGAATCCACCATGTAGCGCATCATATATGGTAGGTCCATGACCTGCTCCTCACACGCAGATTGATTACTTCTACTTTGAACGTACAGATGAGTGACCTTGTTTTGGAATGGGAGGATTCCACACTTCAAAATTCCGAGTTTGTCTTGTAAGCTCTTAATGTTGTACAGCCTACTCTGGTACTGACAAAACGTTAGAGCACACTGTTTATGGGACTGAAGGTACTGCAATATTAAGTAAATGGTAGTTACTTCTACGAGTAACACTTACGTTTTATTTGTGCTTAACCTGCATTGTGTATTTTGTGTTTTCATGTGCTCTGCATTTTCCTTTCTGCTTCACCTATGTTGTATGCTTCCCTTAATGCATCCCCTTTCTCGCACCCATATTACCCTTGCGCATGCATTTAATCAATCATTTGATTTTTCTTCAGGTCAGTAAGTCTACCTGTATTCTCACTACCCAAGCAATAACGCGACTGTTGCGATCGAAGGAAGCTGCTGCTGCTGTGGATGTTAAAACCTGGCCCACCATTCTGGACACAGGTAAATACTTCCAGGCTGTCCTTGTGAGCATTCCCTGTTCCATCCACCTGGTGCAATGATGCTGCCATCCTGAGCTGGTGTCAGCTGTCGGCATTATACCGAAAATTCTCCATTATAGTTACAGGTCACATTTCAGTTGTTTGCATGTTGGACATATAGTTCATAAGATGGAGGTTGATAGTTTAAGTGACAGTACAGATGATGGCTGCTTCATTGGTGACCAGAAAACCCTGGAGGTGCAAGTTCAAGTCTGAATGTGAAAATGTTGTGGTTTTAAATGAAGAACAAAGTCCTACTGTGAAAACCAAAGTTCCATTTTACCACTTCAGAGTGAGTCCATGTGTTTGGTGTTCCAGTACTACTTCTGGTGCAAGGTTCTGAGAAGCCAAGCTTTGTGGCAGTGCCACCCTAGGCACAAAGTAATTTTGCTGACCCTCTCCACCCTACCACCAACACCATATGAAATTGACTCTGTCCTCTACCGCCAAATGTGTCCACATACGGGCCATGGCTCTTAAATTCAGAAGCTCTCCTTTCGCAGTCATCCATTGAATCATGTTTTTCTTTTAATTTAGTTAAATTACGAAACACACACACACTTGCATACATCGCTGCACCAAGCAAGAACACAAACCACATTAATAGGAACAGTACAAGCTTCCTTCACAAACCTCTATGGCAGAGCAAGAGCAAACAACCCTCAAAAACAATATGGTTTGGACATTTCAAGTTGTGGAAGTGTCCTTACAAGAAGTACACCATGGGCAGGGCCACAACATGCTTCCTTCACAAACTATTAAATAATGGGCAGGACAAGTCCACACTTCCTTCACACATGAATACTCGTAAAGCATGGCCAAGACAAGTGCAACTTTAATTCACAAATTGATACAGGTACAGCTTAGACTGGGTAAGTGCAATCTACTCTTACTGTAACATAACAATTAACTGCATCTTAAAAGTTGCGTGCAGCCCTAGATCCATAAACAAGCTTGTGTGGCGGGTGGGAAGAAAGAGTCGGACACTCGGAAGACCTGATTCTATTTCTTTTAATTCAAATTATAAGTAGAAGGCCTAGCATTCCCTATCACTAAAGGCCTGTACTCTACCTATCTAAAGAAACTAAAGGTGCTTATCCCTTGTCAAAAGTCCAAAAGAAAAGAAAATACATCCTCCGTCCAAGCTTTACTATGTGGCCCTGCCACTAATGTTAACTGGCCTAAATAGACCAAGGGAATGATTTGGCTTCTCCTGGTCTCTCCTCCAGTTCATTCAATATTACCTTAAATGATACACCCTCTTGGTAGAATAGTCTCTTCAATAAACTCCAGTAGCTCCTCAAGAACACCTTTCTCTCTCATGCTTTCTGTGGTCTACTTTTTAGAATGTCCTTCAAGATAACCTTTGTTAATACTCAGATTATCATTTGAAGTTTCTTCCCAGGCCTTCCCTGTGGGAGTACTTAATTGGTATTTTCTTCTGCCCCTTTCTAAGCTTCTAGTATCATCAGTCCTCAGTCTTATAATGTCTCTGATCTGACTGTTTATATCCCAGCTGTATTGATTAAGTACCTCTCTTCTGGGCTTTTCACCTCTGAATTGATTATCTTGTTGCTTATTTATCATACAACACTTGTGTGAACTCAGCCCTTCTCGTCTAGGCTTTTCACTTCTTACTCGACTTTGTTATGTATTTGATAACTCGTCCTTTGTACTGGGACAAGGTGACCGCTTCAAACATTAAGTCTCTTCACTCTCTCGGTCTCTCGTGTGATAGCGATATATCAAAGGACTCCTGGTCCCCTAGGTATCTCTTATTTGGTAGGGGCTGGTGGTTGGACTCTGCTCTCGCTCTGAACTATTCTCTCTCTGTCGGCTTCTCGCCTGCACGTTCTCGTTTTCGCATCAGACCCCTCCTTCGCACTGGTGCTGCTGCTTGGAAGCGAGCCTCACTTCCTTCACAGGCAGTATCACTGCTGTTCTTGGGGCGTCCTGCCCACCATGTCCAGCTTGTGGTCATGCCACTGAGTTGCTTGCTTCTCTCTTGTTCCACCTGAGACTCTTCTTGCATCTGCACATGCCAGTTCTCTGGCGTCTCGTCCTCGGCTCTCTCTCCACAAGTCGCAGGCTCCACGACTAGCTTGCGCTCTACCTCTTGCCGGCAAAATGATGTCAGGGGGCTTCCCGTACGAATCAGGTTCCCCTCTCCTCTTCCTCCTCGGCACAGTTAAATATGCTTCTCACATTAAAGAGAGATCTTCCTTACTCCTACGTCCCGTCCCCTTTCCTCCATACTTTTGGGACATTAGGTCATGTGGGACGGGACCGGAGCACTTTTATAAAAAAGCATCAAATTGAAAAATCTGTCCTTCTCTTTTTACGCGGGGTCCCCGCACGCGCCGTAACCCCGCCCTCCTTAGTTTTGCCCCGCGCATCGCCCTTCAGTCCTTTTCTCCGTGCGGTCGGGGCGGGATGCACTTGCATTGCATCACCGGGAATACCTTTTTCTTTCCCGTTGTCCTTCTCTCCTGCTCCGGTCCTGCGGTCGCGTAGTCCTCCGTCTATGCCGGATCGTTTGGGATTTGTCACTTGTTCCTCTTGCGAACATTGCTTCGCTAGGGCGGATCCCCATTTTGTCTGTTTGGAGTGTCTGGGACCGGATCGCCGTTGGGACACGTGTTTCTACTGTGATTCCCTTTCGGTCCGGGCACTTCAACGTCGTCTTCGTCGTTGGGAGGAGATCTTCCAGAGAGTTCCTCCATCGCATTTTCAACTATTCATTGACGGAAAGAAGAGATGCCTGGTAAATTCCTTACTTTTCAGGGCACCTCGGCCGGGGGACTCCTTCCCGGGGTCCTCCAGGTCCTGGAGGGGCTTCAAAAGCTCTGTACTCAGGTGCCTCGCAGGCCTAATATGCGTACCGGGGTTTTCTCGAGGGTTCCGGCGAGGGGCCTGCCGATAACGGATCATGATCCGAGGTTCACCAATCCGGTGCTAATAGCCAGCCTGGTCGTGCTGAGGCGTTGGGTACTGGAGTTCGCTCTAAGGTCTCCTTGTTTGGAGCTTCCCACGCAGATACCGGGGTGCGCCCTGAGGCCTCTGTTGAGACTTTCTGTACCGAACCACAGTTCGAGGCCCTTTTCGGGGAGCTATAAAGACTGGACTCTGTTCCGAGGTTCCTCTTATCGAGGCTAAGGTGTGTACCAACAGAACTGAGAGACCTGTTAAGATTTTGTCAGTGAGGTGGATTCCTCAACTTTCCTGCGCTCATGGTGTTACCGGTTCTGTTGAGGGGGCACTCGGAGAGGTAGCCAACCGTTTCTCCTCTGTTACCGGCTTGGCCGAGGTTCCTCTCTTGGAGGCTAACTCAGAGGGTCACAACAAGATGTCAAGTGAACATCCCAGGCCCTATAGTACCGGCTCTGCCGATGATCCTTGTGTCAAGGCTAAAGTTTCGATCAAGTCCCCTGACCAGTCTGTGGAGTCACCTGCCTCACCCACACGTGACGTAGTTCTCCTCAGATACTCACGAGACGGCAGGCCTTCCCGCGTGGTCTACGGTGGCCATTTTGGATTCTTCCTTCACACCCACGCTATCGACGGCGGGTGCTGGGAACCTTCTTTTTGGTGGATAACCTGGTCCACGGGACGGTGTGAATCCATTCCGCCCTTCCTATGACTGGCGCGCTCGAATGACACGGTCTCGCTTCCTCCTGCTTCTGCCCCACTGATCTATGTAGACAGTGTTGGTGGCGGGCCCTCTTGGCAGCCTTCCTCACTACGTTCGTGGGGATATGCCCCTCATGAGCGGCCTCTGCCCATCCCATTTCCTAAAGTTTTTTCAGAGGATGCCTTTTTTGGGAAGTTTCAGACTCTTATGAACCCTGATCCCATGAGAGAGTACTTTAAAGGCCTTTTTAGGGTGATCTGCCCTCTGGTGCCGCATCCCGCCCTATCAGTTCCATTCACGGCACCTGTCGCTCCGGCAGCGGTACCACCTCTACCTCCCGGCCCGCCTCTGCCGTCTCCGGTTGACAAGACATCAGGGCGAGACATCATTTTGACGCCGGTCACGTAGCAACTGGCGGATCCTGATGTTATGGATGACCCTCGGGCAGATCAGGATAGTGAGGACCAGCTCCGCTCTGTCAGAGCATTCCACGACCGGGTTCTGGACATGTCACTCCTTGGCATATCAGTACCTGAGGCACCCGCTCCGCAGGAAGGGGTGCTTTCGGGGGCGCTCACCATGTCTCCACAGGAGCGCACAGGCCTGTTCCTTCAGAGGGATGTCCTGGCCAAGGTCCGCAAAGTCTGGGATAAACCCCACACTGGGCTACATATTAAGAGAATCAACGCCTGTTACATGCTTCACACCTCTGAGGAAGTAGCCTTGGCGTCATGTCTGCTCCCTTCCTCGATGGTGGTTGCGGCCGCCACTCTGCAGTCGAAGCCGGCATCTGCGACCTCTGCTGCTGCAGCTCAAGTTATGGACAAGGAAGACAAGTTGCTTGACTCCTTGGCCAAGAAAGTTTTTGCCAACTCGGCGCTGCAACTGCATCAGGCTAACGCGGAGCTCATTTTGGCGGCAGCGAATATGAAACTTTGGAGGGACTTGGCGGACTTCCAGGAGTTCATTCCTGGGGACAGACTGGAAGACTTTATGGACTCCAGGGTTTTGGCACAGGATATGCTGGAGGCTGCTGCGCACCATGTCGACACCTCAGCTCGAGGCCTCATGTTGGGGGTGGACACCTCTCGTTAAGCTTGGCTTCATGCAACAACGTTTTTGAAGGAGGTCCAAGATAAAGTTCTCGACCTGCCTTTTGATGGCAAAGAGTTGTTTCATTCTTCAACGGATGATGAGCTTACAATGACTAAGGCGAGCACGTGAACTGCCAAGTCTCTGTCGGTGATAGTGAAACCCCCTGTCAACGCTCAGAGATCTGGATCTAAGTCTCGGTCCTCCTCGGGCTTCAGAGAGTTCCAGGACCGCAGATCTCATAGGACTAATCCGCTGAGAGGTAACGCCCGTTGGAGACAGCAACAGGGTCAGTTTTTCTCTCGGTCTTCAGCCTCCAATTCAGGGACAGGTAGTCTCTCCGCTGAAAAGTCTGCAAAATGATTTTTTGGTGCTCGCACGAGACTCCGGTGGGAGGACGAATCTCGTATCATCTGGAGGCGTGGCAAACCTTCACCAAAGACCGGTGGGTTTTGACCATCGCTCAGGCAGGCTTCCTCTTGCCCCTCCCCCTACCCCATTCTTCAATCCTCCCTTTCAGCAGTCGGGGACGCCCTTCCTCAGATCTGAGGTCCAGAAGCTTCTAGACCTCAAGGCGGTGGATCCCGTTCCCCTAGTGGAACGAGGGGAGGGCTTCTACTCTCGTCTGTTTACGGTGCCCAAACCCAACCAGGCCGGCCAACGCACCATTCCAGATCTTTCCCAGTTCAACATTACTCTTCCCCAAGAGGAATTCAAAATGATCACGCCCTGCCAAATAAAGTCCTCTCTTCAGAAGGGTGACTGGCTCAGCGTTGTGGACCTTCAGGACACGTATGTGCATATCTTGATCTGGAGCCCGCATCGGAAATATCTGTGGTTCTCCCTGGTAGAGGAGCACTTCCAATTCAGAGTGCTCCCTTTTGGTCTCAGCTCAGCACTGCGTGTCTTCATGAAGATGTCGGTCATTGTGGCTTTTCTACGGCTACAGGGAATTCATGTGTATTCATATTTGGACGACTGGCTTCTGCGCACCCCTGTCCAGTGAAAGCCTCAAGCAATCTTCAGTCTCTCCTTCTGCTCCTGTTCGGGCTTGGGCTGTCGGTGAACTGGTGGAAATCCTCTATGACGATCTCTCAGGACCTGATTTTCCTGGGTTTCCATTGGAACACGATCGACTGCAGAGTGTACCTGACTGTGGACAGGATGGCGGATCTGTTAACCACATGTCAAGTTTTCATTCAGTCAAAGAGCATGTCGGCCTGGTGGTTCCAGAGGCTTCTAAACCTCATGGCCTTGTGCGTGCTTGCTCTTCCCCTTGCTCGTCTCAAAATGCGACTCACACAGATGGCTCTCCGGAATTCCTGGATTCAGGCAGTGGACCCAGACAACAAAATGATTCCGTTCCCACCCTGCATGATGAAAGAGCTCCTTTGGTGGTCAACGTCCAGCAATCTTTCGGTGGATGCTCTTTTTCAGGAGCCCTCCCCTCAAACAACCATTACGACTTACTCCTCCCTTATCGGGTGGGGTGCGGGGATGGATCATCTTCAGGTTTTTGACCTGTGGTCGCCACAGGACAGACAATTTCACATAAATTATCTGGAATTTCTGGCAATTTTCTTGGCGCTCAAAGCCTTCAAGCCAGTGATTGTGAACAAAGTGGTCCGCATCCGCACAGACAATGCGGTATCCATGTTTTATATCAACAAGCAGGGGGGGTACAAGTTCACCTCCCCTTGTAGATCTAGCCATTCAGATTTGGGAATGGGCCATTCAGCACGATGTTTGGCTGCTGGCTGTTGTTAGGGAGAATTCTCTTCTAAGGCTAATTTCCCTTACCTATAGAGTCTCCAAGCAGCTTTGCTGGATTTGAAGGGTTTATTTTTCTCTCCTGCTAAGAGAGAGACTCTTTTTCCAACTTTTAGAAACATTGCTGATCTGTGTTTTAGGCAATCGTTTGTGCGTATGGTCTATGGAGTTTTTCTCACCCTCATAGGTATCATCTTTTTACATGTGTTTTACACAGCACCCTCAGTGCAGTAACACAGGGGTGTCATAGTGACCCCCAAACATAGACTCCATACCCTGGGACTGACTACTGTCTCCCAGGGCATGTAAAGTCCCCATTGACTTTACTAGTCAATAGTTATGAACAAAACCAGTACAACCCATCTTACTATGGAAGTACTGGAAAGGGTTAATAGTTTTTCTCTGGTGTTCATTTTCGAGAGGGTACCATCCAGTCCCTCTCTCCAAAGTCTCTGGCTGCTGGCAGTCGGTTACTACCGTCAATATTCGGCCGCAAATATTTTCCTATGGGATTTTTCCATTGTTCGAGGTTACCACTTTTACTGACAGCCTCTAACATACAGCCGGTTTATTTTTATGTTAACTTTACTCTGGTAGGTTTTTATTGCCAGATCTTTGATAATATTTCTTTCTCGTGTCTTTCTCTGAAGTCCTAACCCAGGTCGGGGATCCTTTGTTCGTCCTTTTGGCAGGCTTCTGCCCAGAATCCCTCATTTCAGTGCCACTGAGTCTGGGGTAGACAGGATGTGTGCAAGGGGGAATAGGCACCATGGACAGGGTTACATAAGCAACCCAAGTCGCACTCTGCCCTGATAGGCTGGGGGTTATCCCGCCAGGATAGCCACCCCACTTTGTGAGTGACAGACAGGCTGTATGAATGGGGGGTTTTCTGCATAAAAGCAGGGCTCTGAGGACTGGAGGACAAGACGTCGCCACTGGAACTAAGAAACCCGAAGAGAGAAGCTGAAGACATCTGCAACAAGTGAACCACCGGTGAAGCCCTGCCACAGATCCTCACGACTTTTCTCCAACGACTTGAGAAGATCTTCACCTGCAAGAGTCTTCATCCCTTGAGCTGGTGGGGCCAACCAGTTCGCCAATCGCCTTCCAGGACCTGCCTTGGTTGAATCGCCAGTGCCCAGCACTAGGAGACCGGATAGCCAGGCACCCGTCCGCCATGACCGCGATTTAAAGGAGCGTATTTTTTATTTCGTCTTGGCATCACCGCGGCTGGCTTCATCCCTGGGCAGTGCAGTAACTCGAACCTTCCTCCACGACGAGTCTCTCTCTTCCTCTGCTGGATCTCCCGAAATGCAGGAACTGCCAGGAACTACCGCCACCGCAGGAGCCTCTTCCACTTTCAAGGTACATTGTTCCGCCAGACCTCCCGTTTTGTTGGGTACTGCTAAAGGTGTTTTAAATCCTTTACTTACCTTCTGGGTTGGCTGCCCCTTTCATCTAACATTATATTGTTACCTTCTGCAACCGCCTTTTCAACTCGTTAAACGAAAGACATGACTGCAGCTACTAGAACCGTTTGATCCTGGGCATTTGCCTTGAACCATTGACTCTGGCACAGGCCTCTTGACTCTAGCTAAATCTGTTAAACTGCCTTCTCTAGATTGCTTTTTACTAAGAAATGTGTTGGTGCACCTAAACTCTTATAACCACCTTTCCTTCCCTTTTCTATTTGCTGAAGTGCCATTTTGCTCCGTTTTCACCAAAGTATTGCTTATACTAGAGTATTGCCTTGCCTAACCTGTTCACAATCCAATTGGGAAGTGTTGCTGGTGTGTTTAGGAGTCTAACCCTGTATGACTTGTCCTTTCCCTCCCTCTGAAGAAATTGTTAGAGTGCCATTTCTGCTTGGTTTACACTGTGACGTTTTGCTCAGTTTTCATTGTTGCTCAAACGTGTCTACCATTTAAATAGGAAGTTGTGTATACTTTTCTTGACTGTTTTAACTTGCTTTAATGAAAGTGATTTGTGTGTGAACTTAAGAGTGTGTAAAATAAATATATATATTCTTTTTGATACAAAGCTTTGGTCAGTGTTTCCTTGTTCCATAGTATTGTAGTCATATTGTGTAAACCCTGGATTCTTCTCATCTCCCTCTTGAGATAAGTCTGACTGCTTAGCCACAGCTACCAACTAAATCTTTGTGGTACGGACTGATACCAAAGGGGATTTATATCATATACCTGTAGTCTTAATCTTCTGTAGTGCTCCCAAAGGGAACTGCATAGGATTCTGCCTAACAGCTGTGCAAATTTCAGGCCAGCTGAATGTGACTGCAGACTCCGACGGTCAGCTACGAGTGGGAGCTAAACACGGCGATCCTCTCAGACCTTTTTCGCCATTGGGGTACTCCAGAAGTGGACCTCTTTGCGACGTCATTAAACAGGAAACTTGCTCTTTATGCTTCCAGGAACGGGCTTGGAGCTTCTTCCATGGGGGATGCTCTTGAGGTTCCGTGGCACAACATGAGGTCCTACGCCTTCCCGCCTCTTCCTCTTATTCCCTGGGCGCTATGCAAGCTCAGGAACACGACGAATTGCACTCTCCTGTTCATAGCCCCGTGGTGGCCAGACAGATTCTGGTTTTTGGAGCTTCAGCATCTGTCAGTCTGCTCACCGATCAGGCTTCCGCTGATTTCCGACCTGCTTCACCATAGTGATCAGCAGAAGTAGCACCCCTCCCCACAATTATTCAGCTTGGCGGCCTGGTGCCTGTGTTTAAATCTTTCGAAAGTTTCAAGTTGTCAGCGGATAATATGCGTATTATCCAGGCGGCTGGAAAACCTTTGACGAGGTCTCAGTATAGCAGCAAATGGCTCAGTTTCTGTCACTGGTGTTTAGCAAAGCAGCTGGACCCCAGAGAAGCAACCATCAACAACACGGTCATGTGATTAGTTTATCATCTGGCAACTTCAGACATGCATGTCTTGTCTTGTAGGACTTATATTATGATGGTCAAATTGCACAGCGAATAGAGCGCTCGCTTTGGTATCCGTGCAGAGCCTGCTGACACAAGTTCGAATCCCGGCAGGGCCAATCTCAGCCTTTCATCCTTCCGAGGTCGATAAATGAGCACCACACACTGTGGTTAATAATAGCAGCGCTCAGATGCCTGAGGGTTTGTAGCACTGTATAAATGCTAAATTATTATTATTATTATTATTATTATTATTGTCGGCTATCACTGCTTACCTGTCCACGGACTCTTGCTGTTGTTCATTGACAAACCCTGTCATTAAAAGACACTTTGCAAGTCTATTGCATCTTTATCCACCTGTGCGCAACCCGCATCCAAAATGGGAACTGAATGTGGTCCGCACTGCCTTATGCCATAAACCTTTTCAGCCCATGGCTACGGTGGACTTGAAGTTTCTTTCGGAGAAAATGGCCTTTCCGATTGTGGTGACTTCGGCAAGGCTTGTAAGCGAGCTTCAGGCCTTGTCGGTAGAACATCCCTTCCTCACCTTTCACAATGATAAGGTTGTCCTCTGGGCCAATCCTTCTTTCCTTCCAAAGTTGGTATCAGATTTTCATCTGGACCAGTCTTACTGCCTTACCCGTTTTCTTTCCAGACCCGGCCTCAGATGCCAAGAGCGTATTGCATAATTTGGACGACAGACGGACACTAAAGTTCTATTTGGACAGAACATCTAAACTGAGGAGATCTTCCCAGCTCTTTGTGACCTTCGGAGACCCGAAAGGAAAGCGGGCCTCGAAAGCAACTACCTCCCGATGGATTGCTGTCTGTATTTCGGATGCGTATACCGTTCAGGGCCTTCAGCCTCCAAAGGGAATTCATGCTTTGTGTGGGGCAAGGTGCCTGCCGTTGCCTTCCAGAAATATGTTACCCGGGGAACCATTGCCAGAGAAGCTACATGGACTTCCCCAAAAGCTTTTTGTAAGCATTACTGCTTAGACCTGACCTCCAGAGCCGATGCTCAGTTCGGGCAGGCGGTTCTTAAAAACCTCTTTTGGTAAAGGAGTGTCATCCACCCGTTTTCCGGTGAGGAGTGCTTGGTAATCTCCCAAAAGTATGTAGGAAAGGGGACGGGATGTAGGAGTATAACAAAGTTACTCACCGTAGTGACTACCTTACTCCTAGTCCATAGTCCCCTTTCCTCCATACGCCCGCCCGCCGTCCCCTCTAATAAGTATCCTCTATTATTGCTTAAATGGTCTCAGACCTAGCGATAGAAAAGGACTGAAGGGCGATGCGCAGGGCAGAACTAAGGAGAGCGGGCTTACGGCCGTGTGCGATACCCTGCGTAAAAAGAGGACACATTTTGAATTTGATGCTATATTACAAAAGTGCTCCGGTCCCGTCCCAAAAGTATGGAGGAAAGGGGACTAGGAGTAAGGTAGTCACTTCGGTGACTAACTTTGTTATTCCTTATGCCACTGAATTTATTCTTGCACTGCCTTCAGCCCAGGACAATGATGCCACATTCTTAGGCTTATCAGGTAGTTCCATGTATGCAGTTTAATTTGTTAGTGTAAGGAGTTCCTCACAGGAACGGGAGTCCTTGTCCCCAAAGGGGGAGTCTTTTCCCAGTGAGGTCCCACTTGTCTCGACCACTAGGGAGTGTTTTACAGACTGGGCTCACCTCCCTAGCCTCATAGGGGGGGTTGCTCCCCTTTCAGGAGAAGGGGTGAATACCTGCGATTCATCACCCTTTCCAAAGAACCCTTAAAAGTTGCTGCATGGCTTGGTCATGTCCAGCTTCCCTTGCAAATGAATATTGCACAGCAAGGGGAGGGCCAATGTAAACTTTATTTATGGACAAAATGAAACACAGTGTGCCAGTATCTATGCGCTTGTAGAAAGTATTGTGCAATTGTACGCAGATGCCTGACTGAAGCTGGGTCTTCCACTTGAAGGAACCCGACATGACCATGAGGATACTATTGGACACCAGGATTCGCATTTCAGGACATAACCGAGCAAATGGACATTCACGCCAGGGCATTAAGCTAATGAATAGAATAGCCTGCCAATCACTCATCTATCCTTATACAGGCATTCATCCCATTGCAAATGAATCTGTATTCTGGAGGTCAAACAGGCAACACTTATCAGAGTGGTATTTAGCCATCAGATTGTCAAGTATAAATCTAATACCCCAATTGGATCAAATTGGAGACTTAGGTTGTTAATCTTGAAATGTTGCCTTGAAAAAGACCACGAAGGTCGAAATACGTGTTGGTAAACTCCTACAGTTTCAAAACTGTTTTAGTGATCTGTGCAATTACATATACTATCCACAACTATTTAACCAACCCAGGGTATATTCATGTGACAACATTGATACTGATATTTATTAGCTAAACTATACTTTGCACAAGCGCATAGATACTGGCACACAGGGTTTCATTTTGTGACTATTCTAGGCAGGGGTTAGCCTAGTAGTGCCAAAATCTGCAGCTGTTTTAATCACCTCCAAGTTAGGGAATATCAATTCCTCAACCCTAGCGCCCATGCCTACCTGATTATACCCTGTGATACTTGTTAATAGTTTGTTATGGACACACTTGGTATAATATGGACAGAGCCTGTGTAACTTTGCTACTAAGAAGTACAGATTAGGTCCTGGCCTCCGATGCAGCTTGCAGATTTTTACACATGCAAAGCATCCTGTTTTCTCATACACTTCTACCTCCAGAAGCTCTTAGCCTTGACTGTGCACCTTCTCGGGCAAGGGGTGGGTACACGTGTCACACTGCACGGACACAGATTTTCAAATGGATTCCTTCCTCCCACAGATTCCTCATCTTAGGTATAATTATATAATTATTATAATAATTGTAATTATAATTGTTCTTTCATAACGCGCTTAATACCGGGACCATTTTCTAAGCACAAGCCCGGGATTCAAACCTGTGTTGCTTTGGGTTGTCTTGCTTCCAAGGCAAATGCGTTGCTAATGAGCTATCCTCCCGGCCTTCTGTTAAGATGTATTTCGAACATCAGACCTAGTGGACAGATTTTAGGAGGCCACCGTAGTTATGGGAGCAGGGATCTCTGACAGTTTAGCCAAAACCCAATCAGTGTAGTGTTGCGAGTGGTCATCGCTTAGTTTGTGGTCCGCGGCCCTCAATGAGTCCACACAGGATAATACACAATAATTCAGTATAGACCGTCAGTTATAAACATTATTTTATTTATTTAGGCCTTTAGAACACACTGAATAATGAAATTAGCAGGCAGTAGTATTGCACAATACTCTGATACAAATATATACAATCATTGATATGTTCATTCACAATACATCATCAAATAACTAACCATGTAGGACAGTTAAGTAATGGAGATTCAGCTCAAATGATGAGAACCATTCTCAAGTTCAATTCCCTACACTTTAGAAGAACAAACCCTTTGGTGGTTGGGGCCTAGTGCCCAAAAGTCTGGTTCCAACACAAGGATTCTCACAGGTATTTATTCTCCTCAAGGATGCAATGGACTTATGATGGTGCTTCAGAATATTTTCCTGAGAAATAGCTTCTTCGTGTACAGGCATGCTACTTTTTGCAACTCAAGGGAACAGGGATGAACTGTACTTTTGCCCCCAATCTGGCAACGTACATTTAGCCTGTTCAGAGACTCGCATTCTCAATTTTGACAATCCATTCATGCAGGCCATTTCTACGTATCGTCGTTATATTGATATTTATTTCATCTGGACTGGTACATCTGATAGATTTCTTGAGTTTGTTACTTGGGTCAACACTCTTGATCCAGATTTACATTTCACATGCAAAGAGTCTTTCATTTCATTCCTTGACCTTAAGATTGCCCATCAGCATGGTTTCCTTGAGACTGAACTTTTACGTAAAACTACGGAAAGCAATATGACACTGCACTTCTCTAGTCAGGAGCCGCAGAATCTACTGCAAAACATCCTGTAGCGTATGTTTCTGTGCCTTTGGCGCAACTGTACCACTTTCATGAATTTCAACTAACATGCAGGGATTCTGCAGAATAGGCTTATCCAGAGAGGGTATCCAAAAAGAAAAGGATACACCATTGCTTTAAAAGAACCCGCAACACTAATCGAGAGATCTTGCTAGTACCTGAAGTAAGTGAGAGACAGGCTGACAAATTATCTGTGCGACCACCTTCTGTCAATTCAGTACAGCCAATCGGGGCACAATTC
The DNA here is from genome assembly GCF_040938575.1 of Ambystoma mexicanum. Lineage (NCBI taxonomy): Eukaryota > Metazoa > Chordata > Amphibia > Caudata > Ambystomatidae > Ambystoma > Ambystoma mexicanum. The sequence goes on along the minus strand of NC_090931.1, from coordinate 899,531,743 downwards.
TGAAGCAGAGTTTCACAAGGGCCAGTAGAAAGATGCACCCACTTGCATCAAACATTTTGGATGTGTACCATCGACCTGTAGTGGTGCACTACTGTTTAGCTTGTCGATTATCTATTAAGGTTCAGTCTTTTGAAAGTGTGGGAACAACATGGCAATTGTATACTTTTACAACTTGTAAAAGTACAAATGTTGTGTGTGCCATCTGCTGTCCTTGTCAGAAGCTATACGTTGACAAAACATCTTGTGAAGTGCATCTGAGGATTAATTAGCATCGCTCTAAAATCTGCACTGGAACTCGCAGTGCAGCGTTGGCTCACATTGTATTTTGGACACAATGTGACAAGGTGGTTTTGTATTGAAAAAAAAATCAATATTTGTCCCTGGATAGAACAGAGAGCCTATAAAAGAACAACTATGGATTTTTGTATTAACAATATTAGGATGTGGACTCAGTTCCAGGTAGGAATGGGACTGGGCCTGCAATTAGCTCTGCAATAATTTTTGAGAGCATGCACCACTAACTTCATTTCTCCAGCATGGGATCTGGTATGGATTCACATGCTCATGCATATTCCACGTCATGTGGCTGGGAATTCTCGGTAAAAGAAAAAACAGTTTCACTTCACCTTGAAAACTGTATTTCTCCTCTAAACCAATCGCTGTCCTTTGGGTCATAATGCCCCTGTCCAATGACGGTCCTCTCCCTAAGCTCCACCCCTGGAGGCCATCTTCCGATTTGTACTGCACGCTTCAGTGTTGGGAGTCCTCTTAGTACTCTCTGAGCAATATTTTCCTATCAAGTTTTCGACAAATTTTTGTAACATTTTTGACCGAATTTTGTCTAATCGTTCATCCAGAGGTCGACTACCGTCAGCGGGGACCCACTGTCGGTGAAGATCACACTACATCGCAGATCTTTCATCGAGTTTTCAGACGGCCCGGACTTGGGCCTACTTCGTGCCTTCCTGCCATGAACGAGGAGAAGGGATGCCTCTACAAACTCTGTGCGCAGCGTGGATTGAGGAACATGTTCCTAGAAGATTGACACCATAAACGTTTATATTGCCTGTATCCGGACCATGATGAAGAGGGATTCGTGGTCTGCCATGGATTTTCGAAAAAGAAAGGATCGCTACAGCAGGCTGGCAGCATGGCTCCAATCGGGTAAGGCCTCTGATTCTGCTTCTGGGCATGGTCCTGCTTCCCCCAGGACCTGCCGTTCCCACAAATAAACTCCCTCAGAAAAGAGGGTGAAATCCTTTGAGGATGCACTGCCCTTGGGGTCCAAAAGAAAGCAAGGCTGCAAATCGTTGATCCCACTGGGTTCGCCGCTGCTGCGGGTCCCACCTCACTAAGGGCAAGGCCGCCATCACCAACCACTTCTACGGCGAGTGGCGCTCCCTCTAAGAGGAAGTCCTTGGCTCCTTCAAAACTCTGCTTACCAAAGGTAGCCTTTTGCTGCCACCCTCCGCAACGCCATCGGCAGCTCAACTGGCCAAAACAACTTTGTCATCAACGGTCACAGCCACGTCGACGAAGGCTCCTGCTGCCACCCCGTCGACGACCTTGTCGGCGAACACTACTTCTTCAAAAGGGGGACTGGCCACGAAGGTGATGTCCACAGTGACAGCGACAGCCGCCCAGCAGGTGTCACTAATGCCATGGCGTGAAGCAGCTGATATGGCTCTGGAGGAGGCCTATGGAATGGGGACAGCAGCCGCTCCTCCCCAGATGTCTCCAGAGAGGGTAAATGGTCAAACTCCTACCGATCCTAAGAAGGTTACGGAACCACAGGCTGCCCAGTGAGACCATTACAATGACAATCTGCCCGAAGACTATTATTAAGACCATGAAGGGCGTCAGGGACCCATGTTTGTAGGTAGGTCACCACGAGGCGAGCCCGTCCTCCACCTCGCCAGATGAGGTGCATCAGTCCGGAGCCTCCACCTCTCATTCCTTCCATGCCTCAGCACAGGGACATGTCTTTGGACATTCTGACCACGCTATACACGCTAGTATCCGAAATACAACAGATACTGCTGCCCACACCGGGCCCTGCTCCGTCTAGGAGTCCCCCAAGGCCGCTTCCTGCACCATGCTGGTCCAAGGCATCATCCGATACCACCACCTCGGCACTTGACCCAGACTGGGGATCCTGCCACGCACACAGGCACGGATTCAGCGGCTACGGCAAAAAAACACTGAAGAAGCTGATGACTTCGTACCAGCTGACGGGAGCCAGTGGGCGCAGATGAACCGCACAGGGCCTCTCCGCCGGATGAGGTTGGCTGCTTCCAGGCGATGATGTCCAGGGCCTCAGAACTTTTCCAACTGGTGCCTGATGGGACGAAAAAGGAAGGACTCCTTTATCAACGTCGTGAATGCAGACAGAAGACCATCATGTCCTTCCCTTTGCTGGACGATATCTGGGATGAGGGCCTGGCCCTAATGAAGAATCTGAGCACTGCTCCACCCAAGCGGGACAGGCGCGAGAAGAAATGGAAAGTGCCTGAGGTCCCAGCCTTCACTTGACTCTGTGGTCTCAGCCGCGGCCAGAAGACGCTCTGGGAACCTGTCTTCCTCGTCCATGATGCCTCCAGACCAGGATGGAAGAAGCTGAACGCTATGGGGAAAAGGATCATCTATACGTCTGCCAGAACCATTAAGGCTGCTAATGCCCTGGCCATTTTGTCCCACTATGATCAGAACTATGATATAAACTGGGCCCTATTTTGCACTTCTTACCTGAAGACAAGAAGGTAGAAGCTCTGGTGCTGTTCCAGGAAGTGGTGGGGGGAGTGGCCACGGACCACGCCATCACAGTGGCGGTGACCTAAGCCCTGCCCACCTCCTGCCTTCCTGGTTGCCGCTCTTTTTCCCTACTTAAGGAACCCTTCAGCCTCTCTTCCTTTGCAGATGGGGAGCAGGAGCAAGTGGGTCTAGGTCACCTGGCCTAAACCCTGCCCACCTGGTGCTTGCTCTTTTCCCCTCTAAGCAAGCCCCGGCCACCTGGTGCCTTCCTGGTTGCCGCTCTTTGTCCCTACTTAAGGAGCCCTCCAGCCTCTCTTCCTTTGCAGATGGGGAGCAGGTGCAAGTGGGTCTAGGTCACCTGGCCTAGCCCCACCCACCTGCTGCCTTCCTGGTTGCTGCTCTTTTCCCCACTTAACAAGCCCCACCTTCCTGGTGCCTTCCTGGTTGCCGCTCTTTTTCCCTACTTAAGGAGCCCTCCAGCCTCTCTTCCTTTGCAGATGGGGAGCAGGTGCAAGTGGGTCTAAGTCACCTGGCCTAAGCCCCACCCACCTGGTACCTTCCTGGTTGCCGCTCGTTTTCCCTGCTTAAGGAGCCCTCCAGCCTCTCTTCCTTAGCAGATGGGGGAGCAGGTGCAAGTGGTTCTAGGTCACCTGGCCTAAGCCATGCCCACCTGGTACCTTCCTGGTTGCCGCTCTTTTCCCCACTTAGCAAGCACCGCCCACCTGGTGCCTTCCTGGTTGCCGCTTTTTTTTCCTTACTTAAGGAGCCCTCCAGCCTCTCTTCCTTTGCAGATGGGGAGCAGGTGCAAGTGGGTCTAGGTCACCTGGCCTAGCCCCACCCACCTGCTGCCTTCCTGGTTGCTGCTCTTTTCCCCACTTAACAAGCCCCACCTTCCTGGTGCCTTCCTGGTTGCCGCTCTTTTTCCCTACTTAAGGAGCCCTCCAGCCTCTCTTCCTTTGCAGATGGGGAGCAGGTGCAAGTGGGTCTAAGTCACCTGGCCTAAGCCCCACCCACCTGGTACCTTCCTGGTTGCCGCTCGTTTTCCCTGCTTAAGGAGCCCTCCAGCCTCTCTTCCTTAGCAGATGGGGGAGCAGGTGCAAGTGGTTCTAGGTCACCTGGCCTAAGCCATGCCCACCTGGTACCTTCCTGGTTGCCGCTCTTTTCCCCACTTAGCAAGCACCGCCCATCTGGTGCCTTCCTGGTTGCCGCTTTTTTTTCCTTACTTAAGGAGCCCTCCAGCCTCTCTTCCTTTGCAGATGGGGAGCAGGTGCAAGTGGGTCTAGGTCACCTGACCTAAGCACCACCCACCTTCTTAGCCCTGCCTCTTCCTTCCTTCTCTTAACTCTTAGATCAAAGGCGTCTCTCGCAAGGGCGTCTGAAGTGAAGGGGAGACAAAGAAAAGGGCAATTCCTGTTCCGACCTGTTCGGACCAGGAGGACCCAGGTCCCGAACCCCTGCTCAGACAGCAGGTAAGCATGCTGTGATGTTGCGTGCCGTTCCCATGCCCCGCCTTTCTTGTTTGCTTGTGTTTCCTGCCTTGGCTTACTCCTTTCTATCCTGCCTTCCCATCCCTCTTGGCCCTCTCCCTCTACCCCTTACATCATACCACTGCAGGAGTTTTGTCCTGATACGCTATAGCTCTCCCATCACTGTGTTGTTGCAAATGCTTGGTTTTGACTTTGTGGACTCTCTTATCATGCTGTGCCATTTTCATTCTGAATCCTGTCTTGCATTTGCTGTTCCCTGCAACATTGTGTTATCACCGACTCTGCAATTGCATTAGTCTCTCCCCACTTGCCTCTCCACTCTTTCTCACTGCTCACTCTGTTCTCTCCTCTTCTCCCCTTCTTCCTTTTCCCTCTCTCTTCTCTCCCCCTTTCCCTTCTTTACTCTATGCACTTAGTCTATCAGAATTGTCCTTGGACATAGTATGATAGCTACATTGTTTGTCTCCCACCCCCCCTCTCATTTCTCTTCCTCCCCCTTCCTCTCCAGCACTATCTGAAATGTCATCAGGCCTAGTACGATAGTCGCTTGTTTTGTTCTTCTCCTTCCTTCTCCTCCCCCTCACCCACTCCTCTTGTAATCATCCGGCTCCATCAGAAATGTCGTCAGGCCTAGTACGTTGGATGCCCGTCTGTTATCTTTCCCTTCCCACCCACCTCCTCCCTCCCTTATCTGTGTCTTAGGTCTTGCACTATCTGAAATGTCGCCAGGCCGAGTACAATAGTACATTTCACATTCTTATTGTTCAAGGCCTTGTAAGAATGTTCACTGTTTGTATTTTTCCTGTGTTCCCTCCCTTGCCTTGAAGCGCTTGGAAACACATTGTGTATAGGTGCTATACAAATAAACTATCATATCATTTCATATCACGGACACCGGGTTCCGTCAAATGGGCAACAGAGTCTCTCTTCATTGGCAGGGATGGCTGAAAGCCACCAACTTCAGACCAGATGTTCAGTCCAAAGTGTTGGACATGCCATTTGATGGAGAGAACATATTTGGCTAGACCGTCGACGAGTCTCTGCAAATTAACGGAAATGGCACGCCCACTGGGTAGCCTGCAGCAACATCGGTCATCCTTTCTTTCCTCGCAAGGAAAGCCCGGCAGGTCCTGCAAGGGATATACCACCCCTTATCAGCAGCTTTCCCGCTCCACGACTTAAGAGGCCTACAGAGGTTGCTCACAGGCATACGCTAGCAGAGGACCGCATTGGCGCCGTCCACAGGGCAGAGATCCGACCCTGAAACAGGCCTGAATCGACTGTGGACTCTGGCCTCCACTTGTGCACTCCAGTGGGAAGCCGGCTGGTGAGGTTCGTCAGCGCGTGGAAGACCATCAATTTTGATAAATATTTTTAGTAAAAAAACTAATACCTTCAAGTTGATTGAACTTTACTTTCAATGTTTGTATACGTTGATTGTGGCGAAATAACTTCTCGAAAGAGTGACATATCGAATATTTGAAATTAATGAAAATATCGAGATTTGTTTGGAAAATGTTCTTTCCACTCTTGAATGGTGTGCAGGGGACGGGAGTTTCTATTACCAAATGGAACTACACATTTTTCTCATGTCTTTTTTGACTTTTTGATACCAGAGTCATTCTTTTCTCCCCGGCACCCAGAAAAAACTGATTTGTATAAGGGTCAATAGACTAGAAAAAACAAAAAATACTTAAAGTATTGTACATAGAAAATACACATGAGATAGGGTGTGCTTTCCCTACTTCCTTCTTTTAGATCATCACCACTGACAGATGGGTGCTGGATGCTCTTGAATAGAGACACACTTTGGAGTTCCAATGCAGGTGTCCTCCTATTCCCCCAGTGGCTCTACAAGAACAGCACGTGGCGTAGCTGCTGAAGGAGGTCCACACCATGTTGAAGAAGGGGGTGATAGAGCCCGTCCCCCATCGCCTTCGGGGCTCCGGAGTGTACGCCAGATACTTTCTGGTCTGAAAAAAGTCAGGAGGGTGGAGCCTGATCCTGAACCTGAGATGCCTCAACAAGTTCTTGAAGTCCTAGAAATTCAGGATGGTTGTGTTGCAGCACACGCTCGTCCAACTGGAGGAAGGTGACTTCCTGGTGTCTCTCGATCTGGCGGACGCCCACTTCCACCTCGCCCTCCACCGGAAGCACCGCAAGTTCCTGCGGTTCGTGTTCCTGGGGCAACACTATCAGTTCAAGGTGCTCCCCTTCGGCCTGAAATCGGCCCCCAGGGTCTTTACAAAGTTCTTGGCTTCGGGTTGCAGCGAATCTTTATCTCGGGCATCCAAGTCTACCTTTACCTGTACGATTGGCTTGTCCGATCCCGCTCCCACGAACCAGCATACGACGAGGACAGTGTGTCTGCTGACGGATCTGGGATTTTCCATAAATTATCTGAAGTCCTGCTTGGAGCCATCTCAGAACGCTCTGTTTCTGCGATCCCGACTCAACACAGTAACTTGTCCGGCTTCTTCCTCGTAAGAGAGGGTGATGGCCATCCTAGGGAAGGTGCAGCGCCTGTCGTCGGCATGGTCGGCTCTTGTGCGGGCTGTCAAGTCGCTGCTAGACATGATGTCTTCCTGCATCAACCCATTCCTCCTTTGGCTCACACCGGACAGTTGCACAGCAGAGGCCTCTGGCTGCAGAAGAAAAGACCCTTCGCATTAACGTCCTGGCACTTTGGGCCGTCTTCTGGGCCCTCAAGTTCTTCCTGCCGTCGCTGAGGGGCAAGGTGGTGAGGATCTTCATAGACAACACCACACCCACGTTCTATATACGGCTGCATTGCGCTCTTCTGCTCTCTTGGGAGGCCCAGGATCTGTGGCACTGGGCCATTCGTCAGGACAAGTTTCTCACCCCTTTTCACCTGGCGGGCACCAAGAACACCATTGCGACTCACTCAGCAGGGAGCTACGTTCGAGGGGATTGGGTCCTCTGACGTATTCCATATCTGACAGTAATCACCACAGCTGCGCTGCTTCGGAAAATCTTTCGGCGACTGCGTCCTGCCTCGATGACGTCGATATGCCGCCCTCGAGGACCTCCTCAGACGGCCGACGTCACTGGATGTTATAAATAGGACGCACGACGCCCATAGCCTCAGTTCCGTTTTTTCCGCTAACTTGTTCGCTTCTGAGATTTCGGCGCGCCTGGACTCTTTTGAGTTGGTTCTTTCGGTTCTTCGAACCTGTTCATTTGTAAGAAGTTTTCAAGATGTCTTCCTCTTCCACCCCTCGTCCGGGCTTCAAGAAGTGTCGGGACTGCGGTTCCAAGATGTTGCTGACGGACCCGCACAACGCCTGCCTCTGGTGCCACGGGGAGGACCACGACACCAATGAATGCGATGAATGCCAGTCTTTGATGTCGAAGGCCTTGCAGGAGCGCAAGAAGACGCTGACTGTAGGTCAGGTTTCCAAACCCTGAAAGTCGAGGTCCACTGGGTTTTCAACGGACGATTCGAGGGGCGACTCTCCACGTCGTCATAAGTCCAAGGAGTCTCGGTCCCGGAGTGGGTCCCGCCACTCCTCTGCCTCTTCTAGGCACTCCCGTAAGCGCCGTCATAGGTCGCCTTCCCTGTCCTCGTCCGAGGACTCCGCCCGCCTGTGGTTATCTTGTCACTCCAAGCATTCATCTCCGGCAGAATGGGACGCATTTCGCAAGGAGATGATAGCGATTCTTGAATCGGAGGGCTCCGGTCCGTCCGCGTCTTTGAGAGAAGCCGGCAAGGAACGCGCTAGGGCCACCGCTCGTACGCCTTCGGGCTCGGGTGGTTGGCGCGATCTTCCGGAGCCATCGAGGTCCCGCTCGGACAAGGTGGATCGCTCTAGCCATGCCCGTTCCAGGTTCCGGTCCTCGACGCCCTTGAGGCTGTGTGCACTTGTGATGTCTTCGAAGAAGACGTCGACGCCCTGTGGCGCCGAGGTCGTTGAGGGACTCTCTCGAGGCTCCGGCTCTGAGGAAGTCGTCGACGCCATCGGCGCCAAGGCTGTCGAAGGACACGCTCAGGGCTCCGCCCTCGAAGCCGTTGTCGAAGACGTTGGTGCTTCGCTCGACGTCGACGCCGATTCTGTCAACGCCCTTGACGCCTGTTGTGGATGCTTTACCGGAGGTACCCCGGAGGACTGTGGAAGCTCCGAGGAAGGCCCTGGGTAAATCGGTGAGGCCTGTGTTTGAACCTTTTTCTGTGCCCTCATCCAGGGATTTATTCCAGCCTTTGGGTTATATCTCAGAGGTGGATGATGGGTCAGATGTGGAAGGGTTTGTCCCTCCTGAGGTTCCTGACAAACTGTTGTCTGTTCATAGCCAGATGGAAGACCTGCATCAATCCTTGCATGACGCCAGTGGTCTGGACACCTCCCCATAGGTTGAATTTGGCAGGCCTGAGCCTGGTATGTACACACACGCTGAGTCTTCGTACAGGCGTCTCATGTTGAGGGTGATGGAGTACTTGGAGTGGTCTGCTCCACCTGTGGATTTTCTGCAGGATGACCTGACCGATATTTTGGACCAAGGTCCACCCACTGACCCGGTGCTGCCATTCCATAGAAGGGTGGCAGCGGCTTGGACTGCTCCGGAGAGTCTCCCGGCAGTGAATAAGTCGTTGCCGAAAAAATACCGTCCAGCCGATGGCGACCCTGGCTACTTGTCTTTGCACCCCACTCCAGAGAGTTTGGTGGTGCAGGCGGCTACGGCCCCAGAGAAGCAGGCGGCGTACCCTACCATCCCTCCTGATAGGGACGACAAGCGCTTCGACGGTTGGGCGAAGAAAGTATTTTCATCTGGGCGTATGGCTTTAAAGGCAGCCAACTCCGTTTGTTCCTTGGCAAGATTCACTCACCCTTTGTGGAATTGTGTATCTTTGGCGGCTGAACATATTCCTGAAGGGGCGGAACAGGATGGTTTTCTTGCCCTCGTTCAGGATGGCAAGGATGCCATGTGTGAATCAGTTCAATCGGGTCTGGACGTGGCAGACTGTGTCAGCCGGTACATTTCGGCGAGCATCGTGATGCGCAGGTTTGTGTGGTTGCGGAAGTCGGGGTTCGCTCCTGATCTACAGTCCCGGCTTCTCAACATGCTCTTTGATGGTGACCATCTTTTTGGCAGCAAGGCTGACGAGAGCCTTGAGAGGTTGCAGACCTCCAAAGATGCAGCGAATTCGTTAAGCGATGCAGTTCGTCAACCTCTGCTTTTTCATCCTAGGGGATAGCAATGGAGGGGAGGTTCCTTTAGGTACTACTCGCCCTTTGGTAGATCGAGGGGAGCAGCCAGTCAAAGGGGCCAACGTAGGATCACCAGAGGTGGAAAACAAGGTACTCTAGGTGCCAAAGCTGCTCGGGCAGTTGCCTCTTTGCCCTCAGGTACTGCCGCAGCCGCTTCAGCTCAGTCATGAGGCCATGTCCTATGGTTCTCCGGTTGGGAGAAGGCTGGCGCAGCATCTTGTAGAATGGCGTGCCATTACTTCAGAGGTGTGGGTTCTGGAGATCATAGCCCACGGCCACTGTCTTCCTTTCCAGCAGAGGCCTCACAACAATCCACCAGGAAAGCTCTATTTGAAGAGACCGGATCCGCTCCTTGCGCAGGAAATCAAATCCCTGCTGGAGTAAGGCGCCATTGGACTGGTGCCTGTAGCGGAGAGGAACAAGGGATGGTATTCCCCATATTTTTTGATCCCGAAAAAAGAGGGGGGATTGAGACCCATCATGGACTTGCGTGGTTTGAACAAGCGCCTCAGGAAGGACAAGTTTAAGATGGTTACTCTCTCTCAAGTCCTCCAGGCCCTTCAACTTCAGGACTGGTTGGTGTCTCTCGACCTCAAGGATGCTTACTTTCATGTGCCGATTCATCCCAAGCACAGGAAGTCCCTGAGGTTCGTGGTTGGCGACTTGCATTTTCAGTTTCGGGTCCTGCCGTTCGGATTGACCTCTGCCCGAGGGTCTTCACCAAGCTCATGGTGGTGGTGGTACCGTATCTCAGGAAAGGGGGGATTCATGTCTAACCTACCTGGGCGATTGGTTGATCAGGGAGCGCTCTCCCGAGCAAGTCCTGGATCATATGTCAGTCACCTGCCACTCCCTTCCCAAGCTGGGCTTCTCCCTCAACTTAAAGAAGTCCCACTTGACACCTACCCAGCGGCTCCAGTACATCGGAGCAGTGCTCGACACATCCCTGGGGCAGTGTTCGCCTTGCCAGGTGAGGGCTCATCACATTCTGCAGATGGTGGACAAGTTTCAACGTGCCCAGAGTCTCCCGGCGTTCGAGTTCTTGAGGTTGCTCGGCCTCCTGGCATCCTGCATTCTACTGAGGCCAGGTTGCGGATGAGATCTCTGCAATGGGCTCTCAAGATGCACTGGTCGCGGTCCTCCGGCAGGATGTCGGATCCCGTTCAGGTGCCGCCCTCGGTCGCCCAAGATCTTCTGTGGTGGGCCGTCGAGGGCAATCTGATGAAGGGGGCTCCATTTTGGCTACCCTGGCTGGAGGTAACGATTGTGACGCATGCATCCCTCACGGGATGGGGAGCTCATGCCAACGAGTTGACAGGCAGCGGTCGTTGGTCTCCTTCTGAGTCCAGACTCCATATCAATCTGTTGGAGCTGAGGGCCATTAGGCTAGCTTTGAAGGCTTTTCTGCCGTCTGTGCGGGGGAAGAATGTCCTGATTCTGACAGACAATACAGTGACCATGCACTACCTCAACAAAAAGGGGGGGCAGGGTCTCTCCCACTGTGCAGAGAGGCGATGCAGCTCTGGTTCTGGGCCATCCAGCAGGAAATTTCGATCTCGGCAGTTCATCTGGACGGAGATGAAAATGAGGCGGCGGACGCTCTGAGCTCGCAGAGCACGGTCTCTCACGAGTGGGAGCTGGCTCAGGAGGTTCTATTGCAGAACTTTGCCCTTTGGGGGACCCCACAAGTGGATTTCTTCGCCACCAGTGTCACCCGGAAGTGCAAAAGATTCTGCTCGTGGGAATTTCCTTCAAGAGTAGCCTTAGGGGACGCGTTCGTAGTGGAGTGGTCCTTCCCACTGCTTCCTCCAGTCCCCGTCATTCCGCAAGTGCTGCGGAGGTTACGGAGGTTCGGTTCCCGAATGATCCTCATTGCTCTGGCATGGGCCAGGAGAGTGTGGTACCCGGACCTTCTCGACATGTCCATCTGCTCTCCATGCCGTCTTCCCTACCGAGACGGTCTGCTCTCACGGGAGGGGGCTCGGGTTCTCCATCCAGAGGTCAAGTCTCTCAACCTTCCTGCTTGGTTTCTGAAAGGTTGAGGTACAAGGATTGGGACCTCCCTGAAGACATGATGGAGGTGTGCTTTCGGCCATAAGGCCTGCAACAAAGTCCCTGTACCGTTGCCATTGGAGAAAGTTCTGCGACTGGTGCAGGCTAAAGAATGTGGATCCTTTTTCATGTGCCATTCCTGTGGTTCTGTCTTTTTTGCTTTCGTTAGCCCACAAGGGCCTGCAAGTGGGTACCATTAAGGGTTACCTGGTGGCGATGTCCATATTTAAGCGCTCGTCTGAGGAGTGGTCTTATTTTAAGATTCCTTTGATTTCTCAGTTTCTGAAAGGGCTAACTGATGTGTTCCCACCGTCACCTTTCCAGGTGCCTGGTTAGGATTTGAACTTAGTTCTGAAATTCCTAATGGGAGCTCCGTTTGAGCCCTTACATTCTTGTCCTTTGTGACTGTTGACCTTTAAAACTGTATTTTTGGTTGCAGTTACTTTTGCTCACAGAGTGAGGGAGTTGCAGGCCCCATCCGCCAAGCCACCTTTTTACGGTGTTCCATAAGGACAGGGTTGTCCTTAGGGTCCATCCTTCTTTTCTTCCGAAGGTTGTGTTGGAATTTCATTTGAGCCAGAAGGTCATTCTTCCGGCGTTCTATCCTCCTCCGCATCCTGGTATGGAATAGGAGAGGCTCCATAGGTTGGATCTTAGGAGAGCTTTAAGTTTCTACATCTCACGCATGTCCCGGGTCAGAGTGGACGATCAGCTCTTTGTAGAATACGCTGGAAGGCGTTTGGGTCAAGCTGTTACTAAGCAGACCTTGTCCAGATAGATTATCTTGACAATCTCTGAATGTTACCGTTTGGCGGGTAAGGACCCTCCGGTGGGCTTACGGGCCCATTCTGCTAGGTGTGGGGCGGCCTCTACTGCTCTGCAGAGGGGTGTTCCCATTCGTAACATTTGTGAAGCAGCCACATGGGCCTCTGTCCATACTTTTGTAAACTACTCCCTGGATTCTATCCATGGGCAAGATTTGGCCTTTGGCAAGGCGGTCATCTATTCTGCAATTTAATTGGGCATTCTAAAATTCTAAATTCTTTTCCCTCCTCCATACGTTGGTACTGCTTTGGGAGTCTGTCATAGATGTGGAATACGTCAGAGGACACAATCCCTTCGAATAACAAGTTACTTTCTTACCTGGTAATGTTCTATCGACGGGATGTTCCTCTGACGTATTCCACATCGAACCCTCCCAGCCTGCCCCTCTACAGAATTTCTTGTGCGATTGCAGCTTACATTTCCGCAAGGCCTTCTGTAGTCATACTGGCAGAAGATTGGTGCCATCCGTTCTGTAAAAAAACAACAACTGAGGCTACGGGCGCCGTGCGTCCTACTTATAACATCCGGTGACGCCAGCTCGACGGAGGCCCTCGAGGGACAGCGTATCGACGTCATATACGTAGGACTCCGATGCCGAATAATTTTCCGAAGCAGCACAGCTGTGGTGATTACCTGTCATAGATGTGGAATACGTCAGAGGTACCGCCCATCGAAAGAACGTTACCAGGTAAGAAAGTAACTTGTTCTTCTCGCCGGGGTGGGGGAGCTTTCTCATGAGGCTAGGGGGTGTGAACGCTACCCAGTGGTCCCCCTGTGGGTGGTATAAATATCTTTGACGTTTAATGTGGGAAGGCAGGCATTCCCTATGGCACCCTTTTACAAGAGAACATTTTGGGAACACCACCTGAAATACCAGGAGAAGGAAGTCATTGTCCTGGTATATAATGTTGAGTCGTACAAGGCTTGTTGGAACTACAAGCAAGGGTAAGGGAGTCATTCCCCTGGCATCCTTTTACAAGAGAACATTTTGGGAACACCACCCAAATACCAGGAGAATGAAGACCTTTTCCTGGAGAAGGAACTTTCTGTTGTATTTTATTATTCTTTAGTTTGTGTAAGGGATAGAAGTAGGTTGTGACACAGGAAGGTGCAGTTTTATTTTGACAGACATTCTGACAGATCCTTTAGTATTAGTTTTAGGCAGGGAAACCCCTCTTAGGTGATTGGGATAGTGAAGGTTTATTTTACTTTTATTAAAAGTTTATTGCAACCAACATGCCACCCTTGTGTTGGCATCCTTCTTCGACACCCTTACGTTACCTGAAGAAACGTCACTTTTTTTACTTTTATTAATCATAACCACTGGCAATGCAAATCTCTTTATTAAACCTACCTGAAAAGTTTCTACTTTAGAACTGGTGACTTTTGGGCATGAGGTCACAAACCATCTTAGGGTTAGACTTTATCAGAGCTAGGGGAGCTGTTCTGTGATTATTCTAAAGAGTTATTTGTATGTATCAGAGTACCTACCTGTGTTTCACTGGTCCTTGAATCAAATGCTATTCTGTTTATCCTAACAGTGAATATATCGATCTGTTTCATAAGGTTTTGTGTGGACACATTTACCTATAAGTTGTATCTACTTGGTGTATATTCTAAAGGCCTAATGAATGTATTTTTAGGTTGCTCTGTGTGGACTCATTGTAGATCTAGACCACGCTCACGCTTTTCCGGAGACTACGCATTGCAGCTCGGTTACCTTAACTTGATTTGGTTGACCTCCCTGTGTCTTCTCTGATCACCATACTAGGGTGGCATCCCTAAATCCTCACCCCCGGCCTGATTTTGGAAATCCATCTTGGGGCGCTCACCTGCTATATCTCGCGGGAAGCAGCCTTTGGTCCCTAGCTGTCCCCTGGGAGCATGTCAATTTGCTAGAGCTGTGTGCTCTGTGCCATCAGGCTGACTGATCGTCTTGTTCCACTTTGTGCTCAACAAGTTTGTGCTGCTTCTGACAGACCACAGGGCACTACCTAAACAAACTGGGCGATGTGTGTTTGTTACTGGCTCTTTGCAAGTGTTAAGATGGATTTTCAGAATCAACATGTGGACAGATTTGGAAAAGTCACCTGATTGTCGTGAACAGGAAAAGATACACATGTGTAGCCAAGCTCTATCAAGGTAGTGTGACTGAGCAGTATGGAGAATGTGAGAGTGGTGAAGGGTTGTTAAGCACACACTTAATAACACAAGTTAGGCAGGATATATACAAATACAACATATTTAGTTATTGGACAACTCACTGGACATACATTACTATTATATACACATTTACTTTTGTGGGGTCTCTGGCTAGAAAGCACCAACAGTATACTTTTAGACACTGTGAGATCAGCAATAGAATATTTTGTTATCCAGGGTTCGAAATAGCTGTGAGCCAGTAAGCTTGCGCTTCTGGCCTAAAAGAGCCTGGTTAGCAAAATATCTGCCAGGAGCTACTTTTTTCTCCCTAGGTCATCTGGTGCCTTACAAACATACATATGACATTAAACTTTGAGTATTTGAGAATGTTAATAAAGAAGAATTAGGGCACATATAGTACATAATAGATCATACATATTGAGGAAAACGTCAAAGGTTGCCTCTCATGTGGAAGTTAGATTTATGTTTTGCTGTCTACTTGCTCCTGGTCCCTCAACGCTCAGGGGCTGTATTAGCTCCTGCTTCTCTTAATTTCGAACCCTCGTATAGCAAAGTAATTGAAGAAAAGACAAGGAATGTAATAACCCAATTAGAGAAGTAATAGGTAAGAAGAAAGGAGTTTAAACACAATACACAACTATTTGAGAAGACACCCTCACAATCGCACTACCTTGGAGTATGCCCAGGCGAAGATCCTTGACCGGGATGCCACCAATCGCGGTCAGTGAACGGAGAGGTGGGAGGGGAGGTTAGAATCAGGAATGTTAGTTAACCCCCTGTTCTTCAATTCACTCCGGGACCACATCAGAGGCTCCTGAAATTGCTGAGCCCTGTTCTTCATGTCTTGGTTCCGTTGGAGTTGGTTTAGGAGTTGCTGGTGCAGAGGCCAATTTCGGCATCAGGCACGACAACTGATGAAGCAAGGTAGCCCATGTGGAACTAGTCATCACAGGGTGGTTCTGTGACACTTCCGAAGGCTTCCAAGAGCAGCATACTCCAGCAAGGGTTGAGACTGGTTGTTCCCACTGGTCAATGGGTTGAATCACCAATGGAGGCCTTCTGGAGATCAGCAAAGGAGCAGGGCTTCGCCGGGATAGTTGAAGACAATGGTGGATGGCTAGAACAATGAGTTCCAGGTGTTCCGTGGGATACTTCTCTTCAAAGGGGTCTTGGCTCCATCGATGATCTGAAGAACGGCTGGTTGCAGGAGTGCTCCTGTTTTTTCAAGGTACGAGATGAAGTCTCACCTATGCGCACCATTGGTAAGGATCTTCACCATTCAAAATGGTAGGTGCTGTCCAATCATGGACAGCCTCCAGCCACTCATCTACCCAGCGACATGCACACTTTGGCCAGGAACTGGACTGGCACCAGACTGCCCCTTCCCCAACATCCACCCACAAACAAATACTGCTGTTTTGCCCAGTAAAGGGCTTACCATATATGGCAAATCCAGCCATGGGAGGGCAGGAAGATGGCCAAAAGACAAGCTGGCCAAAGTAAAGGGCGAATATCTCATGGCACAGCCATTTTAGAGTATATGGCACTCTAAAAAGCATTATTTATTTATTTATTTATTATTAAAGTGTTTTAGTTTAAAGAAACTTTACACATATAAATACAATTCTTCAAATAACAAATTATATATTTACAATAACATCATTAGAAAAATATACGATAAATACAAAAAAAACAAATTTAAATCAAGTACATATCAATTTACAGTTTAAGAAATAAAAAACGTACATTCAGACGAATGCTCAAAACGCTATATTCGATAATCCTCTCTACAAATCAGTTAAGAATACACAGTATAATTCATAACAGTTACAAATGTAATCAAATCTGGTCTTCTTTAGCAAGTTTCTCCTGAACCACTCTCCAGACTCTATATAAAGGCATCTGAAGGGCTTTAATTTTTGTTAGAACGCCTTAATTGAATCCAGATGATATACATATTAACCCAAATGATTTATATACAGGGGGCCATATTCCGGACACTGTTAGGACATGTTTCGATGCTTCCAATGAAGAGGGAATTTGGCATAATTGGCAATACCTGTAAGAAATTGGAAGTGATAGTGCCGGGCCCAATACAGACAAAATCGGAGGGTGGTTTAAACAAAGTAGTAGCATAAACCTTCTGAGGTTCCTGGAGGGACACACTTTTAAATAAGGCAGTTTTTTTAATGTGTATAAGTCATATCCTTGACAACGCATAGCTCTTCAATGATAAATGTTGAAAATATTCACCTAAGTCCCAAAGAGCTATCTTTTTTCCAAGAACCTCTTTAATACATGATACTATTCCTCCCAGTTTGGGGTCCAATCAAGAAAATCAAATAACTGCTTAATAACCTCCTCATGCTTGCAAATTAATCTGTTTCTGTCCATTTTTTGGCTCAGAGAAAATAATAAATGACCTTCGGCGCTACTCTTCATTTTAATATACAAATGAGCCCTTTTCTTTAGCAGCATAGATTTAAAGGAGGATAAGCCCAGCTCCAAGCTGATAATCGCCATGAGCACACATACTGGTAAACTAAACCTAACAGTTTTCACCAAAATCTACCTTTAATTAATTGGACCCAGTTAAGATCGAGACTAGTGAGGCTCTCTATCCCATATATAATGGCCGGAACTAGGCATTGCAAATAAAGGCGACAAGCCCCTTCAAATGTGAAACCTCCGGTTCGCCTAACAAATTGGTCGATAAGTGATGTTAATGGAACCGCCTTCCTTCTACAGGCATCGATACAGGCTTTCTCCCCAAATGTTCTTCAAATTCCACTCCCAAATATTTATATTGGGAAGTGTACTCAATTGCGCTACCTCAACAATCAGCTTTGATCTTGCAATCATTTTCGAGGAGAACAAAAGTACCAATGTCTTAGCTCTATTGATGCTCAAGGAGTTCTCCTCTGCATAGGCCCATCGGGTCTCAGCAGCTTGTTTCAATCCCGTAAAAGTGTGGTCTAGGATCACGAGATCGTCGGCATAACCCAAGACAGTACAATGAAAATGATCAAATCTCAGAGGACAGCCCCTAGCACCTTCTAGTTGCGATGGTAAATCGGCTAGGTACAAGTTGAAAAGTAGGGGGAGACAAGATGCAGCCCTGTCTCACCCCGTTAATAGAGGACATTGGACCCGTCAAGGCTCCCCACCATCAAGCTTGACCCTAACCGTGTTGCTCATATGCCGCAGTTTTATGAAATAAAGAATAGCAGGAGGGCACCCATAGGATTCCAATCTCCACCATATCCGCTTTCTATTTACAGAAATGAAAGCTGCTTGAAAATCGACAAATAAAGCATAAAGGGCTGGTGCTTCTTTGGTATTTGCTTTTTCCACCAGGTGGTCCATTAGCCTTAAATTGTGGCCTGCAGAATTTCCTGGCCTGAAGCCACTGTAAAACCTGTCCAGCATCCCTCCTTATTGACAATAAGAGCATTGCAAATAGCTTACCAGTGGAATAGAGCATGGATAACAGTCGATAATTTCCAGGAGAGGAGGGACTCCCCTTTTTAACTCTGGTATCAAAATGGATGTTTGCCATGTAGCGGGTACTCTTCCCTCCACTAGGACCATATCGTACAGGATTTTTATTAATGAAGCCCAGAATTGCGGATTCTGTCTAATTACAATGTTCATAAACCATTAGGGCCAGGAGCCCTGGAGGACTTGAAGCTACCAATTTTCAATTGGATGTCCTCCTTATCAATCTCAAGAGCCAAATCCAAATTAGAGGAAAAAAATCAACAGCCAGAAAAACATCAACAGCCACGCTATTAATACAAATGAGGAGAGCGTTTTCTCAGAAATAGCTCCCATTGGTGTTCATTTATAGGGTTGAATGTTTTCAGGTTTCTATTACCTTTAGCCTCCCCAAGAGTGACCAACTACTCTCGCCTTACCACTACAAAGAACTGCAATCAGGGGTGTTTCTAGGTCTGGAAAAGATCCAGGGCTACACTAATGTCGGGACTCTGGGCTAGCTAGTCTTTTGGTTGTAGTCCCTGAGATACCGTCCGGGTCTACAACGATAAGACCCGGGGCCATAGCCCCCCCCCAGCCTGCCCACCTAGCAATGCCTTTGACTGCAATAATTTTTTGCCACTGCGCACCCACAGTAGAAAGGCGCCACCAGCGCCTCCAATTTCTGCATGCAGTTTTAGCCGGCCTTATTAGGCATTCGATCAAGGCAAAGTATTTAGCTTTTATTTTGCGCAGATCTCTACGTAATTTGCCCTTTCTGTCCCTGATCACTTTATCATATACAGGGGTAGCTTAATCAGCTATGTCAACAGCACAGATCTTACTGGCTGCATGTTGAACAGAAAAGGATTGAAACCAAGCTTAAATTTCCTCCATATTAAGGAGTTCGCAGCCTAATACAAAAGAGAAATTCACTGCCGAGATGTAGCGTGTAGCCTGTTGAATGTTGCCCTCAGACCACCTAACCCGAGTACCCGGATGATTAACTTCCATTCTCTCAAGGCACTTCTTCATATTAGAAAGAGCGGTTATAGCTGGGTTCAATACTATAGCCGCATGGTCGCTCCAATAATTTCTATAAACACACATATCAACTAAATTGATTAGTGTCTCGGGGTTAGCCAAGAAATAATCAAGGGTGGCTCTCCCATGCTCCCATGACAATATAAAAAATGGTAGAAAACGATCTGCTATTACCAGTTCGTCTTGGACACATCATTCAAGCAAACGTTAAGTTGCAAAAGAGAAAGTTTAAGGGACATCAAGTTTCCCTACTGCATCTCACTTTAAGGTGACTTGTGAACTATAAAATAAACATGGAATCCCACACAGGAAGACAGAGTCCCCCTGCACAGGTAGCAATTAGGGACTGATCAGTGCCCACAAAAAAGATGAGCCTTGCAAGGTATGTGGCGCAAAAAGGCTCTACTCACCTTCAAAAGTCATTATGGATTCAAAACGGCAGCAAAACGTTTGGGGGATCCAGAGAAGGGAAAGCAGCACAAAGAAAATCTTTCCTAACAGCAGCTAAGCCATGTAACTGTGGGTCTGGGCTCTTGAGACAATTTTGATGGGACAAAGAACGTTGCAGCGGGTGCTCTGAGCAGACAGACTTTGGCTTCCCACGAGTGGGAGCTCTCCCAGGAATTTCTGGAGTTCTTTGCCCTTTTAGGGACTCTTCTGGTGGACTGCTTGCCTACTAGTGTGAACAGAGAGTGCAATTCATTTGGTTCTTTGTGAATTTTCGGCTTTTTGAAGGCTGCGCATAAAAAAAGACAGATTTATTTTGGTTAATTTTGTGCAGCCCTCAAAAAGCTGAAAAAGGGACTGCCATGGGGCACGGACCGTGATGGCTGCATGAAGTTGTAGCTCTGTACGAGCTCCGTCACACCAGTGCTTGAGGAACTCTTCCCTAACCCCCCCAATCCGCTCCCCTCACCCCAGCAAAAATTGCTGCAAAGTGTTGTTCCAATACCCCTCCCCCGAGGCCCTGGACTGGGCTAGGACCGAAGAAGCCCTGCGTCTGTGGTGCCAGGAACTGTGGGCCTGTGTGCAGGTGGTGGCGAGCCTGGAGGGTGGGAAGAGCTGGACCCGCCAGACATCCAGAGCGGGAGCCCGGTTCCCCCTCTGAGGTGACAGACGAGCAGGGGTGAGTTGCGGAGGATGGCGGTCCCTGGCTGGTGGGGGCCGCTCCCTCCACTGCGTCCGTACTGCGGGGGCTGTAGCAAGTCTGGCGGGTAGAAGAGGACCCCAGAGGCGAGGAGGAACTCCAGCAGTGCCGTCAGAGACCAGGACACGCGGCGTGATTCCAGCCGCCCCCATAACGCAAGAGACGGCGACCCCACAAGAGGCGGACCAGACCCCAGGCAGCAGGTGAGCCGGAGGGCGGAGGAAGCCCCGGGGAGAGTATCACCCACATGCGGAGAAAAGTTTCATCCTCAGCTCCACGCGGGTGGAAGTATAATTGCTGGGTAGCGGCCTGCTCTCCCTCTCCTGATAATGCAATGGTCTGGGGTCTGGAGGGGCGCAGAAGTAGTGCAGAGCGTATCCTTAAGGGCCCTTGCCCACGAGAACCCGGGCCCTGAGTGGTGAACGCAGCTTCCAACCCCTATTGACTTTGGAAGGAAGAGTAATAGCAAGAGGGTAGGGGGAAACGAGGAGGCCCACAGCAATAAGGAGGCAGTGGCAATAACGGAAAAAGAGGACAGCACTCCTAGAAGAGACATTGGGCCCTTTTCCCCACTGGGGTTACATGCAGACCACGCCGAGATTGGTGGGTCCCCCTTCACGGTCAGGGCAGATGAAGCCTGGGGGTGCTTGGACCCTAAGGGTCGGTAGAGTGGGGATCAGAGGAGCCAGCTCAAAACTCAACCCATAGAGCACCTGCTAGGTGAAATGGAACTGCTGGGGCCCCTGCCCACAAGGACCGGGGCCCTGAGTCGGGGATACAGACCCCAACCTCTATGAACTTCAGAAGGAGAAACAACACCAGGAGAGTGGAAGGGGTACAAGGAGGCTTACGGCAACAAGGAAATAGTGCTGCAGTAACGGACAGAGAGGGCACCACATACAGAAGAGACACTGGGCCCTTGCACCGCCAAGGTCAGACACGGATCACGCCGAGCAGTGGGTAGCTGTAAACACGGAAACGGGCCGGGAAGCTTGGGTGCGCTTGGACCCAACTGGACAGTGGAGTGGGGACTAGAATAGTCATCTCGAAGCTTGGTCCTCAGAGGCTTCACATGGAACCTGGGGGATTGACAATCCAGGGTTCAGAAACAAATTGTGACAGGAAGTGAGGGAAGGAGCGCAGACCCCCCCCCCCCGGGTAACGTCCTGGACAGTGGGGCCATGGTCGCTATGGGGGGGTCCCAGAGAGGAGACGGGCCCACCCAGAGCCTTGGGCAAAATCAAGGAGGAGCCGGTGGCGGTTAATTGACGCGCCGAACCTCGAGGCATACTGACTGGGGCAGCGCTGGAGGAGGACCGGGGAACCCTGAGACGCAGAAGGGGGGTGCAGATTGGAGTACAATTACTACAATGTTTTCAGAGAGACCTCACTGATGGTGAAGGAGGGTGCCACTCAGCCCATGGTGAGATGGTGGCAGGGGAACCACACCAGCCCCAACCCGAGATGATCTCAAGGACATAGTTCAGGAAATTTAAGGGATATGGGCGGACAGCCAAGCCTCTATATGTGAGCTGAAGGGCAGGGTGGACAAGTTGGAAGACAAAATGGAGGGGATGGAAAACAACCACCTGCAGGTAGACCGCCTGGACATGAAATATGAGGCTCACTTAATGGATTTGGAAATGCAGGAGGAAGAAATCATCCTCAAACTGGACGATCTGGAAAATGGAGAACGCTGGAACAACCTACGCATTTTGGGGGTTAGAGAACAGAAGGGAGAGTCAGCAGCGGAGGTTGGAAGGAAGGGGAAAGGACTGATGAACCAGCTCTTTGGTGGGGGGGAAAGGAGGTACAACTGGAAAAGGCGCATAGAGGAGGCGGCGGCGGAGCTAAAGGCCTGAGATCGATAGTGGTCCGCTTCCTAAGATATCGGGAGAAAATGGAGGTACTGGAAAAAGCAAAAAGATTGGGGAGTTTCCAATATGAAGGAGACACGATCAGAGTGTCCCAGGACTTGTCTGGGCTCACCCTGACCCGTTGCAGAGACCGTCAGCCCCTTACACAATGGTTGACTGAAAGGGGCATAAGATATTGTTGGTCCTTCCTATTTGCGCTCTCATTTGAGAAAGGTGAAGTAGATTACCGAGTGACCAGTGGACAGGAGGCGCTCCAGGTCCTCCAAGACCTCAAGAGAGAGGATTCAGCAGGAGGTCAGGAAGGGTCGGCGGCCGCAACAATTGAACAGCGTAGACCAGAGGGCCTACAGAGCGTGAAGATGATGCAGGGTGGCAGAAAGTTTAAAAAGCTTAACACCCCTCCACAGAAGAACTCTGGAGACTTGTGAAGGGGGGAGAGGGACAGCATTATCGAGGTAGACTAGACGGCCAAGTTATATGAGCAATATGTGATGGGGGTGTGAGGTGCTAACTGAAGTGACGGACCGGGCGGACACACATCCCTGGTGGCCCATCACATGGTGGGCGTCTCGGAGGGTAGACTAGCTTCGTTGGGGTGGGTTTGGGGTTAGGAGGGGCTATGGGGGGGTCAAGGTGAGGATAGCTTTGAGAAACACAGTATTGAGGCCGGTGGAAAAGTGGAGACAGATTTGTGCGCTCCTGAATGGCTTGAAGGGATGGGCTGGGCGGAGGCCCTTTAGATGGGGACTTTGAATGTTAAGGGCCTGAACTCCCCCACCAAGCGATCACTGCGGGAAGGAATTTCGGAATGGAGATCTGGATGTGCTATTGGTACAGGAGACACGGTTTCTCCATGGGGAAGAGAGACTTATCCCAGGGGCGCAGGTTGGACAGGCCTTTTGGGCATCCGGACCCACCAAAAAGTGGGGGTAGGTATCCTATTCAATCGGAGGGTGCGGTTGGTTGGCCCAGTGCTTTGGAAGAGGGTGGATGGGAGAGCTCTGGTGGTTACTGGGTTCCTGGAGGTGGTACAGCTCACTTTTGCGGTGCTATTTGGCCCCAACACCGGACAGATGCTGTTCTTACAGAAAGCTATGGGAGAGATACTTAATAGAGCAGAGGGCCTATTGATACTGGGGGGAGACTTCAACATGTGGGCAGACTGGGCTATAGACCACAGTGGAGGGCAGGAATCAGTAGGGCCCGATACGGGGTGGCAAGATGGGGGACTCCTGGGGTACATTGGGGGGGTTTAGTGGCTGGTGGACGTGTGGAGAGAAGGGCATCCGGTGGAGAGGGGCTATACCTTTTTCTCCCCAGCCCATGGATCCAGAACACGGATTGATTGCTGGTTTTTGAAACGGAGACATGGCCATAGGGTCACTTACAGTGAGCACTCACCGGTTAGTTGGTCGGATCAGGATACGGTGGTCATGGGAATGGTTTTAACAGGATTGAGACCCTGTGAATCTTTGTGGTGTTGTAACGACAATCTGTTGAAGGATATGGTATTTGTGAGGGAGATGCGCGAGGCAATAGATGAGCTCTTTACTCTGAATGATACGGGGGAGGTGGAACACGGCATGACCTGGGATGCGGCTAAGGCGACCTGGAGGGGCCTCATCATACGGGAGGGAGCGACCAAAAAGAGAATTAGAACCCTACAGATGGAGAAGCTCAGGGATGAGATCCGGAAGCTAGAGAGGTTGGAGTGTAAGGGGGAGGGGGAGGCAGGGGTGGATCGGGCGTTAGCAAGGGGAAAGCGACAGGAGCTGCTGGACCTGGAGGTGGGGGAGGTGATCGCTGGTTTACAATTTTTGAAACGAACGTTTGACAATAAGGGGGACAAGGCCGATACTCGGCTGGCAGCCAGATTGAGGGGCCAACAGGCGGAGAGATGGGTAGCGGGGATCCGAGCTTTAGCTGGGCAGCTGCGTTCCCTTGCTGGAAATGTGGCCCAGGAATTTGCCGCCTTCTACGAGGGGCTCTACGGGCAAGAGGGGGAGGCAACCAAAGGGGATTTGAACAGATCCCTGGGGGAAGTCCCCCTACCATGTCTCCAGAGTGGTGAGAAGGAGGGAATGGAGAGGCGGATCACTCGGGAGGAAGTACTGTGGGCGATAGCAGGGCTGAAGCTGGGCAAGGCTCCGGGAGAAGATGGGTACACAGTAGGGTTCTATAAGACCTTTGCGGGGTTGCTCATGTAACACCTGCAAAATTGTTCAATCAGATCCTGGACACTGGGAGGGGTCCCCGCATCATTTGAGGAGGCCCTAATAACGGCAATACCGAAAGAGGGCAGGGACCCAGAGTCCTGTAAATCCTACCGCCCCATCTCATTACTCAATATTGATGCGAAGATCTTCACAAGAATACTAGCTGCGCGACTTGAGGATCTCATGCCCAAGTTGGTCCACTCAGATCAGATGGGGTTCATTCAGGTCAGACAGGGAGCCAATTCCCTATGCAAGACTCTGCACTTGATGGAGGCCACAGTAAAGGGAGGGGAGGACCCGGTCTTGGTTGCCCTTGATGCCGAGAAGGCATTTGACCGGATGGACTGGAGATTTCTAAAGGATGTCCAACTGAAATTCGGACTAGGGAATCGATTCATGAGAGGGATACACAAGCACTCTACGTAGCCCCGGTGGCGAAGGTGACAGTGAGTAGGCGGTTGTCGAGGACATTTGGATTGCAGAGGTGGACCAGGCAGGGCTGCCCCCTCTAGCCCCTTTGATTTGCACTAACCATGGAAGTACAGATGTGCCGGAGAGCCTTCAAGACTTCAATTTTCTGTCTATGTAAGCTACATAGCATGAAATTGTTGCACCGATGGCAGTATGACCTGATGAGACTAACCAAGATGTTTCCTACAGTGAACCCCCAATGTTGGCACGGATGTGGTGACGCTGCAGACTATTGGCATATGTGGTGGGCTTGTCTCAGAGTGCAAATGTATTGGGCGGAGGTCCTGGTGTGGATTAAAGATGGGGGGGGAGGTTGAGGGGTGAGTGGAGTTTGGAATCTACCCGATGTTGATACTTTTTGGTCTTGAGAAAAGAGAAGATAGGTGGTGTGCTCTCCCCCAGCTGGGACATTTCATTCTCCTGGCAGCACAGGCTAACCAAGCTAGATATTGGAAAAGGACAGCCCTACCCACACTGAAGGAGTTTGTTAATACTGCAAGGGATATATACCTGATGGAAAAGATCACCACAGCCCTCCATCTAGGTGGTACCACTCGTGTGTGTTGCAGGGGCTGACAGAGATTTAGAAAGACCGCTCGGAGTGGTCTTTCTAAAGTGTATTATTTTTTGTCACTTAAAACCAATGTTTTTTTTGTTTTTTTAAACTGCACACGAGGAATTAACTCCATAGGGATCTCAGGGGGGGGGGCATGCACTGATTGATTGGAACTTCAAACTCCTCTAAGCGTTCCAGCTCTTATGGTCATTCTGCTGGTCCTCAGGAGACAAAGGAAGTTTGGATCCACAATAATCCTGATCCCTCTAGGCTGCGGCAAACAGAGCTTTTGGACATGTCCATCTGTCTACCTTGGGGGTGGGTGGACTTGCTCTACTTTTTGTGGTTTCCGTTACTGCACCCTAATCTTAGCAGTCTTCTTCGTGCTTAGCTGCTGAGAGATTTAAGTACAAGGAGTGGGACCTGTCTGATGTCTTGGATGCTCTCCTTCCTGAAAGAAGGGCTGTCAATTTTTCGGCATGGACTCCCGGGAGCTGGGCATGGACCTTTCAGTTTATCCGACCTAGTCTCTGCTGGATTTTCTGAGCCTTGGACCAACAGGGGTTTCAGATTGCTACTCTGAAGAGGTACCTGGCCACTATTAGCAGTCTCCAGTTTCTCTTCTGACGTTCTCTAGAGAGGTTTTGGTCTTGTCCAATTTTTGTCTAGGGTTTGTTTTGGGCATTCTAATCCTTGTCATGTCAGATGTCTTGGCTGAAACGTCATCCTGTCTAAATTGACATGCTTTCCACAATGTGCTCCCTATTTTTTTTAACTTGGCTTTTGGGGGCAATAGTCTCATAATATCTGATGAATATCACATTTGCATAGTTTCAGAAAATCAACTTTATATATCTGGCATCTTTCAGTCTTATCCTTTCTAAGCAATCTTATCATATTTGTCTACCTTATGAAAAATGTCAAATTTGACCTCTTCTGAACAGCTTCCTTCCCTGCCCCATCCCCACCTCTTGTCAGTAAACAATTATTTTTTTTTGTTAATTCACGGTTTAGCAGTCTTCTTTTCACTTTAGACTTCTTGTATTTAATTCTGTTTTTGATGCCTTTGTTTTTTCATTAGTTTTCTCCACTGATCGCCTTCATATTTCGTCAACAATATCCCCTTTTCTGTTTCATCTGACCCATCATCCACAAACTCCTATTTCTGTTGGGTCAAAACACTTGTCAGCAATCACCTCTTCTTTCAGCCATTCCACTCTTCTTGACATGAAAGTAGGCGTGTGGTTTGGTGAAGGAACGCAAAGTTAGGGCTCTTCTGTTTGCAGGCATGAAAGTATTGTGCTTAGAGAACACAATATTATTGAGTTTCTATGTTGCACATAATTCATGCTTTCAACGCGATAAGGCTATTGAAGGCCCCTCACTTTCAAAATAGTACCTCAAGTAGGGCATTAAACCGTTGGTACTTCCTTTGAGATTCAGTGGCAAGTTAAGTTTCATGTTGGCAGCAGTGCACCTCCAGCAACTGGCTGATTCTCAGCAGCATTAAACAAATATATAATACATCCCTCAGGGGTATACTGCATTGTAGAGGAATAGATGACCACAACACTATCAGCCTGGAATTGAACATTTTGTTTTTGCTATTGTGGCAACTGTCCGAAAATTGCAAAGATCAGGTCTATTCATGAGTAAAGTAGTGACATGTAAATATATCTCAATCCATGAACAAAGTGCTACCTCGTGTTCGCATTTGGATACTGAGGCGCAGAACATTCTTGATAGAACTGCCCAAGTAGCCAATCACAAAGCACTATCTGCCAACTCTACTGCATGCATTTAGGATGTTACTAACCTTTTCAGTGTCATGGGCTTAAAAATATTTGTTTTGCTATAGACTCCTCGGGACTTCAGGGTCCCCGGGATGTAACTCTGCAACCCCAAAATAGAAAATATTTTTTATATTTGTATTTTATATAGGGAGGTGGTCACTGCCCTGTAATTAAGGAGAAACCTTTGTACATAGACTTTTCTCAAAATTCTGTTGCTAATAACTTTTGCCTTACTGGATGGATTTGGAGGACATTTTCCAAAAACGGATTGTCACGGAAAGAGGACTGGGGAGCATTTTCAACTTATCGGTGGAATCGCACGAGATTACAACGGCAACGCTGCAGGACACATCCAGAATAGAAACTGTCACACAAACCGAAGAGTGATGGGAGGTACCGGAAGAGGGTTAGGGAGTGAAAAAGCTATTTAGGGGAGTGGGGGGACCAATAAAAGAGGAGGGGCATGTTGAGTGCCTCTTGGGACGGGAAAGACTTTCATTTTCAAGCGTTTTACAGTTTATCAGGGGAATTTTGCAGGTTACTGCAGCAATTTCTGACCTTTTTTTCCATTATCAGGGAAATCGGCACAGCGCTATACTACTGCGGGGATCAGAAATGATTTCTGGGGCAATTACTGCAGAAATAGGAAATGGAAAAAAAAGTTACACCTGCATAGATCACAAGGGGCAGTGGGTCTTTATGAACAAATGTAACCTGTAGTATAAGAGTGAAAAAACTTTAGTTAAGAGAGAAGTGATCAGATTTAACGCAACAAACCCGTTGAAATTCAGCAGAAGGGATTCATAATGACATACAAAATTACATCATGGGGAACATCTACGCGGGGACTGCGAGTAGATTGTTCTAACTTAGTTTTTTCACTGAATATATATAGTGAAACAACGTTTTTAAGGGGACATTGTGGTTAAATTGCACTAATAAAAACCTATGAAATTCAGTGAAAAAACTTTGTTAAATGGACGTTCTGGTTAGAAGTAAAACCGAAAACCCCCAGAAATTCACCAATTATGGTAAGCTAAGCAACCATAACTCGCACCACCACCGTGCACTGCTAACACTAACACCAACACACAGGACATCAAAGAAGACCTGACAAATATCATTGCTCACATATTAAATTAATTTTGATAAAGTTCCTATAAGGGGTTGTGTTTACAATGTTGGTGGCAAGATGTCGGGGGTGATAGGAGACCTATCATGAAGTACTTAATGTATTAAAGAATGTACTCATCTAAACAAAATATTATATTGGAGTGTTACTACACAAATCTAATCATGCATACGCATAGGTAATGGGTGCAGCATGCACCATAGAAGTACAGTATGTTTCAATTAGCAATTTTGGCTACTAAAATAATGAATGCTACTTTTGCAGAGTTTTTATTAATGTTAAACATGGAATACATAGTAATTCAAAAAATACTACATAATTGTGTTAGTACAAGCAATACATATGAACACCCACAATGCATACAAATCAGAGGCACATTCAGGGAAAGTAAAGTAAGTAAGAAAGAAACATCACCAGAAAATGTCAGTAACATTAAAGTTCATCATCGTGGATACAAATGAATTGTGTGTTTGAAGCCTGCTTATTGCTCAATATATGTGCACCATGAAGTGAGACCAAACCCTAAGGGAAGTGCTTCAAGAACATAGAAGTTTAACTTGTACATATATAGCACCTTTTCAATTTTCATATTTTGACTGTCAGTAAACAAAACCGCCAGCCCTATATAGGTTAGTCAACAAAAACAAGTGGCCCAGATATGTGAGGTCATCAGTGATCAATTACATTTGTAACGTAATCTCTGATGTCCTGGGTGTTGGCAGAGCACGGTGGTGGCGTGAGCTATAGTACCATAACTAGCTAATTTCTTTTTTTTTTTCGGTTTTACTTGTAACCAATTAACAAATGTTAATGTTAATAACAATGTTTTTCACTGAATTTCATAGGTTTTTATTAGTGCAACTTAACCATAACCAGTGCACCCTAATATGCTACAACTTGCTAATATTATACTTAGCCCCAATATAGTAGCTTTTTCGACCGATTTAGAAAGTTTCACCATAAAACTTTGCCATTCCCCACCTTCTAGTAACATTTTTAACACGTCTATGAACTTTCTGCAACTTTTTCCACCGTTTTTTGTGTGCCGACATTCACGAATGTCTGACGTCATCGTGGACTTTCCAGACAGTGTCACGTGACCGTGCGCTTGGCGTGATGACCTGTTCGCGAACGGGTCCACACTTCGCGAACGAGTCTGTGTTTCGCGAACAGTTTGAAACTGTATTTTCAGCGGATCTAGGAAGTTTCAAGCTGAAAACCTATCCTTGCACAGCTCTTAGACCTAATCTTTCTGGTTTTCCATCTACAATCCAGGAGAAAGCATATGCTTGGAAGAATATTAGCACAACTGCTATTTAACTTCAAAATGCCATCAGGCATGGCAATCCCTCCTCCCCAGGAGTCCCCACCACCACCAGGTGGAGGGCCTGGACAACGGAAAAAGTGTAATGATGCAGAAAAGAATCAAGAGGACCAGGAAGATGAGATAGAGGAAATGCACACCTCCAACCCAGGGAGAATCATAGGTGTGGCGGTTCTTTACCACCGTTAAGGGTGTATCGAAGGGTAAGGCTACCAAGGTGAAATGCACTGAGTTGTACTCGGTCGCGGACCACCTGGGCAGTAATCCTATGTGACTACCTCCATGAGACGCCACACTAAATCCAACCACCGGGATGCTCTGAGAAAGGCTGTTTCTTTCTCAGGAAGTAGTAGGCTGTCTTCCTCTACCTCATCCTACTCAACCAATACTGCTATCACACGGGCTACCCCTGCGGGGCAGAATATCCCTACCTTGCAAGCCATAAAAAAGGCTGTTGGTTGTTAGGGAGCATTCTCATCTATGGCTAATTTCCCTCACCTAGTGAGTCCCCCAGCAGCTTTGCTGGACTTCTGGAGTTTATTTTTTTCCACTTGGTAAGAGTGAGAGCTTTTCTCCCACTCTTACCTTTGTTTTACTATGTGTTTTTGTGATTGTGGACTCTGAAGTACACCACTTCAGTAGCCCCCTTCTTTTTGTGCGTCACATAGCACCTTCAGTGCCATGGCACAGGGTTGTCTTTAAGACTTCCTTCGACTCCATTTCTGAGGCGACTACTGTCCCCCATAAAATGGTAAAGTTAACATTAACTTTACTTAGTAAATCTTCCATGGAGTACTGGAAAGGGTTAATTCATATCCCTTTTTATCTGTACCTCCTAGAGCTTTTTTTCACTCTTTTAATATTTAGACGTGGCTGTTGACAGTGGTATCTACCCTAACTTTTCTACCGCGATTATATTAGATAAACGTGGTACTGTTCTTGGCTATTATATTAGCCTCGAACATAAACCCGCTTGACCAAATCGTCTTTCTTTTGGCTCCGGTTGGGTTTATTCGCCATTTCTTTTTGTTAAAGTCCTTCTTGTGTTTTACTTTTCGCGGCAAACTAGGTTCGCCTTCTTTGTTCAGTCTTTTGGCAGGCTTTCTGTTCAGAAGCCCTCCACCAGGGTCCTGGGTGTCTAGGTAGGCTGAATGTGATGGAGGGGTGTAGTCACCCCCTGCACAGGGTATCCTAGGAAACCCAAGTCGCACTTTGTCATGATTGGTCAGGGTAGTTGTCTGGGCTGGACAACCCCCCTGCTGGGAGATTGACAGCCAGGCTGCGTGAATGGGGTTTTTTCGCATAAAAGGCAGGTCTCTTGGGCTAGAAGTTAGAGAGAGTCGCCACTGGAACTACAAGGAACCGAAGAGAAGCGGAGAAGAAGTTGGCTGCTGCAACTATCCCGTCCTGGTGAAGCCCTGCTGCAGTCCCGAGCTATCTTCCCTTCAACGACTCAGAGAAGATCCAGCCCGTAGTCTTCTTCCCTTGAGCTTGGTGGGGATAACCAGCTCATCTTCTACAGCCAGAGGATCCTCTTCCTTGGTCGAAATCGCTGCACACTGCTGTAGTGGTCCGGATAGCCACCTGAAGAACCTCTCCTGTTTTTAAGGAGCGCACCTTTTATTCCTTGTTGCTGCTGCCGGCTTCATCCCTGTGTGGTGCAGAACCCCTTCAGATGTTCTCCTTCACAACAAAGCTCCAGGAATCGTCGGTCTGCAGGAAACCAACAGGAACAACTGCCAGGGCACCAGCTGCACCACTGGAACAAGGTACTGTGTTCTGTTGAGGAAACTGGGTGAATCCCTTTTTCTTCATTTCCAAGGCTTGCCCTTGTCTTCCCTCCTTCTTATAACTTTTGCTTCCGAACATTGACCATATCCAAGTACTATTGGCTACGTTGAATCTCGAACTGTCTGACCGTGTGATCTTTGGCAACTGGCCCCGGTGTCTTTTGACCCTGGCTCCGGCCCTTTGACTTTTGAACTCCTGTCTCTGTGTTTCTTGATTCTGCCTGCCTAACCAAAATATTGCCTGTGATTTTTGCCTCCAACTCCCTCTGGGTATCTCAAGTGCTAAGTGTGTTTTTGCCCCGGTAGCATTTCATGTCACGGATACGCGTTGGTTTAGTAGACCAACTGTCAAAAAGTGATCGCAATCGTATTCGCGGTAACGTGTCTTTGTGCCTAACACCGGTTCATTCCAACACAGGGTACTTACCTTGAGACTTACCGTACAAAGTGAATTGGTTAGTTGTAGTATATTTAACGTGTGGTTTTATTGAAGTTTCATAGAAGTGTTGTGTTTAAAACGAATGGTTTAAAAATAAATGTACTTATATTTTTATACCTGAAACCTTGAGTCAGTGTTTGCTTGAGTCACAGTAATTGTGATCCCTTTGTGTAATCTCTGCTGCTGCTCATATACTCTTGAGATGAGCCTGGCTGCTCCGCCAGTGCTACCACTCTGACATAGTAGTACAGGCTTGCCCCAAAGGTAAATCTTGTATTGCCATCTGTAGTCTTAATTGTGTGTAGTGGTCCTTAAGGGCACTGCACAGGATTCTGCCTAACATTGGTCCATATCTTTCCAAGACAACAATACTCAGTATATACTGGAACTCAATCAAGGTAGATGGTATACAAGAAACTCTAATTGCACGAAAATGGTGGACCACAATGTGGTCAAGTACTGAGAACCAGCTGCTGCGACACTGCCTCTCCTGATGTTGCACGGCGGCTCTCAGCAACTGATTATCCGTTTCATCTGAAAATGTAATGTTGGCTCACAGTCTGCAAGCTGCCAATTACCAGTGGGCCATTAGTGATGTTACACCAAGTTCTAATCTAATGGCCTCTACCGGCGTGGCACAAGGTACACCAAGTATGGATCGTAATATTTTGCCCTCAAGGGGCTGGAGCCAGTTCATAGCATTTTCCGGATAAGCCTCTAGGGCATATATTATAACTGGTACCACTGCAATCTTGTAAGCTCGTACCATCACGTCAATTGAGCCTCTACCAAGCCTGTTGATAACCTTTCTGAGAGCCAGCCATTTCTTTCAAGCTTTGGATTTGATGCTGGCAGTTAGCGGTTTAAAAAACCGGTCATTTGATAACATACCAAAATACTTGTATGTAGTCACCTCCTCAACTACGGAGTCGCCTGCGCGCCTGGCTAAGCTTTTGTTCTTCGTTGCCCGCTTGCCAAAAATAAGTATCTTAGTTATTTTGATGATCAATCCGTTATCTGCAGCATATTGGTACAGCCTATTAATAGTACACTGGAGACCAGTTGGGGTTCTAGA
Source organism: Ambystoma mexicanum (assembly GCF_040938575.1). Classification (NCBI taxonomy): domain Eukaryota; kingdom Metazoa; phylum Chordata; class Amphibia; order Caudata; family Ambystomatidae; genus Ambystoma; species Ambystoma mexicanum. The sequence continues at coordinate 899,498,899 of NC_090931.1, read as the reverse complement.
AATCAGTACCGTATCATCTGCATAAGAAACGCAATATAGTGGCATAGGCCCATACAAGGGCGGGTGACAATACGACTTTTTCAGAAGCATACATACAGGTTGTAGAGCAGGGGAGCAAGAGGGCAACCTTGTTTCAACCCCATGTTGGTAGGGAGAGATTCGGATACATCACCCCTTTGAGAGAGGCAAGTTCTTATCGTTGTGTCGCAGTACAGCTTCTTTAGGAAGTACAAGAGTGACTGGTCAATACCCCAGTCGCTCAGCTTCCTCCAGAGTCTGCTCTGACTAACTGAATTGAAGGCGCCAGTATAGTTAACGAAACAGAAATATAAACGGGACTGCTTATGCTGCCAGACATCAGAAACAAGGGTGTGCAAGGCCCAGATAGGATGGGAGGTACTTTACCTCTTCCTAAATCCTGTTTGAGAACAATGAAGCAGCCCCCTCCCTGTGGCCCAACTAGCAAGCATCTCCTGAAGAATACTAGAGAACATTTTAGAGGAGCTGTCCAACATTGCCAACAAACGAAAATCAGATGGAATGTCCTGAGGTCCTGACTTGTGAGCCGGCACCAGGACTGATTGCCTCCATGAACCAGGTATATTACCCGTTTCACCAATGGGGGGAAAAGAGGAGAGACAGATTCGATCAATTGATTCTCACACAGCCTTCCGCAAGGCCTTAAAAACCCAGCTCTTTGTATAAGAGCCCTTCACTCCAGGTATGCACTGCCACTGTATCACCATGTATATGACACTTTCTGTTATGCCACTTGCTACCTAGACAAGAATATGAGTAACCAAACGTTACTATCACTATGTATCCTATGTAACCATGTAACTGGATCTATCTGAATCTACTTAAGTATACCTTCTGGGGCCGCTTAATGTAACCCTCAAGCAAGCCTTCTTTAAATCTCCTTATAGCGCCTCGTTGCCTCTGGCCTGTAGTGCGCTCTATAAATACTAAAATAAATAAATAAACGGAACCTCTGTCCACAACGTAGGATCCTCTTTAAATAAAACATTGCTCAGCCCATCAGGTCCTCTGGCCGCAGAAGATTTCAAAGAAATAATTGCTGCCACACGGTCCGTTTCTTTAAGGCACTGTCATACCCATGTATCTTTCAATGGTAGGGTTTCAGACGACCCCCAAACCTCCCCATCTTCCCAATAAATGCTCTTTATGTGGGAAGCCCAAAACTCCTCTGGGACAGCAATGACCTCGTTTGCAACAGAACCTGCCATAGCAGTACGCATTATGTGCAAGAATTTCTTGGTATCATTAGATAAAATAAGTCTGTTAATATAATACCAACTGGCGATAGCTCTACTCAATCGGTGGTTGGCCAACCAGGATTTATATTGTTTTAAGATGCATTGGCTTTCCAATTTCCTTCCACCCCAATCCAATCCCACTTGTTTATGGAGTGCAATTTAAGCTCTCTATTTCGCTCCCTTTTCTTGTTTGCAATCACAATGTCAAAAGGTCATCACTTGATTTAAAGTTTAGGGGGTGTCTAGGGGTGGGTGGACCCAATGATCTAATTAGGCCTGTTAATTGCCAGTCATTAGAAGCCAGCATCATTCATCAGAGGAAGCAATTAAATGATCACATTTCTTAATCTTCGTGATAGTCCAACAAAGGCGGTTGCCCTGTATATTTACTTCTGGATTATTCTTAAGTATGTCCTCTCTAGTGGGACCGTGACATGTTAAGTATAGCGTGATCACGCAGGTGGGTAGGTAATATTTCATCCACTGTGGTGTTCTGTAGCATGGCATCGTTTATGAAGATAAAGTCAATCCTCCTCAAATGCGTGCCATTTGACCAGGTGGGTGTAAAACCCCACCAAGAGCTATGAGAGGATTGACCTCAAATTCCAAAAATAAGCCACACCAGTCGTTTTCCCCCCTGCCCGCCCCCCACCACCCCTAAAAGGAATGAGGTCACACCTCACTCCCTTGGCAGCCAGACAGTCCATATTAAACTTTATTTATGGACAAAATGAAACCCTGTGTGCCAGTATCTATGCGCTTGTGCAAAGTATAGTTTAGCTAATAAATATCAGTATCAATGTTGTCACATGAATATACCCTGGGTTGGTTAAATAGTTGTGGATAGTATATGTAATTGCACAGATCATTAAAACAGTTTTGAAACTGTATGAGTTTGCCAACACGTGTTTCGACCTTCGTGGTCTTTTTCAAGGCAACATTTCAAGATTAACAACCTAAGTCTCCAATTTGATCCAATTGGGGTATTAGATTTATACTTGACAATCTGATGGCTAAATACCACTCTGATAAGTGTTGCCTGTTTGACCTCCAGAATACAAATTCATTTGCAATTGGATGGATTCCTGTATAAGGATAGATGAGTGATTGGCAGGCTATTCTATTCATTAGCTTAATGCCCTGGCGTGAATGTCCATTTGCTCGGTTATGTCCTGAAATGCTAATCCAAGTCTCCAATAGTATCCTCATGGTCATGTCTGGTTCCTTCAAGTGGAAGACCCAGCTTCCGTCAGGCGTCTGTGTGCAATTGCACAATACTTTGCACAAGCGCATAGATACTGGCACACCGTGTTTCATTTTGTCCATAAATAAAGTTTACATTGGCCCTCCCCTTGCTGTGCAATATTCATTTGCAAGGGAAGCTGGACATGACCAAGCCATGCAGCAACTTTTAAGTGTTCTTTGGAAAGGGTGATGATTCGCAGGTATTCGCCCCTTCTCCTGAAAGGGGACCACCCCCTATGAGGCTAGGGAGGTGAGCCCAGTCTGTAAAACCATCCCTAGGGGTCGAGACAAGTGGGACCTCACTGGGAAAGACTACCCCTTTGGGGACAAGGACTCCCGTTCCTGTGAGGAACTCCTTACACTAACAAAGTAAACTGCATACATGGGACTACCTGATAAGCCTAGGAATGTGGCATCATTGTCTTGGGCTGAAAGCAGTGTAAGAATAAATTCAGTGGCATGAGGAATAAAAAAGTTACTCACCGAAGTGACTACCTTACTCCTAGTCCACTTTCCTCCATACTTTTGGGACATTCCGTCCTGTGGGACGGGACCGGAGCACTTTTGTAAAATAGCATCAAATTGAAAGTGTGTCCTCTTTTTACGCGGGGTATCGCACGCGGCCGTAAGCCCGCTCTCCTTAGTTCTGCCCCGCGCATCGCCCTTCATTCCATTTCTATCGCCAGGTCTGAGACCACATAAGCAATAATAGAGGATATTTATTAGAGGGGACCGCGGGCAGGCATATGGAGGAAAGGGGACTATGGACTAGGAGTAAGGTAGTCACTACGGTGAGTAACTTTGTTATACTTCTACATCCCGTCCCATTTCCTCCATACTTTTGGGAGATCACCAAGCACTCCTCACAGGAAAACAGGTGGATGAAACTCCTTTACTGAAAGAGGTTTTTAAGACCCGCCTGCCCGAACTGAGCATCGGCTCTGGAGCTCTGGTCTAAGCAGTAATGCTTACAAAAAGTTTTTGGGGAAGTCCACGTAGCTGCTCAGGCAATGGTTCCCCAGGGAACATATTTCTGGAAGGCAACGGCAGGTACCTTGCTCCACACAAAGCATGAATTAACTTTGGAGGCTGAAGGCCCTGAACGGTATACGCCTCCGGAATACAGACAGCAATCCATCGGGAGGTAGTTGCTTTCGAGGCCAGCTTTACTTTCGGGTCTCCGAAGGTCACAAAGAGCTGGGAAGATCTCCTCAGTTTATATGTTCTGTCCAAATAGAAGTTTAGTGCTCGTCTGACATCCAAATTATGCAATACGCTCTTGGCATCTGAGGCCGGGACTGGAAAGAAAACGGGTAAGGCAATAAGACTGGTCCAGATGAAAATCTGATACCACCTTTGGAAGGAAAGAAGGATTGTTCCAGAGGACAACCTTATCATTGTGAAAGGTGAGGAAGGGATGTTCTACTGACGAGGCCTGAAGCTCGCTTACAAGCCTTGCCGAATGTCACCGCAATCAAAAAAGCCATTTTCTCCGAAAGAAACTTCAAGTCCACTGTAGCCATGGGCTCAAAAGGTTTATGGCATAAGGCAGTGCAGACCACATTAAGTTCCCATTTTGGATGTGGGTTGTTGCGCACAGGTGGATAATGATGCAATAGACCTGCAAAGTGTCTTTTAATGACAGGGTTTGTCAATGAAAAACAGCAAGAGTCCGTGGACAGGTAAGCAGCGATAGCCGGCAAATAATAATAACTATAATAATTTAGCATTTATATAGCGCTACAAACCCTCAGTTATCTGAGCGCTGCTATTATTACCCACGGTGTGTGGTGCTCATTTATCGACCTTGAAGGATGAAAGGCTGGAATTGGCCCTGCCGGGATTCGAACCTGCGTCAGCAGGCTCTGCACGGATACCAAAGCGAGCGATCTATTCGCTGTGCTATTTGACCGGCATAATATAAGTCCTACAAGACATGTACGCCTGAAGTTGCCAGATGAGAAAAGAATGACACGACCGTGTTGATGGTTGCTTCTCTGGGGTCCAGCTGCTTTGCTAAACACCAGTGACCGAAAATGAGCCGTTTGCTGCTATACTGAGACCTCGTCAAAGGTTTTCTAGCCGCCTGGATAATATGCATATTATCCACTGACAACTTGAAACTTTCTAATGATTTGAACACAGGCACCAGGCCGCCAAGCTGAATAATTGTTGGGAGGGGTGCCACATCTGCTGATCACTCTGGTGAAGCAGGTCGGAAATCAGCGGAAGCCTGATCGGTGAGCAGACTGACAGATGCTGAAGCTCCAAAAACCAGAATCTGTCTGGCCACCACGGGGCTATGGACAGGAGAGTGCAATTTGTCGTGGTCCTGAGCTTGTATAGCACCCAGTGAATCAGAGGAAGAGGCGAGAAGGCATAGGATCTCATGTTGTGCCACGGAACCTCGAGAGCATCCCCCATGGAAGAAGCTCCGAGCCCATTCCTGGAAGCATAAAGAGGAAGTTTCCTGTTTAATGACGTCGCAAAGAGGTCCACTTCTGGAGTACCCCAATGGCGAAAAAAAGGTCAGAGAGGATCGCCGTGTTCAGCTCCCACTCGTAGCTGATCACCGCTCGCCGTCTGAGAGAGACTACAGTCACATTCAGCTGGCCCGGAATGTGCACAGCTGTTAGGCAGAATCCTATGCAGTTCCCTTAGGGAGCACTACAGAAAATTACGACTACATGTATATGATATAAATCCCCTTGAACATCAGTCCGTACCACAAAGATTTAGTTGGTAGCTGTGGCTAAGCAGTCAGACTTATCTCAAGAGGGAGATGAGCAGTATCCAGGGTTTACACAATAAGACTACAATACTATGGAACAAGGAAACACTGACCAAAGCTTTGTATCAAAAAGAATATATATATTTATTTTACACACTCTTAAGTTCACACACAAATCAATATCATTAAAGCAAGTTAAAACAGTCAAGAAAAGTATACACAACTCCCTATTTAAATTGTAGACAAGTTTGAGCAACAGTGAAAACTAAGCAAAACGTCACAGTGTAAACCAAGCAGAAATGGCACTCTAACAATTTCTTCAGAGGGAGGGAAAGAACAAGTCATACAGGGTGTTAGGCAGATTCCTGTGCAGTTCCCTTGGGAAACACTGCAAAAAGATTAAGACTACCGGAGTAAGCAGTAAACCCAATTGGTAGCAGTCTGTACCACCCAGATTTACCTGGTAGCTGCGGCTGAGCAGTCAGACTTCTTTCAAGAAGAGTAAGGCAGTATACAGAGGATACACAATAGCGCTAAAAACACAGTAGAGCAAGCAAACACTGACCAGAGCTTTGTATCAAAAGTATATAATTATTTATTTAACACATACTTTAGAAAATACACTAGCACTATTAATCAAAGCAAGTTCAAAACACAATCAGAAAAGTATGCACACCTCCCTTAAGAATTATTAGACAAGTCTAAGTCAAAACACCACTTTTTGTCAAAACAGAGGGGAGCGTGTAACTTAGATGGCACTCTAGGGAGAGAAAAAGGCAGGTCATGAAAATAAAACAGTTCCCAACACTTTTAAAAGACCAAAACAAGTGAAAGATGGCAGAGTCTACTGTAGAGCCAAAGTTCATAGGCCAGGCCCACTTTAAATGGAGCAAGGTGAAATGTGCCCTAGATCACAGTTTAGAAATGCATTCAAGTCTTTGTAAAAAATGTACAAAAGAGGTTGGGTTGATTCTGAAGGTAAAGTTAGAAGGTCGGGGCCAACCCAGTTGGAAAGCAAAGGATTTAAGGGTCACCTTTAGCAAACCGTAGAAAGGGAGGCCAGGTGGAACACAGTACCTTTATAGTTGAGGAAGCTCCAGCGGTGGCAGTTGTTCCTGGTAGCGGGTGCAGTTCGTGGTTTCGACCAGGGGAAGAGCTGATCTCGTCGAGGAGGAAACTTGTAGTCATTACACTGCCCAGGGAAGAAACCAGCCGCGGCGTTCATCGGTTAAAAGGTGCGTTCCTGGTATTCACAGTCACAGTGGTGAAGCTTGGCTATCCGGCCGCCGGGATGCTTGGCAGGGCGATTCGAACAAGAGATGTCCTGGTAGGCGAAATGTCAAACTGGTTGATCCCACCAGCTCAGAGGAAGAAGACTTGCAGCAGAAGATCTTCCTTGTCGTCGGGAAAGTGGTGAGGTCGTTGCAGCAGGGCTCCACCGGTGGTGTCGTCGTTGCAGATGGCTCAGCTTCTCCTCTCTTTGGATTTCTTAGGTCCTGTGGCGACTTCTGAAGTTCCAGTCCCAAAAGCCCTGCTTTTATGCAGAAAATCCCCCATTCAATAGCCTAGCTGTCACCGATACATGCTAAGTGGTGAGCCGGGCGGCTCACCACTGGGCCAATCAGAGCAGAGTGCGACTTGTGTTGCTAAGGCAACGCAGTCTAGGGTGCCCATTCCCCCACCCACACATCCTGTGGAACCCAGACAGAGTGGCACCAGTTGGAGGGCTTCTGTGGAGAAGCCCGCCAAAAAGTGGAACAAAGGGCCCGACCTTGGTTGGAGTTACAGAGACAGACACAAACGCCATTTTAGAAAAGAGTTCTTGCAAAAAGACCCAACCAGTGATTTAATATTAAATAAATAAACTGGCGGTATCTTTAACATTGCACCAAAAAGTGGTGCGTTTAGAATCAATGGGAAAATCCCATAGGAAATATTCCAGTGGAATATTTTGCGTGGTAACCACTGCCACCAGCCAGAAACTCGACAAGGGGGGACTGGACAGTGCCCCCTTGGAAACAGACCCCGGGGCAATCGAATTAACCCCTTCCAGTACTTCCACAATATGATGGTTGTACTGGTTCTGTTCACAATTTTGGACTAGTAAAGTCAATGGTGACTTTACAGGCCCTGGGAGACAGTAGTCAGTCCCAGGGTATGGAGTCTGTTTGGGGGTCACTATGACACCCCTGTGTTACTACACTGAGGGTATTGTGTAACACATACACAAAGACCAATGATACCCTATGGAGTAAAAAAAAAAAAACATAGCCCATAAGCACACAAAGTCAAAGACACCTCAAATCATGCCTAAGAGTGGGAGGAAAAGAGTCTCACGCTTAGCAGGAGAAAAAACAAACCCCAAAAATCCAGCAGAGCTGCTGGGGGACTCACTAGGTTTGGGAAATTAGCCTTATAAGAGAATTCTCCCTAACACAGGGTTAGACTCCTAAACACACCAGCAACACTTCCCAATTGGATTGTGAACAAGTTAGGCAAGGCAATACTCGAGTGTAAGCAATACTTTGGTGAAAACTGAGCAAAATGGCACTTCAGCAATATAGAAAGGTGAAGGAAAGGTGGTTATAAGGGTTTAGGTGCACCAACACATTTCTTAGTGAAAAGCAATCTAGAGAAGGCAGTTGTAACAGATTTAGCCAGAGTCAAGAGGCCTGTGCCAGAGTCAATATGGTACAAGGCAAATGCCCAGGATCAAACGGTTCTAGTAGCTGCAGTCAAGTTTTTTGTTTAACGAGTTGAAAAGGCGGTTGCAGAAGGTAAAAAGATAATGTTAGACGAAAGGGGCAGCCAACCCAGAAGTTAAGTAAAGGATTTAAAACACCTTTAGCAGTACCCAACGAAACAGGAGACCTGGCGGAACAATGTACCTTGAAAGTGGAAGAGGCTCCTGCGGTGGCGGTAGTTCCTGGCGGTTCCTGCAGTTCGGGAGATCCAGCAGAGGAAGAGAGACTCTCGTCGTGGAGGAAGGTTCGAGTTACTGCACTGCCCAGGGATGAAGCCAGCCGCAGTGATGCCAAGACGAAAGAAAAGGTACGCTCCCTTAAATCGCGGTCGTCGTGGACAGTTGCCTGGCTATCCGGTCTCCTAGTGCTGGACACTGGCGATTCAACCAAGGTAGGTCCTGGAAGGCGATTGGCGAACTGGTTGGCCCCACCAGCTCAAGGGAAGAAGACTCTTGCAGGTGAAGATCTTTCTTGAGTCGTTTGCCACGCCTCCATATAATACGAGATTCGTCCTCCCACCGGAGTGTCATGCGAGTGCCAAAAAATCATTTTGCAGACTTTTCAGCGGAGAGACTACCTGTCCCTGATTTGGAGGCTGAAGACCGAGAGAAAAACTGACCTTGTTGCTGTCTCCAACGGAAGTTACCCCTCGGCGGATCAGTCCTACGAGATCTGCAGTCCTGGAACTCTCTGAAGCCCGAGGAGGACCGAGACTGGGATCCAGATCTCTGAGCGTTGACAGGGGGCTTCACTTTCACCGACAGATACTTGGCAGTTTACGTGCTCGCCTTAGTCATTGTAAGCTCATCATCCGTTGAAGAATGAAACAAGTCTTTGCCATCAAAAGGCAGGTCCAGAACTTTATCTTGGACCTCCTTCAAAAACTTTGTTGCATAAAGCCAAGCTTGACGAGAGGTGTCCACCCCCAACATGAGGCCTCGAGCTGAGGTGTCGACATGGTGCGCAGCAGCCTCCAGCATATCCTGTGCCAAAACCCTGGCATATGACAAACCGTCCATAAAGTCTTCCAGCCTGACCCCAGGAATTAACTCCTGGAAGTCCGCCAAGGCCCTCCACAGTTTCATATTCGCCGCCGCCAAAATGAGCTCCTCGTTAGCCTGATGCAGTTGCAGCGCCGCGTTGGCAAAAACTTTCTTGGCCAAGGAGTCAAGCAACTTGTCTTCCTGGTCCATAACTTGAGCTGCAGCAGCAGAGGTCGCAGATGCTGGCTTCGACTGCAGAGTGGCGGCCACCATCGAGGAAGGGAGCACACATGATGCCAAGGCTACTTCCTCAGAGGTCTGAAGCCTGTAACAGGCGTTGATTCTCTTATTAATATGTTCCCCAGTGTAGGGTTTATCCCAGACTTTGAGGACCTTGGCCAGGACATCCCTCTGGGGGAACAGGCCGGTGCGCTCCTGTGGCGACATGGTGAGCGCCCCCGTAAACACCCCTTCCTGCGGTGCGGGTGCCTCAGGTACTGATATGTCAAGGAGTGACGACATGTCCAGAACCCGATCGTGGAATGCTCTGACAGACCGGGGCTGGTCCTCACTATCCTGATCTGCCTGAGGGTCATCCAAAACGTCAGGATCTGCCGGTTGAGGCGTGACCGGCGTCAAATTGACGTCTCGCCCTGATGGAGTCTTGTCAACCGGAGACAACGGAGGCAAAGGTGGAAGAGGTGGAGGCAGGCCGGGAGGTAGAGGTCGTACCGCTGCCGGAGTGACAGGTGCCGTGACTGGAACTGCTAGGGCAGGATGCGGCACCAGAGGGCAGATCTCCCTAAAAAGGCCTTTAAAGTACTCTCTCATGGGATCAGAGTTCATAAGAGTCTGAAACTTCCCAAAAAAGGCATCCTCTGAAAAAACTTTAGGAACTGGGATGGGCAGAGGCCGCTCATGAGGGGCATATCCCCACGAACGTAGTGAGGAAGCCTGCCAAGAGGGCCCGCCACCAACAGTGTCTACATAGATCAGTGGGGCAGAAGCAGGAGGAAGCGAGACCGTATGCGGTAGTGGCATCCGAGCGCGCCAGTCAAAGGAAGGGCGGAACGGATTCACACCGTACCGTGGACCAGCTTGTCCACCAAAAAGAAGGTTCCCAGCACCCGCTGTCGATAGTGTGGGTGTGAGGGAAGAATCCAAAATGGCCACCGTAGACCACGCGGGAAGGCCCGCCATCTTGTGAGTATCTGAGGAGAACTATGTAACGTGTGGGTGAGGCAGGTGACTCCACAGACTGGTCAGGGGACTTGATCGAAACTTTAGCCTTGACGCAAGGATCCTCGGCAGAGCGTTACTATAGGGCCTGGGATGTTCACTGGACATCCTGTTGTGACCCTTTGAGTTAGCCTCCAAGAGAGGAACCTTGGCCAAGCCGGTAACAGAGGAGAAACGGTTGGCGACCTCTCCCTGTGCCCCCTCAACAGAACCGGTAACACCATGAGCGCGGGAAAGTTGAGGAATCCACCTCCCTGACAAGACCTCAACATGTCTCTCAGTTCTGTTGGTCCACACCTTAGCCTCGATAAGAGGAATCTCGGAACAGAGTCCGGTCTTTATAGCTCCCCCGAAAAGGGGCCTCAAACTGTGGTTTGGTACAGAAAGTCTCAACGGAGGCCTCATGGCGCACCCCGGTGTCTGTGTGGGAAGCTAAAATAAGGAGACCTTAGAGCGAACTCCGGTACCCAATGCCTCAGCACGACCAGGCTGGCTATTAGCACCGGATTGGTGAACCTCGGATCATGATCCGTTATCGGCAGGCCCCTCGCGGGAACCCTCGAGAAAACCCTGGTACGGATATTGGGCCTGCGAGGCACCTCTGGAGAAACCCTGGTAGCAGAGTTTTTGAAGCCCTACCGTACCTAGAGGACTCCGGGAAGTAGTCACCCGGCTGAGGTGCCCCGAAAAGTAAGGAATTTACCGGGCATCTCTTCTTTCCGTCGATGAAGAGTTCAAAATGTGATGGAGGAACTGTCTGGAAGATCTCCTCCCAACGACGAAGACGACGTTGAAGTGCCCGGACTGAAAGGGAATCACAGTAGAAACGGGTGTCCCAGCTGTGATCCGGTCCTAGACACTCCAAACAGAGAGAATGGGGATCCGCCTTAGCGAAGCAACGTTCGCAAGAGGAAGAAGTGACAAATCCCAAACGATCCGGCATAGACTGAGGACTACGCAACAGCAGAACCGGAGCAGGAGAGAAGGACAACAGGAAAGAAAAAGGTATTCCCAGTGATGCAAGTGCATCCTGCCCGAACGCGCGGAGAAAAGGACTGAAGGGCGATGCGTGGGGCAGAGCTAATGAGGGCGGGGTTACAGCGCGTGCGGGTACCCTGCGTAAAAAGAGGACGACACATTTTTCAATTTGATGCTTTTTTACAAAAGTGCTCCGGTCCAGTTCCATATGATGAAATGTCCCAAAAGTACGGAGGAAAGAGGACGGGACGTATGAGTAAGGAAGATCTCTCTTTAATGCGAGAAGCATATTTAACTGTGCCGAGGAGGAAGAGGAGAGAGGAACCTGATTCGTATGGGAAGCCCCCTGACATAATTTCGCCAGCAGGAGGCAGAGTGCAAGCTAGTCATGGAGCCTGCGACTTGTGGAGAGAGAGCCGAGGACGAGACGCCAGAGAACTGGCATGTGCAGATGCAGGAAGAGTCTCAGATGGAACAAGAGAGAAGCAAGCAACTCAGTGGCATGACCACAAGCTGTACATGGTGGGCAGGACGCCCCAAGAACAACAGTGATACTGCCCGTGAAGGAAGTGAGGCTTGCTTCCAAGCAGCAGCACCAGTACGAAGGAGGAGTCTGATGCGGAAACGAGAACGTGAAAACGAGAAGCCGAAAGAGAGAGAGAATAGTTCAGAGCGAGAGCAGAGTCCAACCACCATCCCCTACCAAATAAGAGATACCTAGGAGACCAGGAGTCCTGTGATATATCGCTATCGCACGAGTGACCGAGAGAGTGAAGAGACTTAATGTTTGAAGCTGTCACCTTGTCCCAGTACAAAGGACGTGTTATCAAATGCATAACTAAGTCAAGTAAGAAGTGAAAAGCCTAGACGAGAAGGGCTGAGTTCACACAAGTGTTGTATGATATATAAGCAACAAGATAATCAACTCAGAGGTGAAAAGCCCAGAAGAGAGGTACTTAATCAATACAGCTGGGAAATAAACAGTCAGATCAGAGACATAAAACTGAGGACTGATGATACTAGAAGCTTAGAAAGGGGCAGAAGAAAACACCAATTAAGTACTCCCACAGGGAAGGCCTGGGAAGAAACTTCAAATGATAATCTGAGTATTAAGAAAGGTTATCTTGAAAGACATTCTAAAAAGTAGACCACAGAAAGGGCTGACTACTGTCCCCCAGAAACATGTAAAGTTGCCATTAACTTTATATAGTCACTTTAAACTACAGACCCAGTACACCCCATCTTACATTCAGTATTGGAAATGATTAGTTCCTATCCCTTTTTGTCTGTGCCTCTCTGAGCTTTATTTTGCTCTCTTAACACTAAGGCACCAAGGACCTACAGGGAAGAGCAGGGTGGGATAAGCCACCCAAAAAAGGTTTGAGACCAAAAGCAGCCTTGGCCCCCAAACAAAGACCACCCTTAGGGCGGCCCTAATAGGGGTCTTAGACTGAACACAGGGTATACCCATCCAAGTCAAATCTTTGCATCAGCCATTTCTCATGTAGAAGGAAAATGTTAGACTTCCTTAACTTGGCAGTCCCCTCCGGCTTAGCCAGAAAGGAACTTTATCCTTGTGTATTTCAGTAGATCATATTAAAAGTGTGACACCATAGGGTCTAAAGTCATTGCTTGTTCGGAGGAAAACTTTGCCAAATTCCCAGCACGCGCCCATCTCATGAAAGCACCTTTTTATATGTGAATCGCTGGTTACCACTCAGGTGGCTCTTTGATCTCAGATCACAGTCATCCAGCAGGTCGTTAAATGGTTGGAAAGTCTCCACTTCAAAGCCCAGCCCAACCAGCTCTTCTGCATGGTTGCAGATCGATTCAGCAGTCTCAGAAGTGGCCATTGTTGCTAACACCCAATTGGTGGCACTTCCAACCCGTGGAAGCTCCAAAGAAGCTCTATCTGAAAATGTTAGCTTTGCTAATTCAGGAATAAGGCCAAACAACTGGAGAAGCCATGTGCAGTTAAGAAAGGGGCTCAAGTCTGTAGGTTGTTTCTCCACTATTTTAACAAACCTCGAACCGGACACAGGATTATTAGGTAATTTAGCTTGCGCTACTGCCTCTTTGCGCTGTTGGCAATGTTCCACATGGGCCAACCAGCGCTGGGAACTATTATCAATGCTGTTATTGATATGCACCCTTTCCGGTGCCTGTATCTGAGATTTATGTTGGAGAGGCTGAATTTGCTGTTCGATGATCCTCACCCTCCTTTTTCTTGCATCCAACCAGCCTCAGAAGAGTGCATTTGTCTAACCCGACTAAACTATACTTGCTTGGGGTCTTTGGGTGAGGCCAATTCTCTGCCATCATTCGGTTTATTTGATGTTATTGGCCGAATAGCAGGATTCTCTGTGTACGTGTTTCTTTTTTTAAAAAGATTTTATTTTTCACTCATGCTCGCAAATTCCTGTCATATTACCAGTCGTATTATATCTACAATTATCATTTCAATTTGTACAGGTATCTTGTCCAACATCACATTACACAGTTTCTGCGAACATGAGGTTTTGTATGTTGTAAACAAACCCTAAACCCTGCACTCCCCTCCCCTAACCCCAACATGTAAGATTAATAACAATTCAACAACCTCCTCCCCCGTTCCCTTATGGCATGGATCAAACCTATAGGCTTCCGAAGACTTCATTATGTCTGGTTAAACTGCATAGTTCACAGGCTCGGGGGTTCCCTGCTCCTTGTTTGTTGGCCCTCAGTGTTGTATAGCTCTCAACAAGTTCTGCCTAAAGTAATGTGCTTCTTTGTCTCTGACAAAGTTGAGGAAGGGGTCCCATATTTCCCAAAATTTCAAATACTTGCTGTCTTTCAGGGCCCCTACCTTCTCCATAGCCATTCCATTCCAAATTTTTACCCACCAGCATGATACTATAGAACCATTCAGGTTTTTCCAACCTTGTGCAAGAGTCATCTTTGCTGCCATTAACATGTGCGTAATGAGTGCTGCAATGTTGCCAGTTGCCGCATAAATGTCTTCGACCACTGAACCCAAAAGTATCACCTTAGGCGGGGGCTGGCAATTGTTTCCCCGTAATTTCTTTTATATGCCTGAGAACTTCCTTTCAATACAGAGCAGCCTAAGGACAGGACCACCACGTGTGATATAGGTTGCCCTTACCGCCGCAATTCCTCCAGCACATGGGCGGATAGTTGACGTTCATTTTGTGCAATCTACAGGTGGTCAAGTACCACCTAAAACATATCTTGTATGCCGTCTCTCTAATGACTGTGCATTTGGAGGATTTCTGTGTCCTTCTCCATATTTGCCCCCACTCTTCCTCAGTGATGGGTGGCCCCAGGTCCCTCACCCAATTGTCCATGTATGTGAGGGTATCGCTCCACTGTGCTTTATCCAGTAACCTATGCAGTCTAGATGCCGCCCTTGATTCCTTCCCATCTTGTAGGGTCAATTCCAGTCCCACCGGGGTCCTAGTGGCTGCTTTCTTAATCTCCTTTTGTTTTATCCAGTGTCTGTTCACAATGTATGTGTATCTGTCTCTTTCCCCTATGCCAAATTTCTGCTTACATTCTTCAAATAGTAATGGGTTCCCTCCTGAAAGAAGTCCTTAAAATATAATAGTTGACTTTGTCCCCATTTCTCCCAGAGAAGGGTCTATTTGCCCGGGGTAAAATCTTGGTTGTGAGCCAATGGGGTAAAGGGGCCCAGACCCAGGGTAATGTTCCGCCTCCTCTAGGCTTGATCCCAACCTTTCAGCGTCATCTTGGTCGCCTTTAGCAAATTACCCTCTGCTCCCCTGGCTCCTACTGGAAGCGCGTGTATATTTCTCAACGGAATTGTGTTCACCCCTTGTTTGATTCCCACCCAACCATTTGAGATGTCCTCCCTTTTCCAGATCAGCATTGGTGCTATTTGTGCGGCCAGGACATACCTCTCTATATCGTGGACCCCAAGGCCTGCCAGGATTGGCGGTCGTGTTAGAAATCCTCTTGGTATTCTGGGTTTTCCCTTATGCCAGACAAAGGAAATCGGGTCCCTATGTAGCGCCTTGTATATTTTGGGGGGATGAGGGGGATCTCTACTGGGATGGAGCTTACCACATATAGCAGTCGGGGTAGTAAGGTAATTTTGAGTGCTGCAATGCACGCAAACCAGGATAGCTCCTGGGTGTCCCACCTATGCAGGTCCTCCCTCAGTTTCTTCAAAAGAGGAGTTCTGGTCTTCCCATACAAACTCTTGTAATTGTAACGCTCACCTGATTCCCACGGAGGCGCAGGTCTGGCTTCGAGTGCTGATGCTTCTTCAATGGTGAAGCGCAGGACTCTGAAGATGGACAGGAAGGGCCCTCGACTCTGGCTTCTCCGGCTCGCAGGGATATTCCCCTGTGCGTGAAAAGGGAGTATTACCTACTGACTGAGTTATGCTCAAGCCTCCCACTTTCTTCCAACCCTCCACGATACCCTTCCACGATTCCCCGTGAAGTCTCACCTTAGGGTCTGAAAGGACGAGCTCTCCATCCTGCTTCTGATGCAGGGGCGCGTTGAACCCAGTTACTTCACTGGATTGAGGTTGGATGAGAGTTCAGGTAAGCTTGATTATACTGGTAAGGCGCTGTAAAAGTTCTGTTGCAAGTTCAAAAGTTCAAGCTTTAAATAATAATGTTCATTGTCTTTTTTCAGGTGATGAATGAAGATTCCTTTGGAGACTTCTTGCAACAAAGCAGTGATGTTGATGTCTTTTCCCCATAGGGGCCGGGGTTCGGAATGCCAGAAATATGGTGCCGACCCGAAGTGAAACGTGCATGTCCAGTAAAGATCTGGTAAGTCCTAGATGAGCGCTCAGGTGATGTTTTTGCATTCGCTCATCTAATGTCTTTGTCTTTTTTCCCCCATAGGGGCCGGGGTCCTGCTTGGAAGCAGCAAGACCCGAAATGAAATGGGAATGACCCAACAGGTAAGTCTTAGAAGGAAACTGGGCTTTTCCTATTCCCTTCCTTCTCTCACCTCTAATTCTTGTCTTTCTCTCTAGGCTCTGGGAAGTGGCTGTGTATCCGGATGATCGCTGCTGAAGATGGAGGAACCCAGGAAAGGTGAGTGAAATGCAGCGCTGCAGCGATCGTAAGGAAATGCTTTTAAAAATGATGTCTTCCCTTTCAGGATCGTCGGTGATGTCTCCGTGGTGCAGATTAGCTGGTAGGTCTCTTGTCTCCCTTTGCAGGTGACCCAGGATGCTGACAGGCGTGGCTGAAGTCCAGATGCAGGAGCTGACACAGTGAGCGTCCAGCTGCGAGGAGCAGAACAACGCGAAGCGTGAGTTGCTGATCGGGTGTGGTTTAAATAGCTTTGGAAGAAGTTCCAAGTGTGTATCCTTCCTCCTATCAGGTATGTATCCTTCCCCGACCACACCCGGGTGGAAAGTAGTCCCACAGGTAAAGTAGTTCCTATTCAGGCCTCAAGAGGGCCTGGATGTGGCAGCATGGTCTGCATCAGGTAAGTGCACATTAAAACACTTGAACACATGTCTAGCTTTATGAGCCTGGCTCATAAGGCGCCACGACAGAGGTCCAACATGAGCCTGCGCCTAAGGCGCCAGGACTGCGTCCAAAGGCCCCAGCTTGGGCCCGCTGGCACTCCCCTGGGGGAAATGATGCCTGCCTCTGGGGTTGCTGGGTCGGACCTGGCTCCTTGGAGGTAGGCATCATGACAGTAATCCTTTGTTAATCGGATTGCCAGGTATTCTATTGATTCTCCCTCCCAGACTACTGGGTGTCGTGAACTCAACACCTCAATCTTCCTCTCCCCTTCTGTGATATTCAGAGCCTTAGATTTAGCGAAGTTTATGGTAAACCCGGATATCCTAGCAAATTCTTGTAGTCTATCAAGTGCTTTTGGTAAAGTGGTCCTAGAGTCTTTAATGAACATTATAATGTCCTCGGCATACAGGGCTATTTTGTGCGTGATCCCTCCACATGTGACCCCCCGTATTTCTGGATCCTGCCTTACTATTTCTGCTATAGGCTCCACTGCTATTGCACAAATTAAGGGCGAGAGCGGGCAGCCCTGTTGTGTACCCCTCTGTATTTTAATTTTGGCCGTGGTCTTCCCATTAACCATGAAGGACGTGCTCGGGAAACAAAAATTCATCAGAACCATTCTGATAAAGGTGGGGTCGCATCCGAATTTCTGTAATACCAATTTCCGGTACGTCCAATCTAAGCTGTCGAATGCCCTCCTTGCTTCTAAAGCGGCTATGGCGAACCTTTGTCCCGTTCTAGTTCCCCAATCTACTATATACACCGCTCGCCTTATGTTATCTTGGGTATGTCTCACCCTTATAAACCCCCGTTTGGTCAGTATAGATTATTTTGGGCAGAACCCCTGCAAGCCTTGTGCTAGGATTTTAGCGTAAAGCTTGGAGTCGGTATTAAGCAGTGATATCGGCCTGTAGCTAGTGTAGTCCGTGGGGTCTTTACCCGGCTTGAGTATTAGCATTGTAGTTGAGTTTCCCATGTCGGCTGTGACCTTGCCACTATCCCTATATATGATTGAATAATTTTGTTAGTGGGCTCAGAAGCTGGTTGCGAAACATTTTATAGTATCCGTTCCCCAGTCCGTCCGGCCTTTTGGTCTTGTTGAGGGGCAATGCGGTTATGTGGTCCCTTATCTCCTGTGTGGATATGGGGGCCTGTAAGATGCTGTTGTCTTCCTTTAGGATCGGGGGCAGGGAGAACTTAGACATATAATCTATCTGTGCCTGAGGGAGGAGATCTTCTCTTTTCAACAACCCTTGATGGAATCTTTCCATTGTCTCTAGTTTCCCCTCCTCCGTGGCAGGGGAAACTAGAGACAATAGTTTCCCCTCCCCTGTTTTGTCTTTAAGTTGTACAATATAGTTATGGAATGTTTGTTTGCGGAGCTTGGCTGCCAGAAATGTATTTGCTTTCCCTTCCTGAACATAGTATGTCTGCTTGGTGTAAAGTAATGTTTGTGCTGTGCGGTCTGCGACATACGATTCTAGCTGGGCTCTTGCTTTCCGAACCAGCCTAAGCATTTTTTGAGATTGTCTAGTTTTGTGATGTGTCTCAGCTTCTCGTAATGCTATTTCAAGCTTCTTTATGATAAGCCCTCTTTCTCGCATGTATGCCGTTGTTTGAGAAATAACTTCACCCCGGATCACTGCTCTCCCCTCATCCCAGATTACTCCCTAATTTGTTTCCCCGTCTTCATTTTCTTGGAAGTAGATATGTATTGCCTTCTCCATATGTGCCCTAAGAGCCAAATCCTTTAAAAGCATTCCATTCAACCTTCAGGGCCTCTAACCCTCATAGACCCCTTGATACCAATCCACTTTTACTAAGACTGGGGCATGGTCATTGTTAGGCAGTTAGGCAGAAACCTGTGCAGTTCCCTTAGGGACCGCTGCAAAAAGTTTAAGACCACAGGTGTTAGCAGTAAACCCAATTGGTAGCAGTCTGCACCACCCAGATTTACCTGGTAGCTGTGGCTGAGCAGTCAGACTTCCCTCAAGAAGAGCATACACAATAGGGCAGGTAAACACAGTAAAACAAGCAAACACTGACCAGAGCTTTGGTGTAAAAGATATATAATTATTTATTTAAAAACACATCTATAAAAACACACTGGCACTAATATCAAGCAATTTCAAAAACACAGTTACTAAAGTATATACACTCCCTTAAAAGAGTATTAGACAAGTCTTAAGTAAAGCACCACTTATTTTCAGACAGCGGTGAGTGCTTAACGCAGATGGCACTCTAATAATTCAGTTAAAAGGGAGAGAAAGGCAGAGCATAAATTGAAACAGATCCCAACACTTTCAAAAGAACACAGCAAGAGAGGAAGGCAAAATAAAACCGTGAAGTTAGAGTTCAGAAAGCCGGATCCACTTTAAGAGGATCAGAACGAAATGTGTCCAAGGTCACACGGTTGGAAAGTGCACAAGAGTCTCGAAGGTTCGGAAAGAAGTTGGACCAACAGAAAGGGACCAGGTAGATGGTCAAGGGGCCAGCCCAGTCTAGAAGGTTAAGGATTTACTGTCACCTTGTAGCAATCTATAGAAAGGGAGGCCGGGCGGACACAGTACCTTGAAATGGTGAGAACACTCCAGCGGGGGCAGCTGTTCCTGGCAGCGGTTGCGAGTCGGTGCTTCGTCCGGCAGAAGAGAAGATCTTGTCGGGGAGGAAAGCAGAAGGTCGTTGTACTGCCAGGGAAGAAAACAGCCGCAGAGTTCTCGATTCAAAGGAGCGGTCCTTTTATTCGCGGTTCAGTGGTAAGTGGCTATCCGGTTGCCGAGGTGCTTGGCACGGGCAATTCGACCACTAGATGTCCTGGTAGGCGAAAAGGAAAGCTCAAGGGGAAGAGACTCTCCGGCAAGAAGATCTCCTCTGTCGTCGGGAAGTGGTGAGACGGTTCAGCAGGGCTCCACCGGTGGTGTCGTCGTTGCAGGTCGGCTCAGCTTCTCCCTCTTCGGATTTTCAGGTCCTGTGGCGACTTCTGAAGTTCCAGTCCCAAAAGCCCTGCTTTTATGCAAGAAACCCCCATTCATTCAGCCTAGCTGTCAATCAAACAGGCTAAGTGGTGAGCGGGGCAGCTCACCACTTGGGCCAATGATGCAAGAGTGTGACTTGGGTTGTCAAGGCAACTTAGTCCAAGGTCCTAAACCCCCTCCCACAACCCCTGTGGTACCCAGACAGAGTGGCACCACTTTGGAGGGCTTCTGTGTAGAAGTCTGCCAAAGGTGGAACAAAGGGCTCGACCTTTGGTTTGGAGTTACAGAGGCGAACACAAACGCCATTTTAAAACCGAGTTCTGGCAAAAAAACCATACCGGTGAATTCATATTAAATAAATAAACCGGCGGTATCTTTAGCATTGCACCAAAAAGTGGTGCGTTTAAAATACATGGGAAAATCCCATAGAGAATATTCTTAAGGAATATTCCGCGTGGTAACTACTGCCACCAGCCAAAAACTCGACGAGGGAGGACTGCACAGTACCCCCTCGAAAAACAGACCCAGGGGCAATCGAATTACCCCTAGCAGTACTTCCACGTTGGGATGGTTTGTACTGGTTCTGTTACTAAATTTGGGACTAGTAAAGCCAATGGTGACTTTACATGCCCTGGGAGACACTAGTCAGTCCCAGGGTATGGAGCCTATGGTGGGGTGCCACTATGACAGCCCTGTGTCACGGCACTTAGGGTGCTGTGTAACACACATAGTAAAAACACATGAGACCCTATGGAGTAAAAGACCCCATAGCCCATAAACCACATTAACAGTCAAAGGAACCCCCCAAATCATGTCCAAGAGTGTGAGGAAAAGAGTCTCACTCTTGTCAGGAGAAAAAACAAACTCCAGAAATCCAGCAAAGCTGCTGAGGGACTCACTAGGTTAGGAAATTCAGCCTAAACAGAGAATTCTCCCTAACAATCATACACATATTGGACTCCAATTTCAACCTTGCTAATGCGGGGGATCCGAGTGGCCGAGACCAGCACCATGTCAATTCTCGAGTACACTTTATGGACAGCTGAATAATGGGTGAACTCCCTCTGTTGCTCGTGGAAAAATCTCCACGTTTCAATCACCCACAGGTCCCTGAAGAGCTTCCCATGCGCCTGCCTGTTTCTCGCGTCTGCCGCTGTGGAAGGAAGTGTTTTGTCCAAGGTAGGATCCATGACACAATTAAAGTCTGCGCCAATCACTATTTGGCCCTCACACCATCCACCTCGAGTTTTTAGTATGTCCCTCAGAAATAGATCTTTTCGCTCATTCGGAGCATATATTGCAATTAGTGTGTATATTTGGTCTAGTAGTATCCCTTTCAGGACTAAGTATCGCCCTTCCCGGTCCCTGATATTGCCTGTTTTCTAAATACTAATTTGGTCCCGATTAGTATGGCAACCCCTTTTGTCTTTTTCCCACCCGAGGCATGGTATTGCTGAGGGAACGCTCTATGGCACAATCTTCTTTTGTCCTTGAGGAGAAGATGTGCTTCTAGAAAGAAGGCAATAGAGGCCTGCAAGTCTATCAGTCTTGTCAGGATCGAGCAACGTTTAACTGGCGAGTTCAGGCCCTGTACATTGAGCAAGACCGAATTCAGTTCAGCCATCTTGGCTGTGTTTGGGCACCTCTCGCTTTCAACCCTGCTGTCTCCAAGCACTTAACCTTCTCCTCCCCACCTCCACTGATCCATACCATAACCCAAACCTATTTAACCGTATAACAACCAAACTTTCCCCTTCTACCCCCCCTCCCTACCCAGTATGCCTCAAAACCTTTCCTGCACCCCCTTTGAGGCGTTGAGTATCACATCCACTCAGACTTGCGTTCCGCCAGGACATATGTATGTTCTGAATTGGGTTCCAGGATGGGTCGTCCCTTCCCTCCGTCCGGGACTGCTTTGCATTTCTAGCAGGTTACTCTTATTTGTTCCTTCTTTCATCCCTCGAGATTATTTGGTTTTACCAGCCGTTAAGGAAGGAACCCGCAAAGGGACTTTCGAGGTAATTACGGTACCGCAATTTGCGGTACCGTAATTACCACCTTCCCCATTCCCATTGAGCCCTATGGGGGCAAAAATGGGAATGGGGAAGGGCCAATGGTGAATGGGGAATTACTGCCCCGCCAACCTTGGAATGGGGCGGTAATTCCACCATTCACCATGGCGGAGTTGGTAAAATACCGGCGTCAACCATGGCGCTAATAGCACCATGGTTAACGCCAGGGTCGTAATGAGGCCCATGGTGTTTGCGGAATACCGCGTTGTCTGCGGACGGCCTGACCAATTGAAGGGGGTGGGGAGGTTTAAACTCAATTAAACACATTTATTTTTTCAGTGGTGGCTCTTAAAAGAGCCCTTTTTTGGGGGGGTGTTCAATTTCTTTTGAGTTTTTCTCATTTGTATGTCCTATGCCTACTAAGAAATGCTTTAGTATACATTCCATATCTTCCCTTTTAACTTGTTCGCATGAACGTTTCTAATGCATTTTTAAACTTCCAAAGACAAATCTCATTGCCAACATCAGTTAAATGCACTTCATTGCTCCAAAACGTATTTACACCATCCAACTTCACATTTTCATTCTGAAAAGATGCCATCCCTAAACCATATATAAAAAAAAAGCACATACACCTTTATTGACAAGGTGCCTAGCTTCTTCCATTTGTGGAGAAAACAAATGTGGCCTGTGAGGAAGAATTCTCATTCAGTGGCTAATTTCCCTTACCTAGTGAGTCCCGCGGCAGCTTTGCAGGATTTCTGGAGTTCATTTTTCCCACTTAGTAAGAGTGTGAGCTTTTCCCCCACTCTTAACTGTGTTTTGCCATTTGTATTTCATCTGTTTTTGTGTGTGTGGACTCTGGAGTACACCTCTTCAGTAGCCCCACTCTTTTGTGTGTCACACAGCACCTTCAGTGTAGTGACAAAGGGTTGTCTTTTAGACTTCCCACCGACTCCATTTGTGGGGCTGACTACTGTCCCCCAGAAAAGGATAAAGTTGACATTAAGTTTACATAGTCATTTAACCACAGATCCAGTACACCCCATCTTACATGGAGTATTGGAAAGGGTTAATTCTTAGTCCCTTTTTTTATCTGTACCTCCTAGAGCCTTGTTTTGCTCTTTTAACATTTTGACTTGGCTGGTGGCAGTGGTATCTACCCTAACTTTTCTACTGCGGTTATACTATATAAACGTGGTACTGTTTTAGGCGATTATATTAGCCTCGAACATAAACCCGCCTAACCAAATACTCTTTCTTTTGGCTCTGGTCGAGTTTATTCGCCATTTCTTTTTGTTAAAGTCCTTCTTGTGTTTTACTTTGCGTGGCAAACCAGGTTTGCTTTCTTTGTTCACTGTTTTTTGGCGGGCTCCTGCCAAGGCGCCTGGGTGTCTAGGTGGGCTGAGTGTGAGGGAGGGGTGTAGTCACCCCTGCACAGGGTATCCTAGGAAACCCAAGTCGCACTTTTCCATGATTGGCTGAGGTGGTTGTCTGGGCTGGACAACCCCCCTGCTGCGTGATTGACAGCCAGGCTGTGTGGGGCATTTTCGCATAAAAGGCAGGACTCTTGGGCTAAAAGTCAGAGTCGCCACTGGAACTACAAGGAACCGAAGAGAAGCAGAGAAGAAGACAGCTGCTGCAACTACCCCTGTCCCGGTGAAGCCCCTGCTGTAGTCCTGAGCTATCTACCCTTCGACGACCAGAGGAGATCCAGTCCAGAGTCTTCTTCCATTGAGCTTGGTGGGGTCAACCAGCTCATCTTCCACAGCCAGAGGATCCTCTTCGTGGCCGAAATCGCTACACACTGCTGTAGTGGTCTGGATAGCCATCTGAAGAGCCTCTCCTGTTTTAAAGGAGCGCACCTTTTATTCACCGTCGCTGCTGCTGTCTTCATCCCTGAGTAGTGCAGACCCCGCCAGACGTCCTCCTTCTCGTCACCATGACAGAAGCACCAGGAACCGTGGGTCTGCAGGAAACTACCAGGAACAACTGCCGTGGCACCGGCTTCTTCCTTGAATAAAGTACTGTGTTCTGCTTCGAGGAACTAGGGTGAATCCCTTTTCTCCTCATCCAAGGCTTGCCCTTGTCTTTCCTCCTTCTTATAACTTTTGCTTTCTCTGCTGACAATATCCAAGTACTCCTGGCAACGTTGAATCTTGAACTGTCCGACTGTGTGATCCTCGACAACAGGAAACCGGTTCCACTTGACACTGGCTCAGGCCTATTGACTCTTGTATTTCTGTCAACGAGTGTTCTCTGATTCTTCAGCATGGGGTCTGGCATGGATTCACATGCTCATGAATATTCCCCGTCGTCAGGCCGGGAATCCTCGGTAAAGAAAAAATCAGTATCAGTTTCGTTTCTGATCTGTCTTTCTTAGTAATAACCAATCACTGGTCTCTGGGTCATACTGCCCCCAGCCAATGACTGCCCTCTCCCTAAACCCCGCCTCTGGCAGCCATCCTCAGATTTTTACCGCACGCTCAAGTGTTGGAGTCCTCGTGTTTAGCTCTCAAGCTTTTTGCTGCGTTTTTGCGCTTTTTCAAAGAGATTTTCTCATTTTTCGGTCAAATAGAGCCTCAAGCTCCACCGTGTCTGCATCCGATCAACGGGGACCCGTTTCAGATTTTCTACGCCCCTCAAGGCTGAAGTTTTCGTCGAGTTACGCTTCTTGGAGGAATCCAGAAGTTTCTGCGGCTTACCCGAACATGGCCCAGGAGAAAGGAGGCTCGACGCCCGGAAAGCTGTTCAGGGTTTGCCCTGGATGCCAGCTGCAGAATGTGTTCAAGGAGAACGAGCACTCGAAATGTCTCTACTGCCTTCATGAGGACAAAACGCACATGGAGAAGGACTGTGCGTTTTGCAGGAAAATGTCGGAACGGACCATCAGGGACCGACACCTTCGTCACTCCAACTGGCTGGAAGGAAAGAGCCCATCAGGTGAGAAGAAGAAAAAGTCCGAGCGGTCTTGTAAGTCCTGTGAGGGCACCCCGGCGACGGGGGCCCAACAGAAGGCAAAGCACCGCGGGCACCGGGAGCGCCGAACGGTCGGGCTCCTCGGCTGCCAGGCAGGGCGCATCCTCTCCAGCGCCATCAACCTCGAGCCAACGCTGTGGCTCAGGGAAGAGGAAGGCCGAGAACCCGGCGATGCTTCTGGAGAGGCCCCGGTCGATCTCGAAGGATCCAGCCGAGGAGGACCGAAGCAGTGACCCTCCCCCCCAAGGTGAAGGCCACAGGCCCGCAGAAGGTGATGAAGTCCTTGATTCACCCAGCCAAGGCCTCTATCGAGGAAGTCGCGGCGGCCCTGGCGCAGCCTGAGGAGGCTAATCCAGTGGAGACGACCTTGGGGCCCAGAGTTTCCCTGCCACCGTGGAGGGAAGCCTCTTTCAGGCCCATCGTGAAGACCTCCGTGAAGACCCCGGCGGAAAAAGAGGGGGGGAGCCGGTGGCCATTGTGGACACAGACACAGCCTCCGAGGAGGAACTGGTTGAAGTCTTGGAGGGCCTCGACGAGGGCGTCGAAGAGGCCTGCCCCACGGGAGGGATCCCAAAGAAGGAGACGACGAGAGCGACGGCAGCGCCGGTGAGGTTCCTAGTCAACCGTCGCGCCCGTCGCTTCCGGAGCCGCTGGACAACTCGGCGGCCATTTTGTTGGCAATACAATCCTTATGTTCAGAGATGAGGACGAGATTGCCTCTACCACCGACGGAGGAGCCGGAACCAGGCCCGACGGTGGAGCCAGAGCCAGGCCCGTCGGGAAGGCCCCCAAACAAGAGAAGATGGACCCATCCAGCCCCACCTTTTTAGCACTTGCGGCCTGCTCAGCCTTTGCCCACGTCTCCCGTACCTGGGGATGACACAGGAACGGACACAGCCACGACGGGTACGGATGACGACGACGGGACGGAGCTCCCATCGCCTCCTGCCCGGGCCTCCCCGCCCGACGAGATTGGGTCTTTCCACGCTATGATCGCCAGGGCATCTGAGCTTTTTCAGCTCTGCCCCGAAGAGAAGGAAGGTTTCCTTTACCAACGGCAAAAGGCCAAGAGGAAGACAGTCCTCGCCGTGCCTCTGCAGGATGACATCTGGGTCTCACCCTTCTCAAGAACCCATTTATGACACCTGCCAAGACGGATCGGTACGAGAAGAAAAACCGGGTCCCCGACGCGGCACCTTTGTGCCTCAGGGCGCAACCGACCCCTGACAAGGCCGTCTCAGTGGCAGCCAAGAAGAAAGCTGGGTGGGGGGGGGCGCATCGGCCTCAACGTCAACTTCCCCACCGGACGGCGAAGGAAAGAAGCTGGATGCAATGGGACGACTAGTTATCTCGTCGGCAGGAAACAACGATTAAGGCGGCCAAAGCCCTCGCGATCGTGGCCCGCTATGACAGGGAGTTATGGTACAAGATCGCCCCCCTGTTGGACTTCCTACCGGACGACAAGAGGGCTGAGGCCCTGGAGATCTTGCAGGAAGGTGAGGTGGCATCGGACCACGCCATAACGGTGGCAACGGACATTGCCGACACCGGTTTCCGCCAGCTAGGCACGGCGTTTGCCTCAGACGACGAGGGTCGCTCAAGGCAATGGATTTCGGCCAGGACATACAAGCCAAGGTTTTGGACATGGCGTTTGCCGGGAACAACCGGTTTGGAAAAACAGTGGATGAGTCCCTCCAAGCCATCAAGGCGGACACGGAGACAGCGAAGGCCCTAGGAGTTCTCCAGGCCCTCCTTTCAGAGCTCCGGAGACAAGCAGGGTGCCTCCAAGGGATTTGGCGGTGGCTCCTCTACGTACCGCCAAGCGGCCCGCTCCTCGTCGCAGGAAGCCTATAGAGGACCAGGCAAGTCGGGTCGATCCCTCCGTCGTCGCCAGGGAGGCCAAGGTGGCAAGGCATCCTCCAAGCAAGATTGAACCGACCGTGGCGTCGGGCCCCCACCGATGCACCCTGGTGCGAGGCCGGCTGGCAGAGTTCGTCAGCGTGTGAGTCCATCTCCACCGACCTGGCCCAGGGGCAGGCCCTCGAATTTCTAAAAAAGTGCCCCCGCATTCCTCCCGGGGCCAGGAAAGAAAACCACGCCCCTCAACTGCTGTTGGAGGTAAGGGCGATGCTCAAGAAAGGTGCCATCGAGCTCGTGCCAAAAAGGCTTCGGGGCTCCGGAGTATACTCAAGGTACTTCCTCGTGAAAAAGAAGACAGGAGGGTGGTGACCCATCCTAGACCTTTGACGACTGAACAAGTACATCAAGGCACAGACGTTCCGGATGGTCATGTCATGATGCCTACCCCGGGGACCCAGACCACGTCCAGCAACCCCGGAAGCAGGCATCAAGTTATCCTAAGCAAGCCCAACAACCCCTGCTAGGGGCTATTTGGGTCCAGTCTTGGCACCTATGGCGCCAGGCTCATGTGGAGAGTCAGTCCTGGCGACATAGGCGCCAGGCTCATAGATTAAAACTTACCTGATGCAGACCATGCTGCAAGAGCTCCAAGCCAAAAGAGGCTTGGAAGGGACTACTTTACTTGGGGACTATTTTTTACTCGGGCGGGGCTGGGGAGGAATACTTACCTGGGACTACTTTGGGTGCTATTTAAACCACGCCCGAAGAGCAGCACACGCTTCGCGTTATTCTGCATCCAGCAGCGTAACGCTCACCCTGCCTGCAAGTCTGCATCCAGCCTTCTGTCACGCCTGCCTCGAGTTTGGAGCTCCTAGAAAAAGGGAGAAAGAAGGAGAAAAGGTTAGAACAAGAGCAATACCTTTAATCCTTACCTGAATTCCCGATCCATTGCGCCTTCGAGCTGGAAGAAAGAAGTTATTTTATGCGCGTTGCCTCGCCTGCTGCAGCGCCGCGCTGAACTCGCCGGCCTTCGCAGCATCTTCATTCCACCGCATCCTCCTGCAGGTTCCCGCCGCACTCCGGCACCTGAGGAGAAGACAAGAACAGCAAGGTGAGCCAAGGGAATACACAGAGGAATATTAGTTACCCCCCCCCCATAGACTTACCTGATTTTACCACCGGGGGTACTATTCCTCTTCACAGGTCGGCGCAGCTTCCACTGCATCTTCGCCGTACCCCGGCCCCTAAGGGGAAACAAAAGGACAGCAATGTGAAACAAAGGGACTAACAAGGGGAACCCTCCTCACCACAATAGACTTACCTGATTTTACCGCCAGAGGTATTATTCCCCAAGACTTCATACTTTCTCTTAGCGCCTGAATAAGGGAGAAAGCAACAGGTTACATATTGACATTATTTTATCGAACTGTGTTGGAAAATAAAAATCCTTACCAGAATACTACCGGTTGCCATGAGGAACTCTTCATTCGGGTCAAGCTGCAACCTCCAAGGAATCGGACAAGAGTTAAAGTCAGGCATTTGAACTCTTACGAACTTTATACTTGCGGCGTCTTGCCGGGAATCTCGGAGTCAATATTGTTCTGGAACTCACCAATTCCTTCGAGCCAGTGAAGCAACTGGTTATCAATGCGCCCCTGCGCTCAATGCAGGATGGAGAGCTCATCTTTTCAAACCATCAGGTAAGACTATAAGAGGGGACATCAAAGGCGATCTGTGGGGAGAACAGCGGGGGTGGGGAGATTTATGCTCAACTCCACGGGTGGTTGATTGCCTTTCTCCATTTGCAGAGGAGTGTTCCTGCGGGCCAAGCGAACGAAGCTAGGTGGGCCAGTCCAGTCCGTCATCTCAGCCCTACGCGTCACATTGGTGGAGACCGCAGCTGTCCAGTTCCGATCGATGCCTTTGTGGGAGCCAGGTGAGCGTAACGGGTCACCCTCCCGCACGTGATGGGACAGCTGGAGGAGGGTGATTTCCTGTCGTCGTTGGATTTGGAGGATGCATGCTTTCACATTCCCATTCTAAAAGGACACCGGAAGTTCCTCAGGTTCGTGGTCCAAGGGCGGCACTACCAGTTCAAGGCCCTCCCGTTCGGATTGAAGTCGGCACCCAGGGTTTTCACCAAGTGCCTCGCTCCAGTGGTGGTGTGGCTGCGCCTGCAGGAAATCCACATCTACCCCTACCTGGACGATTGGCTCACCCGCGCAAGGACAAGGGAGCTCACTGTAGAACACCCAGCGAAGACCGTCCAGCTGCTCATGGACCTGGGGTTCTCCATCAACTTCCCCAAGTCCCACCTGGTCCCCTCTCAAGTCGCACTGTTTCAGGGAGCCAAGCTCGACACAGTGGTGTGTCTGGCCTTGCTGTCGGAGGAAAGGACAAAGGCCATCCTAGGAAAGGTGCAGCGTCTGCTGGCCACGGACGTTGCCAGAGTGAGGTCCATCAAGTACCTCCTCGGGATGATGTCCTCTTGCATTTATCTTGTGCGCCTGTGCAGGCTTCGGATGCGCCCTCTACAGGAGTTCCTCGACGCCCGCTGGATTCAAGTGACGGGCAGCTTTGAGGACAGGATCCCTCTCAACGAGACCTTCCGACGAGCGATCCGGTGGTGGGGCCCCCGCGCTCATCTAGCGGCAGGGACAGACTTCAGACCCCGGCCCACCAGGCGACGGTGACGACGGATGCCTCCCTGGAGGGGTGGGGAGCCCACACCGGAGATCTTCAAGCGAGAGGCCTTTGGCTCCCGGAGGAGAAGCCGCTCCACATCAACATCCTGGAGCTCCGGGCAGTGTTCTGGGCCCTCAGGTCCATTCTCCCGTCCCTCAAGGGCAAGGTGGTGAGGATCTTCACCGACAACACCACCACGATGTTCTACAACCGGAAGCAGGGCGGAACCAGATTCCCGGCCCTATCCAAGGAAGCCCAGGAGCTGTGGCATTGGGCCGTTGCTCAAGGGATGTTTCTGGTGCCGGTTCATCTGACAGGGATAAAAAACACCATCGCCGACTCACTCAGCAGAGAGCTGCGCTCGTGCCACGAGTGGGAACTACGCCAGGATCAAGTTGACCGACTCTTTCAGCGATGGGGCAAACCCCAGATCGACCTGTTCGCGACGGCGATGAACTCCAAGTGCCAGAGGTTCGCCAGCAGGTTTCCGCAACCGAGGAGCATGTGCGATGCTTTCTCGTTCCCCTGGGACGGTCTGTTCCTATATGCGTTCCCTCCGTTGCCGTTGCTGCTCCGACTCATTAACCAGCTCCAGAGGTCCCGGTGCAGAATGATCGTCGTTGCACCGGCGTGGCCGAGACAGATCTGGTTCCCGGACCTTCTGGACTTGTCAGCGTCCCTACCAGTCAAGCTCTCGACGGACGCAGATCTTCTCTCCAGAGAAGGGGGAGCAATTCTTCATCACGACCCGGAGTCGCTGAACTTGCAGGCCTGGCTCCTGCAGCACTAGAGTTTGGAGGATACAATATCCTGGCCGAATGCTGAGAGGTTCTTGCGAAGGCCAGGGCGTCCTCAACTCTCAAGTGCTATGGACATAAGTGGAAGAGGTTCTCTATCTGGTGCCGTGCACAGAAGATTAACCCTCTGCGGATTACGGCCCCTCAAGTATTGCCGTACGTTCTGTCGCTAGCCAAAACTAGACTATCTCATGCTTCAATCAAGATACACCTGGCAGCGATTTCCAATACACCAGGACTACAGGGCGGTCATCCCTGTGGTCTCATCGCCTGGTTAAGGAATTTATCCAGGGAGTGTTTCGTCATTCCCGCTGGGGAAGGCGCCAGCCCCGGCGTGGGAGCTCAACGTGGTGCTGACCAGGCTCATGGGTCCGCCATTCGAGCCATTGCATTTGGCCCCGTTGAAGTTTCTGTCGTGTAAAACAGCATTCCTGGTGGCCATCACCTCCGCACGACGCGCGGGAGAGATCCAGGCACTATCCTGCAAGCCTCCATACCTGACCTTTCACGATATGAGGGTAGTGCTGAGGACGCACCCCTCTTTCATGCCCAAGGTCCTGTCGGACTACCATCTCAACGAGCCCTTGGTGTTACCAGTCTTTTTCCCGTCGCCTTCGTCGCCGGCCGAGAGGACTTTGCACTCGCTGGATGTAGCTGGAGCGCTGAAGTTCTACGTGGACCGAACGAAGAGTCTTCGGAGGACATCACAGCTGTTTGTGAACTTTGGACCTGTGAACCAATGGAAGGCTCTCTCGAAGGCTTCCATTTCCAGATGGCTCTCCGACTACATCATGCACTGTCATCGGTTGGTTAACCGACCATTGCCTGGCCGTCTGAGAGCCCATTCGACCAGAGCGGTCGCTGCTACCACGGCGTTCTTGTCTGGTGTACCCCTGCTGGACATCTGCAGGGCTGCTACGTGGAGGTCGACGCACACCTTCACGAGATTCTACTGTGTCGACCGGGATTCCAGGGAGGAGTCCAGGGTCGGCCAAGCAGTGCTACGCAACCTGTTCGCTTAAGGTGAGCCTGGTGAGGAGGTAAGAAATGCTTAATGTTGAGTTTTGATGTGATGCTTAATATTGAGCCTTTGCCACCTGCCGTGGTTGTGCATGTGTGTACTGCTATGTATTCTTGTATTCATGAGCATCTGAATCCATGCCAGACCCCATGCTGGAGAAGGAACAAGTTACTTACCTGTCACTGTTGTTCTCCAGCATGGGTCTGGCATGGATTCACATGCGAACCCTCCCTCCTACCCCTCTGCGGCTCTTCACTTGGTCATACTGCCACTTAACTTGCTACCAAATCTGAGGATGGCTGCCAGAGGCGGCGCTTAGGGAGAGGGCAGTCATTGGCTGGGGGCAGTATGACCCAGAGACCAGTGATTGGTTACTACTAAGAAAGACCGATCAGAAGCGAAACTGATACTGATTTTTTTCTTTACCGAGGATTCCCAGCCTAACAACGGGGAATATTCATGAGCATGTGAATCCATGCCAGACCCATGCTGGAGAACAACAGTTACAGGTAAGTAACTTGTTCCTTCTGTCTGCCCGGACAAAAGTATTGCCTATGATTTTTGCCCCCAACTCTCTCTGGTTAGTCCTGGTGCTAAGTGTGTTTTTGCCCCGGTAATATTTCTTGCCGCGGATACGTGTTTCATTAATACGACCGAGCTGTCAAAAAGTGATTGCATATGTATTCTCAGTAACGTCTTTTATTTCACAACACTGGTCCGCCAAAACATAAGGTACTTGCCTTGGGTTATTCTGTGCCAAGAGAATTGGTTGTTTGTAGTGTATTTTACATGTGATTTTGAATTTATAAAAGTGTTGTGTTTTATAACAGATGGTTTAAAAATAAATGTACTTATATTTTTTACCTGAAACCTTGAGTTAGTGTTTGCTTGAGTCACAGTAATTGTGGTCCCTTTGTGTAATCTCTGCTACTGCTCATATACTCTTGAGAGAAGCCTGCCTGCTCCGCTACTGCTACCACTTTAACATAGTAGTGTTACGCTCACCTGGTTCCCACAGGGTCGTCGATCGGACCCAGACAGCTGCGGTCTCCACCAACGTGATGCGTAGTGAACCGATGACAGTCTGGACTGGCCCGTGGACTTTAGTGATGGCCCCCCAACAGTTCTCGTTCTCCCCACTATTCACCTCCGATATTCCCTTTTGGTAACCTCACCTTATGTTTTTAAATGATGAGCTCACCATCCTGCATGGCATGCAGGGGCATGTAGATACCAGTTACTTCACTGGGTTGAAGGTACTGGAAGAGTTCCGGAGGAATATTGACTCCAGTGTCTATAAAGTTCAAAGAGTTCAATATGTCTGATGTTCACTCTTGTTCCATTCCCTTGTTAGGTTGCAGCTGGGTCCAAAAGAATTTTGCCTGGAGGCAGGTGATGGCGTTCAGGTTAGAGTCTGTATTACCAAACACTGTCCGGTAAAAGTTGCATGAGTTTAACTTGCTGTTTTCTCTCCCTTTATAGGTGCGGCATAGGAAGATGCGGCGAATTAAAGAATGATACCTCAGGTGGTAAGGCAGGTAAGCCTATGGCGGCAAAGAGATTGTCCTTGTTGGTTTTCTCGGCTCACCTTGTTATTCCTTTTGTTTTCCCCCCAGGTGCTGGGTTTCGACGAAGAAAACGATGGAGGCACTGAGTCGAAAGATGCGGTGGACTGGTGAGTATAACGCGGCGCTGCTGCTGGTGAAGCGACGCATGCTGAAATAATGTCCTTTCCAGGCTCGGAGATGTGCTGGGTCCGGAATCAGGTAAGGAATCAAATAATGTCTGTGATCTAACCTCTCCTCCTTTCTTTGCCTTTTGTCTAGGAGCTCTGGATTCGAGGCGGGCGTGGCAGAAGACTGGATGCTGACTTGCAGACACTGTGAGCGTCACGCTGCTGGATGCAGAATAGCGCAAAGCATGGGCTGCTGTTCGGGCGTGGTTTAAATAGCCTGCAAAGTAGTCCCAGGTAAGAAGTTCCCCAGAACCACACCCGAGTGAAAAATTGTCCCTGTAATAAAATAGTCCCATCCAGGCCTCACGTTGGCTTGGACTCATTTGCAGCATGGTCTGCATAAGGTAAGTAAAGTCTATGAGCCTGGCGCCTATGTCCTATGGCGCCAGAACTGATTTCTATGATGAGCCTGGCGCCTAAGGCGCCAGGACTGAATCCAAACAGCCCCCGGCCGGGGCTGTTGGGGTTTTAATGAGTATCTGGATGCCTGCTCCCGGGGCTGATGGACTCAATCCGGATGCCCGGGGGTAGGCATCATGACAGAACTTCCCCCCCCCCCCGCCCCAAGGCCCCTCCTAAAGTTGTTCTTCCTCTTGGCCCTGGCTTGTCTGGGAAGTCCCGATGGAATTTTTTCACCAATCGAGGAGCATGAACGTGGTCACTAGGTTCCCATGACCTTTCTTGTGGTCCGTAACCCTTCCAGTCGATTAAATAAAAAAGTCTTGATTGAACCTTTTTAAGAGTCCAGGATGTTTTTTACCCCAAATTCAGGTTCTCTATCTATTAGGATGGGTTCAGGTGGTTTGGTTAATCTTGTCCCGGGTTGAACTGGTTTTAGAAGTGAAACATGAAAGACAGGATGAATCCGCATATTAGAGAGTAATTCTAATTTGACGGCCACCGGGTTGATAAGGGCCTTAATGGTGTAAGGTCCCAAATATCTAGGATTAAAAGTCTGAGTTCCTTTCAGAGGAATATGTCTTGTAGCCAGTCAAACTTGGTCTCTGATTCGATATGGTGGGGTCTCACTTATATGTTGATCAGCATTTTTCTTGTATTTCTCTTTTGCTTGTTTCAAATGTTTTGTTGCCTCTTTAAAGGCTTGTGTAATAGTAGAATGCAGATGAGTTACTGCCGGCATTTCTAAAAGCTGGGGCGAATTGAGTTCTGAGGTTCGAAGATGATGTCCATATATGGTATAAAAGGGGCTTTGTCCGGTTCCTGAATGTACAGAGTTATTGTATGCGTATTCAGAAATCCATAAAATGTCCTTCCAATTACCTTCGGTTTGGTGGAGCATACAACGTAGGTATTGTTCAAGAGTCTGGTTGGTTCTCTCCGTCTGACCATCGGTTTGGGGATGGTAACTGGTTGATAACCTTTCGTCGATTTGTGCCAATTGATAACACTCCTGCCAAAATTGTGAAATGAACTGACTACCTCGGTCAGAGATCAATACAGAAGGAAATCCATGTATTCGAACAATATTTTCGAGAAATTCCTTGGCCAAGATTGAAGCAGAAGGTAATCCTTTTAAAGGAATAAAGTGGGCCGTCTTGGAAAAACGATCCACAATAAGTAGAATGGTGTTGAATCCATTACATGGCGGTAGATATGTAATAAAGTCTAAAGACAAAGTGTGCCATGGTGTGGGTGGAATATCTAAAGGTTGTGAAAGACCAGCTGGTTTCTTCTTTTGGCTTTTGTTCTGGGCGCAGATGCCACAAGACAGTACAAATGACTTTACATCTTTTCACCAGGTTGGCCACCAGAATTGTCTTTTAATTTTAGCTTCAGTTTTTGCAGTGTGCCCTTCCATCAGAGCTTCATGGTAATTGGAGAAATAGATGCCCTTGATAGTAAGGTAGGTCATTGACAACTGAATAATCTTGGCCCTTTTTAACCCAGTCCTGCAGGGCTGCTGAATCGAAAAGTTGTTGGATCTTTAAATGAATATCTTCTAAGGTCTCTAGAGTAGTTACCCCAAGAATTCTTTGTTGAGGAATTATAGGCACCGGTTCCGGGGTCGAATATGCTTCTCCCATCCCGATTCGGGATAAAGTGTCTGCCTTACCATTCTTACAACCTGGTCGGTAAGTGATCACGAAATTGAATTCGGCAAGGAATAAGGCCCATCGAAGTTGACGCGATGATTGGGCCTTGGCTGTTTTTAAATACTGCAAGTTCCTGTGATCAGTGATTACAGTAATGGTATGCCTGGCACCGAGAAGATAATGCCGCCAAGCCTTGAAGGCGGATTTGATGGCTAACAACTTTTTATCGGTAACCGCATAGTTAGGGGGTCGAGAATTTTCTGGACCAAAATGCTACTGGATGAAGTTGACCGGTTTCTGGATCCTTCTGGGACAGGACAGCCCCCATGGCTAAACTGGATGCATCGGTTTCAACTATGTATGGGAGCTTGGGGCGTGGATGCTTTAAGACGGGTGCCGACGTGAATTTCAATTTCAGTTCTTGGAAGGCTTTTACAGCCTCTTCGGTCCACAAGAAGCGTTTGTTTTTTCGCAAAAGTGCTGTGATGGGGTGTACAACATATGAGAAGTCAGGAATAAATCTGCGGTAGAAATTAGCAAATCCAAGCATGCTTTGTGTTAGGGAGAATTCTCTGTTTAGGCTGAATTTCCCTACCTAGTGAGTCCCCCAGCAGCTTTGCTGGATTTCTGGGGTTTCTTTTTTTCTCCTGCCAAGAGTGAGACTCTTTTACCCTCACTCTTGGGCATGTTGAAGTGTGTTTTCTTGGTTAAACCTTGTGTTGAATGGGCTATGGGGTCTTTTACTCCATAGGGGCTTATGTATTTTTGTGATGTGGGTTACACAGCACCCTCTGTGCCGTGACCCAGGGGTGTCCTAGGGACTCCCCAACATAGACTCCATACCCTGGGACTGACTACTGTCTCCCAGGGCATGTAAAGTCACCAAAGATGATTGCCCCGGGGTCTGTTAGTCGAGGGGGCACGTCTCCGTCCCCCCTGATCGAGTTTTGGCTGGTGGCAGTGGAAACTACTTTTTATATTCGACCGCGAATATTTCCCTATGGGATTTCCCATTGTTTTAGGCTAACACATTTAATTATTTATTTACGGTAGCCTTAAACATACCGCCGGTTTATATATTTATTATTATAACTCCGGTTGGGACTTTTTGCCAAAACTTGATTCTAAAATGGCGTTGGCGTTCGCCTCTGTAACTCTGACCCAAAGTGGAGCCCTTTGTTCCACTTTTGGCGGGCTTCTCCACAGAAGCCCTCCAAAGTGGTGCCACTCTGTCTGGGGTACTTAGGAGGGGTGGAGGGGGATTTAGGCACCCTGGACTGAGTTACCTTGGTAACTCAAGTCGCACTCCGTCCTGATTGGCCCAAGTGGTGAGCCGGCCGGCTCACCACTTAGCATGTTTGAGTGACAGCTAGGCTGGGTGAATGGGGGTTTGCTGCATAAAAGCAGGGCTTTGGGGACTGGAACTTCAGAAGTCGCCACAGGACCAAGAATCCGACGAGGGAAGAGCTGAGCCGACCTGCTTCGACGACACCACCCGGTGGAGCCCTGCTGAACCGTCTCACCACTTTTTCCAACGACCGAGGAGAACTCTTAACGGAGTGGCTCCTTCCCTTGACTGGTGGGGACAACCAGTTTTCACCTTCTTTCCGCTTCTCGAGGTATCTCGTGGCCGCCTTGCCCGTGCCAAGCACCCCGGCAACCGGAATACCACACTTTTACCCCTAACCGCGAAAGTCGGTACAACCCTTTAACCGGAGGACTCCGCGGCTGGTTTCTTCCCGGGCAGTGCAACGACCTTCTTCTTCTGCTCTTCAGCGAGAACTTCTTCTCCCCTGACCGACGTCGAGCCTTGCTGCCACTGCCTGGAACAACTGCCACCGCTGGAGGATCCTTTCCGCTTAAGGTACCGTGTTCCGCCTGGCTTCCCTTGCCACCGACTGTACGGGGTAGATTTAGCCCCCGGCTTTCGAACCTGGGAGTGCCTGGGACACCCTGGCTAAACTTTCTAAGCCACTCTAAACTCTTTCTAACTCTTTGCAAGACTTTGAATCCCTAATAACAGTGTGATCTTGGGCACATTTTCGCTCCGGCTACTCTAAGAGTGGGCCCTGCCTAGTGACTTTTGCTCACCTGTGACTTTGTACTTCTTTGAGCCTATTGCAAGTGTTCTGGACCTTACAGTGGTGTGTTTAACCTATTTCTGTTTCTTTTTATCCCTTTCTTGAATCTACTAGAGTGTCATCTAACGTTAAGCACTCACCTCTGTTCGAATTATGTGGTGTTAACCTAGAGTTGTCTAGATAGGAGTAAGGGTTGAAACTGCTTTCATTATAACTGTGTTTGAAGTGTTTTTACTATATTTTGCTAGAGTGATTTCAACTTATGTGTGTTTAATAAATAAATAACTATATACTTTTGAAACCAAGCTCTGGTCAGTGTTTGCTTGTGCTATTGTATTTGAGTACCTATTGTGTATACTTTACATACTGCCTAACTCTTCTTGAGGGAAGTCTGACTGCTCAGCCACAGCTACCAGGTAAATCTGGGTGGTGCGGACTGCTACCAAGTGGGTTTACTGCTATACCTGTAGTCTTAAATCTTTTGCAGTGTTCCCTAAGGGAACTGCACAGGTTTCTGCCTAACACTTTGCACCCCTTTAACTGAACTGGGTGATGGCCACTTGAGAATTGCGTCCACCTTTCGAGAGTCCTTTCGGACTCCTTTTGGAGTCAGGATAAATCCAAGGAATTCAACTTCTGTAGCATGAAAAACAAGACTGTACGAATGTGCTTAACATGGTCTGATTCTGAGGAGGAGTACACTAGAATATCGTCTATGTATACGACAACACAGACGTCAATGAGTTCGCGAAGGACATTGTTCATAAAATACTGGAAGGCTACTGGTGCATTGCACAACCCGAAGGGCATCACCTGATATTTGAATAATCTGTACTTGGTGCGAAAAGCGGTCTTCCATTTATCGCCCTTCTTTACACGTACCAGATGATATGCCCCTCAGAGATCTAATTTAGTGTAGATGCAAGCATCCTTTACTTGGTCTAGTAGTTTGGGGATCAGAGGCAATGGATATCGGTTCTTCACCGTGATCTGGTTTAATGCGCGGTAGTCTATGCACGTTCTGAGGTCACCTTCCTTTTTGGGCATGAGCAATAAAGCTGAAGATGCAGGGGACTTAGATGGACGAATGAAGCCATTAGCAAGGTATTGGTCCAAGTATTGTCTTGGTGATGGTTTTCGGGTTCCGTAAGGGTGTGGATTCTACTGCATGGAGGTTGTGCACCGGGTATGAGGTCGATTTGACAATCGTATGATCTATGAGGTGGTAAGGTGTTTGCCTGTTCTTTTTGGAAAACATTCTGGAATTCTTGATATTCCTCAGGTAACTGCATGACTGGATTAGCGACTGTGGCCAGGCTTTTGTTCAAGGTTTTTTCCGGGTAACAGGTGTGTGCACACTCCGGGAAGGTTACTCTCTTCTCTCGCCAATCAATACAAGGATTATGTGTTTCCAACCAAGGTATCCCCAGTATTTGGAACTGCGGGGCTTTGAATCAGTCAAACACAATAGTCTCTCGATGCCCATCTTGACCCAACAGTGTCATCTCTGTGGTGGAATGAGTTACAGGCCCAGAGGCAATTTCAGTTCCATCGACAGTGGTGATAACATCCGAAGTGGTCTTTTTGCAGAGAGGTAGATTCATCCTAAAAGCCAATTCGTGGTCCACATAGTTTCCTACGGCCCCACTATCAATGTATGCCCTAACTGCGTGCATACGTGATGGCTGCCTTGGATCAATAAGGACCATTGGTATGATTAGGTGCGAGGTCTGAGTGTCCTCCTTTAAGCTCGGCAAGCGGACCTCTACGCTTGACGGGCGTGGTCGTTTCCCGAATCAGGCTCTGTTTGATTTCTATCAGCAACTCCGACTACTTTCTTGGATGGTTTTATAGGGCAATCCCGTAGAAAATGTCCTGAGGCCCCACAGTACAGACACAACTGCATCTGTCGTCTCCTTTCTCTTTCTTTTTGAGTTAAGGGTCCCTTAACCCCCCCGATCTGCATTGGTTCTGATGCATCTGTTCCTTTGGGAGTAACATTGGGTTTAACCAATACCCGATTCTCGAACTTAGCTTTTCTATTCTGAAGTCGGTGGTCTAGCTGGACCACTAAGTCTATATATTCTGCGCATTCCTGAGGTGGGTTCACAACTTGGGCCAAAACATCTTTGAGTTCACCCCGAAGTCCATGATGAAATAATGTAATTCGCTTTACCTCTGCCCATCCGGTTTCCACCACCAACCTATTGAAGGTTGCGATATAAGTTAGCAGGTCCTGGTTTCCTTGTCGTAGTGATAGAAGTTCGTTATCCAGGGCCTGTCCCTGTGAATGTCTGGCGAATAATCTTTCCATGCTCAATTGAAAACCCTGAAAATCCTGAAGAAGAGGGTCGTCCTGGTTGACTAATGGAATTGACCAATCCGCTGCGCTGCCACTAAGGTATGACAGTACAAAGGTTACTTTGGCTTGGTCGTTTGGAAAAGCTCCTGGTCTGCATGAAAAGTGCAAGCGGCATTGGTTCATGAACACGGCAAACCTTTTCGGGTCCCCAGCAAAGCGTTCGGGTGGAGCTAAAGGAATGCTCCCTGGTAGAACCACTTGCACAGGGCTGCTCGATGAAACGGGGGTTGAATTCCCCCCAAGTACAGGTAGTGGTGTTTGCCCGGCTTGGTTTTGCAGCAGTTGTCTGGCAAGATCATCAGTGCGCTCCTTTGACACAATCAGTTCTCTCCTGAGGGCATTAGTTTCTTGGTGTGTGGAGTGCACTTCTGCCCTAAGTTCTCCTAACAATTGGGCTAGTTGGTCGGTTTCTGAGGTCTCCATTACGCCCGGGTGGGGATTTGTAGATAGGCTTTGCATTCTGTTACTGTTGTAAATAGCGTCACGAGAACGCTGCGTACCTGTTCGTCCGGTTGGGTTCCTTGGTGATGAGTCCAGGCTGTCAGATGATCCGGATAGACGTGACTGATGGCGCGGGGAACCAGCCCAACACCAGCCCAATTGGAACCGGATTGGAGGTGAGCCGGCTCCCAACGCCACGGGTTGGCTCACCCCTGATTGAGTGGCGTCAGGACAGTGCAAGCACTGGCAAGGGGAGCCTCTGAGTAGATGGTCCGGGGTCCAAGTAGAATTCCGACAGAAGGCAGGTCCGGGGACTGGAAGCAGAATGGTCCCTCCAGGGACGAAGACAAGGAAGCAAGAAGAGCAGGCTGGTAAGGAGAGGAGCACGGAACTAGTGGGGGTAGACTCAGAGCGAATAGAAAACAGGGAGGACTGAGCTGGGACCAGAACCAAGGAGGGCGAGCGGAACCTCTGGAGCAGGAAGGAAGGAGGGAGAAGGAGTGAGTCAGGAGATGGTGGAAGACAGGGGGTCCCCTAGGCAAAACAAGGGAAGGTGGAAGGCAGGGGTCCCCCAGGCAGAACAAGGGAAGGTGGAAGGCAGGGGTCCCCCAGGCAGAACAAGGGAAGGTGGAAGGCAACAGGCAACGGGGATACAACGCAAGGCAGCAAAGACACGATCCGAACAAACCGCGTTGAGACGCGGTTTGGAAAAGGATCAGGGCTCCTTAAATAGGCCCGCCAGCACCTGGGAGGCTTGCAACGCAAGCCGTGCCATCTCCCAGGCATCGGACACCCCACAACGAGGCTTGAGCCGCATACCCTCCAGAATCGAGCATCCTGCGCACTGCGCATGCGCGAAGAGCGGAGAGCGGGCGCCCGCGCATGCGCAACGTAGTGCGCGTAGGAGACCCGGAAGCTCCTGGGACCCATGACACCCCCGGACCCCGAAGCCGAAAACGAGGATACAGCCTCCAAGACGGGGAGCGCCATAGCGGGTAAGGAGACCCCAGGACGGGCGGCGTGACACTATGCCCCCTCCCAGAAAGGCCCGGGGCCCCAGGTTTCCAGGGAAAATGAAGAAAGTATTCACGAATAAGCCGGGGAGCGTGCACATTATAGTGCGGCTCCCAAGTGCGATCACAAGCGGGATAATCCTTCCAATCGATTAAGAATTGGAGTACACCCCGACGAATCCGTGAATCACAGATCTCCTGAACCTCAAACTCAGGAACCCCCCGTACCAGAACAGAGGAGGGCCGAGGACCAGAGCGTCGAAAGACATCCTTCACATAGGGCTTCAAAAGGGAGACATGGAAGACAGGGTGTATCCTCCAAGTGCAGGGCAGCACCAATCGAAAAGCCACTGAGGACAAACGCTTGGCAATCTTGAAAGGCCCATAGAACCGGGGTGCCAATTTAGTGGGCAGATTACGAATGGGTAGATTTTTGGAAGACAACCAAACCAGATCGCCCACCTGGAGATCGGGTTCCGTGGTTCGGTCCCTATCAGCCTGCCCCTTCATGCGCTCAAGTGTCTCTGTAAGGGTTCTCCGGGCCAGGACATGTTGTTTCTGAATATTGATGACCAAGTGA
Organism: Ambystoma mexicanum; assembly: GCF_040938575.1. Taxonomy (NCBI): domain Eukaryota; kingdom Metazoa; phylum Chordata; class Amphibia; order Caudata; family Ambystomatidae; genus Ambystoma; species Ambystoma mexicanum. Next base: position 899,457,591 of record NC_090931.1, on the reverse strand, counting down.
TCCGCAGACGGAACAGAGCTGGGCACCACAGGTGAGAAAGGAACCAGCTTGGGATGTTGTCCAGCTGAACATAAAAAAGGACTGATGCCGGTGGCAGCATGGGCCGCATTGTTATAGGAAACTTCCGCCAAGTCCAGGTACTTTAGCCAGTTTGACTGAGTGGCATTGGCATAGCAACGTAAGTATTGCTCCAGGGTTTGATTCGTCCTTTCGGTCTGACCGTTGGTGTGCGGGTGATAGCCTGAGCTCAAGGCTCTGTGGATACCTAGATGACTACACAACTGACGCCAGAAAGAAGAAAGAAATTGTGAACCACGATCAGAGATGATCTTCTCAGGGAGTCCATGTAACCGATAAATGTTGTGTAGAAATGCCAAAGCCATCTGGGAGGAAGTTGGGATCTTTATGAAGGGAATGAAATGTGCATATTTAGTGAAACAATCCACGACCACCATGACACAAGTGTGATCTGCAGAGGGCGGAAGCTCAACAATGAAATCGGTGGCGATAGTATGCCAAGGGTAGGGAGGAGTTTCAGTAGGCTTAAGTAGTCCCAAAGGCTTTCTTCTGGGTGTCTTCGTCTGAGCACAGATAGGACAACTTTCCACATATGACTTTACTTCTTTGGCCCATCCAGGCCACCAGAATTGTCTGGAGATCAACTCCTGGGTAGCCTTGATACCACGATGACCAGCTACTCGAAAATCGTGAAAACCATGGAGAATGTCCAAGCGAAGGGCAGCCGAAGGTATGTATAATCGGTTCAGGAAGAACAAAAAACCGTCGCGTTCGCAGATCTGGGGTCTCTTCAGCAGACCGACACGTTCCGGATCCCTCAAGGTCTCTTGAATGATCTTCTGGAGATGCGGTGCTAAGGTTAGTAGAAAGTGTTTCGGAGATATCATAGGCGTGTCCAAACCGGCTCCCACTTCTTCCTTGTCCAAGGATCGAGATAAGGCATCACCCTTCTGGTTCTGGGAGCTAGGAATGTATGTGATTGTAAAATCAAAGTGAGAGAAGAAGAAGGCCCATCGGGCTTGGCGAGCAGTGCGACACTGCAGTGTTCGTAGGAACTGCAAGTTGCGATGGTCGGTACGGACTTCTACAGGGAAACGACCACCAAGTAAATGATGCCTCCATTCTTCAAATGCCGTCTTGATGGCCAAAAGTTCTTTTTCAATGACTGCATAGTTCAGCTCACTAGAGGTGAGTTTCCGAGAGTAATAGGCCACAGGATGTTCATCGCCAGATGCAGGATGTTTTTGCAGTAGGACCGCTCCAACAGCGAAGTTGGAGGCATCTGCTTCGATGACATATGGCATCTCATCGTTAGGATGACGCAAAACAGGAGCTGTACTAAACGCTGTCTTCAAGTACTCAAAAGCTGTCGATGCCTCTTGATCCCAAAGGAAAGGTATCTTAACACTGGTCAGACGTGTCAATGGGGCCGTGACCTGTGAAAACTGTGGAATAAAGCGGCGATAAAAATTGGCGAACCCCAAAAACCGCTGAAGGGACTTCAAATCATGTGGTTGTTTCCAGTTCTGAATAGCCTTCACTTTGCCCGAATCCATGTGTATACCTGCATTGCTGATTACGTATCCCAGGAACTCCATGCTATTTCGGTGAAACGAGCATTTTTCGGCTTTGGCGTACAGGTGATTACGTGACAAACGCAAAAGTACTTCACGGACATGCGAGACATGTTCCTTCAGATCGTCCGAGAAGATCAGGATGTCGTCTAGGTAAACCCAGACCGAGATGCCAACCAGATCGCCAAACACGTTGTCCATAAACCGTTGGAAGACGGCTGGGGCATTACACAACCCGAAGGGCATTACCCTATATTCGTAGTGCCCAAAGGGTGTTTTAAATGCCGTCTTCCACTCGTCGCCTTCTTTGATTCTAACCAGGTGGTAGGCTCCCCGAAGATCCAACTTGGTGAAGATATTGGCAGAACGTAAGGACTCCATGATGTTCCGAATCAAAGGTAATGGGTACCTGTCCTTGAGTGTTATGTCATTCAATCGACGGTAATCGATACAGGGCCGCAGGGTCCCCTCTTTCTTTTTGACAAAGAACAACGGAAAACCGGCGGAGGATTTGGAGGGTACGATGTAACCCTTCTTAGAACAATCATCCAGATAATCCCGGAGTACTTGTTTTTCAGACTGAGTTAGAGAGTATAACTTCCCATGAGGAATCACAGCACCAGGGATTAGGTCGATGGGACAGTCAAATGTCCGATGAGGAGGAAGAGGTATTTCACCGGGTTCCGAAAACACTGTACAAAGGTCGGCGTAAACATCTGGAATCTGGGACAGGGAACACAAGGCAGATGAGTCCTCTCCCGGGATTAGAGGGATCAAGGTTGTAGGCTTCAAGGAGGTGTTGTGGCAGCAACATTCACGGAGGCAAAAGGCAGAAACAAATTTCAAAGTACGGGACTCCCAATCGATTGTAGGATTGTGTCGCAAAAGCCAAGGCAGTCCCAAAACCACAGGATACGATGGTGACTTGATGACGTCGAGGGCTATCCTTTCTTCATGCCCCTTGACCTGTAACAGCATGCCGATGGTATGCAACCGAATGGGACCGGAAGCTAAGGGTGTACCATCGATGACCTCTACTGGTATAACCGTTCTTCTGGTAAATAAAGGCATACCAAGGTTGATGGCGAATGCCTCATCAATATAGTTTCCGGAGGCCCCGCAATCCAATAGACCATGGACATCAATCGTCTTATCAAGCCACTTCAAAGTGATCTCTAGAATCATCAAGACGGCAGGCTGCATTGGGGGCAGTTGTAACCCAGGGCTGGAAAGGTCTGAAAGCAAGAAAGGACCTGTCGTAGCCTTTCCCTTAGACGACAGGTCTTCTAGTTTCCCCCTTTCTTGATAGGACGTAGAGGGCAAGTTCCCAGAAAATGTCCAGCGCCTCCGCAATATAGACACAGTCGCAGACTTCTTCTGCGCTTCTTCTCCTCTTCCGATAATAGGCCCCTTACAGCTCCCAGTTGCATTGGTTCTTGGGTAGCATCCGAAGGTGCTGATATCCCAGTAGGAAAAGGCAGTGGTCTGAGGTTTCCCTTCTCAAACCGTCGTCTCTCTCCTTTTCTCTCGGTCAACCTCTGGTCTATCCTCAGAACTTGTTCAATAAGTTTCTGTAGATCATCAGGTTCCGGTATGTGCAACAATTCATCTTTGTTTTCCTCCCTTAATCCCCGGCGAAACAAGGTCTTTTGCGTTACCTCTGGCCATAAGGAGTCAGTTGCCAATTGACGGAAACGGCTGATGTAAGAGATGATGTCGGTATTGGCTTGTTGTAGATCCATCAGTTGGTTCTGCGCTGCTGAGGCCAGATTGGGGGATTGAAACACATCCAAGAATGCTTTCTCGAAGGCTAAAAAATCATTTAGGATTGGGTTATTAGTAACAACCAAAGGAGTTGCCCAGGCAAGCGCGTTACCAGATAAGTTGCCCAATATGTATCCGATCTTGGCCTTGTCATTGGTAAAGTGAGAAGAACGGAAGAGAAAGTGTATGCGGCAATGATTACAGAATTCACCCACACGGCGGGGATCTCCATCGAACTTGATGGGGGCTGTGTGAGCCATGGGACCTTCAGGTTGTGGAACGGCACCAACGTTCTGTGTCACCAGTTGGCGTAAGGCTACATTTTCCTGACGGAGTGCCGCCATCTCGGCACAAAGCGCTTGAAGCTCGTTACGAAGACCCGGATCCTCTTCCATCGTAGTGTCCGAGGTGTCAGAAGACAGGCGTCTCAATCTGTTGTAAATAGCGTCACGAGAACGCTGCGTACCTGTTCGTCCGGTTGGGTTCCTTGGTGATGAGGCCAGGCTGTCAGATGATCCGGATAGACGTGACTGATGGCGCGGGGAACCAGCCCAACACCAGCCCAATTGGAACCGGATTGGAGGTGAGCCGGCTCCCAACGCCACGGGTTGGCTCACCCCTGATTGAGTGGCGTCAGGACAGTGCAAGCACTGGCAGGGGGAGCCTCTGAGTAGATGGTCCGGGGTCCAAGTAGAATTCCGACGGAAGGCAGGTCCGGGGACTGGAAGCAGAATGGTCCCTCCAGGGACGAAGACAAGGAAGCAAGAAGAGCAGGCTGGTAAGGAGAGGAGCACGGAACTAGTGGGGGTAGACTCAGAGCGAATAGAAAACAGGGAGGACTGAGCTGGGACCAGAACCAAGGAGGGCGAGCGGAACCTCTGGAGCAGGAAGGAAGGAGGGAGAAGGAGTGAGTCAGGAGATGGTGGAAGACAGGGGGTCCCCTAGGCAAAACAAGGGAAGGTGGAAGGCAGGGGTCCCCCAGGCAGAACAAGGGAAGGTGGAAGGCAGGGGTCCCCCAGGCAGAACAAGGGAAGAAGGAAGCAAGCAGGAACACTGGAATTCACACAAGGCAGCAAAGACACGATCCGAACAAACCGCGTTGAGACGCGGTTTGGAAAAGGATCAGGGCTCCTTAAATAGGCCCGCCAGCACCTGGGAGGCTTGCAACGCAAGCCGTGCCATCTCCCAGGCATCGGACACCCCACAACGAGGCTTGAGCCGCATACCCTCCAGAATCGAGCATCCTGCGCACTGCGCATGCGCGAAGAGCGGAGAGCGGGCGCCCGCGCATGCGCAACGTAGTGCGCGTAGGAGACCCGGAAGCGCCTGGGACCCATGACACCCCCGGACCCCGAAGCCGAAAACGAGGATACAGCCTCCAAGACGGGGAGCGCCGTAGCGGGTAAGGAGACCCCAGGACGGGCGGCGTGACAGTTACGCTCACCTGGTTCCCACAGGGGCGTCAATCGGACCCAGACAGCTGCGGTCTCCACCAACGTGATGCGTAGTGAAGAGATGACAGTCTGGACTGGCCCGCCTAATCTTGTCTGCTGGACTCGTAGAAGTATTCTCCTGCAAGTGGAGAAAGGGATTTAGCCACCCGTGGACTATAGTGATGGCCCCCCAACAGTTCTCGTTCCCCCCACTATTCACCTCCGATATTCCCTTTTGGTAACCTCACCTTATGTTTTTAAATGATGAGCTCTCCATCCTGCATGGCATGCAGGGGCGCGTAGATCCCAGTTACTTCACTGGGTTGAAGGTGCTGGAAGAGTTCCGGAGGAATATTGACTCCAGTGTCTATAAAGTTCAAAGAGTTCAATATGTCCGATGTTCACTCTTGTTCCATTCCCTCGTTAGGTTGCAGCTGGATCCAAAAGAATTTTGCCTGGAGGCAGCTGATGGCGTTCAGGTAAGAGTCTGTATTACTAAACACTGTCCGGTAAAAGTTGCATGAGTTTAACTTGCTGTTTTCTCTCCCTTTATAGGTGCGGCATAGGAAGATGCGGCGAATTAAAGAATAATACCTCCAGTGGTAAAGCAGGTAAGCCTATGGTGGCAAAGAGATTGTCCTTCTTGGTTTTCTCGGCTCACCTTGTTATTCCTTTTGTTTTCCCCCAAGGTGCTGGGTTTCGACAAAGGAAGCGATGGAGGCAGCCCGAGTCGAAAGATGCGTTGGACTGGTGAGTATAACGCGGCACTGCTGCTGGCAAAGCGACGCATGCTGAAATAATGCCCTTTCGAGGCTCGGAGATGTGCTTGGTCCGGAATCAGGTAAGGAATCAAATAATGTTGTGATCTAACCTCTTCTCCTTTCTTTGCCTTTTGTCTAGGAGCTCCGGATTCGAGGCGGGCGTGGCAGAAGACTGGATGCTGACTTGGTGATCGTCACGCTGCTGGATGCAGAATAACGCAAAGCATGGGCTGCTGTTCGGGCGTGATTTAAAAAGCCTGCAAAGTAGTCCCAGGTAAGAAGTTCCCCAGAACCACACTCAGGGAAAAATAGTCCCTGTAATTAAATAGTCCCATCCAGTCCTCACGTTGGCTTGGACTCATTTGCAGCATGGTCTGCATAAGGTAAGTATAGTCTATGAGCTTGGCGCCTATGGCGCCAGGACTGATTTCTATGATGAGCCTGGCGCCTAAGGCGCCAAGACTGAATCCAAACAGCCCCCAGCCGGGGCTGTTGGGGTTTTAATGAGTATCTGGATGCCTGCTCCCGGGGCTGATGGACTCGATCCGGATGCCCGGGGGTAGGCATCATGACAGTAGTACAGGCTTGTACCAAAGGTGAACTTGTATTACGACTTCTAGTCTTAATTGTGTGTAGTGGTCCCTAAGGGCACTGCACAGGATTCTGCCTAACATGGACATCTGCATATTTCCTTTGGATTGATTTGAGTAAAAATAATCTTTGCAGCTGGAAACAGTTCCATTAGGGTTTTCAACATATTCTTCACTGCAAGCTGCAAAGTTACTGGACTTATATAGCCCAAACAGTTGACTTCACAATGCACAACAATATCTGGACGTTTAAAGTGAGCCATGCTCTTACAGAATGGCAATCGGGTCGCTCAGTTTAATCCACAAACTGCATCTCTTCTTCCAATTCGATAGTAGCAGAGATGCCACATAATGCATCCAGGAATTCCCCCCCCCCCACCATCCACACACACACTACTTCTTCATAGCCATAGCTACAGACATCTTCACTGTACCCAACAAGGAAAACATCTGCTACCTCCTCTTCTGTACACCACATCCACAGAACCTGATTGGCTAATTCCCCCCCTGATGTCCGCAGACATACACAACTGTCCGCCATCACCACAGTCCCCTTTCCATACCAGGCATCCTTAAAACACCCGGATGGCACGTGCGGATTCAGACTACTATTGTGTCAGCGAACAAAATAGCACAAGGCAGCCATTCTACCTTTACGGACCACAACCACCACAATAGAATTAAAACTGCATCACTTTCTTTCACCTACAACAATGTCTTCATCTTAACATTTTTTCCACTCCCCACCCTTCCCAGCTCTTCTTTCGGCCACAAAATAACCCCAAATGTGTTTCCCTCACTTCTCCAGCATGGGGTCTGGCATGGATTCACATGCTCATGAATATTCCCCGTCGCCTCGGTAAAGAAAAAATCAGTTTGTTTCGTTTCGGAACTTTCTTTCTACTAATAACCACTGGTCTCTGGGTCATACTGCCCCCAGCCAATGACTGCCCTCTACCTAAGCCCCTCCTCTGGCAGCCATCTTCAGATTTTTACCGCATGTTCAAGTGTTGGGAGTCCTCATGCTTAGCTCTCAAGCTTTTACTGCGGATTGCATTTTTTTTAAGTTTACTCTTATTTTTACGGTCAATTCGAGCCTCAAGCTCCACCGATTCTTCTTCCGATCAACGGGGACCCGTTTCGGAATTTTCTACGCCGCTCCAGGGCGGATTTTTGTCGAATTACACTTCTTGGAGGATTCCCAGAAGACCTTTTAGGCCTACCCCGATTCGGAAATGGCCAAGGACAAAGGAGATTCGACACCTACTGGATCCAAACTGTTCAGGAACTTCCCAGGAGGTGGATTACAGAATGGCTTCAAGTAAGATGAGCACTCCCGGTGCCTCTAATGCCTTCACGCCGACAAGTCGCACGTGGAGGAGGACTGTGCGTTCTATAAGAACATGTCCGTCCGGACAATGAAGGACCGTCGTACTCTGCTCACCAACTGGCTGGAGGGTAAAAGCCTGACAGCTGGTGAGAAGTAGTAGTATGAGCGATGGGGGCCCAACAAAAGGCAAAGCACCGCGAGTCTGCGTGCACCGGGAGCGCCGTTGGTTTGGTCTCCTCGGCTGCCAGGCAGGGCGCGATGTCACATGTGCCATCATCCACGAGCCAAGGCTCTGGCTTGGGGAAAAGGAAGTCTGAGAACCCGGGTAAGCTTTGGGAGAAGCCCCAGTCGATCCCGACGGAGAAAGCCAAGGGGAGGGGGGGCGAGGCAGTGACCTTTCCCCTAAGGTGAAGGCCTCAGACGCTCCCAAGGACGTGAAGGCCCTGATTCACCCGGCGAAGGCCTCGATTAAAGGAGTCATGTCGGCCCTGGCGAAGCCGGTGGAGGCTACCCCAGAGGAGACTACTTCCAGGCCTAGAGTTTCTCTGCCACCCCAGAGGGAATCATCTTTCCAGCCTATCAAGAAGACCCCCGTGAACCCTGGGATGAGAAAGAGGGTGGGCACTGTAGTCATAACGGACACAGATACCACCTCTGAGGATGAGCTGGCTGGCGTCGAAGCTATCCTGGACAAGAAGTTTGAGTCCTACGGGAGGGATCCTGACGAGGTGGACATGGAGAGCAATGGTGGAACCGACGAGGAGCCGCGGGCCGTGGAGGAAATGGAGGACCCTGCGCTCCAACCGTCGCTCTCGTCGCCACCGATGCCTACGCCACAGGACAATTCTTGATGACTTTGCAGACCCTGTGTACGGAGATAAGGACAAAGTTGCCCTTACCCCCAGCGAACGATCCAGCGCACCTGGACCGTCGGGTAGCCCACCGAACAAGCGGAGGCGACTCCATCCTCCCCCTCCCTTCCATCCTTTACCTCCATCCCCTCGACCGAGGGATGAGAGGCGAATGGAGACGGCGACGACGGGGACGGACGACGACGACAGTGGCGACAACGGGACGGATCTCCCATCACCCCCTGCCCGGGCCCCTCCACCCCCGACTAAATTGGCTCCTTTCACGCCATGATCGCCAGGGCATTGGATGTTTTCCAGCTGTGCCCCGAAGAGCAGAAAAAGGAAGGTTTCCTCTACCAACATCGGGAGGCCAAGAGGAAGACCGTCCCTATCAGTCCTGTTACTGGACGACATCAGGAACGAAGGACTGTCCCTACTGAAGAACTGTTACGCTCACCTGGTATCCACAGGGACGCCACCCAGCCGGGTTAATAGCTGGTATGCTTCTCAGCTTTGCCCTAATGTGGTCTGCAGGGAAGGTTCTGCCTGAAAATACAGGAGGACTGTGTTCAAGACTGACCGACTGGGGTAAGTATCCTCCCTCCACCCCGTATGATTTCAGTCCCTCTGGCGCCCTCTCCTCACCTTGTGGTAGAATTAGGCGTGCTCTCCGTCCTGCCTTCTTCGCAGGCGCTTATTGTCTTTCATGGGCGAGTGCGGTCCAGTTACTTCACTGACGCCGGCCCGTTTGATATTGTTCAGGTAGGTCTTATTGCTGTTCTTTAGTTTTGTTGCTATCCTGCATGCCTTTCTTTGTTTAAAATGTCTCTTTTTTTTTCTCCCTTAGGTATGCGGAGCTTCAGCGTGGCAAACTGGCTTGGTTGAGCCCCACTGGTAAATGATGGCGCATAAAGAGAACTATGATGCAGTAAGTAAGTGCTATGCGCAGTGCTGCAAAGTCTTGCCTTTGCTAACCTGTGGTTTCCTTCCTTGTAGGTCGCAGTGTTCTTCAGCGCGAGTGGAATGTCCGGAATGGTGCCAGCCGAGAGGCGACCAGCCAGGTAAGCCTTTTGAGCAGTTCGTACTTTGTAAATGTCTCTACTGCTTTCTTTAATGTTGCCTCTATCTTCCTCTTTCAGGTCGTTCTGTCCGGGAGGCGTGCAGATTCGAGGAAGCTGTTCTCAGTAGCTGCGAGTGTTTAAAGATGAAAACTGCAGGTAAGATGCTGCTGCTAATGATGTTCCTTTTGTCTCCTTGCAGGTTCTGCTTCTCCGAGGGAATAGCTGGACACGGTGAGGGTCACGTTGCAAGCTGCAAAGTAACGCGAAGCATGTTGTCTTGCTCGGGTGTGGTTTAAATAGCCCCAACAAAATAGTCCAGGTAAAGTAGTCCCTAGGCTACCACACCCAAAACACTAGACCGCATAGCTTGGTTCTTAGGGACCAAGCTATGTGGATGCCTCCATGTTGGCTGACAATACAATAAAGTAGTTCCCAAGCACATTGTTTTTCATGGTGCATGAGCCTGGCGCCATAGGCGCCAGGACTGGCCCCATGCGGGCTTTTGAAGAGGATGCCAGGCTCTAGAGGCCCGAGTCCTGACTCCACCTGGCCAATGGGTTTGCCAGAGGGGGTTTTGGGCGAGGGTCGTGACAAGAACCTGTCCACGGCCCCTGCGAAGAGGGACCGGTACGAGAAGAAGTACCGGGTCCCAGACTCCGCTCCTATGTGCCTCAGAGCAGAGCCGTCGCCAGATTCTGTGGTCTCCGCGGCGGTCAAGAAGAAATCGGCAGGGGCGACTTCATCAACTTCCACTTCCCCACCGGACGCCGAGTCTAAGAAGCTGGACGCCATGGAACGACAGGTCATCTCGTCTGCACCAACGACCATCAAGGCGGCCAATGTCCTCGCGATCGTGGCACGCTACGACAGGGAGCTGTGGTTCAAGATCGCTCCCCTCCTGGACTTCCTCCCAGACGACAAGAGGGCAGAAGTCCTTGAAATCCTGCAGGAAGGTGAGGTGGCTTCGGACCACGCCATCACGGTGGCCACGGACATTGCCGACACCGGCTTTCGCCAGATGGGCAACAGCGTTTACCTGCACCAGCGCGGTTGGCTCAAGGCCAATGATTTCCGTCAGGACGTGCAGACCAGGGTACTGGACATGCCCTTCGACGGAAACAACCTATTCAGGAAAGCTGTGGACGAGTCGCTACAGGCCAAGCAGACACCGAGACGGCCCGTGCCCTAGGCGCTCTTCATCAACGACGGCTGACCTTTCGGACCTCCGGAGGCAAATCTCAAGGTGCCTCCAAAGGATTCGGCTGTAGTTCATCATCATACCGCCAAGCTGCCCGTTCCTTGTCGCAGGAAACTTACAGATGCCGCAGCAAGACCAGTGGGTACTGTTATCGTCGCCAAGGAGCCGAGTGTGGCAAGGCCTTGGCAAAACAGGATTGAACCGGCCGTGACGTCGGGCCCCCACCTAAGCACCCCGGTGGGAGGCCGGCTGGCCAACTTAGTCGGCGTGTGGGAGTCCAGCTCCACTGACCATTGGGTGCTGGATGCCCTGGCCCACGGGCACACTCTGGAGAATGTGCCCCCATTTCTCTCCTGTGGCCAGGAAAGAAAAACACGTTCCACAGCTGCTTCTGGAGGGACGATCCATGCTGAGAAAGAGCGTCATAGAACTCGTCCCAAAGAGGCTCCGGGGCTCCGAAGTATACCCGCGGTACTTCCTCGTCCGAATGAAGACAGGCAGCTGGTGACCCATCCTGGACCTTTGGCGCCTCAACAAATACATCAAAGCCTAGAAGTTCCGGATGGTTACCCTTCAGCATGTGCTGGGACAACTGGAGGAAGTCGACTTCCTATCGTCGTTGGACTTGGAGAATGCTTACTTTCACATCCCCATACACAAAGTACATCGAAAGTTCCTACGTTTCGTGGTCCAAGGGTGGCACTACCAGTTCAAGGTCCTGCACTTCGGGTTGAAGTCGGCTCCAAGGGTCTTTACCAAGTGCCTGGCACCGGTGGCGGCGCGGCTGCGCTTGCAGGGGATCCACGTTTACCCCTACCTGGACGATTGGCTCATCCGACCAAAGTCAAGAGAACTTGCCGTCGACCACACAGCCAAGGCAGTCCGCCTGCTCACGGAACTGGGATTCTCTATCAACTTTGCAAAGCCCCACTTGGCACCATCGCAGGACGCCCTGTTCCTGGGAGCCAGACTCGACACAGTGGCGCGGTTGGCTTCACCGTCAGAGGAGAGGACGAAGGCCATCCTAGGCAAGGTACAACGGCTGTTGACCATGGAAGTGGCCAGGGTGAGGTCCATCAAGTCCCTGCACGGCATAATGTCATCTTGCATCTACCTTGTGCGCCTGTGCAGGCTGCGGATGCGACCACTGCAGGAGTTCCTCGACGCCTGTTTGATGCAAGTGGCGGGGAGTTTCGAAGACAAAATCTCCCTCAACAAGACTTTCCATCAGGCGATCCGGTGGTGGGGCACCCGCGCGCATCTCGCGGCGGGCATGGACTTCCAGACCCCAACGCACCAGGAAACTGTGACAACGGGCACCTCCCTGGAGGGATGGGGAGCGCACAGTGGAGATATCCACGCAAAAGGCCTTTGGCTCCCAGAGGAGAGGTCCCTGCACATCAACGTCCTGGAGCTCCGGGCCGTGTTCTGGGCCCTCAGGTCTTTCCTTCCGTCCCTCGAGGGCAAAGTGGTATGGATCTTCACCAACAACACCACCACAATGTTCTACATCCGGAAGCAGGGGGGCACCAGGTCCCCAGGCCTATCCAAGGAAGCGCAGGATCTGTGGCACTGGGCCATCGCCCATGGGATGCTCCTGGAAACTTTTCATCTGGCAGGAGTGAAAAACACTGTCGCCGACTCACTCAGCAGGGAGCTGCGCTCTTGCCAATAGTGGGAGCTTCGGCAGGATCAAGTGGATCTCCTATTCCGATGATGGGGCAGTCCCAGATTGACCTGTCCGCGACGGCAGCAAACACCAAGTGCCGGAGTTTCGCCAGCAGGTTTCCCCAGCCGGGGGAGCATGGGCGATGCATTCTCCTTCCCCTGGAACGGCCTGTTCCTGTATGCGTTCCCACCATTGCTTCTGCGACTCATCAGTCAACTCAGACGGTCCCGGTGCAGGATGATCCTTGTCGCACCGCCGTGGCCGAGGCAGATATGGTTCCCGGACCTTCTGGACTTGTCAGCGTCCCCCCCCCAGTCAAACTGCCGACGGAGGCAGATCTTTTCGCCAGGGAAGGAGGCGCCATCCTACATCACAACCCGGGATCGCTGAACCTGCAGGCCTGGCTCCTGCAGCACTACAGTTTGGAGGCTATGATATCCCGGCGGACTGCAAGGAGGTACTTGCAAAGGCCAGAGCGTCCTCAACTCTTAAGTGTTATGGACATATGTGGAAGAGGTTCTCTGTCTGGTGCCGTGCACAGAAGATCAACCCCCTACGGATTACGGCTCCTCAAGTGCTGTCGTACTTGCTGTCGCTGGCCAAGGCGGGGCTGGCACATGCCTCCATCAAGATCCACCTGGCGGCTATCTCCCGCTACACCAGAACCCAGGGACGGTCTTCGCTGTGGTCTCACGCCTGGTGAAGGAGTTCATGAAAGGACTGTTCCGCTCGTTCCCGCCGGTGAAGGCTCCGGCCCCGGCGTGGGAGCTCAACGTGGTGCTGACCAGGCTCATGGGTCCCCCATTCGAGCCCTTGCATTCGGCACTGCTGAAGTTCCTATCGTGGAAGACAGCGTTTCTTGTGGCCATCACCTCTGCACGATGAGTGGGAGAGATCCAGGCCCTCTCCTGTAAACCTCCATACCTGACATTCCACGAGAGGAGGATAATGCTGAGGACGCACCCCTCCTTCATGCCCAAAGTGCCGTCGGACTTCCATCTCAACGAGCCCTTGGTGTTACCTGTTTTTTTCCCGTCGCCTTCGTCGCCGACTGAGAGGACTTTGCACTCGCTGGATGTGGCTAGAGCGCTGAAGTTCTATGTGGACCGCACAAAAAGTTTTCAGAAGACGTCACAGCTGTTTGTGAACTTTGGACCTGTGAACCAAGGGAAGGCCCCCTCGAAGCCTTCCATTTCCAGATGGCTCTCTGGCTGCATCATGCACTGTCACCGGTTAGCAAATCGACCGTTGCCCGGCCATCCGAGAGCCCATTCAACCAGAGCAATCGCTGCTAGTACGGCGTTCCTGTCTGGTGTGCCCCTGCTGGACATCTGCAGGGCTGCTACGTGGAGGTCGACACACACCTTCACAAGATACTACTGCGTCGACCGGGATTCCAGGGAGGAGTCCAGAGTTAGCCAGGCAGTGCTGCGCAACCTGTTTGCTTGAAGGTGAGCCTGGTGAGGAGGTAAGAGATGCTTAATGTTGAGTTGTTGAAATGCTTAGTGTTGAGCCTTGCCACCTCCCGTGGTTGTGCATGTGTGTACTCCTATGTATTCTTGTATTCATGAGTATGTGAATCCATGCCAGACCCCATGCTGGAGAAGGAACAAGTTACTTACCTGTAACTGTTGTTCTCCAGCATGGGTCTGGCATGGATTCACATGCAAACCCTCCCTCCAACCCCTCTGCGGCTCTTCTCTTGGTCCTACTGCCACTTTACATGCTACCAAATCTGAAGATGGCTGCCAGAGGAGGGGCTTAGGTAAAGGGTAGTCATTGGCTGGGGGCAGTATGACCCAGACCAGTGATTGATTATTAGTAAAAAGACAGTTCAGAAACGAAACTGAAACTGTTTTTTTCTTTACCGAGGATTCCCAGCCTGACGACAGGGAATATTCATAAGTATGTGAATCCATGCCAGACCCATGCTGGAGAACAACAGTTACAGGTAAGTAACTTGTTCCTTTTTTCTCACTGTGCTGTCCGCGGTCAGCTGCTATGTCCACAGACTCAGCGGCACCTGCAAGCCCTTTTTTTCACCTAATAAAACAGCTCAATGTCAACTTTATTCCACTCCCCCACCCTTTCCATACCCTCTTTCGGCCACCAAATAATCCCAAATGTGTTTTCCTCACTTTTTCTTCACTGCGCTATCTGCGGACACCGGCTGCTGTCTGTGGATCTAACATGGCGACCATTTCCAAAAATATGAAGCAGCTCACGTTTTTCACCATCCAATGAGCGGGCACCTAGCTGTCAGTGAACATCATGCCGGATCCCTGATTGGTCTAGAGGTGTCCGCGGACTCCGAATCAGGAAATGAGTCAAGAGGACCGGTCCCAGCTATCACACATTTTTGTACCTACTTTTTGGCTATTTTTAAAAGAACTACTGGATGGATTTACAACAAATTTACAAAAGCACACTTTCGGGACCAAGACGCCACTCCTGACGTGAAAAAATCCATCCAGTGGTTTGGGCTGTATGCGCACACAGAATTTATTTTCCATTGTGTGGGAGGATTTATGTAAATATTTGGTCCCGCCCTATAACTTTGCCCCTCCCCGCCCCCCGGATGAAATCGCACCAAGCTTGACAAAATCATTGCAAGGGAGCCATATACTTTTTTTCAAAACGTTTGGAAGAGGATTCGTCCAGTGGGGCCAAAGTTATGAGCTGCCTAACAACGAATTCAATGAGTTAAGCATCTTAACCATAACTAATATATATTTCTGAGGCTTGTGGATCTGCTTAGATCACATGCTATGCATAATCCGACATCTAATGGTAGTCACAGAGTGTTTCATTATTTGTTTTTGAAACTCGAAAAGGGACATCGACTGGGCGTGTCAGTAATACTAGCCCTAGTGTGACGTCCACTGTACCCATTGTCCTTCACGCGTCGAGGTCCCTCTAGATCGTTTTTTTCCGCCATCATAGTCAGACGCAAGTTGCAGAGTTCCTTCTTTCTGGCTATTGCCTTTGATTATACAAGTTTAAATATAGACTTCTTTCTTTCCTTTCGACAGCCGTACCACCATAAGATCTTCGGTGACTGCTTTCAAGGACGGATTCATCATCGACTATTTGTACCATCTCAACGAAACTTGACTGCGGCCTACCCACGGCTCGGCCCTTCACAGTTTCTTCTCCTTAGAGAATGCCTGTTTCCCTATTCTTCCTTTTTCATTGCCAGGCTGCCATCTTTCCGTATTATGGAAAACGCACCCTTTACATTTTGCCTTTCCTGTGACAGGAAGTTTCCCTGGAAAGACTTGCACAAGGTGTGTAACCTGTGTCTCCCCAGGGACCACCACAAAAAACATTGCAAGTTTTGCAAACTATTTCGGCCCAAGACTTTGAAGGACCTTAAGACAAACCGCTGGGTCCATCACGTCATGCAGGCCGAAGCACTATGGTCGTGGAGGAGAGCGTCCAGCAATGGCCTTGGCATTTTAAGTGATGGCACTAGAGAAGGTGTGTCGGAGGACGCTTCGACAGCCCTTTCCAGTAGCTCCAAAATGAGAGAGCGTATTAAAAAACATGTCCCGGACACTCTCCTAAAGTCCAAGGCGTTGAAAAATTCAAAATCGTCGACACCCTTTGGCTCTGAATCCTCTTCTTCAAAATCTAAGGACCCCTTTCTCTCCAGAGACACCTTTTCAGGGGCCATGCAACATAAACAACCCTCTACATCAGAGAGTATCTCTACCCCTGTTCCTCAGGTTTTCCTAGCTCCACCCAATGGACCCCAGAAAAGTTTGACAAAATAATGCGAAGAATGTCATGCTTTGTAGACTTCTTTGACTGCCACCCTGATAAACTTTCCAACCTTCAAGGGTTTCACAAAGGGAGGCAGTTAAAGGCCAACCTGCTGCCAAAAAACACAATTAGACCACCGTCTAGCCCAGCACCACGCTGGACACTTCCCGGGATCTCTACTGTATTGACACTTCAGCCTCTCAAGATCCTGGTTCTCAAGGAGGACCAAGGGCACCTATATGACCCTGACCAGTATTATGAGGACGATGAGGTCTATATCATACAATCTGCGGACCACCATGACCAACCCGTGGCTCACTCCCCTGTGGATAATCAGCTACAGTACAATGAGCTCCTCCTTAAAGCTGCCGAACATTTCAAAATTGAAACACAAGAGGCACAGGTGGATAAAGTCTTTGTAAAAGACATCCTTGGGGATAAAAAGTCTGCAGCACAGTTTATGCCCCTCCTGCAGTCCATTCAGAAGCGCATTCGCCTGCTTTACTCACACCCAGCCTTACGAGGGCGGTTAACCCCCCGTATTGAGAAAATGTTCAGGCCAGCCCACTCTGACCCCTTATACATCAGGGGTCAATTAAAGCCCAACGCTCGTTGTAAGCACCACAAGAAAGAGGGCGGGCATGCCCTTAATCTCTGCTGAGGCCCCTCCTGATAAGGAGAGCAAAACGATACATACACTGGGTAGAAAAGTACCTTTCTCGGCTGCATACCAAGTAAGAATCGCAAATAACACCACTCTCTAGGCTAGTTACAACTGCCATAAGTGGGACCAAATGCTAAAACAAGTTGAAACCGTCCCAGAGACATTTAAATCACAGCTCTTGAACACAGTGGGTCAGGGTAAGCAAGTGGCCAACTACATCCTGAAAAATAACCTGGACGCCGCAGATAATGCAGGCGAAATATAGCTGAGGGCACTCTTATTAAGCGCCATGCCTGGTTAAGACAATCCGGCTTTAAACTGGAAACTCAAGTCACCCATCTCAATATGCCAATTGAACCAAATGCCTTATCTGGGAACGTGGTCGAGGGCGCACTGAAAAGTGCTAAAGAAACGTATGACACCCTTAAGTCCCTTGGACAACTAACAAGTTCCTCGCAGGGGCAGTCCTCCCCTCAGAATTTTCAAAGGTGCCACAGAAGGTCTAGGAGTAGAGGCAGAACCTTCTCAACCAGAGGCTCCACCCCCAAAACAATGACGACCCGCTCCAGGTGCCCTCCCATGCCTCTCCAGTAGAAGGTTGCATTTCTCAATTTACCCACACATGGGAGGGGACCACCGCAGACAAGTGGGTACTATCCACCATGGTGGGGTGCTATTGTATAGAACTCATACAGAAACCATCCAACCACCCGCCGAGACAGAGGCAAACAATGCAGGAAGAACAACACATTCTGCTAAAAGAGGTCAAAGCACTGCTGGAAAAGTACGCTTTAGAGATCGTCCCGGCAAACCAGGTAAACAAGGGTATCCAACGTACTTCCTTGTGCCAAAGGAAAGACCTTGCAATGCGCCCTGTCATAGACCTGCATCCTGCAAATACATATGTCAAGCCACAAAAGTTCTGCATGACAACTCTACAAGAAGGAATCCCCCTGCTAAAATAGGGGCACTACATGGCAACATTAGATATGAAAGATGCATACTGTCATATTTCAATGTTTCCAGGACACAGAAAATTCCTGTGCTTCAAGATAGCAAATCAACACTACCAGTTCAAGATGCTGCCCTTTGGCATAGCCTCAGCTCCAAGGGTATTAACCAAGGTATTGGCTGTAGTGTCGACATACTTATGCAGACAATCTATCCCAGTGTACCCTTATCTGGGCGACTGCCTGATAACAGGGGAATCCCCTCAAATTTGCAAGCAAAATTCCCAGAGAACAATCAACCTTCTGTTTCAATTGGGGTTTTTAATCAACGAGAAGAAATCAAGACTTGTTCCAAGCCAAACCAAGCAGTTCCTAGGAGCCATCATAAAGACTAGAGGGGCTAGTCTTCCCCTCAAACGAAAGAGTTCAATACATGTTGCTGCTGATACCTCATTATCTCGCTGGTCCCCAAATAACCGTACGCAAGGTAATGCCCCTGCTTGGCATGATGGCTTCATGCATTTATCTAGTTCCACATGCACGGCTTGGCATTCATCCAATGCAGGAGTGGTTAGCGAAACAATGGTTTCAGGCAAGTGGTCGGTCAGTGGGATGATCTAGTGGTTGTTTCGTTAACACTAGTACAATCTGTTGAAGGGAAAACCCTTTTGCAATCCACCAGTTCAAGCAATACTCATAACAGACGCCTCACTCTCCGGATGGGGAGCCAAATACCTTCACCACACAGCGCATGGCCTGTGGACACAGATCGTAGCCCAAAACCACATCAACCTTTTGGAGCTACTGGCTGTACTCCAAGCCCTACAAGCTTTTCAGGTCAGACAGTGCAAGTCCTCAGAGAGCACCACTGCCATGTTTTACATAAACAAGCAGGGAGGCACACACACTCCAAGTATGTCCAGGCTATCCAAAAAAATGTGGAAGTGGGCACTGTTAGGGAGAATTCTCTGTTTAGGCTGAATTTCCTAACCTAGTGAGTCCCCCAAGCGGCGCTGCTGGATTTTTGGGGTTTATTTTTTTTCTCCTGCCAACAGTGAGACTCTTTTACCCTCACTCTTGGGCATGATTTGAGTGTGCTTCTTTGAATCTAGATGTGTTTAATGGGCTATGGGGTCTTTTACTCCATAGGGCTTCATGTGTTTTTGTGATGTGTGTTACACAGCACCCTCAGTGCAGTGACACAGGGGTGTCGTAGTGACCCCCCAGTATAGACTCCATACCCTGGGACTGACTACTGTCTCCCAGGGCATGTAAAGTCACCATTGACTTTACTAGTCTTAAATTCTGAACAGAACCAGTACAAACCATCATATTGTGGACGTACTGGCTGGGGCAATTCAATTGCCCCAGGGTCTGTTAGTCGAGGGGGCACGTCTCCATCCCCCCTGATTGAGTTTTGGCTGGTGGCAGTGGATACTACTTTTTATATTCAACCGTGAATATTTTCCTATGGGATTTCCCATTGTTTTAGGCTACTACCTTTATTTAATTATTTACGGTAGCCTCGAACATACCGCCGGTTCATTTAATTAATATTAATTCTCCGGTTGGTGTTTTTTGCCAAAACCTGATTCTAAAATGGCGTTTGTGTTCACTTCTGTGACTCCAACCCAAGTCGAGCCCTTTGTTCCACTTTTTGGCGGGCTTCTCCACAGAAGCCCTCCAAAGTGGTGCCACTCTGTCTGGGGTACTTAGGAGGGGTGGAGGGGGATTTAGGCACCCTGGACTGAGTTGCCTAGGCAACTCAAGTCGCACTCCGTCCTGATTGGCCCAAGTGGTGAGCAGGCCGGCTCACCACTTAACATGTTTGAGTGACAGCTAGGCTGAGTGAATGGGGGTTTGCTGCATAAAAGCAGGGCTTTGGGGACTGGAACTTCAGAAGTCGCCACAGGACCTAAGAATCCGACGAGGGAGAAGCTGAGCCGACCTGCCACGACACCACTACCTGTGGAGCCCTGCTGGACTGCCTCACCACTTTTCCCAACGACAGAGGAGATCTCCCGCTGGAGGGTCTTCTTCCTTTGACTTGTGGGGATAACCAGTTTCACCGTCTTTTCGCTTTCCCGACGTACCTCGTGGCCGCCTTGCCCGTGCCAAGCACCCCGGCAACCGGGATACCACGTTTTGCCACGACCGCGAAACAAAGGTACCACCTTTAACCGGAAAACTCTGCGGCTGGTTTCTGCCCTGGTAGTGCAACGACCTTCATCTTTCCTCCAATTCGAGATCTTCTCTTCCCCTGGACGACGACGCAACTTGCACCCACTACCAGGAACAACTGCCACCGCTGGAGGATCCTTCCCACTTAAGGTACCGTGTCCCGCCTGGCTTCCCTTGCTACCGACTGTATGGGGTAGATTTAGCCCCCGGCTTTCGAACCTGGGTTAGCCTGGGACACCCTGGCTAAACTTTCCTAAGCCTCTCTAAACTCTTTTTGAACCCTCTGCAAGACTTTCTAAGCCTAGTGTAACTGTGTGATCTTGGGAGCATTTGTGCTCTGCTCTCTCTAAGAGTGGGCCCAGCCTTTGGACTTTGGCTCATCAGTGACTTTTGCTCTTCTGCCTTGCTTATAGTGTTCCTGAATCTTAGAGTTGTGTACCTTTCCATATTCTGTCTTTTTCCCTCCCTTTCTCACAAACCTATTGGAGTACAATCTAGTTAAGCACTCACCTCTGTATGAAAATAAGTGGTGTTTTACTGTGACTTATCTGATAAGGAAAAAGGGGTGTAAATATTACAATAGTAACTGTGTTTAGAATATTTTACAATAAGAGTGCTGGAGTGTTTCAAACTGTGTGTTTGTTTTTAAATAAATAATTATACACTTTGATACCAAAGCTCTGGTCAGTGTTTGCTTGTATTATTGTATCTGAGTGCCTATTGTGTATACTTGGCATACTGCCTAACTCTTCTTGAGGGAATTCTGACTGCTCAGCCACAGCTACCAGGTAAATGTCGGTGGTACAGACTGCTACCAAGTGGGTTTACTGCCAACACCTTTAGTCTTAAATCTTTTGCAGTGTTCCCTAAGGGAACTGCACAGGTTTCTGCCTAACAGGCACTCTAGCAGAACATGTTCCTGGTCTCTCAACATGTTCCGGGGAACTCAATGCTCTAGCAGACACTCTAAGCAGAAATACTCTACCTGAGGAGCACGAGTGGCAACTCAACAGAGACATTCTAGACAAACTCTTCTCCCTGTGGGGTTATCCTCCATTAGACTTGTTCGCCACAAACCTAAACACACAATACCCAGACTTTGCATCCAGGTTTCCCCAACCACAGTCCGAGGGGGAACGCCCTGTGGATGAGCTGGTCAGGGAAATTTGCTTAAAGGGATTCCCCCGATACCACTCCTCAGTAGGATAGTGCACAAGATGCACCAGGAACAAGCCACACTAATCTGATAGCCCCCATGTTAGCAAGACAAACATGGTTTCCACATCTGCTCAAACTGGCAATGTGCAAACTGATCAATCTCATGTACCCCTACAACATGCTATCCCAGCACGGGGACAACACTCCACCACATCCTCAATCTATGAACTGGGCAGCCTGGGTCCCGAGTTTGGACACTTAAAATTACCTCAAAGGTGGATGGATATACTCAAGGAGGCACGCAAATCCAACACCAGGCACTGCTACTTCAGCTGGTGGAAAAGATTTGTGATATGGTGCCGATCAAAAACTCTAAATCCAATTGAATGTACCCCATCATTCTTCACCACATGCTCTATTTACTAGATGGCCTAGTATTAATTCCCATCAAGGTTCACCTAGTGGTTCTGTCCACGTACACCACTTCACAGAGCAATGTGGACAGTTCCTGTTATTAAGGCTTTCATGGAGGGAGTATAGGGACTTTACCCTCCCATTTCCAACCCGCCTCCAGGTTGGGATCTTAATGTTGTACTCTCGAAGCTCTTGGGTGTTAGGCAGAATCCTGTGCAGTACCCTTAGGGACCACTACACAAGATTAAGAGTACAAGTGGTAGTACAATTTCACCTTTGATACAAGCCTGTACTACACATAAAAAGTTGTAGCCGTGACTGAGCACCAAAACTTATCTCAAGAGCAAATGAGCAGTAGTAGAGATTATACAAAGGAATACAATTACTGTGACTCAAGCAAACACTGACTCAAGGTTTCTGGTTAAAAAGTAAAAGTACATTTATTTTTAGACCATCTGTTCACAAAACACTTCACTTCTATAAAATTAAAACCACACTTCAAATGCACTACACACAACCAATTCCCCTTGTGCAGAACAATTCAAGGTAAGTACCTTTGGAGTTGACCTGTGTTGTGAAACAGACGTTACCGTGGGTTATTACGCAATCACTTTTTGACCGTAATGACAGTTCGGTCATGCGAAAGAAAACCGTACCCGCGAGAAGAAATGTTACTGTAGTCAAACACACTTAGCATATGAATTAACACAAGAGAGTTGGGGATAAAAATCATAGGGAATACTTTTGTCAAGGCAGATGGGATCAAGAGACACTTTCTAAAATGTAGATAAAAGTCAATAGGCCTGCGCCAGTGTCAAATGGGACAGGGCCCTGTTGTCGAGGATCACAAGGTTAGAACAGTTCACGATTAGAGATTGCCAGGAGTACTTAGATATTGTCAAAAGGGAAGCAAAAGTTATAAGAGGGAAGGAAGACGAGGGCAAGCCTTGGATGAGGAGAAAGGGTTCACCCCAATTCCTCGAAGCTGGACACAGTACCTTATTTGTATGAAGAAAGGCTGTTGCTATGGCAGTTGTTCCTGGTAGTTCCTGCAGACTCACGGTTCCTGGAGCTTCAGTCTTGGGGACAAGAAGGACGACATCTGGAGCGTTCTGCACTACCCAGGGACGAAGCCAGCAGCAGCAAAGTAACGGTGAATAAAAGGTGCGCTCCTTTAAAACAGGAGAGGCTCTTCAGATGGCTATCCCGACCACTACAGCTGTGTGCAGCGATTTCGACCAAGAAGAGGATCCTCTGGCTGTGGAAGGTGAGCTGGTTGATCCCACCAGGCTCAAGGGAAGAAGACTCTGGACTGGATCTTCTCTTGTCGTTGAAGGGTAGATAGCTCAGGACTGCAGCAGGGCTTCACTGGGAGTCGGGAGTTGCAGCAGCCGTCTTCTTCTCTGCCTCTTTTCGGTTCCTTGCAGTTCCAGTGACTCTGACTTCCAGCCCAAGAGTCCTGCCTTTTGTGCCAAAATGCCCCATTCACACAGCCTGGCTGTCAATCATTTAGCAGGGGGGTTGTCCGGCCCGGACAACCACCTCAGCCAATCAACACAAAGTGCGACTCTGGTCTCCAAGGAGAGCCTGTGCAGGGGGTGACTAAACCCCTCCCTCACATTCAGCCCACCTAGACACTCAGACGCCAAAGGAGGGCTTTTGGACAGAAGCCTGCCAAAGGTCGGCGAACAAAGGTGGCAAACCTGGTTTGCCGCGCAAAGTAAAACACCAGAAGGACTTTAACAAAAAGAAATGGCGATAAAACCCAACCGGAGCCAAAATAAAAAGTATTCGGTCAAGCAAATTTAAGTTCGAGGCTAATACAATAGCCTAAAACAGTACCACGTTTATATAGTATAATCGCGGTAGAAATGTTAGGGTACCACTGCCACTAGCCAAGTCTTAGTGTTAAGAGAGCAAAAAAAGCTCAGAGAGGCACAGACAAAAAGGGATAGGAACTAACCCTTTCCAATACTCCATATAAGATGGGATGTACTGGGTCTGTAGTTTAAAGTGACTATATAAAGTTAATGGCAACTTTACATGTTTCTGGGGGAAAGTAGTCAGCCCCAGAAAATGGAGTCAGTGGGAAGTCTCAAAGACAACCCTGTGTCACTGCACTGAAGGTGCTGTGTAACACACACAAAAAGTGGGTCTCATGGAGCAGTGTAGCTTCAGAGCCCAAGATCACACAAACAGTAGAAATACACATGGCAAAACACATGCAAGAGTGGGAAAAAGGCTCACACTCTTACCAGGTGAAAAAAAATAAACCCCAGAAATCCAGCAAAGCTGCTGAGGGACTCACTAGATGAGGGAAATTAACCATAAATGAGAATTCTCCCTAACATTGGGTCCACCCTTTGAGCCTATGCACAAATCCAGTCTCAAACACCTAACATCCAAGACAGCTTTCCTAGTAGCCATCCTCTCAATAAGACTGGTTAGTGAGCTACAAGCATTGTCAGTGCAAGACGCTTTCTTTATCCACAAGGACATGAGCACACACCCTAGGTTTTCGCCTAAATTCATATCCAAGTTCCATGTTAACTCACTCGCTAATCCCCGGGGATCGCTCTATCAGGTGGCCTGGGCACGGCCATCGCCTTTGGATCCAGACCCTAGCAGTGGACCAGTGCGGGAGGATCACTTGGGTGAGGGGTCTTCGGAGAGTGGGGATTGTTAGGCAGAATCCTGTGCAGTTCCCTTAGGGAGCACTACAGAAGATTAAGACTACAGGTATGAGCAATAAATCACCTTTGGTATCAGTCTGCACCACAAAGATTTAGTTGGTAGCTGTGGCTAAGCAGTCAGACTTATCTCAAGAGGGAGATGAGCAGTATTCAGGCTTTGCACAATAGGGCTACAATACTATGGCACAAGGAAACACTGACCAAAGCTTTGTATTAAAAAGAATATATATATTTATTTTACACACTTCTAGTTCAACACATTAATCACAGTTATTAACGCAAGTTAAAATCAGTCAAGAAAAGTATACACAACTCCCTGGTTAAATTGTAAACAAGTTTGAGCAAGAGTGAAAACTGAACAAAACGGCACAGTGAAAACCAAACACAAATGGCACTCTATCAATTTCTCACAAGGGAGGGAAAAACAGGTTATACAGGAATAAACTCTTAGGCACCCTAGCAACACTTCGCAATAAGATTGTGAACAAGTTTAGGCAAGGCAGTACTTTAGCATGTATAATACTGAGGTGAAAACCAAGCAAAATGGCACTTCACAAGTTTAAAAAGTGGGATGGAAAATGTGGTTATAAGAGTTAGGTGCACCAACACATTTCTAGGTGAAAAGCAATCTAGAGAAGGCAGTTGTAACAGATTTAGCCAGAGTCAATTGGCCTGTGCCAGAGTCAGTGGTACAGGGCAAAGGGCCCAGGAGCAAAATGTTCTTGTAGCTGCAGTCAAGTCTTTGTTAAACGATTCGAAAAGGTGGTTGCAGAAGGTGAAAGACAATGTTAGATGATAGGGGCGGCCAACCCAGGAGGTAGGTAAAGGATTTAAAACACCTTTAGCGGTACCCAACGAAAAGGGAGGCCTGGCGGAACAAAGTACCTTAAAATGTAGAAGAGGCTCCTGCAGTGGTGGTAGTTCCTGGCAGTTCCTGCAGTTTGGGAGATCCAGCAGAGGAAGAGAGACTCTCGTTGCGGAGGAAGTTTCGAGTTACTGCACTGCCCAGGTATGAAACCAGCCGCGGTGCTGCCAAATGAAAATAAAAGGTACGCTCCTTTAAATCGCGATCTGGGTGCCTGGCTATCCGGTCTCCGAGTGCAGGGCACTGGGGATTCGACCAAGGCAGGTCCTGGAAGGCGATTGGCAAACTGGTTGGCCCCACCAGCTCAAGGGAAGAAGGCTCTTGCAGATGAAGATCTTCTCTCGTTGTGTGGAGAAAAGTGGTGAGACGCTGCAGCAGGGCTTCACCGGTGGTTCATTTGGTGCAGATGTCTTTGGCTTCTCTCCTCTTCAGCTTCTTAGTTCCAGTGGCGACGTCTTGCTCTTCCAGTCCTCAGGACCCTGCTTTTATGTAAAAAGATCCCCATTCATACAGCCTAGCTGTTACTCACATAGTGGAGTGGTCATCCTGGCGGGAGACCCTCCAGCCTATCAGGGCAGAGTGTGACATGGGTTGCTGAGGCAACCCTGTCCAGGGGTCCAACTCCACCTCCCACACAATGGGCCCACCCCAGACTCAGTGGCACCGAAAGGAGGGCTTCTTGGCAGAAGCCCACCAAAAGGACGAACAAAGGATCCCCGACCTGGGTTAGGATCTTAGAGAAAGACACGAGAAAAAATTTAAATAAAAGTTCTGGCAAGTAAAACCTACCGGACGAAAAGTTAATATAAAAATAAACCGGCGGTATGTTAGAGGCTGTCAGTAAAAGTGATAGCCTCGAACAATAGGAAAATCCCATAGGAAACTATTTGCGATCGAATATTTTTGGTAGTAACCACTGCCACCAGCCAGAAACTTTTGAGAGAGGGACTGTATGGTACCCTCTCGAAAATGAACATAAGGGAAAAACTATGAACCCTTGCGAGTACCTCCATAGTAAGATGGGTTGTACTGGTTTTGCTCATAAAGAGTGACTAGTAAAGTCAATGGGGACTTTACATACCCTGGGAGACAGTAGTCAGTCCCAGGGTATGGAGTCTATGTTTGGGGGTCGCTACGACACCCCTGTGTCACTGCACGGAGGGTGCTGTGTAACACATGTGGATAAAGATGGTTCCTATGAGGGTGAGATAAACCCCATAGACATTAAACACACAAAATAGTCTAGAACACACATAGCAAATATGCCTAAGAATGGGAAAAAGAGTCTCACTCTTAGCAGGAGAAAAAAAACAAACCCTTCAAATCCAGCAAAGCTGCTGGAGGACTCTATAGGTAAGGGAAATTAGCCATAGAATGAGAATTCTCCCTAACAGGGATGAGATAGCCGATGGCGAGACACAGTATTCCCCTCTCTTTTGTTTATCTACCCCATCCTATTTTTTAGGATTGACTGAAGTCCCAACCTCCCGCCCCCTTTTTACACAAACAATGGGCCGAGGAAGAGGGTGGCTGACAGTAACCCGACTAACTCTCACATCGTATTGGACATGTCCTGCTAATCGGATATGGTAAAGTCAGGCACTTTACCCTAAGTACATACACCTGATACCAGTTAGCCCTCCTCACACAAATAAAAGGCAACACCTAAAGACACACTCTGAGCAAGGCGTAACACGAGAACAAACTTCCGGGACATAGTCCCACATACTGGAGCAGAGCGACGGAAAAAGGGACAAGAGCAGCGGGTCAAAAACCCCTAGGTTTCCCTACTGAAGGCAGTTGCCTCTGACAGACCACGAAAGACAAGTGGAGAAGGCCAGATTCCATAGGTGAAGATTGCATTGTGTTTCAAGGGTGCCAGAGACCCTCCCGGGTGAAACGACAGAGTTGGGGAGGCGAGGCCAAGCCTGTGGTACTAACCTTGACTCGAAAATTGGAAAACCGCAAAACAAGAAAGAAGCGCACACAGCCGGTGAGTTGGCAGGCGACCTGAGAGACCAGTGTGTGTTAACATGAATGAAGTAGCAACATCATATCACAAGCGAAAGCTACATATGTGTGGATGAGACGCAAAGAAAGGCAGACCTGTGAATGAACTGTGAAGTAAAATGCAGCTGCGAGATCAGCGATAATAAGTAACAGAGTGTCCGGTGAAAAGAAGTAGCCCATTCGAAAGTCTCTGTGAAAGGTACATTGTTTGAAGCTAAAAGGCGATTAAACGGCAAGAGTGAAAGTAAAATAGTGAACGTTGAGTCAATGTGGTGCTGCAGTGCTCTGTAAGAAAACCATGCACATTTGAAAGACTTCGACATCCAAAAGGGGTCCGAGCCCGATTGAGAGAGACCCGAAGTATACTAAGCTTGGGGAAGGGAGCCCCCTTGCACCTTTCTGTTGAATTGGATCGGGAGAGGTCTGAGCCGACAGAGGGGGACCTACAAGACCTGTGTGTTGAAAGGTCTGAGCCTTTGTGAATGTTTTGGTTGAAGCATAACTTTTGAAGTCCGAGAAAGAGACTTTAACGTGGAAGGCCAGGCAAGTCTCGGTACACGATTTTGAACTGTGTACTGTGTTGAAAGCCGAGCCAGAGTGTGTCATCCTGCCTGCAAGGATTGCCTTACCCTGTGAGGCCCGACGTGGGGAGGAGAGCTGATTCAGCCACATTATCATTTGAACACTTTTTCCTTTTGCATACATTTCTCCTTTTTACACTTTTGTACAAGAGATAGGGCAGGCATTAGGTTTTGTAAGCATAGGCCATTTTGATTTTGACGGACTTCACTAGGACCGTTTTGTTTATCGTTTGATGGTCGAGACTACTCCCATCTTAGTTATAGGGCAAAACAGGAGTTTCTCCAACCGCAACATTTTCAATAAAGGTTTACAAATTGTATCCATTGTGTCAGTGTCAATACTTGTTATACAATGCCTTCCCTACGTAACCAGTCCATTGAACTACCCACTTTCTTTCAAAACCATTCAAACTATCCAACTCAGCTGGGAGAAACCTCCATACACTGGATGTAAGGAGGGCAGTTTTGTACTATGTAAACCAAACCATACCGCTGTGGAAACTGTTTGTCATAGCACCTGGCAGGGAGGGTGATCACATTTCAAAGAACGCCATCTCCAAATGGATAGTTAAGTGCATCCTGCTCTGCTATTCTCGATCAAAGAAAACCCTGCCTTTTACACCAAGAGCTCACTCTATCAGCGGTACAGCAGCTACTTTGGCATTTATTCCCAACGCCCCTCTAGACTCCATTTGCAAAGCAGCTACTTGGAGTTCCATGCATACCCTTTTCTCCGCTTTACTGCATTGACAAACATTCTAAAGCGGATTCACAGGTGGGATAAGCAGTGCTAAAACATCTATTTGCTGTTATTCCTTCTCACAACCCACCTCCTTCTCCAGATACTGCTTGCTAGTCTATGCATAGCATGTGATCTAAGCAGATCCACAAGCCTCAGAAGTGATACATTATTCACTGTAATAGTATTTCCATGCTTGTATCTGCTTAGGTTCACATACGCCCACCCTTACTCCCCTCTTGGAGTAGAAGGTGCATAGATGTTCTTCTGACTTTATCGCTTCTTATCTTCTTTATTGAATCTCTGCTCACGCTACACTTCATGCTACCTCATGTCAGAAACACAACAATCTACAGTTCCCCTTTTCTCTTTTGTCCCTTGCTCTGAAACCACTATTTCACAAACTATTTCCAGCATGAAGCCTACCTCTTGCCAGGGTGATGCCTGCCCCTTCAATCTTTTTGTTAACTGCATGGACACACTTTGCCCATCGGTTACTAAATGTGTTAATTTCATTTGCTGAGGGGTCCATTCCGTTATTTCTTAAAGAGGCTTGGGTCACCCCTCTTCTAAAAAAGGACAATCTCGATCATTTTTCTGTTGATAATTACCGTCCAATTACAAATGTTCCCTTTCTTCTAAAGATTCTCGACAAGGTGGCATATTCCCAGTTCCAGAACTTTATCGAACAAAACAACATTCTTGTTACTCACTAGTCTGGTTTTAGAATGGGGCACCACATGGAGACTGCCATGTTGGACCTTAAGGCAAACTTATTGAACATCATTGATCTTGGAAAACCAGCAATGTTGATGCTTTTGGATCTGTCCTCTGGTTCGACCTTGTGGATCATGCACTATTAGAGGACAGACTCTGTACTGTTGTAGGTTGCTCTCCCAAGGCGTCTCAATGGATCTCTTCCTTTCTTGGTCCATGCAACGCCAGAGTTAGTGTTGGTGAGGTCTCCTCGAAGCCCTCCGGAACCTCTGGTTTCGGTGCGCTATATAAATAAACAAACAAGCAAACCGTGGTGTCCCGCAGGGATCATGTCTCTCCCCTTCCCTGTTCAATATTTACATTATCCCCTGAGACTTCTGGACGCCCTGGGTGTCCAGTATGCTAATTATGCCGATGATACCCAGGTCATCATAAAGCTCACAGACTCCAACTCTCAGGACCTGGCTAACCTTAACTCCATTTACTCTGCAATTCATGTCTGGATGGCCACTAACTCCTAGGCGCTAAACACTAAGAAGACAGAACTCTTGATTGTGGCTTGGAGCTCTCGCTTTAAATCCTTATTGCATGAATATAAGAGCTTCTCGATCTCGGGCACTACTGTCCCTGCAGCAAAAAAGGTGAAGACCCTGGGTGTTATTTTAGATGCCGAGCTAACCAGGAACCAGCATGTTCCTCAGACTCGTTCATCCTGTGGTTTGATCAACAAATTACTTTGTAATAGCCGACCTTTTCTGACACACAAAAATGCATTAATTCTTGCCACTGCTCTTGTCAATTCCCACCTGGATTACTGCAACAGCCTCCCGGGTGGCTGTTCGCAGCTCAATTTGTCATCTCTTCAGGTCTCTCAGAATGGAGCGGTTTGTGCCATCTCAGGCCTTTCTAGACGAACTCATATAACCACCTCCAGATGGGATCTTCACTGGCTGCCTGTGAAGCTTAGAATCACTCACAAACTACTTACACGGATTCACAAATGCCTTCTCATTCTGGCTCCGAAATATCTTGCGGCTCACCTCAGACCAGGCCCGACAACCTAATGACACAAGGCCCCAAGAAGAGGCCTTTCCACCTCCACACCCCTCACGGCTATCCTTATGGACCAGGGACGGGCGTTAGGGGTACATAAATAAACGTTCTAAATTTATGGACCACACAGAAAATTGTATTTCCCCAAAAAGGCCAAGAGAGAGGAAGACCTCTATCCTACTATGCCTACATTTCAGAGGACCACCGGCCAAACACCTCATGAGGAGGTCTTTGATCTAACAGAACCAGAGCATGCCCCTCATGACCCTTATGATCTGGGTGAGGATCCCTTTGAGGAACCTACAGACAATTCACCAGATTGGGGTGATTAACAACCTGTGGGTGAGGCACCATGACGGTCACCGTCCACTAGCCCGGATCCAGACACTGTGCATAGATCCTCCCGCCTCACCCCTTTCAAGACAAGCATCTCCCATCGATGACCAGATGGCATTCAATGCTATCCTCAAAAACGCAGCTGAACACTTTCAGATTGCTACTCAAGAGGCGGTGCAAGACACCAATGTCGTAGAGGATATTTTGAAAGAGAAACCACCTGCAAGTCAGGCAATACCACTGTTAAACTCCATCAAATGGCGTATCGCCACCTCTTTGCTGACTCCATGGCAAACAAGGGCAGTAAACCCACAGGTCGAGAAACTTTTTCGCCCCTCGCCTACAGACCCACTTTACATCCGGGGACATGCCACTCCTGATTCCCTAGTGGTAACAACAACTAGGAAGAGAGCAGGAGTACCCTGGTCTACGGCCGAGGCACTGCCGGACAAGGACTGCAAGAAGTTGTATGCCCTGGGGAAACGCATTACAACGGCAGCAGCCTATGCCACCAGGATAGCTAACAATACTACATTGTTGGCTAGTTACAACGACGTCCAGTGCAATCTGCTCCAGGAAGGCCTGCTGGAAGTCCCAGAGCCAACACGATCATGCCTGATGGCAGTTGTGTCAGAGGGGAGGCAGGTGGATCAAAAAACACCATGGATGCTGCAGAGACGGCACGACGAACACTGGCCCAAGGTACCTTGTTGAAAAGGCATGCATGGTTGAAGAATTTGGGATTCAAACCGGAAACACAAGCATCCCTCGTTAACAAACCGGTAAAAGAATCTACCGGTGGATGAGGCCTTAGAGACTGCAAAAAAGGAGCACGGGACCTTGAAGTCACTAAGCCAGATAACACAAAGACTCTATGAGCGGCGAGTGGGTAACTCTCGCTGCTCCTTTCGAGGACCATCTTTCCCTCGATCCCCCCACAATCGGTACGGAACGGGAAATACATCATGGTCCTCAGGACAGGGTGCAGCCTCAAACCAATATCAGCCTAGAAAACAACGCTGTGGCAAAGGAAGGGGTAGAAGCACCACCCCTAGAGGCTCCCCAGCCTCAAATCAGAAATGACTTACCGATCCGGGTCCCCTCTCATGCCTCCCAGGTCGGGGGACGGAGAACATCATTCTTCCATGCATGGGAGGGAATTACCACAGACCAGTGGGTGCTCAAGACCGTCACTCACAGTTACTGTAGCGAGTTCAGCTGACCACCTCGATACTGGCCACCAACGTCCAGACGATTTTCACCAGAACATCTGAAGACCACACTGCATCACTGCATCACACTCTGCTACACTCTTGCCAAGAGAAATATGCCCTTCAAGCCTAGAGCACACTCTACTAAGGGCACTGGAGCTTCAATAGCATTCATTGTAAATGTTCCTCTCTAATCCATTTGCAAAGCCGCAACCTGGAGTTCTATACACACCTTTACAAAACACTACTGCCTAGACGCTCACTCTGTCTGATTCTCAGGTGGGACAAGCGGTACTAAGACATCTCTTTACTACTCTTCCTACTCACACCCCACCTCCAACTCTGGGTACTCCTCGCTAGTCTATGCACAGCATGTGACTCTAAGCAGATTCACAAGCATCAGAAGACATGCATTACTTACCGTAATAGCATTTCTGATGATTGTATCTGCTTAGGTTCACATGCGCCCACCCTTCCTCCCCGCTCGAATTAGAAGGAACATAAGGCTCCATCACAGCAGAAAAAACACAACCAGAGGGACCGCAAAACGCGAGGGATTTTGGGTACACTACACGTCACATTAGGGATAGTGTTACGGGCACGCCCATGTCGACGTCCCCTTTTGATCCTTGAAATTCAAGATGTAATACTCTGCGATTACTACTAAATGTCGGACTATATGCACAACATGTGAATCTAAGTAGATGCAATCATCAGAAATGCTATTATGGTAAGTAATCCATGTCATATATATATTTAGAATGGATTGTGTCCTCCAACGTATTGCACATCTTTGACATGTAATGTCCACAGCTGTGCTGCTTTGGAAATTTTTTCGGCAGAGGTTATCCTGCGTCAATGGCGTCAGGTCGATGTCCCTCGAAGGCCTCTGTCGAGGGTGACGTCACCGGATGTTATAAATAGGACGCACGGCGCCCGTAGCCTCAGTTCTTTTTTTTCCGCAAACGTGTTTGCTTCGAGAACTCGGCGCGCCTTGTGTGATCTTCTTCGAAGAAAATGTCTTCATCGTCTACCCCTCCGACTCTGCAGTCTGATTTTAAGACATGCCGGGACTGTAAGTCCAAAATGTCGATTACGGACCCGCACCGCATCTGCTTGTGTTGTCTGGTCGAAAGTCATGATACCGATGACTGCTCGAAGTGCTAGTCATTGACTGCCAAGGCCTTGCAGGAGAGTAAGGGGAAATTACAGGTAGGTCGGGTTTCTAAACCTCGAAAATCCCCAAAAACTGCAGGTATTCCACTGATGATTCGAGGGGTGACTCTCCTTTTCGGAAGGAATCCTGGGGATCTCGATCCCGGAGTGGGTCCTGCCACTCGTCCTCCTCGTCTTGGCACTCCCTGAAGCGGCGTCACCGGTCACCTTCCCCGTCCTCGTCGGATAATGGCTCCGCAACGTAAGTGGCTTGTCCCATTACATCTTCGACTCCTGAGGAATGGAAGGCATTCAGGGAGTAAATACTGGCGATTTTTCAATCTCAGTGCACAGTTCCATCCGCGCCTTTGGAAGAAGCCGTCAGGGAACGGTCTTGGTACGATGCTCGCGCGCCTTCGGGCCCAGGCACTCGGCGCAATAAACATTGGGAATCATCGAGGTCCCGTTCGGACAAGGCTCTGTTGGATCGCCAGAGATGTGCCAGATCCAGGTCTCGGTCTTCGTCCCCAGTGAAACCGCAGAAATCTGGTAAGGGCTTGAGGTCGGTGTCGACACTGTCGGCGCCGTGCCAGTCCAGTCTGGCTGTTGGAGCTTTGCCTTCGATCAAGCCCTCGGAGACTTGGGCACCGTTGTTGACGTCGAAGCCATCGGTGCCCTCGACGCCTTTGGGGCGTTTTGGCTGGAATTTGCTGGTGGAGGCCCCTGGTACTGTGAATCCTCCGAGAAAGGCGTTATCCAAGACGGTGAGGCCTGTTGTGGACTCTAGGGCCGCTCCTGTGCCTAGGAACAAGTACTTTCATTCTCTGCATGATGTTTAAGAGGATGAGGAGAGGTCAGATATGATATAGAGTTTGAGCCTGTTGAAACTCATGAGGCTCCTGATATGGTATTTTCTGAAGATAGTCAGTTGGAGGAGTTGTGTCAGTCGTTGCATGATGCCATTGGCCTTGACACGTATCCTGAGGTGGAGTTTGGTAGGCCGAGTCTGGGGCTCATGCTGAATCCTCCTATAGGAGGTTGATGTCTAGAGTTACAGAATATCTCGGGTGGTCCGGTACTCTGGTTGCATTCGATCAGGATGACCTGACTGATGTTTTGGATCAGGGTCCGTCCACTGACCCAGTGTTGCCTTTTCATTTGGCATTGCAAAAAAGGGTGACGGCTACTTGGCAGACCCCGGAGTCTCTTCCTGCGGTCAACAAGTCGTTAACTAAGAAAAAACGCCATCCAGTAGCGACCCCAGCTACCTATCCACTCACCGCACTCCCAAGAATTTGATGGTTCAAGCGGCGTACCCTACCATCCCTCCTGATAGGAATGACAAGTGCTTAGATGGTTGGGCACGCAAGGTATCTTCTGCAGGGAGTATGGCACTGAAGTCGGCCAACTCCACTTGTGCCTTGGCAAGGTTTTCACACACTCTGTGGAATTGTATCCCTAGCGGCTGAGCATATCCCTGAGGGGAAGAAAGGGATGGGTTCCTTGCTCCTGTGCAGGATGGCAAGGATGCCATGTGTGAATCCCTTCAGGCTGGGTTGGACACGGCTGATAGTGTTAGCCGGTCCATGGCTGCGAGCACCGTGATACGCAGGTTTGCATGGTTGCGGAAGTCTGGTTTTGCTCCGGATGCGCAGGCCCGTCTTCTGAACATGACCTTTGAGGGCTCATTTGTTTGGCAGCAAGACTGACGAGAGCCTTGAGGGGTTGCAGACCTCAAAAGCTGCTGCTAAATCTTTGGGCGCAGCTGTGCGTCAACCTCCGCTTTTTCATCCTAGGGGACAACAGTGGAGGGGTGGTTCCTTTTGTTACTAATCCTCTTTTGGTAGAACGAGAGGAGCAGCTAATCAAAGGGGCCACCATAAAGGTACCCGTGGTGGACGGGGAAATAGAAAGCCGTTCAGGCAGCTGCCTCTTTGCCTTCAGGCGCTGCCACAGCTGCTCCCAAACATCTATGAGGCCATGTTCCATTGTTCTCCGGTTGGGGGCAAACTGTCCAGTATCTCGAAGAATGGCGAGTTATTACTTCGGATGCGTGGGTTCTGGATACAATAGCCCACGGCTACTGCCTTCCCTTCCTAAAGCGGCCTCACGACAATCCACCGGGGAATCTCTTTGAAACTTCCAGATCCGCTTCTTGTGCAGGAAGTATTGACCCTGCTGGAGAAAGGCGCTATAGAACCTAGTGCCTGTGGCGGAGAGGAACAAGGCATGGTATTCCTCATATTTTTTTATCCCAAAGAAAGACTGGGACTGCCACCCATCTTGGACTTGCGTTGGTTGAACAAGTTCCTCAGGAAGGACAAGTTCAAGATGGTCACTCTTTCTTAGGTCCTACAGGCCCTTCGGTTTCAGGATTGCTTGGTGTCTCTGGACCTACAGGATGCTTATTTTCATGTGCCGATTCAATAAAAGTACAGAAAATACCTGGGGTTTGCGGCTGGCGACTCGCACTTTCAGTTTCGGGTCCTGCCATTCGGAACGACCTCCGCCCAGAGGGTCTCCAGCAAGCTAATGCTGGTGGTGGCGGCGCATCTCACGCAAGGGGGGGGGTTCACATCTACCCCTACCTGGACGACTGGTTGATCCGAGCGCATTCTCCTGAACAAGCTTTCGATCATCTCAGCCTCACCTGCTGCTCCCTTCACAAGCTGGGCTTCTCCCTCAATTTCAAGAAGTCTCATATGACACCTTCCCAACAGCTCCAGTACATCAGGGCTGTGTTGGGCACGTCCTTGGGGAAGTGCTCGCCTCCCAAGGTGAGGGCTCATCACCTTGTACAGATGGTCAACAAATTTCAACCTGTCCAGAGTCCGGCTTTCCCCATTCTTAATTCTTGCTCGGCCTCATGGCATCCTGCATTTTTATGGTGCCAGAGGCAGGATTTTCTGTGGTGGGCCAGCGAAGGGAATCTGATGAAGGGGGAGCCGTTTTGGCAACCGTAGCCGAAGGTGACGGTGGTGACGGATGCTTCCTTGACCTGGTGGGGGTTTGTCATTGAGGTCACCAGTTGCCTCCAGGCTATCAAGTGGCCCACCTCCTCCTCTCCCCCTCTAGTGATAGCTTCATACCACACCGCGGTTTCTGCTTCTTTCCATTTCAAGAGGTCTGCCCACCATGTCTCTATTCTGGGCCTATGGGTCGCTTTCCAGCTCATTGCAATTCTGCGTTTAGCTAGGATGTAAGCCAGGTCTTTCATCTTGCTGATGTTTCAATTTATGTGGTCTGAGAAAACACCCGAGCATGCATGCCCAGGCAGACCTCACGTCAAGCGTCACACCTCCCTCGGCCATTTTCGTCTTAATCTCTGCACCTCAGGGCAGGCCCAAAACATATGCAGCAGCCCTGCCTCCTCCTCCCCACACCTGGGGCACCTCTGTATGGCCGAGCCACCGAGCCTGGCTATTCTCCCTGGGGTCAGATAAGCTCTGTGGGTGACATACAACTGGATCTGCTGGAGTCTCGCATTTCGGGACACTTTCTTATGGTGTCTTTGGGCTCTGTCCCACTGTCCCTCTGTCATGGGTTCTCCCACCTCCTCCTCCCAGTCATGCCTCAGTTGGAGCAGCTCCTTCCCTGCCTTCGTGCTCAGGAGCTCATATATGACAGATATTTCGTGCCCACCCTCCGAGACATCATACATCATTTCTAGGGTGGCATCAGGTTCCTCTGCCAGCACCGTCTCAGGCCACCTCTCCCTCACCCTTTTCATGAGTCTGGTATAAGTAATATATTGGCCTCTGTGCACCCCAGTCTCCTCATGCAGCCTCTGAAATTCCAGTGCTTCCCCATCCTGCCATATGTCTCCGAGGGAGCCAAGGCCACAGGTTCCCAGTATCTGCGGACCCCTTTGAACAGTTGAGTCTTCCCCGCATAGCACCACCAGCGGGATCTGTTGAGAGTGCGGGTTTGGATTGCCCACAGTCCTCCATGCTCTACACCAAACTTCCCAGCCCAGCACCAATAGTCTTCCCATCCCTGCCATTTTAGTTTTATGCAGCCACACCGTCTCTCTGAGAAAGTATGGGGTCGAATCACCTTGCAGGAGCCTAGCTTCCGCCGAATCCTCTGAAGACAACCACCTGACCACATACAGCAGCTGCCCTGCTAAGTAATATAATTCAAAATTTGGCAGGTTTATGCCCCCTTGTCACATGAGTTCTGTAGTTTCCACAGGGCCACCCTATTTCTGGAGTTGTGCCACATGAAGTCCCTGCACAGGTTATGTAGTCTCACAAAAAAGCGTCTGGGGATCAGGTCCGGGACATTCACAAAAAAATGCAAGAGTCTGGGCAAGACCACCATTTTGAGCAGCGCTGCTCTTCCCATCATAGCCAGGGGTAGTCTAGACCAGAACCTCATGCTATTCTTAATTCATTCAATAGCTTTCTCCGTATTGTGTTTGTGCTCTGTCTCTATACTATGGTAAATGTTTACGCCCAGATATCTGAACGTCAGTCTGCCAGGGTATCTGCAGGATGTGTAGTCTTTCTAGTGGGATGTTCTTATATCTTCCCAAGGGAAACAAACTGGACTTCCCAGGATTCACGAATATGCCCGAAAAGGTGGCATAACGATCCATCACCTCCAACACATACTGCAAATTCTCCTCGGGATAGCGTAAGTAGAGGAGCCTATCATCTGCATATAGTGATACTAGGTGTGTTCCTCCTGTCGTGCGAATCCCCACCTCCCCGTACTGTTGCCTGAGGCAAATTGCCAGAGGCTCCAATGCCAGAATATATAACATGGGTGACCAGGGGCAACCCTGTCTAGTCCCACTGCTGAGTGGCCATTTATCTGAAATTATAGTTCCTGTTTTAACTCTCGCAATCGGGGAGTTATATAACAGCTGGGCCCACCTGATATATCCTGGTTCCATCCCATATCCTTTCAAGGTCGCCATCAACCACGGCCACTGCACTGAGTCAAAGGCTTTGACCGCGTCCAACGACACGATAGCCAGCTCGCTCGAGTCTCCCTCGGCTTGGTCAATGATATGGTGCAGCCTCCTGTGGTTGTCTGTGATATTTCTGCCTGGGACATAGCCTGTTTGATCTGGGTGTATCAACTTACCAATTACCCTCTTGAGTCTGTTGGCCAGCGCCGCCGTGAGTATCTTACTATCCTGGTTGAGCATAGACAGGGGCCTATAAGACCCGCACTCCACCTCTGGCTTGCCTGGTTTTAGGAGCGGGATAATCACTGCTTCTCAGAGGGACGCCGGCAGTTCCCCCCCGCTCGTAGGCTTCATTAAACACGGCCATCAGCGGCTGCTTGTATATTTTATAAAACTCACTGGGTAACCCGTCTGACCCGAGCGCTTTACATGTGGGCAGATGTTGGATCACCGCCTCCAATTCGTCCGAGGTGATGGGGGCCTCCAATTCTGCACGTTCTAGGTCATCCAAGGTAGGCAAGCCTATAATATCTATAGTTTCCAGTATTTCTTGACCCATATCTTCTCCTGCGTCTTCATATAATCGTTTGTAATATTTGAGGAACTCTTCGTTTACCTCTTCCTGTGTATTACATGTTTGACCTTCCACGTCTCTTACCTCTCTGATCACCGCGCGGGGGGGGGGTCTCACTCTTATATAGCCATGCCAGTAATCTACCCAGCTTATCCCCACCTGCATGTAGCCTCTCTGTATATTTCTTATAGTTTATCTTGCACAGTCTGTCCCAGAGTTCGCTGCAAGTCATCTGTAGTTACCCTTATCTTAACGCCGTTCTCTAGGGTAGTCCCCCCACCCTGTATCAGGCCTTCTAGCTCTCTTTCTGTTTCCTGCAGTTCCCGTTCAATGCCCCCTTGGAGCCCTTTGGATTTTGATATAGCTACCCCGCGCACCACCACCTTGAACGCCTCCCAAACTGTTGCTACAGAGCGTACACTGCCCGTGTTGGTTTCGAAATATTCCACCAAGTCCTCTCGAAAACCTGCGTCTTGTAGAGCCTCAGCTCTTAGCCTCCACGTGGCATTCGCGCTCTGGGGGGTTGGTGTTGCCACTCTGACCAAAGGTGAATGGTCGGAAAGTACCCGGGCTTTGTATTCCTCTCCCACCATCTCTCCCGCTATCTCAGTAGTGACAAACACATAATCTAATCTCGTATGAAGGTCATACGGAGCTGCGTAATGTGAGTATTGCTTGTCCATTGGGTGTAACCGTCTCAACACATTCTCCAGACCAAAATCTGTCAACAATGTCCTTAACGCCTTAGCCGCTGGTGCCGGCTTTGCTGGCTTGTCATCTGACCGATCTACTCTGGGGTTCAGGGTACAATTAAAGTCCCCTCCCCACACTGTGGCGCCACCCGCTAAGGGGCTGATTTTGCTATATAGGGACCTAAAATATGCTGCTGTATCGTGGTTAGGGGCGTACAAATTTACAATGTTCACTTCTCTGTTCTCGAGGAGCCCCACCACCATTCTACCTTCTGGGTCTGTTGTGGATCTAAGCAGCCGAAATGGCACATGTGGTGCCACCCATATGATCACCCCTCTAGCATATGCCGAGTATGTAGCTCCTATGACATTACCCTTCCATTTTCTCCTGACCACCTCCAGCTTCTCCTTGGTGAGGTGGGTCTCCTGTAGCAGAGCTATGTCTATCCGCATCCTCTTTAGGTACATCATCACTTTATTGCGTTTTAAATAACTGTTGAGGCCCCGCACGTTCCAGGTCACTACTCTGAGATTACTCGAAGCCATTGACTTGATGTCCCCCCCCCCCCGCTCCCTCGATGGCCCATTTTCTGACTCTTAACCCTCCCAACCTCAACAACTTCCCCCAACCCCCTTTCCCCAAACCCTTCCCCACTTCACACAACCCCCCCCCCCTCCCCTTCCTACCCCAACAAATGCCCAGCTCCATCCCTGGATCTCAGGCTCACCCGCGTTTGGCCCTGTCCTGTAAACTAAGGGCTAGGATCCTGCGGGGCTTCACCGGACTAACAGTGACCTAACTAAGCTTAATGCTGTGGGGTTCTAGGATTGTCTACCAGGAGCTCCCTCTTGTCTAGTTGAGATTGTTTGCTACTAGAGGATCATTCAAGCATATATTTTCTGCAAAACATTCCCCCGGTCTTTGTTTAATACTATATTCCAGTCCAAATGTTTTGTGCTATTTCGCAAGAGATGCCCCAGCTGCATGCTACTTATCTTCTGCGGCTTCTGGCTGGATACCTGGTTCCTGGGTGCGGCCCTGCATGTCCAGCCAGTCCATGGCGTCCTCCGGCGTCTCAAAAAACACAGGGTTTTGTTCTTATAAAACACTTTCAGTTTGGCCGGATAAAGCAGCATATATCTGTGGCCAGCCTCTCTCGGCCTCCTCTTCACCGACCCAAAGTTTGTCCTGCTGCGCTGTACGTGCAAGGTGTAGTCCGGGTACGCCGTGATTTTCGCCGGCCCTCTTTCAATCGTACCTCCCTTCCGGAAGAATTCTAGTATCTTCTCATGATCCCGGCAGTTTAGAATCTTTGCAATCAGCGGCCGTGGGGGGATCCCGGGGGTGGTCTCCTTGTCAAGGCCCTGTGCGCCCTCTCGACTGCAAACCCCTGGGTCAGTGCCCCTCCAGTTATTTCCTGCAGAAGCATGAGTTCCGATCTGTGAGCGGTACATGCTGCCGTGTTTGGGGCCATCTCCTTCTCCAAGTTTCCTGTGCGCTCAGCTACCGTCCTCACGTCCTGTCTCAGCAAATTGACTTCTTCCTGGACCGCTCCGATCTTGAGGTCCAGTCCCACTTTTAGATCGTTCATTGCCAGGCCCAGTTTGGTCTCCCAGGCAACTTTCAGGTCCGCAATCGCTGCGAGCACCTCCTGGATCGTGCCCGGTGTCTCCGCCGCCACTGCAGTAGTGTTGTCTATGCTTTTGCCCCCTTCTGTGCCTGGAGGTGTT
The DNA here is from genome assembly GCF_040938575.1 of Ambystoma mexicanum. Classification (NCBI taxonomy): domain Eukaryota; kingdom Metazoa; phylum Chordata; class Amphibia; order Caudata; family Ambystomatidae; genus Ambystoma; species Ambystoma mexicanum. Next base: position 899,416,935 of record NC_090931.1, on the reverse strand, counting down.
TTTGCATAGGCGTCCAGCGTGGGCTGCTTGTTCCTGGGTCTGGCGATTTTGGTAGACATCGTGTTGCGCCGTGCGGGCGTGAGCCAGCAGTGCCACCCCACTCGCCACGGCCCATGTGTTACCAGGCCGCTCCCAGTGCTCAGCGGCTGCCTCAGCCGTATTTGGGTATAACCATATCATGCACCGCACATCTGGAGTGGGCTGTGTCCTCCCACGTACCAGCGCCCATGTAGTCTTGCTTGGCCAGCTCCTGCTATGATTCTGCTAGTGTCCGGTGGTTAAGTGCACATTCTGGCCCTGCTCTCTGCCACTCCAGCACTCTGGTGGCCCCGGGGCTCCTCGGCTCGAGACTTGTGTGAGGGGCTTCCCTCTGGCTCCTTGGCCCTCATAGATGTGCCCAATAGCGGGTCGGCCCCCCTTTGTCCACAGGCCGCCTTGTCAGGGTCCCCATCCGCCAGCATGTGCGTGTGCGCGGCGGTGGGTAGACTACGCGGGGGCTCGAGCTCGCAGGCCCTCTCCTGGGTCCCACTCGCCTGCTCCTACGCCCTTTATGCGCCCAATAGCATGGGCACACCAATTTGCACACTCCGGCCCGCGTAGTGCTCCTTCATCCGTTCCAGAGCAGGGGCCGTGAGACGGAGCTGGGAGCCGTGCCTGGGCTGTTCGCTCTCTTCGGCTCCTCTTGAGCGACCCCCCCAGACGCTGCAGCCTTCAGTTGGGACCAGGATACAGCTGGGGCCGCTCTGCCCGCTCGGGGTATTCAGTCGGGACCGCTCCCAGCCCTCTGGCACACCGGGCCCCGCGGGTTCGACGCGCCGTGTCCTGCGCCCTTGTGGGCCCCAGTGGAGCAGAGCCTCCGTCCTGCCGGGGGTCAGCGTGCACAGCTCAGCGCCCGCTGGGTCTCTGCGCAGCCAGCTTCTTCGGTGCAGGCAGCGCCACCTCTCACTCGCTTCCTCAGCACTCCTTTGTGCCCAGCAATCGGGGGTGGCGCCGGCTCCCGCCATGCTGCCGCTCTCCGCGGGCCGCAGTGCCCATGTCTGGGTCTAGCCGGGTCCGCCCAATGGGCCCATATTCAGAGCCTCGGTAGGGTTCAGGCGGCCACTATGTGCATCTTCCTCATGCCCAGTGCGCTCCGCCGCTATAGCTGTCTTATGGGTCCCCTCCAACCAACCGTGTCTTGTCCGCCTTGGGCCAGTCTCCTCTAGCAGTGTGGTGTCACGGTAGACTCGAGCCCAGTCATAGCTGCAGATTTTCTGTCTGCGGCACCGTGGTCCGTTTATGATCCTTTGTCTGCCGCCGGCCATCTTGTCCTTCTTCATGACGCGGGCACACAACTTTTCGCGAGACGCTGCAACTCGCTTATTACGCTGCTGCTTGCATATTCCAGGTGCCCAGAAGACGCTGCAGCTGTTCACGAGTCCGTGGGTGTGCTTGCAGCAGTCTAATATTCCTGCAAACTGACTTTTTCTCCAAGGATCGTTGTCGGATCACGGGAGCTCCTCCAGAGCTCGTCTTTCTACGCGGCCATCAAGCCACACCCCAACCGGAAGTGTGAGTTTTTGCTCAAGGGAATTTTCTCAGAGAAGCCTTACGGGATGCATTCGTCGTGGATTGGTCATTCCCACTTCTGTACGTGTTTCCTCCGGTCCCCGTCATTCCTCGGGTGCTGAGGAGGTTGCGGAGGTTCGGATCCCACATGATCCTCATTACTCCGGATTGGGCCACGAGAGTGTGGATCCAGACCTTCTGAATGTCCATCTGCCCTCCACGCCGTCTTCCCCACAGAGAGGATCGTCTCTCATACGAGGGGGGAGGGTCGGGTTCCCCATCGAGAGGTCAAGACTCTCAACCTTCACGCTTGGTTGCTGAAAGGTTGAGATACAAGGATTGGGACCTCCCAGATGACGTGATTGAGGTGTTGCTTTCGGCCAGGCGGCCGGCAACCCAATCCCTGTACTGTTGTCAGACGTTTTGCGACTGGTACAGTGGACACAATGTCGATCCTTTTCAGTGTTCCATTCCGATGGTTCTTGCTTTCTTTGGCCCACAGGGGTCTTCAAGTGGGTACCATTAAAGGTTACCTGGCAGCGCTGTTTATTTTCAAACGCTCATCTGAAGAATGTTCTTATTTTAAGATTCCCTTGATTTCCCAATTTCTTAAAGGGCTCACAAATGTGTTCCCGCCGTCCCTGTTTCAGGTGCTGGTTTGGGATCTGAATTTGGACTTGAAATTCCTGATGGGTGCTCCGTTTGAACCACTGCACTCTTGTCCTTTGAGACTGTTGTCTTTCAAGACGGTTTTCTTGGTTGCAGTTACATCTTCTTGCAGAGTGAGTGAATTGCAGGCACTTCAGTGTAAGCCACCCTTTACTGTTCCACAAGGATAGGGTTGTACTGAGGGTACGTCCGTCATTCCTACCTAAGGCAGTGTCTGAGTCTCATCTGAGCCACCTTTCTATCCTCCCCCTCATCCTGGTAAGGAAGAGGAGAGACTCCATAGGTTGGACCGACCCTAGGAGAGCTTTGAGCTTTTATATTTCTAGGATGTCCAGGGTCAGAGTGGACAACCAGCTTTTTTGTGGGGTACACTAGACACTGATTGGGCCAGGCTGTAACCAAACAGACCTTGTCCAGGTGGATTATCCTCACCATTACTGAATGCTACAGATTGGCGGGCAAGGACCTTTCTGAGGGATTGCAAGCTCACTCCACTAGGGGCGTGGCTACATCCACAGCCTTGCAGCAGTGAGTTCCTATTAAGAATATTTGTGACACAGCAACGTGGTCTTCCATCCACACCTTTGTCAAGCATTAATCCCTGGATATGCTGCATGGTCAGGAAATGGCCTTTGGTAAAGCAGTGCCTTATTCTGCCCTCTGATGGGGTATTCTAAATACTTCTCCCTCCTCCATTCACTGATACTGCTTTGGAAGTCTATCAAAGATGTGGAATATGTTGGAGGACACAATCCATTCGAAGAACAAGTTACTTACCAACTGGTAATGTTCTTTCGACTGGATGTTCCTCCAACGTATTCCACATCGCCCTCCCAGCCTCCCCTCTGAAGAATTTCCTATGCTATTGCAGCTTGTGTTCCCGCAAGGCTATGTGCAGTCAAGCAGCAGTTGTGTACGAGCATGTTACACGACTTGGAGGAAAAAACAAACTGAGACTACGGGTGCCGTGCGTCCTTTTTATAACATCCGGTGACGTCCCCCTCGACGGAGGCCTTCAAGTGACATAGACCCGACGCCATCGACGCAGGATGCTCTCTGCCGAAAAAAATTCCGAACCAGCACAGCTGTGAAATTACATGTCAAAGATGTGGAATACGTTGGAGGAACATCCAGTCGAAAGAACGTTAACAGTTGGTAAGTAACTTGGTCTTCTGAGGCTTGTGGATCTGCTTAGATCACATGCTATGCATAGGCCGACATCTAGTGGTAGCATTATTTGTTTTTGAAACTCGACAAGGGACGTCGCCAGGGCTTGCCAGTAATACTATCCCTAGTGTGACGTTCGCTGTACCCGTGGTCCTTCACACGTCAAGGTCCCACAGATTGTTTTTTTCCGCCATCATAGTCGGACACATATTGCGGAGTTCCTTCTTCTGGCTGATGCCATTATTTTAAAAATGTAAAGTTGGAATTTCTTTCTGTCCTTTCGAAGAACGTACACCATAAGATCTCTGGCGATGGCTTTCGAGGACAAGACCATTCATCGACGATGACTCCCCCCATCTCGACAAACTTTGTCTGCGGCCTATCTAGGCCCCATCGGGCCTCGGCCCTGTACAGGGGCCCCTGTATAGTGGGGGAGGTCATAATCCATTTCATTTAGAGAATGCATATTCCCCCCATACTTCCTTTTATTCCGCTAGGCTGCCATCGTTACTTACTATGGAAAATACACCTTTTAAATTCTGTCCTTCCTGTAGCAGGAAGTTTCCCTGGAAGGATTCACACAGAGTGTGTAACCTTTGACTCCCTAGGGACCACTCCGAAAAATAATTGAAAATTGGTGAACTCATTAAAAAAAACACGACTGACACGCTTCTCAAGGCAAAGATATCGAAAAACTCCAGCTCCTCAACGCCCCTACCCTCAAAATCACAAGGTTCAAAGGATAGGGAATACTCTGCCCCTAAGGACACCCTTCCAGGGGCAATGCACCACAAACAGCCCCCTGCTCTAGAGCCTTTGCCTGCACCTGCTCCCATATTGTTACCATCCTACCGGAACAGTTTAATAGGGTTATAAAAAGAATGTCTACTTTTGTTGACTTTCTAGATCAGCACCCAGAACAACTTACCAACCTTCAGGGGGCCCCTCAAGGGGAAGCAGCTAACAAACAGCCAGACGCCAAAAAAGCCCGCTTGGACCTATCTCAACCTAGTACATATCAAACCGTGTCTGATGACCTATTCTATTACGACACTCAAGGTTCCCAAGTCCCATTAACAGATCAAGGATACCAGGGGGATGTGGGGGATGCAGATCAATACTATGACGACGATGACGTATACATCATCTAATCCCCAGACCATACCGACCAACCAGTGTTTGATTCCCCTGTGGACGACCAGCTGCAGTATAATGATCTTCTAAAAGCTGCAGAACACTTTAAAATCGATACCCAGGAGGCTCAGGTTGATAAAGACTTTGTAGAGGACATCTTTTGGGATAAGAGGTCTGGAGCACAGTACATCCCATTGCTACAATCTGTCCAAAGGCGCATTCAGCCTTCTCTACTTCCCTCCAATCTGACAAGGGCAGTCAACCCACGCATTGAGAAAATGTTTAGGCCAGCCCCATCAGACCCATTTTACATTAGGGGGCAGCTAAAGCCCAATTCTCTAGTAGTGACCACCAGATGGAAGAGAGCGGGCACCCCTTTAGCGTCTGCCGAAGCCCCTCCTGACAAGGAGAGCAAAAAGATTTACACCCTAGACAGGAAAGTGGCTTCATCAGCCACCCACCAAGTGAGGATAGCCAACAACACTAAACTACTGTCTAGTTATAATTGGCACAAGTGGGGCGAGATCTCACTGTAAATAGACTTCGTCCCAGAACCCCTAAAGACACAGCTCTTACAAACAGTTGCGGAAGGGAGACAATTAGCAAGCTGCATCATTAAAAATAATTTAGACTCGGCAGACAATGGGGGGCAGATTGTGGTGGAAGGTACCCTCATCAAACGCCATGCATGGCTACATCAATCGGGTTTGAAGTTGGCGACCCAAGCCACCCTTTTGAACATGCCTATCGAGCCCAACGCATTATTCAGTAAAGTGGTTGAGGAAGCACTGAAATGCGCTAAGGAGGAATATGACACCCTCAAATCCCTGGGAGAACTCACAAACAAACCCTTTGTGCAGAGAGGAGGTTCTAATACACGCGGTTTAGAGGACAGAACTTCCAGCGGTCCTCCAACTACAACTACCGTGGGCAGACTTCATCCTGGGGTTCCTCACAAACAAACCCTTTGTGCAGAGAGGAGGTTCTAATACACGCCGGTTTAGAGGACAGAACTTCCAGCGGTCCTCCAACTACAACTACGGTGGGCAGACTTCATCCTGAGGTTCCTCACAGGAGCAGTCCTCCCAACTAAATTTTCAAAGGGGCCACAAAAGGTCCCGAATTAGAAGCACAGCCTCCTCCTCAAGAGGAGGATCCACCCCTCTGAAGCAATGACCACCCACTACAGGTCCCCTCGCAAGCCTCTCCAGTAGGAGGTTGTTTCTCATTTTACCCACGCATGGGAAGGGATCACCTCGGACAAGTGAGTACCTTCCACTGTGGCGGGGGCTATTGCATAGAGCTCATGCAAACACCAGCAAACCACCCGTCAAGACAAAGATAAACTGCGCAGGACAAACAGCACATCCTGCTAGAAGAGGTCACAGCACTACTGCTAAAGGACGCCATAGAAATCGTCATGGCAAACCAGGTAAACAAGGGTATCTATTCAATGTACTTATACCAAAGAAAGACCTAACAATGTGCACTGTCCTAGACCTGCGCCCTGCAAACACCTATATCAAGCCATAAAACGTTTGCATGACAATGCTACAAGAAGTAATCCTATTGGTAAAACAGGAGGACTACATGGCAACCTTGGATATGAAAGATGCATACTTTCATATTTCAATGTTCCCAGCGCACAGAAGATTCCTGCGCTTCAAAATTGTGAATTAACACTACCAATTCAAGGTGTTACCCTTCGGCATAGCCTCCGCTCCAAGGGTATTCACCAAAGTACTAGCGGTAGTGGTGGCACACCTATGCAGTGAATCAATCCCAGTGTACCCTTATCTGTACGACTGGCTAATAGCAGGGGAACCCCTCAAATTTGCAAGCAAAATACCCAAAGAACAATCAATCTGCTATTCCAATTGGGATTCTTGATCAAGGAGAAAAAATCATCTTGTTCCAAGCAAAATCAAACGGTTCTTACCAGCTATCATAAAGACAGGAGAGGGGCTAGTCTCCCTGTATAAACAAAAGAGTGCAAAACATACTGCTGCAAATACCCCAGTATCTAGCTGGTCACCAAATAACAGTACGCAAAGCAATGCGCTTGCTTGGGATGATTCCTTCATGCATTTTCCTGGTCCCGCAAGTACGGTTCCGCATGCGCCCAATGCAAGAGTGGTTAGCCAAACAGTTGTCTCAGGCAATCGGTCAGTGGGACGATCTAGTGTTTGTTTCGCTAACCCTAGTTCAAGCACTACACTGGTGGACAAAGGAAAACCTGTCAAAGGGAAAACCATTTCACAACCCTACAGTGCAAGCGATTGTTACAACAGACGCATTACTCACCGGGTGTGGAGCCCATTACCTTCACCACACAGCACATGGCCTGTGGAGGCAGATCACAGCCCAAAATCACATAAACCTTTTGGAGCTGCTAGCAGTGCTCAAAGCCCTACAAGCTTTTCAAGTGCACCTGTCAGGTCAAACAGTTCAAGTCCTCACAGACAGTACCACTGCCATGTTTTACATAAACAAGCAGGGAGGCACACACTCTCCAAGTCTGGCCAGTCTAACCTGAAAAATTTGGAAGTGGTCACTCAAGCGGAACATGTTCCTAGTGTCGCAACACGTTCCAGGGGAACTCAATTCTTTAGCAGACTCACTAAGCAGGGAGACCCTGCCAGAAGAGCATGAGTGACAGCTCAGCAGAAAAATTTCAGGCTATATAATTTCCCTCTTGGACTATCCTCCTTTGGACTTGTTCAACACAAGCCTAAGCACACAATGCCCAGACTTCGCATCCAGGTTTCCCCAACCCAGATCCAAGGGGAACGCCCTGTGGATGAGCTAGTGTGGGAAATGTGCTTAAGTTTTTCCCCCAACACCACTCCTCAGCAGGATAGTGCACAAGATGCACCAGGAGCAAGTAACTCTAATCCTGATTGCCCCTATGTGGGTGAGACAACCTTGGTTTCCGCCAATGGGCAAACTGGCGATGTGCAATCCAATCAAACTCCTGTGCCCCTTCAACACGCTCACCCAACATGGGGGAGGGGTGTCAACGTTACACCCACATCCTCAATCTTTGAATTTGGCAGCTTGGCTCCTGAATTCAAAGAGTTTGGTCATTTAAAACTACCACAAAGGTGTATGGAAATCCTCAAGGAGGCACGTAAACCAAACCAAACACCAGACACTGTTACTTTGTCAAATGGAAAAGATTTGTACTATGGTGCCAGTCAAATAATGTAAACCCTATCACATGTACTCCATCACACATTCTTCATTACATGCCACTTCTCAAAACAAGGTGTGCTGGTGGAAAGTCCCTGTTAAGGCGTTCATGGATGCAGTTAAGACTTTACCCCCCCGCATTTCAAACCCGCCCGCAGTGTGGGATCTCAATGTGATACTCCCAAAGCTCATAGCTCCTCCCTTTGAGCCTATGCACAAATCCAGCCTTAAACACCTAACATACAAAACTGCTTTTCTGGTGGCCATCCTCTCCATAAGAAGAGTCAGTGAACTACAAGCTTTGTCAGTGCAAGACCCTTTCTTTGTTATCAACAAAGACAAGTTGGTACGAAGAACAAACCCTAGGTTTTCACCTATGTTCAAATCCAAGTTCCATGTTAACCAATCCATTGAACTACCAGTGTTCTTTCAAAATCCTTCAAACTCAGCCGAGAAAAACCTCCATACACTAGTTGTAAGGAGAGCTGTTCTTTACTATGTAAACAAAACAAAACCGCTACGGAAAACAGACCAACTATTTGTCTCCATAGCACGTGGCAGGGACGGTGATCACGTTTAAAAAAAAAACGCCATCTCCAGATGGATAGTAAAATGCATACATCTTTTCTATTCTCTATCAAACAAAACTCTGCCTTTCACACCAAGAGCTCACTCTACCAGGGGTATTGAAGCTACTTTGGCCTTTATTGCAAACATCCCACTGGACGCCATTTGCAAACCAGCTACATGGAGTTCTATACATACTTTTACTCAGCATTACTGCATTGACATACATTCTAAAGCAGATTCACAGGTGGGACAAGCGGTGCTAAAACATCTATTTGCCGCTGTACCTTCTAACAACCCACCACCTTCTCCAGGCACTGCTCGCTAATCTATGCATAGCATGTGATCTGAGCAGATCCACAAGCCCCAGAAGGGATACATTACTCACCGTAATCGTATTTATGATGCTTGTACCTGCTTAGATTCACATGAGCCCACCCTTCGTCCCCTGTGGAGTAGAAGGTGCATAGATGTTTTCTGGCTTTACCTACTCTTATCTGCTTTATTACATCTGTACTCGCGCTACACTTTTGCTACCTCATGTCAGAGCAAAACAATCTGAGGGACCTCGACGCGTGAAGGACCATGGGGACAGTGGCCGTCACATTAGGGATAGTATTATTGGCACGCCCTGTCGACGTCCCTTTTCGAGTTTCGAAAACAAATAATGTACTACACCGCGGCTACCACTAGATGTCGGCCTATGCGTAGCATGTGAATCTAAGCAGATACAAGCATACGAAATACGATTATGGTGAGTAATGTATCCCATATATACACATGTACGCCATTTGCTTAGGCCTTATAGGTACTGAAAAGGTCAAATGATCCTGGGTAGTTCAGGTGTTAGTGTTCCTTGTCTGATATCTGTTCTGTCCCTTCATCCATCGTGCTGTTTTACATCCATCACATGCAATCCTTGTCTGTGAAATAGTGGTAAGTGTTTCTTTTCTGCAGGTCAGGAAGCTTTTACCAAACCCAAGTCTGTCTTTTCTTTAAACAGATGACCTGCCCAAAAAGAAGGTGCCGAATATTTATTGCCCTCCATCACCAGAGACCTTGGCCTACCTGGATTTCAGTGTTTCCACCACAGGAATCTTAGCTGGTGTCAAGGTAGGTGTTTTTTCCTACCAAAGCCTAATGTTTGTTTCCCCATTGTAAGTATGCTTTGTATCTAGATTGTATACTGTCTCTATGCCCCTTCTACACAAATTTATTGTTGTACTGATTTAATGTGGTATTGCCTTGGTCAGGATTGGTCTGGCATTTATGTAAAGCAGATTAGGGTAGTAATTGAGTAATTGGATTGTGTGAAAACCTGATGCTTGGGGGCAGATTCTAGGTTTAGCAGGCGATGGACAATGTGCAAAATTAATTTACCAGTGGGTTCACTTGTACATTGATGGGATGATTTATTTCGATAGTGTTCAGGTAGCCTGGTAGGTCGTTTGGGGGCTATTGATTTGGTGGGTCAGTTTTAGGTGGATGGGAGCATTTTTAGGGGAAGGTTGGGTTCATTGGTGATTAAATACCGAATTGAAGATGTATAGTTATTGGAATGATCATTGGTAAATAGGACCGTTTGCGTAAGGAACTGGTGATTAGCAGTTAGCCTCTAGTGGTTGGTTTGGTCCGGTGTGTGCCCACTGTAACCTGGTTCCCATTTTGCTACTGTGATCCCATCACGCCCACCGTGCTCTAATATGGACCTAGTGAACAGGGCATGCCTCGATCGACTTTACTGACTTTCATTGCACTTTCGCACCTCTGTGTAACCTCCAATCCTCGTGTAATTGTGTATTTGTCCGATGTGTACCCGTCTGTATCTACGTAACTCGCAACCTGTGGCTATACTCATGTAACCCATGTAATAAATTCGGGGTTGGTCATAGACCGGTTATTGAAAAGAAACTGCAAACACAAAGTGTAAGCTGTGCTAAATAGTTTTCTTTATTATGTGATTAAATAAATGTGCGTCATGTTATTTCACTTTGACATGTCACCCTGGGTATTTGTTTTGGCAGGTGCCAGTCTGTGGTCTCAGTGGGTGTCCTTTGCTATATATATATATACATATATATACATATATATATATATATATATATATATATATATATATATATATATATATATTTCTGAGGCTTGTGGAATCATAGGCCGACATCTAGTGGAAGCTGCGGAGTATTACAGTTTGTTTTTCGAACTCGAAAATGGGCGTCGACACAGGGCGTGCCAGTAATACTATCCCTAGTGTGACGTCCACTGTACCCATGATCCCTCACGCGTCGAGGACCCTCAGATTGTTTTTTTCCGCCATGCTGGTCGGAAGCACTGAGCCGAGTTCCCTGACTTAGTCAGATTTTGCTAATATTGTTATATATTTCCCTGTTTTTTCCACCTATACGTCGAGTCTCCGAACATCGACACTCGATGCCGGATCGGAGAAAATTCAACCGTCAGACTACAGCGATGGATTTCGGCCTCGGAAGGCCTCTGGCCTCGGTCTGGGCCTCGGAAGTCCTCTGGACTCGGCCCTGCAAGTAGGGAGAGTGGGGGGTGGCACATATCCTACACTCTGATTAATATAGGTACATTACATATATATTATATTCCTACACTCCCAGCCCGCTGCCACAGGGTGCGTATGGAGGGTACCCCTTTTCAATTTTGCCCCAAGTGCAACAGCAAGTATCCTTGGGTTGACAGACACGCCACGTGTAACCTCTGCTTGCCGAGGGACCACCCCGAGGTGAATTGCAGAGCGTGCAGTCGGTTTAAACCGAAGACCCTTAAGGACCGTTTGACAAAGCGTTGGGCCCACCACGTCAGGCGACAAGAGGCCATGGCCGCGGAGGGTGCCTTCAGCGATGCCGTACTTTCGGACGGCGAGGGCATTGTGGCGTCGATGGACAGCCAAGTGCAAGTCCCCGAACTCGGAAGGTTGTCCGGCAGGGCAGCTATGGGGAAGACCCCCGGCGACACGAGCGCTACCCACACCACTTCCAGCAAACAAAGGTCCAACCGAGACTCAACACGCACGTCGAGTTCTCGGAAAGAGGCACGTAGAGAACGGTCCACCGATTCAGTGTCCTCTGGGCGTTCGAGATCGCCTCATGACAACAGGCAACCCTCCACTGTTGCTAAGAGTGCCTGGCTCCCCTTAGTGACCGAGGTTCGGTCGTCGGAGTACGACGCCGACCTCTACCCACAGGCCGCACTCCAGGAGTTGGCGTCTGCAGGCAGCGCGAAGGCTGCTACCGAATCCCTTACACTCTCCAGAGACAGGGACTCTACCCCCGAATTTCGGCGGCAGGCATCGAAAAGCTCTGATAGGGCCCAAAAATCGGGGAAACACTCTTCCACCCACGGGGATGGGGGAAAACAACGAAGTAAGCTGTCCCATCCTACTTCCACTCCTAAACTACATTCTACTCCACCTAAACAGACGGACAAGTCTCAGTCTCTTGTCCCTAAGGCCCCTGTTCAAACCAGTAGGTCTAGTCAGGATAAAACAGGGAAAGCACTTCAGGAAAGAGTTATTCCAAGTTCAAGAGAATGGTCCAGTGATGACATAGACAGAGTAATGTCAAGGATGTCATCATTGGCAGATTTCTACACCAAAAACCCGGAACACTTTCTCTCTTATACCCCAGAAGGGTCAACTCCCTCAGGCTCTAAGGATCCAATACCCCCAAGTAAGAAGTCCCGGGGTGAAGCACCAACTCAGTCTTCAGACCCCTTCTATATACAGCCCTATTCTCAATATCAGGGAGATACATCCTTTGGTGAGGATCCAGACGTGGGCATGTTCGAAGAACAAACTGGGACAGGCTATTATGGGGATGATGAGGACCAAGAGGAGGAGGAGGACGACCCAGATACATACAGGATTCCCCGTTAGAGAAAGAGCCTGCGGTTACCGACTCCCCTGTCGACAACCAGCCTCTCCTGAATGAGGTCCTTTCCAGAGCGGCACAGCACTTCCACATTGACACCCAAGGTGCTCAGGAAGAGAGGGACTTTGCAGAGGAACTGGTGGGAGAAAGGAGACCTGTTGCTCAGGCCATCCCTATCCTTAAGTCAATACAAAGGAGGATAGACCCTTCCCTTGTTAACCCCAATCTCACTAGCGCAGTAAACCCCAGAATTGAAAAGCTTCAGGGCAGCCCAATCTGACCCACTGTACATAAGGGGACATCTCAAACCGGACTCCCTGGTTGTTACAAACACCCGTAAGAGGGGCGGGAACACCCTTGTCATCGTCCGAAGCTCCCCCTGACAAGGAGAGCAAGAAGATTTATGGGTTGGGCAGGAAAGTAGCCTCCACTTCCGCCTACCAGGCAAGGATTGCCAACTCCACCACCCTGCTGGCTAGTTACAACTGCCACCAGTGGGAAGAAGTCGCGGCTCTCATAGACTCTGCCCCAGAACCCTTAAAAAGCCAATTGGCATGAGTTTCAGCAGAAGGGAGAGCCGTGTCAGGTTGCATTTTAAAATCAACCTTTGTTGCCACGGATAACGCCGGCAGATTAATTGCTGAGAGCACGGTCATCAAGAGGCATGCTTGGCTACGGCAGTCTGGTTCCAAGGCCGAGACCCAAGCATCATTGATAGATAAGCCGGTGGAGCCGGATCTATTGTTTGGAAAGGCGGTCGAGGACGCGCTGAAGAATGCCAAGGACGAGTACAAGACACTCAAGTCCCTAGGGCAACTAACCAACAAACCCACTAACCAGAGAGGGAATGGCAATTTTCGTCGGCCTCGTGGACAAAACTCCCAAAGAGGCTCAAACTATTCCCAAGGCCAGGGTACTCCATGGAACACTAACCAGCAGTCTACCCAGAGTTATGGCAGGGGTAACAAAAGAGGTTGTGGTAGGGGTAGAGGCAGTCCCAATAAAGGAGGGGGCACGCCTCCACCAAAACAGTGACGCTCCGTTCAGGGTCCCTTCTCACGCATCCCCAGTAGGGGGACGCATTTCCATCTTCACCCAAGCTTGGGAAGGGATCACATCAGACAGATGGGTGCTGTCCACAGTGTCCGCAGGATACTGCATAGAACTCCTAGAACGTCCCCGAAACCACCCTCCACGATAAAGAATACACTCTTTAGACCACCAGAAGATCCTACTCGAAGAGATCGAAAATCTTCTCGCAAAGGACGCGATAGAACTCGTCCCGGGACGCCAGGTAAACAACGGTATTTATTCAACTTACTTCCTTGTGCCAAAAAAAGATTTGACAATGCGCCCAGTATTGGACTTACGGCCTGCAAACAAGTATGTCAAGTCCCAAATATTTTGCATGACTACTCTCCAAGAGGTAATTCCCCTCCTAAAAAGGGAGATTACATGGCAACATTGGATATGAAAGATGCCTATTTTCATATTTCCATGTTCCCAGCGCACAGAAAATATCTGCGCTTCAAGGTGGACAGTCAGCACTACCAGTTCAAGGTACTGCCCTTCGGGATAGCGTTGGCTCCAAGGGTATTCACCAAGGTACTGGCGGTGGCAGCGGCACACCTACGCAGGGAGGCAATCCCATGTACCCTTATCTGGACGACTGGTTCATCACGGGGGAGACCCCAGTAATTTGCAGGACAAACATTCAAAGAACTATCGACCTCCTCTTCGAATTGGGCTTCTCCATAAACGAGAAAAAATCAAGTCTGGTGCCCAGCACCTCCAAGCAGTTCCTAGGAGCTGTTCTAAATACTCAAGAGGGGTTGGCTCTTCCTTCAGAGGAAAGAATTCGGAATATAATACTGCGAATTCCGCAATATCAAACCTGTCGCCAGATAACAGTACGCAAAGCAATGTGTTTGCTGGGCATGATGGCGTCATGTATTTACCTGGTCCCCCACGCGCGCCTGCGCATGAGTCCCATGCAAGAATGGTTGGCGAAACTGTGGTCTCAGGCAAGTGGTCAGTGGGACGATCTAGTGGTCGTTTCGCCAACAATTGTACAAAGCCTCCACTGGTGGACAAGAGACAATCTATCCAAGGGGAAACCCTTTTACGATCCAGAGATACAGGCGGTAGTCACGACGGACGCATGCCTGACAGGATGGGGAGCTCACCATCTCCACTACACAGCTCAGGGTCTCTGGTCTCACACAGTGGCCAAGAATCACATCAACCTGCTAGAGCTTCTGGCAGTTTTCAGAGCACTTCAAGCGTTCAAGCCCCACCTACTTAACCTGTTGGTGCAGATCCGGATGGACAGCACGACAGCCATGTTTTACCTGAACAAGCAAGGAGGGACTCGTTCACAATTGTACAAAGCCTCCACTGGTGGACAAGAGACAATCTATCCAAGGGGAAACCCTTTTACGATCCAGAGATACAGGCGGTAGTCACGACGGACGCATGCCTGACAGGATGAGGAGCTCACCATCTCCACTACACAGCTCATGGTCTCTGGTCTCACACAGTGGCCAAGAATCACATCAACCTGCTAGAGCTTCTGGCAGTTTTCAGAGCACTTCAAGCGTTCAAGCCCCACCTACTTAACCTGTTGGTGCAGATCCGGATGGACAGCACGACAGCCATGTTTTACCTGAACAAGCAAGGAGGGACTCGTTCGCCAAATCTGTCCAGACTTGCCCAGAAAATTTGGATATGGGCACTGAGACGGAACATCTTTCTGTCATCTCAACATGTTCCAGGGGATTTCAATTCTCTAGCAGATGCTTTGAGCAGAGATCCCCTTCTGGAGGAACACGAATGGTGTCTACACAGAGAAATCGTAGAAGATCTCTTCTCTCAGTGGGGTTTCCCCACTATAGACCTATTCGCCACAAGCGAAAACAGACAGTGCCCAGGATTCGCATCCAGGTTTCCCCAACCAGACTCCCTGGGGAATGCCCTGTGGATGAACTGGTCAGGGATGTTTGCGTATGCTTTTCCACCAACTCCTCATCAGGAAGGTGGTGAACAAGATGAACCGAGTCGATGACGCTCGTCCTAGTTGCTCCCATGTGGGCTAGGCAACCGTGGTTTCCACACCTACGCAGACTTTCAGTGTGCGATCCCACCAAACTCCCGGGCTGGTACAATCTTTTGTCCCAGCACCAAGGTCAGAAGGTGCATCCTCTACCCAACTCCATGAACCTAGCAGCATGGCTCCTGAGGTCATAGAGTTTGGAATCTAAATTTACCACAGAGGTGTATGGACATCCTAAAAGAGTCTAGGAAACCGAACACGAGGCATTGCTACTTCGACAAATGGAAGAGATTCGTTATCTGGTGCCAGAATAAACAAATGAACCCAGTTGATTGCACTCCTTCCACAATCGTGACATACATGTTCCACCTGCTGGACGCATGGTTGGTTTTCAACTCACTAAAGGTACACCTGGCAGCACTGTCAGCGTACACCACCTCACATAGCAAAGTGTCATGGTGGAAGGTACCCATGGTTAAAGCCTTCATGGAGGGAGTAAAGAGACTTCATCCTCCTATAACTAACCCACCACCAGGATGGGACCTGAACGTGGTGCTATCTAAACTCATGGGCCCCCCTTTCCAGCCCAGGCTTAAGACAAGTCTCAAACACCTGACCTATAAGACTGCCTTCTTAGTAGCCATTACATCCATAAGAAGGGTCAGTGAAATTCAGGCTCTGTCAGTGCAGGATCCTTTCTTTACTATTCATAAGGATAAGCTGGTTTTACGGACACACCCTAGGTTCTCACCTAAGTTTATTTCTAAATTCCATGTAAACCAGTCCATCGAGCTTCCGGCTTTCTTCCAAAACCCACAAAGCTCGGCTGAGGTTAAACTACACACCCTAGATGTGCGTAGGGCGGTCCTTTACTACGTAAACAAGACCAGACCGCTTAGGAAAACAGATCAACTGTTTGTCTCCGTAGCCACAGGCAAAGAGGGAGATCACGTCTCTAAGGGTGGCATCTCCAAGTGGATTGTCAACTCTATCTAGTTGTGTTACTCTCTTTCTGACAAAACTTTGCCTTTTACGCCCAGAGCCCACTCGACAAGAGGCATTGGGGCCACTCTGGCTTTCATTGCGAATGTTCCCCTTGACACCATTTGCAAAGCAGCTACTTGGAGCTCTATTCACACTTTTACTCAGCACTACTGCATTGACACCCATTCAAAGACAGATACTCAAGTGGGACAAGCGATTCTAAGACATTTATTTGCTCATGACCCTTCTCAAATCCCACCTCCTTCTAACACTGCTCGCTAATCTATGCACAGCATGTGATCTAAGCAGATTCCACAAGCCTCAGAAGGGATACATTACTCACCGTAATCGTATTTCTGATGCTTGTATCTGCTTAGATTCACATGCGACCCACCCTTCCTCCCCTCTGAGAGAAGGCGCATGGATGCTTGTAGTTTTATCTTATCTATCTTCTATCTGTTTGGATCATCTGTACTCACGGTACTCCTCATGCTACCTCATGTCAGATAAAATACGATCTGAGGGTCTTAGACGCGTGAGGGATCATGGGTACAGTGGACGTCACACTAGGAATAGTATTACTGGCACGCCCTGTGTCGACGCCCATTTTCGAGTTTCGAAAAACAAACTGTAATATTCCGCAGCTTCCACTAGATGTCGGCCTATGCACAGCATGTGAATCTAAGCAGATACAAGCATCAGAAATACGATTACAGTGAGTAATGTAGCATATATATATATATATATATATTTTTTTTTTCTGAGGCTTGTGGAATCTGCTTAGATCACATGCTGTGCATAGGCCGACATCTAGTGGAAGCTGCAGAGTATTACAGTTTGTTTTTCGAAACTCTTAAAGGTGCGTCGACAGGGCATACCAGTAATACTATCCCTAGTGTGACGTCCACTGTACCCATATTCCCTCACGCGTCGAGGTCCCTCAGTTTTTTTCCACCATTCTAGACGGACGCGTAGCGGAGTTCCTCTTTCGGTGTAAAGCCATTGACTTATTTCAATTATTGATAGTTCATTCTTTCTATCCTTTACCTCCCCGACCGTCGAAAAATCACGCCGGTGAAGACAAAGAGACTGCCTGTCGAAAAACACCGCGACGGACCGTTCGGCCTTGGAAGGCATCCCCGGGCCTCGGCCCAGACAGTAGGGAGATAGCGGGGAGGTCATTTTAGGATGTATATGTCCCTTTTCCTACACTATTTTCACCCAGCTGCCATAGTTTGTAGTTATGGACAAGATCCCATTTAAATTTTGCCCCAAGTGCAATCGTAAATTTCCCAAGGTCGATGAGCATTTAGTCTGTAACTTGTGTCTCCCTAGAGACCACATTGAGGCGTCTTGTCGAGCATGTAGGCTCTTCTAGTCCAAGACTTTAAAGAACCGCTCCACAAAACTCCGGGCCCACTACGCCATCAACTCGAGGCCATGGAGGTATAAGGGGTTTTCAATGATGGCAGCAACGCTAGGTAGCGTCAGCTATCCAAGCGCAGGCCCCTGACCCCCGAGGACAGACTGGCGGCACTGTTGTGGGCACTACACCCGGCGGCAGAAGCACAACAAAGACATCCACCACTAAACGCATAACCACAGGTCGAGACTCGATACATGGGTCGAGCGAACGACAACATTTGACACCCAGGGAATGGTCTGTTGAGTTCCTGTCCTATGGGCACTCTCGTTCGAGATCGACGCACGGCTGGGCCCACCGGTCGAAAGGCGGCAGGGGTGTCGCCTGTAAAACTCCCTCCGAGGGCCGATCGTCCGCAGATGAGGCCTCGGCCATACCCACATCCAAAAATCGACGCTCGGCCTCAGATCATGTAATAGGCCCCGAGAAGTCAGATAAACACGGCTCTGGGATTCAGGGGGGGAGGAACACAGAAATAAATCCTCTAAAACCCCTCATAGGGATAAAAGCCCTCTTAGGGAGAAAGAAAAACCTCAGAAGGAAAAACCGAGAGATTCTAGGCCCATGGATAAACCTATAGAGGCTAGTACTAAAAGATCTAAGGTAATACCTCCCACAGAGGAGGACTTGGAACTTCCTTCACAACCTTTGGTAATCCCAAATTCAAAAGAATGGTCTTCACAAGATAGACAGGGTGATGAGGAGAATGACCTTTATGGCCAATTTCTTCGAAAGAGACCCTGCATACTTCCAGAGTTTCCACTCCACACCCCCCACCTCAGCTCCCTCTGGGTCACAGGTCTCTGCTCTACCTAATCAACCCACTTCTAAAAGGCCTTGTACAGATATTCCACTGCAAAGCACAGTCATAGAACTCTAGGACCCAGAATCAGAGTACGAAGATCTTTCTATTGTAGAGGCAGCTGACACTCAGTACGATGATGAGGAGACAGCAGACCCTTATTATGGGGATGATGAGAACCAAGAGGCTGACCCAGAGGCCAATATGTACCCTATAGACTTTACTATTGATCAAGACCCTCAAATTGTTGATTCTCCTATTGATAACCAGCCCCTTCTTAATGAGGTGCTAGCCAAGGCGGCTGAGCACTTTCAAATTGACACCCAGGAGGTAACGGAGGATAAGGACTTTGTGGAACAGATCCTTGGGGACAAGAAAACAGTGGCGCAGTTTATTCCTCTACTGAAGTCAATGCAGAACAGAATACTACTGTCACTAGAAGCCCCTAACCTTACACAGGCTGCAAACCCACATGTAGATAAGCTATTTAAACCTGCACCTTCAGACCCATTATATATTAGAGGGATGCTGAAGCCAGACTCGTTAGTTGTAACTACAACTGGGAAAAGAGCGGGCACCCCTCTTGCTTCCTCTGAGGCCCCACCAGACAAGGAAAGCAAAATGTTTTACACCATGGGTAGAAAGGTCGCCTCCTCTACAGCTTACAGAATTGCGAACAATGCAACACTTGGCCAGTTCCAACTGCCACAAATGGGAGGAAGTGTCAGCTTATTTTTGTGTGCCCCAGAACCACTGAAATCCAAGCTAGCACAAGTGGCTGCAGAAGGGAGGGCTATGTCTAGCTGTTAACTTAAGACCAACCTTGACGCGGCGGACAATGCCGGAAGAATCATTGCTCAGGGTACTGTTATTAAGCGGCATGCGTGGCTGCGCCAGTCAGGTTTCAGACCAGAAACGCAGGCCACCCTAATAAAAATGCCTATTGTACCCAATGTGCTCTTCGGTAAGGCTGTCAAAGGCACCCTTAAAACGGCCAAGGACGAGTATGACACACTTAAATCGTTGGGCCAACTCACCAACAAGCCTCCCGGCCGAGGGGTAATGGCAATTTTCAAAGTTTTTGCCACCAAAGTTCTCAATGGGGATCCAGGTACAGTCAAAACCAGGGCTCCTACTGGGGAAATAATCAAGGTCACTCCTCCCAGGGCTATCCTAGAGGACAGCGCAGAGGTCGGGGGAGGGGCCGTTGGGTAGAATTCTCAAGAATGTCTAATTTCCCTTACCTATTGAGTCCCTCAGCAGCTTTGCTGGATTTCTAGGATTTATTTTTTTCACCTGGTAAGTGTGTGAGCCTTTTTTTCCCACTCTTACATGTGTTTTTCTGTGTGTGGTTTACATTTTGTGTGATCTTGGGCTATGGAGCCTCATCTACTCCATAGACATCAATTTCTTATGTGTGTTACACATCACCCGCAATGCAGTGACACAGGGTTGTCTTTCAGACTTACCACTGACTCCAGTTTCTGGGACTGACTACCGTCTCCCAGAAACATGTAAAGTTGCCATTAACTTTACTTAGTCTCTTTAAACCACAGACCCAGTGCACCCCATCTTACATGGAGTATTGGAACGGGTTAATTCTAACCCCTTTTTGTCTGTTCCTCTTGGAGCACTGTTTTGCTCCCTTTCCATTAAGACTTGGCTGGTGGCAGTGGTAACTACCCTATTGTTCCTACCGCGGTTATCTTAAATAACCCTGGTATAGTTTAGGCTATCTTGGTAGCCTCAAACTTAAACCCGCTTGACCATGTTGATTTTAATATTGTTCCGGCTGGGTTTAGTCGCCATTTCTTTTTGGTAAAGTCTTTCTCGTGTTCGTCTCTACGTGCCAAACCAGGTTTGGTTCCTTTGTTCACCGTCTTTTCGCGGGCTTCTGCACAGAAGCCCTCCTTTAGGCGCCTGAAAGTCTGGGTAGGCAGGATGTGAGGGAGGGGTCTTCGGATCCCTGCCATGGGTTCCCTTGGTAACCCAAGTCGCACTCCTGTTTGATTGGCTAGGTGACTGTCCGGCCAGGACAGCCACCCTGCTGTGTGATTGACAGCCAGACTGTGTGAATGGGGGAAAACTGCATAAAAAGCAGGTCTCTGTGTCTGGAAGAGCAGAGTCACCACTGGAACGAAAGAACCAACGAGGAGCTGATGGAAGAGGACCCCTACCATGACTGAACCGCCCGGTGAAGCCCTGCTGCAGGTCCGAATCTTCGAACTCCTATGACAGAGAAGATCCTCCAGGAATCTTCTTCCCCTGAGCTGGTGGTGTTAGGGAGAATTATCAGTCTATGGCTAATTTCCCTTACCTAGTGAGTCCCCCAGCAGCTTTGCTGGATTTCTGGAGTTACATTTTTTCCACTTGGTAAGAGTGTGAGCTTTTCCCCCACTCTTACCTGTGTTTTGCCATGTGTATTTCATCTGTTTTTGTGATGGTGGACTCTGGAGTACACCACTTCAGTAGCCCCACTCTTTTGTGTGTTACACAGCACCTTCAGTGCAGTGACACAGGGTTGTCTTTTAGATGTCCCACTGACTCCATTTCTGGGGCTGACTACTGTCTGCCAGAAAAGGGTAAAGTTGCCATTAACTTTACATAGTCATTTAACCACAGATCCAGTACACTCCATTTTATATGGAGTATTGGAAAGGGTTAATTCTTAGCCCTTTTTATCTGTACCTCCTGGAGCATTGTTTCGCTTCCTTAACATTAAGACTTGGCTGGTGGCAGTGGCATCTACCCTAATTTTACTACTGCGATTATATTACATAACGTGGTATTGTTTTAGGCTTTGTTAGTAGCCTCGAACTTTAAACCCGCTAGCCCAAATACTTTTTATTTGAGCTCCGGTTGGGTTTAATCGCCATTTCTTTTTGTTAACATCCTTCTTGGGTCTTTCTTTGCGCGGCAAACCAGGTTTGCCTCCTTTGGTCTCCGACCTTTGGCGGGCTTCTGACCAGAAGCCCTCCTTTGGCGTCTGGATGTCTAGGTTGGCTGAATGTGAGGGAGGGGTGTAGTCACCCCCTGCACACGGTCGCCTTGGAGACCCAAGTCGCACTTTGTGTTGATTGGCTGGGGTGGTTGTCCGGGCTGGACAAACCCCCCTGCTGAGTGATTTACAGCCAGGCTGTGTGAATGGGGGATTTTGGCATAAAAGGCAGGACTCTTGGGCTAGAAGTCAGAGTCGCCACTGGAACTGCAAGGAACCGAAGAGAAGCGGAGAAGAGGACAGCTGCTGCAACCCCGAGTCCTGGTGAAGCCCTGCTGCAGTCCTGAGCTACCATCCCCTCGACGACAAGAGAAGATCCAGTCCGGAGTCCTCTTCCCTTGAGCCTGGTGGGATCAACCAGCTCGTCTTTTCTTCAGTCAGAGAATCCTCACCTGGGTCGAAATCAGTACTGTGCTGTTGTGGTCCGGATAGCCATCAGAAGAGGCCTCTCCTGATTTAAAGGAGCGCACCTTTTATTCAGCGTTGTTTCGCTGCTGCCGGCCTCATCCCTGGGTAGTGCAGATCGCTCCAGATGTCCTCCTTGTCCCCACGACTGAGTCTGCAGGAACTACCAGGAACAACTGCCGTGGCACCAGCTTTTCTCCAACTGAATAAGATACTGTGCACACTTGGTCATTCTCTCCATCTGACGAGCCGGAATCTGGGTGAATCCTTTTCCTCCATGAAGATTTGTTGTTTTTTCCCTCCTTCTTATAACTTTTCCTTCCATTTGACAATTTTACGAACTCTTGGCATCTTGAATCTCGAACTGTTCAACGTGTGATCTTCAGCAACTGAGCATCTGCTCCATTGACACTGGCGCAGGCCTATTGACTTTAATCTGTATTTTTGAACAAGTCCTCGAGTCTCCTTGCCTTGAAAAAGTATTGCCTTTAATTTTTATTCACTTTTCCCTTGTTTGAAATTCTTAAGTAGAAAGTGTGTTTTAACTTCGTGAGCATTTCTATCCATGGTTACGCGTTATCGCAACACCGGTCTGTCAAATCCTAATGTACTTACCTTGAATTTTCTGGCACAAGTGGAATTGGTTGTGTGTAGTGTATTTTACATGTGGTTTCGAATTTATAGAAGTGAAGTGTTTTTATAACAGATGGTTTAAAAATAAATGTACTTATATTTTTTTACCTGAAACCTTGAGTCAGTGTTTGCTTGAGTCACAGTAATTGTGGTCCTTTGTGTAATCTCTGCTACTGCTCATATAGTCTTGAGATAAGCCTGGCTGCTCCGCTACTGCTACCACTTTAACATAGTAGTACAGGCTTGTACCAAAGGTGAACTTGTATTACCACTTGTAGTCTTAATTGTGTGTAGTGGTCCCCAAGGGCACTGCACAAGATTCTGCCTAACAGGTGGGACCAACCAGTTCGCCCTAACTGCAAGCCGGGACTCCCTCCTCTGGTTGAATTCGCTGTACCGAGCTACAGTGGGCCGGATAGCCAGGAAGGTCGGACCCTGCTTGGGTTTTAAGGAGCACACCTTTTATTTGTTGTTTTGCTCTGCTGCTGGTTTCTTCCCTGGGTAGCGCAGGACCCTCCAGCTTCCTACTTCGTGTCAGTCCGACAGTCGTTTCAGGAACCGTGAGCCTGCAGGAGCTACCAGGAACGTCCGCCGCAGCTACAGCTTCTTCTCCAATTAAAGGTACCGTGCAAATCCAGTTGTGTGTTTCGTACAGCCGCAGTGAAAGTGTGTGAAATCTTTCTCCAATCCGAGGGCTTGTCCTTCTCTACTCTTTAAACTAACTTTTCGAGGGGATTGTGTCCTCCGATGTATTCCACATCTACGACAGGTAATCACCACAGCTGTGCTGCCTTGGAAATATTTTTGGCGTCTGCGTCAATGACGTCGATATGCTGTCCTCGAGGGCCTCCGTCGAGCCAACGTTACCGGATGTTATAAGTAGGACACACGACGCCCGTAGCCTCAGTTCAGTTTTTTTCGCGAACGTGTTCGCTTCGGAATCTCAGCGCGCCTTGGTTCTTCTCCTGATTAAATCGGTTCTTCGTTCTTGGTTTTTGTGAAAAATCATGTCTTCTTCTTCTACCCTGCGGTCGGGCTTCAAGAAGTGTCGGGACTGCGGTTCCAAGATGTCGCTTATGGACCCATACGACGTCTGCCTCTGGTGCCTCAGCGAGGACCACGCCACCGATGACTGTGACGATTGCCAGTCTTTGACGTCGAAGGACTTGCAGGAGGGGAAGAAGAAGCTATCTGTTTGTAGGGATTCCAAACCCTGAAAGTCGAAATCCGCTGGGCTTTCGACCGACGATTCGAGGGGGCGACTCTCTGCATCGGCATAAGTCCAGGGGGTCTCGGTCCCAGAGTGGTTCCCGCCATTCCCCTGCCTTTTCTAGGCACTTGTGGAAGCGCCTTCAACAGTCGCCTTCCCTGTCCTCGTCCGAGGACTCTGCCAGACAGCGGGTAGCTTGTCCCAACAAGCATTCCTCTCCTGCGGAATGGGACGCATTTTGTAAGGAGATGGTGATTTTCGAATCGCAGGGCTCCATTCCGTCCGCGCCTTCGAGAGAAGCTGGCAAGGAATGCGCTAGGGCCACCGCTTGCACGCCTTCGGATTCGGGGGGTGGGGGAGGTCGTTGCTATCATCAGGAGCCATGAAGGTCCCAATCGGACAAGGTATATCGCTCTAGCCATGCCCGCTCCAGGTCCAGGTCCTCGACGCCCTCGAGACCGTCGGAGCCTGTGAGGTCTTCTAAGAAGACGCCGACGGCACCATGTCCATCAAGGGACTCTCTCGAGGCTCCGCCTCCGAGGAAGTCATCAGCACCGAAGCCGTCGAAGGACACGCTCGGGGCTCCGGCCTCGAAGCCTTTGTCGAAGCCGTCCGCGCTGATGCCGATTCCGTCGACGCCTTTTGAGGAGGTTTTATCGGAGGTACCCCGGAAACCGGTGGATACACAGAGGAAGGCCCTGAGTAAGTCAGTGAGGCCTGTATTTGAGCCTTTTTCTGTGCCCTCATCCAGGGATTTGTTCCAGCCTGTGGATTATATCTCTGAGGTGGGTGAAGGGTAGATGTGGAAGGTTTGGTTCCTCAGGAATTCCTGATAAACTGTTGTCTTGTCATAGCCAGTTGGAAGACCTGCGTCAATCTATGCATGACCCCAGTGGTCTGGACACCTCCCGGAGGTTGAATTTGGCAGGCCTGAGCCTGGTACTCACGCCGAATCTTCATACAGGTATCTCATGTCGAGGGTGACAGAGTATTTGGGGTGGTCTGCTCCACCTGTGGATTTTCTGCAGGATGACCTGACAGATATCTTGGACCAAGGTCCACCCACTGACCTGGTGCTGCCATTTCATATGGCCTTACAAAGAAGGCTGGCGTCGGCTTGGACTGATCATGAGAGTCTCCTGTCAGTGAAAACGCTGTTTCCGAAAAAAATACTGTCCAGCCATTGATGACCCTGGCTACTTGTCTTTGCACCCCACTCCGGAAAGTTTGGTGGTGCAGGCGGCTACGGCCCCACCGAAGCAGGCGTCGTACCCTACCATCCCTCCTGATAGGGACGACAAACGCTTCGAAGGTTGGGCGAAGAAAGTGTTTTCATCTGGGGGTATGGCTTTAAAGGCAGCCAACTCCGTTTGTGCCTTGGCAAGATTCACTCACACTCTGTGGAAATGTGTATCTTTGGCAGCTAAACATATTCCCGAAGGGGAGGAACGGGATGGTTTTCTTGCCCTCGTTCAGGATGGCAAGGATGCCATGTGTGAATCCGTTCAGTCGGGTCTGGACGTGGCAGACTGTGTCAGCCGGTCCATGGCGGCGAGCACCGTGATGCGCAGGTTTGCGTGGTTGCGGAAGTCGGGGTTTGCTCCTGATGTATAGTCCCGGCTTCACAACATGCCCTTTGATGGTGACCATCTTTTTGGCAGCAAGGCTGACGAGCCCTGAGAGGTGGCAGACCTCCAAAGCTGCAGCAAAGTCGTTGAGCGCTGCAGTTCGTCAACCTCTGCCTTTTCGTCCTAGGGGACAGCAATGGAGGGGAGGTTCCTTTCGATTCTACTCGACCTTTGGTAGATCGAGGGGAGCTGCCAGTCAAAGGGGCCAATGTAGAAGTACCAGAGGTGGAGATGAAGGTACTCGAGGTGCCAAAGCCATTCGGGCAGTTGTCTCTTTGCCCTCAGGCACTGCCGCAGCCGCTTCAGCTCAGTCATGAGGCCATGTCCCATGGTTCGCCGGTTGGGGGAAGGCTGGCGCAGCATCTTGTAGAATGGCGTGCCATTACTTCAGATGTGTGGTTCTGGAGATCATAGCCCACAGCTACGGTCTTCTTTTCCGGCACAGGCCTCACGACAATCCACCAGGGAAGCTCTCTTTGAAGAGTCCGGATCCGCTCCTTGCGCAGGAAATCAAATCCCTGCTGGAGAAAGGCGCCATAGAACTGGTGCCTGTAGCGGAGAGGAACAAGGGATGGCATTCCCCATATTATTTGATCCTGAAAAAAGACGGGGGATTGAGACCCATCATGGACTTGCGTGGTTTGAACAAGCTACTCAGGAAGGACAAGTTCAAGATGGTTACTCTTTTTCAAGTCCTCCAGGCCCTTCAACTTCAGGACTGGTTGGTGTCTCTCGACCTCAAGGATGATTACTTTCATGTGCCGATTCATCCCAAGCACAAGAAGTACCTGAGGTTCACGGGTGGCGACTCGCATTTTCAGTTTCGGGTCCTGCTCTTCGTATTGACCTCCGCCCCGAGGGTCTTCACCAAGCTCATGGTGGTGGTGGCAGCGTATCTCAGGAAAGGGGGGATTCACGTCTACCCCTACCTGGACGATTGGTTGATCAGGACGCGCTCTCCCGAGCAAGTCCTGGTTCATCTGTCAGTCACCTGCCACTCCCTTCACAAGCTGGGCTTCTCCCTCAACTTAAAGAAGTCCCACTTGACACCTACACAGCGGCTCCAGTACATCGGAGCAGTGCTCGACACATCTCTGGGGCAGTGTTCACCTCCCCAGATGAGGGCTCATCACATTCTGCAGATGGTGGACAAGTTTCAATGTGCCCAGAGTCTCCCAGCGTTCGACTTCTTGAGGTTGCTCGGCCTCATGGCATCCTGCATTCTTCTGGTGCCAGAGGCCAGGCTGTGGATGAGATCTCTGCAGTGGGCTCTCAAGATGCAGTGGTCGCAAACCTCTGGCAGGATGTCGGATCCCGTTCAGGTGCCGTCCTTGTTCGCCCAGGATCTTCTGTGGTGGGCCGTCGAAGGCAATCTGATGAAGGGTGCTCCATTTTGGCTACCCTGGCCAGAGGTGACTGTCGTGACGATGCATCCCTCACGGGATAGGGAGCTCATGCCAACGAGTTGACAGCAGTCGGTGGTCTCTGTCGGAGTCCAGATCCATATCAGTCTGTTGGAGCTGAGGGCCGTCGGGCTAGACCTGAAGGCTTTTCTACCGTCTGTGCGGGGAAGAATGTTCTGATTCTGACAGAAAATACAGTGGCCATGCAGTACCTCAACCAAAAGGGGGGGCAGGGTCTCTCCCTCTGTGCAGAGAGGTGATGTAGCTCTGGTTCTGGGCCATCTCGGCAGTTCATCTGGCCAGAGACGAAAACGAGGCGGCGGACGCTCTGAGCAGGCAGAGCACGGTCTCTCACGAGTGGGAGCTGGCTCAGGAGGTTCTCCTGGAGATCTTCGCCCTTTGGGGGACCCCACAAGTGGATCTTTTCGCCACCAGTGTCAACCGGAAGTGCAAAAGATTCTGCTCGCAGGAATTTCCTCTAAGAGGAGCCTTGGGGGACCCGTTCGTAGTGGGGTGGTCCTTCCCACTGCTGTACGCGTTTCCTCCAGTCCCCGTCATTCTGCAAGTGCTGCGGAGGTTACGGGGGTTTGGGTCCCGAATGATCCTCATTGCTCTGGCATGGGCCAGGAGAGCGTGGTACCCAGACCTTCTTGATATGTCCATCTGCCCTCCACGCCGTCTTACCTACCGAGACGATCTGCTTGGTTTCTGAAAGGTTGAGGTATAAGGATTGGGACCTCCCTGAAGACGTGATGGAGGTGTTGCTCTCGGCCAAGCGGCCGGCAACTAAGTCTCTGTACCGTTGCCGTTGGAGAAAGTTCTGCGACTGGTGCAGAGTTCAGAGTGTGGATCCTTTTGAATGTGACATTCCCATGGTTCTGTCTTTTTTGCTTTCTTTGGCCCACAGGGGCTTGCAAGTGGGGACCATTAAAGGTTACCTGGCGGCGCTGTCCATATTTAAGCGCTCGTCTGAGGAGTGTTCTTATTTTAAGATTCCTTTGATTTCTCAGTTTCTGACAGGGCTAACTAATGTGTTCCCACCGTCACCTTTCCAGGTGCCCGGTTGGGATTTGAACTTAGTTCTGAAATTCCTAATGGGAGCTCAGTTTGAGCTCTTACATTCTTGTCCTTTGAGACTGTTGACCTTTAAAACTGTATTTTTGGTTGCGGTTACTTCCGCTTGCAGAGTGAGTGAGTTGCAGGCACTATCCGCCAAGCCACCTTTCACGGTGTTCCATAAGGACAGGGTTGTCCTTAGGGTTCGTCCTTCTTTTCTTCCGAAGGTTGTGTTAGACTTTCATTTGAGCCAGAAGGTCATTCTTCCGGTGTTCTATCATCCTCCGCATCCTGGTAAGGATCACCACTTAGCATGTTTGAGTGACAGCTAGGCTGTTGAATGGGGGTTTTTCTGCATAAAAGCAGGGCTTTTGGGACTGGAACTTCAGAAGTCGCCACAGGACCTAGAATCCGAAGAGGGAAGAAGTTGAGCCATCTGCAACGACGACACCACCGGTGGAGCCCTGCTGCAACGACCTCACCACTTTCCCAACGACAAGAGGAGATCTTCTGCTGGAAGAGTCTTCTCCCTCTGAGCTGGTGGGATCAACCAGTTCGCCACTTCGCCTTCCAAAGACGTCTCTTGGTCGACTTGCCCCTGCCAAGCACCCCGGCGACCTGATAGCCAAGCTTCACCACTTTGACCGCAAATAAAAGGAACGCACCTTTTACCGACGAACTCCGCGGCTGGTATCTTCCCTGGGCAGTGCAACGACTACAAGTTTACTCCTCGACAAGGTCTTCTCTTCCCCTGGTTGGAACCACGACTTGCATCCACTGCCAGGAACAACTGCCGCCACTGGAGCTTCCTCTCTCTTTCGGGTACTGTGTTCCACCTGGCCTCCCTTTCTTCGGATTGCTAAAGGGTGACCCTTGGCTTTCCAACTGGGTTGGCTCCAGACCTTCTAACTTTGCTTCTCGAATCACCCCATCCTCTTTTGAACACTCTGCAAAGACTTTTAGTGCATTTTAAACCGTGTGATCCTGGGCGCATTTCGCTTTGCTCCATTTACAGTGGGCCTGGCCTATGAACTTTGGCTCTACAGTGTATACTGCCTTCACTGACTTGCTTTGGACATAGAACAGTGTTGGGAACTGTTTTATTTTTATGCTGTGCCTTTTTCTCTCCCTTTAACCTAATTATTGGAGTGCCATCTAAGTTGCGCGCTCACCTCTGTTTTGACAAAAAGTGGTGTTTTAACTTAGACTTGTCTAGTAATTGCTAGGGGAGGTGTAAATACTTTTCTGGCTGTGTTTTGAACTTGCTTTGACTTATAGTGCTAGTGTATTTTCTAAAGTGTGTGTTAAATAAATAATTATATACTTTTGATACAAGGCTCTGGTCAGTGTTTGCTTGTTCCACTGTGTTTTTGGCCCTATTGTATATACTCTATATACTGCCTTACTCTTCTTGAGAGAAGTCTGACTGCTCAGCCACAGCTACCAGGTAAATCTGAGTGTTACAGACTGCTACCAATTGGGTTTACTGCTTACTCCTGCAGTCTTAATCTTTTTGCAGTGTTCCCTAAGGGAACTGCACAGGATTCTACCTAACACTAACTCTTATAACCACCTTTTCCTTCCCTCTTTTTAAACTTGTGAAGTGCCATTTTGGTTGGTTTTCACCTCAGTATTGCATATGCTAAAGTACTGCCTTGCCTAACTTGTTCACATTCTACTTGGGAAGTGTTGCTGGTGTGTTAAAGAGTCTAACCCCGAATAACTTGGCCTTTCCCTCCCTTTTGAGAAATTGTTAGAGTGCCATTTCTGCTTGATTTTCACTGTGCCGTTTTGCTCAGTTTTCACTCTTGCTAGAACTTGTCTACAATTTAAATAGGGAGTTGTGTATACTTTTCAAGACTGTTTTAACTTACTTTAAGAATAGTGATTTATGTGTGAACATCAGAGTGTGTAAAATAAATATATGTATTCTTTTTGATACAAAGCTTTGGTCCGTGTTTCCTTGTTCCATAGTATTGTAGTCCTATTGTGTAAACCCTGAATACTGCTCATCTCCCTCTTGAGATAAGTCTGACTGCTTAGCCACAGCTATCGACTAAATCTTTGTGGTACATACTGATACCAAAGGGGATTTATTGCATATACCTGTAGTCTTAATCTTCTGTAGTGCTCCCTAAGGGAACTGCACAGGATTCTGCCTAACAGCAGTACAATATAGTACAATTATGTTTACTCAAATGGTAACGGTCTGTTAGAACAGACAGAGCTATGAGCCCTTTACATGTTTTTTTCCATATGGATTAGTATAACTATACAGGTCCAAGATGGCCGCTAGCATTTCAGCTAGGTAGAGGATTGCCTCCAAAATAAGTCACATGGCTTTGATCACATGAGTTTCCAAAAAGAGTACAAATAGCAGAAGGCTTGCACCAAACAAATTTATTCACTTCGCCTGAGGAAGTCCGTGCATGGGGTGGAACGCGTGGCGCAGACAGATGAGTGTTTGACTTTTAAATGCCAATAAATCCATGATCAATATATTAATGGTGATGTTTTCAATATAATATAGCTATTTGCACTGAAATTGTTGGAGTGAGTGCTTTATAAGTTTGGTTTTGCTAAAAAAGCTGTGTTTTGATCAAGTCTACAGTGGCAATAAGAAAAAAAAATGTGTGTATATGTATATATATATATATATATATATATATATATATATATATATATATATATATATATATATATATACTGGAAACCCAGTCTAGGGTGTAGCTGCACTTCACCAAATGCCTAAAATGTAGACAAGGAAAATCCTATCCAAATCCCAGCCACAGTTGCTGTGCAAAATAATGCTTTATTAGGTCATAGTTGTGTTGTGGACAAAAAGGAAGGCAGCAGCAAAACACACAAAAATAATGCATTTCACCGTACACAGGCTTCATTTGGTTTAAAAGTAAAGGAAAGAGGACTGTGCATTTATGGATACCATTTGACTTCGTAAATCCATCGTCTCTGTTCTTGAGACAAAAACACTAACATACTGTTTAACAGGGTTCCTGATATTGGCAAGTTCCTCAGTTTTGAAAAGGGCAGACAAATGTCAACATTGTGAGCGCAATGGTATTAATCAATGTGTGGTACATATATTTCCATTATCACTTGTCTCAGCTTTTTTATGAATAAATATTGTGCAAAATAACTTTTAACCATAAAATTCTCAGCAACATTTTAGCATAATATTTAGCACTTAATGCCCTTATATACTATTGTCTTGTAATTTGCAAACTTTTACTTTGATAGCAAAACAGCAGATAAAGTGCAAAATGCTGATTTATCGATTCAAATATATATAGAATGCTTAAAACATATATATTGCACAGGAAATAGGCAGTATTTACCCCTTGCGGGCGCTGAAAATCACATGAATAAAGTGCAGTGCATTGTGCAAATTCAGGGTTGTACTGACCATTATATTGTACTATGATTTTATATCTATGTGTCGATGTTCAACAAGTCGGCTATTCAATAAATTTAGAATTTAAAATACATAATACCAGAATGGCCTCATTGGCCAATTAGGGTCAACCCAAGTGGGTGATTCCTAAATAAACAGCTGTGCAATGAACAAAATAGAGGTCATAATGACCAATTATAGGCAGTTAGATACCCTTGCGGGCACCAATGTTTTTGTATCTATAGCCGACATACTGGCAGTGAACCCTTGCGGGGGCCAGAGTCTACAGATTAGTACATACTTGGGAATTGACCTCAGTGGGTGATTTGAGAGTAAAGTGCAATAAATTTGTATTATTCTAAGCATATATCTTAAAGTGCATCGTGCTATGTAAACTATTCAAACCTTCGATATTAGATTTTAATTATGCATTTAAGTGAAATGTGTGATGTCTTCAATAAGTCTGTCTGAGAACAAGTCATCTATTAAAGTGCAATATTATTTTTCATTTATTTCATCATTTGGCTGATCGATGTGGACACGTCTCAATCCAGTATGTGTGATAAATCTGGCCATTCATTATACTAAGTCCTCTGATATTGTTAAGAGGGTAATTGTGCATGTGATGAATTCTAAATATTATAGATAAGTGCAAAATACAGTGCAAGAGCAAGAAAAATGACTTAAAATCACATCTAAAATTACTAGTAAGAATTGAAATCTAAACAGGAAATTCAAGAATCGAGATTGTAAAAGACGAATATTATACTAATAATCCTGAAACCACATAGATTGTCAAATACTGGACATTAGTCCTGAAATTAGTTCATGAGAAACTGCACAGGCTTTTGAAACTCTCTTCAGTCACATTAGTCTCCCACAAATACATAAAGTTCTTCATCCCAGTTATGACCTCCAGGAAACTTTGTATTGAAATCTACTATATATCTCGATTCTGTTTCTCTTCGTTTCTGAAGTCTGTCCCCTCCTCTCGGGTGTACTGGGACAGTGTCAATTACAAAGTATTTCAATGAGCTGATATTGCCCTGATGTAAATCTTCAAAATGTTTAGCAAGGGGATAGGACATGTCCCGATTTTTTTATTTCCCTGAAGTGTTGTAAAATACATAACCTTGCTTCTAATTTTGTGCTAACCACATACCATAGGTCACAAGCACATGTGATGACATAAATTGCATACTGAGTGGAACACTTAATATCCTTTTTGATTACTACTTCAGTTTTTGTCCTAGGATGAATGTATTTACGGATGTTAATTCCAAATCGGCATGCCTTATATTTGGCACATGTTGAAAACCCGGCTGCACATTTTGTCAGCCAGTTAGTTGTTGTTTGTTTATCTGTAGATAAAAACATATTGGGTGACAATCTTGTTTGTATCGAAGCAGGCTTTCCGTAGGTAACTGTGGCATTTATCGGTAGATGATGACTAATGTCCTTATCCCTTTTGAGCAAGTGCCAGTGTTTGTTTAAAATGTGCTTTTTCTTTTGCTCCCGAGTTATACGTTGTGACAAATCGAATGACATCATCTTCTTTCAATTTTATATGTCTCTCTTCTGTATTTCCTTTGGCATACATCATTTCCCTGGTTTCGTTGCTGCTTCGGTCATATGCTTTGTTTATAATATCCTTTCGATATCCTCTCGCGAAAATTCTTGTTGCTGATCTTTTGGCATTCATTTCCCAAAACTGTCTTCTCACTGCAGTTTCTTTTAATTCGCAAGAACTCCCTGTATTGTGTGCCTTGGCCTTCATTTTGCTTCGGGGTCCAGAGTCTGGCGATTCTTTTTCTGTCCGTCCCCAGGGGAGACCGATGCACTCCCGAGGTGATTTTACCTCAATTGGTGATAGAGCTCCCCTACTGAAGAGATGGGTAAACCAACCCAAGGGACAAAAAGAGCGGGTTCGCTGAGGGAGAGAGCGAGCCGAGGACGAAAGGGACAGGGAAGAAGGTTGTGTTTTCCCTGGCTGGCAGGCAGCACATGACAGGCCTCGTATGCTTGTTTTGCTGTGTTCTGTCCTTTCTGGGCAAAGAAGAGAGGCCAGCCAGCCACAGGTTACTGCTGTGGTGCCTGACTCCATCTGGGGGCTAGGCCGGCAAGCCCAGTGGTGGTAGCAAGTTCAGCCCTTCATTTCTTCCAGATGGGCACGCAATGACCATTATCCCTGGTGGTGAGCAGTGGGGTGGTTGCCTATATACCAACAGTAAGGTAAGCGGAACGGGGATAAGAGGAAAATAAACTCCCAAATGCTAAAAACAAAAAACATATCGTTATACCTGTGGGGATATCACACGATCGCGGCAGCGTGTTCTCGCGAGATCGCAAGTAACGTGATCTCGCGAGCCCACTCTCCGCGGGAAAACGTTTCCTGCTTCAGAGCTGGCAGCCCGCCAGATGAAGCGGTCGCACCACAGCGCTGCTCCTGATGAGGAGCCATAAAGTGAGAACTTCCAGCAGCCGTACATCACAGCTTCTAGGGTGCAACACCACAGCCACAGGAGGCTACCTGGGGGCCCTAGAAGCTTACAGAGTGCCATCCTAGTGCACCCATTTCCCTCAGTGATTCAACTGGGGAAGTCCTGAACTTAACTGAACTGTAAGTACGTGCTTGATGAGAACTTGGACATATACCAGTCCACACCAGTTGTTATTTAATAAAGTAGAGTAGACTCACTACAGCGTCCTGTCGTCCTTCAAGGCCACAACATAATTGGCGACGAGGATACTAAAAACCCCACGGCCCCACAATGCAAGGCGCCACACCGCCCCCTGCCTTTCTCCCGTCACCAGGGACACCAGCAATTCCATGGATGCAGTGGGAGCCCCTGTTCTCCACCTATCCGGAAGCGATAGGCGGCACGCGGTATGCCCCCGTGAGGAAGAAGGCGATGCTGTTAAATGTGTTGGGGGTTGAAGGACAGCGCATTTTTGCTGGGTTGAAGGAGATACCTGCGGCCGATGATGACGACGACGTCTACAAGGAAGCGACCCGTCGCATTGTGAAGAGGTTCACCAATAAGGAGAACGTTGTACTGCACAGGCTGAGGTTCTACACCCGCAAACAAGAAGGGAGCGAACCCGTGGACGACTACATCACCAGGATGAGGGAGCTGGCCTCTCTTTGCGCCTTTGGCGAAAACGCAGAACAGGTCATCTGCGACATGCTCGTCGTTCACACTAACTCTGGGAAAGTGCAGGACAAGTTCATACAAGAAAAGGAGGTCACCCTTGACAAGGCCATCCAAATTGCCAGGGCGGAGGAGGAAACCTCCAGCAGAAGCAAAGAGGCGGGAAGTCACCTGACCACGCCCGAACTTGCGGCGCTACAATGGAGAGGGCACAGAGACAAGCAGTCCCGCGACGGCCCCAGAGACAAAGGTCCCAGGCAAAAGGAGGCACCCAAATGCTATAGATGCGCCAGCACCAAGCACATGGCGAATGATCGCGACTGCCCCGCCAGGAATAAAGAGTGCTCTAAGTGCGGACGCATCGGCCACGTGGCTCCGGCATGCACGTGGCGGGAGAAGACGGTTTCCCGTGTAGATGGTGACTGCGTTTCTAGCGATGATGACGACCAGCAGGACAGACCCATGGTTGTCATGGTCAACGCCCCCTAGGCCAGGAGGGAAAAGCCCCACTGCACCATTAAGGTTGACGGAATGGAAACGCCGTCATGGCAGACTGGTGATCCGACCTCACAATCCTCCCCATCAACACGTATAAGGAGATGATGGGACAAGCACAAGTAGAGATCAGAACGACCAGGCAAAAGCCGACGGTGTTCGGTGGTGCAACTGTCTACCTTTTAGGCTACATCAAAGCCCGGATCGAATTCAAAGGGAGGTCCACCACCACCAAAGTGTATTTCTCACGCAAAGGCCCAGCTGTACTGGGATGGGACGATCAACACAAACTCAGCATGAAACTGGATCCCAGCACTCCGGAACAGGTTCTCATGGTCTCCTCAGGAGCAGCGCTGAACTTCAAGAAGATGTTCCCGGACCTGTTCTCCGAGAACCCAGGGAAGGTGAGAAACTATGTCCACATGATTCACCTGAAACCCAACGCTATACCGGTGAAACACAAAGTCAGGGCAGTACCTGTCACAGCGAGACCCGCATTGGATGCCCACCTTCGGAAGATGGTAGAAGAAGGAACCATCGAGACCGTGGAATCCTCAAGAGTGGTTGAGTCCACTAGTCTTGATCAAAAAGAAATCCAGCAACGACCTTAGGATCTGCATTGACCTAAGAAGCCTCAATCTAGAGGTAATCGCAGATAGCTTTCCACTCCCCAGTATCAACGAAATCGTCCTCATGATGAAAGAGGCGGCAATCTTCTCTAAGCTGGACATGCGTGATGCCTATCACCAGATTCCCCTGCACAAAGCCTCTCGCCCCCTTACAGCGTTCATCACGCCCTTCGGAACCTTTCAATATACCTGCATGCCATTCGGGTTGTCGTCGGCAGCATCCGCATTTCAGAGAATGATGAACTCCTTACTCAAAGGACTCCCAAATGTTTCCTTCTTTCAAGATGATATCCTTGTGTATGCCAAAGACAACGAGACCCATGACAAGGCACTCAGGGCAGTTTTGAGCAGGCTTCAAGAGGAGGGCATTCACCTACGCCATGAAAAATGCATCTTCGGAGTGAACAAGGTAGAATACCTTGGGTACTGCACCTCAAGTGACGGCGTCAGTCCCAAGAAGGACCTCATGCAGGCCATAACAGAAGCCCCAGCTCCGTTGTCCAAAGAGGAGCTACGCTCATTCCTGGGCCTAGCGGAGTACTATGCCAAATTCGTCCCCAGATTCTCCGAGACCACGTCTCCCATGAGGGAGCTTCTGAAGAAGGGGGCAGCCTACTCTTCTGGTCCGGAACAGAACGAGGCGTTCGGTGAAATCAAAAAGAGAATCCTACACGCGCCGTGCCTGAAACCATACAACCCTGAATGGGACACCTGCATTACCACAGACGCCAGCGCGTATGGCCTGGGGGCCACCCTGACCCAGAAGAAGGGAGACACTGAGAATATTGTGGCGTTTGCGTCCAAAGCGCTATCCTCATCGGAGAAGAATTACTCCACGGTCGAGAAGGAAATGTTGGCATGTGCATGGGCCGTCGACTACTTCAGATCGTACGTATGGGGGACGAGATTCAAGCTGATCACCGACCACAAACCCCTCATCCACATGTTGAGCCCGGGCGGCACCAAGACGGCCACCCCGAGGCTGGCCAGGATCGCCGCAAAGCTTCAAGAATACATATACGAAATAGCACACATTGCAGGGTGGAAAAACGCACAAGCGGACTGCATGTCCAGACTCCTGAGCCAAAGCGCCCCAATACCACATTCTTGGAAGATGAGTGTGTCGTAGCCTCCATCAGTGACTTAAGGAACGGCGAATACATGGACCTGAGTGAGCCACTGGCAGGAGGAGTTCAAACAGGACGAGGCCCAATGGCACGTCAGCACCTTGGTTCGCGAAGGATGGCCCAACGAGAGAGCGAACCCCGAAGGCCTCCGTCCCTACTGGAAAGTGAACGAGGAAATCTCCACCATGAACGGTCTCATCTTCAGAGGCGATCAAATCATCCCGCCCAGCGGCATCCGCAAAGTGATCATGTGCAGGGCACACTCGGGCCACCTGGGATGCAACATGACCAGACGCAGGATATGCGACGCCTACTGATGGCCAGGCATGGAGCAGGACATAAGACAAATGGTCGAAAGGTGCCACGAGTGCACCAACAGTGACAAGCGCCTAACCGTGAGGCAAGCCCCCATGCTGCCCACCGAAGTCCCCAAAGGGGTGTGGCGAAAACTAGGTTTGGATTTCATTGGGCCCCTGGACAACATGCCCCCAGAGCACAGATATGGGATAGTCATGGTTGACTACTTCTCCAAATGGGTTGAAGCTGACTTCACTTCAGACATCACCACAAGCACAGTCATTGAAACACTCACCGCTGTATTCCAGCGGGAAGGTCTACCAGAAGAACTCGTCACAGACAACGGAGTCCAGCTAGTCTCCCAAGAAATGGAGAAGTTTCTCAGGCTCAACAACATTTAACAACGGAGAGCAAGCCTATACCACCCACAGGCCAATGGCCTGGTTGAGCGAGCAAACCGCTTCATCAAAGGGGCACTACAACTGGCTCATGCCTCGGGCTCAGACCCGTACAAGACGGTCAAGGAAGCAGTAGCGGCCCACCGCCTCACTCCCAACGCCGGCGTCTTCCCCATTCCATCTGTTGATGGGGAGAAGGGCAGCATCCTCCCTGGTACCACCCTGGCTCCATCAAGTGAGGGCTGACGAAGACGTGAACATGGACGACGTGGCGTTTCGCATGCGGCGCAACAAAGAAGCCATGAAGGCCCAAGGGCACTTGCGTCGAGCCGCTCGACACACAGCAATTAACAGAGGTGACCTGGTGAAAATACGCCTCCCCCACAAAGACAATTCGACCGGCTCCAAGTACAGCAGTCCCATAGAAGTCATGGAGAGAGGGTCAAACCACATCTGCACCAGCGACTGCACCAGCGACGGAAGGAAATTGAATTTGGAAAGAGTGGCCATGTACCGCAGGAAGGAAGACATGGAACAATCACACTGGGACACTGGAGAAGATCAAGACCGCCAAGGGACATCCGAAAAACCTCGCCGCTCAGAAAGAGGTGTCTTGGAGCCACCCCACGGCAACGAGTTCTCAAGCCCCAACTCTCCAACTACACCCAGGGAGTCACAGCGAAGAACAAGGGAAGGAGAACTCGAATCACCCGCATCTTCTCAAGGGTACTCCAGCAATCCTGCCCCATATACAGATCTAAGCAGACCTCAGAGAGAGAGAAGAAAACCCAGCAAGTTTGCAGACTTCGTCATGGAAATACCACCCATCCTTTTTCCCAGCAAAGGAGGTGTGTGGGGATATCAAACGATCGCGGGAGCGTGTTCTCGCGAGATCTCACGTAACGTGATCTCGCGAGCCCACGCTCCGCGGGAAAACGTTTCCCGCTTCAGAGCTGGCAGCCCGCCAGATGAAGCGGTCGCACCACAGCGCTGCTCCTGATGAGGAGCCATAGAGTGAGAACTTCCAGCAGCCGTACATCACAGCTTCTAGGGTGTAACACCACAGCCACAGGAGGCTACCTGGGGGCCCTAGAAGCTTACAGAGTGCCATCCTAGTGCACCCATTTCCCTCAGTGATTCAACTGGGGAAATCCTGAACTTAACTGAACTGTAAGTACGTGCTTGATGAGAACTTGGACATATACCAGTCCACACCAGTTGTTATTTAATAAAGTAGAGTAGACTCACTACAGCGTCCTGTCGTCCTTCAAGGCCACAACAATACCCCATTTTGAATGAGGCTTTGGAGCTGTGTGCACAGCCCGGGTATCACATTTATTTAAACAGTGAAGAAAACAAATAAGAAAACGTATGTCTACCGTTCCTTTGTTAGGGGAGTTGGTGGTTGTGCGCCGCTCGTGGCACATTTACCTTTCCTGTGTGAGGGGAAAGTTTGCGAATGTTCGCAACCTATGTGTCAGACTCCGTGTGAAATATGGCAAGCAAGCTGGTGACACAATTTTGTTTTTTCTGTTGCTCACGGCAGCATTCTTTTACGGAGTACAGTCCTCTTGCGTGCCTAGTCTGTGCCTTGTGTTAGGGCTCAGATATTTCAGAACGGGGAGGGATTGGTTTGTTACCGTTTCCGCGTTGGTATTTACAACAAAATACCAAACGCACTGGTTTATGGTCTATGGGGAGTTTGCTGTCGATTATTTCCTGTATCGGGTGCGATTATACACTTCATAACCAGTGAATGTGTATACTTAATGTAATCTAGGTTTATGAGGTTAAAAAGTACCTGGCCTCATTCTACGTGTTGTGCCTCTGGGATACTTATATAGCGCTGGAGCATTAACGCAGCAGCCGAGTTAAGGGTCTCTCACTGCTAGGGCGTGGGCGTGTTTGGTATAACCATTCTGTTAATAACATAAGAGAAAAAAACACATCTCACTCTTGGTCCGGGTTATGCCGGGAGCTTTACTTTCGCTCAACCTTTCATTAACCTTGAGTTTCGGAGTGAAAAGGAATCCAAGACAATTTTCCTTCTGTATGTAGATGCGTGTGCAGCTAAGGTTGGCTTTACTGTTCACTGTCTCGTGGTATTGGCTCCTACAGTCCTTTTGAATGCACCTGTGTTGGAACCAGAGGTGCTAAGGCTCTCGGGCACAAATGAGAACAGGCAAAACTGAGTGGGTAAGTTTCTCCCCTCAGTTTACCCGGACACCAGTACTTGCAGACTAGATAGCTGAACGTTCGTTTGCTGGCCAGCAATTATATTTCTATTCCATGTTTGTGGATCAATGTTTGTTTTGTGTGGCATGGCTATTGGCATACAGGACAAAGGAAAGCATTATAAACGAAATGCCAATTTTACCCCTTCCTTGACCCTACTGGTTATAAATTAATGTCTTCTGTATGAATTTACTAATATGTCATTTCTCCCAAAGGCATCTGTTACCAGGGCCTGTCAGTTTATGTAATTAGGCGCTATATGTATTTATAGGGAGTGCCTCAAGCCCCATAACGTTGTACTAATTTAGGTAGGAGGTCGGATGAAATGTGATTATACAAGTATGCTCATAAATTAATGGTTGCTTATTCCACTGCACTCAGCACTACAGGTTACGGTGCAGTATTTCCTATTAAATATTTATGCAGGTTCAATATAAATGTGCCACATTGTCCACGAAGTGATGGTATTTAGTTATATATATATATATATCACTCATCCATTGTTCATGAAGCGATTTTATTTATTTATGATCAACATATATATGTGCCACCCATCCATTGACCATGAAATTATGCCAGTTATGTATTCCTCTATTTATGTTCGAATGACACCCAAAGAAAAAAAACAAGCAATGTATTGATGTTATTGGATTATTTATTCAGTGTGCCAAAGATATATAAGCCTTTTTTAAACATTTTTTTTATTGATTTAGTTGAATTTAACAACTTTTCAATATACAAATTAGGATATAAAACAGTTTATCTCTGCTAGCAAAGGCATACAGTAAGTCTTTAGCTAGTCATGAATGGGTAACATTCATGTAAAAGCAAGTATATACAATAGTATGATAACCTTAGATTGAGTTTCATAAACCTTGAGCGAAATAAAGAGCTTAAGAGCAGTAGAACCAGAAACAATTTGAATTTGTCTGCTAAGTCAATGAAGGAGCATAAATTGTAATCGGCTGAAAATGCTATTGTTTAGGATAATCCAAACGTAATGGGAGTATATAAGCCTTTCATACCTTTCATAAGAAAAAAAAACAACCTCACAAGTTTTATTTCACGCTTGGTAACAAGCAGGAGTGACCAGGTTCATATAGATAGCAGTATAGTGATGCACACCGAGTAATAAAAGTTTCTAAGAGTTGTGTTTTTTTTTTTGTTCACAGTCACAGATTTTGCCCCCTTAGTCACACATTCGCACATGGGTGGGGTAAGGTGTGTTCATTTCTCAGGATCCCTACAGGCGCCTAATTTAGACTTGTTTTGTAACCCCTCTTGGTGGTTCTCCTACACCCACCGGCAGGCACACCTTACACCCAACTTGCGACCATCAGGTCTACGTTATCTGCAACTTATGTGAAAGCGTACAACTTGTCTCTGTTTGTTACCTGGTAACTCGCTACCTACGTTTGTTCTCAGTCTTTGGCTTCGTAACTCACAAGCTGCGTGTAAATTATGCAACGCCTCTCCATTTGTAAATACAGAACCTGCAACCTGGGTGTAAACTCTGCAACTCATCTCCATCTATAACTACGGAACTCGCAACCTGAGTGTAAATTGTGCAGCAAATCTCCAACGGTAACTGCACAACCCGCAAATGTGCACCTGGTATCCACTCTGTAGGCACGCAACTCACATCCTGCATGTATACATGCACTTGTCTCCATCTGTAACTTATGTAACTCGCATCCTGCGTTTATAAGCGCAATTTCTATACATATGGTATATGTACAACTTGTCTTGATTTGTAATTTATGCAACCCACATCATGCATGCATATGCGCAATAGTCCTGTGTCTGTAACCTCTTCACTCGCAACCTGCGTGCCACTCTCCTCCCTGTCTCTACCTGAAACTATGTATCACGCAACCTGCGCTGTAATGTGCAACCTGTCTCCTCCTTGTAACTACCTAAGCTGTAACCAGCACCTAGACGCCCACGTGTTAAGTGCGCTATACAAATTCATAAATAAGATTTAAAGGTCAGTTTATTTTGTATGGAAAATTGGTTTCCAGAGGCCTGCCAATCGTGTTCTTTAGTGTTTCCTGTAGTGCTCAGGATCCCAGGCGCATTATGAATGGGTGGGGCTCAGGGTCCCATGAGCATGTGTCAGTTGGATTATGGATTGAAGGTGCATGAATTTGATGTTATGACAATATCTCAGTGAGGGCTTATTATGCGCTTCAGAATTCCCATTTCTTGCTGTATGACTGGGGCATTGTAGCATGTTGCCTTTATCCGAAAATTATAGGTGTTGAGTACACAAACTGTTATTGTAGTCCGCAGCTGTGGACAATTTGCCAAACTCAAAAAACATTACCCGTTTCACAATGTCTATTCCATCAGTATTAATGAAAGCTCCTCCGTTCTTTTCCATAGAGGGTGTGGTGCAATGTGTTGGTCAAAGTCTGTCCAGAAGGAGCCAAGCTGTGTGTAGTGCTCTCATACTTTGCAAAGTCCTGGTTCAGGAAATCCCTTTGGGGATGATGTAGTGTCATGATAAGGGTGGGGATTCATGCGAAATGAGAAATGGCCATGTTGCCTCTTGGTGTTCACTGAACTTGTCTTTTGCAGATGTCGCATGCTGCCACCAGTGCCTTATGTCGCTCCATCAAGCTGCAGTGCGAGCTTTACCCTTCCCGTCAGATTGCCATCTGCCTTGATCCCTACTGTGGTCTGGGATTCGCACTCTGGTGTCTCTGCAGGTGAGCTGTTTTACCCATTAGTCTTTGTGTACACTTCCTTATATTACCTTTCACTTTTATTTGCATCTTTCCTTCAATTTAGTTGCTTTTTCCTTTTTTGTCTTTGCCTTTAAATAATGAATTCCACTTTCAGGCAGGAAGTGCAGTGTGTTGCTTCTGGTTCTCCTGTGTTGGTGTTTACTCCATGACTTATAACTTGATATTGTGCAAAGTGGATTTTTTATTTTTTCAAACTTTGCCCATAGTATCGCTGCAAATAAGTGTCTTTCATTCTGCTTAAGATGAAAAGCCATGTCCCC
Source organism: Ambystoma mexicanum (assembly GCF_040938575.1). Classification (NCBI taxonomy): domain Eukaryota; kingdom Metazoa; phylum Chordata; class Amphibia; order Caudata; family Ambystomatidae; genus Ambystoma; species Ambystoma mexicanum. The sequence goes on along the minus strand of NC_090931.1, from coordinate 899,374,413 downwards.
TTGTTTCACCTCATGAACTGTACTATGCAACCAACACACACTATCCTGCTATTGATAAACTGTGTGAGACCTGTGTGAGACCTATGTGCCATCTCCCCATTTTATACCCACTATACTAGTTGCTTCTTACAGCCTGCTGGTCCAATAGTCTGTGTGACAGGAGTTCAGCAGTAGCTTATTTCTATTGACAGTTCCTTCCCCCTCCACACATGGGGTGGTGTTGGTGTGTATTGGAGACACATACTGGAGTGTATTTTTGCTCCGCTTTAAAGGTTTTATGATGAAAGCATGCCAAGCCTTGTCTTCTCCTTGGCCTCTCTCCTTGTTAAGAAGGATTTCCAAAATCGACCCCCGAGGTGGATTTTGGGAGGCCAACCTATTGTGAAAAGGAAAGACAATTCAGTCCAGCTAACCCAATCAAGGTAAGGTAACAGAGCGATCAGGCTTAGACCTAGGAGGGAGTGTGAGAGTGGTCTAGGGTCACAATGAGTCCACACAGAACACCACCAATAATTCAAGTTAAAAAGGGAAGTACAAAAATAAATAATTATTGTTTTGGCCTTTAAAGTATGCACTAAGCAAGACAACCTCCAGGCTGATATTTTCACACTTTAACTATAAAACCAATACATACATTCACCATTAGGAGAAGAAAGAAAGCATTTAATTCGATAACCAATGTAAAACAAGTAAGTATTCAGATGCATATAGTTCAGTCGAAAACACTTTGAGTAACCTCAGAACAATTCCCTAGCACTTATTAAGTCCAGCCCTAAAATGTTTTGGGGCCTTATGCCCTAAAGTCATCAGTTCCAAAGTTGTACTTTTCAGGTAGGTTTACTATGTGATTTGGTGATGCCAGTGGTTCTGATACAAAGTTCATAAAGTTAAGCAAAGTTCAGGTAAGTAAACTCACTCAATCCCAGAATCGAGAATACGCTTATGAAGTAATCCTTGACAAGGCCTACACTGACCAAAGTCAAGAAAGAGTGATTTATGTACAGGACTTAATGCCCATGTAACCCTGTGGAGGACAGTTGGGGAAAGAAACTGGTATGATAGCCTACCCCCCTGACTCAGATTTATCCAGAGACCACTGCTGAGGTTCCAGATTCCGTTGGGGATACAGTCTTCTGTGCTTTGTCCGGTCGAGGAAGGCTCTTGGGTCGTGGTTGCAGAGGTCACTTGTGGGCGATTGGTTTGGCTTTGGTTGATCACAGTGCTTATCTCTCTGTTTCAATCATCTTCCAGCTGAACACCCAGGCAAGGGAAAGATGGGAGTAGGTGCTCTCAGGATACCTCTATGAAGAAGATTGATTGCAATGGTAATCACCATGATCAGGCAGTGACGGGTGATCTTCTGTGAACGAACAAAGGAGCAGGTCCTGCATGGCGTCTGATGCAAGAAGGCGGAAAATGCAGGAGCAGGTGTCTTGTAGCACAATTTGAAGATGTTCCAAGGATGCAAACGGAACTGCGTCAGCTACAGCAAAATAGACCAGGAGAGAGCTGGTCAGTCCACCGGTTGTTCCAGGGACACTTCCGAAGGCTCAGAATACACAGATCGTTGGGCATGGGTCAAAACTGGTCGTATCCACCGGTCCAGGAATTGACGCACTGAGGAGGGTCTTCATGAGTTCTGTCAGCGGAGCAGGGCTTCACTGGGACTTCACTGAAGTTGGTGCTGGTCAACTGCAGGAGTCATCCTCTGGTCGTTAGGCTATTCTTCATAGGAATCTTGGCTCCGAAGATCATTTGTGGAATGGCTGCAGGGGTTCCCCTTTCATATAATCAGTCTAAGACAATATAATGTATAAAAAATATATTTTTTCTATTAATAATTTTTTTAAATTGATTTAAAATGTTTGCACATTCTTTTACAATTTCTTTTTCCAATCCTCTGTTTTTTGTCCAAATTTCCAGCCTCCCTTCTGGTTGTCCAATATGTTTAAATAACATGAGTAATATCACATACAAATTCTTCGTCGTTCCCCATGACACAGGAACGCCAAACAGATATGTTTGTGTTACATAATCACAAGACATGTTGCCTATCAGCCGATATCACCATGTCAAGTTGAAAGTAGGGGCACCCTACCCGACACAGACATGTGCTCTTACGAGTAAATCGTCAACTTAAAGTCCTGCGTGATTCGAATGTAATCCCTCTTCTTATGATTTTGTTAATTCGATGTGATGTAAGAAATGAATCACTGCAATTGTTTCGCTAGTGTTCTCACCCTCCATTAGGCGGTTCCACCAATGCTCTTCTTCATAATGGTGGAGATCCTTGAATATGTGAATCATGTGTATAGTTCTTTCTTTCGTGAGGCCAGTACAGTTCAACAGGAGGTGTCTTAAGGTTTCTTTCAAGGCGACTCTCCCACAAAATCGACATCCATCTGCGTTTGATGTGCCTCTGATTGCCCTTATTTTGTTCGTTGTCAAAATGTTAAGACGGGCTCTCATAAAGGTTTGGTGGAATTGTTTATTTGGAGAGATTTTCAGATATTTCCTTATATCGTTTAATTTCCTACTGGCTGTAGTTATATGAGCTGCCAATTTATATAATCCTGCTAGATCTTGAGTCCTTATCCAGTCCCAAGTTTCCAGCTTCGTGGCCACTTTTGTTGGATTATACACTAGCTCATCTTCTGACGATCCTATTTCGTGCACAGTCAAGAGTAATGCTCTCTCGCCAGCGCTTTAGTGCTTTCAAATTTTCACCAAAAATTTCTTTGTGTATTATGTTGAACATAAATGGGTGGTCTGGTGTAATTACCTTTCTGTAGAGCATCAGTTTATTCCTCTCGACGACCGCTTGCAAGGATCCAATGCATAATTCCCTTCTTATTAGGGGCATCGGAGTAGAGGTAGTGTTGGTAACTCTCTCCAGAAATAACTTTCTAACTTCAGCCACAGTCCTTCTGGTAAGTTTAAATATGCCTCCGCTCTGTAGGTTAATGATGGAATCACCTTTGCCTGATAATATTGGAGAATTGGTCTCATAGAGAATCAACAATATTTTCACTCAATTACCTTTGCTTGCGATGTCAATTTTTTTACTTTGTCCCAAAGATGTTCTTCCATCTTTTTTTCCGCTGGATCATTACTCATGATGACTGCTAGGTATTTAAATTATGAAACAGTCTGAATTTTCACGCCTTCCACATGCCAAGTAAAAGTATTATTCAGTCTGGTCATTTTATGAAGGGACATTATCTTTGTTTTTGATATGTAAATTTCCAAGTTATTCCTTCCAATATACCAACTCAGGTTATCCAACTGTCTTTGCAGACCTATCGGGTTGGATCTAATAATATTAAATCATCTGCATATAGTAGGCGAGAAATGACTTCACCTCCCATTTTAGGTGGATAAGATCTCACTAAATTCTCAGAGTCCTTAAAGTCCCATAAATATGCATTGAACAGTGTTGGAGCCAGAGGGCACCCCTGCTTAACTTCTCTTGATGTTTCTATGGGCTTGGAAAGGGTGCCCTGCTGGTTTAAGCACACTGACACTGACGTCTCCATGTGCAGGGCTTGAATTTGTTCTAATATAGTTCTTGGGCATTCTTTGGCTTCCAACTTCTCCCATAAGAGCTCCCGATTGACCTGGTCAAAAGTTTGGACCAGGTCAATGAAAGCCATGTGCACGCCTGGTCTTCCTTCCTTAGTCCTCACTTTTAAGATATTAATTAGGAATATGTTTGCCACAGTTCCTACTTTTTTTACAAAACCAGAGTGGAACAGGTCCGTTAGATCCTTGTCTGTTGCCCACTTTGAAAACATATCCAACAGAGTACAGCCGTAGACCTTGCCAATAACATCTAAAAGTGCTGTCGGCCTGTAGTTCTTTGGTTGGTCTCACTGTCCATGTTTATAAATTGGGACTATAATCGCTTTTTTCCACGAAGGAGGGATCATTTTAGTTTGCGTGATGATGGTAAAAACTTGGGAAATGAATATGGCCCATTCTTCTGGAGCTTCTTTTAGGTGGAAGTTCATCAAACCGTCAGGTCCAGGGGCTCGAAAGCTGTTCAGTTTCTTAATCTTCATTACAATTGATGTTATATCTGTTGGTAAATCCCATTGAGACTTGCTCACATTAAAAGATCTTGAGCTTTCTATGTTTGGATTTTTAAAGAGCGTTGTGTAGTGATCATTCCACTTATCCTCACCCATATAATTGTGGATTGCGTTTACTCGGCTACATGTTAGCAATTTGATCACTGACCAGAAGTCTCTTGAGTTTCAACCATTTAGTAGTCTCAGCATGGTTTCTGAGTCTACTTGGTATAAGATGGCCTTATGAGATCTTAGCCAGTTTTTATACACCTTTTTAGTCCAAAGAGCCTCTTCCATGTTCTTTTTGTCAAGTGATTTTTTTGCTGCTTGCCCTGCCCTTCTCACTTTCTTCCTTTCTTCAACTAGGATTTTATCATAAGAGTGTTTGTTTCCATTTGGATTTCTCACTGGGATGTTGGTCTTGTGTCTATACACATTTAGACACTGATCGTAATCCACCATCGTCTCACAGTGAGTTGAAGCTCTCTTGATTATGACAGAGTTAGGCTTCTCACCTCCTCTATATTGACTCTGAGTCTTATTCTTCCACCAGCTTCTTCAATTTCCGTTCTCATCATTTTACGTGTTTCGTGGTGGGAGTTCCAATTGAATTCAAGCAGGTTGTGATCGCTGTTCTCAGTGCGTACAACCTGGAAATTTGTAATGTATTTTAAAAATTCATGTGATACAAAGTTGTGGTCAGATGATGCCGAAAGTGAGTTCTTTTCCCAGGTTGGTATAAAATTCCCGGCATCTTCTATTAAGAGATGGAGATTATGCAGATCTCTTATTTTCATTACTTTTGCCCATTTTGTCCCTCTTTTCATTAATAATGTCAATTACAAAAAACACCATATATGCAAATAATGACAGAACAATTATGCAATCACATTGATAATGTTCATAACATGGTCATGTGGTACAGTCTTTGTAGACAATTCATTTTTATAAAAAATGTCTAAAGACCTAGCCCGACGTGTTTCAATTGGTGCGGGATATTACTCGGGAGCAAAAAACATAATTAATTGTGTATAAAAATTGTAACGTGAACGACAAAAGATCAGAGGGAGACCAGTGTAAAAAAAGTATTGGAAAAAAGGGGGTTGGGGCGGTATACACTAACTCATTTTATTAAGGTGAAAGAGCAAGCGTTTCTCACTTATTTGAAACTATGAGGTAAGTTAAGGTGTCAAAAAGAGTTATGATTATTTGCATTCAAACTCAGTCTGATTAAGTAGACACAGACCTAATGGGGATCTTAATGTAATGTAAACCCACTTCAACACGTTTTTTTTTAATTAAAAAAAATACAGAAACTCAAAAATTGAAAGTTACCCACCTTCCTTGGGATAAATGAAGAAACTGCATCAACAAAATAAAAATGAATGTGAGGTAAGTGGGTGCCATAGTAGATAACTAGATGGAGAGCATAGACAGAATACAAATATCCAGCTGGAGTAATTTTCAATTATAGGTAATACACTCAGTGATGCGCTGGATCCCATCTTGCCGCTCCTGTTGTCGTTTCAGGCTCATGAAAAACTGCCACATGAGCATTGCTAGCTTTTCTCCTGCTTCGTAGTCCTGTTTACATCAACTAGACCATTAAGAGACACATTGCTAATGTGTAACTAAATGGCACCAGGTTAGAGAGGAACAAATACGATGTGCAATGTTAAGCATCCATAGAACCTGAAGGAATCCATCGAAGGGGAGCTATGTTTCAATACTAATCAATGTAATATGTGGGGAGGAAAACACAAAGCTGCATAGCATCACAAATCGCATCATCTTTTTAAATTTGTCCTGTTGAGATGAAGTTAGAAAAAACTATATTTTGTCTTTTCTTTTATAGTTCTAGGGGAATCCAGACTTGAACCCCTTGCTCACGATTCTTAGTTAGGCACAGATCCACCCTACTAATGAGATCCAACCAGACCGAAACACGTGCCTGGGGTTTCTGTTGGTATTCTTGTTCAGTGGAGAATTGCCTAGCATTTCGGTGCTGGACTGCCCCAGGGCAGGACAAAGACTGATCTGTTTGGGATATTTCTTCTCTGTGAAAGATAGTGAGCTAAAGACTCTGGGTAAGTCTCTCGTAACCAGCACTAATGTCTGGCAGAGGGACTCCTAGGACCCCCCTTGTTAATTTTCTTTTATAGATACAGGTCAGACATAAAGCCATGCCAAAATGTAACTGAGTAGATAACAATGATTATATGAACAGAAGGAGTCCACAAGCAAAGTAACAGTACGTTCCTTCGTTCCTTCGTTCGTTCCTTCGTTCGTTTGTTCGTTTGTTCGTTTGTTCGTTCGTTCGTTCGTTCCAATCAAATCTACTCCGGTTTAAAAAAAGAAGTCTGCTCATCAAAGTCTAGTAAGTCTTTTTATATTCTTATCCCAGCTATGGCATATAGAACAGATCAAGTGAAGTTGATGGCTTTTTTGCCAGTTGTTACAAAGTAGTGAAGCCATCACTGTTTTGTTTCTGATGCAGCTTTGGTGTTCCCTGATCCTGATCTTCACTTTGCTCATGCCTTTGTGGTGCAAACCACAGTGGCATGTGATGACGTAGGCAACTTGACTAGTGTTGCAATTTGTCAATGTGTTCTCTTTCCATAGTGAAGGAAGTCAAACATCTATTTCTTTACTGGCTCTTGTAACCGTGCAAACTGTACAGCTGCCACAGGGATAGTTTATTTGTATGGCGCACCAAACCCATAGGTAACTGTGCGCAAGCAGTACATGTAAGTTAACAGTTACAGTAGGGTACAAAGATTACATATATTTACGATTACAATATTTGCAGGATAAATAGGTAAAAGGGTAGGCAATGTAAGGGGAGCAATCAGCAAGATAAGTACATAGTCATCAGCAAAAATCGGAGTTCAGAATGGTTACTGTAGCAAGTGATTGGATTAGCACATTGTTTTGGTATTAGGTGCTAGGGTGAGCGTTGTTGGTTCTCAGCCATTTCTATATGTTACGTTTGAATCTGAGGTAAGTTGGATCAGCACAAAGTGAAGGCGGAAGTGAGTTTCATGTTTGAGCTGCTATAACTGGGAAGCTTCTACCGCCAGATTTGGATAAGTTGAATTGTGGTACCATTGGCAGTCCTAGTCGGCGATTGGTAGTTTTCCTGACTATCCAGTTGGTGAGGTAACGTGGGGCTGTGTTGTTCAGGCATTTGTGGGTCAAGGAGGTTGTTTTGAGCAGGATTCTGTCCTTGATTGTCAGCCATTGGTTTAGTCGTCTGAGCTCAGATATGTGATCTTTGTTTGAAATCTTTAGGGCCGTTCTTAGGGCATTATTCTGTAGTGTTTGGATCTTATTTAGGATGTACTTGTTAGCTCCCAGTTAAAGGGCATTACAGTAGTCCAGTCGTGAGTATGAGGGCATTTGCTAAAGTGATGCAGCTAGATGAGGATAGGTACGGCCTGCAAGCCTTAATTAATTTACAAGTATATGCTCATGTGGAAGCCAAGGAATAGGCTTGTTTGCTCAGTGTTAGAGTGGAATCAAGGTAAAAGCCTAAGGTTTTTACTTCCTTTACAACCTTGATGGTATTGCCATCAATGTTGAAGGAGGAGTAATTGGTGTAAGTTTTTTGAGGTTGGCCGTGGTTCCTAGAATCAGAGGTTCAGTCTTATGTCATTCAGGCAAAGGCCATGGGTGGCCATCCATGCCTGAATGAGGAGATACATTCTGTTCACAAGAGCTGAGTCTCTGAGGTAATTGCCCGAAAGGGGTATGAGGATCTGGGTGTCGTCTGCGTAGTTAGTGTAGGCGACACCCAGATTATCCAATTTGTCAAACAGCGACTTCGTGAAAATGTTGTACATGGTGGGCGAGACACATGAGCCTTTAGGAATGCCACACGTTACAGGAATTGGGTTGCTGCGTCTGAAGGGGAAAAGACTCGCATAGTTCTATTGTTAAGGAATGATTGGACCCATGTTATTGTGTCCTTAGAGAAGTGAGCCGGCAAGGTATTTACATAAGACTTCATGATCCACCAAGTCAAAGGTGGCTGACAGGTCAAGGAGTAACATGACCGTTTTCCCTTTGTCCTTGAATTCCTCGATTTTGTGTCTTTAGATCAAGTAGTGCGGTTTCAGTGCCATGTTGTGGCCTGAAGCCTAATTGGCCGGTGCCTAAAAGGTGATTAGTTTCAAGGTATTGTTGTATCTGAAGATACGCTACTCTGTCAAGTATCTTCAGAAGGAATGGCACTGTTGTGATGGGCCTGTAGTTGGTTGGAATGGATGGGTCTAAGGTTTGCTTTTTGAGTAAGGGTAGGATGCAAGATTCTTTCAAGTTACTTGGGACAGTGTTAGTTGAAAATGACACATTCATGAGTTTGGAGATAAATGGTGCCAGGTATCTGGCTGCGTCTTTGATTAGTTGTGCTGGGCACTTATCACCCTGGCATCTTGATGGTTTCAACAAGGAGATAATTTTCTCCACCTCAAAGATGGAGACTTTAGAGAATTTGAATTGATCTGGTTTGTTAGTCAGTGTCTCGGGGGTTGGAGTATAAGTATCCTGTTTAGGTAGTGAGGATTTCTTGTTGGCTATCTTATTTTGGAGGAGTACTATTTGTTAGCTGGAGCCTTCTGTATGTTAGTACAGCAAGTTTTGTCTTTGGCGATGTTGTTGGATGGAGGGTTTGGGGCCTCCATTTCTCGTAGGATGGTGAAGAGCATCTTTGTGTTAGATCTGGATTTGGCGATCCTATCATTATATAAGTCTTTCTTTGTACATATTATTTATTTTTTATAGTTATCAGAGAATTTAGAGTGGTTTGGTTTTCTTCTGAGGGGGTATGGCGGCATATAGCTTCCAATTTTCTTTTTTCCAGCCCAAGTGCTTTTAGGTGTGGGGTGAACCAGGCATTCAGATGTGCCTGTGGTTTACTTTGCGTAATTTGAACGGTGCGATAGAGTCTAGAGCTTTAGACATGGTATTATTTTTTACATCAACTAAGATGTGAGGGTCACAGGCAGAAGGAAGGGAGGATATGTGGAAGTAGTCTGTCAGCCGTGGTATCTTTTTTGTTACTTGTAGGCTGAGGAGGGGCCATGACCAAGTTGGTCTGTAGCTGTTTTATTTCTCCAGCATTGGATCTTTCATGGATTCACGTGCTTAGAATATTCCCCGTTGCCAGTCCTTAAACACTCGGTCTTTTTATAAAAGCGTTTTCCTTTGGAAAACTTCAACACTTTAGTGCCCTATCGACGTCCTTTTGGGATGCTTACGCACCACCCAATAGGACATAGGGCATAAATAGACCAGCCCCCGCTGCTTCTCCTCAGATTTCAGCCGTCTCCAAAGTGTCGGGATCACCTCATGCTTTCTACACTTTTGTGGGTTGTAGTCATTTCTTTCTCAATGTCGGGGAAAGCGTTGTTTCGCCTGTGTGCTACATGTGGAATGAAAAAGGTTTATGAAGGGGACGGGCACATGGACTGCCTCTATTGCCTCTACCCTCATCACTCTGCAGATACCTGTGACATCTGCAAAGGTTTCTCGCAGAAAACGTTGAAGGACCGCAATCGGCGTCTGATATCCTGGCTGAACGAAGGGGCCTACCCTCCAGCTTAGGTATGATCGGTGCGCAGTCTAGCATCGGAGAGGCCTTCCCCCGTAGTTCCTCGCTGGTCGGTGTCGGCTGTGCCTCCGGCAAAGAAGCCACGGTCTACAGAAGAGTCGTCCCTCTTCGGGGAAACATCTGACGAAAGGAGCTCCTTCATCGTCAAAACATGGTCAATCTGACCACTCCCGAAAGCCTGAAAAATCTTCTTCTACTTCTTCGAAAAAGGACAAAAAGGTCTCTTCAAGGTGCCCCTCCTCAGGAGACCATCATAGGTCTTCCTCGATTAGAGAATCTTCGTAGCACCTGTCCAGAGACTCGAAAAAGAAGGGATCGCTTGACAAGTCTGCGCCACAACTGCCGGTGCTGTCAATGGGAGTCCTGTCATCGACGGCTTCACTGCCGGCTGCACTATCAGTCTTTACAGTGTTGTCGTCGACCCCAGTGGCGGCAATCGACGGGTGCCCCAGGTTTTCATCGTCGACGGTCAATGTACTAGGGTCTTGGCAGCCTTCGGTGTATGACGCCATTCTACCGGATACCCTACTGCAACAGGAGTCCGCCCTCTCGGTGTCGTCGATGGAGGAGGAACGAGAGCCCGTGGTTCATCCAACAAATCTCGGCTTACAGTGCGTGGGCCCTTCGACGATGGCTGGGGTGCAGAATGTTCCACCTGCGTCTCCTCTGTTGAATCCGCAGTCGGTGCTGTCTCTTCAGGTGTTATCTACACTGCAGTCCCTTTTAAGTCAGCTGGATGCCAGACTGCCTCCTATGGGTACGCCTCCGGCAACACCTATCGTCGATGCGTCAGGTGCCCCTCCGCGTTCAGCGTCCATGGCTCAGTTGCCGGCTTCCAGGCCGATGAGCACAGAACCTCCTCGTTCGCACCCGGAGGAGGGTGAGCTACAGCACTCTGAGTCGGACCAAGGTCCTAGGGACTTCATCTCGGAGATTTCATCGTCACCATCAAGAGACCCAACGTGGGAGAAATAGAGGCGCAACCGTCTCCCCCGGATGACATTTGGGCTTTTCATGCCATGATGGCAAAAGCCTGTGTTGAGTTTGGTCTGACTCCAGCGGAAGAACGGAAAAAGTGTTTTTCTCAGTTCCGATCATGGACCACGTTTGGCAAGAAGGCTTACGTACCATGCGCCATCCATTTTCGGAGCCTGCAGTTAAGGCAGGTTAGAGAAAAAATTCAAGGCCCCAGACTCTATGCCAAAGTGTTTGGTTGCACAACCTTCTCCTGAATCAATGGTGTCAGCGGTGGCTAGAAAGAAAGCCAGAACAGAGCACAAGTGCACAACACCTCCTGACAGTGAAGCTAGAATGCAAGATGCCTTCGGAAAGAAGGTTGGGGCGACGACAGTCAAGGCCGCTAACTCGTTAGCGATTATGGCATGCTACGACCGCGAAATGTGGCATCGCCTGGCCCCCATATTGAAACATCTGCATGAATAACACCGACAGGCAGCCATGCTACTGGTGCGTGAAGATGAGGAGGCATCAAATCACAGCATTAACATCGCTGTAGATTTAGCAGAATGGGGGTTCAAGCAGATAAATAATGGTGTGGTACTAAGGAGGCAGGCCTGGATAAAGTGCACAGACTTTAGGCCGGAGGTCCATTACAAGGTGCTGGACATACCCTGTGAGGGTAAACAATTGTTTGGGGAAAAAATAGATGAAGCCCTCAAAGGCATGAAAGAGGACTCCGATACGGCGAGGTCACTGGGAGCTTTACAAAGCGGGCGAGTGTTTCGGCTCTTTCGTCCCTTACGTGGAGCTTCGGGGAACACTTGGTTTGCTGCAATCAGAGACCGAAACTATAATCGGTCTGGATACTCCTCACAAGGATACAGACGAGCAGTTCAGGCTACACGAAGAAGCCGTGATTTTCCAACATCCAGAAGGAGAGGAGGACAGTTTTCTTCTGCCAAGAGTAAGCAAATGAAATCGCAGCAATGACAGTCTTCGAGATGTCCTCGGAGGCAGAGTGGCCCTACACATCGACGAATGGGAGAAAATTACATCGGACCATTGGGTATTGGACACGGGCAGGCTGGGCCACTCTCTAGAATTCAAAGACCCACCACTTCCCATTCCTCCCGTGTATTCTGCGCAACCTCATCTTCACATCTTACAGCAGGAGGTTATCATTATGCTGAAAAAAGGGGCTATAGAATTGGTTCCAGTGGCCGAGAGAGGTCAGGGGGTTTACTCCCGTTACTTCGTGGTCAAAAAACCCAACGGCAAGTGGTGACCCATTCTGGATCTTTGGGCCCTGAGCAAGACTCTGCAATGCCTGAAGTTCAAGATGCTTACACTTCAGGAAGTCATCCGGTCGGTGCAGCCAGGAGAATTTCTGGCATTGTTGGATTTGCAAGACGCGTATTTCCACATACCTATGCGTCGGCGACATAGAAAATTCCTACGGTTTGTGGTGGGTCAGAATCATTACCAATTCCAAGTGCTCCCGTTCAGTCTAAAATCGTCTCTCAGGACGTTTACGAAATGTTTAGCGCCAGTGGCGGTGTGGCTCCGATGAGAAGGTCATCACGTCTATCCTTACCTGGACGACTGGCTGATACGAGGCTCGTCTCCGGCAGTGGTGTGGGCAAGTCTCAACGTTACCATGCAGCTGTTGCAACGGTGGGCTTCGTGGTCAACGTTTGAAAAATAATTTCTGTCTGGTCTGGTGAAGCCTTCTGTCGAGAGAATTCAGAAACTCAAGCAGAAAGCGGCAGAGTGGAGAGTCGGAACAAAAGTATTGGTCAGGAACTATATGTCGCTGCTGGGAGCCATGGCATCATGTATTCCATTGGTGAAGGACTGTCGTCTCTTCATGAGACCAGTGCAGGAATTCCTGGCAGACCGGTGGGCTCAAAGTCGCAGATTATGGTCCGACAAGGTGGTGATCAACAGCGACATGCAGGAAGCGCTTCGGTGGTGGCAACTCTCGGACAATCTGACGCAAGGAATCCCGTTACTGGAGCCGGAATTTCAAGCTACAATTTTGACAGATGCCTCTCAAACAGGGTGGGGAGCTCATCTGGGGTCCAAGTTCAAGGTCGGTGGTCTCCAGTCGAATCGAGTCTTCATATCAATGTGCTGGAACTGAGAGCGGTTCATTGGGCTCTAAAATTATTTTTGCCGCGCATACGAGGCTCGGTCGTGAGGGTGTTGACGGACAATACAACCACGATGTTCTACCTCAGGAAGCAGGGGGGCACGCATTCCAGAAGGTAGAGGGTAGTAATTGATGCAGTTGTTTTGTGAATTGAGCCATTGTATAGACGATGTGTTCATGATTTGGAAAGGGACAGAAGAGGATTTACTCACTTTTTTTACAATGGCTCAATTCACAAAACAACTGCATCAATTTTACTATTGACTGCAGCAAGAGCCAAATTCCTTTCCTGGATCTGCAAATCTACAAAAATCTGGATAACTCTTTAGGTACTACCCTCTACCGCAAGCCAACATCAAAAAACACCCTTCTAGAATACTCAAGCTTTCACCCCTCGGGACTGAAGACGAACCTGCCCTACGACCAATTCCTTAGGATAAGGCGCAATTGCTCAGCACTATGCGACTATGAGTCTAAAAGCAAAGAACTAGCCATTCGGCTAAAAGAAAGAGGTTACCCTAAACACATCCGCCAAGCATGCAAGCAAGTAAAAAACACCAATAGAGAATCATGCCTAACACCAAGTAAAAAAGATCTATCAACAACTAAAATGACGTGTGTAACCGCTTTTACTCCAATGAGTAATACCATCAGAAAAGCGATCCTAAAAACTGGGACAAACTCCAAACTGACACCTTCAATCCGGAGAAACCCTGTTTCGCGTTCAAACGCAGCCGGAACTTGAAAGACCATCTTGTGCACACATACACAGAACTTGACACAACAAACCACGCTATGGCAACTCCCCGCAGTCAAAGGACATTTCAAATGTGGTTCTTGTTCTGTCTGTCCCCCGACAGCTAATTTAAAAATCATTGACCTTAAAGGAAATCCATGGACTCTCAATTCCTTCACAAACTGTAGAATCAAATGGTCAGTCTATATAATCAAATGCCCCTGCGATCTCATCTATGTGGGCAAGTCCAAACGAGAAATAAGGCAACGCATTTGCGAACACCGATCCTGCGTGAGGAACCAAGTTGAAGACAAACCACTGGTGGCACATTTTAAAGCCAAGAATCACACCCATAAAGACATCTTCTGAGCTATATTACAAACGGTAAGCAATCCTTTTTGCGGAGGGGACAGAGACCTAGCCCTACGTAAGCTTGAACAAAAATGGATCTACCGCCCAGACTCTGTGAGACAAGGCCTCAACGTCTCAATTGAATGGAATCTTTTCTTCAACAAATAATGCTCTGTCTATCACTTTGCTCAGTAATTTCCTAATTTCCAAATCACAGATTTGGGCGACTTCATATTCATTCTCTGAGGAGCCAGTGGGTATAGAAACCTTCTTAGGGATGCGAGCCCATTCATCGGCCTGGAAAGGTTTCAGTTCGGAGGAATGAAATTGTTAGGCAGAAACCTGTGCAGTTCCCTCTGGGACCATTGCAGAAGATTTAGGACTACATGTGTTTGGCAGTAAACCCAGTTGGTAGCAGTCTGTACCACACAGATTCACTTGGTAGCTGTGGCTGAGCAGTCAGACTTCCCTCAAGAAGAGTTAGGCAGTATACAGAGTATTCACAATAGGTCAAGAGAACACAATAGAACAAGTAAACACTGACCAGGGCTTGGTGTAAAAGAGAGATAATTATTTATTTAAAAGCACATCTAGAAAAACACACAGGCACTAATAGTAAGCAATTCAAAAACACGGTCACTAAAAGATATACACTCCCTTAGAAGAATTTTAGACAAGTCTTAAGTAAAGCCCCACTTATTTTCAGTCAGCAGTGAGCGCTTAACATAGATGGCACTCTAATAATTCGTTTTTAAAAGGGAGAGAAAAGCAGAGTATACATTGAAACAGATCCCAACACTTTTTCACAAACACAACAAGGGAGGAAGGCAAAGTAACACCAGGAATTCAGAGTCAGTAGGCCGGATCCATTTAAGAGGATCCAAACGAAATGTATCCAAGGTCACACAGTTGCAGTGCACAAAAGTCTTGTAACGGTTCAAAAAAAGGAGGTGGATCAAAGAAAGGGACCATTAGAGGGTCAAGGCGGCCAGCCCAGTCCAGAAGGTTAAGGGGTTATTAATACCTTGTAGCAATCTTTAGAAAGGGAGGCCTGGCGGACACGGTACCTTAAAGTGGTGAGAATACGCCAGCGGGGGCAGTTGTTCCTGGCAGCGGATGCAAGTCGGTGCTTCGTCCGGGGGAAGAGAGGATCTCATCGGGGAGGAAGACAGGAGTCTGTTGCACTGCCAGGGAAGAAACCAGCTGCAGAGTTTCTCAGGTACAAGGAGCGGTCCGTTGATTCGCGGTTCAGTGGTGAGTGGCTATCCGGCCGCCAGGGTGCTTGGCACGGGCAGTTCAATCACAAACCAGTCTGGGGTGCGAAGAAAGAAGGTAAACTGGTTGTGCCCACCAGTCAGGGGAAGAAGCCTCTCCAGCCGGGAGATCTTCTCTGTCGTCGGGAAGTGGTGAGTCGGTTCCGCAGGGCTCCACCGGTGGTGTCGTCGTGGTAGGTCGGCTCAGCTTCTCCCTCGTCGGATTCTCAGGTCCTGTGGCGACTTCTGAAGTTCCAGTCCCAAAAGCCCTGCTTTTATGCAGCATACATTCACTCAGCCTAGCTGTCAATCAAACATGCTAAGTGGTGAGCCAGCCGGCTCACCACTTGGGCCAATCACACAAGAGTGCGACTTGAGTTACCAAGGTAACTCAGTCCAGGGTGCCTAAAGCCCCTCCCACACCCCCTGTGGTACCCAGACAGAGTGGCACCACTTTTGGAGGCTTCTGTGGAGAAGCCTGCCAAAAAGTGGAACAAAGGGCTCGACTTGGGTTGGAGTCACAGAAGAGAACACAAACGCCATTTTAGAATCGAGTCCTGGCAAAAAATACCAACCGGCGAATTAATATTAAATAAACCGGCGGTATGTTCGAGGCTATGAGAATTAAATAATTAAAGTTGGTAGCCTCGAACAGTGGGAAAATCCCATAGGGATATATTCGCGGTCGAATATAAAAAGTAGTATCCACTGCCACCAGCCAAAACTCGATCAGGGGGGACGGAGACATGCCCCCTCGACTAACAGACCCCAGGTCAATCGAACTGCCCCGACCAGTACGTCCACAATATGATGGTTTGTACTGGTTTCTGTTAATAATTTGGGACTAGTAAAGCCAATGGTGACTTTACATGCCCTGGGAGACAGTAGTCAGTCCCAGGGTATGGAGTCTATGGTGGGGTGTCACAATGACACCCCAGTGTTACGGCACGGAGGGTGCTGTGTAATACATATAGGAAAAACTCATGAGACCCTATGGAGTAAAGGACCCCATAGCCCATAAAACACATTAACATTCAAAGGAACACCACAAATCATGTCCAAGAGTGGGAGAAAAGAGTCTCACTCTTGGCAGGAGAAAAAAAACAAACTCCAGAAATCCAGCAAAGCTGCTGGGGGACTCACTAGGTTAGGAAATTCAACCTAAAGAGAGAATTCTCCCTAACAGAAATACCGGATGAACCCGTTGTAAGCTCTCAGGGAGTTCGAGGTGAAAGGCCCCTGGATTGATCTTGTGTA
The DNA here is from genome assembly GCF_040938575.1 of Ambystoma mexicanum. Taxonomy (NCBI): domain Eukaryota; kingdom Metazoa; phylum Chordata; class Amphibia; order Caudata; family Ambystomatidae; genus Ambystoma; species Ambystoma mexicanum. The sequence goes on along the minus strand of NC_090931.1, from coordinate 899,358,023 downwards.
GGATTTCGTAAGGACCAAGGTAACGTGGAGATAGTTTAGAGGGTCTCACCCATCTGGGTAAGAATTTCGTGGAGAGCATGACCTTAGAACCGACTTCCCAACAGGGTATTGGCCTTTGGTGTTTGTCAGCTTGATTCTTATTTCGAAGGGCCGTCTCCTGCAGGCATAACTTGGCTTTGTTGTGAGCTTCATGAATAAGAGCCAGGGAAGACTCTACTGCAAGAATGCTAGATGTCAATCCAGAAAGTGGCAAAATTGAGTGGGGATGGTAGCCATAGGTACAAAAAAAAGGACTCATGCCTAAAACCGAATGTGTGGTATTATTGTAGGAGTATTCTGCGGTGGGTAGAAGGGACACCCAGTTATCTTGCTGTCAGTTGATGAAGCAGTGAAGGTACTGTTCCAGAGTTCCATTTAAGCGTTCGGTTTGACCATTTGATTGAGGGTGAAACCCGGAGGACAGAGCTCTTTCTATCCCTAATTTCTCACAGAAGGCTTTCCAGAAATGACAAGTATACTGAGAGCCTCTGTCAGATACTCTTTTAGTGGGAATACCATGGAGCCGGAACACATCTTTGACAAACACCTCTGCCATCTCGGTGGCAGTAGGAACTCCTGGTAATGGAGAAAAGTGTGCCAGTTTAGTCAAGGAGTCTACAGTCACCATGATGCAAGTACAACCTTGGGACTTCGGCAAGTCTACTATGAAATCTGTAGACAACGTCCTCCAAGGACCGGAGGTACAGGACTGGGCTCTAGAAGACCCAACGGTCTTTGGGTAGGAGTCTTACTACGAAGGCAAATAGAACAAGATTGAATGTATTGAGCAGTATCTTTTGACATGGTTGGCCAATAGAAATGTCTTTGGAGGAGATCCAACGTACACTTAAGCCCCTGTGTCCCGCGATTCTATGACACCAAAAGAACGCCACCTTCCTCAAAGATGGCGTGGGTAGGTACAGTTTACCGTTAACGGTGTAGAGACCGCTCTAACATCATAATTAAGGTTTTTTGGGTGTCTTTCGATTTCGAAGGCTCCTCCTGAGGCATCTCTAACTTGTTGAAGAAAGGTGGAGAGAATACAGATTCTTTTGGATCGAGGAAATAATCGCTGCGTCTGGAAAGGGCGTCGGCCAAAATATTCTGGGAGCCTGGTATGTAAGAGATATCAAATTCAAACTGTGCAAAAAAATGGGCCCATCTGGCCTGACGAGTGTTGTATCATTCAAACTGTCTCAGAACCTGAAGGTTCTTGTGATCCGTGCGAATGGTAAACGGATGAACACCCCCTTGAAGTAAATGGCGCCACTCTAGGCAGGCTAGCTTCATGGCCAAGAGTTCCCGCTCGATAACAGAATAATTCTTTTGGCTACTAGTGAGTGTCTTGGAAAAATAAGAAACAGGATGTTCCTTATCTCCACATCATTGCAGTAAAACTGCTCCTACTGCTGCTGAGGAGGCGTCGGTCTCTAGGATGAATGGGAGGCTCTGATCTGGTTGACGAAGTATGGGGGCTGAACAAAAGGACTGTTTCAGTCTACAGAAACTATCTTCAGCATCCTTGGACCATTTAAAGGGTAATGAAGGTTTCTTTAGGAAAGAGGTGATAGGCAAAACCTGTTGCGAGAAGTTGGGGATGAATTTCCTATAGACATTGTCCAATCCGAGAAACTTCTGAACCTCCTTGACAGTCTTGGGTGATGGCCATTCCAGGATGGAGGAAACCTTTTGAGGGTCCATGGATATGCCTACCTTTGACAGAATGAAACCCAAGTACCGGATAGAGGAAGTAGAGAACACACATTTGCTGAGGTTCACAGAAAGATGGTTGGCTTGCAATCTGCGGAACACCTCTCTGACATGTTCCTCATGTTCTTCGGGGTTTTGTGAGAACACCAAAATGTCATCCAAGTATATGATTGTGGTTTGACAGAGAAGGTCAGAAAAAAGACAGTCCATGAATCTTTGAAAAATTGAGGGAGCATTAACTAACCCGAAGGGCATCACTTGATACTCGTATAGACCAAGGGGTGTGCGAAATTCGTCTTCCATTCGTCTCCTTTAGCTATCCGGAGTAAGTGATATGCGTTCCTTAAATCCAACTTGGTAAAGATTGTGGCTCCCTGAACGGCTTGGATGATATCTGAGATCAATGGCATAGGATAACGGTCTTTAATCGTGACTTTGTTCAGACCTCTGTAGTCTATGCAGGGACGTAGTTCTTGGGTTCCCCTCTTAGGAATGAAGAACAAGGACGCACCTGCTGGAGATTTTGATGGTTGAATGAGATGGTTGGCGAGATTCTTATCCAGGTACTCCTTTAGGAATCTCTTTTCCTCTAAAGACAAAGGCTACATACGTCCAAAAGGGACTAATGCGTCAGGTATGAGTTCAATGCAGCAATCTTCGGCACGGTGAGGAGGTAGTTCAAGCAGAATCCTTTCAGCGACTACTTCTGAGTAGTCATTAAGATAAGTGGCCAAGCAGTGTATGGCACTATTCTCCGAACTACATACTGCCTTGATGATTTCAAAATTAGGCCCAGGAAGACAAGTCTCTTTGCAATACGGGGATTGAAAGAAAGCTTAAAAGGTTTTTTGCCCAGTTGATAGTTGGATTGTGTTTACGCAACCACCCAATGCCTAGAATTAAAGGAAAATGGGCAGCGCGGATGATGTCGAACACAATCTTCTCAGAATGTTGGTGGACTTTCATGATGAGTTCTTCAGTGGTATGATTGATTAAGCCGGAACTGAGAGGTTCGCCATCAACTCCTTCGACCTTTTGATCTTCTGACTTGGCTACACGAGGTAGCCGAATCTTTTCAGCCCACTGTGTGTGCATGAAATTACCAGCGGCCCCGCAATCCAATAAAGCTTGGGTCTGGATGTCGGATTCACCAATTCTCAGAGAAACGTCGATAACCATGAGGCGGGAGTCTTCCGAAGTGAGGGAAGACGTCACTGAAAGAGTGGCGTAAGGACTAGAATGCGCCCCTAAGAAGTTAGTCCTTACACTTACCGAGGGTGATCGTTTCCCGATCGTCTAGGGGGAACCTCAGGGCAGTCCCTGAGCAGATGCATAGAGGCACCACAGTACATGCACAAGGAGCCATCTCTTCTTCTCTTCCTTTCTTCTGGTGTAAGAGGTGCCCGAGTTGTGCCAATTTACATGGGTTCCTCTCTTGCTTGTTGTGAAGTCGAGGAGGAGGTGGAAGAAGGTGCTTCAGGGAAAGATGGGATCTTTCTGTTCTTCCTTCTTTCAGAGCAACATTCATTCAGTCGAAAATCAATCCGTAGTACCGCAGTAAGTAGGTCTGCAAACGTTGGGGGCCGGGCAATGCGAGCAAGTTCATCCTTAAGTTCCTCCTTTAAGCCTCTGCGAAATATGGCATATTGTGCCTGCTCTTGCCACCCTGCCTCAGATGCTACTTGCTTAAAGGACCTGATATAGGACAACAGATCTGAGTTCCCTTGTTTAATGTCCAAGAGGTCTTCGGAGGCTATGTAAGTGGTTTCGGTTCTCAAAAGGGTTTGTTGTAGAAGTGCCTTAAAGGCATTATAATCTTGGAGATCCGGATCACTTTGGTTGACTAATGGAGTGGCCCAGCTCAGGGAGTTTCCAGTCATGTGGGTTATCATGAACCCTACTTTAGCATGGTCGGAGGAAAATGAATGGGTTCGAAAAGCGAAATGAAGATTGCAGGCATCTAGGAATTCTTTCACCCTTTTGGGTGTTCCATCAAATTTCCTGATACCAATGGGAGTGGAGGAAGCTCATTAGAGGCTTGTTCCCTCTCAGTCATCTTCTGGTGTAATGGTGTATTGGCACTCTTAAGGTTTTGAACCTCGAGGTTCAAATTTTGGACAGCTGCTATCAGTTCCTGGAGCTGTTGTGGCGTGGCCATGATGGTCTGTGGGCGTTGCAAACTATCACTTTGCTCAGTAATTTCCTCTTCCTCGGAGGAAAGCTCTGTCTCCCCTCCTTCCCCTTCCTCCTCACCTTGAATCTTTGATTTGGAATCCCTCTTCTTCTTGTTTCTTAAAGATGGCTTCTCCTTTTTTTTTAGTAGATAGGGACGGGCACGGAAGGACGCCACAGTGCCACTAAATAGTGGGCTGTGGACAGATCCCCATGCACGTCAGCTTAGGGGAAAGAGCCTGAGGCATAAAAAAACCCTGCACCAGATCTGAAGTTGTAGATAGTACCACTGAGATGCTGTTGTCCAAGACTCCAAAACAAGAAAAGATAGTTCGAGGGAGATAAGCCGGAAGTGGTCGTAACAGCGGTAGAAGGAGGGCAAACGGTGTTCACGGTAAGTTGAAGGGCGAGTTGAATGAAAGTGAAACAAATAGGATGGCAATGCGAAGCCGGAGAAGGCAGGAGCGAAGCAGAGGAGAGAAGTGCCAGCGAAGCGGCAAGGAGGGAGAGGAGGGGAAGAAGCAAGAAGGCAGAGGAAGAAAGGCGGTAACAACCGCAAGGGAAAACACAGGGAGCATCACCAACAAGAGAAAGCCTAACGTTGCAACGCGTCAAAAAGACGGAAGTACAAGGCCAAATACTTCCAGGGGGCAGACGCGCAACAACAACTAGACCATAAAGGCACGTAGAAGGGATAAACGTGTCGGAACCACTAGCGGCAACCATTCTTCCATCGATCCCAGATACGCCACTTGCTCCGTGGCATGACACTGTCAACCTGAGGGCACACCTCCTGTGTCCGCAGCAGAATAAGCCTGTCTAAGAGATGGCCCACCCACCCTTGTTCTTTTAGTCTAGATCTCTCCGTCCATCTCATGTTTTTCAATAAACAGAGCGATACGTTTCTGTTTCTTCTTGGCCCACCATCCTGTGCAATGTTATTCTCTTCAAGAAGTATGTCCACCCACTACACAGGGGGTGCAAAACCTTTGTTTTGGATGGCTTTCGACTTTTAACGATGTACCACTATGTTAAAAACAGTATGTTGTCCCTTAGTTCTGTTTCTCTGTTTCCCTATAGGTCATGTAACTAGAACCGATTTGGTACTTAGCACTAAATCAGCAACACAAACTATAAGTGTTTCCATGATGTTTTTAGTTTCATTGCACATTAACTATTGTAAGAAAAGCTTTCCTTTTTAATGATGTACCACTGTGCCCAAAATAGAATCCTTTTTCTGTGATTTATGTAACTATTACTGTTTTTTCTGCTTTTATTGCATATGAATTATTGCAAACCAAGCAGCTCGTAATGTTTAGCTCAGAGACTGCTCCTTTTTCCAGCAACATTGCGTGATCATGTTTTTCCTCCAACTACGTGACCCGACTACCTCGAGTACAGACACTGTCCCCCTTTCTGACATGCGCAGATTAAACAGTTTTCCAACATGCGCGCAATGCTAGCAAAGCTAAGCACTTATCTACCAGACATGCGCATCAGCCCCTAACAGTGACACAGCTCATTCTAAGGAAGAGCCTTCCGCCGTCACACGCAGCATCGCATCCTGGGACTCAGGTAAACTACTCGATCCTCCCCTTATCAGGGACCCAGCTCTCTTTTGTAGCTGTAGCACTTAAGATCACGACCACCGAGTGATTTACAGCACCACAGCCGTTTTCCATCACATGCATGGCTTTTCTTAAAACTACTGCCGACTGAGTTCCCAATTCATTGTTTATTTCTGTATTGGAGTACCTGTACCATTCTGTGAGGCTAGTTGCCTTCTAGTCAATTATAATCATTTTCACTGCGCTGCCCACACGATTCCTGTGCATGCCGCCACTTTTCATTGGGTTGCCCACACGTTTCAAATACCTATGCATTCCGCTTAGCTTTTAGTTGTGAGTTTTTACCATTTACTCTGCCAAGCACCCCCTGGTCAGCAGTCCCTGGTTTTCAAACAGATAGACACTTTTTCACTTTAGCAGTGGTTCGCCTCATCACAGTACTGTTGTCCGATCATGACGTGTCAGTACAGATCTATATCAAGATATTAAAGACTAAATCCTTTACTCACTCAGCTCCAGACCTCTGACCTTTTGCAGACAGCCTTCCAGTCCAACTCCCTGGACTAAAAAGAACTTGACCAAGGCGCTACTACACTTGAACATGGTAGGTCCCCTTTTTTGCAGTTTTTAATTTTCATTAGACACCACTTCCACTAAACTAACCAGTCCCCTGTCACCCTACAGGCTGATGGACCCCACTACTCACCTGACTCAATCAAACTGTCCTGAAGACCATTTGGTACCTGGTGCATTAACGCTGTTCCATCTATTTAGCCACAGCCACCAGTTACTTACACCGAACCGGAAACACAAAATAATGTGTCGACAATGCCAAATGTTTTTACCATTTAAAACAACACCTGTAGAAAACTCTGTTTTTCACCCTGCTTACTAACCCACAAATATGCACACTCTAATGTGCTCATTATTTATACCTTCAGCGCCACGGCACAGTTTGTAAAAATTGTTTTTGTTTCTTTGTTAGTGTAAAATAAAAACCCTGTTTTTGTTACCTTCACCTATCCAGGTGTTTTTGTTTATTGAGCTAGCAGCCTTCTAGCTCCACTGCAAACTCGGTGACCCTATGTCACGCCTCTGGTTAGGGTAGCTTTTGACTCAATTACTGTTCTACTGTCTGTAGATCTGACATGGGATGGGTGTGCAGTGGCTTTCACGTCTAGTACTTATCACTTTGTTCTTGGGTGCATGGCCTTTGGCCATGCACCCAAGACTGCACGCACTCCCCACAACTTGCCAATGAAAACCCAACACTACGGGTGTATGCATGGGTGGCACATGCGGCGGTGGTTGTGGCCAGGGCCTACAGTCTTTGAAGTAAGGCCTTCGGCCGACGGCCATGCATCCAAAACTCTAGGCCCTGGCTACAACCACTGTAGCATTTGACACCCATGGCGGCGTACTAATTAATATAATAATAGCCATCGGAAAAAATAATGCATTCACGGCATGTTGTCAATTTCAATGTTGCCTACCAATACGCGTGTGCTTTCAACAGTTACAAGTTTCCTGTCCACTGCATGGACTGAAGTGCTATCGTTATTACACCCCACATTTACTGTGCGTACAAGGTGTCCATAGAAATTACATCATGAAGACCGGCCCCCAGAGCAAATGCATTGATCACCCATGTCTTACTGTCTGAACATTTACCAATGCTCTGTGACACAGCAAAAGAGTTTCATGAACAGAGCATGTGTATGCATCCAAGACTGCACACACTCTCCACAACCTGCCAATGAAAACGCAACTCTACGGGTGTAGGCATGGGTGGCACATGCGGCGGTGGTTGTGGCCAGGGCCTACAGTCTTGGAAGTAAGGCCTTTGGCCTTCGGCTGATGGCCATGCATCCAAGACTCTAGGCCCTGGCCACAACCACTGTAGCATTTGACACCCATGGCGGTGTACTAATGAATATAATAGCCATCGAAAAAATTATGCATTCACGGCATGTTGTCAATTTCAATGTTGCCTACCAATACGCGTGTGCTTTCAACAGTTACAAGTTTCCTGTCCACTGCATGGACTGAAGTGCTATCGTTATTACACCCCACATTTACTGTGTGCACAAGGTGTCCATAGAAATTACATCATGAAGACCGACCTCCAGAACAAATGCATTGATCACCCATGTCTTACTGTCTAAACTTTCCCTAATGCTCTGTGATGCAGCAAAAGAGTTTCATGAATAGAGCATGTGTACGCTGGTTGTTGCTCTGCTTTCGGCGGATCCAAGCTGTCGGCGCATCCAAACAATCTGACGCAGAACACGTCTCGCAGCAGCCAATGGGCAGAGACGTTGCGTGTCCGCGGTCATGACGCTAGCCCCTTAGCCAATCGGTATCTTGTTCGTGGACCGAACAGGGAAGTGTGACCGCGGAGCGGACATAGATATCACTAATTTTTTCAGACCTACTTTTTTATAATTAGAAAGAAAAATACTGCATGGTGGATGGTCACCAAATTTACAAAAGCACGCTTTCTCGACCAAGCCCCTGTACCTGCCGCAGATTTCGTCAAAATCCGTCCAGCGGTTTGACCTGTAACTGTGCGCAAAGTTTTTCCCCCATTCGGTCTATGGGGAAAAAAATAATTTTTGGGACCCCCCCGATAACTTTTGCCCCCCTGCACCAAACATCTCCAAACTTGCAAAGTATGGTGAGGATTCATCCAGGGGGAGCGGAGTTATAAGCTGCCCAAAAAGTGCTCTTCCTATGGAAACAGCAACGTAACCATAACTACACGGCCACTAACGTGGCCGTGAATATATATAGAAAACGTTCTTATCTTTTCTTCTGTTCTCTTCTTGAAACATGCTCAATTCATTTTCAAATTTATGAACCTCCCCCGCCCCCCCATATTTTCTGAAAGAACTTTTTTCTGCATCAATAGTACCACCTTTTCAGTGTTACAAACCAAATACATTTCTTCCAACCAGGAGTCCATTTTCGGAAAGCCATCCGACTTCCAATTTTGCAATATTATTTTTCTTGTTAATAAAGCCCCTTTTAAAATCCAAGTTGCATGGTGATGATTCAACTCTTCTAGTATCTTATCCTCTCCCAGGATCAATGTTTCGAAGCCAAAATCCAAATCTTCATTCACTACTCTGTTCATCACTTCGGTTATTTTTTTCCAAAGGTCTTTCACCTTGTAACATTCCCAAAACATGTGCTCCATTTTCCCATGGGTGTGACCACAGCCCGAACATATCTGTTAGACTCAAGCCTTGCTTTTGCATTCTAACCGGTGTCCAAAAAACTGTGTGCAAAATCTTCACTTGGCGTGCTCGCTCTCCTATATTTAATTACATATTCTTAATATTTCCACACATAGCTTCCCATCTTCCCTGTGTCATTTCTTCATCTAGGCATGAAGACCTTGCTGACAGTAACTTATTATTTCTCCCCCATTGGTTCTTTCATGAATTCACATGCTGTGAATATTCCCTGTCGTCAGGCTGGGAACCTCGGTCATTTAACTTAGCGTTTTCCTATGGAAAACTTCGACACTTCAGTGACCTATCAACGTCCTTTTTTGGTGCTTTAGACCACACCAATAGGACGTAGGGTATAAATAGCCCCGCACCCGCGGCTTCCCTTCAGATTTCAACCGTCTCCAAAGTGTTGGGATCACTTCGTGTTGGTTCAGTTTTTTGCACGTGCTTGTGCTACGGTGTTTGCGATGTCTTCTGGTACTAAGAAGTCTCTGTTCCGGCCCTGTGCGACTTGTGGGCTGAAGAAAGTGTATGAGGGGGAAGGGCATATGGACTGCATCTATTGCCTTTACCCTCATCATTCTGCTGACTGTTGCAAGATTTGTAGAGATTTCTCGCCGAATACCCTTAAGGACCGCAATCAGCGGTTGGTTTGCTGGCTTAATGATGGCACCTATGCCGCTTCCGAGGTGGGGTCGGTGAGGAGCTTGTCCTCTGCGCGACCTGTGCAGGTGGTGGATCATCTCCGGGCAGCCTCGGTTGAGCCGGCGGCAAAGAAATCTCGGCCGGCTCCTGTGTCGGAGGTCGGCAAGAGTGGAGCCTCTTCGAGTAAGCACCTGTCGAAGGGGGCTGTTTTTTCCAAACATGGTCGGGCGGACCATTCCCAGGTGTCTGGATATAGGCCCGAGAAGTCAAGCTCCGGCAAAGGGGCGTCTCTGGAGAAGGCCAAGGGTGGCCATGAAAAAGACTAGTCGTCGAAGCGCTCCTCTTCGGGGACCATCATTGGTCGTCCTCTAGCCGAGAGTCCTCAAAGCACCGGTCCGGAGGGGCTAAGCCGACTGGTTCGCCTGGGAAATCTGCACCGCAGGTGGTGGTTCCGACGACGTCCTCGTCGATGGGAGTTCGGTCGTCGAGTGGTCTGCTGCCATCTACGGTACTGTCGTCGACGGTTGTGTCATCATCTCTGGCGACGACAGGGTTTGAAAAAAGGCCGATGCTGTTCTCGTCGTCGAGGTTGGATACAGAAGATTTGGTGCTGACAAGTGGCACGTGGCAGACGTCCGCCTTTGACTCGCTGATGCCGGACGCCATTTTACATCAAGAGACGGCTACTTTTTCGGTGCTTCGGAGGTGGACGACGACCGGTAGCAGGTGTTGCATCCATCGGCCTTGGGGCTGCAGTGTGCTGGACCTTCGACGTCGGGGGTCGTGGGGGCTGGTCCGGCTAGTTACCCGCTGGTTATCCCGCAGGCTATGTTGTCACTCCAGGTGCTGTCCAGGTTACAATCCTTGTTGGGCCAGCTGGATTCGAAGTTGCCCCCTTTGCCTGTGGTTCCGGTGGGTCCTGTCATGGATGCAGCTGGTGTTCCACCGTGTTCGTCGGCTACTGCGGGGTTGCTAGGGCCTCTGCCGGTGATTGAAGAACATCCTCGTTCGTACCCTGAGCAGGGTGAGCTGCTGGAGTCAGATTCGGACAGTGTGCCTCGTGAGTCCATGTCTACTGGCTCTTTGGCGGCGATGAGGGACGCGACATGGGATTCAGACAGGGAGGTGGAACAGCCTCGTAGTCCAGCACAACCATCACCACCCGATGATGTTGGGGCATTCCACGCCAGGATGGCTAAGGCATGTGTGGAATTTGGTTTGACTCCTGAGGAAGAGCGTAAGGAGTGCTTTCTGTCCGACCACATGGGCAAAAGACTGAAATCTGTGTTCTCCGTGCCTATCCTAGGTCACGTGTGGCAAGAGGGCCTGCGCACGATGCGACATCCCTTCTCAGAGCTGGCTGTCAAGGGGAGGCTGGAGAAGAAGTTTAAGGCCCCAGACTCTACTCCATAGTGCTTAGTGTCACAACCTACGCCGGAGTCGGTGGTTTCGGCTGCGGCTGTCATAAAGCCCGGAGTCAGTACAAGTGTGTGACCCCTCCGGACAGCGACGCCTGGAGACAGGATGCCTTCGGGAAGAAGGTTTTGACTGTTGGGGCGACGACGTTGAAAGCGGCCAACTCCCTGGCGATCATGGTGCGCTATGATCATGAGATGTGGCATCGGCTGGCACCTATTTTGGAACATCTGCCGGAGGAGCACCGCAAGTCCGCCATGCTTTTAGTGCATGAAGGGGAGGAAGCTTCCAATCACAGTTTTAATATTGCAGTCGACCTGGCGGAGTCCGGCTTTAAGCAGATAAACAACAGGGTTATACTGTGTCCCCAAGCCTGGCTTTAAATGCACAGACTTTCACCCTAAGGTGCATTATAAGGTTCTAGACATGCCTTGTGAGGGGGAGCAGTTGTTTGGAGAAAAAATTGATGAGGCCCTCAAAGGAGGACACTGAGACTGCTAAGTAGTTGGGAGCTTTGCAGAGTGGGCGCTCCTTTCGTTCCTTTCGGCCTTTCTGAGGGGCTGCGGGAAATGCCTGGTTTACTTCCACCAGGGACCAAGGTTACGGTCGATCTGGGTATTCCTCCCAGGGATATAGGAGGTCAGCGCAGTCGGCGCAGAAGAGACGGGACTTTCAGCCCTCGCGGAAAAGACGGGCACAATCCTCATCTAAAGGGAGACAGGCTAAGCCACAACAATGACTGTCTTCAGGGAAACCTACTGGGGGGCAGGGTGGCACAGCACATGGACGAGTGGTGCAAGATTACGTCGGACCGTTGGGTATTGGACACAGTGCATCTGGGCCACTCAAGTTCTCCCCGGTTTCCATTCCTCCAGTGTATACCGTGCAACCTCATCTTCACATCCTACGACAGGAGGTTGTACTTATGCTACAGAAAGGGGCTATAGAATTGGTTCTGGTGGCCGAGAAAGGTCGAGGGGTTTACTACTGCTATTTTGTGGTGAAGAAACCCAAAGGGAAGTGGCGGCCCATTCTCGATCTTCGGGCGTTGAACAAGACTCTACAACGCCTGAAGTTCAAGATGCTCACTCTTCGTTGGATTTACAGGAGGCATACTTGCACATTCCCATGCGTCGACGGCACCGCAAGTTCCTGCGGTTTGTCGTAGAAGACCATTACCAGTTTCGGGTTCTCCCGTTTGGTTTAAAGTCGTCTCGCAGGACGTTTACAAAATGTTTGGCACCGTGGCTCTGACAGGAGGGGCATCACGTATACCCGTACCTGGACGACTTGCTGGTGCGGGGTTCGTTGCCAGGGGAAGCGCAGGAAAGTCTTGGCGCTACAATGCAGCTGTTGCAACAACTGGGCTTTGCCGTAAACTTCGAGAAGTCTTTTCAGTCGCCTTCCAGGGCAGAGTTTCTGTCATGATCTCTGCTTCCAAGAGATCAGGACTTGCCCGACTCCCTTGGAAGCAGACCCATAACCCCGGTTCCGAGTGCCAGCCAGTCCCAATTGGGACCTTTTGGACCCTGTCCTGGCGCCAGTGGCACCAGGCTCATAAAGATGCCCAGTCCCAGCGCTGGAAGCGCCGGGCTCATAATGCTTGGGTGGACTTACCTGCAGCAGACCATGCTGCTTACTTACCTGCCAGTTGAACCCCTGATCCTCTTCTGTTTGGGACTACTTTTCCTGTTGGGTGGGGCAGGAGCCACTCCCTAGGTTCAGAACACTGGAACTCTTCTGGAAAGCAGGAACTCTTTTCTTACCTAGGCGTGGCTGTGGAAGGAGACATCTAAGCACTACAGGAGGCTATTTAAACCACACCCGATGGATGAATCTTGCTTTGCGTTATTCTGCATTCTCTGCAGCAGAACGCTCATCGTGTCTTCTGCTTCTGATCCTGGGCCTAAGGGAACAAAGGCTTACCATCCTGGAATCCAGTCTTCAGCAGCACCTGTAAAGACAAAGAAAGAACAGGTTAGCACTACGGTCTTCAGTGGCAGCGCATCTCTTACCTGGTCCATCGGCTGTCACCAAAGCCTCGTGCTGCATTCCGGCATCTGAAAGACAAAGGCTTACCTACTCTTCGCATGCTCCGGAGGTCTTCGTACTGCATTTCGGCATCTGAAAGACAACAGCTTACCAGCTCTTCGCACGCTCCGGAGGCCTTCGTCGCTGCATCCCGCATCTGAAAGACAAAAGAAGGTGCGTTTAAAGACATTGGGCAACTTTATTACTCACGTGCCACTACTCCTTCCCACGCCGAATCCAGTGGGTATTCCAGCACCCTTCAGCTTCTCTAAAGCTCCGAACTTGTACCTGCAAGATAAAAGGGACAGTAAGTGCGCCTTGTGAAGCAGGCTACAAGCGCTTACTTACGTGCTTCCAGGCGCTTCTATACCTCACGCGGGTTCGATCCTCAACTCTCATCAGCCCGCCATCCGCCATCACTGGAACCCTGCAAAACAAGAGATATCATTACAAAAGACTTTTAAGACATTTGAAGTGCCCCGAACTTACCGTTCGTGCAGTTAACGACGGACAGCAGTCCTCTGAGGTCAAGAGGCCTGCACCCTTATCCAGTGAAGAAACTGGTTACGGCACCCTGCCCCGAGGCAGATGGAGAGCTCGGCGTTCACTTACCTAGGGTGAGGGCGTTAACCTTTGGGGTTCTACAGGAGAAGAGAAAGGGAAGAGGAGAGAGGCACCCAATAACCCCAGTTCATTAATCCCATATTTTCTATCTGCAGACATCTTACTCTTCGAGTCAGACATACAGTGCACAGAGGTCCAGCCCAAAGAGCCAACCGTGTGTTACACATCACCTTTGAAGATACGGCATTCACCCAGTCAAGACCGGCGCCTCTGCGGGAATCAGGTGAGCGTTACAGTTTCAGACTCGTCGGGGACTTGTGAAACCTTCGGGCTAGAGGGTGATGAAGGGTGATGAAGCTCCGGCAAAGGGCGGCGGAGTGGAAGATTGGTGCAAGGGTGTCGGTCCGTACCTACATGTCACTGTTGGGGGCTATGGCGTCATGCGTTCCGCTGGTGCCGAACTGTCATCTCCATATGAGGCCAGTGCAGGAGTTCCTCGTGGACTGGTGGGCTCAGAGTCGGGGCTCGTGGTCCGACAAGGTGGTGATCAATGATGGTCTGGTGGACGCCCTTCGATGGTGGCAGTGCTCAGAAAATCTGGTTTTTGGCATGCCGTTGCTGGAACCGGAGTGTCAATTCACGATTGTGGTGGATGCCTCTCAGACAGGATGGGGGGCGCATCTCAGTGGCTCACAGGTTCAAGGCCTGTGGTCTCAGGTGGAGTCTCGGTTCCACTTAAATGTGCTCAAGCAGAACGCGGTACATTGGGCCCTGAAGTCATTTCTGCCGTGCATACGCGGCTCAGTGGTGAGGGTGTTGACAGACAATACCACCACAAGCAGGGAGGCACGCATTCCAGGGTGCTGTCGAAAGAAGCGCAGGATCTTAGGCATTGGGCTCTGTTGCACGACATTGGCATTGTGGCGTTTCATCTGCCGGGAGTGTTGAATGTGCAGGCGGACAGGCTCAGCAGGGATGTCAGCCAGCTCCACGAATGGCAGCTGAAGGAGCAACATATATCCATGATCTTCCAGAAATTGGACCATCCTCCGTTGGATCTCTCCGCAATGAGGGAGAACACAGTGCAGGGAGTTTGCCAATAAGTTGGCTCACCCCGAGTGTTTATGGGATGCGTTCCCATGGTCTGGCCGGTTCACTTATGCTTTTCCTCCGTTTCCGCTCATTCGATGGACCCTCCAGCGGATCCGGAGATACCCATGTCGTGTGATTCTGGTGGCTCCGTTCTGGGCCAGGCAGCCGGGGTTCTTGGATCTCCTTAATCTGTCCGTCGCGGAGCCGATTCGGTTGGAAGCGACGCCGGACCTTCTGTCGCAGGACAAGGGTGCTGTGTGGCACCACAATCTAGGGTCTCTCAGCCTGACGGCTTGGCTCCTGACTTCTCCGAGTTTGGCCTGCTAAGACTGTCCAGTAACTGTCGACGAATTTTGGAGGCAGCGAGAGCCCCGTCCACGAATGTCTCCTATGCATGCAAATGGAACAAGTTTTGTGTGTGGTGTAAGGGCCAGCCGGGGCTCGACCCTTTGAACATTTCACCTGAGCAGGTTCTTCCCTACCTTTTGCTGTTGTCGGAAAAGGGCCTGGCGCTGTCATCTATAAAGGTTCACTTGGCAGCGATTTCGAGATTTACTTGGAAGCGACATGCGGCTCCTCTGTTTAGTGATCGTCTGGTCAAACATTTTATGAAGGGGTTGTTCCGTAATTTTCCTCCAGTCAAGAAATGTCCTCCGGTGTGGAGCCTTAATGTGGTTCTGTCGGGTTTGATGACACCACCGTTTGAACCGATGTCGACGACTCCTTTGCAGTTTTTGTTCTGGAAGGTGGCTTTTCTGGTGGCCATTACTTCGGCCAGAAGGATGTCTGAGTTGCAGGCATTGGTTGTGGAACCGCAATATTTGCGGTTCTTGAACTAATCCGCACTTTATCGCAAAGGTGCCAATGGCATTTCACAAACTCTCTTCAATTGTGTTGTCCTCGTTTTTTGCTTCAGCCTCCATGCCTGCAGAACGGACTTTGCATTTGCTGGACGTGAGGAGAGCGTTGAAGTTTTATTTGCATCATACTCCAGATTTCAGACAATCTAAACAGCTGTTTGTGGCTTATGGGCCGTCTGTCAAAGGACGGGCAATCTCCAAACAAGGACTTTCTCGTTGGGCGTCCTCTGCCGTTTCGTTCTGCCACACTAAAGCTGGAAAGCCTTTGGGAAAGACTCCGATGGGCAGATTCGACGAGGTCTACAGCTTCGTCGGCGTCATTCTGGTCGGGGATTCCACTGGTGGACATTTGCCAGGCAGCCTCTTGGGCAGTGCTACATACATTTACCTGGCATTACTGTCTGGAGCAGCAGCATGTTGAGGATGTGCAGGTGGGACGGGCGGTCCTGCAACGCCTGTTTCAATAAGGTACGCCCCGCAGCTTCGGGGTATTTGTTTGAGCTTGATCACTGGAGGGGTTATTTGTCTCATGTATGTGATTCTTTTTCTGTATTGGTTTGCCTTTGTACTGCGCCATGCATGATTGGTACTGCTATGTAATCTATTCACAGCATGTGAATCCATGAAAGATTCAATACTGGAGAAGGGATTAGTTTCTTACCTGTAACTCCATTTCGAGTGGAATGTGTCCTCCAACGTATTCCTCATCTTAGATGTATTCCATCCAGCTTTCCTGCTCTTCGGAATTTTTTTCGTCAGAGGGCGCCATGCGTCGATGTCGTCGAGTCGATAGTCCCTCGAGGGCCTCTGTCGAGGGTGACGTCATCGGGTGTGTAAGTAGCACGCGCGGCGCCCGTTGGCCTCAGTTCCGTTTTTCTGCAGTACGTTGCTTCGGACATTCAAGAAATAATGTCCTAGTCATCGACGCCGACCACAACCCCGAGATCGGGTTTTAAGAAATGCAAGTCGTGCGGCTCAATGTCGATCACAGACCTGCACCGCAAGTGTTTGTGGTGTCTCGGAGAAGGCCACGACATGGAGGCCTGTTCGAAGTGTCAGGCGATGACTGGAAAGGCCTTGCGAGAAAGGAGAGGGAAGCTACAGGTAGGTTGGAAGGATCGGAAAGCCTCTAGCTTTGAGTCGAGACCCCATGGGGAAAAATCTCCTCAACACGAAAGGCATGGATCCAGATCTCGAAGCGATTCTCATTGCTCGTCATCTTCGTCAAAAAAGTCGAAGAAACGACGCCATAGATCTCCCTCCACCTCGTCGTCAGACGAGTCTCCGAAAATCAAATGCCCCACAAAACATACATCTTCCGAAGAGTTTGAAGCATTTAGGGTCAAAATGATGCAGGTGTTTGAGAAAGCGAAGCCTCAGTCCGCGCCTTCTTCAGAAGCCGGCCGGGAGCGTCATCGCTCCGACACTCGCGCGCCTTAGAGCCCGGGTGATCGTAAAAGGAACGATAGAGAACCTTCCAGGACGCCGAGTGAAAAACGCTCGCGTCGAGTAGACCGCTCGAGGTCACCGACGCCGTCCGAGACCTTCCACACCTCGAAGGGGAAACTGTCGCAGGCCGCCTCGACGCCCTCGAAGCAGACCCTGTCGACCACGATGTCATCGAAGCCTTTATCGATGCCGACGCCAAAACCTTCGGCGCCAAAGGCTCCAACCAAGCCAGGGCAGCTAGAGAAGGAGAAGGAGAAAATGGCAAGACATATATCTTCTTCAAAATCTAGTATTACACCTCCTCCTCTCCCAGAGAAGGTTTTCAAGCCTCTCCTAGGAAGGAGTTTTTCAAATCCTTGACCTAAATTTTTGAGGATCAGGAGAGATCCGAAGAGGAAGATGTACCTTTTGGGTTGGAATATGGCACCCAAAATGTCCCTGAATGCTTAATATCGGAAGAAAGCAGGATGAAGGATTTTGTGGAGTCCTTACATAATTGAAGTGGCATTGATACCTCTCCTGAGAATGATTTTGGTAGACCAGATCCACGAGAGCATGCCAGTCCATCTTATCGTCAATTAATGACAAACGTTGTAGACTACTTGGATTGGGCTAAACCAACAGCCCAATTCGTCCAGGACGATTTGACAGACATATTGGATCAGGGTCCCACTGAAGACCCAGTTTTATCTTTTCATGTAGCCTTACAAAACAGGGTGGCCAAGAATTGGGAAACTCCGGATTCTATTCCTCCGGTGAATAAATCCCTAACATCAAAATACCGCCCAGCCAGTAGCGACCCCGGCTATCGGTCAAAACATCCAACTCCCGAGAGTTTGGTCATACAGGCAGCCACAGCTTCCAACAAACTTGCGTACCCGTCTATCCCTCCAGACAGGGACGATAAGCGTGTGGATGGTTGGGCACGGAAGGTATTTTCAGCCGGGAGCATAACATTAAAATCTGCCAACTCCATATGTGCCTTGGCAACATTTTCGTACACTCTGTGGGAGTGCATCGCAAAGGCGGCAGAGCACATACCAGAAGGGGAAGAAAGGGAAGGTTTCCTAGCCATCGTTAGAGATGGAAAGCAGGCCATGCAGGAATCCCTTCAATCTGGATTGGACACTGCGGATAGTGTAAGCAGGTCCATGGGCACTAGCACGGTAATGCGCAGGTTTGCGTGATTACGGAAGTCGGGTTTTGCACCGGACATACAGAACCGCCTTCTGAACATGCCTTTTGACGGGTCTCACCTTTTTGGCAACAAGGCTGACTAGAGCCTTGAGAGGTTGCACACCTCAAAAGCAGAGGCCAAATCTTTAGGAGCTGCTATTCGGCAACCTCAGCCTTTTCGTGCACAAGGACAATCATGGAGGGGACGATCCTATCGTTATACCTCATACGGGAAGACAGGAGGAATGGCCAGTCAAAGGGGCCAAAGAAAAGCCACTCGTTGTGGACGAGGAAAACGTGCTAAGCCAGCTCCAGCTGCAGCCTCTTTGCCATCAGTGGCTGCAACATCCGCCACAAAACCACTTTCAGGACTTGCACCACAAAACACCTGTAGGAGGCAGGCTGTTGCAGCATCTGCAAGAATGGCGAGCCATTACTTCAGATGTTTGGGCTCTAGAAATAATAGCCCAAGGCTATTGCCTTCCGTTTCTAAAGCAACCTCAAAGCAATCCACCAGGGAGACACCCGTTGAAGTTTCCAGATCCGCTCCTACAGCAGAAAGTTCTAATCGTGCTGGAGAAAGGTGCCATAGAACCAGTACCGGCAGCGGAGAGGAACAAGGGTTGGTACTCCCCGTATTTTTTGATCCCCAAAAAGGACAGAGGACTGAGACCCATCTTGGACTTAAGAAACTTGAACAAGTTCCTCAGGAAGGACAAGTTCAAGATGGTTACTCTTTCTCAGATCCTTCAGGCCCTTTTACTCCAGGACTGGTTGGTGTCATTGGACCTCCAGGATGCTTATTTTCATGTGCCGATTCATCTCAAGCACAAAAAATACCTGAGGTTCGTAGTTGGCGACTCACACTATCAGTTTCGAGTCCTGCCATCCGTGTTGACCTCCGCCCAGAGGGTCTTCACCAAGTTAATCGTAGTGGTGGCAGCGCACCTCAGGAGACGGGGGATTCATGTCTACCCCTACCTGGACGACTGGCTGATCAGAGCGCGCTCGGCAAAGCAAGCTTTGGATCATCTGAAAGTCACCTGCCACTTCCTCCACAAACTGGGCATCTCCCTCAACTTACAGAAGTCTCAAATGACACCTTCCCAACAGCTTCAATACATAGCTGTATTAGACACATCCTTGGGAAAGAGCTCTCCTCCCAAGACGAGGGCTCAAGACATTCTTCAGATGGTTTAAAAATTACAAAATGCCCAAACTCTCCAGGGTTACGACTTTCTACAGTTGCTCTGCCTCATGACATCCTGCATTTATCTGGTGCCAGAGGAATGCTTGAGGATGAGATCCCTTCAATGGGCCCTAAAGACTCAGTGGTCCCAGTTCTCGGGTCAAATGACGGATCTTCTTCAGATTCCGAACAAGGTCAGACAAGACCTTCTATGGTGGACCTGTGCAGAGAACATCTTAAAGGGAGAACCCTTTTGGCAACCATGGTCGGAGGTCACAGTAGTGATGGACGCCTCACTCCTGGGCTGGGGGAGCACACGCAAACGATTTGACAAACGGTCGCTGGTCTCGATCGGAGTCCAAACTACATATCAACCTTTTGGAGCTGAGGGCAATCAGACTAGCGCTGAAGGCCTTCCTGCCATCCGTCAGGGCAAAGAATGTCCTGATAATGACGGACAACACAGTGGCCATGCACTACCTAAACAAAAGAGGTGGTGTGGGGTCACTACCCCTGTGCAGAGAGGCAATGCAGCTCTGGTATTGGCCGATTCAAGAGGGAATCTCTTTAACGGCAATTCATCTAGCCGGGGAAGAGAATGACGGCAGATGCTCTGAGCAGGCAGAGCACGGTGTCCCATGAATGGGAATTGGCTCAGGAAGTCATTCAAGAGATCTTTGCCCTTTGGGGAACCCCTCAGGTAGACCTACTCGCAACCAGTGCCAACCGAAAATGCAAAAGGTATTGCTCAAGGGAATTTCCCCCGAGAGGAGACCTGGGGGACGCGTTCGTGGTGGAGTGGAATTTCCCACTATTGTACGCGTTCCCTCCGATTCCCGTCATTCCTCAAGTCATCAGGAGGCTGAGACGCTTTGGGAACCGCATGATCCTAATTGCCTCGGATTGGGCCAGGAGAACGTGGTATCCAAACCTTCTAGACATGTCCATCTGTCCTCCAGTACGTCTTCCTCAGAGAGAGAACCTTCTCTCTCAAATGGAAGGTCAGGTTCTCCACCCAGAGGTCTGAACACTCAACCTTCATGCTTGGTATCTGAAAGGCTGAGATACAGGGATTGTAACCTTCCAGATGATGTTATGGAGGTGTTGCTTTCGGCAAGAAGGCCAGCAACAAAGTCTCTGTACCGTTGTCGTTGGATAAAGTTTTGCAACTGGTGTAGGGAAAAGAATGTCGATCCTTTTCTATGTTCTATTCCGGAAGTACTATCTTTCCTTCTGACCCTAGCACATAGAGGTCTGAATATTGGAACAATAAAACGTTACCTTGCGGCGCTTTCCATCTTGAAGCGCTCATTGGAAGAATGCTCCTACTTCAAAATTCCTTTGATAATACAATTCATAAAAGGTCTCACTAATGTGTTTCCTCCTCACCCATTTCAAGTACCGATTTGGGATCTAAATTTGGTATTAAAATTCTTAATGTGTGCCCCTTTTAAGCCTATGCACACATGTCCATTAAGATTATTAACATGGAAAACAGAATTTTTAGTTGCTCTAACATCAGCAAGAAGAGTGAGCGAATTGCAGGCACCATCTTCTGGGCCACCCTATACTGTTTTCCATAAGGACAGGTTTGTGTTGAGGGTTAAACCATCATTTTTACCGAAGGTAATATCTGATTTTCATTTAAATCAGAAAATTGTTTTACCCTCATTCTAGCCTCCATTTCATCCTTCTGAGGAGGAAGAAAGACTACACAGGCTGGACCCAAAAAGAGCTTTAAGCTTTTACATCTCTAGGCTTTCTAGGCTTAGAGTGGACAGCCAGTTGTTTATAGGCTACACTGGAAGAAAGCTGGGCCAATCAGTAACAAAACAAACAATTTTGCGCTGGATCGTGCTTTGCATTTCAGACTAGCACAAAAAGACCCACCTGAAGGGTTAAGAGCTCATTCCACCAGAGGCATCGCCTCTTCCACAGCCCTTCAAAAAGGTGTACCTATAAGGTCCATTTGCGTAGCAGCAACTTGGTCTTCGCTTCACACCTTCTCAAAATTCTATAACCTGGATGCTTCCCAGTCTAGGGAGCTAACTTTTGGAAAAGCAGTGCTTTACTCTGCCATCTAAGGGCAGTTTAAAAAAAAAAAAAAAAAAAAAAATCTGACTCCTCCAGAGGAACTATGCAAAATACTGCTTCGGGAGCCTATCTAAGATGAGGAATACGTTGGACACAATACACTCGAAGAACAAGTTACTTCTTACCTGGTACCTTTCTTTCGATTGGATGTTCCTCCAACGTATTCCTCATCGCCCTCCCAACCTACCCCCCTGTAAATTTTTTCCGGGTTATTGCCATCTCAAATCTCGATGCACGGCGCTCTCTGCCGAAAAAATTTCTGAAGAGCAGCAAAGCTGGATGGAACACATCTAAGATGAGGAATACGTTGGAGGAACATCCAATCGGAAGAACGTTACCAGGTAAGAAGTAACTTATTCTTCTCCAGCGTTGGTATCTTTCATGGATTCACATGCGCCCGCCGGCCACCCCTGCAGGCAAACCTGTTTCGGGTTTCCTCCACTTTGGGGGTTAAAATCTGAAGGGAAGCCGCGGGAGCGGGGCTATTTATACCCTGCATCCTATTGGTGGGGTCTAAAGCACCTAAAAAGGACATTGAGGGGACACTGAAGTGTTGAAGTTTTCCATAGGAAAACGCTAAGTTAAATGACGAGGTCCCCAGCCTGACGAAGGGGAATATTCACAGCATGTGAATCCATGAAAGATACCAACCCTGGAGAAATGGAGTTAAGGATAAGATGCTACTCCCTTCCCTCTGAATTCCTACCTAACAGAGTGTACATTTTTGATGCCATATTCTCTTGACTGCTTAATTAAGTAATGATACTCATTAAATCAAATTTTTGCAAGTTCACTGCTCGCTTCAATTTCCGATATTCGCCATAAGTACAGTCAAATAGGCAGTAATTCAGTAATTGGCTTTTAATTCTTGAAATGTTTTCCACCTTTCTCCTTCAAACAAGTCGTCAACCTTTTTAATTCCTGCTAGATACCAATTTATCCAGAATATTGTTTTGTTCTTTATTTTAATTGCAGGATTCAGCCATATTGAAGATGTTTTTTTTAGGCCAATCCTAGAATGCTAAGTTACTTCATTCAACTTCCACATTAATCTTGAAAACTCAGTCAGCACAGAAAGGTTCCCATAGTCTGCATTTGTCGTTCAGAGGACTGCCCAGGTGTTTAACGGTCCTACTATGTTTGTCTCTTCAACTGCCCATTCATCTTCCTCCTCTACAATGACCGACATAATATGTCGCAATGTGAATGCTTGATGGTAACATTCAATGTTTGGAATGTTTAATCCACCTGTATCGTTCTGTAGTTGTAGTTTCCATAATTTCAATCGCAGTATCTTTTTTCCCACAGAAACGATTGGATCAGACTATCTAATCCCCTTAATGCCGATTTCTTCACAGGTAGGGGGAATCATACTCATAATATAGGTTATCTTCGGTGTTATCTTAAGAGCGTTCACCTTGCCAGCCAATGACAACATAAGCGGTTCCCACGGCTCTAATTCCATATTATTTTTTTTTATTATTAATTCCATGTTTAGGTTCATCATTTCCTTTATATCCTTTGTGATCCATATTCCTAAATATTTCATTTGGAGCGGACACCATCTGAAGCCATAGCTCTTTAGCAGCATTGCGCTAGTTGAGGTAGTACAAGGAAAAGCCTCAGAGTTGGACCAGTTAATCTTGTAATTTAAGACCGAACCAAATTCTTCAATCAAGCTCATCAGGGCAGGGATTGATGTTATCAGGTCTCGAATAACCATAAGAAGATCGGCATACAACCAAAGCTTTTGACAAATTCTATTAAAGTTAATTCCAGTGAACTTATCATTAGCTCGTATTGCCAATGCTAATGGTTCCATTGAAATCACACAGGTGATGAGGGGCAACCTTGACGCGTCCCGTGCTGCAGGTCAAATTTGCTTGATATTCTTCTGTTTTTTATTAATCTCTGCCGTGGAGTTGGTGTAAAGCACTCTAATCCAGGCCAAGTATTCACTTCCGAAATTCATCTTCTCCATTGTTCTCAGCAAAAACTGCCAACAAACCCGGTCGAAGGCCTTTTTGACATTTAGGGACAGTGCCACTGAATCCATATGCATTTTTTTGGATTCTGCCATGGTAACAGTTTTCGCATGTTTGTAGCCGATACTTTTCCCTTAATAAAACCTGCTTGGTTTGGATGTATTAACCTCAGAAGAACCCTCTCCAATCTATTTGCCAGGATTTTAGATAATAATTTGCTATCTGAGTTAATCAGACTAATTGGTCTATAACTAACTGGTTCCAGCTCCGGCCAACCTGTTTTTAGGATCAGTGATATCGTAGCATGCCTGGGCGTAGGAGGTAAACTACCCATGTGTCTACAGTATGCAAATGTGTCTCGAAGCAAATGTATGACTCCTTCTGGCATTTCTCTATAAAATTCAGCTGGTAGACCATCCGGCCCTGGACATTTTCCCAAATTCAAACTCCAAATGGCCTTCTTAACTTCCTCTAAAGATATTTCAGTGTCCACAATTCCCTTTTCCTCGTCTGTAAGACCTTTTATCTGCAAATTTGTTGATTTGTCTATCCGATCCAGGTCAACAGTCTGGGATTCACTGTGCAAGTTTGTGTAGAAATGCTTGAATGCATCATTTATTTCTCGTGGATCCCTAGTTATTCCTTGACCCCCCACAAATTGCAGGAATTGCTCTATTAGCTTCGCTCACCCTCAAACTACGCACCAACAATCGTCTGCATTTTTCTTCTCCCTAATAATATCTGCATTTAACCCTGTAAATTACATGTTCTGCCTTTTCACTTATAATTTTTTTCAATTAATATTTCAACCTCATTAACCTCATGTGTTTCCCTTTATCTGCTGATCCTATGACCTACTTTTCCAAATCTTTAATTGAAGCCTTCAGTTCCCTCATCTCCTTCTCTTTTCTTTTTTTTAATCACTGACAGTCTCATGGCCACCCCTCGAATAACACACTTGAAACTCCCCCACACTGTATCCATCCCAACTTCACCATTCATATTAACTTTAATAAACTCTTCTGCTTCCTCCACCAAAATCTTCCTCAATTCTTCATCTCGCAAAACCATCATATTCATTCTCCAATTCCTTGTTTTGTATAACAAGTTATTAAGTGAGAGTTTTAAACTAACGGGTGCATGATCTGAGATGATAATACAATCAATCTCACAAGTCTTAAAGTTCTGGGTCACTAAACCTGAGGCCAACAGATTGTCTATTCTAGAATAAATGTTCTCCAGCATGGGGTCTGGCATGGATTCACATGCTCATGAATATTCCCCGTTGTCAGGCTGGGAATCCTCGGTAAAGAAAAAATCAGTATCAGTTTCGTTTCTGATCTGCCTTTCGTAGTAGTAACCAATCACTGATCTCTGCGTCATACTGACCACAGCCAATGACTGCCCTCTACCTGAGCCCCGCCTCTGACAGCCATCTTCACATTTTTACCACACGTTCAAGTGTTGGGAGTCCTCGTGCTTAGCTCTCGAGCTTTTACTGCGTGTTTCACGTTTTTTCAGGTGAATTTTCACTTTTTTTCGGTTAATCGAGCCTCAAGCTCCACCGTTTCTACTCCCGTTAACGGCTACCCATTGCGGGATTTTCCTACACCCCTCAAGGGTGAAGATTTCATCGAATCAACTTCTTGGAGGATTCCAGAAGATTCGCGGCCTACTTCGAGATGGCCCAGGATGCGAGTTCGTCGCCCGGACCCAAGCTGTTTCGCAGCTGCCCTGGATGCGGGCTGCAGAATGTGTTTAAGGAAGACGAACATTTGCGATGCCTCTACTGTCTTCATGGGGACAAGACTCATGTAGAGAAGGACTGCCAGTTCTGCAAGAACTTGTCGGAGCGGACCATGAGGGACCGTCGATCCCGTCTCGCCAGCTGGTTGGAGAAGGGCTCAACGGGTGAGAAGAAGAAAGGGTCCGAGCGGGCTTCTAAGTCCTGCGCGGGCGCCCCGGCGACGGGGGCCCAACACCAGGCCAAGCGCCGCGAGTCCGCTGGCTCCGGGAGCGCCGAAAGGTCGGGCTCTTCGGTCGCCAGGCAGGGCGCACCTTCCCCGGCACCGTCAACACGAGCCAGCGCTCCGGTTCGGGGAAGAGGAAGTCCGAGACCCCGGGTAAGCTTCGGGAGAAACCCTGTCCGATCTTGGAAGAGGGGGAGCGAGGCGTTGCCCCTCCCCCGAAGGAGAAGGCCCGGGACGCACCTAAGGTGGTGAAGGCCCCTACCCAGCAGGCAAAGGCCTCTATCGAGGCGATTGCGGCGACTCTGGCCAAGCAGGCAGAGACCCCGCTAGCCGAGACTGCCTCCGGGACTAGAGTTTCCCTGCCGCCAAGGAGGGAATCCTCTATTCAGCCCATCGTCGTGGCCGCCATGATGGAAGAAGCGAGGGGGGGCACGGTAGCCTCCTCGAGCTCGGAGTCAGCCTTGGAGGAGGAACTGACCGAGGCCGTGAGAAACCTCAAAGTCCAATTCGAGAAGGTTCAATCCCGTAAGGAAGATCCTCGGGAGATAACCGAGGAAGACGACAATGGCGAGGAAGAGCAGCCTTCCCTTCCGGCACGGCCGGCACCTAGGCCTCAGGATGGCTCGGCGGCCATTTTGTCTGCGATCCAGTCCTTATGCTCTGAGATAAGGAAGAGATTCCCACGGCCCAGGCCGGAGGACTTGCAGCCTGGCCCGTCGGGAAGTCCTCAGAACAAACGACGGAGGACCCAACCCTCTCATCCGCTCGCCCCCGTAAGGCCTACAGTTCCCTCCTCATCCTCCCACGAGTCGGGAGATGACGGTGCGTTGGGGGTTCTGAGGGCGACGACGACGGAACGGGTCTCCCGTCGCACGGGCCTTGCCGCCCGACGAGATTGGCTCATTCCACTCCATGATCGCAAGGGTGTCCGAATTGTTCCAGCTCTGCCTGGAGGAGCAGAAAAAGGAAGGATTCCTCTATCAGCGACGGGAGGCCAAGAGGAAGACTGTCATCGCGGTGCCTCTAATCGATGACATCTGGGAGGAGGGCCTGTCGGTTCTCAAAAACCCCTCCACGGCACCAGCCAAACGGGACCGTACGAGAAGAAGTACCGGGTCCCCGAAACCGCTCCCCTGTGCCTCATGGCCCAGCCAACGCCAGACTCGGTCGTCTCGGCGGCGGCGAAGAAGAAAGCGGCGGGGTCAGGAGCCTCGACGTCGAATTCCCCGCCGGACGGCGAGGGAAAGAAGTTGGACACCATGGGGTGGCGGGTCATTTCGTCGGCGGCGACGACGATCAAAGCGGCCAACACCCTGGCGATCGTGGCCCGTTATGACAGGGAGCTCTGGTTTAAGCTGGCCCCCATATTGGACTTCCTGCCGGACGAAAAGAGGTCCGAGGCCCTGGAAATACTGCAAGAGGGCGAGGTGGCGTCGGACCACGCCATAACGGTGGCAACTGATATTGCACATACCGGGTTCCACCAGCTGGGCAACTGTGTTTGCCTACGACGACGGGGTTGGCTCCGGGCGACCGACTTCCGTCAGGACGTCCAGACCAGGGTGTTAGACATGCCGTTCGACGGCAGCAACTTGTTCGGGAAGGCGGTGGACGAATCCCTCCAAGCCATAAAAACGGACACGGCCTGCGCCCTAGGAGCCCTTCAGCAACGACGGCCCTTTCGGAGCTCCGGAGGCAGACAGGGTGCCTCCAAGGGATCCAGCGGTGGCTCGTCGTCCTACTGCCAGGCGGCACGCTCCTCGTCTCAGGAGGCCTACAGGGGTCGCGGCAAGCAGGGAGCGCCTCGCCGCCATCGGCACGGTGGCCAGGGCGGCAAGGCCACCACACCCAAGCAGGACTGAACCGGCCGTGGTCTCGGGCCCCCACCGAAGCACCCCGGTGGGAGGCCGGCTGACGAATTTTGTCGGCGTGTGGAAGTCCATCTCCACCGACCGTTGGGTGCTGGATACCCTGGCAAGAGGACACTCTATCGAATTCCTGAAGAAGTGACCTCACGTTCCACCTGTGGCCAGGAAGGAAAATCACGTCCCGCAACTGTTGTTGGAAGTATGGGCGATGCTCAGGAAAGGCGCCATCGAGCTTGTCCCGAAGAGGCTCCGGGGTGTACTCAAGGTACTTCCTCGTCAGGAAGGAGACGGCGGCTGGCGCCCCATCCTGGATCTTCGTCGTTTGAACAAATACATCAGATCACAAAAGTTCAGGATGGTCACCCTCCAGCACGTACTGAGACAGCTGGAGGAAGGCGACTTTCTATCGTCGTTGGACCTGGAGGATGCATACTTCCACGTTCCCATCCTCAAAAGTCACCGAAAGTTCCTCAGGTTCGTCGTCCAGGGACGCCACTACCAATTCAGAGCACTGCTGTTCGGATTGAAGTCGGCCCCCAGGGTCTTTACCAAGTGCCTAGCACCAGTGGCGGCACGGCTGCGCCTGCAGGGGTTTCACGTCTACCCCTACCTGGACGACTGGCTCATCCGCTTAAGGACGAGGGAACTCGCCGTCGAACACACTGCGAGGACCGTCCAGCTACTCACAGACCTGGGATTCGCCATAAACTACCCAAAGTCCCACCTGGTGCCGTCGCAGGTGGCCCTGTTTCTGGGAGCGAAGCTCGATACAGTGAGGCGCCTGGCGGCCCCGTCGGAAGAAAGGACGAAGACCATTCTAGGCAAAGTGCAGCGCCTGCTAGCCACGGACGTGGCCAGGGTGAGGTCCATCAAGTCCCTCCTGGGGATGATGTCCTCCGGCATCTACCTGGTGCGCCTCTGCAGACTACGGATGCGCCCTCTTCAAGAATTTCTCGACGCCCGTTGGATGCAGGCGACGGGCACCTTCGAAGACAGGGTCCCCCTCAACGAGGTGTTCCGGCGGGCGATTCAGTGGTGGGGCGTTCGAGCGCACCTCACGGCGGGCAAGGACTTTCAGACGCCGGCGTACCAGGAGACGGTGACGGACGCCTCCCTGGAAGGTTGGGGCGCCCACACCGGAGATCTCCACGCAAGAGGCCTCTGGCTCCCGGAGGAGAGGCTCCTGCACATCAACGTCCTGGAACTCCGAGCCGTGTTCTGGGCTCTCAAATCGTTCCTCCCGTCGCTCAAGGGCAAGGTGGTGCGGATCTTCACGGACAACACCACGACAAGGTTTTACATACGGAAGCAGGGAGGCACCAGATCCCCAGCCCTATCCAAGGAGGCACAGGATCTGTGGCACTGGGCGGTCGCCCAGGGGATGTTCCTGGTTCCCTTCCACCTGGCAGGAGAAAGCAACACCATCGCCGACTCGCTCAGCAGGGAGCTGCGCGCGTGTCACGAGTGGGAACTGCGCCAGGATCAGGTGAATCAACTCTTCCGACGATGGGGCAAACCCCAAATCGACCTGTTCGCAACAGCGACGAACTCGAAGTCAAGAGGTTCGCCAGGAGGTTTCCCCAGCCGAGAAGCATGGGCGATGCGTTCTCGTTCCCCTGGGACGGCCTATACCTGTATGCGTTCTCTCCGTTTCCGTTGCTGCTTCGACTCATCAGCCAGCTCAAGAGGTCCCGGTGCAGGATGATCCTCGTCGCACCAGCGTGGCCGAGGCAGATCTGGTTCCCGGACCTTCTGGACTTGTCAACGTCCCTTCCCATCAAGCTGTCGGCGGACGCGGACCTTCTCTCCAGAGAAGGAGGCCCCATCTTCCACCACGACCCGGCGTCGCTGAACCTGCAGGCTTGGCTCCTGCAGCGCTAGAGTTTGGAGGCTACGATATACCGGCCGATTGCAGAGAGGTTCTTGCAAAGGCCAGGGCGTCGTCGACTCTTAAATGCTACGGTCATAAGTGGAAGAGGTTCTCTATCTGGTGCCGATCACAGAAGATCAATCCCCTACGGATTACGGCCCCTCAAGTGCTGCCGTACCTGCTATCGCTGGCAAAGGCTGGGCTAGCCCATGCCTCCATTAAGATTCATCTGGCGGCGATCTTCAGATATACCAGAACCATAGGGCGGACGTCCCTGTGGTCCCATCGACTGGTAAAAGAGTTTATGAAAGGACTGTTCCGGTCGTTCCCGCCGGTGAAGGCCCCGGCCCTGGCGTGGGAACTTAACGTGGTGCTGACCAGGCTCATGGGGCCCCCATTCGAGCCGATGCACTCCGCACCTATGAAGTTTGTGTCGTGGAAGACTGCATTCCTGGTGGCCATTACCTCCGCACGACGAGTGGGAGAGATCCAGGCCCTATCCTGCAAAGCACCGTACTTGACTTTCCATGCCTCGAGGGTGGTGCTTAGGACACATCTCTCCTTTATGCCCAAGGTGCCGTCGGACTTCCATCTTAACGAGCCCTTGGTGTTACTTGACTTTCCATGCCTCGAGGGTGGTGCTTAGGACGCATCCCTCCTTTATGCCCAAGATGCCGTCGGACTTCCATCTTAACGAGCCCTTGGTGTTACCTGTTTTCTTCCCGTCTCCTTCGTCGCCGGCCGGGAGGACTTTGCACTCGCTGGATGTGGCTAGAGGGCTGAAGTTCTACGTGGACCGCACAAAGAGTTTCCGGAGGACGTCACAGCTGTTCGTGAACTTTGGACATGTGAATCAAGGGAAGGCTCTCTCAAAGTCTTCTATTTCCAGATGGCTCTCCGGCTGCATCATGCACTGCCACCGGTTGGCTAACCGACCACTGCCAGGCCGTCAGAGAGCCCATTCGACCAGAGCGATCGCTGCTACTACGGCGTTCTTATCTGGTGTGCCCCTGCTGGACATCTGCAGGGCTGCTACGTGGAGGTCGACGCACACCTTCACGAGATTCTACTGCGTCGATCGGGATTCCAGGGAGGAGTCCAGGGTCGGCCAAGCAGTGCTGCGCAACCTGTTTGCTTAAGGTGAGCCTGGTGAGGAGGTAAGAGATGCTTAATGTTGAGTTTTTTGTATTGCTTAATGTTGAGCCTTTTGCCACCCCCCGTGGTTGTGCATGTGTGTACTGCTATTTATTCTTATATTCATGAGCATGTGAATCCAGGCCAGACCCCATGCTGGAGAAGGAACAAGTTACTTACCTGTAACTGTTGTTCTCCAGCATGGGTCTGGCATGGATTCACATGCGAACCCTCCCGCCTACCCCTCTGCGGCTCTTCACTTGGTCATACTGCCACTTCACGAGCTACCAAATGGCTGCCAGGGGAGGGGCTTAGGGAGAGGGCAGTCATTGGCTGTGGTCAGTATGTATGTATGTATGTATTTATTTTTTGTATAGCGCCGATAGCCCGTGGGCATCAGGGCGCTTAGGCAAACAACGAAAAACAAAACAATACAATAGGAACGTCTGCGCTAAGCCATGAGGTGGTCATAATCCCCCGTATCCCAGTTCATCATCTGAAAAGATGAGTCTTCAACCCTTTCCTAAAAACAGTAAGGTTGGTAACGGTTCTGAGTGTTTCTGGAACACTGTTCCACAAGCTGGGGGCCTGCACCAAAAAGGAACTGCCCAGCCCAGATTTCAATTTAAACTTGGGGACGATCAACAGACATTTACCCTTTGAACGAAGATTCCTACTGGGGGTATGAAGCACTAAGCCCTTTTTCAGATACTCAGGAGCAGAGCCGTATGACGCAGAGATCAGTGATTGGTTACTACTACGAAAGACAGATCAGAAACGAAACTGATACTGTTTTTTTGTTTACCGAGGATTCCCAGCCTGACGACGGGGAATATTCATGAGCATGTCAATCCATGCCAGACCCATGCTTGAGAACAACAGTTACAGGTAAGTAACTTGTTCCTTATTTGCCCCCGAGAGAAATGTGTATTCTCTCCTTGTTGGATGTTCTACTCTCCAAAAATCTGTCAGACCAAAATCCTGCATCAATAATCGCAATGCTTCAGTCTTTTTTCCTACCGTCCCTGAAATTCTGGCTACTTCTATCTTAGAACTGAATCCACCACCAGGTTAAAATCCCCCCAATCGACAAATTCCTTCCTCCAATGTCTAATATCTGGCGTCCTAATGCATTAAAAAAGGGACCAGTGTTCAAGTTCGGAGCATAAATGTTACATATCGTCATCTGTATTGAAACTGATATCCAACAAACTTCTTTATCAGCTTTCGAACCTGTAATAGTACCTGGAAAGTTATTTTTAAATAATGTTGATAGACCGCTTGAATTCAAAGAATAAGTAAAATGGTACATCTGCCCTACCCACCCTCTCAACAACTTTGCAGCTTTTGAATCTGTTAAATGTGTTTATTGTAGCAAAATAATGTCTGCTTTTAAATGCAAAAATATTTTTTCCTTTTTAATTGGATTATTGAAGCCACTTATATTCCAAGACACAATATGCAAGGAATCGATAACATGTTTTCTAGGGACTGTCATAGCTCCAGAAGTATCCTTGGTTGAGCTTAAACCAAATATTGGTACAAAAAGAAAACAGAATAAAAATATGAATAAATAAATATCAAGTATAAAATTACTTTGAATTAACTTGCAAAACATACTCTAACTCGGGGCTGTACTGAGTTTGAGAACAGTTAATGTAACTGTGTACACCCTTTAACTATACAAGCTTTCTAATCCCCATATCCTTAAACCAATGATCATATTCACTGGATGATTTCCAAAAAGATGATTCTGTTGTCATTACTTACACTTACTTATAATGACCCCTATTTCAGATAAAACTGTCTGGGAAATGGGATGTAAAACCAATCAACTATATACAAATAACTATTAGTTTGTCTGCTAATCTCCATCAATGCCCATTTTGTCCACTCTATCCTAAACTATTTATTTATTTCTCCCCATAACGGAATGTATAGGCTGTGAAGTTTGAGAAATAAATGTCTAATATGTCTGTGCTCCTCTCACCCCTTAAAGAAATCCACCAGATTGGCTGTCTCATGGGATCTGAGTTCCTTATGTCTTAAAACCAAATTATGAATTGCTTCATAGGACGCCCTAACCCATGGAGACTCTGGAATAGTTTGTTTTACCTGGAG
Source organism: Ambystoma mexicanum (assembly GCF_040938575.1). Taxonomy (NCBI): domain Eukaryota; kingdom Metazoa; phylum Chordata; class Amphibia; order Caudata; family Ambystomatidae; genus Ambystoma; species Ambystoma mexicanum. The sequence goes on along the minus strand of NC_090931.1, from coordinate 899,325,834 downwards.
TTATACCTTCCAAAAATAGAGACAGCCGCAAATAAATACTAATTGTCTACCCTTGAATGCTGTACTATACCATTGTCCTGAAATGCCACCCAATTATGTCTGTTCAACCTAAATTGGTGTATATATTGATTGATACTGCATTAAAATGTAGATGAATATATACTATATAATGCTCGTACAAGCCCCATCTCTGTTATGCAACATGCTCCTTGATTAAAATCCAAGAAGTGGTCATTCTTCATTCTCCTAACAATCCCAGCTCTTTTTAGTATGTAGCGTCCACTAACCTGTGGCCTTGTAGTAGCGTGACCCCTAATTAATGTGGGGGAATAAAATTTTACTGACTCAACAATCAAAGTGAGTAATATCTTTGAAGTTAGGGGATGGGAAGCCGCACACGACCACCACATAAACTCCCTGAGCAGCCGGAAATGCTTAAGAGGCACCACCTCTCTGTGTTATTTGTACAAGAGAACATTTTTAGTCCGGAGGAGGAGTCTCGATTGCTTGGAAGGACTGTTGGTCAGACTTTCTGGGCCTCCAAAGGGGTGGATCGGGAAACCCTAGGTCCTTCCGTCAAGATTGAAGGTTGTTCTCCCCAGTTGGTCCACACTGATCAAGCTGGGTTTGTTCATAATAGGCAAGGTTCTGACAATCTGAGGAAAGTTGAAGTTTGTTTGGAAGGGGCCCTGGTAGTATCTCTCGCTGCCGCAAAGGCCTTTGACCGGGTAGATTGGTCATTCTTGAAAGCCAGTTATAAGGAAGATGGGCCTGGGCGATAAGTGGTTGGGGTGGGTGGAGGTGCTATATTCTACCCCTCTGCAAATGTGTTGGTTAACGGTGAGGAATTGAGGCCCTTCACTTTACAGAGAGGCACCAGACAGGGATGTCCTCTATCGCAGCTGCTGTATGGGCTGCAAGTGTATGGGGCGATGGGCCCATTAAGGGGTTTGAGATCCAGGGAAAGTTTTATAAATTGAATCTATACGCGGATGACTCATTATGTGTGACTGACCCGAGACACTCGCTCCCACCTCTTACAGGGATTGCAGCCTGTTAAGTAAAATTTTACTTGCTGCTTTTTTACCTCTACATTTGTGGATGCCCCCAACATTTAGCTTTTGTTTCAGCCTCCTGTCCTGACTTTCTGCCAGTGAAGCACAGCCTTCAGCTGCACTCCACTGGGCTTTCACTCATCGTTATGGGGAAAGTGACTTGTCCTTCAGACTGTTAGTACTGAGAAACTTTGTTTCTCTTTGTGTTCTGACTTTGTTGCCACTCTAGGCAACTGTATTTCAGTGCACAAAGTACGTTAGTGTACCGCGCACTGGGGTCCTTGCTTTTATGGGCCCTAGACATCCCTCAAGGATTTTTTGGTAACTGGACAATGTGCCCAGGAGTAGACTGGTGGCAGCAGAAGCTTTTTCATGTATTTCTATGACCTTTTACAGAGCTGTACCGCACTTAACTTGCGCGGCTCATGACTGTGGCTAGTGTCCGTCATGGCCGTGCCACAAGGTCCTTTGTCTTCTCCTTTGGCCATGTTGTCTGTCGGCCTTCCCCTTGGTCTTTGTGACCAGGGTAGTCCTTATTTGGGCATGCATTCACCCACAAAAGCCAGTGCTTTTCACAGGCTAATGCATGTCACGTGTGTGGGTACTCAGGAAGTGGGCCTGGACTGTCTGGCCCCAATCCACACTACTGGTGCCAGTATGTTTGGTGTGCACAAGAGCATGAGAGCCGCAGTGGTCCCTGATTGGACCATTGCTGGCGTGCATGAGTGGGGCAGATCTCATTATTGGCCAGCTGGGTGCGAGCACACAGTGGACTTTGAGATATTAGGGGGGGGCAGGGTGCGGACCCACAGATCACCTATAGGTCCGAATCGACGTATACATACACAAGTATCCAACAAAGCAGACTCCAAAGACTATTCGGAACCGCTCCGAGAAGGATTGGCACCCTGAGCATTCTGTTGTCCCAGTAGAGCTCGGCTTTGCGCTCGGTCTCCTAAGACCTGCATAGGTGCTTCAGCTCTTGGAGTGGTGGAACTAATCACTCTCGATGCCTCCTTCTTGCTCTGCAAACGAGCCTTCTCGTAAGCGTCCCTGGGCCCTCCAGTGGACTGACCAGCTTGTAACTTGGCACCTGTGTTGGAGCGTTGCTACATCAAGTTTTGTCTCGAGCTTTGGGGAAGTCCTAGTTGGCACTGCAAAGCATCTCCTTGACAAATTTTGTTCACCCAGCTGCTTTGGGCCGCGAGAGAGGAGCGTGCGTCAGACCGCGAGACTTGGGTGCCCCTGCGACACTGTGCAACAGCGGTGGTTGCTTCTGGCGACTTTCCCGCTTTTCATCAAGTGTCCTAAGACCAGCTGCATCAGTGCTTTCTTTGTCCTTTCTTTGTCCTGCTTTCGTGATGAGAGGTCCAGCTCCAGTTGTTAACCGGATCCGCATCTGCACCCGCAGCGCCTGTGTACTTTGAATCTTAACCAAGGAGGGGATTTCATACTGCAGGCGACCATCTCTAAGCCTGCCAAGTTTGGACCTGGAGTGAGCGAAGACCGGTGAGTACTCCTACCACTTACCGGTGGCCCCTAGTTCATCCAACCCGTACTCCTACGTCCCGTCCTCTTTCCTCCATACTGTATGGGCTTCCCTCGCTAGTGAAGGGAGAGGGAACCTTTTCCACCAGGAAAATCATCTTCCCCTTTAAATTTAGATGCGCGTGGGGGCGCGGCCCTGGGAGCATGTGCTCCCCTGACACCGCCCACTGGCACCACTCTTCGGTCCCCTTTGACGCATCGACAGTATTAACATTGCCTCATCACACCAGTTTTATTAGGGGGGAGGAAGATGGGATGTATGGTGGAAAGGGGACTATGGACTAGGAGTACGTTAGTCACTATGGTGAGTATCTTATAATTACTCCTACGGCCCATCCCCTTTCCTCCATACTGTATGGGCGAGTACAACTGAATGTAGCACCAGGGTGGAGAGGTGCGCTCTTAAGAAAACAAGTTCCTTAACATTGCCTGACCAAATGCTGCATCCGACCTGCAGCCAGCATCCAAGCAGTAGTGCTTGCAGAAGGGCGAGGCCGTAGCCCTTGTAGCCGCCTTGCTGATAACCTGCCACAGGACATGCCTCTGGAAAGCAACTGCTGTGGCTTTAGCTCTGATTGCGTGGGCATGCATATTTGCTGGAAGAGGTTTGTGCTGCCCCTTGTATACCTCCTTGATGGCCGTAACCATCCACCTTGCTATGGAAGCCTTGGAGGCTTGACCGCCAGGCCTTGGTCAACCGAAGGAGACAAAGAGGGCGTCTGATTTGCAGAAGCTCTTGGTCCTGTCCAGGTAGTATCTCAGCGCACGCCTCACTTCCAGAAAGTGCAATACCCTCTGAGTGTCCTCCTTCGGGTCCACGAAGAACATTGGTATCACTATCTCCTCATTTATGTGAAAAGATGGCACAACCTTAGGTAAGAATGCAGGGTGAGTTCTAAGCACCGCCTTGTCCTCCTTATGAAAAGTAGTATAAGGCTCTGAAGCCACCAGCACCTGGATTTTACTCATCCGGCGTGCCGAGGTAAGGCCCACCAGGAGTGCCGTCTTAATGGTGACTAACCTGATGTCCGCAGACGCCATAGGTTCGAATGGTTGATGCGCCAGGGCACCCAAGACCATATTGAGGTCTCAAACAGGGTGTAATTTCTTGATGGGCGGATAAAGCCTGGTCAGGGCCGCCAAGTCTTTTAACCCTTTAAGTGCCAAGGACGAGGTATCTCGCCCTTGGGAGCGCATACGCAGTGCCAAGGACGAGATAGCTTGTCCTTTTCGGCATCCTTGCAAAGCAGCGATCGCTCAAAACTGTAATCCAACCCCCGGGCTATGTGAGGGGGAGGTCCCCCCCTCACTGCCAGGGGGCTGGATTACCTTCAGTTTCACGTCGGCGTGCATAAAGTACATCGGCGTGAAACTGAAAGTAAATTCACTGCAGCAGCCATTTTCGGCTGCTGCGGTGAAGAGAGAATGTAAGAGCCCTTCTTGCTCCACCTCGACCTCCGGCTGTATTTCAAGCCTGAGATTGAGGCGGGTATCATTGGAAAGGGGAGATTCTCCCCTTTCCAAAGATACCCATTGTGTGGCATTGCTGCCCGCGGATCCGGCGCAGGGCGAGCGGTCCATGGGCAGCAATGTCACCGGATCAATACAGATCTGTCTGTGACGCGGGGGAGGGGGTGCTGCTTACAAGGTAAGGGGGAGATGGGAGGGGGTCCACTAGGCCACCAGGGATAGAGGAAAAAGTGGTGTCCCTGGAAAGGGGAAGTTCTCCCCTTTCCAAGGACACCACATATATGAGGCATTGCTGGTCACGGATCAGCGCAGAGCGCTCGATCCGTGACCAGCAACCCACTGGACCACCATGGATCCGTTTGTGACTTGGGGGGCAGGGGGGCTGCTTCAAGTAAACAGCCCTCTCCTCTTCCCCCCACCCCCCCCGGCCCCAAAGCATGGGGGCACATATGTGCACAACCCTGGGGGCAGATGGCTGATCATCTGCCCCCAGGGAAGGGGACAAAAAAAAAATTAAACAAAAATGTGATGGGGAGGGGGATTGGGGGCCCTAGCCACCAGGGATTTTTCTGGAAAGGGAAGATTCTCCCCTTTCCAAGGACACCCTGTGTGACAGCATTGCTGCCCGCGGATCGGGCGCAGGGCGCTCGATGCGCGGGCAGCAATGCACACTAGACACCAGGGATGTCTTTGAATGCGGGGGGGAGGTGGGGGCTGCTAGAGTAAGCAGCCCTCGCCCCCCCCGGCACCCCAAAGCATGGGGGCACATATGTGTACAACCCTGGGGGCAGATGGCTGATCATCTGTTCCCAGGGAAGGGGCCAAAGATAAAATAATAAAAACAGAAAAAAAAGGGAAGGGGGAAGGGGGTTTGGGGGCCCTAGCCACCAGGGATTTTTTCGGAAATGGTGTCCATGGAAAGGGGAGATTCTCCCCTTTCCATGGACACCTCGCTCAATGCGCGTGCCCCAATGCGCACTAGACACCAGGGATGACTTTGAATGCGGGGGGGAGGTGGGGGCTGCTTACAGTAAGTACAACTCTGGGGGCAGATGGCTGATCATCTGCCCCCAGGGAAGGGGGCAAAATAAAAAACAAAAAGCACAACAACAACAAAAAAGGAATTTTGGGTGGGAGTGGGGGGCCACTAGCCACCAGGGATATATTTTACATAAAAGGGGGGTGGCCCTCTCCCCTTTACTCCAAGGGTGCCTCCTCCCTGGAGGCACCCCTTGTAGCCCTCCCTGGGGGCAGATATCTGCTCCTAGGAAGGGGCATCTGACCCCAGGGAGGGCTGCATGAAATGGCCCCCTCTTATCTGCCACCAGGGAGGGATGAATGAGATGCCCCCCCTGCATTTGGTGTGGGGGGTAGAGGGTCACCCCCTCATTACATTAGAAAATGACCTGGCGGTTTAGGGTGCCCCTCACCCTGCCCTTAAGTGTAGTGTACCATTTTCCATTTTTTTCTTTCTTTATGAAACTTGCCTTAGCGCAGAGGGTCACATTGGTGTGCCAATTTGGTGCCGGGGGACCCAAACCTTACTGCCTCACCCATTGGGAGGCCTGTCCCACAATTTTTGGGGGCCCTCTCCCCCCCACCCCAAATGGAGGGGGGTGTACCTCACGCAGCCGTTTCTAGGAGGCCCAGGGAGACCTACATGAGGTGCCCCCGCCACCCATTTGGGGTGAGGGGGGAGAGTGTTAGGCAGAAACCTGTGCAGTTCCCTTAGGGACCACTGCAAATGATTTAAGACTACAGGTGTTGGCAGTAAACCCACTCGGTAGCAGTCTGTACCACCCAGATTTACCTGGTAGCTGTGGCTGAGCAGTCAGACTTCCCTCAAGAAGAGTTAGGCAGTATGCAAAGTATACTCAATAGGCACTCAGATACAATAATACAAGCAAACACTGACCAGAGCTTTGGTATCAAAGTATATAATTATTTATTTAAAAACACACAGTTGAAACACTCCAGCACTCTTATTGTAACATATCCTACACACAGTTACTACTATGATATATACACCCCTTTTTCCCTATTAGAAAAATCACAGTAAAACACCACTTATTTTCATACAGAGGTGAGCGCTTAACTAGATTGCACTCTAATAAGTTTGTGAAAAAGGGAGGGAAAAAGACAGAATATTAAGAGGTACACCACTCTACGATTCAAGAACACTGTTAACAAGGCAGAGAGCGAAAAGTCACTGGTGAGCCAAAGTCCAAAGGCTGGGCCCACTCTTAGATAGAGCAGAGCACAAATGCGCCCAAGATCACACAGTTACAGTAGGCTTAGAAAGTCTTGCAGAGGGTTCAGAAAAGAGTTTAGAGAGGCTTAGAAAAGTTTAGCCAGGGTGTCCCAGGCTAACCCAGGTTCGAAAGCCGGGGGCTAAATCTACCCCGTACAGTCGGTAGCAAGGGAAGCCAGGCGGGACACGGTACCTTAAGTGGGAAGGATCCTCCAGCGGTGGCAGTTGTTCCTGGTAGTGGGAGCAAGTTGCGTCGTCGTCCAGGGGAAGAGAAGATCTCGACTTGGAGGAAAGATGAAGGTCGTTGCACTACCAGGGCAGAAACCAGCCGCAGAGTTTTCCGGTTAAAGGTGGTACTTTTGTCTCGCGGTCGTGGTAAAACGTGGTATCCCGGTTACCGGGGATAGGCACGGGCAAGGCGGCCACGAGATACGTCGGGAAAGCGAAAAGACGGTGAAACTGGTTATCCCCACCAGTTAAAGGAAGAAGACTCTCTGGCGGGAGATCTCCTCTGCCGTTGGGAAAAGTGGTGAGACGGTCCAGCAGGGCTCCACCGGTAGTGGTGTCGTGGCAGGTCGGCTCAGCTTCTCCCTCGTCGGATTCTTAGGTCCTGTGGCAACTTCTGAAGTTCCAGTCCCCAAAGCCCTGCTTTTATGCAGCAAACCCCCATTGACTCAGCCTAGCTGTCACTCAAACATACTAAGTGGTGAGCCGGCTGGCTCACCACCTGGGCCAATCAGGACGGAGTGCGACTTGAGTTGCCTAGGCAACTCAGTCCAGGGTGCCTAAATTCCCCTTCACCCCTCCTAAGTACCCCAGACATAGTGGCACCACTGTGGAGGGCTTCTGTGGAGAAGCCCGCCAAAAAGTGGAACAAAGGGCTCGACTTGGGTTGGAGTCACAGAAGTGAACACAAACGCCATTTTAGAATCAGGTTTTGGCAAAAAATACCAACCGGCGAATTAATATTAATTAAATAAACCGGCGGTATGTTCGAGGCTACCGTAAATAATTAAATAAAGATAGTAGCCTAAAACATTGGGAAATCCCACAGGAAAATATTCGCGGTTGAATATAAAAAGTAGTATCCACTGCCACCAGCCAAAACTCGATCAGGGGGGACGGAGACGTGCCCCCTCGACTAACAGACCCCGGGGCAATTGAATTGCCCCAGCCAGTACGTCCACAATATGATGGTTTGTACTGGTTCTGTTCAGAATTTAAGACTAGTAAAGTCAATGGTGACTTTACATGCCCTGGGAGACAGTAGTCAGTCCCAGGGTATGGAGTCTATCCTGGGGGGTCACTATGAAACCCCTGTGTCACTGCACTGAGGGTGCTGTGTAACACACATCACAAAAACACATGAGGCCATATGGAGTAAAAGACCCCATAGTCCATTAAACACATCTAGATTCAAAGAAACACACTCAAATCAGGCCCAAGAGTGAGGGTAAAAGAGTCTCACTCTTGGCAGGAGAAAAAAAATAAACCCCAAAAATCCAGCAAAGCTGCTGGAGGACTCACTAGGTTAGGAAATTCAGCCTAAACAGAGAATTCTCCCTAACAGAAAGGGCCCCCAAAAATTGTGGGACAGGCCCCCCAGTAGGTGGGGCAGTAAGGTTTGGGCACCCCGGGGCCAGATTGGCACACCAATGTGCCCCTCTGCGTCAAGGCAAGTTTCGTAAACAAAGAAAAAAATGGAAAATGGTGGAACGCTTTTTAGGGGGGGCTGTGGGGCACCCCAAAGGGTCTGGGAATTTTCTAATGGGATGGGGCGTTGAACCCCTCCAGCCCCAGCCGCAATGGAGTGGGTGCCATGTCATGCAGCCCTCCCTGGGACCAGATATCTGCTCCTAGGAAGGGACGCCTAAGCTCAGGGAGGAGTGCAGGACAGCCCCCCACCCCCAATGATCTGCCCCTGGGGAGGGCTACATTAGATGGGCCGTCCCTCCAATTTGGCCATGTGTGGATTCCCACGGGTTTCCTCTTTTGGGAAATGCATGGGGTTCCCTGTTTTCCTTGCTGGCTTCGACACCCTAGGCCCAAATCTGTAGGTTTCCCACATGAACAAAATGGGATGTGCCGAAAGGCTTGGGGTTACCAGTGGATTACCCTTTTCCTTTTGCGCCCCCGGTAGGTGCACCCACACATGTGAGGTACCGTTTTCTTCGTGACATGTTTGGGGACGCGGGAAGGTAGGCCATGTGTTGTTGGTCGTGTGTTTTTAATGTTTTTAATTTTCTACACACAAAGCATCCCTTGTGGCCCTGGCCTTGGCTTGGGTGGCTCTTGCTTCCTAAAGCCGTACAATGTGGGGGGCAGCTTTGTTCTGCGCAGCAGATCCTCCTCTGACTCATGGAACCAAATTCCCACACTCCAGAATCTCTTGCTAACTTTTCCTTCCCATTAAATATTTTCCTTTGTAAGCTTTACGCATCACTGAGCGCTTTTGTGCACAAACTTGACACTGAGCACAAATCTCCAATCTTCGTAGGGCTGGACTTGTTAAGTTGGAGAAACAAATCTCTGGAGTTGGCCAATGTTTTAAAGTTTTTCTGCTTTCCCTCCCGATGGGTTTTGGCGGGAAACCGCACTTCACTGCATTGAGCAAAAAGTGATCGTACATATATTTTACATAGTGTGTGTTTAAGTAGTGATATTACTGTTTGCCATGATTCACATGTGTTTGTTCTGGACCTAATAAAGTGTATATTTTTGATAACTAGTGTTTATGGGTAATTCTTGTCTTCCTGCTGTGGGTGATCATCATGACCTCAGATCACCCCCCACTACTCCTGAGACTTAGCCTTGGCTGCTCTCTAGGCTACCTTCAATTCTCCTGGCTAACTTCGCAGACACTAACAAGGGTGGCCTATTAAACATCTGTTCACAGAGCAGAGTTTAAAAATCCATTCTAACGCAGGCCTACGTCAAGCTATCAGGGTTCAAGATGCATTTGGATAAATCTGTAGATTTCCTGGCCGGGCCGCTGAGTGCGGCTGACTTGGACTATATTGGAAGCCTACTCTTATTGGTGGGATTTCAGTTTCTAGGGGTGTGTATCCCAAAAAGTTGAATGATCTATTCAAAGTCAATTATTTACCTCATGGGACAAGATGCGCAAGGACCTCAATAGCTGGAGGAAATTGCAGCTGTCGTGAATTACTAGACTGAGTTGTATTAAGATGATGCGTCTCCCCAATTATTTTTTTCTCGTTTCATATGATTCCGGCAGTGGTGCCGGCTGACTTTCTCCTAAGGGTTCAAAGAGCTATGATTCAGTTTCTTTGAAATGGGTTGTGGCCCAGGATCGTGTATGATATGCTTATGCTACCTAGAGAAGCAGGATGCTGGGGGGGTTTGTGGGGTTCCTGACTTGAGGTATTATAGTGCAGTTTAACTTCAGGTAGTGGTGGACCATCTTGATCCTATCTCGCCCAAACAATGGGTCGATTTTGAAAATGCTCTTTTTGCTCCGTTGTCTTTGGGAGAGATGTTGTGGGGCCGCTTGGAAACAGATCCCGAAACGTGTTAAGGAGCATCCGATTTTGGCTGTGTTGTGGAGCCTGAGGAGGGAAGGGAGTCGTATGTGCTGGCTCACGAAGTGGCCATTGTCACTGAGCTGCATTTGGGTAAACCCCTTCCCATCATGGGGTATCATTAATGCACCCTGCACCCTCGGGATTTCAAGGGTATTGTGAGGGAGGTTTGTGTAAGATGGGACAAAGGGCAATTCCTATCTGTGAAACAGTTACCTTAATATTGGAAACCTATTGCTGTTCCGCTATTTGCAATTGAAAGGTGCATTTGCAGACCCAAAGTGGGGTGATAATTTGCAGAGGGAGCTGACTCCCTGTTAGGCAAAGTTTGTATGCGGTACCCTTTAGGTGCACTACAACAACTCTGACTACAGGTAATAGGAAACCCAACCTTTGGTATAAGCTTGTACTACACAGTTTGGTAGCGTGTTGAGCAGCCAGGCTTATCTCAAGAGGGGTAAAAACAAGAGATGCCACAGCACAGCTACTCTTCCTGCCACTCCGAGGGCGTCAAATATCCAACAACAACATTTATGTAACTGTCATACCTAATTTAGACATGGGTACGACACAATTTTTCTTAAAAAAAGATACATATTTTAATATTATCAAACGACAGAAATTCTTACAACACCAATTATGACATTTTAAAACCAAAACCAAATCAGTCTCAGTCAAATCATGGGAGCAAAACAAAAAAAAGAGAAGAACATTCTCCTAATGTCAAGATTCAATTTTGATGACAACATGTGTGAGGTTAGTACTTCAGCATGAAAACATTGCGAGTGCCTATCAATAGTGAACTTGTTTCGACATTGATATTGTCATTACTGTTGTTTCAAGAAACCATTGAAACATAGATGTCATGTGGACTATTTGATGTGTTTCTAGGTCCCGTAATTACACAAAACATGTGCTTGAATGAATCTTGTTCGTGTGTCTTATTGGACCTGTCTTCAGGACACTTCTAGGTTTTCTAACACAATTTTTGTTCACCGTATTGTTTTGACGCAACTTTCATATGTTCTGACAATCTAAAACCCAAACATATGTGCAAAATATCAGTAATTTAGAAAAAGGTACCCTATTCTTATCATTGTGTTTTGAGGTTGGAATATCAAGTGACTGATTTTAAATTTCTTTTCGAAGAGATTGCGTCCTCCGACGTATACCTCATCTTAGATATCTCCTTCCAGCTCTGCTGGCCTCGGAAAATTTTTCTCTAGAGGGCGCTGCGCGTCGACGTCCTCCGAGTCGATGTCCCTCGACAGCCGCCGTGTCGACGTCATCCTGCCTATGTAGGCCGCGCGCAGCGTCCGTTGCTCAGTTCCGTTTTTCCGCGCTTACTCAGTGCCTCGGAATACCGTTGCTCAGTTCTTGTCAGATTAATCCTATTTTCCTCGAGTTATTCGATCCGTACTCGATGGCTTCCTCGTCGGAACCGACAACTCCTCGATCCGGCTTCAAAAAATGCCGAGATTGTGGGAAAAAGATGTCGCTGACTGACCCTCACAGAGTTTGAATGTGGTGTTTGGGAGCTGAACATCATTGTTCGGAGTGCGAGGACTGTATGTCCATGACAGCTAAAGCCCTGAAGGAGCGTAGGGGGAAGCTGGAGAAAGGTAAGACTTTTAAAGCTTCTTCTTCGTCGACGAAGTCGAGACATTCGTCTCCTCGTCACCATTCGCGCTCCAGGTCTCGGAGTGGGTCCCATCACTCCTCGAGATCGAAACACTCGAAGAGGAGACGTCGGAGATCCCCTTCTCCGTCTTCCTCTTCCTCTGTTTCGCCAAAAAGAATCCCTTGCCCCACGAAACATAGTTCCCGGGCTGAATGGGAGGAATTCCGCAAAAATATGATGAGCGTCTTCGAGAAAGCGGCCTCGACTCTGTCGAAGACTGCCGAGAGCGATGCTCTGGTCGAAAGACCCGAAGGTCAAAAACACCGCGAGTCGCAGTACCCGGCGAAAGAAACCTCTCGAGCGCGTCTCGAACCCTCGAGTAGGACAATGACCTCCAAACCTTCCTCGAAGGTTCCGTCGACGCCGTCGACGAGGGTTCCGTCGACGCCGATGTCTTCGACGCCGTTGTCGAAGGAACCTTCGACACATGGGTCTGTCGACTCGACGCCAGCTTCGACACCGGCGTCGACGCCAAGAAAATTCACGGTCACGACACACCCAGTGACTATTCCCAGGTCCTCGATGGCGAAGGCTTCGAGATTGTCGAGTAGAATCCCAATTCTGTCGAGGTCATCGAAGCCTCCGCTTTTGTTTTCGACGCCACGCTCGAAGCCTTCGACGTCGGCGTCAACGACATCAACGTTTTCGAGGCCAATAATGACAAGCTCGGCACCCTCTGCCCTGGAAATGGGATTTACTCCCTTTATGAGTTCAGAACAATTGAGAACTATGTCCTCAATTTTGGAAGAGGGTGAATTGTCTGAACAGGAAGACACATTTGAGTTGCAGGGACCTGTAACCCCAATTAGAGAGGAATTTTCCTCTGAAGAACGCAGGTTAAAGGATCTTCATGATTCCTTACATGAGGCAAGTGGGTTAGACACTTCCCCTGAGGTGGATTTTGCTAGGCCAGACCCGGGGGAGCATGCTGAAACCCCCTATAGAGCCTTAATGGCCAGGATCACACAGTTCATGGTGTGGTCTGCACCTTCACAATCTTTCCAACAAGATGACCTCACGGATATTCTTGACAAAGGCCCACAGGAGGATCATAAAGCTCTTCAGAGGAAGGTCATGACAAACTGGGAAACCCCAGATGTCGTATCAGCAGTAAATAAAAAACTGTCTACTAAGAATAGAGTATCCTCTACAGACCCGGAGTTTTTGTCTAAACACCCATCCCCAGAAAGTCTGGTGGTACAGGCAGCATCCTCTACCGATGTCAAGACGGCTTATCCTACCGTCCCACAGGACAGGGACGATAAAAAATATGATGCTATGGCAAAGAAAGTCTTTTCAGCATGTAGCATGGCGTTAAAATCTGTTAATGCTGCTTGCACCCTTGCTAGGTTCAGCCATACACTTTGGGAGTGTGCTTCTACAGCGGCTGACTGCATCCCGGAGGGAGAAGAAAGGGATGCGTTCCTGAATATTATACAGGACGGTAAAGACGCTATGTGTGAATCCCTCCAGACGGGCATTGATTCGGCTGACAGTATCAGCAGAGCAATGGCGGCAAGTACATCAACCAGGAGATTCGCTTGGTTGAGAAAGTCTGGTTTTGCAGCAAGAAAGTGGCAGCAAGTCTAAGGAGGGAAGGGATTCACGTCTACCCCTACCTGGACGATTGGTTGATCAGGGCTGTTTCTTCGGAACAAGCTCAGATCCAACTAAATCATGTGTGCCACTCCCTTCACAGACTGGACTTCTCCCTCAATTTAAAGAAGTCACAAATGATACCATCGCAGAGACTCCAGTTCATAGGAGCGATCCTGGACACTTCCCTGGGAAAAGCCTCGCCACCAGAGGTGAGGGCTCAAGATATTCTACAGATGGTTACCAAGTTTCAACATGCCCAACGTCTCCCAGCCTTCGACTTTTTGAGGTTGCTAGGCCTCATGGCATCCTGCATTTTCCTAGTGCCAGAGGTTCGCCTGAGAATGAGATCCCTCCAGTGGGCACTGAGGACTCAGTGGTCACAATTCTCAGGGAGAATGACAGATCTTCTTCAGGTTCCCGACAGAGTAGCTTGAGACCTTCAGTGGTGGGCCTGTCAGGAGAACATTCTGAAAGGAGAACATTTTTGGCAACCCTGGCCGGAGATAACAGTAGTCACGGATGCCTCTCACGGGGTGGGGAGCCCACGCCAACGACCTGACCATCAGCGGTCGTTGGTTTCCATCGGAGTCCAGACTACATATCAACCTGTTAGAGCTGAGAGCCATCAGACTTGCGCTGAAGGCGTTCCTGCCAGCTGTACAAGGGAAAAACGTCCTGATAATGACGGACAACACAGTGGCCATGCATTACCTCAACAAAAGAGGAGGCGTAGGATCACTACCCCTGTGCAGAGAGGCGATGCAGCTCTGGTTTTGGGCAATCCAAGAAGGAATCTCTCTATCGGCAGTTCACCTAACCGGAGAGAAGAACTTGACAGCGGACGCTCTGAGCAGGCAGAGCACAGTCTCCCACAAGTGGGAACTAGCTCAGGAAGTCCTTCAAGAGATCTTCGCCCTTTGGGGAACCCCTCAGGTGGATCTGTTCGCCACCAGCGTCAACAGGAAATGCGATCTGTTCTGCTCAAGGGAATTTCCCCCGAGAGGAGCTCTGGGAGACGCGTTCATAGTGGACTGGGAGTTTCAGCTTCTCTACGCGTTCCCACCGGTCCCTGTCATTCCTCAAATGATCAGGAGGTTGAGAAGATTCCAGAGAACCATGATCCTAATTGCCCCGGATTGGGCCAGGAGAACCTGGTACCCGAACCTTCTAGACTTGTCCATCTGCCCTCCAATTCGACTTCCACTCAGAGAGAACCTACTCTCACAGAAGGGAGGTCAGGTTCTCCATCCAGACATCAAAACCCTCAACCTTCACGCTTGGCTTCTGAAAGGTTGAGGTACAAGGATTGGGACCTCCCTGATGATGATATGGAGGTGTTGCTTTCGGCAAGGAGGCCAGCAACAAAGTCTTTATACCGCTGCCGTTGGAACAGATTTTGCAGCTGGTGTAGAGAACAGAATATCGACCCTTTTTCATGTGGTACACCAATGGTTTTGTCCTTCCTTCTATATTTGGCGAATTCAGGCCTTCAAGTTGGCACCATTAAGGGCTATCTCGCAGCGCTATCCATCTTTAAGCGCACTGCGGAGGAACCATCCTATTTCAAATTACCCTTGGTAATTCAGTTTCTAAAGGGGTTAAACAATGTTTATCCCCCAAGACCATTCCAAGTTCCCCTTTGGGATTTAAACTTAGTACTAACTTTCCTGATGGGTACACCTTTCGAACCTCTCCATTCTTGTTCGTTAAGATTCCTTACCCTTAAAACTGTTTTATTAATAGCACTTACATCTGCTAGAAGGGTGAGCGAACTACAAGCTCTTTCTTGTAAACCCCCTCACACAATATTTCACAAAGACAAAGTTGTCCTGCAAGTGAAGCCTAATTTCCTCCCAAAGGTGGTTTCGGAATTCCATATCACTCAGAAGATTACCCTACCATCTTTCTATCCTCCTCCTCATCCGGGGAAAGAGGAAGAGAGGTTACACAGGCTAGACCCTAGAAGGGCTTTAAGTTTTTACATCAGTAGACTAGCCAGGATAAGGCAGGCAGACCAGCTGTTTGTAGGTTACACAGGTCACAAGCTGGGGTTACCAATAACTAAGCAGACCATTTCCAGATGGATCATTCTAGCCATTCTGGAATGTTATAAACTGGCAGGGAAAGAGCCCCCTCAAAACCTTAGGGCTCATTCGACCAGAGGTATTGCAGCTTCATCGGCCCTCAAAAGAGGTGTGCCGGTTAAAGACATCTGTGCGGCCGCTATATGGTTGTCTGTCCATACCTTTACACGATTTTACAACTTGGATTCCGCCTCCAGTCAAGAGACTAGGTTTGGAAGGGCTGTACTGCATTCTATTCATCAATAGAAGACAGCATGAAGTCAGTACTCCCTCCTCCGATAATAGAATACTGCTATGGGAGCCTATCTAAGATGAGGAATACGTCGGAGGACACAATCCCTTCGAAGAACAAGTTACTTCTTACCTTGTAACGTTCTTTCGACGGGATGTTCCTCCGACGTATTCCTCATCGACCCTCCCATCCATCCCCGCAGTTCTACTTCCCTTGGTGTTGCAGCTTACGCCCCTTCAGGGTGATTAGTCTAGTCCAGAAAGAATTACTCTGGGCTACAAAACGGAACTGAGCAACGGACGCTGCGCACGGCCTATATAGGCAGGATGACGTTGATACGGCGGCTGTCGAGGGACATCGACTCGCAGGACGTCGACGCGCAGCGCCCTCTAGAGAACAATTTTCCAAGGCCAGCAGAGCTGGAAGGAGATATCTAAGATGAGGAATACGTCGGAGGAACATTCCGTCGAAAGAACGTTACAAGGTAAGAAGTAACTTGTTCTTCTGTGTGTAAGGAACCATGTCAACTTCAAATTTGCACAGTTGATCTTATATTTCTTTTCAACTGAAATAGTAAACATAGCAATTCACATATCTTATTTAGTCTTCTGTTTTCTAGACCTAATATTTAAACCAGATTGAATTTCTTTCTTGTTTTAGAAACACCTTTTCATAATCTAAGTCTTACGTATGATATGCTTACATTTTCAATCAATTCCATAAATGCCCTAAAAGTCTTTTCACAATCACAACCTTAGGTCACCAACTCGTTTGTCAGTGGTATAATCGCTACACCGGACATCCTATTCATTTCTGTATAACTGATCCCATAACGTCAAAGAGTTTATTACCTTAATACAACTTCAAATGCGTGTTATTTCTTCAATGCTAGTCTGCCATCAGGGCTTAAGTGATGTGGATGATGTTTGACCACACTCGGTTTGTTTGTATCTTTTTCACATAATGTCGTGACTCAGCAGTTCCGCCTTCTGATTCAAGGCATAGGGGTCACGGAGGTTCTGTGATATTACAGTGCGTATCCTGAAAAGAAGAGTGGCCAGCTAAATTAGTTTTGTTTCCCACGGGATTACTTCTAGCCCGAGTATTGAGAATAGGTTACTCGCACTTTCCCGCGGTAACGCTGCTCTCCGTCGGGTGATCTCCGATGTGACTGCTTCCGGAAACGGAGCTTCACATGATTCTACGGCGATAACTTATTCGGAAGCCAGCGCGCATGGTACGTGCGCGCTAGAAACAATTTGGCGCCATATTGGATCGGGCCCGTGTATCTACTCGCATACACATACAGCAGATATCTACCTTAATTTTCTAGCACCATCACAGTAAAATAATAAAGTGGCACATCCAGGCTTTCGTTGATGTGTACTTATTGCCTTGTGGTTGAATTTACGGCTCATATTATTTAGTAAATGTCATGCTCAAGATGTTTCCATGCAGCACGAGTTGTGGACGCTAAAAAGGTTTATGCATCTCTCTAAATAACCCACATCATTATGGACACAACACAAGCGGGCTTCTATATACCGCAGAGGCTAAGAAGTTAATGGGAGAAATCAAAAAGATTCTATAATCGATTAGATCTCCTTCAATCTAGTCACTAAATAAAGCACTTGCCGGGGGGCCTTAATGGACAAATAGGCTCCATTCAATTGCGATGTTCAAACCTTCCTTAACTGAATTGAGGTCATAAACCATTTTTGTTCTAATTTCCTTAATTTAAGGTCTCTATTCTCCCCCCCCCTTCCCGGTGGTGTGCTCCAACAGTTTCGATAATGAACCAATAGATGTCTTCTTGAGTGTGTTTGGCAGAATTAAAATGAGCCACCAGAGGTTTATCCTCTACCATATTTTTCACACACGGCCTGTGCTCGCAGATCCGTTGCTTCACATGTCTCTTCGTCTTTCCAATATATAGGAGACCGCATGGGCACTTAATACCATAAATGGCCCATTTTGTGTTGCAGTTAGTGAATGTGGTCAATAGCTATTTTCTACCTTTCAGGTCTATTTCCTTGATGTTACTAGTAAGGCAGCAGACCAAGCAATTGCTGCACTTAAAGTGTCCACTGACGGGAGGTAGTAATCCTGTGGGAAACAAAACTAATTTAGCTGGCCACTCTTATTTTCAGGATACGCAATGTAATATCACAGAACTGCCGTAACACCTATCCCTTGAATCACAAGGCGGAACTGCTGAGTAAGGACATTCATTATGTGAAAAAGATACAAATAAACGAAGTGTGGTCAAACATCATCCACATCACTTAAGTGGCATTTGATAGTCGTTCTTTTAAACGAAATTCTGAATCATGATAAAAATTTGCATTAATTTAGACCTCTGTTATACAGGTGCACTGAATAACAACCCGTGCACACGCGGTCCATCAGTAGGAAACCCCTGATGGCGGACTAGCATTGAAAAAATAACACGCATTTGAAGTTGTATTAAGGTAATAAACTCTTTGACGTTATGGGATCAGTTATACAGAAATGTATAGAATGTCCTGTGTAGCGATTATACCAATGACAAACGAGTTGGTGACCTAAAGGTTGTGACTGTGAAAATACTTAAAGGGCATTTATGGAATTGATTGAAAATGTAAGCATATTATAAGAAAGACTTACATTATGAAAAGGTATTTCTAAAAACAAGAAAGAAATTCTATCTGGTTTAAATATTACACCTAGAAAACAGAAGAATAAAGAAGATATGTGAATTGCTATTTTTACTATTTCAGTTGAAAAGAAATATAAGATCAACTGTGCAAATTTGAAGTTGACATGGTTCCTTAGACGCAAAAAAAGAAATGTAAGGTCAGTCACTTGATATTCCAACCTCAAAACACAATGATAAGAATAGGGTACCTTTCTCTAAATTACTGATATTATGCACATATGTTTGGGTTTTAGATTGTCAGAACATATGAAAGTCGCGTCAAAACAATATGGTCAACAAAAATTGTGCTCGAAAACCTAGAAGTGTCCTGAAGACAGGTCCAATAAGACACGCCAACAAGATTCATTCAAGCACGTGTTTTGTGTAATTACTGGACCTAGAAACACATCAAATGGTCCACACGACATCTATGTTTCAATAGTTTCTTGAAACAACAGTAATGACAATAATAACAATGTCGAAGCAAGGTCACTATTGATAGGCACTCGCAATGTTTTCACGCTGAAGTACTAACCTCACACTTGTTGTCGTCAAAATTGAATCTTGACATTAGGAGAATGTTCTTCTCTTTTTTGTTTTGCTCCCATGATTTGACTGAGACTGATTTTTATTTTGCTTTTAAAATGTCATAATTGTTGTACATTTTTGTAAGAATTTTTATCATTTGATAATATTAAAATATGTATATTTTTTATGAAAAATTGCGTGGTACCCATATCTAAATTAGGGATGACATTTACATAAGTGTAATGTCGTTGGATATTGGACGCCCTCTGCGTGGCAGGAAGGGTAGCTGTGCTGTGGCATCTCTTGTTACTTATGTTTCGTCCCCTGCCACACAGGCCCCAGAAGAAAAGAGGACTTTAAAGCTCTTGTTTAGCTTATCTCAAGAGGGGTCCATGTGAGATGTAGGGGAGTTACACAGAGGTTCACAATGAAAAGTATTCAAATAAACACTTACACATACAGTTTCTTGAATAAACAATTATTAATTTTTTTTATCTGTCAGTTAGAATAAACCTTCTTCAGAAGGGAGCAATATTGCAGCAACACTCAAGTGCACTTCAAAACACACACTTAAGAGTTTGTCAAAGGTAAAAAGATTAATATGATATAACAAGAGATCTCACAAATAATATTAAAGCATGCAAGTACTTTGTAAAACCCCCCCAAATGCAAAATTAGTTAACCCTTTCCTGGAAGGAACACCAAACACATTCACAGAGGGAAGAAGAGTCATTCAGGGAGCCAGGCTAAGCCAAAGTCAATTGAGCAAAAGTCTACGTGAAACTGAAGCACTTCTCAGAGGTAAGTCAAAGTCTTGCAAAATGTTTTAAAAGTCTTTGTAGAAAGAAGAATTCAAAGTAGGGCCACAAGCTGTTTAGACTTGAGGTAAAGAAGCTATCAGCAACTCTACAGAGCAACCACAACAAGTCTTGCCAACAGTGAGCAAGTGTAGTTACACAACAAGAGGTAAGCACTCTCAGGCTTTACAGTACCTTTGAATTGAAGAAGTCCAGCAGATGACTTATGTTCCTGTGCAGCTCTGCAGATCTCGGTGTTCCTGGGCCTCAGTCGTGGGGACAAGAGGGACGGTCGCCGCTTGCAACCGGCAATTTTTCAAACAAGTGGCACTGTGGTCTTTCAGCTCCTCGCGACCTCCGCAAATAGCAACACTGCGGTTTCTGGCTGTCAAGATGGACTTTCCTTGCTTCTGGGGTCCAGCACTCTGAGGTTGCTCAGGCTCGGTCAGTCCTGCTTCCTGGGAGTCCAGAGGATATTCCCGGAGCTCTTGGCCAACTTAAAAGCAACGCACACAATCTGGTGTTCCGCTCCCTGGCGTTTCGGTTTTCAGCAGAAACTCTGTGGAAATGTAACCAGCTCTGAGAGAATGTCCAGGTGGCTTACTTTGGAGTTGATTGGTCCCACCAACTCAAGGGGAGAAATTGTCCTTGCAGGGGCTTCTCTGTTGAAACGAATTTGGAGTTTCAGCACAGCAGCAGGGCTTCATCGTGTAAACCAACGGTCCAGGAGTTGCAGCAGGCGTCCTCTTCAAGTTCTTCTTCGGTTCCTTCGTCCAGTGGTCGACTCTGCCTTCCAAGCAAAAAGCCTCGCCTTTTATTCAGTTCTGTCCCATTCATTCCAGCCCGCTGTCAGTCACCCAGAAGTCTGGCTGTCCTTGCCGGACAGTCAGCCGGCCAATCATCACAGAGTGCATTTGGGTCTCCTAGGAGACTAAGTACAGGGAGTTTCGGGCACCTCCCTCACTTCCTGCCTACCCCAGACAACCTGGAGCCAGAGGCGGGCTTCACTCGTGAATCCTGACAAAGACAAAGCGAACATGGGACCAAACCTGGTTTGGTGCACAGAGTAAATCTCAAGAAGGACCTTTCCACAAAGAAATGGTGAAAAAAGAAGACCGGGCCATTTTGACAAAAATGGCACCCTTGGGTGCTTTACTGCAGTTGTGAACGCAGCCCTCGGTAAATGCACACCACGATAGTTAAAACGAAACCACTGCCACCAGCCATTCATCGAGGAAAGGGTAACATAAGCATGTTACATGAGAACCTAGACAAAGGGGATACTAAGCAACCCCTCCAGCACCCTAATGTAAGATATACTGTGTGCTGGGTCTAGAAACTTACAAATGTATGTAAAGTCAATTTCGTTTTACTGCTCTAGGAAACAGTTGTAAATCTGAAAGACTTCCTGTGTCACTGCACTGAAGGTGCTGCGTGACAATGTAAAAGATGTTACGCTCACCTGGCTCCCACAGGAGCGTCGGTCGGACCCGGACTGCTGCGGCCTCCACCCACGTGATGCGTAGTGCAGCGATGACTGACTGGATCTGCCCTCCAATTCTTGTTTGCTTGACTCGTAGAAATATGCTCCTACAAGTGGGAGAGATGGATTTAGCCACTTGTGGATTCAAGTGATAGCACCCCCACTGTCCTCCCCTCTTATCACCACTGAAGTGCCCTCTCAGCAATCTTACCTTATATTCTTGTAGGATGAGCCCTCCATCCTGCGAAGTACGCGGGGCGCGTTGATGACCAGTTACTTCACTGGCCTGAAGATATTGGAAGAGTTGTAGTCGAATCCTGACTCCAAAAGGTCCTGGCGAAGAGCCGTAAGTATATAGTTCGTAAGAGTTCAAAATGTCTGGAATTCACTCCTGTCCAAATCCTCTTTTATCTTGCAGCTTTGACCCAATAAGAAGATTGACAACTGAAAGAGCTCCGGTAAAAGTCTGTGTTACCCAACACTGTCCAGTAAATAATGCCCAGGGTTAAACTGGCTGCTTTCTCCTTTTCTCACAGGTGCGGCAAAAGAAGAGGTGGCGTGCTGATGAATAATACCTCTGGCAGTAAAATCAGGTAAGCATATGGCGGCTAAAGAGATTGTCTTTGTCTGTTCTCTCTGCTCACCTAGTTGTTTCTTGTCCCCATTTAGGTGCCGGAATTCGGCGATGTAAAGATTGAGACAGCGCCGGATCGAAGAGATGCTGCGTGGAACGGTGAGTATGGCGCGGCGCTGCTGTTGGTGATGCGACGCGTTTAAAACAAAGTCTTTCCTCAGGTTTGAAGATGCGATGAATCCGGGATCAGGAAATAAATCGGGTAATATTCTTGTTCTAACCTTTGCTTCTTTCCTTCTTTCTAGGTACTCCAGGTTCGAGGCGGACGTGGCAGAAGGCTGGATGCTGCTGCTGGCACGGTGAACGTTACGCTGCTGGATGCAGAATAACGCGAAGCGTGTGCTGCTCTTCGGGCGTGTTTTAAATAGCCTCCAAAGTAGTCCCAGGTAGGTATTCCTCCCCGACCACACCCGAGTAACAAAATAGTCCCTAAGGTAAAGTAGTCCCTTCCAGGCCTCACATGGGCTTGGATCTTCTTGCAGCATGGTCTGCATCAGGTAAGTGTGCACTTATGAGCCTGGCGCCTATGGCGCCAGGACTGATGTCCCATATGAGCCTGCCGCCATTGGCGCCAGGACTAAACCCAGACAGCCCCTAGCAGGGGTTGCTGGGTTTTCTCAAGGCAACATGATGCCTGCCCCCAGGGCTGATGGACGTGGTCTGGATGCCCGGGGCTATGCATCATGACAGATGATGCCTATGGAGTTTGTCAGACTCCATAACCAAAAGAAACAGAGTTCAAAAATCACAATAAAATACATGTGAGAGTGGGCAAAAGGGTCTCCCTCTCTCCAGGGTAAAAAAAACAAGTCCTCAAAATCCAGAAAAGTTGCTGGGGGTCTCTAAGGTGGAGGGAATTAGCAAATTTCGGAGAATTCTCCCTAACACCCGTTCCCCCCCACTCTCAGACTAAGGGACAAGAGGATTTAATCCACCCCTGGATGAATCTCCTTACTCCAGTCGGTCATACTTTCTGGAGAGACCATCAGCATTTTGGTGATTATACCCTGACCTGTGTTCAATGGTACAATCAAACCCCTGTAGGCTGATTGACCATTTTAACAATTTAGGATTCTCCCCCTTCATCTGCATTAACCATCTCAGGGGTTGGTGGTCTGTTTGAATCACAAAAATAGAGCCATACAAGTATGGTCTAAACTTCTTCAAAGACCACACAAGAGCAAAACATTCACGTTCTATGGTTGCACACCTTGTTTCAGGTACCTTCAGTTTCCTACTGATGAAGCAGATTGGGTGTTCCCTGCCTTTCTCATCCAGCGGACTCAGAACTGCATCTATACCTGTATTGGAAGCATCTGTCTGTACAATAAAGGATTGGTTGTAGTCAGGAGCTCTTAAGATTGGAGCTTGACAAAGGGCTTTCTTAAGTCCTTCAAATGCCTCGTGCACTCCTCATTCCACCTGACCTTCTGGGGGAATTTGGTTGAGGAGATAACATTCAAGGGATAAGCTATGGTCCCATAGTTCTCAATGAAGCTCCTATAATAACCTGTGAGACCTAGAAAGGCTCTCACTTGGGTTTGAGTAGGAGGGGTGGCCTAGTCTTGTACAGCTTGTACCTTGCTAGGCAATGGCCTTATTTCACCTCCTCCTACCTCATGTCCAAGGTAGACCACTTCACTCTGACCAATTTGACATTTACTTGCCTTTATGGTCAGATTGGCCTGCTCAATAGGCCTGCAATACATATCCTAAGTGGTCAATATGTTCCTTCCAAGTAGGGCTGAACACTGCAATGTCATCCAAGTATGCCATGCAGAAGTCCTCCATCCAATTTTTAGAACATGATTTACCATCCTTTGGAATGTAGCAGGGGCATTCTTTCGTCAAAAAGGCATTACCTTAAACCGGTAGAGGACTCCTGGGGTTGAAAATGCAGTTTTCTCCAATAGCCTGAAGTTAGGCCAAATGTACTGAGGTACTTGACTAAACCAAGTTTGTCCACCAGCTCATCGTTCCTAGGTAAAGGATGGGCATCAGTCGTGGTGACTGCATTAAGAGCTCTATAGTCCACACAGAATCTCAACTCATTGGATCCTGCCTTTGGTACTAGTACAACTAGACTAGACCATGGATTCATAGATGGCTCTATTACCATGAGATCAAGCATCTTGTTGACCTCTTCCTTTATGGGGGTTCTTACATGGTCTGACATTCTGTAACCTCTGCTTTTAACAGGTAAACAGTCACCAGTGAGAATCTCATGCTGGCCTCAAGGGGTCAAGCCTGGTGATAGTGAAAACAGAGGGGCAAACTGATTTAACAGAGCTTTGCACTCCTCCTGTTGTTCCAGTGTCGGATCAGAAGAGAGATTTACTCTTTCCATCTTTCCATCTAAAGGTTGTCCCCTGAGGAGATCAGGTAGAGGTTCACTCTCCTCCTCCTTTTGAGCAGAGGCTAGAAGCAAAGCTCCCAGTTCTGGTCTAGAGACATAGGCCTTTAGGCGGTTGGTGTGAAAGACCCTGGGGGCCTCCTTAGGATTGTCTAAGTCCACCAAATAAGTGACCTCTCCAAGTTTTCCTACAACCTTGAAGGGTCCAATTCATTTGTCCTATAAGGCCCTCTGCCTTGTAGCTACCATAACTAGAACTAGCTGGTCTTGAGTAAACTCAACTATGTTGGCCTTCTGGTCATGCCAATGCTTCACCAGAGCCTGACCTGCTTTCAAGTTATCTGAAGCTTCTGTCATAATATGTGTAATTCTCCTTCGGAGACCTAACACATAGTCAGTGACTCTCACTGGCTTGTGGGACTGAGCACTCTCCAACCCCTCCTTGATTAGGGCCATTGGGCCTCTAACCAGATGACCATAGAGAAGCTCAAAGGGGCTGAAGCCAACCCCTTCTTGAGGGACTTCTCTATAAGCAAAGAGAAGGCATGGCAGTAAAAGGTCCTACTTTCTTCTAAGGGGTTCTTCTAAAGTACCCATTGTGCTCTTCATAGTTCTGTTAAACCTCTCCGCCAATCCATTGGTTTGGGGATGGTAGGCTGTTGAGAACTTGTAGGTCACTCCACAGTTTTTCCACATGGCTTGCATGTAGTGCGACATAAAGTTGGATCACCTGTCAGAGATAACCTCCTTAGGAAAACCTGCTTTGGTAAAAAATAGGGCCTTAGCCACTGCCTGAGCAGTAACAGTCCTCATAGTTATTGCTTCAGGATACCTGGTAGCATGGTCTACCACAACCAATATAAATCGGTTGCCTGAAGATGTTGGAGGGTCTAAGGGACCAACAATGTCGATTCCTACCCTCTCAAAATGGACTCCCACCACTGGGACAGGCACCAACGGTGCCACATTCTTGTTTCCACTCTTGCCAGATGTCTGACAAGTGCGACAGCTTCTACAGAATTTATCTACATCAGACCCCATCTTAGGTCAGTAGAAATAAACATAAATCATGTCCTTGGTCTTCTTAAGGCTTAAGTGACCAGCCAAAGGAATCTCATGGGCTAAACTGTAGAAACAGGGGTCTCATCTCCTGGTGCACTACAAGTCTTCTGTAGTCTCCTGGGGTAGACTCAATATTTTCACTGTAGAGGAGGCCATCCTCCTGGTACAACCTGTGCTTCCCTGGCTCTTGCCCTTTCAGCTGGGAAGCTGCCTGTTGGCAAAGTCCTTCAAGAATAGGACTACAAGAGTAGAATCTGGATAGGGCCTCCAGCAACCTTATGGGGGCCTTTTGGTGCCTTAGCAACATCCTCAGGTTTGAGAAAGGTTTCATCCACCACTGTGATGCTGGCCTCAGTGTCGCTAATGGCAGGGGTCTCCTGGCCATTTACAAGTACACTGTCCTTGTAGTATTCTTTTGTGTTATCTGGTATAGAGTTATATACATCTACATTCTGCTGTTCCCACAGACCCAGGGACACTAAAACACTGGCAGAGACTCCAATGGGGTCTTCAGCCAGTAGTTGAAAGTTTCCACTTGCCATATGTACTTCTCCCTCAGGGATGAACGCTAAGGAGGCAGTGTGGACCCCTGAAGGTTTACCCTTACATTTGGGATCCCCTTTCACATGGTCAGTTGACCCACAAGCATAACATTTTCCAAATGTCTTGATAAATGGGGGGCTTCTGCTGACCACCATCTGGTTTGGCACCAGAGGTTTCACTAGACTGACCTGGTTTCCCAAATGGCTTACCTTTCTTATGTTTGTGACCCTCTTTTGTATGGGAGGATTTAGCATGATCCTTGTCATCTTTCTTGTGCTGCTTCCCCTCATCCTTTTTGTGAGGGGCCTCGGAATCCTTTTGAGTAGCCCTGTTGGCAACCGACAAGTCAGAAGTGTTTGCTAGCTTCTTGGGATCAATCTCTTTTGAGTCAGCCAAGTGCTGTCTCGGCTCATGAGAGCAGGCACAAAAATAGACTCCAATAAAAATTGATTTCTCATTCCTCCAAAGGAGTTCACTCTGTAACCCTTAATCCAACCATCTATGTTTTTCAAACATTCACACACCCAGGTAGCCCAAGGGGTACCATCAGTCTTTTTGAGGGTCCCAAACCTCTTAGGGTACTGGGAAGGAGTTTTCCCAAATCTAGCAATCAAAGCTAGCTTTGCATTTTCATACTCCAACCTTTCAAGTTCTCCCACCTCCATTACAACATCAGTTGCAACATGGGGGAACCTAGACAAAAGCCCAGGAATCAACTGGTTCCCTTTGGAACCCTGAATCCCATAGTTATATTCTAAAGCACCCACCCAATCCAAAATATCAAGTTTCACATCATACATACCTCGCTGCTTCTTTAGACCTGCAAGGTCTCTTTGGACTGGAAGACCTAGAAGACTCTGGGATAGATACATTTTCAAGAGACAATTTCTTCATTTCAAGAGCATGTTGCATTTCCATTTCCCTTAGTTTGATGTCCGGATGTTTGGTTTCAGCTTGGATTTGTAATCTTTTGAACTCTAACTCAAGTCTCATTTTCTCAAGAGACACACATTCTGGACTCTGATGGCCCTTGTGGGGTCCCTGTGGATACAGGTTGAGGCAAAGAGGGGCTCCCTTCTTGGGACTCCGCTGACTCTTCAACAACATTAGAGTTAGACTCTGAATTATCATCCTCATTATCATTTTCCACATTTCGTGGGTTAGGTGTGGCAGGCCTACTACCCAGACTTTGATTATTCAACAATCTTGCAATTAGTTCATTTTTCTTAACTTTTACTGGTAGACTCCCAACCTTACACATTTCTTTCAGTTGCTCTACTGTTAGAATGATCAGGACTTCCTGCCTGAAGTTATCCATATCTGGCATGTTACAATTGCTTTTCTAGTGGAGCTTAGCCTTGTGAAGGTTTTTAGTTGAACAAAAGCAAAGCAAATTCTTAGTGTAACATCTCTACACTATATCCCACCAGTGCCACCAGTGTTAGGCAAAGTTTGTATGCAGTACCCTTTGGGTGCACTACAACAACTCTGACTACAGGTAATAGGAAACCCAACCTTTGTATAAGCTTGTACTACACAATTTGGTAGCGTGTTGAGCAACCAGGCTTATCTCAAGAAGGGTCAATGTGAGCTGTAGGGGAGTTGCACAGAGGTTCACAATGACATGTATTCAAATAAATACTTACAGATAAGGTTTCTTGAATAAACAATTATTAATTTATCAGTCAGTTAGAATAAGCCTTCTTCAGAAGGGAGCAATATAGCAGTAATACTCAAATACACTTCAAAATGCACACTTAAGAGTTTGTCAAAGTAAAAGATTAATATGATATGACCAGAGATCTTATAAATATTATTAAAGCAGCTAAGTACTTTTGTAAAAACCCCTAATGCAAAGTTAGTTAACCCTTTCCTGGAAGGAAGACTAAACACATTCACAGAGGGAAGAAGAGTCATTCAGGGAGCCAGGCTAAGCTTTTAGTCAATTGAGCAAAAGTCTAGGTGAAAATGTAGCACTTCTCAGAGGTAAGTCAAAGTCTTGCACAATGCTTTAAAAGTCTTTGTAGAAAGAAGAATTCAAAGTAAGGCCACAAGCTGTTTAGGCTTGTGAGGCAAAGAAGCTGTCAGCAGCTCTACAGAGTCGACCACTGGACGAAGGAACCAAAGAAGAACTTGAAGAGGAAACCTGCTGCAACTCCTGGACTGTTGGTTTGCCCGGTGAAGCCCTGCTGCCGTGCTGAAACTCCAAATTTGTATCTACAGAGAAGCCCCTACAAGGACGACTTCTCCCCTTGAGTTGGTGGGACCAATCAACTCCAAAATAAGCCACCTGGACATTCTCTCAGAGCTGATTGTATTTCCACATAGTTGCTGCTGGAAACCGAAATGCCAGGGAGAGGAACACCAGATTGTGTGTGTTGCTTTTAAGTTGGCCAGGACCTCAAGGAAGATCTTCCGGACGCCCAGGAAGCAGGACTGACCAAGCCTGAGCCACCTCAACAGAGTGCTCGACCCCAAAAGCAAGGAAAGTTCATCTCGAAAGCCGGAAACCGCAGTGTTGCTATTCACGGTGGTCGCGAGGAACTGAAACACTGAAGTGTCACTTGTTTGAAAGATTGCCGGTTGCGAGCAGTGACCGTCCCATTGCAGTGCAGGAGTCCCCAGAAGTCCTCTCTCTTGTCCCCACAACTGTGATCTGCTGCACTTTTTCTTCTATACAAAGGTACTGTAAAGCCTGAGAGTGCTTACCTCTTGTTTTGTAACTACACTTGCTCTCTGTTGGTGAGACTTGTTGTGGTTGCTCTGTAGAGTTGCTGATAGCTTCTTTTCCTCAAAAGCTTAAACAGCTTGTGGCCCTACTTTGAATTCTTCTTTACAAAGACTTTTAAAACATTGTGCAAGACTTTGACTTACCTCTGAGAAGTGCTTCAGTTTCACTTAGACTTTTGCTCAATTGACTTTGGCTTAGCTTGGCTCCCTGAATGACTCTTCTTTCTTCTGCAAGTGTGTTTGGTCTTTCTTCCAGGAAAGGGTTAACTAACTTTGCATTGGGGGGGTTTTACAAAAGTACTTAACTGCTTTAATAATATTTGTGAGATCTCTGGTTATGTCATATTAATCTTTTCCTTTGACTAACTTAAGTGTGTGTTTTGAAGTGTATTTGAGTGTTACTGCTATATTGCTCCCTTCTGAAGAAGGCTTATTCTAACTGACTGATAAATTAATAATTGTTTATTCAAGAAACCTTGTGCGTAAGTGTTTATTTGAATACTTGTCATTGTGAACCTCTGTGTAACTCCCCTATAGCTCACACTGACCCCTCTTGAGATAAGCCTGGCTGGTCAACATACTACCAAACCGTGTAGTACAACTTGTACCAAAGGTTAGGTTTCCTATTACCTGTAGTCAGAGTTGTTGAAGTGCAAGCAAAGGGTACTGCATACAAACTTTGCCTAACTCCCTTCAAGAAGATCCTGTTTCGGAAGAAGGGATCAAAGGCTTTGGTGGCCAGCCTGTAGGCAGAATTGTTGCTTGCTGAACTGCATAGCGAGAGAAGGGCAAGGATGAGTTGGAGAAAAGATCTAGTTTGAGATGTTGGATGAATTTAAGGATAGCATAGAGGTGTGCTGGATCCCTTTCTTCGACAAATATGGAAGATAACGCTGTTTCTGTTGATACCTTGTGCTGCAGACTGAGTTTTTTTTTTATACTGGCCACCTGGCCTGGGGGAGGTGGTGGGGTGTTTTGGGGATTAGTGTGAGAAGAGTAGGGGCGAGACTGGTGGGGATCAAGTATTGATACTGGGGAAAGTCTTGGCCTATTGTTTGTTTGTATTACCTGGTGACCCCACTCTTCTTGATTCGAAAATTGTAATAAACTTTCATTAAAAAAAAGAATACAAAAAAAAGAATGAACATCACTGATAGGTATCTCATTTGTTCTTTGAGTATATGCTACTCAAAATGGCATTATGCAGTAAACAACGCAAAGGAGTGCACCGGCCTACCCTTGGCACATCAGGAAAAGAACAAGAAGGTTAAAGCAAACCAAAGAAAGGGGATACAAAGTACCCCTTCCAGACTTTGTGGGGTGTGCTGTATTAAAAAGAACAAAGGACTCGCAAACAGGGGCACAGTCCCCTGCAGTGGTAACCAAAAGCGCTGACCAGTGCACCCAAAATAAAGGAGTTGAGCAAGGTAAGTGTAGCAAAAAGGCTTTACAGACCTCCAAGGTCATGTTAGGGTTCAATAGCAAAATGGCTGGAGGTTCATTGATGTCAACTGAAGGAAAGCTGCAAGAAGGATATTTCCTAACAGATGGCACCTGACTGCTTTGCCACGTGTACCACTAAAATAGTTAGGATCCCCAATGGGAATCCTTGTTGCATAGCTTGTGGGTTAGTTGCTCTCAGACCGAACACAAGTCTGTGAAAATTCATCCCATTGTCTGGGATGAATCTACATTTGTCACAAGCGAACCTGGGAGGACTCCATTAATTGTCGCCTGATGGCTTCTGCAGCAATAGCTCTCCATGCCACAGCATGTACTTGGCACAAAAGCATAGTGGGCACTTTGAAAGGGGTACCCTTGATCGAATGTGCTCAATCCATACATAAACCCACTGTGTGTTAAAATATTACCCTGCAGAACATAGTTTTTTGTTGCTAAATCACAATCATAAATGACAGAAATATGCAGAGAGATCCTCATGGCTCAAAGAGGAGATTCTGTAAATCTTTTGGAGTTGGTCTGAGGGCTCAGAGGCCATACTTTTTCAGCTGCGAAAATGTGTGGGCTCTTGACCACCACTTCTAACATATTTATACAAAGGTTCTTTTTCTTCACCCTACAAATGTTAGTTTTTGTTGTGGAGTTTTTCTCTTTTTGCTTGACTGACCCTTTGCTGGGATAAAAATGTGGTTTAGATGTGATGTGCCATTTCTTTTATTTTTTTCTTCTGCATGGATTGTCACACCCAAGTAGTATTCTGAATCTCCAATTTTACCCAAGCTCTGACTGCTTTTTGCATCTTGAGATCTTTGAAAAGATGACACACACACCCACACAACCACACACAGAATAAAGCAGGGAAGTACAATCTCTGATGTAACCAAGAACACACACACACACTATTGCATAGCTGCATGTCCTTACATTCCTGTTTGCTCGATAATTGAACAGTAATAAGCACCCGTTTGCTCCACTCACCCCCAAATACAGGATCCATTGCAGCTAGAATGCCCCTACTATAGACAGCTCAGCAGTGCTGTCTCTTTGGAGCCACCCTACGGTACAGAGTCCCAAACTGCGCATCTTACCACATAACTGTTTTGAGGCATGTAGTTCATTGTGTCTTTACAATGATGTAATAAGTGTTCTGTAATTGTGTTTCTTTTTCCAGTGTGTACTCAGGACACCAGTCAATCTTAGTTCCTCCATTGGAGCTGGAGAGTAACGTCTGTCTCTGGCTAGCTGCTGTCAGCCAGTACAAAGTTCGCGTCACCTTCTGCTCCTATTCCGTAATGGAGATGTGCACGAAAGGTGTAGGGACTCAGACTGACACTTTACGGGTATGTTTATGCTGCATCTTATTTTTGCAACATTGTAATGTGTGTATTGCTGCTCACATTGATGTTTGGGTGACTGTATTGTGTTTTTAAGTGATGCTCTGCAGACTGCTGTACATTGGGTCTCAGACTGCTGATGAATGCCCTCATTGTATGCTGTCTCATGCCTGAATTGTCTCAAACCTAATCTGCTAACGAGTCCACACTAGATCTTTGTTAGAGTGATGTGTCCTAGCATGTTAAAGGTGTTACAGTATATGTTAAACTGGGCATAATAGATCTTTGGGAAGAAGTACATCATATGTGTGGTTCTAGTCTGGGTTGAGACCAGCCAGAAGGCTGGCTAAAGAATTTAAACAAACACTATATTCCAGAAGTAGGGTTAGTGTGTATGAAGTAGAGAACACTGAGTGCAATAGAATTATCCAATGTTTTTTTTCGTGGCAGAATTCCATTTTGGGTTTCTATTTGCACCTTCAGTTTCTCCCCAAAACTCCCTTCTGTCTTCTTTAAGTGTTCATCTTTCTTTTTGCTGTGAGAGGGTTGTCTATCCAAGTCCCCCTGTCGCTGCAACATTTTCTGGTTGTGCCATCTTTATATATAAAGTTGAATGTATGTTTGGGTGTATGTTTGTCCGGCTATACAAATCCACACCGTTGAACCCACGTCTACCAAATCTTGCATGTATTTCTCTTTTGTCTGAGGCAAGATCGTAGTCTATGTTTGGATGCAAAAATCTTATATGCAAACAAAAATGTGGGTGGATGCGTGTGTGTATGTTTGTCCGGCTATACAAATATACACTGTTGAACCCACTGCTTACAAATTTTGCATGGATTCCTCATTTGTTTGGGGCAAGATTGTAGTCTGTTTGGATGCACAAAATTCACGCCGTAGACACCCTCATTTATTGATGCTCAACCCGATTACCTACAGTATTTACTAGAAGGAGGCAACATTTGGAAAAGTGTCTGAAGCAAAATGTTCAATGTATTGGTTATTCCTTTGAAATGTATTACTACTGTATATAGTTTGAAAGTGTTTATTAAAGCATTTTTAAAGGGGATTTAAAAAACAAATTCAATTTTTTTTATCACGCCACTCCAAATATGGGAAATGTCAAGGTTAGTTTACTTAATTTCACTCACAAGAAGAGAGCACAATAAATCTTTCTTGAACATTTTTTGAAATGTGCTGAAGCCATTGAGTGACTGAAACATGCTGCACAAAAAACGATCAGCACTTGAAAAAGCTCCATCTGATGCGAAGCGAACAATCAATATCAAGAGCTTCTGAAACACAACAACAAACAGCAGCACAACGTGCCAACCAGAGGACACGAGCAACATCCTCCAGGGCACATGAGACACCACTTGATCAGCACACGGGCAGCGTCGGGTACCCCAGCTAGTTCTTAATAATCCATATTGTTAGTGGAGTCAGGAGTGCTGTTGAGCACCCCATTCGGTCCGAGTATGAGTTGTTGCACCCTGTACCTTTGTTAGAAAGTTGTCTGCTGGCAGCTGTACGTTGTTTCTCCTACATTAGGGCTGTAGCCGTTTTTATGGTCTTAGTAGCCACATGGCCCTATTTTGTAGCCATTAGGTACTAAAGATTTTTTGTAAGAACTACCTACAGCCTTTTTGTTTTGTGGCCTTTCTGCCTTTGTGTGTACGATGAGCGATGTCCGTTCTTCTGACATAAGCTCTTGTAGAGCCCTCAAACCCATCCTCATTTTGTGTTTAATCCCGGTTAAAATGTTTCCATGTGTTTAAAACGACACCATAAATAACAACATACATATTTAGTGACACCTAAATAATGACAACATATCACATTATTTTATTTGAGTGGTCCCCTGCTTTACTAACCCCCCAAACCCACCAGTCTTTTTTTATTCCTTGCCCCACCCCCACATATACTTTTATTAAAAGTGTCAACATTTATTTTGTTATTCAGGTGTCACTGAAAATGTTTGTCGTTATTTATTTTTCGTTATTAACACTGTATACCATTAAAATGTTTAAAGGTTCTTTAGAGACCTCAATATATTTCTGTATGGGTGTGCCTGAGTTTATGCAAATTTTGCTGGTTGGCCCGGATGATAAGACTGGGTGTGCAGGGTTTTACTTGCCCCTGTATGAGTGTGTGATAGGAAAGATTTTCTTTTTGCAACTTTCCCTCCATATTTTCCTTTGAAATCCTAATCTTTTTCCTGTGTTTTTGCTCTTTGCCTGACTTTTCTGAAGGGAAGTAAATCCTTCAGCTTCCCTTCCCTTGCGTTTTGCTCAAATGCTATGGGGAAACTGATTAGTCGATCAGACTATCAGTACTGGGAATTAAATATTGTCTTCCTTCTAAATTTTTGTTTTTTTAACATTCCACACAGCGTCTTACAATGCCGTGCAAGGGGGATGCTTTTGTTTTAAACAATATTTTTTGTTACTTTTATGCATGCCTAAAGACAAGCTGGTGGCACTGCTGCATGAGAGATATATATATATATTGATTTCATCCGTTAAGCAAGGGGGCTGGGATTATCTACATCCTTGGTGACAGAAAGTCTGCTTCTGGGGTTTGTTCCTGATTGGACAGCAATCTGTCCTAATCTTACTCAATCTCTCTTCTGCCTTTGACACGGTCAACCAGGCCATCCTGCTCAACAGTCTCCATGATAACTGGGGTATCACTGACCAGGCCCTGGCCTGGCTGACCTCGTTCCTCTCTGATCGACCCTCCCACTCTCTACCTGTGGTGTTCCACAGTGGTCTAACCTCTCTTGCTGGCTGTTCAACCAATACCTGGCACCTCTCGCCTACTGCATTGCCGATCTCTGCTCCAACTTTCAGTGCTATGCGGATGACACTCAGCTCATTTACAGGCTCCCTTCTGCCTCCTCTTCTTTTACTTTCATCTCCGATTGTCTGCCTGCTATCCAGGAGTGGTGTGCCGCCAACGATCTCTGCCTTAATGCCAGTAAAACTGAGAATCTCCTCATTGTCACACCTGCACCCTCCTTTCGTGTCACTCTCTGGCCGGCCTCCTTTGGCCCTCTTCCTGCTCCCACCTGTGAGGCTAAGAACCTCAGGGTCATCTTCGACTCCACACTCTCTAAGAAGTCAGACTATCAACTGCACCTCCTAAGAGGTATTTTTCCTTTCCTCTCCTTCTCCCAGAAGCTCACTGTCTCTGAGACTCGGGTTCCCTCTAGGCTGGACTACTGCAACAGCCTCTTTCTAAATCTGCCTGCTTCTACTCTCTGTCCTCTGCAACTCATCCAGAACAGGACTACAAGACTTGTCCTTGGCCTCAAGCCCAGGGATCGTATCTCTCCAGCACTGAAATCTCTGCATTGGCTGCCAGTGGCTGCAAGGATTAAGTTCAAGACCTGCTGCATTGTCCACAAGGCCTTCTGGGGCCTGGGTCCTCAATACCTCCAACTCTGTCTTCGTAAATACCTTCCTATTCAAGCTCTTCGCTCCTCCACCTCCAACACCCTCGGGGTCAGTCGCTTCTCTAAGCAACGAGTTGGTGGTAGATCTCTTTCTTTGGCTGGCGCCTCCCTCTGGAAAAGCCTCCCTGCCTCTCTGAAACTTGAGGAGAACCATCTCTGGTTCTGGATGCACCTCAAGACCTTCCTCTTTGCTTCTGCCTTCTCTCTTTCTCTCCCCTGCTGATTTCCTGTCTGATAGTGCACTGGTTATCTGGCTACCCTCTGATTCCGGGCCCAGGTCCCTGCCTGCTCAGTTGCACACCCGCACAGCCTCCCGGCAACCCTTGCACTTGGGTTTGTATCTGTAACCCTACAGTACACCTACCTGCACTTTTGGACACCTGCTGTCTGCACTTACCCTTGCACCTGCCACCGGCTGGCCGCACTTCCTGTTATTATTTTGATCCCATATACAGCACTGCCCCCTCCCGCCTCCCCTGCACTTTCGCAATCTCAATGTCACTTGGCCTAGTAAGATCGTTGTCTCTGATCTCCCTGTGTTCCCCCCTTCCTTGCCTCGTCACGCCTTGAAACACTTGTGTATAGGCGTGTTACAAATGCCATATCATATCAAGTAGGACCAGACTGTGCGCACACACACACACACACACACCCCCCCCCAGTATAAAAGGCTAGGATGATGCAAAAGTATCCCCCTTGCACTGCATTGTAAGATGTTGTGTGCAATGTTAAAAAGTTCCAAAAAGTAAAAGAAAAGGGGAAACATACTTTCCTAGTACTGATGGCCTGAAGGACTGATCAGTATCCTCATAACAAATTAG
Source organism: Ambystoma mexicanum (assembly GCF_040938575.1). Taxonomy (NCBI): domain Eukaryota; kingdom Metazoa; phylum Chordata; class Amphibia; order Caudata; family Ambystomatidae; genus Ambystoma; species Ambystoma mexicanum. The sequence goes on along the minus strand of NC_090931.1, from coordinate 899,290,492 downwards.
CAAAAGGCAGGGGAAGGGAAGCAGAAGGCTTTACTCCCCCTCCCTCAGAAAAAGTCACAGCAGGTTAAAAAATGAAGCAAAATGATTGGGGTCCATAGAAACTATGGAGGGAAAGTTTCCAAAAGAGAAATCTTTCTTAACAAATCTTAGGAGGGTCACCCTAGTTATGTTGAACTGGGAGCTCTGAGAGGTTAGCCAACACCCAATCAAGTAAGCGTGGAGAGAGAGTGGAGTAATGGGCCCTCAATGATTCCACACAGTATGACACACAAGAAGTCAAATAAAAATACAGTCCTGTGTTATGGGCCTTCTGAACACACTGGAAAATAATGGAACCAGTAGTATTATCGCACAACACTGATACAAATCTATGCAGGTTCAAGTATACATCAGTCAGCAAAACAAGTAAGTATTTTCGATGTAGTAAGTGATGGGTACCAGATCACAAGACGGTATCCTAGCGTAAGAAGACCAGCCCCAAAGATGACTGGGGCCTTATGCCTAGAGGTCACAGGAGCCACACAATGTTTCATAACAGAATTGCGTATCTTTAGGTAGGGTTCAATAGGCTTTTGTTGGTTATGGATTTTAAATTTTACAATAATCCCAGGCTAATCCAGGGGGTGGATTTCCGACCCGGGTTCAACGGCCAGAGTTGAGTGGAATAGAGATGGAAGGGAAAGGGACAGGTTCCCTATGTTATCCTATGGATGACTGGGGGTTTAGGGGGACAGGCACACTGAGGCTTACTTAACCCCCCCTTCCCATCCCCCACTCCAATTTTCCTAAATATGATATATGAGAGTTTTATACAATGTGCTACACAATGTGTTTCAGAGTGCTTCAAGGCAAGGGAGGGAACAAGGGAAAATACAATAACATTCTTACAGGCCATGAACAGTAAGGATGTGAAATTAACTATCGTACTCGGCCTGACGACGTTTCAGATGGTGCAAGAGCTAAGGCATAGATAAGAAAGGAAGGGGGAGAGTGGGAAGGAAATGGAAACAAACAGGCGACTACCGTACTAGGCCTGATGACATTTCTGGTAGAGCCGGAGAAAACAAAAGGTGAGAGAGAGAGGGGTGCAGAAAGGGAGGGGAGGAACAAAACAAGCGACTATCGTACTAGGCCTGACGACATTTCATATAGTGCTGGAGGAGGCTGTGGGGAGGGAAAAAAAGCAGGGAGGGGGAGGAGACAGACAAGGTTGCTATCATACTGGGGCCAGAGACCATTCTGATAGAGTAAGTGCATAGAAGAAAGTAAGGGGAGGAGAGAGGAAATGGGAGAAAGAGAGAGGAGGAGAGAACAGAGAATAAACTGTCTAAAAGAGTGGAGAAGCAAGAGGGTAGAGCGAATACAATTGCTGAAGTCGGTAGTAACACATAATGTTGCAAGCCAGGATACAAGATGAGGATGGGAACAACATGATTCAGGGCCACCATGAGTGCAAGATACAAAGGAAGTCCAGCATGAGAGTTGAGAAAGGGTGACACACTGTGAATCAATGAAGTCCATACAAGTCAAATCCAGCATTGGCCACAAGATGGTGATGGTGAAACCAGAATGTATCAGGACAGACTCTTGCAGAAGTAGGATGGAGGGGGCTGGAGGGGGAGCAGTATAGAAGAATCAAGCAAAACAGGCAACACCTGTGTGCGAGAAGGGTTGGGGGCACAAGGGAAAATCACGGGGGACCAGAGGGGGTGGGGATTGCCTGTGGGGACAGAGGGAGTAAACATGTGTTGGTGCATGCTTACCTGCTGTCTGAGCAGGGGGTTGGGCCCTGGGTCCTCCTGGTATGAATAGGTCCAAACAGGAATTTCCCTTTTCTTTGTCTGCCCTTTTCTTTGTCTGCCCTTTTCTTTGTCTGCCCTTTTCTTTGTCTGCCATTTTTGACGCCCGGGCTAGAGATGCTCTTGATCTAAGAGTTAAGAGCAGGAAGTTAGAGGCAGGGCTAAGAAGGTGGGTGGTGATGGGCCAGGTGACTTAGATCCACTTGCACCTGCTCCCCATCAGCAAAGGAAAATGGGCTGGAGGGCTCCTTAAGTATGGAAAAAGAGCAGCAAACTGGAAGGCAACAGGTGGGCAGACCTTAGGCCAGGGTACGTAGATGACTTTGCGGATCGACTGGGGGTTGCTGGGGGCTCGGTGTACCGCTGTTTGTTCCTTTGAGAGATGACCAGGACTTGTAGGTTGAAGGATTCTTCTGGTTGATTGGAAATGCTCGATATAACTCTTTTCAGAGAAGAAATGCAGAATCCACTGATGCAAACACCATCAGGACACGTCACAGTTTGAAGGAAGGTGAGTTCCAGTGAAGGTCCCCACACAAAGGTAACAGGCATCCTTCCAGTTGCGGTAACAGCAGCTGCTCTAGGGCAGGTTCCCTTGACAGTGAAAAATGTAAATTCAGAGAGCAGACTACTTGTGGCGCGAGCTCGCACTAAATTACCAAAGTGGAAGTCCAGGAGCATTAGCAATCCGGTCAACCCTGTTTGCAACCTGAGAAAAACTTGACACAAGGACTGGATGCTATAGTTCACTCGACTACAGAGAACCACGTCGACTATAGAGAACCACGAACAGAGCAATTACAAGGGAAAGAAAATCAATGTGCCCTTATTAGTACAAAAATACAGTACATTTTATATGAATACGACAAAAAATATATATATATTCTGGTAATACTTAACACTCGTAAGAGATACAACCACAGTCTCGATGCTGAGGCACACAAACCTACATTGACAAATAATTCACACTAATCAAGAAAGCAGTTTGATTATTAAAGGCTTAAAGCAATTAAACAAAAGCTAAAGTGCTCGAATTCATAGAGCATAATCAATATTGCTCCTAGTCACGCATGTTTCATTGCCATACAGCGACTTCTATGTGCAAAATGTAGGAAATTCTTCAGGGGGTTTCCAATAGATTTGTCTGTGTTGGCAGCAATCTTTAAAAATGGTGCATCTTGCTCTCAATTGATTTGTGATGCTCTGTTGTATTTACTTTCAATAGTAGTGCATCTGAGGGTCTAAATCCACCTCACGGCTTCCTACTTAATAGCAAAGTCTGGGATGTAGCTCTTATCAGAGATGGTAGGTACTCCAGGGGAGTCGTCTTAATGAAGTAATTACTCACTTCGAGTCATGGGCACAGCACACAATTTTAAACATGATGTACACTTGTTTATTTTCTCGATCATTTCTATGGATACCCATCCCATACACCAAGATGTTGGACCAGTCGCAAGGATCTCTTCCCCAAACCCTGTAAGGAATGAGCGACACCTGCCAGTTAAGCATATTGTCCTAATCAGTCGTCTTGTAATGAATTCTTAACCCATCGGGTATAAAGTAAAGTGTGTCCCATCCATCAAATAGTCACATGCGGCCCCCCACACCTCTGCCTCTCACTGCCCAAGGTTGTGTGGGGGATGTACAAGCAATTGACTGCAAGACTCTCCACGTATGCCGTATGACTACTCAAATTCAGAGATGGTCGCTGTCACAGATATTTTTATGGCATCCACTTCTGCCACTTCTCATGCTTTGTTATCATGACTCTTTGAAAGATTCTTTAAAAAGAGATTCATTTTTGGCCCAAAAGCTTCTAACAACTTGTTTGCTTGGAAATACATGTGCTGTAGTCCCCTCTGGATGCTTTTGTGATTATGGTCTGCTTCCCAGCCATTTGGGAAGGAGGGGAAGGTAGAATGCCAGACTACCTTGCTTCCTTTCATAATCTGGAACTAAACATTATGGACAAGCATGTGGCGGTTGGAAAGGCACGTTTGTAGAGATAGCAATGGCACAAGGAGGGGTGTGGAACATAGGGGATCTTGTTAGTTTCAAAGAGCCAACATTCTTTTTATTCATTTCTGGGGCTTCCTGCTGTGTATGCAATTCCCTACTAGTATTAAAGGACGGAAAGCAATAACTAAAATCCTAAAGTATTCTTTTAGTATATGGAGTTAGACTGGCATAATAGTTAAGAAGCCTGAATGGTCTTGTGTGCTGGTGCCATCTTTTATACTGTATATAGTGTGATGATCCTTCAAATGGCGTCACTTCAACCCAGGGACGAATGCCTTCCCATGAGGCTAGGGAGGTGAGGCCAATAACCAATAGTCCCCCTAAGGGTGGTAACAGGCGGGAGGATCTCATGGGGAGGGACTCCTCTCCTGGGGATAAGGACGCAATTGGGAGGCACAGTCCCTGTGAAATCCCACCATGTAGGCTGACAATAATGCCCAAATCATATCCACATAAGATCACCTCCAAAAGTATGTGCTATTGTGAAATATCAAATCCAGCTGATGACAAAAGTACTCAGACGAAGATGTGCTCCAAAAATGGCACATTTGACTGGGACGAAAGCTAAAGCATCTGCTTTTCAATTGGAAGGATGTTACGCTGGGGTCATCCCCGCTATTTAAACTGAACAGCAAAGACAGAAGCAGAACCAGGCGACCGAAGAGGACACGTTCAAACTGGAGCGCTGACGTCAGTGAGGCTTGTCTCCAAGCCTGAAAGAGGAATAGGAGGACGCCCAAGAAGTGTCTTCGGAGTCGGTTGGGAACCGGCGTGATACACTTGCAGAGACTGGGGTGGTGGGACGACCTGTAGTGGATGGACCGTTCAGTCTGACAACGGTGCTGAGACCACCTACCATAGCCTACTGCAAAACACTGTAGGTGACTATCGGGAACGACCGAGAGACTGTGGTAGAGGCGTAACCTGTCACGGCGGGACCGAGGGGTCCGGAAGCTACGACGTGGCGGTCCAAAACTACCAGAGGTGTCGAGAGATGGGACTCAGAGAGCTGGTAAAGGAAGAGGTTAAACTAAGAAGGGTGGACCTGCAACCCCTGGCAAAACCGGTGAAGAGTTCCCTGAGAAGAGCTAAAGGCAACTCATGCAAGTCTGGAAAGGGGCCGAGAAGTTATGAGACACTTAAACATAAAGAAGAAGAGAACGTCTTAAATCATTGGGTGATACAGTTCCCAGGCAGGACCACAAAAGTGTGGTACTGGAGGATCGAAAGGAACAGCTTCTTCGTCCCATTGGGGGCAGATCAAGAATTCAACAAAACAGGTTGTGAAGACATCCTTAAGGGAACTACAAACCCAATTAAGAACGGTGAAAGATTGTGGGGGACCAGCTAGGTGAAGGGAGTCATTCTTCTATCCCCACAGGAACTTTTGCTTTGAATGAAACCTTTATTTTGAATGGAACTCTTTGCTTTGAACAGAACTTTTGTTTTGGACAACGTGAAAGACGATTGGATGCTTTGTATCCAGGAAAAGGGAGTAATTCTCCTGGATTACGAACAGTAACTGGACTTTATGGTATTTTGTTGTAGTGACACGGATAGAGTAGGAGCCTTTGTGACTGGTACCAGGCCTTTTTTTGGACTCACAAAGACTTTCCTGACGAGCACCAGAGTCTCTTTAGTTTAGGTAGGGAAACCCTTTTAGAATTAGGGATAGATAGGTTGATTCATTATTTAATAAAAGTCTATAGCAACCACTATGCCACCACTTGGTCAGTCTCTTCATTCCTTGTTGCCATAATAGAGGGTGGCAGAGTTTCTGGAATTGCATGTCTGAGCTGCTGACAATCAGTAGTGGCTTCTGGTGATGACAGAAGGGACGGGGTGACCATTTGAGAGTGGCTGATCAGAGCAGACCAGAGCAGCCTACACAATCCAGTCAAAGGACAGAGCCTCAACGCACAGATAATTGGCATTTATATGGGTGATGTAGATCAGTGGATGGCAACGTGCATGGTATTCTGGTTATGCTAAATGTGTTGTTTTTTACTGTTATTAATGTGGCACATTCCACCCTCTTGAATGCCCAGGTAAAAGGAGTAAACCTTTCATGTGTTAGAACCTGCATGGTGGTGGCAGAGGAGCGACCAAGGATTGTGCTGACTCAGTCATTCTCCAAAATCTTCAAGGACCTGGGCCTTTCAACTCGTGCAGTCAGCACCACCTTTGGGTGCAGGGTGAATGTTGCCCTCTGTTTACAGGTGAGCTTGAAAGAGACCTACATCCCTCTGAACTGTATGGTCAGTCCCCTCCAGAGCATGCTCACTGCTCTTTACAGCTAATTATCTCAGTAGTTTTGCAGCATGGATACCATAATTCACAAAATAGTTTGACATGTTTATCTTTCTTCAACACTTCAGGAGGCAGCAAATTGTTTTTTGTGTGATATAGCGCACCCAGCCTTTTGATGTGATATGAGCAAAACCATTCCCATTTGACTTGCTTTTTAACACATTGCTATTATGAGAGTGTGTTCTGACAAAAAGGCAGCATCACGACGTTAATACTGTGCTCATTCTCAACAGAGGCACATCACTGTCATCTGCTTGCATGGTCCAGTCTGGAAATAATTGCAGATTTTTAATATGGGAGTGACAGTTTTAGAGTCTGTTTTAGTTGCAATGTCCAGCTCCTCTGTGCTCTGGGTACAAGGTGTTTTAGAGCCCGTTTTCTTATGCTCTAAGCGCCATTGTAAAATTCTCAAATCCATGTTTTGTCTCGTGCATTATTACCGCACTGGCAAGTGTATGCAAGAACATGTTAATTACTTATTAGTAATACTAGTCCTATTGGAGTTCATTTGTCAACATGTTATTAGCAAGTGATAAGTATTTGCTCGATGTGGAAAGTGGGTTTTCAAGCTCCATATATGATTCTCAGACTTTAATTAGTGAATTAACTTTTGCAGTTAAAAATGAGGCATACAGGTGTTTTTGCTGTGTTAAAGCGATTGTCACAATTTGTTTTTAATAAAACCCGTTGTGGTTATGGAAATCACAATGAGCTGAGGTGTTCATGCATTTTCAAGGCTTATTGATGAATTTGTATCGCTAGAAACCCATTATCACCTGGAACAGCAATAATGGGTTTGGTGCTAGGATGTTCTTGTTTATGGCATTGCATTGGTGTGCATGTGAATATTCTGTTTGTGTTTTTGTGAAGCGTGAATAGTTTTTGTTTGCAGGCTACTCTAACTCTAATGGTGTCTGGATGAAGGAGAAGCTGTATTTATAGCAGAACAATTTATTTGTTTTGGAAGAATATTTTTTCAAAGCAAGAAAGCTGCAGTTTAATGTTTTAAAGATGTGGCATGGTAGTTTGTATGATTGGTGGATCTGTAGAGTTGAGCAGAGTGCAGCATAAGAGATCCACTGGAGGTTGTGGTCTTTGGAGTGTAGCTGGCAATGCAGCCTGTTGGCCTTTCAGCGGAGAGTAAAGTATTGCTGTTAAGGTACAATATTAGCATTGCAGGGATAGGGGGGTGAAGTTGGTGCTTTTGGAAGAGCAAAGTGTGGTAGCAAAATTCTGACCATAACTGAAAAACAGCCTTAGTTTTAATGGGGGACGATAAGGTCATATAGATGATCTGAAGCAGGCTGCGGGAGCCGTAAGTTGGCTGTAAGATGGGGAACAGAGTGTTGGCCCTAATGGTGGAAGTGGGGTTTGTAGTAAACAGGGAAGACCTTAAGGAATGCAGGCAGAGGTCTGGGGTTTAACTGTGCGGAGGTGAGTTATGAATTGATGTCCTTTCCAGGTAGACCTGAGCATTTTTAAGATGGGATGTATTTTTTTTTTCGGGGGACAATAATATTGCATATTTGTCCTCGCATTGCATGGTCTTTTGAAGCACAGAGCCCTGAACTCTGACATAGTCTCAGGTCATGAATATGGTTCTGATGATAGACAATCGAGAGAGACCTAAGCGACGTTGCTTCTATTACATTACCATTACATAAGCTGATGTATTTTTGGTTAGCAGTGCTTTCATTCTTGCTGTCCGTATCTCTTCCTTTTACTCATGCCTCACGTTTATGGCTTGTCACCGCCCTTTGTGTGATCTTTCAGTCGAACAGGCTAAGCAAGTTGGCTGACCAGGTACTGTGCAGAACTGCATGCATGCATTTTACCAACATGCAGTGTCATCTGCTTTAATGCTTGTATAAGTAACTTGTCTGTATTTTAGGCAGCATGCAGGCGCATTTTTCCAGCATCAATGAATCTGGCTTGATGTTGGAGGGGCACCAGAATGGTCGGCTACCTGGCCCCCCAATAATGAGGTAGTGACACCAGTACAAAAAAGCCACCTGTATTGTTTACCTGCCCCTCTGCACTTGGTCTTCATTTTCTCCTTAGACATGCAAACGTTAATTTGGGCCTCTATTGAATTCATGCCAGTCTCCTGCCCAATGAGAAGATTTCACAGTAGCACCAGCAAGCACGAAAGACAGTGACTTATAGAACTGACATTCACCCGAAGTATGGCTCACCTAATGTTCCTCTTATTAATTTAGAAATTGCAATTTCTCTAATACTTTTTGTAGTTAATATTTTACTTATTTGCATACTAGTTTTTTTTAAATAAGAGAACGTGATCAAATGAATCACAAGGTCCACGTATTTCATACACACACTCGGTAGCATGTTTGGTGATATTTGTCTACGGCAACCATATGCATCCTTGACACCGTATTGGCTCTTGGGAAAGTATCCAATCTGATCTAACTAAGATCACATAGTATGTTCTTCTTGTGGGACTAAGTGGGGGCGCACTGGAAGCTATAGAGAAAGACTTGTACATTTAGAGGGATAAGTTAATCTTCACTAATCTAGCTACTTTGTAAAGACACAAGTGTTTGGACCCTCACGTTTCACCATTGTGTGGGGCTTCACAGTAAGAAAAAGATGGTGACACAAAAACGTAGGTGGGTTCTGGGTCAGTGTAACATGAACAGTAAGACATACTTTTTCCCTTCACCTACAGTGGCAGTAGGCAGAAATGAGGACATATTTGGGTTTTAGAACCCGCTTAATCCCTCACCAGCATTTCTGGGATTGCAACTCAGCTTTTCTCCAGTTTTTAGCTATCATAGCCTGGCTGTGGGCTGACACAGTACCATTTCTGCTCCTTTTGCATGCTACTGCTGTGGTCTGTCCATACAACTCTTTAAAGCTTCCTTTCCCCTGATTCTCTCTAGATGCTATTTTAATTGCACGGTACAAAGCAGTCAATTACTTTTCTGTTCCTTTTTTTTTAGGGAACGTCAGGCCCTGATCCAACCACTGTGTACGTGGATATGAGAGCGCTTCGCCATGACAGGTACGGTTCCACCTGTTTTCATAGACTGCTGTTTAAAAGTCAGCAGTTTACTTTTGCATTTGTAGGTACAATTGGCATAAAATGTAATTATTAAAATCCTTTGTTACATATTCTCATTTACTGAATTTCCTAGATTACTTATCCCTCATATTGAATGTCCCCCTTCTTGCTCAGGTGAGTGTTGGGCATAAAGTAGCCTGGCCCAAAATTAGGTCCGCTTCCCTCAACTTTCAGCACTTTAACAATGAAACAATGTGCCACTAAATTCAAGAAAATCTTTCATAGCGAGAGTGAAGGACAACGGATACACTAGCAAGCAGTGCCTTCTGTATTGCTAGATAAGGATAGAAAATATATTAAAGAATCCCTGAAATAATGCATGCACACGCTTGTCAGCTGTACGGATGTTGTTTTAAACTGGACTGTGTTATAGCATTACATTTATTTATTTATTTTTACATTTATTAAGTGCTCAAAACCCTAGGGCATTTTAGCACTGTTACAACCAGGTATCTTTACTTGATAGACCGAGGACAGGTTCAAAGTGAGTGGTGAGAGAGACAGTCATTAGGTGAAAAGCCACGTTTTCAATGCCTTTCTGAAGACCCAGTAGGAGGGCGTTCCAATGAGAGGCAGCAACTGAGGGAAAGCTTGGTCCTCTGCTTTTTACTCACTTGGATTTAGGCAGGACTAGCCTGTGAGCATAGGTCTTCCTGACTGGTCTGGATGACATCACTTCTCGGGAGCTTTGAACTTATCTTTAATTCTTCACGAATAACGTTCTAGTATTACAGGTGGACAATTTGGCCACTGTAAGGAAAGCATGGTATCAAACAGTGAAGACAGACACAAGTGATCACAATTCAAGGGTGTTTATTGAACTTCAAATGGGTTGGTTAAACTCCTACCTAAGGCTAAGGATGGGAGCAAGCTACGACCATCAAATAATAACGCAGTCCTAGTGGAGTCTCTGTCGAAATAAAAGGGCCTCTACTAATAAACCTGTTGCCATTCCTTACTTCTAAATACAAACGGATGTGGGACAATGGTGTATGCAAAAGAAAAGTGTTCAAGAAATGTGTCAGGACAGTTGAGCAGTTGGCTACCCTTCCCACGTTTTCAGCACGGAGCAAGGCGACACGTGAAAACTTCACACACACTCCTTAGCCTAGAGGTAACAGTTCAAAACATAGGCATCAGGGCCTTTCGTGTCTCTCCCAATAACAGTCTCTTATTGCAGAGGGCCTGGTGTAACAAACAAAACACAAAAGTTCCTTTGTCAGGGTTTTCACATTCACAAGTTTACAATTGGTCTTCCTCGTTCGGGCTCGAACCGCAGATCCTCCTCTTTCAGGCTCAGATCCTCTTGATATCAGAATCGAAGACTTTCGAATGTGCGATGGGTTTTGCTTAAAGTGTCGCAGGACCACTTCGATTCACTTCACACAATTGTATTTCACATCAATCTTCTACTTTCGTTTCTCTTGGTGGGATTACCTTACAGAGACTTTCGATTGAGTACTTTCTTGGTGCAGGACCACTCTGTCAACGGTATTGTATCGTTCCTTCTCAAGTTCAGACATTCATCAGCAGTTCAGCTTTACGGGTGTCTTTCATCACACGTGTTTAACAATGTTTGTTCCAGCGCTTGTTATACAATGTTGCCGCTTGCAACCTTAACTTCAACAAAGACCGGTCTTGCATCGGTCTCCCCAACTCACTGACTATGTTGATCCCTTTGTTGCTTACTTGTTCTTGGAGCCAAGGACAATACCACAGCGTCTGCTGCTCCTCCCTGCCTTGGTCAGTTGCACAGGAGGGCCCTCAGTATCTTCAACACACAATGTAGGATTCTTCAGTCTGGTTTCCTGGCCTTACGCTTTCTGCCTTGAAGGATTCTTGAAAGTAACAGCGTCTTGCCGACAAGGTCAAGGGTGCTTCCCTTCTTACAAACCCTTCAGGGTTTACTGTCTTTCTCCCTTCGTTCAGCTGCCGACTCTAAACTGCTGTAGCTTCTCGTGCTTGGCCTCGCTCAGGGTGTGCTCTCGTGCTCCACCTTTTATCTGCGTGGGGAAGTGTAATGGAAGTCAGGTGTGAGTGATTGTCAGTAATTGCCTGACCTTACCTGACCATAGTAGTGGGACATGTCAGGTACACAGCCTGGGTATGAGTCTTTTGTTCTCCCAGAGCGGGCTGTCTGTGTGAAAGTGTGTGTGTGCAGGAAAAGGGAATGGGGGGAGGTAGAGTTTCCATATATCCTATCTGGTAGGATGGGGTGAAGGTGTTACAGGGAAGAGAGGGATACTGCATCTCGCCATCTGGTGTCCCACTCCCCGAAGTCCCCTCACCCAGGTGATCCAAAGGCGATGCCCTGGCCACCTGAGAGAGAGATCCGCAGGGACTAGCGGGTGAGACGCCTTCTGATTCTCACACCCCCTAACCTACTCACACAAACCCACCCACAACCTTGTCACACATGACATCACATGTCTGCCTTCCCATGCCAGCTTTTCACGGACACCTGGCCTACTACCTCCATCCTATACTGGCTGTTCAGATGGATATACAGAACCAGCCATGTGGGAGGGTTCTGAGAGGCAACTATGGTTAGTGAACAGGGTAATTAATACTTACAGCTAGCCAAACTATATCAAGGCAACCTAGACTGTGCAGTAAGGCAGACTTCAGTAGATATGGGTGTTGTTTACTAGTACAGTAAAGCACACATGAAGCAGTTAAATGTAATATACTCCTGAATTAGGCCTTTAATGCTAAGCAAATACAGTAGAGCTACAGCAGTTATTGTTAAAACGCTTACATACACACATGTACACAGTTGGTGATTACAAACTGAGATCGCCACACTTCACAATTGAAAACAGTAAAAGGAGAACAAATCAATGAGACAATGAAAATTGTTTAGTAAAGCAAGCAAGAAACAATGTAGTTATAAGGCACCTATGGCTTCAGCAGTCATTCCCTACCAGGTAACTAGGCCTAGTGACATAACAGAATCAAAGTTCTACGTAAGTACCTGATTTGTGAGCATGACGTCTTTAAAATCCACCCAGAGCACGCTTTGGCAAATCCAATAGAACGGATAAAATTGCAGAATATAGTAAGTTAAAGTTTTCACGGATACTCTCTCCATCCCATTACCCTAGGACTTCCCTGGAGGGAATCCTTGGCCAGTACCCCACAGATCGCGATCAGGGAAGAGAGTGGTCTTTGTGCCCATTCAATCCTTATGCTGAGGGGGCAAGGGGTTGAAAGCAGGTAAGCAAACCTGTGCACGTTAGTCTGATTTTTAGTGTCCACCCCTGGGTACTCATCGCTTGCACCATTTTATACCACATTTGGCCCCCTCAGTAAAGATTCAGGGATCGTAGGTGCAGTGATTGTCTGGTTTTGTTTGTGCTACACAGCGATTCTGCACTTCAATGGCACAGTTACAAAAATCTTCTAGTAGGATGTCCCGGGTACTGAAGAACAGAATCCACTGCAGGTCCCATAGCAAGAAGAGACTCCCAAGACATGGCAGAAAAGAGCATCTGGTGGTGAGCTTCTCATGTAGGGATCAAGACTTGTTGGTCACACCACTGGTCGAAGCCCCGAAATGGTCTTCAAGGATCGCTGCAAGAAAGGCAAGGAATTGCCAAGACTTAGCTGTGGCAATGTTGGTCATACTCCAGCTGCAATCTTCTGGGTCTTCAGCATGTGTCTTCTCTTCTTCGGGGTCTTGACTCCAATGGCTGATTTGTTAAACTCGCCATCCTATTCCAGATTTGGGGTGGGAGCTGCCCTGGATCACCAATGGCAAGAACCAGCATCATTAAAATGGAGACAGGCTATCCATTCAGGAACTGCTACAAGCCTCACATCTGCACAGCAACAGACATTCTCTGGCTAGAGTGTGGATTAGGAGCACACCCATCCCCCATTTTCGGCCAGGTTATGCACACCATCAAGTTGCCCAGGAATTCACACTGGAGTTTGTGAAAGTGCATGCCTTGTATGGCGTTTACGGACCTCAGTGGGCAGGAAGACGGCCAAAGAACATTATAGCCAGAGGATAGGGCATTAGCCGCATGGCAAGGCCATTTTGAGTATATGGTACGCACATTGGCATTTTGCTGTACAAATTAAATGTGCACGTGAAAGAAAGGGTAGTCCTCTGCCACCATCCTGTCCTAGGCACATCTACAAGGTAAAAAAAGTTACTTAATAAAAAGGGATAAAGTACCCCTGCAGCACTTCACTGTGAGGTGGGGTATGATGCATTGGCCAGGGTCACTCGACACCCTAGGGGCTGACTGGTTGCCCCCAAATAAGTGAGTCGAGCACATCACCTAGGGATTAAGTAGATCTGTGGAAGCCATCCGCAAATGCTTCACTTTATATCGGCTAAATGTCTTCAAAAACAAAAATGATGCACTTTGACAGCCCATGACGTAAAATGCATTGAAAAGGTATGTGAATATATATACATAGGAGTATTTATTACAAACAGCAAAAGTGAAGAACACACAAATATGAAAATTGTTTAAAAAGCTATTATGGTGATGTATACTCTATACAGATTTACCAATATGTTTAGAGGCTATAGGTTGAAAGGCCTTATAACTGCTTACAAGCAAAACATTTTACAATAATCCTATATGGGGTGGAAAACAAATCCAGTATAACTTTCAGATGGTTAAATCGAGGATCGCTTTTGGCGATCTGCATTAAGGTTGCTGAGGTGTATTCCAGTCCAAAGTTCTCTCCTAAAACTGTGACTTCTTTATTTACGCGGGTCATCGTGAGTAAAGGTAAATTATATTTGAACATATGCAATTCAGAAGAAAACACAATTTTGATTATAAGTAAACAATGTATGATCATGAAAGGCGCAATGACGGTTAGTTATATAGAAATGTACTTTAAATCCATTCAATAGGAGGTACACTGGACTCTCGAAATAGGCCCAATAGTGAATCAATTTAAACAAAAGGCTAAGGAATGAGACTGGATAGATAATTTGAATCACTTGTATGGGAGAACACGTATGGCTGACTGCATTCAAAATGTTTGCATTTGTGATATCCAAACCCAACGTCATACAATTTCCCAGCAGGAAATAAGGGGGACTGTCTGTAATTTCACCTTGACTTCCTACCAGTGCTGAAAGTTTTAGGACCTAGAAATGACATAAGAGGTTGTAGTCTTTGTAATGCAGTTTGGAAACATGAAACACTAAGACATTTAATATGGCATTCTGTAAAATTGTATTCTTTATCCAATTTCTTGGGAAGATTTGTATATAATGCGCTAATGCTGCAGGCTGTCCCATTTTAGAGATTATGCATGGCAGAGCAACAAATGTCTTCGATGATTGCATCAGTGAATTTTTGGAAAATTGTATTATGATTTTAAGATTGTATGTTTCTCTCTTCTCTTATTAAATTATGTGAGCATTTTAATTAACAGTTTGGAATAAAAAATCGAAAACTGTTCCCAAGCAGGTCTTTTCCAGTATAGACTGAATATTGCTTTGGACTATGCAAGTGTGTGCTAGTTGGCAATTAAATGGGGAGAAAGTGAGCCCAGCAGTATTTTCAAGAGTGTTCATTTAGCAGACATGTTTAAGGCAGCAACATTGAAATGTAGTCATACGTTTTGTAAGCATCATTGCTTCAATTCTAATGCCAACATTGATGTTAGAGGTATGTCTGGCATTCCTTAGGAATCTTTGTATGAGCTCACCTTGCTAACCTAGCAGTCACCTTCCCACAGAGCGGACCTATTCTAACCGTTTCAATCAGGCAAAAGCCCATTGCTGGAGAAGAAGTGCCATACCTGTGACAGTAGATATCCAACATAAAAATAGACAAGTTGCACATATGAATTGAAAAAAAAATTATTGCCCTGTATCAAGCATTGTGTGAGCCCACAAAGTACACCTTCATAAAATTGAACGAAACCTTTACTTTTTCTTCAAAGCCTGTTCAATGCCATTGTCCCTTTTTATTCCTATTTTGAATTGGCTGTTTTTTAAGTGATTTGTTTTTTATATTTTTAAAAATAAACACGTGTTGTGTTCCAGGTTGGAGCAAAGGAATTATTTCAAGCCTATAAACCTGTGGCATATTATTTTGGTGAGGAACCTTTGTTAAAGAAAAATAACGTACTCGCATAGCGATGGGACTGCAACCTTTTTCCTGACAAAGTGCATCTCATGGATTGTGCCCTCCCGCAAATTCCTCATCTTTGATATTTTCGTAAGTCTGCTGGCAGCTTCGGAAACTGTTTTCATAGTATTGAGCGCTGTGCGTCATCGACTCGTGGCCCTCGACGGCCTCCGTCCTGTCCTCGGCATGCTGGAATGAGTAGCTTGCACGGCATCCGTTGCCTCAGTTCCGTTTTTCCATGTGCTCAGCACATTTGGGATGCTTCATCGCCTCAGCGATTTTTCACTACGTTTTTCAAAAACTCATATACCGAAAACCGGTTTCAAAAGAGTTTCAGATTGTGGAGCAAAAATGTCCATTATGGACCCACATCTGATCTGCCTTTGGTGTTTGGGAATTGACCATAAAACCAAAGACTGGGGTTCCTGTCAGTCGATGACACTGAAGGCCTTGAGGGAGAGGAAGGGGAAGCTCTCAGCAGGTAGGCCCTTTTCTAAATCTCCATTGACCCCTTCCAAAAGGTTGTCGTTGGACAAATCCATGGAGATTTCCCCTGTGAAGAAGCACTGTAAACATAAGCGCACAAGATCTTGATCTCATTATTCAACTTCATCCTCATCCCATAAAAAATCAAACGTCAACCAGTGCTCGCGATCGTCTTAGGCAAACTCCTCACCTGACAAAAAATGGGTAAGCTTTCCCAGCAGGTCGCATCTCAAACTGACAAAGAATTTTCATCTGCAGATGCTGCAGGTGTTTAAGAAGGTGACTCCAACAGCACTTCTGAGGTACCCAAGAAGGCTTCGGACACCACTGCGCCTAGTAAGGCGGCAGGGCATCTTCAGAGATCACTACTCTTTGGCCAAAGGGCCCATGCAATAAGTCTTCTTCCATCAAAGGAGGCTTTGTCTCCTCATCGAGTGAAGCCAAAACCTTCCTCCTTGACTCCTTTGAAAGAGCATGCACCAGGTCCTTCGAGGCCTGTGTGCACGCTCCCGGTGCCTTTGACGTCCTCAGTCTTTGAAAGATTCTTCAAAGAAAGATTTTCAAGCTTTTACCAAGGCCAGATTTCTTCAGGACCATGGGGTTGATTTTTGAAGTAGAGGAGGAAGAGGGAGATGTGCCTTTTTGCTTGGAGTTCGGCACTCCTAATGTGCCTGAGGAATTAATTTCAGGGGAGTCCAGTGGACACTCTGAGAGATGCTAATGGCTCTGACACTTCTATAGGGACAGAATTTGCAACGCCAGATTTTGCTGCACATGCTGACCCTTGTAGATAAGTTATGAGCAGAGTCACAGATTATCTGTGCTGGGAAAAGCCAGAGGCAGTCCTTGAAAAGGATGATCTCACAGACGTCCTAAATAGAGGGCCTCCAAGAGAGTCTGTGATGCCATTTCACACAGCATGAAGAACCAGTGTGTTGGAGAACTGGTTAAAACCAGATACTACACCAGCTGTTAACAAGGATCTGGCAAGGAAATACAGACCTGCTTCTGTTGAGCCAATCTTTCTGTCTAAACCTGAGAGCTTAGTGGTTCAGGCAGCCACTTCCACTAATAAGGCGTCAGCCTACCCGACTATCCCCCCAGAAAGAGATGAGAAAAGGTTTGACGCCTTAGGAGAGGGTGTACTCCGCGGGCAGCATGGGCCTGGAGGCCATTAATGCAACTTGTGCTCTGGCCAAGTATACACACTCCTTGTGGGATGTTATGGCTTTGGCAGCGGCGCATATCCCTGAAGCGGAGGAGAGAGGTTTTCTCAATTTGGTACAAGATGGTAAGGATGCCATGTGCCAGTCTCTCCAGTCTGGTCTAGATTCTGCAGATTGCGTAAACAGGACTATGATGGCAAGTGCTGAGAAAGTCAGGTTTTGCACCTGACATCCAGTATAGGCTTTTAGACATGCTATTTGATGGCTCCTGCTGTTCGGTTCCAAGGCTGATGAGAGCCTAGAGTAATTACAGGCGTCCAAGGAGGGAGCTGACTCACTGGGAGCAGCGATACACCAGCCTTAGGAATCACAGGGGTCTTCTCACAGTTAGAAGGGTCGGCCCTTTTGTTCTATTCCTCATTTGCAAGAGGAAGAAGCCAGTTTGCACAGGGGGTCAAAGAAGGGCACCTTTGTTCGCAAAGAGGAGGGGATAAAACTCTCCTCTCAGCCTCTGCTTCTTTGCCCTCTGCCTCAGCAACAACCTCAAAACCCCTTTGAGTCGTTGTTTAACAGGACTGTGGCAGGAGGCAGGCTGTGTCAGCATTTGGGGAGTTTGCGGGACATAAGATCCGATGCTCTGGCACTGTAGACAGTGGCTCACGGCTACTACCTCCCTTTCCTAAAAAGACCCCCAGATTGTCCTCCAGGTGGCGAAGTCTTGCAAGATACAGATCCGCTCCTCCTACAGGAGATTCTCACCTTGTAGGAGAAAGGTGTGATCGAGTCAGTACCTGTATCGGAGAGTAATCAAGGTTGGTACTCTCCTTATTTTCTAATCCCGAAGAAGGATGGAGGACTGCTACCCATCTTGGAATTGGGGCGCTTGAACAAGTTCCTCAGGAAGGACAAGTTCAAGATGGTTACTCTTTCACAGATTCTTCAGGCCCTCCGACTCCAGAATTGGTCATTGGACCTTCAGGATGCTTATTTTCATGTGCTAATTCATCCCAAGCACAGAAAGTACCTGAGGTTCCCCATTGACGGTTCTCATTTTCAATTTAGACGTCTGCCGTTCTGCCTCACCTCCGCCCCAAGGGTCTTCACCAAACTGATGGTGTTGGTGACATCAAGTCTTAGAAGGGTAGGATTCACACTTCATGGATGATTGGCTGATCAGGGCTTGCTCCCCCGTGCATGCTCAAGATCATCTCAGCTATACTTGCCAATTCCTTCATAGACTGGGCTTCTCCCTGACTTTCAAGAAGTCCCACTTGACACCTTCTCAGAAGCCTCAGTTTATTGGAGCGGTCCTCGAGGAAAAACTTGCCCCCCCGGCCTCCTGAATTAAGGGCTGAACATCTTTTGCAGATGGTCCAGAAATGGCAGTGTCCAGTGTCTTCCCGCCTTCGATTTCCTGAGGTTGCTCGGTCTCATGGCATGCTGCATTTTCCTAGTGCTAGAAGCCTGTCCCTTCAATGGGCCCTCAGATCCCAGTGGTCCCAGTTCTCCAGCAGAATGACAGACCTTCAGGTCCCATACAAGATATCCTGTGGTGGGCCTGTCGTGAGAACGTGATCAAAGGAGAACCTTTTAGGCAACCATTGCCGGAGATAACGGTTGTGACAGACTCCTCCCTCACAGGGTGGGGGAGCCCAGCGGCAGATGCTCTGAGCAGGAAGAGCACTGTCTCCCACGAGTGGGAGTTAGCTCAGGAAGTCCTTCTAGAGATCTTCGGCCTTTGCTCAGGCCTACCAAAGCTCGGGCATTAAAGCTATATTATTCTGCCACTTCAGTTTCTTTACATGGTTTTGGTATTCAAAACAATTAGATCTGGTCAGCGGGCAATCATGGAGCGTTCCGGGGTCACACAATGCTAGTGAGCTCCCTGGGTATTCGCATGTGAATCCACTCACTCCGCTTTGACCGGGTCTTCTGCTTCCTCTTTTTCGCTCTGCCCGACAAACTGCTTCTATTGGCTTCCCACTGCCCACGCCGGTCAGGAAAGGAGCGTTCCTCGCTCCAGGGACACACTGGTGCTCGCCTGCCAATGCAGCCAAACTCACAGTGGGGGTACCATTTCTAATTAACACTTCCCGCTGTGTGACCTCTGCATTCACAGCCATCAGGGGGAAAGCTTTCCAAAAAGACACTTACTGCTGGGCAGCCTCTGCATACACAATCTTTGAAGCTAGAGACCCTCTCATAACCGACATCCATTCTGCAAATAGCAGTGCCTGCGGCATCTCTGCTTTCCTTCAACTTCAACTGCAACGTGGAGTTACTGAAATTACTCCACCTCTGTCAGGGCCCAAGGACTAAATCCAGCAGTCGTGGCTTTACACGTCGTGATGCAATTGAGTCTTTCTGACAATATACCCCTCAAGAGTACAAAAGGACAGATTGAGGTGAGTATTACCTGAAAATATTTGGTACACCCTGGTACCCAGACAGCTGGCTGCAATGGAAAGTAACCAAGTATTAATATGTATGGCTCAGGACAATGAAATACTTAGCCAAGACTATGAGCAGATACTCACAAGCAAGAATGGTGGATGGGACTGATAAGTTCCAAGCTAGATGAGTGAGTATCCTGAAACAAGAGAGGTAGCTATTACTTTTAATACAAGGTAGCAAAAAATAAGCAAGAACCAGGCAGTAGCGGCTTACCAATGGAATGGTGTTGAGTTCTGGTGTAATTCTGAAGAGGAGATTGCTGTAATTACGTGGTAGTTCTTTGAACACAAAGTCTTGTTTCCTAACCCCGCCGGCACGAGGACGCCTAAGTTGTTTGATCCTTGCACCGATGCGCTAATGTCCTTTAAGTTCTTTAGAGTCCTCCAGTTTGGCAGCAGGCAGGTAAGACGTGGAAGGATGAGTCGAATGCAGTCCAATAAACGTTCTGGTTTGGCAGCAGGCAGGTAAGACGTGAAGGATGAGACGAACGCAGTCCAATAAACGTTCCGGTTTGGCAGCGGGCAGTTAAGACGTGAAGGGCTTATGCTGTTGCAGTCCTTAGACGTTCCGAGTCGACAACAGATACCAAGTAAGCAATGACAAGGGACGAGGCAAGGGAAATCCAAGAACAGAACAGGGGATCGAAGAACAGAGGAACAAGGTAACAATATATGAAGATTAGAAATGACAAATTCAGAAGCAGCGCCTTGCCGCGGGGGTGGGGCTATTATACAGATCAGCTGACTGCACACACACCGCGCCACTGTAGACTTGAATGCCTACGTGTATGCAATGGGCGCCAGAGTTTCCAGGGCAACCCATAGCGTTCTCTGAAAGGACGCATCCTTTTGGACGAACAAGGGTTCCAAGGATTTATTGTGAATTCCCAAATTTCTACGTAAAGAGTTGAATCTACTAGGGAATCAGGAACGTTTCCTCATTTGTGTACCTGCTCCATGACATGAAAATGAGGAATCAACAACCTCCCACTACTTTTCCTCATGGCCTGCACCAGATGGAGTCTCCTATACCTCCCAGTCCCACTCAGGTGTAGCTCATTAGCACTATTAGACTGCAACTTGCAGTCCAGTGCCTCTGCATCCCTCTTTCTCGTCCCAGTACTTTGGACATTGTGGGAATTGAAGTCCCCAATGTTCAAATGACCCTTTTCCTTCACCGTTCAATTTTACAGTAGGCCTATAAGATGGTTGGGTCTCTAGGAAAGCTATTAAAGAGGTTTTCCCAGTCCTCCTGACCTGCTTCCCTCCCTGTGTGATCCTCCTGCAGAACACTACCCACTTGGTCAGGATCAGGAAGTGTCTGCCTTTCCCTGGCCACATGAGAAGGGTCCCAGGTCAGGTTCTCAGAGGGTCTGGGGGTGGGGGTAGTCATCTGTTTCATCACAGTTCCTTCAGAGTTCCACCACAACAAGCCTTTGGTTCTGCTAGTTTTCTTCCCAAACCTTTCTACACCTGCTGAAAGGGTGTTGCAACCGCTGAACGTTAATTGTGCCTTGAAGTTTTAAGTGGCACGCACAACGGATTTTCTGAAGACATTTAAACTCTTTGTGAATCTTTTCCCAGTGGGGCAGGGGAAGGCCCTTTCTAAGGCTTCCTTTTCCAGGTGGCTCTCTGTATCATGCACTGTCATTATCTACCCAACAGACCGCTTCCAGGCTGGCCGAGAGGCCATTACACTGGAGCCAACGTGGGGCGATGACTGTGTTTCTCTCTGGTGTTACTCTGCTCGATATATGCATGGCTACTACATGGAGGGCCACCCACACCTACATGAGATTCTACTGCGTCGACAGGATTTCCAGGGGGGGGGGGGGAGTCCCGGGTCGGCCAAGTGGTGCTACGCAACCTGTTTGCTTGATGTGAGTCTATTCCAGGGGTAACTGATTGCTTCTGTTGAGCCTGGTTGTGTATATGTACTGCTGTGTAATCATATTCATGCACATGAGAATCCAAGCCAGAGCCCATGCTGGAGAAGGAACTAGTTACTTATCTGTAACTCCTGTTCTCCAGCATGGGTCTGGCATCAATTCACATGCAAACCCTCACTCCTTCCCCTCTGTGGCTCTTCTTGGTTCATACTGCCACTCTCCTAAATCTAAAGATGGCCACTATGGGTGGAGCTTAGGGAGACGACTGTCATTGGTTGGGGGGAGTATGACCCAAAGGATAGTGATTGGTTATAGAGGAGACAAGCAGTTTTCAGGTTAAAAGGAAACTATCTTTTTTACTGAGGATTCCCAGCCTGACAACAGGGAATATTCATGAGCATGTGAACTCATGCCAGACTGGAGAACAGGAGTTACATGTAAATAACTTGTTCCTTACGAATATATGAAAGATGAAGAATACGTGGGAGGAACATCCAGTCAAAAGAACATTTCCATGGGTAAGTGATTTGTTCTTACCTTTTGAATCCAAAGCATGCAGCTGTTGGCATGACTGTTACGCTAGTCCCTCCCTCCAGCACATCATTTCAGCCCTTTTATCCGTGCACGCGGGACGGTCTTATGTGAGCGTGTAGTGTTTTTTTCTCTCTGTGCATGTGTGTATCCCTGTATGTTTTCATGCACACTACTCTCCGGTGCCTCGTTCTCCTGGCATATGCTGGGCGTGACCGGGTTCAGCAGGTGTGCATTCTTTGAGGGCTCCTTTTCGGAATCGGATTGGTGCTTTGTAATGAGTGCTTGGGATCCAACCACCAGTGGGGGGTGGGGAGTGGAGGGGACTCCTACGCAGCGTGCAACACATCAACACCACAATCCCCAAAGAACCGTCTTTCCAGGTGGCGTGAGATTTTCTCAACATCTCCACTGGATCACTTGAAGGACTTTGTTCAACACAAGTTGAAACCAGAAACAGCCAGAGGCAGGAGTGAGAGGAAGAGCCTATGATACTATCAGCTTGTCTGAACTCTTCGGTAGTGGCAGCGACATCCTTGTTCTCTTAGCGGACGCCAGTAACATCCTCAACGGAATCCCTACCTATTATCCCCACCAAAAATATCCCCGTACATATGGTCGTCTGTCTCGGCATAGGTGATATTTTTGGGGGGGGATAATTTGTGGGAGCAGGGGTTGCGGTGGGGTCCCCTGCACATTGAAAATTAATGCAGGGGTTGCGGGGGTGTCCCCCGCAGGGTCCATGGCTCAATATCGGCACAAAAATATGGTGATATTTTTGTATTGCAATATTTTTGCCAGGATATTAACACATAGAACCTCTTCAACTACATCCTGGTCAACTTCCTTTTAAATTGTGGAAGGCAATAGCGAACTGATTCATTGTACCGGACCTCCCAACTGACTGGCAGGTGGCTTTCAAAGCAGGTCTTGTTTTAGAGAGATTAGTATTTAAAGATCTTCTGGAGTCTTTGGTAGTGCATATCGATGCTGCCAGTCGAGAGATCTGTGTCGGAACAGATCTGCATAGTACAGCATGGATGCATGCAACTAAATTCAATTTTGTTGTTCTAGGAACACAATTTGGATAGGCCCTTTGAATGCTATGAATTGTTACGTTCATCTGCGAAAGAATTAACAAAGAATAAAGCCAGTTCCCAAACAGCCAAGTTACTGACAATTATTTCTAAACCCGCAACAAAATCCTTCATTCTGTCTCAATCGAGGGCTGTTCAAAGATCAAGGTTATTTGTTGGCTTCAGAGGTTTTCAGGAAAGGATGTCCAGTGTGACGAATCCAGGGAATCTGTACCTTCTCCCCAGGGGGACCCCCTCCACCTGTGAGGATAGGGGAAGTAATCCTGCTCTGCAACACCCTCTCTTGGGGTCGACGCAAGTGGGACCTCCCCAAAGAGAGACTCCCCCCTCTGAGCACAAGGACTCCCGCTTCTGTGAAGAACTCGCTAGGAAATGCCGTTTAATGGCATATATAGGACCATCAGAGACAAAGAACATTGTGAAATCCAAAGATTTGGTTGAAGGCAAAACCATAACAAACCAGCACGAGCAAGAAAGAAACTGTCTCAAATGTCCATTTAACTGAGACGAGTAAACTAGGATAGGAGGACATGCAGAGGGGAGGCGAGGCTGAGAGTAAGCAAGTGAAGCCCCCCCCCTGACAGCATCACAGCTGAGAGAGGTGGAGCGAAGGAAAGCCGCGGAGCCTGTAACTTTCAGAATTGGTTGGACTGCAAGAGTGAAACGCTGGAAGCCCAGCGTCTACCTGCACTGGTGAACCGAGAATATGGGAAGCCAAGGCCCAGTGGTGTTGCGAGCATGATAGCCTTGTGATGGGTAATGTACCTGTATAACAGTACTGCATCCACCCCGCTGAGGAAACCGTGAGAAATCCGATGGCCCGCAGCAAAACCTGGTCGAGCAGGACTAGACTGAGAGCGGGATGCCACCGGACTGTAAGAGAGAACGAGGCAGAGCCAAAAGGAAGAGCCTGAGCGAGTGCCAACCCTGGGGACGTTTTACCCAATTCAGAGGTAACGGAGAAGACAGGAGAACTTGGAGGCTGCCGGGAAATCATTACACATCTGGAAAAACTTATCCCAGTGAAATTGACGAGACATGGAACGGAAAGGTGATAAATTGGGACTGTAGCAATGTGCAAAGAGTCCAGTGTAAGTCTGTATATGCGACTAATAAACCTTGGATACAAATGTCCTGGGAAGAGGAGGAACTATCCCATAATACAAGAAGTACTCAGTGGGGGCATGGCTGGCACTGACCGTGATGGCCACAGTCTAAAGGGGCTCTGCTGAACCCAAACCGGATGGCGCCCTGATTACCCCCTAGCAGCACAGCGTTTGAATGGCTGGCTACTGTTAGCATAATGGGAGACCCCGGTGATACTGCAGAGCGAGGTCCCGGACAAAACTGAGGACAGGGCTGAGTGGGGAGCCGTGGTCTCAATGAGGCTGCTGTGGTGTCTGAGGCTGCCGTGGCACTGCAGAGTCTGTAGTGTGCTGCTGCACCGTATCTAGAAGCCCTGCCGAAGGAAAAAAGGAGGCCTGCCAGGAGACGCACCTCAGCGCCCTGTTCATCAAGGTATCCATCCCAGTAAGGACTGAAGCAGAGGCGCTGGGCGGCCCGGGTTTCACCCGCAGCTGATAGCCGTGGGACAGCCAGAGCGGAGGAGGGGGGGGGGAAGAGTCCCACACTATCACTGCGGGACGGAGCTGAGGGGGTGATGCTGGCCCTGACGAAAGCTGGTGATGAGTGCCTTCCCACCCGCCCCCCGCCCGGGTGGCGATCAATATCCCTCTGGGGCCCCGGGGCCATTCTGATCCATACTGGGGAAGTGTAATGGTGCCCACACAGACAATGTGAGCCTGAGAAGATCAGTACTCCCCCTCCCGCCCCTGGTGGTGGGATCTAAGTGTTGGAGAGCTGCAGGTCCAAGAATTGGAGGCTGAAGGTTTGGAGCACTGGACCACAACCAGGCAATAAGGAATTGTCCAGGATGTTCAGGGGGCCCTGTGGAGCTCCCCCCGGCGGCAGTGAGAGACTGCCTCCGCACGCAGGGGTGGTGAATAGCGAGCTGTCTCACCCATTCCCAGGCCTGGAGCGGGAGAGGAGGCCCTGAAGGTCAGTCTGCTTTGCACAGAGGGGCCCTGGGAAGAGAGGCTGGACTCGTTGAGGGCTGGTGGCCAGAAGAAGATGCATGTGTGGCGCCAGGCTTTTGAGAGTGTGGGAGAAGGCCTGTTGGCGGCGGTTAGACCTAGGGGAATCTCTGCTCCCACCTGCATGCTGTCCCATAAAGCGCAAAAGAAGCTACGCTCCATAACCTGACTGTGGGCCCCTGTGTCAGAGCCTGGTGACACAGGCTGGGCCGTTAAGCCAGCAGGCTGACAGAACACTGTGGAAGCGATGGAGTCAGAATCGAGATCACAGCGGCAACCGCTGGACTCCAGAGGTCCATAGACGTTCTCCCTAAGGACCTGAAGCAGATCAACACGAGAGTGGGAGATGCTGAGGAGTCAATCCATTCCCTGCAGAAGGACGTTATACATCTACAGGGTGAGCTGGCTGGAGCTAAACAGGGAATGGAGGCACTCATCTCCACGATTGAAGATCTCGAGACAAGACACAGACGAGAGAACATCAGAATCTGGGGCCTAGTGGATGAGATGGAAGGATCAGACTTGAGGTCCTGAGTTCCTCGCTTCTTCAAGGATACATTTCCCAGCATTTCTACAGATCCCATTGTCCTTGACAGGGTGGATCGGGTTAGGCCAATTTGTAGGAACCAGCGAGGCCAGCCTAGAGATATCCTTATGAAATGTCATCTCTTCACTGTCAAGGTGGAGATCCTCTGTGCCTCAGTCAATGGAAAAATCACCTACGGCTCACAGAAGCTTTTAATTTTTCAGGACCTGGCAGTCCTAATGCTCTAGAAGGTCTTGGGGATCTCGTTGGAGCAGCACAGGTGGAGATGGAGGCGAGTGCGGGGCAGAGACCTGAGGGGCCTGGGGGGGACGATCCATGGCACGGACCATCAGTTTGAATATGGGTTGCTTGTGGCAGGGAGTATGTGAGGGTGTGCGTGCTACCCGTTATTTTCTTGCTTCCATGTAGCTACTGATTTTGAGTGCTGGGGAGCATTGGAGGGCATCTAGTCTGGGGGAGGAGGAGGTAGGCTTGTCCGTTTGGGGAGGATGGTTCCAGACGAGACATATCCACTTCGACACACCTGGGTTCATGCTGTTTGTTTGGTAAATTGGAGGTGACATGGGGGCATCTGAGGTCATGGGGGTGGGGAGGGTAAAAGGTTATCTGGAGTGGTTTCAGCGACAACAATTTGGTGCAGCCTGCAGGTGCTGTTACTCTCATGGTCACGATGGATTTGCGTTGTCTGACACATAAAATGAGAGGGTTGAACTCCCTCCAGGAAATGTAGCATATTGTTACATAGGTTAAAACGACAGCAGATATAGTGTTTCTTCAAGAGACCCACCTGCATTGGGCAGATGTGGACAGTCTCTGCACGAGGGAGTTCCCCCAGCAGTTCTTTGCCACACACTGCCACAAGAAGCTCAGAGTTGGCATACTTGTGGGGAAGAATGCCCGTCTTCAAGTTGAAAAGATAACAGGACGTGGAGGGGTATTTTTGCTTTATATTGGGTATGTTGGGGGGTATGCAAGTCACATTAGCGTCGATGTATGCCCCGAATTCGGGACATAACGATTTTGTTGTGGCTGTCCTAGGTGGTCGGCTGGTGTTTGCCAAGGGCCATATTATATTGGGGAGGCAACCTTAGCCTTCCCATGGACCCCAAGCTGGATGAGTCCAAAAGGGATTAATGGGGAGCGGTACGGCCCACTAGTGTACTTCTCAGGCAGATTGCAGATTCGCTGCTAGTGGACGCCTGGCCTTGCCTACACCCGAATAAAAGGGACTACACTTTCTTCTCCCACACTCACTGTATATATTCCAGAATAGAATACTGTGGGGTGGAGGGGGGTCTCCGTCTAGGGTGATCTATACCGTGCCAACTACCTGACACTCTTTGACGTCATCAAGGCTGATCTGCAATCTTGTGGTTCGGTAGGATCTCTGCAATTAAAATTAATATACTGCTGAGATTGCTTTACCACTTCCAAGCTCTTCTGGTCGTGGTGCCGACAGGAGCAGCTTCAGCGGGAGATTATGGGATAAAGCTACTCTACAAACCTGGGGGCTGGGGGGGTGGCTCTACCTGACATGCACCATTACTATAGGGCAGCACAACTAAGGGTCATCCGAGATTGGGTCAATCCCTTCACAACCAAGGAGTGGTGTCGCCTGGAGGAGGAGGTGGCTGGCAAACTGCTGAGATACATCTTGTGGTTATCCAAGGTTGACAGGCTGTTCAGTTTATTTGAACTCCCAGTCACTAAGCTGACTATGCAAGTTTGGGTTTCAGTGGTGGGGAGTCTGGGGGATATCTTCAATGGATTACCTTTCTCCCACAGATTCCTAATCTGATAGATATTGCATCCAGCTCGTGTGCTTCGGAACATTTTCGACAGGGGGTGTAGTGGACCTCGACTTGACCGTCGATCCCTCTGTGGGGGGGGGTAGATTTCAATACTGGCAACTGCGACACTGGGTGATGCAACCGATCAACAGGCAAGCGGCCACTAGGGCACTTACGGAGTTTGAAAAGCTCATATTCACAGACAGCTCCCCCAGGGATCTTGTATCTAGCCTCTTATGCTTGCTTGGGGGGGGAGGAAGGGGTACCTCCCACCAGACCGGATGCAGCACATAGGGCGAGGAAGTGTAAGTGGCCAGTGCTGGAGGGAGTGTGGGAGCGTGGGTGCCTACCGGCATACATGGTGGCGCTGTCCCAAACTTATGCGAGACTGGAAGGTGGTTGTAGACACATTGAACAGCATCTTGGGGACACGGCAGTAAGCAATGGACATAACCATAACATCCCTGTGTTACGTAATATGCTCCTTGTAGCGAGGGCCGTGATAGCATCCTTTTGGAGATCTAAGAGGGTACCTAATGTGAATGACTGGTGGGCACCTATGTGGTTGATGGTGGCTGCAGAGAAAGTTGAATACTTTCTTTGAGGTGCTGGCTTTCTTCCAGAGGTGGGGAGAGTCCTTAAAATATGCACAGGACCACAATAGCGACTCTACCTCCAACGGGCAGGCTGCTGGCCATGGGTATGCTCGAAGGCTCCTAGGAAAAAACTGCTCGCCTGAAGGGGGACCTGCTGGGGACAGGGTCGGACTGGGACAAGAAATAGGCCCGGTCACCCAAAAAAAAGTGGCCCACCCCTTGCCTCAAAAAAGTGGCCCGCCTCACGACCCATGACCTCTGATGACATCACCGGAAGTGATATCATTAGACCCCACCGCAAAGTGAGATCCCGGGAAGCGATGAAACACGACCTTTCACCTATTGACAAAACAGGAAGTGGCAATAAATAGCATTGTTCCTAATTACACTACGAAAAATATTGTTATGATTTCACTAATGTGGTATACATTTCATACAACAATGGATCACCATATGTATCATTAATATCAGTGTGTATAGATCCATATTGTCAAATTACTGTGAATGCAAGCAGACGTCCAAGGCCACATTGTTAAGCACTTACGCTTAAGCTCTTTTTTTTATAGAACAAATATGCATACAACATCACCCAATCTGTGTTGGTACTCATTTATCGACCTATGTAGGATGAGGGGCATTTTGAAGGGGGAAAAAAGAAAAAAATATTTTTTTTTCTATTTATTTTTTGCTCCAAACCAGCCCAGGAGTGGCCAGACACAGGCCCCCACTCCCCAGAGACGATTTCGTCCCGGCCACGGGCCGAAAGGCCGAGGGGCCAATCTGACCCTGGCTGGGGCCCAAAGACTACTGCTATCACTCTTCGACCTCAGTCATTAGATTTATGTGAACATGATGGGTTTTGCGTCTGGTTATGATGTTTTTGTAGTAGGACTAATGTTTTGTTTTTTCCTTTTGTGTCCGGACTGTTTTCTGCAATCCTCCCGACTTTATGGGAAAGCACAGCCAGTTGTAACTTGAACAAGGTTCTTATTTGTTTGTTCAATTTATAAATGATAAATAAAATATTTCAACAAAAAAAAAAAGTACACAGTGGAACATATTGGGAAAATAATCCTATGAAGGTGAAGTAAAGACCAGCAGAGTCTTTAAGGAAGAAAGGCCAAGTAAGCTATCTCAGGAGAAAGAAAATGATAAATAGCAAGAAACTCTGTCCCAACCAAGAACCTATATGTCAAACGGGCATAGTAGCCTTGATCAAAGGATAAGACAAAGGATAAGAGGAGATCCATTGAACACTTACCGGCGAAGAAACAGTAAACCCAAAAATCCACTGAAGGAGTTATAAGGTCTAATACAGAAAGTGACAAGAGACTATTTAAAGATGACATATTAAAAGACATTGGATGGAAGAAGCAATTCTGTAAGAAGAAAGTCAGGAGAATGGAGTCCTTCTCCTGACTTCATTTGCTTTGTTTAGAATAGTGGTAGGGCCAGGTAGATTTAGGTTTTGGACAGCTTACTAACTTTTTTCATTTGGAGACTTGTTCATGACTGACGAGCGCTCTATAGGCAGGGAAAACCCTGATAGCAGTAGGAAGAGATGCATTATTCTTATGTAATACATAACCTAAGAAATGTCAAAGCCGTGTCCACCTCCATATCATGACCTGCCACACCAGAAAGCCAGACAGATCACCTAATGTGCAGAGGCGCAAGCACCAACACACAAACCCAAAGGTTTTTTTCTTTCCCACTCCTCCAGTAGGTGGCAGACTGGCCCTGCACATATTATTGGCATCATCTCTTCAGAGATCTGTGGCTTTTGTCAGTGGTTTCTATGGGTTTTCATCTTCCTCTTTCACCCAAATAATCTCTTCTACCTGTATATAAGTTCCCGAGCACTGCTAAGAGAGCTCGCACTGCTCATCCCAGACCAAGCAGTGGAACAGGTTCGTCTTTCTACTCCAGGATTTTTGCAATCCTGAAAATGTTCCAGGCAGACCTGAGCGTAGTGTTGGACTTTCCCTATCTTAACGTTTACCTTCCCTTGGAAAATTCAAGGTACCAACACGTATTAGGTTTGCTAGCATTGTCTTTCCTCACAGATTAAAAATGCATATATTACAATTGCATTGGGCTGACTTATTGGACCAGGAGTTGGGTCCCCATGTGCTAGTAATCTCGATTAACCCTTCCCTTCCCCTTTGAAGGAAGATTTGCGGTACTGGAAGGTGGAAACTAGTGCAATGAGAGGATCAACACTACATCAAGCCCTACATTCAGTAGCAGTCCCTATGGACTCTTCTATAGAGGGTTGTGGGCCACACTGGAGACCCGCCCTGCCCAAGGCATTTGGTCTATTCAAGACGGGCCATCATACACATTTCCTAGAGCTCAAGGTGATTTGGCTAGCCATCAGATCATTCTTGCCGTTGGTCAAGTACAGAGACAGAGTAGTATTGATCAGGATGGACGGCTCCATGTAGTGTTTTTTTTTCCAACAAGCAGGAAGACATAAGATCACCTCTTCCGTGCAGGCTGATGATACAAATCTGAAATTGTTCCCTTTCACAGGTCCGGCTGTTCACAGCTATTCATTATCCAGGAGACACCAACACAGAAGCAGGCAGACTTGGCAGATTGGAAAGAAGCAATTACAAATTGGAAATACATTTGGAGGCTGTAGCTTGTGACGAACTTAGGCGTTATGTCCCTTATTACCAACTTAAGAATACTTCCCCCACTCCCAAAAATCCAATTAAAACCTCAGGAAACATACCAAATTAGATACTCTGATGCGTATGGGCCAAAGCGTCTTGCAAGTCATAGGAAAAGATATCCTAGGGAGGCCCTACAGAGAGGTGCTGGAAAAGTGGCAACAATGTTCTAGTTGTTGCCTAGGGACAAGAGATGCTCTTCTTATAAAAGGACAGTAGAGAACCGTAACTGTTGTTGTAGAAGTGGTAGCATTAGCAGAGGAGTTTGCAGTTGTAATAGTGACCATAGTAGTTGTGGTAGCACCAGCAGTAGTAGTGGTGGTGGTTGCTGCAGTGAATGTGACAGAAGTAGCAGCAGAAGCAATTTCAATACCGTAAAAGGAAGAAAGCCAGGGCATATTGTGTGGCAACGGACGAACAAGGAACTTCAAAAAAGTTTTAACAGAAGCATCGGGAGAGCAGATACTTTGTTGTATGCGGAACACGATGGTAACTTCGCCATATGGTGCAACAGACGGCTGCAGAGAGGACACATATCATGGTGGAAATAGAAGCACCTGTCACAAGTTATGGCCGGAGAGGAAACCGCGCTGATACATTGTGGCATGCTGCACAAATAAAGAAAGAAACGAGGTGCTTGCCACATAGTGCACTCAGCAGCTGCAGAGATGGAGAAAAGCGCATTTCCCAGGTAATGTCGGTGAGGCAATTGACAAAGAAGAGATAAACAGAACTGTCGACACAGAGAATCGCTTCCGTGGAGAAAACATCACGCCTTAAGATAAACGGCGTCGTAATTGAGGCTTAATGAGAAACTTTGAAAATCAGAGCCCCAACTGCAGAACCGGCAAACAAGCTGTTTTGTGTCCAGCTAAGGAGAAGACTTCTGTGTCCGACGGCCCTGCACAGAGAAAAGTAGCTACAAGGGGAACTGGGCTGCAGCGCTGATTCAAGGTAATATAAAAAGGAGAAATGTTTGTGACAGTAGAGTAGGGGAAAATCATTATTTCAACTTAACAGGTGCCATCGAGAAACTGAATGGAAGGCGCTCCAACTAAAGTTTGTGTACACGCTGGTGATGGGAAAACATCTCAAATCAAAGCAAAGCGACCACAAATAACTTTATTGGTTAAACCAATTGGAGATCAGTATACTGATGATCCGTACCCCGCTCTTCCTCGTCCCACTGATTTGGAAATAAGATTTGTCAGTATTTGGGAACAAAGCAAACCCAAACAGCCACAGTCCATAAAACAGTTAATGTGGAGATTACTGGTCAATAGCCAAACTAAGGAAAGACCAGAGATGAGGATGTTCCCCTTGGCATACTAGAAGTGTTTGGAACTTTGAAGCTAGACAGGAAAGACCAGGGAAGGGGATTGTCCTTTGGCATTATAAGAATCGCGTTACAGAGATGAAAAGCATTTCCCAAAGAGTGGGTGACCTAAGAAGCAAGAGAACCTAACTGGTTGTATGACTTTGTGTGTGAACACTTTGAGTTGGATTCGTTAATTTACCAAGTAGAACTTGGCATATGGATTGAAAAGAAAGGTTGCAAGAAAGCAGCCAAGAGACATATTATTCAATGTATTGGTTTTCTCCCGCAGATTCCTCAACTTGATAGATATCCTTGTCCAGCTCTTCTGCTCAGAAAACGTTTCACAGAGGGCGTAGTGGACCTCGACTCGGCCGTCAATCTGTCTTGCACGGTGGTCGATTGTTGGCTCCGGAAGTAACGTCCGGCGCCATAGATATACCACGTCACTATGCCACATACCTCAGTTCCTTTTTCCGCGTGCTCACACACTGCATCTGGAACCTACTCGAGTTTCACTCAATTATTTTTTCAATAACTTTTTTGATTTACCTTGACAATGTCTTTGCAACGGATCTCTGGTTTCAAGCGGTGCTCTGATTGCGAGGCCAAAATGTTGGTGACTGACCCGCACGACATCGGTTTGTGGTGTTTGGGCTCCACTCACGACACAGAGGCCTGCGTGTTGTGAGCCAAGTTGCAACCCAAGTCCCTGCGAGACAGAACTGGTAAGCTGGCCCTGGGCCGACCATCGCCAAAGTCTCCGGTGCGGTCTCTCGTCCGGTAGTTTGAAGCCGAGGATGAGCAGCCCACTCGTCACGACGAGGGATGGCACCGCAAGAAAATTAAAAAGAGGTCCCACTCCAGAAGCCATTCCTCCTCGTCCTCCTTCCTTGTGGAAGAAGAAGCAACGCCATCATCGGCGGGAATCAGACTTCTCCTCGGAGCGAGGTAAGCCCTCTAAGGGACTGACCACTCGGGAAGAGTGGGATTTGTTTAAAAAAGAAATGCTCAACATGTTTCGTCAACAGGCAGCTGTTGGCGCGGTTCCCACAGCCGACCAGTAGGCCTCTGCAGCAAAAGCGGCGCTCCGTACCCCCAAAACCAGGCTTCCCAAGAAGGCGATGCCTTTCGCGCTGACTGAGCTTTTGAACTTTGTGCCCCAGGAGGACAGACAATCGCCCTCTTGAAGCCTCTCCCGCGGCACCCATCGCCCGTTGGAGCTATTGACACCAATACCTAATCCATCGGCCACTAGGGCTCCAATGAAAGCGAAGCCCTCGGCTTCCAGACCTATGGATCCGAAAGATAAGCCCTCAACGTCGACCAGCGACGTTGGCGCCTTTCAACCAATGTCGCGTACCTGTTTTTTCTACTCCATGAGGTCTATTTTCGGGGGTGATCAAGCAGAGGAATGTGAGGTCGACCCCATCTTTGTGGGTTCCGGTGGCATTGACTATTTCGCTCAGGGCCCTCAAGATGCCAGCGGATTTGACACATCTCCAGACCTTGAGATGCAACAAAAACAACCCTACACTCGCTCTCATGTCAAATTTCGGACATTAGTAGAGAAGGTGGTTTACACACTCAGCCTCAACTCGTCCACCATTCAGTCAAGGGTATGACCTCACAGACATCCTGGATGAGGGCCCGGCTGTTGAACACAACATGCCCTTCAATCAGACCATTTGGCTTCCATCTGGCGGAACCCATGCACTTTGCTCCCCTGCGAGTACCAATGTCCTGGGGAAGTACAGGACGGCAAGAGGGGACCCTTCCTACCTCTCAACCCACCCTTCGCCAGAAGGGCTGGTAGTTCAGGCTGCCACTATATCCTCCAGGCCCGCAGCATCCACCTCAAATCTCCCTAGAAACAGGGAAGGGAAAAGGATAGACACTTTGGCAAAGAAGGTTTTTACCTCTGGCAGCATAGCGCTTAAGGCCACAAATGTAGCTTGCGTTTTCGCTACGTTTTCCTACGGTTTGTGGAAGGCTGTAGAGAATGCAGCAGAATACGTCCTGGAAGGTCATATGCAGGACGGATTTATACAGCTGGTGGAGGATGGGATGGAAACTGCCACGCAGTCCTTACAAACAGGCCTGGACGTTTCTGACTGTGTTGGCCGCTCCATGGGGTCGGAAGTAGTTATGAGAAGGTAGGCCTATTTGAAAACTTGAGGCTTCGCCACAAATGTTCAAAACCGCCTTCCGGACATGCCTTTTGTGGGAAGATGCTTTTCGGACAGAAGACGGATGACTCTTTAGATACATTTAAGGAGTCTAAAATGTATCTATATGCCTTGTGGCTGGAAAGCACAGCCCCCACAAGCCAGGCAGGGCACAGTCTTTTCTCATGTCCAGGAAGGAGCAGAGGTGCTTATAAGGGCCAGCAGACAGCAGCTGGGGCGATGGCGCCTTCAAAGCTGCTTTGATTTTCCATGATTTTCCTGGTCCCAATGGCAGGAGATAACCTCCGATATCTGGGCCCTGCAGTTGATTCGGTGGGGTTATTGTCTCCCCTTTTTGAGAAAGCCTCCAGAAGGACCCCCATCTTCACTGATCCAACCGGCACAGGAGCGCCCGGAAAACTGAGAGCCCTGTTGTCGAAGGGTGCCGTGGAAGAGGTGCCTGCCGATCAGAGAGGGTCAGGCTGGTATTCCCGGTATTTCCTGGTACCAAAAAAGGAGGAGGTCTCCGTCCCATTCTGGACCTCAGGGCTCTAAACAAGTTCCTGAGAAAAGTTCAGGATGGTGACATTGAGAGAAATTCTCCACGCTCTCGAGCTTCTGGACTGGCTGGTCTCCATAGACCTGCAGGATGCCTACTTCCATGTGCCCATACAACAGAAGCACAGGAAATTCCTGCGGTTCCTCCTTTGGGACAAGCGCTATCAGTTCAAAGTGCGGCCCTTTGGGTTGATTTCAGCTCCAAGGGTATTCACCAAGCTCATGATGGTAGTCGTGGCTCACCTCAGAAGATCCGGAGTCCACATATTCCCGACTGGCTGATCCGGGGGAAGTCAGCGGAGCAAGATTCGACTCATCTAGATGACACCTACCTGCTACTGCATAGGCTAGGCTTCTCCCTGAACTTAAAGAAGTCCCACATGACACTGCTCCAAAGACTCCAGTTCATCTGGGCAGTCCTAGACACTTGGGCAGGGAAGGCGAGGAGAGAGCCAACAACATACAACAGATGGTCCAGTTGTTCCAGAACCACGCCACCTTACTAGCGGCTTCTTTTCTCCGCCTTTTGGACCTCATGGCCACCTGCATTTTCCTAGTGCCAGAGGCCAGACTGTGCTTGAGATCCCTTCAGTGGCTCTTACGAGACAAGTGGTCTCAATATCTGTGAGCTCTCTCAGGTTGTCCAGCCAGGTAGTTTGCGGACTCAGCTGGTGGGACACATGCAAGAATCTTATGCTGGGGGAAGCCTTCTGGCCTCCTTGGTCTCCGACCTAAGTAGTCACGGATGTATGCCTGAAGGGTTGGGGCGCTATCTGTGAGGACTTGCAGGTGAGCGCCCTCTGGACGGCATCGGAAGCCAGGTGGCATATCAACAGGCTGGAGTTGCGAGCCATCAGGCTAGCCCTGAAGGAATTGGCCCCATCGCTCAAGGGGAAGCATGTCCTCATTCGGACAGACAACACGGTGGCCATGCACTACTTAAACAAGCAAGTTGGAGTGCATTCACGCCCCCTCTGCACAGAAGCGATGCAACTGTGGTTCTGGTTGCTAGAGAATCAAATCTCGGTTTTGGCAGTTCATCTGGCAGGGACAGAAAACAGTTTGCCGGATGCTCTGAGCAGGAAGAGCACGGTCTCACATGAGTGGAAAGTGTGCCAGGCAGTCCTGGAAGAGGTCTTTGCTCTCTGGGGTTCCCCGGCAGTGGATCTGTTTGCCACGGAAGCCAACAGGAAGTGCAAATAGTTTTGCTCAAGGGAATTCCCAGCAAACGGTGCACCGGGGGGACGCATTTCTGGTGGATTGGACTTTCCCTCTCCATTACATGTTCCCTCCGATCCCGCCATTACCTGGATTCTCAGGAGGTGGAAGAGGCTTCGAGCGACCATGATCTTGATCGCCCCGATTTGGCGAGGAGGACGTGGTACTCCAACCTCTTGGATCTGTACACCTCACCGGTTGCCTCTGTGGCCGGATCTCCTCACCCAGTCGGAGGGTCGGATACTGCACCCGACCCCTGATTCCCTCAATCTACATGCGTGGGTCTTGAGTGGATGAGGTATGATGACTGGGACCTCTCTGAGGAAGTTCTTGAGGTGTTGCTGTCTGCACACAGACAGTCTACAAGATCTCTGTATGCGTGCAGGTGGAGAAGATTTGAGGCGTGGTGCAGGGTGTGAGAGGTTGACCCCATCTCTTGCCCTACCACAACGGTGATGGAGTTCCTTCTGTCACTAGCCTCTTCAGGCCTTCAGGTTGTAACAGTCGAGGGGTATCTGGTGGCCCTTTCTGTGTTTAAAAGGTCCCCGGATCAAGGTTCCTTATTTACAATACCGGTCATGGCCCAATTCCTACAAGCCTTCTCAAGAAATTCCTGCCAACTCCCTTTGTTGTTCTGGATTGGGACCTTCACCTGGTGCTCACCTTCTTATGGCGGCTCAGTTTGAGCCTATGCATTCTTGTTCGCTTAGGTTGTTGTCCCTTAAAACGACCTTTCTGATTTCCATCACATTTGCCAGAAGGGTTAGCAAGCTGCAGACCTTATGCTGCAAGCCCCCCTTTTTGCATTTCTTCAAGGAGAAGGTATCTCTTAAGGTCAGACCAGGGTTCCTTCCGAAGGTAGTCTCGGAACTTCACCTTTCACAGTCTATTGACTTGCTGGTGTTCTATCCCCCTCCTCACCCTTCTAAGGAGGAAGAGCGCTTTCACTGTCTCAGTCCTAAAAAAGCCCTCAGCTTTTATGTTGCCCGCACAGCAGAGTTCAGGAAGACAGACCAGATGTTCGTCGCCCACTCTCTGACGCAAATGTCTTGCGATTACTAAAAAGACCATCTTGCGCTGGATCATTTTGTGCATCTCTGAGTGCCATCAGTCTGTGAGAAAATAAGTCCCACCGGGTATCGTGTCCCATTCCACCAGGGGAGTCTCTGCTTCCACAGCCCTTCAGAGGGGTCCCTGGTCGGGACATTTGCCATGCTGCCACTTGGTCCTCTTTGCATACTTTATCAAAGCATTATCCATTAGACGTTGCATGTGGGGCTGATGCACATTTTGGCAGCGCGGTTCTGCAGAACCTGCTTTTGTAATCATGTCTGCCCTCCTCCTTTGGCTTACTGCTTGGGGAGTCTATCAAGATGAGGAATCTGTGGGAGAAAAGCAATCGATTGAAGGAGAAATTACCTTACGTAATGTTCTTTGTATGGATTCTTCTCCTGCAGATTCCTCATCACCCCTCCCAGCTGTCCCAATCTCAGATAGGTTTGTGGCATTACGCTTCTGATTCCATGAAGTACGTTGCCGATGGCTTTGGGGTGCTCATCTCAGTTGCTTAAATCAAAAAAAATGTGAATGTTTTTAACCTGTTGGTTTCTATTCCATAGTTGCTCAAATTAAGGCTGGTTAGCCTCCTTCCATTTTCCTATGCAGCGTTTGAGCTCGGGAAAAGTTGGGAGGAACTGAGGCATGGGGTGTAGTGACGTGGTATATGTATGGCGCCTGATGCCACTTCCGTAGCCGGATTGCCCCCTGTGAAAGGTTCTCCGAGCAGCAGAGGTGGACGTGGATAACAATATAGATGAGGAATCTGCGGGAGAAGAATCCATAGAAAGAACATTAAGGTAAGGTGATTTCTCCTTTTCCCTTGTAGTAGTTCTGTTGCAGTATTTGAGTGTGAGGGTTAGAATAGGTTTTTGGACACAGGACAGTAGACATTATTTTGACATCCTGACTATTGTCCCATTAGTTTGTTTTTTTGAGGCAGGGAAAACCCTCATAGAGTTGGGGCTAGCGAGGCGTTTATCCAACCCTCCTTATTATTTGAATTAAAAAATTATTGTGACGCAGACAACCGTGTGTCCGTCTCCTTACTCAGACCCCTCACAAGCCCCAGTGTTTCAGAATTGGTGTCATCCAGAGGTGAACTCCAAGTGTGGTCTCTTCGCCCTGTGGGTTTTTGGGGGTACGCATTCCAGATCCCTTGAAACGATCTGTGGTGATATTTGTTCCCTTCAACCCTGCTCTAAAAGGGGATCTGCAAGCTTTGCACATCAACTGACTGCATGATGATTTTACTGGCCCCAGTGTGGCCTTCAAGAGTGTGGTATTCCGATCTAATTTGATTAGCAGGTTGCAGCCCCCTTCTAGTAAAAATGGCCTGCAACCATCTGCTGACCCAGCAGGGACAGCAGTGAACCATCCAGCTCTGGCACATTAGCCCTAGCAGCTTGGTTTCTGAGGTACTGACACTCGGATGCTTAGGGCTATCTGAACAAAATCTTCAAACTATTCCCAAAGCAAGGAAAGAGTCAACCCCGGGACAGTACAGGTGCAAAAGGATCCACTTCTGTTACTGGGCCAAAAATAGCAATGTCGACCCTGTCACATGCTCTTTGAATGTCCGATCCTTTTTAATCTCATTTGGTTGTCGAGTTAGGCATGTGCCGCAAATACTTGATGGCCATTGGAGCTTATAGAAACTCTGAAGATCTGGCATTCTCGTCGTGTGATCCTGTGTGTTAAGATGGATTTCTAAAAACACCCCTGGAGGAGGATTTTAGGAGGCCACCCTATTTACGGTAAACACTGAGAGGGTAGCCAAAACCCAATCAAGGTAGAGTGGAAGAGCAGTCGAGTCTTAGTCTCAGTAAAGTGTGAGAATGGTCTAGGGCTACAATGAGTCCACACAGAACACCACCAATAATGCAGGTTAATCAGTAAGTATGTAAAAATACAATTATTTACTAGGACTTATGAAGGCAAGATGGATGGGGGGGCAGCAGACAGAAACCGATATGTATACTTACCCCGCTAACTCCGAATCTTCCAGATGGTGCTGCAGGTATTCCAGAATTTACTGGGGACACAATCTTCAGTCCATGGTTCAGTTGAGGGAAGACCAGGAGTCGTGGGTGCAGAGGTCATTGTTCGTTTCAGAGCTGGCCTTGGTTCACAACAGGCTACTCAAAACAACTTCTCACAGAAGACACCCAAATGAAGAAAAGATGCAGACTTTGACATGCAACCCTTCAGGACACCTCATAGGATTGCAGAGAGATTGTTCCAGTGGGGGTCAACATAGTCAGGGGGACTACATGCGATCTTCCAGTGGTGAGCACAGATGCAGCTCTGGCACGGTTTCCCTTGTTGTGAGAGCGCTGAAAATACGAGAACAGGCGTTTTATGGCATAAGCTGAAGATCTTACAAGTCTCAAGGGTCTGCTCGGAACGACGGCTGCAGCAAGGTACACCAAAAGGGAGTTAGTCAGTCGACCTGGTGGGCCAGGGACATTTCCGAAGGCTTCCAAAGCATGGGTCTTCGAGCAGGGTTGAGACTGGTTATTCCCACGAGTACACAGGTCGAAGCACCGACAAGGGTCTTCTGAGATCAGGCAGAGCAGCAGGGCTTCACCAGACCAATCACTGGAGTCAATGCTGGTCAGCTGCAGGAATCATCCCCAGGTCGTCGGTGGGTGGCTCTTCTTTGTCAGTCTTTGTGCCAGCAATAATCGAGCCCTCCTTTTATCCAAGATTCAGCTAGAAGCTAGCCCACCAATGGTAAGGATCTACAACTTTCAAATGGCCTAGGGTTGTCCAATTCTGGACAACCACTGGTCATCACATCCGTCCAGCAACATACTTTCGGGACACACAGACACATACAGACGCACACAGACGCACACAGAAGCACACGCTTTGACCAGGAATGTGGTTACCATATATGGCAAAAAAATGGAGGTCCCATATTAATCTATGGAGCAAAGGTGCAAAAAGAATACCTTCCTTACACTGTGGGTAAAACATTTACAGGGCTTGTCCAGAGTATATCCTCCAGTCAAGCACCCTTACCCGGTGTGGGACCACAACTATTCTAAGTTCCAAAAAGCCTTAAAGACTTTGCGTAGAGACTGTTAGGCAGAAACCTGTGCAGTTCCCTCTGGGACCACTACAAAAGATTTAGGACTACAGGTGTTTGGCAGTAAACCCACTTGGTAGCAGTCTGTACCACACAGATTCACTTGGTAGCTGTGGCTGAGCAGTCAGACTTCCCTCAAGAAGAGTTAGGCAGTATACAGAGTATTCAGAATAGGTCAAGAGAACACAATAGAACAAGTAAACACTGACCAGGGCTTGGTGTAAAAGAGCTATAATTATTTATTTAAAACCACATCTAGAAAAACACACAGGCACTAATAGTAAGCAATTCAAAAACACGATCACTAAAAGATATACACTCCCTTAAAAGAATATTAGACAAGTCTTAAGTAAAGCCCCACTTATTTTCAGACAGCGGTGAGCGCTTAACGTAGATGGCACTCTAATAATTTGTTTTAAAAAGGGAGAGAAAAGCAGAGAATAAATTGAAACAGATCCCAACACTTTTTCACGAACACAACAAGAGAGGAAGGCAAAGTAACACCGTGAATTCAAAGTCAGTAGGCCGGATCCGCTTTAAGAGGATCAAAACTAAATGTGTCCAAGGTCACACGGTTGCAGTGCACAAAAGTCTTGTAACGGTTCAAAATGGAGTTGGACCAAAGAAAGGGACCAGTTAAAGGGTCAAGGCGGCCAGCCCAGTCCAGTCCAGAAGGTGAAGGGGTTATTATTACCTTGTAGCAATCGTTAGAAAGGGAGGCCTGGCGGACACGGTACCTTAAAGTGGTGAGAACACTCCAGCGGGGGCAGTTGTTACTGGCAGCGGATGCAAGTCGGTGCTTCGTCCGGGGGAAGAGAGGATCTCGTTGGGGTGGAAGACAGGAGTCCGTTGCACTGCCAGGGAAGAAACCAGCCACAGAGTTTCTCAGGTATAAGGAGCGGTCCGTTGATTCGCGCTTCAGTGGTAAGTGGCTATCCGGCTGCCGGGGTGCTTGGCACGGGCAGTTCGACCACAAACCGGTCTGGGGTGCGAAGAAAAGAACGTAAACTGGTTGTGCCCACCAGTCAGGGAAAGAAGCCTCTCCAGCCGGGAGATCTTCTCTGTCGTCGGGAAGTGGTGAGTCGGTTCCGCAGGGCTCCACCGGTGGTGTCGTCGTGGTAGGTCGGCTCAGCTTCTCCCTCGTCGGATTCTCAGGTCC
Source organism: Ambystoma mexicanum (assembly GCF_040938575.1). NCBI lineage: Eukaryota > Metazoa > Chordata > Amphibia > Caudata > Ambystomatidae > Ambystoma > Ambystoma mexicanum. The sequence goes on along the minus strand of NC_090931.1, from coordinate 899,249,272 downwards.
TGTGGCGACTTCTGAAGTTCCAGTCCCCAAAGCCCTGCTTTTATGCAGCATACGCCCATTCACTCAGCCTAGCTTTCAATCAAACATGCTAAGTGGTGAGCCGGCCGGCTCACCACTTGGGCCAATCACACAAGAGTGCGACTTGAGTTACCAAGGTAACTCAGTCCAGGGTGCCTAAACCCCCTCCCGCACCCCCTGTGGTACCCAGACAGAGTGGCACCACTTTTGAAGGCTTCTGTGGAGAAGCCCGCTAAAAAGTGGAACAAAGGGCTCGACTTGGGTTGGAGTCACAGAAGAGAACACAAACGCCTTTTTAGAATCGAGTTCTGGCAAAAAATACCAACTGGCGAATTAATATTAATTAAATAAACCGGCGGTATGTTCGAGGCTATGAGAATTAAATAATTAAAGTTGATAGCCTCGAACAATGGGAAAATCGCATAGGGAAATATTTGCGGTCGAATATAAAAAGTAGTTTCCACTGCCACCAGCCAAAACTTGATCAGGGGGGACGGAGACGTGCCCCCTCGACTAACAGACCCCGGGGCAATTGATTTGCCCCGACCAGTACGTCCACAGTATGATGGTTTGTACTGGTTTCTGTTAATAATTTGGGACTAGTAAAGCCAATGGTGACTTTACATGCCCTGGGAGACAGTAGTCAGTCCCAGGGTATGGAGTCTATGGTGGGGTGTCACTATGACACCCCTGTGTCACTGCACGGAGGGTGCTGTGTAACACACATAGTAAAAACACATGAGACCCTATGGAGTAAAGGACCCCATAGCCCATAAAACACATTAACAGTCAAAGGAACACCGTAAATCATGTCCAAGAGTGGGAGAAAAAGAGTCTCACTCTTGGCAGGAAAAAAAACAAACTCCAGAAATCCAGCAAAGCTGCTGGGGGACTCACTAGGTTAGGAAATTCAGCCCAAAGAGAGAATTCTCCCTAACAGAGACCTTGTGCAGTAGGGTCGACCAGTAGGATCAGGCCCGGCCCAGGAAGATAAAAAGAGCAAGCATGGGACATATATTGAGCTGCAACCCGAGCTTCCATGACCACTCTAGGCTTGGACCTTTCGCTTGAAGTCAGAAATTTCACATATAAGGGGATGTGTTTACTTGGGTACGGGGGGGGGGGGTGGTTTAGGAGGTGGGGGGGATAATGGGAAATGTTCTTATGTTTTCTTTTACATGCTGAGGGACTGTACCCTCTAGTCGGATTGTATCGTTTAATGTTTCCTGAAATCAATAAAATCTAATTTACACAACAACAAAAAAGCCTTACAGACCTTCCTTTACTGTGAATAACTGGCATTGGTTGGCTTCTGTATTAAAATGTGCTCTCTTTTCTCTCTGCTGGGATCTCCATAATCAGTGCCAGAATAGCAATGGGTCGCAATGCGCTTTATAAATACGAAATCACATAATATAACATGATTTTATCAGCAATAGCACATGACACATCTGAACCGGATTTGGCCACCAGGGGGCGTGCTGATGACAGCCGCAGCGTAATCCTCCCATCCCAGGAAAAGTGGATTGAGCTCCCACTCATCCCCACCACCCCACGACCTGTATCACCAACGGTGCAGATTCTGGGGGAAGCACAGCAGAACCTGTGGGTGAAAAGACAGGCAAAAACATTCCAGAACTTTTGCATAAACATCCGCTGAGGTTGTGGATGACAATTAGTGTTTCTCCCCGTCGGCCCGGCACATGGAGGAGGGACGCAACACCTAAGCAAGACGCTGGTGCCCCAGAGGCCAGAAGAGGCAGGCCGAGGGCGATGGAGAGGTGAGATTATGCCCCTCGCCAAAGCCAACACTAGCGCCTCAGTGGGGGTGTGGATCCCATCCCACACGGGATGTCAGTTGGCGGACGGTTTGTGCGGAGGAGCTGGTCCTCCTAGGGGGAGTGATGCCCCCATCTGGGTGGCGCTGGTGGGCGGGAGAACTGAAGCACTGCCTGAAGGCAGGAGGGAGCCTGTGGTGACTGGTGCTGGGGGCTCGGCAGAGGAGGAGGAGGACACTGTTATGTTATGTTATGTTATGTTACTTGGCATTTATATAGCGCCTTATGTATCATTGGTGTGATCTCAAAGTGCTGGTAGGTTGAACGCCTTTGGGAACCGCAGTTCAAGTCACTAGAGAGAGAGAGAGAGAGAGAGAGAGTGTGTCGTATGGTGCGTGGGTGCACCAGGTATGTGTGCATCTGGTGTGGTTGCTGCATGATAGCTGCTTCTTAGCGGTAGGTGTGGTGCTGAGGAAGTCAGTTGGATGTGTTCAGTCTGGAGGGTGGACACATGGACTGAGTTCTGGCTGCGTTAGGCCTGAGGAGACGCCTAAAGCTAGCCGGAATGTGCTCAGCTAGCTGTGTTTTATTAGGATGATGAGGTGTTCCTGGGGTCATGTTAGTATGAGAACAGCTAGGTTGAATGTGTCATAGCATAGCTTTGTTGTAGTTGAATGATGGTGTATAGGAGAGAGTAAGCGTAGTAGTGTGATATGGTGTTTATCAGCAAAGCCTACGACCAGGAACGAGAGCAGGACGGGGCGGGGGGGGGTTACATAGCGGCATATGTATATAAAGCGACAGGATGGATAGGGGTAGACATGAGATACAGATAACATGAGGATACAGGTACATAGCATAAACACAACTTTAACACAGCGACGCTATTAGGCACACTTTCTAAGTTCAAGTATACCATAGTGATGATATTAGGCACACTTTCTAGGTTCAACTATACCACATTGACGTTAATTGGGCACACTTTCTAGGTTCAACTATACCAGAAATATCCACTCTTGGATAACTGGGGGCACCCTGAGCTGGGAATACAAGGTGCTAAAGAAGGAGAGGGGGTGTCCCCCGACTGTGCAAGGGGCCCAACAAAACCACACCACCACCCCCTCCCTCCCCCCGGGGGTGTCGGGGATATTTTGTGAACTGGGAGGAGACCCTACCGGGTGGCCTCGGAGAGGACCCCAACCCCCTATAAGGCAAAGGGGCCCACAGGAGGCTTACATAGTAACTGCCCTGCTGGAGTCAGGTGTGGGAGAGAGCCGGGTAGCACACAAGCCCCCCAAATTGGAAGAAGTTGAGGACAGATGGAGGGGAGAGGCACGAGGCCTGGAGGGAGAGCATATTGAAAAGCATCAGGCCCAGGGTGGCCCCAGACGAGAAGTGAAGGAGGCCTAGAAAATCAGTTTAACTCGGTGAGACCCGGCAAAGGTGTGTGCCCCCAGGTCCGTACCTGGGGTGTGTGCCCGCCTAGTGGAGGCCCCCCCCCACAACCCTCTCCCACAGTCCCCACCAGCAGAGGACTCTTGCCAGACGGTGGAAAACAGTAAAGAGGCGGAGCCGAACCGGGTACTGGACCCCCCCCCCAGCTACCTTGTTGGAGCCTCAATAGAGCCAAAGGGAATCGGAAAGATGTGAGGACTCCCGGGACACATTCCTGGGGCATGTGTCCACCTCGGGGAAGAGCAACAATACCCGTCATCGTACCCTGAGACGGGAGGCCCAAGGACTGGCAATAGCCCCCCACCTTAGAGGGGGTGTGAAGGGGGTGCATCTGGTCGGCCGGCATAACCCCCCCCCCCCCCAGGCACCAAAGGACCCAAACTGCGGTGCAAAGAAAACTGGGAGGGTCATCAGCAGGGGCGAGCCCCCGAAAGTGAGTGCAACGGACTCCACTAAAGGGCGGGCCAAACAACAAGGGTCCTGAAGGAAGAGGCAGGGCCCAACAATAGAAAAGTCTCGGCCCGCACATGGACTGGAAGGCAAAACTCGGTCACTTTGAATACCAGAAAGAAGAGGTGGGGAAGTGAAACCGCCTGCTCCAGCATGTCGGAGGCAGGGAGCGATGTAATGTCCACCAAGAAAGATATCGCCTCCCTTCTGGAAGAGATCAGAGTAATAAGGGCGGACATAGGTGGAAAAGTAGACCAAATTAATGTCAGAATCGACAGTATGGACGAAAGGCTACAGGCGGTGGAGAACAACCAGACCCCTCTTGAGACACTGGAAACTCAAATGGACATGAGGTTGGCGGAGCTGGAGAGAAGGGAAGGCGAGCCAGCCCTAAAGATGGATGATTTCTAATCTGCACATTGTTTGGAATCCGGGAAAGGGAAGGCGAAACGGAACATGATCTAAGGAGAACCAACCATTCATGCGGTGGTGAAGGTGTTGTTCGGAGATGAGAACGTGGATAAACCTAAACTGGAGAGGGTCCACAGAGCCAGAGCTCCTGGGAGCGGCTTGCACTCGGTGCTTGCACGCTTTCAGAACTATCCGGATAGACAAAATATCCTGGAGAAGGCGAGGTGGCTGGGCTCTGTGTCCCTGGGAGATGCGAAGGTGACGATCTACCAAGACCTACCTGTACTTACGTTGGCGAAAAGGAGTCTCTGCTCCCCCTTGACGAAGTGGCTCAGTGTGAAGGGGTGAGATATCGATGGAGGTTCCCTTTTTCTCATTGTCCTTTGAAATTGAGGGCTACAGCTACAAAAAGGTGACCGAGGAAGACATAAGAAGGGTCACCGGAGAGTTAATGGGAGGAGATGGGCAGAAAAGGACTGATGAGGACAAGAGCCAGGAGGGCAGGCGATGGCGCATAAAGGCCCAAATAGATGTAAAGTCTTGGGCTCGAGAAAATTCAGGAAGCTCGGCTCCCCGCCGGCTGGTACATCTTGAGCTGGCCGGTTATGTCGGGGAATATGACACAGGTTCTCGATGCATGGAATAATGGAGGGGGGGAAGGTTAGCAGGTAAATTAATCATAGTTGGCAAAAGGTGCACAGAAGGGGGCTTGAATTCAAGGGCATTATTAAGCCAGTCCCAGCAGGAATTGGACCGCTGGTGGTTCAATCCCGTAAGAGGAGATGGATCCGGACGGGGTTGGATGCCACAGGGGGGTAGGGAGTTGTTAATGTTCAGGGGATGCATGTCCTCAAAAGATGTTGTGGTGTGGGGACCCAGTTAAGAGGGTGCCAAGTATGTATTTTTATTTATTTATTTATCATTTATAAAGCGCTCACACAGCCCGCAGGCATCGAGGCGCTGTCACAGGAATTGTTTGTTTTCTCCTAGTTGCGTAATTGTGGTTTTTTTTTGTCTTAGTTGCGTATTTATAACGCGCTTAAACACCCAGAGGTTTTTTAAGCGCGGACCCGGGGATCGAACCTGTTGTTGCTTCGTGTCGTCTTGCTTCCAAGACGCGCACGCTGCCGCTGAGCTATCCTCCCGGGACAATTTGTCTCGGAGGATGGGGAAGTAAAGTGGTAAAGTGGTAGGATGGGGAAGTAAAGTGGTACGTTGGAAAAAAGGCGATGTCTGGCCAGGGTAAAATTAGCATCGGCTCCCTGAAGTCTGGGGGCTTAACACACCTTCCAAAAGATCTATGGCACTCCGTAAATTCTGTCGATATTGAAGGTGGCGTAGTTGTGGGTCAAGTTTTTTGATGGCCGTCTTGAAGCCTAGGATTAAGAGCTCAGTTTTGTCGTCATTCAGGCAGAGGCCATGGGATGGCATCCATGCCTGAATGAGGTGCTATATCTTATTTACTAAGGCCGAGTCCTCCAGGAAGTTGCCCGAAAGTGGGATGAGGATCTGGTTGTCATCTGCGTAATTGGTGTAGGTGACACCCAGTCTGTCCTACTTGTCGAACAGGGGCTTAGTAAATATGTTATACATGGTGGGGGAGACACAAGATCCCTAAGGTACCCCGCAGGGGACTTGATTGGGGTCTGCGGCTGCGAGAGTGGAGAAGACTCTCATGGTGCGGTTCGCTAAGAAGGATTGAACCCAAGTTATGGCATCACTTGAGAAATGGGCGGCTGACCTGAGGTGGTTACATAAGACTGTGTGGTCCACTAGGTCAAAAGCCGCTGATAGGTCAAGGAGGAGTAGCATATCTGAGTTCCCTTTGTCCTTTAGCTCGTCAATTTGAGTCTTAAGGTCGATCAAGGCTGTTTCTGTGCCGTGGAGGGGGCGGAATCCAGACTGACGAGTTCCGAGAACGTTGTTGGCTTCTAGGTAGTCCTGTATTTGTAAGTATGCTACTCTGTCGAGGATTTTAACTAAAAAGGGGACCGTAGTGATAGGTCTGTAATTAGTCGGGATGGATGGGTCCAGAGTTTGTTTTTTGAGCAGAGGGAGTACCCAGGAGTGTTTAAGGTTGTTTGGCACTAGAATTGTCGTGAACGAGGCATTAATGAGCTTAGAGATGAAGGGGGCTAGATCTCTAGCTGCATCCTTTATAATTTGGGGTGGGCGGCTATCTACTTTGCAATTGGAGGGTTTGAGCGAGAGTATGATTTTTTCTGTTTCAATAATAAAGACTTTCATGAAGCCAAAAGGTAGGGTGGTGCAGTCCTGAGTGATAGGAGATGGTTGCTGTTGGCGTATTGTCTCTGCTGGGAGGAGCAGTGAGTCTTTCTTTTTGACAATTTTGATCTGGAGGGATGTAATTTTATTTGATAAGGCATTTTGAATGTCAGTAAACCATAGCTTATCCTTGGGAGTGTTATCCACCTGTGATATGGGAGATTCCATTTCGCGGAGGATAGCGAAAAGTTCCTTGGTGTTCGATTTAGCCTTTGATATTCTATTGTTGAATGTGTCCTTTCTTGTGCTAATTATTTCTTTTTTGTACAGTTTAGAAAGGTTTGTTAGTCTGAGCTTATTTTCTTCAGTGGGCCAGTGATTCCATGTGGATTGTAGCTTACGTTTTTGTGCCCTTAATGCCTTCAATTAGGGTGTGAACCATGCATTGAGGCGGGCTTTCTGTTTGCTTTTGTGAGTTTTGACCGGTGCAATAATGTCTAAAGCTTTGGTCATGGTACGGTTGAAGATTTCGACTAGTAAGGTGGGGTCTGTATTGTTGGGTGGGTTATTGAGGTCAGGGAGAAGATGTGGTAGTAGCTTTTCTGCTGTGATGTCCTTTTTGCTCCTAGTAGGGAGGGATGGTGCCATGACTATGGTATTAGGGCGGATAAGGTCCAGAGAGGCAGAGAAGGTGATTAGGAAGTGGTCGGTCCACGGTTACGGTGTGGTGTTTGTAATAGTAATGTTGCAGTTTAAGTCAGCAACCAAGTCTAAGGTCCTTCCTTTGATGTGTGTTGGAGAGGTGACTTTTTGTGGCAGGCCTTAAAATAGCAGCGACCGAATGAGCATGTTTGTCGTTAAATCCGAGATTAAGGTCGCCCATAAGCAATATATGCGAGTGGTCTTTGGTATTATTGGCTAGGATGCAGTTTAGGTCATCTTCGAAAGAGCCTAGTGGCCCAGGAGGTGTGTAGACCACGTGTATGGTTAAAGTCCGGTTGTTGGAGAGGTGGAGTTTGGCCGTGAGGGTCTCGCAGGATTGGTTGGGTGGAGCATTGGCAAGCCTGAGAGCTAGATTGGTTTTATGGATAATGGCTAGTCCACCGCCTCTGGCGTTGGGTCTGTCTGCTCTGAGTATCTGGTATCCAACTGGTACAGCTATCATGAGGGCATGTCCTGCAGCCTCATGTAGCCATGTTTCGGTTATGGCCAGTAAGTCCAGATTCTCATTGGTGAGTGTGTCGGCTGAAATAGGTTGAAATAGACAAATCTCTAAGAAGACTACCAATCCCAGGGCTCCCCAAAGAGTTGGTGGAAAACCTTGAGAAACCCGTAACAGTAAAGGAAGTCCTGCGGGCCATCACCGGGATAAAATTGGGGAATGCCCTTGGGGAAGAAAGTATCACAAAATTGTATAAACTATTTAAATCCTTGTTAGCCCCGTTCCTAGTAAAGGTATTCAACGCATGTCTGGGAGGTGAACCATTCCACCCCCCTCCCCGCCCCACGATGATGGTGGCGATTATTGCTACGATCCCAAAGGAGGTGCTCCTCTTATAGGCCCATTTCCCTCCTCAATGGAGACGTAAAGATATTGGCTAAAGTCCTGGGAACGACGTTGGAGGGGGAGGTGCCACTTTTAGTACATGGAGATCAGGTGTGATTTATAAAGGGAAGACAAGGGTCGGACAAAATCAGAAAGACCATCAATCTGATTTACGGGGTACAAGTGGGGGGTCTGGATGCATGCCTAGTGACGTTCGACTCAGAGAAGGCATTCAACAGGGTCGAGTCGCCCTTCTTGATGCTGGTCCTGGGGAGGATGGGACTAGGAACAAACTTCCTTAGGTGTGTGGTAGAGTTATATATTAGGCCCAGGGCAAAGGTTCGGATAAACAGGGGGCTTACACAGACCTTTGAACTCACAAGAGGCACTAGGCAGGGATTCCCCCTCTCCCCACTGTTATATGCCCTGGCAATGGAGCCCCTGGCAATTGCAATTCGAATGAACGACTGAATTATGGACATAGATGGAGGTGAGATTATGTGTAAAATGTAGTTATTTGTGGATGGTATACTGGCCTACCTTACGAATGTCCAGGCCTACCTCCTGGCGCTAATGACCCAAATAGCGGAGTATAGCCGCATCTCGGGACTCAAAATCACTGTTGGAAAATCTGCTATTCTACCGGCACTGGAACAGAGCCCCATCCTAGATGGGTAAGATAACTATCAAGGCATGAGAGTTAGCCAGGGGAGCATACAATACCTGGGCTTTAGGGTGACAAGGAAGCTTGAGGAGATGGTGGAGGCTAACTAGGACCCCTTCAGCACACAGCTTACGGCGGCCTTAAAGAGGTGGCGCCCACTGATACCTATATGGTACAGGAGGATGACCTCCTTAGAAATGAATGTGCTCCCTAGACTGCTATATTTGTTTTCTGCGATTCCGAGAGAGCTACCAGAAAAGTTCTGTTCTTCTTGGAAGTCATAGGGGAAATCTGTAGATTTATATGGGGGAACAAGACTCCAAGGGTGAAAATGGCAACCCTTAACCTTCCAAGGAACAAAGGGGGATTTGGATTTGCAGACATCCATTTATACTATAAAGTGGCACAAATTAGGGGGATGCTGGAGCACATGAGGGAAGATCTGAGGACCTACTGGACCTACCTGGAAAACCTTGCTGCACACCCTCTGAAGGTCGGACTATATTTGGTCCCTGCCCTGATTGATCCAGGACCGTCTTCGGTCCCACCCCACGCTGGCAGTCTTTTGGTCAGTCTGGCGGGAATCCAGACACACACAAAGCTATACATCGTGGCCCTCCCCTATGTCTTTGGTGTGGGAGCCCCATTTGACTTGGGACACCAGAGCTTCACCCATTCACAGAGGTGGTTGGATGCAGGCCTTGAGAAGGTGGGACAACCGTTTGAGGGGGGACATTTCCAGGAATGGGTTAAGATGTGGGATGTGCTGGGAGGAGACTCAATCTTCGAATATCTCTATATCAAGGGAATCCCAACAGACTTGAAGTGGGGGGAAGGGGCTGCTAGAGAGCTAACGGCGGTGGAAAAAGTCCTAGACCAATTCACTATGAGGAAGGGCATACTGTCCAAGCTACATAAGACCATGAATGAGACTTGTCTACAGGGGAAACAAACCTTCCAGAGGTACTGGGTAGATTTGGTGGGTGAAGAGATCCCAGAGGAGGAGTGGACATGAATATACATGGTGGTCTTTCAGGGTGGGCTGTTTACCTCAACGATAGAACATCATTTTAAAATGTTAATGGGATGGCACAGGGACCCGGTGAAACTGTCCAAAATATTTAGGGGAGCTTCTCCTATGTGCCCTAGGTGATGCAGGAACCAAGGGACCCTGGCCCACATGTGGTGGCAATGCCCCAAGGTACAAGTGTATTGGAAAGAGGTGGTGAGCTGGATGGAAGAGATTACGGGGATAGAGCTGGGCCTAGACCCACTGCAGTCGCTACTCGGGCTCCGCAAAGAGATAGGGAAGAACCTAGACTTCTGAGATGTAGGAAGCAATGTTAAGAGCGGGGAGATTGGCCATAGCCCAATGCTGGAAAAAGGAGAAGCTCCCCACGAAAGAGATTTGGGAGGGGAAAGTACAACATATGATAATGGAAAAGCTGACTGCAGTGGTGAATGATAGGATGGACGAATTTCAGGTTGAGTGGTGTGCCTTGTTGCTCATATGGGGAATGGAGGAAGGTAACCTTGTGGATTAACCAAGTGTGCTAGAGGAATGGGATGGGGAAACGAAGGGGAAAGACCTGGAAAGGAGCCGATAACAGAAATGTAGACACTTTGTGAATCTTCCCTTCCGGGACATTGATATAAGAGAACTACACCATTGAACAAAAGTTGAGTTAGACGAGGGGCTGTGGGTGGCAGGTAGGGGGTCGGGAGGAGAGAGGGGCATGGGGGCAGGTTGGGAGACTAAGACTGTTTATGTCAAAGTGGGTTCCACTTAATTTCTTTTGTTATGATTGAAAATGTCTTTTTGTCTTTATAAATGCTAATAAAATCAAACAAATCTGAACCTAAGGCATCATCAATTGACATAAAATGGGTTTCCTGGAAGACTGAACTGTTGGTGGCTTTGACATTGGTGCGCAAGGTCAGTGAGATGCAGACTTTGGCTGCTCCTGAGTAAAGTGTTTCACTGGGAAAAGGTAGTGCTCTGCATAAAGATTTTTGCGTAAAGGTTTCTCAGCTTTTTAGATTAATCAGGAAGGCATTGTACCTACATTTATGCTTAATCCACAGTCCAAGGCAGAGAAACTCTGCACTGTTTGGATTGAAGGCAAACACACACATTTTATCTTAGCAGAACTTAATTGTTCAGGAAGTCATAGGCACTGTTCGTCACATTTGGTAGCTTCTCCCAGGCCATCAAATGCCCAAGGCTTTCATAGCCAGATGCATGATAGCAGCTGTCTCCGAGGTATACAAGCTGCAGAAAAGGCTTTTCCCCAGTGGGAATTTATGATAATGCCTTGCCAGTAGTTTTTCGTAGGCGTGTCTCTTGGTATGTAGGCTTCTCCCTCCGCCTTTTGTAAGCACTCTTGTTTAGACACCAGCTCCAGGTCAGATGCTGCTTTTGGACAATGAGTTTTGAAGAACCTGTTTTCTCCCACTAGTCCGTAATTAGTTCTTCTCCCATCACTCTAGGTAGGATGGTTGAAATTCCCCATATTGCATTGAGGAAAGTGGACGGGACGTACGAATCAAGAAAGGTGAATCACTGTAGTGACTAATGTACTCATAGTTCATAGTCCCCTTTCCTTCATACGACCAACCATTCACCCCCCAGTAAATCCATACTAGGCAGTAGCCTTGCGTTTTCATAAAAGAGGGACTGCGGTGAGATGATGGAGGGTGGGGCAGCTTAGCTTGGTCATGCCCACAGCCACCCACTTGCGCACTTCAAATTTAAAGGAGAAATGCTTTTTTGTTTGTTCTGAACCTGTCCCCTATGGTGTGACACCCAAACAGTATGGAGGAAAGGGGACAACGGTCTAGGGGTACATTAGTCATTATGGTGAGTAACCTTTCTTTATTGAACATCTTGTGAAGTTTTGTCATTTTTGCCCATGAGTCCTTTTTGCTGATAAGCCTTCTATCACAAGAAATGTCACAATTGTATATTATGGAGTGTTGAATATTCAAACTCGAACTTTGAAATGTACTGGGGTGGAGGAACATGAGCACTCGTCTGATCCATTTTCTGTGACTGTTTCTAATATGAATATTCAATATGCTTAAAGTTTATCTATAAAGTGTGTATTTTTTACTTTGACTTTCAGGGTCCGTTTGGTAGAACGAGGGTCCCCACACAGTTTACCATTAATGGAGTCAGGAAAGGTGACCGTTTTACCTCACACGCTGTATTCCCTGCCTTGTTTTGACACCAGCATTTACTTTGGTTCTCTGCCTGGTTCTTGAGAACCACAAAACCACTAGGTTTTGGTCATTCCAACTATGTAAATAACGCCAACTTGAAGTCACTGTATTGAAATGTACTTTGTGTGGATATCCTGGAAACAGAGTGGATTAGTCTCGTTAAGATCAGACTTGGAGACTAGCCTTCTTCTATACCAATTGTGTTCTCAAGACCAGTCTTTTCCCTAATCACCAATATATTTATTATGTCACACACATAGCTTTATCTTAAAGCTCCCCTACTTTCTCTTATCTTTGCTTATCACTTTCATTATTCATCGCATCCTGCATCATCTTTTTTATGATAATTCTATCACGGCACACCACACAGCTTTCTCTTGCTTCAAAGCCAATGCTGTTTTTTCAGCATTTGAAACATAGTTATTTTATATTACAATCACATATATCTCTTATCAAATTAATGCTGTTGTCATGCCTATATCATCCATATTCGTCTTAACAGATTGTGTGTGCGTTGTTGCCTTAGATCCAATTAATTGTCCCTTTTTGTTATATACCTAGATTGTCTTCTTATATTACACTGGTATAATTATTGTTATCCTTATTGTTTTAGCATTGTAGAATGCTTTTATGGGCTTTTGTCCACATATTCTCTTATCTTCACGTTGCACCCATGTCATTCTTTTCATATGACAGAATCATTGCATAAAAATCATACACCTAGCATTCAATTATCCTTTTGTTCTTTTCCCAAGCTCACTTCATATATACATTCTAGAATGTTATAAGAACAGTTATTAACATTATTCTCTGCTATTTTCAGATCCTTCCTGGAGTAAAAGTCATCATAGCACACACAGAAACAAAAGGGCCACTGGGAGATTCTCATCTAGGAGAGGTTTGTAAAGCACTTCATGAACTTAATGTGACCAACCTAGCGGTACTGTTTAGTCTGCCAATGACAGTATCCAACGTCATGAGAAATCATTTAGGGATGCAAAAAGTTTTCCCAAGTAAATAGCATTCAAATGGATACCTTCTTCCCACAGATTATTCATCTTCTGAAATACCCTGTAGGCGTAGACTGGTCTGCAAGCCTTTGAATGGCCAATGGAGGCTTACACTGCTCTACACCAACTCAGTCACTGTACAGATGACACTAGAAGTGACATATCCAATGTACATCTGAAGCTGCCAGTGCCCTATTATCATTGTTATATATTTTATAGCACCAACCTAGCTCAGGAACAATGGTGTGCTGTACAGATCAAAGAGTAGTACGCGGATAGTGAGAATTTAATAAGCCATCAAGTAAACTTTAGTAATAATGATCACAGTAGAATATATAGATGAGGTGTGCACACAATATCTGTAATCTTGATTGCGCCATGGTATTGTTGGAAGAGCCGGGTCTTCAGTTCTTCCCTAAACTGAAGTTGACTAGGAGCAGACTGAATTATCACCTGGATGGAGTTCCAGAGGACCGGAGCATAGCATGAGAAGGACTGTTTATTAGTTTTCACCTTGCAGGCTAGTTTCCAGTCTGGTGGTGATCGTAAAGTACACCCTATGGCCTTTTTTCCATAGTCTGAATGCTGGAGTCACGCAATAGACACTTTAAACTTTATAGGTAGTGCGGCTCACAAATATTGGTCTCTGAGCCACACAAAAGCTATGATTGGTGTTTGGGGGTAGACTTTAACATTGTAAACTGTAGTTCTTCTCATGCAGCGTAAGGTGCTAAGGGAGCACCTAGCCAATGTGTTTGTGGCCCTGAACAATTAAATGCTATATTCTTCTCCCACTCAACGCTGATCCACACACAGCATTCCATAGGATCCTTTGGTACTTGAGTTCCCCTCAAGGCTGAGGAAGAAGGTTTACAAGTGGCAGCATTCAGGTTTACGGAGTGAGTAGTATTGTTGCAAACATCAGTCTTCTTCTTTCTCTCATTGGTTCTGACACCTGTCTCCGACTCCAAGCTATGGCTCTACAGGGGAATGGGGACAGCAACACTGATAGAAGTATCTAAACGTTCTGAGTTGCTAACTGCAAGAGTGAGATGCCTTTTGTAATGCTACGTTGGATGTTTTCAAGCAGTCTCTGCTCCCCCTTTTTTGATGCTGTAGGGTTCCCCCATTGCTTCCCTATTACTCCAGAGCCAGGTACATCTAGGTGTATGCCCGCTAATGAGAGGACCTACTACGAAAGGTTTGACACAATGCTTGAGGATGATTCTTCTTCTGTCCAGATTGGAATTGTCTGGTCTAACCAGTGATGTGGGCCTACTAGAAGAGTTTGAAATTGGCCTGTGACTTTGGTTTGCTGGAAATGGCAGAAGGTCGGAGGAATACAAAAGGCTTGGATTCATCCTGACATTGCATCTATGCCTTTGTCACTGGGAAATTAATTTGCCTCTTAAAACAGTGTGGTTTGTAAGGCTGTGTCATCTTTTTACCTTCAGCATACCCAGAGCGAGTAGAAGGCACATGCATTAAGTCTTCTGGAGCACAGCGTGCTAGTGATGTTTTACCTCCCTCCCACAAGGCTTTATCAGAGTTTGTAATGGCAGTATGGTAGAAACCCTTTTCCATTCCTGTGGTTTGAGAATATGTAGCCAAAGCGCATCAACCCCGACTCCAAGGTCCTATTTGGACCACACCAAATAAGAGAGCTTTGTGGTTTTTGTTTTTATTTATTTTGATTGATAGCGCAGATAAAACAATTCAACATCTTCAAGGTGCTAAACAAAAAGAACTTTCCACATTGACAAGCAATACCATAATGAGCAAGTATTACATGCATATTAACACCAAAACAAACAGTTAAACATCAGCAAGTGACAATCATAAGCCAAACACTTCAGAGAAGATACATCTGATAGCTCGCTGTAACGACAGAATGGTCAGTTTCTTATTAAACAGGCGGAACGCAGACAATTGTGAAAAAGGTTTGAGTAGACTACTCCAGATCTATGCATGCCTCTTCCAAAGTTTTCCGCAGAGACGGCAGCAATGAAAAATGCAAGGCTTAATTCTGAGATAGGAGTTTGAGAGTAAACATCACACAGGTGTTGGTTAAATCACCAGCTGGGAAAGATTCTGTGTGGGCATGGTTGTTGAACATTTTTCACAGAAGATGTTATTGATCAATAAGTAGGCTGTCAAGGGTTTTACGGAAACAAAGATGATCACAGTTTTTGACCAAACATGATCTAGATGTCCCTATTTTGAACAACTTCAAAAGCTTCCCAAAACTTTTGTTGTTAACCTTTTTGGCAGGGAAAGGACCTACAACATTCCCCATTTTTCAACCGGGCAGGGAGTCCAACAATTTGGATGGATTTGGGGTTTGCTTTTAGGTAGCATGGCACTCAACAATGCCACATATATTTTGGCGTGATGACGAGGTTACAAAACATCTACCTCCTAATTGGTAGCACTCCCTCAAGCAAATTATCTGATGGGAACTTAATGGGAAGAAACATTCTTATAACTGGCTTGGACTTGGTGAACTGTCTGGATTTCCTGCAATTTTGCCACCCGGCTTGATCTTCATAGAATATTTGTGGGAATCTTTGGGAGTAAGTAACACAGTAGAAGAACACATTGTATGCTGTTAAGATGGATTTTGGGAAACCAATTTATTATGGTGAACAGAGCGGAGACAATGAGGACTAGCAAACCCAATCAAGGTAAGGTAGCAAAGTTACCTTGGAATGATAACAGTATGTCTTTTGAGGTTGTGGACCTTTGAAACTCTAGAAATGTACCATGGAATCCTGACAGTACCCCCTCCGTAATGCCCTGTCCCAGGGCCAACCTTTTCAGGGTGCAGACGATGAAATCTTCTAACCAATCTTGGAGCATGTACATTCACTACTTTTTCCCATGATCTTTCTTCTGGACCATAACCCTTCCAATCCACTAAATATTGAAGTTGACCCGCACTATTCTAGAATCTAGTATAGCCTGAACTTCATATTCATTTTCATATTCAGAAAACACAGGACCAGGAGAATCACTAATTCTTGTGTCATTTCTACATAACTTTAACAAATTCACATGAAATGTTGGATGTATTTTTAGCCCTGACGGCAATTTCAACCTAACCGAAACTGGGGAATAGACATGTTCTACTTCAAAAGGTCCAATATAACGTGGACTAAATGTATTCCGACCTTTTAATGACAATTTTTTTGTGGACAACCATACCCGATCTCCCGCCTCATACTATGGTCCCTTTCGACGTTTCCTATCAGTACATTTTTTGTAGATCAACTTACTTTTCTCTAGAGACTTAACTGCACATTTCAAATTTTGTCCCAAAGACTCTAATCTTGTCTCAATCTCTGGTACTTCTACTTCATTCAAGACCACACCCCTCAAAAAACGTGGATTAAACCCTTGATTGACAAAAAATTGAGACATTGAGGTTGATTCTTTTGTAGAATTATTATAGCAAAACTCTGCCAACCAAAGTAATTCCAACCACCCTTGACCAGAACCTAGATAACATCTAATGTATTTCTCTAATTCTTGATTGACTCTCTGTTTGACCATTACCCTCAGGATGATAACTTGTTGTTAAATTAAACTCAATCTTCAACTCTTTGCAAAATGCCCGCCAAAATTTTGAGACAAATTGGGAACCTCGATCTGAAATTACTTGACTAGGTAACCCATGTAATTTGACAATATTTTGCAAAAATGCCTGAGCCAATGAGGTTGCTGTAGCTGCTCCTTTGATGGGAATAAAATGTGCTGCTTTGGAAAAAACATCTACAACCACAAGAATAGTTGTACAACCTTTATCAGGTGGTAAATCTACAATATAGTCCATAGACACTGTATGCCAAGGGCGAGGTGGAGTAGGAAGTGGAACCAACAACCCTGCCGCCTTTTGATGATCCGACTTGGAACGAATACAAATTTCACAGGTTTTTACATACTCCTCAGAATATTCTCGCATTCTTTCCCACCAAAACTCTCTTTGCAGTAAATCAAATGTTTTCTTGATTCCAGGATGCCCAGCCAAAGGTGAATCGTGACAATCTTTCAAGGCTTTTATCCTCAATTCTTCAGATGGTAAATATAACCGCGTCCCTACAAAAGGTAAACCTTTAAGTTGACGTTCTGAATCTTCTGACACCCAATTCAACAACTCTTCTTCCGTCCATGACGACAAAATAGACTCACGAAAATCCTGAATCTTCTCAGTTCCTGCAATAACAAAATTTTTCTCAGAAAGCAAAGACGTTGGTGCACAAGGATCATTCTTTGAACTACCAGGAACACATCGAGACAGAGCGTGTGCTTTCCCATTTTGACGTCCAGGTTTGAATAAGATGACAAAATCATATTCAGCAAAAAACAATGACCAACGTAATTGCCTTGGAGTTAGAGTTCTTGCAGAGCGAAGAAATGTTAGATTCCTGTGATCCGTCAATACAGTAACTCGATGTCTGGCACCCAAAGGATAGTGTCTCCACTCCATAAATGCAGCTTTGATCGCCAATAATTCTCGATCAGAAATTGTATAATTTCTTTCAGTAGAAGAAAAACTTTTAGAAAAAAACGCTACAGGATGAAGTTGTCCAGTAACCCGATGACGTTGTGATAACACAGCCCCCATTGCACAATCTGAGGCATCTGCTTCCAGAAAAAATGGTTGTTCAACATCAGGATGTAATAGGATTGGTCCAGTCACAAACTTGTCTTTTAAAAATTGAAACGCCTCCTCAGCTTCCTTAGTCCATTCAAACTTTACTCCTTTTTTTAACAATTTAGTTATAGGAGAAATAATTTGAGAAAAGTATTGTATGAATCTACGATAAAAATTCGCAAATCCTATAAAACTTTGTAAGTCCTTCACAGAATTAGGCTGAGGCCAATCTCTAACAGCTTTTACTTTAGCAGAATCCATTTCCAAACCTTCAGGAGATAAAACAAATCCCAAAAATTCCACTCTCTGTGTGAAACTGGCTTTTCTCTAGTTTTGCGAACAATTGATTTTCTCTTAATTTAATTAGTACTTTACTAACATGTTCTTTGTGTTCATTCAATTATTTAGAAAATATTAGGATATCATCTATGTATACCACAACAAACACATCTAAAAACTCTCGAAGAACTTGATTGATAAAAAATTGAAATGCAGCAGGAGCGTTACAGAGACCAAATGGCATGACTTGATACTCAAATAGACCATAACGGGTTCTAAATGCTGTTTTCCATTCGTCCCCTTCTCTTATTCTTACTAAATGATATGCCCCTCTAAGATCTAATTTAGTAAAAAATGTTGCTCCTTGAATTCTATCAAGCATCACTGAGATCAATGGTAAAGGGTATCTGTTTTTAATGGTGATCTTGTTTAGAGCTCTATAATCAATGCATGTCCTCAAAGTTTTATCTTTTTTGGGGACAAAAAATAATGGTGAAGCAGCGGGAGACTGTGAATGTCTAATAAACCCTTTGGCTAAATTCTCATCCAAATATTCTCTCAAATACTCATTTTCTCTCTCAGTCAAGGCATAAACACGTCCACACGGAATTGGTGCACTGTCTTCTAAATCAATTTTACAATCAAATGAACGATGGGGTGGCAACTCACTAGCCACTTGTTCGTCAAACACATCTTTGAATTCTTGATAGCAATCTGGTAAAATTCCCGACTCTGCGCCTATCAAATGTTCCTGAACTACACCCGCAGCTAAACAAACTCCTTGAATCACTGATAATTCCTCTTGACTCTGATCTTGAAATATCAAACATTGCTCTCTACAAAATTCTGACTTGAATTCAACTGTTCTTCTTCCCCAATCAATAGCTGGATTGTGTAATGTTAACCAGGGCATACCTAATATTATTTGTAACTGCGGTGCATCAATTAATTCAAATACAATGTCCTCATCATGTGTCTCACCAATTTTCATTCTTATAATATCTGTCATTTGTGTAATCAAACCAGATGTCAATTGAGTACCATCCACTGCCCTCACTTGTTCAGGAACTCCTTTAGAAACAACAGGCACCCCCAATCTATTTGCTAAAGACAAGTACATGAAATTCCCAGTGGCCCCACAATCAATCACACACGGACCACCACATCTTAGCTTACCTTCCCAAAATAAGGATACATTAAGAGTGATATGTGGTACTGCTGTCTGGATGGTATTTGCCACAACTTGTCCTTTTCCTGTGTTGGGTGAAAAATGTTTAGGAGCACGTGGACATCTTCCTACAAAATGTGTTCCATCTCCACAATATAAACACAATTTCTCCCTACGTCGTCTCTCTTTCTCTTCTTTAGTTAAAGGACCTCTGACCTTACTTTCAATTATCTGTTCCTTAAGTTCCTTTCCTGAATTCAGTTCTATCTTGGGACGTTCACTTCTATTCCAAACTCTACCTTCAGAAATATTTTTCCGTCTTTCAGATCTTCTCTCAAACAACCCTAAGTCTAGTTGAATCACTAAAGAAATTAAATCTTGACAAAGTTTTGGTCTCTACTATTGTAGTCAACGCATCCTTTAATTCCTCTCTTACTCCTCTATAAAAAATTGAAGCCCTCTTCTCTTCTGGCCACTCACTCTCCTGAACAAGTGATCTAAATTGAGTTATATAAGTCACCAATTCTCTGTTACCCTGCCGCAACTCCAATAACTCATAATCTACACATAAAGATGAGGTTCTTCTATCGAACATTTTATTGAATTCCTCCTTAAACATTTTCCAATCACTTACTTCATTAGCTCCTTTTTCAACTAAAGGTACTGACCAAGCTGAAGCTTCCCCAGTTAAATAAGAAATTAAAAAGGCCGCTTTAGCTGTTCCAGTAGGAAAAGCTTCTGGCCTGCACAAAAAGTGTAACTCGCATTGCATTAAAAATGTTTTCAGTTTTCTATGATCTCCTCCACACCTTTCAGGGGGCGCTAAAGGAGTTGAAACTAATGAGATTCCTGGAGTCAAATGTATATTTTTTCTCTCTTCCCTATCAAATATTTGCATCTTTTCTCCTAACTCAGGATACAAAATTGGAGGTTCAAGATCACTAACTTTGCTAATCTTTGATGATCCTGCCATCTCTGATTTATGCACAAAGCTACTTAATTCCTCCATCCTAACTCCCAAGGTTAAAGTCTCACTCTTGGCTAACCTTAATTCTTCCTTTATCTCCATCAACATAGCCCCCAGATTAAACTCTGACTCTGGGTCCATCATCACTCGGGCAGGATTTAATAACGTGGGCCTTTCATTCTGTCAGGTCCAATCTTGAGTCTTCCTGCACGAGTGATGCTGGCCCACCTGACCCCCCAAGTCTGCCTGCTTAACAGTCTCTCAGCAGATAAAACTACCAAGCTGGCAAACCCAAGGGGAAAGGGGAATTGGAGAACAAAACAAAGACAGATCTTCACGGAACTGCACTGATGCCCTCAGGTACTGGATTGCTTGATTGCTCACCTCGGTGTCTGTGTAGTCTAGGAAGAACAATAACATATATGTTGATATATATATGATAAATATGTATACTTTTTCTTTTACTGTAATTTGCTTTCTTTTTCCTGAAATACCTGTTGCCTATGCTTTAGTGCTGATAGGCTTTCTTTTCTTTTCAGATGATGTTGAGCTGAAACTTCTATAGAACTTGAATTACTTTTTTAAATGTCAGCTGAAATGTATTTATATATTAAAAGGATTTGTAATACCCTTAACTGAATTGCTTTAGACTAAAACTAAACTTATAGTGCTTCAAGCAGAAAAGTCAGTGCACTCTTCTTTAGAATTGCGTGCACACAATTCGAAGACTGCTTTACTGAATTGGATCTGCACATGAGTTTGATGCTTCTCTTCTGGTTACACGAACAGCGCTTCTTTCCGACGTAGAAAATAACATACTGCGCTTTAATCCGAATCTTGCTTTGCTTACAATGAACCGCGCTTTCTACTGTCGCTCGATTTCTTGACTGAAGAACCGCGCATCCATCCGACGCTTGCTTTGTTGATAACGAGCCGCGCACAGCTTCCGAAAAAGAAAAGACGTGTACGCGACGGCACGTAATGAACGGAAGGTTCTTTACGCTAACCTTACTATAACGGCAAAAAGCGAGACAAAGATACGCTCGCGCACGGAACTACTAAATAGTTTAAAATACAAGTACAGCCCGAACTTTATTTGTAAAGGAAAAAATATATATATTTTTTAAAAATAAACCGTGCGAGTGTTAGTAGATCAACTTCGCGCATGTAAAAACTGAATGAACACAAAAATATATACACGCAATATGCAGATAAATAACGGAATCAATTCTGATAATGGAAAATTCCGTTTTTTTTTTAGTATTTCTTAAACAAGTGTCTCTCTTAAAAAAAAATAAAGCAATTGAAAACCTCACTCAATTTCATAAGTCTTGAAAAAGTTAATCACTTAGCTTGCTTCATCTGTATCTTCACTGCTCCTTGGAAAGTCTTGAATTGAATGTCTTTTCTTCTGAAACCTTCGGAAATCTTTAAAGCTCTTCTAGAATAAGCTAACTATAAATATTTTAAAATATACTCTTAGAGCTAAGTATACTGCGACCTGCCACACAGACCGCTAAAATGAAAGGCTGTTTAGAACCTTGAGCAGCATTCCAAACTACCTCATAATCTATTTACACCAATCACTGCTGCAGAAAAGACCCTCCATCTTGCTTTGGGGAAATAAGCAATTCCTGAATGTACATTAAGGAATTTTTTGTACAAGTTCTATTTCTAATTCAAACATAACCCAAACATCACACTTCTAAGTAAAACTACATCCAAAGGGTTTTGCTGCTAAATGCTGTTTTCTTACTAAGTGTGAGCAATTGAAATCTATGAAAATTACCTTGGAATGATAACAGTATGTCTTTTGAGGTTGTGGACCTTTGAAACTCTAGAAATGTACCATGGAATCCTACACCTTGGGAGTAAGTAACACAGTAGAAGAACACATTGTATGCTGTTAAGATGGATTTTGGGAAACCAATTTATTATGGTGAACAGAGAGGAGATGAGGACTAGCAAACCCAATCAAGGTAAGGTAGCAAAGTAGCAAAGCTTAGGCTTTGGAGGGCTATGCGAATGGTGTAGGGCTAAAATGAGTCCACACAGAACACCATCAATAATTCATGTTAGACAGGTAAGTACAAAAATATACAATGCGTTATTAGGCCTGTAAAGTACACACTATGCAATTAAAACCGCTAATCAAATATTGTCACACACCAACTATAAAACCGATCTACACATTCACCTGTAGGCGATGGAAGTAAGCATATTTCGAGGGGATTGTGTCCTCCGACGTATTCCACATCTATGACAGTAATCACTGCTGTGCTGCTTCAGAATTTTTTTCTGCGTCAATGACGTCGATACGCTGTCCCTCGAGGGTCTCCGTCGAGCTAACGTCTCCGGATGTTATAAGTAGGACGCACAACGCTTCTAGCCTCAGTTCCCTTTTTTCCACGGACGTGTTCGCTTCGGAATCTCGGCGCGCCTCGGTTCTTCTCCTGTTGAATCGGTTCTTCGTTCTTGGTTTCTTGTAAGAATCATGTCTTCATTTTCTTCTACCCCTAGGTCGGGCTTCAAGAAGTGCCGCGACTGCGGTTCCAAGATGTTGCTTATGGACCCGCATGACATCTGCTTGTGGTGCCTCGGCGAGGAACATGCCACCGATGACTGCGATGAATGCCATTCTTTGACGTCGAAGGCCCTGCGGGAGCAGAAGAAGAAGCTATCTGTAGGTAGGGTTTCCAAACCCTGTAAGTCGAAATCCGCTGGGCTTTCGACCAACGATTCGAGGGGCGACTCTCCATGTCGGCGCAAGTCCAGGGGGTCTCGGTCACGGAGTGGTTTCCGCCATTCCTCTGCCTCTTCTAGGCACTCTTGGAAGCGCAGTCCCCGGTTGCCTTCCCCGTCTGAGGACTCTGCCAGACGACGGGTAGCTTGTTCCAACAAGCATTCATCTCCGGCAGAATGGGACGCATTTCGCAAGGAGATGATGGTGATTTTCGAATCGCAGGGCTCAGTTCCATCCACGCCTTCGAGAGGAGCCGGCAGGGAATGTTCTAGGGCCACGGCTCGCACGCCTTTGGGCTTGGGCGGTCGGCGCGTTCCTCGGGAGCCGTCGAGGTCCCGATCAGACAAGGTATATAGCTCTAGCCATGCCTGCTCCAGGTCCCGGTCCTCGTCGCCTTCGAGACCCTTTGGAGCCTGTGAGGCCTTCTAAGAAGGCATCAATGCCATCGGCGCCATTGCCGTTGAGGGCTCTCTCGAGGCTCCGCCTCTGAGGAAGTCAACGACGCCATCAGCGCCGATGCCGTCGAAGTACACGCTCAGGTCTCCGGCCTCAAAGCTGTTGTCGAAGCCGTCGGCGCCTCGCTCGACGGCGACGCTGATTCCGTCGATGCCTTTTGAGAAGGCTTTATCGGAGGTGCCACAGAGACTGGTAGAAACTCTGAGGAAGGCCCTGAGTAAATCAGTGAGGCCTGTGTTTGAACCTTTTCCTGTACCCTCATCCAGGGATTTATTCCAGCCTTTGGATTACATCTCAGAGGTGGATGAAGGGTCAGATGTGGAGGGGTTTGTTCCTCCTGAGGTTCCTGATGACCTGTTATCTGGTCATAGCCAGATGGAAGACCTGCGTCAATCCTTACATGATGCCAGTGGTCTGGACACCTCTCCGGAGGTTGAGTTTGGCAGGCCTGAGCCTAGTACCTTCGGCGAGTTGTCGTACAGGCATCTCATGTCGAGGGTGATGGAGTACTTGGGTTGGTCTGCTCCACCTGGGGATTTTCTACAGGATTTTGGACCAAGGTCCACCCACTGACCCAGTGCTGCCATTTCATATGGCCTTACAAAGAAGGGTGGCGGCGGCTTGGACTGCTCCGGAGAGTCTCCCGGCAGTGAATAAGTCGCTACCGAAAAAATACCATCCAGCCAGTGGCGACCCCGGCTACTTGTCTTTGCATCCCACTCCGGAGAGTTTGGTGGTGCAGGCGGCTACGGCCCCAGCAAAGCAGGCTGCGTACCCTACCATCCCTCCGGATAGGGATGACGAGCGCTTTGACGGTTGAGCGAAAAAAGTGTTTTCATCTAGGGGTATGGCTTTAAAGGCAGCCAACTCCGTTTGTGCCTTGGCAAGATTCACTCACACTCTGTGGAATTGTGTTTCTTTGGCGGCTAAACATATTCCCGAAGGGGAGGAACAGGATGGTTTTCTTGCCCTCGTTCAGGATGGCAAGGATGCCATGTGTGAATCCGTTCAGTCGGGTCTGGACGTGGCAGACTGTGTCAGCCGGTCCATGGCGACGAGCACCTTGATGCGCAGGTTTGCGTGGTTGTGGAAGTCGGAGTTTGCTCCTGGTGTACAGTCCGGGCTTCTCCACATGGGGCAGCAAGGCTGACGAGAGCCTTGAGAGGTTGCAGACCTCCAAAGCTGCAACGAAGTCATTGAGCGCTGCAGTACGTTAACCTCTGCCTTTTCGTCCTAGGGGACAGCAATGGAGGGGAGGTTCCTTTCGATACTACTCTTCCTTTGGTAGATCGAGGGGAGCTGCCAGTCAAAGGGGCTAACGTAGGAGTACCAGAGGTGGAAAACAAGCTACTCAAGGTGCCAAAGCCGCTCGGGCAGTTGCCTCTTTGCCCTCAGGCACTGCCTCAGCCGCTTCAGCTCAGTCATGAGGCCATGTCCCATGGTTCGCCGGTTGGGGGAAGGCTGGCGCAGCATCTTGTAGAATGGCGTGCCATTACTTCAGATGTGTTGGTTCTGGAGATCATAGCCCATGGCTACTGTCTTCCTTTCCGGCAGAGGACTCACGACAGTCAACCGGGGAAGCTCTCTTTGAAGAGTCCGGATCCGCTCCTTGCGCAGGAAATCAAATCCCTGCTGGAGAAAGGCGCCATAGAACTGGTGTTTTTAGCGGGGAGGAACAAGGGATGGTATTCCGCATATTATTTCATCCCAAAAAAATACTGGGGATCGAGACCCATCATGGACTTGCGGGGTTTGAACAAGCTCCTCAGGAAGGACAAGTTCAAGATGGTTACTCTCAAGTCCTCCAGGCCCTTCAACTTCAGGACTGGTTGGTATCTCTCGACCTCAAGGATGCTTACTTTCATGTGCCGATTCATCCCAAGCGCAAGAAGTACCTGAGGTTCGCGGTTGGCAACTCGCATTTTGTTTCAGGTCCTGCCGTTCAGATTGACCTCCGCCCCAAGGGTCTTCACCAAGCTCATGGTGGTGGTGGCAGCGTATCTCAGGAAAGAGGGGATTCACGTCTACCCCTACCTGGACAATTGGTCGATCAGGGCGCGCTCTCCTGAGCAAGTCCTGGGTCATCTGTCAGTCACCTGCCACTCCCTTCACAAGCTGGGCTTCTCCCTCAACTTAAAGAAGTCCCACTTGACACCTACCCAGTGGCTCCAGTACATCGGAGCAGTGCTCGACACATCCCTGGGGCAGTGTTTGCCTCCCTAGGTGAGGGCTCATCACATTCTGCAGATGGTGGACCAGTTTCAACGTGTCCAGAGTCTCCCGGCATTAGAGTTCTTGAGGTTGCTCGGCCTCATGGCATCCTGCATTCTACTGGTGCCAGAGGCCAGGTTGCGGGTGAGATCTCTGCAATGGGCTCTCAAGATGTAGTGGTCGCAGTCCTCCGACAGGATGTCGGATCCTGTTCAGGTGCCGCCCTCAGTCACTCAGGATCTTCTGTGGTGGGCCGTCGAAGGCAATCTGATGAAGGAGGCTCCATTTTGGCTACCCTGGCCAGAGGTAATGATGGTGATGGACGCATCCCTCACGGGATGGGGAGCTCATGCCAACGAGTTGACAGTCAGCGGTCGATGGTCTCCGTCAGAGTCCAGACTCCATATCAGTCTATTGGAGCTGCGGGCCGTCACGCTAGTCCTGAAGGCTTTTCTGCCGTCTGTGTGGGGGAAAAATGTCCTGATCCTGACGGACAATACAGTGGCCATGCACTACCTCAACAAAAAGGGGGGGCAGGGTCTCTCCCACTGTGCAGAGAGGCGATGCAGCTCTGGTTCTAGGCCATCCAGCAGGAGATTTCAATCTCGGCAGTTCATCTGGCCGGAGACGAAAACGAGGCGGCGGATGCTCTGCGCAGGCTGAGCACGGTATCGCACGAGTGGGAACTGGCCCAGGAAGTTCTCTTGGAGATCTTCACCCTTTGGTGGACCCCACAAGTGGATCTCTTCGCCACCAGTGTCAACCGGAAGTGCCAAAGATTCTGCTAGTGGGAATTTCCTCCAAGAGGAGCCTTAGGGGACTTGTTCGTAGTGGAGTGGTCCTTACCACTGCTGTACATGTTTCCTCCAGTCCACGTCATTCCGCAAGTGCTGCAGAGGTTTGGTTCGCGAATGATTCTCATTGCTCTGGCATGGGCCAGGAGAGTGGTACCCGGACCTTCTCGACATGTCCATCTGCCCTCCACGCTGTCTTCCCTACCCAGACGATCTGCTCTCACAGGAGGGGGGTCGGTTTCTCCATCCAGAGGTCCAGTCTCTCAACCTTCATGCTTGGTTTCTGAAAGGTTGAGGTGCAAGGATTGGGACCTCCCTGAATACGTGATGAGGTGTTGCTCTCGGCCAGAAGACCAGCAACAAAATCCCTGTACCGTTGCCGTTGGAGAAAGTTCTGCGACTGGTGCAGGGTACAGAATGTGGATCCTTTTCAGTGTTCAATTCCTGTGGTTCTGTCTTTTTTGCTTTCTTTGGCCCACAAGGGCCTGCAGGTGGGTATCATTAAAGGTTACCTGGCGGAGCTGTCCATATTTAAGCGCTCGTCTGAGGAGTGTTCTTATTTTAAGATTCCTTTGATTTCTCAGTTTCTTAAAGGGCTGACAAATGTGTTCCCACCGTTTCCTTTCCAGGTACCGGTATGGGATTTGAACCTAGTTCTGAAATTCCTAATGGGTGCTCCGTTTGAGCCCTTACATTCTTGTCCTTTGAGACTGTTGACCTTTAAAACTGTATTTTTGGTTGCGATTACTTCCGCTCGCAGAGTGAGTGAGTTGCAGGCACTCCCTGCCAAGCCACCTTTCACAGTGTTTGATAAGGAGAGGGTTGTCCTTGGGGTTCGTCCTTCTTTTCTTCCGAAGGTTGTGTCGGATTTTCATTTGCGTCAGAAGGTAATTCTTCCGGCGTTCTATCCTCCTCCGCATCCTGGTAAGGAAGAAGAGAGGCTTCATAGGCTGGATCCCAGGAGAGCTTTGAGCTTCTATCTTTCACGGATGTCCCGGGTCAGAGTGGATGATCAGCTATTTGTGGGATACGCTGGAAGGCGTTTAGGTCAAGCTGTTTCTAAGCAGACCTTGTCCCGATGGATCATCTTGACAATCTCTGATTGCTACCGTCTGGCTGGTAAGGACCCTCCGGTAGGCTTACAGGACTATTCTACTAAGGGTGTGGCTGCCTCCACTGATCTGCAGAGGGGTGTTCCCATTCATAATATTTGTGAAGCAGCCACATGGGCCTCTGTCCATACTTTTGTAAAACACTACTCCCTGGATTCTATCCATGGGCAAGATTTGGCCTTTGGTAAGGCGGTCCTCTATTCTGCAATTTGATTGGGTATTCTAAAATTCTAAATTATTTTCCCTCTTCCATACGTTAGTACTGCTTTGGGAGTCCGTCATAGATGTGGAATACGTTGGAGGACACAATCCCCTCGAAGAACAATTTACTTTCTTACCTGGTAACGTTCTTTCGATGGAATGTTCCTCCGGCATATTCCACATTGCAGCCTGCCCCTCTACAGAATTTGTTATGCAATTGCAACTTACGTTTCCGCAAGGCTTTCTCTAGTCATACTGGCAGAAGATTGGTGTCACATGTTCTGGGGAAAAAAACAACTGAGGCTGGAGCCGTCGTGCGTCCTACTTATAACATCCGGTGACGTAGGCTCAACGGAGGCTCTCGAGGGGCAGCGTATTAACGTCATCGATGCAGGATGCAGACGCCGAAAACTTTTCCGAAGCAGCACAGCTGTGGTGATTACTGTCATAGATGGGGAATACGTTGGAGGAACATCCCATTGAAAGAACGTTACCAGGTAAGAAAGTAACTTGTTCGATTCAATAACCAGTGAAATACAGGTAATTACTCAGATGCATGCATTTCAGGAAAGACTCTTCAGAGTAACCACAAAATAGTTTCCTTAATGAGTCCAACCCTAAGATGGTTCGGGGCTCTGTGCCATAATGTCACCAGTTCAGGAGTTATACTTTTCAGGTAGGTTTATTAAGGGATTTGTATGCTGCCAGTGGTTATGATTCAAAGGTCAAAAAGGTAAGTAAAGTTCAGGTAAGGAAACTAACTCAATCCCAGTCACTAGGATAGGCCTTGTAAGGGATCCTTGACCAGGCCTCCACCGGCCAAAGTCAGCGGAAAGTAGTTTAGAGATAGGACTGTACACCCATGTAACCCTATGGAGAACGGATGGAAAGGAAATGTTACTTGGCCCCATTGAGTCAGATTTCTCCAGAGACCAAGGTTCTGGAATCCATTGGGGACACATTCTTCTGTGCTTGGTCCGGTCCAGGAAAGCCCAGGGTCATGGGTGCAGAGGACACTTTTGGTTTCGTCAGTCCGAATGCTTGGAAATCGGTTTCAGACACCTCCCAGCTGAACACCCAAATGAAGAAAAGATGAATACCTCTGCGATGCAGGCGACCTCAGGACACCTCTAGGATGCGAAGAAGACCGATTGCAACAGGAGTCACCGTAGTCGGGTGCTGAAGGCGATCTTGCAGGGATGAACAAAGGAGCAGGTCCTACACAACTGGAAATGCAGGAGCAGACAGTTTTGTATCCCTTAAAGATCGTCTTAAGTTTCAAGGATGCATTCAGAAATGCAGCTGTGGCTGCATCGAGGTAACCTAGGAGAGATCTGGTCAGTCCACTGGTTAGTCCAGGGACACTTCAGAAGGCACGGATTCTTGAGCAGGGTTCGAGAATGGTTGTGTCCACCAGTCCAGGGGTAGAAGCACCAATAAAGGTCTTCCTGAGATCATACAGAGGAGCACGGCTTCACCAGGACTTCACTGCAGTTGGTGTTGGCCAGCTGCAGGAGTCGCCCTCAGGTCCTCAATGGGCTGCTCTTCTTGGTGTAGAGATCTTGGCTCCAACGATCTGAAGACTGGCAGCAGTAGTCCTCCTTTTATACAAGATGATTGGAGGCTCGCCCAGCTCCACCAATGGTAAAACTCTGAACTATTCAAGCTGGCAGTGGCTATCCAATAATGGATAGCCACTGGCCACATCTGCCCAGAAACTAACATTCAGGCATCAGGATATGTACTGGGACCAGACCCTAGATCCAGGCTCATACACAAACTGCCCCTTTACCCGGGAAAGCAGCAGCTTTCCCCAGGAAAGGGTATTTCATGTATGGCATTTCCTGACATAAGAAGGCAAAAGGCAAGCTGAAACCTTGGGGCACAACCATTTTAGGGTACTAGCCACCTTTAGTAGCCCTTTGCGGTAAATGCAAAAGCAAACAAGCAAAAAGTTTAAAACGCAGTAGAAAACTATTCGCTGCCACCAGGTCATCTTAGGCACATTGTAAAAGTAACCAAAAAGCCATTATAGAAAATGTTATAAGGATACAAAGTATCCTAACTGCACTTCACTTTAGGGTGATATGTGCAATTGTAACATGGCAAGAAATTCACTAAGCGAGAAATAGTCTCTCATTCGAATGTATTGTGTCCTCCCATGTATTCCTCATCTTTGATACATCCAAGTCTGCTTGCAGCTTGCTTTCAAACTTTTTTTTCATAGTCTAGTGTCATGTGGCGTCGAGTC
This sequence comes from Ambystoma mexicanum, assembly GCF_040938575.1. Classification (NCBI taxonomy): domain Eukaryota; kingdom Metazoa; phylum Chordata; class Amphibia; order Caudata; family Ambystomatidae; genus Ambystoma; species Ambystoma mexicanum. The sequence goes on along the minus strand of NC_090931.1, from coordinate 899,219,656 downwards.
ATGACCCTCGACATCCTGCATACTGTCCTCAGCAGTGACGTCGACGCTAGTATGTGAAGCACGCACAGTGACCGCAGTTCTGTTTTTCGGCATTCTAGTATGCTTTGGAGCGACATCGCCTCAGCGAAATGTCAAAATACGTACTTCAGAAGTCGATTCGTCGTCTATTCAACATGTCCACGACACCGAAGACCGGGTTTAAGCAGTGTGCCGACTTTGGGGCAAAAATATCCATCACAGACCCGCACCGTGTATCAGAGTGGGCCAGAAGGTCGATGATTGTGGCTCATGCCAATCCATAATGGTCAAGGCCTTGCGGGAAATGAACGGGAAGCTCAAGGTAGGTAAGCCCTCATCCAAAATCCCCCTCCATTGCCCAGTCTAAAAGAAAATCTTCCTCTGATTCGAGGGACCGTATCCCCTGAGCAAAAGCGCTCTAGGCATCAAAAGCGCTCGAGATCGAGGACACCACGCTTGTCATCCTTTGACAGAAAAAAGTAAGTAGCAACGCCATAGGTCTCGGTCGACTTCTTCCTCCTCTCCCGACAGTCCCCTTTCCAAAAAGTCATTGACTCCCGCAGAATGTGAAGATTTCCGCCTAAAAATGCTTGACATTTTTAAGAGTACAGCTCCTCCAAGTGGCCCCTCTCAAGGAGTCAAAGAAAGCTATCCACCCCTCTGCATCTTGAAAGACCAGCAGGCAGTCGGCTGCATCTCCTTCCTGCGCACCTAAGAGCCTGGGAAGAGAGGTTCCTCGACACAAGTCAAAGGATCCTTCTTCGATGCACAAGATTAAGTCGTTATCTTCCTCCTCAAAGGCAAAAGGTGCAGGTGCTTCAACTCCGGTCTCCAGGCTTTTCCTAAAGTTTTCAAAGCCATTGAGAGACTCACCCGAACCGTCAGGCATGTAATAAAATTAAAGCCATCGAGCCATTCACCAACCGCCTCGTCGAAGTCGTCAAACGCCTCGGTTCCCTGAACGCATTCAGTGCCTCCAAAGCCTGCAAAGACTTCGACAGACTTCATAAAGTCATGCAAACCTCTACCTACACTAGATTTCTTTAGATCCATTGGGTCCATCTTTGAGGAAGAGGAAGAGCAAGAATTTGGGACACCCAATGTACCAGACAAGCTTATTTTTCAAGAATAAAAAATGCAGGATCTTGTAGAAACACTTAAGGAAACTAGCAGCTGGGAGACTTCTCCAGAAACTGATTTTGGAAACCCAGAGATGGCTGGATATTTAGATCCATCTTACAGGTTAGTGTTCCCAGTTAGGTCTCACAATATCTTAGATGGGCCAAACCAGCTGCAATAATTGGGAAAAATGATATACTAGACAGTGGTGTAGTAAATGAAACAGTATTACCATTTCACACCGCTTTGAGAGTGAGGGTGATGGAGGATTGGCTGAAGCCAGATTTAGTCGCACAAGTTAACAAACTTTTGACAAAGACATATAGAGCATCTTTGCTAGGATCCTTCCTTCCTCAAAAGGCATACAGCACCAGAAAGCATAGTGGTTCAGGCTGTAAGAGCATCTTCTAGAGCGTCGGCTTACCCGTCATCTCCTGCTGACAAGGACGATAGGCAGGTGGATGCTATAGGGAAGAGAATGTTTAGTGCATGAAGTATGGCACTGAAATCTGCCAATGCCACCAGTGCCCTGACTAAATATTCACCTACCCTTTGGGGAGTGGCTGCCCTAGCAGCAGATCATATTCCAGAAGTCGAGCAGAGGGGTGGATTCTTAAATCTAATTCGAGATGTAAAATATGCCATGAGGCATTCATTGCAGTCAAGTCTGGATATGGTTGACTCTGTAAGCAGAGCAATGGCTGTCAGTACAGTATTAAGATGCCTGGCATGCCTCAGGAGATCAGGGTTTCTGCCAGATGTCGAGGCACGTTTGCTGGTCATGCCCTTTGATGGGACTCAATTATTTGGTGAAAAAGCTGGCAGCAGCTTAGTGAAACTGCAGCCTTCAAGAGCAGCAGTTAAATCTCTAGGGGTGGCAATAAGACAACATGTACAACCTTCAAGACAAGGGTAGAGAGAATGTCCTTTTCGCTTCTACAGTACTCTCAAAGTGGTCAAAGAAGGGGGTAGAACTCTCTGCACAACACCCACTGAATTGCCCTCCACTGCAGTTGGAGCAACACAATCTCGGACTCCCTCACCCACAAATCCGTGGTAGGAGGCAGATTTTCATAACATCTTCAGAGTTTGGGAGGCATAACTTCAGATGCGTGGGTGCTACAAGCAGTGGCCTACTGTTACTGCCTCCCATTCTTAAAGAAACCCCAGTTTGCCCCACAAGAGTCCGATCTTCATTGGATTCCGATCCGTTCCTCCAAAAAGAGATTCTCATCCTGAACGGAGAACGGTGCAATAGAGCTGGTACCTGCAGCAGAGAGAAACCAGGGTTGGTACTCTCCCTATTTCCTAATCCCCAAGAAGGACAGAAGAGTGCGATCCATCTTGCACTTGAGATGCTTGAACAAGTTCCTCAGGAAGGACGAGTTCAAGATGGTAACTCTTTCGCATATCCTATAGGCCCTTCCACTCCAGGATTGGTTGGTGTCATTGGACCTTCAGGACGCTTACTTTCATGTGCCCATCCATCAGAAGCACAGAAAGTACCTGAGGTTTGCGGTTGGCGGTTCTCATTATCAGTTTCAGGTTCTGCATTTGGGCTTACCTCTGCCCTGAGGGTCTTCACCAAGTTTATGGCAGTGGTGGCAGCAAGTCTAAGGAGGGAGGGGGGATTTACATCTAACCCTATCTGGATGACTGGTTGATATGGGCTTGTTCTCCGGAACAGTCTTAGTCACCTCAATCGCACTTGCCACTTCCTCCACGAGCTGAGCTTCTCCCTGAACTTCAAGAAGTCCCACTTGACACCCTCACAGAAGCTTCAATTTATTGGAGCAATCATAGACTCTGCTACAGGAAGAGCCTCGCCACCCAAGTTAAGGGCCCAAAATCTCCCAACCTATGACTTCCTAAGGTTGCTTGGCCTCATGGCATCCTGCATTTTTTATGGTGCCAGAGGCCTGTCTGAGAATGAGATGCCTTCAGTGGGCTCTCCGATCCCAGTGGTCTCAATTCTCCGGCAGAATGACAGACCTTCTGCATGTCCCAACAAAGGTCACCCAGGATCTCCTGTGGTGGGCTTGCCGAGAGAATGAGAGGAGAACCTTTTTGGCAACCATGGCCGGTGATGGCAGTTGTGACAGACGCCTCCCTCACAGGATGGGGAGCGCACATGGGAGATCTTTCAGTCAACAGACACTGGTCTCAGTCGGGGTCCAGACTACATATCAACCTTTTGGAGCTGAGGGCAATCAGATTAGGTCTGATGGCCTTCCTGCCCTCAATACGGGGGGAAAACTGTCCTGATAATGATCGACAATACAGTAGCCATGCACTACTTCAACAAGAGAAGGGGCGTAGGGTCACTGACCCTGTGTAGAGAGGCAATGCAGCTCTGGTTCTAGGCACTGAGAGAAGGAATCACTCTTCTGGCAGTTAATCTAGCTGGAGAAGAATAGACAGCGGCGAATGCTCAGAGCAGGCAGAGCACGATCTCCCACGAGTGGGAGTTAGCTCAGGAAGTCCTTCTGGAGATATTTGCCTGTTGGAAAACCCCTCAAGTGGATCTGTTTGTGACCAGTGACAATCTGATGTGCGAACAGTTCTGCTCCAGAGAATTTCCCCAGAGAGGAGCTCTAGGGGACGCGTTGGTGGAGGACTGGGAGTTCCCACTGTTGTACGCGTTTCATCCACTCCCCGTCATTCCTCACATGATCAGGAGGAAGGGGGAGTTTGGGAAAACCATGATCCTCTTTGCTCCAGATTGGGCTAGGACAACATGGTACCCAACCTTCTGGAAATGACCATCTTCCTCCAATTCGTCTTCCCCAAAGAGTGGACCTACTCTCGCATGAGGGAAGTTGCATTTTGCACCCAGAGGTCAATCTTCACGCCTGGCTTCTGAGAGGGTGAGATAAAAGTATTGTGACCTCGCAGAAGACGTGATGGAGGTGTTGCTTTCGGCTAGAAGACCAGCAACAAAATCCCTACACCGCTGCCGTTGGAACACGTTTCGCAGCTGGTGCAGGGAAAATAAAGTAGATCACATGCAAACAAACTTCCCATTGTTCTTTCTTGCTCCATTTGACCCATTCAGGGTTACAAGTGGCTTCAGTCAAAGGCTAATTAGCGGCACTTTCAATTTTCAAGAGATCCCCTGATGAGGGATCGTACTTTAATGTGCTGATGGTTATACAGTTTCTAAAAGATCTAGAAAAATGTGTTTCCACCAACTCCCTTTATCGTACCAACATGGGACTTGAACTTGGTGTTAAAGTACCTCATGGGGGCTCCTTTCGAGCCATTACACTCATGTCCTTTGAGGATGCTAACACTGCCTTATTGTTAGCTATCATATCTGCCCACAGAGTAAGCAAACTGCAGGCGCTATCTTCAAAAGCACCTTTAATGTCCTTTTTTAAGGACAAGGTAGTGTTAAGGGGCCGTTCATCTTTTCTTCCGAAAGTTGTCAGAATTTTACTTAATGCAATGGATAGTCTTACCAACCTTATACCCTCCAACTCATCCATCAAAAGGAGAGGCTTCAGAAGCTAGACCCTAGAAGGGTGCTAAGTTACTATATTAAACGAACAGCTAATATTAGTCAGGATGACGAACTCTTTGTAGGTTATGCAGGACAAAGACTAGGTTTAGCAGTAACAAAACAAACCATTTCACCATGGATAGTTATCTTAATTACCGAATGCTACTCACTAGCAGGGAAAGTTTCGCCCAAAGGTTTGAGGGCGCATTCCACTAGAGGAGTGGCGGCTTATTAGGCTCTGGAAAGGGGGGGATGCCGGTGCAGGACATCTGAAGAGGAGCAACTTGGCTGTCCCTTCATACATTCAGCACATTTTACTGCCTAGACTCTACGTCGGGAGAGGAGGACAAATTTGGCAAAGCTGTTTTTTATAACATTAACCCACCTCCTAAGACAAACTGCTATGGGAGTGTATCAAAGATGAGGAATACGTGGGAGGACACAATCCATTCGAAAAACAATTTGCTTACCCATTGTAATGCTCTTTCGACTTGATGTTCCTCCCACATATTCCTCATTGCTCTCCCATCCTTCCCCTCTTGCTTGTCAAGAATTTCCATGTTTTACACCTTCCTTTCTCGAAACGTAGAGTATGTCTCCATCTATGGCAAGGCATGCAGATCAAAAGGGCAAAAAACTAGAACGAAGGCAACGGTTACCACACGTGCTTCATATACCGGAGTCAACATCAAGGCCGAGGACAGCCTAACGGCTGTCAAGGGCCATTACTCAACGCCACACAACGCTGTAGTGTTGGAAGTCCTTGTGCTTTTCTCCTTGAAAATCAGAGGTTTTTAGCTATTTTCTGAAGAAATCTTCCATCTCTTCTTCGTCAACATCACGTGGTGACTACCAGCAGCAAGGGCCCCTTGTCGGCGAAAATATTTAATCAACCGTCGGATCTTCAACCAGTGGCACCAACAGGCCCAGGCTTGCGCCTGCATCTCAACACCTTGACCATGGCTGATGCCACAAAGAAAAGACTGTTCAGTCTGTGAAAGCCACGGCCTGAAGAATATCTTTGTCGAGGACCGGCATCTCAAGTGCATTTTAATGTCTTCATCCTGACCACGACACAAACAGATGCTCCATCTGCCAATCCTTCTCGTTGGAGACCAAGAAGGATGGCCACTGGAGGTTAGTGGCATGGATTGAGGAAGGGAAGGGCTCTGATGTGCCCCCCAGGCACAGTCATGCCTCCTCCAGGGTCGTGAGGTCCTCTTAGCGTACTACCTCTGTTAAGAAGAGGTCGGGTCCTTTGAGTATGCTTCCTCTGCGAAGATCCAAAAGAAGGCGAAATCCCATGCTCCATCCGCATCCTTATCAACTGTCTCAAAGGCTGCTGGACCAAGTTCTGGAAGTCGACGGTTAGCCTGACAGCTGGTGGGTTACCATCGTCCACGAAGAAATCACACACCGTCCAAGCACAAGTTGTCCAAGAGCAGATCTTCTGAGGACCCATCACCTGCTCCTTCGTCATCGACACGAGCCCTGTGGACGACCGCTTCCTCCACCAGGACCGTCGACGAGCACTCCATCGATGGCCACTTTCTCGACAAAAGCCTTGTCTAGCGCTCTGCAGATGACCCCATCAGCAAAGTCAGGAAAAATGAGTCTTCTTTCAACGACACAGAGTTCGTCAACGATTGTCATCTTTACCTCAACGACATTCACCACGCCCAGGGTGTCTCTGCATCTTGGACCTCCATCAAGGGCCCCGGCAACGGTCCCGTTGATGACCGCACCTATTCCTGCTTCGCATGCTCCTCTCAAAGCCTTCTTCCCTAAAGCTCGGATCAGGTGAGAGGCTTGCCTCCAGCTCTGGACTTCCTGCCCAAGCCCACCAAAGCGGTGTTTACTCTGGCTCCCATGGGATACCCCAGGAGATCACCACACATCTGCCAGCTCTGAGGAGGACCTGCCTGAAGATTTGTATTCAGATCAGGAAGCGGGCCATGGACCCATGCATCATGAGGGATCACTGTCCCTTGAGCCTTACCAGCTGTTTAGCCCCCTCAGGGGCTTGAGCCCAGCTCCTGCTCCGGCTGCACCAAGTGACATGTCCCTGGACATTCTAACCACGTTGGTGGTGGAAATTCAGCAGAGGCTACCTACTGCTCCTGTGCCTGGTCCAGCCAAGGCCACCTCGGCATCAATGGACTCCGCCTCATAGGGCTTTGTTACCCATAGGCCAGTGCTAGTGGCCCTGTCCCCTGTGACCGAGGAGCTAGTTCACACAGATACTGGCACAGACACCCTGGAACTCACACAGATAAGCATGACTGTGTTCCTGCTCGTGGGGAGCCGCCGGATGTCGACGAGCCCGCCAGGGCTTCCCCCCCGGTTGAAATTGGCTCCTTCCACTCCATCATCGCAAAGGCAGTCAAGCGCTTCAATCTGGTGCCAGAAGAGAAGAAGGAAGAAGGATGGCTTCCTTTTTCAACAACGAGAGTCTGCTAAAAAAAAACATTGCGTCATCCCATTATTGAACGATATATGGGAAGATTTATTGGGTGTCATTAAGCTCCAAATACCATGCCTGTGAAGCGTGATAGGCTGGAGAAGAAATACCGGGTTCCGTATTCGGCCCCCAGGTATCTCAGGTCTCAGCCTTCTCCGGAAAGGGGTAATCAAACCCCTCATCGCCCTCCATGGTGCCTTCGACCAGGAAGGCAAGAAGCTTGATGCGGCTGGCAAATGCATCATTGCCACTACAGCCTCCACCATCAAGGCTGCCAGCGCCCTCGCCACCCTGTCCAGGTACGACGGGGAGGTGTAGTACAAGCTAGGGCCCATTCTTGACTTCCTCCCTGATAACGAGAAGGCCGAAGCCTTGGCCCCATTCTAGGAAGGAGAAGTATCGCGTATAGCACTTGTCACGCCCGGCAAGCGATACGGTTCACAAATGTACTCTTCCTCCAGCATTCACATATGCCCGGTATTCACTCATCGCCATGCCTCACAAATACCTTTTAAATTGATTCTAGCTGCCTGTTTTGAAATTGATTCTAGCTGCACGTTTTGAAATTGTTTAAAGCTGCCTGTTTTAAATTGATTCTAGCTGCCTGTTTTGAAATTGATTCTAGCTGCACGTTTTAAATTGATTCTAGCTGCACGTTTTAAATTGATTCTAGCTGCCTGTTTTGAAATTGATTCTAGCTGCCTGTTTTGAAATTGATTCTAGCTGCACGTTTTAAATTGATTCTAGCTGCATGTTTTAAATTGATTCTAGCTGCCTGTTTTGAAATTGATTCTAGCTGCACGTTTTAAATTGATTCTAGCTGCCTGTTCTGAATTGACTCCAACTGTGCCCAACCCTGTCAGGATGCACAGCTCATGACTGCCATACAAGAACAACATCCTGTATTTCAAATTACACTCAAATCTAGACCCTGCTACTCCCCACCTACCTGGTTCGTACCCGTCTCCCAGCCTAACAATGCAACCTCCATATTTGCCCTGCTCCCTGCCCTCCTACCCACTCCCCATCCTCCACACCCGATCAAGCCTACAACTTGGGATCCTCATCAACCTTCCCACTCCTTCCCGAATAGCAATACTCGCCCCCTCAGTCCTCTCAACATCACGGCCAGCCCCATGCAACACACCCTGCACCCTTGTGCCCCCTAAACCTGCTTAGCGCAATACCTCTGAAGTTGCCATTCCCCCTACACCCCCCTCCCATCACACCCTTAGCCACCCACCCAGCCATCTATGCACTCCCCCCTCCCCACACACACACACTTTGCAACCGCAGACTAACTAGGCTGCGTGCCCGCACATTACCAACGCACCGCCCCTCTCGTCCAAAAGGCACAGCCGCAAGGAACAGCCTACTCCGCGTGCGTACCAAAACCTCAGCGGCCAAACATAGCCATGCTAGCTTGGTTCGCCACTCACCCAACAGCAAACCTAAAACCTGCCCAACTGCACATCCGCTACCCACTTTACCCCCACCTCCCCTCACAGCCTCAGTATACAGTGTGGCTACCCCTACCCACCCTAGTAACTGTCCTGCCCCTCTCACCACCATCCACCTCTTAAAAAAAAAAAAATAATAATAGTCTCCCTCGCCAAATTAAGCAAAGACCTCACCACACTTATGAACCCAGGCAGCCCCGCATTCTCATTTGCCGTCATCTCTAGACAACTTCCATTTGCTGCACTGCCCACTACTACTTATAACCCGATTCCTAACCTCGTGAATCCAACTGCAGCCCATCCCTCTTGCAAGTTACTTCACTAAATCTTCTGCACACCAAGGTTGTCACCAACCCTTCACCAACTATGCCAAAGGCTAGCATCAACACATCCATCCACACGGTATCCAAGTTAAGTACAGTTCACTCAGCCAGCACCGCTGCCACCAGCACCCCATGTGTGATCAGCAGCATCCCCACGCATACCACTAAACCACCTGCCTCATTCAATTGTGCCCTCATCAATGCCTGTTCCCTCCCAGCACACGCCCTGGAAATCTGTGACCTTCTCACCTAACATAATCTGGACCTCTTAGCTTTCTCCGAAACTTGGCTATATGATGCCTTTGGCCCCACCCTATCCTTAGCCCTACCCGAAGGCTACATCTACCGCCAGGACCACCTACACACCAAAGGCGGTGGTGTTGCCCTCATTGCCAAGGACTCCCTTCTCCTAAGACAGGTCACCAACTCCTTTGAAGGTAACAGTAACTTCTTGTCCCTCAAACATACCACCTCCCCCAGCTGCACCATCGGAATACACATTGTCTACCGCTCAACGGCCCCATAGCTGACTTCCATGAGAACCTCATACACCTACTATCTGACAACCTAAAAATCTCCAAGTCCAGTCTACTAGGAGACCTGAACCTCGGATTTAACAACCCTGAGGACTTGCAAGCCAAATCTCTCACCAAAGCTGTAGACACCTTGGGCTTCAGTCAATTGATCACCAACCCTACACACTCTAAAGGTAGCACCCTGTATTGGGTAGCCGACCCCAATTGCTCCCCATCCATCTGCTCCAATGCCCCCTGGCCCTGGACTGACCACCAGGTCATCACTTTTTCCATCCCCATGCCCACGAAACAAAACCTCTTACCACTCCACTACCGCCTGCCCCAGCTCGCAGTTCAAGGAAACTAACCAAAGAGAGGCTGCTGCCCTATCTAGAAATTCCCGATCTCATACGTTTTTTCTCCAACGAGCACACCATTCTAGCTGATCTATACAACTCTACACTAAAGAATGCAGTCAATGCCATAGCGCCACTGTCAGCCAGGAAAGCCAAAACTGTCAGACATGCAAACGCCTGGTTCACCCCAGAGCTCCTGGAACTCTGCTCAAGGAAACGCACCGCCCTCTGCATTTGGCAAACAAACCCACTCAAATCCACAAAACTTGAATTTAACAAGATACCCGCCCAATACAAAAGGCATTCATCACAACCAAATCTACCTCCTTCAACTCTAGGATTACTAATGCAAAATCAGGTACCAAGGAGATCTTCTCCATTTTCCGAGAACTAGAATCACCAGCTCCTTCCACGCAGCTCATCTCTAAAGATAAATCATGGTGCTCTAACAGCCAAACCGCCATGCTCAACAAACTTGACCTTCCTCAAAGTAGAATTCTAACCAACCAGAATGCACTGTCCCCACAATCAGCCACACCTTCCACTAACCAGCATGTCCAGGACTTTCTCCTCTTCTCCTTCAAGGATGTCACAGAACACAAAGTTCTCACCCTCCTGAAACACATCAAACCATCAAACTGAAAAGGGTGACTGTCCAGCCACGATCATCAAAGACTGACACCACACTGGCCCTGTTTCTCGCAGCTTTTATCAACGCCTCCTTCACCTCGGGTCTGGTCCCTCCTACCCTCAAGGAAGCTTGGGTACGACCACTCCTAAAAAATCTGTCACTCTACCCAGCCTCCCCCGTCACTACAGACCCATAACTACAGTCCCGCTCCTCTTAAAAATCCTTGACAAAGCAGCCTACACTCAAGTCCAATACTTCCTTGAAACCAACCAGATCCGAGGCCTATGTCAATCTGGCTTTCGCCATGGCACAGAATCTGCTCTGCTTGACCTGAAAAAACAACTTGATGATATAAAGGATGAAGGCAAGCATTGCCCTACTCCTCCTCCTGGACTTCTCAGCCAGATTCGATCTAGTGGACCATAACATTCTATGTCATCACCTCACATCATCGGCACACTTCTCACCAATGCCACAGCCTGGATCAGATCATTCCTGTAAGGAAGAGCCATGAGAGTGTTCTCAGATCTGGCCTGTGCAGCCCCCGCCACCATCCATTGCGGAGTCCCTCAGGGATCCTGTATCTCTCCCACTCTCTACAACATCTTCACTAAGCCTCTATTTGACATGTTGGATTCCATTGGCATAGCCTGCACCAACTATGCTGATGACACCCAAGTTCTACTCCCACTGTCCGGTAACCACGAATCTGACGCCAAGGCCCTCAACACTGCTTACTCAACTATTCAGGCCTGGATGTCAGCCAACCGTCTTTGCCTCAACGGCGATAAGACTGAAATCCTCCTAGTAGGCTCCCAGGAAATCCTAAATAAACTTACCAACCAATACACCGCCTTTACAATCGATAACCTACAGATCCCTGTTTCCCCACCGTTCAACTGATCAACACAGCTAAACCATTTTTATCCACCGAAAGCTGCCTCTCAAGAGCCAAAAATAGACTCAATACTCGATTACTGCAAGGTCCTCTTTGCTGGCACTACATCAAAAAACCTAATGAAACTCCAAATAATACAAAACGCACTTAACATTACCAAAAGAGAACACTGGCTCCCCGTCGAAGAATACGTCCTATTCAAAACTCTTGCCATCGCTCACACGAGCCTCTTACACACAGCCCTCTCCGACCTCTCCTCAAAAGCAGTGAGAACGGCCTCCTCCAGACCTACGAGAACACCATACTCCCACCGACTCATAATCCCCAGGGTCAAACGAGCCAAAGCAGGTGATTCCAGCTTCCCCTTCATTGCTGCCAGACAATGGAACTCCCTGCCAATCACCCTCATAAACGAACCCTCACACCCCGCTTTCCGCAAAGCACTCAAAACCTGGTTGCTTAACCTCTGCCCGCACCCCCTCTCTGTATCTCACTCCTGCATACCACCAACTTAACTGTGTACACCTCATATGCTATGTCATGTACGACTGTAATTGCTTCCTGTAATTCTGTAACCAACCCACCTTCCGTGGCTTATATCTTCTATACGTCTGTATGTACCACTGTAACTAAGGAGCCTACTTGCCTCTGTAACTGTGCCACGGGCTGTTTGTGCGCTATACAAATAAAAAAAGAAAATGAATAAAATCTACGTACCGCGCCATCGTTGTCGCGCTCGACATAGCAGACTTAGGTTTCTGCCAGATGGGGGAATGGCTTGCCTCTCCTGTGCCACGGTTGGCTGAAGTCCACACATTTCCGCAGACCAAAGTCATTGACATGGGTTTTGATGGGGACAACCTGTTGGGGAAGGCAGTAGATGACGCTCTCCAGGCCATCAATACTGACGCAGAGGTGGCATGCTCTCTGTGGGCCCTGCAGCAGAGAATGTTGTCCTTTCGTACCCCGAAGGGGAGAGTTCCAGATCATACAAGGAGTACACTACCACCTATCGTCGGCCCTCCCGCTCCACCACCGAGGAGGCTTACAGGAGTCCCTCCCAAGGACTCTGGCATACGGCAGTGGTACCCACCGTCGTCCCCCATCCAGGACACAGACGCCCAAGCAGTCCTGAACCAGCCCAAGACCTTTGTCCACACTTTCAAACTTTGTCGATCAGTGGCGAAAGATTGCAATGGACAAATGGATGCTGGACGTTCTTCAGCAGGGTTACGCTATAGAATTTCAAGACAAATACCAATGCATTACTCCTGTCGTGCTTCAAGAATTACACACGGCCCAGCTGCTGCAGGAGGTTCAGGCCATGTTATGGAAAGGCACAATAGAACTGTTCTCTCGGCGCCTCCGGGGCTCTGGAGTGTACTCCAGATACTTTCTGGTAAGGGAAAAGCCAAGAGAGTTGCGACCTATCCTACACTTGCGATGCCTGATCAAGTACCTAAAATCCCAAAAGTTCAATATGGTCACATTGCAGCACGTGCTCGACCAGTTGGACATCGCTATTCATTGCAAACACTGGACGTTCCTGCATTTTGATGTCCAGGGGTGTTATTATCAATTCAAGGCCCTTCCCTTCGGTCTGAAATCGGCCCAAGGGTGTTCACCAAATGCCTGTCCCCAGTAGCGGCACATCTGTGCCGCAAGGGAATCCACGTCTACCCTTACCTGGAGGATTGGCTCATTCGGTCCTGCTCCCATGCACTGGCAACCCAGCACACAGCAGAGACCATCCAGCTTCTGACTTCGCTGGGATTCCCCATCAACTATCTGAATTATTGAATGGTGCCATCTCGGAACGCTCTGTTCCTGGGCACCCGGCTCAACACAGTTTCGTGTCTGACGACTCCCTCGGAAGAGAATGTAAAAACCATCCTGGAAAAGGTCCAACGGCTGTCGATGGCGTCTGTTGTAACAGTCTGGTCCATCAAATCCCAGCTGGGCGTGATGTCCTCCTGCATCCATCTGTTCACCTGGTGGTCGGTTTGGCCACACATCACTCAAGGAGCTCCCTTCCAGATCCCTCCGTACCAGGCTGCAGTCACTACCGATACCTCTCTGGAAAGTATGCTATGCTGGTTTAAATATTGTAGGTAGCAAATAACTGCAAATGCAACAGCCAATGTAGATGATGGAATGTATATTTTCTGACTTTAATGCTGTTATTTGTTGGTGCAAACAAAAGCATTAAGGAGTCAGACTTTATCTATGTCGCTGTTTTGCTCAGCAAAAGGTTCTGTAGAGTAGTTAACATTCTAATCCATGGCAATGACAGGACGATGTGGACATCCCCAGGCAGGCTTAATTTTAAATGGAACATTGCTGTCTTCAGACTAATACTGTTAGAGCGTCATGTCGAAATTCACCAATAACCTACTTCTGTGCTATGTGTTCCTCCATCTCAATCTCTCCTTTTCAGTCAAACCATTCAGAAAAAGCAAATGCATTTGTGACAGTTTCTAATTGCATCAATGTATTTTGTATTGGCTTTTATGAATCATTGTATGCAAAGTGTTGGTGATTCCCTACCCCCACCTACTGTTGATCGACCCAATCGCTTGAGAATATATTTGGCTCTCCTAGCCCATTATGACTTGTTCTTGGTCAGTTAATGAATGGCTAGATGCCAAGTGTCTGTAATTCTGACTGTTTATAATTTGCATGGGTAACTTGCCCTATTACCAATATTACCCCTATCTCATCGTTCTTTGGCTAGACTGGGGTTCGAAATGTGTTGAGGATATCAACACAAATATAAGTAATTTCCTGTTTCATTATGTCAGGCTTCAATATGTAAATTGTCATTCCCTGTTGGATCCAGCAGTCGCTTGTTATGTAAAGGTAGTCCATTTAGTTTGTTTGATGTTCAGTAACTCTCAGATCTAATTTGACAAACCATCTTTTTCTTCTCCCTGTTGCATATCATAATTTCCTTGACATTGTCGGTAGACATCCTGTTCTTGTCTTTCCCAGTACGAAGCCCAGAATTTACTCCCAGCTCTGTTTACGATTACATTTTATTCGTTCTCTTGAAAATGTTACCAGTTTGTACATGTATGATACATGCAGTTTGGAACCTGGTAAAGATTTGACTAATTTCTTTAAAGGTGTTCTGATTCGCATGGCTGTGAATTTGATAGGGTACATGACCATGTCTTTCAAAGCAAAGAAGCCTCTTTCATTCTTAGGAGTTAGTCTTTATTGCATTCGTTTGTGTAGTTTCTTTGGATGATTCTGCCACGTCATTAGGTTGTGTTGCAAGTTACATGGTGCAGGAGCTTGAGCAAGTGAAGAAAACTGTTTTTTATTTTCATTTACTTTATGTATTTTTGCTTCAACATTATCGTTATAAGCAAAAGGGGCTTTGGTGAGTCCGTTTAGCCCCATGCTCCGGTAGCTGCAGGCCCCAGAATTGCTGCACCACTTGCCAGCAAGGTCCCACTGCACTAGAAGACACCAGATTTTGTAGTGTTAGAACATATCCGCTATCCTATCACAGACTCCCTGCCTCAAAGGCCGGCCTCTTTATGGTGGCTTTGATAATCAAATTAAGTCCAATAAAGCATTCCTTGTTATGTTTTTTTTGCATATATTGCTTGTTATTTTCAGATTACTGTCTGTTCCATCGAGACAGTTTGTTTCTTAAAACAATGTCAGCTAGTAAGCAATACCTTAAACAGAATGTGGCATCTATTGATTTTATTTGAAGTTTCATGATTGTAGAAGAAATACCTGGGTGGTTTGTCAATGGGGAAAAAAGACTAGCCTGATCGCTATATTTTGTAATATTTGCCATGGGGTCGCTGGATTGAAAGGCTTCAAAAATATAAATATCTTGAAATTATATTAATTTTCACTGCATTGATCCATCCTTAAATGGAAATCTGGAGGGTTTTCCACTTTGCTAAATAAGATTTAATGATGGCTTGGAGACAATTTATAATATGTTTTATTTCCGGATATTTAATCCATCTATTTCCCCACAGAGATAGTGTTTTCTCTTGTAATTTCCTAGCCCCTTTTGTTTGCTCACGGCAGGATTTAAGATCTTCCTTTCCTACATTAATTTTGAACCCAAAGATCATCCTAATCTGGTCCAGTTCTCTAATTAGTTGAAGTTGCATGGCTCAACTAAAGCTACCAGGATGTTGGGCGTACATATACCTAGTTTATGTATTGCCTTTCTAAATGTTATTAGTTTTCATCCTCTATTTTATCCTAGTATAATTAACTAGTTATTTCATTTTAAGTACGAAAAGCTAAAGTGTTGTCTTTCTATCTCTTGCGCTTTACTTCAGTGATACAATCGGCACGATAAGAATACTTCTTCAAAGCCAGGATGGCATGCCATGCCGTTATGTTGCTTAATTTGAAACTGCTACCAGAAGGAAAAGGTCCAATTGTTTTTTTTTTCTTTTTTGCATTTCCTCAGTTGTTTCATAGATTTCCTTGTAAGTGGAGTTGGTTGTGTCTTATCTTGAAAGAGAATTGTTTTTTGATGTAGGAAATAAGATAGATGTTCCTTTTTTGCCTACTTGATTTTCATCGGGTTTTTTTTAGACAGTATATTTTTCTAATATACATTTTGGGATCCTTCCAGTTCTCAACTCGATCAGTTAGGATTTTGTCAAATAACTTGACATATTTCACCATGCCCTCTTGCACCTTTTATTTTACTGCATTTACTGTAGCAGTTTTCTAAATGTTCACATTTCTCTTGTAGTTCCTTTTCTACAGTAGATCTGTACCTATGACATTGGTTACTGGTTGGGATTCAGGAGATTTGGCCTTATAGTTCTGTTGCATGTCTGCCTTGATTTGTAGATTTGATTAAAAAGATCTGCCTTCATTTGCACTATTTAAAAACATTTTGTTATTCTTCCTGAAAGTCTGTGTTGCATTAAGTTTGAATAACTTGACTGTGAGTGCCTCCTATTTTGGTGTTTCTGCCATGTCATTAAGTTATGTCGCTATGTACATGATGCAGGAGTCTTGAGCATGTGAAGAAAAATTCCTTTTTTATTTTCATTTACCTTATGCATTTTTGCTTGCACATTATCAGTTTAAGCTAACGGCTCTGGTGAGTCCTCAGAGTTAAGCACTGTGCTTGGGTAGTTGCAGGCCCCACAATTAGTTCACCACTTGCTAGCAAGGTCCCACTGCACTAGAAGACACCACGTTGGATGGTATGATTTTGTATCTCCTCTGAATGTCCTTTTTTTGAAGCAGAATGTTGCAGGACATAAGGTAGGTGTTTTGATGGCTGTAGTGTATGCTAATTGGTTCAGTCTGCAATTAAACAGGCTCAGGAATGTGAGACAGATGCTGGGCTTTGTTTCTTTGTTTGGGCAGTACAATATAATTTCTCTATTCACACCAGTGGTTCTTACCTTTCAGATATGGGTTAGTAGCCCTCACAATGCCACAGGATACCACACAGTTTACGGGGAGGAAGCACTACACGCAGACCACTTCAGTGCAAGACTAAGCTTTGGGGACACGCAGACTGTCTGGGCACGCACTGGATACCTGGGATTCCTCCGCAGGACGGAGCTGACTGACGCCAGTGGAGGTAGGTGTGCTCTGAAATCATCTTGATTGATTGGTCAGTTGCACGACCAGGTGGTGGGCGGCTCAGACAAACGAGCAAATGGCCATGTGATAAGCCATAGTTTCAATTACTGTACAGGACACATACCAGATTTATACTTTCAGTTCAGTATATCCCATAAAAGCTCATACAATATAATTCATGATACGTAATTCAAATGTTCCTATACAAAAATAAACAGTTTAAGATGAGAATACATGTCATTCTTATTAAGCTTTAAAACGTACAATAAATCTCTCATAAATAAAAGAACATAATCATACATTTCCAATGAAACAACAATATGATTACAAGTTAATACTCATGTACCATTTAAAGATTACTCCTTTATACAACCAACATCTTGACCCTGCATTACACATTACAAATTGTTACAAATGTTCTTCCTGATTTTTCCTACGCCTTTAAGAAATCTCATAAACGCCCAGGCTATTGGGTTTGTATTTGCCCTCTTAAGGAAAATGAAGGCCAGACTACATTGCCCAAGCCTTTCATTTTTCCAGCTAGGTAGTAACGTTTTCTGAGGAAAGAATATTTGGGACAAAACAATATGAAAATTGAAAAGGAGCTCAAAAATAGATGAGCAAAATGGGCAGAACCTGTCTTCAGGTTGAGGACTATACCACAAACTAGAAGTTCCATTTACATTTAAATGACTAAAATGTGATCCAGTTAATAAAATATGATGATGGACATGATGTGAACATTTTTAATATGGAGCCACATTGCCTGAAAGTGCAACATCTGAAATCTATTTGTCGATTTCAGGGTGTTACTTAAGATTTTCGTTTTGCTGCTTTTTCTCCATAGACATTAATGGAAAACCCTACTTTTTGCTATTGTGTTATACCTTTCCTGACTTTGAGGGAAGTGAAGCCTTTTTTGCTCCAATTACCTTGCTAAGATAATCTGTTTGAGGGGCACTGATCAGTCCCTACGGCTATTCATGCAGGAGAACTCTGTTCTCCATAGTAAAATTCTCTGTTTTTACTTGCGCCCATCACCTTCTGTGAGTGCAGTAGAGACACTTAGTGTCCCTATAACTTTTGTTAACGTTGCGTTCTAATGGATTCCTTACTTCTACAGATTCCTCACTGGTTACAGATGGCAGGGAAGCTTCTTGCCAGATTCTGCAGTCGGACTGGACACAGCTGACTGTATGGACAGATCAAGGCCAGAAGTAATGTGATCAGGCATCAACTTGTGGATGAGAATGTCCAGCTTTGCACATGATGCCCATACTAAACTTCTGGGCATGCCCTTTGAGGGCCAAAACCTGTTTATGGCAAAGGGTGATGATGCCCTTCCAGAAATTCCAGGCATCAAATGGCATGGCGAAGTGGGTGAATCTAGCCATAAAGCAGCCCTATGCACATTTGGCAAGGGATCAGGATTTTCACTCCTGAGCCTCCTATGCCCCACGGGTGCGAGACCAGGCTGCCCTGAGAAGAACACACGGCATGCACGTCCCTGTTGTAGAGGTGCCCCTATGGCTTTCCCTGTTCAGCACGGAATCGTCAAACGCCACGTCTGATGGGTGGACCTTACAAGTCATTCAACAAGAGTTACTGTCTCCTTTTCGTGCAACTTCCTCTGGGCTATGGCCCTTGCACTATCACCTTGCCTCCAAATCCGATCCTCTTGGAGGAGGTCCATCAGCTTATCTCAAAAAAGTGCATTAGAACTGGTACTGTGCTCAGAACGAGGCTAGGATTGGACAGCCTCTGCCCAGTTTCAATAGTTCAGATGTTTGCCATTGGTGGCTGGTGGCAACTCCAGCCCTGTTTCTGTATGACTGGGGGAATCCTGTAGCCATCGTTCAGATCATTTTTGGAGCCGAGACCCCTACAAAGCAGGGCAACCCACTGAAGTCTGGCACCTCTTTGTTGAAAGCTTACCAGCAGCACTTTCTTCATTTACCAAGTAATGCCCTGCCTCTGCAGTATTCCTAAAGACCTTCATCTGTGCTTCGACCCCTGGACCAGAGGGAACAACCAGTCCCGACCCCTGCTCAAAGATCCAATTGTTGCAAGGCTTCGAAGAGCCCAGGTATCTTCTTGTGGGATAGCCAGACGTCATTCTGGGCTACTTTGCTGCACCGGTCACAGTTGCGAGATACAACTTGGAACCTCCAGATCCTCAACTTATGGAACAAGAAGCAATTCCCTCAAGCTGCAGCTCTTCACCATGAAGAGGGGGCCCTTCAGTACCAGTTTCTTTGTTTCCGCCATGAGGGTCGCTTTCTGCCATTTTCTTCAAGTGGCCATAGCTGCTTGCTACCTCCATTGCAGTCCCCTGAGGTTGTTGATAGGATTGGTGGCCCAGAAGCTGGTGTGTCCTGAGAGTCCAGCTGTCCAATGTCCAGAACAAGTCCATCAGAGCTTGGAACCGCAAACTAGCCTGATCGAAAACCTGACGCCTGAGGTGATCTCTGCACTCGAGGCCCATGGACTTCCTCAAGCAGGACCAAGGCATGAATCCAGATAGCCCAGCGATTTCAGGAACTCCTACTGTGGTCCCAGAGTAAATACAAGGTCAGGGTTGAATAAACGTACCAGTGTCCCCGCACCCACTTTGTCTCGATGGGCTTCTATGGGTGTAAAGGTCTAGCTCTACCTCTGCCGTGCCTAGCCTTGAAAAGTGGTATTCTGGTCAGGTATCCTCCCCTGGGTCTTCACTAAAGTGGTTAGATAAGGAGCGGGGCTTTTTAAGGCTTTTCTCTTGGGTTTATCGAACTTTCAAACACTTAAAAATACTTGTTGGCTCAATGCAACCCTTTTTCAACTTCATAAAAGAGCCTCCTGTAAAGACTTTTAATTGAGACCGGTGACCTTAAGGGAACTAGACCCCCTGCCTTTCTAGCTAGGAAAGTACCTTATTTCTAAAATTTTGTATGGTATTTGCTAACTCAAGTTGTTGATTACTTATCTGGTTCTATATCCTTATTCACTTGCTTTACTACATTTACAGTACACTGCAAGCAATCTCTAACTGTATTTTAAAAGTAAAGTGTTAGTGCTCCTAGCAGAACACATAAAAGTGAATGTGTATATAATGGTAGTGAATGTTTCTAATGGATTCCTTCCTCCCACGGATTCCTCATCTTTGATAATCCTATCCACAGCGCAGCTGTTCTTCGGAAACCTTTCGACTTGCAGCTCTGCATTGGCTTCCTCCGACACCCTTACGCACCCCGCACCAGACATGACGGCAAGGCCAGTGCCGCACCCTGTGATTTCAGTTCCTTTTTTCTATAAACCCTGTTCGCTATTTGAAACCCGCTCTTTGAGCTTTGGAAATTTTTTCTCTGTGCTATGCTTACTCCCTCGAAGGCATCTGGCTTCAAACCATGCACAGATTTCAGCAGGCAGATGCGGTTCTCCGTTCTGCACTGGATTTGCGCCTACTGCTTGGTCGAGGATTATGACACCCAGGATTGGGGTTGTGCCAGTCCATGCACCCGAATGCCCTTTGGGAAAGGGCGGCACAGATCTTCACATTCGTCCACAAGTCGAAGGTTGAGGCTCTGGGTTCTTGTTTGAAGTCACACGACGCAGAACCCTGTTGCGCAGACAGGCCAGCTCTGCACACCTAGAGGGAGAAAGACAAGAAGAAGAAACGGATTGGTCTTACTCCCATAGTGATTCCTCAAACCAACTTTCTTCTTCTAAGAAGAGCCACCACTCCAAGGCTTTTGCGGGGAGAACTTTTCCTACCCAATCCTCGTGATGGTACTGGCAGATAGCACCACATCTGTTACAAGGGGTGGGTACCCGCTGAGGACATTTCCTGCACACCTATGGACTCGGGCCTGGACCTAAAGACAACAAGGTTCCTCAGTGCAGACAGACCCCGCCTTCGTGCGTCCCAGTCTCGGTGCCAGTTCCAGCTTCATCATCGGCATTGTGGATGTCTGAACTACTCAGGAATACATCCCTCTCACCATGAGCGCCTTCATGTCCAAGATGTATGACATCTATGATGAGGAAGGAGACCAAGTACCCTTTGGGTTAGAACCCCTGCTTTCTAGTGAGGAGATGAATTTACTTGAGGAATTGTACAATGAAGATGAGGATGTCCTGGGGCTGGTCGAAGAACTGCAGATTGCCAGTGGCCTCGATACTTCCCCTGAGATGGACGTTCTGCCAGCTCCCACTCCTGATAAGCCTTGAGCTGCTTTTCAGCGAATGATGGTAAAAGTGGCTGACACTCTGGGGCTTTCTACTCTGTCAAGAACTAAAAGTCAGCATGAACTGTGAGACATTCTAGATGATGCCCCCAAGAAAGATGCTCCTGTCCTTCAATGTGGCAGTGGAGGCCCCCGTGCTATTAGTCTGGGAGAAGCCTGCTTCTGCTACGGCAGTTGACAGAGAGCTGGCAAAGAAACATTGTCCTGCTCTGTCGGATCCTGCTTTTCAGCCCTCGCATGCCTCTCCAGAGAGTTGGTGGTTCAGGCAATGACCGCTAACTTGAAGACCTCCACCTTCCCTTTCACCCGGCAGGGGAGTGTAAGAGACTTGACTCCTGCTGAAGAAGGTATTTGCATTGAGCAGTCCCGCCATATGTGCTCTGAATGCCTATTGTGCCCTGGCAAAATTCTCCTTCGGCCTTTGGTCTGCTGTGGCCAATGCGGCTGACACTATGGATTGTGTGGGCATCACTCGAACTTCAGGTGCCTACATCCACGTGCGATTAATCGAAAACACAGGAAGTACCTATGGTTGGTGATGGGCCAACACCACAACCAGTTCATGGTCCTGCAGTTCGTTCACTCTGTCTTTGGCTCCCAGGGTTTTTACCAAGCTGCTAGCAGTGGTGGTGGCTCGTCTCAAGAGGGAGGCCATTTATATCTTTCTCTAATTGGCCTGGCTCGTCCAAGCTCGCTCACTGAGTCTAGTGTCTGAGCACTTGCTCCGCACATGCATTCTATTGCACTGTCTGGGCTTTGCCCTTAAATACAAAAAGTCTCTGGTTTTGCCATCCCATTCTCTTCTAATCATCGGAGCAGTATTGGATAATGGCTTGGTCACGGACTTCCCACCTGTGAAACCAGTGGCAAACATCTTTCGGATTGCCAATGTCCTCCAATCCCCAAAACAAGTCCTGGCCTCTACCTTACCGTGCCTCATGCCCTCCTGCATCTTAGTGGTGCGAGAGGCGAGACTGCTCATAAGATCGCTTCAGTGGCTTCTCCGTTGCCAATGGTCACAATTTCAGGGCCACATGTCAGACCTTTTAGAGATCTTGGACAATGTGGTTCAAGACCTTGTGTGGTGGGTCATACGAGACAACTTGCTGAGTAACGTAGTTTGCCAACCTTGGCCCCCAGGTGATGGTTGTCATGGATGCATCTCTGACTGTTTGAGGAGCTCACCTGTCGGATCTGGCAGTGAGTGTATTGTGGTCTCCCGTGGAGTCTTGGGAACATATTAACTTGCTGGAGTTGAGGGCAGGGTGATGAGGCTGGCCTTGGGCGCTTTCCTCCCCTCTGTGAAGCACAAGACTGTGCTGATCCTGACGGACAACAGAGTGGCCATTTACTACCCCAACTAGCAAGGTGGTGTGGGGTCCTTGCCTCTGTGCAGAAATGCAATGCAACTGGGGTTCCGGGCTCTGGAGAACAGCTTCTCTTTGACGGCAGCCCATCTGGCCAGAAGAGAGGATGTCACAGCGGATACCTTGAGCAGGCAGACTTCGGTCTCCCACAAATGGGAGCTCTGCCAGGACGTTCTAGAGATGTTGCGGAATTCCTCAAGTGTACCTCTTCACTTCTGGTATGAACACAAAGTGTGAGTTCAGCTGCAGGACATTTCCTCACCAGGGAGCTTTGGGGGAAAAACTGATTGAGTGAACCTTCAACATCCTTTATGTGTTCACGCCAATCACCGTCATTCTGCTGGTTTTAATGAGATTGCGCCTGTTCGGAACCACATTGATCCTGATCACTCCGGACTGGGCTCGGAGGACATGGTATCCAGAGTTGCTGGACAAGTCCATCAGCCCTCCCTGTCGTCTGCCGAGGAGAGTTGACTTGCTCTCCCAATCAGAAGGGCGGGTCTTCCGCCCAAACCTCAACAGCCTGAACCTTCATGCTTGGCTACTGAGAGGCTGAGATACAGGGAGATGGACTTGTCAGACTATTGAAGTACTCCTCGAAGGACTCCTCTCAGCTCGAAGGCCAGCAACCAAGTCTTTTTATGCATGCAGATGACCTACATTTTGGGTTGGTGCCGGGAGAGGAATCTGGATCCTTTATCCTGTCCCATAGCCCCTATTTTGGATTTGTTGCTGCCCATGGCGCAAGTGGGCCTGCAGATTGGCACTGTTAAGGGATACTTCACTGCTAGTTATGTTTTCAAGAGGCCCCCCCCGGAACAGGGCTCATTCTTCACAATCCCCACCATCATGCAGTTCTTGCAGGGTTTGTGTAACCAGTTTCTTCTACGCCAGTTGGTGGTTCCAGCGTGGGGTTTAAATTTGGTTTTGACATTTCTTATGGAAAGTCCGTTTGAGCCCTTTCATTCCCTTTCTATAAGATTGCTAACCCTTAAGTGATTTTCATGAGACGGGTGAGCTCCAGGTATTGTCTGTTAAAGCCCCCCTATTTGGTTTTCTCCAGAGAGAAGGTGACAGAGTGAGGCCCTCTTTTATTTTTTTATTTGTTTTTATTGATTTCGTTGAAAAACTCAACCTTTCAATATAAAATAATACAAAATTATATTATATTGTTTTATGCATTTTTTTTACAAAGTTCCTGTTAGTCTTTAAAAAAAGAGAACCTTCTCAAATATATAACTGCATTTGATAGTACTATATTTTCGAAGGGATTGGTTCCTATGACGTATTCCACATCTATGACAGGTAATCACCACAGCTATTCTGCGTCGATGACGTCGATGCGCTGTCCTCGAGGGCCTCCATCGAGCTGACGTCACCGGATGTTATAAGTAGGACGCACGACGCCCGTAGCCTCAGTTCTGTTTTTTCCGCTAACGTGTTCGCTTCAGAGATCTCGACGCGCCTCGGTTCTTCTGAGTTATTCTATCGGTTCTTACGAACGTGTTTGTTGAGAAGATATCATGTCTTCGTCTTCTTCCACCCCGCGGTCGGGATTCAAGAAGTGTCGGGACTGCGGTTCCAAGATGTCACTTATGGACCCGCACGACGCCTGCGTCTGGTGCCTCGATGAGGACCCCGCCACAGATGACTGTGACGATTGCCAGTTGTTAACATCGAAGGCCTTGCGGGAAGGGAAGAAGAAGCTTTCTGTCGGTCAGGTTTCCAAGCCCCGAAAGTCGAAATCCGCTGGGCTTTCGAACGACGATTCGAGAGGCGACTCTCCGCGTCGTCGTCGTAAGTCCAGGGGGTCTCGTTCCCGGAGTGGTTCCCGCCACTCCTCTGCCTCTTTGAGGCACTCGCGGAAGCGCCATCACCAGTCGCCTTCCCAGTCCTCGTCCGAGGACTCCGCCCGTCGGCCTGTTGCTTGTCCCAACAAGCACTCTTCTCCTGCGGAATGGGATGCATTTCGTACAGAGATGACGATTTTCCAATCGCAGGGTTCTGTTCCGTCCGCTCCTTCGAAAGAAGCCGGCAGGGAACGTGCTAGGGCCGCCGCTCGCACGCCTTCGGGCTTGGGTGGTCGGCACGATCATCGGGAGCCTTCGAGGTCCTGATTGGACAAGGTGGATCGCTCTAGCCATGCCCGCTCCAGGTCCCGGTCCTCGACGCATTCGAGACTGTCGGAGCCTGTGAGGTCTTCGAAGAAGACGTCAGCGCCATGTCGTCGAGGGACTCTCTCAAGGCTCCGCCTCCGAGGAAGCCATCGGCACCGAGGCCGTCGAAGGACACGCTCAGGGCACCGCCCTCGAGGCCTGTGTCGAAGCCATCGGCGCTGCGCTCGACATCAACGCCAATTCTGTCAACGCCTTTTGTGGAGCCTCTACCGGAGGTACCCCGTGTATTGGTGGAAACTCCGAGGAAGGCCCTGAAGAAGTCGATGAGGTCTGTATTTGAGCCTTTTTCAGTGCCCTCTTCTAGGGATTTGTTCGAGCCTCTGGATTATATTTCTGAGGTGGAAGAAGGGTCTGAGGAAGGTTTGGTTCCTGATGAGGTTCCTGACGACCTCTTATCTGGTCATAGCCAGTTGGAAGACCTGCTTCAGTCTTTGCACGATGCCAGTGGTCTGGACACCTCTCCAGAGGTTGATTTCGGTAGGCCTGAGCCTGGCACGCACGCCGAGTCCTCGTACCGGCGGCTCATGTCGAGGGTGACGGAGTACTTGGGGTGATCTGTGCCACCAGTGGATTTTCTGCAGGATGACCTGACAGATATCTTGGACCA
Source organism: Ambystoma mexicanum (assembly GCF_040938575.1). Lineage (NCBI taxonomy): Eukaryota > Metazoa > Chordata > Amphibia > Caudata > Ambystomatidae > Ambystoma > Ambystoma mexicanum. The sequence goes on along the minus strand of NC_090931.1, from coordinate 899,194,404 downwards.
AGGTCCACCAACTGACCCGGTACTGCCATTCTATATGGCCTTGCAAAGAAGGGTGGTAGCGGCTTGGACTGCTCCGGAGTGTCTCCCGGCAGTCGTAAGTCATTGCCGAAAAAGTACCGCCCAGCCAGTGGCGACCCCAGCTACTTGTCCATGCACCCTACTCCGGAGAGTTTGGTGGTGCAGGCAGCTACGGCCCCGGCTAAATAGGCGTTGTATCCTACCATCTCTCCTGATAGGGACGACAAACGTTTTGACGGTTGGGCGAAGAAAGTCTTTTCTTCAGGGGGTATGGCTTTGAAAGCAGCCAACTCTGTGTGTGCCTTAGCACGTTTCACTCACACTCTGTGGAATTAGGTTTCATTGGCGGCTGAACATATTCCCGAAGGGGAGGAACGGGAGGGCTTTCTTTCCCTTGTACAGGATGGCAAGGATGTCATGTGTGAATCCGTTCAGTCAGGTCTGGACGTGGCAGACTGTGTCAGCCGGTCCATTGACGGCGGGCACCGTGATGCTCAACTTTGTGTGGTTCCGGAAGTCGGGGTTTGCTCCTGATGTGCAGGCCCGGCTTCTCAACATGCCTTTTGATGGTGACTATCTTTTTGGCAGCAAGGCTGACGAGAGCCTTGAGAGGTTGCAGGCCTCCAAAGCTGCAGCGAAGTCGTTGAGCGCTGCAGTTCGTCAACCTCTGCCTTTTCGTCCTAGGGGACAGCAATGGAGGGGAGGTTCCTTTCGATACTACTCGACCTTTGGTAGATCAAGGGGAGCTACAAGTCAAATGGACCAAGGTAGGAGTACCAGAGGTGGAAACCAGGTACTCGAGGTGCCAAGGCCGCTCGGGCAGTTGCCTCTTTGCCCTCAGGGATGACCGCAGCCGCTTCAGCTCAGTCATGAAGCCATGTCCCATGGTTCACCGGTTGGGGAAAGGCTGGCGCAGCATCTTGTAGAATGGCGTGCCATTACTTCAGATGTGTGGGTTCTGGAGATCATAGCCCACGGCTAAAGTCTTCCTTTCCGGCAGAAGCCTCACAACAATCCACCAGGGAATCTCTCTTTGAAGAGTCCGGATCCGCTCCTTGCGCAGGAAATCAAATCCCTGCTGCAGAAAGGCGCCATAGAACTGGTGCCTGTAGCGGAGAGGCACAAGGGATGGTATTCCCCATATTTGTTTATCCCGAAAAAAGACTGGGGATTGAGACCCATCATGGACTTGGTAGTTTGAACAAGCTCCTCAAGAAGAACTTTTCAAAAAAAGTTCAAGATGGTTACTCTCTCTCAAGTCCTCCAGGCCCTTCAACTTCAGGACTGCTTGGTGTCTCTCGACCTCAAGGACGCTTACTTTCATGTGCGATTCATCCCAAGCACAAGAAGTACCTGAGGTTTGCGGCTGGCGACTCACACTTTCAGTTTCGGGTCCTGCCGTTCGGATTGACCTCCGCCCCAAGGGTTTTCACCAAGCTCATGGTGGTGGTGGCAGCGTATCTCAGGAAAGGGAGATTCACGTCTACCCCTACCTGGACGATTCATTGATCAGGGCGCACTCTCCCGAGCAAGTGCTGGATCATCTGTCAGTCACCTGCCACTCCCTTCACAGGCTGGGCTTCTAACTCAACTTAAAGAAGTCCCACTTGACGCCAACCCAGCGGCTCCAGTACATTGGAGCTGTGCTCGACACATCCCTCGGGCAGTGTTTCCCTCCCCAGGTGAGGGCTCATCACATTCTGCAGATGGTACGCAAGTTTCAACATGCCCAGAGTCTCCCGGCGTTCGAGTTCTTGAGGTTGCTAAGCCTCATGGCATCCTGCATTCTCCTGGTGCCAGAGGCCAGGCCCCTAAGAGGAACCTTAGGGGACGAGTTCGTAGTGGAGTGGTCCTTCCCACTGCTGTACGCGTTTCCTCCAGTCCCCGTCATTCCGCAAGTGCTGAGGAAGTTACGGAGGTTTGGATCCCGAATGATCCTCATTGCTCCGGCATGGGCCCGGAGAACGTGGTACCCGGACCTTCTCAACATGTCCATCTGCCCTCCACGCCATCTTCCCTACCGAGACGACGATCTCTCACGGGAGGGGAGTCAGGTTCTCCATCCAGAGGTCAAGTCCCTCAACCTTCATGCTTGGCTTCTGAACAGTTGAGGTATAAGGATTGGGACCTCTCTGAAGACGTGATGGTGATGTTGTTTTCGGCCAGAAGGCCTGCAACAAAGTCCCTGTACCGTTGCCGTTGGAGAAAGTTATGCGACTGGTAAAGGGTTAAGAATGTGGATCCTTTTTCATGTGCTATTCCTGTGGTTCCGTCTTTTTTGCTTTTGTTAGCCCACAAGGGCCTGCAAGTGGGTACCATTAAAGGTCACCTGGCGGCGCTGTCCATATTTAAGCGTTTGTCTGAGGAGTGTTCTTATTTTAAGATTCCTTTGGTTTCTCAGTTTCTGAAAGGGCTCACTAATGTGTTCCCACCGTCACCTTTCCAGATGCCCGGTTGGGATTTGAACCTAGTTCTAAAATTCCTAATGGGAGCTCCGTTTGAGTCTTTACATTCTTGTCCTTTGAGACTGTTGACTTTGAAATCTGTATTTTTAGTTGCGGTCACTTCCACTCGCAGAGTGAGTGAGTTGCAGGCACTTTCCGTTATGCCACCCTTCACGGTGTTCCATAAGGACAGGGTTGTCCTTAGGGTTCGTCCTTCTTTTCTGCTGAAAGTTGTGTCGGAATTTAATTTAAGGCAGAAGGTCATTCTTCCGGCGTTCTATCTCTCCTCCGCATCCTGGTAAGGAAGAGGAGAGGCTCCATAGGTTGGATCCTAGGGGAGCTTTAAGTTACTACATCTCTCGCAGGTCCTGGGTCAGAGTGGACGATCAGCTCTTTAAAGGAAGGCGTTTGGAACAAGCTGTTACTAAGCAGACTTTGTCTAGATGGATTATCTTGACAATTTCTGAATGTTACCGCTTGGCGGGTAAGGACCCTTCGGTAGGCTTACAAGCCCATTCTACCAGGGGTGTGGCTGCCTCTACTGCTCTGCATAGCGGTGTTCCCATTCGTAACATTTATGAAGCAGCCACATGGGCCTCTGTCCATACGTTTGTAAAACACTATTCCCTGGATTCTATCCATGGGAAAGATTAGGCCTTTGGCAAGGCGGTCCTTTATTCTGCAATTTAATTGGGCATTCTAAAATTCTAAATTCTCTTCCACCTCCATACGTTGGTACTGCTTTGGGAGTCTGTCATAGATGTGGAATATGTCAGAGGAACCAATCCCTCGAAGAACAAGTTACTTTCTTACCTGGTAACGTTCTTTCGATGGGATGTTCCGATGACGTATTCCACATCGTACCCTCCCAGCCTGCCCCGCTACAGAATTTCTTATGCGATTGCAGCTTACGTTTCCGCAAGGCTTTCTGTGGTCATACTGGCAGAAGATTGGTGCCACACGTTCTGCAAAAAAACTACAACTGAGGCTACGGGCGTCGTGCGTCCTACTTATAACATCCAGTGACGTCGGCTCGACGGAGGCCCTCGAGGACAGCGTATCAACCTCATCGACGTAGGACGCAGACGCCAAAAACTTTCTGAAGCAGCATAGCTGTGGTGATTACCTGTCATAGATGTGGAATATGTCGTCAGAACATCCCATCGAAAGAACGTTACCAGGTAAGAAAGTAACTTGTTCTTATGTTCATAATGAAAAATGAACGTTTACAATACAGACATTCACGTTAGTGCTTACATTTCATAAAATTAAACTGCCTCTTCGTAAGGCCGGTGATCTTGGAAAACTGAGTTACTTTAGCTTGGCAGATCATGCAAGTCCCATAAGCTAGCTTCTTGACTACGCACTCATTTATCTCAAATTCATATCTAGAAACATCTCTTGTAATCCTTAGCCCAATTCAAGGTACATCTGAAAACTCACAACCGCCAATCTCACAGATAATAGTTTGCGATTATACAAGGTATTCCATATACTTTCTGGAGTCACATTTCGATATTCATCAAAATAGTGATAAAATTACAGTTTCCTAGCCTCTTGGAGTGCGTGACAAGCAATCAACAAGCGCTTAATAGTTTCCGGCTGTTCTGGTTTCAAGCTAAATCTGCAGATGTTTATATCTTTAGGAATAATTTTCCGTGTTGCTAGCACATCTTTGGTGGACCATAAATTAAGCCGAAATCTCAGAAATAAATCCTTATGATTTGGAGAGGGGAATCTGATTAAGTATGTTTCAGACATTTGCAATTCTTTTGCTAGGGATTTATGCTCTTGTAAATGCTTAAGTTTTAGACACTCTTCTCTGGTAGTGATCCAGTACTGCTGCCATATTTTAACTTTGGCTCTAGTCGGGTAGGTTTTTAAGAGATCTTCAGATACATACGCCAGAAGCATGAACTCTTGTGTTTTTGCTTTCCACACTCTCATACTTTTGTGTGTTGTCACATTTGTATATTTTGATAATCTATCCAATATAGAGTCAGGTTTACAAGACATACTTAATTTTCTGTATGGGCAACACATTTTCCACATGTTCATACTATATAAGGATAATAATCCTAGCTCATACCTCAAGATACACATGGAGACACTTTTAGAAAGTTTCAAGATTCTTTTTGTAAAAAAAAGCCTTAAATCTGTAACCAAAAGCTTTCACAGGGCCAAGTTTGTGATTCTGCGCCATAGATAACTATGGGGACAACTTTCTGCTTATAAAATGTATGCAACGGTAGTTAAGAGAATTTGCCATACTTGGCATGAATAATGCTCGCTTGAGCAGCAGCCGTCCTTATTTTCCTTTGTATCTCGAGGAGATATGGTTGGTCAGCTACATGGTTATTGGTATTAAGCCCCAAGTATTTATATTCATGTACTATTTCTAAGGGTGCTTTTTTAAGTAGCCATCTGAAGTGATTTGTTTTGATAACCTGGCAGTTGCACTTATCATAACCTTCGATTTTGCAAGATTTATGGTTAACAAATTTCCTTCTATATATTTGTGTAAGGGAGAATTCTCTTACAAGGCTAATTTCCCAAACCTAGTGAGTGCCCCAGCAGCTTTGCTGGATTTTTGGGGTTTGTTTTTTTCTCCTGCTAAGAGTGAGACACTTTTCCTCCCACTCTTAGGCATGATTTGAGGTATGTCTTTGACCTTTTGTGTGCTTATGGGCTATGGGTGTTTTTGCTCCATAGGTTATCATCTGTTTTTGTGCATGTGTTACACAGCACCCTCAGTGCAGTAACACAGGGGTGTCATAGTGACCCCCAAACATAAACTCCATACCCTGGGATTGACTACTGTCTCCCAGGGCATGTAAAGTCACCATTGACTTTACTAGTCCAAAATTGTGAACAGAACCAGTACAAACCATCATATTGTGGAAGTACTAGAAGGGGTTCATTCAATTGCCCCTGGGTCTGTTTCCAAGGGGGGCACTGTCCAGTCCCCCCTTGTCGAGTTTCTGGATGGTGGCAGTGGTTACCACGCAAAATAATCCACCGGAATATTTCCTATGGGATTTTCCCATTGATTTTAAACGCACCGCTTTTTGGTGCAATGTGAAAGATACGACCGGTTTATTTAATATTAAATCCCCGGTTGGGTCTTTTTGCCAGAACTCTTTTCTAAAATGGCGTTCTTGTCTGTCTCTGTAACTCCAACCAAGGTCGGGCCTTTTGTTCCACTTTTTGGCGGGCTTCTCCACAGAAGCCCTCCAACTGGTGCCACTCTGTCTGGGTTCACAGGATGTGTGGGTGGGGGAATTGGCACCCTGGACTGTGTTGCCTTAACAACTCAAGTCGCACTCTGTTCTGTTTGACCCAGTGGTAAGCCGCCCAGCTCACCACTTAGCATGTATGAGTGACAGCTAGGCTGTTGAATGCAGGTTTTTCTGCATAAAAGCAGGGCTTTTGGGACTGGAACTTCAGAAGTCGCCACAGGACCTAAGAAATCCAAAGAGGGGAGAAGCTGAGCCATCTGCAACGATGACACCACCGGTGGAGCCCAGCTGCAACGACCTCACCACTTTCCCGACGACAAGAGAAGACCACCTGCTGAAAGAGTCTTCTTCCTCTGAGCTGGTGGGATCAACCAGTTCGCCATTTCGCCTTCCAGGACATCTGTTGGTCGAATCGCCCGTGCCAAGCACCCCGGCGGCCGGATAGCCAAGCTTCACCACTGTGACCGCGAATAAAAGGAACGCACCTTTTAACCAACGAAATCCACGGCTGGTGTCTTCCCTGGGCAGTGCAACGACTCCAAGTTTCCTCCTCGTTGAGATCCTCTCTTCCCCTGGTCGAAACCACAAACTGCACCTTCTGCCAGGAACAACTGCCACCGCTGGACCTTCCTCAACTTTAAAGGTACAGTCTTCCACCTGGCCTCCCTTTCTACGGTTTGCTAAAGGTGACCCTTAAATCCTTTGCTTTCCTACTGGGTTGGCCCCAGACCTTGTAACTTTACCTTCTGAATCAACCCCACCTCTTTTGAACATTTCTCAACTGTGTGATCTTGGGCACATTTCACCTCGCTCCATTTAAAGTGGGCCCGGCCTATGAACTTTGGCTCTACAGTAGACTCTGCCTTCTTTAACTTGTTTTGGTCTTTTAAAAGTGTTGGGAACTGTTTATTTTTATGACCTGCCTTTTTCTCTCCCTTTTACTTAATTATTGGAGTGCCATCTAAGTTACGAGCTCACCTCTGTTTTGACAAAAAGTGGTGTTTTGACTTAGAATTGTCTAATAATTCTTAAGGGAGGTGTGTATACTTTTCTGATTGTATTTTGAACTTGCTTTGATTAATAGTGCTAGTGTATTTTCTTAAGTGTGTGTTCAATAAATAATTATATACTTTTGATACAAAGCTCTGGTCAGTGTTTGCTTGCTCTACTGTGTTTTTAGCCCTATTGTGTATCCTCTGTATACTGCCTAACTCTTCTTGAGAGAAGTCTGACTGCTTAGCCACAGCTACCAGTTAAATCTGGGTGGTGCAGACTGCTACCAATTGGGTTTACTGCTTACTCCTGTAGTCTTAATCTTCTTGCAGTGGTCCACAAGGGAACTGCACAGGATTCTGCCTAACAATTTGCCAAGTTGTAATAAAAGCATTTGTAACCGCCTGGGAGTTTTCGCCAACAACACTAAGTCGTCGGCATAAAACAACCATGGGATCGCATGCAAACCCAATCTTGGGAAGTCAGAAGTGATGGCCGTAAAAAAACTGCTTCCTGTCAGAAATAAAACCTGTTTGAAAGGGATCTTGCAAGTTCATCTTTAATACCCACTGATTAAACTCGTCAAAAATCAAACGAGCGAAGAGCTTGCCTGGAACATCCAGAACCGCAACCGGTCTATAATTCTCTGGGCGCTGACGGTCCCCCTTCTTATATATCGGTACTAAGACCGATTTACGCCACAATGGAGGCATTTGGCGTGTATAAATTACTTGTGAGAAAATGACAAATAGAATTTTGCCCCATGCTTCAGGATGTAACTTAAGCATTGCGTTTGACAGTCCGTCAGGGCCTGGTGCTCTAGACGTGCTAAGTTTAGATATATTAAAGGCTACACTTCAGACTCTCATTCCCCATGGATTGTTATTTTAAAAATGTCTGTGGTTAGAGGAGCTACCAAACGCATATCTTGTGACAAGCCTTGTGAGCAAGTTATCTTCAGCTCTGGTAGCGGCCACTGGCTGTTGGAATTAGCAGTATCTCTATTTGTCAAGTTTTGCAATTTACCATCTATACGCGTTAGTTGTTGGGATAATATGAAGCCTAGATTGAATAGGTCTTCACGCGCCTGCCAGATTATATTCCTGATGACTCCTGAACTCATCCACAATTTAACAGCTGAGGCATCGTTTTCTTTTATGAATTCAACTTGTGCAATGTCACTGGAGCATAGATCTTGAAGTAACGGTGTATCCCCCATTATATTTAGTACACTAGTCCTATTTAAATCGTACAAATTAAAGGCACCACCGCTTCATTGCAAAATGAGATTATGAGTTTTATAATCACAATTGCCATGTTTCACCTTGCTACCATTCGCTGTGGTTGGAGGCAAGGAATTCGGACTGGGTCTTGGTATTCCGTCATTTACCCTCTGTATTTGAGCATTTCTTGGGCCAATCGGCCTTCTATTTAGATCTCTAAAGGGTTCCAAGTCTTTAGGAGCATGACTCCTTTCCGACCGGGACATAAAAAGGGCAATTGACTTCCCTATTTCTTCGCGTGTTAAATTTGACATTTTTTTTTTGTGCCGGACTAGTGAAAGCCATAGAGGCATCTTTTACAGTATCATCCTGATTTACTAAGGGTTGTAGAGGAGTTTCATTATTTAGGATTTTTCGGACTTCATTAAACAAGTTGTCCAGCGGTTTGTATGCAAGCGCAGATGCGGATCTAGTTGGCACCAAGGTATTTAGATGACTAAGTTGTGTAGCTTTTTTATTCCGTGCCAGATTTGCATACTTTTTCGAGACCACCAGGCTAGCTACTTGTAGACTCTTCTTTGGTAGCGTAAGGGAGTGAATAAAAAAGTGAGAATTTGCCTTAGCTGGCGCTGCTCTTGCTTTTTTTAGATCTGTACCCAGAACTCGCTGTCAAGATTTTTTTTCTTGTTTAGAGAATATAGTAAAGGCCGGTTTTCTGCTCGATTTTTGAGGAGGCACTATGCTAACTGCACGACTTGACTTTGTTCATGCACTTCTTCATTTGCATTATCTCGTTTTTGGCTAAGCGTGTGTTCTTTCATGTTATCAGCCCTTAATGTTGCCCCCTTTGTTACATGTAGTTAGCAAGATTTGGACATGTTCACCATGCCTGTATTGTCATCCGTTCGTTTGAGCATTTCTTCCATCATCCTCACATCAGTTATACTTGATGCAAGTTCCGGAACATCCTGCGGATCCATTGACGTACTAACATCAATATTATCCTTTGTTTTTACATTAGTCTGAATGAGTTGCATCATCATGTTATTTTGTTCATTTAGTTTTACATCAAGTTTCTCGTATAGTTTTGCTAAGGAAAATAAAGCAGTGTTCATTGCCTGGAGAGTAATCTCTGCAAAATGTAGGGAGCTTGCCACTAACAGATTCGAAGAAGGCTGGCACTGTTCCTTTCTCTTTCGTGAGGTTGGTTGCGTAAATGAAACAGACTGGGCAGACGACTCATGTGCCGAGTTCGAAAACATCACAGGGGATTGTGAAAGTTGACTCCGATCCAAACAGGGCGGTGAAGTTATGAGTATTGTTTGATTAACATTTCACTGCACAATAAACGCATGTTCACTATCAGCCATCATTTCTCCCCGTGACTGTGGGCTGGACAAAACACAGATAGGTGACTTTAGTATTGATTGTGATGTAATTGAAGTGTTATGAATTTGCACTATAGTATTAGTATGCTCTACTACGATCGGTAAAGGAATTTGAGTGCCACCTGGTTCCGTTTCCAGCAAGAAACCCGCCGCCAGTAGGGAGTCAGGTGGTGTACAAAGATTAATCGCTAGAGCCGTGATAAGCACATTACCAGCATCACCTTCTTCCCGCGGGAAATTTACTAGTGACAGTCTTTGAATTGTTAACACAACTATTGAGCTTGGGGTTGCTATACTGGAACAGTATTTTCGAATGTCATTTGTGAGGGACATCGCTCTTGCTCGAGTAGTTGAGCCTGCCTTTCGAGTCAGATTCAAAGTATGCGTAGTACGCTTGGATGTATTTTTCATGTCAGGCTGGCCATCTCCTAGCTCAATCTTCACACTGAATCTGATGGTTGTCTCCATGACCATCTGTCTGGCTTCAGAGCTGCCAGAAGCACGGAAACTGCTCTCCTGAACATCCGTGAAGACCTGCTCTCCAACCTGGATTCCAACACCCGCTGCATCCTTATCTTACTTGATCTCTCTTCTGCCTTTGACACGGTCAACCATGCCATCCTGCTCAACCGTCTCCCTGATAACCTGGGTATCACCGGTCAGGCCCTGGTGTGGCTGACCTACCTCCTCTCTGATCAACCCTCCCAGGTTCAACTCTCTATTTCCATCTCTACCTGTGGTGTTCCCCAGGGGTCTAACCTCTCTCCCTGGCTGTACAAACCAATACCTGGCACTTCTTGCCCACCGCATTGCCACACTCTGCCCCAACTTCCAGTGCTATGTGGATGACACTCAGCTCATTTTCAGGCTACCTTCAGCCACCTCTTCTCCCTCTCCCATCTCTGGCTGTCTGTCCGCCATCCAGGAGTGGTGTGCTGCCAATTATCTCTGCCTTAATGCAAGTAAGACTGAGATTCTCCTCATCGGCTTACCCGCTCCCGGCCTCTCTTGGCCCTCTTCCTGCTCCCACCTGTGAGGCTTAAAACCTTGGGGTCATCTTCAACTCCACACTCTCCTTCTCTCCTCACATCTCTGACGTTTCTAAGAAGTCACACTACCAGCTGCACCTCCTCAGAGGTATTCTTCCTTTCCTCTCCTTCCCCCAGAAGCTCACTGTCTCCAGAGCTATGGTTCTTTCTAGGCTGGACTATTGCAACAGCCTCTTTCTAAATCTGCCTGCTACTACTCTCCGCCCTCTGCAACTCATCTGGAACAGGACTGCGAGACTTGTCCTTGGCCTCAAGCCCAGGAATCGTATCCCTCCAGGACTGAAATCTCTGCACTGGCTCCCACTGGCTGCGAGGATAAAGTTCAAAACCCTCTGCATTGTCCACAAGGCTTTCTGGGGCCTGGGGCCTCAATACCTTCAACTCTCTCTTCCTAAATATCTTCCTTATCGAACTCTTCGCTCATCCGCCTCCAACTACCTCAGGGTCAGTCACTTCAAACAACGAGTTGGTGGTAGATCTCTTTCTTCTGCTGGGGCCTCCCTCTGTAACTGCCTCCCTGAAACATGAGGAGAATCATCTCTGGTTCATTAAGCACCTCAAAACCTTTCTCTTTGCTTCTGCTTTCTCTGCTCCTCTCCCCTGCTGAATTTCCTGGCTGAAACTGTAACTGCACTGGTTACCTGGTCACCCTCTGATCTCGGGCCCAGGTCCCCCCCCCCTCCCCCCCCCCAGTCGCACACCTGCACTGCCTCCTGGCAACCCCCGCACTTGGGGACGGTTTTCTGTATCCCTGCAGTCCCACTGCCTGCACTTGACACCTGTGGACACCTGATGTCTGCACTTACCCTTGCACTTGCCACCAACTGGCCGTACTTTTACCTATTGTTATTTATTCTATTATCCCATTTACTGCACTGTCCCCTCCCCCACCCCCACGCAGTTTTCCCCTTCCCATGCACTTGCACGACCTGAATGACACCTGGCCTAGTAGGATCGTTGTCTCTGTCTTCCCTCTCTTCCCCCTCACTTGCCTCGTCGCACCTTGAAACGGTATGTATCGGCGCGTTATAAATGCCATATCATATCAATTATTAACTTAGTCAGCTCTTTAGTTGGTGGCATTGCCGACATCAATGTGTACAGCGCTGACATGCACTCCACAAGGTTGTTCTATTAAAACACGACCACACACACAAGCATACAATACAATATTTACCCTCTCCATCCCCTCCAGCACACCAGCAAACTGCAAAGCAGCACTTAGGAAGCACTTTGTGAATTTGAGCGCGCGTATGCACCCGCATCCGCGCTTTTGGGTTCTTGTGGGAAAAGGAGCGAGGCCAGAAGATTCACCAACTGCAAATTAAAAAGAAATGAATACTATCAGAGGGCAAGTATAGTAAATATGTCCAAAGCAGTATTCTATATTATTCAGTGTTTATGGATGATGGAAGTCCATGTAAATCCTGGTAAATGGTCGTGCCGGCAAAGGTATTCTTGACAGCGTAGCAGTCGGGAGACAGCACGACCCAGCCAAACACAGCGAAACACTTAGGAAGCACTTCCAAAGGGGTCCTCGGACTTTCATCTGTCTCAAAAGATCCAGGTTCTTGTGTTTTCTTTCCTTTTCCTCATCCTGCCTCATCCTTCTAAGGTAGGGGACCGATTCCATTGGCTGGACCCGGTCTGGGCCCTCAGCTACTACGTATCTCAGACGATGGAGGCAAGGAAAGATGACTAGCTTTTCGTTTGTTATGCTGGTGTGCGTGCTGGCAGGGCTATGACCAAACAAGATGGATCATTCTCTGCATCTCAGAATGCTATGATCTGGCTCTAAAGGATGTACCTGAGGGTCTCGGTCCTTTCTACCAGACAAGTGGCTACCGCCTGCCACCTCGGGAGTACCTGTCCTAGACATCTGCCAGGTAGCAACATTGGAGTTTCTGCTAAGTGCCAAGCATTACTGCTTGGATTAAGGCCTGGTCACCACTTTGGTAGGGTGGTCGTCCAGAGTTTTCTGGTATAAGTGGTGTTCTTGCTGTCCTCCCTCCTCCAGATTTTCATACTGCTTTGGGAGTCTATGATAGATGAGGAATCATTGGGAGCAAGGAATCCATTAGAAGGACAAAATACTTACCTCTCAGTTATTTCCTTTCTGATGGATGTTCCTTCCATGGATTCCTCGTCAACCTCCCTCCCTGCCTGCCCCTCTTTGCGGAAAGCTAGTACACCATCCGTTCTGCGGTCCCTCAGTGTCAGAGTGCTAGGAAAAAAAGGGTGGAACTGAGGTCATGAGGCCCTGTGCCTCAATATGTACTGGACTGAAGTCATGTCTGGCATGGGGCGCATAAGGCATCAGACGGAGCTGATGCAAAAGGCACTGCGCTCCTAGGCAGCGGAAACGTTTCAGAGAACAGATGTGCTGTAGATAGGATTATTATAGATGAGGAATCCGTGGGAGGAACATCCATCAAACAGAACATTACTGAGTTAAGTCATTTGTTCTCCTCTAGTATTTGGCCTCAGCGGAGGATGTTTCACTCCAGTTGCAACTATCAGGGAATTCTCAGATATATCCTAAGGACAGGTCACTTGTTTGACCTTCTGCGGGATTGTTCCTTTTCAAATTGAGGTTTCAACCCTGGTTATCTGAGCCTCCAAATACTTAACTGCTTTTTTCAGAAAGAGATCTAATGTTCCCATTGTTGGTATCCCTTTCTTTTTCATTTAACCCAGTGGGGAATTGACAGCTTTCCTTTTCTACGTAGTGAGGTATAATGGGGGAAGGGGAGGCGCCTTGACAGCTCAGGGGAAACCCTTAGTCCGACAACCCCCACCCCATGCCATACATTAGGTTGAGTCAGGTCAGATGGGCTGTGTTGCTGTCAATGAGTATAAATCTAATAGGGAAGGATGGCAATCTTGTCAGGGGTCTCAATCTGGTCTCACCCAGGTCCATATGTGTTGATTCCCAGCTCTGTCTACTATGAGAATGTCATGCCTTAACAGTTCCTAAATGAACTTGCTTAAGTCCTATATTGTCCAATAATAATCTGAGATAAAACAAAGTACATACAGTTCTTTCTTTAAATAAATGCTGCTTTGTAATCACTTTTGATTACTTGCAGTTGGTACAGTGCTCAATGTTTGACCACCCCAGTATTACAAGACTTTCCAAAAGCTTACTGCAGTCAAGAGAAACAGGCTCAGATTATTGAATTCACAACCCACTAATCGGTTTTCAGTTGTTCTAGTGTTAAACATTGCCCTATTCCATACCGGGCATTCCAAAAGAACTGGAAGAACAATGCTGACCATGGGAGGCCGAAGCAGGCAGTGCCAGACAGCAGTAAATAGCCTGCCCGCTGAATGCTCCTTCTCCCCTGAAGTACCGAAACACCGGTGAAGTAGCCTCATAGCCACTCTGCCTCTAGGCACTACCCAGCAGCAGGAAACAGCCCACCTGCTGCCCGCTCGGCTCTAAGTTATTTGTCTCTGCATGGAATATGGTGCAGACATAGGATCATCCACTGTACTGTGTACACAAGCCATGGGATCACAGAACACATTGTAGCTATTGGAATCGACCATTGTACAGAAGCATTGTAGGGCTCTAGGAAACTAACCCTGCAGAGTTCTCTCTCAAAACCACGAGTCAGTCACTGGATAGAATATATGAGAGCATTGGGATCGATCACTGTACAGAGAAGACCACAGATATTGCACAATTTACTCCATAGCACTAATCACCCGTTCCACGGGCTGGTCCCTAATGCCGTTGGCACCTGTTCCAGCCCGTGGAACGGGTGATTATTGATGTTAGCACCCCGGGTTGCCAATCTGGTAACCCAGGTTGCTGATAACTGTCTTCTGGATGAAAGAACGGGACGCCTTGCGGCATCCCGTTCATTCATTCAAATGGTTGTTTCAAAATGGCCACCACAGAGCTGGAAGATGGGGGCTCCAAACGAAGCCCCTCTTATATTTTCATGGCAGCCAGAAGGAAGACTGAGCGACAGCTGAAGCCATCAGATATGTGGGGGTCGGAAAGGCGGGGAAATTAAGGGGAAGGGAGAGTGGGGGAAGATGGGGTAGGGGAAGCAGCCGTCGGGTTGCTTGGAAAGTAGGCTGGGATCGTGGGATTCAGCCTGCTATCTGAGTGAACTGATTAGTTGCTCCCCCACCCCCGTATTAGGACAGTTTTTCTGAAGTCCAACTAAGGGCTTAGCAAAACCATTGAACTGAGACAGTACAAGACTCCACTATTAGTATAAGGCTGTACCACCTGAGTATATGGTAGCGTAGAGAGAACAGCCAGGCTTATTTTAGAAGGGAGAGAGGGCTGTGGGATAAGTACAAAGACATTGTAGTCTACATATGGTCCAAAGAAACACTGACTCACTAGGTATTGTAAAAATAAAGGGTTTATTTAAATTCAATTAGACCAAAGTAAATCTTGGGTAACTTAAGTACTATCACAGATCATATAAACACATTATAAAAACACAACACTATGCTTTAAAGTACACAGACCAAAGCATATACCTTGTTCAGAACACAAACAGTATTTCTTGGTAAGTCAGATCTTATACACATTTAGTATAGGGCACACCCATTCATGGGTAGTAAAAGAATAAGTTGCATTTGGATTACTTTCAGTAATACAAGGGTAGTAGACCCTGTTTGTTATGCAGTGACACCCAGCACAGTAATCACATAATCAACCAACCCTGTTGCCAGGATACCTTTCTGAATAGTGGAGCACAAATGTAAGCAACAGTATATACCTCAAGCTACATATGATAACACACAGTTATACTAGGTGAGTAAGACCTTTTGGTGTAATATACAATTACAGTTGCTTTTCAGCCCAGTGGAACACAGTCTAAGATGAGCAAGACCTCTTTACACTAATTTAGGATGCACCAGCAGACCAAGATCAGCTACACCTACAGAACACTTTTCAAGAATGGCACACAGCTATTCTAGGCAGGTAAAACCTACTGTAATATACTATTACAGTTGCTTTTCAGATCAGTGGACTGAGTTGAGCAATAACTCTTTAACTTATTTTAGGATGGCACACAGTTCACTCAAGGTAAGTAAAACCTATATACTTTTAAAAGAAGCTATCAGCAACTTAAAGCTATGTTTAAACCTAAGACTGTTTTAGCATCTGTATAAAACAGACCAGGGAAAGCAAAACCCAATGATACACTTTATTAATGACTCAATGTTATTCTGGGTAGGTAAAACCTAAGGCAGACATATTCTAAACAGGCTATACAGCAAGGGAGGGGAAGCAAGACCCAGTTGGGAAACGTATACACCTATTCTCTGAAAGAAATAGTGAAGTCAACAGCATTACTTTTGGGAAAGAGGCATAACCTGTTCACAGGTGAGTAAATTAACCTTATATATACTCTACAGAATGGCACAACACACATTCAAGGTAAGTAAGAACCTTTGTAACTGTTCACTCTGAGTCGCAGTTACCAACTAACTTTCACAAGTAAGTACTTTTAAACACTTGTTATACTTTTGAAGACCGAATCCTTTACTTATCGAGTCCTTCCCTAGTTTATTGCATGAGTTCACTCAGAGGTAGGAGAGGGACCTTAGTGGTCTAGATGCCAGCTTAAGGCAGGGTGAGATAGGGTTCCTGTGGAATACTGGTCATACAAGTAAGTAGTTATCTTTAAAGTTAATTAGGATCCAGGGACTTCAAAGAAGACGCCCTAGGAGGATTCCAACCGTGGGCTTTGGTGAACTGGATGAGAGGACTAAAGTTTTAAAGAAATCACATAGGTTTAAGGTAAGTAAATACCCCAGCCAACACAGTACCTCAGCACAGAAAAGTTGCAGCAGGAAGACTTCAGTATCTGCAGCCAAAAACCTGGTTGATGGATTCTTTTGTCGTCAAGATGGAAGACAGGACTTTGGAAGGGAATGGGCATCAGAGATCAACAGTAAGGCTCAAGGCAACAGTCAAGGGCCAGTCTGGCTGTCATATCGAGACAGCCAGTCCCCACTGGGAGTTGTTCCCTTTCAGGCGAGGTGGAAGACAAAGGGTTGCAGAGTGTTGGACTCCTTTCTCGATTCCTGTCTTTCCAGACACCCTGGAGCGTGGCCGGGAATCCACAGGATTCCTGCCGAAGACAAAACAACCACTGAGGTTGTTCCCACCTAGAATGGCAGGGGAAGTCCTCAGAAACAGCAAGCACATAAGAAATGGCAAAAAAAGGAGCCCACCATTTTAGAACAATTGTGGCTCTTCTATGCATTACTGAGGCTGAATTACCACCCTGCGAGTAATAAATACTAAAAGTCATGAAGGTAAAACCACTGAAAATCCCTTTTTACTACTTGGGAACTGTAGTTCACCCAAGTACATGAAAGATAAATTAACAGGGGAGCCCATAGCGGCAACCCAGCCTAAGCCCAAAAGTTGTAGGAAACTATAACTTCTACCATACACTATGGAGAGACATAACACGGTCACCCATAAAAAGGGTAAAAGACTAGGTGAGAGGGGGGAGAAAAGATTCCCCTTCACCTAAGCGCAAGGTAAATAGTTACCTAATCAAAGCAAAGTGTTCTGGGGTTGACACAGGTCAGGAAGATTTATCATTGATATGAAAATCTTACTTAACACCCGCGTCCTGGGTGCTAATATAAAATCCACTGTAACAATGGGATCAATCGTCTAATGAAAGCACATCGAGGGGATCATTCACGGGGCAAAATGCCATAGCTATTGGATGCATTATGTGGTGGAACCAAGAAATAGTTTACACAGAAGGAATGCTTCCTAGACTTGGGGTTGGGATAAATGCCTTTTGGGGACTAGGACGTATCTGCAAAAAAAGATTTCCTTCTTTCAGAGCACTCTAAACAAATGGCGTCTGAATTCTTGATCTGTATAGATATTAGTCTCTCTCAGGTCCCCTAATCTAGTGCCCAGGCTGTGTGATATAGTTCCCAGCATGCCCCTTGATCCGAATCTGCAAAAAGGGGTTGGAATATCCCTTTTGGGATTGGGGTTTTTCTACAACAGAATAGGGATTCCCTCTATGGGATTGAACTAACTCAACAGTGTTGCAAAGTGACAAAGTAATAAAGTGACCAGATTTCGTCCTAGCTCTCCAGAATTTTTAGAATCAACTCAGTCTGTGAGATCTTGTACCCAGCTGGTTCTTTGCCACAGGTCCTATTCACAAGGGTGTAGCACCCTATTAATTATTCTCCAATCCATTAAGATAGTGCCCGATCCACTTCTTAGTTGTCCAATGGTTTAGTGCTCCATATTGCTTTTCGGGATATGGAGCCCTTGTAACCCAAGGGATTGGATTCCAGTTAGGAGTGATTGTTTGCAGATTTCCCATCTGTTTCAGTGGACCCATAGCAGATCTGTTGAGACCCATACCTAATTATTAGGAGTCGGGGCCTTTATAATGCCCTCACTCCTTTGATTAACTGTTTTTGTTTTGGAGGCACTGGCTAGTCCTTATGTCTACCAGTGCAGAAGGACCCTGTTCTCCATTTAGTTCAATGGTGTAGCACTGCTGAAGAGAGTAGTGCAGAAAAGCCAAGATCCCCCCTTTCCTTTGACTGTATGGGCCTTCTTCCCATATTTAACAAATCCCACGCTGGCCGGTGGCAACAGTACCATTACATTATACATTTTGGTGTGCACTCCTAAGCACCTTTTTATTATTTGTAACACATGACAACCATTGCCCAAGCCGTCTATTGCAATGTGAAGCTGTACACTTTTGATGGGAGACCTTCCATGGGGTCTCATTTTCCTAAAATGGTGGGCCCAACTAGTTCGGAGTGTTGCATAACTGTGGTCATTCTCCTGGAGCTCTGAAGAGTTGTGGGTCTCTAGCTGGCTTCCATCAACCGAACAGGGCACTTCTCCAGCATGGGATCTTTAATGGATTCACATGCTGATGAATATTCCCCGTCGTTGGGCTGGAAATCCTCTGTAATATTAAAGAAGTTTAGCTTTAAAGCTTAAAAAACTGCTTGTCATTTTGACAGGATCGGCAGATCTACTGAAAACCCTCACTCTGCGAAGAGCTCGAGGTCTCATGAGGATACTTCCCTGGGGAAGAAACCAAAAAGGGGACATAGGCATAAGTGTCACACTTCAACTGCCTTTCTGTCGACGACTGCGACAGCTGCCAGTACTCGATCGTTTGTATCGTCAACGGCTTTGTCCATGATACCAACCACGACAGGATTATTGTCTTCCGGCAAACAGCATCCATCGACATCACCGTAGACGGTGTCTAGTCAAATGGTCGACAGACAAATGGTCGACACAATTTGGTCGACAGGACAAATGATCACATTTTTTTTAGTTATATATATATTTTTAGGTTTTAAAAAAAAAAGGCGGTTTCGGGGGGGCACTCCCCCAAAAAAAAAAAATGTGAAAAAACCACAAAAAAAATTCGATCATTTGACCTGTCGACCTTTTGGTGTCGACCATTTGTCCTGTCAACCATTTAGATTCAACCATTTGACCTACAACCACCGTAGACAAGTCACCCGTCCACTAGCCACAAGCAGAAATCGTCTACACCATCTTCTTCATTGATTTGATGACACCCCCGTCAACGAGTCGTAGGTCTGAATCTACCATGGGGGCACCATCTACGATTCAATCGTCAATCACCTCGTCCACGGTTATGACCATCGTGTCCAGGGTTGCGTTGCCTCCCAGGCCAGCACACACGAGGACAACACAAACTCCTGTCATTGTTTCTTTTGCTAAAAGCGCTAATGTGGAGAGGGACGTGCTGCACTCTTTTTTGAAAACATTTTTGCCACGAGCATCACAGGCAAAACCAATGTTTTCTCTAGTGCCTTTGGCCACTGCAACATCACCTGTCCAAATGCTACAGGAGGGGTAGCATGTCGGAAAAGGAGCCTCTAGAGACTTTATTTTTGGATCAGGAGTAGATAAAGAGAAACCTGACCCTATTCTGCCAGCACCACGTCAGTCTCCCTGCACCTCATCAACCAGCGCATCCCCTACTTCCACCATCTGCACCCGCTGCTGTTCCTACAGTTCCTGTGGGAACACCATCGGCACCAAAGTATTTGTCGTTGGACATCTTGTCCACTTTTAAAACCTTGGTGAGGAAAAATGTGACAACGCATACCTCCTCCTGCCCCTTATGGTTCCCATAGTACCTGCGCATGGGGATATAATCCCCCAACCTCTGCCTCCTTGGCCTCGTTTGCTAGGCCCAGTGACTGCTCTCACGGCTACCGGTCCGGACACGTTCCAGGATACGCATTCTGCTGCTGATGATTATGATGACCTAGTGGCGGCGAATGGAGAACCTCCTGAAGTACCCTCTACAAATTCTCCACCAGACAAAATGGGTTTCTTCCACCTATTGTTGAGACGAGCAGTGAACCTATTCAACCTCGTCCTGGAGAAAGAGAAAAAAGGTTTCTTGTTCCAGAGGTATGAAGTCTCCAGAAAAATCAGTGGTGGCTATCCCTATGCTAGATGACATCTGGGACGATGGTTTATTGGTCATTAGAAACCCTTTTTTGGTGACACCAAAGATGGATTGCTTGGAAAAGACATAGAAAGTTCCAGACACCACGCCCAAGTGTCTTCGCACTCCCTCATCTCCAGACTCTGTGGTCTCAGCTTCATTAGGGAATAGATCCTCTAATCCGTCCGCACCAACCATCATTCCCCCTGATAAGGAGGGAAGACGGCTGGATGCTTTCGGAAAAGTGGATAATTGCCACGGCTGCTACTAAGATCAAGGATGTGAATTCCTTGGCCATTCTGTCTCGGTATGACTGGGAGCTGTGGTATAAGATGTGTCCCATCTTGGATTTCCTACCTGACGACCAGAGGGATGAGGCTTTAGCCTTGCTTCTGGAGAGTGAAACAGCATCTGATCACACAATCACTGTGGCTTTGGATATTGTGTACACCAGGTTCTGCCAGAGGGAAAATTGGGCCGTTCTGAGGCGCATGGGGTGGTTGAAGGCCACCAATTTCTTACCTGACGTGCAGTCTAAGGTCATCGACATGCCCTTTTGATGGCATCTACCTCTTTGGTAAAAAGGTCAACGAGACCCTTCAAGTGATCAAGATGGACACTGCTTGCTCCCTTGGCACCCTGCAACAGCGGAGGCAGCCCTTTCGTTCTGGGAAGTGAATTTTTCAAGAACCACCAGCGAATATAGGCCATCCTATCGCCAACCGTCTCACACCACCTAGCAAGCGGCATACAGAGGGAGATCCCAGGCGTACAAAGGTACAAAGAGATGGCACAGAGCCTCCTCTCATGCTCAATCACCCAAGCAAGTGAGACCAGCGTCAGGTTCCAGGTCCCCACTTCATCACCCCAGTGGGAGGTCAGTTATCGCAGTTTGTGGAACAGTGGCTTAACATCTCCACCGATATGTGGCTGCTCAACATTGTTCAACAGTGTCACATCTTCGGATTTCTGGGCAAATGCCCTTCCATTCCTCCAATAAAGTAAAAGGAACAACATCTGTCCCTCCTCTTACAGGAAGTTCGGTCCCTGCTCAAGAAAGGGGTTATAGAAGCCATACCTTCGCACCTCCGGGGCTCTGGAGTGTACTCCAGATACTTCCTGGTGACCAAGATGTCCAGTGGGTGGAGACCCATTCTCAACCTCAGGTAGCTCAACGAATTCCTCAAATCGCAAACGTTCTATATGGTCACGCTACAACATGTTCTCAGCCAGTTGCAACAGGGAGACTTTCCTCTCTGCACTTGGAGGATGCCTACTTTTCCATTCACTGCAAGCACAGACATTCCCTTCGTTTCGTGGTGCAAGGCAAGCATTACCAGTTCAAAGCTCTACCCTTTGGCCTAAAATGGGCTCCACGAATCTTCACAAAATTCCTAGCTCATGTGGCTGCCCATCGCTGCTGTGCAGGCATTTAAGTCTACCCCTACCTAGATGACTGGATAATATGCACTCCCTAGCAGATGCTAGTCCTGCAGCACATGAAAGAGCACATCTGATGACGGACTTCTCTGGGATTCTCCATCAGCTTTCCAAAGCCATGCAGAACGCTCTGTTCCTGGGCTCAAGGCTGGACACACTGCAATGTCTGGTGACTCCCTCTGAGGAGAGAGTCCAGGCCATACGCCACACGGTCCAACAGCTGTCCTCTCTCCAGCTAATAATGGTTCGCCCCATCAAGTCGCTACTGGGGATGATGTCTTCCTGCATTCCTCTGGTACCTCACTGCAGGTTGCATATGAGACTTCTTCAGGAGTTACTAGATGCCAGGTGGAAGCAGGTGTCGGGCTCCTGGAATGACAAAATCAAGCTCAGCCCTTCAGTCCGTCAAATTCTACAGTGGTGGAGTCATCGACAACACCTCACACTGGGTGTTCCATTTCACACACCGGTGCATCGAGCCACAGTGACAACCGATGCCTCCCTGGAAGGTTGGGGGGCACACACGGGAAACTTGTATGTCGGAGGTCTCTGGCAGTCAGAGAACAAGTTACTTCACTTCAGTGTGTTGGAGCTCTAAGCAGTTTTCTGGGCGCTAAAGTGGTTCAGACCCCAGCTACAGGGCAAGGTGGTTTGCATCTTCACGGACAACACGACCACCATGTTCTACATCGGGAAGTAGGGAGGAACCTGCTCTCTTTCTTTCTAAGGAATCGCAAATGCTGTGGAACTGGGCAATCTTGCACAATATGTTCCTCATTCCATTTCATCTTGCCCCAGGCCACAACACCATTGTGGATTCTCTCAGCAGGGAACTGCGATCCTGCCATGAATGGAAACTCTGTCAAGACCAGGTTCTTAGTCTTTTCTTGACATGGGGCCAGCTGCTGATAGACCTTTTCTCCACAACGGCCAACTCAAAGTGCACCCAGTTTGCCAGCAGGTACCCACAAATGAGGAGTCTAAGGGACGGCTTCTCCATTGCATAGGAGGGCATGTTCGCCTAAGCATTCCCTCTGATCCTGTTTCTACTACAAGTAATCGAGGCACTCAAACGGAGCCGGTGCAGGATGATCCTCATTCCTCCGACGTGGCCACTCAAAATGTGGTACTCCGACCACCTTCATCTGCCAGTCGCGCCTTGCATCAGCCTGCCTCCTCTTCCATATCTGCCTTCCAGAGGAGGAGGCTCCGTGCTGCACCACGACCCAGCGTCCCTCAAATTGACAGCTTGGCTCCTGCAGCCGTAGAGTTTGTACATTTCACGCTGCCTTTGGAATGCCGTGCCATCCTGGCAAAGGCTAGGGCTCCATCTACTCTATTATGCTGCAGACACAAGTGGAAGCGTTTTACTATGTGGTGTCATTCGCAACCGCTCAACCCTCTAAGAATCAAGCCTTCTCAGGATCTGCCATATCTGCTAGCCTTAGCAAAGGCAGGCTTGGCACACACATCCATTCTTCTGTTACACTCAAACGACGGGTATCAGGTAATAATATCACCATATATATGGTCGCCGTAAAAAATATCGCCGGGAAAATGTTATGGTGATATTATTTAGGTGACCATATATATGGGGACAGGGGCAAAACATTTTTTTAAAAAATAAATCAATAAATAAAATTTGGGGGTTGCAGGGTGTCCCCCGCATGTTCCATGCAATAATGTCGCCACAAAAAAGGGCCATTTTTCGGCGATATTTTTGCATGGCGATATTTTTGTGGCGACATTATTACATGGAACCAAACGACAGGCAAGCCTTCTCTTTCGTCTCATCGATTGGTTAAAGAATTCCTCAAGGGCCTGTTTTTGAGCTTTCCCTCTAGTAAAGGCGCCTGCGTCTGCTTGGGAACTGAATGTGGTCCTCTTCAGATTGATTGGCCTGCCCTTTGAGCCTCTTCACCAGGCTCCTCTGAAGATCCTATCCTGGAAGACTGACTTTCTAGTGACTATTACTTCTGACAGACATGTCAGAGAGTTACAAGTTCTCTCCTGCAAGCCATTGTATTTGACGTTCCATCCATCCAGGGTGGTGCTGCGCCCTCATCCCTCATTTATGCCTAAGGTACCATCAAGTTTTCATCTCCACAAACCTCTCCCATGTTTGGCTCTCGCACCTCTCAGGCAGAGAGCTTTGTGTTCACTGGACGTTGCCTGTGCGTTTGAAGTTTTTATCGAACGCACTAAGGAGTTTCGCAAGACTTTGCAACTCTTTCTGACATTTGGACCTGTTGATAAAGGGAAAGTCCTGTTGAAGGCTTCCATTTCCAGGTGGCTATCTGGCTGCATTTTCCATTGCCATCGGCTCGCAAACAGACCACTGCAAGGTAGACCTAAAGCACATTCTACCAGGGGCATGGCCTATACTATGGCGTTCCTGTCTGGTGTTCCCTTGCTCGACATTTGCAAGGCTGCGGTCTACCCACACCTTCAGGAGATTCTACTGCAACCTATTTGTTTGAGGTGAGTGTTCCACAGGTGAGTTTCCATTGCTTCTGTAGAGCTGTACCATCTCCCATTGGTTGTGCATATGTACTGCTGTGTATTCGTATTCATGAGCATGAGCACCCATGCTGGGGAAGGAACAAGTTACCTGTATAGCCTGTTCTCAGAATGGGTATCTTTCATGGATTCACATGCAACCCTCCCTCCAACCCCTCTATGGCTCTTGTTGGTTCCTACTGCCAAATTACGTGCGCTTCACAATCTGAACATGGCCTCCAGGGGTGGAGCTAATATGACCCAAAGTGACAGCAATGGGCTATATAAGTGACAAGCAGTTTTTTAAGCTTTAAAGCTAAACTGCTTTAATGTTATCGGATTCCCAGCCTGACAACTGGGAATATTAGATCATGAGCATGTGAATCTATGAAAGATAACCATTCTGGAGAACAGGAGTTGCAGGTAAGTTACTTGTTCCTTCCTTATTAACCCATGTCATGCAACCTGGTGAAGTCTGCAGTGCATTATTCCTGTGGTCCTTGGCCATTGCTGGTCTGTTACTGTTTCTCTCTAGCAAGAAGACAAGTACTGCTGGTCTCTGAGGCCCAGGGTCACTGTCCCTGCAGATTCTACTGGTTCGCCTCAGCTTCTCATCGTATCTGTGGCATACATCATGAAGTAGGAAGCAGTGGCCCTTCACCTTCTGCTAAGACATGCCTGGTGCCCTTTGGAATTGTTAGGTTGCTGACGGAGACTGAAACCCCTGAATCAAGGTGTCATACTTGTCAGAAATAAACTCTTCCGCCAGCAGCCCTTGGACAAATACCTACAGTGACATCAGTTGCTCCCAATTTTCGCAATTGTTAATACTTATCTTGAAGGAAATGTACTGCAAATTAGTATTAAATCATGGAAATTTGACATTTGTATGTATATTAACGTATTTATTTTTTATGGGATCTCTTATATATCTTTATTTTTTCTTTTATTCAGCGTGAAACGTATGTAATTAATGCCTGCATCCGTTTGATACAAACTGAATTACACATTTAAAAAAAAAATGAATTTGCTTCCCTTGTTTTCAGAGAGGCATGATGCTTTGTATGTGGTTGGCTCGCTGGATGAAACGCTGGAGCTGAGGGGCATGAGGTATCACCCTATAGACATTGAGACGTCAGTGATTCGTTCACACAAGAGCATTGCTGAATGGTGAGTACTTTGCAGCTTACCAAGCCTGTTACCCAGGACAAACTTCAAATTTACTTATTTTTCCATGCTTCACAATAACTTTCTTCACACATTTTCAAGAGCTTCAAAGCAGTTCCACAAACTACATTGGTGCCTGCCTCCTGGACCTCAAAGCTGCATTCTTGGTTTCTGGCAATATTTCAAATCTGTTTCACTCGTCCTTGTAAGAGTTTTCACTATCTCCTGGAACAAAGAATCTCTATCATCTTTAAAGGATTCACTTAAAAACAATATTGTGTGGCTCTGTTTTTTCATAAACAATTAAAATGAAACCATAAAAGTCTGGTCAAAGTACACCAAAAGGCACAAATCAAACACCCTTTAAACATTATAGAATCATAATGATTTATAGAGGTGCAAAGCTATACACAATAGACCTAGATCTGTATTGTGGAATGCATACAAAAACTAATGGTATTTTCACACTTGACAGCTGTGGGGGGAATATGATGCAAGATGTGTTAACTCCAAGGTCCATTCTTCCACAGTCAACCTACTACGACCAAGCAGTCATACTGTTCAAGCTGGTGCACTACAGCAAATGAGAAATCGCTATATACCCTGAGAGACTCTTTAACCATTCTCACAGTATTCGAGCATGGAGTGGACAAAGGTTGATTGATTGGTTGATTTGTTATTTATTATGCGCCTATACACAAGTGTTTCAAGGCGCAACAAGACAAGGTTTTGGGAACAAAGGGAGCATAAGACAGCGATCTTACTAGGCCTCGTGTCATTGAGATCATTCAAGTGCGCAACAAGAAGTTCAGGGGGGAGGGCACAGGGAGAAGAGCATCCGGAGCAGTAGGGCCTTGAGTAAGTGCAAGGAAGGCTAGGACTACAGGGGAAATCCCATCCCGGTAGTGCAAGGTTAGCCAGGCGGCAGTGCTAATGGGCCAGGTGGCAACTCAGGGGGACTGGTCAGGGAGGAGGGGGTGGGGGTGCTGGTGTCCTGTAAGACTTGGAGGACACCGAGCAGCCAGTCAGCAGAAGGAGCAGGTGCAAGAGAAGGTTAGCAGTGGAGAGAGAAAGAGAGCGAGAAAGAAGAGAAAGGGCAGGTCTTGAGGAGCTTCCGGAACATAAGGTGATCTGGCTCAAGGCGGAGAGAAGCATGGATGCCATTCCAGAGGGGAGGCATCTGCAGAGGAGAGATATCTACCCCCCATTTTCTGCTTGGAGAAGCGACTCACCCACAGAGAGTTAGAAGTAGACGAGCGAAAGCCTTGAGGAGGAAGGTACTTAGGAAGAGAGAGTTGAAGGTAGTGAGGGCCACAGCCCCAGAAAGCCTTGTGGATGATGTAGAGGGTTTTAAACTTGATCCTTGCAGCCACCGGGAGCCAGTGGACGGATTTCAGTGCCAGAGGCATGCAGTCCCTGGGCTTGAGGCCAAGGTTAAGTTTTGCGGTCCTGTTCTGGATGAGTTGAACAGGGCAAATTGAGAAAGAGGCTTTTGCAGTAGTCCAACCTAGAGAGAACCAGGGCTCTGGAGACAGTGAGCTTCTGGGGGAAGGTGAGAAAGGGGGAAATGCCCCTGAGGAGGAACAGCTGGAAATGGGCCCTCTTGGCAAGGTCCGTGATGTGTGGAGAGGAGGAGAGAGTGGAGTCGAAGATGAGCCCACGTTTTTTGCCTCACAAGAGGGTAACAGCAGAGGGCCCAGGGAGGGCGGCCAGAGTGAGAGGGGAAACACAGGAGCAGGGGTCCCAATGAGAAGGACATCAGTCTTACTGGCATTCAGGCAGACCTAGTTAGAGGCGCACCAAGCCTGAATATGGTAAGGTTGGTCCAGGAGGAAGAGGGCAGCCACTGATTTGTGATGCCAGGGGTCCCACGGAGACGAGTAATCAGGATGTTGTGGCTAACCGTGTCAAATGCAGAAGAGAGGTTGAGGAGAATGAGGACAGACGGAGAGCTAGTCATGATTAGAGAGTAGATCTTCACGGGTGTTCAGCAGTGCAGTTTCTGTGCCTCTGAAGCTAGACTTGATGGTCATGGAGAAAACCAACAGATTCAGTGTGGAGGGTTAGCAGGGAGATTGCCAACGTCTCCAGGAGTTTGATCAGGAAAGGAGTGATAGAGATCAGATGATAGTTGGCCGCAATGGAGGGGTTGGCAGAAGGCTTTTTTAGAAGGGGGTGCACATGGGAGTGCTTGAGAAGAGAGGGGAAAGATCCAGTGGTTAAGGAGTGATTACTGAAATCGGCAAAGGCTGGCACGAGAGAACCAATGTTGTCCTTAATGGTTCTGGAGGGGGGGGTCACCTGTTTTCATAGAGCAGACTTTTCTGGAAACATCTTCAGGTGTTACATGAGAGAGGGAGGAGAGAAGGAGAGGAGGGGCAGCGAAGGAGGGCCTGCGAGAGTTAGAGGGAAGGAGGGAAGGAGGGAGTGAGAAGAGGAGAGTGCAGACAGGATTTCCTGGGTTTTAGTGGTGTAATGAGAAGCCAGAGCCATGTAGAGGGTCTGGGTTGGTGTAAAAGAGACAGATATTGCAGTAGGATTGGCCAGCTCCTTGCAGATTTGGAAAAAATTGGTTGTGTTGTTAAGAGGCCACAGAGATGCAGGCTTGAATATGAATCCTCTTCTTAGAAAGATGGGGCGTCTGTATTGCCTTTGGAGCAGGCAGCAGGCCAGTTTGTCAGAGGGTGCACCCGAAGCTTCCCACTTCCTTTCAGCTACTCTGCACATGTGTTTCAGAGCAGCCAGATCAGAGTCATACCAAGAATTGCACTTGGTGGCAGGCTTCAGGCAGATCCTCATAACAGGGGCAAGGAGTAGGTGGGGGAGAGAAAGTGAAGGCAAAGGCGGCCACTCACCCTCGCTTCATAGTTCGAATGACCGTGAAGGAAGGTGGCAGTGCTGAGTGGCCTTTGTCAAGGGAACAGGAAGCATCAAGTGACAAGAAAGAAGAAAGTAGTCAGTCCAGGATAGAGGAGTAGTGAAAGGATTAGAGAGGGGGATGTCTGAAGAGATGAGAACATCGACAGTGTGGCCAGCAGAGTGATTCAGCAGAGTGAGTCTGGCCAGAGGGTGAGATGGAGAGAGCAAGAGAGTCGCATATGTTGCAAAAAAGCCCAGAGTCGTCTGTGGAGTCCAGGTGGATGTTGAGATTCCCAAGGGGGAGAACTGGGAGGTAGAGGAAAGGAGAGAGGAAGTGAGGTCAGCCCATTCATAGAGGACGAGGGTAACCTGGCCAGGAGGCCTTTAGCTGGTGGTCAAGATCAGAGAGAGGCCAGGAGAGAGAGAGCCTGCACACCAGGCATTCAAAGGAGGAGTAGGTCTGAGTGGGGATGATGTAAGCAGGGATCCACTCAGAAAAAATCAGAGCCACTCCGCCTCTTGACCTATTTAACCTGGGCTCGGAGAGGATCGTGTAGCCCTCGGGGCGGAGTGTCAAACCTGTGACAGAGCTGGCCTTGAACCATGTCTCAATAAGGGCATATATATCGGAAGGATCACGGTGAGCCCAAATATAGTGTGACCCACTCTTTTATTTGATTTACCATATTTTCAAGCTCTAACTTGGACCCATATTTCCAACTTCTTAGTTGCACACTACATGTATCTCATAACTGCTCATATCATCTAGTTTTGTTACAGACCCCCCTCCCCCCAGGTCAAGTCAGCTCTTTCTTACAAGAGCTTGATAGTTATCTTGGAGCAGAAACCCTACATTATTCAAACATAATTATACTGAGCGACTTTTATATTTAGTGCAATATACCAGATCATTTGGAATATTCACAGCTCAAGGATATTATGTTTTCTCATGATCTTTGCATATTAACTGAAATGGTATCCAATGTAGGTGTCCATTGTCTAGACATAGTAATGTTTAGAGGGAAGACAGTGTACCACCACGAGAATATATCAGTTACATGGTCTAATCATTTTGTGGTAAAGTTTGCCATCCCGGTGGGACTAAATCAACATGAAAAAAACTATAGATTGCGGCATTCAGCTGACACGCAGTGAAAAGAAAATGACACCATTGCTAGCACTGATTTACTTAAAGGTCTAACTGCCTCTTCGGCTGACTCAACAGAATTATATGTGAATCTTATGCCCTGTCTTCAAAACAATTGTGATATTTTTGCTCCCATCACTAGCACTAATAATCCTAGCAGCATGAATAATCAGTGGTATAACGAATCACTGAGGATGAAGAAACAGGAGTACCGTCGCAAGGAAAAGCTGTGAGTAAAGACTAGATCCCCTACAGATATTCTAGTCGCAAAAGAAGCACAAAAAATGTATAAGGAAGGTATTGTCCTTGCCAAAGCTGCATGCCTCCAAAAACAGATAGATCTTGCTCAAAATAGACCAAAAGCTATATTCGCAACTGTAAAAAAAAAAATGCACTTGTCCACCATGTATTCTGCACCTTACCCCTTCCTTATCCTTGGCAAATGAATTCAACACGTTTTTTACAGATAAAATTGATCAGATCAGGAAAAACATTTACTTAGCCCTCCCATCAGGACTAGGTTTTGAACATAATACTAATACTAAGACGAAGGCTAAGGAAGACCAGACATGTCCTAAGTTAGTGCTTAAGGCTGTGGACCTGGAGACTATCTCTAACCTCATGTCTGAGCTAAAACCCACTAACCATGATTATGATCCGATCACTGCTTATCTGGTCAAAAGACATGTGGCAGCTCTATTTGCGCCTGTGTTATCTTTTGTAGATGCCTCTCTAACTCATGGGTTCTTTCCAATGGAATTAAAAAAGTCCTATCTTACACCCATACTAATGAAAAATACACTGGACCACAAGGTATTCACGAATTACTGCCCCATTTCAGGTCTATCCTGGCTATATAAAATGCAGGAAAAAATGGTCAGTGTAACTACAAGATTTCCAGGAAGATTGGGGTATTTTGAATTTACACCAATCCGGTTTCAGACCAGGTCATGGGACCGAGACGGCACTTCTGTCAGTCTGGGAGGTGTTCGAGGAGCCAGAGTGGTATTAGATGGCATAGAAGCCAGAGCAGTAGAAGAATTGGGGTGGCAGAGGAGCCAGAGAAGTGGTAGAAGAAATAGCAGGAGAAGGAAGGAAGGAAGGAAGGAAGTTTATGAGGTGAGGGAGGCGCCTATCAAATAGTAAGAAATTGGGCTGAGGGCCCTAGACCATGACAGTGCTGTTTAGATGTTTGTTGTTTGTTTATTTATTTGGTATAGCGCAGAACCAAACCCGAAAGGGTAGCTGGGCGCAAACAGTACAAGTAAGCTTAAGGACTTAGTTACAGGAGAAATGCAGTTGATACAGTTCACATTAGAAGCGGGGGGTGGGTATACAAGAAAATGCAGACTACAGTTCAGAGAGTACAGGGCAGTACAGGAAAAAATACGGTTGATACAGTTCATATTAGAACACAAGGTAGGTAAGCAAGAAAAATGCAAGACTGCGGTTCAGTCAGATGGACATTAATGATGACTCTGGAGGATTGGAAGGGGACCAATACGACCTCCTACCGGGTGCCACCATTAATGGGAGAAGAGAAGGAAGGCGAGAGAAGTGCGACCATATAAAGGGTCCATAGGTCGGGCAGAGGAATGACAAAGAGGATGCCGGGAGAGAACCTGTCTGGAGGAAGCACTGACTTAGGTGTCAGTGATGAGAAGGCCTGGATTGGAGACCACAGACTACTAATGCAAATTATTTCAATTATTTCCCCTTTTTAAATACTATCATTATAAAAATAATTATAAGCATTCTTTTATAACGCACTTAATCCTGGGGGTGGTTTCTAAGTGCGAGCCCGCGATTCAAACCTGTGTTACTATGCGTTGTCTTGCTTCCAAGACAAACGCATTGCCCTGAGCTACCTTCCCAGCCATGGCCATTTTCTTTGTGGTCCTTCTTTGTGTGGTATTAAGATGAGCAAAGGCTTTTTGGCTGTTGTGCCTCTGTGAGCTCTGAACAGAACTTAAAATGTCATCTTGGCATGAGTGGAATCTTGCTTAGGCTCAGTGAGGGTCTCTCGGACACCCGAATCTACATCACTTTATGGGTGTCTGTAACAGTGGAGTTTAGTTGGCTAATCTTGATTGGACGGTCGCCAAAACTTTGAAAGTTTCACAGATGTTGCAGGACCAGCCTAACCCCCAACCCTTGGCCCGTGTATAACTAGGGAGAGCCAGTGCCTATAACTAGGGCGAGCCTGTGCCATTTTAAGAATGTTATGCCTATTGGACTATGCTTGAAAGAAGAGTAGTCCCTGGAGAGACTGTGTTGCGTTAATCCAGTTAGTCAAATCTCTCTTAATTGGTAGTGGCATTGTACAATAAGGCACATATACACAGTAAATCCTCCACACATAATATACTGTGCATATATACACACATTGATCTAGAATTGCATTATATTTAAAACACTTTAAAAAAAGCACTTGGAGAAATTACCAGCAAAAACAGTGTTTAAGAAAAACACAGTAATGGGTTAACATTAACTCCAGCTCACTGGGGTTATAATTGTTCAAATTGGGTGTGAGGTGTGTATTTGTCAGTACACCACTGGCTAGGATAATTGTATTGTGGAAATAGTTATGGCCGGACCGGGAGTGTCATGCAAGAGATGATAATATACACAATAATTTGCTGGAATGTGCAGGGTTTAAACAATCCCGCTAAAATAAGGAGAGTTGTTGTGTTTTGCGAGCGCCATCAGGCAAAGGTGCTCATACTTCAGGAATCGAATTTGGTTCTGCCGCTAACAACGCACTTGCGAGATCCTGAGGGAATACCAGAGGGCATATGTCTTACTCGAGGTTCTCTAAAGGGGTCTCTATTCTTATTCACTGATCTCTGGGATTCTGGGTGTTGATGCAAGAGGGTGACCGAGAGGGGCGTTATTTCATTATCTCGGGGGTGTTTTGTTAACGTTTATGGCCCCAATGTAGATGATCCGGATTTCTACGGGTCCATCATAAATAAGTGTAATTTATACTTGCATACTCAGTTGATCCTGGCCAGGGATCTGAATACTGTTCTGGACCCAGGGTTGGACATATCTGGGAGCCCAGTGACACCACAATCATTCGCCGCTAGTAGGATAAAGCTTGGTAGGACTGAGTTGGGGCTGCACGACGTCTGGCAAACTTTCCATCATGATACGTTAGATTTCACCTTTACTCATCTGTGCACGATATGAGGTCACAAATAGAGTACGTTTTGGCTTCTTCAGTGGTGCACCAGATGGTGGTTACTTATTTTCTCCCGATCATTCACCAGTGGTGTGGAGGCTGACCTTGCAGGATGAAAGTTTGAGATGGCCCTTTTTGCTTTTTAAAACAGTCATGGTACGACGTGGTGTTCAAGAGAGCAGTTTTAGATATGATCAACACATCTTTTACAATTCACGTCGGGTCGGTCACCTCCATGGGTACTGATTGGGAAACGTTTAAAGTTTATCTTTGGGAGCGGTGCTTGGCCCTGGAAATTGGGGTGCTTACAATGATTCGGTGCAGGTTGGATTTGCTTGAGAGGGAATTCAAGGACTTGCAAGGTGACGCATCTCGGTTAGAGGATGAGATCAGGTCCTCTGTTCGGGCTGCGTTGGACCAGTTTAAGGCTGAAGCCGATAGGTAAGGTCAGTATCTGGAATTCCCCCTGTCGGGCTCAACGATATGGGCAAGAGGGTAACAATTTGGCTAACATATTGAAGGGTGAATGTACCTCAGTGGATATAGCTGTAATTAAAGTTAATGAAGGGCAGTTGGTCGCCGACTCAGAGAATCCTTGCGGTTTTCTGCCAGTTTTTATGTATCAATGTATAGAGATGGGGCAGGGGGAGAGGGATCATGCACAGCTCCGAGCTTTTGTCACTGAAAGCCTGCTACCGGCGCTTGATGAAGAGGCAAAGATGAATCTTGAGGTACCGATTACGCTTGGGGAGATCATGGCCACCATTAATACCTTTGCTTCCTCTAAAGCACCTACCTCTGATGGGATCACGGCAGAGTTCTACAAGGAGTTTGGTTAGAATGTAGCTCTGTATTTGCTTCAGATGTGGCAGGAGGTATTGCAGATGGGCAAGCTCCCTTCAACTATGACAGAGGGTAGAATATCCCTGCTTTTAAAACCTGATAAGGATGCATCCGAGTCTGCTTCATACAGGCCGATCACTTTGATTAATTTGTATACCAAGTCTTTTCCAAAATTCTTGCGGACAGACTTCTGCCTTATTTGTCGTCACTGGTTCATATGGACCAGTCTGGTTTTATCCCATGGAGCCCCACTGCGTTGAATCTGCAGAGATTCCTTGCTATCATGGCTCACAGTGATCTGCAGGTGCAGGCCACGGGGGCCCTATTGGATATGGAAAAGGCATTTGATTCAGTCGCCAGGGATTATTTGTTTGTAATCTTATAATCGAAGGGACCTCCACAATACTTCTTATGATGTGTGTGTCTGCTGTACACAGACATTACTGCAAGGATTGGGTTGATGGGCTGTTGTTGGCTGCGTTTAGTTTTGGGCAAGGAACGAGGCAGGGGTGCCGCTGTCGCCGCTTCTGTACGTCCTAGCGATGGAACCATTGGCGGTTCACTTAAGGCTGAGGCATTGACACAGGAGCTTAGCGATGGCCGGTACTTGGGAGCTAATTTTGCTAAATGCCAGTGACAATCTTTGTTAAAGATCCGGCGATTAGTTTGGAGATTGAAAGCTTTGGCAGGGTGTTCGGGCTGAGAATTAATTGGAGTAAATCAGTGCTGTTCCCGTTAACGTACGGCACACCTATACCTAATGGTCTAGCAGACTACAGATGGCAACAGGCAACGGTACGACATTTGGGGGTGATTGTTAGCTTGGACTACACGTCCTTGTTGAAGAATAATCATCTGGCAGGTTTGGACACACTGGGGGAAGAAGATTGAGTTGGGTCACTCTTCTGCTGACACTGCTGGATCGTATTGCTGTGATGAAGAGGGTTATTTTACCCAAATTACTGTTTTTGTTCTTGAATATCCCAGTGTGGCCTGGGGCCTCTTTTTTCAAGACGATTAGATCATTGCTGATAAAATTAGCTTGATACCCAAAACAGCCTAGAATTAAGTGGGAAACGTTGTGCAGAACAGATGAACATAGGGGACTGAATGCTTCTGACCTTGAATTGTATTTATCTGCTCAAATATCTTCTGCCTCGTACTAGATGCTGGGTGCTCCGGTATAGCCTCATGTTTGTCTGGAGATGAGTGATGCTTATGTATATTCCCTGCAAGGGGCTTTAGTCAGCATGAGTGTGGACGAAAAATTCTTGTTTGACCCGGTGGCATGTACCATTGGCACGTGGAGGCCATTGATGCAGAGGATACAGGTCAGGCTCCCATACATGCCTGAGCTGAGGGTCTGGGATATCCAGGGCATAGTCTCTGTTTGTGATGTCGCTATTAAGTCCTCCTGGTCTGGAAAAAGCGTGAATTACATGTATGATTTATACCCGGAGGGTCAGTTTGTATCTTGGGAATTAGTCCAAGGGAATAGGGCAGTTATTTTAGACTCGCATTTCAATATTTTCGCATATGGGAGGCGTTTTGGAAGTGGACACTGACCTTCCCGTCGGAGCCTGATCTGACCCCTCTTTTGAAATATTTAGTGAATTTGGCGGGAGCACGAGGTATAGTGTCCAGTGTGTATTAGCACGTACAGGTTGCGCGCGCCACAGTAAGTTTGATGAGTCTGTGGATGGCAGGTGCCTCAGGTGCAGGATGCAGGTTTTCTGCATATATGTGGCTCTGTTCCGGGCTGCCTGCATTCTGGAACTAGGCATTAGATAAAATAGGACTTATGTTACATGTCGAGATCCTCAGGGACATAATGTGTTGTGTGTTTGGGTGGTCCCCAAAATTTGGCAAGAGCGCTCTGAGGCGTCTTTAGATTGGCTTGGTCTTAACAGTGCATTTTGATGCCTTGGCTAGTTGTCAGCCTCCGGCTGTGGGCAAGTGGATGTCAGACCTAACCTGGTGTAATGACACTGAAACTGAATTTTGTAGAACTGCCCCTGCCTGCTCAAAACGTGTTGACATATGGGAGCCCCTTAGGGAATTCTTGAGTCGCAAACAGTCGCAGGAGGATGGTGCAGAGTGTAATTGTTGAGGAAATCCTGCCATTACATCGCTAACGTTGCACTCCTCTTATTTGTCTGTCCTTGTATCTTGCTGTTTGGGTATGCTCTTTTTGATCTTGGAACTGTGGAGTGGTGCATAATTGTCACCTAATGATGTGAACTGAATTAAATAAGTTGTTTTAAAAAAAAACTCCACCTCACTGCATAAAACACATTATAAAGAGCACTAAGCTAAGACCGTTATGTTATTTTATAGCGCCTTTTATACCATTGGCATGATCTCAACGAGCTGTGGGCTGAACGCCCTTAGGAACCGTAGTCCAGGTCAGTGGAGGAGTAGGGTTGTATATAGTGTTTGGATGCACTCTGTGCAGCCAGTGCGATGTTTGTAGCTGCATTCTAATGATGGGCGTGGGGCAGTGACTGTGTGAGGTCAGTAGAATGTGTGCAGCCTGGCCGTTCCCCTCGGGTCTGCATTCTGGCAGTGGTGGTGCTTGTGTATGTTATGTGTGCAGCTAGGCCGATTGTTTTTTGTTTTCCTCATGGGGTATAGCTTCATTCTAAAGACTGTTGAGGTGTACGTGTAGGTGAGTAGGTATGTGTGCAGCAAGGCCGAATTGATCACGCGGTATACCTGCATTCTATTGTATGTTTGTGTAGAGGAGAGAGTATGCATATCGGTATGTGCGAGTGTCAGTACAGATTGTTTGGAGACCCCTTTTCTTGTTTTTCTTGCAGTGTTTGCTGAGTAGACCGTGTCTATTCTAGAGGAGCATTGGTTCTCCCAGAGGATTCTGTCAGATTCATTGCCTGCTTCAGAGCGCCATAACAAGCGGAGTACTAGGCCTATATGGTTGCTATAAGGGAGGAAGGAAAAATGGTTGGATATTTTCAGGAAACAAGCCATGAGGGCAAACAAACAGAAAATTGAAGGAGAATCCCAGTGCGGGGCTTCAACAGTAGAAACTGTGTAATCTCAAGCAGTCACAGTAACACAGTTATATCGTACGGGAAAGAGTGAAATGCAGTGGTATAATATACAAACCTGTATATACAACCACCCATACTAACTAAAGTTATGCTTTTTGTTTCAGAAACTACAGGGCCCGAAGAGAGACCAGGGGAAAACATCTATGTCCTTTGTAGTACCCCAAAAAAAATCACTTTTCAGTAGTTGTCAAAGTTTCTCCTATGGCAGTCAACAGGACAACCCCAATAGGCCAGCCACAGTTATCGGGAAACGTTAGATATGTTTTTGTTTTACCCTGCAGTTGGAGCCAGCCAGGAGGGGGAGCCCAAGCAACCCCTCCAAAAAAGTTCCAGCCCAGGATACAGGTACTAGCAAGCCAAGGAGAGCTGGTTGTAGTGCAATCCTATAACCCACTCCTTCAAATGATAAACTATGGTGGGACCCATGATCGTCTGGTGTATGGTCGAGTTTTCCTGTTAGATGCGGTCTATTTATGGTGATCGTGATGTCTTGTTGAAGTGACTTGAACCCATGGGCTAGCTAGAACTTGACAGAGGATACCATGGTGAAGAAACTCCCAAGACCGGCTAGGCTCGAGGCTAAGGACATGATCACAGCACAAGGAGGGGCACTGCAGCACCCAGGAAAGGTCACAGCGTGCCCAAGGGAGTAGGAAGGTACAGCCAGCTAGCAAGGAAATGGTCCCACGAAGAAGACGACTGCTGGAGGGGCGCACAAAAATCCCACAACGAAGCTGAGAAGCAGCAGTTAGCCGTCATTTGCAAATCCTGGCCAAAGCAGCCAGGAAAGCACTTGGTCAGAAGGGTGTTACCAGTAGTACAACAACCTGTAAGGGGGACTGCAAAAATCAAAGTAGGCGTCCAGAAAGGGATTCCACCAGCAAGGCAAGCAGGATAGCTGCAAATGACAAAAGTACAAAGGAGACAGCAAGTGTGACTATGGGAGGCTCCTCAGAAGCAGCCCATCCCTGCAGCATACTTTAGGTGAGTTCAGGGACAGCAAAGGTCTTCTAAACTGAGAATGACCCAAATAATGCATATCATTTTACAGTCTCTAGCCTCTATAGTCCACCACATGGAGCACTCACATTTTAAATTCTGTCCAAAATGCAACAAGTGCTCTGTAATAAGCATCTACCCGAAGATCTTAAAAGGGACACTTGTGCCTCGTGTTAAATGTGAAAACCCAACACCCTCAAGACACGCAGAATTCCTTGCAGAGCACTATATGCTATGGATGCTGAGAAAAGGATTTACCTGGAGAAAGCGAAGAGCTATAAGAGGTTGAATCATCAGTGAAGGAAGGGTTGCACTCGGACCCTGAAGACAGTCACTTCCATCCCCAGAACAAGGAGCCTCAAAGGGTCGCCATCTCTGCAGAGAACACCAGAAGGTGGACTCAGGAGCCACACAATAGTGGCCATAGGGGTGGGATAAAAACCATGTCTTTGGCAAAGAAGCTAAGAAAGGATACAGGGGCACAAACTATTGTGACTACTTTAAAGAAAACTTTTTCTGCAGCCGAAATATGCAGGGGGAGTTAATTATGCCATGAGCATTTTACTCCCACCAAACATTCCAATGTCAGTATGGTGTCAAGCAGCAGATCAAACCTCTAAACATAGTGCCAAAAAACAGAACGCTGAAAAACTAGCAACAAACAAAAGAGCAAGCATGGAATCGAAAACCTGATGCCAAAAAATGAATCCTTACATAGCATTCAGATCCAGAAGGACATGAGAACAGAGCGAATGGTCCAAAAACACAGTTAGACTTTGTATGACACCAATTTCATTTTTTAAGACACCAGTGATGGAGCCAATTAAAGTATCTCAAAGAAATCGCAAAATAAATAGCACAGCAACGTAAGGCTTACCAGATACACTGCATGCTAAGGGGGCACTAGGCTGTTGGAAGACATTGAAGAGGAAAAGAAAGAACAAGAGTGTTTTGATGAGACACGTGAAGGGGTAAAACATACATTCACGACAGGAGCAAGTAGTCATGCAAACATTAGCAAATATTTATATGCTAATGAAAGAAAATGAGAGAAGAAAAGAAAGCTCCCTCCCCCCACATCAGCTGAGACACCCATGGTCGAGCAGTTAACAGATGGGAAGCTGGATGAGGTATTACTCCATCAAAGCACACATATCCCTAAGAATTGGGATATTGAAATAGTTGACCGACAAGATTTGCCACTGCCTTCCCCAGAGGGGACTCATCTTGTACCTTCAGATTCTCCCACTGAATACCATTGTTCGAAAGGGACTCTGCTCAAAATAGCAGCCGCGGTCTTTGGCATTAATGTACAGCCAAAACCGGGAGAAAACAGATTTTATAGAAGTCTGGAGGAGCCAAAATCTGCGACTCAGTATGTCCCCCTCGTGGAAACAGTGAAAAGACAGCTTAAACTGTCTTTGAAGGCACCAGCTACCGTAAACCCCGTTAACACCTGCATCGAGAAGTACAAACCTTCTACAGCTGATCCATTACTAGTAGTTAGTAAGGAAGTCCATGGTAGTTACCACAGCATGTAAAAGCTGTGGCGCTCCAACGTCAATTGGGGACAAAAAGGTAAAGCAGAAGACTCTTTAAAAAGGAAAATAAATGTCACCCACTGCAGCGTACAACATGCATCTTGCTAATGCATCTGTCATTGTCAGCAGGTATGATAAATCTCGGTGGGATGCCATGCAGGTGTTCAAATAACAGTAACCTTGCAGGCCGTTTTTAAAAAAATCTATTAGTTGGTATATTGTATTTCTCTTGCCCCACTCAACTGTGGAGAAGCGTTCTTTGGCTTCCCTACTATAACTACACTAGGTTGGTGGAGGACACTTGAAAGGTATTGTGCATGCTTGCTTAGATCATGATGGCGACCTTGAACATGAGCCTCAACAGACTCCATCTGACATGAAACTGATCTTGTACTCATCGAATGCGTAAAATTGGTATGTTCATCTCACTGTGTGCCCTTTTTCCTTCACACCAGTGTTCAGCGATCCCAAATTATTTCCTGGATGAAGGGGATTACGTAGTTCCAAGATGGGTAGTGGGGGGGATTCTGTTAAAAACTACATGGTTACTTCACTGAGGGTGAGGTTTAGTCCTCCTTTCATTTAAAGCAGATTTCAATCTGTTGTAAGCTCTACCACCATACTGTAAGTTGGTAAAAAAAAAAACAGTGGGAAGCAGAACCCAAACTGTTTAAAATAAATGTGCTAGGGCACTGACTCCTTAGGGTCTGGCCTCACTACTTTATTGAATAAAAGGAGCATACAATTCTGAAATGCATTTGAAAGGCATTATTAAGCAAGGTGTTTTAAAGTTTCAATTGACACAAATAAGCCTTTAATATTGGGTAGAAAGGATAAAAGTAGGGATAGCTACGTGCCCAGGTAGGTGACGCGAGATAGGCGTCAATTTGGCAGCAGAGATCTATAACACATGAGGATGCAGTCACTCCTGGAATATAAAATCCTCTACACTCGAAAGGCTGCATCTCTACTACAATGCCATACCAGATGAATGTTGGAGTTGGTGCTGCCAAGAGCGCTCTTTCCTGCATGTTTGCTTTGATAAGCTGTTTATAATTAGATTTCGTAGGCTTTATGTCCGAGATGTCTTTATTCATGGACAAGCATGGCAGTCCTGGCTGCTAAATATAAATGGTCACTTTTGCAACTTAAAATAAGTTTTCTTGCTGCTGAAGCTGGCTGTCTGTCCCGTCTCTGAAGGAGGAATCACACTTTTCCAAATACCTTCCTGAGACAGTGAAGCCTTCAAGGTCCCTCTGTGAACTCAGTACATCTTGAAGCAGCTCTTTGAAATGCTGGGTAGTAAATTGCCTTTCGACTGGATTGTGTCCTCCAACGTATTCCACATCTTTGGCATGTAATGTCCACAGTTGTGTACTTCTGAAAGTTTTTCGGCAGAGGGCGTTCTGCGTCGCTGGCGTCGGGTCGATGTCCTTCGAAGGCTTCCGTCGAAGGCGACTTCACCGGATGTTTCACCGGATGTTATAAATAGGACGCATGGCGCTGTAGCCTCAGTTCCGTTTTTTCTGCAAACGTGTTTGCTTCAGAGATTCAGCGCACCTCGTGTATTCCTCGTGAATATGTCTTCTTATTCGACCCCTCCGACTCCGGGGTCTGGCTTCAAGACTTGCCGGGAGTGCAAGTCTAAGATGTCGATTACCGACCCGCATCGCATTTGTTTGTGGTGCCTAGGCGAGAGTCATGACACCGACGACTGTTCCAAATGCCAGTCGCTGACTGCTAAGGCCTTGCGGGAGTGTAAGGGGAAGCTTCAGGTAGGTAGGGGTTCTAAACCCAGTAAGTGCCGTAAATCTTCTAAGGGACTGTCCACCGACGATTCGAGGGGTGACTCTCTGCGTCAGAAGGGGTCCCGGGATCTCGGTCCCGGAGTGGTTCCTGCCATTCGTCGTCCTCGTCTCGGCATTCCAGGAAGCTCCGTCACAGGTCGCCTTCCCCGTCCTCCTCGGAGGATGGAGCTGCGAGGAAAGTGGCTTGCCGAACTAAGTCCTCGACTCCGGAGGAATGGGCTGCCTTTATTGAGCAGATGCTGGTGATTTTCCAATCCCAGGGCACAGTTCCGTCTGCGCCTTCAGAAGAAGCCAGCAAGGAACGGTCTCGATCTGTGGCTCTTGCGCCTTCAGGCTCGGCTCATCTGCGCGATTCTCATCGGGAACCTTCGAGGTCCAGTTCGGACAAGGCTCAGGATGGTCGCAAGAGACATGCTTCCAGGTCTCGGTCCTCGTCCCCAGCGAGACCACAGAAACCTGGTAAGGGCTCGAAGTCAACGTCAACTCCGTCGGCGCTGTGTCCGTCAGATACAGACGTCGAAGCTTTGCCTTCATACCAGCCCTCGGCGCCATTGTCGACGCCTAAGCTGTCGGCTCTCTCGACGTTGAAGCCATTGGTGTCCTCGACGCTATAGGGGCCGTTTGGCCGGAATTTTCCAATGGAGATCCCTGGCTGGTACTGTGGATCCTCCAAGGAAGGCTACTTCCAAGTCTGTGAGGCCTGTTAAGGAATTCAGACCCTCTTCTGTCCCCAGGACTTTTACCTTCCTCTGGATTTCATCTATGGGGAGGAGGAGAGGTCAGATATAGATTATGACCCTGTTGAGCCTGATGTGGCTCCTGTCTTTTCAGGGAAGTCAATTGGAAGGGTTGAGGCAATCTCTTCATGATGCCAGTGGCTTGGAC
Organism: Ambystoma mexicanum; assembly: GCF_040938575.1. Classification (NCBI taxonomy): domain Eukaryota; kingdom Metazoa; phylum Chordata; class Amphibia; order Caudata; family Ambystomatidae; genus Ambystoma; species Ambystoma mexicanum. The sequence goes on along the minus strand of NC_090931.1, from coordinate 899,153,122 downwards.
ACTTCTCCTGAGGTGGAGTTTGGCAGGCCTGAGCCTGGGGCTCATGTGTCATGATGCCTACCTCCAAGGAGCCAGGTCCGACCCAGCAACCCCAGAGGCAGGCATCATTTCCCCCAGGGAAGTGCCAGCGGGCCCAAGCTGGGCCCTTTGGACACAGTCCTGGCGCCTTAGGCGCCAGGCTCATGTTGGACCCCTGTCCTGGCGCCTTAGGTGCCAGGCTCATAAAGCTAGACATGTGTTCAAGTGTTTTAAGGTGCACTTACCTGATGCAGACCATGGTGCTACATCCAGGCCCTCTTGAGGCCTGAATGGAACTACTTTACCTGTGGACCTACTTTCCCCTGGGTGTGGTCGGGGAAGGATACATACCTGATCGGTGGAAGGATACATACCTGGAACTTCTTCCAAAGCTATTTAAACCACGCCCGATCAGCAACTCCCACTTTGCGTTGTTCTGCTCCTCGCAGCTGGACGCTCACCGTGTCAGCTCCTGCATCTGGACTTCAGCCACGCCTGTCAGCATCCTGGGTCACCTGCTAAGAGAGAATTGGAGAGAAAGAAGACCTTACCTGCTAAAGCTGCATCACGGAGACTTCACACCGACGATCCTGAAAGGGAAGACATCATTTTAAAAGCATTTCGCTCCGATCGCTGCAGCACTGCATTTCACTCACCTTTCCTGGGCACCTCCATCTTCAGCAGCGATCATCCGGATCCGCAGCCACTTCGCAGAGCCTAGAGAGAAAAAGACAAGAACACAAGGTGAGAGAAGGAAGGGAATAGGAAAAGCTCAGTTTCCTTCTAAGACTTACCTGTTGGGTCATTCCCATTTCATTTCGGGTCCTGCCGCTTCCTGGTATTCCGGACCCCGGCCCCTATGGGGAAAAAAGACCAAGACATTGAATGAGCGAATGCAAAGACATTACCCGAACGCTCATCCAAAACTTACTTGTCATTTACTGGAACTGCACGTTTCACTTCGGGTCGGCGCCATATCTCCGGCATTCCGAACCCCGGCCCCTAAGGGGAAAAAGACATAAGCGTTAGCGCTTGCTGCAATAAGACAATGAACATTTTTATTAAGCTTGAACTTTTGAGCTTGCTACAGAACTCTTACAGCGCCTTACCTGAATAGTCAAGCTTATTTGAACTCCCATCAAACCTCAATCCAGTGAAGTAACTGGGTTTCAACGCGCCCCTGCATCAGAAGCAGGATGGAGAACTCATCCTTCCAGACCCTAAGGTGAGACTTCACGGGGAATCGAGGAAGGGTATCGTGGAGGGTTGGAAGGGAGTGGGAGGCTTGAGCATTATTCCGTCAGTAGGTAATACTCCCTTTTCACGCACAGGGGAATATTCCTGCGAGCCAGTGAGTCCATCTTCAGAGTCCTGCGCTTCACCATAGAAGAAGCATCAGCACTCGAAGCCAGACCTGCGCCTACATGGGAATCAGGTGAGCGTGACATCATGCTGAGTCGTCTTACAGGAGACTGATGACTACGGTCACTGAGTATCTTGGTTGGTCCAGTCCTCCTTAAGTTTTTATTCAGGATGATTTAACCGATAATTTGGATCAAGGTCCGTCTTCTGACCCGGTGTTACCTTTTCATTTGACATTGCAGAAATGGGTGGCAGCTGCTTGGCAGACACCGGAATCTCTTCCGGCAGTTAACAAATTAACTAAAAAATACCGCCTTTCCAGTAGCGACCCCAGCTACCTTTCCTCTCACCCCACTCCCGAGAGTTTGGGGGTTCAGGTGGCTACGGCCACCTCTAGGCAGGCGGCGTACCCTACAATCCCTCCTGATAGGGACAACAAACGCTTCGACGGTTGGGCACGCAAAGTGTTTCCTGCGGGGAGTATGGCGCTGAAATCAGCCAACTCCACTTGTGCCTTAGCAAGATTTTCACACTCTGTGGAACTGTGCTTCTCATGCGGCTGAGCATATTCCTGACGAGGAAGAAAGGGATGGGTTCCTTGCTCTCGTGCAAGATGGCAAGGATGCCATGTGTGAATCCCTTCAGTCGGGTTTGGACATGGCCGACAGTGTTAGCCGGTCCATGGCTGCGAGCACCGTTATACACAGATTTGCGTGGTTGCAGAAGTCTGGTTTTGCTCCGGATGTGCAAGACCATCTTTTCAAAATGCCCTTTGATGGCCCGCATTTGTTTGGCAGCAAGGCTGGCGAGAGCCTTGAGAGGTTGCAGACCTCAAAGGCTGCGGCAAAGTCTTTGAGCGCAGCTGTGCGTCAACCTCCGCCTTTTCATCCTAGGGGAAAACAGTGGAGGGGAGGTTCCTTTCGTTACTACTCCTCTTTTGGTAGGATGAGAGTCGCCAGTCAAAGTGGCCAACGAAAAAAAGTACCCGTGGTGGTCGGGAAATAAGGGTGCCAAAGCCGCTCAGGCAGTTGCCTCTTTGCCTTCAGGCGCTGATGCAGCCGCTCCAAAACAGTCATGAGGCCATGTTCCATGGTTCGCCGGTTGGGGCAGACTGTCTCAGCATCTCGAAGAATGGCGAGCTATTACTTCAGATGCGTGGGTTCTGGAAACCATAGCCCACAGCTACTGTCTTCCCTTCCTAAATCGGCCTCATGGCAATCCACCGGGGAATCTCTCTTTGAAACTTCCAGATCGGCTCCTTGTGCAGGAAATCCTGACCCTGCTGGAGAACGGTGCTATAGAACTGGTGCCTGTAGCGGAGAGGAACAAGGGATAGTATTCCCCATATTTTTTTATTCCAAAGAAGGACGGGGGATTGAGACCCATCTTGGACTTGTGTTGGTTAAACAAACTTCTCAGGAAGGCCAAGTTCAAGATGGTCACTTTCTCAAGTCCTCACGGCCCTTCGTCTCCAGGATTCGTTGGTGTCTCTGAACCTACAGGATGCTTCCTTTCATGTGCCGATTGATCCAAAGCACAGAAAGTACCTGAAGTTTGCAGCTAACAAGCTGGGTTTCTCTCTCAATTTCAAGAAGTCGCATCTGACACCTTCCCAACAGCTCCAGTACATCGGGGCTGTGTTGGACACGTCCTTGGGGAAGTGCTTGCCTCCCAAGGTGAGGGCTCATCACATTGTGCAGATGGTGGGCAAGTTTCAACATGCCCAGGTTCTCCCGGCTTTCGAATTCTTAAGGTTGCTAGGCCTCATGGCATCCTGCATTATTCGGGTGCCAGAGGCCAGGCTGAGAATTAGATCCCTGCAATGGGTCCTCAGGATGCAGTGGTAAGAATTCTCAGGCAAAATGTCGGATCCCGTTCAGATTCCACTCTCGGTCTCCCAGGATCTTTCGTGGTGGGCCAACGAGGGGAACCTGATGAAGGGGCAGCCGTTTTGGCAACCGTGGCCGGAGGTGACTGTAGTGACGGACGCTTCACAGGATGGGGAGCTCATGCCGACGATTTGATCTCTAGCGGTTGTTGGTCTCCGTCGGAGTCCAAACTCCACATCAACCTGTTAGAGCTGCAAGCCATCAGGCTAGCCCTGAAGGCTTTCCTGCCCTCTGGGGGGGAAGAGCATCCTGATTATGACGGACAACACAGTGGCCATGCATTACCTCAACAAAAAAGGGGGGTAGGGTCACTCCCGTTGTGCAGAGAGGCCCAACAGCTCTGGTTCTGGGCAGTCCAGCATGGAATTTCACTTTCGGCAGTTCATCTGGCCGGAGAGGACAATGCAGCGGCAGACGCTCTAAGCAGGCAGAGCATGATCTCTCACGAGTGGGAGTTGGCTCAGGAAGTCCTTCTGGAGATCATTGCCCTTTGGGGAACCCCACAAGTGGATCTCTTCGCCACCACTACCAACCGGAAGTGCGAGAGATTCTGCTCAGGGGAATTTCCTCCCAGAGGATCCTTAGGAGACACATTCGTAGTGCATTTGTCATTCCCACTTCTGTACGCGTTTCCTCCGGTCCCCGTCATTCCTCAAGTGTTAAGGAGGATAAGGGGGTTCGGGTCCCACATGATCCTCTTTGCTCCGGATTGGGCCAGGAGAGCGTGGTACCCGGATATTCTGGAAATGTCCATCTGCCCTCCACGCCGTCTTCCCTACCGAGAGGATCTGCTCTCGCGCGCGTGGGGGAGGGGTGGGGGGGGTGGGAGTCGGGATTCTCCATCCAGAGGTCAAGACTCTCAACCTTCACACTTGGTATCTGAAAGGTTGAGGTATAAGGATTGGGACCTCCCGGATGACATGATGTAGGTGTTGCTTTCGGCCAGGCGGCCGGCAACCAAATGCCTGTACCGTTTCCGTTGGCGTAAGTTTTGCGACTGGTGCAGAGGACAAAATGTTGGTCCTTTTCAGTGGTCCATTCCCGTGGTTCTGTCTTTCTTGCTTTCTTTGGCCCACAGGGGCCTTCAAGTAGGTACCATTAAGGAGCGCTGTTTATCTTCAAGCGGTCGTCTGAAGAATGCGCTTACTTTAAGATTCCTTTGATTTCCCAATTTCTTAAAGGACTCACTAATGTGTTCCCTCCGTCCCCATTCAAGGTGCCGGTTTGGGATCTGAATTTGGTCTTGAAATTCCTGATGGGTGCTCCATTTAAACCGTTGCACTCTTGTCCTTTGAGACTATTGTCTTTCAAGAACGTGTTCTTGGTTGCGGTTATTTCCGTTCGCAGAGTGAGTGAATTGCAGGCACTTTCATCTAAGCCACCCTTTACTGTGTTCCACAAGGATAGGGTTGTACTAAGGGTACGTCCTTCCTTTCTACCTAAGGTAGTGTCATTTAAGCCACAAAGTGGTTCTTCCTTCCTTTCTATCCTCCTCCTCATCCTTGTAAGGAAGAGGAGCGACTCCATAGGTTGGATCGTAGGAGAGCTTTGAGCTTTTATATTTCTGGGATGTCCACGGTCAGAGAGGACGATCAACTCTTTGTAGGGTAAGCTGGATACTGATTGGGCCAAGCTGTTACCAAACAGACCTTGTACAGGTGGATTATCCTCACCATTACTGAATGTCACCAATTGGTCAAGGACCCTCCTGGTGGGTTGCGAGCTCATTCCACTAGGGGCGTGGCTACTTCCACAGCCCTGCAGCGGGGGGTTCCTATTAGGAATATTTGTGATGCAGCCACATGGGCTTCTATCCACACCTTTGTTAAACATGACTCCCTGGATACACTCCATGGTCAAGATATGGCCTTTGGTAAGGCAGTTCTTTATTCTGCCATCTGATTGGGTACTCTAAATTATTTTCCCTCCTCCATTTCCTGGTACTGCTTTGGGAGTCTGTCAAAGATGTGAAATACGTTGGAGGACACAATCCATTCGAAGGTCAAGTTACTTACCAACTTGTAACGTTCTTTCAACTGGATGTTCCTCCAACGTCCTCTGGAGAATTTCCCATGCTATTGCAGATTACGTTTCCGCAAAGCTATGTGCAGTCAAGCAGGCATTGGATATGTGCATGTCACACGTTATGGAGGAAAGAACATAAACTGAGGCTACGGGCACCGTCAGTCCTATTTATTACATCCAGTGACGTCGTGACGAAGGCCTTCGAGGGACATCGACCCGACGCAGGACGCCCTCTGCCGAAAAAGTTTCCAAAGTACACAGCTGTGGACATTACATGTCAAAGATGTGGAATACGTTGGAGGAACATCCAGTCGAAAGAACGTTACCGATTTGCACAGAAACACCCTTTTCGAGGGGATTGGGTCCTCCCACGTATTCCATATCTATGACAGGTAATGTCCACAGCTGTGCTGCTTCGCAAAATCTTTGGCGTCTGCGTCCTGCATCGATGACGTCGATGCGCCGTCCCCGAGGACCTCCTCCGACGGCCAACGTCACCCGATGTGATAAGTAGGACGCACGACACCCATAGCCTCAGTTCCGTTTTTTCCGTGAATGTGTTCGCTTCGTGAATCTCGGTACGCCTCGACTCGTTGGAGTTTGCTGTTTTCTATTCTCGGTTCATTGAACCTGTTCGGTTTGTTGTGAAGACCTGTTTGTGGCGATGTCTTTCTCGTCTTCAACCCCGCGTCCGGGCTTCAAGAACTGCGGGGACTGTGGGTCCAAGATGTCGGTCACGGACTCGCACGACGCCTGCCTCTGGTGCTTCGGGGAGGCCCACGATACAGACGACTGTGTCGACTGCCAGTCGCTCACTGCAAAGGCCTTGCGGGAACGCAAGAAGAAGCTGTCGGTAGGCTGGGTGTCTAAGCCCCGGAAGTCGAGGTCTGCGGGGCTTTCGACGGATGACTCGAGGGGCGATTCTCCGCATCATCGGCGGAAGTCCGGTGGGTCTCCTTCAAGGAGTCGGTCTCGCCACTCCTCCGCCTCTTCGAGGCATTCCAGGAAGCGCCGGCATAGGTCGCCGTCCCCGTCCTCTTCCGAGGACTACGCCCGTCGGCGGGTCGCTTATCCCTCCATGCAAGCGACACCGGAGGAATGGGCTTCCTTCGGGAAGCAGATGCTAGTAATTCTGGAATCGCAGGGCACCGGTCCGTCCGCGCCTCCGAGTGGTGTCGGTCGGCACTGCTCGTACGCCTTCGGGCTCAAGTGGTCGGCACGGCTCGTGGGAGAGGTCCCGCTCGGACAAGGGTAGCCGTTCTCGCCATGCCCGTGCCAGGTCCCAGTCCTCGACGCGCTCGAGACTGTGTGATCCTGTGCAGTCTTCGAAGAAGACGTCGACGCCTGTGGCGCCGAGGTCATCGACGATTTCTCTCGAGGCTCCGCCTCCGAGGGGGTCGTCGACGCCGTCGGCACCTAGGTTGTCGAGAGACACGCTCGGAGCTCCGGCTTCGAGGACTGTGTCGACGCCGCCGTCTGCAGCTAACGTCGACTCCCATTCGCTCGACGTCGACGCCTTTTCTGTCGGCGCCGACTCGTTCGGCGCCCTCGACGCCTTTTCTGTCGACCCCGGCGCCGATTCGTTCGACGCCTTTCGAGGCGGTGGTGTCGGAGGGGTTTGCCCCTAGAAAGGCTATGGCTAAGGTCCGGCACTGCTTTGGTCCACAGAGGTCTTCCTCTCCCCGCCAATGTTCTCCCCGCCTGGAGTACATTTCAGAGGGTGATGAAGGCTCTGATGGAGGTCTGCTTCCGGTTACGGTTCCAGATGACCTTATCTCGGGCCATAGCCAGTTTGATGACCTGAGGCAGTCGCTGCATGATGCCAGTGGACTGGACACCTCTCCGGAGGTGGAGTTTTGTCGGCCGGAGCCTGGCACTCATGCTGATTCTTCATATCGGCGCCTTATGTCTCGGGTTACCAAGTACTTGGGTTGGTCAGCTCCCCCAGGGGAGTTAGTTCAGGATGACCTCACGGACATCCTTGATCTCGGTCCACCCAATGACCCGGTTTTGCCTTTTCATATGGCTCTGCAGAGAAGGGTGGCGGCGGCTTGGACTGCTCCGGAGAATCTCCCGGCAGTGGGCAAGTCTTTGTTGCGAAAATACCGTCCAGCCAGTAGCGACCACTGCTACTTGTCTAGGCACACCACCCGAAGAGTTTGGTGGTGCAGGCGGCTACGGCCCCGGCAAAGCAGGCGTCGTATCCTACCATCCCTCCGGATAGGGACGACAAACGTTTTGACGACTGGGCGAAGAAAGTGTTTTCTTCGGGGGGGTATTGCGCTTGAGGCGGCCAACTCCATATGTGCCTTGTCTCGTTTCACGCACACTCTGTGGAACTGTGTTGCATTAGCAGCTGATCATATTCCCGAAGGGGACGAACGGGATGGTTTCCTTGCTATGGTTCAGGATGGCAAGGATGCTATGTGTGAGGCCGTTCAGTTGGGTTTGGACTTGGCGGATTGTGTCAGCCGGCCAATGGCGGCGAGCACCGTAATGCGCAGGTTTGCGTGGTTGCGGAAGTCTGGGTTCGCTCCTGATGTGCAGTCCCGGCTCCTCAACATGCCTTTTGACGGTGAACACCTTTTTGGCAGCAAGGCTGACGAGAGCCTTGAGAGGTTGCAGACCTCCAAAGCTGCAGCAAAGTTGTTGGGCGCTGCAGTTCACCAACCTCTGCCTTTTCGTCCAAGGGGACAGCAATGGAGGGGAGGTTCCTTTCGCTATTACTCGTCCTTCAGTAAAGCGAGGGGAGCTAGCAGTCAAAGAGGCCATCGTAAGAGTGCCAGAAGTGGAAACAAAGGTACTCGAGGTGCCAAGGCCACTCGGGCAGTTGCCTCTTTGCCCTCAGGCAACGGTGCAGCCGCTACCACTCAGTCATGAGGCCAGGTCCCATGGTTCGCCGGTTGGGGGAAGGATGGCGCAGCATCTTGTAGAGTGGCAAGCCATTACTTCGGATGTGTGGGTTCTGGAGATCATAACCCACGGCTACTGTCTTCCTTTTCGGCAGAGGCCTCATGACAATCTCCCAGGGAACCTCTCTTTGAAGTGTCCGGATCCGCTCCTTGCGCAGGAAATTCAAGCCCTGCTGCAGATGGATGGATTGATGTGCTAGCTCATATTTTACCCTTTAAACTGGATACGCTTTTGGAAGTGAAAGTACTTTGCTCCAAAATATAGCTTGCAGATGGTCCCAAGTTCGCCATGTTAGAGTGAGTAATGCCTCTGCTCCATATGTCACAATAGGAATTACCTTTTGATGGAAAAATGCAATAAGTGGGCGTAGTGAGAATTTACTGTATCTTTTATGCAGAATCGCACCTTGTTGGGCTAAGGATTATGTTTTAATGCGCAAATGTGTCTCGCTTCCATTTTCACTTATGCTAGGATTCAACCTGACTCCTAGATACTTGATTGCGTCTACGTGTTGCAGTTTTTGCGAATTGAGGTAGCTCTCAAAGGCATTCTCCTTTTGATGATGTTGGTTCACAAGGCACATTGTTTGTGATTTTCCTATGTTAATAATCAAATCATTTGACAAATCATTTACTCTTCGCTGTAGACCCACTTTTGTTTTAGCCAGCAAAGCAAGGTCATTCGCGTATGCAGTCCAAGGAACACGTTGCCCGTTCAGGATCGGGGGGGAAAGCTCTTATTTCTGCTTGGATATCTGCAATGTCTGAAATGTAAAGATTGAATAAAGTGGCTGTCAAAGGGCACCCCTGCTTCAGCCCATTCCACGTAGGTATCACCTTTGTGGTCGGTCCGTCTGCAGACAGCCCGACCCGTATCAATGTATTGGTGTACTCCGCTTGAATCCCTGCAAGAAGATCCGGCGGTCAGTTCCATAGATGTTACTTTTTCCATAATTTCTCTCGATTTACACTGTCGAACACAGGTTTTAAGTCAACAAACACAGCATATACTTTGGATTTCGATTTAATAGCCTCCAACTTTAATAGTTTCAATATCATCAAGTTTATATTTGTGCCAGCACCCTTAACAAATCCAGTTTGACGGGAATCTATCCTGTTTGATTTAATTGTCCATGCTACCAGGTGTCATAGAAGCATAGAAGCAAATCCTTTACCTAAAGGATCCAGTAGTGCTATCGGACGATAGTTGGAGGCAATCATCCTATCTCCTTTTTTGAAGATAGGATTGGCACTGCAGTTTTCCATGTGCTTGAGATCTGTTTGAATTCCATTATTTGCTGGAACAGATGGCACAGATTGGTCCATGCTTTTGGGGCTGATTTAAGAATTGTGTTCGTTAGCCCGTCTCATCCGGGGGCTAGAGATGTATTCAGAAGTCTAATTTGATTCAAGAGCTCGTCTCTGTCCCATTCGTTGTCCCGTTTCTTTGGTGTTTGATTTGCAGGTTGTTCTTGCCTATCTGAGTTCTTTGCATACAGGGTAGAAAAGTAAGAAACCCAGACTGACTCAGAGACATTTGAAATAAGGTCGACGGCATGCTGTGACTGACCATTCAAAAGGTCCCAGAGTTCTCGAGTGTTTTACTTTAGATAGGGCGCTTAGCATGGATTCTGCGTCCCTTTTGACAGCAAAGATGACGTGAGCTGCAGAGCCAGTTCCTATAAGATTGTTTGAGTTTCTACCCAAACAATCCCCTAATAGGAGTTGTCTTAGTGCTTTTAGTTGTGTTTGCATGTGTTTTTTCCTATTTACAACTTCTGTATTGTACCGATGGTCCTGTTTTGATGGCCTTGTTGATGACGTATAGGCCATCTTTGAATAAGGTGTCAGAAGCCATTTGTAATCGGGATTCGAAACCCCGGATCTTGATTTATTTAGGAAGGTTTCAGATAGAGCTTGGGCTTGCTCTGCAGTGACGTGCAGCCTGTTTTTTTCCATTGTTAAGTTGCATCATCGGTAGATGAAGTCCCATTGTTCTCTTTTCAGGTTCCTTCCAAGTGAGGGTGAGCATGTGATCATCACTAGTTGTTGTGGGAATTATTTTTATTGCATCCAAATCATTTATTATTGCTTGAGAAGAAAAGATGTAATCAATAACCGCTCGTGACTGGTTAGCATCAGAGTGACATCATCTCTCGGTTTATAGTCATAGCATCGAATGCCAAAGCATCGAATGCCTTACCATCGAATGCATTACCATCTAAAAAAAAAAAAAAGCGTCGAAAAATAAAGCATCAAATGCATTTTATTTATTATTTATTTTTAATGTGGGCTCCCCTTTTTAACCTCTAAAAACCCAATACAATTAAAATAAACCCTTTACCTTAAAAAAAACTGCATTAGGTGCTTTTTTTTCGACGCTTTTATTTAGATGGTAAGGCATTTGATGCTTTGGCATTCAATGCTATGACTAGATACCCATCTCTCATCTGTCCATTAATCAAGAGAATGTCTCTTGTCCGCACTTCCTTCAACCAGCTTTTGGCTTTTTGCAGGAGCTTATGTTTTGATATTAGTGCTCCTGTTTTTGTGAAAAGATGGAAGTTAAGGTCTCCACAGACAATGAAGTTTATGGTTTTGTGGCGACCTTGCAATTCGGCAATTAATGAAAATAGGACATTGTTAGGGAGAATTCTCTGTTTAGGCTGAATTTCCCTACCTAGTGAGTCCCCCAGCAGCTTTGCTGGATTTCTGGGGTTTCTTTTTTTCTCCTGCCAAGAGTGAGACTCTTTTACCCTCACTCTTGGACATGTTGAAGTGTGTTTTCTTGGTTAAACCTTGTGTTGAATGGGCTATGGGGTCTTTTACTCCATAGGGCCTCATGTATTTTTGTGATGTGGGTTACACAGCACCCTCTGTGCCGTGACCCAGGGGTGTCCTAGGGACTCCCCAACATAGACTCCATACCCTGGGACTGACTACTGTCTCCCAGGGCATGTAAAGTCACCAAAGACTTTGCTAGTCTTGAATCCTGAACAGAACCAGTACAAACCATCATATTGTGGACGTACTGGCTGGGGCAATTCGATTGCCCCAGGGTCTGTTAGTCGAGGGGGCACGTCTCCGTCCCCCCTGATCGAGTTTTGGCTGGTGGCAGTGGAAACTACTTTTTATATTCGACCGCGAATATTTCCCTATGGGATTTCCCATTGTTTTAGGCTAACACATTTAATTATTTATTTACGGTAGCCTTAAACATACCGCCGGTTTATATATTTATTATTATAACTCCGGTTGGGACTTTTTGCCAAAACTTGATTCTAAAATGGCGTTGGCGTTCGCCTCTGTAACTCTGACCCAAAGTGGAGCCCTTTGTTCCACTTTTGGCGGGCTTCTCCACAGAAGCCCTCCAAAGTGGTGCCACTCTGTCTGGGGTACTTAGGAGGGGTGGAGGGGGGTTTAGGCACCCTGGACTGAGTTACCTTGGTAACTCAAGTCGCACTCCGTCCTGATTGGCCCAAGTGGTGAGCCGGCCGGCTCACCACTTAGCATGTTTGAGTGACAGCTAGGCTGAGTGAATGGGGGTTTGCTGCATAAAAGCAGGGCTTTGGGGACTGGAACTTTAGAAGTCGCCACAGGACCAAGAATCCGACGAGGGAAGAGCTGAGCCGACCTGCTTCGACGACACCACCCGGTGGAGCCCTGCTGAACCGTCTCACCACTTTTCCCGACGACCGAGGAGAACTCTTAACGGAGTGGCTCCTTCCTTTGACTGGTGGGGACAACCAGTTTTCACCTTCTTTCCGCTTCTGGAGGTATCTCGTGGCCGCCTTGCCAGTGCCAAGCACCCCGGCAACCGGAACCCCACCACTTTTACCCCAACCACGAAAGTCGGTACAACCCTTTAACCGGAGGACTCCGCGGCTGGTTTCTTCCCGGGCAGTGCAACGACCCTCTTCTTCTGCTCTTCAGCGAGAACTCCTTCTCCCCTGACCGACGTCGAGCCTTGCTGCCACTGCCTGGAACAACTGCCACCGCTGGAGGATCCTTTCCACTTAAGGTACCGTGTTCCGCCTGGCTTCCCTTGCCACCGACTGTACGGGGTAGATTTAGCCCCCGGCTTTCGAACCTGGGAGTGCCTGGAACACCCTGGCTAAACTTTCTAAGCCACCCTAAACTCTTTCTAACTCTTTGCAAGACTTTGAATCCCTAATAACAGTGTGATCTTGGGCACATTTTCGCTCCGGCTACTCTAAGAGTGGGCCCTGCCTAGTGACTTTTGCTCACCTGTGACTTTGTGCTTCCTTGAGCCTATTGCAAGTGTTCTGGACCTTAGAGTGGTGTGTTAACCCATTTCCGTTTCTTTTCCCCTTTCTTGAACCTACTAGAGTGTCATCTAACGTTAAGCGCTCACCTCTGTTTTAATTATGTGGTGTTAACCTAGAGTTGTCTAGAGAGGAGTAAGGGTTGAAACTGCTTTCATTATAACTGTGTTTGAAGTGTTTTTACTATATTTTGCTAGAGTGATTTCAACTTATGTGTGTTTAAAAAATAAATAACTATATACTTTTGAAACCAAGCTCTGGTCAGTGGTTGCTTGTGCTATTGTATTTGAGTACCTATTGTGTATACTTTACATACTGCCTAACTCTTCTTGAGGGAAGTCTGACTGCTCAGCCACAGCTACCAGGTAAATCTGGGTGGTGCGGACTGCTACCAAGTGGGTTTACTGCTATACCTGTAGTCTTAAATCTTTTGCAGTGGTCCCCAAGGGAACTGCACAGGTTTCTGCCTAACAGACATCCATAAGCGCATGATCACTAATGGCAGCAGGGTTCCAGTAAACATAAAAAATTGCTAGTCTGTATTTAGAGACATGGTTGGTATATAGCTCTTCAAGTATCATGACCTGGATAAATGGGTTGAGATGTATTACTTCGATGACTGATAGATTGGCTGCCGCTTTCACGAGAGTCAGTAACCCAGAGGAGGGTTGTCCAGTCTTTCTTGTAATCGCAGGATTCATGTGTGCTGTATAACCATCACAAAGAGGATTTTTGCCAAGCCATGTTTTTTGTAGGCATATGATGTAATGTTGGAGCACCTGGTTTCTTTTTTTGATGAGATTTGTAAAGCCACGCGTATTCCATGAACAGAGTTCCGCAGGTGTGACTCAATTATACATGGCTACTGTATCTTTACCGCTCGTGAGATGGTTTTAGCAAGGCAATTTTCCTTGCACTTCCTGTTATAGGGTTTTTTTTCTCCATGGTTTTTACTTGTCTCTGGATTCTTGCATCTTTGGAGTCAAAGTTTATTTCGATGCGTTGCATATTCATTTCTTTGTCCATATGTTTATTTATTTCTGAGACCTGTTTATCATATGACGTGTGTATCCTCGGATGCCTGTGGGTTTCGCTGCCTTTATGGGATGAGGACTCCCTAGAGTGATGCGGATGGGCAGACGCTCTTCGCCAGTTTAAATCAAAGCCGAGAGGTAAGAAGGCAGCAGACTGCTCCGATATGGCCATCTTGATTCTATTTGAAGACCGGTGCAATACGATCCAATCAGTTCTATTTTCATCTAAAAACTCAACTATTTTGATATCTAGAGATTTTATGTTTTGAAGCTTGGGTACTACATGTAACAGTCCCAACACATTGGTTTGGTTGAGTATTAGACCATCCACAAGATCCGTCAATCTTTCAATTACAATGGAATTATCTAGAGGCTTTGGTCGCGGATCGTCCAAGTGAGGTAGTTGACTTGCTTCGTTCCATATATCAGCATTACGATTGTTCTTGTGTTGCTGACATTGAATTTTCGGAATATCCATTCGTTTCTGGACGAGTGTCTGGAAGTGAGGTCTTCTAGGTGCTGCCAAAATATCGTACGTGGAATTGTTTAGATTATTGCAAGGTTGATCAAGAGCAAACCATTCAAACTAATTTTCTGAAATTTCTTCACACGTGAACTCTGTGTTCGTTATATGAGGTGTCGTATCTCCGAGTTCTTCATCGCTTTCATACAGAGACAAATTCACCAAGATATCTCTTTGTTCTGATTCTTCAATTGACAGAGGCGATTGCTTTTGTTCAGAATTATCAAGTTGAATGGTTGCAGGAGGATTCTTGAGAGATAGTTTTTTGGCTGGTTTGTTTGGGTGAGGGCTCCGGACGTGCAGGAGGAATTTTTATATTTCTAAGGAACGCTCTTGATCCCTTTGATCTTGATTTGGCAATTCCTCGTTGATTTTTTTTTGTTTTTTGTATATTGCCTTTCTTTGACATGGGGACTGGTGTACCATTCTGTATTGGAAGACTTTGGAATATGGAAAAAGATTGTTTCTTATCCGCTTTTGGAGAAGCTGTTATTTGGTGCTTTTTTCCAGGTAAGGTTAAGTCTGCCATGACTATGTTGGGCATCTGTTGAGCATCGTCCATGCTTGATTGCTTCAATGAATAGGACCTGGGAGTTGCCTCTAATTGCGGCTTATTTGTAGTCCATGTCGGGCTCAAGGTTTTGGCAGCGGTTATTGATGTCTGTTTTGCCTGTGGGGAAAACTATTACTAATCCTTACCACTAAGTTACAAAAAGAGTTTGGGATAATGTTCACCAGAAAAGAAAGAAGTGTTCACAAAATGATAAGTCAGGTTGGTATGGCTGGGTCTCCCTTGCCCACTTTTTTAGCACCGGCCAAGGCAGGGCTTCTGAGCACAGCACACTCTTGGGACTCTACAGCACGAGGCTCACAATTTCAGTTCAACTGTATCAGAACCTTCAAGGGCCAAGTCTCTTAGAAGGCCTGATGTATCAAAACAAACAAACAAACACATTTTCCTTTGGTAATCTTGTACTTCGGCAATTGCTCTCCACCCCCTGGATCTTTCTCTGCCGGGCTCGGATCCTTCTTGCAACTTGGGCCTCCCTGTGCCGGCATCACTACAGCCTTTCAAATGCAGCTTGCAACTTCCCAATGCAGATAACCCTTGGCCGGGTTCACTCTGGTCTATACAGTGTTCACAGGTGTATTACTCTTCACCCCAACTCACAGGCATCCCTCAAACCGGATTTCATGTTTGCCAAATATACAGTTCACTTTATATTCTCACGATGCAGGATTCACTTCCCTTAGCTTTCTCTTGGCAATGGGTCAGAGACTTTTGAGTGTACAAGGGATTTGACTTGACCCTTGTAGGACCACTCCAACACCTCACACCACCCTTTCCTAGAGCCCTCTGGTACTTGCAGTTTCAACTCAACAGGGGCCAGCGAGAGTCCTTCGAATGAGCAGTCATGTGATGCCTGACCACTCTGCAGCTGGCCCTTCTCTGGGCTTAGCCCAAAAGGTCAAACACACACAAGTTATTTGTTCTCAAGTTCTTGAGTTCATCTAATGTTGCTGCTTGTAACCTTGGGCTCAATGTTATTCCTTTTGCTATCAGCTTCCTCCGACTCACCAATTGTGTCAGGTCCGCTTGCTTGGCTTGCTTCTGGAGTCAAGGACGGTACCACAGTAACCAGCGTGCCTCCCCGCCTGTGTTATCAATACAGGAGGCCCCTGTGCACCATTGACATCGGTCACTCCACATGTGAGCTGTACTTCCTGGTTTTGTAATTCCCTTTTCAGAGGCTTGGCGAGTCTGAGTTGAAAAGGGCAAGGGTAGTTCCCCCTTCGTCGTCCTTCTAGGTCTCGCTGCCTTTCTCCTTCGTTTGAACTGCCGGTTTGATTTAGCTGTTTCCTCACGTGTTCGGCCTTGCTCATAGTGTGGTCTTGTGCTCTGCCTTTTATCCCTGTGGGGAACGTAAAGGGCTGTCAGGTGTTTGAGATTGTCAATTGCCTGACCCCTGTGCTGGAACATGTCAGATAAACGGCTCTGGTGTTAGTCTGTTGTCTGTTACGGTGTAAGAAAGTGTTTGTGTCTGAAAAGTGGGAGGGGGTTATAGCTTCAAAATATCCTACTGAGTAGGATGGGGAAAAGGTGTTAGAAGGAAGGGGGTACCGCGTCTCACCGGTCGATGTCCCACTTCTACTCCCAGAGGACCCCTCATCCAGGTGATCCTCCCGCACTGGTCCAACCCCAGGAACTGGATCCAATGGTGATGGCCGTGTCCTGGCCGCCCTGGACGACAGATCCCGGGGACTAGTCGGGGAGACACCTTCAGGTTTCACACAATTGTGAGGCGGCCCTTGGGCGGGGGGAGAGTTGGTGTCTGGGCAGGATTCATTGAATTGAGGTCAGCAGCCCACAATGCAGCGAGTCGGACTTTAGCACAACCACATAGATTCCTAGAAGTAGGTGGAAACAAAATCACAATAACCAAAGTTAGGTACAGTAACCCAATACATTTCTATGGTCAGAAGTTCAGGGAAGGGATTTATGACTTTAAATTCCCAATTATTTTTTTGTGTTATAGCCGAATCATCAACTTTTCACAGTACAAGCAATGCACAATCTATAAATCATATTAACATATTAAAACACCTTGAAATTCATACTAAATCAACGCTTCATCACAATTAAATCATTAGGACTTCTCCTACATTACTCGTGTCACGCTTACCATTTAACTAGTCACCTGTCTGTGTTTTGCGTGTGAATGCTGCTACCACAGTGAAATCCCTGTGTTTTAAATGAAACCATGTTCCTGCAGCACTTTTAGGACCTGTGTGGTGATTAAGACTTCTTGACATGCTATCAATCTCTCCCAGAACATTTCGCAACTCAAGCTCCCCGTCCTGTCCACAAACTGTCCTAAAAGAGACAACCTTGTCTTTATGTAGGTCTACACTCGATCGTTAAGTGTTTTAGGCGTTGTTTACTGTTAGGCAGAATCCCAGGCAGTGCCCTTTGCGAACACTACACAAAAGTAAGACTACAAGGAGCAGCACAAATTCACCTTTGGTGCAAGCCTGTGCCACAAAGAGAAAGTGGTAGCAGTGACTGAGCAGCCAGACTTATCTCAAGAGTAAGTGAGCTGTATCAAAATAGTTACACGAAGGACAACAATTACTATGGTTCAGGCAAACACTGACTCAAGGTTTTCAAGTAAAAGAAGATACATCTATTTCACTCTTCAGTTGTATAACATTACACTATTATAAGCATTCTTAAAAATCACACTCTTAATACACCACACAACTTCCCATAAATTCCAGACAAGTTAAGCTCACAAAATGAAGTGGGAGCAAAATGGCACTCCAGCAATTTAAATGGGAGGGAAAAACAAAGTTAGGTAGAAATTGAACCACACCAACAGGTAAGTACTCACGGCAATTGAACAAGAGAAACTACAGTGATAGCATCAGATAGAAAAGGCTTAGGGCCAAAGTCAATGGGTCAAAAGTCGTTTGCTCAAGATCACACAGTTCAGGGTAGCTTGAGGTAAAGTTTGTGCCACGGGTGCTGGACGAGGTTGGTTAGTAGAAATGTTAGTTCAAAGAGAAGAGAAGGATAAGCCCTCGGTTTGGAGAAAGATTTCACACACTTTGACCGCGACTGAACAAAATGAACAACCGGATTTGCACAGTACCTTAAAACGGAGAGGGAGCTCTCACTGCGGCGGACGTTCCTAGTAGTTCCTGCAGGCTCACGGTTCCTGAAGCGACTGTCGGACTGACACGAAGGAGAAAACTGGAGGGTCCTGCGCTACCCAGGGAAGAAACCAGCAGCGGAGCAAAACGAATAAAAGGTGCGCTCCTTAAAACCCAAGCAGGGTCTGATCTTCCTGGCTACCCGGCCCACTGTAGCTCTGTACAATGAATTCGACCAGAGGAGGGGTCCTGGCTTGAAGTTTCGGCAAACTGGTTGGTCCCACCAGCTCAAGGGAAGAAGTTTCCTGGAGGATCTTCTCTGTCGTTGGAGTTCGAGGATTCGGACCTGCAGCAGGGCTTCACCGGGCGGTTCAGTCGTGGTAGGGGTCCTCTTCCATCCGCACCTCATTGGTTCTTTCGTTCCACTGGTGACTATGCTCTTCCAGTCCCAGAGACCTGCTTTTTATGCAGTTTTCCCCCATTCACACAGCCTGGCTGTCAATCACACAGCAGGGGTGACTGTCCTTGCCGGACAGTCCCCTGACCAATCAAACAGGAGTGCGACTTGGGTTACCAAGGGAACCCATGGCAGGGGTCCAAAGACCCCTCCCTCACATCCTGCCTACCCAGACTTTCAGGCGCCTAAAGGAGGGCTTCTGTGCAGAAGCCCACAAAAAGACGGTGAACAAAGGGACCAAACCTGGTTTGGCGCGCAGAGAGAAACACGAGAAAGACTTTACCAAAAAGAAATGGCGACTAAACCCAGCCGGAACAATATTAAAATCAATATGGTCAAGCAGGTTTTAGTTCGAGGCTAATATAATAGCCTAAAACAATACCATGGTTATATAAGATAACCGCAGTAGAAAAATAGGGTAGTTACCACTGCCACCAGCCAAGTCTAAATGGAAAGGGAGCGAAACAATGCTCCAAGAGGTACAGACAAAAAGGGATAAGAATTAACCCTTTCCAGTACTCCATGTAAGATGGGGTGTACTGGGTCTGTGGTTTTAAAAGACTAATAAAGTCAATGGCAACTTTACATGTTTTGGGAGACGGTAGTCAGTCCCAAAAAATTGAGTCTGAGTTGCGAAGTCTAAAAGACAACCCTGTGTCACTGCACTGAGGGTGCTCTGTAACACACACAAGAAAGTGGTGTCTATGGAGTAGGTGAGGCTCTATAGCCCAAGATGACACAAAATGTCAAACACACATAGCAAAACACATGTAAGAGTGGAAAAAAAGGCTCACACTCTTACCAGGTGATAAAAATAAAGCCTAGAAATCCAGCAGAGCTGCTGAGGGACTCATTAGGTAAGGGAAATCAGCCATTTATGAGAATAATTCTCCCTAACATTTACCCTCTCATTCACATAAGGAGCACATTTCTACTCCGCTTTGGTTCAAGTTACGTATGGAAATAATTTCTCCAGTATTGATCAAGTTTAAGCGAAATCTTAAGAATTGTAGTTTTTTCTTCGAGTCTGGGAAGTGTCTCAAATACCTTGGAAGAAAGCTGCAGGGCTTATCGTAGATTGATAGAGATTTGGCTAGAACCAACTGTCTCATCCCTTTGATTGTACGGATCCAATCCAATCTGCCCAGTGCCTTCTTGACACCAATGGGGTTAGTGATTAAATCCTCCACCGAGGGTTCACACGCAGTCAGTGTTTTATTCACGTATTCCTTTAAGTCTCTCAGGAAAGGGCTGGTTTCCCTATCCAACACGGTACCGATATATTTGTAAAGTGAGTTGTTTGGAGAGACTATGATCCGTCTGGACATAGAAACCATCCTCCACTCCACCTGCATCTGCAGAGAGTGGAGACCTAGTTCATATCTCATACTGATCACTGAAAAGCTCTGCGGAAGCGCCAAGACCAAGTTGGAAGTTAATACAGTTTAAAACCCAAATAGACCACATCTTTACCTACAGGCACAACCTGTTCCTTAAAAGGCCACTTATAGTTCGAACTAGACTTCCTGGGGCTTTTGAAGGATACTATTTTGGTTTTAGTGGGGTTTACCTACAATTCATTTTCTGATGCATATTCTCCCGTAGCTGTCAATAGTCTCTGTAAACCCACCGAGGTATAGTGCAAAAGGTCTATAGCACCGGCATATGCCAACCATTTCATGGTGCATGACCTAATTTTGGAGCTACTCAGTGCGTGGGGCATCATAGACTTCTCTAGGTATGCCAGATATAAATTAAAGAGAAAGGGGGCTATCATGGATCCTTATTTCACCACTCTCTAAACTGGAATTGGGGCTGACAGATGGCCTTGCATATTCAACCTGACTCGTATATTGGTGGCCTCATGTAGACTTATTATTACGGCTAGCAGTGCCCTCGGGCGTCTAGGTTAGCCCACAGGCGCTCCCTATTGATCATATCAAAGGCTTTCAATAGATCAATCCATGCAGTATAGGTCTCCCTTTCCCCCACGCATCTATCTTAGCCCACAGGCGCTCCCTATTGATCATATCAAAGGCTTTCAATAGATCAATCCATGCAGGATAGGGCCCCCCCCCTTTGCCCACAAGTTTTCACAGATCACACTCCTGATCAGGCCATTCAAGCCTCTATTTGGTATTTTGACAAGATGTTATTTTCAGTGGCCCAAGCCTCCAAATCCTACAAAACTGCCTCCGCAAAGATCTTGCTTTCGACATTGAGCAGGGCGATTGGTCGGTAGTTGACCGGATTTGCCCAATCGCCTTTCTTGTAACTAGGAACTATGGCTGACTTCCACAATGGGGGAATAGCCCTGGTACACAGGACTTCCTCAAAAAGATTTGACAGGATCCCAGACCACAGAACTACGTTCCCCTTGTCAAACTATTTGGCCCAGCTGCCCTTGAGGAAGAACCCACTATGAGGTTGGAGATAATTTCCTGAGTAAGGGATACCATCCAAGGTGTTGTGAGCTCTGGGACATAATAATGTCCTGCAGGTTTACCATACAGAGCAGTTAAGTGACTGTACCATGTTGATTCAGCCACTGCACTGCATGCTCACTTGGGATTCCTGCTGTTGATCTATTAATGACCAAATATTTTGTGAAGACTTATCCTGCAAGGCTTCCAGCATCTTCTCGCTATCTTTCTGTCCTCACTTTTAAATAATACTTCTCTAACATACCTGATGGCTTTCCTTAGTTCTCTGTTGCTCTCCCATATTTTCTCATCGAAATGTGGGCCACAGATTCTTTTTATCTCTAATTCTGACATATTATCCACTGATGTTTGCAGAGCTCTGGTTAGGCGGTCTCCACCCGTTCTAAATTTAACAATTCTGTTCTTATTATTCACTCTGAGGTTACAACACGGTCATATGGTTACACTATATGGCTTCTGAGATAAGAGCCCCACCAACAGATTGTGATCACTACTTCCCCACTCCTGGACTGATAAATGGTGACAACCGGCTAGCAGATCTTGGGAGAGGAAGAGGTAGTCTATTGTGGGGCCCACAAGACCTCTTCTCCAGGTGAAAGCGGGGGGCACATCTCCCTGCACATTGCCATTCGCCATCACTAGATTCCATTTGGTCATGAAAGAGAGCCACTTTCTCCCATTAACAGAGGGACCTCTTTCCAGTGAATTGGTTCCAGGGGCTCTTGTGGCAATGCATTGAGAGTTGGTCTCCCACTACCACTGGACCCACCGGGTCTGCTGACATACAACACATCAATAGACCATCAGACAGGGTCTCCAGAAAGGATATGAGAGTAGAACAGGCAGGTTTCTAGTATATATTTATGATCCCTAGCAATCTTTGGGGAAAGCTACCTCTCATAGATAACTTCATGGCCAGGAGACCCTCAATATCCACAGATATTAATTTGACATTGGACACTGTTTCTCGGACCGCTATTAAGAGACCTCTGGTCGGCCCGCCTTTTATTCCAGCCGGCAGGCTGGTGAAAGGTCAGGAAACCATCTATATGACAACGGGTGACCAACCATGTTTCCTGCAAAAGTATTAAATCATGTTTACCAAAGATCGTCTCTTTCATGTGAGAATTTCTAAATGAATTGGAAGCCTGCGTATTCCAGCTCAGTAGCCATAGGTGCCCTGGTACTAGAGAGACTGCTCGCTCGCACAGTGTTGCTGTAATATTTGGGACAAAATGTCCGGTAACAGGGACCACACTTTGTATCGTTCTATGATTTCATTTCCCCGTGCCTACACTGGGGTTTTTTATACGCCGGCACAACTACTTTGCCCCAGGCAAATGTGATGGTTTATTTCCATCCCCGTTGGCAGTTTTACTTTAACTTGACTCCCTGTCCTTACCCAAGCTGGTATATGAGATCTCATATCCCCATGTGACCCTACTCGGCGCTGGCTGCCAGTACTGCTTTCACACCCAAATAGTTTTTTAGGCCTACTTCAACTATTGTAACGCAATGTTTATGTGGGAAACACACATACTTAATGTCATGAGTAGAGAATAAGTACAGATCTGGGATTTTCTTGAATATGGCTGAAACGGCACTGTGATTGAGGGCAACACGCTTGCCCCCTTTCGATGTGCATTTTAGCCATATCCTTGGGATGGTAAATGGATGGAACTCTGCGTCATCCATAGCTTATCCCCTATCTGCTGCACATTTCCTCTCTTCAGACCCACCGTCCTCCAATTGATTAGTGGAGGCCTGGGAGGATACAGCAGAGCCCGCTTCTGTTTGTTCCACCTCCACCTCTCCCGCTTTTTGGGAAATTGGGCCCTTGTCCTGACGTTCCCTCATTGTTTCCTGGTCCATCACACTTGACTGAGGGGGCACAGCTGCACCCGTTCCCTGCTTTTTTCCACTGTAAAAGATTTGTTCCCATTTTGATGTTTCTTGGGCTTTGTCAGTTTGAATACCCACAGTCGACTTTGCGAGAACAGCAACAGTCGAGACACTGGCCTGTCCCTGCTTTTCCCCTCATAGGAAAATTGGCTCCCACTTTCTTTGATACTGATGCTGATCCTTTTGAACTGCTATGCTTAACTTGTGGGAAGAGGCTATTGAAGCGCTTTCTATAGGGTCTTTATCTTTTCTGGACAAAAGAGGACGGGAAAAGACCCCAGTATCAATATTAATGGGAGTCTGTGGCTGTACAACCTTGGGATTTTGAATGAAATTTTCACTTGACAGGATGTTGCCCATATTAGGGGTTGAAATTGCATGAATTAAATTTGTTTTTACTTTGTTCTTAATTTTCCGTGCTTTTTGATTCTTTGTTTTTGGTTCAAGATTAAACTCTCTGGGTCGGCTCTTCACTTCTTCTTTCCACCGTCTTCTTCCTTTTCCTCAGTCTTCTTCCTTTTCCTCTTAATTCTCCTCCACATCCTCAGCTTATTTTCCTTTGCCTGCTCACCCACGATTATTTCCCCAAGTACAGCTACCTCTTCCCCAGCCTTTGGCTGTTCTTCGTCCTTGTTCAAGTCCACCACTTGAGCATGCGCCTTGCCATCTGCGCAAGGCGCATGAATTCTTCAAGAACCTATTCCGATAGTGGTGTGTCATCAGAGACATAATTTGCATCTATATCTACTTGGTGGGGCAGAACCACCCCCCCTTGACCCACGTATGTCTGGACAATCGCTGTCCCGTGGTGGGCTTTGGTGCTTAATTCCTCTATTTTCTGATGGTACTCCAAACAATATCTTTGTAGTATGTTTATACCTTCTGCCTGGCTCTATTTCAGCCCTAAAATCACATAGGGAATCTGTCACCATAGAACTTAAGGCAGTTTGTATGCCAACCAGGGTTGAGTCGCAGGATCCCACCTCCTTGGTCAATTCCATCAATATATCTGAATGAACCAGGACTTCTCCTTTGAGTAACTCAAAGACAGACACCAGAGCACAAGTTCAAAGCTGATGAGGCGATTTCATTCACCTCCTTCAGTTGTTGCTGGGAGGTTTTAGGGCGGAGGGAGTGGTCAGAATCATTGTATAGCCAGGATCCCAAGGGGCTTGTATTCGTGCCTGGCGGTGACATTGAGGCTAGAAGGGAGCCTGTGGGGGATGTGGGGCTTGAAGGCAGGCCAAGCATGACCAAGCTTGCAGAAGTACTCATAGTTATTTTGTCCAATGGGTTAGTTGGGTCTCCTTCTGATGTTACCTCAGAGTGTAGACCAAATAAAATGTCAATGGGGGTGTGGGGGGCCCACCACACTCCCCTCCTTAAAAAAAAAAAAATAATGATTTTTTGTTTCTTTGACATCGCAGTCAGAGTGTATTCCCCGCCATTTTTTAGAGTGACCCTTAGTACTTGTCCCTCTCATGGGGGTGGAAGAGTTCAGAACCATTTCACTACTAGACATCTCCTCTCCAGCCAAGCGCGACATGTTTTCACAAGCCCTAACGCATGGCTGAGCTTCAAACAATGCTGGTGGGTTTGTTTTCCTTAATGGCTGAACATCCGACATACCTGCCGAAGCGGTCTCCGGTGCTCTTAAGTCATCCTGCAAGGCGCTGCTTCGCAAGTTCTTTTTTTTGCATAATTTTTTCCTTGTATAACGCTTGCACACACCGCCGGACAGTGGGCCTGCCAGCCAGTCTACTTTGAGCAGCATGTATGATGTAAATTCAGGGGCTACACGACACTGATCGCTGTTATCTACTTTAATGTTAAATTACCATAGCTGTGTAAAAGTTCAAACTCAAATCTTACCCCGGATTCCCCATTCCTCTGAGAGCGGAACATTTGCTGCCACTGTGCAGACTCTGAGCACTGACCGGAGTGGAAGGGTTATATTGATGTTTTACGATAGTAGTGGACCACAGTAAACACTCTGTAATCGCTCTCATAGGGAGCAGATTCTTTGTAGGGAACAACTCTCCTCCTCCTTGCAGTAGACGGCGGAAAAAGACTCCAGTGGTGTAGCGTGGCCACAATAAACATTCCTGCAACACTAAATTCCCTAATAAATCAGGTAACAGTTAAAAATCCAGTCTTTGCTGTACAACTCCAGGGATCCATGAAAAATGGCAAAGTTCAGGTAAGGATACATTTTTCTAATGGAGTCCTTCATCCCACAGATTCCTCATCTTTGATATCTGTCTCACAGCACATCTGCTCTTTGGAAACTTTTCCACCACTGGGGAATGAATAGAGTTGGGTGAACCTGGAGGGGCTCGGGCCAACCCGGGTCAAAACATGCCCATAGCAGGTGCCAGCCACAAGCCTCTCCAGCTGCCCGGCCAGTAAGAATAATAATAAACGCTCCTGAAGTGCAGACGGCACAACAGGCGCGTGCTTGCCTGACTTCCTATTCTGGACCTCCTGTCCCTCCTAACTTCCTGTCCCACTCATTGATTGGCTGGGACTGACAGGAAGTCAGGCAGTCGTGACAGGAAGTCAGACCAGCACGCTTCTGTTATACAGCTGGAATGTAAAGGTAAGTCCAACTCCCCCCCCCCCCCCCAGCGTCATGCTCCTATCTCTGCCCCAGCCCCTTTACTTGCACCAACAAACTGACCTCCCCACCCCCTCCTCAAGCCCCATAGTATGCCTTTTCTCTGCCCCAGGCCCCTCACACCCTTTTCCCACCCCGTACTCCTTTTCTCCCCAATCGCCCTCACACCATTTTTCTTACCCCCTATCCCCCTCACACGCCTTTTCCTGCACCCAACCCATCATATCCCTTTTGCCAGCCCCCCTCAACCCCTTTACTCACTCAGCCCCCACACACCTCTTTCCTCACCCCTAACCCGCTCACACCCCTTTTCTCATCCCCAACCCCTCAACACATAGACGTTTCATTTGTTTTTAGTGGAATATAAGATTGTGTGAAATTTGAATTTTTAAACTTCTTCTGCTGCAACATATTTTTAAATCATTTTGGTGCTATTCTCGTGTTGCCTGTAAGCTTGTCTGCTTGTACTGGTAGCCTTGTAACTATTAGCTCCACTGTGCGATTTGAAGTAGCGAATTAGCCACTGCACGCACGTGGTTTCACCCGCTCGGAACTACAGTTCCCTGGTTGTTTGTAGTTCTTCCGGACAATTTCCTTCATACCCTGTGCAAACGTGCCAGCGCGGACAGGCAGAATATAAGGTACATTCTTAGTCTCCTTTCCCCTTAGATAGACGTTTTATTTGCTTTTAGTGGAATATAAGATTGTGTGAAATTTGAATTTTTAAACTTCTTCTGCAGCAACCGATTTTTAAATCATTTTAGTGCTATTCTTGTGTTGCCTGTAAGCTTGTCAGCTTGTACTGGTAGCCTTATAACTATTAGCTCCACTGTGCGATTTGAAGTAGCGAATTAGCCGCTGCACACACATGATTTCACGCTCTGGAACACTTGTGCACGAGCCGATAGAAATAAAATATCAATATCAATGCCCGCTCGGAACTACAGTTCTCTGGGTGTTTGTAGTTCTTCCGCGCACGTTTCCCTTCATACCCTGTGCGAACGCGCAGGCAAGAATGGGCAGTCTGTGGCAGTCCGTGGTAGGAGGCGGAGGTGCATCAATCCTCTTGGATCCCCAGCTGAAGCAAGACAGAATGGGTATCAAAGGAGTACTTGAAGCTATTGCGAAGGCTAGAGGTGAGCCCTTTGCCCAGACAGCTGCAGCCGGGATACCGCCAGTAACTCAGCAGGAGACTGAGTATGTTGTAAAGACAACTTCTGTAAACAGGTTAGGGGACTCTAGTGCCTCAGGCATGACCAATGGTGCCAACAGGGCTCTCCATGATAGCATTGTTTTAAAAAGGGTCACAATGAGTGGGAAAGTGGTACCAGAGTTAGGAGAAGATGTGTGCAACCCTACAAACGGTGCACCTAAGCAGACAGCCCAGAAAATCCTGAATGTTTGCCTCCTGAACACCCGCTCCCTAAGCAAGCATGCTCATAATATCCACGACTTGGATCTTGGAGGAAAAACTTGATATTTGGTGTCTCACTGAGACGTGGCTAAGGGACCCGGTGGGGCCGGTATGCGATAAAGCAGTCCCAGAGGGCTACTCATGATACAATAAGAACAGAGACTGTGAGGTTGTCAGGGTTGCCGTTATTGTCAGAGACTCTATTAACCTGTTTAAGGCTAACATCGCATGCAGTGGATGTGAAACACTCCATCTCAAATTCACGCCCACTCCAAATGACTGCATTAATATTATTGTCATCTATAGACCACCCTCGTACGTTGAATTTCTGCAACAAACTAACCCTCCAGCTGAATAACTTGAAATGTTCTAATACAGCTACGCTATTATTGGGAGACTTTAAAAGGTCGAGAGGGAACCCACTGGATAAGAAAGCTATCCAACTGGAAAAAACAATGAAGAACTTAGATTTCACTGTGATTAACAATGAACCAACGACACTGAATGGTAATCAATTAGACTGGGTTATAACGCAGAACTTAAATACCCAAAAAGTGACTACCCAGTCTTGCATTTGGTCAGAACATTTCATGGTTAGGTTTCGAGGTTCAACTGAACAATCATCAAAAACAAATTAACAACCCACGTATAAAGGTGCAGAGCCGTAATTTTAAGAATTTAGGACCTGATCAACTGAAACCCTGTTTAAAAACAATTCTAGAGAATTTTCAGGATGAAGATTCTTGTGAAAATATGCTGCAGCAATTCACAATACATATTAGAGAATTGGTAGAACAATTCAACCCCTGAAATCTAAACTAGTTAGGAAGATCGACAACCATCACAAATGGTTTCACAACGAGCTTAACAAAATAAAGCTAGAAAAAAGGAGTGGAAAGGATGTGGCTAAGGAATCCCTCCCCAGCAAATAAAGACCACTGGAAATGGAAAAAATCTGAAATACAGAAATTGCATTAGAGAAGCCAAGACAAACTATTTTAATAAGGAGACGCCATGAGTAAACTTTTCGAGATTATAAAGAATTTAGAAAAGCCAGAGGCACTCACACCACCCTACACTCCCACAGACGAGGACTGCGAGATGGTGCAAAGGGCTTTCTCAGATAAGATACAGAAGGCTAGAGATACTATCATTGCTTCCAGAGAAGCCCCAAGCGTGGTCACTCTGCCCCCCATGGTAAAATCTAGACAGAGTGACACAGCAAGTTTTAATTTTCATTTGATTTCAGAAAAGGAGATGGCCACCGTATTGTCAAACATAAAACCCACTTCATCTTCAGAAAATATACTGCCGGCCAAAGTAATCTTGGACAACAAGGAACTGTTTTCCCCAGTACTTACAAGAATTGTAAATGCCTCATTCCAAGAGGGTATAGTACCCAAGAGTATTAAGAAGGTCACTATAACCCCTCTGGTCAAGAACGCCGGTTTGGACTCCAAGGACACTGGCAATCTGCGCCTGATCACCAACGTTATTCAACATTTATTAGACAAGATAGCTACTAATCAACTGCAAAACCACATAGAAGCTCAGGAAATTCTCCTTGAGCAGAAATCAGGTTTCCGCATGGCACATAGCACAGAAACTGCTATGCTAGATCTGCAAACACGTATGCTCGAAATTCTGGATACGGGCAAGGCAGGGATCCTGATGCTCCTAGATCTTAGTGCCGCTTTTGATTTGGCTGACCACCAACTACTGCAAGAGGCATTGGACAAAATGGTGGGATGTTTCCTACCACGCTGGCATGGCTGACATAATTTCTAGCGGACCACAAAGCAAAAGTACATTGGGGGGATACATTCTCTGAGGCTGCTCACATCAATTTTGGAGTCCCACAGGGAGCAAGCTTATCACCCCTGTTGTTCAATCTTTACATGAGATGTCTTTGTGATCTCCTGGAAAGCGTCAGCGTGTACTTCACGAACAACGCTGATGATACCCAGCTTGTCATCGAGCTGGATGGTGATCATCTCATAGATAGTGCCGAAATAGCAGCTGTATCAACATCATAAATGGATGAAGCAAAACTGGATGTGCCTGAACACCACACAAACAGAGCTGATGATTTTTGACACACGTCAAGCTACAGCAAAGTTAGGCATGAAATATAAAGCCTTTGTCATCAAGGACTCAAGCATTCCTGTAATGACCCAGGTCAAAACACAAGGAATGATGATGGAGGCATCCATAGGGTCTGAGACACAGGTTGTTCCTTCATGAGAATAATGGCTACTACCTACGTCTACTGAGAGTCATCCCACCGTTTCTAAATGAGGAAAACGCGGCTACCATTGCCAGGGCTACTATCTTATCTCGCCTGGAGTACAGCAACGCGTTGCTGCTAGGGGCGACTAAGAAGGAGATTGAGCGATGCCAGGTCATGGAGAATAATACTGTATGCATTATTAAAGGGATTAACAACAAAGAACCTGTCACAGAAGGAAGGAAATCGCTGCATTGGATGAGGATAGAAGATGGGATCCTTTTCAAATCCCTAACCATAGTCCATAGGTGTTTGTATGGCTCGGCCCCAATTTATCTCAAGAATCATGCAAAATACCTCAAAGTCCTCGGGTTTCAAACACTGCAGATGCTAGATGTCCATCTTGGATCCTCACAGGATCTATCTTTATTGCCTCGGAGAGGTGCATGGCACACAGGATTGCAGGTTGTGCAAGTCGATAATCCCCAAAGCACTTTGGGAACGGGAGGCAAAATGTTAATCTTTATCCACAAGGGCATACAGGATGCAAGTGGCTGGAAAACTCTCCCGAATTGGACATACACCTTTCTTCTACCTCGGGAAAGCCTCTAGCTGCTTTTAGCACCTGAGTGCTAAAGTTACAGATACCCTAGGGTTATTTGCCCCATCTAAACCCAAGGTGCAGTATGAGATCAGACATTCTGGAAGAAGGTCCACAGAGGGAGGGTTCTATGTCATAGTTTGGCATTTTATTTATTTTATTTATTTATTGTTCGCTTGTTAGGCGCTTATACAGCAAGTACATACTGTTTCAAAGCGCCCACAGGGCAAAGGAGGGAAGAAGGGAGGGATACATATTGAATACACAACAGAGGAGGGTAAAGGAAAAAGACAAACCTACTATGCCCTGTGAGTAATTCAGAACGTGCAAGAAGTGCAGCAAGGAAAAGGGCGGAGGGGGTAGGTGCTGGATTGTCCATGCTCGTGAGTGAGCAACAGATGAAGTGCATGGTGAGGTAAGTGCTACACACCAGGAGCCGTGTTGGGTGTAAGTGCGAGCCTCCAAGGCGGAGGGAGTGCCAAAGTAAGTGCTAAGAGTAGACAGAAGCTGGGGCGATTTGGTTTGGGAGGTCAGCAACCCAGAGGATGCATAAGGGCCCAGGATACCAATCACAGCAACTGTGAGATTAGCAGAGGAGAGAATATGGGAAGGTGGAGGTAAAGAGCAAGGTCTTGAGGAGCTCAAGACATAGAGAGAGGGGGGTGCTCTTCCATACTAGGGAGCCAACCGAGGAAAGCGATCAATCTCCTGCCCTCTGTTTAGCAAACCGCTTTACTTTCATGATCCCAGTAAGTGAGCACAGTTCCCATTTAGGCATGGAGGAGTAGCAAGGGACATTACATCAGTAAGCAGGTCAAAAGTGGGTTCAAGCCTGGCAAACATGGCATTTGTACCATTCATAGCAAATGCTCCCATAGTCTCTCATAGTGCTTACAGTGGTCTCATACGCTAAACATGGCCGCCGCCAGATCCATTGATAACTTACAGCACGCTCTATACATATTGCAGAGGGAGCTACTTAAGCCCTGCCTCCACTGGAGCGCTCACTTCACGTCTGCTCCGCTGACAGCAGGTAGCGCTACCACCTGTCAAACGAGGAAAAAAAAGACATTTGTTTTTACAGAATAAAACAGAATTCCATAGTTATAGAAAGAACTTACCGAACCGAAGTTATCTCCGAAGCAGTTTTTCAGTCAGCTGTGTTCGTTTGTAGCCGCAGCATCTCCTGTCAGAAGTTCTCTCACAGCCGCAGCATCTTCAAGCAGCAGTCTTGATTCGCAGTTGCAGTGCCTTCATTCAGAAGTTTCCTCAGCAGCTTCTGCATCTTCCGAAGGTATTTTTCCTCAGCTTTCCGAAAACCTGCAGACAAATAAGGTATTTCATTGACGAACGAAGTTAATAGAAATAAAGAAAGAAGTTTAAATAAGTTTACGTATCTGAAATTTCTTCAAGTTTTCACTGCTCAGTTATTACTGTGCGCTTCCCTGAAGGCTGCAGTTACTCCGTATAGACGAACTTGCGTTTGTTAAACGTTTCTTCATCCCAAGTAACGCTGCAGTCATTCCGCATCCATTAACCTTTCTGAATATCGAGAACCTGCAAGAAAAAGGGAAAATATTAGAAACAGAGATCTCTCCAATGTACGGACTATTCCCAAATCTTAAAGACTACAGTATAGTCTCCAGATAATTACCCAAAGACAAATTCTGGAAAAGCAAAGCCATTATAAAGGCAAGAGTCTATTGAACACCTCAGCCTTCCAAGTTTAAAGTTTCTTCATACCAACACGCCCCTGTAGAATAACAGGATGGAGAGAACATAAACACAGGTGAGAAGGGAGGGATTACCAAAGGGACACAGTTATACAGTAACTTTTCAGAAATTAGATGTTCTAGCAGTTCTGTTGTTATTGTATACACAGAAAAGGAATCCTAAAAGTGCCCAAGTAACAGGTCCACAGGCTGAGAAGGCATTACGCTCCCGAGGAGTCCAGGTAAGCGTTACAGAATGCAAAGCCAGTACTTAAAACACTCCACCTGAGTGTAAAGGAGGACACAGGAATTGACAATGTATCCAAGATTTTGGGAGTTAAGGGCAGAAGTCCATACAGCTAGGTCAGAAACCAACTCTCTTAGGATAGGGTCGCCAATTACTACACTCCCAAGCAGGACAAGCACCACTTCCTAGTGGGGTTCCACAGGGTCAAATTTCCGCTCCCAGTCATCCTCTACAGGTAGTTTTAGCCGGGAACATTCCACTAGCAGCCCCAGAGAGAGTTACAGGGGATCCAAGGAGTTTTGCAGTTTTTATGAACCAATGTAATTTACACTTTCTGTGAATTACACTTTCAGGACTACAATGTCGAACGGCAATCGCACTGCGGATTCACACTTTTTCGAACGAACCGTCCTCAATATCAGAGGGACTTGATTGAGAGCAGTTGGGAGCCACATCATCATTCACAACTTTGAAATTTCGTCATTGTCCAACACGAGCAGGCTGACCATGTACTAATGTGTAACTTAAACTGCTACAGAGAGTGGCTTAATTTATTTTCATAAACTCATTTGCCACCAAACCCCTGAGGAACCGCCAGATACCAGGCGGGGAAACACGTGTCGGGATTAGTTTGGATCTATGTAACTATTAATTATTTACGTTATGCTGAAAACACAGTGGATTGAATGAATATAGAATTCAACTAAATAAACCTTCAAATATGCAAATTGAATTACCAAGGCTAAGACAAACCACTGTTTTATTTTCAAGATTAAATTTGGTTTCAAACCTTTTTTACATATCCTGGTTGACTGTGCAAATCGTCTTTCTTTTTGGGTTGAGCGCGGACCACCTAAAGGTCTAATTAATCATTTCATCAGTGTTTTCCCTCTGCAGTCTGATGGTAATAGACCTTTGTCCTGCTGCTCGCAAAACTAAAATGATCATTTTTTAGTGCGTAGCGCCGGAATCAGCTACAGACTGTATAGTTTTTGGAACACTTTCTGTGTAGACCCGGGGTCTTTCCTTCAGATCAGGCCATGGTGGCATTTGTGTTATCATATCTGGGTGGATATGCTGCTGACTGGTCCATACCCTTAGTTAATCGAGATGATCCATTACTGAGGAATTTCCATGGTTTTCGGCTGGAGCTAGAGAAACTCTTTGCTCATCCTGCTCAGGGACAGGCCTTAGATAATGAGCTGCTCTCTTTACGCCAAGGTAACCAAGAATTGTTGGCTTATATAACTTCCTTTAATCGATTAGTGGCAGAGACCAATTTGCCTGAGGAGAAGAGAACCACACATTTTTATCGAGGATTACGCAGAGAACTCAAAGATATACTAGCGCAAGTAGTGAATCCTCCTACAGGTTGTGCCGAATTCATAGACTTAACAATACAGCTGGATCACCGATTGCAGAACCGGCGCTCTGATCGGGCCAGATCAGAGACTAGATCACTCTGTGTTCGTTCAAAAGGCTATGGAACTCGTCCAATGACTGAAAGTCACCCTGAGCCAATGCAGTTAGGTGGTGTTCGGGGTCCCATATCTAAGGAAGAAAGAGACAAAAGAAGACAACAGAATTTAAGTCTATTGGGGTTCAGCGGATCATCATTTGCGAAACTGTCCAGTGAAACCACTGTGGAAACCAGTGGGAGCAGTAGAAAAGGTGGACAGGAAAATCATAGAAAATGAACAGCCGGAAAACTCCAACGCCCAACAAGTGTAGAGGTTGACTTGTCGAGCCAGAAGAAGGAAATTCAGATCTCCCATTTTGTTGTTCCAGTCATCTTAAGTAGCGACCTTCAACCTTCCAATATATATGCTTTGGAAGCATATGTGGACAGTGGTACGATTGGGAACTACATCGATTACCAACTAGCAGGCAAGATGGGTATTGGTATGTACCCAAAGGCTGTGGTAAAAAATGTCAAGGAAGTAGATGGTACTCAACTGATATCTAGACCAGTGACAAAGTGTACTGAAGTTTGCACCTTGCTTTGCCAGGAAGGACATCGAGAAAAGATTTTGTTTGACCTAATTAGTGCTCCACAGTTTAAAGTGATTTTAGGAATTCCATGGCTAGAGAAACATAATCCACAGATTGATTTGGCGTGCCAAACCCTTAGTTTCTACCAAGGAATGCAGGTATTCCTGCTATGTACAAGACGGAACCTTTGAAAAAGAAGTTCAAGTGTTTTTAAGAGAAAGACACACCTAAGGGTTAACAGGAACCCTTCCACCGGATTATCAAGATTTTCAAGAAGTATTCGAAGAAGAACAGGCTACCATGTTGTCTCCTCATCGGCCATATGATTGTCAAATTGATTTGATCCGTGGTTCAAAAACCCCATGCAACAGAATTTATGCCTTAACTGAACAAGAAAATATTCATTTGTAGACTTATTTGGATAATTACATTGCCAATGGTTTTGTTCATCCCTCTAAGTCCCCCATGGCGTCTCCTCTGTTTTCCGTGCCCAAGAAGGAAGAGGACCTTCGTACTTGCATAGACTACCGTTCCCTCAACCAGAACACAGTTAAAAACCGGTACCCCCTTCCACTCATTCCAGTGTTAATGGATCAAGTTAAGGATGCCAACATTTTTACTAAACTAGACCTTCGATGAGTTTACCACTTAGAGAGAATCAAAGAAGGAGATGAATGGAAGACTGCTTTCCACACAAAATACGGCTTATACGAGTACCAAGTCATGCCCTTTGGTTTATGCAAAGCCCAAGCAGCCTTCCAGAATGTTATGAATTATGCAAATTGCTAGATGTCTGCACTGTAGTGTACCTTGACGACATTCTCATCTATTCAAACTCGGTCCAAGAACACATAACCCATGTAGGAGCAGTACTTCAGAAACTGCGACAACAAAAGCTATTTGTCAAACTAAAGAAATGCTCCTTTCATGTGACCTCAGAGGAGTTTCTGGGATTTGTCCTGTCACCTATGGGAATCCAAATGGATAACCGAAAAGTTGATGCAGTTCTGAATTGGCCTTCCCCTACGTCAGTGAAAGGAATCCAATGTTTTTTAGGATTTGTGAATTTTTACAGATGCTTTGTTGCAGGATTTTCACAACTAGTGCATCCAATAACTTTGTTACTGCGAAAGCACAAGGCATTCTCCTGGACCAAGGAAGCAGAAGAGGCTTTCCAGACATTAAAAGAAAAATGTACCACTGCTCGCATTTTAAGACACCCACAACCGGAACGACCATTTGAAGTGGAAACTGATGCGTCCAGTGCTGCAATGGGAGCTGTATTATCCCAAAAAGATACTGAAACCAGACAACTGCATCCAGTGGCCTTCTGGTCCAAGAAGTTTTCAACAGCAGAATTAAATTACAGCATCACAGATAAGGAATTGCTAGCAATAAAACACGTTTTCAAAGAATGGAGACACCATTTATTAGGGGCCCGACATAATGTCACAGTTTTCACAGATCATCGAAACCTGCAATATTTACGCAACGCAAAGGCTCAGTCATCCGGACAACTCTGTTGGGCGTTATTTTTCGTGGAATACGATTTTATCACTTATCGCCCAGTGGTACGTAATGGCAAAGCAGATGCCTTGTCAAGGATTGGAGAGAGAGAAGAGATCCTAAGTACAACAGATCCTGTAAATATAGTTCCAGAAAAGAAGGTGCTGGGAGTCACTGGATCCTCAGAAGAAGACTTGAAGGCACAAATTCTCCTTAACATGACAACTTCAGAGTTAGAGGCTTGGAAGTCAAGAGGACCTAAGTTTTGCATTCAAGAAGGTACCTTATTTCCAGAGTCGGCTTTACCTACCAAATCAGGAGTTACAAAAGAAAGTTATGTCAAATTACCACGGAGCCACATTGGAAGGTCACACTGGAATCTCTAAGACCATGGCCAAAATCAAAAGGCTTTTCTGGTGGCCAAAATGGCGCAAGGATACGAGACATTTTAATTCAAGCTTTATTACCGAATTGCCCCCTTGTTCGGGTTTTAACACAATTTTTGTAGTGGTGGACTTGTTTTCCAAAATAGCACATTTCATTGCCCTCAAGGGGTTTCCTACTTCATTAGTCTTAGAAAAGGTGTTCCTAGAACAAATTGTAGGTCTTCATGGATTTCCATCTACAGTGATCTCTGACAGAGGGAGTCAATTTGTATCCCAATTCTGGAGAAAATTCTGTGAGCTGGCTAAAGTTGAAGTGCGTTTATCTACAAGCCGCCACCCACAAACTGAGAGTCAAACAGAGAGAACCAATCAGTTTCTCGAACAATACCTTTCATGTATTCTCCACCAGATAGATTGTTCCTGGGTGGATGTCCTTTGGGTAGCAGAGTATGCTTATAGTAACTCTGAACCACTTCCACAGGTTATACTCCTTTCTACATACTTAATGGTTCACATCCTCAGACCTCTACCTTCGATCCAACAGAATCCTTAGAGATGCCAGCAGTACAGAGTCTTCATGATAACATTACCAGAGTACAGGAAGAGGTTCTATGACATTTGACTATAGCAAAGGAAAGCCAAAAGAAATTTGCAGATGGACTTCGAAGAAAATCTCCAGAGTATAAGGTGGGCGACAAGGTATGGTTGTCTTCTAAACACATTGCACTTAAAGGCCCACGTAAATTCAAACGTAGGTTTCTGGGTCCATTCCCTCTGGAAACCATTGTCAACCCTTTAGCAGTAAGATTGAACCTGCCATCTCACATGCAAATTCATCCTGTATTCCATGTTTCTTTGTTAAAGCCAATGAATCCAGGGACCAGATTACAACCACCACCAAAACACCTAATCATTGAAGGTGAACCAGAATTCTTAGTAAAAGAAAACTTAGATTCCAAGATTGTAAAAAGGACATTATTCTACCTTGTATATTGGAAAGGGTTTGGTCCACAGGACAGAACTTGGGAACCTTTCTCAAACATTCATGCCCCCAAATTACTTCAGACGTTTCATCAAAACCACCCTACTAAGCCAGGACCGGAGGGTTCATCCTTTGGGTTGGGTCTTGTGGGGGAAACTGTCATGATCCCAGTAAGTGAGCACAGTTCCCATTCAGGCATGCAGGAGAAGCAAGGGACATTACATCAGTCAGCAGGTCAAAAGTGGGTACAAGCCTGGCAAACATGGCATGTGTACCATTCATAGCATATGCTCCCATAGTCTCTCATAGTGCTTACAGTGGTCTCATACACTAAACATGGCCGCCGCCAGATCCATTGATAACTTACAGCACGTTCTATACATATTGCGGAGGGAGCTACTTAAG
This sequence comes from Ambystoma mexicanum, assembly GCF_040938575.1. Classification (NCBI taxonomy): domain Eukaryota; kingdom Metazoa; phylum Chordata; class Amphibia; order Caudata; family Ambystomatidae; genus Ambystoma; species Ambystoma mexicanum. The sequence continues at coordinate 899,116,527 of NC_090931.1, read as the reverse complement.
CCCTGCCTCCGCTGGAGCGCTCACTTTGCGTCTTCTCCGCTGACAGCAGGTAACGATACTGGCGTCTCTCCTCACAGAACCTGTCAAAAGAGAAAAAAAAAGAGACATTCCTTTTTACAGAAAAAAACAGAATTCCATAGTTATAGAAAGAATTTACCGAACCAAAGTTATCTCCGAAGCAGTTCTTCAGTCAGCTGTGTTCGTTCGTAGCCGCAGCATCTCCTGTCAGAAGTTCTCTCAAAGCCGCAGCATCTTCAAGCAGCAGTCTTTGTTCGCAGTACCTTCATTCAGAAGTTTCCTCAGCAGCCTCTGCATCTTCAGAAGGTATTTTTCCTCAGCTTTCCGAAAACCTGCAGACAAATCAGGTATTTCATTAACAAACAAACTTAATAGAAATAAATAGAGGAGTTTAAATAAGTTTAAGTACCTGAAGTTTCTTCATGTTTTCACAGCTCGGTTATTACTGCATGCTTTCCTGAAGGCTGCAGTTACTCCGTATAGACAAACGTGCATTTGTTAAACGTTTCTTCATCCTGAGTAACGTTGCAGTCATTCTACAGCCATGACCTTTCCGAATTCTGAGAACCTGTAAGAAAAAGGGAAAATATTAGAAAGAGAGATCTCTACAACGTAGGGACTATTCCCAAATCTAAAAGACTATACGATATTCTCCAGATACTTGCCCAAAGACAAATTCTGGAAAAGAAAAGACATTATAAAGGCAAGAGTCTATTGAACACCTCAGCCTTCCAAGTTTAAAATGTCTTCATACCAACACACCCCTGTAGAATAACAGGACGGAGAGCTCCATAAAACATAAACACAGGTGAGAAGGGAGGGATTACCAAAGGTACACTGCTATACAGTAACTTCTCAGAAATTAGATGTTATAGCAGTTGTATTGTTGTTTACACAAAAAAGGAATCCTAAAAGTGCCCAAGTAACAGGTCCACAGGCTGAGAAGGCAATACGCTCCCGAGGAGTCCGTGTAAGCGTTATATTTAAACACAAAGAGTTGGTGCCAGAGGAACATAGATGTCTGGAAGGGCAGTATTTAGTGAGATAAAGTTGAAGATAGGAATGTCCCAGACAGCCTTGTGGGTGATGCAGAGGGATTTGAATTTAATCAGATTAGCAGCCGGGCAGGAGAGATGCAGTCCCTGGGCTTAAGGCCAAGGATAAGTCTTGCTGCCCTATTCTGGATTAGCTGGAGAGGTCGCAGAGTGGAAGAAGGTAGATTCAGGAGGAGGCGATTGCAGTAGTCAAACATAGCGAGAACCAGGGCTCGGGTAACTTTGAACCTCTGGAGGAAAGTGAGAAAAAGGAGCATTAATTTTAGAAGGAATAGCTGAAAGTGAGACTTCTTGGCAATGTCCTGAGTGTGAGGGAGGAAGGAGTGAGAGGAGTCTAAGATGACTCCAAGGTTTCTGGCTTCAGAAGGAGCACGGGGAGAGCCCATGGAGGAAGGCCAGAGTGAAGGGAAGAAAGAGGGTGCTGGGTCCGGATGGGAAGGATCTCCATTTTACAGGTGTTGAGGCTGAGCTTGTTGCACCAGGACTGGATGACAGACAGTCGGGGATGATAGATGTGCAAGGGGGCCAGAGGGAAGTTTGAGAAAGAGTTGTGTGTCATCTGCATAACACTTTTAAAGAGCGAACACAAAAAGACTCTGCACCCTGCCTTCTCTCTTCTTCCACGTTATGATATGAGTCATTTATAACACGCCTCTACAGAAGTGTTTCTAGGCGCAATGTGATTTAAGGACTTAAAAGTCCTGCTCTGCTGATCTGTTTTGCAACAACTAGACTGCACAATGCTTTTAGTTGCATTTCATCCACACAAACTCCTTTCCGCTCTTCCTTTGAGCCCAAGGAAGTGTTAATGGATTTTACATCATGTGGTTTAACATTTTTAACAGTATTACAATTACTATAAGCATCAGATGTTTCATGCATTTTAGTTTCACCACATTTATATGAAGATTGAATGGGGTTTTTGTTTAAGCATAGTATTTCTCCAGCATTGGATCGTTCATAAATGCAGATGCTTGAATATATATATGCTTGAATATTCCCCATCATCAGACTGGGAATCCTTGGTGATTTAAATAATTATTAAAAAATGTAATATATATACATTATTTCCATAGAAATACAATGTAGATTGCCCCTTATGGCCTATGAGCCATTCACTTGTCTAGTCCCTCCACCTCACTTTGGTCCTTATGGTCCTAACCAATGAGGTGTCAGGGTTTAAGCTCTGCCCCTGGCAGCCATCTTCAGATTTTTCACCGCAGTCTAACAGACTGGAAGGGAATCCTCAGCTCTCTGAGCTTTTCGATTTTTCTTTGCTGTTAGCGTAATTATTTCTTCTCAAAACCAGCTTTACCTTGATCTCCTGATCAAACTCTTCCTGTACGGTGTTTCTGGGCCCAGAAAACACTTGTTTTCACTCAGAATTCGTCGAGTGAATCCTCTCTTCACACCATGTCAGAGGAATCCACTACCAAGAAACCTTTCCTTTTCAGGGACTGTGTTAGATGCAAGAAGAAGCTGGTCTACATGAAAGACCCTCGTGAGCAGTGCATTTACTGCCTCTATCCGCATGAAATTTATAAATGTGATATTTGTAAGACTTTTTCTAACAAAACTCTCCAGGACAGACCTAGAAGACTTCTACATTTGGAATCTAGAGGACACTCTTCTGATGAAGAATCAACTAAGACAGCCCCTGTACTGTCTATGAAGCCTTCAGAGAAGCAAACTTCAAAACTGGCAAGAAGATCCTTTCAGGGATTTTTCAAACCCTGAAGAAGGGGAGATTACTCACGAACCAGACGTGCAGAGCGAGCAGGACAATTACATTGTAGAGAAGCCTAGTAAGAAGGACTCCACAGGAGAGATGCTTCACTACCAGATGATCTAGTGTCTTTTCATGCCATAATTGGTAAAGCGGCGGACCTCTTTAATTTACACGTTGCATCAGAAGAAAAAAAGAAATCGGTGCTCTATGTACATAGAGGCAAACGTAGAAGAACAGTCACTACGATCCCTCTTTTGGACACTATACGGGACACTGGAGCAAAAATGTTGGCTACACTATCGGCCACACCAGCCCTCGTTTCAAGGCCGGAGAAGAAGTATAAGGCACCAGACACGGCACCATTATGCCTAAGGGGGCATACCAAACCGGATTCCGTCATAACGGTCGCAGCCAGGAAAAGGTTGGCTAATCCATCCTCACCTCTTTCAGCTCCACCAGACAAAGAAGGACGTAAATTGGAGGCCATTGGCCGGAAGGTATCCTCTCTCACCATCAGGACTGGAAACACCCTGGTCTTGACTGCACGACTGGACCGTGAGCTGTGGCTCTGTATATCCAAACTGACCAAGCATTTGCCTGCGGACCTGCAAAAAGAGGCCAAAGCAATCATATTGGAAAGCAAGGCCACCTCCGACCATATGATTGACACGGCTGTTGACATAGCGGAGTCGGGTTTCAGACAAATGGCCCATGATACAGTCTTGAAAAGGCCAGCCTGGATGAAGGCTACGAACTTTAGACCAGAGGTTCAGGCTCAGATCTTAGATATGCCCTTCGATGGGAAAGACCCCTTTGGTAAAACGATTGACAACCGGCTCAATGGTATTAAAGCTGATACCGATATGGCACATGCCATCAGTTCCCTAAAGGACAAAGACAAAGATAGTAGATCCTTTTGGTCCTTTCGAGGTGCATCCTCAAAATATAGGTTTTTCAGCTGCCCCTCCTACATTCAAAAAACGTCGAGTAACACCTTTCAAGACAGATACCATCAGTCATCAAACATCTACACCCATAGGGGCAAGCGTGGATCCTACTACGCCAAGGCCCAGACGAAGCAAAACTGACTATATTCTTCCTCCTTTCGCACGACGCACCCCCAATAACATCAGACAAGTCGGTGCTACAGGTGGTCTGTGAAGGTCACACCATCGAATTCCTGGACCAACCTCGGTTCCTTGCCCCTGTTCCACGCAAAGTGCCTCATCAGGAGCAGGTCATGCTGGAGGTCCACAAGCTACTCCTAAGAGCAGCTATAGATCCAGTACCATACCGACAAAGGAGAAGAGGCTTCTACTCCCGGTTCTTTCTGGTGAAGAAAAAGAACCGTCAGTGGAGACCGATTCTGGATTTGACAGCTCTCAAGTTTATCAAGGGAATCATATTCAAGATGACGTCTCTTCAGAACGTTCTCCCGTGGCTCAACCAACACGACTTCCTGCCCACCCTCGACTTGGAGGACGCATATTTCAACATTCCCATTCATCCTGCCCACAGGCAATTCCTTAGGTTCGTCGTAGCGGAGTCACATTTTCAGTTCTGTGTCCTCCCGTTCGGCCTAAAATCAGCACCAAGAGTGTTTACCAAGTGCCTGGCACCGGTGGCAGCATACCTCAGAAGGTCAGGAACGGAAGACTTCCCATATTTAGACATTTGGCTCATAAGGGTCTGCTCGCTCAGACTGACGTGTGCCGCAATGGAGAGAACAATAAAACTCTTGAAGGAGTTAGGGTTTTCAATAAACGAAGAGAAATTCTGCCCTGTTCCCAACAAGACGGTGCTGTTTCTGGGGGCTGAAATCAACACCAGCATACCCAGAGTGAAACCGCCAGCGGACAGAATATCTGCACTAACTCATGGGTGTTCATGGTTTCAAATCACCAGGGCAACCACGGTTCGAGCCCTCAAATCTCTTCTGTTCATGATGTCCATATGATATGATAGTTTATTTATATAGCGCCTATACACAATGTGTTTCAAAGCGCTTCAAGGCAAGGGAGGGAACAAGGGAAAATACAACAACCTTCTTACAAGCCATGAACAGTAAGGATGTGAAATTAACTATCGTACTCGACCTGACGACATTTCAGATAGTGCAAGAGTTAAGACATAGATAAGGAAGGGAGGGGGGAGAGAGGAAGGAAATGGAAACAGACAGGCGACTACCGTACTAGGCCTGACAACGTTTCAGTTAGTGCTGGAGGGAGGTAGGGTGGGGGGGGACAGTAAGGGGATGGGGGAGCGACAGACGAGGTTGCTATCATACTAGGTCCAGGGACAATTCTGATAGAGTAAGGGCATAGAAGAAAGTAAGAGGGAAGAGATAGGAAAAGGCGGAGGGGAGGGGAGGAGAGAACAGAGAGAAAGCAGTCAAAAAGAGTGGAGAAGCAAGAGGGGAGAGCGAATACAATTGCAGAAGTCAGTAGTAACACATAATGTTGCAAGCCAGGATACAAGATGAAGATGGGAACAACATGATAAAGGCCCACCATGAGTACAAGATGCAAAGGAAGTCCAGCATGAGAGTTGAGAAAGGGTGACGCACCTTGAGTCAATGAAGTCCATAAAAGTAAAATCCAGCATTGGCCACAAGACGGTGCTGGTGAAACCAGAATGTATCAGGACAGACTCCTGTGTGCGGGAAGGGGCTGGGGGCACAAGGGAACAACACAGGGGGACCAGAGAGGGTGGGGATGGCCTGTGGGGACAGAGGATGTAAACAAATGTTGGTGCATGCTTACCTGCTGTCTGAGCAGGGGGGTCAGGCCCTAGGTCCTCCTGGTCCAAATAGGTCCAAACAGAAATTGCCCTTTTCTTTGACTGCCTTTCACTTGGACTCTGCCGCTCACTTCTCACAATCAGCTATTGGATGGATTCAATCTTTCCTTGACAATAGAACAATGCAGGTTTTCTCACCTTTAGCAGCTGCTGACCCCATACACATCTCCTGCGGTGTGCCCCAGGGCTCTTGTGTCTCACCCACTCTGTACAACATCTTTACAAAGCCCCTTTCTGATGATCTAGATGGCCTGGGTATCACCTATACTAACTATGCGGACGATACACAGATCCTCATCCCGTTGACGGGAGATTACAACAAGGATTTGGCCTTTGTGAACAGAGTGTACCTCATCATCCAGGCATGGATGGCATCTCATGATCTATGCCTGAATGATGACAAAACGGAACTCCTCATTCTCAGCACCCCCGCCAACCTCAATAAACTAGGCCACCTCTACTCAAATTTCAAAATAGATGATAACATCACAGTAGCCAAGGAAGTCAAAACTCTCGGATTTTATCTAGACTCTACTCTAAACTTCAAAAAACAAGTCAACTCAATGGCTTCTGCTAGTGCTTACACCTGCAAACTAATCAGAGCAGCCAAGCCCTTCCTTTCATCCAACAACTGCATTACCCTAGCAAGAGCTCTTGTTTTATCTAAACTGGATTACTGCAATGCCTTATATGTAGGGAGTAACAAATACATTACCAATAAGATACAGATTCTACAAAATTAATGCCCTGAGTGCTGCCCTAAGTATTCCCAAGAAAGCCCACATATCTGACCTCAGAAAATCCAACAACTGGCTTTCCACAAAAGACAAAATTCTCCTCAAAACAGTTTCCCTGACACATAAATGCTTACACCATGCCACCCCACAATACCTCATTGCCAGATTCTCGAGACAATCCTCCAACCGTCCCTCGAGAACAGCCAACGCCAACCTCCTACTAGTGCCCAGATTCAAACGCATGACGACTGGTGGAAGCAGTTTCCCGGTCAAAGCTGCCCAATACTGGAACTCGCTCCCACCCTTCTAAAGAGAAGACATACCCTATCTTCATTTTAGATCCAACTTTTAGATCCAACTTCCTCCATTGGATCAAGGAAAATGACATCTGACACTCTACTACACTTAGATTACATCACCTGCCCTGTCTGTACATACTGTATATAATTGCCTAGTGATGTCTCCTGCCATATTCTGTATAAAATGTACGATATTTTACAGCAATGTACCCAAAGCTGAACAACCCTTCTGAAGACATGCACATACTGTATATAATGGCTTCTTTAATGTGTATAAAATGTATGATATTTTACAGCAATGGTAACCTAAGCTGAAAAACCCTCTTTATGCCTTTTGTGCCGTGATACCCTCGGGTCTGGCATGCATTATAAATATTAAAACAGACAAAAAACAAGCTTTGGATGCCTGGGCGAGAGACGCCCTTGACTGAAGAGTTAAGAGCAGGAAGGAAGAGGCAGGGCTAAAAAGGTGGGTGCTGCTTAGGCCAGGTAACCTAGATCCACTTACACTGGCTCCCCAGCTGCAAAGGAAAAGAGGCTGGGGGGCTCCTTAAGGCGGGAAAAGAGCGGCAAGCAGGAAGGCACTAGGTGGGCGGGGCTTGCTAAGTGGTGAAAAAGAGCAGCAAGCAGGAAGGCACCAGGTGGGTGGGGCTTAGGCCAGGTGACCTAGATCCACTTACACCTGCTCCCCAGCTGCAAAGGAAAAGAGGCTGGGGGGCACCTTAAGGCGGGAAAAGAGCGGCAAGCAGGAAGGCACCAGGTGGGCGGGGCTTGCTAAGTGGTGAAAAAGAGCAGCAAGCAGGAAGGCACCAGGTGGGTGGGGCTTAGGCCAGGTGACCTAGATCCACTTACACCTGCTCCCCAACTGCAAAGGAGAAGAGGCTGGAGGGCTCCTTAAGTAGGGAAAAGAGCGGCAAGCAGCAAGGCACCAGGTGGCCGGGGCTTGCTAAGTGGCGAAAGAGTGGCAAGCAGGAAGGCACCAGGTGGGCGGGGCTTGCTAAGTGGTGAAAAAGAGTGGCAAGCAGGAAGGCACCAGGTGGGCGGGGTTTAGGCCAGGTGACCTAGATCCACTTACACCTGCTCCCCAGCTGCATAGGAAAAGAGGCTGGAGGGCTCCTTAAGTAGGGAAAAGAGCGGCAAGCAGTAAGGCACCAGGTGGGTGGGGCTTGCTAAGTGGTGAAAAAGCTGCAAAACTCATGCAAATTCCTCATACCAAATTGCAGGCTGCACATGAGGCCAATCCAAGACACCCTGGACCACCAATGGAAGCAGGCAATCGGCTCATGGGAAGATACCATAAAACTACCAGTGGCCTTTCACAAAGCCCTCTGATGGTGGAGTTTACCACAGAGCCTGCTACGGGGAATGCCTTTCCAGGCTCCAACATCAACCCTTCTCCTCAGGACGCATGCCTCTCTATCGGCCAGGGGAGCGCACCTAGCAGATCTACAAACCAAAGGCATTTGGTCCAACCAAGAATCTCAGCTGCACATAAATGTGTTAGAGCTCAGGGCAATGCGATGGGCTCTGAAAGCCTTCCTGCCAATACTGGCAGGGCAGGCGGTGACCGTTCAAACAGACAACACGACCTCGATGCACTACACGAACAAACAAGGGGGAACAAAGTCAGAATTGCTATCGCAAGAGGCTCAAAAACTATGGACCTGGGCTTTGCATCACAAGGTCCACATCAAGGCGTAACACCTACTGGGAGTGGATAATGTCCTGGAGGACAAGTTAAGCAGAGATTATTCAGCATCCCACGAATGGGAGCTGGACGAAGCAGAATCCTGGCGGATTTTCAACATGTGGGGATGTCTGTCATGATGCCTACCTCCAAGGAGCCAGGTCCGACCCAGCAACCCCAGAGGCAGGCATCATTTCCCCCAGGGAAGTGCCAGTGGGCCCAAGCTGGGGCCCTTTGGACACAGTCCTGGCGCCTTAGGCGCCAGGCTCATGTTGGACCCCTGTCCTGGCGCCTTAGGCGCCAGGCTCATAAAGCTAGACATGTGTTCAAGTGTTTTAAGGTGCACTTACCTGATGCAGACCATGCTGCTACATCCAAGCCCTCTTGAGGCCTGAATGGAACTACTTTACCTGTGGACCTACTTTCCCCTGGGTGTGGTCGGGGAAGGATACATACCTGGAACTTCTTCCAAAGCTATTTAAACCACGCCCGATCAGCAACTCACGCTTCGCGTTGTTCTGCTCCTCGCAGCTGGACGCTCACTGTGTCAGCTCCTGCATCTGGACTTCAGCCACGCCTGTCAGCATCCTGGGTCACCTGCTAAGAGAGAATTGGGGAGAAAGAAGACCTTACCTGCTAAAGCTGCATCACAGAGACTTCACACCGACGATCCTGAAAGGGAAGACATCATTTTAAAAGCATTTCGCTTCGATCGCTGCATTTCACTCACCTTTCCTGGGCACCTCCATCTTCAGCAGCGATCATCCGGATTCGCAGCCACTTCCCAGAGCCTAGAGAGAAAAAGACAAGAACACAAGGTGAGAGAAGGAAGGGAATAGGAAAAGCTCAGTTTCCTTCTAAGACTAACCTGTTGGGTCATTCCCATTTCATTTCGGGTCCTGCCGCTTCCTGGCATTCCGGACCCCAGCCCCTATGGGGAAAAAAGACAAAGACATTGAATGAGCGAATGCAAAGACATTACCCAAACGCTCATCCAGAACTTATCTGTCATTTACTGGAACTGCACGTTTCACTTCGGGTCGGCGCCATATCTCCAGCATTCCGAACCCCGGCCCCTAAGGGGAAAAAAAGACATAAGCGATTAGCGCTTGCTGCAATAAGACAATGAACATTATTATAAGGCTTGAACTTTTGAACTTGCTACAGAACTCTTACAGCGTTTTACCTGAATAGTCAAGCTTATTTGAACTCCCATCAAACCTCAATCCAGTGAAGTAACTGGGGTTCAACGCGCCCCTGCATCAGAAGCAGGATGGAGAACTCATCCTTCCAGACCCTAAGGTGAGACTTCACAGGGAATCGAGGAAGGGTATCGTGGAGGGCGGGAAGGGAGTGGGAGGCTTGAGCATTATTCCGTCAGTAGGTAATACTCCCTTTTCACGCACAGGGGAATATTCCTGCGAGCCAGTGAGTCCATCTTCAGAGTCCTGCGCTTCACCATAGAAGAAGCATCAGCACTAGAAGCCAGACCTGCGCCTCCGTGGGAATCAGGTGAGCGTGACAGAACGCGAAGCCTACCCATAATTTCCCACCCGGGCGCTATGGAGACTTCCGAGACAGATCAGCTGGCCCAGCTTTTGGGGGAATTACGGGCAGAAGTGCACTCAGCCCGCCAGGAGACTAACGCTCTCAAAAGAGAACTGATCCTATCTAAGGAAAGAACAGATGACCTGGCCAAAAGGTTATTGCAGGCCCAGGCAGGGCACACTCCTTTACCTAATTCTGGAGATACTTCCACATCAATGGGTTTGAATAACCCGGTACAAATCAATCTACCTGGACACATGCCTTTGGCCCCGCCTGAACGTTTTGCGGGGGGTCCCAAGAAATATGCCGTCTTTATGAACCAATGTCGTTTACACTTTCTATGCCTTCCCTAACGACCAGACCAAGGTAGTCTTTATACTATCTTACCTCAGTGGCAGTGCTGCTGATTGGTCTATTCCATTGGTAAATCAGGATGATCCCATTCTCCAGAATTTTCAGGGTTTCAAGGCCAGCATGGAAAGATTGTTTGCTCGACACTCTCAAGGACAGGCCCTTGATAACGAACTGCTATCCTTACGACAAGGTAATCAGGATCTTCTGTCCTACGTTGCCACCTTTAATAGACTGGTTGTGGAAACTGGATGGCCAGAAAACAAAAGGATCACATTGTTTCATCGAGGCCTGCGCGGAGAGCTTAAGGATGTTCTAGCTCAGATCGTAGATCCACCCCAGGTCTGCGCAGACTGCATAGACTTGGTGGTTCAACTTGATCACAGACTTCAAAATAGAAAAGCAGATCGGTTCAAGTACGAAACCCGAGTACCGATCAAAACCCACGCTAACTCCAAGAGTACCGACATATCCGAACCTATGCAAATCGGCGGTGTTAAAGGACCATTAACAGAGAAGGAACGAGAGAGAAGGCGGCAAATGCAACTTTGCCTGTATTGCGGGACTTCCGGTCACTTTCTTCGAAATTGTCCGGTTAAACCACCGAAGAAGGTGGTTGGACCCACTGATAACGATTTATTGACACCTGATTCGGGAAACGACCTAGCCCGACAAGCGTAGGGGTCCGCTTGCCGAGCTTGAAAACAAACTCTTTGACCTCGCATTTTGTCATGCCAATGGTGCTAGGGGACCCAAAACAGTCTCAGCTGTTGCATGCTATAAAAGCATACATCTACAGTGGAGCTATTGGAAATTACATAGACCGTGAATTGGCTTCCAGGATTAAGCTCCCTCTCCGCCCGAAAGTAACCCAAGATGTCATTACTACAGTAGATGGAACCGAAATTGCCTCAGGGCCTGTAACGCATTCCACTGTTGAAATGACACTGGTGGGTCAGGATGGACATCGGGAAGCAATCGTGTTTGATGTGATCAAGGCCCCACAATTTCAAGTAATTCTTGAAATTCCTTGGTTAGAAACACATAATCCCAGAATCGACTGGCGAGCAAAGAAGATAAGTTTTCCTGATTGTGAACCAACTTGTTACCCAAGAAATCCAGTTATGGGTCTAGCCTCAGCAACTTCCACCCCTGTACAGCTACCGTCTGAATACCAAGAATTCCAAGACGTTTTTCAGAAGGAACAGGCTAACACGTTACCTCCCCATCGGTCTTACGATTGCCAAATCGATCTGGTACCCAATGCTCAACTACCTTGTAGTAGGATTTATGCTCTTACGGAACCTGAGAACCTACATTTGCGTCAGTATTTAGATCAGTACCTAGCCAATGGTTTTATTCGCCCGTCCAAGTCTCCTGTCTCCTCAGCTCTGTTCTTCGTGCCGAAAAAAGAGGGCAACCTTAGAACATGTATAGACTATTGCGCCCTAAATCAAATAACGATTAAGAATCGTTATCCTCTGCCCCTGATCCCTGAGCTTATCGACCAGGTGAAAGACGCTTGTGTGTACACCAAGTTAGATCTCCGAGGAGCTTATCACCTGGTGCTTATAAAAGAAGGCGACGAGTGGAAGACTGCATTCCGCACCAAAATTGGGCTCTTCAAATATCAGGTGATGCCCTTCGGTTTGTGCAATGCACCTGCCGCCTTTCAGTACTTTATGAATGATGTTCTTCGGGAACTTATCGACGTCTGTGTCATTGTTTATATTGACGACATCCTGGTGTACTCCTCTTCAGAATCTGATCACAGAAAACATGTTAGGGCAGTTCTTGAGAAATTGTGCCAGCACAGACTATTTGCAAAGCTCGAAAAATGCGTTTTTCATACCACAGAAGTGGAGTTTCTCAGATTTATCCTGACACCTCAAGGAGTCCGAATGGACTCGCGAAAGGTGGACGCCATCCTCAAATGGCCATCTCCTAGCTCGGTGAAGGGAGTTCAGAGCATGCTCAGCTTCGCCAATTTCTATCGAAGATTCATCCCGGAATTTTCCCGAACAGTCCAACCCATCACAGCTCTCCTAAAGAAAAACAAACGCTTTGAATGGACTCTTGAGGCCGAACAAGCCTTTCGAGACCTGAACACCAAATTCACCTCTGCACCTATATTGAAGCACCCACACCCAGATCTCCCTTACATTGTGGAAACCGACGCATCCAGTTCGGGCATGGGAGCTGTCCTGTCGCAAAGAGACCCAGAAACTAACCAACTACACCCTGTGGCCTTTTGGTCCAAGAAATTTTCTCCTCCTGAAATCAACTACGCAATTACCGACAAAGAGTTACTGGCTATTAAATCTGCTTTCAAGGCTTGGCGTCACTACCTTCTCGGGGCAAGACACACCATCACTGTAATTACGGACCACAGAAATTTACAGTATTTAAAGACAGCCAAGGCTCAATCTTCACGACAACTCCGATGGGCTCTATTCTTTGCGGAATTTGATTTTGTAATTACCTATCGCCCTGGCTGCAATAATGGTAAAGCGGACGCCTTATCCCGTATTGGCATGGAAGAACCCAATTCGAGTTTAGAACCTGTGCCAATCATACCAGAACAAAGAATCTTAGGCCTAACTTCATTGCAAACTATTGAGGACATCCAAACACAAGTAAAACAACTTCTAGACTCTTCAGCCTTACTGGAATGGAGTCAAAAGGGTCCTCATTACACCGTTAAGGATGACTTACCCTACTTCCGGGAGCGGTTGTTTCTGCCTAGTAAAGAATTGCAAGAACTTGTTATTGCCCATCATCATGAATCATTAATGGAAGGACACCCTGGTATCGCTAAAACGGAGCAAAAAATCAAACGCCACTTCTGGTGGCCTTCTTGGAGAAAAGACATAAAGTCTTTTGTTTTGTCTTGCGGAATTTGCGCCCAAAACAAGGGTCAAAAGAAAAGGCCAGCCGGCCTACTTCAACCCTTGGATATTCCACCGGCACCATGGCACACCTCGTCAATGGACTTTATAACTGACCTGCCTCCTTGTGCTGGTTACAACACTGTCCTTGTAATTGTGGATCTATTCTCAAAAATGGCCCACTTTATCCCTTTAAAAGGTTTGCCTTCAGCTTCCACCTTGGCCAAGGAATTTCTGGAGAATATAGTTCGCATACATGGTTTCCCTTCCATATTAGTCTCGGATCGTGGAAGTCAATTTATCTCCCATTTTTGGAAGAAGTGTTGCCAACTTGCACAAATAGATGTGCGGCTATCCACCAGCCACCACCCCCAGACCGACGGACAAACCGAGAGAACCAATCAGACTCTCGAGCAATATCTTCGGTGCATGTTACACCAATCTGAGTTAAATTGGAAAGACATCCTTTGGATCGCAGAATATGCATACAACAATTCAGTGCATTCTGGAACCGGACAAACTCCTTTTTATACTTTGTATGGTCACCATCCTCGGACCTCTGATCTAGATCCACCTCTGACCCTGGAAATGCCCGCAGTAAATCATCTGCATTCCACAATAGCCCAAGTCTTCAAAGAAGCTGCAACTCATTTACAGCAAGCCAAGAAAAATTATAAAGAAAACGCTGATTTGCACCGAAGTAAAACTCCTACTTACCAAGTAGGAGATCAGGTATGGCTAGCAACGAAACATTTACCCCTCAAGGGCCCGCAAACTTTCAATCCCAGATTCATAGGACCTTATCCCATCAAGGCTATAATCAATCCCGTGGCCTTTAAACTGGATTTACCGTCTAACATGCGTATTCATCCAGTTTTTCATGCATCACTTTTGAAGCCAGTACAACCAGGGACCCGACTGTCCAAGCCTCCAGACCCAGTTCAAATTGAAGGGGAATTAGAATTCGAAGTTAAAGACATTTTAGACTCCAAGGTGTTAAAGTCCAAACTCTTCTATCTTGTTGACTGGAAGGGATATGGACCTCAGGAGAGATCGTGGGAGCCTAGTAACCATGTTCACGCACCTCGATTAATACAAAGGTTCCACCGGAGATTTCCGAACAAGCCAAAACCTCCGGAGGGAACAACCTTGGGAGGGGCCTTGAGGGGGGGGTACTGTCATGATGCCTACCTCCAAGGAGCCAGGTCCGACCCAGCAACCCCAGAGGCAGGCATCATTTCCCCCAGGGAAGTGCCAGCAGGCCCAAGCTGGGGCCCTTTGGACACAGTCCTGGCGCCGTAGGCGCCAGACTCATGTTGGACCTCTGTCCTGGCGCCTTAGGCGCCAGGCTCATAAAGCTAGACATGTGTTCAAGTGTTTTAAGGTGCACTTACCTGATGCAGACCATGCTGCTACATCCAGGCCCTCTTGAGGCCTGAATGGAACTACTTTACCTGTGGACCTACTTTCCCCTGGGCGTGGTCGGGGAAGGATACATACCTGATCGGTGGAAGGATACATACCTGGAACTTCTTCCAAAGCTATTTAAACCACGCCCGATCAGCAACTCACGCTTCGCGTTGTTCTGCTCCTCGCAGCTGGACGCTCACCGTGTCAGCTCCTGCATCTGGACTTCAGCCACGCCTGTCAGCATCCTGGGTCACCTGCTAAGAGAGAATTGGAGAGAAAGAAGACCTTACCTGCTAAAGCTGCATCACGGAGACTTCACACCGACGATCCTGAAAGGGAAGACATCATTTTAAAAGCATTTAGCTTCGATCGCTGCAGCGCTGCATTTCACTCCCCTTTCCTGGGCACCTCCATCTTCAGCAGCGATCATCCGGATCCACAGCCACTTCACAGAGCCTAGAGAGAAAAAGACAAGAACACAAGGTGAGAGAAGGAAGGGAATAGGAAAGCTCAGTTTCCTTCTAAGACTTACCTGTTGGGTCATTCCCATTTCATTTCGGGTCCTGCCGCTTCCTGGCATTCCGGACCCCGGCCCCTATGGGGAAAAAAGACAAAGACATTGAATGAGCGAAAGCAAAGACATTACCCGAACGCTCATCCAGAACTTACCTGTCATTTACTGGAACTGCATGTTTCACTTCGGGTCGGCGCCATATCTCCGGCATTCCGAACCCCGGCCCCTAAGGGGAAAAAAGACATAAGCGATTAGCGCTTGCTGCAATAAGACAATGAACATTATTATAAGGCTTGAACTTGTGAACTTGCTACAGAACTCTTACAGCGCCTTACTTGAATAGTCAAGCTTATTTGAACTCCCATCAAACCTCAATCCAGTGAAGTAACTGGGGTTCAACGCGCCCCTGCATCAGAAGCAGGATGGAGAACTCATCCTTCCAGACCCTAAGGTGAGACTTCACAGGGAATCGAGGAAGGGTATCATGGAGGGCTGGAAGGGAGTGGGAGGCTTGAGCATTATTCCGTCAGTAGGTAATACTCCCTTTTCACGCACAGGGGAATATTCCTGCGAGCCAGTGAGTCCATCTTCAGAGTCCTGCGCTTCACCATAGAAGAAGCATCAGCACTCGAGGCCAGACCTGCGCCTCCGTGGGAATCAGGTGAGCGTGACAATGTCCACAGATCAACCTTTTTGCCACCAAGACCAACAAAAAATGCCACAGGTTCGCCTCCAGGTATCCGGAACACCTCTCGATGGGGGATGCCTTCTCAGTGGACTGGACGGGAAAATTCCTTTATGCCTTCCCTCCTATCCCACTCATAGCGAGAGTGCTACGCAGACTGAAAGAACAGGCCTGCTTAATGATCCTGATAGCACTGGATTGGGCTCGCCAGGTTTGGTATCCAACCCTGCATCACCTCTCTCGATGCCCTCCTATTCGGATCAAAGCTCATCAAAATTGCGTCCTGTGAATGAGGCGCTAAGTCAGAACTGCCCCCAATGTGGGTTAGGGGCTGCAGGAATATGGCATATGTTATGGGACTGTCCAACTATTATCAATTATTGGCATGTGGCGATTTCTCGTATTAATGGTTTTTTGCACTCAAGATATCAATGTGTCCCAAAGGTATGTTTGTGGGGTATTATTCTGGGAAAAAAAGAGACCTAAAACCAGATGATTGGCACAATTTATGTTAATGTTAGAAAAAGGACTGGTACCTATTGGCTGCAAGAGACCTTGGGGTCCATTTTTGAAACAATGGATGGAAGATATTCGCAGGTGGGGTCTAGCGGAATTGGAAATTTTACAAAGAACTCTAGACCCTCATTCAGAAGAAGGGGTGGAAGTTGACTGGAATCAGATGTTAAATGAGCTAAATTCTTCCAAAGATTTGAAACCTCCCTGAACTGGGGAAAGAATTATATGGAATAGGATTGTTGGGCGGGTGATATGTATGAGGGGTGGGTAATATTGTGTGGAAGTTGGGATGTTTAGCGTCTGGTACAAGGGGTCTTGATGCTTGGAACATGTAACTGATACTGTTTAAACATGATTTGTTTGTGCACTGAAAACTTAAATAAAAGTTTTTTTCTTTTTTTTTTAAGTTTACCTTCCATTTGCTTTCTCATTTCTCCTCCCATTCCCTTTTAGGCTCTTTTTCCCCTCACCAGAGTTGTCCCATTCTTTTTTCTTCTGCCAACTGTTCTTGCCTTTTCGTGCCTCTTGTCCATTAAATATAAAATAATTTCTTGTTCGACTGAGGATTCCAGTTTTCTTATTCTGCCCTTTTCTTTTCCTTTCGTGTTCTTCCCTTTTCTCTCTGTGCATAATTAATTATCCTGATCTTCTCTGAACTTTAGTTTAGTTTCACTGATCTTCTCTTGCTCTTCCGATTCTACTCTGCTATCCTGCCATACATCTACCAATTGTGTCACTCCTATTTTCATCCTGGCTTCTGTTATCCTACCCTTTTCCCCTACAGTCCTCCACAATCTCACCTTATCTACTAATTTCTGTTATACTGTCCTTTTTTCCTCCTGTGCTTGGTGATGGTTATTCCCTTTCTCCTTCTGTTCTCTGTTACTCTGCTTAGTGTACCCATGCCTTGCTACCCTGCTTGTTCTCCTGGTCTCCGTTTTCTGGCCTGTTTCATGACCTTTATTCCCCAGTAATTGGTTATTCTGCTCCTTTTCATTGCTTTGCCTCATCTATTCATTGTTTTGATCTCAATTCCTTTGTTTTCTCCACTCAGCGCTGTTTTTACATGGACCAATCTCTTGGTGGTCGTGGTTGAGCTGGACGGGTCTGAACAGGAAGCTCTCGACTTGGTTCCGCTGGTGACCAATGTGGTTTTAGAAGAACACTACTTGATTGTTGGTGTGGTGGTTATTGTGGATCCTGGTGTTATCCCTATCAACTCCCGTGGCGAGAAGCAACGCATGCACTTACGTGACGGATTCCTAGCAGACCAGCTAGATCCCATCTATGTTGCCTACAACATGTGAAGTTGAAACATTGACACAGGTGGCACAGACCAAAACTGACTATGAAGCAATTTACAAATGGCGTTCAACTTGGATTTTTGCGCCTTCACAACCACTCTTTGGACAATAAAATCCAATTCAATGTGATGGCATTGCAATGCTTCTCTGTGCTCAAAGAAGCCTGTAGCGACACAGGTTTGCGGGCAGCCTGTCCTACACCTTTATTGAGACTTTACAAACTTGTTCTTAAATGAATGTCAGTATTTTAATGCACTGCAAGTAGATGTTAAAACAGATCTACAAGAGACAGAAAGGGCGGAAGATGAGTTGGAACTCAAAGGTTCCCTGATGTGGCTCTTACAACTTGAATGCAAGTGCAGTTTACTCTATACTGCTTCATGCATCCTGTACTTGGCTCTACTCAACGAACAAAAGTCATCCCAGCAGGTTTGCAACCCCCATTTCGAACTGAACTGAAGGTTTGACACATTTCTCCTGTTGACACTACATAACCTGCTGCTCCCAACTTTCCACAACTTCATGCACAATAAATATGCCTTTATTTGCTAGCTAAATGCACCCAGCTGTAACTGTGCACTCAGATGTTCTGAGCTGTACCCTGAAAACCACTGAAATGCCTTCCTGTCAGAATCTTGCACATGGAAGTACCTCATACCTAGCCATTGTTCACATCTTGCTCCACCCAACAGCTGCCCGTATTCTGCTGCTATCTAGACCTAGAGGTTTTTCGATCACAGCTGTTTACCTTACTTGGATGATTAGCTGCCTAGCACTTTCAGCAGTGCTGGGCATCTCTTTTACACATTAAGTTGAGGTTAAAGATGCAGTTTATGGTGATCAAAACAGTCAAGTTTTCAAAGTGTAGCACCTAAAGTGTTTCGCTATCCTGAACCTCCCCAACCCCACTGTTCTTTTATCCTCAGGAGTGGTAATAAACCACATAGTCTTCCTACACGATATTCTGCTAATTTTTTCCAGGGGCATAGGCAACCAAAATGACCTCAAATTCTAAACCTGTTGAATGTAACGGACCCTTGACCACATTTCCTAAAGGAAATAGCAAACCGGCTGTTCTATAACAATACATGAAGGAGTTTCTTTTATATAACTTAAGAAATCGAACGGCTGGCAAATTGTGTTCCAAAAATACTGGCTTTCCCATAAATACCAGATATCCCCATTTCAGAGCCAAGACACCTATTTGTAGCCATACCCGTTGATATTGTTCAGCTATTGTTTTACTTTTGCACTTAAAAATATCACTTGCAGGAGTGCAAGTAGATTTCTCCTTCATTCTGCTGAAAAAAATAAAGCAGCTGTCTCCTAAAACGTTGCTTGGTATACTTTCATTAGCAATTTTAGGAGACATTCGAAACAATCGCCATTGTTCCTGTATATTGCACGCTGCCCCTAAGGATCATTGCAACAATTATCAGATAGTTAAAGTGCCTCACACAGTGTACTAATCTTCCAGGTATCTCCGCCATATTTCACTGAAGTGTTCCCCATCTAGATGCTAGGTCTTGGAGGGGCTAAGATTTAGATCTGTATGCTGTTGGATTCGGAGTACGTGAAACCTGATTCATTGAATACAAACTGCCTGCAATATTACCTCTTCTTTACTGCCTTCTCCACAGATCTGGAAACCTGCACTCAGAGTAGTTTACAGGTGCTGCAGGACTAGATATTTGTTTTCACTTTACTCAGGATTTCCCCTCTTTGTGTAGTTTACGCTTTTTCTTGTTTTCATATTTCTGATTCTCGGTGCAGAAGTATTTGTAGACTTTAATGCATGCACTATCACGGTCCAGGAGACTGATTATTATACTGACCAGCCTGTTCTGATCCTGAGGTTTTTCTTTCACTTTGGGCTGGCCATGGGGGTAGGGGGTGAGAATCAAGTGTGGTCATTTACTATATCCTCTTAGATATAAATATTGCAATCAAATGATTCTCCGGTGAATGACTCCTCACTGCCAGAAATGGACTATGTGAGGATCCCATTCTAGTGGCTTTTTGTCACGCGGGGGCTGGGGGGCTGGTTATGACACTACTAACCTTCTTCAGCTTAAGTATTGACTCTGTGATAATTTACCTGGTCCCCTTGACCGAATGGGTGTATTATAATCCCTTCAAGACCTGGGCCATCAGACATAGAACCTGCAATTTACCTTTGTGGTTGACTACTCTTTCTCACCATTTGGAGGTAGGGAGATTGGTGTTATTGCTCCATCAGCCTTCTCAGATTGTACACATGCAGAATTTGACATGTGGTTTCATCAAGAAGGGTGTTTCATAGAAAATGATCATCTGCTAC
Organism: Ambystoma mexicanum; assembly: GCF_040938575.1. Lineage (NCBI taxonomy): Eukaryota > Metazoa > Chordata > Amphibia > Caudata > Ambystomatidae > Ambystoma > Ambystoma mexicanum. Next base: position 899,096,667 of record NC_090931.1, on the reverse strand, counting down.
ACACTTTTGTTGTGAAATTCCCCTGTTTTATACAGTTGGGACCTTAATCTGAACTGTTTGATTCAGGCTTTCAGATCATTTAGGCATCTACTGTTTCCTTATTTAAAGGAGACCTGTAAACTCATCATTTGGGACCTATGTTATCAAGCTGTTCCTCTTGTAATACAACTTCTGCATGGTAGTTGTGTCTTAAATGTTAGGTATCCTTTCTCCTTAAACATGCAGGAGATTTGCTCACATCCTTCCATGCTGTGAGGTTACCAACTCTTCTGCTTGATTGCAAAAAGGTTCACAGTGTTGATTCAAGTCTCTTGAATTTGTAATCCAGCAGGCACTGATAGTTTACTCATCTCTATCCAAGTAGCAGCTTCTTGGCACTATTCGTTTTCATTGCCATCATGGGGGTAACTACATCTCAATACACTGAATGATCCTGAAAGCAGTGTCTCTGAATTGCAGATGTTTACTAACATTTTGTAAGAAACTGAATTGTGGTATCGCAAGTGTTCCATCTCAGTGTTCAGAGATCTTTGATGTAGCAGTCTTTTTGCCCCCGCTTGATGAAGCAGTCTTTTTGCCTCTGCCCCCTGTTAAGAAATCCTGGAATTTCCTGTGTTTAGACACCTTTACCGTTCATCCTGACACTGAGGTAGCTGCCTGTTGCTACAATAGGCTCGCTCCCTGTATTTGAAGACAGCTGTCCCACGGAATCCTGAGCATTCATTCACATGCTGGAGGTAAGACTCGCAGCACCCTCTTTTTTCACCCTTGTTGTGTGGATGATCGTCTTCCAATCCAACTCCAATCTTTAGTTGCTACTTGAGTCTCAGTTCTAAAGATGCTAATACAGTGCATCTTTCTGACTCCTCCTATCCTTTCAATCTTTTCCTTTCACACTCTCTGAACTTCTTGTCTATCCTGAGTGGACCATCTTTCAAATGGAATATGCACCATTTGACATTCTCATGCCATCATAGGCTACTTGCTCTTTAAAATGATCATCATTTAGGGTGATGACCTCTTGGGCAAAACCCAAACCTGCAGCTTTGTCAGCTTAGAGAACTGTATTCTTGCGCAGGTATAGAGATGTGTGTGCAAGCTCTTCATAATGACTTTGATGTAGCTCAGATAATGACCTCTTGACAGCGCTCGACATTTATTACTACATCCACTTCTCGTCCTGGAGATGAAAATGTAGGGTGAAAGACCCTGACCCACTGAAAGCTAATGATTTAGTCTGTCTGAGCTGTGTCTCTGCAATTCGAGTCTGACACCACATGTAACATGCAAGGCATTAAAGTTTGACTTTTAGCTGTGTGTTGGTGAGCTTTAATGAGATCATGGTAGAACTGCATAGATTAGTTTTTATATATTAAACATTTCATTTCACTTTTTAAATAGAGAGGGTAAATACAAGAAATAAATGCAAGAGAAACAGAACTATAGCCATACGGCTCAGCATTGGAGTTGATGGTGTGCTCCCCTGAAGAATAGTGGTGTGTAAAGCCAGGAATCTCGCTAAAATCACAAATCAAAAAGGTCCACTGCTCAGGATAACCTATTAATCAGCTCAGAGGGTCAACATCTTGTGGGTGCTGAGTGCACATCCTTCTCGTCTGATTCTTAAATTAATTGAACCACATGTCTGTGGGCTGCTTAGAGTACATTCTTCATGGCTGGTCCATTGTCTTTTACTGGATTGGGTATTTCACGCACTGTTTTGGGCCAAAAGCAATAACTGTCACCTGATAGAATTTCCGTTTGTGATAAGATAGTACATCAACAATACACTATTAAAAAAAGCTTCATATGTAAAAATAGAGCTGCAAGAACTGACAATGCTGGAGAGATCACATTTTTGTATATATTCATGAGATATTATTTATATGGTTGGGTAGATGGTGAGTGCCTGTTAGCTGTGGCTGTGCAGTGGATGGCAGCCACTGCGTTGTGGTACCAACCGGAGGTCTGCTTTCCATTGTACCTTCAAAGCTCACCTTGCAGTATTCACCAGCTAAAGTCTATAGGAAGTTGTGACGCATAACACACCCATCACTAGTGGAACTCCTAGTTGGGCAGAGAGTGAAAGCAGAGAGAAGAAGATGTTGGTACCGGGAGCATTGGCAAAAGGACAAAAGGCCGAAGATGTGCATCCTTAACAGCCTTTGAACATGGTCTAAAGGCATCAGGAGTATAGACACCCCTGCACTTTCCCATTCCTGGCAGCCCAACTCGGGTGGTACAGGATAGCCTGAACATTTTATCATCCTTTCAGGCTCACAACCAATTGGTTTAATGAGATGTTGGAGCATATGCCATCTCTTCCTATTTAGGAGGGACTCACAACGTTTGTGCCAACTATGTTGTGATGTCTTACATTCTTCCTCATACAATATCCATTGTAAGTCAATGGGAAAGTGCAGCACGACGTTCTTGCTGCAAAACACGTTCTTGAGTGGTGTGAAATTCTGGCATTCTTGAACCTGGTGGGATCTGGAGTTGCACCTCCCATCTATTCCCTGAGATAACACACGCACTTGCCGCATTCGTTTTCCACTGATGCCAGTGGAGTTTATAGAGTAGATGCAAGGCTTTTTTGGGGCTTCTTTGGGCGAGGTTTGGGGTGGTGAAAAGATGGTAGGATGGGGTCGTTTTTTAACTTTGCAGGTCACATTGGAAAAGAAGCAAAGTAGACCATGTTATACACAGGGTGATTAGAAAGCTTGACTGGTTTAATGCAAATTTGCCATGACTGGGATGCCCATCTTCCCAGAGCACTGACCTTTGTGATGTTATGAGGGAAAGCCTTTACCTACCGCTTGCGTCTCTTCCCTATTAGTTCATCAATTTCTGATGTCTTCCAAGAGCTTAGTCACTGGATCTTAAAAAGTATTCACTGATTACTGCCAAGGAAGGTTCTCTCTGAATTGTAGTGACTGCTAGCCAAGAAGGACATCGTTGCAGATTCCACTACAGTAGAGTAACTTTCACACCCACCCTCAAAATATATTCTATTCTGTACTCTTAAGGCGTAGATGTGGGATTTAACAGATTCCCTTTGATGAACCGAATTATTGGATGCTGTCTGATGGCTGGTACCTGATTTGGTCAGCTGAGCTACCAAATCTGCTTTCATTATCTCCCAAATTCATGGTTTTAGGAGACTAGTATGTAATTCCTTTCTGAACGGCCGAATGAAGGAATGCAGTTTGTGATTCAAGCTGCAAGCAAGAAAAGGACCACACACATTCTGTAGTTTCATTCTTTTACTTCCAGGCATGCTCTCTGTTGAGGTTCGAGCATATGTCACGAGCCAGGCATGAAAAATCTGATTTGGAGCAATGTTGATGCATCTGTCTTCGGCCTCAAATATGTGGTATCTTTTTGGATACAGCACTGTGTATGCATCAAGTTGACCAACCTAGTTTGTATTCTGTAGAAATGAATACTGCAAATCAGTAGAGAATGTGTTCCAAGTGACTTCATGTTAGCCCTTTTGTATTGCAACCGCCAATGCTACATCTTTATCTTGACTCGGAGCACAAACCAACACTCATTGTGTGAAGGCCATGGTGTTGGTTTTCTTTCACTCTATGCACAAGTGTGAACACTGCCCTACTCACTATGTACAAACACTATTTGGGTTGAGAACTGTACAACTCCTGCGAAAGTTAGTGGGTCATTCTTGGAGATTTCCATCACTCTATACTGTGTATTGTGATAGTCCAAGTATACACTTCAAAGTGCTCCACAATCCCATAATGTTCTGTTAGATGCCACACAGTATATGGAAGTGCTGACACATAGTACACACAGGGACCAAGAAGACATCCTCTCCCATCATGCCAATGGAAATGTCAAGACATTTACAGTGAGATGTTTCACAGTCCTGTATCATGTAACGAAGTACAGTTGATGTATTTTCTGTTGGATGTTGCACAGAAAAGCTGTGCACCATAGATGATGCACAATCGCGGCAGGCACAGTGTGATGGCATATGTCTATGTATGTATTAAGAGATGTTGCACTTTTAAGACGCTCACCTTAAAGTGTCATACAATCAGAACATTGATTGAGATGGTACGCATTCTGATAAGCAAAGTGGGAATTTGCCTAAGCCAAGCATGCGCAAATACATTTTGCACAGTACCAACTGTTAATGTGATGGGTGACACTAGTCATGCACCATAAAATAGTGCACGGTTTCCTGTGGGATAGCATATGGCCCTGGCATGAGCCATGATGTGTTGCAGAAACTGGTTATACACTGTGCCATGCTGCAACGTCTGGTGATGTCCTGTGATAGATTTCACAGTTTGGGCATGTGATAAGAGAGATTATAGTGTCTTGACATGTGTTGCAAGATGCCCCTCAATCCAGGTATGCACTGTAAACGTATGTTTCTGCAACATCATAGTTAATGAGAAGATTGAGATGTATCGTGCTGCATTCGTGTATGGTGAGACAGCTTGTAGCTAATACCTATGCTCCTTATGGCCCATGGAAATTCTAGTCTTGTCCCATCATTGCCTGTGAACTGTAACATCTCACTGTGTACTGCAGGTCTTGGCTTGCGCCCTGAGCTGTTGCACAGTCAGAACATACAGTGTGAGCTGTTTTGAAGTCCATGCACACTCCCCAAGATGTGATATTGCAGTGCAGCACAGTGTGCTTCAAGATGTTACCCGGCTGGGGCATGCATCATGAGATGACACTCATACTTGTCATGCACAATGGGATGTTGCACTGTCGTCCTGCATCGGGGATGCTGTCTAGTCCTGTCATCATGCACCTTAAACTGTCCCAAAGAATGTGTATGCATGATTAGATCTAACAGACATTTCATGGACCGTGAGCTGTCGCTTGGCACATGCACTGAGAGATTGCACAGTCAGGACATACATTTCTAAATTTTTCTTTTCATCAGAAGCTCAGTCTGACTTCCCTAAATCTTACTCTCATTCTAATCCAAAGCAAACTCCAAATCATGTGAATGTTGCAGTGAATTTAAGACTATGTGAAATCACAGGAAAATAGTACGAATTGAACAAATAGATTATTTTTGTATAGTTAAAAAAGAATGTTTGTTTTTCCTTCAACTATGAATGCATGTAATGGCAAGAAGAGCATCAGGAATTCTTCTTCCGTACAGATCCACCTAAATGAGTGGTAGTCATCTGCGGCCTGGACTTGCAACTATCTGGGCTTGTGGAGCCCTAAGCAATACATAATCAAGTCTTTCTCCGTCTTAGCCTGAGCTGTCCAGGCCATCAGTCCCAGCGCAGCTTTACAGAGTGAGACTTGCAACTCCATCATGGACATGTAAATATGTACAGATTTTATGTAACTTATTGTTGGACTGTCTTGCGTGGATTTCAAAGGTGGACTAAGGACATTTGTTCTCTTTGGATGGTCATCAAAAGTAAACGAGGGCATCCAGCCCAGTTTTAATGTGTTAGTTTTTATAGAAAAAGGAGGACAGAGTATGGTATGATTTTTGTATCGAAGTCAGTGACAGTCTGACAAGTTGCCCTGTAAAGTGACAAACCTAAAACAAAAAAGCACATTAAACATTTTAAAATGAAATGTGTCGCAGTGCATTGAATGATTGTATGCATTTAATTTACTCAGAGCATTATGCCACACTAGACTGCTTGGAACCACTGGAGCCATACACATTAATCCTGATCAGTTTGGAGGCCTGGGAGACAGGGGACTTAAAGCCCTGTGCCAATCAGTGGTTTTAATAGTTTTGTTAAATGTGCTGTATTTGTGCTCTGTGATCCACTAGCAAGCAGTTCTGTAGGTCCTCCTTTCTGATTCCAGGTTGCCTCGGTGCATAATGATATTTTTTACTTGCATAGTGAGTTACGTGTGAACTGCACGAACAAAGCTGCTCCTAAGGTCCTGAGAAAGGGTGGCCGCAGGAATGTAAAGTATTCACATATTCTCGAGTACTTTACATTTTATTTATAAGGCACAAGGTCTTGAAAGCATCCCTTTGATGATGTGGGAGTCAATGACACTCACTAGAAAAGTAGGGTGTTGATGGTAGTGGTACCTTCTTAAGCCATTGATGTGGCATGTTCTGCCAGGTCACATTTTACTAGTCTGAGACATGGCCAAGGGCCCTTCCTCAACACCAGTATCATTAATTGAGGTACATGGCAGAGCTATCAAGACACCATTAACTGACTGACTTCTGAGTCAAATGTGTCGGTATTGAAATGTCCCTCCACATTTCTTCCATGGCTAATGATTTCTGGCTGAGCCCCCATTTGACCCTGCCAGAATGAGTGTGTGTGAAATTAGCTGATTTCCCTATGAAAACATTGGCATAGCCACATCAAGCCAAACCCCCTCACCAGTCATTTTGCAATGTGTGAAATATTGCATGCTCTATCTTATCACTCTGTTATGCTCCAGAGTATCACATTGGTGATCAAAAGATTGTAGTGTTTGGTGTCACTGGGAAGTGGTCAAATAAAGTCTGATTTGGGAAAGATCCGTTCTTTGGAGTATCGTGAGACAAGGGCTCTGACTATTGCATCACTGATATTATTGATTAAAATTAGCACTTAAAGGAATAGTACGCCCAAAAATGTTATTGTCCCAAGCCTTCGGGCATGTGGTTTTAAGCAAACTCTGATCGATCGTAAAAACATTTCCTATGCACCTTACCTTCGTTTTCTGCACTTTTACACATGCGAAATCAACGAGCTGGGTGCGGCCATCTTGTGCTAATCTTATCCGTGGATCAACCGCACTAAGTTCAAGTGCCCCTGCGGCATTAAATCATATCACCCGCCCCAGAAGCTGACATCACTAGACATGTACGGCCCATTTCACAACGCAAATGATCATCTCGTGTCAACGTCCTCTGTGCGCCAGCTAATGACGTGTCTCCATGGAAATGGCAGGATGCCTCTTTCCTCAATAAGTATAATCAGACCATTAGGCGCAAGCTGAGTAATGGGCTAGGCTTTAAGGAAAATCGTAGCGTATATAACATAATGAGCATAAGTGCGGGCGACACAGCGGACTCACTATCACACCCCAATAGTTAGTTTAGATAGGTTACCGGTAGGGTGGTAACCTCCTGCTCGGTTCCTAGTACCGGCAAGCCGAGATAGGACTAAATGCGGGATCGCCTGAGATCCAGGGATGGAGCTGGGCAACAGTTGGTGACGGGCAGGGCGGCGGGAGGGTGGGGAGTTGGGGGATTTGTAGTGTGTTATTTAGTTGGGGAACAAGCTTACACGCACGCACGCCTGGGCTTGAAACATGATGAGAAGGGACATTGGAGGGGATTGGGAATGAGTGAAATATGGGGGACCTTAAGATAGTTACCTGGAATGTCAGGAGCCTCAACAGTTACCTGAAGAGGAACAAGATCATGATGTACCTAAGAAGGCCGATAATAGACATTGCCCTTATGCAGGAAACACATCTCACGAAAGAGAACCAAGAGTTGATGCAGAGGAAATGGCCCCAAGCCTAATAAGCCAAGCACCGACTGTGGTTTGTACAGACCATTGTCGATGCTGAACCAGGACAGCAAGATACTGACGGCTGTGCTGGCAAACAGAATGAGACCGGTCCTAAGCAGACTGACACAACCTGATCAGACCGGGTATGTCCCGGGTAGAAGCATATCAGCCAACCTGAGACGGCTCCACCAGGTCATATAGCACACAGTGGGGGATTAGAGTAAGATAGCAATCATATCACTAGATGCAGTGAAAGCCTTTGACTCCGTCAAATGGCCTTGGCTGATGGCAGCTTTAAGAGAATATGGGATGGGACCCAGGTACCTCAAGTGGGTGCGGCTACTATACAGCGTGCCACTAGCCAGAGTAAAAAAGGGGCGCGATCATCTCTGAGAAGTGGCAACTCAGTTGGGGCACCAGACAGGGATGCCCCTGGTCCCCGATGCTATACATCCTAGCATTGGAACCCCTGGCTATATACTTGAGACAACAGTATGAGGAAGTCGGGATTTATACAAATGGGGGACCACACCTAATCTCATTATATGCAGATGACATGCTACTATATTTGAGATACCCTGAGGAAAATCTCCAGTACATCCTAGAAACAATGGAGCGATTTGCGTTGCTCTCTGGCATTGCAGTTAATCCCAAGAAATCGTGCATATTCCCCTTGTGGAGGTATATAGGGGTCCCACGGGAACAACTGCCAGTCCTACAAATACCATGGGAGACCAGTACGTTCAGATACCTGGGGATTGATATTCATCACACGGTGGAAGCAGAATATAAACACAACACTAAACAAGTGGTAGTGAAAATCAAAAATAGCATGAGGTTCTGGGCCAAGCTCCCCTTGGCCATGATGGAGAGGGGGGGGCGTTGCTGAAGATGGTGGTGTTGCCTAGGCTGCTGCACCTTTTTGGGAATTTACCATATATGATACCAAAGCGTTTTTTGTCAAACTCCAGAGCATATGCAGGGGCTTTATTTGGCATGGAACCAGGAACAGATTTGCTCTATGGAAGCTACAGAACACGTATGATAAAGGGTGTATAAAACTGCCTAATTTTGAGATCTATTATTTTGCCAGTCAGCTGCAATACGTGGCCAAATGGTTAACAGAAGACCCAACATCAGAGTCTAGACTGTTGAGATCTGAGTGTGGACCTTTCTTTCTAAAGGAAGTGATATGGCTGCCCAAATCTGAGTTGAGAGAGTGCCCGGGGATGTTGGAATTAGGGTGGAAGATATGGCGCAAAGCTTGTCAGGTCATGGAGAACCTGACCCTGTGTTCTCCGCAGGTGCCACTAGTGTCGCTGACCGGAAGAGACGTGCAACTAAGGAAGACGATTCGCAGGCACTGGGAACTGGTGGGGATTGCAACAGTGGGAGACATGTGGCAGGAAGGGGAAATAAAGGATTTCGGGACGCTGGTACAGGAAACGGGCCTACATGTGGGGCCGCATATTACCTATGTTAGAATGGTACGGCCGATCAGAGAAACATGCTCTGAAATAACACTGTCAGATCAACCTGACGCGGCCATAGACACTATATACGATATAACAGAGGGTGGGCATGAGGTCTCTCGAATCTGAGTTGTTGATGTCCAGGGTGGGGAAGGAAGTTGCCCAATTAAGGCGAGATTGGGAAGGGGATGCCGGGGAACTCATGAGTGACGGATTATGGGAGCGGGCTCAAGGGTACCATAAAAAAGTGTCCAGGAATGCAAGGTTACAACAAATACTGCTATATATAACCCACAGAGCATACTTAACTCCCCAAAGGATAGCTCGGTTTAAGAACATTGAGCGACAAACGTGCCCCAGATGTAGAGAAGAAAATGCAGGGATGGCGCACATGTTTTGGGCATGTCCGGAAATTCGAAAGTTTTGGGGGGAAATAGCCAACCGACTAAATGAGAAAGGTATTAAGCTAAACGTTGAATCAGTGTGAGCATGCATGGTAGGGGGCATCCCTAGACAGTGCAAAATTAAACATGTGAGCAAGCTTAAGGACCTGGCATATATACTTGCCAAGCGTAGAATTGCCATGGGGTGGAAAGCATATAATAAACCGAAAAGTCTGGTGGAGTGACCTCCAGAAATGGACCGAAGCCGAAACGGCAGTCTGGCATGAAGCGACAGGGAGGGGAGGGGAGGAGGAAGTAGAAACCCTGACGGCCTGGAAACACTTAGTGGCCACGTTGTAGGGGCTCACGCAGGACTGCTTAAGTGATCAGGAATCCTTGGAGACGACGGAAGGGGGAGGCTTCTCCGAAGGAAAGAGAAGCAGAATACGAAGTGGAGTAGGCTCGAATGGGGGGCGGTGGGGTACATGGTAAGCGGTAGATACTTAAGGATATGCATATGATGTTAAAGTATGATTCTAAGTACAGCTAGTTTGTTGAGTGTTGATTGTTTGTTGTAAAAACCAATACAAATGTTTTTTTTAAAAAGTATAATCAGACCGTTTCTCATCAGAGTTGCTTTTTCAATCATTTCACTGTTTATTTTTTGTATAGCCTGTGACTCGTTTCTTCTGTGTTCAGCTATCTTCGTTGCACGGAGCCCCTACGAACAGATACTTATACTAGCATTACTATTGATTTCAATTTTGTTGTATAATGGCAACAATACAGCCCTACCAGTACGAGTGGGAGTATTCAGAGGCAGAATTACTTGATAGAGAAAGATGCGGAAACGATGGGGCATCAGAAGACAGTTGGGAAGAGGAATCAATGGATCCTGATCCAGATCCAAGTCGCATGGAAGACGTTTCCACCTGGTGTACCTGCAATCAGTGCCAGGTCATGCCAACCGAGGAGGAGAACTGCTGATGCAGAGAAAACTCTGGATGCTTGGCCTACATATCGGAAGAAGACGCACCACTGCTGTGCGTTACCGAGCTGCATGACTTCAGGGCAGCCTGCCTCACAAGGTCTGTGTTGAGGATTATGATGGTGCTTATGCACGAACTTCACGCAACAGTTCGCCCTTGCAATCCAAGTAACAAGTAAGTGTACTCTAGATGTGATGTCATTTTGACCACCAAGGCCACTAACATTTCATATTTGTCTCCTATATTGTCGTAACTTTGATCTATCGCTGCCAAATTAATGTAGTCTGCCAACTGAATACATTTCCTGCGCTTTAGGGTAAATCGGATGTGTTCATCTTATGTGTCTTTCACGTTCAACTAAGAAACAATATTTCTCTGCACCCCAAATATTATGGATTGCATGGGTGTTCACTTTTGTAATGTTTCTACACTTCAAAGCCCAAGTTGATTGGATACAGGGTGCATTTTCAAGTAAGGTTTGTACACTTATCAGGTTCATTTAAATACAGTATGCATGTTTCTCTTCCACAGGTGGTACAGGCTAGTGGTCTATCATTCATTTACATAGGAGCTTTATGGGAGGCTTGGATTCCGCGTTCAACGAGTAATACCCGCTTGTGTCGTTGGAGCCATTTGCGCCACATTCTCCAGTGACAGCGGACAGTACAGGGGATTTTCCCACACTGTGCTGCATCCCGAAGTATACAATATGTAGTATATTTGTGCCATCAACATCAGCAACAAAATAAAGAGCTTTTATGAATAGTTGTTTCAATTTTTCAGTGAATCAAGGACATGCTCACTTGTCTATGAGGGACATGAAAGAATGGTTGGTATCCTTTTACGCTCCTCTCCTCTCCAACAATCCATCCCCCTCCATTATAAACGGCCAAGGTGCCGAACACCATGTGCACTTCAAAGATATCTTCCGCACAGGGGCCATTGTTCACATGGCCTCCCCAGACCCAATGTCTCCAGGCTCCCCTGAAGCAGACCGCGCCCCTGCAATCCACATAAGTGTGTCTCCCTTCAGCAGTCTTCTGGCCCTTTTCTGCATGCCTCTTGCCCATCCATCCCCCCTCCACTATCGATTGCAGTTCGCACCTGTGGCTGTGCGCTTCCAAGGGGGCTGACAAGGTGGGAACAGCCAAGGTGCCGAACACCATGTACACTTCAAAGATATCTTCTGCACAGGAGCCATTGGCCACATGGCCTCCCCAGATCCAGTGTCTCCAGGCTCCACTGAAGCAGACCCCGCCAGAAACATGTCACACATTCACATACACACCCACTTTTCTAATCCTTTATAAACCCCTTGATATTTATCCGGAGAACATCTCTGAGCACGAAGTCAACTCTTGATTGCGCTACCTGTTCTCCTGCTACTAACTCCCCTGCTTGCTGAAACTAATTGTTTGCTAGTCAAGGTAAGGGCAGGTCACCTATTAACTTCACTATATTCATCTCTTTCTGATCTAAACATTTGTATCTATTTCGACCGAATGTACCCAGTAGTGTAATGTACATTCATTTCAATGACTGTACCATTGTCTAATGTTTCAAGTGTTCTGATATTGATATATAGCACATTTCATCAGTGTCCATTGTAATAGAATCGCACCTTTCTCAGACCATGTCTATAAGCTTGTTTCCTTTTGATGCATGAAAGTACATTCAATGGATGAGAAACATGTTATGATTTGCGTCATATCAATCAATTCTGTATGAAAGTTATCCCAGTGTATATTCGACTACGCTACACAGGTGTTGCTTCTTTGACCAAACTAAACATTGCATAGAAAACTGTGATATTATAATTCCATCAATCTCATGCATACAGTACAATTTTTTGGTAATTATTTATACTTTTTTTACACAGATCTTGTAGATTTTTCAAGAATGCCTGCTTGTATGGTTTTGGGATGCCATTCTAGGAGCCATGTCAAAAGTCAGGCCACAATCCTGCATACATTCTCCAAGGATATTGATTTAATAAGAAGATGGATTTTATATTGTGGTATGCGGTGGACGAGATCGAAAGTAGAGCTCAGGCTGTCTTGGGAGACTTGAGGGCCAATCGATTCTACACTTTACCCAGGATATGTGCAACCAATCGAAGTACACAAAAAGCGTCGACCCAGAACATTTCATAAATTGTTTCCAAATGCAATTCCAACTCTATTGATGCACACGCTGCCTCAGGTGAGCCCCGAATGATGAATTAGCTGTAGGCGGTGGGGTACTGAACATGAACAGATTGGTCCTTTCAGTGTAAATGTGTCTTATTAAAATGTGCATATTTACCAGTTTGTATTACATATTAACTATACCACATTTTACTATACATCTGTCCCTGGTTTATGGAGCCTCAAATGAAGTAATTATGACCATGGAAAACAATGCCATATTGCCCTTGACAAGAAGCATAATGTTTTTTGTAATCGGTTGCTTGACATGTCAATTGTTTTAGGAAAGCATGCTGACGGAAGCACAGACCCTCGCAAGTGACAAAACCACTGACACGTCCAGTATACCAATGGTGAGCCCTACAGACTTACAGAAGTTCATATTCTCTACAGTTGGATCTTCCCACATATCTAATTTTCCCTTTTACCACTTCATGACAATGCACTGAAAATGAAGGAGCAAGATTCTGCATCCGTTTATTTTCCGGAGTCGTCAACAACTTCAAGTGCCTATCAGGTCATTTTATATCACTTTCCAATTACGAGAATGTATTATGCTTGGAATTTCAAATAATATGAAATAGTTTGTGTATCCTGTCTGTTGTTTACAGTAGGTGTAATTTATGGGTTTCTCTTTATATGTACCATTGTCTGCATCCCATTCTCTCTGTTCCGTTTTGCTATTTTCATCCGTACTAAAACAAGTACTGTGTTACAGGGGGATGCTGGTACTTCAACTACAATTACATTGTCCTTTGCAGCTGGTCCAAAGTATGAGGTATGCATACTTACAGTTCCCTTGAATTAAACAAAGTAAAGCCTACATAGGATACTATTAGACAGTGACATTCATAGAAACGTGCAGTGTTACAAACTTTTCTGATTTCAGTTCTAACATTACACTTCCTCCCTAATGCAGAATACATTGCAAAATGTTTGAAGGCAACATTACAACCAGTATGTTTTGCGCAGCGATCTCTGATCAAGTACACTTGCCATCAATCAGGTGAAATTTGAAATGTATATTTGAACTAAATGACGTACACTGTTTCCGAGGGTATGTGTGTAAGCGATGTGTGCGATGAAAGATTTAAATTTCCAATACGATTGACTTTTGTTTTGCTTAATGAATATTATATTCAAGGAATGTACACATGGTGTGGAATTATAAGTGGTGGATCAGCTTGCTGGTGCGGTCGTTACAGAGAAGACAACGGTTTCACAGAAAATCAAGAAAACAAGGGTAATTAACAAACAATTTTGTTTTCTAGAAGTGTTTTGTGCTGGTGTTTTCTTCATAACATGTATTTGCATTTAAAGTGCTATCTGCTGTATGTGTGCTATACATTGAACATGTTTTTACAACACATCTCCTAGAAGCCAAGAAGGAAAAGAGGTATAAATACACAGACAACAAATTAAACCAAAGATGTTGCTTGCCAAACAGATTTAACCATGGAGCAACTACTATTTGAGGTACAGCGTGGATCATTCAATAAGCAGACTCGTGATGCTTATGCCCAAGGGCTTGATACTGAATTGAATGTGACCGGTGAAGCCTGCAAAGGGTTCTTGGACCATTGCTACAATGTGAGAACTCGAAAAGATTAAACTGAATATAATGAAGATGCATTGGAATTTCTCACAGACCACTTGACACAATCTACACCCGCAAAAAAAGGTCCACCCAATAAACATTTGAATTTGACGGTTTCTCCAATTCCTGTGCAAATAACACGAGCTGAACTAACAGACTGAAGCTTCAACGCAATTGATCGATGAACTTGGCAAAGATCTTGGGTTCAGTTTGGCTAGTTCGGGCGATTTGTCCACCACAGTTGAGTCACAAACCACATTCATGCTGGACGATTGGCTAATAAAGGAGCAAAAATACATTGTATTCGACAACTGCCTGGTAGACATTATACTGATGCTGAATTGTGTCTATACATTGAGGGGGAAAATATGTGGGCAGCCATTGGTGCATGTGTCTTGTGTATTACAAGTCACTAACCTGAAAATCCAGGCAGCTGTGTCCACCTCCATCATACATTTTCATGGTCTGCACAACCAATTCTGGGCAAAGTGCCAGCTGGAAATCAACTGTTCAACAGCTTTACTTTTCAGTGAGTCGACTTTCAGTAAAATGTCCAGTTTCTGTCAATGTGTGGGAGTTCAGTTCCTTGCTAAAACCCAGTACTACAAATATCAAAGGGAATTATTATTCCCCGCTATTAGTCAAGCCTGGAAAATTGAACAGATGTCAATTGAAAGCCCATTCTCTGGCAAACGGTTCAGGCTAGCTGGCGACGGACGGTGTGACAGCCCTGTATTTTCAGCAAAGTACTGCACTACCACTTTCTTTTTTTTTTCAAAATTTCTTTTTATTGGTTTTCTACAAGCAAACAGGCATTACAGCATTATCTAACATGCACCAAAAGCAGCGCTCAGTTGCTTGTTATTATAAAAGACAATAGGCATGAACAAAAACAACAAGACTGTAAAGTCTCAGTGGGGACGACAGGGGTGGAGGAGGGGCGACGGGAGACGATGGGTTGTATATCAGGAGTCGGAACCAGCGAACGCTGTTTGGACTGCAGGAGTACATCGGGAGCAGGATGGACCTGCATGGTACCGAATCTTCATTAGTTTGTATGTGCTCCAGCAAGCGTGAGAGTCAGGGGGGTGAAGTAGGGGGGGGTAGTTCCGGCCCGTTATGTCTTTACCGCTGGCTTCCTTTGTCTGTGGCATGTGTCCTGTACTTCCGGCCTTCTCTTTAATCGTATTTGTCCATCCATCGGAGGGAGGCTGTCGGCCCAGGCCTGGGTATTTCTGTGTGTATTCCAGGAATGAGGCCCAGGTTTGGTAAAACTTCTCTGTTCCCAAACCGGAGGGCTGTTATTTTCTCAGCTGCTATTATGTCCCAACACTTTATCCACCACATCTCTACTGCCGGAGCCTCTGGGTTCTTCCAGAGCCTGGCTATTGAAATTTTATCTGCCGTCAGTAGGTGGGCGCATAGTTCTGCTCTGTGGCCCAATAGAGGGAATTGGCCCTCGCCGCTTGCTCCCAGAAGGACGATACCAGGATCCCATGGGATTGTGAGGCCCGTGATCGTGTTGACTTGGTCTAACACTGCTTTCCAGAATTCGGTAGCCTTGGGGCATGTCCATAGTAGGTGGTACAGTGTACCTTTGTCCGGGCACCCTCTCCAACACAGCGGGGGAATTGCGGGGTTACATTTATTGAGCGTGTCTGGAGTTCGATACCACCTATAGCATACTTTGAATGCCCCCTCCTTATTAGTTACGCATTTGGAATTTGTGTGCTCTGGCCCAGATGTGGTCCCATTCCTCCGGTTCAATGGGCCTCCCTATGTCTTTCTCCCATCTGAGCATGTATGGTTCTTTGCAGGTTGGGTCAGTTCTGTCGAGGATCTTGTAGAGGGTTGATATTCTACCCTTAGGGGGTATCGCTGTGAGGGTTCACTCCAGGGCTGTCCGGTCTCTGCTTCCGAGGTTTTTCATGATACTGCCTGAGAGCCAGTGTCTGAGCTGTGAATATCCGAACCTCTCTGCTTCAGGAACTTTGAATTTGGCTTTGCAGGCTTCGATGTCCATAGGTTTTTCCTCTTCAAAGAAGTCTTGCACCTTCTCTAGTCGTCCTTCTTTCCATTTCTGAAAATTATTGGGGTTAGTACCCAGAGAGAAGTCCGGGTTCATCCAGATCGGTGTGAGTGGGCCTATTATGCTTTGGCTATTCCACCGTCGAGCCGCTTTCCTCCAGTTTGACACTGTGTTTTCGGTCGCTGATAGGGGCTGTGTGCCAGCTCGGTCGCTGCGTCTTTTCATATGTGGCAGTGAGACTATCGGGACTGGGCTCCAGGCCTCCTCCAGCCCCAGCCAATGGAGTTTCGGGATAGCGGCAGATGAGGTGAAGGCCTGCGAGAGCTGCGCTGCCAGGATATATCTCTCAACGTCTGGTACTCCTAGGCCTTCCACCGCCTGTCCTCTGAGCATAATCTTCCTAGGAATTTGTGGCTGTTTTCCTTCCCATATATATTTCATGATGCTCCTCTGCAACTTCTGCATCGCTTGTTTTGGAATGGCTATGGGCAAGGCTGAGCAGTGATATAGCAATCTGTGAATTAAATTAATCTTTAGAGCCGTGATTACCCCAAATCAGGAGATTTCCTGTTTTTGCCAGCGAATTAGGTCGCTTTTGAGTTCTTTGAGGAGCGGCGGGAAGTTTGCTTTATATATTTTGTGTGTGACTGGTCCCTGGACCAATAAATAGGGCAGTTGCCTTTTCGCCCAAGGAATTAGATAGTCCTTTTCCAGCGCTATTGTCAGCGTTCGAGGGAGGTTGATACTCAATGCTGTGGATTTGGAGCGATTGACCTGGAATCCTGATGCCTCCCCGAATTCTTTCAGTTCTGTCCACAGAGCTTCCATGGACTCCTTGGGTTGGGTTGTTTTAAGTAATGGGTAATCCCTATTTTTTGTTAACGGGGGTCTAATCTGAAGGAAGGGACAATCTATAAAGGAAAAAAATGAAAAACAGATTGACTACCTCTCTCTTTTAGTCTTATATGGATCTTAAGTGAGAGTTAAAGGCCTCCTAACTGCGTCATTGGTTAGGAAGTCGCCGGTGGAGAAAAATTGCACTGGATGCTGCAACTTGTAACAAAAGTTCTCTCTAATGATTATAAAACATCTTAAAACACATTTCTAAATTGATACTCAATCATATCATTCATTCTACACTCATCTCATCTAACAGGGGAGTTCTAAAGTGAATATGAATCTTTGTTGGCATAACATTTCAGTCTGAGTATGCATTTTTGACATGGGAAAAAAAACATTGGATTTTCCTTAAACAGTCGACATATGTTTCGGCCCGTTATAATATACCACTTTTGTCAGCAGTGGTCACTAGAATAAGTATAAGGCCATCTTTCTATATAATGGTCGGTACTACAACCAACTTAAAGGCACAAGCATGGGAGCAACTTTTGCCCCAGATTTGGCCAACTTATATATGGACGACCTGGAACATTTTTGATCCATCAAATCCTTTCTCCAAATCAATCATAACATGGCTACGATATATAGATGATGTCTATATGATATGGAGAGATACACCAGACAATTTGGCACTTTTTCATAAATGGTTGAATAGTCAAAACCCTAACATACAGTTCACCGTTCATACAGATCTACATACCATTCCATTTCTGGACCTCCAAATACAAAAAACAAATACAGGAGACATAGCAACTAGCCTCTACAGAAAACCGACAGATAAAAACACGTTGCTTAATTATCACAGCTTTCACCCCTTGGGCCTGAAAGAAGGCTTGCCATATGGGCAATTTCTGCGCGTTCGCAGGAACTGTACACAAGTAGAGATGTACAAACAGCATGGAACAAGCTGAACAGGGCCACTAGCTGGGGTGCGAGAATATTGGAGAACTTGTAAAATTGGGCCGTGAGCCCGTCTGGTCCTGGGGTCGAGTTTTTTAATGATGAGATGACCCCGCTCACCTCTTCCGCAGAGATAGGATCTTCTAGGGCATTCAGTTGAGGGTGCGGGAGTTCAGCTCGACTCCTGCTAGATATTGAGACTGTGCGGATTTGGTCGTTGCAGGCCCAGTCATGATTCCTTTGTGATATGCTGTCATCATTTTCAGCTTCTCTGCGTTAGAGTGGCAAAGGGATCCTTGGCCATCCAAGAGAGATTGGATATAGTTTCTTGACTGCAGCTTTTTAAGTTTGTGAACCAGCAGTCGGTTTGCTTTATTACTGTTCACATAGTAAAATTACTTGGTGTAGGTTAGTGCTCTGGCTGCCTTGTCCGCTAGGTGCATTTCTAGAGTTCTTTTCGCTTTTTGTAATACGCAGCTTGCTTTCTTATTGTGGCCTTTTTTGAGGATGCGTTCCGCTTCTAGCTTGTCTTGCTTTAACTTGTTCAATCGTTGGACCCGGGCTGTGCAGTCGCCTGCGACCCCCCCCCCAATGACTGGCTTCATTGCATCCCAGATGATAGGTTCCGGCATGTCCCTGATGGTGTTCTCCTTGAAGTAGTTCTTGAGGGCTTCCGCCATTTCCGTTCTGATGGCTATATCTGTCAGAATGTGGTCTTGTAGCCTCCAGTGTCGGTGGGGCGAGTCGGGTAGACCTTGTACCCTTAGCTTCATTGTCACTGGTGCGTGGTCCGATAGGGCTCTGTGTCCTATTTGTGTGGTGTCAACGCAGGGGATGAGAGCGCTTGAGAGGAGCAGGAGGTCGATCCTTGAGTGCCCCAGGTGGGTATGAGAGAAGAAAGTTTAATCCTTCACCCCAGCATTGTAGAATCTCCATACATCTATGGTGTCGGTTTCCCTCAGAAATTCTGCCATGGCGAGGGCCTTGCCGAAGTCCTTCATTGGAGGGAGCGTTTTGTCCAGTTTCGGGTCTGGTGTTATGTTGAAGCCGCCACCCATTATTAAACGGCCCTCAGTGAAGGTTATGAGGATGGGAAGGAGATTGTGAAGGAATAAGCTTTGTGCAACATTCGGGCTTTATATAGTAGCAAGAGTGATGGGGAGCTCAACCAGGAGGCCTTTGAGTAGTATGTAACGCCCCTGTGGGTCAATTTTGACAGTGATTTGCGTTAGCGGCAGGTCTCGGCTTAATAATATGGCTACTCCTCTTTTCTTTTGACCCGCTGAGGCAAAATAGTGTCTTGGATAGCGTTGAGAGGAGATGCGCTTTTTCGTCTGACTCGAGGAGGTGCGTTTCCTGTAGGTAGACGATGTCGGATGCCAGCTGGGAGAGTCTGTGTTACACGGATTTCCTTTTATGGGGGGCGTTTAGACCCTGGACACTCCAGGTCGTCACTGACAGTTCGCTATCCGGTTGGGCCATTAGTGATTAGGTTAATCGGAGGAATTGTCCTGCCCCTGTTGGATTGCAAATCTTTAGGTCTCCCCCTCCCCAACGGGCTGAGCTTCTGTTGTTGGGGTAGTTTTGCTCTGAGGATCCTCCTCCCTTGAGATTTGTTCCTTACTGCGTATCTCCCCTCCCCTCCCTGCTCTCCACTTGATTCCACTTCCCCCCCATCTCTCCAAACGTAGTAAAACGGAAAAGGAACAATAACATGAGCAAGAACAAAAACGGGTATTCCGGACCAGCACATACGGGCTTTGGGCCTCAACGTTTTCCCAGTTCTCAAACCGCCAGGTATGACTTTTTACCTGACCCAGCTTCCAAGATATGTGGCTTCCTACCTCCTTGCAGATGCGTCCATTCATGCGGTGTAGACTGTTCTAGTGCAGTGTGGTCGGCCCTACACCCATTGTCAGTATTAGGGGCCTTGTTCGGTGAGCGTTATTTCTCTCCTCTGTTAGGCAGAAACCTGTGCAGTTCCCTTGGGGAACACTGCAAAAGATTTAAGACTACAGGTAGAGCAGTAAACCCCTTTGGTAGCAGTCTGTACCACCCAGATTTACCTGGTAGCTGTGGCTGAGCAGTCAGACCTCTCTCAAGAAGAGTTAGGCAGTATGTAAAGTATACACAATATGTACCAAAACACCATAGCACAAGCAAACACTGACCAGAGCTTGGTTTCAAAAGTATATAGTTATTTATTTAAAATACACATAAGTTAAAAACACTCTAGCAAAAATATAGTAAAAGCACTTCAACACAGTTATACTGAAAGTAAATTCAATCCTTTCTCCTATCTAGACAACTCTAGGTTAACACCACTTAATTAAAACAGAGGTGAGTGCTTAACGTTAGATGACACTCTAGTAGTTTCCAAGAAAGGGAGAGAAAAAGCAGAAATAGGTTAGACACACCACTCTAAGGTCCAGAACACTTGCAATAGGCTTAAAGAAGAATAAAGTCACAGGTGAGCAAAAGTCACTAGGCAGGGCCCACTCTTAGAGTAGCCGGAGCGAAAATGTGCCCAAGATCACACTGTTAGTTAGAGATTCAAAGTCTTGCAAAGAGTCGAAAAGAGTTTAGAGTGGCTCAGAAAGTTTAGCCAAAGTGTCCCAGGCACTCCCAGGTTCGAAAGCCGGGGACTAAATCTACCCCGTACAGTCGGTAGCAAGGGAAGCCAGGCGGAACACAGTACCTTAAGCGGAAAGGATCCTCCAGCGGGGGCAGTTGTTCCAGGCAGCGACAGCAAGGCTCGACGTCGGTCAGGGGAGAAGAATATCTCGCTGAAGAGCAGAAGAGAAAGGTCGTAGCACTGCCCGGGAAGAAACCAGCCGCGGAGTCCTCCGGTTAAAGGGTTGGTACCGACTTTCGCGGTATGGGGGTAAAGTGTGGTATTCCGGATGCCGGGGTGCTTGGCACAGGCAAGGCGGCCACGAGATACCTCTAAAGGACGGAAAGAAGGCGAAAACTGGTTGTCCCCACCAGTCAAGGGAAGGAGCCACTCCGTTAAGAGTTCTCCTCGGTCGTCGGGAAAAAGTGGTGAGACGGTTCAGCAGGGCTCCACCGGGTGGTGTCGTCGAAGCAGGTCGGCTCAGCTCTTCCCTCGTCGGATTCTTGGTCCTGTGGCGACTTCTGAAGTCCCAGTCCCCAAAGCCCTGCTTTTATGCAGCAAACCCCCATTCACCCAGCCTAGCTGTCACTCAAACATGCTAAGTGGTGAGCCGGGCGGCTCACCACTTGGGCCAATCAGGACGGAGTGCGACTTGAGTTACCAAGGTAACTCAGTCCAGGGTGCCTAAATCCCCCTCCACCCCTCCTAAGTACCCCAGACAGAGTGGCACCACTTTGGAGGGCTTCTGTGGAGAAGCCCGCCAAAAGTGGAACAAAGGGCTCCACTTTGGGTCAGAGTTACAGAGGCGAACACCAACGCCATTTTAGAATCAAGTTTTGGCAAAAAGTCCCAACCGGAGTTATAAAAATAAATATATAAACCGGCGGTATGTTTAAGGCTACCGTAAATAAATAATTAAATGTGTTAGCCTAAAACAATGGGAAATCCCATAGGGAAATATTCGCGGTCGAATATAAAAAGTAGTTTCCACTGCCACCAGCCAAAACTCGATCAGGGGGGACGGAGACGTGCCCCCTCGACTAACAGACCCTGGGGCAATCGAATTGCCCCAGCCAGTACGTCCACAATATGATGGTTTGTACTGGTTCTGTTCAGGATTCAAGACTAGCAAAGTCTTTGGTGACTTTACATGCCCTGGGAGACAGTAGTCAGTCCCAGGGTATGGAGTCTATGTTGGGGAGTCCCTAGGACACCCCTGGGTCACGGCACAGAGGGTGCTGTGTGACCCACATCACAAAAATACATGAGGCCCTATGGAGTAAAAGACCCCATAGCCCATTCAACACAAGGTTTAACCAAGAAAACACACTTCAACATGTCCAAGAGTGAGGGTAAAAGAGTCTCACTCTTGGCAGGAGAAAAAAATTAAACCCCAGAAATCCAGCAAAGCTGCTGGGGGACTCACTAGGTAGGGAAATTCAGCCTAAACAGAGAATTCTCCCTAACACTCGCCCCCCCCAGACTAAGGGACAGGAGGATTTAATCCACTCCTGGATGAACCTCATACCTCTAGTCGATGATATACATCCTAGAGAGTCCATCAGCATTTTGATGGTGACACCCTGACCTGTGCTCAATGGTGAAATCAAACCCTTGCAGGCAGATTGACCATCTCAATAGTTTTGGATTTTCCCCTTTCATTTGCATTAACCATCTCAAGGGTTGGTGGTCAGTCTGAATAACAAAAGTAGAACCATACAAGTATGGCCTAAACTTCTTCAGTGCCCACACAATAGCAAAGCATTCTCTTTCGATAGTTGCCCACCTTGTCTCAGGATCCTTCAGTTTCCTACTGATGAAGCAAATGGGGTGCTCCCTACCCTTCTCATCCAGTTGGCTTAGAACTGCACCTATACCTACATTGGAAGCATCAGTTTGTACAATGAAAGGTTGGTGGTAGTCAGGAGCTCTCAATACTGGAGCCTGGCAAAGAGCTCTCTTCAGTTTTTCAAAGGCCTGATTGCACTCCTCATTCCATTTTACCTTCTTAGGGAATTTGGGAGAGGAGATTACATTCAGTGGAGAAGCTATGGTCCCATAGTTCTCAATGAAATTCCTGTAATACCCAGTGAGGCCTAGAAAAGCTCTCACTTGGGTTTGGGTAGTTGGTGTTGTCCAATTTTGCACAGCTTCAATCTTGCTGGGCAAAGGCCTTATTTCTCCACCTCCTACCTCATGTCCAAGGTAGACCACTTTACTTTGACCAATCTGGCACTTACTGGCTTTGATTGTCAAATGGGCCTGTTTCAGAGCCTGCAACACATGTCCTAGGTGGTTCACATGTTCTTCCCAGGAGTGGCTGAAGACTGCAATGTCATCCAAGTATGCCATGCAGAAATCTTCCATCCCAGCCAGAACTTGGTTCACCATCCTTTGGAATGTGGCAGGTGCATTTTTCAGTCCAAAAGGCATGACCTTAAACTGGTACAAGCCAACTGGGGTTGAAAATGCAGTTTTCTCCTTGGCATGGTCTGTCAGGGCTATTTGCCAATAGCCTGACGTCAGGTCAAATGTGCTGAGGTACTTGGCTGCACCAAGTTTATCCACCAACTCATCTGTCCTGGGCAAAGGGTGGGCATCAGTCTTGGTGACTGCATTTAGAGCTCTATAGTCCACACAGAATCTCAAGTCTTTGGATCCTGCCTTTGGTACTAACACAACTGGGCTAGACCATGGACTAGTAGAGGGTTCTATTACCCCGAGATCAAGCATCTTCTTGACCTCTCCTTTGATGTGGGCTCTGATATGTTCTGACATTCTGTATCCTCTGCTTTTGACTGGCAGACAGTCACCAGTGAGTATCTCATGCTGGCCCCAAGGGGTCAAGCCTGGTGACAGTGAGAACAGGGAGGCAAACTGATTTAACATAGATTTGCACTCCTCTTGTTGCTCAGGTGTCAGGTCTGAAGAGAGATTGACTCCTTCAACTTTTTCATCTAAAGGTACACCTCTGAGGAGATCAGGGAGAGATTCACTCTCTTCCTCCTCTGCAGCTGAAGCTAGAAGCAAGGCTCCTACATCAGGTCTGGAGATGTATGCTTTTAGTCGGTTGGTGTGGAAGACTCTAGGAGCTTCCCTGGGTCTGCCCAGATCCACCAGATAGTTGACCTCTCCAAGTTTTCCCACAACCTTGAAGGGTCCCATCCATTTGTCTTGCAAGGCCCTCTGCCTTGTTGGGAGCATAACTAGAACTAGCTGGTCTTGAGTAAACTCAACCATGTTAGCCTTCTGGTCGTGCCAATGTTTGACCAGGGCTTGACCAGCTTTCAAGTTGTCACTTGCTTCTGCCATCATGTGTGACATTCTCCTCCGGAGACCTATCACATAGTCAGTCACTCTGACTGGCTTGAGGGGAGGAGCACCTTCCAACCCCTCCTTAATCAGGGCCAATGGACCTCTGACTGGATGGCCATAGAGAAGCTCAAAGGGAGAATAACCTACTCCCTCCTGAGGGACTTCTCTATAAGCAAAGAGAAGGCATGGCAGTAGAAGGTCCCACTTTTTCTTAAGGGGTTCTTCCAAAGCACCTATCATGCTCTTCATGGTTCTGTTAAACCTTTCAACCAACCCGTTTGTCTGAGGGTGGTAGGCGGTTGAGAACTTGTAGGTAACTCCACAGGTTTTCCACATGGCCTTCATGTAGTGGGACATAAAGTTTGACCCCCTGTCAGAGATTACCTCCTTAGGAAACCCAACCCTGGTAAAAATACCAAGGAGGGCCTTAGCCACAGCCGGAGCTGTAACAGTCCTCATAGGAATGGCCTCAGGGTATCTAGTAGCATGGTCTACTACAACAAGGATAAACCTGTTGCCTGAGGAGGTTGGAGGATCAAGGGGACCAACAATGTCAATCCCTACCCTCTCAAATGGGACTCCCACAACTGGGAGAGGCACTAAAGGTGCCACATTCTTGGAACCAACCTTACCAGAAGTCTGGCAGGTATGGCAGCTCTTACAATATCTATCTACTTCAGCCCCCATCTTTGGCCAATAAAAGTAGAGTGAGAGCCTTTCCTTGGTCTTCTTGAAACTCAAGTGGCCAGCCAAAGGTATCTCATGGGCTAGTTGTAAGAACTGTTGTCTGTTTTCTTGTGGGACTACAAGGCGTTTGTAGTCTCCAGGTTCAGACTCAGTGGGTTCACTGTAGAAGAGGCCATCTTCCCAGTGCAACCTATACTTCCCAGGCTCTTGCCCATCAGCTTGAGAAGCTGCCTGGTGGCGGAGACCCTCCAGAGTTGGACATTCTCTTTGCCCCTTACGAAAAGCTGCCCTGCTAGGCCCACCTTCTGCCAGTAAAGACTGCAGCTCAGGATGGTCCTCAGGGTCCAAATCTCCAATAAGGTTGGGGCCTCCTTCTAGCTCTTCCTCAGAGTCTAGCTCAACCACACAGGGTTGTACCTCTCTCTCAGCCTCAGCTGGAGGGGGAGTTACAGGTGTAACTTTGGACAACCTAGGGGAAGTCCTTGTTGGAAGCACTGGAGTGCTTGCTGCTGGCTTTTTCCTAGGAGTCTTGGGTTGCCCCTTTGCTCCTGATCTGGTAGTTACTGCAGTAAGTTGCTCCAGTGGTAGAGGAGTGATTTCTGTCATCATCTCCTGAGATAACCCTCTCAGGGTTTTCTCCCTTGCAGGTTTTGTGAGTTCCTGAAACCTTTTGCTAGGAGGTCTGGGGGTATGAGATACAACTCCAAGAGCTTTGAGGTCATTACCCAACAGAACCCTACCTGGCACTTCACATTGTACACTGACAGGTATTTTTACAGCCATATCATTACATTGGATGAGAACTGGTAACTGGGGACACATCTGCACAGGCCCACCAGCTAACTTGGTGAGGCATTTGGGTGCCTTAGCAACATCCTCTGCCTTGAAAAATGATTCATCCACCACAGTTATGCTGGCTCCAGTGTCCCTAATGGCAGGAGTCTCCTGACCATTCACCTGGACACTGTCCTTATAATACTCTTTAGTATTATCTGGGATAGAGTTATAGACATCTAAATTCTGTTGCTCCCACAACCCCAGAGAGACTAAAGAAACACTAGCTGAGACTCCAGTGGGTTCATCAGCTAGTAATAGAAAGTTTCCACTTGCCATAGGTACTTCCTCTTCTGGAGCGAAGGCTAAGGAGGCAAGCTGGACCCCTGAAGGTTTACCCTTACATCTGGGATCTCCTTTCACATGGTCAGTAGCCTTACAAACAAAGCATGAGCCAAAGGCTCGCTGGAATGGAGGCTTGTTCTGACCTCCTTCTGGTCTGGGACCAGAAGGTACACTAGCCTGATTTGGTTTCCCTTGTGGCTTACCCTTATAGTTTTGTTTGGGGCCCTCTTTGGAATTTGTAGTATTAGAATTCTCTTTGGAGTCCTTCTTAGACTGTTTTTCCCCATCCTTCTTCTGAGTTACCCCAGAATCCTTGTGAGTGGCCCTGTTGGCAACCCACAAGTCAGCAGCCTTAGCTAGCTTCCGGGAATCTAATTCCCTGGAATCAGCCAAGTGTTGTCTGAGCTCAGGAGAGCAGGCATCATAAATAGTCTCCAACATAAACAAATTCTTCATACCTTCATAAGTGTTCACCTTGTAACCCTTAATCCATCCCTCTAAGTTTTTCAAACATTCATTCACCCAGGTAGCCCAAGGGGTACCATCATGCTTTTTGAGGCTCCTAAACCTCTTAAGATACTGGGAAGGGGTCTTCCCAAACCTAGCTATCAAAGCTAGTTTCACACATTCATAGTCCTTCCTATCCTCCTCCCCCATCTCCATTACCACATCAGTTGCAACAGGGGGAAGCCTAGAGAACAACCAGGTGAGTAAGTCATTTCCTGTGATGTTCTGGAGCCCATGATTATATTCAAACAGAGACAACCAATCCAACACATCCAACTTAGGCTCATACATACCAACCAATTCTTTAGGCATCCGGGGTCTTTTAGGACTGGAACTTCTAGAGGAGCCAGAGAGAGAAACATTCTCAACAGATAATTTCTTCATTTCTAAGTCATACTTGAGCTCCATTTCCCTTAGCCTTAGTTCTTTGTCAGTTTGAGCATTAAGTTTCTTATACTCCAATTCTAGCTTCATTTTCTCCAGTTCAAAGTACTGAGGACTAAGTGTGGGACCTGGTAAAGGTCCAGTAGGCACAGCAGGTAGAGCAGGCAGAGGCCTAGGGGGGACAGTTACAACAGCCTCACCCTCCTCTTCTGACTCTTCCTCAGAAACATCAACATTTTGCTCCATGTTAACTTCAACACTGTCATCTACAGTTGCTGGAGTGGTAGGTTCCTCTGAACCATCACCCAGACTTTGGTTAGCTAACAATCTTTCAATCAGCTCCATTTTCTTGCCCTTAGTCAGGAGATCCTTATGTTTACAGAGCACTCTTAAACAATCAGCAGTTTTGGCTGCAAGGGACTCTTGACTATAGCTTTCTATAACTGACATGTTAGAGGTTTTACTTTTTCAGTGCTAAGCTTTGTGGTTAGTTGCACTAAGGTATCTAAAGCACAATAAAATGTATACTCAATACAAATCCCACCGCTGTACACCAGTGTTAGGCAGAAACCTGTGCAGTTCCCTTGGGGAACACTGCAAAAGATTTAAGACTACAGGTAGAGCAGTAAACCCCTTTGGTAGCAGTCTGTACCACCCAGATTTACCTGGTAGCTGTGGCTGAGCAGTCAGACCTCTCTCAAGAAGAGTTAGGCAGTATGTAAAGTATACACAATATGTACCAAAACACCATAGCACAAGCAAACACTGACCAGAGCTTGGTTTCAAAAGTATATAGTTATTTATTTAAAATACACATAAGTTAAAAACACTCTAGCAAAAATATAGTAAAAGCACTTCAACACAGTTATACTGAAAGTAAATTCAATCCTTTCTCCTATCTAGACAACTCTAGGTTAACACCACTTAATTAAAACAGAGGTGAGTGCTTAACGTTAGATGACACTCTAGTAGTTTCCAAGAAAGGGAGAGAAAAAGCAGAAATAGGTTAGACACACCACTCTAAGGTCCAGAACACTTGCAATAGGCTTAAAGAAGAATAAAGTCACAGGTGAGCAAAAGTCACTAGGCAGGGCCCACTCTTAGAGTAGCCGGAGCGAAAATGTGCCCAAGATCACACTGTTAGTTAGAGATTCAAAGTCTTGCAAAGAGTCGAAAAGAGTTTAGAGTGGCTCAGAAAGTTTAGCCAAAGTGTCCCAGGCACTCCCAGGTTCGAAAGCCGGGGACTAAATCTACCCCGTACAGTCGGTAGCAAGGGAAGCCAGGCGGAACACAGTACCTTAAGCGGAAAGGATCCTCCAGCGGGGGCAGTTGTTCCAGGCAGCGACAGCAAGGCTCGACGTCGGTCAGGGGAGAAGAATATCTCGCTGAAGAGCAGAAGAGAAAGGTCGTAGCACTGCCCGGGAAGAAACCAGCCGCGGAGTCCTCCGGTTAAAGGGTTGGTACCGACTTTCGCGGTATGGGGGTAAAGTGTGGTATTCCGGATGCCGGGGTGCTTGGCACAGGCAAGGCGGCCACGAGATACCTCTAAAGGACGGAAAGAAGGCGAAAACTGGTTGTCCCCACCAGTCAAGGGAAGGAGCCACTCCGTTAAGAGTTCTCCTCGGTCGTCGGGAAAAAGTGGTGAGACGGTTCAGCAGGGCTCCACCGGGTGGTGTCGTCGAAGCAGGTCGGCTCAGCTCTTCCCTCGTCGGATTCTTGGTCCTGTGGCGACTTCTGAAGTCCCAGTCCCCAAAGCCCTGCTTTTATGCAGCAAACCCCCATTCACCCAGCCTAGCTGTCACTCAAACATGCTAAGTGGTGAGCCGGGCGGCTCACCACTTGGGCCAATCAGGACGGAGTGCGACTTGAGTTACCAAGGTAACTCAGTCCAGGGTGCCTAAATCCCCCTCCACCCCTCCTAAGTACCCCAGACAGAGTGGCACCACTTTGGAGGGCTTCTGTGGAGAAGCCCGCCAAAAGTGGAACAAAGGGCTCCACTTTGGGTCAGAGTTACAGAGGCGAACACCAACGCCATTTTAGAATCAAGTTTTGGCAAAAAGTCCCAACCGGAGTTATAAAAATAAATATATAAACCGGCGGTATGTTTAAGGCTACCGTAAATAAATAATTAAATGTGTTAGCCTAAAACAATGGGAAATCCCATAGGGAAATATTCGCGGTCGAATATAAAAAGTAGTTTCCACTGCCACCAGCCAAAACTCGATCAGGGGGGACGGAGACGTGCCCCCTCGACTAACAGACCCTGGGGCAATCGAATTGCCCCAGCCAGTACGTCCACAATATGATGGTTTGTACTGGTTCTGTTCAGGATTCAAGACTAGCAAAGTCTTTGGTGACTTTACATGCCCTGGGAGACAGTAGTCAGTCCCAGGGTATGGAGTCTATGTTGGGGAGTCCCTAGGACACCCCTGGGTCACGGCACAGAGGGTGCTGTGTGACCCACATCACAAAAATACATGAGGCCCTATGGAGTAAAAGACCCCATAGCCCATTCAACACAAGGTTTAACCAAGAAAACACACTTCAACATGTCCAAGAGTGAGGGTAAAAGAGTCTCACTCTTGGCAGGAGAAAAAAATTAAACCCCAGAAATCCAGCAAAGCTGCTGGGGGACTCACTAGGTAGGGAAATTCAGCCTAAACAGAGAATTCTCCCTAACATCCTCCATCAGTCTTGGCTCTGTTGTGGGCTTCCATGTTTCCTAGTCTTTCCCTCTCTTTGCTTTCTTTCCATCAACCACTCTCACAGCTTGCTAGATGGGGCCATCATGTTTGGCTGTAGGTGAACGGCTGTATCTGGTTGGTCATCTTCCAGGTGCAGTAGTGCTAGGCCTTCCGCACAGTTGCCAATTCTCCTCTGTTTTCCTTCCCATGTAAATGAAAGGCCAAACAGGTGCGTCCATCTGTATCGGATTTGTTGTGATCGAAGGGCTTTCGTGACTGGCTGCATTAGCCGTCTTTTGTGAAGGGTGACCAGCGCTAGATCTTGATATAGCTGTATGCGAGAGCCATTGATCGTAAGATCCCCATGTGTTCTTGCTGCTCTCAAAATGTCTTCTTTCAGACAGTATGATGTCATCGCTATTAGGACATCCCTGGTTCTCATCCCTGGTTCATTCCGTTTCGGGCTTACCCGATGTATTCTGTCAAATCTGATCACCTCAGGCTGGGTATCGTTTAGTAAGTTGCTAAAGCAGTGGTGCATCGTATCCTTTAGATCCTTGTCAAGCACTGATTCCGCTAGGCCCTTGACCCTAATGTTCGATCTTCTTGATCTGTTTTCCAGGTCTTCCGTCTGGAGTTCGAGGTTATTTGTCGCGTTAGCCAGCTGATCCAGCAGAACACTATTTTGGTTGGTTTCCTCTGCCACATTCGAAAGTCCGCTTTCAACCATGTCTACTCTTTCTCCTATCTCTGCCATCTCTTTGCTGACCTCCTGAAGGGAGGATTTCAGTTCCTCCTTCATTTGCTCCAGTTGGCTGTGAAATGTGTTTGTCAATCTGGCTTCCATTCCCTTTAGGCAATTCAGGAGTTCTTCTTTGTCTGATGCCATTGTCTTCGTGAGGAGGACTTCTGGTTGAGTGGTCAGGGCCAGTGGGGGGGGCGGCGATTCAGCATGTCTTCTGCGTTTGTCTCCAGCACCTCTCTATTTGACCTTCCTGAGCTCTAGCTGGGGTTCTTGCTCTTGCTGGGCCAGCCTTAGGTTTGGTTCCTGGCATCTGGGTCGCTCTGGCATGAGTCGGCTACTGTTGTTCAGGGCTGTGGGACGTACACTGCTGGTGCTACCAGCCAACTTGCGGTGAGGCTGTAGTGACCATTGTTAGTTGATGCCGGTTGTGGTTTCTCTACTCTGGTCCGATCTGCCACTCTGGGGGACCCGTTTTGTGAAATGAGCTTATCGGGCTACCCTTAATCCAAGCCTTCTTTCCGTTCTTCTTTTCCCTCTTCCGTAAGTGCCCCACCGATGCTGGTATCTATTTCCGGGGCTTCTAGCAGTCCCTACCTGTGTTTTGTGGGCTGTATGCTGCTTCAACCTGTGGTAAGTAACCCGCTCTTCTGGGGTTTTCTCATGTTCAGTGTAGGGGGCCCGCCTGACAGCGTCCTCACTGTCTTTGTGGGCCTCTTCTCCTCTGAGGTGTGCCCCTCAGTCTTTTGGCCTGGCTTCACCCACCACCTTCTTGCAACCTGTCCTCACGCCTTTGCGGGCTTACGCCGGACGTGTTGTGGAGATGTCATAGTGTTTTGGGTGGCTTGCTCTGCCCTCAACGTACTTCAGGCTCACTTCATTTAGCTTATATGGAGCGTTCGCCAGCCCCTCCAATGATTAAGGATATCTCCGGACTCTGTCGCCCCACGTACCTCTGGACTTCTTAATGCTGCACCATGTTCTACAGGGCCTCCCTCTGCCACAGCACCACGCACCGCTCGCACACAGCGCACACGGCAGGACGCCGGGCTAGGGAATGCCCACTTCGGCTGCTGGCGAGCGGGTGGTGTGTAGATAGTGCCCTCCATTGTATTCTAGGCGCAGCCCTCCCAAGTGCGGGACATATCCGCCAAAAGGAGTCGCGCTGGAGTCTGGATGGGGTATCAGCAGGTTAGCCCCTTGGAGCAGTGGGGGAAAGCGCTGTGTCTGGCTTGGCGTAGTTTGAAGGCGCACCCAATCTGTTTTCTGATTCAAGGAGTGGACTGTGTCCTCCCACGTTGCATGGCCGCCTGGTATTTGGTATATGTGTGCACTTCCCGACAGTATCTGGGGTTGGGTCTGCGCTATGGTGTCTTCTAGGTGTCCCCTGCCCGCCGGGCGTGCCGTCCCACTCCTCGGGAGTCGGAGGGAGCCAGACCACCAGGAGCCGTTTGTGCTACAGGCACCCATTGTGCCTTCAGCGTTTGTGTGGATGGGCTCGCCACGATACTCCAGGGCACCCTCCCCCTCAGCCCCTCTTACTTGGTGTATGAGCCTCCGGTGTGGCTCTCCTCCGCTCCTTGATTCGGGAGTTGCAGGCGGCGCATACAGCGGGATTGGCACCCTGCAAACTTCCCTCCACGGAGGGCGGGGGGGCGTTCAAGAGGGGCTGGCCCACTTAGTACTAGCCGGCAGTTCTGCATTGGTGCACCTTATGCTGTGTGATTGTGGGGGCTGTGCACCGTCATCCTTGTCCCCTATGTATGGTGGGGGTCTGCTCCCCACTCCGCTGGGTCTGCCCCCTCTCTCTGGACCAAGTGGGGGGAGGGCTTCACCCCTTATGCCACTGGTTGGGGTACACTTAAGGCACGCACAGGAGGCTCTTCAGAGATAGCACCCCTCCTACTACAGGGTGTACTGATTTGCTCTCCGGAGCGCTTTGGTTGAGTTAGTCGGGAGGGGGCGGGAGCCGGGCCGACAGGAGCCGTTTGTGCTACAGGCACCCGTTGGGCCTTCAGCATTTGTATGGATTGGCTGGCCGCCGCACTCATGGGCACCCTACCCCCCAGCCCCTCTCACTTGGTGTATGATGTTCCGGTGCAGCTCTCCTCGGCTTCTTGTCTCGAGTGCTGCAGGCGGTGTGCGGGGCTCCCCCCACTGTGCTGGACTTGGCAGGGCTCTCGTTGAATGTTTTGTGCCCCTGGTCCTGGGGGTGGCCTCTGGCTGAATGTTGGCAGGGGAGCGCGTCGGCCCAGCCCCCTCGACCCGTTGTCCTTGGGCCAGTGATCTGTAGGGGTTCGGGGTGATATGTGGGGGGGTGTCAGAGCCGGCACACCGTCCCGTGGCGGTCCCGCTCACACCCCCACAGCTGCCTGGTGTTGCGAGGTGCTCCTCAGCCCCGGTCCCTGTATTCCCCAACTGACTATGTCCGTGTGCGTAGTGCCATGTTGGATGGGTTGGGATAGCAGGGCCCCAAAAAGTTCTCAGATCCTTTGTCGGGTTGGTGTTGCAGTGGTGCCGCTTTTTACGCAGGGTACCACTGTGAATCAGATGGAGGGGCGCAAGTGCGCAGGCACCACATGTGCACAGAATGTAGCGTATGTCAGGGGGCCCACTGTGTTATTGGGGCATCACAGGATTCGTTTGTTGTGGGGTCGCGTGTAGTGATCACTTCCCAGCACAGCAGGAGCACATACCTTTGTGCCTGTATTTTGTAATCAGGGCGCTGCTTACTACAGGCCTCTGCTGTTGAAGTATCTGTCTGAGCCCGCCACGCGGTCTGAAGATCTCCCAGCCGGTACCGAGGAGCGGGCGGCCAGTAGGGCCGCAGGCACCCCACTGATCACGCTCTCTGCCCGCTACAACTCAGCCCAGCCTCCGGCAGTGGGGACGCAGGACCGGGGACCGCTGCTCGCCCCCAGAGGCTTGCTGTTTTAGCCAGTGGGGCGCCGTCCACTGTCCTCGCCGATCACCTACTCAGGCTGGATCCGCTCACGGGGCGGCGCCCTGACATGTCCCCCGCCCTGCGACACACAGCAACCTCCAGCTGGCGATCAGTCTCCGCCGTCACCGATCCCCCCCCAGTAATAAACGCCTCCGACAGTCCACAGTCTGGAGCGGCTGCAGAGGTGCGGGGACAGGATGTGGCATGCAATGCTGCCCGGGCTCCCCCGGCCACACACCACAGCTCGGGCCCGCCACAGGAGATAGGAGGCACAGACTCGCCTCAGATCAGCACAGTTGATACTGACGACTCTGCAGGATTTTACAAACGGGATCTTGTGGGCTACGGAGCTAACGGGTCAAGCGGCCATCTTCGTTGGCGCACAACAGCGCCCCCTGCACATACCAATTTCAAGACATGGAAACTAAAAAATTGTGAGCTCGGAAATCATGCAGGTGTCCCAATGCAAATCCTCGGTTGCCATGGAGAAAAATGGTTTCATAAAATCCCTCGAACTTCTTCAATCAAAGGGAATGCAAATAGACCCTATAGCCACTGACAGACATGTTTCAATAGCCAAGGCCATGCGAGAGCAGTTTCCAAACATCAATTTGATGTATGGCACGTTGCCAAATCAGTGAATTAAAAAATCACAGCTGCTGGAAAAAAAAATAACGGTTCGGAAAATATTTTACAGTGGGCTCAGTCTTTCAGCAACCATCTTTGGTGGCGCTTCAAAACTTGTGATGGGTCTGTGGAAATTCTACTTGAAAAATGGCGCTCATTGATGCACCACTGTTCCAACGTTCACTCATGGACAGAAAACCAACATTTTTACGAATGTGCACACACACCGTTATCGGAGGAGCAGAAATGCAATAAGAAGTGGTCAGTGCCATGTTCACCTCCACACAAAGCTCTTGAGAAGATCGTGTATGACAAAACTCTTTCAAGAGACCTAAAGGGACTCTCAGATTTCTGTCACACCTGAGATTTGGAGGTGTTCCACAATATGTGCTTAAAGTCCAGGCCCAAAAAGTTGCATTTCGGCATAGACTGTATACAAGCCTGAACATTACTAGCTGTATTAGCGTATAATGAGAACCTGGGTAGAGAACAATCGAGAACTGCCGGAAACTATGGGATGCTTCGTTACACCTTGGCTTTGCAAAATGAAGAAGAAAATGGGTGGCAAAGCCAGGAAATGGTATTCAATTTTGTGAAAGATCTCACTTTGACTGTGTTGGCCATGCATACTCATGAAATAGATCCTGATTTTGTTCCTAGGACACATACAATGCCACAAAACATTGCAAACGAGCCCTGTCCACCTAAAGCAGAACTTGTTGAACAGTTGACTTCCTGGTATAAATGATATGCAGCAGTGTTCTTAATGTGCTCACTATAACTTTTGGGATATGTTCCCCAATGTTTGTACATTGTACACCAACAATGGAATGCTATTAAATTTGAATTTCAATGCTATAAAAAGTATTAAGAAGTGTTTAATAATGCAGATTTAATCTGTTTTATGATTCATTCATATCTTTTGCCTTCCCTTCATTTATATTACTGGTCCTCGAACGATAACATACATGTCTGTGGTTGCTAGGTGCCTGTAAATCCCTCTGCCACACCCAAACCACATCCACACATGCAGTGCATGGCTGTGGCGTTGATGGCCTAAATTTTCTTTTCAAATGTATCCTCTTTGTCAACCTTTTGCCCCGCTCTTTTCCGCTTTCCCCCTCAAATGGACTTGCGTGATCATCTGCCCTGCTTGGGTCCTCAGGATATAGGTAGACGTGTGTTGCTTTTTGGGAGAATATATTACTACATGGGATAAGGGCTGTGATGTGGGTCCTTGACTGATCAGGGCACAGGAGGGTCAGATGGATATCCGCATGGAAGGAACTGCGGGGTATGAGCTGGTGGGCTCAGGCCTGACGGGGTGGAGGTTGTTGGTGTACGGGAAGTTAAGTGGAGATGAATGGGCACTTGGATTTATGACTTGTCAGTGTCTCATGTTATCCGCAGAGCACATTCCTCCGCGAGAACAGGGCGCACGCAGACATGGCAATGGGGAGGGGATGGTGTAGGCTGGCTGAGCGAGGTGCTGGGAATGGGAGAGCTGCATTTGTATAGAGAGATGGATTTTCGGGGCTAGTAGAAATGAAAAATGTCATTCGAGCTATTTGAAAATGGTTTCCTAATGCTGGGCTTGAAACTACAGTGTATGTGTTATTTTAGATGGGGTGAAGTGTAACGGAATGTCGCGGGGGTTGGCTATGCCTCCCCCCTCGGTCATTACATATGTTATGTTTCTAGAGTGACGAACGAGGGGGACAGGGGGCAAGGATCATCTACTTCCCAACACTAGTAAGATCGTTGTCTCAGTCTTCCCTCTGTTCCCCATGCATTGCGTCGTCGCACCTTGAAGCACTTGTGCATTGGCACGTTATGAATGGAATATAATATCATAATATGCTATCACGGTCTGTTTCAGACAGACACAAATGGAATCTGCGGTTACACCAGACTTTCAGTGGCTTGTATTATCTGTTTTACTGACCTTCAGTGTAACTGGTGGATGCCAGCAAACAATTTGCTTATTTTTCGAACATGCTTCGAATGCCCTGTTGGTCGGCCGAGCTCATCGCTCCCATGGAGCGAAGGTCCCTTCGTTTGATGTTGCTTGTGGGGAGTTCACACCAACGCGTCTTGTACAGTATGTTTTAGATTTATGGCTTTACTTCACAAAAAAACGAAACCGACCAGGCATATACGCTCGAAAGAAGCTTCAATTGTTATTCGACCTTGGACGAAAGGGAGGATTTGCTATGGCTTGAAGGGCGGAAGGTGTTGAATACCCACAAAAATGATAAGATTCACTATTTTAAAACTGGACATTGGAACATTTATTTACATTCTATGGAAACTGTTGTTCTGAGCGGACAGTCTGCCTTACGCCAAGAAAATGGAAATACCAAATATTATGTAAGTTTAACTATTCAGTTTAAAGATGAGTTTATAGACGAACGAGTAAAGGTTTAATTTTTCTGACCGGTATTGCTTGCTTACATTGTTATGGGTTGTTAGTTGGAGCACATTGTGATGAATATTCATCGATGACCCGCAAACACAACCTGTATGCAGGCTAGTGATATCTAAACCACTTCATCCCATGGCATATTCGTCACAGTTGTGAACATTAGCCTGCGCCATACCCAGCCTGGATTGTGAATGTTAAGCTGTCCATCATTTAGAGGGAATTGTGAACATTAGCCTGCGCCAAACCCAAAGAGGACTGTGATTGTTAAGCTGCCGATCTTTTAGAGAGAAATGTGAAAATTAGCCTGCCCAGACCCATACTAGATTGTGAATGTTGGCAATGCTGCACTCCGTTAGAATTGTGAACATTAGCCTGCACCAGACCATGACAGGATTGTGAAGGTTAGCCTGAGTCGCTTCTAGATAGAAATGAAAGTGTTGGCATGTCCCACACGTGAGTGGAGCTGTGAACATTAGC
The DNA here is from genome assembly GCF_040938575.1 of Ambystoma mexicanum. Classification (NCBI taxonomy): domain Eukaryota; kingdom Metazoa; phylum Chordata; class Amphibia; order Caudata; family Ambystomatidae; genus Ambystoma; species Ambystoma mexicanum. The sequence goes on along the minus strand of NC_090931.1, from coordinate 899,060,196 downwards.
CTGATTCGCAGCTGGATAGAAATGCAAATTTAAATGTTAACATGCCCCACACGTGCATCACTGTGTACCCTGCTTTGCTATGCATCTGTATCCCCCCTCCTGTTGCTGTAAGCCCAGCCCCCTGTCTCTGTGTCTGTGTGTCACTCTGTTGTGTCTGTGTGTCACTCTGTTCCGTGCCATCCTGTTTACATGCCTGATCTCAGGCGCTTTAAAGATAACCATCATAGCACATCACTATGTTTACTCTCTACTATACACCATCATTCAACTAGAACAGAGCTATACCACTGCTCAATTCGGCTTAGCTGTTCATATACGAATACGACCCCATGAACACCTCATCACCCTAATAGAACGCAGCTAGCTGAGCACATTCCGGCCTAGTTGCTCACATATGCGTCCTTTCAGGCCTAAAGCAGCGGGAGCCCAGTCTGGGTGTCCACCCACCAGACTGCACACATCCAACTGATATCTTGAGCACCACACCTAACACTAGGATGCAGCTACCATGCAGCAATTACATCAGCTGCACACATATCTGGTGCACATACGCACCCTACAACACTATCTCTCTCTACTGACCAGAACTACGGTTCCCAAGAGCGTTCAACCGACCAGCGCTTTGAGGTCATACCAATGATATATAGAGCGCTATATAAATGCCAAGTAACATAACATATCAGTGTGTGCTATCAACGTTGTATTATTGTATGAGCCGGGTGCAGAACATTTTCCAAGGGGACTTGGTTTGCTTGTCAAAATTTGATGTTGCCAGTTCTGTTACATTTTTTTAAAAAGTTAGCAGGCGCCTGTCACTAGAAAGAACATGACATGATAACCTGTTTGTTTTTTTCACACTTTGAGTGACGGCAGCTGTGTGTTTCCATTGTTTGTGGTTTGTGTTCGTTATTAGGTTTCACCCGGTGCAGAATTGCAGGGTAAATGGACACATTTGAATAAAGAGCGGCTACTAAAATATATTTTTATTAGGTTTTCTACACAGCTACATTTTGCCTATCTGCAAATGCCATCGCTTCCAGATACCGACAGATGGTTTCTTTAGCCAGCAGTGGCAGATACGCCTCATCGGATGGATTTCCATTACGCTGATGTGGGACGATCGCCCGGGACCGATATGCCCTTTGCGCGTACCAGCGACCAGGAGCAACCTGTCATCGTTTACGGTGGTCTAGCAAGAAGCTGATGCCGAAGCCTTGCGATTCAAGGTGCGTCAAGTACGCATCTTCTCCCAAAAAGGAACACTGTGTGCCTCATAATAAAGTTTTGATACTATACCCCAAGCACTTTCAATAATTGCTGGTAAATTGAAATCACTGGATGTTCTCTGACCGTTTTTTGTTTAATAAAAGCGCTTTGTAAATTGCAGAGTATTGGTGTTTCCTTTAAAAATAGTGTTTTCTATTCCAAATTGGGACGTGCTGTGCTGTGAGAGGATGTGTGTGTTGATATTCCGGGTTCTGCGTCAACTGACGTTAAGACATAGGTGATGACTGGGCTTGTTTGGCTACGCTGCCAAATAACATTATGAAAATAGGTGGAGAATATCACTAGGAAAAGTGATGTCAGCTTCGGGGGGGGGGGTGATATGATTTAGTGCTGCAGGGGCACTTGAACTTAGTGCGATCGATCCACGGATAAGATTATCACAAGATGGCCACGCCCGCTCGTTGGTTTTGCATGTGTAAAAGTGCGTAAAACTAAGGTAAGGTGCATAGAAAATGCTATTACGATCGATCACAGTTTGCTTAAAGCCACATGCCCGAACGCCCGGGACAATAACATTTTTGAGCGCACTATTCCTTTAAGAATGGTAAAAACGCAAGTGAAGCATTGATTGTTGGAGGGGAAGAAGCACTTCACCTGATGTGGGAGGGGCAATGACTAGAAGTGACATGGCCTCACAAATGCTTACACATAGAGGTATAGTCCTTGAGACCGAGGGGATGAAAGACAATGTATTCTCTTTGGCGGGTGGTGTGGTGTACTTCATCTTTTGCATGACATTTTGGGCATACAAAGGTTTGTGTGGAACTACAGACTGGAGGCGTTCATGTCATATTTCTAGAGCTAAGAGGGTGACTATGGCGAGAGGAGAGGTGGTCGGTAGATATCGAACAAGCATGTGCTTAATGCTATTAAAAGACACAGGTTTTATCTGGGTAGGCAGGTTAGCATAGTAGCTAAATGTGTTGAGGGAAGGAGGGGCCAAAAGGTGGCGGCAAAGTTTGGAATAACCTAAGTGATTTAAAGTGAGTTTTAATCATTTTGGAATGGGTGATAGATGCTTCAATATTTTCAGACCTTTCTGGTGGGCAAATAGTGCAGTTTGACATTCCAGGTTAACAAGGGAGTCGGGGGGGGGGGGGGGGGGATGAGGGGGGGTGCGTGGCGGTAGGGAGGAGCGGTTGGTCTTCATATTGAGAAGAACCCTCCCACGTAAGATCATGGCCACCAATACGGACCTCAGAGTCTGGTACTTGGCTCTTACAGAGAAAATGGGGAAGAGTTGGTCTCATTGATATATACACCCCACCTAACTTGCTCTATGAAGCTCTGGGGGGTGTTTTGCAACTAGAGAAATTGGCGCCGACAGGCCTAGTAATACTGAACAACACAATATATTGCACAACAAACAACATGATTAAAATAGACTGACAAAATTGGGCAAGGGCAAGTTTATGCACACCATAGGACTTTGATGCATGGAGCAAGGCTAGTTATGGAAAGAAGGGGGTTCTCCTTGTTGGGGACTACCTCTCCTTTCTCGAAGCTTGATAAGACTTGCATAGGATCTCACAGGTGGGGTTTCTTCCGAGCAGAATCTCCACTTATTCCCCCCTTATCACTGTATTTAGGACAACTGCATGACGGGAGGGGTTTTGGCACCTTAATGCTTTTCAACTACTTGTCAAAAAAGTGACTGCTTTGGGGGTAAGCAACAGCTGTCTATTTGTAACTGAGGAACCAATTGCTGTAGCAAACAGACTTTGTGAAGCCTTGAAGGCAGTGATCTGGGTAAAGCAATGGGGCTAATTAGAAACAAAGAAAGACTTAAGGTGAGTGACATGTGAAAAGGTGAGCAGCGAGCAGCCCAACTGAAAAGGAAATTAATCACCACTAACACAAGTGGTAGTCAGAGTAAATAAGGGTATTGGGACTCGATAGTGAGGTCCCAGATCTGGATGACAAGATGTAGAACATATGAGCAAGGCATTACAGCCAGGAAACTGTTGGCCTGGTTCGTAAATAGGGATGATGCAGCTAAGCCTGTATCAGGTATGTGTAGTGGAGGGCAGATTCTAGTGGAAGCAAGAGATTTTAGGGAAGCATTTGTGGAACATTACCAAGAGTTGTACTGCTCCCAAAGAGAGGGCAGTGGTGAGAAATGTGTTGCCTTTATATGTGATCTAAACAACTGATATAATGACATTAGCATAAATTAGAAGCGGTACAGACACTGAGCTAAAGCACACAATCAACCAGATGAGGGGCAGAAAGACCTCTGGACAAAATGGGCTTTCCACGAGATTGCATAGAAAGCCCATGGAAATGCAAGAAAGGTCAGACTGAAGGCAATGCAGGACATGTTCCTGGAAATGGGTACAGGAGAGGGATGCCTGCTATCGTCACTCTTAGTGCTGTAAAGCAGCTCCAGGCAGAGAAGTTACATCGGTATCCGGACTGGACAGGTTTTGCTGGCAATAGGAGCCCATAGTATTATTATTGGGGTATTTATTGAGTGCTGACCTAGCTACAAGAAGCAACGTAGCACTTTAGAATCGTAGGGGAAACAACATGGTGAGGGGAGCAGAGAAACAAGGGAGTATGGAGTTAACAAGGGAGGGAGAAGGTGGGCAATTTGTCAGCAAGTGATCTACAAATAACTAGGGGAGGAAGTTTTAAGAATCAGAGTACCCAGTGTCGGGTAGGGTGGGGTGTGGAGAGTGTATGGACATAAGTGTTGAGGGGGGTCTTAAGCTCCTTCCTGAAATCTAGAAGTGAGGGGGCCAATCTGATGTTGACGGGGAGGAGGTTCCCGAGTCTTGGGGCGTAGACCGAGAGAGCCCATCTTCTGGTGTTTTCCTTTCTGCACCAGTGGATTGTAGTCCTCCAGATTTTGAGTCTCTCAGTGAGGTAGCCTGGGGACTTTAGGGTGACAGCCTTGAGGATGATGCAGCAGGATTTGAAGATGATACAGGCTACAGCGGGGAGCCACTGCAGTTCTGTTAGGGTCAGGTGATGTGGTTGAATTTGAGGAGTTGGAGTCTTGCTGCAGCATGCTCAGAGGCATCACGGTAGTCGCCAGAAAGCTTTCAAAAACGGCAGTGCCACCATCCAGGTCGGGAGCACCCAAGGCTTGGACAGCAGATCTGAAGTTATTTTCTGAGATGAAGGGCTTGATTTGCCACAGGCGAGAAAGTTATGTAAGAACGGCATGGTATAAACAGTAAGACAGACACAAGTGACCACAGTTCAAGGGTGTTCATTAAACTTTCACAAGGGTGAGATAGACGCCTATCTAAACCTAAATCTACAGATGGGAGCAAGCTACGACCATCAAATAATAAAGAATATAGTCCTAGTGGGGCCTATACTAAAAATTCTCCAACACGGGGTTTGGCATCGATTGACATGCTCATGAATATTCCCCGTCATCAGGCTGGGGAGCCACGGTTAAGAAAAAATCAGTTTCATTTCTGAACTGTCTTTCTACTAATACCCAATCACTGGTCTCTGGGTCATACTGCCCGCAGCCAATGACTGCCCTCTACCTAAGCCTCTCATCTGGCAGCCATCTTCAGATTTTTACCACACGTTCAAGTGTTGGGATTCCTTGTGCTACAAGCTTTTACTGCATGTTCCGTTTTTTCAAAGAGTTTTACTCTCATTTTTCGGTCAATTCGAGCCTCAAGCTCCATCGATTCTTCTTCCGATTAACGGGGACCCGTTTTAGAAATTTCTATGCCCCTCAAAGGTGATTTTCACTTCTTGGAGGATTCCGGAAGATCTTTGAGGCCTACCCCGGGTGGACATGACCCCGGACAAAGGAGATTCGACGCCCGTTGGATCCAAGCTGTTAAATATCTGCCCAGGATGTGGACTGCAGAACGTCTTCAAGGAAGATGAACACTCCCGGTGCCTCTAATGCCGCAAGTCGCACGTGGAGGAGGACTGTGCGTTCTGCAAGAACATGTCCGCCCGGACCATGAAGGACTGTCGTACACGACTCGCTAACTGGCTGGAGGTGAAGAGCTCAGCAGCAGGTGAGAAGAAGTCTGAGCGGTCTTCTTAAGACTTTTGAGGGCGCGACAGGTGGCCCAACAGAAAGCAAGGCACTGCAACTCCGCAGGCACCGGGAGCACCATTGGTTCGGGCCCCTCGGCTGCCAGGCCGGGCGCAATGTCACCGACGCAGTCAACCACTAGCCAATGCTCCGGCTCGGTGAAAAGGAAGTCGGAGAACCGGGGTAAGCTTCGGGAGAAATCCCAGCCGATCCCGATGGAGAAAGCCAAGGGGAAGCGAGGCGGTGACCCTCCCACCATGGTGAAGGCCTCTGACGCACCTAAGGTCGTGAAGGCCCAGATTCACCCGGCTAAGGCCTTGATTGAAGGAGTCGTGGCGTCCCTGGCGAAGCCCACGGAGGTTGACCCCAGTGGAGACGGCCTCCAGGCCTAGAGGAGGGAATCATCTTTCTAGCCAATCGAAAAGACCCCCGTGAAGCCCCGGGCTGAGAAGGACGGGGGCGCGATAGCCCTAACGGGCTCAGACACCTCCGAGGACGAGCTTTCGGTCATCAAGGTGGTCCTGTACAAGAGGTTCGACGAAATCAGGGCCTACATGAAGGATCCTGACGAGGCGGACGTGGAGAGAGAGGGTGGAGCAACGCAGAACGGCAGGTTGAGTAGGAACCGGAGGACCCTCTACCGACAACCCAGTTGCTACCGATACCAACACCGCCGGACAGGTCGGAAGACATCTTGGTGGCACTGCAGACCTTGTGCACAGAGATAAGGACAAGGTTGCCCTTACCGCCAGCGGACGATCCAGCGTCGCCTGGACTGTCGGGGAGCCCTCCAGCCAAGCGTAGGAGATTATACCCCCCACCTTTCCATCCTTCGCCTCCTTCCCCCCCCCTGAGGAGGAACGAGACTGAGACGGCTACGACGGCGACGGACGACAGCGGTGCCGATGGAACCGATCTCCCATCACCCCCCACCTTCCTGGGCTTCCCCTCCCGACGAAATTGGCTCGTTCCATGCCATGATCGCCAGGGTCTCGGAGCTTTTCCAGCTAAGCCCCGAAGAGCAGAAGGAAGGATTCCTCCATCAGCGACGAGAGGCCAAGAGGAAGACCGTACTCTCGGTCCCACTGTTAGACGACATCTGAGACGAGGGATTGTCCCTTGCGAAGAGAGACCGGTATGAGAAGTAGTACCGGGTCCCAGTTTCCGTGCCTCAGGGTGCAGCCATCCCCGGACTTACTGGTCTCCGTGGTGGCCAAGAAGAAATCAGCAGGGGCGACGGCATCTACTTCCACTTCCACACCGGACGGCGAGGGGAAGAAGCTGGACGCCATGGGTCGACGGGTCATCTCGTTGGCATCAACGACCATTAAGGCGGCCAACGCTCTCGCTATCGTGGCACGCTACGATAGGGAGCTGTGGTTTAAAATGCCCCCCTACAGGACTTCCTCCCGGACGACAAGAGAGCAGAGGCCCTCGAGATCCTGCAGGAGGGCGAGGGGGCTTCCGATCATGCCATCACGGTAGCCAGGGATATTGCCAACACCGGTTTTCGCCAGATGGGCAACAGTGTTTGCCTTCGCCGGTGCGGTGGTTCAGGGCCACCAATTTTCTGTCAGGACGTACAGACAGGGGACTGGACATGCCCTTTGACGGGAACAACCTGTTCGGCAAGTCAGTGGACGAGTCACTACAGGCCATCAAGGCGGACAACGAGACGTCCTGTGCCTTGGGCACTCTTCATCAGCAAAGGCCGTCCTTTCGGACCTCCGGGGGCAAGCCCCAAGGTGCCTCCAAAGGATTCGGTGGCAGCTCTTCGTCATACCGCCAGGCGGCCCGCTATTCATCGCACGAAGCCTACAGAGGCCACAGCAAGGCCGGTGGTCATCGTCGCCGTCGCCAACAGGGCAAGGCCTCGGTGAAGCAGGACTGAACCGGCCGGGACGTCGGTCCCCCACCAGAGCACCCCCGTGGGAGGTTGGCTGGCGAAATTCGTCAGCGAGTGGGAATCCATCATCCATCTCCACCGACTGTTGGGTGCTGGATAACCTGGCCCATGTGGCCCACGGGCTCACTCTGGAGTTCAAAAGGAGGTGCCCAGACCTTCCACCGGTGGCCAGGAAAGAAAACCACATCCCACAACTACTTCTGGAGGTACGAGCGATGCTGGCAAAGGGCGCGATCGAACTTGTCCCGAAAAGGCTCCGGGCTCTGGAGTATACTCGCGGTACTTCCTCGTCCGAAATAAGACTAGCGGCTGGTGGCCTATCCTGGAGCTGCGCCACCTCAGCAGGTACATAAAATCCCAAAAATTCCGGATGGTCACCCTTCAGCACGTGCTGGCACAGCTGGAAGAAGGGGACTCCTGTCGTCGCTGGACCTGGATGATGCATACTTTCACATCCCCATACACAAAGGACATTGAAGGTTTCTGCGCTTCGTGCTCCAGGGGAGCCACTATCAATTCAAGGCACTGCCCTTCGGTTTGAAGTTGGCGCCAAGGGTCTTCACCAAGTGCCTGGTGCCGGTGGCGGCTCGGCTGCGCCTGCAGGGGATCCACGTCTACCCCTATCTGGATGATTGGCTCATCCGAGCGAAGTCGAGGGAACTCGCCGTCGACCATGCAGCGAGGACCGTCCGCCTGCTCACGGAACAGGGTTTCTCAATGAACTTCGCAAAGTCCTGCTTGGTGCCATCGCAAGACGCCCTATTCCTAAGGGCCAGGCTCAACACGGTGGCGCGGCTAGCTTCACCGTCTGAGGAGAGGATAAATGCCATCCTGGGCAAGGTACAACGGCTGTTGACCATGGAAGTAGCCAGGGTGAGGCCCATCAAGTCCCTGCTCGGCATGATGTTGTCATGCATCTACTTTGTGCGTCTGTGCAGGTTGCAGATGCAGCCACTGCAGGAATTCCTCGACGCCCATTGGATACAAGTGGCGGGAAGCTTCGAAGACAAGATCTCCCTCAACAAGACTTTCCATCAAGCGATCTGGTTGTGGGGCACCGGAGCGCAGCTCACGGCGGGCATGGACTTCCATTCCCCAGCGCATCAGGAAATGGGGACGACGGACACCTCCCTGGAAGGCTGGGGCGCACTCACCAGAGATCTCCACTCAAGAGGCCTTTGGCTCCCAGAGGAGAGGTCCATACACATCAAAGTCCTGGAGCTGCGGGCCGTGTTGTGGGCCCTGAAATCCTTCCTTCCATCCCTCGAAGGCAAGGTGGTACAGGTCTTCACCGACAACACCACCACGATGTTCTACATCCAGAAGCAGGGGGCACCAGATCTCCAGCTCTATCCAAGGAAGCGCAGGATCTGTGGCACTGCCCATAGCCCAGGGGATGTTCCTGGTGCCCTTCCACCTGGCAGGAGTGAAAAACACTGTCACCGACTCACTCAGCAGGGAGCTGCACTCTTGCCATGAGTGGGAACTTCGGCAGGATCAAGTAGATCTTCTATTCTGACGGTGGGGCAGTCCCCAGATTGATCTGTTTGTGACGGTGTTGAACACCAAGTGCCAGAGGTTTGTGAGCAGGTTTCCCCAGCTGGGGAGCATGGGGGATGCATTCTCCTTCCCCTGGGACGGCCTGTTCCTCTTTGCATTCCCACCGTTGCTGCTCCTACTGTGACTCATCCGTCAACTCAGATGGTCCCGGTGCAAGATGATCCTCGTCTCACTGGCATGGCTGAGGCAGATATGGTTCCCGGACCTTCTAGACATGTCAGCATCCCCTCCAGTCAAGCTTCCGACTGACGCAGATCTTCTCACGGACTGCAAGGAGGTACTTGCCAAGGCCAGGGCGTCATCAACTCTTAAGTGCTATGGACATAAGTGGAAGAGGTTCTCTGTCTGGTGCCGTGCACAGATCATCAACCCTCTATGGATTATGGCCCCTCAAGTGCTGCCATACTTGCTGTCGCTGGCCAAGGCGGGGCTGGCCCATGCTTCCATCAAAATTCATCAGGTGGCTATCTCTCGCTACACCAGAACTCCGGGGCGGTCATTGCTGTGGTCCCACCGCCTGGTTAAGGAATTCATGAAAGGACTGCTCTGCTCGTTCCCGCTAGTGAAGGCTCCGGCGTGGGAGCTCAACATGGTGTTGGCCAGGCTCATGGGTCCGCCATTCGAGCCGTTGCATTCGACACCTCTGAAATTCCTGCCATGGAAGACAGCGTTTCTTGTGGCCATCACCTCCGCACGACGAGTGGGAGAGATCCAGGCCCTCTCCTGTAAGCCGCCGTACCTGACATTCCACCAGACGAGGGTAGTGCTGAGGACGCACCCCTCCTTCATGCCCAAGGTGCTGTCGGACTTCCATCTCAACGAGCCCCTGGTTTTGCCATGTTTCTTCCCGTCGCCTTTGTCGCCGGCTGAGAGGACTTTGCACTCGCTGGATGTGGCTAGAGCGCTGAACTTCTACGTGGACCGCACAAAGAGTTTTCGGAAGACATCACAGCTGTTTGTGAACTTTGGACCTGTGAACCAAGGGAAGGCCCTCTCCAAGGCTTCCATTTCCAGATGGCTCTCTGGCTGCATCATGCACTGTCACCGGTTGGCAAACCGACTGTTGCCAGGCCGTCCGAGAGCCCATTTGACCAGAGGGATCGCTGCAACTACAGCGTTCCTGTCTGGTGTGCCCCTGCTGGACATCTGCAGGGCTTCTACGTGGAAGTCGACACACACCTTCATGAGATTCTAATGCGTCGACTGGGATTCTAGGGAGGAGTCCAGAGTCGGCCAAGCAGTGCTGCGCAACCTGTTCGCTTGAAGGTGAGTCTGGTGAGGAGGTAAGAGATGCTTAATGTTGAGCCTTGCCACCTCCTGTGGTTGTGCATGTGTGTACTGCTATGTATTCTTGTATTCATGAGCATGTGAATCCATGCCAGACCCCATGCTGGAGAAGGTACAAGTTACTTACCTGCAACTGGTGTTCTCCAGCATGGGTGTGGCATCGATTCACATGCGAGCCCTCCCTCCAACCCCACTGCTCTTCTCTTGGTCCTACTGCCACTTTACGTGCTACCAAATCTGAAGATGGCTGCCAGAGGAGGGGCTTAGGTCGAGGGCAGTCATTGGCTGGGGGTAGTATGACCCAGAGACCAGTGATTGGTTATTAGTAGAAAGACAGTTCAGAAACGAAACTGAAACTGATTTTTTCTTTTCCGAGGATCCCCATCCTGACGACTGGGAATATTCATGAGCATGTGAATCCAGGCCAGACCCATGCTAGAGAACAACAGTTACAGGTAAGTAACTTGTTCCATTCTTACTACTAATTCACAAACCGTGTGGGGTGAAGTTCATGAAAAGGAAAGAAGTGCTTACAAAATGATAAATCAGGATGATTGGGCTGTGGCCTCTCCCACGTTTTTTGCACGGGGCAAGGTGGTTCACTCGAGCAAAAGCACACTCTGGCTTCTGTGGCACTAGGATACAGTTCTACTTTCACATTTAGAACCTCCTGTGTCCAAGGCTGTTCGCTTTGTGCAAGTCTCTTGACTCAGAGGGCCTGGTGTACACAAAAACAACACGCAAACATTATTTTCCTTTTTACCAGTATTCAATTTGGGCGTTTGACCTGGATCCCCCTCAACTGGGCTCAGATCCTTTTCAAAACAAAAAGTTCAACGTTGGATCCCCCTCTTCCAGGCTCAGATCCCTCTCAAACTATGTTCAGATCATTATTTCTTTGGTGATTCACAGTTCACCCCAGATCCTCCTCAGCCGGGCTCAGATCCCTTTCTTTTGGTCAATTAGTCTCCCTCAGCCTGGCTCGGACCAATTGCGCTGTACTTTAAACTATCGAAGACTTTTGAATGTGCACAAGATTTAGCGTGACCCGTTGCATGACCACTTCGATAACAGTATTCCTTTTTCTCACACTCAGCATCAGTTGGATATCTAACAGAGACCATCGAATGAGTGCCCAGGAGGCGCCGGACAACTCTGTGTATGGTATCTCGGGTTGCCTCCCAAAGTTCAATCACAAAGTTCAGTTACTTCTTTTGGCTTCCAATTATATTTGCATCACTCTCTGCAAATGCGTCTTACATTATTCTCTTCGTACAATGTTGCCACTTGCAACCTTGGTTCAAAACACAAGCTGGTTTGGTATCAGTCTCTCCGACTCACCAGCTTTGCTGACGCTGATTTGTTGTAGGAGCCAAGGACAGTACTACAGCAGCAATTGCTCCTCCCAGCCTTGGTTTTTGATGCAGGAGAGCTCCGGGTACCTCTGACACACTGTTCAGGTTTTATCAGCCTTAGTTCCTGGTCTTTGGTTTCTTACTTTCCAAGGCTCATGAAAGTAACAGTCTTTAGCGGTCACAGGTACTTCCCTGCTTGCGACTCTCTCTGGTCTCACTGTCTTTCTCCTTGTTCAAACTGCCCTTTTAGAATTGCTGTTTTCTCGTGTGGTTTGCCTCACTCAGAGTGCGCGTTCGTGCTCCACCTTTTATCCGTGTGGGGAATTGTGATAAAAGTCAGGTGTGTGTAATAATTCGTAATTGCCTGACCTTGCCTGTCCATGGTGTTGGGAAATGTCAGGTATACGGCTCTGGTGTTAGTCCGTTGCCGCTCACAGTGAACTGTCTGTGAGAAAGTGTTTGTGTCGGAAAGGGAGTGGAGGAGGGAGTTGAATTCCTAGGTATCCTACCTGGTAGTATTGGGAAAAGGTTTTATTGGGAAGGGAATACCGCGTCTCACCCTCCGGTGTCCCTCTTCCACTCCCTGAGGACCCCTCATCCGGGTGATCTTCCCTCACTGGTCCACCCCCAGGAACTGGATCTTAAAGTAATGGCTGTGTCCTGGCCACCTGGGTGACAGTTCCCTTGGCACTAGCGGGTGAGACACCTTCACGTTTCACACAGTTGATACCAAGATGTTTGTGTCTTCCTTGCTATGTGCTGTTTGAAGGAAAGTTTTCTTCTCGGTGTAGAACCCTAGGGAATTGGCAGAGGTGGCCAGCTGGGGTGTGAAGCTCTCGAGGTGCATGGCCGAGAGCCAGGTCTGGATGTCAGGGTATTCAGTGTTGGTGGTCAGGATTGTAGGAATTCAGTCTTGGAAGGGGTGAGCTTCAGGTAAGCACTGGACAGCCACAACTCGATCATTGAGGGGCAGGCCTTGAGACTGTGGATGTCTTCGATGGAGGATATCTTGAGGAAGATCTGCATATAATCTGCTTATTGGTGGATGTTATGTGGAGTGAGGAGGGTTCCATGTAAAGATTGAAGATAACTGGGGAAGAGGATGGCTCCTTGTAATACTTCACAGGTGATGGGAAGAGTTGGTGATCTGGAGCAATCAGTTTGTACAAACTGATTGTGATTGGCAAGGTACGATTTATACCACTTGAAGACAGATTAGCAAGGTACCATTTGAACCACATGAGGACAATCTTGCTGATCCCCATGCAGCGATGTAGATTGTCAGTGAGTGTCTGGTGGTCTACTATGTCAAATGCCATGCAGAACCCAGAGGCACGGGATGGTCATCATTGAGAATTTTAATTTTTTTCATAAGCTTTATTTTGAATTTTTGTATTCATCCAATTCACTTGAGTACGCAGACCCATCTTTCTCAATATACCAACAATTCCAATCATAATATACCATCTCTTATTCAAATGATGACATAACTTTAGCGACTTGTATGAGATCTCAAGACACAACACACTTTCCTCACTTATTCATGCTATAAGCAAGAGTTACTCGTGTTTATCCTACAAATTCTTAAAGTGTTGAATGCATGTTTACTCTGCATTCGACCTGGTATAAAAAATCAAAGCCCATAATACCTAACAATGGGAGTGGTGGTATCCCAAGCTCCCTTAGTTTGGTATTATGGGCTGCGGGGGTGTCCCCTGTAAACAATACATAGCCAGTGGGGAGGGAGGGGGAACAAAATCCCCCAAACTTCAATTACAAAATGCGAACAAGTGGGCTTTGTAATTTTGTAATTCGATTTTTGGGATTCGGTTTTATAACGTAGATCCGAGTCTCCCCCCTCCGTCCCCCCATTTTTCATGACACAACTCCATAACTCAACCTTGAAAGTTATATTGAAAAATTATTCAATGACATTGGCCTATAAAAGTGATAGGCAGAAACCTGTGCAGTTCCATTAGGGACCACTGCAAAAGTCTTAGGACTACAGGTGTTGGCAGTAAACCCAATTGGTAGCAGTCTGTACCACCCAGATTTACCTGGTAGCTGTGGCTGAGCAGCCAGACTTCTCTCAAGAAGAGTTAGACGGTATATAGAGTATACAAAATAGGTACAGAGATACAGTAGCACAAGCAAACACTGACCAGAGCTTGGGTATAAAAGTATATAATTATTTATTTAAAAACACACTTGTAAAATACACTAACACTAATATGGCATGCAAGTTCAAATACAGTCACTATCAATATATATACATCCCTGATTACTTATTGAACAAGTCTTAGTTAAAACACCACTTATTTGCAGACAGAGGTAAGCGCTTAATCTAAGATGGCACTCCAATAAGTTAGTTAAAAAGGGAGGGAAACGGTAGAATTAGGACAGCACAATACCAGCACTTTTAAAAAGAACCACAGCAAGTCAGCAAAAGGCAGAGTCTACTGTTAGAGCAAGAAAGTTCATAGGCCAGGCCCACTCTGGGAGAGAGCAAGGCAGAATGTGCCCAAGATATCACAGTTGAATAATACGTTAAAAAGTCTTTGCAGATAGTTCAAAAAAGGGTTGGATCAGTTCAGGAAAAGTTAGTTACCAGGTCCCAAGTCACGCCAGGATAGAGAGTCAAGGATTTACGGGACACCTTGAACAGTCTGTTGCAAGGGAGACCAGGTGGGACACAGTACCTGAAATGGTGAGAAAGCTCCAGCGGGGGCAGTTGTTCCTGGCAGCGGGTGCAAGTTGGTGCTTCGTCCAGGGGAAGAGAAGATCTCGACGTGGAGGAAAGCTGGAGGTCGTTGCACTTCCAGGGAAGAAACCAGCCGCGGAGTTTCCCGGTTAAAAGGTACTACCCTTTTATTTGCGGTATTGGTGAAGCATGGCTATCCGGCCACCGGGGTGCTTGGCATGGGCTATTCGACCACGAGACGATCCAGGAAGGCAAAAAAGAGGGTGAACTGGTTATCCCCACCAGTTCAGAGGAAGAAGACTCTCCGGGATGAAGATCTTCTCTGTCGTTGGGAAGTGGTGAGACGGTTCAGCAGGGCTCCACCGGTGGTGTCGTTGTTGCAGGTCGGCTCAGCTTCTCCCTCTTCGGATTCTTTGGTCCTGTGGCGACTTCTGAAGTTCCAGTCCCCAAAGCCCTGCTTTTATGCAGAAAACCCCCATTCATCTGTCCTAGCTGTCACTCAAACATGCTAAGTGGTGAGCCGGGCGGCTCACCACTGGGCCAATCATACAAGAGTGCGACTTGAGTTGCTGAGGCAACTCAGTCCAGGGTGCCTAAACCCCCCTCCCACACATGCTGTAGACCCAGACAGAGTGGCACCACTTTTGGAGGCTTCTGTGCAGAAGCCCGCCAAAAAGTGGAACAAAGGGCTCGACTTGGGTTGGAGTTACAGAGGCGAACACAAACACCTTTTTAAAACCGAGTCCTGGCAAAAAGACCCAACCGGGGAATAAATATTAAATAAATAACCCGCCGGTATCTTTAACATTGCACCAAAAAAGTGGTGCGTTTAAAATGAATGGGAAAATCACATAGGAAATATTCCGGTGGAATATTTTGCGTGGTAACCACTGCCACCAGCCAGAAAATCGACGAGGGGGGACTGCACAGTGCCCCCTCGAAAAACAGACCCAGGGGCAATCTAATTACCCCTACCAGTACTTCCACAATATGATGGTTTGTACTGGTTCTGTTCACGATTTAAGACTAGTAAAGTCAATGGTGACTTTACATGCCCTGGTAGACAGTCAGTCCCAGGGTATGGAGTCTATGTTTGGGGGTCACTATGACACCCCTGTGTTACTGCACTGAGGGTGCTGTGTAACACACTTACCAAAAATACATGAAACCTTATGGAGTAAAGGACCCCATAGCCCATAAAACACATTACAAAGTCAAAGGATATCTCAAATCATGTCTAAGAGTGGGAGAAAAAGAGTCTCACTCTTAGCAGGAGAAAAAAATAAACCCCAAAAAATCCAGCAAAGCTGCTGGGGGACTCACTAGGTTCGGGAAATTAGCCTTAACAGAGAATTCTCCCTAACAAAAAGTGTGGTTACCTTTCTCGTACAAATTCATTTAACAGGAGCCAAACCGCTTAATATTTTTGGTAGCTTCCAGTAGTCACTGCTAATATCTTTACCATCACCAGCACTCCCCATATTTTCACCCACCATTTTGCAGAAATCAGGCCTTCTTTCATTTTCCAAAACTAGGCCAGCGTTAACCTGGCAGCATTCAAAAGATGTGTGATTAAATCGGTTTGCGCACCTCTTGCTGTATATAACCCATCTGAAACCGCCCCCCGTATCACTACCATCGGGTCTAAGGGCAATTGTGCGCCTGTAATCTCTTTAATAATACCAATATTTATTTGCAATATATTTGCGATTGTGGGCAAGACCACCACATATGC
This sequence comes from Ambystoma mexicanum, assembly GCF_040938575.1. Taxonomy (NCBI): domain Eukaryota; kingdom Metazoa; phylum Chordata; class Amphibia; order Caudata; family Ambystomatidae; genus Ambystoma; species Ambystoma mexicanum. The sequence continues at coordinate 899,044,347 of NC_090931.1, read as the reverse complement.
CCCATGTTAACAATTTCCCCCATTCTCTCCAACACAGAGGGGAAGAAGGTGTCGTTATATTACTGATCCCCTGAAGAGTGAGATACCATCTAAAGCATATTTTGTGTGCTGCTTCCTTAATAGATGAACATTTGGAGGCTTTATGTACCCTTGCCCATATATTGCCCCACCTTCCTGCTAAAATGACCATGTCTAGGTCTCTTTCCCAATGTTCCATATGCGGCTATCATTATGCAAATGTTAAAACAGCCTAGAGATGCTTTTTTCCACCCCTACCTCTGTCATAATGAGTGCAATCTTTCCAGGCGTTCTACTAACAGCCCGCCACACTAATCTATTCGTAATTGAGTGCCTGATTTGTGTATAGCGAAAATGTTCCCTTTCTCCTATCTGAAATTTCCCCTTATAGTCTCCAAAAGAGAAGGCAATCCCTTCTTTATGCAGATCTGCTAGATTAAACTGTCTCGTTCTGCCCACCCCTCAAAGTAATTCCTATTCAGTCCTGACCCAAAATCAGAGTTGTTACTAAGAGAGGATAAGGGCCCCAATTCTGGAATCACAATTTTTAATCTCAATGCCCTATTCCTGTACTTAAGTGAACATTTAGTTGATTCCAATAATGTACCCCCGGTGTGTCTTGTTGTATCCCCCCAAAAAAGGGAGTTTATCCAAAGGTATAGATGTCGCCTCTTGTTCCACATCACACCATCTTTTTGACTGGGTTGCGACTTCCATTCCAACATGGGTGTAATCTGGGCTGGCAATAAATATCTCATGATCTGTGGGATACCTAACCCACCTAAGAACGGGTTTCTAGTAAGGACTTACCTCGGAATTCTAGGCCTCTTACTGTTCCAAATAAAAGAAAACACTTCCCTCTTTAATGTCTTGATCATACCTGCAGGAATACTTATGGCCAAAGCTCCAAACACATAAAAGATTTGGGTCATTTTAATCGCTGCAATTCTGGCAAACCACAAAAGCTCCTGTAAATCCCAACGCTTAAGATCCTTGAGTAGCCTCTTCCAAAGAGGGAGGCATATTACCTTTGTATTGCTGCTTATAAGACTCTGTCGGCCTCACCCCAAAATAGTCTACCCTCCCATTCCAAGATTATAGGGTATTCCCTACCCCTTTTTTCAATAAGTACCATATTTCCATTAATTTGCACTTTGTATTTCTTATAATGAATGAAAAAACCAGAGACATAGCCAAAATCCTGTAAAATCGTCATCACCTTCGGTAAGGATTTCCCCGTATCGCCCAGAAACTAAAAATCTTCACAGAGAGCCATCTTATGTTGTTGCTCCCCGTCCCTCACCCCCACAATGTCAATGTCCCACCTAACCCTACAGGCAAACGGCTCCATTGCCATTGCAAAAATCAACTGAGAAAGCAGACAACCCTCGACCAGTGCCTCTCAATATATTAATAGCGGCCGATAATATTCCATTCATAGTCTCGTAACAGGGATCTGAAAATTTGCCACAGTCCTCTTTATAAACAAATAGTCCAGGCCATACTGTCAAATGCCCTACAAGCATCCAATGCCTGTTTTCTTCCCCCATTCAATCAGGTTGATAGCCCTCCTAATATTTTCATGCGTATTCTGTCCTGTCATAAAACCAGTTTGGTTTGTTATGATATGTCAAAGGATATTTATACCGCACACTATCACCACTGTAGTGGTCCCCTGGCGCTCTGGCGGATCTGAAAAGGAAAGAGGGTGGGGATGGGTTAGTGAGGTTGAGCGGGGAAAAGAGCATGAGAGCAGTGATGTGCCGTTGGCAGCCTCCGTTCGGCTAACACTTTTCGCTGAGCTTAGGTGTGCTTTTCGTTTGGTAGCAGTCATGTGTTGTTGTGTGAGGCTATGTGTGTTGTCTTTTATTGCAATGTAGTGAAGTGCGTGCGCTTTGGAGTGCTTTGGAGGTGTGGTTGTGTATGTGTGAGGTGTATGCAGAGGGGTGAGGTTGTTTAATGTGGTTGGTTAGTGGCATCGCTATTTAGACATGACGCATGCTAATCTTCACAATCCTGTCCAGACGTGGTGCAAAGCTAATCTTTACAATTCTAGGGGATTGGGTCCTCCGACGTATTCCATATCTATGATAGTAATCACCACAGCTGTGCTGCTTCGGAAAATTTCCGCTGTCCTGTGTCGATGACGTTGATGCGCCGTCCTCGAGGACGGCCTTTGATGGCCGACGTCACCCGATGTGATGAGTAGGACGCACAACGCCCGTAGCCTCAGTTCTGTTTTTTCCGTGAACGTGTTCGATTCGTGAATCTCGGTACTCCTCGACTCTTTGGTGTTTCTGTTGTTCATCTCGGTTCTTCGAACCTGTTTGTGTACGATTTCTTCGTGAAAATGTCTTCCTTGTCTTCCACACCGCGTCTGAGCTTTAAGACGTGCGGGGACTGTGGGTCCAAGATGTCAGTCATGGACTCGCACAACGCCTGCCTCTGGTGCTTCGGGGAGGCCCATGACACGGATGACTGTGTCGACTGCCAGTCGCTCACGTCGAAAGCCTTGCGGGAGCGCAAGAAGGTATCGGTAGGTAAGGTGTCCAAGCCCCAGAAGTCGAGGTCTGCAAGGCTTTCGACGGACGACTCGAGGGGCGACTCTCTGAGTCGTCGTCGGAAGTCCAGTGGGTCTCGGTCCCCGAGTCGGTCTCGCCACTCCTCTGCCTCTTCGAGGCACTCCCGGAAGCACCGTCATCGGTCGCCTTCCCCGTCCTCATCCGAGGACTCTGCCCGTCAGCGGGTCGCATACCCCACCAACCATGCGACACCGGAGGAATGGGCACTGGTCCGTCCGCGCCTCCGAGTGGGGTCGGTCGTGATCATCCGAGAGACGCCACTCGCACGCCTTCGGGCTCGGGTGGTCATCACGATTCGCGGGAAAGGTCCCGCTCGGACAAGGGGAATTGTTCTCGGCATGCCCGGTCCTGGTCCCGGTCCTCGACGCGCTCGAGACAGCGTGAACCTGTGAAGTCTTCGAGGAAGACATCGACGCCTGTGGCACCGAGGTCGTCGATGGACTCTCTCGAGGCTACGCCTCAGAGGAAGTCGTCGACGCCGCCGGTGCCCGGGATGTCGAGGGACATGCTCGGGGCTCCGCCTTCGAGGCCTGTGTCGACGCCGCGTCTGTCGTCGACGCCGATTCACTCGACGCCTTTCGGGGCTGTGTCGACGGGGGTACCCCGTGGCTCGGGGGAACCAGCTAGGAAGGCTCTGGCCAAGGTTAGCATGGCTTTGGTTCCAGTTCTGTACCTTCTTACCGCCATCTGGAATTCATTTCAGAGGTGGATGAGGGCTCTGATGATGGCATGGTGCCTGACACGGTGCCTGACTAGATTCTCTCGGGCCATAGCCAGTTTGAGGACCTGAGGCAGTCACTGCATGATGCTAGTGGGCTGGACACCTCTCCAGAGGTAGAGTTTTGTGGGCCTGAGCCTGGCACTCATGCCGATTCTTCGTACCGGCGACTTTTGTCACGGGTCTCTGAGTACTTAGGATGGTCTGCTCCCCCAGGGGAGTTTGTTCAGGATGACCTTACGGATATCCTTGACATTGGTCCAACAACTGACCCGGTACTGCCGTTCCATATGGCTCTGCAAAGAAGGGTGGCAGCGGCTTGGACTGCTCCGGAGAGTCTCCCGGCAGTGAGCAAGTCTTTGTCGCGAAAATACCACCCAGCCAGTAGTGACCCCTGCTACTTGTCCAAGCACCCTACTCTGGAGAGTTTGGTGGTGCAGGCGGCTACGGCCCCGGCAAAGCAGGTGTCATACCCTACCATCCCTCCTGATAGGGACGACAAGCGTTTTGACGGCTGGGCGAAGAAAGTGTTTTCTGCAGGGGGTATGGCGCTTCAGGCGGCCAACTCCATTTGTGCCTTGTTTCGTTTCACGCACACTCTGTGGAACTGTGTTTCCTTGGCGGCTGAACATATTCCCGAAGGAGATGAACGGGATGGTTTCCTTGCCATGGTTCAGGATGGCAAGGATGCTATGTGTGAGGCCGTTCAGTCGGGTTTGGACTTGGCAGATTGCGAAAGCCGGTCCATGGTGGCGAGCACTGTGATACGCAGGTTTGCATGGTTGCGGAAGTCGGGGTTTGCTCCTGATGTGCAGGCCCGGCTCCTCAACATGCCCTTTGATGGGGAACATCTTTTTGGCAGCAAGGCTAACGAGAGCCTTGAGAGGTTGCAGACCTCCAAAGCTGCAGCAAAGTCGTTGGGCGCTGCAGTTCGACAACCTCCGCCTTTTCGTCCTAGGGGACAACAATGGAGGGGAGGTTCCTTTCGTTATTACTCAGCCTTTGGTAAAGCGAGAGGAGCTGCCAGTCAAAGGGGCCACCGTAGGAGTGCCAGAGGTGGAAAACAAGGTACTCGAGGTGCCAAGGCCGCTCGGGCTGTTGCCTCTTTGCCCTCAGGCAACGCCGCAGCCGCTTCAGTTCAGTCATGAGGCCATGTCCCATGGTTCGCCGGTTGGGGGAAGGCTGGCGCAGCATCTTGCAGAGTGGCGCGCCATTACTTCAGATGTGTGGGTTCTGGAGATCATAACCCACGGCTACTTTCTTCCTTTCCAGCAGAGGCCTCAAGACAATCCACCGGGGAATCTCTCTTTGAAGAGTCCGGATCCGCTCCGTGCGCAGGAAATTCAATCCCTGCTGGAGAAAGGCACCATAGAACTGGTGCCTGTAGCGGAGAGGAACAAGGGATGGTATTCCCCTTATTTTTTAATTTCCAAGAAAGACGGGGGATTGAGACCCATCATGGACTTGCGCGGTTTGAACAAACTCCTCAGGAAGGACAAGTTCAAGATGGTTACTCTCTCTCAAGTCCTCCAGGCCCTTCAACTTCAGGACTGGTTGGTGTCTCTCGACCTCAAGGACGCTTATTTTCATGTGCCGATCCATCCAAAGCACAAGAAGTACCTGAGGTTTGCGGTTGGCGACTCGCACTTTCAGTTTCTGGTCCTGCCGTTTGGATTGACCTCCGCCCCGAGGGTCTTCACCAAGCTCATTGGTAGTGGTGGCAGCGCACCTCTGGGAAGGGGGGATTCACGTCTACCCCTACCTGGACGATTGTTTGATCAGGGCGCGCTCTCCCGAGCAAGTCCTGGATCATCTGTCAGTCACCTGCCACTCCCTCCACAAGCTGGGCTTCTCCCTCAACTTAAAGAAGTCCCATTTGACACCAACTGAGAGGCTCCAGTACATCGGAGCAGTGCTCAACACGTCCCTGGGGCAGTGTGTTCCTCCCCAGGTGAGGGCTCATCACATTCAGCAGATAGTGCACAAGTTTCAACTTGCCCAGACTCTCCTAGCGTTCGAGTTCTTCAGACTGCTCGGCCTCATGGCATCCTGCATTCTTCTGGTGCCAGAGGCCAGGTTGCGGATGAGATCTTTGCAATGGGCACTCAAGCTCCAGTGGTCTCAGTCCTCCGGGAGGATGTCGTATCCTGGTCTGGTGCCGTCTTCGGTCGCCCATGACCTTCTGTGGTGGGCCGATGAAGGCAATCTGATGAGGGGGGCTCCATTTTGGCTGCCCTGAACGGAGGTGACGATCGTGACGGACGCATCCCTCACGGGATGGGGAGCTCATGCCAACGAGTTGAGTCAGCGGTCGTTGGTCTCCGTCGGAATCCAGACTCCATATCAGTCTGTTGGAGCTGAGGGCTGTCAGGCTATCCCTGAAGGCTTTTCTGCCGACTGTGCGAGGAAAGAATGTTTTGATCCTGACGGACAACACAGTGGCCATGCACTACCTCAACAAAAAGGGGGGGGGGGGGCAGGGTCACTTCCTCTGTGCAGGGAGGCGATGCAGCTCTGGTTCTGGGCAATCCAGCAGGAAGTTTCGATCTCGGCAGTTCATCTGGCAGGAGACGAAAACGAGACGGCGGACGCTCTGAGCAGGCAGAGCGCGATCTCTCATGAGTGGGAGTTGGCTCAGGAGATTCTCCTGGAGATCTTCGCCCTTTGGGGGACCCTTCAAGTGGATCTCTTCGCCTCCAGTGTCAACCGGAAGTGCGAGAGGTTCTGCTCGCGGGAATTTCCTCCAAACTGAGCCTTAGGAGACCCGTTCATGGTGCAGTGGTCATTCCCACTGCTGTACGCGTTTCCGACCTTCTCGACTTGTCCATCTGTCCTCCACGTCGTCTTCCCTACCGAGACGATCTGCTCTCACGGGAGGTGGGTCAGGTTCTCCATCCAGAGGTCGGGTCCCTCAACCTTCACGCTTGGTTTCTGAAAGGTTGAGGTATAAGGATTGGCACCTCCCTGAAGACGTGATGGAGGTGTTGCTTTCGGCCAGAAGGCCTGCAACAAAGTCCCTGTACCGTTGCCGTTGGAGTAAGTTCTGCGACTGGTTGCAGGGTTAAGAATGGGGATCCTTTTGCACGTGAAATTCCCATGGTTCTGTCTTTTTTGCTGTCCTTTGCCCACAGGGGCCTTCAAGTGGGTACCATTAAAGGTTACCTGGCGGCGCTGTCCATATTTAAGCGCTCGTCTGAAGAGAGTTCCTATTTTAAAATTCCTTTAATTTCCCAGTTTCTGAAAGGGCTCACTAATGTGTTCCCTCCGTCACCTTTCCAGGTGCCCGGTTGGGATTTGAACCTTTGTTCTCAAGTTTCTGATGGGTGCTCCGTTTGAGCCTTTGCATTCACGCCCTTTGAGACTGTTAACTCTGAAAACTGTATTTTTAGTTGCGGTCACTTCCGCTCGCAGAGTGAGTGAGTTACAGGCACTTTCAGTTAAGCCACCTTTCACTGTGTTTCATAAGGACAGGGTTGTCCTTAGAGTTCGTCCTTCTTTTCTTCCGAAGGTGGTGTCGGAATTTCATTTAGGCCAGAAGGTTCTTCTTCCGGCATTTTATCCTCCTCCACATCCTGGTAAGGAAGAGGAGAGGCTCCATAGGCTTGATCCTAGGAGAGTGCTAAGCTTTTATATTTCACGCATGTCCCGGGTCAGAGTGGACGATCAGCTCTTGGTTACGCTGGAAAGTGTTTGGGACACGCTGTGATGAAACAGACTTCGTCTCGCTGGATTATTTTGGCTATCTCTGAGTGTTACTGCTTGGCAGGTAAGGACCCCCCGGTCGGCTTATGGGCCCATTCTACCAGGGGTATGGCTGCCTCTACTGCCCTGCAGAGGGGTGTTCCTATTCGCAACATCTATGATGCAGCCACCTGGGCTTCGGTACATACTTTTGTACATCACTATTCCCTCGATTCCATCCGGGGGCAGGATCTGGCCTTTGGCAAGGCGGTCCTTTACTCCGCAATTTGATTGGGCATGCTAAATTTCTGTTTTCTAAATTCTTTTCCCACCTCCTTGCATTGGTACTGCTTTGGGAGTCTGTCATAGACATGGAATACGTCGGAGGACCCAATCCCCTCGTAGAACAAGTTACTCTCTTACCTGGTAACATTCTTTCGATGGGATGGTCAGTCGCTCCCTCCCTACCTTTCCAGCTACAGAATTTCTTATGTGATTGCAGCTTACATTTCCTCAAGGCTTTGTGTGTCAGACTGGCAGAAGACTGGTGGCACACGTTCTGGGAAAAAACTACAACTGAGGCTACGGGCGTCGTGCGTCCTACTTATCACATCGGGTGACGTCGGCCGTCGGAGGAGGTCCTCGAGGACGGCGCATCGACGTCATCGACGCAGGACGCAGACGCCGAAAATTTTCCGAAGCAGCACAGCTGTGGTGATTACTGTCATAGATATGGAATACGTCGTCGAACCATCCCATCGAAAGAATGTTACCAGGTAAGAGAGTAACTTGTTCTATCTAGATGCGAGGCAGGCTGACATTCCCAATTCTGTCTATATGTGATGCGAGCAAATCTTTACAGTTCTATCTGGATATGACGCAAGCTGGTATTACAATTCTGTCTAGATGTGACGCTATGCTAATCTTTACAATTCTATCTAGTTCTGATGCAATGCTAATCTACACATTTCCGTATAGATGTGCCGCGAGCTGGTATTACAATTCTGTCTAGATGTGAAGCAATGGCAGTCTTCACAATTCTGTCTGACTCTTCGCAGTTTTGTCTAGACTTGATGCAGTGTTAATTTTCACAATTTTGTTTCGATGCAACGCAATACTAATCTTCACAGTTGTGTCTAGATTCGACGCAGTGCCAATCTTCACAATTCTGTTTAGATGTGACGCAAGCTAGTATTACATCTCTCTCTAGATGTGATGTGACGTAGGTTCATCTTCATAGTTCTGTCTGGGTATGACGCAGGCTAGTATTACCATTCTGTCTAGATGTGATGGAAGCTGACATTCACAAATCAGTCTAGATGTGATGCAAGCTAATCGTTACAATCCTGTCTACGTGTGGAGAAAGCTGACATTCACAATTCTGTCTCTGTGTAATGCAAGCAGACATTCACAGTTGTCAACTGTCAGTTAAACGATGAATAACGTTCAAAACAATGTGCATAACACACAAAGATATCCACGTTCAAGGAGCAGAATTCATACAAAAGAAAATAACGATTTACCAATCGACCCAAACACTCAGATCATGCAATGACATCCGCCTTGAACCAAAACCTTATACAAGGAAAAAGCTAGGAGGATCCTCCTTCTCTCACCTGGCATCAAAAACGTGGAACTCCCCCCGTAAGATATACGAAATACGAAGGACCACCTAAAATTCAGAAAATTACTCAAAACCTGCCTCTTCACCACAGAACCTGAATAAATCTGGCACCTCCAAGCTGTCATGATGCCTACCCCTGGAGCATCAGGCCAGGCCCAGCACCCCCAGAAGCAGGCATCATGCCCTCGGGTAAAAGCCCAGCGGCCCCTTATAGGGACTCTTTGGACTGCGCCAGGCTCATGTTGGACATCAGTCCTGGCGCCATAGGCGCAAGGCTCATAAAGGGAGGTGTTTTGTGCACTTACCTGATGCAGACCATGCTGCACGCTTCAGGCCTCCCTGAGACCTGAAAGGGACTATTTTTTCATAGGGACTATTTTTTCACTCGGGCGTGGCCAGGGAAGGATAATACCTAGTTGGGTAAGGATACATACCTGGGACTTCTTTGGAGGCTATTTAAGCCACGCCCAGACAGCAGCTCATGCTTCGCGTTGTTCTGCTTCCTGCAGCTTAACGCTCACCGTGTCTGCTCCTGCTCCTGGACTACAGCCACGCCCGTCTTGAACCTGGAAGACCTGCAAGGAAGGAAGGAAGAGAAGAGAAAGGTGAAAACCAAGGATTATTTCAAGCTTCTTACCTGCATCCGGAATCTTCTCGCCAGCATCCCTGAAGGAAGACTTCAATTTAAAAGCATCGCGTTGCTCGCTGCGGCGCCACGCTTCACTCACCTGTCCTGTCCTCGAGACATCTCCCGGCTCCATCGCGGCTGTCAGCATCGGACGCCACATCTCTGCACCTAGGGGAGAGAGGAAGAAACAAAAGGTGAGCAGAAGGACACACAGAAGGAAAGCCTGATTAACAGCCATAATACTTACCGGCTTTTCTTCCACATTTCGGGTCGGCGCCGCCCCGTTGGCAGGTACCGTACCCCGGCCCCTATGGGGAAAGGACTAGAGACATTTCAGAGGAATGATAAGGACATCTAGAGGGATCCCCCTCATTACTACTCACCTCGGCAGGTTAACCCCTCGACGCATCGCCTTCATTCTGCACCTGAAATAAAGGACAGATAACAGGTGAGAAAGACAGCATAAAGGGGGCCTCACTTGAACTTTGAACTTTCATACTTACGGCGCATTGCTCAGGAAAGTCAAGTGGATTTTGCCAGCGCCATTCTGAAAACCAGTGAAGGAACTGGACCAACGCGCGCCCCTGCACCAGAAGCAGGATGGAGAGTTCAACCTTCTAAACAATAAGAAGGATATTCCTACGGGCCAAGGAAGCACGATTTGGAGGTCCTGTCCAATCGGTGTTCCGGGTCCTGCGCATCACGCTAGAAGAGGCTGCAGTAATCCAGACTAGATCAAAGCCCCCGTGGGAACCAGGTGGGCGTTACAGAACGCAAAGCCTCCCTACAAATTCCCACCCAGGCGCTATGGAAACTTCTGAGACTGACCAACTGGCCCAACTACTGGGGGAATTACGGGCCGAGGTACACGCCGCTCGTCAAGAGACTAATGCCCTCAGAAGAGAAGTGATTGTAACAAGGGAAAGGACTGATGACCTGGCTAGACAGCTTTTGCAAGGTCAAGCTGGACAAACTCCTTTACCCGTTTCCGGGGGGAACCCCACTCCTGTGGTTTCCAGTAACCCTGTGCTGATTAATCTACCTGCAAACATGCCGCTGGCCCCACCCGAACGCTTTGCTGGGGACCCCAAACGATTCGCCGTATTCATGAATCAGTGTCGTTTGCACTTCCTATGCAGACCCGGGGCCTTCCCTAATGATCAGACCAAGGTAGCCTTTGTGTTGTCATATCTCAGCGGCTGTGCTGCCGATTGGTCAGTCCCACTGGTAACTCAAGATGACCCAATTCTTCGTGATTTTCAAGGATTTCAAACAAGCATGGAAAGATTATTTGCTCGACATTCCCAGGGACAGGCTCTGGATGACAAACTTCTATCTCTGCGACAGGGCAATCAAGAACTTCTATCCTACATTGCAACCTTCAATAGACTTAGTGGTCCAGTTGGATCACAGGCTGCAAAACAGAAAAGCAGATCGGTCCAAGTTTGAAACCCGGGTGTGGGCCAAAACCCACGCTAACCCCAAGGGGGCTGATGCCTCGGAGCCTATGCAAATCGGAGGAGTTAAAGGACCTCTAACTCAAAAAGAACGGGAAAGAAGACGACAGATGCAATTATGCATTTATTGTGGGTCCTAAGGACACTTTCTACGAGATTGCCCGGTTAAGCCGCCCAAGAAGGTGGTAGGAGCCGCTGATAAAATCCATGGAAAATCTGTATCGGGAAACGACCACGCCCGGCAAGCGTAGGGGTCCGCTTGCCGAGCTTGAAAACTAACTCTCAGACCTCGCATTTCATTGTGCCAATGGTCCTCATAGATCCGGAACAGCCAAAACGGTTGCATGCTATAAAGGCATACATCGATAGCGGGGCTATAGGAAACTATGTGGATCGAGAATTAGTCTCTAGGATAAACCTCCCTCTGCGTCCTAAAACCAGCAAAGATGTCATCACCACTGTAGAAATTGCCTCTGGACCGGTAACACATTCCACAGCTGAGGTGACACTTGTAGGTCCGGATGGCCATCGGGAGGCAGTTGTGTTTGATGTGATCAAGGCTCCACATTTTCAGCTTATTCTCGGAGTCCCTTGGTTAGAGACACATAATCCTCAAATTGATTGGCGAGCAAAGAGAATAATCTTCCCGGATTGTGCACAAACCTGCTACCCAGAAAATCCAAAGATTAATCTAGCATCAGTAACCTCTGTCCCTGTGCAACTACCTCCAGAGTACCAAGACTTTCAGGACGTCTTCCAAAAGGAACAGGCCAACACGTTACCTCCCCACAGATCGTACAATTGCCAAATCGATCTGGTGCCCGGTGCACAACCCCCTTGTAGCAGGTTTTATGCCCTTACTGAACCTGAGAATCTGCATTTGAGACAATATTTAGATCAATACCTCGCCAATGGTTTCATTCGCCTGTCAAAGTCCCCGGCATCTTCAGCTTTGTTCTTCATGCCTAAAAAAGAGGGCGACCTTAGGACTTGTATCGATTACCGCGCATTGAACCAAATAACTGTTAAAAATCGTTACCCTCTGCCTCTGATCCCTGAACTCCTTGACCAGGTGAAGGACGCTTGCGTATACACCAAGTTAGATCTCCGGGGGGCTTATCATCTGGTACGAGTAAAAGAAGGCGACGAATGGAAAACGGCCTTCCGTACAAAATATGGACTATTCGAATACCAGGTGATGCCTTTCGGGTTGTGCAACGCGCCTGCTGCCTTCCAATTCTTCATGAATGATGTCCTTCGGGAACTCATCGATGTCTGTGTTATCGTGTATATCGATGACATTCTTGTGTACTCCTCTTCGGAATCTGATCACAGAAAACATGTCAGGGCCGTCCTAGAGAAACTGCGCCAGCACAAACTGTTTGCCAAGCTGGAAAAATGTGTTTTCCATACCACCGAGGTTGAGTTTCTCGGATTCATCCTGACACCTAAAGGGGTCCGAATGGATTCACGGAAAGTGGATGCCATCCTCAAATGGCCATCACCTAGTTCAGTGAAAGGTGTCCAAAGCATGCTTGGTTTTGCCAACTTTTATCGCAGGTTTATCCCGGAGTTTTCACGTGTGGTGCAACCCATCACTGCACTCTTGCAAAAAAATAAATGTTTTGAATGGACCGAGGAAGCCGAACAGGCCTTTCAGGAGTTGAAAGCTAAGTTCACGTCCGCACCTATTTTGAAGCACCCGCGTCCTGATCTCCCATATATAGTCGAAACCGACGCGTCCAGCTTAGCCATGGGAGCTGTCCTGTCTCAGAGAGACCCTGAAACCAACCAACTGCACCCCGTAGCATTTTGGTCCAGAAAGTTCTCACTGCCGGAGATAAATTATGCGATTACCGATAAGGAACTATTAGCCATTAAGTCCGCCTTTAAGGCTTGGCGGCATTATCTCCTCGGCGCCCGGCATACCATCACCGTGATCACTGATCACCGAAATGTACAATATTTAAAAACTGCCAAGGCCCAATCGTCTTGACAGCTCCGATGGGCTTTGTTCTTTGCTGAGTTCGATTTTGTAATCACCTACCGCCCTGGTTCTAAGAATGGTAAGGCGGACGCTCTATCCCGAATTGGAATGGAAGAAATAGACACAAACTCAGAACCTGTGCCGATAATTCCCAAACAAAGAATTTTGGGAATAACCACTTTACAAACCCTTGAAGACATTCAAGCATGAGTAAAACAAGTCCTGGACTCTTCAGCCTTGCAGGATTGGATCAAAAAGGGGTCTAACTTTTCAGTCAAGGATGGCTTACCTTACTTCCAAGGACGCTTATTTTTGCCAGAAAAGGAATTGCAAGAACTGGTTATTTCCCGTCATCATGACACCCTGATGGAAGGACATCCTGGCATTGCCAAAACTGAGGAAAAGGTTAGACGACAATTCTGGTGGCCTTCCTGGCGAAAGGATATTAAATCTTTCGTGATGTCCTGTGGACTTTGTGCCCAAAACAAAGGTCAAAAGACAAGACCCGCCGGTCTTCTTCAGCCCTTAGACATTCCACCAGCACCTTGGCACACCCTGTCACTAGATTTTATCACAGACCTGCCCTCTTGTAATGGTTACAATACTATTCTGGTCGTGGTGGATTTATTTTCCAAAATGGCCCACTTTATTCCATTGAAAGGATTACCTTCAGCCTTTGTTCTTGCCAAGGAATTCCTCGAGAATATCATCCGTTTGCATGGATTCCCGTCCATACTAGTCTCCGATCGGGGAAGCCAGTTTATTTCTCATTTTTGGAAAAAGTGTTGTCAGCTGGCACAAATCGACGTAAGACTCTCGACCAGCCACCACCCACAGACCGATGGTCAGACGGAGAGAACAAACCAGACCCTTGAACAATTTCTACGATGAATGTTGCACCAATCGGAGGGTAATTGGAAGGATATTCTGTGGGTGGCTGAATATGCTTATAATAACTCGATACACTCTCGAACGGGTCAAAGCCCCTTTTTTACCCTATATGTACATCACCCTCGTACTTCAGACTTGGACTCACCTTCGAGCCTTGAAATGCCCGCAGTGGATCATTTGCATTCTACAATAACTCAAGCCTTCAAGGATGCAACTGCACATTTGCAACATGCGAAAGAGAAATACAAAAAGAATGCAGATCTACATCGAAAGGAGGCGCCTCCGTACCAAATTGGGGATCAAGTATGGTTGGCTACCAAACACTTATCGCTCAAGGGACCTTGAACTTTTAATCCAAGGTATTTAGGCCCTTACTCAATCAAAGCTATAATTAACCCAGTAGCAGTCAAGCTCGATCTACCAGCCAACATGCAAATTCATCCCGTTTTTCATGTGTCACTTTTGAAACCAGTACAACCAGGAACCAGATTAATAAAGCCACCAGACCCAATCCTGATAGATGGAGAGCCAGAATTCGAAGTAAACAACATTTTGGATTCCAAAATCTTAAAATCAAAGCTTTTCTATCTAATTGATTGGAAAGGGTACGGGCCTCAGGAAAGGTCTTGGGAACCCAGTGATCACGTACATGCACCTCGGCTGGTAAAAAGGTTCCATCGGAATTTCCCAAACAAACCGAAACCTCCAGAAGGAACGACCTTGGGGGGGAGTGCTGTCATGATGCCTACCCCCGGAGCATCAGGCCAGGCCCAGCACCCCCAGAAGCAGGCATCATGCCCTCGGGTAAAAGCCCAGCGGCCCCTTATAGGGACTCTTTGGACTCAGTCCTGGCGCCTTTGGCGCCAGGCTCATGTTGGACATCAGTCCTGGCGCCATAGGCGCCAGGCTCATAAAGGGAGGTGTTTTGTGCACTTACCTGATGCAGACCATGCTGCACGCTTCAGGCCTCCCTGAGACCTGAAAGGGACTATTTTTTCATAGGGACTATTTTTTCACTCGGGCGTGGCCAGGGAAGGATACATACCTAGTTGGGGAAGGATACATACCTGGGACTTCTTTGGAGGCTATTTAAGCCACGCCCAGACAGCAGCTCATGCTTCGCGTTGTTCTGCTTCCTGCAGCTTAACGCTCACCGTGTCTGCTCCTGCTCCTGGACTACAGCCACGCCTGTCTTGAAGCTGGAAGACCTGCAAGGAAGGAAGAGAAGAGAAAGGTGAAAACCAAGGATTATTTCAAGCTTCTTACCTGCATCCGGAATCTTCTCGCCAGCATCCCTGAAGGAAGACTTCAATTTAAAAGCATTGCGTTGCTCTCTGCAGCGCCACGCTTCACTCACCTGTCCTGTCCTCGAGACATCTGCCGGCTCCATCGCGGCTGTCAGCATCGGACGCCACATCTCTGCACCTAGGGGAGAGAGGAAGAAACAAAAGGTGAGCAGAAGGACACACAGAAGGAAAGCCTGATTAACAGCCATAATACTTACCAGCTTTTCTTCCACATTTCGGGTCGGCGCCGCCCCATTGGCAGGTACCGTACCCCGGCCCCTATGGGGAAAGGACTAGAGACATTTCAGAGGAATGATAAGGACATCTAGAGGGATCCCCCTCATTACTACTCACCTCGGCAGGTTAACCCCTTGACGCATCGCCTTCATTCTGCACCTGAAATAAAGGACAGATCACAGGTGAGAAAGACAGCATAAAGGGGGCCTCACTTGAACTTTGAACTTTCATACTTACGGCGCATTGCTCAGGAAAGTCAAGTGGATTTTGCCAGCGCCATTCTGAAAACCAGTGAAGTAACTGGACGAACGCGCGCCCCTGCACCAGAAGCAGGATGGAGAGTTCAACCTTCTAAACAATAAGAAGGATATTCCTATGGGCCAAGGAAGCACGATTTGGAGGTCCTGTCCAATCGGTGTTCCGGGTCCTGCGCATCACGCTAGAAGAGGCCGCAGTAATCCAGACTAGATCAACGCCCCCGTGGGAACCAGGTGGGCGTTACACAAGCCAAGCCCCCTCACCAGGCTTATCCCAAGGGACTGGGACCGTTGCTAGAGACGAAGGAGCTGCAAACACCAACACCCGATACGAGAGGGAGCGATCAGAACTTATAGGGGAAGGACCACCCCTAGGAACAAAGGGAGACAATGCTAGACAGAACGCTCTTACGCATAGCTTTTGTCATATCTAGACAAAATTGCGAAGATTAACCCGCGTCATATCCTGACATAGCTAACACTAGCTTGCATCATATCAGAATTGTGATGCTTAGCCAGTGTCATAACTTGTTCCGGTGAGGAGTTAGTCGTGATGTATGGTGTTCGGTATAGAGATTTTTCTCTTCTTTTGGCGTTAGTTCTGTTGTCGACCGGGTTTGTGGGGGTGTGTTACGTGGTTTTGATTATGTGGCGTGGTTCCATTTGGTTATTTCCCAGTCCTTGCTGTCTTTCACATTGTCCCATACGTTTTCTTGGCATGTTGTGTTACTTTGTGGTATGTTGTTTTAGGCACTTCCTTACTTTGGGTTGTTGCCTGTTGTGGTCTTTTGGGTGTTCGTTTGTTTGTACCTTTGTGTAATTTAAATTAAGTTTAAAAAGAAAAAGTTATATTTTTTGTTTGCAGTGGCCGTAGCCCACATGCAACGCTTTCCCGGTTGGATTGTGACGGTTCTTAGCTCCCTTATGTTTTTGATTATAGTTGTAATTGATTAGCTTTGGGTGGGCTTAAAGCTAGGTATGTCTGGTGGTTATAGGGGATGGTTGGGAGACTGCTGGGGAAGCAGCATGGGGGGGTCCTTGTCTTACCGTCGGAGTCTTCTGGCGTTCATGCGCTTTATGGGAATCAAGGCTTATTGTTTTGGTTTCTCGTTACCTCTAGAAGGGTATGTCTCTTTTTAAGTATAGTAGTCAATCGGAAGGGCCTTTGTACAGTTGAGCTGTCTGGCGCAATTGGGCCATCTGGCTCAATTTGGCTATTTAGCACAGTTGGGTCAATTGAAGTACTGCTATCTGGCCCAATCCGGTCTTCTTGCAAGTTATGCTTGTCTGGCAAAATTGGGCTATCTGGGGCAGTCGGGCCAAAAATGTGAGATGCTGCTGTTTGGCACAGTCATGCTAAATGTTGAGTGTTACTATCTTGAATCAATCAGTTAATCTTGCACAGTTAGGCTATCTGGCACAATCAGGCTATCTGGCACAGTCTGCTATTGGCACAATCAGGCCAAATGTGAAATGGTGCTGTCTGGCACAGTCAAGCTAAATGTGAAGTACTGCTATCTGGCACAATTAGGCTAAATGTGAAATTCTGCTATCTGGCACAATTCAGCTATCTGGCACAATTAGGCTATCTGGCACTGTCAGGCTAAATGTGAAATGCTGCTATCTGGCACAATCGGGCTAAATGTGAAATTCGGCTATCTGGCAGAGTCAGGCTAAATGAGAAATGCTGCTATCTGGCACTGTAATCAATTTGTGAATTAATTTGTGAATTCATTTGGTTAACATCAACCTCAATCTAGAGGATAAAATGTTGGCGTATATATTAGCATCTCCATTGAGGAGAGAAATAGGGCCCCAACTTTCACATTTCATTGGGTCTTTATTAGCCTTGTCAAAATACCCATATCCTGGGACACCGCCCCTTTTTCTTGAATTTCGTTACATAATTTCACCATAGGTTGCACTAACCATGGTTTGGACATTTTATAATACCCATTCCCAAATCCATACGGTCCCAGAATTTCATTCTGTAACACATTAATAGCCAGCCCAACTTCAGCAGGGGTTATGGTACTATCCAAAAGTGTTTGATCTTCCGCTGACACCCTTTGTAGGCTTGCCCTTTGTATACATTATTTTTGTCATCTCGAATCCCGATTCTCCCCCTTCAATAAATGTGAATCACATGCCTCAATAATTTACATTTCATCAGCCTCTTTTTGAGACTTCATCCCCTTCTCATGTTTCAATTCTGCTACATAGTTCCTGAGTTTTTGTTTACGTACTTTAGCCACTAAGAATCGATTCGCCTTGTTAACATTAATATAGGACTGTTTAGCCTGTAACATCTTTTGGGCCGATTGATCCGCCAGGTGAGCCTCCAGCAGAGTACAAGCTTTCATCATTACCCTAAATGCCCTTAGAGAACCATTACTCTTGTGCGCTCGTTCCGCCTCTTCCACCACCTGTAAAAGCGCAATTTGTGTGAGGTCCCATGCCTTCAGAAAAGTCGCTGTTTTCCCAATACATTCTCCCTAAAGACAGCTTTTCCTGCATCCCAAATAATCCTCCAGTCCATATCCCCCCGCCTCATTTTCTTTAAAGGAATTATAAATCACTTCCTCCATATGAGCACTTACTGCTGTATCCCTCAAAACCGAACCATTCAAGCGCCACCCCATCTCTTGGATTCAAAAGGCCTATCTGTACCCGCACAGTTACCAGTGCATGATCTGAAAGATACAGAAGACCTGTATCTACTGAGAGCACCATTGGTATCACCGCGCTGAGGAAACCATTACCATATAAATCCTGGAGTATCCCTTATGGACCAATGAGAAGTGAGTATAGTCTCTGTCTTCCTGATGGAAAAAGTATTATGTCTCAATTCCAGTACGTGGAGAAGCCTTGCTAATTCTTGTCGACATCTATAATCATTTGCCGATGGGGGAAGAGTCTTGTCCATATTGGGGTCCATCACACATTTAGTATCCTCCTTTCATCGAGGATTTTAAGGGCATTGTCTATATCCTTGATAGTAGCCGTTTCCTTGATGGTAGCTGTTTCTGTGCTGGATCTGAAGTCAGATTTGCACGACTGAAGGAGATTGCTGGCTTCTAGGTGTTGTATCTTACCTAGGAAGAGAAGATGGTGATGGGGCCGTAGTTGCTGTGGTCTTCGGGGGTTCATTGTTGGTTTCTTGAGACATTGGAGGATTTATCCAGGATTGAGGGGGAAAGTGCCTTGAGTTAGGGAGCTGTGGATGATTGTCGGGTAAGGGAGGAGTGCTTCAGTAGGAAGGGTCTTGAGTACGGAGGCAGGAAGGATGTCCCTGTATGATGTGGCCTTGAGCAATGCTAGGGTGACAGTGAGGTCTTCCATTGTGTCTTGAAAGTTGTCCGGGTAGTTGTGGTTTTGCAAGATGGGATGTGTAGTGTGCTCAGTTTTAGCGTTGGTGTCTGTGTTGGCGGATCATGCTGATTTTGATGATGAAGAAAGACTTCATGGTGGTGGATTTTTCACTGGAGTGTGGTACGGGTGAGTCAGGCTGAGGATTGATGCAGTGCTTGATGCCTTTAAAGTGGTCTCTGATTTCATTGTTGGCCTTGGCTATGGTGTTTTGGTAGTAGTTGGACTTGGCAGAGGTGATGAGTAATCTGTGTGTAGCGCAGAGTTCCTTGATCAAGGCAAGGTCAGATGCACTGCAGGATTTTCACCAAGTCTTTTCTTGTTTTCTGGTGGTTTGTTTGTTGAAGTTGAATTCTTGAGTGTACCAGGGAGCGCAGGGCTTAGGCTTGATACTGTTTTTTTCACTGGGGCACAGCAGTCGATGATGATTGTGAAGGTGGTGTTGGGTTCTTGGAAAAGCGAGTCACAGTCCTGGTTCTTCAGAGGTAGATCAGCCAATGTGAAGTGGAGTTTGGTGAGATTGTCTGAGAGATCCTCCACTGGAAAGTTCTGGAATGATCTGACGGTTTGTTTGCTGTTTTTCTGAATGGTTTGCTTCACTGGTATGACTAATGTCAAATGGGATTGCTATATGAAGTTGAGTGTTGAGTAGGCAGTGCAGAACTGTCTTCATTGACTTTGTGGCTGGATTGCCTAGGATGTTGAAGTAGCAGAGAACGATGATGATGGCATGTGTGAGAGATAGGGTAGAGCCTAAGTCTGTGATGTCTTTGATGAAGATGGTGTTGGGCTTGGGTGGTCTGTGGAGCA
This sequence comes from Ambystoma mexicanum, assembly GCF_040938575.1. Lineage (NCBI taxonomy): Eukaryota > Metazoa > Chordata > Amphibia > Caudata > Ambystomatidae > Ambystoma > Ambystoma mexicanum. Next base: position 899,024,802 of record NC_090931.1, on the reverse strand, counting down.
GGTGAAAAGTGACAGTCCCTGTGGGGCGTCTTCTCAATATGCAGATGATCTTTCACATTTAGGGAGCATAATGTTTTTGGAACCAAGCGTCCCGGGCATTATTAAGAAGTTTGGTCGACATGATGGTCTGAGAATCAAGGCAGGAAGTCTATTTAGTTCCCAGTGAAGGCAGAGGAGGCAGTCATAATAAGAGGAAGCCTTTTCGAGGTGGCGTGGTGCTCCTTCAAATATTTGGGATTACAGTGGAATTGGGTGATGCATCTTTGATTGATAGGGTGCCTTGGTATAGGACAGTGTCATTCCAAAGGTGTCCTACTGTCCAGAGCTTTGGACAAGAAGATTTTTTTAAAAATGTAAACCTGATCAGAAACCTAATCTACCTGGAGGAAACACCAAACACTTCTATGTCTAGACTATTTAAGTCATTCTGGAAAGGTGGGCTTGGATCCCCAAATTACAAATGTGTACTATTGGGCTTCTCTGTAGACGGTACTGAGCAAATTGAAATTCAGATGCAAGGCCCTTGGTCTGATGCAACTAAAGCTGAATGGGTTGGGTATGGGCCTGCTGCACGGAACACTGTACTGGATCAAGGAAAGCAAATATTCTGCTGGTAATTCAAGCAGTGTGAGAAGGATGCGAACAGGCAACAACTAAATTAGGGTAAAAGAATAAACTGATACTAAATACTCCACTGTGTGGCTGAAGATATGACCCGACGGACTTTGTTCAATAAATGGAAAGATAAAGGTATTGGTAAAGTAGCTGATATTATAAACAAAGAACATTAAGAACACTACAAGCCTTAAGGGAGGAACTGAAACTGGACAGAAGGGATTTCTATAAAAACGTGCATCCACAGCATGTCTGAGAAATGCATCGTCGAATTACCTTATATTTCTTTCCGAGCTCCACAAACTAAATGTGCTGTGAAGTGAATACATACTAAACTAAACGTAAAACAGCAGCCTTTGCTGGAACCCCACTGGACGAGTTACTTCAGCATTGCGGCAGGTATGAGGGGGAACCTCTTATTGATGGAGGGCATGCTTTCCTCTAGGGACATATTGGGACAAGATTCTCAGTAATCTCTCATGAGTTACGGGTTGGACAATCTGGGGAGACCAGATTCAAGAGTTCTTAGGAATCCAGATAAAGTGGAAACATATATGTCCAACTTCTGCTAAATACTGCCTTTGTCATGGCAGAGAGAGAGATATTGTGATGCATTGGGAAAAAGCCACCCCTCTGAGGGTCTCGAGCTGGCATAAATGAATGGAAAGGGTGATCCTCTGTAGTGGTCAAGTCCTAAAAAAAGAAGTGCGGGGACTCATTAACAAACACATTTGGATGAGACGTCACCAGAAATGAGCATATGAAGGTGAAATATCCACAATTCATTGAATTGGCTTTGAATAACCACCATATTGCACAGGACGAATGGCATTTGCCTTTCATGAAATCAACATACACACATAAAACAAAGACAGGATATTTTCTTCGAATAGTGTTTTTGGAAACGTTTAAAGGTGCGTATGTTTTAAACTCCAAGAACCAATACCAATGTTTTCCCTGGAACATGCACTACCGAAATGGGACATATCACCTTTAGTTTATTTTTCTTCAGGTTATATAGTGCAGTGGTGAAGTGCCCATCCTGTGAACGTAAAGACCATGGTTCGAGCCCCGAGGTTGGTATAAATTTAAAGAAGACAATGTTTCTCATTTTTGCTGGGGGAACCGAGTGCACTCTCTGAAAAAAGTGGGTGGACTGCATCCACCCGCGTGTACCCTCGACTTGAGCCGGGAATTCCTCTGGCATATAGCACTATACAAACGCAGAGGGTGCCCAGTCAAATGTGCAAGGGTGGAGGCAATAGAAGAACTATCAGCAATAAAGTGAAGGGGGAGGGGGGCAGCTGAGCGTAAAAAGAAGGGAAAATAATGTTAATCTAATGTGAACCCTTATTGGAAAAGTATTTGCAAGCAGATTAGAATTACTATTATAATTATCTTTATTCAGATAAAAATCCATGAAAGCCAGCCAAATATTCCAAAACACCACATATTTCATATAGTTATGATATATGTACAACCAAATCTAAAGCTAAAAAGAATGTATCAATCTGATTTCCCGCACTGCCTCCAGATATAGAGCTACAGCAGTAACTGCATCTGTCTTAGTAGTGTCTTAGCACAATTTATATGCCTCTTAGATTGTATTAACATTATCTTTTTTTATCATGGGTAGTAGCCAATTTCTTCATGGTTTTGCCGGCGCTGGACACAAAAATAGACAGTGCTCTATGATAGTGTTTCCATTAGGGCACATAGAAAAAGAGTATAAAGAGCTGATTAAAAATAAAAAGAAGGAATCCACTATGTAAACAGTTTATGCATGAATTTAATAGCACAAATTTGAGCCTCTTTTGGAAACAAGTGATACAAGGCACAATAGAAGAGGCACATCACAATGAAAATACAATTAGAGAAAGCAGTTGGTTTCTCTTTTTATTTTTTTATTTGTGTTTAGTTTATTGCAAACTTTTACAAACATTTTAAAGAGGTTAACAGCCTATGTCTGTCTTTCAAATTAACTCATATATGCGTTTTTCTATTCTAGTGATAGAGATGTAACATTCAATTATTACAATTCATTTGCAAATGAGTTAAACATTTCCTCTAGAAATTTAGTTAGGGCAAAAATTAATTTATTATTTTGTCTGCAACATGCATATTGCCATCAGTCTTCTCCATTTAAAAGTGGTCTTTCTAATATGACATCTCCTAGGTAGCGTGTCCTTGTATTTCTCAGGGTAGGGCAATATAGCGTTAGATGTTGCAAGGTTTCCACTGCATTGCAACATAGCCCACAATTTTCATTTTCAAAGGTTTTTATTATTCTACTCTTTAGTATTTCCTTCCTATGAAATAGGTTCATACGAAGTCTCGTGAAACATTTCTGATGGTGCGGCTCAGGAATTTCTCCAAGTACTTTGGCAGAGTGTTCAGAGATTACTTCTCTGCCTATGTTTTCAAACAGTCTGTGCTTTTGTTTTTGTTCAATTGTCTTGATCCAATCTTGATTCCACTGTTTTTTCTTGACTGCATTAGGATTTGATTTTAATGCTAGCGTGGATGATCCAATTTCTTCTAGGATTTTGTTGCACTGGTCTGCCCACTCCTTTAGGATCATTTCTTCACTATAGTTTTTTGTTTGAAGTATTGCAAACTGCGTCGGGGTCGGGTCCATGATGAGTTTCTTGTACAAGGATGAAGATCTCCCTATCGCTCTTTCATTCATGGAGAGCAACGCTAGTTCATACCCGATAATGACTATGGGCACAGATCTTGGTAAATGTAGGATTTTTCTCCAAAACGTGCTTTCGAGTGTTGTCCAGAATTCCTAAGGACAGCTCAATGCACACTTGGCCCAATAGAGTAAAATGGGAACTACTTTCTGTTTGTAGAATGTTATAATGGGGACCAACGAAAATTTACCACATTTTTTATGGATTGCAATACCCTGGCCCGTAAGGTGCCTTGTTTTAGACTTCAAAATGGCAACTCAGGGAGCATCATTTGCACTCTAATTGATGCTCATGCCAAGATATCTTGTGGTCTCTGCTCGATTCAGTAGTTCTTCTCCCAAGCACCACCGAAATGCCCTCTTTTTCTTTTCTTTTAGATTCTGCAGTATTAGTAGCTCAGATTTTGCTGCGTTCATATTAAGTCCATTACACTCGACATAGGTTTGAAGTGTGTTTAATTTCCTTCGTAGGCTAATCGGCGTTTGATCCAAGATTGCTAAGTCATCGGCATACAGCATCCAACCTAGAGGGTTTCCATTGATTATTGGTGGAAATGAATCTGATTTCTCCATTGCCTCTCATGAGTCTGATATAAATAGGTTAAATAACAAGGATGCCAGGGGGCATCCTGGTTTAACACCTCTGTACGTATTAATTGGTTTTTTCAAGAGGCCAGTTTGATTTAGACGTATTTTGACTAAGGTTTCAGTGTGCAAGGCTTTGATGGCCAGGAGGCTGCTTGCTGGACAGTTCCATTTTGTTAGTTTTGTCCATAATAACTCTGTCGATGCTGTCAAAGGCCTGGGCCAAATCTATGAAATCCTACATAGACTTTACTCCCATCCTTGATTGTTTTAATTTTCATCAAGTTAAGCAACAACACATTTAGTTCACAACTTACTACCTTGACAAAGCCTGTCGACAACCATAGTTTTGACACTACTGCACCCATCTCTCAGTCGCATCAATATCAGTACGCAAAAACATTTCCGAGTACATCACGAAGGGCTATGGGATGTTAATTCTTCGGACTTGTCCTTTCGCCCTTCTTAAATATCGGTACCTTGATTGCTGTTTTCCACGACTGTGGTGGTACTTTTCTTTTTAGTGTCTGAGTGAATAGAGTCACGCAGAAATCAGTCCAATCTTCCGGGGCTGCTTATAACATACAATTGCTCAAGCCATCAAGGCCTGGGACTCTCGAGCTATTGGTCTTTTAGATCAGTGAGAGGATGTCATCTCTGTCAAAGGGTGATTCCCCTGAGGCAATTCTGGATCCAGGGTGTTCCCCTTTTTTCATATAGTTTGATAGTTTGTCATCGTATCGCACCCACTTTGCTTCTGATACTATGTTGCTTTGTAAGGCTTATTTAGCATTGTTCGTGTGGTTCAATGCATGGACATTTACTTACCGAATATTTGAAGAAAAACATCATCCCTCAGGGATTACTGGTAAGGAATGAGCCATGCCTCTTTATTGATGACTTAGAATACAAAACCGCTTTTGCTGGCATAGGCACCAAATGTAGGAGAGATTGGATGTTATTAACCATAAACACCGCTTTTAAAAAGTATTGCAGTTGGCAATGAAATAGACGAGGCAGAAGCAGCCTTTGCACTTGATACCACCATCCTGAATATAAAGGAAAAACTGGACCTTATTGATAAACATACGAAGGAGTTTATCAAGATAACCACAACCAAAAAAATGGAAAAGCTTAAAAAGGATATTTCCAATTTTTCCAAAGAAAATGCTTATCCATATCTAAGTCCAGACTATGTTGGTCCTGGGCAATGGCATGATCCAACTCTGGCCAACCTAGGCCAACAGAATCATAGAAAAAGGGTTACCTTTTCTGATAGTTCTTCAGACGGCAGTGGTTCTTTCCCCAATCAAAATCAAAGAGGCCAAAGAGGTCGCTCATGGAACAGAGGGCAATACAGGGGGCATAGAGGACCCCAAAATTGGCAATTTCAACAATACCCTCAGATGCCCATTTATGCCCCGCAGGGCCCGTACCCTGGTTTCCCTCCGCCAAACCTTCCTTTTCCTCCAACCGATCTAGGGCCTCCGCTCATAGAAAACGTGTTCCAGACCAGGAGGAAGGCATACCGGTGGTGAGCACTTCTAACAATTTGTCAGCCGTCTACAACATTTCCAAACGCATTCTTTCGACACAAGAAACAGCCATTCTAGAAAAGGGCTTTTCATTTATCCCCATGAAGAATCCTAGTCAGATGGACCTTGAAATAGAGCTTCAAAATTTCTTCCGGAAGGTCCGCCTGAAAGATTATTTGGTGCCAGCAATTCCGATCGCCTAGAAGAGGACAACACCCCATTTCATTTGAAGTCTAGTTTCACACCGACTTCTCAAATGGTTTCTCCTGAAACCATGATTTCCGAGCGGTCAGTACTTAGTGATTTCCACTCTATCTTCTCTGCTCCTATTGATGCCAAACACATTAGGTCATTCAATTTCTCTAAGAAGGAATGGGAATGTCTTAAAAGACTCAAGGAAGATTCCTCCATTATTATCAAGCAGGCTGATAAAGGGGGAGGCGTAGTGGTTTGTGATGCCACGTACTATGACTCCGAGGTGATGAGACAACTAAATAACACTTCTTTTTACTTGAAACTCAGAGGAGATCCGACAGACCGTATACGGGCTGAGATTCTCGCCTTGGCCACACGGGCACGTGACATCAACATTTTGAGCCCTAAGGAATTTTCATTCCTTACCATCAAGGGCACTAGAGCTCCGCTCTTTTATATCCTTCCTAAAATTCATAAGGATAGCTCGAATCCACCGGGCAGACCGATAGCGTCTTTATGTGGCTCCATCCTAGAACCTCTGGGAAAGTACCTTGATTATTTTCTCAAACCGCTTGCTGCCGATACTCCTACTTATCTCGCAGACACAACGGATGCCATTGTACATTTGGAGGGCTTACCATTCAACACTGCCACTAATCTATTCATCACTTTAGACGTGGAATCATTATATTCTAATATCCCACAGTCAGAATCTCTTCCCATCATAAAATTCTTCTTGGACATGAGAAGTGACCCACAGCAGGTTCCCAGTGAATTCCTCATTGACCTTCTAGAAATTGCACTTAGCAAAAACTACTTTCAGTTCAAGGAGGATTTCTTTCTACAAGTCAAGGGAGCCGCTAGGGGAGCTTCCTTTGCTCCTAACTATGCCACCTTATGTATGTGGGCTTTTGAGAAGGTTTCCATCTTTGATGAATCCAATCCTTACCTTCAATCTATTATCTTCTACCGAAGATATATAGATGATATAATAATTTGGGACAAAACCTTGGGTAATTATGAAACCTTCCTTACATGGATGAATTCTTTGAACGACCATCTTCGTTTCTATGACTGTTAACAACATGTCAATACCATTTTTGGACCTTTTGTTGAAAGTTAAGGATGGGGTAATTGTAGTGGACTTATATCGTAAGCCTACTGACAGAAATACCATCCTCCACTTCGAAAGCTTTCATCCTCAAGTTTTAAGAGTCAGCATTCCCTATGGCCAATTTTTAAGGGCAAGGTGCAATTGCTCTGATAAAATAGATTTTTCCAAAGAGGCCGACATTATTGAAAACAAACTTTTGGATCGAGGGTATCCTCATCATATATTGCACCAATCCTGCAAGAGGGCATGCCACCAACATCGTGAGATCCTTTTAACTAAGAACAACCGTGATAAATTGGACCAATGAAGGATGGTTTGTGCGATGACTTATAATACTCATCATTCGGCTATCAAGAAAGCCATTAGCAAGCATTGGCATCTTCTACAATTGAACCACCCAGATCTGGTTTTTCCCATGTTTGCTTTTAAAAAAGGCAAAAACCTGAAGAATTGGCTCTCTAAAGCCGACAAGTCTTTACTTCCAACAGGACCCAAAACCATCACTGAGATGTGGGGCATGAATAAAGTTGAGGGCCATTTTCCATGCGTATACTGTTGCCACTGCGGGTCTACCACAGCTACCTCGGCTGTGAATATTAATAACAGGGTATGGAAGCTTAGGGACCACACTACATGTAACTCTAAGAACATCATATATGCAGTTACATGTCCCTGTGACAAGACCTACATTGGCAAAACTTCTAGACCCGTGAAACTCAGAATTTCTGAGCACAAGTCCAGGATCCGCACTGGTAATTTTACATCCCCTCTTGCTCTTCATTTTTCCGAACAACGTCACAATTGCGACGATTTACGCTGGTGGGCCATTGAACAAGTAAGAGGCTCTGACCCTCACATTTCTGCTAATAGATTAGCCATTCGAGAAAATTGGCGGATTTATAATACCAAAAGCCACGTTGTAGGCCTCAACTCACAGGAAGAGTGGGCTGCCACCGCCTCTGCATTTGCCTAAGTTCAAATTATGTCACTTGCAGCCTAAATTACTTTAGCTCTGTTTACTTCTAGCCTTCCTTTAGAAACTATTGCAGTTTCTATTCTAGGTGCTATGTTTCCTGCAGTTTAGATTATTTAATTTATTTTTACTCTATCTTCAGTCTTTTTCTGAAACTAGTGCAGTTTCTATTTTAGGTTTTTTTTTTCCCTGTAGTTTAGATATTGCTACAGTTCAGGGTTGGCAATTCCCCTCACTAGCCCACAGAAATACACACACATTCATTTCATGTCGCTTTTTTATTTTCATTGTAATTTGCATTGTAGCTGTTCTCTCTTTACCTTTGTCAACCATCTCATTTACAGCCCTTATCTATTTGAACATTGCGTTCAACTTTTCTGTAGCAGTTTGCAAATTTGCCTCTAAGCAAGACTTACTTCTCATGAGGCGACCTTTCGGTTTGACGCCTTTCTACTTTGCAGCGCGTGTGTTTATTGCCACTGCCTTGGTTGGCATCTTTGGGATTGCGCAGCATCGGGGAGAGGGGTGTTTTCCCTTCCCTGCTCAGGCTTGTGTGCATTAATGTCCAGCTGGGGACTATTTTGACTAATTACCCTGTCAAGGCATCCGCCCACTTGGATATTTAAACCCCTTCCGTTGACGACTCTCAGGAGATTCTTTGAAATCCCAGGGGCATGGATGCATGCAATTCCAAGACTCCAACATTGTTTAGGTAAGCCGGGCAGGGATGTTTTGTTTGTCCATTTAATTCCTGGAAGGCTTGCAGCCATATGCTAAGAGCCGAGGTACTACTGCCTTTGGCAATATGCATTCCGTGTTCGTTTGCCTATTTACAGGGTAATTCATAGAAATTCGCACAAAAGTGGCCTCCACCAGGCCCCCACTCATGTCTCCCACCACCCCTACCCCCCAGCAGTGCAGGGGCAGCCTCCACCAGGCCCCCACTCATGTCTCCCTGCACCCCCACACCCCAGCCACCAGGGGCAGCCTCCACCAGGCCCCCACCTATGTCTACCACCATCCCCACCCCCCAGCCACCAGGGGCAGCCTCCACCAGGCCCCCACTCATGTCGACCACCACCCCACCCCCCAGCCACCATGGGCAGCCTCCACCAGGCCCCAACCCATGTCTACCACCACCCCCACCCCCCAGCAGTGCAGGGGCAGCCTCCACCAGGCCCCCACTCATGTCCAACTCATGTCTACCTGCACCCCCACCCCCCATCAGTGCAGGGACAGCCTCCACCAGGCCCCCACTCATGTTTCCCACCACCCCCACCCCCCAGCAGTGCAGGGGCAGCCTCCACCAGGCCCCCACTCATGTCCAACACATGTCTCCCTGCACCCCCACCCCCCAGCAGTGCAGGGGCAGCCTCCACCAGGCCCCCACTCATGTCTCCCACCACCCCCACCCCCCAGCAGTGCAGGGGCAGCCTCCACCAGGCCCCCACTCATGTCCCCTATCACCCCCACCCCACAGCCACCAGGGGCAGCCTCCACCAGGCCCCCACTCATGTCCCCTATCACCCCCACGCCCCAGGAGTGCAGGGGCAGCCTCCACCAGGCCCCCACTCATGTCTCCCACCACCCCCACCCCCCAGCAGTGCAGGGGCAGCCTCCACCAGGCCCCCACTCATGTCTCCCTGCACCCCTACCCCCCAGCAGTGCAGGGGCAGCCTCCACCAGGCCCCCACTCATGTCTCCCTGCACCCCCACACCCCAGCCACCAGGGGCAGCCTCCACCAGGCCCCCACCTATGTCTACCACCATCCCCACCCCCCAGCCACCAGGGGCAGCCTCCACCAGGCCCCCACTCATGTCGACCACCACCCCACCCCCCAGCCACCATGGGCAGCCTCCACCAGGCCCCAACCCATGTCTACCACCACCCCCACCCCCCAGCAGTGCAGGGGCAGCCTCCACCAGGCCCCCACTCATGTCCAACTCATGTCTACCTGCACCCCCACCCCCCATCAGTGCAGGGACAGCCTCCACCAGGCCCCCACTCATGTTTCCCACCACCCCCACCCCCCAGCAGTGCAGGGGCAGCCTCCACCAGGCCCCCACTCATGTCCAACACATGTCTCCCTGCACCCCCACCCCCCAGCAGTGCAGGGGCAGCCTCCACCAGGCCCCCACTCATGTCTCCCACCACCCCCACCCCCCAGCAGTGCAGGGGCAGCCTCCACCAGGCCCCCACTCATGTCTCCCTGCACCCCCACCCCCCAGGTACCAGGGGCAGCCGCCACCAGGCCCCCACCCATGTCTACCACCACCCCCACCCCCAGCAGTGCAGGGGCAGCCTCCACCAGGCCCCCACTCATGTCCCCTATCACCCCCACCCCACAGCCACCAGGGGCAGCCTCCACCAGGCCCCCACTCATGTCCCCTATCACCCCCACGCCCCAGGAGTGCAGGGGCAGCCTCCACCAGGCCCCCACTCATGTCTCCCACCACCCCCACCCCCCAGCAGTGCAGGGGTAGCCTCCACCAGGCCCCCACTCATGTCTCCCTGCACCCCCACCCCCCAGCCACCAGGGGCAGCCTCCACCAGGCCCCCACCCATGTCTACCACCACCCCCACCCCCCAGCAGTGCAGGGGCAGCCTCCACCCTGCCCCCACTCATGTCTACCACCACCCCCACCCCCCCAGCCACCAGGGGCAGCCTCCACCAGGCCCCCACTCATGTCTCCCACCACCCCCACCCCCCAGCCACCATGGGCAGCCACCACCAGGCCCCCACCCATGTCTACCACCACCCCCACACCCCAGCAGTGCAGGGGCAGCCTCCACCAGGCCCCCACTCATGTCCAACTCATGTCTCCCTGCACCCCCACCCCCCAGCAGTGCAGGGGCAGCCTCCACCAGGCCCCCACTCATGTCCAGCACATGTCTCCCTGCACCCCCACCCCCCAGCAGTGCAGGGGCAGCCTCCACCAGGCCCCCACTCATGTTTCCCACCACCCCCACCCCCCAGCCACCAGGGGCAGCCTCCACCAGGCCCCCACTCATGTCTCCCACCACCCCCACGCCCCAGCAGTGCAGGGGCAGCCTCCACCAGGCCCCCACTCATGTCTCCCTGCATCCCCACCCCCCAGCCACCAGGGGCAGCCTCCACCAGGCCCCCACCCATGTCCCCCATCACCCCCACCCCCAGCAGTGCAGGGGCAGCCTCCACCAGGCCCCCACTCATGTCCCCCTGCACCCCCACCCCCCAGCCACCAGGGGCAGCCTCCAGCAGGCCCCCACCCATGTCCACCACCACCCCCACCCCCCAGCAGTGCAGGGGCAGCCTCCACCAGGCCCCCACTCATGTCCAACTCATGTCTCCCTGCACCCCCACCCCCAGCAGTGCAGGGGCAGCCTCCCCCAGGCCCACACCCATGTCTACCACCACCCCCACCCCCTAGCAGTGCAGGGGCAGCCTCCACCAGGCCCCCACTCATGTCCCCTATCACCCCCACCCCACAGCCACCAGGGGCAGCCTCCACCAGGCCCCCACTCATGTCCCCTATCACCCCCACACCCAGCAGTGCAGGGGCAGCCTCCACCAGGCCCCCACTCATGTCTCCCACCACCCCCACCCCCCAGCAGTGCAGGGGCAGCCTCTACCAGGCCCCCACTCATGCCTCCCTGCACCCCCACCCCCCAACCACCAGGGGCAGCCTCGACCAGGCCCCCACCCATGTCTACCACCACCCCCACCCCCCAGCAGTGCAGGGGCAGCCTCCACCAGGCCCACACTCATGTCCCCTATCACCCCCACCCCACAGCCACCAGGGGTAGCCTCCACCAGGCCCCCACTCATGTCCCCTATCACCCCCACCCCCCAGCAGTGCAGGGGCAGCCTCCACCAGGCCCCCACTCATGTCTCCCTGCACCCCCACCCCCCAGCCACCGGGGGCAGCCTCCACCAGGCCCCCACCCATGTCTACCACCACCCCCACCCCCCAGCAGTGCAGGGGCAGCCTCCACCAGGCCCCCACTCATGTCTACCACCACCCCAGCCACCAGGGGCAGCCTCCACCAGGCCCCCACTCATGTCTCCAGCCACCATGGACAGCCTCCACCAGGCCCCCACCCATGTCTACCACCACCCCCACCCCCCAGCAGTGCAAGGGCAGCCTCCGCCAGGCCCCCACTCATGTCCAACTCATGTCTCCCTGCACCCCCACCCCCCAGCAGTGCAGGGGCAGCCTCCACCAGGCCCCCACTCATGTCTCCCACCAACCCCACCCCCCAGCCACCAGGGGCAGCCTCCACCAGGCCCCCACTCATGTCTCCCTGCACCCCCACCCCCCAGCAGTGCAGGGGCAGCCTCCACCAGGCCCCCACTCATTTCTACCACCACCCCCACCCCCCAGCCACCAGGGGCAGCCTCCACCAGGCCCCCACTCATGTCTCCCTGCACCCCCACCCCCCAGCAGTGCAGGGGCAGCCTCCACCAGGCCCCACTCATGTCTACCACCACCCCCACCCCCCAGCCACCAGGGGCAGCCTCCACCAGGCCCCCACCCATGTCTCCCACCATCCCCACTCCCCAGCCACCAGGGGCAGCCTCCACCAGGCCCCCACTCATGTCTACCACCACCCCCACCCCCCAGGGGCAGCCTCCACCATGCCCCCACTCATGTCACCCTGCACCCCCACCCCCCAGCAGTGCAGGGGCAGCCTCCACCAGGCCCCCACAATCTAGATCCCTGGCCCTTATGGTCAGCCTCCAAATGCCAAACACCCACCCGAGTATTGCATCCACCCACTTAGAAATGGCAAAAACATGATAGAACCCCAATTGCAAGTTTGGAAATGAACACATGTCCCTCACATACATCCAATGGGTGTCAGTGAATGTCAAAACCCATATCATGATATGCATGAAACCAATGAGATGATACTACACATTGAAGTTTGAAGAAAAAATATGTATTAAACGCAACATAAATTGAATCAAAAATAAAGAAACAATAATGGAATTTTTTTTTTTTAAAAAAACCAGCAGGTACGTGAAAAAATGCAAAACCACAAATCATAATGCAAACGAAAGGTGTCCAAAGTCACAGTCCACAAAAGTTAATCCAATGGAAAATTAAAATCGAAAACAATTGCTCCATGGGGAAATCATAAAAAAAATGAAAATCCAAAAGTCAACTATGTACAGATAAACAATCCAGGGTCCATGATCCCAACCGAATAAATGAAACCTATCTAATAACACTACCTAAAAAAATAAACTATATACAAAAATGTGGGCCATTGTCCACAAGGTCCAAAAAACATGCTAAACCAAAGGAAACCTAACACTAACTATAGAACTATTTACAAGGGCAGCGGGCTAGTCTGACGGCTCACTTCGGGATGTTCCGGGCCAGGGCATCATCGAACTCCTGCTCTATGTCCGGGAGGCGCTCCTCCTCCATGGCCCGGAGGGTCCGCAGGTCCGTCCACATGTTCCCCCCCAAACTCCCTGCGGAATGCCTCGAGGCACTCGGCACGCCGCTGGGCCCTCCGCATGGAGTTCTCCGACCTGACCATCGTGAGCTGTGCCTCTTCCGCCCGCTGCCGCTCCGCATCTATGGCGTGGCCCAACCGCTGCCACACGGAAGACACTTCCCGTCCTGGGTCCTCCTGCCCTCCGGCTGATGCCTGCCCCTCCGATGTGGAAGGCCCCGAGACATCATGGCTCCCACCACGTTGCTGCTGCGCCTCTGCCCGTGCACTGCCTCCTGCTGCCTGCACATCCTCCGCTGGCTGGGGTGCAGTCGTTGATGTGGCCACCCCTGCTGGACATCCGACTCCCGACTGTGGCAGGGATGCCTCCTCCACCAGCCTGGCCGCACCGTCAGAGGCAGCTCCACAGGGCACCCAGGTGACTGATGGGTGGGAAGATGGCACGGAGGAGGACTGGCGCATAGGGGGTTCAGTTGAGGAGGGGGTCGTAGCAAGCCCCATCAAACGGAGGAATCCTGCCTGGGTGACCTGTCCCAGTAGGCCGACGCGGTCAACGAGCCATCCAACCTGGATGACTCCGTGCCATCTTCCCCCGTTGGGCCCTGTGGGGTCCCAGCTGCCCCTTCTGCTGCCGAGGAATCCAACTCCGACCTCCGCCTCTTGGACCTCCCCCCGGCAGCTGCGGCCATGCAAGGGCTGTCATGTGTGAGACATGGATGGTGCTTGTGTGTGTAGGCTTGCATGCCAAATGCAGTTGCGTGGGCACACGTTTGGATGAATGTGTATGTAAGTAGGCATGGTCGTGATGTCACGCATGTATGTTGTTTTCAGCTGCATGTATCAGCACTGTGTACATGTGCATGTGTGTGTATTTGACAAGGGTGCAACAGTGATGCAACATGGATGCATGTGACAGCGGGATGTGGAAGCCTGATTGGCAGATGTGACATGGATGCCCATCGGAACACTGCGACAGTTGGCTGAGGTGTACACATGCATGCAAGTGTGGTGGTGTGCGTGCATGTGTAGTGCACTCCCTGTGTTGCATGTGATGTCTGGCTCACCTTTGCCTGCTCATGCTGTTGTATGTGTATGGATGGTGCTGGCAGTTGCGATGTGGCTGTGGTATGGCTCATGTGTGCAAGTTGAAATGGCATGTGTGTTGCCGATTGTGATGCCATGTCTGAGGTTTGCCAATGCCACTAATGTGCAACTGTCATGTGTGTATGTGTCCATTGTACAGTGCCCTGATGCCTGTGTTTTATTTCTCCCTGTCTGCAGCGTCAACTGATGAAGAGGGCGGAGAAGGTGCTGTGGAGCACAGCGGCGGGGATCGCACCGCCAGCCGGAGACGCAAGGCCCGGCTCCCCTCCCAGGTTGTGATCTCTTCGGGGAGTGAGGAGTCCGATGCCACGTCCCAGGCCGCAGCTGCCGGGGGGAGGTCCAAGAGGCAGAGGTCGGAGTTGGACTCCTCGGCAGCAGAAGGAGCAGCTGGGACCCCACAGGGCCCAACGGGGGAAGATGGCACGGAGTCATCCAGGTTGGTGGGGGGTTTGGTGGAGGAGGAGGCCATGCAAGCAACAGAGACGGGGTCTGGAGGTGGGGATTCCACTGGTGCTAGTGGTGCAGTGCAGGACCAGGGACAGGAGGCAGCACAGGTCGCCGCGGAGGTGCCTGTGTGCAATCCTGTCCCTGATCCTGTCACTGCATCATCTTGCACCAGCAGGGATGCCTACATCCAGACCCGTTTTCAGGCAGGGGATGAGCTCACGACAACTGGCCTTCCTCTGCCTGCGGACGTGGCTATCCGGGTCCGGGTTGAGCCTGTCCTGACTGGTGTGGCGTTGCGTCAACGGGCCATGCGAGGTGACCTGCAGTCTTTTCATGAGGAGACTGCACGTCATCTCGAATGGCACGTTGACCGCGTCGGCCTACTGGGACAGGTCACCCAGGCCGGATTCCTCCGTTTGATGGGGCTTGCTACGACCCACTCCTCAACTGAACCCCCTATGCGCCAGTCGTCCTCCGTGCCATCTTCCCACCCATCAGTCACCTGGGTGCCCTGTGGAGCTGCCTCTGACAGTGCGGCCAGGCTGGTGGAGGAGGCATCCCTGCCACAGTCGGGAGTCGGACGTCCAGCAGGGGTGGCCACATCAACGACTGCACCCCAGCCAGCGGAGGATGTGCAGGCAGCAGGAGGCAGTGCATGGGCAGAGGCGCAGCAGCAACGTGGTGGGAGCCATGATGGCTCGGGGCCTTCCACATCGGAGGGGCAGGCATCGGCCGGAGGGCAGGAGGACCCAGGACGGGAAGTGTCTTCTGTGTGGCAGCGGTTGGGCCACGCCATAGATGCGGAGCGGCAGCGGGCGGAAGAGGAACGGCTCACGATGGTCAGGGGGGAGAGCTCCATGCGGAGGGCCCTGAGGCGTGCCAAATGCCTCGAGGCAATCCGCAGGGAGTTTGGAGGGAATATGTGGACGGCCCTGCGGACCCTCGGGGCCATGGAGGAGGAGCGCCTCCGGGACATTGAGCAGGAGTTCGATGATGCCCTGGCCCGGAACATCCCGAAGTGAGCCGTCGGATTAGCCCGCTGCCCTTGTAAATAGTTCTATAGTTAGTGTTAGGTTTCCTTCGGTTTAGCATTTTTTTTGGACCTTTTGGACAATGGGCCACATTTTTGTATATAGTTATTTTTTTTAGGTAGTGTTATTAGATAGGTTTCATTTCTTCGGTTGGGATCATGGGCCCTGGATTGTTTCTGTACATAGTTGACTTTTGGAATTTCAATTTTTATTATGATTTCGCCATGGAGCAATGGTTTTCGATTTTAATTTTCCATTGGATTTACTTTTGTGGACTGTGACTTTGGACACCTTTCCTTTGCATTATGATTTGCGGTTTTGCATTATTTCACGGACCTGCTGGTTTCTTTTTTTTTTAATTTCTATTATTGTTTGTTTATTTTTGATTCAATTTATGTTGCTTTTAATACATATTTTTCTTCAAAGTTCAATGTGTAGTATCATCTCATTGGTTTCATGCATATCATGATATGGGTTTTGACATTCACTGACACCCATTGGGTGTATGTGAGGGACATGTGTTTATTTCCAAACTTGCAATTGGGCTTCTATCATGTTTTTGCCATTTCTAAGTGGGTGGATGCAATACTCGGGTGGGTGTTTGGCATTTGGAGGCTGGCCATAAGGGCCAGGGATCTGCATTGTGGTGACATGTTGGCTGGGGGGCATGAGTGGGGGCCTGGAAGAGGCTGCCCCTGGTGGCTGGCTGGGGGGTGGGGGGTGATAGGGGACATGAGTGGAGGCCTGGTGGAGGCTGCCCCTGCACTGCTGGGGGGTGGGGGTGGTGGTAGACATGGGTCGGGGCCTGGTGGAGGCTGCCCCTGGTGGCTGGGGGGTGGGGGTGCAGGGAGACATGAGTGGGGGCCTGGTGGAGGCTGCCCCTGCACTGCTGGGGGGTGGGGGTGGTGGGAGACATGAGTGGGGGCCTGGTGGAGGCTGCCCCTGCACTGCTGGGGGGTGCGGGTGAGAGGGGACATGAGTGGGGGCCTGGTGGAGGCTGCCCCTGGTGGCTGGGGGTGGTGGGAGACGTGAGTGGGGGCCTGGTGGAGGCTGCCCCTGCACTGCTGGGGGGTGGGGGTGATATGGGACATGAGTGGGGGCCTGGTGGAGGCTGCCCCTGGTGGCTGGGGGGTGGGGGTGATAGGGGACATGAGTGGGGGCCTGGTGAAGGCTGCCCCTGCACTGCTCGGGGGTGGGGGTGCAGGGAGACATGAGTTGGACATGAGTGGGGGCCTGGTGGAGGCTGCCCCTGGTGGCTGGGGGGTAGGGGTGCAGGGAGACATGATTGGGGCCTGGTGGAGGCTGCCCCTGCACTGCTGGGGGTTGGGGGTGATGGGAGACATGGGTGGGGCCTGGTGGAGGCTGCTCCTGGTGGCTGGGGGGTGGGGGTGGTGGGAGACATGAGTGGGGGCCTGGTGGAGGCTGCCCCTGCACTGCTGGGGGGTGGGGGTGGTGGGAGACATGAGTGGGGGCCTGGTGGAGGCTGCCCCTGGGGGTGGGGTTGGTGGGAGACATGAGTGGGGGCCTGGTGGAGGCTGCCCCTGGTGGCTCGGGGGTGGGGGTGGTGGGAGACATGAATGGGGGCCTGGTGGAGGCTGCCCCTGGTGGCTGGGGGGTGGTGGTAGACATGAGAGGGGGCCTGGTGGAGGCTGCCCCTGCACTGCTGGGGGGTAGTGTGGTGGTAGACATGAGTGGGGGCCTGGTGGAGGGTGCCCCTAGGGCGTGGGGGTGCAGGGAGACATGAGTGGGGGCCTGGTGGAGGCTGCCCCTGGTGGCTGGGGGTGGTGGTAGACATGAGTGGGGGCCTGGTGGAGGCTGCCCCTGGTGGCTGGGGGGTGGGGGTGGTGGTAGACATGAGCGGGGGCCTGGTGGAGGCTGCCCCTGCACTGCTGGGGGGTGGTGGGAGACATGGGTGGGGGCCTGGTGGAGGCTGCCCCTGGTGGCTGAGGGGTGGGGTGGTGGTAGACATGAGTGGGGGCCTGGTGGAGGCTGCCCCTGGTGGCTGGGGGGTGGGGGTGGTGGTAGACATGAGTGGGGGCCTGGTGGAGGCTGCCCCTGCACTGCTGGGGGGTGGGGGTGCAGGGAGACATGATTGGGGGCCTGGTGGAGGCTGCCCCTGCACTGCTGGGGGGTGGGGGTGCAGGGGGACATGAGTGGTGGCCTGGTGGAGGCTGCCCCTGGATGCTGGGGGTGCTGGGAGACATGTGTTGGTGATCAGTAGTGCAAGGTGACATGTGGCTTGGCTGGGGGGCATGGCCATGGTGGATGGGTTGCCTGTGGGACATGAGCATGGGTGCAGGGTAGTCCCCTGTGGTGTGGGCTGCCTGCAGGGGCCGTGGAGGGTGTAGAGGGAACACCTGGGAGGACCCACACGGCCAAATCACGTGTAGCATTCCCCGGCACCACCTAAATACACGTACCCTGCTGAAATCGCGTGTGAATCTTCCTGCGCACCTCGGAATACACGTACCCAGGCCAATCGCGTGTGGAACTTCCCGCGCACCCTGAAACACACGTACCCGGGCCAATTGCGTGTGGAACTTCCCACGCATCCCGAAACACACGTACCCAGGCTAATCGCGTGTGGAACTTCCCGTGCACCCTGTAGTACACGTACCCAGGCTAATCGCGTGTGGGACTTCCCGCGCACCCCGAAGTACACGTTGTGATGCTGGAAATGCATCAGAGGGACAGGGCCTCTGAATCCTTGTCCTTTACTGCTTTTTATCGTGTGTTCTGTCATGTTTTCTGCCCAGGAGTCCATGTGGGACTCCTGGCAGTGCAGCTCTCTCTTTTGGTTTGGTGAACAGACCCATGGGATACCCTTATGGCACCCATGGGTAGGGGTACAACCCTGTGCCCCTAGTGTATGTTTTTGGGCACCTGTGGGAGGCCCACAGAGCAGGGTATGGGCTGGCTGCATTTGACAGGTGCTCTGGGTGTCCTCCATTTTGGGATACCCAGGCCCTGCCATTGGGATCAATTGATTCCTGATAGGAAACAAGATGGCCCCTGTGGCCTCTTGCTTTCTATTGCCTGTTACCTTGTTTCCCAAAGTCCTGGGAAGCCCTGACTCTGTCCCTTCCCCCTGACTGGCTGTTGGGTGGAAGTTCCATATATGGTGTTGTTGTGAAGGCTCAGCTAGACTGACTGGAGCCTTCCCAGTGACTGTATGTTGTGGGTACCTCCTGTGGGTGGGACCTGGGTGAATGGAGTGTGTGACCAATATACACTCCTTGTTGTGGTTGTCTGGTTTCTGACATGAGAGACAAAGACTGAGACAGCCCTGCCCGAAACTGGCCTGACTGCAGTGTGTAGTGTTGAATGGCTGGGTACTTGTCCCAATCCACATTCCTTGTTGTGAGTGTCTGAAAGAGAGGAGTGTGGCCTGAATGCACTGTGTGCCTGATTGGCTGACTGACTGCATGAATGCCCTTCTGTATGATTGGCTGCTGAGTGTGTGCCAGCAGTGTGGATGAGAGACAGAATAGTATATCTGGGGACCTCTCACCACTGGTAATTGGTTCAGAAAGGTTCAGAAGCGTTCAGAAGCTGAGTCTTCACTCTAAGAGTAACTGGAACTGCTGATCCTCGATGTCCAGCTGGAAGAAGAAGACTTGCTGTGGCATTTGCTTCGACCAATCCGAAGGCTGCCGAAATCGTCGAAGACTGACCCGAGAGAGGACCTGGTAAGGCGCCCTCTTCCCGCGCTCCGAGGGACCGTCGAGCACCGCTCCATCTTCGCCGAAGCGCCCTGGAAGACAGACCCTCGAAAGGCTGCCGACCCGAGACGGGACCGCCGAGGAGATCGAAGTGAAGCACCCGGACATCGTCGCCGTCGAAGTCCATTGCCGTCGACCAGGGTTTGCAGGTTTGTGTAACCGCTGGAGGCCCGTCGAAGTTGTGTTGCCCAGCCGTGGGAACCACTTGACGCCGTGCCGCCGACGACCGGAGCGTCCGCTCCTTTGCCTAAGAACATTCGAATCGAAGGACTCCCTCGTCCGCACTGTCGACCGCTTTATCCTGCCGGAGAAAGTCGAGGACGACCAACGCGCTGAGGAGAAACCTGCCGGTGGGTTTCCCACCACCCGAAGACCACAAAGACTCGAACGACTCGACGCCCTTGCTGGGCCTCCGTCTCCACAATCTTTGCGGTCCAGAACTATTGTCACCGAGTTGCCCCGCACGCCTCTGCCTTGCAGGACGCCGACGCCCCGACGCCGACGAGCACCGCTCGGACGAAGCTGCCGCCTCATCGACGCCGTTCTACCCTGTTTGTCGACGGACGTTCGACGCCGCGTGTCTCCCGCTTGAAAGGGAAGGCATTCAAGAAGGGCCGTCGACTCCCCGCCGCCGAACACCGAGTTCCTCGACGCTTCTCGACGCCTCTCAACGATCCGTGACTCCCGCTTGAAAGGGGGTCGCTCAAGAAGGATCTGTCGACGCCTCTTCGAAGAACTCGACTCCACCAGGTACATTGGGGGGCTAAAAACATTATAGGAGGGAATAAGACTTGCAGAACAATACATGGACTGGGCTTGTGCTATATCTTTATTTTACAGGTTGCCCAGGTGGGGGGGATCTCCACACAGAACTGTGTCTAGTGGTAGGGGCCAGTATTCTGCCTATTGTTCAACCATCTTACTTTCTCTCCTCTCTCTATTGCTGGTTTCCCTCTATTGATCTGTGTGACATTGTTACAGTATTGTTGATGCACTTTAATGAGATCTAATACAAAGGGTGGTACCACTTTAGAATTGTATATATTTGCCATTGTTGATTTTCCTAAGTACAAAGTGAGTTATTATGATAAGTGTACATAACCTTGAATATTGATTATATAAAGACTGTGTTCTAACCAATACAGTGTGTGGACATTCCTTTGTGGGGGCTTGGGGACTACACTGTACTTAAGAACCAGCCTGCATCACCTCCTGAGAAGCTAGGCCTTGATTGCTCGTCCATTGCTACCGTAATAGAGAATCTTGGCTGGGGTCATCTGTGCCTCTCTTCTACCATATAGAGAGCAGAAGTACAGACAACCCCCACCGGTTCTTTACACACGTACCCAGGCCAATCACGTGTGGAACTTCCTGTGCACCCCGAAGTACACGTACCCAGGCCAATCGCGTGTGGAACTTCCCGCGCACCCCGAAACACACGTACCCAGGCTAATCGCGTGTGGAACTTCCCACACACCCCGAAACACACGTACCCAGGCTAATCGCGTGTGGAACTTCCCGTGCACCCCGTAGTACACATACCCAGGCTAATCGCGTGTGGGACTTCCCGCGCACCCCGAAGTACACGTACCCAGGCCAATAGCGTGTGGAACTTCCCGCGCATCCCGAAGTACACGTACCCAGGCCAATCGCGTGTGGAACTTCCCGTGCACCCCGGAATACACGTACCCAGGCCAATCGTGTGTGGGACTTCCCGCGCACCCAGGTACACACGCTATTTTTCACACAGCGGGTGTCCGTGTTTGTCGGTACCCCTTTGCACCTAATTTGTCCTAGAGGGCCACTGTATGGACCATTCATCATGGCTGTATATGGGTGCTTTTTGTTATCGCACATTTTGGCGCACATTTTTTTCACGCGCAGGGACGCTACCGCCTGGTTTCTTGTGGCGTACTTGTTTGGCCCTGTGTGCGTCTTTGACCGTGCGCTGATTTGCCCTATTCGATTCCATGAATACGGGTTGTAGGCAAGCGTGTGGGGGTTCCGCGCACTTGCCTCCTGTACTTCTCCCATGACGCCCATATTTTCACGCGTTGTTCCCCATTCCGAGTGTTACGCCCTGTGTTCCGCCTACTTTTGTAATGTGCGCCGCGCTATGTGCGATTTCGCAGTGGCCGTGGCGCACGCTGTTGGATGACCTGTGCGCCGGCGTGCGTGGCGCACATTTTTAGCACGCATCCAATGTTTTTCTCGTGCACGGACTTCCATGAATCGCTGTGCGCTGGTTTCCCTGCGATTTTCGCACTTGCACTGCGATTTTCGCACTTGCACTGCGATTCGCACGTTTTGGCACCTCTGCGCGGGAATTTTTGGCGTACATTATTTCCATGAATCGACCCCTTAACATTTGCAAGGCTTGCAGCCACATTCTGAGAGCCGAGGCACTGCGACTCTAGCAACGTGCATTTTGTAAAACACAGAGTATTGAATTACGGCTGCAGCAGTAACTGTTTATTCAGGTCTGCTGATAGCCGTTCGAGAGGGAGGGCATCAACATGGTGATCCTTTTAGCCTCAGCCAGCCTTTGTGAGCCTGTATACTATCTTGGACACTATTTTGGATATTGTTCCCCAGCAGATATATCCGTCTTTTCCTAATAGTTGGGAAACTGCTAGTCAGTTTCATGGGCGCTACAATAAACGCATCGCCTATAACAAACTTATTGCTTTAGTCAACTGCCGAAAATGCTCTGCAAAATGCTTCAAAATATTTAGGAACGTTTTACTCTCTTTGCATTATTGACACTTCTATGAGCATCGCAGTTATTACATCTTCTGAGCATTTTGTTTTGAAATACTTGGGAACACAATTCGATTACTATCAGGCTGAACACCATAAAACAAGTATGATGTGTTATGAGAACACCTTGTATCGGCGGCACATTGTTCATTTATTTATTTATTTATTTATCTATTTAGTTTTTGGTGTGTTCATTACGCCACGCCGAACAACATTCTGTCCTGATAGGACACCTTTTTGCAGACGCCTTGATGCCATCTGTCACCTGCAACACTATGTCAAGATCAATTTTTTCTTCGCCTTGTTTAATCTTATTCAGGTGAGCATAATGTCTTGGTCCTATGGCCACATTGGGAAGGACTGCACCCCGGTGGTCTTTTATTGTTTTTCTGAGCGGTTTCTAGTCTACCATTGCCTCTCCGTGATTATAACATGTTCCTACTTGTCATTTTTTGTTTTCCGCAGTTCTACTTCATAGAGAACTGGTTCTGCTGGCCTACATTCATTTCTCAGGATTTACATTCGGTAAAAGGTTACCAGCGCTAAAGGTTGAGATAATGGTAATTTAAGAATTTAACTGCTACACCCATTTCTCCCGTTACCAAGTTTGGAGGATTTTTTGCCTTATCATTTTGGAGGGAGGCATTCCTTCAGTTCGTTATTCACAAGATCATTCTTACCAAAACCATATTTTTAGTTCATTGCGTAAATGTTTGTTTTACCGTAATATTCATTGTACTAATTATTCTTGAATTTGTTTGACTGGCGTTTGTGTTTTTCCACTTCTGTTTGATGTTTTAGGCAAAATTATGGATTCAGCCTGCACAAATCTCCACAGCTGAACGCACTATCGCCTTACATATGTAGTTTTCCACATTATAAAATCCTGTGGCATACATTTGAGGGGAGTGCACCGTCCTGAAGAAGATGGGCATCAATTGTGAATCAGTTTAGATGCCTTGTACCATGGAAACTACTGTCTGTTTACATGTCGGACCCAGTGTATACAATAGGTCATGACAGTATAGTAGTTGACGTACGGCCCTCCCCCCGTTTTTCTGTTGGTCTTAACTTTAGAAGTAACAAACATTGCCTTGTCTATTTAACTGCGGCTGTTCTTATATTGTCAAATGTGGCCATAGCCTCTGACCACCAGGTGGATGATCCCCTTCAACCGGCATGACTTTCAGACTGCTTGGCTACATTAAGCTAGTATTGACTGAATTATCAGTCGTGTTTTTAGAAAAGTACTGTGTTTTTCAATTTTCTAATTAAATGGTGTTATTTAGATAATGAGCTTGAAACATGATCTAATATGTATATTTTAAACATACAATGAAATACAAATAAAATATTCATGGTTTCTAATTTTTCTGTTTCTCTTTTTGGTATGGTTTGATCTGTGGTTCCGAATTTGGGTGCCCCTCTCTCTGTTCTATAGATGGGTTCCTCCCTAATTTCGCTTTTCTCCTCTGGCACATTTTGCGTAGATTACAGTAGCTGTCAGAAAGCACATGTGTTTTTGGTTGATAGGGTCTGCATCATTGTTTCTGTGTCACGTTGTTGCATGATGCTCTTGTGAGAAATAAGCCAGTTTGTGTAAGTTTGTTGGATTTTTTCCCGCTTACCAGTTCTTTACAACATTGGTAAATTTGTGGTGAGTCTGAACGCTTTTCGCGACGCTTTCTTCTGTAATGCTATGTCTGCGCATTAGCAATGTTTTGGCATGAAGCTGGGCCTGTGGTGTCCTTGCTGAATTTCTGTATATTCAGAGAGGAAAGATATATATTCAACTCACACTGCTTGCTTTTTAATTGCTGGTTGGTATTTTCCTTCAACATGCAAATGTTATCAGGGTTTAAGCAAAGCCTATTTCTTCCGGGCTCTACCAAGATCGTTTCTCGCCAGTAACTTTGTTTTGATTTCTCAGTTGACACCTCAGTTCTAGTAAATCATGATCGCTATTGTTCATGGGGATTATCATGAGCGATCAGACACTTTGATTTATGTTTTCTGATGTGAAGAAGTAGTGTGGTGTAGATTTTTGTACCCCTCTTCGCCATGTTGCATTCCTCGGAATGTCCCCTGTGATTCGTCCATTTAGCATGCAAATGTTCTGCTGTTCCATTTCCCATAGCCACATGTTCACCATGTTGGCTTTTTCTGATAATGTGCTGTTAGATACTTTGCCTGCTTCGGAGGATGAATCTAGGCAACTAATATTCAAGTCACCACAAATTATGATGATTGGATCTACCATTGTGACATTGAAGTCGTCGATCAAAGATGTTAAATGATTCACAAATGTAATTGAGCCAGCGGCTTTGTGTTGCCAGTATAAGTTCATGATCACGATCAATTGAGCAGTTCCTATTGCTTTTTTAGGAGATTCCAGGACAAGTATTTGCATATATGGATTTGGGCATTGCATTTCTATTACTTGTAAATCCATCCCATTTCTTATGAACGTCAACCGACCTGCCATTGGCCGTCCTTTTTGGCCTTTTTTTGCAGGGTTCATGTAGGTTCTGAATCCATTGGCAGTTGGAGGCTTAGTTGTCCACGTCTCCTGTAAGCACACAATGCCAAAACGTTTCAATTTACACTCGTTCTTTGCAAAAAGATGGACAAAGCCCATAGTGTTCCACGATCCAATTAGGGTTGTCTCCTCTTGTTCGCGATCGTGGCATTATCTTTTATTTTCAGTGACTAGTGCCTCGGCCAAACAACTCAATGAGTCTTGCTTTAATTCTTTAACGTCCTCATCTTCATTAATCGTCCTGGAGGTGTTTTTAAGACAATTAAAAGTTATCTTTAATGGATTAATGTTTTCGTGTCCACCTCTTAAACTCAATGGGGATTTCTGCGGCCTGTTGAGAGATGTATGATGAGCAATTTCCAGTTTTTTTTGTTATTGGTTGTGCTAGTCTGATCGAAGATTCTAGGGGATTGGACCGTGGTCTTGATGTAGAATGTAGTTCTTTCGATGGAAAGATATCCGTCTCTCTCTGTCGTTGTTTTTGGTAGTCTTATTGTTTTCAAGTTCAGATTTGCATACTGTGATGTCAAAACCCAAAGGTAGTAAGAAAGGTGAAGGGTCTAGTAGAACATCATGGATCATTCTGGATTGAATGTGCAAGAGATGTAAGAGAGAAGAAATAGATCAACAGGGGACAAAGGCAGAGGCAAAGAGGAAGGTCTTGAGATGCTTCCGGAACTGGAGATGTTTTTCCCCAAGTTTCAAGGGGGCCGAGAGGCTGTTCCAAAGTGAGGCACCAGCTGAAGACAGAGATCTACCCCCAGCTCGTTTCTTTGCAAAACGACTAACCCTGAGGGAGTTAGAACTAGAGGAGCGAAGGGCTCGAGAGGGGAGGTATTTACTGAGTGTCATGATCTCTGCTTCCAAAAGGTCAGGGTTTTCCCAACTCCCTTGGAAGCAGAACCATAACCCAGGTTCCGAGTGCCAACCAGTCCCAATTGGGACCTTTTGGACTCAGTCCTGGCGCCAGTGGCACCAGGCTCATAAATATGCCCAGTCCCAGCGCTGGAAGCGCCGGGCTCATAATGCTTGGGTGGACTTGCCTGCAGCAGACCATGCTGCTTACTTGCCTGCCAGTTGAGCCTCTGATCCTCTTCTGTTTGGAACTACTTTTCCTGTTGGGTGGGGCAGGAGCCACTCCCTAGATTCAGAACACTGGAACTCTTCTGGAAAGCAGGAACTCTTTTCTTACCTAGGCGTGGCTGTGGAAGGAGACACCTAAGTACTAGAGGAGGCTATTTAAACCACACCCGATGGATGAATCTTGCTTTGCGTTATTCTGCATCCTCTGCAGCAGAACACTCATCGTGTCTTCTGCATCTGATCCTGGGCCTAAGGAAAAAGGCTTACCATCCTGAATCCAGTCTTCAGCAACACCTATAAAGACAAGAAAGAACAGGTTTGCATTACGGTCTTCAGTGACAGCTCTTCACTTACCTGGTCCATCGGCTGTCACCAACGCCTCGCGCTGCATTCCGGCATCTGAAAGACAAAGGCTTACCTACTCCTCGTGCGCTCCGGAGGTCTTCACACTGCATTCCGAAATCTGAAAGACAAAAGCTTACCAACTCTTCGCACGCTCCGGAGGCCTTCGGCGCTGCATCCCGCATCTGAAAGACAAAACAAGGTGCGTTTAAAGACATTGGGGAACTTTAATACTCACGTGCCATTACTCCTTTCCACATCTAACCCAGTGGGTATTCCGGCACCCTGCAGCCGCTCCGAACTTGTACCTGCAAAATAAAAAGACAGTTAGAGCGCATCGTGAAGCAGGCAACAAGCGCTTACTTACGTGCTTCCAGGCGCTTCTATTCATCACACGGGCTCCATCTTCAACTCACTTCAGCCCGTCATCCGCCATCGCCGGAACCCTGCAAAACAAGAAACATCATTACTAAAGACTTTAAAGACATTAGAATTACTCGAAACTTACCGTTCGTGCAGTAAACGACGGACAGCAGTCCTCTGAAGTCAAGAGGCCTGCTCCCCTTATCCAGTGAAGAAACTGGTTACAGCACCCTGACCCGAGGCAGATGGAAAGCACGGCGTTGACTTACCTAAGGTGAGAGCGTTAACCTTTGGGGTTCTACAGGAGAAGAGAAAGGGAAGAAGAGAGACACATTCAATAACCCAGTTCCTTAATCCCATATTTTCTATCTGCAGACATCTTACCCTTCGAGTCAGACATACAGTGCACAGAGGTCCAGCCCAAAGAGCCAGCCGTGTGTTACACATCACCTTTGAAGATACGGTATACGCCCAGTCAAGACCGGCGCCTCTACGGGAATCAGGTGAGCGTTACACTGAGGGATAGTTGAAGATATTTTGGACCCAGGCCCCAGAAAGCCTTGTGGACGATGCAGAGGGTTTTACATTTAATTCTTGCATCCACTGGGAGCCAATGGACGGATTTCAAGGCTGGGGAGATACGATCCCAGGTCTTGAGGCCAAGGACAAATCTCACAGTCCTGTTCTGGATTAGTTTTAGAGGGCGGAGAGTGGAAGCAGGTAGGTTTAGAAAGAGGCTGTCATATTAATCCAGTCTGGAAAGAACCAGAGCTTGGGAGACGGTGCGCTTTTGAGGGAAGGAGAGGAAAGGCAGAGTTACCTCTACGGAGGTGAAGTAAAAAATGTGACTTTTTGGAAACATCAGAGATGTGTGCGGAGAAGGAAAATGTAGAGTTAAAGATAACCCTGAGGTTCTTAGCCGCGCAGGTGGGGGTAGGAGGAGGTCCAAGGGAGGCCGGCCAGAGAGTGAGAGGAAAGGATGCAGATGGTGTACCAATAAGGAGGATCTCAGTCTTGTTGGCATTTAGACATCGATCATTGGTAGCACACCAATTTTGAATGGCGATTAGACAATCAGAGAGGAGGGAAGGAGAGGAGGATGCTGAAGGAAGCCTGAAATTGAGTTGGGTGTCATCAGCATAGCACTGGAAAGTTGAGCAGAAAATTGAGATGCAGTAAGCGAGAGTTGCCAGGTATTGGTTGAAAAGCCTGGGTGAGAGGTTAGACCTCTGGGGGACACCACATGTGGAGGGGGAGATAGAAGATAGGAAGGACCTAAGTTGTAATTGGGAGGGTCGATGCGAGAGAAAATCGGTCAGCCAGGCCAGAGCCTGATCAGTGATATCCAGGTTGTCATGGAGACGACTGAGCAGGGTGGTATGGTTGACCGTGTCAAACGCAAAGAAGAGATCAAGTAGGATGAGGACAGAGGGAATGTTAGAATCGAGGTTGGAGAGCAGGTCTTCACAGATGTTCAGGAGAGCAGTTTCCGTGCTTCTGGCAGCTCTGAAGCCAGATTGGTGGTTATGGAGGGAGCCAACAGAGTCGGAATGGAGATTAAGCTGAGAAATGGCCAGCTTTTCCAGGAGCTTTCCCAAAAAAGGGAGCAATGGAAATTGGGCGATAGTTTGGTGGACATGATGGATCAGCAGTGGATTTCATAAGGAGAAGATGCACAAGGGAGTGTTTAAGAGAGGAGGGGAAAGAGCCAGAGGCAAAGGAGAGGTTGCAGAAATCGGCAAGGGCCGGCGCAAGGGGGTCAATGTGGTCCTTAATGGTTTTAGAGGAACAGGGATGGACCTGTTTTGATGAGGTTTTCATACATCGGATTTGTCTAGCTACCTCAATAGGGGAGAAAAGAAGAAAGGAGGAGAAATGGGGAGGGGGGTAGCTGAGGGAGGGTCAGCAAGCCGGGGGAGCGGAGGAGAGGGTGGACAGGATGTCCTGGGTTTTAGAGATAAAGTGAGAGGCAAGGGCATTGCAAAGAGCCTGGGAGGTGAGAGGAGGGGTGGAGACTGCAGCAGGGTTGGCCAGCTCCTTGCAGATTTTGAAGAGTTCGGCCGAATTATTCGATGCCGCAGAGATGCGGGCTTGTATGTGGACTCCCTTCTTAGTGCGGACAGCGAGTCAATATTGCCTTTGGAGCAGGCGGCAGGCCAGTTTGACAGAGGATGAGCAAGAAGCCCTCCATTTCCTCTACGCCACTCTACACTTCCGTTTAAGTGTAGCTAGGTCAGAGTCATACCAAGAATTGCACTTGGCTTTGGACTTCAAACGGATCCTCATGACGGTGGCAGGAGTATCAAGAGTAGCAGAAATAGAGGAGTAGAGAAGAGAGAGGGCTGTGTCAGGGTGTGAGTCAGCCTTGGGTGGAGGAAGGGGGGGGAGAAGGTTGCAGCAAAGACCTCGACTGACACATGCTTCATGGGCCGGATAACTGAGAAGGTGGGTGGCAATCTAGGAGTGGACTTGGCTTAGGGGGAGGAGATGGAGAGATGAGAGGAGAGGAGACAGTGATCACTCCAGGCGAGATGAGTGGTAAGGGGTTAGAGGGGGGAGGCCGGATGAGATCAAGACATCAAGTGTGTGGCCAGCCGAGTGAGTTAGGCCGGAGGGAAGGATAGAGAGGGAGAGTGAATCACAGAGGTCGTGAAGGAGTGCAGATGAGGGACAGGTAGAATCAAGATGGATGTTAAGGTCACCAAGGACGAGAAGTTGAGTGGTTGAGGCTAAGAGGGAGGAGGAGAGGTCAGCCCCCTCAGATAGAAGAGGTGATTTGAGCAGGGGGCCGGTAGAGAGTATCAACAGTAAGAGAGTGGCTAGGAGAGAGAGAGCCTGCAGACTAGGCATTCAAAAGAGGAGTAAGCTTGAGTGGGAATGAGAGAGGCAGGAATCAACTCGGGGAAGATTGCTTGGGTGGGATATATTGCTGCAGCACGTTTCGTTGGAAAAGTTTTCTAGGCATTCCGTGTTGTTTTTTTTACTGCGTCATCTCTGTGACGAGACTCTACGCGAGATTTGGCATCCATTTTGTGTCTTTTTTCTGATAGTCATAAACGAGTCTCGGGGTATTTGAGAGAATTAATTTTCCCTCACTTCCAATGGCTTGGTCAATTTGGTAGTACTGTGTTGCAGTGGCAAGTTTTGTTGAAATAGATCACTTGACATTCCGTAGTTATTTATCTCCTCGTCTCTTTGGCAAGACTCTTCACAAGATTTGGCAGCTATTTTACGTCTTTTTTTCTGATAAGGTCATGAACAAGTCCCCGGACAACAGAGTATTTGGTTTCTATCATGACCCTTTGAGACAACAATTCTGAGTCACAATGTCTCTCAGAATCGATTGGCAACTTCGAAATTGCCACTTGTCGGTGACTGCGGTCTTCATACTCTTCTTCCGGATCTTCATTGTGTGTTGTCATATTCATCATGTTTATCATTTCCAATTCAGAAGTATTTAGATGGAAAGGGGTTTGTCTTACTTCAGTTGATGTAGTAGGGTCTTGATCATTCTCTTTATGTTGTGCTACTATGACCTTTTTCTCAACATGTTTCCCTGCAGGTGCTGTTGAGTAGGATTTTAAATTGCGCAGAAATGTTTGCGATGCATTAGATTTTAGTTGCTTGCCTTGTGTCACATTTTCTGTGACATTTACCTGAGCATTTTTATTTTCTTGAGATATATTTTTATTTTTGGCCCTGGTGGAAGATCGAAACATTATTTTCGACTGTCTTTGCCACAATTTTAGCCAGAGATCTCAGATCAATGGGGTTTCCTACCTGGGCTTCTGCATCTGATGATGTTGAGGGGAGGCTGGTTGTTTGACTTTCTCCAAAAACGGGCAGGTTAACGTGGACTCCAAGCACTTTACTTGATTGATCCTGCGTTTGTTGCGCTAGATCATCACTTTGCTGATTAAGTGCTGGAGATTTTGAAGAATTTTTCTTGTGCGATTCAGTCGCAGGAATTTTAAATTCTGAACCTTCAGTCTGGCTGCTTGTGTTCTTCCTTGACTTGGGTTGTCGATGTTCTGAATTATTTTCGCACTTGAGGAGAGTGTTTCACATGGTTCTCTTACAATCAACCTGTTCATTTTTAGAAGTATTAAAGCCTCTCTCACCAGCTCAGCTAGACGTTTCTTTTCTTCTCCATTTGTTTTTAGTTGTTCAAATAAAGCCCTTTGCGCCAAATTTGATCTCTCTGAATCCTGATTTTTTTCCCCTGTACCATAGATATAAATGATTCTATGTGTAAAGGTTTCGAGTGCATCATGGCCGTTGGGGTGGTTTGATCTTTGTTGTTGTCATTAATATGTTTGTACCTCTTCAAAAACGGAGCCAAGGATATGGTTAAGGCTGACATTAGGCTCAAATGTAGTTCTTGGGCGGTCGCTTTGGATGTATTGGATTTTGTGGCTTTGCCGCCTTGCCTCCAGTTTGGGGCCATTCTTCTCACCTTGGGGAAATCCATTTGTTCAAAGGATGAGTCAGTTGCAGACCCATCTGAGTCCGTCGATATGTGGGAGCTGGTTTTATGTCTCAAGCAGTTGTTGGGGATGGCCGCTGATTTAATGGAGGTGTTCACTCGTTTTGCTCCTTGGATGATTTGCGAGCAAGTGGTTGCTGGAGGAGTATAGGAGTCCAGTCTCCTACGTTTGTTTGAGGGAATGGTTTGTTATTTGAGTTCAGGTTGGGAAGCATGCCTCATTATGTTTGCTCTTCTGTTCTCTAACTGTAGAGAGATCTCTGCAATATCACGTGACAGTTTCTCTGCCACAGCTAAGGATCCGGGTAAGAACAATACATCCCTACTGGGCTGGTTCGACTGATCCAATTGGTTTGTTTTAACAGGGCTGTTATGATCTGATTTCTGGAGCCGAAGCCGCACTTGATGCCTCGTTTGCAGTGGAACTCTCTTCTTTAATTCCGTATCTGTATCCGTGTTAGGTGCAGTCAAGGTAGATCTTTTTGCTTTATGTTCTGGCCCCATGACCCCCGGTCCTCAAGAGAGCACAGGAAACACTCCTGACACTCTGTCGTGGAGCGAGTATTTGTAGGAAGCCCCTCCCCAGCAAGGCAACAGGCAAGGAAAACAGACTGTTCTCGAAAACGAAAGTTGCTCAGTAGCTCAGCCGCTCCACACAGGAAACACTCCTGACACTCTGCAGTTGTTTTAATCACTTTAAAGATGCTTATTATAGGGCTAATTCAAAGAAGGGCACATTCGTCTTGACGCACATACTACCAAGCCAAAATACAGATTTACATCCAACCGTTTTTACAGAAGGGAGGACAAAAAAGCACTACTTGGTCAGAAAAACGGTAAAGTACAAGGGCCGGATGGCCTGCTTATTGAATTTTTTAAGAATGTAATGACAATCTTGGCTCCTTTATTAACAACATTTTTTATTTGTATTAACAGGGAATGAGCCTCCACCTTCATGGAGGGAAGCAATGATTATACTGATTTTCAAAAAAGGCGATCGCAGCGACCCAGCAAACTATAGGCCAAACTCCCTCATTGATAACTTATGTAAAGTATACAGTAAACTCCTGCACGATCGATTGAACACTGTGGGTAATGACTTCTTAAATCATGCACAAGCAGGCTTTAGAAAAGGAATAGAGACCTCTGACCAGGGGCTCAGATTAGCGCTGTTACTGGAAAAATATGTCACACTTAATGGTGAATCCCTTTTATATCCTTTTTGTCGACCTCAGGTGAGAATTATTAAAGTACAAGATCAATTTCATTATCTGTCTCCAAGTATGTCGATGTTACTACTGATCATGGCAATATAGTCCATTATTCTACTATGCATTTTCATAAACGTATCTTTTTGAAAATGTAGAGAACAATGTGTCCTTAATTGTATAGTCGACAATTCCAGACACGAGAAAATCTGCATTTACAGTCATTGCAAATTATATAAATGACAACAGCAAGAAGCACCATGACACCCATAAAAGGAAGGCCCTTAAAACCGGACCTTAAGAATCTCTCCTGCAAGGTAAGGTGTTGTTAATGGAAGGTCACATCTTTGGTTGGGCTCTTCCCCCATCCAGTCAGCTTACCTGCCTCCAAACACAACCGGAGTGTGCAATGGATTGGAAAAGGCGTAGTGTTCACTGACCGGGCCGGATTCATAGTATAAAGAAAGACTTACCAAAGGTCCATGCCAATTCAACACCCTTCCCCTGGAACCGCCCAAGGAAGAACAGCTCTTAAATCTACAGGACATGCCGAAAGAAATAATATTCTTCATTAAAGCCTTTTGGTAGCTTTACATTGGTTGCTTCAATAGTCAAGAGGATAAAAACTGTTTAAGCTGTGTTTATATATCCTAGAGTGAGTTTGTAGTTCACACACACACTAAGAAGCTCTGTAACCCCTTTCATATGATGCAAAATAGGTTTACCCTCTTTCCTCCATACGTTGGGCACACCTACCCCACGGGCACCTACGCATTCTACAGAGAAAAAAGTAAAATTTGGAAATCCTGAGTCCATCCATGGCCTTGGACTACCGGAACTGGTGATCAATCTCAGTCCACCACAACAGTTGATAACTTACTTCATTAGCTTAATAAGCTCTATGATTACAATGGAATCTTTTTGAGATCTTTTTTATGGTGACAGAACAAGTGCTTCTTGGACTGTAATTCAGCCTTCATTGTTCCATATGTTAATAACAACAACATAAATAACGGCATACATTTTTAGTGACACCTAAGAACAAAAACATTTTGTTTTGTTTTTTTAATTTGGGGGCGGGGGGTTTCGCCGCCAAGTCCCCCGTTTCCCCTGCTGTACTATCCCTCCCAGAGTCCCCAGCCCTTTTTATCCCTTACCCCACACCCCACATATACTTTTATTAAAAATGCCAACATTGTTTTTGTTATTCAGGTGTCACTGAAAATGTTTGTCGTTATTTATTTTTTGTTAACACTGTATACCAGCCTACATTTGTAAGACAGGCTATGGATTCTGTCTTAATGTCTCATTCCTCTGGCACAGTGAATAATTGTAATGTTGTGCTCTGCTGAGTCTTGTTGTTCTTGTCTTCATCTATTGTGGTGAGTTGTCGGGACTCCCCATCCTTTTTAAGTGGGGAAAGCACACCACCAGGACATGGGCCTCTCCAGCCACTGCCCAATGTTCCTCCCATGTGGGGGATGGGATGGGATACTGCTGACTCGCTGGCTCTCCCTCACTCCCCCTGAGACATAGTAATAGCATACTGGTTGTTAAGATGGATTTCTGAACTCTAGATTGGCCTTCTGAACCTCTGCCCACCAGGTCAGTTTCTTGGAACAGGGTAACCTTCTGGACAAGCCAGACCAATCAAGGTAGCATTGGCGGCAGTCAAGACTAGGTCTCTGGAGGGGCGAGGGTGACTGAAAGACCTCAATGAGCACACAGAGTAAAGGACAGTACAAATCACCCCCAGACAGGTGTATCTATATTAAAAGGCCTTTGAGTTTCAACACACAGTATTATCAACGGTAATTCCTTTAAACCAATACAATCTGACTACAATACACATATACAATACCAAATAGCCTAAAGGATTAAAACGCACAGAATGGGTCCACAACCTAAAAGGGAAGGAAGCAAGTAGTGCAAATAGTCTTTAGGCAGTTCTTCATAAAATAAACCCTAACTGAGAGGCAGTCCAGTCCCTACGAAGAGAGGAGCCTAGCGCTCCATGTACTTTCAAATGCTGGTGCAGGCAATGGTGCAGAAGGGCGAAAACAGGGTATCTTGCAGGAGCTGTAGCAGCTCAGGAAGGTGGGTAGGGCAATGAATAACAAGTTCCCACTATTCACAGAGGGTCTCCCCCAGAGGGCAGCACAGGTTCTAGGAGTTGGGAATGGTTTGATAGCACAGACTATCAGTGGAAAGCAGAGTGGCCCTCAGGGGACACTCCTGCATAAAAATGGGTGGATGCACTAGGGGCCACTGGTAAGGGGGTTGCAGGTACTCGCACACCCTCGGCGTGCTCCAGACCAAACTTCGGCCGTCGAGTCCATTTCGGTTGCAGGTTCAAATGCGGCTCTGCAGCGAAGTTACAGCGTTGATTCCCAAATGGGACAGTGGCGATTTCTCTGCTCCTAGTGGATGGATGAGGCCAGTTTCACTGTAACAGGTGTCAGGGCTCAGAGGGGCACAGCAGCAATGCACCTGCAAACTTCGTCACCATAGCTGGGCGACACGGTCACTGTGTGTACTCCGGTTCGGGCGCTCTCTCTTTATTCCAGACCTGGGAATGCCAAGTGTACGAAATTCGGCGTGAGAGTGCCGTGAACACAGAGCTTGCAATGTACCAAGTTTCAAGGGTCTCCTTAAAATGGCAGCGGTGTCAGAGCAAAGGTCCTGCACAAGCTGGTCCGCCCACTGGTTGGCCCAGGGACACTTCCGAGAAGGCTTACTTGCAGGGTTTGATGAAGGTGCCGAGAAAAGTTGGTCCCACTATTCTAATGGGTCGAAGTATCTTCGCAGACCTTCTAGTTCGATCAGATGCAGAGGGGTCCAGCGGGACGACCGCGGGCTCAGGTTGCCAAGCCTTCCAGCGGGTCACCAGTGGTTCCTCGACTTGGCTTTTTAGTTTCCGGATACTTGTATCCTATCCTAGGTTTAGTGAGAACTCAAGAGATCGACCTGGTGTGGGTGTTTGGGGCCTTCTCTTATCCAGAATCTCCTTTGCGCCAAAATGAAGAGGACCGAATGCGAGATCTGCTCAGATATGGGCACACCAGACGTTAACCAATCACGGACCACGGTGGTCCCAGTCATTCACAGCACACCAGACTCTTTGGCACCTGGGATGTGTATTGGAACTAGACAGTCCAGCCCAGCAAACACACAAGGCATGCAGAAGCCTGAGAAAGCTTGGCGTTTCGCAGGAGAATGCATGCCCAAATAAGGACTGACCTGGGTCGGCTCGACCTAGGGACGGCAAAGGGACAAGATGGCCAAAGGACAGGACAAAGAACCTTGTGGCATGGCCATTTTGGAGCCCGGCCAGCTTCCTGTGCCAAACATGGTAAACGCGGTTTGCATGGCAAGAAATTGTTAAAATAAAGCGAAAAGATAAGCTGCCACCAGCCCTGTCCAAGGCACATCTGCACTTCTCCCAAAAAATCCTTTGAGGGAGTCTAGGGCCTTTGGAAACGAAATCGCACTGTACTGTAAGGTACATTGTGCACTTGTAAAATGTTGCTAAAAAGTTGCATCATGGGAAAGGACTAAGGGAAACAAATTCTCCCAGTACTGACTATCTTTAAGAGCATGTCAGTTTCCCCATAATAAAGTGAGCGCAGGCTGTGCTCCACTGGCAAAGTCAGACTATGGTGTTTAAACGGAAGCAAAAAGTTGGGGGGGTACACAACTGGAGGGAAAACTTAACATACATTGGAATCTTTCCTAACACTGGTGTCCCTCTCTAGAGTAAAAGTCTGCAGAACTCCATCTTCCAGCTTACTTTGCAGAAACATATGAAAACCTAAGACATGGGGAAGTGTACATGAGCGGACCAAGGATCATGGTGTTGCAAACCCAGCAATTTTGCAAGCTCTGAAAGAAACAAGAAGAAAGCTTACCATTGGCCTATTGCGAGAATGCCGCCTCACAGACTCAGACCACTGAAGCGCCTAACGCAGGCAAAATGGCAACAGAGCAAAGAGGGTGCAGAGGGACACAAAGCAGCTTCCTTTGTTGGAGAGAAATCAAAGATGGTGCTGCCTGCTGCATGTACCTTTAAAGCTTTGGAGCCATACACTAATGACCCTTAGAAGTTTGAAATTTTAAAACATGGTTGCCCCAATTATAATCTGATAAGAAGGGGTAATAGAGCTGGTTCTGCAATTATCCTATCAGCTCTCAGAATTAAAACTTCAGGTGGTGTGAGACTACATGCCAGACAAGGAGTATAAAAGAGCAGGAGAAATCGCAGTGCAAGGTACTCCTGTAAGAGGCAGGCTTTCCTAACTGCGCTCCCTTGATACAAGGGAAGGTTCTCGACAAACAGATTGAGTAAAACAAGATAATGTGCTGGAAGGTAAACAAATCCTTGTGCAAATTGGAAGAGGCACCGGTTAAAGTGCTCCACACTTTACGCCCCCGGAAAAGGAAGGTATCCAGTGTGGGTTTAATCCTGTTCCCTTACCTACAGGGAATCGGAAGGATGACGCTTAAGGCCATCCACCAGCAACCCTAGGCTTAAAGGAAGGACCTGTGGCAGGAGGGGTGAAGAATTTTGGCTGTTTCAAAAAGACCCTTCTCAGCAGACAGAGAGGAGACCCACTACCAAGACTTGTGGAGCAGAGGTCCTTGAGGCATCAATTGTAGAGCCAAGGTCCAGGTGGGCTCTGAAGCCAATGTCTTTGAGGGGAACAGTCCTGAAGATGAAGGCCAAGAGGGCCCTGCTGTGAAAGCACTGTGAAACCAAGGTCCAGGAGGAACCGACCTGTCATTAATTTAAGGACCATGGCAGGCCTGCTGTGAAACCCAGGTCCAGGGGGTACCAAACCAGAATCCACAGGGCTAGTGGACGCCAAGCAGAAGAAACAATAACAAGGCTGAGGAAGCCACAAGAGGCTTGGGAAGGACAGAACTCTTGGGGGGGGGGGGGGTCGGGGGAAGCATGCATAAACCTGTAAAAACAGAAAGACTGCTGTGACGAGTGGTTGGACTGCGAGTAATGGCTGAAGGCCTTTCCCAGAATACGTCTGGCTTTTATTTGAGTTGGGATGGACTTGTGAAGAATAGTTTGGCTGTTGCTTTGAGCAGGCCTTAGGAGAGTTAAGCTATTAGTACAGGAGTAGGCTGTGGGCTACAGAACTTAAAGTAGAGTTTTGACTTTCTCTTGGCCAAGTCTTTGAATCCTTTGTTGTAGATTAAGGCTTTTCAGGAGATACAAAGACACAAATAGATTAGGGTTTACATGCTCGACACCTGTAGAATATACAACACATGTGTGATTATAATCCTCTTGCACATTTTGTTTGAGACTACCTCCTATTTAGTTGTAATCCCTTTTATGCATTTATCCAATCCAGGCGACCACAGAAGGCAAGAATAGGAGTTTGATTAACCCTAAACAAGTGTGTGCTGTTTCATTCACTCTCCCTCAACACACTGTCACAATGATCTTCTTTTATGCACCTGCCAATACGATTATATGTGATAATCCCAATTACTGAAGGGGGCATGACCTGGTTTAATTATGACCACTGCAAGGCCATATCAGACTGCTGGGACCACCAGACCATGACACAGGACTACTGTTTCCCAGTCCTTCACAACTCACTGTCCTTCCTAGGCCTCCTCTGGAACATCACCTTTTGGCAGAGATCTCTCAAATGCTGCTGAAGGTAGTGGAGGAGCTTCGACCACTAGAGGGAAGCTTGGAGAGGCGGATTCATGCTGCTCCCATGTCCCCAAAAAGGATGGGGTCCTTAGACCCATCTTAGCCTTGAAGGAGCCTAGCAAACTTCAGCTGTAGGGCAAGGGCAAGTACAAGATGGTAACTTTTGGCCGGTTCATACAAGCTTTGAATTGTCTCTTTAGATTTACAGAACACGTACCTTCATCTCCTTTTTCACCCAAACATTAAAAATTCTTTTGTTTTGTGGTGGGATCATGCCATTACCAGTTTTGCTCTCCTTTCATTCAGCCTTTTCACTGTTCAAAAAGGTCATAGCAGTGCTGGCAGCCTATCTTTGCAGAGGGAAGGTGAACGTCTTTTTTTTCTTACCCCAGATATTAGCTTTTGAGGGTCACTTGTGAGGTAGTCGAGGACATCAAGGCGATGAGTAACCTTCATTGTCAGGTTTTTCTATCAACCTGAAAAAGTCCTTCCTTACTTTCTCCACGAGGCTGCAGTTCACCTGGGCAGTCCTTAACAAAGAAGGGCATAGCATTCTTCCCCTCAGTGATGCTTATTGAAACGCAGCATATTTTTCTAATCAAACATGGAATGCAGAGCTGGCATTTTCTTCAGAATGCTAGGGCATCTTGCAGCTTTATAATTCAAATAGCCAGATTGTGTATGCGGAATCCGTCACTGCAGTGGGCCTTGATGAATATGTGGTCCCACTTCACAGGACACATGAGGGATATTATAGGATAAAAAAAGGAGGGCTGACGCAAGAGGAGGAAAATGGATAGAGGTTATGAACTCTTGGGGGTAATGATAATGTTGAACAGTGATATGACGGAAGACAGTAAGTCAACTTGGGGATCACAAACATCTACAAAAGACCAAATTGTTTCCTCCACTGCTCTCTGTGATTGCTGTTGCAGCACACTCTTAATGTTGATACCAACCAATCAGAGAGAATATGTTGGGTTTATTGTAGAAATTAAGTAAACCTTGAAACGAGGCAGGAGTTTGTGTCATGATCTCTGCTTCCAAAAGATCAGGACTTGCCCGACTCCCTTGGAAGAAGACCCATAACCCCGGTTCCGAGTGCCAGCCAGTCCCAATTGGGACCTTTTGGACCCTGTCCTGGCGCCAGTGGCACCAGGCTCATAAAGATGCCCAGTCCCAGCGCTGGAAGCGCCGGGCTCATAATGCTTGGGTGGACTTACCTGCAGCAGACCATGCTGCTTACTTACCTGCCAGTTGAACCCCTGATCCTCTTCTGTTTGGGACTACTTTTCCTGTTGGGTGGGGCAGGAGCCACTCCCTAGGTTCAGAACACTGGAACTCTTCTGGAAAGCAGGAACTCTTTTCTTACCTAGGCGTGGCTGTGGAAGGAGACACCTAAGCACTACAGGAGGCTATTTAAACCACACCCGATGGATGAATCTTGCTTTGTGTTATTCTGCATTCTCTGCAGCAGAATGCTCATCGCGTCTTCTGCTTCTGATCCTGGGCCTAAGGGAACAAAGGCTTACCATCCTGGAATCCAGTCTTCAGCAGCACCTGTAAAGACAAAGAAAGAACAGGTTAGCACTACGGTCTTCAATGGCAGCGCATCTCTTACCTGGTCCATCGGCTGTCACCAACGCCTCGTGCTGCATTCCGGCATCTGAAAGACAAAGGCTTACCTACTCTTCGCATGCTCCGGAGGTCTTCGCACTGCATTCCGGCATCTGAAAGACAAAAGCTTACCAGCTCTTCGCACGCTCCGGAGGCCTTCGGCGCTGCATCCCGCATCTGAAAGACAAAAGAAGGTGCGTTTAAAGACATTGGGCAACTTTATTACTCACGTGCCATTACTCCTTCCCACGCCAAATCCAGTGGGTATTCCAGCACCCTTCAGCTTCTCTAAAGCTCCGAACTTGTACCTGCAAGATAAAAGGGACAGTTAGTGTGCATCGTGAAGCAGGCTACAAGCGCTTACTTACGTGCTTCCAGGCGCTTCTATTCCTCACGCGGGTTCGATCCTCAACTCTCATCAGCCCGCCATCCGCCATCGCCGGAACCCTGCAAAACAAGAGATATCATTACAAAAGACTTTTAAGACATTTGAAGTGCCCAGAACTTACCGTTCGTGCAGTTAACGACGGACAGCAGTCCTCTGAGGTCAAGAGGCCTGCACCCTTATCCAGTGAAGAAACTGGTTACGGCACCCTGCCCAGAGGCAGATGGAGAGCTCGGCGTTCACTTACCTAAGGTGAGGGCGTTAACCTTTGGGGTTCTACAGGAGAAGAGAAAGGGAAGAGGAGAGAGGCACCCAATAACCCCAGTTCATTAATCCCATATTTTCTATCTGCAGACATTTTACTCTTCGAGTCAGACATACAGTGCACAGAGGTCCAGCCCAAAGAGCCAACCGTGTGTTACACATCCCCTTTGAAGATACGGCATTCACCCAGTCAAGACCGGCGCCTCTGCTGGAATCAGGTGAGCGTTACAGAATGCAAAGCCTATCGCAAAACTCCCACCCAGGCGCTATGGAAACCTCGGATACCGACCAGCTAGCCCAGTTACTTGGGGAACTAAGAGCAGAAGTGCATGCAGCCCGTCAGGAAACGAATGCTCTAAGAAGGGAACTGATTATTTCCAAGGAGCGAACAGACAATCTCGCTAGACAATTGCTACAGTCACAAGCCGGACAAACTCTGTTACCCGCATCAGGGGCAAATCTTCCTTCAACATCCTCTACGAACCCAGTGCAGTTCAACCTACCTGGGAATGTACCTCTGGCTCCGCCCGAACAATTTTCTGGTGACCCAAAGAGGTTTGCAGTATTTATTAATCAGTGCCGGTTGCACTTCTTATGCCGGCCAGCAGCCTTTCCAACTGATCAAGCTAAGGTAGCTTTCGTACCTTAGTGGCAATCCGGCAGACTGGTCGATCCCTCTAGTTAATCAAGATGATCCGGTTCTCCATGATTTTCAAGCTTTTCAGCTCAGTATGGAAAAACTGTTTGCAAGACATTCACAGGGGCAGGCCTTGGACAATGAGCTCCTTTCATTGCGACAGGGTAATCAAGACCTTTTGGCTTATATTGCGTCTTTCAACAGACTGATAGTGGAAACTCGATGGCCTGAGGACAAAAGGATTACGCTGTTTTATAGAGGTCTACGTGGAGAGCTCAAAGATGTGTTAGCCCAAGTAGTGAATCCCCCGCAAGACTGTTCGGACTATATTGACTTAGTCGTTCAAATTGACCACAGACTGCAGAACAGGAAGGCCGATCGTTCCAAGTTTGATGCTCGAGTATTTTCCAAACCACCAACTCCTACCAAAGGAGTAGACTCCGGGGAACCCATGCAAATAGGGGGCCTGAAAGGACCACTAACACAAAAGGAGCGGGAAAGGAGAAAACAGCTGCAATTATGCCTCTATTGCGGAAACTCGGGGCACTTCAAGACTGTCCGGTGAAACCAGCCAAGAAGGCAGTAGGAGCTGCAGTTACCAGGGTCACAAACTCTGAGCAGGGAAACGACCTCGCCCGACAAGAATAGAGGTCCTCTTGCCGAGCGTTAAAACCAGTTCCGTGACCTCTCATTTCGTGATACCTATGGTCCTGATTAGCCCTGAACATCCGGATCGATTACATGCGATTGAAGCTTACGTCGACAGCGATGCCATCGGCAATTATGTGGATCATGAAATGGTTTTGAGGATGAATCTGACTCTTTGTCCAAAGGCTGTAAAGGACGTCATTACTACGGTGGATGGTACGGAGATAGCCTCCGGACCAGTAACGCATACCACCCAAGAAGTGACGCTAGTAAGTCAAGATGGACACCATGAGAAGATCGTGTTCGATGTGATCAAGGCCCCTCAGTTCCAGATTATTCTAGGAATTCCTTGGTTAGAGAAGCACAATCCTCAGATCGATTGGCGAGCAAGAACGGTTCAGTTTCCAGAATGTGTCTCTACTTGTCACCCTCGACCTGGTGTTGCACTGGCAGTAATTTCCTCGGAGGCTCCCCAGTTACCTTCTGAATACCTAGAATTCCAAGATGTTTTCCGGAAGGATCAGGCTAACTCTCTACCTCCTCATAGGTCTTATGACTGCCAGATAGACCTGATACCTGGATCTACTCCTCCTTGTAGTAGAATGTATGCCCTCACCGAGCCTGAGAATCTTCACCTCCGACAATACCTGGATCAATACCTAGCGAATGGGTTTATTTGTCCTTCCAAGTCCCCTGCTTCCTCAGCTTTGTTCTTCGTTCCAAAAAAA
This sequence comes from Ambystoma mexicanum, assembly GCF_040938575.1. NCBI lineage: Eukaryota > Metazoa > Chordata > Amphibia > Caudata > Ambystomatidae > Ambystoma > Ambystoma mexicanum. The sequence goes on along the minus strand of NC_090931.1, from coordinate 898,982,600 downwards.
GAAGGGGACCTTAGAACTTGTATAGATTATCGCGCCCTGAACCAGATCACCGTTAAGAATAGATATCCGTTACCTTTGATCCCTGAACTCCTGGACCAAGTCAGAAAAGCATGCATATTTACAAAGCTGGATTTTAGAGGAGCCTACCACTTGGTACGAGTAAAAGAGGGCGATGAATGGAAGACGGCCTTCCGCACCAAGTATGGGCTATTTGAATATCAGGTCATGCCCTTCGGACTTTGCAATGCCCCGGCCGCCTTTCAATATTTTATGAACGATGTCCTCAGAGAGCTCATAGATGTGTGTGTTGTTGTTTACATTGACAACATCCTCGTTTATTCTTCATCGGAAACTGAACATCGGAAACACGTGAAAATGGTCCTCGAAAGATTGCGTCAACACAAACTTTTCGCTAAGTTGGAAAAATGTGTTTTCAACGTGACTGAAGTTGAATTCTTGGGATCATATTATCACCTAGCGGAGTGTGTATGGATTCAAAGAAGGTCGATGCAATTCTCAAATGGCCATCGCCATCCTCCGTAAAAGGTGTTCAAAGCATGTTAAGCTTCGCTAACTTTTACCGCAGGTTTATCCCCGAATTCTCTCGAATAGTCCAGCCCATCACCGCCTTGTTAAAGAAAAACAAACGTTTTGAATGGTCTATCGAGGCGGAACAAGCTTTCCAGAATTTGAAGACTAGATTTATCTCTGCACCGATCTTAAAACATCCTCGCCCAGAACTCCCCTACATCGTTGAAACTGATGCTTCGAGCCTTGCCATGGGGGCAGTTCTATCACAAAAGGACCCTTAACCAATCAGTTGCATCCCGTGGCATTTTGGTCCCGCAAATTCTCGCCTCCTGAAATCAATTACACTATTACTAATAAGGAACTTCTAGCTATCAAGTCCGCCTTTAAGGCTTGGCGGCATTATCTTCTGGGGGCCCGACACACCGTTACTGTGATTACAGATCACCGAAACCTGCAATATTTGAAAACCGCAAAAGCTCAATCCTCTAGGCAACTCCGTTGGGCACTATTCTTTGCCGAGTTTGACTTCATAATTACCTATCGACCTGGTACAAAAAACGGTAAAGCTGATGCCCTTTCTCGGATGGGAGTGGAAGAACATTTGATCAATCCTAAACCTGCACCTATCATTCCCGAACAAAGAATTCTAGGTGTAATCGCCACACAATCCATAGAGGAAGTTAAGGATAAAGCCAGGCTACTGGTAACTCCAGCAGACATACAGAATTGGCATCTGCAGGGAAAGGACTTTACGGTGAAGGACAACCTATTATATTTCCAAGAACGGTTATACCTGCCCAGCACAGATTTACAGAAAAAGGTAATCTCTTGTTATCACGATTCTTTAATGGAAGGACATCCCGGTATGACCAAGACCTCGGAAAAGATCAAGCGCTACTTCTGGTGGCCGTCTTGGAAAAAAGGTATCAGAGACTTTATAATGTCCTGTGGAGTATGCGCCCAAAACAAGAGTCAAAAGGAAAAACCAGCCGGCCTCTTACGCCCTATTGACATCCCGCCTTGCCCTTGGCATACGCTTTCTATGGACTTCATCACCGATCTACCTCCATGCTCCGGATACAATACGATCCTAGTAATCATGGACCTATTCTCCAAGATGGCGCATTTCATTCCACTCAAAGGCTTACCAACAGCAGCAACTCTGGCCCGAGAATTTCTCGAAAACATCGTCCGACTGCACGGTTTTCCTTCAGTTCTAATTTCGGATCGAGGTAGTCAATTTATTTCTCATTTTTGGCGAAGTTGCTGTCGGTCGGCTCAAATTGATGTGAGACTTTCGACCAGCCACCACCCTCAAACCGACGGACAAACCGAGAGGACCAATCAAACTCTGGAACAGTATTTGCGCTGCATGCTACAACAAACTGAAAAAACTTGGAAAGATATCCTTTGGATAGCCGAATATGCCTACAATAACTCTGTCCACTCGGGAACTGGGAAGACCCCGTTTTTTCTTTTATACGGTAGTCACCCTCGAACCTCAGAGTTGGATCCACTCCAAGATCTTGGAACACCAGCAGTAGACCACCTGCATTCTACAATCACCAAGCCTTTAAGGAAGCCGTTTCTCACCTTCAAAGGGGTAAAGAACAATACAAGAAAGGAGCAGACCAATATCGGAAGGAAGCCCCCCAATATCAAGTAGGAGATCAAGTCTGGTTATCCACCAAATATCTACCTCTAAAAGGACCACGCACATTCAACCCAAGATACCTTGGTCCCTATTCCATCACTACCATAGTAAATCCAGTAGCGGTCAAGTTGGACTTGCCCCCTCACATGAAGATACATCTGGTCTTCCACGTCTCTCTATTAAAACCCGTGCAACCTCAAACCCGACTAACTACATCTCCAAAACCTATTCTAGTTGATGGAGAACTCGAGTTTGAAGTCAAAAGCATCCTGGATTCCAAGATCTCCAAATCTAAACTATTTTACCTGATTGACTGGAAAGGCTACGGTCCCCAAGAAAGATCCTGGGAACCTGCAGAATATGTCCACGCGCCTCGTCTAATCAAAAGATTTCATCGAACATTTCCTAACGAGCCCAAACCCCCAGAGAAGCCCGGTTTGGGAGGGGCCTTGAGGGGGGGTGCTGTCATGATCTCTGCTTCCAAAAGATCAGGACTTGCCCGACTCCCTTGGAAGCAGACCCATAACCCCGGTTCCGAGTGCCAGCCAGTCCCAATTGGGACCTTTTGGACCCTGTCCTGGCGCCAGTGGCACCAGGCTCGTAAAGATGCCCAGTCCCAGCGCTGGAAGCGCCGGGCTCATAATGCTTGGGTGGACTTACCTGCAGCAGACCATGCTGCTTACTTACCTGCCAGTTGAACCCCTGATCCTCTTCTGTTTGGGACTACTTTTACTGTTGGGTGGGGGAGGAGCGACTCCCTAGGTTCAGAACACTGGAACTCTTCTGGAAAGCAGGAACTCTTTTCTTACCTAGGCGTGGCTGTGGAAGGAGACACCTAAGCACTACAGGAGGCTATTTAAACCACACCCGATGGATGAATCTTGCTTTGCGTTATTCTGCATTCTCTGCAGCAGAACGCTCATTGTGTCTTCTGCTTCTGATCCTGGGCCTAAGGGAACAAAGGCTTACCATCCTGGAATCCAGTCTTCAGCAGCACCTGTAAAGACAAAGAAAGAACAGGTTAGCACTACGGTCTTCAGTGGCAGCGCATCTCTTACCTGGTCCATCGGCTGTCACCAACGCCTCGCGCTGCATTCCGGCATCTGAAAGACAAAGGCTTACCTACTCTTCGCATGCTCCGGAGGTCTTCGCACTGCATTCCGGCATCTGAAAGACAAAAGCTTACCAGCTCTTTGCACGCTCCGGAGGCCTTCGGCGCTGCATCCCGCATCTGAAAGACAAAAGAAGGTGCGTTTAAAGACATTGGGCAACTTTATTACACATGTGTTACACATCACCTTTGAAGATACGGCATTCACCCAGTCAAGACCGGCGCCTCTGCGGGAATCAGGTGAGCGTTACAATAGGGGTCTCTAATATAAAGGAGTACGTCATCTGCATATAGCGATATTATTTCCAGTGTGTCGCGCAATCTAATACCCTTGTGGGTGTGTTTATCGCGGACGCTACTGGCCATGGGCTCAATAGCTAACGCAAACCGAATCGGAGAAAACGGGCATCCTTGGCATGTGCCCCATGGAGCGAGAAGGGGGCCGACGTTAAGGTGTTGACCAGGACTTTAGCCGTAGGGTTTGTATATAGCAGTTTAATGTAGGATATCATACATGGGCCTATTCCAATCTTTTGCAAAACAGCCCACATATATTGCCAGGACACCATGTCAAATGCCTTTTGAGCGTCCACCGCAACCGCATTAGCTGCAGTGTCGATTTTGGACATGACATTGAAGAGCCGACGAATATTAAGGGCTGTGGAGCACCCGGGACAAAACCGCTTTGATCAGGGTGGACTAGGTATGACATTCTGGGGAGGAATCTGTTGGCTATTACCTTGGCAAATATTTTGGTATCCGTATTTATTAGCGATGGGGGCCTATAGGATCAACAGTCGTCCAGGGGCTTACCCTGCTTGGGAAGCACCGTAATAAGAGCTTCCTGCAGGGATTGGGGAAGAGTAGCCAGACAAAGTGATTCAGACCAGACTTCGTGTAGTCTCGGGGCCAGGAGCGCGACATACTCTTGATAAAATTCTGAGGTAAGCCCGTCCGGGCCAGGAGCCTTAACCTTCGGGACGCTGGAAATAGCCTCAGTGATCTCCTCGAGGGAGATAGGAGCATCTAGCTGCACTCTGGTGGCTCGGGAAATATAGGTCATAAGTATCTGGTCTAGAAGGAGGTCCACATCACAAGCACTATGTTCTTGCTGGGGGCCGTAGAGGGCTGCATAGAATTCTGTGAAAATTCCAAGGATATGTTGGTCTGACCAATGTCGGACGCCCTGAGAATCCATGTGTTATCGATACAGGTTCTGCCCCCCTCAGCTAGGACCAACCTGGCCAGGGTCCGCCCCGGTCTGTCCCCCTCACCGTACTTTCGCGCCGTGCGGGGACGAGCATAGTATTGGACCTCTCGAAGGGCATGGGACTCAAAGTCCTCCAGCTCCAATCTTATCTGCGCTAGATTGGCTGGGGTAGGCGCATGGATGTAGAGCTGCTCAAGCTCTTTGAGTGTGGTTTCGGAACATTGTAGGCTATTTTCAATGTCTTTGAGTACCCTAGGATTTCCTAGAGATGCACATACCCCAGACAAACTTTGAATGCCTCCCACCGGGTCCCACCCGCTGTGTCATGACGTTTGTTGCAGTCAAAAAAGGTGTTAATGTCGGAAATAATCTCACCCTTGAAGACTATATCCGTAGTGCCTCTGATTTGAAGCGCCAGGTGGAGTGGGTCGACCGGTCACGGCCCAATCTAATCTGTAGCGTTACTGGGGAGTGGTCTGAGAGTGTGTGTGCCAGCATCTGTGCGTCTATAATCCCTCCCATAAGCTCAGTCAAAACTAGAAATAAGTCTATTCTAGAAGAGCTATCGTGCACAGATGAATAGAAAGTATAGTCCCTCCTGTTCGGGTAGAGAGCCTCCACAGATCACACAGACCTAGTGTGTCCATGAAAGCGCGCAAGCGAGTGGCAGCACGAGACGCAGCCCGGCGAGCCACACCGGATCTGTCAAGGACATCGTCTAGGATCAGGTTCATGTCCCCCCCCATAGAATTGGGATGCCAATATATTTCATAAGCAGGGCAGATACTTCGTCAAAGAATTCAGGTGCGTCTATGTTCGGGACATATGGGTACAGTAAACATTCAGTGTTGCCTAAGAGACAATGTAGGATCACATATCTGCCTACCGAGTCTATATACCTAGTGCGCAGTATGAATTCAAGCGACTTATGGACTAGACTTAGCACTCCCTTAGATTGGGTGGAACATTTTGTGTAGAACCTATTGGAGCCCCAGGAAGGCGCCAAGCATGTTGCAAGGTGTCCTAGCGTGTGTGTTTCTTGGAGGAGGAGTATTTTTATACCATATCTCTGGGCATATGCGGTTATCCTCCGGGCTTTAGTATAGTTGCTTAACCCCTGGACGTTCCATGTCATCAATTTTTCAGTCTCCCTTCAGCGCTACCCGCACCACCACCATGCTGCTGTACCACATCGCAGCGAAAGCCGCCATTCTCCCGCCATTTTCATTGTTACAACCCCCAACTTTACCACCCCCCGCCCTCACTGCCCACCCCCAACCAGCAGTGTAATGACACCCACCCAAGCCAAGGGCACTAGTGCGCCTGGACCAACTGGGCCACATGAGCCCTCCCGCCCAACAGTGGCAAAACAAATAACAGATCGCCACATTAGGCATTGCAGCTGCCATAGGGGTTGCTGCTGCCGTGTACCCAGCCTAGTTTATAACTTGGTGCAAACGGCACCACAAGGCATACAGCGGTCAAGTATAACGATTGCAGTAGTACCATTATCATACATTGCATCAGACAAGGAGAAAATTAATAATGATTGCGACATGAGTAATAGTGAGGGGCCTGCAGCGGGGCGAGAGCCCCAAATACTCCATCCAACCAACAGTATGGTGGTGATAGCAGGGAGCAGGGCGGCACCCGCCGCAGGCTGGGACCCGCCGCAGGCTGGGATGATCCAGTCTATAGAGCATTGGACTTGGTTAGTTAGCTACGATGACGGATCAGAAGGTAGGGAGGATCTGCAGAAAATAAACATGGTTCCGGCCGGTTTGTTGGGTCATTGGTGACTAGTATCTAACGCCTAGTCCTTGTCCATTTGGTCATCCCCCGGGCCACCAATTGGGATCTGTGCTTCGATAAATTTCACGGCTTCATCTGGGACTGTAAAGAAGTAGAGTTTATTACGGAAGGTGAACTTCAAGCGTGCCGGGAAGAGCATTGCGTATTCGATTTTCCTATCCTTAAGCAGCTTTTTCACACCATTGAACTGCCTGCGCGCCATCTGGACCCCCACTGAGAAGTCCGGGAAGACTGATGATCTGTGAATCTAGTCTCAGTTCTCCTTTCTCTCGAGCTAGCCGCAGTATGTGATCCCTGTCCCTGAGGATCCTGGCAATAAGTGGCCTGGGAAAATCGCAAAGGTTTGGGACGGGGGGCCAGCACCCCGTGAGCACGTTCAACCGCAAAGAATGGGGAAAGCTGAGAGGTATCTAACAGGTCTTTGAGGAGATTTTCGACAGCCAGTTCCATTTTCCCCTTGAGGGCAGACTCCGGAACTCCCACAATGTGGATATTGTTCCTGCGGGATCTAAATTCCAAGTCGTCGCACTTGGCCTTCACTTGTTTCATATCTCGTGTTAGTTCCGCAACAGTGGTCTGTAGGGCGAGCACCCCATCCGCCCCAATCTTGGTTCCGCCTCTGTTATTCTGGCGCCGTGTGGATCCAACTTGGTTCGCAGAGAGGCCACATTGGCGTTGATGTCGTCCAGCTTTTCGTGAAATGAGGCGAAGTTCTTTGCCATAGATTCCATCATCAGCGCAAGGTCAGGCTGAGGGGGGTCTGACGGAGGATCCATGTCCTCCTGGTTTGAGGAGGAGCCCCCCTGCTCCGGCCTGGGCATCAACTTGGTGAATTTGTCCATAGACCCAGTCTTAGTGGCCCCACGTTGTCTGTTCGACATTCTATGGTCGGTCGGTGCTATAGGCCGGAACAAGCAGATGTGACCCGTATGATCAAGAGGGGAAAGATCTCACAGCAAAACCTGCGCGCTGCCCACAGAGGGGGAGAGAGAGGTCTCCCCCCCACCCCGCACCCGGGGGGGTCCACCTCGGGGAAATAAGCCGAGAGGGCAGTGAGGCCACAAAGTGATGCTGGAAAGTGGGTACAGGTTGCATCACCGGAGGGCCGAGGCGCTCCGGGTGATCAAAACAGGTTCTGGGAGCTCGGCCGGGGGGGGGGGTGAGTCAGATCAGGGTCTGGGACCAGGGGGGCAATGCCTCAGGTGGCTGGTCACTTGTAAAACTTGGGGCGAACTGCCAGACCCCTAGTGCACATTGAGGGTATAAGGCTGCAAAGAGTGTAGCACTTATGCAGGGGCAATTGCTGATAAAGGGCTTGAGGGACTAGTGGTGTCAGCGCAGCGCCGACCAGCCGGGCAGTCAGTGAAAGCGCTTTGCCCCAGCAACCATGGGCACAGAGCCAAAAGCAGGTGCAGGCACGTTGCAGGGGTCCACACAGAGCATCAGCATAAGTTAGGAATCCAATGAGTTAGCTAGTAAATGTGGTCAATGGCGCTGGCAGGTAGACTCCACCTTAACGATCCTGATGCCAGCAGAGGCAGCGCCCCGTGGGAACGCCGGCGATGGAAACAGCGCACTCAGGTTGGGGCGCTGTGCAGCCCAGGCAGGTCTCACAGCGAACACGGGCGCCCCCAACGGCCCAGATATGTGCAGGGAGTGGGCAGGTTGGCTGGTCAGCGCCTCCCGGCTGATCAGCAAAGTCCCAGGTAGCAGAGGGGGCCGAGGCGCATCCACAGCACGTATGAGGGCCAGCACAGGCCAGTGACAGAGGGACCGTGAGGTAAGGTGGCTGGTGGGGAGGAAGTAAAGACTGACGCATGCGGCCCCCCGACTCCTTACCCACCACGGCAGCAGTCCAAGTCCCACTGCGGGAAGTAGGGGAGGGCCGTGGGGAGCCCCCACTGGTAGCTGGCCGCCCCTCTGTCGCAGCTCGGAAAGACAGGCAGGAAGGGCAGCAGAGCCGAAATCCTCTCCGCGCCAGGCGGCTCAGTGTAACGCTCACCTGATTCCCGTAGAGGCGCCGGTCTTGACTGGGCGTATACCGTATCTTCAAAGGTGACGTGTAACACACGGCTGGCTCTTTGGGCTGGACCTCTGTGCACTGTATGTTTGACTCGAAGGGTAAGATGTCTGCAGATAGAAAATATGGGATTAATGAACTGGGTTATTGAATGTCTCTCTCTTCTTCCCTTTCTCTTCTCCTGTAGAACCCCGAAGGTTAACGCTCTCACCTTAGGTAAGTGAACGCCGTGCTCTCCATCTGCCTCGGGGCAGGGTGCTGTAACCAGTTTCTTCACTGGATAAGGGGAGCAGGCCTCTTGACTTCAGAGGACTGCTGTCAGTCGTTTACTGCACGAACGGTAAGTTTCGAGTAATTCTAATGTCTTTAAAGTCTTTAGTAATGATGTCTCTTGTTTTGCAGGGTTCCGGCGATGGTGGATGACGGGCTGAAGTGAGTTGAAGATGGAGCCCGTGTGATGAATAGAAGCGCCTGGAAGCACGTAAGTAAGCGCTTGTTGCCTGCTTCACGATGCGCTCTAACTGTCTTTTTATTTTGCAGGTACAAGTTCGGAGCGGCTGCAGGGTGCCGGAATACCCACTGGGTTAGATGTGGAAAGGAGTAATGGCACGTGAGTATTAAAGTTCCCCAATGTCTTTAAACGCACCTTGTTTTGTCTTTCAGATGCGGGATGCAGCGCCGAAGGCCTCCGGAGCATGCAAAGAGTTGGTAAGCTTTTGTCTTTCAGAATGCAGCGCGAGGCGTTGGTGACAGCTGATGGCCCTGGTAAGTGAAGAGCTGTCACTGAAGACCGTAATGCTAACCTGTTCTTTCTCGTCTTTATAGGTGTTGCTGAAGACTGGATTCAGGATGGTAAGCCTTTTTCCTTAGGCCCAGGATCAGATGCAGAAGACACGATGAGCGTTCTGCTGCAGAGGATGCAGAATAACGCAAAGCAAGATTCATCCATCGGGTGTGGTTTAAATAGCCTCCTGTAGTGCTTAGGTGTCTCCTTCCACAGCCACGTTCCTGCTTTCCAGAAGAGTTCCAGTGTTCTGAACCTAGGGAGTGGCTCCTGCCCCACCCAACAGGAAAAGTAGTTCCAAACAGAAGAGGATCAGAGGCTCAACTGGCAGGCAAGTAAGCAGCATGGTCTGCTGCAGGTAAGTCCACCCAAGCATTATGAGCCCGGCGCTTCCAGCGCTGGGACTGGGCATATTTATGAGCCTGGTGCCACTGGCGCCAGGTCTGGGTCCAAAAGGTCCCAATTGGGACTGGTTGGCACTCGGAACCTGGGTTATGAATCTGTTTCCAAGTGAGTTGGGAAAACCCTGACCTTTTGGAAGCAGAGATCATGACACTCAGGCCCCCGCAGTGGCCGCAACCGGAGGCCGCCGCGGCAGCACCCCAGCGCACACACCCGCAGGCATAGGCGACCAGCAGGAGAGAAGCCCTTCTGGGCGAATCCAGGCAGAACGGATGATCCCCCACTTCGCGCTCCAGAAGCTCGAAGACGCAGGGGCCAAGACACCACCACGTGGCCCGGCGCGAGGCAGGGAGGGAGCCAGTCACAGGGCGGTCCGAGGGCTCTGATTTTACTCCCAACTTCAAGCAAACGTAACCCAGGGCACCAGCCAGAGAAGGAGTGAGGAGCAGGCAGGGGACGGCACTGGAAACCGCTGATGAAGATGGATTGATGGGAGCTGGGCACGGAGCTCAAAGACTAAGCAGCCATTTTGCCGGCTGCTCCACAGCGCTCCCCTGCAGCTGTGACTCTAAGGGTGAGTCTTTGCGCTTCATTTGACAGAAGCATTTCATCGTCGACCCACACACATTGTGCCTACAGTGTCTGAGATATGGCCATGTGTGGGATCTCTGCGTTTTCTGTGAGGCTTTGTCAAAGTAATTTGCTACGCTGTTCAATAGTCCTCTATCTCAAAGACTGAGAACATTTGTCGTCCAGTCAAGGAAGAGCCATGAGGTAATTCCTTCCCTTTTTTACCACAGCACCCTGTCCCCATGACTTTTTTCCAAAGGGGACTCCTTGGGAGGATTCCTTGGGAATCTAGTTTTTCTGACCAGCATAGTACCAACGTCTCTGTGGTTCACCCATGTCGAGCTAATGCCAACCTTCGGGATGAAGCCTGCTTTGAGTCTACCAACAGAGAGCCTGTTGTGGTTGTGTTACTGTGTACAAAAGACAAGGAAAAGGCTAATACCAAGGACAGTGTTTCTGAGGGCTTACAGTCTTTTACTGGGGTTCGCTCTTGGTTCCCAGTCAAGATGAAAAATCAGTCTCTTGCAAAACTGCAGCTGTTTCAGCTCTATTAGTTTTCCCCCATTGTGATGTAGATCCAATCTATGCATTCAGTGGCAGGCAGATCTGAAAGCATAACCCCAGCTGGGGTTTCTTCTCAGATTCATCTTCTGGCCCTTCTAGCTCTAACGGGACCCTTTTTGCTGAGGCCCTACCATCTTCACCCTTTGGTCATAGATGATAGAAATGCCAGATCGAACAGTGATTCTGGTTTTTGTTGAACCAAGGTCCACTAGCACAGATGGCAGCGCATTGGGAGTGAACTTGTCACCTATGGTTACGTCCTCCTTCAAACCGGTAGCTGTGACCCGTTGGTAAACAGTTGCACTATAGGCATGCAGAGTGTTTTTTTAACACCAGAACCTCTGCTCACGGTTTGGTGCGAGGCTGGTCCTTCCACGTTACTATGCCGAATATTGAACGTGTAGAGTTCATCACATCAAACAAGTTGAGTCTCGTTATCAGGTAAACATGGTGATCACCTTTCATTTGATCAGTAGTCATCATGATGATGTGCATCCCTCTGTTCTGAAGAGCTTATAAAGGAGAGCCTTGTTGAAGGAAGAAACGATATACTTATGGTTATGAATGTGCCGACAGGAGTGTCGATAGTGTTTTGATAAGGGTTTATTAATAAAGTCCTGTCCTGAAGAAGGCGGATCAGCATTTTCTTTCTGCTTAAACACCTCTGGAAGAAGCCCTCAAGTCTCTTCAAAGTATGGAGTTGTTGGGAGTACTTCCATAATATATTTACATTCACTGGGGTTTAACGGCAAACAATAATTTGGACGTAGACCCTGGTCATCATAAATATCCACGCAAGAAGAATTGCACTCTATGTTGACTAGATGGCGATTATGGGTGTGGAGGATTAAGGTGACCAGTAAGAAACTGTGACTTAAGCAGTTGGTCATAATTAGAGCTCTTTCCAGACCCCTTACCCACACCAGTAGATTGTGTCTATACATTGTTATTTGCACCTCTGATTTTCTGCATTATGTAATTGTTTGTTATTGTTATATTTGCACTCTTTGCATAGAAACTATTGCACGCTATGCACACTCACTTTGAGCATAATGCACTTTATTCTTCTGTGTATTAGTGGTTGCTGAAAGAACGTTGTTAGTCTGAATTTGTATCAGGCCAGAGGTCATGTATATATTTGAATTTACAAAGAAAGTGGCCAAATGTGCTGGGCCAGGATGAACACATCCTTGGTATGTGTGAACAAAAATGTGAAGTATTTATGTAATGCTTGTGTATTTGATTGGGGACGAGTTGAACTAGAAGTAAGTCAATTAGTATGAATGGACGATGTCAGGATCCCTCTTCGCAATATGGTTCCTTTTCCCACCTGGGAAATGTGTGGACACACGGGGCAAGGGCCATCTACTTCCAGATCAGTTTTCACTGAACATCCTCAACAGTAAAGAGCAGAGATTTTTTATTTTCTTTAAGTATGTACACCATCTATCTGACAAGGCTCAGGCGCTGTAAGACCACTATTGTGGCGATGGGCACAGTAAAAATATTATATAACATAAAATAAGAGCTCATGATATCCGTATCTTTGAAACATCATTGCGTAGACCTTATAAAAGAGGTCCAATCCTCTACGGTTTATGGAGGTACCTCTTACCTCTGAACCAGGGCAAGTAGGGTTTCTGATTCCCCACCACCTCCAGTTGTTGTTCCTCCACATCCTTGTCTGCATTGGTTGTGCCAGCTGTGCTACCTGTGACTGGGCTTTCTTCACAGCCCCAGCCTATGGCTCGAAAGGATGATCAGTCACATGCTCAGGAGAATCAGGATGTCGTCGAGCCAGATGTCGGCCTCAGAGTCATTTTCAGTCTGTACTTTCCACAAGTGCCTAGAGTATGTTATTCACGAGCTTGGTGGCTTCTATTTAATTTTCCAAATCTCAAGTCAGATCCTTGTATAAATATAAAAATGTAAGTTTTGGGTGAAACTACACTCTGTCCAACCAGTCAATAGGGAAACTGATTTTCTCTATATGTCAGTTCCTTCAAAGCTCTGGCAGGCATCTCACCCTCACCCCAAACGTCAGTGGTTGCTGCTGCTCCTCTGTGGAGTTAATCTACTGCATCTCATTCTACACCTCTTGATAAAATGGAGACACCTCAAAGGTCTAGGTGGAAACGTTTACCAGAATGTGGGCTAATGCGGATGCTATTCTGGAGGGTACTAATCAGAAATTCTAGGAGGTGACTGCAGAGTTTGAAAGTTTATTTCCACCTAAGAAAAGGTTGGACTTTATGCTGATGTTAACAGAGGACAAATAGTGGCAGCTGATGTTATGGAATCCAGCCTGCATCATATTGACACTTCATCTAGGGGCATGTGCATGGGGTCGGCGTTAAAAGGCAGACTTTAGTCCAGGCTGTGTAGTTTAATCAGGATGTGCAGGATAAGATCTTAGTCTTACCCTTCGATGGCCTGTAGTTTTTATCCATCTACACGTGAGAAATTAAAAAAATAAGACCACTTCTCACCAGACTGCAACATCTTTGGTCTCCTTGACAAACCAGCCTTACAAGACTACTCTACGCCTGACTGTTATCGAGCCTTCACTCATTATATGGCTTTCAAGTTAAAGTATAAAGCCTGGGAGAGATCCCAAAGCCAGTATAAAAAGGAGCAGCTCGCCCAAGCAAGGGATTTTGAGTCAGTCCGCTGCAATAGATAAGACAAAATAATAACGTGAAAATCTAGGAACACAAAACACCTGCCGGAGGCTGATTAACTCTTAAAGCATAAGTTCGGAGTCAGCAATTCGGGGATGCTCTATGTACTTTACAGGGAATTCCACCTTTCAGTTTCTCCCTCCTCACCTATTCATCCTCATTTATCACAAGTGGGGAAAGAAGTCCTCTCGACGGAATTTCACAACTTTCTCTGAGGGCTATCTCCAGACTGTTTAACATACAGAAAAAGATCCATGCAGGTCTGAAGCCAAATCTCCAACTTTCTCTCCTCAACTTGTTTCTTCCCTAACAAAACTCAAGATGATTACCCCAGTACATACACATTATTTTCTGTCTCTAGGGGATTCGATATGTGCAGTGAATCTAACGGGCACATAACTGCTTCTTCCCATTTGGCCTCCTCATCACAAATAACTCTGTTCTTTTCTTAGGGCCCTATCAGTATCCGCACAGTCCTTCCCGTTGGACTAAACGCTGCTTTGAATGTCTTCACCAAATTGCCGACTGCTGTGGCCTCCGTTGTTAGGGAGAATTCTCTGTAAGGCTAATTTCCCAAACCTAGTGAGTCCCCCAGCAGCTTTGCTGGATTTTTGGGGTTTATTTTCTTTCTCTCCTGCTAAGAGTGAGATTCTTTTTCTCCCACTCTTAGACATGATTTGAGGTGTTCCTTTAACTTTCCATGTGTTTTATGGGCTATGGGGTCTTTTACTCCATAGGGTCTCATGTGTTTCTTTTATGTGGGTTACACAGCACCCTTCGTGCCGTAACCCAGGGGTGTCGTAGTGACCCCCCAACATAGACTCCATACCATGGGACTGACTACTGTCTCCCAGGGCATGTAAAGTCACCATTGGCTTTGCTAGTGCCAAATTATGAACAGAAACCAGTACAAACCATCATATTGTGGATGTACTGGTCGGGGCAATTCGATTGCCCCGGGGTCTGTTGTTCGAGGGGGCACGTCTCCGTCCCCCCTGATCGAGTTTTGGCTGGTGGCAGTGGATACTACTTTTTATATTCGACCGCGAATATATCCCTATGGGATTTTCCCATTGTTCGAGGCTACCAACTTTAATTATTTAATTCTTATAGCCTCGAACATACCGTCGGTTTATTTATTTAATATTAATTCGCCGGTTGGTATTTTTTGCCAGAACTCGATTCTAAAATGGCGTTTGTGTTCTCTTCTGTGACTCCAAACCAAGTCGAGCCCTTTGTTCCACATTTTGGCGGGCTTCTCCACAGAAGCCTCCAAAAGTGGTGCCACTCTGTCTGGGTACCACAGGGGGTGTGGGAGGGGGTTTAGGCACCCTGGACTGAGTTACCTTGGTAACTCAAGTCGCACTCTTGTGTGATTGGCCCAAGTGGTGAGCCGGCCGGCTCACCACATAGCATATTTGATTGACAGCTAGGCTGAGTGAATGGGGGTATGCTGCATAAAAGCAGGGCTTTGGGGACTGGAACTTCAGAAGTCGCCACAGGACCTAAGAATCCGAGGAGGGAGAAGCTGAGCCGGCCTGCAACGACGACACCACCGGTGGAGCCCTGCTGAACCGTCTCACCACTTTTCCCAACGACAGAGGAGATCTCCAGCCCGGAGAGTCTTCTTCCTTCGACTGGTGGGGATAACCAGTCTACCTTCTTTTCGCCTTCCTGGAACATCTCGTGGCCGCCTTGCCTGTGCCAAGCACCCCGCCAACCGGGATACCACGTTTTCACCACTACCGCAAACCGAAAGGGTAGTACCTTTGTACCGGAGAACTCCGCAGCTGGTTTCTTCCCTGGCAGTGCAACGACCTTCATCTTTCCTCCACGACGAGATCTTCTCTTCCTCTGGATGACGCTGTGACTTGCACCCGCTGCCAGGAACAACTGCCCCCGTTGGAGGATCCTCTCCATTTAAGGTACCGTGTTCCGCCTGGCTTCCCTTGCAACCGATTGAATGGGGTGTATTAAATCCTCGTCTCTCGAACCTGGGTTAGCCTGGGACTCCTTAGCTAACTTTTCTGAACTGAACTAAACCTTTTTCGAACTACCTCTACAAACTTCGAAGACTCTGTGTAAATGTCTGATCTTGGGCACCTTCCGCCTGGCTCCCTTGAAAGTGGGCCTGGCACCTAAACCTCCTCGCTCACCAGTAGACTGTGCCTTCCTAACTTGCTGTGGTTCTTTAAAAAGTGTTTAGTGCATATGCTTCCATAATTCTGCTTTTCCCTCCCTTTTTATTTAACTTGTTGGAGTGCCATCGAACGTTAAGCGCTCACCTCTGTCTGAAAATAAGTGGTGTTAACTAAGACTTGTCCAACAAGTAATCAGGGATGTACATATGATAATAGTGATTGTGTTTTGAACTTATCTTACCAATTTAGTGCTAGTGTGTTTTATAAGTGTGTTTTAAATAATTAATTATATACTTTTACACCCAAGCTCTGGTCAGTGTTTGCTTGTGCTACTGTATTTCTGTACCTATTTTGCATGCTCTGTATACTGCCTAACTCTTCTTGAGGGAAGTGTGACTGCTCAGCCACAGCTACCAAGTGAATCTGTGTGGTACAGACTGCTACCAAGTGGGTTTACTGCCAAACACCTTTAGTCTTAAATCTTTTGCAGTGGTCCCTAAGGGAACTGTACAGGTTTCTGCCTAACATCCGTATTCAGACTTTGTTGTGTGCATGTTTAACCCTTACTTGTATGACTGGATTCTCTGAGCTAGGAGTCCACTGTACATTATTTCCTCAGCTTAGGTGGTGGTGGATCTTTTGCTCAACCTGGGATTGATCAGTCCAGAGAAGACTCAACTGAACAAGGCTCAGAGATTTACATATTTCTAGAATGTCTAGGACCTTGCATATGCCATGGTGTTCCCACTCAAGAGAGAATCATCAATGTCAAGCAGATAGCGTAGCGTTTCTTGCAAATAATTCTCACTTCAGCATGGTGATTCCAGAGGCTAGTGGGTTTTATGGCCTGTTGTGTGACTGTGGTCTCTCTGGCCAGGTTGTACATGAGGCATACTCCATTTTACTTAGCCAGTGTTTGGAATCCGACCCAGCAATGTCAATCCATTATTATCGACTTTTCAGTGAAGCAGGAAGTAGGTTGGTTGTCAATGGAACAGACCCTTTTTGCAGGGGTTCCATTTTACAGCTGATTTTACACGATTATAATAACTAGGAACTACTTCTCCTTTAGCTGGGGAACCTCCCTGGAAGGTCATTATGTTCATGACCTCTGGAATCAGGATGACGTGAAATGTTGCATAAGTAATTTGGAACTAAAAGGCATATAGGCTGGCCTTCAGGGCTTTGCGCCCTCTCGTGGAGGGCAAGGGGGTCCTTGTGATGATTGACAAACTGTTTTACATTAACAAAACAGGGAGAACCCACATCAACCCAGCTATGTCTCCTACCCATAGAGCTCTGGGAAAGTGCTTATCTTCATAGAATCTTTTTACAGTCTGCACATCTCGCAGGGGATTGCAACCTACTAGTGGATGAACTCATCAGGCTTCACCATCAGTCCGAAGAGTGGGGGTGGGTGGGTGAAGTCTTGCTCCCGATCTTCCAGCGCTGGGGGTTTACTGCATATAGACCCATTTGCTACACAGAACAGCAGCAAGCGTAAGGCTTATGCTTTAAGGATGGGAAGAGGAGTAGACTAGAAAGGGAATGCCATGAGTCTGTGTGTGTGCCATCTCTCAAATTATGCCTTTCCTCTCATTGCAATTGTTCCCTGGTTACTCTCCAATAGTTCCCTGGTTTTTCAGGAAGTCCAAGGTGTTTGCCAGTTTTATTTATTGGTTATTTATAATGCGCCTATAATCAAGTGTTTCGAGGTACAACAAGCCTAGAGGGTGGGGGAACAGGGAGGATAAACAGTAACGATCCGACTAGGCCTTGTGACATTCAGATCGTGCAAGTGCAGTAACAAGAAGTACAGGGGACAGGGCGGCAGGTGGGAGTGCTGGACATGGCAGAAGGGCCTGTGAGAAGTTGAGTGCTAGGGGAGGCCAGGTGGACAGAACCAGGGCAAAGCAGAGGGTGCAGGATAAGGGAGGTCCACAAGCTAAGTGCGAGGTAATGGGCTAAAAGGGTTACAAGGGTGCAGGCCTAGCCAGGCTAGTGCTGGGGGAGGGGCCCGGAAGGGCAAGTGCAGAATTTGGGGGGGTCAGGGGAGACCAAGTGCAGGGGTAGACTGGACTAGGGGAGCCTGGTGCCCTGTAAAACTCGGAAGGAACCAGGAAGCCAGTCAAGGGCAGACAGGGACATTTGCAGGGGACGGGGAGAGCGAAGGAAGAAGAGAAAAGGAAGGTCTTGAGCTGCCAGAACTTGAGGAGATCCGGCTCAAGTCTGCGAGGGGCAGGGAGGCCATTCCAGAGGGAGGCACCTACAGAGGAGAGAGATCTACCCCCACTCTATGCTTTGAAAAACTTCTGATCTGCAGAGCATTAGAGCTAGACGACCGAAGGGCTCTAGCACGGGGGTATTTAGGGAGAGAGAGTTGGATGCAGCAGGGTCTCAGGCCACAGAAAGCCTTGTTAATGATACAGAGGGTCTTGAACTTGATCCTCGCAGCAACCTGGAGCCAGTGGAGAGATTTTAGGGCTGGAGAGATGTGGTCCCTGAGCTTGAGGCCAAGGATAAATCTTGCAGTCCTTTTCTGGATTAGTTGAAGTGGGCGAAGGGAGGAGTCGGGCAGATTGGGGAAGCAGCTGTTGCAGTAGTCCAGCCTGGAGAGAACCAGAGCTCTGGAGTCAGTGAGTTTCTGGGGGAAGGTGAGGAAAGGGAGAATGCCTCTGAGAAGGTGCAGCTGAAAGTGGGCCTTCTTGGCAAGGTCTGTGATGTGAGGAGAGAAGGAGAGAGAGGAGTTGAAGATGACGCCAAGGTTTTCTGGCTCACAGGAGGGTGAGGAGAGAGGCCTCATGGAGGGTGGCCAGAGTGTGGGAGGTAAGGAGGGACCAAGGGTCCCAATGAGAAGGATCTCTGTCTTACTGGCATTAAGGCAGAGATCAGTAGCAGTGCACCATGCCTCAATAGCAGACAGGCAGTAGGGAATGAAAGAGGAAGAGGAGGAGGCAGAGGAGGGAAGCTTGAAGGAGAGCCTGCGTGGCTTGCGCGTAACACTGGAAGTTAAGAGAGAAGTTGGAGATCAAATGGGTAAGATGGGCCAGATAGATGTTGAAAAGCCAGGGCGAGAGGATAGAGCCCTGAGGGACACTGCAAGTGGAGAGTGAGTTGGTGGAGAGAAAAGGGCCCAGTTTAACATGGGCCGGTTGGTCCGAGAGGAAGGAGGTCAACCAGTCCAGAGCCATGTCCATGATGCACAGGTATCAGCTGATTTATCAAGGTGACATGATTGACCATATCAAAGGCAGAGGAAAAGTTAAGAAGGATGAGAATAGAAGGAGAGCTGAAATCGAGATTAGAGAGCAAGACTTCACTGATGTTCAGGAGAGCAGTGTCTGTGCCTCTGGCAGCTCTCAAGCAAGACAAGTGGTCCTGGAGACAACCAACAGATTGTGTGGTGGATAAGCTGGGAGATGGCAAGCTTCTTCAAGAGTTTGCCCAGGAAGGGGTAATGGAGATAGGGGGGTAGTTTGCTGGACAGGAAAGGTCAGCAGAAGGAATTTTGAGGAGAGGGTGCACAAGTGAGTGCTTGAGGAGTGAGGGGAAGTGGCAAAGTGAGTGCAAAAATCGGCTAAGGCTGGGGCAAGGAAGACAATGTTGTTCTTGTTAGTTCTGGAGGAGCAGGGGAGCACCTGTTTGGATGTGATGGTTTGGATGAGACTTTCATAGAGCGGACTTGTCTAGAAACCTCATCAGGTGTTATGGAAGAAAATGAGGAAAGTAGGAGGGAAGGTTAGAGCAAGTGAGGGAAAAGGGTGTGGAGTAGAGGAGAGTGAAGACAGTATGTCCTGAGTTTTAGAATGAAGTGAGAGGCCAGAGAAGTGCAGAGAGCCAGGGAAGGCAGAGAAGTGGTGGAGACTGCAGTAGGGTTGGCGAGTTCCTTGCAGATTTTGAAAAGTTCAGCCATGTTAGTGGCCGCAGAGATGCGGGCTTGGATATAGGCCCTCTTTTTCGAGCAGATGGAGAGTAGGTATTGCCTTTGGAGCAGGCCAGTTTGTCAGAGTATGTGTTTGAAACCTGCTGCTTCTGCTCAGCTGCTCTGCATTTGCGTTTCAGAGCAGTCAGCTCGTAGTCATATCAGGAGTTGCACTTGGAGTCAGGTTTCATGCGGATCTTCATGACCTGGGCAAGGATGTCCAGAGTGTTGGAGATGGAGAGTTGAAGGTTAGTAAGGGCTGTGTCAGAGTGAGAGTCAGTGGCATTTAGGAGGGGGAGTGACGGTGGCGGCAAAAGCAGCAACTGGCACTGGCTTCATAGCCCGAATGACGGAGAAGGAGGCTGGCAGTGCGGATGGGGGCTTAGCCAGCGGACCCTTCAGGTCCAGGTGAGAGGACAGGAGTGCATGATCAGACCAGGAGAGAGGAGTAATGAGAGGGTTGGGGATGGGAATGTCTGAAGAGATGAGAGCATCCAAGGTGTGTCCGGCTGATTGCGTTGGACCGGAGGGAAGAATGGAGAGGGAAAGAGAGTCACAGAGGTTGCAGGAAGAGCCCAGAAGCCGCATCAGAGGAGTCAAGGTGGATATTGAAGTCTCTGAGGAGGAGAAGCTTGGAGGAGGAGGAGGAGGCCAGGAGAGAAGAGGTGATGTCAGAGAGTAAGTGGGAGACCTGGCCAGGGCACCTGTACATGGTGGTCAGAGAGAGGACAGGAGAGAGACCAAGCCTGCAGACAAGACATTCGAAAGAGGAGTAGGCCTGAGTGGGTATGATAGTAGCAGGGACCCTCTCAGTGAAGAAAAGGGCTACTCTGCTGCCAGGCCGGTTAGGCCCGGGTTTAGAGAAGATCTTGTAACCCTCAGGGAGGAGCGTGCCAAAACATGTGACAGAGCTGACGGGGAACCATGTCTCAGTGAGAACGAGGACGTCTAGGTCGAGGTCTTCAAGAAGGTAGCAGATGTCAGAGGAGTGTTTGATGGCAGAGCCAGAGTTGAGGGCATCTAAGCAGAGCAGGTTGCCACCTTTGAAGCTCTTCCGAGGAGGGGTACAGAGTGTGCTACACCAGTCAGAGGGACCAGAGGGGTGGCAGAAAGAGGAGTGGTAGGAGAGAAGAGGTGGGGGGAGTTGATGATATACAGAAGACGTCTGTCAAGAAGGATAACGTCGGGCTGAGAGCCCTGGACCATGACAGTGCCATTTAGGTAGACATCAATGATGACCCAAGAGGACAGGAAGGATGCAAAGAGTACCTCCCAATGGGTGCCACCTTTAATGGGAGAGGAAGAGAAAGAGGAGAGCACAGAGACCAGTAGGGGAATCCAAAGGTCCGGAGAAGGAAAAACAAAGAGGATGTCAGTGTACGTCTTCCTGGAAGAAGCATTGAAATAGGTGTCAGCGATGGGCAGGCCTGGATTGGAGACCAAGAGATCCTCCTTGGACTTTTCCATTCCAGACTCCAATAGAGGGATAGGATAGGTGATAGAATAGCGATTAGAGAAGATTGGGGGATTGAGAGCACCATTGAGGGACAATGTGCAGACAGAAGGACGGGAATAGAGGGAGGAACTGCAGAGCACAACACCAACTACAACCGCACAGCAATGCAATAATCTAGCGTCAAGTGTCCAGGAAGGTAAGAAGGCTTAGGTTACAACATACAGCAGAAAGCACGACACCTAAAAGCGAGTTATCTGGACAGAGGGAAAAACCTAGATAGAGGGAAGAGCCGAATTTTTAACACAGCAGCAAATGAAAAACGCAAATATTTGACTTTCCTTGAAAAGAGGGGAAAAGCCTAATTTTTTAAAACACATCAGTTAATGATAAACACAGATTTGACTGAGCTGAATGGGGGAGGAAGCCCCACAGGCTACTTATGACATATCACCAATGCCAGATATTGATAACTTACAACTACCAAAGCAGACTGCAGAATTAGATAATAGAAGCCATAAGAGAGGAGGGACAGTTAAATAGGAAGCAGTTATGGCTGTTCCCCCACCCCGAACCTTTCTTACCTTACTAGTCGCTGCTGCTTCACAACTGCACTGCATGCGCACACCATTGGGGTGGGACCAAGCATGATTTGCATATGGTCTTTCCCCTTCTGTAATGGCTTGGCAGGTGAAGAACGGTGGTCTGGAGGGTTGCCCAGAGCAATGCCAGTGGTTAAGATTCATTCTAAACCTTCCAGCCATCACCTCTTTTTTGCTTTCCCACTGTGAACACCGGCTAACACCCTCTGCAGCTGCTATTGTGGGAGCTGCCCTTAGCCACAGGGGGCTGCAACAGGCAGTGGGCTGCCCTATGAACCTGAATAAGTGGAGCAGCAGGCCCAATCGAACCCAGGGGAGGAGTGGGAGCGGGGTGGGGGAGCAGGAAGTGGGAACAAGGAAAGGATTAAGAATTAACAAGCCGCAGAGTGGCAGTCGGAATTATTTACACTTTTCCAATTTAGTATGAAGTGAGCAAGGCTCACATGAAAAGAGGCCTCGCCAGACCTGAACGGCAGCTCACAGCTCAGTTGCTTCCTGATAGTCTCCCATTGGCCAAAGATTTTTTTTTCTCAGAACTGATGAGTCTGACATCATCAGTTGCTACCCTATTTTTCTTCCACTTCTGGTTCAGTGAGGGTGGGGGTAGAGGTCAGAGTGCTTCATCCCTCCCCACAATCGCTGAACTTAGCGGTTTGATGCGTAATGAGTTGATGTTTGGGCATTCGGATCTTTCAGAAAGAACTCTATCAGTTCTAATGGTGACAAGAAAGGATTCTACTAAGCCCAGTACCATAGCAAATGGTTGACATTCTGTCATTGGTCCCTAGGGCATTAGTAAGATCCTTTCAAGCCTACTCCAGATTCAGTTTTGTCTTTCATTGAAGATTCGGTCCATTTGCGGGTCCAATCAGATTCTTGCAGAACTCACTTGGTGACTTTTGCAGCATATTTCAACTCCACTAGGTTAGATCTCTTGTTCTAATTCAGGCATCAAAATGCATGTTGTAGGCCTTATGTGGTGAAACCTGCCTATTCGTTTTCCTAAAATGTGCTTTTGAATGGGCTCCTGTTGTGGAGATTTTTCCTAAGCCCTCCATATGTCTTCCTGGCCTCAACTCCCTCAGGCTCAGTCGCTTCTCCAAGCAACAAGTTGGTGGTAGATCTCTTTTTTCGGCTGGGGCCTCCCTCTGGAACAAACTTCCTGCCTCTCTGAAACTCGAGGAGAACCATCTCCAGTTCCGGAAGCACCTCATGACCTTCCTCTTTGCTTCTGCCTACTCTCTTCCTCGCCCCTGCTGATTTCCTGTCTGATACTGCACTGGTCACCTGGCTACCCTCTTATTTCGGGCCCAGGTCCTTACCCACCCAGTTGCAACCCTTGCACTTGGGTCTGTATCTGTAACCCTACAGTCCCCCTACCTGCACTTTTGTACACCTTCTGTCTGCACTTACCCTTGCACCTCCCAACTGCTGGCCGCACTTCTTGTTATTGTTTTGATCCCATGTACAGCACTGCACCCTCCCCTTTCCTCTGCCACTTTTCCCCTCCCGCCTCCCCTGCACTTGCGCAATCTCAATGTCACTTGGCATAGTAAGATCGTTGTCTCTGTCCTCCCTCTGTTCCCCCTTCCTTGCCTGGTCGCGCCTTGAAACGCTTGTGTATACGCGCATTACAAATGCCATATCATGTCATGGCTACCAGTAATTTCCTCAGGTTTACCAGGCCTAACTCTCAAGTGGTGGAGAGGGTTGGTTATCTAGTACAATAAGCACTTTTCAGAAGTTTCAAATGAGAGAATGTTCACATGCTGTTTATAGATATATAACCTTAATATAAGAAAAGGCAAAAGATAAAACACTACACTAACAAGTAAGTAAAGTTTCTCAAGCAAATGTTCAGTAAATAGTCTAAATCAGTGCAATTGCAGGTAAGTAAAATGTGTTTCCTATTTAGAAAAGGTTTGGGATGAGACCAAGGGGGGGGGGGCAGTTATACAGATTAATGCAGCCTTTGGCAGGAAAGAGTTACTTTCTGCAAAAGAGTAGTTACTAGGGTTCTGAGGAGTTCAAGTCCCAGAAGATCCTCATGATGGAGAGGACCAAGAGATGAAGAAGCAAATGAAGCAACGACTCTCCAGCAGTGCTGGACAGTCCCATCAATACCCTGGATTGAAGAATTAGTTATGCAGTATGTGAATTGGCTGTTTCTAGGGTATGTCGCTGTGCACTTTTGTTTGACGACCACCTTAAGTTCCAAACCCATGAAGGTGAGCAGGTGCTCCGAGGCCCATGCACCCGCGGGGAAAAGCAATTTGTGCTAAATGTCACCATAGGTTCAATAAGACTTTCTGAAAATCTGGTCACCAGCATCCCTGCGGAAAAATTCAGAAGTTGACCCCCCCACCCCTCCTGCATGCAGGAAGGACTCCAAGACTCTTGAGAATGGGGGCACTGGAACTAGGGGTTCTGGGGTTGCTGCAGCACCCCCATAAATTCTGTGACTAATCCGAGGTTGTTGTCACTGCTCCCATGGGGAGAGCCCGTTTCCATAAGGCCAGGGAGGTGAGGCCACTACCCGATAGTCCCCCTGGGGGTGGTACTCAGTGGGTGGATCTCATGGGGAGGAAAGCCCTCCATGGGACCAGTTACGATAGCCTTGGGAGAATGCAGTATTCATCCCCTCCATTTCTGTCCCCCCATTCCTCTCACCTTACTCATTCCCCTGTGATCCCACAAACATCTATGTATCTCTGTAGCGTAGAGGACTCCATTCATACACACCATACTGGCACAAGGACGAGTGAGGCTAGGCGGAGTACATACCACCAGTGAGAGGAAGAAGATCCGACAAAGAGGGAAAAGCCCACAGCTGAACCAACACTCGCAATACAGTCTATGAGAGGCAGCCAAAGCGATAAAAAGCAAGGAAGGACTATGTACCTTGTCAGGCCAGCCCTGGAGGAGCGAGACACCTGAGAAGAGAAAGAGACGCTATCGGGGAGTCAACAGTGTCTCCAGTGGCACTGTGGAGGAGCCTGTCTGTGCATGGGGAAAGCGATAACCCAACTGGTGAAGCCAGAACAAGCAGAAGGTGAGCAGCCAAGGATGGAAGAGAGAGCCTAGCGCTGCGGAGATGCTGAAAGCAGGAGACCAGAACGCAGAAGCAGAACAGAAGTCCCGCTCCGCTCCCAGGACAGACCAGAGACCGTAACATTTCCTGAAGGTTTGGAACGGTCAGGCTGGCTGGTGGGATGCGGAAGACAGCAAATAGATTAGTAACACAATCCAATGTACAGAGAAGCCGAAGGGGATAGCGAAAGAACTATAAAACTTAAAAGCAACCTTCCGAAATGTCCTATGTGAAAACAATACCTGGCAGGAGAGTACACCAGGTCTGTTCAAGCCCTGCCAGAGCACCAGACCAGGGTCTGGGACCCATACGAACTCGGGCAAGGCCCATGAAAGCAACATACAGGGGTCAGGGATCCACACAAGTACAAAAAAGCACATTGTCAAGGGGATGGGGCCCAAAGCGAGTCGGGGAGATCCCGAAACAACTGAAAGGGGTCTGGGACCCACACAGAGGAGAAACAGACTGCAGTGCTAGTCTGGGAGATCAAGAGACAGCCAAGAGGGGTCTAGGACCAGAGTAAGAGAGAAAAGAAGGTGCAAGAAGCTAAAACAAGCGGTTGAGGACCCATTACTTAAAAGAAGAAACACTTTCTGGAATTCTAAGATTGATAGTCCGGTCTGGCAGGATAGTGACCAGACTTAACGCTACGTTTATGAGCAAGAGCAGGGGAAGAGACTTCCCCACTGACATTAGGAACTGTGTTTTGTGAAAAGGAGATCTACAGTCGAGTCTGGCAGGATAGTGAACCAGGCTTGGTGCTACAGTTGTGTGGTGGGGAAAGAACAGGGGAAGAGTCCCCCAAACTGTGTTTTGTATACGTTTGGAAGAACATTTAAGATCAAGAACCTTTTAAAGAACCACTTATTGTGTTTTCTCATCAAGAACAGACCATTTGAAACCTGTATCTAAAACGAGAGAAGCCTCCTGGGTCAAGAAGATGCCCAGTTTTTCCTTAGTTTATCAAGAGTGTAAGGGACAGAAATAGGTTTGGGCACAGGACGGTGAACATTTTACTTTACTGGACAACCTGACAGAGCCCCTAGCATTTTTGTTGAGGTAGGGCAACCCCTCATAGAAATAGAGCAAGATAGTTTTTCCCTTTTCTTTTTCTTTATATAAATAAGTCTGTCAACAAACATGCCACCACTGTGTCAGACTCGTACTTCTGCACCCTAACAATTTCTAAATGAATTTGCCAGTTAACGGGCAGGGCTACATCATCCAGTAGGCTCTCACGTTATGTATTATATGGGTATTACAAGCAATGTCTATACCTATTGACCGCCAGCTGGCAGACTCTGTTTTCTTAAAAGGTCTCATCAGTAAAAGAGATCATTTCAGAAAATTATTTTGTAATGATAAATTGACTTGCTGCGTGGTTTGCCAGGGTCATCTGATTTTAATTGGGTTAAAAGGACTTTGAGGAATACTTCATATATGTATCCTTTTTTAGCCTGATGTCACCCATGTATATACCCTTGATAATAGTTTTCGAAGTTATATTTTCATCATTTTAATTCTTTAAGAATGTTTGCAATAGAAGCTACTGAGCTTCAGTAGCTTTTCTTATTGTAAGTTTTGTAAAGTAATGAAAATATTTTAGAAATTGGATTTAGCCATACGTACTCATGTGTTATACTGTTCGACAGTGCTGATCGGGGTCTGACCTTACGGGGACAAAAAGAACAGGGTCCCTGCGATGGCCCCAGCTGCGGGAAGGGTCCCCCGGGTGATTAACCTTCAAGTAATCATCACAGGCATAGCCCCAGGACAAACCCTGGGCCACAAGGTGTGTTTGAAGTGTCGATGATCAATGTGTCCTGGAATTCACACTAATTCTTGCAGATAGCTGCGTTGTTCGTTGACGCACGTACCTAGTGATCCACCACCAAGAGTCGAAGGCAACTTGTAGATGTTGGCTGACCTGCCAGTGCAGGAGAGGCTGGGGGGAGGCAGCTGGTCTAGCTTCCCCACTTGTGAGTCGGCAGAGACCATTAGGGTTTAAAAAAAGGCGCTCAGCCTGTAAAGCCCCCTTCCATCTGCAGCAGCGTGAGAAGCTTCCCATGGCAAAAGAGGCAGGCCGGTGGATCCTGGGAATAACGCAGCTGGATCACTAGTCTGCATCATGTATGGTCAGAACTACGTCTGAATCTGATAGTCTGTGAACCTCCGACTTTCGTTCTTTGTTAATGAAACACACTTGGAAATTGCTTTTGCTTTGGTTCATCTTGCACCACTAGCGGCACCATACGAATGCCCCCGGTCGTCCCTCTTAATCATGGCCCCAATTCTGAAAACCAACAAAACAGAACAGGAGTCCTATTGCATTATTCCTTGGCTGAAGTATGCAGGCCATCAGCCTGCTTTATTTTTTCAAAGTAAATGCTTCGGACCCTCGGTACACTCAGTCAAGAGCATCCAGGGGGCACCAAGAGGCAGGGGCTGGGACAAGTGGTAGCTTGCTTCACAGCAGACAACCAGCTCGATCCCAAGATCCAACTACAAACCTTTTAACTGCAGAAACTTGAATATATGCTATTGGAGCTGGAATCGCTATGGCTGCTTGCACCAGACTTGTCCTCCAATCAATCCTTATAAAAGCATTTAAAGTGTATCGAACGAGTCCTATATTGATATTTTTTGTCACCACCTCCCCAAGTAGGAATTTGCGCACCTGCTGCCTCCTAGCCGTTTCTCAGGCTCCCTCTCCGGAATTGAACCCTGATTCCCCATTACCTCTGGTCACCATGGCAGGCACAGAAAGTACCATCAAAAGTTGACAGGGCAGACATCCGAATTTATCATCGCCTTCACGGGGAGTAGCGATCGGCCTGAGGTCATCTAAAGCAACCAAAGCGGCCGGGCGAGATTGGGTTGGTCTTGGTCTGACAAATGCACACATTCCGTCAGCATGTATTAGCTTAGGGGTGATCGGGGAAAGACTGGGCCCAGGCACAACTTAACGTGGGAGGGGTTTTGCCGCTGGCATGGTGACAGTGGGTCAGCACCCCATGGAACAGTCGTTCTGAACTGCTATAGAAACCTGTTTGGTGCAAAAGGGGCAATGGCATGGCTTACGGGGCCCACACAACTGCATGGCGGCTGGGGCCTGCACCACCCGCCCCTGTGCACTCTGGTCTGACCACTGGCTGGCTGCCGGGCTCGTCTGCCTTTGCTCTGATCGGACAGGTGAGCCACCCAGGTAAGGGGCCTTCCCCCTGAGCATACCCTCAACTTGACACGGTCCCAAGGCGGGTGGAAGCTGATCGCTTAAAACAGTAGCAGAGGACAGCCAGCAGTCGAACCCTAGGCAGAACAAGTGCACCAAGTAGATTCATGGAACTGGTAAACTTAGCAGGTATGTGTCCTAACTCTCATCTTACCCCCCTGAGTGGATGTAATGAACAGCCATGGGCATTATGAGAAGTATTAATTCCTGTGGAAGACTTCTAGCCATAGAGCTCCCAATCGTGCACCACCGAACAACCTCCCTCTTTCCCATTCCTGGCAAGCAACTGACACAGAACTAGCCTTGCTGGATTTTCAGAGGCATTGACCTGGTCTGAAATCGCCCTAGTTTTCGCCACTCTGATGGCTGTGTTAAAATCAGTCACATATGCCTGACATGTAACACTATGGGTCCTTCTGACATGCAAGCCTGTTTATAAACATAGTTAAATCAGTTAATTGTAAAAAAGAGCTAGGCTTAACCTTCATTAGTCAAGGTGTCAATCCTTGTGCGATAGATCAGTGGGTTAATGGACCTGCTGTAGCTATATGTCCTTAACATAAGGGTCAAAGGCACACACATCAGCTGAGTCAACTTATACTTCTACTTCTCAACATGGCTGTTATATGGTCATTGTGAGTGCAGTTTTTCATTGTTTGATATGGGCTCAGTGCAACTTTATACAAAACCATTCAAGTGCACAACAAAGGTGGAAAAATTGTATGATGTTCAGTACAGTGTGTAAGTAGGCTTGGGTGCAGGGGAGGTAAGGCAACCTTGACAGATAGGCTGAGGAAACAATAGAACAAAAATGTTATCCACGGACATGCATATCCCTATCCCTGCACACCTTTGTACTGGTAAACTACCAGTCAAAATTGAATGTATTGGCATCAACTTAATCATAGTAGTCGGTTATTGTATTTTAAATCCAAAAATAACAAACAAAGAAATGTTCTGATTTGATCAGTCTGTAGCTCAGCGCGTTATGGGAAATGGTATCCCTTCATCAGGATCATGGGTTACAGAGAGAGTCAATTAAAAATCTATAATTTCATCTAACGCGAAACTTCAACAACAAAAAATTATTGGATGTTCTTAAATGCAAATGAGTAGCTCATTAATCAAAGACACATGAAGATACCTGATTATTGTAGGTGAGTACATTAGTAAAGTGCAGCCAGTAAACAGTTTATTGAACTTTTACAGATTATTCTGTTCAATTATTTTTTCTGCTTCTTTTGTACTTACAGTTCTTAGGCAGGTCCATGGAGTCCTCATGGCACCTTCTTATGCCACCATTTTCATGCACCACTTTGAAAAAATATACATACTTGTGAATTCACTTTAGTCTAATAAGAATGTAACTTGGAAACAGTATATAGATGACATTTCTGGCACTTGCACTGGCACTAAAACTGAATTGGAATAATTTTTGAGTTACCTCCACTCCATTTACTCTAGGATCAAGCTCACCCTAGAGGTTGGCACCCCAATCCTACATTTTCCAGATGTTTGAGATTCAGCTTCATTAAGATGGATTCAAGACTACCATATTTCGCCAATCCACAGATGTCAATAACACATTACATTTTAGCAGTTCTCATCCTTGCTCATTGATAAAGAAAGTACTTACCAGAGACCCAATTTTTGATGCTTAAGAGGATCATTACCGAACCTCAGACCTATGAGACAGAGGGAGATCCTA
This sequence comes from Ambystoma mexicanum, assembly GCF_040938575.1. Lineage (NCBI taxonomy): Eukaryota > Metazoa > Chordata > Amphibia > Caudata > Ambystomatidae > Ambystoma > Ambystoma mexicanum. The sequence goes on along the minus strand of NC_090931.1, from coordinate 898,953,112 downwards.
GTGTATGTATGTATACATGTCAGGGTTATCCAATGAAGGTAGTTTTTGACGCATGCTCTAAAGCTTACACCATCAATAGGAATCATTTGTTGAGATGTAAAATTAGAGATCCCACTACTCTATAGCTCCACACACTCAAGTCAGAGTTCACAAATAGCTGCAGTCATTATGAAGAATTGGAAGTAACTATACCATCCTCAGTTGCAAAGGTTATTTCCGAAGGCACCAGTGATAACTTACGGGATAGGTTGATCAAAGCTGAGACCATCCGCCTAGCACACAGAGAACCTTGAGTAGATAGAAAACATGTGCGTTCCCTTGTTTGAATTGCAGAAACTGCAATAACATCATTAAAGAGAACATGATACAACATCCTTATACTGGACGTAAAATCCAATTGAAAGGATATGCTACTTGTAACACCACCATTGTTATTTATGACATTAAGCACCCATGCAGCATGTACACGGTGGACAGACAACGAGAAAAGCATGTGAGGCGGCTTGAGCATAAATCGATTATTGGGCCTCGGCCTCCATAGCATATGCTACCCACCTTTTGATCTTCTGGTACTAAAGCGTATTTGGTTTAAACTTTTTTCAGGCCGGGTGGCAAAGTTCCCGATGGTTTCCAAGCAGGCAGTGGTTATATACTCTCTGTATGCGGTGTGCGATGTGTGTAGTCACAGTTGTGCAGTTTGGTGATGGGGCTGGTAACTGCGAGCGAGGAACATCAAAGCACCAGCGAGTCAAACGTCCCATCTGGAAGGTAACTCCAAGGGTGTAGGGGAATGAACTGCAGGGCCTGCTGGCTTTAGATACGCGTAACGTTCTGATGGAGTTTTTCTGCGACATGCACAAACAATGAGTAATATCGTCAAACATTGGATTATGCAAATTGGCAGTTGCATAGGCCAGGATAAGTAGTTGCCTCTTACCGCAGAGCTTGCAACCTAGGGCCTGCAGTTGAGGTTACTCTATTGACGGCGGATTGTGCATCTAAGTGTCCTCTTCTCATTTGCCCACAAAAATGAAAAATAAATTGCACAAATACAGGCTACTGAGTACAATATTCCGCTTGGGTAAAAGAATGTGGAGCCCCTCGTGTGGAGGCTCAAACTCAAACATCCTCCACCGTCCAAAAAAAGGGAAAAAAGACATGACTAAGGCCATCAGCGTCATGCAACGGAAAATAAATGGGTATTTTGACAAAACGGGCCCAACCATGTCAAAAAAGTACACAGACCGGGGATGTGTGGAACTAACATCCTCCCCAAGCGGGAACACTAATATGGGGTCAAAAAATCCCCCCGAGTGTTCTTCCACCATTGACAATAATGGTTCGCTGTTAAACTCCAACAGAAAAACACAGCACTCCCAGTCTCATTAGTACTAACTTGTCAGCATCCCCTGATTTGGAAACATCGGTGTCACTGCTCGAAATATCCTGTGACGCAAGTGACACTGATAGTGACCACATGGGTCCATGGTATTTAAGGCCAGGTACTGTAAAAACACGAGAATAACATCCAGCCTGAATTCTATTTCATCCAAACTTGAAGCCCTCTTTCTTCTTTGCACGGAACTGGCAGACGATCAGGGAGAAACTAACCACATTGCTGCCATGGCAGTAGACATTATTATAAATGCCTTTCAAGCCCCCTAACCCACCTTCTGTGATTGAGATGGTTCCTCCTGCCCCTGAATGCTCGATACAATTCGATCAGACGCAAGCAGTTAATGGGGAGTTTCAAACCATGAGGATGATAGTTGCACACCAAGATCAGGTCAAAATTACAGGATCTGAGGGATCGGAACTAGAAGTTCTACTGATTGAACAATCACTTATGGCTTCTCTAGAAAAAACAAAGGAAAAAACGCAGGTCCCCTATGCAGCTTTATAGGCATACAAATTGAGGTGTATTGCCAAAAATGCCTATACATAAAAGTACCAATAAAACCAGGGACTTGGAAGTAATTCAACCCACGGCAGGTCACTACATAGTTATTAATGATTTGGGGGAGGAGCACACCAGGCAAGTTACTTTACAAGGCCCTCTAGATAGATGGGTTCAAATGGGTAGCCCTTCCTCTGTTAATGCGCTCCCAATTGCAGTTCACCATCCAGAAGTATATCCTCCAAACCAGGTTGCAGTCTTAAATGGGCCAAATCCCTCAAACATCTCAGGTGAGAGTCAGGTCCTCCCCAATTCTGCCGGGTTCCGAGTGCTCCTCCTATTCAATCTACACATGACACCTCTAGTGTAAATATTGGGGGGCGGACTAATAAGTTAAATCAAAACAAGTCAACAAATACCAGATGCAGACTATGTTATGACACCACTTCTAATAATGCCCTACCCGTACATCAAGCTGTATCCCTCATCTGTTAAGAGCTTGCACAAACTCAGACTGAAGGGAGAGTCATGTTCATTAAATACAGGGCAATTGATCAGCAATCCGGGATCCAGACATGTAAAGATTGGTGAGACAAATACATCAAATAGTAGCCCTTTTCTAAATCGCACAAGGCTGCTAGAACTGTTACATTTAATACCGGACATGTCCATTATCTCATATGAAGATATTGAGAGATTGGAACTCCCTACATCTGACAGTCCAACAAATTGGGTACTTGCGTCGCTTGTCTCTCCGTTGGTGACTGAGCGCATTTGCAAACATGCCAACCACCTATATGATCTTGGATTTCAAGTCTTAATATTTTCAGCCCACAAATCGCTCTATAAAAACTCACAATTACCATAAAGAAGTTGATTAGCCGCATAAGGTCAAGGACGTTGGTACCTTAAGGGGAAACCTTCCCTATAAGACTAACAACTATAACAGACAGAGGGCTCAATCCAGAATGTCCGGAGGCTGGATTAGTGCGGTAAATCAATATAATTGACATAATCTACAAACTGAGACAAGTTTCTTTGAAGTCCTGTCCTATAACTCACGCAGGTTTCACTCCTTTCTCAGCGATCTAAGCACCTTGAATACAATAAAGAGGGCCGATTTCTTTATGCTCCAAGAAACATGGCTGACTACTCCCTTTAGTTTGGACGGCTATTGTTTATCTTTCAAATTGTCGAAAGTCCCAGTGGCAGGCTGCCCTAAGGGAGGCATATGCATTGGCATTAAAAGTGAATACTCTCCATCTCTGTGTCTAGGAACACGTGAACATACAAACTTTCTTGCTGTCATTACTCCTAGCTTTCCAATGGGATCTGGTGGATCGTTGGTGGCTACACTGTCTGAGCAATTGATGGAAACTGTTGCTGAAACTTTACAAGCATAGTCCGTACAGAACTCAGGGTGGGGGGCATAATTCTCACAGGAGATTGTAGCCTGGATTTAAAGGATATGGGTTTTTAGACCGAGGTCAATAAATTCACGGCGGAATTGACTGTAGTCGATTTCGCTGCAATTATATTTGACCTTCGGCCAAACAAGCCAAATCCTTGGCCGCCAGCAGCCCTATACCCATCCCCCCTCTCCTACTTACCTTATTGCGATCTGCCAGCGCTTCTCTCACACCCCTGCGGCATTGGTTCCGTCCCTTCAACGTGGGTCGGAACTGATGCTGCAGGGTCCCTCTCTCTGTTTTATTTCTTTTTTTAAAGTCCCCCGTTTTCAATGTCCCGGAAGCGTGGGTCATCCCTTTAACCCCCTTTCCCCTTGTTCGCTATAATGGAACCGTATGGCCGAGTTGTACGAATTACGGTTGTACGATCAATTCGTACAGCCTAAATTCGGTCAACTAGGCCATACAGTAATTTATTTTAGGTCAAATTGGATCATTCCGATTTAAAGAACTTTGATTGGTCTGAGCATATTTCTTGTGCAGGGAAGAAGGGTTGTGTATGGCTACAATTGCTGGCGGAATTTGATTTGCATCCTCTGCGTGGTCCTTCTATAAAAGAATGTGCCACCTGGTCAAATGGCACACAAAGTAGCTGTATTGATTATGTTTTTGTAAATCCCATAATTATGGCACTATAACCCGAGTACTAAAATAATTGGTCAACTAGGAGTGATCATACGATGATACATGCAAGGTGCTCTATTTTCCCAAACCGCCAACATAGTTACTTTAGCCATTCTCCAACGGTAAATGTACAATGAAATTAGCTGTTGTGGTCTAATCAAAATGTGAATAACTTTCATTTTTCTTTAACTCACACATCAATTCCAATATAAACATATTTGAGGGACTGCTCATGGGACATGGGTGCATTTATGAATATAGTTTGGCCTGACTCTGCGCATTACCTGGTCACGTGCCTAGGCTCTATTAATAAAGGAGGGCCATATGATGTTGCCATTGCCAAAATGAAAAAAGATCAGGGTACTGCTCTGTCAAATACAATAACATGTATCTATCTGCGATACTGAGAAGAAGCAAAGGGCAGCCAAATTTAGATCTAAATACAAATGTTGGCTGCGCGATCATAAATTCCAAGACACATTGGCGAGATGGAACTATATTAATCATTTTATTAAAACACATGATTCAAAATAATTATTGCCACATCCTAAGATCACTACTCAAGTGTGCAGCATTTCGGAAGAACAATGGGGGGCCCATAAAAAAAAAACTATTTTGGGAACCAAGGGCAAAAACGAGCAAAGCGCCATCGACATCTATGACCGGCACAGAGGTCTGCCACTCTATGAGCCAAGCAGATATAGTAGGCCTAATCAGAAAGGCCAAACCAACGAGAGCAGCAGGACCAGATGGCCTATGCAATATAGTTATCAAGAAGGACCCAGATATATGTGCGGCATTATTTAAAGAATAGTTTTTGTGCAATTGCGAACATGCCTCTATTCCTCTCTCATGGCAATAATCTATATTGGTCACATTCACAAGAAGGGCCCTCGTGCAACGCCAGACAATTATCGACTACTTGCAACGTTCGATTGTGGGTCTTACTTATTTGCCAGTATGTTATTAAATAAGTTATCAGAATGGGTGTCCATAAAAGGACTATAGCATGGGACCCAAACTGGTTTTAGAAAAGTATTTGCCACCTCCTACTCTTATCTGGGTCCTTTCTATATTAATAGCTGACACGTAAGCTTATCCCGGAACCTCTTTGTACCTATGCTTTGTGGACTATATTCCACATCTGCTACTGCCAGCTGATCCAAATTATGGGACAAACTGACACAGTGGGGAATTGATCATTCCCTTTTGCACTTCATAAAATTGTTATACAGTGACACTAAAGTGTGGATCAAACTATTGCAAGAGGGTTTGTTGAACCCTTTTAACACGAATATTGGACTCTAAAAAGAAAAGGTGCAAGGGCACAGCCTTGTTTATTTATACATTGCATATTTTCTTCAGGCTTTGTCTGTTAAAAACCAGTCCTAACACTTTGTAAAGTTAGACTTTCCTTGTTTAACTTACGCTGATGACACCGTATTAGACGGAACCCCAGTGGGCTTACAACCTGCAATAAATGCCTTGAATGAATATGCTCAAGTAAATGGCCTGCCGATTATCCTGGCAAAAACCAAAATTAGGAGGATTTGGGAAAAAATGCCAAGAACTAGCATCTTTCAGTGGAAGATAGGCGAGACTAAAATAAATGAAAACAACATTTACAAATATTTGCGGATTTACATAAAGGCTACTCCACCCAGTTTGCACTATGCTGGGACCATATCTACCAAGGCATGGCTGAAATGGCTAGCCCTAAGAAAAGTAATCATTAAATATGGTGGTAACTCAGTGGAAGCGAAGATAAGAGCTTATAGAACTTCCATAGTACCAGCTATCCTTTATGATTTAGAGGTCCTCCCCAAAAAAGCAGTAACCTGGCGAGCTAAATTAGAGGCTAGAAATATATGTTCTTTATGATCTTTGCCCAGCTCGGTACCAGTGGAGGCTATCAAGTTGGAATTTGGACTCTAATCACTGAAGTCCCTATGGAAAGAAGCAGTATGCAGATTATGGATCAAGATTACATATCTGTATTATGCCTTTGATACACTGCTATCTCACTCTGTGGACCAGTCAAGGCGGTTTACTTGCAGCTCTAGTGACATGGAGGTGCTTGTAAAGACACACACCACAGACATCGCCCTCCCTTGTGACTGCGAATTGGAGGTCCCCATTTTCCTAAGCACTCTATCAATAAAGACGAAATTGTATGATAGAATACAATCACTTGCTCATTTAACCACACAGAGTAAATACACTATCCATGCCCAACAGGGTATGTTTAATGAGAATCCTCGTTCGCACTTGGTAAAACTTCCCCTTCCGTCGCTGACTCGTTTTATTGTATGTATAGGCTTTGATATCCTTCCAGTCTTAGCATACACCAGGGTCTGTAAGGGTATCCCTAGGGACATGCGTTTGTGCCGCTTGTGCGATTCACAGATTGAGACATCTAGACATATTCTCACTCAATGCATCGTCCTTGACCATCTCTATCGCAAAGGATATAACAAATTTGAGTCCTTGGAATCAGACCAATTTTGATATTCTTTGGTGCTTACGGCTGCGGCACATCATATTTGGTTAAGGGCTAAAATGATGCTAGAAGAAATCCATATAAAACAATCTGCAAAGCGAAAGCCCCTAATTGCCTACGGGAAATATTTCCAAGTTGAATAGCGTAATGTCTGGATGAGATGGATAATGTGATTGGGAAAATTAAAAGCGGTGTAAACTACTTTTACGTCTGCATACATTTTATACAAAGATCGTATTAGAGGGGAATATGAAGTCTGACTTTAGGATGCACTTTTAAAACATTTTGATGTGTTTTTTAGCTAGAAATTTGATGAATTAAGTATTTTATGAAAACTGCTTTTTTAATGAAATTTTAAATGGTTTTCTGTCATTTTAAAATAATGCATTATGTACTGTATTGGGTTTGTAGTGCAGTGTAAAAGGGTTAATTTATTTAACCATAAAGCACTTGATAAAAAGAAGGAAAAAACAGAAAAAACACTATCTATATGCCACCAGGGAAACTTAGTGTTGCACTCAGCACACAACTTAAAAGGAGTCTTCTCCATTTGGGGAAAGCTAGTAAATGTGAATATGAGGGGCAAAGGGAATTGGCAACCCCAGGAACTCTGCCCTACTCCCCCCCGCCCCCCCATGTCCCTACAGTATGCTGATGCGGCATGGGCGCGCAGGCCTTCTGTCCTCAGTGGAGCCTACATCTCAGCATCTGTCAGGGGTTGGTGCTCTTGATGTTTATTCCTGCACTTCCACCCCCCGCACCCACACTGATGGTGAGGAAAGCAACAAAAGGAGGAAGCCAATGAGTTGAGCATATCCTGCACACATTGGCTAGGGATTGTGTGACAGCAATTCACCCCCTGTTGAAAAGTCAAACCATGTAATATTCCGAACCAGGCACTGGATGGCGGACTATTTGTATTATGTGAATCTAAACAGAAAAGCAAGCCTCAGAAATAAATATATAGTGGCCTGTATTGTTTTTCCGATAATTACTTCTAACTATAACATTATGAATGATTCTGTTTCCATATTGTGTATACATTGTTTTTAACAAATTGTCTGCAAATAATTATTTTGCTCTATTCCTACAAATTGTTCGCAAATAATTATTTTGCTCTATTCCTAATATTTATATTCTATAATGTATTGATGGAATTGCACTTTATCTGATTAGCACTTGGATTATTTATGCATTTGCACATTAAAGCTTGGATACCTTTAAATACGGATAATGTTGGAATTGAATGACCAGTTGAAATCAGGATGAATGGTATCGATAGTGTTGCTTTGGGGGCGATTGTTCTTTAATGTTGATGAGCCAGATGGGGAAAGGAAGCAGCAGCAGTCAGCGAAACGTCAGCGTCTGTAACCAGCTTGACTAAAGATGTTCTTGGAGCCGACCAAGGAGCATATACTGTTTCTTGTTTTTTACTTTGGGCTATTAGGTAGTCGCTACGCCACCTACAAGCCGAAACTATTGCATTAGAGTACAGGTAGGGGGAAATGGAATATGAGGAGATGGACACAGCTTGTAGGTGTGGTTTATTTTCTCACCCTTTGCCCATGGCCATGCTAATCCTTACGGCCATTCGCACCCAGTTATTGCCCCGAACACCTCCTCATGGGAACACTTTGAGCTTACTTTAATCGAGGAACCTTACCATCAAAGTTTGCACTCTGCCAGTGTTTTTTCAAAGCAGTCTTCTGGGAGTTAATGACTTAATTGGAGCTGTATACCGCTGCTTGTGTAATAAAAATGTCTTAACCAGGTCTGCCTTCAGCCACTCGATTTACAAGCACTCTGCGTGTCCTTCACTGACGCCCTGTTAAAAACAAGCAAAGTGAACAGTTTTGGCTTGTGTATAATTTGCCAGGCACTGCTATTCGATGCCCAGGCACTTGCACCTGCTACCATCAATAGCGAGTTGATACAAATATAGAAGTAAGTACACAAAAGCCCAGACAGTTGATATTGTCAACGCTTGTTATAATGATGCTATTCCTCTCTACCGAGCACTACATTGGATTTGTTCTATTGTTCATGGCACCTAAGTACCTGACCCATCTAGCGTTTTTGGCCTTGAAAGTGAGAGAAGCTCATAAACCACAAATTGATGCTGGAGTGTGTGGATGAGCGGGCTGGGGACAAAGGGGAGGGGGACAGAGACTGTAAAATGACTGGGTCCTGACTAACCAGCTTCACCCAAATATTGTGAAACCTTTGATAGTAATAGATGTCGTCTACAAAAAAAAACTAATTACAAGGAAACAAAAAATGTGCCAAAAAATGTGATGCAAGTCAAAAATGACTGCACATAAAGAATCACAACAGGTTTTCTAGACAATCAATAGACCTTTTCATAACTCCCTTTGAAGGTTCTGCACTTCCAATTGACGAGTCTGCCACAGTTCATGGCATAAAACCACACAAATGGGTACTGTTTCTTTGGCAGGAAAACATGTGCATGCGGGAACCAAAAAACTGATGTTTGAAAGCAGAATGCTGTAGGAAGAGTAGTCTGCCAATCTGTCAGTGTGGCATTAACAACGCAATGTAAATATTGCTCAAGTACTTGAATAACTCCTTGATCACTTTTCTAGGGGATGATGACGGAGAGCTTCTGGCCTGCCTTCCAAGCCCTACAACCCACTTCCCAAAACTTTGAAACCTACAGGAAAATTCTATCCAAAATCTTCTGTGGAGTTGAAAAACACGTAACCCTTCTAGTGGGTTTGAATATGTTGTCTCATATAATGTGTCCGATGATTTCAATAACGAAACAGCCTTGTGAAACAGGCAATTTCCGGTGATATCAATAACGTTGTGATTCATTGGTGCGAAAGCATGTTCTGAACACCCAATAGACCAATGTACTGGGAAACATTCACAGATAATGTTGACCACCAAAAGGACAGTCCAGTACATTTCAGGGTGATTTTTTACCCTTCTTTACCCAAAAGCTCCACCTGCAGCTCCCAGTTTGGATCCAACAAAGCATGTCTCAAAAAAATAAACCGACTGTAGAAAGAACTTAAGTTGTCCCATTGATAGTCAGGCACAGTCAGGCATTTACGAATTATCACTCACATCTGACTCCACTTGACTGGTTTGCCAACTATAAAAGGCGTGGTTTTACATGGGTGAAAGCGAGGTTAATTGGTTATTTATAAAACGCTCAATACCGAAGAGCACGGACATGGGATTCAAACCTATGTTGGTTTGCTGCATCATCTTGCTTCCAAGACGAGCGTGTTGTTTGGACCAGAAAAGCCAAGGAGCAGAGAGCAGCAGGATTGACAGCCCAGAGTAGAACGGCGTGACGAGTCACTGGCCCAGTGTTTGTAAGGGCCTGCAGCATGGCTAGAGAGCTCTGTCGCTAGAAAGCCGGAGCGAAGCACCCTGCAGGTTGCTATCGGCGGTCGGAACATTGCTCATTCCCTTGGGACCTGTGCCGGCCCCAAGGGTATCTGAGGGGAGGTGGTGAGACCCTGACCTACGGCCCGCACAACTAGAAGGGACTGCTTGTCATCACGCTGCTTCAAAGGTGAGTCTCGTGAAAGAGAGAGAGAGGGAGACTCAGGAGAATGCGGCTGACTGAAGCGTAGGTGGCAAAAGGAATGCATAAAGTGAAAAAAGAGGAAAGAAATTAAAGGAAACTAGTAAAGCAATATAGATTAAAAGAAGAGTGGCAAGATCAAGAGAAAGTAAGCGAAAGCAAGAAAAGAAGAGCGTGCAAGAGGCGCAAAGCGAAAGAACTGTAATAAAGAGGGTATGAGCAACCCAAAATGAGAGAGAAAGGTGCAAGCAACCCAGCAGAGTGGAAAGTGTGTACGGGAAAGCTGGAAAAGGTGCCAGGGAGCACAACAAGGACAAAGAGGGTGCTAGTGTGCATAGAAGAAATTAAAGAAGGTGCCAATGGGCACAAGAAGGATAGGAAAGTCAAGAAAACAGAGGGAACAAGAAAGGGTGCTGAAAGCCCCTGAAGGCAAAAGATTAAGAAAAGGAAGAGCAGGAAATAAATGAGGGATTAAAGCTTGGAGTGGTTTTGCTTAAGAGGAGCAAAGAACCTGGCGTTTTCTAAAGTCTCTGATGCTGCCCCTTAAAAGAACTGTATATGAAAGAAAGGTACATCCTGACAAACCAAACTTGTGTTTGTAAACTCGAGGAGTCTGAGCTTGGGGAATGGAACCCCGAGAAGCCTAAGAGCTGAACTTGTTTTTGAACTTGGAAGAGGCCTAAGCTTGGGGAAGGAAACCGTAAGAGGCCTATCAAAGTGGAATCTTGATTATTTGGTGTTAAGGATCCCCAAGACATTAAGAACATTAACTTGGTTTGAACTATGAAGGTCCCATGAACAGTCCCTTTTGATTGAGCTCATTCTTTTGAAGCTGACCAACCTACACCTGGTGAGAAGACCAACTGAAACCAATCCTAGTTTCCTATTTTTGTTGAACCACCACTTTTTACATTTGAAAGACTTCCTAGCACATTTTTGTTAAAGAGTGAGGGCAAGCATAGATTTAGACACAGTCAGATTTTTATTTTCTTCCAGACTTTGACGGCCCTTAGAAACATCAGTTGAGAGTGTTAGGGCCAGTTGGGCATTACACCAACACTGCAACTTTAGTAGATAAAGGTTTTGAAACAATCATCTTGGAGTCTGTGTCTCTCTTAATACCATGCCTGTCTCATATAAGGTGTCGGGGGTGCGATGCACCTAAATAGATGCAGGTTGGGGGACTCTGAAATATGAAAAACTCAGTGATAGAGCCTCCAACCCTACAGTGGCCACTAAAGTCTCTGTTGGGTTTGATTTGTGTAGTAGCTGGGCAGAAACTATCCCACCAAAAGAAAGACGTCTTATCCCTACTGATCTTGTCCGTGTACCACCTTAGGGTACTTGCATCTGGTTAGCACCCAAGTCAGGTCTTGCTTGGAAATTTGTTATCGATGTCCTGGCAGGGGTGATTGATCCAGATTTTAGAGGACACATGAAGGTGTTACTCCAGAATCCCAGAGACAAGCCCTTTCAGATACAGGCAGATCAGATAGCCCAATGGATACTCGAGAGGTTGATGCTACCTATCCTTAAAGAGGAGGCTGAAAAGGAAACTGCTGAAAGAGGTATTTGGGTTTTGGGGAAGCCGATAGTCATCAAAGTTCTTTCCAGCCTTCTCCCATTGTTGGTGAGCACTCTGAAATACTCCCTGATCTGGACTTTGCTCAACAAAACGATCCATTACTTGCTGAAGCCCTTTTACAAGTTATACCAGACGCTGAGGGTTCAGAAAGAAGGGGGGCCATTTTTCTTTCTCAAGCAAGGACTCCTAAATAGAGGGGATGTCACTTCTGAAGGCTTACCAAGGGTACAACTGGTGGTTCCCCGAAGCCACGCGCAGATAATGCTTGAGATCGCACACTCCCATTTTACAGGGGGATGGCTGGGTCAAGATAAAACTCAAGCTCACCTGGCCAACAAGTTCTATGGCCCAGGAATACACAATGATACCAAAAACTTTATTCAGACATGCAAGATCTGTCAACGTACTAGCACCCATGTACCACCTCCAGCCTCCTTAACTCCATTGCCCATTTTTGCGGTGCCATTTTCGAGAACTGGGATGGACATTGTTGGACATCTTGAGACATCGAAATTGGGTAACACGTCTGTAATGGTAATACTTGATTATGCCACACATACCCTGAGGCATTTCCTCTACGCAATAGTAGCACTCAGCAAATACTTAAACATCTACTTCCTTTTTTTTCTCTTGGGTGGTTTCCCTAAAGAGATCCTAATGGATCACGGTACCACCTTTATGAGTAAGCTCATGGGGAGGTCAAGGAATTACTCCACATAACTACACTAAGGACGTCCGTATACCATCCGCAAAAGGACGGGTTAGTTGAATGGTTTAACAAGACGCTTAAGACCATCTTTAGGAAGTTAGATGATAAAGGCTGAAGTGTGATCAAATGATTCCGTGGGCCTTGTTCGCCATAAGGAAAACTCCCCAAGCATCCACCGATTTCTCACCCTTTGAACTACTTTATGGGCATGAAGCATCTATTAGACATGCTTTGAGAAACGTGGGAAGAAAGAGAGGAGGCTTCAATACCCCTCTCCCAGACAGCCACCTGATGAAAAGGACAAATGACTGCTGGCCGGGCCTTAGTACAGGATCATCTTGGTAAAGCCCAAAGTCATCAAAAGACATTGTATGACAAAAAAGTGACTTGGTCGTTCTCTATTGGGCAGAAGGTCATTGTGCTTCTCCCTACCTCAGATATCAAACTTGTTTCCAAATTACAAACCTTATGAGGTGTTGGAAAGAACAGGTCCACACAATTACAAAATCGCCCAATCAGACCGCAGTCAAAAGATGCAGATTTATCATGTGAACGTATTAAGAGTCGAAGGAAAATATTATTAAGACAAATGCCACAGTATTAGCTTGCTTATTTCCAGAAGAGGTGAGCAATAACATCTTAATTCCCTTAGATCTCCCTGAAACCCAACAATAAGACCTCAGGGATATGCTAGAACAGTTCCCCGATGTGTTTTGTGAGGAACCTTTCAGGGTGAAGGGTGCCTTCTACCACATCCACACCCCTGCATGCAAGATAGTACATCTCAAACCATACCGACTGCCAGAGGCCGTAAAGCTGTTGTCATCCAAGAGGTAGAGCAAATGCTCCAGGCCAATATAATTGAACCTTCAACCAGCCCTTGGTCCTTGTCCATCGTTCTAGTTAAAAAACTAGATAAAAGCTGGAGGTTCTGTAAAGACTTCTGCAAGATAAATAATATCTCAGCAATTGATGCCTACCCAATATCTTGTATCGATGATCTTATCAATAAATTGGTTAGTGCCGTCTATCTGTCCACTCGATTTGACTAAGGGTTATTGGCAAGTCCCATTACATGGACCAGACAAAGAAAGTAACGCCTTTTCCACCCCTATAGGTTTATATCAGTTTAAAGTCCTACCCTTTGGATAGCATGGTTACCCTTTGGATAGCATGGTGCCCCTCCGACTTTCCAAAGGTTGATGGATAAGATTCTCCAATCTTATTCAGATTTCTGCAGGCATGTATCAACAACATAGTTATCCATGGCAAGAACTGGGAGGACCATCTATTCCAGCTATATACTATAGTTAGGATTTTTAGAGAAGCTGGGTTGACGGCCAACCCTAAGAAATGCAAGTTGGCCCAATATGCCGTTAAGTAATTGTTTTTTTGTCGTTGGAAACTGCAGTGTACCAACCATAAGAGGAAATGGTTCGAGCAGTGTCGTCACCTACACCTATGACCAAGTAGGATTTAAGATCTTTCCTAGGGTTAATCGGATATTATCGCCAGTTTATTATACCCAACCTTTCCAGCAAAACTGCCTGCCTAACTGACAAGTTACTTAACGCTGAACCCCAAAAACTTAAATGGGATGATGAGGATGAAATTTGTCATCAAACCCTCAAGCAGAAATTATGTCAGAGCCACATTCTTAAGATGGCAGACTTTTCAAAAGATGTCATACTCCAAACTGATGCTTCTCTAACCGGACTAGGCGCGGCATTGTCACAGAGCCATGATGGGCTAGCACATACCATCCTCGATGCCAGTCAAAAGCTTTTCCCTCAAGAGAAAAACTGTTCAGTGATAGAACTAGAAGCCTTAGCCATAGAGTGGGCCATTTTACATCTCAAATACTACTTACTAGGCAGAAGGTTTAGACTAATCACTAGAGTGGGCCATTTTACATCTCAAATACTACTTACTAGGCAGAAGGTTTAGACTAATCACTGATCACTCCTGTTTAATTTGGATCCGTCAAAGGAAAGAATCTAACTGAAGAGTTATGTGGTGGTTCTTGGACTTGCAACCCTATTGCTTCTCAGTGGAACATCGAAAAGGGAGTGGGTAAGGAAATCACGATTTCCTTTCGAGGTTCCCCTGTGGAGCAATACAGTCCAAAAATCATAGGGGAAGGGTCTGTGAGAAACCTGACAGTGTTCTCCCACTGACTCACCTGGGATCCTCTAGTTAGGCGGCCCGGGAAGAGCCATCGCTTTTGGATTCGACCGTGGGGGTGGACAAGCGAGGAAGGATCACCTGAGTGGAGGGTCACAGGGGATTGGGAGGAGAACATCTGAGGGCGAGACATGTTATTCCTCATTTTTTTGATTTTACCTCAAAAGCCCTTTACCTCAGCCTTCATGGGGTATTTCCAAACCCATTCCATCTCCCCTTACCCGTTTCCAACAAATACTGGGACGAGGAAGAGGCAAAAGGGAGTATTGAAGATTTTCCATCGGAATAACATGGGTAGTGTAAGGGAAACAAGCTGTCTTATTTATAGAGTCAGGCATTAACTAATTATCACTCACACCTGACTACACTTGACTGTTTTTCCAACTATAAAAGGTGTGGTTCTACGCAAGTGAAAGAGCATGCTGGGAATGTTGTTTGGACTAGAGAAGACAAGGAGCAGCAGGATCGACGGGTCAGATGGGGAACAGCATTCCGAATCGCTGGCTTGTGAGGGGCTGCAGCGTGGCTAGGGAGCCATGTCTCCAGAGAGCCGGAGTGAAGCACCCTGCAGGCTGCTGTTGTCAGTCAGAACATTGCTCGTTCCCTTGGAACCTGTGCCGGCCCCAACACTTTCTGAGGGGCAGGTGGTGAGACTCTGACCTGAGGCCCGCACAACCAGAAGGGACTGCTTGTCAGCGGGCTGCTGCCCCGGTGAGTCTTGTGAAAGTAAGAGAGAGGGAGAGAGAGAAAGAGACTCAGGAGTATGCGGCTGACTGAAGCGGAGCGGGCCAAAGAATGCATAAAACGGCACAGAGCGGAAGGAAACTAACAAAGCAATATAGATTGAAAGAAGAGTGACAAGATCAAGAGAAAGCAAGAAAAGCAGAGCGTGCAAGGGGTGCGAAGTGAAAGAACTGTAATTAAGAGGGCGTGAGCAACCCGAAACGAGGGAGCAGGGTGCAAGCAACCCGGCTGAGTGAAAAGTGTGCAACTGTGCAAGGGAAAGCTGGAAAAGGTGCCATGGGGGCACAAAAAGGTGAAGAAAGTGCAAGTGCGCACGGAAGAAGTTAAGAAAGGTGCCAGTGGGCACAAGGAGAAGATGCAGGTGTGCAGGACAAGGAAAGAAAAGTGCCAGCGGGCACGAGAAAAAACTCAAGAAAACAGAGGGAAACAAGAAAGGGTACAGAAAGCCCCAGAAGGCAAAAGATTAAGAGAAGGAAGAGCAGGAAATAAAAGAGGGGTTAAAGCTCGGATTGGTCGCGCTTAGAAGGACAAAGAAACTGGCGTTTTCAAAAGTCTCTGATGCTACTTTTTGAAAGAACTGTACATGAAAGAAAGGTACATCCTGACAAACTGAACTTGTGTTATGAAACTCAAGAGGGGCCTGAGCTTGATAAGGGAACCATGAGAAGCCTAAGAGCTGAACTTTTGTTTCCCCTTGGAAGAGGCCAAAGCTTGGGGAAGAGAACCGTAAGAGGCTTATCAAAGTGGAATCTTCAGTATTTGGTGTTATTGAAGGAAATGAAGCTTGGGGAAGGGAACCCCAAGGCATTAAAAACATTGACTTTGTTTGAACTATGAAGGACCTACGAACAGTCCCTTTTGATTGAGCTCATTCTTTTGAAGCTGACCAACCTACACCTGATGAGAAGACCACCTGAAACCAATCCTGGTTTCCTATTTCTGTTGAATCACCATGTTTTGCTTTTGAAATACGTCCTAACACATTTTTGTCAAAGAGTTGAGGGCAAGCGTAGGATTTGACACAGATTTTTATTTTGGACCACCAGACTTCGATAGCCTGTAGAAATATCAGTTGAGGGAACTATCCCTTTAGTGTTAGGGCCAGTTAGGCCTTACACCATCCCAGGAACTTTAATAAATACAGGTTTTGAAACGATCATCTTTGAGTCTGAGGCTCTCTTGATACCATGCCTGTCTCATAGCACCCACACATGTGACATGCTTTCGCTGGTGAATGCATGCCCAAATAAGGACTCTCCAGATCACAAAGACCAGGAGGAAGGCCAATGGACAAAATGGCCAAAAGAGAAGACAAAAGACCTTGTGGCACGTCCATGATGGACACTAGCCACAGCCAGGAGCCAAACGCGGTAAAGAAACGTAAAAACACATGAAAAAGCTTCTGCTGCCACCAGTCTACTCCTAGGCACATTGTCCAGTTACGAAGAAATCCTTAAGGGATGTCTAGGGCCCAAAACGCAAGGACCCCAGTGCGCGGTACAGTGTAATGTACTTTGCACATTGAAATACAGTTGCCAAAAGTGGCAACAACGTCATAAAACAAAGAGAACAAAGTTTAGTAGTACTGACTACCTGAAGGACAAGTCCGTTTTTGGCATGACGATCAGCGAAAGCACAGTGGAGTACAGCTGAAGGCTGTGCTTCACTGGTAGATAGTCAGGACAGGAGGTTGAAACAAAACAAAACAAAAACCTTGGGGGTCCACAAATATAGAGGTAAAATAGCAGCAAGAGAAACTTTACGTTACAACCGGTCTAGAAGATCCAGGTACTGTGTCCTCCTTGTCCAATCAAAGGTGATCAAAATGGACAATGCAAATGTCCTCATATTCCTGAGCCTCAAAATGATAAGAAGGATTGGAAACATTGAAATGGTGTTGTAAATTCAAATCATAATCAACCTATCCACAAAGGCTCTCCTCTGGAACTCTCTGGAGCTAATAAATCTTCTCTTCCTATTGAGACTGGTGGCAAACTGGTCCACCTCAGGAGATACACAGAAAACTAAATTCTTTAAGATCGCCTGGCAAAGCACCAATTTGTGCAAGACTGCAGAGATCCTACTCAACATATTTGCCACAACATTCTCCTTCCATGCCAGAGAAGCTAACAAGCAAACAATGTTCTCAGTGTAACATCTCTAATCATATGGCCCCCATGCAAAACAACCTTTTTGTTTTGGTAGTGGCCACTCTATCTGCCCCACACAGATGGTAGAAAAGCCACCAGAGCCAGTCGGATAGCTTAGTTCGAACAGGCTGAGGTGCTCTGTGGTCTCTCGGTCCCCCGGTCCTTTATATCATTCTCTATGTGACGCCCTCACCCAACCTTTCAAGGATAATTCTGTTACCACAGTGGCCTACAGCGAATAGTGCTTCAGCACTATTAGCTGAGATTCCCCAATACTATCCATGAGACTTAGACTGGGCCTACCAGGTGGTTCCCAAATTGGGAGACAAACTGATACCAAACAAGTAATGGGTGGAAGGTTTTGAATTAATCTGAACCACTGGCATTGCTCTGTGCAACCTTACACACCACTTTTTTAGCCCGTCTGCACCAATGCAAAAGGGGCCCAGCCATATGCAAATCAGTCAGGTACTGCCACCAATGGGAGCAGCCCTGCCCGAACTGCTATGCCAGGTCCCCTCTGCACAGAAACACAAGCAACCCCAGACATGTATCGGCCTTGTTGGGCCTCCTCAGTGAGGTGCAGCTTGGTTGCCTATAGCGCAGCGAGCAAGGTACCCACATCTGGGTATACCCTCTCTCACACCGGGAGACAAACTGAAACAAAACAAGTGATGGGTGGAAGGTTTTGAATTAATCTGAACCACTCCCAAACTGGTTCCACTTATTCCACAACAACCACTGATGTCTGAAAGTCTGCAACCTCAGTCTGGTCTGTGGCACTAGAAAAATGCAAGAGGCCATGAGACCCAGGCTTATGGAGAAAACCAAAGCCATAAAGCACTGCCCACTTGGGAAGGTGTCCACACCTTTACAGATGTTTGAAACTTTATGTAGAACAAAGGCATTGCATGTTCCTGTATCCAACACTTCACCAATTAACTGAAGTTGCTGGGATATGCAGCTTCTCAAGCGGAGGGAGAATCCTAGACTGCGGAGCAGATGGCATATCTTGAAAAGATGTCAGTGTCCAGGGAGCAATCCTGGATCAGTCATCCAATTGCAGAAATACATGTCCATGTATGTTTGGGATGCATACAATGTGAATTTAGCTGAGAAGCAATGTCTGTTGTATATAGGAGATTCAACTAGAGATTTACAAATAAATTGTGGGGGGAGCAGAGGTAGTTTGATTGAGTAGGGGAACAGAGAGGGAGCGGCTCCTGCAGGGGAGAGTTAGGGTGAGTTGAGCAATCAAGATGTTCTTTGAAGAGCAGGCTCTTCCTATGCTTCCTGAAGTGTAGGACATGGATATGAGACAGGCCACCACAATTGAAAAAGATGTTTGGTGAATAGTCTTGGCACTGAGGAACGGCCAACGGCAAAGACTGCAAATGCTAGTGAGTTTTCCCAATTACAACTATCAGGAACTTACAATGTTTTGGGGGTGTGAGGGGGCGGGAAGGAAAAGGAAGGAAGGAAGGAAGGAAGGGAAGGAAGGAAGGAAGGAAGGAAGGAAGGAAGGAAGGAAGGAAGGAAGGAAGGAAGGAAGGAAGGAAGGAAGGAAGGAAGGAAGGAAGGAAGGAAGGAAGGAAGGAAGGAAGGAAGGAAGGAAGGAAGGAAGGAAGGAAGGAAGGAAGGAAGGAAGGAAGGAAGGAAGGAAGGAAGGAAGGAAGGAAGGAAGGAAGGAAGGAAGGAAGGAAGGAAGGAAGGAAGGAAGGAAGGAAGGAAGGAAGGAAGGAAGGAAGGAAGGAAGGAAGGAAGGAAGGAAGGAAGGAAGGAAGGAAGGAAGGAAGGAAGGAAGGAAGGAAGGAAGGAAGGAAGGAAGGAAGGAAGGAAGGAAGGAAGGAAGGAAGGAAGAAGGAAGGAAGGAAGGAAGGAAGGAAGGAAGGAAGGAAGGAAGGAAGGAAGGAAGGAAGGAAGGAAGGAAGGAAGGAAGGAAGGAAGGAAGGAAGGAAGGAAGGAAGGAAGGAAGGAAGGAAGGAAGGAAGGAAGGAAGGAAGGAAGGAAGGAAGGAAGGAAGGAAGGAAGGAAGGAAGGAAGGAAGGAAGGAAGGAAGGAAGGAAGGAAGGAAGGAAGGAAGGAAGAGGAAGGAAGGAAGGAAGGAAGGAAGGAAGGAAGGAAGGAAGGAAGGAAGGAAGGAAGGAAGGAAGGAAGGAAGGAAGGAAGGAAGGAAGGAAGGAAGGAAGGAAGGAAGGAAGGAAGGAAGGAAGGAAGGAAGGCAAGGAAGGAAGGAACTCAGTATGAGGCATCAGTTCAATGGCAATCTGCCCATGTACTTCTTCCAGCAGAAAGGAAACATTGGGAGGACGAAGAAGAGAAGTGGCATGTCTGGCAGTTGCTGGGGCAAATGAAGACAATAATCCTGGTAAACGCCTTACAAGGCTCTTGTGACTGAGTTGTGTGCCGCAGAGAGGAATGAGGAGCTGCCTCCTTGATATGCACTGCTTTCCTTGGAGTGTTAAAAATGTTGCTGGTGATGGCTTTCCTGTCCCCTGTGAGGATTGCCATCTACCTTGCAGGAAGAAAGGGCGAAAAGGAGCAGCCATTTGAAAAGGGATAGGACTATTGCACATCTAGACCCAGGCACTTTAGCAGTCACCTTTTGAAGCTTTTAACTTTTCAAACAAATCATCTGCATTTATTCCAAATAAATTGGCCCTATCAAAAGGCATTTTTGGTATTTTAGCCTGAACATGGAGAGCAAAGGTAAGGTAAGTGTGGTCTGGATGCGGAGTACAGCAATTACTGTACTCCACCATTCTCATTACCCTACATAAAATTGCACACCCATGTTAGCCATCTAATATGTAGTTCCCCAATCACTACTGTGCACCAATTGTAGGTGGTTCCCCATTTACTGCAGTGTCTCAGATCTAGATGTTTTACCTGCTGCTGTGTCCCAAATTTAGGCATTTTCCCACTTGCCAGGTATCTACATCTACATCTAAGTGTTTGTACTTGCTTCTGTGTTCCAGATTTAGTTGTTTTTCCTACTTGCCAGGTGTCTGAAATCTAGGTGTTTTACCTGCTGCTGTGTCTCTGATTTAGGCATTTTCCCTCTTTAAGCACAGGGGCACAGGGTGCCAGTTCTACGGACCTCCATACCGCTCCTGTGCTCCAAATCTAGGTGTTCCTCCCTTAGCTGCAACACCCACGCACCATGAAATTAACACACAGCTGAAAAGGACTGGGGAGTAGGCCGGTCTGGAGTGGAGTGCAGGGAAGTGGAGAGGCATCTGAATGAAAGGGATACCTAGGTGTACCTATCTCCATAGAGGGTTAAACAGATAGCAGGGGAGAGAGATGGGACCGACTTAATTGGACCACAGCTAGAGGGCCTTGAGAGAGAGAGAGAGAGAGAGAGAGAGAGAGAGAGAGAGAGAGAGAGAGAGAGAGAGAGAGAGAGAGAGAGAGAGAGAGAGAGAGAGAGAGAGAGAGAGAGAGAGAGAGAGAGAGAGAGAGAGAGAGAGAGAGAGAGAGAGAGAGAGAGAGAGAGAGAGAGAGAGAGAGAGAGAGAGAGAGAGAGAGAGAGAGAGAGAGAGAGAGAGAGAGAGAGAGAGAGAGAGAGAGAGAGAGAGAGAGAGAGAGAGAGAGAGAGAGAGAGAGAGAGAGAGAGAGAGAGAGAGAGAGAGAGAGAGAGAGAGAGAGAGAGAGATAGATAGATATATGGATATGTCCCGACCTCGAAACTGATGAACCACAGGGAACACATGCGCCCCTGGAGGAGCTTGTGGGGGTGGTGGTTGTTGCTCACCAGGGTGTGCTGGTGGTGGGGGGATGTGGGTGGCAATTGGTCTCAACAATGGGGGTTGAGAGGGTGCTGCCACTGAATAGCCCGTTGAGGACCCACACTTCTGCACACAACATTAGAGTGGTAAGGCAATCAAAACAGAGGGGGTAGGATAAGGTACTGCCACTAACCAACTCTACTAGAAAAACTAAATTCTTCTGCATACACCTGTCAAACTCTGAACTAAACACAACCAATATCTCTACAGCACAACAAACCGCACACATTTCACTACACCACAACAACGGAAATCCACACATAGCCTCACCCAACAGCACATGGCGGCTACCAACCGGAAAAAACACCTATGCTCAGCGAACGGTGTCAACCGAACTGAAGCTGCCAACAACACATCAGAGCTCTCTTGCTCTTTTCTCCCGCTTGTTCCTACTAACTTATCCCACCCCCTTCCCCTTGCTTTACAGATCCGCATAACATAACACAACCAGAGGGCCACATCCAGGAATGTCTGCAGACCACTGACCTGTGCCCATGGACCTAAAAATCCAATACATCATGTACAGACCTACCTATAAAATCTGCTGTTCTGCCTCTTTCCCATCATTGACAATTTCCATCAACGCAGGCTGCACCCTGGGGGAAATAAGTTGAAGCCTCACTCCCCACATCCTAGAACGTCTGAGAAGAGCTAGTCGAAGTACATGAAGCATTCACAGTCAGCAGGGCCAAGCTCCCAGACGTTAAAACTGCATGCAACTTTTTGTTTTGAACTTCCTGTCTGAAAGCCTGAAGCACCAGTCCTTCTGGTACGGGGTAGATGAATTAAAGTCATTGATAGATGGGAAAAGGCCTGTGCTTCTTAGCAGGAGTCTTCGAGACAGCAGGAATAGATGCTGTCTTGTCCCACAGTAATAGCACTAATACCTGAACAGAAATGGCCTTTCTGACTTCCTTAGCTGGGCTTACACCATCTGCCTGCAGTTCCTGACCACATGGAGCCCCTCCACTCGGCCCGGTGAGCTGTCCTTAAAATGGCCGCATTCGCCTGACCTTGTCCTTGCACAGCCTGCCTGCAGGCAGAGCCGATTGGCCTGAAAAGAAATAAAAATGTTTGTTGCCCTCGGGGCCGACAGGTGAACGTCGGCCCCCATCCAAGGGCCTCATTTAAGGGGCACTTGAGACCCTGTTTGGGCCTGTCCGGGTCTTGAAGGGCCGGAAGGGTCTTTTTTGCCTCACATGTGCTGTTGCTGCGTGCTCAGGATCTGCTGGCGCCTCTCACTCCTGTTCTACATTCGAGCCCCGCTTACTGTGGCCTATAGCCTCTGAATACGTACACATTTCCTGCACACTCCTGATCTCCTGGGAACTCTGATGACTGCCTTACAAATATTCAGCCTCTCTCAAACTTTTATTCGGAAGCCTGCACTCCTCTTCACAGTACTAATTGAACTTGTTCCTCTTTCTGTTTTAATCACTGCATTCACATTGCGTCACCCTCCCCCCACTACTCTCTGCATCCTGTTGCCTGTCCTATCTTACTGCCAAATTTGATACCAGTAGGGCCTGAGTGTTTGCACTGATCCTAGTTGCCTTGTTACTTCTGCTATCTAGCTGTGCCTCTATACCTGTTCACTGATTTGTTTTTACTGCATTTTGAGTGCGGTACTTGAATGTACTCTTGGCATTCTCCTGTGCTAAACGATTTTTAACTTGGGCATTTTTTCGGTACTAAAATGTGTTATGCTCCGACATTCTGCTCCCGTACAGGGATCCTGCTACCAGTGCTGGTTCTCCTGCTCCGTTTGGCTGCTAGGCCGCCTGGTGAGTTCTACCGTGCCCTTTACAGCTCTGTCCCTCTGCCTCCACTGCGCATCCTTGATCCCCCACTCCCTTTCATCCGTATGGTGCTCTACATCCCTCCTATCTATTCTTTTTTTTTCAAACAATTTTTATTGTTGTTTTTTAACAACCAAACAACATACAAACATCAAAACTTAGCGGTACATGTAATACATTGTTAAATATTACGCTTTTCGTTACGTTATGGCCGCTACCTACCCTTTTCCCACCCCTTTAACTCGAGCTTACTCCAAATCGTTTTCCGTCATTATCTCCTCTCGGGAAAAATTCCCTCTTCCATCTCCTGGGAAGTATTGTCCTCACTTGAACATACTTGGGTGGACCCAACCAATATAGCCACTAGGTGCTTCCAAGCCGACAATGTATCTGCCTCCTCTTCTCCCCCTCTATTGGCTGCTTCAGTCCATACCACCATTTCGGTTTCAGCCCATTTCTTGAGGCCAGTATGTAAACCAGATCTTTAAGTTTGCTTACATGCTTTAGTTTGCGTGGTCTGGGGGACCCCCCCCCAACATACATGCCCACACTGAGTTCACATCTAGCGTGATCCCCTTTTCCGTCAAGCGGTGGGCTACTTCATTCCAGAATTTGCTCATTTCTGGGCACGCCCAGAACATATGGGTCATTTCTGCATTCATTTCTCCTCATTTGGGGCATGATTGTATTCCTGCGTTTTTAAATCGCGGTATCCTCCGGGGGTGTCATGTATGCTCTGTGGGTCATGTATAGTTAGATTTGTTGCAGCCTTGCATTTCTGGACACCTTTTATGATATTGTTGAGCCCTCTCCCACAGCCCATCATTCATGCCTTCTCCCACTTCCTCTTCCCACTCCTGTCTTAACTGCGTTACCTCTTTCCCAACCCTGCTCATCAATAGTTCGTAAATTCGGAAGACCTCGTGCCCTCCCTCTGTAATGTCAGAAATAGTTTCAATGGTTGTATCCGGCTGGTCTTCCAGCGTAATTTCAGACCACGTTTCTTTGACTTGTCGCACCAGTCTAGTATATGTGATGTATTGCCCTTGGTGTAGGCCTGGTTCTTTATCAATGCTTCAAACTCCAGAATTTTCCCATCTTGCCATGTCTCCCATTGTTGCGATACCCACCGATTCCCAGTGCATGCGTTATTGTTTTCCTCAGTTGCGTGTCCCCTTCCGTCAGTGCTACTAATGGTGTTTGCAGACAGCACGGGATGAGGTTCTCCATGACCTCCACATCTGCCATCCTAGTTTCAACATTTTCGGTCCCCCCTTTTATCTCCAATTTGGGTAACTATATACATTCCTTTAAGAAAAATGGGGAACACTGTGACCTCAGCAGTTTGGACTCCGCTGTTGGCTCTTCCGATAGCCATTTGGCCAGATATTGTAGCAGACTGGCCAGTAATAAACCTTAAAATTGGGTAGTTTGATGCCTCCTTTGTCATATGTGTTTTGTAATTTCCACAGGGCTATCCTGTTTCTAGTGCTATGCCAGATAAAGCCTCTGCATATACTCTGGAGTTTGGTGAAAAAACGTTTCGGTATCATGTGTGGTATGTTTCTGAAAAAGTGTATCAGCCTTGGTAATACAACCATTTTCAACAGGGCCGCCCTTCCCATCATGGCCAGAGGGAGTTTAGACCAAAATCTTATATTGTGTTCAATATTTGTTATAGCCTTTTCTGTGTTGTGTTTATGTCCGTCTTCCACAGTGTGGTAGACATCTGTCCCCAGGTATCGTAAAGTTGTGGTCTCCCAAGATATTTGTAGAATGGGTAATTGCTCCTGCGGGATCCCTTTATATCTTCCCAAGGGGAATATGCACGATTTATTGGGTTGACTGTGATGCCCGAGAGCGACGCAAATCGCTCCATCACTTCCAGGATGTATTGCAAGTTTTCTTCCGGGTAGTTTAAATACAGCAGCATATCGTCTGCGTATAGTGATATTAGATGTGGGTCCTCCTTTCGTATGGATCCCCACCTCCTCGTACTGTTGTCTGAGGTATATCGCTAGGGGCTCTAATGCAAGGATATATAACATCGGGGACCAAGGGCACCCCTGTCTAGTGCCCATGCTTAGTTGCCATCTTTCCAAGATGACCGCACCGGTTTTTAATCTAGCTAGTCGTGAGCTATATAGTAATTTAACCCATTTTAGATATTCAGGCCCTATACCATATTCTCGCAAGGCTGCTATTAGCCATGGCCATTTCACAGAATCGAAGGCCTTCATCCAGTGAGACTATAGCAACCTCTTGTGCCCCTCCTTCTGTTTGTTCTATGACCCAGTGGAGCCTCCTAAGGTTGTCTGATATGTTCCTATGTGGGACATATCCAGTTTGATCAGGGTGTATAAATTTGCCTATAACCCTTCTCAGGCTGCTCACGTCGGACGAAGCAACAAAGAGACCTCTCTCAGATAAGCTATCGAGCTTGCAGCTGGCACCCATAACAGGGTGGCCCACGGACCTCCTCTAATCTGGCATCCATGCCATCTACCTATTTTTGCCTTGATAAAGACTATGGTCGAACTGCGCGTCGGCTTTTTGTTTCACCATACATGGCTCATGTTGCCAGAACTTATCACGTATAACGTTGTACATTAAAAAACATGTACAGAAATAACCCATGAATGATGTGTCTATATTTTTCAAAGACAATTCTATACTGGGGTTCTACACAACCAAAAAACAGTGGACAACCACCAACTGCCAGCGCCTTACAAAAACAACAGTTTGTCACCTCACCAAATACGAATATTCTCAAGAATCCTGGAGTTTGGTTCTCTGACAAACCATGTGCCAGGCTGCAGGCAGGATCGTATCGCAATAATTAGCATCGGTGCGCAGAGATATCCCGAACAAAACTCCAACCCTTCTGAAAAATATAACCCTTCTCAGTCTCGCGGCCAGCACATCTGTGAGTATTTTACTGTCCTGGTTCAGCATGGATAATGGTCTGTATGATCTGCGTTACATGCTCGGCTTGCCAGGTTTAAGAATCAGAATGATTATTGCTTCCATTAGCGATTCCGGCAGCGTCCCAACTTCAAGAGCTTCGTTTAGCATGGCGAGCAGCGGGAGAAGCACTTCAGTCTTATATGTTTTATAAAACTCACTAGGAAGTCCATCCGAGCCTGGGGCTTTGCAAGTGGGTAATTCCTTGACCACTGCTTCTAGTTCCTCTAGCGTGACAGGGGCGTCTTAAGTTCTCTCTTTCTTCAGTGCTCAACCTTGGTAGGCCAATGTGCCCCAAATTTCTGCTATCTTTCTCTCTTTTCCTTCGTCTGTATCTTCGTACAGTAATCTATAAAACTCGAGAAACCCTTCATTCACTCCTTCCTGGGTATCAAGGGCCCGTCCCCCATTTCCTTGTATTGCTCTAATCATCGGTCTCAGTATTTCACTTTTGTACACCCATGCTAGCAAACGGCCCGTCCGGCGTGTTGCCTCTCTATGTATTTTTTGTAATTTAGGTTACAAAGTCTTTCCCAGTGTCTCTCGCATGATTGCTGTAAAAGGTTTATTGTATCCGCCTTGTCTAAGGAGTCAACCCCACTGCGTGGGGCTGCTTCGAGTTTCTCCTCTGCTTCCTGCAGTTCGTGCAGTATTCCCCTTGCAATCCTTTGGATTTGGCTATCGCTGCTCCCCTTACCACCACTTTAAAAGCCTCCCATAGGGTGCCCCCTGATTTTACGCTTCCAGTATTGTTCACAAAATATTCCACAATCTCCTTTCTCAGGTCTTCTCTAAACTCAGTGTCTTTGAATGCTTCGGCTCTCAGCCTCCACGTGAGGATTCTAGCTCTGGGGGGTTGATGTTGCCATGTCAAGACCAGTGGTGCGTGGTCTGAGAGGATTCTCGCTCTATATTCTGTCAGTGTTATCTCTCCCATCATATCCGGGGAGGCAAACATGTAATCTAACTGTGTGTACAAATCATGTGGGGCTGAGTAGTGTGAGTAGTGTCTGTCACCTGGGTGGTGTGACCTCCACACGTCTTCCAGCTTAAAGTCTTTCAGCAAGGTCTGCAAGGTCCTGGCTGCTGGGGTGGGTTTGTCCAGTTTCCCATCTGGCCTCTCTATCCTGGGATTTAGCATACAGTTGAAGTTGCCTCCCCATATAACCGCACCCCCCAGGTATGGGGTTATTTTGCTGTATAGGGTCTTGAAATAGGCCACTGTATCTTGGTTTGGGGCGTATGTGTTAATAATGCACACCTCCCTGTTTTCTAATAACCCTCATACCATCACCATCCTCCTATCTGGCTCCGCCGTTGATTGTAGCAGCTGAAAAGGGACATACGGTGCCACCTAGGTGATTACCCCTCTAGCATACGCAGAGTATGCTGCTCCCACAATGGTTCCTTTCCACTTTTTACCAATCACTTCTTGTTTTTCTTTTGTAAGATGGGTTTCTTGTAATAAAGCAGTGTCTTCTGCCTCCTCAAATACATCATAATTTTGTTTCTTTTGAGATAACTATTTAGTCCCCTGACGTTCCAGGTAACTATCCTGAGGTCCCCCATCCTTATCCATACCCAGTTCCACTCTTCTCCCTTCTCGCCCTCTGTGTCTTGCACTTCGGTGCATGGATATAAGCCTGTTCTTTTATTAAAACCACAGCACACCCTCCAACTCCCCCCCCTTGCCATTCCCAACTGTTGCCCAGCTCCATCCCTGGATCTCAGGCCTACCCGCATCTAGTACCTGTTCGGCGATGCCGATACTAGGGACACTGCAGGGGGTTACCACACTATTGGCAACCTAACTATCCTATCTATAGGGGTATAAGAGTGAATTCACTGTGTCGCCAGTTTTATGTCACATTATGTTCTGCACATTCAACGCTACATGCTTGGCCCGTAGCCCGTTACTTTCAGATCTATCCTACTCTATCTTATATTCAAGTCCCAATGTCACAGTGTATATGGCACCTTGGCTTCAGGATCCCGCCTCACTTATCCGCCCTGTTTTCTTTCTGACCGTCTGCTCCCAATGGGCAGTTTTCAGCATCCAACCACTCTGTTGCATCTTCCGGGGTCTCAAAGAACAGAGCCTTTTTTTTGAGAAACACTTTTAGTTTCGCCGGGTACATCAGCATATATCTGTAACCTGCTTCGCGCAGTCTCTTCTTCACAGTCTCATAGTTCAATCGCCGTCTCTGTACTAGGAGTGTGTAGTCTGGATATGCTGTGATTGTCGCGAATGCTCTTTGTATTGTGCCTCCTTTCCCGAAATGTTCCAGGATCTTCTCTCTGTCTCGGTAGTTCAGTATCTTGGTGATTATTGGTCTCGGGGGAGCCCCTGAAGGGGGGTCTCCTTGTGAGTGCTCTGCATGCTCTATCCACCGCGAATCGTTGGGTGAGCACTCCTCCGATTTCCTGAAGCAGCATGGTCTCGACATAGTCCGTTGGGTTAGGGCTTCCTCGCCCTCCGGGAGGCCCACTATGCGTATGTTATTCCTCCGGGCGCGTCCTTCGGCTTCCTCCGCTCTGTTTTCTAGGTTGTTTACTTGCTGTTTCAGTATGTGGCTCTCCGAGGTGTGGGAAGCGCGAGCTGTCGTGTTTATGGTCACTTCTTTCTCCAGCTCGTCTGTGCGCTCCGCTATTGTTCGTATGTCTTATCTAAGTAGGTTGACTTCCTCCTGTACTGTACCCACTTTAAACTCCAGCGCTGCCTTGAGTTCGGCTGTGGCTGCTTCCAGTTTAGTTTCCCACGTCACCTTCAGGTCCGCAATCGCGTCCAGGATCTGCTGATCGCTGCACGTCAGAGTTGTTGTGTCCACTGGTGAGTTTCTGTCTTTGCTCCTGGCTCCCTCTCTTAGCTGCAGGGTTTTTGTAAATGTATCCAGTGTGGGCTGCTTCCCTTTGGTCTTGGGATGTTTAGACGCCATCCCGTTGCCTTAGTCTGTTCCGGTTCTAGGTAGTTGGAGACCACGTTTCGCTCCGTGCACAGTGGAGCCCTGACGGTCTTATGTACTGTGGGCTTTGGTCGGGAGGGTTAGTGTATGCTTTTCCGAGTTTGTGGGCACTCTGTTGTAACGGGGTAGCAAAGTCTCTGTTCTTGTCGGCTGTGGCACTTTTGGGCCCCTTTCAGGGGAACAGGGGACCTCTTGTTTCCTTTGGTCCGCCCTCCAGGTGATTCCTCGCCCTCACAATGGTTTCTCGTGCTTGTCCCACTATTGTTGCCGCAGTTTTTCACTCTCTCGGTTCCATGTACCTTGCTCAGTGTAGCATCCCGTCCAGCCTTGTGGGCAGACCGTGTTGCCTTTATTGTCCCCTGTTTGTTTTTGCTGCTAACTTGGCTCTCAACGTGCCACAAGGTCCTAGGGGTATGCGGTTTAGTCTCTCTACTGTGTGCCTGCCGGTATTCCTGTGGCTGGCGGTCACTCTGCTTGCCTTGCCTTTAGCCCACCTCGATAGCTCACTTCGCAGCCCATGCCAGTGCGCGTTGCAAGGTGCCTGTGTTCACTTTGCAACAGAGTCTTCAGCCTATGACTCAGGTACGCTTATGGTATTGTGGTCATGCACCTTTACTGCACCACTGCTAGGTGTTCTATTGGTGGTTTCTATGAGGTCCTTTCTCTTGCAGCAACTCACATTGCGTGCTCTCCGTGCGCACACTTTCGAGGCTCTCACTCTGTTACCAGAGGCTTCGGGCACTGCACTGCTCTGCGCCTTTATTGTTGTGTGTTCTTATGGCACCTCCAGTCTCTCTGTGTGCTGGTAGCTTGATAGCACTTCATTTGGGACACGGGTTGTGCATTGTCTCTTGTATTGCAGGTAAAGTTGGGTGCACCCTTGCTCTTGCTCCAGCCAGCCTCTTTTTCGCAGATGTCAAGCTTCTGCCGTCCCTTTGCCGCCAGCCCAGGTCTCTTATTCTTCACCGCCGGGTGCCGTGCCTGCTCTCATGCATGATCCTGTTAGTGGAAGAGCTTCATATTGGGCCATTCTCCAGCGAGGAGGGACATGCCGCCATTAAGCTCTGGTGCCGCGCTTGCAGTTATGATCGCGTTCAGGGCCCTCCCAGCGGGTCGGGCTGCGCTTGATTTCACTCACCCCGCATGAGAGCATGAGAGCTTCTGCGGCGGCTGTGCTCTATGCAGCGGGCTGGGCCTGAGTTCAATTGGCTCTAATCATAGATGTGCCACAATGTATCCCGACACCTTTAAAGTCACCGGTGCATACAGGGGATGAGTATGTGTAAGCCGTCTGTCATTGCCCGGGGCGGCTCTGCTTCGTTCCGTTTGTTTCATCGGTCTGCAGGATGTTCCGCAGCCATTCCGGAGTGCAGGTTTTGGTCCTGGTTTACCGAGTTCTTCGTTGCTTCCCGCTGTTTTAGTGTGTTGGTTGTTGTCTCGGGTGGCCCCACTCCGCAGGACCACCCGCAGTGCCTCTTTGTTGCTCTGCCGCCTCTCAGGTGCACTGGGGTGCGATGTGTTATTGGTTTCGTGCCTCCTTTGCCATATTGCCGCCTCCAGCCCGGGTGTTCATCTCAGGTGGCCCCGGGATTTCGAACAGCCCTGTGTGTTCCGACAGCTCAGTCCGCTCTCATGCCCTGTGCCTCACGTGGTCAGGGTGCATATCTCCTCACATTGTACACTCGAATTGTATCCCGCACGGGTTTCAGGTTCATCCTGACATGCACGGCTGTTGTTCCTTATAGTGGTGCGCCAGTTGCCGTTTACAGTCGTGTGTTGCAACCCTGCTCCGCAGTGCTTGCGGGTCATAGGATCGTCCTTTGTTCTACTGCCAGCGCCATTTTGGCTATTTTTTTCTGGGGTTCTCTCGCAGCGCTTCACGCCGTAGCTATTGTACTCTGCCTCGGATCTTTACCAAAGTGTCACCATCTTCTTCCTCGCATGTTTGCACGGCATAAATATCTTTTCAGTACCATTTTCAGCAGTTAAAGCACTGTAGTGCATCAGGATGTTGAAGGATCTACTGGAGACACAGTGAAACGCATCGTATCTCATGGCTCCTTGGCCACGCCCCCCCATCTATTCTAACTGCTTTTTCATCACTCATCCTCCCTCTCTCTTGAAGTTTGGAAAGGAAGAAATTCAAAAAGTGCTGTACCTGAATGTACCCTCTCCCCTGCTGTATTCCTGGCTGATACTGCACTGGTTACCTGGCCACCCTTCTGTTCTCGGGCCCTAGTCCTGCCTGTTGCACGCCTGCACTGCCTACCTGGCAACCCCTGCGCCTGGGGACTGTTTTTCTATATCCCTGCAGTCCCTACCACCAGCACTTATGTCTGCACTCACCTTGCACTTGCCACCAGCTGGATGTTTTTATTTATCTCATTATTTTATTATCCCATGTACTGCACCCTCCTCTTCCCCTCCCCCTGCACTTTTCCCCCTTTCCCCTTTGCCTTGCACTTGTACGATCTAAATGACACCTGGCCTTGTAAGATCGTTGTCTGTCTTCCCTCTGTTCCCCCCTCCCTGCCTCATCACGCCTTGAAACACTTGTGTATAGGCGCGTTATAAATGCCATATCATACTCTTGGCATTCTCCTGTGCTAAACGATTTTTAACTTGGGCATTTCTTCGGTAGTAAAATGTGTTATGCTCTGACAGTCCTCTTGTATGTTTGAACCTCTACATGCACCTCCACTGCTCCCGTACTGGGATCCTGCTACCAGTAATGGTTCTCCTGCTCCGTTTGGCTGCTAGACCGCCTGTTGAGTTATATTGTGCCCTTTACTGCTCTGTCCCTCTCCCTCCACTGCGCACCCTTGATCCCCCCACCCCCTTTCATCTCTATGGTGCTCTCCATCTCTTCTATCTGCTTCTCCATCACTTGTCCTCCCTCTCTCGAAGTTTGGAAAGGAAGAAATTCAAAAAGGCTCTCCTGATCTCCTACCCAGGTCTGCCCATAGCAGACACCTTCATCAATGCTTCACTAACATTCTCTTTGCTGTTCCTTTTCCTAACCTATGGACTCCCCATATGGTCTATGTCCTCGACCCTTTCTCTTCTTCCCCCATTAATGGTACCAGATGAGCAGTTGTTTTGGCCCACTTATCATCCAGGTGCATCATCAATGTCTACCATAATGGCACTATCATGGCCCAGGGCTCTCAGCCCAACATCCTCCTTCCTGACAGGCGTTTAACATCTCTTTTCAAATCTGCCCCCTCCTAGCACACTCCCCCCCCCCCAATCTGATGGTGGTACCTGCCTCTGTACCCCTCCAAGGAAAACATTTAAAGGGGGCAACCAGCTTCACTTTGCTACCCTCAACTCTTGCTCCGCTGTCAAACACTCCTCAAACATCTCTCACCTCCTTGAAGACCTTGACGTCCTTGCTCTCACTGAGACGTAATTCATGGCCAGCTCTGTCACTGCTTTTGACACTCTTTTCCCTGATGGCTACAAGATCCTCACCAATCCCAGGCTCACCTGGTCTGGGGGCGGAGTGGCCTGATTTTCCCTGAGTGGGTTATGGTGACCATCATTCCCACTCAATCCTACTCCTCCTTTGACTGCCTCGTCTGCAGGCTGTCTGTCTCTCCTACCCTCTCGCTCACTCTCGCCACTATCTATAGGCCCCCTGTACCTATCCCCTTGTCCTCTTGGAATGGGTGCACCTCTTCTCCTTTCTCCTGGCCTCCTCCCCCAAACTCCTCTTCCTTGGGGATTTTAACATCCATCTTGAGTCACTTGATTTGGACAGTGTACTCTTTCATGACCTCTGTGACTCAATTTCCTTCACAATTCTCCCCTCTGGTCCAACCTACTCTGCAGAACACTCATCTCTTCAGATATCCCTCTCTTCAACCCTCTAATTACTACTCTCTCCTGGTCTGACCACTCTCTCCTCTCATCTTGAGCTACCTGGGCCCAAGTGATGCCTCTACCCGCACTGCCAGTCTCCTTCTACGTCATTCGTCTGATGAAGCACGCGTCAGTCGCTGCATTTGCCGCCACTGTCATCCCTCCTCCCACCCCTTCCTTCTGACTCTCCTACCGACTCTGCTCTTGCTAACCTCCATCTCTAATATTCTTGACATCCTTGCCCCTGCCATGAGGATCCGTATGAAGCCTGCCATCCAAATTCAACTCTTGGTATGACTCCAACTTGCCAGTCTTGAAAGGCAAGTGCAAAGCTGCAGAGCGGAAGTGGCAGGCCTCAGGTACATCTTCTGACAAACTGGCCTGCTACCTGCTCCAAAGGCAATATCGTCTCGCCATCTGCTCCAAGAAGAGGGCTCATGTCCAAGCCTGCATCTCTGGGGCAACAAACAACCCGGCTGAACTCTTCAAGATCTGCAAGGAACTTGCCAATTGTACTGCAGTCTCCTCCTCTCCTGCCCTCCCAAGCTCTCTGCACTGTACTTGCCTCCCACTTCTCCACCAAAACTCAGGATAATCTGTCCTCACTGTCATCTACTCCTCTCTCCCCACCACCTCTTCTCCTGCCTCCCTGTGCCCTCTGCTTCCCCCCGCCCCTCCCATTCTCTCTTCCTCTCTTTGCACCGGATGAGGTTTCTAGTGTAGTCTGCTCTATGAAAGTCGCCGCCAATCAGGTGCTCCCCTGCTCACCCAGAACTTTCAAGGACAACATCTTCTCTCTTGCCCCTTCCTTGGCTGACACCTGTAACCACTCCTTTGCCACTGGCTCTTTCCCAAAACCCCTCAAGCACGGTGGGGAAACCGCTTCTATAAAAGCTGTCTGCAGACCCTTCATGCCTGGTCAACTAGCACCCTATATCTATCATCCCTTTCTTGGGCAAACTCATGGAGAAGTTGGTAATCCCCCAACTGACCCACCACACTGAATTGGCTGGCTGCCTCCCCGACCACCAGTCTGGCTTCAGAGCATCCAGAGGCACGGAAACTGCTCTTCTGAACACCTGTGAAAACCTATTATCAAACCTGGACTCTAACTCTCCCACTGTTCCAATCCTTCTTGATTTTTCTTCAGCCTTTGACATGATCAATCATGCCATCATCATAAATCGTCTCTGTGATACCCTAGGCATCATGGACTGGGCACTGGTGTGGCTGACCTTATTTCTAATGGACCCTCCCAAGGGAAATTGAGCCGTTTCTTCTCCTCCACCTCACTCCCTAGCTGTGGCGTCCCTCAGGGCTCTATCCTATCGCCATGGTTCTTCAACATCTACCTTGCCCCCCAGCCCACCTGATCTTCACCTTCTCTCGCCACTTCCAATGTTACGGCGACAACACTCAGCTTTCCTTTAAGCATCCATCCTCTACCTCCTCCCCTTCCTCCCTCATACCTGACTGCTATTCAGGTGTGGGGCTCTGCTAACAATCTCTGCCTTGATGTCAGTAAGACCGAGATCCTTCTCATCGGGACACCTGCTCCCTGCCCCCCCCTTACCCTCTGATGAGGCAAAAAACCTTGAGGTCATCTTTGACTCCTTTCTCCTTTTCTCTGGGATCTGTGTGATTTTTCCACCGCGGAAATGTCTGCGACGGAAAAGTTTGCATGAGAAATGTACGCACCATAAAAGGTTTGTACATTTCCCATGCAAACATACATTTAAAACCCCCCTTCAAACCAACACCCCCAACACCCCACAACACATCCCCAACCACACCCCCAACATACCCCCATGCACACCCTACTTATCTTTCAAGATGTGCTGTGTCCCTGCAGCGCTGGTTCCCTTTCACTTCTGTGAGCAGGAACCGCTGCCGCAGGGTCCTTTTCTTTCTTTCGGGCAGCTGCAGGTATTCCCCCCACTGCAACCCCTGCTCACTATACTGTGTAGTATGGTGAGCGGGGTGTTGCAGAGGACACCCCTGCAGCCCCCGTTTTTTCTTCTTCTAGGGTGTGCTGCGGCGGTGTCCCCCACAATCCCCACTCACTATACTTTTATTTTATTTTTTTATCTAAAATGCATGCCACCAAAGGTTCGAACTTTTGGTGTTCGAACCTTTGATGGCATGCATTTACGACCTTTTTGTATAGGTCAGAACTTTCGCTGCAGTCATTTTGGCCTATAACTTTCTCCGCACATCACAGACCTTGCCAAGAAGTCCAACTTTCAGCTCCACCTCCTTAGAGGCATCCTCCCTTTCCTCACCTTCCCCCAGAAGCTCAATGTCTCCATAGCTCTGGTTCTCTCTAGGCTGAACGACTGCAACAGCCTCTTCCTCAATCTACCTCTTTCTTCCCTTCGCCCTCTCAAACTAATCCAGAACAGCGCTGTGAGACTTATCCTTGGCCTCAAGCCCAGGGACTGCATCTTTCCAGCCCTAAAATCTCTCTGCTGGCTCCCGGTGACCGCAAAGATCAAATTCAAGACCATTTGCATCCTCTGCAAGGCTGTGTAGTGCCTGGGACCTCTCTACATCCAGCTTTCTCTCCCTAAATTACCTCCCTGCTAGAGTTCTTCGGTCCTCTAGCTCCAACTCTCTGCAGGTCAAACGCTTCCCCGAGTAGAGAATGGGCGCTAGATCCCTTTCCTCAGTAGGAGCATCCCTCTGGAATGGACTCCCTGCTCCCCCTTAGACTCTCATTCCATCCACCCAGCCCTGCTAATGTCCCTCTGCTGCTGCGATTGGTCCCTTATGAGTCTTACAGGGTCCAGGCCTTCCCTGACCTGCCCCCACCCCAGCATTACTTTCCCACTTCCCCTGACCTTGCCCTCCATGGCTTCCCTCAGCATTTGGTCAGCTGCCCTGGGCCCCTTGCACTTTACCACCCTGAGCAAAAAGGATCCCATTCCTCTAGGGTGGAAGCGGCCGTAACTGTACCTGTTCTGCTGGCACTAAAAGTAGATGTTGGTTCCTCCAAGTCTCAAGTAAGAGTTTTGAGGCGGATGACAGTGCCTCCCGGATGAAGACATATCTTTAGATGAGGGAGACCTTCTGGAGCAGAACCTCCTCTTCTGTTTTTCTTTTGCCCTTTCCAGATCTACTCTGAGCATTATCAGAGTTAGACAGCCTGGAAGGGGATGTTTGTAGTAACTCATGCACACTCGCCCTAACTTTCTTAAGATGCATCCACTAGCAAGTGATGAACTCTACGGTGTCATGATCCAGACCTAATCACCAAATACAATGCAGTGAGCCTCAGGCACAGACATCGGCTTCTTGCAATCTTTGCAGGGCGTATGGACTGCGGGGACATGATGTTTAAAGGATGAGGTGACATTGTAAAGCAGCAACAAAGTGCACTGGATACATAATTTGGGGCCCTGGGTATTTTATTTGAGCATATGTATTTAACGCATTCACTTTTTTTAAAAAGTGGACTTGAGTCTGATATGTGAATCATATATTAAAAACTGTTCTTTGAAGAACTCATTATTAATAAATTAACAGTACACCAAAAACGAAAAAGTGTGACACTGGCCCTCATTACTAGGTTGGCGGTAGCCTTGCTGGTAAGAGCGGTAAGGCAACCTCCATACCAGCATGAAAGTCTGGCACCAGCGAATGGGCAATTACCGGGGTATTCCGGCCCCACTGGACCCGGTAATTGCCCTTTTGCGTGTGCTGGTAGATCCCCATTCCCATTTCAGCCCCATAAGGCTCAATGGGAATGGGGATGCCTGTAGCACCGGCACCGTTCATAACCGTGCCGGTGCTACGGACATGCTGGGCTCGCGGGTGCCTTTCATTCTGCCAGGGCAGACCTGGTGGAATGAAAGGCACCCGCGGCACAACTCGTAGTTTGCCGGTCCAGTAACAATGGTACCGGCAAGCATACCGGTACCATTGTTATCACAGCGCCAACCTGGTAATGAGGCCCACTATCTGCTTTATAAGCGCTTTACCGAAAATGTCTACACAAGAACGCAATTGTACGACGTGATACTATTTGAAATGCTATCTGAAATAAAATCAAGTGCTTTGACAAATTTCTCAAAGTTATAATAATACATATTTCTGTGTACTTCCCACCTGGATTAGTCTATATATTTCACCAGCCGCACTAAGAAAAAGGAGTCTGTTTAGTCCGTCTTCAAGCATGTCTACATATTTTCTGTTTCATCAATACAATTACTTTTTTCCAGCTGATTTAATTTGCCAAAACGACCTGCGTAGTCTTGTTCAAGTCTCATATCTAAACTCTAATGAATTATCACCAAAGTTTAAAAAGCGTTTGCATGCACATACCCCCATTTTCTCCAATATCTTTTGAAATTAAAAACATTAATTGTTTAATAGAAAGGATTTGAAATCTTGTTATCCACTTATTACACAGTAAAATCACCCCTTTTTGGAGCACTGAAGTCGAAGTATTGAATTCCTTTTTGATTTCATTGTCCAATGAGTGCTTTGCCAAGTCTGGTGGCTGTGAAGTTTCCACTCTCCACATCTATTGTAGACACTGCGCTTTGCAAACAGTCCTCCTTTTATAATGAGCCTGAAACACTCCTTCTTTGGATATCAAGGTTATCTAGGCTTTCTGTCCTTTCAGTCAGATATGACATAACATAGAATACGATTTCCTCTCTGATTACTTAAACGTCTGAAAATATGAGTTACACTCCCTATTTTAATAACTAACACATTGTTGCATGTAGTGAACATTTCCCAACATTAATACTAATGGTAGTGATTCCAAACACAAGGACCAAGGTTAGTGAAAGCCCTCAACTCCGACAAATTCTAACCACAAACCTATCGAGGTTCACTTGAGATGGGGGCGATGGGTGGACACTAAAGCCAACCATAAATGTACTATGAAATGACCGTTACATTACTGCAATCTCAGTGATTTCTTTTGGGGCATAGTATTGTCTGTTCCTTGTTCCTAGTAGGAAAAACTGGGCGATTCGCTTATGGTATCAATTTAAACACTAGATACAGCTGTGCTTAGCAGTTTGTGAGATCATTTAAAAATTACAAAATCTAGGTACAGTCACTACAGAAAGGAGGGTCATATGCAAACTGCAGTTCCGAGTTTTTGCTTTTGCATATGGAAAACAGAAGGATTTGTAAACAAGAATGAACGGAGGACATAACTGGTTAGAAAAAGTTGCAGATTAACCTCTGTCTTGCTTTAGAGCCGTCCATTGCATTGGTTGGATTTTGTACGTGGTACTGGAAATGTGTTTAATGTAAGTGCTTAATTCACCCATGAAATGGTCTTAAAAGATGTTATTCCCATGCAGAATATAGTGTCATTTTAGCAGGGAAGGGAGAAATCACCCATGATTATCTCTTTGTGAATCGGTGGGAACCTCCCACATTTAATGTTGTTAAGGTGATCAGGAATTCCTGATATTTAGGAAAGGAGCTTTAGGTATAGGATTGAGAATCTTCTTGAACTTCAACGGACACGTCACCACCTCCTTACCCAATCCCCCCAGGTGGTCTTGTAGAGTGTAATGTTGACAACAAGGAAGAAATAGTCTTTCATGATGATAATAAAAGTTGTATATTTCATGAGATGAAAGTACTTCCTTTGTGCTCTGTATTCCCACTGCTTCTGGCAGTCTGTTGGCAACGCCCAAATGGAGGACAGCAGTAGTATTTTTTTCCCAATGATGCAGGATTGCACATCATCATGTAACCTTGCAGCTTGGTTGCGACAGGCTCCCTTTCAGGCTTGGAGGAACCCATAAACAGGTTTGCACTTATCATGGTTACAACAAACCAGAGATTCACCAGTTACAAGGCCATTAGTGATCGAATCACAGGTTGAAATGTTCCTTCATCTTGTAGTTTACATCATGACATTGTCAGCAATTTCATTTCCAGATAAGAAATACTTTTTCCACAACCTGAAACAAAGGACATCATAATGAAACCTGCACCATCAACAAAGGATCATTTCAAAATATTATCTTCAAGACAAGCTTTTGTGTACATAAGGCTAAGGGGAGTGTGTTTTCGAATACCAAAGTGAAGTTATTTTCATGTAATGGAATATTCAGAGGGTAAGGCTGCTCTCCCATGTACTGTCACAGTCAGGGTCACAAGGCAATCAAATGATACCATACACAGAGGGAACAAGTACATCTAGAGAGTACTACTGTGAATGATGGCCATCAGGCCATTTAGCTCTTTTTCAACACCTCCACCCAAAAGCGACACACAAACCCTTGTGCTCTGTCACCCAAGGTAAAAGCAATGTAACGCATGAAAAACTAGGAATTGTGTCCGTTTAACACTAATGAAAATGAAATTTAGCTCAACATTCAGCAGCAAAGTAAAAGTTAACAGAAAACAACATTTCTCGTCAAACCTGGGAGTATTGGTATCGTAGCCTGACACTAGTTCAATGAGGCAGGCAACGTCACTGACAACCTCTCAGCCTGCCTTGGCTTCTTTTTTTAAATTGTATTTATTTAATCAAATGGAGATTTTTACAAAACAAAGAACGGTGAAGTATGTGACATAAGGCTAAGGGGAGTGTGTTTTCGAATACCAAAGTGAAGTTATTTTCATGTAATGGAATATTCAGAGGGTAAGGCTGCTCTCCCATGTACTGTCACAGTCAGGGTCACAAGGCAATCAAATGATACCATACACAGAGGGAACAAGTACATCTAGAGAGTACTACTGTGAATGATGGCCATCAGGCCATTTAGCTCTTTTTCAACACCTCCACCCAAAAGCGACACACAAACCCTTGTGCTCTGTCACCCAAGGTAAAAGCAATGTAACGCATGAAAAACTAGGAATTGTGTCCGTTTAACACTAATGAAAATGAACAAAATAGTAACAAAAAGAAAAAAAAGAAATGTTTTCTTCTATTGCTATCTATTATCTTGTTTATTCTCAAATAAATAATGTGGGAAATGCTGTAGAAAAAACATGCATATACTCACAGTGAATTACAGTACACTTGTCCTAAATTACTCAACTGCATCCTTGCTGAGTTAGCCCTTTGCAACATAATTTACTCAAATCGGATCCCCCCTATTAGAACGTACAGAGGAGCAATAATTCAATATTTAGCTCAACATTCAGCAGCAAAGTAAAAGTTAACAGAAAACAACATTTCTCGTCAAACCTGGGAGTATTGGTATCATAGCCTGACACTAGTTCAATGAGGCAGGCAACGTCACTGACAACCTCTCAGCCTGCCTTGGCTTCTTTTTTTAAATTGTATTTGTTTAATCAAATGGAGATTTTTACAAAACAAAGAACAGTGAAGTATGTGACATAATTTACAGTTGAGGTATATCTTCTATTCAACATGTGTTACTTATTCGTAAATGTGTCCAAGTCTAGGATTCACAGAGTGATTTCCATTGTAGCAGGTTGTTGACAATATACTCAAGAATCTTTGCCGTTGCGATCTGCCAGCTGGTTCTGTGTCCGCCAATCAGCCTGTACCACCAGGTTTCCTCATTTGATTGCATGTCTTTTTCCAACAACTTGTTTAAATATTGCAGTCTGATCGATTGAGTTCCTGTGCATGAGAGTAACAAATGCTGTATAGTTTCTTTTTGCTGGGACATTGTGTCTAGGCAGTATCGGCAGTTGGCTGACAAAGGCCTCTGATGTATAGGATCTCGTTTTTTTTCGAGAAGGTTTAGCCTGGCTCTTAGGATCCGGTCACGTGCCTCCCTGTTTGGAAATTTCCTTATGAAGTTTTGTAGCTCATTTTGTTTTTTTTGTATTATGCGTTAAGTGTAAGATCAGTTTCTTCCTTGCCGCCATTTCATTGGTCTTTATCCAGTGTAGATCTTTAATTTTTCTTAACACCCTTACGGGGTTCTGGAAGAGCTCTTCTTCATGGCTAACAATTGCGTCTAGTAGCAGTTAATTTTCCTTTTTCCAGTTTGTTAATAAATGACATTGGTTTTCTTGCATTTCTTTGTTGATAATTGTGTAGATGGTGGTAAAATCTGTCATTCTGCATTTCCTATATAACATTAAGAAATTGCAGCTTACCGTGCATTGAAGTGACTGAAGACTCAGCTCCCGTCTATTAGCTGTTCCTGATGTAGAGTTGGGGAGGCCTAAAACAGATCTCCAAAAGGCAGCTTCCAGTTTAGGCCGGAAATCGCTCGGAATTGCATAGCCTCTGCCCCGTACGTCACAGAGGGGATAACCTTCATTTTTATAAAAGTTGATAGTGGGAATCAATGAGTATCGTCCACATTTTTTGTCTATCACTTTTGCCTGCGCCGCCAGCTTTTTGATTTTGCCTTGTAGAGTCACTTGCATTGCCATATCGCGTTTAGAGCTGTCCAGTGTGACTCCTAGATATTTAAAGCTCTGCACGGTCTCTATTTCGGTTTCAGCAAGGAACCATTTGTTTGTTTTTTTTCTTTTTTCTGGTTAGTTTCTAGAGTAGCATAACCTTTGTTTTGTTTTTATTAATCTCAAGGTGATTTTCTTGCGTATAGGAAAGTAGAGAGTTCAGTTGCCGCTGTAGGCCGATAGGCGTTTGATCAAATAGTGTGAGATCATCAGCATACAGGAGGCGCGAGATCTTTTTGCCTCAGATTTTTGGAGGAAATACCCATATTGCCACTTCTGTGTTCTGGAAGTCTCCTATGTAGGCTAGGAAGAGAGATGCTGCAAGCGGGCATCCTTGCTTGACCCCATGTGAAGTCGGGATCTCGGCTGATAAATCTCATTGTCGGTTCAGACAAACTCTCATTGTTGTTTTTGTGTGAAGTGCTTGTATGGGTGCTAAGATTTCCTTTGGACAGTTCCAATCTAGAGGCTGTGTCTTTCCACTCGGTCAAATGCCTGTGTGAAGTCGATGAATACAATAGAAAGACAATGGCCACATTGTAGTGCTTTGCTCTTCAGGATGCTAAGCAAGAGAATGTTACCTACCGTCCCAGCGTTTTTTTAAAAATCCGGCTTGAAGAGGATCATTACACTTTGCCGATGCTGCCCATGTTTGGAATTTTTTCATCAATAAAGTTCCAAACACTTTCCTGATGGCGTCGAGCAATGCAATGGGGCGAAAGTTATAGGGATCCCTCTTATTTCTCTTTTTATAGATTGGGATCACAATCGCTGACGTCCATGATGGTGGAAGTGACTTCATATCTGCACATCTTTGAAAGATTATGCTGAGGAGAGCTGCCCATTCTGAAGGATGCATTTTGTAGCTCGAAGTTTGTGATTCCATCTGGCCCCGGGGCCCTAGAATCTTTGAGCTTCTTGATTACTTCTACAATATCTTCAGTGTCTCCAAGCTTAATCCACTCGGGACTGTCGTTTAGAACGACCTCTTTATGCACCTCGCAGATGGAACGAAATACAGAATTGAAATGGGTTTCCCAGGTGTGTTGCCCGATGTTATTGGGTATTGAGTCCGTCATTGGCGTATCGATGGATCTC
This sequence comes from Ambystoma mexicanum, assembly GCF_040938575.1. NCBI lineage: Eukaryota > Metazoa > Chordata > Amphibia > Caudata > Ambystomatidae > Ambystoma > Ambystoma mexicanum. The sequence goes on along the minus strand of NC_090931.1, from coordinate 898,910,842 downwards.
AACAGGGCCCAGAAGTCTGTCTCTTGCATTATGTGTGCTTAAGGTTTTGGCAATTGCTTTTGCATCTTTTTGATAGAGCTTCTCGCGATGGAATCTGACCCATGCCTTATATGCTCTTGTTAGTTCCTTTATTTTTATGGCGGTCTTTAACGTTGGTAGGGAATGAGCGATTCTTTTGTTTTTTCTAAACTCCAGTCTCTTTTCAACCAGTTCTTTGTTGTAGGCATGATTTTTAAGTGTTTGAGAGGACTTCCTGCTGCTGCTTGCTGTTTGTGTGACATCAGCAGCGGTTGATAGTCGACCGTCTTCTCTTCATCGCTCTGCCCATTTGCCTTGTATTTTGAGGTCAGCTCTTTGATTGCGTTTGCACTTAATTTGATTTTTGTGCCTTGTGTGTTTGCCTCGATTTGCATGGTCATCTTTTCCTTTTTCTTAAAGGGGATTGTCCAGCACATTTCCAGCAGATTGTGATCGCTGGCACTAGTTTGCAATACCTCAAAAGCTGTTGTCAGCTGCAGGAATGGTTTCGAGTTGAAAATATAATCGATAGTTGCGGTCGCATCAGTGCGTTCCCATGTCGGGAGCCTGTTATGTTGCGTGAAGACTGTGTGCAGATTATGAAGCTCTCTTGACTGTGTCATCACTAGCCATGCTTTCCCTCGGCCCTCTGCCGGTGATATCTTGGATTTTGCCTGCTTAAACTTTTCCGTTTGACATGATGCATTTAAATCGCCACTGATTAGTAGGTACGGCGTCATGAGTGTTGCCAATGTCTCATCAATGAGCTGCTCCAGCATTGTGATACATTTTGCTGCGTCAATGGCTGCAGGATTCCAGTAAGTGTTGATAATCACTAGTGTCTTTCTGGTGGTAAGTTGAGTTAGATCGGACTTTTGTTCCCAAGTTGTCTTAACAACCAATACAGATGGATTGGCAACCACGGTTTTGTGCAAGGACAGACCACAGCCATTTCGACAAGCGGTCAAGATGCCTGAGGAGGGGTGACCTATGTGGTCTTTGGCTGCCAGAGCAATCATGATTTTGTACCCCTCTAGGGATGGTTGGTGTACAAGCCATGTCTCCTGCAGACATATGATGTCGTATGCTCCTAAATCTACATCACCTGGGACTGTTGGATGGGAATTACCTCTTGTGTTCCAAGAGCAGAGTTTCAAAGTTAACTGAAGACCTTCCTCTTGCCGATCCATTGGGTGAGTGAGGTCTTCAGCCTCGCATTGCTGTTTATTCAAGTGAGAGGAGAGCGCCTTTGGTAACCAAGACCAAATGCTGTGTTTGTTTTCAGGTTTACTTACTGTTCCCAACAATGACTGATTACTTTGTACTTCTTGAGTGATAGTTCTAGTTGTCGTGCGTGCTTTTGCAATTGGTCTATTCTGGTTCTTTTCACTGTTGAGTTGCTTATTTTCAAGAGTCTCTGACTCCCGCCTGTTGATGGACAAAGTGCTATTTTTTCTTGTATGTTTTTGTTCATGCAGTGTGTTTTGCCTTTCTTCCTGTTCTTCTCTGTTTAGTTCTACATACATAGATTTGTGCATCCACGTTTTCTTTTGGTTCTTTGCACCATATTTCTCTTTTATACCAGGTGTACTTTTATCCATTTGTCGGTTCGATTTACGCACACTGCGCGATAGATGGTCGTGCAAAGCTGTTTCAAATATGTCAAATCCCATTTTTTGTATTTCAGATGTTCCATTACGTAGGACTTTTTGGACTCTCGATGAGCCGATGTACAAAACTGTGCAGGCTCTATGTTGATCATGCCATGGTTCGACAATGAGCAGATCGTCTGATTTTATTGGCCAGAGCTTTGTAATGTGATGTAGAATCTCCAGGATGGCTCTTCTATTGAGGATTAAATCCTCCTTATTGCTCGATCTTTGCTCCATTTTGAAGGTCCATTTTACTTCCTGTGCTCTTAAGCTTCTTGAGTTGAAGACCTCTGTTCTGGATCTATAGTGACTTTTGTGTGTTTCCTGTGTCCTTAATTCTTTCGGGAAATGAGCTGCGTTTGCCAAATTTCGTTTTAATGAATCATTTGATTTTGTCCGATTTCTCGGCATGGCTATTTTACCTGCTGTTGCTTTCTTCGACTCAGTGTTCCTTTTATTTTTTAAGCGCGAGTCTGCGTTGCAGGTTTTATTTTTAGTGTGTTCCATCATTTGTGGTTTCCAATTTGCTATTTGTGATATTCTTTTGCATCTCTGCTCCAGGATTAAGAATTGTCTTTCAGGGTTGTTGTCGGATGCACTCGATATAAGGTTAGATTTATCTTCCCATGTCGTCATATATTTGGATTTGCTTCCGGCAGTTGGTACTTCTTCTGAGTGGATATCATCCAATTCGATAGATGGGAGAGGTGGTTCTCCTGTTGAATGCACACTTATATTCATCAATGGGTTGTTATTAAGAAAATCTTCGACCAACTTTGGAGATACTGGTCTTTTATTTTCGTCTGGTGCCAGTATTATTCTCTGTAGGTTCTCAAAATCTGAGTTCATTCTGCTGTGAATGTCGCCATTTTTTTTTGCGTTAGCTTGGATGCTGTTGGCCTCTTTTGAGAGCTCTTTGCATCTTTTAGGTGAGTAGTCATATCCTGATCCAAGGCGTGGTCGTTTTCAAAGGTCACAATCTATCTTTGCTTAGGTTTGTCAAAAATGGAATATGACACTTCAGGGTCAATAATGACTTCAGTCGCAGTTTCGGCAGTTGATTTTTCTACAACCAACAGAACTGTGGCATTTTTTGTTCCAGCATCTAAGACATCACTTTTCGTGGTTTGACTGAGACTCTCTGACTTTTTTCTCCTTAGCTTGTGTTATGTTCGTTTTAGTTGTTAGGTCAATGATGGTTACTGTTTGTGCACTTGTCTCTTTGGTATAGTTTTCCTTTTTCTCAGCAGTGTGTTTTGTTTCGAGATTCATAGAGACTGCTGTTATTTTTGCCATCAATTGGTTTACGAGTTGTTCTGTCATTTTAACCTGGTTGTCTCGTACCTCTCTGGCTGATATGTAGCCCTCTAAATAGGTCAGTTTGGAGAGCATCATTGCTTGAATCGAAGAATGGTCTTGCAATGTGTCATTGATTGACTGAGAGTTTACAGAACGGAGCAAGCTCTATTGTGATTGCAGACATAATCGATAACATATCGGGTTTCTTGGAGGGCGTCTCGATGGTCAGTACCGGAGTTTGTGTGGCGACTCTTATTTGGGGTTACAAACATGTTGCTTGTAAAGTGAGCTTTGTGAGATGCCGCATTAGAGCGTGAATCCATCAAGCTTCTTCGTTGTAGACGTGTGTTCACGCAGTGCGCTAGTTCACATGAGAGGGCGGTTGCTGGTTTGTCGCCAACCCGAGGCTGTCTATGAGCTGGTGATGATATGCCTCCAGCTGGTGTCAACGCTGGCGATTCTTCTCTAAGGACCGAGTCCGGCCTTTTCTTGCCGGTGACAAGGTCTTGTTCCAGTCATATCAAAGATATTTCACTCTGCAGCTCTTGCCTACTCTTTTCAAGTGTGGAATCTTGTTGCCGTCCACTTGTTTCTGCATGCCTTTTAGCTTCTGGAGTCGATTGTTCTTCTGTTCTGTCTTTGGTTCCGCTTTCGCTAACCTTTTCAGCATATACTCTAGCCGTCACTCCCGCCGACATTATTTTCTGCGGGGTGTGTTGGATGATTGCTAGAGGCATGGGAATAGATTCTGTCAGTGACTCTTCACTGACTGGATTATCTTTCATCTGGTCTAGACTGTGGCTTTCATTCCTGGACTCTGAAGGCTGGGCGTAGATCTTATCAATTAAGTTTTCCGTATGTAGTTGATCCATACTTGTAGGCAAATCCAACCTTCTTTGTTTTGCACAGGGGAATTTTTCTTTCTCTGCTGCCAGCATTTCGGCATCAGAGAGTTCCTTAAAGTCCTGATGCTTAGAAGCCATTTGTGACTGAAAGAACTCAGTCTAATTACGCATTGTGGTCGGTTTTGCTGAACCTGATATTCTAGAGGTGCCACTGCCTACTCGTTTGCCTTTTGGGGCCATGACAGCTTTTCCTGCGCTGCCTTTCACGTGTCCCTTAGGTCGTTTTTCATTAGGCTTATTTTTATAAGTTTTGTTATTTGTTTCATCATGTGCTGAGTTTTGTCTTGACCTTTTTTCAAATTCAGTTCAGTTTTTTTTAGGCGGTATTGTGGTTGAGTCTCAGACACAAAAAGCCTAGTCAGTTTACCAAAAAAGACTTTTAGTGACAACTTTGAATTTCCCCAGTTTCCAAAGGGATGTAGAACCAGGTTGATGTAAGGGAAGATTCAATAAAATCATTTCAACTTAGGTAAATGCAAATGTTACCAATACACCCTTTCTCTTCACATTCAAAGGGATTTGGTGCCTGGGTGCATAAAGAAACAAACACCTTTCAAGAGGGGCTGCAAACCACATAGTTGTGGTTTACCGAAATCACTGATCGATGCATACCTATTGTGTGTAAAGCCCCAGCGTCCTCAGAGAGGCCAGAAAACGAGGGTCTTCTACCACAGGTGCTGCAACGGGGTTGCTATTCTGTGCTACACATCAGGCGGACTCATAACTCTGGAGGGGACCCAGGAGTCGCTGATGTGAGAGACAACCAATGAAAAGTCTAGAATACTCCCGAAACTCTTCAAGCTTCCCACACCAGCAGAGGGTTCTCCCTCATTGGTAACCGAGTTGGAGTCAGGGAAGTGGGATTGGAGAATCTGGAGAAAGTTCTAGAGGAACCAGAAACCATACTTCAGCTCTCCAGAAAGACGCAACAAGGACCAAAGAAAAATGTTCTCGCCACACTTTCACCAGCACTCTCCCTAGCTGCATGAAAGGAGGGAAGGCGCAGGACACCTGCCGGCATGACATACAGATCCAGCTATAAGTTGAAGAAGCAGGGCAAATGGATGTTGAGCAGGCAGGCAAAAAGTTCCATCTAGAAGATACCCCAAACCTCCTGATGCTTAGCAAACAAGTTAAAAAAAATCAGCAATGCCTGCAATATCATCCCAGAAAGTATTCTGTCATAACTACTAGGCTCTTCTGCAGCAATAATGCCAGAGGTCCTTGGCTGTCACGCTCACCTGATTCCCACGGAGGCGCAGGTCTGGCTTCGAGTGCTGATGCTTCTTCAATGGTGAAGCGCAGGACTCTGAAGATGGACAGGAAGGGCCCTTCTACTCTGGCTTTTCTGGCTCGCAGGAATATTCCCCTGTGCGTGAAAAGGGAGGATTACCTACTGACAGAATAATGCTCAAGCCTCCCACTCCCTTCCAACCCTCCACGATACCCTTCCACGATTCCCCGTGAAGTCTCACCTTAGGGTCTGGAAAGATGAGTTCTCCATCCTGCTTCTGATGCAGGGGCGCGTTGAAACCCAGTTACTTCACTGGATTGAGGTTTGATGGGAGTTCAAAATAAGCTTGACTATTCAGGTGAGGCGCTGTAAGAGTTCTGTTGCAAGTTCAAAAGTTCAAGCTTAATAATAATGTTCATTGTCTTATTGCAGCAAGCGCTAATGCTTATGTCTTTTTCCCCTTAGGGGCCGGGGCTCGGAATGCCGGAGATATGGCGCCGACCCGAAGTGAAACGTGCAGTTCCAGTAAATGACAGGCAAGTTCTGGATGAGCGTTCAGGTAATGTCTTTGCTTTCGCTCATTCAATGTCTTTGTCTTTTTTCCCCATAGGGGCCGGGGTCCGGAATGCCAGGAAGCGGCAGGACCCGAAATGAAATGGGAATGACCCAACAGGTAAGTCTTAGAAGTAAACTGAGCTTTTCCTATTTCCCTTCCTTCTCTCACCTTGTTTTCCTGTCTTTCTCTCTAGGCTCTGGGAAGTGGGTGCGGATCCGGATGATCGCTGCTGAAGATGGAGGCGCCCAGGAAAGGTGAGTGAAATGCAGCGCTGCAGCGATCGAAGCGAAATGCTTTTAAAATGATGTCTTCCCTTTCAGGATCGTCGGTGTGATGTCTCCGTGATGCAGCTTTAGCAGGTAAGGTCTTCTTTCTCTCCAATTCTCTCTTATCTCCCTTTGCAGGCGACCCAGGATGCTGACAGGCGTGGCTGAAGTCCAGATGCAGAAGCTGACACGGTGAGCGTCCAGCTGCGAGGAGCAGAACAACGCGAAGCGTGAGTTGCTGATCGGGCGTGGTTTAAATAGCTTTGGAAGAAGTTCCAGGTATGTATCCTTCCACCGATCAGGTATGTATCCTTCCCCGACCACACCCAGGTGGAAAGTAGTCCCACAGGTAAAGTAGTTCCATTCAGGCCTCAAGAGGGCCTGGATGTAGCAGCATGGTCTGCATCAGGTAAGTGCACATTAAAACACTTGAACACATGTCTAGCTTTATGAGCCTGGCGCCAGGACAGGGGTCCAACATGAGCCTGGCGCCAGGACTGTGTCCAAAGGGCCCCAGCTTGGGCCTGCTGGCACTTCCATGGGGGGGGGGGGGAATGATGCCGGCCTCTGGGGTTGCTGGGTTGGACCTGGCTCCTTGGAGGTAGGCATCATGACATTGGCCAGATCTGCAAAGGAGTCTCAACTTTGTACCCCCCAGGTGGTTTATGTAACACACTGTTGATAAGTTCACCATCCTAAAGAGGAGGCAAGACGCAATTTGCACAGGCTCTGCTTAGCGATCTACCATGAACAAGTTCCAGGAAATTGATATGGAAGTCTAGTTCATCTGAAGACCATTGTACCCCAGTGTACAGAGGCACATCTGACACCAGTGCCAGTCCTGTTGGAATCTGATTTGACCATGACAGCTAGGTTGAAGCCAAAGTTTGCACAACTATTCCAGGCATACAAATGCTCCAGCAACCAGTTGAGTGAGTTTCAAACACCAGGTTGCAGACAGGGATGCATGCTGACCTCTGCCAGTTTATAAGGAAACCGCAGCTTTGCAACAGATGCAAGGCCAGTTGGACATGGGCCACTAGTTTTTCCAGCTTCTTGGACATGAAGATCATGTTGGACATGCTGATAATCAACTTTAGTCCTTACTGCTGGGCATCCAACCACCACTGGTGTTAGGTGCTTCATAAAGGCCCAAACAGAAGACGGTAGCTCGAACAGCAGGATCTGGAATTCTCATCAATGTTTATATCAGTAAGGAAATGCTGGGAGTACGGTGGAAGGGAAACAGGCAATCTTAGATATGCATCCTGCAAATGGAGGTGTTTCCACCAATCTCCTCACAAGATGTCTGTAAGCATGTGGATAGCCTGTTATTATTATTTATTGCTTTTAACGCGCAACACACCCTTGCACAAACAGAAGACAGACCAGCAACAAATGAGAGAAGCTTGAGGTCAAAAGGCAAGGAAATCACACGGCAGAGGGAGACACATTTGGAGTTTAAAAGTGGGTTTTTGATAGCCTTCTTAAAGCTAAAGGAGCATGAAATAGCACGTATATTGGATGGGAGGGAGTTCCACAAGCCAGGAGCACAAGCATCAAAACGTTTTCCTCCAAAGCTTTTCAGTTTAAATCGAGGGAGGAGTTTACTATTTCCGTTGGATTGAAGAGATCTCGTAACAGGAGACTTATTTAACAGATTTGACAGGTAGCCTGGTGCTTTACCTACAAGACATTTGTGGGTGAGATAAAGAATGTTGTGTGGTATCCAATGGTGGACAGGCAGCCAATGAAACATCTTTTGGCCTTGGTGACATGATCAATCCTGCCCAAACCACACACAGCTCCCACTGCTCCATTTTGGGGAACCTGTAGGGTGTTCAGGTTGGCTTTCGAAAGTACCCACCAATAAACGGTTATAGTAATCTATTTTTGAATTAATCAGAGCACATGCTACAAGTGACACGTTGGTTCTCAACAAATGAGGCTTAATTTGTCTAAGCAGTTTTGTGGTATAACACAAGAGGATTTCACGTGTTTTCATTGTAAGACACAAAATCAAGATGGACTCCTAAGGTTTTCACAGATGAAGTGCCTGTAATAAGAAAGTCAGTGATTTTAAACTGACCAAAATTAGCATCCAATTTTCTCAGACGTTGAGCAGAGCCCACAATCATCAACTCAGTTTTGTTGTTATTGAGTGCAAAGGAATTGGTAGCCATCGAGGCTTGGATCATAACATATATATGGTTGATATTGGAGGTAACAAGATCATAATTCCCAGTCAAATTGAAAAACCAGCTGGGTTTCCTTGGTGTATTTAACTCCGAGACTGTCCAATAAATCAAAAAGTGGGCAGGTATAAATATTAAAGAGTGTAAGGGAAAGACAGGCACCCTGAAGTATACCACAAGACAGTAACTCAGGTGTGGTACCTTGAAGCCGCCAACAGACGCCCTTGCATCCAAGGGCCAAGGAAAGGGCCCATCCAGATCTTGGCAGACTCCGCCCCATTGGCAATCTCTTTTTATCTCTCAAGCAGCAAGGATTGATCGCCTAGTTCAAATGCTGCCAAAAGGTTGAGAAGCATAAGCATAGCCATCCTGCTAACATCAGCAATCATGGCCAAGGTAGCCCTTGAGTCTAGGATGGCGGTCCCGATGCTATGGAATGCGCGAATCTCCAATTGTCGAGTGCCGAGCAGATGGTTAGTATCAATGCATTCCTGAAGTTGCATGTAAGCAGTCCTATCCTGAATTTTTTAAAGAAAAGGGACATTTGTGATAGGACGGAAGTTACCCACAACTTCAGGATCGAGTGTCTCCTTAAGCACTGGGGTTATCCAAACATCTTTTAAACATGATGGAACAGAAGAGGACAAGAAAGAAGAGTTAACGATGTTGTTGAGTGGCGCCAGATATCCTATCAAGCCCTTAATAAAACCAGCAGGACAGATATTGCCAGCACAGGACGACGGTTTCAGTCCTAGCACAATGTTGATGAGCTTATCTTCTGTCACTTGTTGAAACTGGAATTTGGACAGTAAAGGGGAATTCGTAGTCGACCCACTATCATCTTGTAAAGAGAGAGTAATAAGGCCTTGTAATCCTGCTTGGCGAGTCTTAATAGTAGCCTGGTGTTGCTTAATTTTTCTAGAGAATTCATTCTAGATATTGAGACACCAAGAATCGCTCTTTATTCCTGTAGTACCAACAATTTTTTACCTTCCAATTCTTTAACAATTGAAAAAAGTTCCCTCTGGCTTGATTTAGTGCCAGCAATCCTAATTCTATAGCTATAACTGTTCCTTTTAGCAGTGAGGATAGCATCTCTTTAGCTTGATGCTCCAAGCCGATATGCAGACAGGGTTTCCTGACAAGGATCTTTCCTCCAGTATCCTTTACATTTTCTTTTGCTTTTCCTATGCGTGAAACCACATCTTACATATAACTTCATATAACTTCACTCTTAACATTCTTGACTTGAACAGGAACCAGAATATTGATGACAGAGTAGGTAATGTCATTGAATTAATGGGCTAAGACATTTTTGTCAATAGATAGAACCCTATTTACAAGCATAGGCTCTACAAGCTTAGCAAATGCCTCAGGAGTGGCTTTTCTAAGGTTTCCTACCCTTACTTCTAATCTTGGTTAAATATTAGCTTTACTGTGGATTGCAGGGAGTGGGAGGACTAAAGATCAAATAGTGATCCATCCATGGATCCATGGACACGGGGTAATAACAAGAGAGGAAACCAAGAGATTATGGTTTAACACATTCAAGAATATTACCTTCTCTATCAGTGGTATGATCAACATGCTGGGTAAACCCCATAGCCTGGAGAGAAGATAGAAGTGTCATAGCATCCTGGTCGGTATTATTATGCACCCAGAGTTTAAAATCACCAAGAACGATCATGTAGGTGGTGGACTTGAGAAAGTCCCCTAACAAGGTTAAGAATTGTTCCTCAAAGAAAGGGGCTCCCCATTGAGGTGTATATGTAGCCAGAATGCAGACAGTAGTATTGTTGTCAACATTTTACTTAACCAAGGTGTGCTCACAATTGTCCATCTGGTTAGATTTAAGGACATGCACATTTAGAGAATCTCTTACAATAAAGGCAACACCCCTTAAGTGGTGACACATGAGCCAACAATTCTTATCTCTCAAGTTTATAACTGTATTGACTGTGCCCTTTCTGTGAATTGTGACAATGTCCCATGCCTGACCCTGATGGTGGGATGGACATGGCATCCACTTTCATAAAGCTAAGAACAGATAAGCTATGGGAGTCCACTTAAACAGCAGGATCAGGGTGTGGTAGCCAGAGAGGACAGGCAGTAGCCAGTCTGAAGCTCCACATCAGAACTGAAAGTCATCCTTCGTGTTCACCAGCCAATCCGTAATTCAGTTGCCTGAACAGACACAAAAGAGTTCCCTTACCCCAGCGATAAGTGGGATGGCAGGGTCAGGGTGTGTCAGGCAGAGAGAGGAAGGCCTCAGGGGAGGGATGAGTCAATCCTAACTCCCACATCAGGGCTGTAAGCCATTCTCCAGGGTGGAGCCATACAGCTAAACCCTCACTAAGCAACCACATCCAAGTTTCCTTACACTAGACAGGCTGAAAGTTGGGGCCAAAGCTCTATATAAGGCAGGGCCTTCTCGAACAGCCTCCCTGCCACTCTCCGCCTTCAGCCGGTGCTTCTCCTCAAGACCTTTGTCTTCTCTTCCTCTTTCTCTCTCCCTCTCCCTCTCCCCTGCTAACCTCCTCTCTCTTTCTCTCCGCCCACTCATCCATCTCTCCTCTAACTCTGTTCAGCTTTTGCTGACTGGTCGCCTGGCTCGCCTCCAGAGCCTCACAGGTCCCAGGCTCCCCCGCCAGTGTTTATAGATAGTGCGGGACCCGGCCCCAGAAAGCCTTATGGACTATGGAAAGGTCTGGAACTTGATCCTAGCAGCCACAGGTAGCCAGTGGAGGGATTTCAGCACCAGAGATATACAGTCCCTGGGCTTGAGGCCAAGGATAAGTCTTGCGGTTCTGTTCTGGATCAGTTGTAGCGGACAGAGAGTAGAAGTAGGAAGATTGAGAAAGAGGCTGTTGCAGTAGTGCAGCCTAGAAAGAACAAGGGCTCTGGAGACACTGAGCCTTTGGGGGAAGGTGAGAAAAGGTAGAATACCTCAGAGAAGGTGCAGCTGGTAGTGGGACTTTTTGGAGATGTCTGAGATCTGAGAAGAGAAGGAGAGACTGGAGTCGAAAATGACCCCCAGGTTTTTTGCCTCACTAGCAGGTGGGGGCGCAGGGCCAAAGAAGGCCGGCCAGTGAGAAATTGGGAAAGCGGGGGCAGGGGTCCCAATGAGGACGATCTCTGTCTTGGTGGCATTAACGCAGAAATTGTTAGCAGCACACCAAGACTGAATGGCGGACAGTTAGGAATGAGTGAGGAGCAGGAAGAGGCAGACGGTGGCCTGAAGGAGAGATGCGTGTCATCCGCATAACACTGAAAGTTAGAAGTGAAGGTAGAGATCCTGTGGGCCAGAGGGGCCATGTAGACATTGAAGAACCAAGGGGATATCTTAGATTCCTGGGGGACGCCACAAGTAGAGAGAGTGATAGAGGAGAGAAAGCACCCAAGTTCCACCTGTGAAGGACGGTCAGAGAGGAAAGAGCAAGCAGCACCAGAGCCAGATCTGTGATACCCAGGGTATCACGGAGACGGGAGATCAGGATGTTGTGGTTTACCGTGTCAAAGGCAGAATCGAGATCGAGAAGAATGAGCACAGAAGGAGAGTTAGAGTCAAGATTTGAGAGCAGGTCTTCACAGGTATTCAGAAGAGCAGTTTACGTGCCTCTGGATGCTCTAAAGCCAGAATGAAGGTCATGGAGACCACCAATAGATTCATTGTGGATGGTAAGCTGAGAGATAGCTAATTTCTCCAGGAGTTTACCCAGTTAAGGAGTGCTAAAGATCGGGCGGTAGTTTGCCGGGATAGAAGGGTCAACAGAGTTTTATTTTTAGCAGAGGGTGCCCAAGAGAGTGCTTGAGAGAAGAGAGAGAGGAAAACTCAAGTGGCGAAGGAGAGGTTGCAGAGGTTGGCCAAGGTTGGAGCAAGAGAATCAATGTTGTCCTTGATCGTTTTAGGAGGGCATGTGTCAACCTGTTTGGAGGAGGCTTTCATGGACCGGACTTGTCTAGAGACCTGCTCAGGTGTGACAGGGAAGAGGGAGGATAGAAGGGGGATGACTGAGGGGGGCCCAAGAGATGAGGGTGCAGGCAAAAGTGCGGAGGAGAGAGAGGACAGGATGTCCTGTGTTTTGGCAGTGAAATGAGCAGCCAGGGCCGAGCAAAGGGCCTGGGTGGGTGCAGTAGAGGAAGAGGCTGCAGTAGAATTGGCCAGTTGCCGGGATAGAAGGGTCAGCAGAGGGAACCCAGCCATCATCTGTTATCCACTCCCAACTGTGCACAAAGATAGCTGTACACCCAGCCAGTGGAGGTGGGAGGTGTGCAAGAATTCTCACAAGTGGAAATGACAGGCTGCCTGGAGTGCCACACACGATGGCCGTTACCACTGTGACCTCTGGTGGGGAAGTAGTCCTGGTGTTGGCTATCAGCTTACTGCAATGCACCTCTGTTTCTTTGGGACCTATGAGCTCTACCCTAAACGTGGCCAAATGCACATCAGTCCCTCACAAAAAACCCTCTTCATGGAAACTTGCAGATTTTCCAAGGCTGTGCAAAGATTTACAAACTTGGACAATTCTCTGGTGGACTGTTCCCCAAAAATGACACCCTCTTCTAATGCATCGGCCTACCGAGAGCTAGCACACCAAGCTTGCCATCCATCTTCAGCAGGAAGCCTTGCAACAATCTTCAGAAATGGCACAGTTTGCATTGCCAAGCATAAAGACTGTCCTCTGGGCCTAGTTAGTGAGCACCTGAGAGACTAAGGGGACACACCTGCGTCAGTTGCCCTTTTGGACAATCTTCACCTGAGAGTTTCAATAGCTTGCCTAGCTGGACAGACATGTGCCGTTTGAACCCTTTTTCAGATCCATCCGCCCCATAGAAACGAATGCCACATCGGGTGTGTTCAACAGTTATCCACCTCATCTTCGTCCTGATCTCTAACAAGCAGCTTTAAGCCATATAGTCCTCCTGTCGGAGGGGAGGCAGGTGGAGTCTCCATTCTTATTAATGGGAATGCTGAATTCAGTCCAGATAGAAAAAGGTCAGACTATGTGCCATGTTGTCTTCAACTAAGTTGTGCTCCTTCCATAGGCAAAAGATCATTATCAATATTCAGAGACGCTGGTGTGAGGGCTGGCCCTGAATCAAGCATAGCCCCTGAGGTTACCACCTCCTGGACTGAGAGTCTGAGAACTGGCACTGCCCACTTCATTGTGAATGCTGCTTTGAGTATTTTAAAAGTGGATTGGGCCCCAATGGATGGAGACCTCATGCATTTTACTGGAACCCGTGGGCAGAGAGGCAAGAGTGGGAGTAGAAGAAACCGGCTTCTTCTGGGTTGCAGTTGTGTTCTTTTGGGCTGCTGTTGTGCTCCCCTGTAGGTAACCGCCTGTAGGTAACCGCCAGGCAACATTTTATCATCCCTCAACAGCGTGTAATCGAGAGGAGGATGGGTCCTACTGGAACCTGTAGGCGAGCTGCAACAATATTCCTTGATGTACATGTTCGAAACCTTCCGCCATTGGGTGGTGTATCGTTCTGTTAACTGAACTCCCCAGGACTCGCTTGAAGCTATTCAGCTGTCCGGTGTCACGATACTGCTGACTAATCCGTCAGGGAAAATATTCCTCCATTTAGCATAGGTGTAGTCATCAACCTCCCCCCCACCCCTCTATCAGAATAATCTGAGCTGGACATGTCGACGTTGAGAGGTGCCCTGAATGCCTGAACTAGCAAGCAGAATGTGCCCTGAACGTGGGGGGGAGGAGGTGATCTATGCAATGGCAGTACAAGTTCCACAGACACCAGTAACGTTCCACACCTATGGACACAAATAGCAGCTCTGAATTCTGCAACACAAAAATAGTTACCAGTACATCCAACTCACAGCTGGAGGAAACACTAACAAATGCGCAGTTCTCACAAGAACATACATTCCTGCTCTGAAGCCAGCAGTAGCAGGATTGATCATTCAAAATACAGCAATCACAGGAGGCAAAAGCACGACGAGTACCAAGAATTCACCGAAGTTATAGGGCTCTGGGGAGGCCAGACCCTACTCAATCATGCACACCAATAATGCAGGCAGAGACACCAGTAGCGTGGCAGTAACTGGCGAGCGGTAAGCCGCTTGCCCCTTTTATTGGACAAACACACGTGACTACAGCCATCTGAACACACAACGTGCTGTGGTCACTAAACCATATCAGGTGGCTTAAGTCACAACATCCCATGCCAAGGGCCAGAACATGAACATAAACGTTATTAATAACAGCATAACTCAGGTCTGGAGTTCGCCTACATATCTAGCCCTGGCCACTCGCACTCATGCGCTGGCGGGCATGAGCCCTGTGGGCCTTCTTCTTCTGCCTTTTCCGCACTGCTGCCCGGTGTTCTCAGTTCCTGTTCTAAGTCGTTTGCTGGTGATCACGGCTCCTGCTCTAGGTCGCTTGTCGAAGATCTGTGCTCCTGCACTGCCAGGAAGAACACGTCTTCGGTATCATAGTCCCACTAAAGCGAGGCTACCACTTCGTCCTTGTTTCCATGATCTCTTATGTCGTCCTCCTGCCTGTTGGCTTCCTCCACGAGAAGTGCCATGGCTGCCTTGGCCTGCCTGTTTCTCCATGGCTCCGGCTCGCTGGCCCCAATGTTCCTGCAGAACTTGGAGTAGTGTCCTACCTTGTGGCACCATCCACACTGCCGCCCAACCACTGGTCATGGCCCTGCATGCGGCAGACCCCCTCTGCAGAACTTGCACAGTCTCTGGGGAACCTCGTCCTTGTTTTTTCTTGGTGTGGGTCCCGCCCCTGTCCCTGGAGTGGCCTTCTTGCTCTGTGCTCTGACAGCGTCCACCTCCTCCACTTGCGCCCCTTTCATTGCCACCTCCATCTGGGTCGACCACGCCTCGGCCAGTTCTTGGGCTCTTGCGAGTTCAAGGATGCGCATCAGGGGTATTTCTGGTTCCTTCAGGACCTGGGTGCGCAATTTGTTGGACCAACATTTTTGAATGGTTTGGCCCCTCAGCGCTCCCTCTTCATCAACAGACACACAGGTCGCTGCTAGCTTGCATAGCCGGGTGTAGAATGCGTTGATGGACTCAGCCCTCCCCACTGCTTGATACGACCCATCACCTGGTGGCAACACCCTGTACAATTTATGGACCTCACTCCCGGCGTAGAATAGTAGGAGTGTCTTCCTTTTGGCATCGTCATCTATTTCAGCTACTTCGAAGAACATGTCTAGCCGCTCAAGCCAATGTGTCCAGGTTAGTTCTAGGGTCGCAGGGTTTGCCCTCATGGCAAACTCTGGCACCAGGTGGCTGTGGAACAACGTGGCTGTGGACAGTACAGTCCCCCTTGGGCTTAGTGTTAGGAAGTTGGAGCGTCCTGGTGGTGTGAGTCCATCCCTTATTGCCTCTGCCACCACTGCCAAGCATGGAGACCTGCATCATGATGGGCCTCTGCTGATGTTCTTAATGTGCAGGCGCACCCCTTCCAGCACTCTCGCCCCCTACCGCACAAGCACCCTTCTGTGGGCCACAGCAAAAGAGGTCACTGTGTTTGTAAGATGCCCCACCGATGGGCACTGGTGCATGGGCGCTCTTTGTGCTGAAAGATTGCCCCAGGCTCTTCCCTCGATAGTTTGCCGAGCCCCTGTGCTGGGTAGATAGGCTTTTTGTTAGTGTTGCAGTGGTGGAGGCGGCTCCCCTCTCACTGACTTCTGTGGCCTTCTGCCTAGAGCTTCCTTCCTCTGCCACACAAGCTCTCTCACTTGGAGAGCCGCGGCCGGGACTGTTGGGTCTTGTGGGGCCCCCTTGCTGGCAGTACCTCGAAGCTGTGTGCGCACCTTCACCGACATGCTCTCCCCTCTGGGAGCCACTGCCGACTTTGCTCCATTCGGCTGTCAGACCCTGATTGCCTTTTCTTTTTTCACCCCGCGCTCCACCGCTGAGAAGTTTGCAGAGGCGGGAGCGGTGGGAACTAACCTCCCGATTCGCCAGCCTTCTGCCGGCGTCCCACCTTCACTGCCCGCGCTCAGCCTCACGCTCCACCGCCGAGGGGATCAGCCAGGCGGGAGCGCAGGCAGGTGGACGTCTCCTCTTTGATCGCTACATGCTCCTCAATCCATCCAAAAGTGGGAATCTCCACATGGAGACGCCTCTGACGTGGTGGAGGACCAGCTGCGAGTCGCAGGGCACTCCTGCCGCCGGTAGCTCCATCACAGGGAGCCAGGCAAGGGTATGTGTGTCGGGGAGGCCAACTCACACTTGAGTTCCTCAAAACCCCTTGTCGCCAGAAGTTATAGCCCTCTGGGGACTGGGAGGCCAGGCCCTAATGAATCGTGCACAACAAAAACGCGGGCATAGACACCAGTAGCGCTGCAGTAACTGGCGAGCGGAAAGCTGCTTGCCTCTTTTATTGGACACACACACAGCATGCTTCAGTCACAACACTAACCATCTTAATCTGGCAACCTGTGAACATATTTAGAAGGTGATTATTACTGTTGTAAGAACACCTCTTATACTATAATCACACTTAAATGATAACGAATCGAATGCTTCAGGGCACAAAGATAGGTTGTATAGAAAGATCATGAAAAGGCCTACACAAAGAAAATCTACGTAACATTACCAGTAGAGAAATATAGAGAGCAAGAAAAAGGTGACTTACCTGCTGAAAGAGCAGCAACGGAGGACAGGAGGTGAGGTCATCAAAGAAAGTGGCTGCTGAAATGGACTAGTGTATCATGTGGTTTTCACCACAGTTGTTTCAAGAACTACCAATACTCCCAGGTTTTATGGGAAATTGTTTTACTTTTCTGCTGCAAGCTGAAGTAAACAGTGAAAGCATAATATTCGTTTCCATGCCCTGACATAGAATTAGGTAAACGCCCTGCTCAAGTTGGTCATTTGCACTAATTGGTGAGTATCAACATGCACTTACTCTCATGGGTTCGGTCTGTCCTCCTCCTGTGATTGTGCAGTTCAGAGTGACTCGCATGTGACGCCGCCACAGAGGGTTTCTCTGTATTAGGATTGAGCCACTCACAATGTCACCTACGTGCACCTCCACTGGTTCATCAAACATGAAAAGGGCTTGCTTCCAGTGAGTTGCCCTGCAAAGAGTGAAGAAAGAGTGCATTAAAGGATCTCCAATATCGTTCTGGCTTAACACTGTATGTTGAGGGTGTTCACTGTCTCTAAATGGGCTTGTCCGCATGCCTGTATTTTCATATGGCGGTTTCCTGATGAGCTGCCCTATCTCTTGCTTGGGTTACTACTGGCCTGTCCCCTCTCTGTGGATGTACTATGAATCCATGAAGTTGCTCCAGTGGTAACTATGACACTGTCCTGTGTTTCTCTTGGTGGCGCTGCCAACGCCCCACATGAGCAGGAGCCATTAGGGAGTTTCTCGTGGGCCATGGCAGCTGCTGGTGATTGGGGGGTGGGATGTGTCTTTTTGCCCAATGGAATGCTTCTGGGGGAGGGGCACAAGAGAGGGTGCGAGATTGAGTGGGTTCTGATCTGTGAACCGGTGGCCACCCTTTAAAAGACGGTTGCCTTGGTGCCTGTCCCCTCGTTGACCCCTGAACCAGAAGACAAAAAAGGATTACGATGCAGCATTCTGTGCTTATTATTGTTTCTACAAGGAATACAGGCTCTTGGATGTTTTCAATTGCTATAATGTGGCAATTTATTTGCAAACACTAAAGGACCAGGGCCGTTCATTAGCATTTTGCAGAAAGCAAGTGTCTGCCATTTCTTTCTTCTCCAGATTGCAGGGTGGGAGGATTTGAATTCCAATCTCATACCAAAGAAGGCATTCCAGGGATGGGCAAGGTTGGCACCAGTGCCCCCGGATTCCTGCTGTCCTATAAATCTGGCTCTTCTCCAGAGAGTGTTGGGGGTTCTCCCGTGAGTCTGTATGCTGCTGAGAATAATGCTGCTTCATGGGTCGAAGAATAGTCTGGCCTTCTTGGGGTCTTTTAGAGCAAGTGAACTAGTTGCATCCGCTAGAGGAGATGTATCGCTGGGGTTCAAATTCTCAGACACTTATCCTGGACCAGGTGAAGTTGTATCTTCCTAGGTCAAAGACTGACCAGTTGGGAAGAGGTGCTTGGGTGACACCTTTTTTGCAGCCCCATCCCAGACATGGTGCCCGACTCATCTGCTAAAACCTTATTTGATAATGAGACTGGTGTCCTTCATCTTAGCCTACTAGTGCATTCGGGAGAGGACCCGTTAAAACAATTTCAAAGGGTGTTGCAGAAAGCATGTTGGACGCCTTGTTACCTCCGGTTTCACTTCTCATTCTTTCTGCTGAGGGGCCGCCACATTGGCGGCAGGGGTGGGGCACTTTACAACAAATAGGCCGTTGGAAGTCTGAATGTTACCAGCAGTATGTCAGGACATATTTACTTTGCTTCATTAAGTATGCGATACCTTAACTTCTCTGTTTTTTCTTCCAAGAGTTGGGCCCATACGAAGAATTATGTGGGTATGCAGGCATCAGGAACAGTGGCAAGGCTTAACGACCCAGTTTGGCGGGAGAGATGCATATACAACAGGTTTTCGTGTTACTGTTTGGGAGCTGGTGCTCTGCATCTGCAGAGTATTTTGTTGGACACAGTTAAAAAAAAGGCCAGTTTCCACTCCCAGATGTTTTAGTGCTACACATGTGTGGCGTTGACGTGGCACATTGGGGTAGGTGTCGCGTTGGAGAATTCCTTTGAAATTAGTGCTCATTTTTGGTACATTGCTTTAAGGACACTACAATAGTGTGGTCTGAGATGATTCCTAGGCACTATTGGGGCTTTGGGATCCACCCCGCGGCAATGAACACTTGAGTGAAAAAAACGAACATTGAGCTATCCAGGTTCATTCATTCGGGAGGTTGCTCAATTTTAGACATGGACTGTTAAGGATCGCCTCCCCAGTCTTTTTTCCCAGTGATGGTATGCATCTTTCAGATTAAGGGATGGATGCGTTCATTCATGATTTACTGGGTGGTAGTCACATGTGCCTTTACTCTAGCATTGGAGAGACGGCTGTTGGCCAGTAGCCCACCACCCATGCAGCGCTGTTGATGGGGACCTACACAATGTATACAGAGATGTTAGGCCCATGACCAATTTTGAACTTACTATATGAACTATGTTGTGCTACCCGGGCTGTGGGTGAGGGGTCATTTCCTATCCAATAGGCCAACAAGCAGGCGTGGATGGTTGGCTGGCTCTTCGGGTTGCCTATCATGGAGGAAGGCAGATCCCAGGCTTAGGTCTTTGACTGTCCACTTGACATTTGACTTTTGAATTCCCCCAGAACAGCTCAGAAAGCTAGGCCAAAAGGTTATAAGTGTATCAGAAGGGGCTGCTGGGGAAATGGTTATGTTGATTTAATTGAAAATAATTTAGCAATCAGGTGGGGGTCTCCCATCAAGTTTTAAAATGTTTATGTAATAACATGTGGCCTGTTTACCTCCAAATTAATGGTTTTAGGGTATATTGCATGAAGCCATGGGCATATGCAAGCGCACCCCCTATGGGT
Organism: Ambystoma mexicanum; assembly: GCF_040938575.1. Classification (NCBI taxonomy): domain Eukaryota; kingdom Metazoa; phylum Chordata; class Amphibia; order Caudata; family Ambystomatidae; genus Ambystoma; species Ambystoma mexicanum. Next base: position 898,891,214 of record NC_090931.1, on the reverse strand, counting down.
TTGTTATGAATTGTCGTGTGTCTGGGATCAAGATGTAATGCAACATATGTTCTGCTTCACTCTAGGAGTAACACAATGTTCAGTGCACCTCCTCTCACTTCCTTTGGGGGCAAAACCAGATACAGTTAAAACTGTCAGATCACATTGATATATGCCCAAGTATGGCGGTGTCCTGCATTTTTCTGCAGTATGCTTAAGTTATCCATCATGGGATCTTCCTTTCTTTCCCCTAAACAATGACTCTCTGCAACTACATATAACTTCTCAGAACAATGAACTGGAGTGAAAACTATTTTTTCATGTATAGACAACTAAAATGAACAAAAGATCTATGTGATTCATTCTAGAATTTTTTTACCAAAATAAATTCAAATTAACCACAAAAATTCAGATTGTGGTCTCTAGACCACCTCCCCAAAAAACAGATGTATATTAGGCTAAGTCTTATTGCATGACCTGGTGTACGTCTGTTTTTAGGAGACGCTATCTTGAGGGAAGCCAGAAGTGGGTGTGGTGGCTGGTAAAAGGGAGTGGTGGGGCTACGGGAGGGAGTGGTGGGGTTGCGGGAGGGAAGCAGTGGGGCCGTGCAGCAGGGGTGAGTGGGTGACCTGTGAAGTAGACAGGGTAAAGGTGAGGTGAAAGATCTTGTGCAGGGGGGGCGGCCTTTGCGGGGGGCCTGCCGCAACGTTGAACAAAATAGTCACAAGTGCTGTTTTTAAATAATTTATTTTCTTCAACTTGAAAACAATGAAAAAAACAGCTAGACATACTGCAATGTGAAATGAAAAACAACTCTGGTTCTTGAGCTCAGTTTTTTTTACAGACTGTAAAGTCAGGATGTCCGGACACTTTCTCAGGCATTACTTACTTGAAAAAAAGAGTTAAAGTGGAATGTTGTACTCTTAAGACTTTTGCTATTTCCCCCAGAAACCTTGTTTCTGACCTGTTCCCAGGACAACCAGGGTAAACATTACTTGATAAGAGTATATCTTGTGAAGGAAAGAAATCTTGGAAAGAGGTACATGCTGTATGCACAGATCGTGTTCCAACTGATCACTACACAAAAATACAAAGCGTTCTCTTTATAGAAACATAGTTGTTTGACATTCACATAGAAGAAGCAATGCAGAAGATCAAAGTCAAACCTATAAAAAGATTGGGAACTGTGAGAAACCTGAAGGTGTGTCACCCGCTAGTTCCCAGAGATCTGTCATGCAGGTGGCCAGGACACGACCATCGCTATTGGATGCAGTTACTGGGGGTGGACCAGTGGGGGAGGATCACCTGGATGAGGGGCCTTCAGGGAGTGTAAGTGGGACACTGAAGGGTGAGACGCGGTATCCCCTTCTTTATGACACCTTCTCCCCATCCTGCCTGATAGGATACTCAGAAACTCAACCCCTCCTGGCCCCTTCCGACACAAACACGTTCTCACAGAGTGGACGACACAACGGACTAATACCCGAGCTGTTTACCTGACATGTACCAACACAAGAGTCAGGCAATTACTGACACCTGACTGCCCTTTCCCCTCCCCATTGGGATAAAAGGCAGAGCACACTCCGAGCAAGGAGGAAGCACCCATTCCCGGACGGCAGTTCAAACGGAGGAGAAAGGCAGCGAGACCTGAAAGGACGTCAAGGAGGGAGTTGCCCCTGCCCTTTTCAACCCAGACCCGCAAAGCCTTGGATGAAAGAAACATTAGACTGGGAATCGCAGATGTGGAATGGTGTAATGGATATCAGTGGTACATGGCACCCTCCCGCACTGATAGCCAGGACAGGGAGACATGGTTGCCATTGTGCTACCGTCCTTGACTCCAGCGGCAAAGGAACTTCCAATGAGTTCAGCACAGCAGGTGAGTCGGAAGAACCTGATAGTCAACCGGACTGTGTTAGGCTCAAGGTTGCAGTGGCAACATTAATAAGATAAATAGACAAGAGGTCTTTTGTGAACAAACTTGGTACCAGAGTTAGTAGTGTGGCACCATGTGGGCGCTCAGTCGAAAGGTCTCTGACTGGTACCCCTCTCCTGATCAAAGAGACTGTGTTGAACATTGTGAGTAAAGAAACTACGAATACTAAGAGGCTATTGGGAAGGCTGTGCTATAAGGTGTTAAGGTGGTCATACAAAGGTCAAGTCAAATCTTTTGTACAATCGAAAGTCCTTCACAGGTTGCAGAAGTTTTTGTTGTTACAAATTGGCATTTGCGCCCGGCTGAGGGGAATGCTGTGCGAACTCCGATGGTAAAAAGCCTGCACTTGCCGTCGTCTAACAGAGTGACCCAGTGAGACAGGAGTCCCTGTTTAAATCGGCAATCGCTCTGGTTGGTCTGAGCCTGACTGAGGAAGACTAGTGATTGAGAGAAGGATCAGAACCCAGCTGAGGTGGGATCCAAGGGCAACAGGTATTGACCCCACGTAAAGATTACCCAAAGGAACTTTTGTTTTGTTGTTTTGGCAAATTAGGCCCTCTGAAGCAAGAGACTTTGCATAAGAAGGGACTTGGGCACAGAACACCCTGATACTGGAAATGGAACTGTAACCATGTGCTGAAGAAGCCCAGGAGTGTGCTGTCCTCAGGAGTCCCGCCTTGTTTTGTGCTAGAAAACGTGGGGAAGGGAGACCCCAAACATAACATCCTGATTTATCGTTTTGTGAACACTTCTTTCTTTTCTTGTGAAAATTATCCCACTGTCTTTTTGTAACATAGCAGTAAGGATTGGCAATCTTTTTTTTTTAGAATAGGCCTTTTTATCCGACTAGATGCCACTAGGACTGTATTATTATTTGATGGCCGTAGCTTGCTCCCATTGGGTTTAGCTTAGGCGTTCATCTCAACACTTTTACACTTAAATAAACACGCTTGAACTGTGATCACTTGTGTCTGTCTTACTTTGATACCATGCCTTCCTTACAGACCTGAACACAAAAAGACAGGATATACACTTTCCTTTCATCCACCACATAAGCCATGCTTCTTTTAGAGAGGGCAGGCAAGTTAGAAGCAGCAATAGAGCAAAGGGCCGATTTCCTGCAATAAAATGGAGGTGGGAAATCTACATCCACACTAACGCTATGACTACCTAGTGCTTTCCCTACCTCGGAGTACTCTGGCTATGGGGAGCCTGGGGGAGTAACTGCCAACTTTCCTGAATGGCAGTACATCACAAAAAACAAATGGGTGCCCAATATTCATATGCCCCTCTCCCCCCAAGCATTCATCCAAGGAAAAGGGAAATCCCTAGACATCAGTATTGGCTGGTCAATGGAGCTTGTATTGTGTTACATAAAGGTGCATAGAGAAGGTTCCCAAATGACAACAGCACAGTAGCATTTAGTTCTGTTACTTCCTTGTAGAAAAAAAGTCTCAACCTTGATTAGGCCTGCCTTGTATCTGAAGGAAGGCAAAAAAAGGGATGAAATTGGCGAATGTGAGGATGCTCCCTGTACATCAGATTTTCTAACGCTTTACTCAAAACTACTGGATGTGCTTGTTAGGCAGAAACCTGTGCAGTTCCCTCTGGGACCACTGCAAAAGATTAAAGACTACAGGTGTTTGGCAGTAAACCCACTTGATAGCAGTCTGTACCACACAGATTCACTTGGTAGCTGTGGCTGAGCAGTCAGACTTCCCTCAAGAAGAGTTAGGCAGTATACAGAGCATTCACAATAGGTCAAGAGAACACAATAGAACAAGTAAACACTGACCAGGGCTTGGTGTAAAAGAGATATAATTATTTATTTAAAAACCACATCTAGAAAAACACACAGGCACCAATAGTAAGCAATTCAAAAACACGGTCACTAAAAGATATACACTCTCTAAAAAGAATATTAGACAAGTCTTAAGTAAAGCCCCACTTATTTTCAGACAGCGGTGAGCACTTAACGTAGATGGCACTCTAATAGTTCATTTTTAAAAGGGATAGAAAAGCAGAGAACAAGTTGAAAACAGATCCCAACACTTTTACAAGAACATAACAAGAGAGGAAGGCAAAGTAAAACCGTGAAGTTAGAGTTCAATAGGCCAGATCCACTTTCAGAGGATCAAACGAAATGTGTCCAAGGTCACACGGTTGCAGTGCACAAAAGTCTTGTAACAGTTCAAAAAGGAGTTGGACCAAAGAAAGGGACCAGTTAGAGGGTCAAGGCGGCCAGCCCAGTCCAGAAGGTTAAGGAGTTATTATTACCTTGTAGCAATCTTTAGAAAGGGAGGCCTGGCGGACACGGTACCTTAAAGTGGTGAGAACACTCCAGCGGGGGCAGTTGTTCCTGGCAGCGGATGCAAGTCGGTGCTTCGTCCGGGGGAAGAGAGGATCTCGTCGGGGAGGAAGACAGGAGTCCGTTGCACGGCCAGGGAAGAAACCAGCCACAGAGTTTCTCAGGTACAAGGAGCAGTCCGTTGATTCGCGGTTCAGTGATGAGTGGCTATCTGGCTGCCGGGGTGCTTGGCACGGGCAGTTCGACCACAAACCGGTCTGGGGTGCGAAGAAGGAAGGTAAAACTGGTTGTGCCCACCAGTCAGGGGAAGAAGCCTCTCCAGCCGGGAGATCTTCTCTGTCGTCGGGAAGTGGTGAGTCGGTTCCGCAGGGCTCCACCGGTGGTGTTGTCGTGGTAGGTCGGCTCAGCTTCTCCCTCGTCGGATTCTCAGGTCCTGTGGCTACTTCTGAAGTTCCAGTCCCCAAAGCCCTGCTTTTATGCAGCATACTCCCATTCACTCAGCCTAGCTGTCAATCAAACATGCTAAGTGGTGAGCCGGCCGGCTCACCACTTGGGCCAATCACACAAGAGTGCGACTTGAGTTACCAAGGTAACTCAGTCCAGCGTGCCTAAACCCCCTCCCACACACCATGTGGTACCCAGACAGAGTGGCACCACTTTTGGAGGCTTCTGTGGAGAAGCCTGCCAAAAAGTGGAACAAAGGGCTCGACTTGGGTTGGAGTCACAGAAGAGAACACAGACACCATTTTAGAATCGAGTCCTGGCAAAAAATACCAACCGGCGAATTAATATTAAATAAATAAACCGGCAGTATGTTCGAGGCTATGAGAATAAAATAATTAAAGTTGGTAGCCTCGAACAACGGGAAAATCCCATAGGAAAATATTCGCGGTCGAATATAAAAAGTAGTTTCCACTGCCACCAGCCAAAACTCGATCAGGGGGGACGGAGATCTGCCCCCTCGACTAACAAACCCCGGGGCAATCGAATTGCCCCGACCAGTACGTCCACAATATGATGGTTTGTACTGGTTTCTGTTAATAATTTGGGACTAGTAAAGCCAATGGTGACTTTACATGCCCTGGGAGACAGTAGTCAGTCCCAGGGTATGGAGTCTATGGTGGGGGGTCACTATGACACCCCTGTGTTATTGCACGGAGGGTGCTGCGTAACACACATAAGAAAAAAACATGAGACCGTATGGAGTAAAGGACCCCACAGCTCATAAAACACATTAACAGTCAAAGGAACACCATAAACATGTCCAAGAGTGGGAGAAAAAGAGTCTCACTCTTGGCAGGAGGAAAAAAACAAACTCCAGAAATCCAGCAAAGCTGCTGGGGGACTCACTAGGTTAGGAAATTCAGCCTAAAGAGAGAATTCTCCCTAACAGTGCTCCATAGACATAGTTGCTTTAACAGCTGCAGAGCCAGGTAGTATTTGCGATTTCACAAATTTGTAGTGAATGTACATCACTAACAACACAAAGTTCTTCCTTTCGGTCTGAAGTTTAAGTAGAGGGTGTTCTCTAAACTGATGGCAGTGTCAGCAACACAATTTAGGAAAGCCGAGAAAATCTTTGTCTACCCTTAACTGGATGAAGCAAATACTTATGAAAATGTAATGCAAGACTCAAATATTACACTTCTGCTCTTTGACAGGTTGGGGTGGCACGTGAGCCTGTTAAAGTCCTATTAGTCCAACGCAAACAACCCTTTGATTGCAGCAGTCTGAAACTCAATACAATGAAAAGGTTATCTTTTTAAGGAGAGACTTTATCCTGACAAAAATGCCTCTTCTTGAGCACAAACCCTCCACCTTCAGAAAGATAAATGCCATCTCTCCTGGACTCCATGGTCTCATGTTTCTTGCGGTCTAGGGGTTGCATTGTACAAACCCCCTCGACAAGAAGTTGGCTATGACAACGCCAGTCACACAATATCTGAAATTGTGGTGTCTGTGGGAAAAGCTACTTTGCAGAACCCTAGCCTAGAAGCAACTACCTCAACAGTTCCTGGTGATGGATCCATAAATGGATGGCTGCAGACGCCGCTTGGCAGCAAACAAATCAGGGAACATGGTCAGAGAGACAGGTGTTTCTTTTCATATTAAAATGCTGCAAGTAGGGATGGCCCATCTAGCTGTCAAAGCTTTTTTTCTCATTAATCCTGATGCCTTCAATACTGATGCAAACAGACACTACAGCTACAATATATTATCTCAATAAACATGAATGTAGTCCAAAATCATCTTGGAGTAAGCTCAAACAATGATCTGCTGGATGGCAACAAGAAATGAATAGTAATAGCCATCAATTGTTCAGGCCAGCTTCCTAAACAGGTTGTTCTTGGACTAATATGAGTGGTATTGTTTATCTTGATTCTGTGTCATAGGAGTAATTTTTCATGCCATCAAAAAGCGAACCTGCACTGAGAGATGCAGTCAATAAAATATACTGCTGCAGTGCTGCCATGAATACTACTTCTGTGACATAGAAAAAAGAAAAACATTACCACCTTTAAAAATACAGAGGGATCCAACTAAGAGCCCCAGACTACAAGAACGCATAGTCAGAAATAATTTTAAACAGGAAGCTAGAGCAGGCCATGTAAAAACAGTTTGAGGCACAATTTTGGGACACCCGTTGACACAACAGGTCAACACTTTGGAAAGCAAGACAAACCAAGCTATCAATTGTTATTTATGGGAACTTCATCCAATCTGAGGCACCAACTGTTGCCCTGACAACTAGGAGCCCCGTGAGGAAAGCCCAAGAGTTGAAGTAAGGGCTGAAACATGTCATGGAGCTAGTCTATAACAGGAAAAAAGAGAAAAACAGAGTTTTTAACAAAAGTGAAACATTATTTTGTGTTTGTGAATTTTTTAATAGTATACATTTGTGTAAAGATTCACAACAGTATCCACAAACAGGTTTTCAGACAGGGTGAGCTAGAGGCATTTGATCTGTACAACTGTGAAAAAATGTGTAAAATAAAGGCAGCACCAAATGAATACATTACAGGAGGATTGAACATATATGTGAGAATTGGGATGACAGGAACCAAAGGGATAGTCTTGTGTCCATGTGTGATTTCTGCAGTATCAATAAGTCATTAATTCTAAGTTCTAGGTGAGTGCTGAATTGCACACACTTCATATATACTGTCTAACCATGCTGATATATTTGTATAAGTTTGTCTTTTGTAGTTAACCTTCTTTCACTTATGTTGGTGTGCCAGTCTGGATATATTTTCTTACCGTGACCTTGCATGTTTTAATCGACATTAATATTAAAGCCAACATAGGTGTTATGACGTGGTACAATCATTCTGGATTTATTTTGTGATATGGCATTGCAGGTTTTACTGGGCATCAAGGGTAAAGCCAGTATGAGTGTTCCTACGTGACTAGACTGACCTATATTGGTTAAGGCAGTCTTCAGATTGTTTCCTTATTGTGGCATGTAATTTTTACTGGCAAAGCCAGGAGGCGTATGTTCTTACGTGGTGCTACTGGCATATATTGGCAGGGACAGCAGAACATGTTTTCTTATAGGATAATTACTAGCATTACGCGCAAAGCAAACTGGAGCATGTTCTGATATGGGAATACTGGCAGATATTGGTGCCGCCAGCATCAAAAGGCTTTTTTATACTGGCATATATTGCAGGAAAGGGCAACAGGAAAATGCTCCTGTGCATGGTGTGAGAAACCTGAAGGTATTCTCACTCCTACTCCCCTTGGATCCTATGCAGAGGTGGCCGGGAAAGGCCATCGCTCTTGGATCCTGTCCCTGGGGGTGGAAAAGTGAGGGAGGATCAACTGGGCCGAGGGGCCTTGAAGAATGGGAGTGGGGAACCCTTGGGTGGGACATGGTACCCCCCTTTTTCCATTGATGACAAACCTAACCCTCCCCCAAACTTAATAGGCTATTATAAGCCTGCTCCCCTCATTTTTCCACACGTGACATTTGACAGTACTGAGACGAGGAAGAGGCAACTAGGAGTTATGCACACCACTTTGGTACTGAGACGAGGGAGAGGGCCTCAGAGGAGTAACATTGTCAAGACCAGGCATGTCTTACTAATAAGCCTAAGTATAGTCAGGCAATTAAGTGAACAGACTCACACCTGCAACCCTTTTACACAAGTCAGGTGTATAAAAGTGGTGTGGACAGGAAGGTGAGAGAGAGGCAAGACGCTGATGGGAGCCGTGGTGAGCCATTCTGCAGCTGGAGAAGCACACGGAGGACTGAAGCAGCGAGGGTCTCGGGGAGTATGAAGTGGTAACAAATGCTCAGCGAGGCAGAGTCGAAAGAAGGAGACCAAATGAGGGGGTCATCCTTCATTCAATCAAAGAGTTTGCAGAGTTCTCCCGTGGCGCTGCAAGAGCGTGAGATTGTCTGAGGGGTAGAGAAAGACCCCCTGGAAGAAGCTTCTGAGTTTGTAGCCAGCGCGATATGGAAAACTTCACAGTGAGCTAGTGAGTTTCCCAGATAGAGAAAGCCAATATTACTGTAACGGCGCTGCTCGTAAAGTGAACTGCTATTGTTAAATGAGAACAGAGACTTGTACAATGTAGCGGGTGGTCGCGTGCCTTGTTAAAGGAATAAAGAGAAAGTCCCCGAGCGTTACAAATTCTTCCTTTTGAACCAATTAACGTGTTGAAGTGTGCACGTGCCTTAGAAGGAGCAATATCAAAAGTCTTCAACCAAGGAATGGTTTGCATCTGCACACCCTCCGCTCTGGGGACTCACATTTACACCTCCCGTGGCTCTGGCCGTCTAGCACTCAACATTCCCTAGCACTTCCTCCATGGCTCTCCCTCAAGCCCGGACTACCCAGCACTTACCCCCTATTCCCACTTCCTTTCTGCACTTGCACGTTCTGAATACTCACAAGGCAGAATAGGTTTGTCCCTCTTCCTCTTCCCCTCAGCTCTTAATATTGAGTTGTAATGTACCCTCCCTGCTCTGTGGACACTTTGAAACAGTATATTCTTATTGTATAAGCGCCTAACAAGCAAACAATAAATAAAATAAATGAATGAAAGTAAAACATGTAAAGCATGTGAACTGTGAATTAAGAAAACGTCAATGCATATTTAATATCGAACTAAAGGGAAATTTAACATTGAAGCAAACCAGTAAACTTTTGAATACTGAATGCACGTGGCATAACGAATGAACTCAAATCTTAAAACTGGATTTAATTAAGCAGCATAAGACTGCATTAAACTATGAACTGCAATTGAATAAAACCAAATGATTGTTGCACAATGAATGAACCTAAACTTTGAAGCTGAATACCTTTAAGGCTAAAGGAAACCCAAACAGCAAACCTTAACAAGGGAATACAGTGCAACAAGACTACCATTTGAAAAGGGGTGTGTAACAAATTGTGGCAGGGTGATGAGGTGGCTAAAGAGAAACCTGAGGAGCCCAAGAGCACACCCTAAACACAGAAACCAAGCAAAGGTGACTTGGTGCACAGGAGCAAGTAGCAAGGAACATGTGTGAGACATTGAAGTCTTGGGGAAGGGAACTCTGAGACTTGGCAGGTTTATATGTATGGTCTTGGGATCAGAGTCACCAGACCTCCTTTATTTGGTATGCAGTAATAAAATTGCAGCAAAAAAGTCATCTGCACAAAAAAAACAAACGCAGAAAACATGCTGTGATTTGACCCGGTAAAGGTGTATCCCATTATACCATTTAAGGAGTGCAGGGATTGCGGGGGTGTCCCCGCTACCCTTAAATGGTATAATGGGTCCGCAGGTTGGGGGGTGTCCCCTGCATCCATTACATGGATTGCGGCGGCAAAACCACAGCCTTTTTGACACGATTCTTTGTGTAAACAGAAATTTCTGTCGCGATTTTAACACATGGAACCTTTTATTTGGATTGTGTTATTTGAAGCTTGGGGAAGGGAACCCCACGATTGGTTCTGAACTACATTACCTTGAACTGGAGAAAGGTAAACCTCAAGACTCTTTTTCATGGAACTTTCTTGTGCTTGGGGAAGGGGAGCTCTGAGAACGCTGTGCGCTGGAAGAAGCTCAGAACTTTGAGTGAAACACAGTTTCTTTTGACTTTGATTGAATTGAACTTTTTGATTCAGACTTTCCTTAGTTTTGATCAGGTAGGGAAATCCCACCTTAGCATAGGGAAAGTTATGCCTTCAACCATCCTGACATTTAAGTTAATAAATAACTTTAGTTTGAACTTTAAGTCTGGTGTCTGTCTTACTTCTTGATGCCTTCACAATGGCTGGTGACTTGCATCTATTGGATTTGTTTAATGAGTTACCATACAAAACCAATTATAAACTGTGTGGCTTTTTACACAATTCTTTGAAATAGTGTGCTGCAAAATGCACAATTCAAACCCAGTATTTAAAAAATATTTTTGGGAAGAGAACATCATCTGAACACCCCCTCCGCAACCCCCCCACCCCTGCTTAGTTTGGTCTCCCACGCTACGCTCAGTAACACCCACATATTTATGGAAAACATTTACACCCCTCCACTTAAAGAATTCCCCAGCACCAACTGCAAATCTGCCTCTACCATGAGAATCCCCAACGGCCGCTACAAAGCATGGGCTAGAGTTGGAAGAGCGAAGCCTGTTTAAAACATCAACTCGCATTGTCGTTATTTTCTGACACATTGATTCTATACACATCTGATGTTGATATAGGACCAAGGGTCTTTTCAGGTCACTCTAGTGTAATGACTATTTTATGCATGCTAAGAATATCCCCTCAACCCAGGTCCGAGTGGAGGGTTTGGGACACTCTGCCTAAAGATCCAATATTCTGCAAGGAAATGGCCACTTCCATAATTTACTACTTTAACAAAAACAATAATGTGGAGACCTTGGAGAGAATGACATGGGATGCAATGAAGCCAGTAATATGACGGGGCATTTAGGGCAAAACATTCTTTTTTTTCTTTTAAACAAAAGGGAACAACGGGAAACTACAGTCTGGGAGAAGAAACAAGAACATGCTCGGAAAAGCTCCCAGCAAACTTACACGGAACTCAAACTAGTTAGGAGAAATTTAGAAGCACACAACTTCAGACATAGCAAAAGCAATGCTGCAAGCCAAACAATTGTACTATGCTCAAAGTAATAGAACTAACAAAATCCTTTTGTATAAATTGCGTCTGACGAAAATGAGAAACAATATACTCAGTTTGACAGATGAACAAGACACGTTAGCTAGAATCTGGGAAAATGGAAGTACGCACTACAGTTTATCAGCATTTGCTTTCTGCTGAAAAGCTGGACAGAGATCTTAAAAAAAAACACATAACACAGGGCTACCTCCAACGATTATCTGAAATGTAATGTGAGCAATTCGACTCCCCAATTACAAAAGAGGAAACGGAACAAGCAATCAACCAATTCCAAAGCCCCTCGCCCGGACAGCTTCCCAGCATTATTCTATAAGGAGTTCAAGTCCCAATTTGCCCCACTGACCTCTATTTAATTAATTCTTAGATTACAGGCCCCCCTTTCATAGGTGACAGATAGACCTACATCTTTGGATCTCTTCAAACCTTAGCACAACTTCAATGGCTTGCAAGAGGGACTCCCCCCCTGCACTCATTCCCATCCTCCTTACATGAACACATCACTCCATTCAGTGCTGCGTAATAACGTAATTTCCTAGATTTGTATAGTACTCCAATTTAGTTTGAATCACTTGCTGCCCTAGGTTAATATTACCTTTGTAAGTGACCTGTTTTCTTTTTGTTTTGTCGCTAGTCATGGTCCCACTTTGTTCATACCATCAAACTGGCTTACTAGTTCTCATATTTGTGCTAATGTACAGGCACCCTTTGGGTGAATTTCCTCTGCCATCTCTAAATGTGTTATTGTAATTAATTTCTGATGAAAATTGATTGACATTCCAATTTTTTAAATAAAGACAATACAAATACATAGCCCATGGTCATCTCCTCAGGAATCTGCCACAGAGGGGAGGGATGTAACGCCAGATCCCCTTGCAGTGAGAGGAGGCCCAGCCATTGAGGGAGAAATAATTGGGGGAGGGCTGACACTAAGTTAATAATGTCAGAGAATCAAAAATGTGCTCACCAGTGCGGAATGATCAGAATAAACGAGGAGTCTTACCTTATTCCGAGCTTCAAAAAGACCTTGATAGGATAGGACTGACAAGTATCTAGAGCTGTGGGCATCTTTTAATGAGCTGTATAGTTCGTTTAGTTGACTAATTGTATGTACCATATTTCCTTTTTCAAGTAATTTGCATGTTTTGGGTTTTTGATTGATGGGGGGATGAATACTCTGTGGTTTACATTATTCTTATTGTTGCATTTAATATTCGGATAACTCATGATTTGTGATATTTGCTTCTTGTGTTTATTGAAAATGTGAAAATAAAAATATCAAAAAGACCTTGAGCAACAGTGAAATTGGAGGGAATGCGTATGGTGTAATCCCATCCAGTATAGTGCCAGTGCATCATCCAATGACAGTAGACCATGACCCAGCCAATAGGTACACTGAGGGAACATGGAGCTGAGGTGGATGGTGAACAATTCAACATGTGAAAAGCCCCAGGCCGAAAGAGGAGATCCCAGGCCTTATGGAGTTCACAATCATGATTGGTCTGTCTTGGCCCTCTCAGGAGTCAACCTCATTTTGTAGGATTCTTGACAGGTGATCGGCTCTAGATGTATAGTCTCTTTGAAGACCAATTTCCACATTTTCATGTATAGCTCCCACAGGGGGAGAGAGTTTGCACCACCATTCTTGTGGAAATAATTCATAGCATTACTATTGTCTGCAAGGATCACATCATCTTTGATTCTTATGGCTTACAAGAAAGCGTTGAGCACCAGAATAAAGATATCATCTTTCGTGGCGAGTACTAACAACAGGTCTTGTACAAAGAGGTTGGACAGAGTAGCTCCACAACACATGACAGATGTGTTTGCGGTTGTTGTAACCAGTGGGTTCTGGTTCAGAAAGGAAAATACTGCAAAAAGATTGAGTGAATGAGCCCACCACCCTAGATCCTTGCGCAGCGACTAAGGGAAAAACTGTATAGTGACTCTGATATGTATTTCTTGATGCAATCTTACCTGCTTTGACTAAGTAATGTGGAGCTATTTTATAAGCAATGAGTTAGATCTATTCATTAATTGATTTAAAACTCTTACATTGTTTTAATTGTAATTTTATAGAAGAATTGATATATTTAGTTGCATATTTGTTGTTCTCGTTTTGTTTTTCTTTTCTTCTTTTGAAAAGTTGATTTATTCAGCTAAATCAAAATAAAAAAAAAAAAAGACTCTGATATGTTTATCACCACACCGCTGGCAGTTGAGTCTTGCTGAGGGAGCTGCCAGTAAACAGGAGGTCCCAATATGCAAATCCTTGTAAGGATCTTTTCGTGCCCCCCTGTACATTCTGCACGAAAATATGTCTATTTGCTCATCCTATCGTTGGGAGACATCCCCCCTTGTCTTTCCACTCATGAAGGTGGAAGGAAGCCATTGGATGACACACTCAGACTCCATTTTGTGCCACCCCCATACTCCATCTTTGTACTCTGCCGCACAATTATCTCTAAACCGTTATCTCTCCCCTTGCCCAGCGCCACGCACAGCCAGCTCTGACAGCCCCCGCCACCTCCTCCCCCTGTCTGCGCCACACAAGCCCTGTTCTCACGGAAGCCCAGGTGTGCATTGTTGCAAAAGAAAATGTATTCTTTCTCTTCTTCTGAGCTCACTGCCCTGTGTGTGACCAGGGCGAATTTTGACTTGTGTACTCATCCGTCTCCACAAACCTGCTCCTGCCCCTTCGACCTCCACCTTTAGAAATTATTGCCTGCACAACCTTTTGGCTCTCTATTCCCCTTTCTCCTTTCATGTAGAAGTAGTGAAACCCTTCCCCACGGACCACCCTAGATTTCCCCTAATGTGCCTAATCCTGTGTGATCATATATTCTCAATGGATTAACACCTATCAATCCATTTGTTTGAACATGAGGCACTAGGACGAATACATCTCAGATCGAAACCCCTAGATAAAGTACCTGGAAAGAAGGACCACTGCACCCTGCCCCCACAAAAGCCTTGGGTAAGAATGTGTATTTACTTGCTCACGATATACAGGCGACCCCGCATTCTGGTACAAGTTTTATGTTTTGCATTACTCTTCGCATGCCAATGGTTATTGTGTAATTTAGATTAGTTAGAACAATTGCACTTTGTGGACCCAGCCTGACCTTCACCCCGCGGAGATGAGCCCAGCTGAACCACGTGCGCACAGACCGCCCAAACTATAGCAACCAATTGGAGTCTGGCACTGTATACTGCAACATACTGGGCCATAGGGGCCCACCAATGAACGTGGATATTGTACACTGTATGGCATGACGTTTTTTGTGCACATAACTTACTGTTCATGTATCATTTGGCAGAACGCTCTCGGAGTAGCAGAGTCTCTGCGTGCATCATTTATTTTATATAAACTCGGTTCAACTTGCAACCTTTCTCCTGGTCTCATTCCCTACTGGTGTGTGTCCATTTATTCTGAGTTTGGGATCAGTGTTTTGGGGGATGACCACCGTCACTTGGTGACCCCGACTATGTGATTGCTCTGGGAAGACACCCATACTGCGGCGAGATCTGGGGCGCCCCCATCAAGACCACCGCCTCCTACGGCTGACCAGTATTTAAACGGTACACCCCTGATCAGGTTCCGCAGGTCTCGGCTTTGCGAATATCCAACTGCTCGCCGGAGCCGGGCACTGCTTGATTGGGGGGCGGCCCCCTGATTGTGGATAGACCGTGAACGGAGGCTCTCGGATCACCACGGACACGTGAGTATTGATTGCAAGAAGAATTAAAGGAGGGAAAATGAAGGTGAGAAGGGTCAGATTAGACCGTGATGGAAACGGCCTGTGGGTTGGATTTAGTATGAGTGGGATTAAGCTATTGTTGACTAAGGTGCTTTTCTTCTTCATATGGTCATTAGTTCTTTTTATATAAGGTGATGAAATAATAGGAGATACAGGAACCTAGCTTCGAAAGTGGGTGGAAGGTGGCGCCGCATAGTACTGCCTCGACCAGTGCAGGAATATAAGTGAGGAAAAAGGAACACGTAGGAGTCTTGTATATTGAGTAGACTTGGGAAATAGTAGTAATTCTTTCTTTTTTTAACACTTTTTAGAGGTCGGCCCAGAAGGGGCCAGAGTGAGGTGAATGTGAAGGGCGAATGAAGGAGAAAATACAGCATTTCTGAAAGAGTGTAGAGAATATAAAAGGGTATCACAAATATATGTTTTGTGTTCTTTGTTGTAAGTAAGGTGCATCAGTCTATCAGGTCTGTCTGTTAAGTGGTTTATGTTTCTATGGTTTTTGTTCTTCCTAGGAAATGGTCAAAGTGAAATAAGGTGTAAGCAAAATGTTCTGAACTGTTAATGTTGAAAATATTATGGTAGACGATATAAGGTTATTGGAGTATTGACAGTGGTAACTGACACATACACACACCCACCCATGCATGCATCCAGACAGTGGGAAGAAATAATGGGGGCAGATACACTATTCCTGCACGTCTACCAACACCTCCCCTTATACAGTGAGAAAATAAAAAAGTATCATGACCATTGACTGACCGAGCTTAAGGGGGAAGGATCGTCTCAAATATGGCCAGAAGGAAGGTCATTTGATAAGAGGGTGTTGGATCTTGTTGCAACACACTTAATGGCCAAATATAAAGGGAGGCAGCTCCAAAATAGAAGGGAAGTACTGGATCAATGGACGATGTTCGAAGAGACGCCTCCTGTAAGTAATAAGGAAAAGGAGTTATTACCTGTAGTGGCCACAACCCAGGAGGGAGAAGGGGGAGAAAAGGAAGGAGAGGACCCAAAAAAGCTGTACACATTACTGACGAAACCTGCAGAGGGATATTGTGACCCATTGTATTTGCCCTGACCAAGTGCACTGACAACACCGGCAGTAGCCCCCCTCCCCCTTATGACCCCAAAGATTTGTATAGTCCAACGAGCGCACCTCGAGTTCATCTAGGACGCACCACTCGGGAGTTAGAAACACAAAATACCACTACACAAGCAGAATTATCCTAAGAACATTGTGTGAGAGTACCCAACTTCTGCCAGGGGGCGGACAGACACCACCGCCAATGCCATTGAAAAACCCCTCCAGCCTAGCAGAGGATGATTGAAAGTCCGGGGACTTCCTCTTCCGTATCGATAGTGCACCGGTTAAGGTAATACGAGTAGAACGGGAAGACAAGCAGGTGAGTACGGGACAAGGTAGTGTAACATCCAACAGGGAGGAAGAATGTTGGAGCGACCTTGATGAGTTTGAGGAAGGTGCAGCTGCAGGGGGTCAGCCACTGCCACGGTGGACACAACAGGGAGAAGGGGATGGAGAGGAAGGGTGGCAAGGAAGGCTGAGGAACCGGTTAGGGAGGATGGCACTGGGAAAGAAAAAAGGAACAAAGATAGGTAACGGGAGAGGGAGGACAAATCTGCAGACGCCTCTCATCCACAAGGGGTGGGGGGAGGGCTGCACGATGTGCCTTGGGCACTGATGGACAAAACAAATGTGTTGAAGTCACTTTCGGGAGGGGCGGTGAAATGGATATACGCCTTCGAGAAACACACTGCAGGGGTTCCTTTGGCTATAGGGGATGTCAAGAGCTTGCTAGTATCTGCAGTAGGTGACCAAGCAGACGGGGTGTGGGTAAAAGCGGGGTTCCCGGGAGTAACAATGGACTGTGACTGGCACGTTGGGGCGTCATTCAACAACGTGAGAGCACAGGTGTGGGATGCACTGCGGAGAACCTTCCCTGACACCCCCAATGCACAAAGGGTGACGAAGATGCTGCGCAGTACATTTTACGGGGGCAGGATATGTGGAGGTTGGAGACGGGCACTGCCTGGGACCAGTCAACCTCCCTTTTTTACTTTATGATCAAAAGAGGCCTCCTGAAGGAGGTGCAGAAGCCCCTAGATAAAATTGCTGGGAATGAAGCCAAAGTTTGGCCCAAAATACAAAGCATTGTAGTACACCATTGTAGGAGGATCAAAGAAAGGGAGAAAGAAATAGCACAGAAAAGATTGGCAGACGAAGCAAAACTCGTACAAATTAAGTTGGTGAAGGTCGCAGCAGTGACAGCCGCCCTACCCACAGACCGACAGGGAGGAGGGGCCAATAGCAATACAAGCTAGGATGGCAGCCACCTGGGCAGCAAACGGGCAAGAACAATGTGCCGGAGAGCAGCAGTACGGAGGGCCCCAGTGGCAAGGAAGACCTGGAAGAGGAAGAGGTGGGTACCGGGGACAGAGAGGGGGATACAGAGGACAAGGACCCCGAGTAGGGGGACAGGGAGCATGTTGGCCATGTGGGAGGTGGGACCATTTTGCGAGGGAATCTCGCACCTGTCCCATGGCATACTATCAGAATACACAAGGATTTAATAATGAGCAACAGTACAGACATCCCCACCCAGGCAATCCCTATGGGTTGCCTAAGGGAGGATACAGACAGGGAGAACAGGTTGACACACACTTCACACAAGAACACGGAACACCACCACAGGGAACACCACAATGATTAACATGCCAAAATCAGATTGGGAACATACACAGTAACCCTTTTGCCGCCACTACTAATGGCGCACCAGCAACGTTCCGGGAACAACCATGGTTGGAGAAAGCATCTTTTCTTTTCCAGGGACAAACACACACCCAGATTAGGACAGCCCACAGAGAGCACTTGCGTGTCTAGTCCTATCAACTACCCTACGTCCAGACAAGGAACCACTGGTGGGGCGGAGATAGGAGACAGATAGTTCATCTTCATGGTGGACTCAGGAGCGGAAACATCATGCCTAATGGAAGGCAGGGTTCCGGTGTCGGGGAAAAATTTGGAAACGCAGGGATTTTCTGGGGCTGTGTTAACGGTTGCATACACTAAAGATTTTGATATAACGGTAAGGGGGAAAACAGTGCGAGCACCCCTATTGTATCATGAAGACTCGCCGATAAACTTGCTCGGGAGGGACCTCCTTAGCAAGCTCAATGTGACCATTTCCTTCACTGAAAGGGGTATAGTGTGTTCAACCCAAGGAATATGCCCCCTCCAGGCAATGCTGCTGATTAACACGATAGCCAATGAAGTAGCCGTCTGAGGGGTGCCCACCAATCCGGACATGTTTGTGTAGGGGATACAGGTTCTGGCAAGAGTGGTGCCTGAAATGACACGAAAGGAATCGAGAATACCTTCTGACTTTCTTTTCCGCCCCGTAGCCACCCCAGAAATATTACCAGGTACCATCCTCTTCCTAGATCTGCAGGGAGTACAAGTATCAGCTGGATGTGTTGTGGTAATAGGTCTGGACACGCACGGCTGCAAATGGCGATCAGTTATGCATAGACCCAAACATAGCACTGCACGATCTGACCGACGAGGAGCTGTTCACTGACAATGACGGGGAAATAATAATGGAAATATGTATTCCTTGTGACATAATGGTCCAAAATAGGCGAGTGACGAACCCCCTCATGGCCATTGTCAATGCACCAACGTCATTTTTCGATGAAGACATGCAACAGTTACCCACTACGTTATGGACCACCAATCCCCACAATGTAGGGCTCTTGCAAGAATTGACACCCGTTAAGATTAAACTCAAGCCTGGCACGGTGCTGCCCCACATAAAACAATATCCCCCGTCACAGGAAGCAGAGGAAGGAATAAAAGACAATGTATGCACTATTACAACAGGGTATCATTGTGCCTTCAAATTCGCCTTGTAATACGACGATTTATCCGATTAAGAAAGCAAAGGGAAGGGCTTGGAGGATGATACAGGATTTATGCCCACTTAATGACGTCATACAGAAGGTGTTTCCCTTTGTCCCGAATCCCGCATCCATTTTGTGCAGTATTCCAAAATCTGCAACATGCTTCACAGTGGTAGACTTGAAAAATGCTTTTTTCTCGGTACCACTCGATCCAAGCTCACAATACTTGACTGCATTTACACTAGCAGGGAAGATATACGAACATTGCAGGTTACCACAGGGATACTGTGAGAGCCCGAGTATTTTTAACAGAATATTGCATGAAGATCTTGGCAATATTGATGTCAAAAGCACAGTTATACAATACGTCAACAATCTTTTGGTTTGTGGTGAGAGTGAGGAACAATGCAGAGCTGACTCAATCACATTACTAAATTTGTTGGCACACAAGGGATACAAGGTGGACAGAGGGAAGTTGCAGTACTGCCTAGCAGAAGTACTGTATCTGGGACAATTAATATCAAAGGATGGCAAACTACTAATCCCAGACAGAGCAGCAGCAGCAGTACTTGCAGCAATTAGGCCCCACACAGTGAAAGACATGCAGAAGTTTCTCGGTATATGTAACTATTGCCGAACATGGATACTTGACTATGCAGCATACACGAGGCCCTTACTGCAAGGACTATAGGAAGCACAAAGGGAAAAAAACAGCCATCACATGTACACAGGAGATGAACATTGCCTTCAACACACTAAAGGAGCTTATTTGCACAGCCCCCGTTCTAGCGACCCCAGACTATGAACAAGAATTCTACTTGTTCTCACACTGCAATGGAACACTCATGACAGGTGTCCTAACACAGAAAACATCCTTAGGGAACAAGCAATTAGCCTACTACAGTGGCACCCTGGACTCCATGATGCAAGGGCACTTCGCGTGCGAACAAACTCTCGCAGCCGCCGCCTTTGCGATCGAAAAGAGCGCCACCATAGTGATGGGATGCTTAGTGACACTGTTCGTTGAATATTTTGTTTGCAATTCTAGAACGCAATTCTAGAACGGTCCACATGTAAGACACAAAGAGCAACAGCTTATGAAATAATACTTTCTAGCTCTAACATTTACATAGTGCGCTGCAAAACAGTAAATCCAGCCACATTTATCACTGAACCATGCACGGTAGAAGACATGCAAAATCACGATTGTGCTACATACGAAGGGGAAGGTGACATTTCCAAAGCAAACGAGAATGCCCTATAAGAAGGTGAAGTGTATTTTGTGGATGGGTCAGCATCTGCCAAGACACAGGTGAGAAGCATGTGGGTGCAGCAGTAGTGAGACTGGAAGAGGGAGAGTATGAGATCATTGTACAAAAATGTCTACCAATGTACGACTCAGCGCAAGCAGCAGAGCTTGTCGCACTAATTGAAGCGCTGCACGCGGTGTGCGGTAACAATTTATTCAGACTCGGCATCCACAATGGTACATGCTGGATTGTCTAGGTAGAGGAGGAGAGGTTTCAGAAGGGCAGACGGGTCCCCAGTAAAGCATGCACAACTTTTAAATGAGCTGATAGAAGCACTAGCAGAACCATCGGTAGTGGCCTTGGTAAAATGCCAAGCCCATACCAATAACAGTGACGTAATCTCCTTAGGAAACGCAGATGCCACTGCAAAGCAAGCAGCATATTTTCAAAAGCCCCAAGCAACAGAATATTTACTGAAGGGTAACGCACATGAGGAAAAAGAAGTTGGATATAACTCACTGCCCATTACACAATTAATTGACCTACAAAAAAGGGCCCCATATGAAGAACAAGAAATGTGGTCAAAGAGGGGGGTGTATACAGTCGCCCCCTGATCTCCTTTGGCGTCAAGAAAATACAGGTAAAGTAGTTATGCCTGTAGAATTATTACAGCTTGTATTCCAACAACTACATTTCCCGGCACACATAGCAAAACAACACATAGCTGCGGACATCCAAGAAGCTAGAATTAAGAATGACATCTAAGTGTGCCACATGCTAACATTCATATTCAAACTTGATGCGATCAGGGCTAAAGTTAAGGATGACATCTATTCATATTTCTATCTAGAGGTGACGGAAGCTAAAGTTAGGATGACATATTTCTATCTAGATGCGATGAGGGCTGAATTTAAGGATGAAATCTGAGTGTGGCACATGCTAACCTTCATATTCTATCTAGATGCGATGAGGGTTAAAGTTAAGGATGAAATCTAAGTGTGGCACATGCTAACATTCACCTTTCTATCTAGAAGTGACGGAAACTAAAGTTAGGATGACATCTAAGTGTGGCACATTCTGATATTCAGATTCTATCTAGATGCAATGAGGGTTAAAGTTAAGGATGGCATCTAAGTGTGGCACATGCTAACATTCATATTCTATCTAGATTCCCAAAACTGCAGGAATACCTCGTGAAAATGACAATTGAATGTGTAACGTGTCAAAAGTACAATTCTGAAATGACTCTCAGGACACTATGAGGGACGCTGCCCCGCCCCATCAAACCTTTCTGTGAACTGCACATTGACTATGCGGACATGAGAGAAAGGTGCAATGGAGCAAGATATCTAATAGTGGTGGTCTGCCCCTTTTCCCGTTGGGTGGAAGAAGGACCCTATGCCCACCCAGATGCGAAATGCGCGGCAAAATTCTTGATGAGGGAAGTGTTTCCGTGTTGGGGCATTTGTGATGTCATACGCTCTGACAACGGGACTCACTTTGTAAACGACCTCTTCAAAGAAGCAACGTCCCTGTTAGGAATTAAACACATGTTATTTTCCATTTACTACCTGCAAACGAACGGGGTGGTCCAGAAAATCAACGGCCTCCTTAAGAGCAGATTGTCAAAGTTATGCCACACCCTCAAAAAGAATTGGGTATATTGCCTGCTCTTAGCATTGTTTCAATTGCGAACACAACCAAGTAAAGACCACCACTTGTCCCTGCATGAAATAGTTACAGGAAGACTCATGCAAACCCCATTATCCCAGATGAGAAGAGCATCAGATGCTCATAGAACCGCCACAATTCTGGGGGAGGAGTTCAAGGAATATCTGACACAACTCACACGGGCAGTAAGGCGTATAGCTAAGCAGGTGGAACCACCCTTCACACAGGAAAGCGAAACTGACACAAACACTGCAGCAACAGACAGCCCCATGACACAGTTAATGCCCAGGGAATTGGTGCATGTTCAAAGTTTTGTGAGGAGATAGAATTCTCCAAGATTTCACGGCCCTTACCAGGTGGTATATTGCACCCCCTCTGCAGCAAAGGTTAAGGGCCTGAAATATTGGATACACCTCTCAGAAAAGCCCATGGCAGCGTACTACGAGAAGGGGAACAGCCAAATGAACAAGAAGTGGCTGTACCCTGAGAGGAGTAATTGAGTAGAAACAAAGTATGTGTAAATATCAGCTACATGAAAAAGTGTTAATATAAACACAACAAAATGATTAATTGTGTATACAGATATCTCTATCCCTCTCTTTCTCATGAAGTTTGTTTATATAACTGAAAGTGCACTTAACCCATTGTATTTCACCCTTTAAGTACAAACATGTCAGAAACGAGGTCCCTCAATGACAACGCTAGAAGTATAGTAGCAATAGGGGAAAAGTTAGTGCTACTAGAGCATATTCATATGACTGCAGCCTTTACTTCATGGCCGTTGTTTTCTCAACTATATTATGCTTAGGACTTTACTGGTATTTTATTTTAGAGGGTATAAAAGAAGGGGCGGGTGGGCAAAACTGGTACAGGAGGGAACCCACTTAGTATGAGACGGGCTGAAATTGATATGGGCCCACAATATCTCCACGAACCTTACCTCTTTGAACAAAAATCGCACAATGAAAGTCCCAATGTTTACAGACCCAACAATGAATAGCAATGATATTGTACTGGATGCTTACAATGAAGACAATTCAATTTCTGATGTATTAATGTTGTCACATGCACACACACAAACAACCACTGAACCTACCTCAAATGATGGTCACATGAACTTTATGTGGCAAACACCCACCCCACATATCCATCCTACCATTCAGTATTGGCAACCTAATTATGATCAAAATGAAAAGATAATTTCAGGCATTTTTCCTATTCGTTATCAAAGAATTATGAAGCTATATAATGGCCTGGGGGAGTAACAGAAGGAGAAGGGAAGTGGGACGGAAAAGATATGATACTTACCATGGCCTAGGATTGGATGCAGTAGAAGACCCTCGCCATCCAGATCAGTCTAACAAATGGTACTCTGATATGAGTGCCATGGGCAAACAAGCAACAAATTAAAGTTGCTATGAGTTCTACTACCCCAGGAAACGCCCTTAGCGATGCAGTGTCTCGTTCATCTTGCACTTTGTACAATGCAAAGTACCTTCCAGGCATACACTGTAAAGTTACAACTGATCCAGAACGAGAAAACATGCCACAGCAAGCCTCAAGGAGTACTTTGTGTAAAGGAACAATTTATTGTCATAAAAGGGACGATGTTCACAGAAAACAGATGGCAGGAAGAAACAGTGATGTGTAAGGCAGAAGCATTGCAAGCATTATCAGAAGAAAAATTCCAATGGGTCGAAAGAACATGCACTCCAACATGGTCTCAGCACATTGTCAAACTGACCTGGGTGACAGCTCTCGAAAAGACAATCATGATCCAACGCGAAAATACAATACGAACTTTGTTTCCACGGAGAAGGGAAAGTGCGCATGGGCTCAAACGGACAATGCAACAAAACACTTATCCTCACTGACATGAAGAAAGGGACAGCTGCTTTGATGGACAATTATTGGGTATGCGGCAAACAGGCGTACTTGCACCTCCCACCGTCATGGAGAGGTACTTGTGCCCTCGCCACGCTCCATTCGGCCCTGATGGTGATTCCAGAGAGTCATGCCCAGGGGCAGAGGGTGCCTGCAGAATGTTTCCAGCACCCCCGTCAACAACCGAAGAACCCCTCACATACGATGTGCTGTCAGAGGATAAGCTGCAGGACAGAGTGCCACGCACAAGGAGGGCATCAAATTACATCTCTAAAGACTCATCCAAACTTTTGACACAGATAACGGACCAGTTCAAGCTGTTCAATTCGGCAGAGAATATTTTTGCGTCACTCATACCAAGTATCCAGGCACAAGCAAACGCCAAGTGGTTACAAATTGTTAGGTGGGAGCTCATCCTGTTAGCAAATGATACTGAAGAAGGGTTCAACGTCATCAAGATGGAACTCAGAGCCCTGCGGTTGATGACCATGCAAAACCGTTATGTCTTGGACCTCCTCACAGCAATGGAAGGCAGTGTTTGCCAAATAAATTGGGAGTGATAACTGCAGTACACAATCTCAGAGAAAGAATGAAGAAAGAAGTGGTGTGCAGCCAAGCGACTGGTTCAACACGGTTTTTGATTGGGTACCATCCTGGTTCGGGACTGCAATGAAGCTACTGGTACCCATCATAGAATGTTTGCTAATTTTTTGTGTGTGCCAGGTTGGGGTTTGATGTTGTGCAAAATCTATGCCTAGTAGTGCAATGATGATGGTGACAGTGGCTAACCCCACAAATGTGCCTCATGATGTGAAAGATGCACAAGTTCAAAAGGGGGATAACCAAGAGCACAAATAGCGCATGACAGCAGTGTACAACACAGGGGACAGAGAGAATAATTTGGATCATACAACCATCAAAGAACCCCATGAACTAGAATGGTATAAGGAGTTGTGGGTGGATCTCTCTGGAGATAATGAGTGCATATACATGGCCTGAATATTCAAAACAAATTCAAAATAAATTCTCAAAATTGCAAAAATTGCAAGAAACATACAGCATTTCCTATGTGTTATATTGTTGTGGTATAATTAGACACATATCTATATATTGTCGTCAGCATACTATTTACATCTTTTTATATCACCTGATCGCAGCCCGGCACTTCCAATGGGATAGCAGTTTCTCCTAACGAAACGGAAGTCATTAATGAAAGTGCCTTCCATTTCTCAGGTGAGGGCACATTTTTCACTCTGTTTTCAGAGCGTTTCTCATTTACAACTCGCTCGTAATAATAAATTAGTTTCAGTGCTTACAAACGCTGGATTTTTCTTTTCATATAATACGCTGGGGCTGTGAAGCATCAGGTTTGCCCTGCGTTCCTGTTTCCTGGTTCTAAGGAAATGCGTGCGGTGCTTAAACAGGACACGTGACCCGATCACATGATGTTCAGCAACACCAAAATACGGCGTTGTACAATCCGCCATCTTTGAATGTGATAAAGTCTGTATTTTGGGTGTAATATGTCCCAAACAATTCCTACTTATCGTGCCAGTTTCATTTGTTCCTTTTTTTTCTTTACACAAGACACACAGTTTTATAGATTATAAGGAAAAGCGCACTGTATTTTAACAGAATGCGTTTACCATCACATGATGCGTAGCTCCAAAGTGCTGTGTTATACGGTCCGCCATCTTTAGATGTTATGGAATCTCTATTCTAACTGTAATGTGTCCTTAGTAGTTTAAACTTTTCACGCTCGTTTGAATTGTTCCTTATTTGTTACTTGACACACATAGTTATCAGTGTGTGTTTTATCTATTAGTTATTATGCCTGCAATACTCACCGGCATTGATATTTTTATTTTGTACATATATACCAATTCCAGATTTGAAGACATAATGATGTCCATATTTTTTAAATTTTTTAAAATGTTTAAAGAATTTTTAAAGAACCACACATTTTCACGGTTATACTACACATTAGTCACCTTTTTTTTCTCTAGTGATCTCCAAGCTGAGAAGACACTCAAAATCTTTCGTGACATGCTAACTAGCATAGTACGTTTGTGCATTCCAAAAGGCACTCATCAATTGTTTCTCGTATGTATAGCATGTTCGGCCTTGGTCCCATGTCCCATATGTTGGTTCAAGACACCACAGGGCACTCTACATCATTTATTCTAGGGTAGCTAAAGTTAGCCAACAGATTTTCCCATTTAGGCCCTCTTTATGAGTGTTAAGACGGAATTTCCATGGTTGTTCACTGTTTAACAACATTACTCCTATATCTCCCCCTCTTCTAAGGGTTTTAATTTTCTCAAGGAGTGTCCATCCTAAATCATTCTCGTTGTGTTTTGCTGTAATGTTCAATTAATGGTGCTGTAGGTCTTCTGGTTCTTATACATGAGTGATGTTCACAGATTCTTGTTTTGATTGCTCTAGTAGTCATCCCTACATACTGTAGGTTACTTGGACTTGTAATTAAATATGCCACCTATGTGGTATTACAATTCATAAGGGTCCTTTGTTCCCATGGGGTTTTCCACCCGATATCAATTGAGGTGGTCTATCTTGTAAATGGACAAACAGAGCAAAGGCCACAAGGTGTATGGCCTATAGGTCGATTAGTGGACCAGAACCTGATCTGAATACTTTCTGCACTTTTGTTCTCTTGAAAGGTGTTCACTAGGGAGTCTCTGGGGTTCCTGCACCTTTTTATAGCAAATCTAGAGGCTGCTAAATTGGTGGTACCTACATTCAGGTTGTGCCAAAGTCTCCTAATTTCCTTTTTGACTTTGTTAACCAGTGGTGATTGACTCAGAACCGCTGTAATTTGATCGCTTACCCGTGGTTTTCTCTTATTCGGAGTGAAAGTTGCCACCCTATGGAAGTTTTGAACCCATTTACGGGCATGGTGTATTGTTCTTTTGGGGTAGCTTCTCTCCTCAAGTTTCTCTGATAACAGCTGTGCCTGTCTGTCATATTCCTCTTTATTTAAACAGTTACGCTGATATCTCAAAAACTGTCTGAATAGCAGGTTCTCTTTGAGACTCCTTGGGTGGAAACTGTCAAATTCAAGAAGAAAGTTCCTGTCTGTTTTTTTAAGGGTATACAGTAGTTTCCAGGAGCTCTCAGCTTCTCGTGATTTTCAAATCTAACAAGGCAGCCTCTTCTTTGCTGTATTCATGAGTGAATTTGAGTAATGTGTTCTATTTAGCCATAGAATAAAGGCATTTAGCTCCTCTTCTGTGCCATTAAAAACCATAAGAACATCATCTATATAAGGGGTCCATTTTATTATGTTTGTTAAGAAGGGGTTACTTTCGTTATAGATGTTGGATTGTTCAATATCTGCAACATAGAGGTTTGCCAAGCTGGGGGAAAAGGTTGCCCCTATAGCAGTACCTGCTATGTGTTCGTAATATTCATGAAAATGTTAATGTTAAAGGATATTTGCAGGATGAAATTATTATTTGTTAAGGCAATCTCAGCTAGTTGCAGGATGAATGTAACAGTTTTGCTCATGGGTGGTATTCTCTGTAAAAGCACCCTCTCAATCACTCTTAGGGTTTCTTCCTGTGGAATCTTTGAATACAGGGACTCAATATCCAACGTGACTAGGGAATAGTTTTCATTTGGGAGTGTGATTTCTTCTAACAACCTCAATACTGCTGTTATATCCTTCGTGTATGATTTCATCTTCGTGACTTCATTTCTCAAGAAAAAATCCACAAATTGGGATAGAAGTTGACAGACCACCATGGACACTTATGCAGCCAGCGAATCTCTGAACCCTGAGAGCTCGAACAGAGCGACCACAGATGTTCAATCAGACCCTATGGCAACGACGACACCCGAACCCAGTAACACCCAGCTCCTCGAAGCCATCAGACTACTCCAAACAACGATGGAACATAAAATCGATGCCGTTGCCATAGACCTGGGCCTTCTGCGCCAAGATGTCCGCTCCTTAGCCGGCAGGACTGAGGTGCTCGAAACACAAGTCAAAGAAAATACCGAATCCAAATCGCACCTCCTCCGATACGTCGACGAGCTCCAACAAAGGGTCAAGAACTTGGAAGATAGGGCACGGGAAGCGGAGGGAAGAGCCCATCGTAACAACATTCGTCTCCTCGGGCTGCCGGAGGGTTCTGAGGGCTCCGACCCCATTAACTATGTAGAGAACCTCCTGCTACAGGAGGTGGGAGCTGGTAAACTCTCCCAAGGCTTCACCATTGAAAGGGCCCACAGATCCCTCGCTAAGAAACCTCCACCGGGCGCCCCACCCAGGCCGGTGATAGCAAAAGTTCTTAACTATAGGGACCGAGAGGTAAACCTGGCCTTTTCCCGAGCAGGTGGTCAAATCAAATGGGACTCCGCCACAATCGCTATCTACCGTGATTATACCTTCCAGGTTCAAATGAACAGGGCCCAGTTTATACATACGAAGGCCAGACTGAAGGCAGCTGGGTTGCGTTATATGCTCCTGTACCCTTCAAGACTCAAAGTGCTGCACAACAATAGGGCACACCTGTTCGACACTCCGGCACAGGCCAGAGACTGGATGGACGGACTGCAAATACCTGATGTCGAGGAAAGAAAGCAGAAACCGAGATAACGTATCTCCCGCCGGCGGGCGAATTGAGCTTCCACACAACTGACCAGATCCTAACATGGAGACACTGGAGTCAAGGTTCACTCCACCCCCTGGAAAATTTCTTCCCCTTTTTTTTGGGTGTTCATACCCACCTGTAGGGCACCTGGAGACCTATGCACGGTCCTACGGAGCAGAAACGGGATTGTCATAATGAGGGTGACCTCGCTGGGCTAGTTCTATGTTTGGGTTGTTTACAATTAATGGGGAGGGGTGGGAAACAGGGATTTATTATTACAGTTGGGAACTACAAACGGACATTACCAAGACCAGGGAAGCACTCGATATGCATTGCTGCACTAATTAGATCCCGGGTCCTGCTGGCCCCGTCTACGTAACACCTATGGCTGACAGAGTAAAGATCGTTGCTTGGAACATTAGAGGCCTGAACAGCTTCGTCAAACAGCGACCCGTCCACTCCTACTTGAAGAGATGCAGGGTCGGAATCGCCATGCTCCAAGAGACTCACCTAACTGCCAAAAAGCTTGATGCCCTGGCCAAAACCTGGCGTGGCACCCTAGTGGGTTCCGCTTACTACTCCTATGCCAGAGGGGTCTTGATCTGGATTGCCCCCACGGTCCCCTTCAGGCTTACTAGTAGTAAATCGGACAACGAGGGGAGGATGTTTGGGGTTTGTGGCTCTATCGAGGGCAAAGAGCTATGCCTAGTTAGTACTTACGCACCCAACCACGACGCAACTATCTTCTTCCACTCCCGCTATACACGGCTCACCCCATATATGGACAGAATTATGATATGGGGAGGCGACCATAACTGCGCCCTCGACCCTCTACTGGATAGATCCGACAATAAACACGATCGTCCCTCCCCCCGGCCAAAATACTTTCTAAACTAGTCAAACAGTTGCAACTCAGTGATATTTGGAGGGACCAGCACCTGGAGCAACGCGAGTACTCCTTCTACTCCCCACCACATGCCGTGCATACCAGGCTATATTATATTTTTCTCAGCCAGATACAACAGTCTGCGTTTGTTGATGCGCACTATTTGCCGAGGGCACTGTCCGACCACTCTCCCCTGTTGGTCACCTGGGAGGTGTTCCCGCCAAGACCCCCCATTCCCACGTGGAGATTGAGAGCCGAAGCCCTACTTGATACAGCATTCAGAGAGCGCATAAGAGACGGTACTGAAGAATATTGGCAGAACAACCTACATAGTGTTAAATACATGAGCACCGCCTGGGAAGCATATAAGGTGGTCATGAGGGGCGAGATGATCGCAGCAGTTGGGGGTGCCCAGAGATCCATCACAACCCTTTTGGAGCGTGCCGAGAGAGACCTGTGTGCCTTCGAGGGCAGGGCTGACCCATCCCCTGATCATTTACTTAAAATAACCGAACTTAGACAAACCTGCCTAAAGCACTGGGAAGCCCTAGGTAAACTAAGCTACGCCAAACACACAGAAAGAGTCCATGCCCTGGGGGACAAACCCAGGAAACTCTTAGCCTGGTTCTACAAAAGGGAAACCCCCAGGCCACCCATTTGCCACATACTCACACCAGACGGCACTACCGTGCATACCCAACAGGAAATTAATTCAGTTTTCTCTAGCTACTATCACAACTTGTACTCCGAGACCCCCCCCCTCTGACACGGGGATCGAAGATGCCCTCGACGTCATCGACTTGCCCAAACTGGACTCGCATATGGCTGAGACCCTTGATGAGCCCATCACTCCCTACGAGGTCAAGGTGGTAATTAGATCGCTACCAGCTGGGAAAACCCCGGGCTCGGATGGCCTCCCCGGGGAGTTCTATAAAACCTATGAGGAAACACTCGCCCCTATATTAGCTCAGGTCTATAATGAGGCCTTCGAGCGTGGCGCCCTCCCGGATTCCCTGAGCGAGGCCGTGATAATACCCCTACTCAAACCTGGGAAGGACGGGGCAGATTGTGCCTCATACAGGCCCCTCTCTATGCTAAACGTAGACTGCAAGATCCTCACAGCACTGCTCGCTAACAGACTACGCAGAGTGATCCCACTGTTGATTCACCAAGACCAAACCGGATATGTCCCCGGACGATCCATCACTGAGAACCTGCGTAGGTTACATCACGTCATTTATAGTACCGAGGGAAGACCACAGAAACTTGCGATGGCGTCACTGGATGCCACCAAAGCTTTTGATTCCGTGAGGTGGGAATGGCTATACGCTACCATGGCAAAGATGGGAATAGGCCCCGTATTTCTGAAATGGACCCAGCTGGTTTATGCCAACCCCACTGCAAGGGTACGAACCAATAGAACTTTTTCTGCGAAATGGTCCCTACACAGAGGTATCCCCCATGTTGTACATCATTGCCGCTGAGCCTGTAGCAGCCTACCTGAGACAGGAATATGGAGATGGGCATTAATATAGATGGGACGACTCACCTCGTCTCTATGTACGCGGATGACACCCTCTTGTAGTTACAGGACCCTGAACACCTCCTACCCTACATTCTTGAAACCCTGGACAGCTTTCACAAGCAAACCAAGATCCAGATTAATAGGAGTAAATCTTGCCTCTACCCCCTAGCTGCACTACACAGTGAATATTACGGATCTCTCCCTCCCCTAGACCTCGAACGGCAGGCAACATCGTTCAAATATTTGGGGATAACTATACATCGAAACCCCGGCACGGAACACATTCTTAACACCATAAGGGCCAATGACTCTCCCTTAAAATCCATGGAGTTTTGGGGGCGGCTCCCGCTTTCGGTGGCCGGTAGGGCGTGTCAATCTGGAAAAATGAATACCCTTCATTTGAATGACAGACGTAACTTGATGGCCGTAGGCCAACCGTCTTATGCACCGAATTATAGAAATATAAACTGCTATGCTTGACCAACAAGCGGCCATTTTAAACGTAGCAAGAATCGCCATTTTGCTTGTTAACCACTGCTCATTGCTTTCTGTCTAAAACTGCTTTGCAGCTTGCAAATTCTGCTTACTCTGCTCAAACTGTTAACATTGTTGTCTGAATATGAAAGGACAAGGTCGCGGGACTGAAGAGTTCGTTGAAACTCCTCATGAGTAGCCCAGAAAGGAATGCCCACGCTCCCTCTCTGTAACCTTGGGAGAGAGCTGCAGGGCATTTAATCACTTCACAGATGCCAGCCAGTCTCGTACGATGGTAGAATATGTTAGAATAAAACAGCTAAAGGCTTGAATTATGCTCTTCCTACGGCCCCCCTTCGCAAAACCCTTTAGAACGTGTCGGCTCCCAGGACACGAATAGTACCTCATAGATAGCAAAGCTTGGAATGTGGCTCTTCCCCCGTGTGCAGCTTGCTTCCAAGAACAGAACCACTGTCTTCTGTTCAACAACTAAAAGATGCACATTTTTACTAGAATAGACATCGAAAGTGTCAATCGTCATACTCGTCGGATATGTCCATCGTCATCCCGAGTTCAAAGGAACTTAATAAAGAGGGGTGTTAAACATGACATTGCTGATTGTATGATATGCATTTTGTATATATGTAACTGATGTACGTAATTCGTTCTCTTGCGTCCCTCGAGGTCTAGGAAACTCACGTCACGGGGCGTGAGATCAGAATTGGCCAATTGATACTATTTTTGCTTGCAATAAACCCTAGCATTGGGAATTTGAACCTCGTGTCTGGCGCATCTTTTTCGTGTATGGTTATTGCCTTGTTTCCATAGCACGAGGGACTCCTAGGGGCCCCTTTCAGGCGGGCCTCCTTAAGATGGTCGCCCTGCCTCGCCTATTGCATAACTTCACTAACATTCCCTTCTACATCCCCCCCGCGTTCTTTAAAGACCTCAACAAACTCTGTAGGGGCATCCTCTGGCAGGGAGGCAGGCACAGGGTGGCATTGGAGACTCTCCAGAGACCATACGAGAGGGGTGGGCTGAAGATCCCCAATTTCGAACTCCATTTCCTGGCCAGCCAGTTAAGACACATTGTGCGGTGGATGGCCGACGAAAGCACAACAGACACTCGCCTCCTCCAGCCGGCCATCCCCCAGCTATTACTTAGGGATTTGCTGTGGACCAGGAAGAGTGCCCTCGAACATTGCCCTTACCTCGTTAAGCTGGGGATCCGACTCTGGAAAAGGGCCTGCAAACTGGTCGGGTCCGAGGATCCGTACTCCCCACAGATCCCCATTGCAGCACTCATGTCCAATCATTCCTGGGGGCAACTTGAGACCCGTACACAATGGGAGCCCTTCGGGGTGGCCACACTGGGGGACCTAATCCAAGATCAGGCGGTTTTGGCCTTCCCGGACCTCTGCGATGCCACGGGCCTCCCGGCCGGGCAATTTCTGTTGCACAGAGCGGTCATACAGGCCTTGATCAGCAGATGGCCTGTCGCTATCAACCAGACTGATGAAAACAAATGTATCGAAATGATACTGAACGCTGCTGAGGGGGGCCACAAAACCTCACGTATCTACGAGGCCCTTCTATGGGGCTCCACCAAAGATGACCTCAAATGCCGGGATAAATGGGAGACCGAATTAAACCTGGTTTTTGAAGACAAAGCCTGGAGCGATATAACACACTACCACAAAAGAATCTCCCGAAACGCCCGCTTACAGCTCATCCAACTGTATGTCATGAACAGAGTGTAACTCACCCCGGAAGCTATATCAAGATTTACAGGTGCGGGCACCCAATCATGTCCCAAATGCAGTGAGCCCAAGGTTGGTATGACCCACATGTTCTGGGGATGCCCAGTGATCAGAGAATTCTGGACTCAAGTGATGGAAAGAGTGGCTGGGGTAGACATTGACATTGAAGTGGACGAACCCTCGGCATGTATCCTGGGCGGGTATAGGTGCAGAAGGGAGAACAAACCCCTCAATAAGCTCAGAGACCTCATATATATAACGGCCAACAGGCGTATAGCCATGGGGTGGAAAAGCCCCAGAGGCCCGCTTATGCCCCTATGGTGGGGAGATCTTGCGAACTGGATCACAGCCGAAACCGCAGCATGGGAGACGGCGATCCAAGTGCAGAGACTTGATTCTAGCGAGGAGCTACTCCGTTGGGTGGCCTTAACAGTACCCCTGCTCCACCCAGAGTCGCAGGAGGGTGAGATAATCGGGGAAGGCGACCCAGGCCCGGGCATGGACCCATGCTGAACATAGAACTAAGCGTGGTCTTGGAAGGGGAGGGGAGGGATGGGTGGAGGGGAGTTGGGGACTTTACCTTTTGATATGCTTGACCTATTACCACTGATGCCAGTTTATGTTATCTTATGTTATGAAACTAATAAAATATATTTAAAAAAAAAAAAATTGGGATAGAAGTTCTAAAATGGATCCAATCCCTGACACGACTGGTCGCTCTGGTGGTGGTGAAATCCCTGTAATCCTTTGGCAAAGCGTTAACGCCAGACATCTCGGGAACTTTGGACATAAGAAATCTCCTACCTTTCGACTAATGTAGCCTTCATTAAGGGCTTCTTCAATGATTGGGTGTCACGATCCCTAGCGGAATCCCCAGTGTAGGTAGGGCCTGGACATTGGGACTGGCAGGCTTGCGCAAGCTGCAGTATAATAGGTGGCATGCGACTTCACAAAATGGCCCCCACAGTGGGTTGCCAGGTAAAGACCAAGATGGCTCCTGGCAAACCCTCTCCAGAAGTATCACTGGCGGTCTAGTGGTACTGGGTGCAGCCCAGGGCTATTTAAGCCCCGCCCTGGGCAACACCCAGTGCTTAGCATGCTCTCTGGCTGACTGAGACGGGCAGCGTAACGCTTGCTCTGCCGATACGAATCTCCACGTGCTTCCATTCAGCAGAGCCTGAAGCCCTCGCTGCTGCCCCTCCCACCTGCACGGCTCACAAGTTTTCTCTGTGCCATGGCCACAGGGTCTGGAAGAAAAGGAACAACACGCGTAAGTCCACAACAGAGCTCGGAGCTCCTCCAGCATCTCCCGCCATCGCCAGACCTACGCTTACTTCCAGCAGTTATACAGCAGCAATCATCAGCTGTTCCTACAACTGCCGGGCTCCCTCTGGCAGCGACCATCAGCCGTTTTCTCAGCTCCGGAATGCTGCAAGAGACAAGGCAGGCCATATTAGCAAGTTACAAAGGGGGCACAGCGTTTCACAGCAACAAGGGGCAAACTGCAACTACTAAACAGAGACAGCGCTGGACATTGCTAAAAGGCGCTGGACGTGCTATAAAGCGCTGGCATTCAATACAAAGCGCAGGACATTGCTGCAAAGCACATCAAAAGCAGAAACCTTTACTCATCGGCATCCAGTGTGCCGCAGCAGGACTGGGCCACCACTTACAGTGAAATACCTGGGAGACCGATGCCAACAGGGTTAAATCCTGCGTCTGCTATAGATGTCACGACCCGTGACCTAGAACCCCACTGGCATGGTCACATGCCAGGTAGGGTTAGGACTCGGGGTTCATTCGGGGCCCCAAGAGCCTTACATTATCATCAGGGACTCTTCTGGAGTCAGTCCTGGCGCCTTTGGCGCCAGGCTCATATTTGGATTGGGACTTGAGGGGACTACTTTTTGTGTGTAAGCCAGCAGCGAACATGGAGGCACCCACACAGTCTAGTCCCGAAGAACCAGACTGTGCGGTGCAGTGTTTTAGGTAGCCCGGACTACTTTACCTGGACTACTTTACAGGGGTAGGCTATATAAACCACGCCCAAGCTACAGAACGTGCTTCGCATTATTCTGCAGCCAACAGCGTGATGCTCATCATGTTCAGTGACCAGCACCCGGCGTTCCTGGAATAGCGGACCTGCAGAGGAGACAAAAGAACATCATTAGCAGTCCCTGCTTACCTGCAGCTTCCATCCTTCGACTCTGGCTGCTCGTGGTCTCCCATCCCGTTGGCAGCATCTTCAGGACATCACGCACGCACCGGAACGAAGCACATGGAGGGAGAGTGAAAAAAGGACAACGTTAAACAGGTTACTCAAGGCAATCAAAGCAGTACCATAACCTCCTCACCTGGCTGGGCATTTCTTGGCCGGTTCCGCTCCGGAAATCTCTGCACGCCCAGAAAGACCATCTCGACCTGAAAAGGAATAAAGAATACAGGTTAGCCCAAAAAGACATTAGCGCGCCGCACTTCGCGCTGAACCTACCATTCTTCATACGTTCCGCGTCCATAATCCCGGCAGGAGCCTGATCTAAGCAGCGCACCCAGCGAACCTCCGCACACCTAAGGGGGAAACAATCAGGGAAAGACATTAACAGCACAAAGGAAAAGCAAAGGCCTTCAGAGACTGCTATAATCGGACTTACCTCCTTAAAGACACTTGAATGGGTTGGCACCAGTGAAGTTAACTCGGTTGCTTCAACCCGCAGAAAACTACGCGCCCCTGTGCAGAAAGCAGGACGGAGAGCACGCCAGACATCATAACAAGGTGAGGAGGGGGCCATCAGGTCGAGTCCAAGGGGCTGGTGGGAAGGAAATGAAATCTGTTTCTAAGTCCAGTCCTCCTGTGTTTTAGGCCCAACTGCCATAGAAGACATCATTCCGAATTGGGCACATCCGGGGGGAATCCGGCAACCAGGGCATACGGGCGTTCCCGTGGATACCAGGTGAGCGTAACAATATAGCACCAAGGTGAGCACCTGCCCATAAAGCCTGCCAGCCAGTACATAGTGGGGGGAGAGCTCAGACACAGTAACTTACCTTCTGTTTGTTACTTACCTGCAGATACATCCACCCGGACCCCAAATCACCACCAACCTAACAGTTGCAGCAGACCGGTTGGGGAATGCGTGGGCTGGACCGCCACAGTAACGACCCAGAACCACACATCTGGCAAACTGGACCAGGCACTCCTGCAGAGCACCAGAGGTAAGCGTTAAATTGAGGTGATTACATTTCTCAGTATTTCTGTCGGATCACTTCCCAGTCTTTTATAGGTAACTATCATCGATAAGGGTTTGGACCATTTTTCGATAGTCAAGCAAGTCCATTATCACAGTGGCACCACCCGAATTACAGTGATTTTCCCGCGACAGAAATGTTTGAGGGAGAAATGACTGAAGATTATTTGCTCGAAATAATCTTCGGTCATTTCTGCCCTGAACATTCCCGATGTGCCCAAACCCCTACACTAAACCCTACTCTCACCCTCACCCCTAACGCACCCCCACCCCCTTAATTACCTTGCCTTCCGTCTCGCTGGACCCTGCGACGCCGGTTCCCTTTCACTTCTGTGATCGGGAACTTGCGCCGCAGGGTCCTTTTCTTTTTTTTCTTTTTTCGGGCAGCTGCGGGGTGTCCCCCGCAATCCCCGCTCACTATACTCTATTACACTATTACCTACCCCACAAAAACATACATACCACAAAAGGTTCGAACTTTTGGTGTTCTAACTTTTGGTGGTATGCATTTTAGGTCTTTTGGTGGGGTAAGTAAATTGGATTCGGTCATTTTGACTGAATCGGCACCACCCTTCTCTGCTGGTTTGATTATGTCTTGGTTTTCTTGTAATTCACGTAGGGCATTTTTTTACGATTTCTGTTATGTTGTAGAAAGGGTCACAGTTCTTAGATTCTAGTTCTTCTAATTTTTGTAGGATTGCTTTTTCAAAGGTTATTGTTTCAAAAGGTATATTAGCAGGTGGTGGATAGATTGTAGATTTATTGTGTAAATTATAATTGTTCTTTTATAACATGCTTAAGCAAGTGGTTTCTAAGAGCCTGATCAGGATTCAAACCTGTGGTGTACTGCTTGCTTCAAAGACAAATCCGTGCCCCTGAGCTATCCTTCCTCACCAAATTGGTCACATCCGAGGAATCCTCAAAAGTTATTTGGTCAAAATACTGTTTTAGGTGATTTTCTCTCACCTGCTGCATGATTTATATCCATGTTTGAAAGGGGTCATGCTTAGTGGTAGGCACGAAGGAAAGGCCTTTTTGTAGTACCCTAAAGTGTGCTTCTTGAAGGACTAGTTTTGACAGATTTAGTACTAGTGACTCCTTTTGTATCCTGGTTCTGGGTATGCATTAACTAGGGGTTCTGTGAATTCTGTTGATACCAGCCCACAACCTCTGTAGAGTGTAACCCTCTGGGACTGGTCGTGCCACCTCCCTCTGCCACTTCCTCGTCCTCTTATATGTTAAAAAAAAAAAGATTTTCTGTTGGCTCAAGTCCTGGTCTTCAAAATGTACCCCTCTTGTTGAGTGTGGACCCCCTGTTGCATCTGATGATGGGCCTGCTCTGGTGTCATCTGAGCAACTTCAGTTGTCTGGTCTTGGTTTAGTTCTATTCTGACGGCCTCTATACGGGACACTGTTCTGTGCTTTATCATTTTCCATATTAATATGCATCCACCACATAGAGATATATCTTTTCATTTGTGAATGGTGCAATATCTTTTTTTAGTTTTATCATTTTTTTGCTTAAATTCAATTATTTACATTCTTTTATAGTGATGTCTAATGCATCTAGACTTTTTTAATAGGTTGCAAGAATCATTTTAGATGTAAGAGAGGCTTTCTTTTATTCTATTTCTCGCATAATCTTTTCAGCAACTGCTTTCGCTGTGTTTATATTCAAAAGTAACCAGTCCCGCAAGCATTTGTTTGCAATATAACTCCAGTCCTTTCAGAACTGGAGTTGGTCTTGAAATATTTGTGGTTCTATTTTTAAAATCAGGCCGTTCGGGGCAGTATGTTCTAGTATATTATTAATTCTAAAACTATGGATATCATTTTGTCTTCAAATCTGGAATTGGTATATATGTAAAAAATAAAAATAACATTAATGCCGATGAGTATTGCAGGTATAACTAATAGATAAAACACACCCTGAGAACTGTATGTGTCAAGTAACAAATAAGGAGCAATTCAAACAAGCGCAACAAGTTTAAACTACTAAGGACACATTATAGTTAGAATAGAGATTCTGTTACATCTAAAGATGGCGGACCATATAACACTGAACTTTGGTGCTACTCATCATGTGATGGGAAACGCGTCCTGTTAAAATACAGCACACTTTTCCTTATAACCTATAACATCATGTGTGTCTTGTGTAAAGAAAAAACAATGAACAAATGAAACATGCGCGAAAAGTATGAATTGTTTAGGACACATTACACCCAGAATACAGACTTTATCACATTCAAGGACGGTGGATTGTAGAAACACTGTATTTTGGTGTTACTGAACATTATGTGATCGGGTCATGCGTCCTGTTTAAACACAGTACTAGGAAACGCAAACGCAGGGCAAACCTGATACTTCACAGCCCCGGTGTATAATATGCGAGAATCCTGAAGGGTTCTAACCCGCTAGTCCCTGGGGATCTGTCATCCAGGTGGCCAGGACATGGCCATCGCTTTTGGATCCAGTTCCTGGGCGTGGACCAGTGTGGGAGGATCACCTGGGTGAGGGGTCCTCAGGGAGTGGAAGTGGGACACAGGATGGCAAAACGCTGTATCCCCTTCCCTGTAACACCTTTACCCCATCCTACCAGGTAGGATACTTAGGAACTCAACCCCCACCCCTTCCCA
Source organism: Ambystoma mexicanum (assembly GCF_040938575.1). Classification (NCBI taxonomy): domain Eukaryota; kingdom Metazoa; phylum Chordata; class Amphibia; order Caudata; family Ambystomatidae; genus Ambystoma; species Ambystoma mexicanum. Next base: position 898,852,228 of record NC_090931.1, on the reverse strand, counting down.
ACACAGACACTTTCTCACGGACAGCTCACTGTGAGAGAAACAGATTAATTCTGTTTTCGTATTCCTGACATGTCGCAATACAATGGTCAGGCACGGTCAGGCAATCACTGACCATTACACACACACACACACACACACACACACACACACACACGCACACCTGCCTTCCATCATCACACTTCCCCACAGATAAAAGGTGGAGCACAAAAGTACACTCTGAGCAAGGCAAAGCACACGAGGAAGCAGCGGTTCCAAGATGGCAGTTTAATACAAGATGAAAGACATCAAAACTGAAGTAGATTTCAAGGAGGGAAGTGCAGTTGACCCTTTCAACGGAAGACCGTTACTTTCATGAACCTTCGAGAATAGGAAACCTAAGACCAGGAATCAAGGCTGAAGAATGCTGCATTGTGTGTCGGAGGGACCCAGGACTCGACCGTGTCAATAGTCAAGGTGGGGAGAATAGTTTGGCGCTTATGTAGTGTCCTTGGCTCCTACAACAAAGCAGCACTAGTGAAGTCAGCACAGCCGTTGAGCTGGGGAGACTGATACCAGACCGGTCTGTTTTGAAGCCAAGGTTGCAAGCAGCAACATTGTATAGTTAAAACTGAAGAGAAAAGTGTATGAAGCATATGTGGCAAGCGACGCAAACACAATTAATCAGCAGATGAGTGATCGAACTTTGAAGCCAAGATACAATACCGTAGCCAGAGTGATCCGGCGCCACGTGGGTGCTCATTCGAAAGTCTATGTTCGGTATCTAGCTGAAAGGTGGCAAATGTGACCAGTGATAAAGAATTGTGAAATCAAAGTGGTCCTGCAATGGGTCAAGCAAAAACCCAGTGCACATTCGAAAGTCTTCGATAGTTGATCGTATAGGAAGTCGGCCCGAGCCCAGCGGAGGGATATCAGCTAAAAACATTTGGTTAAAGCAAGTTTGTGTAAAGTTACAAAAATGGTGTTAAAAGGAATCTGAACCTGGCTGTGGGGGATCCGAGATCTGAGCCCGGCTGAGGGGGATCCGAGATCTGAGCCTGACTGAGAGGGATCCAAGATCTGAGCCCAACTGACGGGGATCCGGGGTGAACAGTGAGTCACCTGAGAAAGAATACCCTCCGAGGAATTAGATCCATAAATAATGTACAAACATTGTGGTGAAAGGATATTAGACTTGCTGAGGAGGATCCGAGGTGAATAGTGAATCGCCTAAGAACTTGAATACTTGTGATAATCTGAAAGAGGAAAATAAAGTATTGTTTGTTTGGTGCATCAGCCCCTCTGAATGGAGAGACTTTGACAGACAAAGAGACATGGGCACGGAAGGCACTGATGCTAATGATTGAAGTGAATCCTCCTGCTAGATAAGCCAGAGACTTTGCTAAACTGGAGTGCACTGCCTTGTCCCATGCTGAATTCATTTTGTGAACACTTCTTTCTTTTTTTGTAACATTATTTCCCACACTATTTGTATTTAGAGGTAACGATTGGCAATAGGTTTATTAGTATAGGCCCTTTTATTTTGACAAGACACTACAAGGACTGTGTTATTATTATTTGATAGTCGTAGCTTGCTCCCATCTGTAGATTTAGGATTAGATAGGTGTTTTTTAAACCCTTTTTGACGTTCAATTAACACCCTTGAACTGTGGTCACTTATGTCTGTCTTCCTGTTGATATCATGCCTTCCTTACATGTACGAAATGAAGAATCCAACGTTGGTTAAGCACTGAAAATAATTTATTATTATGAGTGAGTGCGAAATGAGAAACGCTCTGAAAACAGAGCAAAAGATTTTCCACACTTGAGAAATGGAAGGCACTTTCATTAATGCCTTCCGTTTCGTTAGAAGAAACTGCTGTACCATTGCGAGTGCTGGGTGGGATCAGGTGATATAAAAAGATAATAGAAGTATGCTCACTATAGGAAGATAGATCTGTGTCCAGATAATTACACCACAACAATATAATGCATAGGAAATAGCGGTATGTTTCTTGCAATTTTTGCAATTTTGAGAATTTTAAATTTAAATTTGTTTGGAATAGTCCTCATGAACTGAGTGAATGTAATTGTGCATTGATAAAACACAAAGCTGATAACAGGCTACTGAATAATTTAAGTGATAGACAAGTGGTAACATAATTATATCCCCATACCATAATGTGTAGAGAAAACAGCATTTTTTTAAAGATTAAATATAGTACATACTGATTCCGGGTACTGTTCCCATAGGAATTGAACAAAAAGAAAATGGAAAAAACAAATGAATTATGAATCTTGACTGACCAGCAATCTTGAGCGACCCGAGAGCATGAGACTGGGAAGAAATAGTGTACATGACAGAGTATTTATTTATTTATAGTTTTGTAGGGTGCCGCAGGCATCAGTGCGCCAACATAAAGACAAAGGAGGACCACAAATTAACAGGACATACACGAAAGAACAGATGGGAACATGATTCTCACAGGTGCTCACTTAAATAAAAAGATCTTTAAAGCTTGGTGGAAATTTAAAATGTTTCTTTCAAGTCTCAGAGCAGCCGGGAGACTGGTCCACAGTTTGGCGGCTCTAGCGGTAAAAGACCTGCCCAAGCCATTTGACCGTTTGTGGGCTATGCCGGTAATCAGACCCTGGTTTGCGGAGCGCAAGAGCATAGTGTGGGCATATGGGTATACCAAAGAGGCAACAATGTACTAATGTGGCTGCTTTGAAAGCAATCCGATCTTTCACCGCCATCCAGAGAAGGTCTCTTCTTCCGGCCATAATGTGCTCACCTCTTGGTATGTTTTTAATGGTGCGCACAGCGTCATTCTGAATTGTCTGATATTTTGTCAGCCAGGCAGTGTTGGCTCCTATCAGGAACGCATTATCCTAGTCCAGCTTTGAGAGTATGGTGGCACGGGCGATAGTGGAACAATTCTTTTCAGTGACCAGGGGCCTGATATGTCTAAGTAAGCGTAGATGGTACTGGCAGTTTTTGCTAATCTGATTCACATGCGATTCTGCACTTATTGACAATTCCAAAATGATACCTAGGCTTTCATTTTCATTCCGCAGTAAGAGGATAAATGGTGAAAAAATATGGTGTATTTTGATGCAAAACTGAGGATATCTTCCCCTGTGGTATTCTCATTACAGGGACAGACTGGCTGGATTGACTAGTAGGGGGATCTTGGAAACGACTGGAATCATTCTGGTGGGTATAGATCAAGCAATAATTCATAACTCTGAATGAGAATTCAATAGGGAACAGAGATAGTGATATATATCCAATATGATTTATGCCTCCCCACTACAGGTTTTGATTCAGAAGACAGGAAACACTTTCTGGTTAACAACATAAGAAGATTGATTGAACTTCTGTCTTTCAAAACATTGGAAACAACTTTAGGTTGTTTCGGTCCTGAAAAAAGCAGTCGGACTATTGCACAATCTGACGAAACCGGTAGAGCATGAGTGTTCAGACTGATTCCCTGAACCCCCCAGTGCATTCAGATTTAGTGAATACCAGGGATAGAAAATCCTTTTATATGACCTATGCAGAGGAATCTGCTTTTTTAGTAGACACCCCCCAAGAATAAGAAATACAATTAAAAATACCCCCCCTAGTATTGTTTGTTGTTTTTCAGAAAACCAGTTATATTTGGAAAGTAGTGACTCAGATGAGGGCTAGCTTCTTATCTATGCCCTTTCCTAGATAGGTGGCACATCAGCAACAACTAGGATCAGCACTTCATTTAGGGTAGGGATAGATAGGATAGGAAGATTTAGTGAGCTACAGACCACTCACCAAACTGAAGTTACGACTAGAACCTCAACCCCTGCCCCTTGTTGTCTGATAAGATCTCACAACTGCCATTCTGGAAAATAATAGTAAAAAATGTTGCCATATAGTTAGGCCTCAGACAGAAATTTGAATGAACATTGGAAAACCGTCTAGTGGTACTTTCTAATTGGATGTAACTCAGGCTTCATGGGAGTTTTCTTTAACTGCTCAGGAGATAAAATAATTATCTCGTTGAAGAACTCCAGTGCGCCTGGGCCTGATGGTCTTAGCAATGCCTTGTTAAAGCTCAACCCGATGTGGTGGGAATAATGGTTGTTTAGTTGTTTAACTGGCAGTGTCTCTGCAACCAACGTATTGCCTGCTTCTTGGCGAGGTAGCATCATTGTTCCTGTGCACAAAAGTGTTCTCGTCATGAAGCAAAACATTACAGATTGCTCGCTATGTTAGATGTGCCTATAAAGATTTTTGCGAGAGTGCTCCTAACTGAGGTGTCTACATAATTGAGTTGTCTACAAGAGTCAAAAATTATTCCCATATATCAGACAAGGGTCATCAAGGGGGCTAGTACTCTCACTAATATCCAGACACTGTGATCGAATACTCATGGCACGTAAGACAACAGTGTATATTTTCTGTGTTTGTAGACTTTAGCGTGGTCTTTGATACGGTCTGTCGTGAAAAGCTACGGACAAAATTAGCTAACTGGAGGTTACCATCGGGTCTTATTAGGATGCTTGTTGTTCTATACAAGGGACGCTAATGTAACTATTAGAAGAACTAATGTCAGGGTGTCTTCTGAATCAATCCGTAACCATGTAGGACTCAAACAAAGTTGCACATTAGCACCGTTATTGTTTAATCTAAATCTTTCTGATCTTTCGGCTACGTTGGACTCTAGTAATCTATTCCCTTCTAGGCGGGAGGTCATCAAAATCCCCTGGCTGGGCCATGCCAATCTTGTTCTTTTAGATTTAACACCTAGAGGCTTACAGGGTGCTTTAGACAAACTATATTGTTATTCGGAAGCCAATGAATTGGTAATTAATTTCTTTCAAAACGAATGCCATGGTTTTTTGCAATTGTATGTTAAAGCCTAGGAATAGCTTAAACTGAAAATCGGTATGCATGATATTGAGCAGGTATCTGAATATGATTACCGTGGTCTTACTTTTCATCAGTCTCTTAATTGGGATTTCCAACTTGACCGGGTGGATACTAAGATTAGACAATTAACTACAAGTATATTGCATTTCTCGTGGGAACACGCATGCTTTTCATTGAAGAGCTTAATAGAACTGGATAAGGTCAAAATACACACAACCATGTTGTATGGTGCAGAGATCTGGGCCAGCAAGCATTCATCTAAATTAGGATTGATAGAAAGGCGTTGCTTGAAAACGTTACTTAAGCTTCCACATTCCACACCAATTAAGTATGTTTTGTTGGAGATGAAATTGAATTCAGTTTTTTGCGCCTTGAATGTGAGCACTATTCATTCGTTTTTGAAAGTCGAACAATTGGCTGTAGGCACCTTATTGATTTCTAACCACTTGTTTCCAATGTCTGAATATCCAGGCTATAGGAATGTGACTACTAGCAGAATTTCCAGGTAGTCTCACATGTGGATGCAGAGACTAGAGTGTCCTTCTGGTAACTATCAATGTGCTAAACTTAGTGCATCACATTTAAAAATAATTTATAATATCGACCTGGTTAATTTAGCTGCTAAGAGCTTGAGTGTGGAATATGTTTTCCATCAAATGAGTTCCTTGGGTATGCAAGGTTAATTGAATGCCTACCCTTATAATTTGATAGTCACCAAGAACATGCTCATAAAATTCAATTTGGTTAACACGTTAGAAGTAACAGGAAGTACGACAGGGTTGGCCAGGTCCCTGAGTGAGTGTAGACTGTGTGGTGCCAATGACTTGGGAACGGTTAAGCAGCTCATCAGTGAGCGTGAGGCCCTTAATAATTTACTTCACTTTATTAATTTATACAGTGCTAGAAGCAGGCCTGCGGGCATAGTAGCGCTGAATAGACAAACACAACAAAAAACACAAAACCTAATCAGATACCTACAGCTGAGAGAGCAGAAACAAGCTGTTCAATGAAACAAGAATGTTTTCAGTCAATGTTTACATTTAGTCAAGCGACTGGCATATCCTTAAATCTGGAGGAGGAGCATTAATGTTCATTATGTGAATTGAATCTACTGTCTGGGGGCAAGGGTGGGAGCTATCCTCCAGATGATAAGTGAACTTTAGACATGTTGTTAGATTGTAACTGAGGAGATGACTTAAGTGTGCCTGTAAGATATTTCTTTTATCCTGGGGTTGGGTTGATGTAATCGTTTTATTATGTTAAGATGATGTGAATAGGAAACATTTCATTCCCTTTGACCATTTGGAGGGTTTTGGTGGATGCTGTATATCAACGGTGGACATGCTTTAGCTGATATGCAATATGCATTGTAATTATCCTGTAGGTAGGAATATATATATATATATATATATATATAGATATATATATATATATATATATATATGCACACACACACACACATATATATTTTAAAAAGCCTTATTTGGCTGTATTATACAATACAAATAAATAAACAAAAAATAAATAAATACACAAAGATGCTTTGAGAGACACTGGGCTGAAGGCCCAGACAAGGAAGTCATCCAAGTAAGGGTATACATGAATGGCCATAATATTTAAATCCAAAGCTATCACAGACATCAACCTGCTAAACACTGGAGGGACTACTTTGTATAGTAATTACGTACTTGCCATCAAAAAGCATAGATACTGCCGATCTGGAGACCAGATGGGAAAGGTGGAGATATGCGTCCTTCACAGCCGCTGCTTATACCCAGGCTCCCTGTGTTTGGGACCACAAAATCTGCTTGGGAGTGATCAATTGTAATTTTTCTTTGGGTAACAAAAGTTGAAAGATGTGTGGTTCAGAACAGTGTGCAGCCGTGCCTAATATCTTTTTAACATTGTAAAGAGCCTTGAGAAGAATCCCAATTCCCTTTCGGTTTTTCAAATTGGGGAGGGTGTAAAGAAGATGAGGGCCCATGGAGGTGATAGTCCTTCCCCACCACAGGCAGCCTTTGAACCCAACTACCCACTTTTAAGGAAAGTGCTAGAAAGAAGAGAGGAGAAACCACTTAGTGTTGTACGCTGTTGCTTGCACAGATGAGTGCTGGACGATCTTTCTTCTTGTTGGTTTAGTCCATATTGGACGGCACAAGCCATCTTGTACTGTTTTATCTCTGCCCTAATGATTTGAAATGTTTTAGCTGGTTGCTTTGTCAAGACTGCAAGAGACATGGCCATCTTAGTAGACTTTTTTCTTATTCAAACATTCATTGGTTGATGGGTGGAAAAGATCCAGCCCATCAAATGGAAGGGCCAGAATTTGTCTTGGATCTTCTTTTTTTATGTATTACATACCTGTTGGTGAATTTCTGCCCTGTTTCACTATCCACACAGAGCCAAATCTTTATGGTGAACGGAAGCTTTCATCGTGTCACTTGGCTGGCCTCAACAAGCCCTGCAAGGGCTGGTTGTCAGGAGGGAGATCACAAACAGTTCCTTCCACAACCCCTGGTTGCAAGCTGCTAATAGGGCATCTGAATTGGCATGTCAGACAATGTATATTGTTTTGCCATGATTTGAAGAGCAAAACAGGCTTTTGTAGCCCCAGGCAACAAAGAAAATCATTGGGCCATGAGGGCAGAGGGTTGAATAAGTTCTCTCATGCTACTAGACAGCAGCCAAAGTTGATTCCATTTTAGAGAAATTCAAAAGAAACAGTTTATTTTTGATTAAAAAAGACAGCTGTTGATGTGGCCATTCTTTAAACATGTTGGCCAGTTCAAGACCCACCACCTTAGAATCCCAGTGTTACTCTGTAATATAATATTTGATTTAAAATGTCAGTGATTTAAAACATACTTTGATTTGTGAAATGGGCATCGTTGAATCTGTCCTCTTAATCACAGCCCTATGTAGTCCTTCAGGCCAGGTTTCGGCCACAGTGGATTTAACAGACTTTTACAGACCTATAAACAACTATTATGCCATTTTCAAGAAGTTATTGTTTCAGAAATAGCAAACTTGCTTGTATTATTTATGTCTATAAATAAATTATGGATAAACTGGTAGTATGCCCAGCTCTAAAATAAAAAGAAAATACCATGCCGTCCCTCTATGCTGTCCTGATGCCGTGCATAGGTAATGAGGGCAGCAACAACCCAGGCAGATAGATGAGGGATAATCCAGATATTTTCTTTGAGGCTGCTTACCCTTTTGATGTGAGCCAGTTTTGTAATATTAAAGTTTAAGGCATAACAACGTATGCACCATTTGGCCTGCAGTCGACTTCTTTAAGTTCTTCAATCGTGCCCCTAACCAAATAACACATCATTGGAAATTCTTTAAATAATCACTAGAATCTATACCTCTTGGACATTAGAAAATCCTCACTAGGCCGAACATAATTGAACATTTCGCACCAGCTGTCGTTCTGACCTTGACCTAGGCATTGTAATTCTGCCAGAAAGTGGAGCAGATGTTTAAACTGGTTTTTCACGTTGGGGTTTGCTAGAAAATACAATTTTTCTTGTAATCTCTAGGGCAAAGAAGGGATATGTTTTGGACACTTGATGGGATCTCCAATGAGCATCATTACCCCAAGAAGATTCAATGTTATTCTAGCTCCAGCTGGAGGTGGTACCATTTCTACCTTTTGAGGAGTTAGGAATGAAACTTTAGCATATGTATGAAGGCTCTAGAGAATGTTGGTGGTCCCTGACTGCCACAGAGGATAAATACACTAGCTGTGAGGAAAGCATATCATTCTGCGTTTCAAGTAGTAAAACCTCTCCACAAAAACAAAAGGGTCCTCTGATTTTGGTCCTGTTTCTGTAACATCTACAAAAACTTCAGACCTTGGTGGTAATCCTGCCTAATCCACTATTGCTTATTTTTACACAGCCAGGTAAACCAACAGCTGTGCTTTGTCTAGAGATGTACAAGCTCGAGTTCTGCAACAATATCTTACAAACTGTGATTTGGCAAGGAGTAGGGATATTGGAATGGGCTAGATAAGAGCAGCTCCCCATTATTAAAATAATGTTGGGATACATTAACCTTTTTGCTAGTGAACACAAAATAATCTTTACATTTCTTACTCTTCCGCTACATAGGAAAAAGCAATGCAGATGTATAGGCTGAACACTGCGTCTTCCCATTAACGATGGCGAAACAGATATGGAGAAGAACTATAATGGAACACGTGTGTCAAGCATTTCATGGACCGTTACTCTGAAGTGTAGCCGATGCAAGCCTTCTAGAGCTTATTGGTAGTGCCCTTTGTACATGTGTTTGAGGAACTAGAGAAAACAAAAGGAATGTGTCCTGGGCATCATTGTCATGGTCTTAGGTCTCATATCATGGTTGAGCATGCATGTAGTTATGTGGATCTGTGATGTTGTTTCGTTATTACAACTCCTGAATTTCAATGTTCTTTAGAATGCGACAAGGTTGCAATCTATGGCACTGGAACAGCTTCTCTGAGATACAGACGTAGTTAAGGTGTAGATCTGTGGGTGAGAGAAAACAAAATATTATTCTGTGTACAAGCCCACCATAACAGGTCAGTCATTCTTTTGGGCGTGCAGATTGATTGATCTTACCTTCTGGGTCATCCGTTGAAGTGAATGTCTCTGGGAAGAAGTTATGCTTTCTGGTAGAGGACAGGTGATTGAATCATCTGTCCTTTGGTCAAATCACTGTAGCTGAAGCACCAACGCTGTTTGATCTGTGTCGACAATCATCTTTGGTGGATACCCACAGTGAAATATTTGATGAAGAGAGGCATTTCCTGAAAAACACCGAGTTGAAGCGTTTGTGCTACGAACCCTGGCAGAGTATGTTTTGGAGATTTAGTCAAATAAATGAAAAGCAGTAAAACATATGGAAAGAGTTGACATGTTGGAGTTAATTGCTTTTGAAAACCAAGGAAGCAGTGTTGGCCATCCATTTGACCAAACAGTGCTGACTGGAAGAAACGTTATTTCACATCATAGATCTACTTGCTAGTCACCTCAAGGGGCCATACAAGAACGTTACCAAGAAAGGTATCAACATACGCACCATGATGTGCAGGAATAGCTGTGGGCACAAGACTCCAAAAGTAGGCCGCCCTCGTCCATGGAGGTGTTTTGTGCTCAAATATAAACAAAATGTGCAGTGCTTATCAAAATAAAATTACTTGTTTATACAGCGATGATACAAAAGATATCACATAATGGCTATTCAAAACTTAAAAACTGTTTTCATTGTTGTAAGGTTGTACACCGATTGTGTAAATCTACAGATACTCACACATAAAAAGGTTCTGTACCCTCTACAGTCACGAACATGTCTTCTGGGACCTCATCATAGATCTATATATAATTAATACAGGAGCAAAGGTTAGCAGTCAAGAACACACCAAATTTACCCTTGTAAAGAAAAGAAGGAAATGCACACAAAAAAGAGAAATAGAAGTCAAGAGTGTGATAGAGGGTAAAAAGGTGGAGGAGGATAGTGAGATAAAGAGAGACAGGAGAAAGAGAAAAGAGGCAGATGAGGGATAAGGAACCATTCAAAAGAGACATGGGCAAAAAATAATTAAATTGTCCTCTCGAAAAAACAAATGAAATGCAACATATTTCAATGTTTACCATCTATACCCCTTTCATACCACATTATTCTTTTTTGTATTGTACTGGTTCATTAAACCCTTATACAAACCACAAATATACATGCAACAATACAATATCAAGACATCAAAACTCAACAAGTTATTGGTAAAATTCATTAATAGTAAAATATACACTTCATATTCTCCCATATAAATTATTAAACATGAGTATATTAAAATTCCATACCTTACAAATTATTCATCAAGTTTTAAAATGATAAAAATGATGCCGCTGCAATTACTAAGGGTATTGGGTGGCCATCCAAGATTCTAAGCCAGAAAGAGGATTCATTTAAATAAGCCACATCAGGTACAAATTTGGCAAAGAACTGTTCCCTTTTTCCTGGAGGGATATATATTAAATGGAGAGGTGCTTTAATGACTCAACATCCTTATCACAGAACCTGCACAAATTATTCTGCTACATACTCCTAATGAAAAGAATCTCCTGCATATGAATAAGGTTTAATCTCTCTCTTTAAGAAGTCCTCATTACATGACCATCTGGACATTGAGAAATATAGAGCGGAAGAATACCCCTCCTCTTATTCTCAAAACATAAGTCACCAATCATCTTAAAATAACCCCTCCCATCACAGGTGTCGCACCAGTCTGCATCAAATGAACAAGTTACTTCTTACCTTGTAACGTTCTTTCGATGGGATGTTCCTCCGACGTATTCCTTATCTTAGATATCTCCTTCCAGCTTTGCTGGCCTCGGAAAATTTTTCTCTAGAGGGCGCTGCGCGTCGACGTCCGCCGAGTCGATGTCCCTCGACAGCCGCCGTATCGACGTCGACGTCATCCTGCCTATAAAGGCCGCACGCAGCGTCCGTTGCTCAGTTCCGTTTTGTAGCCCACAATTTTTCTTTCTGGACTAGACTAATCACCCTGAAGGAGCGTGAGCTGCAACAACAAGGGAAGTAGTACTGCGGGGATGGATGGGAGGGTCGATAAGGAATACGTCGGAGGAACATCCCATCGAAAGAACGTTACAAGGTAAGAAGTAACTTGTTCTTCGAAGGGATTGTGTCCTCCGACATATTCCTTATCTTAGATAGGCTCCCATAGCAGTATTCTGTTATTGGAGGTGGGAGTACTGACTTCATGCTTCCTTTTATTGATGAATAGAGTGCAATATTGCCCTTCCAAACCTAGTCTCTTGACTGGAGGAGGAATCCAAGTTGTAAAATCGTGTAAAGGTATGGACGGACGACCATGTGGCAGCCGCACATATGTCTTTAACCGGCACTCCTCTTTGAAGCTGCAATACCTCTGGTCGAATGAGCCCTAAGATTTTGAGGGGGCTCTTTTCCTGCCAGTTTATAACATTCCAAAATGGCTAGAATGATCCATCTGGAAATGGTCTGTTTAGTTATCTGTAACCCCAGCTTGTGACCTGCGTAGCCTACAAACAGCTGGTCTGCTTGTCTTATCCTAGCCAGTCTACTGATGTAAAAACTTAAAGCCCTTCTTGGGTCCAGCCTGTGTAACCTCTCTTCCTCTTTCCCCGGATGAGGAGGAGGATAGAAAGATGGCAGGGTAATCTTCTGAGTGATATGGAATTCAGAAACCACCTTTGGGAGGAAATTAGGCTTCACTTGCAGGACAACTTTGTCTTTGTGAAAGATTGTATGAACGGGTTTACAAGAAAGAGCTTGTAACTCGCTCACCCTTCTAGCAGATGTAAGTGCTATTAATAAAACAGTTTTAAGGGTTAGAAATCTTAACGAACAAGAATGGAGCGGTTCGAAAGGTGTGCCCATCAGGAAAGTTAGGACTAAGTTTAAATCCCATAGGGGAACCTGGAATGGTCTTGGGGGATAAACGTTAGTTAACCCCTTTAGAAACTGTATTACCAAGGGTAACTTGAAATAGGATGGTTCTTCCGCAGTGGGCTTAAAGATGGATAGCGCTGCGAGATAGCCCTTAATGGTGCCAACTTGAAGGCCTGAATTCGCCAAATAGAGTAGGAAGGACAAAACCATTGGTGTACCACATGAAAAGGGGTCGATATTCTTTTCTCTACACCAGCTGCAAAATCTGTTCCAACGGCAGTGGTATAAAGACTTTGTTGCTGGCCTCCTTGCCGAAAGCAACACCTCTATAACATCATCAGGGAGGTCCCAATCCTTGTACCTCAGCCTTTCAGAAGCCAAGCGTGAAGGTTGAGGGTTTTGATGTCTGGATGGAGAACCTGACCTCCCTTCTGTGAGAGTAGATTCTCTCTGAGTGGAAGTCGAATTGGAGGGCAGATGGACAAGTCATGAAGGTCCGGGTACCACGTTCTCCTGGCCCAATCCGGGGCAATTAGGATCATGGTTTTCCGGAATCTTCTCAACCTCCTGATCATTTGAGGAATGACAGGGACCGGTGGGAACGCGTACAGAAGCGGAAACTCCCAGTCCACTATGAACGCGTCTCCCAGAGCTCCTCTCGGGGGAAATTCCCTTGAACAGAACAGATCACACTTCCTGTTGACACTGGTGGCGAACAGATCCACCTGAGGGGTTCCCCAAAGGGTGAAGATCTCTTGAAGGACTTCCTGAGCTAGTTCCCACTCGTGGGAGACTGTGCTCTGCCTGCTCAGAGCGTCCGCTGTCAAGTTCTTCTCTCTGGCTAGGTGGACTGCCGATAGAGAGATTCCTTCTTGGATTGCCCAAAACCAGAGCTGCATCGCCTCTCTGCACAGAGGTAGTGATCCTAAGCCTCCTCTTTTGTTGAGGTAATGCATGGCCACTGTGTTGTCCGTCATTATCAGGACATTCTTCCCTTGTACAGCTGGCAGGAACGCCTTCAGCGCAAGTCTGATGGACCTCAGCTCTAACAGGTTGATATGTAGTCTGGACTCCGATGGAGACCAACGACCGCTGATGGTCAAGTCGTTGGCGTGGGCTCCCCACCCCGTGAGTGAGGCATCCGTGACTACTGTTATCTCCGGCCAGGGTTGCCAAAACTGTTCTCCTTTCAGAATGTTCTCCTGACAGGCCCACCACTGAAGGTCTCGAGCCACCCTGTCGGGAACCTGAAGAAGATCTATCATTCTTCCTGAGAATTGTGACCACTGAGTCCTCAGTGCCCACTTGAGGGATCTCATTCTCAGGCGAGCCTCTAGCACTAGGAAAATGCAGGATGCCATGAGCCCTAGCAACCTCAAAAAGTCGGAGGCTGGGAGACGTTGGGCATTTTGGAACTTGGTAACCGTCTGTAGAATATCTTGAGCCCTCACCTCTGGTGGCGAGGTTTTTCCCAGGGAAGTGTCCAGGATCGCTCCGACGAACTGGAGTCTCTGCGATGGTATCATTTGTGACTTCTTTAAATCGAGGGAGAAGCCCAGTCTGTGAAGGGAGTGGCAAACGTGATTTAGCTGGATCTGAGCTTGTTACGAAGATACAGCCCTGATCAACCAATCGCCAAGGTAGGGGTTGACGTGAATCCCTTCCCTCCTTAGACTTGCAGCCACTACCGACATTAACTTGGTGAAGACCCTCGGGGCGGAGGTCAGCCCAAATGGCAGCACTCGAAATTGATAATGAGAGTTGCCAATTGCGAACCTCAGGCATTTCCTGTGTTTGAGATGGATAGGCACATGGAAATAAGCGTCCTGAAGGTCCAGAGATACCAACCAGTCCTGGAATTGAAGGGCCTGAAGGATCTGAGAAAGAGTTACCATCTTGAATTTGTCTTTCCTGAGGAATTTGTTCAATTCTCGCAAGTCCAAGATGGGTCTCAGTCCTCCGTCTTTCTTTGGAATGAGAAAGTAAGGGGAGTACCAGCCCTTGTTCCTCTCCGCTACAGGTACTGGTTCTATGGCACCTTTCTCTAGCAGGTCTAAAATTTCCTGCAAGAGGAGCAGATCTGGAGCTTTTTGAGAGCTGATCCCCAGTGGATGACTCTGAGGTATGCGTAGGAGAGGCAGGCAGTAACCTTGGGCAACTGTTTCCAATGCCCAAGCATCTGACGTGATAGCCTGCCATTCCGCCAGATGTTGAGTTAACCTGCCTCCTACAGGTGTCCTGTGAGGGAAGTCCTCAGAGTGGTTTTGGGGCGGCTGATGCAGATGCCGATGGTAAAGAGGCACCTGCTGTTGCTGCGGCTTTTGAATATCTACCCCGTCCACCTCGAGTAGTTCTTCTTTGTCCCCTTTGAGCCGGTCGTCCTCTACCTCTTCCGAATGCGCAGTAGAAGCGAAAGGACTTGCCCCTCGCAGAGGTTCCTGTGGGACGAAAAGGTGTCTGACGGATTGCAGCGCCTAGGGATTTTGCTGCTGCCTTTGATGTTTGTAGTTTTTCTAAACTGTCATCCGCCTTTTTCCCAAACAAAGAAGAGCCATTGAATGGCATGTTCAAGAGCCTGGCTTGCACATCTGGGGCAAAACCAGACTTTCTCAACCAAGCAAATCTCCTGGTTGTTGTACTTGCCGCCATTGCTCTGCTGATACTGTCAGCTGAATCAATGCCCGTCTGGAGGGATTCGCACATAGCGTCTTTACCGTCCTGATGGTATTTAGGAACGCCTCCCTTTCTTCTCCCTCCGGGATGCAGTCAGCCGCTGTAGAAGCACACTCCCAAAGTGTATGGCTGAATCTAGCAAGGGTGCAAGTAGCATTAACAGATTTTAACGCCATGCTACATGCCGAAAAAACTGTCTTTGCCATAGCATCATATTTCTTATCGTCCCTGTCCTGTGGGACGGTAGGGTAAGCAGTCTTGACATCAGTAGAAGATGCTGCCTGTACCACCAGACTTTCTGGGGATGGGTGTTTTGACAAAAACTCCGGGTCTGCAGAAGATACCCTGTATTTAGTAGACGTTTTTTTATTTACTGCCGGGACGACATCTGGGGTTTCCCAGTTCGTCATGATTTTCCTCTGAAGAGCTTTATGAAAAGGCACTACAGGATCCTCCTGTGGACCTTTATCAAGAATATCCGTGAGGTCATCTTGTTGGAAAGCCTGTGAAGGTGTTGACCACCCCATAAATTCTGTGATCCTGGCCATTAAGGCTCTATAGGGGGTTTCAGCATGCTCCCCCGGGTCTGGTCTAGCGAACTCCACCTCATGGGAAGTGTCTAACCCACTTGAATCATGTAAGGAATCATGGAGATCCTTTAACCTGCGTTCTTCTGAGGATAACTCCTCTTGAACTGGGGTTGCAGGTCCCTGCAACTCAAATGTCTCCTCTTGGTCAGATAGTTCTCCCTCTTCCATAATTGAGGACATAGTTCTCAATTGTTCTGAACTCACAAAGGGTGTGAAACCCATCTCCAAGGCAGAGGTTGCCAAACTTGTTGTAATCGGCCTCGAAAACGTCGATGTCGTTGATGCCGAAGGCTTCGGGCGTGGCGTCGAAAACAAAGGCGGAGGCCTCGAGGTCCTCGATAAAATTGGGATTCTGCTCGAGGAAGTCGACAATCTCGACGCCATCGTCATCGAGGACCTGGGGATAGCCACTGGGTGCGCCGCAACCGTGACTTTCCTTGGCGTCGACGCCGGTGTCGAAGATGGCGTTGAGTCGACAGACCCGTGTGTCGAAGGTCCCTTCGACAACGGCGTCGAAGACACCGACCTCGGCGTCGACGCAACCTTCGTCGACGGATCCTTCGAAGAAGGTTTCGAGGTCATAGCTTTACTCGAGGGTTCGTGACGCGCTCGAGAAGCTTCCTTCGCCGGGTACTGCGACTCGCAGTGTTTTTCACCTTCGGGTCTTTCGACCAGAGCATCGCTCTCGGCAGTCTTTGAGGGAGTCGAGGCCGCTTTCTCGAAGACGCTCATCATATTTTTGCAGAATTCCTCTCATTCAGCCCGGGAACTATGTTTCGTAGGGCAAGGGATTCTCTTAGGAGAAACAGAGGAAGAGGAGGACAGAGAAGGGGATCTTCGACGTCTCCTCTTCGAGTGCTTCGATCTCGAGGAGTGATGGGACCCCTCCGAGACCTGGAGCGCGAATGGTGACGAGGAGACGAATGCCTCGACTTTGTCGAGGAAGAAGAAGCTTTTGAAGTCTTACCTTTCTCCAGCTTCCCCCTACGCTCCTTCAGGGCCTTAGCTGTCATGGACATACAGTCCTCGCACTCCGAACAATGGTATTCAGCTCCCAAACACCACAGACAAACTCTGTGAGGGTCAGTCAGCGACATCTTTCTCCCACAGTCTCGGCATTTTTTGAAGCCGGACCGAGGGGTCGTCGGTTCCGACGAGGAAGACATCGAGTATGGATCGAATATCTCGAGGTAAATAGGATAAATTCTCTACGAAACTGAGCAACGATATTCCGAGGCACTGAGTAAGCGCGGAAAAACGGAACTGAGCAACGGACGCTGCGCGCGGCCTTTATAGGCAGGATGACGTCGACACGGCGGCTGTCGAGGGACATCGACTCGGCGGACGTCGACGCGCAGCGCCCTCTAGAGAAAAATTTTCCGCGGCCAGCAAAGCTGGAAGGAGATATCTAAGATAAGGAATACGTCGGAGGACACAATCCCTTGGAAATTTACTTCTTAGCGGCAAATAGATTTGCTATTAGGAGGTTTCTTCACTTGCATTTAAAATTTGACAAGCACCCATGCTGAAAATATTCCAACTCCTTCCCTATCAAGTAATAGAGAGAGTTTAATGACCCCGTGATAACTTTTCTAAATACTAACAATAGCCTTCTACAACATGATACATTTCATAGAGGTCAGTCCTAGCTCATATCTTAAAATAACTATAGGAACACAATTAGGCAGATTTAAGGCATTATGCCAAATTCTACCTTCCAATTTACAGAACTCAAACGCTTCAGAGAAGGAACTAGTCTTTAGACCATATAGAAGGGCGTGAAGGCCTTTACGATTAAAATGAGACTAAAGGAGTAAAAGTGAAATCGACAAAAAAATCCAATGCAATTTACCCAGGTTTTTCTCACTTTAACACATGCGAAAATTACGGGTTGGGTACTGCCATCTTGTGCTAATCTTATCCACTGATCCATCGCCCTAAGTTCAAGTGCCCTTGTGGCACTAATTTAGATCAACCGCCCCCTAACGCTGACATCACTAGACGCTCATGATGAGCTCCAACTATTTTAATGGCGTTAGTGGGCAGCATAGCCAAACGTCCCATGTCATCACCAACGTCATAACGTTAACTAATGCAGAACCAGGAACATAAACACACACATCCCCAACAGATACAAAACTTTTGTTTCTTTTCACAAAAATTATAAAAACTGTTTATTTTGATGAACACAGCAATAGTCTGGAGCATAACAAGTACTTTTAATTTTGACATAATGTTGAAAAGAGGTAATTAAGTCCACAAAAACATTGGTCACTTTTTCCAATAGAGGTTATAGCTAGCGAACATCTCATGGTTCTCATTTTTTGTTTAACTGTAAACAGGGATCTTATAATGCTGATTCCGTTTATCGATCGATTAATGCCAGTATTTGCATTCTTCACAGAAAGTGATCTTCCATCAACGATTTCTGATCGACGCACATGGCATTCCATTACAAGAGAAGAAATGAGTGGTTTAAATGGGAAATGCAACACTTTCACATCGGCACGTTTTCAGGACCTATAGGCTGCAATGTTGCTCCATGTTACTCAATAACAAAAGGACAGATTGGTGGCTGGAGATCGCCCCAGATAATAGTCATCATAGATGTGTTGTTGATGACTATTGTCCAATTACGGTTGAAGAGGCCGTTGACCGGTATACTTTAACCATGACAGGCGCACATCGGTATTATATAACTATGTAAAATCGAGAATGCAAAAATATATTTTAGTACTCAATTTATAATTGTATAGACACACAGTATAGATTTATGCTAACTATCAATTTAAGTTACAATTAACACGTACAATGTCTACTATTTGCATCAAATTGAACATTCATCCGTCACAACGTTAATCATGAAGCATACAGCACACTTGCCATCCTCACTTGCATAAATATTATTTTAAAATTATTTAAAACTTTGCTTACATTGTGTCTTGCGTTTCCATTCTCTCTATGTGACGGATGACCAACTGCTTCGAAAGACAGATCTCAGTAATAGAAATGTAACTTTCCTGTCTAAGCTTTCAATATAGTGATTCTTATCACTTCTTTGTGGATATTCAACACATTTTGGCCTTCAAATTGTTAGTGCGTTGGATTCAAGGACAAATAATGTGCCCCTTCATCCAGTGTTCACAGTGTGTCACAGAGTTTCGTTTTTGGAACACATGCCACAAAAATTAACAATATTAATGGCAAGCTGTGCGGTGAAAAACAACGAACTATTTCAAGTTTCCCACATATGAAAATATATACTTCCATTTGAACGATATCAATGCGCCTGGTGACACAAAATGTAACATATTCTTTCAAAGATTACCATAGGCGAGGTGCAGACAAGCTCGAATTTCCCTATACTCCAATAAGGCAAGGCCCGAAAAAAGCCAAATTAATAGTGTAGGGCCGTTTTTTGGCCAAAGTGGGCCACTTCTTTTCTGAAATAAACAGAATTTGAATACAAAACCAGACGTACCGGGAAGGGAGGGGGCGATTTCACACCAGGCTCTGTGGATTGTTGCAGCCAAGGCAACACGTGCAATTAGCACCAATAAAAAGAAAATAAAGTTTATATCACTAAAATTCCAGCACGCCTCGAATTAGTGAAGTTTTGGAAGGCTTACTGGCTTCTGTGAATATCTATTCCAGCAATCATATTGATTTCTGCATTGATGAATGCGTGCCTGATTGTCCTCCACATGTGGGCCTCCACAGTAAGATGTAAATGTGCAAAGGCCACAGGTGCATGTTAATAGTGCACATTGGTAAGACATATTCCTTCGCTCGTTATTTCAATGTTGGCTAACACTGTGGCACATAAACCATTGGTCTATTGCTATCTGTAGCTACTATCATGATTCCTACTTTACAGTGAGGTTTGACTTCATTTATTTTATTTATTTATTGGTTATTTGTAAAGCACCTATAAAAGAAATTGTGTGTTGAAGGTGCCACAAGAAAAAAGGGGGGGGTGGAGGGGCAGGGAAGCGAAAAACAATCATGGTCCTACTAGGCCTCGTGTTAGTCACAAAGAGCAGTAATAAGAAGTGCAGGGGGGACGGAGGAGGTGTAGGTCGGGGCAGAAGGGAAAATGCTAGGGTGGGAGGGAGGTGCAGGGCAAGAGGAGGTATACAGTGCAGAGGGGGAGGAGGAACAGGGGAAGAAGAGGGCCAATGGGGCTAGGCAAGTGCCAGGGGAAGCAAGGAGTGAGGACCACATGCGAAACGCAAGGACAGTGGTGGACCAGGCTCTGTAGGGATGCACACCCCACCAGGCTTGTCAGGGGAATGGAGCCCGAAAGGGCAAGTGCAGGTTGTGGGGCTGGGGGGCAGGAAGACAGGGTGCTGGGTTATACTGGATGAGGAGGGCCTAGTGCCCTGTGGAGCTCAGAAGGCACCAGGCAGCCAGTCAATGTGACAGAGGGGCATTAGCAGGGGGGGAAATGAAGAAGAGAAAAGTTGGGTTTTGAGAATCTTCCAGAACTTAAGGAGATCAGGCAGAAGCCTGAGAGGGGCAGGAAGGCCATTACAGAGGGACACTCCTGCTGAGGAATAGCATCTCTGTTTGGAATAGGATCTGAACTGCAGAGAAATGCAGCTAGTTGACCAAAGGTCTCTGAGAAGGAGGTATTTAGGGAGAGTCTGATGTGGTGGGGTCCCTGACCCCAGAAAGCCTTGTGGATGATGCAGAGGGTCTAGAACTTAATCCTTGCAGCCGCCGGGAGCCAGTGGAGATATTTGTGGCCTTGAGAAATGCAGTTCCTAGGCTTGAAGCCAAGGATACGTCTTGCAGTCCTATTCTGGACTAGTTGAAGGGGAGAAGGGAGGATTTAGGCAGTTTGATGAAGAGGCTGTTGCAGTAGCCCAGACTGGAGAGGACCAGAGCTCTGGAGACATTGAGTTTCTGTATGTCTGCTGCTCCAATTTTCTGCTTAGATTCTTCAACTACTGTGGGTTCATTACAAACAGGTCTCGAAATTGGGATTGGATGTAACGCTCACCGGGTTCCCACGGAGGCGCGGCGTCGAAGGCGCAGAACTCTGAAGATGGACAGGAAGGGCCCCTCTATTCTGGCTTCCCTGGCTCTTTGGATACCCTCCTTAGGGTTTGGAAGGATGAGCTCTCCATCCTGCTTCTGATGCAGGGGCGCGTTGAAACCCAGTTACTTCACTGGATTGAGGATTGATGGGAGTTCAGGTAAACTTGACTGTTCAGGTAAGGCGCTGTAAAAGTTCTGTTCAAAAGTTCAAGCTTAATAATAATGTTTGTTGTCTAATTGCAGCAAGCGCTAATGCTTATGTCTTTTTCCCCTTAGGGGCCGGGGTTCGGAGTGCCGGAGATATGGCGCCGACCCGAAGTGAAACAGTTCTGGATGAGCGCTCAGGTAATGTCTTTGCATTCGCTCATTCAATGTCTTTGTCTTTTTTCCCCATAGGGGCCGGGGTCCGGAGATGCCAGGAAGCGGCAGGACCCGAAATGCAGTGGGAATAATCCAACAGGTAAGACTTAAAAGGAAACTGAGCTTTCCTTATTCCTTTTCTCCCTCTCACCTTTGTTCTTGTCTTTTTTCCTCTAGGCGCTAGGTCGTAGCTGAATCCGGAAGATCGCTGCTGAAGATGGAAGCGCCTTGCAAAGGTGAGTAAAATGCAGCGCTGCAGCGATCGAAAAAAAATGCCTTTAAAATGATGTCTTCCTTTTCAGGGCCGTTGGAGAAATGACTCCGGGATGCAGATTTAGCAGTTAAGGGCTTTTCTTCTCCTATTCTCTTCCTTTCTCCCCTTGCAGGTGTTCCAGGGTGCTGGCAGGCGTGGCTGAAGTCAGGATGCAGGAGCTAACACGGTGAGCGTCCAGCTGCAAGGTGCAGAACAACGCGAAGCACGTGTGGCTGTTCGGGTGGGGTTTAAATAGCCTTGGAAGAAGTTCCTGGTATGTATCCTTCCACCAATCAGGTATGTATCCTTCCCCGACCACACCCGGGTGGTGAAGTAGTCCTACAGGTAACATAGTCCCATTCAGGCCTCAAGAGGGCCTGGATGAAGCAGCAAGGTCTGCATCAGGTAAGTGTGCACCCAAGCACTTAAACACATATCCTCTTCTATGAGCCTGGCGCCTAAGGCGCCAGGACTGGGGTCCGCTATGAGCCTGGTGCCTAAGGCGCCAGGACTGAGTCCAAAGGGCCCCGACTTGGGCCCGCTGAGACTTCCCTGGGGAAAATGATGTCTGCCTCTGGGGTTGCTGGGCCCGGTCTGGCTCCTTGGAGGTAGGCATCATGACAGTACCCCCCCTGAAGGCCCCTCCCAAGGTCTTTTCCTCCGGGGGTTTTGGTTTGTGCGGTAATCTTCGATGGAATCGTTGAATTAATCGTGGTGCGTGAACATAGTTACTGGGTTCCCAAGATCTTTCCTGAGGTCGATATCCTTTCCAATCAACAAGATAGAAGAGTTTCGACTTAACTATCTTGGAATCTAAAATGTCTTTCAATTCGAATTCTAATTCTCCATCAATTTGGACAGGGCCTGGGGGCTCAGACAGTCTGGTTCCAGGTTGTACTGGTTTTAGAAGAGATGCGTGAAAAACGGGATGAATCCGCATGTTGGATGGTAAATCGAGTTTAAAGGCCACTGGTTGATAATAGCTTTGATGGGGTAAGGCCCAATGAATCTGGGATTAAATGTTTGCTGGCCCTTGAGGGGTAGATGTTTAGTTGCTAGCCATACCTGATCTCCTACTTGGTAAGGAGGAGTTTTACTTCGGTGCAAATCAGCGTTTTCTTTATACTTTTTCTTGGCTTGCTGTAAGTGGGTTGTAGCTTCTTTGAAGGCTTGGGTTATTGTGGAATGTAGGTGATTTACTGCAGGCATCTCCAGGGTCAGAGGTGGATCTAGGTCAGAGGTCCAAGGATGATGACCATACAGGGTATAAAAAGGAGTCTGTCCGGTTCCAGAATGCACTGAATTGTTGTATGCATATTCTGCAATCCAAAGGATGTCTTTCCAATTTAACTCGGATTGGTGTAACATGCACCGCAGATATTGCTCGAGAGTCTGATTGGTTCCCTTGGTTTGTCCGTCGGTCTGGGGGTGGTGGCTGGTGGATAACCGCACGTCTATTTGTGCTAGTTGGCAACATTTCTTCCAAAAGTGGGAGATAAATTGACTTCCACGGTCTGAGACTAATATGGAAGGGAAACCATGTAACCGCACTATATTTTCCATAAATTCCTTGGCCAAGGTAGAAGCTGACGGCAATCCTTTTAAAGGGATAAAATGGGCCATTTTGGAGAATAGATCCACTATTACGAGAATCGTGTTGTAACCACCACAAGGAGGCAGGTCAGATATAAAGTCCATTGACAAGGTGTGCCAAGGTGCTGGTGGAATGTCCAAAGATTGAAGTAGGCCGGCTGGCCTTTTCTTTTGACTCTTATTTTGGGCACAGATTCCGCAAGACAACACAAATGACTTTATGTCTTTTCTCCAAGAAGGCCACCAGAAGTGGCGTTTGATCTTTTCTTCTGTTTTCGCGATACTGGGGTGTCCTTCCATTAATGATTCATGATGACGGGTAATGACAAGTTCCTGCAATTCTTTACTTGGCAGAAATAACCGCTCTTGGAAGTAGGGTAAATCATCCTTAACAGTGTAGTGAGGACCCTTTTGACTCCATTCCAGTAAGGCAGAAGAGTCAAAAAGCTGTTTTACTTGAGCTTGGATGTCCTCAATAGTTTGCAATGAAGTCAAGCCCAGAATTCTTTGTTCCGGTATGATTGGCACAGGTTCTAAACTCGAATTGGGTTCTTCCATGCCTATCCGGGATAAGGCATCTGCCTTACCATTCTTGCAGCCAGGGCGATAGGTAATTACAAAATCAAATTCCGCAAAGAATAAAGCCCATCGGAGTTGTCGCGAAGATTGAGCTTTGGCCGTCTTTAAATACTGCAAATTTCTGTGGTCCGTAATTGCGGTGATGGTGTGTCTTGCACCGAGAAGATAGTGACGCCAAGCCTTGAAAGCTGATTTAATAGCCAGTAGTTCTTTGTCGGTATTGCGTAATTGAGTTCAGGTGGAGAGAATTTTCTGGACCAAAAGGCTACAGGGTGTAGTTGGTTAGTTTCTGGGTCTCTTTGCGACAGGACAGCTCCCATGGCCGAACTGGATGCATCGGTTTCCACGATGTAAGGGAGATCTGGGCGCGGGTGCTTCAATACAGGTGCAGAGGTGAATTTGGTTTTCAGGTCCTGAAAGGCTTGTTCAGCCTCAAGAGTCCATTCAAAGCGTTTATTTTTCTTTAGGAGAGCTGTGATGGGTTGAACAGTTCGAGAAAATTCCGGGATGAACCTTCGATAGAAATTGGCAAAGCCAAGCATGCTTTGCACTCCCTTCACAGAGCTAGGAGATGGCCATTTGAGAATGGCGTCCACTTTCCGCGAGTCCATTCGGATTCCTTGAGGTGTCAGGATAAATCCGAGAAACTCCACTTCTGTGGTATGAAAAACGCATTTTTCGAGCTTGGCAAATAATTTGTGCTGGCGCAATTTCTCAAGAACTGCCCTAACATGGTTTCTGTGATCAGATTCTGAGGAGGAATACACCAGGATGTCGTCAATATAAACGATGACACAAACATCGATAAGTTCCCGAAGAACATCATTCATGAAGTACTGAAAGGCGGCAGGTGCGTTGCACAAACCGAAGGGCATTACTTGATATTCGAAGAGCCCAAATTTGGTGCGGAATGCAGTCTTCCACTCGTCGCCCTCTTTTATACGTACCAGGTGGTAAGCTCCTCGGAGATCTAGCTTGGTGTACACACGAGCATCTTTTACTTGGTCGATAAGCTCAGGTATCAGGGGCAAAGGGTAACGATTCTTAATCGTTATCTGATTTAGGGCGCGTTAGTCAATAAAGGCCCTAAGGTCTCCTTCCTTTTTAGGTACGAAGAACAAAGCGGAAGAGACTGGTGACTTTGATGGGCGAATGAAGCCATTGGCCAGGTATTGATCCAAATACTGGCGCAAATGCAGGTTCTCAGGTTCAGTAAGAGCATAAATCCTACTACAAGGTAGTTGTGCATTGGGTACCAAGTCGATTTGGCAATCGTAAGATCGATGGGGAGGTAAGGTGTTAGCCTGCTCTTTCTGAAAAACGTCTTGGAATTCTTGGTATTCAGATGATAGCTGTACAGGGGTGGAAGTTACAGAGGCTAGACCCATAGCTGGATTCCTTGGGTAACAGGTTGGTTCACAATCAGGAAAAGTTATCTTCTTTGCTCGCCAGTCTATTCTCGGATTATGTGTTTCTAACCAAGGGATACCAAGAAGTACTTGAAATTGTGGGGCCTTGATCACATCAAACACGATTGCTTCCCGATGTCCGTCCTGACCCACCAGAGTGATTTCAACTGTGGAATGCGTTACAGGCCCTGAGGCTAGGCTATTTCGGTTCCATCAACTGTAGTAATTACATCTTGGGTTACTTTCGGGCGGAGAGGAAGCTTAATCCTGGAAGCCAATTCACGGTCTATGTAATTTCCAATAGCTCCACTGTCTATGTATGCTTTTATAGCATGCAACTGCTGAGGCTGTGTTGGGTTCACAAGCACCATTGGCATGACAAAATGCGAGGTCAAAGAGTTTGTTTTCAAGCTCGGCAAGCGGACCCCTACGCTTGTCGGGCTAGGTCGTTTCCCGAACCAGGTGTCAATAACTCGTTATCAGTGGCTCCAACCACCTTCTTGGGTGGTTTAACTGGACAACTTTGAAGAAAGTGACCGGAAGTTCTGCAATACAGACAACGTTGAATTTGTCGCCTTCTCTCTCGTTCCTTCTGCGTTAATGGTCCTTTAACACTGCCAATTTGCATAGGTTCGGAAACGTCAGTACTCTTGGAGTTAACGTGGGTCTTGATAGGTACTCTGGTTTCATACTTGAGCCGATCTGCTTTTCTATATTGAAGTCTGTGATCAAGTTGAACCACTAAGTCTATGTAGTCTGCGCAGGCCTGGGGTGGATCTACTATCTGAGCTATAACATCTTTAAGCTCTCCGCGCAGGCCTCGATGAAACAATGTGATCCTTTTATTTTCAGGCCATCCGGTTTCCACAACTAGTCTATTAAAGGTGGCGATATAGGACAAAAGATCCTGATTACCTTGTCGTAAGGATAGCAGTTTGTTGTCAAGGGCCTGTCCCTGCGAGTGTCGAGCGAACAATCTTTCCATGCTGGCCTGTAAACCCTGGAAATCCCGGAGAATGGGATCATCCTGATTTACCAATGGAATAGACCAATCGGCAGCACAGCCACTGAGGTAAGATAGTACAAAGGCTACTTTGGTCTGGTCGTTGGGGAAGGCCCCGGGCCTGCATAAAAAGTGTAAACGGCATTGGTTCATAAAAACGGCATATTTCTTGGGATCCCCCGCAAAACGTTCCGGCGGGGCCAAAGGCATGTGTCCAGGTAGATTGATTTGTACCAGGTTATTCGAACCCATTGTTGTAGAAATATCTCCGGAAACAGGTAAAGGAGTGTGCTCTGCCTGGCCCTGCAATAACCTTTTGGCCAGATCATCAGTTCTTTCCTTGGATAGGATTAGTTCCCTTCTGAGAGCATTAGTCTCCTGGCGGGCTGAGTGCACTTCTGCCCGTAATTCCCCTAAAAGATGGGCCAGCTGATCTGTCTCGGAAGTCTCCATAGCGCCCAGGTGGGAAATTGTGGTAAGGCTTCGCGTTCTGTAACGCTCACCTGGATCCCACAGAGGCGCGGCGTCGAAGGCGCAGAACTCTGAAGATGGACAGGAAGGGCCCCTCTATTCTGGCTTCCCTGGCTCGTTGGATACCCTCCTTAGGGTTTGGAAGGATGAGCTCTCCATCCTGCTTCTGATGCAGGAGCGCGTTGAAACCCAGTTACTTCACTGGATTGAGGATTGATAGGAGTTCAGGTAAGCTTGACTGTTCAGGTAAGGCGCTGTAAAAGTTCTGTTCAAAAGTTCAAGCTTAATAATAATGTTCGTTGTCTAATTGCAGCAAGCGCTAATGCTTATGTCTTTTTCCCCTTAGGGGCCGGGGTTCGGAGTGCCGGAGATATGACGCCGACCCGAAGTGAAACAGTTCTGGATGAGCGCTCAGGTAATGTCTTTGCATTCGCTCATTCAATGTCTTTGTCTTTTTTCCCCATAGGGGCCGGGGTCCGGAGATGCCAGGAAGCGGCAGGACCCCAAATGCAGTGGGAATAATCCAACAGGTAAGACTTAAAAGGAAACTGAGCTTTCCTTATTCCTTTTCTCCCTCTCACCTTTGTTCTTGTCTTTTTTCCTCTAGGCGCCAGGGCGTAGCTGAATCCGGAAGATCGCTGCTGAAGATGGAAGCGCCTTGCAAAGGTGAGTAAAATGCAGCGCTGCAGCGATCGAAACAAAATGCCTTTAAAATGATGTCTTCCTTTTCAGGGCCGTTGGAGAAATGACTCCGGGATGCAGATTTAGCAGGTAAGGGCTTTTCTTCTCCTATTCTCTTCCTTTCTCCCCTTGCAGGTGTTCCAGGGTGCTGGCAGGCGTGGCTGAAGTCAGGATGCAGGAGCTAACACGGTGAGCGTCCAGCTGCTAGGTGCAGAACAACGCGAAGCACGTGTGGCTGTTCGGGTGGGGTTTAAATAGCCTTGGAAGAAGTTCCTGGTATGTATCCTTCCACCAATCAGGTATGTATCCTTCCCCGACCACACCCGGGTGGTGAAGTAGTCCTACAGGTAAAGTAGTCCCATTCAGGCCTCAAGAGGGCCTGGATGAAGCAGCAAGGTCTGCATCAGGTAAGTGTGCACCCAAGCACTTAAACACATATCCTCTTCTATGAGCCTGGCGCCTAAGGCGCCAGGACTGGGGTCTGCTAGGACTGAGTCCAAAGGGCCCCGACTTGGGCCCGCTGAGACTTCCCTGGGGAAAATGATGTCTGCCTCTGGGGTTGCTGGGCCCGGCCTGGCTCCTTGGAGGTAGGCATCATGACATTGGATGAGCAGGAATTACAAGCAGTGCCTGGGTATCCAGCAGTAACCGGTCACCAGGAGCTACCACTAGGGAACAAGGAGCTAGTTTATAGCATTACATTAGTCGGCCTGGGGAGTCAAAAGTAGCTCCTGGTAACTGTTGGTTTTAAACTCACCAGTCTCTTCCAAATTTGATTTGATTTGATTCACATATTTGAAATCATCAGACTGACAATTATTGTTGTTATATGAATCAATTGTATTGATGGTAATAGACAAATCTAAGAAAAACAGAAATGTTAAGTCCGTTCTAGTAACATTACTTCACAAAGAGTAATTAATAAAAAATATATGATTTAACAATTAAAGTGACATAGTATTCAGGTTATTGTACAATGAAAATAGTTTCCAAACACTGTACAAAAGCTTGGAAATGGCTTTGTTAAACATTGTGAAGAGAACCACACATTTGGATCTTGAAGTCAACCTTTCAACAAGTTCAAGTTTGGGAGGACAAACCTCTTTTGCAATGTTCCGTGTTATAGACTGGGCCCTGGAAACAAAATCTGGATCAATTCCGTGCATTTGCATGGCCAGCACATTCAATGTCGGATCTTTCACAAATTCAAAATCCATCTGCTGGAAGATTGGCTTTGCCACCCACTGTTTGCTTCTTCTGATAAACTCCTTGTTATAATGAGGCATCCTGAAAATTCATGTCGTTTTTGCTTGTTCCCTTCCAATGTTCTCGTTGTGTGCAAGTACAGCCAGTCTTGTTCTGGCCGCCATACTGTCTACGCCAAAATGCAACCTTTTAGGCCAGTACTTTAGGCACAAATAATGGAAGACATCCAAATCTTCAGTTTGGCAGATGGGAGTGTGCGGAGGTGAGCATGGAACCAACCACATTTTCCTATGCTCCTGCTCCTTGCTCAATGGTGCGTGGGCACATTTGTGGAAATGTTTGTTTTCTTTCCAAGAGTGTATGTTAGAACAATGGTACATCAATGAACAACATTTTCAAGCTGAATATCTACAGATCCATCACAAGTTTATGAGCTCCACCAAAGATGGTTGCTGATAGACTGTGACCAATTTAAAATGTTTTCTGTAGCCTTCTTTCCTCCAGCAGCTGTCATTTTTTTCAAAATTGATTTTGCGACGGGCCATACATAATATTGATGCTTTGTGCCTGGGAATTGCTTTCGCATGGCCTTGGCTACTGAAACGTGCCTGTCCGTGGCTATCAGGTCTATTTGCATTCCTCTGCGTTGCAGAAGTTGAATGGATTTAATGAAACAATATTTTTCCATGGCAACAGAAGATGTACATTCAGATACTTGCACAACGACTGAACTCACCACTTCCAAGACATGGAAACCAAAAGAATAGTAAGTGCAGTATTTAGCAGAGAAACCTGGACTGTCACACTGTCCGTCACCAGTAACCCAGAGCCTTTTGCCAGCGAGAGCATTGTCAGTTGACATCTGTTTGAGTGTCCATGCCTGGTTAATGGTGAACAAGTAATCCTTCTGATATTTGTAGTACTGGGTCTTTTAAATGAACTCCTGTCCCACAAAGTTAGAAAAACTTAATTGTACTTTACATTGATCCGCTCAACAACAAAGCAGATGAACAAAGTACATTTCCAACAGGTACTTTTCCAAGTATAGGTTGAGCAGACCATGAATATGAGTTATGGGGGTGTACATAGCTACCCTTGGATCTTCAGGTTGGTGCCTTTGACTACATGAGTAAACCTTACCAATGGCTCCCCACAAATCCTCCTACGCAATTTACTATCACATCTAATAATTTTCATAATCTCAATTAGTCAGCAGTCGAATACAATGCATTTTGGATCGTTTAATAGCCAATGGTCCAGAATTATATTGGTTTGAGATTCCATGGTGGTGTATAAGTCCTCAACACTAGGAAGAGTGAAGTCCACACAATGAGCACAATTGTCAATCGGTAGTGAAGATGCTTCGGTTATTTCTGGGTGTGATATCTCTGATTTGTCCACATGTATTGGGGAAACAGGGAACATTGCTTTTTCTTAGCATTTTTTTAGAGGGTGTGGATTGTGTGAGCGGTTCTGCGAGCAATTCTGAAACATCTTCTGTGGTGTCTGTTTCTTCTCAGTGATGTTGTGTGCTGTAACAATGATCCAGGGTTACTTTCCATGGTCACTGCTGACATTCAATTCAAATTCTGACCACTGGACATCTGCATCACGACACTGAATCTTACAAGGGCCATGCTGAGCCTCAAAATGTAGCTGCTCCGAAGTGACAACGGTTTGGCAAGCAACAACATTAGTTTGTGTAGTTGTCTGAGTCTTTATGCTCCTCTTCTTCCAAGGCCTCTAATCGTAAAGAAAAAACACGCTCAATTTATAGCACACATACAGAGTATATGAATTACAGCATGGAAATGTAAATCAATGAAATAACTGATAAACAACTTATTATTTTTAAAAACCCTGAAATTTTCTATTCCACTTAAAGAATCATATGTACGTATATGACAAAATGTCACTATGGAAACCATTAGAACATATTAAATATTACATCACAGTTAAAATGGATAACTGATATTTTACAATATCTTAACCTCTTGTCCATGTGTCTGTTCAATTTTGACCGCTACAGTAGTACATTTCTTGTACATAACAAATTCAAATAACATTGATTAAACTGTTTAACAATTTAATGTTAAAATTGATTTAATGATTGCCGACCTTACAATATAAGTTAAACTATGTAAAAAGATATGGCTAATCGTCTGATTAACATTTTGAAATTAGTTTTGACAAAGTCGAACACTGTGTACATGTAACATTTTAAAAAGACACATTTGAAATTGTACCCGATAACTTTCAGAGATATCGCAGGGAGTTGGTGCGAGATCATCCTGTAAAACATATTGATTAAATTGTGGCCCCTTTAATGCGCTGTAATGTTATTTTGTTTCAACAATTCAATTTTTTTTGCACTAAGCAGCTAGTTTATAAACAAAAACATACACCATACATGTAGGATCTATGTTATTCAGTGACAAAGTACATTTTTCGGAAGGTATACTTTCATTGTTGAATGTTTATCTGCGATAAGTGCATCAAGGTTATTGATCAAATGCTTTGCAATTTGCTCACAGTATGGCAAATTATCCAAAAAAAAAGTTCTCCTAAATGTAAAAAAGATATGGTTAATATTGTTAATCAATAACTATTGGTATAAATCAATAAATAGTCACTTTTCATACCTCATCCTCCAGACCGGTTGCAGTAGAAGAACAGTACGTTATGGAAGTTATCAGGCTCCACCTATATAAAAGTAATTGTAATAATAAAGATGTAACATAAAAATAAATCACATGTAAAATATGGTCGATATTGACAAAGAAGCCTCCAAGCCAGTTGGTATCAAAAACGAATATTATAATAACAATAATCAATATGTAATAATCAATATGTTTTAAGTTGAACTTCAACAAATACATATTTTGTATAGTCACATCTGAAGGAATATTTGAAAAAAAATACTTGAAAGGTGAGTGAGGTTGCTGTTGACTCTGGAATAGTGGTCGAAGTAACATCACAGTCCTTTGTTCGATGTATATATTCATACCACTGTTCACTAGAAAATTGACATTAGTATTATAATTTAGACCACATCAGTTTGTGTGCAAGTTGCTTTGCCTCACCATTAGGATGTTGGACGTGTCTGTGGTTTCCTCCGCGGTAACAGTCTGTAATTCCATCAGTGCGGTCTAGGTAAAGACAGATGTGGTAATTTAAAAAAAATTAGTTATTTTTAAAGTATGCGATTTGAGTGTGTAGTTGGAAAGGCTCCCATTGCAACAAACTATTTGAGTAGCTCTAAAGTAGGGATACACAAAGTAATCTAAAGTTCAAAATGTACAGACCACAGTACATCGTGTCACAAAGGAAACTTGTGTAGCAAAATATCAATGGAAATATTCCCTAAAAACTGAAAACCGTTCATTATGTTACCTGTTCACTGACTATTTCATATATTGAGTGGTCATTTATAAGACATATTAATACAGGCAAATTTAGAAAATGGTCAATTCTGCATCCACTACTCACCTGGGTCAGCGTGTGCTGAAATTCAGTTGGAACTTCATTGGGAAGTAATTTGCGAAGCAGTCTGTGTAACGCTTTTTAGTGTACTGTGATTGTTCGTATATATCTTCTGAGAAGTGCATGCTGCAGATGCGGAATCGATTGCCCCTCACATCATCCAAGTAATCCTTGTCTCTGCTTTCAATTTCGGACACTGGAAATCCTCAGTTCAAGAGCCATTTTCTTATTACATTTAAATCCTTTGGAAATACATGCAGAACTGTACTCTGGCTTTTAGCATGGCTGTTATTAGTGCAACCCAAAATGATACAAGAAGGAATTGTTGGATTGTCCCTACGATCTGTTAAAGAAATATAAATATCACTATTAAAAAATGATCAGTGAGTAAATCAAACATCATATTCATTTGATAATAAAACAAAATCAAAAATGGCGCCTAAAGCAAACATGCACTATGAAAGATTATATTTGGAAACAATACTCTGTAATGTTATGCGCTCATTACAGAGAAATTAATGCATACAGAGACTTTTTCAATAAAATAAAATGAGAATAGGGTGTACATTGAGTATGAAGCAATAGAAAGTGGCCTAGCAGAGAATGTTGACACTACAGAAAACAATAGTAAAAGATGACTAACCGTTACTTAGAAGAACACATGAGCCAACTCGGGCAAGCGGGGTAAAAAGTGTAGAGTTAGCAGTATCCGTTGTAGATCTCACAGTTGTTTTCTTGTTAACTCCCACAGATTTTATAAAAGATTACAGAAGTGGGTGTGTATCTGAATGTCTGACGTGTTCGTTCACACCCACCAGGCCTCAATGACAATGTATGACTACCTCAATCCTGCCAGTGCAGCTCCCTTGCGAGCGCACACCCACATGTGCGAACTGTCATTGATAGCAGAGGGGGATGGATGTGGAAGAGGCGCGCGCAATAGGCCCAGAACACAAAGGACACAGACATAGGTTGATTGCAGGGATGGGGTCTTCAAAGGGGAGCCTGGAGACACCAGGTCTGGGGTGGCCATGTGGATAAGTGTCCTAATGTGAAAGAACCCTTTGTGGTGTACATGGAATTCGGCACCTTGACCGTTCCCATCCTCCCAGCCCCTTTGTGAGCGCAAGACCACAAGTGCGAGCAGCCATTTATAGCAGAGGGTGATGGATTTGGATGAGGGGCGCACGATAGGCCAGTAAACTTGTAAAAGCACACCAATCTTTTACGATACTATTTGATGTTTGGACGTGTTATGGACTTTAAAAAAAATGTCTAACAACTGTTCAGATGAACTCATTTTTCTTTTTATTTAGTTTGGTAAAGTGGATGGCAATGACACTACAAACTATACTGCTGAGATCGAGGTACTGTCTTCATAAATCCGCGGTTTTGTCCGTGGTCCCTGGAGAATTAATCATGACTGGTTCGCACCACACAGGCAGGTATTAGTAGTCGAACGCGAAATCCCAGTCTTCCGTGAATCCACCATTAAAGGCACAATATGCCACAAGTCTGTACCATCCGTGTAAGAGATGCAGAAATAGTTTACTTGAATTAACCCAATAATTGCATTTTCTTTGTTTGCAGTACTTTGTAAAATGTAACGCATTGTTATGCTTTAAAAAGTATCTTTTTGTGCAAAGTACTGGCTGTGATTTCAAGTAGGGATCAATTAGCAATGTGAACGCACATTCCAGCAAAAACTGTTTGAGAGATACTTCCAAGTGACAGAAACGCAATTGTTCTGACGATGAATCTAATGAAGAATACTTTGGTTTCAGATTAGAATGAGTAATTTATTCAATTTACAGAAAAATTATTTCGTCAGTGATCCATCAAAGTTATTTTGATGTAGGGGAACAACATATTATGTTAGCCGTCTCGGTTGTCAAACACACAACATATATAGAGTGAATTTACTTGTTACTGGGATCACGAGGGTGAACTGTAGCTTGAAGTTTGTGCATAAAGACCATCATAATTCGCAACACAGATCTTGTAAGACAGGCGGCCGCAAAGTCATGCAGCTCGGTAACGCATGGCGGGGTGGTGTGTCTTCCTAGGCAATGTAGGCCAAGCAGCCAGAGTTTTCTCTGCAACAGCAGTTCTCCACCAGAGTAGGCATACGCTCACAAGGATGGCAGGTACACCACGTGGAAACGTATTACATGCGACTGGGTTCAGGCTCCGGTAATTGATCCTAATGACTTTCATCTGATTCCACATCATCTCGAGTTTTTTATCTTTCAAGGATTTCCTCTTCTGAATATTCGTGCTCATACAGGTAGGGCAGAATTGTTGCCATAGTTCCTGGAATAGTGAAGTAGCACAGAAACAACAGTGAGGTAAATAAAAACGTTTTGTTTGTATACAGTAAAGAAAAGAGGTTTCCCATTAACATTAAATGTTAAAGAAAGACAAGCGAAGAAACAACCATGTTACAAATACACATTGTGAAAAAACAAGATTAATAGGCTCAAACCTTAAAGGTTTGCAAGGGCACATGTTTAAATATGGTTTGGTAAAGACATGTGTACATAATAAAAGAAATGAAAAGCAACTACTGAGTTAAATAATTTTAGGCAGTATAAGTACCGGTTCTCAGTGTGACGCACTTCAGACAGCTCAACAGAGCAGACACAAGTCAGGGAAGCTCAAAATGAAATACACTGACACAAAGGAGAAATAAACTCCAACATTGTGTGATCAGAAAGGGTTTGTTTACACTTGTTGAGGAACGAGGTGTCTTGGCATTTCCATGTAGACACTTCAATATATAGCACACAGAGGACGTTGACTTGAGATGCAAATTGGGATTGTGAAATGGGGCATTAGCGTGTATTGATGTCAGCGTTAGGGGTGCGTGGTCTGAATTAGTGCTGCAAGGGCAATTGAACTTAGGGCGATAGATC
Source organism: Ambystoma mexicanum (assembly GCF_040938575.1). Lineage (NCBI taxonomy): Eukaryota > Metazoa > Chordata > Amphibia > Caudata > Ambystomatidae > Ambystoma > Ambystoma mexicanum. The sequence goes on along the minus strand of NC_090931.1, from coordinate 898,817,644 downwards.
AACGGATAAGATTAGCACAAGATGGCGGTATCCAACCCATCGTTTTTGCAAGTGTTAAAGTGAGAAAAACTTGAGTAAGTTGCATTGGAATTTATTTTAAGAATGGTTGATGTATGCCAGAAATTTACCATTTCCACTTTTCCACATTGAACCTTTCCAAAAGTTAAGGCCTCCACCTAATACAATTTTTGCTATAATTAGGTAGCAAATCCCTACATGCAAGTCTAGAGGAGACAAAGGATCACATGCAATGTGGCAACTAGCATACAATTACCTCCGGGTTAGGTGCGCCATACAAATAAACAACCAAACAATGATCGCTAGCCGTATGTTCCATTATTTAAAAATGATTGCATATATGAAAAAGCTGCGCAGATAAAAAAAAATATAATCAATCCTCGCCACAGTGCTCTATCTATGCCAGGTGGGTCGGCTCTGTATATCACCTGATACATTGAGAATTACCAGACCCTAATTGGTACACAGTTTCAACCAGAGAAGACCATGCTCTTGCTTTTTTTTCATATATTCCGAGCCCCAGTCTTTATTACAGGTTAGATAGTTTTCTGAAGAAAGACGCATATCATTCCATTCTTCCACCAACATATCTCCCTTCAAGTTTAAAAGATTCCAAAATCTTATTCAAAGTTGCTATGAAAACATGAATGTCTGAATGAAACGGGTACCAATAGATATTAAAAAGTAAGACATGGAAGAAGGAAAGATCACCTGGCAAAAGAAAATTCTACAGCCAACATTCCCTTCAAAGCATGTGTTACATATTTTCCCACTAAACCCAAGTTGTTGCCAATTGCTGTAAATAGAGCTCCAGAGAGTCTGCCCCCATGCATATTGGTGGCAAGTGGCTGAAGATACTGGTGCCCATCCCAAAGTAAAGTATCTACTGCACAGCTTTCCTGCAGGAAAACAATTGAATACAGACTTAGACACTTTGTCAATTCACCATCTTGCATTAATTTAGCAAAACCTCTAACATTCCAGGGTACAATGGCAAATCTATCAATACCCAGATATCCCTTCTTGCTATTATCCTGATAGCCTTGCACAATGTTAGGGGCAGTATCTATTGATCGCTTTTAACTAATTTCTATCTGACCAAGTTACCGGGAGCCAGGACCAATCATCCTGAATTCTGGAAGTCTGGATAGGAGGATTCATGAGACAGACTTTTCTAAGTAAAGTTTAAGTCTGTATCACAAGAGCTAATGCCAGTTGGTTTCTTTATGGATGTTAAAATTACCTGCTTTACCCTATTTCGGCGGCAAGGATGGTATGGACTGGGGCGTAAATCATAACCCATAGCCCTCAGAGATTCGACCTCCTTAAGAAACATTACAAAAACAGCCTTCGACAGAACATTCAAGGTGACTAGATCTGTTCTATGATCGTTAAAGTAATCCAAAAGCTATATGACCTCACACGATATCAGACGAAGGCAAGGGATTTAATAAAACAGAGCCAAATCCAGGGTTATTGCCTTCCCTAGAGTCCGACTGCTACGACACAGACCTCCATCTCCCAACCAAGGTTTATTACACAGACCTACCTCTCCCCAGCGAGGCGCACAAACCACTGTTGAGAGTAGAGGTCTGTGAGGTGACCCGACTTTCTCCCGTCTGTACACTAACTTCCCTTGATTCACATCTCAAAGTGTATGATGTGGAGGAATTCTTTCTCTCTGTTACCCAGATGCAGAGAGTGTCTGCTTTTTGAGGACATGTGTTCTTTTAACATAGTAGGCTTACCTGAGCGAGACACTCCACATATAGGTGGCACCGGCACCTCCGTAAAATGAACGCTTACTTTCCTTGAGTCAACAGCCTTAGGTGCCAAATCCGGACAGCAAATATGGTCAGGTGCCTCAATCACGCGTCGGTCATTTATACCATTGTCAGAGCACAACAAGGAGCCGAAGGTCGAATTTCTGTGCCATTGCCTTTGCGCAGGAAATAAAATCTGTGATTTTATGGCCAGCAATAGGAGTTATTTTTGTTACCTCCAAATGTTTCACTTTTTACTGGCATTTTTTGGTCCTTCCCACATACTTAAGGGAACTGACAAGGGAGGGTAACCCAAATGTACTCAGCATAGGGCTTTTTACTGGGACGGACTGAACAAGAACTTCTGATGTACCCACCAGGGGAACTGAACGGCTACGAAGCAAATTACTTTTGGCCCTCATTCCCACGCCTGTAGGAAACCTACGGATGTTTATATTAGTTGTGGTAGATACAGCAAATATGCTGTTTAGGCGTTATTGTATTGTAATGTAAATTCCACATCTGGGATAAAATCAGATGATTGTGATCTGCCTTAGCAGTCATGATTACCTCAACAGAGCAGTCTTATTTGTATCACATCTTTTTGGGCAAAAGAGACACCTGCGATAGGTTGGAGGGAGACCACGGAAGGACAAGGGAGAGACTAGGGACTCCATTAGTCTAGCCCCCCTGCTGCCATTCAACAGTCACGATTCAATGTTTTAGTATATTGACAATAAACCACCAACATTTTATCTTTGGGTCTTCAAGTGATTGAAGCCATCAGTGACAAAACCCTTTTAACCTAAGAATGAGACACATGAACTGATCAGTGGGGATTACACTAGTTTTGCTTCGCTGGAGTCATTGAGCCTTGTGAACTGTGAAAGGAAGGAGAAATTAGAACTAATTCATGAAGGACTTTTTGTTTCCATGTGTCCTAAGAAAGGGAGCGCTAGCAAAACTAGCAAAGGCATAATATTGAGGATGAAATATGCTATGTTAGTGGGAAAAGAGTCGAACTATGCTTCTTTTTAGATGTACACCTTAGACATTTCACAAAGAAGGAAAGCCTTGGAGCAGATAAAGAAAGATGCCTGCGGTCTGCAAACACAAGCCTGAGTTTGTTTTCCTGCCAATCTGAGGGTTCAACATGAGGGTAAAAAAATAAATATATTTCCACAGGTTGAGGCAGTCCAGAATTGTCTGACCATTTCAAGAAGAATGGGGATCATACCTAATCCTGCAGGCCAACCTGCAATGGTGGTAACGTTATGTCAAGTGAGGGTCAAGACACTCCCCCGGTCTTCATTTTCTGCAGTGTAAACCAAATCACCCTCCATTACGCTCCAGCAACACAGGGTACTTTAATTTATTGTACATACTTGGCTGTATTCTCCAACCCAGACACCCTCCCCAACCCTCTGCTAGAAGCTCTTTGGTCTGTGACTGCCAATGGAGCCGACAAGGTCACATGACTTGGCAGCTATCCCTTCTGATAAATGCCTCCCGGGGCAGATGCTAAGGGTAACACCCGTCTGTTCACCATATCGCCCTATTCTGCCATTTCCTTTCCCCAGGGAAACAAACCACTCACCGACCAGATAAGGAACATTGTCCTTAAGTCCCCATCACTCTGGATACGCACTGTCATATTTGTTCACTGTAATTTTGCTTCTAGGTATAGCCTAACGTGATTTTGCCCTTAGCTTCTTATTAGGGAGATGTTTTTCACGCTACATTTCTAGGGCCCAGATATATCAACCTACATTTCCACTGAATTATACTAAGACTCAACTAGTAGCATGGCTGAATGGTCAAGGCATACGGTTTGGTAGAAAAAGGATGGTTCAAAATAATGGAATTTTCACAAAACACAATAAAGGAAGGGCAAAACAATATATATGTAAGATATACATTCTTTATAGAAGTTGTGCAAAGAAAATAACTGGTTAGAAATGGAACATGTTCAGAAAATTGACCACAAAGAGGCATTTGTGCTCAAAAGTGTAGCAAAATACAACATATACACACATATCTCTTTAAAGTTAAATCTCCCCACAACCAGAAAGTGTATTCCCATGGAGACAGCTTAATCCTGATTGGAATGAAGACAGTGCAATGTTAGCCCTAGATGTCTCATAGGTCGCTGCCTGGACAAAGAGCTGAAGGACAAGCCACTGGAGGTACCCATGCTGGAAGAGTGGTAAGCTAAGACCTTGCGTGAGAGTCTAGGCAGCAGCGACAGCCATTCCAGACATCTGGAAGGATACAGTGCCCCCCGCCCGCTTCTAGGACAAATGACAAAGACATGTCTACAACATGCATTGCAGAAATACTGGTATAACTGGTTCCGCCAGATCAAATGAAAGAGTGAGCCAGAGGTTTTCTGTTGGTTGCAGGAGTGACAGAGTTTCACCAACAGGTATTCAGAAGTTCATTAAATGCTGGGGCAGAGCTTCGATGGCCATCCTTGTGCAAATCCTTCTTCCTGGTGCTTTGGCACAGAAACCTGGTGCACAGTGCTAGCTTTTATCATTAAGCTAGAGGTCGGGTGGTGACCCTAACCTCCAATCACTCATGTGCCAATGGTTTGGTGACCAGGCAATGGAGCTGGTTGCCACATAAAACCTTTTCCTAGAATTTACACAGGCAAACTCAGAGAATGTGGACTAAGAGGAATCCCAGACACCCCACCCAAGGCACGATGAAGCACACCCACTCAAGCCCTTTGTGAGCTCCTGGCTGAAGCTCACATGAACAATGACCCTACACAGTAATTAATGGTTGCCCCACTCACAAGGAGAAACCAAACACAGGTGGCAGGTTACAAAAAGGCTCCCTCTGCAGAAAAATGGCCACACATGGGGCTGCCACCAAATAATGTTACTCTGCCTCTAAAATGATCCTGGGCACACTGTCTGGATAATGTTACTTGCCCAGGGAACTTAAGGTGCACCTATGCGGTAAACCCTGCCTTGGGCCATACAGTTTCCTAAGGAGGTGCAAACAATAAGGAGTTGTGCTCAAAGTGAGACATGTATGGGAATCACTAGCGGAAAACAAATAGGTTCATGGGACTCAGACATAGGAAGAAATTAATTTTCGGCATAACCGCGCTCCCCACTGTCATTTCTTTGATGCTAGGTACAGCCCAATATGGTTTTGCTCCTTGGCAAAACCCATTGCTATTCTACTTCTAGATGCTCCCCACTGTAAATCTGCTAATAGGTGCCTTTCTTCCCTTTCTAGGTGCTCCCCACTATACTTTTTCTTGTAAGTACCGACCAATATCACTTTGCACCTGGACTGTTACCTGCCGTGCCGATTTTCTACTTCCAGATATATCCCCTGACGCTCACAGTGACTGTCACCAATGTGATTTCTGCTTGCTAGTTTTGTACCTTCTTGCCCCACGATGCTCACCCCTTGGTACGGCCCATAACCTTGTTGCCCTATTATCCCTTATTTGATAGCTGTTCTTTGTCAACTGCCCCCTGGCTTTAACACTATGACACCCACTGAATCATTAAAAGAACTGTGTTATGCACACCCTACAACCTCTCTGTTGTCTGCCCTTGAAAGACAGAAACACCATAGGCAGGGAATTCATCACCCCTATATTCCATTAAGCTTCTACTTTCACCACTCCATAAACCTACCTACACCACCATGATAAAGGCACATAAAGACAGCAGAACCTGCACTACATAGAAGCTACAAAGATCAACAGGGTCTGCAATAAGACACACCAACCAAGCAACCTCAATTGTAACACCAACAAACCACCTACAAGACCTCTCACTGCTTATATTTCAAGATGCCGCACCAGCAGGGGGGGACGCAGAGTCAGCAGCCGTGAAGATGAGTATGTATTCCATCAGCTCCTCACAGCCCATGATTACTGGGGAGCTGATGAAATGGGTAGCCTATGAAAACCGAGGGCTGCAGAGGTCTTCCGCAAGGGAAGGTGCGAGGTGTGCTGTGGCGCACCATCCAGTGAGCTTGATTATCAAATTGGGGACAGAATTCTCGCTCGGGAAGCCTTGAACGGGAGTGCAGCTGCAGTGCTGCCCAAGAATAGCAGCCTGATGGTCAGACAACCCAAGACTCATGCAGTGAGGAACAAAGTGAGAGGCTTTCCCTTCCAAGCATGAGGAGGTGTAAGGAATCCTCTTCTTGTCCAGTAACTGTGCACAGACTCAGCAGCTACTGTTGGTCTTGGAATAAGGGTAGTTTAACAGGAGCTACCCTTACAATTTAACCTGGTGCCTCTTGAGTCATCTCGGTAGAGGTGACCGCTCCCTGGGCTGAGTGCAGTGCCAACCTCAGCGGGTGGGCGATTGGTGCTGCTAAGTCATGTTCTTAGATGCCCTATTAGAGTGAGGAAAAGAAAACACATAATGTCTAATAAAAATGGTTAAAAGGATGATGTGGTGTTTTTGCTCCCTGTTCCCACTCCATACAGAAGCAGGACCGTCTGGACTGTGAAAAGGACATGGCTAAGTGTACGAAAGCGGTCTTGACTGGGATTGCTGCACACTGAGGGAAAATGGACAATGTGGAAAAATCTATGACCACTATGGACTCTCGTCTAGAGGTTGAGAGGGTAGTGTGGGGAGTAATGAGAATGAGGAACAGGCAATAGTGGGCCGCCTTCAGGCTGTGGAGGATCAGGTCAGATGACCTCCCCTGAGAGTAGCATGCACGATCTACAGGAATTGAGGAATTGCATGAATGATAACATAGGGGGGTTGGACGAAAAGATTTGTAATGGACGGACAATCTATGGTGCTCTGTGAGGGTGTAGGTCTTTTGTGTCCTCTTGTTTATTCCTGACAATGTGTTGCACAAAGCCCTGTGGTCATTGGTGAATTTGGGGGTGCATGAGCATTCTGGAGGAACCCTGAGGATTATGAAGCAAGTTTTAGGAATGCTGCTTCTCAAAGAAAGCAGGGTAGGGTTTGGGACACAGTGATATTACCCCTTTTTGAACCAGGCGACTACGAAGTGCTTCTAATTTTAACATAAATTGATAAAAAAAGATCTCTAATGAGATAGCAGACAGACAACTCATCATGTGCAATCAATTCAATACACAGAAGACCGGACAAAAGAGAGAGAAGATCAGACCAAAGAGAAAGAGAAGAGACACCCACCATCAAGGATCATATAACCCAAGGCCTCAGACTGAGCTTGGAAATTGACAACCGACCAACAGACAAATACCTAGAAACCTGGAATATCCATCATCTTGAACCACCACAGTTCACCCCATTGCATCATCAAGCACCACCCTTCTTCCTACTTCCACTGGAAACAAGAAGAGAATCCCAACCCCAAGAAGAACATGCTCATTTGCTTCATCAGCTTGAAGACTAAAGCAGCACTCACCAGAAAGCCGAGCACCACAGCCCCAGCTATTAAATAGATGAAAAACCTGTGGGACAAAATAAAGCAAGCAAGACCACAACACCAGATACCTTATCATCAATGTCCAGTCCATATCTAAATAGAGCAGTCATCTATGACCTGCTCAGCGAGGGAAAGATGGTTCTACTATTCATCACAGAAATCTGCCTTACGGAGAACTGCTAGGCAGAAAAACATAAGGCCATTCGTTTGGATTAATCAATGCAATGATAAAATATCACATTTGGATAAGACACCAGATTGCAAATCACTTCTACTACACCACACCACATCACACATCTCTGCTCAGCTTACTCCTAATCTACGCACACCCTTCATAGAAACCATCATTTCTGGACTACTTTATGGATGTGAGAGCTAACCCCTCATGGTAGAATTCCAACCATTTACCAAACGGGGAGGTTTTAACTTTGTGAAATTGCCAACAGTGAATCGGGACACCCTAAATCTTCTGTAATTTGTAAGCAAACCACCTCTCCCCCCACACACACACAGACACCCATACACAACCCGGATGGCGGTTTCTGCAAGGAAACACCACCACAGTAGCATGCCCAGTACCCGAACGCTATGGCAACCCCTGACTCTTCCATTCAACCCAGGTACATCATTACAGAAAAGAATCAAGAAATCTTCCACATCAAAGAACATCAACCTAGATGTGCTTTTCACCAAACTCCAAACTTCCAAAACCCACCCCTCTGCATGAAATAAGATAGGAACACCAGATGAACAACTCCACAAAGGCGTCTCACAAACCCCTGAGTTACTGGCCATAAATAATCTCCTCAAATGCTCTCAAAGGAAAAGAGCTGCTAGATGGTACACCACCAAACTCAAGCATCCCAAGAAATAGAACTGGAAGCTAGAGAACATCTGGCGGAAAAACCTTCTGTTAACTAAAACTATACAGCATGTCCCCAACAACACTGGACCTACAGAGCAGAAGGATTAAGACAAAATAAATGTATTAAGCACACTGTACAAAATCCACAAAACACACCCCATCCAAACGTTAAACCTTTCGGCCTGCAACACTTGACTGACCCTGAACCAACAACTATGCAACTTAGTGACACTTCAGTGACAACATTGTAAATATCCAAAACAACCTGGGCAAAAGGCCCAACTACAGCACCCAAACCCAACAACGGAACTAGCTCCCAGCAAAACCTCAATACCGTTACTGGGAACCTTCTGCTCCTTTTTGATGCAAGAAGTTGTGAGCACAGCAAGTGCTGGCAACCCAGCAGTATCACCCACAGACCCATTACCACTTAACCTCTCGGAGGCCATAAACCAACAATCAGTGCCTACCCATCTTCAAACCTCTCCTCAACTCGTCGATACAAGGAATCGTCCTGCAAGTCTCCAAAACTGCTTCCTAAGTTAAGCCTCTGCTTGAGAAGGCACAGATAATCATGATGACCCAGTGTGGTACTGCCCCATCTCCAACACAAGATTGAATGCAAAAGTATTCAAGAAAATACATCTAACTCAGAAAGAAACATCTTGTACAAATCACACCACAAGTTCAGACCTATGATGGGATTGGATCGACCCTCTCATCCATATGAGAAACTCTAAAATACAACACTGATATGAGCATACCAAGTGCAATTATCCAGCTGGATATTTTGCAGCCTCCAACAATCAGCCACACAACTCTGCTAGAAAGACTCAAGCACATGGAACTAGTGGGAATTACGCTACCAATGGATCACATCTTTCCTCTCGGCCAAGAGGGAGACTACCCACGTGGCCCCCTTCAAGTCACACCCCACATCCTTACCTGTGGAGTAAACCAAGAATTCAGAATACCTACACTACTCTTCAACATCCATCTGAACCACATCTTGGAAATTATTACGCCAACGCTTAAAAATAGCCCAGAATGTGGCAGCTATGCTCCTCTGAAGGCTGCAAAGAAAACAGATTGTAACGGTTATCCAAGTACTACTCTGACTCCCGGTGAAAGGCAAGATACAATTCAAAACTCTCTGAATGATCTATCATGCATCAAATGGCATGGGCCCAGAACCCATCAAAGAAACTCATTGTGCTTTAGCAAAGCAGCTTTAGTACTAATGCCATGCTTCAATCGAAAAAGTGCAGAATGACGTTTCTCATTAATTCCAACCAAGCTAATGAATTCAATGTCCTGCCATCTCAATCCACAGAGGAACATCAGACAGTCTTCTTCAGAAAACTCTCTGAAAACCTGGCTGTTCATAAGACCACACCAGAAACTAGCCCTGCACCCTCCACAGACTGAACCAATCTTTCAACCCACTTGCCACACAAGACTGGGACTTAAACACCCACCACAACCACGCAGACAAATCAGCACTGACCTGCAACTATCAAAGGCTGGACCACACAGACATTACCAACATAACAGCCATCACAAACTAGGACTCCAGTACACCAACCGTAAACCAGGATAAAATGGACAGCGAATATGCCTGCAGACAATGCATGTATGAAGAAACTCTGAGATCGGACTCGGCCAGGTCAGTGTTTTGAATGTCTTCTCTGAATCAGACACAGGACACAAACACTCAGGACACAAAGACTACCCCACAATCATCATAAAATGGAACCCTGAACAGTAAGCACACACACGGCCTCCTCTCTCAGCCCAATACCATACTGGACCTCTATTGGTTCAGCCTAGCAAGAAACTCCAATAACAGGACTCCTGAAGGACCCTCAAATTCGCTCTCCATTCCCGAGCTCCCGACTCAATCTACTAGCACCTTGACACTACCAATAAGGACCACCTTCACAGACAGACAACAGACACACACAGCGCGTTATGCCTTCTAGTCTCACGCTTACAATATTAAACTTGAAAGCCCACGAGAGCTCACGGCACAGCCTGCTACACCTTTAGCTTCTCACATACACGCCTCTTCTGGTGTCCAAGCACGGTCATCTACTACATCTTGGGTTTCCCCTGATGAATTTATATTCGAATATCACTACCACAAACCACATAGAACTACAGCAGAACAGAGCACTGGTGCGTCCCGCCTGTACTTAAACAACCCAGGTATCGCACTTGCCCCTGCCCTCCAGCATGACATATTTTTGCAGAACACACAGATGAAAGCCACCATAATGATAGAGGGGCCTTATGAAAGACCACTTCACATCAAAATACATATTTACCAGAAAATAAATGGAGATTAGATTATGGGTTAGTTGGTCTTTTAGGCATTTAGTTTGCCACATGTAGTGTTACAGAAGGGTAGGGTTGCCAGGAATCTAATTAAGGTGAAGAATGTCTCCATTACCCGTCCACAGAGTACTTTGATATTTGTTTTAGAATATACGTGATCATAAAGGAAGCTGCATTATCAGTTATAGGCTATTCTACTTTTGAGATGAAAGTATCAATACAAAATTGAAACAAGTGCAACAATTAACCATCTGCCCCAATCTCTCACAGGATCGTCTATTTCTGTGGTATGTATTAAAGCCCCTAGAAGGCCTGATTTCTTCCTGGGCCTCACGCCTCTTTTAGCAGAAACTAAATGCAGTTTAGAAGGGGAGAGAGTAAAGGATTTATTACACAGACACCCTGAAGAAGGGCTCAGTCTCATGCAGTGCTAAATCCATTCATCTAGGGCTTCAAATAGGTCTCAAGCAGTGGGTGTGCATTTCCAGTATTTCAGAAAAGGAATAAGGAGGATGGCCTTTGCACTAGATAACCCGACCAGGCCACACCAACTAGAAAACAATCCCTCATCCCTCTTCTTCACACTTGAGACTAACTAGCCATCTGTGATAAGAATCACAACGGCTCACCTACCAGAGGTTTAAACTCCCGCCTTTACAGTTATCGCCTGGCAACTACATGCTCTAAAGTAGCCACAAGCTGACACGTAGTGCTCAACAATACATATAAACAAAAAGTCAGACTAACAGGTAGATCTGGTGCTATGTCAGCTAGAAAGTAAGAGTTTGATATACTACTGTATATGGGCCAAAGTATGAGCCAACTATATCCTATGTTGGACACTGGGGGAAGGGAGTTCAGCTATATTGGTGATGATTGTTTCCCACGTTATATCTCAAAGGAAACAGGGGTAGAAGGGTGTACAGGGCAACCGATTGTGATACACAGGTGCATGGCCCCTGTCTTAGAGTTTAGACAGAAGTCTGCCAGTGTGTGTGTGTCAGATATGGACTCGTAAGGAGTTCACACATGTAGCTGTTGATGCCCATGTTCAATACTAGGTATCTGGGCCTGTCTTGCATCCTGACAAAAGAGTACTTAACTAATGTCAAGACTTGATGGTCGTGTAGGCGATGATACCTCTGTCCCCAAGTTCCACTCGAGCAAACAATCAATATACTGCTCGAGCAGCCCTTGAGGCCACAGGTGGTGAATGTCGTCAGCCGGAACCAGGAATGCCGGAAGATGTCCCCCCGACCACTGTAAGGCAAACACGCGGGTTAGATAACAAATACACCCTGTACACAATCCTTAAAGTTTATCTACAAGGGAGCTTACCCTGAGTGGTTGTTTGGAAACCAATGTTGATGTGGGGTGTTTGTCTGAGGGAACCGGCAGGGTTGCCGACAAGGTAGCAGCCTGGCAATGCACTTGAGGGATGGAATCACCACCTGATACGGAACCTGGTACTGTGAGCCAAACAATATGGCACGTGATCCAGAGAGCAGAGTCTAAAACAAGGGGCAATCTGATTGCAGTCCAGGAGGGAAGCCGAGGTCGTGTCCAGGGGGAGCGGTTCAAGACAAGGTACCAAACAAGGGAAATCCAAGAAGCAGTCCGTGGGAGTAGCCGAGGTCAAAGCCAGAAAGAAGCAGGTCCAGGCGAGGTACAAAAGGGGAAGCGGGTCGGAATCCAAGGGCAAAATCCAAGATCAAGAAGCAGCGTCAAGTTCGTAGTCCGTAGTCCAACCAAGATCAGCTGTGAAGCGCGGATGAGAGTTCGCGCGTCGCTTTTGAACGCTCGCTCCAGTGATCACGTGGCTCACACACGTGATTGGCGCACACGCGATTGGACGCGTGGAGGAAGAGCGTCCAAGCGCCGGCAGCGGAGACGAGGAATGCCTGTGGCGCGTCTCCAAGGCAACCGCCAACGCAGAAATGGAGAGCGAGGCAAAAACCAGCGCCGCTGAGTTCGGCCAGCCCCTTGTCGGCAAACCTGAAAGTGAGGATGTGTAATGGTGCGTGTGGAGACTTGCTGTGCTCTATGTCTCTGCCGTATATTGATGGAATTACGGGGTGCAACAGGAGGGCTTGTGGATGTGGATGGGGGCGTGACAGAGCCCCCCCTCAAAGGCCCACGACCCCGTGGGCTTAAAGGGTACTCCCTGTGGAACCGAGCCACCAATAACGGAGCATGGACGTCAGGAGACGGGACCCAGGACCGTTCCTCAGGACCATAGCCTAACCAGTCTACCAGGTATTGCAACTGCCCTCTAACAATCCGGGACCCCAAAATAGCGCTAACCTCATAATCCTCCTGGGAGGCCAGTGGAACAGGACCGGGAGGGGGCATCATGCGAGTGGCATCGAGGCAGGGTTTGAGAAGGGATGTGTGAAAAACAGGGTGCAGTCTCCATGAGGCGGGGACAGCGAGTCGGTAAGCTACCGGGTTCAGGACCTTGGAGACCCTATATGGGCCGACAAAACGGGGTAGTAGTTTACGTGAACCCGGTATGCGTAGGTGACGCGTAGACAACCACACCCGATCGCCCGGTGAGTATGAAGGGGCTACCTTTCTCCTTTTGTTAGCGGCTGTCCGCATCGACTCCTGTGCTTCCCGGAGATGGACAAAGGTTTGGGCGTGTATGGATGCGAGATCCCGGGCACAGTCATTTGCTGCAGGAGTCCTGGTCCGTAGTGCGGGGGTATTGGCAAAGTCGGAATCAGAAAAAGGGAGAGTATGTGGATGTTGGCCGTAGAGTGAGTAGAAAGGGGAGAACCCAGTGGATGAATGCAGGGTGTTGTTGTAGGCAAATTCTGCGTAATGTAGTGAATCAAGCCAGGTGTATTGGAATTGCAAGGCTAAACAACGTAGGTCCTGTTCCAAGGCCTGATTTACTCTTTCGGTCTGGCCATCGCTATGGTAGGCCGACGAGAAGCGTGCGTCAATACCCAGTAGTTTGGTAAGGGCCACCCAGAAACGTGACGTGAACTGTGTTCCACGGTCTGACACAATGACACATGGCAGACCGAACAGACAGAAAACAGACCTGAAAAACATCTGGGCCAAGGAAGGAGCGGTGGGGATGCCTTTATACGGTACAAAGCGGGCCATTTTGGTGTACGAGTCCACTACTACCCATACCGTGTCATAACCCCGAATACGTGGTAATTCTGTTATCAAATCCATGGACACCGTATGCCAAGGTCTCGGGGGTATGGGTAAGGGCTGTAGTAATCCCAATGGACGGCCTCTCTGTGTCTTGCACTGTGCGCATGTAGAGCAGGTGTTGACATAAGTCTCCACATCTCGTCGCATCGATGGCCACCAGCACCAGCATTTCAATAATTCCAGGGTTCGTCGCTGACCTGGGTGACCATTGATGAGAGCATTATGGGACCACTCTAAAGCCTGGTTACGAGTATCATTGGTGGGTAGGAATAATTTCCCTTGAACAAAAGGCAAGCCGTCTGTTATGTCAGGATCCCAGTCAGCTAGTATCTGGGGATGTTGTGCAACCCATTGTCGAATAGCAGTCAACATAGGTGGGGGTGGAGTGCAAGCACAAACTACATGGCCTTCGCCTAGAAGCATTTCGGGATACGAAGGAAGGGGTACCCCCCCTGGTGAACGAGACAAGGCGTCAGCTTTTCCATGGATCGCCCCAGGTCTATGCTTGACAAGGAAATCATAGGCAGAAAAGAAGAGATGCCAACGAACCTGTCTACTGTTGACACACTTCAATGACGCTAGGTCCTGTAGGTTTTTGTGGTCAGTGTAGACTGTGGTCTGGTGCTTCGCCCCCAGGAGATGATGTCTCCAGACCAGAAGCGCATCTCTGATTGCTAGGAGCTCTTTTTCGGTGACCGTATAGTGTGTCTCGGTCGGTGTGAATTTCCTGGAATGGTAGGCCACCGGGTGTAGTGCTCCGGTGGATGGACATGGTTGGGACAGGATGGCCCCCAAAGCGAATGAAGAGGCATCTGCTTCCACGACATATGGGAGTTCTGGGTCCGGGTGTTGCAAGACAGGAGCCTTGGTGAATGAGATTTTGAGGGTATCAAAGGCTACTTGATGTTTAGCGGTCCAGTCAAACAACACTGCGGGACTGGTCAATGCGGTTAGGGGTGCCACAATGGAAGAGAAATTCGCGATGAATCTCCGATAAAAGTTAGAGAACCCCAAGAAAGATAGCAGTTGTTTCACAGTGACAGGGATCGGCCAATCTATGATGGCTTGGACCTTGGACTGGTTCATAGTCAGCCCCCCAGGGGAGATATGAAAACCCAGGAATTCGACTTCGGCTGTGTGAAATAGGCATTTCTCGGGTTTGGCATATAAGGAATGTTTTCTGAGTCATGTGAGTACTTCTCTAACATGAAGGACATGCTCGACCATAGTTTGGGAAAAGACTAGTATGTCGTCCGGATATACTACGACATATATGTCCAGAACATCACTGAATATGTCGTTTACGAACCGTTGGAAAGTGGCGGGGGCATTGCAAAGGCCAAAAGGCATCACCATATACTCATACAACCCCTGACGGGAGCAGAAGGCCGTTTTCCACTCGTCACCAGAGCGCATACGGACCGGATTGTATGCTCCCCGGAGATCCAACTTGGTATATACAGAAGCATTGGTCAGCTTGTCTAGCAAGGTCGATATGAGTGGAAGAGGGTAGTGGTTTTTTATGGTGACCGCATTCAGGCGTCTGTAATCTACACAGGGACGGAGATCACCCTCCTTCTTCGGAACAAAGAAAATGGGACTAGCCACAGGGGAAGAAGAAGGCCTGATGTGACCTAATTGAAGGGCATGACGTATGTATTCCTTCAGGGCCATTTCTTCTGATGGTGATAGTAAATATATGCGCCCTTTGGGAAGCGTTGCCCCATCGATCAGATCAATGGGACAATCATACGGTCTGTGGGGTGGTAGTACTTCGGCAGAGGCTTTGTCAAAAACTGAATGGAAATCGTGGTATTCCGGGGGTACCCCTGATACAGTGGCTCCCACTGTGTGTGCCCCTTCAGGAGGACTCTCATCCACTATGCGTAGCCCCCCGAGTGCCCTGGTGGGACTGATGAGGACATCGTCTTCCAGTAGGCAAAAATGCTGGCATACCTCGGATTCAAATGAGACCTGACCAGTACCCCAATCGATGAGAGGGTTATGCTTTTTCAACCAGGGAAGGCCCAAGATTATCCCTAACTGTGGTGTTGATATCAGATCAAAGGACAGTTGTTCCTTATGGTTGCCCTGGATGGTCATGTCCATTTGGGCGGTCTGTTGCTTGATCGGACCGGATACGAGGGAGGACCCATCCACTGTCTGGACTGGTTTGGGATGTATCTTGGTTACCAGTGGAAGGTTCAGTGACTTGGCCAATGATATGTCGATGAAGCAACCGGTAGCTCCTGAATCAATGACGATGTGGACTTCATGTGAACACTCCCCGGCCGGTTGAAGAACCGCTTGAACAACTACTGGCCTTACTGGACCGAATGAAGGAACCCCGGGGTTATAAACTGAGCTCGCCTTGTCCCACGTACTCAAGGGCGAGCTTTCTGAAAACCCGAAGCCTTGTTCTTCGGGCGTCGAGGGCACTCCTTGACAAAATGTCCACTGAGGCCACAATAGAAGCATGCATTGTCGGTTCTCCGACGCTCTCTTTCGGTTTGGGTAATAGGGCTTCGTAGACCTCCTATTTGCATGGGTTCACCAGCACCATCTGGGGAAGAGGGCAAGGGTTTTACAGAAAGGCCTGACTCCATCCGGCATTCGGACTTCCGAGCGTCTACCTGTAGGGCTAGGTCTACCAGATCAGAATAGGTGTCAGGAAGTGAAGGAACAACAGAAAGGGCGTCCTTCATAGTGTTACACAAACCTTTGTAGAATACCACGGCTTTCTTGTTTTCTGGCCATGAGGTTTCAGCCAACAACTGGTTGAAGTGTGTGATGTATTCTATCAAGGATTGTCTGCCTTGGGATAGCTCTAGCAGCTCCAGGTCCCGGGACTGGGCTTTATACCTGGTGTCAAATATTTTGGCCAACTCACTCACCAGGAGGTGAAATCATAAAGGGCCGGGTGATCATTTTCAAGGAAAGGATTAGCCCAAGTAGCGGCAACCCCGGACAGATGGGAAAGCAGAAAAGCGGCCTTTGTGGTGGAATCATGAAAGACTAAGGGCCGACAAAGGAAATGAAGCTTACACTGATTGATAAAGGTACAGTATTTTCTGGGGTCCCCCTGGAACTTCTCAGGGGATGCCAAAGGAAATTGGGTGGGCAATACCACGGGAGCAGGTGGCGTGAGGGGTGCAGAGGGGCCCGGGGTTGGTGGTGCCGGATCCCCAAATTCCGCATCTGGCGGTAAAGGGTTGCGGTTGCTCTGGATGTTGTCTAAGCGATGATGAATCGCGGTTGTGGCAGCCGCCACTTCCGTTCTAAGGGATGCAACAGCTTGCATTAGAGTGGCCACGGAACCCCGGCAGCGGGTTCCATCGCCTGTACGACCAGAAGTGGCATTACACTCTGTCAAGACTTGATGGTCGTGTAGGCGATGATACCTCTGTCCCCAAGTTCCACTCGAGCAAACAATCAATATACTGCTAGAGCAGCCCTTGAGGCCACAGGTGGTGAATGTCGTCAGCCGGAACCAGGAATGCCGGAAGATGTCCCCCCGACCACTGTAAGGCAAACACGCGGGTTAGATAACAAATACACCCTGTACACAATCCTTAATGTTTATCTACAAGGGAGCTTACCCTGAGTGGTTGTTTGGAAACCAATGTTGATGTGGGGTATTTGTCCGAGGGAACCGGCAGGGTTGACGACAAGGTAGCAGCCTGGCAATGCACTTGAGGGATGGAATCACCACCTGATACAGAACCTGGTACTGTGAGCCAAACAATATGGCACGTGATCCAGAGAGCAGAGTCTAAACCAAGGGGCAATCCGATTGCAGTCCAGGAGGGAAGCCGAGGTCGTGTCCAGGGGGAGCGGTTCAAGACAAGGTACCAAACAAGGGAAATCCAAGAAGCAGTCCGTGGGAGTAGCCGAGGTCAAAGCCAGAAAGAAGAAGGTCCAGGCGAGGTACAAAAGGGGAAGCGGGTCGGAATGCAAGGGCAAAATCCAAGATCAAGAAGCAGCGTCAAGTTCGTAGTCCGTAGTCCAACCAAGATCAGCTGTGAAGCGCGGATGGGAGTTCGCGCGTCGCTTTTGAACGCTCGCTCCAGTGATCACGTGGCTCACACACGTGATTGGCGCACACGCGATTGGACGCGTGGAGGAAGAGCGTCCAAGCGCCGGTAGCGGAGACGCGGAATGCCCGTGGTGCGTCTCCACGGCAACCGCCAATGCAGAAATGGAGAGCGAGGCAAAAACCAGCGCCGCTGAGTTCGGCCAGCCCCTTGTCGGCAAACCTGAAGGTGAGGATGTGTAATGGTGCGTGTGGAGACTTGCTGTGCTCTATGTCTCTGCCGTGTATTGATGGAATTACGGGGTGCAAGAGGAGGGCTTGTGGATGTGGATGGGGGCGTGACAACTAAAGATTGCCAAAGGGAGATGGATAAAATAAGCTCTGACATAATATAAAGTGGTCTTGCATAATGCACATCTGCCATTTTGGCGCCCTCATGGCACATGGTTCTGGAAATAAAAGAAGGGTGGGAGGGACTGTTAGTTAGGATAGAGGGAGTTGGTGGTTCAATAACTGGGCTGTTGAGGCATGCAGGCCAGACATTCGGAGTCCTGTGTGCAGGTAGGATTCTGTGCATTTGTGGTGGTGAGATTTGGGTGTTTATTTTATCCAAAAAAGAAAATCCAAGATCTTTAAGTTGCCAGTGTTGGACCACCAGGGAAGCCACTGGACAGGTATGGGGAGGCAAATGTTCAAAAGGTGTTGTGGGATGCCCAGAGAGCTTTAAATGGCTCAGTGGTAGCTTAATGTGGTGAAGGTGTTGCTAGCAGTCATAAGGTTTCAGTGAATGTCAGATCTGTGTATGTAGTGTAAAGATTGATACTAGATTTAACGGGTGATAAGTCAGTTTGGTGTTGGAGAGGTAAACATATGCTCTCTTGAGGAGTCATATTTACCATTCAAAGACTAGAGCAATCAAGGGTGGTACATGTATGTCGCCTTGCTATAGGCTGAGGTCCTGTAGTGTAGGTATTTGTGAAATGGTAAGAGTATGGTGATCTCCATTCCATTTTATTATGTTTGTTTGCTGATAGTATTAGATATAGATTTTTAGTACTCCAGTGGTTATTGTGGCTGAGCACCTTGAAGCCCTATTTGTGCTTATTTTCACAGTTTTGACATTTGTTTAATGAGCTGGTGTTGATGCTCTGTATTTGTAAAAGGGAGGAGTTGAAGAGACTGTCCAAATTGAGTGAGATCTCAAAGTCAATCTTGATTTGAAAATTGCACCAGTGTATTTTGGAGGCATGGGAAAGACCAACCTGAACAAGGATGTTTTTAAGAGCGTTGGTGCTCCGGCAGGAATTTCGGTCCAAGTCCCTGATAGATAGTATGTGCCAACATTACAATTTTGAGAGTGGGAAGTCCATGCAAAGATGTTCCAGTGGGCCTTTGACAATATTTCTAGTAAATTATAAGGATGTGACAGGCCCGATCGAGGTGTCAAAAGACATTTATTACGATATGAAATGAAATACCTGTCAGTTTTCCTTTATTCCATCTAGGCAAGTTATGTTCCTGTCTTCCCAATGGTTACTCATATCAGGAAACAAGTCCATTGTAACTCAAGAGCATAGTTGCATACCCCCCAAAGAGATAAGAGATGTTGGACAGTGGCAGAGTTTGGCATTTGGTGTGTTTGAGGTTGGTAAGAATGAAAAGGCAGGGACGGAACTATAACTGGGTTGGATTTGCTCGCTGGTTATGGGTGGTGTGACGGGTCAGAAGAAGGAGTCAGACACACTCTGGACATGTTGACTTTCTTTTAATGAAATAATAAAGAAAAGATGGAAAGGCAGAGCCAACTATTGAAACTGCATGGGCTCCCTGAGAACACATGAAGTAACTTGCCACTCGCTAGAAGATAATGCACTAGCAACACTGGCACTGCTAATTTGTCCCCTTTATTTGCAGTACTGACATGCATCAAGCTGGTGCATACAATTTGCATCCTATTGTGCGAGATCCACAAGCGCACTTCTATCAACTTCCTACTTGCTCCTTCTACATGCTTTCAACCCTACAACAATCATTATTACATGTCAGAGGGAGGGAGCCAGACTCTAACCACCCAGTGTCTGAGTGAGTGCAGGAAGGTACCCTCCCTCCTCCTCCTTACCTGGTGTGATGGCAGCCGCAGAGGACAGGTCTGCTCCGCCGACTTGGGCAGCCAGATTTCTCCACGCCACACCGGCAGGAGGAAGGAGAAGGGTAGTGCTGAATCTTGGGAGGCTATGGCCATGCACAGTGGCACAGAATGAGGAGACAGACCAAGGAAGCCGGAGAACGCTGAATAAAAGACCACATGGTGGCACGGCTTCAGGAAGAAGTGCGCATCTTCACCAGCGGACTGCTGCTGGAGCAGGCGCACAGAGGTCGTACAATGGGAGAGCTACGGGCAAACGCAGCATAAAAAGGAAGAGCCAGCTGCTGGAGCCCGAGCAAAGGAAGGAATCCACCAGGGGGTTTTATTATGAAAAAAAGGGTCTCCAGAAAGGCTGTAAGCATGAGTACCTCACTAATTCACTGGCAACATCCTCATTAAAGGATGACATCCTGCAAGGCCTGGAAGATGGGGAACAGCAGTTCCCCAATGGCCAGTCCTTTGGCCATGTTAGAAATGTGGCATGACCGTGTGGAGAAGGGGGTGAGGCTTACAAGTCCTTATGAGCTCCACCCATAGCCCTTACCTCGTCACACCACCAGGGAGACAGATAAGCTATTGGACAGGGTAAGTGGGCCAATTCTTGGAAGGGAGTGGGCTAACTAAGAGCCAAGTGGGAAGGGTCAGTGTGGGTGTGTTAGTGAGGACAGGAGGTGGAGAAGGATGTCCGAGAGACCGGAGAAGGAGTGTACCGAAGGGAGGGGCCTATGGAGTGTTTGTGCTTTGGCAGGAGGAGTAAGCGTAGTAGGAGGAGGCAGTAGTAGTTGTGACTAGAGGAAATGGTAGTAATAGTGGGAGTGATGTTAATAGAAGTTATTAGTGGTGGTAGTAGAAGGCAGAAGTAAAAATAAAAAGAGAAAAAGCAGTCGTACTAGAGAAGTGGTAGTAGCAGGAGAGAGGGAGTAGTAGTATTGAGAGATGAACGTGGTAGTAGAGAAGGGGTAGTGGAGCAGCAGAGGTGTAAGCTGAGAGGTGGAAGTCATAGCAGAGAGTTAGTAGTGGCAAGGAGGTAGAAGGGAGGAGAAGATAACAAGGCAGGGGGAGTAGAATGGTAGTAGGAGGTAGTAGTGAGATAAGGATTAAGAAGAGAAATAACATCAGAGGGTGGAGGTTGAAAAGCAGAGTGTAAAGCCAGAACACCCAAAAATCCTTGAACTAGTTCTGTCTGTAAGAACTCTAATAAACACCATTGAACTGAGAGACAACAATCAAGTGGTTATTTGTGGAAGGCTCTGTCACAATACTGGTTTAGTGACTCTCATAATACACCCCAGTCCCACTTATATATGCCTTATAGATCCTTGCCTCTTGGTCTATGTCAAGTTGCAATTGCACCAAAACAATTTCAGCTAATGCCCATCAATGGTTTACATGGAAGCACATTGGTGTACAGCAATGTACTTCCAGATGGCTCTCAGCGCTACGAAACCATCCACTTGCAGCAATTTAGTGCTTTGGAAATGCCAAGGTGCCACAGTATAATAAAACATGATGCCGTCCTCGTCCTGCGCGCCGCTTAAAAGTGACAGTTCTGTAACTCTCTGTCTCTTTTCTGCCCCTCCTCCTAGAGCCTAAACGAGGAGCGAAACAAGCACAGTTTTGCACCCTGGTCCTCCACGTGTCTCTAATACTGCTAAACCTGACCATGTCCATCTGTGGGTACAGGCCACAGCCCAATGGACCATCTATTGTGTTGCGACCCAAGAAGATAAGCTTCAAACTTGCACTTTTCTATGCAGATCTGGTTACCCCAGGTCAGGAGCATGCGACAGCCTGTCCATTCGCATCATTGGGAATGTGATTGTCTTCAAACCCAGATGTCACCGTCCTTCAAGAAGCCCTGTGTGCATATGGCACTGCCCCCTGTTCTCCCTCCAACTTACTAAAATTAGCTCTATGCTCTCCAAGAACATTTAACCATTCTGGGAAAACCAGGAGACGGTTGGGCAGACACTGTAGGGAAATGAGAGAGAGCTGGATGCCCGTGGCCTCTGCTGACTGTCGTAGTCCCTATCTAACTGTGCACCCTAACTGCTAACTCCATCTGGCTCGGTTTCTTTTCACTGCCATACCCCTAATTTCTCTTCCAACCTCATCCCTCTTCTTCATCCTTCTCCCATCCCTACTATTCCTCTACGTCCTCCCTCTTCTACCCTTAGCCCTTTGAAATGTCCTGAAAGCGGTATTGAGGCATACATAATATGTATATGTATGTATATATCTATACACACAGATAAAATATATATACATATGCATATATATATATATGGAATACATTACTCACTATAATCGTATTTCTGATGCTTGTATCTGTTTAGATTCACATGCTTTGCATAGGCTGACATCTAGTGGAAGTTGCGGAGTATTGCACATTATGTTTTCAAAGTTCGAAAAGGAACGTTGACAGGGCGTGACTGTAGTACTATGCCTAGTGTGACGTTCCCTGTACCCATGATCCCTCACGTTTTGAGGTCCCTCAGATTATTTGTTTCTGACAAGATGATGTAAATTGTAAGTTTGAAGTGTACGTAGAGACCATGAGGTGTGAAAGATCTATGCCTTTATTTTCTTCTTCCCAGGAACCTTCTACTCCAACAGGGGAGGAAGGACGGGCGCATGTGAATCCAAGCAGATACAAGCATCAGGAATACAATTACAGTGAGTAATGTATCCCTTCTCAGGCTTGTGGATCTGCTTAGAATCACATGCTTTGCATAGATTAGTGAGCAGTGCTAGTAGAAGGAGGTGTATTATTAGAAGGTAGTGCTGCAAAGAGATGTTTCAGCCCTGCTTGTCCCACCTATATATCACCCCTAGACTGTGTATCCAGACAGTAATGTTGGGTGAAGGGATGTACTGATCTCCAAATGGTAGCCTTGCAAATGGCATCTAGAGGCACGTTTGCTATGAAGGCTAAAGTTGCCCCAGTGCCTCGAGTTGAGTGTGCTCTGGGCTTGAAGTGCAATGTTCTCTTGGCAACAGAGTAACAGTTGTATGCAGTTGAAAATCTATTTAGAAATTGCTGCTCTGGAGATAGGGCCCCCTTCTCTTCCAGCAGCTACAGATACAAAAAAAACATTTCTTCTGATCGACTTTGCCTTTTGAAGGTAGAGCATAACAGCTCTGCGTACATCCAGTGTATATAGAATTCTCTCTGCTGCGTTTGTTGGGTTTTGGAAAAACGCAGGAAGCTGTATACTTGTATATCAAATTTGGGTGAGAAGTGAGGATGTGTGCGTAGTCGTGTCCTACGACGGGGTCTTGTACTGACAGAGTTTGTATTTCACTAACCCTTCAGATAGAAGTAACAGCTATTAGGAAGGCTGTTTTGTGTATAAGGTGTTTAAGGCTGGCGTTGTGCATATGCTCGAAGGGGGCCCCCATGAGCCTTGTGAGTACGACATTGAGGTAACAGCCAGGAGCAGGATTTGAGATGGGAGGGTATAGCTTTTTGACACCCTCCATGAAAGCCTTAACTATGGGCACCTTCCACCATGACATTTTATTCTGAGACATGGAGGGTGTGGGAGCGTATGCAAATTTCCCTGACCAGTTCATCAGAAGTGCATTCTCCTTGGATCCTTTCTGGGGAAACCTGGATGCGTAACCTTGGCATTGCACGTTTTCCACGGTTGCGAAAAAGCTCTATCTCTGGGAACCACCAGTTTGAGAAGTCGTTGATAAGCATGTCTGTGTTTAGTTACCATTTGTGCTCTGAGGGTAGCATTGTACTCCTGCTTATTACGTCTGCCAGAGAATTTAGTTTCCCTGGAACATGTTGTGATGTAGGGCCCACCGCCAAATGATTTTGGCTAGTTTGGACAGCCCTGGAGAATGAGCACCCCTGTTTGTTTATATAAAACATGGCCATGGTACTGTATGTAAGGACTAGAACTGTCTTGTGCGCTTGCTAAGTCTTGAATACTTGAAGTGCTTTAAGAATCGCTAGTAGCTCCAGAAGGTTGATGTGCTTCCTGGATAGTGCCATGTCCACAGTCCCTGAGCAGTGTAATGTAGGAATTGACCGCCCCACATGGTCATCGATGCGTCTGTCGAGAGAGTGGCCTCAATCGCTGGTGTGGAAAGGCTGGCCAACTAGCAGATTGTCTCTGTTCCACCACAGTAGCGATTGAACCAGAGGGTGTGAAACCACCACTAGATTGTCCCACACCCCACTTGCTTGCGACCATTGCTTCGCTAGCCACTTTTGCATTGGACGCATGCGCAACCTGGCGTGGGCCACTAGGTAGATGCAGGAAGCCATCATTCCCAGCAAGCGCATTGCCTTTCGTACCGTCACTTGACGACCAGTTACATACTGAGGTGTTTCAAAAAGCATGTTTTGGACCCTCTCTACGGAGGGGTAAACTGGTCTGATGTCTGTTTTGATTAGTGCCCCTAGAAATTGTTTTATTTGGCTGGGCACTACACTTGACTTCTTTTTGTTTATGGAGAAGCTCAATTGGAACAGCAGATTGACAGTTTGCTGCATGTTTTGAAGGCAACTCTGGGCAGAGTACCTGGTAATTAGCCAGTCGTCTATGTTAGGGTACACTGCAATGGACTGCCTACGCAAGTGGGTGGCCACCACTGCTAGGACCTTTGTGAATACCCTGGGGGCTGACGCAATGCCGAATGGAAGTACCTTGAATTGGTAGAGCTTGTTTCCCAATTTGAATCTGAGGTATTTTTTGTGCGCTGGCAACATTGAAATATGAAAGTATGTATCTTTCATGTTGAAATGTTGCCATGTAATCCCCTATTTTCAATAGTGGGATGACTTCCCGCAGCGTTCTCATCCTGAATTTTTGAGGCTTGACATACGTGTTTGCAGGGCGCAAATCCGGCACTGGGCGCATTGTCAGATCTTTCTTTGGAACAAGGAAGAACTTTGAATAAATACCTTGATTTTGTTCCATGAAGGGCACCAGCTCGATAGCTCCTTACTGTAATAAGATTTGGATCTCCTTCACGAGGATGTGGAGGATACGTCTTACACGCGGTGGATGGTGGCAAGGTGTTGAGGAACTCCAGAGTATCCTTGTATCGAGGACCCAGCAGTCTGACGTTATTCCCTCCCATTGTTTGGCAAAGAGTGTTATGTGACCCCCCAACTGGGGACGCATGGGCGAGAACGTGGATCGGCATGTCATTTGGAGGAAGGGGCTGCTGCGCCCCTAGAGGCTGCAGCTCTGCCTCGTCCTTTCCCATGGCGTAACCCACGCTGCTGGTACTGGTAAGATGACTGACCATGTGGGCTGTAAAAAGAGGCACCAGACATGCTTGCTACAGCTTGACCTTGTTTTCCTGAGCCTTGCGCCTGAAAGTGACGATGTGTGTTAAACGCTCCACTAGGAATGAAGGGCTTGTTGGAGATCTGACCAAGGGTCTTGATTGTCTCCTGCTCCTTTTTTGCTGTTTCCAGCTGGTCGTCGACAGCTTTGCCAAAGAGGAGACCCTCCTCAATGGGCATGTTGATCAAGCTGCTCGTGTCTATGGCTTAAATCCTGAGTCTCTGAGCCAGGAATGTCTTTTTAAGAGACTAGCCTCTGTAATGACCCGTCCGGAGGTGTCTGCAAAGTTCAAGACATTTTTGAGGATGTTTTGGGAAACCGGTTTGCCTTCGGTGGTGATCTCCAGAAGGTGAGTGTAGGCTGGCTCTGGTACTGAGTCTAGATGCAGCGAGACCTCATCCCACTGGGTTCTGCTTAATGTGAAGGGGATCTGAAGGAGAGGGCCTACAAGATTTCTCCACCCGTGGGTTAAATGCCCTAGTAAGAGAGGGAGTAGACAGGGAGGAAGCAACACTCTTTTTGATTAACTCTAGAAGAGGAATAGCCTAGCTAACAGGCTTTTTCTCGCTGAGAATATTTTCAACAAAGTCGGCCCCAGCGGGACTAGATTCCTCAGTGTCAATGCCAAAATGGTGAGCAGCCTTTTTCAGAAGCTCATTGTAGAGAGGTTTGTCTGAAATAGGGGACAAGTGCATGCCCACAACTACGGAGGGGTCGACAAAGATGATGTCTACGCCGTTTTGGTCTTGGAAGTAGTCGTCCTCATCCACCTTGCCACGGTCATCGTGGACATCCACCCACACATCCTGGTCAGCCTGTGTCGACTGCATGTCCTCCTGAAGAGATCTCTTCGAAGGCTTTCCGAGGGGCAGGGCTGTGGCTGGGAGAGAAGGTGTTGTTGACACTGGGGGAGGAATTGGAGGCTGTTCAGCTGGTCGAGTGAGTGGGCAGCTTACGCATGAAGTCCACAAAGAATGACATTTTGCCCATAGTGTTTCTCAAGCTGTGTTTGAGTCCAAGGGGCAGTAGACAAGATAAATATCAGCGGCTCTGGAGTGACCTTAGCTGGCCATAGGATATGCTTCGGCCGAAAAATCGACGATGGGTGTCCTCAGGTTCCCGAGAGCGCTTATTGTGGATGGCGGAAGACAAAGATGAGGACGACTCCTCAGAATGTCCAGAGGGCCGAGAGGCTTGTTTGTCCTGATCAGAATGCTTGTTGTGCTCTCTGTGATGTTTTTCTGTGCAAAAATGTACAGGTACGGTCGGCATTAAGTTGGTGGACCGGGAGGCGTCAACTGATGGCGTGCAGCCTTCCGTCGACAGAAGGCTAGTGGGGTATGTGCTTATGGGAAGTGTGTGTGTATGCTGGAATAGCCAGAGGCCTTTCTCATAGCAGCGCACTGCGACTGCCTTTGGAGCCTGCGGACAGGCATGCAGGAACTATATCTACGGTAGTGTCCTGGAGCTGTGAATCAGAGTCTCAGCTCCCTTGGTCCGATTCAGATATCTCGGTGGCTGTTTCCGACTCCCCCGACATGATGTATGCCACCCGCCACTTGGTCCAGTGCTCCTTGAGCGTCTTGGGCCTAAAGAGCTTGCATGCTGCGCAACAGGATTTGAGATGGTCATTTGGAAGGCAGTGGTTGCAAACCCTGTGTTTGTAGACCCATAGGAATTTTCTGTTGCACTTAGGATAGAATTTAAAAGGGGTGTCCTCCATAGTGGCAGGCGGACACAGAGGCAGCAGGAAAAATGTAGTAGGGACAGGAAATGGGGTTGTACATTCTCTAACCAAGAAGGATCAGTGCCCCCAGCTCTCCCTACAGGTTAGGCCAAAGCCCTGTGTAGGCTGAAGCCAGCCGTCGGATCAGAACGTATGTTTCCAAAACCAGGATCAGCCGTTGAGATGTTGAAAGAGAACAGCTGTCAAATTAGTTTGTCAAAACTCAAACGACAGAAGAGGTTTGGATGAGTTTTAACTCATGAAGTAGCTCAAGCTACAGACCCTGTGAAAGAATAACTTTCCACGATGGTGGAAAAAAATAATCTGAGGGACCTCGACGCGTGAGGGATCATGGGTACAGGGTAAGTCACAATAGGGATAGTATTATGTGCACACTCCGTCAACATCTCTTTTCGAACTTAGAAAACTTTATGTGCAATACTCTGCAACTTCCACTAGATGTCGGCCTATGCAAAACATGTGATTCTAAGCAGATCCACAAGCCTCAGAAATATATATATTTTATAGTGCAGCAACACGTTCCATAGGAAACCCAAAAATGTAATTGCTAATAACTTGCATGACGGATTTGGCCGATATTTTGCAAATTAACAGTTTGTCACATCCCCCCTGTCGCCCTCCGTGACCCCCCCAGACTGGAAATATCGGGAAAGATTAAAAAAATATTTTTCGGCCTACTCCAATTCATTTTCCCATAGAGAAAAAGTCCACATTTCTACGCAATACACAGCAAAAACAGTTGGAAGGAAACTGGACCAGGTGCGAAACAACTTGGGCATGAAGCGTGGACTCGTTTTCCGGTATGTGCCTGGGGTTATTCCGTCCAGTAGTTAAAATATTTGACGGAGAAGGGGGTGCCCTCTTCTCCCAATATTATACCTATATCTCCCATGGTGCATTGAAGCTGAGAGGTTTTTCAGAAATGAAAAAGCAGCCATTTTTCCACAAAAGTCTATTGCTAATAACTTTTGACTTGCTCGATGGATTTGGATGATATTTTTCTAAACAAAAATGTTGTCAAGGGCCCCCCACCATTCCTCACATTTTGGGAGCAATAAGTTGTTAAAGGAAAATGTTATTCAGAAAACAAAACACCACAGTTTTAAGCCCATTCATTTTCCCCACAGAGAAAAAGTGCAGTTTTTGAACAGTTGCAGCACGAAAACCACTGGCCGATTTGGACCAAATAGGAAACACCTTGTGCACAAAGCAATGACTTCAATTTCTTGACTGGTTTGTGGTAAAGCCATCCTGTAGTTTTTAAAATATTAAACAGACAACAGGGTGCCCCCCGCATCTTAAAACCTTTATATCGGTTTTGGTGCTTTGCATCAGAGAGGATGAGAGAGAGTCTAGTATCTTTTGACTTGCTGGATGGATTTGGATGAACTTTTCTAAACCAAAGATTTGTCAAGTGGCTCCACCAAAGTGGACATTTTGGGAACACTTAATACAAAAATGAATCTGTTATTCAGAAAAACACTGTTTTCAGCCCTACTCCCATTAATTTTCCCATAGGTAAAAAGTGTGGTTTCTGAACAGCCAGAGCACGAAAACTGCTGGGCAGATTTGAATCAAACTTTGGAATGAACTCCCTCACAACCTTACAGTGTCTAATAACATTCTCAACATTAGAAAGAGACTCAAAACTCTGCTGTTTATGTAGTCACTCCTAGGGGAACACTGATTGCTTTGAACAGCAGCACTTAGATGGCCTGGCCGTAGTCACTATATAAATACCAATCACATCAGGATAGAGGTTGGCAGTGGGAAAGAAGACACCATATGAAGTTGGGGATTTGGTCGTGAGTTGGGGTTCCAGTTAGGGGTAGAAAATGTTCCGTTTATTAGGGGAAGATCACGTAACTCTCACAAGATTACGGCAGCAACGCTGCAAAACGCACTCAGAAAAGAATGTGCGTCACACGAAGCAATGAGTGATAGAGGGTATTGAGAGAGGGTTATGGAGGGAAAAGGCAATTGAGTGGAGTGAGGGGATGTGGAAAAAAGAAGGGGGGCACATGTTGAGTAACGGACCTGGAAGACTTTTTTGTTCTGAGAAATTCTTCCTTTTACCACGGGATTTGGCGAACCGCCACTGTACTGCAGGAATTTCTGTTATTGGAAATTACTACTGTGAAATTATCACAGGACTAAGGAGTTAGAAAAAAAAGATTTTACATCTGCAGTGCCTACATCGACTGGGCAGAGAGCAATGGGTGTTTGGTAACAATTTAATGGCGCGACGTGGCCAGTGGCCTTGGCTAGTAGGCCCAAAAGTAAGATATTGGTGCAATACGTAGAGAGGCCACGGCCGAAGGACATAACAACTAAGACCTCAAGAGACTAAGCAACATCTTCGGCCATAGCCGCTGACCATGGCTGAAGGCCGTGGCTAGTGAGCACTGAGGAAACTAAGGTATAGTAAAACCCTTGAAATTCAGTGGAAAAACCTTTTGTTAAGGGAGAGTTAAGGTGATCAGATTTAACGCAACAAAACCCCTGAAATTCAGGACTCGCATTTCAATCAAGTCCACCTTGGAGAAGAAAATATGTAACATGAACCAAACAGTGATAGGGGGTAATGGGCAGGAGAGGGCCAGGGAGGAAAAAACTATTGAGGCGTGTGGGTGGACCATGGAAAGAGGAAGGGGCACTTGCGTGCCTGCAAGGGAAGGGAAGAGTTTTAGATTTACGAGCGCTATCGGGGGAATCCCATGGGTAGTTCAATGCTGCTGTATGTGTAGTTTGTTGCCATTATCGTGCAGAATATCGGGAGAAACCTGTGTGGATGAGGAGAGAGTGAAATTTAAAAAGTAATTTTCCACCTGCAGTGAATTCCTAGGCAGGGGGCAATGGGTCTCTGTGCCGGAGGTCATGGCAAGTGGGCCCCAAAGAAACCTATTGGTGCAACATGTACAGAGGCCACAACCAAAGGCATCAGCCAAAGGCCATGGGTTGTGGGCCCCATTAAAAACCGATTAGTGCCACTGGCCATGATCAAGAGCCATGGCTAGTGGGCCCCAAAGAAACCTATTTGTGCAGGACATGCCTAGTGGGCCTGAAGAAATCTATTAGTGCAACATGTACAGTGGCCACGGCTAAAAGCCGAGGCCACTGGCCTTGGCCAAAGGCCAAGACTAGTGGGTCCAAAGAAACCTATTGGTTCAACATGTACAGTGTCCACGGCCAAAAAGGCCACTGGCCATGGCTAGTGGGCCTCAAAGAAACCTATTGGTGCAACATGTACAGTGGCCACGGCCGAAGGCTGTGGACAATAATCATAGCTAGTGGGCCCCAAAGAAACCTATTGGTGCAACATATATAATGGCTAGTGGGGCCCAAAGAGTGCATAACAAAACCCTTGAAATTCAGTGGAAAATACTTTAGTTATGAGAGTTAAGGTGATCATACGTGAAAGATACATACCAACAAAACCTTTCAAATTCAGTGAGAAAAAACATGGTTAATAGAGTTAAGGTGATCAGATTTAACGCAACAAAACCTCTGAAATTCAGCAATCGCATTTTGAGCAAGTCCACGTTAACTATGTGCCCCCTGTTGCGCAGCGTATGACCACAATTATGACATCACAGATGACATCACTAATGACATCAGTGGTGACAATGCTAATTAAATCTGTTTTTAATAAAACATGTGTACATATTTCATACTTGCACAGTACAATGTATTCTGCCCTTGTTTCTTTAACCCCTTAAGTGCCAAGGACGAGATATCTCATCCTTGGAAGTGCATGTGCAGTGCCAAGGACGAGATAGCTTGTCCTTTTTGGCACCTTGTTCTGTGTGATCCCTGCAAAGCAGGATCACACAAAACAGTAATCCAACCCCCGGGCATTTTTGGGGGCCCTCTCGCCCCCCTTCCCAAATGGAGGGGGTGTACCTCACGCAGCCGTTTGTAGGAGGCCCAGGGAGGCCTGCATGAGGTGCCCCCGCCACCCATTTGGGTTGAGGGGGGAGAGGGCCCCCAGAAATGGTGGGACAAGCCCCCCAGTGGGTGGGGCAGTACGGTTTTGGCACCCCGGAGCCAGATTGGCACATCAATGTGCCTCTCTGCACCAAGGGGAGTTGGGTTTCCAAAGGAAAAAAGTGAAAATGGTGGAACGCTTTTTAGGGGGGGCTGTGGGATACCCGAGCAGCTGCAACATTATGTGAGTACTATTTTTTATTATTCTATGGTTAGTGCCCACTGTCAGTGGGGTGGGTGCGACTGGGGCTGGATTGTTGGTGGTGTGGGTGGGAATGGCCCATCTGGGAGATCACCTCCAACTGTCCTGGAGTTGCGGCTGGGTTGCATTACAGCTTTTCCCTTCGGGGAGGTATTGGCAAACTGCCGAGACTCCTTGGTGGGGAGAAGCTGTAACGCAGGGCAGCCAGGGCTCCAGCAAAGTCGGGGGTAATATCCCTGGCCTTGGGCACACTCCTCCCATGTGGGTCTTTGCCGGGGGTTCCGGGTAATAAATTCTGGGCCGATTTACGTAAGTCAGACCTCTGTGGATTCCCACGGGTGTCCTCTTTTGGGAAATGCATGGGGTTCCCTGTTTTCCTTGGTGGCTTGGACACCCGAGGCCCATATCTGTATGTTGTGCTTGTCTGGAGAAAGTGTGAAATTCAGGTGTCAAAACAGACTTGGGGTTACCTGTGTTTTAGGCTTTCCCCTTGGCGCCCAGGTAGGTGCACCCACACGTGAGGTACCGTTTTCATCAGGACACCTGTGGGAACGTGGGACGGTAGGCCATGTGTTGTTGGCGGCGTGTTTCGATGGGTGAGCCGAGTGAAATGTGCGGAAAATGCGTTTTTTTCCCCACATTTTGGACTTTGCAGGGGTGTCTGGGTAATATATTCTGGGCCGATTTGCACAAATCATACCTCTGCGGATTCCCACGGGTGTCCTCTTTTCGGAAATTCATGGGGTTCCCCGTTTTCCTTGGTGGCTTGGACACCCGAGGCCCATATCTGTATGTTGTGCTTATCTGGAGAAAGTGTGAAATTCAGGTGTCAAAACAGACCTGCGGTTACCTGTGATTTAGGCTTTCCCCTTGGCGCCCAGGTAGGTGCACTCACACATGTGAGGTACCGTTTTCATCAGGACACCTGTGGGAACGCGGGACGGTAGGCCATGTGTTGTTGGCGGCGTGTTTCGATGGGTGAGACGAGTGGAATGTGCGGAAAATGTGTTTTTTTCCCACATTTCGGACTTTGTGGGGGTGTCTGGGTAATAAATTCTGGGCCGATTTACGCAAGTCAGACCTCTGTGGATTCCCACGGGTCTCCTCTTTTGGGAAATGCATGGGGTTCCCTGTTTTCCTTGCTGGCTTCAACACCCTAGGCCCAAATCTGTACGTTGCCCAGATGAACAAAATGGTCAGTGGCGAAAGGCTTGGGGTTCCCAGTGGATTACCCTTTTCCTTTTGCAACCCCGGTAGGTGCACCCACACGTGTGAGGTACCGTTTTCATCAGGACACGTGTGGGGACGCCGGAAGGTACGCCATGTGTTGTTGGCGGTGTGTTTCGGTGGGTGGCCAGAGCGAAATGTCTGAGAATTGTCTTCATTTCCAGCCAATTTCAGAGACATTTCCCTGTGTCCACTCACCGAAACAAGTCGCCAACAACAGATGGCATACCTTCTCGCGTTCCCACAGGTGTCCCGACGAAAAAGGTACCTCACATGTGTGGGTGCACCTACCGGGGGCGTAAAAGGAAAAGGGTAAGTTTTCCTTGATGGCTTGGACACCCGAGGCCCATATCTGTATGTTGTGCTTGTCTGGAGAAAGTGTGAAATTCGGGTGTCAAAACAGACTTGAGGTTACCTGTGTTTTAGGCTTTCCCCTTGGCGCCCAGCTAGGTGCACCCACACATGTGAGGTACCGTTTTCATTGGGACACCTGTGGGAATGCAGGAAGGTAGGCCATGTGTTGTTGGCGGCTTGTTTCGATGGGTGAGCTGAGTGAAATGTGCGGAAAATGCGTTTTTTTCCCTACATTTCGGACTTTGCGGGGGTGTCTGGGTAATAAATTCTGGGCCGATTTGCGCAAATCATACCTCTGCGGATTCCCACAGGTGTCCTCTTTTTGGAAATGCATGGAGTTCCCTGTTTTCCTTGGTGGCTTGGACACCCGAAGCCCATATCTGTATGTTGTGCTTGTCTGGAGAAAGTGTGAAATTCAGGTGTCAAAACAGACTTGGGGATACCTGTGTTTTAGGCTTTCCCCTTGGCGCCCAGGTAGGTGCACCCACACATGTGAGGTACTGTTTTCATCTGGACACCTCTGGGAACGCGGAAAGATATAACATTTGTTGTGTTTGTGTGGTTTTCATAACGTTTTGACCCATTTGCTGGTGCCCTTTGTCACACAACCCTTTCATTTTCCAAAAGTGACCTACATTTAGTCGCTGCTTTAGCCACCATACACTTTTGTAACCTGCACAAGTCACCTACCCTTGAAAAGGTCTGCCTGTGCTCTTTCAAAAAATGTATGCTTTCTGTTCCTCACCACATTGGTTTTCCCGATTTAGACATGCTAAGTGCGTCTGTTCAGGCCGTGAGCATAGAACACCTGTGTACCATGGCTCAGTGTTTGGCTTGTGGTATTGCTTGTTTTGTAACACACTACAAAAAATGTGTGCTTTCCTAACTGCAAGAGTCGGGGGAATGTAGCGGAGCATTGCTTGTCTCAAAATTCATAGAAGCCATTGCCGTACCAAGCCAATCATGTCCAACACATACCTTTTTTTCGGTCATTTTCCTGCTTTTCCCCCAATCTATGGTATTTTCCCCTACCTAGTTGTTGCCTGACCTACGCAAATCACCCCTTCCTAAACTTGGAATTTTGTGTCCTCCAATTCGCTTTCCTACCCTTTTCTTCCATTCCGTCCATGCATGCCCAATTGGCAAAAATGGCCAAAATCGCAGTTGATAACCACATCAAAATAATTTGTTTTCGTTTCCACTCAACCTGTTCTTGAAAGCCAGAACATTGGGGAATTCAGCACAGCAAACCATTTGTTCCTAGCTCTTACAAGGAAAAAAAACACAGGCTTCTTTGTACATCATTTTATTGGCATTTTTTGAAACAAAACCAAAATTTTCGCCCTTTTTGCTTATTTTGACTCACCCCCCTACAGCAACCTAGGATTCCTGGGTGGCGTTACGACCGCCTACATGTGGGGAAAAAGGAGCCAAATTTGGCCGAGGTATCTCAGGTAACAAAAAAGTTACAAGGCATTGAATGGCCACATACCGAAATCACCAAGAAAGGCCCTGGCACTGGGGGGAAATACCCATGGCACTTAAAGGGTTAAATGTAAAGTGTGGTATACAATGTAGCATAATTAACTGATTTATTTACATATTAACCAAACTTCAAATTCTTAGATTATAGATTATCAGATTATCACAATGCATGCAAGCACATACTTTCTTTTGTATGTGATTATTTTTTATAAAATGTGTCATTTAGATAAATAAATAAATAATACTTTGTGTTATGGTTCATTAGTAATTTTACACAAGAGAAGAAAAGAAAAAAACACAAGTACATAATAAATACATTATACAAATCCCAACTTAATCCATAAATCAGACCTAACATTCAATAAAGAATCACAATTTATACTTAGACACATTTAAAATCAGGTAAAAAAAACTTCAGGCCTTTTGACCAAGATAAGATCGGGAAGCGGTCTCACGATGCCTCGGCTTATTTTTTAAAATGTATTCATGCAGGAACTCTTGCTACCGTGGAATCATTTTCTGAATAAAATAAGTCAACTGGGAAAAGTGCCCTTAGTAGTAATAAATCTCTACTGGAACACAGTGGCTGACTCAAATGAGATTTTCCTAAAACCGGTCTCTCATCTTATTGAGAACGTCTATACTATTCAACACGCAAGTCACATAATTATATATGAAGGCCTGAACTTAAGTCTAAAGCAAAAAATATCCAGCAAAAAAAAACAAAAGAGCTAAACTGTGGGATTCCCTGATGAAAACATGGGACTTTCACAATCTGTCTGCCTTGGCGGAAGGTTCGGAAAACCCAATTCCTACATGGGAAAGAGGAGCTGACATTGATTACATCTACGTGTCATACGTGTCAAGAAGCCTTTTTATGTTATCAACCGCTTATACAGTGATTTGTACCAGGAACAGTGATCGTAACTTACTATCTACTACCTAGTTAGCAGCAATAGGGGGGAAAAAAGATTTCCATTCCTGCTGCAAGTGGAAAAATGTCACGGCGAACAAGGCTGAGAATAAGAAAGAGTGATGTACAACAGCTAACAAAAACCTACGAGAGAAACACAAGGGATAACAACATACCATCGCACAATGCCCTAGTCCAATAGGCGACTTTATCAGAATGTTATCAGATAAAAAAAGGCCAAGATAAAAGCCAGCAACCAAGTAAGTACCCATACTAATGACGCTTTGGTAGTAACGAAAAAGAGGGAAATGAGAAGACTAAAACGACTAGCCGCCCAGACAAAATCTAATGTGGACGTGGAAATGGCTAAGCAAGCAGCAAGAAAATACAGATCCTGGATAATTACCCATCGACTAAAACTCTTCTAGAATGATTCGGGGAATATGTTGAGAGCCTTGGCTGGAAATAAATCTAAGGATTTCTGGTCCCTGGTAAATGAAACCAGGCCAAACAAGATCAACCTACAACAGAATAGCATCAAGTAAAATACCTGGAGTGAACATTTCTCGCTGCTATATCGAAAGGCCTTGACCCTACCAGCGTTAAGGATGGAGGCAACGCTTATACCGTGGGTTATACCCCATGAAACGGATGAAATATGTAGGAAATTACAGAGGTTCAGTAAATCAAGAGCCCCAGACCCCGATGGGCTCACCAATGCAATCTTAAAGGAAAACGTGGAATAGTGGGCCCTTTCCATCCACAAACTAATCAGAAACATCATCACGACTAATGCAATACCGAGTTGCTGGAAAACCGGTACAGTGGTACCCATTTTTAAAAAGGGAAAGAAGGAGAACCCGAGACATTACAGGCCAATTACACTACTGGACGTAATTGGGAAAGCCTTTCCTTCCCTCCTATTGTAAACTTTTTAAAAATGGACGTCGGAAAAAGAAAGTAACAACCGTTTTCAAACCAGGTTCGTTAAAGGGATAGTAACAGCGGCAAACATACTATTTCTTAGCATTCTGAAAGGGAAAGTGGCAGAAGGTGAGCCTAGAATGTTCCTGGCCTTTGGAGATCTTATTGAGGCATTCAAGCAAATTGATCGGGAAAAACTATGGGGAAAATTGCGTCATCATGATTGCCCAAACCGATAATGACCTTACATTCTGGTACCACCAACGGAGTACGGTTGAACAAGGTAGGGTTGCGGTCATCAGACCTGATAATGACCTTACATTCTGGTACCACCAACGGAGTACGGTTGAACAAGGCAGGGTTGCGGTCATCATAAATAGCCAGAGGTGTAAAGCAGGGGTGCACGGCCTTGTTCAACTATTTTCTAACTGATGTAAAAGATGAAGAGTTGTTGGTAAGATCTTTCCCACCTACGATAGGAGGAGTTCAACTGACACATTTACTATAGGCGGACAACTTGATCCTTATAGACCAGACGGTGGTGAGGCTTCAGACAGTGCTCCAAGAGTACATTAAAAAAAATAAAGAAAAAACAAAAATTCTGTGCTTCAAAAAGAGAAAAAAGAGGAAGTAAAACCAAAGATGTTACGTAGAGGACATAAATATTGAGCTATTGAGCAGGTACAAACATGTCAGTTTCTATGTGTGATGCTGTCAAACAGTAAAGTGGAGATGTCTGTACAAATCTCATTGAGAGGGAAAATAAATACTTTGGCAATTCAAGCTGATATTATCGATAAAAAGTATGTTGTTTCTCTATACTCCCTGCCGTCAACTTCTATAAAAGGAAGGTAGTTCCCTCAGTAACTTACAGAGTAGAAGCAATGCCTGACATACCAGCAAAATTCTGGCCAACACTGGAAGGTTTCTTCTGGACGAGAGTGTTGGGCCTGCGAAACTCAAAACTGGTTGCCACAATTTGGAGGGAATTAGGCTGTCAGTAGAAGCAGTGATAGATTGGAACGAAGAATTATAGGGGGGCAATAGTAAACTCATGAATGATTGGGTGATAAGAAACAGAACCAAACATCTGGAAATTGGTTGCTCTGAAGACAACCTCATCGGAAATCCAGTAAGAGTAAAAAAACAATTGGGGGAATTGGATTAGGACTCAAGAAATAGCATTATCCTATAAAACGATAAACCTCCTATGGGCAAGTAAAAAACAAAATCAACTGGCAACCTACCTGGTTAAATTCCCGAATAGATCATATCGAGGTACATTTTTAAGACTGAGATTGTATGTGCTTCCCACCAACGAGATCCTGGAAAAAAGAGGTCTAGTAGAATCCAACTAGTGTCGTTTATGTAAAATCAGGGATAAAGGGAAAAATCTGCAGCAATTATTATTA
The DNA here is from genome assembly GCF_040938575.1 of Ambystoma mexicanum. Classification (NCBI taxonomy): domain Eukaryota; kingdom Metazoa; phylum Chordata; class Amphibia; order Caudata; family Ambystomatidae; genus Ambystoma; species Ambystoma mexicanum. The sequence goes on along the minus strand of NC_090931.1, from coordinate 898,780,333 downwards.
GACTGCAAAGCGCTGCAGGCGACTAGAAAATTCTTCCTGGAATCGCTGCGGTTGAAAAATCAATCTCTAACCAGAGACGAATGGTGGTCACTTTTGTTAAACTGAGAAAAAACCTCAATAGTGATTTCAGTGGTGGCATTCATGAACAAGCTCCTTCCACGTGAAAAACATAATTTCGTACTGCAGCAAGGTATAACCTATACAAACTCGAATGAACGAGGAACTTTGAATTGACTTTTGCGGATATAGGAACCTTGAGTTATGAAGTCACAAAAAATGTGATCTTCACGCGATGAACGAATTTAAGTCTATATGAATGGGGAAGCAAAACTGCATAAAATGCATGAAATTGGAATGTGTTATTCTTTTGTAAAAATGTTAAAGTACAATTAAATCAAATAAAAATAAAAATAAAAAAAATACTTAAAAATCCTTAAAATACTGTTTGATGCATTGCCAGATACGAAAAGGCGCCAAATGTGTCGAGACAGAATCAGTATTTAGGCAATAGGTCCAAAATTCTTCTGACTTGATCGAATCAAAACATGTCTGACATTCTCTTTCTATTCAGGACATCTATATATCCGGCAAAATCTATCGTCCTTTGGCAATTGCCATCTAACTCCCCTGATTGAACATAAAGGTAGTTGATTGGTCAGCATTAGTAGATGTTATTTTCGCACTGCTGGATGAGGACTTTGCATAAGACAACATTGAGGTTTCATACAACAATGAGAGACCGTGTGAACAGAAGCATAATTCCTTAACTTCGACCAATGATAATTATTGATCCAATCCCATCTAGCTAGCCTTCTAAAAAATGCTCCTTTAAGAGTCTCAAATTGTTGGCTTGGCAATGTATAAAGTCAGGTACCCATTTAATTTTTTCAAAAGGTTCTCTGTTCAACTTCAAATAATTATAGTTGCTGATAAGGGGCTCAGCCTCATAGCTTTATTCTATAACTACCAACATGGACACTTAGGCAGAGTCCTTGATTTAATAAATAGGATTCCTCGTCTTTTTAAAGCAAGCGCCTTTAATGAGGTCAAGCCCAATTCTAGTGTAAAGAATCCATTAAAGTGGATCTAGGTAGACCTAGAATATTGTGGCAGTAGAATATTGTGGCAGTAGAGCCTTAAAGTTTATTAAGCCAATCAAGGTCAAGCATGGCAAGAGCGCCACAATGTCAGTGTGCCCGCTGTTGAGTACCCTGAATGTTGGCTGGCAAATTTAGAATCAACAATAACACCATAGTTTCTGCGATTGGATACCTCTTAACCCAAGTATTTATAAGAATCTCTATATTTAATTTCCACCAGGCCTGTATTCATCGATATTCGATTTACCTTCTTTGGGGAAATTAACATTACTTTGGTTTTCCCCAAGTTCACCTTTAAATCATTTTCCACAGCATCTCTCACACGCTCATTTATCATTTCTCTCATACTGATGAATGTTTGATCAAACATTCAAAGATTGTTGGCATAAAGCATTGTTGCTATCTCAGTATATCCCAAATTGGGGGGATATTTTGCACAACACTCCAAACGTGTTGGTAAATCAGCTATATAGAGGTTAAAAAGCAGGGGGGCCAATTTATACTCATTGGTTCAGAAAGAGATCCCCCATTACCCAGACGCAATCGGGTGGAGGTATTGCTGTGGAGTGTGATGACGATTTCAAGTAACCACGAAGGGCAAACCATTGCGCCTAATTTCTTCCGTAAAACAGCACGATTGACCAAGTCAAACGCAGCATGAAAATCCACACAAGTAATAGAGAGAGGACCCTTGTTTACTTCTTGCACCAACATAAAGGCATCCAACATCCTAATAGTGTGCATTGTGCTGGCGCCCGACCGGAATCCAGTTTGGAATGGATACATTACATTATGTTTGTCAGCCCATGTTTGTAGCTCTGATAATACATAAAATGCAAATATTTTACTAGTTATATCTAACATAAAAAACGCCTGTAATTCTCAGGGAGAAGTCTATCTCCAAATTTAAATACTGGTACTAATAAGGAGGTTCTCAGTAAGTCTGGGATTTTCCACTCAGTGCAAACCTTGGAGAATAGATGCAATAATAACTTGGCCCGTCACATAGAATCCTTTTATAATACCAAAGACGCTAATCCGTTGGGTCCAGGGGCCTTTGAGCTTTTCGATTCCCCTATACTTTCAAAGAGATTCTGACAGTCGAAGGTCAGGGGCCAAAGAGAATATTCATCACTAAATTGTTTCATGACCCTTGCCCTTGGCCCTTACTGGCAAGTCAGCCTTCCAGTTAGGGCCAGGTCAAAGGCCTTAAAACCTCATCCAAGACTCTCTTGGAGTCAGTCCTGGCACCTTTGGCACCAGGCTCATAACCATCATGAAGACCAACATTAGAATGGGACTATTTACTTAGGACAATTTAACTTGTGGGGGAGAGGGAGGATTCAGCCAACATGGAAGGTAGGCAGGCCTGGGACTACTTTACCTGGACTACTTTGGGTGTGGCAGGCCTGGAAATATTTTACCTGGACTACTTGACCTGAGACTATTTAAACCACACCCAAACAGCAGAACATGCTTTGCGTTATTCTGCTGTGGGCAGCGTAACGCTCACCGTGTCCAGTTCTTTGATGCCAGTTTACCTGAAACCAAGGACCTGCAGAGAGAGAAAGAACACTACGAAACTTACCTGGAACAGTATCCTGTCTTCAATCCATCGCCGACTTCATTTCCACTCACCTGAAGGTACGAACTCCATCATCCGGCACTGCATGCATCCTGGAATACCATAACCTGGAAAGAGGAGAAAGAAAGACAGCATTAGTAAGCGTATACTCATGTTTCCTCCCGAATGAAGAAAGCCACACAATTCTTACCCAGGTAGTCATCTCCTGGTCAGTATCATTGCTGGAAAATTACGGCGTTCGGCTAGGAACATCGCAACCTGCAAGGAGAGAAAAGACACAGGTTAGCAATATAAAAGGCGAAACAGAGCCGCGAATCGCGCATTACTCACCGGACAGCATCGCGCACACAGCGCTTTCGCCTACCGGCCCATGCTCATCTTCAAACTGCATGACAACACCAAAATAGCTTTCCATACCTAAAAGGAAAGAAGCAAGACATTATTCTTCGAAATAAGAGGAACATAAGAACTGCATATAAATACTGTAAAGCAGCAAACCTACGGAGTCGCAGCAGGCCTGGATTCCCACCATACGGGGGCTTGCACCAGTGAAGTAAATTGGTTGCTGCTCGCCCCCCACATCTACGCGCCCCTGCCACGAGGAGCAGGACGGAGAATCCATCTTTTACAATATTAAGGTGAGGTGAGGGCCCAAGGGGGAGGAAGGAGTTGAGGCCAAGGGAGGTGGGAAAACATAAATACAATCTGGTATTGAATTCAGCTCTCCTATATTGCAGACCCATCTTTAACCAGAGGCCTTACCAAGGGACCAGGAGAGGGTTCAAGAGTGCAAATCATCCAACCAAGGCTGGGTGGCGTCCCCGTGGATACCAGGTGAGCGTAACAGAACGCAAAGCCTCAATAATATTATCCACCTGGGCGTCATGGAGACTTCAGAGACTGACCAGTTAGTTCAGTTGGTGGGACAATTACGCGCTGAAGTACATTCAGCCAGGCAAGAAACCAACGCTCTTAGGAGGGATTTGATTGTTACTAAGGATCGTACCGACAAAATAAGTAGACAATTGCTCCAATCACAGGCAGGACAGACCCCATTGCCTGGTAACATTCCGCCAGCACCTGTACCAACTTCTTCCACCAATCCAGTACAAATAACCCTCCCTGGGGCAGTTCCTTTTGCTCCACCTGAACGATTTTTAGGGGACCCCAAGAAGTATGCAACGTTCATGAACCAGTGTTGTCTTCATTTCCTTTGCAGACCTGGGGCTTTTCCGAACCACCAAGCGCGGGTTGCTTTTGTATTGTCATATCTGAGCGGCAGTGCTGCGGATTGGTCGGTACCATTGGTAAGTCAGGATAACCCGTTGTTACATGACTTTGGGGGTTTCCAGATGGAAATGGAAAAACTCTTTGCTCGTCATACCCAAGGCCAAGCATTAGACAACAAACTTTTGTCACTCCGTCAAGGAAGTCAAGACTTGCTTACATATATAGCAACATTTAACAGACTAGTCGTTGAAGTTGGGTGGCCTGAGGAAAAAAGGACCACACTATTTCATCAGGGTCTACGAGGGGAACTAAAGGATGTCCTTGCTCAAGTGGTTAACCCACCTAAAGACTGTGGAGAATTCATCACCCTTGTGGTGCAATTAGATCACAGATTACAAGACCGAAAAGCGGACCGGATAACTTTAGACACTCGAGCTGTGTGTGTCCGGTCAAAGGATAATGTTCCACGTACATCGGAAAACACAGTAGAACCCATGCAAATGGAAGGTGTACGGCCCCCTTTAACTAAAACTGAAAGAGACAAGAGAAGGCAACAGCAATTATGCTTATATTGCGGAAAATCAGGCCACTTCCTCAAAGAATGTCCAGTGAAACCACGAAGGAGAACTGTTGGAGCCACAGAGAAGGAAGATAATAACAAGGAGTCGGAAAACTACCGAGCCCGGCAAGCGTAGAGGTCCGCTTGCCGAGGGAAAAGGATGAGCCACAGACCTCACACTTTGCATTACCAGTAATTTTGATCAGTCACCAACAACCGTCTCGGATGCATCCTTCGAAGCATACATAGACAGCGGAGCAGTTGGGAATTATGTAGACCAAGATCTGGCAGCAGAGATGGGGCTTCCCTTATGTTCTAAATCGACTACTGAAAAAGTTACTACAGTTGATGGGACAGAAATAGCTTCCGGACCAGTAACCCAATGCACAGCAGCACTAACCCTACTGTGCCAGGATGGACACTGAGAATCTACTGCATTCGACCTCATCAAAGCTCCTCAGTTTCGACTAATCTTAGAGATGCCATGGTTGGTAGCTCACAACCCTCTAATAGATTGGCGTGCCAAGAAGTTGGCCTTTTCCGATGATTGTGCTTGCATCTGTTATTACCAAGAAAAGGGGAAAACAGACTTATGTACATCTGCTACTCCCAGTATGGCGGCAATGGTACTAGGTGTGACTAGTACTCTACCAAATGAATACCAAGATTTTCAAGACGCGTTCCAGAAAGAACAAGCCAATACTCTACCACCGCACAGGCCCTACGATTGTCAGATCAACCTCATAACTGGTGCGCTAATTCCTTGTGGTCGAATCTATGCAGTTACTGAACCAGAAAACCTCCATTTGAAATATTATCTTGATCAGTACCTGGCAAATGGATTTATCCGCCCATCTAAATCACTGGCAGCCAATCCCTTATTCTTCGTACCAAAGAAGGAAGGAGATTTGAGGACTTGCATCGACTATCGCGCATTAAACCAGATCACAGTAAAACAACGTTATCCACTGCCCCTTAGTCCTGAATTATTGGATCAAGTCAAAGACGCCCACATTTATACCAGACTGGACCTTAGGGGGGGCGTACCATCTTGTTCGAGTGAAGAAAGGAGACAAATGAAAAACCGCCTTTCGTACCAAATACGGCTTGTATGAATACCAGGTAATGCCTTTTGGACTTTGCAACGCTCCTGCTGCATTCCAGTACTTTATGAATGATGTTTTGCGGGAGTTAATCGACGTTTGCGCCCTGGTTTACATTGATGACATCTTAGTGTATTCTGCTACAAAAGAAGACCATGTCAGGCATGTCCACTCCGCCCTTACTAAACTCCACCAACATAAACTGTAAGCTAAACTTGAAAAATGCTCTTTTCATGTCACCGAAGTGGAGTCCCTTGGTTTTATCCTCACACCAAAAGGCATCAGAATGGATAGGCACAAGGTAGATGCCATTCTTAACTGGCCGTCACCAACTTCATTTAAAGGAATCCAGAGTATGTTGGGCTTTGCAAACTTTTACCGCTGATTCATCCCAGATTTTTCCCAAATAGTGCATCCAATTACATCATTATTTTGCGAAAATACAATCAACAGTCCATTGGACCGAAGAAGCAGAGAAGGCCTTTCAAGAACTTAAGAAAAAAATCACTTCTGCTCCAGTTCTATGGCATCCTCGCCCAGACCACTCTTATATAGTTGAGACAGATGCATCTAGCATGGCTATGGGAGCTGTTCTCTCACAAAGGAACCCAGGAACTGGCCAGTTACACCCTGTGGCCTTCTGGTCACGAAAATTCTCACCTCCCAAACTCAACTATGCTATCACAAACAAAGAACTCCTGGCTATAAAATCAGCTTTTAAGGCATGGCGACACTATCTCCTTGGTGCTAGACATTCTGCCACGGTAATGACTGATCATCGAAAACCTGCAATACCTAACAACAGCAAAGTCTCAATCATCCCCTCAACTGCGGTGGGCTCTTTTCTTCACTGAATATGACTATGTGATGACCTACCAGCTGGGAGTCCGAAACGGAAAGGCTGACGCCTTGTCCCGCATGGGTGTTGATGAAAAGGTATACATAACTCCAGATCCAGTAGCCATCATTCCAGAAGACAAACTCCTGGGTCTTATGACAACATTGACACAGGGTGAACTTCAAAACAAGATCCAACTCTTAATGGATCCGACTTTCTCACAAGAGTGGTGTACTCAAGGAGCACATTACACCATTAAAGACCAGTTACCATATTTAGGAACCGTCTATACTTGCCAAGTAAAGATTTACAAGAGCAGGTTATTTCGGGTTATCACGACTCCCTGATTGAAGGTCATCCTGGAATTGCCAAAACTCTGGCTAAAGTAAAACAAAACTATTTGTGGCCCACATGATGTAAGGACATCATACAATTTATCCAATCTTGCAGTGTGTGTGCACAAAACAAGACCCAAAAGCAGAAACCAGCTGGTCTTCTCCAACCATTGGAATTTCCTCGCGCACCATGGCACACACTGTCCCTTGATTTCATTACAGATCTACCTCCCAGTCAAGGATTCAACACCATCTCAGTAGTTGTAGACTTGTTCTCTAAAATGGCAGACTTTATTCCTTTTAAGGGTCTTCCAAATGCATCCAATTTAGCAAAAGTATTCCTGGAGGAAATCGTACGGGCACATGGCTTTCCATTGGTCTTGATCTCAGATCGAGGTAGTCAGTTCGTATCCAACTTCTGGAGGAAATGCTGTTCAATGGCCCAAATTGACATTCGACTATCCACAAGTCACCATCCTCAAACAGATGGCCAAACAGAAAGAACAAACCAAAACCTCGAGCCATACTTACGTTGCATGTTACATCAAGTGGAAAGAAATTGGAAGGACTTGTTATGGATAGCTGAATATGCCTATAATAATTCATTACACACCAGCACTGGACAAACCCCTTTCTACACTATATATGGTAGACATCCACATACTTCAGAATTGGATCTCCCAACTCCTTTGGAAATGCCAGCGGTTAAACCCCTACATACAACTATTTCCCAGGCCTTCAAAGAAGCAGCAGAACATTTACTCCAAGCCAAGAACAGACAAAAGAAATTCGCTGACCAACATCGTAGTGAAGCCCCTGACTATCAAATTGGAGACAAGGTCTGGTTAGCATCAAAATATGTGCCCATAAAAGGGACTTGGACCTTTCGTCCCCGATATCTGGGACCTTATTCTATTGAATCCATAATAAATCCAGTGGCAGTTAAATTAGCCCTACCACCCACTATGCAGATGCATCCTGTGTTTCACGTATCATTCCTGAAACCGGTACAACCTGGTACTGGGGTTACAACACCACCAAAACCAGTATTAGTTGACAGAGAACCAGAGTTTGAATTAAATGATATCCTAGACTCAAAATACACCAGATCCAAACTATACTACTTAGTTTATTGGAAGGGATACGGCCCTCGAGACAGATCATGTGAATCTAGTGAATACATCCATGCACCTCGCTTAATTAAAACATTCCATCAGAATTACCCAGCCAAACCAGGACCAGGCAGAAGTGCCACCGTGAGAGAGGCCTTGGGGGGAGGTGGGGGAGTGCTGTCATGAGCCTTGCCACTGGCCCTCACTGGCAAGTCAGCCTTCAAGTTAGGGCCAGGTCAAAGGCCTTAAAACCTCATCCAAGACTCTCTTGGAGTCAGTCCTGGCGCCTTTGGCACCAGACTCATAACCATCATGAAGACCAACATTAGAATGGGACTATTTACTTGGGACTATTTAACTTGGGGTGGGGGAGATTCAGCCAACCTGGAGGCACACACATAGCTCAGTTACAAGGAACTGAGCTATGCGGTCTAGTCTTTTGGGTGTGGAAGGCCTAGGACTACTTTACCTGGACTACTTTGGGTGTGGCAGGCCTGGGACGATTTTACCTAGACTACTTTACCTGAAACTATTTAAACTGCACCCAAACAGCAGAACATGCTTTGCGTTATTCTGCTGTGGGCAGCGTAACGCTCACCATCTCCAGTTCTTTGATGCCCATCTTACCTGAATCCAAGGATCTGCATAGAGAGAAAGAACACATCGAAACTTACCTGGAACAGTATCCTGTCTTCAATCCATCGCCGACTTCATTTCCACTCACCTGAAGGTACGAACTCCATCATCCGGCATCGCATGCATCCTGGAATACCATAACCTGGAAAGAGGAGAAAGAAAGACAGCATTAGTAAGCGTTTACTCACGTTTCCTCCCGAATTAAGAAAGCCACACAATTCTTACCTGGGTAGTCATCTCCTGGTCAGTATCATTGCTGGAACATTACGGCACTCGGCGAGGAACATCGGAACCTGCAAGGAGAGAAAAGACACAGGTTAGCAATATAAAAGGCGAAACAGCGCTGCGCATCGTGCATTACTCACCGGACAGCATCGTGCACACCGCGCTTTCGCCTACCGCCCCGTGCTCATCTTCAAACTCCATGACAACACCAAAATACCTTTCCATATCTAAAAGGAAAGAAGCAAGACATTATTATTCAAACTAAGAGGAACATAAGAACTGCATATAAAGACTGTAAAGCAGCAAACCTACGGAGTCACAGCAGGCCTGGATTCCCACAAAGGGTGGCTTGCACCAGTGAAGTAACTTGGTCACTGTTCGCCCCCCACATCTACGCGCCCCTGCCACGAGGAGCAGGACGGAGAATCCATCTTTTACAATATTAAGGTGAGGAGAGGGCCCAAGGGGGAGGAAGGAGTTAAGGCCAAGGGAGGTGGGAAAACAAAGAATCTGGTATTGAATCCAGCTCTTCTACATTGCAGACCCATCATTAACCAGAGGCCTTACCAAGGGACCGGGAGAGGGTTTGATAGTGCAAATCATGGAACCAGGGCTGGGTGGCGTCCCCGTGGATACCAGTTGAGTGTAACAATTGCTGATTAGCCGTCAACACTACTTATGTAATTGTAATTGGTTATTCATAATGTGCTTAATACCCAGAGGTTTCTAAGCGCCGACCCGGGGATCGAATCTGTGTTGCTCTGTGTCGTTTTGCTTCCAAGGCGAGCACGTTGCCTCCAAGCTATCCTCTCAAGACTTCTGCAGAATACATTTCTGCAGACATGAAAAGCTTCCACTCATGTTCAGCTTTTGGATTCATCGTGTGAACATTCCTGTTGCCCCTTGCCAGTGTTAAAATCTACCAAATAGAACGAGAATTCCTACTGCATAAAGTCTCTATCATTTCTTGCCACTTTATGTTACGCTTCTCATTTTTGTGTCTTTTTAACCAATTCCGATAGTCATTCTTAATTTTTTTTATTCCTGCAAAAGGCTGCTGTTGTCTACCAATGCTATTTTTTAGGCGCATAAGATCTCTCCTTAAATTTCGCTTAGCTGCTCAGATTTCTGGTTCCTATAGGTGTTCCACTGTTTTACTAGAGGTACCTACTGCGTTGCCTTTAACAAAGCCAGTTGTATGCGTCATTGAATGCAGCCAATCCTCTATCTCAGCTGCTGTAGATTTTGACAATATTGACAGGGCATAAGGAATTATCGCATGTCTAATAACTGTACATGCTTTGCTTTTTGAATGTTCACTTGGGACCAAACAATACGATTTCCTTCATGATTTACCTTGGTCACCCCAAACCTCCATGATTTCTTCATCTTTTGCATATTCCGTTGTAAACTAAGAAGCTCATTATCGCTATACTGGTTTGGGATGACCTCAAAATCCTCTATGCAATCCAACAATGCATTGTTCCCACAACATAATCTGCCAAGTGGGTTTACCCAGGGAGTCGCCCTGTGTCCTACCGTTCAGAAAAGCTAATTCCCAATCTGAAACAAAGCGGGCCCAGAGAATACCCTGCTGATTATGAGCTTTAAGAGTCATAATACTGTTAGGGCCAACTCCTTGGTAAGCCGCAGAGGGAGCAGTCTCACCACACGGCGCACTGAGGTCTCCTCCAAGCAGTATAATATCACTTTCCAATGAGGTGCCCCAACATGTGATGGTCTCATCAACACAATCGAAAATCTCATTTGTACTGGCATCTCCAGTTGGGTCATAAATGTTCAAGAGTAGCACACATTGTCCCGCTCCCAGTTTCTTGAAGCAAACCTCAACTGCCAACACATTCTTGTGATTGTTTTTAGAGGCAAACACATTAGAGTACAAGTCTGAGCTAACACCAATGACTAGGCGGCCCATGGTGCCTTTTACAGCATATTACTGGTATATGATATAACCATCCAAGCAATATGAGGACCATAACCAGGTTTCTTGCGACATAAAGACTTTGAATTCCAGAAATCAACATAAAGAATGACCATTAACACAGTGCAAGTTGCCCATGGTATTCCAGCAAGCCACCCTCAGATTTCAATCTTGGAGGGCCCAAGACCAGACAAAATACCTTTTAACCATTTCCAGCCCTTACTATTATCAAAATCTCCTAGATGACAGGGGGCCATTTTGTTAATTTGCCTTATGTCCTCAATTGCAGCAAGAGCCGTACAAATACAGCAAGTAGATGATTTTATAACTGGTGCCTTATCTAACTCGTAGCCTAAGTAAGAAATTTACTCATTTTGGGCTCTAATCAGAATACTCCCAAAGATGGTATTTTACCGAATAAATTTAAGATATCAGTTCAATTTATGTTCGGTCTTTTCTGTGCGTTTGGAACCGTCATTACAATTGTCAAAATTTGAGGATCAAGTGGCTCACTACACACTTCTTTGACCCCCAGACCAGACAAGGGATCTACTCCTCTATGTTCCTGCGGGCACTGAGGCACTAGTTGTAAAGGTTGTACAATTGTTTGGCAGTCGTTTTTGCTGACTTCGTCTGGTGCATCATATGCTAACACGTTGCTGTTGTTTTTATCCTTATTCAGCCAGCTAGTTAGGATTCCAACCGTCTGCTGCTGTTGTTTTTGTCTTCTAACAACTTTCTTTCTGGCTTTTCTCGTTCTCGGTTTCATTGGTACCTCTAAAATAGGACAGTAGAATTCATCAGAGGACAGTTATCCCCGCTGAGTGCTACAGAAGCATTACCTTGAGATGCTACAACAGGCTATTGTAAATGTTTTTGCTACGCCTTTCTTTCCGCATCAGGTAATTTAGAGGGGAAGAGGGCGGTGGCTCTGATGTATCCAAAGTAACGGTTGGCCGGTCTGTTTCCAGAGAATCAATTACAATAGGGATCATGCGTTCATCTTGCTTATGAGTTTCAGCCCCCTACTTTGTGCATTTTCCCTGTCACTATTGAGTTTTAGGTGCGCACATAAGAAACTTATAAACTCACCTTGTTTGAGTAAATCTTCATACATTTTTTAAGCAAATTGTAAGGTGTCTAATTTACTCAAATTGTTGGAGCTGCTCGAAATCACAGCTTGATTTTAAGTGCGCCCCCCGTCATTATCAGAGTGCCATGATGCATCGATATAGACATTTGGAGACGCTCAGAGACATTGCTGGGTGCATTGGTGAAGTTTGTGACTCAGTATTGTTTCTTGGTGTGGCAGCCTTAAAGTCATCAGTATTTTCCTGGGAACTCCGATTACTTTTAGGTGGAAAAGTTATAATGCAAAGACTGTAACAAATTCAAGTAACAAATTATTGTCAAGATCTCAAAAGGAATTCACAGTTGTTTCTTGATGAACAAGTGGCAATTGGACTGACTGGTCTTTTTGGATATGTGAGTCAGCTACACAAGGAACTGTTGTGCACGCCTCTTTGTCACATTGAAAACATTCAGTTATTTTGCTATTTGAAGACAGGGTTGCCATACTTTTCTTGAATGCCCCCCCCCCCCTCGCCATCTGACACTTTTCGCAATTCTCAAAGTAACATGTTGGCTCATTTATCCACCTTCCCGTACAGTTTTAATTTACGAAGATTATATTGCTTTGTCTTGCTTGGAGCTTTTCCAGACATGTTTATGTAATACTAATGCAACCAATGTAAATAGTTCACACTGCTGCAGGCAGTTTTAAGGTAACGAAAAGGTCACAATACGCTTACCTTAATGGACAGTAGAAGAAGTGAAAGTATTCCCTGTCGGGTAGTGGTCACCACCCATTCACTGGACCACAACAGACCACTTTCTTCCCACTTGTTGCTCCATGCAGCGCTATGCGCTGCAAATGATGTTTTATAGAGACTTCAGCAGAGTTCAACAGAGTTGTCTGTTTGCAACCACCACTTTGTACGGGTGATGATGCCCCATTACGGTAAACCGAAGAAATGTCCTGTTTGGCTGAAACATGGGGATGTGTAGGTAGGCATCCTTGAGGTCCAGGGAGCACAGCCAGTCTCCCTCGCAGATGACCTCTGCAATCTGGGCTGGCATCACCATCTTGAAACGTTCTCTGGATAGAAAGAGGTTTAGGCAGGAGAAGTCAAGAACCACTCTCAGGCCCGCCTGGTTCTTCTTGGGGACTGCAAACACTCTGGAATAGAAGCCAGAGCCCCTCTCTGCACTGTTATCGGTTCCCCGACCTAATCCCAGAGTAGAGTGCGTGCTGGTCACTCAACGTGGAGAATAATGGGGGAATAAGGACAATGAGGAGGAATGGACAGTCTCAAGCCTGGTAGACATTGGACAGAATCCACGCATAACTAGATGATGCCAGCTGTCCCTGAAGAGACCAAGCCTGATCCCCCACCGGGGAGTTGTGGACCTGGATGCAGCAGTCACTTTTTTCCACGCTGAGGAGGAGTACGGGGGGACAGGAAAAAAACCTGGTAGAGCACCTTGGCTGCTTCCATCTTTGTTGGCTCGGGGGCCTGTCAGGTTGACGTTGTCAGGTCCAAACTTGAATCTTCCTGCAGGAGTGATGCTGGGCCGACCACACCCCCCCAAGTCTGCCTGCCCAACAGTCCTTAAACTGATAAAACTACCAAGCTGGCAAACCCAAGGGGAAAGGGGAATAGAGGAGAAAATAACAAAAGACAGATCTTCACTGGCTGGCACTGTAGTTCTCTGGAGCTGGAAATACACCTCAGTGTCTGAGAGATCTAGGAGACAAATATATATGTATATTTTAATAATCAATCCACTCTAGCTAAGTTTACTAAAATGTTACCACCCTCCTTGTAGTACCTGTAGCCTATGCTTTATTGCTGATAGGCTTATTCAGTTGTAGTTGAGCTGAAGTCTGGTAATCAGAACTCAATGTTTCCTTCTTCTTCTACTGTGATAATATTTTCTTTAAGAAATGTCTTTGTTAAATCTTTAGTTGACTAATTAGCTTTTTCCAACTACTCAATTCTCAATATATTTTTCATAAATGAACTTCTTAAAATACTTATTCTCGTATTTATTGCATATGGAAAGTCTGTTACTTGAATTAGAGTCTTTATAAACTTGCAATAAATTACGATGTCAAATAATGTAGCCTCCTTAAAAGATCGGCATTGCTGTTAAGAGTTCCACTAGCCGTTACTTCCTGAAAAACGAATGTCAGCCGAAACAACGCTTCTCTACTCAATTGTCCTACAATACGATGCCTTCAGAACAAAAATGTCACGACGCTTATCGTGCGCAATATAATAGTTCTGCAAAACGAGCACTTCCTGAAACGACGTCACAACGCTTACACGCGCTTTTAACGTTCGTAAGGTTCTTTCTTCTGACTTCAGAGCCGCGCATGACGTAATACTCAAACCGAAAAATAACGCTCCCGAAAGAACTGCGAGCGAGAAAAACAAACATGCGAGTAATACACGAAGAGTTACGCGCGCCTGGTTAGTAAATATCAAACGCGCAGTTGTTCAGAAAATACACTTTCAGAAGCAGAATTGAAGCATAACAATAAAAGTTCAAAAAGTAACACTGAATCTTATTTTCCTCAATAAAGAATTAATATTAGCATTTCATTTCCAACAGTCTTTTTCAAAAGTAATTCGAACTGAAAATCCTTGACATTAGACTTTGTAGATTTAAATAAACTTAGCTTGCTTCGCCTGTACGACTTCTTCAGCTTCTTGGATAACTTCACTTCAGCTTAGAATTAGTAGTAATTGGAAATTCTAAAATATTCTTGAAATTCTAAGAATTAAATATACTTAAATATATTCTATGCTAGAGGTAACTAAACTGCGACCTGTCTCAAAGGATACTAAAATAAAAGGCAGTTGAAAACTCAGAGCAACATTCCAAATGACCTCATAACTATTTAAACCAATCAGTGCTGCAGAAAAAACTCTCCATCTTGCTTTGGGGATTCAAGTGATTCCTGAATGTACATTAAGGAATATTTATACTAGTTCAATTGTCAATCCAAACATAACCCAAACATCACACTTCTAAATAAACTACATTGAAAAGGTTTTCTGATGCTAATGATGAATTCTTAATTAAGTAATGTACATGTGTAAGTCTATTTAATTTACCTTGGAATTGTAATGGTATGTCTTTTAAGGTTATGAACCCTTGAAACTCTAGAAATGTACCATGGAATCCTGACAGTACCCCCTCCGTAATGCCTTGTCCCAGGGCCAACCTTTTCAGGATGCAAACAATGAAATCTTTAAATTAATCTAGGAGCATGAACATTCGTTACCTTTTCCCATGATCTTTCTTCTGGTCCATAACCCCTCCAATCTACTAAATATTGCAGTTGACCCCGCACTATTCTAGAATCTAATATAGCTTGAACTTCATATTCATTTTCATCTTCAGAAAACACAGGACCAGGAGAATCACTAATTCTTGTGTCAGTTCTACATAACTTTAACAAATTTACATGAAATGTTGAGTGTATTTTTAGCCCTGACGGCAATTTCAACTTAACAGAAACTGGAGAATAAACATGTTCCACTTCAAAAGGTCAAATATAACGTGGACTAAATTTATTCCTCCCTTTTAATGACAAATTTTTGGTAGATAACCATACCCGATCTCCCACCTTATACTCTGGTCCCTTCCGACGTTTCCTGTCAGCAAACTTTTTGTAGATTAATTTATTTTTCTCTAAGGATTGAACTGCACATTTAAAGTTTGGCCCAAAGACTATAATCTAACCTCAACATCTGGTACTTCTACTTCATCCAAAACCACACCTCTTAAAAAACGTGGATTAAACTCTTGATTGAGAAAAAATGGAGACATTGAAGTTGAATCTTTTATAGAATTATTATAGCAAAATTCTGCCAACCAAAGTAATTCTAACCACCCTTGACCAGAACCTAGATAACATCTAATGTATTTCTCTAACTCTTGATTGACCCTCTCAGTTTGACCATTACCCTCGGGATGATAACTTGTTGTAAGATTAATCTCGATCTTCAACTCTTTGCAAAATGCCCGCCAAAATTTTGAGACAAATTGGGAACCTCGATCTGAAATTACTTGACTAGGCAACCCATGTAATTTGACAATATTTTGCAAAAAGGCTTGAGCCAATGAAGTTGCTGTAGCTGCTCCTTTGATGGGAATAAAATGTGCTGCTTTAGAAAAAACATCTACAACCACAAGAATAGTTGTACAACCCTTATCAGGTGGTAAATCTACTGTATAGTCCATAGACACTGTATGCCAAGGGCGAGGTGGAATCGGAAGTGGAACTAATAGCCCTGCTGCTTTTTGATGATCCAACTTGGCACGAATGCAAATTTCACATTTTCTTACATACTTCTCAGAATTTTCTCGCATTCTCTCCCACCAAAACTCTCTTTGCAATAAATCAAATGTTTTCTTGATTCCAGGATGCCCAGCCAAAGGGGAATCGTGACAGTCTTTTAAAGCTTTTATTCTCAATTCTTCAGATGGTAAATATAATCTCGTCCCTACAAAAGGTAGACCTTCTTTAATTTGACGTTCAGAATCTTCTGAAACCCATTTCAACAATTCTTCATCCGTCCATTATGACAAAATAGATTCTTTAAAATCCAGAACCTTCTCAGTAACAGCAACAACAAAATTTTTCTCGGAAAGCAAAGGCATTGGTGCACAAGGATCATTCTTTAAACTACCTGGAATACATCGAGACAAAGCATCTGCTTTCCCATTTTGACGACCGGGTTTAAATAAGATAACAAAATCATACTCAGCAAAAAACAATGACCAACGTAATTGTCTTCGAGTTAATGTTCTTGCAGAACGAAGGAAAGTTAGATTCCTGTGATTCGTCAGTACAGTAACTCGATGTCTGGCATCCAAAAGATAGTGTCTCCACTCCATAAATGCAGCCTTGATCGCCAACAATTCTCGATCAGAAATTGTATAATTTCTTTCAGCAGAGGAAAAACTTTTGGAAAAGAAAGCTACAGGATGAAGTTGTCCAGTTACACGATGACGTTGTGACAATACAGCCCCCATTGCGCAATCGGAGGCATCAGCTTCTAGAAAAAACAGTTGCTCCACATCTGGATGTAATAGGATTGGTCCAGTCACAAACTTATCTTTTAAAAATTGGAATGCTTTCTCAGCTTCTTCATTCCATTCAAACTTTACTCCTTTTTTTAATAATTTAGTTATAGGAGAAATAATTTGTGAAAAGTTTTGTATGAATCTACGATCAAAATTTGCAAATCCGATAAACATTTGTAAATCCTTTATTGTATTAGGTTGAGGCCAATCTCCAACAGCTTTTACCTTAGCAGAATCAATTTCCAATCCGTCAGGAGATAAAACAAATCCTAAAAATTCCACTTTCTCAGTGTGAAACTGACTTTTCTCTAGTTTCGCAAACAATTTATTTTCTCTTAGTTTAATTAGCACTTTACTAACGTGTTCTTTGTGTTCATTCAATTCTTTGGAAAATATCAGGATATCATCTATGTATACCACAACAAACACATCTAAAAATTCTCGAAGAACTTGATTGATAAAAAATTGAAAAGCAGCAGGAGCGTTACAAAGACCAAATGGCATGACTTGATACTCGAATAGGCCATAACGGGTTCTAAAGGCTGTTTTCCATTCATCCCCTTCTCTTATTCTTACTAAATGATATGCCCCTCTTAGGTCTAATTTAGTAAAGAATTTTGCTCCCTGAATTCTGTCAAGCATTACTGAAATTAATGGTAAAGGATATCTATTCTTTATAGTGGTTTTATTAAGGGCTCGATAGTTAATGCATGTTCTCAAAGTTTTATCTTTTTTGGGGACAAAAAATAATGGTGAAGCAGCAGGAGACTGAGAATGTCTAATAAACCCTTTAGCTAAATTCTCATTCAAATACTCTCTTAAATACTCATTTTCTTTTTCAGTCAAGGCATAAACACGTCCACAAGGAATTGGTGCACCATCTTCTAAATCAATTTTACAATCAAATGAACAATGTGGTGATAACTCACTAGCCACTTGTTCATCAAATACATCCTTGAATTCTTGATAACAATCTGGTAAAATTCCCGACACAGCTCCTATCAAGTGTTCCTTAACTACACCCGCAGCTAAACAAACTCCTTGAATCTCAGATTTTTCCTCAGAAATCTTGTCTTGAAATATCAAACATTGTTCTCTACAAAATTCTGACTTGAATTCAACTGTTCTTCTACCCCAATCTATAGCAGGATTGTGTAATGTTAACCAGTGCATTCCCAGTAGTATTTGTAATTGCGGTGCATCAATGAATTCAAATACAATGTCTTCATCATGTTTCTCGCCAATTTTCATTCTGATAATATCTGTCATTTGTGTAATCAAACCAGATGTCAATTGTGTACCATCCACCGCCCTCACTTGCTCAGGAACTCCCTTAGAAACAACAGGCACTCCCAGTCTATTTGCTAAAGCCAAATCCATGAAATTTCCGGTTGCTCCACAATCAAATACACACGGACCACCACATCTTAGCTTACCTTCCCAAAATAAGGATATATTAAGAGTTATATGTGGCACAGCGGTTTGAATGTTATTTGCCACCACTTGTCCTTTTCCAGGAGTAGAAGGGAATTTTTTAGGAGCACGTGGACATCGTCCTACAAAATGTGTTCCCTCCCTCAATATAAGCATAATTTTTCTCTACGTCTTCTTTCCTTATCTTCTTTAGTTAAAGGACCTCTGATTTGACTTTCCATCACCTGTCCTTTATTTTCTTTCCCAGACAACTGTTCTAACTTGGGATGCTCATTTCTACTCCAAGCTCTACCTTCAGAAAAATGTCTCCTCTTTTCTGACCTTCTTTCCAATAACCTTGAGTCTAAAAGTATCACTAAAGAAATTAATTCTTCACAAACCGTAGGTCTCTCCACAATGGTGGACAATACATCTTTTCATTCCTCCCGTAATCCTCTATAAAAAATTGAAGCTCTCTTCTCTTCAGGCCACTCACTCTCTTGCACAAGTGACCTGAACTGGGTTATATAAGACACCAATTCGCTGTTTCCCTGCCGCAACTCCAGTAATCCACTATCTACACATATAGATGAAGTTCTTCCATCAAACATCTTACTGAATTCATTTTTAAACATTCTCCAGTCTCTAAGTTCTCTGGCCCCTCTTTCAACTAAAGGAACTGACCAAGCGGAAGCCTCCCCTGTTAAATAAGAAATTAAAAATGCCACTTTAGCTGTTTCTGTAGAAAAGGCTTCTGGTCTACACAAAAAGTGTAACTCGCATTGCATTAGAAATGTTTTAAACTTCATATGATCTCCACCAAATCTTTCAGGGGGCGCTTAAGGAGTTGAAACCAAAGATATTCCTGGAGTTAAATGTAAATTCTTTCTCTCTTCCAACTCAACAGTATGTCGCCTATTTTCACCTAACTCTGGATACAAGACTGGAGGTTCTTGGTCATAAACTCTACTAACCTTAGATATTCCTGGGGTTTCTGATCTATGTACAAAACTACTTAATTCCTCCATTTTGACCCCCAAGGCTAAAGTCTCACTCTTCGCTGACCTTAGATCTTCTTTTATTTCCATTAACATCTTTCCTAATGTTCCCAAATTAAACTCTGACTCTGGGTCCATCATCACTCAGGCATGATTTAAATATGTGGGCCTTTCATTCTGTCAGGTCCAAACTTGAATCTTCCTGCAGGAGTGATGCTGGGCCCACCAGACCCCCTAGGTCTGCCTGCCCAACAGTCCTTAAACTGATGAAACTACCAAGCTGGCAAACCCATGGGGAAAGGGGAATAGAGGAGAAAATAACAAAAGACAGATCTTCACTGGCTGGCACTGTAGTTCTCTGGAGCTGGAAATACACCTCAGTGTCTGTGCGATCTAGGAGACAAATATATATGTATATATTAATAATCAATCCACTCTAGCTACGTTTACTAAAATGTTACCACCCTCCTTGTAGTACCTGTAGCCTATGCTTTATTGCTGATAGGCTTATTCAGTTGTAGCTGAGCTGAAGTCTGGTAATCAGAACTCAATGTTTCCTTCTTCTTCTACTGTGATAATATTTTCTTTAAGAAATGTCTTTGTTAAATCTTTAGTTGACTAATTAGCTTTTTCCAACTACTCAATTCTCAATATATTTTTCATAAATGAACTTCTTAAAATACTTATTCTCGTATTTATTGCATATGGAAAGTCTGTTACTTGAATTAGAGTCTTTATAAACTTGCAATAAATTACGATGTCAAAAAATGTAACCTCCTTAAAAGATCGGCATTGCTGTTAAGAGTTCCACTAGCCGTTACTTCCTGAAAAACGAATGTCAGCCGAAACGACGCTTCTCTACTCAATTGTCCTACAATACGATGCCTTCAGAACAAAAATGTCACAACGCTTATCGTGCTCAATATAATAGTCCTGCAAAACAAGCACTTCCTGAAACGACGTCACGACGCTTACACGCGCTTTTAACGTTCATAAGGTTCCTTCTTCTGACTTCAGAGCCGCGCGTGACGTAATACTCGAACCGAAAAATAACGCTCCCGAAAGAACTGCGAGCGAGAAAAACAAACATGCGAGTAATACACGAAGAGTTACGCGCGCCTGGTTAGTAAATATTAAACGCGCAGTTGTTCAGAAAATACGCTTTCAGAAGCAGAATTGAAGCGTAACAATAAAAGTTCAAAAAGTAACACTGAATCTTATTTTCCTCAATAAAGAATTAATATTAGCATTTGATTTCCACACAGACTTTTTCAAAAGTAATTCGAACTGAAAATCCTTGACATTAGACTTTGTAGATTTAAATAAACTTAGCTTGCTTCATCTGTATGACTTCTTCAGCTTCTTGGATAACTTCACTTCAGCTTAGAATTAGTAGTAATTGGAAATTCTAAAATCTTCTTGAAATTCTAAGAATTAAATATACTTAAAGATATTCTATGCTAGAGCTAACTAAACTGCGACCTGTCTCAAAGGATACTAAAATGAAAGGCAGTTGAAAACTCGGAGCAACATTCCAAATGACCTCATAACTATTTAAAACAATCAGTGCTGCAGAAAAAACTCTCCATCTTGCTTTGGGGATTCAAGTGATTCCTGAATGTACATTAAGGAATATTTATACTAGTTCAATTGTCAATCCAAACATAACCCAAACATCACACTTCTAAATAAACTACATTGAAAAGGTTTTCTGATGCTAATGATGAATTCTTAATTAAGTAATGTAAATGTGTAAGTCTATTTAATTTACCTTGGAATTGTAATGGTATGTCTTTTAAGGTTATGAACCCTTGAAACTCTAGAAATGTACCATGGAATCCTGACAGATGTGCTCTCCTGTCATTGAACCCCATGAAGACACCAAAGGACCTTGCCCGCTAGTCAGTCCCATGATGCGACTGGTTGAAGGACTTTGCCGCCAGTTTGGCTAACACTTCAAGGGACTTGGTAGTCTGCATGCTGATCTTCACTTTTTTCAGCTCTTTACGAGTGGAAGAGCTTGACTCCTTCGAAGGGCAGATTGACTTTATGTTCCAGAACATCAGTGGTAATCTGGTTGCATGCATCCACGCGGAACACCTCATATCCATCCCCATATCCACCCCCAGGCACATCCCCTGCTTGCGATGCCTCTCCAGAGGGAGATCTCGTGTGTGAAGTTGGCTATCTCTCGCCATAAATTCTGTCTGGCTGCAGCGAGAATGGCAAAGCGCTTGCTTGCTTGAGGTAAAGGCCTGTGTTGCTGGAGACCTTCCGCCCAAACCCTTCCCGTAGTTTGTCCTCCTTTGACAGGCAGGAACTGGCTGAGTAGTGTAAGGGATCAAGAGGAAGACTCAGACACACTGGCATGTTAGTTATTAGTTTTAGACTTCTATTTATTAAAACAATAAGAGGGTTGGGGGAAATCCTATCTATCCCTAATCCTAAGAGGGGTTTCTCTGCCTCAACTGAACTAAGGAACGTCTGTGTCATGATGTGAACCAAAAGAGTGTCCTCCATCCAGTGTCCAAACCCTAAACTGACCCTAACATTCTAAACTCAAAATAATGTGTACAAGGGGATTTCAACAAGCCATACTCTCAAGACTTTCCTTCAAAGTTCTGAAACATAAATGCTTCAAAGAGTGCAGAAAGAAAAGGAATAACAAAATTCCTCTAGATTCTTTGGTTGTTTAATGTCTGTCCTGTGTCTCTGGATAAAGATTTAACAATGTTCCACTTTTTTCAACAGAGGTGGTGGCTCCTCTTGTCCACCCCTGCTTTCCTTCCTTCCAAGTCTTTACTGTACAACTTCGACTTGTACAACCTCTCCCTTGAGTTTTCTTCACTTTTTAGGCTTTCACAAGTTTAAGGAAAATTCCTCTTTCCCTCGGCTCCTCTTACATATACAGTTCTCTTTTACATTCAATTTCTCACACTCAGTATTTCCATTGGCTTCAAAGAGTTACAGTTCTTTCCTTCTCCACTGACCATTCCTCTTACTATTGCTAGTGTATTCCCCTTGCCAGGATATTTAGGACTTTCTCATCGATCCTCCACAAAGGGGTAAGATTCCTCCCTTTTACGTTTACTTTTTTCAGTTTTATACTTCCAAGCTCACTTTACATCCCACTCCTGGTTTACTCTCCTGTCAGGCTATTACTGTTTCACAAGTTCAATAACAAGTTTCAGTTTATTTTTCTTCCCACTCCTAGTTTACACTCCTGGCAGGATGTTACACTATTGTTTCACAAGTTTAAGATCGCTTCTCTTCATCTTGCTCTCCTGTGTTTGAGTCCCAGATTCACGGTTCGCCTGGTTCACAATCCTGGCAGGGTTTTTACTTTCTCCAATTATTATTTCTTTTATCCACAAAATAACATGTATCCAATGTTGGGTCACTGACCCTTTAACAAAGAATTTCTCAGTTTCAACACTTCCTTTCAAGCATTGGGCCACTGCCCCTTTTCCAATACTATTCGCATTCACATTAACTTCTCCTGTTAAACACTGGGTCACCAACCCCTTCTTAGTGCTGTTTGCAAATATATCAATTTCTTCACAGGTTTCACTTTGCCTCTCTTGCGCTGTTCCTGAGACACAACATTCACTTGCAGACGGTCCGGCAACTCATTAGTTTTCTCAGGGCATACCGGGCAGCTTTCGTGTTCCTCTCTCCCTTTCTCCATCCTCTTCGGCTTGCTTACTCTGCATGCGTCCTGTCAGCCGATTAGCCCCTGCTTTTCCTTGCTCTGCATCACACGGCTCCCGCTGTTTAAGGCTCTAAAGTGGTGGGCTTCCTTTTTGTCAGGCGTCCCTGCACGCTGCTCGTGTCAGCCACAATGCTACTTCTTACGGTTTGCTTCCTTCAGTTTCTGTTGCCCTCTCAGCCACTGCTATCTCGTCGGTCTGTTAGCTGTGGGAGTTTTAAACTTCCCGGCATGACTGAGCAATGTCCATAAACTAGACTGCGTGTTGGCTTCCTGGCGGTAATCATCTTCATTGTTCCGTCCCTCTTCCTCATCTCTGTACAAAAAGTGGGGGTGGGACAGGCAAAAGAGGTTCTCGGCTGGGAAAACGTGGATATTCTCCATCTTCATCACAATAAGCCATATAGGTATGTGGCAAGGGTACATTGATGTCATTAGAAATTATAGTTGCAAGATTATTTTGGTCCAACATTTTCTTGTTCCTCTGGAGTTAGTCTTCCCCCACGTGGTCCTTCTGTAGATAGCCACCCCCGGGTCAGAGTTGGGTAGCTTCTGCCTTTTCCTGGCCACGTAAGAGAATCTTCCCTCCAGAGAATCAATGGCGATATTGCTAGATTGTCACAGGAGGTAGAAGCTGCCGCCTTCCAATACAGTGAAGCTGCTGTGATTATGGACGAGTATGGTTGAGAGTGTGCCGCCACCAGCAACTCGTCTCCCTCCAAGTGCCTGAAGCAGGTACCAGCCGCTTGTTGCCTTGTGTATTGGAGTGTTTTTTTTTAGACTGCCACCACATCTTTCTACAGGGGGACCCCTGATCTGCTGCTCAATTTGAGGTATAAGACTTCCTCGAGCACCCCTGGCTCCTGCTGTGCCTGTTCCGGCAGTGGGGCGCCCAGACAGTCTGCCAGGCTCTGCATCCTGTCATGGAACGCCCGGGCGGATGAGGATGCATCGTCATTGTCCTCATCATTGTCAGTTGCCCCCACCCACTGGTCTTTCAGAGGAGTTGGAGCGTCTGACGTGTCCCCACCTGTGGTATCCTGCTGCCCGAGGGGTGCCATCGGCACTGGAGGAGTTGGCTGCGCTGTTCGAGAGGGCAGAGGAGGCAGCGGAGGTGACAGGGAGGCCCGATAGCTGGTGCTGCCGGAGTGGTGCAGATTTGGCCCGGAGACTGCTGGTCCGGCACCATGATACCCCAAATGGTGCAGCACCAGCAGCCTCCGGGCCCAATGCTTGAGCCCCTTGAGTATCCAGACATCTGCTCCAACTTCATTAGCAGAAGGAAGCAGTTAAGGAAGCTTTCTTCACATGCCTGCTACTGGCTCTGCCTCTGCGTGTATGGTGGCTTTTGGTATGCCCTGTGCCTTTGAGGTGTGGCTGGATCCCCCTGTCTCGGGGCGAAGGAAAGAGTGCGCCCCTCAAAAGGGCACATAGGGTGAGGACTCCAGGGCTCCCTTGAAAGGCCTGCCACTCCTACAATGGCGATGAAGGAGAGCTGTCCACCTGAACCACTCACTCAGAAGGCGAAGAGGGGTGCAGTGTGAGTGGGCGTGCTCCCTGAGGTTCACCTGCCGGGGTGTGCCCTGTTGCCATTTAGGACATCACCAGCCCGTGCCTGTAGCGTGGCCAGCGGCCATCTTGTTGGATAGCTGTTGTGCCTCAGAAATGTATGGGAAACTCTGGTTCTGCACAGTGTCCTTTGGCCCTGGCCTTGCGCGCTCCTGACTGGAATGGGCCTCAATAGAGATTCCTGGTGGCTGATAGTTTTGCTCATGTCGCCTGTAGGCACCCTCTCTGACTGTGATCCGGTACCAGAGTCTAATGACCCCTTGCACCATGGAGCAGTCTTGGAGCTTGGGCGCCCCTTGTATCCGGTCTGGTAGTGCCTTTGGGTCACTTGGTGTACGGGCTGGTAGCTTTCTTAGCTTCAGGCCTGGCCTATGTAGAAGAGCTTATGTGCCCCTCCCAGCCACAGGGACTACAGGTAAGGAATACCTCTGCTGGGGTGGTTTATTAAATAAGGGACTAACCTTGCCCTGATGCGTCGCCTTACCAACAAAATCCTTAATGTGTTGCAGCAGCGATTTGCCGAAGATCTCTCGTCACTGCCCTAGTCTGTTCTTAAGGAATAAGCGCGATGCAGCTCACACAAGCGTCCCAGCAGTGCTCACATTCCAGGCACTCCAGGCAGACCGCATGTGGACCCCAGGCCGGGAAGGCGTGCTCGCACGAGGCACAATGTGTAAACCCTCCCACGACCGACATGCGCCAGGGAGTTGAGGAACCGGAGGACGATATGGAAGAATAAATAGAAATTAGAAAAGGGAAGAGAAGGTTCCACGAAGTTGAGAAAAATAAAGACTCCGCTCAAGTAGAGAGGTTGGTCAGCGTACATGCAGAAAAAGGGGCTAAGGTGAGGCGGCGGAGGGCAGGGCTAAATGGCGTGCATATTCTGGGGCCATGCCTGCCGTCTTATTTAAAGGGGAAGCTCACAGTTTTGCACTGGAATGTCCGAAACTGTCCCAGTTCCGGGGACGCCCATCAAGGATGGAGGAAAGGGGACAGCACTAAGGAGTATTCAGATGTAATTAATATGCACAAACTGTACAAAGAGGCGTATAAGTTTTACAGTTCGTACATTACGTAATTGTAATTTCCTAATAACTCACATTAAAGGCAGGGCTGACTTTGATGTCGGTGTTCAGGAGATTTAAAATGCATAATGCACGAACTATAAAACTCATACACCTCTTTGTACAGTTAGTGCGCATTAATTCACATACAAACTGTAAAAGTGACATAGGCCCCCTGTTAGATTTTACTTTAATGTGAACTTTCATACATATAGGAGGCATACAATACATGAGCAGAATAAAGGTGCACTTTATATTAAAACCCTATAAGAGATACACATTTCGTATATCTACATTAATAAGACTCTTACTATGCATGCCCCTATAAGACATGCTCCTCCGACACGTGGATCTACGTCATCAGCTCCAATGAGACATGCTCCTATGACATCTGCTCCTATGACACATGGTCCTACAACACGCACTCCTTTGATATGCTCTTACGAGACATACTCCTGCGACATGTGCACCTATGACAAACGCTCCTACATCAGGTGCTCCTACAATAGGTGCTCCTACGACAATCACTTACAACAAGCTCTTGAGACACAAGCTCCTACAACCCACACTCCTACCACAAAAGCCATGACATTTGCTCCTATGACACCCAATGTTACCCTCTCAACACACTCCTACGCCACTCTATACAAAATGTACACTGACATGCAGTGTATGTACATTACACATGCTCAAAGTGAATGTAGAGCTTCTATACAAAATGTACATGGAAAGATAGAATATGTACATTATACACGCTTAATATGAATGTACAGCTTCCATACAAAATGTACATGAACAGTATTACATTACGCACACGGGTTAAATGTACAGCTTCTATACAAAATGTACATGGACATGCAAGTAAATACATTACACAAGGAGTATGTACATTACACACTCAGAATGAAGGTGTAGCTTCTACACAAAATGTACACATACATGCAGTGTATTTATATTACACACACCCAAAATGAATGTACAGCTTCTGTACAAAATGTAAATCAACAGGTAGGGTATATACATAATGCATGCGTATTACGAATGTACAGCTTCTATAGAACATGTACACTGACATGTAGAGTATGTACACCACACGCACAGTTTCTATACAAAATATAGAGGGGAATATAGACTATGTACATTGCATGTATAGCGTCTATACAAAATGTACATGGACATGTAGAATATGTACATTACACATCCTCGGAATAAATGTACAGCTTCTGTAAAACATTTACAAGGACATGCAGAGTTTGTACATTACACACACTCAGAATGAATGTACAACTTCTACACAAAATATACATGGACATGTACATTACACATATTCAGAATGCAAAGCTTGTGTACATGGACTTGTAGAGTATTAGATTACGCATTAGAATTAACGTACAGCTTCTACACAAATGTTCATAGGTTGAGTATGTACATTATGCATGCTTATTATTGATGTAAATCTTCTTTACAAAATGTACACATACATGTTGAGTATGTACATTACACACACTGAGAATGAATGTACAACATCTATACAAAATGTACACTGACATGTAGAGTATGTACTTTACGCACGCTCAGAATTAATGTACTGCTTGTTTACAAAATGTATATTGACATGTAAAGTATGTTGATCACAAATGCACAGAATGTATGTATAGCTTCTATACAAAATGAACTCTGAAATGCAATGCACGCTCAGATTGAATCTACAACTTCTATACAAAACATACATGTATGTACATTACACAACTCGAAGTATAAATGCTCACTCCATACCACTGCAAATGAAAAACAATCAAATAACCATGTAAAAAGGTGTTTACATTATTTTTACTAAATAGTTGAGGTTAAACTAACAATAACTTATAGTCTACACCCATTAGAAATAAAAACAAAACATTAGGGTAACAACACAATAAGCTTTATCAATAAATTAAAAAATATATATGAATATGAAATATCATGGTAACCTTAACACACCCCCAAACTTAAAAGTTATCATAAAGTAATAACAATGAGGATACAAACAAGTAATTGTATAAAATGTAAAACTATTTAAAAAGTAGATTAAATGTACACCTGTAATAAATGTGAAAACAAAGGACACATGTATTTGTAATACAGAATAGTTATATCATAACAGACTTATGATAATATACACAAACATGATTCCAACAAAAACGTGCAATTAAAAAGTAAAATACACATAACCATTAAATAAAAGTAAATGAACCATACATTTACAACAAAATATACACACTTTTTGATATCATACTTTACATATAAAATAATATCAATTAAACTACATGTAATCATTGCAAATATATAATTTAGCAAACAATAAGAATAACAAAAATAAAACATGCAACTAAAAAGCTATTAAAATATATGCAGTAACATACTTCAACAAAAACATCAATATTTACACATTTATCATTTTAAAATCATTACACTATGCATACAAAAATATGCAAACATTTAATATGTCTGCTAGATTAAATGTAGTAAATAAGGCAAAATGTAAATATTAGCAAAAGCAGTGCAAATGTAATACACATTAAAAACATACACATATTCACACAACACATTAAATTAATTTCACTATAAAGCATTTTATAGCAAAAACAAAATATTGTTATCAAAAACTGGGTTAGTTAAGGTAATTGATTTTAATATAATCTATGTTATTTATTGATAAACTATGTTGTTTCCACAACGTTATTTCATAAAGCAGGATCAACCAAGTTTCTGTTTGGCATGTGGAATGAATGCAGTCTTCAAAATAGTCCTGGGTTTGGTAGCTCAGCTGGTGTTGTTGCTGATGTTTATTTCAACAGTATGCAATGATTTTAAATGGTAAATCCAAATGTTGTCTATGGAGTCTAAAAGCTATGTTCTTAAGACATGCCCCACATGTCTTTCAAGGAGTGGTAAGAATGGGTAAAATGGTGGGCTTGTCTGGTCCATCCTCTGTTTAATGATGGATGATTTGTGATTTCTGAAGTGTGTGAAAAGGTCACTGGTGTTTTGACCTACACATTGTTTTTTGCATTTCTCCCATTGTCACTGAATCACATAAACCACATTAGATGATCTGCATGAAAGGCTATGTTTGATACTATGTCAGGCCAAGTCAGCTCGCTGCTGTCTGCAGCTGGGCTCTGTCGCATTTAGTTTCTACTATGTTGCCGGCAGTTGGATTGAATGTTTTTCCATCTCCAGCCCTCTGCTCCTGCAAGGACTCTTTACCATCACCTGCAGTTTACCTGGTTGTGAAGGTGGTGGTCACTGCTCCTCCTTGCTGGGGGACAGCCCCTTTTGCCTGCTCTCCACGGCTGCCTGCTATTTCCGGCTCTGCGGACTCTAGCCACGCCCCCCCTGGCCTTTCCATAGGTCCCCTGAGCCATAAACCATCACGCACAGGCAAAGCCCAGGGCGAAGTCAGGGCCACATCAGCTTGCTGCTGTCTGCAGCTGTCCGCACATTGTCACTTGTACTTTTGTTCTTTTCCTTCTAGATCAAATTCTTTACTGTTTGTTTGCCATAACTGCATTGACTTCTTGCTGCCCTTTTGCCTGGCTTTCCCGTTTATTGCGCCCCCAACTGTATCACTCACTGGTGATACGTTATTTAACATTCTTGAACCTACTACTATTTTAATCCTTCCATCCTGCAGTTTTCTGTTTTCCACATTATTGAGCATGTCTTTTCCTATTTCTCCCATGTATTAATTTCATGTCCCATCTCTCCATGTCTCTACCCAAAATGTCTCTAATCTTCTGACCCTCCAGTCATTACTTCCCGTAAATCTTTCCCTGTGGAATGCGCATTCTCTCTGTAATAAGTCACATTCTGTACTTGGTACTCTTCTACGTCTTCTGGCTGAGGGGGAGGAACCAATATCTTATTCTGTTCAAACTTCTCTCCTGTGTCAGCATCTGGTTCTGCACCTAACTTCCCATCCTTTTTAGTATTTTCTCACGAAATTCATGAAACGATGTCCAATAAGCTTTCTATTTATTTGTCGTCCCTGTGGTCCCGTTGGGTCTTTTTTGTGACGACCTTGATGCATTACTGTCTTTTGTCTTACCTTCTTCTCATTCGCTCGTTCTCTTAGGTGATTTTAATCCCATCTTTCTACCACTCATAGAAAAGAACTTCCATTTCTTTTCTATTCTTGATTCCCATCATCTTGCTCCTGTTCCCTCTACTCCTTGTCATGTTTCTGGCTCTTATTTGGCCTAACTATTAATTTTTCTTCTCTGTGTCTGCCATCCAACTATACTTCTCTGATAACTTTTTCTTGCAGTTTTCTATTCTTCCATCTCATGCGTTTTCTACTACTTCTCTGAATCCTCTTCTCGTGCTACCTATTTTCGTCACATTCTTTGCACTTTTAACACTTCATTTGTTTCCTTGTGTATATCTAAACTTCTTTCTTATTCTTCCTTCACTTTGCTTCTGGCTGATGAGGCGTCTGTTCAACTTTCTTCCTCGCTTGATTCTTTATATCCTCCTTTGTTCCTACTCAAAAGTGTTCTCAACATTGGATTATTCCAGAGCTTTGGGTCATGTTCCAAACTCTCTGTAACGACATTGGCTTAAGTCCCGATTTTGACTGTTCTGCACCGTCATCATATCACTCCATCTACGATGAAGCACCTTTCGCTGCTAAACTCCTTTTTGATTCTGATCTACTTTGATCTCAGTCGTCTTTTCCTCATTGACGTTTCCAGATTATTTTTCGTCTTTCTTCTCCTACTCCAGACTTTTTTCTTGCTCGTCTCTGTCTGCCACTGATCGGACTTCCTATTTTTCTACTAAAGTATCTGCTCTTGGTGCTGTAATTGCTCCCTCCTCTTCTTCTTCTACTAGCCCCCCTTCTTTGGTCCAGTCTGTGACTATGTCTTCTTTCAATCCTATCACCATTTCTGACACTTTGTTTCTATTAGCCCGAGCTCACCCAATAGTTGCTCTCACCAATCCTATTCCTTCTTCACTCATACCTACATTTCATCCTTCTCTAGTATTTCATCTTACTTACCTTCTTAATATATCACTTCTGTAAGGGTTCAGAAGGAGGAGACTGACACACAGGTGACATAGTGGTTGCTATAACCTTGTATTGTTTAAGAAAATAAAGAGAAAGCCTAACTTTCCCTAGACTCTACGAGGGGTTTCCCTGCCTAGACTAAAAAACTGATGGCTCTGTCCGAATGTCTGTGTAAATCAATAGTCCACCGTCTTGTGTCAAAAACCCTACTTCTGTCCCTTACACCTAATACTAAACTAAAGATAGTAGGTCTTCTTGGTCCAGGAGAATGATTCCTTTCTTCTGGACTGAGAGAAGTTTGTTCCAAGTATTGGTTGGCTCTCTTCCACAGGTCAACACACAAGTTCTCCTTAGCAGACACCCTGCCTGATTTATAACGGTTCAACACAACCAGGGGGAATGACTCCCTTGCCCTGATCTTGGTTACCAGGAGAATGACTTCCTTCTCCTGGTATCTTGGCTTAAGTTCATACAACTTCGGTTACTAGGATAATGCCTCCCTTCCCCTAGAACCTTGACAGTTCCCCACAACCAGGGGGAATGTCTCCCTTCTCCTGGCCTTCTCTCAGACTTGACAGTTTCACACAACCAAGGGGAAGGACTCCCTTCTCCTGGTATCTTTTCCCTTGTTATGACAGTTCCAGATCACATGGGGGAATGACTCCCTTCCCCTGGTCTCTCTCTCCCTTTAGTTTCACAGTTCAGTTCCTGGTTTGGTCCCGGACCCTTGTTTCTCTCGCTCTTCGGTTCAGCTCTCTTGGCTCACACTGTTGCCAAAAACTGATACGAGGAAGATGCCTCGCTCCTTGATGTGGTTCCCCGACCCGTGTGTTTCTCATCCTCTGGTTCAGCTCATTTCGCTTACTTTCTTGCCAAGTACTGGTACAAGGAAGATGCCTCCCAAAACTCCCATACCTGCTGTTGTGATCAGGCAGCTTTCCGATTTTTGGTGGGAACCGCCATCCTTGCAGCAGTACCAGCATTCCTTCTTCCTTGGCTCGTCGGCTGCTCGGATCTGCAGCCTGATTCTGACTGCATCGCCACCACATGTTTTTTCAGGACTGGCGGGAGGTTGCTTCCTGCTCTGCCTCCTCGGGACTTTCACGGCCACTCGTCTGCATCCCCTCCTCAGCCTGGTTCTTCTCTGGACACGATTACAAATTCCCTGGTTCATCGCGGCTTGAGAAACCAAGTCCTTCTTTGGTTTTCCTTTTGTTATGCAGACTCCACCCTGGTGCAACGTTCACACCTGCAGTAGTGGCTGTCATTTCAGTCCTTATTCCTCCTATGGGTGACCTCATCCCAGTATTTGGGTCAGGCAAACCCTCAGGGCCCTCAATGATCTTCTTTGTCCCAGTAATTTTGGTTAGGTTAACCTCACAGATGTTACAGAGGTACATGGGTCTACTCTCTCTATGGGCGTCTGTGTTGGAAGAAGAATCTAAGGACTGTAGGGGTAGATAGGGCATGGGTGGAGGATGGCTATACTGTGTTCTTCCAAGATGTTCTCCCTTGTCCCCAGAGGGGAGGTCTATTCCCATGAGATCCTCCCGCTGAGTACCACCCCCAGAGGGTCTTTTGGGTAGCGGCCTCACCACCCTGGCCTCATGGGAAAGGGCTTCCCCTTGGGGAGAAGTGACAACATCTCTACCTTCCCCTCCTCTTTCAAAAATACCACTGTCTTAGCTATTCTGAAAAAACCTTCCCTTGATCCTTATCTTCCTTCTAATTTCAGGCCTATCTCTCTTCTCCCTTATATAAGCTTCTTGAGCACCTAGTCTACTCTCGGGTCTCCTCTTTTGTCACTGAGAATTCTATTCTCCCTCGCTTTCAATCTAGTTTTTGTGCACTTCACTGTACAGAAACAGCTCTTCCCTTCATCTATGACTCACTAGTTTCTGCATGGTATTCGAAACATTCATTCTTTTAATCTTACTCGATCTATCTGCTGCTTTCGATACCATCGATCGCACTTTGTCAACTCTTTCGTCGCTTGGGTTTTCAGGTTCTGTTCTTACTTTGTTTTCCTCTTATCTCCGTAACTGTAATGAACCTTATAGAAACCATCCTAACAATGCTAATAAACGAACCATTACCCGGTCTAAGAACCCCTCCTCCACACTAACGCAAACTACCAATACCATTGGCCAAACTCCTACCAAGAATCACACCAACCCTGACAGCACCTTAATGCTAACAGTGTCCCTCATTAACTCTAGATCAGTGGTAGCCCATGCTACCGAAATTGCAGACATCTTAAATAATGACAACCTCGATTTACTGGCCATAACTGAGACTTGGCTACAGGAGGCTGCAGGACCAACTCTCATGCTAGCAGTACCTGACAACTACCAAATCATTAGAGTGGACCGGCCTAATTCCAGAGGTGGTGGCCTAGCCATCATCTTCAAAACAACCCACCCTATTAGACTTGCCAGCTCAGCGCCCCCCACATATTGTGAAGTTCTTACCGCCAAATTTCCCCTTTCCATCAACCGCACTCTCACCATCTACTTGATATATAGACCCACTGGGCCACTAGGCACCTTTGAAGACGATCTAACCAGTCTCCTAGCCAACAAAACTAAAGATCACTCTCAAACACTAATGTTGGGAGATTTCAATCTAGGCTTTAATGATACTAGTAACAAACATGCTGAATCTATTGCAGCCTTACTAAATGACCACGGTCTTACCAAAAAGTCCTCTCCCCAACGCACATCAAAGGAAGGACCCTTGACTGGGTATCCGAACTAAACTGCAATATCAACATTACCGATATTGTCCCACAATCTTGGACAGATCATCACTTAATAAACTTCTCTGCAGCATTAGACCTTCTCAGCCCTAAGTCTAACAACATGAAACCGCCTCTTCCAACCAGAAGTAAGAAGGATATTACTGCTGAAAAACGTATCCCTCTCCTCCTCCCTGCCATCTCTGGAATGGAAAGTAACAACCCTGACGCATTGGTAAATACCTTCAATAATATTATGACTAAGGCACTAGACATGATCGCGCCTGTCAAATTGCGCAAAGCTAGGCAAGTAGCGCACCGGAATGCCTGGTTCACTCCCCAACTCAAATCCTTAAGATCACAAAAAAGGAAACTCCAATCTATTTGGCGTCACTCCCCCTCTGAAAATAACAAAAATAATCTAATGGAATTTGCAAAAATGTACAAAAAAGAAATAACCAAAGCCAAGCCAAAAACAACACCTTCAATGACAGAATTGAGAAGGCTAAATCTAACACCGAAGAATTATTCTCCATCCTCTGTGAACAAGAATCCCCAATCCAACCGGTAGATAATGCCCCAAAAGATAAAGTATGGTGTACGAACATACAAAATGCTCTATCGAACAAACCTTTGTCCTTACAATGTAAAATTGCTAAAAAAAAAAAGGCCTCACTAGCACCCCCTGACCAACAAACCACTCAACCCTTGGCGACTAGGACAAATACACCCTTTAGATTCAAGACCATCTCCATAATGGAAACAGAAAAAATAATACTTTCCCTTAAACCTTCTAACTGTAAAGGAGACACTTGCCCAGCACAGATAATAAAGGATGCCGCTAGAGACCTAGCCCCCTTTATCTCCAAGCTTATAAACTCCTCATTCAAATCTAATACAGTACCGGCCAATCTTAAAGAATCATGGGACCTCCCGTTTCTTAAAAAAACAAATTCTGGACCCTACTATCCCCACCAATTACAGACCTATCACCACCGTGCCATTTCTACTCAAAATCTTAGACAGAGCTGCTTACATACAAATCCAGGACTATCTGGAAGCAAACCACCTACTCGGCTCACGACAATCCGGCTTCCGCCCCCTCCATGGCACTGAAACAGCGCTGTTAGACCTTAAGACACAAATTGAAGATTTAAAGGATAACGGAAAAATAGCTTTGCTACTCCTACTGGACTTGTCGGCAGCATTTGACTTGGTGGATCATGCAGTTTTATGCAACGTTTATAGGTCAAAGTTTCGAATGACAAAAGGGTCCAATCAAAAGGACCTAAAACAAAAGGGTCGATTTTTGTACATTTTTTATTTTTTACATTTTTTTATTTTTTGGGGGGTCCCCCCACAAACCCCTTTTTTTGTGGTAAAAAACACTTTTATTTCCAAAACGGAAACCCAAAAAAATATATATTTAAAAAAAACCTTTTGTTTTAGGTCAAATTGACTCGATCCTATGGCATTCGATCCTTTTGGATTCAAATCTTTGACCGGACACCTTATGCAACCACCTCCAATCTGCCGCCAACTTCACCAAAGATGCTATAGCTTGTGTCCAATCCTTCTTAGCTAACCCGACCATGAGAGTCTTCTCTACTTCAGCCGCTGCCGACCCTATCAAAATAACCTGTGGGGTCCAACAAGGTTCCTCCGTCTCCCCTACCATGTATAATATCTTCACCAAGCCTTTGTTTGACAAGTTGGACAGACTGGGTGTCACCTACACTAACTATGTAGATGACACACAGATCCTCATACCCCTTTCCGGGCAACTTTGAGGCGGACTCAGCCTTGGTGAACAAGATTTACACCCTCATTCAGGCATGGATGGCATCCCATGGCCTCTGCCTGAATGACGAAAAAACAGAGTTACTAATCTTAGGTTCCGAAGCCAACGTCCAAAAACTCAGCCCAAACTACACATCCTTTAACATTGATAACAACCCTATCAAAGTGATGTCTGTAGTCAAAACATTAGTATTCTACCTGGGCTCCTCTCTCACTCTCAAAAAGCAAGTCAACTCCTTCACCTCATCCACAACTTGTACTTGCAAACTCATCAGAGCTTCCAGACCATACTTCTCGAGTGTTAGTTGTATCACACTAGCCAATGCTCTTATCATGTCAAGATTAGATTATTTTAATGCTCTGTATTCAGGAGCCAACAAATATATCACAGACAAAATTCAAAGACTGCAGAATAACGCCCTAAGGGCAGCGTTGAACATCCCCCACAGAGAGCACATTACCGAATTCAGGAAGGTTAACTGGCTGAAAATAACGGACACAATTCTCCTCAAAACAGCGTCCCTCACGTCTAAATGCCTGAATAACCTAGCACCTACATACCTAGCAGATAAAATTACTAGGAGAATAGCTACCCGTCCCACGAGATCTGCCAACTAATTTATGCTGGAGATTTCCAGGTTCAAACGCTCGACAGCGGGAGGAACCAGTTTCCCTGTTAAAGCTGCACAATGTTGGAACAAACTACCACTTGACCTCAAACTAGAACAACCCTACCCTAAATTTAGACATAAGATACTCAATTGGCTACACACCAATGACACCTAACTGACAATTTACACCTCTACCTCTCCGGGCACCTACATGACCCTTGCTTCTGCTAAATCACACCGTACTCTGGTTAACCATGCACGCATGGTTATCTGCTCTGTCATATATGTATGTACCATGGATATACGACGACGTAGACATGTAAGGTAGTATATACATATGTGTATATGTATGTGTGCATATACTGATACTCATGTTAATGCTTCCTTGACTTACCAAGGCTACTGCTATGTATTTGATGTATTTTGTATCCTGTCCCTATTGCAATCACCTGCTCTATGCACTGCTACCTTGTACTGTAACTAAGTTATAAGATTTCTTGATTCTGCTGCGCCCGTCTACCTAAGGGTTTGGTGCGCTTTAACAAACAAATAAATATACAAACAAAAATAAATAAACAAACTTATTCAGTGTCTTGGGCTGGCAAATCTCCTGCTCTGGTCTCTCTTTCCCACAGGGATCAGTCCTGGGACCCTTTCACTTTTCACTTCTCCTCTGTCCTTTATTATTTCATCATGTGGGTTGTCTAATTTCTACGATGATGACATCCAACTTTTTCTTTCCTTCGCTTCTTACACTCTTGCTATCCACAACACTCTGTCTTCTTGCCTTCTGGCAATCAAGTCCTGAATGGCGGATCATTACTTGGTTCTGAACTCTGTGAAAACAGAAGTTCTTTTGGTCCGGCTTCAACCATTCCTCCTCTTCCTCCACCAGCTGCCATTTTTTTCCTCCTCCTTTGCTTCCTATTTCTTCTTGTCTCCCATCATGCTTTTGCAATCTTGTTGTTTTTATCAATGTAACATTCAGAAGGCTAGACCTTTACTTACTTTTAATGAGGCTAAACTTCTAATTTCTTCTTTCATTTGTTCATGCCTATTTGACTGTTCTTGCACTCTCTTTGGTTTTCCTGCCTCACACTTAGCTCCTATATTCAATTCCTCTGTTCATCTTCTTTGTTCTCTCTCTCCTTGTGACCATTTCTATATTTCTATCATCTCTTGGATGGCTGTCTTTTAACTCTAGCCTGAAATTTAATTTCTTATGTATAGTCTTTAAATCTCTTTATAACCTGGCCCCTTCCTATCTATCATCCTTGATATCCATCTATGTTCCCTCTCGAACACTTCACTCTCAATCTCTTTTTTTGTTAACTGTACCTCACCCTCCCTGTGCCCAATCTCATTTCGGCTCCTTTGCTTTACTAGCTCCCTTACATCGGATGGCGCTACCTCTTTCTCTACGTTCTATTTCTTCTGACTCATCCCTTCACTCTTCTCTTAAAACCCATCTTCTGTAACCAAGTTATTTTTATTATCAATTCTTTTACTGTGATATGATGGTGTACAGTGCTTTATAAATATAAATAAAATGCAAATACAAATATAAGTTCTTCCATTTGTAGAGTTTGTGACAGTGGAAGTTTGTAAAGTGCAGGTTTGTAGAAGATATTCGCATGAGGTGAACCCTGGTAACGTTCTTTCGACTGAATGTTCCTCCCAGGTATTCCTTATCTTTTGATATTTCCAATATCCAGCTTTTCTGCTTTTGAATTTTCTTTTCAGAAACGGGTGCTGTGCGTCAATGCCTGTCGACTCGGTGTCCCTAGGAAGCCTCTGTCGCGATGTCGACATCACCAAAGGTACATGTAGCACGCGCAGCGCCCATTGGCTTCAGTTCAGTTTTATGAGTGAAGGATTTATCTTATACCTGACGGTTACTCCTCCTGAGAGAGTGCAGACTGTAATCACAAAGGATCTGCTACTGAGGGTTAGGATGGGATGGGCGATAAGGAATATGTGGGAGGAAAATCCAGTCGAAAGAAGGTTACCAGGGGTAAGTAACTTGTTCTTCAAATGGATTGTGTCCTCCCACGTATTCCTTATCTTTTGATACACTCCCAAAGCAGTTTGTAGTTTTACTGGAGGAGGGAGTCAGAATTTTGTATGACAATTTAATAGTTTTCATGGGAGTGTGTGCACAGAATGCAACACTGCTTTGCCAAGTACAATTTCCTGACCTGAGGAAGAGTATAAACCATAATGCTTTGTGAGGGTATGTACAGACGACCAAGTGGCAGCTGCACAGATTTCCTTTATTGGTACTCCCCTCTGTAAAGCAGAGGGAGTTGACATGCCTTTGGTCGGATGAGCCCGTAGGCCTTCTGGAGGATCCTTTCCCGCCATTCTGTGGCATTCTGATATTGCCAATATAATCCATCTGGATAAAGTCTGTTTGGTGATAGCCATACCCAATTTGTGGCCCGATTAGCCCACAAATAATTGGTCATCCTGTCTTAACTTTGCCATTCTAAATATATAAAAGCTTAGTGCATGTTTAGGGCCAAGCCTGTGAAGATTCTCCTCTTCCTTCCCAGGGTGAGGAAGAGCGTAAAATTATGATAAATGTATCTTTTGTGTGAGATGAAACTCACAGATAATTTTGTTTAGAAGATGGGTTTTACCTTCAGCACCACCTTATCATTATAAACAACAGTATAAGGAGGCTTGCAGGATAAAGCCTGAAGCTCACTCATCCTCCGGGCAGATGTAATAGCTACTAAAAAGATGTTTTTTATCATTAGTTGCCTCAAAGAACAGGAGTGTATAGGCTCAAAAGGAGCACACATCAAACTTCAACACCAAGTTAAGATCCCAAACCGGGACATGAAAAGGGATTGGAGGGAAAACATTTGCCAGTCCCTTTAAAAATGGTATTATTAAAGGTATTTTAAAGTAAGAAACTTCTTTTGAAGTAAACTTAAATATAGAAAGTTCTGCCAGATATCCTTTAATGGTACCAATCTGGAGCCCCAGGTTAGCTAGATGTAACAAATAGGATAAACACCATTGGTGTATTACATGTAAATGGGTCAACATTCTTATCTCTACACCAGCTGCAGGACTTATTCCAACGGCAGCGGCACAAAGATTCAGTTGCTGGCCTTCTGGCCAAAAGCAAAATCTCCATTACGTCGTCTGGGAGGTCCCAATCCTTGTATCTCAGCCTCTCAGAAACCTTGCGTGAAGGCTGAGCTTCCTGATATATGGATGGAGAACCCGATACTCCTATCGCGAGAAGGTCCTCTCTTTGTGGTAGACGTATCGGAGGGCAGATGTACATGTGCAGAAGGTCCGGGTACCACGTCCTCCCGGCCAAATCCGGAGCAACTAGGATCATGAATTTCCTGAACATTCTCAATCTCCTGATTACATGAGGCATAACGGAGACTGGAGGAAAAGCGTACAGGAGTGGAAATTCCCAGTTCACCATGAACGCGTCTCCTAGGGCTCCTCTTGGGGGGGGGAATTCCCTTGAGCAGTACAGCTTGCAGTTCCGTTTGGCACCAGTCGCAAACAAATCCACTTGAGGGGTTCGCCAAAGGGTGAAGATCTCTTGAAAGACTTCCTGAGCTAGTTCCCACTCGTGGCAGACAGCCACGAGTGGGAACTCCCACTGCTCACTGCTCAGAGCGCTCGCTGTCCTCTTCTGCTCTTCGGCTAGGTGAACTGCTGACATAGAGATTCCCTCTTGTATTGCCCAGAACCAAAGCTGCATTGCCTCCCTGCAGAGTGGTAGTGACCCTCCACCTGCTCTCTTGACAAGGTAGTACATGGCCACTGTGTTGTCCGTCATTATCAGGACATTCTTTCCCTGTACAGATGGCAGAAAGGCCTTCAGCGCTAGTGTGATTGCCCTTAACTCCAAAAGGTTGATATGTAGTTTGGACTTCGATGGAGACCAACGACCTCTGATTGTCAGATCGTTGGAGTGAGCTTCCCACCCTGTGAGTGAGGTGTCCGTCACTACTGTTATCTCTGGCCAGGGTTGCCAAAACGGTTCTCCTTTCAAGATTTTCTCCCGACAGGCCCACCACCGAAGGTCCTGTGAGAGTCTGCTCGGAATTTGTAGGAGGTCTGAATTGGGACCACTGGGTACTGAGAGCCCATTGGAGAGATCTCATTCACAGGCAAGCCTCTGGCACCAGAAAAATGCAGGATGCCATGAGGCAGAGCAACTTCAGAAAATCTAATGCCGGTAGATGCTGGGCATTTAGGAATTTGGTCACCATCTGCAGAATGTCTTGAGCCCTCACTACTGGTGGCAAGGCTTTTCCCAGGGATGCATCCAGGACTGCCCCAATTAATTTGTGAGGGTATCATGTGGTACTTCTTGAAGTTGAGCGAGAAGCCCAGTCTGTGACGGGAGTGACAGCTGTAGCTGAGATGTTCCAGGGCCTGTTCTGGGGAACTGGCTCTGATCAGCCAATTGTCTAGGTAGGGGTAAATGTGAATTCCCCCTCACCCTAGACTCGTTGCCACAAGCGCCATCAGTTTGGTGAAAACCCTTGAGGCAGAGGTCAGCCCAAATTACAGAACCCGAAACTGATGAGAACTGTCAACGGCGAGCCTCAGGGACTGTCTGTGCTTGTGATGGATCGCACATGAAAGTA
Source organism: Ambystoma mexicanum (assembly GCF_040938575.1). Taxonomy (NCBI): domain Eukaryota; kingdom Metazoa; phylum Chordata; class Amphibia; order Caudata; family Ambystomatidae; genus Ambystoma; species Ambystoma mexicanum. The sequence continues at coordinate 898,739,921 of NC_090931.1, read as the reverse complement.
AGCATCCTGAAGGTCCAATGATACCATCCAATTCTGAAGCTGGAGGGCCTGAAGGATCTGAGAAAGGGTTACCATCTTGAACTTGTCCTTCGTGAGGAACGTGTTCAAGTCTCTTAAATCCAAGATTGGTCTCAATCCTCCGTCCTTCTTGGGGATTAGAAAGTAAGGGGAGTACCAACCTTTGTTCCTCTCCGCTAAAGGTACTGGTTCTATAGCACCTTTCTCTAGCAGGGTTAGTATCTCCTGCATAAGAAGCAGACCTGGAACTTTGTAAGAGTTGTTCCACGGTGGAGGATTCTGAGGCTTTTTTAGAAAAGGAAGGCAGTAACCTTGGGAAACTGTTTCCAATGCCCATGCATCTGAAGTAATAGCCTGCCATTCTGTCAGATGCCGTAACAGTCTGCCTCCCATGCAGTCTTGTGAACCAAGTCCTAAGAGAGGTTTTGGAGCGGCTGACGCAGTCCACCACTGGGGAATCTTCTCTGGCCTCTTTGAGCTGGCTGTCCTGTGCCCCTTCCAAATGTGGAGTAGTGACAAAAGCACCTACCCCTCCAGGGTGTACCCGTGGGGGCCGTTTGGAGGTTGACTGATTGCAGCACCAAGTGATTTGGCTGATGCCTTAGAAGTTTGCAGTTTCTCCAAACTCTCATCAATCTTACTTCTGAATAAATGAGTGCTGTCAAAGGACATGTTTAGAAGTCTGGATTGTACGTCTGGAGCAAATCCTGACTTTCTCAACCAGGCAAACCTGTGCATAACTGTACTCGCCGCCATAGCTCTGCTGATACTGTCAGCAGAGTTCAGACGAGTCTGGAGGGATTCACACATCGCATCTTTCCCATCCTTAACTATGTTTAAAACCCCATCTTGTTCTTCCCCTTTAGGGATATGGTCAGCCGCCATGGAAATGCACTCCCAAAGGGTGTGAGTAAACCGTGCCAAGGTGCACATGGCATTAGCCGATTTCAGGGCATACTACCAGCTGAAAAAATGTTTTGGGGCAGGGTGTCGTAACGCTCATCATCTCTATCCGGAGGGATTGTAGGGTAGGCATTTTGTCTACTAGTTGAGGTGGCAGCTTGAACCACCAGGCTCTCTGGTGTTGGGTATTTTGATAAGTAAAATGGATCAGAACTTAAACCCTATATTGCGAATTCACCTTCTTGTTGACAGCCGGAATAACCTCATGCGCCTCCAAGTTGGTAGCCACACACCTTTGCTAGGCAGCATGGAATGGCACAATTGGGTCCTCTTGGCGTTCCCCTGTCCAAAATGCTGGTTAAGTCGTCCTGTTCAAAGACTGGAGTCAGTCTAGACCAACCCATATATTCCCTTACTCTTGAAATCAATTGTCTAAGTAACCTCTGCATGGTCACCGGGGTCTGCCCTGACAAATTCTACCGCAGGTGAGGTATCTAACCCACTGGCATCATACAGGCATTATTGTAAATTCTTTAATCTGGAATCCTCTGAAATGAATGCTTCAGGAACTGGTGGCGTACCATACTGGAAACCAAAAGGCCTAGGTTCATCTGATGATTCCTCTGCATCCTCATAAATAGAGGAGAGAGACTTGAAATATTCAGTCCTAGGCAAAGGGGCATATATTTTCTCCATTGTAGTCGATGTAGTTATAATATTTGTGGTTAAAGAAGCCAAAATTGTCGAGACTGTCGACGGCTTCAATGGCTGCGTCGACAGCTTCGACACCTGTGGCGCCGAGGAGCTCGACGCTCGAAGCGTAGATGGCTTTTCATAGGCTTTCAGCTCCGATGGCGTTGATGATGCACTTTTAGACCCCGATCGTGACGAGTCTTTCGGCATTGATGACACTGATGACTCAGTCCTTGAAGGGACTTTTCCTCAACTCGGGGGATCATTCGATCGCTCTTGAGGAGTTTTGTCCGCCGGGTCCGAAGACGCATGGCTTTTATGCTTATGAGGTCTTTCGACTAGAGCATGGCTTTTGGGTGTAGTCGAGGGGGACAAGGCCGCATTCATGAACACCTTTAACATCTTTAGTCTAAACTCTTCCCACTGGGCTGGTGAGGCAGATTTAGTGGGGCACACAACCTGTTCCGTAGAGCAAATAGAAGACGAGGAAGATGACCATCTATGGCGCTGTTTCTTCCATGTCTAGATGATGTCGAAGGGGAGTTATGGATCCTACCTGCCGCAATCTTCCCTCTGGGCTCTTTCAGTGCTTTCAACATCATGGACAGGCAGTCCTCATACTCCAATGACAGATGAGCGGATCTCAGACACCATAAATAAATTCTATGGGGGTCTGTAACGGACATCTTCGAGTCGCAGTCACGCCATTTCTTGAAACTCGACTTGGGAGTCGAAGACGCTGATGACGAAGCCATCTCTCAAATTACTCGAAGATTTAACTGGAAGATTTAGCGTGAAGATTTTACTCGAAGATTTTCTTCACAAGGAACGAAGCGTACCGTATTTGAAGCGTAAGCGCGGAAAAACAGTACTGAAGCCAACGGGCGCTGTGCGTGCTACATATACCTTTGGTGATGTCAAAATCGAGACGGAGGCCTCCGAGGGACATCGAGTAGACCGGCATTGACGCAAAGCACCCCCTGCTACTGAAAAAAAAAAAATGAAGTAGCAAAGCTCAATTTTGGAAATATCAAAAGATACGTTATACGTGGGAGGACACAATCTATTCGAAACATCTTTTGGAATCACAGAAGAGCACTCCTCAGTTTGTAACAGTTGTAATCCTGCCCTAACAATACATTTATGTAAAATTCGGAACTCTGTAATAAGCAATAACTGGTGGTTTGGAGAAAGCCTTTTGTCATAATTCTTAGTTGGCCAATATAGGAAATGTTTCCTGACTGATCCTTTTGAATTTGGGTGCTGTTGGATGGTAATCTGCCACCAATGGGACCCTGTCACATTTGTCTTTGTTAATGGTGTTCCAAATAAGTGCTCCTCTTGGTAATTCAAAAGATTTTTTAATCTGCTGTTGTATAATATACAAAGAGTAGCCACGCAGTCTGAATAGATTTGTGAGCTGCTCCATACGTTTTTTGCAAGTGTCTTCACTACTGCAGATGTATCTTATTCTCATAGCTTGACTGTAGATAATGCTGACTTTCATATGATGCAGGTGACAGGATGACAAGTCGAAATAGAAATGCATATCTGTTGGTTTAGTGTGCAGATCTGTTACCATCTTATTTTTTTGCGAAAGAAGAATAACACATCCAGGATGGGAAGTTGGGGAATTTTCAAGGTGCTGCTACAGGTGGATTTGATGGTGGGATGGATACTATTGTGAATTCTTAAAGTGCTTTTCTCCCTGCATTACAAACTATAAAGATGATATCCACTTATCTGAGTGAAACAGATTTATTGGAGGATGTTGAAAGTATTAGATGTCCTATTTTGCCCATGAAGATGTTGGCATAGATGGGTACCATTTGAGTGCCCAAAGCAAGGCCATGCCCTGTAGCTGTAGATAGTGGGAGCCGTTGAAAGTAAAGCTGTTGTATGTCAGGATGAGTCATGCCAAGTTGGTGAGATGGAGTTTTTATGGATCTTTTGTAAATACCTTGAGTAAGGCCGTAATCATGGGTTATATTTGTGTATATGTCATAAACCAAACCGTACTAAAATAGTACACCAAACAAAGGATACAGGTTGTGTAACACCTTAAAGGATACAGTGTGTGAGGGCTGTTTCTTGGATAAAATTATATGGTCTGATGCCTGGAAAGATGTCCAATGAAATCAGACCTTCCAACTAATGTCACTCTCTGGCTATAAAACCTACAGCCAGAGAGAGGAATCAATGGAAAGGGCGTGGAAGAAACCACAACTCGCCAGATTACCCGGTGTTTCCATGAAGTACTTCGGGGACTTTCTACACCAACGGTTAGTATGTTGTTGAACCGCTCATAAACTTAACTATAGGCATTAGAACAGTCATTAATGTAGTGTTTTTTGTTAAAAACACTACATTAATGACTGTTCTAATGCCTATAGTTAAGTTTATGAGCGGTTCAACAACATACTAACCGTTGGTGTAGAAAGTCCCAGGAAGTACTTCATGGAAACACCAGGTAATCCAAATGGGAACAACGGCAGGGAAAGGGTAGTTAGTAGGGGAAGTAATCCCAAACGGCACGAGGGCCGCACTAGTGTCGGGTAGGTGCACCCAGGATAGCGTCCATGAATGTCTAGTGCACGTATCCAGAAAGTAGAGGAGAAATACCTGAAGGATGTTCTGGAAAGATGTTGTTGAATGCCCTTGTTGCAGATATTAGGAATAGCAAAAGTCCTAGAATGGTCTTGTTATAAGGAGATAGCAGGATGAATAGAACTAGTCTCTGCTAGCACTATGCCACTGAGAGCACAGCAGGAGTAAATTAGAAGTGAACGACCACCTTCGAAGTATAGCGGGAAAACCGCTATAAAAGGCAAGCCGTGAAATCAAAATGCTGTGCTAATAGAATGGCAGCAAAGCGCGGATTGGAGTACTGAGTAATCCGTTCCGTGTGAACTGGAAAGAAAGCTTTGTTCGGAATGAAGCTCCAGTATGCACGTACCACAGAACGATGTACGCTGCAATTGGAAGCCTTGGATAAGCAGGAACTGAAGTTGCGGGGAAGAATGCGGAATCCGCTCCCGAACGCCGTAAAATAATAAACAATGATCAGAAGCAGCGAGCGGAATCTCGCGCACTGCTAAATACGCAACACAGATCACGTGATCGCTCCCGCACCATGTGACGTTACTGGCGTGTTTCTTGTAGATACCGCTTCCCGGGCAAGGTATTGAACAGCCTCCACCGAGTGTAGAACGGTCTAGCTGTTCTGTTGGCAGTGTGGGAATGCGATGTCATAGCCAGAGGAGGATTCCGCCGAGATGAAGGTATGAAGGTATGTGGGGACTGACAAGCATGACAGTATAACTAAGTAAAATCAAATGTAGCCAAGACAGTGGGCCTCATTACGAGGCTGGTGGTAACCCGCCGGTGCTACCAGCAGGTTACCGCCGAACTTGTAACATCGTTCCACTGCCTAACATCCCGCTGCCACCGGGATATTACAGGTGGTGATGGGCCGGGATGCCAGGCGGCGGAAAAATGTAAGTTCCCATTCCCGTGGAGTCCTATGGGACTCCACGGGAATGGGGACACAGAAGCACCGGCACGGTTGCTAATGGTGCCGGTGCTTCCATGAAATCCATGCCTGCAGGCACCGGTAATCCTGGCAGTTCAGACCTGCCGGGAGATCCGGGCCCTGCAGGCAATCTTGTACTCTGGGGGTTCAGAAAGGGTGTTGGTATCATGCTACTGGCACCCTTATTTCTGGACCGCTAGACTTGGAATGAGGCCCAGTGTTTTCGTCAAAAAGACACCTTTAGTTCAGTTTCTCAATCATTTGTAGGAAGTGATTGTTATCTTTATTAAATTATGGCAGTTCTCTCGACAATGGGCTGAAGGAGCAAATATTTGCAGAGATTATATGCCTTCCAGGGTTGTTTTGCTTTGCACATTTCTTGAAGCATATAAAATCTTCCAGCATTGCTCTGGGATTAACAACTATTTCTGCTGTCACATCTTCAATGGGATTAAGTCTTCTATATTTCACAATCACTTTGTTTAGGGCTTCTGTAGGATCCATTTGCAGAGGTTTGTAGATGGTAGTATCCTCAAGTTGTCCAATTGCCTCCTGCACAACCATTTTCAGGGGAACTACTGCCTCACCCTTGTATGCAAGTTTAATGATGATATATTTTTTTTTGTTAAAGGCTGTGCATAGCTTTTCTTCCTTCTTTAGTGATGTTGCCATACATCCTTTTGGGTATGGGCTGTTTAATGCGCCTATTTATGGACTGAAAGTGCGTTTGAGAACAGGATTCCTTCCACCTTGTGGAGTCCATGTTTTCGGAAGGCTGCAATTCTTAAAAGTATCGGCAGTGTACACAGTCTGATCACCATCTGTTTCCTTGTAAAATACTTCCTTAATCTTGCATCTTTTATGTCTGTCATCATGCTGTCAGTGTTACGTTCTCTGGGTACAGTACAGAAATTCAGACCCCTGCTCAACAGTTTAATCTCAGAAGCTGATAAACCTTCTCCAGTAAGGTCAATCACTGAGTCCTATATATGATCGTTATAGGCAAGTAATACCTTCCAGAGTTTGGTGCTTCCTAAACCTCCTGCTCTTTTTGCTATGTCTATCTACAGTCCTTATATTGATAGACGGATCACTGAAAATTAACAGATTCATGAATTGGTGAAGTGAAAGGCAAGGGATACGAAATCTCAAGGTCATTTCTACTGACCCTTTGAAATTTCAGTTCTATTTATAGTTTGGCATTAAGCAGCAGCATCATTTGAATATTGGCTTGAAGCAGACAGTGGGGCCATATAAGTGTGTTTGTGCAATGTGTTCCATGAAGCAGAACAAATGGTATTAGACATATCAAAGGGTGGCTTGATCTTAATCACCAGTCCCTTGTGATATATATTAAGCTTTTTATAAGTTTGTAAATGTGTAATTGGAAATTGCACTTACTGATTATATAATATATAATCAGTATATATATATATAGGATACATTACTCACCATAATCGTATTTCTGATGCTTGTATCTGCTTAGATTCACATGCTGCCCATACGCCGCCATCTAGTGGAAGCTGCAGAGTATTACAGTTTGTTTTTCGAAACTCAAAAAGGGGTGTCGAACTAGGGCGTGCCAGTAATACTATCCCTAGTGTCACGTCCACTGTACCCATGATCCCTCACGCGTGTAGGACTCTCAGATTGTATTTTTTCTGACATGAGGTAGCATGAGGAGTAGCGTGAGTACAGAGCATCCAAGCAGATAGAAAGATAAGACTACAAGCATACATGCGCCTTCTCTCAGAGGGGAGGAAGGGCGGGCACATGTGAATCTAAGCCTGTACAAGCATCAGAAATACGATTACGGTGAGTAATGTATCCCTTCTGAGGCTTGTGGAATCTGCTTAGATCACATGCTGTGCATAGATTAGTGAGCAGTGTTAGAAGAAGGAGGTGGGATGTGAGAAGGGTCATGAGCGAACAAATGTCTTAGAACCGCTTGTCCCACTTGAGTATCTGTCTTGGAATACGTGTCAATGCAGTAGTGCGGAGTAAAAGTGTGAATAGAGCTCCATGTAGCTGCTTTGCAAATGGTGTCAAGGGGTACACTTGCAATGAAAGCCAGAGTGGCCCCAGTACCTCTAGTGGAGTGGGCCCTTTGGCATAAAAGGCAGTGGCTTTTCTGAAAGGGAGTAGCACAGCTGGATACATTTAACTATCCATTTAGAGATGGCACCTTTAGAGACGCGATCTCCTTCTCTGCCTGTAGCTACAGAGACGAACAGCTGATCTGTTTTTCTTAGTGGTCTGGTCTTGTCTACGTAGTAGAGGACCACTCTTCGCACATCTAGTGTGTGTAGTTTCACCTCAGCAGAGCTTTTGGGTTCTTGGAAAAAGGCTGGTAGCTCAATGATCTGGTTAACATGGAATTTGGAAATACACTTAGAACCTAGGGTGAATTTGTAAAACCAGTTTATCCTTATGTATAGTAAAGAAAGGATCCTACACTGACAGAGCCTGAATTTCACTGACCCTTCTTATGGATGTAATGGCTACTAAGAAGGCAGTCTTATAAGTCAGGTGTTTGAGACTAGCTTTATGCTTTTATTCAAAGGGGGGGTCCCATGAGTTTAGCAAGCACCACATTAAGGTCCCACCCTGGTTGTGGGTTAGAAATTAGAGGGTGGAGTCTCTTCACCCCTTCCTAAAGGCTTTGATAACTGGCACCATCCACCATGTTGTTATGGGAGGTGGTGTAGGCTGACAGCGCCGCCAGGTGTACCTTGAGTGAATTAAATACCAACCCTGCGTCCAGTAAGTGGAGCATGTAGGTGACAATATTGGAAGGAGTGCAATCAACTGGGTTGATTTGTTTATTCTGGCACCAAATAACAATTCTTTTCCACTTATCAAAGTAACAGTGCCTTGTGTTAGGTTTTCTCGATTCTTTTAAGATATCCATACATCTCTGTGGTAAATTGAGATGACCAAACTCTATGACTTCAGGAGCCATGCTGCCAAGTTAATCGAGTTGGGCTGAGGATGCACTGTTTGTCCTCCATGCTGGGAGAGTAGGTTGTACCAGCACGAAAGTCTGATGGGTTCACACACCGCCAGTTTGCGCAGGTGCGGGAACCACGGTTGTCTCGCCCACATAGGAGCAACTAGGATGAGCGTCATCGATTCCCTGTGTATCTTGTTGACCACCATCTTCATTAGAGGGTTTGGTGGAAAAGCATAGGCAAACATCCCTGACCAATTCATCCATAGAGCGCTGCCCCAGGAGCCTGGCTGGGGGAACCTGGATGCGAATCCTGGGCTTTGTCTGTTTTCGCTTGTGGCGAATAGGTGTATAGTGGGGAAACCCGACTGAGAGAAGAGGTTTCCTACTACTTCTTCGTGTAGACACCATTCGTGTTCTTCTGGGAGGAGATCCCTGCTCAAAGCGTCCGCTAGTGAATTGAGATCCCCTGGATCATGTTGAGACGACAGGTAAATGTTCCGTCTCAGTGCCCATATTCAAGTTTTCTGGGCAAGCTTGGACAGATTTGGTGAACGAGTGCCCCCTTGTTTGTTTATGTAAAACATTGCTGTTGTGCTATCTGTTAGGATCTGCACTGACAGGTTGATTAGTCGAACGCTCGAAGCGCTGTGAAGACTGCCAGAAGTTCTAGCAGGTTGATGTGATTCTGAGCCACTGTGTGAGACCAGGGACCCTGAGCTGTGTGGTGAAGGAGGTGTGCTCCCCACCCTGACAGGGACGTGCCTGTTGTGACTGCGGCCTGTATTTCTGGATCGTAAAAGAGTTTCCCCTTTGAAAGATTCTCTCTTGTCCACCAGCGAAGACTCTGTACTAGTGTTGGCGAAATGACCACTAGATCGTCCCACTAACCACTTGCCTGAGACCACAGTTTTGCCAACCATTCCTGCATGGGACGCATGCGCAGGCGCGCGTGGGGATCCAGGTAAATGCATGATGCCATCATGCCTAGTAAACACATCGCTTTGCGCACTCTTATCTGGCGGATGGACTGATATTGAGGAATTTGCAGTAACAGATTCCGAATTCTTTCCTCTGATGGAAAGGCCAACCCCTCTTTCGTGTCTAGGACAGCACGTAGTAACTGTTTGGAGGTGCTTGGCACCAGGCTGGATTTTTTCTCGTTTATCGAGAAGCCCAATTGAAGGAGGAGGTTGATTGTTCTTTGAAGCTTGCAAATTATGGGGGTTTCCCCTGTGATAAGCCACTCACCCAGGTAAGGGTACACTGGGATTGCCTCCCTGCATAGGTGTGCAGCCACCACCGCCAGTACCTTGGTGAAAACCCTTGGAGTCGAGGCTATCCCGAAGGTAGGCTGTCTACCTTGAAACGCAAGAACCTTCTGTGCGCTGGGAACATGGAAATATGAAAATAGACATCTTTCATGGCCAATGTTGCCATGTAATCTCTTTTTTAGTAGGGGGATTACCTCTTGGAGTGTAGTCATGCAAACTTTCTGAGGCTTGACATACTTGTTTGCAGGGCGTAAGTCTAATACTGGGCGCATTTTTAGATCTTTTTTTTGCTCAAGGAAGTAAGTTGAATAAATAGCCTTGTTTACCTGGTTGCCCGGGACAAGTTCTATCTCGTCCTTTGCAAGAAGAATGACAATCTCCTCGAGGAGGATTCTTTGGTGCTACAAGGAGTGTGTCTTTTGTCTTGAAGAATGATCGCAGGGGCGTTCCAACAGTTCGATACAGTATCTCACGGACACTGTGGACAGCACCCATCTGTCCGAAGTGATTCCTTCCCATGCGTGGGTGAAGGTGGAAATGCGCCCCCCTACCTGGGATGAATGGGAAGGGACCCGGAGCGGAATGTCACTGTTTGTTGGGAGGTGTAGCGCCTCTACCTGGGCTGCCTCTCCCCCTACCACGGCCCCTCTTTTGACCTCTGGCGAAACTTTGGGTAGCCTGTTGGTTGCCGCCCCACGATGTTCCTTGACTTTGAAAGTAATTGGACCCTCTCCGGGAATTTTGGCTGTGAGAGCGATGAAAATTATTATTATTCCCTCGTTGGTTTGTGGGTTTATTAGTTAGTTGGTTGGCCGTTTTGAGCGCCTCCTCCACCGCCTTTCCAAACAAGACATTTGGTTCGACCGGCTTGTCAATGAGGGTGGCCTGGGTCTCCGGTTTAAACCCCGACTGCCTCAACCAAGCATGTCTCTTGATTACTGTGCCCTCTGCGATAAGCCGCCCTGCATTGTCTGCTGCATCGAAGTTAGCCTTGAGAATGCATCCGGACACCGATCTTCCTTCCGACGCAATCTGGGCCAACTGGCTCTTTAGAGGTTCAGGTGCAGAGGCAATGAGGGCAGCTACCTGTTCCCATTGGTGACACTTGTAACATGCTAGCAGAGTGGTGGTATTAGCAATTCTTGCTTGGTAAGCGGAAGTGGAAGCCACTTTCCTTCCAAGCCCATATATTATTTTGCTCTCCTTGTCTGGGCGAGCTTCGGAAGAAGCTAGAGGTGTACCCGCCCTTTTCCTGGTGGTTGTAACCACTAATGAGTCAGGGTTTAGCTGACCCCTTATCTAAAGTGGGTCGGAGGGTGTGGCCCTGAATAATTTCTCTATTCGTGGGTTAACTGCCCGGGTAAGATTAGGGGTGAGCAGAGAAGGGTCGATTCTGCGTTGAATAGACTTCAGAATCGGGATGGCTTGGGCAATGGATTTTTTATCCCCCAGAATTTGCTCTGCAAAGTCCCTCTCTTCTTGGGCCCCCTGAGTGTCCATCTGGAAATGGGCTGCAGCTTTAGCTAAAACCTCGTTCAGCAAGGGTTGATTATCCACAGGTGAGACATTCACGGTGGGTACTTGGGAATAGGGGTGTCAAGACTATAGGCCTCTGCCTCGTCTTGCTCCTACTCATCCTGATCCTCATCGTCTCCATAATAGTCGACCCCTGCTTGGTCGTCCAGTGTTTGTATTTCTGGATCCTCACCATACTGCTGGTAAGGTTCAATAGTGAATGGGTCTGAAATCAGCCCCTGAACTGGAGTCTCAGTACGGAGTCTTTTAGTAGGAGGTTGAGGGTCTTTGGATCCCAAAGGGGCAGAGGTAGCAGGGGTATTCTGATAGCTCTGGAAGTAATCAGGGTCTTTTTCCTAAAAATCTACCATAAAAGACATTCTCATCACTCTGTCGATGTCTTCCGAGCTCCATTCTCTGGAACTGGGAATGACCCTTTCCTGCTGTGGTTCCTCTTCTATTCCCATATCTTGGGGAGTGGGAGGGATAACTTTTGGCCTAGTGACAGGGTCAGGGGCCTTGGTCTTCTCTAAAGATTTGGGGTGTTTCTCTAAAGATTTGGGGTGTTTCCCCTTCTGAACCTGGTGCTCAGAGGCTTTTTTCTGTTGTTTGTCCCCTTTCCCATATGTAGAGGCATGTTTTCCTGACTCTTTGGCTTTCCCTGAATCTTTCGATGCCTGATGTCGAGATTCGGAGCTGGGTTCGCGAGATTCTGGAGTCTTAGAGGAGGGACGTTGAATCTCGGAGGCAGATGTTGAACGAACTGCCAGAGTCAATTTTGAACGTTCTGCTTGGGGCTAGAGGTCGGATTCGTCTTCTGACGACCATACCTCTGTGACTTTAGGTAATGTGGCACAGCAATCATAGATGGTTGCTGTGTGTCATGGGGCGACAGTGACCTGGAACGGCCAGAGGACACCGATTCTGCGGACCGCTCTCTCTCTGCCTTTTTCTGTAGATCACTCGACACACGCGTCGAATCTCGGGTGGGCTTAGTGTGTTTAGATGAAGGTGTGTGGGTAGCGCTCTTGCCGCCGGGTGTTGTCCTCATAACTGCCCCACCAGACAGTCCTCCGAGGTCAGGGGCTTGCGCTTGGGTGACTAACCACACCCCTGTGCCCTCGCCGTCCGATACGGCGGTGTTGCTGCCATCACTGAAGGAACCCACAGCGTCCATGGCCTCAAGTTGCCTGGCGTAGTGGGCCCAACGTTTGGTGGAGCGGTCCTTAAGTGTCTTGGCTTTGAAGAGCTTACAAGCTCTACAATTTGCCTCAGGGTGGTCCCTAGGAAGACACAGATTACAGGTGTTATGCTTATCTACCCAAGGGAATTTACGGTTGCACTTGGGGCAGAATTTAAATGGAGTACTCTCCATATGTTAATATCTGGCAGCGAGCGAGTATATGTAGCAAAATAAACGAGTGTGAGTATGTCCAACCCCCACTCTCCCTACTTGCAGGGCCGAGGCCAGAGGCCTTCCGAGGCACGGGCCGAGGCCAGAGGCCTTCCGAGGCCCAAAGTCCGTCGTGTAGTCTCGACGGCTGTTCGTTCTCCAAGTACTGCCGTCGATCTTCGGATTCTCGATGTGGGATTTGAGAAACAGGGATTTCTTGTTAAATTTATGATAAATGGCTAATGGCGGAAAAAATACAATCTGAGGGTCCTACAATTGTGAGGTGTCATGGGTACAGTGGACGTCACACTAGGGATAGTATTACTGGCATGCCCTAGTTCGATGCCCCTTTTCGAGTTTCGAAAAACAAACTGTAATACTCCGCAGCTTCCACTAGATGTCGGCCTATGCACAGCATGTGATCTAAGCAGATTCCACAAGCCTCAGAAATATATATGTATTTTTTTTTTTACAGGCCCTGCAATAGCGGCCCTGTAGTTATGGTTAAGTTGCTCAACCGTAGGAAGAGCACTTTTTGGGTGGCTTATAACTTTGACCCCGCCGCCCCGGACGAATCCTTAAACTTTGCAAAAAAAGTATATGGCCCCGTCAGATTGACTCTGCAAAGTTTAGTGAGGTTTTATCAAGGGAGGGCAAAGTTATAGCGGAGTCCCAACATTTCATAGACGCAATGGAAAAAATGTTTTGCTCACGTGTGCAGCCCAAGTCGCTGGATGGATTTTCACCAAATTTGTTGCAGGAGTGGCAGCTTGGTCCCGAAAGCTTTTGTAAATTTGGTGTAATTCCATCCAGTCGTTTATTTTTTAAATGGCCCAAAAGTAGGTTAAAAAAAAAAGTGTGATATCTGGATTCTGTCCACGGACTCACTTCCCTGCTCGGTCAGCAGACGGGCATAGGCCTAGAGGGTGACATGATGTCCGCAGACATCAGACGCGCCCACTGATTGGATGGTGAAAAGCGTGAAGTGTGTCAGATTTTTGGAAATGTTCATGTTTGATTCACGGACAGCCGTCGTTGTCCCCGAGCATCGTGGTAAAAACATATTAAAAAACAACAACATTGCGAGGTGAGGGATGATGAGGATGGGATGGGATATGGCCGTAAGAAGCCAAACAACAGGTGTTTTTCATCCGCGAACAGTCCGGATGTTCGGGTATAGTCCTGTGATGTTCACGAACACTTCAAATGTTCGGGGACATCTATGCCTATTTCTGCATTACAGGGTTGGTGAAAAGCAGTATATGGATGGCTTATAACTTTGGCGCTACTCAATGAAACTGCATGACATTTTGCAATTTCATTCTAGACCTGATTCGGAATGCTTTTGGAAAGTGTGCAGCTGTTTTGTCAAAAGGGAACAGAATAAGAGGGGGGTCCCAAAATATTCTAAAGGCTTTTAAATGTGGTGCCATTTGACGAATCGGCACCAAAGTTTGGTGGGATTCTGTGAAGAGGGGGCAAAATTAGAAGGGGGATCCCAAAATATTCTAAAGGCTTATAATTGTGGTGCCATTTGAGGAATCTACACAAATGTTTGCAAAAAGATTTTAGATCTACACGTAAATGATTTTGCAAAGTTTGGTGCAATTTCGTCAAGAAGGGGCTAAATTAGAGGGGGGTTCTCAACATTTTTAGATGGCATATAACTTTGTTGCCGTTAGACAAATGTGGACAAGATTATAGACCCAACCTTGAATGTTTGTGTAAAGTCTGACTGGATTTTGTCAACTGGGGGCTAAGTTATATGACTATTGTATGTTCATACATTTTTACACTTTTGAAAAAATAAAACATGGGTGGATTTCCAGCAAACTCGTGTAAGGAGCATTGCCATGGACCTTAAAGCATGGTTTTGCAAATGTGCCCGTGTTTTATTTTTTGACAAGTGTCATAATGTAGGTACAAAAAATAGTGATATACCTTTGGTGACTGAGGTATAGCCTGTGGCCATGTGCAGTGACCACATTGTCCGGGTCATGGCATAGGGTCATGACCCGGACAATCTGGCTACTGGCCATGACCACAAGGGAGGACAAATGGGGTTAAAGTGGCCATGTCCACCTGGGACGGCTATTTGGTAAAGTTATTGGAAAGTGGGATAGGGTTTGAAAGGGAAAAAAATGTGCTAGTGGTAATATGGTCATAGGGTTCTCTCTTCGCCTTTTGCAGGCTGCCATGCAAAGAGAAGAGGTGCTCTGTATGGAGCCCAGCCTTCCCTTTCCATGGTGGCCATCTTGGAAAAGGATTTTCCTTCCTGCAGCGGGACGCCACAGGCTAGGTTACCACTTTGGGATCCCGGAGCGCTAATGGCCTTCATCCCCCATTGCAGGGGCTGGAAGGGGGTATAACGTTCCGGAGCCTTCATTATCTGCCCTCACTTTGCTTGGGCCTATTACTTGGTCTGCCGGGCCGTTATCCCCCGTTCCAGTCCCTGGAACGGGCGATGAACGCCACATTATTCCCATTAGCATAACCCAAAATGCTAATGGAAATGTTGGAAAATATTATTGAGCCTATGTACTTTACTGAGAAGTAGATGGAGTCTATAAGATTTATTTTTTAGTTCTTTTTTTAACTGTGAAATGTGGTTCTTAAAAGGAACCTTTCTTTTGTTGTTTTTTGCTATATTTTGTTTTCGAAGGAGAGGTTAGAATGTAAGGTAGGGAGGGAAATGGGGAAAGAGGCATCAAGCACTAATATGGAGGGGTAGATGGACAGGGGAAGATGCTGCGTGCGTGTAACTTCTAAGGTAGGGGGCAGTGTTTCCCATGCTCCTTGATTACAGTTTCAAAAGCACTTCGAAATTGCTTCCCCCTGCAGAGTGCTGTCTTGCAGTATATACAGAGGACTGTTGTCTTCGAAAGATATGGATCAACAGCCTCTTTTATTGCTTGCAGGGTAGCTGGTGGGATTGAGTCCCACACAAGTAGGCAGTGCGGTTACAGTATTGGTTGAGGAAGATGAGGTGGAGGAAGGCAGCCTACTACTTGCTAAGAAAGGAACAACATTTCTGAGAGCATTGCAGTGGTTAGATTTGGTGTGGCGGTGCATGGAGGTGGTCCCATAGGAGTAGTGACCAGGTAGGCCGTGACTGAGTACTCAGTGCATTTCACTTTGATGGCTTTACCCTTTGGTACATTCCCAACAGTGGTAAAGAACTGCCACACCCATTAGTCTGAGTGATAGAGGTCTGCACTTCCTCTACCTCATCTTCTTGGTCCTCTTCATTGTCTTGGAAGTACTGAGCTTTTTTGTCCTCTTCATTGTCTTGGAAGTACTGAGCTTTTTTTGTTGTGTATGTCCTCCAGCTGGTGGTGGCGGCTCTTGAGGAGGGATGGCAATAGATAATGCCATTTTTAAGATAAATAGCAGTTTTGCTAATATTCTTCCAAGTATGTGCTCTGTACTAGATTGTTAATGGATAATGAGTAGGAATAGGTGTAGTACCTGTGCAAGGGTACATTTTGAGTTTGAATGTTCCTAGATCAGTAGAAGTTGCAGTTCCGAACTGTCCTCGAAGCATGGACCCGATCGTGAAATGCGGATAGGTTCGCGGACATGTCATCATGTTGTGCGCGAGCACATGGTCAAGTGGCACTGTCCGGAAGGTCTGCGATAACGTCAGACATTCGTGGACATCGACAGACGCAAAAAAACAGTGGAAAAAGTTGCAAAAAGTGTATAGAAGTGTTAAAAATGATACTACAAGGTGGGAAATCGCAGCGTTTTAAGATGAAACTTTGCAAATTGGACAAAACTGTTGCTATATTGGGGTAAGTATGATATTAGTAAGTTGTAGGAAAATAGCATGCACTGGTAAAAAACCATGAAATTCACAGAAAAAATTTGTTAAAGGGACGTTATGGTTAAGTTGCACTAATGAAATTCACTGAAAAAACGTTGTTAAAGCGACATTATGGTTATGAACCCTGGGGATACATAATAGCTCTGACACCAAATAATAAGACTGACTCAGGAAGTTGGCAAAATGTCTCTCTCGACTGTTCTATTTTCAATTGTCTAAAACAGGGATTTACAACAGACATCAACGGACGTCGCACAGCATAGTCTCAACGTATTTACTAAAAAATATCATTTATATAGTAAACATTTGTCATAGGTGACATCATACTACGTGGCAAACTACGGGGAATTGTGGTTGGCTTAGGGGAACATCTAAGTATACTTTCTATGTAGGGATGGATTGTGATTGGGTCTCTGTAGTCAGGTGGAAAACTTATGCCCACCCCTAGTGCAAGTCATCTTCAACATTTATTAAGTACACGGTACACTATTGGCTCTCAAACTATAAGGCACTTTGTTATACAATTGGTTGGCACACTCATGCCCTTCTGCAACACTCGGCTCACTAGCAGCACGTAAGGTGGTACCCCAGGTGCTGGTGGGTGAACTTGACCGTGTCTCCCCACCCAATTAGCCCAACATCTCTCATCACTCATGTCGTCTGCCATTTAGATTGTCTTTGTACTTGGCTTTGCAAAGTATCATTGCTCCTGAGAATAAAAGGTAGCATAGGCACACCCTTATTGTAGCTCAGGTCTGCAAATCCACTCCTATTTCCATCCTCGACTCACGTGACTGGAGACCGTATTTCAGCCGGTTTTCAAGCATTTAATGGTCTTGAAATAATAAACTTGTCACTCATGGTGTTCTTTCCTCGCACCTTAACAAGGGCTGATTCAGCTTCTCGCGTCCACTGTTCTTCAAGGATAGATAACCGGGTCTTAGCTACGCCATGCTTTGACACTAAGCCAGACAGCTCTTTCGGGCCTCTCCTCGATCTTCAGCTATTTTCCTACTGCAACACACAGCCCTCCAATCCTTCTTTCTGCGCAGGTCTGAGCTTGCTAAATATGTGACACCAATGTCCAGAATTCTATATAATGCCGGCACTGACTGCAGTCTATTCACTACGTATAGCCAGCCTTATGTTTACTAAGTCTACTTGCATTGCTGCATCTCTCCGGTTATAAAACGGCTTACATTTTCTGCAGTGCTCTTCACACGTGCAATCTTCATTTCGCATATGAAAGTCTTCTCAATTCTTTACTTCGTTATCAGATTCTACAAGGTCTATGCATTCTCTTCTTCAGCCACTCTTCTCAGTGCGCCACACTTGCTTCTTGTGACGTCACCAGCCTCTTTTTCTCTCGTCTTCATATTCCTTCAGGGATTTCCTCCAAGATACTGGCATCTCTATGGGGATACATCATATAGGGTCTCCTCAATGGATACCTTGTCTCAAAGGCTCTTTGTAGAATAGGTACCATCACTGGCGTTGCGCATGTTGCAATTTACGGCTTCCAACATATCGGCAGAATGGGGGATAGGCAGAATGGGGGCAGGACTTCCTGCAGAGGAATTCAGCTGTTCCTCTACACTCCGCCCTCTGGTTGATTCATCAACCATGCAATCATTTTTCACATCTTGGTATTCACTTTTGAAGAAATGCTTCTTCGGAGTCCAAATCTTTACTACTCCCTTCACAGAGCCTGCTGATTTTACATGTTCATCAACGCTCCAGGTCATGTGGCTGCATCGTCCACTCGGATTACAGTAGATCCATCATCCCACATACTTCCTGTGATTTCTTGAATGCAGGAACTTTGTTCCTTCAGGTGCTAGGATGCTGGCCCCTACATATTTTCTGATTTCTTCATCCGCCAGCTCCTTGGGCCCAAACCCTGATTCCACATCGATCATGATCTTCATTCCTACTGCCTTTTTTGCTGTCTTTTTGCACTGTGTGATTATAATCCTGCTCATGCACAATCCGAACATCACCATCACTAATATTGCTCCCAGGAACTTGAAGATATTCACCATCAATTGTGGAACCCATGAGAAGAGAGATGTGAACCAACTGTCATCTGCAATCTCTTCCGTCTCATCTTCCATCTGATCATGCAGCTTCGTCAGCAACGTTATAGCCTCTGTCAATGTTCCGGTCTCGTCATCATGAGAAGGTATGAACGTGCAACAGGATTCTCTGATTTTGGTGCAAACTCCTCCATCCATCGCTGTGATCATATCAAGGATATATCTGTTCTGCAGGGTCCTCAGCCTTATGGCTTCAATTCTTCATTACTAGCATTGAATCCCTGTATGGTAGTGTTGATTGTTTGCAGGAGCTCCCAGCGAATGATCTGTAACCACTTCGCATTCGCCATTGTCTGAATTCCTAGCATAAAGATAGTCGTGAATATTACTGAAGTCTGGCTGAACAACCTTTGCTCATATGGAATAGAAACAAAGGCTTCTATTCACTTATCTGAAAAGTAATTCTCCCTCTTTGTTCAGTTGAGAAATTCGAATGATCTTCTCCTCCTCAAATGGGCATCTGCTTTTGGAAACTCTCCAATGTTCAGGTCGCTCTTCGGAATCACTAATGCTGCAACATGAATAAGCACTATAGAACACATCCTTCCCCAGTCCTTGGGCAGCTTCATGTAGGCTCTGGACCTACAGGCCCAACAGTGGTCCATTAGAACTACTGTTCCATCCTTCATGCCTGGTGCATCGGAAATTCAGCCATAATGATGATTTACTCCAACTTTCCTCATGACGTTGTTTCTGAAACACAGAGCTGCACTAGCTAGAGGTATTATTTGCAACGGTCCTCCTTTATCGTCAACCCATGTCAGTAACTTTGCAATCTTCGGCCAGTGATGTTTGCTTTCATTCTCTGCAGTGTCTGTAACTGGCTCGAAATACCCTGTTAGTGTTGCTTCTTTACACACAATTAGGCCTTCAGACCATCCTTCTGGAGTCAACGCTGTTCCTTTGATTTCCAATTGGCCTCTTTCCTTACATCTTCGTATCGCTTCTGTATTCTTGCCTTGACAATTTAGCATATTGTTTTCTTCCCTTCTGATTCCTGCTCCGTCCATTCCAGGCTGTTCATATCTTATTACTAGATTCCTTGTTTCTGGCTTCTCTTTCGACTTCAAATCTTGTACATAGTTATCTTCTCTTTGAGATGTTTTTTCAGTTACCCATATCAAGGATGCTGTTCGACCCTGTAACTGTCCTCTTGTCTGACAGAGTGTGAGATGTGTCAGACAGTGAGCTTTTTGCACTGGTACGTCTGTGGCTATGAATATCTTAATGTTTCCCATTGCATAAGGTATGAGAGCACAAATATAGCAACTCTCCTTAGACGTTCTCTCTCCCACCTTTTTCATGTGCTGATACAAAATATTATTACGAAAGTGTGCTGTACTATCTAGATAAGTGTTTATCCCTTCATTGTCTTCCTCTGCACGCCTCCTGTGTCTTCCTATCAGGATTTTTGCAGCCCATGGAAACAAACCTAAAGCAGCCTTATGCTGGGAAGACAACACAAGGGGCTCAGGCTTCTCAGTAATAGGCAAATCTACACCAGTTACTGGAGTGGGGAGAATCAAAGGGACTTCTGACTTTTTTGGATCAAAAAAAAAATAAAGCAAAAGGAACAAAAAGGCACAAAGTATAATGGTGCATATGTATATCGCAAATCAACATATTAATCCTCTGGTGTCTCTTGGGCTTGCTCATTCTCTAAAATCGTGCCAATTTCAACCTTCCTCATTTTCACTTCTAATTTAAGGAAGGAAAAACACTACTCCGGTAACTGTAGTACATTAGGCAATTGCAGTAACTCCTCGACTATTGCTACAAGCAGCCTCCTTATCACAGGGCCATTCTTAGGATCCTGTAAAAAAGTGTGGATGTCCACACGTCTTCTAATAAGGACTGGATAAGCTCAAAGAATAAACACAAATACAGCAAGAACGAGACGATGCACATTACTTTCAGGGAGAACCATAAAATCAGGCAAACAAGTATTTAGTCAGAAACATATTGGGTTACTGCTCACATTTCCAATTATCAAATCTGAACTCGAAATCCAGTTCAGGCATATTTGTGATACATCAAAAACTTTCTAAAGTTCATTTTCAAAGATTTCTGTGACTCAAGCAAAGGGGTGCATGCCTGCTATAATATTTATAAGGAGTGTCCAAAGCAGACACAGTCCAAATGCAAATTTGCACTTATTAAATCAATCAATTTGCATCCTTATTGTCCTTCTTTGTCATCGATCGAGTCTGCACACGCTGAAATTCTTCTTCTTGTCTTGCCTCTGGATCGATCATTGGGGGTGCAATGGTCTCACTGGTGTACAGCTTGAGGTCATTGAGGTGTATCCACAATCGTCTACCTTGGACCTTTACTGCTGAGGGAGTGATATTTTCAACTATATAAGAGCGGTCAAACCTTGGCTCGTGCCACTGCCAAGTGAGGTTTCTGATCAGCATGGCATCGCCAGAAAACATTCTTGGTGCTAATAATAATTCTGAATATCCGGTTGCTGAATGGTTTTCATCTGGGTTCTGAGACCGACCCCCCCACCTGGTGCTTGATTTAACCTGAAATGACAGAGATACTAGCGGTCCTACATGTCAAATATTCATTCAATTCATTTCCTAACATTTTTGCTGTACTCTGGGCATCACTTCTACTACTCGATGGAGGAGTCAAAGGCGTTCTCATTTGTCTTTCTGTCACTAGCTTGCAGGGTATGAAGTGGTGGTCCAAACCAGGCTAATTCCTTAGGGCATATAGAGCTAAGGGCAGGGAACATAGCCATTCCTTTTTCAACATCAGCTTAAGCTTGGCAATACTTTCTTTAGGGGGGATGTTGATCTCTCACATATTCCAATCACTTGCGGGTGATAAGCAGAAGAAAACTTGTGTTTAATGCTCGACAATAAACCTATCTGTTCAAATATTTCAATAACAAAATATGGCCCATTATCGGATCTCAGCACTTCACACACGCCCCATCTTGGAAAGACTTCAGGTACTAATAACGTCACTGCGCAAGTGGCGTCAGGGTGCGTACGAGGACCTGCTTCGATCCACCTGGAGCAGGGACACTCCACCACTATCAGATATCTGTATCCACTACATACTTGCAGCATATCAACATAATCGATATGTAAATGCTGAAATTGACCATTCGATCAAGGAATTACTCCTCTAATCATTCGGAGTGTATGCCTAGCTGTAAACTTTTGACAAACATTGCCGTTTACTACATTAAATACAACATGTTCTAACAAATTTGCCACAAACCAGTCTTCCGCAATTGTTGCAGCAAGACTTTCCCTAGTTACATGCACAGGGTTTATGAATACTAAATAATATAAATACTAAATAGTAAGGGTAGTGCAGCTGTTCAAACGCTACCCTCAGCAAGGCTACTGGCATCACCGGCTTTCCAGTGCTGTCCTGTCACCATAATGCTACAGTGGGGGATAAAGAACACCCCCTTTGTTTCCATAATTCCTGTTCTTCTTGTGGTGCACTTCCTTGAATCTCCATTAATTGTGTTCTCAGTAAATGATTAAATCCTTCCTTCACTACCATAATCATGACTATCTTCTCCTTAGCATCTGGAGTATCAAAACTTGAAATATCTGGTGAATATGCACCCTTTTGGCTTCTGCGTCTGCAAGAAATACTGCCAGGTCACTTACTATGCGCTGTGCATTTAACTATCGTTATGGCTACTGGGAGTTGTAGTACCTTAATAAGCCTGTCCAATAATGATGCATGCTTCACTGGAGTGCTGTCCACTCTGAGGTAGCTCCTCCTTTTCCAACGTGCTAGTCCTGCGTGTTCGGCTGAAGTCACATAGGCAGAGTAATTGTACACCGTCACTTCCTGCCCTACATGGAGCGCTACCAATTCTGCCACTTGCGCTGAAAAGTGAGATGGTAGTGTTTCACTTGCTACAACCTCAAATTCGCCATTGGGTTTATGCCTCACTACAGCTGTGCCAGAATGCCTTTCTCCACTTGTTTGATCAATTTTCAAAGAAACATCCATAGAGAAAATCTCCCCTCCTGACAGTGCGGTCTCCTTTACGCACGGTATGTCATTGTAAAATTCGATGTAATTCACACAATCATGCACATGCTCGCCCTCTATCACTGGCTCAGCTACAAATGTGGCAGGGTTCACTATTTTACATTTGACCATTTTAATCGCTGGGTTTGAGATCATCACTTCATATGCCGAAGCTCTCTGGGATGTTAACATACCCTTGGGTTTCCCTAATATGGCAAACAAAGCATGCTCTACAAAAAGCATCATAGAGCAGCCCATTACAATATTTGTAGATTTCTCAATTGCGAATGAGGCGGCTGCCAATGGTTGTTCGCAAGCAAAGTGCCCTTTCGTAAATGGATCTAATATCCCACTGTAATATGCCAGAGGTGTGTACCCCAATGTAGTGGTCTGTGTAAGCACTGCTGTCATGACTGTCCCATTTGTGTGAGAAAATAAGAAAAACTCAGCATAATTGAGAATTCCTAAAACAGGAGCTGTACAAATTGCTTTCTTCAACTCTTCAAACCCTTCCTCCATTTCCTCAGTCCATTCTATTTTCACCTTGTTCACCTGTGCTTTCTTCAAAGCCTGCCAAAGATGTCTTGTGTATGAACTATAGTCAAACACCCGTGCTCTTACATAATTACATAGTCCCAAAAACTATTGCATCTGCTTCACTGTGTGCGGTTTTGCAGTATTCATGATCGCCTCAGCTTTTTAAGGCGTTACCTCTCTTTCCTGCAAGTGAGATCAGTTGGCCTATATACAATACCTCTTCTTGACAGGACTATCTTCTCCTGGTCTACTTTGTAACCCTTGTCTGCTAGGATAGTCATTAACTGAATCGAGTCTTGTCTTCACTCTTCTGTAGTGCTATAAATTAAAATGTCATCTACGTACTGTATGACAGCCCTCTTCAAATCAATATTGCCTAAGTCCATCTGCAGGACTCTATTAAAGATTGATGGGGACTCACAATACCCTTGAGGCAAACGAGACAATTTTGGCAGAATATAAATGAAGTCAAGACGCGCGAGTCCTTGTGCAGGGGGACTGAGAAAAACGCATGTGTACTGTAAACTATCGTGCTTCTACTGGGATACTGCCTAGTATCGTCGCAGGGTTAGGAACTAAAGGAAACTCCGTCTCTACAATCTGGTTAATCAGTCTCATATCTTGTATAAATCTCCATGACCCTCCCTTTGATTTTTTCACAGGGTACACCACGGTGTTGCACAATGATTCTGACGGCACCAGGATACCTTGTTCCATCAGTGCTGAAATAGTCTTAAAAATACCCTCATCCGCCACCCGAGACATTGGGTACTGTCTTGCTCGAGGTAAAATTGCTCCTGGCTTCAACTTTATCTTAACCTCCCCTATCCCCTAATGCCAGTAAGACTGAGATTCTACTCATCGGCACACCCTCCCCCTCCTTCCCTGCAGCTCTCTGGCCGGCCTCTCTTGGCCCTCTTCCCGCTCCTACCTGCAAGGCAAAAAACCTCGGGGTTATCTTCGACTCCACACTCTCCTTCTCTCCTCATATATCTGACGTCTCTAAGAAGTCACACTACCAGCTGCACCTCCTCAGAGGTATTCTTCCCTTCCTCTCCTTCCCCCAGAAGCTCACTGTCTCCCGAGCCCTGGTTCTCTCTAAGCTGGACTACTGTAACAGCCTCTATCTTAATCTGCCTGCCTCCACTTTCCGCCCTCTGAAACTCATCCAGAACAGAACTGTGAGACTTGTCCTTGGCCTCAAGCCCAGGGACCGTATCTCTCCAGGACTGAAATCTCTACACTGGCTCCCAGTGCCTGCGAAGATAAAGTTCAAAACCCTCTGCATTGTCCACAAGGCCTTCTGGGGCCTGGGGCCTAACTACCTTCAACTCTCTCTTCCTAAATATCTTCCTTCCCGAGCCCTTCGCTCATCCGTCTCCAACTCCCTCAGGGTCAGCCGCTTCTCGAAGCAACGAGCTGGAGGTAGATCTCTCTCCGCGGCAGGGGCCTCCCTCTGGAACAGCCTTCCTGCCTCCCTGAAACTTGAGGAGAACCATCTCCGGTTCCGGAAGCACCTCAAAACCTTCCTCTTTGCTTCTGCTTTCTCTCTCCCTCTCCCCTGCTAATTCTTCGCTGAAACTGCACTGAATCTGCAACTGGGCCACTCTCACCGACCCCGGTCCTGGGCCCAGCCACTCTCCACTTGCACTGCCTCCCTGGCAACCCCTGCACTGCGGGACTGTCTCTGTATCCCTAAAGCCCCCCCTTCCCAGCACTTGTCTGCACTTACCTTGCACTTGCCACCAGCTGGCCCTCTTACTTATTTATTTTATTTTATTCTACTTACCTTGTACTGCACTTCCCCCCCTCCCCTTCCTCTTGCACTGTCTCCCTTCCCCCTACCCCTGCACTTGCGCGATCTGAATGACACCTGGCCTAGTAGGATCGTTGTCTGTCTTCCCCTTGTTCCCCCCTCCCTGCCTCGTCGCGCCTTGAAACACTTGTGTATAGGCGCGCTACAAATGCCATATCATATCATATATCCCCTTCAAAAGGCCTACATCATAAGGGCCTGTAGTCCATAAGGCGCTTGGCACCTTATCCAAGTCTTTGTCAAAAAATGCTGTGTGCTGCCGCATTATCGCCATTTGCTGTGGGATCTCCCTTTTTTCTATTCTAATCCAATATGTAATGCTCATAAAGAACACCACTTCATCATCTGATGGATCATCTCTAAACATGTCATCGTCAGTGACATCAGTCAACCTGTACCCTTCTTAAATAGCTTTCACTGTTCTCCACGGTCTACCCTCATCATTTGTTCCTTGGAGCATTGCCATTTCCCCTCGTACTATGGCTGCATTTAACTCTAGGGGGAAGTCTGTCCCCCCTCTTCGTCCATGGGTATCTGCGGTCTAAACGAAAATTCATCAGGTATCCTCATTATCCTTCCCACTAAGCCAGTAGCCATGTCAACAGAATGCTCACCCCAAACTTCGGGCTCCACTGGAACCCCTCACAGAGCCACTTGCCCTGTGAATGCCAATATGAATATCCCACATTCATATAAGGTATCCCAGGAGTGGAACACATGATCCCTTTGTCGGTGAAATAAATCGCCATGTTAAGCTTTGTCATTAAGTCTCTTCCGAAAATGTTAACTGGTATCTGCCATGAATACAACAATGGAACAGACATGTCACACTCTCGTATAGAGACTGGCAATTCATCAGTAAAAGGCACTTGACTCGTAGCTCCAGAGAACCCTTGTGCAGCCATGGCAATTCCCAACACTGGATATTTCCCCTCTCATGTACATGAACAAGTAGCCCCAGTGTTTACTAGAAATGAAAAAGATGTGCCTCCCATAGTCACATCGACCTTTGGTTCCTCTTGGGGGTCTGGTGTCACTGATAGTACTGAACACATCATGTCGCCCTGTGAGCTGTCCTATTGTGGATACATGCATACCCCTGTACATGTGAAGGGATTTCCTCCCCCCACAGTGACACCCCCTATTCTAGGTGTCAATAATTGTCCTGTGTTTGCATTCTGCTGTATCTGCATAGGGGTGTGCTGTGACTGCCCTTGCAGTTAATTCAGTTGCTGTGGCTTTTATGCCTGCGGTGTCTGTGTCTGATGCACTGTCTGATCTTGGGCGAGCCCTTCCCTAGCTTGTGAGCTATATGCTGGAGGATAAGCTGTCGCCCCTCTTGAGAATTGGCCATTCTTTACATACCCTTGGCTCCCACATACACGCGCAATGTGTTCTGTCATCCCGCAAGTCCAACATACAGGAGGAGTCCTTCTAATTAGCCCCCTTGGTTGAACCCTCCTTGCACATTGTGATTATCACTCTGAGCGTTCTGAAACCCACCTTGATTGCTTTGAAATTCACCCCTTCCTCTATAGCCCATGCCTCTACCTTGTGGTACAAATCCATTCCCTCCTTGGTACATCGGGCACTCATTATTCACCTGTGATGTACCCACTGCTTGCAGTATTCCTAATCTTTCTCCGCTTGTCAATACCGCCCCTTCTATGGCATACTTTGCCAATTTCTTCTAATTTAGCTTCCTCAAGTTTGCTAGCCTCTTCTCTCCTTGTTTTTCTCCAGCATCAGCCAACAGTGATGCACTATTGTCAACTGTATTTCTGCCCATGGCTTTGCTTCCATTCCCACTTGCTTCTTGAGTTGCCTCTGTACTTGCTCGGGCAAGGCTTGACATAAAATCTGCTAAAATAATACCACGTGTTTCAAGAGTCCATCGCTCTTGAATGTCCTGAATGTAAGCAAGATGATCACCGTCCTCTTTCATCTTACTTGTCATGATAGCACCCAGTCTGAAGTGTCTGGCTACTGCACCCTGAGAGCCCTCCAAACATCTGCTCTACAATTATTAAACAGCACTCCATCATGAGCTGTGTTCTGCGCTGGCTCACATGAATAGCCTGTTCTCTTCCATATGTCATCAGCTCTTTGCCCAGGATTGGCTGCTAGGAGACCCTTAATGTCCCCTATTGACAAGGTATTTCCTCCTGTAATTTTTTCTACTTCATAAATCCATTTTCCCGCACCCAGTGTTAAACTCTGATGTTTGCATCTTAAATTATCCTTTTCCATCTGTGGCCATGGAATATACTGTGGTCTCGCTCACCCTTTTCCCAATAAGTGAAACTGTGCAAATCCTAACCCGCAATCGGCTACCATTGTCTGCCTATCCATAGTAAGGACAATGGATCCTGATGGTCTCCTCCCTGGCAACAATCTTAACCTGCTCATATATGGCGGTGATTCTCCCTTTTCACTATACAATCGTCCTTTGGGACGTTCTGAATATGCTATAGGATCTGGTGTCCTATCCTTAGGTTTTTCTAGATCAGACTAACTTCCTTGTCTGCCTGCAGGTTTCTTTCGGGGGCACAGGCACCTCCTCCTTCTTCCCCATGGAAGGATTCCCTTTCTGCGTATGACATATCTAGTCCCCAACTAGTTTGACTCTCGTCCCCTTCACCCTTGGCTAAAGTCAGTCTGCTTAAGGACGAGGTTTTATGCACAAGGCTGAATGGATTATTCTCTTCGCTTCATGATTGGAAGACCAGTGTTTGATCTCCCTTCCCTCGGCTTCCCGATTTGCCACCTTTCCTTAATTCTTGATAGGCTTTATCGATCCTATCTCTGATGCTTCCTATGCCAAAGTTCTCTTCGAGAGCTACTCTAGATGGCCCTGACGTTGCTCTCTGTAATGGGAGGAACTCTTCTATACTGCCCCATTGTATTGCTGGACTTGCATCCATTAACTCCTTTTGAATGCGGTCAATATTGTGCTCCCGCTGTCTTCTCTTTCGTTCCAATTCTGCATCTAATTCTCTTTGCTTTTTCACTACCCATCAAACTCTTTCTTCTTCCTGTCTTATTTCTTGTCTCCTTGACCCTTCTCTTCTTTCTTCCTCTTCTTTCTGTCTCTGTATTCTTTTATCTCTCAATTTCTGTGCTTCCTCCTCTTCTTTTTTCCTTTCCTGCCTATCCCATTCTTCCATTGCTCTCTGTCTGTTATCATACTTTCTTTGATCCTCTGCCCCTTCTTGCTTCTTTTGTTGTTCCTCCTGATACATCTGTACTCGCAGCTGTCTGCTCTTTCTTTTGCATTTATCTTGCTTTAATCTTTTTTCTCAATCCCTGTCTTGTCTATCCTGTTCGTCCTGATCTTCTCTTTGCCTGACTTTGATGATTTTCCCATCTAGCTTGAGCAAAAACTGTCCTCTGATTCACTCATTCTGTACGAGCATTATCTCGTCAGCTTTATCCTTTTCTGCCTTCCATCTCTTAATCTCTTGTTCTATGTCTGTTGATGCATTCAATCGCTCAATTTTCTCTGCCTTGTTTTGCAAGATCTTAAAGATCGCCTCTTTTCTCTTAGTCTCCTCTGGACTATCGTCACTGCTATAAGCGGGTGGTTCGTATATCGGATTACTATACCATGTCGCCGCTTTTAGTTCCTTTAACTGATACAATCCTACGTCTTCCATACTATCGCCTTTTTCTTCCGGCTGGGTAAGGTTAAGCATCCACTCTTCGGGTGGCGGATATTCCCTCTCTTCCTGGTACATCTTCCAAAACTCTAAAATAGCTAATCTTGTCCCTAATTTCTTTCCCGTGTACGCAGCGTGCAGGTATGTGGTGATGTGTTGCAATACTTTGTTTGACTGCGATCCCCCTTGTGGACATGGCATGAACATCTGGTCTGCCATGCCTTTCACCCATTCCGCACTATACTGTTTGAGTTTAGGCATGTGCTTTGGCAATGTCTTACATAAATGCATCAGAGGAGTAATGTCTCCCATTTTGACAGGACTCAATTGACTGTCAATACTTAACCAGTGTTTACAAAATAACTTTATAAAACAATAAATATGAGTGCACTCCAACAATCGCCATTCAAAACCTTTTATTTCTTCAATAATCTCTGTCTTCCTCTGGCTTGGTACCAAGAGTTTCCCTAGATAGATAATATAACGCCTTGACTTTTCTCTCAATTTCCTTACACATGTCCTTCGACACCTTAAATTGACACAAATACACAGACAAACTAATAATACCCTGATAGACAGAGTTTAGATTGTCACCTTATACGAACCTGTCCTGTATGTCGCCTAAGTTAGTCCCGTTGGAGTGTGAGACAATCTCTTCTAAAACCCCTTGGGTTAGGACTCATGGGCTTTTTCTCTCTCTGGTTAAACAAAATAAATCTCCCGTTATTCTCATTACTTTCCTGTTACTTTCTAAATTACCACAATCTCATCCCCTCAGTTTGCCATTGCCCTTAGTTTACTAACCATTCGCTCGTTCGGCTCGAAGCCTTCAGTATCGTATTCCTCCTCCAATCGACCACTTTCGTCTTCCGTCCACAAAGCGCCTGTGGAAACCAGGTAGGGATTTCATCAAAGAGGGACCGTCTTGATTTTCTTGCAAGTTTTCTAATTGGCCGCTCTCCACATGAAACCCGCAATCTTCCGGCTAGATTGCAGAGGATATCCTATCGTCCGAAGCTCTGGAGTCAACAGGTCGATGGATCGAAACCATGCTCTGCTACCACGTGAACCCGCTGAGGGGCCCTTTTAAATCATTAACACGTCATACAAGGATGGTGATGCAGAATAGCTCCGACACCAAATAATAAGACCAACTCAGGAAGGTGGCAAAATGTCTCTCTCTACTGTTTTATTTTCAATTGTCTAAAACAGGGAGTTACAACAGGGAGTTATAATGGACGTCGCACAGCGGAGTCTCAATGTATTTCAAACAAAATCACATTTATATGGTAGAAATGTGTCATATGTGACATTATACTACGTGGCAAATTAAGAAAACCTACGGGGAATCGTGGTCGTCTTAAGGGGAACATCTAAGTATACTTTCTATATAGGGACGGATTGTGATTGGGTCTCTGTAGTTAGGTGGACAATTTATGCCCACCCCTAGTGCAAGTCATCTTCAACATTTATAAGGTACGCGGTACATCATTGGCTCTCAAACTATAAGGCCCTTTGTTATATGGCCCTCTACAATTGGTTGGCATGCTCGTGCCCTTTTGGAACATTAGGCTCACTAGCAGCACGTAAACAGGTGCTGGTAGGTGAACTTGTCTGTGTCTCCCCACCCAATTAGCCCAATATCTCTCATCACTCATGTCGTCTGCCATTCAGATTGTCTTTGAACTTGGCCTTGGAAAGTATCATTGGTCCTGAGAATAAAAGGGAGTATAGGCACATCCTTATCGTAGCTCAGGTATGCACATCCACTCCAATTTCCATCCTCGACTCACGTGACCGGAGACCGTATTTCGGCCTGTTTTCAGGGATTTAATTGTCTTGAATGAATAAACTTGACACTCATGATGTTCTTTCCTCGCACCTTAACAAAGACTTATTCAGCTTCTCACGTCCACTGTTCTTCAAGGATAGATAACCGGTTCTTGGCTACTCCATCCTTTCACACCAGGCCAGACACCTATTTCAGGCCTCACCACAATCTTCAGCTGTTTTCTTATTGCGACACAGCCCTCTGATCCTTCTTTCTCTGCGGGCCTGAGCTTACTAAATATGTGACACTGATGTCCATAATTCTATATAAGGCCGGCACCGCCTGCAATCTATCCACTACGTATAGCCTGGGTTATGATTACTTAGTCTACTTGCATTGCTGCATCTGTACAGTTATAAAATGTCTTACATTTTCTGCAGTGCTCTTCACACGTGCACGCGCATATGAAAGTCAGATTCTATAAGGTCTATGAATTCTCTTCTTCAACCACTCTTCTCAGTGCGTCACACTTGCTTCTTGTGATGTCACCAGTCTCTTTTTCTCTCGTCTTCATATTCCTTCAGGGATTTCCTCCAAAAGACTGTCATCTCTACGGCGATACATCATATAGGGTCTCCTCAACGGATACCTTGTGTCAAAGGCTCTTCGTGGAACAGGTTCCATCACTGGCATTGCGGATGCTGCAATTTCCAGCTTCCAACATATAGGCAGAATGGGGCAGGACTTACTGGAGAGGCATTCAGCCGCTCCTCTACACTTACGAGTAAAACCGAAAAAAACCTCAGAAATGTGCAAGTTATGGTAAGCTAAACAACCATAACTCGCGCCACCACCGTGCACTGCTAAGACTAACAACCAGGACATCAAAGATGACATCCCAAATGTCATTGATGTCATCACTGATTTCACATACCTGGGCCACTTATTTTTGTTCACTGACATATCTAGGCCAGGTGGATTTGTTCACTGATAGTCAAAATATTAAAATTCAAAAGATACTATATATCTTGACACAGTGACCCGCATGTCCTGAACCCCCGGGGAGACAAGGAGTGACGGGAAGGCCAGGTGGGACGGTGTGTCCTGGAGTGGAGAGCAGGTGACTGCGGGCGGTGTCGAGATAAGGAGCGGAGGAGGAGCCGGCCACAAGAGCACCCCAGGAGAAGCGGGGAACCGAAAAAATGCTGCTCACGCAGGAACATTTAGACTCATCTCTGGCTAAAATTAAAAGCGTCATTACAGAAACAGTTAAGGAGGAGGCGGCGCACATTAAAGATCTGTCCCAAGCCATAGCGGCAAACAGGAAGGACATTGAGGGTCTGGGAGAAAGAATATTGGAGGTGAAGGGGCAATAAACGAACATGGGGGAGAAGGTCCCAGAATTGTTGCAGTAGGCGTAAAGAGCAGGTGAGATAATACTAATGTGAAATTTGAAGATTTAGTGCCACCAGGCTATCATAAGCAGCATTGAAACAGTAAATCCCCATTCCCGTGGAGTCCTATTGGACTCCACGGGAATGGGGACACTGAAGCACCATTGCCAACGGTGCCAGTGCTTCAGTGAAAACACTGCTGGTAGGGGCCCGACTCCCTGCAGGTCAGGCCTTCTGGCAGTACCATTCCCCTGCCGGCAGACTCTTAGTGGCAGTCTGGAAAGGGTGCCGGTAAGTTACTATCTGCACCCTCATTTCCAGACCGCCAAACTTATAATGAAGCCCATTGACAGTGTGGAAGAGGGACTGAGGATATTAGGGATGAGACACCAGCGGGGAAGAGGATCCGAAGGAGGAAATTCAGATGACCTGCATCGAGCCAAGAGTGGTAGACCATGAACGCTAGGAAAAGACATGATGCAGCATCCACCCAGTAGTGGTGGAGCAAGGTTAACAAAACTCTATGCTCACAATTGGGGTGGATAAGGAGCTCTGGTTCGCAGCGCTATCAGTATTACTCTTAACAGCGTAATGTATGGAGTTAGTGTTAATTCATAGTGGTGAAATGTTGGATTGGGGAGTGAAGAGGGGCGGGAGCTTGCCACATATGGAGTGATGGGGGCTAAAGCCGGCCTTAGTTCACAGGTGGGGAACACATCCAGAACCTAATGAAAGCTCCAGTGACAATCATAACGACTAAGGGGAGTCAGGTCTAAAAGAGGGAAGGATCAATATTCTGGGTAATGTTCTGGTATAGCTTGGGGATGTGACGGTTAGAAAAGGGGGGTGCTGGGAGAGCATGGGACTAAAGTATAAGTATAACAATGATTAAGTTGGAATCACAGAATGTTAGGGGACTCAACGGCCCAAACAAGAGGCTGAGTGTGCTGAGAGACATTACTAAAAGAGGGCCCATATCATATGCCTGCAGGAAACTCATTTAAAAAGGGAGGATACAAGGAGGTTATACACCAAGGAATACCCCAATCAATTCCAGGCGCATGCAAAGGACAAGAAGGCAGGAGCAGAAATCCTGCTACACAGGTAACTCAAATTGGAGGAGGTAAAGTCCAGAAGGATCCACAAGGGAGGTTTGTGATGGTGAAGGGGAAAATAAAGGGACAGACATACACATTTGCTTCAGTGTACGCGCCCAACCAGGGGCAGGAACAATTATTGACAGCATGGTTGGATGAATTGGAGGGATTCGGAGAGGGAGAGCGGGTGGTTGCGGGGGATTTCAACCTGGCATTTGATTCAAGGTGGGAAAGGTCAGGAGGAGTAAGGGGACATGATACAGGGGCTCTGTCGAATTAGATGTGAGAAAGGCTCGCCGGGGTAGAATTGTTAGACATTTGAAGGGCAGATCACCTGCAGGACAGGTACTACTCATTTTACTCTTCCATGCACAGGACCTATTCAAGAATAGATTAGATACTAACAACTCAAGGAATAATGACAGGGGGCCATAACGCGCAGATAGGTTCTATCACTATTTCGGATCACGCCCTGGTATCATTGGAATAGGAGGAGGGGGCTAATAAAAGAGGGAACAGAGCATGGCGATTGGAAGATTATCTACTGAGGGACAAAGAGACTAGGGATCTGATAGACACGTGAAGGCGGTCAAGGCCCCAGTGTTACAGAGGGGGTGAGATGGTATAGATTTAAAAACCACATTAAAATGTACATAATTAAGGTGGCAAAAGAGTTGAATGAGGTGAGAAGGAGGGTGGAAATGGAACTGGGGTGAAGAAATAGCACGACCGGGGGCAGCAGCGCACAAGGGGTCAGAGACTGCTGGGCAACTGGCACACATGGGGAGGGGCAACTTAGGCAATTGGTCAATAGGTCGGCCTAGAGCACCATATTCAAATGCAGGTAGCCTTTTTACGAACAGAGTAACAAAGTGGGAAACGTGCTAGCGAAGCAATTAACAGCAAGGGAGTAGAGATGCTAGATAGCAGGCCTAAAGGAAAAGAGAGAGCGGGTGCTAGTGAAGGAAGGGGGCAAAAAAAGGTTAACGGAGGAATTTCTCCCGAATTGTATAGTGCAGAGCTGTGTGAAACACGAGAACAGGATGTCTATCAAGGGGGCTGGATAGGACCAAGGCTGTCTGGTTAGCAGAAGGACTACCTAGAAGGATCGATAACGAAGATAGAGGTCTGGCAAGCTATACGTACACTCAAGCTGCGCAAGAGTCCGGGGACAGATGGGCTCACAGCGATTGTTTACAAAACATTTAGCAAACACTTAGAGGCTGCATTGCCAAACTTGTTCAATGAGTTTCGGGAACAAGGCCAAATATCTGCATCTATGGAAATGGCTCACATCACTCTGATTCCAAAGCCAGGCCAATATCTGCAGATGCGCCCCTCTTACAGGCCAATAGCACTATCAACATAGATGCTAAACTGTACACGCAGGTCCTAGCTGCAAAGTTGGAGAGGGTCCTACCGGATCTGATTGCACAAGACCAGTCAGGATTTATACAGGGAAGGAACACATTTGATAACATAAGGAGGATACTCTGTATCATAAAGCTTCCAGGGTAGCAGCTACGGTCCCCACGCTTCTCTTGGTGCTTGAGGCAGAGAAGGTGTTTGATCGCATAGACTCAACCTTTATGTTTAAAGTATTGCAAATGATGGTGGTGGGACCATATTTCTTGAGGATGGTGCAAGCTAATTATCAGTTCCCACTCGATAGGGCAAAGGTAAACGGTAGGCTCAGTGTCCCTTGTCCCCCCTTCTATTTGTGCAAATAATAGGAGGGAACCCAGCAATAGAAGGAGTCAGATGGGCCAGGTCACAGCATAAAATAGGTATGTTTGCAGATAACATATGCATATGCAAACCAACCCGTCACAGTCGCTGCAAGAGATCATGGAGGAAATTAATAGGTTCTCAAGGGTCTTTGGGTTCAAGGTAAACATTTCCAAATCTGAAATACTTAACTTGTTGGTGGGGCCGGGGGAGAAGGTGCACCTTAAAAGTCAACCACCCTTTCGCTGGGCAGACGGCCCAGTGCGATATCTGGGAGTGGACTTATCCCACCTTAATTGGTCAAATCAAGAAGGATCTGATGAGATGGAAAGGCCTGTATGTTTCATGGCTGGGGTGGATAACGATCGTTAAGATGAACATCCTCCCCAGACTTCTATACCTATTTCAGGCGCTCGCTATCCCATTAAAAGGGGGTGCAAGAAGAGGTCATGCACTTTGTGTGGAATGGGAAGAAGCCACGCATTGGGAGAAATGTCCTCTACAAACCCAAAAGGGAAGGGGGAGTAGAGTATCTAAACGTAGTGAAATACTTCCAGGCGGTGCAACTGCAGGTATTAGCAGAATGGGCAAGGCAGGGTAATATGAAACACTGGGTGCAGATGGAGCTAGCGGTGGCAGAAGAGTACATATGGAAAATACTGTGGTTAAAAAGGGGATACAGGGAGACCACTAGGCGGCAGGGAGAACCATTGCTGCCTGATTAATAGATCCCGCTTCCCCGGCAACCAAGAGATGAGACAGAGCAGAACCAACCGGACCTAATGAGAACTGTGGGTAAGGTCATGCAGCGGAAGGGGTGCTGATCGCCAGGCACGTTCAGGGAGGGGAACAGTGGAGAGGTGTAGAGATAGGTCAGCCCGCTCAAACCTCATCTGGCCTACGCGGCGGAGGGCGCTGGAGGCCCTCTCCCCACCAGTCTCGCTGGACCCCTGATAGCTGTGGAGCGGCAGACAGTGGTGAGTACTAGGAGAACAATCAGGTCCCGCCAGAACAGCGCTCTGCGTTTCCCCTGTCGGGCCGAGAGATATGCAGACGAAGTGGAGAAGGGGGGAGACACCTGGGCCCTCCGGATTCCGATGTGCAGTAGTAGTGCTGGAGGAGGCAGGGTCATAATGGCCGCCATGGATTCCTGTAAGAACGAATTTTGAGGAGTCGGTCGCCACATTGCCTCTGACACTGCAGTGGTCACGTGGATGCCAGTGAAGCACGGCACTCCACACCTCGCCTGAACTGAAGCGGTATAGGGAAAGGTGACAACCCCGGAGCCCTGCGGTGAGTGTAAGCAGACGTGGGACAGTGGAAGGTGAAAAAGGCAGGTATCCGACCCACAAGAAGCCCCAGATGAGTGCCTGCCCCACATGAGGTGAGTGTGGTCTGAGAGCGGCACACCCTTGCAGATCCCAACTGCGGCATGTAGTGACTGCCCCCCAGGCCTTTGAACCAGGAGTCGGTTGAAACAGATGGGCCCCAAGAAGGCTACAGGCACGACAGGAGGGGCATGACTGACTTCTGCCCCGGAGGTGCGTGAGAGGGTGAGTGCAGAACGAAGAGGCTGGTGCTCCAGGGAAGGGCTGTTCAGGGTGTGGGGGCGGCCCAAAGGGCTCACAGAGTGACCCCAGGCGCGATTAGAGTGTTGGGCACTGCCCCGAGGGAAGGAATTGGACGTTGGGTAGCTGCCCGAGATGGGGGAACAAAGGTAAATGCGCATGGGGTGGCCCAGAGGTGCCGCTGTAGAGATGCCATGGGGGCAGATGTTGATGGGAATGGACACTTCAAACTTTGCTTCGAAAGATTACTTGAAGGCATCCGTGGCCTGATCTTACGGGAAGATTAGGCATGGTGGAGAGTATAGAGAACCTGGAAAATACCCAACTTAATGCCGATTTGATGGAGATGCACCTGGATGCCCGAATGACAGAGTTGGAGCTGCACGAGGAGGAAGTAACTCTGAAAATTGATGATTTGGAAAACAGCTAGAGGAGGAATAACATTGGATACTGGGGCTGAAAGACATGGAACGGGAAACCCCCTTGGAAGTGGAGCGCAAAGTCCAAGGCATCGTCAACCTGCTGTTCAAGGTGGAAAGGGGCAACGAGGTGCAAATGGAAAGAGTGCACAGAGGTGGAAAGCTGTATGGGAATGGGCCACACTCCATCGTCGTCAGATTCTCTAGGTATAAGGACAAAGCTGAAGCATTGGCAAGAGACTGGACACGGCAAGACTTGCAGTACGAAGGCTCCCATATAACAGTCTATCAGGATTTGCCTAATCTAATGATGTCCAGGAGAAGGTATTGCTGGCCACTCACAAAATGGTTAAATGACAAAGGAATCAGATACCGATGGGCGTTTTTACAGTTTGCGGTGGACAGTGTTGACTATCCGATCACTTCTGCTGGAGGAGGCAGAGCAGGCACTGGGCCATCTGACCTAAGATGTGAGGAGGTGGAGAAGGGATGGGACCAGGGGTAAAGAGGCCGGATAGGAGAGGGGGGAGCCGGTTGTGGGAACTTTGATTGTAAAGGGGCTGAACTCGCCCACAAAGAGGTCCCGAGTAGCCTGTGAATTTCAGAATGCCAGTCTGGACGTGCTGTTCTTACAGGAAACAAGACTGGTGGAAGGGCAAGAGAGGCGGCTGAGAGGGGCGGGTATTGGGCAAGTCTACCGGGCCTCAGGGAAGGTGAAGCATGGAGGGGTAGGGATAATATTGCATAAACAAAAGAGATTGCAGTATGTGGGGTGCAGAGAAGGATGGGCTGGCGATAGTGCAGGGTACCATTGAGGGGACAAGGGTGGTACTGGCAGCGCTCTATACCCCTAATTAGGGCCAAGCAGTGTTTATCCAGGATGCCCTTGATGCGATACTGGCTGTTAGGGAGAATTCTCAAGTGTGCTTATTTCCATTACTTTTTGAGACCCCCAGCAACTTCTGGGATTTTTTTTTTTTTACCTGTGAAGATTGTGAGCCTTTTTCTCCCACTCTTCCATGTATTTTGGATGCTTTTACTTTTGTGTTCTTTGGTTATGGTGTTTTAAAACAAACTCCAACGCATCGTCTTTTTCTGTGTGTCACACGGCACCTTCAGTGCAGTGGCACAGGGATGTCTTTCAGACTTCCCAAGGTTTAAGTACCTTCTCTGGGACTGACTACTGTCTCCCAGAGCATGTAAAGTTAAATTGACTACTAGTCTCTTTAAATTTACTGACCCAGCACACACTATCTTCCTATAGAGTGCTGGAGGGGTTGCTTAGCTTCCTGAGTCATCACACTCATGTAACAGTAAAATGTTACCCTTTCCTACTTTAAATGGCTGGTGACAGTGGTTTAGATCAAACTACCATGATTTTTCCTGATCGCTAACAACGGTAGCTAAAAATCGGGTCAGCCATGTTTTTCAATATGGCGCCCAAGACCTATCTGTAAAAACAGACTCCGGTCATCTTTTTTCGCCATTTCTTTTAGGAAAGGTCCTTCTTGTGTTTGGTTTGGTCCCTTTGTTCGTTGGCCTCTGGCGCCAGGGTGTCTGGGGTGGACAGGATGTGAGGGAGGTGCCTGAAACTCCCTGTGCTTAGTCTCCTAGTAGACCTGAATACACTCTGGCGCGATTGGCCGGCTGGCTGTCTGTCCGGCAAGGACAGCCACCCTGCTGTGTGAGTGACAGCCAGGCAGGAATGAATGGGGGAAAACCGTTTCAAAGCAGGTCTCTGGGACTTAGAAAGCAGAGTTGGCCACTGGAACGAAAGAACCGAAGAGGAGAGGAAGGAAGAGGACTGCTGCAACTCATGGACAACCGGTGAAGCCCTGCTGCCGGTCCGAATTGCCTGAAACTCCGACGACAGAGAAGCCCTTCAAGGTTAACTTCTTCCCTTGAGTTTGGTCGGAACAACCAACTTGCAAGCCACCTGGACACCGTCCCCATCTGGTCGAATTTTCATCAGAGTGCTGTTGAAAACCGGATAGCCAGAGGGAAGGAAACCAGCTTGTGGACTTTAAGGCACTCGCACCTTAAACCGACGTCTTGCTACAGCTTTTGGCCTCTTCCCTGGCCAGTGCAGGAACCTCCCGACGTCCTCCTTGTCCCCTCGACTGAAGCTCAGAAACAGCGAGGTATGCAGGATCTGCCAGGAACAACTGCCTCAGCTACAACTCTTCTTCATTGAAAAGGTACTGTGCAAACGCGGTCCGGAAATATTTTCGCCCATCTACAAACCATCCTATTGTGGACTACTGGTCGGGTAATTTGATTGCCCCGGGGTCTGTTGTTTGAGGGGGCACTATCCAGTCCCCCCCGACCGAGTTTTGGCTGGTGGCAGTGGATACTACTTTTTATATTTGACCGCTAATATATTCCTATGGGATTTTCCCATTGTTCGAGGCTACCACTTTTTAAAATAGCCTCGAATATACCACCGGTTTATTAAATTAATATAAATTCACCGGTTGGTATTTTTTGCCGAAACTTGGTTCCAAAATGGCGTTTGTGTTCGCTTCTGTGACTCCAACCCAAGTCGAGCCCTTTGTTCCACTTTTTGGCGGGCTTCTCCACAGAAGCCTCCAAAAGTGGTGCCACTCTGTCCGGGTACCACAGGGAGTGTGGGAGGGGGTTTAGGCACTCTGGACTGAGTTGCCTCGGCAACTCAAGTCATACTCTTGCGCGATTGGCCCAAGTGGTGAGCCGCCCGGCTCACCACTTAGCATGTTTGATTGACAGCTAGGCTGAATGAATGGGGGTTTTCTGCATAAAAGCAGGGCTTTGGGGACTGGAACTTCAGAAGTCGCCACAGGACCTAAAGAATCCGAGGAGGGAGAAGCCGAGCCGACCTGCAACGACACCACCGGTGGAGCCCTGCTGAACCGTCTCACCACTTTTCCCGACGACAGAGGAGATCTCCAGTCCGGAGAGACTTCTTCCTTTGACTGGTGAGGATAACCTGTTTGCCCGTCTTTTCGCCTTCCTGGACCATCTCGTGGCCACCTTGCCTGTGCTAAGCACCCCGGCAACTGGAATATCACGGTTTACCACTACCGCAAAGAAAAAGATGGTACCTTGTAACCGGGAAACTCCGTGGCTGGTTTCTTCCCTGGCAGTGCAACGACCTCCAGCTTTCCTCCACGTCAAGACCTCCTCTTCCGCTGGACGAAACACTGACTTGCACCCGCTGCCAGGAACAACTACTGCCGCTGGAGCGTTCTTCCCACTTTCAGGTACTGTGTCCCGCCTGGCTTCCCTTGCGACAGATCGTTCGGGGTGACAGTAAATCCTCGACTTTCTAACCTGGGTTAGCCTGGGACCTGTTGACTAGCTTTTCCTGACTTGATCTCAATCTTTTGTGAACTTTCTACAAAGACTCTTTGGGCATACCCCACTGTGTGATCCTGGACACATTTTGCTTGCTCTCTCTAAGAGTGGGCCTGGCATTTGAACTTCCTTGCTTTCCAGTAGACTTTGCCTAAGCTGCCTCACTGTGGTTCTTTGAAAAGTATTGAAATGTGTGTGCTTCATAACTCTGCCCCCCCCTTTTTAATACCTTATTAGAGTGCCATCTTATGCTAAGCGCTCACCTCTGAAAATAAGTGGTGTTTCTCATTAAGACTTGTCTAATAAGTAATTAGGGTTGTATATATATAATAGCGACTGTGTGTTCAATTTACTTACCTCTTTGTGCTAGTGTAATTTACAAATGTGTCTTTAAATAAATAATTATATACTTTTACACCAAAGAACAGGGGGGGTCCAGAAGGCCACTATGACCACAGCGCTAATGCCAATTACTATAATTGTAAGAGCGGCAGCATTCAACTGTTAGGTTGAAGGTGCCTAGACCAAGAACCCTCAATAAAGAACAGAATGAGTTTAACCAGTGAACTGCGCCAAAGTTACAGACAATACATCAAACAGTTGTGGTGTATTTTTAATTCCATTCAACAGCCTGACACGTGTTTCGAGCAAAGCTCTTCCTCTGAGGCCAGGAACCTTGTCCGAAGGGGATAATCAATAGTATGGATAAATCTAAGGAAAATTCCAGAGCTTATAATGATTGCAATTGCAAACGAATAATTATGAGTAACAGCCTTCCGGCATCGAGACACGTGTTTCGAGCAAAGCTCTTCCTCTGAGGCTGTACAACAATTGTCAATCAATTAAAAGTACTTAGCATGTACAATTTGATCAATTGGGGATCAAGGAGGGAGAGTGGTTAGTACTACTATTAGACCAGTGGGGTAGTCTGACCATTATATGGTGATAATGGATCTAGAAGTAGCAGGGCAGATGGTAGGTAGATGGAGGTGCAACAAATCCATCAGGCGGGATCCACTTTTTGTTGCTAAGTTCGCGGAGGACATTAGGCTATATTTTCAGATCAACAACACTGAGGGGATGGATGTAAATGTGATCTGGGATGTGGGTAAAGCCACCTGGAGGAAGAGGACGCGCAAACTGTGGGAAGAGGTGCTTAGCAGGGGAATCAGGGATGTATGTGGGTGGAGGGGAATACGAGGAGGAGGTACTGAAAGGTATCTGGACGAAAAGAGCAGCACTTAAGGAGCTTAGGCTAGGGGATACCCTATGTAAGTTAAAATAATGTAAGCAAAGATTTTATGAAAAAGGGGATAAGGCAGATACGCTGCTGGCTGCCAGGCTCAGAGGGCAGAGGTGGATTGCCGTGCTAAGGGACGAAGGCAGACAAGGGGTGGAAGCACGCGCAGTGATTGCAGAAAAATGTTTGCGCAATATTATGAAGGCCTATACACAACAGAGTGTCCAGGGACGGGTACAACCTCGGAGGACTATCTCTGCAATGTGGAAATGGCGAAACTCACTCTCCCAGAGATCGAGCTCCTAGAGAGCCCAACGGAGGAGAAAGTGGTGGCTACGATTCAGCAGCTCCCCAATGGAAGGGCCCTGTGCTATGATGGATATACAATGGGTTTCTATAAGAAGCATATGATTGAGGTGTATAACAAACTTGAGACAGAGGCCGACCTGGCATCCTTTAGTAATGCCCTCATAACGTTAATACCGAAGGGAAGGGAAGGACCCGACCAGATGCCCCTCATAGGGTTACTAAATATTTACACGCATATTGGCCTCGCGATAGGCGGATTGGATGCCCCAGCTGATACACTCAGACCAGGTGGGCTTTATTGCAGGGGGACAGGGAACTGATGCCATTAGGAAAACAATATATCTAAGAGCATTTCTCTGCAGACTCAGAGCGTTGTGCATTACTCAGCCTTGATGCAGAAAAGGCATTTCATCGTGGGGAGTGGGGATTCTTATTTGCAGTGGTAGGCAGGATGGGGTTTGGGGCGTGAATGCAGCGAGCGTATATAGGTGCGATGTACGTGGCACCAAATCCACGGGTGGTGGTTAATGGAAAGACGTCACAAGCCTGTTGTCTCAGTGGTGGTACGAGGCAGGGATGCCCCTAATCCCCCCTGCTCTTTGCACTCTCCATAGAGCCGCCGAATATAAAGCTGAGGCGAGATGGGCAGGTGTCTGGGATCAGAGATGGGGCAGTGGAGAATAGGCTCAGTCTTTATACAGATGACCTCCTCCTTCATTTTTTTTTTTTTTTTTTTTTTTATTGTTTATGGTTTAGAACAAACCTTTACAAAATTAAACAACTTACATATAAAATTGTAGCATAAAACATTTCGAGAATTGTAAATCAATTTTCAAATTACGATCACATTTATACATTCACATACATCTAATATTTCTCATCGATCATTCCTCAATAACAAATTAACACATAGTAGAATAACACATAGTAGAATAGACTAGCATTCTCAGATTAAAACTTCAGTGTCTCGAAATGAGCTAAACCGTAGTTTCTATAAGCAGTTTATACTGCGCTATTAAAATTGAATCCAAAGATCCTAAAAATCTTGTCAAACATAGTGTCAACCGTTGGCTAAAACCTTCCATACACCTTCTCCACAAGGATTCTCTCCATGTGTCAGATTCATTATACATGTACAGCCCAAAGGATAGATTTCTTTGGGAATTGAAAAATGGACAAAACATAGTAAGGTGTTTCAGGGTTTCAAGCACTCTTCCTTGTCCGCAGAAGCGACAGTAACCCATAGATTTGCTGTGGCTCGAGGGATCCCACAGGAACAACCTTTCATTTGTGATAAATTGATTCAGTTTAAATCTCATATATAGTTTTCTAGCAGTGTTACACGGAAAGATGTCCAAATATTGCGCACGATCTCCAAATTTTCTGGTGAATTTGGCATATTCATAATACATTTTGGTTTTACCAATTTGATCTACCATAGCACACCAGAAGTATTTTTGGAATTTCTTTTTACAAGCTGGGATTCCTAAAATTAAGTCATCCTTATCAATCGAGGTTTCATTTAGTATTTTATCCATTTTGTCTTTAAATTTTACCAAAGAGGGTACATTCTCCTCATACAATAATTGTGCTAAGTCCTCGTATAAGGATTTTTTCGGTGGAGCCAATATTTTGACGTAGTTATTAAGTCGTCGCCAATACCATTTGGCAGATATGGGTAAGATCCCAACTTCGTGGCAGATCATCGTGTTCGGTATTGACATCGCCATCCCCAAAGCTTGCTTCCATAATTTCCCCTGAATACAATCCAGGTAAGGCTCTATCTCGGATATGCACATGTCTAGGCTATACAGAAGTATTGGTTCTACCTTTAATAGGTAGAACTGTATTAAGGGGTCCAAGGAAAATTTACAGTATCTGTGATATATGATCTTCATTTGTGAGATGAGGGGTTTAGCTTTATTATTAATCATCTCTTTCCACATTCCTATAGAATAAGAGTCGGAAAGCTGATAACCTAGATAGCACATCATCTTGACCTTAGGGATCACACACTCGTTAAGCAACCAGGTAAACTTAATATTTTTCCTTTTCCCATCAGAGATCACAATAATAAACGATTTCAGTGTGTTTACTTGAAGGTTATTTTTGTAGGCATAGGATTGAAAGGCTGTCAATTTGGCCTGTAAGCCATACGGGGTGCGATCCATAAACAAAAGATCATCCGCGAAAGCAAGCCAGTTGATTGCCAAACTACCCAATTTCACTGGAAATGAAACAATATCAGCCCAAGCAGAATCAAGGTCGGCCAGATATAGGTTGAACAGCACTGCAGCCAAATTACACCCCTGTTTGAGGCCAATTTCTGTAGGTATTTTATCAGTTAGAGCTCCTTCTTTGGTTAATCTTATTCGATATGTAGTATTTTGATGTAGAAGTGCTATAATGGCCACCAAGGACATCGGGAAACCAAAAGCGACCATTTTTCCCAGAGAATTGCGCGG
Organism: Ambystoma mexicanum; assembly: GCF_040938575.1. Taxonomy (NCBI): domain Eukaryota; kingdom Metazoa; phylum Chordata; class Amphibia; order Caudata; family Ambystomatidae; genus Ambystoma; species Ambystoma mexicanum. The sequence goes on along the minus strand of NC_090931.1, from coordinate 898,696,371 downwards.
ATGATTGAATCAAACGCCGCCGTTAAATCCAAGGCCGCCATATAAATTGGACCGGTATGTTTCCCCTTGGTTTGGGCATATAGATGTGCTAGTATAAAAGCATTAAGTGTGCACCCCATGCGTTTGCGAAAGCCCACCTGATATTTGGGCAAAATGTCTAGCTGATCTATAATCTGTAAAATGGATTCCAGCAGTAAATAGGTAAAAATCTTCACTGATGCATCCATAAGTGCAATTGGTCTAAAATTGTTCGGATCATCCCAACTCCCTTTTTTATAAATCGGGATGATATTCGCCGAACACCAGGAAGGTGGAATACAGGCTGTCAGGTAGACACTATCAAATTTATTCTCAAGAATTCTAGCCCAAAAAAGGGGATCCTTCTTTATCAAGCATGGTGGGATGCCATCAGGGCCGGGGGCCCGAGAGGGCTTAATCTTATCAATCGCTCGAATGATATCATCCAAAACCCAAGGGGATTTTTTTAAGATCATGGTATGATAGTTCTTGGTGTCGATAGCAGCAAATCGTGGCGGAAGGGCAAATTTAGCTTGTACATATGTGACCCAGGTAGTGGCAGCTACAGCTGCTTCTTTCACCAATGATGAGACTCCTGTCAACTGTCGTAAGGCAGACCAAACTTGTCTGGAGTCGTGTCTTAAAAGGCAGGATAAGATCTTCTGATTGTCAGCTATCAGCAACTCATATTTCATGATTTTGAGCGTATTGCGGTATCTCTGATTGATTTTCGCTTTTAGCTTTACGTAATTATCCCCCATTAGATAGGGAGGGCCAAGGCTCCGTATGTCCTTGCGTTTCTCTTTGCGAAGATTTTTTATTACTAGATTAAATGTATGATGATGCGACACTGTTTGGGTATTTTGATTTGTAGATATTAGAGACTGAACATGAGTCTGAATACTATGTTCGTTATTCCTTTCGACAATGGGACAATCACTACCTGCTCTAACCTTGGGAACATATATAGTGGTGTCATATTTCAGTCGATCCATCATTTTTGAGCACAGTCTACCATTCCAACGTAAACTGATATTTGGCCTATCTAAAGCAATAGTTGTTAAAGCCAAATCTTTATCGTGATGTCGGAGAGAAGATTTCAAATTAAGGAATAAAGCCATGTGATCACCTAGTGCTGGGTCACATATGTCCAATGAAACAACATCTGGCATAAGATTAGTAGAGACAAAGAAGTAATCAATCATTGATGATGCCCCACCTCGAGCCCAAGTATATCCATAATGGTCAAGGTTGGGGGTCACCAATTGGATGTCCCATGTGAGGAAATAGTCAACCCACTGTTTCCCCAGATGCATAGAAGGGGTAGAAGAACGGGAGTGTATCCCGTTGGGTGGTATAAAACACGAGGCATTAAAGTCCCCCCCAACAATTATGGGAATGCCGGGATCATCGGCTATGATATCAACAAGGATTTTGTCCAGTATCTCATGTAAATTAGGCAGAGATATGTAAACGTGATTCCAATACAAACAAATGACCATCAATGTACCGGTGCCGCATCCCATACCTCTTAGTTTTACTGCTATTATAGAATAATTAGCAAAGACTAAATCGGAGGAAATTCTGCAGGCCTTGTCAGTGAGGACGGCAAGGCCACCAGAAGGACGTCCCAGTAGGCCCTTGATAGCAGGTTGGACATGGGTACAGTACCCTGGGACATCAAAGTGGGACAAATGCATAGATTCTTGAATCAGGATGATCTCGGGGCGTACTTCAGGTTCCACTCGAGATGCCCAAAGCCGAAAATTTTTCAGGCCGCAGGCATTCCAGGACATTAATGTAAGTCCCCGCCCCTTATTCTATTTGTTGGCCATGTTCTGAGAAGTCGAAATCTGGGCTGGATGATCATTTGACTTAATACCAGAGCAGGCCATCGCTAAAGTCATAAATTGTTTGAAGAGTTCATCATTTAATGGGGCTGGGAATACTCCCTCATTCAACCCTAATTGTGTGACCTGTTTGGGAATTGTTTTATCAACAAAAGATTTAGCTAAATCTTCATTTTGAAATATCGATGGGGTTAAACCTATCAGTTCGAAATCAGATCTTTGGGCCCAAATCATTCTCATGATAATGTGCGAGTGATAACCACAAATCATCCTATTGTTATTATTAGAAGAAAGTCGGACCCAATCGATATCAGAGGATCTAATGGTTCTTAATGCTGGTATATCCTGGAAAGCTTTGAGAATAGCAGATCGATTTAAAGGCATTTTCCCATTAGATGTTTCATTAGATTCCCAACCCATAATAGATGGCATGTCTGGGGAAAGATGTAAATCAACCTCGTCTGGGAGTTTAACAAGGGGGACTTCGGCCCCAATGATTACTCCACGATGGTTTTCCAAACTCGGATAGTCAGTTAAGCCATTCCCGCGCACAGGAACCTGAGGACCTTCCTGAGGTTCTTTAATATCAATCTTGGGTATTTGTGTTTGCGCTGGTTTTCTATGCTCTTTCAACAGTCTAGGACCACTTCCTCCCTTCATTATGTGCGATGCTTTCTTAATTCTCATATTAGGGAAAAAATTCAACAAATTCGATTGTTTAAGATTAATAGGTTCCGAATTTGTATCTTGTTGTACAGATTCTGTTGCGGGACCTAGGGTACCTCGTTCCAGATTAGCATGCGTTTTGGCATTATTAGCACACTGTCCCTTAGGGTTCGAACCAGGAGAATCACAAGACCTAGGTAGATTCAACAGTTCCTTGGATTCTGGATTAAGTTGTTCCAAGTCAATGACCTGGTCTTCGGATATTATAGAAGAGCAAGATTTCTTGTCCGCCTCATTGAGGGCGTGTGATTTCGTAAAGTCATTTTTTGTTTTTTTATTGGCAGCTTTAATATTTTTTTCTTGATGGAATTTCCTTTTTTGGGCTCTAGCAGCCATTTTTCTCTGCTTCCTAGTCATAACTTCTCTTCTCGGGACTTGAGCGAGAATGGGTGAGAATAGGGTGACTGTGGAGGGCTCTTTTGGATATAATTCATCCCCTAGATCGATTAGATTGGTAAGATCAGAGAAGTTGGAAGGGAGTATATTCCCCTCTATATGTGGCCCTGTCTCTGTACCCCTCATTTCTCCAAAAATGCGATCTGCAGGAGGCAAAGCAGACGGAAGCTCACTAAAACGATTCGTCAGCTGCTGTATGGCCAGCACATTAGCTGAGATGGCCGAAGACAGCTTCTGAATCATTGGTTCTATCACCTCTTTGGGATCAGATTTGGGGGCAGCTGTGATGGCAGCAAAGGATGGTTTACTCTCTCCTGCCATCCTTGGATCTGCCAAGGTTTGCGAGGCCTTATGTATGCTCTCAATTCGAGGTTGAGTAGCCTCAGATTTCAGATCTGGAAAAATCGTTTGATTTACTGACACGTGATCCACTTTTTTTATACCTTTACTCCTAGCACCCACGTCACAGGCAAATAGAAAACCTTCTATCCTACTAATCTTTGACAAAACATCAACTAAAACACCTTTTAGGATACCTATTTCACCATGCGTTTGCTCATGGCCTTTGTCTAACAGGTTTAATAGTCTTGTCATTACCGGAAAGTCAGTACCCATAGATTCGTTGCATGATTTTTGCTTCTCCATTACATTATGGGGACTAAGGTGTCTAACATCTGGATTCTGTGAAGCAGAGAACATCGCAATTTCATGTTCTGAGAGGGAAAGAACATCTATTGGATTATTATTGATTTTTGTGTCAGTGGGGGAACTAGATTTAAATTTATTAAAGTCCCTTCCCATCAATTTATTAGGACCGATACTAGCTGTCCCACTCGTGGTTTGTGATAATGCATCAGCATTGTTAAATAAGTGCACGTTTTCTATGCCAAATCTAGCTTGAGTAACAGGTGTGGAAGGAGCCTTTGAGAACCTCATACGATTCCCCAATGCAGCCTCAATGCCAGGTGGTATTATAGAAACATCTACTAATTTGATGTTACTTGACGTGCCCCCAGCATGAGGCGGAACGCTCGTATTGGTAAACGACTTTAAAGATGTCGAAGGAGACTGATTGTACAATATCTCCTCGCAATCATTAAGATCGTTAATTTTGAATGTAGCAACAGTCTCAGTAGAGTCGGTCAATCCCATATCAGCAACTCCAATCAAGGGGTGGATAGTGGGGGCGTTCTCCAACGGGCTCGACTTAGCCATAACTCTGGAGCATGAGTTGTGCATAGGGCCGACGCACAAAGAAACATCGGTTATAGATAGCCCCATAATAGCTGTGGCAGATAAGGAGACCTCCTTGATAGACTCATTTATAGTGTTATCTGAGTCGTTGCTAAATTCAGGTATGGTGGCACAGATTTTTCGCCCACTACGTAAGCCATTAACCATATTTTCTAATTTTCCTATAATCTCGTGTAACTGGTAGACGGGACCTTCCAATGTTCTAGGTCACACGTCTTTACAATTCTATGATTTGAATCGTTATAATCACCTCTATACAGCCCAGCCCGTGTCCCGTCAAACAGTCCAACAGTCAGTGCACTTGCGAATGCACTTCCGGGATGCGCGCGCGCGGATGCGCGTGCACTCGGAAGATATGGGCTGCGGGAAACACGTTGGTGGGCGTGAGTTGGAGGGAACCAATGAAAGCACCTAAAACAAAAAAAAGGAGCTTTTTCACAATAGAGAAGAGACAAGCAGGACAAACACAGTATCTCCTAACCGAGACCTAACACAACAGAACACAACACCATACAGGGACTAAAACACACGTCTCATATAATTACTTGTGGGCACGCAGAGCACCACGTCACAGCGGCAGTCCAGCAAGGCGCGTTTCGTGGGACAAGGAAATTCCTCTTGCCGACGGGCACCTCGAAATAGTCCTGCGAGAATAAATTCCAGTCGGCACAATCCTGGGAGCAGCTCAAACACGGGCAGACAGTCCAACAGTCAGTGCACTTGCGAATGCACTTCCGGGATCCTCCTCCTTCATTTGCCCAACTTGGCAACATCAATTAGAGGGGTCAACCGGCTGCTGCACGAGTACGGGCAGGTGTCGGGTTTCAAAGTAAATTTGGATATATCAGTCCTTTTTCCCCTGGGGCAGGGGGCAGAGAGAGAGGAGGAAGATTGGAGTGAGTTTGGCATCCAGATTGACCAAAATAACAAAGTACTTTGGAATACAGATATAAAAATATTTTAATGCCCTGTATGTAGACAACTACCCGCCTCTGCTGAATACGCTTTTTTATGATTTGGAAAAGTGGTCTAGGCTCACCCTGTCCTGGAAGGGGGCAGGCGGAACTGCCCAAGGTGCTATATTTCTATCAGGTGCTGCCAATCGTGATGCCAGATGCACATTTTATAGATATACAGCGTTGACTTACCACATTTATATGGCAAGGGCAGAAACAAAGGGTACCTTACAGGGTCTTAATTCAACGTAGGGAGAGGGGAGGGGTGGGACTACCCGACATGCGTATATTTTGCCATCCCCCCTAAGCCACATATGGGCTCCCCCGATCCGTGGTAGTATACCGGAGCACGCCCGGTTTCAGGATTGGTATGAGGTGGGGCTGGAAAGGGTGGGGGAGGTAGTGAAGGTGGAAAGGTTTGTTAACTTGCCCAAGTTGGAAGAGGGTCTGGGGTTGGGCACGTTACAGGTATTTAAGTATCTCCAACTCAAGGGTGCCTTAATGGCGCCGGAACGGAAAGATGCCCTACAGAGGAAGCCGACGGCTGCCGAGGTGATTTTGAGCACTAATGTTTCCACAAAGGGCTTGATCGCCAAGTTATACCGGGCCCTGTTAGTGGCCCAGTTTGGAGACATCGACATTTACAAGAGAATGTGAGGAAAAGGCATGGGGGCCTGGGGGGATTTGACTGCGGAACAGTGGACAATGCTGTGTAAAAATGCACATAAAACATCCATTGCCTGCCAATATAAGCTACATGGCATCAAGTTGGTGTATAGGTGGCAATGGGACCCAGTGCGGTTGTCCAAGATGTATGCAGGAGTGGACCCTAGGTGTTGGAGGGGTTGTGGCCGGAGGGCAAATTACCGGCATATGTGGTGGGATTGTGCGGGGGTGAAAAGTTACAGGAAAGAGGACCTGGGGTGGATAAAGTTCCTTGATACGATAGAGAGGCGCCTTAACCCCTGGCTGGTGCAGTTTAGAATAGAGGTGCTAGAAGGGGAGTGGAGACGGCTGACACATATGGTTCATTTCCTCCTACTGGCCACACATGCATGCTTAACCGTGGGGGGGGGGGGGTAGAAGAGAGAGTGCTCCCCAATGAGAGACAGTAGGCTCTGAAGGCGGGGACATCTACGAAATGGAGCAGCTGTTAGATGATCAGAAACCCATCCGAGAGTTGAGTGGTTAGCCTTTCTTAAGTATGGCACAGTCATCCACTATGTGAAGAATAAAAATAAGGTACAGTAGGAGGAAGGTGATATAGATGTGGTCCGCTTGGAGGTGCCAGAAGATACCCGCAGACCGGGCTCCAGCCCACGCCAGGCGGGGTGAGCCCCCAATGCATGTAGTGAAGACAATGTCTTGGTGCAAATCGCTTAGTTGTGTGATTCCGTTATAACCCGCTACCCGGGGATGAGAGGGGGGATTAGGTTGGGAGGGTGAGGGATGGTTAAATACGTGTTGGGGAACAGTTAAATTGCAGAAATAAAAAATACTGAAATAAAAGAGGATACAGGTCCATGGGATTTAGGGAAAACCCCATAACAAGATGCACACGAGAGTTTCGGGATATGGTAAATCGGAAGTACAGTCTGGCACTGTGGCCATCACCAAGAACACCAATTTGTATTAATCCAGCGTTCCCACCAGGTACGGAATATATCAGATTTGGCTGATTGCTGGCTGGGAGGGGGCAGTGGGGGGGGGGTCGCCTGAGGGATCTTAGAGATCTGTATGATGCAGCACGATTCAAGACATTTGAAGAATGTTCCCTGGAATTTGGGCTAAATAAAAGTGATCTTTTCAATTATCAGCAGCTCAAGCATTGGGCATATACCCCAGCAATGAGAGAAGGGGTGACCAGAGCGCTAACAGAGTGAGAGAGGACAATCTCCGATAGCGAGACTAACAGAGGTCTCATTTCAGCAATCTATCACATTATAATAGGGGAAAGAGAGCCAGGGCCATTGATGGTAAGGAGCAAGTGGGAGGTAGGTGCTGGGAGGCAGTTCACAAACAAGGAGTGGGAACAGGCAACACAAGGAGTCTTCAGACCATACACATTCACACAAAGCCAGGAGCTGCAATACAAAATTCTGCACAGGTAGCACTACAGACCAAAAAGGCTGAACAAAATGAATAGGTTCAACTCCCCACTGAGCTGGCGAGAATGTGGGGAGGAGGGGACAGTGAAGCACATCCAGGGGGGGGGGGATGCGCGCAACTTAAACACTTCTGGCAGGAAGTGAAATTGCGGGTCAGCAAGATTTTGAGGATTAGCCTTACTGGCCTTGGTTATGTTAAATAACGCTGCGATAGGGGACAACATGATCAGGGGGAGGAATGGAGTGTTGTGTGCAAACCTCCTACTAAGTGCCAAACGTTGTATCGCGAGGCTGTGACGGAAGAGGGAGGCACCCTCAATTTTACAATGGTATTATGTAACATGGGAAACCCTTAGAATGGAAAAACTGACAGCAATAATCCATGATGTTTTAGCGTGGTTCGGGAAGGTATGAGCTCCCTTTATAGAGTATGCCCTCAAGGATGCAAATCGATTATATATCCTGACAAGAATACGGTGGCTGGACATTCTGCTGGAGGAAGAAGAGTGAATAATAGACAGAATATTGATGGAATTCGCCGTGTTGGATAGTGACCTGAGGGAGAGGCGTGGGGAATTATAGACAATTAGGCAGTTGAAGATATGATGTAGACCTTTGTTAGTGCTATTTGGTTGATATATACATTGTCAAAGCTGTAGTACTAACAAAGGTCTACATCATAATAACTTCAACTGCCTAACTGTCTGTAATTCCCCATGCCTCTCCCTCAGGTCACTATCTAACATGGCAAATTCCATCAAACACTTGTGTATGGGCGCGTTATAAATGTCATGTCATATATCATATCAATATTCTGTCCATTATTCACTCTTCTTCCTCCAGCAGCAACCGCAGTCTTGTCAGGATATATAATCGATTAGTATCCTGATGGGTTTATCAGTAAGGCAAACTATATTACTTTGGCAGTGAAAGACAAATGTGTATACTTTTTGTTAATGAAGTCTTGGTTGAAAAAAATAAAGGATATGCAAGAGACTGCACAGACCGAGCTATAAAACCGAGGGAGAAGAACCTTGGAAGGCTGGCACAGAGCCCAGCTGGAATGTTGCTTAAGTGATACCGCACAGCTCCAGCTGCAAGAACGATGTAGTAGAACCTTAGAAGACCGACGCAGAGCCCAGCTGAACCACTGTGTAAACGACTCTGCCTTGACCAAGAAACTGCAAGATCCAGGGAGAAGAGCCTCAGAAGGCTGATGTGTAGCCCAGCTGAAATATCACATAAGCAGCTCTGTGAAGACAGGAGAGCAGACCAGGCTGAACGCCCCTCCGAAGAGCTCATGCTCGAGAGAGACAGGTATATAGTGGCAAGGGAGGCAGGCAAACCAGAGGGAAAGAAGGAAAAGAACCCAGAGTGGAGAAAGACTAAGAATACCCCAGGTGAGGAAATGGGACAAGACACCCAGAGTGGTAGAAGGTGAAGAAAAACCCAGAGTGCAAAGTGATAGAGGAGACCCAAAGTCGGGAGGAAGAAAGATCGAAGAATTTCCTGAGGGGGGAGAGAGAGAGAAAGAGTGGGAGGAGACCGAGAGAGCGACAGATCGGGACTGGAACAGCTGGATGCAATTCTGGCACCCCAAGAGCTATCTATCTGGAAATATGGGCAAAAGTCTTTTACTGAAAGGGATACCGGGTTTGGGCTCAGAGGTCGGCAGCCATCACTTCCCGTTAATAGTTCCACAAAGTTCCTCCTTGTCGTTTTTGTTGTTTTCTTTTGTGGGTAGGGAAAGTGGTTAGGTTAGATTAGGATTCCGTACAGTGGACTGTATTACATTGGTTTAGACCTCTTGACGAGCACCCTCTTAACTTTCTTCTTTTATAGAATAGGTTTTGTAGACTTGGGGAAGGAGTATTTTGGACCTGGAAAGAAAAAAAAATACTCTTGAATCATGCCTCGTTGTCTGACTCCTGTTTCTGACCTACAACAAGACACACACACAAGTTTCCATTCCATCTTAGATCCTGGTGGTCGAGCAGAGGGTTCCAATATGTGCTGGGATTCTGTTTTAGACATTGGGGGCAGAGTGGCTCTCCTATGGACAATGAGATTAACTTGGCTAACATGGAGCAGGGGACCATACAGTGGATGCTTGCATGAGTTTAGGTGTTGTAAGGAATGCATGGTATCAAACAATGAAGACAGATGCACATTATTACAGTTCCAGGGTGTTTATTGAACTTCAAATGTGTTGGTTGAACGCCTATCTAAATCTAAATCTAAGCATGTTTTCAGCATGGGGCAAGGGAGCACGTGGGGCTTCGCGCACACACACTGGCTTCTTGGCTACGAGGTAACAGTTCAACATATAGGCATCCGGGCCTTCCGCCAAAGTCTTTCTCACAATAACAGTCTCTTATTGCAGAGGGCCTGATATAACAAACAAAGCACAAAAGTTCCTTTCCTTTGACAGGGTTTTCACATTCACAAGTTCAAGACTGGCCTTCTTTCTTCGGGCTCGGACCACAGGTCCCCCTCGTTCGGGCTCAGACCCCTTGATATTAGAATCGAAGACTTTCAAATGTGCAATGGTTTTACTTAAACCGTTGCAGGACAGGGATGTCATTTCACCAAAATGCCAGGGGTAGCGGAAGTGACATCACAATGCCATGCCCCCACGAGTGACATCACATGAAGTGATGTCATTTGGCCACACCCCCACACGTGACCATCACAGGGAGTGGCATCATTAAGCATTATCCCTCAGTAGACTAAGAAAAATATGGTTAGGATATCACTGTATTGTGACATTTCATACAAGAATGGATCATCATATGTAGCAGTGTGTCAAGGCCCATATTGCCATGGGAAGTATATGAACTCAAATTCCCTCTTTATGTGGATGCACCCTGTTATTTCAACGGGACTACAGAGCAGGACAGAGGCTTATAGAATGATAGCTCTCCAACAGAGAGAGAGGAACATAATAATAAATAAGAGGGAGGGAAACTCATTTCATAACCTGCCTGGGAGCCAGTTTGTCTTGCACAGCACTGCACATGTTCTTACACTGCGGTTCAGGCACTGAGCATGGCAGCGGGGTCCGTACTGTACACCTTCTGCTGCACGTAGCAAGCTGAAGCGTACAGGTAGGTCAGTTACTGCGGGAAGTACAGCATGACTGTCACTTCCGAGCGCTATACAAACAAACAAGCATTGCACATCCACATAATAATCAAATCAAATGGGTATATATACATATATGTGTCATAGTTTACAGGCATGTTAGAGTGAGCAGATTGACAAATGAAAAGAACAAACTCAGTGCTCATTACTTTAGCACAGACCCAGGGAGCTGAAGACCAACAGCTATCCCTCACGGCTAGACCCTGGAAGGCGGATGATGTAAAACGGCTTTACCTGTGTAGTTCAGTTTATAAGGTAACAAAGAAGCCCAGCATCAATACACACGTGCAGGATCCAAGTGAGGCAGGATCCATGTAAGGCACTATACTGACTGCCACATTACTGCTGTCAGCCGAGAGGCCAAGGATCCCTTGCATTCAATCCTGTTACATGGGTGCAACGCCCCCCCCCCCATATCTCCCGCTAAATGTTTTTCTTCAATAATACAGTCCGATCAACATCCTTTGACTGTCTCGATCGCGCATGCTCATCAGACCGTGTTCAACTCAGGTGCAAAAATATCCCGCCTGCTGTGCATGCGCATGGCTGATTGTGACGCTCAGTATTGGTCGACTTCGATGTAGTCTGCAGTGCTGTTATACAAGGATCAACATATACCTGCCTGTGTTCTATTTCCTTGCTAAAAAAAATTGTTTTGGCTTCCGCCAGTCCAGTTATGAACACCGCTGTACTGCCAACTCATTTTTGTCATACAGTAGGAATCATTATATTTTAAACTGCATTTAGCCTTTTTTGCCTGGGAATTATTTTGCATAAACCGGCAGACCTTTTGTGCTTGGACATCACAGCGACTCGGGTTTTAGAGGAGAAAATAAGCCTTGTGTTAATTCAGCAATAACGCGAGGAACGGCGGTAACAACATCGAAGCAAAGTGTTGAACAGGTATGGAAATAAACGGTGTCTAGTCAAATGGTCGACAGACAAATGGTCGACAGGACAATTGGTCGTCACAATTTGGTCGACAAGTCAAATGGTCGAATTTTTTTTTCATTTATATATATTTTTTTTAGGTTTTCATTTAGGGAAAAAATAGGGGTTTTTAGCAAAAAAAAAGGGGGGACCCCCAAAAAAAAAAAAAATGTGAAAAAACAAAAAAAAAATACGACAGTTTTACCTGTCGACCTTTTGGTGTCGACCAATTGTCCTGTCGACCGTTTATATTCGACCAAATGACCTAGAACCGAAATAAACACTATTGCACTACAGGGGTTGAAAAGAATATGCATCAAAATGCTTGGCATTTCATTTTTTTTCCTTTTCAGGAATTTAGCCAGTGTCTCAGGCCTGCGTGTGTTCTTCTGCAATGGTCTCGATCAATCAGATTTGCATTACTAAACTGTGGGCAAGCCCGCTCGGCTGCCCAGGTGCAGGGACATTTGCACACAGAACAGTGATGAGGTCCCAGGAGTCACTTCAGACTCCAGTGACTGCCGAGCCCGCAGTCCACATAGCACTGCAAATGAAAATGGAATGACAAAAAAAAAAAATGGTAGTGCGAGTCTGGAAGGGTGAAATATGCATTAGTGTTCCTAAGGTTATACGCAGGGCGCGCGCGAGGGGAGAGCGAGCCAAGACAGCCTAACCTCCTAGACAGGGCGCGCACACGGGAACCCCACTGAAAAACAAAATGCAGTTTTGGACTCCTTGTTTCTGCCCACCTGATACACTTTGTTTACACAGAGAGCTGTATATGCTATCGAGCCCGCCATTCCACAGTGCCACAGCCCGCCGAAAGCATGCAGAGATCCCAACATGTATTTTTCAATTGCAGGGTATTGTATCGACAGATACATCTTTCCCTTGATCTGTGCTTCGGTTAACTTTCCCATAAGGCCCCGGCCTTGCACATGTTGGTACTTACGGTTACGGCGGATATTCTGGGCCAGTCCACTCTTCCTGGCTTCAGACATGGTGCCTGCCATCTCTCTAAACTCTCTTGTAAACACTTCCAAAAACAGTAATTGTGTCGCGCTGCCCGCGCCGTGGTCTGTTTGTATAAACACCACCCATACCGGTACCTCGTTCGTCGGAAAAAAACGGAAGCGCTTCTTCCAGCTCTCCCATTGGGTACAACTTTAATCTCTTATCTCTTTTGCCAATAGGAGGAGTTAAGAACACATTGGATTGGGCAGGAGCAGGATTAGTTGCTTTCCAGAAAAAGAGGCATCATTGCACGGCACCATGCTTGGTTGCTGTAGACACACCCCCTCAGCCACACCCACTCAGAGGTCGTAAGAGATTGGCAGAGGTCGCCAGCCAATAAACAGAGGTCGCTCTTGCGACTTCTGGCGACCCCCAAATGACGTCCCTGTTGCAGGACCACTTCGATTCACTTCGCACAATTGTATTTCACATCAATCTTCTACTTTCGTTTCACTTGTCACGATACCGTTCAGAGTCCTTCGATTGAGCGCGTTCACAGTGCCGCCGGACCACTCCGTCAACGATATTGTTTCTTTCCTTCTTAGTTTTACTCGCGTCTTTCATCACACGCGTTTAACAATGTGCATTCCAGCGCTCATTATACAATGTTGCTGCTTGCAACCTTGACTTGAACACAGAGCGGTCTTGCATCGGTCTCCCAAACTCACTGGCTGTGTTGCTCTCTATCGCTTCTTTGTTCTTGGAGCCAAGGACGATACCACAGCATCTGCTGCACCTCTCCGCCTTGGTGAGTTACGCAGGAGGGACCTCGGTATCCCCGAAACACAATGCAGGATTCTTCAGCCTGGTTTCCTGCTCTTACTCTTTCTGCCTAGAAGGTTTCTTGAAAGTAACGGTGTCCTTCGGAAAAGGTCAAGGGTGCCTTCCTTCTCACAAACCCCTTGAGCTTTGCAGTCTTTCTTCCCTCATTCAGCTGCCGACTTGAAACTGCTGTACCTTCATGTGCTTTGCCTCAGTGTGCTCTCGTGCTGCGCCTTTTATCCATGTGGGGAAGTGTAATGGAAGTCAGGTGTGACTGTTTGTCGATAATTGCCGGACCTCGCCCAACTGTAGTATTGGGACATGTCAGGTACCCAGCAGGTGTGAGTATGTTTTCTCACAGAGTGGGCTATCCGTGTTAAAGTGTTTGTGCACGAAAAGGGGGAGGGTTGAGTTTCTAAGTATCCCATCGGATAGGATGGGGTAAAGGTGTTACAGGGAGGGGGATACTGCATCATCCGGTGCCCCACTCCCACTCCCCGAATACCCCTCACCCAGGTGATCCTCCCCCAGGAACTGGCTCCAAAAGCGATGGTCATGTCCTGGCTACCTGGATGACCGATCCCCGGGGACTAGCAGGTGAGACACTTTCTGGTTTCTCACAGTATGGGCAACACTGTTCACATACACCAATATGCCCTGCGCTTGATACAGCTGGCACAGAACATTTACAAAAACAAATAAACCTTAGGTTTTTTAATCAACTTAAAAATGATTTGCACACATACATGTAAGCCATATGCTACATATATCACACACACACCATATATAGGTATTGGAGAGGTCACACACATAGATTAGACAAACGTGTTAGATGTCAAAGGAATAGCAGATTCATGCATATGAGCATCTGCATTAGCCTTTTTGTTCAGGGTCTTCGTGTATACAAAGAAAACTGCCAGACACCAGCAGCAGGGAGTTCACACCAACCTAAAACCCTATTTTTGATATTCGAGGCGGGGCATCACATATACAGAAACAAAACATGTTTTGTTTGATTCTGAAGGGAATATTGTTAAAACGTACGGTTGATGAGGTCCTGTGTTGAGCTCTAGCTTCTGCTCCTCTTGTTGAAGGCTCTGGAACTCAACGCTGAACCACGATAAGAATCCATGCAAGGTTCCAGCCTTAATCACTCTGAAGAAGAATTTCCCCGTCATTCTCTGCAGGAAAAAGAAGAGAAATATGGAAAGTGGACATTGACTATTTCCTCCAACATTTGAAATCCTGTGCTGATTCAGGATGATGGAAAACGCAGCTGCCCAATAAATGTCAAAGTGCGCATAATGGGTCTGCACTACATCCTCTGAAGAAGGAACAGATTTTTCCCATTTGTCAGTTGAACCATCTGCCAGTTTTTAGCTCAGAGCCATCATAATGCACCATAATAGTCAAACTGTGGTCTCTGCCCTCTATTCTGAACCTGATCTAAAAAAAATCTCTAGGATTCAGCAAGCATATGGATGCTGCTTTTGTAGGGATTAATGCAATGTTTTGTTTTTAAAAACTTCAAAAATAGATCTGGTCAATCTGAGGGTTCATTCCCTCACTGTGATTACTTTTGGAAATATAACTAAGTGTTCTACAATTGTTTGTGTTATAGGTGATATTCAGTTTTTGGCTTTATTGAAAACAAATCATTACTTAAAAGGAAAGGTTATGTGGGAAATGGGCCGCATGAATACATGTACCTACATCTTCTGTCTACGTATACACTAGTCATTGGGCTGTCTAAAAATAGGTTCTGGAGTTTTACTGAGTGGCAGCAGTTTTCGACTGCTAAACTGTGTCGTGTCGTGCGTGTGCCTTTCCCTATTCTATCCCTTTACTCCCTTCTTTTCCATCCTAATGGCACTCTCCATCTCTCCCATCTACTCTAACTGCTGTTCTATCATCTATTCTCCCTCTCTCACGAAGTCTGGAAGAAAGTTTTAAAAAGTTCCCCTATCTTCTAATCCTGGTTTACCTATCGCAGACACTTATGTCTGCGCTACTTAAAGACAGATTGTCACTGATATCCTCTTTTCTGTCCCCTCTCCATACCTATGGACTCCTCACCTGATCTCCACTCTCTCCCCTTTCTCTTCCTCACCCATTAATGGTGGAACTAGATAGGAAGTACTCTTGGCGGGCCTCTCATCGTCCAGGTGCATCATTAATGTCTATCGCAATGGCACTATCATGGCTCAGGGCCCTCAACCCAATCTCCTTCTCTTTCACCGGCGCCTTCTGGTTCTCATCAACTCCCTTCCCACTCCTACTATCCCTCTGTCCTCTCCCTACCCTACACCACCCTCCCCCCTCCGATGGACATACCATCCCCTTGTACCTCACCTCTGAAAACCTTCAAAGGGGGTGACAGGCTTCCCTTATTAACACGTAATGCTCACTCCACTATTAAACATTCTTATGACATCTGCCTCCTCCTTGAAGACTTCAATCTCTACGTCCTCGCTCTCACCGAGAGTTCAATGCCAGCTCAGTCACTGCTTTTGACTCCCTCCTCACTGACGGATACACGATCATCTCCAAGCCTCGTCCCAACTGTTCTGGCAGTGGAGTAGCCTTGATTTTTCCTGAGTGGGTCCCTTCTTCCCTCATACCCACCTAGCATTACTCCTCCTTTGAAAGCATTTTCTGCAAGCTTTGCATCTCTACTACTTCTTCTCTGACCATTGCCACTATCTACAGGCCCCCTGGACCTATCTCCCCTTTCCAATCAGAATGGGCTGATTTCTTCTCCTCTCTCCTGACTTCTACCTCTAATCTCCTCCTCCTGGATGACTTCAACATCCACCTCGACTCTTCAGTCATGGCCTCTACCCTTTTTATCGTGACCTCTGCACCTCTCTCCCCCACACTATTCTCCCCTCTGGTCCTAGCCACTCGGCTGGACACACTCTCAATGCCGTTGTCCATGCTGATCTTCTGCTCTCTAATCCTCTCTCCACCCCACTTTCCTGGTCTGACCACTCCCTCTTCTCCCACCTAGGACCCTGCGGCCCTCTGACCGAACCTCCCCCAACACTGTCAGCCTTGTTTGCGGACATACGTCCAATGAAACGAGTGTCAGTTGCTGCATTCGCTTCCACCTTCATTCCCCCATCCCTCCTGCTGACTCACCCACTAACACTGTTCTCAGCAATCTCCATCTCGCTATCACTAACACTCTCGACATTCTTGCCCCCATCATGAGGATCTGCCTGAAACCTGTCACCAAGCGTAACGTAACAATTGGTATGATTCTCATCTAGCAGCCCTGAACCGCATGTGCAGAGCTGCAGAACGGAAGTGGCAGACCTCAAGCTCATCCTCTGATAAACCGCCCTGTTACCTACTCCAAAAGTAATATCGTCCCTTCATTCGTTCCAAGAAGAGGGCTCACATCCAGGCCCGCCTTTCTGGAGCTTCTAACAGCACAGCTGAACTCTTAAAAATCTGAAAGGAACTAGCCAATCCATCCGCAGTCTATACCTCGCCTCTTCCTTCCCAGGCCCTCTGCACTTTAATGACCACCTACTTCACTGCTAAAACTCAGGACATCCTGACTTCTCTCTCTTCCTCCCCTTCCCCCACCTCTCCTCCCATCCCCCAGCCACTCTTGACTCCGCCTCCTCCCCCCATTCACTCCCTCCTCCTTCTCTCCTATCACATCAGACATGGTCAATAGAAGTTCCGCTCTCTATAAGGGTCTCTTACAAACAGGTCTCCCCTGTTCTTCCAGAACTAGTAGGGACAACAGCTGTTCCTTTGCCCTTTCACTTGCTGATTTCTGCAACCACTCTCTTGCATCTGGTGTTTCCCCTCTTCTCTCAAGTACTCCCGTGTGCTGCCCCTTCCTGAAAAAAATTCAGCTGACCCCTCGTGTTCAGCTAACTACCGCCCCATCTCCATTGCTCCCTTCCTTGGGATGCTCGCAACTCTTGATTCTAACTCGCCAGCTATTCTCATTGTACTCAATCTCCCCTCTGCCTTCGACATGGTCAACCACTCCATCGTCATAAAGAGGCTCCATGATTCCCGTGGTATCTCGGACCGGGCACTGGACTGGTTGACCGCCTTCCTCACTGACTGTTCCTCCCAGGTGATCCTGGGTCCCTTCTCCTACCCCACCTCTTACACCACTTGTGGTGTTCCGCAGGGTTCTATCCTCTCGCCTTGGCTCTAACATCTATCTTGCAACTCTTGCTCACCTGATCTCCACCTTCTACACGCACTTCCAGTGTTATGCAGATGACACCCAACTCTTCTTCGAACTCCCTACTGCCTCTCTTCCTAATTCCTCTGTCATTCCTGATTACCTTTCTGCTATCCAGTCTTGGTGCACATCTAATGATCTCGGTCTCAATTCCAGCAAGACTGAGATCCTGTTCCCTCTTTCTTCCCTTCACTCTGGCCACCCTCTATGGGCTTTCCCCTCTCTCCTTCCTCTGAAGCCAGAAACCGTGGAGTCATCTTCGACTCCTCTCTCTCTTTCATTCCTCACAACTTGGACCTTGCCAAGAAGGCCCATTTCCAACTTCAACTCCTCAGAGGCATTCTACTTTTTCTCACCTTTCCCCAGGAGCACAATGTCTCCAGAGCTCTGGTACTCTCTAGGCTGGACTATTGCAACAGCCTCTTCCTTAATCTACCTTCCTCTTCTCTGTGCCCTCTCCAACTAATCCAGAACAGGACTGTGAGACTTATCCTTGGCCTCCAGCCCAGGGACAGTATCTCTCCAGCCCTAAAATGTATCCACTGGCTCCTGGTTGCTGTAAGGATCAAATTTAAATCCCTATGCATCCATAAGGCTGTCTGGGGCAGAGGACCAGGCTATCTGCATCTCACTCTCACCAAATACTCTCCTTCCAGATCTCTCCGATCCTCTGGCTCCAACTCTCTGCTTGTTAAGCGCTTCTCTAAGCAGAGAGCACGCAGCCGTTCTCTTTCCTTGGCTGGCCCCCTTTTCTGGAACAGCCTCCCTCTTTCTCTATGTCTTGAGCCGGATATCCTCAAGTTCCACAAGCATCTCAAGACTATCCTTTTCCCCATTCTCCATCCCTCTTTTTCCCCCCCGTGCTAAACCCCTCAGTCGCTGAGATTGGCGGCCTGGGCCCTTAAGAGTCCTACTGGGTCCTGGCCTTTTGCTCAATTGCCTACAGCATCCACCCTCCCCTTGCCCTTACCTTCAGCCCCAAACTGACCTGTGTTTCGCAGGTCTGCACTTATTGTATTGGCTGGTGACCCCACTCTTACCAGGTGGTCACTGCCTCGCACTTACCTGTTGCCTTGCAACTGTCTCTCTGGCATTTACCCCCTGCGGGACCTGCCAGCATTTACCCCCATCCCCTGTCCCCCCTCTCTCTCTGCACTTGCACGCTCCGAACGTCACAAGGTCTAATAGGACCGCTGTTGTCATTTGATTTTCATTGTCATTTTTTATTCCATTGTCTTGTATTGTTCCCTTCCTTTTTTCCTTGTGGGCACTTTGAAACACAATTCTAGCTATATAAGCGCTTTACAAATGCCCAATAAAATAAATAAATAACAAACAGCATACTTTATTTTCTCCCCAAGTGTGGTACTGTGATATTGAAACAAAGTATCACTGAGTCAAGCTGCAAAAAATGTTAATTAGGTTGTTATATTCACAGCCAATGTAGTCTTCAATTTGCTCCTTAACCTATTCTACGAGTGTGGTATTTTGTTAGCAGGATACTTCGTACTTCTAGCTTGTTTGGGGACCAGTGCATTTAGAATTACCCACAGAAACATATATAAAGTAATACGTGTTTTAAAAGACAAATTCAACCAATTACATGTACATGCATATGTGTATCTGGGGCTGACGAAGTAGGAGGCGTGAGGAAACGAGGGGTTGAGTGTTGGATGGCTGGGAATCAGGGAAGACTGCATTTAAATTCTTTTTAAAAAAAAAGTCAAATTCATGATGACCAAAACTGCATGAAAAAAGTGCAGACTTTAAAAAAGAAGGCTATGAAAAGGAATTAGTTACTTACATGTAACTCCTGTTCTCCAGTATTATTTCATAGATTTACATTCCCATCGTCAGGCTGGGAATCCTGGTTAACATCAAAGCACTTCCCATTTCAATTTTAAAACTGCTGTCACTTCAATGCTTTATTAGAGACATTTTGGGTCATATTGCCCCACAGCAAATTGACAGGTCTCCTTTAGCTCCAACCGCGCAGGCCATCTACAGATTTTGGCAAGCACACATGAACGTGGCAATATGAGCCAAGAAGAGCCAAGCGGGGCAGGCGGGAGGGTCGCATGTGAATCTATGAAAGATACCAATGCTGGAGAACAGGAGTTACAGCTAAGTAACTTATTCCTTCTCCAGCATTGGATCTTTCATAGATGCACATGCTGTTTGAATAGATTACAAAGCACTACACACAATACCAACAATGGGTGGAGGAAAGTTCACCTGAAGGAAATACTCACTACACCCAAACAGGTTGCGTAGCACTGCCTGGCTGACCGTGGACGACTCCATGGAATCCCAGTTGATGCAGTAAAACCATGTGAATGTATGCATCGATCTCCACATGGCAGACCTGCAAACATCCAGCAGGGGAACACCGGAGAAAGCCGCGGTAGCAGCAACAGCCTTTGTAGAATGGGCCCTGCGCCTGCGAGGAAGAGGCCCGTTAGCCAACTGATGACAGGACGCTATACAGGCAAACAGCCACTGTCCAATGGATGACTTCGAAAGAGCACTGCCCATGCCAGTTGGAACAAAAGTCACAAACAGCTGAGAAGACTTGCAGAAACCTTTAGTGCGAGATACGTAAACTTTCAGGGCTCGCACCAAATCCAAGGAGTTCAATTAACATTTTGCAGGAGAGGAGAGGGAACAAAAAAAGACAGTCAACACCACAGGTCTGTTTAGGTTGAATCAAGACAAAAACTTGGGCGTGAATATTGGGTTTGTGTGAAGGACCGCCTTGGATTTATTGAAAGTCAGGTAGGGCGATTTGCACAAGAGAGCCTAGATTTCCCCCACACACCTTGCTGAAGTGATGGCAATCAACAGAGTAGTCTTCCAGGACAAGGAGTTCAGAGAGGCTTTGTGAACAGCTTGAAAAGGGGACATGTGAGTTGGGAATGACCATGTTCAACTCCCACACTGGGCAGGTGCTCGGACAGGAGGATGTGGAACATGAAAAGGGGTCCAGCTTCCTCTTCCGGAACCAAGTCAAAAATGTACACCATCTGCAGGCATAAATGGATGTGATGGCAGGCCTCATAGCCGAGAGGAGCACGTCCAGGACATCCTCTGGCAAATCCTATTCCTTATACCTCAACCTTTCAGTAGTCAGACATGAAGGTCCAGGTTGTTGAGGTTCAGATGGAGGACACTCCCCTGCGATTCTTTAAGAGCAGATCAGTTCTCAGTGGAAGGTGCCCGGGTGGGCAGAAGGACATGTCCCAAAACTCTGGGTACCAAGTTCTCCAGGCCCAGTCTGCAGTTATCAAAATCATTGTGGACCCAAACAGGAGCAGTCTCCTGAGAACCAGCTGATGACCAGGACTACACTGAGTAGGTCGAAAGACCACTCAACTATCAGTGCATCCCCCCGAGCTCCCTGTCGAGGAAATTCCCTAAAGCAGAACCACTTTCACGGACTGTTCACAGTGGAAGCTAAGAGGTCTACCTGAGGAATCCCCCACTGTGAGAAAAACTCCCCCAGAACTTCCTGGCAGAGCTCCCACTTGTGGGAGGCCGAATTCAGTCTGCTTAAGGCATGTGCAATGATGTTCTCTGTCACGGCCAGATTGGCTACCAACAGAAACACGCCCTTCTCTAGTGCACAGAACCAAAGTCACATTGCTTCTATACACAGAGGTATGGATCCCACACCACCATGTTGATGAGGTAGTACATGGCAACTGTGTTGTCAGTCAGAACCAGCACAGTCTTGCCCTGTACCAAGAGGAATGAAGGTGACCAGGGGCAGCCTGATCGCTCTAAATACGAGAAAATTGATGTGTTCGAGGCATTCTGATGGAGAACAAACATCACTCACCATCTGGACTTTCAAGAAATACTCTGGGTAGGAGAGAAAACTTAAAATGCAAGAAAACCGTTGAAAATAATGGTTATAGAGGGCAGGAGGGAAAAAAGTATCCACGGGCACCTCCCAGGGTTGTTGAGGCCTTGAGTTGGGCCACATATGCCAGGAGTGGCCAGGTTTTACTGTGAGCACAGGGCCTGAGGGCTCATCAGCCTGCCTTGGGAGCAGGCCAAGTAGGCCCTTGAATTACATCCCGGGCCAGGTGTGCAGTGTGGCCCGGGAACCGAAGAGGCCTGATGACCTGTATGGCCTGCTGTGGGACCTTTTTTGGTTGGGCCAGAAGATGAAGAAACCGTGTGCCACAGAGATGGTGGCCAAGTGAAGACAGCACAGCAGGGTGCGCTAAAGGCCAGTCCCGTGGCCCCTTGGGGTAGGCCCAGTAGCATCATGCTCCCAGGTATGTGAGTCGAATGGCTATGGACACGACAAAGTGCTGCAGGTCTGGCCGGTGTGGCCGAGATTAGGCAGGCGTGGCGGTGAAGAAAGAAGTCCTGGTGAAGAGGTGCAGCGGCTGGGGTGCCGGAAGGACTGAGGCGGGTGGACCCAGCTCTGCTCAAGCACAGTGATAGAGTGGGTGGCCCTATCTTCTGGACAGGAGTAAAGACAGCTGGTGAAGGAGTACGGTGCCCTAAAGGCATCTGGGTACCACATGAAGAGAGAGAAAACCCTGGATGGTGCAGTGATTTCAGAGCCACACAAGGGCACAAGGTGCCGAAAGGAAGACAAAACTCCTTCAAACTATGCATCTGTGATTTTCTGGCACCTCGAGTGGGGCACTGCTGTGTCAAATCTGGAAGGACCTGTGCCCCCACATGGTGGTGACAGTGGTGCCGCCGAGAGGGGTATGTCTCATCCCTAGCAATACCGTCCGAATGAATGGTACCCTGGAAGTGCCCCTAAAGGAGTGGGGCTCTTAACTGCAGCAGCCACACCCCTGTATTTAGTGTATGCAGTTAATTATATTAGATGTATACAGTTGGGACAATGTATATATTTATATAGGTGTTCATGTTATTGTTTCAAGTGCGGTTAGGATTAAGGTGGGGTGATTTACTTATTGTTAATAGGGTACATGGACATACTTTGAGGGTCGCCAGAGATAGCAGCTGCTACCCCTGGCTGCCTCTTAGGGACCCCAGGCTCTGTTATTCCAAACACTGAGTCAGAGGTCAGAAGGACAGTGCCATGGAGAGAAAGAAAAACAGTGTTCTTAAGAGTCGTGTTAGCTTTCTGCAAATGAGTGGCAATCCCAGGACCACATAACAACCACATGTAACATATGCATGTGTTTTGTACTGTTAATTCAAGATGTAGTTCTGCCGAGTAAAAAAAGACAGTGCTGACACCCCATACTTCTGCTGCCGGGGAACAAAATGACAAGAGTGAAAAATATGAATCTATATGCTTCTTTTAACAATTTTTTGTTTTCATTCATGTATCTGTCCAAAGCATCGCTGGAATACAGTGTGCAGGTACTTAATTAAGTTTGAGTGTAATCAACACTACTGAATGACAACACAATCACATGCATTTACTACTTTTGAAAGGCTTACTAATAGATTGTTTCCTTGATCTTAGTTATCTCTCTCATTTACTCAATTGCAGTATATTTCTCATTATGCATTTAAAAGTGAACTTGAAAAGATCTTTGTAAGTCCCCTTTAAACGATTCACATGCTTCATTTGAAACTTGAATATTGCCTGCCTGGATGAGGCCCTGGTATCCGATGGACCCTTTGGTGAATTGCTAAATATGTTATTCGACTGCACACGTATTGGCCTACAAAGGGTACTTATGGCACTTACTGATTTTGCGTTAGTAAATGTCTTGCAAATAAATCCGCAAAAAACTAAAATCCTGCAACTTTCAAAAACAAAAAGCGCTGTTAAGTGTAGTTGGGCCATGAATAACGTACAGTTACCCAAGGTGGATAAGGTAATCTATTTAGGCTCCCCTATATTGAGTAAACCAACAAGATATCACATTTGGGATTTTTTGTGAAATGAAGCCATGGCCCTGGGTAGGCAACTGAGGAAAATCACAAACGAATACGGAAATCTCTATAACCCCTTTGATACATGTTATGAAGGCAAAATAGTACCCAAAATCTACACTGATGGTCCTTTTACGGTTTGAAGTGGGCCTAAAATCATCTGCAAGAGGGAATTGGATACCGCTCCTGTTGTTCCAAAAATTGGTTGTGCCTCCGGCTACATCTCTGTATGTGGATCTAACTGTTTTACTGAAAAAGGAGAGCAACGGTACTGTGAATAATCTTAACGTGTACTGTACAGAGCTGGGTTTCTCAGAGAGTGATATAATCACTAGACCTGGGTGTGCGAAGACCAATTTATATAGGGCTGACTGGATTACCACTACGGAAGATTTACACGAGTATAGTTCCCTAGCTCATCTTTCTTGAGACCACAACAGTATGGGCTACACAGCACCTTATTTAATATGGTTACTTGATGCCAAGGTGTGAAATACCTTATTAAGGTTTTGCTTTAATCTGTTACCCATCAGCGATGTGTTGGCTAAAAGGGGTCTCATTGGGCGATGTGGAATACGTTGGAGGAACATCCAGTCGGTAAGTAACTTGTTCTTCGAATGGATTGTGTCCTCCAACGTCTTTGACAGATCCCCAAAGCAGTACCAGAAAATGGAGAAGGGAAAAGAATGTATAATACCCAATCAGATGGCCGAATAAAGAACTGCTTTACCAAAAGTCATACCTTGACCATGGAGCGTATCCAGGGAGTAATGTTTGACAAAGGTGTGGATAGAAGCCCATGTCGTTACGTCACAAATATTCCTAATGGGAACTCCCCACTGCAGGGCTGTGGAAGTAGCCACTCCCCTAGTGGAATGAGCTTGCAACCCTTCGGGAGGGTCCTTGTCCACCAATCTGTAACACTCAGTAATGGTGAGGATAAACCACCTGGACAAGGTCTGTTTAGTTCAGCCTGGCCCAATCAGTGTCCAGCATAGCCCACAAAGAGTTGATCGTCCACTCTGACCCTGTGTACAAGAGAGTGAGTGACCCCTGACCGGCCCATAAAGTCAGAGCTCGCTCTGAAGTACTTTAAGACAAGATAGCTGCACCTTGAGGTGGATGGGGTGTAGGACTTCTTACTCCAACACCAATCAATAAGGACAACTCAATGGTTTGGCAAAGGTGAGTCCGTTTAATGACAAATACAAAAAATGGGGAAACATGGAAATCAACAGTGATGCGATAGCCAGTCTCGCTTCAACTCCCAACGACTTTATGCAAACAGTGACAGTTTTAACCCAAAACTCGTCATCATTGATGTGTAACACTCAAAAGTTTATCATGCAGTTCTATTGGGTGGAAAAGGTAGCTTAAATATAGGTGCTATATCTGCATATGGTAACGGAGTGTGAGGATTGGATAAACATTATCAGGTGGGCGTCTAAGCCCTTCCTTCAAAAATGACTACGGTGGACATCACTAAAAGTATGAGGTCCCATTGGTTCTACTATCTATAGGACCCTAGATTACATGGTCCGGTGTGATTGGGTTGGGTTCAATCCCATGCATAAATCTCCACTTTAATTAGCAGCACGCTGAATGGTCAACTAGGTGTAGGATGCCCCAACATTCACCCGGCCTCCCTTCCATCAATCAGTACTTTAGTGCTATGTGTCAATTAGTTGGCTGTGGTTGGCCTCGAAACTGTAGCTTCTTGTCAGGAAAAGTTATGGTATCTTCTGTTTGGGAGACAGCCAGGCGTAGGTGTCGCTTCTCGCTTGGCTGGTCATGTGCTAGCACAACGTGAATCTGCTTAGTTTTCTTCCTATTTGCGCATTTAATTCTTTATTCGTCTTGCCACCTGCCTGGGCCTCCTTATCTCGACCTTCACGGGGCAGGCTGCTCTGTTCTTAAGTTTTGATTCTCCGAAGCTACTGTCCACCTCCCTCTCTTGGTTTGACCTCAATTTCCCTGGGACTACTTTCTTACCTGGGTGGGGCTGGTGCCACTCCTTAGCTCTGGAACACAGGAACTCTTTTACCTGGGCGAGGCTGAGGAAGAAGACACCCAATCACTCCAACACTATTTAAACCACACCCGTTTGGGAAAACGTGCTTCGCGTTATTCTGCATCTGCAGCAGGATGCTCACCGAGTCAGCTCCAGCATTCCAGTGACATCTCCAGCTTCAGCTCAGCAACCTGTGGAAGAAAGACACGAGAACTATACTTACCATCCAGGAATCCAGACACCGGCAGAACCTGCAAGCAAAAGAAACATAAGGTTAGCAAGTTGCAACACGTTCGCAGCCGCGCTCGCTTACCTTATCCACCTGTGCTTTCACGGATTCTTCGCGGCCTTCTCTTCAGCAGCCTAACGGCACCTGTAAAGACAAAGAACATTGTTAAGTAGGAATCGGGTGAAGGCGGCCGCATTTACTCTTCTTACCTGCTTTTGTGCGCGTATTACGATCTCTTCAACCGCAGCAGCCCGGCACCTAAAAACAAGAAAAGACATTATTTAAGTGCCGTTAAAGACTGCAAGAAAGCCTAACACTTACGTGTTTCCCCACGTGCATCCGCGACTGGGAAAACGCCCGCAAGGTCCCGACACCTGCAAATAAGAAAAGAACATTGTTAGAGGTGCTATAATAAGGTCACAGATCATTATACTCACGTACTTCGCACGTGCAACGGCAACGGACGAACAACGCCCGCAACATCTCAAGACCTGAAAACAGAAAACAAGGGACTTTATTGAGGTATCATTGAAATTCCCATACCTACGTACAACCGCACGTGTCGCGCTCTCAGTGACCACGCCCTCAGCATCCAGGCACCTGAAAAAGACAATGCAAAGACTTCATTAAAGGTGCCCATCTCTTCAAGACTATAAACTCTTTAGACCTACTGGCATCCGCTCGTGCAGTAACGGCGGCATCACCTTTTGGCATCTCAGCACCTGTGCCACTTCTAAGGCCACAAAAGACTTAGAGGACCTCCAGTGACGTAACTGGAACCCACGCACCCCTGCATAAGTCGCAGGATGGAGAGCCCAGCATTTATACGTCTAAGGTGAGAGCTCACCAGGACATTGGACTTTCGGAGAGTTGGCGATTAGTGAGGAGGAAGTCCAGCCAAACGGTCATTAACCCTTTTTTCTTCCGCCTGCAGAAACCTTAGCCTGCAAGCCAGACGGTCAATAAGAGAAAGCCCAGTCCAGAGAGTCATCCGAGCTCTACGCTTCTCAATTGAAGAGACTATAACAGTTCAGCCGGGACCAGCGCCTCCGTGGGAATCAGGTGAGCGTTACAGAACGCGAAGCCCTCCAATAACCTCCTACCCAGGCGCTATGGAAACTTCCGACACTGATCAACTGGCCCAGTTACTAGGGGAATTAAGAGCTGAAGTACATGCTGCCCGCCAGGAAACAAATTCCCTGAGGAGGGAATTGATTATGTCCAAAGAACGAACTGATGACCTCGCCAGACAGTTATTACAAACACAAGCGGGGCAAACCCCTCTACCTAATTCAGAAGGGACCTATACCCCGGCGGCTTCAGCCAATCCTGTTCAAATCAATCTGCCCGGAAATGTGCCTTTGGCTCCGCCCGAACGCTTCTCTGGTGACCCTAAGAGGTTTGTGGTGTTCATAAATCAGTGCCGATTGCACTTTCTTTGTAGACCAGCTGCTTTTCCGACTGATCAGACTAAAGTAGCCTTTGTGCTTTCGTATCTTAGCGGCAGCGCCGCTGATTGGTCAATCCCTCTGGTTACACAGGATGACCCGATTCTTCGCAATTTCCAGGCCTTCCAAGCCAATATGGAAAGACTTTTCGCAAGACATTCCCAGGGGCAGGCCCTGGACAACAACTCCTTTCCCTACGGCAGGGCAATCAGGATCTTCTGGCTTATATTGCGTCATTTAACAGACTAATCGTAGAAACCAGATGGCCCGAGGACAAGAGGATCACGCTTTTCCACAGGGGTTTGCGTGGCGAACTCAAAGATGTCCTAGCCTAGGTCGTGAATCCCCCTCAAGATTGTTCAGAGTACATTGATTTAGTGGTCCAATTGGATCACAGACTGCAAAACAGAAAGGCAGACCGCTCAGGGTTCGAAACTCGAGTATTCTCTAAGCCACTAACTCACACCAAAGGAGTTGAAGCCGTAGAACCTATGCAAATAGGGGTCGTAAAGGGTCCCCTAACCCAGAAAGAACGCGACAGGAGACGACAATTGCAGCTATGTCTCTATTGTGGAAATTCAGGACATTTCCTCTGAGATTGCCCGGTGAAACCTCCGAAGAAGACAGTGGGAGCTTCTGATAAGAATTCCGAAAAGCCCGAGCCGGGAAACGACCTCGCCCGACAAGTGTAGAGGTCCACTTGCCGAGCGTAAAAACCAGTTCTTTGACCTCGCATTTCATAATGTCAATGGTCCTCATAAATCCAGAACGACCGGATTGTTTGCATGCCATTAAAGCATACATTGATAGCGGAGCGATTGGAAATTATGTAGACCGCGAGATGGCTTCCAGGATGAACCTACCCCTTTGTCCTAAGGTAATTAAAGACGTCATTACCACATTGGATGGTACGGAAATAGCCTCCGGACCGGTAACCCATACCACCACAGAAGTGACGTTATTAGGCCAAGATGGACATCGGGAGGTAATCGTGTTTGATGTGATCAAGGCCCCTCAGTTCCAAATAATTCTGGGGATCCCTTGGTTGGAGAAACACAATCCTGAAATTGATTGGCGAGCAAAGACGATACAGTTCCCAGAGTGTGCACCTACTTGTTATCCTCGACCCAGTATTGGCCTAGCGGTAGCAACATCCGAAGGACCGCAATTGCCTCCAGAGTATCAAGAATTCCAAGATGTCTTTCAGAAGGAACAGGCTAATACCCTGCCTCCCCACAGATCTTACGACTGTCAAATAGACCTGATACCCGGAGCCACTCCCCCTTGTAGTAGAATTTACGCCCTTACCGAGCCTGAAAATCTTAATTTGCGACAGTATCTGGACCAGTACCTGGCCAATGGATTTATCCGTCCATCAAAGTCTCCTGCATCCTCGGCTCTGTTCTTCGTACCTAAAAAAGAAGATGACCTTAGAACCTGTATTGATTATCGTGCCCTGAACCAGATAACGGTAAAGAACAGATACCCCCTACATCTGATCCCGGAACTCCTTGACCAAGTTAAGAACGCCTGCATTTATACAAAGCTAGATCTCTGGGGAGCCTAACACTTGGTACGGATTAAAGAAGGCGACGAATGGAAGACGGCATTTCGCACCAAGTATGGACTATTTGAATACCAAGTGATGCCCTTCGGACTATGCAATGCACCAGCCGCTTTTCAGTATTTTATGAATGATGTCCTCAGAGAACTCATAGATGTTTGCGTAGTCGTCTACATAGATGACATCCTTGTGTACTCATCTTCAGAAGCAGATCATCGGAAACATGTTAGAGCCGTCCTTGAAAAACTCTGCCAACAAGCTTTTTGCTAAGCTCGAAAAATGTGTTTTTCACGTCACAGAGGTCGAATTTCTAGGCTTTATTCTGACACCCAAAGGAGTCCACATGGACTCGAGAAAGGTGGACGCCATCATCAAGTGGCCATCACCTACTTCCGTGAAAGGTGTCCAAAGCATGTTAGGTTTCGCCAACTTTTACCGCAGGTTTATTCTAGAGTTTTCACGAGTGGTGCAGCCCATCACCACCCTCTTAAGAAAAAACAAACGTTTCGAGTGGTCAACAGAAGCAGAACAGGCCTTTCAAGAGCTAAAAGCCAAGTTCTCCTCAGCACCCATACTGAAACACCCACGCCCAGACCTCCCTTACATCGTTGAGACCGACGCCTCCAGCTTAGCAATGGGGGCGGTTCTATCACAGAGAGATCCGGAAACTAACCAATTGCACCCCGTGGCATTCTGGTCTCGCAAGTTCTCGGCGCCTGAAATTAACTACACCATCACAGATAAAGAGCTTTTAGCAATTAAGTCCGCTTTCAAGGCCTGGCGGCACTATCTCCTTGGAGCCAAACACACTGTCACGGTAATCACCGATCATCGAAACCTACAATACCTGAAAACCGCCAAAGCTCAGTCCTCCAGACAGCTTCGCTGGGCACTTTTCTTTGCCGAATTTGACTTTGTAATTACTTATCGCCCCGGCAACAAAAATGGCAAAGCGGATGCCCTTTCCTGGATTGGAATGGGAGATAATATTGTCAATCCTGAACCTGTGCCAATAATCCCAGAACAGAGAATCCTGGGCCTGATTTCTTCACAATCCATCGAAGATATCGAAGCAAAAGTTAAACAACTTGTGACCCCTTCGGACTTACAAAACTGGCAACTGAAGGGAAAGGACTTCATCATAAAAAAAGACCTGCCTTATTTTCAGGGTCGACTATTCCTACCACATGCCGATTTACAAAAACAGGTAATCTCTTGCTACCATGATTCCTTGATGGAGGGCCACCCAGGCATTGCCAAAACTTAGGAAAAAGTCAAGAGACACTTCTGGTGGCCGTCATGGAGAAAAGACATAAAGGAGTTTGTGATGTCCTGTGGTGTGTGTGCCCAAAACAAGGTCAGAAGGAAAGACCAGCGGGTCTCCTGCATCCGCTAGACATCCCGCCACATCCCTGGCATACCCTCTCCATGGACTTCATCACCGATTTACCCTCCTGTTCCGGATACAACACTATTCTAGTAATTGTAGATTTGATTTCTAAAATGGCCCACTTCGTTCCACTAAAGGGCTAACCTTCAGCTTCAGTTCTAGCACAGGAATTCCTTGAAAATATTGTAAGATTGCACGGCTTCCCTTCGGTTTTGATCTCAGATAGGGGGAGCCAGTTTATCTCTCACTTTTGGCGAAGTTGCTGTCGTTTAGCTCAAATCGATGTGAGACTTTCAACCAGCCATCATCCCCAGACCGACAAACAAACTGAGAGGACAAACCAAACTCTGGAACAATATTTACGTTGTATGCTACAGCAGTCGGAAAGTAATTGGAAATTGGAAGATTGCTTACAACAACTCGATCCATTCAGGAACCGGAAAAAGTCCCTTTTACATTTTATATGGGATTCATACTCGAACCTCCAATCTCCACCCGCCCCAAGATCTTGGAACGCCTGCCGTGGATCAACTTCACAATGCTATCACTCAAGCTTTCAAAGAAGCGACAATCCACCTACAACAGGCTAAAGAACGGTACAAAAGGGGAGCAGACCAACACCGAAGAGACGCCCCTCAATACCAGGTTGGAGATCAAGTTTGGTTATCCACCAAACATTTATCACTTAAAGGACCTCACACCTTCAACCCAAAATATCTGGGACCATATCCAATTACAGCCATAATAAACCCAGTGGCTGTCAAATTGGGTTTGCCATCCCACATGAAAATACATCCGGTGTTTCAGGTATCTCTACTAAAACCTATGCAACCTGGAACCAGACTGAATAAACCTCCAGAGGCTATTCAAGTAAATGGAGAACCTGAATTTGAGGTTAAAAACATCCTGGACTCCAAGATCATCAAGTCAAAATTATACCATCTGATTGACTGGAAGGGTTACGGACCTCAAGAACGATCATGGGAACCCTCTGACCACGTCCATGCTCCTCGTCTAGTCAGAAAATTCCATCGAACTTTTCCCAATAGGCCAAAACCTCCGGGGAAGACAAGTTTGGGAGGGGCCTTGAGGGGTGGTGCTGTCATGAGCACTGCTCCCGAGAAGCCAAGTCAAGCCCAGCATCCCCAGAAGCAGGCTCACAACCCTCGTCCCCGGCTCCAGCAAACCCCTATTGGGCCCTTTGGACCATGTCCTGGCGCCTCTGGCGCCAGGCTCATAAGGAACCTCAGTCCCGGCGCCAGGGGCGCCGGGCTCATAATTCTTGCAAAGGTGCTTGGGTGGACCTACCTGTAGCAGACCATGCTGCATACTCACCTTTGCAAATGCGGGCAGGATGAAGTCCCCAGCCTTCTGCTGGGAGGAACTATTCCCTGAACTGGGACTACTTTCTTACCTGGGTGGGGCTGGTGCCACTCCTTCGCTCTGGAACACAGGAACTCTTTTACCTGGGCAAGGCTGAGGAAGAAGACACCCAATCACTCCAACACTATTTAAACCACACCCGATCGGGAAAACGTGCTTCGCGTTATTTTGCATCTGCAGCAGGACGCTCACCGAGTCAGCTCCAGCATTCCAGTGACATCTCCTGCTTCAGCTCAGCAACCTGTGGAAGAAAGACACGAGAACTATACTTACCATCCAGGAATCCAGACACCGGCAGAACCTGCAAGCAAAAGAAACATAAGGTTAGCAAGTTGCAACACGTTTGCAGCCGCGCTCGCTTACCTGATCCATCTGTGCTTTCACGGATTCTTCGCGGCCTTCTCTTCAGCAGCCTAACGGCACCTGTAAAGACAAAGAACATTGTTAAGTAGGAATCGGGTGAAGGCGGCCGCATTTACTCTTCTTACCTGCTTTTGTGCGCGTATTACGATCTCTTCAACGCAGCAGCCCGGCACCTGA
The DNA here is from genome assembly GCF_040938575.1 of Ambystoma mexicanum. Lineage (NCBI taxonomy): Eukaryota > Metazoa > Chordata > Amphibia > Caudata > Ambystomatidae > Ambystoma > Ambystoma mexicanum. Next base: position 898,664,552 of record NC_090931.1, on the reverse strand, counting down.
AAACAAGAAAAGACATTATTTAAGTGCCGTTAAAGACTGCAAAAAAGCCTAACACTTACGTGTTTCCCCACGTGCATCCGCGACTGGAAAACACCCACAAGGTCCCGACACCTGCAAATAAGAAAAGAACATTGTTAGAGGTGCTATAATAAGGGCACAGATCATTATACTCACGTACTTCGCACGTGCAACGGCAACGGACGAACAACGCCCGCAACATCTCAAGACCTGAAAACAGAAAACAAGGGACTTTATTGAGGTGTCATTGAAATTCCCATACCTACGTACAACCGCACGTGTCGCGCTCTCAGTGACCACGCCCTCAGCATCCAGGCACCTGAAAAAGACAATGCAAAGACTTCATTAAAGGTTCCCATCTCTTCAAGACTATAAACTCTTTATACCTACTGGCATCCGCTCGTGCAGTAAAGGCGGCATCACCTTTTGGCATCTCAGCACCTGTGCCACTTCTAAGGCCACAAAAGACTTAGAGGACCTCCAGTGACGTAACTGGAACCCACGCACCCCTGCATAAGTCGCAGGATGGAGAGCCCAGCATTTATACGCCTAACATGAGAGCTCACCAGGACATTGGACTTTCGGAGAGTTGGCGATTAGTGAGGAGGAAGTCCAGCCAAACGGTCACTAACCCTTTTTTCTTCCGCCTGCAGAAACCTTACCCTGCAAGCCAGACGGTCAATAAGAGGAAGCCCAGTCCAGAGAGTCATCCGAGCTCTACGCTTCTCAATTGAAGAGACTATAACAGTTCAGCCGGGACCAGCGCCTCTGTGGGAATCAGGTGAGCGTTACATCTACAGTAGTGTGCAATAGTCAACTGTATTTCAGCCCAAGGCTTAGCCTCAACTCCTACCAATTCCTTGAGTTGTTTCTGCACTGGTTCTGGCAACCCTTGGCACAATATATGGTAAAACACATCTATTGATTTCGTCCAAGATTCATGCGTTTCGAGCACCCACGCGTCCTGGAAATTCTGACTCCTTCATTTTTCGAGTTATTATAGCTCCCATATCGGAAGTGTCTGGGTAAAGCACTCGTAGCGCTTTCCATACTGCTGCTCTGCAATTGTTAAACGGCGCTCCGTCATGCTCAGTGTTGATTGTGGTTACACTAGGATAGCCTGCCCGTGTCCACACATCGTCTGCTCTCTCACCAAGTATGGCGATCAGGAGACCTTTAATGTCCCCTATAGCTAGCGTGTTTCCTCCTGTCATTTTTTCTAACTCGTGTATCCATTTTCCGGCTCCCGATGTCAGCATTGGAAGCTTGTCTTTCAAGTTTTCTCGATCCATGTGTGGCCATGGAATATATTGTGGCCTTGCTACCCCCTTTTCTAGTAGCGGAAATTGGAACACACAGCCCTCTTACTCTTCTCTCATAGTTCTCCTGTCTATCGCAGGGGTAATATTCCCGCATCGACGTCTACCTGGCAATGTCCTCAGTCTGCCTACATAGGGCGGCGGACGACACCCCCCTCTGGCCATGAGGTACTCCTTCATGTCGGTCAGACTGTGCGGCTGACACTGATGCCCTTGGTGCGGACTCGCTAGGGCCTGACCATCGTATCCCTCTTTCCCTAGGGAGTCATCTTTTGCGCTGTCTCCCTTCTTCGTTTGCCTCGCGCTCCTCTGCTTGGGAGTCAGGCATTGTCTGTTCCCAATTCACGCAACTTATTGTGTCTGCATCGTTTCTACTGATTTCTAATCTATCCAGAGACAGCTTCCCATTACCACTACTTCGGGTGACATACTCAGTGTTTTACAGCTGAGTGCTTTCCAAGCGCTCATCCTCCCCCTTTCCTTGTGGTATTTGTTCTAGCCCCATTTCATCATATACCCATCGATCGTTTCCCTGATGCTTCTGGTATCGAAGTAATCTTCAATAATTGCCCTAGACGTGCCTGGTACTGAATCGAACGCAGGAAATAATTCTTCAATGTCTTCCCAGTCTACAACTGGATCGGGTTCCCAAATATTCGTGATCGCGTGCCCTCTGTCTTCGCTTACGTTCGATATCGTCATCAAATTCTTTGCGCTTCCTCGCCTCTTCTCTGACCCTATCTTCTTCACTTCTCCTTTTATTTCAACATTCATCTGTTCTTCGAATTTCCTCATCTCTTCGTCTCCTTATCCTTTTTTCACATACTCTTTGCTCTTCTTCTAACCTTTGCTGTTTCTGTCTGTCTTAATCATAGGCTGCTCTTGGGTTGCGATCCAGCTGTTTTTCTTGCTCTTCGCGATATATCTGTTCTCGCCTTAAGTCTATCTTTCCTTCTTATCCTTTCGTTTCTTATCTCCTTCTCTTTCTCCTTTCTCTGTGCCTCATCTAACCTCTCTTTTGGTCTCATGTCATCACTGCCTTTCCCATCGAGTTTCAATAAGATTTGTCCTCCCATCCATTCGTCTTTTGCTAATGCTATCTCATCAGTTCTGTCTTCACTTCCTTTCCATTTCTTTCCCTCTCTCTCCTTGTCGAGAGATGCACATGTCTGTGCCTGATCCTTTCTTTCGTCATCGCGTCTCCCCTTGTCCCTCGGGACTGCGGAAGTAAGATTCTTGTCCTTATCCTTCCCTTGATTTTCGTCACTACTATATGTAGGTGACTCATATGCAGGGTTGCTGTACCCCGTGGCTGCTTTAAGCTCCCTTAACGGGTATAATCCCTCGTTCTTACTTGCTGTTTCAGGCGGGGCAGGTGGTGCGGTAGGCGTCTCACCCCCCTCAGTGCATACATTCAGTATCCAATCTGCTGGTGGCTCTTCCTCCTTTGTTTGTTCATGCATCTTCCAAAGTTCTAGAACAGCAAGGCGTTTTTCTAGCTTCTTGTCTGTATATGTGGCATGCAAATATGTCGTCATATGTTGCAAGACGGCTTTAGATAAAGACCAATTTTGTGGCCATGGCATAAACATCTTGTGGGCAGTACCCTTAACCCACTCGGCGCTATACTTCTTTAGCTTGGGTGCGTGTTTTGGCAACTGCTTGCATAAGTGTGCTAATGGAGTTATGTCTTCCATGTTTAAATCTGTTCTCTTTCCTCTTATATAACACGTGTTAATGCTTTTGTGTGGTTTAAACACCTTGTGACAATATGAGCGAGCACCAAACACTGCAAGCTCCAATCCAAACTTTCCACAAAAACATTTTTATATTACCAATTTGCTCAAAAACAAATTCATGTCCGATTCTGTCTCAGTTATCGAATGGCGCACATTTTTTAAATCAGTTCTCTTAACAAAATGTGTTCACATATGACGTCACTACACAACATGTAAGACAGACACTTGACAGACTAGACGGACACCAGCTGGACACAGATATCTCTGCCTCTAATCATTACCCCTTCATGGTGTTTAAACGAACCCCTTTCACAACGTCTTTAAACGTGGTGGTAGTCTAATTGTTCCCCATTATGTGGGACTCTGGGTACACGTTTCTTCTGGCCGCTATATTAAAGCTCAGGAATAACTCGAATCTTCTAACTTCAGGTGTCCACCCTGGTAACCTCTCTTTTCTTGGGTGTCCACCCCGGTAACCTCTATTTATTCAATTATTCTCAAGCCATTATCCCCTTATATATATATACAGTCTTCTCTACTTCTGACTATTTTTTTTTTCCTCCTCTCTCCGTTACCTTTTCCCTTTACTGTTTCTTAAGGCGTACACTGTTTGGTAAAGCACTCAATTTTTGTTTCGCTCACAGTTCGCATCGTTCATCTCTGGACCCTCGGGATCAACGCCTTCGTTACCGCCTCCTTCAGATTATCGCCCTATCAGCTGCCCGTAGGAATGGGAAGGGATGTGTTTGGAAAACGGGTCCCTTTAGGCCCCGACTGCAGTCTTGGGTTAAGCTACCATTGTCTACGGGGAGCTTCACGGTCTACTCAGCCGAATGGCAAAGGACTTGTGATATTGCCGAAGACCTAGAGTTACTTTATGTCGAGGTTCAATAGGTGTCTTATTTTAATCAATAATCAATGGTCACCAACCATCCTCTGCTACCAAGTGTACAAGAGAGTGAGTGACCCCTGACCGGCCCATAAAGTCAGAGCTCGCTCTGAAGTACTTTAAGACAAGATAGCTTCACCTTGAGGTGGATGGGGTGTAGGACTTCTTCCTCCAACAGCAATCAATAAGTACAACTCAATGGTTTGGCAAAGGGGAGTCTGTTTAATGACAAGTACAAAAAACGGGGAAACATGGAAATCAACAGTGATGCGATAGCCCGTCTCGCCTTCAACTCCCAACGACTTCATGCAAACAGTGACAGTTATACCCAAAATTCGTCATCATTGACGTGTAGAACTCAAACAAGTTTATTATGCAGTTCTATTGTTTGGAAAAGGTAACTTAAATATAGGTGCTATATCTGTATATGGTAACGGAGTGTGAGGATTGGATATACATTATTAGGTGGGCGTCTAAGCTCTTCCTTCAAAAATGACTACTGTGGACGTCACTAAAAGTACAACGTCCCATTGGTTCTACTATCTATAGGATCCTAGATTACATGGTCTGTTGTGATTGGGTTGGCTTCAATCCCATGCATAAATCTCCACTTTAATTAGCAGCACGCAGAATGGTCAATGAGCTGTAAGATGCCCCAACATTCACCCGGCCTCCCTTCCATCAATCAGTACTTTATTGCTATGTGTCAATTAGTTGGCTGTGGTTGGCCTCGAAACTGTAGCTTCTTGTCAGGAAAAGTTATGGTATCTTCTATTTGGGAGACAGCTTGGCGTAGGTGCCTCTTCTCGCTCGTCTGGTCACGTGCTAGCACACCGTGAATCTGCTTAGTTTTCTTCCTATTTATGCATTTAATTCTTTATTCGGCTTGCCACCTGACTGGGCCTCCTTATCTCAACCTTCACAGGGCAGGCTGCTCTGTTCTGCCAAAGCTACTGTCTGCCTCCCTCTCTTGGTTTGACCTCGATTTCCCAGGCACGAGCTGCTTCTTGCTGAGTTTCGATTCCACCGTCTTTTCTTGTTTTAGCTGGAATACGAATACTGTCCTGTTTGACCCTTAGTAACCTGGGTTAATTCTGCTTTTGTATAAAGTGGACTCGCACTTATATAGTGTTGTTCATTGAGGTAGATATATAGTTGGCGCTTGCCGCTCTATTCTTCTACTATGCAGAGCAAGCTGCACTGTTTTCTTAGCTTCTTGCGGTTACAAGCATATGTACAGGCGTTAGCTGGTTGAATATCTTCATCCTGCTTTACAGTTTAAGTTTCTTTATATTTCAACATTGTCTCTCCTTTTACTTATTCATGGTGTTTCATCTCAGTGTGTCATCTTTTGGTTATCGTTTCTTTCATCTGTGTGTCAGTCCGGGCCCTCATGGCGTACCATTTGTCTTCAGTTAAGGCCTTTTGAGTTTTTTCTGGGACAGTGTTTAAGCAATCTTCATTTCGTGTCATTTGCTGGTAGGGTTGTCTCAATGGATACCTTACTGTCCATGGTTGTCTGGTTATTGGTACTTCAATAGGTATTGTTCTTCTGGTAGGCACTGGGCAGAGCCTAATGCGGCTCTCTGCTGGTTTATTTGTTCGTCATATGTCACATATCTCGGTGTGGACGCTCTTGGTACTTCAAAATGGGCAACTGGAGTGCAGGCTGTAGTTGGGACCTCCTCTATACCTGGACATCCTAGAAATATAAAAGCTCAGAGCTCTCCTAGGGTCCAACCTATAGAGTCGCTCCTCTTCCTTACCAGGATGAGGATAGAAAGCAGGAAGTACCACTTTCTGGCTCAGATGAAACTTAGACACTACCTTAGGTAGAAAGGACAGACGTACCCTCAGTACAACCCTATCCTTGTGGAACACAGTAAAGGGTGGCTTAGATGAAAGTGCTTGCAATTCACTCACTCTGCAAGTGTAGGTAACCGCAACCAAGAACGCTGTGTTAAAAGACAACAGTCTCAAAGGACAAGAGTGCAAAGGCTCAAATGGAGCACCCATCAGGAATTTCAAGACCAAATACAGATCCCAAACCGGCACCTGAAACGAGGCGGCGGGAACACATTAGTGAGCCCTTTTAGAAATTGGGAAATCAATGGAATACTAAAATAAGAACATTCTTCATACGAGCGCTTGAAGATAGAAAGCGCCGCCAGGTAACCTTTAATGATACCCACTTGAAGGTCCCTGTGGGCCAAAGAAAGCAAGAAAGACAGAACCATGGGAATGGAATACTGAAAAGGATCGACATTGTGTCCTCTGCACCAGTCGCAAATATTACGGCAATGGTACAGGGTTTTGGTTGCCGGCCACCTGGCCGAAAGCAAGACCTCTATCACGTCATACGTGAGGTCCCAATCCTTATATCTCAATCTTTCAGATACCAGGTGTGAAGGTTGAGAGTCTTGACCACTGGATGGAGAACCCCGACACCCTTCGCGCGAGAGAAGATCCTCTCAGTAGGGAAGACGGCGTGGAGGTCAGATGGACATTTCTAGAATGTCCGGGTACCACGCTCTCCTGGCCTAATCCGGAGCAATGAGGATCATGTGGGTTCCGAACCTCCGCAACCTCCTTAACACTTGAGGATTGACGGGTACCGGAAGAAACACATACAGAAGTGGGACTGACTAATCCACGACAAAGGCGTCTCCTAAGACTCCTCTCGGAGGAAATTCCCTTGAGCAGAATCTCTCGCACTTCTGGTTGGCACTGGTCGTGAAGAAATCCACTTGTGGGGTTCCCCAAAGGGCGAAGATCTCCAGAAGGACTTCCTGAGCCAACTCCCACTTGTGAGAGATCGTGCTGTGCCTGCTCAGAGTGTCCGCCGCCGCATTCTCCTCACCGGCCAGATGTACTGCCAAGAGTGATATTCCCTGCTGGATTGCCCAGAACCAGACTGCATTGCCTCTACGCACAACGGGAATGACCCTACCCCCCCCTTTTTTGTTGAGTTAATGCATGGCCACTGTGTTGGCCATCATGATCAGGACACTTCCACCGCACAGACGGCAGAAAAGCCTTCAAAGCCAGGCTGATGGCCCGCAGCTCCAACAGGTTGATGTGGAGTTTGGATTCCGACTGAGACCAACGACGCTGGCGGTCAAATCATAGGCATCCCCATCCTTTGAGGGAAGCGTCCGTCACTACCGTCACCTCTGGCCACGGTTGCCAAAACTGCTCCCCCTTCATCAGGTTCCCCTTGTTGGCCCAGCACGGAAGATCCTGTGAGACTGAGAGTGGAATCTGAACGGGATCCAACCTCTTGCCTGAGAATTGTGACCACTGCATCTTGAGGACCCATTGGAGGGATCTCATCCTCAGCCTGGCCTCTGGCACCAGAAAAATGCAGGATGCCGTGAGGCCGAGCAACCTTAAGAATGTGAAAGCCGGGAGACACTGGGCATGTTGAAATGTGTCCACCATCTGCACAATGTGATGAGCCCTCACCTTGGGAGGCAAGAACTTCGCCAAGGACGTGTCCAACACAGCCCCGATGTACTGGAGCTGTTGGGAAGGTGTTGGATGCGACTTCTTGAAATTGAGGGAGAAACCCGGCTTGTGGAGGGAGCGGCAGGTGAGACCGAGAAGATCCATCGCTTGCTCAGGAGAACACGCACGGATCAGCCAGTCGTCCAGGTAGGCGTGAATGCCCCCTCACCTGAGATACACACCCTCCACCACCATTAGCTTGGTGAAGACCCTCAGGGCGGAGGTCAAGCCGAATGGCAGGACCTGAAAAAGTGCGAGCTGCCAGCAGCAACCTCAGGTACTTTCTGTGCTTCGGAAGAATCGGCATATGAAAGTAAGCATCCTGTAGGTCCAGAGACAGCAACCAATCCTGAAGTCGAAGGGCCTGGAGGACTTGAGAAAGAGTGACCATCTTGAACTTGTCCTTCCTGCGAAGTTTGTTCAACCAACGCAAGTCCAAGATGGGTCTCAGACCCTAGTCTTTCTTTGGAATATGGGGAATACCATCCCTTGTTCCTCTCTGCCAAAGGCACCAGTTCTATAGTGCAATTCTCCAGCAGGGTCAAGATCTCCTGCACAAGGAGCAGAACCAGAAGCTTCAAAGAGACATTCCCCAGTGGATTGCCGTGAGGCTGATTGAGGAAGGGAAGGCAGTAGCTGTGGGCTATTGTATCCAGAACCTGCCCATCCGAAGTAATAGCTCGCCCTTCTTCAAGATGCTGAGACAGTCTGCCCCCAACCGGCGCACAATGGAACATGGCCTCATAGTAGTTTTGGAGCGGCAGCGCCTGAAGGCAAAGAGGCAGCTGCCTGAGCGGCTTTGGCATCCCTATTTCCCTGACCACCTTGGGCACTTTTCCGCAGACCCCTTTGACTGGCGGCTCCTCTCGTCCTACCAAAAGAGGAGTAGAAACAAAAAGGAACCTCCCCTGCACTGCACTGCTGTCCCCTGGGACAAAAAGGCGCAGGTTGACGGACAGCTGTGCTCAACGATTTAGCAGCAGTTTTTGAGGTCTGCAACCTCTCAAGGCTCTCGTCAGCCATGCTGCCAAACAAATGCGCGCTATCAAATGGCATGTTCAGAAGACGGGCTTGCACATACGGAGCAAAACCCGACTTCCCCAACCACGCTAACACTGTCGGCCGTGTCCCATCCTGACTGAAGGGATTCACACATGGCATCCTTGCCATCTTCTACGAGAGCAAGGGACCCATCCCTTTCTTCCCCTTCAGGAATATACTCAGCCGCTAGAGAAACAATTCCCCAGAGTGTGTGAAAATCTTTTTAAGACACAAGTGGAGTTGGCCGACTTCAGCACCATACTCCCCGTAGAAAACACCTTGCGTGCCCAACCATCGAAGCGTTTGTCGTCCCTATCAGGAGGGATGGTAGGGTATGCCTCCTGCCTCGAGGTGGTCGTAGCCGCCGGAACTCGCAAACTCTCGGGAGTGGGGTGAGAGGAAAGGTAGCTGGGGTCGCTACTGGAAGGGCAGTATTTTTAAGTTAACGATTTGTTAACCGCCAGAAGAGATTCCGGTGACTGCCAGGCAGCCGGCACCCTTTTCTGCAACGTCAAATGAAAAGGTAACACTGGGCCAGAGGAGGGACCTTGATCCAAAATATCAGTTAAATCCTCCTGAACAAAAGCTTCCGGAGGACTAGACCAAGCAAGATACAGTGACCCTAGCCATCAGTCTCCTATAGGATGACTCAGCACTTCCGGAGAAGTATCCAAGCCACTGGCATCATGAAGAGATTGAAGTAACTCTTCCAACTGACTGTCCACGGACCAGACAGGAGCCATATCAGGCACAAAAGGGTCAAATTCCAAATCTGACTTCTCCTCGTCCTCATAGATGATATCCAGAGGGAGAAAAAACTCCTGCCTCGGGACAGAAGAGGGTCTGGAATCCTTAACAGCCTCACAGACTTGGAAGTAGCCTTCCTCGGAGGATCCACAGTACCAGGGACCCCCATCTGCAAATTCCGGCCAAAAGGTCCCAAAGGCGTTAAGAGCGCCGAAGGCTTCGACATCGACAAAGGCGCCGAGGGCTGGTGTGAAGGCAAAGCTTCGACATCCGTATCCGACAGACACGGCACCGACAGAGTCGATGCCGACCTCGAACCCTTGCCAGGTTTCTGTGGTTTTGCCGGGGACGAAGACCGATATCTGGAAGCAGCACGTCTCTGGCGATCAACCTGAACCTTGTCCGAACGGGACCTCCAAAGTTCCCGATGAGAATCGTGCCGAGCACCCAAGCCTGAAGGCGCACAAGCCACGGACCGAGACCGTTCTCTGCCGGCTTCTTTCGAAGGCGCGGACGGAACTGTGCCCCGGGATTGGAAAATCACCAGCATCTGCTCCCTGAAGGCTGCCCATTCCTGCGGAGTTGAGGACTTAGTGGGACAAGCCACTTTTCTCGCTGCACCATCCTCCGAGGAGGACGGGGAAGGTGACCAGTGACAGCGCTTCCCAGAATGCCGAGACGAGGACGACGAATGGCAGCAGCCACTCCGGGACCGAGATCCCTGGACTCCTTCCGACGAGGAGAGTCGCCCCTCGAATCGTCAGTGGTCATCCCCTTAGCAGCTTTACAGGATTTATTGGGTTTAGAACCCCTACCTACCTGTAACTTCCCCTTATGCTTCCGCAAGGCCTTAGCAGTCAGCAACTGGCATTTGGAACAGTCGTGAGTGTCATGACTCTCACCCAAAATGCGATGCGGTTCCGTAATCGACATCTTAGACTTGCAGTCCCGGCAAGTCTTAAAGCCAGACTGCAGAGTCGGAGGGGTCGAAGAAGAAGACATATTCACAAGGAATACACGAAGCACGCTGGAGGCCTTCGAGGGACATCGACCCGATGCCATCGACGCAGGACGCCCTCTGCCGAAAAATTTCCGAAGTAACACAGCTGTGGACATTACATGTCAAAGATGCAGAATATGTTGGAGGACACAATCCATTCGAAATATCAGTTCACTTTCACACTAGCTGTTCAGGATCGCTGCACACTCTCTTTCCCTTGTGCCCTTTCCTTCAGTGGCTTTCCACACATTTTGCTTTCATTATTCACTGTTCTGTTATCTTTCACGAAGAGTTTAACAATGTGTCTTCTCACACAGCACTCCTCCGTTACTTTGTTTCTCATCGGCTCCCTCGCCGGTTAAATACATTCAAGCTTTCAGTTTAATGTCTGTAGCCTTCAATGCGCAGCCTTGCAAGCAACACTGTAGCTTTCCACAATCACGCATATCACAAACCGGGCTCTCCCTTTCTTTGAACTCACCGGTTGTGATTGCTTTCACGCCTCCTTCTGTTTTCAGCTCATCGAGGTCAGGGTCTTGCCCACCTGCCCCTCAGACACTACCGGGCGGCCTCGCTGCCCCGGCGAGGAAACCAGCTGTTTGCTGGAGCATGGAGGCAAGGGATTAGCTGGCCCCTCGGCTCCCTTCTCTGAACTCTCCCGGCTTCTTGGAGAAACAGCTCCCTCGCCACGCTTTCTCCTGCCGCTACTTGCAGCCGGTCAGCATCTCAGCGTCCCGTTCTCCCTGGCCTTGTTCTCGGCAGCTCTCTCTCAGCTGCTCCTCCGTCTCGCTATTCAGCTTGCCTTTCTTCTTGGCCCTTGTAGCGCTCTCTGTTTCTTTATATGCCCAACCTTTTATAGTTTGGACAGCGATCCATGAGTTTCAGGTGTGTGTGATTCTGCCTGACCTTATTAGTGGGACAAGGCAATTGCATGTTACTAGTGGTAATCTTCTTAGCCTGTCTTCCTCTTCCTCGTCTCAGTAGTTGGGTTGATAAGGAAAGGAGAAGAGTTATGGGAGTTGTAGTATCCCATAAAGGTAGAGGGAATATGGGATAAATAACTGTCAGAAAATGGGGGATACCATGTCTCATCTTCCAATGTATCCTCCCCACTCCCAGAGGACCCGCTACCCAGGTGATCCTCCCTCGCTTGTCCACCCCCAGGGTCGGGATCCAATAGCGATCGCCATTCCCTGGCCACCCGAATAAGGGATCCCCGCGGACTGAGTCGTGAAACACCTTCAGGTTTTTCACAATGGGGAATTATGAAATCAACCATGGAAACATATAGCTTCACAGAGAAGAAAAATGTGGTTTATTAGGGAAGCTTTATTGACGATATTCTCCTGAATTGGGATGGCCACAAACCATTGCTCATACAATATGTCAATTACCTTAATACAAATGAATATAACATCAAACTCACAATGTTTGAAAGCATACCGTTTTTGGATTGGGAACTATATGTATAAAATAATACAATTCAAACAACTTTGTATGCAAAACCCACAGCGGGAAATAGCATTTTACATGCAAATAGTAACCACCACAGGGATACCATTAGAAATATGCCATATTGAAAGATACTTAGAATAAAAGGGAACTACAGAAATCACCAAAACTGCCTGACTCATGTGGAGAAGTAATTGGAAAAATGTAGTCAGTGTGGATACAAATTCAAAGATCTAAACAAAACAATGACTAAAGTCAACTTGATGGAAAAAGAAAATGTACTCACTAATAAAGTACAGGACCCAACTAAAAGAACAACAGAGAAACTAAAATGTATACCAACATACAGTCCGGATGCAAATAAGATTTAGAACTTCTTTAAAAAACACTGGAATATACTCCAGTTAGACCAAGATTTATTAATATTTTTAGACAATGAACCATCTTTTACATACAGGAAGTCGATCACTATTAAAAATCTGATCAGAACAATTTTTCATCAAACCTATATCAGAATCGAAGGATCTACGTACAATGTGGTACTTGAAACCAATCAAGGGTAATCACAAGTGTGGTAACTGCAGAATATGCCCACAAATGATGAATGGCAACATCATATACCTACAAATGATGAATGGTAAGAACATTATTGTGTTACCCAATGGGACAATAAAACAAATACTACATTTTGTCAACTGTAACACCAGATTTATTGTGTATGGTATACAATGCACTTGTAACAAATTCTATATTGGATGTACAATTCGCTCACTTAAACTTCGGATAATGGAACATTTCAGAGCAATCAAGAATCAAGATCTCAAATATCCTATGGCAATTAATTTCTGCACAGAACATCCATATACACTGTTAGAAACAATCAAGCTTCTAGGCTTGGAAAAAGTGGATTTACCACCTAGAGGTGGAAACAGAGAACACTTACTTAGACAGAAGGAGGCTAGATGGATCAATATAATGGACACATGTGCCACTGGTCTAAACCAAGATAATGACATGTACAATTATTTATGAACTGTTTTGTCCCTATTGTGGATTGTAATATGGCCAGATGAACTGTAACATACTATAGATGGAATTTCCAATTGGGATGTGAACAGATACATCATATATCTATAATGGTAAGACAGTTTTTATTTCTCTTGCATGTATACCAGTACATTGTATATCAGTTGCACACCTACATGAATTATTGGAGAGAATTTGAGGAACTCAACACATAGATCTCTTGCTATGCTAATTAATAATAAGACTAGTGCTATTTGCTGAATTAGCATTATATACATGACCTTGTGTCAGAAACATACAGTTTTGAAATCCTGCTTGGTAGCACCTACAGCAACTTATTTACCCGTATTTGTGTCACATTATTTGTTTCTATGAAACATATATCATTTCATTTCGGGATGGCCGTGCAATGCATTAGCGTGATGATGTCATAACACACATTAGAGTGATGACGTTGCCACGCACCTAAATAAATAGCAGCCATTTTGAGACGCTGATCCCTTAGGCAGATCAGAATTTTTTTTTTAAGGACTTTCGAATCCTACTCTTAATCTACTGAATAAACAGGTAAAAACTGAAATTGAAAATCTCCCAGTACGTCTATTCCTAGATGCAATATGTTTATTCTTTGGGACAATTTTTTGAGCCATTTCTAACATTACCAATATGAATATTTTCAGATTATCATATCAAATTAGGATGTGACTTGAAGAGATACTTTTCTTGTCTTGAACCCCATAAAAGTAAAACAAGATTGAGTGCTAATTTATTATTTCTTACTTAAAAGCTATAATTATTATTCAATAGAAATAAACCATTTAGACAGTCTGCGCCAATGTGAACAGTTATGAAACTACTTTTCTCCGCCTTTGTTTTCTTTTTTCCTTTTAGACCATGTTCAATAAGAATTATTACTTTCGAGAATATACATTTCTTGATAACTAAGAAATGTTGAGCTTAATAACCCCCTAACCTACTATTATATGTTGCACTTAAACTTATTGAACTACCTTTGAATAGTAGTCTATGTCGGGTCTATCTAGCTACAAAAATCATTATTAAAAATGATATGAATTTACAAATCTAAAGATTAAGCAAGGGTGGGCGCTTTGCATAGTATTCACCCAACTTTGTTATTCATGAACTTGCAAAGTACATTATTATAATCTTATAACCTACATAGTGGTCTGTAAGCTTGCTAATTGTACTTGGAGTTTGTGAAGTACTTTGAAATATCATTGTTTTCATCAATTCTTTAAGAGGTTAGAAAAAGTGAATTTTTGTTAGGTGCTTTTAGTGCAGGCAGGTAAATGGGATATATGGGGCCCTTTGAGGTAAGAGTGGCGGGTCCTCAGGCTGTATCATAGACGGCGACTTTATTAGCCATATGAAGAAATACCTGACATCAGATAGCATTTCCGAGCCAGTTGATACTGCCCTTAGCATAAAATGGCATCATCTAGGAATTAGACTGTAATCTCTGTACAGTGACTATACACATCTATAAGGCATTAACTGTTTTTACATCAGCTTATTGGGGCATTTGATGGATAGAAGAATTACTGTCAATATATGGCAGGACGGTGGAATTTGAGACTGTACTTAGCATATTATAGCAGCACCTGAAATTATGTAGATGTTACTTATGGTGTTTATACCAAGCATTGCTTTATCTGGAGTTGGATAGCATTGATCTGACATCTGAGGCTGCACCTTCCATATGATGGCAGCACCCGGTCATGTTAGACTGTACCATGCACATGGCATCTATTCCATGTAGATGACACATTAACTGACATAAAAGGTCAGTCTTTGCTATGGAAGACTACCCCTGCCATATGATGGTATCTCAGAGGCATATTAAGCACTTAGGAATGTGGAGCTCTTTTTAGCGTTTAATGAGTATATGGTGTGTGAGGCTATAACTGACATATGATGGCAGTAATAGGCCTTTTAAACCTGTTAAGGCATATGACAGTGCTCCTGACCTAAGCGACTTCTTCTGTATGTACCTAGTATATCTTGACATTACCTATAGCATAGCAATACAGTACCCTAGTTAAAATATTGTTGCTAACTAAAATAGTCTATTGCATTCGTAGATGTTTATTTTATCAATCTCAAGGTTTTATCTTCATTTGTGATGTCACTTCCTGTCTTGTGATGGCACACTTGGTGATGTCAGAGTGAGTGATATCATTTTGGCTACCCCTTTGATTTTGGTGAATTGATTTTCCTGGTAGGGTAGTAATGACAAGAAATTAGGGAACAGACAAACTGGTGGGAGGGTAGTTTAGGTGGTGGCCTGCCAGAGTTCATTTTGGGAGAGGGGTCACCCACCAGGGCCGTCCTCTGGCTCCTACTTTGGGTGGGCGGTGCTGACAGGAAAATGGGGTCTATACCATTGGTTCACCCTAGGTGTCCCCTCCATAACCCCTTTTAGAGAGGTTGGGCTGATGGAGCAGGTCTGTGGGAGGAGGATCATGCCAGGGCTGAGAGCAGTATGGAAAGCTTTTGAGAAATTCTTACAGGGGATTTAGAAGCTAATCACCTGATGAGTGGAGCCTGAACCAGTCGCAGGCAAATAAGCGCTCTTCCCGGCGGCATAAGTCTCGGGCTGTGTTCTCCTATCTAAAGAAGAAAACATTGCTAAAAATACGCTCCCCGGCCCCAGAGGAGTCAGACGATACCAGGCTTGCCCTGGGCAGTAGCAGGGTATCGACAGATGAAGGACCTCAGAGTGCCTAAAAACAAAACTAAAATGTTGCTGCTATGGGGCGTGGTCCGCTGAATACAGCAGGATAGCGCCCAAACCTCCTAAAGGTGTTAGACAAGAACTCTGCTGGTTGGTCTCCACGACTGGCAGAAAGCTTTCAGAAAGGAGCCCTGCTGTGAGTGGGGGTGAGCACTAAGAGAGGACCGAGCGTCCCGACCCAGAGGGTCCTGTGATGGCTGCCTGAGGCGCGTTGGGCTCAGCTGGTGGAAAACTCGTATAGGCGGGGAGCCAGAAAAGAGCAGTGCCGGAACAGAAGTGTATGCCGCCGTTTGCCCTGCACATTTTCAATCCCCTGTGCAAAAGACCAACATTTGGCAGTGGGGATCTGGCTGCGCCGGAGTGCAAATGTACCAGGGCCCCGTAAAATTTTGTAATTGAGCTAAATGAGCTCCATAGTCAGGGAGATATGATAAGTCTACTAGATTTTCAGTCTACTAGATTTTTGGAGACACCATAACCCAAGAATATAGTCTTCAGGGGTGCAGAACAAGGCTCACATAGACTACTTCCTAATGATGGACGAGGCAGTGGGGGACAAGACAGACTCCAAAACACTAGACTGAACATTGTCAGACCATTGCCTGGCTCTGGTGATGTGGCAACTCCCCATAGCAGACAAATTCCAAAACACACAGTGATTCAACTCGCAGTCACTGAATGATGCAGTGTTTGCGCAACAGATTTCAGCTTTGATCAATTCATATTTTAGATTTAACACAGCTTGGGTAACATTTAGGGCATCTGTATGGGAGGCCTTTACAGTTTACATAGGAGGGATATGCATCTCCGGCACTACCAGGGTGCTCAAAGACATCAGAACAAGGCTAATGAGAATTGAGCCAGAAATACACGACCTCCAACAATTCATTTGTGTAGAAGACATCATAGCCAGTTTAAAATCTACTAGATGTCAAGAGGATATTTGCCCAGCTACAGCTATAAAGGAAGGAGCAAAGGATCTCATGCCATTCATCACTTCTTTGATTAATGCTTCATTCAAATCTGGCATAGTCCCTGATAATCTTAAGGAGGCTTGGGTCATGCCCCTACTAAAAAAAACAACTTCGACTCGAATACCCCTACCAACTCAGCAGCTTTTGATCTGGTTGACCACCAGATCCTTACTAAGCATCCGACTACAGCAGCCGCTTTGTCTACTAATGCCGCTACCTGGATTCAATCCTTTCTAGCTAACAGGACAATGAGGGTCTTCTCTCCTACAGCATCCGCTGATCCAGTACCAATCTCCTGCGGAGTCCCTCAGAGCTCCTGCGTCTCTCCTACCTTATACAATATTTTCACAAAGCTTCTGTTCGACCACCTCGATGGCTTGGGTGTTACCTACACTAACTATGTGGATGACAACCAAGTCCTCAACACACTGATGGGTTGCTACGACAAAGATTCAAAAATATTAAACGATATCTATCTTCGGATACAGCGTGGATGGCCACCCATGGCCTTTGCCTTAATGATGATAAGACAGAGCTTCTTATCATAGGCTCTCAATCACGACTAAATAAGCTAGATGCACTCTACAAATCTTTCAACATCGATGGGATCGCCATCAAAGTTTCTAGTGAGGTCAAAACTCTAGGTATCTACTTAGACTCCACCCTCTGACTCACCCAGCAAATCAATGCAACCGACAGCTCCATTACGCTTGCCAGAGATTTAATCTTATCCAAGGTCGATTATTGCAACACTCTATATCTAGGCACCAATGAACGAAATCTCAAAAAACTTCAAGTGCTTCAGAATAACCCCCTCAGATCAGCTTTAAAAATCCCTCGATCCAACCATGTCGCAGCAATAAGATGGGATACACACTGGCTACCAATGCGAGACAGAATTTTCATTGCAAACTCTTGTAATGACTCACAATTACCTGTCCAACATGGCTCCAAAATACCTGCCAGACAATTCTACCAGGAGCCAATCCATCAGACCCACCAGATCCAACTACTTACATCACCTTAACTTTCCAATTTACAATCTTAAAAAGTCAGGCTGCTCCTGCTTTCTCGTACTTGCAGCCAAGCTGTGAAATGCCCTGCTTAACATTCTCAGAGCAGAACCATCCTTCTGGTCTTTCAGAAACAGCGTAAAAGCTTGGCTCTTCATGCAGCAAAGCTAACTTACACTCCGTGCCCTTAGTGACTCCTCCTGTAACTTCATAGGCCTTCTCATTCTATACATTCTCTCTGAGCATATGTGGCCACTTTTTCTGAAAATGTATTTTGTGACTTGTTTCATTGTACCTTTGCCTGCCACCAAACTCTCAGACTTGCTATGTAACACAAGTCAACTGCTATATAATCTGTAAATGTAAATTGTATGTAATATAACTCAACTGCTAGCTGTCTTGTATCTGTAACTATGTACCCAAGCACAAGCATCTAGATACCTGAGGGTTAAGTGTGCTCTACAAATAAACTAAACTAATCTAAACTAGGGTATAGGGAGGTATTGGCAAACATGCAAGCTGGGTGACAATTTCGGGACATGGTAGGTGTGGGGCCAAAGACAGACCTGGCAAAGCCCTTGCCTGGCTAATAAATAAGGAAAAGGGGAAGAAATCTATAGTAGCAGTAGAGGATGATAAAGGTGCCAGAATTGCAGTGGTTTCTGAGATTAATACTGTATTTAGGACATTTCAGCAGACCTATATAGCACGAAAACTACACTGTGCACCACAGAGATTGTGCGGTACATGGACAACATAGACACACCTAAACTCACCCCAGAGAAGGCAAAAGTACTAGAAACACCCATTATCCTAGCTGAAGTAAGAAAGGCCATAAGAGACTTGTCGAGTGGTAAGCACCCACCCAGATGGCCTGACGGCCAAATTCTATAGCAACAATATTGATCTCGGGGGACAACCATGACATGCATAAGGGAGCTTACAGTACTGGTACCCTGCCACCCTTGCTAAATTCAGCCCACCTAGTTCTGCTCCCAAAACAAGGTAAGCCAGCTGTGAAGTGTGGCTCCTACAGCCCACTATCACTATCATTACTCAACCTCCACAACATAATTCTGGCCAAACTCTTCGACAACCAAATTCTTGCACCTAACCCGGATTTAGTACAACCGGACCAGTCAGGCTTTGTACTGGGGAGTTGTAGGTAAAAGTGTTTGGGCACTAAGGGTTTGATTTCACTTGCACTAGACTAGGGTACTTCCTAATGTATTTATTTGATTTATGCTGCAAAATCATTGGTATTGGAGGTGTTGCCCACACCTCTGTATAGGATTGGGCTTAGTTGTGTTCCCAGATATCTTGTGGAAACAATATTTGTTTTAAAAACAGTTTTCTTTGTATTCTGATTTTTCAAAAAAATAATGTTATTCTTGATGTGATAATCTCAAGTGGTCAGCCGACACGTGTTTCGACCCACGGGGACTTTATCAAAGCTGGTGCATTATTGTTTATTGACCGATTGATAGGGTGGCTCTTGGTGGGGGCTTGGGTTCCAATCCTTGGCTGGATAGGCTGGCTCGTCAGCCTGTTACTGCTGCAAAGGATGTCCCTGACATTTGTGGCCCAATTCTGCCTATTTGATCTGGGGAGGTCCACACAACTCAATCTGAGAAGAATGTTAGGCACCATTGCAAATATTGACCCTACATAGGACCCAATAGCCACATTTCTGGACGCTGACACAGCGTTTCATTCTATAGAGTGGAAATATTTATGGGCATTACTGAGGAAGATGGCCTTTGCCCCGAATATAATTCTGTGGATACACCTTCTCTAATGCGCACGGCAGGCGTGTATTATTACTAACTCAATGGTATCTGAGCACATACCGCTAAAGAGGGGAACTAGGAAAAGGTGCCCCCTGTCACCAAAACTATTTGTCACTGTGATAAAATCCCCATCAAGGAAACTAAGAGAAAGGCGCCTACACTGAACACCTAATGTGTGTAGGTCGTTAGTCTCCAAGCTAATAAGGCAATGCTCCAAAGCATCAGTTCTCCCCTCGACTCACCGGCTGTGATGAACCGCTTGGCCAAAAACAAAAGTTCCTTTTCTGGAGTCAAGACCTGTACCACAGGCGCAGGAGCTTCCCTCGCTCCTGCTCATCGATCTAGGCTTGCCCTGTGTACCGTTGACACCTGTTTCAAGACACTTGTGGTGTTTTCCGTGGTCTTAGGCTCTCTTCCACGAAGGTTCCGTGGGTCTGGGACAAAAACGGCACAGTCACCTCTCTCCTCGCCCTCCTCTGGATCAATAGCGATGGCTGTGTCCTGGCTACCTGGATGACAGAGCCTCAAGGTTTAGACAGGGAGACACCTTCAGGTTTTTCACAGAAGACCTGCTCCTTAATGATATGATCCGGTTTGGATGAAGTTTTGTTTGGATCAGAGGGAATATCTCCCATCTTGGGACCCATTGTTTATTTGGTTATAGAGAAACCTTACCTTTAGGCATAGTTCTTGTCTAGTTTAAACAAACTGACGAGCCTGACAATATTACTCAGCCAAACCTATCTCTCCCAGCCTTTCAGAGGTTCTGTCCAATTAAGAAATGTCCAGCTGTCTTCAAAGACCAACGCCACTCTGCAACCATTAACACCACAATTGCTGCACACCGCTATCCCCCACACCACAGCCCCCACACCACAGCCTATGTCCTCTACATTTTATATTCACCTCCAGATGAGCAACCTGCAGAGATTTCATGTCCAGACACAGGACGTCACACGGCTCAGCCAGGCAATCCTCTACCTCAACCTTGTGGTTACACGTGGGCTTTGAAAAGAATTCTTCCATCGCCACAAGTCTGTGGAAAGGGCAGAAAACCAAGATTAGCAGGCGACTGAGGGAAAACATGTTAAATAAGGCATCATTAAACAAACAGCAGATCAGAATTTAGAACCAGTACCTAAAATCAACAAACCTGCATGCGCTCTAATGCAGCCATTTTGGTACCATGCCTTCAGAAAGGGAGGCATTCATTAGCCTTCAAGCATCCAGAACAATTAGCCTGGAGGTTATTTTCTGAGCCAAAGGGGAAAGGCTCCAGTTCATATTCGTCTCTTCAAATCATTTGAGAGGCAGTCTAGTTGATGGACAACAGCAGAATAGGCTGAATATTCTAAATGTCTTCTGTGTGACACCTGCTCCTTGTCCCACACACTTAACCCTCAATTCTATTTCTTGGTGTCTCTTCGATAGCTCACTTCGAGTCTCACCAGGGTCTCCCACTGAGACCTACTCTATAGATCACTTATTGGCACTACTAAGACCGGCTCTGAATTTCACTTTTCGGCTTCTCATGAGCTCTCACTGGGATCTGAACTCTATCTAAATTGTAGGATCCCAGTGTCTATCACTGCATCTTGCTTTAAGTTTCACTAGATGGCTCTAACTAAGTCCTGCTTATTTGTAGGCTTTTCATAACCACTCACAGATAAATTCTCTGTATCTCACAATAAGGCTTCCCATGTTCAGGCAGTAGGACATTTGTTATCTCTCCCTTGATGGCAAGTAGTGGGCTTCTCACACAGACTTGCTCTATATCTCACTTGTGTGCCTGTCTTGGGGATTCGGAAATCTCTTTAGAAAACAGTCTGTTGTGTCCCAATAAAGATGCAATACTGAAAAAGAAAGTGAAAATAATGGACAGGATCCTAAATATCGAAAGATTATCCACGTTAACTAGATACGCAGAATATTCCGGACAAGGCTTTGAGGCAGAGTCCCCTTTTTCATATTTGACTAAGCCTTGCACGATGGCAAAAAGTTATAGAAAAATACTTGTTTGGATTTTAGATTGATCAATTCTGACCAGTTCTGGAATACTTTTTTTTTTTAGAGCTGACTCTCTGGTCATATCCTCTGCTGCCTTCTATATATGGGAGGAATTCCTGAAAAGAACAAGTTACTTTCTTACCTGGTAACGTTCTTTCGATGGGATGGTCCGACGATGTATTCCATATCTATGACATGTAATCACCACAGCTGTGCTGCTTCGGAAACTTTTTTTGGCGTCTGCGTCCTGCGTCGATGACGTCGATGCGCCGTCGTCGAGGACCTCCTCCGACGTCCGACGTCATCCGATGTGATAAGTAGGACGCACGATGCCCGTGGCCTCAGTTGTAGTTTTTTCCCCCAGAACGTGTGCCATTAGTCAACTGCCAGTTAGACACAAAGCCTTGCGGAACGTAAGCTGCAATCACAAAAGAAATTCTGCAGCGGGGAAGGCAGGGCGGGAGCGATATGGAATACGTCGTCGGACCATCCCATCGAAAGAATGTTACCAGGTAAGAAAGTAACTTGTTCTTCGAGGGGATTGGGTCCTCTGACGTATTCCATATCTATGACAGACTCCCAAAGCAGTACCAGAGCAAGGAGGAGGGAAAGAATTTAGAATCAAAATTTAGAATAGCCAATCAAATAGCAGAGCAAAGGACCGCCTTGCCAAAGGCCAGATCCTGTGCTCGGATGGAATCAAGGGAATAGTGATGTACAAATGTATGTACTGAAGCCCAGGTGGCTGCATCACAGATGTTGCGAATAGGAACACCCCTCTGCAGGGCAGTAGATGCAGCCATACCCCTGGTAGAATGGGCCCGCAAGCCAGCCGGTGGGTCCTTACCCGCCAAGCGGTAGCACTCCGAGATGGCCAAAATAATCCAGCGAGACAAAGTCTGTTTCGTCACAGCTTGCCCTAAACGCTTTCCAGCGTAACCAATAAAGAGTTGATCGTCCACTCTGACCCGGGACATGCGTGAAACATAAAAGCTTAAAGCTCTCCTAGGATCAAGCCTATGGAGCCTCTCCTCTTCCTTACCAGGATGCGGAGGAGGATAGAATGCCGGAAGAACAACCTTCTGGGCCAAATGAAATTCCGTCACTACCTTCGGAAGAAAAGAAGGACGAACTCTAAGGACAACCCTGTCCTTGTGAAATACAGTGAAGGGTGGCTTAACTGAAAGTGCCTGTAACTCACTCACACTGCGAGCGGAAGTAACCGCAACTAAAAACACAGTTTTCAGAGTTAACAGCCTCAAAGGGCAAGAATGTAAAGGCTCAAACGGAGCACCCATAAGAAACTTAAGAACAAGGTTTAAATCCCAACCGGGCACCAGGAAAGGTGACGGAGGGAACACATTAGTGAGCCCTTTCAGAAACTGTGAAATTAAAGGGATTTTAAAGTAAGAACACTCTTCAGACGAGCGCTTAAAGATGGACAGCGCCGCCAGGTAACCTTTAATGGTACCCACTTGCAAGCCCCTTTGGGCCAAAGAAAGTAAAAAGGACAGAACCATGGGGATGTCACATGCAAAAGGATCCACATTCTGAACTCGGCACCAGTCGCAGAACTTACGCCAACGGCAACGGTACAGAGACTTTGTTGCTGGCCTTCGGGCCGAAAGCAACACCTCCATCACGTCTTCAGGGAGGTCCCAATCCATATACCTCAACCTTTCAGAAGCCAAGCGTGAAGGTTGAGGGATCTGACCTCTGGATGGAGAACCTGACCCCCCTCCCGTGAGAGCAGATCGTCTCGGTAGGGAAGACGCGGAGGGCAGATGGACAAGTCGAGAAGGTCCGGGTACCACGTCCTCCGAGCCCACGCCGGAGCAATGAGGATCATCCGGGAACCGAACTTCCGTAACCTCCGCAGCACTTGCGGGATGACGGGGACTGGAGGAAACGCGTACAGCAGCGGGAACGACCACTCCACCACGAACGCGTCTCCCAAGGCTCCTTTTGGAGGAAATTCCCGCGAGCAAAACCTTTCGCACTTCCGGTTGACACTGGAGGCGAAGAGATCCACTGGAGGGGTCCCCCAAAGGGCGAAGATCTCCAGGAGAATCTCCTAAGCCAACTCCCACTCGTGAGAGATCGTGCTCTGCCTGCTCAGAGCGTCCGCCGTCACGTTTTCGTCTCCGGCCAGATGAACTGTCGAGATCGAAACTTCCTGCTGGATGGCCCAGAACTCGAGCTGCATCGCCTCCCTGCACAGAGGAAGTGACCCTGCCCCCCCCTTTTTGTTGAGGTAGTGCATGGCCACTGTGTTGTCCGTCAGGATCAGGACAATCTTTCCTCGCTCAGTCGGCAGAAAAGCCTTCAGGGCTAGCCTGACGGCCCTCAGCTCCAACAGATTGATATGGAGTCTGGACTCCGACGGAGACCAACGACCGCTGACTGTCAGCCCGTTGGCATGAGCTCCCCAACCCGTGAGGGATGCATCCGTCACGATCGTCACCTGCCAGGGAAGCCAAAAAGGAGCCCCCTTCATCAAGTTGCCTTCGACGGCCCACCACAGAAGGTCCCGGGCGACCGAGGGCGGCACCTGAACCGGGTCCGACATCCTGCCGGAGGACTGCGACCATTGCGTCTTGAGCGCCCACTGCAAAGATCTCATCCGCAGGCGAGCCTCTGGCACCAGAAGAATGCAGGATGCCATGAGGCCGAGCAGCCTCAAGAACTCGAACGCTGGGAGCGTCTGGGCATGCTGAAACTTGTGCACCATCTGCTGAATGTGAAGAGCCCTCACCTGGGGAGGAAAACACTGCTCCGATGTACTGGAGCCGCTGTGTTAGCGTCAAATGGGACTTCTTTAAATTGAGGGAGAAGCCCAGCCTGTGAAGGGAGTGGCAGGTGACGGACAGATGATCCAGGACTTGCTCGGGAGAGCTCCCCCTGATCAACCAATTGTCCAGGTAGGGGTAGACCATGAGCTTGGTGAAAACCCTCGGGGCGGAGGTCAATCCGAACGGCAGGACCCGAAACTGAAAGTGCGAGTCGCCAACCGCGAACCTCAGGTACTTCTTGTGCTTGGGATGGATCGGCACATGGAAGTAAGCATCCTTGAGGTCGAGTGACACCAACCAGTCCTGAAGCTGAAGGGCCTGGAGGACTTGAGAGAGAGTAACCATCTTGAACTTGTCCTTCCTGAGGAGTTTGTTCAAACCGCGCAAGTCCATGATGGGTCTCAATCCCCCGTCTTTCTTCGAAATAAAAAAATAAGGGGAATACCATCCCATGTTCCTCTCCGCCAAAGGCACCAGTTCTATGGTGCCTTTCTCCAGCAGGGCTTGAATTTCCTGCGCAAGGAGCGGATCCGCACTCTGCAAAGAGAGGTTCCCCGGTGGATTGTCGCGAGGCCTGTGCCGAAAGGGAAGACAGTAGCCGTGGGTTATGATCTCCAGAACCCACACATCTGAAGTAATGGCTTGCCACTCTACAAGATGCTGCGCCTGCCTTCCCCCAACCGGCGAACCATGGGACATGGCCTCATGACTGAGTGGGAGCGGCCGCGGCGTTACCTGAGGGCAAAGAGGCAACTGCCCGAGCGGCCTTGGCACCACGGGTACCCTGTCGTCCACCTCTGGTACCCCTGCGTTGGCCTCTTTGACTGCCAGCTCCTCTCGCTTTACTGAAGGACGAGTAATAGCGAAAGGAACCACCCCTCCACTGCTGTCCCCTAGGATGAAAACGCGGAGGTTGGCGAGCTGCAGCGCCCAACGACTTCGCTGCAGCTTTCGAGGTCTGCAACCTCTCAAGGCTCTCGTCAGCCTTGCTGCCAAAAAGGTGTTCACCGTCAAAGGGCATGTTGAGGAGCCAAGACTGCACATCAGGAGCAAACCCCGACTTCCGCAACCACGCAAACCTGCGCATCACGGAGCTCGCCGCCATGGACCTACTGACGCATTCAGCTAAGTCCAAACCCGACTGAACGGACTCACACTTGGCATCCTTACCATCCTGGACCATAGCAAGGAAACCATCCCGTTCGTCCCCTTCGGGAATATGTTCAGCCGCTAATGCAACACAGTTCCACAGAGTGTGTGTGAAACGAGACAAGGCACAAATGGAGTTGGCCGCCTGAAGCGCCATACCACCAGAAGAAAACACTTTCTTCGCCCAGCCATCAAAACGTTTGTCGTCCCTATCAGGAGGGATGGTAGGGTACGACGCCTGCTTTGCCGGGGCCGTGGCCGCCTGCACCACCAAACTCTCCGGAGTAGGGTGCCTGGTCAAGTAGCAGGGGTCGCTACTGGCTGGACGGTATTTTCGCGACAAGGATCTGCCCACCGCCGGGAGACTCTCCGGAGCAGTCCAAGCCGCCGCCACCCTTCTCTGTAAAGCCATATGGAACGGCAGTACCGGATCAGTTGGGGACCAACATCAAGGATGTCCGTCAGATCATCCTGCACAAACTCCCCTGGGGGAGCAGACCATCCCAAGTACTCAGAAACCCTAGCCATAAGGCGCCGGTACGAGGAATCGGCATGAGAGCCAGGCTCAGGCCTACAAAACTCCACCTCCGGAGAGGTGTCCAGTCCACTGGCATCATGCAGTGACTGTCTCAAATCGTCAAACTGACTATGGCCCGAGACAATTTCATCTGGAACCTGACTAGGAACCAGGCCATCAGAATCCTCATCCGCCTCTGAAATATAGTCCAGGTGGCGAAAAGAAGGCACCCGAGAGTGCCTGCTCTTAACCAGAGCCTTCCTAGGGGGTTCTCCCGTGCCACGGGGTACCTCCGACACGAAAGGCGTCAATAGCGTCGAGCGAATCGGCGCTGGTGTCGAGAGAACCGGCATCGGTGCCAAGAGGATCGGCGTCGAGGAAATCGGCATTGACGTCATATGCAGCGCCTCCAGCAACGGCAGCGTCGACACAGCCCTCGAAGCCGGAGCCCCGAGCGTGTCCCTCGACGACCTGAGCGTCGACGGCTTCGACGACTTCCTCGGAGCCTCAAGAAAGCCTGTCGACGCCCTCGACGCCTCAGACGTCGATGTCTTCCTCGAAGACCTCACAGGTGCATGCGGTCTCGAACGCATCGAGGACCGGGACCTGGAACGGGTACGTCGAGAACGAGTCTCCTTGTCCGAACGGGGCCTCTCCCGTGACTCGTGCCGACCACTCTTGCGAGCGGTGTCTCTCGACCTCTCACGACCGACCCCACTCGGGGCGCGGACGGCATAGTACCCTGCGACTCAAGAATCGCCAGCATTTTCTTCCAGAAGGAAGCCCATTCCTCTGGCGTCGCACGGCTGGTGGGGTAAGCGACGTGCCGGGCAGAGTCCTCCAAAGAGGACCTGGAAGACGACCGGTGCCGGCGCTTCCGAGAATGCCTCGAAGAGGCTGAGGAGTGGCGAGACCGACTCCTAGAAGGAGACCCACGAGACTTCCGACGATGACGCGGAGAGTCACCCCTCGAATCATCCGTCGAAAGCCCCGCAGACTTCGACTTCCTGGGCTTGGACACCCGACCTACCGACAACTTCTTCTTGCGTTCGCGTAAGGCTTTGGACGTGAGCGACTGGCAGTCGATACAGTCATCCGTGTCGTGGGCCTCCCCGAGGCACCAGAGGCAGGCATCGTGCGAGTACGTCACCGACATCTTGGACCCACACTCCCCGCACTTCTTGAAACCCGGACGCGGGGTCGAAGACGAAGTAGAAGACATCTTCACACAAAGGATTTTCACAAAACGAACAGGTTCGAAGAAACGAGAAGAACAGAACTCTAAAGAGTCGAGGTGCGAACCGAGAATCACGAAGCAACACGTTCGCGGAAAAAACGGAACTGAGGCTATGGGCGTCGTGCGTCCTACTTATCACATCGGATGACGTCGGACATCAGAGGAGGTCCTCGACGACGGCGCATCAACGTCATCGACGCAGGACGCAGACGCCGAAAAAAGTTTCCGAAGCAGCACAGCTGTGGTGATTACATGTCATAGATATGGAATACGTCGGAGGACCCAATCCCCTCGAAATGTAGATTGTAAATGAAAGGTAGTATATATTACTGATTTTTAATGTCTTATGTATAAATAGAATTGTTGAATTTTTATAATATATTTAATGTTATAGTTGATGTAATTTTTTTTTAAATGCATTTTAGGGTTGTATAGTAGCCAAATTACACAATAAAAGAAAAACAACTGTTTGCCTGGCCTATATTTCCTCTATAGGCTCTCCTGAGCCTCCAACTGGTTCTAAATCTCAAATATGCTACACGGCCTCTGATACATGCTCTATATCTCATTATAGTTTCCTTTACTTCTCACAGAGACTTGCTCTATATTTCACTCTTAAGCTCCAGGAGGCTACTGAGACTGATTCTTGATATCATTAATCTGCTAATGACCCTGCCAACATTATATGAACAGACTGGTAAATCCTGTTGGTACGCAGCTATGACTACATGATTACCGATGAAAGCCCAAGCATGATGAATATTCATTGTACAATAAGTATCTTGACATATACAGTCTCTATATTAATTTGTAGCCAACACCTTCTTGGTGTAAAACTGTTGCATGGATGTTATGCGGTTGAAAATTTCAATAAAAAGATTAAAAGAAATGCCCTCTAGCTCTCTTGCATATTCCATGGTCCCCTACACTGACACCTAATAAGTACACACTTGTGAGTCTTCTTCTATATCTCACTCAGGCAGCACAACACATCCAGCTGAGGCCTGTTTCATACCTCACAAATAAGCACTCTGAGCTTGCTGTTTTTTGTTTGCATTTTTATTTTTAGCATCGGTTGCTCACGACTCACTTCAAAGGGCTGAGGTCCAGCTGGTACGGGTTCTCCCAGAACAAGATTTTACTTTCATAATCACGGGCAGCGCTGCAGGGGCATAGGTGTAGTGTGGCTGTGGATGGCCACATCATTCCATCCTCCTTTAGCCACCGCTCCCGTGCATGGATCACAGACTCAATCATAAATTCAAACTGAAAGAAATGAAAGAGTAGGAAATATTATTAGTTGTCAACATGCCCAAATTAAATCCACACTCTAGGCTCTGCTCTATAGTCACAAAACAAACACGTTAACTAGATGATCACTTTGAGGACATGAAGAGAACACTGTTGTGGCTACAGAAGCAACACCAGGGAAAACCACTTTGGCAGAAGATTGACTAAGTGCAATTCTTGAACAGAAGCATGCCTACACAAAACTGCAACCGTACTTACATTACATAACAATCAGGTGCTAATTCTTACACTGCACAATCCCCGACCCAATTGATGATCTGCTAGGAAAATGAGATCTTTCTAAGGGTACTTGCAATGGCAAAGACTAATTCAGGTCACCTCTGGTATGCAGAAATATTTTTGCCAGCCAGCATGATTCCTTCCCTTACAGTCTTCATCATATACTTTCTTTACCTTTGCAGGAGTCAATCAAATTACCAGCCTCTGCCACACTTTTTAATTCAAGGGATAGAATTTTAAAATACAGACTAGAATGTAGAAACACAGCTGATTGCATTCAAATGCTCTTCAATGTCTAAACCAAAAAGGACAGAGATAGGAAGAAAATCGATCCTCGGCTTGAGAATAACAACTGGACAATAGAACTCTTATTGGTAAGTGCAAGAAAAATTGTGGAAAGCTAAGGGAGGCTTTTCTAGCATGTTCTATGTTAAAAGATATCAATGTAAAGGAGTCAATCGAACACTTCATATACAAAACCCAATGCAATTTTCAGCTGTCAAAACATCTAAAATGTGATTATGTAATGTGTTTTGGCAGCTAAGTGTGCAGCCTTCTGGCAGAAGAATTACTTATCTCCAAGTATAGTTCCTCAACATTGGCATAATTCATAGAGTCACATCGGCAAATATTGGAGTAATACCGGTCATCGAACTGGGACGCACCCTCACAGTATAAAGTCTTAATAACATAATAAGCAAATGACGTTTAGCTTATTGCTTAGCCGGTCAATTTTGGTCTCACTTCCCGTGGATCGATGAGAGCAAGAGGCTTAGGCTTCACGGTTGGAAGCCATATTCACAGTTACAGAAAAATCTTGCAGTATGGTATACTAAAACACCAACATCTTGATGGGGTGGCGGGAGGGTGGCATATGAATCTATCAACGCAATCAACACTGGAGAACAACAGTAACCAGCAAGTAACTAATTCTCCTTCAGCATTCAGCATTCGATCTTTCAGAGGTGGCGTGGTTGTCTTGGCTCTTGTAAACTGCCCTTATACCGGCCCGTGAACTTCACTTCCAGGATTCCTGTGGCAGTAAATCCTGCAAGTGATGATCCAGAGAGAGATGCCTGAGATGCCGGTTTTGAAAGTGACTGGTCTTTATTCAAAGGACCATAAACTATGAAAGGATGTTGGCCTTGTTGATAAAGAAGCGCAGAACACACTCTGTCTAAGGAGTGAAAAGTCCACACCACAGGTCAGGAGGAGGCCTCATAAAGGAGAACAAGTTACTTACCATATCTGGTAACATTCTTTCGATGGGATGTTCCTCCGAAGTATTCCATATCTATGACAGGTAATGTTCACAGCTGTGCTGCTTCGGAATGTTTTCGGCAGAGGGCGTCCTGCGTCGATCCCATGCCCCTCGAGGGCCTCCGTCGAGGGTTGACGTCACCGGATGTTATATATAGGATGCACGGCGCCCGTAGCCTCAGTCGTAGTTTTTTCTCAGAACGTGTGGCACCAATCTTCTGCCAGTCTGACTGCAGATAGCCTTGCGGAACACATAGGAAATTCTCCAGAGGGGCAGGTTGGGAGGGTGATGTGGAATACGTCGGAGGAATATCCCATCGAAAGAACGTTACCAGATATGGTAAGTAACTTGTTCTTCTAGGGGATTGTGTCCTCCGATGTATTCCATATCTATGACAGACTCCCAAAGCAGTACCAAACTATGGAGGCGGGAAAATAATTTAAAAATTTAGAATACCCAATCATATGGCAAAATAAAGAACCGCCTTACCACAGGCCAAATCCTGCCCGTGGATTGAATCCAGGGCGTAACGCTTGACAAAAGTATGTAAAGAAGCCCATGTGGCTGCTTCACAAATATTCTGAATAGGAACACCCTGCTGAAGGGCAGTGGAGGTAGCCACGCCCCTAGTAGAGTGAGCACGTAATCATACCGGAGGGTCCTTACCTGCCAAACGGTAACACTCAGTAATAGTGAGGATAATCCACCTGGACAAGGTCTGTTTGGTAACAGCCTGGCCGAACCGGTGTCCAGCATAACCGATAAAGAGTTGATCGTCCACTCTGACCCGGGACATCCGTGAAATGTAAAAGCTCAGAGCTCGCCAAGGATCCAACCTATGGAGCCTCTCCTCATCCTTGCCAGGATGCGGAGGAGGATAAAACGCCGGAAAAACTACCTTCTGGCTTAAATGAAAATCAGACACGACCTTCGGCAGAAAAGAAGGCTGCACCCGAAGGACAACCCTGTCCTTATGGAAAACAGTAAAGGCTGGCTTGGCTGAAAGTGCCTGCAATTTACTCACTCTGCGGGCGGAAGTAGCTGCAACTAAAAACACTGTCTTGAAAGACAACAGTCTCAAAGGACAAGAGTGCAGGGGCTCAAACGGAGCACCCATCAGAAACTTCAAAACCAAATTCGAATTCCAAACCGGCACCTGGAAAGGGGACGGCGGAAACACATTAGTCAGCCCTTTTAGAACCTGCGAATTCAAAAAGGTATCTTAAAGTAAGAACACTCTTCAGACGAGCGCTTAAATTAGGACAGCGCCGCCAGGTAACCCTTAATGGTACCCATTTGAAGGCCCTTGTGGGCTAAAGAAAGCAGAAGAGACAAAACCATAGGAATGCAACATTGGAAAGGATCAACATTCTGTCTCCAGCACCAGTCGCAGAACTTACGCCAACGGCAACGGTACATGGACTTTGTTGCTGGCCACCTGGCCGAAAGCAACACCTCCATCACGTCATCCGGGAGGTCCCAAATATTGTATCTCAACCTTTCAGAACCCAAGCGTGAAGGTTGAGTGTCCTGACCTGTGGATGGAGAACCTGACCCCTCTCACTCGAGAGCAGATCCTCTCGGTAAGGAAGATGTCGTGGAGGGCAGATGGACAATTCTAGAAGGTCCGGGTATCACGCTCACCTGGCCCAATCCGGAGCCACAAGGATCATGTGGGTCCTGAACCTCCGCAACACTTGAGGAATGGCGGGGACTGGAGGAAACACGTACAGCAGCGGGAATGACCCAATCCACCACGAACGTGTCTCCTAAGGCTCCTCTCGGAGGAAATTCCGTTGAGCAGAATCTCTTGCACTGCCGGTTGACACTGGTGGCGAAGAGATCCACTTTCGGGGTTCCCCAAAGGGCGAGGATCTCCAGAAGGACTTCCTGAGCCAACTCCCACTCGTGAGTGACTGTGCTCTGCCTGCTCAGAACGTCCGCCGCCGCGTTTTCTTCTCCAGCCAGATGAACTGCCGAGATCGAAAGACCTTGTTCGATGGCCCAGAACCAGAGCTGCATCGCCTCCCTGCGCAACGGGAGAGACGCTGCCCCCCTTTTTTGTTGAGGTAATGCAAGGCCACTATGTTGTCCGTCATGATCAGAACACTTTTGCCCCGTACAGTCGGCAGAAAAGCCTTCAAAGCAAGCCTGATGGCTCTCAGCTCTAACAGGTTGATGTGGGGTCTGGACTCCGACGGAGACCAACGACCGCTGACGGTCAACTCATTGGCATGAGCACCCCCATCCTGTGAGGGAAGCAATCGTCACGTCCGGCCATGGTTGCCAAAACAGTTCCCCCTTCAGTAGGTTCCTTTTGTTGGCCCACAGAAGATCCTGTGCGACCAAGATCGGAATCTGAACAGGATCCGACATCTTGCCCGAGAACTGGGGCCACTGCAGTTTGAGAGCCCATTGCAGAGATCTCATTCGAAGTCTGGCCTCCGGAACCAGAAAGATGGAGGATGCCATGAGGCCCGGCAACCTTAGGAAGTCGAAAGTCAGGAGACACTGGGCACCTTGAAACTTGTCCACCATCTGCACAATGTGATGAGCCCTGCCTGGGGAGGCAAACACTTCCCCAGGGACATGTCCAGCACAGCCCCGATGTACTGGAACTGTTGGAAAGGTAACAAATGCGACTTCTTGAAATTCAGGGAGAAGCCCAGCCTGTGAAGGGTGCGACAGGTGAGATCGAGATGATCCAACACTTGCTCGGTAGAGCGTGCTCGGATCAGCCAGTCCTCAAGGTAGGGGTAGATTTGAAACCCCCCCTCGCCTGAGGTACGCTGCCACCACCACCATGAGCTTGGTGAAGACCCTCGGGCGGAGGTCACACCGAATGGCAGGACCTGAAACTGAAAGTGCAAGTCGCCAGCCGCAAACCTCAGGTACTTCCTGTGCTTGGAATGAATCGGCACATGAAAGTACGCATCCTTGAGGTCGAGAGACACCAACCAATCCTGAAGTTGAAGGGCCTGGAGGACCTGGGAGAGAGTAGCCATCTTGAACTTGTCCTTCCTGAGAAGTTTGTTCAACCGACGCAAGTCCATGATGGGTCTCAACCCTCCGTCTTTCTTGGGAATCAAAAAATATGGGGAATACCATCCCTTGTTCCTCTCTGCCACAGGCACCAGTTCTAAGGCGCCTTTCTCCAGCAGGGATAGGATTTTCTGCGCAAGGAGCGGATCCTGACGCTTCAAAGAGAGCTTCCCCAGTGGATTGTCGGGGGCCGCTGAGGGAAGGGAAGGCAGTAGCCGTGGGCTATGGTATCCAGAACCCACGCATCTGAAGTAATGGCACGCCATTCTCCGAGATGCTGTGATAGCCTGCCCCCAACCGGCGAACCATGGGACATGGCCTCATGACTGAGTGGTTGCGGCTGCGGCGTTGCCTGAGGGCAAAGAGGCAACTGCCCGAACGGCCTTGGCATCTCGAGTACCTTTGTTTCCACCTCTGGCATTCTTACGATGGCCTCTTTGACTGCTAGCTCCTTTCGCTTTACTGAAGGACGAGTAATAGCGAAAAGAACCTCCCCTCCATTGTTGTCCCCTAGGACGAAAAGGCGGAGGTTGGCGAACTGCAACGCCCAACGATTTCGCTGCAGCTTTGGAGGTCTGCAACCTCTCAAGGCTCTCGTCAGCCTTGCTGCCAAAAAGGTGTTCACCGTCAAAAGGCATGTTGAGGAGCCGGGACAGCACATCAGGAGCGAACCCAGACTTCCGCAACCACACAAACCTGCGCATTACGGTGATCGCCGCCATGGACTGGCTGACACAATCCGCCAAGTCCAAACCCGACTGAATGGCCTCACACATAGCATCCTTGCCATCCTGAACCATAGCAAGGAAACCATCCCGTTCGTGCCCTTCGGGAATATGATCAGCCGCTAATGCAACACAGTTCCACAGAGTGTGTGTGAAACGAGACAAGGCACATATGGAGTTGGCCGCCTGAAGCGCCCTACCCCCCGAAGAAAACACTTTCTTCGTCCAGCCGTCAAAACGTTTGTCGTCCCTATCCGGAGGGATGGTAGGATACGACGCCTGCTTTGCCGGGGCCGTAGCCGCCTGCACCACCAAACTCTCTAGGGTGGGGTGCCTAGACAAGTAGCAGGGGTCGCTACTAGCTGGACGGTATTTTCGCGACAAAGACTTGCCCACTGCCGGAAGACTCTCCGGAGCAGTCCAAGCCGCTGCCACCCTTCTCTGCAGAGCCATATGAAAAGGCAAAACCGGGTCAGTGGGTGGACCGATATCAAGGATGTCCGTGAGATCATCCTGAACGAACTCCCCCGGGGGAGCTGACCAACCCAAGTTCTCGGTAACCCGAGACATAAGGCGCCGATATGAAGAATCGGCATGAGTGCTAGGCTCCGGCCGACAAAACTCCACCTCCGGAGAGGTGTCCAGTCCACTGGCATCATGCAGCGACTGCCTCAGGTCATCAAACTGGCTATGGCCTGAGATAAGGTCATCTGGAACCGTAACCGGAACCAGGCCGCCATCAGAGCCTTCATCACCCTCTGAAATGGACTCCAGGCGGGGAGAGGAAGACCTCTGCGGACCAAAGCAGTGCCAGACCTTAGCAATAGCCTTTCTAGGGGCAAACCCCGTGTCACGGGGCCCCTCCGACACTGTTAGGGAGAATTCTCTGTTTAGGCTGAATTTCCCTACCTAGTGAGTCCCCCAGCAGCTTTGCTGGATTTCTGGGGTTTCTTTTTTTTCTCCTGCCAAGAGTGAGACTCTTTTACCCTCACTCTTGGACATGTTGAAGTGTGTTTTCTTGATTAAACCTTGTGTTGAATGGGCTATGGGGTCTTTTACTCCATAGGGCCTCATGTATTTTTGTGATGTGGGTTACACAGCACCCTCTGTGCCGTGACCCAGGGGTGTCCTAGGGACTCCCCAACATAGACTCCATACCCTGGGACTGACTACTGTCTCCCAGGGCATGTAAAGTCACCAAAGACTTTGCTAGTCTTGAATCCTGAACAGAACCAGTACAAACCATCATATTGTGGACGTACTGGCTGGGGCAATTCGATTGCCCCAGGGTCTGTTAGTCGAGGGGGCACGTCTCCGTCCCCCCTGATCGAGTTTTGGCTGGTGGCAGTGGAAACTACGTTTTATATTCAACCGCGAATATTTTCCTATGGGATTTCCCATTGTTTTAGGCTAACACATTTAATTATTTATTTACGGTAGCCTTAAACATACCGCCGGTTTTATATATTTATTTTTATAACTCCGGTTGGGACTTTTTGCCAAAACTTGATTCTAAAATGGCGTTGGTGTTCGCCTCTGTAACTCTGACCCAAAGTGGAGCCCTTTGTTCCACTTTTGGCGGGCTTCTCCACAGAAGCCCTCCAAAGTGGTGCCACTCTGTCTGGGGTACTTAGGAGGGGTGGAGGGGGATTTAGGCACCCTGGACTGAGTTACCTTGGTAACTCAAGTCGCACTCCGTCCTGATTGGCCCAAGTGGTGAGCCGGCCGGCTCACCACTTAGCATGTTTGAGTGACAGCTAGGCTGGGTGAATGGGGGTTTGCTGCATAAAAGCAGGGCTTTGGGGACTGGAACTTCAGAAGTCGCCACAGGACCAAGAATCCGACGAGGGAAGAGCTGAGCCGACCTGCTTCGACTACACCACCCGGTGGAGCCCTGCTGAACCGTCTCACCACTTTTCCCGACGACCGAGGAGAACTCTTAGCGGAGTGGCTCCTTCCCTTGACTGGTGGGGACAACCAGTTTTCGCCTTCTTTTCGTTTCTCGAGGTATCTCGTGGCCGCCTTGCCAGTGCCAAGCACCCCGGCAACCGGAACCCCACCACTTTTACCCCAACCACGAAAGTCGGTACAACCCTTTAACCGGAGGACTCCGCGGCTGGTTTCTTCCCGGGCAGTGCAACGACCTTCTTCTTCTGCTCTTCAGCGAGAACTTCTTCTCCCCTGACCGACGTCGAGCCTTGCTGCCACTGCCTGGAACAACTGCCACCGCTGGAGGATCCTTTCCGCTTAAGGTACCGTGTTCCGCCTGGCTTCCCTTGCTACCGACTGTACGGGGTAGATTTAGCCCCCGGCTTTCGAACCTGGGAGTGCCTGGAGCACCTTGGCTAAACTTTCTAAGCCACCCTAAACTCTTTCTAACTCTGTGCAAGACTTTGAATCCCTAATAACAGTGTGATCTTGGGCACATTTTTGCTCCGGCTACTCTAAGAGTGGGCCCTGCCTAGTGACTTTTGCTCACCTGTGACTTTGTGCTTCTTTGAGCCTATTGCAAGTGTTCTGGATCTTAGAGTGGTGTGTTTAACCCATTTCTGTTTCTCTTTACCCCTTTCCCTAACCTACTAGAGTGTCATCTAACGTTAAGCGCTCACCTCTGTTTTAATTATGTGGTATTAACTTAGAGTTGTCTAGATAGGAGTAAGGGTTGAAACTGCTTTCATCATAACTGTGTTTGAAGTGTTTTTACTATATTTTGCTAGAGTGATTTCAACTTATGTGTGTTTAATAAATAAATAACTCTATACTTTTGAAACCAAGCTCTGGTCAGTGTTTGCTTGTGCTATTGTGTCCGGGTACATATTGTGTATACTTTGCATACTGCCTAACTCTTCTTGAGGGAAGTCTGACTGCTCAGCCACAGCTACCAGGTAAATCTGGGTGGTGCAGACTGCTACCAAGTGGGTTTACTGCTATACCTGTGGTCTTAAATCTTTTGCAGTGTTCCCCAAGGGAACTGCACAGGTTTCTGCCTAACACTGGTGTACAGCGGTGGGATCTGTATTGAGTATACATTTTATTGTACTTTAGATACCTTAGTGCAACTAACCACAAAGCTTAGCACTATAAAAGTAATCCTCTAACATGTCAGTTATAGAAAGCTATAGTCAAGAGTCCCTTGCAGCCAAAACTGCTGATTGTTTAAGAGTGCTCTGTAAACATAAGGATCTCCTGACTAAGGGCAAGAAAATGGAGCTGATTGAAAGATTGTTAGCTAACCAAAGTCTGGGTGATGGTTCCGAGGAACCTACCACTCCAGCAACTGTAGATGACAGTATTGAAGTTAACATGGAGCAAAATGTTGATGATTCTGAGGAAGAGTCAGAAGAGGAGGGTGAGGCTGTTGTGACTGTCCCCCCTAGGCCTCTGCCTGCTCTACCTGCTGTACCTACTGGACCTTTACCAGGTCCCACATTTAGTCCTCAGTACTATGAACTGGAGAAAATGAAGCTAGAATTGGAGTATAAGAAACTTAATGCTCAAACTGACAAGGAACTAAGGCTAAGGGAAATGGAGCTCAAGTATGACTTAGAAATGAAGAAATTATCTGTTGAGAATGCTTCTCTCCCTGGCTCCTCTAGAAGTTCCAGTCCTAAAAGACCCCGGATGCCTAAAGAATTGGTTGGTATGTATGAGCCTAAGTTGGATGTGTTGGATTGGTTGTCTCTGTTTGAATATAATCATGGGCTCCAGAACATCACAGGAAATGACTTACTCACCTGGTTGTTCTCTAGGCTTCCCCCTGTTGCAACTGATGTGGTAATGGAGATGGGGGAGGAGGATAGGAAAGACTATGAATGTGTGAAACTAGCTTTGATAGCTAGGTTTGGGAAGACCCCTTCCCAGTATCTTAAGAGGTTTAGGAGCCTCAAAAAGCATGATGGTACCCCTTGGGCTACCTGGGTGAGTGAATGTTTGAAAAACTTAGAGGGATGGATTAAGGGTTACAAGGTGAACACTTATGAAGGTATGAAGAATTTGTTTATGTTGGAGACTATTTATGATGCCTGCTCTCCTGAGCTCAGACAACACTTGGCTGATTCCAGGGAATTAGATTCCCGGAAGCTAGCTAAGGCTGCTGACTTGTGGGTTGCCAACAGGGCCACACACAAGGATTCTGGGGTAACTCAGAAGAAGGATGGGGAGAAACAGTCTAAAAAGGACTCCAAAGAGAATTCTAATACTACAAATTCCAAAGAGGGCCCCAAACAAAACTATAAGGGTAAACCACAAGGGAAACCAAATCAGGCTAGTGTACCTTCTGGTCCCAGACCAGAAGGAGGTCAGAACAAGCCTCCATTCCAGCGAGCCTTTGGCTCATGCTTTGTTTGTAAGGCTACTGACCATGTGAAAGGAGATCCCAGATGTAAGGGTAAACCTTCAGGGGTCCAGCTTGCCTCCTTAGCCTTCTTCGCTCCAGAAGAGGAAGTACATATGGCAAGTGGAAACTTTCTATTACTAGCTGATGAACCCACTGGAGTCTCAGCTAGTGTTTCTTTAGTCTCTCTGGGGTTGTGGGAACAACAGAATTTAGATGTCTATAACTCTATCCCAGATAATACTAAAGAGTATTATAAGGACAGTGTCCAGGTGAATGGTCAGGAGACTCCTGCCATTAGGGACACTGGAGCCAGCATAACTGTGGTGGATGAATCATTTTTCAAGGCGGAGGATGTTGCTAAGGCACCCAAATGCCTCACCAAGTTAGCTGGTGGGCCTGTGCAGATGTGTCCCCAGTTACCAGTTCTCATCCAATGTAATGATATGGCTGTAAAAATACCTGTCAGTGTACAATGTGAAGTGCCAGGTAGGGTTCTGTTGGGTAATGACCTCAAAGCTCTTGGAGTTGTATCTCATACCCCCAGACCCCCTAGCAAAAGGTTACAGGAACTCACAAAACCTGCAAGAGAGAAAACCCTGAGAGGGTTATCTCAGGAGATGATGACAGAAATCACTCCTCTCCCACTGGAACAACTTACTGCAGTAACTACCAGATCAGGAGCAAAGGGGCAACCCAAGACTCCTAGGAAAAAGCCAGCAGCAAGCACTCCAGTGCTTCCAACAAGGACTTCCCCTAGGTTGTCCAAAGTTACCCCTGTAACTCCACCTCCAGCTGAGGCTGAGAGGGAGGTACAACCCTGTGTGGTTGAGCTAGACTCTGAGGAAGAGCTAGAAGGAGGCCCCGACCTTATTGGAGATTTGGACCCTGAGGACCATCCTGAGCTGCAGTCTTTACTGGCAGAAGGTGGACCTAGCAGGGCAGCTTTTCGTAAGGGGCAAAGAGAATGTCCAACTCTGGAAGGTCTCCGCCACCAGGCAGCTTCTCAAGCTGATGGGCAAGAGCCTGGGAAGTATAGGTTACACTGGGAAGATGGCCTCTTCTACAGTGAACCCACCGAGTCTGAACCTGGAGACTATAAACGCCTTGTAGTCCCACAAGAGAACAGACAACAGTTCTTACAACTAGCCCATGAGATACCTTTGGCTGGTCACTTGAGTTTCAAGAAGACCAAGGAAAGGCTCTCACTCTACTTTTATTGGCCAAAGATGGGGGCTGAAGTAGATAGATATTGTAAGAGCTGCCATACCTGCCAGACTTCTGGTAACGTTGGTGCCAAGAATGTGGCACCTTTAGTGCCTCTCCCAGTTGTGGGAGTCCCATTTGAGAGGGTAGGGATTGACATTGTTGGTCCCCTTGATCCCCCAACCTCCTCAGGCAACAGGTTTATCCTTGTTGTAGTAGACCATGCTACTAGGTACCCTGAGGCAATTCCTATGAGGACTGTTACAGCTCCGGCTGTGGCTAAGGCCCTCCTTGGTATTTTTACCAGGGTTGGGTTTCCTAAGGAGGTAATCTCTGACAGGGGGTCAAACTTTATGTCCCACTACATGAAAGCCATGTGGAAAACCTGTGGAGTTACCTACAAGTTCTCAACCGCATACCACCCTCAGACAAACGGGTTGGTTGAAAGGTTTAACAGAACCATGAAGAGCATGATAGGTGCTTTAGAAGAACCCCTTAAGAAGAAGTGGGATCTTCTACTGCCATGCCTTCTCTTTGCTTATAGAGAAGTCCCTCAGGAGGGAGTAGGTTATTCTCCCTTTGAGCTTCTCTATGGCCATCCAGTCAGAGGCCCATTGGCCCTGATTAAGGAGGGATTGGAAGGTGCTCCTCCCCTCAAGCCAGTCAGAGTGACTGACTATGTGATAGGTCTCCGGAGGAGAATGTCACACATGATGGCAGAAGCAAGTGACAACTTGAAAGCTGGTCAAGCCCTGGTCAAACATTGGCACGACCAGAAGGCTAACATGGTCGAGTTTACTCAAGACCAGCTAGTTCTAGTTATGCTCCCAACAAGGCAGAGGGCCTTGCAAGACAAAT
The DNA here is from genome assembly GCF_040938575.1 of Ambystoma mexicanum. Taxonomy (NCBI): domain Eukaryota; kingdom Metazoa; phylum Chordata; class Amphibia; order Caudata; family Ambystomatidae; genus Ambystoma; species Ambystoma mexicanum. Next base: position 898,624,625 of record NC_090931.1, on the reverse strand, counting down.
GGATGGGACCCTTCAAGGTTGTGGGAAAACTTGGAGAGGTCAACTATCTGGTGGATCTGGGCAGACCCAGGGAAGCTCCTAGAGTCTTCCACACCAACCGACTAAAAGCATACATCTCCAGACCTGATGTAGGAGCCTTGCTTCTAGCTTCAGCTGCCGAGGAAGAAGAGAGTGAATCTCTCCCTGATCTCCTCAGAGGTGTGCCTTTAGATGAAAAAGTTGAAGGAGTCAACCTCTCTTCAGACCTGACACCTGAGCAACGAGAGGAGTGCAAATCTATGTTAAATCAGTTTGCCTCCCTGTTCTCACTGTCACCAGGCTTGACCCCTTGGGGCCAGCATGAGATACTCACTGGTGACTGTCTGCCAGTCAAAAGCAGAGGATACCGAATGTCAGAACATATCAGAGCCCACATCAAAGGAGAGGTCAAGAAGATGCTTGATCTCGGGGTAATAGAGCCCTCTACTAGTCCATGGTCTAGCCCAGTTGTGTTAGTACCAAAGGCAGAATCCAAAGACTTGAGATTCTGTGTGGACTATAGAGCTCTAAATGCAGTCACCAAGACTGATGCCCACCCTTTGCCCAGGACAGATGAGTTGGTGGATAAACTTGGTGCAGCCAAGTACCTCAGCACATTTGACCTGACGTCAGGCTATTGGCAAATAGCCCTGACAGACCATGCCAAGGAGAAAACTGCATTTTCAACCCCAGTTGGCTTGTACCAGTTTAAGGTCATGCCTTTTGGACTAAAAAATGCACCTGCCACATTCCAAAGGATGGTGAACCAAGTTCTGGCTGGGATGGAAGATTTCTGCATGGCATACTTGGATGACATTGCAGTCTTCAGCCACTCCTGGGAAGAGCATGTGAACCACCTAGGACATGTGTTGCAGGCTCTGGAACAGGCCCATTTGACAATCAAAGCCAGTAAATGCCAGATTGGTCAAAGTAAAGTGGTCTACCTTGGACATGAGGTAGGAGGTGGAGAAATAAGGCCTTTGCCCAGCAAGATTGAAGCTGTGCAAAATTGGACAACACCAACTACTCAAACCCAAGTGAGAGCTTTTCTAGGCCTCACTGGATATTACAGGAATTTCATTGAGAACTATGGGACCATAGCTTCTCCACTGAATGTAATCTCCTCTCCCAAATTCCCTAAAAAGGTAAAATGGACTGAGGAGTGCAATCAGGCCTTTGAAAAACTGAAGAGAGCTCTTTGCCAAGCTCCAGTACTGAGAGCTCCTGACTACCACCAACCTTTCATTGTACAAACTGATGCTTCCAATGTAGGTATAGGTGCAGTTCTAAGCCAACTGGATGAGAATGGTAGGGAGCACCCCATTTGCTTCATCAGTAGGAAACTGAAGGATCCTGAGACAAGGTGGGCAACTATCGAAAGAGAATGCTTTGCTATTGTGTGGGCACTGAAGAAGTTTAGGCCATACTTGTATGGTTCTACTTTTGTCATTCAGACTGACCACCAACCCTTGAGATGGTTAATGCAAATGAAAGGGGAAAATCCAAAACTATTGAGATGGTCAATCTGCCTGCAAGGGTTTGATTTCACCATTGAGCACAGGTCAGGGTGTCACCATCAAAATGCTGATGGACTCTCTAGGATGTATATCATCGACTAGAGGTATGAGGTTCATCCAGGAGTGGATTAAATCCTCCTGTCCCTTAGTCTGGGGGGGCGAGTGTTAGGGAGAATTCTCTGTTTAGGCTGAATTTCCCTACCTAGTGAGTCCCCCAGCAGCTTTGCTGGATTTCTGGGGTTTCTTTTTTTTCTCCTGCCAAGAGTGAGACTCTTTTACCCTCACTCTTGGACATGTTGAAGTGTGTTTTCTTGGTTAAACCTTGTGTTGAATGGGCTATGGGGTCTTTTACTCCATAGGGCCTCATGTATTTTTGTGATGTGGGTTACACAGCACCCTCTGTGCCGTGACCCAGGGGTGTCCTAGGGACTCCCCAACATAGACTCCATACCCTGGGACTGACTACTGTCTCCCAGGGCATGTAAAGTCACCAAAGACTTTGCTAGTCTTGAATCCTGAACAGAACCAGTACAAACCATCATATTGTGGACGTACTGGCTGGGGCAATTCGATTGCCCCAGGGTCTGTTAGTCGAGGGGGCACGTCTCCGTCCCCCCTGATCGAGTTTTGGCTGGTGGCAGTGGAAACTACGTTTTATATTCAACCGCGAATATTTTCCTATGGGATTTCCCATTGTTTTAGGCTAACACATTTAATTATTTATTTACGGTAGCCTTAAACATACCGCCGGTTTTATTTATTTATTTTTATAACTCCGGTTGGGACTTTTTGCCAAAACTTGATTCTAAAATGGCGTTGGTGTTCGCCTCTGTAACTCTGACCCAAAGTGGAGCCCTTTGTTCCACTTTTGGCGGGCTTCTCCACAGAAGCCCTCCAAAGTGGTGCCACTCTGTCTGGGGTACTTAGGAGGGGTGGAGGGGGATTTAGGCACCCTGGACTGAGTTACCTTGGTAACTCAAGTCGCACTCCGTCCTGATTGGCCCAAGTGGTGAGCCGGCCGGCTCACCACTTAGCATGTTTGAGTGACAGCTAGGCTGGGTGAATGGGGGTTTGCTGCATAAAAGCAGGGCTTTGGGGACTGGAACTTCAGAAGTCGCCACAGGACCAAGAATCCGACGAGGGAAGAGCTGAGCCGACCTGCTTCGACGACACCACCCGGTGGAGCCCTGCTGAACCGTCTCACCACTTTTCCCGACGACCGAGGAGAACTCTTAGCGGAGTGGCTCCTTCCCTTGACTGGTGGGGACAACCAGTTTTCGCCTTCTTTTCGTTTCTCGAGGTATCTCGTGGCCGCCTTGCCAGTGCCAAGCACCCCGGCAACCGGAACCCCACCACTTTTACCCCAACCACGAAAGTCGGTACAACCCTTTAACCGGAGGACTCCGCGGCTGGTTTCTTCCCGGGCAGTGCAACGACCTTCTTCTTCTGCTCTTCAGCGAGAACTTCTTCTCCCCTGACCGACGTCGAGCCTTGCTGCCACTGCCTGGAACAACTGCCACCGCTGGAGGATCCTTTCCGCTTAAGGTACCGTGTTCCGCCTGGCTTCCCTTGCTACCGACTGTACGGGGTAGATTTAGCCCCCGGCTTTCGAACCTGGGAGTGCCTGGAGCACCTTGGCTAAACTTTCTAAGCCACCCTAAACTCTTTCTAACTCTGTGCAAGACTTTGAATCCCTAATAACAGTGTGATCTTGGGCACATTTTTGCTCCGGCTACTCTAAGAGTGGGCCCTGCCTAGTGACTTTTGCTCACCTGTGACTTTGTGCTTCTTTGAGCCTATTGCAAGTGTTCTGGATCTTAGAGTGGTGTGTTTAACCCATTTCTGTTTCTCTTTACCCCTTTCCCTAACCTACTAGAGTGTCATCTAACGTTAAGCGCTCACCTCTGTTTTAATTATGTGGTATTAACTTAGAGTTGTCTAGATAGGAGTAAGGGTTGAAACTGCTTTCATCATAACTGTGTTTGAAGTGTTTTTACTATATTTTGCTAGAGTGATTTCAACTTATGTGTGTTTAATAAATAAATAACTCTATACTTTTGAAACCAAGCTCTGGTCAGTGTTTGCTTGTGCTATTGTGTCCGGGTACATATTGTGTATACTTTGCATACTGCCTAACTCTTCTTGAGGGAAGTCTGACTGCTCAGCCACAGCTACCAGGTAAATCTGGGTGGTGCAGACTGCTACCAAGTGGGTTTACTGCTATACCTGTGGTCTTAAATCTTTTGCAGTGTTCCCCAAGGGAACTGCACAGGTTTCTGCCTAACAGACACCACCGCCTCAAAAGGCGTCGAAGGTGCCGAACGAGTCGGCGCCGGCAGAAAAGGCGTCGAGGGCGCCGAACGAGTCGGCGCCGGCGTCGACAGAAAAGACGTCGAGCAAATCGGCGTCGACGACAGCTGCAGCACCGCCAGCGGTGTCTACACGGTCCTCGAAGCCAGAGCTCCGAGCGTGTCTCTCGACAACCTGGGCGCCGACGGCGTCGACGACCCCCTCGGAGACGGAACCCCGAGAGAAATCGACGACGACCTCGGCGCCACAGGCGTCGACGTCTTCTTCGAAGACGGCACAGGATCACGCGGTCTCGAGCGCATCGAGGACTGGGACCTGGAACGGGCATGGCGAGAACGGCTACCCTTGTCCGAGCGGGACCTCTCCCGCAAGCTGTGCCCACCACCCGAGCCCGAAGGCGTACGGGCGGTGTCTCTCGACCGGTGCCAACCGACCCCACTCGGAGGCGCGGACGGACCAGTGCCCTGCGATTCCAGAATCACTAGCATCTGCTTCCCGAAGGAAGCCCATTCCTCCGGTGTCGCTTGCATGGAGGGATAAGCGACCCGCCGACGGGCGGAGTCCTCGGAAGAGGACGGGGAAGGCGACCTATGCCGGCGCTTCCTGGAATGCCTAAAAGAGGCGGAGGAGTGGCGAGACCGACTCCTGGAAGGAGACCCACCGGACTCCTGACGACGACGCGGAGAGTCACCCCTCGAGTCATCGGTCGAAAGCCCCGCAGACCTCGACTTCTGGGGCTTAGACACCCGGCCTACCAACAGCTTCTTCTTGCGTTCCCGCAAGTCCTTTGCAGTGAGCGACTGGCAGTCGACACAGCTGTCCATATCGTGGGCCTCCCCGAGGCACCAGAGGCAGGCGTCGTGGGAGTCTGTGACCGACATCTTGGACCCACAGTCCCCGCAGTTCTTGAAGCCCGGACACGGGGTCAAAGATGAGAAAGACATCACCACGAACAGGTCTTCACAACCAACCAAACAGGTTCAACGAAGCGAGAATAGAAAACAGCAAACTCCAATGAGTCGAGGCGTACCGAGATTTCCAAAGTGAAAAAACGGAACTGAGGCTATGGGCGTTGTGCGTCCTACTTATCACATCGGGTGACGTCGGTCGTCGGAGGAGGTCCTCGGGGACGGCGCATCGACATCATCGACGCAGGACGCAGCCGCCAAAGATTTTCCGAAGCAGCACAGCTGTGGACATTACCTGTCATAGATATGGAATACGTCGGAGGACCCAATCCCCTCGAAGAGCATCCCAGAGAGTGGGTGCTGTTACACAGAAGCTAGCTCCAACTGCCCTTTTTCTCTTGAAGTGAGGGGTAAGCAGATAAATGCTTGAGTTCGACCTGAGAGTGCGTGCAAGTGAGAATTGGGTGATGCAGTTATTAAGGTTTCAGGGGCCATCCTTATAGACAGTTGTGATGCTGGAAATGCATCTATGGGACAGGGCCTCTGAATCCTTGTCCTTTTTCTGTTTTTACCGTGTGTTCTGTTGTTTTCTGCCCCGGAGTCCATGTGGGACTCCTGGCAGTGCAGCTCTCTCTTTTGGTTTGGTGAACAGACCCATGGGATACCCTTATGGCGCCCATGGGTAGGGGTACAACCCTGTGCCCCTAGTGTATGTTTTGGGCACCTGTGGGTGACCCCAGAGCAGGGTATGGGCTGGTGGCAGCTCCGTGCTGAAACTGACAGGTGCTCTGGGTGTCCTCCATTTTGGGATACCCAGGCCCTGCCATTGGGATCAGTTGATTCCTAATAGAAAACAAGATGGCCCCTGTGGCCTCTTGCTTTCTATTGCCTGTTATCTTGTTTTCCCAAAGTCCTGGGGAGCCCTGTCTCTGTCCCTTCCCCCTGACTGGCTGTTGGGTGGAAGTTCCATGTATGGTATTGTTGTGAAGGCCCAGATAGACTGGCTGGAGCCTTCCCAGTGGCTGTATGTTGTGGGTACCTCCTGTGGGTGGGACCTGGGTGAATGGAGTGTGTGACCAATATACACTTCTTGTTGTGGTTGTCTGGTTTCTGGCATGAGAGACAAAGACTGAGACAGCCCTGCCCGAAACTGGCCTGAATGCAGTGTGTAGTGTTGAATGGCTGGGTACTTGTCCCAATCCACATTCCCTGTTGTGAGTGTCTGGAAGGGAGGAGTGTGGCCTGAATGCACTGTGTGCCTGATTGGCTGACTGACTGCATGAATGCCCTGCAGTATGATTGGCTGCTGAGTGTGTGCCAGCAGCGTGGATGAGAGAGAGGATAGTATATCTGGGGACCTCTCACCACTGGAAAAGTTTTCAGAAGGAACCATTGGTTCAGAAGCGACCATTGTGTTCAGCAGCGTTCTGGAGCTGAGTCTCCACTCTACGAGTAACTGGAACTGCTGATCCTCGACGTCCAGCTGGAAGAAGAAGACTTGCTGTGGCATTTGCTTCGACCGATCTGAAGGCTGACGAGATCGTCGAGGGCTGACCCGAGAGAGGACCTGGTAAGGCGCCCTCTTCCCGTGCTCCGAGGGACCATCGAGCACCGCTCCATCTTCGCCGAAGCGCCCTGGAAGACAGACCCTCGAAAGGCTGTCGACCCGAGACGGGACCGCTGAGGAGATCGAAGTGAAGCACCCGGACATCGACGCTGTCGAAGTCCATTGCCGTCGACCAGGGTTCGCAGGTTTGTGGAACCGCTGGAGGCTCGTCGAAGTTGTGTTGCCCAGCCGTGGGAACCACTTGACGCCGTGCCGCCGACGACCGGAGCCGTCCGCTCCTTTGCCTAAGAACATTCAATCGAAGGACTCTCTCGACCGCATCGTCGACCGCTTATCCTGCCGGAGAAAGTCAAGGCCGACCAACGCGCCGAGGAGTAACCTGCCGGTGGGTTTCCCGCCACCCGACGACCTCAAAGACTCGGACGATTCGACGCCCTTGCTGGGCTTCCGTCTCTACAATCTTTGCGGTCCAGAACTATTGTCATCGAGGTGCCCCGCACACCTCCGCCTTGCAGGACGCCGACGCCCCGACGCCGACGAGCACCGCTCGGACGAAGCTGCCGCCTCTTCGACATCGTTCTACCTCGTTTGTCGACGGACGTTCGACGCCCCGTGCCTCCCGCTTGAAAGGGAAGGCATTCAAGAAGGGCCGTCGATTCCCCGTCGTCGAACAGCGAGTCCCTCGACGTTGGTCGACGCCTCTTCGAGGAACTCGACTCCACCAGGTACATTGGGGGGGTAAAAACATTCTAGGAGAGAATAAGACTTGCAGAGCAATACATGGACTGGGCTTGTGCTATATCTTCCTTACAGGTTGCCCAGGTGGGGGGGATCTCCACACAGAACTGTGCCTAGTGGTAGGGGTCAGTATTCTGCCTATTGCTCAACCATCTTATTTTCTCTCCTCTCTCTATTGCTGGTTTCACTCTATTGGTCTGTGTGATATTGTACAGTATTGTTCATGCACTTCAATGAGATCTAGGGTGGTACCACTTTAGGATTGTAAATATTTGTCATTGTAGATTTTGCCAGAGTACAAAGTGAGTTATCATGATAAATGTACATAACCTTAACTTTTGATTATATAAAGACTGTGTTCTAACCAATACAGAGTGTGGATATTCCTTTGTGGGGGCTTGGGGGATACACTGTACTTAAGAACCAGCCTGCATCACCTCCGGAGAAGCTAGGCCTTGATTGCTCGACCATTGCTACCGAATAGAGAATCTTGGCTGGGGTCTCCTGTGCCTCTCCTCCACCATATAGGGAGCGGAAGTACAGACACCCCCCACCGGTCGTTGAGACCCGTCTCTCACACTGGTGGCAGCGGTGGGATGCTTATGGTTTTAAGAATCAGTGTATAACCGTGCCACTTACAAAGGATATTTGCCCTTTATTGAATTAAGGTTTAGTTGTGTACAAGGTAACAGCATTACAAACAATGGAGTCTATTGCGAATGACAAATTAACTCGGATGAGCTTGGAGGCTCTCCAGAGTGCTTGTGAAGCTAGGGAGTTAGACTTTGTGGATAAGTCTAGGGCTGAGCTGATAGCTGCCCTGGTGGACTACCAGACTGATAGGGAAACTCTTGATGAGGGGGGGAATGCAACCAATGAGGACTCTGCCCCTGGGGATTCTGCTGAATCTGTTTCTGGGAATGCCGCCATTCCTGCTGCCTCTGTTCCAAACTCCAGCAATTCCTTAGAGCTTGAGTTATTAAGGATGAAATTGGCCATTGAATACCGCAAGTTGGAAATAGATGCTGAGCTTAAGAAAGAGGAGTTGGCTCAACAAGTGGAGCTCAAAAATAAGGACCTTGAACTCAAGAGCCAGGACACTGAATGTCAGAGGATCCAGCTAGAGAAAGCTAGAGTGGAGACTTCAGCTAGATCCAGTGAGAGTGTCAGGTCCCCAGCCACCAAGTTTATGAAAGATTTGGTGGGTGTATTTGTGGAGGGTTCGGATATCCTCCAATGGATTAAAGCGTTTGAAATGGCTTGTGAGATTCATGATGTGGATAAAAGAGATTGGGCGAAGTGTTTGTTAAGCAGAGTGCCTCAAACCGGGTATGACTGTATTCTGAAGCTGAGTGTGGAAGAAAGGGGTCAGTACGAGTGTATGAAGTCTGCTTTGATTGCCAAGTTCGGCAAGACACCTACCCAATACCTTAGAAGGTTCAGGGATTTTAAGAAAAAGGAGAGTATGTCTTGGGTTGACTGGGTGAGTGCTGCGCACATGAACATGATGGGGTGGATCAATGGATACAAGGTTAAGACTTTTGTTGAATTGTCCCACCTCTTGTTTTTTGAGCATTTCTCTGAAGCCTGTTCACCAGAGCTGCGTCAGTATGTGGCTGACCAGAACATTTTGGACCCCTTTAAGCTGGCTAGGTTGGCTGACAAGTGGGTCTCCCACCGGATGTCCCCTAAGGACTCCAGTGGGAAGGACAAGGACAAAGAGAAGGGGGCCTCTCAGAAAGCTGAGGAGTCCCCCAAGCAGTCACAGTCGGGTAAACCAAAACCTTCCTCTCCTAAGACCCAAAAATCTAGTGGGGATAAGTCATCTGGGGGTGGGAATAAGAGTAGTGGCCCACCTGCTGCAAAGCAGGCTCCCAGTGGTTCCAGTACCGTACCCCGCACTCCTGGCGCTTGTTGGGACTGTGGGGCTCTGGATCACAAAAGGGGTGACCCCAAGTGTAAAGGTAAGGCACTTGGAGTACAGGCTGTCAGCCTGACCTACCCTTACCCCGTGTCTGAGGTGGAGGCCACTGTCCTCCCCTCCTCTGCCGGGATCACATTTGGTGCTCCGGTGGAGATTTCCTTAGTGTCCCTTGGGGCCTGGGACCAGTACGCGGAAGCACTGGCGACTATCCCACAGAACACCCGTAGGTTTTTGAGAAGTGTCCTCTTGAATGGCCAGCCTTCTACTGATTTGAGAGACACTGGGGCAAGCATGACAGTGGTGGACAGGACCCTGCTCAGGCCAGAGGACTATGAAGGTGCTCCTCTGCAAACCACCAGGTTAGCTGGTGGGCCTCCCAAATTATCACCTGTAGCCTTAGTCACACTCATGATTGGCGACAAGACAGCGAAGCTTCCTGTCCTGGTTCAGGACAATGTCCCTGCTAACATTTTGTTAGGGAATGATCTAGTAGAGTTGGGGTTGATCTCGGATGGTCTTCCCATGACTGCTGCTGCCGTCACTAGATCACAGGTGACACCGGGTCTGGCTGTGGGTCAGATACCCGAGCCAAGGGCGAGGCCTAAGGCAAGAAGGAGGAAGACCAAGAAGGCCCCCTCTGTGGAGGGAGCGCCTTCTCTTCCTGCTGCACCCATTGGGATCCATGCTCCGGACGGGCTGGGTCCAGTGGGAAACCCAAACTCAACTCCTTTGGGAGAAGAGGCAGAAGACACTCCTGTGGGAGAGGTTCTCAACCCGGAGGATCATCCCGACCTTCAATGCTTGTTAGCTGAAGGGGGACCCTCCCGGGCGGACTTCTGTAAGGGACAGAGAGAGTGCCACTCTCTCGAGGGACTGAGGAAACAGGCCCTGGCCCAGGCACAAGGAGAGGTGCCTAGGAATTTCCGGATTTATTGGGAGGGTGAGCTCCTTGTTAGTGAGCCCACTAAGCCTGAACCTGGTGCCCGCAAGAGGTTGGTGGTACCCCAGGTTTACAGGCCCTTCCTACTGCAGTTGGCGCATGAGGTGCCCTTGGCTGGTCATCTTGTGACCAAGAAGACTAAGCAGAGGCTCTCTGCCCATTTCTACTGGCCACGGATGGGAGTAGAGGTGGAGTCCCACTGCAGGACCTGCCCAACTTGTCAGTTGTCTGGCAAGACTGGAGGCAGTGTCATTGCCAGTGGTTGGCACCCCATTTGAGAGGGTGGGCATCGACATCGTCGGTCCCCTTGACCCCCCCACTTCAGGTGGACATCGGTTCATCCTGGTCTTGGTAGATCATGCCACCAGGTACCCTGAGGCGATACCCCTTCGGACGGTTACGGCCAAGGTGGTTGCCCGGGCTCTCCTGGGCATTTTCACCTGTGTTGGATTCCCCAAGGAGGTTGTCTCTGACATAGGATCCAACTTCATGTCGAGTTACATGAAAACCATGTGGAAAGAGTGCGGGGTAACCTACAAGTTCTCCACCTCTTACCACCCCCAGACCAATGGTCAGGTTGAGAGATTTAATAAAACTCTCAAGGGCATGTTAGGGGCTTTGGAAGAACCCCTAAGGAGGAAATGGGATCTCCTCCTGCCATGCCTGCTGTTTGCTTACAGGGAGGTACCTCAAGAGGGTGTTGGTTTCAGCCCCTTTGAGCTACTCTTTGGACATCCCGTGAGGGGGCCCCTCGCCTTGATCAGGGAAGGCTTGGAAGCCACCCCTCCGGGCCCCGCCAAGCAAGTGGGGGACTATGTGTTAGGCCTCAGATGGAGGATGACACAGATGATGGGTCAGGCAACAGCAAATCTCAAGGCCAGCCAGGAATTGAATAAGTACTGGCATGACCTTAAAGCCTCGCAAGTGGATTGGACTCCGGGACAGGAAATCCTTGTGATGGAGCCTACCAAGCCTAGGGCTTTGGCAGACAAGTGGACTGGACCCTTCAGGATCATCTCCAAGATGGGCGAAGTCAATTATCTGGTTGACATGGGAGCCCCTGGGGTAGCCCCTCAGCTATTCCATGTCAACAGGCTCAAGCCTTTCCACAGGCGGGCGGAAGTCTCATGTCTCTTGCTAGCTTCTGGGCAAGAAGAGGATGAGAGTGAGCCCCTTCCTGATTTGCTGCATAGCAACCCTCAGGATGGCTCAGTGGAGGGAGTACAGCTCTCTCCAGATTTGACAACAGAGCAACAGAGGGCCTGTAGGGCTTTGCTCCAACAGTACGCCTCTCTGTTTTCACTGAAGCCAGGCCTTACACCGTGGTGTAAGCACGAAATTGACACTGGTGACAGTGTGCCTGTCAAAAGCAGGTGCTACCGTATGTCAGATACCGTTAAGACCCACATCCAGGCTGAGGTCGCCAAGATGTTGGATCTGGGTGTTATTGAACCCTCAACCAGTCCCTGGTCCAGTCCAGTGGTTCGTGTCCCCAAGGCAAGTTCCCCGGCAGGTACCAAGGATTGGAGGTTCTGTGTGGACTACCGAGGAGTCAATGCCGTCACCAAAACTGACGCGCATCCATTGCCCCGGGCTGATGAGCTCGTGGACACCATCGGTGCTGCCAAGTTTGTGAGCACTTTTGACCTCACTTCAGGCTATTGGCAAATAGCTCTGACGGACCATGCCAAGGAAAAGACGGCCTTCTCAACACCTGAGGGACTCTACCAGTTTAAGGTCATGCCTTTTGGGTTGAAGAATGCCCCTGCCACCTTCCAGAGATTGGTCAATCATGCGCTCAGTGGGCTGGAAGCCTTTTGTGTGGCTTACTTAGACGACATTGCCGTCTACAGTTCCACCTGGGAAGAGCATTTGACACATCTGGATAAGGTGTTGCAGGCCTTGAAAAGGGCTAACCTCACTATCAAGGCCACCAAGTGCCAGATAGCTCAGGGGAAAGTTACCTATCTTGGTCATGAGGTAGGAGGGGGTCAAATCCAACCTCTCGCCAGTAAAGTACAGGATGTACAGAACTGGGAGACTCCCACTACTCAAACCCAGGTGAGAGCCTTTTTGGGCCTCACTGGGTACTATCGCAATTTCATGGCAGACTATGGGACCATAGCTGCACCTCTGACAGCTCTAACGTCACCCAAGCAGCCTAGGAAGGTTACTTGGACCGAAGACTGTCAGAGGGCCTTTGATGGCTTGAAAGAAAGTCTGTGTAGGGCACCTGTGTTGAGTGCGCCTAATTACAGCCGACCCTTTATCGTCCAGACGGATGCCTGCGACACCGGAATTGGAGCCGTCTTGTCCCAGTTAGATGACAAAGGGAGAGAACACCCTATCATATTCATCAGTAGACAACTCAAGGGTAGAGAACTTAGGTGGGCTACTGTTGAAAAGGAGTGTTTTAGTATAGTTTGGAGCCTTAGGCGTTTTAGGCCCTACCTTACGGGGTCTACCTTCAAGGTCCAAACAGATCATAAGCCCCTGAAGTGGTTTATGCAGATGAAGGGTGAGAACCCGAAATTGCTCAGGTGGTCCATTAGCCTGCAAGGGCTAGACTTCACCATAGAGCACAGACCAGGGAAGAGTCACGATAATGCAGATGGCCTTTCCAGAAGGTATGTTGACCGTCTGGATGAGGGTGTCTATCCCGTGGGAGATTAGACACCCTCCACCTCATTCTGGGGGGGGCGACTGTGATGCTGGAAATGCATCTGAGGGACAGGGCATCTGAATCCTTGTCCTTTTTCTGTTTTTACCGTGTGTTCTGTTATGTTTTCTGCCCCGGAGTCCATGTGGGACTCCTGGCAGTGCAGCTCTCTCTTTTGGTTTGGTGAACAGACCCATGGGATACCCTAATGGCACCCATGGGTAGGGGTACAACCCTGTGCCCCTAGTGTATGTTTTTGGGCGCCTGTGGGTGACCCCAGAGCAGGGTATGGGCTGGTGGCAGCTCCGTGCTGAAATTGACAGGTGCTCTGGGTGTCCTCCATTTTGGGATACCCAGGCCCTGCCATTGGGATCAGTTGATTCCTAATAGAAAACAAGATGGCCCCTGTGGCCTCTTGCTTTCTATTGCCTGTTATCTTGTTTTCCCAAAGTCCTGGGGAGCCCTGTCTCTGTCCCTTCCCCCTGACTGGCTGTTGGGTGGAAGTTCCATGTATGGTATTGTTGTGAAGGCCCAGCTAGACTGGCTGGAGCCTTCCCAGTGGCTGTATGTTGTGGGTACCTCCTGTGGGTGGGACCTGGGTGAATGGAGTGTGTGACCAATATACACTTCTTGTTGTGGTTGTCTGGTTTCTGGCATGAGAGACAAAGACTGAGACAGCCCTGCCCGAAACTGGCCTGAATGCAGTGTGTAGTGTTGAATGGCTGGGTACTTGTCCCAATCCACATTCCCTGTTGTGAGTGTCTGGAAGGGAGGAGTGTGGCCTGAATGCACTGTGTGCCTGATTGGCTGACTGACTGCATGAATGCCCTGCAGTATGATTGGCTGCTGAGTGTGTGCCAGCAGCGTGGATGAGAGAGAGGATAGTATATCTGGGGACCTCTCACCACTGGAAAAGTGTTCAGAAGGAACCATTGGTTCAGAAGCGACCATTGTGTTCAGCAGCGTTCTGGAGCTGAGTCTCCACTCTACGAGTAACTGGAACTGCTGATCCTCGACGTCCAGCTGGAAGAAGAAGACTTGCTGTGGCATTTGCTTCGACCGATCTGAAGGCTGACGAGATTGTCGAGGGCTGACCCGAGAGAGGACCTGGTAAGGCGCCCTCTTCCCGTGCTCCGAGGGACCATCGAGCACCGCTCCATCTTCGCCGAAGCGCCCTGGAAGACAGACCCTCGAAAGGCTGTCGACCCGAGACGGGACCGCTGAGGAGATCGAAGTGAAGCACCCGGACATCGACGCCGTCGAAGTCCATTGCCGTCGACCAGGGTTCGCAGGTTTGTGGAACCGCTGGAGGCCCGTCGAAGTTGTGTTGCCCAGCCGTGGGAACCACTTGACGCCGTGCCGCCGCCGACCGGAGCTGTCTGCTCCTTTGCCTAAGAACATTCAATCGAAGGACTCTCTCGACCGCATCGTCGACCGCTTATCCTGCCGGAGAAAGTCGAGGCTGACCAACGCGCCGAGGAGTAACCTGCCGGTGGGTTTCCCGCCACCCGACGACCTCAAAGACTCGGACGATTCGACGCCCTTGCTGGGCTTCCGTCTCTACAATCTTTGCGGTCCAGAACTATTGTCATCGAGGTGCCCCGCACACCTCCGCCTTGCAGGACGCCGACGCCCCGACGCCGACGAGCACCGCTCGGACGAAGCTGCCGCCTCTTCGACATCGTTCTACCTCGTTTGTCGACGGACGTTCGACGCCCCGTGCCTCCCGCTTGAAAGGGAAGGCATTCAAGAAGGGCCGTCGATTCCCCGTCGTCGAACAGCGAGTCCCTCGACGTTGGTCGACGCCTCTTCGAGGAACTCGACTCCACCAGGTACATTGGGGGGGTAAAAACATTCTAGGAGAGAATAAGACTTGCAGAGCAATACATGGACTGGGCTTGTGCTATATCTTCCTTACAGGTTGCCCAGGTGGGGGGGATCTCCACACAGAACTGTGCCTAGTGGTAGGGGTCAGTATTCTGCCTATTGCTCAACCATCTTATTTTCTCTCCTCTCTCTATTGCTGGTTTCACTCTATTGGTCTGTGTGATATTGTACAGTATTGTTCATGCACTTCAATGAGATCTAGGGTGGTACCACTTTAGGATTGTAAATATTTGTCATTGTAGATTTTGCCAGAGTACAAAGTGAGTTATCATGATAAATGTACATAACTTTAACTTTTGATTATATAAAGACTGTGTTCTAACCAATACAGAGTGTGGATATTCCTTTGTGGGGGCTTGGGGGATACACTGTACTTAAGAACCAGCCTGCATCACCTCCGGAGAAGCTAGGCCTTGATTGCTCGACCATTGCTACCGAATAGAGAATCTTGGCTGGGGTCTCCTGTGCCTCTCCTCCACCATATAGGGAGCGGAAGTACAGACACCCCCCACCGGTCGTTGAGACCCGTCTCTCACAACAGTGATGCGTAATGGAAAGAGTTTTAAATTCTACATGGGCTTTTACTGGAAGCCAGTGGGTTTCTCGTCTGGCACTAGAAATGTGGTCTGACAGTTTGAGGCCAATGGCTGCTCAAAGTGCTTTGTTTTGTAGTAGTTGCAGTTTCGACATGTTGGCATTGGATGTGCCCATGAGAAGGATATTGCAATAATTGAGTTTGGAGAGGATAAGGGCTCCAGCGAGAGTGATACAGTTGCTAGGAGAGAGGAGCTGTCTGCTCAGGAAGATGAATCTGGCACTGTAGGCAGTGGAAGAAGTAAGAGCGTTGCTATGTCTAGGCATAGTAAGGTCCGCTTCAAAATAAATCCCCAAGGTTTTTACTTGCTTCAAAACTGGTATGAATGTGCCATCAATGCAGAAAGGTGAGAAAGTGGAGTCCAAATGTCTGATCTGGTGAGGGGAACCAATGACGAGGAGCTCTGCTTTACCATCGTTCAGACATAGGCTGCCATCTTGTTTTGGATAGCGCTATAAATAGCACTAATTTTAACGGAGTCAGAGTCATGATCACCACAGATTGGAATGAGAATCTGGGCATCATCCGCAAAGTTAGTGTAGATGATACCTCTAGAGTCGAGGAGGTCAAAGAGGGGTTTGGTATATATGTTATAGAGGGTGGGCGAAAGACAAGAACCTTGTGGAAGACCAAATGGGGCTGGGATAGCGTCCCCAGCTGATTTACCTATGAACACCTCTGAGGAGAGGCCCCTTGGGTTTGAGACATCACGTTATCCCCGTGGGGGGTTCTCAGTTTTTGCTTGTGCGTGGGATATGGGCCCCGAAGTGAGCCGCGCCATGAAGTACCATAATATTGGGTAGGACCAGTACCAGCGATGTCCTCCTCCATCCCTCCAGCCTGCCCCCCCCCCCCCAATCCCTGTTCCCCCTCCCACCCTCTTAGGCATCCGGTCCCTCCTTGGGAATAGCACCAGATCAGAACCGAACCACCAGGGCTCCCATAAAAAGTAATGTTATGAACTTGTTGAGTTTGACAGAAAATCCACAAACCTAAGTTTTTCAACGTACCTGACAAGAATTTCCATAGCAGCAGTCCGCTGACAGTGACTTCTTGCTCCATAGTTCTGCGGTTCACTCAGCAACCTTCTTCCTCAGCCATGGCTTCATTGTGGAATCCTCCGACCTCTGAAAACCTGCAAAGACAAGGTACAATAGTTAAAGAAGAAGAAGTTACTTCTTACCTGGTAACGTTCTTTCGATGGGATGTTCCGCCGACATATTCCTTATCTTTGATAATTCGTCTCCAGCTTGCTGGCCTCGGAATTTTTTTTCAGCATAGGGCGCTGCGCATCGACGTCCATCGAGTTGGTGTCCCTCGACAGCCACCGTATCGGCGCCGACGTCAGCATGCCCATAAATAGCCACGCGCAGCGTCGGTTGCTCAGTTCCGTTTTGTAGCATAAGATGAGTCATGCCTGAATTGGTTATTGACCTTGAAGGAGCGTAAGCTGCAACCACAAGGGAAGTATTACTGCGGGGATGGATGGGAGGGCCGATTAGGAATATGTCGGAGGAACATCCCATCGAAAGAACGTTACCAGGTAAGAAGTAACTTGTTCTTCGAAGGGATTGTGTCCTCCGACGTATTCCTTATCTTTGATAGACTCCCATAGCAGTGTTGTGTAATTGGAGGTGGGAGTAAAAACGCCATGTTTCCTTTTAGAAATGAACAGAATGTAATACTGCTTTGCCAAACCTAGTCTCTTGACTAGAGGAGGAATCCAGGTTGTACAGGTATGTGCGGACGACCATGTGGCAGCCGCACATATATCCCAAAACGGAACCCCTCTTTGGAGGGCCAAAGAGGCTGCGATACCCATGGTTGAATGAGCCCTAAGATTTTGAGGAGGCTCTTTCCCTGCTAGTTTGTAACATTCCAGAATGGCCAAAATAATCCATCTGGAAATGGTCTGTTTTGTTATCCGTAGTCCCAATTTGTGCCCTGAGTAACCTACGAACAGTTGGTCTGCTTGCCTAATCCTAGCAAGTCTGCTGATGTAAAAGCTTAAAGCCTGCCTTGGGTCCAGCCTGTGTAGCCTTTCTTCCTCTTTCCCCGGATGGGGAGGAGGATAGACTGAAGGTAATGTAATTTTCTGAGTGATGTGGAATTCAGAAACCACCATTGGGAGGAAATTAGGCTTCACCTGTAAGACAACTTTGTCTTTATGAAAAATTGTATGAGGGGGTTTACAAGATAGAGCTTGTAATTCGCTCACCCTTCTAGCAGATGTTAGTGCCACTAATAAGACAGTTTTAAGGGTGAGAAATCTTAGCGAACAAGAGTGGAGTGGTTCGAAAGGAGTACCCATCAGGAAATTTAAGACTAAATTTGAGTCCCATAAGGGAACTTGGAATGGTCTTGGAGGATAGACATTAGTTAATCCCTTTAGAAATTGTGTTACTAAGGGTAATTTGAAATACGATGGCTCTGCTGCAGTGCGCTTGAAGATCGATAACGCTGCGAGATAGCCCTTGATAGTGCCAACTTGAAGGCCTGAATTTGCCAAATAGAGTAGAAAGGATAACACCGTTGGTGTACCACATGAAAAGGGGTCGATATTCTCTTCTCTACACCAGATGCAAAATTTGTTCCAACGGCAGCGGTATAAAGACTTTGTTGCTGGCCTTCTGGCCGAAAGCAACACCTCCATAACGTCATCAGGGAGGTCCCAATCCTTGTATCTCAACCTTTCAGAAGCCAAGCTTGAAGGTTGAGGGTTCTGATGTCTGGATGGAGAATCTGACCTCCCTTCTGGGAGAGAAGATTCTCCTTGAGTGGAAGGCGAATTGGAGGGCAGATGGACATGTCCAGAAGGTCCGGGTACCACGTTCTCCTGGCCCAGTCTGGGGCAATTAGGATCATGGTCCTCCGGAATCTTCTCAACCTCCTGATCATTCGAGAAATGACAGGGACTGGTGGAAACGCGTACAGGAGTGGAAACTCCCAGTCCACTATGAACGCGTCCCCTAGAGCTCCTCTCGGGGGAAATTCCCTTGAACAAAACAGGTCGCACTTCCTGTTGTTAATGGTGGCGAACAGATCCAATTGAGGGGTTCCCCAAAGGGCGAAGATCTCCTGAAGGACTTCCTGAGCTAGTTCCCACTCGTGGGCGACTGTGCCCTGCCTGCTCAGAGCGTCGCCGTCAAGTTCTTCTCTCCGGCTAGCTGAACTACCGATAGCGAGATTCCTTCATGAATTGCCCAAAACCAGAGCTGCATTGCATCTCTGCACAGTGGCAGTGATCCCACGCCTCCTCTTTTGTTGAGGTAGTGCATGGCCACTGTGTTGTCCGTCATTATCAGGACATTTTTTTCGTGTACTGATGGTAGGAAAGCTTTCAGCGCTAGTCTGATCGCTCTCAGTTCCAATAGGTTGATGTGTAGTCTGGACTCTGATGGAGACCAACGACTGCTGATGGTCAAGTCATTGGCATGCGCTCCCGACCCCGTGAGTGAGGCGTCCGTGACTACTGTTATCTCCGGCCATGGTTGTCAAAACAGTTCTCCTTTCAAAATGTTCTCTCGATAAGCCCACCATTGAAGGTCTCGGGCTACCTTGTCTGGAATCCGAAGGAGATCTGTCATTTTTCCTGAGAACTGCGACCACTGGGTTCTTAGTGCCCACTGGAGAGATCTCATTCTCAGGCGAGCCTCTGGCACAAGGAAGATGCAGGATGCCATGAGGCCTAGCAACCACAAAAAGTCAAAGGTTGGGAGATGTTGGGCATTTTGAAACTTGGTAACCATCTGCAGAATATCTTGAGCCCTCACCTCTGGTGGCGAGGCTTTTCCCAGAGAAGTGTCCAGGACCGCTCCGATGAACTGGAGCCTCTGTGATGGTATCAGCTGTGACTTCTTTAAATTGAGGGAGAAGCCCAGTTTGGGAAGGAAGTGGCAGACATAATCTAGCTGGATCTGAGCTTGTTCCCAAGATACAGCCCTGATCAGCCAATCGTCCAGGTAGGGGTAGACGTGAATCCCTCCCTTCCTTAGACTTGCCGCCACTACCAGCATTAACTTGGTGAAGACCCTCAGGGCGGAGGTCAGCCCAAATGGCAGAACTCGATAATAAGAGCCGCCAATTGCGAACCTCAGGTATTTCCTGTGTTTGAGATGGATTGGCACATGGAAATAAGCATCCTGGAGGTCCAGAGATACCAGCCAGTCCTGTAGCTGGAGGGCCTGAAGGATCTGAGAGAGAGTTACCATCTTGAACTTATCCTTCCTGAGGAACTTGTTCAATTCTCGTAAGTCCAAGATAGGTCTCAGCCCTACGTCTTTCTTCGGGATGAGAAAGTAGGGGGAGTACCAGCCCTTGTTCCTCTCCGCTACAGGTACTGGTTCTATGGCACTTTTCTCTAGCAGGTCTACAATTTCCTGCAAGAGGAGCGTATCTGGAACTTTCAGAGAGCTGTTCCCCGGTGGATGACTGAGGGATGCGTAGAAAAGGCAGGCAGTAACCTTGGGCAACTGTCTCCAATGCCCAAGCATCTGACGTAATAGCCTGCCATTCCGTCAGATGTTGAGTTAACCTGCCCCCTACTAGTGTCTTGTGAGGAGATTCCTCAGAGCGGTTTGGAGGTGGCTGATGCAGATGCCGAGGGTAAAGATGTACCTGCTGCTGCTGCGGCTGCGGCTTTTGTATTTTTAACCCGTCCACCTCGGGTGAATTTTTTCTGACCGCTTTGAACCGGCTGTCCTCTGCCTCTTCCGAATGTGAATAGAAGCGAAAGGACTTACCTCTCCAAGAGGTTCCTGAGAGGCGATATGGTGTCTGACGGACTGCAGCTCCCAGGGATTTTGCTGCTGCCTTTGATGTTTGAAGCTTTTCTAAACTGTCATCTGCCTTCTTATCAAACAAAGCCGTCAAAGGGCATATTCAAGAGTCTGCTTTGCACATCTGGAGCAAAAGCAGACTTTCGCAACCAAGCAAATCTCTGGGCTGTTGTACTTGCCGCCATGGCCCTGCTGATGCTGTCAGCAGAATCGATGCCAGTCTGAAGGGATTTGCACATTGCGTCCTTACCTTCCTTATTGATGTTGAGAAACGCTTCCCTTTCTTCTCCCTCCTCGAGGCAGTCAGCCGCTGATGAAGCACACTCCCAAAGTGTGTGGCTGAACCTTGCGAGCGTACAAGTAGCATTGATGGATTTCAATGCCATGCTACATGCAGAAAAGACTTTTTTGGCCATAGAATCATATCTCTTGTCATCCCTGTCCTGTGGAACAGTAGGGTAAGCCGATTTACTACCTGATGAAGTTGCTGCCTGAACAACCAGACTCTCCGGAGTTGGGTGTTTGGATAAATACTCAGGGTCAGCAGTAGACACCCTATACTTGGCTGATAATTTTTTGTTAACCGCCGGGATAACCTCAGGGGTTTCCCAGTTTGCCAATATTTTCCTTTGTAATGCCGCATGAAATGGCACCACAGGATCCTCCTGTGGCCCTTTAACCAAAATGTCTGTGAGGTCGTCTTGCTGAAAAGCAGGTGAAGGTGTAGACCACCCCATAAACTCTATTATCCTTGCCATCAAGGTTCTATACGGAGTTTCAGCATGTTCCCCTGGGTCTGGTTTGGCAAATTCCACTTCTGGGGAAGTGTCCAACCCACTTGCTTCATGTAAGGATTCTTGGAGGTCCTTAAACCTACCTTCCTCAGAGGTAAATTCCTCTGGTACAGGAGTTGCAGATCCCTGCAACTCAAAAGGTCTCTCCTGATCTGAATTCTCCCCTTCCGCATAAATAGATGCTAAGGCTCTGGAATGATCAGATCTTTGAAATGGTATAAATCCCATTTCCAGAGCAGAAGGGGCCAAATTTGTCATAATTGGCTGAGAAAACGTCGACATCGTCGACACGGACGTTAAAGGCTTCGAAGCCATCGAAAAAGGCGTCAAGAAAGTTGGTAGAGGCCTCGAGGTACTCAAGAGTATCAGAATTCTACTCGGGGTTGTCGACGACATTCTCGTGATCGAGGCTCTTGGTATGGCCACTGGCTGTGAGGTGGCCATGGGTTTGTCCTTTCTCTGCGTTGACGTCGAATCGACTGACCTGTGCGTTGAAGAACCCTTCGATAATGGCGTCCCGCTCAGATTCAGATCATACCATATCTGTCCGAAAGATAATGGGGGCGTCATGCATCTGAGAGCCATCCTGAGCCTATGCAATTCGGGGGTATTCGGGGCCCCATTTCAAAGAAGGAAAAGGAGAAGAGAAGATTGTGGTTCGGTTGGTCATTTCCTTCGGAACTGTCTGGTGAAACCTCCATGGAAATCGGTAGGAGCCTTGGAGAAAGCTGTAAAAGAAGAAAGTAGAGAAGATCAGATGGAAAACTCCAATGCCCGGCAAGCTTAGAGGTCGGCTTGTCGAGCCAGAAGAAGGAATCTCAGATCTCTCATTTCGTTGCACCCGTCATCCTGAGCAGCCACCATCAATCTTCCGAACTGCATGCTTTAGAAGCATACGTGAATAGTGGTGCAATTGGTAACTACATGGATCACGAACTTGCAAGCAAGATTGGTATTGCTATGTACCCTAAGCCAGTGGTTGAGAACGTCACGGCGGTAGACAGTACCGAGCTAATATCAGGACAAGTGAGAAAGTGCACATAGGTCTGCACCATGCTCTGCCAGGATGGACATCGAGAAAAGATATCATTTGACCTAATCAGTGCTCCGCAGTTCAAAGTTATCTTAGGTATCCCTGGTTAGAAGAACATAATCCATAGATTCATTGGCATGCCAGGACCTTGACGTTCGCAGAAGAGTGCAAGAGCTCATGTTACAGAGTAGAAGAAGAATCAGGAAAACAGGTTCAGGCGTTATGCGGAGTGGTCCTGCACTGGGGTTGTTGGGAATCCTACCCCAAGAATATCAAGACTTCCAGGACGTTTTCGAAAAAAAAGGAGCAGGCCAACATGCTACCGCCGCATCGGCCCTACGATTGTCAAATCAATCTGATTCCTGGATCCCAGACCCCGTGTAGCAGAATCTACGCCTTGACTGAGCAAGAAAATACGCATCTGAAGACATGTCTTGATAAGTACCTTGCTAATGGATTTATCTGACCTTTAAAATCACCTGCAGCTTCTCCTCTATTCTTCGTGCCTAAGAGGGAGGGGGACCTTCGCACCTGCATAGATTATCGTGTGGTAAACCAGATTACAGTGAAGAACAGGTACCCACTTCCACTCATTCCAGTGTTGTTGGACCAAGTCAAAAATGCTAAAGTTTTCACTAAGTTAAACCTTCAGGGAGCTTACCACCTGGTGCGAATCAATAAAGGAGATGAATGGAAGACTGCCTTCTGCACTAGGTATGGATTAGTGATGCCGTTAGGCTTATGCAATGTACCGGCACCTTTCCAGAATTTCATGAATAATGTGCTACATGAATTGTTAGATGTGTGCGCTGTGGTGTACATTGATGACATCTTGATCTATTCAGCTTCAGCCCAGCAACATATTGCCCATGTTCCAGCAGTACTTACTGAGTTATGGCAACATCAACTGTACATCAAATTGGAAAAATGCTCTTTTCATGTCTCTTCTGTGGAATTTTTGGGATTCGTCTCATCACCACAGGGTATTCAGATGGACAACAGAAAAGTGGAAGCGGTTTCAACCTGGCCTCTCCCACGTCGGTGAAAGGAGTCCAATGTTTCTTGGGATTCGCCAATTTCTATCAGTGTTTTGTATCTGGTTTCTCTCAACTTGTCCATCCAATTCGATTGGACCGCTGAAGCTAAATAGGCATTCCAGACTTTAAAGAATAGGTTCACAACTGCCCCAGTGTTACGACATGCTCAGCCCAATCTGCCGTTTGTGGTGGAGAACGATGCTTCTAGTGCTGCCATGGGAGAGTTACTTTCCCAAAAGGACTCAGAAACCGGACAATTGCACCCAGTGGCCTTCTGGTCTAAGAAGTTTTCATCAGCAGAATTGAATTATGCTATCACAGACAGGGAACTTTTAGCTATTAAGAATGTGTTCAAGGAATGGAAACATGGAGACATCATTTGTTAGGAGCTCGGGCACACTCACTGTTTTTTTAATTTTCTTTATTTTTAATTTGTTTGGTTGATAAAATCAACCTTTCAAATTTTACATCAAGTACAAAACAATACAATACGATATGTTTAGAAAATATAAAATCATCTTACGGAATATTTACATGAATATCATGACCACACAACAGAGCAGAGAACAAAAACACAAAAATCCATTACAAGTCATTTCACCTCCAAAATTACTTCATTCAAAAGCCAAGCAAATTAATAATGAATGATGATATAGGAAAGCAGAGTACAGTATTACTGCGAATCAGGAAAAATTGCATCCAGAAATTGTACAGTGGCTATCTTTACTGAAAGGGAAGTAGTCGTGAAGATACATTGCCACATATTTTTCTGGGTATACACATTCTGATTCTCAAAGAAATTTTCGAAACACTTCTTTCGGGTAATAGATAATAGTGGGCAATACATTAGGCAATGGTCCAATGTTTCCCCTTGAACAGGATTTTTACAAAACCGACATTGATTTTCAATATTTGGAATTTGCTTCCTATGCGGCAAAACATCTAGGGTTGGCCAGAGGTTCAAGCGGTAGCGAATAAACCTTTGTCGGAGCTTTGAACAAGGAGCTTCGGCCAAAATAGTCAGCCATGACTCTAAAGCGTTTATGACCAAATAAGCTACGATCAAAGTCCTTATATTTTAGGCATTGGTTTTGTGTCATACACCAGTCAGATTGATGAATTTTCAGTTTTGCTCGGGCTTCATTATATAAAAGCAAATCTAGTTCAACTGAAGCATCAGATAATGCATTCACGGTAAATTCACACCACTTCCGAGAAAATGTTTGATTTTGCATAAGTAAATGTGTTGCCACCTTACCCAGTATGCCTAGACGCTCCAATGATAGCAGACATTTTCAAAAGAAGGCGCAATATTTCCAGGTGACAAAGGAAACCATTGATAAAGAACCTAATTCAAAACGAATTAAAGGTAAGGGTGTACACATGGGTAGGTGTAGAACTTGCTTCCAGAAAGAGGATTCTAGTTTGTCCCACCATGCTGCAGGTTTAGGAGCAAGAGCTTCAGACCCATACGTTAGAATTGGAAGAACCTTCTGGAGGTAAAACGTTAACACATGTTTAATTGTGAATTTTCCAAATTTGCCCATGAATACTCTTGCTTGGGCAACTAAAGACCGCAATTTGCCAGTGATTTCTAAGTCAGCCTCAGGGCTTTAGCGAGTGTCTACAACTAGCGTTCCCAAATATTTATAGCTGGACACCCGTTCAAGTGAAACATTACGCAGACTCCACCTAAAGGGTTTAACTTTACAACCCAAACACCATATGCATACCATTGTTTGAGTTTTATTGATGTTAATCTTTAGATGATTTAGATCTACATAAGACTCTAGGGCATCTAAGAGTTTCTGTAGTCCAGTGTGCGTTTTGGAAATGAGAATTAAATCATCCGCGTAAAAAAGGTACGGGATCTTGTGAGTGCCTAAACTGGGAGGATCACTCAAGATTTTATTAAGATTTACACCCAGATCATGTATAAACAAATTGAAGATTGATGAAGCCAAAAGGCACCCTTGCTTCAGCCCTCTATATGTATGAAATTTCGAGGTCATATTGCCCCCCAGGTCTAATCTAACCTGCATAGAAGTGTTAGTATGTAGCAGTGTTATCAGAGCTAGCACACTATCACTGTTCTCATAGACCATAGAAACGTGCAATACTTGCTATCTGCAAAAGCCAAGTACTCGCGACAGCTACGTTTGGCTCTGTTTTTTGCGGAATATGATTTTGTCATCACATACTGCCCAGGAGTGTGCAACGGCAAGGCGGACGCCTTGTCACGCATCAGGGAGGATGAAGATATCCATGTAGCCCAAAACCATGTGAACATCATTCCTGAAGAAGAAATGTTGGGAGTTACTGAATGCTCTGTAGAGGATCTGAAGACAAAGATCCAGCTTAGTATGACAACCTCCAAGTTAGAGGCCTGGGAGTCTAAAGGGCCCCGTTGTTCAATCCAAGAGAACATACTGCACTTCCAGGGGCGTCTTTATCTGCCTACTCGGGTCCTGCAACAGCAGGCCGTAGCAGCTAATCATGGAGCGCTATTGAAGGGTCATCCGGGGATTGCGAAGACTACTGCTAAAATTAAATGACTGTTCTGGTGGCCCACTTGGCGTCAGGACATCCTCGCTTTTGTCCAAACCTGTGGAATATGTACCCCAAATAAAGGTTCAAAGCAAAAACCTGCAGGACTTCTTCAACCTTTAGCAGTTCCACCAACCCCATTGCACACCATCTCAATGGATTTCATTACAGAGTTACCACCCTGTTGGTAGTGGTGGATTTGTTTTCCAAAATGGCCCACTTTGTGGTTCTAAAAGGAATTCCGTCGGCATCAGTCTTGGCTAAGGTCTTCTTGGAACACATTGTACGTCTACATGGTTTCTTATCAGTTGTGGAGGGAGCCAATTTGTATCCCAATTTTGGAAGAGGTGTTGTGAGATGGCCAAGATAGAAGTGCATTTGTCTACTACTCACCAAATCACAAACCGATGGACAGATGGAGCAAACAAACCAAACCCTAGAGCAGTATCTCTGATGTCTCCTGCATCAAACGGATAACACTTGGGTGGACTTGCTCTGGATTGCAGAGTACACCTACAACAATGTAGAAAATGCGGCTACTGGGCATACTCCTTTTTACATTCTGAATGGTTGCCATCCACAAACCTCTGGCTTTTATCCACCAGAACCATTAGAGATGCCAGCAGTGCAGATTTTACATGCGGACATTTGCCGAGCTAAAAAGGAAGCCTGGGTAGATCTGACTGCATCGGAAGACAGCTAAAAGAATTTGCTGATAAGCACTGAAGAGACACTCCGGAGTATCAAGTGGGGGACAAGGTGTGGCTAGCTTCTAGATACATCGCTCTTAAGGGACTGCATAAATTCTAACCTAGATTTCTTGGCCGTTTCCAGTGGAAGCCATCATCAATCCTGTAGCTCTGAAGTTGACCCTTCCATCTCATATGCGAATACACTCCGTGTTTCATGTTTCCCTATTGAAGCCGATGAGTCCAGGAACCAGAATACAAAAATCTCCGGAACCAGTGATTGTAGAGGGTGAACCCGAGTTCGAAGTGAAAGAGGTTTTAGATTCCAAAGTGGTCAGGAGGAAATTGTTTTATCTGGTGGATTGGAAGGGATTCGGTCAGCAGAACAGAACCTGGGAACTTAGTTCTAACATTCATGCTCCCCAGCTACTTAAAGGATTTCATCAGAATCATCCCACCAAGCCAGGGCCGAAAGGACCACCCTTAGGAGGGGCCTGGGGGTGGGGGGTAAACTGTCATGATCACCTCCAAGGTTGCTGGGTTGGGATCAGGTATTCAGGCCAGAAAGGGTTCTTGGTGCATAACTGTGTGGCTAGATGGGTATTAGCATGGCAAAACCGGCATTCTCACATCCCTCAGTACCAAAATTACAGTGTGCTCCCATAGAGATCCAATGGTTAATAAGATGGCCGCCCTGCGGGTCACAGACTAAGTGGCTATTGAGAACTAGTAGTTGGGCATGGAGGACTATAAAAGCCCCGCCCCGCAGTAACATGCGCTTCGCGTTAGTTCCGCTGACAGCGGTGTAACACTACTGGTGCTCAGCTCACAGAGCTGTAAAGACAATGGAAAGGTCATGTTATGAACTTGTTGAGTTTAACAGAAAATCCACAGACCTAGGTTTTTCAACGTACCTGACAAGAATTTCCATAGTAGCAGTCTGCCGAAAGGTGACTTCTTTCTCCGTAGTTCCCCGGTTCAGTCAGCAACCTTCTTCCTCAGCCGCAACTTCACCGTGGAATCTTCCGACCTCCGAAAACCTGCAAAGAAAAGGTACAATAGTTAACGAAAGAACATTATAGACATTGTAGTGAGTAAAAATAAAACTATGCGCTTACGTGCCTGAAGCTCCGACAAACTCTCGGAAGCATTCCAAAGCTTGGCAACAAAGGCAAGTAGCGCTGCGCCTCTTTCTCAATTACGTGCGTATTCTTACCCCAAGAGAAGACTTCAGGTTTTTTTCTTCGACGACGCCAGAGTTCCTCAAGTGAAACTTCTCTCTTCAACGAACCTGCAAAATAAAGAGAGAGTTGCTAGATTTTTACATCAAGAGAGAGCTCTCTCCTCAGAACCTTTTTTCTCTCAGAGACTTCAACACCCAACTGACTAAAAATAAAAGATCCCGCCAAGAATCAAGACACTTACCTTCAGAGGCCTTTTCAATGTTTTCCAGCCTGAGTTCTTCTTGTGCCTCACCACCAACGCACCCCTGCACGGAAACAGGATGGCAAGCTCCATAATATCAAAACACAGGTGAGGAGGAGAACTGGGCACATAGGGTAGTCAGCAGGGTGGGAAAAGGGGTGAGCAATAGTATAGTGACCACATAATATTAATTCCAATACCCCTCCTATTTTTTTCTCTCTATGATGACAGGGGATATTCCAGTGTAACCAGTATTGGCAGAACAGAAGGGTGCCTAGACCATTTACGCCCCTGTGGGGACAAGGTAAGCGTTACAGTTCGCCTGGTGACCCTCAGCTATTGTCTCATGCCTTCTCCAGAGTCCTTCTACCAAGGAGTGTTCAGCTGGGCTTTTTCTTGGCTGCTTTTTTCCTTTTTGGCTTGATATAAAATATCTTTGCAGGGCAGATTCTTTACTAGGGATGGTTTCCTCCTGCCTTCTCGGCTTGCCGTGCTAAAGGAACTTACTGGCCCGATCTCCTGTTTACCAATCCTCTTTTAATGGGGATTATGCCTTTCTTTGAGGGTCCTTTCCAGGCACCTCCCCCTATAGGGTGCAGCCCTGTCCCGGGATCCCCAGGCACATGGGATGTCAGTTGCCAGTTGCACCATCTGCTTCAAGTTACTCCTGGTCAGCCAGGCACCACTGGAGGACACGGAGTCGGGCACACAGCCCCCTCATCCGATGGTCTTGTCGTATGGAGAGTAGGGAAGGCCCCTCCAGCGGGATCCCCCGCAGGCCAGCAGCTTCAAGGGTATTCAATCCTGCCCCTGTAGGTCTAGAGCAGAAAGTCCAGCCAAGGGCGCCTGCTCCGTCATCTGATATTTCAGTGGTGAGGGGGTTCTGGCGAGGAAGGAAGAGCCATCTAGAGGGCTTTGAACCACTCTACACCAGTTTAAACCACAACTGAGGGTGTCTTTGTGGGCACAAGATGAACTTACATCAGCAAAACAGCCTATTTGGCCATGCCTCATGGTTTACAGAGATAAAATGATGGCCTTTCTATGTGGAGGAGAATCCTGTCCATTTCACTCACCCCTAGTTGTCGAACATACCGCCCAACAACAAGTGGAGCAGAGTCACCAATTGTCACAGCCCACAGCCTATCCGCAGGGAAAGAGATCCGACGGGGGTGATCGCATTCCTGGGAGGGCTGAAACCGTGCCGCAACGCCTCCGCAGAGACCAGTTTTTTTGATAAAGGATACGGCGCGCACACGAGAAGTACCAAAAAGTACGCTGTTTGCTGGAAAAGACTCACGTGGATTGCTCGCTGACACGAACTTGCTGCTGTCAGCCCTCAGTCTCCTGGAATCCTATTTGCCGCTCCGGGAGACTCTACTAGAGCAGACGTCCTTCACGGACACACGGATGTTGCCTGACCCATTCAAAAGAAGTAAATATTGAAATTGACTTTGAAATTGACTATAAGCAACTACGTGCATTGTGACTTTATTTCCACACGATACGTGCTAACCTCCTTTTCGTAATTAATTGCAGCCTTAATTTGATTGGGCTTGTACTTTGAATCCCGCCCCTGACCCTGCCTACTTCCTTCTCAAAAACAACATGCGCAGCGCACACGAGAAGTACGAAAAAGTACGCTGTTTGCTGTTCGTGGTCTCGGTGTATGGTGTTTTGAAGCCCCAGATTTTGTATCTTGCATGCTTTATTTGCCCTGTGGGCTAATCTGTGGAGACTGAGTAAGTTTATATGTGAAATTTCACAAGGTGAGGTGTTTTTATCTACAATATCTTCACACAGAGTTTTTCTCTGACTATTGTCTCATTACATAGGGTGATGTGGCAGACTATTAAAGGGTGCCCTCGGTAGATTTAACAATCTACTTTTTGAACGTGCTAGTTTAGCAGTTGGAATTCTCAAATTGTTTGGCCCCAAAAGTCTCTTGAGTGTTTATTGTGAGACGATTAAAACTAGAATCTGTAGTTTTTTTGTTGATTAGCGTATTCAAAAGAATATTCTCTTACGTTTACTAGATGGTGCTCACATTAAAAACAGGAATGCCTGCCCAAGATAAAATAAAAGCCTGTGCTGCTGCGGCAATACAGACTCCTAAATCTTCGTCACGATTCAATTAGTACGCGCGTCTAAATCTGCTTCTAATATATGTTCCTGCGCGCCTCTTGCGGACATAGGAAAGTGTTGTGAGTTTTGATCTAAAAAGAGGGAGGGTGTGAAAAAGCTCCCATTAAATCTTGCTACTAACGGAGCTTCTACTGAAATCGCTGATAAGCAGAAGCAAAATGGGGGGGTGGTTGATTTAACAAACACACTGCCTGACTCCTTAATTGCTGCAGGTGCATTAGAACTTATTAAAGAACAACTGGGTATAAAAGGAGGGGTAAATGAAGTGGTACATAAAGTAAACCCTCCAAAATCCGCAGTAGACGCAGTGCCATTTAAGGTAACAGAGAATGTCGGTGAATGTGAATCTCCTGATGTAGCGCTGTAAAAGGAGATACATCCTATGAGAGAGCCCAACATTAATAACAACAGTGAAAGTTGTGAAGTGAATGACTAATTCTGACAAGAGGATCAATCAAGAGGGTGAGAATGGTTTGAGCATTCATGATTTATCTAAGTCGCCCATGATGTTCTCTCCATCGCCAAATGAGTCATCGGTTTTGTCCTGCTCTTTTACGCACCCAACTCCTCGCCAAAACCAATATACGCCCAGTAAACAAAACCTGCCTTCCCAGGGTACGTTTGTTATAGGTGTTGAAACCTCTCTCCAAACAATGAATGCAGCATTATTTTCATTCTTAGATACCAAAATTAATGAACAACTTATGCTATTGTTAAAGTTCCTAAAGAATCAAAGCAACGTTAACCCTTCATGCATATGTTATAGCAATCAAGGGAATGAGGAGTTAAAGGTAATGAAAAGTGTAATTGATAAACAGGGAAAAATGCAAAATGATGAGGCTGATGTACTGTTAATTGATTGTTCGCAAAACCAGCAAATAATACTACAACAGGTTGCAAATAAGGAAACAATTACTGCAAATAATGATGATTGTGCTGAAAAAGTGATTCAGAGTGTGTTGGATTCTACAAAGACTGTAACCACCCCTGCTGATGAAGCACAAAATTATGTGGTAGAAAATTGTGTACCTGGTCAGCAATGATCTAAAAAAAATAAAACAAAGAGGTTAAAACAAAGAATATGGAAACTCCGTCCACGTCCTCTAGTGAAAATGGACTACAAAGTCACGATGTGGTAACTGTTGAGGCAACGAAGCGGTGCATCAAAGGTGCTACTTACCTTATATTTGATAAAAAAATAATAATAAGACTGCTCAGCCACCGATAATGAAGGCCATGAAAAAATCAAAAAATGTTAAATCCATCCATAACTCTAACATTTCAGGAACTAGACAGTTCATCCAGACGCTATCCAAACCCACATCAGTTACCTCTTTGGCGCGGAAAGCCATTGCTAATAAATATCGAGATGTACTGTTGTTTAAAGCAAATCAATCCAAATTGGCTAAAGTAGCATCTTTAGTTTATGAACCTCTAGATAACCTTATACTATTGAGCAAGCAGAATAAAAATCCTGATATCAATCAGGTTGTTCCTAATTTAGCATCTTTAGACAATGGAACTAAATCCTTGGAGTCCTCGTCCTCAAATATAGTGAGCCCTCAAGAAACAAAGTCTTCAATGAACCTTTGCTAGCAGAGCCTGCAAAATTGCCAGGTGTGGACACACTAATAATGAAGGAATGGAAAGAGGAAATTGAGAAATCAGTACAGAGAATTGTCTTGATGGCCAACAAATCCACTGTAGTGGATTCATCTGAGAGAAATGCCTCTGGACAACCATCCTCAGTGGCCTATACAAATAAAACGCGCCCTCAAAGAGATTTGAACTTGAACTCTGCTCCAAGAGGAGTTCAGCAAACTCTGCTGAAACCTGTGGCTACTCACCATCTAATTTTGCAGTGCCGCTCGCATCCGTTCCATTCTTTTGATCTTAATAGACAATCAGTTATGAACATTCTTGCAGATGTACCCGCCCTGAAAGGAATATGCTCGGCGGATATTGATCAGATTGAGTTTTTGCATCAAACCGATTTATCAGTGGTAAAATTGTGGATGAAATCTGGTTTTGTCAAAAACGCTTTGTGGCAAGCAAGGATGGATTTGTATGAACTGTGTTTCCAGCTGTTAAATAATTCTGTAGAGGACCCACCTCAAATGTCCATGCTTAGGAATCAATATCAGTCTAAATCTAACAGTAATCTGAAGTCTCAGTTTACGAATCATCAATCAAATTCAAATGAAACTGCAAGGCGATATGATGATAGAGATTTGAGACCTGGTAATAATTAACTAGTACAGCAGCTAGTCTCTCTCTCTTAAGCCTCATGGAATACGAGAGGTTTTAAACATTTGACAAAAAACAAAAATTGCATTCTGGGAAATTTCAACATACTAGCATTCCAGGAAGTATGGTTGTCCGTGTCCCCAGTATGGGACAATCATATTATAGCATTGGTTCTGGTAATTGTACCTGTCAAGGGGAGACCTATGGCTGGTCTTATGGTAGCCATAAAAACATCTCCAAATATTTATTTGGAGCCTTGGTTCTCCCCCAGCAGCTTTCTACAATTGGTAAGAATAAAAATCAATTGCAAAACCATAGGTTTAATAAACATATATTGGAACCATGCAGCAATATCAGATGAGGAATTGTTTGCATCCTTGGAGATACTTCTGAATATGACCCTATAAGACCCGACTTGTGACTACACGATCATCACTGGTGATCTGAACATATCTTGTCAAAATTCAAAAGGTAATAGCTTATCTGTAGCAGCTTTGAGATGGAACTTTATAATGGAAGAGCTGAATGGCGCTAAACCAGGAGATATTCCACAACATAATACCTGGCATTGTGGTGTTCAAACTGCCATAATTGACTACACATGTGTTGATAGACTCCTGTTTAATGACATATCAGAGTTTTCTATTTTATCACAACAAATAAGCGACCATGACATTCAAACCATGCACTGGTCCCGGTCTTATCATGAGAAACAATATGAAAAATCTTTGGTGACAAATATGACTCTAAATACAGCGTTAAATAGATTTAAGTGGTCCCCACAGTCATCATACATGTTAAAATGTAATTTGCAAAGGAGTTAGAGTGACAGAGTGAATGGGAATAATCTGAGTGTGCGTTCATATATCAAAGAAATGCAAATCTTTACAGTGAAAAAAGATAATTTTAAGATAAGTAACAACAAAACTCTGCATTCATATGACGCTGATGTGTCCTTGCCTAAAGCGCAATATCGAAAAGACAAAAGAAAGGTCATGTTTCTGAACCATCTTGACAGATCACGATTCTTAAATCCCTGAAATGCAAGTACAAAAATTGGTTGAAATCTAAAAATGCCCCGTTATACCAAAAAAGATGCTGAAAATATGTTAGATAAATTAAAATCAAAGAATTCGGCCAAAATGTGGACTTTATTGAACTCTAGACAGTCCAAAGTACAAACAATTCATCAGTTGAATCCCATTCCTCAAGAAGTATGGGCCTCCTTTTATAAATCTATGTATGCCGATACTAGTTTAGAGGTAGTCCTTACACCAAACAAGAATAGACAAGTAAAGAATCTGATTTTCGATCTGGATGATATACTGTTCCAAAATTCAAAACTATGTACCTCTTGTGCCCCAGGTCCAGATGGGTTATCTAATTTCATGATCAAACAACATCCTATGGCATGGGCCAAAATTATTTTGTGTATGTTCATGAAAATAGTGAGTACTCGTTGTATACATTCGTCATGGAGAAAAGCGATTACTATACCAATCTATAAAAAAGGGGACAATGGTAATCCAGCAAATTATAGACCAATATCCTTGAACGAATGGCTGAATGGCGCGGAAATGAGGGACCCAAATGAAACAGGCTTTATGCCGGGAATGGGAACGGCTATCAATTTACACATCCTGGAAATCATTAAAAGCCAAGAACAATGAAAAGGTCAAACAATCTACCTTGCCTTTATTGATTTCCAGGCCGTGTTTGATTCGGTGTGCAGAATATTGCTGATTAAGAAATTGTGGGAAGCAAATTGCCCAGAATACTTAATATTCTGGATAAAGGAATTGCACTAAAAAACAACTGTCCAAATTAGACTAGCCTCTGATGGAACCTTGTCAAATCCAATTCCAACTTTCAGAGGACTTAAGTAGGGGTGCATCCTGGCTAGTACACTTTTCAATTTCTTCATGGCTGCGGTGCGTCATGAGTTCATGAATTTTAGAGCAGACGCCCCACGATTAGCGGGCCATTCCATCCCTTGGTTGTTCTATGCCGACGACCTAGTGTTGTTGGCAAAGACACCAGGGGGATTGCAAAATGTATTGGCTGCCCTGAGTAAATTTTGCAAAGGTGAACCTCTTAGCAATAAACCAAATGAAATGTAAAGTCATGATAATAGGCCAAAAGAAAAATGGTTTTCATCAAAAGAATCGTTGGATCATTCAGGATGTTGAAATTGAAATAGTTTCTGAATACAAGTATTTGGGATTTCAATTCAGTAACGACCTAAGTGATAAACCGTTTTTCAGAGTCTTGAATCAGAAATTGTCAACTGGGATAAATCAAACAAAAATCATACAGGCCAAGTATGGTACGTTTTCCCTGATGCCAGCGGTAATTTTTTATAAACAAAAGGTTGTCCTCATTTTGACTTATGCTACTGAAACAAGAGACATCATGACCAAATTGACATGGGTCAAAATAGAAGGAACATTTTGGAAAGCAATTTGTGGTCTACCTGTGACAGTCTCAATATGCCTGTTGAGACACGAATTGGGTCTGGTGTCTCTGTATGCGATTTATCTATGGAAAGTGTTATGTTTATATCGTAAATACCTTATGGTCAATGATAAAAACGGAGTGATGTTTATGATGGGAAAATACATGTTAAACTCAGATAACAACAAAATCATCAAATGGTGAAAGTGGATACAGTCAGTAATGGTTGAAGTTGGTATTGATGAGGAGCTTTTAATGAATAATCCTGAAAGAGCAAAATAGAAACTATGGTTGCTTGACTGGATTAAGACCAGAAATGAATGAGCAATACTAAAAATATTCAAATCCCAATCCTATGATATCAAGGAATTACAAAAAATGGAGCAATACCCAATTAAGTTTCCAAATCCAAAAAATAGATATGGCTACTTGAGAATAAGATTGAATATTTGTCTCACAAATGAAGTTCAATTTAATCGGAGAATGACGCTGAAGGGATTGTAGATTTTGTAAGGAGCCTTTAAAGACTGAGACCCTAGAGCATCTAATCGTTGTTAATTGAAAAGAGATGTGAATTCTTCAAACATTTGTTTAGGGATCAGTGTATTATAGATCATGAGGTCCCTGTGGGATAAATTGTATCATAGCCAACGTGCTAAAATAAATATAGCCATATTACTGTTTGTAGAGACATTAAATCTGGAAGACTGTAAAGTTAACTGAATTCTAGGAAATGTGTAATAGTTAAAATATATGTATGAAACTACAAGGTGGAAGTGAAGAAAGTAAAACAAAACACTAAATAGGCCATTGATGTAGGTGAAGAAGTAGATTTTGTGTTGCAGGTGAACAATTGAAAGAGTTCTGTTAAAACATTTTGGTTTAAAAATATTTTTTTTGATAGCATGACATTTTAAATAGATGATATGTTATTTTTTTTAAAATTGAATGTAAATTGTATATATATGATGACATGATGTTTTTTTAATTGTTTATAAATTTGAAAGGCTGATTTTTCAGCTAAACCAAATAAAAAAATAAAAAAATGATGGCCAGAAACAAAACAGATGTGGGGCATAGGAAATGAATTAGCACCCCAATGACTAACATAAAGGTGCATTGGGTTTTGTGACAAATCTGAGGAGGTTGTCCCTTCTTCCGTAGGGGGGAGAGCTTTTCTTTGGGGCAGGGCGGTATGTCCTCAGTACAACAGCCCCCTTGGGGGTGGTGCACCGAGGGAGGATCACATGGAGAAGGAATCCCCTTATGGGATTGGGGACGATCATCACCAGAGAATGCGATATCTCCCTGCTGTACCAGGTCCAACACCTCTTCTAGTTCCTCCTTCCTCCTCCGTGGATAGGGCTAATACACACTGCTGTCAAGTTAGCCAAACTAACTCCTATGACAACACGGAGAGACCAAACAATACAAAGTATTAAACATGTATTTATATGCTTGCCCATAAACCCTCATTTCCAGGGAACAATCATGTATGACACAACAAAAAGTGGAAATGAATGCGCAATAAAACCCAAATGTTATGTAATAAAACCAATTGGGGATATTTTATTAATGCTGCATTATGCTAGCTTTCGTACAAAGGATTACAAACAGACATATGAACAACATATACAATTGTGACATCCTCAATCATAAATCAAATTCAAAGCCAAATGCCAAAAGTGCATACCGAAAACTAGAGGACAGAGAGAAAGAAAATAGAAAAAAAGATAGAAAAAAGGAAGCATGGATCAAATAACTCAAATCACCTGCTCAATGGGGATAGTAAAACAAATATTAACCCATTGATTCACAATCTGATAAAATATGTGCATAGAATCACAGTTAATACTGCGCAATGCACATCAGACATTGTTTGTAACTGTGCTGAATTAGATCATCAGTAACAGAAGAATCTAAATTATAATGTCTGTCATTAGAGCAGAGGGTTGTAATAGTCCATCCTTAATGACGACAAGAGCCAAGAGTCTAGACTTAAACCTGATATTGTGACAAAGAAGATGGCCATGAGTACAAGGATCACTTGAATGAAGCGAAGCGAGTGGTCTAGTTTTCCCATTCCAGCGATTGGATCCAAATTTAATCATCCAGGTTCAAGCACAGGCTCGAACTAATGCGCCAAGGAGATGAGAGAAAGGAAGAGCCGTCCCCTGAAGAGGAATAGTGGGAAGCATACTCAGACAGTAGACGAAGCACGGAGGAAACTGGACGCGCAACCAGTGAGAAGTCTCAGTAGGTGAGCAGCTTCCCGGGTTGCGCCTCGCGTCCCACCCTCCCATGGAAACGGGAGAGCGGGATAATAGGTCACCATGGCAATCTGCTGTTGTGTACCTGTTCAAGGACGCTGTTCGTTTGCAACGTTTCTATATTTATATCGCTTCTGTTGTGTCGTTTTCAGGCCAATAAAGATGTTGTCTGGCCAACATGAAACACTGAAATCAAACGTTACTTGTGCAAGCCTATGGGTATGATGTCTAACCACCATTTAACATAAAAATCAACAACATTCGCACATTAACATATGTGAAATGTACATTTAGCAATATAGATACGTCCCACATATCTAGCTCATTGCGTTGTTAGTTTACAAAATTAATGTATCCATACCTATTCGGATTAAGATATGTATTACAGGCTACAACGCTCTCTAGGAGATGCTATCAGAGGGGAAACCATACACGCAAAGTCCCCACACAAACACAAAGGTATGATATTTTCTTCATGACTATTTTCAGAATGCATTTACCATAAGCAGGCATGGTGGAAAAACTCAGAGTGTGCATCTTCTTTTTTTCTATGTTTATCGTGCATTTCATTGTAAAAATTGGAACATTGGAAACCATTGAAAACAACTTCGGTGTGTACTCTTGTATATATTCGGTTATATTTTTTTAATATATCTGTTGGCACATGGTTGGGTCCACAACATATGCTTCAATGTAATTAATTGTTTTGATAATTTTGAACATGTAGCCCTGACGATGGTGCACGCTTAGTTGTGTTCTATATCGACCACATGGTCTTTTTGCCTCAGTAACCGCGTCAATAAACACGTCTTGAAAATCTTATTTAATTGAATAAGGCGCCTCACTTATCTTTTGGATGAATTGAAATTTTTTTTTTTTTAAAAACACAATATTTGACTGCAGAAAAGAAGATTCGAACATTGCAAATGATCGAATACATTTATTTAAAAGTGGAAGGAACGGATAGAGTTCAGAAAGGAGCAATTTGTGAGCACCAGCCATAATTAGGTGGAACCCACCTGATTTTTTCAGTTTGACTGTTATTAGGGCCCTTGTGTCATAGGGCACTTTTTTACCTGGTATCTCCTAGTACAAACAGAAGCATACCAACCGTAAGCAAGACAGAAATAGATTTGAACGTCCAAACTAAAATAAAAAGTCGTGCCCACCTCTATTCCTCTTTCAACACAGTATAGGCGCCATACAAATGTCCAATAAATAAATAAAATAGAGAGCAGGTTAAATGGCTCTGAAGAGATAGATCAACCAGTAGTCTTGTTCATTAGGGAGAAAAAGGCAGCAGCTTCAGGAATTGTTGCTAGGAGAAGACTACAAGAATATGAGATTTACATGGCATATATTTTATGAGAAAGGGGACAAAGTTGTCACAGTGATAGCAGAGAGGTTGAGGGCAAAGAAATTGGAGAGGAGTACTCTGGGTAAAGGCTGCGGAAGTGAAGGTACAAACCAATCTGATAGAGCTAGCATACTGTATTGCTCAATAATATCAGACATTATATCAGATGGAAGATAATATTGGA
The DNA here is from genome assembly GCF_040938575.1 of Ambystoma mexicanum. NCBI lineage: Eukaryota > Metazoa > Chordata > Amphibia > Caudata > Ambystomatidae > Ambystoma > Ambystoma mexicanum. Next base: position 898,586,602 of record NC_090931.1, on the reverse strand, counting down.
GTGGAGGAAATTAGAGAATATTTAAGAGATAAGATCTCCTTTCCCTGACAGGGGAAGAACTTTCAAGCCTGGAGGAGGCAATCTTAGCAAAAGAGATTATTTTTTTTATTGCGTTTTAGTTCACAGAACTTTCCACATATTTATTAACAAAAAATATAAAACATATAATAATCGACTCAATACAAACCTAACAACTTCCAATATTTCCATAAAATCATATTTCAAATAATACTAATAAACGTAGAGTTTACACAAAGAAAAGGCCAGCCATAAGATGAAGCATCATACAGAGCACTTCCCCCTCTCATCATGGGTTCACAGGTTCTAAAAGCACCTTCATTCTCAACCAAAGTTTGTAAAGAGCCATATTTAGCCTATAGTTGTTTGTCAATAAACCTTTTTTCTAAAATGAGTCCCTTGTTATCTCCTCCATTCTGTGCAAATAGTCGCTCACATAAGGCATATATAAATGGCCTACCCACTATAGCAGGCTTTTTGATCCGTCTCCAATAAGTCAGGAAGTTTACAGCTCCTACAGCCTCCATCTTCCCTTCAGATACCCAACCATGCTCCCCTTACATCGAATACCGGCATTTGGTTTAGTCTTAATGCTGTTAAGAATCCTCTAAAACTGGGGTTGGAGGAGTTAGGTATTTTTGGAGGATCAAAAAGGGGGTCAGTACCTTTACACATTTTTTATACTTTTTCAAGTTTGTCAAATGAATATGATTTAAGCCCCAATCCCACAGTTGAACTATGGCAGTGAACTTCTTGATCAGTACACCTCTCTCCAACTGCCAATCCAGGCGCCATCCAATAGTTAAAAACCGGTCTTCACACAAATTACTGAAACATTTCCCACGGTAAGTAAATCAGTACCCATCATGCGCAACAAATCACACACTGGCTCTTTCCTCATGTTAATATACAAACTACTACGCAACATCAATATTGTAGCCTGAATAGAGCTTGTCCCCAGTATTATCTTATCGCATGTGCCGCGACACCCTCAGATAGTCCCAGGACTCTTGCCCAGACCTTATCCTCCACTTTAGAGAGCCAGCTCATATTTGCATACGACAATGTTTTGAAGCTGTACCTAACAGCTGGCATGCTACACTGCTTATAAACGGTGATCATTCCCACAGGACTAAAGCCTGCAGTTTGGTTTGCACATTTATTTAGTTATTGTGGCAAGGGCTTCAGCTTTTAGAAATGTTTCATGTATCAGAGTGCTGGAGTTCATTCAGTCATTGAGGGTGACCCCCAGATATTTGTATTCATGAACCCGCTCAATGCAGTTCCCATTCCCATAGCAGTGTCCTATCGTGCCTCTCTTGTTAAAGCCAAATACCATATGTTTGGTCTTGTCATAGTTCGATATTGGATTATTCTTTTTGTCATATTTATAGAGGTAATCTGCACTGCGTTTTAAGCCCACAGTTGTCTAGTGCAGAAGGACCAGATCATCTGTGTAAGAAATCCATCCAACACTCTGAGTTCCTATTCTTGGTGGAAAGTTGTTTACCTCCCTCATTCATTCAGGGAAGTCAGCCATATACAGATTGAATAGCATGGGTGCCAGCACACAGCCCTGTTTTAACCCCTTCCTTATAGCCATTTCTCCAGTACAGGCACCCATGCTATCCAACTGACTTGCACAGTGTTGTCGGAGTGAAGCTCTTATCGCGTGCAACAAATCTACCGGTATCCCCCACCCCTCCAATTTCCTTGATAGGGTGTCCTGATTCACTGTGTCAAATGCTGCTTTAAGGTCCACAAACAATGCGTGGATTGGAGGATTTGAGCGGAGGCTTGCTTTGTTAATAAGAATGCCCAATGGCAATAAGCCATGCAAGGTGCTAGATCCAGCTCTAAATCCTTTCTGGAATGGGCTAAGGAGAAGACGTTCGATAAGCCACTTCTTCACTCTATCAAGAATTATATTCCCAAATAGTTTGCCCATCATGTTCTAACATGGACAAAAGTCTATAGTTTGCGGGGTTGTTTCATTGATGTTTTGTGCAGACCGGGATTAAGATTGCCCTTTTCCAGCTTTCTGGCAGTTTTCCCACTCTGCAGATTTTTCTAAAGAGTTCCCACAACAAATAGCCCCACAGCTCAGGATTGTGTTTCATGACCAAATTTGGTATGCCGTCTGGGCCGGGGGCGCAGGAGCCCTTTGGTTTCCTGATCCTCACCATGATCGCCAATTTATCAAAGGTTATGTTATAGGGTCCATCAACCTGACCTCTATAATTCTTGCTAACTACCATCGAACATTTCCAGCAAATACTGACACCAAGTAAGTTCATCAATAGGATTAATTATATTCCTTTCTGTGCCCTCTCTCAGCTCGTTAAATGTTCTCCACAACTTTTTTGTGTTTGCCTTTGTTATGATTTTTAACATCCTTTGTCAATAAGACATTATTAATGCTTATGTTCCACCTTTTTATCCAATGGCAGTATGTGTCTTACTATACTTTAATCAGAGATATCTTCAAATCCATTGTAATAACTTGTTTTTGTATGCATCTAATTTGCTGTCTCAAATGACATTTGGCCTTCCTTATTACTGGATCGTATGCTCTTTTCCACCTGAAATCCACTCTGAGTGTATCTTCTACCCACTGTCTTAATGTCTTCTAACTTTTGAGTAATTCAATTGAATCATCCGCCGTATGAGCCTTATTGTGTAACTCAATCCTATTCAAGAGTGTCCCCAACTGTCTGTTACAAAGTGCTATATTTCTATCAGATTGTGTTACTCGGCTATGGCCTGCATTCAAATTTACATCTCCGATCCATTTATTCAACCTCACAGTGCTCTCGGCCTGCAACAGAAGAGACCATGGCATGATCACTATATTTGTTAAATCTCACACTCATGTCCTGCATTATTTTGAAATCTTCATTGTTTATAAAGAAATAGTCAAGAGTGGCTTTCCCTCCGTTGCCTTTCCATGTACTCATACTAGGGGTGCTACCCTTTACTCTGACGTTTAACATAGTTAGGCCCCACTCTCTAGCAAATTGCAGGCACTGTCTGCTTTGTTTATTTAATGATTTAGCATAAACGTTGCTCTTCTGTTTCGGGAAAGATTGCGCACTGATATAACATGCATTTAGGTCTCACCCATCATAATCAAATGGTTGTCAGGGTCCAGTTGCCAGCTCGCCATTGCCACCCCAATTATTTACAGAATGTCACTTGCCATTTGTCCCCCAAGAGGAATACATATATATTGATTAATAACATTTTATTACTCCCCCCCCTCGTGTTAAATCTCACATCAAGTATGAGGAGGTTTTCTTTACATTCAGTGACATCCACACGTTTTGCTACCATTTCCTTACTCACACCTATTATGAGACCCCTTTTGGTCGACCTTTCATTCCCTTCGTTGCTGGGCGCTATAATAAGGCGTATCCATCGATTACAAACCTTCTGAGTCAGCCATGTTTCCTGCAACAATAATATGTTAAACTCAGATAACCTGTGGCTCTTAATACAATTTAAAAATTGTTGTGTCCTTGTGTATTCCATGACAGGATCTTCGTAGATTATGGGTGCTGTAACCGCTTGACTGGGAGAAAGATTGCTAACTAGCTCCACTCCCTTCTTGAGCCTTCCAGATCCTCGGAGCTGTCCTCCGTCTCAAAGTTTGCAGAAGCCCAAAGTTTGTGGGACCAGTCCGCCTTTGCACTATTGCTATCCTAGCCGCCCTCAACATCACCTTGCATATCCTTGGTAACCTACTTTCATCCCTATTCCTCTCTGGCACCCCTAGCAACATTTGCAGAGGGCCAAGGGAGAAGGTTATGCCCACCATTTCCTTCATTCAACTAAGGACTTCCGCCCAGTACACCTGGATTTTGGGGCATGTCCACCACATGTGGTAAAATGAGCCTATCATCCCGCACTCCATGGGACAGTGGGGGGAATCCCTGGTAAATATCTTGGACATTTTCTGAGGGTCTAGGTGCCATCTGTTTAACATTTTAAAGTTATGCTCTGTTGTCGCCATAAATAGATTCCTATGAAACATAATTTGATATACCTGGTCCCATGTTTCTTTGGCTATTTCCCTCCCGGTCTCCACTTCCCAAGCGTGCATGAACTTTTGTCTCCCATTCAAGTTTGCTGTCACCAATGCTCTGTACAATTTGAACACAATCCCCTTCCTAGAGGAAGCCTCATTGATAGCTTGTTCGAAGGGTGTTAAGGAACGCGAGAGTTTCTGCAAGACACTGGTATCTGTACAGATGCCCTTCAACCTCAAGTAGTTGAATACTGACATCTTCTCCTCCCCTGGCGCTTCTTTCACTGTGTCAAGGTCCTTGAACCATCCATCTTGGAAGAGTTGTCTCGCCCTCTCCAAACCTCTATCCGAACTCCTTTGTGCGTTTTTAAAAACCTCTTTTACCTAGCTCCATTGGGGGTCCCCATATGGAGCTCAGAGGGGATGGCTAGGAGGAAAGAGCTGTGTTTCACCCATTATTTTTCGACAAAGTCCATATTACCCCCCAGTACTGAGTGTTCCCTGAGACACACTGGCTCCGACTTAGTCGGGACCTACAGCAAATCCCCGATTTTCCCATGGGGGTGCATACATATCTTCCAAATAAGACCAAAATGTACCCATGTCCTCTCTTGTGTGTTCCAGGAAGATGCACAATTGTGCAGGTGGTTCTTTGGACTCTGGGTCTCTTCCCTTGCCATATGAACCGGGAGATCATAGAGTTAAGTTTATAGAAAACGGGTCTGGGAGGGCAGTTGGAATCGCTGTGAATAGATATAGGAAACGCGGGAAGACCGTCATTTTAATTGAGGTCATCCTACCGTACCACAAGAGGGTCAGAGGAGCCCAGCATGAAAGGTTTGCACGCAGTTTGGTCAGGGATGGAGTGAAGTTGACATCAACCGGGCGAGTCAAGTCACAGCCTCATTCCCCTAAGTGCTCCCTGGGGTATCCCATGAATGTGTGAGGGCTGTAGGGGCATGACTTTCGACTTTGTGTTATTAGTTTTTAGGCTGGAGAATGCCCCAAAAGCATCAATTTGATCTAGTAGACTGGGGAGGGAATGCTGGACTTTAGATAGGTAACAGACTATCGTCGGTGAACAGCGACACCTTAGACTCAGTTGCCCCACACCCTATCCCTCTGATGTTTGTATTGTTCCTAATCTGTTAATGGGGCTTCAAGTATTGCTGCTTTATCTGGGAGGATGCTAGGTATATTATATGTTACTCACCTTAGTAACTAACTTACTCTAGTCCAGTCCTGCATAGGCGTCCCTTCCTAGGGACGGGAGACCAAACCTTTTTCACCAGAAAAAAACCTTCTTCCCCTTTAAATTTAGAGGAGCGCAGGGGTGCAGCCCTGGGAGCATGCACTACCCTGACTCCACCCACCGGCACCACACATCAGTCCCCATTGATGCGTCAACAATATTTAACATTGCCTAATGACACCAGTATTATTAGGGGGGAGGATGGTGGGACGGATGGAGGAAAGGGGACTAAGTTAGTCAATACGGTAAGTAACATATAATTACTCTTACGTCCCGTCCCCTTTCCTTCATACTGCACAGGCGATTACAACTGAATGTAGCCCCAGGGTGGAGAGGAGACCCTCCTTAAGCAAATAAGTTTCTTAGAACCGCCTGTCCAAGGCTGCGTCTGACTTAGAGCCGGCATCCAAACAGTAATATTTACAGAAAGCCGAAGGGGTGGCCCAGGTGGCCGCCCTGCTTTTGACTTGCCACGGAACCTGCCGCTGGAATGTGATGGCCGTGGCCTTGGCTCCGAAAGCGTGAGCGAGCATGTTAGCTGGCAGCGGCTTGTGCAGCCCCTCATAGGCCTCATCCACCGTGCAATAGAAGCCTTGGATGCTTGATACCAGGGTCTGGAGCCCTCAAAGGTGACAAAAAGTGCGTCCGACTTGCTGAAGCCCTTGGTCCTGTCCAGATATCATTTGAGAGCGCGTCTGACATCCAGACAGTGCAAGACTCTCTGAGCCTCGTCCTTGGGGTCAGCGAAGAACGTAGGTAAGACTATTTCCTCGTTTAGATGGAAGGCGGAGGGTACCTCAGGTAGGAACGCAGGGTGCGTCCGCAGGACCACCTTATCCCTGTGGAAAGTGGTATAGGGTTCGGAGGCCCACTAACAAAGCTGTCTTAATGGTGACCAGCCTGATGTCCACGGACGCCATTGGCTCGAAGGGTTTGTGCACCAAGGCCCCCAACACCACAATGAGGTCCCACACGGCGTGTGGCTTCTTGATGGGTGGGTAGAGCCTAGACCAGCCCGCCAGATGTTTCTTGACTATTCGTTTGGAAGAGGAGAAGACCTCCTCTTCCAAATTTCTGTAGGCCTCTATGGCTGCTAGATAGGTGCGACATGTTTCCACCTGCACGCCCGAGTGCGCATGGTGTGCCGAGAAAGAGAGAACGTCATCCACCGTGCACCTAAGGGGATCAATCTCCTTAAAGTCCGCCCAATGACAGAACCTAGTCCAATTACTCTTGTATTGGCTCCTAGTAGCTTTACTCCTGATGCCCTGAATGATCTCCAGGTTAGCCTGTGATAGGCTCGGGTGCCTGAGGGAGACCTGATCAGGAACCACGCTGCAAGGACTAATATCTGTGGGGTGGGGGGGTATGACCCTGCCCCCCTGCTGGGACAGGAGATGGGCTGGCCCCAGCGGAAGGTGAATGCGAGGTCTGTCCGTGTGGCTGAGCAGTTCGGAGAACAACGGTTTCGCCAGCCAACATGGAGCTATCAGGATGATGCTGAGGTGACAAGCTTCCTTTATCTTGCAGACTACCCTGTGAACCAGGGGTGTGAGAGGAAAGGCGTAGGCCGTCATGCAGTCCCACCATATCTGTAATGCGTCGCCCAGGGAGCCGGGGCCAGCCCCTGCCAAGACGCAAACTGATGGTACTTCCTGTTCTTTTAGGAGGCAAACACATCCACATGAGGGTGCCCCGTCTGCTGAAGACCTCCATCAGCACCTGGTCGTTCAATTGCCATTCGTAATTGTCAGCTCCCAGTCTGCTGAGCCTGTCCGCTTCCAACTTGGCCTCCCCAGGAGGTGGACGGCTGAGAGGTAGATGTTGTTCTCCAGGGCCCATTCCCACATGCTGACCGCTAGGGTGCACAGCGGAGGGGACCTGGTGCCTCCCTGCTTGTTGACATAGTACATGCTGGTGGAGTTGTCGGTCTGGACGGACTTGCCCCCAATGAGCGGAAGGAAAGCTCTGAGAGCTAGCCAGATGGCCCTGAGTTACAGCCAGTTGATGTGTGACTCCTGCCCCTGCCAGGTCCAGACTCAATGGACGCAGTGGCTCCCCAGATTTCTAGGAAGGAGTCCGTAGTGATGGTGACCTGCGGAGACAGCTGCTGGAAGGGATTACCCGTCCGCAGGTTGCAGTCCCTGGACCACCAAGTGAGGTCCGAGTGCTGATAAGCTCTGCTTGGTAGCCCCTCTGCTGATTCCATGAGTCTGCATAGTGCAGCTGTGACCTCCTCATCCGGAGTCTCGTGTTTGGCACGGCCAAAAGGACCGCTGTCATGATACCCAGTAAGTGTTGGTAGCACTAGTTCGAGGTCACTGCTCTGGTAAGGAAGTGCGTAGTGGTTTTCTTGATAGCCGCAATCTTGTCCTCTGAGGGGAAGACCTTCTCGGAGCTCGTATCCCAGATGAGGCCCAAGAAGGGGAGGCTCTGTGTGGGCTGCAGCTGAGACTTCTTGAGGTTGATGGTAAACCCCAGGTCGTGGAGTGTGTTCATAAGTGCAGAGGAAGTGTGGATAACCACCTCCGGATATCTCGCCCTGACGAGCCAGTCATCCAGGTATGGGTAAATGTGGTGTCCCTGGGCCTGAAGAGAGCTGCCACCACATTCATGAGTCTGGTAAATACCCCGGGGGCTGAGTTGAGGCCAAAGGGTAGCACCATGTACTAGAAATGGCAGCCCATGATCCTGAAGCGCAGGAAGGAGCGATGTGATTGCCAAATCGAGCCATGTAGATATGCGTCCTTCAGATCCAGGGAGCACATCCAGTCTCCCTTGTCTAGTGTCTCCGCAATAAGTGCTGGCGTAACCATCTTGAATTTCTGAAGAGGGAGGGAGAGGTTGAGGGTGGATAGGTCCAACACAACTTTCAGGCCAGCAGTTCTTCATTTGTAAGGCGCAAATCCCAAAAGAGTTGGCGTCCCAATCTGTGGGAAGGGAAGAAGGAGGAGGATAAGGGAACGGTAAGCGGTACCCCGAGAATACTACCAAGAGGATCCAGGGGTTTGCAAAGTTCTGGCGCCAAAATTGCATATGGAAGGCAAGCCTGCCCCTTACTGGAGACACGTGAACCCAAAGGGACGCCTCATGTTTTCTTTCCTTCTGAGGCTGCTGCTGAGTAGGGGGACTGGAAGAAGCCCTTGCCCCCCTGTTTGTTGTTTGCAACGGTGCTGACTGGGCAAGCGGTCAAGTTGTCTCGACTTCCGTTCAAGGAAGCCCCAGAACCTGCCAAATGACCGCCGCCTTTCGGAGCGTTGCTGCGACTGGGTGTACACCTTGCTTGTGCGTGGCCTTCGTTAGGATAGATAAAGACTTTGTAGTTTGTGAGCTGTTCTTTTTATCTAATTCTTCGTTGGTGGTAGAGTGAAAGAGGTCGCTACCCTCGAACGGAAGGTCCAATATGCGTTCCTGGACATCAGGGTTAAATTTAGTATTTATTAACAACACACATTACAACGTTGAGGACATTTGCATATAAATATAGCTTCATTGTATTCATACATCGTGCATTGCCGTCCTCACCCTTCCCACCCCTTTAACTCGAGCCCCCTTTTTCCATGCCGCTGGTCAGCATTTCTCATTTTACTCACTCGTCTCCCTCGTATCATCTTCACTAAGACCCACCTGGGGGGGTCCTGCCATTGTGGTCACCAATTGCCTCCATTCTATCAGGGGTCCAACAACTTCTTCCCCTCCTCTACTAATTGCTTCATACCAAGCTGCCGTTTCTGCGTCTGCCCATTTCAGGAGGTCCGCCCACCACGCCCCTATCCTGGGGCGCTGGGCATCCTTCCAGCTCATTGCGATCCTCTGTTTAGCCAGGATGTAGGCCAGATCTTTCATTTTGCTAATATGTTTCAGGTTGAGTGGTCTGGCGAACACCCCCAACATACATGCCCATACTGACTCCACCTCCAATACAATCCCCTTTTTTGCTAGACGTAACTTAATCTCTGTCCAGAATCTACCCACCTCCGGGCAAGCCCAAAACATGTGTATCAGCCCAGCTTCCGCCTCCCCGCACCGTGTACACTTTTGCGCCTTCATCCTTCTCATGCCCGTGGCGATGCAGATGGCCAGGCCAGAGGTATCGATGTGAGCCACAGTGGACTCCATGATGTCCTGTGCTACCATTTTGGCTTCTCCTAGACCCGCTTTGAATAGTACCTGGCTCTGCACCGGACGTTCTGGAAGGAAGTCTGCTACTTCCCGCTAAAGGCTCTGGTTAGCGGCTGCCAGCATGTCATCTGCGTTGGATTGAAACAGGTGCAGCGGGGCGTTGGATTACAGCTTCTTCCTGTACACCTCCAAGATCTTCTCCTCCTTGCCTAGCAGAGCCGAGGCCGAGGTGGCCGAGGATGACTGAGGCTTAGAGTAAAGTGACGCCGCAGCAATCACTGAAGAGTGCGGTTGAGGGTGCGCCGACAGCAAGAGTGGATCCCCCTTCATCTCTCTATACTTGACATCGAGCAGCCGATTGACACGTTGAGCCGAGTGTGGCTTGGGCCACCCTTCTTGGCCAAGGCAACAACTTCCTTCTGCATCGGGATACCCGTTTTGGTAGGGAGTCGTACGGAGAGGACATCTGCTAAGGCTCCCTCCTCGTGCTGCTCGACCTCAGGTTGAGGAAGGCCCAGATAATTCGCCAAACCTGCAAGCCGGTCATGGAAGTCCTTTGTGGACGACTGCGTGCCAGGGTCCTCCTCCTCCTCATCTGTGTCTACCACAGTGTATGGCTGGTCCAAAGCAGGTGGAGGGGTGCTGTGCGCTGTGGTGTGGAGACTGGAGCCGGAGGCTGGTGTGGAACCGCCTTTACTGTGGGAGGCAGGGGAGCCGGAACGGAAGGGGACAGCAGGGGCTGTGCTGCGGCCTGTGGTGTCGAAGCAATAGGAGGAATGACTTTGGGCGCCGGTGGAGTGACGGGAGGGAGCAAGTCCCTGACTGCATCCTGCAGGATGGCCCCCATGTGGGGAGTTCGCATCAGCGCCAGGAATCTTTCGAAGAACCTGTCTTCAGAGGCAGAAGAGGTGGCAGGTGATATTGACGGAGTGGCTGGGGGCTGCTGGGGCCAGAACGCACGGTCTAGGTTGCAGGGGAAACCTGCCCTGCGCTGCTGATGGATAAACTGTAGGCCACGTACCTGGTTGACACCAGTCCCACCTTGAAACTCGTTCACCCTCCTGCTCTGTTCCTAGGAGTGGCATCGGACATCGGGCCATGTTGTCTGGCACAGCGGCCATGTTGTTCAGCTGAGTGCCATGTGCCAAAGTCGTTGTGCATGTCTCCCTGGGCCCCGCCTCCTCCGAGACTCTTGGTGTTGGAGCATGAGGCCTACCCTGCACCTCAGGTCTAGACCTCAGCATTGTCGCCGATAGTGCTGCGTGTAGGCGCCCCCTCTGACATTGAGCCGGTACTAGGGCATTGCCCCTCAGGTGTACACTTGGTAAAAGAACCTTGCGGTCCCTCAGCACTGATTCCGAAAGGATCTGAATACCCCACGGCCGTGAGACCGGTAGCTGGACTAGCCTCGTTGCGCGTGCTGGTCCCAGAACCCGAGAGGCTCCTCCCGCTTGGGCGTTTCCCCAGGAGTCGCCGCCCTTACGGGGTGCGATGGAAAATAGCGGCCCTCCCTTGGGCCTCGATCTCTGTTTGACAAAGTTCTTCAAGTCCTCTGGAGGTGACCTTTCGAAGAGCTCCCTCCACCTAGCTAGCCTGTTCTTCAGTGTGCGTGTAGTCAGTGCATTGCACTCAGTACAACCTTCCCAGCCGTGGTCAGGGCCAAGGCAGCGGAGGCAAAGAGCGTGGGGGTCGACGTAGGCAAGAGCCCCTCGCAGTCTGGACACCTGCTGAAGCCCGCTGAAGTCAACATGCGCCAGGGAGGAGCGTGACGCCGGAGGACCGAGTACCTGAATGACAAAAATAAGACAAAAAGACAGAAGAAGAATTCGGGGAAGAGTTTGTGTTATTACATGGCCATAGGCAAACCCAGGAGCACTGGTGAAATCAGCCCATTCCCGTTGACGCAGAAAAGGGGACTGGGGTGTGACACCAGTGGGCGGAGTCAGGGTAGGACATTCTCCCAAGGCCGCAACCCAGCGCGACTCTAAATATATAGGGGAAGAAGGGTTTATCTGGTGAAAAAGATTCCGTCTACCGTCCCTAGGAAGGGACGACTATGCAGTGTGGAGGAAAGGGAATGGGATGTAAGAGTACGGGAACGTATTAAGGAAAGATTCTATCTGGGCTCCGCCCCCACAATATTCAGTTGAGTAGATGTATCATAATATTTACAGAACTCTTCCACTAATTGCTGGTATCTATATACCCTTTCTGGGCCTGCTTGGCAGATTGACTATTTTCTTGGCATTTCTCTGAGCCTGCAGTTTCCATGCTAGTATTTTATCCGCTCGTTCCTCCTTCTCCATATATTTTTGCTTGAGGAACATTACTTTTCTCTCCGTTTGATACAGGAGGCGGTCCTTCAGCTGGGTTCTATATTTTAGCACTTTTGCCAGTTTGTCAGGGGAAATTCCCCTTGGATTTTAGTGCCTCTATCTTACTTCTCAGGTCCGTCTCCTCCTCCTCTCGCTCCCTTTTCTTTGTGGCTTCCAGACGTATTAATTCCCCACGTATCGTGGCCTTACATGCCTCCCAGACTGATGTTAGCCTCACCTCCCCTGGTATCATTAAACTCCTTTATTGATTTTAAAAAGCCTTGAGCCACCTCTCTATCTTTCAACAGCAGGTCGTTGCACATCCACCTCCCCTTTCTCTACTCAGGAGCCCACTCGCCCAATTTCACACTGACTAGGTCGTGATCCGACCAGGGGACCAGTTCTGTGGATGATTTCGCTACTTTGTGTAGCAGGGCCGAGTCCAGGAAGACATAGTCAATCCTTGAGTAAGTACAATGGACTTTAGAGTGGAATGTGTATGATGGGGCAGCTTCTCCCTCTCGGACCGATGCATCCACCACCCCCAGTTCCCCATTTATTTGGGCAAAGTAGAGATTCATATTTCGCTTGCGCATAGGACCCCTTTGATGGGGTCGGCCCATTCCTGTCTGTTTCCAGGTCCAAGACCATGTTGACGTCCCTTCCAATAAATGGGAGCCCCTCTACAAAGGTGTGGAGTTTCCCCTTCACCTTTTCCCAATAGTGGTCTTGCTCCTCATTTGGGCCATAGATCAAGATTAGGGAAACCTTTTGGCCTTTGACCGACCCCTTGATAAATGCATATCGACACTCTGGAGTTCTGTGAAACCCAGCTTGTTAGCGATTACCACCACCACCCCTCTTTTTTTGGACTCCCCCGATGCATGGAACATTTTCACAACTGCCTTTGCTTTCATAGTTGGCTCCTCCCCCCTCTTCCAGTGGGTCTCTTGTAAGAACATAATATCCAACTTCAGACGGTTAAATTCCTGGATCGTCAGGGACCTTTCCGATGGGGAGTTAAGGCCTCTGACGTTCGGTGAGTCCAAGGACAGATCGGGTCAGACATGCGTGGGTCCATTTAGTTGCAGTATAAATCTCTGATCCCGTGAAGCTGAGAGTGCTGGGCCACCCCGATCCTGCCCTTGCTTTTCCAGCCATTTGAAACCCTCCCAGTGTTGTGTTGCTTGTAAGTGTGATAGAAACTTCCCCCCAATGCAACCCCCAAAACTTCCCCTCCCCCTTTTCAATCACGTCGAATAGATAACCATAACTTACTCACACAAATAAATAATTAAAAAATAAAAAAATGTTCTCAATATTACTCTGAGGTTGTCGTGAGAGTGTACTATATTGATAGCCATGCCTGGAGTCCCCTCAGGTAGCTTTTTACAGCAGTAAAGATGTGGACACTGCACTATTACCATGAAGCAATATTATGTGCCAATGTATATGGACATGAAGCAATTAGAAGCTGTAGTGCTGTAGTGACCACAGCACAATTTTTCTTACGTGATCAATATTATGTCAATGTGAAAAATGCTTCTTTTTTTTCTGTCAGGTGTGTGTATAAACGTGTGCAAAAACACATAAGAGTATGTGCACTTATTATATGTTAAGTATTGTTAGATATTGTGTTTTTAAAGACATTAGCAACCGAAGGAATGATGTTTAATCTCTTATGTTTGTTTGATAGATAGATATTTTTTATACATTTTTGTAGAATCACTGCATATGAATATCTACCAGGGGTATAAAGGAATTACTGTTTGATTGTGAAGAAATCGCTGTCCTGAAGATGGCCCAAAATCTAAGAGCTAAAAAGGCACTAGGGATAGTGTCTAATGAATCAAAATAGGCCGAAACATGTCGACAATCTAAGATACCCATAGCAACAACCTCTGGGTTCTTTTGCTTTGAAACCATGTGTTAATTAGGTTTTCTGAAACTATCTGTTGATTAAGTATCTGTGTTGTTTCACCCCCCCCTTTTACTCATTAGTTGTGACTTGTTCTGTTTTGTATGGACACTGTTTTAGTCCAGATTCTATCTGCGTCTATCATGTCAAAACAATGTAGTCCAAATATGTGTCTTTGATACATTTTTATCAAAATTGTGATCATTAAAAAAAATTCACATAAGTTACGTCTGGGCTTTACCAAACCTTTCTTTTGTAATATGGATTATTGAAACCATATTTGTTGAGTTCATAAGCATTACCACTCTAATTGAATGGTGACATAAAGAGGGGTAATCAGTGTGAAAGAGGACAGATCCTGGTAGATGTTGACCCTTGCGTCTCCCCATTCAATTGGGCCAATTGCCCTTGCCTTTTTTAAGATTTTTGTTTTCTTCGGGTAGTAATAGAACCTCGCTAAGATAGAACGGGGGCCTCGGGTGCCCCCTCCTGCTTTATGGGCACCGTCTATGGTGGGTTCCGTGGTATTTTCATTGTTAAACACATTTTTTGACGACTCCATTGATTGCTTGGAGGATGTCTCTCTGTGTTTCACCTTCCTCTTCGGGTAACCAAAACAAAACAGATTGTTTTGATGCTCTAGGTTCTCCAAATCATACATTTTTAGGGTGCATTCCTCTTCTCTTCTTTCTAACTCTGCAATCCGCATTTCGAATTGGGTTTCTAGGACGTCTACTGATGACGGGTTGGCCGCTAGTCCCTGGATTCTGCCATCCATATCAACCACTTTTTTGTCCAGCCCGTCCAGTCTGTGTGTGATGTCGGACCTGAACCCTATCAGTTCCTCCAGGATTGCCGCCATATCTTTCCTCATTGATGTTACGTCCTCAGTCATGGTATGTTGCACCGTGGGTGGATGTTTCAATAGTGTTTTGGGGGTTGGGTTATATTTGAATTTCTGGAGCGGGCCACCCAGTTCATTTATCAGAAGTTGCGTATACCTCTGGGTTGGCTAGCTGTTCGTAAGTATACAGAGGCCCCGGTCTCTGCACCCTCCTGTGCTTGTTTTCTTCTAGATGATATGCTCTTTGGATGAGTGTGGGGAGCTGGGGACCACTGACTCTCTCCTTCGCTGGGGGCTCTCTTTCTGTTGCTGAGGCTGGAGGTGCGCACCTCTCTTTCCCTAGGGGTCTGTGCAGAGTTTGCCCGAGGGGCAAAGCTGTGGAGGCTGGATTCTTGATTTGTTTTGGGGGCACTGCGCCAGTTGATCTTGGCTATGCAATTCCTCGCACCGCAGGTGCAGCAGGGTGGTCTATACACTCTAAGCAGGTGTCTTCGCCCCTTGGGCCTATTCTGTGTCTACAGAAAATGGCCTGTGTTTATCCAGAGACTGTCCGTTCTACTGGGCCTTCCGGGGAAGAGCCCTCTGCCTTCCTCTTGTGGCCTTGCCGCCACCGCTTCCAAGGTGCTCCGGGCCTGAGTGGTGGTGTCCCCTGCAGATTGGGGTCTCCGGAGTGTGCGGATCAGAGGTGGGGGCTTGGGGGAAGGCTCTCCCCATCACCCATGTCTTCCGTGGGTACAGGCAGTTGGGTGTATGGCTTGGTGTCCCCCTCAATGCTCCGCCCCCCGAATCTCTGATAATCGTGGGGGCTCTCCGCGTCTCGCCCTATATCTTTGGCTGCACCCTTGCAGTATGGTGCGGGGAGGGTCACGGTACTCACTCCTGTCCCTGACAGGATATTTCCTGGCGGGGGGTCTTCTCTTCTGGCTTTGCGTCCACCATCCGTTTTTCGGGGCTAGACTGGCCAGACGTGTACAGTCATCCATGGGTCGTAGGTCAGAACGGAGCGTTTCTTTTCCGATGGCTCTCTCCTCACGCCCTGTCTTTGCGTGGATTTCATTTGGAGCCATGGAATGGCTCGGAGTTGCTGTAGACTCCGCCTCAGCTTTCCGGCGGCTTTTGTTCAGTGTTCCGGTGGACACCCAGTCCGCTCTTTCTCCCCGCGATGTGCAGGGCCTCAGCTAGGTCTGGGAGGGGTCGTCACAATGCTCTGGGGGCAATGTGGGTGTGTCCTGGTCACCTGGATTACAGACCTCAGCAGACTAGCGGGTGAGACACCTTAAGGTTTCTCACACTAGGTAGGGGTCAGGGTTGCAGCTCAGTGTTGTTCTCAGTTTGCAATTAGTCTACTTCCGCTTGGCGTGTTAGGACTTCAGGCAGATCCTCACTTATTTTTTTAGTCCTCTCACGATGCTCAGTTTGACTTTGCTGGTGTTCAATCGGGCTTACTATCTCGCCCTGAGTAGTAATGTCCACATGTATTTTGTTACACAGTCGCAAAAATATTTTTATCGCAAACTATAGGACCTTGTTTGAGTCCACCTCAAAAGACTCCTTGCTGTTTCCAGCTAGGGGTGCCTCAACAAACATCAGTGGTGAGACAGATATTTGTGACGGCAGGGTCCTAGTGTCAGCCACTACAGCTGCCACCATCACTTCTCGCATGTTATCCTCATTTCCTACCAGCTCATTTTCAGTCATGTGGCCATTCATGCTCCTCTGAAGTGAATAGCAGAATTCCAATATCTATTCCTGTAGACTTGGAACGGTTTAATTGTGGCCCAGAGTCGGAGTCTGTCAGCAATATTTCTTGCTCAGGCGCTGGAGCCAGATGCACTTCCACTTAAAAAAAAACCTGGTGATTTTTGTTTCTCTACCCTATCGGCCTTCTCCATCTCCTGCGGTTCCATATACGCTAATGGAACCTCTCTCCCCCCTTTCCTTCCTTTCTGCTGCCCACCACCTTTCCCCTTTGATCTAAGATTACATGCCACTGAGTTGTAGGCTTTACGTACCGGCATACTAGTCTGTAACTATACAGGAGATATAGGTGATGCGCTGCAATAAACAGTGCGGGGGGCGTTTCAAGCAAACGTAGCTTACTTAAATTAGCTGTAGGGCTCCACTCACTGCCAAACCACAATTCCCTTGAGGATCACTTGCTAGGAGCGTATGCTGAACCATGCCTCTGCTGATTATATCCCCTGATGTGTAGAAAGGGGCAGGGTCCACTGCTGATAAGCTGCAGGTGTAAAGAGGTGAAACTCTGCCAGCTGTCCACTGCCAAACTGCAATTCACTTAAGGATCACTTGCTAGGAGCGAAGGTTAACAAAAAGAGTTACACTTTTAGTTACAGGCACCTATCTTGCATATGAAAGTTACAATATCCCTAGGAGCTGATGGATCTATGCAAGCCATCTTAAGGCCAGTCAGTCAATCAACTTTATTTTGGGCAAAAGCTCCTAAAAGTACAATACGAAAGAAGGCTAAATGAGACAATACATTACAAACTGTGACAACATGCAGCCTTACAGGGTATTTCATAGAATTTCGCAGAAAAGTGTCGCAAGCGGCTGGCGCAGAGGGTCCGCGTGCGATTGTCTGCGCCAGGCACGTGCGCTAAAACCGATTTCCGCGCACAGCGTATGTATGGATTTTAGGCTCCCAAACCAGCCGTGGCGCAGAGAATCGCAGCGACCCTGCAGCAGCGCCAGGAACGCCCCCAAGAACGCCCTCGCGCAAGGAAAAGCCATCAAAATCGCTAAATCATCGCAAAGGGCTGCGCTAACCCTGGACCAGTTCACCGGGCTGGCAAACAGCAAACGCCAAGCGGGGAACGTGTATTTCAGGGGTGCGCGGGAAGTTCCACACGCGATTGGCCCCGTGCAAGCAGGGTACGTGTATTCCAGGGCTGCGCGGGAAGTTCCACACGTGATTTCAGCAGGGTACGTGTAATCCAGGGGTGCGCGGGAAGTTCCACACGCAATTCCAGCAGGGTACGTGTATTTCAGGGGTGCGCGGGAAGTTCCACACGCGATTTCAGCAGGGTACGTGTATTTCAGGGGTGCGCGGGAAGTTCCACACGCGATTGGCCCAGTGCGAGCAGGGTACGTGTATTCCATGGGTGCGCGGGAAGTTCCACACGCGATTGGCCCCGTGCAAGCAGGGTACGTGTATTTCAGGGGTGCGCGGGAAGTTCCACACGCGATTGGCCCAGTGCGAGCAGGGTACGTGTATTCCATGGGTGCGCGGGAAGTTCCACACGCAATTTCAGCAGGGTACGTGTATTCCAGGGGTGCGCGGGAAGTTCCACACGCGATTTCAGCAGGGTACGTGTATTTCAGGGGTGCGCGGGAAGTTCCACACGCGATTTCAGCAGGGTATGTGTATTTCAGGGGTTCTGGGGAGTACTACACGTGAATTGGCCGTGTGGGTCCTCCCAGGTGTACGCTCCACAACCTCCACGGCCCCTGCAGGCAGCCCACACCACGGGGGACTAACCTGCACCCCTGCTCATGTCCCGCAGGAAGCCCATCCACCATGGACATGCCCCCCAGCCAACCCACATGTCACCTTGCACTACTGATCAACAATGCATGTCTCCCACCACCCCCACCCCCCAGCCACCAGGGGCAGCCTCCACCAGGCCCCCACTCATGTCTACCACCACCCCCACCCCCCAGCCACCAGGGGCAGCCCCCACCAGGCCCCCACTCATGTCCCCTATCACCCCCACCCCCAGCCACCAGGGGCAGCCTCCACCAGGCCCCCACTCATGTCTCCCACCACCCCCACCCCCCAGCCACCAGGGGCACCCTCCACCAGGCCCCCACTCATGTCCCCTATCACCCCCACCCCCCAGCAGTGCAGGGGCACCCTCCACCAGGCACCCACTCATGTCTCCCACCACCCCCACCCCCCAGCCACCAGGGGCACCCTCCACCAGGCCCCCACTCATGTCTCCCACCACCCCCACTCCGCAGCCACCAGGGGCACCCTCCACCAGGCCCCCACTCATGTCTCCCACCACCCCCACCCCCCAGCCACCAGGGGCAGCCTCCACCAGGCCCTCACTCATGTCTACCACCACCCCCAACCCCCAGCCACCAGGGGCAGCCCCCACCAGGCCCCCACTCATGTCCCCTATCACCCCCACCCCCCAGCCACCAGGGGCAGCCTCCACCAGGCACCCACTCATGTCTACCACCACCCCCACCCCCCAGCCACCAGGGGCAGCCCCCACCAGGCCCCCACTCATGTCTCCCACCACCCCCACCCCCCAGCCACCAGGGGCACCCTCCACCAGGCCCCCACTCCTGTCCCCTATCACCCCCACCCCCCAGCAGTGCAGGGGCACCCTCCACCAGGCCCCCACTCAAGTCTCCCACCACCCCCACCCCCCAGCAGTGCAGGGGCAGCCTCCACCAGGCCCCCACTCATGTCCCCTATCACCCCCACCCCCAGCACTGCAGGGGCAGCCTCCACCAGGCCCCCACTCATGTCCCCTATCACCCCCACCCCCCAGCAGTGCAGGGGCTGCCTCCACCAGGCCCCCACTCATGTCCCCTATCACCCCCACCCCTCAGCAGTGCAGGGGCACCCTCCACCAGGCCCCCACTCATGTCTCCCACACCCCCCACCCCCCAGCCACCAGGGGCACCCTCCACCAGGCCCCCACTCATGTCTCCCACCACCCCCACCCCCCAGCCACCAGGGGCACCCTCCACCAGGCCCCCACTCATGTCTCCCACCACCCCCACCCCCCAGCCACCAGGGGCACCCTCCACCAGGCCCCCACCCATGTCTCCCACCACCCCCACCCCCCAGCATCCAGGGGCACCCTCCACCAGGCCCACACTCATGTCTCCCACCACCCAGCCACCAGGGTCACCCTCCACCAGGCCCCCACTCATGTCTCCCACCACCCCCACCCCCCCGCCACCAGGGGCACCCTCCACCAGGCCCCCACTCATGGCCCCTATCACCCCCACCCCCCGCCACCAGGGGCAGCCTCCACCAGGCCCCCACCCATGTCTCCCACCACCCCCTAGCCACCATGGGCAGCCCCCACCAGGCCCCCACTCATGTCCCCTATCACCCCCACCCCCCAGCCACCAGGGGCAGCCTCCACCAGGCACCCACTCATGTCAACCACCACCCCCACCCCCCAGCCACCAGGGGCACCCTCCACCAGGCCCCCACTCATGTCTCCCACCACCCCCACCCCCCAGCAGTGCAGGGGCAGCCTCCACCAGGCCCCCACTCATGTCTCCCACCACCCCCAACCCCCAGCAGTGCAGGGGCAGCCTCCACTAGGCCCCCACTCATGTCTCCCACCCACCCCGACCCCCCAGCCACCATGAGCAGCCTCCACCAGGCCCCCACTCATGTCTCCCACCACCCCACCCCCCAGCAGTGCAGGGGCAGCCTCCACCAGGCCCCCACTCATGTCCCCTATCACCCCCACCCCCCAGCAGTGCAGGGGCACCCTCCACCAGGCCCCCACTCATGTCTCCCACCACCCCCACCCCCCAGCCACCATGGGCAGCCTCCACCAGGTCCCCACTCATGTCTCCCACCACCCCCACCCCCCAGCCACCAGTGGCACCCTCCACCAGGCCCCCACTCATGTCTCCCACCACCCCGACCCCCAGCCACCAGGGGCACCCTCCACCAGGCCCCCACTCATGTCTCCCACCACCCCCACCCCCCAGCAGTGCAGGGGCAGCCTCCACCAGGCCCCCACTCATGTCTCCCACCACCCCCACCCCCCAGCAGTGCAGGGGCACCCTCCACCAGGCCCCCACTCATGTCTCCCACCACCCCCACCCCCCAGCAGTGCAGGGGCACCCTCCACCAGGCCCCCACTCATGTCCCCTATCACCCCCACCCCCCAGCAGTGCAGGGGCACCCTCCACCAGGCCCCCACTTATGTCTCCCACCACCCCCACCCCCCAGCAGTGCAGGGGCAGCCTCCACCAGGACCCCACTCATGTCTCCCACCCACCCCCACCCCCCAGCCACCAGGGGCACCCTCCACCAGGCCCCCACTCATGTCTCCCACCACCCCCACCCCCCAGCAGTGCAGGGGCAGCCTCCACCAGGCCCCCACTCATGTCTCCCACCACCCCCAACCCCCAGCAGTGCAGGGGCAGCCTCCACCAGGCCCCCACTCATGTCTCCCACCCACCCCGACCCCCCAGCCACCATGGGCAGCCTCCACCAGGCCCCCACTCATGTCTCCCACCACCCCACCCCCCAGCAGTGCAGGGGCAGCCTCCACCAGGCCCCCACTCATGTCCCCTATCACCCCCACCCCCCAGCAGTGCAGGGGCACCCTCCACCAGGCCCCCACTCATGTCTCCCACCACCCCCACCCCCCAGCAGTGCAGGGGCACCCTCCACCAGGTCCCCACTCATGTCTCCCACCACCCCCACTCCCCAGCCACCAGTGGCACCCTCCACCAGGCCCCCACTCATGTCTCCCACCACCCCCACCCCCCAGCAGTGCAGGGGAAGCCTCCACCAGGCCCCCACTCATGTCTCCCACCACCCTCAACCCCCAGCAGTGCAGGGGCAGCCTCCACCAGGCCCCCACTCATGTCTCCCACCCACCCCGACCCCCCAGCCACCATGGGCAGCCTCCACCAGGCCCCCACTCATGTCTCCCACCACCCCACCCCCCAGCAGTGCAGGGACACCCTCCACCAGGCCCCCACTCATGTCTCCCACCACCCCCACCCCCCAGCAGTGCAGGGGCACCCTCCACCAGGCCCCCACTCATGTCTCCCACCACCCCCACCCCCCAGCAGTGCAGGGGCACCCTCCACCAGGCCCCCACTCATGTCCCCTATCACCCCCACCCCCCAGCAGTGCAGGGGCACCCTCCACCAGGCCCCCGCTCATGTCTCCCACCACCCCCACCCCCCAGCAGTGCAGGGGCACCCTCCACCAGGCCCCCACTCATGTCTCCCACCACCCCCACCCCCCAGCAGTGCAGGGGCAGCCTCCACCAGGACCCCACTCATGTCTCCCACCCACCCCCACCCCCCAGCCACCAGGGGCACCCTCCACCAGGCCCCCACTCATGTCTCCCACCACCCCCACCCCCCAGCAGTGCAGGGGCAGCCTCCACCAGGCCCCCACTCATGTCTCCCACCCACCCCGACCCCCCAGCCACCATGGGCAGCCTCCACCAGGCCCCCACTCATGTCTCCCACCACCCCACCCCCCAGCAGTGCAGGGGCAGCCTCCACCAGGCCCCCACTCATGTCCCCTATCACCCCCACCCCCCAGCAGTGCAGGGGCACCCTCCACCAGGCCCCCACTCATGTCTCCCACCACCCCCACCCCCCAGCAGTGCAGGGGCACCCTCCACCAGGTCCCCACTCATGCCTCCCACCACCCCCACCCCCCAGCCACCAGTGGCACCCTCCACCAGGCCCCCACTCATGTCTCCCACCACCCCGACCCCCAGCCACCAGGGGCACCCTCCACCAGGCCCCCACTCATGTCTCCCACCACCCCACCCCCCAGCAGTGCAGGGGCAGCCTCCACCAGGCCCCCACTCATGTCTCCCACCACCCCCACCCCCCAGCAGTGCAGGGGCACCCTCCACCGGGCCCCCACTCATGTCTCCCACCACCCCCACCCCCCAGCAGTGCAGGGGCACCCTCCACCAGGCCCCCACTCATGTCCCCTATCACCCCCACCCCCCAGCAGTGCAGGGGCACCCTCCACCAGGCCCCCACTCATGTCTCCCACCACCCCCACCCCCCAGCAGTGCAGGGGCACCATCCACCAGGCCCCCACTCATGTCTCCCACTACCCCCACCCCCCAGCAGTGCAGGGGCAGCCTCCACCAGGACCCCACTCATGTCTATCACCCACCCCCACCCCCCAGCCACCAGGGGCACCCGCCACTAGGCCCCCACTCATGTCTCCCACCACCCCCACCCCCCAGCAGTGCAGGGACAGCCTCCACCAGACCCCCACTCATGTCCCCTATGTCCCCTATCACCCCCACCCCCCAGCAGTGCAGGGGCACCCTCCACCAGGCCCCCACTCATGTCTCCCACCACCCCCACCCCCCAGCAGTGCAGGGGCACCCTCCACCAGGCCCCCACTCATGTCTCCCACCACCCCCACCCCCTAGCCACCAGGGCTCCCTCCACCAGGCCCCCACTCATGTCTCCCACCACCCCCACCCCCCAGCCACCAGGGGCACCCTCCACCAGGCCCCCACTCATGTCTCCCACCACCCCCACCCCCCAGCCACCATGGGCAGCCTCCACCAGGACCCCACTCATGTCTCCCACCCACCCCCACCCCCCAGCCACCATGGGCAGCCTCCACCAGGCCCCCACTCATGTCTCCCACCACCCCCACCCCCAGCCACCAGGGGCACCCTCCACCAGGCCCCCACTCATGTCTCCCACCACCCCCACCCCCCAGCCACCATGGGCAGCCTCCACCAGGTCCTCACAATCCCCAATCATGTGCGTTATGGTCAGCCTCCACAGCCAAAAAGCCCTACCAAGTAACCCATTCACCCACATGGAAATGGAAATTACATGTTACACCCCCAATGTTCATAAAGCTAATGAACCCATGTCCGTCACACACAATGGTTGCAATTGAATGGGAAAACACCCAACATGACATGCATGAAACCAATGAGATGATACCACACAGTGAAGTATGAAAACAAAATTGTATTAAAAAAAATAAGAATGCAAAAGAAATGAAACAAACAACAATGGCAATGAAAAAAAGATAAGCTGCATGTCCGTTTAAAAAAATAAAAACACCAAATCCTAATCCAAAAAAATGTTGTCCAAAGTCAAATGAAAAATAAAATCAATCCAATGAAGAACTATGTACAAAACTTCCAAGGGTCCATGAGCCCAACTGAACAAAGGAAACCTACAAAAAACCCTAACTAAAATGCAACTATATACAAAAAGTGGAGCAGTGTCCGTCGACTCCAAATCATAAGAACAAACAAAGGAAACCTAAAACTAAAGAACTATATACAAAGGCGGCGGGCAAGTCCAGCGGCTCACTCCGTGGTGTTCCGGGCCAGGGCATCATCGAACTCCTGTTCGATGTCCCGGAGGCGGTCCTGTTCCATGGCCCCGAGGGTCCGCAGGGACGACGCCGTGTCCTCCTCCAACCCCCTGCGGATTGCCTCGAGGCACTCGGCCCGCCTCAGGGCCCTCCGCATGGAGTTCTCCGCCCTGACCATTGTGAGCCGCGCCTCTTCCGCCCGCCGCCGCTCCGCATCTATGGCGTGGCCCAACCGCTGCCACACGGAAGACACTCTCTGTCCTGGGTCCTCCTGCCCTCCGGCCGATGCCTGCCCCTCCGATGTCGAAGGCCCCGAGCCTTCATGGCTCCCACCATGTTGCTGCTGCTGCTCTGCCTCTGCCCGTGCACTGCCTCCTGCTGCCTGCACATCCTCCGCCGGCTGGGGTGCAGTCGTAGATGTGGCCACCCCTGCTGGACGTCCGACTCCCGACTGTGGCAGGGATGCCTCCTCCACCAGCCTGGCCGCGCCGTCAGAGGCAGCTCCACAGGGCACCCAGGTGACTGATGGGTGGGAAGATGCACAGAGGACGACTGGCGCATAGGGGGTCCAGTTGAGGAGGGGGTCAGAGCAAGCCCCATCAGACGGAGGAATCCGGCCTGGGTGACCTGTCCCAGCAGGCTGACGTGGTCAACGAGCCATTCGAGATGACGTGCAGTCTCTCCATGAAAAGACTGCAGGTCACCTCGCATGGCCCGTTGACGCAACGCCACACCAGCCAGGACAGGCTCAACCCGGACCTGGATAGCCACGTCCGCAGGCAGAGGAAGGCCAGTTGACGTCAGCTCATCCCCTGCCTGAAAACGGGTCTGGACGTAGGCATCCCTGCTGGTGCAAGATGATGCAGGGACAGGATCGGGGACAGGATTGCACACAGGCACCTCCGCGGCGGCCTGTGCTGCCTCCTGTCCCTGGTCCTGCAATGCACCACTAGCACCAGTGGGATCCCCACCTCCAGACCCCGTCTCTGGTGCTTGCACGGCCTCCTCCTCCACCAAACCCCCCACCAACCTGGATGACTCCGTGCCATCTTCCCCTGTTGGGTCCTGTGGGGTCCCAGCTGCCCCTTCTGCTGCCGAGGAGTCCAACTCCAACCTCCGCCTCTTGGACCTCCCCCCGGCAGCTGCGGCCTGGGACTCGGCACCGGACTCCTCACTCCCCGACGAGATGACAACACGGGAGGGGAGCCGGGCCTTGCGTCTCCGGCTGGCGGTGGGATCCCTGCCGCTGTGCTCCACAGCACCTTCTCCGCCCTCTTCATCAGTTGACGCTGCAGACAGGGAGAAACAAAACACAGGCATCAGGGCACTGTACAATGGACACATACACACATGACAGTTGCACATGAGTGGCATTGGCAAACCTCAGACATGTCATCACAATCCCCAACACACATGTCATTACAACTCACACACATGAGCCATACCACAGCCATATCGCAACTGCCACCACCATCCCTACACATACAACAGCATGAGCAGCCAAAGGTGAGCCCGACATCACATGCAACACAGGAAGTGCACCACACATGTACACACACCACCCCACTTGCATGCATGTGTACACCTCTGCCAAGTGTCGCACTGTTCAGGCGGGCATCCATGTCACATCTGCCAATCAGGCTTCCACATACGGCTGTCACATGCATCCATGTTGCATCACTGTTGCACCCTTGTCAAATACACACACATGCACACAGTGCTGATACATGCAGCCGAAAACAACATACATGCGTGACATCACAGACATGTCTACTTACATACACATTCATCCAAACATGTGTGCCCACACAACTGCATTTGGCATGCAAGCCTACACACACAAGCACCATCCATGTCTCACACATTACAGCCCTCGCATGTGTCAGCCCCACGGCCCTGTACACCCCCACCCATACTCGACCCCATACAAACAGATGTGCAACCTGCACACTACCGAATAATCACCACACGCACTGCTCACAATCAGGATGCATGTACACTCACCGCTCGACTCCAGACGGGTCTGCTTCTCTAGGACCTGGACGTGGAGCGCTGGGGATATGCGTTCCAGGACCCTCATCTGTTCTTCCGACAAGTGGCCCCGGCGCCCCTTGGCATCTGCTGCCTTTAAGAGGCGCCGGGCCTTGTTCAGGGTCCTGGACCTGAAGTCCTCCCAGCGCTTCCTGACATGTTGTAAGTCGCGGACTGCCACCCCCTCCGCGTTGATGGCAGTCACAATGTCAGTCCAGATCCGAGTCCGTCCTTCCTTGTCGGCGCGGGAACTTCCAAAGAGGGCATCATACTGCCCCAGGACTTGCTCCACCAGGACACCAACTTCGGTGGCACTGAAGCTGGTGCCCCTCTGCCTCTCTGGCCGGGGGTTGTCAGTGCCCCGACATGACAACCCCAGAGGCAGGAGTGGGTGGGCAACTGGGTCCTGGGGCTGGGCTGTGGAGCGATGGAATCCCAGTCGGGAGTCTTCGGTTCCAGCAGGGGTGGTCACAGCAACAGCACCCCTGGCTGATGTGCAGGCAGCAAATGGCAGTGCACGTGGGCAGCAGGCAGTCAGGCAGCAGCAGATGGCAGTTGGGAGCGTGCTCGGGGCTCTGGGGGGCAGTAGTTCGGCCTTCTGGGCAGGAGCGTGGTCTTCCGTGTGCATACGCGTGGCCAGCTTGATACGGAGTGATTTGGCACATGAAAAATCTGCACGCCAGCGTGTAATTCGAGGAAAGGCCCTTAGCGCGTAAGCGCGTCTGCACGCATACGCATTTTCATTGGACAGAAGGCCCCTCAAGCGCAAGCGCCCCTGTGACGTGACGCGTACAGACGTGCATGCGCATTTCAGCGCGCGTGAAAAACTGCACGTCCACGTGTAATACGAGGAAAGGGCCATGCGCGTATGCACGGCAGCACGCATATGCGATGTCATTGGACCAAAGGCCCTTAGCGCGTAAACGCGTCGCCAGCGTATGCGCGTCTATGAAGTCACGTGCACGTTGAATTGGGCACACGTTTGAAAATGTTGCGTGTTAAAAAAATGAAAGACACGTCCGAGTGTCAAAGCGTGTCATTGGTGGAAATGGCCCTACGCG
Organism: Ambystoma mexicanum; assembly: GCF_040938575.1. Taxonomy (NCBI): domain Eukaryota; kingdom Metazoa; phylum Chordata; class Amphibia; order Caudata; family Ambystomatidae; genus Ambystoma; species Ambystoma mexicanum. Next base: position 898,559,947 of record NC_090931.1, on the reverse strand, counting down.
CAGAAGTGACAAAGCATGTAATTGGTGGAAATGGCCCTAGCGCGTACACGCCGCGTAAGTGACGCTGGATGTGTGGGCCTGTATAAAAGGTACGTGTAGAACACCATTTCCTTGTACGTGCTTTTCGTGGAGAGCGAGTGGGTGAATTCTGTACTTCTTGTCGTTTCACACGCGATTTACTTCACTGCGTTTCAAGTTCGTATTCCCTGTTACCTCTGACAGCTTTTTCTCTTTTTTCTCTTTTACTGGTTTACCTGGGCCTGTTCCCTCAAACAGTGTTCCCTCCTACTGTTGTTCTGTCTCCTCAGACAGCGTACAAATCTTCTTTTGGCGGGGGTGTTGCCAACCAAACGCGCTCCTTTTTCACGCTCTTTTACCTGGCAGACGGTGAGTCACGCACGTATCTAACATCTGTGCTTGCCCCGTGTGTAGCCTACCCCTTCAGAGGTCATTCTAGGCTGCGTGTGACACGCATACGTTCATTCTTGTGTTACTGGGTGCCACAGCGTAGTGCAGGGTTTTCTTTCTGCACACGTGGTCTAGGAGGGGTTGCGTGCACGTCATCTCCCTTTTTTGGGGCTCCTGTGCGTAGCGTGACCCGTCATCTTTCCCCAGGGGTTACATTCAGCCTTGCTAGAGCACTAGGGTACAATTACCATCTGGTACCCAACCCCTTTGACCCCCAATTGCCCAGGACAATTGTTTACAGCCACTCCCATACGCACATTAACATCAGTGCCATGGCTGGGAGGCGAGGATTCCGTAAGGGTGGCAAAGGTGGAAGAGCCACAAGTGGTGGCCGTGGTGGATCCGGTAGGGGACATGGTCGTTACTTGCAGGGTGAGCCTGTCCCCCCATGTGTGGAGGACCAGTCAAGGGCACCCATAATCCCCCCCCTCCCGTTGAGGCTGATGTGGCTGACACCATCCATGCTCAGCCCTTGTTGGACCAGCCCATTGTGGCACCAGACCTGGCTGACTCCATGGCTGAAATCCAGGTCAGCAGGCCTATGACACGTGCGCTGGTGCTTGTTGATGTCATCATGCCACGTGCATCTGGGGCAGCAAGGTCATCTGCTGCCCCAAGTAGGCAGGGCGGAGAGGCTGCAGGGGCAGCTGCGGCTCCATCCACCCCAGCTCTCACACACCCAGCCAGGACAGTGTCGGTCCTAGTCCATCCTGCTGACATTCCCCCTGACACCATTACACTTGAGCCAATGCCTGCACCAACTCCCATGCTGAGTGTGCAATCCCACACTCCTGATACAGAGTCCACCAGGGCTCCTGCCCCTAGTGTCCAGAGCGGCGCAGGACACTCAGGATCACCACCACCTTCCAAGCGGAAGAGGAAGAGTGCTCGTCCGGCACAGGCTGATGCCCCAGACACGGCTACACAGTCCGGCCCGTCGAGGAAGCCCAGCTTCACGGATGACGAACTGAATGCACTTGTCGAGTATGTGTCCGCACATGATAACGAGATGGTCATTGTTGCAGGATCCAAGACCACACCTGCACAACGCCAGGCACACTGGCAGACCGTTGCGGACATCGTAAGTGCCCTTGGAATCGTGAGGCGCACAGCCAATGATTGCTATAAGCGCTGGAATGACCTAAAGCGCAGGGCAAAGAGTAAGCTGGCCTCAAGTCATGGCGCAACTCTAGTGACTGGAGGTGGGTCTCCAGTAGTAGACATGGAACTCACTCCACATGAGTCAGTCGCTGGGACCTACGTCACGGAGGAACAGATCCAAGGCGTGGGAGATCTGCCTGATTACGAGGCATTGTCCGGTGAGTGCACATGCATGTGTGTGTCATCCATGTGCATGGTGTGTGTGTGAGGGCTTCTGTTTGTGTGCCATGTGAGAGTGTGTGCGCCTGAGTTGTATGGGTCAGCCATGTGCTTCATGCAATACATCCTGCGCAGCTGCATTTGGCCATAGCAGTATCCCTTCTGCCAACAGTAGACATCTAGCCCAACTGCACGCCAGTTGCCCTTGAAGTGTCACCTTGCCACAACATTGTTGCTTATTTTTCACTGTTCATTCAGTCAGATTGTTTGCATTCCACCACTTTTACTAGGCATTTCGCAGTCCTCTAGTCACATGTCTGACATGGCTATGGTAAAGTGGAGTGACTTTGTTACCTGGATATCATTTGTTCACACATGTCCCTGTGCAATTGGACCATTTAGGACTGGCAGCTCCAGGTGAAAAATCTGACCTGTTTGAATTAGAAAAGCTATTACATGCGGGAACTGGACTGAATGAATAGGTGCTGCCCTCCTCTCCATCTTCACTCAATAGCAATGGTACATGCCATCTGTGTGATGGCATGTGTGTTTCACCTGGCAATCACAGGCCAATGTGTGATGCCACTGCCAGGCAGCATGCAGAAAATGTGTTCATCTTCCATGTTGGTGTCATCAATGTGTGCCATTTGCCTCCCCTTCATACGCAGTGAGGGTGCATGCATGGGAGGGTTTTAGTCATGTGGGACATGTGTCAATCAAGTACTGGTTCTGTTGCTTCTCAGCCCTCATTGTGTGCCATGGTGCTAATGCCTGTTTCCATTTCTTTGTTTTTATGTCTTTGCAGGGGAAGACGCACCTGATACTGCTGGGGTTGTGGAGATGGTGCAGACCCAGGAGTGGTCCGAGGGCCGACCAACCACCAGTGAGGGACGTGGTGTGGTGGTGGGTGAGAACCCACAAGTGCTGCAGGTCGTGCTCTCAAGGGGTGTCTCTGGCTGCACCTCCCCCGAGCTGTACTCAGGTGTTGATTCGGATGATGAGACCTACGTGCCGTCGCAGGTGAGTGTTCCAGGGAGGGATTCTGTTCTGTCCCACCCACCTGCACCAGGGTCAGAACCCTCAATGGGGATGTCAGTGTTGGCAGCTACGCCTTTGGTGGTTACGGATGCAGGGTCACACTCCGCAACATCTGATCCTGTTCCTGGGCCAGCAGACCAGAGGGGGGATGCAGTCCTGCAGCCTCAGGCAGTGCCGGCACAGCAAGGCGCAGTTCGCCTTGCCCCAGACAGGTGTGGTGCCCGCCGACGTGGTGGCCGTACGCCACCTGGCAATACCGCATGGGAGCAATCCATTTACGGTATGGCAACCCAACAGGCAGCATCATCCGAGATGATGGCTCAGGCCATGGATAGGGTGGCCACTTCCATTGAAAGGCTGATGGAGCGACTACAGCAGGCAACCGACTCCATCTGCCAGTCACACAGGGAGGACATGTTGGCGTCCAACAGGGACAGGCGGGCGGCACTGGCGACTCTGCAGGAGGCCATCTCCATAGAGTCCCAGGGCCACAGGGAAGCCCTGAGGCAGGAGCTCCTTCACCTCAGGACGACTCTTGTTGAGCTTGAGGCTTCAACACACCAAAGGACAGAACAGCAGCTGGAGCGTCTCACCCATACGCTCTCAGCTGAGATGCAGGCAACGAGGGCGGAGGTCCGGGCATCCCGTGAGTTGTTGCATGGGGACCTCCGCACACTCATCCTCCAGAACGAGACCTACCACACCCGCATGCTTGCAGTCATGGAGGAGCAGACTAGGGCCTTGCGTGGGCTGCCTCCCATAGTGCAACCACCTCCGGATGCAGCTGCACAGGGTGATAATAGCGACAGCAGTGATACTCCCACAATAGGGTAGCCGTGTGGGCCATGAGCCCATGGAGGTGTTTTTTTTCCCCAGGATCCACACAGGTGGGTTTTGGTGTGCACCCTGTCCTCGGACCTCCTGGGTGGCCTCCCCAACCCCCCTGGGCCCATCAGTGGCCATTTTTTATTTTTTTTTATTTTTATTTTTATTTTTAAATATTTTTTTCCCAATTTTTTGGGACAATTTGTTGCCTTCCGTGGTTCCTGTGGGCATACGCTGCATTGTGGCTGGGCACATGCAGGCTTCTCATGTATTTGGTTCAGATGCTTGGGTTTGAGTCACACACACCCCTCCTGCTTCCCGTTTCCATGGGCTTGCAAAGGGTGTGCCCAAGTGACATTGACGTACATGGTGACATTGGACTCCCACTACATGTGTGGGTAGTCTAGTCAATACTGTGTATACATTCCTAGTGCATATTGCTGTTGTGTTGTACACTGCATGGTGCATTGATGTGTAACTCATCATCTGTGTCTACCTCCCAATTTGCAGGTCCCTTCCTCATGTCTACACAAGGCCCTCTAGTTTGGAGATGGGGTCCATGTTGGCAGCAGTGCACCTACAACTCTACATGGCGCCAACACTGCACAGTTGGTAGTGGTGGGAGTGCAGGCATTTCCAGGTGGTGAGACTACTAATTTATTACATTTGTGATGTCATGTTAATGGTAGTACCTGCTCAAGTTTGTTGTTGGTCCTGCATTACTGTGAGCATTTCAGGTGTTGCAAGTTTCAATTAGGGACACTGTACATTGTGACACTAGTTTCATGTTGTGGGGATTACTTTGTTTACCTGCAAATAGCATGACATGGCACGGTGTGTCGTGTGGCGGTGCTGGGGATGGGTTGGCTGACATGGCACTGTCCTCTTGTTGCATTTTGCAAGTGGGTATTCATTTTAGCTGCTTGAATGTGTTTCTTCACAAAACTGCATTGGTGGTGTCTGTGTGGGTAGGGATGCACACATTGTAACACTTCCAGGTGAACAATCTCAGGCTGATATGGTTTTCACGGTTGATTCTCCAGACATTCAGGATCAGTGTCAGGTTGAGTCATCATTGATTGTCAGATGGAATGTGCCAGGGCAGTGTGCACTCCACAGGGGTGTGATTTCTATGTGAAGTAATTAGCCACTAGCTGTGTACGGGCTGCCTCCCCCCGTGCCCTTTCCCCTCCCATGCGCAGCGGCTGTGCATGTGGTTGGGGATGTGGGGCCACCACCATGTCCACGGCCAGGCCCCGGCGTGTTGCAACGTTGTGCAGGACACATGCTGCCACTATGATCCTGCACACTACTGGGGGAGCGTACAACAGCTGCCCGCCAGAACGGTCAAGGGATCGAAAGCGTGACTTTAGCACTCCGAATCTGCGCTCCACTATGCCCCAGGTTGTAATGTGGGCTGTGTTATATCTTACCTGGGGTGGCGTGGTGGGGTTCCGAATTGGCGTCATCATGTGGGGGCTGAGAGGGTAGGCACTGTCCCCTGTGGAGGTGGTGGTTGGTATCATTGGTGGGGTTGTGACCTTGCTCAGTATCTGACATGCATGCATGTGCAGTGGCATTCATACTCACCAAGCAGCCATGTATCGCCATGCCGCCCAGCTTCTAGGTCCCGGCTTAGGGTGGACATTCGGTAAATTAAGCTGTCGTGGGTGGACCCGGGATAGTTGGCATATACTGAGGTGATGATTCCCTTGGCATTACATACTACCTGCACGTTGATGGAATGCCAGTGCTTGCGGTTCCTATAGATGTGCTCTGATGCCCTGGGGGGACGTAGAGCCACATGGGTGCAGTCGATGGCACCCAGCACTTTGGGGAATCGTGCCACACCGTAAAAATCCAGGGCGGCAGAATGCCTTTCTGCAGCTGTTCTGGGCAGGTATATGTGCCTGCGGACTGATGGGCGTGCAGTGATGATGTTCAAGACCTGGTGTAGGCAGCGTGACTGGGTGGCCTGTGATACCCCACCCACTATGGCACTTGTCCGCTGAAATGATCCAGTGGCTAAGAAGTGCAGTACATTGAGGACCTTCTCCAGGGGGCGGAGTGCTTGGGAGCACAGGGTGGGTGATGTGAGGTCATCCTCCCACTCACTCACCAGGTCCAGTATTATGTGTGGTGGAAACCTGTACCTCCCATACACCTGGTCATCAGGCATCCCGAAAAGGCTGGTTCTGGGTGTGAATATTCTGGCCCTGACTATCCTCCTCCTCCTCCTTTGGTAGCCCACGCACACTGCTGCTAGGAACGGTATGTTCATACTGGGTCTGAGCTTGTTATTTTGTTAGCGCGCAAATTTATGCGTTTCGCGTGTTGTAGGCGAGCCTGTGACCCGCGCACCCCTGAAATCCAGTACCCGGTCCAATAGCATGTGGAAATTCCCGCGCACCCCGGGATACAGTTGCGCTGACGTACTTGCGTGTGTGTGTGCCCGCGCACCCCTGATATACACATACATAGGCCAATCGCGTGTACGCGCACTTTTGTTCAGTTACACGCGATGACACTCTGACGAGCAGTCTTTCCACGTGTGCTCTGTCATCACGTGCTGTGTGGGAAACACCCGTGCGGGTCACGTCACAGACGCGCTTACGCGCTGAGGGCCTTTGGTCCAATAGAATCGCGTATGCGTGCTGACGCACTTACGCGCTAAGGGCCTTTCCTCGAATTTCACGCTGACGTGCAGGATTTTCACGTGCCAAATCACTCCGTATCAAGCTGGCCACGCGAAAACACACGGAAGACCACGCTCCTGCCCAGAAGGCCGAATTACTGCCCCCAGTGCCCCGAGCAGCCTCCCACGTGCCATCTGCTGCTGCCTGCCTGCCTGCCTGCTGCCACCATGCCATGCCATTTGGTGCCTGCACATCAGCCATCTGCAGGGGTCCAGTTGCTGTGTCCACCCCTGCTGGAACTGAAGACTCCCGACTGGGATTACATCGCTCCACAGCCCAGCCCCAGGACCCAGTTGCCCACCCACACCTGCCTCTGGGGTTGCCACTTCGGGCACTTCCACATCTGGCACCAGTGGCAACCCCAGGCCAGAGGGGCAGAGGGGCACCAGCTTCACTGCCACCGAAGTTGGTGTCCTGGTGGAGCATGTCCTGGGGCAGTATGATGCCCTCTTTGGATCGTCCCGCGCCAGCAAGGAAGGACGGGAGAGGATCTGGGCCGACTGCATGGTTGCCATCAACGCGGAGGGGGTGGCAACCCGCGACGTCCAGAAGATCAAGAAGCGCTGGGAGGACTTGAGGTCCAGGACCCTCGTGAAGACCCAGCGCCTCGTGGAGGGGGGCCGGGGCCGCATGAGTTCCATCCAGATGAGGGTCCTGGAACGCGTACGCCCAGCGCTCCACGCCCAGATCCTTGAGAGGGAGACCCGTCTGGAGTTGAGCGGTAAGTGTCCAAGCATTGCTGTGTTGCGGTGTGCTGTTTCTCTGATACTTGCCTGTATGTGTGACATAGGCCATGTATGCATGTATGTGTGCAGGGACATCATGGTAATGCATGTGCGACCAGTGATGTGTGAACCACATGGTTGTTGCATGTGTTTAAATGCCACATGGGGAGCCCTATGCAGATTTTAGACATGAGAGCATGCCAGTCTCTGTTCCTGGACATGGGTGGGGGTGAGGGATGGGTGCTGATGGCAGGTACATATATGGTAGCCATGTCTGTGTGCCTGACCTGCGTGTCTGTGACTTGTGCATGCCATGGATGCATGACACATGTGTGTGACAATGCACAGATTCACTGATGCAGCCTAGTTACCCTTGTATCCGCTGTGTTTGGGGTGTATGGGGCCAGATGGATGTGACTGAGGTGAAGTGTGTGCATGTGATAGGCATGACCCATGATGCATGTGAGTTCCATATCATTGTATGTTTCAAGAGTCCATTGGACATGTATGGAAATGTCCATGGCATGCACCATGCCTGTTACTGTGTGTGTTTTGCCTGGACTGACCCATGTGTTGTGGAGGGACATGATGGAAGTGTACTTTGACAGTGGTACTCATCTGCTATTGCTTCCTGTCTAGGGGACCATTGTACAGTACCCTGATGCTTGTGTTCTTTGTCTCCCTCTACGCAGCGGCTAGTGAAGAAGAGGGCGGAGACGGCGCTGTGGAGCAAGGCGGCGGGGATGCCCCCACGGCTGCAGCGGAAGGGGTGGGTGAGCCCACACAGGGGCCTGCTACGGTGGAAGACGGTGAGGAGCCATCCAGGTTGGTGGTTTCCACAGAGGAGGAGGAGGCCGCCACAGAGGCACACATGGGGCCTGGTGGGGGCATCCCTGCTGGTGCAAGTGGTGCAGTCCAGGGCCAGGGGCAGGAGGGAGCACAGGTCACCGTGGAGGGGCCTGTGCATGTCGCTGTCCCTGACCCTGTGAGTGCACCACCATGCACCAGCAGGGTTGCCCCGTCCCAGGCCCGTCCGCAGGTAGAGGGGATGTCCATGTCACCTGACTCCCCTCCACCTGCGGACGAGGGGACCCGTGTCCGTATGGAGAAGGTCCTGATTGGGGTTGCGATGCGTGCGGGTGCAATTCGTGATGACGTGCGTGCTTCCCGGGAGGAGCACGCACATCATCACGAAGAGCACCGTGCCGACGTGGCCCAATTGGGATCTTCCATGTTCGGGGGTTTCCTGCATGTGTCTGCCAATCTGGCGGCCCTCTCCTCCTCTGTGGAGGCTATACGCCAGTCGTTCTCCTTGCCGTCTTCTGGCCCAGATGCCACCAGGGCCCCCTGTGGACCTGCCCTGACCTATGCAGCCAGCTCGGTGGGGATCCCATCCCTGCCACAGTCGGGAGTCGGAGGTCAAGCAGGGATGGACACCACAGCAACTGTACCCCAGCAGATGGAGGATGTGCCGGCATCATCAGGCAGGGCACGTGCACGACGGCGTCGGTGGATTCCATCAGCCTGGATGCCGTCGTGCTGGCAGAGGCAGTTGCGTCGGAGGCAGCAGCAGAGTCAACGTGGGAGGCATCATGGCTCGGGGCCATCAACATCGGAGGGGCAGGCATCGGCCGGAGGGCAGGAGGACCCAGGACAGGAAGTGTCTTCCGTGTGGCTGCGGTTGGGCCAGCAGATGGGTGCGGAGCGGCGGCGGGCGGAAGAGGAGCGGCTCACGATGGTCAGGGCGGAGAACTCCATGCAGAGGGCCCTGAGGCGGGCAGAGTGCCTCGAGGCAATTCGCAGGGGGTTGGAGGAGCAGATGGCGTTGTCCCTGCGGACCCTCGGGGCCATGGAACAGGACCGCCTCCGGGACATAGACGAGGAGTTTGATGATGCCCTGGCCCGGAACACTACGGAGTGAGCCGCTGGACTTGCCCGCCGCCTTTGTATATAGTTCTTTAGTTTTAGGTTTCATTTGTTTATTCTTATGATTTGGAGTCGACAGACACAGCTCCACTTTTTGTATATAGTTGCATTTTTGTTAGGGTTTTTTGTAGGTTTCCTTTGTTCATTTGGGCTCATGGACCCTTGGATATTTTGTACATAGTTCTTCATTGGATTGTTTTATTTATTAATTTTATTTTTTCTTCTCCATGGAGCAATGGTGTTTGGATTTTATTTTTTTTCTGTCGGATTGATTTCATTTTTAATGTGACTTTGAAGTACATTTTTTTTTGGATTTGGTGTTTTTCATTTTTTGGGACGGACATGCACCTTTTCTTTTTTTCATTGGCATTGTAGGGAGACATGAGTGGGGGCCTGGTGGGGGCTGCCCCTGCACTGCTGGGGGGTGGGGGTGGTGGGAGACATGAGTGGGGGCCTGGTGGAGGGTGCCCATGGTGGCTGGGGGGTGGGGGTGGGTGGAAGACATGAGTGGGGGCCTGGTGGGGGCTGCCCATGGTGGCTGGGGGGTGGGGGTGGGTGGGAGACATGAGTGGGGGCCTGGTGGGGGCTGCCCATGGTGGCTGGGGGGGTGGGGGTGGGTGGGAGACATGAGTGGGGGCCTGGTGGAGGGTGCCCCTGCACTGCTGGGGGGTGGGCGTGATAGGGGACATGAGTGGGGGCCTGGTGGAGGCTGCCCCTGCACTGCTGGGGGGTGGGGGTGGTGGGAGACATGAGTGGTGGCCTGGTGGAGGGTGCCCCTGGTGGCTGGGGGGTGGGGGTGGTTCGAGACATGAGTGGGGGCCTGGTGGAGGGTGCCCCTGGTGGCTGGGGGGTGGGGGTGGTGGGAGACATGAGTGGGGGCCTGGTGGAGGCTGCCCCTGCACTGCTGGGGGGTGGGGGTGGTGGGAGACATGAGTGGGGTCCTGGTGGAGGGTGCCCCTGGTGGCTGGGGGGTGGGGGTGGTGGGGGACATGAGTGGGGGCCTGGTGGAGGCTGCCCCTGCACTGCTGGGGGGTGGGGGTGGTGGGAGACATGAGTGGGGGCCTGGTGGAGGCTGCCCATGGTGGCTGGGGGGTGGGGGTGGGTGGGAGACATGAGTGGGGGCCTGGTGGAGGGTGCCCCTGGTGGCTGCGGGGTGGGGGTTGGTGGGAGACATGAGTGGGGGCCTGGTGGAGGGTGCCCCTGCACTGCTGGGGGGTGGGGGCGGTGGGAGACATGAGTGGGGGCCTGGTGGAGGCTGCCCCTGCACTGCTGGGGGGTGGGGTGGTGGGAGACATGAGTGGGGGCCTGGTGGAGGGTGCCCCTGCACTGCTGGGGGGTGGGGGTGGTGGGAGACATGAGTGGGGGCCTGGTGGAGGGTGCCCCTGCACTGCTGGGGGGTGGGGGTGATAGGGGACATGAGTGGGGGCCTGGTGGAGGCTGCCCCTGCACTGCTGGGGGGTGGGGGTGGTGGGAGACATGAGTGGTGGCCTGGTGGAGGGTGCCCCTGGGGGGTGGGGGTGGTGGGAGACATGAGTGGGGGCCTGGCGGAGGGTGCCCCTGGTGGCTGGGGGGTGGGGGTGGTGGGAGACATGAGTGGGGGCCTGGTGGAGGGTGCCCCTGGTGGCTGGGGGGTGGGATTGGTGGGAGACATGAGTGGGGGCCTGGTGGAGGCTGCCCCTGGTGGCTGGGGGGTGGGGGTGGTGGGAGACATGAGTGGGGGCCTGGTGGAGGCTGCCCCTGCACTGCTGGGGGGTGGGGGTGGTGGGAGACATGAGTGGGGGCCTGGTGGAGGGTGCCCAGGGTGGCTGGGGGGTGGGGGTGGGTGGGAGACATGAGTGAGGGCCTAGTGGGGGCTGCCCATGGTGGCTGGGGGGTGGGGGTGGATGGGAGACATGAGTGGGAGCCTGGTGGGGGCTGCCCATGGTGCTGGGGGGTGGGGGTGGGTGGGAGACATGAGTGGGGGCCTGGTGGAGGGTGCCCCTGCACTGCTGGGGGGTGGGGGTGATAGGGGACATGAGTGGGGGCCTGGTGGAGGCTGCCCCTGGTGGCTGGGGGGTGGGGGTGGTGTTAGACATGAGTGGGGGCCTGGTGGAGGGTGCCCCTGGTGGCTGGGGGGTGGGGGTGATGGGAGACATGAGTGGGGGCCTGGTGGAGGCTGCCCCTGCACTGCTGGGGGGTGGGGGTGGTGGGAGACATGAGTGGGGGCCTGGTGGAGGGTGCCCCTGGTGGCTGGGGGGTGGGGGTGGTGGGAGACATGAGTGGGGGCCTGGTGGAGGCTGCCCCTGCCCTGTTGGGGGGTGGGGGTGGTGGGAGACATGAGTGGGGGCCTGGTGGAGGCTGCCCATGGTGGCTGGGGGGTGGGGGTGGGTGGGAGACATGAGTGGGGGCCTGGTGGAGGGTGCCCCTGGTGGCTGGGGGGTGGGCGTGATATGGGACATGAGTGGGGGCCTGGTGGAGGCTGCCCCTGCACTGCTGGGGGGTGGGGGTGGTGGGAGACATGAGTGGGGGCCTGGTGGAGGCTGCCCATGGTGGCGGGGGGGTGGGGGTGGGTGGGAGGCATGAGTGGGGGCCTGGTGGTGGCTGCCCCTGCACTGCTGGGGGGTGGTGGGAGACATGAGTGGGGGCCTGGTGGAGGCTGCCCATGGTGGCTGGGGGGTGGGGGTGGTGGGAGACATGAGTGGGGGCCTGGTGGAGGGTGCCACTGCACTGCTGGGGGTGATAGGGGACATGAGTGGGGGCCGGGTGGAGGCTGCCCCTGCACTGCTGGGGGGTGGGGGTGGTGGGAGACATGAGTGGTGGCTTGGTGGAGGGTGTCCCTGGTGGCTGGGGGGTGGGGGTGGTGGGAGACATGAGTGGGGGCCTGGAGGAGGGTGCCCCTGGTGGCTGGGGGTGGGGGATTGTGGGAGACAGGAGTGGGGGCCTGGTGGGGGCTGCCCATGGTGGCTGGGGGGTGGGTGGGAGACATGAGTGGGGGCCTGGTGGAGGGTGCCCCTGGTGGCTGGGGGGTGGTGGGAGACATGAGTGGGGGCCTGGTGGAGGGTGCCCCTGGTGGCTGGGGGTGGGGGTGGTGGGAGACATGAGTGGGGGCCTGGTGGAGGCTGCCCCTGGTGGCTGGGGGGTGGGGATAATGGGAGACATGAGTGGGGGCCTGGTGGAGGCTGCCCCTGCACTGCTGGGGGGTGGGGGTGGTGGGAGCCATGAGTGGGGGCCTGGTGGAGGGTGCCCCTGGTGGCTGGGGGGTGGGGGTGGGTGGGAGACATGAGTGGGGACCTGGTGGGGGCTGCCCATGCTGGCTGGGGGGTGGGGGTGGGTGGGAGACATGAGTGGGGGCCTGGTGGGGGCTGCCCCTGGTGGCTGGGGGGTGGGGGTGGTGGTAGACATGAGTGGGTGCCTGGTGGAGGCTGCCCCTGGTGGCTGGGGGGTGGGGGTGATAGGGGACATGAGTGGGGGCCTGGTGGGGGCTGCCCATCGTGGCTGGGGGGTGGGGGTGGTGGGAGACATGGGTGGGGGCCTGGTGGAGGCTGCCCCTGGTGGCGGTAGGGTGGGGGTGATAGGGGCCATGAGTGGGGGCCTGGTGGAGGGTGCACCTGCACTGCTGGGGGGTGGGGGTGATAGGGGACATGAGTGGGGGCCTGGTGGAGGCTGCCCCTGCACTGCTGGGGGGTGGGGGTGGTGGGAGACATGAGTGGGGGCCTGGTGGAGGCTGCCCATGGTGGCTGGGGGGTGGGGGTGGGTGGGAGACATGAGTGGGGGCCTGGTGGAGGCTGCCCCTGCACTGCTGGGGGGTGGGGGTGGTGGGAGACATGAGTGGGGGCCTGGTGGAGGCTGCTCATGGTGGCTGGGGGGTGGGGGTGGTGGGAGACATGAGTGGGGGCCTGGTGGAGGGTGCCCCTGCACTGCTGGGGGGTGGGGGTGATAGGGGACATGAGTGGGGGCCTGGTGGAGGCTGCCCCTGCACTGCTGGGGGGTGGGGGTGGTGGGAGACATGAGTGGTGGCCTGGTGGAGGGTGCCCCTGGTGGCTGGGGGGTGGGGGTGGTGGGAGACATGAGTGGGGGCCTGGTGGAGGGTGCCCCTGGTTGCTGGGGTGATAGGGGACATGAGTGGGGCCCTGGTGGGGGCTGCCCATGGTGGCTGGGGGGTGGGGGTGGGTGGGAGACATGAGTTGGGGCCTGGTGGGGGCTGCCCATGGTAGGTGGGGGTTGGGGGTGGTGGGAGACATGAGTGGGGGCCTGGTGGAGGGTGCCCCTGGATGCTGGGGGGTGGGGGTGCTGGGTGACATGAGCAGGTGTGCAGGGTAGTCCCCTGTGGTGTGTGCTGCCTGCAGGGGCCGTGGAGGGTGTACAGGGAATACCTGGGAGCACACATCCAAATCGCGTGTAGAATTTCCCACGCACAACTGAAATCCACGTACCCTGACAAATCGCGTGTGGAACTTCCCGCGCACCCCTGAAATCCACGTACCCGGCCAAATCGCGTGTGGGACTTCCTGCGCACCCCTGAAATCCACGTACCCTGACAAATCGCGTGTGGAACTTCCCGCGCACCCCTGAAATCCATGTACCCGGCCAAATCGCGTGTGGTACTTCCCGCGCACCCCTGAAATCCATGTACCCGGCCAAATCGCGTGTGGTACTTCCCGCGCACCCCTGAAATCCACGTACACGGCCAAACGGTGTGTGGAACTTCCCGCGCACCCCTGAAATCCACGTACCTGGCCAAATCCCGTGTGGGACTTCCCGCGCACCCCTGAAATCCACGTGCCCTGACAAATCGCGTGTGGAACTTCCTGTGCACCCCTGAAATCCACGTACCCGGCCAAATTGCGTGTGGAACTTCCCGCGCACCACTGAAATCCACGTACCCTGACAAATCGCATGTGGAACTTCCCGCGCACCCCTGTAATCCACGTACCCGGCCAAATCGCGTGTGGAACTTCCCGCGCACCCCTGGAATCCACGTACACGGCCAAATCGCGTGTGGAACTTCCCGCGCACCCCTGTGATCCACGTACCCTGACAAATCGCGTGTGGAACTTCCCGCAAACCCCTGGAATTCACATGCCCTGCCAATTCGCGTGTGAGACTTCCCGCGCACCCCGGTATACACGCACACGTATTTTTTGTCAGCGGGTGTCCGTGTTTGTGGGTACCCCTTTGCACGTCATTTGTCCTGGAGGGCCACAGTATGGGACATTCATCATGGCAGTATATAGGTGCTTTTTTGCCCGCACCTTTTGGCGCACATTTCTTACAGGCGCAGAGACGCTACCGCCTGATTTCTTGTGACGGTCGTGTTTGTGCCTGTGCGCTGGTTTGAGCGTGCGCTTTTTTGCCCTATTCTATTCCATGAATACGTGTTGTAGGCGAGCGTGTGGGCGTTCCGCGCACTTGTACCCTGTACTTCCCCCGTGACGCCCACATTTTGGCAAGTTGTTCCCCATTCCGAGTGTTACGTCCCGTGTTCCGCCTACTTTTGTTGCGTGCACCGCGCTATGTGCGATTTTCGCTGTGGCCTGTGCGATTTTCGCTGTGACCTGGCGCACGCAGTTAGATGGCCTGTGCGCTAACGTGCGCTGCGCACTTTATTATCGCACATCCGATGGTTTTCTCGCGCACGGCCTTCCATGAATCGATGTGCGCTGCTTTTCGTGCGATTTTCGCACTTGCACTGCGATTTTCGCTATTCCACTGCGATTCGCACGTTTTTGGCCACTTGCGCCGCGCTAATTATTCCATGAATCGGCCTCTTAATCATCAATGAAATACGCCAAAAGAAATTGGATATATTGTACTTCACAATATCTACTTTTGCTTGCTCTTTACATTTAATGCAGAAACCTGATGAAGGATTAAATCTGAAATGCATTGGAGCTTCAGATACAATAAAAGCCTGTGGTTTTATATAAAGAAGTGTTGCGTTTTCTCACCAATAGAAAAGAGACTTATTATCATGGTTACAATTTACGACTAAGAGACCATCTAGAGCAACAGATAAATCTGTTACCATTATAGAGTTCACCCAGACACTGACTATAGCTAGCCAATACACAACAGATCATTAATTTACAGATCCCTAGTGTATTGGTTATCTGGTATGGATTAAATACAGATATTAGAAATCAGGATTACTTGTAATAGAATAATAGAAAGGTGCCCTCTCACCTGAACCTTTCTAATTTGGATTCACCCCAATTTTTGGAAGACCTTAAAAAAATGCCAATTGTGTCTAACTTTTACATCTACATCATTGGAGATTTCAAAGAAATGATTGATCCCCTTGCTGGCTGCCATTGGCTGATCTTACCTCAACCATCAAAAACCCATAAAACAATGCAAAATCTAATCAAACTTCTAGATCTGGTGGATTCCTTGAACATTATCAATGGGAGAGACTGTACCTTCTTCTCAGGCATGCACGACTTCTACCGCAAGATTGATATGCATCTAACCCAGGAACCACCTACATAAAAATGAATAGAGCAGTTTAACTAATTCTGATCTTCGACCACGTTGCAATCCAATTGAAAAATCCCATATTTCTTGCAAATCGGAAAAAAATCAAATCAACTTATCAGCTGGAGCCATCTTTGCTCATTGCAAAGGCTTTCCAGAACACAAATATGATTGGTAAATTGCAGACATATTACCTAAAGAATTAGCACCAAAAGAAAAAGTTTAACAAGCAGATCAGCAGTTAAACTCATCGTTAGGTCTCTTAAGTGACTCAACACCCTCCATTAATTTAAAAGTGACAAAAAAAAATAGTAACACTGCAAATTCGCAAACCAAAAAACAACTGAATGCCACAATAAGAATGTGAATTTAATAAACTCAGCAAACCCCACTACTCGGATGGCCTGACCACACTATTCCATAAACCATTCAGTAAATCAATTGTGCCCCCATTTAAAAGACCTGTCAACACCTTCATACAGTCAGGTGCCCTCGCTTGCACAACCATAGATAACATGATTACTGTTGCAAAACCCAACAAAGGCTCCCTGCAGCCTGCAAATTATCTACCTATTTCCAAATAAATATTGACAATCATCTTACGCAAAAGACTTGAAAATCCCAGTAAATATCTCACCCATCCTTCAAAAAAGGGCTTTGTAGGAGGCTGTTTTGCCATAGACAACTCAAGGCAAGGCGTTCTGTGCATCTCATTGGTCTTTCTAATGACATCCAGGACGCACAGCTACAGAGGCCCCAAATACAGAAATAGCCTTTGCTTAAATTTTATGGACTTTTCTACAAAAGACACTTTTCTGGTTTGGTTGATACCCTTTGGATATGATCATTAAAGAAAATCTAAAGCATGTGTTTTAAACAACAGTGCTTCATCTGTTTTTTTCCACTTAGCCTTGGCACTAGGATTGGGTTCCCTTTATAGTCATTTCTCCTCCGACAACATTTAGAACTTCCATACATTTTGATAAATTCATCAGTAGATAGCGTATCAACAAAGGTAAAGTTGAAACAGAATTAGAAGCCTATACGAATGACACCTTATTCATAACTAATCCAGAATCTTCAATAATAAATCAATACTGCACCATTGATTCCTACTCCTTACCATCTGGCAATACCGTTAATAAAACATTAATCTGAAATTACGCTATTGAACAAGTTGTGTTTAAATTCTGACACCGATTACTGAGGCTTTCTCTGGCAAACTGGCCTACTCAAACACCTGTCCAAAGATTTGTTAGCCCAGTGGGGTGCAGTGGAAACCATAAAGATTATAGTCCACTCAATATCAGCGACCTGCTCAGCATGTTACCTCTACAACTGCTTGATTCTTCTATCAAAAACAAACAGCTTGATTGACAAGTTCTCACAGAACAACAAAAACCCAGATTTGAATTAAAGAAGCTGTCAAACCCTAAGAATCTCTGATGCATAAACCTCCCCATCTTCAAAATGTATCATTCGGACTTCTGGGTTGGTGGATATAATCCCCCGATGTAGCCCAAACTCTGGTGTGGCTTGAAATGTATCACCACGGTCCCCTTCAACTGGCCCTTCAATCTTCCAATTAGACTTTTTAAATAAACAACTTCTATCAGAATCTTGGTACACACTTTATGAAATAGAGAATTAATGAAGGTGATGAAATCCAGGCAAAGGGGTTGTTGTCCAAAAGTCATGTTGCTAGTAATGTCCAGAGGGTCCCAATATGTAACTATGCAAAATCGGGTACAGATGGGCGAAACAGTGTGGAATTGTATAAGGAACCATGCTTTACCAAGCCACAAACCCACAAACCAATTTTGACTTCTTGTGAAATCCGGGGAACGGGCTGGCATGTTCAAATGTCATCTAGCCAGTAATGTCCATAGAGTCCTAAAAGGTAACTATGTAAATTGCGGTTCAGATTGCTGAAATGGTGTGCAATCCTATAAGGAACCAATCCTGCCATAAACATTTTTTTTTACTTTTCTATATATATATAAAAACAATAAATCCAGCTGCCCCTGAATAGATAGCAAACAAAAATGGTGGAATGATCTAAATTTTAGCTTAGTGAATAACAATGGAGACAATGTAGACTCTAGCAATGAAAACCTCCAGTTAAGCCATCCTCGGTGTAACAAAAGTCCTATTATTAAATCATGCCTTTTTTGGCCCTAGGGAAATCATTCAAATTGCAATTGTCTGACTATCCCTTATGCTGCCATTCCAAATAGGCACAGGGATTATTAAATCATGCCTTTTTTGGCCCTAGGGAAATCATTCAAATTGCAATTGTCTGACTATCCCTTATGCTGCCATTCCAAATAGGCACAGGGAAACTGCTTCCTCTTCCATATGACTTTCTACTGCAGTCAAATCAGTCCATTTTTGTCAACTATTTGGCCCACTATCTTCTCCATCTGCAAGACCATGATCAAGACTATTCCCTTATATGCAGCCATGGCGTCTCCTGCTACTGATACCAAACACACTACAATTTCAAATTGTCTGTAGTGCACTACACCAAACAACAATTGCAAAATTGATGGAAAGGCTCACACATATCTTACAGTAAATAGAGGAACCTAAATTGCTTTAAGTTGCATTGCAACCAAATCTAAATATAACACCCTTCCTGGACAGTGTAATTATTAGAGATGCAGCCAAACAGAGCTAGCCCTTGGCGACTACTTCTTGAGTTCACTGTAGGGGTGTTTGCCAAGAAGAGAAATTTCCCAATGGAGTGTGGCTGCCACACTATTTTATTAACAGACAAAAGAAAATATTGGGATTAGTTCTCAATGCGCCAGCCAAAAAAACAGTTTCTAGAAACAAATTCTAGTAGCTTGCTAGTGAGTCAATTATTAGTAACAAGGAATTTAACAACACAAGAGATCCATTGATAAACTGGTATTCTTTTAATTGTTCCAATTGTCCAATAAGCCAGGTAAGCCCTGAGGTAGAAGGGCTGGAGCAAAGCTGTTGGGCTGTGGCGGCGCTGCTATTTGTTTAACTGCGATAGAGATACCAAAAGCATCGGACTGTGGGAGTGCTGCGGTCTGAGAGAAGAGAAGGAGCACAGTTCAGCACTCCTTCCCTGCAGCTGCCTGCACAGACTTCATTTAAGGCATTTAAGGCAGAAAGGTGAAAAGGACGCCTTCACCTTAAAGCACGAAAATCACATCCCAAGTGACGTGTAAGTCACGTGTCAGCCAGCTCGGCTCATTAACACGCCCAGAGCGCCTTTGCGGCGTAAGCCCTGAGGTAGAAGGGCTGGAGCAAAGCTGTTGGGGTGTTTGGCGGCTTTGGTGCGAGGAGCGCCACAACATATGTGCCGGGGAGCTTAAATCAAAGACCCGCACGACTATCCTGCATTGCTGCAAATCGACAGTTCAGGAGCGGGAGACGAGAGTGAGAACGCAAGTGAAATCCAGGGAGAGTTAAGAACGACGAAAGACGCCACAACATCACGGTAAGCATTGTGCTACCAATTCTCATATATAGAGATCCTTGCACCCCTGATCCATTTGCCTCTCCTTTTCAACCATTCCCCGAAACTAACACTAATAGAAAAAAACAAATTGGGAGAAAGAATTCAGACTGGGAAAGTTTAAAAAAACATATCCCGTGGGGAGGGGCTGAAATTAGGAGACCAGGGAAGTAGTTAACTTTTGCTCCACTCAGAACTGATAGAAGAAAGCTAAGGGACAAACAAAAGGAAATCAATAATCTAACACCCAAATAATAAAATCTGCCTGCATCACCAGCCCCTAGGATGAAACTAAGGAGCACAGTACACTTGGACGCAACAAAAGTACAAGAGTGGGACGGCTCCTATTTGGAACCAGTGGCGCATTCCACTACGGTAGGGTCACCTGCTGACAGAAGAGAGCAGGAACCCATAATGAACAATCAATATTCAGTGGAGGCACAAATTCACACCCCCAACCGAAGATTAAAAGCGGGGAGAATCGACAGTCGAAACCAGACAGAATGTAGGAATCATTGGAAGAAAGGGCTGGAATACATAGTCACTACTAGAAACATACAGAAAACAATCAAGGAGTACTTTGAGAAAAGGAGAAGTAGAAGCCTGGATGAACTGGTGGAATACCCAACAAAGGACCTAACACAGCAGAGAGAAGGGGAGGACATGGGGAAAAAACCAGGTGAGAAACAACAGGAAAAGCAAGAAAGTATTGACAGTGAGATAGAAACAGAGCAGGAGGAAGAAAGAGAAATCCCAGAGCCACACAGAGGAAGTCCATTTAATGGAAAGTCATAACAATGAACCCTTAGAAGAAGGAAGAATAAAAAGCAAGACTTTAGTCCACCTGCAAGTGGGGCAACCCTGAGTGCTCTCAATGATGTCCTAAACTCTCTGGTGTCAGTGTTTGAACTACTGAAGGGGGGGTTCAATCACAAACAGGAATAGTCTTAGAACTAACCAATGAAGTGGCAAGATGCGAAGCATCAATGGTAGGCCTCAGTAATGTGATAAATACTGAGATAATACCATCAATAGAAGAGACAAAAAAGTCTCATTACACCACAGAAAAGAAACAGCTCTCCTCCGCACCCTCATGAAAGATCTGGGGAAAGCAGAAGTGTCTGGAAGAGAACAGATGTTGAAAGCCATGTGGAACTGGAATGAAAGTCCAGCGCAAAAAGAAATAGGAACCCAGACTGGCACCCAACATCTTGTGGCCAAGGAGGATACCCCCTATCAGAGTCAACAATAGAGGAGCTCTTAAAGACAGTCAATGATGGAAGAACAAGACCATATGGGAGGAGACACTGTAGAGAATCAAAATGAAGCTAAAGAGGACTCCAAAGATGACTCAATTATAAGTTGGACTGAGGCAAAAATCCAAAACTGTAGGAAAAGAAGGAATGCAAAACAAAAAAAAAGAAGAGTAGGAAACAAGAAAGACTCCCCCACCTGACTAAAAAGCAAGAAAAGAAGAAACAGAGGAACATCAGCCAAAAAATGGAAAGGGAGAAAAAAGAAGACATATATGAAATAGAGAAAACAACGCCACTGAGAAAAGATGAAAAAGCTCTAGAGGAGGACCCAAAGAAAGGCCAAGAAACACCAAGAGTCAATTCGAAAACCCAACCACAATGCCAAAAGGGGAAAAAAACACAGGCCAGGAATCTCCAAGGATACCAAAGAAAATAGGTGTAAACATGGGTTCACAAACTGATAACCAAATCAAATACATTGAAGCAGAGGTGACACAGACTAATAACAAAAACTTGCCCCAATTTTCATTAAACAACTCAAAAAGCCAACAGATGAAGTGGGTCCCAAAATAAGAATAGCCCTGATATTTGAAAGGAAGAAAATAACCACACTGATATCGCCAAAGTTGAAGAAACAAGAGCCCTTGATTATGAATCTGGGTTATGGAAAATTTCAAACCATCTCAGAACCCGAAATAAGAGAAGCTATAAAGAAAGAAAATTAACCTGCAAAGCAAAGGGAAGAAGAGGACAGGGAGAGCAGAAGTAGCCTCGTTGACAGCCATAGAGACCTATTTACCGGTTTTGAAATCCCTAAACTATGGCTAAAGATGGCACCAAAACGAGCAAAGGCAAAATCCCTCAGTAGAATGACAATACTATCTATAATTAAAACAAATAGAGACCTCTACCTATTCTCTTCAGATGACCTTGAATATGTGAAATTCCCAGATCGGGCCAACTCGTTCCTAGTGGAAATAGGATTGAGCTCAACAAAAGCCTACGCAGCAATCATGAAGGCAAGGAAAGAATTAGAGCAAGAAGGGCTAACCATATATACGTCGAATCCCACAAAACTCCAATCACAGAGGCGTGAACAAGATAGCCAGAAGGAAACGTCCCAGAGGGAAAGTATAGGCCCCAGGGACGTAATTGGAGAAGGGAAAAAGACAACTCGAAAGGAGGCATCAATTCAAGAAAAAACATTAGCAGCCTTGCCCGACATACTCACGCAAGTCTTGAAAAACATGGGCATAGGATCCCAGAACCTTTAGGCAGGAAGAGCTGAATGTGGTTAGCTGGAAAACAAGAGCCTCCAGCACGTTCAGGGCAAAGGAATTGAAAAAGTATCTATTGGAGAAAATTGATATTCTGGTCCTCCAGGAAACATGGTTAGTTAACCCAATAGAAATAGAGGGATTTACAATATTTTGTTTACCGGCGAGTCAGAAAGCAAAAGGGAGGCCGGCGGGAGGCTTAATCACTGCCATTAAAAATAGTACATTTAAAGATGTTATACAAATTTGGAAAGATGAAAGCGGAATCCTAGCCTGTATAGCCCACTCCACGGGAAATCAAGAAGAAGTTGCCCTGATAGTGATCAATATGTACTGGAACCCGGCAGTCGTCAAAATCCAACTATTCCAGAATAAGCTAGCTAAAATACTGGGGATGATTAAGACAAAATGGCAAGACACAGAGATTCTGTTAGCAGGAAATTTTAACGCAGAATGTATAAAGGGTAAAAAGATCAAGGGAGAGGAAAGTAAACAAACCTTATCAAATAAAGGGAAATCCTGGCTAGAATTCATCGAGGCTTGGGATCTGAAAATGTTGAATAATGCAAGCCAAGGATGTGAAGAGCCCTGTATGACATGGCATAGAGGAAATTCAGCCTCAGTGTTGGACTACATCTTTGTCAGTGAGAATCTCTTTGCCTGAAAATCACAACTAAAAATCAAACAGGAAGGGGGTAGTGACCACTCAAGATTGGAACTCTCAATTAAGTATGACTCTGGTCTTACAAACACAGTTCACAATCAAGAAATAATAGGAATAAAAAACAAAGTAAGACTAAGAAAATACGGACAAGGAGGGATAATCATTAATAATAAACTACTAAATATGTCTGAACAGACAGCCCACGAGATAGGCAACCCAGAGAAATTTGTGCCTACTCTATGGTCACTTGTTCCTCCTAAAATACCATCAAATAAGGGAAAGCAAATACATATTCATAGTTTTGACGAAGAAACAAGGCAAAGGAAAAGACTCCTAAGAAAAAACATCAGAGACCTGAAAAGCCAAAAACTCGACAGTGAAAAATAGTTTCAGCAATTGAAAACAATCCGACGTAATTACAAAGCATGGACAAAGAATCACAAATTCATGCTCCATCACAACGAGGGGGAGGTGATGCTAAAATTAGTTTCATCCTCATCATCAAGAAGTTTCTGGTCATTGATGCGAAAACTAGAATCAAGTTCCAGTAGTACATTGTGCAATCTGGTCCCAGAGAGAATCTAGGTGAAACACCTTACAAAAAACTTTCGGAAAACATTAAAAGAACAAAACTGTCCGCCCTTAGACAAAGGATGGGAAATGCAAATTGAGGAGGACGATATTGTGGAAATCATATCCAAAGCCTCAGTTTCAAGAGCAGCAGGGCCAATTGGGCTCACATACCAGGTACTCAGGGAAAACCCAAAACTATGGGCTAAGTTGTTGAGAAGGCTTTTTAGGGAGATATTGAAGCAAAGAAGCTTTCCACCATCATGGAAAACTGCCTTGATCATACCATTCTTCAGGGAGGGCGACAGGGATCCATCAAATGATAGACCCATCGCCCTTCTAGACATTGACAGCAAAATATTTATGAGACTGTTACTGAATGAGCTTTAGTCTTGGGTAGAAAAAGAGGGGGTGTTATCCACATGCCAGACAGGCTTCAGAAAAGGACTATCGACGTCTCTAAATGGATCCTTACTAAATATCCTTAGTGAAACAACAAGGGAAAAAGGAGCAACACCGCTCTATGGAGCATGGATTGACCTCTCAAAGGCTTTCGATCAGATCGATAGAACAAGACTATTGCACAAACTCAGGAAAAAGGGAATATCGGAATCATTGCTCTCAATGTTAATGGAACTGCATAGGGGAACAAGCATAAGAGTCCGCTTAGACAACATCGGTCGTCTATCCAAGGCAGTCCCAGTGGAAAAGGGGGTAAGACAGGGCTGCTTGGGGGCACCAACCTTCTTTAATCTGTTCTTAGCAGATGTAGAAGACCATCTGAGTATGTCCGCATTGGCAAGTCCAGTCATAAATGGCAGGAAAATATTCTGGATTGCCTATGCGGACGATATCATCCTGCTAGATGGAACAGCCATTGGACTGCAAAGACTGTTGGACAGCTTGGGATATATACTAAGGAGAATGGGTTGATAATAAATAAAAAAAAAAAATCGAAAATCCTAGTATTCAAACATCCAAGGAAGAAGACATCATATAATTATTGGTCTCTGGATGGGCAAAGAATCCCCCAAGTTGAAAGCCTAAAATATCTGGGATATATGATTTACGCAAGTCCAGCTAACCACAAAGTGGAGAGAGACATTATCTCTAAAACACAAGCGTTAATCCCCCAACTTACTAAAATGAGGAACAGATTCTGTAAATTCTCAATTGTCCCACTGATTAAATACTACCTGAGTAAAATAGTTCCAGTCCTATTATATGGAATAGAAGCCAAACCACAGCTTTGGAACTTTAATTGGGACACAATTGAAGGAAGAATCTGGAAAAAAGCCTTAAACCTACCATGGAGCACAACAGGGGGACAACTAAGATTTGAACTAGCATTGAAATCATTGAACTGCATGGCAGACTGGATATTAACATCTTTCTATGGAGAAATCATAAATCCCAAAAAAGGTTCTCTGTATGAAGACATCAATGAGCACCGCAGAAACTCAAGATCTGAAATTCTACAGACCCTGGACAAAAAAATAAAAATGGTAATAGCAAAGACAGAATCAAACATGGAAACTCTGATGGAACATCCACTGAAGATAAAGGAGGAGCTGGTAACCCTGGATTGTATAAAAACAATAGAAGAAACAAGATCCACAAGGCTAAGGAACACTTTTCTTATAGTTGACAAAAACATAGGTTCACTGCCAAAATATCTTGAAAACTTTCCGGATGAAAAAGCTAGAAATAATTTCCTCAGAGAAGAATGAATGTTCTACTAACGGGGGAAATTCTGAATACTCGGAAACAATCAGAAAAACAGTGATTTACTGCAAAGATTGTGCAATTCCAGGAAACCAAACTTTAAACCATCTCCTTATCGAATGTAAGGGAACGTGGAACCCGCGGGTGAAAAAACTAGGAAGATTTGTAGAGAGAGCCAAATGGCTAACATCAGAGAACACATGGCATATGTTAATCGCAGGCCACAAGACCCAGCTAATGGCGGCAGTGGTGAATTTTCTTCAATCCCTACATCTGCTTTAGAGGAATAATCTCCCCTCCCCTAGAGGGGTTTGAAACATGTCTATTTTAAATCATTGACTCTAAAGAAGAGCTATCTTTTCTTCTCTCTTCCTTCTATTTTATTGTTTGTTTTGTACGTTATATAAAAGATTGTAAAGGTTTCTTTTTCATGTCAGTAGATAGAAAATGTAGACCATATACAATAAAAAAAATAAAAGAATTGTCCAACTTTACAAATAGTGTTGCTTCACACTTATTGTATGTTTAGGTTTATCATATGCTTGTCATATTATAGTTGTAAGAAGAGTTCCATGATCCTAATTTTCAGGATAAAATGGTTTCAGTTTGAAATTAAAGTCTTTCTTTGTTTTTTTTTCTCACACGTTATAATTCTCTCGACACATGTTTCACCATTCTTGTGAGTGAATGGTTCTTCAGGAGAGATGAAGTTACTAAAGAAAACAATATTTAAACCAAAGGTCAAAATTCAAAACCTTAAGAAGTATTTTTACAATGTTGGTGATTCTCAAGGTAAGTAAAATGTACAAAGTCTTATATTAGTATGAACCTGTTTCTGTAAGGGTTCAAACTGTTTTTATGTTAAAAATAATTGGTTAAATTATGACTCACCAATACTTTGTTATGCTGCTGCGAGCAAATGACGGTTGACGCCAAAATGATGATGCAAATTTTCAATCACAATATTCTTTCAGTCATAAATGCATATGTGTTGAAGAAAGAAATATAATGCAAATAGTTGTCCTGAGGAAAGAGGGTGGAAAAAATGAAAAAAGGGGGAAGATAAGTGCCAGAAAAATACTGTTTATATATAGAGCAAGCTATCTGAGTAAGGTGAATATTTATGTAATATTAATAAGCATGTATTAGTTTCAACCATATGGGCGCATTTCTGTGCCCATATCGTTGATTCAAATAGAGTGAGCAATTGTAAGCAAAAGGGATATATTTTCTTACCTGAAAATATGTTAAAGTGAGGCCATGATAAGCCTGGTGTCCTGTTGCTTCCAAGCGAAGGCACAGGAAAGGAAAGCAAATTTGCACTTAAATACGCGCAGAATTGCGTGACGTTTGGTGCATGATGACATCACACATTGTTGATATTAACGTGATGATGTCCAATGAAAAAAATGAAAAAAGCATAAAAGGGAAAAAGAGATAAAAGGTAACCTTCATTTGCTCACAGCAGCATAACAAAGTATTGCTGAGTCACAATTTAACCAATTATTTTTACCATACGAACAGGTTGAACCCTTACAGAAACAGGTTCATTCTAATGTAAGTCTTTGTACATTTTACTTACCTTGAGAAACACCAACATTGTAAAAATACTTCTTAAGGTTTCGAATTTTGACCTTTTGTTTAAATATTGTTTTCTTTAGAATGGTGAAACACGTGTCGAGAGAATTATAAGATGTGTGATTAAACACCAAAGAGAGACTCATTTCAAACTGAAACCATTTTATCCTGAAAATTAAGATCATGGAACTCTTCTTACAACTATAAAATGACAAGCATATGGTAAACCTAAACATACAATAAGTGTGAAGCAGCACTATTTGTAAAGTTGGACAAGTGGACCAATTAAAAGAATACCAGTTAATCAATTGTTCTCTTGTGTTGTTAAATTCCTAGTTACTAATACTTGACTCACTAGCAAGCTACTAGAATTTGTTTCCACAAACTGTTTTTGTGGCTGGCGCTTTGAGAACTAGTCCCAATATTTTCTTTTGCCTTTCCTGGACAGCTCAAACCCTTGGTTCTTTGTCAAAGAAAACCTCACTGGTGGGATCAGAAGAGAAGCATAATGTACCCATTTTACTACCAGGGATACCAAGACTGCAGTCTACAAAGGAAGAGTAGGAAGTATAAATACAACAATAGACACAAAAATAATCAAGTGACAAGAATATTGTCACTTATCACTGATCGTCTACATTGATTGTCTTTTCCAGAACTGGAGTCCATGAATTGCAACTGGAAATCTGCTTGCCACCACAACATCATCATCCTTTTCTCTCTCCCCCTTCATCCCTCCTCAGTTTCCTTTCTGCTTATTCCATTAAGGTTTTGGATTTAATTTAAATATTACTACATCATTGTCAGTTGGCTGGTTTCCACACGCCTCATTGTCAGTTGGCTGGTTTCCACACGCCTGTTTGCATCACAACAATTCCCCATCATGACATACTACATGTCCGTTTTTGCATCATTGAAATGCTACATGGATCTTCAGTAGAGGGGCCACGATGACGAATATACAGATCAACACTGAAAAGTGTCCTATAAAATCTTTGAGGTACCATCAAACAAGAAATATTGATTGAGAACCGATACCCCCAACAGTGAAAAATAATAGAAGGATACCACAGCACACAGAATAAACTATACTGTACGAGAGGTGGTCATTCCTGATTTGGAGCAGGAGGACTATAACCCTCAAGAGTCTACCGAAGATGTGTTGGATTTAAAAATCACATCCTTATCACCTCCGACAGGAATTTAGGAGATGGTGTGGCTCAAGCTGATATATATGCAAGAAAATTGGGTATTTTGTCCTGAAGAAGGTTGCAATACCAAGAGAGCACTAATAATGATGCTCAACTAAAGCTACTGAAACACGTGTCGATGTAAATTCTGTCGGAATAACACACAGATTTTCGATCACCTGGAACCACTATAGGGACTTTTTGTTAACTCTTATTATTTAGAAACGTTAACAAACCTATGATTGTTACCTGATGTGTTTGAACCAATTGTTTACAGTGTGTCGATGAGAATGAGTATGAATGAGCCACAGTTGATTACAATCTTGTTTAGTAATCTTTTTAAAGAAACGTTTTTTGAATAAAATGAAATACTTGGAAATCAGGGACGTCATTTGGGGGTCGCCAGAGGTCGCAAGTGCCCTTGCGACCTCAAAAAAAAAAAAAAAAAGTATTTTTTTTTGTTTTTGCAATGCAGCTCCTGGGCTGTGGCCAGCACCATGTGGCTCTTTAATTCTGGAGTGGCTAGCTTTCTTGTTCAGGCCCCTAAAAAAAGAAGAAAAATAAGAACATGAGGGCCACAAGTCTAACACTTTCAGCACTGAACCTAAATAAGAAAGAATAGGAATGCCAAAAAATGTGTCTTTCTGGAATTCTATACAATAATTGCTAGACTCATTAAATGTTTATTTCAGGCACACTTCAGGGGGTGAGTCACTGATTTAGTCTGTTCTCAAACGCCTCAACTCAGCCTTTCATCCTTCTGAGGTCGATAAATGGGTACCAACACAGGTTGGGTGGTATTGGGTATATATTTCTTCTATGTAAAGCGCTTAAGCGTAAGTGCTATATAATAACACATCATTATCATTTGGTCATGGACGTCTGCTTGCAATAACAGTAATTTGGTAATATGTGTCTATACACACTGATCTTAACGATACATATGGCGATCCATTCACGTATGAAATGTACATCACATTATAGTGATATCGTAACCATATTTTTCGTAGTGTACAATGCTATGTGATGCCACTTCCTGTTTTGTCAATGGGTGAAAGGTTGTGTTCCATTGCTTCCCGCGATATCACTTTGGGGTGGGGTTAAATCATCAGGGGGTCAAGGGTCGTGTGATGTCACTTCCGCTACCCCTGGCATTTTGTTGAAATGACGTCCCTGTTGGAAATATAAACCAATACCCCATATTGTTATTATTTCATGACCTGTAGGACTAGGGACCCATCACAGATACCCCTTTGTTTTTTGCATAATACATGTCCGGTCATTAACTGAATCTGCCCTTGTTATTCGTTGACTACATCTTTTTCCTTTACAATTTCCATTTTGAAAAATAATAATAAACAAACTCTGAACCAAAAATAGTTGTTAATGCTGCAATTTGGATTTACTATTATTTTACACTTTGCACTGGATACATGAGATTGTAACTGTGAAGCTGGTAATGATTTAACAGATCTATGAAACTCATTTAAAGTCAAACAACAAAAAATGTCTTGCAAGACGAGCTTAATTTTGTGAGTTATAGTTATTTTTATCAACATCCAGATATCAGGATTCTGTCAGAAAAAAAGAAAAACACTGACAGTCACCGCACGTCTACCATATTAGATGGTGAAAACGTTTTTTAAAGTGAGATCAAATGCCTTTTGGGCAAGAAAAATATGTAGCACTCTGCACGAAGGCTGGTAAATAATTGTCTTTGAAGTTGGGACAGTTGCAAAGAACAACTAGAGGCCAGAATTGGGTGGTCAATTGGCAAAATAAAATCAAATTTACTTGTTACTTTATTACAAAGAGAGGCAATGTAAACACTATTTACCTTCACCAATGGGTTTCACTTCAGAGGGTGGGGATAGACTGAAAAAGTGAGTCCTGTAAGCATCCTATAGTAAAGGGGATCACACATACAAGGGTATCGGAAACATGACGAACCAGGAGGAACAGGTAATCAAAACACTTCCCCATCTCTCCGATACCCTTACTGGTTACCCTGCAATACTAATTTTACTGGTGCCCTTGCTCCGTTCCTCTACGCTTCCCTCCTACTGTTCACCTTACTCCTTTTGCCGTTCTTGCTGGCAACCACACTAGCCATTGCAATAGTCCCATGGGTAAACCCATCAACCTTCTTGCCACTGCAGTCCCTACCTCTACACACTACTATCCCTCTGGTTGCACTTCAAACCTATGACCATTTCGACTGTGTGCTGCCTTTGCTGGTCACCCCGCTACCTTCTCAGGCATTGCGGTTTACCCATTAGCATGACTCCCCATCCGTATATCCTCTGCACCTTGGACTTCACTGGTCTTCCCTTCCCACCCACTACCCTAACTACTAGCCACCAACATTCCCAACACACTACTGACCCTCCAGTTTCACCCTATGAAACTTCCATTCACTGTCCTCACTGGCCATCCACTATCCATCTAATTTCATGTTGCCCATGTTGGTCACTCAACTCACCACAAGGCAGGTTCCCATCCACTCAGATATCAGGACATCAACTTTTTCTGGCAGGATTACATCCTCGACTTTCTGCTGGAAAACTGTGATGAGGTCCTGTAGGCCATTGTGGGCCACCAGCTGCTCTGTGTACTGGGCAATCTCGCTTGCCTCCACGGCATACACCTGACAAAGAAAGGCAGATATCTTGTTTAGTAAGGTGAGTGATCATTTCATTTAGAAGGGGGTGGATTGTTTTTAGTCAATCAAACCCATCATACAGGGTGTAAACGTGTTCCGTCTCTCTCAGACCCATAGCTGCTATACAGAATGATTGTTCCCTTTCTCTTGCTTATTATAAATGAGGAAGACTTTCTTAAACATGTTTTTGCTTTCTAATTTGTTATACACAGTGTAATGTAAGCACCCCACTCGCACCTATATATCAGACATTCTCTCTCCTCTTCCACTTAGGATGTTTGCTTACCTCGAATATATAAGCTGCTTCATTAAACCACCATACCTGGGTTGCCATTTTCCCACTATTTTCTCCTCACTCCTTTTCCTGGGATACACTGTTTTTCACTTACCTCATAAATGGAAAATAATCCTCTCCCTGATTACCTGTTATATGAGGTGTGATCTGTTTTTCTTTTTCTTCTCCCCCATTCTAACTCTCTGACCCCTTATATAAAATTAAGCCTACTTCTCATCTTGCCTCTTAAGACCTTATAATCTCTCTATGCCTTGCCATAAACACAGTATGGTTCTGTACTTTCAACATTTCAATACAGCAGCATCTCTCCAACCTCATGTACAATGCATTCAATCTTTGAACCTCCTGTATAACGGGCAACCTCTTCCCTCACCTCGCAATTAGCTGTTCAATCACCCTTTAATTTTTCTACTCTTATCTCTGCACTTTTGTTCATCTTCATACGTAGTGTTAGGTGCGAAAATCCTCCCTGGGTCCTTTTTGCTAACTTTTTGCTGTCCTGGACTTTCTTCCCAGCAAGGTTTAATGCAAGCCTCACTGAAGATTGCAGCACCTTCTTCAATGTGCTGCGGTGGTAGCCCCACTGCCATCTTAAGGCATTTTGAGGCTCAGGGCACATACAACTTCAGAACAACCCCTCCCCTTACCCCCAAACTAAAGAAATTAAAGGATCCAAACTCTCTGGTGACGCAATTAGAAGGGCTACTCCATTAAAGCCCTCTTGCCCTCTTTATCTTTATTGGAATCAGAATAATAAAAGGCATTTCAAGAGCAACATTAGCAGTTCATGACTAGTTTGATTTTGTTCTAGCAAAAGTAAAGGGCACTTTTTAACAATAGCAGCCATGAGTAAGGTACACTGGTCGTAGTATAAATGCAGGGCACAGATGAGCAACTGTATGAAAAAGGAACATATACGCCAGCATAGACACACAACTTACTTGGATTAGCAGCCTCACAGAATATAAATGCACAAGCATGTATTAAAGAGACTGATCAGAAGCAATGACAAAGGTACACATAACGTTGGCTTATATGGCGGATACTATTACTGGTTACCAGGAAGGGGCGCATAACGGGACTTATACTGAGAATAGAAGAGGACACGATTGTCAAGTTGTATTACTGTTAGCGAGCACAGACACAAATTACTTTGTGGTGTGCGATATATCAATGGGCACTATTGTCATATATGAAGCAACACTATAGCCAGATAGACTATGAGTGAGGTTTTATGAGGAGCACCCTGAGAACTAAATCACTCTTACGGCTGATCATTTTGAAATATTCAGGGACTGGCAAATATGACAGGTTAATTGAGCAGTCCAGGATCACACACTTTAAATAAGAGGCAAAGCTGGGATTTGAGCACAGTGTGCAAATTATACACTTGACCAAACTGTTTTTCCGTTCATGTCATATAGCAAGGTGCAAATATTTGTGAACGCTTGACTTTCATGAACTAAAATAATACCATGTTTTGTAGACCCGACTTGAAAAGTACACAGATCACATAACCCAACATTTGAAGAAAAAAAACGTTCTAGAAGAATGTTATGTTAAGAGTGGCGGATTTGAGCTACACGTTCTCTATCATCAAGGAACGTATACTAATTGATGCAAGTCTACAAAATCTCATCTAGGTTTTTCTATTGCATTGCATTTTAACATTTTAAATAACCTCCACACACAGACTTGTGGTTGTTATTCATGATGTGCATAAGAACATTTGAAGTTGTACAAAAACGCAAACCGTTTTTTGTGACAAATAAGCAGACCTGAATATAAGCTTCTGACAGGTCTGTGATATTGGGTCCGCTCTTTTCTATATAGAACCCCTTCCAATCAAATGGCATACATAAAAGAAAAGAGCAGGTTATAGCCCAAACAACTTCACCACAATGTGAAAGGGCAAATATTGTGACAGAAGACAGAAGAGTGATATACAGTGAGATAAGATATGTTCAGGATCCCTATGATCATCTGGTGGTAAAGCCGGAATATGAGCCTCAACACTTCGGTCCCAGTCTTGAATTTGGCTACCTAATCACCTCTCCTGGCTAACACTTTATACTCATCACTGTGGGTTGCCACACACATTTTACAACCCCCTTCAAGAGGAACAGAACTCTAGACGTGCTCCATGCTGATGCCTTGTTCATTTTTATAGCTATTGCAACCTAGTGCAGGTACGATCTTTTGAAACACAGTAGGTGTCACTATCCCCAATGTTAATGTTAAAGGATATTTGTGCAGTGCACTAAGGCCACTGGAGTGGTCCCCTGGCGGCTCTGAACAATGAATATGTATTGCAAGAAGTTTATCAATCTCAGATAAAGCGAAATGCAGAGTCGGCTTTGGCAGAACTTGGTACTGTGACCCTGGATATGAACAAAGATCTCTGTAGCAAGTGTTTAAAACACGGCTACCTTCCGAACCATAGTGGTAGTGAAATGTATCAAATCCGTTTCAACTTTGGTTTTGCAAGTCATTCATATATTGTTCACAAAAATGTGAAAATGCTACAGTAGTTATATCATATAGTAAACGCACAAACTGTATGCATGACAATGATCATAGCAAGCATTACATGATTAATCTATCTGTATGGAAGGTTCTTAACAGCTAGGCAGCAGGTGTGTGGCCTCACCAGGGCACTATGACATGAAAAATCCAGATGTGTTATTTATGATTTATTTTAATGGCAGACTTCTTTGCATTAGGCAGCCACGTGGGCTTGTGTCCCTTTTGTCCTCCAACGAAGATGTCCCTGAATAGCCCGTTGGGTACTTCAGGAGTGAAACATTTTGTCGCTGGGTGAGGTTTCTCACCCAATGTTACATGCTGTTGGCAGTGGTACACTTTTTATGTGCTTGCAATGTGATTTAGACTGTTTTCCACAACAGTAGTCACTTATTCCATGAACGGGAACCAAATGGCTACCTCTTTTTGTTTTCAACATGGCTAGTCTCTTAGTGGTCCTTCCTGTACCTGTTGCAGAGAACAAACATTCTGCCCAATTGACTGATGATTCACAAAGCCTCCTTCAATATAATAAAGTCTAAGCTTGGTGAGGATATTCCAAACACCACAACCAACATCCCTTTGTGTGTGCCTGTGAAACATGAATGAGGCTGCCCTCCTCTCCTCCCCCGATTTATGTTATCAAATGTTAAAAAGGTGCATGGGAGTGACTAGGGGGCTGGGTTTAAAAAAAAAAAGTTTGGGAATAACAACTTTAAACTTTAACATAATTAAACCTAAAATCAATGTTTTAAAAAAAAACGAACCTAACAAAAACCCAACATGAAAAGCAACATTGCTGAAAAGACAACCAGCCATCTATTTTTGTATTAGTGTTAACGTGTGAATGCGTTGATGTGGTTATTTAAGATGTAAGTGTATGTTTTGAGGGCATTTAACATAAGGACCTATTGTGAATATATGGTTATGAGGTAGTTTAATATATAATGTGACTGTGGATGATTCTTTTAAGAGCATTTAAAATAAAGTGTGATTGTGGTTATATGGTTTGAGGTCAGTTAATATAAGGTATGATTATGGGTATATGTCATGAGGTCATTTAGCATAATGTGTGATTGTAAGGGTGTGTTTGGCGGTCATTTATTACAAGATGTAATATAGGGATTTCTTTTACATTTATTTAATATGAGGTGTATATTAATTACATGGTAACAGTACGTTTTTAAGCTGTATTGAAGGTTTATTATGTATGTTGTCTTTTTATTCTACATTGTGAAGTTATGACTGGTTATTTTATATGTTTTACTTTCCTGTTAGACGGGTGAGTAAACGTTTCAACAATGTTGGCTGTTGGGTTTATTTTATGTAATATTTACTGTTAATGTTGATTTTAGGTTTAATTATATGTAAAACTTAATGCTGATATTTTCAAATTGTGTAGAATTAACTATTTTTAAGATAGTAACTTTTTTAATATAATTATTAATAACAAATCGTGATTACTTTCGATTTAATACTATGGGCCTCATCACAAGTCTGCCGGTAACCCTTAGAAGTGGTGGTAACGGAATTAGCGCCACCAATACCGCTCATGAGCCGGCTCAAATAGCGCTGACTGTAAAATCAGCCAGCGCTATTACAGTCGGCACATGTGGTGCAATACACAGCCGCATCACAAATCCATGTTCGGCGGTATTAGCTCTGGCGCTAATACCACCGAAAACACGCCGCAGTTACCTCCAGCTTTAAGTTGGAGGTAAATGAACACCGGTGCCTACAATGTAGCCACAGGTGATCCCAATCCACCCCAGAGTGCTACCTAAGGCACACCCCTACCCCAAACTCTTTTTAACATTTTTTTTATTTAATAACTTAGTTTATTACAAACCTTTCATTATTTCACATCAGTTTAGAAAAATAGAAACTTCCATTACAGGAGCTTAAAAGTCTTAAAATCGAGATTTCCATCCAGAATTGTATGCAGAGGTGTTGCTAGGTCTGGAAAAGACCAGGGGCTAGGCTAATGTCGGAACTGTCAGGATTGGGGGCTACCTACACTTTTGGGTGTAGCCCCTGAGATTCAATCCGGGGCTACAACCAAAAGACCAGGGGCTATAGCCCCCTTAGCCACCCCCTAGCAACTCCTCTGATTGTATGACTCTGAAAATTAGAGACTTTTGTTCCGCAATTATCAAAGAAGTCCATCTTTCCTCTGCAGTTAGTGGCATGGCATCCTTTGGTAACATATCTCGGTATTTTATTCTTACAGGTGCTGGGGTCTCACAGTCAATTAAGAGATGGTATAGGGATTCTCGATACGAGCAGCCTTTACAGAATCGGACGGTCTTTGAAAGCCCATTCAATTGTTTTGTCTGCGCTAACACCCCTATCGTAGGTAGCAGATTTAGTCTCAGTCTTAAAAACAGATCACAAAACTTTGGACATGGAAAATGCTGCAAATAGGTAGGTGGTTGATCCAATGCTAGATTTTCCGCTTGACTGTTAATAAGAGATTATATCGCAGTTTCAAATCCTGCATCTCAATGCAGTCGTTACATTGGATTTTCTTCTTAATTAGCATGGGATTTACCTTCAAAGTTTCCATTGAGCATCCCAAAGCTTCTATCCATTGGGTACATTTCCATTTACAGCCATTTAGTATCATATTTTGACTGGTGTTCAAGAGGGATCTCAAAATGTTCATTGGTGGAACTTTATCATCTACGATGGTTTTACGAAAGAAGTCGAGTGATTTCCACAGTACCAGGGAATGCATTGAGCAGCTATTTTATATCTTATCCGTTATATTGGCAAAGATTGAGGCAAAGAGAGAACTTCCCCCAAAAGAGGCCTTCTAGCAGATCACAAAAATGCCATGTTAAGTTTAGTGCTGTTTCTGCATCAAATGTCAGTATCAGAATTACTTTCTGGCGATAGAAGGCAAGGACTGGGCGCAACAATTATTTTCTGTATTTTTTGTGCAGAATGAGAGCTTGCCGGGCCAAGGAGCGCACTTTCACTCTTAAAGCTACCGCCCATTTGTGTTCACTGATGCTTGAGTTTAACCAAACTCCAAGATATTTTATCCTTCAGACCTGAACCAGCTTGTTAGATCCCAAAAACAGGGAGAAGTTCCTCTCACTAACTCCATGTTGGCTGGAAAAGGCCATTGTTTGGGTCTTTGCAGTATTTATAGTAAGGCCATTTTCATGGCTATAGAGGGTCGGAGCATTCAGTCGTCTTTGAAGTCCAATCTGGGTCTTGTCTAGAAGGAATAAGTCATCCGTGTAGACCATACAAGGCACCCCAGTACCGCTCAAAATTGGCGGGTGGGCTCTTACTTCCTCCTGGGAAGCCGCTATATCCGAAATATACAGATTGAATAAACTTGCCGCTAGAAGACAACCCTGTTTCAAGCCATTCCATGATGCAATATTCTTTGCAGTGGCTCCCATGGCCGACAGCCTCACCTGAACCAAGGTGTTTGAGTAGAGAGCCCGGATAGTGGCTAGTAAGTCAGAATAACAAAGTTACTCACCGTAGTGACTATCTTACTCCTAGTCCATAGTCCCCTTTCCTCCATGCTTGTGGGACATTCCGTCCATCGGGATGGACAGGAGCACTTTTGTCAAAAAGAATCAAAAAGTAAATGTTTGTCCTTTTATTTTTACGCCGGGCCACGTAACCCCGCTCTCCTGAGCTCTGCCCGCGCTTCGCCCTTCAGTCCTTTTCTATAACCAGGTCTGAGACCATTTAAGCAACAATAGAGGATACTTTTTAGAGGGGACGGCGGACAAGGAACAAGATAGCCACTACGGTGAGTAACTTGTTATACTCCTACGTCCGGTCCCCTTTCATCCATACTTGTGGGAGATTCCCAAGCACAACCAGAGATAGTACGGGTAGATGGAAAATCCCTTCACTGAAACAGGTTTTTGAGGACAGCCTGGCCAAATTGGGCATCAGCCCTGCAGCTCAGGTCTAAGCAGTAATGAATGCAGAAAGCCGATGGGGAGGCCCAAGTAGCCGCCTTGGCGATGGACTCGCAAGGAACATACTTTTGGAAGGCAACAGCAGCTGCTTTGCCACGGACTAGAAGTGCATGGATGCCCTTTGGTAGTTGAAGGCCTTGGATCTTAAAGGCCTCTGAAATACATGAGACAGTCCAGTGGGAAATGGATGCTTTCGAAGCTGGTTTCCCTTTAGGGTCACAGAACATAAGAAAGAGTTGTGTGGAGCTTCTGAGTTCACTCGTTCTATCAAGGTAAAACTTCAGGGCTCGCCTGACGTCCAAATTGTGTAGAATTTTCTCGGCATCAGATGCTGGGTTAGGGAAGAAGACTGGCAAGGAGATAGATTGTTTCAAATGAAAATCAGTAACCACGGAAGGAAGGAAGGAAGGAAGGAAGGAAGGAAGGAAGGAAGGAAGGAAGGAAGGAAGGAAGGAAGGAAGGAAGGAAGGAAGGAAGGAAGGAAGGAAGGAAGGAAGGGAGGAAGGATGGATGAGTGCTAAGCACAACTTTATCCTTGTGGAAAATGAGGAAGGGATGTTCCACAGAAAG
Organism: Ambystoma mexicanum; assembly: GCF_040938575.1. NCBI lineage: Eukaryota > Metazoa > Chordata > Amphibia > Caudata > Ambystomatidae > Ambystoma > Ambystoma mexicanum. The sequence continues at coordinate 898,522,740 of NC_090931.1, read as the reverse complement.
CGTTTGGAGTTTGCTTACTCGCCTTGCGGATGTTATTCCGATCAGAAAAGCAACTTTCCAAGAAAGGTACTTAAGATCAGTAGTGGCCATGGGTTCAAACGGCTTATGGCATAAAGCAGTGAGGACCATATTCAAATCCCACTTGGGATAAGGAGTGCGCACAGGCAGGAAGAGATGAAGAAGTCCCACAAAATGCCTTTTGATGACTGGATTGGTCAATGAAAATGAACAGCTGTTCGTGGACAGGTGGGCTACAATGGCAGATAAATAAGTCCTGCAAGACAGAACATGAATGCCAGAAGTTGCCAGGTGAGACACAAAGGGAAAAACAGTGTGGACCGTAGCATGCCTGGGATCGAGCGGTTTTGCTAAGCTCCAGCAGCAAAAGAAACAGCCATTTGCTCCTATATTGGGCCTTCGTAGAAGGTTTCCTGGCCGCTTGGATAATGCGCATATTGTATTTGGACATATTGAACTGCACTAAAGATCTGAACTCAGGCACCAGGTCGCCAAGCTGAACGATTGAGGGGAGGAGTGCCACAGCTGGTGATCGCTCTGGTAAAGAATGTCGGGTATCAGCAGTAATCTGATCGGGCGAAGAATCGACAGATGCTGTAGTTCCGAAAATCAGAATCTGGCTGGCCACCAAGGAGCTATGAACAGGAGAGTGCAGTTTGATGCAGTCCTAAGCTTGCAGAGTGACAGATGAATCAGTGGCAATGGAGGGAAGGCGTAAGCCTTCATGTTGTCCCACGGAATCTCGAGGGCGTCTCTAAGGGAGGATGCTCCGAGCCCGTCCCTGGTTGCATAAAGAGGAGGTTTCCTGTTCGTAGAAGTTGCAAAGAGGTCCACCTCTGGAGTGCCCCATTGATGGAAAATGTTGGAGAGGACACCGCTGTTCATTTCCCACTCGTAACTGGCTGCCGACTGACGACTGAGTGAATCTGCAGTCACATTAATGTGACCTGGCATGTGTACAGCCTGGAGCCAGGCCTTGTGCTGGATGGCCCAGTCCCAAATTTGTATGGCAAGATCCACAAGGAGAGGTGACTTGGTGCCGTCATGCTTGTTGATGTAAAACATTGCCACAGAATTGTCAGTGTGAATACGGACTACCCTGTTGGTGATAGACGGTTGAAAAGCTTTGAACGCCAGGAACACAGCCAGGAGTTCCAGGTAATTCATATGAAACTGCCAGTCCTGAGGCGTCCACAGGTTGAAAACTTTGAGGTGACGCAACGTCGCTCCCCATCCCAGAAGGGAGTAGTCTGTAGTATCCATCACTTGTGGGCAGGGATCCCGGAAGGAGGACCCCACTGAAACGTTGTTGGTCGAAGACCACCATTGCAGATCCGCTGTCATGCAGGATGGAACTGGAATTATCTTGGAAACCGGATCCGATGCCCGAGACCAGCAGCTCCAGAGAGCTACCTGAGTGGGCCTCATCTTCAGATGTGAAAGAGGTGGAGATAGCATGCAAGAAGCCATGAGACCCAGAAGTCTTTGGAGCCACCAGGCCATCATGTGCGAGGACTAGAGGAAGAGATGACACGTGGTCGATAGGTCTGCAATCCTGTCCGCCGTTAGGAACACCTTTGTACTGATGGTTTTCCAACGGAAACCCCAGAAGATCAGGTCTTGAGAGACAGTCATGGGTGATTTCCGCCAATTCACCGACAACCCAAGCTGGAACATGAGCTGAAGGAGAGACTGAAGATTGGTCAAGTCCGTCTGTGGGCAAGGACTGCGCAGGAGCCAATTTTCCAAGTATGGATATACAACAACCCCCTGCAGTCTGAGGAAAGCTACAATGACCAACATCGTATTTGTAAAGACACGCAGCGCCGAGCTGAAACAAAAAGGGAGTACACAAAACTGGAAGGGTTTCCGCTCCCAAGGAGAACCGCAGATATTTTCGATGCAGGCTCCAAATCAGAATGTGCATGTATGGATCCAGAAGATCTACCAGGCTGAGCAAGTCGCCCTCCGAGAGAGAGGACTTTATCTGGCGAGGCGTGATCATCTTGAATTTCTCTTGGGGAAGAGAAAGATTGACTGGGAAAGATCGAGGATAGTGCGCAGGCCAGCCTGGTTGGGTTTGGGCACTGTGAACAGACGGGAGTAGTAGCCCTCCCCCTTGCTCCCTGAGGAGAACAGGCACCACCGCTCTGAGGTCTAGAAGTTTCTGTACCTCAGCTCGGAGGGAGGGCAGCCCAGTCTGCTGGAATGGAGGGTTGAAGGGTAGGGCAAGCGGATGCCCGCCAGAGTGATTAATAAAACCCATCGGTCTTGTGTGATGGTCTACCACGCCTCCAGATGGGACGAAATTCATTCTCCCACCGGCGTGTCGTGCCACTGACAAAAAATATAATTTGGATGATTTGTAGGCAGGGACACTACATGTCCCAGGAGAGGAGGCTGATGGTCGAGAGAAAAAACCGCCACCTTGCCGCTGCGGTTTACGGCACGGCCCGCAAGCCGGAGCCTCACATCGGCATGCACAGTGATCCTGAAAACCCCTGAATCCAGAGAAGGACCGAGTTTGGGACCCTGACCTCGGTAAATAAGGAGCCTTAGCTGGAGTTTTCGCCAGGAATGATAAAGATTTGGCTGTTTGAGTGCTTGCCTTCGTCTTCGTGAATTCCTGATCTGTTGAGGAATGGAACAATTCCTTACCATCAAAAGGAAGGTCCTGCACTTCTTTTGAAAATTTCCTAGCATGGAGCCACGCTTGGCGGGAGATGTCAACCCCGACCATAAGGCCGCGAGCGCAGGTATCTACTTGATGTACTGCAGCCTCCAGTAGATCCTGTGCCAACACTCTGGCATCCGACAAGCCAGCTTGAAGTTCTCGAGCCTATCCGCACGCAGGAAACATTCCTGGAAATCTGCTAGCTTCCTCCACAGCTTGACATTGGCCGGCGCCTGGATAAGCTCGGTGTTAGCCTGACAAAGTTGGAGCGCGGAATCGGAAAATACTTTCTTGCCAATGGCGTCCTCCTTGGAGAGGATTTGGGCCGCTGCAGTGGAGGATGTAGAGGGTGGCTGCTGCCACCACTGTCGACGATGGGAGCGGAAAAGCCGACAAAAATATGTCCTCTGAGGTATGAAGCTTGTATCGAGCGTCAATCCTCTTGTTGAGATGCTGCCTGGAATGAGGTTTTTCTCAGACCTTGCAGGCCTCAGCTAAGACGTCCTTCTGGAGGAATAGGACGGTGCCCTCCTGAGGCGATAGAGTAAAGGCTCCAGAAAGCACCCCCTACTGGGGATTGGGGGCCTCGGGTACTGGAATGTCAAGCAGGGCCATCATGTCCAGCACCCGGTCATGAAATGCTCTAATAGAGCGGGCGGCTCATCACTGTCCTGGTCCGCCTGGTCCTCATCCAGTGAAGCTGGAGCACAAGACTGATCCGCTGCACGTGGCGCCTCAGGTCCTAAAGTGTTTGGCAGAGCACTTGACCTCTTCTCTATCGGGGAAAGCGGAGGCAGAGGAGGAAGTGGTGGAGGAGTTCCTGCAGGAAGAGGTGGAGGAGGTGGCACCACCGGGGCCTGCTTAGGATCTGCCGAAGCAGAAGGCGGTACAGGAGGTCTAGGATAGATTTGCACTTCACTTTACAACTTTATTCAGCCTAAACGACCATCAAAGTACATCCTAAAAATACATTTCTTGTGCAAAATTACAACAAAGCAACCAAAACAAAGAAAATGCCACCAGACAGAGCTTTTGACCAAAGGTCAGCAATCACCTCCCCCATGTCTCTTGTAGCACCCAGTGCGCCTTGGGCCCAAGGACTGAGATTTGCCCCTGAGAGTGGACAATTCCTAATGGTGTCACCCAGGGGGAGCACATGTCCAAAATCGAGGGAGGAACTAACTGTAATCCCACTTTGTCTCGTCCACCCGTGGCGATTACATTTTTCCATAACATCCCTGACCATGTGGGCATCCCTTAGGAAGAGTTTGATCATGTCCGCTTTGGCAGGGCATGTGGGAAGCCTGGTGCAATCTAACAAAGAACCCCTGGACATGAACCCACAGCCCCCCACATCCCGCATCCAGTGCAGGCATTTGTTCAAGAGGGCATCCCTTGGTTCTCTTGAAGCAGGGGAGAGTTTAGGAACCCCATGGAGGAATACCATATTGCTGCCGCGCCCTTCACAAAGATGAGGGCCAGACAAAGAGCTCCCCTTGCCACCGAACGCACCTTGCGCTTGGCCGTCACAACAGGGTTTCCGCAATAGTGGGGGATAACCCCCCATAGGTAGGCTCCCTGTGGGCTCCCTTGATGGAAGTTACACTGGGTGTTGGACCACCGCTGTACGACTCTTCATGGGTGGGGAAGTCAAAACCGTAGGCGCAGGGGGGGGGACAAGTGCAAGAAGGATTTCACCCTGTGGCACTGGCTGAATTCGGCCCTTCAGATACGGCCCCTAACGAGCCCCCTCCTACCACCCCTCTAGCCCCCATAACCCCCTTGATCAGGATCAGTAGCAGATTTTTAATCTCAGCCTGCTCAGAATGCAGATCTTGGCATGAGCAAGTTGGCATGTTGGCAAATACAGTAGGGGAAAGGGCTGGGAGGCAGGGATCTCTCTTTGTGTGGGGTTTGGGAACCCAGAGTGGGCTAAGACGTAAGAAAGAGCAAGCCCCCGGGGGAGCACCTGACGTGAGTTCACTCCAGGTACTTAAAGGGAGACTAAGCAGCTTACCTTCACCCACTCCCTCACAACCCTGGTCCCCTGAATCAGAAGCCAAGGGCACGTGAGAAAAGGGAGGGTGGACTTCTGGGGATACCAGTGACTGCTGTGGGACTGAGGAGACAGGGATTGGGGCAGAAGAGGGGAGGACGTGGACGGGCACCAGAGATGGGGCCGAAGGAATACATCCACCAGTCAAGTTCACAATGCCCCTGGAAATCTTTTTGCAGCCATTGGCCAAGATATCCAGAAAAACAGCAGTGGGTTAGCAGGTCAGTTAACAGGTCGGCAGTGGGCACACATGCATCCAGTTAAAGACTGGCCAGTCCGGGGGCGAGGGGCGAGTTCACATCAGGAGCGCGGATAGCCCCAGAAGGCCGCGGTGGGACCGCCACCTGCGGGCTGTGGGTGCAGGGTAATTTAAAAACAAATTCCCCCACGACCCCCTCATGATTACAAACAATGTCCGTGGATGGTTTGTGTGCTCCGACTCCATTTGTGAACTGAAGGCATGCTCCATTCCCCTGCGTGTCTCTACCCTGTATGGCCGCCGGAACTTTGTGTAATAGTCCCCCTTCTTTCTTTGGCTCATAATAGGTTTCCGAAGAACCAGCGGGACTGGGGGTCCTTGTAGGTGCAGAAGGAGAGAAGATTTGGAGAGGAAGAGGGGGAAAAGGAGAAGAGAGGGCCCGCCAGCCATTCCATTGTAACACCCCAAAACAGGGAGAAATCCTGAAAGTTCAAAACCAGGAAGATAAAGCTCACCTCCGTGGGGGTTGTTCTGCGGGCACTAATCTCATGCACCTGTTGGAATTCCACGCCTGTGGGGCGCGAACACCCAGGCGGGAGCAAACACCCGCACCCTTTCACCCCTGTGTGGTCCAGTCGCAATATTTGTCCAGGAGGGGGTGGGGCTAGAAGGACAGGCAGTGAGAGCAGACTCCAGGGACTCCCAGCTCTCCCAACTCGTGGCAAACACCCGCGCCCTTTCACCCCCACAGGATTTCCCTAAACAGATCCTTAAAGTACGCCTTCATGGGATCAGAATGCATGAGCGTCTGAAATGTCCCCAAAAAACTGCATCCTCGGACGAAAGTCTAGGCGCTGGAGAGGGCAGAGGCCACTCAGAAGGGGCATACCCCCATGAACGCAGTGAGGATGGTCGCCAGGAAGGACCTCCACCATTTGGGTCCACATAGATCAGGGGTGCGGAACCAGAGAGCAAGACTATATCAGGCAGCGGTGTCCGAGCACGCCATCGATTGAAGAGCGGAACGAGTTCTTGTTATCCATATGGCGTGGAAAAGGCTGCTCTGCCCCAAAAGAAGTCCCCCCCAGCACCCGCCATAGTGTACGGCAGCGTAAGAGAGGTAGTCAAAATGGGCGCTGTGGTCCGTGGAGGTTGGGCAGTCATTTTGTCGACACCTGAGGTGAACTGCGTCACAGGAGAAAGTGAGGCAATGGTCTCCTCAGGAGAGTCAGAAACCTTATGTGGCATTTTAGCCTTGAAGCAAGGACCCTCGGCAGAGCCGGTACTGGCAGATCTACAGTGTTTACTGGACACCTTAGGGACTGCCCCAAAATTAGCCTCCAGTGGAAGAACATCGGCAGAGCCGGTACTCAAAGGCCTGTGGTGCGTGACCGCCTTCTTTGCCCCTTCAAAAGAACTGGTACCACCACGCCCCTGAGCGTGGGAAGGTTAAGGGATGTACCTCACCGCCAGGACCCTCGAAGAGGATCCCTCAATTCTGCCAGTATTGGATTTAGCCCCAAGAAGGAGAACCTCGGGATGGAACCCGGTACGTTTAGCTCCCTCAAGAGGGGCCTCGAGCCAAGACTTGGTGTGGAAAGCTCCAGAAACTGAGACCTCAGGGCGAATCCCAGTACCCAGAGCCACAGAAGATCTGGGCTCAACTTTAGCACCCAAACAAGGAACCTCGAGGAATGTCCGGTTTTGACAGGCCCATTGAGGGGACCCTCGGAGGAAGCTCCGGTGCGCCTATTAGGCCCATTGCGGGACACCTCAGGGATACCCATGGTAGAGGAGCTACTTGAGCCCCTCCCGGTCCTGGAAGACCCCAGGAAGGAGTCCCCTGGCCCGGGGTGCTCTAAAAAGTAAAGAAATCACCGGCCATTTCTTTTTCTCGTCGATGAAGAGCTGCAAATGTGGTGGAGGAACGTGTTGAAACACTTCCTCCCACTGGACAAGATGACATTGGAGTGCCCGGATGGAAAGGGAGTCGCAATAAAGCAGGAGTCCCAACAGTGTTTCTGCCCTAGAGACTCCAGTCAAAGAGTGTGTGGATCCACCCTCGCGAAACGGCGTTCACAGGATGAGCAGGACACGAATCCCAAACACTCCGGCAAAGGTGGAGGACAAGATGACAGTGGAAACGGAGCAGGAAGGAAGGACAAAGGGAATAAAAAGAAAAATGTCTGGAGATGCTAGTGTGTCTGGCCCCGACCGCGTGGAGAAAAGGAGTGAAGGGCGATGCGTGGGGGCTGAGTTGAGGAGGACGGGGTTATGGCCACGTGCTGTGGCCCCGCATAAAAATAAGAGAACAACAATTTAATTTTGTATGCTTTTTGGCAAAATGTGTTCCGGTCCCGTCCCATCCCGATGGACGGAATGCCCCACAAGTATGGAGGAAAGGGGACGGGACGTAGGAGTAGGCCAATTCCAAATCTGCATTTTTTTCCATAGATTGCCACAGTCTACGCTGTCGAACGCCTGCTTCAGGTCAATAAATACAGCATAAATGTTGGTTTTGGATCTTATTGCCTCAAGCTTTAGCAAGTTCATTTAATGAGGTTAGCATTGGTACCAACTCCCTTGACAAACCCAGTCTGTCTGGGATTTCTTCTGTTATTTTGTATTGACCAGGTGGTTAAGCGCTGCAGAAGCATGGAAGCAAATGGTTTTCCCAGCGGGTCCAATAACGGTATTGGTGGCTAGTTGGTAGGAATCGCCCTGTCACCTTGTTTAAATATTGATATTAACACTGCATTTGTCCAGGTCTCAGGAATCTGCTTGGTTTCCATTATCGCCTTAAACAAGGATTGACAGAGATCTTCCCAGGCATCAGGATTTGCTTTTAGGATCATGTTGGTCAATCCGTCAGGGCCAGGAGCTCACGAAGAATTCAGTTGTTTAATTTGAGTCAACACTTCATCACTGTCCCACTCAATTTTCCAATTTGTTTGACTAAGATCTTCAGGTTGGTCATCGCAGCTAGGGCTTCTTGCGTAGAGAAACGTGAAGTGGGACACCCATGCTGTTTCTGACAGAGCTGAAATTAATAGCGCTGTCTGTTTATTATGCCCATTCAGGAGGGACCACATGGCTTGAGAATTTTGGGTAGTTAGGGTCTTGAGCATGCATTCTGCATCCCATTGGGGTCATTGGGCTTTGGACATAAGAAGCTAGTTCTTACACCTTTGCTTAATTTTTTTGGATCGAGCAAACCGCACTTCCTTCGGTTAGAATCTAATTTTTCTCAATTCGGCTAGATACCTTCTCCTTTTCTCAACAAGCTCTCGATGTTAAGCATGATCATTGTCAGAGCTTATCTTTCATATTTTGGTATCCCAGCTCTGTACGGGACTAGAAGCCACTCAATCTAGTCTCTCGATGCCAACCTTTGAGCTGTTTAGAAAAGTATCTGTCATTACTGAGACATCTTCTGGTTTAGTTCACAGCCTATTTTTTCCATTAGCCAAATATATGAACCTAAATACAAGCATACTTTGTGACAAAAATATACCACAAGATATACTTGTACTGTAACCATAAGAAACATTTGCTCTTTATCTGTAACCAACATGCGTGTAACCAGCGCCTAGATGCCTAAGGGCTCTGTGCGCTTCACAAATGTCAAATAGATAGAGTGGGCCGTTTGTTTAATATTGTTCTTTCTTGAGGTTCTTTCCAAATGACTGTCAACATCCGATGATCCCTCTTGTTATGTCATATTATGTTAACAAAAGGCATCATGGTGCTGGTAGCAAGAAAGGAGATTTTAATGAAATGTACGCTTCTAAAATAGTATTGTTTTCAATAGCCGACGAAAGGCAAGGTGGTCAGTGGTCCCCCGTACGGCAAGAGGAAGATTGTTCCAAGCTTTGGGGGCCACAACAGAAAAGGCTCGCCCTCCTGATCGGGACAGCCTAAACTGAGGAACCACTACAAGAAAAGCTGACTGGGAACGGAGAGAGCAAGTGGGAATATAGTGCACAAAAACTACTCTTGGTAGTAGGAACGATCTTCAAAGTGTCCAACTCAGAGATCAGATGCACAAGGCAAAGATGTAGTCCAAATAGGCTACTGAGTTCCCTTTTTGCAAAGTGGGAATCAATGGTATATCTTCAGTCAGCTGGCCGTTGATTAGAAAGATGCACTTTGCCTGTAGTTCTTTTGTCCATAGTTTAACCTTCTTGTGGAGCTTTTCTTTTGGAATCAAGACTCCCAGGATCTTAAATAAATGGATTTTCAGGTCTCCACACAGGAGGCGGTCCAAGGACATATATCGGAATGAAAGATCATCAATAGCCAGAAGTATAATATCAATGAAGACAGTTTCATTGACACCAGCAGGATTCAAATATAAATTGCAAATTGCTAATACGTTATAAGTTCCTTTGCGCTCATTGGAATCACTAATAATAGTTATCTGTGCAAACGTATTAGGATTCAACACTTCTTGGACACGCAGGCTATAGCCAGACTTCACTAGGGTTAGCAAATCTGAGGAGGGTCAACCAGAAGATCCCAAAAGGGCCGGTTTAAGATATGTGAGATAGCCATCGCATAAAGGTTGCTTTCGTAGCCAAGTCTCTTGCAGGCAAACGATGTCAACATTTTGGAGATCCGCATTTCCTTCAGCAAACATGTTAGGAAATCCATGTGCGTTCCATGAGCAAAGCTTCCACGGCGACGATTTTGATGTTCTTAGTTGCTAATTAACCTATGAAGATGATAGAGTTGACTTGCTAGAGGTGCTTAAGACTCTCGGGCCTGTCAGGGCCGTATGACTCTCTTGTTTCTTCCCTCTTTTGGATGGGTAGCCCAAACACTGTTTCCAACACCATGCTGCCACTAGCCACTGTGAGCTGAGACAGTGCTGTGGTTGGAAGTAGAGAGGCATGACAACCAGGCCATGGCACAAGGAGCACAGGGGGACACAGGCGGGGGGGAGATAGCCCAGGCAAGGCGTGCACCGATCCCCCATGGTTAGGCCCTCATCCTGAACCCTCACAGCCAGCCAGTTGGTCACCCTGTACCGCCTCAACAGGCTGACCATAATAGAGCTGCTCACCACTATACAGGACGACATAGGGAGCAGGATAAACATCCGGACAGCTGTGCCTCCACTGCTGAAGCTAATGTCTGTCCTACAATTCCTCAGAACTGGCACCTTCCAGCACTCAGTGGCCATGATGCATGGCATGGCACAGCCCACATTCTGTGCAGTCTTGGGCCAGGTATTTGAAGCCCTCCTGCAGCAAGTGCAACACCACATCTCACTGCCTACCACCCCAGCTCAATGACATGAAGGCACAGTTATATGCTGTTGCCCAAATGTCAAATGTGATTGCTGCCCTGGACTGTACTCATGTTGCACTGGTGGCAACCCAGGCCCACAAAGCAGTGTACCGTAACCGCGAGCACTACCACTCCCATAATGTGCAGGTGACCTGCAACCCCAACCTGTAAATCACCCACTGCTGTGCTCGCTACCCCGGTTCCACCCACAATGCCATTGTCCTACAGATTAGCACACTGCCGGGAGACCTGGAGAGGCACAAAGGACAACGGCCCTGGATAGTGGGCGAGTAGAAAAGCCAGCACACATGCGCTGTGAAGCACATGCCCAAAGGTGGGGTGGTGGGGTGCAAATAACTACACAAAGGATGGCATGACAAGCAAATTAGGTACTTGATCACCTCCCGCACCAACGTCACCGTACAGACCAGGGAGCATCCACATGTCGGAACTTATCTGCATAGAGAAGATGATGTACACATACAGTAGCAACTATAAAGACAAACATGACCATAGGTACCACAATGCAACATGCACCTACCAAAGCAATGTTGACAAATGGCCACAACGCCTCACACAAGAACAAACCTGTCAGTACCACAGCCATGCATCCATGCCCACAATGCCCACCTGTTGGCCCAAGAAGCTATGGGATGGCCTATGGCAAACCCAGCATGCCACATCCACAGTGTAAATACACTGCCACATGACAGCCACCATGTCCGCTGCACATGTCACCAACATACACCTTACATAACATATGTTGCAAGGGAACAGGGTGCATGTGAAGCACAAACAATGCATGACACGAGATACACTGCATGCATAGACATAGAATAGACATGCTGTGAAATGAAGGCCCATGTGCATGCATGAGTAGTCCATTGACCTGATATTCTGTAAGTCCACCCCCACACCTTACACTGTGACTAATGCCTGTGTCTCCCCAATGAGGGTGACTCCGGATACCCACATCTGCCCTGGCTATTGACCCCTGTGCATGATCCACATACACCGCAGGAGAATGCCTACAACCACGCTCACAACAGGACCCGTGTGTGCATAGAGCTGGAGGCACATTTCCGCTGCCTCGACCGTACCGGTGGAGCCCTGATGTATGCTTCAGAGAAAGTGGGCAACATTGTGCTTGTGTGTGCCATGCTGCACAATATCTGCCTGAAGAGAGTTGTTCTGCTACCCCCTGACACGGACATGCCACCCCCAGAGGATGAGGATGCAGTGCCTGTGGCAGAAGCAAATGCACACATTGCCAGAGATGACGTGAGGATGGGAGAATGCCATGCCAGGGACTGGTAGACATTTTTTTATGACCCCCTTCACATGGCACAAGCCATGCACGACTGTGTGACACCAACTCAATCAATAAACACGACAATGACACAATCAGGAATGTCCTTGCATTGATGAAGTTCAACGTGTTTATTGAATGAAGTGCCCCAACTATCCCCCTGTCACCATTAACTCCCCAGCACACTATCTCCCCACCCCCCTCCCACCACCAACTCCCCAGCACACTATCCCTCCTCCCCCACACAAACTTTCCAGCATGGCCACTTATGCCAATCAGTGTTTTAGAGTCCCTTACAACCCTGGCCTCTTTCCCCCCTGCAAGCCCCTGGTGAGTTTGGGCACAGAAGGCGCTGTGACTGATGCCTCGGCATGCCCTTCAGCGACCCATCTGTGGGAGTGGTTGAAGTGGAAGGGACAGAGCCTGTCCCCAGGTTTTGTTGGCGTTGCACCTCAATGCTCTGCTAGATGGCCTCTGCCAGTGCAAAGACGCCTTCAGTCATCTCCTTGACCTTCTGGGCATAAAGTGTCAGGGCAGCCGTACTTTCAGTTGTCTTGGCCCCGTTACATGAAATGGCCCACACAATCCTGCTGGTGGCCCCTTGAATAGTGTCCCTTTATGGCCTGAAGGTGTTCAGAGTGCGTGTGGCCAATCGCCTCCATCTCCTGCTGTCTCCGCTCCATCTCCTCAAGCCTCCGCAAAAGCATGCTGTGTGTTGGAGTGTGCTGTGTGGGAGAAGGGCTGTGCACTGGCCATGGGCTGTAATCAGGGGAGCCATAAGAGGGCGTGTTAACGCCTGGCTGGCTGGGGTCTGTGGACAGTGGAGGCCTGGAGGACTCTGCAGGGTCTGTGGACACTGGCGGTGTGGAGGGCTCTCCGGGTTCTGTGGACCGTCCGCAGGTGGTGACACTGGGCTGGTGTCCCCCTATGACTCCACTGTCACCCTGCCAGCAGGTGTGGGCTCGGTGTCAGAGCATCCAGCTGCAGGAGTGGGTGCAGTGTGCATTGCGTTGCTTCTGATGGCCTGTGATGTGGAAGTTGGCTTGGCGGTGTTACACGGCCGGACATCCGCCTCAGTGTAACCTGACTAGGTCTTTGCGGGGTGGTGTTGGTAGTGGCAGACCTTGAGAGCCTGGATGCGCCACTCCCAGATGGGCCTGCAACCTCCTCCTCCTCTGATGCCTCTGGCGACGTGCGGGTGCCTATAGGGGACATAGGAAATGTCAGGTGTGGTTCCCCATGTGAGTTGGCATGCGAGACACATTTGCTATGGTACAGCGTGGGACCCCACACATATGGCCAAATGGGCATGGTTGGTCAGGGGGGATTGCATGTGGGCCCAGCATCATGGGGTTGCTTGTAGTGGTGAGTGTGTGACACATGACCAGTTGGTCTTTGGCCTGTGTCTGGGGAGGGCATGGTGTCCATACTGATGAAGCTGACGTCTGGCATGCATGCTTGTGGTCCTTCATGCCCCATATCCCCTCCCTGGGTGGACCTCACATGTTGGGGTCGGGGTGGTGACTTAGTCCATGGCACTGGCATGCCTCTATGGGGCACTGCTGTGCAGCCAACTAGGCTGCACTTTGGTGCACAGTGACTGGTAGGCTGAGCACATGTCGGTGTGAGGGACGTGCACTTCCCTGTGGCTTTTCCATAATGCCAACATGGGGCAGGCCAACTGGGCATGCGACATGGTGGTGTGACTTGTGCATGGTGTTGTGGTCACTCACGCACCTCAATCCCACTGGGAAAGGGTGCGCCAGTAGGGGTGTGGTGTGCATGGCATTTGGTAAATTCCTTTGCCACCCCTTCTCGCTGCAGTGATGCTCAGGGGTGCCCTTCGTGCCCTGCCCCATGGCTGCTGTGGAGGGTGGCTGATGTGTCACCCGGTCACTCTGCCCAGTTGTCATGCTCAGTTTCGGGGTCTGTTGACATGTGTCCCTGTCCACCGGGGCATCTTATGCTGGGCTGTCATTTGTGCATGCACTTGTGTTAGGGGGTGAGGGTTCACTCACCTCCTGCCCCCTGGCTGCTGGCACCCGCCTGCGCACTACCGACTACCTCAATTCCTTCTATGTCCAGCACCATACTGCACTTTTCCTCCCAGTTGGTGAGGACCAGTGGCTCCACAGTACCTCCTCCAGTCGCAAGGGACTCCTGGCGGTGTTGGGACAGCAGACCCTGCACCCTGTCCCTCAGGTCATTCCACCACTTGCGGCAGTCCTCTCCATCCCAGGGTACACTTGCCACTGCTGTCACCTCCAGATGGCTGTCCTGCACTGGCCAGTGGTCTTCCACAGCCGACTGCCATATAGTTTGTCACAGTGGGCAATGACCTGATCTGTGAGGACCACCATCTCCCCTTCGATAAAAATTTGGTTTGCACGGATGATTTTCTGCCACCCTGCCTCTGATCCTCTCCTAGGACTGTCTGGGTTCTTTTCTGAACGGATGGTTTCAGGAAGTGGAGATAATTAATGGCTTGTGTTTTTCAAAATGGACGCTGCAATGCTTCCCGTTCCGGTGATGACACAATGTCCGCCGGCGCGTATAGCGCAGGGATCGGTGGCGGTAGCGCTATTAGTGCCAGTTTATTTTCCGGCAGTAACCCTTATTTCTGCACAGTTTCTGCCAGGCACTAATATCGTTATCACCGGAGTCGGGGGCGCTTTCACGTCAGGTTTTGATGCAGCACTAATACCGCTGCACGACCCAGCGGTAACACTATTTCTGCTCAATGGAAAGTGCGCCGGATTACCACCCACCTTGTGATGAGGCCCAATGTCCTTTTGCTCTGATTTCTTGAAGCTGCTAACCTTTCTCCAAAGTAGGTCTCGTTTTGTTGAAAACGTAAACTCTTTGAGTATACTGTAGCGCTCAGTATATGACTATATAACCAGTACTATCCTCTTCATTTAATCTTTATTTCTCTAGCTTGCTCTTCTTTATTTATTTATTTGGATTGTATTTGTAGAACAGCATATCGCCTCCAGGGCATCATGGCACTATAAAGAAAAGATTGTAGGCCAGAGAAGTTAAATGTGCCATATTGCACATTATTACCCAACGAGAGTCAAGCAGAATGTAAGACACATTCTGATTGGCTATCGCCGGGTCATTACCTGGCCGAGAATCACTCGGCCGAGAATCCCTCGGCTGGAATTTCCCTGCTCTGTCCTTGTCAGAGGGCGTGGCAGCCCCTCAGCCAATGACGATGCTCAAAGCGAGCCTCTACACGGCCGGAGGCGGTCATCGTCCCCCGCCGGGGACTCAGGAACGTTTTTTTGTCTTTTCTTCCTCCTCCCTTCCTCCTCCCCCCGCCCTCCCAACCCCACTTACCTTCTTATCTTTATTTTTTCGGGAGCGGATGGCTTGGAACAGAAGTGCTCCCAGCGTGTCTGCTCCCGATGGCCACCCTTCCCCAGTGGCCATTTTCTCTGTCATTTTTCTTTCCTGTTCTGAAACGCCAAAGTGTTTTGGGACAGAAAAAAATGCTTTTAGTACCCCGGTCTCGCGGACCAGGGTACTAATAGCAATATGCCTCTCACGGCAGGGGCATTACCGAGTCAGGTAATGCCCCAGGGCCTTCGTTAACTATGGGTCCTGGGGCATTACCTGACTCTGTAATGCCCCTGCCGCTCGGGGCATATTGCTTAAGTAGCAACCTATTGTTCAAACGGACAGGGAAATAATTTTACTGAACAGGTATGTTTCTAAGTGTTTTCTAAAATGAATCAAGTTATACTTAAATCCAGGACTAGATCATTCCATTTTTTTGCTGCTAAATAAGAAGAGTATTGGTCATAAAAGTTCCTTGTCTTTATTCTATACAGTCTAAGTTGACATCTGGAAGCAGATATAAATAATTGTCCTCAAGAACATTTATTGACCCGGGTGGAATAAAAATTGGATTTGGTACTCAACAATGCTTTATGAGTACTAGAACAGATTTTTTGGGGGGAAAATTGAAAGTCATTGAAGTGATGCTAAACCTGCCGAAATCGAGTCGGACTTTATTTGACAAGCGTTCCTGCTGCAGCATTCTGAACTCTCTCCAGCCTCCATAAATGTTTCTCAGTAAGATTAAGGCAAATACTATCACCAAAGTCCAAGTGCACTACAACAAAGATATTAATTGCATAACTTTTGGGGAAAGGGAAAAGAAAGGTATAGGTGTTTAATTTTCCCTAGCTCGAAAAAGCAGCTTTTACCCACCTCAGAAACCTGGGGTTCAGTGAATAGATGAAAATCCAGCAATATCCCTAGAATTTTTACCAAATGAACAGGTTGGGCAGCTTCCAAAGGAGGCCATAACATCGACCAGCAAGGGTCCACCACAGCATTTCCCTTCAAGACCTCTGCTTTATCCGGATAAATCTTCAAAGTTTTGCCATTGATCCAGCTCTTTCAAATAGAAAGCTTTCGACATTTGCAGATATCAACTCTCTAGCACCAGAGAGCTTTATCAACAATTGACTGGATTTCCATCTGCATGGTTACTTTACGGTGAATGTGAGTATTCTAGTGCAAGTCTGTGATGAGAGAATGCATGTCCATGAATGTATTTGCGCTTTATAGGTCAGTTGATTAAGTACTTGCAGCTACAAACTGTGTGTAATCGGCAGATCTGAATCCCATGAAGTCCAACTCAGCTTTTCATACTTCTGTGATTGTCAAACGAGTACCAATTTCGGTTGCTTAATAATAATTGTAAACATTTTCTATGAAAAGTGCTTCAATGGAAGTGCTATATAAGTAATAGATTACATAAGTATGCAAGTGCACAAGTACACTATAGTGTAATGTTCCTAATAAGTATACATACGTTTCACTTACATTTAATGAAAGAAAATTATGCTTGCTCTGCACTACACGTCCCAATTAACTATTTAACCAACATGCTACACATTAATATTTGTTTTTATTGTAGTCGCATATCATTTTCTTTTTATGTATTTTAGTGCGCAGGTAACCAATTAAAGAACTGTACATGGTGATTTTGCTAATTTGTACGTATGAGGTTAACTACATTTATTCTTGGACAGTAACCAACAGTATTTAAATATTACATATTAACTGATGAGATATACCATGTAGGAATTATGCATCACACTCATAGTTTATTTGATTAATTTACCACGTTTCTTAACTTTTTGTTCTTAAATACTAAAGGCTATTTACACATCCTAATACATGAAATGTAGTAGTTTTTCTTTATGCTCCAAAATATTTTTTGTTATTATTTATACTTCCTTGTATGTTTTGTTTTAATACTGTAAAACGTTCTGAAATGTATTAACATATATTCCTGTGCTGGCTTTTATTTTCAGTTAAAGGTGAATGGCTCTTAAGTAATATAAATAATGTTTGCATTATTGAAGTTACATCGGAGCATTTTTTTTAATGGCTATGCGATCATCATTACATTCGTACCATACATAGTTTATGTAAGCGACATAGTGACAACTATATGTGGAAATGCCACAATGCAATATGATTGTTTGTTGCGTTGGTTCCAGAAACTGAAACTTGATTATGCCTATCATTTTAATTAATGTATGTAGTTTGACTGCATGGCGGTATAACAGAACATTAAAATCAAGTAATCAATATGATTTATGTTTATGGTTCGTTTAATTTGGAATTGTACTTTGGGACACGTCATTACACAAAGCTTTTAAAACTATTTGTTTGAAAGGGATTTTCTCGACATTAGGGAGATGGATTAGTACAGTGTTTTCATTATTTATGTACTTTTGACAAAATTTACACGGGCAATCATTAACATATGTGTACTTTACACAAGCAATTTAAACCACTTAAGTGGACTAAAGTCTTAATGTTTGAAACATTTCCAGTAACAGTTCATGAGGATCTTGTTCCTGGTTTGCAAATATTTGTTGGTTTAATTCTTGGTCATTGGAACATAGGGCAGGGGTAGAAGAATGGCCTGTTGCTGAGTTTGCATTAATTTCATTTACAAGTGCATTTACTGGTACTTTTATGTCATGTACTGAAGACATTTGAATGTGTTGGATTAAAAGTGTTATTTGTAAGAGTAAATGTAACACAGCCTAACAGTTTACTCTAGTATCATTCTAGATAACGGGTGGACTATTATCTGAGGCAACTGTATTTGGTGGTACATTAATGGTGGATTAGATATTGATTTAGTTTTGTTTTGTTCAATACCTATGGTATTGGCCATAGGCTTAGTTCTGGTGTGTGATTTGTCTCTGGGATCTCTGGTACGTTTGAGGCATTTCAATTTGAGGTAAGTGAGCTGTGTATAAAGACTATAACCTATTATATTCTTTAGTATATGTTTTGTGATTTTATTTGGTTCAAAGTTCATCACAAATAATGTGCAAACTCTTGAAGGTGCAACACAGCTCATTTCATCTCTGAATAGTTTACAACCAACATCTACAATTGCTGTGCCTGAGCTTAGGTCTTGTGATTTGTATATAGTCACAGCACATGCTGGTGTCAATGGGAATTGTTTTCTAGTAACACCATTCTTCGAGCAATTAAGATGATAAAATCACTAATTTTCTTGTCCATTTTCAATGTTGTTAACCTTTATTTGATGGGCTCTCTAAACAAGTTGCTGGCATGATTTTGGAAACCTACTGTATAGGCAGTGGGGCCATTCAATGAAACTCATTCCAAATGTGCGTGTATGTGCAATAGGACGCCTGCTTCTACATACAATTATAGTATGCCGTCTACTTTTCCTGACAGTGCATTCTAAATCTTTTGTGCTTGTTTGTTCATTTTACTGTTTAGACCTTGTTGTGGATGTTGTCTAATACTTGAATCATTAATGGTTGTTTCTCTTTAGTTAGTATTACTTTGTTGAAAGGTTCACACTCTGCTAATGTGGTATTAGACATACAGTTTATTAACCCTCCTCTATGAGTTTACTATATGCATCTGTTCTGCTAAGATTGAACCATTTACATTTGTAATGTCACATATTTAACATATCAATCATAGTGTTGTTTGTGTGTCCTATTCTAATTTGTCTAAGCATGGTAACATATTACTGCTGTTTAAATTGGTGCACCTTTTTTGGATCAAGTCCATAAACTAACATGTGAAAATGTGTTTGCCATTTAAGGGAGTCAGCTGTAAGAGGTATACAAATAATATGGCATGCATGCCTCCACGAATTACAACATCACTTGTTTTTAACATTTCCTGAAATCTTTCAGAAAATTAAAGCAAACATTACATTGGAAACCATACTTATTTAATCAAGTATGATGCTTTCTTTTTTGTTAAAATGTTGGCAATTTTGTGTGCAGCTTAATGTAATTTTGAATTCTCTGGTTTTGATTATGCTCTACTGGTAACCTGAATAAACAGTGTAAAGTTATTTTACCAATGTTATATGCAGCAGGAACAGTTGGTGCTGTGACAACACACGCACACTAGCTAATGGATTATTAAATGTTTCACAAACAAATGCAGAGATTATTATTATTTTAATTTTATTTAATGTGTCTAGTTCACCACAAACTTTTCACATATATACATATTCAGTAAACAAAACTTTGTTAAAGGGACCGTATGGTTAAGTTGCGCTACTAAAAACCTATGAAATTCAGTTAAAAAAACGTTGTTAAAGGGACATTATGGTTCAAAGTAAAACCGAAAAACCCCTGAAATTCGCTAGTCATGGTAAGCTAAGCAACCATAACTCGCGCCACCACAGTGCATTGCTAAGACTAACACCCAGGACATCAAAGATGACATCACAAATGTCATTGATGACATCACTGATGACATCACATGTCTGACTCGCTCTTTTTTCCTTTAGTGATATATCTTGGCCAGTAATAGTTAGGAACAAAAAATTCAAAAAGTACTATATTTGTAGACTTATATTTCAAATATGTTCTTACAATAATTCACTTAGGGTCCACTCACAGCATATGAAACATATACATAAGGAAAATACACACTTGAAAAACAGCAATGCTTTCTGTGTATGAAGGCAATCATTAAGGTTATCAACACGTTCTTATTGTTCTGCTGTGTTTTTATTACTGTACTTTCTCTGGATATGCTCATATTTGTATTCGCATTACTTTCTTTAGGGTGCAGTCACATCATGTGATAGTTATACATAAGGAAGTAGTAGGTTTGAAGCAGAGCAATCATTTCTGTGCATAAAGATAATCAGTTAGGTTATGAACACTTTCTGGTTCTACTGCTGCTTTTTTGCGTACTTCACTTGCCCCTTATATACTCATATTTGTGTTGTTCTGTCTTTGTGTTTTGTATGTAATAATGAAATTATGTTGTAAGTGGGTTTTATTAGCTACTTATTACATGTTGCACAGTACGCAAAACTCTAATAAGAAAGCATTTATCATTTTACTATTCAACATGGGAAGATTATGAATATTGCACCTCCATCATGTATGCTGCACACAATGCTTATGTTTATCCATGAGTAGCTTACTATACTGTAAATAACTTCATAATAGAATGCTATTTATATCAATGCATTGCTTAATGCACTACATAGCTCATATTTATTCCAATGATCCTTGACACTTTTTTGTCAACATTATTATAAGAATCCCTTGTACAGACTTTTCATGAAAAGTAAATGCACATGTGATGTCATCTTTGATGTTCTGGGTGTTAGTCTTAGCAATGCACGGTGGTGGCGCGAGTTATGGTTGCTTAGTTTACCATAACTAGCGAATTTCAGGGGGTTTTCGGTTTTACTTTGAACCATAACGTCCCTTTAACAAAGTTTTTTTACTGAATTTCATAGGTTCTTAATAGCGCAACTTAACCATAACCTCCCTTTATCAAATTTTATTTTACTGAATATACATATTCATAGTGTGAATTTGATAAATGTTTACTAGGATTCCCTTACTTTATATACATGCAACATAGAACATACTGAACCCCCAGCTAGTGATTGTCACGACCCGTATCCAAAAAAAACCCTGGCCAGCCCATTAGCCAGGAAGGGCCTTGGATCGGGTCTCTAACAAACTCAGGCATCCTTTGCTGAAGCCCTCTTGGGGCCAGTCCTGGCGCCATTGGCGCCAGGCTCATACTTCGTGAGAACTTGTGTTTTTGGGACTACTTTGCTTCCAGTACCAGCCAACATGGAGGCACCCACATAGCTTGGTTCCTTTGGAACCAAGCTATGCAGTATAGTGTTTTGGATGTGGTAGCCTAGGAACTACTTTACCTGGACTACTTTTCTGAAGCTATTTAAACCACACCCGACTTGAATGACACGCTTCAAGTTACTTTGCAATCCTGCAACGTGACGCTCATCGTGTTCAGCTGTACCTGCGAACCTCGGAAGAACAGCATCTGAAAAACAAAAGGACATCGTTAATAGCAGCAGCTTACCTGTAATGCCATCGCTAGCTGCCCTCAGCTCCAGCATCCAAGGATCAGTGAGCCTCCCGGAACGACGAATCTGCAAAAAAGGGAGAAACAGGACATTAGACATTTTACAAGCGTGCCGGAAGCTTACCTCACGAGTCGAGTCGCCCATCGACCAGCATTGCCTTGGGACTTCTTGCTCCGGGTGAGCACCGCAATCTACGGGAACGAAAAGGCAACAGGTTAGCAAAGGCAAGGCATCATAGCGCTGCGCATAGCGCCTACTTACCGCATCAAGGCGCTCTCGATGCACCATCATTTACTGGCGAGTCCCAACTCAGCCAACGTTCCACAGTGAACTTCCGCGCACCTAAGAACAGAGAAAAGACATTATTTAAACCAAAGAAAGGCATACAAGCATAACAGTAATAAGACCTACCTGAAAGACTCAAAAGGGCCGGCATCAGTGAAGTAACTAGATCGCACTCGCCCACAAAGGACAACGCGCCCCTGCCAAGAAGGCAGGACAGAGAGCACGCCAAAACCCGTAACAAGGTGAGGAAAGGTCCGGGGGGGGCTGCGGGCATACGGGGTGTTGGGAGGCTCTTACCCCAGTTGCCCAGTCTTGAACATTGCCCACCTGTATTCCAGGCAGAACTTCTCCGCTGATCATACCTGGGAGCCGCTGAGAAGGATACCAGAGTCCCCACAGCTGGGTGGCTGTCATGTTCTCTGCTTCCAAAAGGTCAGGGTTTTCCCAACTCCCTTGGAAGCAGATCCATAACCCAGGTTCCGAGTGCCAACCAGTCCCAATTGGGACCTTTTGGACCCAGTCCTGGCGCCAGTGGCACCAGGCTCATAAATATGCCCAGTCCCAGCACTGGAAGCGCCGGGCTCATAATGCTTGGGTGGACTTACCTGCAGCAGACCATGCTGCTTACTTGCCTGCCAGTTGAGCCTCTGATCCTCTTCTGTTTGCAACTACTTTTCCTGTTGGGTGGGGCAGCAGCCACTCCCTAGGTTCAGAACACTGGAACTCTTCTGGAAAGCAGGAACTCTTTTCTTACCTAGGCGTGGCTGTGGAAGGAGACACCTAAGCACTACAGGAGGCTATTTAAACCGCACCCGATGGATGAATCTTGCTTTGTGTTATTCTGCATCCTCTGCAGCAGAACGCTCATCGTGTCTTCTGCATCTGATCCTGGGCCTAAGGAAAAAGGCTTACCATCCTGAATCCAGTCTTCAGCAACACCTATAAAGACAAGAAAGAACAGGTTAGCATTACGGTCTTCAGTGACAGCTCTTCACTTACCTGGTCCATCGGCTGTCACCAACGCCTCGCGCTGCATTCCGACATCTGAAAGACAAAGGCTTACCTACTCTTCGTGCGCTCCAGAGGTCTTCACACTGCATTCCGGCATCTGAAAGACAAAAGCTTACCAACTCTTCGCACGCTCCGGAGGCCTTCAGCGCTGCATCCCGCATCTGAAAGACAAAACAAGGTGCGTTTAAAGACATTGGGGAACTTTAATACTCACGTGCCATTACTCCTTTCCACATCTAACCCAGTGGGTATTCCGGCACCCTGCAGCCGCTCCGAACTTGTACCTGCAAAATAAAAAGACAGTTAGAGCGCATCGTGAAGCAGGCAACAAGCGCTTACTTACGTGCTTCCAGGCGCTTCTATTCATCACACGGGCTCCATCTTCAACTCACTTCAGCCCGTCATCCACCATCGCCGGAACCCTGCAAAACAAGAGACATCATTACTAAAGACTTTAAAGACATTAGAATTACTCGAAACTTACCGTTCGTGCAGTAAACGACGGACAGCAGTTCTCTGAAGTCAAGAGGCCTGCTCCCCTTATCCAGTGAAGAAACTGATTACAGCACCCTGGCCCGAGGCAGATGGAGAGCACGGCGTTCACTTACCTAAGACATCTTACCCTTCGAGTCAGACATACAGTGCCCAGAGGTCCAGCCCAAAGAGCCAGCCGTGTGTTACACATCACCTTTGAAGATACGGTATACGCCCAGTCAAGACAGGCGCCTCTACGGGAATCTGGTGAGCGTTACAGTGGCGTCCCCCGTGGATACCAGGTGAGCGTAACAGAACACGAAGCCTACCAAACCAATCCACCTGGGCGCCATGGAAACATCAGCATTAGACCAATTGGCCCAATTGTTAGGAGAACTTCGTGCAGAGGTTCATTCTGCCCGACAGGAGACTAACGCTCTCCGGAGAGACTTATTGGTGACTAAAGAGCGAAGATATCAGCAGGCAAGTCTTGCAATCACAAGCGGGTGAGATACCTCTACCTGGGAACAACCCACCGATGCAAAATCCTACCGTGTCATCCACTGTCTCTACTCTGGTACAAGTTGTGTTACCAGGTACAGTTCCTTTGGCACCAACGGAGAGGTTTGCTGGTGATCCACGAAAATATGCAGCTTTCATGAATCAGTGTCGCCTTCATTTTCTTTGCAGGCCGGGAGCATTCCCAAATGACCAAGCACGGGTAGCCTTTATTTTATCATACCTAAGTGGCAGCGCTGCATATTGGTTTGTACCATTGGTGTCCCATGATGATCCTTTATTACAAGATTTTGGGGGATTTCAGAGGGAAAGGGAAACACTTTTTGCTCGCCATACCCGAGAACAAGCTGTGGACAATGAACTCCTTTCCCTCCGACAGGGGAATCAGGATTTGTTAACGTACATCGCTACTTTCAACCGATTGCTAAGTGGCCTGAAAACAAAAGAACTATGTTGTTTCATCGGGGCTTACGAGGCGAATTAAAAGACATTCTAGCTCAAGTGGTTAATCCTCCTAGAGATTGTTCAGAATTCATAGACTTGGTTGTGCAACTGGACCACCGGTTGCTAGACCGAAAAGCAGACCATTCTAAAATGGACCCTCGGCCAGTGTACGTTCGACCTAGAACCAGTGTAACTCGAGTGCAAGAAAATACTGTGGAGCCCATGCAAATCGGAGGGGTACGACCCCCACTAACAAAACAAGAGCGAGATAAAAGGAGACAGCAACAACAAAGAAGGTAATTCATAGAATTCAGCGCACAAGTGGCGCACGCGGCTGGCGCACAGTGTGCTTGTGCAAATTTCTGCGCCAACCGCGTGCGCTAAAATCCATTTCCGCGCACAGCGCATTCATGAGTTTTAGTTTCCAAAACCAGCCGTGGCGCAGAGTGGCGCAACGACCCTGCAGCAGTGCCAGTTACGCCCCAACCCCTCCCCGTGCGCCATACACAGCGCACAAATCCTGTACATGGCGCACAGGCCCCCAACCACAAAAACACCTGTAAAATTCCCCGCGCACCCCTCCGAATGCACGTACCCCGCTGCACGGGGAGTGTCACACGCGATTGGAGCGGGGTACGTGTATAACAGGGGTTCGCGGGAAGTTTCACACGCGAAATGCCCTGTGCAAGTGGGGTACGTGTATTCCTGGGGTGTGCGGGAAATTTCACACATGATAGGCCCTGTGCCAGTGGGGAACGTGTATTCTTGGGGTGCGCGGGAAGTTTCACATGCGATTGGAGAGGGGAACGTGTATAACAGAGGTTTGTGGGAAGTTTCAAACACGAAATGCCCTGTGCGAGTGGGGTACATGTATTCCTGGGGTGCGCAGGAAGTTTCACATGCGATAGGCCCTGTGCCAGTGGGATGCGTGTATTCCTGGGGTGCGCGTGAAGTTTCACACGCGAAATGCACTGTGCGAGTGGGGTACATGTATTCCTGGGGTGCGCGGGAAGTTTCACACGCGATAGGCCCTGTGCCAGTGGGGTACGTGTATTCCTGGGGTGCGCGTGAAGTTTCACACGCGAAATGCCCTGTGCGAGTGGGGTATGTGTATTCCTAGGGTGCGCGGGAAGTTTCACACGCGATTGGAGAGGGGAACGTATATAACAGGGATTCGCAGGAAGTTTCACACGCGAAATGCCCTGTGCGAGTGGGGTACGTGTATTCCTGGGGTGCGCGGGAAGTTTCACACGCGATTTTGCTGTCAAAGCGGGGTACGTGATTTGCGGGGGTTCGCAGGGAGTCCTACACATGAATTGGCAGTGTGGGTCCTCCCAGGTGTTCCCTCTACATCCTGCATGGCCCCTGCAGGCAGCCCACACCACAGGGGACTACCCTGCACCCCTGGTCATGTCCTGCAGGCAGCCCATCCACCATGGGCATGCCCCCCAGCCAAGCCACTTGTCACCTTGCACTAGTGATCACCAACTCATGTTCCCCAGCATCCCCACCCCCCAGCAGTCAGGGGCACCTTCCAGCAGGCCCCACTCATGTCCCACACATGTCACCCAGCACCCGCACCCCCCAGCAGTCAGGGGCACCTGCCAGCAGGCCCCCACATATGTTCCCCAGCACCCACACCCCCCAGCAGTCAGGGGGACCTGCCAGCAGGCCACCACTCATGTCCCCCAGCACCCCCAGCCCCCAGCAGTCAGGGGCACCTGCCAGCAGGCCCCCACTCATGTCCCACACATGTCCCCCAGCACCCTCACCCCCAGCAGTCAGGGGCACCTGCCAGCAAGCCCCCACTCATGTCCCACAGCACCCCCACACCCCAGCAGTCAGGGGCACCTGCCAGCAGGCCCCCACACGTTCCCCAGCACCCGCAGAAGTCAGGGGCACCTGCCAGCAGGCCCCCACACATGTTCCCCAGCACCCCCACCCCCCAGCAGTCAGGGGCACCTGCCAGCAGGCCCCCACTCATGTCCCACACATGT
Source organism: Ambystoma mexicanum (assembly GCF_040938575.1). Taxonomy (NCBI): domain Eukaryota; kingdom Metazoa; phylum Chordata; class Amphibia; order Caudata; family Ambystomatidae; genus Ambystoma; species Ambystoma mexicanum. The sequence continues at coordinate 898,497,062 of NC_090931.1, read as the reverse complement.
CCCCCATCACCCCCACCCCCCAGCAGTCAGGGGCACCTGCCAGCAGGCCCCCACTCATGTCCCCCAGCACCCACGTCATGACGATCCACAATCATGGGCCTCATGGCCACCCACACCATACCCCACACCATCCCAGCCCAAAGACCCAAACAAGTATTGCATCCACCCACAGAGAAATGGCCATTACATAATACAACCCGAATGGCAAGTATGTACATGAACACATGTCCGTCACACACACACAATGGGTCAAGTGAATGTGAAAACCCATATCATGACATGCATGAAACCAATGAGAGAATACCACACATCGAAGTATGAAACAAAAATGTATGGAACACAACATGAATGTAATGAAAAAAAAAAATCAATAATGTGAATAAGAAATAAAAAATATGTCCGGAAAAAAATAAAAAATATGAAATCAGAATCCGAAGAACTCCAAATGAAAATTTGTCCAAAGTCTCAGTCCAACAAAGCAAATCCAAGGGAAAAAAATATATGAAATCCACTGCACCATGGTGAAATTAAAATAAAAACGAGAAATATCCACTGTTCAACTATATACAAATCACCAATCCAGGGTCCATGAGCCCAACAAATGAAATGAAACGTACAAAAAAGACTTACCTAATAATAAACTATATACAAAAATCTGGTGCATTGTCCAAGCGGCCCAAAATGAAAAGAAACAGAAAGGAAACCTAACACTAGCTAACTATTTACAATGACAGTGGGCTGGTCCGACGGCTCACTTATTGATGTCCCGGGCCAGGGCATCATCGAACTCCCGCTCAATGTCCTGGAGGCGGTCCTCTTCCATGGCCCGAGGGTTCGCAGGCACGATGACATGTCCACCTAAAACTCCCTGCGAATTGCCTCTAGGCACTCGGCCCGCCTCAGGGCCCTCCGCATGGAGTTCTCCGCCCTGACCATTGTGAGCCGTGCCTCTTTCGCCCGCTGCCGCTCCGCATCTATTGCGTGGCCCAACCGCTGCCACACGGAAGACACTTGAAATCCGGGGTCCTCCTGCCCTATGGCCGATGCCTGCGCCTCCGATGTTGAAGGCCCTGAGCCATCATTGCTCCCACCATGTTGCTGCTGCTGTGCCTGTGCCTGCGCCCTGGCTCTTGCTGCCTGCACGTCCTCCTCCGGCTGGGGTGCAGTTGTCGTGGTGGCCACCCCTGCTGGATGTCTGACTCCCGACTGTGGCAGGGATGTGTCCTCCACCAGCCTGGCCGCTGGGTCAGGGGCAGCTCCACAGGGTACCCAGGTGAAACATGGGTGGGAAGATGGCATGGCGGACGACTGGCGCGTAGGGGGTTCAGGTGAGGAGGGGGTCGCAAGAAGGTCCAGCACACTGTGGAATCCAGCACCAGTGACCCGTCCCAATAGGTCAACGTGGTCAAAGAGGCATGCGAGACGACGTGCAGTCTCTCCACAAAAAGACTGCAGGTCACCTTGCATGCCCCGTTGACGCAACGCTATCCCACTCAGGACAGGCTCAACACGGTCCCAGATAGCCACGTCCGCAGGGAGAGGAAGGCCAGTTGTCGTGCGCTCATCCCCTCCCTGAAAACGGGTCTGGACGTAGGCATCTCTGCTGGTGCCAGATGATGCAGGGACAGGATTACACACAGGCACCTCTGCAGCGGCCTGTGCTGCCTCCTGTCCCTGCCCGTGCACTGCACCACTAGCACCAGTGGAATCCCCACCTCCAGACCCTGTGTGTGTCCCCTTCCGCGGCCTCCTCCTCCACCTGCACCAAACCCCCCACCAACCTGGATGACTCGGTGCCATCTTCCTCCGTTGGACCCTGTGGGGTCTCAGCTGCCCCTTCTGCTGCCGAGGAGTCCACCTCCGACCTCTGCCTCTTGGACCTACCCTCGGCAGCTGCGGCCTGGGATGCAGCACCAGACTCCTCACTCCCCGACGAGATGACAATCTGGGAGGGGAGCCGGGCGTCTCCGGATGGTGGTCCGATCCCTGCCGCTGTGCTCCACAGCACCCTCTCCGCCCTCTTCATCAGTTGACGCTGCAGACAGGGAGAGATAAAACACAGACATCAGGGCACTGTACAATGGACTGATACACACATGACAGTTGCACATGAGTGGCAGTGTCAAACTTCAGACATGGCATCACACTCCACGACACACGTCATTTCAACTCACACACATGAGCATTTCCACAGCAATATTGCACCAGGCAGCAACATCCATACACATACAACAGCATGAACAGCCGAAGGTGAGCCTGACATCACATGAAACACAGGGAGTGCACTAGACACGCACACACGCCACCACACTTACACGCATGTCTACATCTCCTCCAACTGTTGCAGTGATGCGATCGCCATACGTGTCACATCTGGCATTCAGCCTTCTACATATCAGTGTCACGTGCATCCATGTTGCATCACAGTTGCACACTTGTCAAATACACACACATGCACATGTACACAGTGCAGATACATGCAGCAGGAACCACCATCCATGTGTGACACCACAAATATGCCAACGTACATAAACAGAAATTCAAACATGTGTGCTACCACACCTGCATTTGCACAGCATGCTTACCAACACATACACCATCGATGTGTCTCACACCTAAGAGGACTCACATGTGGCAGCCTCACGCCCCTGTTCATACACATCCCTACATGGCCCTACGAAAACACATGTGCAACCTGCACACTACTGGCACACCACCACACGCACAGCATCCAATCAGTATGCATGTACACTTACCGCTCGACTCCAGACGGGTCTGCCTCTCAAGTATCTGGACGTAGAGCGCTGGGCATATGCGTTCCAGGACCCTCATCTGGTGGTCAGACAGGTGGCCCCGGTGCCCCTTGGCATCCGCTACCTTCAAGAGGCCGTGGGTCTTGTTGAGGGTCCTGGACCTGCAGTCCTCCCAGCGCTTCCTGACATGGTGTAAGTCGCGGACTGCCACCCCATCCGCGTTGATGGCAGTCATGATGTCCATCCAGATCCTGGTCCGTCCTTCATTGTCGGCGCACGAACTTCCAAAGAGAGCATCATACTGCCCCAGGACTTGCTCCACCAGAACACCAACTTCCCTGGCACTGAAGCTGGTAGCCCTCTGCCTCTCTGGCCGGGGGTTGCCAGTGGTGCCAGATGGTGTTGTTGCCGACATGGCAACCCCAGAGGCAGGAGTGGGTGGGCAACTGGGTCCTGGGGCTGGGCTGTGGAGCGATGGTATCCCAGTCGGGAGTCTTCGGTTCCAGCAGGGGGGTCACAGCAACTGCATCTCTGGCTGACATGCAGGCAGCAAATAGCAGGGCACGTGGGCAGCAGGCAGTCAGGCAGCAGCAGATGGCAGGTGGGAGCGTGCTCGGGGTTCTGGGGGCAGTAATTCGGCCTTCTGGGCAGGAGCGTGGTCTTCTGTGTGTTATTGCGTGGCCAGCTTGATACGGAGTGATTTGGCACGTGAAAATCTTGCACGTCAGTGTGTAATTCGAGGAAAGGCCCTTCGCGCGTAAGCGGGTCAGCACACGTACGCGGTTTCATTGGACCAAAGGACCTTACCGCGTAAGCGCTTCTGTGACATGGCTCGCGCGGGCGTTTCCCTCGTGACGTGGGCATAGTGGTTCAGCGCGCGTGGAAAAACTGCACACCCGCGTGTGGATGCGTGTAATCCGAGGAAAGGGCCTACGCTTGTAAGTGACGTGACACGTGTGGGCGTTTCCATCAACACGGGTGCATGTTCATCGTACACGTCCAAAATCTGCACGTCCGAGTGTCAGCTCGTGTAATTGGAGGAAAGGGCCTTAGAGCGTACACGCGTAAGTGACGCTGTACGTGTGGGCCGCTTTAAAAGTTACGTGTAGGACCCCATTCCCTTGTACGTGCTTTTCGTGGAGAGCGAGTGAGTGAATTCTGTACTTCTTGTCGGTTCAGAAGCGATTACTTCACAGCGTTTCAAGTTCGTACTCCCCGTTACCTCTGACAGCGTTCTTTATTTTTTTTGGGCCTGTTTCCTCAAACAGCGTTCACTTCTTCTTTTGTCCTGTCTCCTCAGATAGCGTACAGTTCTTCTTTTGGCGGGGGTGTTGCCTACGCGCACACGCGCATTTTTTTCACGTTATTTTTCCAGGCAGACGGTGAGTCGCGCTAGCATTTACCAACTGTGCTTGCCCAGTGTGTCGCGTACCCCTTCAGAGGTCATTGTAGGCTGCGTGTAACACGCGTACGCTTGTTTTTGTGTTTCTGGGTGCCACAGTGTAGGGTGGGTTAATTTTTCCACGCACGTGGTCTACGAGGGGTTGCGTGCATGTTACTTTTTGTTTTTGGGGTGCCTGTGCGTTGCGTGACCCGTCATCTTCCCCCAGGGTCACAGACAGCCTTGCTAGAGCACTAGGGTACGAATTCCATCTAGTACCATACCCCTTTCACCCCCAATTGCCCAGGACAATTGTTTACTGCAACTCCCATACGCACAACAACATCAGTGGCATGGTTGGGAGGCGACCTAGCGGTAAGGGAGGCAAAGGTGGCCGACCTCCAAAAGGTGGCCGTGGTGGGCGCGGTAGGGGACGTGGCCAGGATTTGCAGGGTGTCCCTAGACCCCCATGTGTGGAGGACCAATCAGGGACACCCATGCCCCTCCCCTGGTTGAGGGAAATGTGGCTGACACCATCCCAGCTCAGCCCTTGTTGGACCAGCCCATTCTGGCACCTGAGCCGGCACAGGATGACTCCAAGGCTGACTTCCAGGTCAGCAAGTCTAAGCCACGTGTGTCGGTGCAAGTTGGTGTCACCAGGCCACGTGGATCTGGGGCAGCGATGTCATCTGCTGCCCTAAGTAGGCAGGGTGGGGAGGCTGCAGGAGCAGCTGCAGATCTATCCACCCCAGCTCTGAGACTCCCAGCCGGGACAGTGTCAGTCCTGGTCCATCAAACTGACGTTGCCCCTGCCAACATCGCACTTCAGCCAATGCCTGCACCAAGACCTATGGTCATTGTGCCTTTGCACACTCCCAGTACCCAGTCCACCTGGGCTTCTGCCCCTACTGACCAGAGCGGCGCAAGCCACTCAGGCTCAGCTCCACCTTTGAAGAAGAGGAAGAAGGGTGCTCTGGCACTACAGGCTGAGACCCCAGACACGGCTACACAGTCCGGCACGTCAAGGAAGCCTAGCTTTAATGACCCCGAACTTGATGAACTTGTGAGCTATGTGTCGGCACATAGCCGCGAAATGTTGGTGACTGCAGGGTGCAAGACCACACCTGGTCAACGTAGGGCACACTGGCAGACCATCGCGGACCGCATAAGTGCCCTTGGATTTGTGAGGCGCACAGTTGATGATTGCTACAAGCGGTGGAATGACCTGAAACGCAGAGCAAAGAACAAGCTGGCCTCAAATCATGCCGCTACTCTGGTGACTGGCGGTGGGTCTCCACAAGAGGACAACAAACTCACTGAACATGAGTCTGTTGCAGGGACCTTCGTCACAGAGGAACAGATCCAAGGTGTGGGAGAACTACCTGATTACGACGCATTGTCCAGTGAGTGCCCATGCGTTTGTGTGCAATCCATGTGGATGTTGTTTGGGTGATGGGTTCTGATTGAGTGCCAGGTGAGGGTGTGTACTCCTGAGTGTTATGGGTCCCCCATTTGCTTCCTCCCATACATTGACATGCCTTGGATTTGGGTATAACTGTATCCCTTCTGCCCACAGTTGCCAATTACGCCCACATTAGTGCACTTTACCTTGAACTGTCATCTTGCAACTTCATTGTTCTGATTGTTTCCACTCTCCCATTTTTACTACGCATTATTCTGCCCTATTGCAACATATGTGATATGCTTCGGTCATTGTTTATAGCCCACACTGGGCCACTACTTTTACCTGGTTATGTTCAGGCCGATGGAGTATTGGGCTGCAGACATTTTTTATTAGGGCCTGTTTGCATGTGTAAGATGACAGATGTTTCCTGTAATGTTAAAGTGACCAACCATTGATCAGTCCACACTGACTGTGTTATTGGACACTGGATGTGTTTCAGTGAGTGGCACATGCATATTTTGCAACACTATTCAGCATCAATCTTCGCATCATGTCGATGTGACATGGATGTGTGACAGTACTCATTCACTGACATATTGCTGTAGTTTTGTAATTTACCGTGGCTATGCTACATGACATCTGTGTGGTGGCATGTGTCATGTGTGTGTATTGGACATGCCACTCACAGCCTGATGTGTGATGCCAGTGCTACCCAACATGCTGCAAATGTGTTGCATATCCATCTTGCTTTCCCCAGTGTCTGCCTTTTTGACTCCACTTCCAACTCTTTGACAGTGCATGCATGGCACGGTTATAGTCATGTGGGACATGTGTAATTCATGTACTGGATCTCTGGCTTGTCACGGCCTATGTGTGTGCTATGGTGCTCATGCCTGTTTCCATTTGTTGTCTTTCATGTTTTTGCAGGTGATGACGCACCTGGTGCTGTTGAGGTTGAGCAGATGCTGCAGACCCAGGAGGAATCTCAGGCACAACCGGGCACCAGTGGGGGACGTGATGTGGTGGTGGGTGAAAACCCAATGTTACTGCAGACCATACTGTCCAGGGGTGCCTCTGGGTGCACCTCCCCAGACCTCTATTCAGGTGCTGAGTCGGATGATGAGACTTATGTGCAGTCGCAGGTAAGTGTTTCTGGCAGGGATTCTGTTCTGTCCAACCCACCTGGACCAGGGGTAGAACCCGCTATGGGGATGTCAGTGTTGGTAGGTCCGCCTTTGGCGGTTACGGATGCAGGGTCACACTCCACAGCATCTGATCCTGTTCCTGAGCCAGCAGATCAGAGGGGGAATGCTGTCCTGCAGTCTCAGGTAGTGCCAGCACAGCAAGGTGCAGATCGCCTTGCCCCAAACAGGTGTGGTGCCCGTCAACGCGGTGGCCGTGCCCCACCAGGCAATACTGTTTGGGAAAACTCAATGAACAGTATGGCAACCCAACAGGCAGCATCAGTAGAAATGATGGCTGAGGCAATGGAGAGGGTGGCCACTTCCATTATCCCCCCTGAAAGGCAGATGGACAGCAGGCAACAGACTCCATTTGCCAATCACACAGGGAAGACATGCTGGCGTCCAACAGGGACAGACAGGCGGCACTGGAGACTCTGCACAAATCCATATCAATAGAGTCCCAGGGGCACAGAGAAGCACTGAGGGTAGAACTACATAACCTCAGGCAGACTCTGGTTGCACTTGAGGCTTCCAGTAATTTAAGGGCAGAATAGCAGCTGGAGCAGCTCACACGTTCGCTCTCAGCTGAGCTGCATGCAACACGTGAGGAGATCCGGGCATCACGCGAGGCCATGCGTGCAGAAATGCAGGCAACCTGTGATGTGCTGCATGGGGATCTCTGCACTTTAATCCTCCAGAATCAGACCTTCGAGACCTGCATGCTTGCTGCCATGGAGGACCATACCAGGGCTTTGCGTGGGCTGCCTCCCATAGTGCCACCGCCTCCTGATGCAGCAGCAGAGGATGAGCAGAGCGACAGCAATTCTCCCACAATGGCATAGCCGTGCAGGCCATGAGCCCAAAGAGGTATTTTTTTTTCTCGCAACATCCACGCAGGTGGGTGTTGGTGTGCACCCTGTCCTCGAACCTCCTGGGTGGCCTCCCCCACTCCCCCGGCCCGCACATGGCCATTTTTGATTATTTTTTACAGTGTGTTGCCTTGTGTGGCTCCCGTGGGCATCCACTGTATTCCGGCTTGTCCTGAGTTTGGGTTAGATGCTTGGGTTTGTGAGACACACACCCCCCTCCTGCTTCCCGTTTCCATGGGCTTGCAAAGGGTGTGACCAAGTGACAGTGAATTACACAGTGATGTTGGGCCGCCATGAGCTGTGTGGGCAGTCTGTAGTCAATTCTGTGTAGACATCCCTAGTGGATATTGTTGTTGTATTGTACACTGCATGGTGTATTGATATGTGCTTGTGCATCCATGTCTTCCTCCTAATCTGCAGGTTCCTTCCCCATGTCTTCACAAGGCCGTCTACTTTGCAGATGCAGTTCATGTTGTATGCAGTACACGGAGACATTTGCGTGGCAGCAACACTCTACAGTTGTAAGGGGTCGATGTGCTGGCGTATTCAGGTTGTAAGACTACCACTACTTGAACTTAGTACTGTCATGTTTTTGCATTTTTCCATGGTGTGTTGCAGCATTGTGTTGGAGGTAAGTATTTGGTAATGTGTGCTGTTAGTTATACATTACAGGGAGCATATTGTGTGTGGGCAGTTTCCATTAGGGACAGTGTACTTTGTGACACTTGTGTCAGGTCTTGTACATTGCTTTTGTTGCTTTCACATTGCATGACATGCCATGGTGTGTTTGGTGGTGGAGCTGGGGAGGGGTTGGGTGACATGGCGCTGTTCTCATGTTATATTTAGCAAGGAGGTAATGAATTTAGCAGCATAGATGTATGTCTTTTGATGGCACAGCATTGGTGGTGTTTGGGTAGGTAGGGATGAACACAATGTAACACTTCCAGGTGACCAATCTCAGGCTGGTATGGTTGTGACAGTTGAGTGTCCCTTATGTCATCATCATTGATTGTCAGCTGGTATGTGCCAGGGCTGTGTGCACTCCACAGGGGTGTGATTTTATGTGAAGTAATTAGCCACCAGCTGCGTACGGGCTGCCTCACCACGTGCCCTTTCCCCTCCCATGCGCAGCGGGCGTGCATGTGGTTGGGGATGTGGGGGCATCACCATGTCCACCGGCAGGCCCCGGCGTGTTGCAACGTTGTGCAGGACACATGCTGCCACTATGATCCTGCACACTACTGGGGGAGCATATAACAGCTGCCCACCAGAGCGGTCAAGGGAGCGAAAGCATGATTTGAGCACTCCGAATGTGCGCTCCACTATGCCTGGGTTGCAATATGGGCTGTGTTGCATCTTACCTCGAGTGGCGTGGTGGGGTTCTGAATTGGCGTCATCATGTGGGTGTTCAGAGGGTAGGCACTGTCCCCTGGGGAGGTGGTGATGGGTATCATTAGTGGGGTTGTGACATTACTCCGTATCTGACATGCATGCATGTTCAGTGGCATTTATACTCACCAAGCAGCCATGTATCGCCATGCCGCCCAGCTTCTAGGTCCCGGTTTAGGGTTGACATTCTGTAAATGAAACTGTCGTGGGTGGACCCTGGATAGTTGGCATATACTGAGGTGATGATACCCTTGGCATCACATACTACCTGCACATTGATGGAATGCCAGTGCTTGCGGTTTCTATAGATGTGCTCAGATGCCCTGGGGGGACGTAGAGCCACGTGGGTGCAATCAATGGCACCTAGCACTTTGGGGAATTGTGCCACCCCATAGAAATGCTGGACGGCAGCCTGCCTTTCTGCAGGTGTTCTGGGTAGGTATATGTGCCTGCGGACTGATGGGCGTGCAGTCATGATGGCCAACACCTGGTTTAGGCAGCGAGACTGCGTGGCCCGTGACACCCCCCCACTATAGCACTTTTTCTGCTGAAATGATCCAGTTGCCAAGAAGTGCAGTATATTGAGGACATTCTCTCTCTTGGGAGCACAGGGTGGGTGATGTGAGGCCATCCTCCCACTCACTCACCAGGTCGAGTATTATGTGAGGTGGAAACCTGTACCTCCCATACACCTGGTCATCAGGCATCCCAAAAAGGCTGAAAGGCTGGTTCTGGGTGTACAAATTCTGGGCCTGACTATCCTCCTCCTCCGCCTCCTCCTGCGGTATCCCACGACCACTGCTGCTAGGAATGGTATATTCATCTTGGCGTCTGAGCTTGTTTGTTGTTTGCGCACACTTTTATGCTGCGCGGGTCGACGTACGCCTGCTTCCTGCTGGCATACGTGTTTCCGGATTAGCGCGTCTTTTTTGGCACACGCATTAGCCCCGTTCGATTCCATGAATACGTGTTGTAGACGTGCGTGTGGGAGTTCCGCGCATTTGCCTCCTGTACTTCCCCCGTGACGCCCACATTTTCACGCGTTGTTCCCCATTCCGCGTGTTACGCCCCCTGTTCCGCCTGCTTTTGTTGTGTGCGCTGCACTATGTGTGCTTTCGCTGTGCGCTTAGCGCACGCTGTTTGGAGACGTGTGCGCCAGCGTGCGCCACGCAGAATTTTAGCGCACATCCAGGGATTTACACGCGCACAGACTTCCATGAATCGCTGTGCGCGGGTTTCTGTCATGATGCCTACCTCCAAGGAGCCAGGTCCGACCCAGCAACCCCAGAGGCAGGCATCATTCCCCCCAGGGAAGTGCCAGCGGGCCCAAGCTGGGGCCCTTTGGACACAGTCCTGGCACCTTAGGCGCCAGGCTCATGTTGGACCCCTGTCCTGGCGCCTTAGGCGCCAGGCTCATAAAGCTAGACATGTGTTCAATGTGCACTTACCTGATGCAGACCATGCTGCTACATCCAGGCCCTCTTGAGGTCTGAATGGAACTACTTTACCTGTGGGACTACTTTCCCCTGGGTGTGATCGGTGGAAGGATACATACCTGGAACTTCTTCCAAAGCTATTTAAACCACGCCCGATCAGCAACTCACGCTTCGCGTTGTTCTGCTCCTCGCAGCTGGACGCTCACCGTGTCGGCTCCTGCATCTGGACTTCAGCCACGCCTGTCAGCATCCTGGGTCACCTGCTAAGAGAGAATTGGAGAGAAAGAAGACCTTACCTGCTAAAGCTGCATCACGGAGACATCACACCGACGATCCTGAAAGGGAAGACATCATTTTTAAAAGCATTTCGCTTTGATCGCTGCAGTGCTGCATTTCACTCACCTTTCCTGGGCACCTCCATCTTCAGCAGCGATCATCCGGATCCGCAGCCACTTCCCAGAGCCTAGAGAGAAAAAGACAAGAACACAAGGTGAGAGAAGGAAGGGAATAGGAAAAGCTCAGTTTCCTTCTAAGACTTACCTGTTGGGTCATTCCCATTTCATTTCGGGTCCTGCCGCTTCCTGGCATTCCGGACCCCGGCCCCTATGGGGAAAAAAGACAAAGACATTGAATGAGCGAATGCAAAGACATTACCCGAACACTCATCCAGAACTTACCTGTCATTTACTGGAACTGCACGTTTCACTTCGGGTCGGCGCCATATCTCTGGCATTCCGAACCCCGGCCCCTAAGGGGAAAAAGACATAAGCGTTAGTGCTTGCTGCAATAAGACAATGAACATTATTATTAAGCTTGAACTTTTGAACTTGCTACAGAACTCTTACAGCGCCTTACCTGAATAGTCAAGCATATTTGAACTCCCATCAAACCTCAATCCAGTGAAGTAACTGGGTTTCAACGCGCCCCGGCATCAGAAGCAGGATGGAGAACTCATCCTTCCAGACCCTAAGGTGAGACTTCACGGGGGATCGTGGAAGGGTATCGTGGAGGGTTGGAAGGGAGTGGGAGGCTTGAGCATTATTCCGTCAGTAGGTAATACTCCCTTTTCACGCACAGGGGAATATTCCTGCGAGCCAGAGAGTCCATCTTCAGAGTCCTGCACTTCACCATTGAAGAAGCATCAGCACTCGAAGCCAGACCTGCGCCTCCGTGGGAATCAGGTGAGCGTGACAGAACGCGAAGCCTACCCACAATTTCCCACCCGGGCGCTATGGAGACTTCCGAGACAGATCAGCTTGCCCAGCTTTTGGGGGAATTACGGGCAGAAGTGCACTCAGCCCGCCAGGAGACTAACGCTCTCAAAAGAGAACTGATCCTTCCAAGGAAAGAACAGATGACCTGGCCAAAAGGTTATTGCAGGCCCAGGCAGGGCACACTCCTTTACCTAATTCCGGAGGTACTTCGACATCAATGGGTTTGAATAACCCGGTACAAATCAATCTACCTGGACACATGCCTTTGGCCCCGCCTGAACGTTTTGCGGGGGATCCCAAGAAATATGCCATCTTTATGAACCAATGTCGTTTACACTTTCTATGCAGACCCGGGGCCTTCCCTAATGACCAGACCAAGGTAGCCTTTATACTATCTTACCTCAGTGGCAGTGCTACCGATTGGTCAATTCCATTGGTAAATCAGGATGATCCCATTCTCCAGAATTTTCAGGGTTTCCAGGCCAGCATGGAAAGATTGTTTGCTCGACACTCTCAAGGATAGGCCCTTGATAACGAACTGCTATCCTTACGACAAGGTAATCAGGATTTCCTGTCCTACGTTGCCACCTTTAATAGACTGGTTGTGGAAACTGGATGGCCAGAAAACAAAAGGATCACATTGTTTCATCGAGGCCTGCACGGAGAGCTTAAGGATGTTCTAGCTCAGATAGTTGATCCACCCCAGGTCTGCGCAGACTACATAGACTTGGTGGTTCAACTTGATCACAGACTTCAAAATAGAAAAGCAGATCGGTTCAAGTACGAAACCCGAGTACCGATCAAAACCCACGCTAACTCCAAGAGTACCCACGTATCCAAACCTATGCAAATCGGCGGTGTTAAAGGACCATTAACGCAGAAGGAACGAGAGAGAAGGCGGCAAATGCAACTTTGTCTGTATTGCAGGACTTCCGGTCACTTTCTTCAAAATTGTACGGTTAAACCACCTAAGAAGGTGGTTGGAGCCACTGATAACGATTTATTGACACCTGATTCGGGAAACGACCTAGCCCGACAAGCGTAGGGGTCCGCTTGCCGAGCTTGAAAACAAACTCTTTGACCTCGCATTTTGTCATGCCAATGGTGCTCGTGGACCCAAAACAGCCTCAGCTGTTGCATGCTATAAAAGCATACATCGACAGTGGAGCTATTGGAAATTACATAGACCGTGAATTGGCTTCCAGGATTAAGCTCCCTCTCCGCCCGAAAGTAACCCAAGATGTCATCACTACAGTAGATGGAACCGAAATAGCCTCAGGGCCTGTAACGCATTCCACTGTTGAAATGACACTGGTGGGTCAGGATGGACATCGGGAAGCAATCGTGTTTGATGTGATCAAGGCCCCACAATTTCAAGTAATTCTTGGAATTCCTTGGTTAGAAACAAATAATCCCAGAATTGACTGGCGAGCAAAGAAGATAAGTTTTCCTGATTGTGAACCAACTTGTTACCCAAGAAATCCAGTTATGGGTCTAGCCTCAGCAACTTCCTCCCCTGTACAGCTACCGTCAGAATACTAGGAATTCCAAGACGTTTTTCAGAAAGAATAGGCTAACACGTTACCTCCCCATCAGTCTTATGATTGCCAGATCGATCTGGTACCCAATGCTCAACTACCTTGTAGTAGGATTTATGCTCTTACGGAACCTGAGAACCTACATTTGCGTCAGTATTTAGATCAGTACCTAGCCAATGGTTTTATTCGCCCGTCCAAGTCTCCTGTCTCCTCAGCTCTGTTCTTCGTGCCGAAAAAAGAGGGCGACCTTAGAACATGTATAGACTATCGCGCCCTAAATCAAATAACGATTAAGAATCGTTATCCTCTGCCCCTGATCCCTGAGCTTATCGACCAGGTGAAAGACGCTTGTGTGTACACCAAGTTAGATCTCCGAGGAGCTTATAACCTGGTGCGGATAAAAGAAGGCGACGAATGGAAGACTGCATTCCGCACCAAATTTGGGCTCTTCGAATATCAGGTGATGCCCTTCGGTTTGTGCAAAGCACCTGCCGCCTTTCAGTACTTTATGAATGATGTTCTTCGGGAACTTATCGATGTCTGTGTCATTGTTTATATTGACAACATCCTGGTGTACTCTTCTTCAGAATCTGATCACAGAAAACATGTTAGGGCAGTTCTTGAGAAATTGCGCCAGCACAGATTATTTGCAAAGCTCGAAAAATGCGTTTTTCATACCACAGAAGTGGAGTTTCTCGGATTCATCCTGACACCTCAAGGAGTCCGAATGGACTCGCGAAAGGTGAACGCCATCCTCAAATGGCCATCTCCTAGCTCGGTGAAGGGAGTTCAGAGCATGCTCGGCTTCGCCAATTTCTATCGAAGATTCATCCCGGAATTTTCCCGAACAGTCCAACCCATCACAGCCCTCCTAAAGAAAAACAAACGCTTTGAATGGACTCTTGAGGCCGAACAAGCCTTTCAGGACCTGAAAACCAAATTCACCTCTGCACCTATATTGAAGCACCCGCACCCAGATCTCCCTTACATTGTGGAAACCGACGCATCCAGTTCGGCCATGGGAGCTGCCTGTCGCAAAGAGACCCAGAAACTAACCAACTACACCCTGTGGCCTTTTGGTCCAGGAAATTTTCTCCTCCTGAAATCAACTACACAATTACCGACAAAGAGTTACTGGCTATTAAATCTGCTTTCAAGGCTTGGCGTCACTACGTTCTCGGGGCTAGACACACCATCACCGTAATTACGGACCACAGAAATTTACAGTATTTAAAGACGGCCAAAGCTCAATCTTCACGACAACTCCGATGGGCTCTATTCTTTGCGGAATTTGATTTTGTAATTACCTATCGCCCTGGCTGCAAGAATGGTAAAGCGGACGCCTTATCCCGGATTGGCATGGAAGAACCCAATTCGAGTTTAGAACCTGTGCCAATCATACCTGAACAAAGAATCTTAGGCCTAACTTCATTGCAAACTATTGAGGACATCAAAATGCGAGTAAAACAACTTCTAGACTCTTCAGCCTTACTGGAATGCAGTCAAAAGGGTCCTCATTACACCGTTAAGGATGATTTACCCTACTTCCAGGAGCGGTTGTTTCTGCCAAGTAAAGAATTGCAAGAACTTGTTATTGCCCATCATCATGAATCATTAATGGAAGGACACCCTGGTATCGCTAAAACGGAGGAAAAAATCAAACGCCACTTCTGGTGGCCTTCTTGGAGAAAAGACAAAGTCTTTTGTATTGTCTTGCGGAATTTGCGCCCAAAATAAGGGTAAAAAAAAAGGCCAGCCGGCCTACTTCAACCCTTGGATATTCCACCGGCACCATGGCACACCTTGTCAATGGACTTTATAACTGACCTGCCTCCTTGTGCTGGTTACAACACTATCCTTGTAATTGTGGATCTATTCTCCAAAATGGCCCACTTTATCCCTTTAAAAGGTTTGCCTTCAGCTTCCACCTTGGCCAAGGAATCCCTGGAGAATATAGTTTGCATACATGGTTTCCCTTCCATATTAGTCTCGGATCGTGGAAGTCAATTTATCTCCCATTTTTGGAAGAAGTGTTGCCAACTAGCACAAATAGATGTGCGGTTATCCACCAGCCACCACCCCCAGACCGACGGACAAACCGAGAGAACCAATCAGACTCTCGAGCAATATCTTCGGTGCATGTTACACCAATCCGAGTTAAATTGGAAAGACATCCTTTGGATCGCAGAATATGCATACAACAATTCAGTGCATTCTGGAACCGGACAAACTCCTTTTTATACTTTGTATGGTCACCATCCTCGGACCTCTGATCTAGATCCACCTCTGACCCTGGAAATGCCCGCAGTAAATCATCTGCATTCCACAATAACCCGAGCCGTCAAAGAAGCTGCAACTCCTTTACAGCAACCCAAGAAAACGTATAAAGAAAACGCTGATTTGCACCGAAGTAAAACTCCTCCTTACCAAGTAGGAGACCAGGTATGGCTAGCAACGAAACATTTACTCCTCAAGGGCCCGCAAACCTTCAATCCCAGATTCATAGGACCTTATCCCATCAAGGCTATAATCAATCCCGTGGCCTTTAAACTGGATTTACCGTCTAACATGCGTATTCATCCAGTTTTTCATGCATCACTTTTGAAGCCAGTACAACCAGGGACCCGACTGTCCAAGCCTCCAGACCCAGTTCAAATTGAAAGGGAATTAGAATTCGAAGTTAAAGACATTTTAGACTCCAAGGTGTTAAAGTCCAAACTCTTCTATCTTGTTGACTGGAAGGGATATGGACCTCAGGAGAGATCGTGGGAGCCTAGCAACCATGTTCACGCACCTCGATTAATACAAAGGTTCCACCGGAGATTTCCGAACAAGCCAAAACCCCCGGAGGGAACAACCTTGGGAGGGGCCTTGAGGGGGGGTACTGTCATGATGCCTACCTCCAAGGAGCCAGGTCCGACCCAGCAACCCCAGAGGCAGGCATCATTCCCCCCAGGGAAGTGCCAGCGGGCCCAAGCTGGGGCCCTTTGGACACAGTCCTGGCGCCTTAGGCGCCAGGCTCATGTTGGTCCCCTGTCCTGGCGCCTTAGGCGCCAGGCTCATAAAGCTAGACATGTGTTCAATGTGCACTTACCTGATGCAGACCATGCTGCTACATCCAGGCCCTCTTGAGGTCTGAATGGAACTACTTTACCTGTGGGACTACTTTCCCCTGGGTGTGATCGGTGGAAGGATACATACCTGGAACTTCTTCCAAAGCTATTTAAACCACGCCCGATCAGAAACTCACGCTTCGCGTTGTTCTGCTCCTCGCAGCTGGACGCTCACCGTGTCAGCTCCTGCATCTGGACTTCAGCCACGCCTGTCAGCATCCTGGGTCACCTGCTAAGAGAGAATTGGAGAGAAAGAAGACCTTACCTGCTAAAGCTGCATCACAGAGACATCACACCGACGATCCTGAAAGGGAAGACATCATTTTTAAAAGCATTTCGCTTCGATCGCTGCAGCGCTGCATTTCACTCACCTTTCCTGGGCACCTCCATCTTCAGCAGCGATCATCCGGATCCGCAGCCACTTCCCAGAGCCTAGAGAGAAAAAGACAAGAACACAAGGTGAGAGAAGGAAGGGAATAGGAAAAGCTCAGTTTCCTTCTAAGACTTACCTGTTGGGTCATTCCCATTTCATTTCGGGTCCTGCCGCTTCCTGGCATTCCGGACCCCGGCCCCTATGGGGGGAAAAAGACAAAGACATTGAATGAGCGAATGCAAAGACATTACCCGAAAGCTTATCCAGAATTTACCTGTCATTTACTGGAACTGCACGTTTCACTTCGGGTCGGCGCCATATCTCCGGCATTCCGAACCCCAGCCCCTAAGGGGAAAAAGACATAAGCGTTAGTGCTTGCTGCAATAAGACAATGAACATTATTATTAAGCTTGAACTTTTGAACTTGCTACAGAACTCTTACAGCGCCTTACCTGAATAGTCAAGCTTATTTGAACTCCCATCAAACCTCAATCCAGTGAAGTAACTGGGTTTCAACGCGTCCCTGCATCAGAAGCAGGATGGAGAACTCATCCTTCCAGACCCTAAGGTGAGACTTCACAGGGGATCGTGGAAGGGTATCGTGGAGGGTTGGAAGAGAGTGGGAGGCTTGAGCATTATTCCGTCAGTAGGTAATACTCCCTTTTCACGCACAGGGGAATATTCCTGCGAGCCAGAGAGTCCATCTTCAGAGTCCTGCGCTCCACCATTGAAGATGCATCAGCACTCGAAGCCAGACCTGCGCCTCCGTGGGAATCAGGTGAGTGTGACAGTTTTGCTGCGATTTTCGCACTTGCACTGCAATTCGCACGCTTTCGCTGAAAATTTCAGCGCACATTCAGTCCATGAATCGGCCTCTATGTCTGTATTGCGGAAAGTCAGGGCATTTCCTCAAGGACTGCCCAGTGAAACCTCTGAGGAAGATCGTCGGGGCCACGGAAAAAGATGAAGAGAAGGAGAGTCAGTCGGGAAACTACCCAGCTCGGCAAACGTAGAGGTCAGTTTGTCGGGTGAGAGAAAAGAGCCACCGACCTCACACTTTGCAATACCGGTGATCTTAATTAATAACCAACGATCGTCAAGAATGCATGCCATTGAAGCATACATCGACAGCAGAGCAGTTGGGAATTATATAGATCAGGAACTGGCTGCAGAGACAGGGTTTCCCCTGTGTTCCAAGCCGACTACAGACAAGGTAACCACGGTGGATGGGACAGAAATCGCTTCCAGACCCGTAACCCAGCACACAGCCGAGATAACCTTGCTGTGCCGGGACGGACATCGGGAACTTATTTCGTTCGATCTCATCAAGGCACCTCAATTCCGTCTCATACTAGGGATGCCATGGTTAGTCGCTCACAACCCTTTGATTGACTGGCGGGCAAGAAAATTAACCTTCCCCAGTGACTGCTCTCCAGTCTGTTATTACCAAGAACAGAAACCTGCTTTCAGTATGTCTACGACTCCTGAAGTGGAAACTCTGGGAGTGACTAATACCATGCCTGAGGAATACCACAATTTCCAGGATGTATTCCAGAAGGACCAAGCAAACACGCTGCTGCCGCCGCACAGGCCCTATGACTGCCAGATCGACCTTGTTCCCGGTGCTCAAGTTCCTTGCGGCATGATCTATGCTCTCACGGAACCCGAGAACCTTAATCTGAAGTATTACTTAGACCAGTACCTCGCAAATGGATTCATCGGTCCATCTAAGTCCCCTGCAGCTAGTCCTTTGTTCTACGTACCGAAAAAAGAAGGGGACTTAAGAACCTGTATTGACTACTGTGCATTAAACCAGATCACTGAAGAACCGTTACCACTTGTCGCTCATCCCTGAAATGCTGCACCAGGTCAAAGATGCCCAAATTTACACCAAACTGGACCTTCGAGGAGCATACCACCTGGTGGTGGTCAGAAGCGGTGACGAATGGAAAACTGCTTTCCGCACCAAATATGGTTTGTACGAATATCAAGTCACGCCCTTTGGGTTATGCAATGCTCCTGCAGCATTTCAGTATTTCATGAATGACGTCTTGAGAGAGTTCATTGATGTCTGCGCCCTAGTGTACATAGATGATATCTTAGTGTACTCAACTTCAAAACAGGACCATATCAAGCATGTCCGTTCAGTCCTCTCCAAGCTCCGGGAACATCGTTTATATGCAAAGCTAGAGAAGTGTATCTTTCACGTCACCGAAGTTGAGTTTCTGGGTTTTATTCTTACTCCAGGAGGCATCAGAATGGACTTGCATAAAGAAGACGCCGTTTTGAAATGGCCATCGCCAACGTCAGTAAAAGGGATACAGAGCATGTTGGGCTTTGCGAACTTCTATCGCCGGTTCATACCAGAATTCTCACAGGTCGTACACCCGATCACCGTATTGCTACGAAAAAATAACAAAAAATTTGCCTGGACCGAAGAAGCAGAAAAAGCTTTACAGAAACTCAAGAAAAGGTTCACCTCTGCGCCAATCCTGAGACATCCTTGCCCAGATCTTCCTTAAATCGTGGAAACAGATGCTTCCAGTATGGCGATGGGGGCTGTCCTCTCACAAAGAGATCCAGAAACAGGCCAGTAGCCTTTTGGTCGAAAAAAATTCTCACCTCCGGAGATGAATTATGCCATCACAGACAAAGAACTCTTGGCGATCAAATCCGCCTTTAAGGCCTGGCGGCACTACCTTCTAGGGGCCAGACACACCATTACAGTTATCATGGACCACCGAAACCTGCAATACCTTAAAACGGCTAAAGCCCAGTCTTCACGCCAATTGCAGTGGGCCATTTTCTTCGCCAAATATGACTATGTCATCACTTCTCGACCAGGGGTCAAGAATGGAAAAGCTGACGCACTCTCTCGTACAGGCACTGATGACCTGGTATATACGACCCCAGACCCAGTCCCCATCATACCGGAAGACAAACTCTTGGGCCTCACTACGGCCTTAACCCAAGTAGAACTGAGAGATGAGATTCAACGAACCATGAACCCAGACGCCTTCCTCGCATGGCAAGCGCAAGGAGAACAATATTCCATTAAAAATCACCTACCCTTTTTTAAGGATCGTTTGTATGTACCCACCAAGGACTTACAACAACAAATCGTTTCAGGTTATCACGATTCCCTGATCGAAGGGCACCCTGGAATCACCAAGACTCTAGCCAAGGTAAAACAGAACTTCTGGTGGCCTGCCTGGCGTAAGGATGTCATCCAATATATTCAGTCCTGCGGAGTTTGTGCACAAAATAAGTCGCAAAAACAAAAACCATCCAGTCTTCTGCAACCTTTGGACATTCCTCCCATGTTAGGCAGAATCCTGTGCAGTTCCCTTGGGGAACACTGCAAAAAGATTAAGACTACAGGAGTAAGCAGTAAACCCAATTGGTAGCAGTCTGCACCACCCAGATTTACCTGGTAGCCTTGGCTGAGCAGTCAGACTTCTCTCAAGAAGAGTAGGGCAGTATATAGAGTATACACAATGGGGCTAAAAACACAGAGCAACAAACACTGACCAGAGATTTGTATAAAAAGTATATCATTATTTATTTAAAACATACTTTAGGCAATATACTAGCACTCTAAATCAAAAGCAAGTTAAAACACAGTCAGGTAAAGTATACACACCTCCCTTGATAACTATTAGACAAGTCAGAGTTAAAACACCACGATTTGTTAAAACAGATGTGAGCGCGTAACCTAGATGGCATTCCAATAGTTAAGTTAAAGGGAGAGAAAAAGACAGAGCATAGAAATAAAACAGGTCCTAACACTTTTAGGAGTTCTCAGCAAGGGAAAAAGGCAGTATACACTGTAGAACCAAAGTTCATAGGCCAGGCCCACTTTAAATGGAGCAAAGCGAAATGTGCCCAGGATCACATGGTTTAAAATGCACTAAAAGTCTTTGCAGAATGTTCAAAAGAGGTTGGGGTGATTCAAGAAGGTAACGTTAGAAGGTCTGGGGCCAACCCAGTTGGAAAGCCAAGGATTTAAGGGTCACCTTGGGCAAACCGAAGAAAGGGAGGCCAGGCAGGAGACAGTACCTTAGAGAGAGGAAACTGCAGCGGTGGCAGTTGTTCCTGGCAGTGGTTGCAGTTCGTTGTTTCGACCAGGGGAAGAGAGGATCTCGCCGAGGAGGAAACGTGGAGTCGTTGCACTGCACAGGGATGAAACCAACCGCAGAGTTTTGTCGATAAAAGGTGCTTTACTTTCATTTGCGGTCAAAGTGGTGAAGCTTGGCTATCCGGCCGCCGGGGTGCTTGGCACGGGCGATTCGACCAAGAGACGTCTTTGGAAGAACTGGTTGGTCCCACCAGCTCAGAAGACTCGTCCAGCAGAAGATCTTCTCTTGTCTTTGGGAAAGTGGTGAGTTTGTTTCAGCAGGGCTCCACCGGTGGTGTCGTCATTGCAGATGGCTCAGCTTCTTCCCTCTTCGGATTCTTAGGTCCTGTGGCGACTTCTGAATTTCCCGTCCCAAAGGCCCTGCTTTTATGCAGAAATAACCCCATTCGACAGCCTAGCTGTCACTCAAACATGCTAAGTGGTGAGCCGGGCAGCTCACCACTGGCCCAATCAGAACAGAGTGCGACTTGAATTGCTAAGGAAACACAGTCCAGGATGCCAATTCCCCTCCCCACCCATCCTGTGGAACCCAGACAGAGTGGCACCATTTGGAGGGCTTCTGTGGAGAAGCCTGCCAAAAAGTGGAACAAAGGGCTCGACCTTGGTCAGAGTTAGAGAGATGGACACGAACGCCATTTTAGAAAAGAGTTCTGGCAAAAAGACCCAACCGTTGATTTAATATTAAATAAATAAACCAGCGGTATCTTTAACATTGCACCAAAAAGTGGTGCGTTTAAAATGGGAAAATCCCATAGAGAATATTCGGGTGGAATATTTCGTGTGGTAACCACTGCCACCAGCCAGAAACTGGACAAGGGGGGACTGGACAGTGCCCCCTTGGAAACAGACCCAGGGGCAATCGAATTAACCCCTTCCAGTACTTCCACAATATGATGGTTTGTACTGGTTCTGTTCACAATTTTGGACTAGTAAAGTCAATGGTGACTTTACATGCCCTGGGAGACAGTAGTCAGTCCCAGTGTATGGAGTCTATGTTTGGGGGTCACTATGACACCCCTGTGTTACTGCACTGAGGGTGCTTTGTAACACATAAAAAACAGATGATACCCTATGGAGTAAAATAGCCCATAGCCCATAAGCACATACAAAGTCAAAGACATACCTCAAATCATGCCTAAGAGTGGAAGGAAAAGAGTCTCACTCTTAGTAGGAGAAATAACAAACCCCAAAAATCCAGCAAAGCTGCTGGGGGACTTACTAGGTTTGGTAAATTAGCCTTATAAGAGAATTCTCCCTAACATCCCACTCCATGGCACACTCTTTCCCTCGACTTCATCACTGACCTACCTCCCAGCCAAGGGTTTAACACCATCCTCGTAATCGTGGACTTATTCTCAAAAATGGCACATTTTATTCCACTCAAGGGCCTCCCTGACGCATCTACGCTAGCCAAAGTATTCCTGGATGGTATTGTCAAACTACATGGCTTTCCATCAGTCCTGATCTCCGACCGAGGTAGCCTGTTTGTCTCCAACTTCTGGAGAATGTATTGCGCAATGGCGCAAATTGACATCCGGCTATCAACTAGCCATCACCCTCAAACGGACGGTCAAACCGAGAGGACCAACCAGACCCTCGAACAATACCTATGGTGTATGTTGCACCAGGAACTAAGAGACTGGAAAGATGTACTTTGGATAGCCGAGTACGCATATAATAATTGCTTGCATTCTAGTACTGGACAACACCCTTTTATACCCTTTATGGTAGACATCCACGTACCTCAGAACTGGATCTCCCAACCAGTTTGGAAATGCCAGCAGTAAAAACTCTTCACACCAACATCACTCAAGCTTTCAAAAAGGCCAAAGAACATCTTACTCACGCCAAAGAAAAACAAAAGCAATTTGCCGACCAACACCGGCAAAAGGCCCCTGACTATCAGGTAGGAGACAAGGTCTGGCTGGCCGCCAAATTTGTACCCATTAAAGGAACCCGGACCTTTCAACCCAGGTACTTAGGGCCTTACACCATCAAAGCAATTATTAATCCGGCGGCCGTCAAACTGGATTTACCAGCTAACCTACAAATCTATCCGGTATTCCACGAGTCCCTTCTAAAAGCGATGCAGCCTAGTACACGGATTGGGACACCACCAAAACCCATACTTATTGACGGGGAACCAGAATTCGAAGTCAGAAGCATCTTGGATTCCAAGAACTCAAGGGGCAAGCTTTACTATCTAGTTGATTGGAAAGGATTCGGACCCCAAGATAGCTCCTGGGAACCTTGTGGGAACATTCATGCACCACGTCTAATCAAAAAATACCATCAAAACTTCCCAACTAAGCCTGGGCCAGACACAAGGAACACCTTGAGAGGGGGCCTTGGGGGGGGGGGGGAGTGCTGTCACGACCCGTATCCAAAACCCCCCCTGGTCAGCCCATGGGCCAGGAGGGGCCTTGGATCGGGTCTCTAACAAACTCAGGCATCCTTTGCAGAAGCCCTCTTGGGGCCAGTCCTGGCGCCTTTGGTGCCAGGCCCATACTTGGTGAGGACTTGTGTTTTTGGGACTACTTTGTTTCCAGCGCCAGCCAACATGGAGGCACCCACATAGCTTGGTTCCCTTGGAACCAAGCTATGCGGTATAGTGTTTTGGGTGTGGTAGCCTAGGAGCTACTTTACCTGAACTACTTTTCTGAAGCTATTTAAACCACACCTGACTTGAATGATACGCTTCGCGTTACTTTGCAATCCTGCAACATGACGCTCATCGTGTTCAGCTGTACCTGCGAACCTCGGAAGTACAGCATCTGAAAAACAAAAGGACATCGTTAACAGCAGCAGCTTACCTGTAATTCCATCGCTAGCTGCCCTCAGCTCCTGCAAACAGCATCCAAGGATCAGCGAGCCTCCCGGACTGATGGATCTGCAAAAAAGGGAGAAACAGGACATTAGACATTTTACAAGCGTGCCGGAAGCTTACCTCACGAGTTGCCCATCGACCAGCATCGCCTTGGGACTTCTTGCTCCAGGTGAGCACCGCAATCTACGGGAACGAAAAGGTAACAGGTTAGCAAAGGCAAGGCATCATAGCGCTGTGCATAGTGCCTACTTACTGCATCAAGGCGCTCTCGATGCACCATCATTTACCAGCGAGTCCCAACTCAGCCAACGTTCCACAGTGAACTTCCGCGCACCTAAGGACAGAGAAAAGACATTATTTAAACCAAAGAAAGCCATACAAGCATAACAGTAATAAGACCTACCTGAAAGACTCAAAAGGGCCGGCATCAGTGAAGTAACTAGATCGCACTCGCCCACAAAGGACAATGCGCCCCTGCCAAGAAGGCAGGACGGAGAGCATGCCAAAACCCATAACAAGGTGAGGAAAGGTCCGGGGGGGACTACGGGCATACAGGGTGTCAGGAGGCTGTTACCCCAGTTGCCCAGTCTTGAACATTGCCCACCTGTATTCCAGGCAGAACGTCTCCGCTGATCATACCTGGGAGCCGCTGAGAAGGATACCAGAGTCCCCACAGCTGGGTGGCATCCCCGTGGATACCAGGTGAGCGTAACAGTGATTTTGATATCCGCGGACTGTGCGTATGTCCGCGTACGGATGCGGACAACATCAACACTACCCAAAAACTCAGGGGGTATCTTATATTGTTCTATCATGCCATATAAACACCGAACAAGTTCAAAAAGCAGCACATAAACACATTATATGTAATAATAAATAAGAAGTGGAACATCAACTGTCCATTTAAATAGCATATGTACTAAAATGGAATATACCAAAACAAAAAAGATATGCTTCCAACATAATTACCTCACAGAAACTGCACAGCTAGGAGCAACAACAGACCTACACAACAGTAAGAACACAACTTACCAGAAACTAGTAAGTAAACTTCATTTTTCTTATATATTTCTAAACTTTCTGTATTCGGGACACTAAATGTAATATATATATTTTTTTTTTTACACAGAAATGTCCAGTACTTTGGAATGGCTTGAAGAACATTTCCCATGTGAGGAAATGACTGAAGACCGTGATACTAATGGTAGACACTCCTCTATGTAAGCAAATTAATAATCATTACTTTATGTGTAATTAACATTATATTTTTTTTAACAGACCATACAAACATTGAAAATAATATAGCAAAAGAGACATTACAAAATACTCTGCAGCACATGGAACAAAAAATGGATATGCTTATGGAAAATTTCAATCTTTTAAAACATTTTGTCGAGGACCACATAACAGAGAAAATTAATTTCATTGTCCCACAAGTACCTGTTACCCCCCCTCTCCATGTCCCAGTCAACTATACCCAATCCCTCACCACCAAGAAAAACGTTATGATGAGACTTCCATCCCTTCATCCCCTCCCATCCATCCTCTCCAAACCCCTAATTCCCCTGTATTTGTGTCAGTTTCTGCTTCCCCGTCTCTTTCATAAATTTGATATCTGTATATAATAAAAAACAAATATTATGTGATGTTTAATTCAGTCCTTTGTGTCATTTTTTTTTCAAAGGGCAGTTAAGTTCTCCGCGGACAGCGCCGGTGTCCGGAATGTGTGTCCTAAGGACACTATACCTGTTCGTACTGTCCGCAATCAAGACAAAACTGTTCTTAGAACAACCGAGTGTGTTCTAAGAACAGTTTCGTCTTGATTGTGGACAATAAAAATATATAATAAAAACAAATATGTGTGGTTTAATTCCGTCCTTTGTGTCATTTTTTTTCGTCAAAAGGCAGTTAAGTTGTCCGCGGACAGCGCCGGTGTCCAGAATGTCCACAATTAACCAAAATGGAGGTGTCCTAAGGACACTATACGTGTCCGTACTGTCCGCAAGCAACATGGAATTGTTCTTAGAACACACTCAGTGTCCAGAATATCCGCAATTAACAAAAATGGAGGTGCCCTAAGGACAATATACCTGTCCGTACTGTCTGTTTAACATCTACGCACATGCGCACCACACCCATAAGTCCTACGAACATTGCGCCTGTCCGTAACTATCTGTCTCACATGTGTCGCACTTTTAATTAGTTTGAGGACCCGAACACTGTCCGTAGAACACCCGTGCGCATGCGCACGACCGTTTCTAAGCATTTGGTGTCCTGCGGACACCCGTCCCATTCGTAGACGTGTTTGCGACATCATCATGTGGCCGCACCCACGCTTAGCGTGTGTCCTGATTTGCGGATGCTGTCCGGGTCCCCGAACATTTTAAAAGTACTTTTTTGGACAATCCAAAGTATTTTACAGTAAAATTTCACCATTGCACCTTTCTACATACTTTTTGGAACTTTTTGAGCCTTTTTGGGGTGTTCGATCTGTCCGCGGACATCGCGTCTGTCCGCGAAGCGCGCACCAACACCACTATAAAAGGCCACACCCCAGAGCTGATCCTCATTGTGCTTCTGGCTACCTGACAGAGCATTGTCTTTCCAGTACTGCAGAGTAACCTAACAGATTAACCTGTTTTTCATGCTTTTGCTGCTTTTCTTCCTGATTCCTGATGGCATCTCAAATTGCTTCAGCCTCGGCATCAGCACCCCACCCCCACCACCACGTCCCCAAGGGCCTGAGGAGGGGAACAGGCGTGAGGATGTGGATGAAGAGGATGAGGTAGTGGAAGTCCATACTACCAGCACTTACTGTGAGTCTTGGGTGTGGCGGTTGTTTACCTTTAATGGTGACGTGCCAAAAGCATGTGCAAACAAGGTCACCTGCAACCAGTGCAGTTCCACGGTGGGGCCGTTCCCAAGGTTGTACCTTGTGATAAACGTAGTAGGTTCAGTTCGTCTACAACATCCTCCGTTTCCGCTACTGTCACCACAAGAGACACTCCTGTGGGACAGTGCATCCCTCCAATTGCCTCACAGGCCATCCATCATTCTGTTGACCCTTACCTTTCGAGGGTCACAATATTGTGTATGTACTCTGCAGCGGGGAGAGTCTTCAGAGTGCTTTCGAGACTGCGGTCACAGAGCATCAGAAGTTCTGCTACTTACCTAAATAAGGCCCACCCTACATCTTCCTCTCTCCATCTGCGCTTTCTTATCCCCGTGGTTGGTGTCCCTTCCATACCCTCCTTTCCTAGTGTGTCGTGTGTAAACAAACCAAAAAAATATATAAAACAACAAAACCCACCACAAAAACGGCTCTTTTCAGAGCCGCCTTTCACAGTTTAAAAAATAGAAGTGGCAAATAAATGGAGCAGGGCCCTGTGCATTTTTTTTAGAAGTCCAGGAACAGTTCGCGGACATATACAATTTTGGGGTGCTGCCCTATCATAACCATTGCACTTTTCTCTGGGAGGAAGTGGTGGCTCTGAAAAGAGCCTTTTGTTGGTGTTTGTTTGTGTTTTAAAAATTTCAAATGGTCAACACCTACTGCAAAATGGATGGCTGTAATTCCAAAAAAGGTTGCAATGCATTTTGTACATTTCTCAGAAAAATCTGTTTGCCAGCATAAGTAAGATGGACTCCATCTCTGCGAAAAATGTATGTGCTACGAAACATAATATTTTCATTGTGAAAAGAGGGCATGCCAACATCTCTTAGAAAGGCACAAAGAGCCTTATCGACATTGCGCCTCGCTTTCTCCATTTGTGGACCAAATGAAGAAGAACGCAGCCACATTTGTCTCTGCGCAATACGAGAAAAAATTACGTGGGAATTTGGAAACATGTCCATGACCTTCCCAAGTCCTTCTTTCATTACAAATTGCAAATAAATTCCAGACACATGTCCTAAACTGTTCCCTCCACAATGAATTATAATTATGTCTGGATGATGCTGTGTCTCCAAAGTAGCACAGAGAGGTACCAAGTCCAGCCACTTCATTCCACTCACTCCATGCCAGTGCACTTCCACATGAGGGAATCCAAGATCTGCAGCTACTCCACAGCGTTCTGCATGCACCTCCAACCAATGTATCCATAAGTCTCCCAAAATCCAGATAATCTGTTTTCTAAAACACACAACCATAGCTATCTGTTCTTCTCTCAGGAAAAATAACTCCTGACAAACTCTCTCCTTACACAACACACCCAGTAAACTTTATTGACCAATCCCTTGTTCTACTCTTTCTCATTTGCATGCCTCTCCACCCGAAAATCCCTGTATGTAATATGCGGTGTCCGCGGACTACTGCCATGTCTGCGGACATACCGAAAATCTGAGCGTGGTGAATTTAAATTTAAATAGTGTGCCCCATTTCCCCTTTGAGGTTGGCTCTGAAAAGAGACGTTTTTTGGGTTTTTTTGCAGATGCTTGACAGGCACCTGTTATTTTTCTATTTTATTCTGGTTTTTCTTTTCTTACTTTACTCCTAAAATCTTCACATAACCTTCTCCAAAGCAACCCTTACATTCCAAAACAGCATGGCATTTTCCATAAAAGATAAAGAAATGCCATCTTCTTGTTACGCTCACCTGGACCCCTCAGGGGTGTCGATCGGACCCGGACAGCTGCGGTCTCCGTCAACGTAATGCGTAGTGCAGAGATGACTGTCTGGACTGGCCCGCCTAGTCTCGTCTGCTGGACCCGAAGAAGTATTTTCCTGCAAGTGGAGACAGGGATTAGCCACCTGTGGGTTTTAGTGATGGCCTCCCAACTGTTCTCGCTCTCCCCCACTAATCACCTCCGATATCCCCTTAGTAACCTCACCTTATGTTTGTAAAAGATGAGCTCTCCATTCTGCGTGTCTTGCAGGGACGCGTAGATACCAGTTACTTCACTGGTTTGAAGGCGTTGGGAGAGTTCCGGTAAGCATTGACTCTGAAGTCCCAGGCGGGATTGGTAAGTATCAAGTTCAAAGAGTTCAATGTGCCCGATGTTCACTCTTGTCCCCTTCCTTCCTTAAGTTGCAACTGAGTTCGTGAGAAGAAGGTCTCGTAGCTGCTGCTGGCGTTCAGGTAAGCGTCTGTGTTACCCAACACTGTCCGGTAACTATTGCATGCGTTAACGTGTTGTTTTTCTCCCTCTTTACAGATGCGGCATATGAAGATATGGAGAATAATACCGCTGGTGGTAAATCAGGTAAGTCTATGGTGGTAAGAGCTATTTGTTGATTCCCTTGGCTCACCTTGTTATTCTTGTGCCCCTAGGTGCTGGAGTACGGTGAAGAAATGATGGAGACAGTGCCGGATCGAAAGATGCTGTAAGAACTGGTGAGTATGGCGCCGTGCTGGAACTAGCGAAGTGACGCGTGCAGGACTGATGTACTTTCCAGGTCGGGAGATGAAATGGATCTGGAATCAGGTGAGGAATTTGAAATAGGTTCGTTTTCTAACCTTGTCCTTTTCTTCCTCTTTATTCTAGTAGCTCCAGATTCGAGGTGGGCGTGGCAGAAGCCTGGATGCTGGCTGCAGGCACGCGGGCGTGGCAGAAGACTGGATGCTGGCTGCAGGCACGGTGAGAGTCACGCTGCTGGATGCAGAATAACACGAAGCATGTTCTGCTGTTCGGGCGTGGTTTAAATAGCCTCCAAAGTAGTCCCAGGAAAGAAGTTCCCCAGGACCACACCCGAGTAAAAAATAGTCTCTGTAGTAAAATAGTCCCATCCAGGCCTCACGTTGGCTTGGATTTATTTGCAGCATGGTCTGCATGAGGTAAGTAAAGTCTATGAGCCTGGCGCCAGGACTGATTTTTATTATGAGCCTGGTGCCTATGGTGCCAGGACTGAACCCAGACAACCCCTGGGGCTGCTGGGGTTTTTGTAAATGTCTGGATGCCTGCTCCCGGGGCTGATGGGCTTGATCCGGATGCCCGGGGGTAGGCATCATGACACTTCTTTAAAATAAACAGCATTACTGGAATCAATATTCTCACTATTACAGAAGAACATACCAGCTCTAAGCATGAAAGCACACGTGCCTCGGTTGATTGCACACCTAGCAATGTTTTGCTGAGGACAGAAAAAAGAACTATTGTCCCATATTGTCCTAGGTACTAATCCAGAAAAAAATACTTTGGCATTTGGAGGGATGTTCATTACTGCTTGAACCAAGTGTTCCATATCTGCCAACAAAGTAGGGGCACTGACATAGCCCAAATGCAAAGCACCATAGTGCAAAACTACCACATGGGGGCTGTTCATCCTGCCCATATCTTCACAAACTTGTACAATTCCCTGTACATTGCAATGAGGCACAGTGCTCCACACCACCTCCACTCCTTTAACATCAAAATTGTTTGCCACATGCCTGCATTGAGCATCCTGCTGTAAACCATGCACAAACATATCTCCAACCACCAATACCTTGACTTTCGCCACCTCTACCATCTTCACTACACACAGCCTCTTTCAACACAAATCCACAACCTCAACACCTGATTGGCTAATCCCTACAGTCCCCTTCCCATGCCAGATTTGCTGGAAAACCCCAGATGAGGTACGCCCTGTCTGCGGATGGCCGGGGTGTCCGCAGAGCGCATAACTTTTGGACAGTCCTTCTACCCTTTCCACTTCAATCTCTGTGCCATTCCCTCTTTGGATACAGCTAAGCAGTCACACAACCATCCACCAATCCCATCCAAGACCTCTACATCTAACTCATCATCAGAGTTCAGCACTTCAAATGTAACTGTTGATCACTCTGAGTACAAGGCTCATATCACTGGAAAGCACCTACTACAAAAACTATTGTACAAGTCTCCAAGATTTCTACTTGCAGCTGCATGCATATCCACATGCATAAATACAAACTACAGGTATGCATATCTTATGCAGAGTACATGTACAACTCTTATAAATACATATAAACAGAGTAACTGCCACTTAACCTGTATAACCTATAAAATGAACTTACTATTATGTTTCCCATCTGCTATAATGAACTGTCACTTCCAAACCTGTCTGCTATCTAAATTCTTTTTTTACACACACAACTATCTAAAAAATTATAATATTAAAAGATGGGAGAAATAACAGTATGATTGTAGAAATACACTTAGTAGTTTATTATAAAACTACACACAGCCAGGATAAGTTCATGCATCTCTATACACGCACACAGATAGACACTATCATTGAAAAGCTCCCAGCTGAAATAACACCACTGCCTGTACATCACATCCTTTTGCTTTATTGCCCACACCTTCACAAATGCATACATTCTATGCTTTTCTTTTCTATACAGTTTCTGCCATTTACCTTATAAAAATTGCAAAATAAGTATATCATTATTTCTTCTATCTCCTAACATGCAATAATACAGCCTTAAGAAACCAAGTGAGATTCATACACTTAGTTTTCTACTCATTTGCAAACCATGATGAACTAACATATTGTAAGTAAAATATAGAGGCTGCATATAGTCAAAGGAAACTGCATGCACACACTATGTTCAGTTATCAAACAAGAATACTACTACATAAACATAAAATCAACGTCTAAATTAACATCAGTGCTATAAACACACAAAATTACTAACTTCTTTCTTTTACAATTGCAGTGAAGACCACTCTCCTGAAAAGCAGCAGCATCTGAAGTACAAAGAACAACTCAGAAGAAACCTGCTCATTCCAAACATAAAAGGTAAGTACAATACTACCATAATATTCTTACTGTTACTCAAACACACTGTGGGGTTGATTCATGGAATTTGTGCACCGTAAAACAGAGATTTGTGCACCATTCTGCCCACAAATCCCCATTTGTTAAACAAGGATTTGCAGGCAGAATGGCGCACAAATCCCAATTTTTCGGCACACAAATTACATAACTCAGCCCCTAGAATGTTAATATTGCAGAACAAAGAACTGTTTTAATTCTATACCATTAGATTAAGTATTAGTGCTTCTCCTCACCACTCGCTTAATTTCGACTGTCATCTGAACCCCAGTATACTAACACACAAATACAAGAATAGCCTTCCCAACTAGTTGTAGCTGCCCAATGCACAATCACACACCGCCACATACATCCTTACCATCATACTCAGACACTCATGCACACAGCACACATACATTGCAGAACAGCCCAACCCATACCTTCTTTTTTTTTTCAACAGACCCCAAAGAATGCCTACCAAAAAGCAAGTCTGTAGAAAGCAACGCAGAAGTAGAGCAAATGAAAATAAATGTGTCCAAAATAAGCATCCATCTCTAGCAGAATTTGTACCAAAAGATCTAATAGAGTCATTAAGCGAAACAAACAAGCTTCCAGTACAAAACGAGATTTCAGCTACCACTACTGCTACCACTGCTCCTATAAATCTTGATGTAGTGTCCTTCAGAATCTTATAAAAACAGGAGAAATCATGCACAACCCTTAAAACCTACCATAGAAAATTAATCTTAGAACCTCTCATAGACAATGCAGGAAGTTATTTATTTTAGTGCTAAACAGAATGAAACTACTAACAAAACGACTACTAAATTACAAAAAAGACTTCTCAATAAACGGAATGTCAACAAAAATAACTTCTTAAATATCTGTGGAGGTGAACGGAGTCACACCACGAGCACAGAACCATATTTCAATGCAGAAGCATATAAACAAAAGCTAACAAACACAATTGCCATACATAGCAGTGGACGAGGGTATGAAAAACTTAATAATACCATTATGGAACAAGAAACGCTGCTCACAAAAATATCCCCAGAAAAATCAGTATCACCTCTCCATCAGACTGAACCAAAACGTCCAGTATACAAATGGCCATGCACATCAATGTGTAACATTGACAAAAAATCTTTCAAATCTTTACGCCAGTTCCTCAATTAATATGTAAAAGGCAAAGACAAATTCAAAATGAAACTTCTACCAAACATGGATACCTGTCCAGTGCGCAAACACACAGGACTACAAGGACATTCAGTAGCCTGCATTTGAGGACCTCATTGCAAAAGCACCTTCCATCATATCAAAATAATATCAACACATCATTCAACTATAAGCAATCTAGTCCATAAACTGTACTATGCTAAAAGTCCAGCTTTAGCATTAGACAATGTAAATAACAATCTTCTACATGGTACAGCCAAAGACCTGCTCGAAGAAATAGAGCATATCCAGACAAAATATTTTGGAAGTGAAAGCCACTTACAAAATGTAATAGCTTTACAACAGACTAGGAACAATTCTACAAATGGCAACCTTCCACTACACATCTACAAAGCAGAAATACTAAAATTTAAAAGTACATCCGCTGAAGTACCAAACCGTGGGTGTGTGTTGCCGCAGAACTTTTTCTAAAAGTAGCACAAAAACTGTAGAGGTAACATACAAAATAGAAGACAATGAAGATTCCAAATGGTTTGAATGAGCTCTCTACCTTATAGCAGAAAACAAATCCGAAATAAATGACCCCTTAATACTTTGCAGTTACTGCACTGCAAAACTTGACAACCAAACTCCTTCACGTGCTATCACAAATAACTTAGAATTATTCCCACTACCAAAACCCTTGCAACAACTCAATTTATATGAGAGCATAATAATTCAAACAGTGCATCCATTTCAAGCAATAATACGCCTTCAACCAAAAACAGCAAAATTACCTCCCTCAGAATTAGTGAAAGGCATTCGTGGCAAAGTAGTTTATTTACCATTAGATCTGAAAGAAAATGTACATACTCTAGGAGTGCAACGTCCAATAGAGCAATCTTTAATTGTCTTAGTAAATGGTGTACCTACAAATGACAAACAAATTTGACAACAACTCGTAAACTTACATAAAGTTAGACAAGCCTTGCAATATCTAAAAGACAACAATGAATACTACAAAGAAATAAATATTGAAGAAAACCTGAGGGAAACAACTGAAATAATTCAAGAGTCACCAGAAACTGGTCAATTTGAACTTATAGATCCTGCTACAGTATCCAATATTTTAGACCATTATACAATTCATCCATTACACTCTAAAGGCACCATAGATGATGCACTAGAAACATACCAAATGCGACAAATCAAAGGATCACCAATCAGCATATGGGGAAAAAGTATAGAAGCACGTGCTTTTCCTCTACTCTTGCCTACTGGGAAAGGAGAAAGGTACAAAGATAGACCCACTCAGATAACAGCATCAGAATACCGCTCGTTACGAATGTATTCTGAAGATCCCAGATTTAAACAAAATGTGAAATACATATTCCACCTACTCTTTGAAAGTGAACTAGCAACTCTATGCTACGGAGTTGCACACACATTGAAATCAGGTACCCACTTTCAAAATATGTCAGCTATGCAATTACTACAAAAAGTGCAAGAAAAAGATGAGGTTTTACAATCAAGCATTACAAATCTGTTAGCAAACATGCATGGTACTAAAGAGTACTGGTTCCGACGTCATAGAGATGTACTTTGTATAAGAAGCCTTGGCCCACCCACTTGGTTTGTTACATTAAGTTGTGCAGAATATGCACGGGAAGATTTACATGATTTCCTACGCATATCAAACAAAAACAAAACAAACATAGATATACTAACACCTGGAGAACTTTGCTCTCTAGATCCTGTTAATGTTTCAAGATATTTCCATCATCGCTTCATTGCTATGCTACACTTTATTTGGAATAAAACTGTTCCTCCCCTCGGAGAAGTGCAACACTTCCTTTGGAGAAAAGAATACCAAGCCAGAGGAGCACCACATATCCACATGCTTTTATGTATTAAAGATGGTCCTAAATTTGGTCAAGACAGTGATGCCACTGTTTTACAGTTTATCAAAAAATATGTCACTTGTGAAATTCCATCAGAAGCAACAAATGGTGATCTTCATGCACAAATTGTACAATTTCAAAGACACAAATGTGGGAAATATTGTTGTCGCAAATACAAAAACAAAGGGGAATACTACACCAAATGCCGCTTTAATTTCCCTAGAGTAGTTACAGCAACAGGTAAAGTAAACAACTTCATGTCTTCAGTTATACATAGTGTTAAAGGTAAATCACCAAAGAACACATTACATAAAAAGAAGGGAAGAATCAAAATATATCAATGATTACAATGCAATCATTGCCCTCTTATGGAATGCAAACATAGATGTGCAGTACATTGCAGACAATTCCACTGCAGTTGCACGATATGTTACAGCCTACTTAACCAAAGCAGAAAAAACTGAGCTTCAAGACCTCTGGGATGACCTATCATCGGACAAAACACTGTCTCAGAAATTGTACAGTTTAGGCATAAAAATACTCTCTCATAGAGAATGTGGCTGCTATGAAGCTGCAGATCGTTTAACCGGTACTGCTTTGTATGGAAAATCTGAAAATATAGTATGGCTAAGTCTTGGTCCTGCTAAATCTAGAAAAAGAGTTCTCAAATCATATGATGACATAGAAACAATAGCCAAAAATTATCCCAACAGCCAAGACATTTTGAAAAACAATTTACTAGACATGAAACCATGTGTCTATACCACATAGCCCAAAACTTCACATACAAAAATAATATAAAACCAGATGAAAATAAAGGTAGATACAGAGTGACAAATTGTGAAGGCAGCTTAGTGAAACTTACCAAACGAAGCTTAATTAATCATATCAAATTGTCATTAAAATCTCCTCAACATAAAGAACTACATTACACTTCCCTGCTACAACTTTTTAAACCATGGAGAAAAGAAGAAGAGTTAATAGATATCTATGACTCCTATGAAGACGCTTTCAAAGCAAATGAAAGCACTATAACCAATGTAAACTTTACACAGTACAAAACAATGTTGCACAATGAACAGCAACACGAAGAACTCCAGCCCCAACTAGATAAAGACACTCCCGACAGTAGTCAACCTTCTATAACAGGAAGCCAAGAACCACTGGGACAGCCACTAATAGCGAATGAGGCAGAATTAGCTATGACAGAAGTAGAAAACACCATGTGTCACTATGAAGAAGATAAAGAAGACGTAAACTGTACTGCAATCAAATCTGAACAATGATCAGCGTAGCATTTTTAAAGAAGTAACAAAAGAAATTGCTCATGGTGTACAACATGAAAATAAAGAATGCACCTGCCACAATTTCAAACCTATACTACTA
Source organism: Ambystoma mexicanum (assembly GCF_040938575.1). Lineage (NCBI taxonomy): Eukaryota > Metazoa > Chordata > Amphibia > Caudata > Ambystomatidae > Ambystoma > Ambystoma mexicanum. The sequence continues at coordinate 898,461,283 of NC_090931.1, read as the reverse complement.
TACTTCAGTGGTCATGCTGGTTGAGGCAAAACATTCTTAATCAAAATCATCAGCAAGTTCCTTCAACAATTGACAAACAACAAACTGTCAGATGTTGTAACTACCCCCACAGGTTTAGCTGCCTACAACATAGGCGGTGTCACTTTACACCGATTACCACTCCTTCCAGTAGAACACCAAAACAAATTATATATTACAAACTTTCTACAGAAGCTGCAATGGAACTACGCAGAGTGTTAAAACAAATGAAAATCCTAATAGATGAAGTGAGCATGGTCGCCAACCTAATGTTGGCCTTGATTCACCTCAGATTACAAGAAGTACTCAAAACAAACTACGAAGAGATCCTTGGAGGAAAACACATTATTGTTTTCGGAGATCTTCTTCAATTGACATCAGTGAAAGGTGAACCTATTTTTGAAACTTTAGGACACAAAGTCTGCCGTAAAACTGTTGGCAGTATAGGAAATGTCAACCTTTGGCAACATTTCCAATACAGAGAATTAACAGAAAACATGCGCCAGTCTGCAGACCTCACATACGCCAACATTTTAAAAAGCATTAGAGTTGGTGTACTACCTCAAGAAGCACAATCAATATTAAAAATCCGGCACATCCGTGCACTGTATGGCCATAATTCATGTGCTACTGATGTCATGAAAAAATGAGCACACAAAATGTCACTTGTATGTCCTTGATGCCAATTCTTGCAAGCTGTTCAAAATTCAATGAAACAATGTTGAAAAAAGAAATGCAACCAATAATTGAAATTTGCTCCACAGACAAACTGGACGTACATGGTATGACACTACCCATGTGTCAACAAGCCACAACAAGACTAAATACCTTAGAAAACTATATCTCCAACACAGCTGGTTTGGAGAAAATATTAAAATTATCTTTAAACTGTAGAGTAATGCTTAAACGTAACCTTGGCATGGAGCAAGGACTAGTTAATGGAGCACTTGGTACAGTTGTTGGCTTTCAAACATACCCACGTGACAACAACATTCAGTTTGTCAATATTCTCTATGACAAACTATCAGAAGTAAAAAAGATATCACAAGGTATTACCCTAGATAAAGCATTAATAGATATTGGGAACACAGTCGTTAAAGAAGGAGTGAGCTATGTAGCACTATCACGCTTACGTACAATTGACAGTCTATTTCTAATCAACTTTGATGCAAGTAAAGTAAACGCTGATATTCCTTGCATTTTAGAATACAATAGACTACGTTCACTGTACACCCCCATCTAAAAACCTATCCTGTTCCACAAAAAACAAAACGTTGTAAAAGAAAACTACTTCAAACAGAAATGCAAGAGGATATCACTGCAAATCCTCCAAAGAGAGTAAAAGAAGCTAATAATTTATCAATTACTACAACCAACGAAGAATCTACTACTCAAAGTAACTCGGGTACTTCTTCAAAGAAGCAACACACACTCCGAAGAAATGACTTGGACACAGTGATGTCATCAGTGATGTCATCAATGACATTTGTGATGTTGTCTTTGATGTCCTGGGTGTTAGTCGTAGCAATGCACGTAGATAGTGCGAGTTATGATTGCTTAGCTTACCATAATTGGGGAATGTGCAGTATTTTTTGGTTTCACTGTGAAGTATAACATCCGTTTAACAAAGTTTTTTTACTGAATGTAACTAAAATAAAAGTGACTAAACATGTGATGTCGTCAGTGATGGCATCAATAACCTTTGTGATGCCATCTTTCATGTTGTGGGTGTTAGTGTTAGCAGTGCACAGTGGTGATGGCAGGTATGGGGGTTTAGTTTACCATAAATGGAAAATTTCAGGGGTTTTTCGGTTTTAATTTGAACCATAATGGGGAGGTAGACCATAATGCTTCTCGTCACCACTAGCCCACTTTGTACTCTCATCTGAAGCACATTGTACTAGTATACAAACAGTAAAATAGCCTTACCAAATCATTGCAAGAGTCCAATGCACATTCACACACCATGACAAAGAGCTTCCCCATCAGACTCATGCACGCATGCACACAGCACACATACATTGTACAACAGACCAAAGTATGCCTTCTTTTTTTCAACAGACATCAAAGAATGCCTACCAAAAAGCAACTCCATAGAAAGGAACGCTGAAGTAGAGCAATTAAAAATAAAAGTGCCCAATCTAAGCATCCATTTGTTGTAGAGTTTGTAGAGAATGTTGGAAGAAACCAGCTAATGCAGTCGGTTAGCAAAACAAAAGAAGCTTCAACTACCGAAACTGTACCTCCTCCATCAAGTACAGCTAACAATGCTCCTACTAATCCTGATAGTGTAACAAGAACCCATAGTAAAAAAAGTATTTTATCAAAAATGTTTTGTCACAGAGTCCTTCAGAATCTACTAAGAGGACCAAAATCATCCTCACCCCTTAAAACCTACCGTAGAAAGTTAATCCTACAAGCTCTTGTGGACAGTGCAATCCTTCTGAAAAGGAAGTTGTTTATATTAGTGTTAAATAGGATGAAAGCACTAACGAAACTAAGTACCAAACTACAAAAGAAACTCAGCAATACACGGAATGTGAACAAAAATAATTTTTTTTAATGTTTGTGGTGGTGAATGGAGTCACACAACAACCACAGAACCATATTTTAATGAAGAAGCATACAAACAAAATCAAACAAACAACTGCCATCCATAGCAGTGGACGAGGGTATGAGAAAATCAATACTACCATCATGGAACAAGAAACACTGTTTACAACAGTATCCTTTGTAAACTCAGAATTACCTCTCGATTCATGAGAACTACACCGTCCAGTATACAAATGGCTGTGTACATCAATGTGTGCCATTCCAAACAAAGCTTTCAAATCTTTACGTCAGTTCCTCAATCAGTATGTAAAAGGTAAAAACAAAAGTAAAATGAAAGTGCTGCAAAATATGGATATTTGTCCAGTGCGCAAATACACAGGACTACAAGGACACTCATTTGCCTGCATTTCTGGGCCCATTTACAAAAGCACATTCCATGATATCAAAAGGATATCAATACATCATTCAAATGTAAGAAATCTAGTGTATAAAATATAGTATGCAAAAACTCCAGCTTCAGAATTAGGCAATTTAAATAACACTCTTCTGCATGGTACACCCAAATACTTACAAGAAGAAATTGACCGTATTCAGAGAAAGTATTTTGGAAGTGAAAGCCACTTACAAAATGCAATAGTTTTAGAACATAGTAGCAACATTTCTGCACATAGCAACGTTCTATTACAAACAAACAGAAAATAAATAGTAAAATTTAAAAGGTCATCGGCTGAAGTACCAAACCATGTGTGTGTGTGTTGCTGCAGAACGTTTTACAAAAGGAACACAACAAATGTAGACACAGCATACAAAATAGAAGAAAATGAAGACGCTAAATGGTTTGAATTAGCTCTCTACCTTTTAGCAGAAAACAAATATGAACTAACTGAACACCTAATATGTTGCAGTTACTGTACTATAAAATTAGACAACAACCACACTCCTTCACGTGCTATGACAAATAATTTGGAATTGTTCCCAATAAACCAAAAATCCTGCAACAACTCAATTTGTATGAGAGCATAATAATTCGAACAGTTCACCCATTTCAAGCAATTATACGCCTTCATCCAAAAACAGCAAAATTACCTTCCTCTGAATTGGTGAAAGGCATTTGTGACAAAATAGTTTATTTGCCATTAGATCTAACGGAAAATGTACACACTCTAGGAGTGCAACGTTCAATAGAGCATTCTTTAATAGTCTTGGTAAATGGTGTACCAACAAAGGACAAAAAAATTTGGCAACAACTGGTGGACTTACATAAAGTTAGACAAGCATTGCAATATCTAAAAGACAACAAGTACTACAAGGAAATAAATATTGATGAAAGCTTAAGGGAAACAACTGAAATAATTCAAAAGCCATCAGAAACTGGACAATTCGAACTTCTGGATCCTGCTACAGTATCCAATCTTTTGGACCATTATACAATTCATCCATTGCATTCAAATGAAAGCATAGATGATGCACTAGAAACTTAGCAAATGCGACAAACCAAAGGGTCACCAATGAGTATATGGGAAAAAGTATAGAAGCACATGCTTTTCCACTGCTATTTCCTACTGGCAAAGGTGGAAGATACGATGATAGACCCACTCAGATTGGGGCATCAGAATACCGCTCTTTACGAATGTAATCACAAGATCCCAGATTTAGACAAAATGTGGAATACATATTCCACCTACTCTATGAAAGTGAATTAGCAACACTATGTTACGGAGTTGCACACATTTTGAAATCTGGAACGCACTATCAAAATATGTCAGCTACGCAGTTAATACAAAAAGTACAGGAAAAAGATGAGGTTTTACAATCAAGTATAACACATTTATTTGCAAACATGAGTGGTACAAAGGAATACTGGATCCGATGGCACAGAGACGTGCGTTGTATGATCAGAAGGCTTGGCCCACCCACTTGGTTTGTCACATTAAGTTGTGCAGAACATGCACGGGATGATTTACATGATTTCCTACACATAGCAAACAGCAACAAAAACAACATAGATATATTAACACCTGGAGAACTTTGCTCTCTAGATCCAGTTAATGTGTCAAGATATTTCCATAATTGTTTCATTGCCATCCTACACTTTATTTGCAATAAAACTGTTCCTCCCCTTGGAGAAGTGCAACACTTCTTTCGGAGAAAAAAATATCAAGCGAGAGGAGCACCACATATTCACATGTTGTTATGGATCAAAGGTGCACCGAAATTTGGTCACGACAGTGATAGCACTGTTTTGCAGTTTATCCAAAAATATGTCACTTGTGAAATCCCTTCACAACAGACACATAGTGAGCTGCATGGGCAGATTTTACAATTTCAAAGACACAAATGTGGCAAATATTGTAGTCGCAAATACAAAAAAAAGGTAAATACTACACCGAATGCCGCTTTGGTTTCCCTAGACCAGTTACAGAAACAGGTGAAGTAAACAACTTCATGTCTTCAGTTCGACACAGTGTTAAAGGTAAATCACCTAAGAACAGGTATTACATAAAAAGAAGCAAAGAATCAAAATATATCAATGATTACAATGCAATCATTGCCCTCTTATGGAATGCAAACATAGATGTGCAGTACATTGCCGACAATTCAACTGCTGTTGCACGATATGTTACAGCCTATTTAACAAAAGCGGAAAAAACAGAGCTCCAAGACCTCTGGGATGACCTAGCATCAGACAAAACATTATCACAGAAACTGCACAGCCTAGGCTTAAAAATGCTCTCCCATAGAGAATGTGGCGCCTATGAAGCAGCAGATCGTTTAACCGGTACTGCTTTGTGTGGAAAATCAGACAACATAGTATGGCTAAGTCTTGGTCCTGCACAATCTAGAAAAAGAGTGCTGAAATCATATGAGGACATAGAAACAATTGCCAGAAATGATCCCAACAGCCAAGACATTCTAAAAAAACAATTTAATGGTCACATACTATCCGAACAGGATTAGCACTTTGGAAAGCATGTGTCTATACCACATAGCTCAAAACTTTGCATACAAAAATAATGTAAAACCCGATGAAAGCAAACATAGATATAGAGTGACCAATTGTGACAGGAGCTTAGTGAAACTTACCAAATGAAGCTTAATTAATCATGTAAAATTGTCATTAAAAACTCAACAGAAAGAACTATATTAAATGTCTCTGTTACAACTTTTCAAACCATGGAGAAAAGAGGAAGACATACTAGAAAACTACGACTGCTATGAAGATGCTTTCAAAGCAAATGAAAGTGCTATCACCGATGTGAACTTTAGGCAGTACAAAACAATGTTATACAATGAGCAGCAACAGGAAGAAGAACTTCAAGCCCAACCAGATAAGGACTCTTCCGACAGTAGTCAACCTTCTGTAACAGGAAGTCAAGAACCACTAGGACAACCTATAATAGCAAATGAGGCTGAAGTAGCTATGGCAGAAGTAGAAAACACCATGTATCAGTATCAAGAAGATACAGAAGACTTAAATGTACAACAAGCAAAACTTAAAGATCAGCGCACCATTTTTGAAGACGAAACAAAACAAATTGTATATGTGTACAACACAAAAATAAAGAATGTACCTGCCAAAATTACAAACCTATACTGCTGTACGTGAGTGGTGAAGCTAGATCAGGGAAAAAATTCTTAATCAAAATCATCAGCAAGTTTCTTCAACAATTGACAAAGAACAAACTGTCAGCTGTTTTAACGGCCCCCACAGGTTTAGCTGTCACTTTACACCGATTACTACTGCTTCCAGTAGAGCATCAAAATAAATTAGACTATTACAAACTTTCTGCAGAAGCTGCAATGGAATTACGCAGAGTATTAAAACAAATGAAAATGCTACTAATAGATAAAGTGAGCATGGTCTCCAACCTAATGTTGGCTTTGATTCACCTCAGATTGCAAGAAGTACTTAAAAGTAACAACGAAGAACTCTTTGCAGGGAAACACATTATCGTTTTCGGAGATCTTCTACAATTGACACCAGTGAAAGGTGAACCTATTTTTAAAACCTTAGGCCACAAACTCTGTCGGAGAAGTGTTGGTAGCATAGGTAATGTCAACCTTTGGCAACATTTCCAATACAGAGAATTAACTGAGAACATGCGGCAATCTGCAGATCTCACTTATGCAAACATCGTAAGAAGTATTAGAGTTGATGTACTATCGCAAGAAGCACAAGTTGTATTGAAAAACCGGCTCATTCATGCACTTTATAGCGATAATGCATGTGCAACTGATGTTATGGAACAAATAGGGCACAAAAATGTCAATTGTATGGCCTTAATGCCAACTCTTGCAAGCTGTTTCAAATTCAATGAAACAATGTTAAATAAAGAAATGCAACCAATAATGGAAATTAGCGCCACAGACAAACTAGACGTACATGGTATGACAGTACCCATGTGTGAGCAAGCCACAACAAGACTAACGGGTCGATTCATGGAAATAATGTGCGCTGAAATTTTCGGCGCAAGCGTGCGAAAGCGTGTGAATCGCAGGGCCAGTGCGAAAATCGCAGCGAAACCCGCGCACAGCGATTCATGGAAGTCTGTGCGCGAGGAGATTCCAGGATGTGCGCCAAAATACTACGTGGTGCACGCTGGCGCACACGTCTTCAAACCGCGTGCGCTAAGCACACAGCGAAAGCGCACATAGCACGGCGCACACAACAAAAGTAGGTGTAACACGGGGCGTGACACGCGGAATGGGGAACAACGTGTGAAAATGAGGGCGTTACGGGGGAAGTACAGGAGGCAAGTGCGCGGAACGCCCACACGCTCGCCTACAACACGTATTCATGGAATCGAATAGGGCAAACCAGCGCACGATCAAAGACGCGCACAGGCCTAAACACGTCCGCCACACGAAGGCAGGCGGTAGCGTCCCTGCGCATAAAAGTAATGTGCGCCAAAATGTGCGCTAACAAAAAGGACTTATATACAGCCATGATGAATGTCCCATACTGTGGCCCTCTAGGACAAATGACGTGCAAAGGGGTACGCGACAAACACTGACACCCGCTGTGTGAAAAATAGCGTGTGCATGTATTTAGGGGGTTCACGTGAAGTTTCACACGCGATTGGCCTTGGGCGAGCGGGGTATGTGTAAATCTGGGGTGCGCGGGAAGTTTCACACGCAATTTTGCTGTCAGAGCGGGTAACGTATTTCGGGGGTGTGCAGGGAGTCCTACACATGAATTGGCAGTGTGGGTCCCCCCAGGTGTCCCCTCTACCCCCTCCACGACCCCTGCAGGCAGCCCACACCACAGGGGACTACCCTGCACCCCTGGTCATGTCCCGCAGGCAGCCCATCCACCATGGGCATGCCCCCCAGCCAAGGCACATGTCACCTTGCAATATGATCAACAACTCATGTCCCCATGCACCCCCACCCCCAGCAGTCAGGGGCCCCTGCCAGCAGGCCCCCACTCATGTCCCACTCATGTCCCCCTGCACCCCACCCCCCAGCAGTCAGGGGCACCTGGCAGCAGGCCCCCACTCATGTCCCCCTGCACCCCCACCCCCCAGCAGTCAGGGGCCCCTGCCAGCAGGCCCCCACTCATGTCCCCCTGCACCCCCACCCCCCAGCAGTCGGGGGCACCTGCCAGCAGGCTCCCACTCATGTCCCCTTGCACCCCCAGCAGTCAGGGGCCCCTGCCAGCAGGCCCCCATTCATGTCCCACTTATGTCCCCCTGCACCAGAACCCCCCAGCAGTCAGGGGCCCCTGCCAGCAGGCCCCCACTCATGTCCCCTTGCACCCCCAGCAGTCAGGGGCCCCTGCCAGCAGGCCCCCACTCATGTCCCACTTATGTCCCCCTGCACCCCAACCCCCCAGCAGTCAGGGGCCCCTGCCAGCAGGCCCCCACTCATGTCCCCCAGCACCCCCAGCAGTCAGGGACACCTGCCAGCAGGCCCCCACTCATGTCCCCTTGCACCCCCACCCCCCAGCAGTCAGGGGCCCCTGCCAGCAGGCCCCCATGTCCCACTCATGTCCCCCTGCACCCCCACCCCCCAGCAGTCAGGGGCACCTGCCAGCAGGCCCCCACTCATGTCCTCCAGCACCCCCACCCCCCAGCAGTCAGGGGCACCTGCCAGCAGGCCCCCACTCATGTCCCACTCATGTCCCCCAGCACCTCCACCCCCCAGCAGTCAGGGGCACCTGCCAGCAGGCCCCCACTCATGTCCCCCTGCACCCCCACCCCCCAGCAGTCAGGGGCCCCTGCCAGCAGGCCCCCCCCACTCAGGTCCCCTTGCACCCCCACCCCCCAGCAGTCAGGGGCACCTGCCAGCAGGCCCCACTCATGTCCCCTTGCACCCCCACCCCCCAGCAGTCAGGGGTCCCTGCCAGCAGGCCCCCACTCATGTCCCACTCATGTCCCCCAGCACCCCCACACCCCAGCAGTCAGGGGCCCCTGCCAGCAGGCCCCCACTCATGTCCCCCTGCATCCCCACCCCCAGCAGTGCAGGGCACCTGCCAGCAGGCCCCCACTCATATCCCCAGCACCCCCACCCCCCAGCAGTCAGGGGCCCCTGCCAGCAGGCGCCCACTCATGTCCCACTCATGTCCCCCTGCACCCCCACCCCCAGCAGTGCAGGGCACCTGGCAGCAGGCCCCCACTCATGTCCCACTCATGTCCCCCAGCACCCCCACACCCCAGCAGTCAGGGGCCCCTGCCAGCAGGCCCCCACTCATGTCCCCCTGCATCCCCACCCCCAGCAGTGCAGGGCACCTGCCAGCAGGCCCCCACTCATATCCCCAGCACCCCCACCCCCCAGCAGTCAGGGGCCCCTGCCAGCAGGCCCCCACTCATGTCCCACTCATGTCCCCCTGCACCCCCACCCCCAGCAGTGCAGGGCACCTGGCAGCAGGCCCCCACTCATGTCCCACTCATGTCCCCTACCACCCCCACACCCCAGCAGTCAGGGGCCCCTGCCAGCAGGCCCCCACTCATGTCCCCCTGCATCCCCACCCCCAGCAGTGCAGGGCACCTGCCAGCAGGCCCCCACTCATATCCCCAACACCCCCACCCCCCAGCAGTCAGGGGCACCTGCCAGCAGGCCCCCACTCATGTCCCCTTGCACCCCCACCCCCATTAGTCAGGGGCACCTGCCAGCAGGCCCCCACTCATGTCCCCCTGCACCCTCACCCCCAAGCAGTCAGGGGCACATGGCAGCAGGCCCCCACTCATGTCCCACTCATGCCCCCCACCCCCCAGCAATCAGGGGCACCTGCCAGCAGGCCCCCACTCATGTCCCACTCATGTCCCCCAGCACCCCCACCCCCCAGCAGTCAGGGGCACCTGCCAGCAGGCACCCACTCATGTCCCCTTGCACCCCCACCCCCCAGCAGTCAGGGGCCCCTGCCAGCAGGCCCCCACTCATGTCCCCCTGCACCCCCACCCCCAGCGGTCAGGGGCACCTGCCAGCAGGCCCCCACTAATGTCCCCTTGCACCCCCACCCCCCAGCAGTCAGGGGCCCCTGCCAGAAGGTCCCCACTCATGTCCCACTTATGTCCCCCTGCACCCCCACCCCCCAGCAGTCAGGGGCCCCTGCCAGCAGGCCCCCACTCATGTCCCCTTGCACCCCCAGCAGTCAGGGACACCTGCCAGCAGGCCCCCACTCATGTCCCCTTGCACCCCACCCCCCAGCAGTCAGGGGCCCCTGCCAGCAGGCCCCCACTCATGTCCCACTCATGTCCCCCTGCACCCCCACCCCCAGCAGTGCAGGGCACCTGCCAGCAGGCCCCCACTCATGTCCCCCAGCACTCCCATCCCCCAGCAGTCAGGGGCACCTGCCAGCAGGCCCCCACTCATGTCCCCTTGCACCCCAACCCCCAGCAGACAGGGGCACCTGCCAGCAGGCCCCCATGTCCCACTCATGTCCCCCAGGACCCCCACCCCCCAGCAGTCAGGGGCACCTGCCAGCAGGCCCCCACTCATGTCCCCAGCACCCCCACCCCCCAGCAGTCAGGGGCCCCTGGCAGCAGGCCCCCACTCATGTCCCACTCATGACCCCCTGCACCCCCACCCCCCAGCAGTCAGGGGCACCTGCCAGTAGGCCCCCACTCATGTACCCTTGCACCCCCACCCCCCAGCAGTCAGGGGCCCCTGCCAGCAGGCCCCCATATGTCCCACTCATGTCCCCCTGAACCCCCACCCCCCAGCAGTCAGGCGCCCCTGCCAGCAGGCCCCCACTCATGTCCCCCAGCACCCCCACCCCCCAGCAGTCAGGGGCACCTGCCAGCAGGCCCCCACTCATGTCCCCTTGCACCCCCACCTCCCAGCTGTCAGGGGCACCTGCCAGCAGGCCCCCACACATGTCCCACTCATGTCCCCCTGAACCCCCACCCCCAGCAGTGAAATGGCGATTCCATGACACAAACCAAAAGTCAACTATGTACATCAACATATGTCCGCCACACGAAAGCAGGCGGTAGCGTCCCTGCGCATTAAAAAAATGTGCGCTATCAAAAAGCACATATATACAGCTCTGATAAATTTCCCATACTGTGGCCCTCCAGGACAAATGACGTGCAAAGGGGTACGCGACAAACACCGACACCCGCTGTGTCAACAATAGCGTGTATTTCGTGGGTGCGCGGGAAGTTTCACACGCGATTGTGCCTGGGCGAGCGGGGTACGTGTACTTCATGGGCTCGCGGGAAGTTGGGCTCGCGTGAAGTTTTACACGTGATTGGGCCTGTGCGAGCGGGGTACGTGTACATCTGGGGTGGGCGCGGGAAGTACAGGAGGCAAATGCGCGGAACGCCCACACGCACGCGCCAAAAAAGACGCCCTAATCCAGAAACACGTACGCCAGCAGGAAGCAGGCGTACGTGGACCCGCGCAGCATAAAAGTGCGCGCAAACAACAAGCAAGCTCAGACGCCAGGATGGACATACCGTTCCTAGCAGCAGTGGTCGTGGGATACCGCAGGAGGATGAGGAGGATAGTCAGGCTCAGAATGTTCACACCCAGAACCAGCCTTTTTGGCATGCCTGATGACCAGGTGTATGGGAGGTACAGGTTTCCACCTCACATAATACTCGACCTGGTCAGTGAGTGGGAGGATGACCTCACATCATCCACCCTCTGCTCCCAAGCACTCAGCCCCCTGGAGAAGGACCTCAATGTACTGCACTTTTTGGCCACCGGATCATTTCAGCGGACAAGTGCCATAATGGGGGAGTGTCACAGGCCACACATTCACGCTGCCTACACTAGGTCTTGGCCATCATGACTGCACGCCCATCAGTGCGCAGGTATATGTGCCTGCCCAGAACACCTGCAGAAAGGCAGGCTGTTGTCCAGGATTTCTACGGGGTGGTACAATTCCCCAAAGTCCTAGGTGCCATTGATTGCACCCATGTGGCCCTACGTCCCCCCAGGGCATCAGAGCACATCTATAGAAACCGCAAGCACTGGCATTCCATCAACGTGCAGGTAGTATGTGATGCCAAGAGAATCATCACCTCAGTATATGCCAACTATCCAGGGTCCAGCCACGACAGTTTCATTTACAGAATGTCAACCCTAAACCGGGACCTAGAAGCTGGGCGGCATGGCGATACATGGCTGCTTGGAGAGTATAAATGCCACAACACATGCATGCATGCCAGATACTGAGTAATGTCACAACCCCACTAATGTTATCCATCACCACCTCCACAGGGGACAGTGCCTACCCTCTGAGCACCCACATGATGACGCCAATTCGGAACCCCACCACGCCACCTGAGGTAAGATACAAAACAGCCCATATTGCAACCCGGGGCATAGTGGAGCGCACATTCGGAGTGCTCAAGTCACGCTTTCGCTCCCTTGACCGTTCTGGTGGGCAGCTGTTATACGCTCCCCCTGTAGTGTGCAGGATCATAGTGGCAGCATGTGTCCTGCACAACGTTGCAACACGCCGGGGCCTGCCGGTGGACATGGTGGTGCCCCCACATCCCCAACCACATGCACGCCCGCTGCGCATGGGAGGGGAAAGGGCACGGGGTGAGGCAGCCCGAACACAGCTGGTGGCTAATTACTTCACTTAGAATCACACCCCTGTGGAGTGCACACAGCTCTGCCACATACCAGCTGACAATCAATGATGATGACATGAGGGACAGTCAACTGTCACAACCATACCATCCTGAGATTGGTCACCTGGAAGTGTCACAATGTGTGCATCCCTACCTACAGAAACACCACCAATGCTGTGTCATCAAAAGACACATATGCTGCTAAATGCATGACCCCCTTGCAAAATACAACATGAGAACAGTGCCATGTCACCCAACCCCTCCCCAGCACCGCCACCCAACACACCATGGCATGTCATGCTATGTGAGAGCAAACAAAGCAATCCCAAAAACCTGACACAAGTGTCACAAAGTACAGTGTCCCTAATGGAAACTGGCCACACACAATATGCTCCTAGTAATGTTGAACTAACAACACACATAACCAAATACTTACCAACTAAACAATGCATCTAGACAAGTTCGAACATTTCTAAAACATGACAGTACTAAGTTAAAGTAGTCGTAGTCATACAACCTGAATATGTCACCACATCGCCCCCATTCAAACTGTAGTCTTGCAGCCTTCAAAACTGGTCTGTGTACTGCATACAACATGAACTCCATCTCCAAAGTAGACAGCCTTGTGAAGACATGAGGAATGAACCTGCAAATTCAGAGGGCGACATGGAAGCAAAATCATACATTAATACACCATGCAGTGTATAATACAACAACAATATACACAAGGAATGTCTACACAGTATTGACTACAGACTGCCCACACAGCTCATGGGAGCCCAACGTCACTGTGTACATCACTGTCACTTGGTCACACCCTTTGCAAGCCCATGGAAACGGGAAGCAGGAGGGGTGTGTGTCTCATGAACCCAAGCATCGAACCCAAACTCAGGACAAGCCTGCATGTGCCCAGCCGGAATACAGTGGATGCCCACGGGAGCCACACAAGGCAACACACTGTCAAATTATTTTTTTTTTAAATCAAAAATCAAAAATGGCCATGTGGGGGCTGGGGGGGGGAGGCCACACAGGAGGTCCGAGGACCGGGTGCGCACCAACAGCCACCTTTGTGGATGTTGGGAAAAAAAACACCTCCATGGGCTCATGGCCTGCACGGCTATGCCAATGTGGGAGAATTGCTGCCGTCGTTCTCATGACCCTCTGCTGCTGCATCAGGAGGTGGAGGTGCTATGGGAGGCAGCCCACGCAAAGCCCTGGTATGGTCCTCCATGGCAGCAAGCATGCAGGTGTGGAAGGTCTCGTTCTGGAGGATTATAGTGCGGAGATCCCCATGCAACACCTGACGTGATGCCCGAATCTCCTCCCGAGTTGCCCGCATCTCAGCTGAGAGCGTACTTGTGAGGTGCTCCAGTCGCTGTTCTGCCCTAAAATTAGTGGAAGTCTCAAGCTCAAGAAGAGTCTGCCTGAGGTTATGGAGTTCTTCACTCAGGGCTTCCCTGTGGGACTCTATTGAGATGGATTGGCGCAGAGTCTCCAGTGCCGCCCATCAGTCCCTGTTGGACGCCAACATGTCTTCCCTGTGTGATTGGCAAATGGAGTCTGTTGCCTGCTGTAGTTGCTCCATCTGCCTTTCAGGGGGATAATGGAAGTGGCCACCCTCTCCATTGCCTGAGCCATCATTTCAACTGATGCTGACTGTTGGGTTGCCATAGTGTATATGGAGTTCTCCCATACGCTATTGCCTGGTGGCGTACGGCCACCGCGTCGACTGGCACCACACATGTTTGGGGCATGGCGATGTGCACCTTGCTGTGCTGGCACCGCCTGAGGCTGCAGGACTGCATTCCCCCTCTGATCTGCTGGCCCAGGAACAGGATCAGATGCTGTGGAGTGTGACCCTGCATCCGTAACCGCCAAAGGCGCCTCTACCAACACTGACATCCCCATAGAGGGATCTACCCCTGGTGCAGGTGGGTTGGCCAGAACAGAATCCCTGCCAGAAACACTTACCTGTGACGGCACATAGGTCTCATCATCCGAATCAGAACCTGAAGAGAGGTCTGGGGAGGGGAACCCAGAGACAACCCTGGAAAGTATCGTCTGCAGGAGGATTGGGTTCTCACCCACCACCACACCACGTCCCCCGCTGGTGCCCGGTCGTGCCTGGGATTCCTCCTGGGTCTGCACCATCTCCTGAACCTCAACAGCATCAAGTACATCATCCCCTGCAAAAACATGAAAGAGAAAAAATGGAAACAGGCATTAGCACCATAGCACACAAATAGGCCTGTCAAGCTACAGAACCAGTACATGATTCACACATGTCCCACATGACTATAACCCTCCCATGCCTGCACTGTCACTGAGTAGTAAGGGGAGGCAAAATGCAGACACTGATGACACCAATATGGGAGAGCAACACATTTGCTACATGCTGGGTAGCACTGCCATCACACATTGGCCTGTGAGTGGCATGTCCAATACACATAAATGACACATGGCAGCACACAGATGGCATTAAGCAAAGCCATGGTACATTTGACAAGTACAGCCATATGTCAGTGATTGAGTACTGTCACCCATCCATGTGAGATGGACATGATGACATGAAAAATGCTGCATACTGTGACTAAGTACACATGTGCCACTCACTGCAACACATGCAAGGTACAAGAATACAGTAATAGTTGGCCGATCTATTTTTCCTCACATTGACATCGCAGAAAACATCTGTCATTTTCCACATGCAAACAGGCACTCATCTAAACATTTGTGCTGGCCAATACTCCATCAGCCTGAATGGTCTCATTGTGTACATAACCAGGTAAAGCATTGCCCCAGTGTGGCCAGTAAACAATGGCCGAAGCATATCACATATGTCACAATATGGTTGATAAATGTCTAGCAAAAAAGGGGAGAGTGGAAAATATTATCCTGAAGGCACACTTACAAATTCTGACCAATGTAGTTGCAATATGGCAGCACAAGGTCAACTGCACAATTGTGGACCTAATAGGATACTGTGGGCAGAAGGGATGCAGTCATAGCCAAATACAAGGCACGTGATCCCATGTGAGGAAGGAAATGGGTGACCCATAACACTCTGGAGTACACACCCTCACCTGGCACTCAATCAGAACCCGTCACCCAAAATACATACACATGCACTACACACACACGCATGGGCACTCACCAGACAATGCTTCGTAATCAGGTAGTTCTCCCACACCTCGGATCTGTTCCTCTGTGACGAAGGTCCCAGCAACAGACTCATGTTCAGTGAGTTTGTTGTCCTCTTGTGTAGACCCACCGCCAGTCACCAGAGTAGCGGCATGATTTGAGGCCAGCTTGTCCTTTGCTCTGCATTTGAGGTCGTTCCACCGCTTGTAGCAATCATCAGCTGAGAGCCTCACAAATCCAAGGGCACTTATGTGGTTGGCGATGGTCTGCCAGTGTGCCTTACATTGACCAGGTGTTGTCTTGGACCCTGCAGTCACCACCATTTTGTGGCTATGTTGCGACACATAGCTCACAAGTGCATTAAGCTCCGCGTCATTAAAGCAAGGCTTCCTTGACGTGCTGGAGTGTGTAGCCGTGCCTGGGGTCTCAGCCTGTCGTGCCAGAGCACCCTTCTTCCTCTTTTTAGAAGGTGGAGCGGAGCCAGACTGGCTAACGCCGCTCTGGTCATTATGGGCAGAATCACCGGTGTACTCGGCTGTTGGGGTGTGCGAATGCACATTGACCATAGGACTTGGTGCAGGCATTGTCTGAAGTGTGATGTTGGCAGGGGAACATCAGTATGATGGACCAGGACCGACACTGTCCTGGCTGGGAGAGTCAGAGCTGGGGCGGATGGAGCTGCAGCTGCCCCTGCAGCCTCACCACCCTGCATACTTGGGGCAGCAGATGACATAGCTGCCCCAGATCCATGTGCCTTGGTGACAACTTGCTACGCCACACATGGCGTAGACTTGCTGACCTGGAAGTCAGCCAGGGAGTCATCCTGTGCCAGGTCAGGTGCCACAATGGGCTGATCTAACAGGTCCAACATGGGCTGAGCTGGGCTCAGCCACGTTTCCCTCAACCATGGGGGGGGAGCATGGGTGTCCCCGATCGGTCCTCCAGACATGGGTGTCTAGGGGCACCCTGCAAATCCTGGCCACGTCCCCTACTGTGCCCACCACGTCCACCTTTTGAAGGTCGGCCACCTTTGCCTCCCTTACCGCTTGGTCGCCTCCCAACCATGGCACTGATGTTGTTGTGCGTATGGGAGGAGCAGTAAACTATTGTCCTGGGCAATTGGGGGTCTAAGGGGTAGGGTACTAGCTGGAATTCGAACCCAAGTACTCTAACAAGGCTGTCTGTGACCCCTGGGGGAAGATGACGGGTCACGCAACGCACAGGCAGCCCAAAAACAAAAATAAACGTGCACGAACCCCCTCGTAGACCACGTGCGTGGAAAAATGAACCCGCACTACGCTGTGGCACCCAGAAACACAAAAATAGGCGTACGCGTAATGCACGCAGCCTACAATGACCTCTGAAGGGGAGTGCGACACACGGGGCAAGCACAGTTGCTAAGTACATGCGGAACTCACCGTCTGCCTGGAATAAGAATGTGAAAAATACGTGCATGTGCGCGTTGGCAACACCCCCGCCAAAAGAAGAATTGTACGCTGTCTGAGGAGACAGGACAAAGGGAGAAGTGAACACTGTTTGAGGAAACAGGCCCAAAAAAAGTAGAAAAATGAAAGCTGTCAGAGCTAACAGGGAGTACGAACTTGAAACGCTGTGAAGTAATCGCGTGTGAACCGACAAGAAGTACAGAATTCACCCACTCGCTCTCCAAGAAAAGCATGTACAAGTAAATGGCGTTCTACACGTACCTTTTAAACCGGCCCACACGTACATGTCACTTACGCGTGTACGCGTCCTTTCCTCCAATTACACGCGCTGACACTCGGACGTGCAGCTTTTCCACGTGTGCTCTGTCATCACGTGCTATGAGGGAAACACCTGCGCGTGTCACGTCACAGACACGCTTACGCGCTAAGGGCCTTTGGTCCAATGAAATCGCCTACGTGCGCTGACACGCTTACGCGCTAAGGGCCTTTCCTCGAATTACACGCTGACGTGCAAGATTTTCACGTGCCAAATCACTCCGTATCAAGCTGGCCACGCATTCACACACAGAAGATCACGCTCCTGCCCAGAAGGCCGAATTACTGCCCCCCAGAGCCCCGAGCACGCTCCCACCTGCCATCTGCTGCTGCCCGATTGCCTGCTGCCCACGTGCCCTGCCAGTTGCTGCCTGCACATCAGCCAGGGGTGCTGTTTCTGTGACCACCCCTGCTGGAACCGAAGACTCCCGACTGCTATTCCATCGCTCCACAGCCCAGCCCCAGGACCCAGTTGCCCACCCACACGTGCCTCTGGGGTTGCCATGTCGGGCACTACACCATCTGGCATCACTGGCAACCCCCAGCCAGAGAGGCAGAGGGGCACCAGCTTCACTGCCACCGAAGTTGGTGTCCTGGTGGAGCAAGTCCTGGGGCAGTATGATGCCCTCTTCGGAAGTTTGCGCGCCGACAAGGAAGGACGGACTCGGATCTGGACGGACATCGTGACTGCCATCAAAGCGGAGGGGGTGGCAGTCCGTGACTTCCAACATGTCAAGAAGCGCTCAGAGGACTTCAGGTCCAGGACCCTCAACAAGGCCCGGCGCCTCTTGAAGGCAGTGGATGCTAAGGAGCGCCGGGGCCACCTATCGGAACATCAGATGAGGGTCCTGGAACGCATATGCCCAGCGCGCCACGTCCAGTTCCTTGAGAGGCAGACCCATCTGGAGTCGAGCGGTAAGTGTACATGCATACTGATTGGAAGCTGTGCGTGTGGTGGTGTGCCAGTAGTTGTACATGTGGTTTTGTAGGGCCATGTATGGATGTGTATGTACAGGGCTGTGAGGCTGACACATGCAAGTCCTTTCATGTGTGAGACACATGGATGGTGTATGTGTGGGTAAGCATGCAGGCCAAATGCAGATGTGTGAGCACACATGTTTAGATTACTGTGTATGTAAGTTGGCATGGTTGTTGTGTCACACATGGATGTTGGTTCCAGCTGCATGTATCTGCACCGTGTACATGTGCATGTGTGTGTATTTGACATGGGTGCAACAGTGATGCAACATGGATGCATGTGAGACTGATATGTAGAAGACTGATTGCCAGATGTGACATGGATGCCAATCTCATCACTGCGACAGTTGGCGGAGGTGTACACATGCATGTAAGTGTGGTGGCGTGTGTGCATGTCTAGTGCACTCCCTGTGTTTCATGTGATGTCTGGCTCACCTTTGGCTGCTCATGCTGTTGTAAGTGTATGGATGGTGCTGGCTGTTGCAATATGGCTGTGGAATAGCTCATGTGTGTGAGTTGCAATGACATGTGTGTTGGGGATTGTGATACCATGTCTGAAGTTTGAAAATGCCACTCATGTACAACTGTCATGTGTGTATGAGTCCATTGTACAGTGCCCTGATGCCTTTCTCCTATCTCTCCCTGTCTGCAGCATCAACTGATGAAGAGGGCGGAGAAGGTGCTGTGGAGCACAGCCGCAGGGATCACACCGCCAGCCGGAGACGCAAGGCCCGGCTCCCCTCCCAGGTTGTTATCTCGTCGGGGAGTGAGGAGTCCGGTACCGCATCCCAGGTCGCAACTGCCGAGGGGAGGTCCAAGAGGCGGAGGTTGGAGTTGGACTCCTCGGCAGCTGAAGGGGCAGCTGAGACCCCACAGGGACCGATGGAGGAAGATGGCACGGAGTCATCCAGGTTGGTGGGGGGTTTGGTGGAGAAGGAGGCCGTGCAAGGGACAGAGACGGGGTCTGGAGGTGGGGATTCCACTGGTGCTAGTGGTGCAGTGCAGGGGCAGGGACAGGAGGCACCACAGGCCGCCGCGGAGGTGCCTGTGTGTAATCCTGTCCCCGATCCTGTGACTGCATCATCTTGCACCAGCAGGGATACCTACGTCCAGACCCTTTCTTAGGGAAGGGATTGGCTTACACCAACTGGCCTTCCTCTCCCTGCGGATGTGGCTATCCGGCACCGGGTTGAGCCTGTCCTGGGTGGGGTGGCGTTGCGTCAACGTGCCATGCGAGCTGACCTGCAGTCTTTTCATGAGGAGACTGCACGTCTTCTCGCATGGCTCGTTGACCGCGTTGACCCACTGGGACAGCTCACCAGGGCCGGATTCCTCAGTTTTCTGGACCTTGTTCCGACCCTCTCCTCAACTGAACCCCGTATGCGCCAGTCGTCCTCTGTGCCATCTTCCCACCCATGTGTCACCTGGGTGCCCTGTGGAGCTGCCACTGACCCTGCGGCCAGGCTGGTGGAGGACACATCCCTGCCACAGTCGGGAGTCGGACTTCCAGCAGGGGTGGCCACCTTAACAACTGCACCCCAGCTGGAGGAGGATGTGCAGGCAGCAGGAGCCAGGGCACAGGCAGCGGCACAGTAGCAGCAGCAACAAGGTGGGAGCCATGATGGCTCGGGGCTTTCATCATCGGAGGGGCAGGCATCGGCCGGAGGGCAGGAGAACCCTGGACGGGAAGTGTCTTCCGTGTGGCAGCGGTTGGGCCATACGATAGATGCGGAGCGGCAGTAGGCGGAAGAGGCACGGCTCACGATGGTCAGGGCGGAGAACTCCATGCGTAGGGCCCTGAGGCGGACCGAGTGCCTCGAGGCCATTCGCAGGGACCTGGAGTTCCAGATGTCATCGTCCCTGTGAACCCTCGGGGCCATGGAAGAGGACCGCCTCCAGGACATCGAGCAGGAGTTCGATGATGCCCTGGCCCAGGACATCAACATGTGAGCCGTTGGACTTGCCCGCTGCCCTTGTAAATAGTTAGATAGTGTTAGGTTTCCTTTGGTTTTTTCTTTATTTTGGTTGCGCTTGGACAATGCACCACATTTCTGTATATAGTTTTTCATTAGGTAGTATTTTTGATAGGTTTCATTTCTTCAGTTGGGAACATGCACCCTTTATTGTTCATCTGTATATAGTTCACTATTGGATTCATCTCTTTTTTTTGGATTTCCCCATGGAGCAATGGTTTTCACTTTTGTTTTTCCCTTGGATTTGCTTTGTTGGACTGTGACTTTGGACACCTTTTCTTGTTTTTCATTATTTTACAGACATGCAGCTTTTCTTTTTTTATTCCCATTCTTGTTTGTTTGATTTTAATTCCATTCATGTTGCTTTTAATACATTTTTTTCTTCATATTTCGATGCGTGGTATTATCTCATTCGTTTCATGCATGTCATGATATGGGTTTTCACATTCACTTGCAACCATTGTGTGTGTTTGATGGACATGTGTTCTTTTACATACTTGCCATTGGGGTTGTATCATGTAAGTGCCTTTTCTATGTGGGTGGATGCAATACTTGGTTGGGTCTTTGGGCTGGGGAGGCTGGCCATAAGGGCCATGATTGAGGATCATCATGACCTGGGGGCAGGAGGACATGAGTGGGGGCCTGCTGGCAGGTGCCCTGCACTGCTGGGGGGTGGGGGTGCAAGGGGACATGAGTGGGACTTGAGTGGGGGCCTGCTGGCAGGTGCCCCTCAGTGCTGGGGGGTGGGGGTGCAAGGGGACATGAGTGGGACATGAGTGGGGGCCTGCTGGCAGGTGCCATGCACTGGTGGGTGTGCAAGGGGACATGAGTGGGACATGAGTAAGGGGCCTGCTGGCAGGTGCCCTGCACTGGTGGGTGTGCAAGGGGACATGAGTGGGACATGAGTGGGGGCCTGCTGGCAGGTGCCCTGCACTGCTTGGGGTGTGGGGGTGCAGGGGGACATGGGTTGGTGATCAGTGGTGCAAGCGGACAGGTGGCTTGGCTGGGGTGCATGGCCATGGTGGATGGGCTGCCTGCGGGACATGACCAAGGTGCGGGGTAGTCCCCTGTGGTGTGGTAAGCCTGCAGGGGCCGTGGAGGGTGTAGAGGGAACACCTGGGAGGACCCACACTGGCAATTCACGTGTAGGACTCCCCACGCACCCCCGAAATTCACGTACCCCGCTCTGACAGCTAAATTGCGTGTGAAACTTCCCGCGAACCCCTGAAATACACGTACTTTACTCGCACAGGGCCTATCGCGTGTGAAACTTCACACGAACCCCAGGAATATTGGCCCTGTGCGAGCGAGCGGGGTACGTGTAGTTCTGGGGTACAGCGTGAAGTTTTACATGCGAAAGGGCCCTGTTGAGCAGAGTAAGTATATTCCTGGGGTTCACGTGCAGTTTCACCCACGATTTCAGCAGGGTACGTGTATTCCTGGGGTTCGTGTGCAGTTTCACCCGCGACTTCAGCAGGGTATGTGTATTCCTGGGGTTCGCGTGAAGTTTCACCCGCGATTTCAGCAGGGTACGTGTATTACGGGGTTCGCGTGAAGTTTCACACGCGAAAGGGCCCTGGTCGAGGGAGTACGTGAATTTCAGGGGTGCGCGGCAAGTTTTACACGCAAAAGGGCAACACCCGTGCACAATACGTCACAGACGCGCTTACACGCTAATGGCTTTTGGTCCAATGATATCGCGTACGTGTGCTGATGCGCTTACGTCCTAAGGGCCTTTCCTCGAATTACACGCTGACGTGCAAGATTTTCACATGCCAAATCACTCCGTATCAAGCTGGCCACGCGTACACACACGGAAGACCACGCGCCTGCCCAGAAGGCCATTTTCCTGCCCCCCCAGAGCCCCGAGCACGCTCCCACCAGCCATCTGCTGCTGCCTGTCTGCCTGCTGCCCACCTACTATTTGGTGCCTGCACGTCAGCCATCTGCAGGGGTCCAGTTGCTGTGTGCACCCCTGCTGGAACGGAAGACTCCCGACTGGGATTCCATCGCTCCACAGCCCAGCCCCAGGACCCAGTTGCCCACCTACTCCTGCCTATGGGGTTGCCATGTCAGACAAACATCTCCATCTGGCACCACTGGCAACCCCCAGCCAGAGAGGCAGAGGGCCACCAGCTTCACTGCCACCGAAGTTGGTGTCCTGGTGGAGCATGCCCTGGGGCATTATGATGCCCTCTTCGGAACAAGACGCGCCAACAAGAAAGGACGGACCAGGATCTGGACGGACATCGTGACTGCCATCAACGTGGAGGGGGTGGCAGTCCGCGAATTCCATCATGTCAAGAAGCGTTGGGAGGACTTCAGGTCCAAGACCCTCAACAAGGCCCGGCGCCTCGCGGAGGGGGGCCGGGTCAGCCTGAGCAACATCCAGATGAGGGTCCTGTAACACGTAGGCCCAGCGCTCCACGCCCAGATCCTTCGGAGGCAGACCCGTCTGGAGTTGAGCGGTAAGTGGCCAAGCATTGCTGTGTGAGACAGGGCATGTTGCAGTGTGCTGGTAGTCTGATACTTGCCTGTATGTGACATAGGCCATGTATGGATATGTGTGTGTGCAGGGACATCATGGTCATGCATTTGGGACCAGTTATGTGTGAACCACATGGTAGGTGCATGTGTTTTAATGCAACATGGGGACCTCTATGCAGAATGCACACCTGAAAGCATGCCAGTCTCTGATCCTGGACATGGAGGGGGGATGAGGAATGGGTGCTGATGTCATATACATGTATGGTGCACATGTTTGTGTGTGTGCCGGAGAAGTGTGTGTTTGACTTTGAAACGCCATGGATGCATGTGACTTTGAAGGCAACATCTTGGTTTACAGGGGCCCTTGTACATGGGTGTTGATGTTGATTGCAGGCGCCGGGAGTGTTTCTGCATGTGTGTTGCATGCATTGACTCATGTGTTGTGGAAGGACAGGATGGAAGTGACATTTGACAGTGCCACTCATGTGTTATTGCTTCCTGCTGTACCCTGATGCTTGTGTTCTATGTCTCCCTCTACGCAGCGTCAAGTGAAGAAGAGGGCGGAGACGGCGCTGTGGAGCCAAGAGGCGGGGATACCTCCACCGGGCGGCGTCACATGGCCCAGCCACCCTCCCAGGAATTACCATCATCCGGGAGCGAGGGAGCTGGTACCGCATCTGCCACAACGGCTGTGGCGGAAGGGCCGAGTGAGCCCCCACAGGGGCTTCCAATGGCGGAAGACGGTGTGGAGACATCCAGGTTGGTGGTCTCCACAGAGGAGGAGGAGCCCGCTACTGAGCCGCACATGGGGCCTGGTGGGGGTAGTACCACTGGTGCAAGTGGTGCAGTCCAGGGCCAGGGTCAGGAGGCAGCACAGGTCACCGCAGAGGGGCCTGTGCCTGACGCTGTCCTTGACCCTGTGACTGCACCATCATGCACCAGCAGGGAGGCCCTGTCCCAGGCCCGTCCGCAGGTAGGGGAGAGTGCCATATCACCTGCCTCTCCACTACCGCGAACGTATGGGATCCGTCCTGGTGGGTGTCGCGTTGTGCACGCGCGTCATTCGTGATGACATGCGTTCTTCCTGGGCGGAGAACGCACGCCATCACGAAGAGCAGAGTTGTGACGTGGCACTGCTGGGAGGGGCCCTGGTCAGTGGGTTCCTACATGTGACGCGCACTCTGGCGGACCTCTCCTCCTCTGTGGAGGCTATGCGCCGGTCGTTCTCCACATCGTCTTTCGGCCCAGATTCCACCAGGGCTCCTGTGGACCTGGCCTGACCAACACAGCCAGCTTGGTGGAGATCCCATCCCTGCCACAGTCGGGAGTTGGCGGTCCAGCAGTGGTGGACACCACAACTGGAGACCAGCAGATGGAGGATGTGCAGGCACCATCGGACAGGAAACATGGACAGCAGCAGCAGCAGGAGCAGGCTGTAGGTGGGAGCAATGATGGCTCAGGGCCATCAACATCGGAGGGGCAGGCATCGGCCGGAGGGTAGGAGGACCCTGGACGGGAAGTGTCTTCCGTGTGGCAGCGGTTGGGCCATGTGATAGATGCGGAGCGGCAGCGGGCGGAAGAGGCACGGCTCACGATGGTCAGGGCGGAGAACTCCATGCGTAGGGCCCTGAGGCGGGCCGAGTGCCTCGAGGCCTTTCGCAGGGACCTGGAGTTCCAGATGTCATCGACCCTGCGAACCCTCGGGGCCATGGAAGAGGACCGCCTCCGTGACATCGAGCAGGAGTTCGATGATGCTCTGGCCCGGGACATCAACATGTGAGCCGTTGGACTTGCCCGCTGCCCTTTTAAATAGTTAGTATTAGGTTTCCTTTCGTTTTTTCTTTATTTTGGACCGCTTGGACAATGGACCACATTTTTGTATATAGTTTTTTTATTAGGTAGTAGTTTTTGGTAGGTTTCATTTCTTAAGTTGGGCTCATGGACCCTGGATTCTTCAATTGTACATAGTTCTACATTGGATTCATCTTTTTTAATATTTGTTTTGTGTTCACCATGGAGCAATGGTTTTTACTTTTTATTTTCCCTTGGATTTGATTTTTTTTTTTAATTTTTATTGTAAATTTTAGTTTAATTTACAAAGAAACAAACTTTTTATTACACAATTCCCTCTGTCTTATTCTTAACAGTCCATCATGTTGCTGCACATTTTAATCCGGTCAAAGTCGCATTAAATTTTTGGCAGGATTAAGTCCATGTAATTTATCACTGCACATGTTAGTTGTGTGTTTGTTCCAGTGATTATATAGTTCCACCATTGTTCTAGATCGTCATCTATTGGAGCGAATCTTGCGAGGTGCAATGTCCTTTCAGCCTTGATGGCTATGCATTCAATATCAGGTGTTTTGCTGATTCGGCTGCATTGTTGCTGTATCTGCAGAGAATGTCCGTGATATCAGGGTCCCGCTTCATCATTCAAACTACTTTGGTCTTAAGTAGGTTGAGACGAAGTCTCATGAATTGATTGCGATGGTATCGCGAAGGAAATTTACATAAGTATTTCGGGATTTCACCGAGACCATGCGATGAAATTCCCAGGTATTGTATAGACTTCAACTTTTTTCGCTTCGCTTCATTTTGGATCCAATTCCAACGGCTCAATTTTGTTTTTGCCCTTTGTGGCATATTTATCACTAGCTCTTCTGTCAACTCTGCAGATCGCATGATTGCATTCAGTTTTTGTTCCCACACGCAGATTAGATCTGACTTGTTGGAGTTGGTGTTTTTTTGCAATATTTCATAGGGACCTGCTACTTGAGCCATTCTCAATTTTTGATTTTTTGAACTGTGACTTTGGACAACATTACTTTTTGGATTTCTTTTGATTATGTTTTCTTGATTTTTATAATTTATCGGACATGGACCATTTCTTTTGTTATTCCCATTGTTGTGTGTTTAATTTGATTTACGTTCATGTTATCTTTAATATATATTTATTTATACTTCCATTTGTGGTATCATCTCAGTGGTTTCATGCATGTCATGATATGGGTTTTGACATTCACTTGCACCCATTGTGTGTGTGTGACGGACATGTGTTCATTTACATACTTGCCATTGGGGTTGTATCATGTAATTGGCATTTCTATGTGGGTGGATGCAATACTTGGGTGGGTCTTTGGCATGTGGAAGCTGACCATAAGGCCCAGGGATCTAGATTGTGATGACGTGTTGGCTGGGGGACATGTGTCAGGGCCTGCTGGCAGGTGCCCCGCACTGCTGGGGGGTGGGGGTGCAGGGGACATGTGTGGGGGCCTGCTGGCAGGTGCCCCGCACTGCTTGCACTGCTGGGGGGTGGGGTGCAGGGGACATGTGTGGGGGCCTGCTGGCAGGTGCCCCTCAGTGCTGGGGGGTGGCGGTGCAAGGTGACATGAGTGGGAAATGAGTGGGGGCCTGCTGGCAGGTGCCCTGCACTGCTGGGGGGTGGGGGTGCAAGGGGACATGAGTGGGGGCCTCCTGGCAGGTGCCCTGCACTGCTGGGGGGTGGGTGTGCAAGGGGACATGAGTGGGGGCCTGCTGGCAGGTGCCCCGCACTGCTGGGGGGTGGGTGTGCAAGGGGACATGAGTGGGGGCCTGCTAGCAGGTGCCCCGCACTGCTGGGGGGGGTGGGTGTGCAATGGGACATGAGTGGGGGCCTGCTGGCAGGTGCCCCGCACTGCTGGGGGTTGGGTGTGCAAGGGGACATGAGTGGGGGCCTGCTGGCAGGTGCCCCACACTGCTGGGGGTGGGGGTGCAAGGGGACATGAGTGGGACATGAGTGGGGGCCTGCTGGCAGGTGCCCCTCAATGCTGGGGGGTGGGGGTGCAAGGGGACATGAGTGGGAAATGAGTGGGGGCCTGCTGGCAGGTGCCCTGCACTGGTGGGGGTGCAAGGAGACATGAGTGGGGGCCTGCTGGCAGGTGCCCTGCACTGCTGGGGGGGTGGGGGTGCAAGGGCACATGAGTGGGACATGAGTGGGGGCCTGCTGGCAGGTGCCCCGCACTGCTGGGGGTGGGTGTGCAAGGGGACATGAGTGGGACATGAATGGGGGCCTGCTGGCAGGTGCCCCGCACTGCTGGGGGGTGGGTGTGCAAGGGGACATGAGTGGGGGCCTGCTGGCAGGTGCCCCACACTGCTGGGGGTGGGTGTGCAAGGGGACATGAGTGGGACATGAGTGGGGCCCTGCTGGCAGGTGCCCTGCACTGTTTGGGGAGTGTGGGTGCTGGGGGACATGAGTGGGGGCCTGCTGGCAGGTGTCCTGCACTGCTGGGGGGTGGGAGTTCAAGGGGGTAATGCGTTGGTGATCACTAGTGCAAGGTGACATGTGGCTTGGCTGGGGGGGCATGCCCATGGTGGATGGGCTGCCTGCGGGACATGACCAGGGGTGCAGGGTAGTCCCCTGTGGTGTGGTCTGCCTGCAGGGGCCGTGGAGGGTGTAGAGGGAACACCTGGGAAGACCCACACTGCCAATTCACGAGTAGGACTCCCCTGCACCCCCGAAATACACGTACCCCACTCGCACAGGGCCTATCGCGTGTGAAACTTGCCTGCACCCCAGTAATACACGTACCCTGCTGAAATCGCGTGTTAAACTTCCCCGCACCCCAGAAATACACGTACCCTGCTGAAATTGCATGTTAAACTTCCCCGCACGCCAGAAATACACGTACCCTGCTGAAATCGCGTGTGGAACTTCCTGTGCACCCCTGTAATACACGTACCCTGCTGAAATCGCGTGTTAAACCTCCCCGCACCCCAGAAGTACACGTACCCTGTTGAAATTGCGTGTGGAACTTCCCGTGCACCCCAGTAATACACGTTCCCCGCTCGGCGTTTGCTGTTTGGCAGCCCTGTATACTGGTCCAGGTTTAGCGCAGCCCTTTGCGCTGAATTGGGAATTTTGATGGCTTTTCCTTGCGCGAGGGCGTTCTTGGGGACGTAACTGGCGCTGCTGCAGGGTCGCTGCGCCACTCTGCGCCACGGCTGGTTTTGGAGGCTAAAATCCATGAATACGCTGTGCGCTGATATCGATTTTTGCGCACTCGGCTGGCGCAGACATTCGCACGCGCAAACTGTCCATGAATTACCCTGTAAATAGTTTCGAAAATTCAATCTCCAACACAGCTGGGTTGGAAAAAATATTAAAATTATCCTTAAAGTGTAGAGTAATGCTTAAACGTAACCTTGACGTCGAGCAAGGGCTAGTTAATGGAGCACTAGGTACAGTTGTTGGCTTTCAATCATACCCACGTGACAGCAACATTCAGTTTGTCAATATTTGTTTTGATAAAGTTTCAGAAGTGAAAAGGATAGGGCGTTCAATTGCTCGATTCCTTCTCTTCAAAGACATGTATGTACGTATAGAGAGCAATTTTCTCTAACTCTTGCATATGCAGTTACCATTCATAAATCCCAAGGTCTTACCCTAGACAAAGCATTGATAGATATAGGAAACACAGTCTTTAAGGAAGGCATGAGCTACGTAGCATTATCACGCTTACGTACACTTGACGGTCTATTGCTAATGAACTTTGATGCAAGTAAAGTCAAAGATGATATTCCTTGCATTCTAGAATACAATAGACTGCGTTCACTGTACACCCTCATTTGAAACAATATCCTGTTCCAGATAAAGTAAAACGTCGTAAAAGAAAACTAAATTAAACAAATGCAACAAAATCCAACAGCAAATTTCTCAAAGAAAAGAAGCTAAAGTTTCAGCAATTACCACAAACAAAGAACCTATTAGGGAATGTAAACCAGGGACGTCGGCAAAGAAGGAACAGAAATTCCAAAAAATGCACTCAGATACAGAACTAGCTGGTCCATTCAAATTTGCAAATGAAAGTGGGGTAAGTTGTTATGCAAATGTAGCAATGAATATTCTATTTCAATTGCCACCAATTGTTAACAATATTTACTTACACAGTACAGACCAATTGTTTTTGCAAATGTTAGTGCTTCATAGAAATGCAACAAGCAATCCTGACAACACATACAGTGTTCATGGAATACGGCAAGAATTGGACGACTGTGCTGGAATGGTGAGATTCACTCTGAACTCACAAGAAGATCCACAAGAATTTCTAATGTACTTACTATAAGTATTGGAAAACAAAAGCATACCTGTAAATGAAATCTTCCAGATTTCGTACATGTGGAAACATACATGTTCTCTCTGTAGAAATGTGATACAGGAAGAAATCCCAAATGAGCGATTGCATACCAAATTGTGAAAGCATTCCATTTCAGCAACTTGTACAGAATGCAAACCATGGCAGATTATGTACTATTTGCAATTAAGACAATCGCGCCACCTTACTGATACAATCACATAGTGCCTACATAATACTTATGCTTCTACGTTATAATGCAGAATGGTACCAAAAACAACTGCAAACTGACTGGATTCACACACAGTGAAGTGTCACTTGGAAAGAAAACCTTTACAACAATAGGTATAATCTACCATGCAGGAACTACAACCAATGCAGGTCACTACACTGCATACATTAAAAAGAAATGTGGATGGTTCGAATGTAATGATAACACCATTACTCTAAAGCAGAGATTGCCAGCTAATCTCACAAATGCGTATTTAATCTTCTTAAAGCCAAAATTCAATTAATAATGTGTACTTCAATATTGCCAAAAAATTTCGTGAAAGACTACAAACAGTTATAATACGCCAATAGGTATCTAACTGCCCAAGAGGATATAACAATGACACAAATACATGAATATCACAGATTTGTAGGAACAAATGCACAGTTAGAATACGCCTACAGGTATGTAACTGTTGTTAAAAATCGGCAGGAAGGCAACAAACATAACATTAATCAGAAAGATGAAGGAAAAAGGCTATAACAACGACACAAATAAATTAATATTACAGATCTGTAGGAACAAATGCACAGTTAGAATATGCCTACAGGTATGTAACTGTTGTTAAAAATCGGCAGGAAGGCAACAAACATAACATTAATCAGAAAGATGAAGGAAACACTCAAAGGAAACAAGGAAGTAGTTAGTACCGTAGCAATTGAAGGTTTTTTTTAATCCAATAAGGATTTTTTTCCCCAGACCCAAGGATTAGAAAAGCAAACACAGAAATTGAGCACAATGCACAGTACACTGGTTTGTAAACTAAATATGAGGGTCAAAATAAAAAGGTAAACTGTCTATTAAGCAATGTAGTAAATTTTCATAAAATGCAAAGACTAACGTACCTTTTTCTTTTATCACAGAAATTAAAAAAGGGATACTTCCGCCAAGTACGAACGGCATTTAAAAAATATATGTGGATTCTGAACAAAGTAAGGAGTAAGTATATTGGCAGTCATTTTCTACACATGAGAATCTACACGTCTAATCTATGGTAGTAATATGCTGCACTGGCTGGAGGCTGGCCCTTGCATCTTCAGTGTGTAACCTACAACCTACGCCTTACGACCAAAATACAAAAAGTATAGTCCCTAGCCACAACCATTGCTGCATATCGAAACCATGGTCCTTGTAAATTAGCTACTTATAAATTTACTGTTGGGACCATCGTCTGCAGCCATGCAACCAAAACATTAGGGCGTGCACACAACTAGCGCATTACACCACACCCATATTCACTTATAACTCCACTGCTTATGACTTCAGTCTTGGGTGTATGGCCTTTGGGCATGCAGTCAAGACTATGGGCTCTGGCCAGAAACACCACAGCATATCGGAACCATTGTGCCTTCTCATTTCAATATATACAAAGTTGGTTTTGGGAGCATGGCCTTTGGCAATGCTCCCAAAATGCTACACCCTCCCCACAACCATTTTAATGATGTTGCATAGTACAAGTCTACCAATAGCTGTGATATGTTGCAGTAGTTTGTAGCCACAGGCTACAGACGTGAGTTTTGGGGCCATAGAATGATCAATGTATGGGTGTACAGTATATAAAATGCACAGTTGCTTACAAATGCAGTGCTTATTACTTTGTTCAATTGCTCTGCATCCTGGCCACTACTACCACACCATATGACATCCATTGCGGCATATAAGTACACTACATACAAATGTGCTTTTGGGGGAATGGCCTTCGGCCACATACCCATGATTGCAGCCCCTCCCCACAGTCGCCTGAGTGATGCACTACCACACCATATCACACCCATTGTGCCTTGTAAGTACACTACATACAACTGTTCTGTTTGGTGCATGGCCTGCAGCCATGCACTCATGACTGCAGACCCCCCCCTCCCACAGCCACCGGACTGATGTTGAATACTAGGGGTGTCTCTGTAGCTCTGGAATGATGCACTGTTTGTGGGCAGGGCCTAAAATCTTAGGTGTATGTCCATACATTTCAATATATGGTTGTGAAGTGGCTTATAACTCCAGTGCTTACAAGTTTCCTTTTGGGTGTATGCTTGGGTGTATGGCATACAGCCTACAACCGTGCACCCAAAAGTACACATCTTGGCCAAAACCACCGCACTAGATAAAACCCAGGTGGGCTGCACACACTCCCCACAACCAGGCAATTGATACGCATTACTATGGGTGTATCCACGGGTGTGACATGCTGCAGTGTTTGTGGCAAGGGCCAGCCAATGGCCATGCATCCAAGACTCTAGGCCCTGGCCACAACCACCGTAGCATGTGACACCAATGGCGGCGTACTAATGAATACAATACCCATAGGAAAAAGTAATTCAATTACGGCATGTTGGCAATTTCAATGTTCCCTAACACCACGCATGTCCTTACAACAGTTACAAGTTCCCTGTGCACTACACGGACTGAAATACTGCCCTTATTGGACCCCTCATTTTCTGTGCGTAAAGGTGCCCATAGAAAATACATCATGAAGAGGTTCTAACTTTGTTATTGGGTGCATAGCTTTCGGTCATGCACCCAAGAGTACAGGGTCTCCCCACAACCACCTCAGTGATGTGTGGTAGTGGGTTTTTTTCTATAAGTATGGTATCCTTCACTGCTTCTTGGCTTCATTCCTAGCTGTATGCCCATAGATATTACATGGGATGGGTGTGCAGTGGCTTGCACATCCAGTACTTACAACTTTGTTGTTGTAAGACTGCACACACTCCCCACAATTTAGCAATCGATACGCAATACTACGGGTATATCCATGGGTGTGACATGCTGCGCTGCATTCTTGGAAGTAAGGCCTTCGGCCGACAGCCATGCATCCAAGACTCTAGGCCCTGGCCACAACCACTGTAGCATGACACACCCATGGTGGCGTACTAATGAATATAATAATACCCATAGGAAAAAGTATTGCAATTATGGCATGTTGTCAATTTCAATGTTCGCTACCACTACGCGTCTCCTTACAACAGTAACAAGTTTCCTGTGCACTGCATTGACTGAAATGCTACCGTTATTACACCCCTCATTTTCTGTGCGTACAAGGTGGCCATAGAAAATAGAAAATACATTGTGAAGACCGACCTCCAGAACAAATGCATTAATCACCCATGTCTCACTGTCTGAACCTGTTCCAATGAGTTTTATAAATATAGCATGTGTACGCTGGTTGTTGCTCCGCTATCGGCACATCCAAGATGTTGGGCGCAGCCAAACAATCTGATGCAGAACACGTCTCGCAGCAGCCAATTGGCTGAGACGTCACGTGTCCGCGGTCATGACACGAGCCCATTAGCCAATCGTTATCTTGTCCGCGGAGCGAACAGGGAAGTGTGACCACGGACATAGATATCACTAATTTTTTGAGACATACTTTTTGGTCGTTTTAAAGAAAAATACTGGACGGATTGTCACCAAATTTACAAAAGCACGCTTTCTGGACCAAGCCCCTATACCTGCCGCAAATTTCGTGAAAATCCATCCAGCGGTTTGACCTGTAGCCGTGCGCCAAATTTTTCCCCCATTCAGTCGACGGGGAAAAAAGACGTTTTGAAACCCCCCTTACAACTCCCTCCCACCCTCCCCCCGAACCAAACATCACCGAACTTTGTAAAATAAATCAGAGTGGGCAATATAATTTTTTTGCAAAGTTTGGTGAGGATTCGTCCAGGGGGAGCAGAGTTATAAGCCGCCCAAAAAGTGCTCTTCCTATGGAAACAGCAACTTAACCACTACCATGGCCATGCAATACAACTCACAAATACTGCTCCATTACACAGCCATTCAAGCAAACATCTAACCATACACCACAATACAAAATGTTTACTTCCATGGATATGTTATACTGCAGTGCTTGTTACCGAACTCTACAATCTTAAATACATGACGTAGCCAAAACTTCACATACAAACTATACAAATCAAACAGTACACAAACTGTAGATTTGCGAATATTTGATTGATGTTTCATTCTATGGGTGTGATATATGGATCTGATATGCTGCAGTGGTTGTGGCCAGGGCCTAGAGTCTTGGATGCTTGGGTGCTTGGCCAAGCACCCAAGACTCTAGGCCCTGGCCACAACCACCGCAGCATATCAGACCCATAGATCACCCCCATGGAATCAAACATTTTAACTGGCTATATGGGCTACTGCATTTTTTATGTCCGCAGACAGCTGCGGTGACCGCGGACATGACGAACACATCCAGAGCGCCTGCCACATAAACAAATACAGCATTTGAGCCATCTCTTACTCCCCCACCTTCCCCAAGCACTCTTACACACCAACACACTCCCCAAAGTTGTATTTCTCCCCAGTTCGTCGCTGCGCTGTCCGGGTCCAAGATGTTGGACGCATCAAAACAATGTGACGCACCTCGCGCTTCATTCCAGCCAATCAGCGAACACGTCACATGTCCGCGGACATGACGCAAGCCGATTAGACAATAGGTGTCCTGTCCGCGGAGCAAACAGGGAAGTGTGTCCGCGGAGCGGACATAGATATCACTAATTTTTGTGACTTACTTTTGGTCGTTTTAAAAAAAACTACTACACAGATTTTCACCAAATTTACAAAAGCACGCTTTCGGGACCAAGCCGCTGCTCCTGCCGCAAATTTGGTGAAAATCCATCCAGCGGTTTGGGCTGTAGGCATGAGCAAAGCTTTTTCCCCATTCAGCCTATGGGAAAAAATAAATTTTGGGACCCCCCCTATAACTCTGACCCCGTGGACCAAACCTCACCAAACTTTGAAAAAAATTCAGAGTGGGCCATATACTTTTTTTGCAAAGTTTGGTGAGGATTCATCCAGGGAGAGCAAAGTTATTAGCCGCCCAAAAAGTGCTCTTCCTATGGGATTAGCAACTTAACCATAACTATTACACGGTGTTAGGGAGAATTCTCTGTTTAGGCTGAATTTCCTAACCTAGTGAGTCCCCCAGCAGCTTTGCTGGATTTTTTGGGGTTTATTTTTTTCTCCTGCCAAGAGTGAGACTCCTTAACCCTCACTCTTGGACATGATTTGAGTGTGTT
The DNA here is from genome assembly GCF_040938575.1 of Ambystoma mexicanum. NCBI lineage: Eukaryota > Metazoa > Chordata > Amphibia > Caudata > Ambystomatidae > Ambystoma > Ambystoma mexicanum. The sequence continues at coordinate 898,426,934 of NC_090931.1, read as the reverse complement.
TCTTTGAATCTAGAAGTGTTTAATGGGCTATGGGGTCTTTTACTCCATAGGGTTTCATGTGTTTTTGTGATGTGTGTTACACAGCACCCTTAGTTCAGTGACACAGGGGTGTCTTAGTGACCCCCCAGTATAGACTCCATACCCTGGGACTGACTACTGTCTCCCAGGACATGTAAAGTCACCATTGACTTTACTAGTCTTAAATTCTAAACAGAACCAGTACAAACCATCATATTGTGGACGTACTGGCTGGGGCAATTCGATTGCCCCAGGGTCTGTTAGTCGAGGGGGCACGTCTCCGTCCCCCCTGATCGAGTTTTGGCTGGTGGCAGTGGATACTACTTTTTATATTCAACCGCAAATATTTTCCTATGGGATTTCCCATTGTTTTAGGCTACTATCTTTATTTAATTATTTACGGTAGCCTCGAACATACCGCCGGTTTATTTAATTAATATTAATTCTCCGGTTGGTATTTTTTGCCAAAACTTGATTCTAAAATGGCGTTTGTGTTCTCTTCTGTGACTCCAACCCAAGTCAAACCCTTTGTTCCACTTTTTGGCGGGCTTCTCCACAGAAGCCCTCCAAAGTGGTGCCACTCTGTCTGGGGTACTTAGGAGGGGTGGAGGGGAATTTAGGCACCCTGGACTGAGTTGCCTAGGCAACTCCAGTCGCACTCCATCCTGATTGGCCCAAGTGGTGAGCCGGCCGGCTCACCACTTAGCATATTTGAGTGACAGCTAGGCTGAGTGAATGGGGGTTTGCTGCATAAAAGCAGGGCTTTGGGGACTGGAACGTCAGAAGTCGCCACAGGACCTAAAAATCTGACGAGGGAGAAGCTGAGCTGACCTGCCACGACACCACCACCGGTGGAGCCCTGCTGGACTGCCTCACCACTTTTCCCAACGACAGAGGAGATCTCCCGCCGGAGAGTCTTCTTCCTTTGACTGGTGGGGATAACCAGTTTCACCGTCTTTTCGCTTTCCCGATGTACCTCGTGGCCGCCTTGCCCGTGCCAAGCACCCCGGCAACCGGGATACCACATTTTACCACAACCGCGAAACCAAGGTACCACCTTAAATTGGAAAACTCCGCGGCTGGTTTCTTCCCTGGTAGTGCAACGACCTTCATCTTTCCTCCAAGTCGAGATCTTCTCTTCCCCTGGACGACGACGCAACTTGCACCCACTACCAGGAACAACTGCCACCGCTGGAGGATCCTTCCCACTTAAGGTACTGTGTCCCGCCTGGCTTCCCTTGCTACCGACTGTACAGGGTAGATTTAGCCCCCGGCTTTCGAACCTGGGTTAGCCTGGGACACCCTGGCTAAACTTCTCTAAGCCTCTCTAAACTCTTTTTTTTTAACCCTTTGCAAGACTTTCTAAGCCTAGTGTAACTGTGTGATCTTGGGCGCATTTGTGCTCTGCTCTCTCTAAGAGTGGGCCCAGCCTTTGGACTTTGGCTCACCAGTGACTTTTTGCTCTCTGCCTTGCTAACAGTGTTCCTGAATCATAGAGTGGTGTACCTCTTCATATTCTGTCTTTTTCCCTCCCTTTCTCACAAACTTATTAGAGTGCAATCTAGTTAAGCGCTCACCTCTGTATGAAATAAGTGGTGCTTTACTGTGATTTATCTGATAGGGAAAAAGGGGTGTATATATTACAATAGTAACTGAGTTTAGAATATTTTACAATAAGAGTGCTGGAGTGTTTCAACTGTGTGTTTTTAAATAAATAATTATATACTTTGATACCAAAGATCTGGTCAGTGTTTGCTTGTATTATTGTATCTGAGTGCCTATTGAGTATACTTTGCATACTGCCTAACTCTTCTTGAGGGAAGTCTGACTGCTCAGCCACAGCTACCAGGTAAATCTGGGTGGTACAGACTGCTACCAAGTGGGTTTACTGCCAACACCTGTAGTCTTAAATCTTTTGCAGTGGTCCCTAAGGGAACTGCACAGGTTTCTGCCTAACACACGGCCCACGGTAGTGGCCGTGTAATACAAAATTAAACACAAAATTAAACACATCATCATATAATGACATTTAACAACTAAGATAAAACGTTTTACAATCTGAATGATAAAACATTCAACTCAGTTCTGGTATCAACAGCTTCTCAACAATATTCCATATACGATATAGAGCAATGTATACACAATTTAAACCGGAATTGAGACAATAAAACCCGAATCCCTTTCTCTTAATATCATTAAGATCTGTGACAAATTCTCCAAGATTAGGCCTATAGATATTCCCCAATAGTTTACATGTGGTTAATAGGTGCCTCAGGGCCCGATTCATGGAAGTGTTTTATAATAGCGCAATCCCATAGGAAAATGTTCCATGAATCATGCCCTCAGAGTTTCCAAAAGATGGCATGTCTTACAGATTCTACAATGACGATTATGTAAGGTAATGCCAAATCAAGGGCCTGTGATTGAAAGGACCGATAATTGATTGGCCCCTAGTCTTAAGATAAATTCTCAGACCCTTAGATCCGGGCATTCCATCAAGTATTTTTGCTGTCTAAGAAAACAATATCCCATTTTGATGACTCTATGATAAGAGGTCAATTTACCAAGATGTGACAAATTCAAATTCCAATCTTGCATCTTGATTTTCCTATTGAGAATTAATTTAGTTCAATAGTATTCAGAGACCACCAGGGGGCGTGGAGCATGTCGGACGCGTGAGGCTCGCGCTCCCGACTGCACAGCAGGGCCTAGCGTGATTTCCCAGTCCACGGCCGGGGGTGCAGAGCCCAGCCGAAGAAGGACTATCGCCCTGCGCAGTAGACCCCGCAGAGGGAAGGTGCTTGGGGCCCACTGCAGACACCCCCACGGCGCAGGCCCGAACCGCGGCCCCAGGGAGGGTGTCTGAGCAAGCGCCGGCCGCGGAGCCGAGTGAGCGCCGGGGACCGCAAAGGCAGCCAGTCCAGCCGAGCCGCGGGGAGACCGGAGGAGCCGTACGCCTCCCACCCACCCCCACCAGCAGAGTACACCCGGAGGACGCGTGCCGGTGGCGACAGCGGTCTCGGGTGGCCTTGGGCGGAGGGCCGCCTGACACATTCCCCGCCAAGACGAGGAGCTTCACGGGCCCGAGGGGTCCCCCCTGGGCCCCCCCCCTCAGATCGTCACGCCGAAGCAGAGGAACCGGAGGAGAACCGCCGGAGGGATCGAATTTTGAGCCTGGAGGCCCACCCGGCCCCGCTCCAGTAGCAGCACCCACGGAGGAGGAGCCCAATCTAGGGTAGAGGCCTTGCAGGCAACATCGAGGCTCCCTGGCTGGTGGCGCTCACACAGAGGGGCCCAACGTTGTGACAGTGAACTGGAGAAGGTGAGGAGGCGGCGGGGGGGAAGCGAAATGCAGAAGACCCAGCGGTGGGGGTTGCCCCCCCTACAGCCCCTCCTAGCTGATAAGCCCGGTGACTGGCCCTGCCGGGCAGGGGGCCTGGGAGGCTCCAGCCACCACACAACTTGGGGCCTGCCCTGGTCATGGTAGCAGGGGCCCATCCTGGAGAGAAGGCCCAGGCTCTTGACGCGGAACTTCCATAGAGCCTTGGGGATAATATTAAGTAAAGCAAACAGAAATTCAGTACTCTGGCACAGAAGTAGGGCTGGTGCCTCACTATACCCAGACCCTGGAGCAGACGCCACCCTCCGGAGCCATCCCCTCCCTGCAGCGCTTTCGCCGGCACCCCCCAGCCCAAAACGAGGTCCCCGGAGCCATCATGCCCACTGTTGGGAGACCCACCCCCGGCTGCACTCACTAAGGACGACCTCAGGGACATCCTCCAGGAGATCAAGGTAATTTGCACAGACATACTGGCCTCCATCATAGACCCCAAGGGGAGAGTGGATACTCTGGAGGACAAAATGGAAGGGATGGAAAACAATCATCTCCAGACAAACCTTCTGGACATGAAATATGAGGCAAGGCTAACGGACTTAGAAATAAGAGAGGAGGACATAATTCTCAAGATGGATGATTTAGAAAACAGAGAATGTCGAAATAACCTGTGCATTATGGGGGTGACCCAGGAGAGAGGGGAGACAGCTGCCGACATGGGGAGAAAAGTCCAGGGCCTGATAAACCAACTTTTCACACTTGAGGGGGGCAAGGAGATCCAGCTGGAAAGAGCGCATCGAGGTGGAGGAGGAGCAGGGGGTGGCCCAAGATCCATGGTGGTGTGGTTCCTCCGCTATAGGGAGAAAATGGAGGTCCTGGAGAAGGCAAAAAGGTTGGGGAGCTTCATCTTTGAAGGGGATACAATCAAGATTTATCAACCCTCATGCTCACCCGCAGAAGAGAATGCTGCCCGCTCACCCAGTGGATTACAAGCCAGGAGATAAGATATAGCTGGTCCTTCCCGTTTGCTTTATCCTTCGAACGAGCTGGGGTAGACTACAGGGTGACCAGTGGTAATGAGGCCACACAGGTGCTGCAGGTGCTTAAGGGAGACTTCCAGGTGGAGGGAGAAGGAGCGGGAACCCAGGCACTGGCAGAAGCTAGGAGAGAACCGGAGGGCCCCTGGTCTACAAAGAAGAAAACAAAGGGCAGGAGAAAATTCAAAAAACCGAACACCCCGACGTCGGAAGTAGGAGAAGAGGAATGAATATGATCTGGCGGGGAGTGCGAGGACAGCAGCTGGATAACCCTGGCCAGGGACACGATTTTTGATCTCAAGAACATGCGGTGCACGAACATGCTTTCACTCTGGTGGCTTGCCCGTTGGCAGGCGTCACAAACAGGGGGGGAGAGGGGAGGGTGGTAGGGATTCTCGGGCTCAATACAGATCCGGCTTCAAAGGGGAACAGGGCAGCTTCCATCGGACCGGAAACTAAGGAACACAATGTATAGAAGCAATGGCAGACAATGAGAGAAAGGGACAGGTCGAGACACTCAGAATAGGCTCACTCAACGTCAAGAGGCTTAACTCCCCAACAAAGCGCTCCCTACTCGGGCGAGAAATGAACGCAAGGGTAGATGTCCTCTTCATACAGGAGACCAGAACTGTGAGGGGCGAAGAGAGGGCCATCCCCGGATCACATGTGGGCCAAGCATTTTGAGCGTCCAGCCTCACAAAGAAAGGCGGAGTCGGGATCCTGCTTCATAAGCACCAAAAACTAAAAGAGGTAACCCATTGGGAGAGGGAGGATGGGAGAGCTTTGGTACTGTCTGGTAACCTGAATAACTCCAGGGTCACTCTAGTAGCTATATACTGCCCCAACGTAGATCAGATGGAATTCATCCAAGAGGTCATGGGAGAGGTGATGCCCAAGGCAGAAGGTCTCTTGTTCCTGGTTGGGGACTTCAACATGTGGGCAGACTGGGACTTAGAGCATAGTGGGAAGATTACTCAGTCAGGCAGCAGAGGGGGATGACCGGAATGGGGGCTCCGGGACCTGATGTGGGAGCAGGGGCTGGTGGACATATGGAGGGAACTACATCCAACGGCAAAGGGATACACCTTCTACTCGGCAGTCCATGGAACCAGGACGAGAATAGATTACCTGTTTACGGGACACCAGTACATGAGCAGAATAGACGCATGTGAGATTCGCCCCGTCAAGTTGGTCAGACCACGACATGGTCTGGTCAGACGTCAGCATATCAGGTCTGAAAGCCAGGGAATCTTTATGGAAATGCAACTATTTCCTACTGAGGGACGCTGTGTTTAGGGAGGAAATGTCCACGGCAATCAGAGAATTCTTCGAGCTAAATGACACAGGAGAAGTGGATCGGGAAATTGTATTGGAGGCGGCGACGGCAACCTGGAGGGGTAGGCTGATAAGTGAAGGAGCCTCCAAAAAGAGGGTGAGGACCCTCCTGTCCCACAGGTTAAGGTCAGAGATACTCTCCCTGGAAAGGTCAGAGGGGAAGGAGAGAAAGAGAGGGACCTGGGCTTGGTGAGAGAGAAGAGACAGGAACTCAGGGAAATAGCGCTGGGCAAAATTGTAGCGGGACTCCAACACCTGCGTCAGAGGTACTATGAAAAAGGCGACAAGGCCGATGCCATGCTGGCAACCAAACTCCGAGGCCAAAGGGCAGACAGATGGGTGTCAAGAATTGGGAATGGTGCAGAGGGGGAAAAGATCAAACCCGGAAGGCATAGCAGAGAAATTTGCTAGTTTCTATGAGACTCGCTACGGGAGGGAGGGGGAACTGGAGAGGGAAGCACGTGAGACATACCTTGATGGGGCCACCCTCCCGACTCTTGGAACACCTGCGTCTTTGGCCCTAGACGCCGCGATAACAGAGGAAGAGGTGCTGAAAGCAATATCTGGGCTGAAGCTGGGTAGGGCCCCTGGGGTGGACGTATTCACTGCAGGCTTTTACAAGCCATTCTCGGTCCTACTGGTGGGATTCCTAGCAGGTCTATTCTCAAATATAATGAAGATAGGGAGGGCGCCCCTGTCATTTGGCAAAGAACTAATCACGGTGATCCCGAATGAGGGGAAAGATCCAGCGGACTGCCGCTCTTATAGACCAATCTCCCTCCTCAATGTGGACGCTAAACTGTTCACGAGGATCATCGCGACGAGGCTGGACGGCCATATGCCGAGCCTAATTCATACAGACCAGGTGGGCTTCATACAGGGGACACAGAGGGCTGACACTTTACGTAAAACCCTGCACCTCATGAGGGTGGCAGCTCCGAAGGGTGAGAACCTGGTCTTGGTCACCATCGATGCTGAAAAGGCATTTGATCGGGTCGACTGGGGGTTCCTACATGGGGCACTTGAGAAGCTGGGGTTCGGAATTGGGATTAGGCAGGCCATCAAAGCCTTGTACAAGTCACCATCAGCCAGAGTGACAGTTAATGGACACCTGTCACGTATTTTCAGCCTCCAAAGAGGGATGAGGCAGGGCTGTCCCCTCTCCCCTTTCCTCTTTGCCATGAACATGGAGATACTGGCAGAATACCTCAGAGGTTCTCCTACGGTGCGGGGCATTGAGGTGGGAGACCGCACCTTCAAACTCAGCCTTTATGCAGACGACATCTTGCTACACCTGAGGGAACCCACACGGTCAGTCCCGGCCGCCCTGCAGGTAATTGAATTGTTCGGCCGTTTCTCAGGCTTCAAGGTCAACGTAGGCAAGTCATTGATCTTCCCATTTGCTCCTGATGCAGATAGGTGCATAGCCGAATTGTCCCCTCTAGGTCTCCATGTCTGCGCAGATGGGATAAAATACCTGGGGATCAACATCGTGAGACCCAGTGAGGACCTGAGCCAGGCAAACTACCCCCCACTGTTCGAGAAATTGTTCAGGGACATGGAAGGCTGGGGGAAGGGGCAAATCTCGTGGATGGGCAGAATAAACGTGATAAAAATGAATCTGCTCCCTAGAGTGCTGTATCTCTTCCAGATGCTTACCTTGGAGGCTCCTGTAATATACCTCGGAGAAGCCAAGAGGTGCATAGTGAAGTTCATATGGCAAGGCCAGAAACCCAGGCTAGGGTATGAGACCCTCACCCTCCCCAAAGAAAGAGGGGGGGTCACCCTCCCAGATCTTAATGCCTATCATAGGGCGGCCCAGCTCAGGGCTTTAGCCCCTCACCTTAGAGAGGACCCCAATAAGCAATGGGTCTACATTGAGAACTCCTTCCTAAGCCCAGTCAAAAGCTCCCAAAAAGGATTAGAGACCACCCAATCTTAGGAACTAGGTGGAAAGCATTAGCAGGGAAGGGAAACAGGGAGAAAGTGACCACATGGCCCTCGCCACTAAGTCACATCTGGTCCACGCCGGTGCTAGAAGAGATTCCAGGCCATGAACATTACCAATCCTGGTTTGACATGGGGCTTTGTAGGGTCGGTCAGCTGGTGAGGGAGGACTCATTTATACCTATCCAAGAACTCGAGGAGGCACTAGGAATTGGTAGACTCTCACCACTCCTATACCTTAGACTTAAGGGAACCCTATTGAAGCCAAAACTGCAGGAATGCATACAAAGGACGCTCAATCCGGTTGAAAAAATCCTGGACTCTCACACAGAAATGAAGGGGCTCATCTCTCTCCTGTATGAAGCTCTTCTGACCCCCCGTAGGGGACGACCAGGAGCCTCAGAAGGAAATGGGAAAGGGATCTGAGCTGCGCCATTGGGGATGGTCTCTCAGGGAAACTCTGTAGTAGGGCTTTCAAGACATCGATTTCTTGCCAATATAAGACCCACGCCATCAAACTTCTCCACAGGTGGCAGTATGACCTGATCACCCTTTCTAAGATGTTCCCAGATGTTGTCCCAGTGTGCCGGCATGGATGCGGGGGAAAAGCCGACTATTGGCACATGTGGTGGACATGCCCAAAAGTCCAAACCTACTGGTCGGAGGTGCTTAGTTGGATCAGAGAGGCGGGGGAGGTGGACTACCCGCTAGACCCTATCTTGCTGATATTTGGCATACAACAAAGGGATGAGTACTGGGAGAAATTACCAGACTTGACACACTGTCTTTTGCTGGCAGCCAGAGCGGCGCGAGCCAGGACCTGGAAAAGAGCAGCCCTTCCAACAAAAAGAGAATGGGTGGCAGTGGCCAAGGACATCTACTTTATGGATAGACTAACGGCCGCGATATAGGGCTCAAGTGCGCAGATAGAAACCGACTGGCTGCAATTGATGGAGGCGTACGTCAACACGGATGACATTACCGGCGGGTGACCTGATCTCTCCACTCGGCCCTAAATTAGTTTTTGCATAGAACCCATTGCACGGGACTCAGGAGAGTCGATCACACATCGACGGCCACGGGCCCGGTTGGCGCTGCCCAAAGAGGAGAATCTCAAGAAGCGGACCATGAGTCCTGAGAAAAGGGCATTGGGGGAGGGGGAAAGGGGGGGGGAAGCACCAGAGACTTATGACTCCTTTATGTTCGGAAGTTGTTACGGGTATGCGCCCAACGTTTATCATATGCATAAGCTCTTTTGTTATCGTGAAAAACCAATAAAAATTGAATTTAAAAATAAAATTAAAAAATAGTATTCCGCCTCAGTAGGAATCTTACTGCGTTCAGGTTACCAGTCAATACGTTTAAAGAATTTCTCATTCTCGGTCATGCAACTGGTACCCTTACTTTTGGATTCTCTGACACAGCACTCATGCAGGATCCTGAGGACCGGGCAATTGGGGAAGGGGCTTGTCCCAAATACTGGTCACTTCGCCTTAATGAAGCCATTGTCTTCAAAGAAGTCAGGCACAATTCCAGCTTTCATATGGCCATTGGGACAGCTTGGGGCAATTTTTAGAATTTGTTTCCAGAAAGCACCTTCAATATGTTTAACCAGTCATAACTATATAGGAGTGCAGTTTCCAAACTGTACAAAACGGCAGGACAAAAGGATTGAGTGCAAAGCTTTCTTATCCCACTTAAGCTATAACCAGCTGCCTTATGAGCAAAATTGGTAAAAGGGATGTCAATTGTCTTGCTCTTACAGTTTTAATAGCCAATATTTCTTGTGTTATTTGATACACCCAATTTTAAGCCCAAGTACATATAACTGGACAAATATTCTAGAGGTTGGCTGTCTAGAATCGGAAGGAGGTTTCGTATCTGGAGACGTGAGAACAGCATAACTTTAGTATTTGTAGAATTTACCTCTAGATGATTTTCTAAAGCATACTTGCCCAGTTCTTTCAATAAACTCTTCACACCAGAATATGTATGCTTGAAGACGACAATATCGTCTGCGTATATCATAAAAGGAATTGGGATGCCATTAACTGTAGGTGGGCAATGTGCCAACGCCCTTAATGCTGAAGGGAGAGTCACCATGTATAAATGAAACAAGAGAGGGGCTAGGATGCACCCCTGCCTAACCTCTCGTGTTGTAGTTACCCAGGTAGTAACATGACCTATTCCATCTAGCTTGATCTATACCTCAGTATTAGTATGGCGTAAAAGAATGATCTGACGTAGATAATCTGGTCAACCCATTGTTGCCAATTTTTGCCAAAGGCGGGTGCAGTGGATTTAGTCAAAATCCGCACAAAAATCGATCAATGCAGCGTAAAGACCAAACTTTGCTCTAGTTGTTATATGGTTTACTAAACTGAGATTACATAATGTAGGGTTAATTGGTTGGAAACCAGTTTGAAGATAATCCAAGATCAAGTAGTCTCTGCTCACTTCTGTAGATCGCAGAGTACAAAGGATGCGAACATTTTGCCTGATACATCCAGCAAAGAGAGAAGGTGATGATTCTCTGGTAGAGAACAGAGGCCTTTCTTGTATAGATCAGAATTGCTCTATGCCAGGATTGCGATATCTGGCGGGTCTGCGATATCACACTAAATAGGATCTCCATTGCCGTCGCCCATTTTTCTGGATTTTGTTTCAGCACTACATTGGCTAATCCATTGGGACCAGGTGCTCTAGAGCTTTTAAGATTTCTGATAGCTATCTCTATGTCGTCTCGGTCCCAATAAAGATTGCCCACGCTAACAGCTCAGGAAGTCTTCATTCTATTAAAGACGAGGAGGCGAGCATTATGCTTTTCTTTCTTTAATACTGCCATAATAGCATTTAAAAAAACATGACTTTTTAAACTTTAGCATTTGTGCTTTTCTGTTACAACAAAGAAATAGCCAAACTGAGGTTTTAAAAGTCCAACTAAAGTGATCCTTCCTTTAAGATGACTATAAAACTAAAACTCCCATGATGCCTATGGGGTGTTGTAGTCCTGACCCTAACTCCTGCTCCAATCAGCTCATAGGTCAGTCTATAAGAACCTTGCTCCCCAGGTCCCTTCCTCTTTCTTTTGCGGTCCAACTCTCCGGTAACGAACTCAACAGTCTTATGAACAATCAACTCAGGATTTCCAATCTAACTGTGTCCCAGGTCCATGAACTGTAACTCTTTGCAACCCCTGGGCGAATAACTTGACTCCGCTCTGAAGACTCAGCGCTCGTGATCATGCTGCTTTCTGGTCGTCTCCTAGGGAAAAATGGAGAACCAATTATGAGGGTGGGTATCACGACAAGTTGAACATCTTAAATAAATCTTACATTAGTTCAACAGTTGTCTACACTTCGGGTGGGATATAATGCTCGCCTCCTCGTCTTTAATAGAATGAAGACTTCCTGAGCTGTTAGCGTGGGCAATCTTTATTCTATGACAAGACAGGAGGCTCGCATTATACTTATTCAAAGCTCGCTACCACCCTATCAGGTATATCGGAAACAGGTTTAAAATAAAATGTCTTAAAGGTCGATTCAGATGACCAATCTGCTGCTTTAATTATGTCTTGGAGTGGCACTCCGGCGGAGAAAGCTCTAGAAGCCATAGCGCCCCTCGCAGAATGCGCACCAAACTGGGATAAGTCAATTCCTGCCCACTGGATGACCTTGCGCACCCATCTAGCTATTGTCGCTGTCGCCACTGCATGATAAGGTTTCCTACGCGCTATTAGCAGCTGTGTGACACCTAGCGGTCTGTACTGCGCTGTGACGGTCTCGTAATCTTTGATACATTGCGCTACACATAATTTTTTGTTTCCCGTAAAATAGGGGTATGAGATAACACGTGAATCTGATTTCGTTTGCTTGGTTATTGTAAAGGCCACTCCTTCGGGATAGAATATTTTCCTATCTACTTCTAATGCCTTAACGTCCGATACTCTTCGGCATGCCGTAAGACACAATAATATTGCTAGCTTGCATGACAGCTGGGATCGGGATAAATTACCGTTATCTGGCTATTCCAGGAAAAGTCGGAAGACCTCTTTAACATCCCACAGGGTTGTGTATCTCAGTTCTGGTGGCTTTTTCAACTTCATACCTCTCAGGAGTTGCAGCACCGTGGGGTGTTCGCCAATGGCGTTACCCTCTACTTGATCGTGCCCTGCTGATATTGCGGACCGTAATACTCCTATTGTTGTAAAGGCGTTGCCTTCCTGAAATCTCATCGCTAAGAAGTTTAGCAGTTGCACTACAGGGGCAGAAACGGGATCCACACTCTGCTCTGCACACCAGTGCACCCAACTGCCAACTGTTCCATGCGGTGTTATAGCTCTTAATGGTGGAAGGCGCCCACGAATCTCTGATACAGTCTGCAGCGAGTCGCAAAATGCCAGGCAATTCCCATTTTCTCCTGAAACCCTGCAGGCCATTAGTCGTAGAGTGCCCGCTAAGATTAGCGGATGTGCTCTCCCGGTCGGGTCGAATAGAAGGTCCGGCTGGTGCGGAACAATCCTCGGAAAATCCGTAGAAAGTTCCATCACTACTGGAAACCATGGCTGAGATTTCCAGATAGGGAGCACCACTATTAGGTCTGCTTGCTCTCTGCGTACCTTCGCTAGAGTCCTCGTGATCATCAGAAACGGAGGGAAGGCATAATGAAGCGCCCCTTTCCATGATTGGAGAAACGCGTCTGTGCCATCTGCACCCGGGTCTATCCTCCAACTGAAAAATGTCTGTGTCTGAGCGTTCAGTCTGGACGCAAACAGATCTATGTGTACTGGACCCCAAAGGTCTGTTAACGCTCTGAACACCCTCGGATGCTGTCTCCAATCGCTGGAATCCACCAGATATCGTGAGTTCCAGTCTGCTACTTCGTTCAGATTCCCTGGTAGGTATTCTGCTGTAACCGTTATCTGATTCTGCAGGCAATAATGCCGGAAATCTTTTGCTAACTCTGCCAGCATGCGGGATCTCGTTCCTCCCAGTTTGTTTATGTAACGCACTGCCGAGATGTTGTCCATCTTCAGCAGCACACAGCATTGCACATTGTCCTTTGTAAAGGCACGCACTGCGAACGATCCCACTAGTAGTTCGAGACAGTTTATGTGTAGTTGTAACTCTTGTCCTGACCATTTTCCCCCTGTCTCTATGTTTTCGCATCTCGCCCCCCATCCGGATCTGCTTGCGTCTGATTCTATAATGATGTCTGGAATGTCTCCGAAAATCGCACTGCCATTCCAGGCTTCCATGTTGAGAAGCCACCACTGAAGCTCCGAAAGCGCTTCCTGATCCAGGGTTATCAGCTGGTGATAACCGAGTCCTCCCTGTAGATGCTTTATCTTGAGCCTCTGTAATGCTCGATAATGCAGTGGGGCTGGAAAAATCGCTTGAATCGAGGCTGCTAGGAGGCCTACTACTCTCGCTAGAGCTCGAAGAGAGACCATCTCCTTTGCTATCAGTACTCTGATCTCCTTCTTTATCGCTCTTACTTTGTGGTGTGGAAGCTCGAGTGTAGCTCTGATTGTGTCTATGTTGAACCCTAGGAACTCTATATTTTGCACGGGTACCAGCTGGGATTTGTCTAAGTTCACTAAGAAGCCCAGAGATGACAAGAGCGTGAATATCCATTGCACGTTCTTGGATAGCGAGGTTTTGTCTGACTCTAGAACTAGAATGTCGTTCAGGTAGACGATAATACAAATTCCTCTTTCCCGAATAGCCGCTGCTACGGGCCTCATGATTTTGGTGAAGGCCCAAGGCGCTGATGCTAGGCCGAACGGGAGACATGTGAACCGCCATATTTCCCCGCCCCAGCGGAACCGTAGATATCTCCGATGATCCTGGGCTATCGGAATCGTGAGGTAAGCGTCTTTGAGATCTAATCTCGCTAACCAGTCCCCTGTTCGGAGGAGGTCTCGCAGTAAATGCATGCCCTCCATCTTGAAGTGGTTGTAAACAACCCATTCGTTCAAACTTTTTAAATTTATCACCGGACGAGTTTTGTCCCCTCGGTGAACTAGAAACATATTGCTGAGGAATCCTGGTCCCCCCTGCGTATCTTCTTCTATTGCATTCTTGTGTGCTAGGGTGAGCAACTCTCTGTGTAACAACTCTTCTTCTCCCCGGGACACCTGGATGGGACATACCCATGCATCGCGCGATAACGCCTGCCATGCGCTCAGAAATTGAAGGGTTCTCCCTCCTACTTCCACGCTTATTACACTCACCTCCTGAGGCATTGGGTTGTCTGTAAGAGCCTCTTCCTCTACGGCCTCTGGGGAACCTGGCTCTAGACGGGAAGAAGGTGTCCTGCTGCTTCCCTTCCCAGTATTGGGCGCGCGGCCGTTGGGGTCTACGAGAATAATTGAAGCGACCGGACGTACGACCCCTGTAACGTCCGGTCCCGGAAAAAACTCGACCAGGGAATATCTTCTTGATTGCGCTTTGCGCCCTTTCCAGCGCAGAATACGTGCCTACAAATTGCGACATTTCCTTCGCAAAGGCTTCGCCAAACAATAGACCTCTAGCTCCTTCACCAGCCTCATACGAGGCCAAGTCACTTAGTTTATTGTCTATTTTCAGAAGAACACCTCTCCTACGTTCCGAAGACATAGTGCAGTTAGCGTTGCCCATGAGACAGACAGCTCTTTGCACCCAGTTCGCCAGAGCCGAAGCGTCTACTGGTGTTCCTGTGACCTTGGCTTTTTCCGCCAGGTCCATTATCTTAGCTAAGGGACCTGCAATGTCCAGAAGCTTATCTTGGCACCCTCGCCAGGCTCTGTCTATTCCTTTCCGGATATCTCGCGCTGTTTTCGTCACAAAAGTGACCATCTTGGAGTCAAGCTCCGGTGTCTCCGCCAGTTTGAATGGCAACTCTGGTCGAGGGCATTCTGACAGCATCCTGGACCTTACCTCCCTGTCCAGAGGTTTCCTAATATGCTGCGCCATATAGGCCGCTACTCTGGGCGACGTGACCCAATCTGAAGATTTGGGGTGCCTGATCGCTTCTGGGTCAAACATATCGGTGGTACTGTCTATCTCCTCTGCATGTTGCACGGAGTCAACGTCGTCTCCACCTTCGTCCTCTGGCATATAGCCTTCATCATCATCCGCTAGATTGTTCACCCCTGGGGAAGGGGGTCTATCCTGGCTTTGCTTCTCCTTTTCCAGGAAGGCTCTTTTCAGCCTAGCGATAGGGTCGTCTGGTCTTTGGGGAGCCTCATCCTCCCTATTAAGATTGCTCGGGGGGGGGGGTCAAAATATGTTTAGTTTTCCGAGCTGCTTTCCGCCCCTTATGTTTAATCCCTTCAGAGGGATGTCTGGCTGACAGCTGATCAACTGATTCTTCTGCTTTCCTCTTATTGGCAAGCTGGGCTTGCTGTTCTTGAATCATGGCTTCTAGAACTTCAAGCCTCTGCGCAATAGACTGCACACCTTGCGATACCGCTTTTGACAATGAATCACCTAATACCATCTTAAAACTCTGTGAGAGATCCGCGTCCTGTTGGTACGAGGTCTCTCCCCACTCTTCCTCAGACCACTCCGGAGAGGTGGAAGGTGGAGCACTGGGGCTATTGGATTGTGCCATCTCTAGTGTTGGTAATACCAACTTCTGGGCTGTCAGCAGGGAACAACAGCAGCTAGGCCCCTGTTCCACAGAGATATGCGTATTGCGGGGTTGTGCAGGGCTGCTTCCACAGAGCCTGAAAAGAAGTATCCGAACTTCTTGCTCTAGCTGTCCCCTAAATAGCACTCTGGTGAAATACACGTTTTTTTTTTTTTTTAGCCGGTATTAGGTCGATGTTTCCTCACTGTCTGCTGCGAACGCAATGAAATCACTTGCGCGCGCGGAAAGGCCCCGATGGAATGCTGGGGGACTGAACTTTCCTTCCGTTCCCCTGGGTCCTACCGCCCGACTTGTTCGTCGGCACGGAACCTCGAGGAGCGGGGCCGGGTGCCTGAGGCGAGCGCGTTCGCTCGCGGCGGCGGCCCCGCCTCCTCGGAACCTGAACAATGCAACGCCGCGGAACAACGAGTGAAATAATATTCAGAACGTCCGAGCGACACGGATTACTTACTATATTCTCTTCAATTGTAAATATTACCTTATATATATATATACGCTCTAATGTCAATGAAGGGCACACTCATATATATATATAAGCGTTCTATATACGCTGCGCTGGGGATTATGAACATACGCACACAAATATTCTAAAGAGAGATAATGTGAGGTACTTATCTTTGGCAGCAAAAAAGAAAGAGGAAGGGACCTGGGGAGCAAGGTTCTTATAGACTGACCTATGAGCTGATTGGAGCAGGTCAGGACTACAACATCCCATAGGCATCATGGGAGTTTTAGTTTTATAGTCATCTTGAAGGAAGGATCACTTTAGTTGGACTTTTAAAACCTCAGTTTGGCTATTTCTTTGTTGTAACAGAAAAGCACAAATGCTAAAGTTTAAAAAGTCATGTTTTTTTAAATGCTATTATGGCAGTATTAAAGAAAGAAAAGCATAATGCGAGCCTCCTGTCTTGTCATAGAATTAATCTCCCATTTAACATCAGGTACTACCACATTACATTCAGAATACTCTTCTCCTGTAAAATTAGAGCGAATGTATGCTAACCATCGTTCAGAGCTAATTACATTTGTCAGCTTGTTTTCCTTTTGGTCCTGGGCAGCCCTAAGCACCGGCCAGATGGTTCTGGTGGAGCCAGTTTTTAGTATCTTGAACATCCGCTGCCATTGAATGTTCCTGCTTGACCAGCTACACCATCTAACCCAATTACGATATTTACTTTTCATTCTGCCAATCAGTTTCACCGTCAAATGTGGGTTATTACTATTTGTCTTTGCCTTGCTTATCTCTTGACGTTTCGTTCTTTTTGCGTCTCGAATGACCTTAGACATTTTTTGCATTCGTTTTAACTTGTAATGGTGCAAAGAAAGCAGGGAGGAGTCCAAAAGTAGAAGGCAAAGTTTGTATCATCTTCTATTTCATCTCCTGCCAATATGTATAATTGTCTATCGATATTCCAGATTTCTTTTGCCAGAATCATTTAGATCTATGTCACTCAGTTTGATTAATGTAGTCATATCCAGGTTCCAGGTTACCGGCAGAGAAACCATTACATGGTCACTCCATTTGGAGGGGGCTATGTAAATTCTTCCAGAACTCCCTCGTATCCAAAGAAAATAGTCCAGCGTAGAACTGCGTCTACCATTAGGCCATGGGTTCCCACCCGGTAAATCACCGGCAATTCTTCCATTCAACAGATATAATTCCCACTCTTGAAAGAAATCAATCCAACGTTTCCCCTGCAATTTTGAATCAGTAAATGGCATATTACTAAAACCTGTCACAAAAGTAAAAGTAAAGTATCTGTCTTTACACCTGGCATTCAAATCGCCACATAATATTATCCTATCACTGTTAGTTTCTGTCAGAATGCACCAAAGTATCAACTGAAAAGGATACGATATTCAAAAGGATACAGGAGGTAGGGTCTTCCGGATCCCTGTTCACCCGACTTGATAGTCGTGAAGTCAACAAAGACCTTCCAAATGATACAACCCTCTGGCTGATAAAACAGGCAGAGCGATGGATCACTGGAAAGGGCGTGGGTAAGGTATAGTAATCCAGCCTAGGACAAATTAAAGTATCATGAATAACTGCTCCAACCTGAGTATGATGAGTTAGATAATGACAGGAATGATCACACTGACCTGTATCTCTGGGTAGAACAATCCAGAAGCCTCTTGATGGATTTGAATTGAAGAACAAAACGACAGGGAAGGGAAAATTAGTAAGGGAGACTTATCCCGGACGGAACGAGGCTCACGCTAGATACGGGTTGAATTCACCACAGGATAGCGTCCAAAGTTCAGTTCAAAGTCACTTCCAATAATCCTTGAAAGGCTTCCTTCCCACTTAGGGATCAATCCTTCTGTTACTTCCACAGATGCAGGAGTTAGAAGAAAATAGCGTTTGAAGACAACGTGAGCGTGTGGATTTACACGCGGGCAGGAATCGCGCAGCCTTGGCCAGCCGCACTTGAAGACGAAGAGCGCGTGTGGATTTTACACGCGGGCAGGATTCACGCAGCCTGGGCCGGCCGCACTTGAAGACGAAGAGCGCGTGTGGATTTTACACGCGGGCAGGATTCACGCAGCCTTGGCCAGCCGCGTATGAAGACAAAGAGCGCGTGTGGATTTTACACGCGGGCAGGATTCACGCAGCCTTGGCCAGCCGCGTATGAAGACAAAGAGCGCGTGTGGATTTTACACGCGGGCAGGATTCACGCAGCCTTGGCCAGCCGCGTGTGAAGACAAGGAGCGCGTGTGGATTATCACGCGAAGGGATAGCTCCAGGAATCAGCGTGTGGCGGAACACACGCTATCGAAGGCCCAAAAGTAGCTGTAGGAATATACCAGGATGTAGATCAGAGGTTCAGCTACACGACGCCAATAGAGACGATCAGAAGCAGCGAGTGAAGTTTCTACGCTGCTTAAATACGTGATACCGTATTTCACGTGACGAAGCAAAAGTCACGTGAAGTTAGCGACGTGAAAAGTGTAAACGTCGTTTTCCCGGTAACGTATCGAATAGCCTCCATTTGGAGTAGAACGGTCTAGCTGTTCTACGAGCGTAGCGTCCAGCATGCATGACAGTGCCATCCCCCAAAGGGACAACCTCTCCCCTTCTTGTGTGGAAGCGCTTCAATAAAGCAGGAGCATGAATGTTGGAAAGAGGTTCCCAGGACCTATCTTCGGGTCCATAGCCCTTCCAGTCCACCAGATAATATGGTCTACCAGAACGGAGTTTCATATCCAGTATGTCTTGTACCTCGTATTCATCAGACCCCCGCACAGAAATAGCAACAGGCCGTACCGGCAGTCTAGTAGTGTCAGAGAATGGCTTGATGAGCGAGACGTGGAATACAGGATGCACCCGCCATCGTTGTGGCAAAGCCAGACGTACAGCAGCAGGATTCAGAACATGGAGCACAACATACGGACCGATGAATCTAGGCAACAATTTCTTTTTGCCCGGAATTCTTAAGTTCTTAGTGGATAGCCAGACTTTCATCCCAGCCTTATAGACAGGTGCGGATACCCTATGAGCATCGGCATAGAACTTGTCACGTCGTTTGGCCTGCTCCAATTGCTGCTTCACCTTTCTTTGTAATCTCTTCAGATCACGAAGCGTACGGCCTGCGGCAGGCGTGTCCAGGGATAGACCGGAATCTAGAGGTATTGATCGGGGGTGTTGTCCATAGAGAGCATAGAACGGTGAAGTGCCTATGGCACTATGATAAGAGTTGTTATAGGCGAATTCAGCCGCCGGCAGTACCGTGAGCCAATCCGATTGGTATTGCAAACACAGACACCGCAGATATTGTTCCATAGTACAATTGACCCTTTCAGTTTGTCCGTCGGTTTGAGGATGATAAGCGCTGGACATTCTATCATCAATTAGTAATGCAGATGTTAAGGCTCTCCAAAAGCGTGACGCAAACTGCGAGCCCCTGTCAGTAATGATTACTGATGGTAGACCAAAGAAACGGAATATATGTTGGATGAATAGATCAGCCAGAACAGTAGCAGTTGGTAAACCAATACAAGGAATAAATAGGGCCAATTTAGTGAAATAATCCACTACGACCCATAGGGTATCATATCCTTGATTTGGGGGGAGTTCCACCACGAAGTCCATAGATATCATGTCCCATGGTTTGGTAGGGACAGGCAGGGATTGGAGTAAGCCCACTGGTTTACCAGGAGTATTTTTACATTGGATACATACAGAACAAGAAGATACGTAGTTTATAACGTCTTTTGCCATGGATGGCCACCAGCACCACCTTTTGAGCAGGTCCAGTGTTTTCTTCTGTCTAGGATGGGCTGCAATCAAGGAATCATGATTCCATTTGAGGGCTTTATTCCGCATTGAAGGAGTTGATAGATAAAGCACCCCCTGTGTGAATGGTAAACCGTTATGCACGTCTAGATTCATATCCTGGACTGCTTGTGGATTATTTTTTACCCACTCTTGTATTTCGTTTTTTAAGGATGGTTGAACCGAACAACCACAAATCACATGATCTGCCAACAGCTGGATCTGTACTTGTTTTTCTTCCTGCGCCTCTTTACTCATACGGGACAAAGCGTCCGACTTAACATGTTCTCGGGCAGGACGATAGGTGACCTGGAAATCGTATTGGGCAAAAAAGACATGCCATCTGGCCTGACGGGCCGTAAGGCATTTCATGGATTTGAATGCTTGGAGATTTCTATGGTCCGAGTACACCAACACCTGTTGTTTGGCCCCAAGAAGATGATGACGCCATTCTCGGAAGGCATCTTTGATAGCCAGTAGTTCCCGCTCAGTAACGGTGTAGTTCCGTTCATATGAGGTGAGTTTACGAGAGAAGAAAGCCACTGGGTGTTCCTCCTTGGTTTCTGTGCAGACTTGTGAGAGCACTGCGCCAATAGCGACACTGGATGCATCCGCTTCAACGACAAACTGGCGATCAGGATCTGGATGTTGAAGCACGGGTGCAGTGGTAAATGCTTCCTTCAGTTTTTCGAATGCTGCTTGGGCATGTTGGTTCCAACAGAAAGGTACTTTGGAACTAGTTAAAGCCGTCAAAGGAGCTACTGTTTTGGAAAAGGAATGGATGAATCTGCGATAGAAATTCGCAAAGCCCAAGAAAGACTGTAGCGACTTGACGTTATGTGGAATTGGCCAATTCAAGACGGCCTTTACCTTGGAACGACTCATTCGAGCACCTAGATTGGTAATGTCGTAACCAAGGAATTCCACTTCCTGCGAATGAAAGACACATTTTTCGGCTTTCACGTAAAGGTGGTTCTCCCTAAGTCTTTGTAGGACTGTAGAAACATGTCTGACGTGTTCCGATAGAGATGAGGAGTAAATCAAAATGTCGTCCAGATAGACAACCACAAATCGGTCCATGATGTCTCTGAATATATCATTCATGAAGAATTGAAATGTGGCGGGAGCATTGCACAGACCAAAAGGCATCACCAAATATTCGTAAAGACCATACCGTGTCTTAAAAGCGGTCTTCCATTCGTCGCCTTCACGAATGCGAACCAAATTGTATGCACCTCGCAAGTCCAGTTTGGTGAAGTAACTGGAAGTGCCTAACTGATCCAACAGCACGTTTATTAGTGGTAAGGGGTATTGGTTTTTGATGGTGATATCATTAAGTGCCCTGTAATCAATGCATGGTCTGAGGTCTCCCTCTTTCTTAGGAACAAAGAATAGAGGAGATGCAGCAGGAGATTGCGAGGGTCGTATAAAGCCCGTGGCTAGCGCCTTGTCAATGTATTCCTTTAACACGACATCTTCTTTAGGTGTTAAAGAATAAACACGGCCTGTAGGAATTTTGGCACCCGGAATCAGTTCGATAGGACAGTCGTACTGTCGATGAGGAGGTAATTGTTCTGCCTGGCCTTTATCAAAGACATCAGCATAATCAGCGTATTCGCATGGTATGATATTGTCGCATTGATGTACAACGCTGATAGTAGAATCCTCCACCACAGAGGCCAATATGTGTTGTTTATTTGACACCTCCTGACTGGTAAAGCAATGTTCGTTGCAATGAGTCGAAGGATATTGGAGCGATCCCGAAACCCAGTCAACAGTAGGATTGTGAAGGGTTAACCATGCAAGACCAAGTATGATCTCGTACTGCGGAGCAGCAATAACATCGAAGACGATTTCTTCTGAATGGTTATTTGATAACGTCATCCGAACAGGTACCGTCTCCTGGGTTACCATACCAGAAGTTAACACAGATCCGTCCACGGTATTCACCGTTTCAGGTTTTTTTTTGTTTACTAGGGGTAAGGAACGGTTCTTAGCATAGGTGATGTCTATATAATTGCTGGTGGCTCCAGAATCAACCATGGCCTTGGAAACCACTTCTCGCTCATCACAATGTAACGTCACCTGAACTATTACAGGTGCATGTTTAGGAATGGTACTGGAGTCCGATGAAACACTCGACATAGGGACTCCTGCTAATGTCGAGTTTTGGCGTTTCCCGCACGCTTGACGGGTTTTTTAGGACATGTTGCCAATAAATGCTCGGAAGAACCACAATACATACATAAGTGGTTTTTTCTTCGGTTCTCCCGTTCTGCATTGGACAATCGGCCTCTCACGGCGCCTATTTGCATGGGTTCAGGGTCGTTAGAGATGACTGCTGGTGTCTCTGACCGCCCCGAGACTGGCATGAAGGGCTTTTTCTCTCCCTTTCGAGCATTCCTTCGGGCGTCGATTTGTAGAACCAAATCGAGCAGCTCTGGGAAACCCGTAGGAACCACAGGAACAGTAGATAAGGCGTCTTTCAGTTCTTCAGAAAGACCCTTGTAAAAAACAGCCGTTTTCTTGCTGTCAGGCCATTGGGTTTCCGCCGTCAGTTGATTGAACCGGGCGACGTAAGACATAAGGGGTTGGCTGCCTTGTTGTAGGTTAAGCAACTCTAAATCTGTGGCTTGAGTAGAGTAACGCATGTCAAAGACTTTACTCATAGCAGTCAAGAGATCGTCACAATCGTACAACAAAGGGCTATTAGTTTCCAACAAAGGGTTAGCCCAAGCAGCAGCCGTGCCCCCTAAATGGGAAAGCACGAAGGCTGCTTTTGTGGTTAGGTCAGGAAAAGATGTAGGACGGCAAAGGAAATGGAGTCGGCACTGGTTTACAAAGGTTCTGTAGGTTTTGGGATCACCCGTGAACCTTTCCGGAGGGGCCAAGGGAAACTGAGTGGGCATAACCACGTTAATAGTCTCCTGTGGGGGTGCCGTAGTCCCAGATCCGGATGCGGTAGCCATCGGCGCTTGTGTTCCCTGAGGACTACCATGTAGGGCGTCTTGCATAACGTCCATACGGTGCCGTAACATGTCCTGCGCAGTAACCATTTCGTTTCTCAAATCGTGGATCAACTGTGTCAAAACAGTTAAAGGATCCGTACCCTCCATGGCTTCTGATTCTGTCAGAATGCACCAAAGTATCAACTGAAAAGGATACGATATTCAAAAGGATACAGGAGGTAGGGTCTTCCGGATCCCTGTTCACCCGACTTGATAGTCGTGAAGTCAACAAAGACCTTCCAAATGATACAACCCTCTGGCTGATAAAACAGGCAGAGCGATGGATCACTGGAAAGGGCGTGGGTAAGGTATAGTAATCCAGCCTAGGACAAATTAAAGTATCATGAATAACTGCTCCAACCTGAGTATGATGAGTTAGATAATGACAGGAATGATCACACTGACCTGTATCTCTGGGTAGAACAATCCAGAAGCCTCTTGATGGATTTGAATTGAAGAACAAAACGACAGGGAAGGGAAAATTAGTAAGGGAGACTTATCCCGGACGGAACGAGGCTCACGCTAGATACGGGTTGAATTCACCACAGGATAGCGTCCAAAGTTCAGTTCAAAGTCACTTCCAATAATCCTTGAAAGGCTTCCTTCCCACTTAGGGATCAATCCTTCTGTTACTTCCACAGATGCAGGAGTTAGAAGAAAATAGCGTTTGAAGACAACGTGAGCGTGTGGATTTACACGCGGGCAGGAATCGCGCAGCCTTGGCCAGCCGCACTTGAAGACGAAGAGCGCGTGTGGATTTTACACGCGGGCAGGATTCACGCAGCCTGGGCCGGCCGCACTTGAAGACGAAGAGCGCGTGTGGATTTTACACGCGGGCAGGATTCACGCAGCCTTGGCCAGCCGCGTATGAAGACAAAGAGCGCGTGTGGATTTTACACGCGGGCAGGATTCACGCAGCCTTGGCCAGCCGCGTATGAAGACAAAGAGCGCGTGTGGATTTTACACGCGGGCAGGATTCACGCAGCCTTGGCCAGCCGCGTGTGAAGACAAGGAGCGCGTGTGGATTATCACGCGAAGGGATAGCTCCAGGAATCAGCGTGTGGCGGAACACACGCTATCGAAGGCCCAAAAGTAGCTGTAGGAATATACCAGGATGTAGATCAGAGGTTCAGCTACACGACGCCAATAGAGACGATCAGAAGCAGCGAGTGAAGTTTCTACGCTGCTTAAATACGTGATACCGTATTTCACGTGACGAAGCAAAAGTCACGTGAAGTTAGCGACGTGAAAAGTGTAAACGTCGTTTTCCCGGTAACGTATCGAATAGCCTCCATTTGGAGTAGAACGGTCTAGCTGTTCTACGAGCGTAGCGTCCAGCATGCATGACAGTTTCTTCATACCACTGGATTATTAGATTGTTATTAGAAAATGTGTATAGGTCAAATTAAGGCCGAAAGGCATATAGGCGCTAAAAAGGGGAGCATACCCAGGACAAATCATTACTTCATACTCTGACCAAGGAAGAAGAAAGAGGTTAGAGCAGATGGGTTTTCAGCACTCTTCTAAATGGAAGATATTCAGCGAGTGCAAGATAGCCGGAGAGCATTCCACAAGCTTGGGGCTAAAACTGAGAAAGAACGACCACCAATCGCTTTCGCTGATATTTGGGAATCTTGAGGAGCAAATGAGATTCAGAACTCAGATTTCTCGCTGGGCGATACCTTTCTAATTTTGAGTTTAGGTAGTGAGGACCCACATTGTGCACTGCTCGGTGGATGATACAAAGAATCTTGAATTCAATTTGGGCGACCACCGGCAGCCAGTGCAAACGGTGCAGGAGAGCTAGTGAAGGGGTCAGGGTGGTTATCTCCCAGAGAATAATATACATTGATTAATAGAACGTGCATAACTGGTTGTTGGGAAACTGTCAGGTCCATGGCCAAAATAAAATCTGAATCTATCTCAATATGTCTAACAGCATATTGATTTCTAATGTTAATAAGAAGGCCCCCCTAGGGTCTACCGCTTGTACCCTTCCTTGCCAATTTCTGGAAGGACCTATATCCATCAAGGTGGAAGTCCGACAGTAACCACGTCTCTTGTAGTAGGATGACATAGTATTTCAAGAGTTTCAGGAGGGAAGCCTTCGTGTTCATAAAATGGCGATGCCAACAAGTGTTCCAAGGTATAGCTGCAAAGATTAGGAATTAACAGACGAGGGCCTCACAGGTAGAAAAGATAACAATTCCCAGCCACAGAAGTCATCACCTCCTTTTGCTACCTCCAATGCAGGGGCCGCGGGCCCGACCTTCACCTTAAATGATGAAGCTATTTTACAAGAGCAATCCGATATCGACTCCAATAGTTGGTACGCATCTAGTTCATACCCCAATTAACTTGCCATCAGTTTATGTGATCAAGGAACAGATCTCCAATTTCCTGCCATGGATGCGTGATGCACTTAGCTTTCAGTCAATGTAATGGTTCGACAAAACCAAAATCATATTAATTCAGAATTCTTAATGGCAGAACTTGCTGCAGAACTTTTAACAACTCTGATCTACTGATCCAATTTGAATTTTTAGTAGATTTTCGAACAATGAAAGAGTCATTTCATTCTCAGTTATAGACTTACAGCTTCTGGCCCCAACCAAGTTAGGTTCAGAGCTTCCAGAAACTTCACCAAAAGAATCTTATGATGTAGAAATTGTTGAATGGGGGGTCAGCAGAGGAATTGCTGCCCTCGCTTTATTCTCATTTATTATTTTACTTTTACTTTTTCCTGCATTCTTTGAGACTAGAGTGACTGATATAGAATTTTGTACCCGCCAACCAAAAAGAATGCCTTGCGGCTTTGGTGAGGAAGGTTGTTATTCGTAGGCCTTTTCTGTTTCTTCCTCATGGCCTTAGGCCAGTAATCCCTGTAGAATTCAAAGAATCAGTCTGATGTACTATACATAACTCCCTTTGTTAATGCTTCTCATGTAATTTTGCATTTTGCCAGCCACTGCTGCTTGCGTGTCATAGGTATTATTGAAGTATCGATGGATTCATCTTGATTTAAATCTCGATCAAGTACTTCAATTACCTCATGTTGGTCCATATTAGATCTTAAATGTGATTTATTTGCCATAGGCTGGCTCAAGCATAGGTGGAATTGGTGCAATATTCTTAGTTGTGTTTATATATTCATTGCATACTAAAAACCCACCATGTTCAGTTTGCACTTCCTGAATTTTGCCACAATGTTTTAGCAGAATCTTTATTGCAAATTGAAAAGTTGTGATACTTGACGTTAAGCTTGCTGAGTCACTGTATGCCGACAACACACTTTCCGGCTCAACAGAATTAGGGAAAAAGAACAGGTGAAGATGATAGTCTCTCATTTGCTTCAGCCGTCAAGGATAATTTATTTGCTGTAAAAAGGAAGTGGACCAGTAGACCAAAGATAACAGGGTACTATATGGTTATGATCAAATCTTCACAATACATAATATTTATTTCAAATTCTGAACATAATTCTTTTGCGTCTTACAATACAATAAACCCTGGCGAAGAAGCCAATGTTTGCATTCAAGTGCAATAGCAACTTGCGCCAAAGACTAGTACATACCTACTACGACAGACCTAAGGAACAAACAGTCCTCAACCAATGGGGACTATCTCCATTAACTGGACACTACAAATGCGGAAATTGCGTTGTGTGTCCACTCACGGAAGCCAAACATGTGTTCCAACAAGGCAACAAAAAATGGGAATTGAAGAAATACACAAATTGACACATGACGCATGACACAAGGATTAGAGAAGCCGAAATGTAGAATAAAAAATGTATTCACCTCGGAAGCCAAATGAAAGATAGGTTTCCTTTGAGAGGCGAGAGGAACGGCTAGTCCGCTTTCTACCTCTATGCTTTCGCTTTGATCTAGTAAGCCGCCCACGAAGTA
Source organism: Ambystoma mexicanum (assembly GCF_040938575.1). NCBI lineage: Eukaryota > Metazoa > Chordata > Amphibia > Caudata > Ambystomatidae > Ambystoma > Ambystoma mexicanum. The sequence goes on along the minus strand of NC_090931.1, from coordinate 898,400,436 downwards.
CACACACAGATTCAAATCAGAAGTTCCAGTGGCAGCTCTCAGATCACGCGAGTAACAGCAGTGAACACCCGGACACTGACGCTTGAAGGTAAGCCGTGCGACTGGCGTTTTACATGAGAATTGATAGCCCGTGAAGATATGAGCACATCACTCGGGTCTCATGCAAAGCTCAATTAGGAAACAGCTACGGAATAGACCACATGATAAATCCACACCGCACCATCCATTTAACTGGGCAATCCTCTCACATGGGAGATAGCGTGACTCTCTTAACAACTAGTGAGACTGATGTAACATAGGAAATGTCACAACTCTAAAACTAAATATAGCGGGTACTGTGATCAATACACTTGTGTATAGGCGCGTTATAAATGCCATATCATATCATATCACTGCCTTTATGTTTGCTTCTTCTAGGCAACTACAGATTGCCACACAGTGGGTCTATGGTTTCTGAACCATATGAATTATAACACATGAAGCCCCAAGACACTGTACTGGCTTAATCAAGTATTCTACACGGCTTTAACACTACAAAGTGAGTACCCACAGTTTTGTAAATGAATGATGCAATCAAGGTGAAGTTGATACATCTGGTCCTCATAAGCTTACAGACAGGCCTTGTTTCTGTTTCTCGCTCTGTAGTGTGCACAATTTATTTGGCTAAGACACCACATGAGAGAATACGCAACAATGATTGATTGATTTCTTTGGGGTCGGCTGTGGCACCATCTTTGGCTAATTTGTATGTTTACTTTTTTGAACACATGAGTATTTATAGTGACAAAAACAGTTTCAAGCCACACATCACCGTGTGGAAGAGGTACATCGATGACGTGCTGCTGGTGTGGCACACAGATGAAATTACCCTACTGGCATTCTTCCAATGGTTGAATGGGACGAATCCTTTTCTGAAATTCACTTTGAATTACCACAGAGAACAGATAGACTTCTTAGATCTTACTATTGTCTCGAATTGTTTGACCAAGAGGCTTGAGCTTAAACCTTTTCACAAAGCTACTGATCGCAATTCTCTTCTCAGGTATGATAGTTTTCATCCCAAGTCCCTGAGAGATAATTTACCGTTCGGCCAATTTTTGAGGCTCAAGCGTAACAGTAGCAGCAGGGATGTGTTTCTGTCAGAAGCAGATTCATTGAGTCACAATCTTATTCAGTGTAGTTATCCTAAAAAGATTGTAAAATGGTCACTGAAAAGAGCATCCAATAACCATCGGGAGGCTTTGTTAGAATATAGGCCAAAACCTATGCCTGCCAGGTCGGATACATTAGTATTCGTGAGCACCTTCAATCACCTGTCTAATCAGGTGGTTAGGATTGTGAAGAAGCACTGGCACATTTTAGCCAAGGCCAAAATACCCATCGATACTCCCCGGTGTGCCTTTAAACGCAGACACAATATCAAAGAATTGGTGAGTAGGAATGATGTGAGTGACAGGCGCAATGTCCAGACCACCATTACGGAGCAATGGGGTCTGGCAAAACTGAGTGGACATGCACCTTGCAGGACATGTGTTTGTTGTCAATTTACTAATAGGACCAGTGAGGTAGACATCGGGTTACCAAGACCATGGGAACCGAAAATGTTCTCTAATTGTAACTCGATGAATGTCGTGTATGCTATATGGTGTCCGTGCCCCAAATTATACACTGGGAAGACGGAACGAAAGATCAAGATCCGTGTAAGTGAACATAGGAGTTGCATTCAGAACAGAATCCTAACGGCCCCTATGGTTGGACATTTCATTATGCATGACCATAGTTGTAATGACCTGAGGTGGACTGTTCTAAAAAAGATACCGACAACAAACAACAACTCAGCTGATAAGCAAATTTTGTCAAGAGAAGAGATGAGACTCATCTTTCTGAGTAAGAGTCACCTTCTGGGCCTTAATGAACAGATGGACTGGAATATATAGTACCAGGTTCCTTCTTGATTGGTATGAGGCCCTTAGAGGGCCCCGGTCCAGTGATCTTCTGTTTTTGTACCCAGTATTTTTATCTCGCTATGTGTTTGCTAATGCATATTTTACGTAGCCTGTTTACCATCGGATAGCGTTGCTAGAGAATCAATAGATGTTTGCAATAGGCATGTCCGTGCTGGCATCCAGGCAAAGTGTCATTCCTAGTGTGAGGTGGCCACTGAAAGTCGTGATAACGTGATGACGGTGTGGGCATCACGCATTTGGTTTCGTGTTATGTGCAACACCGTGACTGGAAGGTAGCCACGGAACGTTGAGACAACATGATGACGTTGAGGGTATCACGTGTTCGGTGTCTCACCAAGCGTTACGCTGCTATAACGTCATGGGCGTATTACGCGAGGTGTATATGTTTTGAACAGGCGCACACTTTCAGTCTCTGGAAACACATCTGGCGTTGTGGAGTCACGTCCGAATCGGCAGCGGTGTTTCAACAAGATGTACTGTCCTGTCGTGCACGAGTTTGCCAGGGAATCTCACATCATTATGGTGTGTAGCAGCACTAGCACGAGTTGTGCCGCGGGATTACACATCATTAATAGAGTGAGACTACGGTTCATGTTTATGACATCTCATAGAGTTTGGCTGAGCCTGATAGTTTGGTCCGGCGTTTTTGTTGTTTGTTTAACAGATATACAACGGTGCCATTCATCGGAATAAGATCAGCTAGTGCAATCATTTTTCTGCACATGTGAACCGTGATCAAAAATGCAGAGTCGCAGTATCATTTCAGGATGTATGTGAAGTGCTTGGAATATAAGATCAGTAGCAATCCGGCCCATGATGTAGTGGCTCCTCTATTTGGCTATATGCAGCATGTGTTAGTAATTGGGTTACGCACTGGAGACTTGTCTTAGTAATGGGTTCCGTAAACCTCTTCCCCCCGGCCCACCCTTCTTCTCCCTCCGCTCGTTTCCACAGCCTGATAAAGTGGGTGCTTGACCACTGAGACGGTAACGTTTGACCATTGATTGGTCTCCAGATAAGGGACAGTAGATTTGCCCCGCTGTGGCTGTAAAGGTGTTGGTGGGAAACAACAGAACTGTAGGGACGTGAGTACAGTGCTGTTGGACTTTTGGATCGGGGACTGAGGGTGGTCACTAGCGAGTCATTATGCCACTGGTGCTTTTGGTATTGCTATCCATGTGCTGCACGGCTTCCCGTGGTGACGCAGTCGTGCTTGCTTGCACACGCAGTATTTTTCCACCAGCAATTTCATTTCATTGCATGCGGCATCCGGGAGGTGTCAGCTATTTTGTCCTAATGATTAGGTGGATCCGAAACCAGGCAGTCGCTCCGATTACAGTAATGGAGCAATGCTTTGTCTCATTCACCACGTCACATTACGCCAGTAGGAAGCTTGGATGGAAGGTTGTAATTGTGGATGTCTTGGTGTCTGACCCAGTGTCTTAAGGTGGTGGTGTTTTTCAATGAATTGAACCAATTGAGATGGTCTTCGTGCCACTGTATGTGATAGTCACATGTGACATCATTTGATGAGGGTCTCTTGCCCCCCATTACACGTCGCTTATTTATTCAGCGGTAGTGTTGTCTCAGTCGGTATAATTATGTACACAGCCCGATTGAGTGTGTTTCTGTTTTTAATTATAGGTGAGTCTCTGATGTTGTCTACATGTGTGTGTCCATATGCCTTTCCTTGAAAACCCCAGACCTACTTACCCCTGAAGAATTTCTGCAAAACGAAAAAAGCACGGAAAGAAACATGTTGGGTTGGGGAATCTGAATTTGTTGTAGGTTGTACTACATACCAAGCAGTTGAACGCATTGATTTGACCAAATTGAATATTTTTGTGTTGTTTCTCTGTGAATATCTATCGTCCCTTACTGATAGGACAGTAGATTGTATTTTAGAGTTTGGTATTTCTCTTTTTTAGACTGTGATGTTATTAGTGTATGAGACAAGAGTGATGTTAGGTTGTTTGAGTGAGAATGAGGTATGTCTGGAGTATGTTTTCAGGGATTGTGTCAGTTTGGTGTATGAGTAGATAGGTCAACTATTTTTCTCAACATTTTAGAGGTGCAATTGTTATGGCACTTTTGATGATTTTTAGAAGGAAATTGTTATAATAATTGAGTGTAATTTTGTATGAATTAATATAAAATTTCATATATTTTGAATTTGTAGTGAAGTTAATTGAATTGTTTCACATCACATGCTTATGTTTTTTGATCTAATGATACCTCATGGTATGTTTGTTTGAGGTAATGGTTGTATAGACGTGTGTCCATGTTCAGAGCTCACCCACATGCTATGATCTTTTTTGTTTAAATAAACATATTGGTACTCTCCAGTTCAGATCATAGTACTGAGGTAAACCTGGTATCCCCTGTCACTCCTGTTTGTTGTTGACTTCATTATTAAGCCATCACTTGAAACCAACGTTAACCACACCGATGAATATTTATACAGCTAGAGAAATCATTAGCTAAGAGAACTAGAAGTGAGTAGCTCTTTCCCCTAAATAATTTATGTAACCATTTATGTAACCAGATTGGGTTATAATGAATGACTAGTTTTAAAACGGGCCATTCTGTGTGCTTCTCGTATTTTGTAGGAGGACACTCAGCATTGACTACACTATGCTACAGAAAATACAAATAGGGATTAATCCCACCATCAAGTCACTGTCTGTCACATCTCCCGTTGCTCGCCCCATTAAGAACCGCACAACCACAAGCCCCACACCACACCTTGCAACAAGAGCAGTCCCTGCACATAGAAAGAACTAGCAGTTTGCCTGGCGTAGGAGGACACCAGCCTGTAGCCCCGGCGTCTACCGTCCTTTGTTTCGCTGGCAGTTACCATGGAGGCGCGCTCACGGCTGGTCACGCCCACGGAGACTCCCACGGCAACGAACATCCAGCGTCCCGTGACCACGTGATCACGTCACATCTCACACGTCCGTAAGACACATCACGTGGTTACTGAATCAGTTTAAAAGCATCTTGGCAACGTGGTTACAGCGCTTCACAGCTGATCTCTTGAGGATTGTGTAGCGCTTTGGTTTTCCTGTTTCTGATTACGGATTTTGCGACCTCGGACTGTTCTTTGGATTCGTCTTGCCTGCCCCTCGGATTTCTGTTTCTTGGATTCCACCTTGTTTCCCCGGCACCTTGACCTTGGAACTCTCTTGGACTGCCTTTGGATTATCCTCTCTGAATCTAGTATCTTGGAACTTGGTTTTGACCTTCTTGCTTTGCTGGTCCATCTACATCAGACCCAGGTGTGTCCCACCTTCTAGCCGTGCAGAACGCCTATTTCACCACCACCAACAATCTGTGGCTCTTACCACATTTAGGACCCTACTTGCAACACTCCTGGGTAAGCCTTGTCAATACTGATTGTTACCAGTTACCCGTATCAATTGCACTGCTCCTGTTTAACCATTAACCATTGCCTTGCAGCGGTCAGAGGTCCTTCCGGCGTTCCTGCTACCTGATTGACGGCTCAACACACCTGTGGCCTCAAAGATTGCACTGACAGTGTATCCTTTCTGTCTGTGCGGTACTTGGGGACGGAGGTTCAATAATCTGCATGACCATCAAGATCAGAACAGACTGTGAAGCCTTCCTGGTCATCCAGAGTATGGATACCTCCTCCGGGGACCCTGTGGCCGCTCTAATGCAAGCGGTTGCAGCCCTTAGGACCGACATGGCCGCAGCCACAACGGCTATCCACCATAGACTCGATGCCCTACAAAGCACACGTGCCCCTTTACCCGCAGATGCCGAGTTCGGCGACCCCACCCCCCCAGATCCGCCTGCACATCCGTCCACAGCAACCACAGTCCCCACTCCAGTGGTTCTTCCAACCTCCTTTCCTCTTGCTGCCCCCGAACGTTATCAGGGGGATCCCAGGAAATATCGTACCTTTCTCAACCAGTGCAAACTTCACTTCTTGTGTAGACCCCAGCTTTTTCCTGACTCTGTTACCAAGGCAGCTTTCCTTCTTTCTCACCCGTCAGGTGTAGCGGCCATTTGGGCGAACCCATTATTAGAGAGTGAACACCCTGCTCTATACAATTTCGATCTACTGGTGACAGAAATGGCAAAAGTGTTTGACACCAGGTATAAAGCACAATCCCGAGACCTGGAATTGCTTGATCTTACACAGGGAAAAAAAACTCCGATTGATTACATCACCCGTTTCAATCAACTGGCTGCAGAGACCTCGTGGCCTGAAGAAAAGAAAGCCATAGTGTTCTACCGTGGTCTCTGTAGCCACATGAAAGACGCTCTTTCTGTAGTGCCGGCTCTTCCCTCAGTCTTCCCTGAGTTAGTGGATCTGGCCCTACAGGTGGACGCTTGCAGGTCTGAGAGGAAAGCAGAGACGGCTTTTTCCAATCAGACACCCCCAGCCCCATCCGTCTCTGCTCCGGAACCCATGCAAATTGGCAGGATACGGAGTCCCATCACTCAGGCCGAACGGGAACGTCAGAGAAGCGATAACGCCTGTTTCTACTGTGGTACTTTAGGGCACTATGTTAAAGAATGTCCTCGCCGCCCTAAAAATAAAACATCGGGTTTTCAGAAGGCTCGCCCCTAGGCATGGGGGTACGGGCGAGTCCTTCTCTGACCTCCAATGAACCTGCATTTGGTCCCATCAGACCGATTACGGTCCAGGCTCAGCTGAAGCCAGCCGGAGATTTGGTACACTCAGTAAAGATTGTGATTGACTCTGGGGCCACTGGCTGCTTTATTGATATTTCGCTGGCTCACGACCTTAATCTACCCTTGATCAAGAAAAAGTATCCAGAGCCGGTACAAGCGGTCGATGGTACCTCACTTGTCTCTGGTCCCATTGAGTACCAGACCGCTCCCATGTTAGTGGTGATTCAGGGCACGCACCAAGAGACACTAGCGTTTGACCTCATTTCCACGCCGCAGTTCGGTATGATTTTAGGCATTCCATGGCTCAAACAACACAATCCCTTGATTAACTGGGGCAATGGACAGGTCACCTTGGAATCTGAAGTTTGCCAACACTTCTGTTTGATCGAGTCCGCTACGATTTCATCCCCGGCCACTGTCCTTGGGGCTATAGCCTCCGCCAGCCTTGAGGAGCAGATCCATCTATGAACGTCCCACATACTGTGGGGGCCATTACAGCTGGGATTCCCACTGTCTATCATGAATTCCGAGAGGTTTTTGACAAAGTCACGGCAGAAGGCCTACCACCGCATCGACCCTATGATAGCCCCATTGATTTGGTTCCTGGGGCAACTATACCAAAGGGCAGAATATACTCCTGATCTCCATCGGAAGAGTTAGTACTCAAGGAATACATCCAACGAGCCCTACGCTTAGGTCACATACGACCCTCTAGCTCTCCAGCTGCTAGTCCGATTTTTTTTGTGCCCAGGAAAGAGGGTGACTTACGTCCCTGTGTTGATTACAGACGATTGAACACCGTTACCATCAAGAATCGGTATCCCTTACCCCTCATCTCCATGCTATTAGACCGATTGACAAAGGCATCCATCTTTACTAAGTTGGATCTTCGGGGGGCGTACAACTTGGTTCGTATGCGTAGCGGAGACGAGTGGAAGACGCCATTTTGTACTCGACAAGGGCTGTTCGAGTATACTGTAATGCCTTTCGGTCTCTGCAATGCCCCCACTACGTTTCAACGTTTTGTTAATGAGGTATTCTCTGACGTCTTAGATGTTTTTGTTGTGGCCTACCTAGACGATACATTGATATTTTCGTCCTCACTAGAGGAACACATAGGCCATGTCACAGAAGTCCTAACTCAGCTAAAAAGACATTCCTTGTACGCCAAACCCGAGAAATGTGTGTTTCATACTAGGGAAGTAGAGTTCCTAGGCTTTCTTATTACACCTGGAGGTCTATCCATGAACATGTCCAAAGTCCGTGCCATCATCGACTGGCCTGCTCCAACCTGTCTCAAACAGCTCCAGTCGTTTTTGGGCTTTGCCAACTTTTATCGGCGTTTCATTGCCGGTTTTTCATCCATTGTTTCACCACTGACTGCCTTGACCAGTCCCCGGGTCCAGTTTTGTTGGACCTCAGAACATCAGCGTTCTTTTGAAACACTCAAAGCTAGGTTCACCACAGCTCATGTACTACAGCATCCCGACCCCGAACTTCCGTTTGTTCTGGAGGCCGATGCCTCTTCCTTTGCATTAGGCGCAGTGCTCTCCCAACCCTGTCCCTCCACGGGTCAGTTGCATCCCGTAGCATTCCACTCAAGGAAATTTACACCTTCCGAGTCCCATTACACAGTCACCGAGAAGGAGCTACTGGCCATTAAGGATGCATTACTGACCTGGCGACACCATCTCATTGGGGCCAAACATCAAACCATGGTTTACACAGATCACAAAAACCTGCAAGACCTGGCCTCCCTTAAATGTTTGAACAGCAGACAAGTGCGTTGGCACCTGTTTTTTGCCGCCTATGACTTTGTGGTAAAACATAGACCAGGGCTTTCACATGGTAAGGCCGATGCTTTATCTTGCTCGCCCGGAGGGGATTCTTTGCCGCTATACCCAGATACCCTTCTGAACGAAGGTCATGTCATATGCATGTGCACTCCTTCTCCCTCCATGCTAACTCTCATCCGACAGTGGGTTTCACATCATCCACAAGCACTAACAGAATGGGATTTGGTTCTTCAGGAAGGGTTGCCCTTCATACATGATAAGTTATTCCTCCCCACTAGCGATGTACGTAACCAGGCACTTGCTTGGTCTCACGACGCGGCCATCAAAGGACACCCTGGACAGCATCGCACCTTGGAGTTACTAAAGCGATGGTGTTGGTGGCCATCTATGAGACGCGACGTGCAACATTATGTAAACACTTGCTCCATCTGTGCACAGTGCAAGACACGCAGGGGTCGTCCCGTGGGTCTCCTTCAACCCCTACCTATTCCTCCCAGACCATGGCATACGGTCTCTAGGGACCTCATTACAGATTTGCCTCGCAGACAAGGGTACGATTCCATCTGGGTGGTAGTCGATTCCTATACTAAGATGGCCCGTTTCATTCCTTGTCACGGGATTCCCTCAGCCCCTGTACTGGCCCAACTATTTTTCAAGTCGATCTTCTGTCTCTTTGGTCTTCCACAAGTCATTGTATCCGATCGCGGTACGCAGTTCACATCCCGTTTTTGGCAGGCCCTTACCAAGATCCTTAGCATTGATGCCCGCTTCTCCTCAGCCTACCACCCGGAGAGCGATGGCCAGACCGAGAGGGTAAACCAGGCTCTCGAGCAGTACCTGCGATGCCTGACCCTTCAGTATCAGGATACATGGTTGAACCTGCTCCATTTGGCCGAATTCGCATACAACAATGCCTGGCATTCGTCCACCGGGTTCTCCCCCTTCTATTCGCTCTATGGGCAGCATCCTCGTTCTCTCCCTGTCCCCGATTTCTCTTCCTCCTCCACTGCCGCCGCCAATTTCTGCAATCTATCCATGCCCAGACACTGGTTCATTTGCGGGAAGCCCAAGCCTCTATGAAAACCAAGGCTGACAAGAAACGGGTGGCGGCTCCTGTTTATCAGGTTGGGGACCGTGTTTGGCTGTTGACTCGCCATTTGCGTATCCCTGGTTGCCGGAAACTGTTACCCCGGTTTGTCGGTCTCTACAAGATTTCACATGTTCTGAATCTGGTAGCCCAACGGCTCTCAATTCCCTCTTCCTGGCATATCCACCCGGTGTTCCACACTTCCCTACTCGAGCCCTGTCTTTCTGCCACCCGGTTGGTCCAATCTCCTGCCCCTGTTTCTGTGTCCTCCCCGGATACGTATGAGATCAGTGCTATTCTGGGTTGTCGTCTCTGCAGGGGTCGCCTCCAGTATCTGGTTGACTGGTTGGGGTATGGCCCTGAAGAACGCTCCTGGGTTCCCTCCCGGGACGTCCATGCCCCACGTCTGGTTGCTCGCTTTCATCGGGATAACCCGTCCAGCCCACGGGGTCGTGGGCCTTTGAGGGGGGGGCTCTGTCAAGTCTCCCGTTGCTCGCCCCATTAAGAACCGCACAACCACAAGCCCCACACCACACCTAACAACAAGAGCAGTCCCTGCACACAGAAAGAACCAGCAGTTTGCCTGGCGTAGGAGGACACCAGCCTGTAGCCCCGGCGTCTACCGTCCTTTGTTTCGCTGGCAGTTACCATGGAGGCGCGCTCACGGCTGGTCACGCCCACAGAGACTCCCACGGCAACGAACATCCAGCGTCCCGTGACCACGTGATCACGTCACGTCTCACACGTCCGTGAGACACATCACGTGGTTACTGAATCAGTTTAAAAGCATCTTGGCAATGTGGTTACAGCGCTTCACAGCTGATCTCTTGAGGATTGTGTAGCGCTTTGGTTTTCTGGTTTCTGATTACGGATTTTGCGACCTCGGACTGTTCTTTAGATTTGTCTTGCTTGCCCCTCGGATTTCTGTTTCTTGGATTCCACCTTGTTTCCCCGGCACCTTGACCTTGGAACTCTCTTGGACTGCCTTTGGATTATCCTCTCTGAATCTACTATCTTGGAACTTGGTTTTGACCTTCTTGCTTTGCTGGTCCATCTACATCAGACCCAGGTGTGTCCCAACTTCTAGCCGTGCAGAACGCCTATTTCACCACCACCAACAATCTGTGGCTCTTACCACATTTAGGACCCTACTTGCAACACTCCTGGGTAAGCCTTGTCAATACTGATTGTTACCAGTTACCCGTATCAATTGCACTGGTCCTGTTTAACCATTAACCATTGCCTTGCAGCGGTCAGGGGTCCTTCCGGCGTTCCTGCTACCTGATTGACGGCTCAACACACCTGTGGCCTCAAAGATTGCACAGTGAGTGTATCCTTTCTGTCTGTGCGGTACTTGGGGACGAAGGTTCAATAATCTGCACGACCATCAAGATCAGAACACTGTCCCCTGAAACCCAGTGGAGGCGAGTTAGATACGAGCAATAGACAGACATTGCTCATCACCCACATTAAATGTACTATAGAAATTACATAAGATGACAGGCGTTATAATTAGCTTATTCCTATTACTTTGTAGATTGCGGGGCTCATCCTAGCCATTCCCGAGCTAACGCACATTGGACAGTTGGACTGCGTCCTGATGAAGGTTGGCTAGAATATCTGGGCAACGTGTTTCCCGCCCACATAGAATCACAACCGAAACACATGTCAACAGATATACAATCCTGGTAACGCATACAGGGAAATACATCCAAAAAGCACATGAGTTTTGAGTTTGAATTCATGGTTTCACATTATGTTATAATACCCAGTTTGTCAATATTTGTTTGGTATGAAGATGGTATATATGAGATATGAATGAATTCTGAATGATGGGAACATTTTGTTGAGCCTTTTTATTGTATGGTAAAACACAAAAGAAGTATGTTCAGAATTTGAAATAAATATGTTTTTCCTTTTTACTGCTTATACTTCACCTGGAGGACAGTAGACATATACCAGGTATCCCTTGTTTATTATATACATTATTTGCTGCCATTAGTTGATCAGCTGGAGTATGAGACTCAAGACTGTCAATAGTTTTGGCAGGTACTAGGCTCTTTAGCGAGTAAGGAACAAGTTACTTGTCTGTAACTGTTGTTCTCCAGCATGGGTCTGGCATGGATTCACATGCTCATGAACATTCCCCGTCGTCAGGCTGGGAATCCTTGGTAAAGAAAAAAATCAGTTTCAGTTTCGTTTCTGAACTGTATTTCTACTAGTAACCAATCACTGATCTCTGGGTCATACTGCTCCCAGTCAATGACTGCCCTCCACCTAAGCCCCTCATCTGGCAGCCATCTTTAGATTTGGTAGCACGTAAAGTGGCACTAGGACCAGGAGAAGAGCCGCAGAGGGGTTGGAGGGAAGGTTAGCATCTGAATCCATGCCAGACCCATGCTGGAGAAAAACAGTTACAGGTAAGTAACTTGTTCCTTCTCCAGCATGGGGTCTGGCATGGATTCACATGCTCATGAATACAAGAATACATAGCAGTACACACATGCACAACCACGGGAGGTGGCAAGGCTCAACATTAAGCATCTCCTACCTCCACACTAGGCTCACCTTCAAGCGGACAGGTTGCGCAGCACTGCCTGGCCGACTCTGGACTCCTCCCTAGAATCCCGGTCGACACAATAGAATCTCGTGAAGGTGTGCGTCGACCTCCACGTAGCAGCCATGCAAATGTCCAGCGGGGGCACACCAGACAGGAACGCCGCAGTAGCAGTAATCGCTCTGGTTGAATGGGCTCTCGGACGCCCGGGCAAAAGTCGGTTTGCCAACCGGTAACAGTGCATGATGCAGCCGGAGAGCCATCTGGAAATGGAAGCCTTCGAGAGGGCCTTCCCTTGGTTCACAAACAGCTGTGATATCTTCTGAAAACTCTTTGTGCGGTCCACGTAGAACTTCAGCGCTCTAGCCACATCCAGCGAGTGCAAAGTCCTCTCAGCCGGCGACGAAGGCGACGGGAAGAAAACAGGTAACACCAAGGGCTTGCTGAGATGGAAGTCTGACGGAACCTTGGGCATGATGAGGGGTGCGTCCTCAGCACTACTCTTGTCTCGTGGAATGTCAGATATGGAGGCTTACACGAGAGGGCCTGGATCTCTCCCACTCGTCGTGCGGCGGTGATGGCCACAAGAAAAGGTGTCTTCCATGACAAGAACTTCAGCGGTGCCGAGTGCAGGGGCTCAAATGGCAGATCCATGAGCCTGGTCAGCACCACATTGAGCTCCCATGCCGGGGCCAGAGCCTTCACCGGAGGGAACGAGCGGAACAGTCCTTTCATGAACTCCTTCACCAGGCGATGCGACCACAGCGACGACTGCCACAGAGTTCTCGTGTAGCGGGAGATAGCCGCCAGGTGGATTTTGATGGAGGCATGTGCCAGCCCCGCCTTGGCCAGTGACAGCAAGTACGGCAGCACTTGAGGGGCCTTGATCCATAGGTGGTTGATCTTCTGTGCACGGCACCAGACAGAGAGCCTCTTCCACTTATCTCCATAGCACTTAAGAGTCGAGGATGCCCTGGCCTTTGCAAAGACTTCCTTGCAGTCCGTCGGGATGTCATAGCCTCTGAACTCTAGTGCTGCAAGAGCCAGGCCTGTAGGTTCAGCGATCCCAGATCGTGATGTAGGATGGCGCCTCCTTCCCTGGCGAGAAGATCCGCGTCCGTCAGCAGTTTCACTGGGGGGGACACTGACATGCTCAGAAAGGTCCGGGAACCATATCTGCCTCGGTCTGGGGAAACCTGCTGGCGAACCTACGGCACTTGGTGTTTGTCGTCGTCGCTAACAGATCGATCTGGGTTCTGCCCCACCAAGGGAATAGGAGATCCACTTAATCCTGCTGAAGTTCCCACTCGTGGCAGGAGCGCAGCACCCTGCTGCGTGAGTCGGCAACTATGTTTTTCACCCCTGCAAGATGAAAAGGTACCAGGAATATCCCCTGGGTAATGGCCTAGTGCCACAGGTCCTGTGCTTCCTTGGATAGGGCCAGGGATCTGGTACCCTCCTGCTTCCGGATGTAGGAGATCGTGGTGGTGTTGTCGGTGAAGACCCGTACCACTTTGTCCTTGAGGGACGGAAGGAAAGACCTGAGGGCCCAGAACATGGCCCGGAGCTCCAGGCCGTTGATGTGCAGGGACTTCTCCTCTGGGAGCCAAATGCCTCTGGAGCGGAGATCTCCGGTGTGCGCTCCCCATCCCTCCAGGGAGGCATCCGTCATCACCGGTTCCTGGTGCGCTGGGGTCTGGAAGTCCATGCCCGCCGTGAGATGCGTGCGGGTGCCCCACCACCGGATCGCATAATGGAAAGTCTTGTTGAGTGGGATCTTGTCTTCAAAGCTTCCCGCCACTTGCATCCAACGGGCGTCGAGGAACTCCTGCAGTGGCCTCATCCGCAACCTGCACAGACGCACGAGGTAGATGCACAATGACATCATGCCGAGCAGGGACTTGATGGACCTCACCCTGGCCAGCTCCATGGTCAACAGCCATTGTACCTTGCCCAGGATGGCCTTCGTCCTTTCCTTCGACGGGGAGGCCAACCGCGCCACTGTGTCTAGTCTGGCCCCCAAGAACAGGGGGTCCTGCGAAGGTACCAAGTAGGACTTCACAACGTTGATCGAGAATCCCAGTTCCGTGAGAAGGCTGACGGTCTTCGCTGTGTGGTCGACGGCGAATTCTCTTGACTTTGCTCGGATGAGCCAATCGTCAAGGTAGGGGTATACATGAATCCCCTGCAGGCGCAGCCGCACAGCCTCTGGTGCCAGGCACTTGGTAAAGACCCTTGGAGCGAACTTCAACCCGAAGGGCACGGCCTTGAACTGGTAGTGCTGCCCTTGGACCACGAAACATAGGAACTTTCGATGTCCTTTGTGTATGGGGATGTGAAAGTAAGCATCCTCCAAGTTCAGCAACGATAGGAAGTCGCCTTCCTCCAGCTGTCCCAGCACGTGCTGAAGGGTAACCATCCGGAGCTTCTGGGCTTTGATGTATTTGTTGAGGCGCCGAATGTCCAGGATGGGCCGCCAGCCGCCGGTCTTCTTTCGGACGAGGAAGTACCGCGAGTATACTCCAGAGCCCCTGGGCCTCTTTGGGACGAGTTCTATCGCGCCCTTTCTCAGCATGGCTTTTACCTCCAGAAGCAGCTGCGGAATGTGGTTTTCTTTCCTGGCCACAGGTGGTAAACGGGGGCACTTTCTTTGGAACTCCAGAGTGTGCCTGTGGGCCAGGGCATCCAGCACCCAACGGTTGGTGGAGATGGACTCCCACACGCCGACGAAGTTCTCAAGTGGGCCTCCCACCGGGGTGCTTAGGTGGGGGCCCGGCATCACGGCCGGTTCAGTCCTGTTTCGCCGAGGCCTTGCCACCCTGGGCTCCTTGGCGACGACGACGGTATCCACCAGCCTTGCTGCAGCCCCTGTAAGCTTCCTGCGGCGAGGAATGGGCAGCTTGACGGTATGACGAACTGCCGCCGAATCCTTTGGAGGCACCTTGAGATTTGCCTCTGGAGGTCCGAAAGGACAGCCGTCGTTGATGAAGAGTGCCTAGGGCACAGGCCGTCTCGGTGTCCGCTTTGATGGCTTGTAGCGACTCGTCCACCGCTTTCCTGAACAGGTTGTTTCCGTCGAAGGGCATGTCCAGTACCCTGCTCTGCACATCCTGAAGGAAATTGGTGGCCTTGAGCCAACCGTGCCGGCGCAGGCAAACGTTGTGGCCCATCTGACGAAAACCGGTATCAGCGATATCCGTAGCTACAGTGATAGCATGATCCGACGCCACCTTGCCTTCTTACAGGATTTACAGGGCCTCCAGCCTCTTGTCATCCAGGAGGAAGTCCAGGAAAGGGGCGATCGTGAACCACAGCCCCCTATCACAGCGGGCCACGATCGCAAGGGAGTTGGCCGCCTTAATGGTAGTCGCTGCCGACGAGATGACTCAACGTCCCATGGCGTCTAGCTTCTTTCCCTCGCTGTCTGGCGGTGAAGTGGAGGATGACGCCGTCGCCCCTGCTGCTTTCTTCTTGGCTGCCGCGGAGACTACGGAATCCGGGGTAGGTTGTGCCCTGAGGCACATAGGAGCGGAATCCGGGACCCGGTACTTCTTCTCATATCGGTCTCTCTGGCAGGGGCCGTGGAAGGGTTCTTCATAAGGGACAGACCCTCATCCCATATGCCGTCCGAGAGTACTGTTTTCCTCTTGGCTTCCCGTCGTTGGTAAAGAAATCCCTCTTTCTTTTGTTCCTCGGGGCACAGCTGGAAAAGCTCCAAGGCACTGGCGATCATGGCGTGAAAGGAGCCAATTTCGTCGGGGGGAGCCCGAGCGGGAGGCGACGGGAGATCCTTTCCGTCGTCGCCACTGTCGTCAGTCCCCGTCGTCGCCGTCTCTGTCCCTGTCTCAGTTTCGTCCCTCGGAAGAGAGGATGGGAGTGAAGGCTGGAAGGGAGGGGGAAGATGGACTCGCCTCTGCTTACTTGGTCAGCTCCCCAACAGTCCAGGTGCCGCTGGATCATCCGCTGGGGGTAAGAGCAACCTTGTCCTTATCTGCGTACACAAGGTCTGCAAAGCCATCAAGATTGCTACTGAATTGTCCTGTGGCGTAGGCATCGGTTGCGATGGGAGCGACCGCTGGGGCACGGGGTCCTTCGTTTCCTCCACGACATGTGGCTCCTCGTCTGCTCCACCGTTGCTCTCTACGTCCGCCTCGTCGGGATCCTTCCCATAGGCCCTGAACTTGTATCTGTATCCGTTAGGGCCACCGTGCCCCCCCCTTTCTCATCCCAGGGTTTCATGGGGTTCTTCTCGATAGGCTGGAAAGATCTTTCCCTCCAGGGTGGCAGGGAAACGCTAGGCCCGGAGGTCGTCTCCACTTGGGTAGCCTCCGCAGGCTTCGCCAGGGCCACCACGACTCCTTCAATCGAGGCCTTCACCGGGTGAATTGGGGCCTTCACAACCTTGGGCGCGTCTGAGGAGTTCTCCTTAGGGGGAGGGAAACCCCCCTGCCCCCCTTTGGCTTTCTCCGTTGGGATCGACCGGGGGTTCTCCCGAAGCTTACCCGGGTTCTCCGACTTCATTTTCACCGAGCCAGAGCGTTGGCTCGTGGATGATGGCGCCGGTGACATTGCGCCCTGCCTGGCAGCCGAGGAGCCTGAACCAACGGTGCTCCCAGTGCCCGCGGACTCACAGTGCTTTGCCTTTTGTTGGGCCCCCATCGCCAGAGCGCCCTCAAAGGTCTTAGAAGACCGCTCAGACTACTTCTTCTCACCTGCTGCTGGACTCTTTGCCTCCAGCCAGTCAGCGAGTCGTTTATGACGGTCCTTCATGGTCCGGACGGACATGTTCTTGCAGAACGCGCAGTCCTCCTCCACGTGCGACTTGTTGGTGTGTAGGCAGTAGAGGCACCGGGAGTGCTCGTCCTCCTTAAAGATGTTCTGCAGTCCACATCCTGGGCAGTTCCTAAACAGTTTGGATCCAGTAAGCGTTGAATCTCCTTTGTCCTCGGCCATGTCCGAGGGTGGGCCTCAAAGGTCTTCTGGCATTCTCCAAGAAGTGTAATTTGCTGAAAATCCGCCCTTTTGGGACGTAGAAATTTCCGAAACGGGTCCCCGTTGATCGGAAGAAGAATCTGTGGAGCTTGAGGCTCGAATTAACTGAAAAAATAAGAGTAAACTCTTCGAAAAAACGCAATTCGCAGTAAAAGCTCGAGAGCTACAGCACGAGGACTCCCAACACTTGAATGTGCGGTAAAAATCTGAAGATGGCTGCCAGAGGAGGTGCTTAGGTGGTGGGCAGTCATTGGCTGGGAGCAGTATGACCCAGAGACCAGTGATTGGTTACTAGTAGAAAGACAGTTCAGAAACAAAACCGATTTTTTCTTTACCGAGGATTCCCAGCCTGACGACGGGGAATATTCATGAGCATGTGAATCCACGCCAGACCCCATGCTGGAGAACAAAGCTCTAAGAGCGAGTTGATTGAATTGCAATTATCTCCCATGTCTCCACTCTGTGCAGTGTCCACTTACTCGACTACATCTACTAGTGTCTCGGCCACGCTTATAGGTGGTTCAGACTGAATTAATGCGGTGGCCTGTTCACAGGAGAAAAATGATGTCATTTTCCCACGTTCAGTAGCAATACCAGGCGTTCTCTCCTCAGGAGCAATATTTGTGTGTCTGTAGCGATACAATTACTTAATATGGTTTATTTTTCCCTGTGTTGTAACGTTTGCTTCTTGCAGTGTCCTTGCCCGGCATAGTTGTCACAAACAAAGGCACTAGATCACAACCCAAGAAGCCAAACTATAAAACTGCGACTCCCCCACAGCTTGACCTCAAGCACACCGCAGCAGTATTTAAGTATTCAGCCAGGACACATGCAGTGAGTTAAAGATCCAAGTCAAAACAGAATGCTCCAGCAAGTAGAGCAAGGTGCAGCCCAGTGAATTTCACACTAATGCTACTTCCTTGTGTCTTCGCTTAGGGCTTTCTAAATATGCTTAAGGCACTGAAGTAACAGATGCGGATACCCACATAGATTTATAAATGAAATAAAGAGAGTTTACGCGCTAGGAGGTAGGAGCTATCACTCACGAGACTTCCACCGCCGAGTAGATTATACATGAAAGACAGATTGTACCAAAAAGTCAGTGGCGCCTCTGTCTGAATTGAAATAGTGCACTGGGTCACACATCACAAGATACATAAAATACCATATCCTTAATCTAACTAAATAGCAACACGTGAAGCATCCCATCAATATCCAGGGTCATGAGGCACCCTCAAAAAGGCATTGTCCACTCCCACTTCCAGGGGCACTCTATACCCCTTAAAAGAGATGCAAGCATACACCCGACCATGACTATGCATAGATTTTGAAAGTGAGAAACATCCGTAGTGGGATGCCAACCACTCCTACCCCTTTCCGTTAGGCAAGAGACACAATTAAGAACATATATGTATACCAGAACATGTTACTAAAACCATCTAGCACAGCTGTAAATCAACATAATGAGTTATAATCTAAGTTTAGATTCTAACCTGATCAGTAAACGTCCATTAGACATGATGGCTCGGGCACAAAAGGATAGACTCAATTCTCTCATGGGTGTTACTATCTCAGCCCATTCCCTGAGATGATCCAAGGGCTTTCAACCATTGTCTGCCTCTACAGCGACCTTCACAATGATGCACTTCAGTAAGTCCGCTGCCCTGTCTGCGCCCCAGAATATGTACTCCTTACCCTTCCACGTCACTCGTAGTTTTGCCAGGAGGAACAGTCCTGCTTTGACTACTCGCGCCTGAAAGGATTTCTTTACAAAGTTCAGTCTCCACCTCCTTTTCTCTGTCACTGGCACCAAATACAGGAAAAGCAGGATTTTATGTTGGTATTCCAGCATGCCCTTTCCCTAGCAGCCTTTAAGATTCTCTCTCTGTCATGAGCATCAGGTACATTAATGATAAGAGTGGGTCCCACCGTTGAGTCCCTCCAACTCAGAAGTGCACATTTTGATCCTGCAACATTTTTCCAACACATATGGGATCCATCTCTACCTCCAAGGAAAGCATCTCTGGGAGCCAATTTGCAGTAAAGGAGACCAAATCGTCCGCCTCTGCACCTGAAGAAAGACCAATCACTCTGATTTGTTTGGCTCTTACCACATTTTCAAGGTACTCGATTGTACCCTCCATGGCCCTTTGCATCTTTACTACCACTTCCATGTCTTTACTCCATTGCTTTGCTACCGGAGTCGTCTGGGCACATAAATTGTCCAACTCGTTGGATCTCTGTTCTAGGGTGGTGGCTCTGGACTCCAACTGAACCACTTTCTTACTCAGCTTGTCAAATTTGCCTTCCATACATGTGACTGACTTTTCTATTCGACCCCAGAGCAACCATCACTGGGTCTCCTGAGGATGAGGATGATCTATCTCGGGAGGAGTCGAGCTTTGTTTACTTGATGAGCCTCAAGCTGCAAATAAATCAGATTCCCCCTCTTTCTCCTTCTTGCTTTTTCCAGACGCCATCCTAGGGCACTATTCCATAACAATCTTGCCAAGTGTAAAAGCCTAAGGGGAAGTGGGCCCCAAATCACCCGAGTAGGCACAGCCCTTTAGCACACTTCCAAAATGTTCTTCCTTGATGTTCTAGCACCACTCTCACTGATATGCAGGCTCGGGTTGTGACACTGGAATACTATGGAAACACCACTTGCACTCTTATATTGAAAGTATATGGTTTTTCTACTTTTGATATGTAAGAAGTGATGAACGGTTGAGTGGTCAGCAACAAACTAAACATCTATAGTTGCGTTCCACAAACTAAGAATAACATGAAAATAGTGAATTATGTTTAGGGACTGCAAGTTGCATTTGAATTCATAAAGGCATTTCATTAAGGTGTTTATGTTTTAAATGGTAGCGAATTGTGGAGTGGTGGACATTTATTACAATGTTGTCCGATTGTTTGTCTGGGAATCCAAAATGCCACCTTTTGTAAAACCTATTTATTTTGTTTACATTAAGAGGTACACTTATGTGTCTGGTAAGTTTCCACTTTATTATATATAAGTGGATTACCACTTTAATTGGGAAGGTGACATGTTCTATATTTATCTAAAAAATGTATCACTGTTTTTTCACTGTCATTCACAGATTAGTGGTGCTCCTTCAATCTACAATATCATGTGAAGGTGAGGAGCACCTCATGCTTGGTATTCTTTTCTCCAAAAGTAACGTGTTGCACAAAATAAGGACTTACATGTCGAATTTTGAATGTAATTTAACAGTGCTAAAAACATATGGTGAAAGTGCCTGGAGTTAATAACAGGATCCATGGGATAGAGTTCATTAGGAGTTGCAGTATCCTTGTTTGGCAGAGGTTTATTCAGACACACAAAGGGAAGAACAATGCTCTTTTGAAAATAGATAAGATATCTGATTTGAAGGGAAGCAGCAAGCTTCTTACAATGGGGTGAGTCCGAGTGACATTCTGACCAGGTTGTGGTGGGGAGGAAATGGAACAGTCACCAGGGACAATGCATGGGTGGACATACAATGATTAAGGACAATCAACATTAGACATTTCTAAATGCAGTTAGGCAGTACGGCCAGCTATGTTAGGAATGTAACTATGATGGATGAAGTGCTATAGTGGAGGCAGATAAAGTGAGGGACAGCGGAACATTAGAGGCAGGGGAAAAATGGTAGCTTGAAGGCAGAGGAGAGGTAGGTTAAAAGGGCAAATCGGAGGCGAGAAGGTAGGCTTTCAGTTTGGCTTTGAACAAATCTTTATGGACTGTTTCTTGGATGTCCGGGGAAAGACAATTCTGTGCAAGCAGATCAAGAAGAGAGAAAAAGCAGTACAGGGAGGGCAAGGGGTCACAAGGGTAGTCAAAGAGGCAGAGCAGTGATTATAAGAAGGTTTGTAGAGTTGATGAGAGGAGGATTGATACAGGGGTGCCTTATCCTGGATAGACTTGTGAAGCAGGAGAAGACATATTTATCTGGCCCTGTTTTGCATCCTCAGCCATCCAGCCTGGTGACGATAAGTGGAAGTAGGTGTGATGTTAGGGAGTTCAAGGACTCCTTGTAGCAAAGTTAATGATCTTGTCAAGAGGACAGAAAGCCTATTTGGCAAGACCAAAGAGGATTCTGGCACAGTAGTCCAGTTTAGAGAAAACAAGAGTGGTTAGTGGTGTTGAAAGGAAGGAGGTGCCAGATTTTCCTAATATTTAGGAGGCTGAAGTGAGCCGCCGTTGCAGTTTTGGAAATGAAGGCAGAGAAGTTATTAGAAGGGTCATGGATGACACAGAGCTTTCTAGCTGAAGAGGAGTAGGGGAAAGTGTCAGGTGGGAACTAGATAGGCAGGAGAGGTTATGATAATTATGTGTTATTTATATAGCGCCTTAATCCAAAGCGATTTACAGAGCACATATTTACATACAACGTCACCCAACCAAAACTGGTACTCATTTATCGACCTCGGAAGGATGAAAGGCTGAATTGGCCTTGCCGGGATTCAAATCTGCGACCTGCAGATCACGCTCAGATCGCAGCAGCAAGCGCTCAACCTGCTGAGGGAAGAAGAACACCTATGTTTTGGTAGGGTTTAACATCAGAGTGCGAAGCCATCCAATATTTAACAGCAGAGAGACAGTTGGAAATGTTGACAGAGCGATCAGAGGAGAGTTCAGCAAAGGAGGTGATGATTTGGGTATCAACCTCGAAGAGTTGGTATGAGAACCCAAACGAGGAGGAGATTAGTACCCCCAGAGCAGAGGTATATAGTGTAAAGAGGAGAGGACCCAAGACAGAGCCTTGTGGAATAACAATAGTTTTTGAGTTTAGAGGTGCTCCAGGAGATAGAGAATTGGCGAGATGTAAGGTAGGAATCAATCCAGGTAAGGGCTTGAACGCGTATCCCAAGAAGTGATAAGAGTATTGTCCCTGAACGCACACACCAGAAAAAATACAACACGCTAGAGAAAAAGGCCCAAGACACCTCTTGCAAGGATAACAAGTATTTTATTCCTAAATAATAGGAGTGCACTAGCAAAGAGCTCTGCCGCCGCCAAACGTTCTGCCAAAATCTGCATGAGCAGCACATTAAGAAGGTACATAGCATCATCAGTGACATCATCACATACAGTAGAAACCTGTGTGGCAGTTTCTGTGGAGTGACAGGAGCATAAACCTGCTTGTAAGGGGTCTTGAAGGTTGTGGATGTCTAAGAAATTGGTAAGATGGTTGAACACAACCCTTTCTAGCACTTTAGAGTAGTGTGAAAGGAATGACATAGGGCCAAAGTTAGCCGGCAGGTTCGGGTCAGAAGAACAAGTTACTCTCTTAGCTGGTAACGTTCTTTCGATGGGATGGTCCGGCAACGTATTCCATATCTATGACAGTAATCACCACAGCTGTGCTGCTTCGGAAAATCTTTGGCGTCTGCGTCCTGCGTCGATTACTTCGATACGCCGCCCTCGAGGACCTTCTCCGACGGCCGACGTCACTGGATGTTATAAGTAGGACGCACGACGCCCGTAGCCGGGGAAGGTAGGGATGGAGCGATATGGAATACGTCGTCGGACCATCCCATCGAAAGAACGTTACCAGGTAAGAGAGTAACTTGTTCTTCGAGGGGATTGGCTCCTCTGACGTATTCCATATCTATATATCTATGACAGACTCCCAAAGCAGTACCAATGCAAGGAGGTGGGAAAAGAATTTAGAAAACAGAAATTTAGCATGCCCAATCAAATTGCGGAGTAAAGGACCGCCTTGCCAAAGGCCAGATCCTGCCCCCGGATGGAATCAAGCGAATAGTGACGTACAAAAGTATGTACCGAAGCCCAGGTGGCTGCATCACAGATGTTTTGAATAGGAACACCCCTCTGCAGGGCAGTAGAGACAGCCATACCCCTGGTAGAATGGGCTCGTAAGCCGACCGGTGGGTCCTTACCCGCCAAGCGGTAACACTCAGATAGCCAAAATAATCCAGCGAGACAAAGACTGTTTCGTCACAGCCTGTCCCAAACGCTTTCCAGCGTAACCAATGAAGAGCTGATCGTCCACTCTGACCCGGGACATGCGTGAAATATAAAAGCTTAACGCTCTCCTAGGATCAAGCCTATGGAGCCTCTCCTCTTCCTTACCAGGATGTGGAGGAGGATAAAACGCCAGAAGAACAACCTTCTGGTCTAAATGAAATTCCGACACCACCTTTGGAAGAAAAGAAGGACGAAATCTAAGGACAACCCTGTCCTTATGAAACACAGTGAAGGGTGGCTTAACTGAAAGTGCCTGTAACTCACTCACTCTGCGAGCGGAAGTGACCGCAATCAAAAATACAGTTTTAAGAGTTAACAGTCTCAAAGGGCATGAATGAAAAGGCTCAAACGGAGCCCCCATCAGAAAACTTGAGAACAAGGTTCAAATCCTAACCGAGCACCTGGAAAGGTGACGGAGGGAACACATTAGTGAGCCCTTTCAGAAACTGAGAAATTAAAGGAATTTTAAAATAGGAACACTCTTCAGACAAGCGCTTAAATATGGACAGCGCCGCCAGGTAAGCTTTAATGGTACCCACTTGAAGGCCCCTGTGGGCCAAAGAAAGCAAAAAAGACAGAACCATGGGAATTTCACATGCAAAAGGATCCACATTCTTAACCCTGCACCAGTCGCAGAACTTTCTCCAAAGGCAATGGTACAGGGACTTTGTTGCGGGCCTTCTGGCCGAAAGCAACACCTCCATCACGTCTTCAGGGAGGTCCCAATCCTTATACCTCAACCTTTCAGAAACCAAGCATGAAGGTTGAGGGACCTGACCTCTGGATGGAGAACCTGACCCCCTCCCGTGAGAGCAGATCGTCTCGGTAGTGAAGACGTTGTGGAGGGCAGATGGACAAGTCGAGAAGGTCCGGGTACCACGTCCTCCGGGCCCACGCCGGAGCAATGAGGATCATCCGGGAACCAAACCTCTGCAGTACTTGCGGAATGACAGGGACTGGAGGAAACTCTTACAGCAGTGGGAATGACCACTCCACCACGAACGCGTCTCCTAAGGCTCCGTTTGGAGGAAATTCCCGCAAGCAGAACCTCTCGCACTTCCGGTTGACACTAAAGGTGAAGAGATCCACTTGAGGGGTCCCCCAAAGGGCAAAGATCTCCAGGAGAATCTCCTGAGCCAACTCCCACTCGTGAGAGATTGTGCTCTGCCTGCTCAGAACGTCCGCCGTCTCGTTTTCGTCTCCTGCTAGATGAACTGCCGAGATCGAAACTTTCTGCTGGATTGCCCAGAACCAGAGCTGCATCGCCTCCCTGCACAGAGGAAGTGACCCTGCCCCCCCTTTTTGTTGAGGTAGTGCATGGCCACCGTGTTGTCCGTCAGGATCAGGACATTCCTTCCTCGCACAGTCTGCAGAAAAGCCTTCAGGCTAGCCCGACAGCCCTCAGCTCCAACAGATTGATATGGAGTCTGGACTCCGACGGAGAACAACGACCGCTGACTGTCAACTCGTTGGCATGAGCTCCCCATCCTGTGAGGGATACGATCGTCACCTCCAGCCAGGGCAGCCAAAATGGAGCCCCCTTCATCAGATTGCCTTCGTCGGCCCACCACAGAAGGTCCTGGGCGACCGAAGACGGCACCTGAACAGGGTCCGACATCCTGCCGGAGGACTGAGACCACTGGAGCTTGAGTGCCCATTGCAAAGATCTCATCCGCAACCTGGCCTCTGGCACCAGAAGAATGCAGGATGCCAAGAGGCTGAGCAGTCTCAAGAACTCGAACGCTGGGAGAGTCTGGGCAAGTTGAAACTTGTGCACCATCTGCTGAATGTGATGAGCCCTCACCTGGGGAAGAAAACACTGCCCCAGGGACGTGTCGAGCACAGTTTCGATGTACTGGAGCTTCTGAGTTGGTGTCAAATGGGACTTCTTTAAGTTGAGGGAGAAGCCCAGCTTGTGGAGGGAGTGGCAGGCGACTGACAGATGATCCAGGACTTGCTCGGGAGAGCGCACCCTGATCAACCAATCGTCCAGGTAGGGGTAGACGTGAATCCCCCCTTTCCTGAGGTGCGCTGCCACCACTACCATGAGCTTGGTGAAGACCCTCGGGGCGGAGGTCAATCCGAACGGCAGGACCCAAAACTGAAAGTGCGAGTCGCCAACCGCGAACCTCAGGTACTTCTTGTGCTTTGGATGGATCGGCACATGAAAATAAGTGTCCTTGAGGTCGAGAGACACCAACCAGTCCTGAAGTTGAAGGGCCTGGAGGACTTGAGATAGAGTAACCATCTTGGACTTGTCCTTCCTGAGGAGTTTGTTCAAACCGCGCAAGTCCATGATGGGTCTCAATCCCAGGTCTTTCTTGGAAATCAAAAAATAAGGGGAATACCATCACTTGTTCCTCTCTGCTATAGGCACCAGTTCTATGGCGCCTTTCTCCAGCAGGGATTGAATTTCCTGCGCAAGGAGCGGATCCAGACTCTTCAAAGAGATTCCCCGGGGGATTGTCTTGAGGCCTCTGCCGGAAAGGAAGACAGTAGCCGTGGGTTATGATCTCCAGAACCAACACATCTGAAGTAATGGCACGCCACTCTGCAAGATTGTCATGATCTCTGCTTCCAAAAGGTCAGGGTTTTCCCAACTCCCTTGGAAGCAGATCCATAACCCAGGTTCCGAGTGCCAATCAGTCCCAATTGGGACCTTTTGGACCCAGTCCTGGCGCCAGTGGCACCAGGCTCATAAACATGCCCAGTCCCAGCGCTGGAAGCGCCGGGCTCATAATGCTTGGGTGGACTTACCTGCAGCAGACCATGCTGCTTACTTGCCTGCCAGTTGAGCCTCTGATCCTCTTCTGTTTGGAACTACTTTTCCTGTTGGGTGGGGCAGGAGCCACTCCCTAGGTTCAGAGCACTGGAACTCTTCTGGAAAGCAGGAACTCTTTTCTTACCTAGGCATGGCTGTGGAAGGAGACACCAAAGCACTACAGGAGGCTATTTAAACCACACCCGATGGATGAATCTTGCTTTGTGTTATTCTGCATCCTCTGCAGCAGAACGCTCATCGTGTCTTCTGCATCTGATCCTGGGCCTAAGGAAAAAGGCTTACCATCCTGAATCCAGTCTTCAGCAACACCTATAAAGACAAGAAAGAACAGGTTAGCATTACGGTCTTCAGTGACAGCGCTTCACTTACCTGGTCCATCGGCTGTCACCAACGCCTCGCGCTGCATTCCGGCATCTGAAAGACAAAGGCTTACCTACTCTTCGTGCGCTCCGGAGGTCTTCGCACTGCATTCCGGCATCTGAAAGACAAAAGCTTACCAACTCTTCGCATGCTCCGGAGGCCTTCGGCGCTGCATCCCACATCTGAAAGACAAAACAAGGTGCGTTTAAAGACATTGGGGAACTTTAATACTCACGTGCCATTACTCCTTTTCACATCTAACTCAGTGGGTATTCCGGCACCCTGCAGCCGCTCCGAACTTTTACCTGCAAAATAAAAAGACAGTTAGAGCGCATCGTGAAGCAGGCAACAAGCGCTTACTTACGTGCTTCCAGGCGCTTCTATTCATCACACGGGGTCCATCTTCAACTCACTTCAGCCCGTCATCCGCCATCGCCGGAACCCTGCAAAACAAGAGACATCATTACTAAAGACTTTTAAAGGCATTAGAATTACTCGAAACTTACCGTTCGTGCAGTAAACGAAGGTCAGCAGTCCTCTGAAGTCAAGAGGCCTGCTCCCCTTATCCAGTGAAGAAACTGGTTACAGCACCCTGCCCCGAGGAAGATGGAGAGCACGGCGTTCACTTACCTAAGGTGAGAGCGTTAACCTTTGGGGTTCTACAGGAGAAGAGAAAGGGAAGAAGAGAGAGACATTCAATAACCCAGTTCATTAATCCCATATTTTCTATCTGCAGACATCTTACCCTTCAAGTCAGACATACAGTGCACAGAGGCCCAGCCCAAAGAGCCAGCCGTGTGTTACACATCACCTTTGAAGATACGGTATACGCCCAGTCAAGACCGGCGCCTCTACGGGAATCAGGTGAGCGTTACAGAACACAAAGCCTACCGCAAAACTCCCGTCCAGGCGCTATGGAAATCTCGGATACCGACCAGCTAGCCCAGTTACTTGGGGAACTAAGGGCAGAAGTGCATGCAGCCCGTCAGGAAACGAACGCTCTAAGAAGGGAACTGATTATTTCCAAGGAGCGAACAGATGCTCTCGCTAGACAATTGCTACAGTCACAAGCCGGACAGACCCCGTTACCCGCATCTGGGGGAAATCTTCCTTCTACATCCTCTATGAATCCAGTGCAGATCAACCTACCTGGGAATGTACCTCTGGCTCCGCCCGAACGATTTTCTGGTGACCCAAAGAGGTTTGCAGTATTTATCAATCAGTGCCGGTTGCATTTCTTATGCCGGCCAGCAGCCTTTCCAACTGATCAAGCTAAAGTAGCTTTCGTGCTTTCGTACCTTAGCGGCAATGCGGCAGACTGGTCGATCCCTCTAGTAAGTCAAGATGATCCGGTCCTCCATGATTTTCAAGCTTTTCAGCTCAGTATGGAAAAACTGTTCGCAAGACATTCACAGGAGCAGGCCTTGGACAATGAGCTTCTTTCGTTGCGACAAGGTAATCAAGACCTTTTGGCTTATATTGCGTCTTTCAACAGACTGATAGTGGAAACTCAATGGCCTGAGGACAAAAGGATTACGCTGTTTTATAGAGGTCTACGTGGAGAGCTCAAAGATGTGTTAGCCCAAGTAGTGAATCCCCCACGAGATTGTTCGGACTATATAGACTTAGTCGTTCAAATAGATCACAGACTGCAGAACAGGAAGGCCGATCGTTCCAAGTTTGATGCTCGAGTATTTTCCAAACCGCCAACTCCTTCCAAAGGAGTAGACTCCGGGGAACCCATGCAAATAGGGGGCCTGAAAGGTCCTCTAACACAAAAGGAGCGGGAAAGGAGAAAACAGTTGCAATTATGCCTCTATTGCGGAAACTCAGGGCACTTTCTTCGAGACTGTCCGGTGAAACCTGCCAAGAAGGCAGTAGGAGCTGCAGTTACCAAAGTTACAAACTCTGAGCAGGGAAACGACCTCGCCCGACAAGAATAGAGGTCCTCTTGCCGAGCGTGAAAACCAGTTCCGTGACCTCGCATTTCGTGATACCTATGGTCCTCATTAGCCCTGATAATCCGGATCGATTACATGCAATTGAAGCTTACGTCGACAGCGGTGCCATCGGCAATTATGTGGATCATGAAATGGTTTTGAGGATGAATCTAACTCTTTGTCCCAAGGCTGTAAAGGACGTCATTACTACGGTGGATGGAACGGGGATAGCCTCCGGACTAGTAACGCATACCACTCAAGAAGTGACGCTAGTAAGTCAAGATGGACACCATGAGAAGATCGTGTTCGATGTGATCAAGGCTCCTTAGTTTCAGATTATTCTAGGAATACCTTGGTTAGAGAAACACAATCCTCTGATCGATTGGCGAGCAAGAACGGTCCAGTTTGCAGAATGTGTCTCTACTTGTCACCCTCCACCTGGTGTTGCACTGGCAGCAATTTCTTCAGAGACTCCCCAGTTACCTCCCGAATACCTAGAATACCAAGATGTTTTCCGGAAGGATCAGGCTAACTCTCTACCTCCTCATAGGTCTTATGACTGCCAGATAGACCTGATACCTGGATCTACTCCTCCTTGTAGTAGGATTTATGCCCTCACCGAGCCTGAGAACCTTCACCTTCGACAATACCTGGATCAATACCTGGCAAATGGGTTTATTCGTCCTTCCAAGTCCCCTGCTTCTTCAGCTTTGTTCTTCGTTCCAAAAAAGGAAGGAGACCTTAGAACTTGTATAGATTATCGCTCCCTGAACCAGATCACCGTCAAGAATAGATATCCGTTACCTTTGATCCCTGAACTCCTGGACCAAGTCAGAAAAGCATGCATATATACAAAGCTGGATCTTAGAGGAGCCTACCACTTGGTACGAGTAAAAGAGGGCGATGAATGGAAGACGGCCTTCCGCACCAAATATGGGCTATTTGAATATCAGGTCATGCCCTTCGGACTTTGCAATGCCCCGGCCGCCTTTCAATATTTTATGAACGATGTCCTCAGAGAGCTCATAGATGTGTGTGTTGTTGTTTACATTGACGACATCCTCGTTTATTCTTCATCGGAATCTGAACATCGGAAACACGTGAAAATGGTCCTCGAAAGATTGCGTCAACACAAACTTTTCGCTAAGTTGGAAAAATGTGTTTTCAACGTGACTGAAGTTGAATTCTTGGGATTCATATTATCACCTAGCGGAGTGCGTATGGATTCAAAGAAGGTCGATGCAGTTCTCAAATGGCCATCACCATCCTCCGTAAAAGGTGTGCAAAGCATGTGAGGCTTCGCTAACTTTTACCGCAGGTTTATCCCCGAATTTTCTCGAATAGTCCAGCCCATCACTGCCTTGTTAAAGAAAAACAAACGTTTTGAATGGTCTACCGAGGCGGAACAAGCTTTCCAGGATTTGAAGACTAAATTTATCTCTGCACCAATCTTAAAACACCCTCGCCCCGAACTCCCCTACATCGTGGAAACTGATGCTTCAAGCCTTGCCATGGGGGCAGTTCTATCACAAAAGGACCCGGTAACCAATCAGTTGCATCCCGTGGCATTTTGGTCCCGCAAATTCTCGCCTCCTGAAATCAATTACACGATTACTGACAAGGAACTTCTGGCTATCAAGTCTGCCTTTAAGGCTTGGCGGCATTATCTGCTGGGGGCCCGACACACCGTTACTGTGATTATGGATCACCGAAACCTGCAATATTTGAAAACCGCAAAAGCCCAATCCTCTAGACAACTCCGTTGGGCATTATTCTTTGCCGAGTTTGACTTCATAATTACCTATCGACCTGGTACAAAAAACGGTAAAGCTGATGCCCTTTCTCGGATGGGAGTGGAAGAACACTTGATCAACCCTAAACCTGTACCAATCATTCCCGAACAAAGAATTCTGGGTGTAATCGCCACACAATCCATAGAGGAAGTTAAGGATAAAGCCAGGCAACTTGTAACTCCAGCAGACATACAGAATTGGCATCTGCAGGGAAAGGACTTTGCAGTAAAGGACAACTTATTGTATTTCCAAGAACGATTATACCTGCCCAGCACAGATTTACAGAAAAAAGTAATCTCTTGTTATCACGATTCTTTAATGGAAGGACATCCCGGTATGGCCAAGACCTCAGAAAAGATCAAGCGCTACTTCTGGTGGCCGTCTTGGAAAAAAGATATCAGAGACTTTATAATGTCCTGTGGAGTATGCGCCCAAAACAAGAGTCAAAAGGAAAGACCAGCAGCCCTCTTACGCCCTATTGACATCCCACCTCGCCCTTGGCATACGCTTTCTATGGACTTCATCACCGATCTACCTCCATGCTCCGGATACAATACGATTCTAGTAATCGTGGACTTATTCTCCAAGATGGCGCATTTCATTCCGCTAAAAGGCTTGCCAACAGCAGCAACTCTGGCCCGAGAATTTCTCGAAAACATCGTCCGACTGCACGGTTTTCCTTCGGTTCTAATTTCGGATCGAGGTAGTCAATTTATTTCTCATTTTTGGCGAAGTTGCTGTCGGTCGGCTCAAATTGATGTGAGACTATCGACCAGTCACCACCCTCAGACCGACGGACAAACCGAGAGGACCAATCAAACTCTGGAACAGTATTTACGCTGCATGCTGCAACAAACTGAAAAAACTTGGAAAGACATCCTTTGGATAGCCGAATATGCCTACAATAACTCTGTCCATTCGGGAACTGGGAAAACCCCGTTTTTTCTTTTATACGGCAGCCACCCTCGAACCTCGGAGTTGGATCCCCTCCAAGATCTTGAAACACCAGCAGTAGACTACCTGCATTCTACAATCACCCAAGCCTTTAAGGAAGCTGTTTCTCACCTTCAAAGGGCTAAAGAACAATACAAGAAAGGAGCAGATCAACATCGGAAGGAAGCCCCTCAATATCAAGTAGGGGATCAAGTCTGGTTATCCACCAAATATCTACCTCTAAAAGGGCCACGCACATTCAACCCAAGATACCTTGGTCCCTATTCCATCACTACCATAGTAAACCCAGTAGCGGTCAAGTTGGACTTGCCCCCGCACATGAAGATACATCCGGTCTTCCATGTCTCTCTATTAAAACCCGTGCAACCTCAAACCCGACTAACTAAATCTCCAAAACCCATCCTAGTTGATGGAGAACTCGAGTTTGAAGTCAAAAGCATTCTGGACTCCAAGATCTCCAAATCTAAACTATTTTACCTAATTGACTGGAAAGGCTACGGCCCCCAAGAGAGATCCTGGGAACCTGCTGAATATGTCCACGCTCCTCGCCTAATCAAAAGATTTCACCGAACATTTCCTGACAAGCCAAAACCCCCGGAGAAGCCCGGTTTGGGAGGGGCCTTGAGGGGGGGTACTGTCATGATCTCTGCTTCCAAAAGGTCAGGGTTTTCCCAACTCCCTTGGAAGCAGATCCATAACCCAGGTTCCGAGTGCCAACCAGTCCCAATTGGGACCTTTTGGACCCAGTCCTGGCGCCAGTGGCACCAGGCTCATAAACATGCCCAGTCCCAGCGCTGGAAGCGCCGGGCTCATAATGCTTGGGTGGACTTACCTGCAGCAGACCATGCTGCTTACTTGCCTGCCAGTTGAGCCTCTGATCCTCTTCTGTTTGGAACTACTTTTCCTGTTGGGTGGGGCAGGAGCCACTCCCTAGGTTCAGAACACTGGAACTCTTCTGGAAAGCAGGAACTCTTTTCTTACCTAGGCGTGGCTGTGGAAGGAGATACCTAAGCACTACAGGAGGCTATTTAAACCACACCCGATGGATGAATCTTGCTTTGTGTTATTCTGCATCCTCTGGAGCAGAACGCTCATCGTGTCTTCTGCATCTGATCCTGGGCCTAAGGAAAAAGGCTTACCATCCTGAATCCAGTCTTCAGCAACACCTATAAAGACAAGAAAGAACAGGTTAGCATTACGGTCTTCAGTGACAGCGCTTCACTTACCTGGTCCATCGGCTGTCACCAACGCCTCGCGCTGCATTCCGGCATCTGAAAGACAAAGGCTTACCTACTCTTCGAGCGCTCCGGAGGTCTTCGCACTGCATTCCGGCATCTGAAAGACAAAAGCTTACCAACTCTTCGCACGCTCCGGAGGCCTTCGGCGCTGCATCCCGCATCTGAAAGACAAAACAAGGTGCGTTTAAAGACATTGGGGAACTTTAATACTCACGTGCCATTACTCCTTTCCACATCTAACTCAGTGGGTATTCCGGCACCCTGCAGCCGCTCCGAACTTTTACCTGCAAAATAAAAAGACAGTTAGAGCGCATCGTGAAGCAGGCAACAAGCGCTTACTTACGTGCTTCCAGGCGCTTCTATTCATCACACGGGCTCCATCTTCAACTCACTTCAGCCCGTCATCCGCCATCGCCGGAACCATGCAAAACAAGAGACATCATTACTAAAGACTTTTAAAGGCATTAGAATTACTCAAAACTTACCGTTCGTGCAGTAAACGACGGTCAGCAGTCCTCTGAAGTCAAGAGGCCTGCTCCCCTTATCCAGTGAAGAAACTGGTTACATCACCCTGCCCCGAGGCAGATGGAGAGCACGGCGTTCACTTACCTAAGGTGAGAGCGTTAACCTTTGGGGTTCTACAGGAGAAGAGAAAGGGAAGAAGAGAGAGACATTCAATAACCCAGTTCATTAATCCCATATTTTCTATCTGCAGACATCTTACCCTTCAAGTCAGACATACAGTGCACAGAGGCCCAGCCCAAAGAGCCAGCCGTGTGTTACACATCACCTTTGAAGATACGGTATACGCCCAGTCAAGACCGGCGCCTCTACGGGAATCAGGTGAGCGTTACAAAGATGCTACGCCAGCCTTCCCCCAACCGGCGGACAATGGCACATGGCCGCATGACTGAGCTGAAGCGGCGATGCCTGAGGGCAAAGAGGCAACAGCCCGAGCGGCCTTGGCACCTCGAGTACCTTGTTGTCCACCTCTGGCACTCCCACGGTGGCCCCTTTGACTGGCAGCTCCTCTCACTTTACCAAAGGATGAGTAATAACGAAAGGAACTTCCCCTCCATTGCTGTCCCCTAGGACGAAAAGGCGGAGGTTGCACAACTGCAGCGCCCAACGACTTTGCTGCAGCTTTTGAGGTCTGAAACCTCTCAAGGCTCTCGTCAGCCTTGCTGCCAAAAAGATGTTCCCCGTCAAAGGGCATGTTGAGGAGCCGAGCCTGCACATCAGGAGCAAACCCTGACTTCCGCAACCACGCAAACCTGCATATCACGGTGCTCGCCGCCATCGACCGGCTGACGCAGTCTGCCATGTCCAAACCCAACTGAACGGCCTCACACATGGAATCCTTGCCATCCCGAACCATGGCAAGGAAACCATCCCGTTCGTCCCCTTCGGGAATATGTTCAGCCTCCAAGGAAACACAGTTCCACAGAGTGTGCGTGAAACATGACAAGGCACATTTGGAGTTGGCCGCCTGAAGCGCCATACCCCCTGCAGAAAACACTTTCTTCGCCCAGCCGGCAAAACGCTTGTCGTCCCTATCAGGAGGGATGGTAGGGTACGATGCCTGCTTTGTTGGGGCCGTAGCCGCCTGCACCACCAAACTCTCCGGAGTAGATTGCTTAGACAAGTAGCAGGGGTCACTACTGGCTGGGCGGTATTTTCGCGGCAAAGATTTGCCCACTGCCGGGAGACTCTCCAGAGCAGTCCAAGCCGCCGCCACCGTCCTCTGTAGAGCCATATGAAACGGCAGTTGGTGGACCAATGTCGAGGATATCCGTAAGGTCATCCTGAACAAACTCCCCTGGGGGAGCATACCATCCTAAGTGCTCGGTGACCCTTGACATAAGGCGCCGGTACGAAGAATCGGCATGAGTGCCAGGCTCAGGTCTACAAAACTCCACCTCCGGAGAGGTGTCCAGCCCACTAGCATCATGCAGGGACTGCCTCAGGTCCTCAAACTGGCTATGGCCAGAGAGAATCTCGTCTGACACCGTGTCAGGCACCATGCCATCATCAGAGCCCTCCACCTCTGAAATAAACTCCAGATGGCGGTAAGAAGGCACAGAACTTGAACCAAAGCCATGCTTGACCTTGGCCAGAGCCTTTCTAGGTGGTTCCCCTGAGCCACGGGGTACCCCCGTCGACACAGCCTCGAAAGGCGTCGAGTGAATCGCTGTGGACGCCGAGCGCGGCTTCGACAGCGCCGACACAGTCCTCGAGGCCGGGGCCCCGAGCGTGTCCCTCGACGGCCGGAACACTGATGGCATCGACGACTTCTTCGAAGGCAAGCCCTCGAAAGAGTCTGTCGACGACCTCGGCGCCACCGGCGTTGACGTCTTCCGTGAAGACACCACAGGTTCACATGGTCTCGAGCGCGTCGAGGACTGGGACCTAGACCGGGCATGCCAAGAACGATTCCCCTTGTCCGAGCGGGACCTTTCCCGCGAATCGTGACAACCACCCGAGCCCGAAGGCATGCAAGCGTTGTCTCTCGGCTGATCACGACCGACCTCACTCGGAGGCGCGGACGGACCTGTGCCCTGCGATTCGAGAATCGCCAACATTTTCTTCTCGAAGGAAGCCCATTCCTCCGTTGTCGCATGCTTGGTGGGGTAAGAGACCCGCCGACGGGCAGAGTCCTCGGATGAGGATGGGGAAGGCGACCGAGGACGGCGCTTCCGGGGGTGCCTCGAAGAGGCAGAGGAGTGGCGAGACAGACTCCGGGATCGAAACCCACTGGACTTCCGACGACGACGCGGAGAGTCGCCCCTCGAGTCGTCCGTCGAAAGCCCCGCAGACCTCGACTTCCGGGGCTTGGACACCTTACCTACCGATAACTTCTTCTTGCGCTCCCGCAAGGCTTTCGATGTGAGCGACTGGCAGTCGACAGTCATCCGTGTCATGGGCCTCCCCAAGGCACCAGAGGCAGGCGTTGTGCGAGTCCGTGACTGACATCTTGGACCCACAGTCCCCACACTTCTTAAAGCCCGGACGCAGTGTGGAAGACGAGGCAGACATCTTCACGAAGAAATACTTCACAAACACCAAACAGGTTCGAACAACCGAGAAACAACAGAAACTCCAAAGAGTCGAGGCGCGCCAAGATCTCCGAAGCAAACACGTTTGCGGAAAAAACGGAACTGAGGCTATGGGTGTCGTGCGTCCTATTTATAACATCCAGTGACATCGGCCGTCGGAGGAGGTCCTCGAGGGTGGCGTATCGAAGTCATTGACGCAGGACACAGACGCCGAAGATTTTCCGAAGCAGCACAGCTGTGGTGATTACTGTCATAGATATGGAATACGTTGGAGGACCCAATCCCCCTCGAAACTGGCTTACTTAGGAGAGGGATGACTGTTGCCGTTCTGAAAATAGAGGGAAAGCAAGCAGAGTCCAAGGACAGGCTAAAGAGTTCAGCGAGGTGGAGAGGCCACTAAAGGGGGTAATGTGCTTGATTAGATGAAGAGCAAGAGGGTCTGATGGTGCAGAAAAGGGGTTAGCCTTCATCAGTAGAGATAGGACCTCTTCAGTATTACTGTGACTAAATATGGAAGGCAAAGGATGAAGGTAGAGTAGGCAGAGTGTAGAATGTTGGAGGAGGGAGGAGTGTCAGGAAAGAGCCTCTTATTTTAGAAATGTTTGCAGCAAAGTATTTAGAAATAGCTGCGAGACTGGAGTTGATAGTCATAGGTTTGGGAGGAATGAAGAGTGAGTTTGCAGTGTTCTGTAGCCACCGAGGATGGTTGGAGTGAGAGGCGATGAGGGTGAGGCAGAATTCCCTTTTTGCTCTATCAAGGGAGGGCTCTAGAGTTCAGGGCACAGAGGTAGAGTTGCAGGTCCTCGTGCGAGAGGGTACACCTCCATTTGTACAGAAGTCGATGCATGCCTGTGTGGAAACAGCTTATGAATGGGTCATGTTCAGGGCGTTGAGACCTAGGGGTGAAAGTTAGCAGTGGGAAGTGAGAGGAGAAGGAGTCATACAGCAGGGATTGGAAGCTGGAAAAGGCAGTGATATAGGAAGAGTTATCGGGTGTGAAGGAAGAGAGTGAGAACTGTAGGTCATAGAAACAGAGAAAAAGGGAGGAATGGTAGAAGGTATACATTTCCTTGTAGTAATAGGTGAGGTAAGTGATGAGTAGAGATACAAGGGTGGAAAGGAGATGGTGGTGGAAACAATAGGATAGTGTGATAGAAGTATTAGTGGCTGAGAGAGAGAGGAGGAGATGAATAGTAGATCCAAAGAGTTACCCCTGGTTTGGGTTGGTATGTTATGGAAAGAGTGGTCACTAAAAAAATACTGAAGTTCAGATTTCTGAGAAGTGGTTGGAGAGGGAAGGTTAAAGTCACCTAGGGGAATGAGATGATGTTTAGTGGAAAGAGAATCAAGGAGTTTCTCAAGGTAATCAAAGAATGGTCCAGTGGGACTTTGAGGGCGATAGATGGAGATGATGGGAACCAAGTGAGGCGGAGCAATAGTAGAGATGATGAATCAAAAGAGGTACGAGAGGATGTGGCATTGGAGATTTGTGAAGCGTTGAGGTGGGAAGAGAGTAGGTGTCCAACACCTCCACCTGTGCAAGTCTGATAAGGAGAGTGAATGAAGGATAGTTTAGAGTTGTGTAGGGCTGCCACGCTGGCAGTGTCAGATGGGGAAATCCAGGTTTCAAAGATAGCAAGGAGATCTAGGGGAGGAGAGCTGCCGTCAGTGATGAAGGACGTTTTGTTGCATACAGACCTAGCATTCCAGAGAGCAATGTTCAGATGATGAAGTAAAGAAGAGTAGACAAGTTGAGTCTCAGAGGAAGAGAAGCAATGTGGATCGGTGTAAGAGGCAGTATGGTTTGCTCATGGGCTTGGTTTGTTAGAAAGGAGGAAGTTGTAGCGTGATTGGAAAAATCATACTCAGAGGTGAGTAGGAAGAGCAGCAGGTGCAAATGCATTCACAGGGGTAGCAGGGAGGAAGGCAAAAGCAAAGGCTGTTAGGCAAAGAGGCTGGCCAATAGCTGGTCTTTGCCCTTTACTGTTCCCCCCTCAACTGGGACAGCCAGAATGACTTGAGAGAGCAGAAAAAAACAATAAGCAAAGGGGGAAGAAGATCTTCTCAAAAGTGAACTAGAGCAATCCTCCCAGAGAGAGAGTGCTCAAGAGCCAAGACAGACGGCACAGTATTAAAATAGCGCACAGGGATGGACCTCCTCAGGGGGCGTGAAAGGTGGGAGTATGCAGAGCGTGTATGCCTAGATCCAAAGTACCGAGCTATAAGCAGAGGTATAGCAACCAACATGTGCTTCTGAGAGAAGAGCTTAACACTCACTCTGGGACACCACAACAAAGTAAGAGAGGGAGCTTACTACGAGAATGCGAGTGCAGAGATCCGGGAGAGTGCAGGAAGAAGAGGTGCGGGATAGGCACAGAGGGTAATAGTGGCATTAGCGGTGCGCCATAAATAGAAATCTGGGGAGCATGGTACAAGCTAACAAGAGAGAAAGGAAAAAGGGAGAGAAGAAGAGAACAAAGCTGTACTCAACGAGAGCAGATAAACAAGATTTTCCATAATAACTTACTAGAAAGTCTTAATTCTATTAAAGACCGGAGGATCCCATTATGCTTGTTTAAAGCATACTTACCACAATAGATGCTGGTTGTTCTACCTGTTTCAGGTAGAATTGCTTAAATATTGATTCACCTGCCCAGTCCGCCATTCTCATATCTTCTAGGCGGGCTCCGACCTGAAATGCTTTGGAAGCCATGGCTCCTCTCACGGAGTGGGCCCCAAAATGGAGAGTATCTATTCCTGCTTGAGTTAAAGTCCAATGCACCCAGCGTGCTAGGGTTGGAGCTGAAACTGCCTTGTGCGGTTTACGCAGGGCTATCAGTAATTGCCCATTAGGGGAAGTGCTAAGCGGGGCGGTCTGCTCCTCGTAAACCTTTAAGCATTTAACTAGGCAGGTCTTTGAAAGCGGGGTACAAAATCACCCTAGAGTTACATTTCGTTCTCCTGTGCAAGTGGAAGACTACGCCATCAGGAGAAAAGGTCCTGCCCGCCAGATTGAGAGCTCTGACGTCAGAGACCCTCCTGACAGAGCAGTCCGGGATAACTCCTCGTTATGGGGCCATGACAGAAAAAGATTCAGCACCTTGTTGAAGTCCCACAGCTTGTCATAGCGGGACGGAGGTGGGATTGTAAGTCTGATGCCCTTAAGCAGTCTGCAAACGAGGTGGTGCTCTCCTGCTTGGAGCCCCTGAATGAGGTCATGCCCGGCAGAAATAGCCGAGCGGTAGGCGTTAACTGTCCTATGGGCGAGGCCTCTTTCAACCAATGATGCCAGGAAATTTAGGATTTTCTCTATAGGAGCTGAAACTGGATGTGAACCGTTCCTCCGGCACCAGTTACTCCAGGCGCTCCAGGAGTTCGAATACCTCTTGAGGGTAGCCGGGTTGGAGAATCCAAAGAAAGTTCCAGAAGAACTGGATACCAGGTCTGAAAGGTCCAGACCGGGGCTATGAGGACCAGGACCGTATTCTCCTGACGGGCCTTTGCCAGGGTCCTCGCTATCATCATAAATGGGGGAAAAGCATAGTGAATCCCCCGGGTCAAATGCTGCAGAAATGCATTTGTCGCAGCTGCTGCTGAATCGAGCCTCCAGCTGTAAATGGCGGCTAGCTGGGTGTTGAGATGGGATGCAAAGAGGTCTATGGATATGGGGCCCCATGTTCGCTGGAGGCGGCAAAAGACTTCTCTCTTGAGCCTCCAGTCGCTGAAATATGTAGAGTGGCAGGAGTACCAATCCGCCACTACGTTTGTGAGCCCTGGGAGATATTCTGCTGTGACTGAGAACCGATGCTCCAAGCAGAAATGCCAAAGGTCCTTGGCTAACTCCGGTAGAGGTTTCAAATTGGTCCCCCCAGATGATTGATGTACCGGACTGTGGAAATGTTGACCATTTTCAGCAAGATACAACAACTGGCTCTGCCTCTGGCAAAAGAGCACACAGCGAAGGAGCCTACGAGGAGCTCCAGATAGTTTATATTAATTTCCAGCTCCTGAGGCGACCAAGCCCCTCCTGTGGCGACAGAGCCGCATCTCGCTCCTCAACCGGAGCGACTGGTGTCTGATTCTGTGATAATATCGGGGGTGGATCCGAAAATGGCTCTGCCGTTCCAGGCTTCCATGTGAGTGAGCCACCAGTTCAGCTCCGTTCTCGCGGAGGGCGACAGTGTCAGACGCTGAGAGTAGGAGAGGCTCCGTCTCAGGTGCTGACCATTGAGCCTTTGTAATTCTCTGTAATGAAGAGGACCGGGAAATATTGCCTGAATGGAAGAGGATAGGAGGCCGATTACGCTTGCTAACTCTCGAAGAGATATGAGGTCTCTCTGCAGGAGTCTGCGGATCTCTCTTCGTGTCACGTGTATCTTGGCCACGGGAAAATGAAGTTGCGAGTTCTTGGTGTCTACTAGGAACCCAAGAAATTCTAGATTCTGGGATGGACTGAGTATTGATTTTTCCCAATTTATGAGGAAACCAAGACTGTGTAGCAGGTCGAGGGCCAGCTTGGCTTGCTGTTCTACTAGGGCTTGAGAATGTGCCATGAAGATGATGTCATCTAGATAGACGATCAATCTGACCCCCAGTTCTCTCAAGCGGGCTACTACGGGCCGTAGGAGTTTGGTAAAGGCCCAAGGCGCTGAAGAGAGCCCGAAAGGTAAACTTGTGCACTCCTAGTTTTGGTTTCTCCAGGAAAAACTGAGATAGCTTACGTGGGCCTGGTATATAGGAACTGCTAAGTAAGCGTCCTTCAAATCCAGGCGCACAAGCCAGTCGTTTGGCCTCAAGATGTCCCTGAGCATGTGTATCCCTTCCATCTTGAAGTGATGATAGACAATGAAGTCATTGAGGGCCCTCAAGTTTATCACTGGGCATACTTTTTGCTTCCTGCGAACCAAAAATAAAGGGCTGAAGAACTCGCCTTGGCTCGAGCAGGGGCGAATTGCCTGTTTTAGATGTAAGCTGCGTATCTCGCTGTCTAGCACTTCCTCGTCTGCTATTGACATTACTAATGGAGCGGGGCGAGTGGTCTGATGAGGTTGAGCGAAAAACTCTAAGCACAGGCCGCGCGCAGCGTCCCTGACCCATGCATCTCCTGATAAGGAGTCCCATGCTTGCGCAAAGAAAGCTAATCTCCTCCCTATGAGGGGTCTGTGGTGCAGGCACTGCTATGGGTACACTGACCTGTAGTTTGCCGTTGGACTGGATATCTCACGCCTCTTCTCCATCCACGACCTCTTCCCTGCCCTCTTGAGGGGAATAAAGTGTCTGAGCGGTCTTGCCAAGAGTTGTGTTGGTCCCTGGCCTGCTGAGGTCTTCGATCAAAAGCAGCCGGAGGAGAGACCTGTGCCTCGTCCGGCCCTTGAGAAAACCTTAGTAGCAAAAACTCTTCTGATGGAGGCTTGAGCCTTGTCTAAAGCTGTAAAGGTGCAGACAAACTTCGACATTTCTTTCATGAATGGGTCTCCGAAAAGCAGACTTTGGGCTGCTGCTCCTGATTCTGTATCTGTTAGCTCAGCTAGCTTGGCATCAATTTTAAATAGGATGCCTTTACGGCGCTCTGCCGAGATGGCGCAACTGGCATTACCCAGAAGACAGAGTGCTTTTTTCCCCCAACCTGAAAGGATCGCTGGGTCGATGGGATCACTGGAATCAATGGCCGCCTCGGCTAGGTCCATAATCCTAGCTAGAGGACCAGTAACATCCAGGACTCTGTCCTGGCAGGACTTCCAGGCGCGGTCAATGCCCTTTCTCGGATCCTTTACATTCTTTCCCACAAATGTAATCATCTTGGAGTCTAACTCCGGAGTGAGGGCTACTTTCCCTGGAATTTCGGGACAGGGGCATTCTGCTTTTAGTCTGGCCCTTACTTCCTTATCCAGAGGCTTGCGAAGCCTGCTCATGATGTAATTAGTTGTTCTGGACGAAGGTTCCCAGTCGGTGGATCTGGGGTGCACAAGATCTTCCGGAGTTAACATTCCCCTGGAAGGAGACTGTTCCTCGGTTACCTTCTTGGGGATGGGGACCGCCACAATACTCGAGGTTGAGGGTCGCGACCCTATGGTTTGGGTGTCCTTCTCAGAGGATGAAAGGGGTTGATCGATATCATAGACCCCTCTAGCTTCATCATCAGTGCCCTGTTGGTATCCCTCAGGGCTTGAGGGTCTAGTACCCCTGTTGTCTTCCTCGGGATAAGAGGGTCCTTCAAGGGAAGGGGTGTCCTTCCTGTTCATAAAGGCTTTTTTCAGCCTGGAGAAGGCTGAGACGGCAGCGGTGGCAGGTATAGGCTGGCTCAGGGGGGTGGGGGGAGGTCATGGAGTCTTTGCTCCTACGAGCCAGAGTACATCCCCCAGTTGAAAGGTGCTTCCTTTTATGTGTCTTCTTCTGCAGATGCTCCTCCATACTGTCTAGGCGCTGC
The DNA here is from genome assembly GCF_040938575.1 of Ambystoma mexicanum. Classification (NCBI taxonomy): domain Eukaryota; kingdom Metazoa; phylum Chordata; class Amphibia; order Caudata; family Ambystomatidae; genus Ambystoma; species Ambystoma mexicanum. The sequence continues at coordinate 898,358,821 of NC_090931.1, read as the reverse complement.
TGGATAGGCAGGAGCATCTCAGATACTGCCTTCTTGATGCTGGTCTCCACTGAAGATCCCAGCACCTTTTTGAGGCTTTCTGCCATCGCCACCTCATCTTATATTCCTCCTCCTCATTATCAGACCAATCTTGGTTTGTCAGAGGGAAGTATTCAGCTGCCATGATGGATTTTAATTGCACCTTTTTTTCCCTAATATAAGTGTCTCTTGTGGGCAACAGACAGCCTTCTCTCAGCCCACTTAAAATATCAGCAAAGGAAGATGTGTGGAACACGATGCTTTGCGGTGCTTTATAAAGATGAATCCTCCCTCTGTGGAGGTTGTCCTCTGAGGCTTCCTTTCTGTGTGTTTTTCTTTTTTTTTTATATATGAAGGTACTGGAGAAAAGGGGTCTCGTATGCTGCAGCCGGCGCTCGCGTTCAAAATCTGTTGAAAAAGCAACGGAAATGAAGACAGGGGCGCCCGCTGCAGAGTAAAGGACTCAGAGCAGGAGCTCCATCTAGCGGTCACCGGGGGCAACCGCGGTGAAAAGATCTCTGTGCACGACCTCCCCAAGGCTCGGAAAGAAGTGAGGAGGTGAGCCGTGGGGCCGCGAACGTCGGAATGCGACTCGGCGAGATTAATGGAAAAGGCAGGGACGCTCGTGAGCGCAAGGGTTCCTGTCTAACAGCGGAGGTCTTCCAACGTCAGCAAAGCAGCGGACGTGGAAAATCTGCGAGATACGAGTGAGAAAGGGGACGCGTTCTACGCGCGTATTACACCAATAAGATTGACAGAAACAAATTAAACCAAAGGCTACACGCAGAACGTAGCTTCCCAATTTAAGTAATATAAATATTCAAAAACCATATTCAAACATGATTTAAATATAAAATTATGACAAATTATAAGACAATGAAATATGAATGTACTTATCTTTGCTGTGAGCAGCAAGAAAGAGGAAGTGACATCATTTCCAGGACTGTTTATATGGACAGCTGTATATTCATTGCTGGACTAAGGTCACATGTTGGTGACCTTTTTCTGAACCTTTATTGAAGGCTCATGGGAAATGGGGTTTTCTTGGATTTGACACAGTTTTAGTTTCATGTTTTCTCAGTTTATGTGTGTTTACATGCACCTTTTGCCTGTCATGCATACCTGTGCTCTCAGTAAGGTGCATAAACACTTGCTGCTGAGCTTTCTGTTTATAAATTAATAAAAGAAAGAGAAGCATAATGGGAGCCTCCGGTCTTGACATAGAATCTCACAAGCGATGCCTGGTAGCTCCAGGACAAAGAGTGGGTTTGATGTAGCAAATCAGGTCGTGCAGAGAGGAACCATCCATTACAGATGTTGCCAAGCATCCTACTGCTTGCTCAATTATCTTTTCACCTCATTTTCCCATCTTTTGCCTATCATGCCCCTTAAGGGCCTTTTGCCCGACTCTCAACTGGTCCACCAGAGGAGCTAGAATGTATGGCGAAGTGAATTCAGAAGAAGTAAAGACATACATCAAAGCCTTACCAGCTTTTTTCTATCCACCTTGTTTCTTGCCTAGCTGACATTTCCTCAAACATTTTCAGGGTTATGGTCAAACTTTTGAAACAAAGCATCATTTCATAGGCAGTATCTTCATCTCAGTTGAGGCTTTAGTGTTCTTTTATTTATTTATTTATTTATTTATTTATTTGCATTTATAAAGCGCACAGAACTGCCCTGGGGCATCGTGGCGCTGTTACAGCAGACTTAGTCATGAACACAAGCATAGGAATGTGTTTACAGATGTAAACCGAGTTACAGAGTACATTTCACATTGGTAATAAACATTGAGCTTAAAGGTTATGCTATGCTGTGGTTACAATGCAAGCATGAGAGTGCATGTGGTAGACTTTAGCGGAATAGGAGGGTTTTGAGGTTTTTACGGAAGGTATGTTATGATTTTTCGTTCCTTAGTGAGGTAGGTAAGGAGTTCCAGTTTTTAGGTGCGAGGTGTTGGAAGCTGGTTCCTCCCGCCCTGGATCTTTGAAACGTGGGGACATCAATCATGTTGGTGCGGTGAGCTCTGGTGGGTCTGGTGGAGGCTTTCGGTGTGATTCTTTCTGCGAGATAGGGTGGGGCATCCAGGGATAGGCATCTATGTGTGATGGTCATGGCTTTGAAGAGTATGCGTTCCTTCACGGGTAGCCAGTGAGCATCTTTCCTTGCTTGCGAGATGTGTTCTCTTTTTGGAATGGACAGTGCTGCCCGGAGCGCATTGTTTTGCGCGATTTGGAGTTTTTTTAGGTTGTGGGCGGAGGTGCCTAGGAACAGGGCATTACAGTAGTCTAGTTTTGTCCCTATAGTGGCTCTGGCGATGGACAGGCAGTTTTTAGCGGAGAGAAAAGGCTTGACAGCATTTATCATCTTGGTGGTAAGTGCCGAGGAAGAGGCTATGGCGTTGACCTGGCGAGACATAGATAGTGAGGCATCTAGGTGAACGCCTAAGGTTTTAACAGTCTTGGAGACTGTGATGGTGGAGTTGTCGATGTTGAAGGATTTGTATTGGGGGGGGAGTTTGTTGAGAATTTCATTGGTCCCTACTATGAGGATTTCGGTTTTGTCCCCGTTTAGGCAGAGGCCGTTGGCCGCCATCCTTTGATATTTAGGTTCCCATAATGTGAACTATTTTCTTTCATTAAAATATGTTAACGCTTCATAGACTTTCTTCAAATCCACAAGTACCTGCCATGTCTTTTTACTTTTAGCTGGCACACCACTGACAAGAACAGGGTATTTTCCTTTGCACATATTCACAAAGTTTCCATAATTTCATAAATGTTTAATGGCAAATAAATAACCTTTCCTTTTTGGGCTTTTACAATCTGATTGGTTGGTCTTAGTCCAGACTTTGTTTGAAGCCGTATTATTGTTTGAAATGCACACACTATTTGTAGGGTTATGTTTTCATTAAAGTTTAAATGTAAAAGTTATCTTGAATTGGATATGGTTTCATTTTATTTACAATAAACCCACTTAATAATTTGTCATGAATGTGTTAATAACCTTTCTCAATGATCATCACATGATATAGCTGCTTCAAAAATAAATACATAATGTGGCCATGCCAAAGTTTATTAATGTAGCCACTATTTTCATTAACATTCATAAATGCACTTGACCTTTAGAAAATACCTGTACAATACTCTCTTAAATATGCTGGATATTCTTGTATTTCGTGCTTGTATTTGGCAATCTTGGATGGATGGACATGTGCAGCAACATGAAACTTAATTGTACTGTTATGGGGGGGCTGATGATTTACAGTGTCATGTTTCTCAACTCCACTTAATCGGTCTTAAAGATCTTTTAAATGGTCAATTATATTTCTAACTGTTGCATGTTGGAGAATATTGCGTAATTCTTTTAACATTCTAGCTGTTTTTTTTACCAGTGCACATTTTCATAGCAAGTCATGTAGTTAAACTGCTACTATAATGGAAAATACTATTACACTACGGTCCACAGGAAATGTGTGTCTTTGCAAATTAGTATACACACACATATGTTCTATGACATTGTCTCTAGGCAAGTTCATTGCTTGATGTTATTGGTACACAATTGTATCACAAGAAGCACTTTAATTGTTCCTGGTTGGGTAAGGAGGGATAGTTAAAAGCTCATGCATTTTTCAACTGACTAGTCAAGGCATTGCTGTCAATAACGAAAGCATAAACAACCAAACACCTTACTTTATTTTTGGTTTTTATTTAAGTAGCATTCTGTGGAACATGTATGTATCCATTTGCCTGGAATATTGGATTAGAATCTTTCAAAGCTGAATCTTATAAATAGTGTCTGATATTTGAGCATACACCTTAATTATTCACACAAAGAAAAAAGAAACAATCAGTTCTAGTTCTGACTCTATAAACTGTCAAATTAGCCGGTGAAGTATGTGGTTGTATCCGTAGGGTTGTACAAATTGTTTCTATAAGGAATACCACAGATTTGTGATTTTTAAAAAAAAATTCATACAAGCAAATGGTAGTAATTTAGTATTGTGATATCCAAAACTATTAAATCAAAACATACCAAAGAACCAGAGTGCTATTCTAACTACACTGTCACCTAATACTAGCTTTGTGCCTATTTTTGCTGCCAATACAAAATCCTTCCTAGGTATTCTGTGATGAATATGACAATGTCATCACTCCTTTCCCTAAGGTAGCCTCTGCTCATATGGCCAGGGGATGGCAGCCGCTACCTGACCCAGTCCCTTTAGGCCGCTATATGAGGGAGGGCCACATGGGGGGAGACGACCCCCAGGGGGATGACATGAAATCATCAGAGAAAGTCACATATTCCCCATCCCGTTTAGGGACGTTCTCTCACTTCCTCATGCCTTGATGGCATATTGTAACATTCTCCCTCAACCACTTGCCAAGGCTACTTCAAGTATTCCCCAATATCACATAAGGAACAGTATGAAAACAACTGAGATGAGGAAGAGGCGAGGAGCAATTATTACTCCTAATGAGAACCACTGCAAGCGGTCTCGTCGCAGGGGAAATTCCATTGGTCCGACGTGGTTTAAAACCATGCCGGGAGGAGAAACATGGAGTTCTCCAGCTCAGGACAGAGCGAGGTACTGGCAGCGGCAAGGAAAGTCCAAGCAGCTACACGGAGTGCGAGGGCAGCCCGGTAAGCAACGTGCTCAGGGAGGCACTGCAGAAACTGGAATGAAGTGTGAGGAAGTGAAGCAAGTTGTGCTTCCTGATCGCTGCAGAGGCTGGAAAGCTGACCGAAACCCGAACACCTACTGGAGGTGCTGGCAAGGGCAGAGAGAGACGCAGGAGCCGGAGAAACATCAGACTTGGGGTCGAGAAAGCACAAGAAGAGAACCGGTGAGCCCAGGGAAAGGGTTGGGATGCCGAAGCACTGTTGGGCGAGATAACGAAAGCCTTAGAACAGTGGGGCTGGTGTCTGGGATCCTGAATGCGAACTTGAGGGAGACTAAGGGAAACCAGGGAGACATTACGTGTTGAAACCTGGTAGGAAAATATAACAAGTGTTTGGAAAGCAAGCTGAATGATTAAATTAACAGAGTGGAGTGCAGTGGAGTGCTGCCTGTGTTCGGTGGACTTTACCCTACTTGTTGCTGCTTTCTGACTCATGCGAGTATGTCTCCTCTTTCCATCCTTGAAGGAGGTGCCTGTGCATAAATACTCCTGCCCTGTCGCAGAGTGCATTGGAGTGTTGCCTGTGTTTCCTGGGTGGACTGGTGGTCGGGGCCGCTGAAATCCGATTTAAGATCCCCTCTGCTGTTTGTTCATGGAGCAACAGATTATTTCCTATGCAACGGACGAGACAACAGTCCAAAATGCAGGTGAGCGATTCCCCCTCCTTCTACCCTGCAACCTCTAAATTGTAAACACCAGTATCTCTAGGTGCTTTAATTAGGAAAAACCTTGCTTCCAGAACTACGATGAAGGATGCCAAGACTTAGCTTCAAGACTCAAAAGGAGGGGTTGAATGCGGGGGTCTGGCAAACGCTTTAAAAGGGGAAAAAACCACCAGCAACTCTCACCAATAGTACATCCTTATGTACAAAGCCGCCTCAATGGCTTCCTTCTACAAAACCATCTCTTACTCCTTCCATTCTGGCAGCGCACACTCCCAGAGCTTCTCACCCCTTCCGAGAGTGTGCAGCCGATTTAACTTATGCGGAAATTCTTTTGGGTCAAATCTCTGTTCTCCCTATTGTACAGTCCTATCCTCCTACAGAGGACCCTAATGGAAAAACTCCTACACTTTCGGTCCCCGTAGAAACAGCATCAGAAACAAACTCTCTTCCCCTGGCCCCACCAGGGTTTTCTTGTTCCCCTTCATTATCCCACCTGAGATCCCCTCCCTGCCAATCGAGTCAAAATAGCAAAGGGTCTCCCTTCAGACTTCTGTGTCCCGACATCACACCCTCTTCAATGATTTTTGGTGAGACAAGACGGAGAAAGCCTTCTCTTTCTAATAACAATCTTTCTAGTTTGGTACCATTGGATGAAAGGAGGAGCCATCTTATTTGTTGAGCCTGTCCCCGATTGGAAAAAACCAGCAGGCTCCTCTCGGTTCTGGCAAAGACCTCCTTTCTAAAGTAGACACAAATTCTTTCCGACCTGTTATTGCCACTAAGGTGGTCCTTTTTGCATCGGCAATGCTCCTCTCTGCTACTTCTTCAGAGGCAACTGTTGAAATTTCATCTACCTCCCCGATGCCTCTGCCAACGACTACTTGTTCCATTTCTTCCAAAGTCTACTTTACCCACCATGGAAAAACAACTGGAAACAGACTTGATATCCTCTACACCTTTTATGGAACATGTGGGTGAAGGGTCTGCTACAGGATTATTTAACATCCAACAATACCTAATGGCCACGCTCACTATATCTCTGACCCCCTACATGAAATTTCACAAGACTGTGAATGAAAGCGTGAAGGATCAAGGCATCTTATTGGCTATGATTCATTCCAAAATTATCTACATTGAATCATGTATTACATTGCTTCAAACTGTGGTGGATCATGAAGCAGAATGTGCATATGCCATCCAGAAAAAGCTTCAGGATGCCTTAGATTTAGAGAGACAGCGGATAAAAAGTGCCTTTTAAAATCTGTATTGGAACTACTGCAATTGAAACCTTTTGACCATAATAGAACAGATGTTGTTCAGTTTACTTCGAGCAAAAAGGATTCCCTTCTACAGGATGAGGAATGCATAGAAGTTCCCTTAACCACTAACCCAGTAAATCCTTCCAAAGGGTGTGATTCTTGCACACTTACCAAAGATCCACCTCTAATGGCTTTGCAGACCTTGTTCACCTCGAGACCATGTAATAATTCTGACGTAATTGATGTTACTCTGCTTGACAAGACCACTAGGGACAAATCCACTCTCCCGACCATAGTGCCACTGTCGCATTTTGCCTTCCCCGCTGCTGCTTCCAACAGACGCTGAGAAGGTTACAAACCCATTCCAGATTTTTCACAATGAGAAAAAAAGAAAGGATTCCAGCTACCTCTCAAAATTGATCCAATGTCAAAAAAGCCCAAGAATCTGCCATTACCCTCCAATCGCAATAGAACCGATAGCCATGCGTTTTTAAGAAGCCTTCATATCCCCACTCAACCATCTGGGATATTTCAGGAGCCAAAAATTACCTCTACTAAAACTTTTTCCCATAATTTCTCTACAACTGTATGTGAATAGAAAGCTGAAGAAGGGCTAAAACAGTCACTTCTTTTACTGGCCAGCAATCAGTGGATTGTCTAGACTTCTCCACTTATTCAACTGACAAAGAAGACTTCCTGGTGGAGGAAGTGGCTTTTCTCGATCAGACGACTTGTTTCCAAAGCGAGACAAGGGTGTATACAAAACCTCTCCATCCTACGTCAAATGCCTTAGAGTTGGAGGCTGAGCTAGCCCTTAACTCCTCCATCATTCATCTGAGAAGGACCTTTCAATCAACAGTCTCTCTTGGCCCCTTCCTCACTCTTGAGGAAAAACGCAAGAGAGCAACGACAAATAATAAACTGGCTTTTACAACCAATTCCGCAGGGCGTAAGGATTGGCAGACGCAGAAAAGAGACTTATTCAAACAAAATGACCAGCCCAGAAGAGATCTGGCTAGCCATCAGGATTACAACAATCTTCGCCCTCTGAAAGGTTTGTTTCCAAATAGATTGCTTTTGGCAAGACTTCGAATGACGGGCTTATTTTAAATCGTGCCAGCGTGATGCTCCTTATGCACCAACCTCCTCCCTTGCGATTTTTAAAATCGGATGACATCACAATAGTGCAATTCTCGACTAAAGGGTGTCATGACAGAGGGATCCTTCACATTAGACTTAGAGGGGTTAAAACATCTGTGCTTGAAGGTGCTCACCTCTTACTACCTATGGTAGACATTTACAATGAAATCCACCCTATGTCCAGATATCCGACTTCCCATGCCATCTCGGTTCAGACCCAAATGGCTGCTTCTTTCAAAAAAGAAAAGATTCTAACCTTTCTGCCTCGTCTCTTCCTCAAACTCTCTCTAACTTAAACCCATTGATAAAACCCAACCTGATTGTATCGATTGGCGCAAAGGAGAAGTAAGAATCACGGTTACAGGAAAAGTACAACCTAAGCGTGCTGTCTCTTTTCGGGGCTTTTGTATACAAAATGTAACCGAAAAATCTAAAGACTGGCAATATTCCAACACGCAATCAGCCGCATTGAATTAACAACGAGGCACACAGCTGCGCCTTGCTTTTTGGAACGCTAAAGGGTTCTCTCATCTGTATTCTGATCCTTTTGGGCTCATTTGATATTATTTGCTTGCAAGAACCCTGGCTAACTACACTACTGATCCTCGATGGATATACAGCGTTTTGTAAGCTCACTTACAAGGGTTCGAGACGTCGCCCTTCTGCGGGACTGCTTTCATTTGTGAAGCTGGGTGCAGGTATAACTATTCTGGATGTTGCCAACCCTATCACTTTTCTACAGACATTGGTCTTCGCTGTACAGAAAGAGTCCCCAGAGGAAACGCATACGGTTCTGATTGTCAATGTTTATTGGAATCCCCAAACAATCTCTACCGAGGCCTTTTTGTCCGGTATTTTGCATTCCATTGATGGACTATCATCGCTCTTTAACCCCCATTTTACCATTATTGGTGGGGATTTTAATTGCCACTGCTTAGACCTAATTGATGCCAATAACATGGTTCCTCTAGCCCACTCTTCCTGTGAGGCTACTAGAGCATAAACATTATATGACATTTTGCATGACAAGGATTTGCATATGCTGAACGGTCAGATCAGTGGAGATATTCCACCGAGGTATACATGGACATCTAATGGAAAGTCCAGCACTTTGGACTACATCTTTGTCTCGAGTGCTGTGATCCAAGAAATAACAGACTTTGAAGTGATTACTCGAATATACGCAAATTACATCATGTGGTGTACAGCACCAATGGCAAACCCAGGAAATGTGCGGTGGCGTCCCTGGACGCCACCAAAGCATTTGATTCAGTCCGATGGAAATGGCTGCATGCCACCATGACCAAGATGGGGATAGGGTCGGCTTTCCTAAATTGGACTAAACTCATTTACACCGACCCCACGGCTAGGGTGCGCACAAACAACACATACTCGGCAAAATGGAGCCTCTACAGAGGCACCCGTCAGGGATGCCCACTCTCCCCCATGCTATACATTATTGCAATAGAACCTGTGGCGGCATACCTAAGGCAGGAATATGGGGACGGGGGCATCACGATTGATGGAGTGACCCACCTGGTCTCCATGTATGCGGAAGACACACTCCTCTACTTAAACAACCCTGAACATTCACTGCCCTACATATTGGAGACACTAGACGGGTTTAGCAGATACACAGGAATACTAACTAACCACGACAAATCTTGCCTCTTCCCCCTTGCATCGCTAAGCGAAACCAGCGCAGATGGACTCCCAGCCATGGCCTTTAAATGGGAGACTACCTCCTTCAAGTACCTAGGGATAGACATACATCGAGACCCTAAAACAGAGCACACCCTCAACACAGAGAGAGCCAGAGATAACCTGGAAAAATGTATGACTTTATGGGGCAAAATCCCGCTTTCCGTTACCGGAAGGGCGGGCCTGTTAACGATGGTGGCGCTACCCTGCCTAATCCATTTTTTCACCAACGTTCCCTACAACATCCCCCAAAGGTTCTTTAAGGACTTGAACAAACTGTGCAGGAGATTCCTGTGGCAGGAGGGGCGACACAGAGTGGCACTGGAGGTGATGCAAAGACCCAACAACAAAGGTGGTCTAAATATCCCCAAATTTGAGCTATACTACTTAGCCGGCCAACTAAAGCATGTGATTCAGTGGATGGTGGACGAGGCCACCAGCGGCACTCGCCTTTTACAACCAGCCATCCCCCACATGCTACTCAGAGACTTATTCTGGGCCCCAGACAGAGCGAGCCAGCACGCACCTCACTTAATGAAGCTGGGAATCCATATCTGGAAAAGAGCCTGCAAGATCATAGGGCTAAGCGACTCATACTCACCCCAAATACCTATCGCAGCAATCATGGCAAGCAGACTGGGAGGCCTGAAGGAGATCAGAAGCACTTGGGAACCCTGGGGGGTCACTACCCTCCGAGACCTCGTGGACGACCAGACCCATTTTGGCGTCCTCGGAGTTGCATGAAAACACCGGATTGCCAGTAGGACAGTTCCTGCTCCACGGAGCAGTGACAAGGAAGCTCGTCAACAGATGGCCTGATGTGGAGGACCCCGAAAATGGACTCGATACCATTGAAAACAATTCAAGTACAGCTGAGGGCAGACACGAGATCTCAAGGCTATACGAAACACTTGTAGACAGCGTAACCAGACAAGATCTCAAATGCAGGTCGAAATGGGAATTGGAGCTAGGCCAGCAATTTGACAAAGAATGGGATTCAATAGCCCACTACCATAAGAAAGTGTCCAGGAATGCCTGGCGCCAACTAATACAGTTTTATATCACCAACAGGGGGTACCTCACACCTGAATATATCGCCAAATTTAAAGGAGCTAGATCATCGGGGTGCCCCAAATGCAACGAGCCCTATGCGGGAATGACCCACATGTTCTGGGACTGCCAAGTCATACGAACATTCTGGTCACAGATAGCGGCGAAGGTCGCTAACTCGGACATTATCGTGGACGTAACGTCACCCGGTGCGTGCATTCTGGGTAGATACAAAAGGAACAAGAAGAAGAACAGGCCCCTGTGTAGGCTCAAAGATTTGATTTATATCCTAGCAAAACGATGCATAGCCATGGGGTGGAAGTCTCCCAAAACCCCAGCATAGCATCATGGTGGGAAGATCTCCGCAAGTGGACAATTGCCGAAACAGGAGCGTGGGAAAACGCCCAGAAGGAACAGAGACTCGACATCAGTGAGAACTTTCAACAATGGGTGGCGCTCACTGTGTCATTATTTCATCCACCAGCACCTGCTGCTACCTCCGAAGATAGCGGCAGCCCTTAAGGCAACCCGAACTTGAAGTATCGCTATGGAACATTTGTGGTCTTGGAAAGTTGGGATGGGAGGCGGGAGGGAAGGGGGGTTATCTGAGGTTTCATTTGATGCAACAGTGATGTTAACTGTTTATTTGTTCAAAAACCAATAAAAACATGTTAAAATAATGAAGTGATTACTCAAACTATTAGTGACCATACCCTTTTACAACTGACTTGGGATGGTAAATGCCATCATATAAGAGAAAAAACTACCTATGGAAATCGAGATTGCTCAAGGTGGTAATCGTTTAAGGCTAAGGAACTCTGACATCTGTTTCTTGAATGCCCGATTCACCGAACATCTCGGGGGGGAGGTGACTTGTACTACGTTCCCCCTCCTGCAAGAATTTGACCATACCTAACAAAAAAGGGCTACTGCTTCTCCTCATAGACCTGCATATAATGCTGCGGTAAGAGAACAGAAAAAACTTCTACGGAAAGATCTCAAAAACATCTGCCACATGATTCATGAGGAACGTCTACCTCTCTTAAAAAATAGAAAGCAGAAATATAAAAACTGGCTTCTGAGAAAAAAGCCCACTTAATGCAACTAGACACGGAGCGGATGCTGGCAATCATACTTAAAAAAGATGCAAGAGAAACGTGGCAATAGCCTAACGAGACTGGTCTTTTGTGTTCAACCTCTCTTGCAAGTACTATACCCGAAGAAGGGTGGACTAAGTTTTATGGCAAACTGTTTGAAGCAAAAAATAACACGCATGACCACAAGATAGAAGCAAATGACGCTCCTTGGCCTTTTCCACTGGACTCTTTGTATTTGGAGATACTGATTAATAAAGCCAATTATTACAATGCTACGGGACCGGATGGGATCACTAACAACATGATAAAACAATCTCCTGATCTTTGGATCCCGTTGATCCTCGACCTTTTTCACCATATCTTCAGAACGAAAAGCCTCCCGGGATCTTGGAAAAAAGCCATAATCGTCCCAATATTCAAAAAGGGCAACAGATTGGACCCAGCAAATTATCGGCCAACAGCCCTACTCAACACCATGGGCAAACTGTTTTCCGCCTTTCTTCTCAATCCGTTACAACCATGGATACAGTTGCAACAAACTGGTTTCCTGAAGGGAACCTGTACAGAACTAAATCTTCTTTTACTCAACTTGCTTAAAGGTAAAGCCTATAACAGCAAAACAAAGATATATCTAGCCTTTGTTGACTTGAGTAAAGCTTTCGACAGCATTGACCGTCGGAGATTATGGGGAAAATTTGAAGCGTGGAACTGTCCACTCTTGGGAAACAAGCACTTCAGAGTTGACAATGTCCTTATGAGCCATTGGTCACATAGCGGTCAAACTATCCTAGAAGCTTTGGAGTCTGATCAAGAATTGTTCAACTTCCCAGAAAAAGTAAAAACTAAACTCTGGCGAGAAGATTGGATCAGAACCCAAGACGAAAGAAATCACATTGCCTCATAGATACTTTAAGGACTGACACCAAATCTCTCTGTACTGTCCCAAAATACCTTGCCAAAGCACCAAAGGGCTGGTATAGGGAGCAATTTCTGCAAAAAATATATGGAAAATCCCTGACGGAGAGATGTAGATTCAGTCAAGAAAAAGAAGACATTGAGTCACTAAAGCATATCACACTCCTCTGTCATGGATGGACTGATCTATGAACTAGACATATGATCAAGTGTATTGAAGCCTGTAAAACGCGTGATGTGAAGGAAATGTGGGCTTTCCTTTTGACAGGAGAAAACTTTGCACCAATGATTGCCCTGCTGAGTTTTTTAAAGGAGGCCTTTGATCGCATCAATTGAATCGTTAGGCTAAAAAAAAAAATCTGTCTTCCTGTTTATCTTTTCTTTCATGGAATTTTTTGCATATATGATAAAGGTTTATATAAAACATAAATCATTTAAAAAAAGAAAATAATAACATTTTAACAGTAGCAAACACACAGTGTTGAAAGAAACTACATAGAAGTCCTGGCATGGATCTATACCAGTCAAAGCCAACTGTTTGAAAGAAACTGCATACAAGTCCTGGCAGGAGAGTATACCAGGCAAAGACAAGTGTTTGACGGAAACGGCATACAGGTCCTGCCAGGAGACTACAGCAGGCAAAGTCAAGTGTGTGCAAGAAAGCAAAAGCAAAAAGGGACTGCATCCAAGACCTGGCAGGAGAGTATACCAGGCAAAGTCAAGTGTGTGTGATAAACTACAGTAAGAAGAGAATCTCAAGGAAGTTCCATGCCCTTAAGATTGTGAATTGTTATAAATGTGGAAAAGAGCCTGGCAGGGAAGTATAATAGGTGACCTACGAGTCTAAGACCCGCACCCAAATCATAATACAGTGAAAAGAAAATACCAAGGAAGACGTATGCCTTTAGGATTTTGAACTGTCTTGAATCTGAAGAGAAACCTGTGGAAGGGAGCCATTTCCCCAGGAACAGTGAACCCACCAAGAGGAGGGATTCATCATCTTTGGTTACAAGGAACTTGGTTATTCTTTATTTGAACTTTTTGTGTTGGAAAAAAGGAATCTGGGGAAGAGAGACATTCCCTGGAACTGTGAACATTGTCCACTTGGATTTTTTTGGTTGAATTTATACTTTTGTGTTAGATTGGAACATATGTGCACGCTGGGAACCAGAGACAATATCCATTGCACCTTAGAGTTAGTTTTAGAGTGTGAGAGCCAGGATAGGATTCGGACACAGGACATATTTTAGCTTGGGACATCTTGACAAAGGACAGACCCATTAGTTTTGGTTGAGGTGGAGAAACCCCTCCTAGATTGAGGATATTGGGGAATTTTCCAACCCCATTATCATGTAATAAAACTTTATAACCAAAACAGAGTCCTCTGTGTCTCATTCCTGGCTCTTCACAATTTATATGACATTTGCTGTACAATGTATAGCTAGGAATTATTCAAAGTTGATAAAATTAATACGAACCGACAAATATTCGAGAAACTGCAGCTGCACTCATTTTAAGAAGGATATCAATATGCACTCTAAATGTTAGTATGCCACTGACATAACATCTCTGCATCATCCATCTTTAAGAACAGACTTAAACATTTGCACATTATAATGTAAAAGTGCTAACAGTTGGCTGCAAATGTATTTGCTTGTATTTGTATATTCATACAAATGTGGTCTATTGGGAATAATTTGTCTGTGTATCGTAGACATGATTTTACACAAAAACATGTTATTTATTTTTAATAACAACAGAATTTTACAAACATTGCTAAAGATATAATATGGCAAAGGTCAGGTTTACTTTCATTAAACTCAAATAATACATGATATGTGATTTATCAACCACATTTATTAATGCATAGACATGTGATTTATCAATCACATTTAGATTGGATCGGTATTAATAATTGAACAGCAGTATAATACAAAATAATTAGAGAAGCATCTACATTTCAAAGGTATATGTGCAGGGATGGTTTTGAAGTAATGAGTTTTCTCAACAAGTGGAGTAACGAATTATATACAATTTGCAGGGTGTATTCAGTATGGTTATTTAGTAATTTTTGCATTGGCGTTTGGGAAAAGTATACACATTTTATATTACATAAACATGTGAATGGATTGTTCACTTTGACAGAATTATTTTACTAACACCCAATATATACCTTCTCGACAATGTCTTCACTAAATGTATTATATTTCTTATCATGCACATACAAATGTCAATGCTTTTGCAAACTTCATTGCTGAACCTGTTTCCATTCCTTAAGATAATTATGTTTACATTATAGTGACCTATATAAATGCATTTTCGTTGAATTCTAAGGAGTACTCTGTACTGCCCTATGCACAGGCAGCGCTGTTGAAATCAAAGTAGGCAGTTTCCACAATTGTGCATTGAAAACACGAAGTCCAGTAAGTGCAAGTCACAGTTTCAAGGTTGAACTCATATGGTAAACATAAGGGAAATTCCTGTGAGTTGATTGCTCTCCTAAATAGTAGCAATTGGGGACTTTTACTTTTAACTGTGGGATGTATGAAAGTCCCGATTTGTTAGTGAAATTGACAGTTCTACAAACATGGTGAAAGTGAAAATACTATTCCGTGTAGAAATAATTCTCACCAGTTTAAAACATTATCTTAACGATGCATTTTATTGGTGTTCTGTTTGAAATGTATTTGTTTAGAAAGCGGGACAGTTATTTCTCACAGGTTCTTTGACAGTGGCATTTATGTTAACAGGTTAGTGAGTGTTCAAATTGTTTCACTTTTTACTGTGAAAGTTGATTACGAGTAGATTATTTTTAATGATGAACACTACTTTGATGTTAAACTTGTACTTATGTTTTTAAGATTAAACGCATGGGTGGGTGTCCTTCAAGTGGAGAATGTTGCAGCTTTCAAGCTCACTGGTTATCACTTGAAACCCTAATGGAAAATATATTCTACAACAATATTACCCTAGATGTATTTATATGCTTTTTGTATATTTCCTGTTGCAAATCATTTTAAATATCATTTAAATACAAGTACACTGACCTTCTTTAAACAATAGAGTAAAGCTACTCAATTCATTTTAAAGGCATACACTTTTGAGAATGCAACCATAACTTATTAAGAAGATGGCTATTTTCTTGAATCATATGGGTTACCGATCTAATGGTTTTAAAATTACAGTTAACAGTGATTTCGAGGTTTGTCACAGTTAAGTGCATTGAATAACATGAAATCAGATTTTTTATCTTGTATGAATGGAGTTTGGTAACAACTCTGAAGAGTTGTGAAATTTGCACACATAGGGATGTTCGCAGTATAATGTAATGGGGACTTTTACGCATATTGTTATCTTAAACCTGCATGTATAGGTTATCTTGATTCCTACGTGTGGTACATTTGATTTGATTTTACTTTGAATTTTTTAACTGATGAGAACAGTATATTTCATCAGCGAACGATGGACAGAAGCGACAAACAGAACATTAAGTAACTAAAATGACATTCTTGTGACGTATACTTTCACCAAAGACATCATGAAATTGACGGATGAAGATTTGGCAATACTTTGTCATTTGTAAAATACGTACACTTTTGCTTGCATTAGAGGATCTAATTTTTGTCTGACATTTCTCTTTACACTCGTAACACTGTCTATCCAACAACATTACTTCTTGAAAACAAACTAGAATTTTATGTAGTGATTCCAATTGACTAGCCGTTGGGACTCGCACCATAGCTTTGTCATTACTGAGACATGCAATGTGGTCAATTACTTTTTTCACAGTTTCAGACATGTACAAAAGGCCATAACACAGCAATCATTTTTTTCATATTAAATTAGATTATGTTCAAATATGAACAGGTACATTAAAAATGTGATTCTCTGGTTAAAACAAATAGGGTGTGATTTAATGTTCACATGTCACAGTATACATTTTTTTAAAATGTCACCTGATCTTTTCTTTCTCGTTGTGGCATTTGCCTCAGCCATGTTGACATTTGTTTACACTGCAAACAACTACTGGCCAAATGAGATTTTCTTCAGTTCGTGCTTGTGGTTAATAAACCAATGTGCATTAATTGTCTGCTTGAAGGAGGCCTAGAGAGGGAATCGTATCCCTATTTATAAGCACAAACAGAAGCAAATGGAATATGAACTTTAACAGACTTTGAAGTCAATCCCATTGTATGGACCAGCAGAAAATGATGCACATCGGTAAGATGATAGCCACTGGATTTTCAACAAATGCCTATTAGAACCATTGTCTGAGACTCACACCTAAAGAAAAGGAGTTAGAAAGAGATTACAGAGAATTTACGATACTCATACTTCAAATTACTAGAACTATATATGCCAAAATGCCTTGAAAAAGCCCAAATGGTGAAACTTCTGGTCATGGAGTTGGCACATTAGGCAGAATTGAAAATTAACAAGTCACTAACACAGACAAATGGCTATGCCACATAATGCAAATGACTCAATTTGCTTATGAGATAAGCCTATAAAAGAAACCACTGTTGAATACAACTAACGTATAAAACACTTATCTGATTTGTTTTTATTAATGATTCATGTGAGAAGACCATACAATGGGCAGCTTGCTTTCAAACTATATCTTAAGGACTAGGTTGTGGGTCTTCCCTTAGGTGAGCTGCTCTCTGTACTTTCCGAAAGGCAATAGAGATTTACAACAATATAAAGAGTTTTGGCGGAGCCGCCAACACTACCTAACCACCACAGTGTATCCTAAAGGCCAAATGACTCTATGACATCTGTTGGCATTTCAAGAGTGCATGTGTGTGCACCCCTGGATAGCTACGGTGGTTGAGAAAGTTGGTTTGATTTTCGTGACTGTTAGTTGTCTTTTTTGAGGGTATGTGGCTTCAACTTTTTTTTGTGTGTTTGCATTTTTTAGTCTCTGCCATTTTGAATGAAGATGTCAGTGTACTCTACCAGAAGAACATGTTGTAAGTAAAAGTGTGTGTTTTTCATGTCACTCAACATGCACCCAGTACACCGGTAATATTTGGTGGGATTACCACACTTAAAGAGGCATATGCAAATGATACAAATTACTGTACTGACACCTTCACTTCGAGGGACATAAAATCTCAGACCCAACATTGTTATTTCCCAATAAGTATTCCCTGGGTAAAAGGTGTTGTCTGCGTGTGTGAGTCTGTGTGTGCGTGCGGGTGTGTGTGTGTGTGATGGGTGCTGTCTCAGTGGTCATTGTAGTGTGTTTAGTGTGTGGTGTTGGTTTATTGGAGGTTAAGTTTGTCTGCATTATGTGTCTTGTTACGATACATGTCAACATGCCCCATTCCAGTGGGGAGATGCTAGAAGAGTCTGGTTTTAACTTTACATTCTGGGACTTGTAGTCCTTGGGTTTATAATGTGAAATCCAAAACTACAAGTCCCAGAATGCAAACTTAAAAGCAGGACTGCACAAGCATCTCCTGACTGAAATGGGACATGTTGACAAGAAACTGTTAAAGTTGCATGATTTCTTAACGCAGCCAAACCATTCCTGTCCACCGAGAACTGCTTCTCCATTGCCAGAGCAAAATTAGGCTCAAGATTGGACTACTGCAACGTCCTTTTCGCCAGCCCCTCGTCAAAAAACCTACTGAAACTACAAATAATCCAGAATAACGCACTCTGAGCAGCCCTCAGCATCCCCAAAAGAGATCACATCTCTGCAGCAAGACGGGGAGCACACTGGCTTCCCATCAAAGAACGTGCCCTATTCAAAACTCTCGCCATCACTCACAAGTGCATCACCCACACAGCCCCCCTCAACCCCCCCCCCGAGAAAGTAGTCAGAGCAGGCTCGTCCATATCTACACATCTAGAACACTTTGCTCCCACTGACTCGTAATCCCCAGAGTGAAATGCACCAAAGCAGGTGGTGCCAGCTTCCCCATCATTGCTGCCAGGCAATGGAACTCCCTGCCACCTACCCTTAGAGCTGAGGCGTCTCACCATGCGTTCTGCAAAGCCCTCAAAACCTGGCTGTTTGACCGACTTGTGCACAATACGTCTTGTATTAATGTCAGTGCTCGTGCTGTATGTATGTACCCTTGTAACTAAGCAAACTTACTTACCTCTGTAAAAGCGCAACAATATCTTCGGGCTGCTGTGTGCTATACACATTTTCTTTAAAACATTTCTTTTTAAAAATTACCTGTGCCAGGTGTTGAGTCAGTTGGGGATTTAGTGGGTCAGTTTATTGTCGAGGTGACTGCCAGTGTCTGTGTTATGGGTCTGGTTTCATGCATGAGTTTTGGGTGTTTTGCTTGTGTTGGCTTCACAGTTGTTGAGGGGGGGGGGGAATTTCAGCAGAAGGTGTAAAAAGGATGTGTGACCTTTTTCTTGAGGGAAAGTTTATTGGTAAATGTAGGTTTTTTGCATTCTGTAGTGGATGAAAAAGGTGTGGACGTTGAGGTGTTTTGTTTGTGTGTGGGCAGGTGTGTCTTGCAGTTGTGTGTGCTGGTGCAGCGTTTGAGGGTGTGTGGATAGTGTTTGTGGTGGTAGGTGTCTGAATAAAAGATATAATTGTGACAGAATGTATGAGAATGTAGGGTGGATATTGCAGGTGTAATAGTCGAACTAGATCTGTTGTGAGCACTGTTTTTAAGCAGCTTTCCAGGTTTATGGGGTAAGTGGTGCATGTTCAACATTCCTTTTCTTGTCTTTGTTTTTTTCTTCATCCTTACAAGACACAATCAACAGTAAAAGCCAATTAGTATTTTGTTGTATGTTGCGTTTTGTTAGTCTGTTCCTTTGTGTATCATAATGCTGAACAAGTTACTTACTCCCCCTGGTAAAGTTCTTTCGATTTGATGTTCCCTCCTATGTATTCCTTATCTTATGATAATACATCTCTCCAACTTCGCTGCATCCGAAAAATACATTCTCGACAGAGGGCGCTGTATGCGGTGTCGTCGCATCGATGTCCCTCGAGGGCCTCCGTCGATCGTCAACCTCATCATCAGCATAAATAGCGCATGCAGCGCCCGTTGGCTTCAGTTCTGTTTTTCTTTCCCCTTTTTAAGAGGAATTACCAGGCGTACCTAAGACTGTAGGCTCTCAGAAAGCCTAGAGTGTAACCCACGTAAATTGTACGGCGCGGTAGGCTGGGAGGGTCGATGAGGAATACGTGGGAAGAACATCCAATCGAAAGGACGTTACCAGAGGAAGTAACTTGTTCTTCGAATGGATTGTGTCCTCCCATGTATTCCTCATTTTATGATAGCAGTAACAATTTGGAGGTGGGAGTATCAATTAATTTAAATTTAATCATGGACCGAATGGAGGACAGCTTTTGCAAAAAGTCCTCCCTGACTGGAGAAGAAGAATCCAGGCAGTAATGTTTAACAAACGAATGGATAGATGACCAAGTGGCTGCTGAACAGATGTCATTTATTGGGACACCCCTTTGAAGAGCCTCAGACGTTGCCATGCCCCTTGTGGAATGAGCCCTTAGGCCTTCCGGCAGGTCCTTACCTGCTAGTCTATAACATTTGCCAATATCCAGGATAATCCACATGGATATTGTTTGTTTGGTGACTGAAAGGCCCAATTTGGGACCGTATGCCCAATAAAAAACTGATCAACCTGGCGAAATTTAGCCATTCTTGAAAAATAGAAACTTAGAGCCCTTTTCGGGTCTATTCTATGTAATCACTCCCCTTCTTTACCTGAATGAGGAGGATAGAATGTTGGCAATGTTATTTTTTGTGACAAATGGAAGTCGGAGACTACTTTCGGTAAAAAAGAAGGTTTTACCCTAAGAATGACTATCTTTATAGAAAGTAGTATGAGGAGGCATGCAAGAAAAAGCCTGCAACTCGCTTATCCTGCGGGCTGATGTTATTACGACAAGCAAAACAGTCTTAATGTCAAGAGCCTTAAAGGGCATGAATGTAAAGTCTCAAATGGGGTACATGTCAAGAATTTTAATACAATGGGCCTCATTACGAGTCCGGCGGTAACCGAGCCGGAAAAACCGGCAGGTTACCGCCGGACTCGTATTACCATTCCGCCTCTGTGATTCCCGGAATTACCGGGGCATTACGACCCCGGTGACCCGGGAATTTCGGAGGCAGAATTGTGTAAGTCCCCATTCCCATGGAGCCCCATAGGACTAAATGGGCATGGGGACCATGGAAACACCGGTTCTGTCTATGACAGAGCCGGTGTTTCCATGTCCACCTGCAGGCGGGGGTATCAGGTAATAAAATCGCGGAAAAAATGACGCGAAAAAAATAAATTAAAAAAAATGTAAAAAAATCGCTGCAAAAATGCTGTGGTTTGACCTGGTAAAGGTGGGCCCCATTATACCATTTAAGGGGAGCAGGGGGTTGCGGGGGTGTCCTCCGCTCCCCTTAAATGGTATAATGGGTTAATGGGTCCAGGGTTGCGGTTACGGGGGTGTCCCCCGCATCATTTACATGGATTGCGGCACAAAAACCACAGCATATTTGCCATGATATTTTGTAACCATAGCATTTTTTGCCACGATTTTATCACATGGAACCCAGGCGGGTGGTGTTAAACCCGCCAGGTCAGACCTGGCGGGAGTGACACCTCCCGTCTGCAGGACTCTTAATCAGCCGGTCCGGAAAGAAAGGTGGTGGCGGTTTTACCACCACCGTTCTTTCCGGACCGGCAGGGTTGTAATGAGGCCCAATGTCTTGGTCCCAAACATGTACATTAAATGGAACTGGAGGATAAAAATGAGTAAGTTGAAAATGGAAAGCGCTGCCAGGTATCCCTTAATGGTTCCAATCTGGAGCCCCAGATTGGCTAGGTGCAATAGAAAGAAGAGCACCATGGGTGTGTCTCATTGGAATGGATCCACATTCTTATTCTTGCACCAGTTGCTAAACTTATTCCAACAGCAACAGTACAAAGATTTAGTTGCTGGCATTCTGGCCGAAAGTAAAATCTCCATTACGTCATCCAGGAGGTCCCAATCCTTGTATCTCTGCCTTTCAGAAACCATGCGTGAAGGCTGAGTGTCTTGACCTCTGGATGGAGAACTCGATCTTCCTCTTGCGAGAGAAGATCCTCTCTTAGTGGAAGACGTATTGGAGGGCAGATGGACATATCCAAACGGTTCGGGTAACACGTCCTCCTGGCCCAATCCGTGGCAATTAGGATCATGTGTTTCCCGAAGGTTCTCAACCTCCTGATCACATGAGGAATGACGGGGACTGGAGGAAACACATACAGGAGTGGAAATTCCCAGTCCACCACAAATTCCCTGGAGCAGTACTGTTCGCACTTTCAGTTGACACCAGTCACAAACAGATCCACTTGAGGGGTTCCCCAAAAGGTGAAGATCTCTTGAAGGACTTCCTGAGCTAGTTCCCACTCGTGGGAGACAGTGTTCTGCCTGCCCAGAGTGTCCGCCGCCATGTTGTGCTCTCCGGCTAGATGAACTGCCGGCAGAGAGATTCCTTCTTGTATTGCCCAGAACCAGAGCTGCATTGCCTCTCCGCACAGTGGTAGTGACCCTACACCTTCTCTCTTGTTGAGGTAGTACATGGCCGCTGTGTTGTCTGTCATTATCAGGATGTTCTTTCCTCGTAGAGATGGCAGATAGGCCTTCAGCGCTAGTCGGATTGCCCTCATCTCCAAAAGGTTTGTTGGTCTAGGCTCCCCACCCCGTGAGTAAGGCATTCACCACTACCGTTATCTTCAGCCATGGTTGCTAAAAAGATTCTCTCTTGAGATTATTGTCTTTGCAAGCCCACCATAGAAGGTACTGAGCACCTCTGCTCAGAACTTGCAGTTGGTCCGACATATTCCCTGAGAATTGGGACCAATGTGTCCTGAGAGCCCATTGAATGGATCTCATTCTCAAAAGCTAGCCTCTGGCACCAGGAAAATGCAGGATGCCATCAGATCGAGCAACCTCAGAAAATAGAAGGCTGGACAATGCTGGGCATTCAGGAATGTTGTTACCATCTGCAGAATGTGTTGAGCTCTCACCTTGGGAGGCAGGGCTTTCCCTGAGGAAGTATCCAGCCCTGCTCCAATACATTGGCGTCTTTGGAATGGTATCATATGGGACTTCTTGCAATTGAGGGAGCAGCCCAGTCTGTGAAGGGAGTGGCAAGTGATACTGAGATGTTCCTGGGCTTGCTCGGGTGAACAAGCCCTAATCAGCCAATCGTCCAAGTAGGGGTGGATGTGAATCCCCCCTCTCCTGAGACTCACTGCCACCACCGCCATTAACTTGGTGAAAATTCTCGGGCGTAGGTCAGCCCAAACTGTAAACTGATAAAGAGAACTACCAACTGCAAACCTCAGGTACTTTCTGTGTCTGAGATGAATTGGTACATGAAAGAAGGCATCCTGAAGGTCCAATGATACCAACCAATCTTGGAGTTGGAGAGCCTGAAGGATCTGAGAAAGGGTAACCATCTTGAGCCTGTCTTTCCAGAGAAGTCCGAAATGGGTCTCAATCCTCCATCCCTCTTGGGAATCAGAAAATAAGGGGAATACCAACCCTTGTTCCTCACTGCTACAGGTACATGTTCTATTGCACCTTTCTCTAGCAGGGTTAAAATGTCCTGCACAAGCAGCGGATACAGAATTTTGACAGAGTTGTCTCCCAGTGGATGATCCTGAGGCCTTTTTTTGAAAATGAAGGCAGTAACCTTGGGCTACCGTTTCCAGTGCCCATCCATCTGAAATAATGCCACGCCATTTGTTCAGATACTGAGAAATTCTGCCTCCCACGGGGTCTTGTGGGTCAAGGCCTCAGAGTGGCTTAAAGGCGGCTGCAGCAGTGGCTGAGGGTAAAGTAGCCGTTGCTGGGGCTGATTTAGCACCCCTTCCTCATCCACCACGAGGGAATCTTCTTTGGCCCCTTTATCCAGCTTGTCCTCTTCCTCATCCAATTGAGGAGTAGAAATTAAAGGACCTACCCCTCCAGGAAGATGAGCCCGAATAGGGTTGTTAAGGTTGTCTAATGACGGCGCTAAGGGATTTAGCCACCGCCTTCGAGGTCTGCAGCTTCTCCAAACTCTCATCTGCCTTGCTGCCAAACAACCTTGAGCCATCAAAAGGCATGTTCAGCCATCTAGCCTGCACGTTCGTTTCAAACCCCGACTTCCTCAACCACGCAAATCTGCGTAGTACTGTGCTAGCAGCCATGGATCTGCTGATGCGGTCAGCAGTATCCAAACCGGACTGGAGACATTCTCCCATTGCCTCCTTACCATCTTTTATGATTGCCAGGAAGTAATCTCTTTTTTCGCCTTCCAGGATGTGATCAGCCGCCGTGGCAACACAGTCCCACAGGGTAAAAGTGAATCTGTATAGAGTGCAAGTTACATTGGCTGATTCTAAGGCCATACTGCCTGCTGGGAAAAACTTTACGTGCCCAGGCATCTACCCTCTTGTCATCCCTATCAGGGGGGAAAGAGGGATAAGCTGATTGCCTGGTTGACATAGCTACCTGATCTACCAAGCTTTCATGAGTGGGATGTTTAGTCAGGTATTCTGGGTCAGTGCTGGAAGGCCTGTACTTCCTTGCAAAGCTTTTGTTAACCGCAGGCCCAGCTTCTGGGGTCTCCCAATTAGCAGTGACTTTTTTCTGCAGGGCCATATGAAAAGGCAAAATTGGGTCCTTCTGAGGACCATGGTCCAAGATGTCGGTCTTGTCATCTTCTTCATATGCAGGGGAAGGCCTGCTCCAACCCATAAACTCAGTGACTTTGCTCATGAGCTTTCTATAAGACGAATCTGAATGCTCAGAGGGGTCAGGCCTGCCAAAATTCAGTCCATGTGAGGTATCCAAACCACTAGCCGACTGGAGATTGTCATACAAGTCTCTAATTTTTGACTCATCAGAAATGAGCTCTTCTGGCACATTGGGGTGCGCCAAACTCCAAACCAAAAGGAGGGGAATACTCAGAGGGTTGTTCCTCCTCATAAATCGAAGACAACGACTGAAAAAAGTATTTTTAGGTGCAGGACTGTAAACCTTGTCCTGTGTGCCAAGAGGCTTCGACAAAGTCGGAATAGTCATCGACGGTGTTGAAGACGGCTTGGAAAATGGGGCCGGTTTACTCAGTGTTACCTTCGACTTTGGCTTCGACAGGTTTGACTCCGACGGAGTCGACAAAGTCGTTGAGGTCTTCAACACTTTATGTCTCTTCGGTGGAACCAAAGAAGTACATTGTTCTCAACTTGTCGACACTCTCGATGACTCCTTGTCGGGTCTAGAACTTTTGGCTTTGTGCTCGGCTTCGAAGTTGTAACCTTCGACTTCCTTTTATTGTCCTTCGGATCGACCAGGGCATGGCTCTTGTGTGTTTCTTTTGAGGGGGTCGAAGCTGCATTCTCGGAAATACGCATCATCTCTGACTGAAATGCGTCCCACTTTGCCAGGGAATCGGACTTCGTTGGGCATCTGATTACCACTGTAGAGGAATCACTTAAAGATGAAAGGAGACCTATGACGTCTCTTCTTCACCTTTTTTGAGGAAGAAGGCAAAGATTGCCACGACCGACTCCGCGATCGAGACCTCTTCAATGTTTTACACCTGGAAGAGTCTCTACACTCGCCTGACTTTTCCTCGCGCTTCGAAGAAGACTTCGAAGCTAACCTCCCCACTGCCAGTTTACCTCTAGACTTCCTGAGAGCTTTCTCTGTCATGGCCTGACAGGACCCACAGTCGTCGGTACGGTGCCCGGAGCCCAGACACCAAAGGCAGACGCAGTGAGGATCTGTGATAGACATCTTTGATCCGCAGTCGTGGCATTTTTTAAGACCCGACTTTGGTGTCGAAGGAGTGGATGAAGAAGACATTTTTCTTTCGCAAAAACTGAAGCGTGCCGTAATTACTCTAAGCCTAGGCTTGGAAAAGCGGAACTGAAGCCAACGGGTGCTGCATGCGCTATTTATGCTTATGATGACATTGAGGCACATCATTGTGAAGAAATCATGCATTTTATGGAAGAGTGGGTGATTTTGTGGTATTTGCAGCAATGCCTGCATTTGGTTAGTAGGCGGGTACTGTTCTTGTTTTGTAATTTTGCTTTTGTTTAAATGAAATGTACAATCACCTGTTTGACTCATGACAGTGTTTCTGTATACGACAATGATGGAAAAGGAGAAGGGTGTGGAGGCATGTCAGTCAGTAGGGGTGGTATAAGGAATTCTGGTTTGGAAATTGCTTGGATCATGGTAAGTGGTTACTATGATGGTGTTGGATTACCTCTATAGGGTTTCTATAACTCATGAATTACAATGTACAATTACCTGTCTGGGTTAACTATATGGACAAAGACTGATATGCAAATGACTATTTCACATTTGTAAAAGGTACAGTCAGCTAAAGTGTGGCTGCAGACTCTCAAGTGGGTACCTTCCCAAAGAACAGGTCAATGGGCCGTGTTCATTCTCGCAGAGGGGCGCCTATGACTATGTGAAATGTTAATATGGGTTTATGTTATTACAAATTTGTTTTAATACATTTAGTGATGATGGGGCTACGTGTGCAAGAATCTTTAATTTTTCTGTTTTTTAATAATGCACATTTGTCATTTTGTAGCAATTGACTTCATGTACTCGACAGGGAGCATACGTTGACCATTTCTTTGTTTTATCATGCTTTTAGGACGGTGATCAGTATAGTGGGTGTTAATTATATACAACAGCATAGGTTCTGCTGAGGTGAAACCTTAACCTTTTATTCATGTGTTTGTAACCAATGTGAGACAGGCATGGTATCAAGAGAGACATAGACTCAAAGCTAACAGTTTGAACACCTTTATTTATAACCTTTTTTGGATTGGTGGAATGCCTAACTGGCCCTTACTCTAAAGGGGTAGTTCCTTCAACTGATGCTTCAAAGGGCTGTTGATGTTCGTAAGTCCAAAACCAAAGTCTGGCTGTGTCTAAACCTATGCTTGCCCGCACTCTTAGACAAAACGTGTTCAGGGATCTTCTTAAAGAAAAAAGGGTTGGTAAAAAAAAAAAGAAATGTAAACCACAGCTGGTTTCAAGTAGTCTTACCCATAGGTGTAGTTCTGGCAGTTCAAAATAGTTCATCTCAAAAGGGTTACCCTTAGAACCTTCCACATAGGGCTCTTGCCATAAGTCAATAGAGTTCACAATGTCTCTGGGTCTCTCGGGACCCCCCCCCAAGCTTTGATCCTTCCAGTTCCAGACAAAAATACACAATTCCTGTTAGGCTTCTCAATGTTCCTTCCCCAAGGTTTAGGCCTCTCTTTACAATGTTCAACAATGTCTCTGGTGGGCCTCTCGGGTTTTCCTTCCCCAAGCTTAGGCCCCTCTGGTTTCACACAAAAGTTCACCTTGTCAAGATGCACCGTTTTAACACACTTTCCATGGGGTAGTGACAGAGACTTTTGAAAACGCCTGGCTTTGGCTCCTCCGCTCCACGACCGCTCTGACTCCTGACCCCTCTCTTTGTACTCTATTTCTTCCTTTTGGGTGCCTTTCCCTCTTGTGCTCCTTTCCACTCAGGCTTTGTTTTTCTTTCACCTTTATTTTCTTCAATGGTGCACACCTGCACCCTTTGCTCTTCGTTGCTATGCCTCTTGCACAATCTTCTTCACTTTATCACACTGCTGGCACTTTCTGTTCTTTGGCCGTGCACCCTTGTACCTTCCTTTCTTTGTCTCGTGCCTCTTGCACTTTCCATTTTGAACCTGTGGGTCTATCGTCCCCCTTTTCCTGCTTTCGGGTAGCTCGCACCCTTTTGATTACTTTCTCTCTCTCTGCAATTCACTTATTTTCAAATCTGTCGGGTCGCTCACACCCCCTTTCCTTCTTTGGGTTGCTTGCACCCTCACTTTACGGTCTTTCGCGCCTCTTGCGCACTCTGCTTTTTCCTTGCTTCCCTTTCTGCTTACTGCTTTACTTTCTGCCTTCAATTTGCTGCTCCCGCTCCAGCCATCCTCACGCACCTGGGTTCCTCTCATTCGCATAGTGAGACTCACCCAGACAGCATGCCGCTGGCGAGCAGCTCCCCGGGATATGGGGCGAGAGGTCAGGGTCTCACCACCTGCCCAGATACCCCTGGGACCGACATGTCACAGGGGAACGAGCACTGGCCTGGACACGGCCAATAAGCAGCACATTGCCTTCCTCCAGCCTCACCGAAGATCTGGCTCCTTTGCCTCGCTGCAACCCCTCTGATACACCGGACAGCCAGCAATCCCAGCTCGCTCATACTTCCTGGCAGAATCACATCTTTTATACCTGAAGTAATTGTCAGGTGGAGCCAGGTGTAAATGGTTTGGGCTGGATGTCTGACCATGTCTAACTGTGGGACAGTCTACTGGTGTTACAGGGTAGGCCTCACTGCGTACCCCATGTTGTTACCTCCTTTATTCTCTGTCTTGCACATGTCTATGTAACAATATTGGACAATGTTCAAGACTAAATAGCATATGCCCTGTTTTGAGAAAGGCCCCAAGGCCGAAACATGTGTTAACCAATGGGCATAATTAATAACAATAAATGAACATGTGACGCATTTCACAAAGTGTCTTTTGATTCTATAGCTTTTTTGGAGTACGGAGAACACTCCTTTGACACTCTAAATGCGGCACAATTAACAAAGTTGCCTCAGAGGATCCTCATCCTGTCGCAGAAAGAACTTCCCTCAATACCCCATAACCTTACTATGAAAACATAATTAGGCACACACGACCACACTTGAAGGTAGATTTTTAAACTTCAGTATTGATTGGAATTGCATTCCCGTATAATATGAAGAAGGCAACTTCTCACTTCTCTCGGGAACCACAATTGGTCAGATTTTCTGAAAGGAGTCGGTAAGCGCTCCTTCCACAATTAAGGACACACAACCACTCCTTCAATATAAAAGAGTCAACAATGGATAGGTGTCCGGTCAAATGTTCGAATCAAAAGGATCGAATGACCTTTTCATCGAAAACAAAAGGACCGAAAAAAAGGATCGAATTTTTATTCATTTATTTATATAATTTTTTAGTTTAGCATGTATAAAAAACTTTTTTCTAAAAAGAAAACAGGGGATGTGGGGGAACACCCCCATTAAAAAAAAAATAATTTGATGCTTTTTTTCCCGTCCTTTTACTGTCGGGAAAAAGGCATTTGAGCCTTTTGTTTTCGAACCTTTAACCTAGAACCCAATGGATATAATGGATTTTACTTTCACGCAAACACTGCAGCCTTCAGAATTACCCTGCGTGTTAAATTTCCATTGTTAATAGTTTAGAAATAATGAACAACTTCAACTCGCTTTTAACTCTACGCGGGCCACTTTGGAGCTGGTTACAGGTACCGGCAAGGCTTGTTGGGTGAATCTGAACACTGCTTAACAAACCGGATTCAGGGACACTGCGGTTGCGGGTTTCTTTGCTTTCCCGACTTCCTCAACCTCTGCTACTACGTCGGGCTGACTTGGGACCCACCCCTTTCTCCAGCACGGGTGTCTCCAGTCCGGCCACCTTACTTGGGATTCTCTTCCACTCCCTAAACCCTTGGCTTGCCTTCTGCCTCTGGCCTTATGCTGCATGGTCTTGGCTCTGCAAACACAGCGACTCGGCTCACATGGGGAAAGCTTTACTTCCAGCAAGTCTTCCTCTGCAATACAGGTTTTGAGAACACAGGGCCATCTCAAAACGTGGAGGTGAAATCTGTCTCCACATTCCGGCATCCCATCTGTGCTCCCACTTCCTCGTGAATTGGCAGGCTCCTGCTTCTCCTCTTCAACTACTAGTGCTAACCTTCCAACTCCTGCTCCTTCTTTCTCTCCTTTGCTGCTGGGTCCTTTTACACCCCACGGGTTTGACAATTGGCTTCAGGTGTGAGCCATCAGTATTAATTGCCTGACTCCTACAAAGGCCATTAGGCTTAATGGCCTCCCTACTAAATCTCCATACCTCTTCAGCCCTCTTCCTTGTCTTAGTCCCTCTAGTATTCTGGGACATGTAGTTTGCTTAATGAAAGTTAGCTTTCCCTGCTGTTTGATTACTTATAAAGGTAGATTTAATTCCTTTCATATTTTTAACAGAGGGGCTGTGGGTTTTAACTTTTATAGAGGAAGATAGTTTAGAGAAGACATTTCCACAATCGTTTTTAGTGCACCTTTGGCGTTGAGGAGGACATTTAGTTTGAACTACCAAAAAGTGTCTCTTTTGGTATAGTGTGCTTTGATGTTACAACCTTAGGGTTCACAACCTTAGATTTAATAGAATGTTGAGAGACATTCAAATGACAATAAGCCATAACCTCTTTTGGCACAGTACTAAGAATCTCCCTGTCAGAGGAAAAATACTGTGCGTCATCCCACAGACTCTCCTCACTACCATAGGCCCTGTCTCCACCAAGGTGATCCTCCCTCAGTACACCACCCCCAGGGTTGGATTGAGGAAGCGTCTGCCTTCCCCTGTCTGCCTGGGAGGAGACTTTAGGCAGGGTTTGAGTGAGGGATGTGCAGGATTCTTCACAATGCATATGAGAAGAGTTTCAATATCGGTCAAGGGAGACTCATAGATCCACTCACTAAATGAGTAATTATAAGTTACTCACTGTAGTGACTAAAGTAGTCCTTGTCCATAGTCCCCTTTCCTCCATACTGTATGGGGCGTCCCTCGCTAAGAACAGAAGACGGAACCTTTTTCACCAGAAAAATCATCTTCCCCTGTAAATTTACACCTCTGACACCGCCCACCAGCGCCACTCCTCAGTCCCCCCCTTGATGCGTCGACAATATTAACATTGCCTAATGACACGAGTTTTATTAGGGGGAGGATGGTGGGACGTATGGAGGAAAGGGAACTATGGACTAGGAGTCTGTTAGTCACTACAGTGAGTAACTTATAATTACTCCGACGTCCATACTGTATGGGCGATTACAACTGAATGTAGCCCAGGGTGGGGAGTTGCCCCTCTTAAGAAAACAAGTTCCTTAACGCTGCCTGACCAAATGCTGCGTCCAACTTGGCGCTGGCATCCAAACAGTAGTGCTTGCAGAAGGCTCAGGGAGTAACCCACGTAGCCACCTTGCTGAAATCCTGCCACGGAACGTGCCTTTGGAAAGTTACTGCCGTAGCTTTAGCTCTGATGGCGTGTGCATGCATGTTTGCTGGCAATGGCATGTGCTGCCCCTCATACGCCTCCTTGATGGCCATAACCATCCACCTTGCTATGGAAGCCTTGGAGGCCCGGACAGCCTGGTTTTGATCCCCCAAAAGTGTGAATAGGGCATCTGATTTGCAGAAGCTATTGGTTCTGTCCAGGTAGAATCTTAGCGCCCGTCTGACGTCTAGACAGTGCAGTACCCTCTGGGCGTCATCCGTAGGGTCCACTAAGAAAGTTGGTAACACAATCTCCTCATTAAGGTGAAAACAGAAGACGACCTTAGGTAAGGATGTGGGGTGTGTTTTGAGCACCACCTTGTCCTTATGAAATGTAGCATATTGCTCTGAAGTCACTAGCGCCTGGATCTCACTGATTTGGCGTGCCAAGGTAAGGCCCACTAGGAGGGCCGTCTTAATGGTTACTAGCCTGATATTTGTTTGTTTATTTATATAGCGCACCAAACCCGGAGGTATTTGGGCGCGTTACAATGTTTCAAAAGGTACATACAGAGCAGTGAAAGGCAAACAAAAGTATTTACAAAATAGTTACAAATAATAACAAATGTTACATACAGATATATACAAGGAATATGAACTGAGAATCAATGTATACATCAAGGGAAATGAGCCGGGATTTCGTGGTCTACCTGAAACTATAGTAGGAGGGTTCTGCCCCAAGGTTAACAGGTAATGAGTTCCAAAGCTTAGCGGCCATCACCGGAAAGCTACTACCACCTGCTTTCTGAAATGTATATCTAGGTACATTCAGGCAATGTGAGTGTATAGTTCGCATAGAGCGTTATTTTTTTTGGATGAATTTGTCGGCTAGATATTTAGGGGTAGCGTTGGCTAGACATTTATGCGTGAGAGTTAGGGATTTGAAATTGATTCCATCTTTGACTGCAAGCCAGTTAGTACTACGTCTGAGAGCTGAGATGTGCTGCGTTCGAGGAATGTTGAACACTGATGTTAGAACATTATTCTGTAGGGTTTGAAGTTTGGTTATGTTGTAATTATTGGAGCCTAGATATAAGGCGTTGCAGTATTCTAATTTTGATAAGATTAGAGCTCTAATAAGAGTGGTAGAACTGGCTGTGGAAAGGAAGGGCTTGCAAGTGTTAATTAACTTGCAAGTGTATATGAAGACGTGAGTTCTTGGTGCTCCTGAGGCTGTCAGCCGTATCCTGCGATATCCTGCTAGAAAAACGACTGCCCATGTGAAGTAAAAGGTGTTTTCGGGTATCGGAACATAACGTTTCTCATGCCCGGTGGTCCAAGTGTGAAATTGTCTGCCAGTTTCAGAGAAATAAGCTGGTAAAAATTGGAGTGACGACGTTTGGGAAGTTTCCAAAATGGCGGCCGGGTGCTGCTGAGCGCGAACCCGGCGACACACTGCAAATCCTGGTACCTGTGGAAGAGAAGCTGTGCGGAGACGGTCGCTGCTTCAGAGGGAGGGGACTGCCTTCCCCCCCCTACGCGGACCAATGGATTGCTGAAGAGAGGGGACCGGCCACGTGCGGGGACTCGGAATTCCTGGACCCCCCCCAGTCCCCCGAGTGGACGCAGGTGCTCCGTACATCGTTGAGCGCCCGCCAGCCTGCTGCTTACCTGCTACTCTGCTGACCTGGGGTGCGCACCGGGAGGAGGAACCCACGAGACCCGGTAAGGAGAGGCGGGAGTGGGCCCTGAAATCTGTCTGCCTGGTATGCGCTGTGGGAGAGGAGTTCCCGTGATCCCATCTCGCTGCAAGCGGGCCCCCCGCCTGAGGTAGAGCAACACCCCGAGAGACTGCCGCGCGAGTGAACTGAGATCCGTTTGCTTTCCCAGCGCAGGCCCTGAAATACTGGCGCATAGATGCAGACACGGGCCCCCGGCAACAGCTTCTCCCAACCCATAGCGATTTGAGAAGTGCCTCCCAACCACAGAACGTACTTTTCTTCATAATACAAGGACCTGCTTCGCAATATGGGGAAGGGCAAACCTAGAAAAACCTCCACCCAAAGCAGGATAGAACAGTATGCAACCACTCCACTGTCTAGATCACCAGAGAGATTAGCATCGACCGAACCCGACATCATGGAGGAGGACTTCTCCCTCAGGGATGTGATGGGTGCCATTGCCAGCTCCAGGACATCAATGGAGAAGAAAATGGACGCCATTGGAGCTGAGGTATCCCTGTTGAGACATGACTTGCAGAAGCTGACCGCACGCACTGGAGAGTCGGAAGCACGCATATCGGTGACCGAGGACAATCTACAAGGTGTCAACCGCCAGATAACCACCATGCTACAACGAATGAAATCCCTAGAGGGAAGAGTAGACGAAAGTGAGGGTCGATCAAGGCGCAACAACGTCCGCATCCTAGGCCTGCCGCAAAAAGTTGAAGGAGAATGCATGGAGCAGTTTCTTGAAAGATGGCTATTAGACATATATGACACTGAATCCTTCTCCAAATTCATTTCTATCGAAAGAGCCCACCGCATGCATCCCAACAGGCAGGGTCACCCCTGGGGCGCCACCGCGTGCGATCATAGCAAGACTTCTGAACTATAGAGATAGGGATGCCATACTACAAATGGTAAGAATGAAAGGGTCCATCACCTATAACGGGTCGAAGATCTCCTTTTTCCCTGACTTCACTAGAGAAGTCCAAAAAGCGCACCAATCCTTTGACCCACTTAAAAAACGCCTTCAATCGCTTGGAATCAAATATGGTCTGATTTTCCCTGCTCAACTCAAGATATACTACAAGGGCATAACAGTACACTTCTTGGATCCCAGAGAGGCATGGAATTGGGCAGAAAGGCACATCGAAGGCGATTGGAACGGAAAGAAGAAGGCTGGAAACGACCGTAATAGACCACATCCAGAAAGACCACCGGACAACAGTCCACCACAGCGGCAGGAAAATGCGCCACAATAGGAAAACGCATGACGGAAACGGCAACAGAAAAGGCAAGTGAAAACACGAAACACAAAAGAGAAATGAAACCTGCTAAAAACAAGATTCACATGGCAGAAAGTAAGTAATGGCTGGCGAATGGAACCGTCCCGCCCACCCTTTTTGGCAAGAAACGAATGTACGACGATAGGCAGAGCCCTAGACTGCCTAGATATACTGTCTAAGTAAAGTTTGAACTGTTAAGGGGTGACGGATGCTTCGGTTGGGGATGAAGTATGGGGAGGGGAGAGTTTGGCAAAATTTTACAAGTTGGAAATACTCGACGAAGCACTACATATTACATAAAACAGTGACTAATCGACTAGTAATCACTGCTCCCTGCTGCGAGTCACACGCGTCCAACGCCCCCACTATGGGATGCTCCATTGCCAGCTGGAACCATACACAAGAACGCAACTCTACAAGACAATAAGAATAAAACATTAAAACTACTCACCTAGAACGTAAATGGCCTAGGAAACAGCCTGAAAAGGAGGCTGGTGAGACAGTTTCTGAACAGGCACAGTCCGGATATAGTCTTTCTAAAAGAGACCCATCTGGCGGGTACATCCAACGCACTATTTAAACGTTCGAACTATCGCACAACCATACAAGCTGGTTTCACGATGGGAGCCAGAGGGGTATTGATATTAATCCACAAAAGATTACCGCTCACCCTCACCAAAACAATACAGGACACTGGGGGCAGATTCATATATGCCACGGGCACGCTCTGGAACAAAACGATATCCCTATGGCGATCTATGCCCCACCGACTCTCCAATCCAGACTTATGGACGATGTAACGCCCTTGCTAACCAGCGACACCTCGGACACTTTGGTGCTAGGGCGAGATTTCAATGACGTCATGAACAATGTACAAGACCGTACGCATCTACGTAACAAAGACCCTAATCGTTGAACCAATCTGGCCACATTTGTGGAAGCGTTTGGTATTAAGGATGTGTGGCGCGACCTACACCCGGAAGAAAAGGGGTACTCCTTCCACTCTGGAGAACACGCATCGCTATCACGCTTGGATTATTTCTTCATGCCCGCGACATTAACACACACAGTAACGCAAGCCGAATACCTTCCACAGGGCATCTCAGACCACTCCCCTCTACTCATATCACTCACGACGTGCAAACCAGCTCCTCCACCGGTGTGGAGATTGAATAACTACTACCTAGGTTCCCCTGAGCTGATTGAACGCATACAAAAGGCCACTACAGAGTACTTTGAGACTAATGAAGGATCAGTAGAAAGTCCCTCTACACTCTGGGAGGCATACAAACCAGTGCTACGAGGAGAAATCATCTCCTGGACGACGGCCCAAAAGAAAATCCATTCGGAATCACTGAGAGAGGCAGAAACAAACGTAAAACAAGCAGAAGAAATACATCTTATCAACGACTGTCCAGATACCAACAGAGCACTGATGCTAGCCCAAAAGAAACTGCAAAACATCGCATTGGACAATGCCAGGCAGGCACACAGTGCTATGCGAGCCAGAATATATGATACTGGGGACAAAGCGGGGAAGGTCCTAGCCTGGCTTGAAAGGAGAGACGAAGGGCACAGCCATGTGAGAGCAATTGTGTCCCAAAACTTGGAACCCTGCCTCACGGACCAGGACATAGCTAAGGAATTCGCAAAGTTTTACGAGACACTACATAAGGCACCTACAACTCCCCCTGATGCCTCTATACTAGATGGTATCACCCTCCTGACTCTCAATGAAACCCAGATTGCTGGCCTAGAACGAGACATCACGGAAGACGAAATTGCAATGGCCATGATGCAGCTCCAGTCTGGGAAGACCCCTGGACCGAACGGCTTTCCTATAGAAACCTGGAAGAAGATAGGCTGTAACAACCTAGCTCCCCATCTACTCAACATGTTCCAACAGGCCCGGACAACTGGACGCCTCCCGTCGGACCTGAGGAAAGCTACAATAACTGTTATACCCAAAGTGAATAAGCCCCCGGATCAATGCAGTTCATATAGGCACATCTCCCTCATTAATGGTGAAACTAAGATTCTGGCCAAACTCCTAGCGATACGCTTACAGCAACTCATAACATCCCTAGTCCACCCGGACCAATGTGGATTTATGCCAGGCAGATCCATGAGAATAAACATAAGAAGAATACACTTGGCCATTGAGTGGGCCCAGGCCCTCAACACCCCCCTGGGTGTACTTGCAATAGATTTCGAAAAGGCGTTTGACTCCATTCGATGGGAGGCTCTATGGCCTATCATGCGAAGAATGGGGTTTCAGGAACAGTTTCTCTCTTGGGTCCAACTCCTATATGAGGCACCAATGGCTGAAGTCCGAGTGAACGGCTGGACTTCACGTTCCTTTGCATTGGGAAAAGGGACCCGACAAGGCTGCCCACTATCAGCCCTACTCTTTGCGCTGGCCATGGAACCACTGGCCCAGTTGCTGAGAGAGGCACCCACATGGAGTGGCATCACGGGGGGTTCAGAATGGGAAGAGTCTCATTATATGCAGACGATCTACTACTATATCTGAGGGATCCCAAGACGACGTGCCCGGTGGTGACACAGTTGCTCCAGAAATATGGTGCTTTTAGCGGCCTGAAAGTAAACTGGTCCAAATCCACGTTATTTGCACTAAATGCTCTAGGTAGTGGGGTTCCCGAGCCTTGCCCATACAGAATAGCCGCTGATCATTTCCAATATCTAGGAATTAAGATCACGAGGAACCTAGATGATTTCACACTGAACAATTTACAACCCATTACGGAGCGATTCACAGGGGATGTGCAGCATTGGATGACCCAACCCTTGACCCTGTTAGGCCGAGCCGCACTGTTCAAAATGCTGACACTCCCCCGCTACCTGTATGTGCTCCAAAATGCCCCCCTACACATACCTGTGAAAGAATTCCGGAACATAGACAATATACTTAGAAAGCTCTTATGGGGAGGTGGACGCCCGCGAATTGCCCTACGAACACTACAAAGGTGAATATGGGAAGGTGGAATTGGCCTACCAAGGCTACAGACATACTACTGAGCCAGCCAGATGTCGGTAGTAAATGATGCAATGCACGCAGACCCAACACTGCCACATGTACGGGCTTCGCCCTCCCTGGAACTGTACAAGGCAATGCCCAGAGTGACCCCCCGAAACATAGCGGCACAGACACCCTGTATTTGGGCTGAATCACATACCTTCATGGGATGGGGAGACAGAGGCATGCCAATCCAACCATTATGGAATAATGGAAACCTCTACGAGGTAACCAAATTACCGAGATGGCCAGTATGGATGGGGTGTGGTATAGAGAAGGTGGGCGACATTGTAACCAATAGCGCCATCAGATCCTATGAAGAACTGGCTATATCCTTTAACCTCCCAGAGGCAGAAACGTACCATTACACACAGATCCGACACGCACTCCAGCAGCACCTCCCTACGCTAGCTGGCATGCCAGATACCACGCCAATAGAACACAATATAATAACAGACTGCATCCAGGCTAAAGTCACCATAGTAATGTACAACGTCATCACCTCCTTTGCTACAACAGAGCTGGTACGGCTCAGGACAAAATGGGAAGCTGAAGTTGGGGAGATATTACCGGAAGACTGGGTTCAGATATTAATGTTCCCCCGGGAGGTGGCCATATCGACCAGGCTACAGCTAAAAATACTACATAGAATCTATTACCCGAGGGTAGCCCTGTACCACTGGGGTAAGATAGCAGAACCCAACTGCCTACGCTGCCAAAGAGAAGAAGGAACTTTCTTTCACACACTGTGGGAATGCCCAAACATCCGCGATTATTGGCGGCAATGCTGTGACATCCTTACTAGAGTGCTGCACAAGACGATCCCCAGTGACCCAAAATTGCTACTCCTTGGAGCGGACAGTGAAATAGACTTGTCAAGGTACGAAAAGCTCTGCTTCATGACAACAACAGCAATTTCTAAAAGGAATATAGCACAACTATGGGGTGCTGCAGAGACGCCGCAAATTAGCCAGTGGATCACTGATGTACAGATTTGCATTGCCATACAAAGAAGAGTGTATAAAGCCAGAGGTTGTCCCGAAAAGGCGGACAAGATATGGCACTGATGGGAAAACGAGGTGTGAACTCTGCAACCAGACTTCATATAACACTCCTTGAATGTAGAATGTGCAGGGCAGTAGAGGATCCTTCACACTAGCACAATAACTTTAATACGGCTTTGTATGATTTGCTTGTTTGAGTATTCCATTGTACGGTATTATTGTTCTTAGTTTGTTTTGCGTCTTGGAGGACCAAAGTTTGTATGTTACAAAACCAATAAAATATAATATTAAAAAAAAAAAAAACTTGCAAGTGTATGCTGTGGCTGAAGAAGTGGCATTGACCTGTCTCTTTAGGTTTAGTGCAGAGTCGAGGTAGAAGTCCAGGGTTTTCACCTCACTGGAGACTTTGATATTGTTACCATTGATATTGAAAAATTTGAACTGATTACTTAGGTTGTTTAGTCTTACTGATGAACCGACGAGGAGAAGCCTCGAGGAGACAGAGGCCATGGGCAATCTGTTTCATAGTCGCCAGTGATGGGTATGAGATCTGAGTGTCATCTGCATAGTTAGTGTAGAAGACACCCATGGTATCAAGATCATCGAAGAGGGGTGTAGTCAATATATTATAAAGGGTTGGCAGGGCACAGGACCCTTGTGGAGCTCAACAGTTGATAGGTGTGGGTTCAGCTGCAGCGTTAGGTGAAAAGACTAATAGTACGCTTATCCAGGAAAAACTGAACCCAGGCAGTGGCTTAATTGGAGAAGTGTGCAGCAGAGGCTAGATGGTTACACAAGACCTTATGATCAACTAGGTTGAAAGCGGCCAAGAGATCTAGAAGGAGGAGGAGAGCCAGTTTCCCATTGTCCTTTAAGTTGCCCATTTGATTTTTTTAGATCAATTAAGGCCGATTCTGTTCCGTGTTTCGGTCTGAAACCAGATTGTCGCATACCAAGGATGTGATTGGATTCTAGATAATACTGTATCTGAAGGTATGCAGCTCTGTCTAGAATTTGAAGAAGGAAGGGGACAGTAGGTATAGGTCTGTAGATAGTAGGTGAGTTGGGATCTAGATTAGGTTTTTTTAGAAGCGGGAGGACACACGCATCTTTTAGGTTAGTAGGAATGGAGCAAGAGTCAAATAAGGAATTTATGAGGGGAGCTAGATCTCTGGCGGCCGCTTTGATAATAGGTGCTGGGCAAGGGTCACCCTGACATCTTGAAGGTTTAAGAGAGGATATTATTTCTGTTACTTCCTTGATGGAGACAGAGACAAACTTGAAGCAGTTACAGGATTTTCCAGGAGTTAAGTGAAAATTAGGTACAGGCAAATCCTTGCCTATGTCAAGTTTTTTATTTTCAATTTTCTTTTATAAAAGTGAGATTTTATTAACTAGAGCAGTTTGGATATTGGTACACCAAGTCCTGTCCTTGATGCAGGTTTCTAATTGGGGAAACAGTTCTCTGGTGTTGGAGCTTGCTTTGTTAATCCTGTCATTGAAGGTGTCTTTTTTGGTTAGGAGTATCTCCTTCTTGAATTTTTTTATAGATTAGAGTTAGTTTTTTCTTGTTAGCATTCAGACGGGTTGGTCTGCCAAAGGGTTTCTGCCCTTCTTTTCTCATTACATTAGGCTTTGAGATGTGGGGTAAACAAGTTCAGGTGTGTTTGGGGTTTCTCTTTACGCATTTTTAGAGGTGCAATTTTGTCAATGGATGTTTTAATAGTAATAGTGTAGAGATCAACAAGCACTGTAGGGTCTGAGCTAGAGGGTGCGGCATTGGTAATAGGTTGGTAATAGGTTGGCGTAATGGTGGTAGACTATCCACGGCTATATAACGCTTGTTTCTAGTCAGCAAGGGGGGGGGGCTATGATGCTTGACAGGTAGGGTGAAAGAGATTATGTGATGGTCAGTCCAGGCCCATTGTTCATTGGCGATAATTTTGGTATCACAATTAAGGTCAGCAAGCCAGTCTAGTGTTCTTCCTTTGTTGTGGGTAGGGAGGATGATGCGGTGTGTGAAGCCCAGTTCCATGATAGTATTGCACAAGGTTAGGGCGTTGTTGTCACGGATGTCAACGCGACCTAGGTTAAAGTCTCCTAGTATTATGATCTGCAAATTGGGCTTAGTGTTGGAGGAGAGTAGGGAGGTAGTATCTTCCTCAAAGGACGAGATGGGACCAGGGGGCTGGTAAATGAGGTGTAAGGTTATGGTGCGTGAAGGTGAGGGAGACAGTTTGACTGTGAGGAATTCTCCAGAAGGGAAGGAAAGTGGAGGGCATGCTCTGAGTGCCAATGTGGATCTGGGGATAAAGGCTAGGCCTCCCCACAGGATCTTTCTCTGTCTGCTCTTATTATTGTGTAGTTGTCAGGAAAAGCAAATGACAACGTAGGGCCTGATGCGGAATGCAGCCAGGTTTCGGTTATGGCAAGGAAATCTAATTGGTAGCGACAATGAGATCTACAATGTCTAGAGCGCAGTAATAGACCTAGCATTCACAAGTGCCCCATTGATGTATGGTGGGTCAGGTTGGTTAGGAAAAGGGGAGATAGAATGAAGGCCAGCGTTGTTAGATAAGGAGAAAACAATAGGATTTAGTTTGGTTCTCTTTATTGGTTCTACATGAAGGTATGGGACATTGGTTGGTAGTTGGGAGGCAATGTTAAGTCTTGATCCAAGCCTGAGGTTTCTGAGGCTGGTGGAACAAGGTTGGTTGGGAGTGGGTCTCGTGGCATAAAGCTAAATCCATTGAAGGGGGAAAGTGGGCGGTGGTAATGGACGGGTGATATTTATGTGTAGGGCTGGTAGAGCCTAGTAGGCAAAGTGGCAAGAATGACAAGGTGGCAAGGTGGTGTCCCCGGATGCCATCGGCTCAAATGGTTTACGCACCAGAAAGCCCAGGACCACATTGAGGTCCCACACTGGGTGTGGTTTCTTGATAGGTGGATATAGTCTCGTCAGGTCCGCTAAGTGCCTCTTAACCAACGGATTTGAGGATTAGAATAACTCCTCCTTTTTGTAAGCTCCAATGGCCGCCAGATAAGTGTGGCATGTGTCTACTTTCACTCCTGAGTGTGCAAGGTGTGCAGAGAAGGACAGCACGTCATCCAACATGCAAGTCAAAGGATCAATTTCCTTTGATTCTGCCCAGCGACAGAACCTGGTCCCCTTGCTTTTGTACTGGCTCCTGGTGGTTTCACTCCTAGCCCCTCTGTATAATGGCCAGGCCCATGACAGGTGCAGATGATTCAGGGAGACCTGTTCATGAACCACGCTGCGAGGGCTAACTTCTGCGGAGAGGGCTAAATGACTGGGTCCCCTTGCTGAGAGAGTAGATGTA
Organism: Ambystoma mexicanum; assembly: GCF_040938575.1. Taxonomy (NCBI): domain Eukaryota; kingdom Metazoa; phylum Chordata; class Amphibia; order Caudata; family Ambystomatidae; genus Ambystoma; species Ambystoma mexicanum. The sequence continues at coordinate 898,317,836 of NC_090931.1, read as the reverse complement.
CTGGACTCAGAGGGAGGTGTGTGGGGGCCTGGTCCAACAGGCTGAGCAGATCCGAGAACCAGGGTCTTGCTGACCACCATGGGGCTATGAGGATGATCCGAAGGCCCCTCAACTCTCTGATCCTGCAGATGACCCTGTGCACCAGGTGAATGGGGGGAAAAGCTTAAGCGGTCATGTTGTTCCATGAGAACTGCATTGTGTCGCCCAGTGAACCCCCAAATTGCCCCTGCCATGAGGCAAGTAGAAGATCGCTTGAAGGACCTGCTCGTCCACCTGCCATACGTAGTTGTCCGCATACAGCCTGCTGAGCCTCTAGTTGCGAGTCCCCCTCTAGGTTGGACTCCCCTTGGAGGTGGGCTGCTGACAGGTGAATGTTGTTCACCAGAGCCCACTCCCAGCCTTCAGAGGGGAGGGGAACGGGTGCCACGCTGCTTGTTGATGTAATACATGAAGGTGGAGCTGTCTGTTTGAATGAGAATCGCCCTGCCGGTGATAATAGGTAGAAAGCCTAGAGTCACCCACAAACTCCTTACGTTGACTCACAAGTGTATACTCAAACTGGCTCTGAAATATCTTGCGGATCGCCTTTTGCAGGCAGTATGTCCCCTCGCGCACTCTCAGGTCCAAGAACCAACTTAAAATTGTACAGCCAAGGTTTAAACTGGCCGAAACTGACAGAAGCAGCTTTGCTGTCCAGAGTCTGATCGCCTGGAATGCACTTCCATACAGCCTCAGAGCTACTCCTACTACCACGGAGTAAAAAAAAAAGCTGAAGATCTCTCTCTTCAACCTACCTCCTGATTAATTCTATTCTGTTTCTAATGCTTCCTTGCCCCTCTGACACTGTATCCTTTGCTCTTACTTTTATTGTTTGTTTGTTTTGTGTGCATGCTCGGAGGCCCCTGGGCATGTGGCGCGGTTTACAACAAATATGAATAAATAAGTAATAAAGGTTTTGAGAGCAAGCCAGATAGCCATCATCTCGACCCAGTTGATGTGTGCCAACTGCTCCTGCCGAGACCATACTCAATGGACGCTGTGGCTGTCCAGGGTAGCTCCCTATCTCTCTCGGGATGAGTCTGTGGTAATGGTGACCTGAGGTGTTGGTTGCCGTAAGGGCCTGCCTATCCGCAGGTTGTTATCCGTACCCCATCAGATCAGATCCTGGTGGAGCTGTTGTGGTATGCTGACCTGCTCCACCTGAGCCTCGTATGTGGCACTGCAAGAAGACATGCAGCCATAACTCCCAACAGGTGTTGGTACCACCACGCTGAGGTCACTGCTCTGCTGAGAAAATGCCCAGTGGCCGTCTTGATGGCCGTGATCTTGTCATCCAAGGGGAAGATCCTCTCGGAGCTCGTGTCCCAGATAAGTCCCAGGAAGGTCAGTCTCTGCATTGGCACCAACTGCGACTTTTTGAGATTGATAGGATAATCCAAGGTCGTATAGCGCATCCATCAAGCAGCTGAAGCTGGACAACATGTGTCAAAAGATGAGGAATACGTGGGAGGAACATCCAGTCGAAAGAACAATACCCGGGGTAAGTAACATTCTTCGAATGGATTGTGTCCTCCCACGTATTCCTCATCTTTTGACAGACTCCCACAGCAGTACTTGATTTGGAGGAGGGAGTAGAATTTGATCTCATGGCGCAGCTGGCGTCGAAGTCTTTGGAGGGTTTGGCAGGCGAAGGCGCCGCCGAAGGCGTCTATGGCCTTGATGATCTCCACCTCGACTTGCATTTATGGCTCGAGAGATCCTTCAATGTTACATCGGATCGAGGCCTCGATGGCTCGCTATGCGCATCGGGCCTTTGTCCTGGGCTCAAGGGCACATGAGATGTAGGCCGAGACCTTTCCTTCCCGGCTTCTTTGGAAGGCGGTAAGAGCATGGCTTGGTTTTTGCTTTTTTAACATTTTAAGCATTTCAGCCCTGAAGGCCTCCCACTCGGCCGGAGTGGATTTCTTGGTTGGAAAAGCAAATCTTTCTGGGGAAATGTCCGACGACAAAGTCGATAAAGGCAACCTACGGTGCCTTCTCTTCGACTTCAAGGACTAAGAAGAGTGGTGTGAGCCACTCCTCGACCTGGACCGCTTGGCCTTCTTCCTCCGAGGAGAGTCGCCTATCGACTCGTCAGTCGAAGCTTTTATGGATCGGGTAGAGGATTTAGAGATTTTGCCTACCTTCAGCTTCCCCTTCTGTTCCCTCAAGGCCTTTCAAGGCATAGACTGTCACTTGGAGCAGTCGTAGGTGTCATGTCCGCTCCGAGGCACCACAAACAGCTTTGGTGCGGATCAGTCAGGGATATTTTCGATCTGCAATCCTGACACTTCTTAAAACCGGACTTAGGAGTCGTCGGTGTCGATGATGAAGTTAGGAAAGACGTTACAAGATTCGAAGAAGAGTGCCGTATTTCTTCGAAGCTATTGCGCAAAAACAGAATGGAAGCCAGCGGGCGCTGCCCTTGCTATATGTGCCTTCAATGACATCCTCGACTTCGAGGGACATCGAGTCGACGACATTGACGCACAGCGCGCTCTGCTGAAAAAAAATATTTTCCGAAGCAGCTGAAAATGGACAACATGTGTCAAAAGATGAGGTATACGTGTGAGGACACGATCCATTTGAATGGCCCGACCTGAAGTGTCAATGTGGGCCACTGTGGACTCCATTATGTCTTGTGCCACGATTTTGACCTCAGCCAGCCCAGCCTTGAAGCAAGCCTAGCTGTGGGTAGGGAGCTCAGGGAGGAAACCGGCGATCTCCCGCCATAGCTTCTGGTTGCCAGACGCCAACATGGCATCTGCGCAAGTGGAAAGTGGCACTGGAATACATTTTTTTCCCAAACAACCCCAAGATCTTTTCCTCCTTGCCGAGGAGTGCAGAGGCCGAAGTCATCGAAGATGATTGTGCCTTGCAGTACAGTGATGCTGCCGCTATCACAGAGGAATGTGGTTGGGGGTGCACCAACATTAAGAGAGGGTCCCCTTCCGTTTGCCTGTATTTAGCATTGAAACGTCTATTGGAAGGCTGGGTAGAGTGCGCCACCCTTTTTCGCAAGTGCTACTACGTCTTTCTGCTGCATGTTGGTGTGGAAGACCTTCAATGTATGAATAGTGGGCAATTATTACAAATTACGTGTGAAGACTTGATACATTTTATGCATAATTACCCACATTCACATATTGTATTTTCAAGCTTTGATTCACGAATAAACAGAACCGTGTATAACCATCTAAATCTAAAGATACCATGCTCATATCAGTGGGTACATATTCAGACTGCTCGGTCAGCAAGGTATGTTATTAGTTGGACACAGCAACATTCAGACAAGTGATGTGCTTTATTTTCGATGCATTGGTGAAATGATGCTAAGTGCTGACGTGAAAGTATTTTTATGTAACATCTTGTCTGTATGGTCTAGATTGCAAATGTCTTAAGGAAATAGAAGAATTGTCCTTGTACCTCTGTATCATAGTTATTATTAAGTCTACTATTGTTTTATGTTTTTCTCACAAATTATGTTTTTGTGTTTATTTTCAGCCATTTGTTGTCATGGTAGAATTGGTTTTACTTGAGGAGTGAATGGTGGATTAAGCGCATGTGTGCTCGTATGACCAATTTGAAGCAGAATTTTTTCTTCATGTCCAATTGGAAGGCTTATGAATTTGTAGGTCTTTTTCGTACAAAACTGATGGAAATTGAATTATTTCATTTGTGGTATGTAATCATTTGAGTTGTATATTTCTTCAGCATGTTGGACTGGAAAGTGTATCATCGTGAACATGTAAATTGTTCAGATTTCATAATTTTTCCTGTGAGTAGAATTTTCTACTGTGAATTTCAAAAAATTGATACTTTTTTCCTGAAGTTCCTATCCAGTATTCGACTGGTGTGTTTTGAAAAATGTTTGCACTGAAATTTAGCAATGCAGTTTAAAACATTCCATTTACCCTATGGAGATCACCATTCTGAGCAACTAAAAAACCTGTGCATGAATTTTCACCAAATATAGCATGTGTGATCGGATTGGACATGATCAGTTGCTTGCCAGATTTGGTGATGATCCATTTACAGGTTGAGATATTATAGTGGAAAGCATGTTTTTATTTTCCTATGTAACCTTCAATGCACCAATCTAACCTAAACTATAGAGTCATGACCTATAACATACATGAACTGTGAACACCCAAAGCCATTCTTGTGCCTGCAAATACATCCAAATAGCTGGAAGATGATGGTGATGCTGTTGACCCTTGCTGGTAGCTTTGTGCTTCTCGCTCGTAATAGTCCAGAAAGCAAAACCTACCTAATAAGGTAGAGACTACATTAGGATCACACAATTTCTAGCACTCTGTTTTTGATTTAATCTAGTAGGACGTTTGCAAGGTGCACACTTCCTGAGCCCTCAAGCCCTGCTCTTTGGCACCCAAGGATTTTAAATCAACACCAGGGCCACAGAGACCCGGCAAGTCCTGAACAATTCCACACCCGTACAAAATTATTTGGTGGGTACCATCATCAATGCAAGATCAGTAGCCAAACATGCTGCAAACACCCACAAACTGACCACAAACACATCATCTATCCTTCATGAATGCCGGTTTAATGACCCTTCAGCTGTTGTTATCTAACCCTCCACTCAGCTAACTACAAGATATTTTTCAAAAACAGGGTAGAGAAGAGCAGATAGTGTAGACTTCATATTTGCTGACAAGAAATCTTGCAAAAAATCTGAAGCCATTGGGAAGGGGCCGATGGGATGGCCTGAACTACTACTTACCGGACGGTGACGCTTCTACTCAAGGTGGTCTGGAGGAAAACAATGGAAGACTTCCTCCCTCTGCAAACTTCTCACAAGTGCACATACTCCGTGGGAGTCACAGTAAAACCTCCACCAATGGTCCGAACCTAGTCGCTCGGGGCAATGATTGCCCCCTCCCTGAGTCGGTACGCATTGACTGCTAGAGGATATGTTGGACAGACTGTCGGCCTCTCAGCACTTCTATTGGACCGAGACCACCCTAAACCTGGCTGGAGACCACCGCCAAGTGCTTCTCCCAGACACCTCAACGCTTGCCTTTTTAACTACTGAGACAGGGATGTTCTACTTCGATGCGCTAAAGAAAAGGGAGAACTAACATTTGGTCCATCCGTGCTTTCACTATTCCCATATTTCAGCCAAGCAGTGCAGGAATCTAGGATGGGCATTCAAGAGGTGAAAAGCCTACTACGCAAGCTTGGAATCCAGTATGATATAACCTGCAAAACTTGCAACGGATCCTAGACTTGCTGCAGGGTTTGCATAAGAGACTTCATGGAAATGCTTCAACATCCTTTCATTGATCACCGGTAAAGAACTAAGCATCCTAAAGAATGTGTAAAATGCAGGAATTTAAACACAGTAAGAGACAGGCTTGACATGGCTTGCAATACTGTTCTGCACATTGGCCTTATATGATCACACAGTTGCCTAGGGAATTAGGAGACTGTTGGAGCTCCCTGAATCCCCCTTGTGTGTTCATCACAAGTTAGTTTTGCTGGTTGAGGGGCTTTGTGATTTACCAGGCAGTTGGGTTTTCTGGCGGGGGAGGACAGTAATAGGGGTTTTTGTGTTCTTTCCTTTTATGTTCAGTTGCTCCATTATGTTTTGCAATTTGAAAGGCACTTGGGACGTTGTAGAAAGGTATTACTATCTTGTCAGCTTGAAAATCATCTTTACTATCATATAGTGGAAAGTTCCCATTTACACGATTCAATCGTCTAATTAATGTCGATTAAATTGAATGTTTTGACTAGGAATGTAAGGGAAATTGGAACCGTGTGAAATTCAGACAAATATTTCATTAAAGTAAGCAGCACAAAGTAAACATACCTATTTTGCAGTTAAACCCATCTCGCATATGATTCCCCCATAATGGCGGTGCAGTGATGGGGAACCCATCAATATGGTTTCTCGTTCACCAATAATGGGGTGGCTATCTATGTCCACTGTTCATCACAGTTTAAACTACATGAAACCATTAGGGACATCACATGTCACTTTCTTTTATTAGCAGGGGAGATAGTTGGCATAAAGGTACATCAACATTTCTGCTCTCATTGTTGACTCACCCGAAGGAAACGTTCATATACTTCATTCATATACAAAGTTAGAGTTTTCACATACAAAGCATCATATTTTGAAAGCTCCCTATGAATCCCTGCCCCGCACTCATGCAGAACAAAAAGAGTTATCTTGCAAGCATGGTACAGACTGATGGCTTATCTAAACAGCTAACAACCACCCCTAATATCTACCATCCAACAAAAGCAACCAAAACCCAGACCCAAAAGATAGTTGCCAGGCAGAGGGAACATCCAAAGAACCAAAGCACCCATCAGCACCTGTGACCCTTTTCGCACCACAGTCCCCCCCCCACCCCTTCTACCTGTCCCCTGGAAAGCCCAGGTGACATTTTTTTTATTTTTATTTTTTTATTATGTGTTTAATCCAAAAGATTTTTACAAAGTAGGCTTTTGTCATAGTTTTTCATAAAGAAGAAGAACTTGGCTCTCTAAAAAAGAAAAAAAAGAACTTGGCTCTCTAAAATGTGCCCTCGTTTTTTGGCTGTAGCCTTGGCAAATTTACGGCTTCCAGTATTTTATATGTAGCTATTTGCCATCTCGTTTTATCACCTCCAATCAAACGAGACCAACATATAGCTTCGTCCGAGATGATAAAATCTGAGAAAATGGGCCTTAAGTATCGTTCTCTTATATGTTGGTTTGCGGCACATTTTAGAAGTAGATGACGGATTGTTTCTTTTTCTTGAGTCTTGCAGAAGCGGCAGAAATGTGTTTCATTCTTGCCTCTGATAGCCAAGATCTCATTTGTCGGCAGCAAATTTAGGCAGGTGCGTAGCAACAGGTCCCTCCCCTTCCTGGATGGAAAATACTTGATGTATTCTTGTAGCTCGTTCATTTTTTTAGTATTTGGGGGCAGGTGTGTAGTTTGTTCTTTCCTGCTGTTTCCAGGGTTGATATCCAGTCGAGCTCTCTTATTTTTGTGAGTATTTTCTTTGGGTTGTTAAGGTTTCTTCATCGGCCTGTATCCTTTCCAACACTCTGTTGTTCTCTTCTTTCCAGTTTATGAGCCGTTTGCTGGTGTTTTGTTCTATTTCCTGTTTTCTAGTTTGGTAGCATCAACACTTTCCTCCAAAATTTTACCTCCATTTTTGACCAGATGTTTGATGGTAAGTTGATCATTGCGTCTCCTCCATATGTTAGAGTTGGCATCACCTTTTTCTTGTAGAATTCTCGTACTGGAATTAGCGAGTATCTGCCAAACTTTTTGTCTATGGCCCTGGCTTGGGCTGCCATTTTGTTGACTTTGGTCATTAAGGCTAATTGCATCGCTTTATCCTGTTTTGAGGAGTCCAGTGTAACTCCTAGGTATTTGAAATCAAGTACTCTTTCGATTGGTGTTCCTTCCAGATTTAATCAAGGTTTTTCTTTTTTTCTCGAAGAAGCATCTAATGTCAGAAATTTTGTTTTTTTACGTTGATTTCCAATTTATTTTTTTCCATGTTGCTTTGTAGGTTTGTTAATTGTCGCTGGAGTCCTATTGGCGTATGGTCCAATAGGACGAGGTCATCCGCGTAGAGAAGCCTCGTTATTGGCGTTTTGCAGATTTTTGGTGGGAATGAACGTATTTCGGTGTCTTCATCATTAATGTCACCAATGAATGCCAGAAATAGAGCTGGCGCCAGCGGGCACCCCCGTTTCACACCTCGTGCTGTTACAATTGGCGATGACAAAAGACCATTTTGGTCCAAACGGATTTGCATGTTGGTTTCAGTATACAGGGCCTTGATCGGATTCAGTAAAGCGGCCGGACAATCCCAGGCTTCCAATTTTGCCCAAAGACTCGACCTGTCTATGCATTCAAATGCCTGAGTAAGGTCGATGAAAGCGACTTAGATTCTTGTACCTCCTTCCAATACTTTGTTTTTCAGCACGTTCAGCATCAATATGTTAGCCGCTGTGCCCATGTTTTTCTTAAATCCCGTTTGGAGGGGGTCGTCGTAGGGGGCATTTGAGGCCCAGATCTTGAAGCGGTCGAGAAGCATCGTACCAAACACTTTTCCTATTACATCGAGAAGTGCGATTGGTCTACAATTCGCTGAGTCTTTTTTGTCTCCTTTCTTGAAAATTGGTACCACTGTTGCTGATTTCCATAAGGGTGGTATAGTTTTCAAATCCGTGCATCTTCTGAAAATTTTACTCAGGAGACTGGCCCACTCCTTTTGGTTGGATTTTAAATCCACGTTAGTGATCCCGTCGGGACCTGGCGCTGTTGAGTTTTTTAAGCCAGAGATCTTTAGTCGGATTTCCTCTGGGTCGTCCACTCTTGCCCATGGATCTGAATTATGCTCTGTTTATGCCCTTATTGAAGTTGTTGGAGCCAGGTACGTCCTTGTAAAATGTTCTGTCCAAGTTGTTTCACCAATCTCACTTATTACGGAGTTTTCTTGGACTTCATAGGTGGATCTCAGGGTGCTCCAAAATTCCCTTGTGTTTCTTCCACTTATTAGTTTTAGAATGTTTTCTGCATCTTTCTGGTAAAGAATCGACCTATGACCTTTTACCCATGACTTATAGTGTCTTGTTGCCACCTCCGCTTCTTTTACTGCCGCCGATGTTGTTAAAAGTTTTGCTCTGCGCTGGATTTTTTGAAGTTCATGGCGTTTCTCAACCAATGTTTTATCAAACACGTGTCTTGGAGGGTTACCGCTTGTCTTTCTTGAAGTTGCCGTCTTTTTGTATTTTGTCAGGAGAGGAATATAATCCGTTTTATTTACGCCGATTTTCTCTGACATAGAGCTGAATCTATTTTCTATGTCAGTAATGGACTCACTTTTTTTAGTCGATTTCCCTGCACATTTGTGGTTATGTTGAATTCCATGCAGTCGTTCAGGGGACATAGTGACTCCCAGGTGGTTGACAGGGGATTATGATCACTGGCTCTTACTCGTGTTATTTCAAAAGATTTGGTTATTGCCAGGATGGGTTCAGTCACAAAAATGTAGTATATTGTGGACTTAGACTCGCGTTTCTTTCCCATGATGGAGGACGCTTTGGATCTGGAAAAGCTTCGTGCAGATTATGTAGGTTTCTCGCTTCCATCAGTTGTGTCCATAGTTTGCCCCGCTGTTCACCTGTCGAGCCGTGTACTTGTTTCTTTCCAGTTTCTGCTGCACCTGCACAGGGGACATTCAGATCCCCGCAGATCAGGAAGTATTTTACCAAGTGCTCTGCCAGTGCCTCATCTATTGCAGCCTCTATGTTTTCTAAGAAAACAGTTGTTTCCGTGCTGGCTGGGTTCCAGTAGGTGTTAGCTATTATTAATGTGCATTTTTCATACCCTGCTTTGTTGTTTGTCTGACGAAACCATGAAGCCTTGACCATCAGTATCATTAAGTTGCTAATCAAAGTTTCTTCCAGTTTGATCCCACAATCGTTTTTACAGGCGATCAGTAACCCCGATGAAGGTCTTCCTAGGCGCCCTTGTTTGGCCGGTGCCAGGATAAGTTCAAAGCCCCTCATTGAGGGTGGTTCAGTCAGCCAAGTCTCCTGTAGGCATATTAGGTCATATGACCCCAGGTCCATATCGCTCGTAGATAGTAGGTGAGTGTGGCCTCTCGTGTTCCACAAGCACATCTTTATCTGCTGCTTTTGATGGGTCAAACAAGGTCTTTACTGAAGAATGTGCTCGTCTCTGATGCGTTGCTATCTTTGCTTTTTTTCTGTCAACGCTTTTGGCAACTAAGACCATATCCCTTTCATTGGCTCGCATTTTTTTTGAGGTTCACTCTCAGTTTTTTTATTTTGATCCGCTTGTAGGCTAGTTTTCCTGCCTCTGTTGGTTTTTCTTGAATCTTTTGTCTTCATTGGACTATCATAGTTGTTATTTTCTTTAAAGGTTGACAGCTTTGCTCCTGACCTCTTTTCAAGCTCCTGTTCCTTGACTCTTACTCTTACTGTGGTGTTTATATAATTTGTCTTCGTTCGGGTTGTTGATGTTTGCAGGTTGCGGTGGTTTGAATCTTGCTTTTCTTGATGTGTATTGTCTTCTTTACTCTCTGAGTTTTTTTGTGTCTGTGTTGTTTGCAGAGTACACTTTTAGCTCGTATCCCATTTCTTCTAGTTCGTTTTTGCTATTGATGATGAGGTTTTTTTGCGTTGTTGATGCTGTATACAGCACCGTTTTGGCCTTGGTATCTTCGTGGTTTGGCTCTACCACTAGCAGCTCTTCTGGTTTGATATGTTTCAGGTTTGGAATGAACTTGAAGAGTTTTAGCACAGAGTTTCGGTTCAATGTTATCTTGTCTCTGTTTTCTTTGTCTTGTGTCAAATTGATTCGCCATTTCGCTTGATCCACTTTTCACTGATTTTGATTGTACTTTTGCGTCTTGGATCTGTACTGAAAGGCCGTTTCTCCTGACTCTCTTGGTGGACAGGAGCGGTTCTTGTCGTTATTTCTGGTATTGTCGTTCCTAGATTTAGTCCGGGGCCGAGTTGGAGTCTCCCTTCTATGATGTTTTCTGTTTCTCCCTTGGTCCTCCCAATGATGCTGAGGTTCTACTCGCCATCTCCTATCTGGTTGTTCATTTTCATGAACCTTCAGCTTTGAGTGGGAGCGGCTTTGTGCTTTCTCTCGGTGTCTGGAAGTCCACTTGTCCTGGATTTTTGATCTGGACCTTTCTCTTTTCGTTTCTTCCATCATCTGTTTTAAAATTGTTTGCCTTGAGGAATCTGGCAACCGAGTGTCCTTTTTCTTTTGAATTCTCTCCTTGGCCCTGATTTTTGCAGAGTTCTCACTGGTCTCTACCTCCTTCTAGTTTGGGGATTCGGTATTTCACTGAGTCTATCCAAATTTGAGGCCTTCGGAACCTGCCCTGTTAGATGTTGACTCAGATTCATCAATTCCTCGTTTTCGAGGAAGTTATTTGTTGTTGTTGGAGATAGGCTGTTTTTTTTTCGACCTTTCTTGCTTCTTTGTTTGTTGTGGATTTACCTCTTGGTCTTCCATTAGTGGTGATTCTTTTTGGGCTACTGGGCGTCAGAAGAATTGAAAAATGCCTTCTGCCGTTTGACTTCCAGTTTTATTTGATCTCGGTGAAGTTGTCTTTTTTGGTTTCAGAGTCGAGTCATCTTGACCTGGTAGTGATTTAATATTTGCCCTTTTGTTTGTTGCTTCATTTACTGTTTTGTTTGTTGTTAAGTCAATCGTTGTGATGGCTTGGCTCCCAATTGTTTTTCCCACCACAGTTTGTTCTTTGTCTTGCAGCTTCACTTGTTGACGAGGAGTAGTTGTGCCCTCGTTCGCTTCCAAAGTGCTGGTTTTCCTTGCTACAAAGGCCTAATGTAGGCTTCTAAGAAGATGACTTTACTGTACATCATCGTTTGTATGCTCAGTTGGCTTTGACTCGTCCTGGTGAGATATTTTGTCAGGTGTTCTGTGTACCCCTTCTGAGGTTCCTTTTTTGTCATTCTGTAGTGGCGAAGCCGCTTCCCCCATTGGTGATATTATCTTTGGTGTTGGTTGGGGGAGACCCTTGTTTAATTCTGGTGGTAGGCCACTGGGAACAACGGTTTCGTCCATGGTCGACCTCTTTTCCTGCGGGTTTTTATTTTCACTTTGAGTGGCTGATGGAGTCTCCTCCATTAAGGACTCTTTGTCAGAGTTTGCCTTGTCTTCACTCTTGTTTGAGTCACTTAGCGGCATCAGGTTCACCTGTCGTTCTGGCAGTTTTTGTGGCGTCATTGGAGGAGATGTCAAATTGGGTTTCTCCCCGTCTACCCGCTCTTCTTCATTTGGTTGATTTAATGTCCCCTTGCTCGGGTCAAAAGCAGGGCATCTCTTGGAGGTCAGCTTTTCGCTGCCATTTTGTTCCATTCTTCGTAGTTTGGCGAAGGGTAAACATTTGTTAAGAGTTTCCAGTATTTACAGGTCCGAAAGTTCCGAGGGATAGTTTCCATTCACTGATCTTTGACTTCCTTGAGCCATGATGTAGTCTTACAGAGTTTTTGGGTGCCCCTCCCTCCCATCGTTTAGACTGGTTTTCTTTGACTTTATCCAGCATTGTTTGAAGTGTGTTTTGTATTAGTTTGGGCTTTTGCATCGCCTTTTTCGTTCTGCGACCCTTCTTAATGTTCAGGGTAGTGCAGTTAATCGTAGGCATAGTTCTCTGTTTTTTCTTCGGGTTTGCTGCTTTCCTAGCCTGATCGGTTGTCTCAATTATTTCAGTCTGTTTCTGGGTGGCTTTGGATGTCGAATTTCCCTCCGCCTCTGCATGGAACAGCGCCACCACCTGGACCTGCCCTAACAGGACAGGCGGCGGCGGCTGAGGCAAGTCCGTATCCTGTGGAAGCTCCCCGTCCCTGATCTTACATGGTGGCCGGCTTGTATCTTCCTCCATCGTTGCCTCTCCGCCACCGCTCTTCTCACTCTCATCGCCCCCCCCAAACCCCTCTGCAACACCCACGAACGGGAGCCCTCCTTCGAGAGCCGCCGACGTGGGGCTCGAAGCGCCTTCATGCGCCGCACAGGGGGAGACCGGGACAGAATCAACCGCCCGAGCACACGGGCCGGAGCTGTTGTCCACCGCCCTCTCCTCACCCTCACCGTTCCGCACCGCCAACTCCTCCCCACCCTCCCACACGGACGGCAGCTCTCCTGAGAGCCGCCGGCGTGGGGCCCGGAGACTCCGCCACCGCCGCGCGGGGAGGGGGCGGGGCCAGAACACACGCCATGCGAGGAGAGGCCAGGGCCGGGTGCGGCGACCGGGCGTGCACCGAGGTGGACACAGGGGCAGGAGCGGGAGCAGGTAAGGTTTGTCGTTGATGATTTTGTGGTTTCTCCTTAGTAAATTCGTCTGCTGAGGCTGGCGTCAGGTGATTTTTGGGTTTTGCTGCTTCCGCTGAAAAAGCTGAAAAAGCCTAATCCTTATACATAGTCTTGTTGATCAGCCTCCGGTGGAACCAGATCTTTTGAGCTCTGAGGCTCCGTGCTTATACGCATGTTAGTCCTGCCTGGAGTAGTCGGAGATTGTTCTTTTAAAATGGTAACCTGATGCTTTTGGCCGGCTTTCTGGTTTGGTTTCGTGCTTCTTAGGCGCTGACCTTCCTCTTCTTCTCTAGAGGCGTCGTGAAGGTCAAGATCTCTGATTTCTCTGGTTACCCTGGCAGCCCTGACAGTCATGACTGCAGGACTGCCACTCGTTGTCCGCTCCGCGGATGGATGAGGTTTTTATGCAGGTCCTCCCACACAGCAAAGCTCAATGGAGATGAGACAGACTCTCAGACAGCACTGCAGGACTGCCACTCGCCGTCCACTCCGCGTCCGCTCCATGAATGGATGAGGTTTTTATGCAGGTCCTCCCACACAGCAAAGCTCAATGGAAATGAGAGACAGACTCTCAGACAGCACTGCAGGACTGCCACTCGTCCGCTGAGGTGAAATTCTACCTGCTGTGGCACTGAAATTGAAAGTGCCATTTAGGCGGCCCGTGTCTTGCTCACAACGTCGCCCAATGAGCCAACATGATCATTTAACTCTCACCCTTGTAGACAAACCGACAAATATGTTCTTTTATTCTAGCATCCTGCAGAGACCCTCTGTCTCTAGCACCCATCAACTACCTCACACTACTCTACCTTTTAAATCTACAAAGTATCCACTCACACCCAAATCTATCACCCACTCATTGAATGTCACAACGCACATTGACCAACACACACCTCCCTCCTATACACAATTATCACCCCCCCAAGTCGTGATGATGCTACTAGATGCCATACAACATGAAGCATTTCGACTACCCAGAGTCCTTAGTCTGCAAGACACAAATCACCACGTGTATCTTAATAGACAGAGGCTGGTTTCTCCAATGTGCCTCGTACCACCGTTTTAGCAACAGCAATCTTGCTCTCCTTCCGCTAGCCCACAAACCAGCCAACATCCTTCTCTTACAGGACCCAAAGCACCAAGAGGCCATTCAAATGGCAGACGTCATGCTGCATAAGACTGAAGATTATAAAAACGAATTTAGTAAAATAACATGCACTGGTGCACTGAAAGAGTAGCATCTATGGGTGTCATATCCATTGGAATGCATGTGATATTCATTTCTGTATCAATCACATTAATTTCAGCAGTTCTCATTCTTTACACGGAGGGTCACATTTCAATGTATACCCAATTTAAGTATATGTGTTTTTCAGACCATTCGTTGAATTTCAATGTATGTCATAGTCATTTCAATGCATGTTATGTTAATCTCACTGCACGTCTTTTTCATTTCAATACATGTTTGGTTTAATTCCAATGCGTCATACTAGTAAATATGTAATTTTGATGTGAGCAGCTTCCCATAATCACTTCGCCAACTGTTCGTCTTCTAATATTGGCTACACACCAGGATCATATTTTGGAAGAGCCTGACTGCTACATTAATACTGCATCTGCACTCACAGCTCCGTTCCATGATCCATCTCAGGCACACTATCTGCTATCACTGGTAACAACCTTTGAAGAATGTCTTGGCAAATTCCAACATCCCATGTCACAGTTGTGTTGTTTAATGTTCCATTTGAAGTGACTCATTCTATTTTAACATCTACTGTCACAGTTAATTTCCCTGGCATACACACCTTGGGGAGTACCCTGCCCAGTCCAACTCTAGCTCTCCTTTGGCTGTGCTTATGGCAAAGGTTCATGTTTACTGGCTTGTCCTCACTCTTACTACCAACTTTTTGCTCGAAATCTTTGTCCTACGTTCCTCTTCACTGGCTTCACTTGGATCACAAGAACTGAACTGCCCCTTTAGTTTCCGCCCACGCCAATCATTACTCTTTAATGTGGTACAAGGTCAATCGGTTAAATAGGCAATGTTCACTCACGGCTTTAGGCTGCGTGTACTGTCCACAGAAGAGGCTGATGATCCCAGTGCCAGACCCGACATCGAGAATCACTTTCCCTTTCAGGACAGCCTGGTTCTGCATGATCACTTCCTGGTATGCGGTGGTTCGAGGTTTATCTTCTAACATTTCCAGTTGGACTTTCTGAACATGGAGAGACAAAGAGAGATTTGGGTCTGCAGAGATGCTTTCTTTTCGTAACCTTTTTTTTTGCCTACTTTTGCTGAAGTAGCCAGAAAAAGTGTAAGACTCAGGACTAACGGAGGTAGCTGTGTTGGGAGAAGGCCATACATTATACATTAGGGAAAAGTGTGTGGAATAAAAGACACAAACAATGCACACACTGCTCATTATAGCCGAGAGAGAAATGGCAGCTCACATGGTGGCGAAAGGTGTACATTGGAAATCTCATGGAGAGAGTCAAGTTCTTCAATCTATCAGGAGGGAGAGGTAAGATCACTGGGAAGATAGTTCAGCGAGTTAAACGCTCGCCTCGGACATGGGGCCAACCTGCAGCTCGCAAGTACAATTGCGGCAGGGCCAACTCAGCCCTTCATCTTTTATAGGTCGATAAACAAGAGTACCATTAAATTGTTTAATAACAACACTTATCATGGACTTATTTAAATATTATTTGAATGCTATCACGTTTTATAAGAATTGTAAGTAGGTGTCCTCATAATCTGCACTACTCCTGGGGAAGAAAAAAACACGAATGCACAACACCAAGGAAATAGGTCTATGTGGGATGAATTAACAGAATAAATATTTCTCACTCAAACAAAAAATCAATTAATGAATGTACTCTGAATGTAACAAGTGTAGAAATCCTGGATGCTCTGTATATATAAAATATAATATTTATTGAAGCTATTATAGAGGATGTTAACTCATCCCGCATATTCCTATTTCCTTAGTGTTTTGCATCAGTTTTAAACATGATAGCATTCAGATAATATTTAGATCCGTCAAAGGTGCTAGCTAACACAGCATGAGACAGCCTAGGCACGCCCTGCTGCGATTCAGGCAAGAACTAAAAACCCTGCTCTTAAAAGGAACATTTCAATGACAAATGATGTCCATATACTGGCAATTACCGCCTCCCTCCCCCCACTCCCCCCCCCCGCACAGCCCTCCCACCACTATGTATCACTCCTCCATTGCAAAGTAATCAGTTGTTGTGTAGCCGGTTTCACGCAATATAAAATCACCAACATACAAACAGACCGAAGGAGGAGATCTGATAGACCTTTCAATCCCATAGGGATGCTAATGCAAAAGAATAAGAAGATGGAATATATGAACAAGGTTTTTAAATTCTGCTTAAATCTAAAGGAGTGGTATCGGCATAATTGTACAACATGTACCCATGGGTGGCACCCTGAAGAATAGCATTAGGCCATATGAACATATGCAAATCATCCCACAAAATGAAACTTTACATTTTCTTTTTTTTTTAATTAATCTTTGCAACTCGGCAGCAATCTTTACAAAATAAGAAAAATAGATTTACAACTTCACATCTACATCGTTCAGCTGAGGCTACTTTGTGTCTGAAAGCAAGTACAGCTTATGGGTGTCTGTTGGGTATTTGAGGATGTGCAGATTCGTGTGAGAGGTGAGTAATAAGGCCGAGAAGATTGGATAGAAGGACGGAGAGCATGATCGTTATAATGTCAATGTGAAGTGTGCTGGCAGAAAGAGTGAGAAGCGTGATGGGAGTTGTTCTATGACTCCTCATTGAACGGAAGGAGTACAGAGTCCCAACGAGAACGAAGAATTCAGTGTGCGGTGAGCTGACAGCCTAAGTGCACTACCTGATGGGAGTTGGGGGACAGCCTAGGTGCACTACCTGATGGGAGTTGGGGGACAGCGTAAATGCACTACCTGATGGGAGTTGTGGGACAGCCTAAGTGCACTACCTGATGGGAGTTGTGGTTCTATCACTCCCCAAACGAGTGGAAACAACACTAAGGCACAAATGAGAACCAAGAGTTGAGTTCCTGGTGTACAGAAAACCAAAGCGCATTGCCAAATTTGGAGTAGTGGATCTAATATTCCTCAACAGACAGAGGCAATGCACGGCCTTGAAGAGTGCCAGTGGACACTCTGGCCACAAGAGAAACCTAAATACTTGGAACCGGAGGGCTATGTGAAACAACTAGGAAAACAGTTATTTTTCCTTTTTAATTTGGTTTCTGATGTTATGATTAACTACTCCACAGAGGTTAGTGTGTGTTTTTATCGAGATGTTGCTGATAAATTGAAAAGTAAAGATGTTCAAATTAATATACTCTTTAAAAGTATTTTGTTATACATGATGAAGATATTCGATATATTAATATAGCTGCTTACACGGATTCACAACTTTAATGAAATAAAACTATTGCCGACAGTGATTTTATTGCGTTGCTACCTCAGTATGAAATGTGGTTTTAGACAAGGGAAATTGGAACTTCATCACTTGATTATACCAAGTCAAACTGAGAATGGACTAAAATATATAAATAATGCCTGTTTGGACTGCAATCGTGTGTATGTTTGTCTTGTTAACATAAAGTATACATTAAACACTCAAAGAACTTCTGATATAGTACCTTATGTACTGTGACGAATCCCACAATGTCGTCACTTCCCCCGGGGGTGGGTGTCCCTTCCCATGGGGCAAGGGAGGTAAGGCCACTACCCGATAGTCCACCTGGGGGTATTACTCAGTGGGAGGATTCCATGGGTAGAGATCCCCTCTATGGGGGAAGTGAGGACTGTCAAGGGAGAACAAGGTATCCACACCATCATGATGGTAGACATATTTTAGCTAAGCGAAAAAATAGGGCTCAGACACCCCCCCACACCCGCATCCTCTCTACCTCCTCTTTCTTCTACTAATTTCCTTATACATAGCGCTTATGTATATCAGGCAGATAATACTGTGATAGGGAAGAGTGAATATGGATGACTCCAAAAGTACTGCCACAAGGGAGAGCAGGACAATGAAGTGCCCTATACGGAACTGGTATGAACAGGCTAGCAATTGGAAGCTAGAAAGACTGTCCGACATAAAAACTGATGAAGGACTCTCCTCAAGGTTAGTCCTGCTGCAGAGCAGCTTCATGCTGGGGAGTGGAGCAACAAGGAGAGGACACGCTGCAGATCCGACTGTCTGGAGCAAGAAGGCAGGGACAGAGAAGGCAGAGAAGAGCCATGACCTAAATGGTTGCTGGGGAACCCAGCGTCCTTTGGCAGAAGCCAAGCCAGCCGAGTGGTCCAGCCAAGACCTGATGCGCGGTGAGAAAGCAGCATGGCAGAGCCACTGAAAGCCGAAGGAAGACTGTGAGAGCCCAGGGGAAGCCACAGAAGCTTACCGGTGTTGCCGAGGACCGGAAACCCTCGCGGACCAAGTGCAAAGGTACGCAGAGGGGGCTGGGAAGGCACAGGGAGAACCCAGAGGCTGTGGTTGAGTGGAAGTGCAGTACCATCTTTCTCTTCGCAGTGGAACTGAAGAGAGAGGCAGTTGAGAAGGAAGTGGGTGAAAGAGCACCCCAAAGAGACTCAAAGTGAGGCCTGTCAGGATAGTGAAGTGGGCCTACTAAAACATAAAGCTGAAAGAGGGGTCAGAGACCCAAACATTGAGAAACCAAGAGAGTAATACATACAAGATAATGCCCGGCAGGTTAGCGAACCAGGTTTAAGAAAGCCATCTTACGGAGATGAGAAAGGGTCTGGGACCCACACAACGACACGAGAAGTCCAGGGGAAGAGATCCTTTGGCACAAGTCAAGAGAAGTACAGAGGGAGAGATCCTTTGGCACAAGTCACGAGAAGTCCAGGGGGAAGATATCCTTTGGCACAAGTCACGAGAAGACCAGATGGAGGGACATATATTATTTGGCAGAAGCCAGAACTTTGACAAATAAGGCTATTGGAAAAGAGAGCCTGAGAAAGGCCCAGGGAATGGAGACGCCCTGCCAATATTGTTTTGGAACTTTGAACTCTGCTGAAAAGGTCTGGAGAGAGAAAGACCTCCTCCCTGATCACACGGAACAACACATTAAAGCCTACTGACGGCTAGGGGAAGAAGGATATTCCCCCACCATTTATGAACTGCCTGAAAGAACCCGAAGGAGGGAGTCATCCTACTTTAAGCAGTGTACAATCTAGTTATAGGTTCTGTTGAAGTGTAAGGAATGGAAATAGGTTTGGGACACAGGACAGTGGACTATTTACTTTTGAGCGACATTCTGAGATTATCCTTAGTTTTGTTTGAGGCAGGAAAACCCCTCTTAGTATAGGGAGAGGTAGGGTTCTTTTCCTTATTTTTAGTTCAATAAAAGTGTATGCCAACAAGCATACCACCTTTGTGTCCCGTGTCTACTTGTGCACCCTTACAGTACACATTGCATTGTCAACATGCTACCACATTTGAATACAAGGGGGATACTGCAGCACAGGAGGGGGCTTGGTATGAAGTGGCATATGAAAATGATTCTCAATAGGAAATAGCATCGAGCCCTTATTTACGAAAGCATTTTTCTCCCATTGAAAAAAGCTTTTGTAAATCAGGCCCCCTGTCTTCAAAGGGAAACTGACAGGATGCAAAAAGCAGGCGCAGAGTACTACACTCAGTTTGGCACCTACAGCCTCAAGTGCATACTCAGGGCTATCCAAATGCCTTGCCTCTGTAAATAATCTTCTCACAGGCAAAGGAATGGGCTTTCGCAAACAGCCTGCGGAGCACTGTGGCTCCCTCTATGTAGTGCAGCTATCTAAACCTGACCTTGTCTGGCTTTGCAGCATGCTTTTGTGTGTTAAGGCGCTCAAAGGCATGTAGACTGCATCATGCAAGGAAGAGGCAGGAATAGGAGAGAAAAGAAAGCGTTACAGATAATAACAGGTAGAAGAACAAATTCATTACCTCTCTAATGTTCTTTCTGATGGATTTTCCTCCCATAGATTCCTCATCTTTGATATCTATCTCCTAGCACAGCGGCTCTTCAGAAAACATTGCTGCTGCCAGGGGGCACAGTATCGCTTTGTGTCTGCTCCACCTGATGACTCTACGCACCTGCGATCTTAGCGCTACCCTTTTTGCCTAGTACTCTGACGCGGAGGGACCTGTGATGAATCCTGTGGAATTATCACTGATTCCCGACCAAGATCTCCTCCCATGAGGTCAGGGGACAGCAGCCGCTACCTGATCCTGACCCTCGGGGTGGTATTTTGAGGGAGGATCATGTGGGAGGAGACGGCTGGTGACCCCATCAGGAGGGACACAGTATTGTTCCTTTTCTTAGTAAGAAAACCTCATAATTCCTACATTCTATGTATTTATTGTGGTACAGTCAACAATTTGACTTTTCACAAATACAAGACATACATATAATTAACATCACATACATTAAACTTTAAACAAATATAAAATGGGATTATAAAACCGAGTACTAAGCATAATTTCTTACCAAATTAGACTCTCTTAAGAAATTAACTACTTCCCATGTCAACACGGTTTCATGGCCCGAGCTCATAAACTCCCAGAATGACTGTGTCGAGCCCCATTCCTTATCCACAAATCTTTAAAAAAGAAATTGCCCTCAGATCCCTAGTGCCAGAACAACCGGTCATGAAGTGCCTCAAGGACTCAATTCTTGAGTTACCACAACGTCTACACAAATTGACAGCAAAAAGATCCTTGTGTCAACAAAAATAATCTCCTTAGTTGGCAGAAGTTTGATATGAAACCTTAAAAAGTCACCTCTGTATGATGAACTTGTCATATAATGACACATATTGTAATAGTGTGGAACTGCGCACCTCTGCTATGGTTCTGATCCAATACGTTAGTTTCAGATGCTTTTTAACATACACAGGATTACTTATCAAGTCAGTGACAACACATTCACATGTCTGCAAAATTTCCTGAGCACAGGACCTGAGATCACATAAAAACTGATTGAAATTCTCCTGCAGGAAGACATTCACATCTTCATAAAATGAATTCGAGGCTGGGACCAAAATCAACCCATCCTATCGCAATCCAGCATTTTAACAGTTGGGTTTACCTCTAAACCATAAACGAGGGAAGCGATTACCATGCCGATATAAAAGTTTGTCAAGGGAATCACAGGAAACTTACAGAAGCCACGATTTATTTTCTTCATCTGACATTCCAATTGGGTTAATTTGCCATCCAAAATATCCTTCACATGTCTCCTTACATTGAAACCCAAATAAAGAACCTCCTTACCCACTGGTATCACCTGGCCCATTAGCCTCCACTGAAAGCGAGGTTCCTTCCTCCTGGGACGTTTGAAGACTACTATTTTTGACTTAAGGGTATTGATCTTGAGATCATTAGACTTCACGTAATCCGCCAAAGAATCCAGCAAATGCTGGAGTCCCACAGGGGTGTAATCGAGCAACACAATGTCGTTGGCATAGGCTACCCACTTTAGCCTCTCCGAACCGACCCTCGGCTTGCCAGACCACACTCTCCCAGATGTCCAGCCAGATCGGCTAAATAGAGATTGAAGAGGCAGTGAGCCACTATGCATCCCTGCCTCACTCCTCTCTCTGTCTGAATGGGTACAGATAGAGTTCCCGGAAGATCCAGCCTCACCCTCAAATAGGAGCGCTCCTGGAGCTCTACTATTATTGCCAGGAGACCCCACTGCCTGAACTTCAGCCACAGAGACTAGTTCTACTAACTGCATCAAAGGCCTGCAACAAGTTGGCCCAGGCCCCAAACAGTGAGGGACCACCCTTCACAAATGATTTGCATGATACTGTGCTCAAGATCAGGGCATTCAATGTTGTGGCTAGGCCTCGGCGGAATCCAGTTTGATGCTTTGATAGGATTCTTTCCTTTTTATTCAAAGTTCCAACTCTCTGAGCACAAACCCAGCAAAGACTTTACTATCGATATCAAGAAGGGAAATTGGGCGATAGTGTTTTGGGTCAGCCCGATCTCCCTTCTTATATATGGGTACAATTATGGCCCCCCGCCAGGACTCAGGTAGGTGTCTCAGCCAGATCACCTCCTTAAATAAATGGAACAAAACGTGTGACCACAAGGGAATATCAGATTTTAAGATCTGGTTGGTTAGCCCATTAGGCCCTGGTGCCCTTGAGACTGAGGAGTTCTTTATAACATCTTTTATACAGTCCTGGGTAAAATTCAACCCCCATCTATCCTTGTCAGAAACATTTCCCTGAACCAAGTATAACAGAGCGTAGAGATGAAATGTAATCCTGCCAGAGTGATTCCTGGATTATATTGCTCTGAACGTTGCTGTGGCTCAGGCCATTCATATTTATCAGTTACCTGAAACTCTGGGAGATGGCCTTACCAACCGCCCTGAGCATCTGTTCTTTATCGTTTTGTAGGCGAAGAAAGTTGTGCCACCGAGACCAATTCCTATATCTCAGCCTTAGTATTCTGCTCTCTATGATATAATCTACTGTGTTCGCGGTTGAATATTTTAACCTCCAAATCCTTCTCCCAAGTTCTCTCTTCTTAGTGCATGATTCTTCATCAAATGAGTGCGGACACGTCAGCTCCACTTGCTCTGCTATTACTTTCTGTGGATTAATATCCCACAAAATGTCAACAAATGATGAAGGATTACAGCAACATTTAAGTTCCGAGTCTGGACAGGATAGCACAAAACTTGACAGACCCTTGTTAAAAGCTAGAACACCCCCGCCCCCAGAACTTGACCACTCTATTTCTACCATTATTCACACTAACAGCTGGAAAGTATGAACTTTTAGAACCTGATATTTCGTAAGAAAAGGACCCAATTAACATATCGTGGTCACTTAACCCAGAGGGCCCGACATGAAAATGCAGACAGTTCTCAAACAGATCTTTTGATAATAACAGATAATCAATTGTTGAGCCCTGCACCCCCACTGGACAAGGTCGGGGTCGGGGGGAACATCCTCCAAAATATTTCCATTAGTCATAAACATATTCCAATCCGTTAAGAAATCATACCACTGTTGACCATTAGACGTAGGTTCTTTCTTATCCGAAAAGTGTTCTAATACATTGGGAATTTAGGTCACCTATGAGGATGGTACTGACTGACCCATTGGTCAACTCAGTTTGGATTAAGACATCAGCCAGCCGCACGAGAAATTCTGAGAGGAGTTCACCCCCTCGAGGGATTTGAGTATATATTAATTATCACTAGTGCTGATGAGGCTCTTTTAGTCATTAAATTTGCCTTTATGACTAAGATCCCCAGAGTTTCATTACTGGCCACCTCCATTGAGGAGAAGATGGAATTACGGAAGGGCAACAGGAGACCCCCCCCCCGTCCCCGGTCTACCTATTCCTTGGCCATGTGCCAATTGTTCTGTGGTTGTGAACCCATCCACATCGAATCTTGAGGCCAACCAGGTCTCTTGGAGGGCAAATACATCATGGAGATTAAAGATCTCCTCTCTACTAGCTCTATTTCCAAATGGAGCACCTAGTGTCCCATCCAATCAGTTGGAATTCCCGAGAGGCTAGAGCAACTCCTCAGCCAGACCCAACTTATGAAAGCCCTGGGAAATGATCCCAGGGACCAAGCATTCTGTTTCAACCCTGACGATTCATTCGTCATCGCTAAGCCCCTTATCTCTGGGGCAGGATGGGCAGCGCCATTGGGGCACAGAGGACATCTGGATGTTTCACAGCCTTTATTTGAGAAACTTTGTTTGCCAGATTGCTTATTTTGGTCATGGAAGGGCTCTGCCGATATCTCGAGACCCTGGTTCTGCAGGGCAGGGTCGGCAGCCAAGATTGCATTGGCCCCCACCCTGGTCTTTAACCCAAGTTCCACAATATGTCAATTTCTATGATCTGGAAACCGGACATATTCAATATCCCAAGAGGAGAAGAGAAAAAGCTCATTCACCTCGCGGAAAGTTGCCAAAATGCCACTCCTATTCAGGGGCCTAGAATTCTTTCTCCCTCTTAGTCTTTTGGCCCACAATTTCGAGATTGCAAAAGGACGCAAGACCTGCGAGGGTTAATCCTCATTGTTTACTGCACTGGATCTTGCCGCCTTCATTATGGTTTGGACTGGAATGCCCTGAGATGACACAGAGCCCATGCATTTTACTACTGTGTTCCTAAAGCCAACCTCTACTTCTGTTATAGTGCTGATTCCAGGCCCAATGCTTAACTGGGGATCCTGCTTGGTTGCTTTGCAATTTGAATGCAGCTACATATGCGACCATCAGCGCAGGCCTTCCCACGCCGCAGACCCAGTGCCATATGCCCCAGACCCACTTCAGCGTGAGAGGACACTACATCCATATTTGAGCCAACTTCGGTTAAAACTAACTGCCGAGCTATGGATCTCTTGCCCTGACGGAATATCCGGGCCACTCTTAAAGCTACATGAGGGGAGTACGTTTGGATCCCCACTTTGGTTTTCATGTGTACTGGGCTGGGCACCAAGGAAATGTGCCTGGACTGTTTAGCCTGAATACGAGTCTTAGAACAATCAGATAGGCAGCCAGAGTCTTTGTTGACCTGTACTTTAAGCTCCTGTGCCTTAAGATTTCTAGCTGAGTTAGATGGACCACTCTTAGCTCTAGGTACTGAAATAGCACGAACAAACTGAGGTAGCAGCCACCTTCTTTTTCAGAGACTTCAGATTTTGTTTTCTGCTCCTGGCTGTTGTTTTGAGAGTCTTCATTTAATCCACCCTCAAGATTCTTCCTCTTTCTTTTCCTTCGAGTTCTACTATTGATCTTGCTTGGCTGAAGCCGAGTCGAACTTTACACCTTGGGGAGTTTGGGCGGATACTACCGCGTCCTTGTCCTGCTCAGCTTTTCCTAAATTCTTGATGGTTTGTTATCACTATACAAATCCCTCCTGTTGTATGTTGTTAATTTTTTGTTAGGAAATGCTATATGCTAGTAGCCCTCATTGTAATGTAAGTAGAATGTCATGGTGGAATGTGGAGCGGGTTGCGGGAGTCTAGAATGTTGGAATGTGGGGGCCAGTTAGTAAGGATATGAGATTAAAGGATAAGCACTTCAGGACCCGGCTCTCTGTATTCATGTATCATAAACTGACTAATTCCTAACAATGGCGACGAGGGGAAACGAAATTGGTAAAGGAGAGAAAGAGGACCAATAAGTCGAAAACAAAAAAAAAAGGAAAACAGAACAAGAGACAATTGCCAATGTCAAAGGAGGGAAAGGCAGACACTGATGAGAGGAAAACTACACAATAAAGAGGACAGTAAGGCATTTATTTATTCAAATTTATTTAAAGTGCACGTCAGCCCGGAGGCATCGTGGTGCTGTTACATGAAGACATAATCTGATTACAATGGAAGGAAGATGGTTACAAAGCAATTTTCATTACAGGACACATTTCGTAGCAGATGTATGAGAGCAAGTGTAGGTGAAGGAGGGAGGATGTTAGTTGAATAGTGTAGTTTTGAGGGATTTGCGAAAGGAGTACAGCGATGGTTCCGCTCTGCGTGAGTTGGGGAGGGCATTCCAGAATTTAGGTGCTATGTGTGGGAACCCAATGCCGCCGGCTTTGGCTCTTCTTACAGTGGGTACTCGGAGTTGGTTGGCGTGATGGCTTCTTCTAGGACGGATGGAGGAGTTCTTTGTTATCGTTTCAGATAAGTAAGGGGGTGCTGTGTGATTGATGCACTTGTGTGTGAGAGTGAGAATTTTAAAGTTGATTCTTTCCTTGACAGGGAGCCAATGGACACGTCTTCTGGCCTGTGAACTATGGTCAGTTTTGGGGATGTGCAGTGCAGCGCGGAGGGCATTATTTTGCACTATTTGAAGCCTGCTTACTTTAGTCAATGTGCCTGCCAGGAGGGTGTTGCAGTAGTCCAATCTGGCATCTACAGTTGCTCTGGCTATAGAGAGGCAGTTGGGCGTGGTAAGGTAGGGTTTTATGGCATAAATGAGTTTGGTGGACAGAGCAGATGCTGAGGCGATGGCGCTGGTTTGTCTGGTCATGGAGAGTGTGGCATCTAAGTAGACTCCTAAGGTCTTGACGGCAGAGGAGACAGGTATGCTAATACTGTCAATAATCATGTGAGAGTAATCGGGGCTGAGTTTAGTTAGTGTTTCGCTGGGGACTAGGATGATGATGATTTTGGTTTTGTCTCCGTTTAAGCAGAGACCATTGATAGCCATCCAGGTTTGGATGGTGGATTAGATTTTGAGGAGGGCTTCTGAGTCTTGGTCGTAGTCTCCGGAAAGGGGGAGGAGAACTTGCGTGTCATCGGTGTAGTTTGTGTAGGCTATGTTGAGGGAGTCCAGTAGGTAAAAGAGGGGTTTGGTGAATAGGTTGTAAAGGGTCGGTGCAGTGCAAGACCCTTGTGGGACTCCACAACTTATAGTGGTGGGGGGGGGGGTGCTGGCTTGGTCTGAGTACACTTTCATGGCCCTACCTTCAAGGAAGGATGTGATCCAAGTGGTTGCCTTGTGAGAGACGTGTGCAGCTTTGAAGAGGTGAGATGTGAGAATGCTGTGGTCGACCAGGTCAAATGCTGCAGAGATGTCAAGCAGTAGGAGGAGAGCAGGTTTGCCTGTGTCCATTATTTTGGTAATTTGATTCTTTAGATCTAGAAGGGCAGTTTCAGTCCTGTGGCCTTTGCAGAAACCTGATTGTCTTTTGCCTAGGATGGTGTTGGTTTCCAGGTAGTGTTGGATTTGGTTGTGTGCAGCTTTGTCTAGGATTTTGAGGAAGAAGGGGACGGTGGTGATGGGGCGATAGTTATTAGGGGAGGAAGGATCGAGAGAGGGTTTTTTCAGGAGCGGGCGAACCGAAGCTTCTTTTAGGCATTGTGGTACGGTTCCAGATGCGAATGAGGCATTGATGAAAGCCGTGATGATGGGGGTGAGGGGTTCTGAGCACTCTTTGATTAAGGAGGGTGGGCAGTTATCCCCTTTGAAGGTGGAAAGTTTGATTTTTTTGAAGAGGTCCTTGACTTCCGTCTCAGACTTCTCTGAAAGCGAAAAGGGGTGTTTGTGCGAGAGAGTTGTTAGTGGGAGGTGTGGGCGAGCAGGTGGGGGGGTTGAGAGCTTTGCGTTGGGAGACTATTTTGTTTTGGAGTGTGTTGACTTTATTCAGGAGTGCAGACTGAATGCCTGTGCACCATGCTACATCCTTGATGGGATTGGAGGCAGGTGTGGGGAGTTCTTTGAATATGGAGAATATTTCTCTTGATTTGGAGCTGGCTGGTTATAGGATTCAGATTTAGCGTGGAATACAGCTTTTGTGTAGGTCGACGAGATCAGTTTGAATCGTTAAGAGAAGATTGGTTAGGTGCCGATTGCCATCTTGATAGAGCTTTGCGCTTCTTGGTACGAAGGTCAGATAGTTCTTCAGTGAACCAAGAGTTGCAGTGCATAGATTTTTTCCCTTTTTTATCTTCTAGAGGGGCAATGAGTTTGATGGTTTGAGTGAGTGCACTGGAGTAGATGTTGGCGAGGGAGGTAGGGTCATGGGTAAATGGAGGCTTGAGTTCAGGGATATCGAGGAGAGGAACGAGGTTGGAAGCAGTGAGTTTTTTGGAGCTTCTTACTTTTGCGGGGGGCATGTGTTAAGGTTTTATGGGTGGGTGTGGTGGGAATGGAGAATTGAATGAGGTAATGGTCCGTCCATGGGAGGGCCGAGATGGAGGTGATAGCAGATGAGCATTTGTGATCAGCTACCCAGTCAATGGATCTGCCTTTTTTTATGAGTGGGAGCAGTAATTTTGTGTTTGAACCCCATGTGTGATAGTTCTTTGGTTAAATTTGCGGCTGCTTTGTCCTTCGGGTCAGATAAGCCAAGGTTAATATCCCCTAGAAGGATGCTTTTGGTGGTGCTTTTGAGGTTGTTGCCTATGTTTTAGGGGAGTTGCTTTTGGTAGTCAGGGGGTGATCCTGGTGGTCTGCAGGTGATAAAGAACTTTATGGTGCAGTTAGGGGAGAGGGCTAGATTAGCAGTGAGAATATCAGCGTTATTGTCCCATTGTTGATTACACATTCTCATGGTCGAGGGTGTCTTTAAAGATGAGGGCGACATCGCCACCACCTTTAGAGTTCTTACGGTCCTGTCTGAGGATGGTATAGTTTTGTGGGAGGGCGAGGTGGATGGATGTACTGGAAGCTTCATGGAGCCAGGTTTCGGATATGGCAAGTATGTCAAGATTGTGGGTGGTGATAAGGTCATTGATTTCAAGGGCATGAGCATGGACAGAGCGCACATTGATGAGTGCACATCTTAAATCTGGTGGTGGAGTGTGTGTGTTGGCGAAGGGGGTGCTGGAGGTGGAGGATGCGTGTTTGGGTGTAGGACGATGGGGCGTGATAGGTGCAGTGTGATGGGTGTTAGGGTAGTGAGCATGGTCAGCAAGGTGAGGCTGAGTGACTGATGTGTGGGTGCGAGAGCTGAGTCTGTTGTTCCTAAGGAGTGTGGAGGGTGGAGTGCTAGGGAGAGCTAGGAGGAGTTTGGTGCGTGTTCTTAGTCTACAGGGCCTGAGGTGGAGTGGGTGATGTCCGATCGGATTGGTACGGTGGTTGAGTGTGGGTTGGAGTGCAGACGATGGTGTGGAGTGTATGAGGTCAGAAGGTGGAGTAGTGCATGGGTGAGCATGCTGGTCTGGGTGCGCAGGCAGCATCCTGCAGATGGCCAGAAGGGAGAGGGATATGATGAGGATGGAGGATGAGGAAAGGAGGTGCATAGGCGCTGTGGGGTGTGTCCCAAGGGGCTGCATTTGTAGACAACAGATGTGCAGGCAGGCACTAACACTGTTGATAGGGGCAGGCAGTAACACAGTTGATCAGGACCGCTAGGGGTAGGCAGTAACACAATTGATCAGGGCCGCTAGGGGCAGGTACTTAACACAATTGATCTGGGCCGCTAGGGGCAGGCAGTTAACACAATTGATCAGGGCCGCTAGGGGCAGGCAGTAACACAATTGATCAGGGCCACTAGGGGCAGGCAGTAACACAATTGATCAGGGCCGCTAGGGGCAGGCAGTAATAGAGTTGATCAGGGCCGCTAGGGGCAGGCAGTAACACAATTGATCAGGGCCGCTAGGGGCAGGCAGTAACACATCAGGGCCAAATAGTCTGATTGAGGTTGACTAAATTAGGAGTAGTCCCTAGTTCCAAGTTACATTAAGCAATATATAATGGGAAACGTAGAGCAAGATAGGGCAGCTTTAAGGAACATGCGTGCATACATAGTCAATACACTGAAAGATACTGGCAAATGATGTTATAGGCATACACGTTAGTGATGTGTGTGGATATCATAATATAGATGGAGGGTAGTCCTCGAGTTAGACAACACATGGGCAGTGTTACTGTGCTGAGATTAATTTTAAGGGTTGTGATAGCAGTGATCAAGGAGTCTTGGTTCTGAAGGAGTCAATGATGGCAGAGATATAACTCGGGCAAATACAGCTATAGTTGGAATGTAAGGAAGCTGAGTGGCTGATCAGATGCCCAGCGAGGCTTGAGGAGCGAGGAAATCAGTGAAGTGTAACATTTTGAAAAGTCAGCATCCAGTGCTTAAGTGCAGTGGACACTGTAGACAAATAACTGCATTAGTAAGCGCAGTGATCATAAATTTAGCAGGACAGGTCAGAGGATTGGGCAACGCCGCGCCTTACATGCGCCAAACAGGGCCTTTTCCTGCGGGCCTTCTCCGGAAGGGCCGCAGCCGGCGTCTTCCGCCTGCGACCGGATTGGTGCTAGGAAAATGCACCTAGTTGCTAGGCAACATACATTGCCTGGTCCGAGCGCCCGCCATTTTAGAATCAGGCGGATACAAACAAAGGGCTAGATAAGCCGAGAAAGATATTTGCAGCAGCTGGTGGAGAGGGTGTCGAGGTGGGCAAGCCAAAGGTGATCAGGCAGGGATATTATGCCTTATGGCATGTAATGTAAAGTGACCGTCGTTTAAACTAATTAATTGAATCAAATTGGAAGGACAATACTCGTAGATAAAAAGCGCTGCATTATTTGAAAAGATTAACAGACTTACTTGGGGTGCGAGCGTGAGGAGGGAGAGACGCAGCTGTATGCATGAGATAGCCGTATGCAGGAAATAGGAAAGGCGCTAGAGGAAAGTACCTAAAAGCGTCAGGAAACGTGCCAACGCCATATTTTTTAAAAAAAACTGTCATAGAAACTCGAATGAAAACAAACGAAACGGCAAAGCAAATAAAGCTAAATGTATTAAAAAGTTACAAAAAGAAATAACGAAACGGAAATAAAGCAGAGGCAAAATAATTAAATTACAAAGGCATACAAGAGGATGCAACAATAAAAATACAATTACAAAACTAAAAAAGCAATAAAGGCACATGACCAAGAATAATAATCAAACAAGATGGTTAAACAAGCAAATACAGCAATAAGATTGCAATTATAAACTGAAATAACAAATAAGATTGCAAGTGTAAACTGAAATGACAACAACTTATAAAGAATGCATGAGGACAAATAAAATGGAGTGATACATGACAAGGGAATAGGTGAATGGAAAAAGAAAACTAAAGGAAGAAAAATATACAGCTAGTAATCACACAGAAGAGTCGTCAGAAAATGCAAGCAGAGATGGGAGTTCATCTCAGGCCACATTGGAAACAGCCATGTCCACAAATCCAACTAATTATTTGCGCAGACCAAACCATTTCAGTTTAGAACCAGAGGAAGATCAAGGACAGAGATGGCAGGAATGGCTGAATGAATTGGAAGAGTTCTTAAGAGCGGTTGGAAACCAAAATGCCGTCAATAAACTGGACATTTTCATAAATTTAGTTGGGAAGGAAATGAAAACCATCATCAAAACAATTCCTACAGAGGAAAAAGAAACATATCAACTTTTGGTAGCAACAATAAATAGTCAGATCATAGTTCCGCCAAATCGGTACTGTGAGCGATACATCTTTAACCAGTGCACACAAAGCCCACATGAACCCATAGCGCAATTTGCACTGTGCCTTCAGTGGAAAGCGACATATTGTGACTTTACACATTTCAATAATGATGAAGCAATCAGATTAAGAATTATCGAAGGGTGTATATCATCTCAATTTAGAAAACATTTGCTAAAGAAATCCCTTCCATTAAAAGAAGTATTGGAACTGGCAAGGATTTATGAAAGGGTCGGCACGCAAGCGGCAAATATGGAAAATCCAAAAAGATTAGACAGCATTGCTGCCATAAATCAGGGCCCAAATGCACAGTGGAGTGGCAAAGAAGATATCCAAACGTGTCAGCTGGATTTGCACCTCGTCCAGAAGTATGGAACAATAATTGTAGAAACCAGATGGAAAGACAGTGATACAGATGTAGATTTGAGTTTCCACATAAAGGTCTGTGTCCTCCCTTAGGCCAAATGTGCCTGCGTTGTGGGCAAGAACATCATTTTCAAACAATCTGTAGAGAAAGAATATCATCAGTGCCTCAATATAAAGCAGATACACAATCATTCCCAAGTCTGAGAAATTACGTCCAGAAGAGCTTCAAAGGGCAAGCATACCCCGAGAAAGAATTGACTAGACCAATTGGAAGTCCAAGGGCGAGTTCACTTCAGCAGATTCAACAGCCGGGTCTGGTTAGGGCTCTGAATAGCCTGAATGTAGAAGCAACAAGACAACAAGTGGAGCCGGACCAGACTCAAACTTCAGAGTTATACCAAAATCGGAATCAGGAAGGAATGCCATTTGGAGATCCGTATGAGAACCCATTATTAGGAGGAGAAGACATGAACATGCATATAGAGAGTACCCAGAATATGACAGATACAGCAAAGAATACGTAAAGCTAATATATGAGACATCAAAAGGGAATGTGGCCATAAAAGTCAAAGTGAACCTGGGCGAACAAGACATAACATTTTTGGTTGACACTGGCGCTACAGTGAATGTGATGAGTGAAAAGGCGTATGAGGGAATAGCTCACCTAGACTCATTGCAACCATCAAAAGCTAATATTTTTCAATGGGGAGCAAAACAACTGCTAACCTTGAAAGGAAAATGTAACTGTGACTTGGCTCATAAAGACATCTGCATACCCGTGGAAATACATGTTATAGGCAGTCCTGTGGAAGGGAGATGTCTCCTGAGTTGCAAAACGGCCACAAAGCTAAGAATCATTGACGTCAACTAAGATAAGTCAAAGATCATAAAAGGAATGCCATCACAGAATCATGATATTCAAGCCATGACGGATGAGACACTAAATTTGGAAAAGTTGAAGGAGAAATTCCCTACGTTATTCAGTGATGTGGGTAAACTGAAAGGAGATGCAATACATCTGCACATTGACCCTAAAGTTAACCCAGTTCCTCAACATCTAAGAAGGATAGGGTTCCATCTTCAGGCGAAAGTGTCCCATGAGCTGAAACAACTTGTTGAAAATAACATCATTGAAAGAGTGGAAGGAGGTCCTACACCTTGGGTATATCCGTTGGTGGTGGTTCCAAAGGCTGATGGGCGTCTTCGTTTGTGTGTAGACATGAGAATTCCTAACAGAGCAATACAAAGGGTAAGACATCTGGGTCCTAATATTGAAAACATGATCATTCAGTTTAATCAGGCAACAAGATTTACACAGCTAGATTTGAATCAAGGATATCATCAATTGGAAATTGACCCGGAGTCCAGAACAATATCAACATTCACCACTGGATTATTTAGATATAAACGGCTAAGTTTTGGCATCTCATCTGCTGCCGAGATATTTCAAGAATCAATAAGGAAAGTTATAGCTCCGGTAAGAAATGCATTCAATTATAGTGATGATATACTCATCTACGGAATTCATCAGAAACAACATGATGAAGGATTACAACAGGTATGTGAGTGTTTGCAAAAGAGTGGCTTAACTCTAAATGGTTTGAAATGTGATATGAATAAGCAAAGTCTGAAGTTTTTCGGGCACATATTCTCAAGACAAGGAATAAAGGGAGACCCAGAAAAGGTGAATATCATTCTTAGTTTGAAGCCACCAAAAGATGTAACTGAATTAAGATCATTTATGGGAATGACTGGGTATTGTGCGCGATATGTGCCTGATTTTGCAACACTAACGGATCCTCTCAGACAATTATTGAAAAAGGAAGTGACATTCACTTGGGATAGAAGATGCAATGAAAATTTTGAGTCAATAAAAAAAGAACTTGTCAGCAGTCGACAGTTGGCTTATTTTAACCCGGAGTGGGAAAATGAGATCATAGTGGATGCCAGCCCTGTAGGTTTGGGGGCGATTCTAGCACAAGTGGAGCCAAAGAAGGATTGTGCAAGGCTTATTGTGACATATGTTAGTCGTGCCCTAAACAGGATTGAATAAGCTTATTCACAGGCAGAAAGGGAGAGTTTAGCCGCTGTTTGGGCTTGTGAAAAATGTCATCATTTTGTGGTTGGCAGACCATTCACGCTTGTTACGGATCATCAGGCTCTAATCTCACTGTTTGGAAATCCAAGAATCAAGATGCCTTCATGTATTGAAAGATGGGGAATACGACTGCAAGAGTATGACTATATCATTGTACATAAACCCAGGAAAGAAGCTAATCCTGCAGATTATTTGTCTAGACATCCGAGAGGAGAATCCGATGCAAAGATGGAAGCAGAGGTGAAGCAACAGATGATGGAATTCTTTTAAGGGGAAATAGACTTGTAGCACCCAGAAGTTTAAGGAAAGTCCTTGTGATGTTGGCACATGAAGGTCACCGTGGTGTAGTAAAAACCAAGAAGATATTAAGAAATCAAGTGTGGTTTCCGTGAATGGATGTTATCATTGAAGATATTCCTAAAAACTGTGTTGCATGCCAATTGACTGCTGCAAATAGTAAAGTAACTCCTCTTAAGATCGTGCCATTGCCTGATGGTCCCTGGAATCGAGTGGCTTTGGACTTTTATGGGCCCCTGGAAGAGGGAGGATATCTGTTGGTGGCCCTAGATGAATATTCTCGACTCCCGCTGGTGAAACATGTACTGTCAACTGCATTTCATCATGTGGCTGTAGTTTTGGATGAACTATTCAGCGAGTGGGGTGTTCCTAGAGTAGTTAAAACTGATAATGTGCCACCTTTCCAAGGACATCAATTTGGGAAATTTGTGGCTCATTTGGGTTTCAAACATCAAACAATTATACCCTTATGGCCGCAAGCGAATGGCATGGTTGAGAGGTTCATGCTCAATTTGAAAAGAGCTCGGCAAAGGGCAATTGTGGACAATTTATCACTGCAGCAAGCTGTATCACAGATGCTACGGAGTTATCGGAATACTATGCATCAAATAACTGGATACTCGCCGCCAGAATTAATGATTAGGTATAAACCCTGAATCAGACTTCCTTAACTTGAGGACTATAAGTTAGAAGAGGACGACGAAATCAGAGAGCGTGACAGAATAAAAAGGATGAAGATTAAAGAATGGACTGATCGAAAGAGAAAAGCCAAAGATGACCAATTTCAGGTGGGGGATTCTGTATTAGTGCGACAAAGAGTCCATACTAAATTTGATTCAAGATATAAGCCCATGGTTTTAAGAGTAAAAAACGTAAAAGGACCAATGATCACAATAGCTGGAGAAGATGAATTTGTGGTCACGAGAAATGCTTCATTTTTTAGGAGAATGTTTCAAGAGGACTCTATTAGTGACTCTGAAAATGATGAAAGATGTAGTGTTGAACTAACAAATCATTCTGTACTGGATGATGTCTTTATGGATTTGGTAGATGTTCAAATTCCATGGATACAATCTGAACTTGAGGGTGGAGGTACCGTTTCAGTTCATTCAAATCCTGTTGCTCTACCTGATTGTGATCATTCTGATTCAAGAGACATGACGCTGAGAAGCCGTCCTTGTCGGGTGGTTCGTAAGCCTAATCGATTAATTGAACAAATGTAGTTGTGAATTCATCAATTTGTAAGTAAAAATGCATATGATGTTTGAACACCTGTAAGTGAAAAGTTATTCATATGCAAGTATGCAGTTATATGATAAGAGGGGATTGTTATATGTTGTTATCTGTTAGGAAATGCTATATGCTAGTAGCCCACATTGTAATGTATGTAGAATGTCATGGTGGAATGTGGAGGGGGTTGCAGAAGTCTAGAATGTTGGAATGTGGGGGCCAGTTAGTAAGGATATGAGATTAAAGGATAAGCACTTCAGGACCGGGCTCTCGTGTTTTCATGTATCATAAACTGACTAATTCGTAACACCTCCCATTGTAAAACTCAAAAACCACTTTCTGCAAAACACTATAGGCAGAATGCCCTTCATGCCTCATATACACATAACACACATCTAACATCTCATCTCTCTGATGGTTTTGTTCTAAACAAAAATCCTAAACAATATCCCTTTAGAAGTCCCATGAAAATCTATGGTTTCAACTCCCACAAAGCCTCAACTATTGAGACCACAAAGAGGAAGAAGGAGTTCATGTGGATTGAAGGAAACACCAAGCTAAACATGCAGACTAGTTGTTGTAATGAAACCCGGGTTCAACGGACTTTTAGAAATGGTGTCCGCATTCAGAAAGTAGGAGAAGAAGGAAGCAGAACGGAGGTAGAAGGCAGCAGCAACGAACTGTGCTGGAGAAGGCAGGCACTTCCAAACTGACACTCGCAAGCATTAGCTACCGGCATGGCGTGAGGTCAAAAGAGAAACAGCAGGCACCATGGGGGAGCCACCAAAGAGCCGGCAGCAGCAGCAGAGCTACCGGGCACACAGATGTTCTGAGAAGCAGCAGTCTTGCCGACGGGTGAACGCAGAGCTGGGAGGAGAGCTGGGAGAAGGTCTGCAGAGTGAGAAACACCGTCCCAGAGAAGAAGCTTCAGCACAACTACATGCCACTGGTTGCAGACTCTGCCAGACACCGATGAGTCTGCCCAGAGCCATTGGGGACCCCAGGGCATACCGACAGGCAGGTGAGCAATTAAGAAACTGTTTTGAATACCGACCAAGTAAAATGCAAAGACAGTGCCCGGACAGTCAGACAGAGAAAGCTTTGCTGGTAGATGGACGCAATGTGCCAGGCCCGTTGATAACAAGATCTCTCTGCCTGCCTGTGGGGGAGCTTTCCAGTGCAGTTTTTCTGGTGAGATGAAGGCATTCTTTAATGCTGTATCAACGGTGATGTATTTTTTCTAAAATATTTTTTTTACTTCTTATTCTTGGTGTTTTTATGCATTTATGTATGCTTTTGGTGAATAAATAGGCCATATAAGAGCCATTTTATATCTGAGTGTGTGTCTGTGTGAATAATTGTCTCATAGTGTCCAAGGTTGTAGTGTACTGGAGACAAAAATAAGCAATATATCCGTGCACTTTTTGAAAAGCAAAACACTGGGTCAAGTCAAGAAAAAGAACCTGGAACTTTAGGTCTTTACGGGAAGGGTATGTGATGAATCCTGCGGAACTATCACCAAACCCCAGGCAAAAGTCTACTCCCATGTGGCCAAGGGAAGGCAACCGCTACCTGATCCTAACTCTGGAGGTGGTAGCAGGGGGGAGGATCACATGGTAGGAGACGGCTATCAAGGGGATGTGGTGACTCCGCTAAGAGAGACGCAGTATTCATCTTCTTCGGAAGATGAATGTCAAATCATTCCTAAGTATCTAATGGCATGCTATCAGAGTGCATAATCCCTCCCATATAAATACTCAAAGAACCTGTCAGGGGAAATCATCTGGACAGAATAATGTTGATGCTTCAGGGGTTCAAGAACTAAAAGTGACACCTTTCAATTATCCTAATTCCACCTTAATGAAAGTCCTCACTAGAAAAAAAAAGCACAGACCTTTTTTACAACCTCTGCTTTTTCTAATAATTCTCAGTACCTAAAACAGTCTAAACTAGCTAAGGGTAAAACTGAACAAACTAATATGGACTTCTTTAACCATAATGCATATGGTAATGAGATGAGGAAGAAAGGCCCAGAGGCAATGAAGATTCAAAGAACGGTTGAACAAAAGGTGCAGTCTAGTTGTTATAGATCTAGGAATCATGTGCAGGACATTTAAATCCCAAAATGAGGCACAGGTGAAGAGAGAGCAGGAAGGAGAGATACGTGACGTTGAATGCTGTGTAGCTTATGACGCTGAAGCTGCCCGCAGTGCCGGAGCAGCCACAGGAAGCAGAATGCCAGGAGAAACTGTCACAAAGGGTGAAGGCCCAACAGATTGCAGAGTAGGCGCAATGGGAAGCGTCATGTCAAGAAGAGGCCCAGCTGAAGAGGAGACATGCTCCCCGTTCAGCATACAGTGTGTGTGAGAAAAAGGCAGCGCAAGATCAACAGAGCTGTCGGAGCTCCCATAGACCAACGCGATACTCACTAAATTTACACGGTTGCAGTACGGATGACAGAAGCCCTGCAGCAGCACCGGACCGTGAGACGGAGCTGCAGAATACAACCAGTGAGTTGGCTAAATGTGAATGCTGACCCCAGGGCACTCCATAAAAGAAAGTCATTGACGATTAAGGATTTTGAATACCGAACTGTTAATGAAGGAAAGCAAAAGTTAAACATTTTTTAATATCGAACAATGAAAGAACACTGAAATCCAATCATTTTGAATACTGAATATTTAATGAAAGAAAGCTGCAACTTTCCAATTGTAAATACCAAGTGATTAAAGAAGTAAAGCAGAAGTGGCAAGAACATGAATTCCCTCATAGAGGATTGCAAGTGGGGAAAGCTTACAATCGGCATTACGAGCAGCCAAGAGGCTTTGACAAAGATACAATAAACCAACAAAGGCATAATCCCCTTTCAAGCAACACAGATTGGAGAAAGCTTATATCTCACTTTGCCAACAGCCAAAAGACTGTGAAACCATGCAGAGGCAACAAGGGCGCAACTCTCCCTTTTTGGGATACCAACTGGGGGAACTGGTAACCCAAACTGCCAGCAACTGGGGACTGGTAACCCAAACTGCCAGCAGTCCAAAGGTTGTCAGGAAGCATTTAAAAGACACTTAGAAAATGACTATTCTATAATATGTTATCAGTTTGGGGAAAACTGGAACACATATTACCAAGAGTCAAGAGTTTCTAAGAAAAGGCATTTATTGTTCAGCCCTCTTTCCAAGAGAGATTGGTGTGGAGAATCTTGGAATCAATATTGCCATAAAAACGGAATGTAGTTGTAGGAGTTTTCTTCCTGGCAGGCGAGTATACCAGGAAACGTGCCAACGCCATATTTTTTAAAAAAAACTGTCATAGAAACTCGAATGAAAACAAACGAAACGGCAAAGCAAATAAAGCTAAATGTATTAAAAAGTTACAAAAAGAAATAACGAAACGGAAATAAAGCAGAGGCAAAATAATTAAATTACAAAGGCATACAAGAGGATGCAACAATGAAAATACAATTACAAAACTAAAAAAGCAATAAAGGCACATGACCAACAATAATAATCAAACAAGATGGTTAAACAAGCAAATACAGCAATAAGATTGCAATTATAAACTGAAATAACAAATAAGATTGCAAGTGTAAACTGAAATGACAACAACTTATAAAGAATGCATGAGGACAAATAAAATGGAGTGATACATGACAAGGGAATAGGTGAATGGAAAAAGAAAACTAAAGGAAGAAAAATATACAGCTAGTAATCACACAGAAGAGTCGTCAGAAAATGCAAGCAGAGATGGGAGTTCATCTCAGGCCACATTGGAAACAGCCATGTCCACAAATCCAACTAATTATTTGCGCAGACCAAACCCTTTCAGTTTAGAACCAGAGGAAGATCAAGGACAGAGATGGCAGGAATGGCTGAATGAATTGGAAGAGTTCTTAAGAGCGGTTGGAAACCAAAATGCCGTCAATAAACTGGACATTTTCATAAATTTAGTTGGGAAGGAAATGAAAACCATCATCAAAACAATTCCTACAGAGGAAAAAGAAACATATCAACTTTTGGTAGCAACAATAAATAGTCAGATCATAGTTCCGCCAAATCGGTACTGTGAGCGATACATCTTTAACCAGTGCACACAAAGCCCACATGAACCCATAGCGCAATTTGCACTGTGCCTTCAGTGGAAAGCGACATATTGTGACTTTACACATTTCAATAATGATGAAGCAATCAGATTAAGAATTATCGAAGGGTGTATATCATCTCAATTTAGAAAACATTTGCTAAAGAAATCCCTTCCATTAAAAGAAGTATTGGAACTGGCAAGGATTTATGAAAGGGTCGGCACGCAAGCGGCAAATATGGAAAATCCAAAAAGATTAGACAGCATTGCTGCCATAAATCAGGGCCCAAATGCACAGTGGAGTGGCAAAGAAGATATCCAAACGTGTCAGCTGGATTTGCACCTCGTCCAGAAGTATGGAACAATAATTGTAGAAACCAGATGGAAAGACAGTGATACAGATGTAGATTTGAGTTTCCACATAAAGGTCTGTGTCCTCCCTTAGGCCAAATGTGCCTGCGTTGTGGGCAAGAACATCATTTTCAAACAATCTGTAGAGAAAGAATATCATCAGTGCCTCAATATAAAGCAGATACACAATCATTCCCAAGTCTGAGAAATTACGTCCAGAAGAGCTTCAAAGGGCAAGCATACCCCGAGAAAGAATTGACTAGACCAATTGGAAGTCCAAGGGCGAGTTCACTTCAGCAGATTCAACAGCCGGGTCTGGTTAGGGCTCTGAATAGCCTGAATGTAGAAGCAACAAGACAACAAGTGGAGCCGGACCAGACTCAAACTTCAGAGTTATACCAAAATCGGAATCAGGAAGGAATGCCATTTGGAGATCCGTATGAGAACCCATTATTAGGAGGAGAAGACATGAACATGCATATAGAGAGTACCCAGAATATGACAGATACAGCAAAGAATACGTAAAGCTAATATATGAGACATCAAAAGGGAATGTGGCCATAAAAGTCAAAGTGAACCTGGGCGAACAAGACATAACATTTTTGGTTGACACTGGCGCTACAGTGAATGTGATGAGTGAAAAGGCGTATGAGGGAATAGCTCACCTAGACTCATTGCAACCATCAAAAGCTAATATTTTTCAATGGGGAGCAAAACAACTGCTAACCTTGAAAGGAAAATGTAACTGTGACTTGGCTCATAAAGACATCTGCATACCCGTGGAAATACATGTTATAGGCAGTCCTGTGGAAGGGAGATGTCTCCTGAGTTGCAAAACGGCCACAAAGCTAAGAATCATTGACGTCAACTAAGATAAGTCAAAGATCATAAAAGGAATGCCATCACAGAATCATGATATTCAAGCCATGACGGATGAGACACTAAATTTGGAAAAGTTGAAGGAGAAATTCCCTACGTTATTCAGTGATGTGGGTAAACTGAAAGGAGATGCAATACATCTGCACATTGACCCTAAAGTTAACCCAGTTCCTCAACATCTAAGAAGGATAGGGTTCCATCTTCAGGCGAAAGTGTCCCATGAGCTGAAACAACTTGTTGAAAATAACATCATTGAAAGAGTGGAAGGAGGTCCTACACCTTGGGTATATCCGTTGGTGGTGGTTCCAAAGGCTGATGGGCGTCTTCGTTTGTGTGTAGACATGAGAATTCCTAACAGAGCAATACAAAGGGTAAGACATCTGGGTCCTAATATTGAAAACATGATCATTCAGTTTAATCAGGCAACAAGATTTACACAGCTAGATTTGAATCAAGGATATCATCAATTGGAAATTGACCCGGAGTCCAGAACAATATCAACATTCACCACTGGATTATTTAGATATAAACGGCTAAGTTTTGGCATCTCATCTGCTGCCGAGATATTTCAAGAATCAATAAGGAAAGTTATAGCTCCGGTAAGAAATGCATTCAATTATAGTGATGATATACTCATCTACGGAATTCATCAGAAACAACATGATGAAGGATTACAACAGGTATGTGAGTGTTTGCAAAAGAGTGGCTTAACTCTAAATGGTTTGAAATGTGATATGAATAAGCAAAGTCTGAAGTTTTTCGGGCACATATTCTCAAGACAAGGAATAAAGGGAGACCCAGAAAAGGTGAATATCATTCTTAGTTTGAAGCCACCAAAAGATGTAACTGAATTAAGATCATTTATGGGAATGACTGGGTATTGTGCGCGATATGTGCCTGATTTTGCAACACTAACGGATCCTCTCAGACAATTATTGAAAAAGGAAGTGACATTCACTTGGGATAGAAGATGCAATGAAAATTTTGAGTCAATAAAAAAAGAACTTGTCAGCAGTCGACAGTTGGCTTATTTTAACCCGGAGTGGGAAAATGAGATCATAGTGGATGCCAGCCCTGTAGGTTTGGGGGCGATTCTAGCACAAGTGGAGCCAAAGAAGGATTGTGCAAGGCTTATTGTGACATATGTTAGTCGTGCCCTAAACAGGATTGAATAAGCTTATTCACAGGCAGAAAGGGAGAGTTTAGCCGCTGTTTGGGCTTGTGAAAAATGTCATCATTTTGTGGTTGGCAGACCATTCACGCTTGTTACGGATCATCAGGCTCTAATCTCACTGTTTGGAAATCCAAGAATCAAGATGCCTTCATGTATTGAAAATGGGGAATACGACTGCAAGAGTATGACTATATCATTGTACATAAACCCAGGAAAGAAGCTAATCCTGCAGATTATTTGTCTAGACATCCGAGAGGAGAATCCGATGCAAAGATGGAAGCAGAGGTGAAGCAACAGATGATGGAATTCTTTTAAGGGGAAATAGACTTGTAGCACCCAGAAGTTTAAGGAAAGTCCTTGTGATGTTGGCACATGAAGGTCACCGTGGTGTAGTAAAAACCAAGAAGATATTAAGAAATCAAGTGTGGTTTCCGTGAATGGATGTTATCATTGAAGATATTCCTAAAAACTGTGTTGCATGCCAATTGACTGCTGCAAATAGTAAAGTAACTCCTCTTAAGATCGTGCCATTGCCTGATGGTCCCTGGAATCGAGTGGCTTTGGACTTTTATGGGCCCCTGGAAGAGGGAGGATATCTGTTGGTGGCCCTAGATGAATATTCTCGACTCCCGCTGGTGAAACATGTACTGTCAACTGCATTTCATCATGTGGCTGTAGTTTTGGATGAACTATTCAGCGAGTGGGGTGTTCCTAGAGTAGTTAAAACTGATAATGTGCCACCTTTCCAAGGACATCAATTTGGGAAATTTGTGGCTCATTTGGGTTTCAAACATCAAACAATTATACCCTTATGGCCGCAAGCGAATGGCATGGTTGAGAGGTTCATGCTCAATTTGAAAAGAGCTCGGCAAAGGGCAATTGTGGACAATTTATCACTGCAGCAAGCTGTATCACAGATGCTACGGAGTTATCGGAATACTATGCATCAAATAACTGGATACTCGCCGCCAGAATTAATGATTAGGTATAAACCCTGAATCAGACTTCCTTAACTTGAGGACTATAAGTTAGAAGAGGACGACGAAATCAGAGAGCGTGACAGAATAAAAAGGATGAAGATTAAAGAATGGACTGATCGAAAGAGAAAAGCCAAAGATGACCAATTTCAGGTGGGGGATTCTGTATTAGTGCGACAAAGAGTCCATACTAAATTTGATTCAAGATATAAGCCCATGGTTTTAAGAGTAAAAAACGTAAAAGGACCAATGATCACAATAGCTGGAGAAGATGAATTTGTGGTCACGAGAAATGCTTCATTTTTTAGGAGAATGTTTCAAGAGGACTCTATTAGTGACTCTGAAAATGATGAAAGATGTAGTGTTGAACTAACAAATCATTCTGTACTGGATGATGTCTTTATGGATTTGGTAGATGTTCAAATTCCATGGATACAATCTGAACTTGAGGGTGGAGGTACCGTTTCAGTTCATTCAAATCCTGTTGCTCTACCTGATTGTGATCATTCTGATTCAAGAGACATGACGCTGAGAAGCCGTCCTTGTCGGGTGGTTCGTAAGCCTAATCGATTAATTGAACAAATGTAGTTGTGAATTCATCAATTTGTAAGTAAAAATGCATATGATGTTTGAACACCTGTAAGTGAAAAGTTATTCATATGCAAGTATGCAGTTATATGATAAGAGGGGATTGTTATATGTTGTTATCTGTTAGGAAATGCTATATGCTAGTAGCCCACATTGTAATGTATGTAGAATGTCATGGTGGAATGTGGAGGGGGTTGCAGAAGTCTAGAATGTTGGAATGTGGGGGCCAGTTAGTAAGGATATGAGATTAAAGGATAAGCACTTCAGGACCGGGCTCTCGTGTTTTCATGTATCATAAACTGACTAATTCGTAACACCTCCCATTGTAAAACTCAAAAACCACTTTCTGCAAAACACTATAGGCAGAATGCCCTTCATGCCTCATATACACATAACACACATCTAACATCTCATCTCTCTGATGGTTTTGTTCTAAACAAAAATCCTAAACAATATCCCTTTAGAAGTCCCATGAAAATCTATGGTTTCAACTCCCACAAAGCCTCAACTATTGAGACC
Source organism: Ambystoma mexicanum (assembly GCF_040938575.1). Classification (NCBI taxonomy): domain Eukaryota; kingdom Metazoa; phylum Chordata; class Amphibia; order Caudata; family Ambystomatidae; genus Ambystoma; species Ambystoma mexicanum. Next base: position 898,274,402 of record NC_090931.1, on the reverse strand, counting down.
ACAAAGAGGAAGAAGGAGTTTATGTGGATTGAAGGAAACACCAAGCTAAACATGCAGACTAGTTGTTGTAATGAAACCCGGGTTCAACGGACTTTTAGAAATGGTGTCCGCATTCAGAAAGTAGGAGAAGAAGGAAGCAGAACGGAGGTAGAAGGCAGCAGCAACGAACTGTGCTGGAGAAGGCAGGCACTTCCAAACTGACACTCGCAAGCATTAGCTACCGGCAGGGCGTGAGGTCAAAAGAGAAACAGCAGGCACCATGGGGGAGCCGCCAAAGAGCCGGCAGCAGCAGCAGAGCTACCGGGCACACAGATGTTCTGAGAAGCAGCAGTCTTGCCGACGGGTGAACGCAGAGCTGGGAGGAGAGCTGGGAGAAGGTCTGCAGAGTGAGAAACACCGTCCCAGAGAAGAAGCTTCAGCACAACTACATGCCACTGGTTGCGGACTCTGCCAGACACCGATGAGTCTGCCCAGAGCCATTGGGGACCCCAGGGCATACCGACAGGCAGGTGAGCAATTAAGAAACTGTTTTGAATACCGACCAAGTAAAATGCAAAGACAGTGCCCGGACAGTCAGACAGAGAAAGCTTTGCTGGTAGATGGACGCAATGTGCCAGGCCCGTTGATAACAAGATCTCTCTGCCTGCCTGTGGGGGAGCTTTCCAGTGCAGTTTTTCTGGTGAGATGAAGGCATTCTTTAATGCTGTATCAACGGTGATGTATTTTTTCTAAAATATTTTTTTTACTTCTTATTCTTGGTGTTTTTATGCATTTATGTATGCTTTTGGTGAATAAATAGGCCATATAAGAGCCATTTTATATCTGAGTGTGTGTCTGTGTGAATAATTGTCTCATAGTGTCCAAGGTTGTAGTGTACTGGAGACAAAAATAAGCAATATATCCGTGCACTTTTTGAAAAGCAAAACACTGGGTCAAGTCAAGAAAAAGAACCTGGAACTTTAGGTCTTTACGGGAAGGGTATGTGATGAATCCTGCGGAACTATCACCAAACCCCAGGCAAAAGTCTACTCCCATGTGGCCAAGGGAAGGCAACCGCTACCTGATCCTAACTCTGGAGGTGGTAGCAGGGGGGAGGATCACATGGTAGGAGACGGCTATCAAGGGGATGTGGTGACTCCGCTAAGAGAGACGCAGTATTCATCTTCTTCGGAAGATGAATGTCAAATCATTCCTAAGTATCTAATGGCATGCTATCAGAGTGCATAATCCCTCCCATATAAATACTCAAAGAACCTGTCAGGGGAAATCATCTGGACAGAATAATGTTGATGCTTCAGGGGTTCAAGAACTAAAAGTGACACCTTTCAATTATCCTAATTCCACCTTAATGAAAGTCCTCACTAGAAAAAAAAAGCACAGACCTTTTTTACAACCTCTGCTTTTTCTAATAATTCTCAGTACCTAAAACAGTCTAAACTAGCTAAGGGTAAAACTGAACAAACTAATATGGACTTCTTTAACCATAATGCATATGGTAATGAGATGAGGAAGAAAGGCCCAGAGGCAATGAAGATTCAAAGAACGGTTGAACAAAAGGTGCAGTCTAGTTGTTATAGATCTAGGAATCATGTGCAGGACATTTAAATCCCAAAATGAGGCACAGGTGAAGAGAGAGCAGGAAGGAGAGATACGTGACGTTGAATGCTGTGTAGCTTATGACGCTGAAGCTGCCCGCAGTGCCGGAGCAGCCACAGGAAGCAGAATGCCAGGAGAAACTGTCACAAAGGGTGAAGGCCCAACAGATTGCAGAGTAGGCGCAATGGGAAGCGTCATGTCAAGAAGAGGCCCAGCTGAAGAGGAGACATGCTCCCCGTTCAGCATACAGTGTGTGTGAGAAAAAGGCAGCGCAAGATCAACAGAGCTGTCGGAGCTCCCATAGACCAACGCGATACTCACTAAATTTACACGGTTGCAGTACGGATGACAGAAGCCCTGCAGCAGCACCGGACCGTGAGACGGAGCTGCAGAATACAACCAGTGAGTTGGCTAAATGTGAATGCTGACCCCAGGGCACTCCATCAAAGAAAGTCATTGACGATTAAGGATTTTGAATACCGAACTGTTAATGAAGGAAAGCAAAAGTTAAACATTTTTTAATATCGAACAATGAAAGAACACTGAAATCCAATCATTTTGAATACTGAATATTTAATGAAAGAAAGCTGCAACTTTCCAATTGTAAATACCAAGTGATTAAAGAAGTAAAGCAGAAGTGGCAAGAACATGAATTCCCTCATAGAGGATTGCAAGTGGGGAAAGCTTACAATCGGCATTACGAGCAGCCAAGAGGCTTTGACAAAGATACAATAAACCAACAAAGGCATAATCCCCTTTCAAGCAACACAGATTGGAGAAAGCTTATATCTCACTTTGCCAACAGCCAAAAGACTGTGAAACCATGCAGAGGCAACAAGGGCGCAACTCTCCCTTTTTGGGATACCAACTGGGGGAACTGGTAACCCAAACTGCCAGCAACTGGGGGACTGGTAACCCAAACTGCCAGCAACTGGGGACTGGTAACCCAAACTGCCAGCAGTCCAAAGGTTGTCAGGAAGCATTTAAAAGACACTTAGAAAATGACTATTCTATAATATGTTATCAGTTTGGGGAAAACTGGAACACATATTACCAAGAGTCAAGAGTTTCTAAGAAAAGGCATTTATTGTTCAGCCCTCTTTCCAAGAGAGATTGGTGTGGAGAATCTTGGAATCAATATTGCCATAAAAACGGAATGTAGTTGTAGGAGTTTTCTTCCTGGCAGGCGAGTATACCAGGAAAGGGTCGATAATAGTTAGTCCTGGCCGACGAGTATCCCACGAAACAAGAAGATGTTTTGATGAAGTATATTTATGGTAAAAAAGGTATGGTAAAAAGACCTTTGTTGAACCAAAGAAGTATTAATCTTATATTTTGTTTGATGAACTGTGCTATCTAACAGCAGTTTATTTGAAGGAGGTGTGCAAAGAAAAGTTGTTGTGCTATCCTGACAAAAGTGGTTCATTTGAAGAAGGTGAAATAAGTTAATTGTGTAACATTTTGAAAAGAAATAATTGCTTTGGTTTTGATCTTGTGTTGTGGAAGGAGGACCGTTACCTTTCGAAGAAGGATATTGTAGAAACCATCAGTTGTTTTGAATTGTGAACATTTGTGGAAAAGACATTTTCTGTGTCCCAGCGAGAGACACAGTGGTTGAAAGAGACTTGTTGTGTTACCTTAAAAAGATCTTTGTTAAAACTGAACTGTGCTCAAAGTATTCCTGAATTGATCCAGGGGAAGGGAGTACAGCCCTGGTCACAAGGAGTGCTTTCATTAACCTTTACGTTTGAATTGAGGAACTGTTTTGTTGAAATAAGGTTGGCCATATTTTCCTTGTATAATTTTATTTTGTGTATTAGTGTCAGGGTCAGAGATGTTTTGGACATTAGGTCATTTTTCTTTAGTCTTAGTTCACTAGGCAGGGACCTCCTTATCAGGTTAGGGAAAAACAGGCGTTTATCCAACACTTTTTCCTTTAATAAATGGCACACCTTGAGAAAAATTGTACTTTTGTGTCCATCTTGTAATTCTGACCCCTCACAACATACAAGTGGACGTGGTGAAATTGAACAAATATCTTTTCCTGTTTGAAATCCAAATACCTAGCGGAAGACTATAAGCAAAGGCCTAAGGAGCTCACAGGAAGATTTCTGATGGATAAGTACATCAGGTGGCCCAATAAGATATCAAAGAGTATAAAGAGATACTTTTGCCATCCTTAAGGAGCTATTGTTTGAAAAAGACACTTTTGCCATCCTACTTGAGATATCCATGGGAAGGGAACGTGAGGGGTCAGAAATGTGAGGCAGACCACTCGGGAAAGGTTTTTCATAAAATGCCATTTTATTAACGCAAAAGGGTTTGACAAACGCCTCACTATCCCTACCCTGAAAAGGATTTCCCCACCTAAAATAAGCTAAAGGAAACACTCTAGCAAGAGGACTCTGTCCCTGACAATTATACATGAACTCATAATGGGAATATATGGCAATTCAAATATAACTGAAATAACAGTTATGGTCAACGTAAAACTAATAACTGTTTCTGCTTGCAACCTGGGCGAGATCGCCTTCCCCAGATTCCAAGCAGGATTTTCAATCAACAGTTCAAAATAGAAAAGTTCAGTTCTGCAACCCAGTACTGATGATAACATTCTTCTTGCTCCAAAAGTCTTCCATTCAGACTTTGAACAACAGTCGATTTGTATCAAAGAGTTCAACATAATTTCTTCTTGGTAAACAAAATATTTTTCAATGTGTCTGTATACACATTGTTTTGTCAGGATGATTCCACAACAGTTCACAAAATATTTTAGTGGTCTTGCCACTTCTTTTTCACAGCCTTTAACCACAACACAGTACTTCAATGACTTCTTCCTGTCCACTAACCTGCAAGGACTACCACAACAAAGTCCCTGCCCTGGTATGCTCGCCTGCCAGGACTAAAAGCACATAACACTACTACAAGTACCTAAGTCCTTTGACTTTCATCAACATCAGCATTGACAACTACTTCTTCTGGGAAGACATGATACATATTAGTGCTATTTGTTCCACTCGTGTGATTGCCACATGCAACGCAGGTTATGCTCCTCTCTTCCTGAATACTTTCCATCAGGAGGGCTGCTCTCCTGCCACTCTTTTTTTTCAGTTTTCCCACTCTGCTTTGCATCACATTTGCTCTTATTTGGCTTAGGCAATGTATGTTGACATATTTTCCAAATATTGCCTCTTTATCACTATGCTTGCTTCTGAATTGCCTTGTCTTGACTTTGGCAATGATGATTGTTAACTTGCTTTTATTAGTGCCCTCTATTGCAAGCGATCAAGGAGCATAACAGGGTTACCCAATAATGGTGAACTCACTGGTTGCTGCATACACGCTAACTTGCTCCGCTGCCACAGTGCCTTCTGCTTCCTCCGCATGCATGGCAAATTGCTTCCTTTCACTTCCTGTGGCAGGCATCGGTTGTGAGAGGAGCGTTCCCTGCTCCAGGGACACTCCAGCACCCGCCTGGCACCGGAGGAGCACAACGTATAATGGGGAAAGCTTCTCAAAATAACACTTCCTACTGCGCAACCTCTGCATTCAAGGTCCTAAAGGGGAAAGCTTTCCACAACACTTTCCACAGCGCAACCTCTGCATGCAAAGTTATCAAAGGTAGAGAGACCTTCTCCATACCGGCATTCACTCTGTAACTAGCGGTGGCTCCGGCATCTCTGCTTTCCTTCTGATTCTGCTGCCACTGCACTGTGGAGTTGCGGCAATCATTCTACCGCCTGCTTCTCATAATGCCCTGCACCGGAGGGGTCTTATATACTTCACAGTACCATTCAGGTGTGTGTCATTAGAACTCTTAGACTCCACCTTGCAGTCTAGTGCCTCTGAATCCCTCTTCCTCGTCCAAATACTTTGGGCATTGTGGGACTTGAAGACCCACATTTTCAAATTACCGTTTTTATTCCAATTATTATTTCCAAATTTACCAACATCACTTCTATTATTAATTTAATCTTCAAAGGGAGTTTAAAAAAGACTCAACGATTGGTTCGAATTTAAAGGAGAGTTAGGGTGTTCTGGTGTTCACATTTAGCATTCTCCAAGAGTTTTTACCACTATAACTGTGGGCAACTTTATGAAGGGGAGCCTTACTCCTAATAGATTATTGAGTATGACAGTTTTCACAACCACCAAGATGGATAGCTTCGGGAAAGGGAACCTCACTCTGACAACAAGCCATTACATATTCTGGCATTACAGAAATCTCTCCCTCTGATGAAGATAAATACTGCATCTCACCCAACGGAGTCCTCCTATTCCCTTGGGGCCCTTCTCCTGCCAGGTGATCCTCCCGGCTAATTCTATCCCCACAGTTAGGATCAGGTAGCGGCTGCCTTCACCTGGGAGGATACTTTAGGTTGGGTTCTTGTGAGGAAGTATCACAGGAACCGCTCTGTGTATCCAAGGATTTCTCCTCAGAAAAGACTCATTTTGTTAGATTTATCTACTTACTTTGACTATGAACACTTTTTGGCAAACACTTTTAGTTGTTCCTTTTCAGTGTTAGGGTCAGATTAGTATGTTTTGGACACAAGGACAGTTTATATAATTTTGACGACCAAACACAGACTGATCTTTAGTTTTAGTTTCCTAGTTAGGGAAACTCTCTTTGGGATAGGGACAGAGAGTCCTTTATCCAACCCTTTTATTTTAATAAAGATGTCTAATAATGAAAACATTACAACTCTGTATCCGCCTCTCATTTCTGACCCCTCACAGATCACAGAACTAAGGTGTACTAACTATCCATCAATTGGGGCAGGTTGGGAGGGCGATGAGGAATTAAAGGGGGGAAGACATCTATCTTAAAGGACATTACAGAGGGGTAAGTAATTTGTTCCTTTAATGGATTCCTTCCTCCGCAGATTCCTCATCTTTGATAAGACTCCCATAGCAGTACGTTTATCCGGAGCAGGGAGAAGATCAAGGACACCACCTAAACCAAAACACTGTGAAGAACCGCTAAACGAGCACCATGTCCCGACTGAGAATCAAAGCAGTAATGCTTTGCAAATGTGAACAGAGATGTCTATGCTGTCACCTACCAAATGCCTAGAACACGGGGTCCATGTTGCAGAGCATCAGTGGCAACCAGTCCTCTGGTTGAATGATCACCGAGACCTTCAGGCGCACACTTACCAGCCAGATCATAGCATCCGAAGATGCAGAGGAAGACCCACCTTTACAGGGTCTGTTTGGCCACAGAACGCAGTAGCTGAGGCCTGCACCGGTTACTATGCTTTGGAAGGATGAGGCAGAGAAAAAAAAGACAGAAGATGAAAATCAGTAACTACTTCCTGAAGGAAGAATGGTCTTACCCTCAAGGTTATCTTCTCTTTGGAGAAAAACAAAAAGGGAGTTAACTGACAACTCCTGGCGCTCAAACAACCGTTTACTGGAAGTGATGGCGACCGGGAAAATCAGCTTAAGGGTGAGTAATCTTAAAGAACAAGAATAGAGGGGAACAAATGGAATGCACAGAAGAAACGTTAACACTAAATTCAAGACCCAAGCCAGAACAACAACTGGCATGAGGAAATGGATACGCAATCCTAAAAAAAACGTTACATGACTTTGAAAAAACTAGCCGTCCACCAGGGTTCTCTTGAAAACCTAAATAGCAGCAAGATACCCCTTAACAGTTCTAATCTGCATGGGCTTACCCTAAAATATCTGAAAAAAAGACTGAATACACAATTAATGTGCATTCGGCCGGTACAATAAATCTAATCCCATAATACCGAATAAGGGGAGCCAGAGTTGAAGGGGTGTCCCCCGCCCCCCTAGTTCGGTATTATGATCTGCAGTGGTTGCAGGGGTGTCTCCCACATATATTAGATGCCCAGCTGGGGACAAACAACTGAAATACAAAAAGCTTGCATTGCAAAATGCGAACAAGTGGGCTTCACAATTTTGTAATTAGAGCTTTTTGCATTTGTTTTTTTAACGTAGATCCATCTGCATGCCTGTCCAGGTCAAAGAAAGCAGACTATCCAGAATTGAGGAGGTGCAGCGAGTAAAAGGATCCAGATCCCTTTCTCAGCACCAAGCTGAAAAGGTATGCCACCTGCAGGCATAAACGAATTTGGTGGCAGGCTTTTGGGCAGAGAGGAGCACTTCTCTCACTCATTATACCGCAATGTTTTAGCAGCCAGGCATGAAGGTTTAGGCTTAGGTTCGGTCAGAAGATTCATCCTCCTAAATGGGATAGCAGATCCGCTCTCCTTGGAAAACACCCTGAAGGGTGGATGGATATATCCAACAACCTTTGGTACTAGGTTCTCTGGACCCAGTCCGGATATGATCGTGGACCCGAAAAGACACAGCCTCCAGAGAACCATATGATAGGTATTAGTGGGTACTCAAAGAGCCACTTGCACTTCTTGTACGCACTGGAAGCAAAGAGGTCCACCTGAGGAGTACACCAGCAGGCGGCATATCGTCCATAACTTACTGACAGAGGTCCCACTTGTTGGAGGCTGAAGTCTGTCTGCTCAAGGCATCTGCAATGACGTTCTCCTTTCCAGCCAGATGTGCTGCCATCAGAGATACACCGTTCTCCAGTAAGCAGAACCACAGTTCCATTGTTTCTCTGCACTGAGGCAAGGATCCCACAAGACCTCCATTCTTGGGTATGCAGCTATTATCATGAATACCAAAATAATGAATACCATTTTAACAAACCTAGAATAACGAATTCCAAAATAACTAATTAAAAAAAAACTAAAACAGTGGTTGGGAGGGGTGATAGTGGTTTTGGGGGTGGGGGAAAAGTATTAAGAACAAAAGTCGGAGTTGCTGCTTAGGTGCTGCAGTCAGTGGAACCTGTGGCAGTCTCTCTGTTCTTTCTACAGCAGGAAAAGGAGGAGCAAGTGCTTAAAAGCACCTTCATAACGCGGAGCAGCCGCAGAGTTGCTGCTGAGGTGCCGCAGTCAGTGGAAGTCCGCGGCCGCCCGCGCCCCGCGACAGAGCTCTTGCTAGTTATACGATGACTTTTCACCCTAGAGACAAAGAAGGCCATTGGCTTAGAAGTCAGCGTACCAGGAGTGAAGATAATGGCTTAGAATTTCAGAGCCCATTAAAATCCACTCTGCGCAAAAAGAACCTAGGGGTGTGGCTTGCCAGCAAAGCTCAGCAGGAGAACTCTCCACCCCCGGCCGCTATGAACGTGGAACTAACTTCAACGCCATCTATCAACTCAATAGCCAGCCCCTTCAAATGACTACCGCTGCAAGACTCCAATGCATCCGGAACACCATATGGAAATGGAAAACATGCCGATGACTTACCCTGCAGCGCCCCGAGCCAACACGAAGGAACACCGTCTGGATGTGGTGTCTGAACCTCTATTGGCCCCTCGTGAAGATCCCTGGGATGCCGGCTCCTCTCGCTGAGTTTCTGGGGACGAGGTTCACCTGCCCGAAGGTCAGGCTTCGCCCCCAGAGCTTCCAAGCCTACGATGGCGGCGTCCTCGCCAGAGAGGGCTTGCAGTGGGAGCCCTGAGGCCCCGACTCTCCCGATGAGTGAGGACCGGGAGGCGGGGAAGGACGTCTCCGGTGCGGTGTCCGCGCTCGAGGGGACAGACCTTCCGCTGACCTTGACAGCGGGCGAGACGACAACTTCCGGCATCACGAATCGCGGAGAAGATGTAAGACAACAAGTTCCAGGACTCCCCCCCTGCTCCCACGACGGCCTTGAACGCGAGAAGCTAGAAGAGTGGCGAGAAGAAACACGTGAAGCGGAATCTATCCACCCGACAGGGAAGTCTGTTTTGATTAATCACCTTTATGATGAAGCAAACGAAGATCCTTTTGCAATTAATACTCAGCCAAACATGATTAACATAGCTATAGAAATCCATCCAGTAACTGCCATGGAGGATTTGAAGAGCCCGAGCACTTCCCTAGAGGAGCCGTTGGTCCAGGAAACAGCAAATGACCAGTCATACGCTTCAACAGATGACTCAGTAACTATCAGGGAACCCATCTTGGCCACACTGAAATTGCAAGCGGCCTCATTGAAGAAAGGCAATAATTTGGCAAAGGCGAAACAGCTTTACATTAGAAAGAAAACGTCCTACCAACAGGTCCACGTCGAGGGGGAAAAAGTAAAGCGCATGGTCCAAATCACTCCTGTACGATCGGTTTCTCCCAAAAGACCAGCCCACGCGACCTGCACTGAAGTGCAACAAAACCACAAGAAGCCAAACAACAATTTAAAGCTACACCTTCAAAGAGGGGCCTCCCCAAACTCTTTCCCATACAAACGAACATGGGAGAAATCCTAAGAAGTGAAATCTCTGACGCCGAGCTATTAGAGAGTACCCTAGAAGAGCCACCAACCCTGACCTAGTTTTGGAGCCAAATCAATCCACCCCTAAACAGGCTCCAAACCATGACACCACATCTAGGCATAAGCAATTTCATCTTCAATGGTGGCACTTCAATCCCAGACATGCCAAGGTGTACACTTTCCACTGGCCGGAAGATGTCGCCTAACTCAATTAACATTAACAAGCCCTCACATAGGGTTGTTAGCGAAAGACAAGCAAATGGCACGGCCTGCCCTACAAACACCAACTCGGCACGGAGACCTGACATACCTGAGCGGGAAGGGCGATTAAAGGAAATCATACCTCAGCACCCACCAGAGTGCCGTTCCTCGGGGGGATACCACCTTGGGAAAACAACCAAAGGTCTCGCCTCAGGACACTCAGGACGCAAACATGATGGAGAAGCTAGATATACACTCTATCAAAGACAACCAACAAAGTGACGATCAGAGCCTCACCCTCTGGAACTCTCCTAAAACCACCCCACTCAAAATCACAAAAGAACACGACTATCATCAATCAAGAAACTCAAACACCATTCTCACCTACAAAATCTCCCAGAAGACGCCAAGGACTCAGTGACCAGCTAGGAGCCAAAGATTGCGACACTCCAAACAAAAAGCTGGACCTGTTCTCCATCATGTCCACCTTAACTATTGTCTTGGCTCCCTTCACAAAACTATACGAGGCACTGAACGGTACTTTAAAAGACCACTTGACAATGGTTGCGTACATTCAAACCAGATTATCCCTTGTTGAAAGATACATTACTGCAATTGAACAAAAAAAGTCATTCACACACGACTCGACGACCAAAACTCGAGCACCGAGGTCGTTGGTCCAAACAATTGCCTGCACTCAAACAGGCTTCCCAACACCAAAACCATACATAATCACATCACTCCTGACCAGAGAAAAAACAGACAATGTCAGAGAAGTCCAGTCTACACCCACCATTGATCCTTCCGACAAAGCCACTGAAAACGCGACCTAAATCTCACCAACAATCTTCGATGAGTCCTTCAAAGAGTGTGGAAAGCGATAAGCTGCACCTTGACGCAAAGCTTCTTCTTCCGATCAAAGGTAGTCAATTATCATCCATACCTTGCACCACACAAAAGCACCTGAGAAAAAAAGGTTGTATGATCCTCGATCAGGACTTTACCATAGAGCCCATAAGTGATGACTTACCCAAAAAGAAACCCATAGACCAACGAGCGACACTCCTTCCAGTGATTGGACCCAAAACGCAAACACCAAAACATGGTAAAACAATCAGTGCTTTCCTTTAAAAAAAGAACAGTGCTTAAAGGTCAAAGACAACTTCAAACTACGCCGCCTGGGTCACCTACAGACACCCAACCCAACACAGCGCTGATTTCACCAACAGAAAGTGAACTGATGGAAGCTGCACTCGATTTACAAGCCAGTTCTCTACAGCCTGAGGAAAAAGAGACGGACAAGAGACAACGTGGCAAAAGGAAAGCGGTCTCCCCTCCTCCTAGCCCTTCGCTCTGTGGATCCGACCTGGAGAATTCTGTTGGACCCGTAGGAAGAGCAGGTGGAACACGCCGCTGAGAAAACATGAGGTTTTATTCTCACATGGCAAGCTAGCTACGAGAGACTTAAACTCCCATAAAGAAGTTGGGTACTGTACGCTCGAAAACTGTTAACTCCCATAAGGAGGAAGAGGCCAGCGAGTACCTACCAATCACAGGACAGGAGGCCAAGGACTCCTATAGATGGAAATCGAAGGTTCATGACACTCGCAGATCAAACTCCTCTCTGAAGATCAGAAAGAGCTATGATCATAAAACCACCAACCATAATGAGATAAATGAGGGGAAAAAACCTAGATCTCCTAGAACGAGATCAAGAACGCCACCACGAATGAAGCAGTCACCAAGTCGCCCACTAGGCTCTTCGGCTAGAGGTAGGGACCCTACCAACATAAGGTCCCGACAAAATTTAGCAGAGAAAGTTAAAGCGCTCAGCTAGATCAACTAAAACACGCTCATTCGTCCTCGAGCGCCTGCTGGATGACGGAGAACACATTATACTAAATAGTAGGACGATAATGGCTCTGCTCCACCACATTCCATCGCTGAAAACACTCACGTCTGAGGATATCGACATCATCGAATTTCCCAACGAAAAGGTGGTGGACAGAGTGTATCTCCATATAGAAGCCCCCAGGGTCAAATAAACTGCTACTAGAAGCCAGAAAGAAATTAAGAACATTGGGATACGATCTGGAGGAAATAAACCATCGGCCCAATGACAAGAAATCGCCTTCAAGACATCCACTCAGGCGTAATCAGGACACACAACGATCGCCCTCCACCATCCACGTTAAAACCCTAGTAGCCTTCAATTCCGGGGTAAAGGATGATAGAATCTCCTTCCACCAGAGCCAGCGGCTCCAAGCGGCAAGAACAAAGAAGATCGGAGCCAACACGGAAAAAGCAAAGACTGGGCAACCTAAACCCAGTTTCTGCAGCCCTCAAAGACAAGTGAAAGAAGAGAAGGTCGGGGGTACCAAACAACACATCTTCGCACAGACCAACAAGTCGCACGCTACCAAGGCTCCGCAAGGTGACCAGAGGGAAGTTCGAGGAGACGTGATCGCCTCTCGCGGTTTGGCCACGAGTGACAAAGATAACCTTCAGCTAATAAAAGTATCCAAAATTGACTTTGACAAGTGGTTCGAAAACAAACGAGTCCCAAGTGGCCCTCCAAAAAACTGGAACATCACAATAATCCAAGACAAATGAATCTCCATGAACAGTGACACACCAATAAGAAGGGTTGGCTCAAAATGGGACTGGTTGCCAGAAGTCCTAAACAAAGCCAACTGACTCTAGCAACCAAATTCCCAGTCACAAGACATTTCTACAGCTCCATCGGAGCTTAACTTGACTCTTCTGTCCACTTAAATAACCATAGGATCATGGAACAAGCGAGGCTTCGCACACCTGACAAGCATTTCCGACGTTAATTTGGGCAGTTTCGATATTCTCTGTCTCCAAGAGACATGGTCTACAAAGGAACCAACTATAGACGGATAAGATCTGGCCTTTTCTCCAGCAATTAGATCAACTCTTGGAACAGCAAGGGCTGGTCTGATCACAGCCATTCGCACTGGCAGAGCTCTACACCTCGAGAAATTTCTCACATGCGAACCACACATACTGGCCACCATAATTTTGTGGACACCGACCCAGTACCTCAAAAACTCTAAGAAGATGGAAAAGATTTTGCTGATCAACCTCTATTGGAACCCTAAAGACCCATCTTACAACTTCATTATTCCAAAAATTGAAGCTCTAATGGTCAACATTAGAGACGAGCATCAAGCCGATGATAACATAATATGTGGGGACCTGCATGCCTCCACATACGTAAATTCACTCACCGGATTTTGCAACGTGAACTCGGAAGTCAGAGACAAACCTTGGACGGCTTGTATGGAGGCCAACGATATGCACAATCTACACTGCTTCTTGATGTCAGGCCCCACCTTAATTGCCACATGGGAAAGTCAAGGCCACAAAGCGATGATTGACCATATTTATGTCTCTCGAGAACTCCTAGAAAGAGTGAAGTCCTTCGAGATTATACGCACTCAGAATAGTGACCATAACCTCTTGAATGTAAGTTGGATCCAAGGGAACTTGGAGAATCAATACATGTCGGCCAGTGTGGATACAAACAAAGAAGGAACCTGACTACGACTAAAGACACGGTCAATCAATGTCATCACAAAGGAATACCTGCAGGCCAGTGCAAAGATCAAAGACGCCACAGGGATGGCCAGCTTCGAGTATTGCCCTCGTCTAGTACCCTACAAGCATCAAACGAAGGAAGGGGAAAGGAACACTTGTCATCAACACTCTTACAACCAAATCTTGAAAATAGAAAGACGAGATCTTCGTAAACAGAAGAGAAAAGCCAAAACATGTCCTAAGAGGTAGAACATCGGAGAAGCTAACAAAGCCAAAAAGGCATACAAAAACTGGCTGAAAGGTTATAAAATAACCTTATACCAAGAAGACTCCGAATGTATGTTACGAACATTGAGTGGTAAACAATCAAAAGCATTCTAGTCACTAATATCTGCGGGGGGCCGGGCTTCACAAGCCTCTCTCTTAAACAGTGTGAACGAGAAGTTATGGATATCACATTTTTCAAACTTATTTGGTCAATCACCAACAACATCTAAGAGAGAGAATGTCACTGCAGATAGATGGACATGGAGCAAGACAAAACCACGATTGCAGACAAAATCGGCAAATAAAAATTGTCCCGAGCCCCAGGTCCAGATGGGCTCTCAAATGCAGATCTCAAGACGGACATCGAGGCCTGGGCCCTGTTGATATCGGAAATCTTCAAAACTTGCGCCATCTCTCGAACGATCCCTCCCTCATGGAAGACAGCTAATATTGTTCCGATATTCAAAAAGGGAGACAAAGGGTAACTATCGGCCGACAGCTCTGCTGCACATAATCAGGAAAATCTTTGGTTCATTCCTCTTAGACAGATTCAAACTCTGGGTGACATCTTCAGCCAGCTTTGACCACTTTCAAACGGGTTTCACTAAAAACATAAGAACCACTGCGAACATCATGATGCTCAGCATACTAAAGGCCAAAGTGGTCGAAGGTGCGCCAAACATCGTGCTCGCCTTCATCAACCTCTCCCAAGCCTTCAACAGAGACAACAGGGACAAATTGTGGGAGAAACTCTACAACTGGAAGTGTCTAGGATCCATTCTAGCTCCTATAACAGAACTTTACTCAGAAACATCGATGAAAGTATGGCTCAGTGGCTCGGGCCTCCTTTCAGAGAACATCCCTACATATAGAGGCGTTAAACAAGGTTGCCCACTGGCACTTTAAAACGCATATACGGGTGACTATCAAGATGCAGAAAAAGCAATCAGAATATTCCCCCCCAACAGTGGGGAAGGAAAAAATAATTAGGGTATTATATGCCAATGACATCATCTTGGTAGACCAAACGGCGGTGGGTCTACAGAGAAAACTAGACAACCTTGTAGTATATCTGCAAACCAACGACCTCGAGATTAACATCAATAAAACGAAAGTGAATAATCAGCCAAAAGGAGGGACACGAAGACCTGGCGCCTAGGAGGAACGCCACTCGAGAAAGTCCAATCATTTCGGTACCTTAAGGTTATGTTTAACAAAAACAATCTTGAAGTACCAATGCAAGATTTCATGCGTACAAAGACCAAAAACTTGACCAACCAAACGAGAATGCATGACAAGAAATTTGGTCGCTTTTCCATCCAAGCAGCTTTGAATTTCTATAAAGCAAAAGCAACTCCTGCAATCGTTTATGGAGCGGAGGCCATGCCAGGGATACCCACTAGCATCTGGAGAAAGCTGGAAGGTTCCTTCGGGAGGGCGGTGTTCGGTCTCCCATCTTTGACACCAGTAACATTGGTCAAGAGGGAACTGCGTCTAACCTCACTGGAACCCATAGTAGACCTAAACAATCTAATGCTTTTCAGGAAGATCCAGAGCTCAAAAGAAAGAATTTATGAGATCATCCATGAAGAACTAACAAAGGGCACAAATAAAATGTTAGTTAAATGGTCACTTAAAAACGTTTAGAAGAAATCGGAAGCTCGCAAACCGAACTACTCAATAATCCTACGAAAACATCGCAAAGATTAAAGGAACATGATTGGTGCAACACTCAGGACTGGGCCATGAATTTTAAATCCACAAGTCACTTACCAATCAACATTAAAAAACTCAATGAACCAGTAAGCTACCTGCTGAAATTTCCAAACAAAAAACTGCGTTCAATCTAAATGCGTGCCCGATTGAACATCTTAAAAACACACAAAATCATTTCAACCAGAGCATCCGGATGCAGATTCTGCAAGCAGACGAACATGTGTGAAACCGTGAGACATTTGCTTCTCGAATGTAATGGCTTATCGACAAAACGAAAGGTCCATCTTGGTCACCTATTCACAGACTACTTCAGCATGAACGAGAATCATTGGTGGACACACCTAATGAATGGGGCCAACAGGAAAGAAAAAAAGTGGGGCTTTGGAGGGGAACCCTCCCCCAAAACAACGAAAATGAATGTTATTTTGGAATTCGTTAATATGGTATTCGTTATTATGGTATTTGTTATTTTGGATTCGTTATTACATGTAACCCCATTCATGAAGTAGTGCATATCCATTGTGGTGTCTGTCAGGATCAGAATGGTCTTGCACCACACTGAAGGAAGGAAAGCAACTTTGTCCAGCCTGATCATTCTCAGTATCAGCAATCTGATGTGTACTCTGCATTCTGATGAAGACCTCGGGTGACTCACCGATAGGTCTTGCAAGTGAGCGCACCAGCATTGCCAGGACACACCTGTGATAAGAAGAATATCTGAGATATGTCCTTAAAACTGAGACGCCACTTAATCGACCTCATGTACAGCTGAGCCTCTGGCACTACAAGAATGAAGCAGACCATAAGACCCCACAGGGGCAGGAAAGCTGAAACCAGTACCTTCCCCTATGATTGTAGCATATGGGCCATCTTTGAGATGTTCGCTACTCAATCTTGTGGTATGAAAGCAATGCCCAGGTGAGGTTCCAAGACAGCCCCAATAAACCGGAGGGACTGGAATAGCAAAACTGGAGACTTCTTGCAGTTCAGGAAAAAGCTCAATCTGTGCAACAGGCTTGCCTTGCGGAACAGATGTGCCGCCTGTCTGGGGAGCAATCTCGGGTGAGTCAATTTGTCCAGATAGGGACATAAATACATACCTTCTCTTCTTAGGCTCTTAGGCGAGCCACTAGCAATGTCAGCAGATTGGTGAAGACCCTGGGTGCTGAAGACAGAAAGAACGGCAGGATCTTGAATTGGTAGTGGCCGTGTACGAATGTAAATCTCAGGAACTTCCTTGCCTTTTGTGGATAGGCACATGGAAGTAGGTGTCTTAGCGATCCTGGGCTTGAAGAATCTGAGTCAAATTAACCATCTTGAACTTGACGTTGGCAAGTACAGATTCAAAAGTTGGAGATTGGGATCCAAGCCCCCATCTTTGTTCTGTACCAGTCCTAGCCCTTCCTCATTCCGAGCAGGGTGCTATGGCCCCTTTAGCTAGAAGATGACAAACCTCCCCCAGCAGGAGGGTCTGGTGGCACTGTTTGACCAGTGGATGGCCTGGAGGTCGATGAGCAAAGGGGAGACAGTATCCCTGTTGGATGACCTGTAAGGTCCAGGCATTGTACGTGTTAAGATTCCATTCTTCGCCAAACAGTTAAATCCTGCCCCCTATAGGGGAAGAGTGGTGGAGGTCAGTCTCACATGGGCTTTACAAAAGGGGCTGCGAAAGGCACAGCAGAGGCTGATAAGCCTCCTCTAGGAGCACCTCTCTCCGACCTCTATTTGAACGCGCTTGGCCATGAGAGCATAGGAGGTAAAGGCTTGAAAAGCCTTAGACCTTGCCTGCGCGGGTCACAGGCTGTTGCTGCTGAACAGCTATGCTGAGAGACTTTGTAGTCGCCTTTGAAGCACAAAACCTCTGGAAGGACTCATCAGCCTTTATCCTAAACAGATTGTTGCCATCAAACGGCATGTCCAGGAGTTTGGATTGGACAGCTGGGTCAAAACCTAAGGTCCTCAGCCATGTATACTTCCTCACCACCGTTCCAGTGAGCATCACCCCAGCCACCCAGTTGGTAATATACAGGCCTGATTGAAGGATCTGATACAAAGCTCCTTTGCCAACTTGATCAGAGCTTCAGAGTCCTCCTTCATGTCAACTACAGGAAGTTACTCTTCAGCGTCTGAAATTGGGACCAAAGACCAAAAGAAAACATGGCCAAGGCCCAGCAGTTGTTGATCGACCTCAGGCCCAGGCTGCCTGAACCCAAAATCTTTCTTCCCAAGGCATCCAGTCTCTCACTCTCCAGGTCCATGGGTAAAGAGGAGAAAGATATTATCTTCAGATTTGCCTCGGCTGACTGGACAACCAGGCTCTTTGGGGAGGCACGAGAAGACGGGGAAAGCGGATCAGACAGAGCCGTCCTCTGTTCTTGACCAGATCTCAGTCTACAGTTTGGACTGAGGCTGGTTTCAACCATAATTCCAAGATTGGTGCTTCGACCGCTGGGTTAAAAGTGCAGTGGAGTCTCTCTCTGTGGACCTTGATCTAGAATATCTATTAGCTTGTACTGCACCTTGGGTCTAGGAGGTGTTGATAACCATTTTGTTCCAACCACCTTAGATATCACGCGTTGAAAAGAGGCCTGAGGCTTACTAGGGGTAGGAGCAGGGGGGTATGTCAAATTCTGATAAAGTGTCAAATACATTTTTACCAATTTTGAAGCCCTTCATTGTATTGTTCGGTCTTATTGAGCGACAATGTCTAAAGCAATAGTGAAAGTGGAAAACGTGGACAGCCTTGACAGGTTCTTTGATTGGGGGGGGTGGGAGGAAGTAGAGACATTTTAACCGTTTACTCAAATATATGCCTTAGTGTGACATTTTAGGACCTTTTCTTACTGCAGCCATAAACACATGCAACTTTGGTACTTTATTAAATAGATCATGGCCCTACATAGTCACGCCAATGCATGCATTTGAGTAAACGGTTAAAATGTGACCTAGCAGTTAGTGCTGGACTGCCCCTTTGGGGGTGGGACCAAGACTGTTTTGCATATAGTCTTTCCCCTTTCTGTAATAGCTTAGCAGATGAAGAACGATGGTCTGGAGGGTTGCTCATAGCAATTGCCAGAGGTTTAGGATCAATTATAAACCTTTCAGCCATCACCTCTTTGTTTTGCATCTTCTACCCCCACCGGCCATCAAAGAACCAGTCAAGGCTTTCCAGGTTTTCCACCTTCACTATTGCTTTTTGCCATCAAATGCAGTAATAGCAGTTGGGAAGCTTATTTCTGTATTGGTGAATAAAATGGCATGAAGAAGGTATTTGACACTGGAGAGAGTTTTTGATTACGCTGGATTTAGGTAAATTATTTTGTGAATCATTTTTGATAATTTTGAGGCCATGATTTTTGGGTTCTTGACAATGTTTTAGGTATTTTTTAGGTATTGCCTCTTTAGGTATTAGTACCATCAATTCTTCTGGGGTTGAACCTGAAATGTCCACAGCGGCGGCATAACTGAAGCAGTTGCAATGAGAGAAGGGAGGCACATTTTCCATAGTAGTTAGTCAGGAAGCCATCTGTGTCTTGTTTAACTGCAGCAAGTCAGGACCATATGGACTTCAGAGAGCACAAATAGGAGCCCAGAAAAGATGTATCAAGTTAGAAATAGTGGGTGAATCTAAATTCTGAAGGCTATTTAGATGTTCCATAATGGGCAATATGTTAAGGGAATAATCCTTTGAATAGAAGGTGCAAATCGAAGCAGCGATTTCAGCATTTTTAGAAGCTATGGAACAGTCTTCTTTTTGGATAGATGCAATGACATTTAGATTTTTCTTTGCTCTGAGTTAGTTTGCTGAGAGATGACAAGATATATTGTTGAAGCAGAGAGATGAACAAGTGACTTACCCCCTGGTAACGTTCTTTCGACTGGATGTTCGTCCAACATATTCCTCATCTTTGATATTCGTATATTCAGCTTTGCTGCTTTGGGAAAAATCGTTCCCACCAGAGGGCGCTGTGCTCGATGTCGTGGCGTCAATGTCCCTCAAGGGCTGCCATCGGGTGTCGACGACACCAGTAGTACAAATAGCTCGAGCCGCGCCCGTTGGCTTCAGTTCTGTTTTTTCG
Source organism: Ambystoma mexicanum (assembly GCF_040938575.1). NCBI lineage: Eukaryota > Metazoa > Chordata > Amphibia > Caudata > Ambystomatidae > Ambystoma > Ambystoma mexicanum. Next base: position 898,254,666 of record NC_090931.1, on the reverse strand, counting down.
TTCCCATCAATCGAGGGATTAACCAGGCGTACCCCAAGACAGCAAACTCTCAGAAAGCAAAGAGTGCAAAACATGCAAATTGTACGGCGGGGTAGGCTGGGAGGGGCGATGAGGAATATGTGGGAGGAACATACAGTCGAAAGAACGTTAACAGGGGTAAGTAACTTGTTCTTCGAATGGATTGTGTCCTCCCATGTATTCCTCATCTTTGATAGACTCCCAAAGCAGTGTTTACAATACTATATATTGTGTTTTGTACATCATGAATCCGGCTCATGCTGAGCGTGGAAGGCAAATGTGTTCGCAGCTGAACACAGTGTAGATGTTTTCATAAAAATCTGTCTCTTGGAAGACTGTGCGAAAATAGCCTTGGCTGCTTTTATTTTCGTTCCTGCAGTTAGACTTTCTCGATGTGAAGAGACAGGAATGTTACACGATATGCTGTTCTTCTTAGAATAGAATATACTTGTTCTAGTACAGTATATGATTATGCTATATTGAAATTATGTATGCACACACATAGCCATAGGATGCACGTAGGTTGCCATAGAATGCTTTCTACGCATGCAATTGTAGAAATGCGTCATTGCTCTGTATAACAGTAGATTACTGTTCTGTTGGGGGAAGGCTGTCTCACAGCTGGCTGAGAGGCTCAGAGAAGAAGGCAGTCTCACAGTCTCAGAGCTGGGGGCTGGCTGAGAGCTAGAGAACTAGAGAGCTGACTGTGGGGGCAGAGTAGAGCTGGGGGCTGGGATGTTGAGAGGGTTGGGTTTGCTAATGCACTCATAGCTAGAGAGTGCTGATTGATTGTTAGTGATTAGTGACATTCTGCCATGCATAAAGATGCATTCTGTTTGAAATATCGAATTTCTGTGTCTTTGTGATCTTCTATTTTGTTTCCATAACATAAGATATATATTTAGTTTCACAAAATGGAGCCTGCGCGGGGGCCCTCCAAATGATGATTGAGGACTGGAGTACTGGAGGACCCCTACTTGCCAAGGACTTCTGATCCACTTGTTGGCCAAGTTCGTCTCCGGCGAGGGTTTGAACTGCATTGGTTCCAAACGTGAGGCTTTTTCATCTTTTTTTTTGATGAACATTACCAGGCACAGAAATAATCAGTTTGAGTTGATGGAAGATAACCTTAGCTCTCTTTGGAATTTGGTGAGCATGCGCCAAATTTGTTTGAAATAGGTTTGTTTTGTTTTGAAAAATGTGCGCACATATTTGCCAGGCTAGAGAAACATTTTGTTTAAAGATGCCTGAAGTTTGTTTGGAAACTCATACATGCTGTGAAGATTTGTTTGTTGAGAAAAAACCCACAGGGTTAGAAAATGAAATAATGCCTCTTAGTGGACTGAGAGCAATATGAGAGACTGAGAACTATGTTAGAGAACTGGGAAGTGGTCCTAGAATCAGTGCACCAGTCAGTGCAAGAGAATGAGGCGATAGGGGTTACCCAGGAGAAGATGTTACTTACCTAGGGCAGACTCATGTGTGATAGATACTACATCACAAGAATGTTCCATTGACAGCACAATGGTTCCAGATGCTGCCTTGTCAGGGCAACAGAAAGTTTCAGTAGGGTTTGCATCTACACCAGAAATATGCCCTATTTCACAGCTAGTACCCATTACTGTTGGTCCCTTTACAGAGAAATGCCACTTGCTGACATCCCTTTATGGAGAGAACCTATTGGGAGTGAATGTGTTGAAGAATTGTACACAGTGATTCAGTGCAGTTCTGATGGTGTACACTTGACAGTATCCTTGCAGAGAAATGCTTCTACACAGTACTTAGCATTGTGTTCTGATTTGATGGGGAAAGGTGAAACTGGTGAAATATATGACAGCAATTGTCACAGCACCATTTTGCCCGTTTTTAGAAAGGGTGACAATTTTTTGCCCGATTGTTTTGCAATTTATGTAGAGGACAAATTGACATGATTTCAGCTCAGGGAACATGTTTTTCTGTGATTGATGCATTGACCTTTGCTAGAATGCCACGAGGATACACAGACAGTACTAGCATATATAATAGAGTGCTTAGAGTACAGGTCGATAGATTAGAGTTGCCACAATATTGCACATTGTTACTAGCAGCAGCAGACTGTTGTGAAGTATGCCAGAAAGGCACTATTAGCTTACTGAAGGATCTTGCAAATGTAGGAGAGAAAGTTTCTTTTAATGAGTACTAGTCTTGCCAACCTGAGGACGCCTATGTAGGGTACCTCTTGTTGAAGGAGGGTATGAGGATTGCTCCAGAGAGAATACATGCTGCATCACCAGTCCCATGGGATGCTTACAGTCAGAAAGAGGATGCTTTTGTCACACTGAAACAGCCTTGTGTTGTGCTGCAATCTTGGAGATTTTGAATTCTGTGAAGAGATTTGTTGTGTTTGTATATGTGAAAAAATGGATGTGCTTTAGCAGTGCTAGTTTAAGAACATGATGGGGGAGATAGTCCATGGGGATATTTTTCTTTTGCATTAGGTCCTGTTGGTTATGTGCTACCTGAATGTCTTAGAGCAGTAACTACAGCAGTTGCATCTTGCAGAGAAAGTGAAGGCAAGGTGCTTCATAGAGTTGACATCAGCTTGAATTATGACAGACCTTTGTCCCTTTCTGAACTAGTACACATTTAATTAGAATGGCTCGACACTGAGATTCTAGCATTGCTGTCTCTGTCAGCGACAGGAACAGGTTTCACCTTTTATGAACTGTGAAGGGCAGTGTTAATGCACTGTAATGCAGAATGAACAGCTTTGCCTTGTTTGAAAACAGCTTTACGATATATGCAATTCCTGATACTGTGATTTTTCTTGATTTTCTGAGTTACATCCGATACGGGGAAGATTGGCCTACTGGTCCAGACGGATCCAAACTGATTGGGATACAGGCTGGCCTAAACACAGAACATCTGTGCCAAGTGATGTTGCAGAGTGCAGCTGTTCTGTGGAATGCCGTGGGGCCTTAAAGTACGAGTATGATAAACCGCTCCGCTTTGAGAAGTACACAGAACCTGCTGGCTGATTTCCAGTCTGACAGAGATTTGCCTCGTAGAAATCCCTACAAACTGAAAGATGTTTTTCCGTGCTGTGTTTCGAAATGGGAAATTTGATCACAAGTTTGCTATGCAAGCTGTTCGCATAGACGGAGAGAAAGAATTTGGATCCATGCTACACATTTGGAATATTTACCTTTTCCTCTACACCTATGAGAATGGATGGAGGGAGGGGTTCGGGGATGAAGAAATACGTACCAATACGTACCCCGGTGCTTTCATTGAGAGATAAATATTGACCCTTTTTGTGAGCAAAATGAGGGTCTGTTGAGATCTGCATTTTCTGAATTGTTCAGAGATCATTCTATGCCAGAGTTCCACGATACAATTGTTAGCTCTATTCCGACCAAAGACGCTTCAAGGAGTTGCAGAGGGGGGCAGTGAACATATGATTTGAATCTCATGAATGAACTTCTATAGCCTATGTCAGTGAGGCTTCTTGATAGACACTGATGAACGTTCACATGCTGGCCACTGAAACTATGTCCATGTTTGGGTTGCGCAGAAGTGAGGATATGTACAGTTTTGCCACAAGAAATGATCAGGTCCATGGGAGACCATTGGTCAGCTAGAGACATATGTTACACTTTGTCTGCTAGTGACTGTGGAATTACTAAGAACTGTCTCTTGTGTACTAGAGACTGCACAACATCAGAGAAAACTGTTGCCCATGTCCACGCGTTCACTTGCTATGCTATGCAATGATTTGCTATGTTATGTTTTCATTTTGAGTACACACGCTTGAGTAGACACGCTTGATTAAAAACACACATGCTTGATAGTTTGCATTATGAGCAACAGGATGAGATATATATATCCTGCTATTTGCTATTTACATGACTTGCTATGCATCATTTAGAGAAAGGTTTTCAGGTTAATAGAATACATGCACCACAGTGTGTCACTATTGCAGTGCTTTGAGTCATCAACCTAGGATGCTGCCTATGTATAAAATGCTTCACAGCTTGTTTACTATACATGCTATGTATTATGTTAGATTGCCAAAGGTTTGCCTTGTCTCCACAGGACACTACTAATAGAGTGTCACTATGCTTTTTTTGTATGTAGGTTGCCATAGAATGCTTTCTACGCATACAATTGTAGAAATGCGTCATTGCTCTGTAAAACAGTAGGCTGCTGTTCTGTTCTGTTGGGGGAAGGCTGTCTCAGATCTAGCTGAGAGGCTCAGAGAAGAAGGCAGTCTCACAGTCTCAGAGCTGGAGGCTGGCTGAGAGCTAGAGAAATAGAGAGCTGGCTCTGGGTGTAGAGCAGAGCTTGGGACAAGGATGCTGAGAGGGTTTGCTAATGCACTCATAGCTAGAGAGTGCTGATTGTTAGTGATTAGTGACATTCTGCCATGCATAAATAAAGATGCATTCTGTTTGAAATATCGAATTTTTGTGTCTTTGTGATCTTCGATTTTGTTTCCACAGCATAAGATATGTATTTAGTTTCACATCCCCACCCTGTGAGTGAGGAGTCCGTCACTACTTTCATCTCCGACCATGGTTGCCAAAAAGACTGTCCCTTGAGAATGTTGTCCTCACAGGCCCACCAAATCAGGTCTTGAGCAACTCTGCCCGGAACTTGCAGTAGATCTGACATATTCCCTGAAAATTGGGACCACTGAGTTCTGAGGGCCCATTGAAGGGATCTCATTCTCAATCGGGCTTCTGGCACCAGAAAAATGCAGGATGCCATGAGGCCGAGCAACCTCAGAAAATCAAACGCTGGCAGATGCTGGCCATTTTGGAATTGTGTTACCATCTGCAGAATGTGCTGAGCTCTCACCTCGGGAGGCAAGGCTTTCCCCCCGAGGAATTATCCAGCACTGCTCCGATGAATTGGAATCTTTGGAATGGTATCATATGGGACTGCTTGTAATTGAGGGAGAAGCCCAGTCTGTGTAGGGAGAACCAGGTGATTCTGATATGTTCCTGGGCCTGTTCAGGTGAACGAGCCCTGATCAACCAATCGTCCAGGTAGGGGTAGACGTGAATCCCCCGCTCTACTGAGACTCGCTGCCACTACCGCCATCAGTTTAGTGAAAACCCTCAGGCGGAGGTCAGCCCGAATGGCAGAACTCAAAACTGATAATGAGAACCGCGAACCTCAGGTACTTTCTGTGCTTGAGATGGATTGGCACATGAAAGTAAGCATCCTTAAGATCCAATTATACCAACCGGTCTTGGAGTTGGAGAGCCTGACGCATCTGAGAAAGGGTTACCATCTTGAACTTAATGTTCCTGAGGAATTTGTTCAAATTTCTCAAATCCAAGATGGGTCTCAATCCTCTGTCCTTCTTGGGAAGGAGAAAGTCGGGGGAATACCAACCTTTGTTCCTCTCCGCTACAAGTACATGTTCTATTGCTCCTTTCTCTAGCAGGGTTAAAATTTCCTGCACAAGGAGCGGAACTGGCATTTTGACTGAGTTGGCTCCCGGTGGATGATCTTGAGGCCTTTTTTTAAAAGGAAGGAAGGCAGTAACCTTGGGCTACTTTTTCCAGTGCCCAAGAATTTGAAGTAATGCCACACCATTCGTTCAGATGCTGAGAGATTCTGCCTCCCACCGGGGTCTTGTGGGTCAAGGCTTCAGAGTGGCTTAGAGGCGGCTGCAGCTGCAGCTGAGGGTAAAGATGCTGCTGCTGTGGCTGATTTAGCACCCCTTCCTCGTCCACCATGAGGGAATCTTTTCTGTCCCCTTGGTCCAGCCTGTCGACTTCCCTTTCCAAATGAGGAATAGAAACGAAAAGGCCGACCCTTCCAGGAAGATGAGCCTGAATAGTGTTGTTGTTGAGGTTGACGTATGGAGGAACTAAGTGATTTAGCTGCCGCCTTGGAGGTCTCCAGCTTCTCCAGACTCTCATCCGCCTTGCTGCCGAATAACCTCGAGCCGTCAAAGGGCATATTGAGTAGTCTGGCCTGCACATCCGCTGTAAAGCCAGACTTTCTCAACCACGTAAAGCTGCGTATGGACCTGCTGATACCGTCAGCAGTGTCCAGTCCTGACTGGAGACACTCCCCCATTGCCTCCTTTCCATCTTTCACAATAGCCAGGAAGCCGTCTCTTTCCTCGCCTTCCGGAATGTGCTCAGCCGCCATGCTAACACAGTCCCACAGGGTGTAAGTAAATCTTGAAAGCGTACAAGTAACATTAGTAGATTCAAAGCCATACTGCCCGATGTGAAAAGCTTAAGAGCCCAAGCATCAACTCTCTTGTCATCGCTATCCATCTTCTATCTTCCATCTGAGCCGAGCAGGTGAGCCTGACCCCTAATGAATACCATTTGGGGCCGTTTTTTATTATTTGCTGCCGTTTTGTGCCAATAGCCCCTGTGTTTTTCTTTCTTTCTCCTGACCTCTACTTCCTTCTTGCTTTCCCCTCTCTCGCACATCCCAGCCCGCACACCATCCCTGATGGGCCTTCTGGCCTTGTGTTGCTGGATCTATCGACCCACAGGGCTCCATGCTCTCCACTTCCATTTGAGCCGAGCAGGTGAACCTGACCCCTATTGAATACCCTCTGGGGCTGTTTTTCATTGTTTGCTGCTGCTTTGTGCCCCTGTGTTTTTCTCCCTTTCTCCTGACCTCTACTTCCTTCTTGCTTTCTCCTCCCTCCGGCCTCCCAGCCCGCCCACCATCCCAGATTGTCCCTTCCATCCGGTCTTCACCTGCCCTCCCAGGGCAGCCCCCCTACCCATTAGCCCCTGCAGCTAAGGGCCCCAGGCAAAGGGCGGCTTCCGCAGAGGCGGCTCCCTATCTGTGCCTGCAGGTGTCACCAGGGGAAGCCAGCAGCCAGCCGTCAACCAGCAGCTACTAAGTAAGGTAGGAGTGACCAGGGTTAGGAATAGAGCCTTCACTCTACCCTTATTACCCGGCCACTTAGCAGACTCTCAGACTTAGGTGTTGTCTCTGCTATTTAAAATTGCACTGTGAAAGTATTTAAAACTGCATTGTGAAACCTAGGCCTTTTTCCCACTATACAGGACTCTCAGATCTAGGTGTGTTTTTCTCTGCTATTTAAAATTGCCCTGTGAACGTTTTCAAAATTGCCCTGTGAAAGCATTTTAAATTGCCTTGTGAAGCCTAGGCCTTTTTTCCACTATACAGGACTCGCAGATTAGAAGTGTTTTCTCCGCTTTCTAAAATTGTATGGTGAAAGTAGTGCTGTTCTGTGGTTTTCTGCCTTCTTAGCAAAGCACTCATCTAGCAAACTTTTTATACCATTATCTGAGCACCTGCCATCTTGTCCATTTGTCTATTGTTTTGTCTCCGTCTCATCTGCTTGCGTCCCTCCTTGTGTCCTTTCTAGTGTTCTCCCTGCCCCTGCTTCTCTCCTCTCCCCACCTACTCTATGGTGCTCTCTGTTGCCCCTATCTTTTCTAACTACTTCTCTATTGACTATCCTGCTCTCCTCACTAAAGCTGGTAGGAAGAAGTTTAAAAAGGACATCCTGGTCTCCAACCCAGGCCTCCCTATCGCTGTATATATATCACATATAGCAGCGCCTCTTCCAGGCAAACCCTCACCAACATCCTTTTTGTTGTTCCCTCGCCAAATCTATGGACACTTCATATGGTCTCTGTGCTTTCTCCTCTCTCTTCTTCTCCCATTAATGGTGGCACCCGGTGGGAGGCCCACCTAGCCCCCTTCCGCTACTCTATGGTCATCATTAATGTTTACCTGGATGGTACCGTCTTGGTGCAAGGCCCTCAGGCCAACCTTCTCCTCTTTGATAGTCGCTTCCTGCGCCTCATCAATTTCCTTTCCCTCTCCTGCTGTTCCCTCCCTTCCCCCCATGGCTTCCTTGCCCCCACCTACTGTCTCATCCTTGGCTACTTTGCCCTCTCCTCTTTCCACTTGTGCCCCCCCCCCCCCTCGGGCTTCTTCTACACCTCTGCAGGGCGTACCTCTGATTTGTACCCCTCCCTGAAAGTCTTTCAAGGACGGCAACCTTCTCCATATTGCCACTCTCAATTCTCGTTCGGTTTTCAAACACTCCTCTGACATCTGCCGCCTCCTGGAAGAACTTTACCTTGATGTTCTCGGTCTCACAGAGACATGGTTCAGGCCAGCTCTGTCACAAGCTTTGACCTTCTCCTCCCTGATGGCTACAAGATCCTCTCTGCGCCCAGATCCAACCGTTCCCAGAGGGAGTGTAGCCCTGATCTTCCCTGAGTGGATCCCTGCTTCTGTCATTCCTACGCAGGCCTACTCCTCTTTCGATGCCTCATCTGTAGGCTCTCTCTCTCTCCTGGCTATTCCTTTACAGTGGCTACCATCTATCGGCCACCTGGTCAGATCTCCTCCTTCTTGGAGACTTTAACATCCACCTGTATGCTTCCTGTCCTTCCTCTGGACTCTTTCGTGACCTTTGCAACTCTCTATCCCTCTCTATTCTCCCCTCTGGCCCAACTCACTCTGCAGGGCACACTCGGAATGCTCTGACCTCTTCAGCCTTCCCCTTTCTATCCCTCTCACCAATCCTCTCTCCTGGAGGGATCACTTTCTCCTTTCCTCCCAGCTCACCCTCTCTACCCCTCAGCCCAAGCCACCTCCAGCACTGCCACCTACCCTCTCGGTCATCCGAGCCATGAAGCGTGTGTCAGTTGAGGCTTTCATTGCCACTTCCTCACCCCCCCCCCCATTTCCCCTTGGCGGACTCACACCCTGACACAGCCCTCTCCATGCTCCACTTTGCTATATCTGATCCTCTTGATGTTCTTGCCCCTGTCATGAGGATACGCTTGAAGCCCTAAGCCAAGAGCAACTCCTGGTACGACTCAGACCTCGCCAACCTCAAACGCAAGTGCAGGGTGGCTGAGAGGAAATGGCGTGCTTCCGGTACATCCTCTGACAAACTGGCCTGCCGCCTGCTCCAAAGGCAATACCGGCTCTCTGTCCGCACCAAGAAGAGAGCTCACATCCAAGCCTGTGTCGCTGCAGCATCTAAGAACTCGGCCGAACTCTTTAAAATCTGCAAGGAACTGGCCAATCTTGCTGCAGTCTCTCTCTCCTGTCCCGTCACAGGCCCTCTGTACGGCTCTGGCTTCTCATTTCATCTCTAAAACTCAGTACATCCTGTCCTCTCTCTCTTCCTCTCCCCCGCCCTCCCTGCTCTTCCTCTGGCCCTTCTTCGGCCACCTCTCCTCCATCCTTCTCCGCCTTCCCCCTCTTCTCCCCAGATGAGGTTTCTAGACAAGTCTGATCTATCAAAGTCTCGTCAAAACCAGGTCATCCTTGTTCCTCCAAAACCATCAAGGACCACATTGACACCCTGGCTCCTGCTGTGGCTGACTTCTGCAACCACACTTTTGCCACTGGAGTCTTCCCCTCCCCCCTGAAGCACTCCCTTGTGCACCCTTGTCTTAAAAATCCCTCTACCAACCCGTCCTGCCCGGCTAACTATCGCCCAATCTCCATCACCCCTTTCTTGGCCAAACTCCTGGAAAATCTGTCCATCTCCCAGCTTAATCTTCACACTGAATCTGTTGGTTGTCTCCATGACCATCAGTCTGGCTTTAGAGCTGCCAGAAGCACGGAAAATGCTCTCCTGAACATCCGTGAAGACCTGCTCTCTAACTTGATTCCAAAACCCTGTGTCCTCATCTTACTTGATCTCTCTTCTGCCTTTGACACGGTCAACCATGCCATCCTACTCAACCGTCTCTGTGATAACCTGGGTATCAGGCCCTGGCTTGGCTGACTTCTTTCCTCTCCGATCGATCCTCCCAGGTCCAACTTGGGTCCTTCCTCTCCTCTATATCTACCTGTGGTGTTCCACAGGGGTCTAACCTCTTTCCCTGGCTGTTCAACCAATACCTGGCACTTCTTGCCCATCGCATTGCTGCTTTCTGCCCCAACTTTCAGTGCTATGCGGATGACACTCTCTTCATATTTAGGCTCCCTTCAGCCACCTCCTCACCTTCTCACATCTCAGACTGTCTGTCTGCTATCCAGGAGTGGTGTGCCGTCAATGATCTCTGTCTTAATGCAAGTAAGACTGAGATTCTTCTCATCGGCACACCTGCTCCCTCCTTTCCTGTCACTCTCTGACCGGCTTCTCATGGCCCTCTTCCTGCTCCTACCTGTGATGCTAAAAACCTCTGGGTCATCTTTGACTCCACCCCCTCCTTCTCTCCTCACATCTCTGACATCTCTAAGAAGTCACAGTACCAGCTGCACCTCTTCAGAGGTATTCTACCTTTCCTCTCCTTCCTCCAGAAGCCCACTGTCTCTAGAGCTCCGGTTCTCTCTAGGCTGGATTACTGCAACAGCCTCTTTCTAAATATGCCTGCCTCTACTCTACGACCTCTGCAACTCATCCAAAACAGGACTGCGAGACGTCCTTGGCCTCAAGCCCAGGGATCGTATCTCTCCAGGACTGAAATCTTTGCACTGGCTGCCAATGGCTAGGAGTTCAAAACTCTCTGCATTGTCCACAAGGCCTTCTGGGGGCTGGGGCCTCAATACCCTCAACTCTCTCTTCCTAAATATCTTCCTTCTCGAGCCCTTCGTTCATCCACCTCCAACTCTCTCAAGGTCAGTCGTTTGGCCAAGCAACGAGTTGGTGGTAGATCTGTTTCTTCGGCTCAGGCCTTCCTCTGGAACAGCCTCCGTGCCTCTCTGAAAATTGAGGAAAATCATCTCCGGTTCCGAAAGCACCCCAAGACCTTCCTCTTAGCTTCTGCTTTCTCTCCTCCTCTCCCATGCTGAACTCCTAGCTGAAATTGAAACTGCACTGGTCACCTGGCTACCCTCTGTTCTTGGGCCCAGGCCCCCTCCCCGCCAGTTGCACACCTGAACTGCCCCCCTGGCAACCCTTACACTCTCTGGCTGTTTCTGTATCCCTGTAGCCCCCCACCAGCACTTGACACCTGATGTCTGCACTTCTATTTATTGTTCTTATTTATTTACTGTTTATCCTATGTACTGCACTTCCCCTCCCACTTTCCCCTCGCACTTTCCCCTTCCCTGCACTTGCGCGATCTCAATGTCACCTGGCCTAGTAAGATCGTTTTATCTGTCTTCCCTCTGTTCCCCTCCCTTGCATCGTCACGCCTTGAAGCACTTGTGTATAGGTGCGTTATAAATGCCATATCATATCCGGGGGAATAGAGGGGTAAGCAGACTGCCTGGTTGATGTGGCTGCCAGCACCACCAAGAGTTCAGGTGTAGGGTGCTTGGTCAAATAGTCTGTATCAATACTAGAAGGCCGATATTTTCTGGCAAAGTTCGTGTTTACAACCGGTCCAGATTCTCGAGGCTCCCAGTTTGCTATGACCTTCCTCTGAAGGGCTGCATGATAATACTGGGTAATACTGTGTCCTTCTGAGGGCCTTGATTCAGGATATACATCATAACGTCTTGTTCATAGGCAGGGAATTCCTGCTCCAGCCCATGTGTTCAATGACCCTATTCATAAGGGACCTGTATGTAGAATCTGCATTTTCAGCTGGATCAGGTTTGCCGAATTCCAGCTCCGGAAAAGTGTCTACACCACTAGCCGACTGGAGGCAATCGTAAAGATCAGCTATCTTGAAATCCTGATTAATAAACTCCTCAGGAGCATTTTGCGTGCCATAGGGCGAACCAAAGGGGGGAGAATACTCTTCGGCTAAATCGAAAAATGCCACCAGAAACTAGCATGCACCATTAAGCACCAGTAGTCATTCCCAAGATGCAACTGGATTCAATTGGGGTTATAACCATAGAGTCCCTAAAAACCATATACCCACAAAAGCATCAAGTGGAAGACATGCATGGTCAACTGGTACTTAAACGATTGTAAACATGTGTTTTTACAAGATGGAAAAAACGCACATATTCCATTTATATATACATCACTTACCCTTTCCCCTTAGACCATAAACATAACCTGAAAACCATTTATTTGCCCAAGAAGAACGGTCGCCTTGAATGCCGACCTCTCCCACATACTTTATCAAAAACAGACTATATGCAGCCAGGGTATAGTTGACAAGCAAGGGTGAGATTGGAACTGCATCCTTGTGCTAGAGAAGCCAGAGAGTGTGCTAAACTCGGGTGTTCCACCTTGTCCCGTGCTGAAAACATGGGGGAGGCCAACGGCTTGAATATCAAGACATATCATTTCTTACTTTTCTTTAGGATAACACTGTTTCCCACACTATTTGTAATTAGAAGTAAGGATTGGAAATAGGTTTATTAGTATACGCCCTTTTATTTTGACAAGACACCACAAGGACTGCGTTATTATTATTTGATGGTTGTAGCTTGCTCCCATCTTTAGATTTAGTATTAGATTTTTTTCAAACCTAGTTAAAGTTCAATAAACACCCTTGAACAATCATCACTTGTATCTGTCTTACTGTTTGATATACCATGCCTTCCTTACAGTGGGCAGACTTGCAATCCTTTCTAGATGATCAAAGTAATAGGCTAGACCCAAAGAACCTAAAACCCTTTTTATAAAAATAATTGCCACAACAGGAGTGGCCTCAGGAATAATATGCCTGTAAGGAATGGTAGGCCAGTTTCCAGATGTAGAATAAAGGAAGAGGTGGGAACACAAAGAAGGCAGGCAATGACAATATTCTCCACCCTGTGTAGAGTCTCCAGATTGCCACAGCCCCAAAGCTCACATCCATGTGCCCAAATCCCCATCCCCATCCCCATCACCTTTTCCGTGCATATTTCCATCAAGTACTCAACCGAGGACTGTCTCATTATCATGGTGAATCTAAACAAGCCCCCGATAGTTTGGTTCATTTTGGATCTTTGTCTGTCAATATTATTCTTCCAAGAGAGGCATTCATTAAAACGAATCCCCAGGTACGTAAGATTTCTGCAGGTCTGCAGCCTGTGGCCGTTTAAAGAGATCGAGATCTGCAGCAAACTTTTCGTGCTGCTCGAGAAACGCATGACAAAGCATTTCCCAGCATTTGCCGTCAGGCCTCAGTACCGCATATAATTGTCATAGGTATCTACAAATACCTGTAATTATTTGGGAGTTCTGGTCAGTAAACTGTATCGCTGGCATAGCTTAGGGCTGGGAGCCTCCAGTCCCCATACTGGGGAATGTCAGCATTTGTGGCACCCAGAGTGGGTGTAGGGGAATTTATAATACAGATTAAACAAGAGGGGAGCGAGGACACCGCTGCCTGACGCCCTTCGTTACACTAATAGGATCAGTCAATTCCTTTCCTCTGCCATACAAACCTGAACCTTGGACACAGTATGAATAGCTTCCATTATCTGGATCAGGGGTCTCGGTATGCCCATCTGGTCCAGTCTCGTCCAAAAGAGTTACCTGTCTACGTGGTCAAAAGCAGAGCTCAGATCCATAAAGGCCACGTAGACACGAGAAACCAGAAGAAGCACATATTTTGCCAGGATCAGATCAAATTTGTGGCACTGGTTGACTGTATCCATGCACACCCTAAAGGCCAGCTGGGTGTCAGATAGGAAGTTGTGTTCCTTCACCCGGTCCTCCATTCTATTTAATAATATCCCTGCAAAAAGCTTTGACCTGCCGTCCAGCAGGGTGATTGGCCGATAAGAGGATGCAATGTATTTATCACCCTTCTGAACGATCTGCGCGATAACACCGGTTTTCCAAATGTCCGGGAAGTAGCGGGTTAATGAGAGCACTAAAGACCTGTGTCAAGAAAGGGGCACATAGGTTGGCATTCACAAAGAATATATTGTTTGATAACTTGTCTAGGCCCAATGCTTTTTGTTTCCCCATAACAGATAGAGGTTTTCCAACCGAGATAAGGGGCAGGGACTTGTCTGATTCAGATCAAAGGGCCTTCTCTGGCTTTTCGGAGTCAGAGTTATAGCTATACATGGAAATAAAGTGCTGAATCCAATTCTTCTAAGTTACGTGCATTTTCAGGACAACCGAAGAACCTAGATCCAACCCATCCAGGTTCCTAGCTATGATTCTCCATAAGGCCTTTGACTCAGGGCAGCATTTGCGGTGCGAAGTGCATCCCACTGCTCTCTAGCTATCTCAGCCTTTCTGTTTTCCAATTCCTGTTTGAAGTCCGGCCTCCTAGACCGGATATCCAAAGCATTAGGGGGAGAAGCTTTTCAAGCTGCAAGGAGAAGCCCCTTTCCCTCTTTGCAGCTGGCTGACGGCCATGATTTAGTTCTGGCAAGGCTACCATTTTTCCCAGGCTTATGAGACAAGAATTGTGTTCTGCAATTTGTCACAAAAGAAGCAAAGGAGTTTGAGATAGTCAGTGGAAAGAGTGCAGGGTTCCAACATGTCAAAAGATCGTCCTTGCTGAAAACTACTACTGTATTTGTTAACTCCAGTTCCATATCTGCCTTCCAGCGGAGCACCTGGCCCAGCGGTAGCTTGTAACTGATCTCAGTGCCTCCAACTCTCTTCCACCTTACGCCCCCTTTAGTGGGGGGTGATCACTTTAGTACCTCACAGGGATCTTAAAACCCCTGACATGACCCCACCACTTCATGGGGATCAGGATGAAATCGATAATGCTTTGTGATCTGCTGTTGTCAAAAATAATGTTCACTGTAGTATTTGAGTGAAACCTACTATCGAGTGCTCTAAAACCAGTCTGCATCAGGATGTCCCAGAGCACTAAAACATTACTTGAAGTGGTTGGGATCCAGAGGATTGGGTTTAGGAATTGACAAAGCGATTTCTCATCATAAAGCAAGACCTCACCAGAGCCCAGGGGTACTTTAAAGTCATCAGTGCTTAACTCACTTTGAGCCTTTTGTCACTGTTCGCACACTTGTGCCACCTCTCAATAACAATCTTGATATCTTGGTCCATGCCTGGCCACCAATACACTTCCTGCAGCCTCCGCCTGGTCATATTGTGCCGAGGTGTCCTGCATGCGTCCTGCACAGTATCACTTTACGCATTCCTCTGGGAGGTATTATTTGGTCACCTGTCATTACGAGAGCATCCACTTCGAATATTTCTTCATTGACTTTCCAATACGGCCGCAGACCTTCTGGAACCACCCTCTCATTGGGCCAGCCATTGTGGGCCCAATTTGCCACCTTACTCAGGCACTCGTTTTTTCTAGTTCTTCCTTCCAGGGGGCTTCGCTCATGTCCAGGAATTCCTGGCTCCTTAGATCCTTGACGGATGCCACTACAAATCTGTCCTGGAGGAAAGTGGGGCTCGGGGTTCTGCGATCTACCAGCCTTGACATGCATTCTGCCTGAGCATTCTTCGAACCTGCTTTATGTAGCATTTCATAGGTATATTCTTGCAGCTTGGCTGCTATTCGATCCAGTCTTGGCGTTGAAGTCCTGGTGTCTCCTGGACTCAACATGTGAATCAACTGTTTGTGGTCGGTGACCAGTCTGAACTTTGTACCGCATACGTACGTTCTAAAGTATTTCACTGCCCAGGTGCATGCCAGCATCTCTTTCTCAACGGTGGAGTAGTTATTTTTGATTCCGAGAGTCCTTTGGATGCAAATGCAACTATATGCTCTGTGTCACCTTTCTTTTGTGTGAGCGTGGCTCCTAGCCTGTAGGCGCTTGCATCCATGGTGATGTATGTGTCCCACGTCGGGTTGAAGGGTTTGAGGCATGGAGTGTGGACAATCCTTGCTTGGACTTTGTCAAAAGCGGTTGTTTGAGATTGGCCCCAGTCATACTCCGCTTCCTTCTTCAGAATCTCCCTCAGTGGGGCAGTTGTTTCACAGAACCTCAGTACAAATTTGGCGTAATACTCCGTGAGTCAGAGGAAGGATCGCAGTTCATCTTTTGACGTCGGAGCAGGGGCTCTTACAATGGCCTGTAGAGGTACTTCACTTCTTGGTCTCTCAGTACACATTTTCATATCTTAACCGAACGCCTGCATCTTGGAGTTTACTAAACACCATCTTCAGTGCTTTACCATGGGTCTCTCCATCTTCGGAATATAGGAGGATGTTGTCTTGGAAATACGACACATTTCCTATTCCACGTAAGAGGGATCAATTATGCTTTGGAAAGCTGAAGCAGATGAGGACAGTCCGAATGGCATGCGCGTAAATTGGTACACGCTGAGGGGCGTGATGAAAGCCGAGAGCGGACGAGATTCTTTATGTAGACTGATCTGGTGATATGCGTCACACATGTCCAGCTTCGAGAAGACTGAGGCCTCTCATCATGAGAATGAGTCTGTTCAGGCTGGGTAGCGGGTAGGTTATCTTCTCCATATTGAGACTCCGTAGGTCGATGCATACTCTTACGTCATTGGTCTGACGCTTTTTTATTAGGAGCACAGGGCTCAGCCATTCTGAGGATTCTACTATTTTGATGATGCCCTCCTTGACCATTTTAGACAGTTGAGACTCTAAAGCATGTCTTGTGGTTGCTGGCACGGGTCTCACTTGGTGCTCGACAGGCACTGCATTGGGCTTGACCCGCATTTTGTGGATGCAATTCTTTATTCTTCCCGGTTTTTCGGAAAATAATGCGGGGAATCTTCACGTAGGCATGACGCTCCGCCTGCTTTAACCAACAATACTTGTTAGTCTGTGCTGGAGTCTAGGCAGATGCTTAATTTGTGTTGATCGCCCCACCCCAACACTGCTGGACCTTCCTGCGAGAAATATATTTCAGATATGGTTTGTCTGCCCTTAAATTGCAATTTGGCCTTGATATACCACAGCAGGTCTACTGACGCACCCCCGAAGACTGTCGGCTTCTGCTCTGTATTTTTAACTTCCACCATTTGCTGACCCACCATGCTTTTGCATGTCGGATGGGAATGACCATCAGATCTGAGCCAGAATCAGCCATTACTCGGGTCTCATTGCCGCCCACTTTTATCATGGAATGGGGTTTCTCTCTCCAGGTGCAGGTAGAGTTCACCATGATGAGAGTCGGTCTGTCGACATTCTCTTTGTCATCGCTTGCGGATCTTTCACCCTCAATGCTCGTGATGTTTTTCCCCTTCCACGTGCATACAACTGCTTAGTGTCCAAATCTCCTGCAATTTGAACATTCTATGTTCTTTGCTGGACAGTCTCTGTCGTTCGCCAGGTGCTTCGTGCTGGTGCGCCTGTGACATTTTCGGGGCTCACTTTTCCTGCCGGCCCCCCTCATTGTGTGCAACTCTTCTGGGCTTGTCGCATCGTCCATTCCACTGTATCGCTGTCATCAAAGCAGCGGGTGCCATTCCCGCCACTTATTTTCCTCTTCTTGCTGTCTCTTCTTCCACTCTCGCTATCTGGACGGCTTTGCCCAGGTCCAGTTCTTTCTCCAAGATAAACTTGTCCTGCACCTTCCTGCTATTAGTGTGCACTACTAAAATGTCACAGATAACGTTTTCGGCATTGTCGCCAAATGCACACAGAGCTGCCAGCTCCCTCATGCGGGTAATATAGTAATCAACAGTTTAGCCACTCTCTTGTTTTCTGGTGTAAAACTTTAGCTGGTGCAGAACTGTAGTTTCTTTGCTGGAGAACCTTTTTACGATGCAGCGAATTGCCTCTTTAAACGTGTCATCACCTTCACCCTGCCCGGCTCTGGCTTGAGGCCCGCAAAGATCCTTTGCCCCTCGACACCCATTGCATTGAGCAACATGGCCCTCTTTCTGCTTGCAGAGTAGACCATGCCTCCCAAGGACTCCAGGTAAGCGGTGATCATGGGTTCCCATTGTTGCAAAGTTATTCTGCGCTTCCCTGTGGACTGGAGGAACCGTGGGGGTGGGGTAGCACCTTGCATGGCGACCATGTGGGACGATTTCCCTGGTCCTTGTCGCCAAATATGTGGTGGCCTGGAAAGAACATTGGACGCAGGGTGGCTTCATAACAGACTGTATTGCCCTGGATGTCACATAGGGTTATATGTACACATTTAGCATAGTGGAAGTCTCTGAGACAACCATTGCAGTTAACTCACTGCTGTGGGATTGGGTCTCTGTTAATGTCAATAAATGCACTCTGGATGGCAACCACTGCTGTTGGGCTCACAGCAGTGGGTTTATGCCTTCATCATGTTCTGCTGATGCTGCTGGCTTATTGGTACGATCAGGCTGGTGGGGGCCTGAATACAATTAATAGGATTGCAGTTAGTACTGGTCTGGCTGCAGGCCTAATTGCAGCAAGAGGAGCGCCAGGGAGCGTCCTCCTGTCTCCTGGTCCGCTACGAGTCTGGGGGGCTGCGGGAGCTGTTCCTCACACCAGTTTTCTGGCCTGCTCAAGAGGTGATGCACGACCCTTACCCCTTCGAAGCATGCCTGTAAATGTATAGGCAGCACCCCGTGAACGAAGGTAGTGGGGTCAGAACCAGTGCCACAACAGGAAGCTGGAGAAAAGGACAGCTGTGCAAGGCGGCCATCGGATAAACAAGCTGGAGCAGCACCCAGCAGGATGCCATGCCTTGCAGCAGCATTGGCGACATGTCAACAGAGGAGTAGTGTTGTCTCAGCAGTGAGGGAGACGGGTCTGCCTGGAGGCAGGTGCGGCTATGGCGAGCAACACCAGCAAACGCCACTAAACAACCAGGGCAATTAGGATCATGTGCTTCACAAATCTTCTCAACCTCCTGATCACAAGAGGAATGACGGGGACTGGAGGAAACGCGTACAGGAGTGGAAATTCCAAGTCCACTACGAACGCGTCTCCTAGAGCTCCTCTTGGAGGAAATTCCCTGGAGCAACACAGTGTGCACTTTCCCAGCTAGTTCCCACTCGTGGGAGACTGTGCTCTGCCTGCTCAGAGCATCTGCCGCCGTGTTCTCCTCTCCAGCTACATGAACTGCTGACAGGGAGATTGCTTCTTGAATTGCCCAGTACCAGAGCAGCATTGCCTCTGCACAGCGTATTGACCCTACACCTCTTCTCTTGTTGAGGTAGTACATGGCCACTGTATTGTCAGTTATTATCAGACCATTCTTTCCCCGTACAGAGGGCAGAAAGGCCTTCAGGCTAGTCTGATTGCCCTTAGCTCCAAATGATTGATATGTAGTTTGGACTCCGATGGAGACCAACAACCGCTGACTGTCAGGCGAGTTGGCATGGGCTCCCCACCCCGTCACTACTGTTATCTCCGGCCATGGTTGCCAAAAGGGTTCTCCTTTCAGAATATTGTCCTCGCAGGGCCACCACAGAAGATCCTGTGAGACCCTGGTTGGAACCTGAAGTAGGCCCGACATATTTCCTGAGAACTGGGACCACTGCATTCTTAGAGCCCATTAAAGGGATCTTCTACTCAGGCGGGCCTCTGGCCCCAGAAAAACACAGGATGCCATGAGGCCGAGCAACCTCAAAAGCTCGAAGGCCGCTAGACTGTGGGCATTCTGAAACTTGGTAACCATCTGAAGAATGTCTTGAGCCCTCGCCTCGGGTGGCAAGCTCTTTCCCAAGGAAGTATCTAGTACAGATACGATGTACCGGAGCTTTTGAAAAGGTCTCATATGGGAATTCTTATAATTGAGGGAGAAGCCCAGTCTGCGAAGAGAGTGGCAGGTGACGTTGAGATGATGCCGGGCTTGTTCGTGGGGGAATGCGCCCTGATCAGCCAATCGTCCAGGACCAGGCAGGGGTAGACGTGAATCCCCCCCTCTCCTGAGACGCACTGCCACTACCGCCATCAGTTTGGGGAAAACCCTTGGGGCGGAGGTTAGCCCGAATGGCAGAACTCGAAATTGATAATGAGAACTGTCAACTGCGAACCTCAGGTATTTTCAGTGCTTGAGACGGTTTTGGCACATGAAAATAAGCATCCCGAAGATCCAATGCCACCAACCAACCCTGGAGTTGGAGGGCGTGAAGGATCTGAGAAAGTGTGACCATCTTGAACTTGTCCTTCCTGAGGAACTTGTTCAAGTATCTCAAAGCCAAGATGGGTCTTAGTCCTCCGTCCTTCTTGGCTATTAGAAAATAAGGGGCGTACCATCCCTTGTTCCGCTACAGGCACTGGTTCAATAACACCTTTCTCTAGCAGGGTTAAAATCTCCTGCACAAGGAGCGGATCCGTAATCCTCAAAGAGTGGTTCCCCGGTGGATTATTCTGAGGTCTCCTTATAAAAGGAAGGCAGTAACCGTGGGCTATGGTTTCTAGAGCCGAAGCATCCAAAGTAATGTCTCGCCATTCTTCTAGATGCTGAGACAGTCTGCCCCCCAATGGTGAACTGTAACTCAAGACCTCAGAGGTTTTGAGGCGGCTGATGCAGTGGCTGATGGTAAGGGCACCATAGGGGGCGTATCCACCCCACCGCACCGGCGCTTGCAGCCTAAAGTAACAACGCTTCTTAGCCCAGTGGACCCCCCCACACCTATCAACTGTGTCTTTCTGCCCACAGAGCCTAAATACAATTTGAAGTGAGGTGGGCTACACAGGGACCCTAGTGACGCCTTACAACTACCTTCGCATGCTGGTCCTGAGGCCGGAACCTGCTAACCCACCGGCATACAGCCCCTCTGGGTGCCCCTGCTTTACAGCTTGCCCAGCGCTGCTCCCCTGCCTGGACTGGCCCATTCCTAACTCGTCGGGGCTAATACTTGCACTACTAAGCGCGGATAGCCGCACGCTAAGCAACAGACCAGCTATTAATCCCACTACAGAGCTCCTGTCCTACTGTCACCATCAAAACCGCCTGCCTTGGTGCTCCTTCCCATCACAGCAATGTCCAACAGAGCATGCGGAGCCATCAAGGTGGGTGCCATGGATAAGTTCACCAAGGCAGTGCCCAGGGCGGACCAGGCGTCCTCCTCCGCAGCACAAGAGGAGGGCGATATCCACCCGGAACCCCCCCAGCCTGACTTAACGATTATGATGGAGTCCATGGCCAAAAACTTTGCAGCCTTCCATGAAAAACTGGACGATATCAACGCGAATGTGGCCTCCCTGAGAGCTAAACTAGACCAACATGGGGCCAG
The DNA here is from genome assembly GCF_040938575.1 of Ambystoma mexicanum. Classification (NCBI taxonomy): domain Eukaryota; kingdom Metazoa; phylum Chordata; class Amphibia; order Caudata; family Ambystomatidae; genus Ambystoma; species Ambystoma mexicanum. Next base: position 898,233,752 of record NC_090931.1, on the reverse strand, counting down.
AATCACGGAGGCAGAGCAGAGGATTGGCACTAAAGAGGACAATGTTCATACCCTGCAAAACACAGTCACGGACTAGTCTGTGACATGAAACAGGTCAAAGCCAAGTGCGATGACCTCGAATCGAGGTCGCGAAGAAATAATATTCGCATAGTGGGGGTTCCTGAATCCGCTCTAAAGGGTCGCATGGAACTCGCAGTTGAACAACTTCTCAGAGACCTCCTGGATAACCCCGAGCTGTCGCCGTTCTTCACGGTGGAGAGAGCACATCGTTCACTGACCCCCTGGCCTAAAGCAGGAGACTTCCCCAGACCAATAATCGCAAAACTGCTAAGCTATAAAGCCAGAGACTGTATACTCCGCTTGGCTAGAGAGAGGGGGGAGCTAAGGCTGGACTCGCAAATTATTAGGATCTTCCCTGACTTTTCCGTAGGGGTATAGATGGAACAATGCCAATTTGGAGGTGTTAAGAAGGTGCTGAGAGAAAGGAAGATTGAGTATGCGATGCTCTTCCCAGCCCGCCTAAAATTTACTTACCGCAACAAGCTGTACTTCTTTACGGTCCCAGACGAAGCAGTTAAATTCATTGAGGCACAGATCCCGCTGGCGGATCCCACGGATGAACCAGTAGATGACGACTAGGATCAAGGGTCTCATGGCCCTTCGGGAGCCCCACCAGTTGTGCCACACCTTAAGCCTCTGTCCCCCCTCCTCTACTCCTTCTCGGGCCTAACATAGCCCTTACGACTGGACCCAGGAACGTTTCTTTTGGAGGGGTACATTCCTTAACATCTTGACCAGAATGGCACACACTGGGCCCATACCTTGATACTTAAGCCTTACGGCCCGGCACCGGACTGGGCCGATGTTTGTTCAGTCCTCATTACCTAAGAACATACTTGCTACCTCGTGATCTTTAGATATGCTAGCCGTTCAAAGATTAATGATGTATTATATAATATGTATCATCAATGTGGGTCAACTGCAGCGGTAGCCCCCACTGCAGCTGCAATGCCTTTAAAGTTGGAGTGTTTACGGTTAAGCCCCTGTTGGGCTATTAGTCAAGCGTTGCCCAGTTGGGATTGGCACGCAGTTGGGCACTCCAAGGGTGGGTACTTATGCACTGCTAGTTGGGTTCGGGCGGTGAGAGTGGGGGGTGGGGAAGTTGGGGAATGTTATCATAAAATCGGCAGGAAAGGAATGACTGGTTTTGTTGAGAGGCGCACTTGCGTCACTGCTGTACACATCGGGTTAGACAGAGACAAATCCTTTGGTTGGGATGTTCCATGAATTGTCAGTATGGCTATTAAAATAATGACATGGAATGTCCGGGGATTGACAAATTTCACAAAGTCCCGCAGGATTGCGGCATATGCACAGAGACACGGGATGGATGTGCTCCTGTTGCAGGAGACACATGCTTTGAAACACCTATCATCCAACCTTGCACAGTCCTGGGGCCCTAACAGATTCTACACCCAATTCTCCACTCAATCCAGAGGGGTCTTGACCCTCATCCACAAATCGGTAAAATTCGCACTCCACACATCCCACATTGATACAGAGGGCAGATATGTTATTCTCCATTGCACTCTGGCTAACAAGGAATGTTTGCTCGTGAACTCATATGGCCCCAACACCAACTCCCCTGAATTCATTGATGCCTTGTCCGCCATCCTTATGAGATATGTGGAGGTTCCCATTATATGGGGGGGGAGACATGAATCTCATATTTGACAATGTCCTGGATAGAACGTCAATGAACCGCAGGGTCACGCCTCAAGCCGCCAAAAGACTCCTTGCATACATGGACTCCCTCAATCTACATGACGTGTGGAGGACGCTCCATCCCCAAGTTAGAGATTACACCTTCTATTCTACAGTACATGACAGCTCCTCGAGAATAGATGTGTTCCTCCTTTCTGGGTGCCTGGTGGGTAGCGTGACAGATGTCGAGATACTCCCACGCACGCTCTCTGATCACTCCCCCGTGCTATTACAGAGCTAACTTGGAAACACTCTGGCCCCCCGGCCCGCCTGGCGCTTTAAATCCGAGGCCCTATCCGACATTGTCTTTAAAGCGGATATCCTGTCGGATATACACACTTTCTTCGAGAACAACAATGTGAAAGACACATCTGAGGGGACCCGATGGGAGGCATTCAAGGTATACATCAGGGGAATGTGCATCTCGAGGGAGGCGGGGGTTCTCAAGGCCATAAGGCAGGCCCTAACTAGCTCCGAAAAGAAACTCAAAACCTTAGAACAAGAGCATACCTCTGCGCCAGCTCCGGCAACCCTAGCGAAAATTAGGACAGAACTAGAACTCTTTGAATCCCATGCCCTGAGCGAGGTGCAGTACTTTGCTCGTCCCATGGCTGACCAAAGGTATGGGGAGGGAGACAGACCTGGTAGAACCCTTGCCAAATTAGTGCGCGCGGAAGGGGGTAAATCCCGGATAGATAGCATTCTAGATTAACACGGCCTACGACACTGGTCTGATCAAGCAATCATTGATACCTTTGCTAGCTTTTATGCAAGCCTATACGGCCCCCAGCTGGAACACAACGCCCACGACCTGGACGACTTGTTAGAACGCATCCCCATGACTCTTATCTCCCAAAGCACTAAGGAACAACTTGATGCCCCGTTCAACCTGGAGGAGATAGTCTGGGTAATTTCTGACCTTCCGAAGAATAAAGCCCCAGGCCCGATGGCCTCACGTCTGAGTTCTATAGGGAACATGTTGCCATCCTTGCTCCCGTATTGCACGGGGTCTGGACCGAATCGCTCCGGTTAGCCACCCACCCCCCCTCTCTACAGGAAGCCCTAATCACCGTCCTCCCCAAACTAGGGAAACCTCCAGACAAATGCGGCTCTTACAGGCCCCTTTCTCTCATCAACACTGACACGAAAATATTTGCTAAAATAATTGCGAACAGGTTCCTTCCATTTATGCCCCACCTGGTCCATGCAGACCAGAGTGGTTTTGTTCCTGGCCGCTCTACGGCACTTAATATTCGCTGATTGTTCAATGTGATGTCCAGAATCGACCCAAAGGCGGACGCAGTAGTGGTCACGCTAGACTCCCAAAAGGCTTTTGACATGGTCTCATGGCAATACCTATGGGCTGTGTTGGGGAAAATGTGAGTGGGACCAAACATGATCTCCTATATAAAACTGCTATAAACGGGTCCAATGGCCAGAGTACTAGTCAACTCCATCGCCCCCTCTCCCTTTCAGTTACACAGGGGTACCCGCCAGGGATGTCCGTTCTCCCCCATCCTCTTTGCGCTCGCCATTGAACCCATGGCTGACCACATCAGGGATCGTCACACCCACAAAGGTATTCACTTACAAGATACACCGGAAATCATCTCACTGTACGCTGACGGTGTACTCCTTTATGTAAGGAACCCCTCCACACACTTGGACCCGATCATCCGAGACATAACTAAAATAGGCACATACTCTGGCTTTACTATCAACTACTCTAAATCTGAAATATTCCCTCTAACTGCGACAACCCAACAACCATCATGCAAATACCCCCTACGCTGGTCCCCAGGGGGCATCAAGTACTTGGAGGTGCAGGTGTCGCTTTCAAAAGCCTCTCTACTGGCTGAGAACTACGAGACTACGGCGCGACTCATTGAATCCAAGATGCTTAACTGGCGCAACCTCCCACTGTCACTGGCGGGCAGAATGTCCCTAGTTAAGATGATTACGGTCCCCAAGCTTCTCTACATTTTTGCCAATGTACCAGTGTGGCCCGGGAAGCAATACTTCAAAAACCTCCACTTGGCGTGTGTCCAATTCCTCTGGCATTCCGGAGCCGTTCACAAGAAGTGGCAACATATGACCCCTCCCTACGAAAAAGGGGGTTTCACAGCCCCAGATCTGACCCTGTACTGGATAGCGGCACAGGCCCAACATGCTACGCACTGGTACGCACATACAAACCCGCCCCCACATGTCAAACTGGAGAAACTGGCAGGGGATGGGACCAATATCATGACTCTGGTACTACACCATACATTTCAGACAAACGCCCCGGCAGACCCTGTGGACACCACAATCAAGGCATGGAATAAGATCTTGAACACCACACAGGACCATCATCCATATTATAAATGGCTTCCCATATGGCAGTTCCTAGGACTTTCCCCCATGCACGACCAGCATTTTGTGCGACACTGGGAGGCTCTGGAATATCGAGCACTAACCGACCTATTCCCAAATGGTACATTTATTACCCCCCAAACATGGCGGCCCGAACACTCCAACTCAGCGCTTGAGCTACTGCAATACTCCAGGCTGAGAGCGGCGGTCCATGCAATGTGGCCCTCCTACCCAGACGAGCCCCCAGACGCACCCAAACTCCAATATATAGCAAACTCTACAGGGGGCAGGGGCATAATATCCTCCTTGTACAAAATGCAACTGGAAAAACGAGTGAATACATCCCTCAAACCACGGGAAGCTTGGGCTAGGGAGCTAGAAATGGAAATCACTGAAGAGATGTGGGACAAAATGTGTGCATACACGCGCAAAGCCTCCCTTAGCGCTGGATTCCGATGCATACAATATAAATTTCTTAACAGGCTTTACTACACGCCACATAGAGTGGCGAAATTCACATACGACCCTTCCCACACCTGCCCGAGATGTAACTTTGGGGAGGCAGATCACGTGCATATGTTTTGGTCCTCTGCTGCACTGAATACCTTCTGGCTGGAGGTGACAGGGGCTCTCTCGGAGATAATTGGGTCTCCAGTAGACCCGGACCCGCTGGCCTTGCTGTTTGGAATGTGGTCCAGAGAAAATGCGAAAAAAATGTCTACATTTTTTAATGTAAGTGCAATCGTCGCTAAAAGATGTATATTGCAGAATTGGAAGCGCCGCTCCCGCCCTACCTTCGAGATGTGGCTGAAGGCCCTCACTTGGGTACAAATGTGCGAGGAGGAATATGTTGGACTCATGCCTGCGTCATCTCGCCCAAAGAATGTGTGGACAGATTTTTGCAGCTATTTGAACAATAAAGACGAGGTGGACTGGAGCTCCACCCCCTTGTCGGAGCCGCCCGACCCAGCACCATAGGTACTGAGCACCTAGCCCCTCGGGGCTGTCAAGCCCCTCCCCCCACTCCGATCCGTTTTGATTTATGCGCATGATGTAATGCCTGCAAGGGACAATGCAATTTCTTTTTCCCTCTGCGTATGATGTACTGTACCTGTCTTCACTTTCTGACAATAAATAAAAGTTATAAAAAAAAAACAAGACTCTTGTTAGCCTTGTTGCCAAAAAGGCGAGACCCGTCAAAAGGCATGTTGAGAAGTCTGGATTGAACATCCGGTGCAAAACCCGACTTCCTCAACCAGGCAAAACTGCGCATACCAGTGCTGGTAGCCATTGGCTCTGCTGATGCTATCATCAGAATCCAAACCTGACTAAAGAGACTCGAACATGGCCTCTTTGCCGTCTCTAATTATGGCTAAGAAGCCGTCTCTTTCATTCCCTTCGGGAATATGCTCTGCTGCCATGGAAATGCAGTCACATAGAGTTGAAGTAAACTTTGCGAGGGCACAAGTGGCTTTGGCAGATTTTATTGCCATGCTTCCTGCAGAGAATAGCTTCCTTGCCCATCCATCTATGCATTTGTCGGCCCTATTAGGAGGGATGGTAGGGTACGCCACTTGTTTTGATATTGTAGTAGCTGCCTGTACCACCAGGCTCTTACTTCTTAGTTAAGTTTTTATCAACAGCTGGGTTGGTCTCCGGTGTCTCCCAGTTCCTGGCTAACCTTTTCTGCAAGGCCATGTGGAATGGTAAGATGGGATCGGACTGTGGACCTTTGTCTAGAATGTCAGTAAGGTCGTCCTGTTCGTATGGTAATGGAGGCCTCCTCCAATCCATGTAATCCACCACCTCTGACATGAGCTGCCTGTAGGATGCGTCTGCATGCTCCCCAGCCTGTGGTTTCCCAAACTCTAGTTCAGGTGAGGTATCCACCCCACATGCAGTCTGCAGATTTTCATAAAGGTCCATCATCCGGGTCTCTTACGCAATGAAGCTCTCTGGTACATTGGTCGTACCATATTGTAGGACAAATGGGGCCTCTTCATCAGACTGCTCCTCCGCTTCATAAATTGAAGAAAGAGACTTAAAGTATTTCCTAGCTAGCGGAACATAGGTTTTGTCAGGAATTATGGGTTTTGACAGAATTGGATTCGATGCTGTAGTAGTCAAGGTTTTCTATATTGGCGCCATTGTTTTAGGAGGCTTGGCGTCGACGGCACAGCTTGTAAAGATGGCGCAGCTGGCGTCGAAGTCTTCTGCCTCAATGTCAATGTCGAGGGTTTGGCAGGCATCAAAGATGCCGCCGGCTTTGAAGGTGTTAAAGGCATCGACGACTTCGACATGTGTTTATGGTTCGAATGATCCTTCGATGTTACATCGTATTGAGGCCTCGAAGGTTCACGATGTGGATCAGGCCCTTTTCCTGGGATCACGGGCGCGCAATACTTAGGCTGAGACCTTTCCTTTCTGGCTTCTTTCGAAGCAGCGGTAGGAGCATGGCTTGGTTTTTGCTTTTTGATAATTTTAAGCATTTCAGCCCTGAAGGCCTCCCATTTGGCCGGAGTGGATTTCTTGGTTAGACAAGCAACTCTTTCTGGGGAAGCATCCGATGGCAAAATCACCAAAGGCGACCTACAGTGCTTTCTCTTCGACTTATTTGAGGACGAAGAAGAGTGGTGTGAGTCACTCCTCGACCGGGACCACTTGGCCTTCTTCCTCCGAGGAGAGTAGCCTCTCGACTCGTCAGTCGAAGGTTTCACGGATCGGGTATGGGATTTAGAGATTTTACCTACATTCAGCTTCCCCTTCCGTTCCCTCAAGGCCTTTCCAGTCATAGACCCGCACTTAGGGCAGTTACAGGTGTTATGGTCCACTCCGAGGCACCACAAACAGATACGGTGCAGGTCAGTCAGGGACATTTTCAAACCGCAATCTCGACACTTTTTAAAACAGGACTTCGGAGTCGTCGGTGCCGATGATGAAAACATCTTGATGTCGAAGTTTAACAAAGACGTCACTAGATGTGAGGAAGCATGCCGTATTTCTTCGAAGCTATCACTGTCATGGAAAAACAGAACTGAAGCCAACAGGCGCTGTGCTATATATGCCTTTGATGTCATCATCCTCGACGGAGGCCTACGAGGGACATTGAGTCGACACCATTGACGCAGCGCCCTCTGCCGATTTTTTATTTCCGAAGCAGCTGAAGCTAGACAACATGTGTCAAAAGATGAGGAATACGTGGGAGGACACAATCCATTTGAAAAGTGCAATTAATAAAATGAAATATACAGAACATGTTCACAAAAAAAGAAGTAAATTAACCATAGATTTACAATAACAAAACATTTATGAACATTTCAATATCATACTTCACACACTCTAATACCAATTAAACTACACATTATTGCAAATATATAATTTATTAAATAAACATAACAAAAATAAAACATACACAAAACGACTAAAAATAATTTAAATATATGCAGTACAAACCTAGTAACATTGACTTAAATAAATATATACACATTTATAATTTACAATATCAGTGACAGTTAAAATATAACAGTTATCATACTATGCATCCATGTAATATGTGTTGTAAATTAAATTGAGTAAATAAGGCAAAATGTAAATACTAACAAAAGCAGTGCAAATGCAATACGCATTAAAAACAAATAAAACCAGTTGAAAATTGTTATTAAATACAAACATATTCACAAAACATATTACACCACTTTCACTATAAAACATTTCATAGCAAAAACAAAATATTGCAAACCAAAAACAGGGTGAGTTAAGTTTACTGTGATATTTGGTTTTAATATATGTTTCAATGCATTTATAAAGTGTATTAGGTTGTTACCTTAACATTATTTCTAATTTTTGTAGACAAAGTGTTTGTGGTTTAACCTTTTGTAAAAAACTATTTTTCCCAAAAATATATTTTACTGTTTAGCAGTCACCGCACTATAGTTAAGTTGAGTATCAAGATACATGACCCCTTCTGTCACTGACAACTTGGAAGCCCTCTAAATGGCCCAACGGATATCACACCCCACTCACATAGTAGGACACACCCTTGATGCTTTATCTAGCTTCACTGATCCAATCTCCAACCTTCCTCCCTAACCCTTAATCTGGCCGGATCACTTCGCTATCTTCTTCTCCCTCTTGACCACCTGCCTCAATACCCTCATCCATCTAGCCCCTCTGTTTCAACCTATCCCTCCCCTGCTCCCCTCTGCAACAAAGTCATTATAAATCTGACCTGGCTAATTTCCTGCTAAACTCCCTCCTAACACACTCAATCCATGAGGTACCCCCCTCCATCGACGCCTTAGATGATTACTCTCCAGTGCCCTCCTCCCTCCAAACCACCTAAATCGCACCCATAATAGGTCAGGCCCAAATCCCAAATGGTACACACCCTCCCTAAAAGCACTAAAACATCACCGGGAGCGGACTTGGAGGACCAACCCTATGCCAGATAGACCAGGGCCTAACGGACCTAAATTTGAAAAGCCAAAAAATCCTACTATGGAAACCGAATCACCAACTCCCGTAATCCTAGCAGGGAACTCCACAGGATCATTTCAGAATTCAAGACTCCTAGCTGCACAACTACGCCCCCAAACACTCTGTGATGCACTGTCTGACCACTTTCACAACATCGCTATTGAGAGACACTGTTCTATTGTCTCCAGAATTGCATCCTACACCCCCCTCCTCCCGTGGACAGCTCCACCCCCCTCGGCCCACACTGCCAATACTATCCTCCTCTCCCATTTCCCACCGTGAGTTCTTTAAGCGTCTAGACAAATGTCACACCTCTGGCTCCTCCGGAGATCCCGGACCCCCTCGCTCCTTATAAATATCCTATCCACCACCTGTGCAGGCAGTGTTGCACGGTCCATAATTAACCATTCTCTTTCTACCGGCATCTTCCCAGAATCCTTCAAAACCTCATACATAAAGCCCCTTGTTAAAAAAACCTCTCTCAACCCCCTCCTTCCTCCCATCTACCGCCCTATCTCAAACAACCGCTTCTTTGCCTCCTAGACTGCACAGCACACACGCAGCTTGGCATCTTAACAAAATCCAGCTGCCTTCTAGACCATGCCCAATCCCGTCCCCTCTCCTCTTTAATCTCTTCCTTATTCCCGTACAAGCCCTCATCCACTCTCATGATCTTACTTGCTACAACTACGCATATAACACCCAGATCATTCACAAGATCGCCAAATCACCTGCCACCCTCTGCCCTGACCTTGCCTCCTTCCTCTCTGAAATCGACCAATGGATGACAAATAACCTCCTCATCCTCAACCCAGGCAAAATTGAAATCCTAATATGCAGCAAAATCTTTCTCCTTCCCAAATCACCTCCCTGGCCACACTCCCTAAGAGCCCCACCCTCAGCATCCACATCTGTAAAGAATCTTGGATGCACACAGGACTCTGACTTGTCGCTCTCTCCTCACATCAACACTGTGTCCAGATCCTGTTGCATCCAGCTATGCATCCTCAGCCGAATCCTCCCCTACAAGCACATTTCTGAGAAATTCCCAATGCGGATGGAATGCGTGGGGGCTTAGACCAGTTTTCTCTGGCATATTTAATTGTTTGGCCAATGAGTTGAAGAACTTCGCAAATTATGTTTTGCAATTCTTTTTTAAATAAATAAAGCACTTTTAGCAATAGTTTTATAAAATGAGTGCCCTGACTTTTTTGTTGCATCTGGTGATAACACTGACATACTTGGATGTCCAGTCGCCATCTCAATTTGTGTTTGTGAAAAGAATTTGTGAGGGCGAAATTGAACAAAAAATCCACTGGGTCAGGATTGTTGTGCGCGACTGCAATACTGGTGTATTGCAGTGGAGCTACTTCTAGTTTGCACAAAGAAGTTGCTGTTAAGTGACAGCCCACTAGGGCGAGATTGAACAGAAGTCCACTGGCACTGGATTGTTGTGCGTGAATGCAATACTGATTGGAGTTCTAAATGTATGTGTTCATGCGTCAGTCACTATTACACTTTATGACACAGTATTGGATTGGTGAAAAAGAATGGATTTGAAAAAATATTGATTTTGTAAAAAGTCAAATTTGAAACAGGTTTAACAGTATTAGATTCATAGCGCTTTTAAACTGTATAGTTATGAATTAATAATTATTGAAAAGAAGAAGTAAAATAAATGAATTATATATATGTATAGGATGTTAATGAGAATCCACATTGCATTAAAATGGTTGCAAGCTTAGTAGAGCATAGGCTCAGGCTTCGAGTGAAGTCATGTGGCCACTAGAAGAAGTAAACTGCAATATGGGTGATGGAAATAAAAGATGACTTTGCAGATGAAGTTGATTGCCTGACGAAGTTTCTGCAAGAGAGACGGAACGCGTGGCAAATATCTTACAGCCTGAACATTATGACATTTGTACAATAAGTCCATGCTGGAGTATGCCTGACTTTAATGGAATGTTTTGCTGAATAAATATATTTTTGAACTTTAAAGACAGAGTGCTGAAGTAATTTTGGTATTGGTGTATGGTAGTGTTTATATGTTGTAACCTACCTGCCAACTCCTGTTTGGAGATATATATGGGATACATTACTCATTGTAACCGTATTTCTGATGCTTGTATTTGCTTGGATTCACATACTATGCATAGGCCGACATCTAGTGGAAGGCGCAGAGTATTACAGTTGTTGTTTTTGAAACTTGAAAAGGGACGTCGACAGGGCGTGCTAGTAATGCTATCCCTAGTGTGACGTCCAATATATCCATGGTCCTTCCCACGTCGTGGTCCATCAGATTGTTTTGTTCCGACATGAGGTTGCATGAAGTGTAGTGTGAGTACAGTTGTATCCAAGGAGATCTAGGCAGAAAGCTCATATAACATCTATGCACATTCTCTCAGGGGAGGAAGGGTGGGCGCATGTGAATCTAAGCAGATTCCACAAGCCTCAGAAGGGGATACATTACTCACCGTAATCGTATTTCTGATGCTTGTATCTGCTTAGATTCACATGCGCCCACCCTTCCTCCCTTGAATCTATGCATAGATTAGCGAGCAGTGTTAGGAGAAGGTGGTGGGTCATGAGAAAAAGTAGTGGCAAATAGATGTTTTGGAACCGCTTGTCCCACCTGTGTATCTGTCTTGGAATGTGTGTCAATGCAGTAGTGCTAAGTGAAAGTGTGTACTGAACTCCATGTAGCTGCTTTGCAAATGCTGTCTAATGGGAAATTTGTGATAAAAGCTAGAGTAGCTCCAGTGCTCCTTGTGGAGTGAGTTCTTGGTATAAAAGGCTGTGTCTTGTTTGATAATGAATAGCACACTTGAATACATCTTACTATACATCTGGAGATGGCATTCTTAGAAATGCTGTCAGTCCAGAAATACTAAACACCCCTTGGGCGGAAGGAAATGCATGATCAATTGGTTGGCCGAAGACCAATCGCCTCATTTACAGTGTTAAGAATATATACTCATTAGTTATTACGTAGCTATCAGTTCAACTAGAGTGAGGCCATTTAAGATGACCAGAATCGCCATTTTGTTTTCTCTCTGCTCTCTCTAACGTTGCCACTTTGCCTCATGTAAAACTGCTTTGCTGTAGATATTATTTTGCTTCAATGATCCAAGGCTAAGAAACATGTTGAAACATTACACTGGAAAGCCAGACAGAAATGCCCGATTCCCTCCCTCACATATCATTGAAGGCAGGGAGCCAACTGGGACTATTTTGTATTGCAATAAACCCTGGATTTTGGGAACAGAACCTCGTGTCTGGTGTATCCATTCATGTGTGGTGATTGTGCCTTGTTTCCACATCCGAGGGTCCCTCAGGGGCCCCTTCAAGATGGCGCCCGAATAGGGACGCTCCCCGACTTGTTCCATCGTGTACGTTGCAAAATAAGGAAGGCGGTAAGAACGGCGAGGACGGGAGCGATCGAGCCGGGATTAAGAGTTGTTCGGGGCGCCCCTGCGAAAGCGATGAGACTCCTTTGCAGATCTGCATACAGCTGATCCTTGATCGACGTCCCTAGCCAGCAAACAAGGGGGCGAGGGTCCCGAAACGAGGCAGAGCTGAGATACGCAGACACAACATCATTGGTTGCGTCAGTATACAAACTAATTGTGTCTTGAAAAGACAAATTGACTAATCAGGTGAGTCGTGCCCTGATTCGTAAGTAATCCTGATATTGGTTGAGAGTTGATTTTGCAAAATCAAACACCCAGAGTAAGTTTGATTAGCTAAGGGTAAGGTTAACACATGCCTGGGGTATTGTCCACCTTAGTCAGATTTTTCCGCTGCGGCGAACAATCTTTGGAAATTGGCCAGGTAGCGCCTCCTGGGGGAACGCCGGCTTATGATATGTATATAAAGTATGGTATGGGAGCGATAATGTTTTGTGAAATTTGGCATAAGCAAACCCGAAAGCAGACAGACCTTCAGTGGCCGAGGAATGGGAGTTTTGAGATGGACCGGATAGATAACCTGGAAAAGGTTTTGATAAGTAAGAGAGCACGCCCTGGGGCACTTGATATCCTTAGGGACTGGAGGAGGGAAGCAATGCTCCGATTAAGAAGTAGAGAGAAACATGCGCACAGGCATAAGTAAAAAACAGAGAAAGCTGAGGAGAAGGAGGAGGAGGAGTGGAGTAATACTTGGAGAAAGACAAGGCGGCGTGATGAATTAAACATAGAAAAAATATATCCACAAAGAGAGCTACACTCATCAGACGAATTAATAAACAAAATTTTAACTGAAACAAAACAGGGCCCGAGGAATGAGACTAAAAAGACTATGTCAGTAGCTGCCCCTCAACCCCCTCCCGTTGCCCAGCCCCTCCCAACCCCAGCACAGCCACAGGCTACATCAGTAACTGCACTGCCCACTAGCCAGCTAGCCCCGAGTGTTTTGCAATTACCACAGTCCCAACAGATATCTCCCACTCTCACTGCCCCCTCTGCAACTCCCGACCAAGAGGGTGCCACTGTTCTGACCGCCCCTCCCATTAGTGGAATTGAGCAAAATGAATGTATGAGAGTGACTCACAGCGTGATCAGCAAGGAGAGAAAGCGTGAGCTGCAAGAACAGGCGGAAATGTATATAGACGAGAATGATGGGGCATCCACGCTAGCGTCACTATATGACATCAGAAGGAACAATGAAAGACAGGTATTGTTGGAATGCATGGGGGAATATTTGTCGGGACAATGGAAAAAGTTAATTGGGAAGTTACCACCGCAACGATTGTTGGATTTAAATGCATTAGCCCGTTGTAGAGGGAGAGATGAGGAAATAGAAGAACATGTGAAGCGACTGTTTGAAATAAAGAATGAACTGGATGAAGAATATTCTGAAGTACTCGCCACACCCAGGAATAGGAGAACATATATTGAGTTGAGAGGGACAGGAAGAGAGCGTCAGGACTGTATATGCAGAAATCCTTGCCGCCACCGGGACAGATAGGTGATAGACAAAGACTGCAGGTGTGTATGCGGGAAACGATAAGATGGATGTCAAGCCCTAGGACTTCGGTAGGGGAAATGAGATATGTAATGAGTACCCTTTGCAAATAAGAATAGAAGCCCTGCGAACGATAGTAGGGGTGTTACTCCAGCAGGTAGCAGGACACAACAGGGGAAGGGGAAATGCACAAAGCAGGGGAAATTCGAATATGCATGGAGGACATTTGGGATTAAACCAATGTGCATATTGCAGAGAGGAAGGACACTGGCGGGCACAATGTCTGCATTTGCAATGTAGTCAGAGAAGGCCTCACAGAGGGCACCCGGGAACAAATGGTCACAACAGAAATCAGATGTCACAACACCAAAGTAATCAAGGGAATGGTGCACAGCATCAAGGTCAGGCTCCAAATCAAATTACTCCTACTCAAAGTCAAAATCAGCAGTGTATACAAACTGGAAATAGAGGAAGAGGGGGTACATTTTTGATACTCAGACAGGTGAATACTATAATAACAGTGGTGATTACACATCAGATGATGTGTTGTTACCCCAATAGGACATCCCAGGACAGGGGTCGGAATCAGTGTCAATTCCCGTGAATTAGAAAAGACCCTACGTAGAGATGAAAATCGGGAATGAAGAGCATAGAATTCCTCATAGACACGGGGGCACAAAAGTGCTCGATAGATCATCACTTGGTTCCAGACATACCTCTGTCATGGCGACAGAATATCTCAGTAGGGTTCGCAGGTACCCCAGTAATAAACCCTGAGTCCAAATCAGTAGCAGTGACAATAGGGCCTTTTACTGAACATTGTCCATTTCTTTTAACAGAGCATTGTGGGGAAAATCTTTTAGGATTAAATCTACTGAAATAACTAAGCGCAGTTATCCATTGTACACCAGATGGGGTATTTTTGACTATTTCTCCCCAGACTAGGCCGACTTCTGAATTTGTGATGAAACCTTTAACGGGGGAATTGAGTGAGGTGCCAACTTGCATTTGAGCCGTGAATGACAATGATGTGGGATGCTTGAAACTAGAGCCAGTACAAATTGCGTTAAAAGAAGGAGTAACGCTACCGCGTATTCCGCAGTATAAAATTTCAGCAGAAGGAGAAAAAGGATTGAAAAGTATTTCTGATTTGGTAAAATTGGGAGTGATCGAAGAAATTACAGGTAGTGTATGTAACAGCCCCATTCTTCCAGTGTACAAGAAAGGGGGTAATGAGGTACCGTACCGTTTCATAATTGATCTCCGTGCACTGAACAAAGTAGTAGATCCCCAATTCCCGTTAGTGCCAGACGTCACTACGATTTTGACAATGATCCCTGCTTCAGCAGAATACTTTAGTGTTATCGATTTGAAGAATGCTTTCTTCAGCATTCCACTACATAAAGAAAGCAGGTATTTATTTGCTTTCACTCTAGGAGGATGATCATTCACATTTACACGCATTCTACAAGGCTATACTGAAAGTCCGAGCAAATACAGTAGGGCATTGAAAGAACAGCTGGACATGTTAGAATTACCAGCAGACTGTGTGTTGTTACAATACATTGACGATTTACTAATCGCTGCTGACACGGAAGAGATATGTAAAAAAGGTACTGTTCTATTATTCACTCATCTGGCTACACATGCACATAAAGCAAGCCTAAAGAAATTCCAGTACTGTCAGAATGAAGTAGCTTATTTGGGTTACCTACTTTCAAAGGACGGGAGAAGATTAACACCAGAGAGGATAGAGAGCATTTCTGTATGCCTATTCCAACGACACAGAAAGGAGTGAGAGCGATAATAGGTATGGCTTCATATTTTGCCGTCAATGGATTATAAACTTCGCTTTGATTGTGAAACCATTGGTGGAATTGACAAAAAAGGATGCTGTGATGCCTTTGCAGTGGAATGAGGAATGTCAGAAAGCATTTGATTCGCTAAAAACCATTTTGAGTTCGGCTCCAGTTTTGGGCACACCAAATTATGAAAAGGTTTTTAGGCTATTTGTGCATGAGACCAAAGGATGCGCATTGTCTGTTTTAACACAGGAACAAGGTGGAAGAAATAGGCCGTGCGGTTATTTTTCTTCTGTGCTGGACCCTGTAGCGCGCGCACTACCACGATGTTTGCGAGCTGTTGCAGTGGCTGCTGCGTCAGTGAAACAAACAGAAGGGATGGCATTGGGGCACACTTTAAATTTAATGGTGCAACATGCCATAGATGTTCTACTCAATAGACGCAACACCTCACTTCTGCTAGATTGACTAGATATGAAATTGTATTGTTCGCGCCCCACATCCAAATTATGAGGTGTAGCGCTTTGAATCCAGCAGAATTAATGCCAACGCCAGAGGAAAACATTGGTGGGACTGAATTGCCTCCCCATGATTGCTTAATGGTTACTGAGGAAGAAACAAAAGGGAGAATTGATCTGAGTGATATACCCCTAAAAGAACCAGAAGGGGAACTGTTTTGTGACGGCTCCTGTTTTAAACTACCTGACGGCACATCAACTGCCGCATACGCTGTTACAACATTAAAAAGTGTTGTGGAGAGTAAAATAATTCCTTATAACTCTGCCCAAGCAGCAGAGATAATTGCTTTAACAAGAGCTTGTGAAATTTCAGAGAACTTGAGCGTGAATATCTATACTGATAGCCAGTACGCCTTTGGCGTAGTTCTTAATTTTGGTCGATTATGGGCCGAGAGAGGTTTCTTAACATCCCATGGGGCTAGAATTCAACATGGCCCTCTGATTGTACGAATATTGTCTGCACTTACGTGTCCAAAGCACCTGGCAATAGTGAAATGCGAGGCGCATAAGAAGGTGACATGTAAAGTGGGAGAAGGAAACACATTTGCAGACAAAATTGTGAAACAGACTGACACTGATTTGAATACAAAAATGTTGACAGTACAATCGGAGGAAGTGCCCTGCATGATAGAGAATGGAATTGTAACGGTTAAAGAGATGCAGGCGGAAGCTACTGCCGACGAAATACAGGGATGGGCCGAGGGCTCTGCAGAACTGGACTTGGAGGGTTGTTGGGTCGACAAGAAAAGCAGGAAATGGATGCTGCCAAATGCTTGTGTAAACACAATGGTTACAATGGCTCACAGTCCCACACACATCTGTGCGAAGAAAATAGTCCAACATTTAGCCACAGTCTGGGAAAATCCACTCATAAAAAAGAATGCCGAGAGGCTGGTACAAAACTGCATTACATGCCTACAGCACAATGTGGGAAAGGGAACAGTGACTCGAACAGGAAGTTTTGGACCTCCCTCTATGCCATTCGAAGTGATTCATTTTGACTTCATAGAAATGGAGAGATGCCAAAATCTGAAGTATGTTTTGGTGATCATATGTGCATTCAGCAAATGGGTGGAAGCATATCCATTGAAAGATTGCACAGCTATGAGCACGGCGAAAGTAATGCTAAAAGAGTATTTCTCTCGCTTCGGTCTGCCCCGTGTCATATGGTCGGACAATGGTCCGCATTTTGTAGGTGCAGTGATACTGCAGATTTGTGCAGGATTACAGATCGATAAACAATTCCATTGTTCGAGACATCAGATGTCGGCCAGTCTCATTGAACACCACAACGGAATCTTGAAGTCCAAAATCAGTAAGATTTGTGCAGGCAGCAAATTATGTTGGGTAGATGCATTACCAATAGCGTTACTGTGTATGCGAACATCAGTGCAGGCCAGAACTGGGCTCTCTCCATATGAAATCATAATGGGGAGACCGGCGAATGTGTGGTGCGCACCTCACCCGAAGAGAATGAGAGAGGTAGAATACCCTGTACTCAACATTTATTGTAATCTGTTAGTGAAAAAAACTGTTTGATTCATCAGCAGGTGCAGGAGGCATCGCCGGTGCGGTATACTGGCCTAGGACATGCATTGGAGCCAGGAACCTGGGTACTGATCAGAAACTACGAACGGAAAACATTGCTGGCACCCAGGTGGCGTGGGCCATATCAAATACTCTTGACCACGCAGACAGCGATACGCGTGGATGGACGGAAAGCGTGGATTCATGCCACACACGCCAAGAAAGTCCCATCGCCATTTGACACGTCAACTGATTGGGGCAGAGACCAGAAAGAGACAGCAGCGGTTCCAGAAATGAAAAATGCCAATTCCAGTCCCTTGCCACAGAAACTGCCTGATTCTGAAACAAAGCCTGATGAGATTGCCATAAAAGCGGAAGGGCAAAGAGTGCCTCAACGTTGTCCAGCAGATGCTGCACCCCTGCTGGCAGACATCAAGCGCATACCTCTGTGGCACCCACCATCTTCTGTTGCGTCACAGCCTGTATTGTCGCCTGGGCACCCATCATCATCTGCCATTATGTCCCAGGCTAACTCCAAGCTTGAGACCGGAAGTGCACCCGCACTATTTGTCAATCACACGAGACCAGGAGCAAATCGGTACAACCTGCGGAGCAGAAGAAAGGAGTGATCACATTTTCATCTCTTTGTGATTTTCTTGCCTCTGTTTCCTATTTTCGGATGAAGTGGGAACCGGAGGCCTAAAGGAGGGTGGCGTAAGAGTTGTGCAAGTCAGACAGCTCACCAAACGCAACTCCTCGGTGCTAAATCCATGTGTCAGGAACCCGAGCGAACAAGCGGGGCGCACGTGGTACAAAGGCAGCTGCTCTGAAATTCTAGAGCAATGTGCAAAATGCACGGAGGCCTTGCCAAATGAATAAGCAATCCAGGCAGAGAGCGAACTGGCATAGAAAGACTGTAGACATTGATTGAACTCTTTCAACATCCTGAGAAGCACATGAACAAAAGATATTCACGACGAGCACAGCAGAAGAAGAAGGACGAGAGAAGAATGTCGGAACCAGCAAATGCCCCCTCCTGCACCAATGCTGATAGCGAGTTAAACGCAGTACATAGTAAGGTGACAAAAAAGAACATGGTTGAAAGAACTGTATGTTGGGTCTAACCATAATAATGTGTATAATGAGTATATTAGCCCCAATATTGACCATATCAGTATTATGGTACCTAGAAGAAACGCACCCTCTTGAAGTACTTTTGCCTATTGTGAACGTTTCCACCACGGAAAGCCCAGTCCATGTGATTTCCTATACCTTGTCCCCAATGGAAGAGAGACATAGGGAAGGATATGGGAACAACACATTGCTATTCATAATGAATATGACACACTCAATCCTATTAAAAAAACAATTTTTGGGTTTGTGCCCACCTGCCGCAGCATGGTGGTCAGGGAATAGGATGGTATGTAAAGCCCCTGCCCTTAACTTCTGCATGTTATGCTTCTCTAAGTGCCTTATACTATGGGAAATGGAACGAAAGTGAAACTGGTCAACATGATAAAACAAACATGAATGAATTCGAGGAAGTGATTATGAAACCGGTGGATTGCTCCATATTCCATAAAAGACGATTAATTACACCAGCAATAATGCCATAGGATAGATTGTCTGTACCTTATAAAACTTCTGTGATCATGTTCCACATGAACCCACAGGGGAATAAGAATACGGAACCCCCTTCATAGAGTATGAATTATAACCCTCATTCTGTCCCATTCTGTTTAAAGAAAAAGGGTTATTTCCAGGTAGGAACATTTACCAGATGCAGGAACATAGCATTCCTTGATAAAGAAGTGGAACCAATACATGTGGGAGATCCTGTGTATTTCATATGTGGAGAAAAAGCATATCCTTGGTTACCTAGGAACTGGGGAGGCACGTGTTATTTGGGATTTCTGTTTCCTGGGGTGTTTCTTTTAAAAACATCAGATATAACCAGATTGACCAGGTCACGACCTCGCCGGAAAATTGAAGACGGGTTGATTGTAGGGGACATAGCAAAATCATTCATACTATTTTGGGGCGAGGCGATAAACTCTTATAACATAAGACGACTGTCTAGGATATTGGAAGAAACAATAAATGGAACCACTGATATATTATATAATATGACTCTTGAAGAGAAAGGAATTAGATTGATGTCACTGCAAAATAGAATGCCCTGGATATAATCTTAGTTGATCGCGGCAGTGTTTGCAAAATTGTGGGATCAGCGTGTTGCGTATTTGTAAGTGACTCCTCCCCCATGATTTTTGAGGCAATAAGAAAATTGCATGTATTAAGCTGTGATCTCCACCCCCATGAAGGAGGCTGGGAATTGAACATAAGCTCCTGGTTTTGGGAAGTGTTACGATCCTGGGGATGGAAGCTACTTGCAATCCTAGTAGCAATCCTAGGAATATTCGTTACATGTTGTTGTTGCATACATTGTCTCCCTATAGTATGTACTGAAATTAGTGAAGAATGTGTACAAATGATGGAACGAAAAAACATTACTTAATCAAGCACTCACAATAGTAATGAATCTGAAACCATTAAAAAATTCATGGCAATCGACATTGATAATAATAAGGAGGAGACAACAAGTGTATATGAGTCAGAATTTGAATCAGATTCCGAATCTGATCCAAATACTTGGTCGGAGGAGGATGCAATGTATGGATGAGGCCTTTGGCATACGGCCAAGAGGAGGGTTTGTCAGTCCAGAAATACTAAACACCCCTTGGGCGGAAGGAAATGCATGATTAATTGGTTGGCCAAAGACCAATCGCCTCATTTACATTGTTAAGAATATATATTCATTAGTTATTACGTAGCTATCAGTTCAACTAGAGTGAGGCCATTTTAAGATGACCAGAATCGCCATTTTGTTTTCTCTCTGCTCTCTCTAACTTTGCCACTTTGCCTCATGTAAAACTGCTTTGCTGTAGATATTATTTTGCTTCAAAGATCCAAGGCTTAGAAACATGTTGAAACATTACACTGGAAAGCCAGACAGAAATGCCCGATTCCCTCCCTCACATATCCTTGAAGGCAGGGAGCAAGGCATTTTAATCAGTACACAAATGCCAGAGAGTCTCCTGAAAGAATAGCAACGTATGAAACTAGCATTTAAAGAGTTGAATTATGTTCTTCTTTACGGCCCCCCTTTCTGAGCATAGTGAGGCCCCGGAGAGCGGGCTGACCTCTAGTGCAAGAATCGAAACTAAGAGATAGTGAGGCCTGGCATGTGCCAGTGTCCTACGCGCAGCTTGCCCATGAAAACAGAAATGCTGTGTTCTCGCAAATAAAGAATGGTGTCTGTAAAATTGGAGATTGCAAACCGTTACTAAATATGGTGGTCTAAGGTGTCATATTTGTCACAATGGTCAATCATCACCTAATTCAAAGGGAAATGAATTGGGGGCGGCATCGAATGTGTCATACTGTGTCATTGCTGATTGTAAGATGCTCCTTTTGTATATATGTAACTGATGTACGTCGCTCACTCTCTTGCATCCCCCCGAGGCCTGTTAGACACACGTCGCGGGGCGTGGGACCATTTGGCCAACTGGGACTATTTTGTATTGCAATAAACCCTAGATTTTGGGAACAGAACCTCGTGTCTGGCGTATCCATTCGTGTGTGGTGATTGTGCCTTGTTTCCACATCTGAGGGTCCCTCAGGGGCCCCTTCAATGTGGTCTCCTTCTCTGCCTGGTGCTATGGAGACAACAGTTGATCTGTTTTCCTAAGCGGTCTGGTCTTGTTTACTTAGTAAAGGACAGCCCTCATCACATCCAGTTTGTTGAGTTTTACCTCAGCTAAGCTAGTTTGTCTCTGAAAGAAAGCCGGAAGCTCAATAGATTTGTTAACGTAGATTTTAGAAGTTCATTTAGGGGAGAACCTAGGATGAGTACGTAAAAGCAATGTATCTTATGTATGAAAAAGTAAGGGTCCTGCACTGACAATGCTTGCAAATCTCGAACTCTTCTTATGGAAGTAATAGCCACTAAGAAGGCAGTCTTGTATATCAGGTGTTTAAAGCTTGACTTATGCATAGGCTCGAATGGGGGCCCCATGAGCGTTGCTAGTACTACATTGAGATCCCATCCTGGTGGTGGGTTTGAAATAGTAGGGTGGAGTCTCTTGACTCCCTCCATGAATGCATTAATGACTGCAATTTTCCACAACAATATCTCACTCTCAGAGGTGGTATAAGCTGATAAAGCTGCCAGGTGTACCTTCATAGAGTTGAATACTAACCCCGAGTCTAACAAGTGGAGCATATAGATGAGAATGTGTGAAGGAGTACATTCTATAGGGTTTATTTGTTTATACTGGCACCAAATTACAAATCTCCACTTGTGGAAATAACAGTGTCTAGTGTTTGGTTTTCTTGCCTCCTTGAGGATATCCATACACCGCTGTGGTAAATTAAGGTGTCCGTACTCTATGACTTCAGGAGCCATGCTGCCAAGTTCATTGAGTGTGGTAGAGGGTGCACTGTTGCTCCCCGATGTTGGGTTAACAGGCCATTTAGGTATGGTAGTTTGATGGGATCGCACATCGCCAGTTTGCGCTCATGTGGATACCACGGCTGTCTCGCCCACATAGGAGCAACTAGGATAAGCGTCATCTGTTCTCTGTGCATCCTGTTCACTAACCTGCTCATTAATGGAGTCGGGGGAAAAGCGTAAGCAGATTTCCCTGACCAGTTCATCCATAGGGCGTTCCCCTTGGAGTCTAGCTGGGGGAACCTGGACGAGAAGTCTGGGCATTGCTTGTTTTCTCCTGTAGCGAACAAGTCTATTGTGGGGTAACCCAATTGAGAGAAGATGTGGTCTATGATGCCCGAGTCTAGTTGCCACTTGTGTTCCTCTGGTAGGGGATCTCTGCTCAGAGAGTCTGCCAGAGTGTTGAGTACCCCAGGAACGCGTTGTGAGGATAGGGATATCCCTCGTCTGAGTACCCATTTCCATATTTTGTGTGCCAACTTGGACAGACTTGAAGAGTGTGTGCCCCCCTGTTTGTTGATGTAGAACATTGCAGTTGTGCTGTCTGTCAGAATCTGAACCGACTGGTTCATCAGTTGCACTTCGAATGCTTGAAGTGCTTTGAGTACTGCTAGTAGTTCCAGCAGGTTGATATGGTTCTGTGCGGTGACTTGGGTCCACAGGCCATGTGCTGTGTGGTGAAGGTAACAAGCCCCCCACCCGGAGAGTGAAGCGTCTGTTGTGACAATCGCTTGCGCTTCCGGATCGTGGAAGGGTTTTCCCTTTAACAAATTTTCTCTTGACCACCAGCGTAGGCTCTGTACCAGTGTTGGCGAAACAACCACTAGATCGTCCCACTGACCACTTGCCTGAGACCATTGTTTCGGCAACCACTCCTGCATTGGTTGCATGCGCAGACGTGCATGCGTGACTATATATACGCACAATGCATTCATGCCTAGCAAACGCATAGCTTTGCGTACGCTTATCTGGAGACCGGCTTGATACTGGGGTATTTGCCGAAGCATGTTCTGCACTCTTTCCATGGATGGGAAAGCTAAGCCTGTTCTTGTATCTAATACAGCTCCTAGGAACTGTTTTGATGTGTTTGGTACAAGACTCGATTTTTTTCTCGTTTATCGAGAATCCCAAATGGAAGAGAAGATCTATGGTTCTTTGCATGTTTAGTTTGCAAAGATGGGGAGTCTCTCCTGTGATCAGCCAGTCGTCCAGGTAGGGGTACACTGAGATTGCTTCCATGCGCAAGTGCGCCGCCACAACCGCCAGTACCTTGGTGAATACCCTTGGAGCTGATGCTATTCCAAAGGGTAGCACCTTGAATTGGTAGTGCTGGTTTGCTACTTTGAACCGCAAGAATTTTCTGTGCGCTGGGAGCATTGAAATATGAAAATAGGCATCTTTCATATCCAATGTTGCCATGTAATCCCCCCATTTTAGCAGGGGAATTACTTCTTGTAGCGTTGTCATACAGAACTTTTGTGGCTTCACATAAGTGTTTGCAGGGCACAACTCTAATACTGGGCGCATGGTAAGATTTCTTTTGGCACAAGGAAGTATGTTGAATGAATACTCTTGTTTACCTCTTTGAATGGCACAATCTCAATGGCGTCCTTGAGGAGCAGCGCGTTGACCTCTTCTATACAGATGAGTTGTTCTTCCCTTGATGTTTTCCTTTGGCTCGGAGGGAAGTTTGATGGCGTTCTTAGGAGCTCCACGCAATAACCTCCCGCTACTGTTGATAACACCCACTTGTCCGTGGTTATTCCCTCCCATGCGTGGGAGAAGTTTGAAATCCATCCCCCTACTGGGGAGACATGGGAGGTGACCAGTAGCGGGCTGTCAGTGTTTGGGAGGTGTCCCTCCACCTCTGGAAGTGGAGGATCTCCCCCTGCCGTGGGACCTGCGCTGGCCTCTTGGATAGCCCTGGGACGCTTGACCCTGGTTGGTGTTCCATGACACATTCTGGTTTGTCCATAGCCGGAGCCTCTTTGAGAATTATGTCAGCGAAAACGTCGAAAATTGTTTCTGCCTCTTTGCCCAGTTTGTTTATTGGTAAGTTGGCCAAGGGATTTGAGAGTACCATACTCCTTTTTGGCCAGCTTCAGAGTATCCTCCACCGCTTTGCCGAATAGTACATTTGGTTCTACTGGTATGTTGAGCAACGTTGCCTGTGTCTCCAGCTTAAAACCGGATTGGCGAAGCCAAGCATGATGCTTGAGAAGGGTTCCTTCTGCAATTCTCCATCCGGCATTGTTTGCAGAGTCAAGGTTGTTTTTATACAGACTGCTGGCAGTAGCTTTGCCTTCAGCTGCTACAAGGGCAAGTTTAGTCTTGAGAGACTCTGGAGCAGAGTCAACAAGGGCTGTAATCTCATCCTATTTATTGCAGTCATAGCTAGCCAACAGTGTGGAATTGTTGTTAGCAGGCACAGCATGGAGACGTGATCTCTCGGTGCTCCCGGGGCCCGCCAGCCGTATCCTGCAAAATTCTGACTAAAAAACGGGTGCAAATGTACAAAAGACTTTTTCCAGAAGCGCAACCCTGCCTCCATGAGTCGCTGAAATCTGCAAGAGAATCGACGGCTAAAATCAGAGGATCCTGCCGAGGAAATGCAGAGCGGCCGGCGTTCCCAGAGACCTAAGATGGCCGCCGAGCGCAAACAAAGTAACGTCCTGCATCCTGGCACCCTCTGAAGCGGAGATGCACACAGAACGCAAGCGAAACCCGGGGCTCCGACATCGAGACACACGCCCTAGAGGCTGAAGGCGGCGAGTGCCTCCTGATCCCTGCACGGAGCCCCACAGTCAGAGACCGAATGCGTCACCAGGAGAAGGCTGCCCTGTGCGGCGGTCTGCGCCGTGGTCCCTGGCCTCCGTCCTCGGGTAGGGGTCACATCACACGGTCGCGGGCGCTCCGTGTAACGTTGAGTGCCCAGCGGACCCACACACATCAACTGAAGCAGAGCCCAGATGGAGAGTGAGAAACCAATGCGGTAAGGAGGGAAGGAGGACGGGAGCAGGCGGCGAATCCCGCCGGTGGAGTAGCGGGAGGGAGGGATCCCCTACCTGCCTGCCTGCCTGCCTGCCGACTGGGCTGGCTTGGCCCCACTGCCCCAGAGAACCATGGAAGCGAGAAGAACTGCCTCACCTGAGGAGAGAAGTAACATACAGCCCCCAAGACAGCATTCAAACATGCCGTGCGAAGTCACCATGTGAGCAGGCGGCAACGTGGAGCAAGGCCCCAGGCAGGGATACACGGACTGCAACGTGGGGAGCATACACATAGACACAAAGGCTGGGAAGGCAAGAACAACAAGCCAAATAAGAACGTGTAGAGTGGGGCCGCCGGGCAGCCTGGGCAATAGGAGAAGATCCCCCTGACCCGCCCTCACAGTCAATTCAAGACTGATTCAAAGCCACTGCACCAGGGCCCAATATCATAAGATATCTGGATGGAGGCAGCTGCAGAGGAAAGAAAATAAATGATAAACGCCTGAAATAGCCTGAACCTCCATGCAAATACTCACTCCAGCACTGGAAACAGATAAGGGAACTGGTCGGAGGCTTCAGGACAGCGAGACGAGTGGTGGGCTACCTGCATACGCCACTTTTACAAACGGGTGACTCCACGCGACAGCGCCCTGTGCTGCCCCACACCAGGACACACAACTTGACTAATTCAGTAAGGGATAACAGAGGAAACCTGAACCCACCTCAACAAAAGGGTGCATCCAACCTTAGGATATACTGAAGCAATACCGATAAACCGCACACAGTAATAGACCCTACGAACTGATAGCAATAACACTGTACTAACTAGTGGCACGGCTGAACTACTGAGTTGCCCTGAGCTCATAAGGACCACAGGTTATGCTAAGATCGCATTCTGAACTGATCCACTGAACTCCATACACAGTAAGATCATAGAGGATAAGACGCATAACCTCCGAAATGGGCAAAGAAAAAGCTAAGAAGGCAGGTACCCAAAACACAATGGAACAATATGTGACATCTGCCCCAGTTCCCCCAGTGGACAAAAATAAAACTAGCAAAACACAAGACCCCGATGAAGACCTATCCATAAGAGATGTGATGAACGCCATCTCCAACTCGCAAGCCTCCATGGAAGTCAAAATGGACACCATTTGCACAGAGGTCTCCCTACTCCGTCATGATCTCCAGATGTTGTCGTACCGCACAGGTGAGGCAGAGACACGCATATCCGTTGCAGAGGATGAACTAAGGGGCATGGGGCAAGAAATGCATAGAGTGGTGGAGCGCATCAAAATGTTGGAGGACCGAGTGGAAGAGGGAGAAGGCCAATCGAGAAGAAACATCCGAATTCTCGGCCTGCCCGAAAAAACAGAAGGAGCGAGCATGGAGCTCTTCCTAGAACAGTGGCTTGCCGATCTGTTCGCTCCGAAATCCTTCTCCAAATTCTTTTCAATCGAGCGGGCTCATTGAATCCCGACAGGCAGACCGCTCCCTGGAGGACAACCACGAACAGTAATAGCCAAGATCCTAAATTATAGAGATTGTGATGCGGTGCTCCAAATGGCCAGGACCAAAGGAGACATAATTTACAAAGGCTCCAAGATAGCCTTTTTCCCCTAAATTCACGAGAGAAGCACAGAAAGCAAGACAATCATTTGACCCACTTAAAAAACGACTTCAGGCGCTGAACGTGAAATATGGTCTATTGTTCCCAGCACAGATGAAAATGTACCATAAGGGCACGACCGTGCATTTCACGGATCCTAAAGAAGCATGGAAATGGGTGGAAAGGAACCTGGAAGGAAACTGGGGCCCATGGAGACGGCAAGAAAACCAGAGGAAAAGACCACGACCAGACAGACCGCCAGACGGGCCACCGCAGCAAGAAATAGAAGCAGTACCACAGAGAGGAGAGGAATAAACCCAAACAGTAGGCAAGCAAACAGAAGATATTTACCGTATCTGTACGATTGAGACCCTGCCTGAAACACACACCAGCCAGGAACCACAATGCACCTCATAGGATGGATGACGGCCCATGACACGCCACATTACTGTTAGGCAGAAACCTGTGCAGTTCCCTTAGGGACCACTGAAAAAGATTTAGGACTACAGGTGGTTGGCAGTAAACCCAATTGGTTGCAGTCTGTACCGCCCAGATTTACCTGGTAGCTGTGGCTGAGCAGTCAGACTTCTCTCAAGATGAGTTAGGCAGTATATAGAGTATACACAATAGGTACAGAGATACAGTAGCACAAGCAAACAGTGACCAGAGCTTTGGTGTAAAAGTATATAATTATTTATTTAAAGACACACTTGTAAATTACACTAGCACAAAGAGAGGTAAATAAATTCAACATACAGTCA
Organism: Ambystoma mexicanum; assembly: GCF_040938575.1. NCBI lineage: Eukaryota > Metazoa > Chordata > Amphibia > Caudata > Ambystomatidae > Ambystoma > Ambystoma mexicanum. The sequence continues at coordinate 898,206,475 of NC_090931.1, read as the reverse complement.
CTATTATATATATACCCCCAAATTACTTATTAGACAAGTCTTAATGAGAAACACCACTTATTTTCAGACAGAGGTGAGCGCTTAACATAAGATGGCGCTCTAATAAGTTATTAAAAAGGGAGGGGAAAAGGCAGAGTTATGAAAGCACACAAATTTCAATACTTTTCAAAGAACCACAGTGAGGCAGGTTAGGCAAAGTCTACTGGAGAGCAAGGAAGTTCAAATGCCAGGCCCACTCAGAGAGAGCAAGCGAAATGTGTCCAGGATCACACAGTGGGGTTATGCCCAAAGAGTCTCTGTAAATAGTTCACAAAAAGATTGAGATCAAGTCAGGAAAAGTTAGTTAACCGGTCCCAGGCTAACCCAGGTTAGAAAGTCGAGGATTTACTGTCACCCCGAACGATCTGTCGCAAGGGAAGCCAGGCGGGACACAGTACCTGAAGTGGGAAGAAAGCTCCAGCAGGGGCAGTTGTTCCTGGCAGCGGGTGCAAGTCGGTGTTTCGTCCAGAGGAAGAGGAGGTCTCGACGTGGAGGAAAGCTGAAGGTCGTTGCCCTGCCAAGGAAGAAACCAGCCGCGGAGTTTCCCGGTTACAAGGTACCACCCTTTTCTTCGCGGTAGTGGTAAACCGTGGTATTCCGGTTGCAGGGGTGCTTGGCACAGGCAAGGTGGCCACAAGATGGTCCAGGAAGGCGAAAAGACGGGCAAACTGGTTATCCCTACCAGTCAAAGGAAGAAGACTCTCCAGACTGGAGATCTCCTCTGTCGTCGGGAAAAGTTCAGCAGGGCTCCACCGGTGGTGTCGTTGCAGGTCGGCTCGGCTTCTCCCTCCTCGGATTCTTTAGGTCCTGTGGCGACTTCTGAAGTTCCAGTCCCCAAAGCCCTGCTTTTATGCAGAAAACCCCCATTCATTCAGCCTAGCTGTCGCTCAAACATGCTAAGTGGTGGGCCAATCACACAAGAGTGCGACTTGAGTTGCCGAGGCAACTCAGTCCAGGGTGCCTAAACCCCCTCCCACACCCCCTGTGGTACCCAGACAGAGTGATACCACTTTTGGAGGCTTCTGTGGAGAAGCCCACCAAAAAGTGGAACAAAGGGCTCGACTTGGGTTTGAGTCACAGAAGCGAACACAAACGCCATTTTGGAACCAAGTTTCGGCAAAAAATACCAACCGGTGAATTTATATTAATTTAATAAACCGGCGGTATGTTCGGGGCTATTTTATAAAGTGGTAGCCTCGAACAATGGGAAAATCCCATAGAGATATATTCGCGGTCGAATATAAAAAGTAGTATCCACTGCCACCAGCCAAAACTCGGTAGGGGGGACTGGACAGTGCCCCCTCGAACAACAGACCCCGGGGCAATCGAATTGCCCCGACCAGTAAGTCCACAATAGGATGGTTTGTACTGGTTCTGTTCACAATTTGAGACTAGTAAAGCCAATGGTGACTTTACATGCCCTGGGAGACAGTAGTCAGTCCCCGGGTATGGAGTCTATGTTTGGGGGTCGCTACGACACCCCTGGGTTACGGCACGGAGGGTGCTGTGTAACCCATATACCAAAAACACATGAAGCCCTATGGGGTAATGGACCCTATAGCCCATAAAACACATACAAAGTCAAAGGAACGCCTCAAATCATGTGGGAGTGGGAGGAAAAGAGTCTCACTCTTAGCAGGAGAAAAAAATAAACCCCAAAAATCCAGCAAAGCTGCTGGGGGACTCACTAGGTTTGGGAAATTAGCCTTTACAGAGAATTCTCCCTAACAATTACAACCCCCCCCCCTTGATCAAAGAGCCCACCAAGGTATCTTTAATGCCACAGTGACGAGAGGCACTTAACGTTAGACTTATTTGTTTTAAAGTTTGGGTGAATGGGCGACAGATTCTTCAGTTGGGGATGGAGTATAGAGGGGGGGAGTTGGGATTTCAACAAATTAATTGTTGGCAGCGGGACATGCACTGCTCGAACGACCACACTGAATACAAAAGACATCAAGGCACTCCAGAATGTACCAGCACAAGATACCTCACTAGGAGCATGTGGATTCCTACACACAGACCCGCACAGGATACACAATGAACTCAGCCGCCCCTAGTACTAAAAAGCTCACTCTCATAACATGGAATGTGGATGGCCTGGGAAGTAGTATCAAGAGAAGACTGGTGACACAATATTTAAACTGGCATAATCCGGAAATAGTGCTTCTCACCGAAACGCACCAGGCAGGCACACAGTGCCAATTCTTTAAGAGAACCAAATACCGTACTGCAACGCATGCAGCTTTTCCATGGGATCGAGAGGAGTTCTAATACTAATTAACAAGAGGACCCCTATCGAAATATCTAACATAATCCAAGTCACCGGAAGACGTTTTGTTTTCATACAAGGCACGCTATGGAACCAAACCATTGCCATATTAGCGGTCTACTCACCCGTAGCGCTCATGACAGCTTTACTGGAAGACATCACACCAATCATAGCTAACAACGCAGCAGACATCTTGGTAATAGGCGGAGACTTCAATGAAGTGATGAATATTAATGAAGACCGCACACATATAAGGGGAAGGAACCCAGCAATACCAACCAAGCTCACCACCTTCGCAGCAGCAATGGGACTGCGGGATCTTCACCCAACAGAGAGACAATAGTCGTTCCACTCGGGCGCACATGCGTCATTATCCAGGCTGGATTCCTTCTTCCTCCCTGGTGAAAACATACACAAAGTAACGGAAGCAACCCTGCACCCCTGAGGGATATCGGATCACTCACTGCTAATGATGTTGCTCGAAACAGAAAGGCCCCAGCCCCGGCCGACCTGGAGGCTAAACGCCTATTACTTAGGATTTCCAGAGCTGGTAGAGAAGATTCAGGAAGCTACCGCATCATATTTTGAACTAAATCAAAACTCGATAAATGATGAAGGAATAATATGGGAAGCATACAAGGCAACTCTGAGAGGTGAGATACTGAGCTAGACAGCAGCACACAGGAAGGAGATCGAAGATACGGAAAAAGAGGTGCAAAATGCTGAAGCACAGTATATAAATAAAGGCGCAGCAGAGGACAATAGAACCCTACAAGTGGCACAGAAGAAACTACATAACATCACTCTGACCTGCACGAGACGGGCATACAGAACCACGAGAGCTAGAATATACGAGGCTGGAGACAAAGCTAGCAAGATGTTAGCGTGGTTGGAGAAGAGAGAGTTTTGCAGCATATTATGAGACGCTATACGCTATACGCCTCTCTGACAACCCCGATGGATCTCAGTATATTGGACACAGTCACCATCCCTTCCTTGAACGAAACGCAAAGAATGAGTCTGGAAACAGATATTAAGGAAGAAGAATTGACAACAGCTCTGTCCCAACTCCAAAATGGGAAAACCCCAGGACCCAACGGCTTCCCAGTTGAAACGTGGAAAAAGATTGGCAGCGGGGATATAGCACCCAACATGCTTAAAATGTTCCTATACTCCAAAGAAAAAGGAATAGGGCAGCATAGTAGTGATACACAAGGCAGGCAAACCGCCAGACACATGTAGTTCCTACAGACCGATCTCACTCCTAAACATAGAAACAAAAACACTGGCGAAGATACTGGCTAATAGACTACAGACAGTAATAACCTCTCTCATTCATCCAGACCAATGCGGCTTTATGTCACAGAGATCCACACAAATGAATATTCACTGGCTCCACGTTGCCACTGAAAAGGCACCGACATTACAAGACCCACTGGCACTCCTCACTATTGATTTTGAGAAAGCCTTTGATTCGGTCCACTGGAACGCCCTGTGAAACATAATGGGTAAAATGGGATTTGGTGACCAATTCATAGGTTGGGTCAAGCTCTTATACAATGCCCCGACAGCCGAGATCAAGGTGAATGGATGGACATCGCGAACCATCAACTTGGGCAAAGGAACTAGACAGGGCTGCCCCCTCTCTGCGTTGATATTAGCTTTAGCAATTGAACCCCTTGCAATAATGCTGAGGGAATCGCAGCTATGGAAAGGATTCCACTGGGCCCAGGATTGGGAGGATAGAGTCTCCCTGTACGCCGACGACCTATGGATTTATCTAAGTGAGCCGTCAGTGTCATGTCCAGTCATCACCCACATATTGAACAGATACAGAGCCTTTAGTGGCCTACGGGTAAATTACAATAAATCCATCCTATTCCTCGTTAAAGGGATCAATGCAACAGACCTGAACAACTGCCCATTCAGAATCGAAAACGAGCACTTCAGGTATCTCGGAGTACAAATCACGACTGATCTCACAATACGTACCCCAAAATCTACATCCAATCAGAGATAGATTCGCGAATGATGTGAAACACTGGATGACCCTGCCCCTCACCCTATTAGGGAGAGCAGCTCGGTTTAAGATGCTGGCTCTACTGCGGTTCCTCTACATTCTGCAGAACGCACCACTATATATACCCAAAATAGAATTCTGCAAGATAGACGCAACACTCAGAAAGCTGTTGTGGGGAGGACGACACCCTAGAATTGCCCTGAAAACCCTACAGAGCACCGTATGGGAGGGAGGCATTGGACTCCCCCACCTTCAAACATATTACTGGGCAGCCCAGATGCCAATAGTAAATGACATCCTACATAATAACTCAGAATTACCACACATTCGAGCGGATAGACGGAGGAACAAGGGCTTATCCCATTAGAGAACCTCTATCGAAACACAACACGTTCGACACCCAACACAACAACAGCCCACAGGACACAGATATGGATAGATGCACACAAGCCCCTAGACTGGGAGGGGAAGGTCACACTGATGCAGCCCCTGTGGCCAAACAGGCATCTACCAGAGCTCAGCAAACTTCCGAAATGGACAAACTGGGAAGCAGCGGGGATAAAAAAGCTAGAAGACATGGGGCAAGACGGGGAAATAGTATCATTCCAGACTCTTAAGATACAAATTCAAGATACCCCCCCCGCAGAACACTTCCACTACAGACAGATACGACACGCACTTACCGCATTTGCGATAGACTTCCCCAGCATGCCAGAGTGCACACCAATTGAGAAGAACATTGTGAAGGAGCCTATTGACAGTAAAATAACCTCCACCATGTACAACGCGATCGCCTCATTTGCTACAAAGGAACTTCCGGACCTGAAAACAAAGTGGGAGAGAGACCTAGGGCCAATACAATTGGAGGATTGGACTACAGCCCTCATGTATCCCAGAGAAACAGCCATATCGGGCAGAATCAGACTGATTCAATTGAAAATTCTACATAGGATATATTATCCAAGAGAGGCCTTATACCAATGGGGGAAAGCAACAAACCCCAACTGTCTAAGGTGCCAACAAGAGACAGGAAAATGTTTCCACATCCTATGGGAATTCCCACAAATTCAGTACTTCTGGCAGAAATACTGTGACAGACTATCGACAGTCATTGGTCAAACGATACCAATGGACCCTAAACTGCTGTTACTTGGGATAGACGAAGACACAGAGATGTTCCGTTTTGAAAAACTTATGCTCGCAACGACCACAGGCTTGGCAAAAAGGAATCTGGCCCAACTGTGGGGCTCTGCCTCACCCCCACAATACGAACAGTGGATAACAGATGTAGATATGTGTGTGACAATGGAAACAAGAGTATACACCAATAGAGGATGCCCTGGGAAGGCACGTAATATCTGGCAGAAATGGGAAGACACCTAGCATTGCTGAGAAGCAGAGTATACGACCGAGGAACTGCTGAGGTCCACCTGAACTATGAGTATAATGGAAGCCCACGGATTTACGATATAAAGTGCCCTTCAAAAGTGAATGAAAAGCAGTGCATTGAGAATGATCGTATGCCTGTATGTCTAGTCTTTATTAAGTATTGTTTGTTTATCTTAATATCAATAAAATATATTAAAAAAACAGTGTGGAATTGTTGGCTATCTTAGCTTGGAATGCTGCCGAAGTTGCCACCTTCTTACCAATGGTGTAGAGCTTCTTGCTCTCCTTGTCTGGGGGAGCTTCCGAAGAAGCCAAAGGTGTACCAGCCCTCTTCCGGGTAGTCTTGACGACTAGTGAATCCGGCCTAAGCAATCCTCTGATGTATAAGGGATCAGATGGTGCTGGGCGGAATAGTTTCTCTATTCGCGGATTGACTGCCCTGGTTTGATTGGGCGGTTCAAGTGAGGGTTGGATCCTCCCTTGAACTGATTTTAACATGGGTCTGAACAGGGTGGCAGCTTTTTTGTCCCCCAGGATATTCTCAACAAAATCCTTGTACTGTTTAGTTTCGTGAGTCTCAATCCCAAAGTGCTCAGCTGCTTTCATTAAGAGGTCATTAAACACAGGCTGATTATCCACTGGGGAATCAGGTAAAGGGTTGTCTTGTGGAACTGGAGAGTCTATAGTATAAACCTCTGACTCATCGTCATTATTATCCTCATCATCATCCCCATCATAATATTGATCCTCCTCCTGATCCCCTTCTGTGTCAGCGTGTATGTCATAAAGGTCTGCAGTGTGAGATCTCTTTTCTGGAGGCTGTGATAAAGATTGAGGCTGAGAGCTCGAGGCCTGATCAGTTGGAGGTGTTTTTCGTAAACTTTCTAAGGCATTAGGGTTCTTTTCCAAGAAATCTGCAAAGAAAGACATTCTAGGCATAACTCTATCTATGTCTTCTGCTGACCATTTGGCTGAGCTGGGGATGACCCCAGGGTAAGGTACAGCAGGTGTGTGGGGTGTAGCTAGGTCTTTATTATGTAGGGCCTCACTTAATGGACCCTCCCCCTCCTCCTGTGGGACATCCTCCCCCTCCTCTTGTGGGGCAGTTACAGTGTCCTGAGACCTTTCCTTTTGGGTCTTGTTTTTCTGGGACTTGTCTCTATGATCTGGGCTTTTAGAGGAAGATTTTTGGGAATTAGAAACTCTAATAAGGGTTTCTGGAACATTTATTTTATCAGATGTGATAACCCTGAATCTTTAGACTTCCCTATGAAACGAGTCGAGTTTCAGCACTGGGAAAGACCTCTGCCGCGCCTGCCGACGTTCGGCATTCGGCTGAAGAAGTTTTATGGTCGGCGTCTTTTGTTTTATGGGGCCTGCCATGAGTCGACTGTGACTTGGAGTGCCCAGAATACACCGATCTGCCCCTAGACTCTGAATCACTGTTTGTCTGGCGGAGCTGACACATCGCTGTGGGTTGTGTAGTGTGGAAAGATGGAGTGCTCTTACCGCTGGGTGTAGTCCCCACAACAGAGCCACCGGCCTGTCTCCCAGGGTCGGGGGCTAGTACTTGGGAGCGTGACTGTTCCCCATCACCCTCGCTGTCCGAAAAGGCGGCGTTGCTGGCGTCACTGGAGGCTCCCTCCACGTTAATGGTGGCCTCGGCCTGCATGGCGTATTGGGCCCAGCGTTTCGTTCTGCGATCTTTAAGGGTCTTGGGTTGAAAGAGCTTACAAGCTCGGCACAGGTTACAAACTCTGTGTTTATCGATCCACAGAAACTTTCTAATACAGGATGGGCATAATTTGAAGGGTGTCTTATCCATATCTGGGGAAGGCAGCGGGATGATTAAGGGAAGGGGTGGGAAAATACATTATATAATGACCACCCCTCACTCTCCCTAGTGTAAGGGCATAGGCCCGTTGGGCCTTCCAAGGCTGAAAGGGATCTGTCGAAAGTTGACTTCGTCCGATGGTTGTCTTGTCCTTTGTCTTGATTCTTCACTGCGTCGAGAGCATGCGTCAGGCGAAAAAGGACAGAAAGAGTATCTATATTTTACACTTTGCATAAGCAAATGGCATTAGCCGAAATCGAACTCAGCTTCATGCGACCGCTCACGATGGCAGAAAAAAAAACAATCTGAGGGACCTCTAAGCGTGAAGGACCATGAGTACAGTGGATGTCACACTAGGGATAGTGTTACTGGCATGACCTGTCGACGTCCCTTTTCAACTTTCGAAAACAACAACTGTAATACTCCGTAGCTTCCACTAGATGTCAGCCTATGCATACGATGTGATCTAAGCAGATTCCACAAGCCTCCGAAATATATATATATATCATACATTACTTACCGTAATCGTATTTCTGATGCTTGCATCTGCTTATATCCAAATGCTTTGCATTGGCCGACATCTAGTGGTAGGCGCGGAGTATTGCACATGTTTTTGAAGTTCGAAAAGGGACGTCGACTGGGCGTGTTTGTAATATTATCCCTAGTGTGCAGACATAGAAAACACCACCCAAATAATGGTGGGTTTAAAAAGGCTTGAAAAGCCCTTTCACCTGAAATATGAAAGTTGAATAATCTACTTGAACCAAGTCAAACATGCCAAGTCACACATGCCACAACACCACTTAGTAGTCATTGCTGGAAGTTCACCTTCAGTTCAGAATATCAGCATTATTGTGAGTATGCAAATTAGCCCATATGCAAGCCTTTTGCTACAGAAATTGTCTTGGTCTTACAGACGTTATACATGGCACCCTTGAGAAATGTCTGTCTTGGGTTGACGAAGCTATGTATAAAGTAGCACTGCTCGGTAATGCAAAATGATTTAAAAGTGTTAGTAATATTATTCACCAACAACACCCTTTAAAATATTTTAAAGCCCAGGGATCTATGTTCCACTAGTTCACTATCCTGCAGCAAATCTTTTAATTTATTGAAAATAAGTCTGCTAAAAGATTTTATGTTTAGCAGCAATGTCCTAGCATTGCTGCCTAACATTTAAGCCACGCAATGGTCTTTATGGTGTTTTGCACCACCAAATGCTACTTGGTTCATCTCTCAGAGCTATTGTTTCAAGGTTTGGGCCTAGTTGAGTATTCCGAAGCAGGCCTCGAACCGTGTGGCAAGCAGTTGGGAACTTGATGGAAAAACTAGAGATTAAGAAAGCCTTAAAACGTTATGCCATTATTGGTTTTGTAATTATGATACTGCCGGACACAATTTGGCATGGAACGTGGCAGCGGTTAAGTAAAAATGCAAGTGCAGCAATGCCTCTTTCATAGAAGATGCCACAAAAATCATGAATACTCGAATTTAATAGTTGATCTAAGAAGGAGTACAATACACATCATGCCTCAACGCTTTCACAAAAATGTGACAAGACATATTGCTGGGTGTTGCATTTTACATACAAGTGATATGATAGTGCAGGGATAGGGGGTTGTATGTTTCTTAACTGAAGCAAACAGCACCTTCATGAGGGGAATGCAATTAGCACTGCTAAGAAGGAGTCAGTGCCGCATTGCGACCCTTTCCCTCAGAAAGATGCCACCTGGTTTGACTAGACAGGGATCGTATATGAGCACTAGGGATTGTACCAAAGGAAAAAACAGTATTTAGGGATTGGCCTGTGCCCTTCTCATTCTAAACTGTCCCTCACACAAAGTTAGCATTTAGTAGGTTAATACGAACATCTGATATTTATAACGCTACAAAGCTGTAGTTACAGAGCTGGGTGAAAAAGCTACACAAACACTGGTCGAAGAGTACGAAAAGAAGTAGTGAAACTATAGTGTTTAATTGCGGTGATAGTAATGCATTGCTTGTAAAAAGCATTTAAATTGGGTTTTGTTCATAGTTTGTGGTGGGTAAATATGTTTTATTGTTAGCATTGATTTAAAAATTGTAGCCCTAAAAATGGACTGGTGTCCGGAAAATAATCAAAAGCAACAATACATGATTTAATTTCCAGCTCTATCTTACATCTGGGATCGTAAAATGTTTTGTGTGAGCCAGGCATTATCCAAAATAGTTAAAGCAAAATAAAGTATAGAGTGAATTAAAACGTAACACTAAATTGGTGACCTGCATTAGTGAAATAATCTGACATTTTTATTTTTACCAAAATGCTGCTTTCTTAAGGGGAATTTTAAATATTTCCTTAGTCCCATAATAACGTAGTATACCATCACTTTACTAGCAGGTTATAAGAACGCTGAAAAATAAATCAACACTGACGCCCCTAATGTAATACATGCCGTCTCAGGATTTTAATGCTGAGGCTCCCCCTTGGTTCAACTCATAGTCTCTGGGCTATACTACTTAGATTGCTTCTTGGTTCAACTCGTAGTCTCAGGGATTGTAGCACCCAGCTCACTTCTTGACTTCCAGTCCCAAGGATACAGTACCCAAGCATACTCCTTGGTCTGGGCTCCAACAGTGTATGGAACATAGACTCCAGCAGGCTCCCTTTTCTCACTCTCCTTGGTTTGTTCCCCATCAGTGTCAGGGATATAGCCCACAATAAGATGCTGGTTCTCTTCTTATTCTGGTCTCCATGAAAGTTTGCAATACAGCTACCAGAAAGCTTTCAGATTTCTCTCTGCGACTTGAGTCTACTCTACTCTCTCCCATGGTCTGTCCCCCCCTAACCAACCCCCAGTCTGCCTCCCTGGTGTTCTGCCCCCACCTCCACCCTCCCGAGTTGGTCTCCTTCAGTTCCCTCACTGGTGGCTATGATGCCTGTGCTATCTCTCCAGGCACCTCGCTTCTTTGACTCTTCTTAGCTCTCCTGATCTCTCCTATGGCTCCAGATTAACAGCAATATTGCGTACATCTGCTGTCCTGCTTCCCGCCTCCAAAAGTGAGGAAACTGAGCCTCTTTTATACTGCCTGGAACAGGTGTCTATTCCCCGATTGGTTTGGATGATCGGGTGCTCCTCTGATTGGTAGTGAGGATTTCTAGTTCTAAATGTGTGGGATACAGGGGGCTATAAGAAAGGCTGGTGGTCCTTTTGAATTATTGTGATTCGATTTTCTGTTTGCTTGGTGAGAGCCTGGTTCACTCTCTCCCTGGTTTGCTGGTAAAGGGGTTTAAAACTAAAGGATGCCGGACTTCTGGGAACAATTTACTTCACCTTTCCCTAAGAGTTTTGGGTTGGCTTTTCCAGTGTGAGATTAGGGCCAAACCTTTGTTTTATATATCTAAGCCCCATTGCTGAACAGCGAGGGGAATGTTTTCCCTATGTTGTTCTGCCTGAGGGAAGCGGAGGTACTATAAGTGAGTGAAGGAAGTACTGCAGTGTGTTTTCCTTCGCCTCCGTGTATTCTTGGGTGAACCTTGTTTCTTGTTTCTGGGGAGTGGAGCCGGACTGGTCTCAAATGACCTCTTAAAAAAACTACCCTAGACCCAGACCAGCTGGCCAACTACTGGCCCATTACGAACAATCCCATTTATTGGCAAAATCTTAGAAAAAGTATTTGCTACACAACTACTTTCCAGAATCAAACAACTCCACCTCCTAAATGACTATGGGCCTCATTACGACCCAGGCGGTAAGTTACCGCCTGGGTCGTACCTTTACCACCATGGCGTAAACTACGTTTACGCCATGGTGGTTGGCGGACTTACCGCCCCATTCCGAGGTTGGCGGGGCGGTAAGTCCCCAATCCCCATTTACCCTTCCCCATTCCCATTTTTGCCCCACAGGGCATAATGGGAGTGGGGAAGGCGTTAATTACGTCACCGTAAATTACGGTGGCGTAATTAACAACAAGGTCCCTTAGCGCCATGGATTTTAACACCTGCTAAAAGCAGGTGTTAAATCCTCCATGGCGCTAAGGGACCTCAGAATCAGGCGGTAAGGGTCGGCGCTGTTTACGCTGCCGTAAACCCCTTACCGCCTGGGTCGTAATGAGGCCCTATCAGTCAGGGTTCCTTGCCAAATGTAGCATTGAGACGGTCACCATCCAGGTGGTGATGATGCCCTCCAAATCATGAATAAGAGTGACTCGTGCCTCCTTGTCCTCTCCCTATATTTGACACAGTCGACCACTGCATCCTCCTCGCCAACAGGATGGGATTCTCTGGTACTGTCCTGAATTGGTTTACCTCTGTTCGGATGCACGCACAGCATCCAAGCATGGCCAAACGATTCAGACTAAGGAAAATCTATTAGCGCACGAGATAGTGAACCTGTGCGGCAGCAGGGGTGCAAGGATTGCAGTTGGGAGCTGACCATATGATAGGTTTACATATGCAAATATGGAAAAGGCAACAAATGCATCTTTAAGGTAGTTATAGAGGCGTAGGTAGGCCCAGGTATAGGGCACGGGTGGTAGTGTGTAGCAGTAGTGAAATTATATTTATAGCAACAAGTGATAATGCGCAACAATGGTGGTATGAACACCGGCCCAGAATGAGGAAAATGCTGAAGCACCACCATATTGGAAATGAGGCCTAGCGTTTTGTATTCCCTGTTGTAAATGCAGTAGTGGGACACAATGAAGATTCTGAATTATTTCCATTTCCCAAGCCCCAGTAGTGAAGCTGAAAATAGTGTAATTCATGCCGAATAGATAATGGTTTAATTGTATCCAGCTGCAGGCCTTGGCGGACCAAGAATGGAATGTGAATGGCATAGCGAGGGTAGGGCTGCAGCCTTCCCGAAGGACAAATCCATGGTAAGTCAGGTTAGAGGTCTCGAGCTGCCAACATGCAGATCGAGATTTAGGACACTAGAGCCCCCAATAAAATGTCTGTCTTATTTGAACTACATGACGGCTGGTGAATAGAGTACATACATTCATAAGAATTAGGTTGATTAATGTGGTCCTCGAGAAAGTAGGGAGGTTTATCGCCGGTGGGCAACTGATAAGGGGGTGAGCGAGGATCAGAACATCCTGTGATTTGTGCTACAAAGAGTGAGAGGTGATGCCAACAAATCTAGTTCAGTGCTGGGGAGGCATGGCCGGGGCGCCTTGAGTCTGGTATCAAGAGGAGCCTATTGTTATTTCAATGGGCCAATTTGACCTCAGAGTTGTCCACTGAGCTCATGCTAATGTCCAAGTGCACACCATGTGACTCGGCCAATGGGGCGGACAATATTCCAGGTAACTGGCCAATCCAGTAGCTGGGAACCCAGGTGATGGACTAGGGGGACCACGCGTTCGTGGGTAGGGGTAGATTAGGTTGTAGTCCATCGGTCAAGGGACTGGTAGTATGTATATGGGCGTTAGCCAATGAGGGTGGTGAGATAACACTGTATACTGTTCATGTCATAAGTGACGATCTTCCTTAAAAATCATGTACTTGCTTTGAACTAACCGAGGCCTCCATGTCAGTTTGGTTCTACGGGACCTTCTGATACTTTCCTTTTTGCATACAAAACAAATTTTGTTTTCCTTGCAAAGCGGTGCACTGAGCCTTTTTCCCATAGAGGAGCCTTTTTATTGTCTGGTTGTCTTGAGGTCTTGCCTTTTAAATTCTACTTCCCAAGCAGACAATAGACCGTCCAGATGATAACTGTGCATTCTAACCAACTACCAGTGTCCTCCGGATTCCCTGCAGGGTGCCATGCTCCCAAGCATCTGTTTTAATCTTTACATTGAGCCTCTGGGTACACATCTTAAAGACCCTGATATAGCCATCCATCAATATGCAGCCAATAATCAGTTGTCCATGGGAGTAAAAAGCCCACAGGGCATCAGTCGTCTCTGCGTTAACCCCATCATCCAGTCCTTAACCCAGCCAAGACTGAATTTATCCACATTGCTGCCACCTCCTCAACAACTTGTCCAAGAATGGCTCAATTATATCGGCTTAGAAGGATTTGATTCGAAACTCAGATTCAGCAAAATCCTTAGGCTTCAACATTGACAGCAGCCTGTCCTTTCAGAAACACAGACACGAAGCCTGGCTCCAAACCTGCACCCATTGCTAAATCCAACCCTTCATCCCGCTGCAGGACTTTTGGACAGTAGTGCAGGCCCTTGTGGTTTTGCATGGGGAAAACGCCCTCATAACAGGGTTAACAGCTGCTCACTTGGATCCCCTAAAAGAAAGTCCACCACGCTACAACACATCTTATTATGGATGCACAGAAATGTGAACGAAATACCTTCATCCTATGCAAACTAGATTGGCTTCACCTCCAGGGCAAGACACTCTCCAAGACTGCATGTGTTATCTACAAAGCAGTCACAGAAAGCGCACCCGCCATGCTGGCAGCTAACCTCCACATATCTGGTGGCCCATGCTCATTGGACAGCAAATCGATGAACCAACTCGAATTACAACTCATCTGCAAGGGTGGACCTGCAAGCAATCCTTCTCTTGTCATGCACCCACCATCTGGAACCCGATCCCGTTATCGGGTGGGAATGCTTGACAATTCTTCACAAAGCTCTCAAAAAGTAGATTTCTTAACAGCATCTGACCATGGACTAATCCCAATGGAAGCACAGACTGCAACTCTCAGTACTGCAACTCTCAGTACTGCGCTACTGTTAAAAGATGCCAGCCCAAACACTGGCTACCAACACCTTGTACAGCGCTCAGCTGCTCTCGAGCTAGGTCAGCGCTTTAAACAATAAAATCAAATCAATAAATATTGCCTGGCTAAGTGTCTAATATAACTAGCTAAGGTGGTCACATGGTGCTCTGCAGTGATCTGATTGGAGTGAAACTTTGTAGTTAAAAACTCAACTGGGATGGATTTTGACACGGTATTGGCCATATTGAACTGATGCCAAGTGCTTATGGTGTTTGTTTGGTGAGCTGCATGTTTCCTGCTGTCACTGGTTTGCTGCCTTCTTTGTAGATAAAGGGTTCTAAAACTGTGGAATTTCGGATCTCTGCGTCCTCTTGGATTTCCTTTTCCCGGGAATTTCGAGGAGTTGTTCCCATATTTTACATCAGTAAAAACAAGCAGAATCCATTGGGATAGATGGAACTGTCGGCTGCCACTGAACATACATTGCAATCAGCTGACTGCTTGTTTTCTTTTAGCGATGTAAAACGGTACAGGAACCTGGGATCACTTGGATTCCCAGGCCTTTTCCACATCCACACCCACAACATGAAAATATCAAAATTCCTTGAAGAGTGCCACAGACTAAGTGTTAGTGGCTGCAATCCTCTGTGTGGAATGACCACACTATTTAAAACAAGCACCTTAATAGCTACAAGAAGCAATTCTAGATACAGTGGCAGCCTAGATACCAAGGAAGTACGATTTCTTTTTGGATCAACACATTCAGCCTTCCCTTGGCAGACATTTTCAACACCCTTATTTCATTCATATCATGACTTGGAAACAAGCCTTCCTCGACTGGGTAGCAGTGACAGTAAATGGTCCATCCATAAGTAAGAGAAGGTATGGCGCAACACCAAAAAGAAAACCTCAATACCCTTACGCAGCACGCAGACAACTGGGTACTGCAACACACCTGATGCATTATACCACAACCATAGCAAGCAACCATCCAACAGCAGGCAAACATAGCATCAACCTGCTGACTTATACCTACAATACCTCATCCACGGACAAATGGAATGCCATCAACAAGTTCTGCACCACAAGACAGAAAGGATCAGGGTACACATAGGCTACACCAGGCTCACTGCAGACAACTCTTTCATTATCCAACACAACAAATGGAGTTAGTCTAAGTACAAGACCATAGCATTAGAACACAAACAGCATCCTCGCAACCCTCAGCTACCCTGCTAGAAATGTTGACATCATCCCTGCTTCAATCATAAAAAACATGTCTGCAAAAGAACACACACCACTCCAGCAAATCATCAATGCCTCCTTCTAGGAAGCATCTTCCCATTCGCACTGAAAACGGGCCAAATCCTCCTCCTGCTGAAGAAACCTATTGGGAACCCAGACACACGTGTAACCTTCCCGACAATCACTCACTTACAGGAAAAACAATGGTCATATATCCCAATGAGAGAATCACGCATCAACGCCCTTCATGGCGTTAAACAACAGACGAATTTTAATTTAAGAATTGTGTCATGTGGTCAGCCCTGCAGGGGAATCACAAAGGAGAAGAAAACCGAGGCGCAGAGGTTAGTTTATAAGATATGGAAATGAAGCACTGAGCATGCCAGAGGTATGTACGTTGCTAGAGTATCGCGGTAGAGCCAAAGGGCTCAATGTACTGCGGAGAAGCGGTGATACCAATCTCTGGCCCATGTCAGACAGAAGCAGCAAGTATTGGCTAGAGAACAGATACCCACATCTACCCAGATGTTGCTGAGACACAGCTGCCTGAACAATTCCATTGGGAGAGGTAGAAACTGGAGAGCCAACACTGTAGCCAGCAGGAGACGGACCCATCATGAAAGGTGTGCACATAGGAGAAGTGGTGAGAGCAAAGAGTTGTAGCAAAGGTTTGTGCAGCGAGGAGCATGCACACGGAACCGGACAGTGGAGTTAGATGGAGCTGTAGCAAAGAGTGGTACCCACAGACTGGGTGCCAGAAAGGAGGAGACACAGTGAGCAGAGAGAGGAGAAAGAGAGAATGTTGAAGAAGACAAACACCAGTGGTGAAAGACAGCAATGGGCCAATTTGTTTG
This sequence comes from Ambystoma mexicanum, assembly GCF_040938575.1. Taxonomy (NCBI): domain Eukaryota; kingdom Metazoa; phylum Chordata; class Amphibia; order Caudata; family Ambystomatidae; genus Ambystoma; species Ambystoma mexicanum. The sequence continues at coordinate 898,190,151 of NC_090931.1, read as the reverse complement.
AGAAACGCTGATTTTTACGACTTAAAGGCCAAATCTGTAACAATCTTGAAACGACGCAGAGCAAGAAAATACTGCATACTGGGGATTGAAGTCCAAGTTCCAAGTCAGATATTAATAGAAGCTTGAAATAATTGTGGCATCTTGAAAAGACAAACTTGTGAAACCTAGACAATCTGACAAGCTTTGACAATGGGCCTCATTAGGACCCAGGCGGATTTCGCGGTGCTAAATGCACCGCGAAGCACGGCGGAAAGCCGTCGATAGCGCCATGGGGGTTGGCGGATTTACCGCCCCATTCCGACCTCGGCGGAGCGGTAAATCCCCAATCCCCATTCTGCCCTTCCCCATTCCCATTCTTGCCCCATAGGGTATAATGGGAGTGGGGAAGGAGTTAATTACGCCACCGTAAAATACGGTGGCGTAATTAACAACGAGGTCCCGTAGCGCCATGGTTTTCTCCGCCTGGTAAAACCAGGCGGAGAAAACCTCCATGGTGCTAAGGGAACTCGTAGTACGGCGGACGGGTCCGCCGCGATTAGCGCTGGCGGAAACCCACTCCGCCTGGGTCCTAATGAGGCCCAATGTCCTTTATCACCCTTTCATCAGGAGCGTTGCATCTGGGCCCTTCCTGCAGCACACTGCTTGCAGAAGGAGGCCGATGCCTTTGAAACAACATTCATGCTCCGTTGAACATGGCCACCATGCTTGTGATCAGATCAATGAGTCTGCAGCGTGCCGGTTCGCGGCACTCTAGTTGCCTGCTGCATCTACGACAGCCTTGGTTCTTCCGGATTGGATGGACCACTGAGAAAAATGCTACCTAAGTTCCAAGCCGACTGGCTTTCCAGCGTCCCCCAACAAAGGCCCCCATATAAGGCCCTTTGCCTGTCCTGGCTTGCTCGGCTCCTCGGTGCGTTACTATCTTCCCCGCTTCCCTTGTTATCTCTCCTGCAACCCGCTTCACCCTTGGCTTGCCACTTGATGTGTCGCTACAAGGCCGTGCCACACACACAAGGTGAGGAGGGACCGTTCCCCTTCCTGCAACTTGGACTGTTACTGATACCTCTTTGCTGCTACCATTACTTTTCTGCAGTGGTGGCTGCTCCCGATTGCACTTTATCCTAATCTGAGAGCCTTCTGCCGCATTTGCAACTAACTTTAACTTTTGACAACTTCCCGGTTTTCTTTATTCTGTGCCACTTACTGTATTAGTTCTACAAGGCACTGCTACTACACTGCTCTGTAGTCCTGGTTATATATACCCTTCTGTTGCTGTTACCTCCTACTCATGTGGTGGGGCCATCCCACGTTTGCACTCCACCTTTCATACTGCTGATATCTTGCCTTTGTCGCCTTGCATATTAATGCTCCCCATTTATATGATGAGGCCTGCCTTTGTATGCACCCTTCATATTATGCCTGGCTCTTGCAGTCCTGCTTCTCTTCTCTTGTACCGTTGGCCGTTGATCTGGATCCTTACTGCCTGTACTGTGTTCCGCATTACAGATGTAGCCCCTCATTCATGAGGCGTGGCTTTTCCAGTCTGCAGCCACTCATACCAGATTGTCATATTGCATGTCTGCATGACTGATGTAGCCCCTCATTCATGAGGCGTGGCTTTTCCAGTCTGCAGCCACTCATACCGGATTGTCATATTGCATGTCTGCATGACTGATGTAGCCCCTCATTCATGAGGCGTGGCTTTTCCAGTCTGCAGCCACTCATTGTTAGGCGATCCTCTGCACACCAGGCCACGACACGTCAGAACACTGCCCACATTCCCCCAACACCTCCTCCCAAGCTTCGAGGCTCAAGTGATTCGGTGAACCCACAGAACCGAAAACTCCGTACCAGTGTACGGGCTCGATTGCAACCTTTTCTGCATTGGCAACTGCCTTGGAGAACGTATAGCAGAAAGGGCGGCCTCACGTCCTCACGCCAGTCACGTGATACACTACGGCGTTCCTCATGTGATCTTGGTGGACGTCACATGATCCAGAGAAGTCACGTGACCCAGGGGCGATCAGTATAAAGTACTGAGAGACAGAACGCTCATTGCTTCTCAGCTGGCTTCGGACACTGTTTGGCGTTACAACTTGCTCCTTGTTTACCTTGACCACGGAAATCTATCACGGACTCCCTCGGACACCCCTTGGTACTTTTGCTTGGAACTCTTTACCTGTTGCCGGATATTTGGACTGCACCTCGACTTGTCTTTGGATCATCCCTTGGTACCTTGCTGATCTTCTACGCCTTTTCCCTACTGGGGATTCAAGTCCAGCCCTGACTCCCACAGGTGGCTACTCTTCATCCACGCTGAACCTGCGGTTCTACCATTCCAGGGACCGCCGCATCTAATGAGCCTCGAACCTCCCTACTAGGTCACCTGGGTCTCCATTACACCAGATAGGTAAGACACTTTAGTTACTTGTTTTCCTTATTGTATTGTGCTTGCCTGGTGCTTAACCTCATTCCCTCTTGACAGCAGCATCGGTGTTCCTAGAGGCTCCGTGGATCCGAGAAGACATCTCTCACCTGTGGCCTCAAAGGTCGTACAGCGGGTTTCTATTTAGTTCCCCTGTGCGTCACTTGGGGACGGAGGTCTCATCGGTCTACACGACACTCAAGTCAGAACAGACTGAGAAGCCGTATAGTCGTGTCAGACGATGCAGGGATCCACGGATGAACCCATAGCTGCTTTGGTTCAGGCAATTACAATATTAAGGGCAGATATGGCCGCCGCAAACGCTGTGATCCATCAAAGGTTAGATTCCATACAAAGTGTTCAACATTCCCTTCCTGCAGACCCTGAGTTTGGCGATGCCAGCTCCTCCACTACGCCCTCTCCCGTTATTGCTCCTGTAGTCCCAACTCCGATGATACTTCCAACCCCTTCCCCCCTAGCTGCTCCTGAACGCTATCAAGGGGATCCCAAGAAGTTCAGAACCTTTATTAATCAGTGCAAGTTACATTTCCTATGCAGACCTTTGGCTTTTTCCACCACCACTGCTAAAGCTGCCTTCGCCCTTTCCCATTTGGCCGGAACAGCAGCCGCTTGGGCTAATCCCCTGTTAGAGAACAACAGCCCAGTTCTCTACGACTTTGATTTGCTGGTCCTAGAAATGGCCCGAGTATTCGATACCCGACACAAAGTACAGTCTAGGGATTTGGAGTTGTTGGAATTGACTCAGGGTAAAAGGTCTCTGATAGATTACATCACCCGATTCAATCAGCTAGTTGCGGAAACATCATGGCCAGAAAACAAGAGGGCGGTGGTTTTCTATAGGGGGTTGAGTAACACCATGAAAGATGCACTAGCAGTGATCCCTTCTATGCCTACTCAGTACCAGGAATTGGTTGATCTGGTCTTGCAGGTAGATGCACGACGATCGGAGCGTAGAGCTGAATTGGGGGCCACTTCCTCTCCCACTCTTGTTGGCACTCCTGCTTCCAGTACCGAAGAACCTATGCAAGTGGGAGGGTTACGTAGTCCTATTACAACATCTGAGAGAGAACGTAGAAGGGTGGATAATGCATGCTTTTATTGTGGTACCACTGGACATTTCGTGAAAGAGTGTCCTCGACGGCCCAGGAAGAGTCAGGTTTTTCGGACGGCTCGACCTTAGAACCGGAGAACAGGTCGAGTGTTCCGTCATCTTCTCCGGGTACCTCCCTTGCCTTTACTCGTGTTCAACCCATTTCTGTAAAGGCTACCCTATGTCCCTCTACAGGCCTTCTTCATGCAGTCAATATCATTATTGATTCAGGTGCCACTGGTAATTACATAGATATTGATTTGGCCCATTCCCTCAACCTACCTTTAGTGGTGAAAACACGACCAGAACATGTCCAAGCCGTGGACGGCTCTGCACTGGTTTCTGGTCCTGTCAAACAGCAAACCGCACCCCTCTTGTTAACCATACAAGAGGTACACACCGAAACCCTGAGTTTTGATTTGATCACCACACCCCAATTTGGCATCATCCTAGGGATTCCATGGTTACATGAACATAATCCGTTGATCAATTGGCAGTCAGGTACTGTAGTCTTTGAGTCTGATATCTGTCAGAATTATTGTCTTCCGGTCCATCAAGCCCCTGACACACCTTCCCGGGCTTTGGGGGCCTTAGCCCAACTCGCACTGACTGTCGACGATCCGGAGCTTGTGCATACACATACTGTTGGGGGGTTGGTATCTGGGATTCCGCCAGAATACAGAGAATTCGAGTCAGTGTTCGACCGGGGCTCGTCTGAAGTACTCCCTCCACACAGACCATATGACTGCCCAATCGAACTGCTTCCCGATTCCAATATTCCTTCGGGCAGGATCTATTCTTTGTCCCCTTCGGAGGAACTGGCATTGAAAGACTATGTACAGAACGCCCTGCGACTAGGACACATCCGCCCCTCCACTTCACCCGCGGCAAGTCCTATCTTCTTTGTACCTAAGAAGGAGGGGGATTTACGCCCTTGTGTAGATTATCGGCGTCTTAACGCTATCACTAAAAAGGATAGGTATCCCATCCCGTTAATCACTCCACTTCTAGACCATTTAACACACGCTTCCGTTTTCACTAAGCTCGACCTACGCGGCGCATACAACTTAGTACGCGTCCGCGAGGGAGACGAGTGGAAGACCGCTTTCTGCACTCGGTATGGCTTGTACGAATATCTGGTCATGCCCTTTGGCCTATGTAACGCCCCGGCCACTTTCCAACGATTCATGAACGACATATTCAGGGATATATTGGATGTATATATGGTTGTGTACTTGGACGATATCCTAATCTTTTCTCGTGACCTTGATGAACACGTGATTCATGTCCGAGAAATATTGACCCGTTTAAGAGAACATTCCTTGTTTGCCAAACCTGAGAAATGTCAGTTCCATAAGACAACTGTCGAGTTTTTGGGTTTTCACATCACCCCTGGGGCGTTATCCATGAATGAATCTAAGGTCAAAGCAGTATTAGATTGGCCAGTACCTCGTACACTCAAATCCTTGCAGGCTTTTTTAGGGTTCGCCAACTTTTACAGACGTTTCATTTCTTCCTTTTCCACAATTGTAGCCCCGCTTACAGCCCTGACTAGTCCTCAGGTATCTTATCAATGGCAGAGAGAACAGCAGGAGGCTTTTGAGGCTTTGAAAACCGCCTTTACTACCGCACCGGTACTCCAACATCCTAATCCTGATCTTCCGTTCATAGTTGAGGCGGATGCCTCTTCCTTTGCCCTCGGTGCGGTATTATCACAAACATGTCCAAATACAGGCAAATTACATCCAGTTGCATATCATTCCCGTAAGTTTTCCAGTACTGAGTCTCATTATACCGTCACGGAGAAAGAACTCTTGGCTGTCATGGATGCTTTCCGTGTCTGGCGTCATCATCTTCTGGGGGCTAGACATCCCGTCACGGTATACTCCGATCATCGGAACCTACAGGATCTGGCTTCTTTGAAATGCATCAATAGCAGACAGGTCCGATGGCATCTTTTCTTTTCCGCCTTTGATTTCCATATCATGCACCGTCCTGGCACTTCACATGGGAAGGCGGATGCCTTGTCACGTTCTCCGGGTGGGGTCCAGTTGCCTACATTCCCCGACACTGTTCTCGGTAAAAGCCATGTGATTTGTCTCTGTACACCCTCATTGTCACTATTAGATTCGGTCCGGTCCTGGACTAGCAATCATTCTGACCAGTTGCGAGAATGGGATCCTGTATATTCTGATGGTCTACCTTTCGTACATGAACGCCTGTTTCTTCCTACACCTGATACACGTAACCTAGCCCTTGAGTGGTCTCATGACGCTCCCTTTAATGCCCATCCCGGACAAGAGCGCACTTTAGATCTTCTCAAGCGTTGGTGTTGGTGGCCTTCTATGAAGCGCGATGTAGAGTGTTATGTCAGATCTTGTGCGGTATGTGCTCAGGCTAAACATCAAAGGGGTCGACCGGTTGGATTGTTGCTTCCACTCCCGGTACCTCCCAGGCCCTGGCATACGTTAACAATGGATTTCGTTACCGATCTCCCCAAGTCCAAAGGCTTTGACACCGTCTGGGTAGTGGTGGACACGTTCACTAAAATGGCCCGTTTTGTTCCTTGTAGGGGTATCCCTTCGGCCCCTGTCTTGGCGGACTTGTTTTTTGAACATGTGTTTATGTTATTCGGCCTCCCTTCGGTCATTGTTTCCGATCGAGGTTCACAGTTCACCTCTCGGTTTTGGAGGTCCTTGACGAAACTGTTGGGCATCGATACGAGGTATTCTTCGGCCTATCATCCGGAGACCGATGGCCAGACCGAAAGGACGAATCAATCGATGGAACAATACCTTCGTTGCCTCATATTGCAACATCAGTCCTCTTGGTTGGCCGTTTTGCGGCTTGCGGAGTTCGCGTATAACAACGCGGCTCATTCAGCTACTGGTTATTCTCCTTTTTACGCCCTCTATGGTCAACATCCCAAGGTTTTGCCGGTCCCTGATGCCTCTGGTTCTTTGAATCCTGCGGCCACGACATGTCTTAGGGATCTTTCGGCTATTCATGCAAGTACAGTGGTTCATCTCACTGAAGCAAAAGCCTCCATGAAGGCCCGTGCGGATGGCAAGCGTCGTGCTGCTCCCCCTCTGGTGGTGGGTTCTAGGGTCTGGTTATCTTCCCGGCATCTTCGACTGGTGGGTTGCCGGAAGTTGCTGCCTCGCTTTGTCGGTCCGTATGTGATCTCACAGGTTGTTAATCCGGTGGCTTTCCGTTTAGTACTCCCCAGCTCTTGGCGTATCCATCCTGTGTTTCATGTCTCCCTCCTCAAACCCTGTCCCGACTCAGTCCGTCTTCGTACCCCTGTTGCGCCGGTGTCCTTGACCTCTCCTGATGTTTTTGAGGTGTCGGCCATTTTGGGTTCTAGGTGGTTTAGGGGTAGACTCCAGTATCTGGTGGATTGGATGGGTTACGGCCCGGAGGAGCGTTCGTGGGTTTCCGCGTCTGATTTGAACGCCCCGCGGTTGGTTGCCCGCTTCCATAGGGATCATCCGTCCTGCCCACGGGGTCGTGGGCCGTTGGGGGGGGGCTATGTTAGGCGATCCTCTGCACACCAGGCCACGACACGTCAGAACACTGCCCACATTCCCCCAACACCTCCTCCCAAGCTTCGAGGCTCAAGTGATTCGGTGAACCCACAGAACCGAAAACTCCGTACCAGTGTACGGGCTCGATTGCAACCTTTTCTGCATTGGCAACTGCCTTGGAGAACGTATAGCAGAAAGGGCGGCCTCACGTCCTCACGCCAGTCACGTGATACACTACGGCGTTCCTCATGTGATCTTGGTGGACGTCACATGATCCAGAGAAGTCACGTGACCCAGGGGCGATCAGTATAAAGTACTGAGAGACAGAACGCTCATTGCTTCTCAGCTGGCTTCGGACACTGTTTGGCGTTACAACTTGCTCCTTGTTTACCTTGACCACGGAAATCTATCACGGACTCCCTCGGACACCCCTTGGTACTTTTGCTTGGAACTCTTTACCTGTTGCCGGATATTTGGACTGCACCTCGACTTGTCTTTGGATCATCCCTTGGTACCTTGCTGATCTTCTACGCCTTTTCCCTACTGGGGATTCAAGTCCAGCCCTGACTCCCACAGGTGGCTACTCTTCATCCACGCTGAACCTGCGGTTCTACCATTCCAGGGACCGCCGCATCTAATGAGCCTCGAACCTCCCTACTAGGTCACCTGGGTCTCCATTACACCAGATAGGTAAGACACTTTAGTTACTTGTTTTCCTTATTGTATTGTGCTTGCCTGGTGCTTAACCTCATTCCCTCTTGACAGCAGCATCGGTGTTCCTAGAGGCTCCGTGGATCCGAGAAGACATCTCTCACCTGTGGCCTCAAAGGTCGTACAGCGGGTTTCTATTTAGTTCCCCTGTGCGTCACTTGGGGACGGAGGTCTCATCGGTCTACACGACACTCAAGTCAGAACACTCATACCGGATTGTCATATTGCATGTCTGGTTTCCTTACATGGAATTTACCTACTTGTTTCTGCAGTTTTTTTCTAACTTGTTAATGTACCTCACACCTCTCCCCCTCCCATACTCCCTTTCCTCCCCCATTGCCCCCTTTTGTCATGTTTCAGCACTTGCACATTCTAAATCTTCTCACAAACTAGTCAGAATGTTTTGTCTGTTGTTCCTCCCTCTTCCCGCGCTTCCCCTCCATCCCTTCTCTCCTATACTCATGCCATAGAACTTGCACATTCCGAACATTTCAAGACTTTTTAAAAACGTTTTGTTTCGTACCTTTTTCCACCATCCCTTGTCTTGATGCGCCTTGAAAACACATTGCTGTACAGTGCACATTACAAATAACCAACATCACAAATAACCAATAAATAAATTAATAAAACCTTTAAAAATGTGACTGGCTTAACATCGTCATCATCATTTCAACGAAACGCTACAGCAGCAATAAGTGTCATGCACCTAGGTCCCTGGTACATTTTATCCCAGGCACTTGTTCCATTCATAGGAAGGTGAATGATGCCTGTAGCACAACGAGAACTGCTGCCTCAGGTAGGAAAGCAGCTGAAGGAGGAGCGATAGGAAGTAGTATGTACGGATATTAATTTGAGAGCACAGTAGTATGGAAGGTCACAGCAAGATACAGAATCACAGCAATAAATAAAATAATCATGACGACTCCACAGTAAAAGCAAGCAGGAGAAACAAGGCAAACGGTACCCCCTTACTGACATCAGCCCAGCCAGCATGCACCCAACCAAGGCCCGGCTGAACATCGCAACATGCAGAACTGCCATCCTGCACTCTTTCCTGCCTCTGTTCTACTCTGTTCGACCTGCACCTTAACTTTCCTGAATTACCCTACTTGGCCTGCAACACGGGTCCAGCATTACACCTAGTTTGAGTTTCCACCAGCAGTGCCTTAAGTGCTGGCTTTCACTCAGGGGTGGACTGGGAACCAAAGGAGGCCCTGGAAATAATGTTCAAAGTGGCCCCGTATTACACATTTTCAGCAAGCCCAACCCTTTTCCTTTCAGAAAATGTGGAAATACAATATATTACCATACAGAAGAGGCCCAGGGTGCAGAGGCCTAGCGGGCAATCTCCAGAGTTTCCTATAGGCCAGTCCGCCCCTTCAGTAGGGCTTTGCAGGCTGTAGGTAATTCCCCACTCCCATCCTTTTTCTTTTAAGCCACCAACATGGCTTCCTTTTAATCTGGTCAGATAGCACAGTGAGCTAAGTGCTCGCCCTTGATATTTGTGTGCATCCTGCTGTGGCAGGATCGAATCCCCGCAGGATCATCTCAGCCTTTCATCCTTCCAAGGTCTATAAGTTAAGTACCACTCTGTGACGTAATGTCTTCTGGTATTTCAACGCTCCGAGTGCTATGGGTTTGTAGCGCTATATAAGCAATGCGTTGTTGTTATCATGGCAGGTGCACGTGTGTAATGATGAGTGGGAACAGTCCATTTCTCTGGCACCTTACAGCTCGCTCGGAGGGGCCCGTTACAGCATAAACCTTGCTTTAAAACTTAACAATAGAATAGTCTGCGCTGTGTGCGATTGGTAGCCATAAAAACGTGTTCACCTTTTTTTACACGGCTGCACTTTTTATTCACGTCTTGCCTAACTGGGAAGATCGCTCCGGGGCAAGGTGCTCACCTTTCGAAAGGGATGATTTTGTACAACATGGGTTCGAGCGCTTAGATGCAAGGAGAAGCGCTACATAAATAACTAATAATAATAAAAAACAAGATGCATTGCAGTGGTAAAAAATGACTAAAAGACTTTTCTTGTGAGGTTTGAAATAATCAGCCAGTCCTGGCTGTTATCCTCACATCATATGCATTCTGGTCATTGTAGTCATAACTGTATAATGTCGAAAACCAGAAATATACAGGAAGGCTAAATGGCACACACTCAAGAACATAGGACTTAAGAGCGATAACAGTATGTTAGGTGAGAAAAGTGTGCAGCGCGTTATCTAAGCTACTAGCTTAAAGGGGCTTTCCCATTTGTCATTTGGACTATTGGGTGTCGCTTGCGCCACATATAAGCCGAAACTATTGCATTGGAGTACAGCTAGAGAGGAATGACTTAATTGGAGCTGTAAACACGTTACTAGTGTAATAAAAATGTCTTACCAGGCCTGCCTTCAGCCACTCGATTTATAAGCACAATGTGTCCTTCACTGAAGCCCTGTTAAAACAAGCATTGGCAAAGCCAATATTTTTGGCTTGTGCATAGGTTTGAAGCTTTTGCCAGGCACTGCTATTAGGTGCCCAGGTACTCGAACCATTTTGCACCTCCTACCAACAATGGGTTGTTAATACCACGACGGCGGTGCCTGGCAAGGGCCTTTCCCATGTCTACACAAAGGGCCAAACTGTTGGCATTGCCAATGCTTGCTTAAAATGTTGCTGGAAAGGCCCTCTTTACACCGTTGCTAATGCCCCTGGAGTATCTCTTGCTTAGAAGTCGTAGTGCAGAGACGGCATCCCGGCACAGAGGTCAGCTTCCATTGAAAGGAATAGGCAGGAATGTGTCCTGTCTGGGATTCCTTTTCGTGAGAAAGAAGGACGACTCTTGGAGGCTAAGTGGTGGCAATCTGCATCCTCAAGCGTATGGGTGGTGAATGGACTTTCCCGGCGCCTTGCTTTTGGATATAAGAGGGGGCAAAATGAGTATCAAACAGGGAAAAGGAGTGCTTTCACAAATGTGCATGGGTGCTGCTTTAGACAGAGTGGTTTCCTACGCTGGCAGCTTGGCACTGAGCATGGGCGTTCGGTTTTATAGCACATTACCTTACACTACATAGAGCCACCTGGCCAGTGCTTCACAGCATCATGCTGCCCCCTCCCCTTGCTGGAGTGATGCCCCAGAGAGAGAATGGCGGTCCACATTAGGATCATTATGATTGCAACTCCTCAGAGAACACCAAGGACACCGGACTACCTGCTCCCGTTCCCAAACCCTGACTTTACCAGCCATCCATAGACACATGTCTGGCCTGCCGGCTGCCCTTCATGTTTTATGATGGAGAAAATAAAGCTACAATCACACTTCTTTTGCTTAACATGTTTTTATAATGATTTATATTTTAGAAGGTTGGTTTGTTATGTGATGTGTATTTTTTTTAATGCAATCTTTAAAAAGAAAGATATAATGTTAGGATGAGGATGACACTGCTTTAACACATATCAGTATTCACTTGAGATGGTTAGATATGTGGTTAAGTGCCTAAATTGCAGACTCAGATAAAATCTCAGCTTCACCACTTACCCAAAGTGCATGAGCCTGGGATTGTAGTGCTGGGTTTGCAGTATGGGGCATGTTCTAGAGTTTCACCCTTAGTGCTATATTATCTGCAAACTACTTTGGAAAGAGCATACATAATGAGAGGGGTAGGAGTGTTCCATTTAAGTAATAATGCTGCATACTGAGGTTTGTACTGAGTGGTAATGGCCAGCAGAAAGGTGTATTATAGTTATTAGCATCACGTGCTAAACGCCCCGGATGCTACGGGTGGGGTAATAGATGGAACACATGGGACTCTGCAAGCTTGCGACCAGCTTGGATCCTGTTTATATGAAAACATGGAAAGTAGGCACCACGCATTTCGGAGCCAAGGTCCCAAGCGGATTCCCTCTTCCATTTCCAGGGCGTAGGGGGGATTGGAAAGGGGTGGGTATGGGATGGAAGAGTCCACGGCAGAGCCCCTTTCGGCATGGCCACAGTGGCGCGACAGCCAATTTGGAACCTCTCATTCGGCTACAGGGTGATTTAGGCGCAGCTGCTGATATTTATCGCACTTGCGCCAATTGGGCGCATAACTCTGACATATATAAAAAGCATTGGCAATGCCAACAGTTTGGGCTTTTGTGTCAGCAGAGGCACTTACCAGGCACACCTGTGGCGGTATTAATTGATGGTAGCAGGTACAAAATGGTGCAAGTACCTGGGCATCTAACACCAGTGCCTGGCAAATGACTAATCCTTATTCACAAACCAAAACTGGCTTTGCTAATGCTTGTTTTGAGCGCAAAGTTTGATGGTAAGGTTTCATTGAAGCGAGCTCAAAGAGTTCTGCCCAAACCTTGCCTGTAAATCCCATAGCTTGAGTCTTTCACATTGGAATTTCTGAAACACTACATTATAAAACGCTGATAGGTTCCTCTCAGGTGATTAACCCTTGGTGTTTGTGGTATCGCTCTGCACACATTGCGAACAAAACCACCTCTTTTTTTAAAATAAACCAGCATCTTTACAGATCGTGTGCACAAGTTCCAGCACACATCTCTCCCACCAGCTTACGTTCACACAGTCCCACTCGCAACCATCACACTCTGGCATGTTAGGCAGAAAACCAGACAGGACGAGTGCTCAACAAATCCCCTAGGGGTAACATAACATGTTTGGTTAAACCACTGGCTACGCGCAATTCTGTAGCATTTAAGCACCCTTAGGCTGCCTCCTGTTGAAGGAATGCTCAACCAACGTAGCGCTATGTGCGCACAAAACCTGTGTCTGAGCGCTTCCTCTGCTAATCATCTGTGATTTGCAGAGCGCACAGTGCAGATTGTAAACCCTCCTACCGCCCAACAGGCTACAAAAAAAACAATACATCTGACATAGATAACTATTGAGACCTTAGAGCCAGTGCGGTGAGTACCTTGCGCTCACAGAGGGATAATGACATTTATAAATACTATGATTATATAAATGGGGAGCGTCCCAAGTCAGGCAGTTCTGCACATTTCAGGCACCCGCGCTTTGCATTCTTGAACATGTAGTTTTGTTTATCACCATTATATTTACAAAACAAGCGTTAGAAAAACAATATTGTCATTTGTTGTTGCTGAATATGCTCGTGGGCAGGCCCCGCTCTGTGTGCATCCACAAGCGTGCATGGTATCCTACATGCACGCAGCATTGAGGAGGGCATGGGGGGGGGGGTCGGGCGGTGACGGTGAGTTGCGAGGGAGGGAACCGTTGAGTTGAATGTCTTCCTTCGAGACCACTCATCCATTCTCTTGTGATGCTGCATTCTGGGCATGGCGAATGAGCAAACCACCACACACTGTAGCCTTTTCATACCTAATGTGTCTCACAATAAAAAGCACAACATGATCAGTGCTGCTGTACCAACATCAGCATTTTTCCGCTTTCAGGAGTACAAATGATTTCCCCTGTTAGTAACGAAATTCCTAAGAATGCCAGTTAGGCCCACTCAGGCTGACAATGAAGACTGGCACGCTGTCACTCGAAGACCCCCGTTTGTGCACCCACCTGCTGATGGGAGCTAATTAATATAGTGCCTACGGGAACTTAACGGAGGCGCAGGCTAGGGGAGTTATTTATTCTAGGAACGAGATCCTTGAGCAAAAGATCACACAATCTCGATATAAAGTTCCTTTAATGATAGTGATGCCGTCGCGTCGCGACGTTCAGCATCTTGCTTACCTCACAGTCAATCGACATCGATCTTGCGGCTTGCCAAGGCCTCATGCAGCCCGGGCCGGCTGCCTGCAGCCTGCACTGCTGACCTGCCTGCGCTGCCAATGTGTTAACTGTGCGCGCAACCTGGACTGCAGCAGGGCACGTGCGGTTCCAATACGGTGCCCAGTCCAGGAGGCCCTCATGTACAGTGCCTGCCTCGCTCGGTGGTGGCAGCCAATTCAAGGCAAAAAGCACCCAGGCGGAGCCGAGGCGAAATTACACAGTGTGCTTAATAATATGTGCATGTGTAGCCTTCCGCTCAAAAAGAGGCCCTACAGGCCAGAGGCCTACCGGGGATGTCCCGGTGGGGCAGTCCAGCCCTGCTTTCACTAGCAAAGTTCTCTTGGTGATCTACCTCCAAATGTATGCTCTTAGCTTCCTCCAACAGTGCTCTTGGATGTGCTTCCGCCGAGCATTCTATGCAAGATTCTTCGAGCAGTGTGCCTAGTGTGGGTTTACTCAATGAGAGCAAGGTTCCTACAACAATATCCTTTAACTGAGAGCTTCCTACCAGAGGGTTCTTAGTATGAGATTGCTACTGCATAGCTCCTCAGATAGTGGCCTTAGAGTGTCATTCCTTCAGCAAAGTCCTGAGTGTGTTCTCTCTGTGTGGGGGTGCAGAGTTAAAGAAAAATAAACTGGTGGGAAAAGGTTGGAAAAGCAGTATATGTCGGTTTATTATAGTTGTATAGTTTAGAAATAAAATGAGCACATTTCTGGGTAAACCCCCTGTTCCCTGCCCCTGTGTACTAATGGAAGAGAAAAAGCAGTTGTTCTTGGACCCGGCACAAGGCTGCCCCCTACGAGAAACATCTGTCTGATAGGCATAGAGAAGGTTGGGTCGCTGGACAAGAGTGGGTTGAGTAAAAGATCCCTCCTTTGCCTCCAATCTGACACAGAGGGAGTAATTCATGGATTATTTGCGCCAAAAAAAACAGGATTTGTGCACCATTCTGCCCGCAAATCCCTGTTTAACAAATGAGGATGTGCGGGCAGAATGGCGCACGAATCCCGTTTTTTTCAGCGCAAATAATCCATGAATTACTCCCTGAATTCCGGTTTCAAACACGGGTACAGGGAGCTTGCAGACCTTCCTTCGGATCTGATGGACACAAGGAGTGGATGAAACATTGGGAGCATTTTTCTCTTACCTGCAAACACCAGTGTGCATTCAGTAGGTTTAAGGTGCTTGTGTGAGAATAGGTAGGTTTGGGAACAAAATTGGATGATGTAGCCAGTAGCCTTGAGCTGCTTGTAGAAGATAGGCAAGAAGAAATTAGGGTACACTGCTTCAGAGTGTGCTTGGCCACCAAATTAAGTGATTGCGGGTGAGGTGCAGACCCAGTTAATATAGGTCCTACCCGAGACCTAAAAATATATGAAAAGGTACGAGATAAACAAGTATTCTGCGCTCATCATGAGTTTAAATATATTCAAAGTAACCTGCTATCACAATTACTCTAGTATTCATTTAGGATGTACAAAAATGTATAATAATCCTCTTTCTTCTAAAATATAGTAATCTAGTAAAAATCAATCACAAATGGGCAAATAATTGAGTTTAATTATCATAGCCACAGCCGACACGTGGTTCGACATGGTCTTTTTCAAGGCTGAATCCTCTATAGCCACACCAATAACAATACCATAATTAGTGTATACATACCAGGGCCAAAGTTGGGAGACAGTAAAAGGGTCTAAACTAAAGACATATGGAAAATTAAAATACAAATTATTAAATATATCAGTATAATACGATTACATCTTTCATATACTATACTGTCTACGAACCATACCTATTGGTAACCATTTGTACATAGTAAAGTCTGTAGATTTGTTGAAGCACCCAAAATCCAAGAAACCAAAAGGGATATCAATAATACACAAAAGAGAATATAAAATAAGTGATAAAAGAGTCCCTGTGGATAAACAAGAGGGAAATCCCTTTGCTACACCCATGCAGAATGCCAACATGGCAATGTATTTATTAGTAATAGTTTTGGGTCCCTACATCTAACTACTAATTGGTCTGTTACTTTATTTGTGTGCGTTAGTTTCCTTTAGTACCCTATGCTGTGGATGATAGTGAGGTTACATAGACTCAGCAAATATTCTTGCTTGAATTATTCTGCAATTGGAATTACTTAATTGCTGTTGGCTTCATTTCTGCTATCTTCTCTTAAACTCCCATGAATTGAAGAATGGTATGGGCATAAACTTACCCTTTAAGTATATAATTACCATTCCTTATTGTAATGGCCAAGTAAGTGGGAAGTTTTGACAAGGTTTCTTCCCGAGAGCTGCATGAAGTATAACCTTAGTAGGATTTACCCCTTAGAGAGTCAGTTTTCCTTGAATTCCGCTAGTAGCATGTTCAATATGTGGTTGGTCAGTCCTGTATTAGTAACTGCAAGGGCCAGAACAAAATATGTAAATATATATTTTAACAGGCTAGCTCGATATGTATGTTGCCCCTGAGTTATGTCTTGTTTTTACTGCAATCTATATAATGTTTAATGTTGCAGTTATAACCACCTAAATGATTAATGAACCTGCATAGGCCAGTATTTGTGGCTATGGGTACAGAGTATACATAATTATTGTACCCCACTGGAAAATAAAGTACCATATCCATATGGAATCATATACAATACTGCCCCCTGATCAACTGTGTATGTAAAGCAAAATGGTGTTCAGAAATAATAGAATATCAAGAATGTGCTTCTTATCTTATTAGTTAATGGGATGTCCTTCTAGGAAGCATCCAGTGTGTCCTGTGTGTATTTGCAGGCGGGTGCCATATTGGATCTGATATTTGTATTCGTAACATGTGACGTCACACGCACGTTGCGCGTGACAACACAGTAATAAAGCAAACCACTTGCAATCAGGTGTATTTGCACAGAGTTGCCCGTGTGAAAATTACCATTGGGCCTCCGAAAATCAATCTTTAACAATAACATTCTTCAATTGTAGTTAACCTGTGTTAAACACTGTGAGATACCAGTTACAATGCGAATGTAAATCTTTTCCCTGTCAGTCTAATATCCACCGTATGCCCTACTATCAAGAAAACATTATGGTGTATATGCATAGAGGAAATGTGTTATATTGTGCAATTGACAACCAAAGGTCCATGTGAATGTAAGTGTACTGAATACCCCTTCAAAATAGACTTAGGTTCTCCAGACTGCCCCAAAGGTAAGTTGGGGGCTGCAAACTACATGATTTCCTATGTAAGATCATAAAGAAACTGTGTGGACAACACACAGTTATCCAGTCACTCTCACCATGTTCCCCTGATAGGGGTTACCACTGTGTTGGACTAATTCAGATGCAATTGAGTATCTTCTTACATATGCTCATGTTCAAAGTTCATTATGAATGATCGGTTACTTCAGATTCAATGATTCCAGAGACTTTTCTTTGTAAATAAGAAATGAAGTTTTCATCTAAAGTAAAATCAATGGGTGAGGCTAGCTGCTGCCTCATCAATAAGGGCTCATGTGCCAATGCATTTCGGAGACAATTTCTCCTTCATCAGGACCGAGCCCTATTTTATGCAATCCAAATAAATCCAATATTCAATATATCCATATTATTTCAACATATTTTCAACATTACAAGCCTACATTTGAGCCTGCTTACCACCAACTTGGGATCTCTTGTTAGCTTGCTACTATCTCTAATACCCGATATCAAGCTCTACTGTTTAGAACAGATGTTCACATGGCCAGACCTTATGCACCTACGTTATCCCTATAACGATTCGTGCAAACAATATGCCTGCCCTTGCATATATTTGGATCGCCGTAGGCACTTTACTCATAGTTGGATCCCGAGCTAAACTGCTGTCAACTACTAATAGTCCTCGGACCTCCTATTTAAGTTCCACTAACTGGACTATGACTAGCATTCCCCTGCCCCCGCTTTTAAGTTCTACTAACTGGACTACTACCCAGAATGTCAGTTCACATAACCACTGCAAATCACTTTGCACGTTGGCGCGAGGCACTCCCATCCTAACTCCAATGTATCCCACTAGGCCTTGTGACATAGCCTCCAGGAACACCAGGATTCGTTCGAGACTAGCCAAACTGTTCGAACCCCTCGCCAGATCCTCTACTAGACATCATTGTGAAAAGCATAAGCGCAGCCCATCCCCTCCCCACTAGGAGTGACACACTCACACCCAACCCGGCACCTGCACGAAGTAGCTATAGCCAACACATGTCAACACACTCCCAAACTAAACCTCCCAGCACCGCTACACACTCATCAGATGCAATATCTAACCCTGCACCTCTATCTGATAACCCTACTTCAGATCTCAAAGGAGCATTAATCAATGCTAGATCTTTAGTCGGACTCCATCGCCCCTCTTAAAATGAGACGCAGCTAAACCAAAGCACACCTTAACTCCTGGTTTACACCACAGTTGAAAACCTTACGCCTGGAGAAAAGGAAATGTGAGATAACCCAGAGACTACTCCCCTCCCCATGAAAATAGAACTAATCTTAAGATTTCAGCTCTCTATAAAAAATAAATCTGCCTAGCAAAACGTGATATCTATAACAGAATATCTCAAGGGAAATCCAGTATGAAGGAACTCTTTGTAATTCTTAAAAGAATTAGAAACCTCAATCCTAGTACAAGATACCTGTACGAAGGATAAAATATGGTGTACTAACATTCAATCTGCCCTCGCCAACTAAATATCTTCCCTCCAAGACAAAATTGCATTAAAAAAAAGCATCTCTTCCCACCTTGCCCATTACTATACCCCCCTCTACGACCATACATAACCCCCTTACTCGTTTCAACTTCTCCAAGGTCTCCATTCTCAAGACGGAAAGAGTAATATTGTCACTCAAACCCTAGAATTGTCAGGGCGACCAATGCCCTGCTCAACTCATCAAGGATGCAGCAAGAGATTTGGCACCTTTCATATTGAAGCTTATCAATGCCTCCTTTACATCTGGCTCCATCCCAAGCAACCTCAAAGAGTCCTCGGTACGCCCATTTAAAAAAAAAAAAACACACACTAGACTCATCTAGCCCGACCAACTACCGACCCATCACCACAGTGCCCTTCCTACTTAAAATAATAGAAAAGGTCGCCTATTTACAAATCCAAATATTTCTTGAATGCAACCATTTATTAGGAGTGCGACAATCAGGCTTCCGTCCCCAACGCAGAACTGAAACTGTTTTAATTGACCTTAAGGCTCAAATTGACGGGCTCAGGGATAAAGGGAAATCAGCACTCCTTCTCCTGTTAGATCTCTCAGCCGCATTTGACCTTGTTGACCACAAAGTCCTTTGTGGCCACCTGAAATCAGCTGCCCATTTTTCTAAGAAAGCCATTACATGGATTGAATCTTTTCTCAGTAATAGGACCATGAGAGTCTTCTCTCCCTCTGCTGCTGCTGACCCTACCTCAATCAACTGCGGAGTACCCCAGGGATCCTGCGTCTCGCCCACCCTGTACAACATTTCCACCAAGCCCCTCTTCGATGATCTGGACCATCTTGGTATCACCTGCACCAACTATGTATATGATACCCAGATTCTCCTTCCACTTTCCGGAGATTACGACAAGGAGTTGGCCTTGGTAAACAGGGTCTAACTCGTCATCCGGGCATGGATGGCAACACATGGTCTATGCCTGAATGACGACAAGACGGAACTTATTATACTGGATACTACTCCCACTCTTAAAAAATTAGGATCCGCCTACTCCTCCTTTAGAATCGATGGCAACTCCATCAAGGTAGCTAAAGAGGTTAAAACTTTAGGCTTCTACCTTGACGCCACCCTTTCGTTCACCAAACAAGGTGGCCCCATGGCATCCACGACTGCACATACTTGTAAACTCATTAGAGCAGGCAATGAGTCTACAGACAGCTGCTCCACCCTCGCCAGAGCCCTTATACTGTCCAAGCTAGACTACTGTAACGCTCTCTTTATCGGCTCCAATAAATATATCACAAAGAGAATTCAAACTCTCCAGAACAATGCCCTCAGAGCTGCATTAGGCATCTCTAGGAGTGTTCACATCTCCGAATTAAGAAGACAAAATAACTGGCTCACGACAAGTGATAAAATACAACTGAAAACTGCCTTGATTACTTACAAATGCTCAATGACACGGCCCCCCTCCATCTTAGCGAACGATTCTGCAGAAAATCCTCAACTAGGCCCACTAGAGTAGCAAATGAGAACTGCCTCACTGTCCCAAGAACCAAACTTTCCAAGGTGGGGGGCTGTAGCTTTCCAGTGAAAGCGGCCCAGTTGTGGAACCCTCTGCCTCCCTCCATACAAGCAGACCCGCCATATCCTCAGTTCAGACAGAAACTTGTCAACTTGTTCAAACCCCTTGACCAGTAAGGCCTGTCACCTGCCCCTCAGTCTTTGACCTCGATTGCCTCTTACCAGTATGTATGACTCGCAACTGCATTGCCACTGCTTTATTACACTTCCTGTATTGGTCTCCATTTGTATTGTATTTTTGCCTTTGTAATTTGATCTCTATCTGCACTATAACCTCTGTAACCAAGCTTTGAACCTTCCTGTAACATTCTGCGCCCTGATACCCTCGGGTCCGGCGTGCAATACAAATTAATAAACAAACAAACATTACAGCAATTCCAAAAAAGATCAATAATTAGTGAAATCATTGTGTTAAGGTATACATACCCCAATGGAAGGTCAGAAGGATACATGTAAAGAAAATATAAAAAGGCTAATGATGCATGATGTCAATATGTAATGGTATCTTACAATTTGTGCAACAAAGGTAAGTTAAGTACCTTAATAATTCGAATTCTCTGTGCGAGATCTGAAAATGTATGAAGCAATGCTGGTTGGAACGTGTTCTAACATGATGGTGGACATGAAATCTATCACTGTATTTTAATAAATCCAGTTCAATTACTTTTTGCAGGTGATCGTATGCCAAACTCTCTGTAGATTATGGTCTCTGCAACGAAATCAATGTACAAAAGGCGATTAAAATCGCTATATTCTGTTGCTAATGGGAGCCGCCGTGCAGCGTCTAATGCATACCTTACCTGTAACTATGGAAGCTGTGGAAGCTGTGTACGTGGCATCCAAGTCGGGCACGAGTGCGCGTCTCCATTTCTGTATGCGTGATACCTTGGCAACCAGTGAGACGCCGCGATGCGGCACACCCGGGGGCATCTCGTGCGGATATGTACATCCCTCGAGTAAGGTGTGATTTGCTTTTGGAGGCTGCTTCCATCATTGCGGTCCATATTTTTCATCTGATCATTTTTCTTATACTCGTACTTGAATACCCGCTTGCCTGAAATCTCTCTGATAACAGTTCACACTCCTTCTCAAAGAAATGTTCTCCACTACAATTCCTGCAAGCTCTATGAAACTTGCTTGGCGGTGTACTGTTGACAGTTGATTTTCTGTGACAACTACTAGCAAAGAGTGTTCAGTTAACCTCAGTTGCTTTACGAAAAGTATACGTTTCTATTCTTCCATTGGAGATATACATATGCAAGTCAAGAAAATCTAGCTCACACACATTGAGACTCATACAACTCTATCCCTAGGCCTTCTTCCCACTTCTTCTCATGTGTATGAGGCGCACTCATTCCCGCCTCCAATATGGAGCCATATAATCTTGTTATCAGGCCCTACGTGGCATGGGTAGTACTAAGCACGTTTTCTGTGGGTGCGAATTGTGCCGCAATATCGCTCACCCGAGTTTTGGTCTCCCCTTTCTCATCTAAGATTGCCTGAACCCACCTTTCCGTCTGCTGTGTCCGTAACCTGGCTGCTAGCAGCGCATCCACTTTATCCCCGTTCTTGTAATATTTCTGCTTTAGGAATCTGAACATATGGAGCGCATCTCCCAGCCCTATTGCCCTGAGCTCTACACTTTTCAGCCTTAGGTTTTGCATATCTGTTTCTGTATAGCCTGCCCTCTCGTGAAGTCTCCCTTCACCTTCTCTGATCTATCTTCTGAGCACTTCCTCTATAAGGTTTCTCTCCTCCTCCTTCCTCACGCCTTCCCGCATCAAACATCCCCTCCACATAGCCTTAGCCACCTCCCAGACAATGTTCACGTGCACCTCCGCTGTGTCATTAGCTTTAAAATATTCTATTATCTCAGCTCGTCAAACACCCTGTGACTCCACAGGGACTCATTGCATTGCCAGCTTACGTCACCCCTACTAATGCCCGCCACATCAATCTCTGCCCTTAGCTTGTCATGATCCATCCTTGCCACCGGTCTATGTTCACACTTCCCCAGCCTTCCCCCTGGTCCACATTCAATAGAACACAGTCAATGCTTGTGTGCATAGCATGTGTCAGTGAGTAAAAGGTGCATCCCTTTTGAGTGGGGTGCAGCTGCCTCCATGCATCTACAAGCCCCCTCGCCTCTATAGTCAGTCCAAAGGGGAACCCGCGTTCTAACTCCCGTTGCTCCTGCGGTACAAGTTTGCCACCCTATCTAAGCCTGTATCCGCACAGGAGTTGAAATCAACCCCTATGATCACAAGGTCACCTCCCAGCACCATCACTTTAGACAATGCTTCTGCGTTGAAGGTCGCCTGGCCACCGTCAGTAGAGGCCCCTCTCATCGCATCTTCACTACTAAGTCACGCAACTTCAGGGGTTTGTGTAGGATCATTCTGCCTCCCACCCCCTGCTTTGCATCTCCGGACGCCCAGTACACTCCTCCAATGTGAGCTTCCCTTATTGGCCTTTCCTCCTCCGCTTTAAACCTTGTTTCCTGAAGGAAGAGTACTTCTAGGCCCCCAACCCTGAACTTGTGCACCACCAGCGATCTTTTCGTGGGTGGTTATGCCCCTTTACATTGAGGGTGCCAACTACGAGCACCGGGCACCGCGTCCGCTGCGTCATCTCAACTATCTCTCATCCCACCCGCCCTCCTGGCTGCGACTCCTGTGCTTTAAATTCCTGCCTGTGCTTCAAGCCTTCGGACCGACACCTCTTCCACCCCCCTATCCCCAACTGTTACTAACAACAACTTATAACAGAACAACCTCTCACATCCTTGCGGGTTTGTGTGGTATTTGCTCCCCAGCTTTCCCTTACCCTCACCTGTACCCCTTTAGACCCAGGACGCAGTTTGGTATCAACCATTTACAACTGTGAGACGCCTTCTGTTTGCCGGAGGGCCACCTGGGACAGGTTGCCCCCAATGTCCAGGTTTGGAAAGCTCTCTCGAACCCCATGTCTGTCTGTCAGGTTTCTTAATAGCTTATTTCCTGGTCCAACAACCATGTCCACCACGCACAGAAGCTCAGGGGATCTTCCTTGGTGAGGGGCCTTAGATACTTCTGAATTTCCTTCCATTTCTGTCCCTTCACGGGCGCTGCAGTGCCGCCCCTCCCTCTGCTCACTCTCCCTAGCCCTCCGACCCAGAGGGTATCTCCTCTAGGCTTCCTGACGCGGTGAGATGCCACAGCGCTTACGCCGCGTCTTGCACTGTTGTGATCCTGTAGTCCACTGTTTCTACCTCGAACTGCAAGGCAAAGGGGAAGGCGCATTTGTGGCGTATCCGCTGCTCCGTCAGCCACTTCACCAGGGGGGGCAGTCTCTGTGTCTAGTCAGAGTCATGTTTGAGAGGTCTTGAAAAATCTTGATCTGGGAGCCCTCGAAGTCAATGTCTTGCCTCTCTTTAGCCTTTGACAACGCTTCTGCCTTCTCTCTACATCGGAGGAAATTCGCTATCACTGATCTCAGGTCTTTTCTGTAGGATCTTCCACCTCTGTGGGCACGCTCTATCTGTACAGTTCTGCCTCCTCCTGATGCGAACAGGAGATTCACGATCCCCTGCACTGCACACTCTACATGCGTGGGTGTTTCACCATCTTTCTCCTTCAGCCCAATTATTCCAATATTGTTCCTCCTCTCCCCATTTTCCAAATCATCAAGCTTTAGAAGCACTTTCTCCTCTGCACTTCCAGGTCGGTCATACGCGCATACCACTGCATTTCCACTAGATCTGCATCGAGTTGGTTGGCCTCTACTCATTCCATTCTATCTTCCACCTTGCCTACCCTCTCCTTCAAATCTGTAAGGGAGGACTGTATGTCCGTGCAGAGCTCTCTGATTTCTGCAATAATTCCCCCTATGTCCTCCTTTGTGGCAAATTGGGTCAGGGCCAGCTCCTTTGGTATGCTTGTCATCGCGCTCTCGGATGCTCTGTCCTTTTCACAAGATCTTCCCCTCTGCACACTGTATTCGCTACACCCAGCAGTCCCTCTTCTTATCACTGCAGGCTCCTTGCTGTCTGACCGCTTAGCCTGTTTCTTCTTTACTGCTCACAGGCCTCAGTTAACCTTGCTGGTTGTCTCGGCCCAAGGCGCTGATTCTCTTCCTTCCCCCTTCACCCAGGGGCTCCTACCTCCACTCCTTCTTGCTTGCGCAGCTGCTCTCCTCCCCGCGTGAACCAACAATGAAGCTCCTTTTCAATTCCAAAGTTTTCCTGGAGGGGGTGTGGGCAGGGGGTCAGCCATGGGGCCCTTCCTCCAGGGGGGATCAGCACCCTCATCCCTCGCTGCCCCTTACACAGACGCCTCCAAGAACTACTTAATGTTAGGGGGCCAAATCAGGGGCACTCTCTCACCAACAGTCTCTTATTTGGAGCCTGCCTTACTGGGTTGCGCCTTTGCACACCTCCAGTCTGGCCCTTACCACCCTCCCTTGTGGTAACTGGCCTCACAACCTCCTCTGCCCTCCTCAGGGAGTACACCGCTACTGTCTTCTCGTCTCCAGGGCCCTCCCAGTTAGTTCTCTATCTCTCTCTGAGGATGGGGAGTGCTTTCCGGCTCCTCCCTGGACTGCACTCTCCCTCACAGGATCGCTGGGGTCTGCGGGCACTGGGTTCCTGCCCCACCAGTCGCCATGCCACTTGCACTCTTCACTCCCTTGCTCGACAGCCATCCCTGTCCTCTGTCACACACCTCACTCAGCCAGCAGATACATGAAACATCGCTCCCGCAGGCTCCTGGTATCCCACTCCTTGCCGGGCCTTGGCTGTCCCACTGCTCCTCTCTAGTTCCGGAGCTTGTGTCTGGCCGCCTCCTCTACGTCCCTGTTGGAGCGATGTCACCCAGGTTTGCCTGTCTTCACAGGGCACTGCACAGCATTCCCTTCCTCACCGAGGAAACGAGGTGCGCACTTCTCTCTCCAGCTGCCACACACAAGACGTTCAACTCAGCGCCCTTATGCCAGCATTAATATCCGCCGTTGGCCTCTGCTTCACGCTGCACAGTGCAGAGTCTTTCTCCCTCTCAGCTTCCGCCCAGGAGTTTCCAGCCCCCGGCCCCTCTGGGTTGCTACCGCAGGCCTCCAAACGCCTCCAAGGTTAATTGCCTCGGGTCCGCCACTGCTCAACGGTTGGCATGCCTGCAGCCCTGTTCAGCTTTTGCTCCAAGCCCCCTTCCAACTTATTATTCACTGGTTGGCTCCGGCACTTGGGTATGCCGGCCCTGCCGTACCTCAGCACCTGTTTAGCAGACCGCAGGCACGGAGGAAAAGTTCTATTTCATCGCTTTGGTCTTATTCATCCGCACCCCCTGGTGGTCTCCTGATCACTTATTTTATATTCTCTTTTGATATTATTTATATCCCTTTTGGTTTCTTGGATTATGGGTGATTCAACAAATATACAGACTTTAATATGTATCAATGAGGAACTTACCAATAGCTATGGTACATAGACAGTATATGAAACATTATACTTATATATTTAATATTTTTTATTTTAATTTTCCATATGTCTTTTGTTTGTACCCTTTTTCTGTCTCCCAACTTTGGCCCTGGTATGTATACACTAAATATGGTATTATTATTGTTGTGACTGTAGAAGATTCAGCCTTGAAAAAGACCATGGGTCGAAACACGTGTCGGCTGTGGCTCTGATAATTAAACTCAATTCATAGACCATTTGTGATTGATTGTAACTAGATTACTATATTATAGAAGGGGATTATTATACATTGTTCTACATCCTAAATGAATACTAGAGTAATTGTGATATCAGGTTACTTTAAATATATTTAAACTCATGATGAGCGCAGAATACTGGTTTGTCTCATACCTTTTTGCTTGATAGAATAAAATTGGAAGCGGAAGATGTACATGAAAACAGTGGGATTGTGTTGCTTGAAATAGTATACAGTAGGAATGAGATGCTTGTAAGAGTGAGAAAGGAGAAGAACATGGGTGCATAATGAGGATGGAGTATTGGGTGCTTGCTTGAGAAGGATACATTGGCAGCGGTGGTATCCAGTCATTCCATCGAATGACAATCCATCTACCAAACCATCAAATTTTTTCCATCGATATACCATTCCATAGAATGGCCATTTCGTTGAATAAAATTAGATGGATCCATCGAAATTTAATGTTATGATTAGGGGTTAGATTAGGGTGATGGTTAGGGTTGGGGCTTGGGTTACATTAGGGTTAGCGTTTGGTCTAGGGTTATCTTAAGGGTTACATTAGGGTTGGGGCTAGGGTTAGATTAAGGGTTACATTAGGGTTAGGGTTGGGGCTAGGGTTACATTAGGGTTGGGGTTAGGGCTGGGGCTAGGGTTAGATTAAGGGTTACATTAGGGTTAGGGTTTGGGCTAGGGTTAGCTTAAGGGTTACATTAGGGTTAGGGGTGGGGCTAGGGTTAGATTAAGGGTTACATTAGGGTTAGGGTTACATTAGGGTTAGGGTTGGGGCTAGGGTTAGATTAAGGGTTACATTAGGGTTAGGGTTGGGGGAGTGGGCCTGGGGGGACCCCCCCAATATACAGAAATACTTAAAAACGTTACAAAGAGCTGGCCAGTGCTGAAATTTCAGCCCTGGACAGCGCCATGTAACATTTTAAAATTACAAAAAAAGCAAGTAAAAGTGCATTTCCATTTAAACCAGTCCATGTATATCGTCGAGGGACTGATGTCGATGGAATTGCACTTTTACCTGTAAAATATAGGTTGTCGATGCTTTGGTATGCGATGGCTTGTATTCGATTGTTTTGCAAGTCGACCCCTTTTTTTCCGACGTAATCACTATAAACTGCCGCGGTCGCATTGTGCAAGCTTCTGTAAAGATAGTATGGTGGAGAAAGACGAAAGAAAACATACATTCTGAGCTTACCAGAGTTCCGTAAGAGCCGAAATATTCCACATCCTGCCAAACGTCTTGAGGCTCCTCAGCCTTCTCTGAAGTCTTCCTGATGTGATTGGCAGGAACGTATCCCTGATGGCCATTGAGTTCTGCCCACAACCAATCAGACGTAACAATTTTGTAGACCAGAAGTTTGTCCCCTTGTAAGAAAGTCAGCTATGAAAAAAGAAACATGGCGAACGATGAAAAACAATGTCAAAAAGTGCAACTCTTCCATCCAACTCCTGGTGGCCTGTGCTCCTGCCCCCAACTTCCCTCACCTAACAAAACCTGCAATTCCAACACCTAGCAACTGCACTCTGCAGACCCCAATGTGCAATGCGACAAACAGTGAAACTCATGCAGCCTGCTCCTTCCTCCACTCATGCAGCTGCCCCACCCCACATTAATGTGATCAAAGTTTTACTGTTGCATTCAGTTACTAGCCAGTAAAGTTGCATCCAAAGTCTGCTCTGACAAAAACTTCAACTTCTTACTACAGCCAAAGCAGAGGACACTGTGCAGCTGTCCCAACATACCACGTGAAACTAACACGTGCGACTAGTCCAAAAGTACTAACTGAGGTCAATCAGTCTAGAATACCTCACCGTAGCCATTGACAAGAACTCAAATTCTGCACTCAAAACTAGTGCCGTTCTGTGCACTTAGCCCTTAACGAGCGCACGGGACGCTAATAAACAGTATTACAAATATAATTGTCCAAACAGTTGATGACTTGGGGAGTTGCCGCCAATGTCGCCTGGGGTATTTTAACAAAAAATACTGAATGGCAAGTGCAGAATTGATGGGAGAACAATCAGGGCTGGACTGGCCTTTAGGGAACTGTGGGCATTTCCCGGTAGGATTCTGCACCCCAAACCTCTTTTGTATGGTAACTTATTTTATTTCCAAATGTTACCATAAGAAAAGGGTTGGGCTTGCTGAAAATGTGTAATATGTGGCCACTTTGAAAATGATTTCTAGGGCTTATTTTGGTTCGCAGTCTACCCCATAGAAATATGTGACATATCTACTATGTAACATTACAAGATGAGAGGACAACGTGAATTTGCAACCGGCCGTTGGTGGCAAGCAGAGCTACTACAAAAAGAACATTTCACAGATCAGTGATTTCTTTTTTTTTAAACGGACAAAATGATGCCAATCGCCTGTTGGGCACGGTCTGCACCTTCTCCACCTAGGCTTTGAAGACGGAAAATGGGACGATCCCTTCCCCCGATTGCCATCCAGACCATGGCCTATGACGTCACGACCCAAGCACCCACCGCGAGAGGAATTCGTTCCGCCCGCTGCCGCCCCAGATGTCAAGATCCACCGTGGCCATGCCCCACACACCCAGGGAAGCTGCGCGTCAATCAAACCACGCGCTGGGACCTCAGGTGGAGCTGACACCGACATATGGATCAACTCGATTAGACAGCACCCACAAATTCCGCCATCATTAGAGATGCCAGGATGACATAGCCAACGAGCAAGAACACACGTGCCACCAAGCACATTGATCATACATACACCAATCCACACGACGAACATACTCAGTGCTATGACGTAGAGGACCACTCACACATGCATCGTTGTTATTTTTCACATAGGCCAACTACAGCACTGCAGAATCGCAAGAAGAGCTTGTGTACATGTTGCAGACGCTTCCTCGCCACTAAAAGCATGAAGATGTAACCCTGTATATGGACTAATGCATATGAACCTCTGTCACCCCTCGCGACCCCCATATTATGGACTATGTACAGCCACCTATAAGCCAGGCCAAGGAAGGCCGCAAAGCCAGAGACCCCAGGCCAGAGCAGCTCAGACAAAAGCTGCTGATCACGCAGAACAAACCCTGACGAGAGACCCACTGCCAAGGCCGCAATGGTGCAATCTACATGCCGCCCTCCCCGCGCCAAGGTTACACCTGCCACTGCTAAATGCTCCTCAGAGCCGAAATACAAATCAAATGCTCATAATTCTGCTTCAGCCACAGTCTCACAACACGTGACCAGGCCGACCTGATACGATGCCAAGCCCCAAGGACCAGAGAAGCTCTGGGGTCTCACGTCTGGGGCACAGACTGCAAAAATGAAGTGACAAATTGGACACCGACAGCGATGGGAAAGGCACGCACAACGGCTAATAGTCGGACCCATTGTCCTCCACTGATACATAGTCATACTTTTTTGCCAGCACCAGGTACACCGCGAGCTGGGAACAGTGATGGTCCCAGGCTGGGGGCTCACGGGTGGACCAATCAGAATACGAGTGGCTCACCATTGTCGCCACTTTAGTTTAGCCAATCACTAATTGTCCCCTTGTAACAATTCTCTTGTAGCAATGATTAAGGACGGCCCAAGCGTACCACCCGACCCTTTCTCCACCACTAATATTTTCCTCTATATGTGCCTATACTGACCCTACCACTTGGGGAGCCAACACGAGATGGCATTAGGTTTTGGGGCTAGTTCTCCCAGGTGACGCACGTAGTCGCGTCATACAGCTAGAAAAAAGGCCTGCGAGTCCACCACGAACGAGAGGTCTCCTGGATGCCTGTGATCTGAGAGCTTGTCCCTGGCTGTTTTGTGCAATAAACAGCAAAAACTCTTTGCTCTTGTGTGTGTCTCATACTCCTTTGGGACGCGGGAGGAGTTGGGGCCTCCCCAACCCCGGAGGTCCGTGGACGGCCTGCCGACCCCCAGGAAATTACCCCGACAAGTTGGAGGCACTGCTGGGATCGAGAGAGATCACAGCAAGGCTGCTTGCGTCAAGGTGGCCCGGCAACACGGCCCCCTGTGCCGTTGCCCCCTTTGGAGGACTACAGGACCATCTCGGAACTGCGAGAAGACCGGACAGCACAATCCGGAGATTGGCCGTCGGGAGCCGACTTCAGAAGTATCCCGCCCGTGGTTGGTGAGTGTCCAGACGTGGTCCAGACGAGGGGAGGCAGCGAGCTGATTGGGAGGGGTACCCACACTCGAGCGGCACCAGCAGGCGAGAGCCCGATGTGAGTATGGCACACTCAACCAGCAATGCAATGTTGTGCGCGAGGTGGGAGGCATTGTAATTAGGGTGGTGGGTGGCTCTTACAGTGTGTTAAGAAAATATTTTGGCCATTGAGCGGCGATCAATGTGTAAGGTGTAGCGGCGATCGGCACGAAAGACGTCCCCTCTAGTGTTACAGAGCAAATTGGGTGGGGCTTCAAGCACCCACGTGTGACCGGGAAATTGCGCCGATTGGTCTAGATCACGGACACCTGTATGAAGGGGTGTGGCATTCCTATGAGTTGGCGTTTTAGATCAAGGAATAGATGAGGATTCCGATTGAGTGTTTTAGCTCGGTGAATAGATGACGTATTCCCGCAGGAGGTAGCTAGATTGTTTCTCAGTGCGGAAGATAGTTGGCTGGTTAAGCTGCCCTAGAGAGGGGGAGTATCACACGCGAGGCGACGCAGCGTGCGCAGTCCAATTGTGATAAAGTGATTAATGAATACTCCACTCCAGGCGTGGTGGGAAGACAGCTGTGGGGATCACGGGGAATAATATTGTAAAATATGGCACGCTTTAATTTTGTGCTATAATTGTAGTAGTTGGTGACGTCACCCATAGGGTTTGCATAGGATACCGCAGTCTTTTTCCTCCAAGAGTGATCGAGGCAGGGACACGCGGTAAGGGAGGGGTAAATGGGGAGTACGCCGGCACGTCCTCGCCAACGGGGGCCGCACTAAGAGGTGGTGCAGCCAGTGGGAGAGGGACAAGAAGGGCACACTGCGCAGGCGGTGAGGGCAGAGGGGAAGGAGGAGGAGTTAGAAGTGCATTGCAGGTATGCCAAGTAGCAGCAGCACAGGAAAGGCGGGGCAGCTTAAAAGCAAGCTGCGCGGGGCACACAGTCACAGGAGGCTTCGTGCACCATGTGTTGAAGGGGGCCCTAGTTACGGAAGGAAAAGTATAAAGGAAGGTGACATCATTGTAAAGATCAAGAGGGCGGTGGCACCCAGCACGAAAGTATTGTAATAAAAAATTACTTTTTTTGCAGCGGAAAGTCGGAAGACACCAATTTACAGGGCCAGGTAAGGGTAGTATTGAGAAAGTGAAGTTTATAAAAATGTCTATGTATTATGGGATAGGGGCAGGGTACAGGGCCAGCACCTTAACAACACCACTCCAGCATATCTGCGCAACACTAATACCGCACAGATATAAAATAGTAAAGTACAGTATTGAATAGACGCAGGGGACAGATAACAAAATAAGGATACCATGGACGCCCAACAGCAGTTTTGACATGTCCACCCAACATTCACTGCTAGCGTATCTAGATAACACATATAAGGGGAAGAAGTTAGCGAGCCACCTAGAAGTTTTCGACCTCTGGAAAATGTTTAAGGGGTGCGCACCAGGGGTACCAGGGATGTTCACCATGCAGGGAGTAAAGGAGGAGAAAGTGAGCGGAGAGGGCGGGTACAGCGTGCCCCAAGCTCCCCCCAGTGGTGAGGAAAGTGAGGATGAATGAGAAGGATCATACACAGTTGCAGAGGTAAAAGAGGAAGGTGAGGGAGAGACGCCCATAACTAAAGTAGTAAAGAAAGAAACATAAGGGCTGTATCCAATGAAAGAGTTGAGGGAAGCAACACGATTACAGTTAAAAGCAGCTGAAGGATACTCCAGCCCTACATACAGCCTGCCACCATACACGCCAGCAGATAGCTACCAAAAGGGGGTGGGTGCGAGGAGTGCAACGGATACGAAACCCACACAGGTAAGCACCGGGGGTGTAAAAAAGGCACTAATAGATTTAGCAAGTATAGGGCCAGACGAATGGATAGCAGCGCAGGTGTTACTGAAGCTTCGAGGGACGTTAACTGGGGAAGAGGAAGAAGCGGTAAAGAAGGTAGGTAAGGAAGAGACAGAACACACACAGAGAGGGTGTGAGGTAATAAGTAAAAGGGAGGAGGGAAGAATGACACAGGAAGAAGAGAAGTGCTGGAGGCGAGATTAGCAGAGCTGAGGGAAGCACGGAGCGTGTTGATTAGACAGCTCGAGCAGGAAGAGCAGGAAAGAAAGGTGAAGAGGAAGGAAGCTAAGGAGGACAAGACGGGATTAAAACAGCAAGAGGAAGAACGAAGGAAACGAGAAGAGGACCGCATAAGGGGGATTGCAGAAAGAGTGGCACGCATGGAGCAGCGGGAGGTTAGGAGGAGAGAAGAGGAACGAGAAGAAAATGACAGGGAGATGGGATTATGGAGGAAGAAGATTATATCAGAGAGTGCACGAAAGTACGAGGAAGGGAGAATTATAGAAAGTATACTGGCAAGAGAGGGCGGAATATGGAGCAACAAGGAGGATGAGTGTAACGCTCACCTGGTATCCACAGGGACGTCACTCAGCCTGTTCTGACCTCTTACGACCTCAAACCCTTCCCTGGAGTCTACTCGACTGGAGACTGGGCCTGAAACACAGGATTGGTAGAGTTTAACTCCCTATTGTCTCTGTGTGCTTGAACCCCTTCTTCCCCGGGGGTCCAACCCTTCCCTTTGATCCACAGCTCACCTTGTTTTCTTGGAAAGTGTGCTCTATGTCCTGCTTTCAGCGCAGAGGCGCGTTGATTGATGCGGGCTCGTTGCTGCCTAGTTACTTCACTGGCAAGAGTCCGACAGGTAAGTATAATGAGTCTTTTGAACAGTTCTCTAACTTCGTTCCATTCCTTCCTTCAATGATGGCCGGCGTCTGGGGATGGCGACGTGCTGCTGAGATGAGTAGCGCTGAAGGTGAGTGAGAGCATGGTGCGCGATGCGACCCTTTCGTATCTGTATTGAACTGAGTTCTTTTTCTGTGTCTTTTAGGTGCCGCGACATTTTCAGCGTGGATGCCGGTTATGAAGAAGAAATGCGGTGAGTAAGCGCGGTATGCGGTGCCTCTAGATGTTTCCACGCTAACCTGGAGTGTGTTTTCCCTCTTGGAGATGGATGAGAAGTTCCGGAGACAGAGTTCCGCCAGAGCGGCTGGGATTCAGGTAAGCGTTTGAAGCTCGTACAGTTTTTAAAAATAAGCAAAGATTTGCTGAATGCTTACTAATGCCTTTTTTCTGTTCTTTTCCCTTTTCCTTAGGAAGCAGCGTGCCAGGATGGGAATGACACCGCCGAAGATGCCCGCAGAACAGAAGGAGCGATGAATGGTGGGCAGAAGTGCCGCAAGGTAAGGATGTTCCTAACGGTGTTCTTGTTCTTGCAGGAGCTGAGTGCAGAAGTAAGATGCAGGCATACTGGAGACCGATCCGAACACAGTGAGTGTCACGCTGCAGGTGCAGAAAACGCAAAGCATGTTTCTCACCCTGGGCGTGGCTTAAATAGTCTCTGGGTATCCCAGGTGTCTCTGGGCTGAACCACACCCAAAAGACTAGACTGCACATGCAGTTCTGGGAACCAAAATATGTGGGGGCATCCATCTTGTCCCCATCAATGCACTACAAGTCCAATCCCCAATGTTATCCTATGGGAGTGAGTGAGTCTGGTGCCACAAGCGCCAATTCTGACTCCAAGTGGGCCTTTGGAGGGATGGAGAGGCCCTTGAGGGCCATGTATATGATCGTGGCCTGGCTCCAGCCTGACATCTTGGAGGGCTGGGGACATGAGGGGCAGGAATAATGACAAGAGGCAAGGGTATTATAACAGGTAAGCGACACAATAATGAACGAACTTTGCAGGGCAAGAGCGGAGGTAGATGATGAAGTGAACAAGCAAAGCAATACAGCACTGAGAGAGACACGCAAGGAACATGGGGCCAAGACATACGTGTGTGGCAATAAGGAGTAACGATAACAACGGCAGAGGGGGGCACGGAGACGACAGGTGAGTACACAGATATAGACTTAGAGACTGTAACATTGGGGGGAAAACGCCCAAGCACAAGGTTGACATTTTCAGATGGATTTTGCAGTGAGGAGGAAGAGGGATCTTGCGTAGGACGGAGTGAAGGAAGTGGGGAGGGGTTAAGTAAATTATACATAACACGCACAGACTGCGGGTCATTGTGGGAATGTGAGACACGAGAAGAAGAAAAGACAGGGAGGGAGAGCAAAAGACAGCTAAGAGAAAGAGTACCAAGGCCACTGACACCGTCAGCACAACACACACCATATGTTAATAGACTAAGAGACCTCCCAGGACGCAGAATGGAAGAATCAGCTACTACACACAAGAAGCGTCAAGTGGGTCAACAGAGAAGACATAAGAGCATTGGAGATGATAGAGTAACACAACATATTACCGGCTTTATTGAAGAACTTTCTGACATGGAAGAGGAGAGCGAATACATGCACACATCTCCGCACAGATGAACGCCAGGGGAGGTAAAGGAGTACACGCTAATGCCATTACTAGAGGGAGGGGAAGCAAGGCCACAATATGTCCCATGGAAACATGCAGACAAAGAAAACATTAAATGCAGGCTTCCATCTTTGAGTGGAGGGGCCGGGAAATGGATATATGAAATGGAAAAACAAACTGCAGGGCAAACATTAGCAGTGGGCGATGTCAAGGGGTTGTCAATTTCCATACTGGGTGACGCAGCAGATTTGGAAGAGGGCGGGATTCCCAGGAGTGACAATAAGTGACATGTATCATGATGGGGTCGCCATTTGGAAATTGCAGACATGCACTATGGCAGGCACTGAGGGTGCAATATCCAGACACTTCAGACATTGGGGCAATAACGTCAAGCAAAATGTGTGAGAATGAAGATCCTGTTGATTACATCCAGGAAATTCAGGAGAAGTGGCGCCTGGAAACACTGGAACCGTGGGACAAAACACTAGCAATCTTTTACCAAATACTGATACAGGGCCTCCCAGAACAAGTGCAGAGACAATTAAAGAAATTGGTAGGAATGGAAGCAAAGGCATGGCCAGAGATACAACTGACAACAGTACATCATTGTAGGCTATGGCAAGAAAAGATGAAACAAAAAGAGGAAGACAGAAAGGCAGAGGAAGCAAAATTGGTCCAAAAGAAACTGTCCAAATATGCCATGGAAGGTGCACTAATAACAGGCCCTGCCCTGGTCACTCCGGCACCAGACACTACACAACAACAACAACAACCAGCATCACTACAGCAAGCACAAATGACGACACAGCAAATGCCACCACCCCCGCCATACACAGCCCAACACCAATGCGCCACACAGATGGGGGGTGGATACACACAAATGGGAAATGGTTACACAAACAACTACAGGGGGAGGGGCGGGCCAGCGAGAGGGAGGGGATTTGGGCCAGCAACACCACAGCAAGGAGGGGGGTTCCGAGGGCACAACCAATATGGACATCAGGGGTACTTGTACAGCACTGGAGGATACACATGGTAAGCACGGGAGCCACCTACTTGCTGGTCATGTGGGATAGTAGGACACATATCACGCAGGTGCAGAGCAAGACAGACACAAGGAGGGTGGGGAGAGCAAGGGCAACATGGTTACAATGGGGGACAACAACACTATCAACAACAACAGCCACAACAGGTGACAGAAACACAAATACAACAAGCGCCATCTCAGCAACAACTACAAACATACACGACATCACAAACACAAGTGCAGTACCAACCAGCACAACAGCAAATGGCCACAACACAACAACAACACGTCCAGACAGTACAAAAGCTCACACAAATATAGGACAATAAACTACTACCCGCAGACACACCAATACAACAGACACAATTGGGAAGGGTGACAATATTGGGTCACAACCCATAGACAGGGAACGGACAATCATTATATCCCCAATAGGACAGCCCACAGACGTCCTTGTTGTGTCCCATCCTATCAGTAACACCTAACCCTGCGGAGGAAACACACAAAAAGCTGGCGATAGGTGACAAAACATTCTCTATCTTAGTTGACACAGGGGCCACTAGGTCCTGTATTAGGGAAGGGAAGTTCAACTTGTCAGGCGAAGCCATGCACACTCAAGGATTATCTGGGGCTTGAGGGCTGGTCCCTTTTACTGATAACATCTCCTTATCTGTTGGAGATCACGACCTATCTCTACCACTGCTATACTCAAAACAATCGCCAGTAAACATACTCGGGAGAGACATTATGAGCAGACTGAACATGACTATATCCTTCACTGACAAGGGAATAGTGTTCTCCACACCAAGCATACACATGCTCACAGCACGACACATACTCCAGGCTTACTGTGGCAAAACAGCGGCAAGGGCAAAACCAGTGGACGGAGAACTTTTTCAATATGGAACAGACATGTCAATAGCATGGCTACCAGGAATTGAAGGCAAGGTGTGGAGGAGACCAGCAGCATACCTTTTCAGGCCAGAAACACCCACTAGTGAGGAGGAAGGGGCAATAATATCAGTAGACATCGAAAGTATTGTGGCAACGGCAGACTACATTGCAGTGCACGCTCAGGATGGGGGAGGGAAAGCATGGAGAGCAGTAATAGCACTAGCAGAAGGATGCAGGCTAACGCAGGTGTCAGATGAGGAACTGTTCTCAGATGGTGCAGGAGATGGTGAGATGGTGTTCCAGATGAGCGTCTACATTTGGTTGACAGTGACATACAAGGAAGTAGCACAGAAAATGGCAATGGCACTAGAAGCACCCACCCCTACCCAAGTACCTTTCTACGACTTAGCAGCTGTACCCACCTCTCTATGGACTACTAG
Source organism: Ambystoma mexicanum (assembly GCF_040938575.1). NCBI lineage: Eukaryota > Metazoa > Chordata > Amphibia > Caudata > Ambystomatidae > Ambystoma > Ambystoma mexicanum. The sequence goes on along the minus strand of NC_090931.1, from coordinate 898,153,767 downwards.
GCCATACGACATAGGCTGCATAAAAAGCATTGGAGGAGTACAAATAAAGCCAAAGAAAGGTGCAATGCTGCCCAGGGTGAAGCAGTACCCACTATCTAAAGAAGCTGATGAAGGAATCTATGAAACAATAACTGCCCTAGTGGATAGAGGAATATTGGTACCATCAGAGTCACCATGCAACACTGCGGTGTATCCTGTGCGCAAGGCAAAGGGAGGGTCATGGCGTTTCATACAAGATTTGAGACTGCTCAACCACATTGTAGAGGCAGAGTACCCAGTAGCAGCTAACCCAGCCACCATAATGCGCAGGATACCAGCAGAGGTGTCACGATTCACTGTGATCGACCTCAAAAATGCATTTTTCTCAATACCTCTACACCCTGATTGACCAGATTTAACAAGTTTCACATATCGCAACACAAAGTGGAAACACACTAGACTACCCCAAGGGTACTGTGAGTCACCATCCATCTTTAACAGAGAAATAGAAATGGATCTAGGAAACATAGAGATGGAAAGCACAGTGCTGCAATATGTAGATGACATCATCATCTACAGCAATACTGAGAAGTGCAGGAGGGACTCTGTAAAGATGCTTACAGTGCTGGCTGAGAAAGGGCTACAAGGTTGACAAGGGGAAACTGCAGTACTGTCAAGAACAAGTACTTTATATTGGTGAGATCATTTCACAAAAGGGAAGGAACATTGCACCACAAAGGCACAAGCAATAACGAATACACCACAGCCGCAGACAGTAAGAGAACTGCAGCAATTTCTGGGCCTATGCAACTACTGCAGAGCATGGGTCTTTGACTTTAGCTCATACATAGGACCACTCCTCGAGGCCCTTAGAGAGGCACAGAGGGGGGCAAGGAAGTTGGGATGGACAAGAGGCATTCAATGAACTAAAACACGCCATTTCAACTGAACCAGTACTAGCTACCCCGGACTACGAAAAGTAATTCTACATATTCTAACATTGTGATAGTGCAGTAATGAAAGCAGTACTAACATAAAAGACAAGCAAGGGACACAAACCAGTGGCATTTTACAGTGGTCATTTGGATCCTGTAATGATGGGTCACTTCCCGTGCGAACGGAGCCTAGCTGCAGCAGAATTTGCAGTAGGAAATCCTCCTCAATCACCATGGGATGCCCCACCACACTGTACGTGGAGCATGTCCTCTTTGCAATATTGAACAAGCCAAAATCCACACTGACCACTCAAAGAGCTACAGGGTACGAGATTATACTCTCCAGACCTGAGCTGAAAATAGTAAGGTGCAGTAATGTTAACCCACACAGTCAATTGAAATTTACTCAGGTACTGGTGAAGTGTCAGGCACACACCAATGGTGATGACCCAATATCAAGAGGTAACGAAACAGCAGACGCACATGCAAAATATGCTGCGTACTTTGGCGAGACATGGACCCTCCCTGAAAAACAAAAAGATAAGGGGGGGGGTAAGACAGATGTTGATGAAGGATGGGTACACACACATCCCAGAGACACAGATTATGGAGCTGCAGGCAGCAGCACCAATGGCAGAGAAGGAACTATGGGTCAAAAGAAGATGCTACTTACAAGGAAAGGAAACCCGGTATACTACTGTCTAATCACAATTAGCAGTGTATACTTTGTCTATATCAGGGAGGATAGTGATAGGAGTACAGGGAGACAAAGTTATGAAGCAGGTACTAGAGGTGTGTGGTATAAACACTCTAAGTAAAACATTAGGAGAGAGCAAGGAAGGTTAAAAAAGTCAGTATCAAATTTTAATAATAGACAGTCCGTCAGATTTAAAACATCCAATTAAATAGATAGGTCAGTAATACAGAAATTGTCAAATCCCATGTAAAAAGCAACAATAGGGAATACGTAGCAGGCTCCGATCGCCAGTTAAAAGTAATGTTATAGCAAAAATACGACCACTTAGGGTACTTTTCAACCTAAATAGAATGGTACCCATCCAAATATGGATAAATACGTCATAAATTTTACTGTCTGTTTAAAGTTCAGAGATATGTCTCGACATGTTTCTGTTCCTCTAAAACAAAGTGTGGAACATTCATCAGGAGGGAATAAATTACAGTATAGCCTATTTGACAATTGGGATGGTAAACAATACCACTACAGTATCCTAGCACCTGCAAAAGATAAAAACAACAAACATCAAAAGTTAGCTATTCAATAGTTATATACTTTGGAAGGTTCAGAAAATGAACTGGGCAACCTATCAAGGGGCATAATTACCTTATAGGGTGCCTGTGGGGGCTCTCTACTAACATTAGTAGGTATAGGGTAATGAGAATCATGCCCTAAAAAGAAAAGAAATAATATATAGCCAATATATCAGCTATTAAAAAGCCTAGTAGCATACACAGTACAACAGCGAACAGTGTGGAAGAAGACACCCATTATGAGTATAAGCGTCAAAGCGTCTCATCGTGGGAAGGGGAAACCATAACGGGTGACTCCCACATGCAAAAAGGGACATATGCAAACCGGCGGTGGATGAGCGAGACATGCTACACAACAATGTAGGCAGTGTCAACGTCCAGAAGGTGTAGGGCCACCCGGACAAGGCATATTGGAGGTAACATACCACAATGCCACAGTGCATAGAGAGGAAATATGTGGAACCGATGTTATACTAACATGCTAAGCGAACAACAACACGGGGCAGGGTGACCCAGCGGTGAGTGGCGTGCTCGTGATCAAAGTCGGGTGTGCCCGATGACCCCACAAATGCCCAGAGGCATCCTACCTTGGTAAGACCACAGGAATGTAATCAGGGGCAAATCACAGCATTCCGCACTGCAGATAAAGTAAATGCAAAAAAGTAGTGCGATCAGGTTAAAAAATATACGATCGAGTCGCAACAACGGTAGCCGGAGAAGAATAGAAGAGCGAGCAACAAAATGCTGATCGTCTGTAAGCAACGTAACTTACCAAGTGCGGGGGAGTGTGCGGCAAGCAGGTATCTCGCCCTCGAGGATCTACACAGAGTATCCAGAAACAGCGCGATGCGGCCGATGCAGGTTGGTTGTCAAGGGAACCCCAAGATAGTCCTACTACTATGTTCGTGTATCCTTAGAAGGGTGCCATGAGTGAGTGAAACCCGGCGGCCATCTTACAAGGGAGTGCAAGAGAAAGTGTGACGAAGGTAGGGGTACAGCCAATGCCAAGTCTGTAAAAAGTGCCCAAATCGGTTGGTGGAACAACAGAGACTAGAAGGAAGGGGTCTCGGAAAATCAATAGAGGAAAGAGTTGTTTGGGAAAACTAAAGGATCTAGTAACCAAAGCCTTAGAGCTCCAAGGTGGAATTGCCAACATTAACATCAACAATAGGTTTTTAAATTGTAGCAATGTATACACAGATATTTACAAGACCGCTAGATATTGTGCCAATCAATCGACTCGTTGAGCCCAGTGACATCACTATGTAGGGTAAAAATCATCTTTTGTTCCATTTTCAACAATTTCTTTTCACGTGCTGTGTTATTTGCTCCTTTCAAAGCCAGTAGAACCGTCCAGGTGAAGTCTTCATATTTGTGTTTCAGAAGGTTGAAGTGTTTCACAAGTGGAGCATTCTCAGTTCTGTTCTTCAAACAGCTCCAATGTTCCATTATGCAAGTTTTTACTTTTCTGATAGTCTTCCCGACATAGTGCAATCCGCATCTACAGGTAATCATGTATACAACAAAGTCAGTGTTACAATTAGTGAGGTTCTTTTGGGTCCAGGGTTTTGAGAGGCCAACATCAACTTCTTTAGTTCTCGCAGTTAGTTTGCAAACGCCACATGTGCCGCAAGGATAGTGCCCAGTGGCTTCTGGGAGACCCCAAAGAGAGGTCAATTTGGGTTCCGAAATATTGACCGATTTCAATTTGCTATTACTAACTATATTGCCAATGGTGGTACTTCTTTTATAGGCGAATATAGGCATAGGGATCGATTGAGTTGCGGTTATAAAGATTTTCCATTTTTTTTTTTTATGATGTTGGTGATTTCAAAACTCTGGTCCGTAAAGGTGTTCACACAGACAATGCGATCCTCTTTAGGTTTCATTAGCTTGGATTCCAACAAGGCCTCTCGATTATTGTTAAATGCCCTTTTGGCTGATTTTCTTATTAACTTTTTGGGATAGCCTCTTTGTCTGAGCTTTTTACTGAGTGTGGAAGCCTCAACTTCATAAGTTTCTTTATCAGAAATATTCCTCTTGAGACGGAGAAATTGTCCAAAGGGGAGATTGTCGCGTAGATGTTTAATATGGTGGCTAGAATAATCAAGAAGGGAATTCTTATCAGTTGGTTTATGATAAGGTTTTATTTTTAAGACCCCATTAAGGGGAAAGATGGTTAAATCCAGAAAGTTAGACTCACTACTAGAAGTCATCGTAAATTGTAGATGGGGATTGAGACCATTTATCCAGGTAAAAAAATTGTTGGCATCATCCTGTGAACCCTTCCACAATACCAGGATGTCATCAATGTAGCGACTCCATTTCGTGATATTGTTACTGAAAGGATTGCTGCTGTTATAAATATGTGATTTCTCGAAAGTTTCAAAATATAGGTTTGCCACGCTCGGAGCCATGGTGGCCCCCCCCCATAGCTGTGCCTTCGATTTGTTGATAAAATTTTCCATTGAACTCGAAGTAGTTACGTTTCATTGCGAGTTCCACACACCAGAGGATAAATGAGGTGGGTACTGGGTCATTGTCTTTTCGGGTAAGTAGTATTTCTTCTATGGTGTCAATTGACGCCTGTTGTGGTATGTTGGTATATAGGGAAACAATATCCAAACCTATAAGTAGGTTGGATGAAGGGTCAAACTCAAGATTTTCATAGCAGTTGATAACATCTCTGGAATCTTTTAGATAGGATTGCATTTTTTGTACATATATTTTCAAGTAGTGGTCCGCAAAAGTAGAGAGTGGTTCTAAAACAGAATCAATACCCGCTACAATGGGGCGGCCAGGTGGGTTCAGAAGAGTTTTGTGAACCTTAGGAAGGGTGTAAAACGTGGGAATGCTGGGTTTCTTATTAACAAGGAAGTCTGCTTCCTGTTTAGAGATCCATTCACGGTCTTTCGCTTTCCCCACTTTGTCAGCTACAAGTAGTTGGAGTTCAGGTGTGGGTTCTCGAGTAAGTAAGTGGTAGTAGGAGATGTTGCTCAGTTGTCTTTCACATTCATCAATATAATCGGTGCGGTTGAGAATCACAATCCCCCCACCTTTGTCCACCTTCTTTATGATGATCGATGGATTAGTAGACAAGGAATCAAGAGCTTTGCGTTCCTGATTGGATAAGTTGTGAAAGGTCCTTCGATGCTTAACTTCAAGGGCCGTGACCTCAGCAATGACTTTCTTTTCAAACACTAATGATTCAGGGGAAAAACTTTGGGGGGAGGGTAAAACGTAGATGGATTCTGTAGCCCTGTACAGTTACTGGGGCCCTCTTCGATGGTGTCGTCAGGAGAAGAGAAGAATTCTTTCAAATGGATTTTTCTCATTAACTTCTTGAATTCGATCTGAAATTGGAACGGGTCATGCTCTTTCGTCATGACATAACTTAGACCTTTATTAAGCACTTGTTGTTCCATAGTTGTAGGTAAATAGTTCGACAGGTTGATCAGAAGCGAGTCCCGCTTCGGGTTTGTCTCGAACCGTCGTCCCAATTGTTTCTGTTCTGGGCCTGTTATAAAAAACGACCCTGGTTTTGTCTCCTTCCTAAATTGCTTTGCCGTCTTGTAGATTGACCTCTGCCCCTTTTAGTAGTTGCTTTGTTACCAGAGGATGTGCCTTCTCCTGCATCATCAGGGTCACTACTATCATGACTTGTGCTGTAGGATGTGTTGCGAAACCTCACTCGTCTGTTTTGTCTTGTGGGTCCACTCGTTTGTAACGATTTATTGACATAGTCAGCTTGCACATAGGGGAAGGCTTTCTCGTGTGTGAAGCGTGCCAGATCTTTTTTCATGCGTTGAATTCGCTCATTGGTATTTGTAGATTTGAATTCTTTCATTTCTTTTTCAATTTCTTCAAGTCTTTTTTTGTAAGTTTCTAGAGGTAGCTGTTTTTTTAAATTATCTTCAATCTTATGAATTTCGATTTCAATTTTGGCAGATGTTTCTTTGGCAGTATCAATAATCAAAATGAGCCAATCACGACCACAGCGGTTTGCTATATAGCTCTATTGTACTCGAAATTTTTCGTTATCTAGGAATAGTCTTGGTTCATTAAGGACAGTCAGTCCTTGAGGTAGTGCTTTTTTCTTAAGATATTCAAGCATAATTGCCCCATGGAGTTCGGTTCGTGTAAGTCTTTTTCCTAGTTTTGTTAATTCATTCCATTCATCTTTGTCTTGTGAGATATCTTGAATGTCATCATGATTAAGGATTGAAATAGCTTTCGTGAGGGCTGCTGCATAGTCATCACTATAAGCGAGAATTCTATCTTCGGCCATGTTAGAGACAGGGTAGTCTAAAATTCCCAAAGGGCTGTTGTGTGTGAGTACTACTACTAATAACTACTGGATTTAACCATCTTTCCCCTTAATGGGGTATTAAAAATAAAACCTTATAATAAACCAACTGATAAGAATTCCCTTCTTGATTATTCTAGCCACCATATTAAACATCTACGCGACAATCTCCCCTTTGGACAATTTCTCCGTCTCAAGAGGAATAGTTCTGATAAAGAAACTTATGAAGTAGAGGCTTCCACACTCAGTAAAAAGCTCAGACAAAGAGGCTATCCCAAAAAGTTAATAAGAAAATCAGCCAAAAGGGCATTTAACAATAATCGAGAGGCCTTGTTGGAACCCAAGCTAATGAAACCAAAATTGAAATCGAACTACATAAGATTGAAGATAATTTAAAAAAACAGCTACCTCTAGAAACTTACAAAAAAAGACTTGAAGAAATTGAAAAAGAAATGAAAGAATTCAAATCTACAAATACCAACGAGCGAATTCAACGCATGAAAAAAAATCTGGCACGCTTCACACATGAGAAAGCCTTCCCCTATGTGCAAGCTGACTATGTCAATAAATCGTTACAAACGAGTGGACCCACATACAAAACAGACGAGTGAGGTTTCGCAACACATCCTACAGCACAAGTCATGATAGTAGTGACCCTGATGATGCAGGAGAAGGCACATCCTCTGGTAACAAAGCAACTACTAAAAGGGGCAGAGGTCAATCTACAAGACGGCAAAGCAATGGAGGAAGGAGAGAAAACCAGGGTCGTTTTTTATACCAGGCCCAGAACAGAAACAATTGGGACGACGGTTCGAGACAAACCCGAAGCGGGAATCGCTTCTGATCAACCTGTCGAACTATTTACCTACAACTACGGAACAACAAGTGCTTAATAAAGGTCTAGGTAATGTCATGACAAAAGAGCATGACCCGTTCGAATTTCAGATCAAATTCAAGAAGTTGATGAGAAAAATCCATTTGAAAGAATTCTTCTCTTCTCCTGATGACACCATTGAAGAGGGCCCCAGTAACTACACAGGGCTACGGAATCCATCTACGTTTTACCCTCCCCCCAAAGTTTTTACCCTGAATCATTAGTGTTTGAAAAGAAAGTCATTGCTGAGGTCACTGCCCTTGAAGTTAAGCATCGAAGGACCTTTCACAACTTATCCAATCAGGAACGCAAAGCTCTTGATTCCTTGTCTACTAATCCATCGATCATCATAAAGAAGGCGGACAAAGGTGGAGGGATTGTGATTCTCAACCGCACCGATTATATTGATGAATGTTAAAGACAACTGAGCAACATCTCCTACTACCACTTACTTACTCGAGACCCCACACCTGAACTCCAACTACTTGTAGCTGACAAAGTGGGGAAAGCGAAAGACCGTGAATGGATCTCTAAACAGGAAGCAGACTTCCTTGTTAATAAGAAACCCAGCATTCCCACATTTTACACCCTTCCTAAGGTTCACAAAACTCTTCTGAACCCACCTGGCCGCCCCATTGTAGCGGGTATTGATTCTGTTTTAGAACCACTCTCTACTTTTGCGGACCACTACTTGAAAATATATGTACAAAAAATGCAATCCTATCTAAAAGATTCCAGAGATGTTATTACTGCTATGAGAATCTTGAGTTTGACCCTTCATCCAACCTACTGATAGGTTTGGATATTGTTTCCCTATATACCAACATACCACAACAGGCGTCAATTGACACCATAGAAGAAATACTACTTACCCGAGAAGACAATGACCCAGTACCCACCTCATTTATCCTCTGGTGTGTGGAACTCGCATTGAAACGTAACTACTTCGAGTTCAATGGAAAATTTTATCAACAAATCGAAGGCACAGCTATGGGGGCCACCATGGCTCCGAGCGTGGCAAACCTATATGTTGAAACTTTCGAGAAATCACATATTTATAACAACAGCAATCCTTTCAGTAACAATATCACGAAATGGAGTCGCTACATTGATGACATCCTGGTATTGTGGAAGGGTTCACAGGATGATGCCTACAATTTTTTTACCTGGATAAATGGTCTCAATCCCCATCTACAATTCACGATGACTTCTAGTAGTGAGTCTACTAACTTTCTGGATTTAACCATCTTTCCCCTTAATGGGGTCTTAAAAATAAAACCTTATCATAAACCAACTGATAAGAATTCCCTTCTTGATTATTCTAGCCACCATATTAAACATCTACGCGACAATCTCTCCTTTGGACAATTTCTCCGTCTCAAGAGGAATAGTTCTGATAAAGAAACTTATGAAGTTGAGGCTTCCACACTCAGTAAAAAGCTCAGACAAAGAGGCTATCCCAAAAAGTTAATAAGAAAATCAGCCAAAAGGGCATTTAACAATAATCGAGAGGCCTTGTTGGAACCCAAGCTAATGAAACCTAAAGAGGATCGCATTGTCTGTGTGAACACCTTTACGGACCAGAGTTTTGAAATCACCAACATCATAAAGAAAAACTGGAAAATCTTTAGTACCGCAACTCAATCGATCCCTATGCCTATATTCGCCTATAAAAGAAGTACCACCATTGGCAATATAGTTAGTAATAGCAAATTGAAATCGGTCAATATTTCGGAACCCAAATTGACCTCTCTTTGGGGTCTCCCAGAAGCCACTGGGCACTATCCTTGCGGCACATGTGGCGTTTGCAAACTAACTGTGAGAACTAAAGAAGTTGATGTTGGCCTCTCAAAACCCTGGACCCAAAAGAACCTCACTAATTGTAACACTGACTTTGTTGTATACATGATTACCTGTAGATGTGGATTGCACTATGTCGGTAAGACTATCAGAAAAGTAAAAACTCGCATAATGGAACATCAGAGCTGTTTGAAGAACAGAACTGAGAATGCTCCACTTGTGAAACACTTCAACCTTCTGAAACACAAATATGAAGACTTCACCTGGACGGTTCTAGTGGCTTTGAAAGGAGCAAATAACACAGCACGTGAAAAGAAATTGTTGAAAATGGAACAAAAGATGATTTTTACCCTACATAGTGATGTCACTGGGCTCAACGAGTCGATTGATTGGCACAATATCTAGCGGCCTTGTAAATATCTGTGTATACATTGCTACAATTTAAAAACCTATTGTTGATGTTAATGTTGGCAATTCCACCTTGGAGCTCTAAGGCTTTGATTACTAGATCCTTTAGTTTTCCCAAACAACTCTTTCCTCTATTGAGTTTCCGAGACCCCTTCCTTCTAGTCTCTGTTGTTCCACCAACCGATTTGGGCACTTTTTACAGACTTGGCGTTGGCTGTACCCCTACCTTCGTCACACTTTCTCTTCCACTCCCTTGTAAGATGGCCGCCGGGTTTCACTCACTCATGGCACCCTTCTAAGGATACACGAACATAGTAGTAGGACTATCTTGGGGTTCCCTTGACAACCAACCTGCATCGGCCGCATCGCGCTGTTTCTGGATACTCTGTGTAGATCCTCGAGGGCGAGATACCTGCTTGCCGCACACTCCCCCGCACTTGGTAAGTTACGTTGCTTACAGACGATCAGCATTTTGTTGCTCGCTCTTCTATTCTTCTCCGGCTACCGTTGTTGCGACTCGATCGTATATTTTTTAACCTGATCGCACTACTTTTTTGCATTTACTTTAGCTGCAGTGTGGAATGCTGTGATTTGCCCCTGATTACATTCCTATGGTCTTACCAAGGTAGGATGCCTCTGGGCATTTGTGGGGTCATCGGGCACACCCGACTTTGATCACGAGCACGCCACTCACCGCTGGGTCACCCTGCCCCGTGTTGTTGTTCGCTTAGCATGTTAGTATAACATCGGTTCCACATATTTCCTCTCTATGCACTGTGACATTGTGGTATGTTACCTCCAATATGCCTTGTCCGGGTGGCCCTACACCTTCTGGACGTTGACACTGCCTACATTGTTGTGTAGCATGTCTCGCTCATCCACCGCCGGTTTGCATATGTCCCTTTTTGCATGTGGGAGTCACCCGTTATGGTTCCCCCTTCCCACGATGAGACACTTTGACGCTTATACTCATAATGGGTGTCTTCTTCCACACTGTTCGCTGTTGTACTGTGTGTACTACTAGGCTTTTTAATAGCTGATATATTGGCTATATATTATTTCTTTTCTTTTTTAGGGCCGTGATTCTCATTACCCTATACCTACTAATGTTAGTAAAGAGCCCCCACAGGCACCCTATAAGGTAATTATCCCCCTTGATAGGTTGCCCAGTTCATTTTCTGAACCTTCCAAAGTATATAACTATTGAATAGCTAACCTTTGATGTTTGTTGTTTTTATCTTTTGCAGGTGCTAGGATACGGTAGTGGTATTGTTTACCATCCCAATTGTCAAATAGGCTATACTGTAATTTATTCCCTACTGATGAATGTTCCACACTTTGTTTTAGAGGAACAGAAACATGTCGAGACATATCTCTGAACTTTAAACAGAGTAAAATTTAGGACATTTATCCATATTTGGATGGGTACCATTCTATTTAGGTTGAAAAGTACCCTCAGTGGTCATATTTTTGCTATAACATTACTTTTAACTGGCCATCGGAGCCTGCTATGTATTCCCTATTGTTGCTTTTTACATGGGATTTGACAATTTCTGTATTACTGACCTATCTATTTAATTGGATGTTTTAAATCTGACGGACTGTCTATTATTAAAATTTGATACTGACTTTTTTAACCTTCCTTGGTCTCTCCTAATGTTTTACTTAGAGTGTTTATACCACACACCTCTGGTACCTGCTTCATAACTTTGTCTCCCTCAAAAGAAGATGCACCATGTCCCCCACAGATGCATTATGGCGACAGAATAATACAGGGAAAGTTGTGATGTCCCTGGCCCTATTGAAAACAGCTCTGACCCAATTACACCATCCCACGCACACAGGGAAAGAAGTAATTGCAGCACGGATAAAAGAATCATGGTTCTGCCCTGAGCTAAACTCACATGTTGCAAATTTCATCAGCAACTGCCTCACATGCCAACAATACACGGCCGGTCACACGCTGCAAGTGATCAAAGGTACAATACCCCGGCCTGAAGGACCCTTTCTGCACCTACACATTGACTACGTTGACATGATCAATGTATATCAAGGTTACAGATACATGATTGTAGTAGTGTGCCCATTCTCAAGGTGGATCGAGGCAGGTCCATGCTCTCATGCAGATGCGTTCAGAGCGGCCAAATGGTAAGGGAGGTGTTCCCGAGGTGGGGAGTATGCGAAGTGCTGCGATCAGACAATGTCCCCCACTTAACCAATTAATTGTTTCAGCACGTAGCTACCCTTCTGGGAATTAAACATAAGTTAGCATGTGCATATTGCCCACAAGCAAATGGTGTCTGCGAACGCCTCAATGGCCTCCTAAAAGAAGAAATAGCAAAGATCCAACAAACAACCAAAACAGTTGGCTGTACTGCCTCCCTTTGGCCTTGTTTGAGCTGAGAAACAGACCAGGGTCGGACCACCACCTCACACCCCACGAGGTGGTGACCGGACGTCAAATGCACCTTCCACTCACACCACCATCAAGAGCAATAACTGGTTGTCACAACACAAGTACTGTTTTGGTGAAGAAATGCACGAATATGCCTCTTCCTTGGTTACTAGTGCTGCTTTTATCTCTCAACAGATCCAACGGACACAGGACGGGTCGAAGAACAACCAACAGGGAGAAGCAACCAACGAGGAACAGGAACAGACTGCACAGTGGACAGAGAAAGAGGCAGACCAGGTTTGCCTCAAAAAATTATCATAGAAAGTGGAACGCCCCTAGATTCACAGGACCCCACGTGGTGGGAAAAATAGCCCCTAGAGCGGTTAAGTTGCAAGGTAAGGACGTGTGGACACACATCCACGACATCAAGCCCTACAAAGCACAGACCCCCCCCCCTCACATCAGCGAAGGGGCCAACGCTTCAGCAATGACAACTGACAACGACACAGTACAGACATCGGATACCCCAAAGGGCACAAACGACCAACCACCCATAGCCCACTCTATGATCACAAGACCCCAGACAAAATAAATAACTTTAGCTAAAATTAACTCCCACCAGCCACCAGTTAATGAAGAACAACAGTCTGCAATATACACCACACTGTGTAAACACGTGCATGCTCTCTTCTCTTTTTGTCTCACACTTGTAGGTATTGTGCATTGCTATTGTATATGTAATAAAAAGACAAAGAACATACGTCATTGAAACATACGTCACTGCCCAGGGGTAAATGCTACCCGCAGACAAAAACACCCCAGAAGCACTGTCGCACCAGTTAGTATACATTATAAAAAGACCAAAATAATTAAGACGAAGGAGAATACGTGTATATTATAACACGTTTCGTATGATAATAGTAAAATCATTTGCACATCTCCACACAGCATTAACCGCCCTAAGAGATAGGACGGTAAGGAAAGCGTGGGAAGAGCTTTTCGCCTGGGTATTGAACGATTACTTGATATGCAGGGCTTGAATAAAAGTACTAACAATAATAATGCACATTTTGAGAGATTTTTAGGCGGGCACCTTTATCATCTAAAGTAAAGTAGCTGAAGAACCGCAGCAAAGGTAAGAGGGACATGCCAGTGGTAATAGCAACTGTAATAAAGATGTTAGGGATATTTTCTACCCACTGGTCTGATTACTGCTGCTTTCTGGCAGGCCTACTATGCTTTCTATGTGATGGCATCTCCCTCTACTAACATTCCCCCTACGATGGCTGCAAGGAGCACGGTGTCAGGTGGTACAAGTGGCACCGGGTCGAATTTAAAGAGGGATAAATGTAGTTTTTTCCATTGACGTACATGGGGTGGACACTTACCTAACAGAATTGGCACACGTCTCCAACAACATGTGGTACAAGCACATGTCCAAAATTGGTAAGGACACGTTAAAGGATAACTGCTATGTGTGCTCTTTGATCCCATACGCCATGAGCGCCTCAAGAACGTTTGTGGCGACTGAAGTACCTGCAACAACTGCAAAATGCCTGTTATATCTAGCATTGTACCAAACACAAGGGCGATTTCAAGGGAAAAGAGCAACATTAAGATGGAAATCAAGGTCGACATACCCCTACGAAGACAACTTCATCAAAACACTACCAATGTATGACGAGTCCTGGAAGCAGACCAAAGGGCTCAAGTACATAACAGATGGACCCGACAAAGGAGAGACAGAAGAGGTTACACTGAATTACCTACCATGCGAGTGGTACGCAAAAGAAGTTGCAGGTGAACCAGGATGGTGGGAAAGGCCACTAATACTAATATATGGCAAAGTATACACGAAGACGGATGGGTTTATGGATGGAGTTGTAGGAAGTAAAATATTGACTTTGGCAAAGTCACCAGTGATGACAGTACAAGTAGAAAACGACAAATGCTACACGTGGTGGACAAAGAGTGCAAACTGGTAACATGGTTAGATAAAGAGGAGGAACCCATAATTATACTTCCACTCACAGCACCAACACTGTGTTACCAGCATGATGGAGAAGTTGATGTTGGAGCAAATTAAGGTTGCAAGAGAACAATAAAGTTTCCTGAGGGGGGTGCAGGAACAGCAGTATTGATGGACCACTATTGGGCCTGTGGAGCAAAGGCATACAACAGCTTGCCACCATTGTGGAATGGAGTGTGCGCTATGGTACACATCAACGTATCATCACTACTACCATCACTAGTAGTACCGCAAAAGCACGTCAACATGGAGAACTTCCCTAAGATGGACAAAGGGAATAAACGGAAGAAAAGATCACTGAAGATGGTAGGAAGCAAGCAACGGAACGACCCCACACACTTATCCTGAGTAAAAAGACAAGGAGAACCGCTGACAGGAAACTATCTGTGGGGAAAGTCAGAGACAGCTCCAAGTGACATTCCACCAGCACACAGGTTGTTTAGCAGAGCGGCAATGTTCTTTTCCTCCATCGTACATCCAGGTGTGCAGGCATATGCAAATACGAAGTGGCTCCAGATAACAAGATGGGAGATAATGATGACAATCAACTCCACAGTTAACGGATTCAACGCAATAAAGGAAGAACTAAGAGCGATTAGGATGGTGGCCCTAAAGAACAGATATGTGCTGCACCATCTGACAGCAATGGAAGGAGGTGTTTGCGCAAAAATCGGAAGTTTGTGTTGCACGTTTATTCTTGCCAACGACGAGGGCAGCGGTAAGTTATCTGAGGCAGTATCACAGCTGGCCAAGATGCACGCCAAGATGGAAGAGGAAGCAAAGGGGGTGAAGAAGGACGGTAGCTGGTTCTCTTACATCTGGTCCTGGATGCCATAATGCTCTCAGATGGCCTTAAGGTTGTGGCAGGATGTATAATTTTAGGAATGGCTTTTTTGATGGGGATAAAAGTATGGAAGGCAAGATCAAAGCGTACTGCTGAAGAAATGATCGGCATGCACGTCCTAATGCCAGCTGAAGACGACCAACACACAGACGTGATTATTAAGGAACGTGAATGGCTGTGCCAGCAGATAGTGAAGCAGACTTGTACCCACCATCAACAAAGGTTGAGAACCCAAGGAACCCGAAAAGCTATGTTGGAAAATGGGTTTATTGCAAACCCGGTGGCGGATGTGTTTATTTGTACTGGTCATTCAAAGATCATGTGGACCGGTACGGACACTTGGCAGGAATAACGAAGGTATGGCGAGTACGAGGAGATAAGAGTGGATAATTTTGTGGTCGACAAGTTGACTGGAGGGGGGACTGAAGAGGGAAAATGTGACAATCCCTTCCCCCGATAGTCATCCAGACCATGGCCTAGGATGTCACAACCCAAGCACCCACCGCGAGAGGAATTCAACCCGCTCACTGCTGCCCCAGTTGTCAAGATCCACCGTGGCCACACCAAACACACCTAGGGAAGCTGCGTGTCAATCAAACCACGCACGGGGACCATATGGATCAACTCGATTAGACAGCACCCACAAATACCGAAATCGTTGGAGATGCCATGACGACATAACCAACGGGCAAGAACACACGTGCCACCAAGCACACTGATCATACACACACCAATCCACACGAAGAACATACTCAGTGCTATGACATAGAGGACCACTCACACATGCATCATTGTTATTTTTCACACAGGCCAACTACAGCACCGCATAAACAGAAAACGCCAGAAGAGCTTGTGTACATACAAATCAAATGCTCATAATTCTGCTTCAGCCACGGTCTCACAACACGTGACCAGGCCAACCGGATACGATGCCAAGCCCCAAGGACCAGAGAAGCAAGGACCAGAGAAGCTCTGGGGTCTCACGCCTGGGACACAGACTGCAACAATGAAGTGAAAAATTGGATACCGACAGCGATGGGAAAGGCATGCACACCAGCTAATAGTCAGACCTGTCCATTTTCCTCCACTGATACATAGTCATACTTTGTTGCCAGCACCAGGTACACCGCGAGCTGGGAACAGCGATGGTCCCAGGCTTGGGGGCTCGCGGGTGGACCAATCAGACTACGAGGGGCTCACCATTGACGCCACTATAGTTTAGCCAATCACTAATTGTCCCCTTGTAACAATTCTCTTGTAGCAATTATTAGGGGGCCCAAGCGTACCACCTGACCGTTTCTCCACCACTAATATTTTCCTCTATATGTGCCTATAACTGACCCTACCACTTGGGGAGCCAACCCAAGATGGTGTTAGGTTTTGGGGCTAGTTCTCCCAGGTGATGCACGTAGTGGAGTCATACAGCTAGAAAAAGGGCCTGCGAGCTTGTCCCTGCCTGTTTTGTGCAATAAACAGCAGTAACTCTTTGCTCTTGTGTGTGTCTCATACTCCTTTGGGACGCGGGACATTACCCCGACAGCTGACTCCAAAAAAAACAATGATAACTGAGAATATGTGGTGTTGATTTATTGTAGCTACTCATTTTGTGAATGTCACCTAACCGGGGTCGAACTGGGTCAGAAAATAGACCCAAGCAGAAACACTTTGGCCAATAGCCACTGTAACAATCCGAACAGCACACTGGGTGAATGTATGGGAAATCTTGTGCCAAATGGTCTATTTGCAAGCACGTGGGGGGTCACTGCCTTTGGGAAAAACTACCAGCTGTACTGTATACTCAACTTGGTCAAATTGGTCCTCATAATGGTACTGCACTGTCATCTTAAGCTGGCCCTTCTGGTGCAACAGCCAGCACGAACCTGCTCCACTTTAGTAATTTGCCCTGCCGTATCTCTTTTCTGTGAACCATGGGCCCAGTTTGAATATATGCACAGGGATAATTTACAATCAACATCGTATTTCTAAATTTTGATTTTGCTGGAGTTGGACTAAACCCTGCAGCCTTACAAGTGTTAATAAACTATACTGCCTATGCCTAACTTAGCTGGACAAGTGGACTCAACCAAGATGGAGAACTAAAAATGATCTTGCGCTTTGCAGAATGAGCGAGCGGAGAATGTTGGAAGGGGTCCCTGTCTTATAAAACTATTATTTGAAAATACCACACCACTGACAAGGGTGTTAGGTTGCAATCCACTTCTCGGTTACAGGACAGGCCATTATTCAAGGGACTGGCTGGGAATCTGAACAACGTAGTAAAATCTCCAAGACGAAATAAACGTAAGACCTTACAGGCCATGAATCAGTTCCACAAAGCATTGGGAGGGGAACACTGCATACGAGCCACCTTAACATTTATCAGTAAGTGAGGGACACAAGTGGACATGGGCAAGTGCAGTCTGGTTTGATCGAGGAGCAGTTAGATCCTACCAATTCCAAAATGGTTGCCTGATGCACTGACTACTTACTGCTTTATATTCGGCACATTAATGCCTGTAATTTTAGTTGCCAGATGAAGGCGCATACTGAGGTAAAGAGACCACAGACTAGGAGTACAGTAGTCACTCCAGTGAGTAACTTATACTTCTCTGTTGCACCCCCTTTCCTCAATACTAAAGGAGAATTGCAAAACATCCTAAACTTAAAAGGGCAGATGGAAGAATAATAAACGAAATAGATTTTGAAAGAAAGCCACCTAAACTGTACATCAGATCCTGAGCTCAAGCCCATCAAATAATATTTGAGAATGAAAGAGGGGTTACCCACGTTGCTGCTGATTTCTTCTAGGGGGAACAGAATACTGAGAGGTCCCAAATGCCACATCAGCTCACACTAGGTAAGCATGCATACCCTTAGGCATGAAAAGCTGATAGATGTTGTACCACTCCAAAAGGCAAGTCACCAGCAATCAGCCGATGGTTATTCAAAGACATCAAGGGTTTGGTACGCTCTGGGAAGATTCTCTTAACACAAGCAACTGTAGTGTGCGTCCTGCCTGTGCAGTACGATTTGACAAGAAAACCGAAAACCTATGCAGAAATCTCTGATTCAGTGGGGAGGAAAACACAATAAAGCCACTTTCTCTCTGTGGAACCACAAATAGGGCTCACTGGAGCACAGAGTCTGTAGTTCTCTAATATAATAGACAGGTGATTACTGTCACGACTCGCTCCCTTCGCTCCCGTTCCCACCACTTGGGGGCATGATTTGGGGTTTATTCCCTACTGGACCTTTCCTCCGAACCTTATGCTACAGTGCTGTGATGAATTGGGAGCGCTAAATCCCTATTTTCCAAGCTACTTCCCTTCCGAATCCATTCCAGGTTTTTGGCAGCCAGCATGCTTCTTTAACCAAATGACTATGCTTCCCAGAATGCCTGGCCCACTGCTCCACCTCCACCCTTGCAGGACAAGGTTGGGTGGAGGATAGGTAACAGCTGTGGCTGCAGGTGCAGCAATCAGCACACCTGAGGCGTGTGCTCGTTGAGCAGCTTTAAAAGCCTCAGTCTTACTTCAGTCCAGCGCTGGTCATCGTTTGCAGTGTTCCTGTTGTGACTAGTCCCTTGTTCCTTGTTCCTTGCCTTTGTACCTAGTTCCTAGTTCCTGTTTTCTTGTTCCTCCACCCTGAATCTCGGATTCATGCGCTAATTGATTTCTGCTCCCTTGATTCCCTTTTTGTCTTCCTCTGTTTGCAGGCAGCATTTCTCAGTGCTTTCCGCTTTTAGATGCAGCTCAGTTTGTCTGTGTTCTATATTTCTTTGACTCTGTCCTTTGCTGCTGTAAACCCGTATGCCTTAGCCTTCCTCTTAGATTAGCTTCCTGTCTTTTCCTTGGAGGGGTAGGGAGAAGTTTGCATTGGTTATTTCGTTTTTCCCTGCTCCTGATCCTTACTTTCTATTGGGATCCATTCCATGTTTTCCATTGCACTTCTGCATTTATTTCCCATTTGATTATTAGGTGTGGTGTGCGGTTGTAGCTAGCTCCTGTGTGAATGCTTATGTTTTCCTCACTAATTTGTAATCACTATTCCAACTTAGGTATTTAGTTTTCCTCCCATTGCTGTTCTAGCCTTTCGGGGTCCCAGTTTCATCAACAGGATTCGTGTGTTAGCTGACATTCAAGAGGTTTATCTCGTCCTCGTGAGTACAGTTCTTTAGTTCCCTTATTTAATACCATCAAGAGTGTTAGTTCACAGATCCTGTCATTGCTTGCCCTCCAAGTGGGTGTAGCGCTGTCAGTACCTGTAACTGCAATTGGGGGTAAGGCGCTTGCCGACTTTCCTCGCGGTCAGGTGCTTACCCCACATCCCTTTTCATATATTGGTTTTGTTGTCACACTCTATTTGCACTCCTGGGTTCTAGCATACATGAGTCGTTGTTCCTGTGTGCACGTAGTTTAATTTGAAGCTCTTAACTGTGTGATTTAGTGCACATTTCCCTTGCCATATTCGCTGCCTGACTAATCCTGACAGAATGACCAGCCCAAAATTCCCATTGAATATGGCAAGTTTAAGAAAGAAAGGCAGCAAGGCCTCTAACAAGTTTGTACAGAAAGCTTCCCCTACATTTACCTGTGACAATCAAATCACTAGTCCTGACTTAAATGAACTCCTTGTCACGAATGGGCATTTACGTGCAAAGTATTTTTCCCATAGGATGGCACATCCTACATTGCCTGATCCTAGTTCTATCTTTTGTTTTGATCCAGATTCTATGTCAGCGCAAGCCTTAGCCGCAGAAAACAACACACTGTTAGACTTATTATACAAGAGTACCTCTGTTGTTGAACCCCATGATTCCAGTTGTGCTTCACCTCAGATAGAACAGTTTCATGGTACAAACATAAAGAATGGAGGGGTTCCTTGCATAACTTCTGTTTTCTACCCTCAGTCTAAAGCATACTCCTTTGCACAAGTACATACTGTAGTCCCTAATGCCAAGAGGTCTAATGTCAATAGTTTGCTTAAGGGAAACACAGACCAAGTTGGTAAGAGAAAGTATAAAACTCAGAACCTGAAAGCAGTAGAGGACAATGCACAATCGGTGCACATCCAGATTGCTAGTGCAGGATCCTGCCATGTCTGCCATTTACTCAAGAGCCAGTCCCAAAGACCTGGACATGTTTGTATCCAGCAACCGAGATTGCATGCCTTCAGCCTCAAGGTTTCCTCTGGCCTGCCTGTCTTCAGCTACAGTGACTCATCCTGCAGATCATCCTTCAGCTTTAGAGCCTCCGGTAGTCCATCAAAAGTGCATGTCTTCAGTCCCGGAGTATACTGAATATTTGCCTTCAGTTCATGAGACGCCTGTATCCTGCTTAGCCTCGCTGCCAATATCAGAGGTATACCTGTCTACACCATCAGATCCTGCTGTATTTTCTTCTGCTCCAGCGATTCCTCCTGAATCCCAACCATTTACTGTCGATGAACGTCTAGCTTGCCTTTCTTCTGCTTCAGGAGGAGCACCAGAATGCCTGCCTTTTCCACAAGACGATTCTCCCAACTGCTTCACTTTAGCATCAGAGCCTCCTAAAAATGCAGCATCAGAGTTTGAGACTTTTGCCAGCTCCCGCTTCAGAGTCATCAAGCTGGACCAAGTGGTGAGTCAGAACCACTCACCGGGGTGTGCACAGGGGGTGGTGCAGACCGGCGTATTACCTACAGGACTTGTGCAACAGAATTCCGCCAAGAAGCACCAGTTGGGTGCTAGTAGCCAAAGGAAGGGAATGACTGCTGCAGTTCAAGATGTGTCTGTTATTGCTCCTTCTGCGAGTGTGCCTGAAATAGCAAGTACTGCGTCTATCACTCCTATCAGTATGCCAAACGTCCCTGCTGTTGTATCCCACGTGCAACAAGGTGGTTACACGACTGTCACCAGGAGTACCAGCCTTGTACAACCCATTGGACTTTCAGGTCTCCAAGGGGTAGAACATGTGCAGTCAAACCTTAGTCACTTTCAACCACAAGCCTTTTCCCAGATGGATGACAGAAGAAAATCTGAACCTCTACCTCAGCCGCCACCTTCTCTAATGGCTGAACATAAACCTTTCCTGAAGCCAGAAATTTCCTTACCTCCCGCATGTCCACTCTCGGCAGAAAGGCTAACAGGGCTTCTACCACTGTTTAAGGCATGTTGCACCAGCCTGCCTCCCTCCTCAAAGACTTATAAGGGTCCACTCCCAGTGACTGAGCTTCCTGGACCTTCCAACTCTGCTTCAGGTCCTGCAAGTCCTTCATGCCTTTCTTCGAACCATGAGTCTCTTCCTCACCAGAAGCCACCGTTTCCATCAGTACCACCTCCAAAGACAAAGCACTCCTATCATGGAAGTCCATCTGCCTTTGCCCACAGGCCACCATTTCCATCAGAGCCACCTCCAAAGAAAAAGCACTCCCATCATGGAAAGAAGATGTCTCGTGCGGGTGGCGGGCACCCGAAGACGGCCGTAGGAGGGGGTATACTGTCACGACTCGCTCCCTTCGCTCCCATTCCCACCACTTGGGGGCATGATTTGGGGTTTATTCCCTACTGGACCTTTCCTCCGAACCTTATGCTACAGTGCTGTGATGAATTGGGAGCGCTAAATCCCTATTTTCCAAGCTACTTCCCTTCCGGATCCATTCCAGGTTTTTGGCAGCCAGCATGCTTCTTTAACCAAATGACTATGCTTCCCAGAATGCCTGGCCCACTGCTCCACCTCCACCCTTGCATGACAAGGTTGGGTGGAGGATAGGTAACAGCTGTGGCTGCAGGTGCAGCAATCAGCACACCTGAGGCGTGTGCTCGTTAAGCAGCTTTAAAAGCCTCAGTCTTACTTCAGTCCAGCGCTGGTCATCGTTTGCAGTGTTCCTGTTGTGACTAGTCCCTTGTTCCTTGCCTTTGTACCTAGTTCCTAGTTCCTGTTTTCTTGTTCCTCCGCCCTGAATCTCGGATTCATGCGCTAATTGATTTCTGCTCCCTTGATTCCCTTTTTGTCTTCCTCTGTTTGCAGGCAGCATTTCTCAGTGCTTTCCGCTTTTAGATGCAGCCCAGTTTGTCTGTGTTCTATATTTCTTTGACTCTGTCCTTTGCTGCTGTAAACCCGTATGCCTTAGCCTTCCTCTTAGATTAGCTTCCTGTCTTTTCCTTGGAGGGGTAGGGAGAAGTTTGCATTGGTTATTTCGTTTTTCCCTGCTCCTGATCCTTACTTTCTATTGGGATCCATTCCATGTTTTCCATTGCACTTCTGCATTTATTTCCCATTTGATTATTAGGTGTGGTGTGCGGTTGTAGCTAGCTCCTGTGTGAATGCTTATGTTTTCCTCACTCATTTGTAATCACTATTCCAACTTAGGTATTTAGTTTTCCTCCCATTGCTGTTCTAGCCTTTCGGGGTCCCAGTTTCATCAGCAGGATTCGTGTGTTAGCTGACATTCAAGAGGTTTATCTCGTCCTCGTGAGTACAGTTCTTTAGTTCCCTTATTTAATACCATCAAGAGTGTTAGTTCACAGATCCTGTCATTGCTTGCCCTCCACGTGGGTTTAGCGCTGTCAGTACCTGTAACAGCAATTGGGGGTAAGGCGCTTGCCGACTTTCCTCGCGGTCAGGTGCTTACCCCACATCCCTTTTCATATATTGGTTTTGTTGTCACACTCTATTTGCACTCCTGGGTTCTAGCATACATGAGTCGTTGTTCCTGTGTGCACGTAGTTTAATTTGAAGCTCTTAACTGTGTGATTTAGTGCACATTTCCCTTGCCATATTCGCTGCCTGACTAATCCTGACAGAATGACCAGCCCAAAATTCCCATTGAATATGGCAAGTTTAAGAAAGAAAGGCAGCAAGGCCTCTAACAAGTTTGTACAGAAAGCTTCCCCTACATTTACCTGTGACAATCAAATCACTAGTCCTGACTTAAATGAACTCCTTGTCACGAATGGGCATTTACGTGCAAAGTATTTTTCCCATAGGATGGCACATCCTACATTGCCTGATCCTAGTTCTATCTTTTGTTTTGATCCAGATTCTATGTCAGCGCAAGCCTTAGCCGCAGAAAACAACACACTGTTAGACTTATTATACAAGAGTACCTCTGTTGTTGAACCCCATGATTCCAGTTGTGCTTCACCTCAGATAGAACAGTTTCATGGTACAAACATAAAGAATGGAGGGGTTCCTTGCATAACTTCTGTTTTCTACCCTCAGTCTAAAGCATACTCCTTTGCACAAGTACATACTGTAGTCCCTAATGCCAAGAGGTCTAATGTCAATAGTTTGCTTAAGGGAAACACAGACCAAGTTGGTAAGAGAAAGTATAAAACTCAGAACCTGAAAGCAGTAGAGGACAATGCACAATCGGTGCACATCCAGATTGCTAGTGCAGGATCCTGCCATGTCTGCCATTTACTCAAGAGCCAGTCCCAAAGACCTGGACATGTTTGTATCCAGCAACCGAGATTGCATGCCTTCAGCCTCAAGGTTTCCTCTGGCCTGCCTGTCTTCAGCTACAGTGACTCATCCTGCAGATCATCCTTCAGCTTTAGAGCCTCCGGTAGTCCATCAAAAGTGCATGTCTTCAGTCCCGGAGTATACTGAATATTTGCCTTCAGTTCATGAGACGCCTGTATCCTGCTTAGCCTCGCTGCCAATATCAGAGGTATACCTGTCTACACCATCAGATCCTGCTGTATTTTCTTCTGCTCCAGCGATTCCTCCTGAATCCCAACCATTTACCGTCGATGAACGTCTAGCTTGCCTTTCTTCTGCTTCAGGAGGAGCACCAGAATGCCTGCCTTTTCCACAAGACGATTCTCCCAACTGCTTCACTTTAGCATCAGAGCCTCCTAAAAATGCAGCATCAGAGTTTGAGACTTTTGCCAGCTCCCGCTTCAGAGTCATCAAGCTGGACCAAGTGGTGAGTCAGAACCACTCACCGGGGTGTGCACAGGGGGTGGTGCAGACCGGCGTATTACCTACAGGACTTGTGCAACAGAATTCCGCCAAGAAGCACCAGTTGGGTGCTAGTAGCCAAAGGAAGGGAATGACTGCTGCAGTTCAAGATGTGTCTGTTATTGCTCCTTCTGCGAGTGTGCCTGAAATAGCAAGTACTGCGTCTATCACTCCTATCAGTATGCCAAACGTCCCTGCTGTTGTATCCCACGTGCAACAAGGTGGTTACACGACTGTCACCAGGAGTACCAGCCTTGTACAACCCATTGGACTTTCAGGTCTCCAAGGGGTAGAACATGTGCAGTCAAACCTTAGTCACTTTCAACCACAAGCCTTTTCCCAGATGGATGACAGAAGAAAATCTGAACCTCTACCTCAGCCGCCACCTTCTCTAATGGCTGAACATAAACCTTTCCTGAAGCCAGAAATGTCCTTACCTCCCGCATGTCCACTCTCGGCAGAAAGGCTAACAGGGCTTCTACCACTGTCTAAGGCATGTTGCACCAGCCTGCCTCCCTCCTCAAAGACTTATAAGGGTCCACTCCCAGTGACTGAGCTTCCTGGACCTTCCAACTCTGCTTCAGGTCCTGCAAGTCCTTCATGCCTTTCTTCGAACCATGAGTCTCTTCCTCACCAGAAGCCACCGTTTCCATCAGTACCACCTCCAAAGACAAAGCACTCCTATCATGGAAGTCCATCTGCCTTTGCCCACAGGCCACCATTTCCATCAGAGCCACCTCCAAAGAAAAAGCACTGCCATCATGGAAAGAAGATGTCTCGTGCGGGTGGCGGGCACCCGAAGACGGCTGTAGGAGGGGGTATACTGTCACGACTCGCTCCCTTCGCTCCCATTCCCACCACTTGGGGGCATGATTTGGGGTTTATTCCCTACTGGACCTTTCCTCCGAACCTTATGCTACAGTGCTGTGATGAATTGGGAGCGCTAAATCCCTATTTTCCAAGCTACTTCCCTTCCGGATCCATTCCAGGTTTTTGGCAGCCAGCATGCTTCTTTAACCAAATGACTATGCTTCCCAGAATGCCTGGCCCACTGCTCCACCTCCACCCTTGCAGGACAAGGTTGGGTGGAGGATAGGTAACAGCTGTAGCTGCAGCGCTGGTCATCGTTTGCAGTGTTCCTGTTGTGACTAGTCCCTTGTTCCTTGCCTTTGTACCTAGTTCCTAGTTCCTGTTTTCTTGTTCCTCCGCCCTGAATCTCGGATTCATGCGCTAATTGATTTCTGCTCCCTTGATTCCCTTTTTGTCTTCCTCTGTTTGCAGGCAGCATTTCTCAGTGCTTTCCGCTTTTAGATGCAGCCCAGTTTGTCTGTGTTCTATATTTCTTTGACTCTGTCCTTTGCTGCTGTAAACCCGTATGCCTTAGCCTTCCTCTTAGATTAGCTTCCTGTCTTTTCCTTGGAGGGGTAGGGAGAAGTTTGCATTGGTTATTTCGTTTTTCCCTGCTCCTGATCCTTACTTTCTATTGGGATCCATTCCATGTTTTCCATTGCACTTCTGCATTTATTTCCCATTTGATTATTAGGTGTGGTGTGCGGTTGTAGCTAGCTCCTGTGTGAATGCTTATGTTTTCCTCACTAATTTGTAATCACTATTCCAACTTAGGTATTTAGTTTTCCTCCCATTGCTGTTCTAGCCTTTCGGGGTCCCAGTTTCATCAGCAGGATTCGTGTGTTAGCTGACATTCAAGAGGTTTATCTCGTCCTCGTGAGTACAGTTCTTTAGTTCCCTTATTTAATACCATCAAGAGTGTTAGTTCACAGATCCTGTCATTGCTTGCCCTCCACGTGGGTTTAGCGCTGTCAGTACCTGTAACAGCAATTGGGGGTAAGGCGCTTGCCGACTTTCCTCGCGGTCAGGTGCTTACCCCACATCCCTTTTCATATATTGGTTTTGTTGTCACACTCTATTTGCACTCCTGGGTTCTAGCATACATGAGTCGTCGTTCCTGTGTGCACGTAGTTTAATTTGAAGCTCTTAACTGTGTGATTTAGTGCACATTTCCCTTGCCATATTCGCTGCCTGACTAATCCTGACAATTACCACTCCGAACACAATTTTCCACATGGTTAATTGTGTGCATGATGGAACCATGGGCTGAAATGGTTTACAGGCCAGAGTGGGCACAACGATATTACAGGTCGGATGGGGGAGAGGCATGTCGTAAAAAGCTGCCTGATGATCCCATTAAAATATCTTCTAGCCACAGGGATTGAGATGGGGAAACATTTGAGCCCATACTGAGATAGGCACCCATCACCAACTAGAGAGAATTGATTCTTCCAGAAGGGACAAACAACAGAACCAGGTCTAGAGTGGTGTGATGTGGATTGACTTCTTTGTCCAAGCACAAGTCCACTTACTGGCATGTTGAACCACTATCACGTACATGGGTGAAAGCATGACCAGACAAGTTAGGTTACTTTTAAAAACAAAGTTTTAGTTGGGAAATGTACAACAAAAGGCAGTCTAAATAATAAAGATACCAACTTCGCCAAGATAAAGATCTCTCTCCCTAACTAGCTTACACTGCAGGGTTTCAGGTTTGCCAAGTGTCAGAACATTAACAGTTCTATTCTCTCATATAAATAAGCAGAAAAAGCACCAGTGCCCGACTGGATTCACGGAAACGTCAATCAGCCATTGGGGCCAACCTTGTAGAACTTCTCCTATACCAACACAAACCGCTTAACATGTGTACATAGAGACCAGGAAGTCTTATGAAAGTCATGTACCCAAGTGAGCGACCTGGGAGAAGCTGCATTAGCCGAAACGGTATTAGGTCACAAGATCTTTTTAAATAAAAAAAACAAACACAAACAAGATCGATTTTGAAAGACTGCTCTGTGAAAGAAACAGCAGTCATGCCCAACACATACAGAACCAGTACTCCTTGCAATGGGCCTACCAGAATTACAGATTTGGTTTTACCACTCTAAGCTGTTGAGACATCAAGGCCTTTCCCAAATACTTGTGCGGATTTCAGAAGTTCATAGAAATTCTCCTGCCTGGCCTGCAGAGCGAGTTTGTGTAAGACTGCACTCTGTGCTAATAATGTAGAAGAACTCACTCAGCGAACGGAGCAAACACAGAGAAAGTGGAGGATGTTGGACCACTCTCCCCAGGCTTACAAGCATTTTCAAATACCTTAGTTAAATGCAGCATACCACACTAACGACATACATGTAACTCCTATAAGGCAGACATGCTATTTAATGACTTGGTCTCTGTAACGCTCACCTGATTCCCGTAGAGGCGCCGGTCTTGACTGGGCGTATACCGTATCTTCAAAGGTGATGTGTAACACACGGCTGGCTCTTTGGGATGGACCTCTGTGCACTGTATGTCTGGCTCGAAGGGTAAGATGTCTGCAGATAGAAAATGTGGGATTAATGAACTGGGTTATTGAATGTCTCTCTCTTCTTCCCTTTCTCTTCTCCTGTAGAACCCCAAAGGTTAACGCTCTCACCTTAGGTAAGTGAACGCCGTGCTCTCCATCTGCCTCGAGGCAGGGTGCTGTAACCAGTTTCTTCACTGGATAAGGGGAGCAGGCCTCTTGACTTCAGAGGACTGCTGTCCGTCGTTTACTGCACGAACGGTAAGTTTCGAGTAATTCTAATGTCTTTAAAGTCTTTAGTAAAGATGTCTCTTGTTTTGCAGGGTTCCGGCGATGGGGGATGGCGGGCTGAAGTGAGTTGAAGATGGAGCCTGTGTGATGAATAGAAGCACCTGGAAGCACGTAAGTAAGCGCTTGTTGCCTGCTTCACGATGCGCTCTAACTGTCTTTTTATTTTGCAGGTACAAGTTCGGGGCGGCTGCATGGTGCCGGAATACCCACTGGGTTAGATGTGGAAAGGAGTAATGGCACGTGAGTATTCAAGTTCCCCAATGTCTTTAAACGCACCTTGTTTTGTCTTTCAGATGCGGGATGCAGCGCCGAAGGCCTCCGGAGCGTGCAAAGAGTTGGTAAGCTTTTGTCTTTCAGATGCCGGAATGCAGTGTGAAGACCTCCGGAGCGCACGAAGAGTAGGTAAGCCTTTGTCTTTCAGATGCCGGAATGCAGCGCGAGGCGTTGGTGACAGCCGATGGACCAGGCAAGTGAAGAGCTGTCACTGAAGACCGTAATGCTAACCTGTTCTTTCTTGTCTTTATAGGTGTTGCTGAAGACTGGATTCAGAATGGTAAGCCTTTTTCCTTAGGCCCAGGATCAGATGCAGAAGACACGATGAGCGTTCTGCTGCTGAGGATGCAGAATAACGCAAAGCAAGATTCATCCATCGGGTGTGGTTTAAATAGCCTCCTGTAGTGCTTAGGTGTCTCCTTCCACAGCCACGCCTAGGTAAGAAAAGAGTTCCTGCTTTCCAGAAGAGTTCCAGTGTTCTGAATCTAGGGAGTGGCTCCTGCCCCACCCAACAGGAAAAGTAGTTCCAAACAGAAGAGGATCAGAGACTCAACTGGCAGGCAAGTAAGCAGCATGGTCTGCTGCAGGTAAGTCCACCCAAGCATTATGAGCCCGGCGCTTCCAGCGCTGGGACTGGGCATATTTATGAGCCTGGTGCCACTGGCGCCAGGACTGGGTCCAAAAGGTCCCAATTGGGACTGGTTGGCACTCGGAACCTGGGTTATGGATCTGCTTCCAAGGGAGTTGGGAAAACCCTGACCTTTTGGAAGCAGAGATCATGACAGTACCCCCCCTCAAGGCCCCTCCCAAACCGGGCTTCTCCGGGGGTTTTGGCTTGTCAGGAAATGTTCGGTGAAATCTTTTGATTAGGCGAGGAGCGTGGACATATTCAGCAGGTTCCCAGGATCTCTCCTGGAGGCCGTAGCCTTTCCAGTCAATTAGGTAGAATAGTTTAGATTTGGAGATCTTGGAGTCCAGAATGCTTTTGACTTCAAACTCGAGTTCTCCATCAACTAGGATAGGTTTTGGAGATTTGGTTAGTCGAGTTTGAGGTTGCACGGGTTTTAATAGAGAGACGTGGAAGACCGGATGTATCTTCATGTGCGGGGGCAAGTCCAACTTGACCGCTACTGGGTTTACGATGGTAGTGATGGAATAGGGTCCAAGGTATCTTGGGTTGAATGTGCGTGGCCCTTTTAGAGGTAGATATTTGGTGGATAACCAGACTTGATCCCCTACTTGATATTGAGGGGCTTCCTTCCGATGTTGATCTGCTCCTTTCTTGTATTGTTCTTTAGCCCTTTGAAGGTGAGAAACAGCTTCCTTAAAGGCTTGGGTGATTGTAGAATGCAGGTAGTCTACTGCTGGTGTTTCAAGATCTTGGAGGGGATCCAACTCCGAGGTTCGAGGGTGACTGCCGTACAAAAGAAAAAACGGGGTTTTCCCAGTTCCCGAATGGACAGAGTTATTGTAGGCATATTCGGCTATCCAAAGGATGTCTTTCCAAGTTTTTTCAGTTTGTTGCAGCATGCAGCGTAAATACTGTTCCAGAGTTTGATTGGTCCTCTCGGTTTGTCCGTCGGTCTGAGGGTGGTGACTGGTCGATAGTCTCACATCAATTTGAGCCGACCGACAGCAACTTCGCCAAAAATGAGAAATAAATTGACTACCTCGATCCGAAATTAGAACCGAAGGAAAACCGTGCAGTCGGACGATGTTTTCGAGAAATTCTCGGGCCAGAGTTGCTGCTGTTGGCAAGCCTTTGAGCGGAATGAAATGCGCCATCTTGGAGAATAAGTCCACGATTACTAGAATCGTATTGTATCCGGAGCATGGAGGTAGATCGGCGATGAAGTCCATAGAAAGCGTATGTCAAGGGCGAGGTGGGATGTCAATAGGGCGTAAGAGGCCTGCTGGTCTTTCTTTTTGACTCTTGTTTTGGGCGCATACTCCACAGGACATTATAAAGTCTCTGATATCTTTTTTCCAAGACGGCCACCAGAAGTAGCGCTTGATCTTTTCTGAGGTCTTGGCCATACCGGGATGTCCTTCCATTAAAGAATCATGATAACAAGAGATTACTTTTTTCTGTAAATCTGTGCTGGGTAGGTATAATCGTTCTTGGAAATACAATAAGTTGTCCTTTACTGCAAAGTCCTTTCCCTGCAGATGCCAATTCTGTATGTCTGCTGGAGTTACAAGTTGCCTGGCTTTATCCTTAACTTCCTCTATGGATTCTGTGGCGATTACACCCAGAATTCTTTGTTCGGGAATGATTGGTACAGGTTTAGGGTTGATCAAGTGTTCTTCCACTCCCATCCGAGAAAGGGCATCAGCTTTACCGTTTTTTGTACCAGGTCGATAGGTAATTATGAAGTCAAACTCGGCAAAGAATAATGCCCAACGGAGTTGTCTAGAGGATTGAGCTTTTGCGGTTTTCAAATATTGCAGGTTTCGGTGATCCGTAATCACAGTAACGGTGTGTCGGGCCCCCAGCAGATAATGCCGCCAAGCCTTAAAGTCAGACTTGATAGCCAGAAGTTCCTTGTCAGTAATCGTGTAATTGATTTCAGGAGGCGAGAATTTGCAGGACCAAAATGCCACGGGATGCAATTGATTGGTTACCGGGTCCTTTTGTGATAGAACTGCCCCCATGGCAAGGCTTGAAGCATCAGTTTCCACGATGTAGGGGAGTTCGGGCGAGGGTGTTTTAAGATTGGTGCAGAGATAAATTTAGTCTTCAAATCCTGGAAAGCTTGTTCCGCCTCGGTAGACCATTCAAAACGTTTGTTTTTCTTTAACAAGGCAGTGATGGGCTGGACTATTCGAGAGAATTCGGGGATAAACCTGCGGTAAAAGTTAGCGAAGCCTAACATGCTTTGCACACCTTTTACGGAGGATGGTGATGGCCATTTGAGAACTGCATCGACCTTCTTTGAATCCATACGCACTCCGCCAGGTGATAATATGAATCCCAAGAATTCAACTTCAGTCACGTTGAAAACACATTTTTCCAACTTAGCGAAAAGTTTGTGTTGACGCAACCTTTCGAGGACCATTTTCACGTGTTTCCGATGTTCAGAGTCCGATGAAGAATAAACGAGGATGTCGTCAATGTAAACAACAACAACACACATCTATGAGCTCTCTGAGGACATCGTTCATAAAATATTGAAAGGCGGCCGGGGCATTACAAAGTCCGAAGGGCATGACCTGATATTCAAATAGCCCATACTTGGTGCGGAAGGCCGTCTTCCATTCATCGCCCTCTTTTACTCGTACCAAGTGGTAAGCTCCTCTAAGATCCAGCTTTGTATATATGCATGCTTTTCTGACTTGGTCCAGGAGTTCAGGGATCAAAGGTAACGGATATCTATTCTTAACGGTGATCTGATTCAGGGAGCGATAATCTATACAAGTTCTAAGGTCTCCTTCCTTTTTTGGACAAAGAACAAAGCTGAAGAAGCAGGGGACTTGGAAGGACGAATAAACCCATTTGCCAGGTATTGATCCAGGTATGTCGAAGGTGAAGGTTCTCAGGCTCGGTGAGGGCATAAATTCTACTACAAGGAGGAGTAGATCCAGGTATCAGGTCGATCTGGCAGTCATAAGACCTATGAGGAGGTAGAGAGTTAGCCTGATCCTTCCGGAAAACATCTTGGTATTCTAGGTATTCGGGAGGTAACTGGGGAGTCTCTGAAGAAATTGCTGCCAGTGCAACACCAGGTGGAGGGTGACAAGTAGAGACACATTCTGGAAACTGGACCGTTCTTGCTCGCCAATCGATCAGAGGATTGTGTTTCTCTAACCAAGGTATTCCTAGAATAATCTGAAACTGAGGGGCCTTGATCACATCGAACACAATCTTCTCCTGGTGTCCATCTTGACTTACTAGTGTCACTTCTTGAGTGGTATGCGTTACTGGCCCGGAGGCTATCTCCGTACCATCCACCGTAGTAATGACGTCCTTTACAGCCTTGGGACAAAGAGTTAGATTCATCCTCAAAACCATTTCATGATCCACATAATTGCCGATGGCACCGCTATCGACGTAAGCTTCAATTGCATGTAATCGATCGGGATTATTAGGGCTAATGAGGACCATAGGTATCACGAAATGCGAGGTCACGGAACTGGTTTTCACGCTCGGCAAGAGGACCTCTATTCTTGTCGGGCGAGGTCGTTTCCCTACTCAGAGTTTGTAACTTGGGTAACTGCAGCTCCTACTGCCTTCTTGGCAGGTTTCACCGGACAGTCTCGAAGAAAGTGCCCTGAGTTTCCGCAATAGAGGCATAATTGCAACAGTTTTCTCCTTTCCCGCTCCTTTTGTGTTAGAGGACCTTTCAGGCCCCCTATTTGCATGGGTTCCCCGGAGTCTACTCCTTTGGAAGGAGTTGGCGGTTTGGAAAATACTCGAGCATCAAACTTGGAACGATCGGCCTTCCTGTTCTGCAGTCTGTGATCTATTTGAACGACTAAGTCTATATAATCCGAACAATCTTGTGGGGGATTCACTACTTGGGCTAACACATCTTTGAGCTCTCCGCGTAGACCTCTATAAAACAGCGTAATCCTTTTGTCCTCAGGCCAGTGAGTTTCCACTACCAGTCTTTTGAAAGACGCAATATAAGCCAAAAGGTCTTGATTACCTTGTCGCAACGAAAGAAGCTCATTGTCCAAGGCCTGCCCCTGTGAATGTCGTGCGAACAGTTTTTCCATACTGAGCTGAAAAGCTTGAAAATCATGGAGGACCGGATCATCTTGATTTACTAGAGGGATCGACCAGTCTGCCGCATTGCCACTCAGGTACGAAAGCACGAAAGCTACTTTAGCTTGATCAGTTGGAAAGGCTGCTGGCCGGCATAAGAAGTGCAACCGGCACTGATTGATAAATACTGCAAACCTCTTTGGGTCACCAGAAAATCGTTCGGGCGGAGCCAGAGGTACATTCCCAGGTAGGTTGATCTGCACTGGATTCATAGAGGATGTAGAAGGAAGATTTCCCCCAGATGCGGGTAACGGGGTCTGTCCGGCTTGTGACTGTAGCAATTGTCTAGCGAGGTCATCTGTTCGCTACTTTGAAATAATCAGTTCCCTTCTTAGAGCGTTCGTTTCCTGACGGGCTGCATGCACTTCTGCCCTTAGTTCCCCAAGTAACTGGGCTAGCTGGTCGGTATCCGAGGTTTCCATAGCGCCTGGACGGGAGTTTTGTGGTAGGCTTTGCGTTCTGTAACGCTCACCTGATTCCCGTAGAGGTGCCGGTCTTGACTGGGCGTATACCGTATCTTCAAAGGTGATGTGTAACACACGGCTGGCTCTTTGGGCTGGACCTCTGTGCACTGTATGTCTGGCTCGAAGGGTAAGATGTCTGCAGATAGAAAATGTGGGATTAATGAACTGGGTTATTGAATGTCTCTCTCTTCTTCCCTTTCTCTTCTCCTGTAGAACCCCAAAGGTTAACGCTCTCACCTTAGGTAAGTGAACGCCGTGCTCTCCATCTGCCTCGAGGCAGGATGCTGTAACCAGTTTCTTCACTGGATAAGGGGAGCAGGCCCCTTGATTTCAGAGGACTGCTGTCCGTCGTTTACTGCACGAACGGTAAGTTTCGAGTAATTCTAATGTCTTTAAAGTCTTTAGTAAAGATGTCTCTTGTTTTGCAGGGTTCCGGCGATGGCGGGCTGAAGTGAGTTGAAGATGGAGCCCGTGTGATGAATAGAAGCGCCTGGAAGCACGTAAGTAAGCGCTTGTTGCCTGCTTCACGATGCGCTCTAACTGTCTTTTTATTTTGCAGGTACAAGTTCGGGGCGGCTGCAGGGTGCCGGAATACCCACTGGGTTAGATGTGGAAAGGAGTAATGGCATGTGAGTATTAAAGTTCCCCAATGTCTTTAAACGCACCTTGTTTTGTCTTTCAGATGCGGGATGCAGCGCCGAAGGCCTCCGGAGCGTGCGAAGAGTTGGTAAGCTTTTGTCTTTCAGATGGCGGAATGCAGTGTGAAGACCTCCGGAGCGCACGAAGAGTAGGTAAGCCTTTGTCTTTCAGATGCCGGAATGCAGCGCGAGGCGTTGGTGACAGCCGATGGACCAGGCAAGTGAAGAGCTGTCACTGAAGACCGTAATGCTAACCTGTTCTTTCTTGTCTTTATAGGTGTTGCTGAAGACTGGATTCAGAATGGTAAGCCTTTTTCCTTAGGCCCAGGATCAGATGCAGTAGACACGATGAGCGTTCTGCTGCTGAGGATGCAGAATAACGCAAAGCAAGATTCATCCATCGGGTGTGGTTTAAATAGCCTCCTGTAGTGCTTAGGTGTCCCCTTCCACAGCCACGCCTAGGTAAGAAAAGAGTTCCTGCTTTCCAGAAGAGTTCCAGTGTTCTGAATCTAGGGAGTGGCTCCTGCCCCACCCAACAGGAAAAGTAGTTCCAAACAGAAGAGGATCAGAGACTCAACTGGCAGGCAAGTAAGCAGCATGGTCTGCTGCAGGCAAGTCCACCCAAGCATTATGAGCCCGGCGCTTCCAGCGCTGGGACTGGGCATATTTATGAGCCCGGTGCCACTGGCGCCAGGACTGGGTCCAAAAGGTCCCAAATGGGACTGGTTGGCACTCGGAACCTGGGTTATGGATCTGCTTCCAAGGGAGTTGGGAAAACCCTGACCTTTTGGAAGCAGAGATCATGACAGTCTGCCTCTCTAATCCATTAGTAAACCCAGGTGAGCCTAATGATTACAGCTAATCCATCCCCTGTACAATTTGCTATCAAAGGGGAAGACCCTCACAGGAGATCTGGCCTGGGGAGGGGAGGGGGTTATAGTGATTTATAAGCCCAGACCATCAGTCAGTCGATGTGGGTGTTTGGAGAGGTTGTGCAAGGTAGTTAGTGCGAGTTGGCCATACTGGAAGGAGGTGGTAGTAGGAGGCTGAAGTAGAGAGAGGGGGGAGATTGTAAGATAAGATAAGGAGGGGGGTGGTGCCCATCAGGAAATGGTGCTAGAGAAATGTAAGGGGGTGTTGCAGACCATTAGGAGGAGGCTGCGGAAGAGCAGTAGGGATGAGAAGACAGGCAGCACAGGAAGGCTCTAGGATGCAAATCTGCGCAATTCAGGGTGTAGGGGAAAACCCTTGGTTTGAAGGTGTTGACCCCACCGTGGAAGGAATAATGAGAACATGGCTGACCATAGAGGAGATACAGAAACAGAACAGAAGTAGAGAGATGGAGGGAATGGTACAGATTAGGACCCTGGGAGTGGGAGGTGACAAGGCTCTTCTCAATTACACTCTGGCAGTAAGAGCGGAACAGCCTCTGGAGTTAATTCTGGGTCTTGCAGAGAAATTCACCAGCAGTTATTAAGCGAAACGCAGCAGAGTCTACGGGGCAGTCCACACAATAGACTAACCATGATCAACAAACAGCATGATAGCTACAAAGAGGATCACTCTGAGTTAAGATGACGTTATAGCCTAGCTTTTCATATAATTGTTTATGTATATGTGCAACCATGTAGCCATTGTGTTTTTATTTTCATTCTTAAGAACAGCGCCCAGATGCCTCTGGGTTGGGTGATCGATACAAATTGCTAAATAAATAATAAAATAAATAAACCACAGAGCAAAAGGGTGCAGGAAACGTAAGCCTATGTGCAGGAATTCCTTGAGTTCAATACTCAGAAAGGAGACTGAAGTGATAGAGAAGAAAGGTGTGGGGAACCCTTCAGTCCAGTATGGAGAGGAGAGACTTGAAAGTTCAAGAGAAGCAGGAGAAATGGGGGGAAATACATCAAGCCGAAGACTAGATAAACCTTGCAAGTCAAGGTGTGACTGTTTGTCAGGTTGAACAGACTTCTTTTAAATAAACCCTTTTGTTATCATGTTCTGGTGTCCTCTTCCTTTGTGCTGTCTTCTCGGTTATATGACAAATGGGATCAGAAGTGGGATGCACAAGGGTTGTACCCAAAGCCTACCTGCAGTGTCAACACCCTAGGATACAAATACAATGAACTTCCTGAATCTCTCCCAAAAGCCACGCCTCACACATCCATACTCAACTTATACAGTGTGGACAATATTAAATTCCCACAGGACAGGGAACCCCGAGATCAACGGAACTTAGAATGACCTTGCCAAAAAGAACTTATAAAACGATGGCCCCAAATTCCAGCCTGGAGGTGAAGTTAGGAATGGAATGAACATTGGGACTGCTGTCATTGACGGAAACTATCAGGGGGAAGGTTGTAAAGGTTCTCCCACGTTAACCATAGTTCAGAACATGTCATTGTATAGGAGGGACCCTATTGCTCAACTGATTTGAGAGGTATACATGTGCACCAAACCACCAAAAGTAGTGTATCTGGATTTGGTTCCTCCAATCCAATCTACCTCAAGCGTCCCCTTGAAGTAGTGAGTTGGGATTGGGCCAGTAGCTGTAGCCATTGTGTTTTTATTTTCATTCTTAAGAACAGCGCCCAGGTGCCTCTGGGTTGGGTGATCGATACAAATTGCTAAACAAATAATAAAATAAATAAACCACAGAGCAAAAGGGTGCAGGAAACGTAAGCCTATGTGCAGGAATTCCTTGAGTTCAATACTCAGAAAGGAGACTGAAGTGATAGGAATGGAATGAACATTGGGACTGCTGTCATTGACGGAAACTATCAGGGGGAAGGTTGTAAAGGTTCTCCCACGTTAACCATAGTTCAGAACATGTCATTGTATAGGAGGGACCCTATTGCTCAACTGATTTGAGAGGTATACATGTGCACCAAACCACCAAAAGTAGTGTATCTGGATTTGGTTCCTCCAATCTACCTCAAGCGTCCCCTTGAAGTAGTGAGTTGGGATTGGGCCAGTAGCTGGACGAGACTCACTCCAAACACGCTTGAAGGTGGGTACCTGACTAAGGGGTAACTGTGATTCTACATAATTCCTGGTCAGTCACTACTGGTGGATATTTTTGGTGGAGGGTCCTAAATATATCACCAAATAATGGAGGAGGATTCAGGGGGAGGTCCTACTCCTGAGAATTACTTTAAAATCATGTGACAAAATGCTGCATTTCACAGCACAATTTTTGAAAAAATGGGGTAAAAAGCCAAACAATTTAAAGTTGGTTCTCTACAGTGTGACAAGGACAGGAGCCTGAACCTGACCCGGTCATGGGTGTGTGGAGACCCTTCTTAATCTGAGGGCAGAGGCACACTAGTGGGTTCTCCAGGCAAGTCCTGCCCCAGAAGTGGGCTGAGTGAGCTAGGAGCACCCCAGTCTGTGTGCCCCCCACATGTGCCTGTTTGCTTGAAAACAAATACCATCTTGTATCACCCTATACCTGCTATACAATATGCTGGCCTGTGTTCGCTCTGCTTTATATCAGATGCCTCCCGCAAGCCTGAAGTAATATGATCCACAAGAGTGAGAGCTGCTACAGGAACTCCAGCAACCGGGAATCTCGGCCACAAGCCAAAGAAGCTCCGAGCTGCGCGACAGAGAAATATGAAAAGAAAATTAAATATCCCAATTGCGATGCCTTAGCAGTGACAGCACTTCTCTGTGGCCTGGCAAGAACGTGGAGGCTGGCAATTCTGATGCTGGGCCAACAGAATGGAGTTCCAGCGGCTCTGTGCTGGAAAAGGGGGCTAGATGGTCATTATATGATATGATATGATATGATATGATATGATATGGTATTTGTAACGCGCCTATACACAAGTGTTTCAAGGCGCGACGAGGCAGGGAGGGAGGGAAACAAGGGGAAGACAGACAAACGATCCTACTAGGCCAGGTGTCATTCAGATCGCGCAAGTGCAGAGGTAAGGGGAAAAGGAGAAAGTGCTGGAGGGGGGGTGGAGGTGGGGGGGGAAGTGCAGTACAAGGTAAGTAGCGTAAAAAAAAAAAAAAAAAAATGCAATTTCTGCCTTGGCGAAAGGCAGTGGTTGGCCAATGGGGCCGGTGAAATCGGCAGCCATTAGTGGAGAGACTGAATATGGGTTGTTTGGGTAAGGTCAAGGAAAGATAAGGTGGGTCGAGTTACCAGGCAGAGAAAAGATGGTGGAGCGGAACGTGGCAGTGATTTACAGAGAGAGCGTGTGCAAGATGAGGTATTGGTTGGTGAGGGAAAGTGATACTTTGGTGTGAGAATGCGTGTATGGCAAGTGGCTGAGTAAGTGAGTGTGTAGGGGAGCAAGGCAGGCTGAGTGAAAAAGGCGTTTGAGAGAGTGACAGGAAGGTGGCAGTGAGAGAAGGAGTTGGAGCAGAGTGTAGAGTAGGGGGAGTGAATGTGGTTGGAAGAGTAGTGGACAGCAATGTTCCCTCTGAGCTGTTCACGTGTGCGCTTGCTCAGCTTTCTTTTGGGTGCGCCCAGAAGAGTTTAAGTAGCACACACAAACAATTCCTACCTTTTGAACAATAAATAATGCACAAGCCACAGCAGTTACCAGACATTTGCTTTCTCTCTTAATAAAACAAAATCATAATTACTAGTCTTGATATTCTGGTCTAGCCTATTTACGTTACCTTACTGTGTAAGCATGGCCTTAAAGCCTAAAAACCCTAAAACAGAACATACATGCAAGAGGTTCGAAACAAATATGAAAAACTGGCCCCATGAATAGAAGATCAATTTAAGATCTGCCTGTACACATTAACCAAATAATCTTGCCTGCCTCCATGACTCCAATACTTCACTCTACCACACTTCTACCATATAACTCTAGCATCTGCCCCAGGCCACATTTAGTTATTGCCAGAGATCTTGACTCTGCCTACCATGACTCTACGAATGGTTTGCAGTTTTATACCTGCATCCAGTATATATATGTTGTAATTAGAAAAAACGCCCTAGCACCAGAACTTCTGTTACACATGGTGCATTAGCAAACTGTCACCCACTCTATGTAGCCCAAATGTCAGCTCAAACATTAGATACTGACTGCAAGTAAGCAGGCTACTGGGATGTGTAAATTCATCCTATTCGTTGTACGTATGTCACACAAGTAAGGTACCCTTGCAAGTTAATGCATTATAAAACTAAAATATTAATTTGCCCTCTGAGCATTTTGAGTAGGCAAATGGCATGCTCCACATCTCCAAACTTAGCATTACCAACATTTCTCTACAAGTGGAGAGCAACATTGCAATATCATTTACTTGGCCGGCAGGGGATTATAGGTATTAACTATAACTGGTACTATGCATAGTATTGGGGCAATGGTCATTCAGACATGTACAACACTTTTCAGACGGTCAGCATCCTTTCTAAGTTTTCAGAGTTACATTGGGCATATATCTTAAATTATAGGTCATTCTCTGCTATAAAAAAGAAATGTTAATTAGCACTTTTAAAGTCCTACCCAACAACCGTAGCTTGGGGATGATGCAAACATTTGTATATGTACTGAAAAATAATTGTGCATATGCAGATCAGGACATTTTCTTAAAGGATAGTTCCGGGACTTTTTTTTTATTGTCCCTACGGGTCGGCCATGTGTTTGTAAGCATAAATCGGTAGATCGTAGGAAACTTTCCTATGGACCTTACCCGACTTTTCGCCCATTATCGCACTCGAAATCAGCCTCCATTTTGTGATAATCCTATCATTCCGCCGCATCGACCTGGCTCACCTGCCTTTGCGGCACTAAATCAAATCCCCCGCCCCTGAGCCTGACATCAGCAGACGCGTACTGCCCATTTCAAGCACGTCTCGTGTCAACAATCGCTGCGCCTCAGCTATTGACGTGTTGCCATGGAAATGGCAGGACGCCTCTTTCCCCAATAAGTATAAACAGACCGTTTCACAACATACAGCAGCAGATTTTCGATTCCATTCCTCTCTCTGTGTTACTTTGAGTATTCTGTGACTCGTTTCAGTGCTCTGGTCAGCTACCTTCGCCGCTTGTAGCCCGTGTGAACACCTGTACCATCTCTGTAAATTATTTTACTATCTTTACCGCACAATGGCCACAATAATGCCGTATATGTACGAGCCCGAGTACACCGAGGAGGAACTACTGGAAAGGCAAGCACGCGAAAACGATGGGGATTCGGACGGCAGTTGGGAGGACCAGTCAACGGATGAAGAGCCTGGACCATGTCGCATGGACGGCGTCTCCACCTGGTGCACGTGCAATCGGTGCGAGCTAATGCCAACTGAGGAGGAGAACTGCTGCTGCCGTGAAAATTCCGGGTGCTTGGCCTACATTTCGGAAAGCGAGCAAAGTCTGCAGGAAGGCGAGCAAAGTCCGCAATGCATCACCGAGCTGCCAGAGTTCAGGGAAGCCTGCCTCTCACGGACAGTGTTGAGGATGATGATGGTGCTTATGCACGAACTTCGTGGCACTGTTCGTCCGCGTAATCCGGAGTATACTCTGTTTGTGATGTCAGTGATGCCACCACTATTTCATGGTCGTCTCCCACATATAAAATTACATTTACATATCATTCGAACGCATGTAAATTGGTTCCATATAGTGCATTTTCTAGATATAATTTTTTTCTAAAAAAAATGACATGTGTTACCTGAATCGACATTGATAAGAAAGTTTGGTCAGTTTAAAACAGTTTGCATCTTTTTTTTTCACAGGTGGTACAGGCTGGTGGCCTATCGTTGCTTCACTTGGTGGCTTCATGGGAGGCTCGGACACCGCGTTCGGAGAGTAATACCTGCCTGTGCGGTACTTGCCATTAGACAACATTTCCCCAGTGACAGTGGACAATACCGCGGATTTTCCCTCGATGTGCTGCAACCTCAACTTTACAATGTGTAATGTTTATTATTTATGTTTAACTAAAATCTAAAATAAAGCCCAACATATATTTTAACAATGGTTGTTTTGATTTTTTAAATGAATCTAGTGTATATTCTCCTGGGAGGGTGAGGTATTTATAAACTCACCCCCCTGCCTTCCATGTAGTAGATCCTGCAGCCATCCTCTTACATTCAGTTAGATGGCCTCTCCTTGGTGAGGCCCTGCGGCAAACGGGTCTTGTCTGCACGACCACCGCCCCGATCCACCCCCCCCCGCCCTATCAAAGGCAGTTCGCACCAGGGTACTTGCGCTGCTGGCAAGTGGAGCTGTCAGGGAGCGATAAAGGCCAAGAGGTGCCAAAGACCATGTACACTTCAAAGTGGTCTATAGAGCATGGGTTGTTGTTCCCATGTCTACCTCCAGACCCCGTGTCTCCTGCCAAGCATCCCCCCTCACGCTGGACGCCCCCCTGCAATCCGCATAATGCCACGACATATACACGTCATTCATTCACAAACACACCCCTGTTTCGAATTCTTTATAACCCACTTCATATTTCTAATGAGAACTTCTTTGCGCTTTGCTAGTCAACCCGTGAAGGTGCTGGTTATCTGCTCTTCGTCTCTGTGAACTTCCGTGACCACTTTGAGCAAACTCGTCAGTTTGCAACCTGTGAACTGCTCCCTGTTCTACGACAAGAAACTACTCTGATCCCTGCATCTAACTGTTTGTTCGTCAAGGTAAGTCCATGTACCATAATCATTTTGCGTCCAATTTTTTAATTTATATCTATTTGCTAGTAGTCATCAAATTGCATCCATGTTTTCTTTTCGTTCACGACAGTACATGCAAGGAACTAGTCACATGTTCTGAGTTTAGTCAAATTACTTTTTCTATTTTTTGAAAGTTATTGAAATACTTATCCGCATGTGAATAACGTGTATAGTTCCAAGAACCAAAACGGACCTTGCATTGAACCTTTTATGTGTCATTTAATGTTTTAACACATTGGTATTCATAGAGAATTGTTGATCTTTACTTTTCAGAACTTTCCATAATGCCTGCCTGTTCCATTGGCGGTTGCCCTTCGAAGACTCATAACAAATCTGAAGGTACTATAATGCATGTTTTCCCTAAGACAATAGATCAGATAAGAGAATGGGTCCGATATTGCGGATATCCAGCCTCTGAGCTAGAAAGTAGAGTCCTAGAAGTCTTTGCGGACAAGAGGGGTGATCGATACCGCATCTGCAGCAGGCACTTTAGCCCAGACATGTACTACACATCATTGCTAATAAAGAAGAAAACACCGCGAGCGAGGCGAAAATTGCTCTCAACCGCTATTCCCACTCTATTCGTCCACATCCCTCCACTGGTGAGTCAAGTTTACGTATTTGTCTCTCGGCCTTGCGGTAGTGTGTAGCATTAGCTAACAATAATTTCCCCATTTATGTATCCACTCAATATGAAGGCGGAAGATTCTCCATCCGTGTCGTTATTGCAGTCATCAGCCACTTCAAGCGCCTATCGGGTAATCTTACTTAGCTATTCTGACACTGACTTGTTTTAGGCATGTAAATCAATAGTTTTAATTGATCCAAAATAATGCAAGTACTGTCTTTCAGGGAGATGCTGAGGAGTCCAACGCATTGACGACAACCGTAGATGTCACTCAGATGCTCGAGGTACGTTTCCGGACAGTTCCATCGATGGAGATCATCAGATCTTGCATTCTTGTAGCGTGATTGTTACACACAATGTTTCTTTCGTTTTTAGCCATTGGTATGTCCTTCTGTCGTCGCCCTCCTATGTGTCTTCTTTTTTCAATATTGTGTTCATTACTAATGAAAGTCCTATGTTTCAGGGAGTCGATGGAGCATTAGTCCAAGAAGAAGGGGGAGCATGCAGTTACGGGTCGGCGCAACAGCTTGCAGAAGTGTGCACCGCAGTTACAGCGTCCCTTGATGTTCTTATGCATTTCGAGGTATGGATACTGACAGATCAATCATGCGAGATCAAATGACGTGATTACATCCGCTATACTTCCTTCTTTATTAACGCAAGTACTATGTTTCAGGGAGCTGACGGAGCTTCTTCAACAAGAACATCACCCCTAGTAGTTGATGCAGATCTCTGGGTGGTGACACTTCCAACGATGGAGCAAATCGAATCATATTTAGATATCCATTATTTATTTTAGACAACTGATCATTTGTGCAGGTCTATTTAGATGAGCCGTTGACGCCTGCAGAAAGTTTATGTTCTTTTAAACAAAATAGAAAACCATACTAATGCAATTACTGTGTTTCAGGGAGTTGCTGAAGCGTCATCTTCAATAATATCATCAATGGAAGTCTATGCGGAGCCCGAGGTATGGATCTTGACAGTTCAATCTAACTAGATCAACAATGCGTGAACTATTGTCGTTTGAATGTTCTACACAATGCGTTCATTCGTGTTTTGCTATTGAGATGTACGTATGGGTATTGGTCCCCAAGTACATTTTGTGTTTTCAATATTATTATACATACTAATGAAAGTTCTATGTTTCAGGGAGTCGATGGAGCCTCAGTGAGTGATGGATGTGCTTATCATGAAAATATAGTCGTTGCAGCGCGAGAGGAAGTGGAGACATGCACACACTAGTCGGAGCAACAGCGTCCAGATGTTGAAGTTCGAGGCAAGAAAGTTTCAAAGAAAAGAAAGCAAAAGAAGGTTAGTGTCCTGTTCACTATATTATGTTGTCTTTCACTGTCAATAGTTCAATACTGTAAGTTGTGTTTAAACTGAACATCCCTTTTCTAATTTGTCCTCTAGTTGCGAGTGGGTGTAAGAACTAGATCTACACAGACAGTGAAGCGAACGAGAGATGTTGCTTGTCAAACCTTTTGGCAGGGACTTGAGACTGGAGATGCATCGTGCCAATGGGAAGAATATGAAGTGATTGACAACGGAGCTATACCACCACCAGCCATTGATAGTGAATGTCCTCCTGGTAGTTTGGATGCAGTCGGAGATCAATTCACAGAATCCACACCCGCAAAAAATAAGAGCGCGCGAAAGTTGAAGACATTGTTTTTTTCTCCCATCTCCGGACAAGGAACAGATGTTGCAATGGAAGAGAATGAAGTGGACGACAATGAAACACCATCAATATCACTCAGCATAGCGGAAGACGATATCAGAGATTGTACCTTTCATGCGAGTGACATGTCCTCAACGTTACAGGCCGAACCAGCTGGGATGCAGAGTGACAGTATAAGGAAAGAGGCCAAATTCATTGTATTCGATAGCTGTTTGATGGATATTATTATGATGATGAAATGTGGGCATTGGGTTGGTGGGGAAGTATGTGGGGAGCCATTGATTAATGTGACTCGTGCAATTCGAGGCACTAACCTTAAAATACATGCCACCTGTACACAATATCATCCGTTCGCATGGTCTGCACAACCCATGCTGGGGCAACTGCCAGCAGGCAATCTACTTTGTGCAGCGGCCGCACTTTTTAGTGGTTCAAGTTTTAAAAAGTTACAGTATTTCTTTCAGTTTGTGGGAATCCATTTCATTGCGAAAAGTAAGTTCTACAAATACCAAACCGATTATCTATTTCCAGCCATCAGCGAAGCTTGGAGAATGGAAAAAATGTCAATGGAAAGTACATTCGCGGGCAAACGCTTCAGGCTAGCCGGTGATGGACAGTGCGACAGCCCAGGATTTTCAGCCAAGTACTGCACCTACCACTTTCAGGACATGGAAAGTAAGTAAATTGTGAGTTCGGTGGTCGTGCAGGTGTCACAATGTACATCCTCAGTGGCCATGGAGAAAGTTGGCTTTGTAGCATCATTGCAAGAACTACAATCGCGGGGAATGGTGATCGACCTGATAGCCACGGACAGACACGTTTCAATTGCCAAGACAATGAGAGAAGAGTACAAAAATATAAATCACCAATTTGACGTATGGCATCTTGCAAAAACAATCAATAAAAAATTGTCGGCTGCAGGAAAAAAAAAAGATATGCAAGGTATTTCACAGTGGTCCAAGTCAATCAGCAACCATCTTTGGTGGAGCTCAAAAACATGTGAAGGGTCGTTGGAAATTCTACTGGAAAAATGGCGGTCAGTAATGTTGCACTGTAGCAACGTACATCGATGGTCGACAAATGAGCATTTCCACAAATGTGAACATGGCCATTTGTCCACAGAGGAGGCACGGAAGAAGAAGTGGTTGATTCCTTCATCACCCACTCACAAGGCCATTGAAAAGATTGTATTTGATAAAACTATAACAAGAGATTTGAGGGGACTCACGGAATTCTGCCACACAGGAGATTTGGAGGTGTTCCACAATATGTGCCTAAAGTACAGGCCCAAAAGATTGCATTTTGGCATGGAAGGCATGATAAATCGGACTCTTCTAGCGGTCTTGGCACATAACCATAATGTTGGCCGTCAACAAAGTAGGACGACCGGAACTTTAGGGACGCTTCGCTACAATAAGGCCTTCACTAAAAGAAG
This sequence comes from Ambystoma mexicanum, assembly GCF_040938575.1. NCBI lineage: Eukaryota > Metazoa > Chordata > Amphibia > Caudata > Ambystomatidae > Ambystoma > Ambystoma mexicanum. The sequence goes on along the minus strand of NC_090931.1, from coordinate 898,108,811 downwards.
TAAACAATGGGTGATCAAACCAGTGTTTGAGGATATGCAATATGAGTTTATTGAGAGACTTATCGTAGATGTCCTCGATAGGCACATACATGGAGTGGTGAACGAACCTATGCAGGGGACAACTGCATTGCCACCCAACATTGCCTCTGTTCCATGTCCACCTAAAGCAGAGCTCATTGAGAAATACACATCACGGTTTAAATGATTGTAATTTGATTGTCTGTTCTCTCGAGTCTCCTCATGTTGCAGGCCCATTGCAATTAAACCAAACAGTAATATAAATCATTTTTACAAAAATTATAGAATGTTTCCGTATTACAAACACATGGCCGACCCATAGGGACAATAAAAAAAAAGGCACGCAGACAAGATGCCCTTACACTAACTGCAGCTAACTAGAAATGTGTGCTCGCTCAAAGTGAAGGTCAGCTGCTTTGATGTTTTGCTCGGGTGGCGGAACGGCCCACGACCCAGTATAAGGTTCTATTGTGATTTGACCTTGACAGGCCGGGACCATCCTGAAAGACTAAGAAAAGATATTGAATAAAATTTCAGAAACGAAACGATGAGCCACGTTCATTAGAAGAAGTAACGTCGGCAAAGAAGAAGTGGTGTTTCGGGTCTGCCCTACACAGAGACACAATGGAAAATGCAAATATAATGTAAGTAACTTTTGATGAGTTTATACCGCAATTTCATTACTATACAGTGGCTTTAAAGACGGGTTCAGTTGTACTTGTTCGTTCTATGTGGCATATTGTTTTCTACCGCGCACTATCTTGAGGAGAAACATCTGCTTTTACTGAAGCACCTCAAAACCTTCCTCTTTGCTTCTGCTTTCTCTCTCCCTCTCCCCTGCTACAACTGGTCCACTGTCTGCGACCTCGGTCCTGGGCCCTTCCACTCTCCACCTGCACTGCCTCCCTGTCAACCCCTGCACTGGGGGACTGTCTCAGTATCCTACAGCCCCCCCTTCCCAGCACTTGTTCTGCACTTACCTTGCACTTGCCACCAGCTGGCCCTATTTATTTATTATTTTATGCTACTTACCTTGTACTCCACTCCCCCCCCCTCCCTGCCTCGCCACGCCTTTAAACACTTGTGTACACCCAGTAGCGCTGTCCTCGCTATGATTTTAATAAGGATCTGATGGTGAGACTAATTTCATTTTTTATGTTTTTAGGTACATCATTCACTACTGTCTGTGTCACGAGTACCGGACACCGGCGGACGGCTTCTACAGCCGCCAGCTGCTTCTCCGCGTGAACAACGTTACCACCCTGACCATTTTATGGGACGATCGCCAAGTACAAGTATGCCCTTACGCGGTACTAACGGTTAGATGCAACATACCTACCGTTGTGGTGGCCTAGTGCCTCGTTGTTGGAACAGCCATGCGATTATCAGTGCGACCGAAGAGCTTATTTTTATCGTAAACCAACACCCTGTGTACTGCACACGAACATCGCTTCCCTCAAGACGAACTAATTTGGAGCGAGAGCAAAGAAAAATGCAAATCGCTGAATATTCTCTAAACATTTGATGTCCAATAAACGTACTTTGCCAAATGTACAATCTTGCCGTTTGCTTTTAAACCACGGTTTCACATTCCGAATTGTGGCGCTGTATTGTGAGATGCTCTAAGACCCTGTGTACAGCAAAGGACCATCGCGTTCCTCAATACGAACTTTTTGGAACATGAGCAAATAAAAATGCAAATCGCTGAATATTCTCTAAACATTTGATGTCAAATAAATGTACTTTACCACATTTACAATCTTGCGGTTTGATTTCAAAGTACAGTTTCATATTCCGAATTGTGGTGCGCTGTATTGTGAGCTGATCTGTGTTGATTTCCGGGGTCTGTGTGGAGTCGCGTAGAAGACGCCTGGGCGCGTTTGCCTACGCAGCACAGTAACGTCACGGAGAGAGGCGGGGAATATGAATGTTTTGATAATGTCTGTTTCAGGGGCGGGGGATTTGATTTAGTGCCGCAAAGGCAGGTGAGCCAGGTCGATGCGGCGGAATGATAGGATTATCACAAAATGGAGGCTGATTTCGAGTGCGATAATGGGCGAAAAGTCGGGTAAGGTCCATAGGAAAGTTTCCTACGATCTACCGATTTATGCTTACAAACACATGGCCGACCCGTAGGGACAATAAAAAAAAAGTCCCGGAACTATCCTTTAAACTACCCAAAATATCATAGTTGGGTTTTAAATATGTTCTCCTTTCAACGTGTTGCAGGTATGCAAATATCCTAGTGAATATTTTACTGTTCCAATGCCTTACTTTTTTTACACAGGCCTGTCAACTAGTACTGGAGTCCAGCACATGGGCCATAGAGAGGTACAGGGGGGGGAGGCGAATGGCCAGAACACTACTTATTGGGGGTGAAGAACAAACCAGCAACTTTCAAAAAACACAAGTGACACATTTTGGCAGTACAGTACAGTGAAGGAAGTGTGTTCGTTCAAGGATAGGAAACTCTAGTAACATGCTTGGAGACTGTACATTTTCTTTCTAACCACAATATAATCATGTTTTCTGTGTTAAGTACCCCTAGGATCCTCATGCATCTTGTTTAACTGATAACAGTGAATTGTAGAACAGGGGTACCTAGTTACAGAAGAGGGCACTTCATTTGTGGTACCTCGGAGCATTGCTGCTATTAATTTATAAAAGCAAATATATCTGATTTTCTTCAACAGGGCTCCATAAGAAACCTCAGCAGCGCTCTTGTTAAATTCTGTCTAGGCTGTGTTGAGGAAGGGTGGAAAAAAGAATACACTGTATTATGTGCCCAGTCATTTAACTTCCTATGGCAGCGTTAGAAGCAGGGCTCTGGTAACCCACTACTTGGAATCAAATGTGTTTTCAGGGAGTGGACATATAATTAGATTTGGCAATGGGAATACTTCATGCTTATTAAAAGATGTTCTTAAAGTTCCTCTTGAGATTGGCAGCATTCAACACAATCAACCAGGAGGTCCTCTGTGACATTTTATTTTCCGGAATGGGCATCAGGGACAAGTGCTGAATAGGATCCAGTAATATTTGACCAATTGACAACAGATAATCCAAAGGGATAAAGATGATTCAGATCCCCGCCTGGTACCCTACAGTGTACCTCAGGGTTCGATTTGGTCACCTGTCCTATTTAATTTATACATGGAGCCTCTAAATGATTTAAACGTATCAATGCATCAATATGCTGAAGACACCCAGCTGTACTTAAAGATATCGTCTGGTGGTGATATCCACCAGCTGGGGGCTTGTCTCCTGGATATAAAGTGTTGGATGCCTTAAAAAAAAACAGAATTTCTTATGTTTTCTCATTCGAAACCTGATCCTGTGCTGTCTAAACTTTTTCAGAGAGCAAATATCTTAGGAGCCCCGAAACCTTTTGCTCTTACAGCTAAATCTCTAGGTTTACGTTAGATTCACATCTCTCTTTAATCCCTCAGATAAATCACTTGGTAAAAGCTACAAATGTGCACCTCCTTTCCTTGAGAGCAGTGAAACCTTTAGTCTCGGCAGCCCACTTACACTGGTTAGACCATTCATTGGTCCTGTCCCGAATTGATTTAGTTAACTCATTATTATTTGGGTTTACCTAAATCTTCACTTGCTCCACTGAGACCAGTTTCCAATGCAGCGGCACGACTGGTCTCTGGGGCAAAGAAGTGTGATCACATTTCACCAATTTTAAAGAATTTACATTGGTTGCCCAGTGAACAAAGGATCAGTTTTAACATGATTTGTATTGCCTACAAAACATTACACTTTCAATGCCCTGAGCACCTGGCTATAGAATTAAAAATATCATGCGGATCGAAAGGGCTAAGAAGTAGAGAGTCATTGCATCTTGAGGTTCCTAGTTTTAAATGTTCAGCCACCATGAATCAACCCTTCTCCGATATGACTGTAAAACTATGGAACGTTCTCCATAAAGAATGAGGTTTAGTCAGTGATTACCTAAAATTATGGAAGCTTATATAGGCTTGGCTAGGAAATGTTTTAGAGATTTTATAATTATATTTCAAATAATACAGAAATCTTTCCTTTAAATAATCTATGGCATCCGGAATATTTATGATGGTATGTTTTACAATTGGTTTGGTTGTAAATAAATAACTAAAACCTCAAATCCTCTTTGTTCGTCTTATTCTGTTTTGTATTTGTATATCCTGTAGTCTGTTCAAATTGTACAGTGCTCTCATGCCCTGTGGCTTAGTTTGAGCTTTAGAAAAATAAAAAATAAAAATAAAGTTGGGCAATAATATAATGGGAGTTCCACCCTATGCCACTGTTCTGTCACTGATTAAACGGACACAAATATCCATGGAGATTTGTGGTTCAAAGCAGCTGGTAGAACAGAACTGACCCTGCCGTCCTACCCAAGCCTGGCCGAGAAACTCACCTTATACCAGCCGTTATTAGGAGAAACCTAGCAATCTCAGTTGCCTAAATGATAAACTAACCACAGAGTTGAAGAGTGCGCAACCCTTAAGCCAGATGTCAAGATGATAAATTGAGGTGAATGAAAGAAGGAGGGTGTGTTAAGCTCCTTAAACTGGGTAAAAAGAGAATAGATGTAAAAGATACAAAGAAGCTTGGTGCGTAAACTCTTAAGCCCAAAACAGACAAGACCCTGTACCTGTTTTGGGGCAGGTTGAAGGGTCCCATTGTTCTCATATTCTGGTGTCCCATTTCTTTGTGTTGCCCATTCTGCTATGTAACAGGAGGTACAGAATTGATGAATTGCTCCACTAAGAGATATTCCTTCACTTCAGCTAGGCCACTCATTTCTCCAACCTGGCTTACATTTTACACATCATCTTGTGCCACAGCTCAGAGGATAGTAATCCATCTCCCTTAGTTTCTGTTGATGAAAATCAGGATCACAGGCAGACACTCTAATATGGCATGCCTGAGGGTGTCTCAGTTGGTTTGGCCATCTGTGCTGATCAACATTGGCACTGGCAAGTCTTCTCCCAAAGAGCTGCCTTAGCAATATGCTCAGAATTCTGAAAGAAGATGCTGGATCCTTGCAGGCTACACACTTCTGGAGCAGGGAAATGGGTTGAGAAGGTTGTAGATTCTGCCTCTGCCCCAGGACAGCCAGTTACCCAGCCACTAGCTTATTTAAGATGGTTTTGATGGCTGCAGGCCCCTTGGCACTGGCTAGCCCAGAGCAGCTAGAAGTTGTTTCTACCATATTGTCCTTAGCAAGGTGCTCTACGATTACAAGAATCTACAGTTCTGCTGTTGTGCGCCATGCAAGGACAACATAAACAAGGTGCAATGTAGGGTATCCAACTGATTTGGATGTTTCTCCCCCATGGTGAGGATCCTCAAGACCCATATTTGAAACTATTTGGTGCCAAATCAGACCTTTTGGTTTCCCAGGTGGACTTTCTCGACTGATAAGAGACGAAGTGCCAATTGAGGCAGAGAAGGGGTCACTATCGCCAGGGAGGGACGAGGAGATAGGTAAGAGAAGACTAGACTGTGGTGTGGAGGGCACTAGGAAAGCTACTTGGAACAACCCTCCACCACCCCAAATCTAGGTTAGTGATCCCACAGCTGACACCATATGACACAAGGATATGTGAAATCACGACCAGACAGGCTTGAATATGTTTCAAAACAGTTCTATTTGGGAATTTTACAATAACAAAGGGGCCTTGACCCAGCAGAGGGTTTTTCTTGAAGATTAAAACAATAAAAGGTATCAATGTAACCAATTTAAAGATCCCTCTCTCTAACCACCCTATACTATTGATTCAGTTAAGTCTGGCAATACTGGGCAATGTGATAGAAAAAGGGTAATTGCCATCAGCTGAATAGTGACTGGTTTACCAGACGGTTATTGCCCTGGCTCAGGTAAGAAAACCAACCATGATCCTGATCGGCAATAGTCTCCCTTTCAGGATCTCCTACTGGGGCCACTCACAGTCTTGTGTTCCCCATGGATTAGCTGAACATTCTGAGTTTTGGTGGTACCTCCCCTGTATCCACAGGTTAAAAAGCATCCTTTTCAACAACACCTGACCAAGGACTAAACTCAGTGGATCGTAAACTCAGTGGATCGGTATCCAGGCACTGTTTTGAAAAGTTTCGAATGACAAAAGTTGTCCAAAAAAATGCATCGAAAAAAAGCATTTTTTTTACTAAAATGGGTGTTATGTGGTAAAAAAACGAGGGTTGAGGGGGACCCCCATTACATTTTTTTTTGTTAACAAAATGTATTTTTTAGACCCATTTTTATTCGAAAGTTTGCCATTCGAAACTATGGCATTCAAAACTATCACTAGGAACCCAGTGGATCTACAGACCATTACTCAAAGTACTAGACTGCTGTTAAAGGCTGCCACCCCATATGCTGGTTACATACACCCTGAATGTTGCACTGTTGCTCTAGAGCTAGGCCCATGCTTCAAACAATAAAATACAAACATTGTTAAACCAAAAAGTCTTCCTGGTGCATCAGGCTATCAGGTAATGTAGTCAGCAGTGCCTCTCTGAGTGGAGGCAGGTTTGGAGGTGTTCTAGGTGCTTGGTCAGGTGGTATGTTGGTTCCCTGTCCAAGGGCCTTAAGCCTGTTTAATTTGCATGCTTGCGCCTGGCTCTGTCTCTAGGTCTCAGCACTGACACTTTAGTTGTCTGTCAGCTAACCTCCTCACTGCTCCGCCACAAGTGTGTTCCTTATCCCACCGTCCCTCAGACAATTAGTAGTCAAGTGTTCTATTTGTAACTAGCTCTCTATCTCCAAGGAAATGTTGACTGTTCAAAGAGTGGTTTCCCTCGCCTCTCATTTGCTCTACAATCAGAAATCTGGTCTCTTCCCTCCCCACTCTTTTCCTTCTCCTCTTCTCTTCATCTGATTAATTCTCTGGTTTTAACATTGTGCTCTTGCCAGGATTACTTGGTGTTTCCCTACTCTGCTGTATCTTCTTCTTCTCCTTAGTACTCTCTATTTTGGACAGCTTCACCCTCTCTTTGTCCTCAAAGATTTGCTCTTCCCTCTGAGATTCAGGTTACTCTTCATCCAATATTTGACCCTTTCTCTTTGCACATCTCTACTGCTGCCTTCTGTATTTTCCTTCCCTGCAGTCTCATCTCTTTCTACTCCTCCCATTTATCCTGCACCCTCAGCTCTTTCCACATCTTCACCTCCTCCCTTCCTCCCTCTGTTCCTCCTCCCCTCTTCCACCTTCAGTTCCCTTCCCTTTCTACTCCTCCCGAGCCTTCAACTCTCCCCACACCACCTCCTCCACCTCTCTCAACACCTCCTTCTCCTGCACCTTTAATTAATACACCTACTCCTGCAACTTCATCTCCCTCTGCACCTCCTCTTCATGCACTTTCTGCTCTCTATGCCCTGCCGCTCTGCAACTCCAACACCCACACTCCTCATTCACTTTCAGAGCTTTTTTTTTTATTTAAGTTTTATTGATTTTGAAACGTGAGGGCGATTAACAGAAGAACATGCATGTAAAATTCACATTGTTACATCAGTACATCATTGTTGTTGAACATAAGCGGTACTGTGGTCAAATTTGTCCTTCTCTCGCCTCTGCGTTAAGTCATTTTGTTCCCTTCCCGTCCCAACTCCCCCACGCAAGATGGCGTGTCATATTCTTCCAGTTTGTTGGCGTGAACGTAGTCTGTGATTATTGCGGGCTAGGACATTAACCTCAGTTGGTTTGCATATGTTCAGATCGTGCGACAGGTCTCTTCGCTTATGGCATGTTGGGTGGTGTCTGGGTCTCATTCAGGTGTGTTGCTTATGGAGATTCGGAGTCATGGCTTTTGTCTCTGGCTTGAGATATGTAGGTTGGCGAAGTCACACCAAGTTTCTTCTTGACGTGCTACCTTTCCATGGACGGCCATCGTGATCTTCTCCATTGTTTAAATATTTATTGCAATATTGCGATATTGATCCATTATTTTCCGACTGGAAGGTGAGGACCTTTCCATTTAATGACTAGGCCGGCTCTCGCAGCGAATAACAGTGGGGATGCCAACCCCTTTATCCTGTGTAGTTCATTGTCTTCTTCTTCTAGGCCAAATAATGTCAGGAGGGTGTTGGGTCCCTTTCAATGCCGTCTATTTGTTTGATCCATCCAAGGACTTCATTCCAGTATATGTTTACTTTGTGGCAGACCCACCACATTTGCCAGTAGTTAGCATCCATTCCACATTCTTAGTTTTCTCAAAAGCTTTTTGCAAGCATTTGTTTGGATATCCCCTCTTTGTAAAACGATTCATTAAGAGCTTGCACTCTTTTTTTGATCATCTTTACAATTACGCCTTGCTCGAATATACTCTCCAAGGCATCTGACACTCTTTTTCAAGAATTCACCAATAGATTGAATCAGAACCAATTTGAGATTGAGTTCACCGGAGAACATAATGCAAACCAAATCAATTTTTTGGATCCAACTATTCATGTACAGAATGATCATCTAGAAACTTGGACCTTTCGTAAGCCAACTGAAGTGAACTCAATTTTACATGCACACAGTTGCCATCACAATACATAACATTTGGTTTGAATCTGGATACTGAAATGGCGTCGTTCCTTTAAAGCAACTATGCATATTGCACAATTCCTGTTTCTACTTTAGCAAACCTATTGGTGTTCCACACTATTTAGGTAGATGTATTACATTTACAGATGTTTTCTTACTACAGGGTATTATAACTATGTTGCAATATTATTGAGTATGTGTTCCCAATGAAGGTGATGAATGAGTATTATCTATACTCAATCTTGAGTATAATCTAATTTCTGTTAGCCATTGCTAGCTTTCCTTTTTTCTAATATTTCCATTGTTCCCAATGAAGGATATGAATGAGCAGTATTTAAACTTAACCTTGAGCATAACGTAATTTCTTTTAGCCATCGCTAGCATTTCTCTCTCTCTTTTCCCCAAGTGTTCTATTGTTCACACTCGACTTCTTAAGGTTTGCTATTATACAAATTTGGACTGATAATGCAATAACACATTTTAGCAGGCTTAAATTTCAGTAAGCTACCCGGTAGAGAACTGAGTATAATTTGAGTAACTACACCTTTGATATATTATGTAAGTATTCAAGTTACCTTGACAACCAGTGCGAGAGCAATGTAGCATATTTTAGCAGGCTTGACTTTATTAGCCAACCCTGTTGTGAGCTAAGCATAATCAGAGTGACCACACCGTTAATATATCAGGCATTTATTTAAGTTACTGTGACAACCAGTACGAGATCAAATATTGCAGCCCACATCCGGTAGTACGATCTCTTTCTGGTCTATTTTTCATACGTGGCATATACGGATGCATGCACACAGAGGCTGACATTAGTCAAACTTATTTGCTAGCTAGTAGTTTAGTTCGGCAATCCGCCGGCTGGTTGCTAGGGAACAAAGTGCAACGGCGGATTCGGAACGCGTCGCCTTGGGAACAGGTTAACAAATAATCCCAAGATGGCGCCCGCCACTATTCCAACCAGAGGAAGCCAACGCGTATGACTGGTGAAATACAAAGTAAGTTCCACACATGACGTAAACGTTCGGGGCTTTTATGTGATTCCATGCCGTAATGGGCGGTATCAGATACAATGAGAAGTCGTATGTGATACGTACTACCAAAGAGGTACGATCCAAACTATTGTGTACGAATAGAAATGTTATGATACACTGTGATGATCTTAGTATTGGGGCGAAGGGGATTCTTTTGCTTAACTATTATGGAATCAGTTCGTACATGGATGGGACTATACCCAGTATAATTCAATCTGTTTGAAACGATTTATTGATTTTATATTATTGGGCTGTATTATATATATGATTGGCAGGGCTATTCAACACGTAGTACTAAAATGGTACGGTCAAAACTTTGAGCACGAATAGCAAAGATATGATAAACTGTGATGACAACAGGAATGGGACTAATGGGACTCTTCTTATTTATTACGGGACCAGATTTTGCATAGATGGGATTATACCCAATACCGCTCAACTTGATTAAGACCAGTTATTGACTACCGATGAGGGTAAGTCAACAAACTAAGGTGATATAGCTTTAATCAAAAAGATATGATCCGAACAACTGTAACTAATGGCTAATCTCTTCCCTTGTGTTCTGTCTGTTTGTTTACCCTTTCTTCTCCCTACCCTGCATGGTATATTTTGATTTTTGGTTTACTGAATACATTGATGTGTTTTTCACCTATCCCGTGCTCTCCTTCCCAATGCCAATCCTTGTTTCTCTGTCTTTTGTGCACAATTGCTTATGGTTTTGCACGAGAATATCGATTAATATTTATGTGCATCTGTGCATTATAATACATACATATCTTATTGATTACTGATCATTTATGTGTGGCATTGCACATGTGACCTATTGCATTATGAACTTGTGACTTTTCGTACATTGTGTTGTTCAAATACATTACGTCAGAATTATATGGATGTATTAGTAATGTATAAAGGCCAGGAAAGGCCGTAACGCGTGTTATCACTAAAGGGCCGACCTAACAACCCAAGAATAAACACTTTCTGATCTTAAAGGTGCACTGTCCTGGATCTCTTTTTCATTTTTGTACTATTGTTTATGACAGGTTTTTTCTCGGCTTAGCGTCTATCCAGTGACCTGCGACGATATTGGAATTTGAATATGTGGAATCAGGGGTCTCTTACCCCCATTCCGCAGTAGGAGGATATACTATAAGTAATTTAATTATCCCAGTTACAAGTGCTGAATTACGAGTCGCCGACCTGACCAGCTGTACCTTTAAGCCTGGCTCTTATCTAAAATATTCTTTGCTGACGCACCTGTTTTTGTAGAAATAAAAATCCTTCCAAGAGTTTCTTGGGCTTTTTCCCTAGCACAGTGTATTTTTTCTGGTGTGAGTGTTTAGGGGTGTGCCTTCAAGAGTGATCCTTGGACTCCATGTCATCGTCATCTTCACAGTACCAGTTTCAAAACCATATTTGTGATACTTTCACATTGGCTCTGTCTAGAGCGGGGGAAGAATGTAGGGTTGGAGAAGGGGTGGAGTGTATTGAAGCAGGGTCATATTGCGTTCTCTGATAATTGCTGTCCCTAATCCCATGGAGGGATTCCTTTCTCATGTGATCCTCCCCTAGAGGGACTACTGTACTGTGGACACACCGCACTGGCCCCATGGAAAAGGTCTCCATGTAGGGGAGAAGTGACGTCATCGTCAGATTCATCTAACTACCTATATTATCCTTTTAATCTCCCAGTATGCCCATTCTCCCAGTTACCTCGCTTCTCATAGAGGAACGTCTTAGGGACCTGAGGATACACTCGGGACCTTCCTTCTCACTTGGTTTCTCTTTCCCGCTTGGTTTCACAATCAGCGACTCCTCGCTGTCTTCTCGCTTTCCCTGCGTGCAATGGACCAGTGTTCCTCCTGGCAACCGGTGATGATGCGGATGTCTCTGTGGGCTGGTGTAGTTGGTTGGGCCGCCTGCCCACCAAGACAGATTCGTTGTCAGACCACCAACGGTTCTCAGCTTCACACAGCCTCAGTTTCTCACTGATTCGATACGCTGCCCCCGACCCCCAGTGCCTGGTACTCTATTTCAATGCAGCTCTGAACATCACAGGCTCTGTGGCTCTCATTGGCTCCATCTCCTGCTTGAATTGCGCAGCCCGAGAGCCTCCCCGACTGCAGTATGATCCTCTCTCTGACTGATCGCAGTGTGTCCTCTTCTTTAAAAATCCTTGTCACAGGGAAGTCGAGGTTTGTCCTTAAAGATATCTTCTTTGCACTGATAATCATTGTCCCTGGTAAGTTTGTCTTCGGTCCAGTCTTGGATTTTATTGCTGCTAGGCATCTCAGATAATCCCATGTATGCCATCATGGGAAATGGGTTAGGGAACTCCTTAGAGGAACGTGAGTCCTTGTCCCCCAAGGTGGAGTCTCTCCCAGTGAGGTCCCACTTGCCCAGACCCCTAGGGAGTGTCTTGATGAGCGGACACACCTCCCTAGCCTCAAAGGGGGAGGCTCTCCCTTTGGGAGAAGGAACACATTTCCTTGATTGGTCACACTCCCTCCTGAGAGATTACTGAGATTGCTCGCCCACACCTATACTAGCTACGCCAACAAAAAGTGGTTTGCTTAACTTTAGGAAGGTGGCTCCATGTCCCAAATGCAGGGCCAGGAGACTCCTCTTTAACAGATAACATAATACTACTACATCACTTCGGAGATCACCATTCCCTACAGCCCTTACATACACACAGAATAACATTCATATTATGAATGTGCCTCTGCTCCCATGCAAGGGATAAGTAGTGCCAAATGGACACAAGTACTGCTGGGTGAGAAGGAAGAAAAATACTAATGTTATCCTATGGCCAGCCCCACCCCCCATCTCTTTCCCTTACTCGGTCATACTATCCCAAAGCCTCTGGTACACAGTAATGCCCCTATGCTTGAACCCAGTTTCTGCTATGTTGTGATGGGGGATCTGGACCAATGGGTGTAGCCTAGGTACTCATTTTTCACTGCCGCCGGCCTGTCAGTTCGGTACTAATAGACACTGTACTTAGATACATGACTCTTGCCTACAGACATACCTCAAGCATGTTACCTCTACCGTAAGTACAGAACCACTAAAACATTCCCTGAAAAACTCTAAGACCATATGCTACCGGGCAAATGACTATTCTGGATCTAGAACACTACTACAGAGCTGCAAATGTGCAATAAATTGCTCTGCTATGTTGCAATATCCTAAACTCAAAATTAAGTGGTAATGATGAAGGAGTAAAAATATCTAATTGTACATTGAAAGTAAAATAGACATTTTAAAAGAAAAAGTAAAATAACTATTTCAAATTTTTCTTAAAAATCCAATTCTCTGAAAATATGTGTATTATTTTTAACAATGTGCTTTTGATTTCTTAACAGTTTAGTAGTAAAAAGGCAATCCCCCAAATCACCTCCAGCTACAATCCATCACCCTCCTTTGCACTTACCTTTTTCCAGCTTTGAAGGTATGCTACAACAGTATTAATGGTTTCTAAACAACCATAGACATATTCACTGTCGGTATGGCTCAGATATATTTTGAAAACATGGGAGTGGAAAGATTAGTTTGTTCGGATGAGAGAAACTGGTTGCACATATTGGGACAGAGCTAAATAGATGCAGCCCTACGTAGGATTAGAGATAAGGCATGGATCGAAATCTAAATTCAGGGAGAAGGAGCTGGAAGTACCTTTACACCTTTTATACTAAGTTTCCTTGTACAGCTTTTATAAAGATCCTTAGACACAACAAATTAACGTTAGATATTTACATTTGTGTACCACCAGTTGGCCTTGGGAGCCAAACGTAGCTGATGGTATCAAGCTAACCAGGCTCTTCCAAGCTATACCCAGGAGCCAACTAGCTCCCAGCAATTTCAAGCCCTCCAAGGGCACCTGTTCCCAAGCAAAGTTTGTCACATAATGCCTTTCTGAGCAAATGAATAAAATGTTTAGCCTCCTGCATCAATTAGATTCGTTCCAGTTGTAGAGCTATCATTCCTCCATTTCATGTATCATTACCTGATATTGCTCTCTTGCTCTATGTACTGTAAATGCCAAAAACATTGATGCTAATCTATGTCAAAATAATGTATATGAAAACCTTTTTGGTGGCTTCAGTCAGGGGCAAATGGGAAGATGGTAGAAAGTCAAAGCTGCATGACACCCAATGGAAGGTGGCATGCCAGATGACAAAACAGTTGTCAATACCTCTCAGATGCACAGTATAATTCAGTCACCAGGCATCCCAAGAACTACAGCATTCACTATCCAGACATTCAGTTGCCCATGAAAGCAGAACTTTGGCTATGTGTTTTTGGGATGACCAGAAAACAGTAAAAATTAGCGGAGAATCTGTTCTGTAGAATCTAATTCTCAGGGGACCTCTGCATATTAGGGATACAGGCTTGCTCGAGCCCAAAGGCCATTGTCCCAGCAACGAGAAGCATCCCAATGATGATAATCTGATATGCATTCTATCACATGCCAGTTTAACATCTTGGCAACAAGGTGGTGGATTGGGATGCTATCTCATCCTAAGCAAACACACAGAGATATATGGCCCCAATCATACTCATTCCTCTTCACATATGTTTAGCGGTACAGTGTGATAGCTCCACATGGGGTTATAGGACAACATGGTGCCATGAGAGTACTGGGCCCTTTGTGGTTGGGAGAAAAAGAGACTTACACAGCTAATGGATTTGATAATACTTCAATGGGGTGCCTGGTTTTTTCCTGTCGCGATTCAATGTGATTGAATGGTCTGTTGTATTGTCTACCTGCTAATTTCATCTAGAGCTCCATGCTCCCTGGCATTTTATTAACTGGACAAGAAAATACGGACGGACCCAAGTTCTAATCAGAGATCTAGGGGTTGATATTATTAGGTTGACAGAATGCCCAGTTATGGAACAAGGATTATGTGCATGATATATCAGTGTTCTTTGCACTGAATAAAACTACCCTTGTAAAATTCAAAGTATTAAGTGGTAACCATTTTTACAACTTTCACACACAAACCTTCAAAATAACGGCAGTAAAAATTGAGTATTTTAAATTGCAACACATAATTAATACAAGTTTGTAACTTCCCAATTAATAAATTTACTTTCAGAATCTTCCACTTTTTTCCAACAATTACATAATTGCTCCGCGGGGTGATAAGAATTATGACATGGATACCGTTTTGAGCGTGGAGATAGATGGCCATTTTTTAGCAGTATCCAAGGATACGAGAGAATCAAAGGGTCTGAATAGAACATCTCTCCAAATGTATGGCAAATTTGTTACAGGAATCGTTTACAGTATTTACTGGAATGTACTTCAATGTGAGCTTTACCTGCGTTTCATCTGTTGCCGAATACTCAGAAATGGCGACATACTCTTCCGGCTCTTCGTTTTCAGTGGGACATTCACCCATTTGTATAGAGCCTTCCTGCAGTCCATCATCTTCCAAAACAGTGATCACTTCTGACTGTTGATAAGAGTCTTCAGTGTCACCATCCTCTATGTGGGCTCTGTCTTCCTGCAGGACGCATTGTTCTCTCTCATGTGAACTCCCTCCATCCAGCAGGCTGGCTTGCAATTCTGCACCAGCTTCCTGATCCATCAATGTTTCTACTTTCTGTTCAAGCAGACAAAAATGGAGAAATCAGACAACAGCCATTTATTCACTGCCCCCAGTGCTTTCAAGAAACTAGTCATCCCTCTTTCAGCAAGCTAGGCTGGGTCTCCCTTTCGCTTTCAGTATTCCAACACAACAAAGCCTGCCCATGCGGCAGGGAAACCAAGGGACCAAAGGCTAATTGGTAAATTAGAAATGGCACCAAATATTTGTTTGCAGCTACCAAAAGAAATATAGGACGTGCTTTCAACTTTCAAAGTTAGACGAGCGTGGGCCAGCATGCTCAGAACCACACAGTGCTGTGAAAAGTGCAGGAACGTGTATTTTCTAAACATTTTAATTTTTAGATATGATGCACACATACTGAACATTATATAGCAATAATTCCTACTGCTCTCAAACTAATAAAGTAATACTTAAATGTTCATCCTGACAAACTCATCCAAAATACTGTAAGTAGGTTGTCCCCTACGAACACACGGTTCAAAATCCGTAGGGTTAGTATAAACTCCCTGGTGAGCCCATAGCAACAGCTTCCATATGCAGTTTTTAAACACTACTGGCAAACCCATATTTAATTCAACAATAAAAATCAACCGCTCCAAAACAATAACAGGCGGGAGAGGGCGATAGAGAGAAAGAGAGAAAGCAGAGACAGGGTAAACAAATCCCAAATAATGACCAGAGCATGAGCTTCATGAAACAACAGAGCCCAATCAATCCCGCAAAGGAGGCACCATCATAATAAAACCACCAACAGTGGGAACAGTGTTTGAAACTCTCCAATGATAATGCTTCATTGCTTCATTTTTCATGCCCTCCAGAAAATCCTAGGTTGCGCTGAATCTGATGAAGAGAAGTTTTGCCATCCTTCATAGTATTCTCGAAATCTATCAGCATATTTGTTTCATGCATCCAACTTTCTCTGCAGCAGCTCCTTCTTTTTGTAGCTCTTGCCACAACTGCTTCTTTGTACACATCTGAAAAGACAAGAATGAGAGACCACTAGAGTGCGTGTCGCAAGATGGGCGTGTGAGAGCAGAGCTCTCTGTCCCGTGAGCAACCACCAGTGCATTCTAACACCCAGTCGCCATATTTGCGACGCCTTGTGCTATGGCCGATTACAGGGGTACCCGGGGAACGATCCAGTCGACCCCGGATAGGGAGGTGCACCCTCTCGACCTTGAAATCTGACCAGACTCTTAGGCTGATGACACACAGACCTGGAGGATGGCGCAGGGTGATAGCGGGTGACCAGGTTGAGTCTGACAGGAGCCGGGAGGAGAGGAGGTGCGTGGGAGTGCAGAGGCCTAGTCGAGCGCAACCCGGAGTCCTTAGGCAGGCCACTCCTGGGCCCCGAATGCAGGTGAGGGAAAGCCAGAGATTCACAGAGGTGATAGAAGGTGCCAACAGGCGCACAGAGAGGAGGCCTGCAGGTCCACGACTGGGAGCCCTGCTGCGGAGGATTACCTGGTGCAAGCCAGAGAGGCCCCCAGGAAAGTGTGGATACCGGATTGCCTGGGACCACGGGCCGGCAGTGAAACACAACAGGGGCCGGGGCCAGGGCCGAGAGATGGGCTGTGAGAAGCGCACAGTAGTCCTCCTGGAGAGGAAGGAGCTAAGCAGTGCCCGTCGCCCCTCCACAGGGACGGACTGGTTTTCGGCTTGCAGACCGTGGGAGGATGTCTGGATGTCACGGCAGTGATTAGAGGAGGTTATGGTGGAGAAGCTTGCTTAGGCCCGACCTTGGCACACCAATGGCGACGCATGACGCCGGGAGGTTAAACTGGTCTGAAATGGAGCATTGAAGGCAAGTGCTGAGATTGGCTGTTGCATGCCCGTCCGCAAAAAGACAGGCCAGCACATTGTGGCCATCAAAGAGAAAGGCTGCTAGGCCCAGAAGGGCAATATGGAAGATGATGTGGGGTTACTTTAATCAGGACTGATAAGCCTCAAGTGCAGAGGAGGTGTGGGTGCAAGGAGAATGGTGCGCGCAGCACCAGTGCGGCACCCGCCAAGAGTCTGGAAAAGGGTTAGGGATCATTAAGCAGGACGAGACCTGAGCAACGGTGCAGCAATGGGTACAGGGGGTCTTTGAGTCCTACAACAAGATGCTCAGGTCTTTCTACTTGCGCTAAAGGCGTATGTTGTAATATGCACGGGCACGTGCATGGGCACTTGTGGAATGTTGAGGCATTTAGAGAATCAACATTCCACAGTGGCCGTTAGGTTGAGGAGGCTGAAGCAGGAGGCTGTGGGGACTTGCAATAAAATACTTACCTTCATCTTACCTGTGTCCGGTGAGATCTTGTCATTAGCGACGAGGATTTTGCTTGACCCCGTCCCACGTGTGCGCCGGACAGTTGTCCCGTGCTACCTGCCTGTCCCCGGCAGTGGACCTGTGGAGCTGGGAGCTGTCTGCCGGTTCATCGCTAGGGGCAGCGGTGACCACAGGTGGGCTCCGTCGGTGGGCGTGAGGTTCTCCCACAGTGACTGGCTGCCCAGGAGTCCAGTCGGGGCATCGGAGGAGGGCACGCCGGTTCGTGGGGGGCAGCTGTGAGTGCGCAGGGCGCCAGGAGACTCGCACTGCCGGCCGCTTGCCATCCCGGGTTTCAAACGGCAGCGGCGGTTGCAGGCGGACTCTGTTCGTCGTGGGAAGTCACCACCCGGTGTTTGGCTGCTCGGGGTCCAGTCGGGGCCTCGGAGGAGGAGTAGCCGTCACCACATACAGAGGCCTGCATCCTCGTTCCTCGTTGGATGCTGAGCGCCGGCCAGTGGCCCCGCCCCCGCAGTGTCCGCGTACCAGGCTGCTCACCGCTGTCTCCTGAGGGAAGGAGGAGGGGCTGCGGTGGTGCTGCGCGGCGCGGCTCAGCAATCAACTGATCGTTGCTGCTCGGCTTTTGGGAGGAGCCTCATACAGACACTGTCTAAGGATGCACAGAGTCCGGGTTGCCACAAGACATCCCTGATCTGCAATCAACGGGGCCGTGGTGGTAAGGTTGGGGCATACAACTGTTGTGGAGCCCTGGCAGGTGGAGTTTGGTGCATCTGGGTGGAGCTGTGATCGCTGGAAGTCCGTGGTTGTATCAGTTGGTTTGTGATGACTCACCCAGTGCAAATTCTCCGGCTGTACAGCATTTACGTGTGGGTGCACGTGTACAAGGTGACAGTGGGGGACATCAGTCCGCTTGTGCATCAATTGGTTTGTTGTGACTCACCCAGTGCCAATTCACCGGCTGTACTGCATTAACGTGTGGGTGCACGTGTACAAGGTGACAGTGGGGGACATCCTCCATCTCGAGCGAGCAAGGAGTATTGAGGATCGCACAGTGGTGGGCAAGTTCCTGTTGGGGGCCTGAGGAATAAGGCACCCTATCTGTCCAGCCATGTTACATACGGCTGCCAGGCCTCCGCCTGCTTTTTTGCCAAACCCTGGAGAGCCTGTTGCTCCTTGGGAGCAGTGGGTGGACGCCTTCAAAGTATATTTGAGGGCTGCTGGTGGGGCAAAGTTCAACGATGATGAAAAGGAGGCTGCATTGCTGAATTGTATTGGTACTGAGGGGTTGAGGGTTTTTCGTCACCTGCCTGGAGAGAATGTAATGGTTCAAGGGGGAGGTGAGGGTGAAATGGTGATAAGTACTTACGAGACTGCTTTAAGGAAATTGCAAATGCGTTTTGGCAAAAGAGTTAATGTAGTTTTAGAGCGATATAAGTTTTTTTCTAGGGCGCAAGGTTCCACGGAAAGTATAGATACGTATGTTACGGCGCTGCGTGCGCTCATGGCTACATGTGGGTTTCCTGGTAATGGGGAGGAACATATAAGATTATGATGAAGACATCTAATCAGAAAATAAGAGAGAGGTTGTGGATAGAGAGTGATCCTTCACTAGATAAGGTCTTGGAGATTGCTAGGGCAATTGAAGCTTCTAAGACGAGTGTACAAATTGTTACTGAAAGGGATATGAATAGGGAGATGGTGCATGCCGTAGTGTCAAGGAACAAGAAAGGTTTGGATAGAGCGGTGGTGCAAGGGAGTAGAGCATCTAAGATTAAGGAGGGGTGCAAAAATTGTGGCTGGTCGAGTCACACTGCTGATTCTAAATCCTGTCCTGCTTGCAATGTTGAATGCAGGAAATGTAAGCGTTTGGGCCACTTTGCACGCATGTGTAAGGGGCACATGGTCGCTAGTGTGGCTCCAGAAGACTCTACCATGTTGTTAAAAGGGGCATCAGGAGGTGGCTCTAATCAAAGTGCCATATTACAGGTGGAGGGAAGTGGGCGGAAGGGTCCATGGGTGTTGGTATTGGTGAATCAGCACCCTGTGGATATGCTTGTGGATTCGGGGTCACCTTATACACTGGTGGCTCCGGAAGTGTATCAAGAAGTTTTTGGTAAACAGATTTCTACTTTGTTGGCTCCGGACATCAAACCATGTGCATATGGGCAGAGTCCCATCGACCTACTTGGTTACAATTGGTCGAATTTTTCTTTTAAAGGGAGGCAAACTTTGGGTAAATTGTATGTGGCTTCAAAGGGGACGAGTGTGTTGGGTTGGGATGAGCAGGCTGCACTAAAAATACAGATTCATCCGGGTGAGAAGGAACCGGTTCTCAGTGTCATGGAGGGTGCGGGACAGAATGACATATTGGTTACTCCTACAGTGCTCATGAGTGAGTTTCCAGAGGTATTTTCAGACACCCTTGGTAAGCTCAGAGGTTTTACACATCGTATTGTTTTGAAGAAGGGTGCAGTGCCTAAAGTGCATAAAGTGAGGGGAGTGCCAGTAGCGGCGAGGGAGGCATTCAAAGCGGAATTGGCTAAGTTGCAGTCAGCAGGGATAATTGAGCCCATTGAGTCCTCAGAGTGGTTGTTTCCCGTGGTTTTAGTTAAGAAGGGTGTCGGGAGCATCAGAATGTGTGTAGATCTCCGGGAGCTAAATTAAATTCCAGCATATGGGTGGATCGGCATCCCTTGCCAAATATTAATGAGTTGTTGTTGACATTAGGAGATGCCAGATATTTTTCAACGTTTGATCTGTCAACGGCGTACCATCAAATCGACCTGCACGTTGAATCTAGACCCCTCACTTCATTTGTGACTCCGTTTGGGGCATACAGATTTTGTCGCATGCCATTTGGCATTGCTTCGGCTTCGGCTGTGTTCCAGAGGTTGATGCAGCAGATGTTTGGAGGGGTGTTGGGAGTGAGCTATTTTCAAGATGACATTCTGGTCTGGAGCAGCAGCAGGGAGGAACATGATGTCAGGGTGAGGAGGGTCATGCAGATTCTTACAAAGGTTTGACTGTAAAATTAACCAAGTGTCGGGTAGGAGTGCAGGAGGTCACATACTTGGGGCATACATTGAGTTCACGAGGTGTGAGCCCCAAAAGGGAGTTGGTACAGGTGTTGAGGGATACACCAGCTCCGGTCAATAAGGATCAGCTAAGGGCTTTTCTGGGCCTTGCGGAGTACTATGTTAAATTTGTATCCAATTATGCTGAAAAAACTGTGGCCATGAGAGCTCTCATGAGGAAGTGTGTAAGATGTGAGTGGTCTCAGGAGTGTGAGGCAGAATTTGAGTTGGTCAAGAGGGATGTGGAGAATGCTCCTTGCCTGAAGTCATTTGGCCGAAAAATAAAACTGCTCTGACTGTGGATGCAAGTGAGGTGGGTCTGGGGGCAGTGCTGGAGCAATGGATAAATGGTGAATGGATGCCAGTGGCCTTTGCCTCGAGGACTTTGAGGGATGTGGAAACCAGGTACTCGGTAATTGAGAGAGAGACTTTGGCAGTGTTATGGGCTTCAAAACACTTCAGGAAATGTTTGTGGGGCATACCCAATATTGTCAGAATGGACCATAAACCGTTGGTGCAAGTGTTTTCTACCAAGGGAGCCATGGCGGTATCTCCGAGAATTGCGAAGTGGTCAGTACAGCTACAGGATTACAATTTTTCTTTGCAGTATTTTCCTGGGAAGTTTAATGTTGTGGCAGACTGCTTGTCCCGTTTGCCTGTTGGGGAGGTGGACAGTCAGGCAGGTTTGCTGAAAGAGGAAGACTTGCAAGAATGTCAGGTTGTTTTTGTGGCTTCTGCTGTGGAGAAGTCGTTGTGGGATGTGGAGTCGGAGGCTGATCTTGAATGGATTAGGGAAGGTCTAGTGAAAGGTTGGCACACGGTTAAGGATAGGCCTGAAGGGAAAGGTTATGCCCAAGTTCTTCATGAATTAGTCGAGGGACCATGGGGCGTGTCTAGGGGGAAGTAGGTTGATACCACCTGTAAGTCTGAGAGGTAGAATGGTGGAATTGGCACATGTTGGTCATTTGGGTCGATCTTTGACCAAGAGGAGACTCAGGGAGGAGTACTGGTGGCCGTCCATGGACAAGGATGTTGAACAAGTGGTGAAAGACTGTCAGGCATGCTCTGTCAGCGATAAGAGCAAGGTACTGCATCCACAACCTGTACATCCTGTAGAGGTTCCAGAGCAAGTATGGTCGAAATTGGCTTTGGACATCATGGGTCCGTTTGAGTGTTTAGAGCCTGAGTCTAGATATATGTTGGTGGACTATACGTCCAGATGGATTGAGGTGGCGGCGTGTTCCTGTGTCACAACCAATTCTGTTATTGCCTTTTTGAGGAAAGTATTTGATCGCGAGGGATTACCTGCAAGTTTAGTTACAGATAATGGGGTGCAGTTCACCTCCAGAGCAATGAGAGAATTTTTGGAACAGCATGCCATTTCCCATTATAGAACAGCTCTGTATAATCCTTCGGCTAATGGATTAGTGGAGAGGGCCAATGGTACTATTAAGGCAGCTATACAATTGGCTTTGGCAAATGGTTTGGATTGACAGGAGGTGGTGACACAATATCTGGCTGCATATCGGAGAACCCCTGCCATGGTTACGGGCAGATCTCCATTTGAGCTTATGAGGGGTAGGAAAGCAGGTACAATGTTGAGAACCCTGGCTATAGGTGGTGGAGGTCCATGTAATATGGATTTGCAGGCTATTCATTGCAGCATTTTGGCGCACCAGGAGGCCACAGTGTCTTCACAAAAGTCTAGGAAGGAGTTGAACGTTAAGCCTGGGGATGAGGTGTACATAAAAAATCCCAGGATGGTTCACAAAGGTTACAGCACGTTTTTGCCCTCAAGGAGAGTGGTTAAGGTTGGAAAAGGCCATGTGCAATTGGAGGATGGCTCTGTCTGGAGTAAGAGACGGGTGGTGGTGGATGGCTGCAAACGCGTGGAGAGGGCAGGTGTGGAGTCTGATCTGGAATCTCAGGAAACAGTGCTGGATTATGATCCTGTGGGTTCACAAGTGATCAGGTTCGAACAGGAACAGGATGTCCCACTTCCAGGTCCTTTGGGTGCAGAAGTGAATGTGGAGTGTCAAAATGCTTCAGATCAGCAACCTGATGTAGGACAAGAAGGGGGTCGTCTGGCTAGGAGGTGTGGTCCCCCTATAAGGTTTAGAGATTACATTTGTTAAATGTGAAATGTACATTTTATGGTGTCGTCAATATTTCTATATCTATGTGTAATTTGTATTAATTATAAGTTATGTAATCTTCTGTTCATATATTTCCATTGTTCAATTTGTGTTGCGGTTTATCATGTTACAGGATGTTAACATTTTGTTATGCAAGGGAAGAGGATATGTTGTAATATACACGGGCACGTGCATGGGCACTTGTGGAATGTTGAGGCATTTAGAGAATCAACATTCCACAGTGGCCGTTAGGTTGAAGAGGCTGAAGCAGGAGGCTGTGGGGTCTTGCAATAAAATACTTACCTTCATCTTACCTGTGTCCGGTGAGATCTTGTCAGGTTACTTTAATCAGGACTGATAATCCTCAAGTGCATAGGAGGTGTGGGTGCAAGGCGAATGGTGCTCGCAGCACCAGTGCGGCACCCGCCAAGAGTCTGGAAAAGGGTTAGGGATCATTAAGCAGGACGAGACCTGAGCAACGGTGCAGCAATGGGTACAGGGGGTCTTTGAGTCCTACAACAAGATGCTCAGGTCTTTCTACTTGCGCTAAAGGCGTTTCAGGCAGAAGTGCAGACCTCTATGTGAGCCATTAATGTCAAGGTCTCGAAGGTGGAAGAGAGAGTGGAGACCCTGGAACACAACCAACAGGCTGAGGATGTGGTGAACGTAGGGCTGGAGATGCGGATTAAAGAAGTGGAATGCAGGGAGAAGGAAGTCATGAGCAAGCCTGGTGATGTGGAGAACAGGGAGAGAAGAAACAACCTAAGGAAATGGGGGGTTCCGAGTAAAGATCCTGAGACTCCTGCAGAGCTGGAATGCCTGTTGAGCCAAGTAGTGAAAATCTGTTGGGACCTGCATTAGATAGAGAGATCTGCTTTGACAGAGTGCACAGAGGCGCAGGATTGGTGGAAGGACCACGATCTGTAGTGGCCAAATGTCACTAGTATAGAGGTAAAGAGATTTTGCAGAAGGCCTGTGCGGTGGGTGAAACAGAATGGGAACGCTCCTCTGTGAAAATATTTCGTGACCCATCATTGTACACTCTTGATCAGAGGAGAAAATGCAAGTGCTTAACGCGGTGTCTCCAAAAGGAAGGGTTGTGATACCGATGGCGGTTCCCCTTCACCCTCTTTTGAACACAACAGCGAACATTATGAAATAAAGCAAGGGGATGAAGCAGCCCAACGGCTTTCGGTACTGCAGAAGGAAGGGGCGTTTCAGGACAGGGAGGGTCAACGTAAACTGCGGAAGCACTTTATTAGTGCTTTTGAGCAACCAAATAGGCGCAAAAGGGAAAGCAGTGCCAGGAAATCGAAGAAACTCCAGGCTTCACAATCAAAAGCTAATGGCTGATATTGCAGCCTCGATGGTGAAGGATATTTTAGCCTTTGAAATGTGGGGGTGAGGGAGTTATTGTGGTTTGAAGTTATGTTGCTGGGGGGGGGACAGTCTCCCTATTATCCTAGTGACCTAGGTTTTCTTAGGGGTCTCAAACGGGCTGGGCACGATGTCCTGGCCAGATGTTATCATTTACGAATGTTGAGGATACCATTTGAGTTCTTGGGTGATAGGGGGGGGTGGATGCGCACACACTGTTCTATCATAGTTGGAGGTTGCGCTCTCAGGAGGGGGAATCAGGAAATGTTCTACAACCGGGGGTATGGATGAATTGAAAGCCGCTACGCTAAATGATAATGGACTGAACTCAACAAACAAAAGATTGCTAATGCCAAACATGTTCCGCAAAGCCCACTTGTCAGTGCTGTTGCTACAATAAACCCACTATACAGCATTTGCCTGATTTTGTCATGTTTATCACTGTCTGTAATTTAATTGTTGATTGTTGTAACTAAGAAACTCTTGGGCTGCTCTCTTTGTAACCCTTAATCAAGCCCTCTTACATTCACTTGTAACAGCGTCTCGATGCCTCTGGGCTGTAGTGTACAAATCCAAATAAATAAAATAAACTATAAGCAGGGCTATCAGCGTTTCTTGAAGGCAACAGGCATTGCGCACATGTTCTGGGCTTCTCACAAAGTTTGTAAAAGGAAGGGGTGGGGATTGTTTTTGCTAACTCTCTGCAATTGAAGGAAGTACATGTTCGGAGGGGGTTTGGAGGCAGGTTCCTAGCAATCAACGGCTGTCTTGAGTGTAGGCTGCTCACCGTAGCATCAATATACGCTCCCAACGTGGACCAAATGACATTTCTAAAGGAAGTTTTCAATGAACTGGAAAACTAGGGTGTAGGATCTATAATGGTAGGAGGAGACATTAACATGATTGGTGAACCGGCAGTGGATTGGTGGTCGGCAAAGGGAGCTAGGGCCATGACACGGGGAAGGGAACATCAAGAATTCATGCTCCTGCTTCAGGAACATTTCTGGATGGATGTGTGGAGGTCCAGGTTCCCGCAAGCAAGAGGATACACCTTTTTTTCACCCCTGCTTCAAACTTACACTAGAATACTACTGGTGCCACAGGAACAGGAGGGTAGCATATCCTCACCTAAAGTGGAGACGGTCACTTTGTTTCGACCACTAGATGACCATGATGTAATGGCTGATGGAGAAGGGAAGGAAATGGGCACTGCAATGGCATTGCAATGACAGCCTCCTTCAGAATCTGACTTGTAAGGCTTTTGTGGGAAAAGAGATCCATAATTATTTTCAAACCAGTGACACTGGGAAGGTCCATCCAAAACATGTGGGAGGCGGCAAAAGCCACGGTAAGAGGCCTCCTCATTGGCGAAGGGTCAAGGAAAAAGAAGGAGAGGGGACAGGTGGAGAGAAAACTGAGGTAGGAACTAAGCAACAGGAGGGCGCAGTTAAACAAGCCGGGAGGGGATTGGGCGATGCTATTGTGTGCGATGAGAGAAAAGAGGCAGGAATTGCACTCGCTCCTGATAGGAGAGGTATTGAAAAGGATGAGGCACACCATGCAGAGGTATTACAAAAAGAGATATCATATGGTGACCTTGCTAGCAAATAGAGAGTAGGGTTGACCGGATTGAGGACGCGCAGGGAAACTTGATTAGAGCCAAAGAAAATATCCAAGACCGTTTTGCAGAATATTATGAATGCCTTTACATGCTACCACCTACGAAAGAAGACACCGACATCCAGGCAGGCTTCCCATCCCAAAGCTGACCATGGTGGAAAGGACTATGTTAGAAGCTGAAATTAAATCTGAGGAGGCGATCCAAGCCATAAACCATTTAAAACCAGGTAAAGCGCCTGGGGAGGATGGTTATATCTCAGATTTCTACAAGCAGTTTCAGGAAATACTGGTGGGCTCCTTGCAAGTGCCGATGACATACCACTGACATTCTTGGAAGCATTGATTGCATTTATCCCTAAGCCGGGCAAGAACCACGTGCACTGTTCAACATACAGGCCCATTGCGTTGCTGAATGTAGAGACACAGTTATTCGCTAGGATACTGATGTCCAGGCTAGAAATACACCTCCCTAGACTGATCAGACCAGACAGGGTTTATTCAAAATAGGCAAGGCTCAGACAATCTACTGAAAAACCCCCACATACTTAATTCGCCGGAAGTAAAGCAGGGGGCCTTGATATTATCTCTCAATGCCAAAAAGGCTTTTGATCAGGTCAATTGGTCCCTTAATGAAGGGGGTTTTAGAGACGATGGGTATGGGCACGAAGTGGATGGGATAGATCTCAGCCCTGACCTAAAGCCAAAGTGGTGGTAAATGGGGAGCTATCAAGGGCGATCTCGCCGAGTAGGGGTACCAGACAGGGTTGCCCCCATCACCCCTGTTGTACGCATTGATAAGGGAGTCACAACAGTGGAGTTGAAGGGAGTAGAATATAAGGCGAGACTTTTTGCAGACGATGCCATGATTTATATCACCAATCCAAGCACCTGCCTCCACATATGGTGGCATGTCAGAGTTTAAAATTAACTTGGAAAAATCTGTGGCATATTTTGTGGTTCCATGGGGTGCAGCAGGCAAGAACTACATGGTGGGCCTGGGCTTGGTGATACATCTGGAGGGGTTCTGTATCTGGGGATTACCATCACGGAAGACTCCAATGAGTCTTGGTAAAAATGATCCTCCCCTTTGGGACAAGTTCCACCTAGATTTGCAGCACTGGGGACGATTAAATCTCTCTTGGATGGCACATATAAATTGTATTAAAATTATGATTCTCCCCAAGCTACTTTTCCTTTTCCAAATGCTCCCGATAGTAGCCCGACTGTGTTCTTTATGACATGCAAGAGGGCTCTTATGCATTTTCTATGGGCAGGGGTGATATTGGTTATCTTACAAGATACTAGTGCTACCGAAAGAAGAGGGAGGGGTGGGGGTTCCCAGATCTTGTGGCATACTGCAAAGTCGCACAATTGCACATCATGGTTGATCATTTAGATCCCAAGTCAGGTAAACAATGGGTTCACAATGGGACAACACGGTCCTCGCAGCGGTCACATTAGAAGAATGGATATGGGTTCCCTATACTGAAATTCACAGAATGGTGTTGACAAACCACATACTAGAGGTATTTTGGTCAATATGGTGGGAAAAAAGCACCACACAATGGTTGCTGTCGTGGCCCTCACTACTTAGCTGCATTTGGGTGCTCCCAACACCTCAGAAACATGATCAGCCTCTCTAGAGCAGGACAGATGTGGGAGGGCGTGGTTTGTGCCCATAGACAGACTGGAAGAGTGCCTGCATATCTGTAAGCATTCGGTTTTCCGTTACTTGAAGCTTAAAGGGTGTGATGAATCCAATGGACTCATCACTGATCACCGAGTGCTAACCTCCTCCCATGTGGCCAGGGGACAGCAGCCGATACCAGATCCTGACCCGGGGGGGGGGGGCAGCTATATGCAGGACGATTACATGGGAGGAGACAGCCTCCATGGAGATATCACGGCTTCATTGGATGAGACATGGTTTCCCCTATGTGCACTTGTAGATAATCCTCTGATGAGCAATACACACATGGCCTATTGCCATACATCTACACCTCCCCCTGGGGAGAATAGAGAAAGCTTTCCCCAAAGCATATAGACCAAACTTCCATCACTGGTCTAAAATTTGGAAACTACAAGACCAACTAGTCTAATTCTAATTATCCATCACACAGAACTGAGTTACCACCGTGCAACTCCTCCTCTCCTCGAGACCCTCAAAGGGCCGCTTCACTCACAGGTGAATTGTCAGACAGGCTGTCCTCAAGCACAGCTCCCTGAGTACTCCCGCTAGGAGAGTGTAGGCGCTCCACAACTTGAGGAAGAGGCCAAAAGAATTGCACTGAAATTAAGAGGCACCGGCGTCTGAGATTCGCAGGCACGTGAACAGTGCAAGACCGGTACCATTGGACGACTTCCTGCGCTATCCCAGATGCCTGGAGCGGACTGGAGTGCGTGGAGCGGACTGAGTGCATGGAGCGGACTGGAGTGCATGGAGCGGACTGGAGCGCATAGAATTGCGCGACTTACATGGAATGGCTGGAATGCATGGAACGTTTGAAAGAGCATGTAACCCACCATGTCACACCACCACGCTTACTCTCTTCTTTACACCACCATTCAAATAGAACACAGAGATACTATGACACCATTCGGTATAGCTGTTCTCATACCAACATCTGCCTCATACTCCCCATCACTCTAACTTAACACTGCTGATTACTCACCTCCCAGCCAGGCGTTCTCCTCAGGCCTAACACAGCCACAATCGGTCTGGATAAATCCTGCCAGAATGAACACATACTCTTGACCTCTCAACCACCATACCTACCGCTAAGAAGCAGCTATTACACGAATGCCACACCAGCTGCACACATATCCGGTGCTCACACGCACCTTTGACTCTCTCTACTCTCTCTACTGACTTGAACTTCGGTTCTCAAGGGCGTTCAACCTACCAGCGCCTTCAGACCATACCAATGATACACAAGGCACTATATAAATGCAAAGTAACATAACATTCCGAATTATTGAAAGTGATTTTCCAAGCCATTTACATCAACCATCAACAATGGACTCTTTTTCCCAGAATCTTCTGAATACTGGGATGAGGAAGAGGGAAAGAGCAGTGCAGAGTGGAAGAAGCCACAAGCCCAGTGAGCGCACTAGTTGTTTCCTGAAAACACCTTTGCAGGGATATTTAAAGACCAGAGGCAAAGGGTTAGAGGTGGCTGCTGTTGGAGATAGAAAGTCTCACCTCTTCACAAGGCTCGAGACACTTGGAAGCACAAACCGGTGGGCGGAGCCAGGCGGCTCACCATCAAGGGAGAAGAGAGACGCTGCAAGGACGGGACATGCTGCAGAAACACCAGGAGCCTGTGGAAGACTCCTGGGCATTCGCTGACCGCCAAAAGCAGTACCTTACCTACCGGAACCTGAACCGAAGCAGGCGTGCTGAAGCAGAGCCACAAGAAACACCAGAATGAAGAGAAAGGTGTCACAAGAGGAATGCAGGTGGTACACCTTTGCTGCTTGAATGTGAACAAGCCAGAGAAAGGCAACAAGAGCCGGCGAGTCAACCAAAGGAGGGTGTGGACGCCGGGGCATGTCGACGACGCGCCAAACATGAGCAATAGTAATTAGAGCAGCAGAAGGAGAGAAAGCAAAGAGCTTAATTGTGAAATAAGGAAGTGTATTGCAAACAAGACTCCTATCAGTATGTGAATGTATGGAATGCAAATACATGGGGAACCGAATGATGTATCAAAATATATTATGCAACAATGGGGGTGCACAACTGTGGGAGTGGAGACAAACATGGTGTGAATATAAAAAGCCCTGGAAGGAGAGTACAGCAGGCCATTACAAGTACATGAATATAGGAAGTCCTGGCAGAGGAGTTTACCAGGCAATTACAAGTGCATAAATATAAGAAGCCCTGGCAGGAGAGTATACCAGGCAATTACAAATACAAGAATATAGGAAGCACTGGCAGGAGAGTATACCAGGCAATTACAAGTGTATGAATATAAGAAGCCCTGGCCGGAAAGTAGCCAGGCAAGTACAAGTGAATTAACACAAGATGTCCGGGCAGGAGAGTTTACCAGGACATCACAAGTGCGCGAGTACAAAAGGCCCAGGCAGGAGAGTATACCAGGCAATCTCAAATATATGAATGTAAAAAACCCTTGCATGGGAGCATATCAAGCAATGGCAAGAGTGTGGATCCCAGAAGTCCTCAGACGAAATATCAGGACTGGGTTGATTATAACACAAGGAGTAATTTCCTGAAATGAAGAGATACCAGGAACCCTGAAAGACATATAATTATAAAGATAATCACCTTTGTATGCAGGAATGCTAATTGTGGGCCACGAAAGACACAAGGAACTGTTAGAAAAATATTAATTTGTGTTGAAGAGTCCTCTCAAGCAAGGACCTGTTACAATTTTGAGAACGTGTTGTTATTGAAGAAAAATCTAGGGAAAGGGGATCACCCTCTAGAACAAAGACTGCCCTTGGAGAGCCTTTGGGTTGGAACCATTTATTCCAAGATATTTCTCTTTTCACCTTATAGTTGTTCATAGTTTGAAGATCAGAAAAGAACCTTTGGACACAAAGACAGTTTTGATTTTGACATCCTGACAAAGACATATCCTTAGTTTTGGTTTTAGGTAGGGACATTCCTGTTAGAGCAGGGTCAGAGAGGCCTTTTCCAAACCCTTTTATTTTCAATATAGGTCTTTAACCAAAAACATGGCTACCTTGTGCCTGAGTTTCATTCCTGATTTCTCACAAGGAGTACAAACAATGCCTATATGGGGGGATAATCTGCGTAGAGACCTCACCACCTTTGAAAAAATATTGCTGCAGTGCACAAGCACAAAGGGTAGGATAGTTGTATGGGGCACTATTGTGGAATGATCCCATTGACTCCCTGCCGGCAAGGGCAATTTGGGTTAAAAACTTGAACAGGGACAGAACGGATAGATTGTGGTCCAGGATGTGTAGGAGGGAAGCAGAATCCACAGTATCCTTGCAATGCAGAATGCAGGCTGTCAAACTAATACAATTGATGGCACTACCCTCTTGCCGTGCTTGCCAAAATGTACCCAGGAGTGGACTCCTGCTTCTGGAAATGCCGGCAACCGCAGAGCGACTATTACCATATTGTATTGGGTTGCTCACATGTGTAGCAGTATTGGGAGGAGGTCCTAGTGTGGATCAAGGATCTGGATGGGATACAAAGGAGTCGGTCACCTTGTTTGTTATCTGGGGTGCACATGGAGGAGGAGCACATGGTATGCACACTGTTGGTGGCTGCTAGGAGCTGCATTGCGCAACATTGGAAAGGGCACCAACTCCTCACTGAAAGGGAGTGGATGCAGAAGGTGAGAGCCATAAACGATATGGAATATGCAACACATCTAATGCACGAATCACGAACAAACAGACTGGAGCACCAACCGCATTATGTAGTTATGTACTGAATGTGATGGAGGTACAAGAGGTTTTCAATTTTAGTACGTGAAGGGGCAGAGTGGGGATGAGAAGTTTACAGGCATGAATGTGTTCTTTCTTTGTAACATGTTCAAATGTGCACGTTGAGAATAAAAAAATGACAATAAAACTTGATTTGAAAAGACAAGAATCATGGGACCTGAAATTGAAAATCCCTCTTCGTTGTCGCTGCTAGTATGACCATTTCTTGCACTGCGCAAATCTACAATGACCGATTACTGTCCTTTCGGTGACTGCTGCGATGAATCGAA
Source organism: Ambystoma mexicanum (assembly GCF_040938575.1). Lineage (NCBI taxonomy): Eukaryota > Metazoa > Chordata > Amphibia > Caudata > Ambystomatidae > Ambystoma > Ambystoma mexicanum. Next base: position 898,077,421 of record NC_090931.1, on the reverse strand, counting down.
GATATTCGTGCCTTCTCCCAAAGGGGAAGCCTACCCCTTTGAGGTTATGCAGGTGAGCCCGTTCTGCATGACCCTCCTTAGGGGTCTGGGCAAGTGGGAACTCACTAGGACAGACTCCCACTCAGGGGACAAGCACTCCCCTTCTGCTACAAAGACTAATGTAACATCTGCATATTTGGCTGTTTGTAATGCTGGGACCAACCAGCCTGGAGAAGAAAAGGAGAATTACTCTTTACGATAAGACGCATACTTAACTGGGACAAGTGCAGGAACATGGAGAAGCAGAGAGCATCCTATGCTTGGGAAGGCCCCTGACATGAGCACGCCATTGAGAGGTGTACCCAAGACGACCCGCTGAGCATACAACTTTCGAGTAGCTGCAGAACACCAGAGTGAGACGCGGGACGCCCGATGTACCAAACAATCAAGGAGTTGTTGTGAAACAGGAAAGCAGAGTCCTGTGTCAGGTGGTGGTGAGACAACATCTATATTGCTGGGGGTAGGATGCCTGACAAAACAAGCCAAGAATGGGAGACCAACGAAAACACAGAACGAGAAGGCCAGGAGGAATGTAAACAGCTTCCTAATGTTAACCCCCATATACTGCAGAAGTGAAGCCCAGAATGGGAGACCAACAAAAAAACGCAGAACGAGAAGGCAGTATCGAAGACGATCACCTGAGCAAATGCCATAGCCTGTAACGATCCGTAACATACAGAGAGGTAACAGGGAGAACGGTAGAAGCGGGAGGCTGCCGGGCCAGCAGAATACAAGAGAAGAAACTTGTTCCCGTATTCACAACGAGTTACTTAATACAAAGCTATGTAATTGGAACTGTGTAAAGCTGATAAAGAGGTAATTTAATAAACCTGTGTAGGAAGTCTATGAAGACTTTGAACAAAGACCTGATAAAGGAGGGAAGATACTATATTGGCACCAAGATGAAAAGGGGAGAAACTATGGCATACCATCTTGTAATAAAGGACAGACAAGACTATCAAGTGAACAAGATAGTTATAAAGAGAACCCAGGAGAGGGGAAATTCCAAGTGGGAAGAAACAACAGCCAAGCTGAGAAATCATGGGTCAATAGATTATAAGAGGTGTAAAACCGCCCAACAAGAATGTGAGAAAGTATCACGAGGAAAGTTCTCACAGATACATCAGTAAAGAGAGTACGAAACCAAAGACTGTTGTCGAAGAGCTACAAGAGTTAATCCAAGAAATAAAGAGAGACTATTACAGAAGACGTGCTAGACAAGTAGCACACGAAACAGAGACATTGATTCAAAGACTGTCAGAACATGGCACACCAGGAGAATCAAGTCAATCTCCTGGACTTGTTTAAGTTATAGTTATCTTAGTGGTAAGGTCAGGTAGAATTAGATTCAGACTGAGGACTTTTCTTTCTTTGGGACTTCCTGACGACAGATGAGCACTTTTAGTTCCTTTATATAGGTAGAGAACACCTTCTAGAAATAGGGAAAGGTAGGCAGTTTTCTTATAATTTTAATGATCGTGAATTAGAAGTCCTCAAAGAGTCCGACTCCTTCTGACCCACCACACTACACAGAACCTTAGGACCCGAAGAATGGTTGTCCTTAAAGCATTGCCTAAGATTTCTACTTAGGATTCTAAATCAATGATGGACTCGCCGTGTGGGAGTTCTTTACTTTTGTCAGCAGAGGTCTCTCTTCTTGACAGCCATTTATTGTGACCGAGGCTACCCGACATTACTCTAGTCAGAAAACAGGCTCACTTGAAAACAACTTCAGAGCACCCATGTGCCTCATGTTGAGATCACTCTGGTATGATTCACTATGCACTGGAGCTGCAATAATCAAGCAGGCCTCTCAGGGTTGCCAGAGCGTAGAGGGATTCTCGGGGGTCAAAATTAGGATTTGTTGACCGGGAGCAAAAAGCAGCTGCTAGGTATAGGGCATCACGCGTTAGGCAGGAGCAACGTCTGGGGAGCCACTTGTATATTATCCAATATCCTTTAAATGTCTCTTAGATGTGGCCTTTATTCTCCTTTCTACACATTCCCAAACCTACAGAGTTGATATTACCAAGTTATGTTTTTATGGTACCATTTTCCTGGTAGCTCTTGGTGTCATGCTAACCAGACTGCCCTTGGCTATAACCGGGAGCTAAATAGCTCCCAGCTCTTGGCAATTTTGAACCCTGGATTCTATGTGCTCACCTGCTTTGCTAACTTTTCCGCTCTAAAACATCCTTGCTATTTCTCGATGGCAGCCTCCACGATTATTATTACAATTATTATTTTACTAGGACCTAGCTTCGGGAAGCAACAGAGTGCTTTACAATCATAGGGGAAGAACACAGTGAGGGAAGCAGAGAAAAAAGGAGCAGGGAGTTAACAGGGGAAGGTAGGCCATTGGCAGCATGGGGGGAAGGTTGTGGGGAGCAGATCACTGATCGCAGGTAGGGTGTAGAGTGCAGGATATGTGGACGTAGGTGTTAAGGAGAAGACATTTCTTGAAGACTAAGGTCTTGAGGTCTTTCCGGAACTGTAGAAGTGATGGGGCAAGTCTAATGTTGACGGGGAGGAGGGTCCAGAGTCTAGGAGCATAGACAGAGAAGGCATGTCTTCTGGTTCTTCCCTTCCTGTACTGTCATAATTCAAGTACTTTTGGTGATGCTGAGTTTCTCAGTGAGGTAGCTTGCAGACTTCAGGATGACCGCCTTGTAGATGTTGCAACAGGGTTTGAAGATTATGCAGGCTTGCAGTGGGAGTGATTGCAGTTTGATGGGGGTAGGGGTGATGTGCTTGAATTTGCAGAGTCCTTCAATGAAGCTTGCTGCAGCATGCCAGACACATCTCAGGGGTGACACGGTAGTCGCCAGAAGGCCTGTCAAAAAGGCATTGCCAACATCCAGGTGGGAGAGGACCAAGGCTTGGACAGCAGATCTGAAGTGGTTTTCTGGGAAGAAGGGCTTGATTTACCGCAGGGAAGAAAGTTGGAACCAGGTCGTTTATGTCTTCCTTGCTTGCGCTGTTTGAACGTGAGGTGTCTGTCGAAGCTGAACCCAAGGGGCTTAACACAGGGGGCCAGATGCGGTGTGAATCCCTCGGGGTTCATAAAGAGCCAGGTCTGGATGTCAGGATGGTCAGTGTTGTTGGACAACAGTAGGAATTCAAACTTGGAGGGCTTGAGTTTCTGGTACCGTAAGGGAGGTATGGTATCACAAGTATGACACTGACACAACAGATTCAATTGCAAAACCTTTTTTCAATTTTAGGGTAGTTTTCCCTATAGCTAGGATGTGTGAGAAACCAGAAGGTGTCTCACCCACTAGTCCCTGGGGATCGGTCATCCAGGTGGCTAGGACACTGCCATCACTTTTGGATCCAGTTTCTGGGGGTGGACAAGTGCGGGAGGATCACCTAGGTGAGGGGTTTCGGGGAGTGGGAGTAGGACACCAGATGGTGATACGTGGTATCCACTTCCCTGTAACACCTTTACCCCAGCATACCAGGTAGGATATTTAGGAATTCTACCCCCCCCCCCTTTCACAACACAATCACTTTCACAGACAGCCCGCTATGAGAGAAAACAGACTAACACCCAAGCAGTATATCTGACGTGTCCCAATACAATGGTCAGGCGAGGTCAGGCAATTACTGACTATCATACACACCCGACTTCCAATAAGCTTCGCCACAAGGATAAAAGGCAGAGCACGAGAGCACACTCTGACCGAGGCAAAGCACACAAGGAAACAGCAGTTTTGAGACGGCAGTTGAACGAGATAAGAAAGATGGCAAAACAAAAGGGATCGCAAGGAGGGAAGTTCCCTTGACCTTTTCAACAAGGAACCAATACTTTCCAGAAACCTCGAGAATAGAAAGCGCAAGACCAGGAAACCAGGCTAAAGAATCCTATATTGTGTGTCAGGGATACCCGGGGCCCTCCTGCGTCAATAATCAAGGCAGGAAGAAGGAGCAGCCTCCATGGTACCGTCCTTGGCTCCAAGAACAAAGCAGCGTCAGTGAAATCAACACAGCCATTGAGTTGGGGAGACCGATACAAAACCAGTCTGTGTTGATGCCAAGGTTGCAAGCAGCAACATTGTATGGCGAGCGCTTGAACGAACATTGTTAAAAAACGTGCAATAAGAGACGCAAGTAAAGTTGAAATACTGATGAGTGATTGAATTTTAAAAGTAAGATACAATACCTTTGACAGAGTGATCCTGCACCACGTGGGTGCTCAATCAAAGGTCTCTGTAAGGTATCCAGCTGAAAAGTGTCAAAAGTGAAAGTGAGAAAAAGGTTATATCAAGAAGAGAATGAGAAATTGTGAATCAAAGTTATCCTGCGACGGGTCAAGCAAAATCCTGCGCACAGTCGAAAGTCTTCGATTTTGATGAAAAAGAGAAAGTTTGGAAAAGTACTTGAATTTGCTCCGAGCCCGGCATAAGGGGACCAATTGAAGGTTTTGTGTTAAAGTGGGTCTGAGCTCGGCGGAAGGGGGCCCGGGGTGAACAGTAAATCACCTGAGAAGTTGTATATGTGAAATCCTAAGAAGAAAGGAGCTTTAATGTTTGTCGTGTTTCATCTTGAATGACAAAGAGACTTTGGCACAGAAGGCCCTGATGTTGAGGTTTTGAACTGCATCGTCATGCTAGAGAAGCCAAGGAGTGTGCTAAGCTCGAGTGTGCCGCCTTGTCCCGTGCTGAAAACATGGGGAAGGGGAGCCAACAGCTTGAATATACTGCCATATTTCTTGAACGCTGCATAACATTGTGCCCCACACTATTTCTACTTAGAAGTAAGGATTGGCAACAGGTTTATTAGTATAGGTCCTTTTATTTTGTCAGACTCTAATAGGACTGTGTTTATTATCATTTGATGGTCGTAGCTTGCTCCCATTTTTAGATTTAGGATTAGGTAGGCATTTTTCAAACCGAATTGAAGTTCAATAAACACCCTTGAACTGTGAACACTTGTGTCTGACTAACTGTTTGATACCATGCCTTCCTTACAGATGGGAGTAGTCTCTACCATCAAATAATAAAGAAGAACAAGTTACTTACCAACTGGTAACGTTCTTTCGACTGGATGTTCCGCCAACGTATTCCACATCTTTGACATGTAATGTCCATAGCTGTGCACTTCGGAATCTTTTTCGGCAGAGGGCGTCCTGCGTCGATTGCGTCAGGTCAATGTTTCTCTAAGGCCTCCGTTGAGGGCGACGTCACTGGATGTCATAAATAGGAAGCACGGCGCCCGTAGCCTCAGTTTAAGTTTTTTCCCTCAGAACATGTGGCACCAGTCTCATGCCTGCTTCACTGCACTTAGCCTTGCGGAAACGGAAGCTGCAATCGCATAGGAAATTCTTAAGAGGGGCACGCTGAGTGGACGATGTGGAATACGTTGGAGGAACATCCAGTCGAATGGATAACCAGTTGGTAAGTAACTTGTTCTTCGAATGGATTGTGTCCTCCAACGTATTCCACATCTTTGACAGACTCCCAAAGCAGTATCAGTAAATGGAGGGAAAAGAATTTAGAATACCCAATTAGATTGCGGAATAAAGAACTGCCTTCCCAAAGGCCATATCCTGACCATGGATTGTATCCAGGGAATAATGCTTAAGAAAGGTGTGGATTGATGCCCATGTAGCGGCATCACAAATGTTCCTAATAGGAACACCACGCTGGAGGACGGTGGAAGTAGCCACACCCCTAGTGGAATGAGCTTGCAACCCTTCGGGAGGGTCCTTACCCGCCAATCTGTAACACTCCGTAATGGTAAGGATAATCCATCTGGACATGGTCTGTTTGGTAACAGCCTGGGCCAATCAGTGTCCAGAATATCCAATAAAGAGTTGATCGTCCACTCTGACCCTGGACATCCTAGAAAAGTAAAAGCTCAGAGCTCTCCTAGAATACAACCGATGGAGTCTCTCGTCTTCCTTAACAGGATGAGGAGGAGGGTAGAAAGATGGAAGAACCACCTTTTGACTCAAATGATATTCAGAAACTACCTAAGGTAGAAAAGAGGGACGTACTCGCAGTACAGCCCTGTCCTTGTGAAACACAGTAAAGGGTGGCTTAGATGAATTTGCCTGCAATTCACTCTGCGAGCAGGAGTCACCGAAACCAAGAACACAGTCTTGAAGGACAGTAATCTCAAAGAACAAGAGTGCAAAGGTTCAAACGGAGCACCCATGAGAAATTTCAAAACCAAATTTAAATTCCAAACCGGCACCTGGAAAAGAGACGGCGGAAATACATTAGTCAGTCCATTAAGAAACTGAGAAATCAAAGGAATCTTAAAGTAAGAACATTCTTTAGACGAGTGCTTAAAGATAGACAGCGACGCCAGGTAACCCTTAATGGTACCCACTTGAAGGCACATGTGGGCCAAAGAAAGTAAGAAAGACAAAACCATAGGAATGGAGCACTGAAAAGGATCAACATTGTGATCTCTGGACCAGTCGCAGAATTTACGCCAACGGCAACGGTACAGAGATTTTGTTGCAACACCTCCATCACGTCATCCGGGAGGTCCAAATCCTTATATCTCAACCTTTCAGATTCCAAGCGTGAAGGTTGAGAGTTTTGACATCTGGATGGAGAACCTGACCCCAATCTTGCGAGAGCATATCCTCTCGGTAGGGAAGACAACATGGAGGTCAGATGGACATTTCTAGAAGGTCCGGGCACCCACTCTCCTGGGCCAATCCAGAGCAATGAGGATCGTGTGGGAACCAAACCTCCGTAACCTCCCAACACTTGAGGAATAACGGGGACTGGAGGAAATGCGTACAGCAGTGGGAATGACCAATCCACCATGAACGCGTCCCCTGAAATTCCCTTGAGCAGACTCTCTTGCGATTCCGGTTGAACTAGTGGCAAAGAGATCCACTTGCGGGGTTCCCCAGAGGGCGAAGATCTCCTGAAGAACTTCCTGAGCCAACTCCCACTCGTGAGAGATCGAGCTCTGCCTGCTCAGAGCGTCCGCTGCATTTTCGTCTCCGGCCAGATGTACTGCCGAGATCGAAATTCCCTGATGGATGGCCCAGAACCAGAGCTGCATCGCCTCTCTGCACAACTGGAGTGACCCTACCCCCTTTTTTGTTGAGGTAATGCATGGCCACTGTGTTGTCCGTCATGATCAGGACACTCTTCCCCCATACAGGGGGCAGAAAAGCTTTCAGGGCTAGCCTGATGGCTCTCAGCTCTAACAGATTGATGTGGAGTCTGGACTCCGACGGAGACCAACGACCGCTGGCGGTCATGTCGTTGGCATGAGCACCCCATCCTGTGAGGGAAGCGTCCGTCACTCCAGTCACCTCCGTCCACGGTTGCCAAAACGGTTCCCCCTTCATCAGGGTCTCTTCGTTGGCCCACTACAGAAGATCCTGGGAGACCGAGAGTGGAATCTGAACGGGATCCGAAATCTTGCCTGAGAACTGCGACCACTGCATCTTGAGAACCCATTGCAGAGATCTCATACGCAGTCTGGCCTCTGGTACCAGAAATATGCAGGATGCCATGAGGCAAGCAACCTTAAGAATTCAAAAGCCGGGAGACTCTGGGCATGTTGAAACTTGTCCACCATCTGCACAATGTGATGAGCCCTCACCTTGGGAGGCGAGCACTTCACTAATGACGTGTCTAACACAGCCCCTATGTACTGAAGCTGTTGGGAAGGTGTCAGGTGCGACTTCTTGAAATTCAGGGAGAAGCCCAGCTTGTGGAGGGTGAGGCAGATGAGAACGAGATGATCCAACGCTTGCTCGGGAGAGCGTGCCCGGATCAGCCAGTCGTCCAGGTAGGGGTAGACGTGAATCCCCCCTCGCCTGAGGTACGCTGCCACCACCACCATTCGCTTGTTGAAGACCCTTGGGGCGAAGGTCAATCTGAACGGCAGGACCCGAAACTGAAAGTGCTTGTTGCCAGCCGCAAACCTCAGGTACTTTCTGTGCGTGGGATGAATCGGCACATGAAAGTAAGCATCCTTGAGGTCCAGAGACACCAACCATCCTGAAGTCAAAGAGCCTGGAGGACTTGAGAAAGAGTGACCATCTTGAACTTTTCCTTCCTGAGAAGTTTGTTCAACCAACGCAAGTCCATGATGGGTCTCAATCCCCAGTCTTTCTTTGGTATAAAAAAATAAGCGGAATACCATCCCTTGTTCCTCTCCGCTACAGGCACTAGTTCTATAGCGCCTTTCTCCAACAGGGACAAGATTTCCTGCGCAAGGAGCTTATCCGGAAGCTTCAAAGAGTTTCCCTGGTGGATTGTTGTGAGGCCGCTGAAGGAAGGGAAGACAGTAGCCGTGGGCAATGGGATCCAGAACCCACGCATCTGAAGTAATGGCTCTCCATTCTTCGAGATGCTGAGACAGTCTGTCCCCAACCGGATAACCATGGGACATGACCTCATGACTGTTTGGAAGCGGCTGCGCCAGCGCCTGAAGGCAAAGCGGCAGCTGCCTGAGCGGCTTGGGCACCACGATTTCCCCGACAACAACAGGTACTTTTTCGCTGGCCCCTTTGACTGGCGGCCCCTCTCGTTCTACCAAAGGAGGAGTAGTAATGAAAAGAACCTCCCCTCCATTGTTGTCCCCTAGGACGAAAAGGCGGAGGTTGATGCACAGCTGCGCTTAATCTGTTGGTTGTCTCCATGACCATCAGTCTGGCTTCAGAGCAGCCAGAGCCACGGAAACTGCTCTCCTGAACTGTTCTGACTTGAGTGTCGTGTAGACCGATGAGACTTCCGTCCCCAAGTGACGCACAGGGGAACGAAATAGAAACCCGCTGTGCGACCCTTGAGGCCACAGGTGAGAGATGTCTTCCCAGATCCACGGAGCCTCTGGAACACCGATGCTGCTGTCAAGAAGGAAGGAGGTTAAGCACCAGGCAATCACAATACAGGCAGGTAAACAAAAGAATCTAAAGTGTCTTACCTATCTGGTGTAAGGGAGACCCAGGTAACCTAGTAGGGAGGTTCGAGGCTCATTAGATGCGGCGGTCCCTGGAATAGTAGAACCGCAGGTTAGCGTGGATGAAGGGTAGCCACCTGTGGGAGTCAGGGCTTGACTTGAATCCCCAGAAGGGAAAAGGCGTAGAAGATCAGCAAGGTACCAAGGGATGATCCAAAGACAAGTCGAGGTGCAGTCCAAATATCCGGCAACAGGTAAACAGTTCCAAGCAAAAGTACCAAGGGGTGTCCAAGGGAGTCCGAGATAGAGTTCCGTGATCAAGGTAACAAGGAGCAAGATGTAACGCCAAACAGTGTCCGAAGCCAGCTGAGAAGCAATGAGCGTTCTGTCTCTCAGACCTTTATACTGATCGCCCCTGGGTCACGTGACTTCTCTGGATCATGTGACGTCCACCAAGATCACATGGGGAACGCCATAGCGTATCACGTGACCGGCGTGGAGACGTAAGGCCGCCCTTTCTGCAATACGTTCTCCAAGGCAGTTGCCAATGCAGAAAGGGTTGCAATCGAGCCCGTACAACGGTACGGAGCTTTCGGTTCTGTGGCTTCACCGAATCACTTGAGCCTCGAAGCTTGGGAGGAGATGTTGGGGGAATGTGAGCAGTGTTCTGATGTGTCGTGGCCTGGTGTGCAGAGGATCGCCTAACATAGCCCCCCCCCAACGGCCCACGACCCCGTGGGCAGGACGGATGATCCCTATGGAAGCGGGCTACCAACCGCGGGGCGTTCACATCAGATGCGGAAACCCACGAACGCTCCTCCGGGCCGTAACCCGTCCAATCCACCAGATACTGGAGCCTACCCCTAAACCATCTAGAACCCAAAATGGCCGATACCTCAAAAACATCAGGAGAGGTCAAGGACACCGGCGCAACAGGGGTACGAAGACGGACTGAGTCAGGACAGGGTTTGAGGAGGGAGACATGAAACACAGGATGGATACGCCAAGAGCTGGGGAGGACTAGACGGAAAGCCACCGGATTAACAACCTGTGAGATCACATACGGCCCGACAAAGCGAGGCAGCAATTTCCGGCAACCCACTAGGCGAAGATGTCGGGAAGATAACCAGACCCTAGAACCCACCACCAGAGGGGGAGCAGCACGACGTTTGCCATCCACACGGGCCTTCATAGAGGCCTTTGCTTCAGTGAGATGAACCACTGTACTCGCATGAACAGCAGAAAGATCCCTAAGACATGTCGTGGCCGCAGGATTCGAAGAACCAGAGGCATCAGGGACCGGCAAAACCTTGGGATGTTGACCATAGAGGGCGTAAAAAGGAGAATAACCAGTAGCTGAATGAGCCGCATTGTTATACGCAAACTCCGCAAGCCGCAAAACGGCCAACCAAGAGGACTGGTGTTGCAATATGAGGCAACGAAGGTACTGTTCCATCGATTGATTCGTCCTTTCGGTCTGACCATCGGTCTCCGGATGGTAGGCCGAAGAATACCTCGTATCAATGCCCAATAGTTTCGTCAAGGATCTCCAAAACCGAGAGGTGAACTGTGAACCTCGATCGGAAACAATGACCAAAGGGAGGCCGAATAGCATAAACACATGTTCAAAAAACAAGTCCGCCAAGACAGGGGCCGAAGGGACACCTTTGCAAGGGACAAAACGGGCCATTTTTGTGAACGTGTCCACCACTACCCAGATGGTATCGAAGCCTTTCGACTTGGGGAGATCGGTAACGAAATCCATCGTTAATGTATGCCAGGGCTTGGGAGGTACCGGAAGCGGAAGCAACAACCCAATCGGTCGACCCCTTTGATGTTTAGCCTGAGCACATACCGCACAAGACCTGACGTAACACTCCACATCGCGCTTCATAGAAGGCCACCAACACCAACGCTTGAGAAGGTCTAAAGTGCGCTCTTGTCCGGGATGGGCATTAAAGGGGGCGTCATGAGACCACTCAAGGGCAAGATTACGTGTATCAGGTGTAGGAAGGAACAGGCGTTCATGTACGAAAGGTAAACCATCAGAATATACCGGATCCCATTCTCGCAACTGGTCAGAATGATCGCTAGTCCAGGATCGAACCGAGTCTATCAGTGACAATGAGGGTGTACAGAGACAAATCACATGACTCTTTTCGAGAACAGTGTCGGGGAAAATAGGCAATTGGACCCCCCCCGGGGAACGTGACAAGGCATCCGCCTTCCCATGCGCCGTTCCAGGACGGTGCATAATACGGAAGTCGAAGGAGGAAAAGAAAAGATGCCATCGGACCTGTCTGCTATTAATGCATTTCAGGGAGGCCAAATCCTGTAGGTTCCGATGATCGGAGTATACTGTGACAGGATACTTAGCCCCCAGAAGATGATGACGCCAAACACGGAACGCGTCCATGACCGCCAAGAGTTCTTTTTCCGTAACGGTATAATGAGACTCAGTACTGGAAAACTTACGGGAGTGGAATGCCACTGGATGTAACTTGCCGGTATTAGGACACGTTTGTGACAGCACCGCCCCGAGGGCAAAGGAAGAGGCATCTGCCTCGACTATGAACGGAAGATCCGGATTGGGATGTTGGAGTACCGGTGCGGTAGTAAAGGCGGTTTTCAGAGTCTCAAAAGCCTCCTGCTGTTCTCTCTGCCACTGATATGGCACCCGAGGACTAGTCAGGGCCGTGAGTGGGGCTACAATCGTGGAAAAGGAAGAGATGAAACGCCTATAAAAGTTGGCGAATCCTAAAAAGGCCTGCAAGGACTTGAGTGTTTGAGGTACTGGCCAATCTAAGACTGCTTTGACCTTAGACTCGTTCATGGATACCGCCCCAGGGGTGATGTGGAAACCCAAAAACTCAACCGAGGTCTTATGGAACTGACATTTCTCAGGTTTGGCAAATAAGGAATGTTTGCTTAAACGGGTTAATACTTCTCGGACGTGTTTTACATGATCATCCAGGTCACGAGAGAAGATCAGGATGTCGTCCAAATATACAACCATGTACACATCCAGAATATCCCTGAAAATGTCATTCATGAACCGTTGGAACGTGGCCGGGGCGTTACATAAGCCAAAGGGCATGACAAGATATTCGTACAACCCGTAACGTGTACAGAAAGCAGTTTTCCACTCGTCTCCCTCACGAACGCGTACCAAATTGTATGCGCCGCGTAGATCAAGTTTGGTAAAAACGGTAGCATGTGTTAAATGATCTAAAAGTGGAGTGATTAACGGGATGGGATATCTATCCTTCTTGGTGATCGCGTTAAGACGCCGATAATCCACACAAGGACGTAAATCCCCCTCCTTCTTAGGTACAAAGAAGATAGGACTTGCCGCTGGTGAAGTGGAGGGGCGGATGTGTCCTAAACGCAGGGCATTCTGTACATATTCTTTTAACACCAGTTCCTCCGAAGGAGACAGAGAGTAGATCCTGCCCGAAGGAACGGTGGAATCAGGAAGCAATTCGATTGGGCAGTCATAAGGTCTATGTGGAGGAAGTACCTCAGACGAGCCTCGATCGAAAACAGATTCGAAAGCCAGATATTCTGGCGGGATCCCAGACACCAACCCCCCAACAGTATGGGACTGTATGACTTCTGGATCGTCAACCGTCAGTGTGAGTTGTGCTAGGGCTCCCAAGACCCGAGAGGGTGTGTCAGGGGCTTGATGGATCGGAAGACAATAATTCTGACAAATATCGGACTCAAAGAGTACAGTGCCTGCTTGCCAATTGATCAATGGATTATGTTCACGTAACCAAGGTATCCCTAGTATGATACCGAATTGAGGTGCGGTGATCAAATCAAAACTCAAGGTTTCTGTGTGTATGTCCTGTATGTTCAACAAGAGGGGTGCGGTTTGATGTCTAACAGGACCAGAAATCAATGCGGAGCCGTCTACGGCTTGGACAGGTTCCGGTCGTGTTTTTACCACTAAAGGTAGATTGAGGGAATGGGCCAAATCAATATCTATGTAATTACCAGTGGCACCAGAATCAATAACGATATTGACTGCATGCAGAAGGCCAGTAGAGGGACATAGAGTAGCCTTTACAGAGATAGGTTGAACACGAGCAAAGGTAAGAGGGGTTCCCGGAGAAGAAGATGGGACACTCGACCTGGTCTCCGGTTCTAAGGTCGAGCCCTCCGAAAAACCTGACTCTTCTTGGGACGTCGAGGACACTCTTTCACGAAATGTCCAGTGGTGCCACAGTAAAAGCACGCATTATCAACCCTTCTTCGTTCCCTCTCGGATGTTGTAATAGGACTGCGTACCCCTCCCACTTGCATAGGTTCTTCAGTAACGGAAACGGGAGTATTAACAAGAGGAGGAGAGGAGGAGGCCCCCGATTCAGCTCTACGCTCCGCTCGGCGTGCATCTACCTGCAGGACGAGATCAACCAATTCCTGGTACTGAGTAGGCATAGAAGGGATTACTGCTAAAGCGTCTTTCATGGTGTTACTCAACCCCCTGTAAAAGACCACCGCCCGCTTGTTTTCTGGCCAGGATGTTTCCGCAACTAGCTGATTAAACCTGGTGATGTAATCTATCAGCGTTCTTTTGCCCTGAGTCAATTCCAACAACTCCAAATCCCTAGACTGTGCCTTGTGCCGAGTATCGAATACTCGGGACATTTCTAGGACCAACAAATCAAAGTCATAAAGAACCGGGCTATTGTTTTCTAACAGGGGATTAGCCCAAGCGGCAGCTGTACCAGCTAAATGGGAAAGGGCGAAGGCGGCCTTAGCAGTGGACGTGGGAAAAGCCAAAGGCCTGCATAAGAAATGTAACTTGCACTGGTTAACAAAGGTTCTGAATGTCTTGGGATCACCCTGGTAACGTTCAGGAGCAGCCAGGGGGGAAGGAGTTGGGAGGACTATTGGAGTCGGTACTGGCGGTGTAGGGGAGGAGCTGCCCTCTCCAAACTCCGGGTCTGCAGGAAGGGGATGCTGAACGCTCTGTATGGTATCCAGCCTTTGGTGGATCACTGTGTTCGCGGCGGCCATGTCTGCCCTTAGTATTGTAATTGCCTGAACTAAAGCAGTTATGGGTTCGTCCGTGGATCCCTGCATCGTCTAACACGACTATACGGCTTCTCAGTCTGTTCTGACTTGAGTGTCGTGTAGACCGATGAGACCTCCGTCCCCAAGTGACGCACAGGGGAACGAAATAGAAACCCGCTGTGCGACCCTTGAGGCCACAGGTGAGAGATGTCTTCCCAGATCCACGGAGCCTCTGGAACACCGATGCTGCTGTCAAGAAGGAAGGAGGTTAAGCACCAGGCAATCACAATACAGGCAGGTAAACAAAAGAATCTAAAGTGTCTTACCTATCTGGTGTAAGGGAGACCCAGGTAACCTAGTAGGGAGGTTCGAGGCTCATTAGATGCGGCGGTCCCTGGAATAGTAGAACCGCAGGTTAGCGTGGATGAAGGGTAGCCACCTGTGGGAGTCAGGGCTTGACTTGAATCCCCAGTAGGGAAAAGGCGTAGAAGATCAGCAAGGTACCAAGGGATGATCCAAAGACAAGTCGAGGTGCAGTCCAAATATCCGGCAACAGGTAAACAGTTCCAAGCAAAAGTACCAAGGGGTGTCCAAGGGAGTCCGAGATAGAGTTCCGTGATCAAGGTAACAAGGAGCAAGCTGTAACGCCAAACAGTGTCCGAAGCCAGCTGAGAAGCAATGAGCGTTCTGTCTCTCAGACCTTTATACTGATCGCCCCTGGGTCACGTGACTTCTCTGGATCATGTGACGTCCACCAAGATCACATGGGGAACGCCATAGCGTATCACGTGACCGGCGTGGAGACGTAAGGCCGCCCTTTCTGCAATACGTTCTCCAAGGCAGTTGCCAATGCAGAAAGGGTTGCAATCGAGCCCGTACAACGGTACGGAGCTTTCGGTTCTGTGGCTTCACCGAATCACTTGAGCCTCGAAGCTTGGGAGGAGATGTTGGGGGAATGTGAGCAGTGTTCTGATGTGTCGTGGCCTGGTGTGCAGAGGATCGCCTAACATGAACACCCATGAAGATCTGCTCTCCAATCTGCACTTCAGCTTTCCTTCTGTCCTCATCCTCCTTGGCCTTTCTCTGCTTTCGACACAGTCAACCACTCCATCCTGATCAAGCGAATTTCAAAAGGCCTAGAAAGATTGTTTGTCTTGTTCTCCCTCGGTCTTCCCTCACTTGTCTTGTCGCAACTAGAAACACTTGTGTACAGGCGTGTTATAAATGACTTATCATATCATATCATGGTCTAGTTTATCCCAACCAAAACATAGAACTGGTGGTTGACGAAAGCCCAGGATGCACACGGGCTGCACTACTTCAGAAGAAAGTGCATGGCCATCGATGCCCAATCACCTAACCTAGTAGAGCACTCGCCCTTACAGACCAATGTTACTCCAAAATTAAGAAGGAAGTGATCATCATCATCTTTTGAGACAGTTGTCATTTCCATCTTTATGATTATGGATACCCACTCACAGCTGTAACTGATTATAATCCGATGTACCCCTTGTCAGAGATTCAGCGCTAAGATCCCAACCAATGATTTAAATATAGATTCTGCAGGCGCAATAGTTTATTTTGTGGTGAACTATAATCCAGGAACTAACATAATAGCGGACAACCTGTTTTGGTCAGCTAAGAGTGGAGTGATAAGTAGCAGAAAGCACAGAGAAATACATTTGGCTAATTGTATTGAGTGCCAAATCAGTGGCATTCAAAATGGATCAAAGTGTATGGGCTACCAAGCAAGACAAGTGCCTACAGATGGCTATTCTGAAAAATAAGGGGATGCTAGAAACATACAGTAGAAGAGCCCACCGAATTGTGAAGACCATGGGACATTAAGGCTCTGGGTCTGCCATGAACTATACACATTTTCTTTAGCCAATATGGTTAGAAAAATGTGTTTGGTTTTGCCAATTTACTTCAAAATTCTTATCAATTCCCCCATAGCTTTGGTTGCGTCCTCGATCACATGGTGACTCACTTTAGCACTAAACTGCACACATAGCAGAGAAAAGTGTGCACACAAACATTTTACTGCCACACACAGGGAAAAATGCCAGTGTTTGGCCAGAAGTATTATAAAATGTGTAATCACTGTTCTGAAATGAAGCTCCTAAAATAGTCACATACTTCAAGATCTCATAGAAGCCCATTGTACTATGCAGAGTGCACACATTTGTTGACATAAGAAAAGTCATAACATTTATAAACTAATACCAGAGCTCAAATATTGAGCGTTATAATTAATAATACCGGTTTTATGGTATTTATTTTTCTGCCATTTCCGTCTGTATTTATCGGCCTTTTTTCTGTATTTATGCACATTTATTTTTTGTCATATAAAAACATAATTCGCAACCAGTATTCTTCTGCGTAAAAATGAAGGACTTTAATGCTATTTTTAAACAACTTTTATGCTCCCCATGCTGCCAATCCGCAATGCGATTGCATGCAATGTCTGAGTGACATCATAGAGAACCAGCCAAAAAGACCTGTTTTTCCGTTTTTTCCCCATTTCTATAAATAAATACAGACAGAAAGCAGATTGATTACCGTCTGTATGTATGTGTAAAAAATCAGTAAAAACGGAAAAATTGAGGCCTTAGAGTTATGATGTATGTGGCAGCAGAGATATCACCCCTCAATCGTCCTGTAATTAGGGATTTAAAGGCCACTACATCGACTGTGCAAGAGTCTATGTCGTCAGACTCTATGTAGCTGGACAATATTTCAATTAGAAATCATTCTACCACAGAGTAAGGCATTTGGAATTCCGATCGTACTGCTATGCCCAGCAGCGATACTGTGATCAAAGCAGCATGCTTGCACGGCTTGCTGGCAAAATATGCAAAATAATGGCTAAAACTTTACACTATTTTCAAGATACACATGTGCTGAACACAGTTACAGTGCATGCGCATTGCTTCCTATGTTCTTACCAGTATGCTCGTCCTTTTTGCATAGACTTGCATAATGGCCTGGCAGTTACGGGGTTATATACCAGTCAATGAGATACTTTGCACAGAATGCATGGCCATCAGCTATTGTGTACCATAATACTAGGCTGTGCATTTCTGTGCCACTGAATGCCTGACTTTCAATTACTATACTACCCAATGGCTGTCTTTTAGTTGCTATGCCACGGAATTCTGGATTATCAAATTATGTGTCACAAATGCCTATCATTTACAGTATTTCAATCCATTAGTTACTGTGCCACAGGATGATCGCCCATCACTTGTTCTACAATAATACCAACCCATCACTTCTATGGGCCTCATGTTTGGTGGTATTTTGATGGTATTTTGGTGGTAAATCCGCCAAAATATCAAACAGATTTACCACTACCGCCACTTGGTCTGGTGGAATTACCACTGGATGACAAGTGGTGGTAGGTGTTGTTGGTGCTCATAGGACTCCATGGGGATTTCAGAGGAATTACTGCTGGCAGTAAATCTGCCGATTTGGTCGTATTTGGGCAGCAAGGCAGAGGAATTACCTCCAGCATTCTGCTGGAGGTTTTTCCTCCATTTTACCTCCAAACCCAAAGTTTGGCAGTGCGGTAATGTGGTGCTGGCTCCGTTACCACTGCATTACCTCCATTTTTGCCCACACCACCAAACGCACAATAATTCCCTATGCTCCCTCTAAGCTGAGCGCACACACAGCCTGTGAATTCACGCTACGCAGAGAGCTGAAAATGCTGTGCACCACACAGTGTCCTTTTGCTGCCGGTTAAGAGATTAGCTCTTTAGCAGTACATGCCAAAAACAGACAGACTGCACAGGAGTAAGGGCACCTTCATTGTAAAAAAAAAACAGAGCATGTGTCACTTTGGACACTGCGTTGTTCAGGACATTTGGCTTTAATCAGCCTTTGCCCCTAGTTAATTCTCAAGGTATTATTATTATTATTATATATGCTGGTATAAAATGAGTAGGTTTTGCAGGCAGAGTAAACATTTTCCTATCCCGTCCCCCACTACACCTACAAGGATTTGTTTTTTTAAATGTCCAGAGAGGTAAAACAATCTGTAAAACCACTTTACACCTTGGTTTTATATCTTGTTATACCGTTTCGCATGGGGGTCATTTTATAAGAAGCGGAAGTGAATGAACAAGTTTAGCAGCGAATGGCAGAGTAAATAAGAGTGAGAGCATGTGGGAGAGAAGAACATTGAATGCATCAGTGAGGGACGGGAGTTGGTGATTATTTGAAGATTGCATTTGTGAGCGAGTGAACGAGTAAGAGTGTGACAAGAAGGGGAGAGATGAATTTAAAAGGAGAGAAGGAAACAAACATGGAATCCCGAGATTGAGTGGTAGAGGGAATTGGCGACAGGTGACTTGGGATACAGAAAAAAGTAGCAATGTAAAATAAAGCAGAGTGGGTAGGCATTCTATATACCTCTCATTAATGGTTCAAGCATCCTTTGATGGAGTCATTTATTATCAGGGTTCGAAAATGAGGGGAGCTGGGAGCTATTTAGCTCCAGCTTCTAGCATAGTAGAGCCTGGTTAGGCTGAAACCAACAGCTACCAGGAGCTACCTTTGGCTCCTAAGGCCAACTGGTGCCTTCCAAACTGCAGTATTTGAGGATATTGCTAAAGAAGAATTCGAACACATCTAATACACATTTAAACACAATGGTTCATGCTGTGAGAAACCGGAGGGTATTCCTACACCTAGTCTCCCTAAAGACTAGGTCAGGATCCAAGAGGTCAGGATCCAAGAGGGATGGCCTTTTCCTTACCATGTGAGAAGAGGTTCCAGGGAGATTTTATTGTCCCGATTCTTCGGCATGTATTTTTAGCATACTCTAATTGATCTTAAAAAATTTTTCCTATGCATCACCTTAGTTTCCCTCACTTTTACACATGCGAAAACAACGGGTTGGGTGAAGCCATCTTGTGCTAATCTTATCCGTTGAGCCATCACATTAACTTCAAGAACGCTTACGGCAACAATACAGACCCGCCCGCCCCTGAAGCGGACATCACTAGAGACGTACTGCCCTTTTCACAACGCCAATGCACGTCTCGTGTCACGTTCTCTGTGCACAAGCTATTGACATGTCTCCGTAATGGGTATGAACACATTTTAAAAGGGTGCATGCTTTATTGTGTTGCTCGCTTAACTGTCACAGATTTGCAAGGGGACTCGTGGTCTTTCAGTTGGAAATTCACCATCATGCATAAGAAAGGCTATGCTGCTGATGACAAAAGAAACTCTACAGTGCCATCTAGTAGTAGAAAGTATGTTTTTTTAATAAATAAATAAAGCGTACACAGTAAAAAATGAAATCATCCGTATTGACCATAATTACATGCGTAAAAAGGCACAACAGGCACCTTGTCTGGAGGGCTGGTTATTATCCCATTTCGAATAGTACTTGATTTATTACAGCAAAATCAAGCAGAATGGCAGGGGAGCACTGTTGGGCATTGAGGTGGGGGCTGGCGAGGACATGTTCGAGTCAGGCTGAATAAGGAAAGGGGAGGGAAAAAAAAAATAATAAAAATAGAAATCGGGTACATTTGGCCCCAGTACATTTTGTCCATTTCCAGCACTGATAGTAACTTGTGTGGACGGTCATTCTTCATTATTGCATTTCTTGTAAGAAAGAAGCGACGACTCTGTGGTCTTCACTCTGCACCACACCCATCAAGGCTGTGTCACGTAATTGGAACTTAGGAAGTGCAGGCCACCCTCCTGCCCGGTAGCTTTCCATCCTTTCTTTGGATGCAACGTTAGCATGTGCTTGCCAACATTAGTCTGTGCAGAAGGAAGCCCTGCCGTTAAGACTGGCAGAGAGGAGATGTGCCGTTATACCATGGGCAGAGGAGATGCTACGTTAGCACTCGCAGAGAAGAAATGTCTCTAGAGTACGTACTTAGTAAAGATGTGTCATTTGCACGTGCCATGGAACAGAAGTGCAATTAGCATGCAGAGACGAGTTGTGCCGTTAGCATGTGCAGAGACAGGATGTGGAGTTTGCACATGCTAACTGCACATCCCATCGCTGCACAGGATGTGCAGTTAGTACATGCAGGGATGGGATGTGCAGTTAACATGTGCAGAGAGGGTATGTCCCATTAGCATGTACGTAGAGAAGGCGTGTCGTTACAATGCACATCTCCTCCGTGCAAATTGTGCGCAGTTAGCACACATGTACAGAGAGCTGTCCCACTAGTATCTGCACAGAGAAGATGCACCATTAGCAGACGAGAAGAGATGTACAAATAGCATGCGCAGAGAAGAGATTTGAGGTCACTATGGGTAGAGATATGTCCTGTCAACGAGTGCAAATATCAGGCTTGCTAAACAGAATGTGTTCTATCAATACATGAAAACAATGTCTGCCATTAGCATATGCATAGAGATGTGCTGTTAGCATGCAGTTTACACATGCAAATGACAAAAATGTGCTCTTCAAATGCTAACAGCACATCTCTGAAAATGCTGAAAGGAGATGTGCCTTTACCATGTGCACAGAGTATGTGTCATACTTGTTAGTATGTGTCAAGAGGAGATGCATAGCTAGCATGCACAGGGAGGATATATGCCATTATCAAGTGGAGTGATGTGCTGTTACTATGTGCTCAGACAGGATGTGCGGTTTGCATGTGGAGGGAAGGGCTTTGAACGATTTTACGTATGGATTGGGAGTATGTGTTGAATAGGTTTTACTCTCTTGCAGAGGAGAAAACTCATTTTTACTCTCTTGAAATTGCATTTACTTTCTAATTTGAAAATTCATGCGTAAAATACTCCCACCTCAAAATTTTATCTGGAGCACTGACGATGCCCATTGTTCACATGGCCTCCCCAGACCCAGTATCTCCAGACTCCCCTCTTCAAGACCCGCCGCTGCAATCCACATAAGTGTGTCTCCCTTCAGCAGTGTTCCGGGCCTTTTGCGCTTGCCTCATGCCCATCCATCCCCCCTCCAGTATCAACGGCAGTTCGCACCTGTGGCCATGCGCTCGCAAGGGGGCTGAGAGGATGGGAACGGCCAAGGTGTCAAAGACCTTGTACACTTCAAAAAGGATCTTCTGCACAGTGACCATTGTTCTCATGGCCTCCCCAGACCTAGTGTTTCCAGACTCCCCTCTTGAAGACCCCACAACAAACACGTCACACATTCACATACACACCTACTTTTCTAATCCTTCATAAACACGTTGACATTTAACAGGAGAATATCTCTGAGATCTACAAAGCATCTCGTCATTGTGCTACCTGTTCCCCGGCTACTTGCTCCCCTGCTTGCTGAATCGGCTTGTTTGTTCATCCAGGTAAGAGTAGGTTTAGTTTAGTTTAGTTTATTATTTGATAATGCGCACCAAAACCCAGGGGTAGCCGGGCGCAGGTAGTCCGCTATTTACTTCTCTTTATTCTTCGATCGCTGATCTCAAAGTTTCTATCTATTTCCACCTAATGTACCCAGTATTGTATTGTTCATTTATTTCAAATACTTCACCATTGTCTAATGTTTCAAGTATTTTGATCTTCGGTAAATAGCACATTGCATAACTTTGCATTGTTATAGAATGGAATCTTATGTGGCCCATGTTTGCAAGCATGTTTCCTTTTGATGCGTGAAAGTTCATTCAACGGACAAGTAACACGTTACGATTTGCGGTATACCAATCAATTCTGTAAGAAAGTTATCGCTGTGTTAATTCGACTAGCTTACACAGGTTTTCGTTCTTCGAGTAAAACAAATATTGCAGACAAAGCTGTTTTATAATTCAGTCAATCGCATGCATACAGTACTTTTTAAAATTATTTATAATTTTTTTATACAGATCTTACAGACTTCTAAAGAATGCCTGCATGTATCGTTTGCGTTTGCCTTCTGTGAGCCATGCCAAATGTCTGGGCACAGTCCTGCGTACATTCCCAAAGTTATTGATTTAATAAGAAGATGGATTAAAAATTGTGGTTTTCCAGTGGACGAGGTTGAAAGTAGAGCACAGGTTGTCTTCAATGACGCGAGGGCCAATCGATTTCGCATCTGCAGCCTGCACTTTACCGACAATATGCACAAACAATTGAAGAACAGAAAAAAGCTTTGACCCAGAATTCTTCATAAATTGCTTCCAAATGCAATTCCAACTCAATTAAGTCCTGGATGATGAATTAGTTATGTTTGTTGGTATGTAGGACGATGGTCTGCATAAATAATTATTCTCTATGATCTCTCGATTTAATTAAGGTGGTGTAATAAAAAGGTAACTTCATAAACGGATTAGAGCTAAAATGTGTCTTACTAAAGTTTCCATAGTTACCATAGTTACCAGATTCTATTGGATTTTAAAATGTTTTACTTTACTATACTACACCTATCCCCGCTTGCTGGAGCCTCTAATGAATCAGTGAATTGTGAACATTAGTAAACAATGCCATAGTGCCCCTTAAAAGTTACATAAGTTTAATCTGTTGCTTGACATATCCCTTTTTTTTCGTAGATTGAAGCACAGACCTTCACAAGTGACGAAACCACGGACATGTCAGTATCCCAATGGTGAGCCTTACCGACATGCACAAAGTGATATTTTCGACCATTGGATCTGCCCACATATTTAATACAACTTTAGGTTTTCCATTGTACTACTTTATGACAATGTACTGAAAATGAAGGAGCAAGATTCTGCATCAATTACTTTTCCGGAGTCAACATCAAGCTCACTCGGCATGTATGGGTGTCATCTCTATATGTACCATTGTCTGCATCTCATTGGCTCAGTTCAATTTAGCTGTTTTCATCCGTACTAAAACAAGTAGTGTGTTATAGGGGGATGCTGGAACTTGAACTACAATCACTTCCTCCTTTGCAACATGTCCAGAGTATGAGGTATGTGTACTTACAGTTCCCTTGCAAGAATGAAAGTTAATTCTACAAAGAATATTATTTGAGACTGAAATGCATGCAACCTTGCACTGTTTCAAACTTTTCAGATTTCGGTTCTAACGTTACACTCCCTCCCTAATCATGAATAGATTAAAAATCTTTTGAGGGCAACACTGCAATCAGTATGTTTTGCACAGTGATCTCAGATCAAATACATGTGTCATCTCGGAAGGTTATCGGGTGAAATCTGAAATGTATATTATGACTAAATGAGGTACACTGTTTTCGAGGGTATGTTCATACGAATGTTTGCGACAACAAACCTTATAGCACGCGGTTCTTAATCATTTCATGCTAATTTGTGTGTAACTGCTCTGTGCGATGAACATTTTTAATTTCCAGTACGATTGACATTTTATTTTTTTAATGACTATTCTATTCAGGGAATGTACCCAAGGTGTGGAATTAGAAGCGGAGGACATGAACCAGAGGTGAACATAACCTAATATTGAATACAATTGGACATCACAATGTATTGCATTTGGAATACATTTTTATGTTGTAATGTTTTCAAGTCACTCATATTGGTTCTGTTTGTAGGTATGTGCATATGTTATGTACATATGTTTGCAAGGAAATGACAATTGCTTGATTTAAACTATGTAAAAACACTTTTTTGCAGCTTGATGGTGCAGTGGGCAAAGAGAAGCCCACAGTTTCGAAGGAAATGTTTAAGAAAACAAGGGTAAAGAACAAACAAGTTTGTTTTGGAGATGTTTTTAGGCAGATGTTTTATTTAGAATCGGTTTCTAGTTTTAAAATGGTATCTGCTGTATGTGTGCTAAAAATTTAGCAAGTTTATCTACACATCTTTCAGAGGCCCAGAAGGAAGAGAAGCAAAAAGACTCAGACAACAAATGAAACCAAAGATGTTGCTTGCCAAACAGATTTCACAATGGAGCAACTACTATTTGAGGCGCTGCGTGGCCCAGTCAATAAGCAGACTCATGATGCTTATGTCCAGTGGCCGGAAACTGAATGGAATCTCACAGGTGAACCGTACAAAGTGTCCATGGACCATTGCTACCATGTGCCAACTCGACATGATGAAACTGAATACAATGAAGATACATTGTAATTCCTCGCAGACCCCTTGACACAATCTACACCCTCTAAAAATGTTCCACCCAAGAAACATTCAATGTTACCCGTTTATCAAATTCATCTGCAAATATCACAACCTGAACTAACAGAGACTGAAGCTTCAATGCAATGGACTGAGTAATTAGCTAAAGATCTCGACTTCAGTTTGCTTAGTTTGGGCGATTTGTCCACCACAGTTGAGTAAAAAAAACACATTCATGCCGGACGATTGGCTATTAAAGGAGCAAAAATACACTGTATTCGACAGCTGCCTGCTAGAGATTGTACAGATGCTGAAATGTGTCCATACATTGAGGGGGAACATATGCAGGGAGCCATTGGTGAATGTGTCTCGTGCATTACAAGGCACTAACCTGAAAATCCCTGCCAGCTGTGTTCACCTCCATAATACATTTTCATGGTTCGCTCAACCGATGCTGGGCAAAGTGCCTGCTGGAAATCTACTATGTTCAGCAGCTTTACTTTTCAGCGGGTTGACCTTCGGTAAGATTTTCAGTTTCTGTCAATTTGTGGGGGTTGAGTTCCTTGTTAAAACCCAGTACTACAAATATCAAAGGGAATTCGTATTCCCTGCTATTAGTCAAGCCTTGAAAATCGAACAGATGTCAATGGAAAGTACATTCTATGGCAAACGTTTCAGGCTAGCTGGCGCGGACAGTGTGACAGTGCCGGATTTTCAGCAAAGTACGACACATACCACTTTGAAGACATGGAAAGTAAAAGAATTGTGAGTTCGATGATCGTGCAGGTGTCCGAATGTAGATTTCTGTAGCCATGGAGAAACACGGTTTCATCAAATCCTTCAACATCTTGAATCCAGGGGAATGCAAATAGACCCGATAACCACTGACAGGCACGTTAAAATAGCCAAGGCCATGCAAGAGCAGTTTCCACACATTCTGCATCAATTTAATGTATGTTACGTTGCCAAATCAGTCAATAAAAACATTACAGCTGCTGGTAAAAAAAGGGTTTGGAATTTTTTTTTTAAGTGGTGTCAGTCTATCAGCAAGCAACTTTGGTGGAGCTCCAAAACTGTGATGGATCTGTAGAAATTCTACTTTAAAAATGGCGTTCATTGATGCACCATTGTTCCAATGTACTCTTATGGACAGAAAACCAACATTTCCAAGAATGCCCACATTAACCTTTATCGAAGGAGCAGGAACGCAAGAAGAAGTGGTTGGTGCCATGTTGCCCTCCACATACAGCACTTGAGAAGATGGTGTACGATAAAACGCCTTCAAGAGACCTGAAGGGGGTCACAGGATTCTGTCATACCGGAGATTGTTCCATAATATGTGCCTAAAGTACAGGCCCAAAAGGTTGCATTTTGGCATAGACGGTATGGAGGCCAGAACAAGACTAGCTGTACTTACGCACAACAAGAACGTTGGGAGGGAACAAGCAAAAACTGCAGGAACCTTCGGGATGCTTCGTTACCTCATGGCCTTTACAAAACAAGGCAAACTATGGGTGGCCAAGCCGGTATACCAGGAAATGGAATTCAAAAGATTTGACATTGACATTGAATGTGTTGACCATGCATACTCATGGAATCGATCCTGGTTGTGTTCCTAGGACACATACAATGCCACAAAACATTGCAAATGAGCCCTGTCCACCTAAAACGGAACTTGTTGAAAGGTTGAATTCCAGATTTAAATAATTTGTAGCTGTCTTTGTAATCTGCATTTTTGTTATTTGTTCCCCATTGTTTGGACGTTTTACCTAAACAATCGAATGCTATTACACTCAATTTCAATGCTACAAAAAGTATTCAAAAGTATTTAATTATGCATATTTAATCGGGTGTGTGATTCATTAATGTATATCTTTTACCTACCCTACATTTATATTACTGGTCCTTGATCGATAAGACACATGTCTGTGGTTGCTATCAGTACTATATTTCAGAAGAGAATTGCCCTAGCACATCAGTGCTGCACTGCCCATTTGGGTGGCAGAAATACTGATATGCAAATGTATATTTGCCATCAGTTAAAGGTACACTGAGGCTTGGTGTCTGTCAAACCCTCTGCTAGACCCAAACCACATCCACATATGCAGTGAATGGCACTGGCATTGATGGCCGATGGTGGGTATGATTTTCATAGCACTGATAAATCGCCTGACCTGCATCAACCCCATAACCTCCAGGACATTTTGCTTTACTGGTGTATTATTTTTTCTTACACCTTGGTGAGTGGGCACCTTTTCACACACACACAGTATTGTAGTCTTCTGATGGGTGTGATTTTTTGGGGTCTGAATAGCTATACATAACTCTCCATAGCGTCCATATTGTTTTTCAAATGTATCCTCTTTGGCAACTTTTTGGCAATAACTGCCTGTTGTTGCTAGGTTGCCCTAGGTGCCCCACTTAACTTTCGGTGGCTAACCTTGACAGAACTACAGTTTGCGAAGGGTAGAAAGTATCCTTTGATCCCTTTTGTTGATAGTATCCTCTTTTTCATTTTAAATAAACGTAACATTTAAGTTACACAGACAAACTTAATGGAAGGTGGGAGTAATTTGTTGAACAATTCAAACGATGTGAAAGGCCCACACTAGAGGATTCAAACTGTCCTCACATCACAAGAAATCATTCTCCCACCTTTCTGCTAAGTATATACAAGTTTAGTTTAGTTACCTTTTGAAATGTTATGCTATTCTCGAAAGTATATATAAGGTTATGTTGCTCGCTTATGAATTGGTTGTGCCTCTTCCACAAAAGCAATGTTGTTGGTTTGAGTTTATTATTCCTTTAAGAATTGTATAACTGGGTTTTGCTTCCCCTGACATGCTGTTAGCCTGTGCAGATAACGCCTGCCTTAGGTCTTGCCGACACAACTTTGGGTCATTCATACAGTGTAACACTGGGTTTTGCTTTGCATAGACTGTTTTAGACAGACACAAAAAGAGTCTTAGGTTACACCTGCCTTTCAGTAGCTTGTAGTATCGGTTTTACTTACCTTGAGTGTAACTGTTATTCAAAACTAAGTTGAAGTAATTGCTTACCCTACTCTGTGAACCGAAAAGCAACTGTAATTGAATATTACACCCCAAGGTACAGTGCCCCTAGAATGACGAAACCAGATTACAAGTTATAGGTTTATAGTGTGCCTATAATATGAGTATCACCAGATCAGAAAAATGTATTGTCCAGTTAATTACGCTATGTGATTTCTTGCCGAGCATCACGGTACAACGGATAGGGTCTAATATCCATGGTATTACTGAAATGATATGGTAGACGCAGGGAGGCTGTTCAGGAGGAAGGCCCCAGCCAGAGAAAGATCAACCACCAACTCGTTGCTTAGAGAAGGGAATGACCCTGAGGGAGTTGTGGGTGGAGGAGAGAAGAGCTCAAGTAAGATGATAAAAGAACTGTCCTAACATCCTCCCCGTAGCAGACGCAATAGGTTGTTACAATAAGGTCTGTTTTATATGTGGCGGTGCGTCACGTCGACAATAAGTGTGATGAAAGGGTAATTGAAAGGGGTAAAAAGCATGTCCTTGCAGACCTAAAATCTATCCCATGGCTCCATTTGGCTACATGGATCAAGACCTTGCATCACTTGACGGTTTTGGACAAACGATACCTTTGATACACGGATATCCCAAAAAGGAATTCGATGTTGGCTGGGTTAGCCTGCGCTCCCCAGCTATTCTCACCTATTGAAAACTTATCTGCCGCCATGGGCACATCCTACTCGAATGCTGGGAACCAATTCTTCATCGCCTCAGGCCCCTTCCTGACTTGATATGGTCTTCCCAAGAAGAACCGCTTTTTGCTTCAACTGCGCGATTGTGTGCTTTCACACAATACTGCAATGTTGAGCAGAAGGCGACCCACTTCTCAGGGCCGCACTAGAAATTTAGAGAATGACTCCGAAAATGTTTCTAATTCTCATCCTTGCTTACCCTATGCACTTGCACAACCGATTGGCACAATGCCTAGTCGGAGAATTAATGCAACTTACTTGGTATGGGCACGCAATGTCACCTGTATCACATGAGCGTAGACAGGGCTGGATCAGGTGCGATAGATAGTCTGAACGGACATGCATGAATTACAGTAGACAGCGTGCAATTGAAGGCTGTCCCACAACCCTCTCGGGAAAGAAGTCAAGAGATAGCTTGCAGGGTTTAACAATGTTTAATTGTACCGAATTCAAAAAATATCAGCAAAGGTGTCTGCTGTTCGAGGCCGTTGGGAATCCAGAATGAATGTTTTTGCCTTTTGAGAGGCCAAAGCGTCAATAATGACATCTCATATATGTTCATAACCCGCACTAGTGATTGGTAAGACAGTATTCATGATTGTAATGCAAAAGCGGATGCGAGCCTACAATTCGTTTATTTTTCAGGCGTATTTCGATTTCCACATGGGTCAGCTGGGCTTATCTCTCCATGGAGTGAAGGTCAGGTCGTGGGCTGATGCCTGTGGGAGTGGAAGACATTAATCAAGTCACACTGATGCGTTGTGTCCGGTCTGTTTTATGACTGTGGCATTCTTTCACTAAAATCAAAACCTACCTGTCTCCGGCTACAATCGCTGAAAACAAGCTTCTATTGTTATATGGACTTGAGCGAAAGTCAGCAACCACTATGCTAGAAGGACACAAGGTGGCGAATACCCGCAAAAAATATAAATTTACTATATTGAAAGTGGACATTGGAACATTTAGATTCAATTTCTGCAATATGTTGTTCGGAGCGGACACTGTGTGTTACACTGAGAGAATGGAAGTACCCAAGATTATGTAAGTTCAACTATACATACTATTTTTGCGATTAAAATGGCATTTGTGCTGTATGCAATTTGAATAATTCAGCGACGTGCAAATGTGTAATTTGATGAAAATAATGGACACAATACGTTATGTTGAATTAGATTTAAATTGTGCCATATTTAAAAAACCAAGTGCGTGACTTGCGGTTTGTTGAGAAATCTACTAATAATTGTTATTTGTGTATAGTTTAAAAGAGGAGTGAATAGAGGTTTGATTTTAGGCTGGTATTGCTTACTGACATTGTTATGGGTTGTTAGCTGGAGCATATTGTAACGATTGTTCATCGACGACCCTCAACCACAACCTGTGTGCAGGCTAGTGATATGTAAACCACTTTGTCCCGTGGCATATCCGGGTGTGCTATCAACGTTGCATTATTGTACACCATAAAGTAGGTGTGGGGTGGATGTGCCAGGGGCAGAACATTTTCTGAGGGAACTTGGTTCACTTTTCGATCAATAATATTCCTAGTTCCGTTATAATGCCATCTGTCTGTAGTTCCCAATATCGGTCAGATTCTCCATCCCATTGGGAGCTATACCTACTTCACAGCGCTAACCTTTCATGCACACCCTGGTCTCAAATACTCCCCCATGTTGTCATTGTGTGTTCATTATGTGTGGTTTGTGTTCATGATTAGGTTTCAACCGGTCCAGAATTACAGGGTAAATGGATACATTTGAATAAGGAACGGCTACTAAAATATATGTTTATTCTGTTATCTACAGATATATTGTAACGTTCTGCGAATGCCATAGTTTCCAGCTACTGTCGGATGGATTCTTCAATCAACAATGGCAGATACGTCTAAACAGAGCTTTTTGCATTACCATCATGTGGTACCAGCGACAAGGAGCAACCTGTCATCGTTTCCGGTGTAGCAACAGGCCTAAGCGAAAGCGTTGTGAATGAAAGTGCAAAGAAATAGATATATTCTCACGAACAGAACACCATGTGCGTCATTAGAAAGTTTTGCTAGTGTAACATAAGGACACACAGCAATTGGTTGTTGATCGCAATCAGGGGATAATGAGGATGTTACAAACTACAATGGAAGCATGCAGTGTTCGCTAGCTATAACCTTTATTGCAAAAACATATAGTGCATTTCATGGAATAATGTGGTTTTGGGAGCGTTCCTTGATAAATAAAAGCACTTGCTACATTGCAGACTAATGATGTTTTCTTTAGAAATATTGTTTTCTATACGATTTGGGCCGCGCTGTGAGAAGATGTGTGCGTTTATCTTCCTGGTTCTGCATTAACTGACGTTATGGCATGAGTGATGGCGTGTTTGGCTGGCCACTAACGTCATGAAAATAGGTGGAGCATATCATTTGGAATAGT
Organism: Ambystoma mexicanum; assembly: GCF_040938575.1. Classification (NCBI taxonomy): domain Eukaryota; kingdom Metazoa; phylum Chordata; class Amphibia; order Caudata; family Ambystomatidae; genus Ambystoma; species Ambystoma mexicanum. Next base: position 898,047,305 of record NC_090931.1, on the reverse strand, counting down.
GATGTCAGCTTTAGGGGCGGGCAATCTGTATTCTTGCTGCAAGCACCCTTAAAGTAAATGCGATGGCTCAACGGATAAGATTAGCACAAGATGGCCGCTTCCAACCCATTGTTTTCACATGTGTAAAAGTGAGGAAAACTAAGGTAAGATGCATAGGAATTTTTTTTTAAGATCGATTAGCGTATGCTTAAAAATACATGCCTGAACGATTGGGACAATAAAATGTTTGAGCGCACTTCCTCTTTAAGTTGAACTCTTTGACTCAGACTTTCCTTAGTTACGTTCAGGCAGGGAAATCCCACCCTAGCATAGGGCACGTTAGGCCTTCTACCATCCTGACATTTGAGTTAATCATTTTGTTTTAAACTTTTAATTTGTTGTTACGCTCACCTGGTATCCACGGGAACGCCACCCAGCCCTGGTTGGATGATTTGCACTCTCGAACCCTCTCCCGGTCCCTTGGTAAGGCCTCTGGTTAAAGATGGGTCTGCAATATAGGAGAGCTGGATTCAATACCAGATTGTCTTTATGTTTTCCCACCTCCCTTGGCCTCAACTCCTTCCTCCCCCTTGGGCCCTCTCCTCACCTTAATATTGTAAAAGGTGGATTCTCCGTCCTGCTCCTCGTGGCAGGGGCGCGTAGATGTGGGGGGGCGAGCAGCGACCAAATTACTTCACTGGTGCAAGCCCCCCCTCCTGTGGGAATCCAGGCCTGTTGCGACTCCGTAGGTTTGCTGCTTTACAGTCTTTATATGCAGTTCTTATGTTCCTCTTAGTTTGAATAATAATGTCTTGCTTCTTTCCTTTTAGGTATGGAAAGGTATTTTGGTGTTGTCATGCAGTTTAAAGATGAGCATGGGCCGGTAGGCGAAAGCGCGATGTGCATGATGCTGTCCGGTGAGTAATGCGTGATGCGCAGCGCTGTTTCGCCTTTTATATTGCTAACCTGTGTCTTTTCTCTCCTTGCAGGTTGCGATGTTCCTCGCCGAGCGCCGTAATGTTCCAGCAATGACACTGACCAGGAGATGACTACCCAGGTAAGAATTGTGTGGCTTTCTTCATTCGGGAGGAAACGTAAGTAACACTTACTAATGCTGTCTTTCGTTCTCCGCTTTCCAGGTTATGGTATTCCAGGATGCATGCTGTGCCGGATGATGGAGTTTGTACCTACAGGTCAGTGGAACTGAAGTGGGCGATGGATTGAAGACAGGATACTGTTCCAGGTAAATTTCGTAGTGTTCTTTCTCTCTCTGCAGGTCCTTGGTTTCAGGTAAGCTGGCATCAAAGAACTGGATACGGTGAGCGTTACGCTGCCCACAGCAGAATAACGCAAAGCATGTTCTGCTGTTTGGGTGTGGTTTAAATAGTCTCAGGTAAAGTAGTCCAGGTAAAATAATCCCAGGCGTGCCACACCCAAAGTAGTCCAGGTAAAGTAGTCCCAGGCCTGTCACACCCAAAAGACTAGACCGCACAGCTCAGTTCCTTGTAACTGAGCTATGTGTGTGCCTCCATGTTGGCTGAACCCCCCCCAAGTTAAATAGTCCCAAATAAATAGTCCCATTCTAATGTTGGTCTTCATGATGGTTATGAGCCTGGCACCAAAGGTCTTGGATGAGGTTTTAAGGCCTTTGCCCTGGCCCTAACTGGAAGGCTGAGTTGCCAGTGGGGGCCAGGGGCAAGGGTCATGACATTTTCTGCGGATACATACAGGGTTTTCTTAATGGATACCATCAGGGGAATTCATGGAATAAATGTGCGCCAAAAAACAGGCGCATTCGCTCGCAAGCGCCTGTTTACGTATTCATGGAACACATTGCGCGTGGCTTACCTGAGACATGCGTTGAATCTGCGCGGGTCCAACACGTAACTGCGACACCACGAACGCCTTGCGAGATACGGCCAGCAAAGGCGCACACTGTCCAGCGCACACACCTAAAAAGGGGGCGGAATACGTGGAATGGGGAACAACACGTGAAAATGTGGGCGTTACGGGTAAGCACTGCATTAAAATCCTTGCAACGCCCACACGCACGCTAACAACATGAATTCATGGAATCGAACAGGGCTCACCGGCGCGCGGCAAAAGGCGCGCAAGCCCGGAAACACGTATGCCACACGAAAGCTGACGTAAGCACTCCTGCGCACCAAAACCAATGCATAAAAGTACACGCAAACGCGCGTATACAGCTATGATGAATGTACCATTCCTTGCAGCAGTGATTGTGAGACACCGCAGGAGGAGAAGGAGGATAGCCAGGCACCGCATTTTGTTACCCAGGAACAGCCTTTTTGGGATGCCTGATGACCAGGTCTATGGCAGGTATAGGTCTCCACCTCATATCATCCTAGAGCTGGTCACTGAGTGGGAGGATGACCTAACATCACCCACCCTTTGCTCACAAGTACTGAGCCCCTTGGAAAAGGTGCTCAATGTACTGCATTTTTTGACCACTAGGTTATTTCAGCAGACAACTGCCATAGTTGGGGGCGTCTCACAGCCCACACACTCGCGCTGCCTACACCAGGTGTTGGCAATCATGACAGCACGCCCCTCAGTCCATAGGCACATTTACATGCCCAGAACACCTGCAGAAAGGCAGGCCGTGGTCCAGGACTTTTAAGGGGTGGCACACTTCCCCTACGTGCTTGGTGCCATTGATTGCACCCATGTGGCCCTATGTCCACCTAGGGCCACTGAGCACATCTATCGCAATCGCAAGCACTGGCATTCCATCAACGTGCAGGTTGTATGTGATGGCAAGGGAATCATTACCTCTGTCTATGCCAACTATCCCGGGTCCACCCAGTATAGTTTCATATTCAGAATGTCACCCCTAAACCAGGACCTGGAAGCTGGGAGGCATGGCAACAGATGGCTCATAGATGAGTACAAATGCCTGTGCACATGCATGCATGTCACACACAGACAAATAGACAAACCCAACTAATGACAAGCATTATCACCTCCCCATGGCACAGTGTCTTCCCTCTGAGCACCTACATGATGACGCCAATACGGAACCCCACCACACCATCCCAGGTAAGATACAACGCAGCCCATATTGCAACCAGGGCCATAGTGGAGCGCACATTCGGAGTGCTCAAGTCACGCTTCCGCTCCCTTGACCACTCCAGTGGCCAGCTACTATATACACCACCAGTAGTGTGCAGTATCATTGTGGCAGCATGTGTCCTGCACAACGATGCAACACGGCGAGGCGTACCAGTGGACATGAAGGTGGTCCCACATCCGCAACCATATGCACGCCCGCTGCGCATGGGAGGGGAAAGGGCACGTGGCGAGGCAGCCTGTACCCAGCTGTGGCACCATTTTTCACCTAAAATCCCACCCCTGCAGAGTGCACACAGGCCTGGCACATTCCAGGTGACAATCGGTGATGACAAAGGGACAATCAACTGTCACAACCTTATCACCCTGAGAATGTGTCCTTGGACGTGCTACATTGTGTGCATCCCTAGCTACTTAAACCAACCCAATCCCGTGTGACAAAAATGCAAACATTCAAGATGCAGAATGCCACTACCCCCATGCAAAACGGCACATCCAAATACCGGTATGTCACCTAAACCCTCCCAAACATCATGTCGCCCATCCGACACACCATGGAATGTAAAAAGTCACAAATAAATGCACAACACATGACACAACTGTCACAAAGTGCACTCTGGCAAATGTAAATAGGTCACAAACAATTCCCCCTGACACATAAAAATAAAACCATACACAGGAACATCCATTCACCGGCATAACATATCATAAACACAGGACTCAACAGTGAAATTGTCAGACTGTGACCAATCACAATAGCACAAGTGCCTCAATGAGACAATGTGACAAAGCCACCACATGGACCCCTTCCATCTTGAGTGGGTCTCTGCTAGCTAAAGGGGGCAGGGTAATGCATGAAGGGTATCAATTATGGAGACAGGCAGGGAAATACATGTGATGTAACATTAAAAAATACACATTTACCAATATCCAAAGCAAAATGCATGCTAAACATGCACTGGTCAAACAATCATGAATTCCCACAAGGGGTGTATAAACAGGTTGGACTTCAGACTGGCCACAGAAATGATGGAAGCCCAATGCCTCTGTGTAAGTTACTGTCACACACTGCCCTCCTTGCAAGCCCATGCAAAGGGGAAGCAGGTGTGTCAGGACCCCAAGCCACAAACACGGGACAAGCCTGTATGGGCTCATGCAGAACACACAGTGGATGCCTATGTGTGCCACACAAAGCAACACACTGTTACATGAATGCACAATAGACACACACAAAAAGAAAATGGCCATGGTGGACCAGGGGGTGGGGGCCCATCCAGGAGGGAGGAGGTGCGTGGATGATGAGAATAAAAAAGAAAACTTCCATGGGTTCATGGTCTGTACGGCTAGCCTATATGGGGAGAGCTCTCGCCGCTGTCGGCACCCTCTGGTGTAACATTAGAAGGTGAGTGTGGCAGGGGAGGCTGACCACACATAGCCCTGGTATGCTCCTCAATGGAATCAAGCATGCAAGCCTGAAAGGTCTGATTCTGCATGATTATGGTACTGAGGTCCCCATTCAGCACCTCACGTGTTGCATGGAATTCCGCCTGCAAGGCCACACGTGACGCACGGATCTCCTCCCAGGTTGCATGGAGTTCAGCAGAGATGTTGTGTGTCAGCTGCTCCATCTGCTATTCCGCCCGTCTACTGTGGCCCATCTCAAGTGCAGCCAGAGTAGTTCTGAGGGAGGAGTTCTCTTCCCTCAGGGCATCCCTGTGGGCCTCTGCCGCTGCAGCCATGGCTGTGCGCACAGCCCCCAGTTCAGCCTGTCGGTCCCTGTTGCTGGCCAACATGTCCAGCCTGTGCGAGTGGCATGTGGACCGCACTGCCTGCTGCTGGAACTCCATCTGCCTTTCAGAGGGGAGAATGGAATTGGCCACCATTTCCACACCCTGAGCCATCATCTCACTTGATGCCCTCTGTTGCTGTGCAATGGCAAAATGGAATTCTACCACACAGTATTCCCGGGTGGCACACAGCCACCACGTTGCCGGACACCACACCTGTCGGGCCCAAGAATACCTGGCCCTTGCTTGAGAACAGAGAGGGAGTATTGTGAATGTCGTGGACTGATGACAGTGTAATGGCAAGCGCAGTCATTCTGTGTAAAGTGTTGGTAGTGGGTTGTAGGGATACAGTTAACCCCACCCCCAAGGGAGGGGGATGGCTTGGAGGCAGTGCATGGCTCAAAATGGTTGCTCAGAGTACTGTGTTGTAGCAGACAGGGTGGGTAGGTGTCAATTGCATTCTTTCAGTCATCTGGGACTACAGCAGGGGAGAGGAGGACAGTAAGCACAACACATGAGGAAGCATCAGAAGTGCCCCCAGACCTGGAGAAGCAACAACAGCAGTTGCATAGAGGCAGGGAGGCTGTACCAGAGGGAGGCTTCCGGTCGACACATACGAGAAACCCAAACTAATAGCCATGAGGAGGAACTGACCCTGAGTGTGCAGGAAAGGGATGATCAAATGCCATGGGAAGGAAGCAAATACTGGAGATGGAGTTGAATGAATTGCTTGCCCAGGACCCATATGGACTTGCTGGGAATGCACAGGGTCCAGGAATGAACACTGATAGCCACTGTGATCCTGTGCCATCCGCACAGTCCGAGTGAGATACCCTGCACCAAGGCCAAAGGACGTTCCACACAGTTCAGGTCTAGCAGAGTTGCAGAGGGAAAAGTATATTCACAGAAATATGGGTACTGCCCGTTGCAGTAGCCCGCCATCGGAATCACCAGTCCCATGGGGCAGTGAGCTGCTGAGGGATGGAGAGGTAAGGAAGAATGCCTCTGAGGATGAACAGCTCGCAGGGTGACCTCACAGAGACGTCAGTCATGTGACAATAGAAGGTGAGTGTTGAGTGGAAGATCATCACAGGCCATCCGCGACCATAGGTTGGAGCAGGAAAAGGGCCAATAGAGGCTGCACAGAGATCGTCAGGGAAGGAGGGAGCAGGTGTGGTGATGAGGATTGCCTCCGTGTGCAGGACATGGTTTGTATGCAGTTTGCATGACAACAATAACGTATCAGTCCAACATCACATGGGTCACACACGGCAGTCATGTCAATGTAGCCTGAACCTGCAGTCAATCATAACACATCACCCAAGCAACATACACATGGCCTGGACACACATGCATCACCACTCACAGGACATTGTCTCATAATTTGGCAGTTCTCCCACGCCTTGGACCTGCTCCACTGCGATGAAATCACCAGCGATCGCCTCATGTGCAGTGAGTTCTTCGTCCTCTGGTGGTGTCCCGCTGCCAGTCACCAGAGTAGAGGCGAAAATTCCAGCCAGCTTGTCTTTCGTTCGACGCTTGAGGTCATTCCAACGCTTAACGACATCATCTGTTGTGCGCCTCTCATGTCCCAAAGCACGGATACGGTCTGTGAGGCACTGCCAGTGGGCCCTACGCTGAGCAGGCGTATGTGTGCTCCACGCCCGCCCCAGCATGTCGCAGCCGTGTTCCCTCACGTAGTCCACAAGTGCGTCCAGTTCCTAATCACAGAAACTCTGCTTCCTTGACGTGTGGGACTCCTGAGCCGTGTCTGGGATACCAGCCTGTACCACTGGAGCACGCGTCTTACTCTTGCAAGGTGGTGCGGATCCTGAGTGGCTTGTGCCGTTCTGGTCAGTAGGGGCTGAAGTGCAGGTGGACTGGCCAATGGAATCAGGCAATGATGTGTCAACCGAAGGTCGGACTGCAGGTATTGGCAGCTGGGTGCTGTTGCCAGGACCCTGCACCGCACCTGCCTTGGTGACAAGGGCCGGGACCAATCCAGTCTTGGCTAGGTGACCCAGAGCAGGGGTGGTGGTAGCTGCAGCTGCCCCTGCAGCTTCCACACCCTGGCTGCTCGGGACAGCAGATGATACTGCTGCTCCAGATCCACGTGTCCTGGTGACAGCAACTTGCACCACACGTGGCTTGGCCTTCTGGACACGGAAATCGGCCATTGAGTCACCCTGTGCCTGTTCCGGGACCACTACAGTCCAGGCTGGCTGACCCAGAGCGGGGGTGGTGGTAGCCGCAGCTGCCCCTGTAGCTCCCACACCCTGTCTGCTCGGGACAGCATATGGCACTGCTTGTCGGGTCTGACCGGTGCTGGGGATGTCAGCAGCAGCTGCATCTCCCTGACCTGCCTGGGTGGGGGGCATGGCTATCCCTTCATGGGTCTGGTCACCTTGCACTCGTGGACCACCCTGGCCACGTCGCCCACCTTGACCACCCTGCTCACCTTGCCCACCTCTGGGAGGTTGCCCAGCTTTGCCTCCCTTACCACTTGCTGCCCTCCCAGTCATGGCACTGATGTACTAGCGCAATGGGAGGTGCAGACAACAATTGTCCTGGGCAATTGGAGTGAGGGGGCAGGGTACGTGATGGAAAACGTACCACTGTGCTCCAGCAAGGCTGTATGTGACCCCTGGGGAAAGAATAACGGGTCACGCAATGCTCAGGCACCCCAAAAACAAACGTGCACGCGACCCCTTGGTGGCCCACGTGTGATTAAAAAACATCCCGCAGTACGCTGTGGCACCCAGAAACACAAAACATGCGTACGCTGGGAACACCTAGGCTACTATGACCTCGAAAATGGAGTACAGGACACACACGGGCAACCACAGTGGGAAAAATGCGGGCGCGACTCACCGTCTGCCTGGAAAAATGAAGAAAAACACACGCGCATCTGGGCGTAGGCAACTCCTCGCCAAAACAAGAAGTACGTACTGCCACAGTAGTGAACAATTCACGTGTGAAACTACAAAATATGAATCTCACACGTCGGTCTCCACGAAAAGCACATACATTGCACTGTTGTCTGTTGTCCTACATGGATCTTTAACCGGCACTGAACGGCAACGCCCAACGTCCAGCGTGCTTCACGTAATTTACGCGCTTAGGGCCTTTGCTCTGATTATACGCTCACACCCTGTTTCCGCACATGCAGAGTCACTCGGAACACGGAAGACCCACGCTCCTTCCTACAAGGCCATTTACCTGCCTCCAACTGCCCCGAGCTGCCTCCTAGAGCCATCTACTGCTGCCAGCCCACACTTTGTGCCTGCTGCCCACATGCCCTGCATTTTGGTGCCTGTTCTGGAGCCACTGCCAGTGATCATGTTGCTGTGACCACCTCTGCTGATCCTGAAGACCGCCGACTGTCATCGCTCCACAGCCCAGCCCCAGGACCACCTGCCCACCCACACCCGTCTCGGGGGTTGCCATGTCTGACCCATCTCCATCTGAGGCAAGTGGCAACCCCCCAGCAGAGAGGCAGAGGGCTGCCAGCTTCTCTTCCAGAGAAGTTGACATCCTGGTGGAGCAAGTCCTTGGGCATTATGATGCCCTCTTCCCTGGACCATCGCGAGTCGACAAGGAAGGACGGAGTAAGATCTGGGCGGACATCGTGGGTGCCAACAACGTGGAGGGGGTGGCACCCCGCGACTACTGACATGTCCATAAGCGCTGGGTAGACTTCAGATCCAGGACCCTGAACAAGGCCCGGAGCCTCCTCAAGGCTGGTGATGATGGAGCGAGGCGCCGGTTGACCAACAATGAGATGCGGGTCCTGGAGCACATCGACCCAGAGCTGTACGCCCAGGTCTTGGAGTTGGTGCTCTATCTGGAGTCAACTGGTAAGTGTTCATGTGTTCTTGTCCACCATAGTGCATGTGTATGTTGACATGTGGCTGGAGTGTGCACCTTAGCCTCATGTCTGGCATGCCTCCTGTACAGATGTATGTGTGCATGTCCCTGACAGTGCTGCATGTGAGTCCATTCAAGCGTGTCCCACATCAATGGTGCCTGTGTTGCAAAGCGTAATGCGAACCAGCATTTAACGAGGTGCACAGGTTTGCATACCTGTGTCTGCTCTGGGGCATGCGAGAGGTGTAGCACATGGGTGCTTATGTCACCATCATGGAAATGCATGGTGTACATGAGCGTGTGTCTGAGTAGTAAGTGTGTGACTGGCCAACTCCATGGATGCATGACACATGAGCATCTTAATGCATGATTGACTTATGTGGCCGAGTTGTCTCCAAGTGCACTGTGATGGGGGGTCTACATGGCCTCATGCATGACTGTCAGGGGATGTGTGTGTATGTGATGTGTATGTACCATGATGCATGTGAGGGTCAGCCCCTCTTCTAATGTGCCCGCAGTGCCTTGTACATGGATGTGAATGTTTGTTTCACATGGCATGCATGTTTGTGCATGTATGTTGCTTGCAATTACCTATGTGTTGGGGAGGGTGATGATGGTTGCGACGTTTGACAGTGCCGCTCATGTGCATTGGCTTTGTGTCAAGCAGACATTTTTTTGGTACACTGATGCTTGTGTTCAATGTCTCCCTATCCAAAGCGAAGACAGAGGAAGAAGGCACGGAATTGGCGCTGTAGAGCACCGCAGAAGGGATGCCTCCACTAGGCGGAGACGCAGGGTCCAGTCATCCTCCCAGGTACCAACATCTTCTGGAAGCGAGGAGACTGGTGCCATGTCCGTAACAACGGCCTCAGCTGCTGAGTAAAGGCGCAAGAGGGTGAAGTCGGTCGTGGGCTCCTCGGCAGTGGTAGGGACAGGTGAGACCACACAGGGGCAATCCGATGCAGAAGACAGTGGGGAGTCATCCATGCTGGTGGTGGACGAGGAGGAGGAGGCCACATCAGCCCAGCAAATGGGGCCTGGCGGGGGTGATGAGGTAGGTGTGACTGGTGCAGTCCAGGATCAGGGGCCGGAGGCAGTACAGGTCACCATGGAGGGGTCTGTGACTGACCTTGTCCCTGACTCTCCGACTGCATCAGAATGCACCTGCGGGCATGCCTAAGGCCGGTCCCATCCGCAGGTAGCGGATGCATCCACGGAAAGGGATCTTCCACTACCTGATGATGAAGCGATTCGTGACAGGGTTGAGCCGATGCTAGCCGGTATTGCGAGGCGTACAGTAGGGTTGTAACGGTAAACTGGTATACCGGTATAAACACCTTTGTCAATTTCATTTTGCTTCAATAACCGTTACTGTGTTTGTAACAGTAAACCGAGTGAATACACTTCAATTAATGCATTGCAAATAGGGCTGGGCTGGCTGTGTGTTGTTCACTGACCCTGGGGGACTGGAGGAGGTGGAGTTTGCCCGGGCCCAGGCTGGGCTGGGCTGGCTTCAGCAAGCCTGTTTTTGTTTTCCACGTGTACTGCAGTGCACTTCAATTAATGCATTGCAAATGGGACTGGGCTGGCTGTGTTGTTCACTGAACATGGGGGACTGGAGGAGGTGGAGTTTGCCTGGGCCCAGGCTGGGCTGGCTTCAGCAAGCCTGTTTTTGTTTTTCAAGTGTACTGCAGTGCACTTCAATTAATGCATTGCAAATAGGGCTGGGCCGGCTGTGTTGTTCACTGAACCTGGGGGACTGGAGGTGGTGGAGTTTGCCTGGGCCCAGGCTGGCTTCAGCAAGCCCGTTTTTGTTTTCCACGTGTACTGCAGTGCACTTCAATTAATGCATTGCAAATAGGGCTGGGCTGGCTGTGTTGTTCACTGAACCTGGGGGACTGGAGGAGGTGGAGTTTGCCCGGGCCCAGGCTAGGCTGGCTTCAGGGAGCCTGGACTCCCTGGAGGAGGTGGAGTTTGCCCGGGCCCAAGCTGGGCTGGGCTGGCTTCAGCAAGCATGGGAGTGGGAGGAGGTGGAGTTTGCCCAGGGCCAGGCTGGGCTGGCTTTAGCAGCCTGGGAGTGAAGGAGGTGGAGTTTGCCCAGGCTCAGGCTGGGCTGGGCTGGCCTTAGCAGCCTGGGAGTGAAGGAGGTGGAGTTTGCCCGCCCAGGCCCAGGCTGGAACATTCCTGAATCGTGCGCGTGTCACTGTTTGGGCTGCATACCCTGCTGTCACACTTCCAAACTCTACGTGCTGTGACTGCCTGTGCCACAGATTTCCAAGGTTCCAGGAAGGTAAGCAGCCCCCAAACCAGGACCGCTATCCTCTTTTTCTTCCCTCCCTTCTCATGGCCTTCTTTCCCTCTGTCCTGCTTCTCCCCCTTTGTTCAAATCTAGTGCTGTATGATTAATGCCCCCTTAATACGTGTGATTGCTACTTAAATGTGTTGTTATTATCCATCTACTATTATTTGAAATTCTATATTTTTAAACAATTGAACCGATTTGGGTGCATCACGCAAGGAAATTTGTCTGTCACACTAAGTTGTCAGCACCAGCTTGTAACAAACTGTCCCCTGAGCTGCACGCTCCATAGACTGATAATGAAGGACATGTTGTTTAATGAGCAGGTCGTAAATAGAGGAGGGTTCTACTAGTGCTGCGGGAGAAAAAAGAATGGCATTGCAGTTGGAAGCACGAGAAGGGGTGTGTGTGATAGTGTCCCAAACTGAGCTAAAGGAGATGTGCCTATTGAGTTGCAATTAAGTGGTACGAGGGTGGACTTCCTACTTTAGGGTTCATACATTCACCAATGTTCCCAATAGTTGGGGTGACTGACAGTCTGTCAGGTTCTGAGACCTGTTGTCTGTACCACATGCAGTGGTCGAAGTGTGCAGGAGCAGTGCTCCCATGCTTTTCTTTTTTGCATTTCACTGTTCCTATACTTTTACTTTATAAAGAAACCGCTCCAGAATGGTTTCTTTTTTAAATAAAAGTATAGGAACTATTAGAAAGTCTGCGTCTGCTGTCTGACCCGGGTAAGGGTCGTGATGTCTCAGCTGTGCCTGTGCTTTTCTACATTAAATGCATGCGACCACTAGTGCGCAGGTCATGTTGGAGTAAAGCACTCACTTTATGTGCCTGAGTTTCCCTGAAGTCTGCAGAGTGAGACAGAACCTCTTAAGATTCTGCTGCTAGTGTGTGATTTCAGCACACCCCAAGGCACCTCACACTTAAAGGTAAGCCAGCCTTATAATTAACCAGTCGTTTCATCCCTGGGCCTGGCCAAGTTCTATGGAAAGCTGTCAGCAAACGCACGAATGTTAATTTTTATTTTTGCATTTCATTACCGTTGGGTCCCACATGGCATATGAACATAGATCTTTGCATTGCCAATGCCAATACTACGGTCATGAAATGCAAAAGTTAAAAGCTCAGTTGACATGTGTTTTTTTTCTCCATTACTTGAAAACCCATGTTTTAATTCAGTTGTGTGGCTGTGGTGGGCGGGAGCGGTGCTCCTATACTTTATTCTAAACATTTCACTGTTCCTATACTTTTATTTTGTAAAGAAACTGCTCCGGAATGGTTTCTTTTTTAAATAAAAGTATAGGAACTATTAGAAAGTCTGCGTCTGCTGTCTGACCCGGGTAAGGGTTGTGATGTCTCAGCTGTGCCTGTGCTTTTCTACATTAAATGCATGCGACCACTAAGTGCGCAGGTCGTGTTGGAATAAAGCACTCACTTTATGTGCCTGAGCTTCAGTGAAGTCTGCAGAGTGACACAGAACCTCTTAAGATTCTGCAGCTAGTGTGCGATTTCAGCACACCCCAGGGCACCTCACACTTAAAGGTAAGCCTGCCTTATAATTAACCAGTCGTTTCATCCCTGGGCCTGGCCAAGTTCTATGGCAATCTGTCAGCAAACACACAAATGTTAATTTTTATTTTTGTATTTCATTACCGTTGGGTCCCAAATGGCATATGAACAGAGATCTTTGCGTTGCCAATGCTAATACTACGGTCATGAAATACAAAAGTTAAAAGCTCAGTTTATATGTGTTTTATTTTTTTCCATTCCTTGAAAACCCGTGTTTCAATTCAGTTGTGTTGCTGTGGTGGGCAGGAGCGGTGCTCCTATACTTTATTTTAAACGTTTTACTTTTCCCATGCTTTTATTTTAAAAAGAACCCAATCCGGAATGGTTTCATCTTAAAATAAATGTGTAGGTAGAAGTTGAAATTTGCACCTCAATGCATGAATGCACTGCACTCAACATTCCCTTAAACAGCAGGTGTCTTGTTTGGGGTTTTTAATTGCGTGTGGGAGGGAGTGGGACGATGGGGTTTGGGGGAGCGTGGTTCAAGTCAGCAGGAAGCATAGCTCCACTACTTCTTTTCGCACACTTCGACCACTGATCCATCCTCCCTTACTTGTCTCTTGGGAATGGTTTTCGTTTAGAGACCTGTATTTATATAAGTGATTTGTTTTTGAATGAGCATCATGGTCACTTTTGGTGGTTAAGTGATTGCCGTGTGTGGCCTTGCAAGGCATTAACAAGCCTGTGCAATAAATAGTATGTTCTAATTTCAATTATGTTGTATGACAAAAAGTGTTGTCGTCCAGTGTGTGGCCAGGCACTGCTCCTCGGTCTCTAATGGCAGAATGCAGTTGCTGGTGCTAGGCAGTACTTTGCATCCCAGCAACTAGTGTTCCTTCTGAACGTGTTTTTAGTAGCAGTGGCTACATATTATCACCTTTTAGGAGCAGGCTATCTACAGAACATGTAAACATGCTGGTATTTCTGCATCATAATTTGTGATTTTTTTTATTTTTCTAAAAAAAAGTTTGTTTGCTGCTTACTCAGACGTGCGTTCTAATACTTAAAATCTTTTCAGACTTTGAATGTAAGCAGATATATGATCCTTTTGACAGTTTTACCTTGGTAGTGTTGCTAAAACATAATTCAGCAAACCAAAAGGTTTGGCATAACTATGCCTGCAGTTGATTGATTTTAAAACCTTCCAGCTATCATACTTGAGACCCTACGGTCATATACGTCTTGGCCTCCTACTTCTTTAGTTAAACTTCTAAAAAGGTTGTATTGGTTTACAAAGTAAAATTGGACCTCCTGCTCCGTTGAGTTAAAACTAAAATAAATGTTTGTAAGAAGAACTAAGACAACTTCTTGGTGATGTTTTCTTGTTTGTGTATTGTGTCTTGTTGAAAAAGTGACTTTTCCAGTCAAAATATTATTTAAGACCATGCTTATAAACACATGTGCGCACTATACTGCAATAACCGCGGTATACCGTCATTTCAAATGAAGGTTATCAACACGTCAAAAAATCAATATCGTGACATCCCTAGCGTACAGGCACCATTCGTGTTGATGTGCCAGCTTGCACATCATCACAATGAGGTCTGTCGCCTCATGAACTAGCTAGCTCAGCTCAAAGTCACTAATTTCTTAAGTGTGCTGTCCACTGCTGTGACCCCCCTCCTCCTTTTCCTCCACTGTGCGCCAGTCGTCCTCCCTGCCGTCTTCCAGCCTAGATACCACCAGGGCCCTGTGTACCTGTCCCGACCACGGCGGCCAGTCTGGTGGAGACCACATCCCTACCACAGTCGGGAGTCGAAGGAGGATCAGCAGAGGTGGTCACTGCAGCAACAGGACCAATGGCAATGGAGGTAGTGCAGGCACCAAGCAGCACAGCACGTGTATGACAACCTGTCATCATCCCGCAGGCTGTCCCGGAGGCGCAGGCCCCGGGTGTGTCAGCGGCGGCAGCAGGCTCGACATGGGAGGCAACAGGACTCGGGGCCCTCAACATCAGGGGGGCAGGTATCGGCCATCGGGCAGGAGGGAAATGTGGACCTTGTCACAAGGATGTCTTCCGTGTTGCAATGAATGGGCCAGCAAATCTGAGAAGAGTGGCAGCGGGCAAAGGGGGCACGACTCACCATTGCCAGGGCGGAGAACACTCTGCGTCGGGAGGAGAGGCGGGCCGAGTTCCTCAAGGAGTCTTGCAGGGACTTTGAGAGGAGCACGTTGGAGTCCCTGCAGGCCCTCGAGGGGAGAGCAGAGGCCTGCCTCAGGGAAATAGACGCAGAGTTCGATGATGCCCTGGCCGAAACACATGGGGGAAATGGTGAGTCGTAGGACTAGCCCGCTGCCTTTGTAAATAGTTCCTTAGAAGTAGGTTTAATTTATTTTATTTTTTTTATTTGGAGTTCCTGGACTTTGCTCCGCATCTTGTATATATGTTATTTATTATAGTACTTTTAGGACGTTCTTGCATTTTTGGGGATCATGGACCCGTGACCTTTGTATATAGTTTGGAACTTATCGTTTTTCTTCACATTTATTTTATTCAGAATTTTCTTTGCATTTTCATATGGTCAATGGACATGGACCACTATTTGGATTCTTTCATTTTTCCATCACTATTATTTTTTTCCGGATTTGCATTTCATTTTCATTTGGTCATATTTTCACTGGTTTTATTTTTATGTGTTTCATTTTGATTCTGGATCATTAAAACATTTTTATACGTTGGAGTACAAGTGATGTCTGCTCTCAATGTTTTGGTGCATGTTTCAATCTTCCTTGTCTGTATTACGTGTCCCTGCTACTGAACAATGTTGTTCATGGTGTGTGCAAACATGCATGCATGTGTGAGTTTGATTCCCACGCCATGGGGCATGTAATGGGGAGCAGGAACAATGGATGAGTGTTGAGGTACACCATGTGGGTGCAGCGTGTGTTGGGATTTTGATGGACATATGCTCCATGATTGCATGGTGTGCAAATGTGGGGGGTGGGATGTCATGAGTCGGGGCCTGCCTGCAGGTTGCCATCACTGGTGGGGGGTCATGAGTCAGGGCCTGCCTGCAGGTTGCCGTCACTGGTGGGGGGGCACGAGTTGGGGCCTGCCTGCAGGTTGCCATCACTGGTGGGGGTGGGGGGTCATGAGTTGGGGCCTGCCTGCAGGTTGCCGTCACTGGTGGGGGTGGGGGGACATGAGTTGGGGCCTGCCTGCAGGTTGCCGTCACTGGTGGAGGGAGATGAGTTGGGGCCTGCCTGCAGGTTGCCATCACTGGTGGGGGTTGGGTGGGGAACATGAGTCGGGGCCTGCCTACAGGTTGCAGTCACTGGTGGGGGGACATGAATAAGGGCCTGCCTGCGGGTATAGTCACAGTGTAACGCTCACCTGGTATGCACGGGGACGTCACTCAGCCTGTTCTGACCTCTTACGACCTCGAACCCTTCCCTGGAGTCTACTCGACTGGAGACTGGGCCTAAAACACAGGATTGGTAGAGTTTAACTCTCTATTGTCTCTGTGTGCTTGAACCCCATCTTCCCCGTGGTCCAACCCTTCCCTTTGATCCACAGCTCACCTTGTTTTTTGGAAAGTGTGCTCTCCGCCCTGCTTTCAGTGCAGGGGCGCGTTGATTGATGCAGGCTCGTTGCTGCCTAGTTACTTCACTGGCAAGAGTCCGACAGGTAAGTATCATGAGTCTTTTGAACAGTTCTCTAACTTCGTTCCTTTCCTTCCTTAGATGATGGCTGGCGTCCGGGGATGGCGACGTGCTGCTGAGATGAGTTGCGCTGAAGGTGAGTGAGAGCGCGATGCGCGATGTGACCCTTTCGTATTTGTATTGAACTGAGTTCTTTTTCTGTGTCTTTTAGGTGCCGCGACGTTTTCAGCGTGTATGCCGGTTATGACGAAGAAATGCGGTGATTAAGCGCGGTATGCGGCACCTCTAGATGTTTCCACGCTAACCTGGAGTGTCTTTTCCCTCTTGCAGATGGATAAGTTCCGGAGAAAGAGTTCCCTCAGAGCGGCTGGGATTCAGGTAAGCGTTTGAAGCTCGTACAGTCTTTAAAAATAAGTGAAGATTTGCTGAATGCTTACTAATGCTTTTTTCTGTCCTTTTCCCTTTTCCTTAGGAAGCGGCGTGCCGGGATAGGAATGACACCGCCGAAGATTCCCGCACAACAGAAGAAGCGATGAATGATGTGCAGAAGCGCCGCAAGGTAAGGCTGTTCCTAACGGTGTTCTTGTTCTTGCAGGAGCTGAGCGCAGAAGAAAGATGCAGGCCTACTGGAGACCGATCCGAACACGGTGAGTGTCACGCTGCAGGTGCAGAAAACACAAAGCATGTTTCTCAGCCTGGGCGTGGCTTAAATAGTCTCTGGGTATCCCAGGTGTCTCTGGGCTGAACCACACCCAAAAGACCAGACTGCACATGTAGTTCTGGAAACCGAAATATGTGGGGGCATCCATCTTGTCCCCATCAATGCACTACATGTCCAATCCCCAATGTTATCCTATGGGAGTGAGTGAGTCTGGTGCCACAAGCGCCAAGTCTGACTCCAAGTGGGTCTTTGGAGGGATGGAGAGGCCCTTGAGGGCCATGTAGGTGATCGTGGCCTGGCTCCAGCCCGACATCTTGGAGGGCTGGGGACATGACGGGCAGGAATCATGACAGCACTCCCCCCTAAGGCCTCTCTCAAGGTGGCTCTTCTGTCTGGTCCTGGTTTGTTTGGATGGTTTTGATGAAATCGTCGAAGCAAGCAAGGTGCACGGATGTACTCACAAGGCTCCCATGTCCTGTCTTGTGGACCATACCCCTTCCAGTCTACTAAGTAGTATAATTTGGATCTGACGTACCTTGAATCCAGGATGTCCTTGACTTCGAATTCTGGCTCCCTAGCGACTACTACGGGCTGCTGTGGCGTTGCTACCCTGGTCCCAGGTTGAACAGGTTCAAGGAGAGACACGCAGAACACAGGATGAATCTGCATGTTTGACGGCAAAGCTAGTCTGACCGCCACAGGATTTATCACGGAGGTGACGGTGAATGGACCCAGGTATCTTGGACGGAAAAGTTTGGGTTCCTTTAATGGACACGTGTTTAGACGCCAGCCAGACTTTGTCTCCAACTTGGTAGTTGGGGGCCTTTGCTTGGTGTTGATCAGCAAACTTCTTTTGGTGATTCTTAGCTTGAAGTAGGTGTTCAGCTGCCCTTTTAAAGGTTTGAGAAATGGTTGTCTGCAAGGTGTTGACTGCTGGCATTTCCAGGGTTGTAGGAACGTCCAACTCAGAAGTACGTGGGTGCCTGCCATACATGGTATAAAAGGGTGTCCCAGTGCTAGTGTGTAGGGAATTATTATAAGCATATTCAGCTATCCATAATAGGTCGAACCAGCTTCCTTCAGCTTGGTGTAACATGCAACGCAGACACTGCTCGAGCGTCCGATTTGTCCTCTCAGTTTGACCATCCGTTTGGGGATGGTGACTGGTGGATAGCCGGATGTCGATCTGGGCCATAGAGCAGCATTTTCTCCAGAAGTTAGATCCGAATTGAGTACCTCGGTCTGAGACTAAAACTGAAGGAAACCCATAGAGCCGTACGATGCCTTCAAGAAATACCTTTGCCAGAGTGGATGCATTTGGGAGACCCTTAAGAGGAATGAAATGTGCCATTTTTGAAAATAGGTCCACAACCACAAGAATAGTGTTAAACCCTTGACTGGGTGGTAAATTAGTAATAAAATCGAGGGACAACGTGTGCCAGGGTGCTGGTGGGATTTCCAATGGTTCTAATAGCCCAACCGGCTTCTGCTTGGATGACTTGTCTTGAGCACACACTCCACAAAATAGGATGAATTGGATAATGTCTTTACGCCATGTGGGCCATCAATAATTTCGTTTTACCTTGGCTAGGGTTTTAGCGATTCCGGAGTGGCCCTCGATCAAGGAATCATGATAACCGGACATGACTTGTTCTCGTAGTTCTTGGTTTGGTAAGAATAAACGATTCCTGAAGTAGGGCAACTGATCTTTTATCATGTAATGTTCTCCTTGTGCACTCCACGCTTATAATTGCTCCGGACTCATCAGGTTTTGGATTTCTTCATGTAAGTCTTTCCGAGTTATGATTGCTGTGATTCCTAGGAGCTTGTCACTTGGGATGACTGCTATTGGGTCAGGGATCTGATACCCTTGCTCTTCCACCCCCATAGGGGAAAGGGCATCAGCCTTCCCGTTTTTCACCCCTGGTCGAAATGTAATCACGTATGTCATATTCAACAAAAAAATAAGAGCCCAACGTAGTTGTCGTGAGGATTGGGCCTTTGCCGTTTTTAGGTACTGGAGGTTCCGGTGGTCAGTTATTACGGTGATTGTGTGTCTGGCGCCCAAGAGTTAGTGCCGCCATTCCTTAAAGGCTGACTTAATGGCCAGGAGTTCTTTGTCTGTGATAACGTAATTGAGTTCAGGGGGTGTGAATTTACGCGACCAGAAGGCAACAGGGCGTAACTGGCCCGTTTCGGGGTCCTTTTGTGAGGGGGCGGCTCCCATAGCCATGTTTGAGGCGTCCATTTCCACCAGGTATGGGAGATCAGGGCGAGGGTGGCGTAAGATTGGGGAAGATGCAAATCTTGCTTTGAGTTCCTGGAAAGCTTCCTCGGCTTCTGTTGTCCACTGGAACTTTTTGTTGCTTTTCCTTAGCAATGACGGGATGGGATGCACGATTTGCGAAAATCCTGGGATGACCCGGCGGTAGAGGTTTGCAAAACCCAGCATACTTTGAACCCCCTTGAATGAATTTGGGGATCGCCAGTTCAGGATAGCATCTACCTTGTGTACATCCATTCGGATTCCATTCGGGCTGAGAATAAAGCCCAGTAATTCCACCTCGGAGACGTGGAATGAGCACTTTTCAAGCTTGGCGTAGAGCTGGTGTTGACAGAGTTTCTCCAATACGGATCGGACATGTTTAACGTGGTCCTCCTTTGATGCACAATATACTAGAATATCGTCGATATACACTAGAGCACAGACATCAATCAATTCCCGTAGGACATCGTTCATGAAGTATTGAAATGCTGCAGGCACGTTGCAAAGGCCAAAGGGCATTACTTGATATTCGTACAAGCCGTATTTGGTGCAAAAAGCGGTTTTCCATTTGTCCCCCGTTTTACGCAAACAAGGTGATATGCCCCCCTCAGGTCTAGTTTTGTGTAGATTTGGGCATCTTTGACTTGATCAAGCAATTCAGGGATCAGTGGCAGGGGGTAGCGTTTTTTTACAGTAATCTGGTTCAGTGCGCGATAGTCGATGCACGTTCTCAAGTCCCCTCCTTTTTCGGTACGAAGAATAGAGGACTGGCTGCTGGAGACTTCGAGGGACGGATGAACCCGTTGGCCAGGTATTGGTCAAGATAGGCCTTCAGGTGCTGGTTTTCTGGTTCCGCGAGTGCGTAAATTCGCCCACAAGGGATTTGTGTGCCGGTTATCAGGTCGATTTGGCAACCATATGGTCTATGCGGTGGCAAGGTATTAGCCTGTTCTTCCTGAAAGACATCTTGAAAGTCCTGGTATTCACTTGGTAGGGTGCCGATTGCCACAGTCGCAAGCGTGGGGGTTCTGGTGTGTATTGGTTGTTTCTCTTGGCGATAACATGTGTGGGCGCAAGTCTCGGGAAAGGCCAATTCTTTTGCTCGCCAATCGATTCGAGGATGTGAGCTACCAACCATGGCATTCCCAAAATCAACCGGAACTGTGGTGCCTTAATGAGGTCGAAAACGATAGATTCTTGATGTCCATCCTGGCACAGAAGGGTTAAAGCTGCAGTGCATTAGGATACTGGACCAAAAGCTATTTCCGTGCCGTCGACAGTGGTAACAGTGTCGGTGGTTGATTTAGGGCATAACGGAAGCCCCATCTTTGCCGCAAGATCCTGGTCGATGTAATTCCCAACGGCTCCACTGTCAATGTATGCTCTTACTGCGTGCATCCGAGGTGGTTGTTGGTGATTGATCAAGACCACAGATAGTGCAAAATGGGAGGTCTGTAGTTCACTTTCTTCGCTCGACAAGAGGACCCCTACACTTGCCAGGCTGGGGAGTTTTCCAATTCTCTGATGGTATCTTCCTTGTCCATGGCCCCTACCGTCCTCCTTGGTGGCTTCACAGGGCACTCTTTAAGGAAATTACCTGACCTTCCACAGTACAGACATAACTGCTGCTGTCTCCCTTTATCCATTTCCGCTTTAGTCAAGGGGGATCTGACCCCCCCGATTTGCATTGGTTCTCCTGAACCTTCCGTTGTGCGGGCAATATTGTCCTTTGAACGTACATACATAGTCTGAGGGTCCGGTCTGGTTCGATCTGCTCTTCGGTCCAGCAACCTATGATCCAGTTGAACAACAAGCTCAATGAATTCTGAGCAGTCTTTCGAGGGGTTCACTACTTGTGCGAGATCATCCTTGAGCTCCTCCCACAACCCCCGATGAAATAACGTGGTTCTCTTCTCCACTGGCCATTCTGCTTCAACTACGAGTCTATTGAACGTGGCTATGTATGTTAATAGGTCTTGATTCCCTTGGCGTAGGGACAGAAGTTCGTTGTCTAATGCCTGCCCATGAGTACGACATGCGAACAGCTTTTCCATCTCCTGCTGAAAGCCCCTGAAGTCATGCAGCAAAAAATCGTCTTGGGCCACAAAGGGTACAGACTAGTCCGCGGCGCTACCACTCAGGTAGGATAGCACAAAAGCGACCTGTGATTGGTCATTCAGAAAGGCCCCTGGTCTACAAAGAAAGTGCAGGCGGCACTGGTTTATGAACGTTGCAAACCTCTTGGGATCCCCCGTAAATCGTTCGGGCGGGGCCAAGGGAACTGCTCCAGGAAGGGTTATCTGAACGGGATTGGCTGATGGTGCTGGCATCAAGGGCACGCTTCCCGGCAATGGTGCATGCCCTGCTTGTGACTGGAGAAGTTGCCGGCTTAAATCATCAGTGCGTTCTTTGGCTACTATCAGCTCTCTCCTCAGGGTGTTGGTCTCCTGCCTGGCTGCATGTACTTCGGAACGTAGCTGCCCCAACATGTGGGCTAACTGGTCGGTTTCTGACGTTTCCATGACCCCCAGGTGGATTTTGATGTGAGGCTTTGTTTTCTGTAACGCTCACCTGGTATCCGCGGGGACGTCACTCAGCCTGTTCTGACCTCTTACGACCTCGAACCCTTCCCTGGAGTCTACTCGACTGGAGAGTGGGCCAGAAACACAGGATTGGTAGAGTTTAACTCCCTATTGTCTCTGTGTGCCAGAACATCTTCTTCCCCAGGGTCCAACCCTTGCCTTTGATCCACAGCTCACCTTGTTTTCTTGGAAAGTGGGCTCTCCGTCCTGTTTTCAGCACATGGGCACGTTGATTGATGCAGACTCGTTGCCGCCTAGTTACTTCACTGGCAATTGTCCGACAGGTAAGCATAATGAGTCTTTTGAACAGTTCTCTAACTTCGTTCCTTTCCTTCCTTAGATAATGGCAGGCGTCCGGGGATGGTGACGTGCTGCTGAGATGAGTAGCGCTGAAGGCGAGTGAGAGCGCGATGCGACCCTTTCGTATTTGTATTGAACCGAGTTCTTTTTCTGTGTCTTTTAGGTGCCGCAACGTTTTCAGCGTGGATGCCGGTTATGAAGAAGAAATGGGGTGAGAAGCGCGGTATGCAGCGCCTCTAGATGTTTCCACGCTAACCTGGAGTGTCTTTTCCCTCTTGCAGATGGATGAGAAGTTCCGGAGACAGAGTTCCCTCAGAGCGGCTGGGATTCAGGTAAGCATTTGAAGCTCGTACAGTCTTTAAAAATAAGCGAAGATTTGCTGAATGCTTACTAATGCCTTTTTTCTGTTCTTTTCCCTTAGGAAGCGGCGTGCCGGGATCGGAAGAACACTGCCGAAGATGCCCGCAGAACAGAAGAAGCTATGAATGATAGGCAGAAGCGCCGCAAGGTAAGGCTGTTCCTAACGGTGTTCTTGTTCTTGCAGGAGCTGAGCGCAGAAGAAAGATGCAGGCCTACTGGAGACCGATCCGAACACGGTGAGTGTCACGCTGCAGGTGCAGAAAACACAAAGCATGTTTCTCAGCCTGGGCGTGGCTTAAATTGTCTCTGGGTATCCCAGGTGTCTTTGGGCTGAACCACACCCAAAAGACTAGACTGCACATGCAGTTCTGGGAACCAAAATATGTGGGGGCATCCATCTTGTCCCCATCAATGCACTACAAGTCCAATCCCCAATGTTATCCTATGGTAGTGAGTGAGTCTGGTGCTACAAGCGCCAAGTCTGACTCCAAGTGGGTCTTTGGAGGGATGGAGAGGCCCATGAGGGTCATGTAGGTGATCGTGGCCTGGCTCCAGCCTGACATCTTGGAGGGCTGGGGACATGAGGGGTAGGAATCATGACACACGGGTGGGCTGCCTGCGGGGTATGGTCACGGGTGGGCTGCCTGCGGGTATGGTCACAGGTGATGGGGGGGATCCCTTGTGGTGTGGGCTGCCTGCGGGTATGGTCACAGGTGATGGGGGATCCCTTGTGGTGTGGGCTGCCTGCGGGGTATGGTCACAGGTGGGCTGCCTGCGGGGTATGCTCACAGGTGATGGGGTTCCTTGTGGTGTGGGCTGCCTGGGGGTATGGTCACGGGTGATGGGGGGGGGTCACTTGTGGTGTGGGCTGCATGCGAGGTGTGTTCTGGGGTGATGGCAGGATGCGTGGCCCTGTCCACGCGATTTGACTAGCGCCAGCGGGTTACATGATTTCGCGGGGGTGTAGACGGGACACGCGCAGGTTTCTGCACGTGATTTGGCTGGCACGATCGGGTTAAACGATTTCGTGGGGGTACGCGCAGCCCTTTCCACGCGATTTGGCTGGTGCGAGGGGGGTACGCTCCTAATTTATCACACAATTATGATGGAGGGGAGGGTTGTATGCTGGGCCAAGGATGGCGCGGGGCCTTGCGCCGTATTGGCCATTTCACTGGCTTTTTCCTGCGCACGGGGCGGTGTTGGGGGCGTTACTGGAGCTACTTGCTGTTCATTGCGCCACAGCTACTGATGCCTTGGGAGTCCATGAATATGTGTGCCGCGCAATTGCTGGTTTGCGCCACGGCTGGCGCACACATGGCGTGCGCTCTTTCTTGGCGCATTGTTTCAAGGACTCTTCACGGTATAGGTACCATTACTGGACTTGTGCATGTCGCAATCTCCGGTTGCCAACATATAGGCAGGATTGGGGCAAGACTTGCAGTAGGAGTACTGGGCTTCCACTCTACACTCCCCTTCTGGTTGATTTATCGACCACTCTCTCACCAGTCTCCACATCGAGGCATCACAAAATGTACAAATGTTAAAGGAGCATCTCAGGTAGCTCCTGGTTTCCCTGCGGTAGCTCCTGCCTACAGGGTGATGCCCGACACCCAGGAGCTGGTTTTAGCGCCTGCCCATTGAATCTGAATTTCAAACCCTGTATTATTATACTGTAGAGCATACATTATTGGCTCACCATCTCTAAAACAGTAACTGCATGGTAGGTGTTCTGTGGCACAGGAACTGGTGGGCATTCACACTTGCACTTTAACTGATGGCAAATAGATTGATTGCACTGAACCCTCTGGTCCCTCTAATTATTTTTCTACAAGTGCAGAAATGGATTGCTTTCATGCGCAGCTGACAGATGAGGTAGGCCACTTTCTATGAATGCATTGACAGTGAGCCATTGTTAGGAAAGATTTTCTATCTGCTGCTTTCCCTCCATAGACACCCTAATTTGCTATTGTCTGTAACCTGTTCTGACTTTTGAATGCAAGTGAAACCTTTCTCTTTCACTTGCCTTTCTTAGCATGTCTGTTTTGGAGGCACTGATTAGTCTCTACAACTATCAGTGCAGGAGAACATTGTTCGCCATTGTAAAATTCAGGTTTCTTTTACCCTGCACACATTACCTTACTGTGAAGGTACACTTTGTGTCTATATAACCTCGTTATTTATAGCGTTGTGGTTACTTTGATGAATCTGATGGAATCATCACTGATTTCCCTGCGATGACCTCCTCCCATGTGGCCAGGGGATGGTAGTTGCTACCTGATCCTGACCCCGGGGGTGGCTATATGAGGGAGGAGCACATGGGGGAGACAGTTTCCAGGCAGATGTCATGGCTTAATTGGGCGAGACATGGTATCCCCCATCTTTCCTTGAAGATAAGCTTCCCATGTATAATACCCCTGTGGACTATTGTCATACCTCTACTCATCCTCCTGTGAAGAATAGAGAAAGCCTCCTGTGAAGAATAGAGAAAGCCCATCACCCAGACCTTTAGGACAACGTTATGCCAGGTGAAACTTACGAGGCCGCCTTCTCCAGTTCCACTTATCAATCTTCCAGGACAGATTTGCCATTTAAAACTATTGAAGGTGCTTATCCAAGTTTTTTCAAACCAATCATCAACAATGGACTTTACTTCCCAGAAATACCCAAATACTGGGACAAGGAAGAGAGATCAAGCAATGCAGAGAAGAAGTGGCCACAAGCCCAGCGAGCGCTCTAGTTGTTGGCTCGCATACACGTGTGTCTGGGAAATTTAAAGAACAGAAGCAGAAAGTTGATGGCTGCTGCTCTTGGCGAGAGAAAGCTGCACCTCTCTGCAAGGCTTGAGGAACCAAAAAGCTCAGACTGTCGTGGTGGAGCTGGGGGCGGCTCACCGACCAAGAAGCAAGACACGCTGCGGAATGCCAGGAGCCGGCGAGAAAGCTGTGCTTCACTTTCCTGAGCCGGGAGCGAAGCAGGTGTGCCGCGTGGAAGCCGGGAGAGCGAGGAGAAAGCAGTTGTGAGAAGGAAGCAGGCGAAGTACCTTCTGCGGCTGACCACCGGAGAGCCCCGTAACGCCAATAAGAGCTGATGAGTCCACCGAGAGACAGCGGGCACACCGGGGCGTATCAGCAATCATGCCAAATGCAAATAATCATAAACAGAGAAACAGAAAGAGAAAAGGCAAAAAGACTTATTGTAAAAGAGGGAATTGAATGACAAACAAGACCCTTGTAAAAGGGTGAATTTATGCAGTACAAATACACGGGGAACCCGAACAAAATACTATATCAAGAGGATTTATTATCCCACCAACTAGATGTACAATTGTGGGAAACGGGCAGACACTCTACATGAACAGAAGTCCTGTTAGTCGAGTACACCAGGCAATTACAAGTGTGTGAATTTAAGAAGCCCTAGCAGAGAAGGGATGCACGTGAACATTTCCAGAAAAGAAACAAGTCTCAAAAGTCACCGCCTCACTTCCCCTACCTCCCTACCTTTATTTATACCCTTACCACACCCCATCTATTTATTTTTAAAAAAAGGGTACAACACTCTCAGCGAAATTACCCCAAAAAAGTATTTTTGGACTCTATTTTCACATTCGTTTTTTTGGGGGGTAATACCACAGAGAAGTATGCCGGGCAATTACAAGTGTGTGAATACAAGAAGCCCTGGCAGGAGAGTCCACCAGGCAATTACAAGTGTGTGAATATAAAAAGCCCTGGCAGAGAAGTATACCAGGCAATTGCAAGTGTGTGGATGCAAGAAGTTCTGAGAAGAAACATCAGGACTGTGTTGACCACAATGAGGAGCAAAAATCCTGAGAGAAAGGTATACCAGGAATCCTGAAAGAAATAGAATTACAAAGACAAACTGCTTTGTGTGACGGTGTTATTGTGCGACAAGAAAGACACAAGGAACTTTAATCAAGGGAAAGGGAATCAAGGGCCTTTATCCTTGAAGAACTTTTGAGCTGAATAGAACTAAGCCTTGAAGAACTTTTGAGTTGGAACCATTTATTCTTCCAAAACACCCAAGGTTAAAGACATTTCCATTTTAGAGTTTAGTTTATAGTGCGAGGGTCAGAATACAACTTTTGGACACAGGATAGTTTTGGTTTTGACATCCTGACACAAACAGATCCTTAGTTATGGTTTATGTAAGGGAAACTCCTCCCAGAGCAGGGTCAGAGAGGCCTTTTCCCACCCCTTTTATTTTCAATGAAAGCCTTTAACCAAACACATGGCTAACTTGTGTCAGAGTTTTATTCCCGATTCCTCACATTAATAACATGATGTGTCCAGGATGGGCTGGTAGCAACAAATACGTTTCTACCGTTTTTGTTTTTATTGTCTTGTGCACTGTGGGATTTTACTGCGTAATGCTGAATAGAGTACCATATATTCTAAAGCGATTTTTGCCTGTCCCTTGACCGTCTTGTTATTTGCCCTTCTTTACCTCACAGGGTCATAAATGGTAAGCCCTTTCCATTTTGAAAGCTCAAGCTTTCCCGGACAAAGCGAAGCATGCGTTTGTGGCTGGATGTGGGGCTTGGGACTGTCTGGTCCCAGTCCATATACATGCCAAAGTGCGTCTGTTGCTTGTTAGATGTGTTGGACAGAAGCTGTCCAGGATTGGACAACCTGTGCTAGTTTGAATGGTGCATATCCTTACTATTCGTGGGCGACTCCAGTCTAAATTGTGAATCATGGACAAAAGAGGGGACTTCGGCAGCCCTTCGGCAGGCCGCTATTGGAGTCAAGGCCCCTACAACAAAATGAGCTCTGCTGAAGACCCAGAATTTGTTGAAAGCCAGATGCATTGATTTCTGCAACCGTCCCAGCAAAGCTCTGCCCCTTTGTTGACCATAGAAGCCCTTCATCAGTGCTTCAACCGGTGGGAATACTCAGTCTCAACCCCTGCCTTATGGCCCTGCCCTTAGAAGCATTCAAAAGTGTCCTGGAACCATCCTGTGGGCTGATAGGCTTCTTCCTGGGCTACCTTGCTGCATAAGTCATCCTCCCGAGTTGAGCCTTGGGACTCTGCAGATCCTCGACCTATGAAACAAGAAGCTCTAAACCACAAAGAGGGACGTTAATAAGGAATGCATGAATGTACTAGTAACTGTTTACCCTTTTGAAAATCATTAACATTCTATGTTTTACTAGAATGGAGGAATATGATTTGCACTTATGATATGACATAAGACGCACAATTTAGTAGTCAAAGTCAGAACTATTTCAATATATGTAAATAGGTCATCATTAAACTGTTGGCTAAACTGTATATATACATATATGGAATTACTTAACAAATATTCAATCCCACAAAATTATACAAATTAATTATGGGTATTCATAACAAATGCATGGACTATATACAACTGTTTCTTTTCCTCTCTCATATTAGATATAATACTGACTCACTGATTCATGCATGCCCTTATTTGTGTAATATATGCTTCTGATTACTAAGCAAATATATGTATTTTTACCAATATGGTCAAATATTTTTGATCTTTTCCTTGCATTTAAAATCACTCTTTGATTTGTACTTTTTTTATTCAAATGTCTTTGTGATAAATACACTTTTTTTTCGGCACCTCGATGTTTACAAGTATAATTAAAAAAGGAGATATGTCTTTACCATATGGGTACATAATATTTGCTTGAATAGTCCACATTTCTGGAACTGCCATTGAACCTAGACATTTATTGTTAAGTAAATAAATGTAAATCACATTTTAAGAAATAGGAAAATAACCCAACTAGGACAAATACAGTCTCAGTCTCTCAGTCTCTCTCTCTCTTTCAGTCTCAGTCTCTCTCTCTATATATATATATATATATATATATATATATATATATATATATATACACATATATATATATTTATTGCAGAACATCTGTTAGTTTGTTCCTAATACAATTCCACACTGTTCCACCAATCTGCACCAAATTTGTCATAGTTACCGGTTAGGACCCTCCAGACGTTACCTTTGGACACACCACCCCTTTCCCCGGATTTCGGCCCCTTTACACATGAGACGAAACTTGTGGGAGGGTATCCTGGGTGTATATGCCTCTACAGACTGCTAGAGGGGATAAGGAACTGGAGGTTAAGGAAAGGTTGGAGAGAGATACAGGATCGGCCTATTTCGGATTAAATGTGGGCGAAGATGTGGGATTAAGTTAAAAAGACATCCAGAAATGCACGGTTCCAACTCACTCAATCTAATTATTTACACAGGGTGTACTTGACACCGGAGAAACTGCATGTAATAGATCTGTCTGTGACTCATGGATGCCTGTGTGCAGGGCCATTCCGGCTTCTGGCATATGGTCTGGGACTGTCCAGTCATTGCCAGATATTGGGAGGAGGTGATGGGATGCCTCAACAAGTTACTGGGGAGCAGCTATGAATGATGAATGTACACATGTGGTATGTTTGTGGGGCCCTTTTAACAGGGAAAAAGAGGCATAAAACACAGAATAAAATCGCTAGATTCTTACTTGTCCGAGCCAAGCAGGATAGCAATCTCATAGAAAGGGGCAGGTGGTCCGTTGCTGAGGCAATGGCTCTAGGATTTGCATAGATGGGGTTTGGCTGAGGTAGAGTACTTGAGCAAACAAAGATCCTGAGGGGGAACATGATTTAGAAGTGGACTGGGGGCAATTACTGAACGAACTGCCATCCACCCAGGACTTGAAGCCCCTGTGAACTGGTTAATGAGAAACATGGAGGAGTGTATTGGAGTGGAGTGAGCCGCCAGAAGGCACTGGTCAGTGTACTTAAGATGGCATGGTCGGGTACCAGAAGACAATGGGGGAGAACGAAGGGGTGGGGCAGGGGTTATGGATATATGGGGTTAGGGAGGGGTGGGAATTGGACGGGGAGCGTGATGTTGGGTATATTCATGTTACCTGGTCACGGTATGTTGTAATCAATGACAATCTAATAAAAAGATATTTAAAAAAAGAAAACTCCCAGACTCCAGGATCGATGCAGTTGAGCCCGAAAAAGACGTATGATGTGTACAGTGATTCTATCCACTTGGCCTGGTTTTAGAGGCCGATGTTGGGTCACTGAATCGTGCAATACTGGGTAGAAGATGGCTATATGAAGAAATAATATGTAATATGTGCATCTTTCTAAAAAATCGGTCCAATTGATAACGCGTTTTGTTCCTCGATTTGTTTAGCATTGTGTTTTTTAATTTTTTAGATGAGGATAGGTGTATGTTGAAGAGTGATGGAGTGATTGAGGTATGTCTGACTTTTTATTGATGTTTTTTCTCATGTTTGGTTTCATTGATGAAAAGCATTTACCTACTGTCTGCTTTTTGTTTTGAAGTCATCAAGTCGAATACAAACAACTCGAGAAAACACCAAATACAATCATAAGTCAATAAAACAACCAATATAATCTCCAATAAAAGCAGTCAACCATTAGCCCCAATTCTAAAAAGCAACCCGCCCATCCCACATAATATCATAGAATACATCACACAACCTTTATCTTAACTGCCATGGGTTTCCCCGAACCCCAGTGCCAAGGCCTTTTTTGGTGATTTTGGTATATCGCCATACAATGCCTTGTAACGTTTATAGCACACTTGACATAATCAATAAAATCATAAATAAAATCAACCTCATAACAATTCATGATAAACCACAGAGTCTCCTCACAGTGCCTTATTTTGTTGATAATAAAATACGGTTTTAACAACTTATTACGTAAATCCATGAAACACTTACAAATCAATAGGAAATGACATAAGTCGTCCGGGCGGCCATGCAACAGAAACAAATACTTGTTGATACCCCAAACCCCATTTAATACAAGTATTTAGGGGCAATATATTCAAACATATCATTAAGACGGCTCTTTGTTTTTCTGGTGATGGGAATTTACATACTTCCTCTCCTCTGAGGTTGTCACATCTCAGTGTGGTGAACAGTCTCAAAGAATCAGAGTAGATACCGTTTTCCAGTCCTCCTCTCGGTCAACACTGAGGGCTGTGTGTCTCAGTTCAGCTTGCTGGGCACTAACATTCAATTGTGACAGCACATTACCCACTCCCCACCTCTGAAACAACTTACAACCTTCAAAATACCACCTATACCCCTGACAGAAGTGGGCCCTTCCAAAATTGCTAAGTGCACATGTATAATTAGGGTTCACAACTTCCCTCAAACATTTTCATAAAAAAGGTACCAAACTTTAACCTTGCCTGGGTTTCCAATGTTGGCATTCCAAGTTCAAGTCTCACTGCAATGTTTGGCGTGCCTGGCTGGAGGCAAAGTTGTTTTTTCAGGATTTCATTCCGTAAAGCCTTCAACCTTGCACATTTCGAGTACCCCCAGATTTCACTCCCATATAACAAAATAGACCCAACATTGATTTTGTATACCTTTAGGCATTTTTGTAAAATGCAACCTCCCAATCTATAATAGAACCTTAAAGGTCACCCCAGGCTCATCGTAGCTTTCTTACATAACATATCCAGATGTTTCGAACACTTGGCATTTATTTCAATCAAAACACCCAAACAACAAAAGGAATCCACCACCTCAATCTTCGTACCTTCTAAGTCCCAAGGTTTTCTTTCCCCCACTCCCAAAAACCATCATTTTAGTTTTTTTTCATATTCAATTTCAACGTATTACTGTTGAAATAATGGTCTTCATATTTTAAACTTTTTTGTCAGGTCAATTAAAACTGCATCCTCTGCATATAATAATGAGGCAAAAGGCACCTTTCCTAGGACCGGAGGAAAGACTTTAGACCAGAATACCATCAGGTTAAAATAGGCTAAAATTAATACGAATGGAAGGGGGCTAGCGAACAACCTTGCTTTACTCCATGATTTGTCACGAAGTCCGTCGGTCAGCTCCAAGTTTTGCTACCCCGGACCACTGCATAAGTGTTCATATAGCAATTTATTATCATTTCGCTGGATACCTTCATGTCCTTCAACTTTTTCACATACATTCCCTATCCACAGAGTCAAAGGCCTTTTCAAGGTCCAGAAACGCTACATATAATCTCCCGCCTATGACCTGACAGTATTTCTCGATTAATACCACTGACACTCCCTAAATGCTCGACCCTACCAGTACCATATTGTATGATCCTCTGCATCTTAATGTACATAACCATTGTAATTTTTTTGCATTTCTTGCTGTAACTATTGTACTCTCATGCGGAAAGCATTCCTGTAACTTCTTGCAAATTGCGCCCGGATACATTTGGGTTTGGTGTACCATATAAATCAATAAACAAACAAACAAACAAATATGTTTAAAATAAAACAATGGTCCATTGTCGAGAAACCTTCTCTAAACCATGTCTGCGAGGGTTGCAGAATATTTTCCAAATCTGCCCATTCCCCCAGTCTATTTTCCAAACATTTGCACACAAGAAAACGTTCTAGATATGTCTAATAGGGAGATGGGACGGTAAGAAAGTGGATCATTCACGGATCCCTTTTTAAAGATAGGAACTATTATAGCCTTATTCAAGGATTTTTTAATTTTTTTTTCCCAGTCAACACTATAGCATAAAAAGGTTTAGCAAACACGGGAGCCCATAAATCGTGACCCCATTTTAAATAATCTGATCTAAGCCCATTGGGCCACCGCTTTTCCAGATGGTAAAGCCTTCACACAGGCCACAATCTCTTCTAGGGCAAAAGCTGGATTTTCTGACCTGCCTACTGTCAAAGAGACCTTACTCCTCTACTCGGGAGCATACATAATATTGACAAAATGTAGTGCCCACTGTCCTAAATAAATGGAGCCAGGCTCAGCATCATGTTCAGACGATGATTCAAAACCCCTAGCAACCAACCTCCAAAATTGCTTAGAGTCATTTGAGTCAATTGAGGACGCAGCCTTCTCCATCTGCACCCACTGGCTCATAACAAAATGTTTCTGTTTCCGTCCCAGCAGTTTTTTATGGTCCATTTTAAAAGCATAAAGCTGACCGACAGTCATTCCACCGTCCTTCACGGCCTTATATAGCTTCATTTTCCTGCACTCGTGATCAAACCAGCTCTCAATCACTTCTATACACCCCTCGGGCAAGGTGTAAAGTTGTTTATGATTTCAACATTTGAAGTGGAGGACATAATATCATTCAACTGGTCCTGGCTCACCCGACTAGCCGCCACAGAGGCCACTTTGCGGCTAATAGGATCTGATTCCAGAGGCTGACTTGAATACAGAAGCTCCAAGCACAGAGGAAAATGATCACTGTCACACCGTTTACCCACCGAAAATTGTGAGACCCAAGGGAACATGTTACTACTGACCACTAAGTAGTCAATTATAGAAGAGCTTTTACCCCGTTAAAACTTAATTCCAGGTGGGCTGTCGCTAAGCACTCTCCGATTTAATTCCACCAGATGATACTCATTCAACAGCAGATCAGGTCCCTTAGCCCTTACATCCCGATTATTGTCCAGCCCTTTCCTAGCCTTATGCCATATTTCACTTCCATTAAGAGTCCATCCTCTGGATCCAAGATGGCCGCTGACACTAAGTGACGTGTCGGCAGCCGCTCCGTAAGCCTTCAGAGTTTTAGAGGCTTTCCACCACCCGCAGCCATGGCAAACCTCCAGACTAGCAGAGAAAGGCTTGGGGATGCTGCAGACGGAAGCAAATGAGCCAGCAGGGAAAAGGAAGAAACACTGCTCTAGATTGAAGGAGCGAAGCTAAACTGTGCGGATCTGGGCCGCAGCAGCCATCACCGGGGCGCATTGTTGAGGCGTGCAGCGAAGGAGACCCGGATCAAGCCCATCCCACTGTCTTCGGCTCAGGGGGCAGAAGCAGCATCAACGAGGCAGCACAATCGCCACAGCGGGACCTGGGCAGAGGTGGTGGCAGGGCCTCCCTGGTAGGCGTTGAGAAAGGAGGAGAGGGGGCTGGCAATGGAGAGGGGAGCCAGGTATGGCGAGAACAGCGGTCACGCCAGCCCGGAGACGCCGGCACAGAAGGAGAGGTGAGGAAACCCAGGAGGCAAATGAACGTCCGGACCGCAGAGACACGCAGAGAGGGCCAAACATCATGGGCGCAGGGAGGCTGCAGCAGAGGGCTCGCCAGACACGCACCATATGATGAGGAAGAGGAGCTACAGTTGGTACAACGGGAGGAGGTGGCAATTCCCACGACACAGGGCACAGATAAGGAGGGGGAGAGGCACGGAGGGGGAGAGGCCCAAGACATTGAACTCAGTCCAGTGGCTGCCCATAGGCCCTGGGGGAGAGTGCCAAACAAGGGCCCGGAAGCGCACAGGGGGAATTTACCCAACCAAGGACACTTCCAGAGAGTGAGCCCAGCAGGGGGACATAAAAGGTGCCAGGCAGGCCACAAGGGGTGGCTCTGTGGCCCTCTCACCCACCCCCACAACAGGAAAGGCGGAAGAGGACGGCCCAGTATGAGATAACTAAACACTGGCGGAGGACAGAGAGAGCCGGGGGCCCCTGTAGGGAAGAAGGGTGGCCAGGGGCACAAGGCAAATATCCAAAACCAAAGCAAAGGCCTCAAAACAGGCAGCGAGCTTGGCGGACACACTGGGCACCATCCCCATTTTATGGGGCCCAACAGAGGGGAACCGGCAAAGGCTCCCAAGAAATGGCAGACCAAAGGGAACTACTGGGGACAGAGCCTACGGCGCCCATCTCAAGGCAGGACCTCCACAGTGACATGCTGTCCCTCCAAACGTCATTAACTGAGTTTTAGGAACAATTTCAGCTACAGTGATCGGACCTTAACTCAGCCTTAAATAAGATAGGAGGACGGCCAGCTAGAGGAAAGGACGGATCTCCTGGAAAAGGGGCTTCAAGAAGTGGACAAAGATACAAAGGCACATGGGGAAGCCACAGAGCAGCTTCACGTGGCCACACAAAACCTTGAGCTGCAGATGGAAGACATGGAGAACCGCTCAAGGAGAATCAATATAAGGGTCAAAAACCTCCCTGAAGCTGTTGCAGACAAGGATCTGAAGGGGGAGGTTCAAAGGATCATTGCAGATATCCTGGGCGACAAGTCTGCAAGGCATCGAACTGCAGCAAATCCATCGAACCGGCAGGACAGTAAGTGGCCCCACGGCAGGTCGAGGGATGTGCTAGCAGCTTTTCGTGATATGTGCAGAAGGAAGCAGTCCTGCTAGCCGCTACGGCGCAGAAACCGGTCTTATACAAAGGCACCACAATGTCCTTCTTTTAGGATCTGGCAGGCAGCACACTACTCAAGAGGAGGCAGATGGGTCCAGTGGTAAGGGAACCGACCAATGGAGGAATTCGCTACAAATGGACCTTCGCCTTAGGCTTGGTATTTGAATGGGAAGGGATCCAAAAGCGCATCACATCTGTTCAGGAGGGAGAGGATCTCCTGCAACTGGACATGGCTCAAGGATCCCAGGAAGATCGCCTCCATCAGGCGGAGAACTGGCCGAGGCCTCATCCATGGGAATGGGGGACAACGGGAGAACAATACAGGTGAAGAGCCACCCTGCGGGGCCCACAACCTGGAGGGGAACCTGGGGGAGAAAAGAGGAATGATGGGTAACATCAACGGAGGAGGAAAGGTAACTAGGCCAAATTCAAAAGGGTGGTGGACTACGAAGGCTTGGAGTGGGCTGTAGGAGCGTCGGAGGATGTTCCATCCTGGTTTTAGTTAGGGTGGTAGCGCCTGGGGGTACAGGGAGTGGGGAGAAGAGTTTGAGGGGGAGGGAGCTGGCATCCCCAAGTTGGGGAGGTACGCACAGGGGGTAAAAGAGAAGGGGGAAACTCATGGGGCTGGGGAACAGAGACAAGTGGGTGGAAAGGGGGCAAGCAGTGGATACAGGGACAGGGCAACTCGAAGCGAACGGTGGGGGGTGGGAAGAATCGAGCATGGGTGGAAGCAGGAAAAAGAGGAAAAAAAGAGGAAAGGTCGAGACTAATTGGGGGAGGGGAGAGAGTCCCTGGACGGTAACCATTCAAGTGGTCAACACATAATGTGAGAGGGCTCACCTCCCCTCTCAAAAGGGAATAATTGGGGCTGTTCACTAGGAAAACCACCCCAGACGTGCTGGCAATTCAGTAGATCCATCTCCAAAGATTGAGTGGCTACTCCCGTACCTGTCATTCCTCAAACTTGTCAAAGAAATGCAGAGTGGCTCTAGCTATTAGGGATGGGATGGACTTCAGGATCAAATCCTCCCGGGTGGACAAAGGTGGCAGATATATAATCGTGGTGGGGGAATATGTGAGGGGTCGCTTCCATGCTGGTGTCAATCTACGCCCCGAATGCAGGGTAAGAGGGAACTGCTGGATGTCCTAGAAGGGTTTGCGCAAGGTCACATGATATTGATGGGTTATTTCAACGTAGCATGGTCCTGGGAACTATACAGGAGTGCGGGTTGGGGCAGTGCCTATAGTGTGGTGGCGGCCACGGCTTCACTGAGGGATAGGTTAGAAGCCCTGGGACTACGAGACGAGACATTTGGAGGGGGGTGCAGGGACACAGGGAAGGCTTTACATTTTTTTCTAATGTGCATGGGACACAATCGTGTCTCGATTAAGTTTGGGTGTCAGCCCCCCCCCCCTCCTGGGTGCTCTATCTGGTATCTAGGTAGACCCATTAGGGATTGCTGACCACGCAGTGGTCACTATGGACTTGCATTTGCATGGTCGTAGACCAGGGATAAGGTGTTGGAGGTTTACGGGAGAGCTCTTGCAGGACCCCGTCATTAGGGGAGTACTGGAAGAGAAGATCAGGGGTTTCTTTGCCCTCAATCAAGACTCAGACACGGGGGAGAGTATCCGTTGGGATGCGTTTAAAGCCTCAATTAGGGGGGATTTTATCGCCTTAAAAGCACCAAGGGATAGGCAACTGAGGGCCCTCAAGACCCAGCTGGATGCTGAAGTTAATGCTAGTAGGAAGCAGGCAATGGATGCCCTCCTCTAGGAAAACAACGAGGGAATATCGACAAGCAGTGGGCCAGTTCAATGTCCTGAGAACTAAGAAGGCAGAGAGGTCTTTACTGTTTGTCTACTGACTGTTTGTTTACTGATTCTACGCTAAGGCCAACTAAGCTGACAGGCTATTAGCACAACTACTCAAGGGGCAGCCGTCAAAAATACCATAACCGCTATAATAGCTGACCAAGGGCTCTGCCACTAACGCACAGAGAAGATTCAGGAGTGCTTTGCCAATTATTATAACGGCCTATACAAGTACCAGAATCCGCCGGCTAGGGCACAGTTGGACTTCCAGGAGAAGATCCATCTCCCCAGGGTGGGAGAGGATGTAAGCATTGCATTAGGGCAGGAGATTACAGAAGATGAGGTCCAGAGGGTTATAATGGACCCCCACTGCCCAATAAAAAGCCAGGGTCAGATGGCTTCACAGCTTCGTATTATAAGACATTTGCGAGATCACTGGTCCCACATTTGACCAACCTATTTAACCATTTCCTAGATCTGGCATAATCTCGGCATCCATGGAGGAGGCCAAAATCACCCTTCTCCCCAAACCCAAGAAGGATCACACAAAGTGCACATCATACAGGCCAATAGCATTAATAAATGTGGACGCCAAAATATACACTAAAATTCTGGCTAACAGACTAGGGGGATACAACCGATCAGTCTGGATTTGTGCTGGGGCGGCAGACGTTCCACACCATAAAACGAGTGGAGCATTTAGTAGAGAAGGTGCATAAGACCTCTACACCCGCAGTCCTCCTATCCCTTCACGCCGAACAGGCTTTTGACCGAGTGGAGTGGCCCTTTCTGTTTTGTGTGATGGAGAGGATGTATCTGGGAGGGAACTTCCCAAAAATGGTCCAGGCAAATTATACATCTCCAGTGGCGTGCCTCCAGGTCAATGGATCAATTTCCCGCAGTATTCAAAATGAGCAGGGGAACCAAGCAGCGGTGCCCTCTTTCACCCCCGTTATAAGCCATATATTTAGAACCATTGCTGCAATTAATAGGGTGTCAGGCAGGGTGCATGGGCTACTATTTGGCGGAGTTCAGCATAAGGTGGCCGCTTACGCAGACGACATGCTCCTGTGTCTGGCAAAACCGGGGGAATCTATAAAGGCAAGCAGGGAAATTCTATTGGAGTTCGGGGTGGCCTCAGGCCTTAAAATTAACATAACCAAATCAGAACTACTGAATCTTACAGTTAAGGACAGGGAGGTGGCGCAACTGAAGGCCATATCACCATTTAAATGGAGCCCAGGGGGGATTAAATACTTGGGAATTAGGATTACCCCTACGCTGGCTGGCTGGTATGTTACAAATTATCCATTCATGCTGGCAACTATCAAAGCGAACTTCCAAAGGTGGAAGGCGCTTAAGATCTCCTGGATAGGTATTATGGCGGCTGTGAAGATGGTGACATGCCCTCGACTGCTCTACCTTTTTCGAGCTCTCCCAGTGGTAGTCCCAAATAGATGTATTTGCGAATTTAGGAAAGCAACGGGTGACTTTATATGGGAGGTTAAGAGAGCAAGCATCAGCCGAGCTCTACTGATGTCCCACAGGGGGGGAAGGTGGGATGGCGCTCCCGAACTTCTGACTGTACTCTGAGGCGTCCCAATTGCGGATCATCCGGGAATGGTTCACGGGAAACCGGGGGAAACAGTGGGTAGCAATGGATCAGGCGGTGGGGAGGCACGATCTGGAGAGGTCCTGTGGCTGCCACAACAGCATAGGCCAAAGCACATGTACTTAAGCACCATCACTAGGCTGGTGGCGGATACATGGAACAAACTGGCAGGCAAATATGAGATCACGACATTCCCATCCCCATTCACTCCCATATTTCATAACCCTTGGACTGTTTCTTACTTTTTGAAAATGAATAAAAGAGTCTATCCTCCTCCTCACTTGCTTGGCCCCAATTTGGCATTAAAGTCCCCCATAATTACCATGCTGGAGTTGTCAGACTGTTCAACAAAGGCCTCCAAGTCCTTCTTCTAGGTATCCCTTCCCCCGAAAAGATTTCTAGGAGGAAAATAGACATTCACCACCAGTAGACAACATGGATCGTGAACAGATTTTAAAACTACTGCCACAATCTGATCACTCCCTCCCACAACCCATTTGGTCTCAAACAGTGATGACTGCCTAACCCTGGTTACAACACCCCCACATAAGCGCCCTTTACCCCTTCTTTTTGCCTTTGAAGGGAAGCACACAAAATCAGCAACCAGGTTTGCCTTCACGGACCACGTCTCTTGCAGACAAACAATGTCATAGCCCGAGATATATTTGACCCATTCTGAGTCTACTATTTTATCTTTAAGGCCGGCCACATTCCAAGACAGCAACTTAAGCGTGCACAACCCAAAACTAGCAGCTCCAGTTAGAGATGCCATGGAATGTATTGTTTCATACAGCCATACATGAGGTACTTAGCCTCCCTGGAGATCCCACGCATTACCTCTCTCTTCTGAAGTGAGTGCTCTAAATCACTGGGATTCATGTCAATGAACTGGCTGCACTGATCCACCTGGCCATTCTCCTGCAGGCTGCGGTCACAGGCCGCTTTCATCATAGGGTCCCCGGCTATAATAATTTGGTCATACCAGGAATCGTGGCGATGGTAAGTTTTGGCCTTAGAGTCTAGAAAGATCTCAATGCCTTTACTTGCTAACATATCCCTACATTGAATGATGCAGGCCCTTATGTGAGGGTTATTAAAGCCCACCCGTAAATTACACCCCCCACAGTACATACAATCCCATAATATCCGAATTGTGGAGAATATCTTATAGAAAATGGCACTAACTCCCAAGATTGAGCACAAGGCATTAAAAGCAACCTCTTTTGAGTGTTTATTCCCAGACGGCACACCTTTTAAGGTGCAGATAAAATGTAGTTCTCGCCATCCCTCCAGTAGGTCCTTCCCATGCCAGGGCCAATTCCAGTTTTACAGGTTGGTGTTGAGTTATGGGGCACCCTACTATCCTGACCACACAACCCCCGATGAGGGATTTCTCCCCTCTCTGCTAGCCACTGACAACAACGCTATTTGATTGTACAATAGCGTTCTCAGTGGCTAGCACCCTCCAGTGATCACTTATACTTTTGCCCTGGCCCAAATTTGGTTGATCCCCCTCATCACCAAAATGATCCGCCAACCGTTTCTGCTGAGTGTAAGGGCTGACACCTTGCAACCAAGAAACTGCTGCTACCTGTCTCTGGTCTGGTTAACTTTGTTCCTTTAGGAAAGTTGATGGACTCTCGTTCTACATGGAAAAGTAAACGGGAGGCCAACTTACCCATGATACCTAAACAGATCTCTCGAGAGGCCTGCTCGATACCAAGCAGATTCCTAAAATCTTCAAAAGCCTTATCAATTCTTAAAAGTCTCTGTAGGATCAGTGTAATTGTTGGAACTAAACTTAGATCCGAGCTAGACTCAACCAGCAGTATATCGGATGTTCCAGCGAGGCATTTGCGACCAAAGAGTCCCCTTCCTCTGGGTTCATATTCCTCTCGTTCCCCCTAGACACACTACTATTCAGCTCAGGGGCCTCCAGAGTAATAACCAGCAGATCTTCAATTATTCCACTGACCTCTGTGATTGATGCATACGTTGCCCCGGGGCTCTTGATGAGCATAGTGTCTATCTGGGTGACCTGATCGGACTGTTCACTGAACTCCACATTATCATACACTACATTGGGGGGCAGGTTGCCAAAGTTTCCTGCTGCATCCAGACTTCTTACGGGTGCCTAACATATTTCTGATGAAGGGGTAACCTTCTGCAGTTTCTGCCACCTGGCCCCTGGTACGTCGCAAACAGTAAGTATTTAATTGCTCAGCTACGGTACGTAACGCTCAATCTGCAAGTTGCAGAAATGATCGGTCTGCCGCACTTATTACAATGTATGTAGATATACACCTTAGCTTAGCTTGGCAAACTCAAAGCATAGAGCACCGAGGCTCAAGGCTCAAAAAAGAAAAAAAAACACAATACACCCATATAACCGTGCAATAAGCTACACACATATCGGGTCAGCAGTGCTCTGGTGAGCCAGCCCTCACACTGCACAATGCATTCGGATGAAACCCGGTCCACTATAACGCCTGCTATACACCTGTTGCACACAGCATACTCACACTATGCCACCAACAGGGTGCAGACTATACACGCAGCCCTGGCACAGCGGTATTGGTTTAGAGCAGGGAAGATGCAAGGGTAGGGGGGAACTCTCGGGTTACCGTCTGTTTTTCTCTTAAAAATGTTTCAGTGCATCCGCTGAAGCACAATGTCGCTGCTCTGCCTCACCCAGGCGGCACACCCCCGAGGGTCACGGCAGATCAAATTAAGTTTGTTTTGAAGAAAATATTCTTGAATATATATGACTATTTCAGCATTTGGTTAATATGAATAAATTGTTCGTTTCTTAAACTGATGCCCCCGGATTGTTTTCTGCATATTACTGTTTTGTTCCCTGATCGTGGGGGGAGTAGGGACACCTGCGTTTCTGTTCTATTTAAAGGCCCATGTGACATTTAATGTCCCACTCTTTAAGACAGTAAAACCTGCACATTGCTGCAAAGACAATTGCCCACACTGCTGACTTCATACAGGGGGTGCCTCTTTAAAGCAAAAGTCTGGATAGTCTGTCTTTTCTATTACAGTGGTGGTTTGTTAGTGTTTTATTCATTTGTCCTTTTAGTTTCATTAAAGTCTTGTACTGTTCATAGAACCTTGATGGTAATTGGTTTTTGGTACCACAGTACTACTGTTGTTTGTATCT
Source organism: Ambystoma mexicanum (assembly GCF_040938575.1). Taxonomy (NCBI): domain Eukaryota; kingdom Metazoa; phylum Chordata; class Amphibia; order Caudata; family Ambystomatidae; genus Ambystoma; species Ambystoma mexicanum. The sequence goes on along the minus strand of NC_090931.1, from coordinate 898,006,162 downwards.
GCCCTGCTGGCTCATATTCCTCTTGCAAATAACAAGGGGGGTTCCTGGGAGTCCCTCTGCCAGACATTAGTCCTGGATACGAGAGGCTTACCCAGAGTCTTTAGCTCACTATCTTTCACAGAGGAGAAATATCCAAAACATATCAGTCTTTGTCCTGCCCTGGGGCAGTCCAGCAGCAAAATGCTAGGCAATTCTCCTATGAACAAGAGTAACAACAGCAACCCCAGACACGTGTAGTTAATGTCCGGCAGAGGTACTCCCAGGACCACCCCCTTGTTTTTTGCATATTTAAGTAACTTTGGGTTTCATTCCAAGTTACCAGGGGAATCCAGACGTGGACCCCTTGCTTACTATTCTTAGAGAGGTACAGCTCCACCCTACTGATAAAAGTCCAATCGGGTTTCCAGCCCTACAGATAAGAGGTGTATTGGCTACTTTTACTCCCTAAAAATAGGCAAACACTCCAAACATATTCAAATAGGGAGTAAAAAATATTCCCAGTAAAATCCAGGAAATGGACACTTAGAACCTTGTGCCCCTGCTCTCACCCACACAGCTACAAGGATATGTTTGGGCAGTAGTGCACATAGTCCCAGAGAAAGAAACAACTATTAGTGCTTGATTATAAGAGGTAAACCTGCGTCTCCTAATGTTCATGAATAACTAGGTGCAAAAAAAGATTATTTTTTTAAAATCTGTTTTCCAGTTACAACATAATTTTACCTGCTCCTATAAAATACTCCCATTGGATATTGGACTTACATTTTTACTCCCTAAAAAATTATTTTACTCCCAACTTTAAAAAATAGGGAGTTTAATACTCCCACTTCCAAATCTTATCTGGAGCACTGACCGTTACCACCACTTGGTCCCGTGGATTTACTGCAGGATTATAAGTGGCGGTAGGATGGTGTAAATCCCCATTTTTACACCTTCCCCAAACACCTTTCACAAAAACCTCAACAATAACTCCCACCGGAGGGTACAAAATGGTACCACCAAGAAGGTAATTTTGACTCAATACTAAGAAGACGTAGTCATAGAGTACCTTGGGAAGGAGAAAAGAGGTGTGAGGGCTGTGATGGGGAAGATCAGAACTAGTTGTATTGAATATTACTCACAAGTAATCAGAGTATTACTACCACGTCCTTTCTGCCTCATCTCCTACCTAACGAAGAATCTTAAAAACACTGATTAACCCCAAAAGAAAGACAGACCCAGAAACACTGCGAAACCCAGTGCACATTTACTGCCAAGTCCAGCAAAATATGGTCCCTCTGGGAGAGCAGACTGCAAGTCTGCAGAGGCATGCCTGAGATCCATCTGTCCAGGAAACAACAGTCTGTAGCGATGAGCAAACTTGTTAGGGGAAGCATATGTGACCGCCCTGCAAATATCCATTATGAGGTGCCTCTTGGCTCACCCCACAAGGTGACCACACCTCTGGTAAATCTGCCTGCCATGTTGCCCAGAAGGGGAATGGCTGACATAATGTAGGCCGAAGGGATAGTGTCATTCAACCAACATCTAATAAACGAAGGGCAGGCCTTATGACCCTTGTTGGAGGATCTCGCAAAGTTACAAAAGGACTATTCAAAGATCTGAATTGTGAAGAAAGTCTCAAAAGGGATCTTGCATAGAAAGCAGCATGATGGAGAAAGCCAAAAGACCAAATAATGTAATCATATCACATTAAAATCTGCAGGTGACAGCAATGGGGTCAACATGACGGACACCCGCTCTATATATAACTAGCAGCTGTACCAGTGCTTCGCATGGTAATTCCTACTAAAATATATGACAAAGGTATATTTATATTTTATACTTTTTACATTGTCTACACCATGGAACCTACCCACATGCCAAATTTCAGGTTTGTAGCATATTGGGAAGTATGCTGAACATTTAGAACAGACACACACAAATATCCAAGCATTGCAGAACGCTTAAAAATTGTTTTAAAATGTATATTGCATTCTTTTTACATCTACACCATGCAACCTACCTACATGACACATTTCAGGTTTGTAGATTGTTGTGAAATATGCTGAACATTAGAACAGACACACACAAATCCCCAAATCCACCCTCACCCCAAAATAAAATTGGGGGAGAAATGTATATTTATATTTTATACTTTTTACATTGTCTACACCATGGAACCTACGCACATGCCAAATTTCAGATGTTGGGTAGTATGCTGAACAGACACACAATCACACATATACACAAAGTTCCCTTATATAAATATATATAGATAAATAATTACAATGCAATCTAATAAGACAAAGGGCCTCATTACGAATGTGGCGATACCATACCGCCACATTACGAGTTCTGCTTGTGGGTGCTGCTCTGCATGCCTGGAATGCAGAGCGGCACCCGCAAGCAGAACTCGTGATTGCCCCAGCACCGTTATAAACAGTGCCAGTGCAACCATGCTCCCCACCCCCATTCTGCCCTATCGAGCAGAATGGGGATCGGGAGCCCGGCCATACCGGCACCCGCGAATGGGCCATTACCGGCCCATTCAACTCGTAATGGGCCGGTAATGGACCATTCGCTTGTGCCGGTAGCGAGTTTGGCAGTGGCTACCGCCAAACTCATAATGAGGCACAAAGGCTCATAAAATACTGGTATTAACCACACATATGAAATCGCATCAGATTTTAAACAATGCTGAGAACATGCTGAATCTGCATGGCATTCTATTATGTGTATTGTAGGCAGGTAAATACATAGTGTTTAATTTTTGTTTGGACTTTGCTACATATTATGCCAATCTTTCTTTAATACAAGCACAGGTCAAAAGTCAACATAATGGTTTTACAATTGTAATTCTAAGATGGTGAACTTTTAACTTCAGTAGGCACGTTTTTCATTGCTTAAATTAATGCCAATTATTTCAAAGGCGTGTCCAAAATGGCTCTTAGTCCACTAGTCCACTATAATGCTAAGAGCATAAGTTACATAATCGAAACTTAACGTCACACTTCAGGATGGTGAACTTTTTTGATCCAGTGAGTCCTTTTTTCATGTTTTACATGAATGTTCATTTTTTAAGGCAAGTCGAAGATACGCCGAACCATAACACTAAGAACACTAACAAATTGCACTGTGGCAATTGTGACCAAAGTAAGTGAATTGGTGCCATTCAAGTAATAGACCTTTAATCATTCAGTGTCATCAGAAGATGAGATACATAATTAAAAATGGATATCACCACTCTAATCAAGCTTAGCTTTCGTTATTAATTAAATGCTTCATCGATTTTGAGGCTAACATAAATCTATCTATATAAATAAAAATGTAAATGTTCATTAGTTCAAAATCTTAAATCTCCGAAAGTTCTTCACTGATTGCTTTGAAATGTTTACATAACGTTGCATTCGAATAGGCGTGTGTTTTTATATACCTACTATACAGAGATGTCACACCGGTGACAGGTAAAACATACTTTTTCTGAAAAACAGCGCCATCTGTTGGACATAAAAGCAACACACGCTATACTAAACATTTTACTGCAAAACAGCGCCATCTGTTGGACGTAAAAGCAACACACGATATACTAAATATTTTACGATTCCATTTTAATGTTTCCGTGGCTCAAATACGTGCCAAGGAAGCAGTAGAGCAACGTGCGGCCTGACTTCAGCATGCACGGTTGCGAGCGTGTCGATCGTGTTCTGCAGCTTCAGATCTGCTTCGTTCTCAACAGAATGAACACGACAGGTTAAGTGGCTGAAAGACGTCAACGAGAAACATCAGCGTCACACACGACTCTGTGCTCAGCAATCACGCGATTACAATCGCCTTGCATTCCGGTACAACCTAGCTGATGATTATAGTTTGAGCCGGCATGTTCTCATCAGCACCATGATTGAAGTGTGTCCTTATTGCAAGGCTCTTAAATTTAATGGACAAACTAAAGGAATGTGTTGCGCCGCTGGGAAAATTAAACTGCCTCAACTTGGAGAACCGCCAGAGCCATTGTGAAATTAAACATATTAGAAATGTGCACTTTCTCTTTTCTTTCTTTCCCATTTAACCACACTGAGCCACAGCAACGCGTGGCCGGGCACAGCTAGTATGTTATAAAGAAAGACTGCAGGTTACTAACGTGAGATAGGAATACAAATTGAGGGGGTCAACATTTCAAGTTGCAAGCTAACAGCCAGCCATTTGGCGGTATAAACCCCCCCCCCCGCCTCCCCCAAGATGGGCCTTCCCCCGATTTCAGACATTAAGGCCAAAATTCTGAAGGAGTGGAAGGATCCTGAGCATGTCTTAATGCCCCGGTGCATGGCCAAGCTGTACCCATTGAAGGGCGTGGATTCCTTTCTTCCTGAGGCGGTTCATGATATCCGGCTCATTTTAGGCAGCTGTTCGGGATCCGGTTGACCAGAAGGAGAACTCTGCTTTGAAGAGGGCTCATCTAGTGCTCCGTGCCAATTGTTACGGTTCCTATACGGCCGAGATGGTGCTTGGTGGGTTCAAACAGCTCTGCAAAGCTATGGTGGAGGGCTCTGATTGCACGCCTTTATTTATCGGATATGCAGAATCAGGTGGAAAACCTATGATTTGTCCTTTGACGGAGTGAGGGACACGGCCATGGCAACGGGGGCCTGTGTTTCTGCCAGATGTCATATGCATTTGCAGGATTGGATCTCTGAGCGGTCCCAAAAGGCTACAGCGTTGAAGCGCTCGTTTGAAAGCAACAAGCTCTTTAGCGACACAGAGGAAGAGAAGGTCCACAGAGTATTCAGGGCAGACAAGCATGCCGACAAGCTGGTTCGAAAGTCTTCCTCTTCGGCGGCTGCAACTCTTCTGGTGATAAGTCCCGGGGAAGGAGGTCCGGTGACAAGGCTGGGTTCTTTCAGAAGTCAGGTGGATTCCATCCATGTCCTGGCGCGACAAAACCCTCCCGCCAACATCAGGGAGTCCTGACAACCACTGCTTGCCGGTGGGAGGCAAACTGGCACTTTTTCCCAGTCTGGGAAAAGTGTGACTCGGACCTTTGGGCTCTCCAGATGGTGCAGTACGGTTATCTGAGTTCATTTATCCCTGATTCAGTCTGGGATGACAATGACTGTTATGCCGGAACACTGGACCAAGAGGACGGCCTTGTCGGCATCCCTTGTCGGCCTGGTGGACAAGGGGACGTTTGTGAGAGTTCCCTCGGAAGCACTGGGGTTTTACGCTCTAGTCTTTTAGGTTTCCGAAACCCTTGGGGAAGTTGAGGTTGATATTGGACCTGAAGGCCCTCAATTTGTTTGAGAAGGGGGTTTGCTTCAAGATGGAGATCTTGCAGACAATGATTCCCTTGGTGCAGAGGGTGGACTGGTTGGTGGCTTTGGATCTCCAGGATGCCTACCACCATGTAGCCATCCTCCAGTCTCTTCAGAAATATCTCAGGTTTTCAGTGGGGGGGGGCATTTTCAGTTCTGAGTCCTTCCCTTTGGGTTGAAGTCGGCTCTGAGGGCGTTTACCAAGTTGGGGGCTCACCTGCATTTGCTGGGTATTCAACTCTCGCTCTGTCGTCAAACACTCCTCTGACATCTGCCACCTCCTTGAAGAACTAGACCTTGATGTCCTTGGTCTTACTGAGACATGGTTCACGGCCAGCTCTGTCACGAACTTTGACACTCTCCTCCCTGATGGCTACAAGATCCTCTCAGCACCCAGATCCTCCCGGTCCGGTGGGGGGTAGCCCTGATCTTTCCTGAGTGGATTCCTGCCTCTATCATTCCCACTCAGACCTACTCCTCTTTTGAATGCCTTGTCCGTAGGCTTTCTCTCTCGCCTACCCATTCTCTTACTGTGCTTACCATCTACGGGCCTCCTGGTCAAATCACCTCATTTCTCTCTGAGTGGGCAGACCTCTCCTGCTCCCTCCTCGCCTCAACGACTCAACTCCTCCTCGTCTGTGACCTAAATATACATTTAGACTCTCCTTGCTCCTCCTCTGTACTCTTCCGTGACCTCTGTGACTCCCTCTCCCTGTCCATCCCCCACCTCTGGCCCGACTCACTCTGCAGGGCACACACTCGATGTCTTGATCTCCTCTGACCTCCCGCTCTCCATTCCGCTGACCACGCCTCTCTCCTGGAGCGATCACTCCCTCCTCTCATCTCTCCCTCTCTTCCCCCCAAGCCAAGCCTACCCCAATACTGCCACTTACCGTCTCGGATATCCGGCCCATGAAGCGCGTGTCAGTTGAGGCTTTTGCCGCCACTTTCTCTCCCCCCCCCTCCACCTTTGGCTGTCTCACATCCTGACACAGCCCTGTCTCTGCTCTACTCTTCAATTTCTGATACGCTTGATGCTCTTGCCCCTGCCATGAGGATCCGTTTGAAGTTCAAAGCCAAGTGCAATTCCTGGTGTGACCTAGCTACACTTAAACGTAAGTGTAGGGCAGCTGAGAGGAAATGGAGGACTTCCTGTTCATCCTCTGACAAACTGGCCTGTTGCCTGCTACAAAGGCAATACCGACTCTGTCCTCACCAAGAAGAGAGTCCACGTTCAAGCTCGTGTCTCTGTGGCATCTAACAACTCGGCTGAACTCTTTAAAATCTGCAAGGAGCTGGCCAACCCTGCTGCAGTCTCTACCCCTCCTGTTGCCTCCCAGGCTCTTTGCAATGCCCTTGCCTCTCACTTCATTTAAAAAACCCAGGACATCCTGTCCACCCTCTCCACCCACACCCCTCCTCTTCCCTCTCCATCTGTGCTTGCTGACCCTCCTTTAGCCACCCTCCCACCATCCTTCTCGTCCTTTCCCCTTTTCACCCCTGACGAGGTTGCTAGACAAGTCCGATCTATGAAAGCCTCTTCAAAACAAGTTCATCCCTGTTCCTCTAAAACCATCAAGGACCACATTGACACCCTCGCTCCGGCCCTTGCTGACTTTTGCAACCACTCCTTTGCCTCTGGATCCTTCCCCTCCCCTCTGAAGCACTCCTTTGTGCGTCCTCTTCTCAAGAAACCCACAGCTGATCCTTCTTGTCCAGCTAGCTATCGCCCAATTTCCATTACTGCCTTTCTTGGCAAACTCCTGGAAAAGTTGGCCATCTCTCAGCTTAACCTTCATTCCAATTATGTTGGCTGTCTCCATGACCACCAATCTGGCTTCAGAGCTGCCAGAAGCATGGAAACTGGTCTCCTGAACATCCGTGAAGATCTGCTCTCCAACCTTGACTCTAACATTCCCTCTGTCCTCATCCTCCTCGATCTCTCTTCTGCCTTCGACACGATCAACCATACCATCCTGCTCAACCGTCTCCGTGAAAACCTGGGTATCACTGATCAGGCTCTGGCCTGACTGACCTCTTTCCTCTCAGATCGACCCTCCCAGGTACAACTTGGGTCCTTCCTTTCATCTACCTTCCTCTCTACCTGTGGTGTTCCCCAGGGGTCTAACCTCTCGCCCTGGCTTTTCAACCAATACCTGGCAACTCTCGCCCACTGCACTGCCACTTTCTGCTCAAATTTCCAGTGCTACGCTGACGACACAACTCATTTTCAGGCTGCCCTCTGCCACCTCCTCTCCCTCTCTCATCTCCGATTGCCTAACTGCCATTCAAGATTGGTGTGCCGCCAATGATCTTTGTCTGAATGCCAGCAAGACGGAGATCCTCCTCATCGGCACACCTTCACCATCCTTTCCCCTCACTCTCTGGCCGGCCTCCCTTGGCCCTCCTCCTACCCCCACCTGCGAGGCTAAGAACCTCGGGGTCATCTTTAACTCCACCCTTTCCTTCTCTGCCGACATCTCTGAGGTCTCTAAAAAGTCAAATTTCCGACTGCACCTCCTCAGAGGTACTCTGCCTTTCCTCTCCTTCCCCCAGAAGCTCATGGTATACCAAGCTCTGGTTCTCTCTAGCTTGGACTATTGCAACAGCCTCTTTCTAGATCTACCTGCCTCTACTCTCCGCCCTCTGCAACTAATCCAGAACACGACTGCAAGACTTGTCCTTGCGCTTAAGCCCTGGGATCGTATCTCTCCAGCTCTGAAATCTCTCTACTGGCTCCCAGTGGATGCAAGGATTAAATTCAAAACCCTCTGCATGGTCCACAGGGCTTTCTGGGGCCTGGGTCGATAATACCTTCAGCTATCTCTCCGCAAATACCTCCCCTCTCGAGCTCTTCGCTCCTCTACCTCCAACTCCCCCAGGGTCAGTCGTTTTGAAATGAGCTGGGGGTAGATCTCTGTCTTCGGCTGGGGCCTCCCTCTGGAACAGCCTTCCTGCCACTCTAAAACTTGAGAACCATCTCTGGTTCTGGAAGCACCTCAAGACCTTCCTCTTTCTTCTGTCTTCGCTCCCCCTCTCCCCTGCTGATCTGTTCTCTCTTGGCACCGTGCATTTGGCCACCCTCTGTCCTTTGGGCCCAGGTACATGCTCATCCTGCCACCCTCCCGCACTGCCTCCGGGCCACACCTTTCACTTGGGTCTGTATCCGTACCCATACAGCCCCCCCCCTTTTTCTTCCTGCACTTATCAGACCTACCCTGTCTGCTGCCTTAAACCTAGCACTTGCAAATTGCTGGCTGCATTACCACTGTTTGTTGCCTTTATTATGTATTTATCTGTTTCTCCTCTGCTTCACACTTTCCACTTCTCCCCCCTTCCATGCAATTTTCCCCTCCCCGAGTGGGGGTTTCTCATCAACTGGGGGGTCGGGGAGTCTCATCTCATTCCTTATCAAGATCTGGCGTTTATTGGGGCTTAGTTCTGCACCAGGCAGGGGAGGGTCATCCTCACCCAGGAAAGGGGCCCTTAGTCTGCAGGGTGTTCTGTCCTGTGTCTTGAGGCACGATTGGGCTTCGGCACCAAACCTGCTGGTGGTGTAGGGGCACATGGCCTCTTGCGTTTTCCTTGTCCCTTTGGCTCGTCTCCATCTTCGCCCCTTGGTGGTGCATCTCCTGCAACATTGGGTCCCCTACTCCCAATCCCTCGAGACTCTCAATCCGCCTTCTCACGATCTGCGGGAGATCTGTGATGGAGGCCGCACATGGGAACCCTGTAGACGGAGATTGGGTTGGAGAACACCACGAAGATCAGCCTTACCACCGATGCCAGCGGCCTCAGTTGTGGGCTTCTCTGGGGTCCATGACGGTGCAGGAACAGTGGGGTCTGGAGGAGCTCAGCCGCTCTTCGAATTGGAGGGAGTTGGCAGCAGTTTACCGAGCTGTGCTGTGGATCTCTCGCTGGCTCCAGGGTCAGGCGGTGCTGGTCCAGACCGACAATTCTCCCGCCATGGCCCATGTCAAGCAACGAGGGATCAGGGGAGTTGGTGGCCCTGAATGCCTTGGCGGGGTGCATAGGGGCCTGCGCCGAGTATCAACTATTGTCCCTGGAGGTAGTTCACATTCGGGGGAGGTGAAGAATGTTGTAGTGGACTGTCTCAGCAGGGTCTTTCCCAGTTCCCAGGAGTTGGTCTTGTCGGACAGTGCATTCTTGGAGATCTGTCAAAGGTTTGGCGCCCCCGGTCTTGGATCTCTTTGCCTACTCCTCCTCTGTCAAAGCCCTCAGGTTCTGCTCCTGGTTCCCTTTGGTGGGTGTTGGGGGGACGCCTTGAACCTGGAGTGGCCTCAGGGTCTTCTACATGCTTTCCCTGCCATTCCGAGTTGGCCCTGCCTTCTACAAGCCGGACAGGAGTTGGGGTTCCATGTGATCTGCTGGTCAGGCTAGCCTTGGGTATCTTGGGCCAGGTGGCTGAGACCATCCTTCATTCTAAGAGGCCTAGCAAGCTTAAACCTATGATAGACACTGGGCACAGTTTTTGCAGTGGTGTGAGGGGTCTGACCAGGAGGTCAGACCCCTCACACCACTGGAAAAACCTATGTGGTATCCCAGCAATTCTGCAGTTCCTTCATGATGGGTTTGACCCCTCACACCACTGGAAAAACCTATGTGGTATCCCGGCAATTCTGCAGTTCCTTCATGATGGGTTTGACAAGGGTCTGGCGATGGCTACTCTTCGTTCCCAGTGGGCTGTTCTGAAAACTCTGAAGGGAGGGCGCCCTAAAGGATGAGGGGCTGGTGGGTTGTTTCATTACGAGTTTGGCGTCCTCTCTGCCCCCTCAGTATATGGGTGTTCCTCCTTTGCATTTGCCCCTTGTTTTACTGTTCTTGCAATATGCTGCCTTTGAGCCCATTGACCTTATTGATATGAAGCACCTCAAGATCGCCTTTTTGGTCACTGATACTTGGGCTCGTAGATTGGGGGAAATTGGGGCTCAGTTGCGTCAGCCTCCCCTTCTCAGAGTCCTTACTGATGCTCCTCTGGCACTGCGCTGTGAAGTTTCTGCCCTGCCCAAGGTATTTTTTAAGTTTCATTTGTCTCAAGATGTGGTTCTTCCTGCTTTTTTTCAAAATCCCCACAAGCCTGAAGAAGAGGCCTGGCATGATATAAATGTACGACGATCGGTCTCGGCATACCTTTCCCGGACAGGGGGAGGTTGAACAGCCTTATTGTGACTTTTGGTGCTGCTGGTGCAGGCAGGAAGGTATCTGTGGTGTCCAGCAGTCATTGGATTAAGACTGTCATCACTATGGTCTTCCGATTTGCCGGTTCTGCTGCATGTACAGGGTCGTTCCACAACGGCCTCCTGGGCTGATGTGAAGGGTGTCTCCCATCATGAGATCTGTAGGGTGGTGTGAATAACCGCAGGGATGGTTCCTTTGGGTGGGGGTTTTGTCGGTGGGCCAACTGTAGTTTCGGGATGGATCTTTCTGCAAAATAAATGTGGTGGTGGCTGCTGCATAGGACAGTGTTTTCGTGTGTCTCATTGGGACCTGCATTGTGGCTTGGGTACACCTCATAGGTACTGGGATAAAGAAGAGAGACATGGAGGTAATGCTCTGATTAATTAGCTGCAATATGCATTACTCCTAGTACTCTAGTGCTACTCTTCCTCGTCACAGTATGTACAACACTCCCCCCCCCCCCCACCACCACCTGGGGCATTGATGGTCCCATGAATTTGGATGAACTAAGGTTTGTGGGTACGTAAGGGGGTATTATACTTCTGGGGAGAAGAAGAAAAAGTTCCAGTGTGGGAGGCGGGGCTAATTGGTAAATACGGTGACGTGGAAGAGTACGACTATGAGCAATGAACTTTCCCGGCAAATAATCGGAACATTCCTCGATTCAAGAAGGTGGGGGGAGATCGTTCCAGTTAAGTAGAACTTTGTGCTGTTGTATTTAAATAAACAAAGAATAGTTATGTTTTGCAAGATATAAATACATTAGAGATGCTGAAACTCGTTTGAAGTGGCTGCGTTTGTTTTCTTCCGTTTCCTCCATACTTAGTAAAGGCAAGAATGGGAGTGCATATGATACATCAACTCATTGTTAACCCAGGGAGAGATCAAGGGTATTTATAGCACCGCAGGCCACATTACCAGGATGTTCACATGTAGGCAGGTATACCAATGAGAAATAAGGTTAACATAGCGCTACAGCATATAGCCCACTCACCACCCACAAAACCTGTGCCCTGAAATACCGCAACCCCACTCCCTCCTCACCCTTTCCCGCCCTCCGGAACTCGCCAGCAACCCGAGGCTCGTAACTGGAAGAAACGAGAACTGTGCCGACGACAACAAAACGTAAGAGTTAAGCAAGGCATGCCGGGACACGTAAGCCTCTGAGAGGATGTCGCTTAACAAACCAGCGAACGGTGTGGTCGTGTGGATTTAATGGAAATAAAGAGGTGTGCCTGAAATGTACACTGCAGCTAAATCTGTTTACAAAAAAAGTGCCTATTCGTATGGCAACGGACAAATAACATAGTGCGTACGAACGAAGCTGACCAGCACATAAGACAGGCTTTCATTAGAAGAACGGACCTAAGAACGTAACTACATCATAACATTTTAAGTCTTTAGCTCTAAGCAAATTCTCTCACTGTGCACCAGACGTGGTCGCTGGAGGCGCACGAAGAACACGTTTTGGACTATACAAGTCATAAAGTCACTACAAATGGGAAAATTTAAGACGTGGGTCGGAAAGTGGCTAATTTAGAAGGGGCAGATGAGGGTTGATGAATTAGTGTGCCCAACATTGCAAAATGGTTTTGCTCATTCCTTAAGACAGTTTGCATTAGGGTGGCCAACTTTTTGAGATCCTTTCACTGAACACAAGCAGTGTTGCAAGGTCAAAAGGAAAAAATAAGCTGAATGTCCCTCTAAAACAAGCTGACTCCCAACCAAATAAGCTGTAAAAACAAGTGCACTTCTAAAACACTGTGAGCAGGCCTCAAAAGAAAAAATACAGTAACGCAAACCTACATAAAGATGTTAAGTTATGTTAAAGGTACTCATATAGCGCACCGTCACCAACAGAATTGGTCCCCAGGCGCTCTGGCGGATTTGTAAACGAGAAGGTTGGAGGGGTTAGTAAGGTGAAGAGGGAGTAGGATAGTGAGAGGAGTGGTGTACTGTTGGCAGCTTCAACTCGGTAGACACCGGGTGCTGAGCTTTGGTGCGAGTATTGGATCGGTGTCAGTCCGCGTTTGCTTTGGGTGCAGTTTATGTGTTGTTGCAGTGTGGTGAAGTGCGTGCAGCTTGTTGTGAGAGGTGGTTGTGTGAGTTTTTTGAGTGAGATAATTATGCAGAGAGTTTGAGCTTATATTGGTTAGTGGGTTATATGACATTTAACATGCTAACATTCACAGTTCTGTCTAAGTAAAATACTTTTTGATCTACATAATTCCGTCTAAGTGTGGCACTCGCTAACCTTCACAATAATTATCTAGATATGGGACAGGCTAATGTTCTCAATTCTAAGTGTGGCACATGCTAATGTTTAAGTTCCATCTAGGTGTGTCATGTGCTCACATTCACAATCCTATCTAGATGCGGCGTAGGCCAATGTTCTCAATTCTGAGTGTGGCACATGCTAACATTCAAGTTGCATCTAGGTGTGGAATGTGCTAATATTCCCAATCCTATCTAGATGCAGCGTAGGCTAATGTTCTCAATTCTAAGTGTGGCACATGCTAACAATCACAATCCCATCCAGATGCGACACAGGCTAATGTTCTCAATTCTAAGTGTGGCACATGCTAACATTCAAGGTCCATATAGGTGTGGCACATGCTGACATTTACAATCCTATCTAGATGCGATGCAGGCCAAAGTTAGGAATTCCGTCTAAGTGTGGCACATGCTAACATTCAAGTTCCATCTATGTGTGGCATATGCTGACATGTACAATCCTATCTAGATGTGATGCTGGCCAAAGTTAGGAATTCCGTCTAAGTGTGGCACATGCTAACATTCAAGTTCCATCTAGGTATGGCACATGCTGACATTTACAATCCTATGTAGATGTGATGCAGACCAAAGTTAGGAATTCCGTCTAAGTGTGGCACATGCTAACACCCACAATTCCATCTATATGCGGCGCAGGCCAGAGCCAAGAACTCCAATCAAGTGTGGCGCATGGCAACATTCACATTTCTATTAGGGTTCTATCAAGTGTGGTGTATGCTAACCTTCCTAATTCCATCTAAGTGAGGCAGATGCCGACATTCACAAACCTATCTAGATGCGACGCAGGCTAGTGTCCACAATTCCCTCCAGGTGTGACACTTGTTAACATTGACAAGTGTGTTAGGATGTAGTACAGGGCAACATTTCAAATACTGTCATGGATCAATCCAGGTGGTGGTCACAAAACATTCTAAGTGTGCATGGGCTAAGTCTATGGCATTCTATGTTATGGGACGGTAAGGTAGAGTGGCGGGGGCTTTCTGGAGTAGAGTAATTGCTCTACTCCCCACCCATGCCACACTTACAGTTTTAGTTGGTGTCTGTTAACTGCTGGCTTCACTGGCTTCCCCTGCGGACACCTGCAGACACCATCTTGAGCCACCTCTGTAGGAGCCGCCCTTTGCCTTGGGGCCCTTGGCCACGGGGCTGCCGGGCCTAGGGCTGCCCAGGGGAAGGCACTTAAGATCTTGGGGGGAGCCTATCACGGGCGATGGGCAGGTCGGGAGGCGGGATGGGGTTGGGAGAGAGAAACAAGAGCCCATAAGGGCAGGGGGGGAAATGCTGCACTGCACGTGGGGGTAGGGGGGCACTTACCAGGTTTTTTGGGCCACATACCAGGCCCCAGGAGGGTCTAGAGCTCAGCAGCTCACCTGAAAGATAACACAGATATGCTATATGCTAGAACAAAACGCATTTACTAAAATTACATTTTATTTCCAGGAAAATGTGTGTACTTTAATTTCTCATCTGAATGAGGCTTCTAAAAGCACATCTTTTGGCAATCACGCAATTTACCTTAGTAACCTGGAGTGCAAATCAACAGGGCATAGCAAAGAATTTCACACAGTCTTCTGCGGGGCAGTACTCTGGATGGCCCATGCAACTTGTGAATAGGAGCAAAAGGGGTGAAAATTGATGTTGACCCTGCTAAGGTGAGTCCTCTATACTTGCCCAGGATCGCACAGCTAGAGAAAGAAAAATGTAAAGTCGTGCCCCGTTTATAATGAGATGAATGCTTCCGAAAAAATAAAAAAAAGGAAACACTGGATGCACTTCCAGGCTGTTTATGTTGTACATCTTTTAACTTATCCCCTCCTTCCCATAACAACGACCAAGCCAGAAGGCAAATAGAAAAGCCCCACTACGTGAGCCAGTCCCCAAAAGGTTTCCAACTGCATTAAATGTAGGTGGAGAGCTTTTTGGTATGCTAATGAACCCTGGAGTAGGGGCGTTGAGATATCAGGGTATGGAAGGGCGCATTGTGGATAATAACACAATTGCAGCAGGTCATCAAAAGGCTGCAGGCAGTGAGCCCCTGCCAACTTGTGTCATTGCATGACAATAGAAAGGTGTGAACGGACGAACGTTAGTTCTCCTTTCATGCGTGATTTTACAAGCAAGAACACAATAAACAGACAAAAACCGCAACAAGCGACCTGACCAAATTATAAGCGACTTTGGGGAAAAACAAGCCTAAAGTCACTTACAATAAGCGCACATGGCAACACTGGACACAAGGCGGTGATGACGTCACAGTGTCATTCACGTTTGGCCCGCCCCTTCCCGTGCACTACCACAGAGCACTGAGCAGAATCAATGCATTGCACACGCAGCTGTTGACGTGACAGACCTGCTGTGCATATGCATTATAAGTGGTTCGCCTTTAAAGCGGGACTCCAGGCAACACACTTTTAGTGCATCTGCACAGCAGGCCTGTCACGTCAGCAACTGTGGGGCAATTGAATGCAATAGGACTCTTATTCACAGATTAGCTGCCACTTCATTCCGATTCGCAGGAAATGTATGTATATGACCCCCTGAGGGAGGGGGGTCATATACATACATTTCCCACGAATCAGAATAACAGTGGCTGGCAAGTGCCAGCTAATCTGTGAGACAGGGATGGATGCACAGCAATAGACTGTGACCTGTGCGCCCTGCAGCGGCCGGCCCCAGCCCCCAGCATGCCTAATTGTGATTCCCGACTTGCTCTGTTCGAGGCACAATTGTGCCTCGAACAGAGCAAGTCGCGACAACCCACGTCCCGCAGAGCCACTCGGCAAACTGAGGGACAGAGTGCCCTATTACGGGTCAATCCCGCAAAATACGAGACAGTTGGCCACCCTAGTTTGCATTAAAAAAGTCTGAGTAGCGTGTGTTCCCCAGTGGTGGCACTGACCAGGGCTTTAAGTGGGGTAGTGGGGTAAGAAATTGATGGGGGGGGTGGGTGCATTTGGGGGCGTGGCTTACATGATGGGCATGGCCTGAAAAGTACACAAACCATAGTAAGGTACGCAAACAAATATATATAAATGTATGTAAGCATTTATATATCTGTATGTGTACCTTACTATGGTTTGTGTACTTTGCAAGCCATGTTTTATAAATACATATGTTGCATATTTCTATGTGTATAAAAGATGGCTTTTAAGGTACACAAACCATATTAAGGTGCACCCAAATATTTAGCAATAATATATTTGTATGCGTACCTTACTATGGTGTGTGTACTTTTCAAGCCTTCTTTTTAAACACAGAAATATGTAGCATATTTCTATGTTTAAAAAAGATGGCTTGAAAAGTACACAATTCATGCCATTGTTTATAAAGCTTTGCCGACAGACAAAGCCAGAGGCGTTTTTGTCCGTCTGCAAAGCTTTATAAAAGATGGCTTGAATGGTGTACTTTTCAAGCCATCTTTTATAAACCTCTTTTATAAACTTCGAAACAAAGACGCCTTGGTGACCTGGGGAGGGTGAAACAAAAGGACAGTAACTTCCTCTGGTGACCCCTCGGGTCACCAGAGGGAGTTACACTGACTGACAGAAGTGCCAACCAGACACTGCGGCTGGCTGGGATTTCTGTCAGCTTGATGACTCAATGGCGGGCGCATTTTCCGCCAAGGCTGCGGCTGTGGCGGTATAATGTGTCCCGCTGTGATGTGGTGAGACCGGGGGCCCTGGCAGGGCCCCATCTCAGCACCACTTTTTGGAGACTGCCGGGGCCCGGACCCGGCTGGCCCCAGCCCACTTAAAGCACTGGCATTGACAGTCCAGCAGCGCAACACAATTCTGTGTCAAGACGGGAGGCTCCTATTAGGCACTGATATGATATGATGAGTCATTCATAACTTGCCTGTACACAAGTGTTTCTTGGCGCACAAGACAAGGTATGGAGACATAGGGAGGACGAAACAGACGATCTTACTAGGCCTTTGTCATTCAGATCGTGCAACTGCAGGGACAGGGGAGGAACAGAGAAGTGCCAGGGGGAGGGAGAAAGGGAAGTGTGGTCAGGGCAGCAATGCTCTGAGTAAGTGCAGCTGGGGGAGCCAGCTATGGGAAGTGCAAGAAATGGGGGGAGGTAGGGAGGCTGGGAACTGTAGGGTTGCAGATACAGCCCCTAGTTTGTGGAAGCCCGAAAGGCAGTGCAGGGGCTTGTTGCTCGATGGGTTCAGAGGGTAGGTGTGCGACCAGCTAGTGCGGCATACAGGTAATCAATCCCCTTTATCTACTCGTCCAGCATCATAGACACATTTTTACATTACAGTTTCTGATAACATGAAACGAGGCTCCATAACTTGCTGGGTTCATGACCTCTGACCCAGCCAATCACATCAAGGCCCAATACATAAAGACTAAGTTGTTAGCCTCTCCTCCTTTGCTGCTCGTCACATCAGATAAGTACTCTTCATCCATTCCTGTGCTGATTACTCATGTGTGTTAGTTTAGCTATGGTTTCTTATGTGTTTACTTTAAATTATGCAGTTTTACTACTGTATTTGTTTTTTTAATGTTTTTAATTGTAATGCTGCTTGCAGTGTACAAATGTTCTTACTGCGTGCATCAGCACTTTCACTCGAAGCTCAAGGGAGAAATGCCTGCGTTATTTGAACTTGCTGAGGGTCTCCTTGAGTTTGTTTGTGTTTTCCCAACATTGTTCACTTATTACCTGCTCACTTTCTTTTGTATTTCAGTGACCCTGATTCATGTGTGGCTCCTGTGGAGCTGCAGGTCGTCTGTGTGACACACGTGGTGTTTTGTTACTCATTTAAAGCAGGCTTTCTCTTTACGCAACCAGAGTTTGTGCTTCTTTTGTCAGATGGAAATATTTCCATGAGTTTTAGTACAGATACTCTACATTCTATGTCAAGACTGGGGGGGGGGGGCATTATGCTTCATCTTCTCTTTATTCTACTCTCCAACAGTTTCAACAAATAACAGAAATGTTCCAAATTTTTCTGTTTAAAATAAACTTTTTTTTTTTCTTTAAAAAAACTCCATGTCCCATCAGTCTCAGGCCCTTGTAGTCCCAGTGTCCTGGCCATGTGACCTAGTCCTTCCTCATCCTGTGTTCCTCCTCTTCTTTTCCTGCTCTCCAGAGATAAGTACTACTTTATCTTAGCTGCATAATATTTCAAGTTTATATAGTTAAGACGCACGTTATATTGACTAGGATATTGCAGGATTTAATGTATTCAGAAAGAATAACAAGGTTTTATAGCCGCGCAGTGTACCGGCATTAGTTACAGGCTGCTATTGTAAGAGGAGCCAGCGGACCCGTGCCGCACTACCCGGCACATCAGGGGCTCACCGGCTGCCTCTTACGCAGCTCTCACACAGAGCGAGCAAGGCAGTGTGGAGCAGGCAGCCCCCACCCTCGTGGGGAGGAGTAATCAGCCGCGAGCGGGAAGAATTTCTCCTCTGGAGTAGGGAGAGCGGCCCCCACCCTCGGAGGGGCGTGGCCTACAGAGGAGTGGACTGAAGAAGCTGTAAGAGCTTATTGAGTAGCTCAGAACCCCCACCCTCGGGTAGGAGTGGCCAGAGCGTGAACGCTCCTCACAAGTTCCGTGAGAGGAATTTATATTCACTGCGGAACGCTTCGGAGTGCAAACACAAGCTCCATTACGCTCACGGAGCAGAATACAAACAGCATAAACAAACGTGGAGCAGTAAAGAGATATTAAGAGAGGTCTCTCTTGACAGACTTGAACATCCAGATCTACTGTGCAGGCAGGGTGCAGCCTCATACAAGCAGCACGTTAGTCAGTGGACCTTCCACTACACCTGGAAAGGTTTTAAAAAAAAAAGTTTTAATTAATTTTATTCAACCAAACAAAAAATACAAACCAAACACGCAGTGCATATATCAACAGTTCAATTGTTCATTGCTTAATTTCGGTCACTGCTCCCCTCATCCCACCCCCCTTTATGAGCCTATTTATTCCACACACCCTGTATCTGCCGCACGTGGTGGGGTCTCACTTTCAGTGGATTCTGTCAGGTCTTGTATTGTTCCAAACAATTCCGCTATTAATGATTTCCATGCTATCAGGGTTCCCGCCTCCTCCTCTCCCCCTATATTGCTTGCCTCTTGCCATACCATGGTTTCTGCCACTGCCCATTTCTGCAACTCTTTCCAACACACCTCCACCCATGGCCTGTGACATGTCTTCCATCCCATGGCAATCCTTCTTTTTGCGAGCACATATGCTAGATCTTTCAATTTACCAACATGCTTAAGTTTCTGCGATCCGGGGAACCCCCCCAGCAAGCAGGCCCAGGCTGTATCTATGATGATCGTGACCCCTTTTCCGCTAGTTTCTGTGCCACTTCACCCCAGAAACGCTCAATTACTGGGCATGACCAAAACATGTGTACCATGTCAGCCTTTTCTTTGTCATATTTGGGACATGCTTGCCGTCCAGCATTTTCGAACCTGGATATCCTCTGAGGTGTCATATATGCCCTGCGCATAATATACAGCTGTATCTATCTGTTTTAGCCCTGCATTCCTTGACACCTTCTTGTGGTACCCCAGGGCGCGTTCCCACATCCCATCCTCTATCGGGGCTCCTACTTCCGCTTCCCAATCCAGTCTCAACTGTGTTAAATCCTTCCTGACCTTTGACATCACCATCTCGTACAGTCTAGAGATCTCATGCCCCCTCCTCCGATATATCATATATTGCATTTATGATAGCACCTGATTCTTCTTCCAATACTGTTTTGGGCCATGTTTTCCTGATTCTCTGCACCATTCTGTGATATGTGATATACTGGCCCGTGTGTAACCCCGTTTCCTCCCCCAGCACTTCAAAATCTATGATAATCCCCTCTCACCAGATAGCTCCTAACATTATCAGCCCCACCAATTCCCAGTGGTTCCTGATTATCATCCTCAGCTGCTTATCTCCTCCTGCCAGTGCAACTAGTGGTATCTGCGGGGAGCATGGGAATGGGTTCTCCATCATCCGGCATGCCCGGTGCCCTAGACCTGGAAAGGTATTGTTAAGGCACCTAACAGCATTGAATTATGGCAAATTTTGAGTGGCGTGAAGAGGAACAAGAGGCAGTCTACCCAGAAGACCTAGCCTATAATTTCAAAGAAGTGCTGGGGGACTCACTCATTGAGGCAGTGGCTCAAGGGGTCAGACCCCTTCAAGACAGACTAGAGACAATCGAGTGGTTTTTGAGCCAGAAGGATAAAAGCACCATACCAAAGGAAAGCACGTCCACAAGGGTCACACCAATGGACCCTCAGGGGTGTAATAAGGGCCGGAAGAGCAAGAACTCTTCTGAGCCTCCAGGCCAGACAGAAGGGGCGGGTTCTACTGCCCCAGAGGCTACCAACACTTTCAATAGATTGCAGGAAGCTTTCATGAAGAAGTTGGAGGTGCCGAGCCTCGAGACCCCCTACCCAGGGGAGGATAATATGGGCAATATAGATGAAGGTTTCCCAGAAGTGGAACCAGTAGAATCTCCGACCTCCGCATAGGAGGAAGGGATAACGAAGGGGATGAGGGAAGTCTGCCTCCGCCAAAGAAAAAGCTGAGAAATCTCAATAATTTAGAAGAGGAGGAGACTTCGGACATGTTTCATCCAGAGGATATCCGGAATCTGAAATCTTCGGAATAGGTACCATCCCTGAGGATCTCAAAATACATGACCTAAAGACTACGGAAGGCGCTGGAGAAAGAAGTGAGGCAGAGAATGAGGGCGGAGTGGCCAAGACCGGAACTTCCGGGCAAAGTGGCAGAAGCTCCAGAGCTAGATCCGAAGATGTTGGCATTCGTTTCCAAATCCAACAGAGACCCAGGAAGGGGATTGATCGCTCATGGCGAAGTTGTCAGGAAAAGGTCCTAGATTTAGCCGGGCCACTGGCAAAAATCATGGACTTAGCCGAGCGAGCTGAAGACACAGGAGAGGAGGTGGACCCAGGAGTACTGGCGAACTGGGCGCAGAGAGCTGTATGCCTCCTAGGAAACACCAACTGTGCAATATCGTCCGAGCGCAGAAGAGGGCTTCGACTCTCGATAGATCCGAAACTAGGGGACTTATCATCATATGAAGCAGGTGTTACGCTCACGTGGTCTCTGCGGAGGCGTTGGGGCACGGTTGCAGCCCTCCCAGGAGTTAGATCACCCCCGTCAGGTCTCTCCCCCTGTGGATAAGCTGTGGGTGACAGTGGTGGCACTGCTCTTGCATGTGCTGATCGGTGACTGTTGTACCTCTCAAACCCTTCTACCCAAGGTGCAATTTCTGTGGGCATGTACCAGCCCATAAGGCTCACCTGTTAATTATTGATGATGAGCTCTCCGTCCTGCTACTTCTGGCAGGGGTGCTTGTTGATGGGATCTAGTTCCTTCACTGATCCCTGGCAAGTAATAGTCCAGATGCAACTATGCTTCCCCTGGTTGGTGGTAAGTGTCTCTCAATGTCTCTTGTCTTTTCCCCTTTCTGTTTTATCTCTTGGTATTATTGCTCTTAATATTGTTGTTAATTCCTGAATAACGTTTTCTCTTCTGTTTTCTTCCCAATAGATGGAAATGCGACCCAAAAGCAGCTGTGGAGGCGCGGAACGCGGCCGGGAGGAAGATGTATGAAACCGCAATGTCCGACAACAGGTGAGTGATGGTTTAAGGACAAGCGCGAGGTTCGGTGGTGGCGCAACCTTAAACTTAGTGTCTGTTAAGTGTCTAACCTTGTTTTTCGTTTTTACTTGCAGGTGCTGCGGTCACGGGTGGAGCGTGCCGTGCTGCGGTATCAAGATGAAGATTTCAGCGTCCCGGAAGATGAGCTGCGGTACCAAGATGAAGATTTCAGCGTCCCGGAAGATTTAAAGAGGAGCTGCGGTACAAAGATGAAGATTTCAGCGTCCCGGAAGGATTGAAGGTGAGCTGCAGTGCCAAAATGAAGATGTCAGCGTTCCGGAAGATTAGAAGATGAGCTGCGGTGCCAAAGAAGACGCGCACAGGTGAGAGCAGGTTCCCCCAGGTGGTAAGTATGGAGGCAGGAAGCAGGATTTTCAGAGGTAAGTTTTAATCCCAGGCGGTGGTGAGCGTTACGCTGCATGGAAGTGCAGAATAACGCAAAGCGTCTGCCTCTGGGATCGGAGCAGCTTATATAGCTGCGATCGCGGGCAGGCCCACTAGGCCTGGCTTGCCTGCCACACCCTGCCCCTCCCAGAGAGTCAGCACATGCAAGGCAACTGAATAGCAGCAGAAACCACCCAAGAGTACACGTCTGGCTGCTTTAATGATGGAAGTTCCCATGTCAAATACACTTTGCACCCGAAATAAGGTGCTATGTTCACAATAAAAGTATTGTTGAGCCAAATAAATATTCTTGCTTATTGTTTTTCATGAGCCTGGCGCCAAAGGCGCCAGGACTGTGTCCATCCGGGCCCCCTGTGTATGCGGCCCTGTAATGTTTGCGTCCTTGGCCCGATGACCATGACAGCAGGCATAGCGGCTCAAGGACTGTTGTTCGGAGAGACCTTCGGCAAAGAAATGGGGAGGTTTTTGGGAACCTACACCTCCCTAGAGAAGGCCCAGGCCTCCATAAAGAAAATCTTCTCAGAAGAGTTTTTGGCAGGCCCGGTCGGTACAGTGGCCGAGCAACCGGTCGCTACCAGACATCCAGAAGGCCTCAAGCCAATAGAACCCAATACTGGGAAAACAGGCAGCCAGACACCTTATTCCTGCCAAGAGGCCGTTTCCCTAGAGGAAGCAGAGGTCAGGGAAGAAGACAGAACTTCCCCGCAGGTGAGAGTTTTCGCATATCCACCAGTAGGGGGGAGGACAGCGGAATTCTGGGAGAGTTGGCGCGCGCTTTCCAGCAACGCTTGGGTTTTGCAGACAGCCAAAGGCTTGCGCATTGAGTTTACAGAGACGCCTACCCAGTACCAAGCCCCCCGCCCTCTAATCTCAGCACGGACAGAGAAAGACTTATTGCATGCAGAGCTCTGGAGCCGAGCGGAAAAGTGAGCAACAGAACCGTGCACTTCGTAAGCACTATGTTCCTGGTTCACAGGAAAGACAAGGTAACACCAGTGATAAATTTGAAGGACATGAACAGCTGGGTGGTCTACAATCATTTCAAAATGGAGGGTACCCACCAGCTAAGGGACACGCTCAGACAGGACGACTGGCTGGTGAGGATAGATCTGAAAGATGCCTATTTTACGATAACAGTGCAAGAAGATTACCGTCCTTTTCTAGCCTTCGACTGGGATGGGCAATTATGGCAATTTGCGACAATGCCGTTTGGACTAGCAACGGTGCCATGGGCGTTTATGAAACTCATGAAGCCAGTAGCCGCAGCGATCAGGGAGAAAAGGATCCAAATCATTATCTACCTAGATGATATTCTGCTGATGGCAAACAGCAGAGATACACTCCTCTATCAGACCAACTGGGTGGTGAACCTCTTGACTTGCCTTGGGTTTCTAGTGAATCGAGAGAAGTCGGAGATGAGACCAGCAAAGAGGATAGAGTTCCTAGGGTTCGTCATAGACACCAGGACAGCAACTTTAGAGCTCCCGATCAGAAGGATAAGAGACATAAAAAGAGAAATAAGAATCTGTCTCAGCAGAACAGTTATCTCGCTGTGCACAATAGCGCAAGTAGTAGGTTTGCTGGTAGCGTCGATACAAGCGATATTCCCAGGGCCACTGCATTAGCGACCGCTCCAGCGGCTGAAGATAGGACACCTTCAGCAAGGCTCATGCTACCAGCAACTCGTGCCCCTAGATCAGGAATCCAGGACAGAGCTGAAGTGGTGGTTACAGAACATGCAAGCATGGAATGGGAGAGCCATCTTTGGCGACCGGCCCGACATAATAATAGAATCAGACGCCAGCAGAGAGGGCTGGGGAGCCTGGTGCGGAGAGCTCCAAGCAGGAGGCAGGTGGAGTGCAGAGGAACTCGGATTGCACATCAACTGTCTGGAACTGTTAGCCGGATCATTTGCGATCAAGGCTTTTTTACGAAAGGCAAAGTGAATTCATGTATTCTGTTGAAAATGGACAACATTTCAGCAGTCAGGAACATCAATCACTTAGGAGGGATGAAGTCCAAATTATTAGCAGAGATAGCCAAGGATTTCTGGCACTCCTGTAGAGGAGGAGTACCTACCAGGCTTGCTGAATGTAGTAGCGGACTGGAACTGCAGGCACCTAGCAGACTCCAGCGACTGGATGCTGGACAGAGAGATCTTCTGACAGATAGAAGAGCGCAGGGGGCCCAGTTCACACAGACCTGTTTGCGTCCAGACTGAACGCACAGAAGGAAAGATTTTTCAGCTGGAGGCAGGACCCAGCAGCAGCAGGAGTAGATGCCTTTCTGCAAGATTGGAGAAGAGAGATACTCTACGCATTCCCACCTTTCATGATGATGAGCAGGGTACTGTCAAAAGTATGCAGAGAAGCAGCAAATCTGATTGTAGTAGCTCCAATATGGAAATCACAGGTATGGTTTACAGCGCTCATGGAGCTAGTGACAGACTACCCAAGAGTTCTACCCCCAGGAGAGAACCTTCTCACTGACCCAGTTGGGTCATTTCACCCTCTGAGAGTGAAAGGGACTCTGCTGCTGATGGCGTGCAAGATAGCAGGAGACGCTGGAACCTCCCAGGTATTTCGGCGCAGGCTGCGAGCCTCATCGCTGAGTCATGGGCCCCTTCAACTAGAAGGAGCTACGACACAGCGTGGAACAGATGGTCGAGATGGTGCAAAAGGAGAAGTCTTCATCCCGTTTCTGCCCCTTTAGTAAAGATGAACAAGTTACTTCTTACCTTGTAACGTTCTTTCGACGGGATGTTCCTCCGACGTATTCCTCATCTTAGATATCTCCTTCCAGCTCTGCTGGCCTCGGAACATTTTTTCTCTCTAGAGGGCGCTGCGCGTCGACGTCCTCCGAGTCGATGTCCCTCGACAGCCGCCGTATCGACGTCGACGTCATCCTGCCTATAAAGGCCGCACGCAGCGTCCGTTGCTCAGTTCCGTTTTGTAGCCCACAATAATACTTTCTGGACTAAACTAATCACCCTGAAGGAGCGTAAGCTGCAACAACAAGGGAAGTAGAACTGCGGGGATGGATGGGAGGGTCGATGAGGAATAAGTCGGAGGAACATCCCGTTGAAAGGTAAGAAGTAACTTGTTCTTCGAAGGGATTGTGTCCTCCGACGTATTCCTCATCTTAGATAGGCTCCCATAGCAGTATTCTATTATCGGAGGAGGGAGTACTGACTTCACGCTGTCTTCTATTGATGAATAGAATGCAGTACAGCCCTTCCAAACCTAGTCTCTTGACTGGAGGAGGAATCCAAATTGTAAAAACGTGTAAAGGTATGGACAGACGACCATGTAGCGGCCGCACAGATGTCTTTAACCGGCACGCCTCTTTTGAGGGCCGATGAAGCTGCAATACCTCTGGTCGAATGAGCCCTAAAATTTTGAGGGGGCTCTTTCCCTGCCAGTTTATAACATTCTAGAATGGCTAGAATGATCCATCTGGAAATGGTCTGCTTAGTTATTGGTAACCCCAGCTTGTGACCTGCGTAACCTACAAACAGCTGGTCTGCCTGTCTTATCCTGGCTAGTCTACTGATGTAAAAACTTAAAGCCCTCCTAGGGTCTAGCCTGTGTAACCTCTCTTCCTCTTTCCCCGGGTGAGGAGGAGGATAGAAAGATGGTAGGGTAATCTTCTGAGTGATATGGAATTCAGAAACCACCTTTGGGAGGAAATTAGGCTTTCTTCTAGCAGATGTAAGTGCTATTTATAAAACAGTTTTAAGGGTAAGGAATCTTAACGAACAAGAATGGAGAGGTTCGAAAGGTGTGCCCATCAGGAAAGTTAGTACTAAGTTTAAATCCCATAGGGGAACTTGGAATGGTCTTGGGGGATAAACATTGGTTAACCCCTTTAGAAACTGTATTACCAAGGGTAATTTGAAATAGGATGGTTCTTCCGCAGTACGCTTAAAGATGGATAGCGCTGCGAGATAGCCCTTAATGGTGCCAACTTGAAGGCCTGAATTTGCCAAATATAGTAGGAAGGACAAAACCATTGGTGTACCACATGGAAAACGGTCGATATTCTGTTCTCTACACCAGCTGCAAAATCTGTTCCAACGGCAGCGGTATAAAGACTTTGTTGCTGGCCTCCTTGCCGAAAGCAACACCTCCATAACATCATCAGGGAGGTCCCAATCCTTGTACCTCAGCCTTTCAGAAGCCAAGCGTGAAGGTTGAGGGTTTTGATGTCTGGATGGAGAACCTGACCTCCCTTCTGTGAGAGTAGGTTCTCTCTGAGTGGAAGTCGAATTGGAGGGCAGATGGACAAGTCTAGAAGGTCCGGGTACCACGTTCTCCTGGCCCAATCCGGGGCAATTAGGATCATGGTTCGCTGGAATCTTCTCAACCTCCTGATCATTTGAGGAATGACAGGGACCGGTGGGAACGCGTACAGAAGCGGAAACTCCCAGTCCACTATGAACGCGTCTCCCAGAGCTCCTCTCGGGGGAAATTCCCTTGAGCAGAATAGGTCGCATTTCCTGTTTAGGCTGGTGGCAAACAGATCTACCTGAGGGGTTCCCCAAAGGGCGAAGATCTCTTGAAGGACTTCCTGAGCTAGCTCCCACTCGTGGGAGACTGTGTTCTGCCTGCTCAGAGCGTCCGCTGTCAAGTTCTTCTCTCCGGCTAGGTGAACTGCCGATAGAGAGATTCCTTCTTGGATTGCCCAAAACCAGAGCTGCATCGCCTCTCTGCACAGGGGTAGTGATCCTACGCCTCCTCTTTTGTTGAGGTAATGCATGGCCACCGTGTTGTCCATCATTATCAGGGCGTTCTTCCCTTGTACAGCTGGCAGGAACGCCTTCAGCGCAAGTCTGATGGCTCTCTGCTCTAACAGGTTGATATGTAGTCTGGACTCCGATGGAGACCAACGACCGCTGATGTTCAAGTCGTTGGCGTGGGCTCCCCACCCCGTGAGTGAGGCATCCGTGACTACTGTTATCTCCGGCCAGGGTTGCCAAAACTGTTCTCCTTTCAGAATGTTCTCCTGACAGGCCCACCACTGAAGGTCTCGAGCCACCCTGCCGGGAACCTGAAGAAGATCTGTCATTCTCCCTGAGAATTGTGACCACTGAGTCCTCAGTGCCCACTGAAGGGATCTCATTCTCAGGCGAGCCTCTGGCACTAGGAAAATGCAGGATGCCATGAGGCCTAGCAACCTCAAAAAGTCGAAGTCTGGGAGACGTTGGGCATGTTGGAACTTGGTAACCATCTGTAGAATATCTTGAGCCCTCACCTCTGGTGGCGAGGCTTTTCCCAGGGAAGTGTCCAGGATCGCTCCTATGAACTGGAGTCTCTGCGATGGTATAATTTATGACTTCTTTAAATTGAGGGAGAAGCCCAGTCTGTGAAGGAAGTGGCACACGTGATTTAGCTGGATCTGAGCTTGTTCCGAAGAAACAGCCCTGATCAACCAATCGTCCAGGTAGGGGTAGACGTGAATCCCTTCCCTCCTTAGACTTGTAGCCACTACGACATTAACTTGGTGAAGACCCTTGGGGCGGAGGTCAGCCCAAATGGCAGCACTCGAAATTGATAGTGAGAGTTGCCAATTGCGAACCTCAGGTATTTCCTGTGTTTGAGATGGATAGGCACATGGAAATAAGCGTCCTGAAGGTCCAGAGATACCAACCAGTCCTGGAACTGAAGGGCCTGGAGGATCTGAGAAAGAGTGACCATCTTGAATTTGTCTTTTCTGAGGAATTTGTTCAATTCTCGCAAGTCCAAGATGGGTCTCAATCCTCCGTCTTTCTTTGGAATGAGAAAGTAAGGGGAGTACCAGCCCTTGTTCCTTTCCGCTACAGGTACCGGTTCTATGGCACCTTTCTCTAGGAGGTCCAAAATGTCCTGCAAGAGGAGCGGATCTGGAGCTTTCTGAGAGCTGATCCCTGGTGGATGACTCTGAGGTATACGTAGGAAAGGCAGGCAGTAACCTTGGGCAACTGTTTCCAATGCCCAAGCATCTGACGTGATAGCCTGCCATACCGCCAGATGTTGAGTCAACCTGCCTCCTACAGGTGTCCTGTGAGGGAAGTCCTCAGAGTGGTTTTGGGGCGGCTGATGCAGATGCCGATGGTAAACAGGCACCTGCTGTTGCTGCGGCTTTTGAATATCTACCCCGTCCACCTCGGGTAGTTCTTCTTTGTCCCCTTTGAGCCGGTCATCCTCTACCTCTTCCGAATGCGGAGTAGAAGCGAAAGGACTTGCCCCTCACAGAGGTTCCTGTGGGACGAAAGGGAGTCTGACGGATTGCAGCTCCTAGGGATTTTGCTGCTGCTTTTGAAGTTTGCAGTTTCTCTAAACTGTCATCCGCCTTTTTCCCGAACAAAGAAGAGCCATCGAATGGCATGTTCAAGAGCCTGGCTTGCACATCTGGGGCAAAACCAGACTTTCTCAACCAAGCGAATCTCCTGGTTGATGTACTTGCCGCCATTGCTCTGCTGATACTGTCAGCCGAATCAATGCCCGTCTGTAGGGATTCGCACATAGCGTCTTTACCGTCCTGTATAATATTCAGGAACGCATCCCTTTCTTCTCCCTCCGGGATGCAGTCAGCCGCTGTAGAAGCACACTCCCAAGTGTATGGCTGAACCTAGCAAGGGTGCAAGTAGCATTAACAGATTTTAACGCCATGCTACATGCTGAAAAGACTTTCTTTGCCATAGCATATTTTTTATCGTCCCTGTCCTGTGGGACGGTAGGATAAGCCGTCTTGACATCGGTAGAGGATGCTGCCTGTACCACCAGACTTTCTGGGGATGGGTGTTTAGACAAAAACTCCGGGTCTGTAGAAGATACCCTGTACTTTGTAGACAGTTTTTTATTTACTGATGGTACGACATCTGGGGTTTCCCAGTTTGTCATGATCTTCCTCTGAAGAGCTTTATGAAAAGGCACCACAGGATCCTCCTGTGGGCCTTTGTCAAGAATATCCGTGAGGTCATCTTGTTGGAAAGATTGTGAAGGTGCAGACCACCCCATGAACTCTGTGATCCTGGCCATTAAGGCTCTATAGGGGGTTTCAGCATGCTCCCCCGGGTCTGGCTTAGCAAACTCCACCTCAGGGGAAGTGTCTAACCCACTTGCCTCATGTAAGGAATCATGAAGATCCTTTAACCTGCGTTCTTCAGAGGAAAATTCCTCTCTAATTGGGGTTACAGGTCCCTACAACTCAAATGTGTCTTCCTGTTCAGACAATTCACCCTCTTCCAAAATTGAGGACATAGTTCTCAATTGTTCTGAACTCATAAAGGGAGTAAATCCCATTTCCAAGGCAGAGGGTGCCGAACTTGTCATTATCAGCCTCGAAAACGTCGATGTCGTTGACGCCGACGTCGAAGGCTTCGAGCGTGGCGTCGAAAACAAAGGCGGAGGCCTCGAAGACCTCGACAGAATTGGAATTCTACTCGACAATCTCGAAGCCATCGACGTCGAGGACCTGGGGATAGTCACTGGGTGTGTCGTAACCGTGACTTTTCTTGGCGTCGACGCCGGTGTCGAAGCTGGCGTCGAGTCGACAGACCCATGTGTCGAAGGTCCCTTCGACAACGGCGTCGAAGACATCGACCTCGGCGTCGACAGAACCCTCGTCGACGGCATCGACGGAACCTTCGAGGAAGGTTTGGAGGTCATAGTCCTACTCGAGGGTTCGAGACGCGCTCGAGAGGTTTCCTTCGCCGGGTACTGCGACTCGCGGCGTTTTTGACCTTCGGGTCTTTCGACCAGAGCATCGCTCTCGGCAGTCTTCGAGGGGGTCGAGGCTGCTTTCTCGAAGACGCTCATCATATTTTTGCAGAATTCCTCCCATTCTGCCCGGGAACTATGTTTCGTGGGGCAAGGGATTCTTTTTGGCGAAACAGAGGAAGAGGAAGACGGAGAAGGGGATCTTCGACGTCTCCTCTTCGAGTGCTTCGATCTCGAGGAGTGATGAGACCCACTCCGAGACCTGGAGCGCGAATGGTGACGAGGAGACGAGTGTCTCGACTTCGTCGACGAAGAAGAAGCTTTAAAAGTCTTACCTTTCTCCAGCTTCCCCCTACGCTCCTTCAGGGCCTTAGCTGTCATAGACATACAGTCCTCGCATTCCGAACAATGGTGTTCAGCTCCCAAACACCACAGACAAACTCTGTGAGGGTCAGTCAGCGACATCTTTTTCCCACAATCTCGGCATTTTTTGAAGCCGGATCGAGGAGTTGTCGGTTCCGACGAGGAAGCCATCGAGTACGGATCGAATGACTCGAGGTA
Organism: Ambystoma mexicanum; assembly: GCF_040938575.1. NCBI lineage: Eukaryota > Metazoa > Chordata > Amphibia > Caudata > Ambystomatidae > Ambystoma > Ambystoma mexicanum. The sequence goes on along the minus strand of NC_090931.1, from coordinate 897,976,064 downwards.
AATAGGATTAATCTGACAAGAACTGAGCAACGGTATTCCGAGGCACTGAGTAAGCGCGGAAAAACAGAACTGAGCAACGGACGCTGCGCGCGGCCTTTATAGGCAGGATGACGTCGACGTCGATACGGCGGCTGTCGAGGGACATCGACTCGGAGGACGTCGACGCGCTGCGCCCTCTAGAGAGAAAACATTTTCCGAGGCCAGCAGAGCTGGAAGGAGATATCTAAGATGAGGAATACGTCAGAGGAAACAATCCCTTCGAAACTGATGTTTTTAGTTGAACTCTTACAAGATGGGAAAGCCTATAGAACAATAGGAGTGTATAGATCCGCGATATCAGCAGGTCACACGCCCGTAGAGGGAGTGCCAGTAGGAGAGAATGTGGCAGTAATCCAACTTCTAAAAGGAATAAGGTTTAGGAAGCCGCCACAGCCGAGGTACGAGTCCTTATGGGACGTGGCAGTAGTGCTAAAATTACTAGCAGAGTGACCTTGTAATAGATACCTGTCATTAGAAAGACTATCTGGAAAATTTAGCAATGCTGTTATGTATGGTATCATGTAAGAGAGTAGCAGACGTCAAAGCGCTAGAAGTGAATAGGAAAGTATATGGACCAGATGGAGTAACGTTCAATCTGGCCAGGAGAACAAAGACAGACTCCTCCACGATAACTTACCCTTACATGCACCAGCATCCAAAGTGGTGTGTGGCCGCATGCATAGTAGAGCTGAGAGCGATGGGGACAACCCAATTACTGATAGCGCACAGGAAGCCACATAAAGGCGTAGCAACAGCCACCATAGCAAGATGGGTCAGAGGCATAGATACGTCAAAATTTGGAGTGCATTCAGTTAGGGGCGTAATGGCATCAAAAGCACTGGGGCAAGGCGCAATTTTGCAAGATATTCTGAAAGCAGCGGATTGGGCTAGTGATACCACATTTAGAACGTTTTATTTTAGAGCAGTTAATACTCTAGCAGAAACTGTGGTAAGAAGCTTGACATAGAATGAAGATTCCCCCTGCTAATAGCGCAGGGAGCTCATGATACTATTAAAGACAAGAGGCAAGCATTATTTTCCCGCCCTAGATACACTGGAGATTTAAAGTAGTGATGGATAGATTGCTGTGATGTATTTTAAAATGACTTACATGAATTTTTCCCATTATAGGGTGTGTATCTGCCGCCCTAACGTATACTGTTGGTTCGGACATTAGGAGATGAGCAGAAGAACGGCTGAAATTGCCCTGGAAGTGAGCGAGCCGCGTTGAACGAAACTGCAAGTTAGAATGCGAGAGATCGACTCAACAGAGAGCTCAAGTTCAGAGACTATGTTGATCTGGTTGGCAGTTCAGTTTTCGATTAGATTGCAGTTCGAAGCAGTCAAGAAGAGGAGGAACACAGGAAGAGGAAGGACAAGGTCACATGGCCAGGACACTGGGACTACAAGGGCCTGAGACTGATGGGACAGTGAGTTTTTTTGAAAGAGAAACATTTGGAACATTTCTGTTATTTGTTGAAACTGCTGGAGAGTAGAATAAAGAGAAGATGAAGCATAATGCTCGCCTCCTTGTCTTTAATAAAATCAAGAGCTCCCGGCGCTAATAGCAGGGGGAATTTTCATTATTTATAATTCTCCCTCCTGCCGGGTTATCTAATAGGTCAAGGGCAATGCTTCTGTCCTGGAAACAAGATGGCGCTATACATTGCGGGTTCGAGCAAGCGCATTCATTTTCGGTTTTCAAACTGCTATTTGTTTATTTAAACGTTTATTTAATAAATACTATGTGCCCTGGTTACGTGCAGTGACTGATTATTTAATAATTTAGCTTAACCCTTAAAGGGTAAAAAACTGCTGCATTTTCAGGCCTTGGCTTGCAGGTTCCACTACAAGGAAGTTGGGGGAATAAGCACTATGTATTTTTGTATGTAATTTTCAAAGTTATAATACATTCTTCCTGCGTTTGATTACTCATGTTCTACAACATGATATGATATTTTATTTGTATCGCGCTCATACTCGGGTGTTTCAGAGCGCGATGAGGCAAGGGAGGGGAAACAAGGGAGGACAAAACAACAATCTTACTAGGCCCAGTGACATTAAGCACGTACAAGTGCAGGGGAGAGGGAAGGGGGAAAGTGCAAGGGGCAGGAGGTGAGTGGAAAGTGCTGAACACGTGATAGAACAGCAACAGGTAGTGCGGACAGCAGGTGGTAAGTGCGAGAATAAGGTGTAGACAACAGGTGGCTGATAAGTGCTGGAAGGGGACTGTAGGGTTGCAGATCCAGACCCAAGTGTAGGGGTTGCCAGGAGGTAGTGTGGGTGTGTGGCTGGGAGGGCAGGGATCTGGGCCGGAAATCAGAGGGTAACCAGGTGCCCGGTGCCAAAGCAGACAGATTTGCAGGGGAGACGAAGAGCGAAGGCAGAAGCAAAGAGGAAGGTCTTGAGGTGCTTCCGGAACCGAAGATGGTTCTCCTCAAGTTTCAGAGAGGCAGGGAGGCTGTTCCAGAGGGATGCCCCATCCAAGGAAAGGGATCTACCCCCAACTCGTTGCTTGGAGAAGTGACTGACCCTGAGGGAGTTGGAGGTGAAGGAGCGAAGAGCTTAAGTAGGAATGTATTTACGGCGGGAGAGTTGAAGGTATTGTGGACCCAGGCCCCAGAAAGCCTTGTGGACTATGCAAAGGGTCTTGAATTTAATCCTTGCAGCCACTGGGAGCCAATGAAAAGATTTCAGGGCTGCAGAGATACAATCCCTGGGCTTGAAGCCAAGGACAAGTCTCGCAGTCCTGTTCTGGATGAGCTGTAGAGGACGGAGAGTGGTTGCAGACAGATTAAGAAAGAGGCTTTTGCAACAGTTCAGACTAGAGAGAACCAGAGCTCTGGATGCAATGAGTTCTGGGGAAAGGAGAGGAAAAGAAGAATAACTCTGAGGAGGTGCAGTTGGTAGTTAGTCTTTTTTGAGACATCAGAGATGTGTAGAGAAAAGGAAAGCGTGGAGTGAAAGATGACCCTGAGGTTATTTGCCTAGAACAATGGGAACAGGGAGAGGGACAAGGGAGTTGAGGGCAAGAATGGCACTCTGCTTGTATGTCCTTTTGCATACATGCCTTTATATATTTATGTATGCCATTTGGTACACTTATTTTTACATTCCTGTTCTGCCTGTGTAATATTTTCACTCACATACTGGAACCCTACATGCTCCACTTATACAGGCTAAGTTGCTCCCATGCCTGCTTGTGAATATTGGCCTAGTTTAATAATGGGACCAAGTGCCTAGTAATGGTGTTACCCTTTCTGCCTGCTTGGCAGTAGCAGTGTCTGCCTGCTTCGCAGAGTATTGATATGGTCCTGGGATTGGTTTGGTTACAACTTCTGCCTGCTCGGCAGCGGTTTGATATGGTCCTGATAGTGGTGTTGTGTCAAGGATGGCACTCTATTAAGAGTGACACAGGACACCCAGGAAGGATTTGGGTGGTTGTGCCAAAGTAAAATGGATAGAATAGTTCACACATAGCTGAAAGAAAGGTTCCACGAACCTTAGGAAAACTCTAACCTTCTGCACAGTTTTCTATAACAGAGGCCCACACTATTTGCTCATGGCTTGGAACAACAGCTATGGGTGTCTGTAACGTAGAAACTAGACAAGGGAAAGGGCAGAGGTTGCCTGACGGAAACCAACAGACAAGCTCTGTACAAGGGGTTTACAAACAGTACAAGAGAAGACACTAACAGATAAATCCAGGGAAAAGGAAGTTGAATAGCAAACTAGGAGAAGGAAATGAAGGGAAAGCCGTATAACAGGATTGGATAGGGAGAAAGAACTGAGGGTTGAAAACAAGGAAGAAAGCAAGGGAGCAGCAGTCAGGAAACAGAGGAACTGTAATAACTGAAAGTAAATAATTAAGGTAAACTGATGTGGATAGCAGAGGACGGAAGGGTACAAGGTAGAAAGCTCAGAAAAAGCAGGGAATCAATGGGCAAGCCCAAAAGGAGCAGGGCTGTAAGGAAGGAAGCCCCGAGGGAAAAGGCTTAGGGCAGCGGAGTGAAGCAAGTTGCACGGCAAGGAGCCCAGAAGGGCCGGGCAGCAAGGAGTGAGCCCAGAGGAGTAGGGCCGCTGACTGTAGAAGGCTGCAGGAGGACTGTGGAAGGCTGCTGGACTGGAAGCCCAGCGGACGAAGACTGTAGGTTGAAGGCAATGGAGCGTGATCTGCTGTAAGGCAGGAGCCTGGGAGGCAATGGCGGAAGGTAGCAGTGGAGCGTGATCGGCTGCAAGGCAGGAGCCTGGAAAGCAATGGCGGAAGGTAGCAGCGGAGCGTGATCGGCTGCTTGGCTGGAGCCTGGAAGGCAAGGACGGAAGGTAGCAGCGGAGCGTGATCGGCTGCAAGGCTGAATCCTGGAAGGCAAGGACGGAAGGTAGCAGCGGAGCGTGATCGGCTGCTAGGCTGGATCCTGGAAGGCAATGGCGGAAGATAGCAGCGGAGCGTGATCGGCTGCAAGGCTGGATCCTAGAAGGCAAGGACGGAAGGTAGCAGCGGAGCGTGATCAGCTGCTATGCAGAGGAACCGCATACAAAGATAAGAAGCTCGAAGCAAAAAGGTGCTGGAAGGACTCTTAATGCAAGAGACAGAGCCCCTGCAGGCAGCAGCTTTTATACTGTCCAGCCCAGCACAGAGGCAGGCTAATTGGTCGCCCCCGACTAAGCACACCTGCAAACAATCGGCCACCTCCCTCTCTGTTCCTGAGCTGGTGGAAGCAGAGCAAATCCCTAAGGCTTCTGGGGATTGTAGTTCCGAAGATGACGAATAGGAAGGGCCAGGAATAGATGGTTATAGTCAAGTGCATTGTGGTAAGTGTAGTTTCGCAAATGGGAAATAAAGTCCAAGAAGTGAATATCGGTTGATCCAAGAGTTTTCCGCAGATAAATGAATACCAATTAGTCCATTTTGATCGCCAAAGTATGCGCCCATGGCGCAGGCATGACATGTTGTTACACCTTCTGCCTAATCAGCAGTGGATTTAAATGGACCTATTATGGTTGTTACACCTCATGTCTGCTTGGCAGTGACTGCCTGTGGTTGCTACAGTTGTTTTGTGCCCCATTATTCCGCGCATGCTCTGCTCACGCACAATACAAGCTATATGCTTGACAATGTTAACATGATCTGAGAAGAAATCAGGTCTTTATCCTGCTTGGATACATTTGTTATTTTTTGTATACTGGTTGGTATGTATATTTTATTTATTTTCTATTTTATTGAGCATTTGTTAGGCGCCTATACAACAAAATAGTGTTTCGGAGAAGCTGCAGAGTAGCAGTCTCTGCAGTCATCCCTACGCTTTACCAGAGAGTGTTTCTTACTGTGTTCCTGTTGCTAGTCTGTTTGCTAGCTCTACTGAGAAGGTGGAGCTTTGATACAAAAACCCTCTCCCGCCGCGGAGCAGCTGCAGAGTAGCAGTCTCTGCAGTCTATGGCAGCGTGGGCAGCCAGAAGCAGAGGTGATAGTATTCTTCGATCTTGCTCCTCCCTTCCGACTGCAAGCCCCTCAACAGAGGCAGAGGGACGTTGGCTCAGGAGTTAGAGAAAGCAAATGGAAAAATCATCGTCAACGCTCCACGGCTCTGGCCGGGAGGCAGGGCCCTCGCGTGCAGAGGAAAGAAGACATTGAATCAGGGGCATCCCCTGAGCGGGATGTTGCAGATAGTGACCCCCGAGCCCGCTCAACCTCCTCACCTCCTTCCCCCTGTACGAACCCCCCGCTTTCCGAGGCAGGTCCGACAGTGAACCTCGGAGGAGAAGCGCCGCTGGCCAAACCAGGTAAGGAGGCGGGATGGGAGGGAAGGGGGGAGCGGGGGAGAGGGCTCCTGTTCCTGCGCCTCCTTCTACACATCTGCCCGTGGGGGCCAACACCAGAGGCGCAGTGCCCCCCTGACTTTATTGATTTCACCTACCAGCCCGGAGGGAGACGGGGCGGAGGAGCGCCATGGGCGCAAGTGAGGCCCTTCCGCCCGCTGCCTCTCAATCAATCTGTGGTCCATATTCAGCAGCACTCCCACCCGCCCTCAGTGGAGGCGCTGGCGCTCCTGGGCGAGCAGGCGGATTTGCCTCCTCTGTCCCCGGTCGAGTCGGGCCCCACTGAGGAGCAGGAAAACCCAGGGGGCTCTTCATCAAACAGGTCTTCCAAGGGCTCTGAATATCGCAGTCAACCAAAAGCACAATATTCCTCTACAAACCAGCGCCTCCAGAAAATAAAGACGGCACCCGCCCGTAGAAAACGCGGTGCCCATCTACAACAAAAATCTGGCAATAAAGCGCAGCTTAGCTTGCGACCAAGACCCTTAAACCCAGCTGTGAGCCCCTCTCCCGATCACCGGGAGATGCGATAGTACACCTTCACCCGAATGAGACAGAACCCGAGCGGGAAGCCGACGAAGCAACAGAGAATGCCTGGTGGGGAAGGGACGCCGCGGGGTCAGGACCTGTTTCACACAAAGATACCGTGAGGATGGAAAGTTGTGTGACGGGCGGCGGACAAGCCACTACGAACGGAGAACCCGAGGAGGTGGGGACAGGAGGTAAAACAGGAGCCATGGAGACAGCTGGCAGCGAGGAACAAGAACGCTGGAACACGTTGGGAAAGGAAAACCCTGTTCCATTACAACAGCACGCGACCACGGCAACCATGTGGGCAGAAAAAACAACAGTAACTAAGGCACAGAAAAACGGAAGACTAACACCAAAAGAAGACAATAAAAACACAGATTTATACTTACCTTTTAACCCGGGGCCAGACACCTTTCTTGACAGCAAAGACACAGACATGGCGCTTTCTCCATTATGGCAGCCTTCACTCTGGGAAGAAGGGGGCGGGACATGGAGGGGTTTTTCTAGGCTATCTAGTAAGGAGTCTCCTGATTGGTGTAAACCCAGCCAGTCCCTATATAAACCAAACATCAAGAAAGGACTGATGTGTTTTTCTACCTTCTGTTTCAGAACAGATTGGAGGGCGAAGAAGAAGCACCTGAATTGCGCTGGGCTTAAGAGGATTAAGGCAAGGTTCTGTCCTTATCCTCAGAAGAGTCCCACACCAAGGACTAATCTAGGACTACCTTAGGAGAAAGAACTCCTGCTAATTTATTTTTGTTCTCTTCAATAGTCCTTGTCTTCTGCACTTGAATTCAGTAGAATATTTATTTTTGTTGACCAACCAACCGATCCAATGTGTTCTTACACATTTTGGTGGCAGCAGTGGGATCGGAGGAGCACGTCATAGAGGCCATCATCAAAGCATTAACAGATGGACAACAACAACTGCAGCAGCTCATGCAGGTCCAGAGCCACCAAGCGCAGGCGGACAGACAGGCACTACAACAAGCCTTACAGCTACAAGCAGCCAAGATGCCCTAAAGCAAGTCACAGAGGCCATGACAGCTGCAAGAGCTTCCAGTATAGCCCCAACCAACGTCCTGCAGAAATTCCAACAAGGGGATGACCCTGGATATTTCTTTACAAATTTCGAGACAGTGGCCAGAAATTCCCAGTGGCCGGTGGAAAAATGGGCACACTTTATTGCTCCTTTGCTTACCGGTCCCATGCAGGGGCATACCAGGCCGCCAATCCATCGGGTGACTCCAGCTATGCAGACATCAAGAAAACCATCCTGGAAAGCATGGGCGTTGATGAAGAGGCATATAGAGTCAGACTAATAGAAACCAAATTAAGGAATGAGGAGACGCCTAGACAACTGTATTACAGAATACACGATCTCAGTGAAAAATGGGTAAAACCCACATCAGGATCAGTACCGGACATTATGGATAAAATAAAACTAGAACAGTTTATAGAAGCCTTATCCCCCCTATGGAAAGATGGGTACGCCAACACCACAGACCAACACTAGCTGAAGCTATTGACATCGCCTCTGTCTTTCAGAAAGCGGGACCACCTTGGGTTATTCCTACCGACTCAACTAAGACAGAACCCAAAGGAACAACCACTGGAGAACCCAAAACCATAAGATCAGAGGCAATGGGTCCCAGTTGGCCAGCCATCAATCAACAGCCACAATGTTTCGATTGTGGAGAGTGGGGGCATATAGGCCGATTCTGCCTAAGGAAGCCAAAGGCAGAGCCAATGGAGATCGGATGGGCTCAATCAAGGGTGTTCAGAAGAAGAGACCCCTATCTGGTAGAAGTCAGAGTGGATGGAGCACCCCGCCAAGGACTCCTCGACACAGGTAGCGAACAGTCTGCCATAAGACCAGACGTAAGTGGGGATAAGGGGGTTGGAGAACCTTTGATACCAATAAAGTGCATGCATGGGGACACAAAATCATACCCAACAAAAGAGGTGGACCTAGAGGTCAATGGGCCACATTCCAGAATGAGGGTTGCCATAATGCCGAACTTGCCAGCACCTGTGTTAGTGGAGGCAGACCTACCGTCCTTTCAAGAATGTGTGACGGACTCCGAATGGCTAAAGAACGCACCTTTTTACAACTCTGACATTGAGACAAAGAATAGCCCCCTGAAGAAGAAAACAAGGAGGGAGGTTAGGGAAACCAAGAGGAATGGGCAGAGACAAATAAGTATGTAGGTCTGATTGATTGGTTACCAGAAGACCGGAGAATGACCTTTCGGAACAAACTGTTGACAGATCCAGCACTGAGAACTGCGAGAGAACAAGCTGTTCATACACCTGGTGAAGGAATCGGCTACCCGTGGTTTAAGGCAAAGAAGGGTCTTATCTATCGAATAACCACAGACCCCCAAAGAGGGGAAATCGAACAATTGTTGGTTCCTGTGAACCTCAGACCTACAGTATTAAGGTTGGCACATGATGACGTGATTGGGGGCAATCTGGGCAAAGATAAAACGCAAGACAAATTGTTAAAAAGGTTTTATTGGCCCGGAATCTATCGGGAAGTGTGATGAATGCCCGATATGTCAAAAGACAGCCCCTAACAAACCAAAAAAGGCCCCACTACATCCTATGCCACTTATAAAGGAGCCATTTTCAAGGATTGGAATGGACCTGGTGGGACCATTAGAGACTAGTAGGCATGGCCATCAATATATATTGGTCATTGTGGACTATGCCACAACATACCCGGAGGCGTTCCCCATGAGTGGTATAAGTTCCACGCAAGTATGCAACCAGCTAGTTCCTTTCTTTTCAAGGGTTGGGATACCCAGCGAGATTGTGACTGACCAGGGAAGATGTTTTGCATCAGGAGTGATGAAAAAAGTATGCCAACAACTTCGCATTAAGCAATTACGCAAGTCCATTTATCACCCTCAAACTGATGGGTTAGTGGAGAGATATACCAAGACAATTAAAATGATGCTGAAAAGGGTCACTGTGCCCAGCGGTAAGGAGTGGGTCAGAGTACTACCCTGGGTGCTCATAGTATTGGGAGACACTCCTCAATCCTCTATGGGGTTTTCTCCGTTTGAGTTGTTATTTGGCCATCGCCTAAAAACCATATTGAACATAGCGTAATCCGAATGGGAGGAACAAGAGAAAGAGACTCACCTCACAGATTATGTTATCAACCTAAGAAATCATCTATCCAATCTGAGAGAGATGGCACAAGAAAACTTGGGGAGAGCTCAAACATATCAAGAACGGTATTACAATAGGAATGCCAGAGTCCGGTCATTCAACGTGGGTGATAAAGTACTTGTATTGTTGCCTACTATTGTTGCCTTCTTGCCACAACAAAATGTTGGCACAGTGGCGAGGCCCTTATAGGATTAAAGACATATTGGGTCCAGTGAATTATCTGGTGGAACAACCAGATAGGAAAGAAAATGTACATAAATACCATATAAACCTTTTGAAGGAATGGAAGGAAGCCACAACAAATACCCAGGAAGAAAGGATCCCACAGGTGAACTGTGTAGAGTCAGATTTCAATGCGGTTCAGTGGGGTACCCAGCTCGACGAAAAGGAAAAACAAGAGTTGGAAAGACATCTACTCTCATTGAAGCATGTGTTTTCTTTTTTTCCTGGAAGGACAAACTTGGTGGAACAACACGAAATCAACACTGACCCGACCCAAACAGTAAGGATCCGACCGTACCGATTACCAGAATCCAAGAGAGAAGCCATTAAAAAAGAGGTGGATGAAATGTTACGGCTAGGTGTCATAGAACCATCGACTATTCATTGGTCATCCCCCATAGTGCTAGTACCAAAACCAGATGGTTCCACAAAGTTCTGTATGGATTACAGAAAGCTAAATGAAATATCGACATATTAAGCACACCCCACGCCAAGGATTGATGAAATGTTGGAAAGACTGGGTGCCGCTCAATAAATAAGCACAGGGCTACTGGCAGATCCCTCTTCGGAAGGAAGATACATTGAAAACTGCTTTTTCAACACCATCAGGGTTGTTCCAGTTCACTGTACTTCCATTTGGATTACATGGAGCACCCGTAACTTTCCAGGCTTTAATGAACAAGATACTAGCTCCTCACTCTCTTTACAGCTCAGCCTACCTGGATGACATAATAGTCTTCAGTCGATCTTGGAAAGAACACTTGGACCACCTACAACAAGTAATTGCAGACCTGGGAAAAGCTGGCCTACACATAAATCCAAAGAAAAACATTCTAGCTGCCAAGGAAACGAGATATCTCGGTTATATGGTAGGAGGGGGTGTAATCAAACCACAAATAGACAAAGTGGATGCAATCCATGCCCAGTAACAAAAAACAGATACAGGCATTTTTAGGATTTGTTGGGTACTATAGGAGATTCATTCAGTGTTTTCCAGTGTTGCCAGCCCACTCACCGAAGCTCTGAAAACATCTTACAAAGGGAATGTTCTGCAAGGCCCCCTAGCACTAACGGCCTTCCAGACACTCAAAAATCATATAGCAGCCTTGCCAGTGCTTGTATATCCAGATTTGAAGAAACCGTTCTTTGTACAAACTGATGCCTCGGGAACAGGGGTAGGTGCAGTACTGTCCCAAGGGTCAGAAGAAGATCTATACCCAGTGGCATTTATAAATCGAAAACTCTTAAGACACGAGTTAGCATATTCAACAATAGAAAAAGAGTGTCTTGCCATTAAATGGGCCATTGAAACCCTTAGATACTATCTAATGGGTAGACAGTTCACAGTTTTTACTGACCATGCACCCCTACAATGGTTGGTGACATACAAGGACTCCAATCACAGAGTACTGAGATGGTTCCTTACTCTACAAGCCTTTCGGTTCAAAACTGTACATAAGCAAGCAGCATTTCAAGTGGTACCGGATTATCTATCAAGAAGTTTGGATCGGCACGACCGGCTCGATTCTTCGGGGGGAGGTGTGAGCCCCTCTCCCGATCACTGAGAGACGCGATGGTACACCTTCACCCGAATGAGACAGAACCCGAGCGGGAAGCCGACGAAGCAACAGAGAATGCCTGGTGGGGAAGGGACGCCGCGGGGTCGGGACCTGTCTCACACAAAGATACCGTGAGGATGGAAAGTTGTGTGACGGGCGGCGGACAAGCCACTACGAACGGAGAACCCGAGGAGGTGGGGACAGGAGGTAAAACAGGAGCCATGGAGACAGCTGGCAGCGAGGAACAAGAACGCTGGAACACGTTGGGAAAGGAAAACCCTGTTCCATTACAACAGCACGCGACCATGGCAACCATGTGGGCAGAAAAAACAACAGTAAATAAGGCACAGAAAAACGGAAGACTAACACCAAAAGAAGACAATAAAAACACAGATTTATACTTACCTTTTAACCCGGGGCCAGACACCTTTCTTGACAGCAAAGACACAGACATGGCGCTTTCTCCATTATGGCAGCCTTCACTCGGGGAAGAAGGGGGCGGGACATGGAGGGGTTTTTCTAGGCTATCTAGTAAGGAGTCTCCTGATTGGTGTTAACCTAGCTAGCCCCTATATAAACCAAACATCAAGAAAGGATTGATATGTTTTTCTACCTTCTGTTTCAGAACAGAGAAGAGGGCGAAGAAGAAGCACCTGAATTGCGCTGGGCTTACGAGGATTAAGGCAAGGTTCTGTCCTTATCCTCAGAAGAGTCCCACACCAAGGAATAATCTAGGACTACCTTAGGAGAAAGAACTCCTGCTAATTTATTTTTGTTCTCTTCAATAGTCCTTGTCTTCTGCACTTGAATTCAGTAAAATATTTATTTTTGTTGACCAACCAGATCCAGTCTATTCTTACACATTTTGGTGGCAGAAGAGTCCCACACCAAGGAATAATCTAGGACTACCTTTGGAGAAAGAACTCCTGCTAATTTATTTTTGTTCTCTTCAATAGTCCTTGTCTTCTCCACTTGAATTCAATAAAATATTTATTTTTGTTGACCAATCAACCGATCCATTTTGTTCTTACACCGGCCTCCAATCCAACAAGGGCACCCTCTAAGGGGGAATCTATAATCCCAGCAGCAACCTCGCCTACCAAAAACTTCTTTGCCAAATTCTTAAAGAGGAAAGTTGCTGCCTCTGAGGAACTCTCTGATGCCGAGATCCTGAAAGCGGTCCTTGACCAGGCACCATCTATCAAAGTGCCTGTCAGTCTCCCACGTCCCGTGGGGGTCCCTTCGCTGGACCTGGCCGGAGGCCCAAAAGCCTGGGCTCCGCCTGGGCTCTGCCTGCCTCTTCCGTCAAATGGAACTTTGGCTCACCAAGCCCTGCCTCATCCCCTTTGCTGCGGCCGCACAATCCCATCCCACGTGCAGAGGTGGAGGGAGGACCTCTGGCTAGTCTTTGGTTGTCTTCTGGGCCCACAGCAGTCGACTTTAATCCCCTGAAAGCATTACCAGCAGCCTCGGAGATGTTTTCTTTCTTCCTGACCACTGCTGCCTTCCAACCACTGCATTGTCCAATTTGTGATTGCCTAAACATAGAGACCATTCCACCACAGATGGGGAAAGAGGTGAAAGGGGATCCCTTAAGAGCAGCTCTACCTACGTTATCACCTTCGGTAGATCTCAAGGAAATAAACAACCTTCGCCCCCTATCTAACACCTCCATGATGAGGGCTAGCTGTGATCTACAGTTGGGTGCAAATGTCGAATCGGACCCCCGACCGAATTCCATCATGCCTGCTCACGATTCCAGTTCAACGCTGCCATCTGGCACAAGCTCTTCTTCCCAGCCTGAGCCTACAACTGGCTCAAGATCCTCTCTTTCTTCTGACCAGAGTAGAGGCCGGTGGATTCAGCATAGCCCTCCCAGAAATCAACGACTGAGTGAGCTTCCAGCAAACACTTCTAAAGACTCTCAGTCATGTCAGCGGTTACAATTGCCCTTGCCCCGTTCTGTAAACTATACGAGTCCATCAATGAAACTTTAAAAGACCACACATCTATTTTCGCCATGATGAACAGTCGTCTGATTTTTCTTGAAGGATACATCAATGCACTAAACAACCGAGTGGAAAAGGGTCCCTGGGGCTCCTGTGATTTTGCGAAAGATCATTCCCACTGAGCCCAAGTGACCACCTCATCCCCCCCTTCCTCAAGTCCAACAATGACCACCAAAACCAGCACACAGACGCCTCTGTCTTGGTCAAGTAGTCAACCAGAGGCTCTTACCTCAAAGAAGAAATCAACCACAAAAGGTTCCATGATTATAAGTAACAAGAGTAAGCCAGGGGCCAAAGTGCAAATGGCGCTATTAACGAGGTGATCATCATTCTCCCCGAACTGGAGGACTCAGCCGAACCCGATCTACCACCAAAAGCCTCTTTAAAGAAAGAGTTCTCAATCATCGACAGCTCGAAAACAAAAGACCTCTCAGCCACCACATAGTCTCTGCCTCGAGCTGAGGCCTCGCTAAACAATGAGGGAGGGCCCTCAATCTGGCTCCCGAATCCTACACAGAAAAAGTCCAGAGTACCAAAGCCAGCGGAACCAGAGAACGGACAGCCAACCCTAAGCATGTAGATGACGCAACCTCTTCCGGTCATTCATCTCAATCCAGGTTGGGTGAAGCTGACGTTGATGACGAGTTAATGAACCTAAGCGTTTACTCGACGTCTGAGGTGTGAGAGGAAAACCCCTCGCCAAGAAATGTCGAAGTCGAAGATTCCCAATTCCAGACTTTAGAAAACCGATGCAAGAAACGTATCGCGAAACCCACTTGGGGCCCTGTGGAAACAAGGAGCCCCTCACACAAGCAATTAAGACGCCCCCCTAAAACAGATGGTGCAGGGCACTCGCGTCATATTCCTTTAGCCAACAGAAACGAGGAGGCGACACCTCGTACCCCGTCTCCTGATCATTATTCCAGCAAAAACCGATGGGTACATGCCACTCGAGACCGTCAACTCACCGAATTGACAAGGCACCCCAAAGGTTCTCACCCAGAGAAAGCAAGCCCTCGTCGTCAGAGACCAAATTCAAAGTTGGGCAACTGGAAACCTTCCGCTAGAGCAAAGTCTGAGCGTTCATTTAAGCTAGAACAACTTTTGGACAACAAGAAATATGTTGTCCTAAATAGGGGTTTCGTGCTCAACTTGTTCAAATGTGTTCCGTCCTTGAGGCGAATGAGGACGGACGACATTGGTTTGGTCGAGCCCATCCACGAAGGAAAAAAAGCGACTGCTTATCTTCATGTATCTTCCAACTTAGTAAAAAAACAGGATCTCCGATGCCGCAGAAATCCTCTTGAAATTGGGGTTTGATCTGTTTGAACTAGCAGGCAACGGTCCTTTTGCATCAAAAAGGGAGCTGGCTGAGGAGGCCTGGACTCTAAAAACCCAAAATCGCTCTGACTTTGAGCCCATCTCTCACCATCCATCATCACAGACGACCAATGAAGACACTAACAAAGGTACTCGACCGAAAGAAACAGGATCCAACTACTCGGATGACCTGACTCCCAGCTCCCGCCACAGCCCGCGTTCGGTGAAAGACAATCAACCACGTGAGCAGGGTAAGCCATCGGACGAAATCGACTACAAAGATCCATTGCGAATAGAACGATTTCCCAGAGGACTACTGGACAAAATCCCGCTAACCATTCTACAAGTCTCAAACCCGAAGGAAATTGAGCCTCAACCAAATACAAAGCAAGCACCTCTCGCACAACTTTGGTCCTGGATTCCGAAGGCTCTCACAATCAATAGGAACGAATAGCAATGCGCCAGGCTCACTCTGGACCCCCTTATCAATCGATCAACTCTGGTGAAGGAGGAGCTGTCTTTGGGGTCCTGGAATACAAGGGGCTTTCACCACTTGACCAAGGACGGTGACGTCTGTAGTCAAGAATCCTGGATGACAGAGAAACCAACAATGGACGGATACGTAAAAGCTTTTGCCCCAGCAAAAAAAGGGGCACTGGGCCATCCTTTCTCAGGTCTCATAACTGCAATTCGCTCAGGCAGTGAGCTACATCTCCAGAAAACGTTGATGAGATCTACATACCTGCTTGTCACATTACTCCGATGGGACAAAACAATCGGAGAAATCATCATACCACCGGCATGGACATTGATCATCATTAACGTTTACTGGAATCCTTTGGCCATGGACGACAATACCTTCCACTCGATGATCGAGCAAGCCATTGATGACACTCTTGTGGAGTTTCCAGCTGCCCTCACGATAATATGTGGTGATCTTAATGCCATATGTCGTCCATACGACGGAATGAGCCCACAGTTGATGGCCTCCTCACAGAGAGAAGATAGAGGCAACAGGTGGCTTGCCCTAATGTCATCAAGAGCATTACTCAACGCAGGTGACCTCTTTCCAAGGCTAAATCGAGCACCCTCTTGGGCGAGAGGTAGCTCCTTTGCCGACATCGACCACATTTTTTGTGAGCAGACCCCTAGCGGCACAAGCCACCTCATTTGAAGTAGTCAACTGTACTGCCGGCGACCACAACCTACTGGCTTTCAAGTGGAAATCATGCCTAGCCCGAAAACATTTTATGCCAAATCAAGTTGAGTGCAACCAACAAAGAAACCACCTCAAACTGTCTGCTGAATCACTGGCGAAGATAATTCTACACTACCAAAGGGGAGGTGAAGCGAGACGCTCCATGAACATCCCAGCAGCCTCAGATTACCAGCCTCTCCTGGTCCCGTACACATCATCTGTCAACAAGGCCAGACGCAGTCTCAGACCGTATAGCCATGTATATTGTAAGACACTGGTGGGGAAACGTCGTGAGTTTAGGAAACTGAAGCGGCTGGATCGGTTACAGCCCTCGAAAGAAAACCTCGACCTACTCCGAACAGCACAAACATTTTACAAGTCCTGGCTTAGGCATCACCGCCTAAACCTGTATCAACAGGATGCGGAATCAATGCTGAGGCTCGTGTGTAGACACAATCCCCGTGAATTCTGGGCACTACTCAGTCCCGCTGACACATCAGTGGTGGAAGCTCCATTAAACATCATCGGCAAAGAGACCTTGATGAACCTCTTTAAACAACTCTTCCAACCACCTCGAGCGCCCTTTACCATAGAGGAAAACATCCAGCTGGAGCCATGGATCGATCTGAGCAATAAAGAGGCCATAACAGAGGTTCTACGAAGACTCAAACCTTCCAGAGCGCCTGGCCCTGATGGCATTACCAATCTGGACCTCAAAAAAAATCCTGAGGAATGGTCGATGCTGATCAGTGCAATCTTCAAACGATGCTTGGAGGCAAAGTCAATTCCATCTTCCTGGACCACCTCCATCGTGGTCCCAATATTCAAAAAGGGCTGCAAAGAGGAGCCAAGAAACTACCCTCCCATCGCACTACTGGATACAATTGGCAAGGTCTTCGGGGCCCTCTTACTAAAACACTTCCAGCTATGGGCAAAAAATGCCCCATGTGCAAATTCCTTTCAAACGGGATTCACCAAAAACATCGGGACCACGGCGAACATTATGTTCTTGAGCGCACCGAAGAGTAAAATCATTGATGGGGCCCATCAAGTCTTCGTGGCCTTCATTGACCTGGCTCAAGCATTTGACCAGGTCAATAGAGAGACTCTTTGGAAAAAACAGAGAGAGTGGAATTGCCCTTGCGACATTGTTCAACCCATCCATGCCCTTCACAAGAATACCAGGCTGCGGGTTAGACTAAACCAAGCTGGCCTACTATCTAAGGAAGTCCCGGCTGGAAGAGGAGTCAAGCAGGGCTGCCCACTAGTCCCAGCCCTCTTCATAGCCTATATGGGTGACTTTAAGGACTCAATCTACCATCCAATCCTTTCCACCCTCTATGGGCTCGCAGAAAACAACACGTCTGTTGTATGCAGATGATATGATTCTAATGGACCTCACTCCTATTGGCCTCCAACGCCAACTTGACAACCTACATACATGCCAACGACTTGCAAATCAAAGTGGCGAAAACTAATGTTCTAGTTCTAGAAAAATCTAAACGACCAAAGGAACGACTGAGCTGGTTTCTTGAAGGGGTCGCCCTTGAAAAAGTACAACACTTCAAATATTTGGGGGTGACCCTAGATTGCTCTAGCACAAACGCAGCGTTGCAAAATACTCTTTTGGAAAAAGTAAAGAAACTAGCCGCCCAAGCTCGAGCACTAGACAACAAATATGGCCGTTTTTCTCTGGTGCAAAAGATTCTACCGTGCAAAGGTGGTTTCATCTTTAACTTACGCTGCTGAGGCTCTACCGCAAACACCTGTGAAACTATGGCTCAGGCTAGAAGGCTACTTTTGGCACACTGTCTTGGGCCTTCTAAAATCCACCTCTATGCTACTAATCAGAAGAGAGTTAGGGCTGCTCTCGCTGGAAGCGACAATCGAAATCCACAGCATGATGTTTTACAGGAAAACTTTGCTGCCTGACCGCCCAAACATCTTAGATATAATCAGAGAAGAAACACTAGGTACGCGATGCATTATGCTGAAATTATGGGAAACAACTTGCAAATCTAAGTTGAATGAAATCCACTCATCTGAGGTCGAGCTCGTACAAAACCCGATGAAAATAAAAAAGAAAATGGCAGAATCTGACTGGATTAAGACTCTGGATAGTGCAGCTGTGTCAAAATCAACCAGCCACTTACCACCACAGCCGAGCAAACTAAACTCTGTCCCGAATTATTTGGGATAATTCCCCAGCAAATCAGTTAGAAATGTCTTCATGAGGGCTTGTTTAAATCTCCTCGAAACTCATGAGATCTTGGCAGTCAGAGGTCAAAGCAAGTCAAGCAAATGCTGCTTTTGCCACAACGACGAGGAGATTGAAACCATTCGACATCTGTTGCTCAACTGCCCCGGAACAAAGTCAATCGGGGAGAAGTATTTGCTGCCACATCTGTCTGCTTCCCATATCCAAGACGAAGAGCTGTAGTGGGGTAGACTAATGAGCGGCGAAAGGACTGCTTGGACTATTGCCACAGCACAGACTTTGAAAAAGATCTTGGTCCCCTAATTCAGCAAACAAATTTTTCTTAATATTAGATTGCGAGCAACGATTTTCTTTTTGCTTCGTTTGAATGCAAAGTTGTGGTTACTCTTCTTCTTCTTTTTATGCCTTCTTCTTCTTGTAAAAATCATTAATTTGATTGAATCAAGTAAATAAACATTTTTTTAACAAACAATAGTGTTTCCAGGCGCCACAAGGCAAGTGGGGAGGGAACAAGGGGAGTAAATAACAATGGCGACATTTACGTACAAACGTGGTACTACTAGTTACATTCGGACGTGCAAGTGCAGTGAAGAGCAGTGCAGGAGATGGGGTGGGAGCAAGGTATGGGCAAGTGCTGGTAGAGGGAAGTGCCGAGGAGTGCCACTGGCTAAGTGCAAGGGTGGAGGCAACCCAAGTGAGGGGTGTACAGTTGCCGGATAGGGGGCCCACAAGGGGGAGGGTGCTGGAGTTGACTGGGCAGGGGGCTGGTAACCTGTGGGATGCATGGAGGTCCAGGCCGCCAGTCTCAGTGGCAGTGGGGTGATAAGCAGGGAAGGGGGAGAGGGAAAGAGAAGGAGAAAAGCAGAGTTTTGAGAAGTTTACTGAATGTAAGGAGTTCTGGCTCAAATCTGAGAGGGGCAGGGAGGATGTTCCAGAGAGAGGCACCAGCCGAAGAGAGAGACCTGCCCCCCACTCTCTGCTTGGAGAAACATTTGACCAGCAGAAAGTTGGAGTTAGAAGAGCGGAGGGCTCTAGCAGGGTGGTATTTAGGGAGAGAAAGTTGGAGAGAGCGTGGTGCTAGGCCCCAGAAATCCTTGCGGATGATGCAGAGGGTCTTGAATTTGATTTTTTCGGCCACCGGGAGTCAGTGAAGAGATCTTGCGGCTGGAAAGATGCGGTCCATGGGCTTGAGGCCAAGTATAAGTCTTGCAGCCCTATTCTGGATTAGCTGAAGGGGGCGAAGGGAGGAGAGGGGGAGATTGAGGCAGAGGCTGTTGCAGTAGTCCAGACTAGAGAGGACCAGTGCTCTGCAAACATAGAACCTCTGGGGAAAGGTGAGGAAAGGTCTCTAAGGAGAGGAAGCTGGTAGTGGGCCTTTTTTGGCAACGTCCAAGATGTGGGGGGTAAAGGAGAGAGAGGAGTCAAAGATGACCTCCAAGGTTTTTGGCCTCTCTGGAAGGTGAAGGTAGAGGGCCCAGGGAAGCAGGGCACAGGTGTCCTAATGAGCAGGATCTCCGTTTTACTGACAAGACAGAGAACGTTAGCACACCATGCCTGGATATCGGACAGCCAATCAGGGATGAAAGAGGAGGAAGAGGTGATAGTAGAGGGAAGTTTGAAAGGAAAGCTGTGTGTTGTCAGCATAAAACTGGAAATGAGGAGAGAAGGAGGAGATCAGGTGAGCAAGAGGGGCGAGATAGATATTGAAGAGCCAAGGCGATAGGACAGAGCCCTGGGGGATGCCACAAGTGGAGAGAGAAGTAATGGAGGAGAACGGCTCCAGCTGCAACTGGGGAGGGGTTGTTAGTGAGGAAGGAGGTTAGCCAATCTAGTGCAACGTTTGTGATGCTGTGGGTATCACAGAGCCGTTTTGTGAGTGTGAATGGTTTACCATGTCAAAGGCAGAGTAGAGATCGAGGAGAATGAGAACAGCAGGATAGTCACGATTTGCAAGCATGTCTTCACGGGTGTTCAGGAGAGCAATTTCTATGCCTCTGGGTGTACGGAATCATGAAGGCAACCAACGAGTTCAGTATGAAGGATCAGTTTGGGGAGGACCAACTTCTCCAGGAGTTTGCCCTCGAAGGGGGTGGTGGAGATAGGGATAGGACGATAGTTAGTCAGGCAGGAGGGGTCAGCAGACAGCTTTTTTAGAAGTGGGTGCACAAGGGAGTGCTTGGGTAATAGAGGGAAAGAGCCAGTGGCCACTTTCTGCGCCAGTGGTATCGTCTCTCTGTGGCTGTTTGGTGCTCTGAGGGTAGGAAGGTGGTGAAGGTCCTCCCCTTGGGTCAAGTGGTGTATGGTACTAG
Organism: Ambystoma mexicanum; assembly: GCF_040938575.1. Classification (NCBI taxonomy): domain Eukaryota; kingdom Metazoa; phylum Chordata; class Amphibia; order Caudata; family Ambystomatidae; genus Ambystoma; species Ambystoma mexicanum. The sequence continues at coordinate 897,955,662 of NC_090931.1, read as the reverse complement.
GATAGCTCGTAGATCATCAGGGGGGGGTTGCCTGCCATCAACTCTCTGAGTTTCTAGGGTGGGTTCCCTCCCTCTGATTTGCAGGTTCTCCATGTCTCACTGGGTTCCGTTTATTGGTTAGTGCTCCTTCGTTTGCAGCTAGGGTGTCTATCCTTAGGCAATGTCTAAAGTTGGATGATGGTTTGGGAGTGTCCATGTCCTGGGTTCCCTCCCTCCCCCGCTACTACCTTCCATGCGCGTTGTGGTCCGTTTAGATTTTCGGGGGTGTCTTAGTGTTTCTACTCATTCCCGTCCGATTGTGAGCTGAAGAGGCAGGTTTTAAGTGATTTTCTGAAACTTAAGTGGTCCTTTGTATTACATATTTCTTTCCGGAGGGTGTTCCATGTTTTGAGTGGGAGAATGATGTCCTCCACGTTTTTTTCTTATGTATGGTTTTGGTTCCAGGCGGATGTCATTGCTTGATCTAAGAGTTCTTGTTGGTATGTAGATGGTTATTTTCTTTTGTAAGAATTCTGCCCCATTGCTATGAATTGCTCTGTGCATAGCAGTCTTAAATTAAACAATTTTTTAAAATTGTATTTTAATGTGTTTCAGCAAAAAAAACTTTACACATATCTAATATAACAATATATAAAATGTTAAAATAAAAATGAATTCCTGTTACATCTTACAAACCATTACAATTATAAAGTAAATCATACAATACAATCAAATCTAGCATGGTTAGTACATATATAAAAACGAATTCCTATAACAATTGAACCTTTTTCCTAAACCATAAAAATAGCAGTCCGGATTTAAACCTTATATTCTTCTAAGAGGTTTACTTCAGTCAAATCTTTGCATATTTTCAGTGCCTCTAACCAACCCATATATGAGGCCAAATGGAGTGAAGTTCCGCTTGTGTCCAAACAATGTCTCCAGAAGTCTAAATCTTTAATCAAATTTAGATCATGAACTTAATTGCTGGTAGTTGGTGGTGAATCTCTTTCTTCGGCTGGGGCCTCCCTCTGGAACAGCCTCCCTGCCTCTCTGAAAACTGAGGAGAACCATCTCTGGTTCCGGAAGCACCTCAAGACCTTCCTCACTGCTTCTGCTTTCTGTCCTCCTCTCCCCCGCTGAACTCCTGGCTGAACTTGAAACTGCACTGGCCACCTGGATATCCTCTGTTCTCGGGCTCTGGTCCCCTCTCAGCCAGTTGCACACCTGCACTGCCCCCCTGGCAACCCTTGCACTCTGGGGCTGTTCTGTATCCCCTACCAGCACTCGACACCTGATGTCTGCACTTAGCTTTGCACCAGCTGGTCGCACTTCTTATTTATTGTTCTTATTTATCTACTGTTTATCCTATGTACTGCACTTCCCCTTCCCCTCCCCCCTCACACTTTTCCCCTCCCAACCTCTCCTGCACTTGCGCGATCTCAATGTCACCTGGCCTAGTAAGATCTCTGTCTCTGTCTTCCCTCTGTTCCCCTCCCTTGCCTCGTCGCACCCGTTAGGCAGAATCCTGTGCAGTTCCCTTAGGGAACACTGCAAAAAGATTAAGACTACAGGAGTAAGCAGTAAACCCAATTGGTAGCAGTCTGCACCATCCAGATTTACCTGGTAGCTGTGGCTGAGCAGTCAGACTTCTCTCAATAAGAGTAAGGCAGTATGTAGAGTATACACAATAGGGCTAAAAACACAGTAGAGCAAACAAACACTGACCAGAGCTTTGTATCAAAAGTATAGAGTTATTTATTTAAAACACACTTTAGGCAATACACTAGCACTCCAAAAAGTTAAAACACAGTCAGATAAAGTATACACACCTCCCTTAATAACTATTAGACAAGTCAGAGTTAAGACACCACTATTTGTTAACACAGATGTGAGCGCTTAACTAAGATGGCACTCCAATAGTTTGGTTAGAGGGAGAGAAAAAGGCAGAGCATAAGAATAATACAGTCCCAACACTTTTTAAGAGTCAGAGCAAGGGAATAAAGGCAGCATATACTGTAGAGCCAAAGTTCATAGGCCAGGCCCACTTTAAATGGAGCAAAGCGAAATGTGCCCAGGATCACACAGTTTAAGTTGCACTAAAAGTCTTTGCAGAGTGTTCAAAAGAGGTTGGTTTAGTTCAAGAAACAAAGTTAGAAGGTCTGGGGCCAACCCAGTATAGAAAGCCAAGGATTTAAGGGTCACCTTTAGCAATTAATCTGTAGAAAGGGAGGCCAGGTAGACACAGTACCTTAAGAGAGAGGAATCTCCAGCGGTGGCAGTTGTTCCTGGCAGTGGTTGCAGTTTGTTGTTCCGACCAGGGGAAGAGAGGATCTCGTCGAGGAGGAAACTTGGAGTCGTTGCACTGCCCAGGGAAGAAACCAACCGCGGAGTTCCCGATTAAAAGGTGCGGTCCTTTTATTCGCGGTCAAAGTGGTGAAGCTTGGCTATCCGGCCACCGGGGTGCTTGGCACGGGCGATTCGACCAAGAGACGTCTTTGGAAGGCGAAAGAAGCAAACTGGTTGCTCCCACCAGCTCAGGGGGAGAAGACTTGTCCAACAGAAGATCTTCTCTTGTCGTTGGGAAAGTGGTGATTTCGTTGCAGCAGGGCTTCACTGGTGGTGTTGTCATTGCAGATGGCTCAGCTTCTTCCCTCTTCGGATTCTTAGGTCCTGTGGCGGCTTCTGAAGTTCCAGTCCCAAAGGCCCTGCTTTTATGCTGAAAAAACCCCATTCATCAGCCTCGCTGTCAATCGCACATGCTAAGTGGTGAGCCGGGCGGCTCACCACTGGGCCAATCAGAGAAGAGTGCGACTTGAGTTGCTATGGCAACTCAGACCAGGGTGCCAAATCCCCCCTCCACCCCTCCTATGGAACCCAGACAGAGTGGCACCATTTCGAGGGATTCTGTGGAGAAGCCCGCCAAAATAGTGGAACAAAGGGCTCGACCTTGGTCAGAGTTACACAGACGGACACAAACACTATTTTGGAACCGAGTTCTGGCAAAAAGACCCAACCGTGGATTTAATATTAAATAAATAAAGCGGCAGTATCTTTAACATTTCACCAAAAAGTGGTGTGTTTAAAATCAATGGGAAAATCCCATAGAGAATATTCCGAAGGTATATTTTGTGTGGTAACCACTACCACCAGCCATAAACTCGACAAGGGGGGACTGCACAGTGCCCCCTTGGAAACAGACCCAGGAGCAATCGAATTACCCCTACCAGTACTTGCACAATATGATGGCGTGTACTGGTTCTGTTCACAATTTAGGACTAGTAAAGTCAATGGTGACTTTACATGCTCTGGGAGACAGTAGTCAGTCCCAGGGTATGGAGTCTATGTTGGGGAGTCACTATGACACCCCTGTGTTACTGCACTGAGGGTGCTGTGTAACACAAATACAAAAACAGATGATGCCCTATGGAGTAGAAAGAGGTTACCCCACAGCCATAAACGCCGGCCAGGAGGCGAAGGCCAGAGGAAAAGGCCTTGTTTGCCCTTGTTCGCCAGTGGATGCCCCCAGCCGCCTATTCCGACTCCAAGGACTAAGTCATCTAGCTCCACCACCACATCCCACCGCTCGCCCAGTTACTACTAGTCTGCAAAAGGTGAGAGCCCCATCTGGTTGCTAACCATGCCACTTGTGATTGCAGATCAATGACTATTGTTTACGCTTCATCTGTATAATCTGCTGACACCCGGCCAGCACCGTACTTCCTATTAGAGCTAATCCCTCATTGTGCCCCATTGCACTGCCTGTGCACCACCAGAGACTATATCACTGACTGCCCTGATCAGATCACTGCAGCATTGTACTTACAGCCAGTGCTCTCCTGTGCCGCTCTTGCCCAATTGGCACTCTGATCCTGTGTTTACACTGTATTCTAATACTGTAGCTTACAGCCCAGCTCTCAGCCTAACGCTGTCCCACGTGCATCAATGGTATTTAGCCTAGCTTGTGTCTTACCTAGGATTACCGCATTTAGCCCAATGTTGTCCCATGTGCCTTAATGATATTTAGCCTAGCTCGTGTCCCACTTAGGATTATTGTTGTTAGCCTAATGCTTCTGCATGTATGATAATGTTATCTAGCCTAAACTGCACCCCTCCTAGGATTATTGCTACCAGCACTTTACTATTGACTACAGTATCTAGCCTTATTGGTGTAGACAAAGTGAGCCTAGCCTCATCTTACACCACCCCACATCCTTAGCTATGATAAACTGGATATTGTGCAGCATGTTCCCCTTCTGCCTTGTCCCAGCGGACACCCCATGCACTGGCAACCACTTCCTCGCCCTCAGTAATGGGCTCACCAAACTAGCTTGCCCAAGACACCATCCCATCCCCTGTCCTACCCACCATACCTCCTTTCCCATCTTCCTCCATTCTCACTCCCAGTCCCAAGGACCCCTACATAACCAGTAAGGAACACCATCCCACCCCGGCCATCATCAATGATCCACATGCACTGGCAACCACTTCCTCGCCCTCAGTAATGGGCTCACCAAACTAGCTTGCCCAAGACACCATCCCATCCCCTGTCCTACCCCCTTCCTCCCCACCATACCTCCTTTCCCATCTTCCTCCATTCTCACTCCCAGTCCCAAGGACCCCTACATAACCAGTAAGGAACACCATCCCACCCCGGCCATCATCAATGATCCACATGTACTCCCCAACCCTTCAATCAATGGTAAAACATACCCTATCCTAGGATATAAGAGAACACCCCGATTAAGAGCATGCACAAGGTTAGCACACCACAACACCATTACCAGGTCCCAGCCACCCAGATCACCCAATCCTTCGGCCAACACAACAAATAATAAACACACTCAGCCTACAGTAACTAAAACTACTCCACCGTGTTGCCCACCAACTAGAAATACTCTCACTAAGGATCCCAACCCCCCCATTAGTCTAAAAAATGCACTCATCAACGCCCGCTCCCTTTTCGCGCCTTGAAACACTTGTGTATAGGCGCGTTACAAATACCATATCATATCATATCATATCATTGGAGCCCACGCCATTGAAATTCATGACCTCATCATCGAACTCGACCTAGACCTGTTAGTAATCACAGAAACCTGGCTTCACCAAGCCTCAGGTCCTCTGTTAGCACTGGCCATCCCACCAGATTACACCATTCTCAGATCTGATAGAACCACCATTCCAGGAGGCGGTGTTGCAATCATTACTAAAAATACCATCAAACTTAGATCATGTTCCATTGAAATAATCGCAGGGTACGAACTACTGCTCGCCAAACTCACCTTGAATGAAAACACCACAATTAACATAGTGGTCATCTATAGATCCCCTAGCACAAACAGCCACCCAGAAACAGACATCCCACTAATACTGGCGCTCTTCCTTAAACCCAAAACGAAATGTATCATCATTGGTGACTTGAATCTCGGTTTTAATGACAACCAAGATACCAAAGCCACCGCCCTTCTCCTGGCACTAAATGACATGAATTTCTGTCAACACATCAATGTCCCCACTCACAGCAAGGGCAGAACCCTTGATTGGATCCTCTCCCTCAACACCAACATCACTCGAGGCCCGATTACCCCACTTAGTTGGACAGACCACTACTGCATAGAATTTACTATCACTAGTGAAGACCCCTGCACACCCAAGAATATAACTATGGACACCATTGAAAGTAGAAACCCGAAAAAGCTCACAGCTGAGAACTTCGACCCCACCTTGAACAAATTGCTAGATACACACTCAATCCTCAGCAATGACCCAACTACCATCGCTGAGTACTACCACAAATGCCTCTCCACAGCGATTGACACCATAGCACCTGTCACCTCCAAACTAAGACGCCTCAATAAAAAATCCAACTTCTGGTTCAACGAGGAACTAATCGCCCTTAGAAGGAAAAAACGCTCTCTCGAGCACGTCCATAATAAACATCCCTCCCCGGACGCAGCTAAAGCATTCAAAGACGCAAATACCCTCTACAAATCAGCTATCATCACCCACAAAGCAAACGCCTAAAATGCTCGCATTAGCAATGCAGCATCAGACTCCAAAGAGCTCTTCTCTATCCTTAGAGAACTTGAAAATCCACTTCCAACCGACACACCCACAAACACAAGTAAAGAATGGTGTACCACCATACAATACGCTCTTGCCTCCAAAATCACTATGCTGCAAAATAAAATCAATTCCAAAAAACTACTCCTAGCAACCAAAAACTCCCCCTCCCCTAATCCCTGCACCCTTTCCAGTGACAACTCCAACCCCCCCTTTCAATTCACACCAGTCACCCACGAGCTTGTACTCGACACAATCTCCAAACTGCAAAGGAGACACTGTCCCGGCCAAATTAGTCAAAGCCTGTGCACACACCCTGACCCCTCTCATCACTAAATTTGTCAATGCCTCGTTCAACTCCAATACAGTTCCGACCTGCATTAAAGAAGCCTGGGTTACCCCGCTTCTAAAAAAAACAAATCTAGACCCCACCATTTCAACTAATTATCGCCCCATAACCACGGTCCCATTTTTACTCAAAATCATCGACAAACTAGCCTACAACCAAATTCAAACCCATTTAGAATCCAATCAGCTCCTCGGCACCAGACAATCAGGTTTCAGGCCTAACCACAGCACTGAAACAGTTCTCTTGGACCTCAAAATCCAGATGGATGCCATCAAAGATTCAGAGAAACTTTGCATTCTTCTGCTGTTGGACCTCTCAGCCGCGTTCGACCTGGTGGACCACGAAAAACTCTGCAACTCACTTGCCCGCGAGTTTAACTTCTCCAGGGCAGCCACTGCTTGGGTGAAATCCTTCTTAACCGACCGCACCTCCAGAGTGTCCATAGGCAAAGAAGCAGCCAACCCCATCCCAGTCCCCATAGGAGTACCCCAAGGCTCTTGCCTTTCTCCCACGCTGTACAATGCATATACCAAGCTCCTGTTCTCAGCACTTGACGAAATGGGTGTCATATACACAGATTTTGCGGATGACACCCAGATCCTTATACCACTGACAGGCAACTATGACCAGGACACACTAACAATCAATAAAATCTACGTCATCATACAAAACTGGATGGCATTAAACAGCCTATGTCTTAACAATGAAAAGACAGAAGTCCTCATCGTAGGATCTCCAGCCAATATAGCAACCCTTCAGCCAGAATATTCAATCATCAATATCGACGGTACCAATATTCCAGAGTCAAAGCAAGTAAAAACACTGGGCGTGTACATCGATGCCAGCCTGACCATGACTAAACAGATCAATGTACTTTCCTCCTCCACGGCCTACACCTCTAACTTAATTGCGCTCAGCCGACAATTTCTGACCCCAGCAAATTGCCTCACCCTAGCCAGAGCACTGGTCCTATCGAAATTGGATTACTGTAATGTATTACTACTGGGCACCTCTAACACCAACCTAGCCAAAATGCAACTTTTGCAAAATAAAGTCCTGAGGGCCGCTCTAGGCATAAAATAATCAGACCACATATCCAAGATTAGGAAAAATGCCCACTGGCTCCCCATCAAAGCCCAAATTATCTTCAAAACATTATGCATCACCCACAAATGCCTTACCAAAAAAGGACCTATCTACCTCAATAACACTCTGCATCCCAAATCTGACATGAGGCTACTTAGATCCAATGACAAACTCCTCCTGGACCCCCCCCCGATTCAAAAACACAAGAGCAGGGGGCAGCAGCTTCACCACTTTAGCCCCTAAACACTGGAACACCCTACCCATCCACATCAAAAAAGCATCTTCATTCACGATCTTTAAGAAACAGTTAAAAACCTGGTTATTCAACCAATATTAGCACCCAAAGATAGGACCTTGTCCATCTTATACTGCTGTGAATACTTAGGCTATTGTATAATGTTGTGAATATTCTGTAATTTATATCATGTAATGGAACGAATGTAATGTTTGAATTTTACTAATTGCTAAGCTGTCTTTTAACCACGCCCTGACACCTGAGGGTCTGGGCGTGTAACAAATAAAAAAATAAAATAAAATAAAATAAAACACATACTAAGTCAAAAAGCACCTAAAATCATGTCTAAGAGTGGGAGGAAAAGAGTCTCACTCTCAGCAGGAGAAAAAAACAAACCCCAAAAATCCAGCAAAGCTGCTGGGGGACTCAATAGGTTTGGGAAATTAGCCTTATAAGAGAATTCTCCCTAACAGCGCCTTGAAACACTTGTGCATTGGGCGAGTTATAAATGTCATATCATAAAATATCGTATGTAGACTGTTCCTAGTTTACAGCATTCAGTCAGAAAATGTGTAGCTAACTCCAATTTAGAGGGGATCTTGCGTGTACGGCCGCCTCTCTCCATAAAGGGAATATTTAATAACGGGCCCAGGATGGTCAATGTGGGTAGGCGATTGATACGCAAAAGCAAAATGAATGTCGAGAGGTTCTTAGAGGGGCAAAGTGTAAGATAAGGCTGGGCTTTTTTGTAGGTGTATAACATCTCCGTAGCAAAAGCATAACTTTGTCAAGAGGCCAAATGTATATAATTGCGACAACAGTGCCATTGATTTATTTTCGTCTCAATCACCACTTTTGAAATATGATATGGTATGTTCCAATCAGGGGTCTAGTCAATGTCAGTAAATAACCTTTTTATTCCCCCCTCATATTTCGCCTTTCCCCCCTTTTCTATTTCTTTGCCCAATGATTGTAATAGCAGGCAATCGGTTTTAATGTATAATAAGGCACGTCTTTTTAGCACAGTGGCCTCTAATGAAACAAGACTCAATTTTGAGGCGTAATACTGCCATGGTGACACACCTAGGGAGGCCAAACATTCTCTTCCAATATTGCTCCTCTATCGTCTGTAACCTAGCCAGATTGGCAATGGTTATGCTTTCCAGCCCATATAAGACTGCAGGGCTTAAGCATTGCAAGTATAAACGCCTTGCACCCTCCAGAGTAAAACCACCCATGCGCCTGACAAATTGTAGCATAATAGCAGTCAGTTGTGCAGCCTTTCTGATATGAAGTCCAATACATTCTTGATAGCCCCTACGGGCTTCAAGCTCAACTCCCAAGTATCTATACTGGTTGGTGTACTCAATTGTGGCCCCCTCGATGGTTAATGTTGGCCTACTTATTCTCTTTGCTGAAATGAATCACCTGTGTCCTGTTCATATTTATGCTCATGTGATTCATTTTAGAGTATTTCCATAGTGCATTCGCTACTCTGGTTAGGCCCGAAAAAGTGTGGTCCATGATCACCAAATCATCGGCGTAAGCCAGGCATACACAATGGTGAGAGTTTACCTTGAGTGGGGCACCCCCTTACATCATATAATAGCCTTGGCAGATTGGCCAGATATATATTGAATAGAAGAGGGGCCAAGATGCAACCCTGTTTGACTCTTCTGGTTATCGATATAGGGTCGGTCAAGGGTCCTCTACCATCCATATGCACCCGTACAGTGTTATTCTGGTGTAACAGTGTTACAAAATCAAGAATATGATCAGGACACCCATAGGATGTCAGTTTCTGCCATCGTCCCCTCCAAGACTATGGAAAATATTGTCCCAAGTTAAAAAAATGATTTAAAAAAACAAATAAAGAAAACGATTTAGGAAGACCGCTCTGTGACCACACAGAACGGTCTTCCTACATCGAACTGTCACACCCAAGCCGCACAAGAGTGCATATAGGGGCTGACAGGCACAACAGGACCCGGAAGCAGCCTCGACGGAGAACGGGTATGTTATGTGTGTGTGTGTGTGTGTGTGTGTGTGTGTTGCGTGTTAGTGTGTGCATTTTGGTGGGCAGGAGTCTTGGGAGGGAAGTGGTGGGGGCTGAGGAATGGGGTCCAGGGAGTGAAAACCCCCCGATTTCGAGTACATCTGGCAACAGTGGGTGGAGGCTAGGGGGCGAAGAAATGTTGTTTGTTCGATTTTCGGTCGAAATAAATCAGTCTTCTTGTCAAAAGACCTACAAAAATCGAATGAATGATCGAACCAAAAAATTAGGTTCATGTGATGCAAGTACTTTCTCTGCAGTAGGCACAGGTTGAAGGGCTTTAACATGTTAATGGTCCCTTCCCAGTGAGCTGTGACTTGACAGAGAAATGGGCTATTACCACTTTTCATTTTGCGCTTGTGTCTGCCTCAGCCTATTAACAAAAGAAAAGACAAGACTTAAAAGAAACAAAAGCAGGGAGTAAAATGCACGTAAAGCCATGCTCGTACGTGACCTATGTTAAGGATTTCAATAAGGCGACACACACCTTGGTTTCCGCCTAGTATGTAGCGCACAACTGAGATGCTTTGATTTTCTCCTTATTTTATGCAGATTCAATTTGAGATGGTGCACAACTCGTACCACACCCCCTTTTCAAATACCCCAGGTCACAATGGACCATGAACCAGGCTGGTTGGTAAAATGCTATATTTATTTATTTTAAAATTCTAAAGAAATCATACAATTTTTAATATGGGACAGCAACCACCAATGGGGAGATAATTACAACGAGGATGTAAGCAATACACTTGGTTTAACCTTCTAAACAAAACACCAGGGAATAGCAGCTCTTTTTGATTTAGGAAAGATAGCGCCCAAGTTAGGATTTCACCCTGCAATGTTCCCTCAACCCACAAATAATCAATTCTGAATGGATAGAAAGACAGAGGAGGTAATCAGGAATAGGAGGTAGAAAACGGAATCAAAATGCAACCTTCCCTCACCAAATAAGAGTGGAAAACGGATTTTAAACCCCTTGCAAGGTTATGAAATGACACTCTGAAATGGACAAATAAATAATTAATGTGTGGTTAAAACTCTAGGTATATACAATTTCTCACTAAAGCAACAATGCATAGACACTAACAATCACCAGCAATGGATTACCAATAACATACAATGGAAAACTGAGTGGAAGGTTTAAAACTGATTGCAGCCAAATGACACGTGTAAAAGTTGCATTTCCTTTCAATTTCCGTGTAAATTTACTCAAACGGTTTCTTTAAAAAACTGGTGAAATATTGCAAATCGTGATGCGGTTTTTAGTCTGAGGACCAGAGGCACATCACAGGGATATTACAGAATTGAAAGAATGGGGGTAGCTGGTGAATTGAGAGAGATTTGGAAGGTAGAGGAGTGAGGTTTGTTTTTAGGAAAATATAGCAGTGAAAAAGAGAAAATCGGTTTTAAAAGTGAAAGGCAAATTTTACTTAAACTAGATTTAATGGCTAAGAAAAGAGGAACACCACCCGTGAATATAAAAGTTACGCTGCAGTTGTAACCATTCACGCAGTGTACCCCTTTTCTTTAAGGAAAATTATTTTATTTTAACACAATATCACTAATGACTTATGATCTATGCAAGACAGAAATGAAGAGAAAAGTGGTGCTAACGCTTGGAGATCAAAGGCAAGAACACAGAGAATTCTGACAGTTTTTACAAGTCACCAGGATAAGGATAGGATGGCTTAGAGTGGGATAAGGACAAATGCAAGACAAGATAGACTATGGATTTCTATGCGATAGTGATTATACTTACAGTCCACTTTTAGTTTTGGGATTTTTGGACCATCAATGGTTCTGGTCACTACACGGCAGTGCGCCTGGCAAAGGACAGCTGGGTAAACGACAGCTGGGCAGGGTCGGGTCACTGGATGGTAATTCTGGTCACTGGATGGCACAGGTACCACTGGGTGCAGTTAGTGGGCAGCAAGCCAGACTGGTTCAAGATGCAAAAGGTACCACAGCTTTCCCCTTCTTAATGGGAGATTAGTAGGTTGATTTTTAATCAATGGCCTTGCTGGGAATAGGATCAGCAATGCTTTGGTTTTGCAGTGGGCCCTGGAGTAGGGTCAGCAATGCATTTGGCCTTGTAGTTGGGATCTGGACTCAGCAGGATGAATGGAACAGGAACGCTGACGCAGGAAAATCAGGAAGAGTGTTTGTCTAGAGTCTTGTCAGGGACTCTTATTTATAATGCATAGTGACATCATCAAAGTATATGGCTTGGCAGGCTTAGCTAAGCACACCTCTAACCCACGGGATTGGTCAGTGGTGCTAGTCTCCGCCTCGCTCTCAAATGGTTGGATGGCAGATTTATGATGTGAGGTACAATGTTCAAACACCTCCCACAGTTATTTTAGCTAAAATCCGATCTTGCACAAACAGTACATTTATACAGTTGAAATCTCTTAGAAAATTACATACACAGGTTACATATTTTGTGAAGAGCATAGCACTCCAACTCTGCAATCCGTGAGACATTGTTTCACCCTTTTAATACTTTTGGGTAATTTTGAGTATGAACGATTCGGCCTAAAATTCCATATCCCATATTCCCAAGGGGTCAGTGAATTCTATCATGTCTTAAACATGTCTTAAATGAAAGCCCATCAAATCACCTTAAAACTGCAAAATGTTTACATTTTTAAAAAGTCTTGCTGCAGAGATAAAAGTCTTTACATTTGTATTCATAAATAGTCTTTGGGAGCAAATGGCAGTCCTTTGTCTGTCACTGGACCATTTTTTTCTTTCTTCAGCTGCCAACAACTGTCATTTCCTCCAGATCAAGGTGGGAGTTTCCAGCTTGATTGAAGGTTTATTGCCCCTTCCCCACTTCACACTCCCTTGTCGTGGAAATTCCATTGTCAGTGGTTTCAGCCTAGACTAGATTCTGTCCAACCTAATAATTATCACTGGGGTGTTAGTATCTGCTGAGAGAGGCCCTCCTGTTGCTAGCATCCCCCTCAAGCAGAAACATTTTTTTCTTTTGGAACTTGCAAAATCCAGCCAATATAGTTTAACAGTTTTACTTTCTTATATTTGGTGCTGAATTAGGCACTTAGCACTTTGGCACATGACACTTTTCCTGCCTATAGTACTGGTTGCTATAACATTTCCACCTAGTTTAATGGAATTAACCTCTTAATGGTTGTGCATTTTTTTCCATCAACACGGCTTTAGGAACTTATTATCTTTTAACTTCTCTTTTTATTAATAAGTTCGATACATTTTGCACTATTATCATGATTTAATGTGTTTAATGCTGATATTTTTGCGGATGTATACATATGTGTTTTTATAATGTTTTGAATAACTATTAAAATATGAAGTGAATTTTGAACATCTGACTGAACCTCTCTTCAATTTTGACCTCCTACCTGTGATATGAGCACGTAAATGATTTTAGTGCTTCTCCATGTGACCTCCTTTTGTAGTTTTTCCTGAATTAAACAAGCCAGTTGAATAAAATAACCCATGTGGATATTTTTCCCCAGCAACAAACCCCTTCACATTGCTAGATAATGGCAGGCTTTCATTCAAAAGTTTACTTTTTGAGACAGGCATTTTTCTCCTTGAGTTTTGCAAAGCCCATTTTACATGTGTGGTGAAAAGCTGGCATTTATTTTTAAATTCGGTTTTTGCATCTCCATCAGGATCCCACACTGTCTTGCAGCTATAGTTATTTCTTGTATGCAGGAGTTTTGTTTGAAGCACAGGTGCCTTGAAATTGACATGGCTCAGATAACTGGAGTTTCTTTTGAACTACTGATCTTTGATACTTTGCGAAGAAAATGAACGCGTTTTCCCATGTGGGTAAGGGTGCAGTTCCTTGTTGATTTTTCTCAAGAGTTCGTTTGACAAGGCCTGTCATTCAGAAATCATTCCTGGTTTTGCTGAAGCACAATGAGATATACTGGGCATGGCAAGGCCATATTAATCACAGAGGTTTAAGGACGAACAGATGGAAATAGCATCATAGCAGCATTTTTTTAAAGGTGAAAAAGTTTCCTTTTTAATGGGGATTTTGGGCTTGCAGCAAGGCAACGCTGCTTTTTCACTTTATTCCATTTGTATGTGTCAGAACACACTGGCACGCTCCCTCAGTGTGTCCCCTTGTTCCATCCTGCGCAATGTATGCTTGGCAAGATGGTGCAGCCATCTTTTTTGTGGTTGCAAAACACAATTTTGAGGCCATGGTGCTCACGGGAGCCAGCGCAACCATTTTGCTGTTTCTACGGCAATGCAGTTTGGTTTTGGTGAAATTCTGTTCAGTGGGTCAATGTAGCCCACACCTACACATTCAGCCACACCACCATCAGTGCTGACCTGGACCAAAAATAACAACATACCTAAATTGAGAAAACACGGATGCAGAACTCAGTAATTTGCACTTCAAAACAGCAGACTTTTCCTCATTTTCGTTTTGATGAGTAGTACACAATATAGTTGAGCGCTGTTCCATATGGCTTCATTTCCTTCTCTTTTTCGCATCCACGTTTTTGTGACAAAAGACATTTTAACACATGCAAAGCACCAGAAAATAGCAAACAACTATAGGACCGTTATACAGGACAGTGCCTTGTTAGATTTCTCTCCAGTGCTGTTTGTGGGATATATGAGGATCTATGTGGCAAAAGACAATGAAACCTCCCTATTTGCATATTTATTGATGTCAAAACTAGTGACATCACAGAAAAGGACAATAAAATACGAAATTGCCATGCACGGTTCAAAATTAAGGTTGGATGAGCAGGAGTTAAAACCAGTTCCTTGGTGTCAGGCATCACCCAGGAGGAGGTAGCTACTGCTGGGGAACCCAGCATAGAGTGAATTTAACTTCTACAGGAGATGCACGTTTTAACTTTTTGTCCATTATGTATGATTCATTATGTGTAGATGTGTCTGAATTCTTTTTTTATTAGCTGGACAAATCCTTAAATGTCACCACTTCCCTCCGTGGGGGCGCCCCTTCCCATGAAGCTAGGGAGGTTGCCCACTACCCGATAGTACCCTTGGGGGTGGTTCTCAGCAGGAGGATCTCATGGGGAGGGAACGCCATGTGGGAACAGGGGCGACTATACAAGGAGAACGCGGTATATATCACTCCAATCTCCCTCAACTACCCCACCCTTGCCTTGTGATCCCATGTACATGTGTCATATAACCAAAATCATAAATAGTGGGACGGGTAAGAATCTAGTCGACCCAAGGGAGAAGTATAGTACAAATACTTAGATGCGGAAGAGTCTAGTCCACCCAAGGGAGGAATATAGGACAGGTACTGAGATGAGTAGGCAATGCGGAAGCATGAAAAGTACTCCTGGAAAATTCTAGTGGTTCCCAAATTCCTATTGGTCAAATCACATTCAAAACAGAAGAGGGAAAAACAGGGGAGAGAGCAGCCCTCTTGAGTGGAACTGCGAGCACCTGGAACACTCGACCCATCCCCGAATCAAAGGACTTGCAGACCAGTTTACTGAGCGGGCAGAGGTGTCCTTGAATGGTCCAGTGTGGAAGGCAGGCAGGTGAAGTCGCGCATGCTGTTGGCCACCAAACACTTCAGAGTGGCCGCAGCATCCGAAAAGGCAAGGGAAGCCAGGAGTAACTCGAAAGGGAACACAGACCAGCCCAAGACCAACCGAAGAGCATCGACAAGCCCCAGACAGGTACCCGGGTTGCTGGGATGGTTGGTGGGGCTATACAAAGCAACGAAGCTCAGGTTTGGGACCCACACCCTCAAGCAGGAAAGTTAACCTGTCATCTTCATGGTCACAGTACCTGGCAGGTTAGTGAACCAGGTATGCCATACTACCGGCAGAGAATCTGGGAGCCAGGTCTATGTTGGGGAGAAGTGTACACATCATAGAAAGAGGACAGGGGAATGGAGTCATTCCCCGGAGTATTGTAAATGGTGCCAAAGCTGTAAAGAGGCCAGGGGAAGGGAGACATTCCCCCTGGTGGTGTGAACTGTGAAAGTAAAAGCCAAGTGAGTGTGAGAACAAAGCCAAGGAAGGCCGGGGGAAGGGAGTCATTCCCCTGGCATTATCGAAACGCGGAGAGCAAGATACCTGAGAAGGGAGGCATTCTCTAGGAACCCAATCGTGAAGAAAACAACTATGGGCAATAAGGAATGTTGATGTTTGAACTGAGAACTTTACTGCTTTTTAGCATTACAACCTGGAACTTCATTTTGTGCATTGGAAATGGATTCAGACCTGGGGAAAGGGAATCATTCCCTCAGGTAAAGATCCCACCTAACAACTGGAAACTGTGATCCGATGTCCACAAGAAGGGAGCCATGCTTCTGGACCAAGAAGATCCACTACCTCTTTAGTTTAGTTATAAGTATAAGGGACAGAAGTAGGTTTTTGACACAGGACGGTGGACTCTTGATTTGCACAGACATCCTGACCAAATCCTTAGATTTTTAGTTGAGGTAGGGAAACCTCTCTTAGAGTAGGGAGAAGTAAGTAGGTTTTCTCTTTATTTCTGGTGTAATTAATGTATATGCCAACAACCATGCCACCTGTGTTTCAGTTTCCTCCTTCTGCACCCTTACATATGGGGTCAGTGTGGGATCTGACCTAGTTGATACAAACTGGGGGACCCTAAGTTTCACCAAATGAAGTGACTGAGTCTGAAAACCATCTGTGGCCACTACAGAGAGAGTCTATTGAGTTTGCTCTCTCCAGTAGATGTGACATAACCATAGAGCCTGGAGAGAGACAACTCATTCCCACTGATCTATTCTTGGCAGCACCCAAGGGCACGTACATCTGATTAGTTTCCAAACATGTCAAGGGTTCAGCTAGAGCTGGTGACTGTATAAGGTGAGGCCAACTAACCCCATCTTGCCCCTTTGTCTGGGTACTTGAGACCCTCTCCTCAGCCTTTGCTACCCGCTCCATAGCCTCTTCCCCTCCCTCGCCACCACGTCGCCCAACTCCCACCCCCCTCCCTGTGATTGGCCTTTGTAGATCAGGAAGTACTGTATCTGAGTGGGTGTTCCCTGCACCTCGACTAATTTAGCTCTGTGTCGAAGGTGCAGCTACAGCTGATGACTGTACAAGGTGAGGCCCAGCAACCCCCATTTTGCCCCTTGGACACTTTTTCTGGGTACTTGAGACCCTCTCATCTGCCTTTGCTGCCCGCTCCATAGCCCCTTCCCCTTTCTCACCACTCCACCCAACTCCTGCCCTCCCTCCGCTCCCTCCCTGTGATTGGCCTTTGTAGACCATGAAACTCTTGTTAACTGGAAGAGCTAGGGTAGCCTTACTCGGGCAACAACCGGCTAAAGGCCACAAGGCAAACGGTAGCTCCCAACTAAGCGTCTTCAACCCGTGTTTGCCTGAGATGCCAGACGCAGACTACCTTCAGCGACTGATAAGGCAAGTGTGGTGGAGTACAGCCGTTACTGTACTCCAGTAAAACCCCATCACTCCTATTACCTAATTATCGTATACCTACATGCAACTAGCCTATTTACATAACTAGTATTCATTGCACTTAAAATTTGAATTGACCCAGTCTCACAGCTGGCCCAAAACCGAATGTGATTTCAACCACATTGCCAAAGTTGAAAAAGTGTGATTCGCTTTACATGGCCAAATTTAGTTCATGCTGGTTTTACCATTACCGTTTGCACTACGAAAGCTAAGCCCATGTGTTTTTCCATTGCACTGCCAAAGTTAAACCTAGGGGTTTTTCCATTAATGTGCCAAATTTGAACCGGAGTTTTTCCATTGCTTTCACAAAGTTAAATCTATGAGTTCTTGAATTACTGTGTCAAAGTTAACACTGGGTGTCTTTCCATTGCTAACCCAAAGCTGATCTAGCTGTTATCCATTGCACTACCAAAGTTGAATTTGAGCACTTTTTAACTACTGCACCAAAGTTGAATTTGGGTGTTCTTAAATCGCTGCGCCAAAGTTGAATCTTGTTGTCTTCCATTGCACTACGAAAGTTGAATCGGAGTGTTTTTCAACTGCTGAGCCAAAGTTGAATCTAGTTTTTTTCCATTGCACTGCCAAAGTTGAATCTGGGAGTTTTCAATTGATGTGCCAAAGTTGAATCTGGCTGTATTCCATTGCACTACCAATGTTGAATCTAGGTGATATCCATTATTACTGTACCAAATTTAAATATAGCTGGTTTCCACTGCTGTGCCCAAAAGGATTTTCCACTGGACTGCCCAAGTTAAACCCACTTCATTGTACTGCCAATGCTAATCACAACTCCTTGCACCTACCATGCCGACCCAGGACACACCCCACACCATTCCTCGCCCCATCCCCCCTCCATCTTCTCCCCTCCCCCTGGAAAACCCCCTGTGCACCCGGCATTTCTCACATAATAAGGCACCTACGGCAGCTCACTGGCGCACCACTCTCCAGAACTCCATCAGTACACACCAGCCCCTGGCTCAAACAACACACCCACCCATCCAAAATCACATGTGACCCTTTGCCCTCACTTCCCACACTCCTACATGAATAAGGCAGCCCGGGCAGCTCCCTGGTGAGCCACCCTACCAAACCCCAGTTTTCCACTCTAGTCTACTTCTCACACCATAGCCCACCAACCCCTGCCAAACCCACCCTCTGCCCCACCCGCAGCTATCCTGCACCGCCCAGTGACTTCCTCCTCTCTTCCCTCCACCCCACCCACTCGGACACCAAATTCCTGCTTCCCCTCCCTCAGCGCAGCACAAACCACCCTGGCCAACACAGTTCTGTCATCAAACCCTCCTACTCTCTCGCACACTCCTGTGCTCCTAAAATGCCCCACAAACCGTACTCACCGTAGACCACCACCAACACATTCCACTCTCCAGTTCATCCACTGCACCCCCTCCTTATTTTTCCCAGCCTTCCCCACCCACTCCCAACCCAGTCTCAGCCATTTTCACCTCCCCCCCCAAATCACCTTCCCAGACCATCCTCTCTACCATCCACCCTCCGTCCGAACCTCCCATCGGGCACTCCCACTACCTCAATACAACCCGCCCCTCCCAAATCTCACCTTACAGCACATTTCTCTCAAAATATCTTGCATACTCATTTACGCCAGAACAGTCACCAAAAGTAAATACAACATCGTTGACCTTGTAACCACTGAAAACCCAGACATCGTATTCATCACTGAAACCTGGTTCAACAGTGACTTTAATCCCAATTCACACAAGTGCTTCATCCTTCCCTCTCGGCTACTCCCTGCTTCTTCATAACAGGCCCAACAGAGTGGGGGGATCTAGCCATCCTCCACAAATAACACCTTTCAGTAACATCCACAGAGAATCTACCTTTTACCACTGAATGCAAATTTATTCTTGCAAAGCTCCACCTCAGCCCTTCCTTTTCTCATAGTTTTATTCTCATATATAGGCCACCTGGCTATGACCGGAACTGCTCAGACTCCCTTTGCGACTCCCTCTCAACCACACTGATCCAGCATCCCTCACTCCCTTTGCTAGGAGATTTCAACATTTGGTTTAATGTTCCTACCAGCCCCATGACCCGCTCCCTCACTGACAATTTGGAAGCACTCGGCCTAACACAACTGATTTCCCATCCTGGCCCACACTGCAGGGCACACCCTTGAAGCACTTTTCTGCACAGCAGACCTAGTCTCGTCACTCCTGCCTCGCCCCTGCATCTGGACTGACCACCACGCTATACTGTTCTCGCTTCAGCACCATTCTCCCATCCCACCTCTTCCAGCAAACATCTCAACTAACTCCACCACCCTCCATCTCTGGAATAAAATCATCATCAACCCAGACCTAGCCAATTCCCTTCCAAACAAACTCAAAAGGAATGACACCCATCCAGTGACCTCTTCGACCAATGGCTCTCCGAAGCTATGACGCCTCTCACACCAATCCGTTGCCCTTTGTAAAGAGTAAGACCACACCCAAATTGGTACACCCCTCCCCTCAAAGCTCTCAAAACCCTCAACCATAGTCTAGAGCGAACCTGGAGGACCAATCCGACTCCACAAAACAGAATGACCTTCGCAAGACTGAACAGGACATACATGGGCATAGGAAATGGGGGGACAGTGGGGATAAATCCCCCCCACAATTTTAGTAGGCAGGGGGGAATACTACATGATTTACCCTGCCCACAATCTGGAGCAAGGGGAAATAGGGGCTCTTTAATTTTTCATTTGCGGCACAGGGCATATATTTTTAGAAATGTGCCTTTCTTATTCCAAAGGCTTGAAATATATACAGACACTGCTCATCTTCCGATGAACTGCTCAGTAAGGTAATTGTATTGGAAGAATAGAAGATGGGTGGATGCACCGCTGTCACAACCCCTTCCACCTTTATACAAGAGGCTGCACGGCAAATCCCAAACATCAATGATAATCTGCAGAGCATCTTTTCAAAGACAGTGACAAGATTTGAGTGTTGAGTCCACAAAGTAACATTTACCTTGTAAAGTTCAGAGTAAAACAATTATTAATATACAAATACAATGTATGTAACTGTGTCATTTATTAAAGCCTTTGTAATAAAATATTAGTATGCAAAATGTCACCTCCTAATAAACAGGGTTTAGCAGAGAATTCAACCATTAAGGTGTCCTTCTCCCACTAGGAGAAATATAGAATCATTATTTGCTTGTGGGATAGTATAGTCAGACCTGTTATAGTCGGATCTGTAAGGTAAGGTGGGGTGGGTGAATGCGTGTAGAACCAGGAGTAACTGGAGTCTGTGCATGTGTGCTTTCTGGGTGTGCTTCGTTTTATACACTGCATGCTTATTGTTTCGGGATGGGCAGAGTCCAGTGTTTGTGCTGTTGGATGTTGGAGGCTGTTGGGGATTGTGAGTCGGTTTGAGTGATGTGTGGTTTTGGGTGTTTAGCGGGGTGGTTTGCTAGCCATCTGGCTGTGGGTGGCAAGTGTGTGGTGACGGGGTGGTAGAGAAGAGAACATGGTTGATAGGATGTTGGGTAGACTCTGGATATTGTGCAGCTATGCTATTGTTTTCTTTTTGTAGGGCATTCACCTTTGCATTGGCGTGCGGCTAGAATTGGATTGATGGGACATGACTATTAGGAAGGAAATATATTAGTATGGTAGAAATTATTGAGTAAGGGACTATTAGCTGTCACTCGGGTGGGTCATTATCTAGAAGGGCTGGGTGCTGTCCTTGAGTTATTGGGTTTCCTCGGTCCTCTTGAACCGTTATGCAAACTTGTGTGCATGTGTCCTGAAGCATCAGTGAGAGAATTGAGGAGTGTTTGGTTGTAGAGATACTTGGGGTTCTGTACCTCAGGGCGAGAGTTTCAATGCCTTTGTGGATGTGGTTTGGGTATTTTATGGGGTTGAAGGAGCCTGCCCATGGTTTGGACATTATATGGGGTGATCATTGTATAGTTGTTATTGATCTGTTTTTATCTCAGAGAGTTGAATAACCAGATTTTAAGCCATTTCCAGAAGATTAGGTGGTCTTCCATCGTCCCCATCAAGTTCCATAGTTTGGCTATGAGAATGGAGAAAGTGTCTCCGAATTTACTTACTTCACAATGTCGTGTTTCTATTTGGAGGTCGGTGCTACAACCTAAGGTTCTTCTGGTTTGGTATTGGGTGATTTTGGCTTGGGAGAATTTGGCTCCTTGTCTGTGTAGCGATCTATTGGCAAAACAGAGGGATTTGAAATGGATTTTTTCTTAAATGGTAGCCAATGTAGAGTGTAGAGGAGGTCCCAGATACGGCCTGCAATCCAGCCCCCCATTTTGAGGTGCCAGGAACATACTCGCCAAGATATGTGACGTATGAGGAACAAATAAACCAACAGAGAGCGGCACTAGGACTCTGCCCAGTGCCCATCAGAAGAGCAATACCTGTTGAAGTACCCATAACAAGACAACCATGGGCAGCACGGTACCCACTGAGACAATCGTACCAGCAGTTAACACGAAATGAAGACTACTTGCAAGCTGTCCCCAAAGAGACCCAAAGAGCCTTAATGGAAGGCGAGTGGTGATGACCCAAGGAACCGGACAGACTCACAGATGAACGAAACGACAACCAAATGATGACACTCAAAGACGAAAAGTAATGAATTGAGATGTAATGGACTTAGAAGAAGAGGCGATGTCGAAATATAAGGAAATGTATCTGTAAAACAGAATGGACGTATTCAACCAGCTAACGCCTGTAAAAAGGCTTGGAACGCAAGAAGCTAAGAAAACAGTGCAGCTTGCTATGCTTAGTAGAAGAATAGAGCGGCAAGCGCCAACTATATATCTACCTCAAAAGCACATTATACAAGTGTGACTCCATTTTACAAAAGCAGAATTAAACCTAGGCTGCATGGGGCCAACCAGGCCGAGATTCATATTCCAGCTAAAGCCAGAAGGAAAGAGCGGAATCGAAACTGAGCACAAAGCAGCTCATGCCTGGGAATTCGAGGTCAACCCGAGGAAGGGAGGAGAGCTGCAACTTCGAAGAAACGAAACTTCAGAGCATACACCCTGCCCCGTGAAGGTCGAGATAAGGAGGCCCAGGCAGGTGGCAAAGCAAAAGGAAGAATCAAATACACGAAAAGAAGGAAAATGAAGCAGATTCACAGTGAACTGACATGTGAACAGCCAGGCGCGAAGAGGTACCAACATCTGATGTCATCCAGAACCCGAGGATGCCATAACTTTTCCTGATAAGAAGCTACAGTTTCGAGGCCATCCTCAGCCAACTAATTGACACACAGCCCTAAAGTACTGATTGATGGAAGGGAGGCAGGGTGAATCTTGGGGGCACACCGCATCTTTGTGTCCATTCTGCATGCTGCTAATTAAAGTGGAGATTTATGTCTAGGGGTGTAACTTACCCAATCACAATGGACCAAATAATCTAGGGTCCTATAGCTAGTAGAACCAATGAGACTTCGTACTTGTAGCGACGTCTATCACGAGTGATGTAGAGGGATGGGCGTAGACGCCCACCCCATAAGAGTTATCAAATCCTCACGCTCTATTACCCTATACAGATATAGCAACTATACTTAAGTTACCTTTTCCGACAAACAGAATTGCATGACAAACTGAGTTTTACACGTCAAATGATGACGAATTTTGCCTATAAGAAATGCTGTTTGAATGGAGAATTGGGGAGTTGAAGCAAGACAGTCGATCACATCACTGTTGATTTCCATTTTTTTCCCCGTTTTTTGTACTCGTCATTAAACCGACTTCCCTTTGCCAAACTACTGAGTTGTCCTTATTGATTGGTGTTGGAGAAAACTCCACCCCATCCCCCTCAAGGTGCAGCTATCTCCTCTTAAAAGTACTTGAGTGCGCGCTCTGATCCCATGGGCCCGTCAGAGGTCGCTCCGCCCTCCTGTACACTTGGTAGCAGAGGATGGTTTTGACCATCGACTATTGAACATTGATAAGACACCTATTGACCGTCGACACGAAGTAACTCTAGGTCTTCGGCAATATCACAAGTCCTTCGCCATTTTGGCCGAGTAGACTGTAAAGCTTCCCATGGACAATGAAAGCTTAAACTTGCCCTACAAAACTGCAGTGGGTTTGAAGGCACCCGTTTTAAAAACAGAAACCCTTCTATTCCTACGGACAGTGGATCAGACGAAAGACCAAAAAAAGGCGCTAACGGAGGCAGTGATCCCGAGGATCCAGAGAGGAACCATGCGAGCAGTGAATGAAACAAAAAATATAATGCTTTGGCAAATGTTTTTACAGGCATTAGAACAAGTAAGGGAAAGGTAACAGAGGGAGGCGGAAAAACAAAATAGTCAGAAATAGAAATAGAAATATATATATATGGATAATGACTCTAGAATAACTGAATAAAATAGTGAATACCAGGGTGGACACCCGAGGAGAGAGAGGATACCGGGGTAGACACCCAAGAAGAGAGAGGATATGCCTTGTTCCTGCGCTTTAATATAGCAGTCAGTGAACTCGTAGTCCCGCATAATAGGGAAAGAATAGGCTACTACGCCGATTAAAGACGTTGTAAAGGGAGTTTGTTTAAACTCCATGTTGGGGTATTGATTAGAAGGCAGAGATATCTGTGTCCAGCTGGTGTCTGTCTAGTCTGTTTGATGTTTGTCATACATGTTATATTAATGTGTCACACGTAAGGAAATTTGTCTCCTTGATGTTTGAAATTGATTAGGGGTTTTTACACGATTCTATAGTTGAGAGGGAATCGGGAATCGCACCTGAATTGATGTTCTTGAGTAAATTGATGATATAATATTTTGGCGGGAAAAGACTGGATTGGAGCTTGCAGTATTTGGTGCTCGCTCATATTGTTGGGAGTGGTGAAATTGCATGAAAGTATTGTTAGTAACAGAATTCAAGCATGGAAGATATTACTCCTCTAGCACACTTATGTAAGCAACTGCCTAAACATGCACCCAAGCTTAAGAAATACATTACCGAGTGGGTTAAGGGTACCGCCCACAAGATGTTTATGCCGTGGCCACAGAACGGGTCCTTATCTAAAGCCGTTTTACAACATATGACGACTTACTTGCATGCCACATATACAGGCAAGAAATTAGAAAAATGTCTCGCTGTTCTAGAACTTTGGAAAATGTTTGAACAGTCGAAGGATGAAGAGCCACCTGCTGACTGGATATTAAACGTATGCATGGAGGGGGGTGAGACGCCTAACATTCCACAAACCCCGCCTGAGCCAGAAACCGAGCGAAGTAAGTCAGAGGGACTCTACCCATTAAGAGAGCTTAAGGCAGCCACGGGTATAGCAACCCCGTATAAGAGTCACCTACGTACAGTAGTGATGACAATAAAGGGAAGGATCAGGAAATTAATTTCACCTACGCAGTCCCGAGGAACAAGGAGAGACGCGACGATGAGATGAAGGATCAGGCACAGATTAGTGCACCTCTCGATAAAGAGAGAGAGGGGATGAAATGGAAAGGAAGTGAAGACAGAACTGATGAGATAGTGTTCGCGAAAGACGAATGGATGGGAGGACAGATATTGTTGAAACTCGATGGAAAAGGAAGTGATGATGTGAGACTGAGAGAGAAGTCTGATGAGACACAGAGAAGGGAGAAGGAGAAGGAAATAAGGGACGAGAGAATCAAAAGGAAAGCTGTATCGCGAAGAGCAAGGAAAGCCGCTCAGTCGCAAACAGAGCACAGCCTATGATCAGTATAGGCAGAACCTGCAAAGGTTGGAAGAAGAGCAAAGAGTACGTGAAAAAAAGTGTAAAGAGACGAGAAGATGAGTAAGTTAGAAGGGCAAATGAACGTAGAAATGAAAGGAGAAGAGGCCAGGAAGTGTAAAGAATTTGATGATGATATTGAAGATAAGCATAGACAGAGGGCGTGCAATCTCGAATATCTGGAGCGGGAATTTAAAAAACCCAATCCTGTTGTAGAATGGGAAGACATTGAAGAATTCTACCCTGCATACGATTCAGTACCAGGTACGAGTGGGGCAAATATTGAAGATGACTTCGACACCAGAAGCATCGGGGAAAAGATCGATGAAATGGGGTTGGAACCAATATCCCAAAGGGAAAGGGAAGACGAGCGCTTGGAAAGCACTCAGCTATATGACAGTGAGGATGTCACCCGAAGAAGTGGGAGCAGGAGACTGTCCCTGGTCAGGCTAGAAATTAGTAAGAACGATGATGGCGCGAGGAGTTGCGCAAATTGGGAACAATCAATGTCCGACTCCAGAGAGGAGACGGAGTGCGAGGCAAATGAAGAAGGGAGACGGCGTGAAAAGCGGCTCCCAAGGGACAAAGGGGTACGATGGTCAGATGCTAGCGAGTCCGCACCAAGGACATCAGAGTCTACCGCACAGTCTGACCGACACGAAGGAACATCCCAGGGTCAGCGGGTGGTGTCAGCATCTGCCTATGCAGACAGGCTGAGGACATTGCCAGGCAGACGGCGATGCGGGAATATTACCCCAGCGATAGACAGGAGATCTATGGGGAAAGAGAAGGAATACTGCCTAATTTTTTAAGAGTGTTTTAATATAGGCCAATTTCAGAGATAGGTGCATTAATAGTCAGGTGTAAAGGGCTATTGTTTTATGGGCAAGTAGCTGTTTGTAGATATCCGTTGGGCATGGGTTGCTGGGGGATCCGGTCCATTTGGTTTATTTCAGTAGGTGGCTGAAGGTTTCCTCCCTACTTGGTTTGAATTGGGTGAATGTTGCGCAAGTTATTGGGGATCTGGTTTCTGGGAGGGTGTCGTTAGTGGTCCTACTGGATGCCTCTATGGCTTGCTGGAGTGAGCATATTTTTACTCTAAATTGGTCCGCGATACTGTCACATAACATTTGCAAGGGTACTGTGTTAGAACTGCATGAGGTTGGGTTTTATATATCCTTGATAATTCTGTACATTTTTATTTGGGGGGTTTGTTGCCAGTTGGATTCTTGCGGCGTCATGTGCTATCTTGGTTTTGAAGACTAACGATCTGAATAGATAAATTTGTATTTGGTAGTTATTTTTGTCCAGTTCCTTAGTTTTTCTTTATGTCTTTTCTAGTTTACATGTTATTTTCTTGAGTTCTCAGAGTTCCTCTGTTAACCATCTGGCCACTACCTTTTTTTCGGTGTGGTGTTGATCATTTTTAAGGGTACCAATTGGTCTAATCCATCTGTAATCCAGGTGGGATGGTTCTTTGAACAGTGTCTGGAGTTGTTTCGTGTAGTTAGGAGGAATCGGATTAGGTGGTTTCTAGTAGTTGGGTTAGAGTTTCTAGATCAAGCCTTTCCAGTTCCTTTTGTTTGTCATTGGTTGTTTTATGTTTTTGGGTATTGTACGGGTTATAGTTCTAACAGTGAATGGGATTGTATGATGCTCCCTCCAGATGAATGGTGCCAGTGGGGAGGTAGTGTAGAGTCCATAACTGAAGAATATTGCATCAAGGGTGGGTCCAGCTCTATGGGTGGCCCGTCCACCATTTCTTTGAGACAGAGAATTTCCAAGAGTGTGCTGATCAAGTTTGTTTTTATTTCATTTTCTCTTTCAAACCAAACCTAGAAATCTCCCAGAATGATAATGTTGTCATAATTTATGACTAGGCTGGCAATGGCCTTTTAGTGAATTTTGCGGAAAAGTTAGGATTGTAGGTCGGCATTCTCTAGATAAGAAGGAAGAGTAGGTTGGATTGTACGCCAAGTTTCAGGTTGACTAATAGTGATTCACAGTTTCCTATGTCTGTTAAAGCTAAATATGTGGAGCTGATTTGGTTTTTGTGTGCCACAGCAATTCCTCCTCCTCATCTGCCTTCTCCGTTAGATTGTATTAGTTCATCGTTGCTGAGTATGGCTTCATGAGTGATTACTTCACAGTTGTCTGATAGCCATGTTTCTGTGAGGAAGAGGGCGTTAATGCCGCGTTCACTAACAAGGTCAAACATTTCCGTTTGGTGTTTTTCCATAGTTAGTACGTTGAGTAGGCTGCAGTGCGCCATGTGTGCTTTGAATGACACATTGTTGGATGCTTTTCCAGGCGGTCCAGTGGGGGTGCGGTGTGTGCGTTGCTTGGCTACCAGTTTGGTGGGGTTGGTTGTTTCTTGATGTTTGTCTAGATCTTCTGTGCCTTTATTGAGGAGTTCCACGGGCTATGACACATAAACTGAAAAATCACAACAGAGTGAGAAATGACGCTGTCATGACTTGCACCTCCCACCTGAGCCTTGTTCCAAAGGTGCAGGGGATGACCCTAATTTTAGGGCATCTAAATTCCCTGAAACTCACTCTTATTTGTGCAAATACGCAAGGGGGGGAATCTGAATGAGTGCATCTAGGTTGCGCTCATTCAGATGACCCTTGTGAATATGGCTTCTCCTTTTTTGGCTCAAGCGAGGAGGAGATGCGCTAGCACATCTCACTTACGCCAAAGATATTTTGAGAATCTGACCCATTGAAGTTTTCTAATGACCCACCCATGGCATCACGCCACATATACGCCAATACTGCATAGGTGGTAAGGATCTCCAGGTGAGCCTGAGGGTCGGCTAAGTGCTAGTAGGTTGTGGTAAACGGCTTAGGAAATAGGTGTGAATGAAGAGAAGGTTGGTAGGGGGGCATGGCAAGGATTGGAGTTAGGAGAGTGCAGAATGTGGAGGGGCGATCAGAGCTAGGTTTGCAGTGATGGTGCAATGTCTTTCAAGCGCAATGTTATGAAAGTGGTTGGACAGTTCATCACACAGAGCTTGTGTGTTATGGGACATGGGGGGGTAAGACAACTAGGGGAAATTAATTCCCCTAGAATTTTATGTAGTTCCCTCCATGGATTGTTGGATTTGGAGATTCTGTTTCCATAGTGTTTTATTTGGCTTTCTTGATTTCTGACAGGTATGCCCTCAGGGGCGTAGGAGGCAGATCAAATCTGGGGGGACAGGGGACACCTTTCGGACTTTGCTACAGACACAAGTTAACATATCCCAATCCAAACCACCAGAGGGCCGAGTGCCAATCCTTAAACCCCTTTAAATATATGTTATTTGTTCTTAGATTTGATAGTTTTCAAAACACAGTCACACTTGCAATACGTTGCAGATTTCTCCTCAAAAGCACAATACTTAAAGCTCATTATAAATACATTTCCAGCTAAACAGTGTTAGAAATAAAGTATTTGTGGACTATTAAAACTAAGTTTCAAACATTTGAGATCTTACAGCAGGGATTTTAACTAAACAAAGTACTATTCATTTTGTTGAAGCTCTCAGTGTAATTGTTGTAAGGGGGCTTTGATATTTTTTAATTGTTTGCATCTTTGCATCCTTTAGAATCCATAGCAAATTATTTTGCTATTGCTTGTATTTATACCACATCCATGACATCTTTATGTATATTGCAGAGCAATATGATTCAGATTTTTTGCAGTGGTCCCTACTAGGAGGACGTTACAGTAATCTAATTTGGCTCCAATGGTGGCTCTGCCGGTTTTGCTTTGAAAGGAAAGGTTTTACTTCGTTGATGAGTTTAGTGGTATGGGCAGAAGCAGAGGCAATAGCGCTGACCTGTTGCGTCGTGTATAGAGTGGAATCTAAGTGGACACCCAGTGTCTTAACTGATGAGGAGACCGGGATGAGAGAATTGTCTATGGTGAAATTGCAGTATTTTTGAATCCAGTTTGGCTAGTGTATCTTTGGGACCGATAATAATGATCTTGGTTTTGTCTCCATTTAAACATAGTCCATTTGTCGCCAGCCAGGCATGGATGGTGCTATAGATTAAATGGAGGGCTGCAGCATCTTGATCGTAGGAACCTGAGAGAGGCAGGAGTACCCAAGTATCATCGGCATAGTTTGTGTAAGCTATGCCGAAGGAGTCCAGTTTCTCAAAAAGGGGTTTGGTAAACAGATTATATAGGGTGGGGGATGTGCAAGAGCCCTGCGGAACTCCACAGTGCATAGTAGTGGATGCTGCATTTGCCTTGCTGGAGAAAACTTTCATGGCTCTTCCATTTAGGAAGGATGTGATCCATGAGGAGGCCTCATTGGAAAATTGTGCTGCGTGGATGAGATTTGATGGAAGGATCTTGTGGTCCACAAGATCAAAAGCAGCCAAGAGGTCGAGAAGTAGGAGGAGGGCAGGCTTGCCTTTGTCCACGATAGTAGTTATTTGATTTTTAAGATCAAGGAGGACGGGTTTGGTGCCATGTCCTTTGCGGAACCCTGATGGCCTCTTGCCGAGGATGGCATTGGTTTCAAGAAATTGTTGAATTTGATTGTGGGCCGCTTTGTCCAAAATTTTTAAGAGGAGTGGGACTGTGCTGATGGGTAGGTAGTTATTAGGCGATGAGCGGTCTAAAGAAGGTTCCTTTAATAGAGGGCGTACCCATGCTTCTTTAAGGCTGGCAGGGACGGTCATGGAAGTAAACGAGCCATTGATGAATGCCATGAGGAAAGGAGCAAGAGAGTTGGCGCATTCTTTTACAATATTAGGTGGGCAGATGTCTACTTTGCACATGGAAGATTTAAGGTGCTTTAGGAGGTCAAGGACATTTTGTTCCATGACATCATGGAAGGAGGAGAGCTGGTAAGTGAGGTATGTGGTGAGACGGGAGGGTCTGGTCGTGTTTGGGCAGGTCTTTAGATTGCACTTGCATTTTGTTTTGGAGCAATTCTATTTTATTGAGCAGGGCATCTTGTATAGCGGAGCACCAAGGTTCGTCTTTAACAATCTCATCAGGGCTGGTCGAGGGGGTAATGAGTTCTCTAAAAATGGAGAACAATTCCTTAGGTTGAGAGTTGGCCTTGGAGATTCGTGAGTTGAAGGAGAGAGACTTGGCATGAGTGACTGCTTTTTTATATTGTGTAGATATCCGTTTGAAGCTATCTTTGGTGGAATCACTCGGTTGGTTTGCCAAGTAGTTAGAGTGTTACGCTTGATGGGGTGTAGGGCAGATAGTTCATCCGTGAACCAGGCATTAACGTGCAATGATTTTTTCTCCTTTTTATTTTCTAAAGGTGCTATGGCCTCAATTGCATTGGTTAGCGTGTAGCATAAATGTTAGCAAGTGTGGCTGGGTCACTAGAAAAAGGGGGCTTGAGTTCAGGGATATCTAGGAATGGAAGGAGGTTGTCCTTAGTTCGTTTTTTAGAGCTTCTCACTTGGGCTGGTGGGGCACAGGTAAGAGCTTTAATAGGTTGGGCTGAGGGGATGGTGAATTGAATGCAGTTGTGGTTCGTCCATGGGAGGACAGAGGTGGAGCTGATAGAAGTGTGGCAGTTGTGGTCAGCCACATAAACGACCTTTGCAGTGCTTTGGGCTGGTGACAGTTTGGTGGAATCCCATATTGTTGAGCTCTTTTGCCGTTTTATGTTTGGGATCATTGTGGCCTAGGTTGAGGTCCCCCAAGTAGAATTGTTTTGGTTTATTTTTTTAGGTGGTCTCTTAATAGATGGAGGAGGTGTCCTTGGAACTCAGGGGCAGGGCCCGGGGCCGATAGATTTATTTATTTGCATTTTTAAAGATAGTGTGTATGATTATAGTACAGCTAGGCTATAGTGACAATTTGGCGTAGATCAGGTCAGCATTGCCTTCCCATGGGAGGATGCATTGTCTGATGGAGAGCGAGTCCTTAGTTATGAGGGCTACTCCTCCTCCTCCTCTCAGCAGTTGTCTGTCCCGACAGAGGATTGAGTAATCTGGAGGGAGGGTTAGGGAGACGGCAGGACCGGAAGCTTCATGGAGCCATGTCTCAGTAATGGCGAGTAGGTCTAGGTCGTGGATGGTAAGGAGGTTGTGGATTTCAAGAGCATGGGCAGGGAGAGAGCGTACATTAATGAGTGCACATTTTAGGTGGGGTGGGTTATTTGTTTTGTCATGGTTTGTGGACTGAAGGGTGGCATTCTCCAAAGCTGAGTGTACGCTGGTTGGCCTGGTGGTTTGATGCTTATGTGTGTGTACATGAGTGGCGAGGGTGATGGTCTAGGGTGCTTAACTACTCTGTATGATCACCAGAAGTATAACGTCTAATGTGTACATTTCACTGCTGTGTAATTTTTCATGTGCACAACCAAATAAAAAACTGTTGTTAAAAATAAAAAGATAAGCTCCATCCGTGATCTTGGTACATATAAATGCACCACTCTGATGGACATCTGCCACAGGCACGGCTATCCATCCACTCACAGTAGAATGCAGCTACGACAAATGTTCGGGCTAACTGGACACTTAATGTTTTTAAGCCTACTTACATCAGACTATGCCTCAGCACCCCTGACATCAGTATGCAGCCAAGACCTATGTCAAATTCAGGCATGTTAGACACATAGCGAGACTCTAGCACTAACGCTATCTCCTGACCCCTCAGAACCCATCCACATGCCTGATCATTGTGGGTTGCATCTACAAGAGCTTGGTCAGCCCTGCTAAGCCTTATTGTGGCCACTACTCTGATCAAAAACACTCTGGACTTCAGTCCACCAAGGGCGTTCCCACTACCAGCGCTTTCAAAATGGTAAAAGGCGCTATATAAAAGACAAGTACAATACAAATCATAGCTCGCTTGGAAAAATGGGCTAGATGTAACGGCCAGGGAGGTAGACCCAGAATATAGGGGAGATATTCAAATTCTGCTCCAGAACAACATCAAACATGCTCATCATATAAAATCCAAGGGGAAGATTGCTCAGGGAATCCTAGAGAGTGCACTATTCCCCAAACTCCTGGAAGTACCGGAGTTAGATTCCACAGAGCGAGGGGCTAAAGGCTTTTGGTAAGATGACCCAGACCCAATCCCAGAGCTACCCAAATGGAGTGTTGAAGAGGGGGAAACTGAGATAACCCCAGATATAGTTTAATTTAATTTATTATTAATGTGTTACAGCTTATTATAAGCTTTTCACATGACATAAGAAATTACATTCAGCAAAAGAAAAACAATTGATCATACAAATAAATACTAGCATATTAAATGAATAAAGAAAAGAAAATAATAACATAAGGAGCAAGATAAGCAGAATAAACAAAAAAAAGGAGAAGAAGAAAAAAGAATTGAGCATAAAAAGAGAAATGAGTTACATTCAGAGTTCAAAGTTAAAAGAATGTACGGATGTGTTCGTAATCCACCAGTGGATGAATATTAATTCTTTTACATATTAAAGACTACAAGTCCAAATAGTAATTGCTGGTGGGAAAATTATAGAGTTTTTTCCTAATAAAAACTTTCTCATAGTAAAACAGAAGGAGAGCATCCATGAGTTGACAGTTCGCTATATGTTTATGCCCAATAATTTCTCGACAGTCGTCCAAACATTATACATGGCAATGTATAATTTCATTCCGTTTCCCTTTGCGTTAACGGCTCTTTGCCAGAATTCATTACTGCCAACATGTTCCATGTTATGGACAAAATCTGTGTAAAATGATGTGTAGACCTTTATCATAGCGACACATCTGGTAAGAACATGTTTGCCCGTTTCTGATTTCATTCTGTCCTTACACAACCTGCAGAAACGTTCAGGTAAGGGGAGATTATTCTTAATCCCACTTATGGCCAGTACAGGCAACTGATCGATCCTTAACAAAAGGATAAATCGTCGTAGCCGTGGCGAAGGGTATAGATTCAGATATGGCAATGGCTTCTTGAGAGTGTAGTTCATGAATTGCACAAATTTATAGCGCTTTAAGTTTTCCAAGTGTGCAAAATTGCTGATCCAATCGTGCAATTCAGATTTCTTGGCTAACGCTCTCAACACAGGAGTGGAGACCTCTTGTTGTTTTTGGGTCCAGCCGATCTCTTCAAGATATTTGACGATGTTCTTTTTCATAAAAGGATATGAGGATGCTTTGTTAATTTCACAATGAATCGCCACTAACAATAAATTGGCTGTGTCCGGTGTTGCTTTTAGGTATAATTCGGCTCTCTTCCTGAGTACAAAAGACTTCCAGGAAGTAAGGCCGAGCTCTAATCTAAGGATGGCCATTGGGATACAGCCCGGGAGACCGAGTATTTTTTTCCAAAATTTTCCTTCAAGGATTTGAAGCCAGTCCAGTTCTATCAATTGCAATGCCTCCAGGCCATAGATTATCATTGGTGTTAAGACCTGTAGGTATAGTTGGCGTGCTGCCCAGATGGTATAGCCACAGTGAGTTGTAGAAAAACGATGAATAAGTGCTGTTGCTTGAGCAGCTCTTGTAGTTCTAATTTGTTTACAAATGGTGTAATGCCCGTTGTGCTCAACCTCGACACCCAGATATCTATAATATGGGGTATATTTGATTGCCGTCCCGTATATGTTTAGACCGGTTCTTGCTATCTTCTTGGAACTGAACATTACCATCTGTGTTTTATTTAGATTGATAGCCAACCCATTGGCTTGAGTATAGGACCATAGTGCCTCAGCTGATCTACGAATGCCGCTGATAGTGTGGTCCAAGATGACTAAATCGTCAGCATATGCTAGCACTACACAATGGGTGGATCCAATCTTGGGGGGGCAGTTGTTTTCCAATGATAGTGCTTTAGGTATATCATGGACAAACAGGTTATATAGTATTGGTGCCGTAACACATCCTTGTTTCACGCCACAGTTTTGGTTGACCTTGCTGGTCATATTCCCTTTTGCGTCCAGCTTCAGGGAAACTGTGGTATTGTAGTGCAATAACTTGAGGTAATGTAGTATTTCTTTAGGACATCCCAGTTTTTCGAGTTTGGCCCAAAGTAGTTCCCTGGGGACTAAATCAAAGGCGGACTTGAAATCTATGAACAAGGCATATAGAGGTGGGTTACCTGATGTTCTGGCCTTGTTACAGAGAATATCCATTACTACCAGGTTATGTGTAGTGGAATATCCGCTTCTAAATCCACATTGGAAACAATCAAGGATCTTTTCTCTGTCTGCCCATATTTGGAGTTCCTGAAGAAGATATGCTGCAAATAGCTTGCCCGTGCAGTCCAGCATTGAAAGTAGACGGTAGTTTCCAGGGTCTGAGCGGTCACCTCTCTTATATACAGGGATCAGGATTGCCGTCTGCCAGGATTCGGGGATTTGGCCTTCCTTCAGAATCTTTTCAAAGAGGATCTTGAGTACCTCTGCCCAATATTCAGGGTTGCTCTTTAATACTACATTTGCTAAGCCGTTGGGTCCCGGAGCTCTTGAGGATTTGAGCTTTTTTATCCTGATAATCAGAGATTCGACTGACACTTTGAAAGGGATCAGAGGTGGATCCTGGGGCATCCTCTCCTGTGGATTTACCTGGTCCGTGCCGTTCCGGGTTTTCAGGAATTCCTCCCATTGGCTGATGCCAATTGAATTGGTTAAGGGGATGCTGGTGTCACCCCGAGCCGTGCTCAGTAGTCCCCATATAGTTCGGGAGTTACCCGTGCATAACGTTTGGACTGTTGTTTGCCATTTGAGCAGTTTTATTGCATAGCGTTTCTGCTTTAGCCATGTTCTGTAGGCATTTTTTAGCTTCTTGCTAAGAGTCAGATAGTTGTTCAATGTAGTGGAAGCTTTACGTAATTTCCTCAGGTCAGCTCTTAGAGTTCGTTTGGCATCTCTGATTTCAATATCAAATATATTAGTGGTCTTGGTCTCGGGGGCCCGCATATTTGTTTTAATCGCTGCATAGGTGTTTGAGAATGCTGCGATCCATTCTTCGATCTCCTTGCTGGTCATGGCCAAGAGTTCTGTATGACACAGATTTGGATAGTTGATTGTATGGTCTATGGCTCGTTTAATATTGATGTCAGACCATCGTATCTTGGAGAGAGCATGATTCGTCTTCAACTCACCAATAGGTTTATACGATGTAAATTGTGTGATATATTTGAAAGAGAGTGTGAGAGTAGCATGGTCGCTCCAATCATTATCCTTGATCTTCATATCTGTGACCCAGGTGGTCATGGTAGGACTTACGTATATATAGTCCAATGTACTACTGGATATGAAGTTTCTCCATGTTGATTTTCCCGGATAGTCACTGATGGTTCTGCCGTTAGATTCCCCAGAGCATTCTCCAAAGCTGAGTGTACGCTGGTTGGCCTGGTGGTTTGATGCTTATGTGTGTGTACATGAGTGGCGAGGGTGATGGTCTAGGGTGCTTAACTACTCTGTATGATCACCAGAAGTATAACGTCTAATGTGTACATTTCACTGCTGTGTAATTTTTCATGTGCACAACCAAATAAAAAACTGTTGTTAAAAATAAAAAGATAAGCTCCATCCGTGATCTTGGTACATATAAATGCACCACTCTGATGGACATCTGCCACAGGCACGGCTATCCATCCACTCACAGTAGAATGCAGCTACGACAAATGTTCGGGCTAACTGGACACTTAATGTTTTTAAGCCTACTTACATCAGACTATGCCTCAGCACCCCTGACATCAGTATGCAGCCAAGACCTATGTCAAATTCAGGCATGTTAGACACATAGCGAGACTCTAGCACTAACGCTATCTCCTGACCCCTCAGAACCCATCCACATGCCTGATCATTGTGGGTTGCATCTACAAGAGCTTGGTCAGCCCTGCTAAGCCTTATTGTGGCCACTACTCTGATCAAAAACACTCTGGACTTCAGTCCACCAAGGGCGTTCCCACTACCAGCGCTTTCAAAATGGTAAAAGGCGCTATATAAAAGACAAGTACAATACAAATCATAGCTCGCTTGGAAAAATGGGCTAGATGTAACGGCCAGGGAGGTAGACCCAGAATATAGGGGAGATATTCAAATTCTGCTCCAGAACAACATCAAACATGCTCATC
Organism: Ambystoma mexicanum; assembly: GCF_040938575.1. Lineage (NCBI taxonomy): Eukaryota > Metazoa > Chordata > Amphibia > Caudata > Ambystomatidae > Ambystoma > Ambystoma mexicanum. The sequence continues at coordinate 897,919,689 of NC_090931.1, read as the reverse complement.
ATATAAAATCCAAGGGGAAGATTGCTCAGGGAATCCTAGAGAGTGCACTATTCCCCAAACTCCTGGAAGTACCGGAGTTAGATTCCACAGAGCGAGGGGCTAAAGGCTTTTGGTAAGCTGACCCAGACCCAATCCCAGAGCTACCCAAATGGAGTGTTGAAGAGGGGGAAACTGAGATAACCCCAGATATAGGGCCTCATCACGAGTTTGGCAATAACCCTTAAATGCGGCGGGAACGCTATTACTGCCACATTTAAGGGTCCGCCAAATCATGGCTTGGCTGATTTCCCCCCAGCTCTGAGCTGGGGGGAAATCTGCCGAAAATTTGCCGATTTCCGGCGCTATTACCGCCAGCTGGAAATCCGCCGGTAGTAATAGTGCGAAAATTCCCCATTGGGCCGAATGGGGAATGAGGAATTCCCGAATGGGCCCAATGGGGAATGGGCACTAACCGTTCCGCCATACCCGTGATCCGGCACAAATAGCGCCGGGGGGGTTGGCGGTAGGGCTATTATTGCTGGCGGTAATACCGCTGGCGTTACCGCCCAACTTGTGATGAGGCCCAGTGTTCGCACAAGGCAATGATCCCATATTGGCTGAAGCTTTCCTCAGTCATCCTTGAAGAGGAAGGCACAAAGAAAGATGGTCCATTTTATTTCTTAAAACAAGGATTGTTATACAGAGGAGACTCCACCAATGAGGGAACCCCTCAATCCCAAATAGTAGTCACCAGAAGCCACTGCAGGGTTGTGTTAGAAATGGCCCACGCTCACCTCACCTCACAGACATTAAAATCATTGTCATGACACATTCCATGTGCCAAAAGACGGCTCCTCATAACACCCCTCCAGCACCTTTACAACAACCTCTCCCAATTATAAACGTCCCCTTCTCCCGAATAGGGATGGACATTGTGGGACCTTTAACACCATCAAAATTCAGGAACAAGTATATCCTAGTTACACTAGACTAAGCTACACATTATTCGGAGTCCTTTCAAATGTGAAGTAACAACTCACAAAACAAATTCTAAAACACCTTATTCCCTTTTTATCACGGGTTGGCTTCCCCAGGAAGATACTGACGGACCAGGGAACATCCTTCATGAGCAGAATTATGGCAGAGATCAAATGGATCCTTCAAAAGACCATGAGGATCAAAGTCTACCATCCTCAGATAGACAACCTGTTTGAGTGCTTTAATAAAATGCTCAAACGTGTTCTCAAGAAGTTAGTGGAAGCTGATGGGAAGAATTGGGATACGACGGTCCCTTGGGCCTTATTTGCCACCAGAAAGTCTCCCTGTGCTTCCCTTGGATTTTCACAGTTTAAACTCATTTATGGGCGCAATCCCAGAGATGTCCTAGACATACGAAGGGAAACCTGGAAGGAGGCTATCTTACCACTTTCCCAAACCTCACAGCGGTTTAAGGAACATATGACTGTGGTGAGGGATATAGTCCACGCTCACCTAGCTAAGGTCCAAGAACACCAGAAGGCCCAATACGACAATAGAACTGTCACACGATCTTTCTCTGTTGGACATAAGGTACTAGTGCTACTGCCCACTTCTGAACAGAAAATGCTGTCTCATTGGGACGGGCCTTATGAAATATTGGAAAAGACTGGCCCCTGTAACTATCTCGTCTCCCAATCCGATAGAAAGTTTAAGACTCAGATATACCTTATTAACTTCTTAAAAGAGCAGAAGGACCCCCCCAGTGGAATCCTCCTCTGTGGTAATGGCCTGTCTCTTATCAGAGACAGAAGAGTTCAATTTGGTACCAGTTGACCTCCTGCCATCCCAACAACAAGACATCCAAGATCTTTTAGATCAATTCCCCTATGTCTTTAGCTGTAAACCCGAGAGAGTGAAGGGGATTTTTCATCGGAAAGGTACTCCTCCAAGGAAAGTAATTAACCTTAAACCTTAGCAGATCCCCTTAGTCTGAAAAGAAATAGTCCTCCAAGAGGTGGAGAAAATGCTGGATGTGAATATCATCGAACCATCCCAGAGTCTGTGGGCCTCGCCAATAGGTCGTAGTGGCAAATCGTGGAGGTTTTGCATAGACTCAATGCTGTGTCACTGATTGACAATTACCTGATTCCTTGGATTGACAATCTCATTGATCGACTGGGCACAGTCGTCTTCCTCTCCACGATTGATCTTAGCAAGGGCTATTGGCAGGTACCGTTAAATCTGTAGGACAAAGAAAAACGGCATTCTCCACCCCTAGAGAACTATTTCAGTTTAAGCTCCTTCCATTCGGGCTGCATGGTGCTTCCGTCACTTTAAAGAGGTTAATGGACCAGATCTTGCGCCACTAGTCCAGTTTTTGCTGCGCTTATCTCGATTACATTGTCATTTATTGAAAAATCTGTGAAGAACACATGTACCATCTATACCAAGTTACCAGAGCCCTAAGATGAGCTGGCCTAACCACGAACCCCAGGAAATGCCACTTGGCCCAATTGGAATAAGTACTTGGGTTTCTTTGTGGGAAACAGACTTTCTTCGGGGGAAACATGATTGTCTTTTTTGCCACCATGCAATCCAGGGTCACATAAAAGGTTCCAGATTCAATACAGGAATTACCTCCAAATCTGATATTCGTAGGGCTAGTATCCCAGGCCACCAAAAATAGCCGCAAACTTCATGTATCAAGTCTGATTTTCATTTTATCAACTGCTCAATAGCCAAAATGTCCAAAGCAACTTTTGGTAAGCGTCTGGTGCATGAGGAACTCAAAATATAGTGCCAACCGCTAAACTGCGGTTCCAACAATCATGTTTTTCCTGAAGAAAGTTTGTGCAGTTTTAGCCAAGAACTGAAACATGTCGGGATATAGATGTTTTGAACTGTAACACCTGGAGAGTGTACTGGGTGTCAAAGGCATTTGTGTTTTCAATTGTTAAATGTGGTTAAGTGTATGTTACGTTAGTGAATAGGTTCATTTTATATCCACCATGTGGGTTTTATTTTGGGTCATGTTCATTTAGAACATTTTTATGAGTTTTTTATCTATTGTAAACTTATTAAAATTTCTAGAATTGTGTATGAGCTGTGTAGCTTGTCTATTCTTTCAGGATTATAAGGTACAGGAGGGTATACATCACCTTATCAATATAGATCAGTTAATCTGCTGTGAAATTCAATTGTTGTCACCTTCTCCTTTGTATATGAATATTTATGGTCTGCCTCTGATTGTGTAAGGTAATATCCAAGGGGGTATTTAGCCTTTAGTAAGACTGGTAAAGGAATTACTGCCACGTTTTTCCTGCACTGCCAAACTTGTAATGAGGTACAAAGTCAGGACGTTTCAACCTTCCGACAGGTTTTATGTCAGATGCAGGTAATTTCCCAGGAAATCAGGACAGTTCTGAGAAATACAGGATGGTTTGCCAGCCTCGGTTGAATTAGGCTAATTTAGAGGTTGGACGGATGAGTGCTACTGAAGAAGACCATCTGATGTCAGTTACTAAAGATATGGGCCGAACAGAGCTAACGAAAAGGTGAGTGTAGTGTGGATGGGAACAATTAAGCAGGGAGTCAGATAGGGGGCTAATATATAGGGTGTTGGATGAGGGGGTGATGAAGCAGGGGTTTTGGATGGGGCTAATGGCTCAGAGGTTTCGATAAGGGCTAATGAAGACGGTGATCAGATAGGGCTAGTTTAGATAGGAGCTAAGAAAGAGGGGGATTTGTTTGGGTGGTAATGAGGTAGTGGGTCGCCTGGGGGTGTGACCACCCACAGAGGCCATTTTCTGGCCTCAAGCATCAGTGGGTGGTGCCAGGTCTGCTTTATCAGTACCATCCTATGGGTCTTCCTGCGACTCCTCCATGGAAGGGTGGGCTGGCGGAGGAGATCTGTTTTTAGAAAGAGCTCACGCCACAGGAACTTAAGAGGGGGAATTTTAGGTGTTAGAACTATAGAAATGTTTAAGTGGTTTCTTTTTTTTTATTATTAAAGAGGGGTCCCTTCGGCTGGAGCCCTATAAATCCTCCTTGGTGTCGAATGAAGATGTATGGTAAGAACTAAGGGCGTAGCCCATCTCCTGTTTAATATAGATTTTATTTTGCTGGGGCAGCACCCCTCATCCAGCTGGCCTGGGGGCTGGTGATTCCCATGCGGACCCCCCTGGCCTGGGAAAGGGATGTGCACACCCTTGCCCTAGCTTGGAAATCGGTGCTACAATACACTTTAAGGAGGCGCTCTGAAAGCTCTCACACACTCGTGCAGCGGCTGTGGATGTACTCTTCCCAGGCAAAGATACAGGGCACCCAATAGGGATAGGAGGCCATCGAGTGGAAAATCCAGTGACAGGCCAACTACACCTGGAGGGGTCAAGATAAAGGCTTCCTCCATTCCCACAGGAGCAGTGAGAAATAATGAAGAATAGAGTAAAATCAGTAGCCAGTAAACGAACAGCTACACACTCTGCAAAAACTGGTAAGATTAAGAGAAGTCATCAAGGGATACCATGGCCAGACAACACCGGAGATTCTGTTGAAGAGATTTGCAGAGGGCTTCAGCGTCCCTTATAGGGGACCGGTGGAAGAAATGGGGCAAATCTCAAAGTCAGCAAGGGGAGGTCAGCTATGGGAGAGAGGGCCATGCTGGCTAAGGCAGACATCAAACGTGCATTCAGGCTCCTGCCGGTACATCCATATACCTAACAGAGGGGTTTTCACTAGCAGGACAATAGAACTATGATAGGTGCTTGCCAAAGTTCAGTTCTGGAATGTGTGGAGCGATGGGTAAGGAGGCTGACAAGATGGTACCATTTTGGCTATAGACTTATTCAGAGAAAAGAACCTGTTTCTCCCTATTCCTAGAGGGGTTTTCCCTACCTCAACACAGAATAACTTGGGTGATTGTCAGGGTCTAAATCTAAGAAACCAATATACTGTCCTCGTCCAAACCAACTAATATATCTCTAGCACTAACAAATAAACCAAGAGTGTAACCACTTCTATTCCCATCCTCCCTGACCCCAGTTCTCCTCCACATAGCTGCCAAGTTCCTCCACATAATGCTCAACCCCTTAAACCAGACCTGGCTTTGCACGCTTCAATCCCAGTTATAAATAGAAAATCTAAACTGTACGGTACAATATGATAATTCAGGACTGCACGGAGGTGTCACGTAGCAAACGGGACAGTTTGCATCCAAGGCTCCACTCACCTTGTGCTCATGTTATATTGGACACTAGTTGCGTGCAGCACAAAACAATAATTACAAAATATGTGCAAGACGATTTCTGGCAAAGAAGAAAGACCAGTAGTCTAACAGGTACACACGAGAACCATGGTGGGACATATGGGGCAGGTGCAGTATGAGAGCGGTCACTGGGAGAGGATTGCTATGGGCACATTAAAAGAACCCTCCGGGGCAAAAATGTAACCGACAGAAGCAGATAGGGAGCACTTGGATGGGTTAATTGCACGATACTGAGAGTACAGACAGGGCCTTCCTTTGGCCGTGTTGGGACTAATCCCCTCCCTGGGGGTGGAGGGCGAGGTTGGGCGGGAGAAGGAGGGGGATCCGTTAATCTGTAACGGCTTCTGCAGGGGGAGGGGTGGAGGAGGAATCAGTAACGTGTAATCCGGGGAGGAACCGAGAGGGGAGGGAGATAGCGAGCGCGCGGCCTCTGCAGCCTGGGGATCGTGTCCTGTCCCGGTTTTCTGAAGAGAAAGAGAGAAGCCCGGGGATAGGTCGGGCTGAGTCCCGGTGAGACAGGCGATAGGGGGGGCCCTACCCGAAAGGTGGACCTTTAAGGGCCCTGCTCGAAGAGGCCTTTCGGAACGGAAGGGGATACAGGGTCCTGCCTAGACAGTGGGGCCGGGGCAGGGACCGGAGACGAAAGCGAGATACCAACAGAGGACCGCACGAAAATACAGCGGCCAAGGCCGGTGTTTCGGCGCCCTCCCGGCGTGAATGGAAGAGAAGCGCGGGGCAGTATGGCGCCTGCCTGGTGGAAGCGAGGCCAGGAACAGGTCGGAGACTTGCCAGGGATTGGGTGAGCCCCGTAGACCGCGTCCAGCCAACTCGAGAGGTAGCAGGTACCCCCCTCCCGGTGCTACTTCCGTAGCGCAGGAGCTGCAGGTTATGGAGACGGCAAGGAGGCCGCGAACTGGACCCCACAGCGCTCAGTCTCACGGTGCTGCGGCGCCTCCCCAGGGTACATCCTCTACGCAAGTCTCGGGGCCTAACGCGGCTTCGCCCGGTACTTCCGATAACCGGGGTTCGGCCTCCGCCTTCCAGCGCTGGAAATTCCGCAGCGCCTTCAGCTTCTGGGAGGAAAAGGGCAAGAACATCACGGTACAGTGCGATCTATGCAGGCCCAAGGTCAAGCTGCTGTCCACGGCGCGCAGTTCCACCAGCAACCTGAAGAAACACCTCCAAGTGAGTAAGGGGATCGGGCACATTTTGGGGGTTGAGAAACGATACAAACCGGAGAAGCTGCAGCAATAACCTAAACCAGGGCAAGGGGGCGCATGGAGTACGTGAGAGCGTGTATGGGGCATACCAGTGAGAGGGACTGGAGCCTTCAGTGGGAGAACTGCTCGCAGGCAGTACTGAAGGAGCCGCAGAATGTGATTTTTCGCAATCATGGGAGGGGCAAGAACTGGTGGGAGGAAGGCCCGAGTAAAAGGGGGCGCAGAGACTAATGGGGATTTGGGAACAGGTAAAGTCCCGGGGAAAAGGTTGCGCGTGAAAGAATGAAGACGAAACGCCACAGATCTGCTAAAAAAAAAAGGGAGGACAGGGACTGTGTAATAACGAGCACAGAAATTAATGGGCGGGGATTTTGGAGGATAGGGGCGGGGCTACAAAGAACGAGACTTGAAAGACAAAAAACGCCACAGATATGCAAAAAGGGGAAAACAGGAACTGCACAGAAATTAAGGGGCGGGGATTTGGGGGGAAAGGGCGGGGCTACAAAGAACGAGAACTGACAGGCTAAAAACTCCACAGATCTGCAAAAAGGGAGGACACGAACTGCACAGAAATCAAGGGGCGGGGCTACAAAGAACGAGAACTGACAAAAACAATAGTTTTTGCTTTCGAATGTTGTAAAAGCAGTTAACTGTTCTCGGGGGCCGGGGGCGGGGGGCGGGTGTAGTTGTTTTAAAGGGCACGAGGTAAGACTGCAGGAGTTCCGAATAGCTGAAAGAACGCGAGAATTGGCGGATGGATGAACGAGAATTTGAAGGTGAACGTGACAGGAGAGAGAGAGAGAGAGAGAGGATGAATGGACCGGTGAAAGAATTGGTGGTCGTGTTTAAATATTACATGTGTGGGTACGGTTGGACAGAAGAATGGGAGTATGAGGATGGATGGATGTTTGGATTTACGATAGTGTTAAAATGGGTGAGGGCGAACGAGTGTTAGGATGAAAGTCTACCCCTAGAATGCTTGCCCTTTACCCAATAGTAAAATATTGAACAGAACGATTGAAAAAACATAATTATGGTAAATGTTTGATTTTTGTTTAATACAATAGCAGGATTTTTGTTCCCTTTTCACGCCCACAGCTGCTCCTTCTACCAAGCAAGGCTGTGCTCGGGGATGTACTGCACAGTATAAGGCATATATGGACAGGGCACACCATCAAGAATTGCCAACTACTTGACGGATGGGTTGTTTGGGTACAGGGTTAGACCCCCCCCACCACCTTTTGGCCCTTTGTAGTAAAACATGCACATTCCAAAATATGCAATCGTAACCCTACAGAGGGTAGCAGAGCACATTCATTTTGCTATGTCACGTCTGGAAATTACAACTTTTTAAAATTAATTGCCATCCTGGTTGAAGGGGTGGACATTTTCTGTTTGTTTAGAGTGAGTGAGTGGTGCATCCTCTCAACTTGTGGGGGCCTACCGGTGGACAGTGGAATACTAGCGCCAAGATACCCTCGGGTCTATGTTGCACTTAAGTAAGTTTACTTAACATAACCTTCCTGTGGGGCATCAGGTTTCAATCCATTTAGAGCTGTATTTTTGAGAATAGGTTCCAGGAAATAGGGAACATAGGAAATCCCATGCCGAGATCAGGATTTTTCTCACGTCGTACAGTGTGCGGAAATAAAGGTAATGGGGTAGAAGGCGCGGAGTGAGTCCCACATGAAGGACAAAAGGAGAGGGGGAGAAAAAACTACTCCAATTTGGAGGAAACGTTTAGGAGAGAGGGGCCCACTAAAACCACTTTGTACCACTGCAGTCCAGAAGGAAAATGCAAAAACTGGTCACTAAGTACCCTTCTTGTCATTGCACTGTGCCTGTACTAATTGCACCACCCACTGTGCCTGTTTAAAAACATAAGCTGAGGAATGCTTTGGGTTTATGGCCGATCCTTTTTCAGAATAGGGGATGTGTATTTGAACACCCACAAGGCTCAGTGCTTTAAGCCCACTACGGTGGTAATGTGTGCAGTATAAAACACCAGTAACATAATATGACATAACAAGTCACCCTGCTACCCCTGGATCCATGGTGGCACACAGGGAGTATGTTAATCTTTGAGTAGTGTGTATCATTGTTATGTTTTTAAGTGTTTTACAGTTTACAAGAAACGTATACACTTAAGTAAATTAGAACAAATAAAAATGAAATAATACAACCAAATATACACAGTTTCATCGACTTGGTTAAAATATGTAATGTAGTTAACCAAATGTCTTTGAAATGAATGTAGTCATTAGGCCTGCGATTAATCCCATATTTCCCTCCAAGCTGCTTCCCCGTAGGCCATTGTGCTCTTCAAACCCGGGAGAATTTGAGTGTTGCCAAAGATAAGCATTCGCCTTACCCATTGGTTTTTGGTCAAGACCAGGGCTGTTGAATGTAAGAAGCCCCCCAAATGACTAATTCTCTGGACCAGAAAGAAGGGGCATGCTAATACCAGATAGAACAATGATTTGAGTGAGACTAAGCCGCACATCAGGCACCCACGCATATCTATGGGTATACCCAGCTTCGCCCGTGCATGCATCTCCCCTTCACTTGCGAAAATAATGTTTTGGGTATAAAAAAAACAACCGTTTGTGGAATTCGAATGTTCCCATTATTTCCCTCTTCCTAGCGTGCAGTATTTGTGCATGCAGATTTGTTTTATTTTAGTCCCAAATGGTAATTGTGAATATAGGTAGAATCGAGCAAAGATGCAATATACTTGACACAGTCCCCTACCGCTACAGGAAGAGGTCCTAGGAAAATTAAGAACAGGGAACACACACCCTGCAGGTTTTTGGTACAGTTTGGGTACATTTTGAGGGTGTGCCGGGCAGCCAAGATGTGATCAATGAATCAACACTACTGCTGGTAAGTGTAAGGATATTGCATGAGGACCACCAACTACATGTAGGACTGCCTGCTCATTTGCCTTTTTAGTATGGCATCTGGTATGTCGCACACAGGCTGATGGTTTTGTCAGGACATGGTTAGGGTGAAATGGGGACATGGGATGTGGACAACAACAACCTTTCCTGACATGGCAAAATGAGCCACTAGCCACTTCCAGGATTACTAGGGTGTCCTTTTAAAGGTGAGAGTGGAGAAACAGACACTATGGGGGCACATGCATGAAGTGTGACCGCTATGGCCAAAGGCTGGGTTTGAAGACTGGTGGCATGGTGATGGCTGAGAGGCCCAGGCTGGGTGCTGTATTATCCATCGCAGCACATGAAGCCGACATCTGCACTCTTTTATAGAGGACTTTTACATCAGAATCAAAGTGTAAGCACAGATATGAATATGTAAATTGTCACGTCGGAATGTCTGTTTTTAAAATCATGATTGTGAAGGCTGAGAATCATGTGATTATCTAAAGCTTGTTAGCCAAGCCCAGGTTTCTCTCACAAATGTTCATCAATCACAGACATGTTAGTCCCTATTTCAGCTTGTCAACGTTATGCACTAGATTTGCTTGTAGAGCATTGACATTTGCGAAGGGGGGATGGGAAATAGCCCTTTCTGCCAGTGCCTACACTTGGGTAAAACATTTAGTTTAGTGCTGCAGAGAGTTCTGTGGTGAGCCGGTTTTCATAGGGTTCATTCCTACTGACCAGCATATTGGATATTTTACTGACAATTTTTCCCCACATTCAGATATGAGCTTGTGTGGTGAACCAATTTTTGTGAGACATCGTAAAGTGGTTGGATATTCTTTACAGATTAAAGGCATTTGGATCTGCCCGGCTTTTTCTTTCAGATTAGCGCTCCCTTTTTCAAGACAGTAAAACCTAGAATAACAGATGAGCAAGTATCCGGTACAGGGATATATTCCACCTACAGGTTTAGTGTGACAGCTGATAGACGGCGAGCGAGAAGCTTGAGCTGGCTATGATGTTGCTTGGAACCCAATGGTGAAATGCACACCATAGTTTAAAGCTTCCAATCTATAATATATCGCCCCAGCCCCCTTTTCCAGCCCTTGTGCTGCTCCCATGGACCGGCTTGCAGGGGGTATAGAGTGGAGATAGGAGGGACTGTATACAACATAACACATCTAAAAATGGCTGTAAAATCGCAGCAATTTGATTACTGTCACTTTACCACTAGTTTCCTGGCCTGCAAAATTACGAGTTTGGGGGGAAGGAAATACCTCTAGTACTTGTCAGTTTTCCTCCACTTCACCTCCCAAAAAATCGAGTATTTACAGTGGGCAGAGTTACTCCTAGTGTTTAAGCCTACGAATCCCTTATGGAGTCTTGTGGAATGGGGATCAACCCTGCCAATTGCCGCAGGTTGATTTACTCTGATTGTGAGTGGCAGAAATGATAATCATGTTTGGCTGAATTTCCACAGGATATACTACCAAACTCGTAACAATGCCTCAAGTTCCGTCTCTCCCACAGAACCCTACAAAGGAAGCAAAATGCTGTGTCCACCTGCTATGGCACCATAGCGATTGATTATGACTAAGGCTTCCAGTTTTCCGTTTTTACTAATTTTTACGCATAGATATGGAAATCAATCAGTTTTCTGTCTATTGATACAAGTGGAAAAAACGGAAAAACAGGTCTTTCTGCCTGGTTTTCTTTGATGTCACTCATACATCGCAGGCCAATCACGTTGCAGATTTAGTTGTATAAAAAATAGCATTAACGTTCTTTAAATTGCCCACAGCATATATCTTATGGCAGCAGCAGTTACAGGAGAAACCATTTGTTATGGAAAACATGGAGCTAGCATTTATTTCCTATATGGCTGCATGTGTGCTTTAATGCATTTTTTATTAGAATGAAAGCAGAAAAATACTGGCTGTGGATTATCTTTTCCTATGACAAAAATAAATGTGTATAAATACAGACGGAAATGGCAGAAAAATATACCAAATACTGGAAGCCTTAATTATGACTTTCATAATCGTCAGATGTGACACACAGAAGGAAGAAACAGCTTTTGGAAATGGAGATAGTTGCTAATGGCTTCCCCTACAAACCATAGAGGACAGCTCGGTTTTAACTCTTCACTGTTTGATCCTGTACATGTCTCACACCAGTAGCCCCCCCCCCCCTTTGATTTTGTGCATGTACTTCAAACGGGGATGGGTGGCAACATGAAGCATTAAAAAACGCCCCTTTCACAACTGATTTGAAGAAAAAAAAACTTTGGCTGAAGCAGAAACTTAAACGCACACTTCCTTGCCATGCTTCGGAGCACTGAATTTGTATGCTTAAACACTTTTTTCTTTCCAGAAGAAAAGGGAATTGCCCCACCTCTCCCCAGACCTCTCCCCAGACTTCTTTCCAGCCACTGTGTAGGGATTTCCCTACACAGTTAACACCCGAAGACCATTCGGGTGTTAACTGTGTAGGGAAATCCAATTCGTGTTAAGGGATGGGGCGATCAAATGAATGAATGAGTGTAGGTTTTGCTAGCAGACAGCAACTGCGAGGTTTGGGTGCAGGGCTGAAACGTAGGATTATGCGGTGTAGCCGTGATTTAATTTCTAGGAGATTGCAGTTGAGTAACACAGCATTTCTGACGGGAAGTGAGGACAGTAGGTTTTGTGATTCCAGCTACCTCTGATGCTGTCCTCTGGATTAGTTAATATTTTTTTGGGATTTATTATTGTGATTTGATAAAAGGGCGTGAGAGGCAACATGTGCAAAATGCTTCATAGTACTATGGGCCTCATTACGAGTCCGGCGGTAACCGTGCAGGAAATTCCGGCAGCTTACCGCTGGACTGATATTACCATTCAACCTCAGATTGCCGGAATCACCGGGGCATTATAACCCCGGTGACCCGGTTATTCCGGAGGCGGAAATCAGTAAATCCCCATTCCCATGGAGGGGGATGGGGACCATGGAAACACTGGCTCCGTCTATGACAGAGCCAGTGTGTTTCCATGTCCGCCTGCAGGCGGGCGGTGTTAAATCCGCCAGGTCAGGCCTGGCGGGAGTGACACCTCCCGACTGCAGGACTCTTAATCAGCCAGTCCGGAAAGAAAGGTGGTGGGGGATTTACCACAACCATTCTTTCCGGACCGGCAGGGTCGTATAACTTGAAATATAGTAGCCTCGAAGATAACGGTCAATAGTCGGGCTCCCAAATTACGAGTAAGTTTAAGTGTGTGGAATAAAATCTTGGCAGAGTGGCAAAAGGCTGAATGAAGGCTTTCATTTGATATTCGAAGGTTTGAATGTGCTATTGGAATTGTATTTTGAGTAGAGAAATGACTGCACTCCATCCATCCTAAGGGGAGGATAATCAAGTGTATATATGTTTGACATCGAAACAATGACGATAAATATTATCTAAAGCTACTGAACAGAGTTGCATAGCTGATAACCCACATAAAGATTTTTAGCTTTTAAGAAGCGTGAGATTCTACCTCGAGACTACGGACAAGTAAGTCCTGTGTACCATTTATAGAGGATATGCACACAGTGCTCTAAATATTATTAGCACATGAGGATAGTTATTGACCTCCTCTAAGCCAATCAGAACCTTCGGAGTGCAACTACTGATATTGCCTGCATTCTGAATATTTTGCTTTCAAAAGCAAACATTGAAACAATAATGCAATTCACAGGCAATATTTTTTTTCAACAACGCACTTTCTCTAGAGGGACTTTTTCTTTCGCTGCAACATTCTTTTTAACACCAAAGAGAAAGCTAAAAACATAGGAAAATTATTTCAGTTTCTTATAGAACTGTTTTCTTTTACATGGCACTTAATGCATGCTCATGTTAAACACGCTCCCGTTGAACCCAGTTTCCAATAAAACCTTATGTTAAGTACCAGAAAATTAAAAACACTAAACTAACTCGGTTTGCCTATTTACTTTACTCAATATTAAAGTAACTTTTTACTTCACCAGTAAAACTCCAAAACATGTATTGCTATTACCACCATGTGCTTATATACCTTGTGAGGGATAATTATTGCTTGGGACGATGACCCTTCTCCAGCTTATGGCCCTTTGTGAAGGGCACCATAACCTGGTGGTGTGTCATTATTCTACGATAACGACCCCTCCTTCGATCGATAAGGCTATATTTTGTAGATGGAATATAGCCACCTGGTCGAATGTATTGTAGTGGCTCCACAAGAATATAGCAAGACTTTATGAAATGTTTTTTGCTCATCATTGCAAACTAATAAAGTCTGATATAAATATTCAACTGTCAGAAATAGTGGTACTTTGGAGTTGCAAATAGAGAGCGGTGGCCTCATAAGACTAGAGATACAAATATGGAAATAATGTTTCGATTCTGGCATTCCTACGGTAAAAGTATTTTTTCATCAAGTTTAAAAACGCGATGTGCCAGTGCACCAACAATACCAATTCGATTTTAGCAGCAGTTTAAACGTCGACCGAAATGTCACAATCTTTCGAAAAGAGTACTGTGCTCAAGGCTTCCTCGTCTTTCCTGAGTAGCGTGCGCCTCCCAGTGGTCTGAGTGTGCAAGAAAAGGAACTTCAAGTAGGCAGCACGATTCTCGGTACTATTGTGAGATGTTCTGCTACACTTTTGCTTTAAAAACAGGTGCAGTATATTATTTCATGCGACAATTTTTCTTAAGAAATGTCACTGTTAAATAACATTTAACCAGGCCAAGCCTTGCTGTCACTACAGGGTACAGTGTAAATGTTACAGGGTACTGTTGCATGGCAGGCTAAAAACGATGGTCTGGAGGGTTGCCCTTGTTGTGTGCCGGTGCTCCGGAGGACCCCCGCACGTGGGGCTGGCACCGGTCCAGGAGGCCGCACGGCCTGGGGCACGGCATCAGTCGGCGCGCGGACAAAAGACACCCACACGCTGTGCTGGGTTTGCCCGGAACTGCCTCCCACTGCCGGGGCGGGGCTTTTATTAAACGGCCCTACGTCACCGCGCTGCGGGACGTAGGGCGAATATAACATTCCTCCTTTATTTCAAATAAACTTAACATCAACACAATCAGCATACTCAACTTCAACCTCCTGACATAGTTCTCTCTTCACACTGTAACAGCTCCCCCTTGTGTGGGATGCCTGGCGACGGTGTCCTGCTCAGCATACATAGTCATTCAGCCTCGCGGGCGGCCTCGTGTTGGTTCTCAGACCATACCGCTTCCCCTGGGGGCTGTCCCCGCTCGGCTCGTGAATCTGCTCACCTTCACTGCATATGTCCCCACTGCCGGGCAGGCTCTCTGGTTGCCAGCTGCGGTCCCATGTGGCTTCATCCTCTGGGTCTTGCGCCAGCTCTTCGCTGTCTTGTTGTAAGTTGTCTTCGTCTTGAGGCCCCTCGCAATCCGACCAGAGAGTGCAGGGCACGGGCTTGAACCAGGAGGCATTCCTTGTCACTTTCCGATGTCCTCGGGTCACAGTTATCATGGTCCCGCGCCAGTGGCTGACAGTCCGTGGCAGTTCCTCGTACCTGGTGTCTAGCTTGGACTTCGTGGGGTTTTGCAACATGATGACTTGGTCACCCACTCGATGGTCGGACGGCCTTGCTCTTCTTTTGGCACTCATGTGAGCATTGGCACGTGTTCTCCTCATTTCCATGCGTGCATTATCAACATCATCGGGGGTCCTGCTTGGGTGATGGGGAATCGACGATTTGATGATGGTTCCAAACATGAGGTCAGCAGGTGGTATGCCTGTGGTGCTGTGTGGGGTGACCCAATAGTTCCGCAGGAACCGGTATAGGTCGATCTTCCACCGGCTGGCGTTTGCCCTTGATACTCTGAGCACCTTATTGATGGTCCTCATAAACCGCTCGACGTCCCCATTGGCTTGTGGCCACCTCGGCATGATGTGGTGGTATTTGATGCCAAGTTCCTGTAGATATTGCTTGAACTCTTCCCCTGTGAACGGGGGTCCATTGTCACTCTTGATGGTCGTGGGCAGACCATGAGTGGCAAACATCTTTTCTATCACCGGGATGACCACTTCCGCGGCGGTGGACTCCAGTATCTCGACCTCTGGATAGCGTGAGTGATCATCGATTGCCACCAGTAGATGTAGACCCTCTCTGATTTTGCAAAAATCAATACTGATCGCTTCCCATCGTGCCCGGCTGCGCTCGGCCGACAGAATCGGTTCTGGATCTGGGGGCCCACTCGTTATTTGGCAGGGCAAACATGTGTTCACTAAGCCTTCGACTCGATCGTCGATGTGAGGGAACCACACCCTGTGTCTGACCCGGGCCTTTGTTCTTGCGAGACCTTGGTGTCCTTCATGCGCTCGGGCTACTATCCTGTCTTGCAAACTTGGGGGTATGATGATGCGATCTCCCCTTAGCAGGAGCCCTCCTTCGGTGATTGAGAGGTCTTGTTGAACCGTGAACATGCCGGATAGGAGCTCCCCAGCCCCCTCGGTTCTGTTGCGGGTGTGCGTCATGAATTCCTTCCAGTTGCCTGACATGATGGCATCTTTTACCAGGTCGCAACAGGGGTCATTCTGGGTTTCTGTTGCAATGTCCTCAATGTTTACCGCTTTGGGCCTCATGGTGCGAACCACTTGACAAATGTGTTCCTCCGTTTCTTCGGCGATCAGAACTTCCTGCTGAGTGGCTGGTCATGGGTGTCTCGAAAGGAAGTCCGCCGGGTTGCCACTGCCCGGCTGATAGATGAGTTCGAAATCATATTGCTGGAGGTGTAGCAGCCACTTGGTGATTCTGGCTGGTGGGTGCGCCGATGACCCGATGAAGATTGGTAGTAGGGGCTTGTGGTCAGTGATTGCCGTGAACTTGCGCCCATACAGGTAGATGTGGAAGTGTCGACACCCCCATAGTACGGCAATGGCCTCCTTCTCTATGTGGGAGTACCTTTGTTCCGTTGCTGTGAGTGCCCTGGATGCATATGCGATCGGTCTTTTTTCGCCCTCTTTTGTGACCTGCATCAGGATTGCTCCAAGTCCTACTGGGCTGGCATCCACAAATAGTTCTGTCGGGAGGTCCCTGTCGTAGTAGGCCATCTTGGTATCAGTCGACAGGGAGTCTTTAATGCTCTCAAAGGCTTCCTGGCATTCCTGCCCCCAGTCCCACTTGGTGCTGACCTTTGTTAGTTCCCGTAGCGGTTCAGATAGGGTTGCTAGGTTTCGAATGAATCTGCCACAGTAGGTGGCCATTCCCAGAAAACTGCGTACTTCGGTGGGGGTCGCTGGGGGACTAGCAGCTTGGATGTCCGCCACTTTTTGGGGATCAGGTGAGATGCCGGTGCGGTCAAACTTGTACCCGAAGAAGGTTATTTCCGATTTTAGGAACTCGCACTTCTCTCGATGGATTGTGAGTCCGGCTTCTTCCAGCCTGCCCAGGAGTGTCTTGAGTCTCGTGATGTGTTCCTTGGTGTCAGGTGCATGTATTAGGATATCATCGCTCACGTTCAATACCCCTGGTATGCCTCTGATGACCTCCTGGATGGTCTGTTGAAAGACTTCCGCGGCCGATGAGTTGCCGAAGCTCAGGCGCTTGTACCTCCTCAGACCTAGGTGGGTTGAGAAAGTGGTAATGTAGCGTGACTCTCTGTGGAGCTTGAGTTGGTGGTACCCCGCCTTAAGGTCTACCTTTGAGAACACACATGACCCAGTGAGGTTGGTGATGATTTCATCGATTGTTGGTGTTATGTGTCGTTCCCTTTTTATGGCCGCATTGGGCAGGCGCATGTCAATACAGATCCTGACTTTTCCGGGCTGTTTGGGCTTCCTGGTGACCACCATCGGGGAGACCCACGGCGTTGGTCCCGTGACCTCTTCAATGATGCCGGCAGCTTCCAGTGACCTTAACTCTTTCTCTACCTGTTCCCTCATGTGGAACGGTGTCCTCCGGTGTCTCACCGCACATGGTTGCACTGATTGATCAATGTGTAGTTTGATAGTCTTTCCCTTGAGACAGCCTATCCCCTTCTGTAGCTTGGGGTGTTGCCTGAGAAAGTTCTCGACTTCGGCTGCGTTGTCAATGTGGCAGATGAATTTGACCACGCCCAAGTCTTCAGCCGCATCTCCGCTCAGTAGGCTTTCGATTCCCGCCTTCAAGACATATATCTTTGACCACACCTTTTGTTCGCCATGTTCAAAAGTGGTGCGGAACCTCCCGATGACTGGCAGGGGTCTCCGGCTGCCGTAGGCAAACAGCCGAGTGTCTGTGGATTTGAGCTCAGGTGGTGGTGTAAGGGTTTGGAACACACTGGTTGGCATGACGTTTACCGAGGCTCCCGTATCAATGGTCATCTGTACGTACTGGCCTTGGATGGTGACTGTGCATTTTCGTCGCCTGGCGGTTCTTTGCGGTGGTGCTGGCCCCTGGTTCAGTGTAGATACCAGATATACCTTTCGGCCCTTTCCTTCGCTCTCCGTGCCTGCCGTTTGCCGTAGGGCCGAGAGATCATCCCCTTCCTCTTCCGTCGAGGAGTTGACTACTGCAACCCTCCTTGCGCTGGCTTGCTTCTTTTTTTTCGGTGACCTCTTTTCCTGAGAGCCTTGTGGGGGCTGCAGTGGCGTGTTCGCTGATCTACACACTTTCGCGTAGTGATCCTTCCTGCCGCACGCTCCGCACGTGGTGCCTTGCGCCGGGCAGTTTCGCCTTCTGTGTCTTTGACCACCACACCACCCACATTCTGTGGGTCCTGGTACTCGAGGTTGCCACCTGTTCTGGGTGTGGCTGCCGCCACTTTCACCTCTCGTAAATTGTCTGTCGGAGATCTGGGCGACCATCGCTGTGGAGAGGGACGGCTGAAGTTTCTGTAGTGTTGCTTCCATGTTGGCGGCCCTGGAGTGGGCAAGCTCCCTCTGTCGACCCAGTTCCAGAATGCGTTGTAGAGGGATGCCTTTCTCGCTGAGTACGAGTCGCCTCAGCTTCTCCGAATGTACGCCATTTATGATTTGTCTTCTGATCTCCCTCTCAGTGTTCGTGAACTCACACGACATGGCCAGTTTCCTCAGCCTCGTGTGGTAGGCGTCTAGAGTCTCATCAGTGGCCTGGATGGTCGTGCAAAAAATGAAAGTGTCATAGTCTGGATTTAGTTGCGGGAGAAAATGTGCCGTTAAAGCGTCCTTTGCACTCAGGTATGCGTCTTGGCCATCATTCAGGGAGTTGAAGATGCGTAGCACCTCGTCGCCCACACTGAGGAGTAGATGAGCTTTCATCTTTCTGGATGACGTGATGTCCTTGCATTCCATGGCCATCTCGAACTTTTGTAGCCATAACTGCCATCTGGGTCGACTGGACGATGGGTCGGTGAATGGGTCGAAGGGTTGGACCAGCGTTGATGAACTGCCCTGCGTGCGGGGTGGTGGCGACGCCATCGACAGGTTTGCCGCGATCCTGGACGGCGTGGAGGGTCCAGGAGTTGATGACCCAGTCGCCATGGTGTCACGTACCCTCGGTTTGTTGTTTGTGCTGTCGAGCTGGTCTGATGTTGTCCTGCCTTATGGGTTCGTCTGCACTTTGCATTGAGGAATGTTCTTTCGTGGTGAACGTGCCCCCTGGCACTTGTGCGCCGACCGATGGGCGCCTTGTAGCATGTGCGCCATGCGGGAGAAATAGCGAAGAAGAGAAAAAAATTCCCGACCCCCTTAGGATAGGGTGTGAGAGAGACATTTTTTTTTTTTTTGGGGTGGGGGTCACGTGGTCTCGGTGGCCCCCATCGGGTGTCCAAAAATTTGTACGGGACGTCCGTGGGGCACCCGCGTGTGAATTGTTCTTGAGCGCGTGGTTGCTCGCTCACTTCCTCGTCGCCATTGTTGTGTGGCGGTGCTCCGGAGGACCCCGCACGTGGGGCTGGCACCGGTCCAGGAGGCCGCGCGGCCTGGGGCGCGGCATCAGTCGGAGCGCGGACAAAAGACACCCACACGCTGTGCTGGGGTTGCCCGGAACTGCCTCCCACTGCCGGGGGCGGGGCTTTTATTAAACGGCCCTACGTCACCGCGCTGCGGGACGTAGGGCGGATATAACAGCCCTCAGCTATGCCGCGGTTAAGATTAATTCTAAACCTTTAAGCCATCAATTTGTCGGTCTTGCTGTAGTCGTTTCACACTGCTATCATGAACTTTGCAGTAACAATCGAAATTCAACGTGTTTAGGCAATTGAACTATCTATCCAGCCATATAATAAATATATATATATATATATATATATATATATATATATATATATATATATATATATTCAGGACACTGCCCTGGCGTCCTGTTTTGTTTTGTTGTGTGTTTTGCCTACCCCTTTTTTTAACCATTTATTAAACTTGTGTGTTCATTTGACTCGAGTTTCTTTGTTTCTTTTTTTCTTTTCTGGGACTCTTAGACCTCACGCTTGGAGTGCGGTTTCTTTCCTCCATGTCTTAACGATATATATATATATATATATATATATATATATATATATATATATATTCAAAAAACACATGCTGTAGTGAAGTTGTAACACTGCAAAAAAAAACACATAGCATGTATACAAAAGAATCCCAAGCACACACGACCTGCTACTGTCAAAACATATTCTTTATTTTACATAGGTACAGTGCATCATAACAAAAATGAACTTGGTAACATGTTCATCTAAATGGCGACCAAATGGTAAAGACACACTCACCCATGAGGGTGGACAAGCCATGCGTTCCGCCTGAATGCTCAGGCTTCCTCAAGCTAGTAAAATCCAATCGTGCCGAATGCACTAACAAGTGTTAAAAGGCATGGCTAGAGCAGTCTGTTCCTCCCCCTCATCACGTGCACAGCGGTCATGTGATCGCAACTAGGAGAGCAATAGTATCGAGAAAAGAGCCTCCATATTGGAAATGCTCTAGGTAGCAATGCTAACATGCAATTCAAAGTAAAATACTTTATTTAGACATTAATATGTCTGTTGATTAACCTTTACGTGATGGAGCCAAGAGGTTTAAACCGCTCCGACATTTCATTTAGCCCCACCTACAAATATGACTATACCTCCACCAGAGTGGATTTATTTAAATTTACTAGAAAACTGAAGTTAATAAAATTTCACGCTACTAAGATTAAATATGGAGAAAGAAAATCTAAGGAAAAGAATGAAGAAATCTCTCTGTTAACTGAGAAAGATCTAACTAGCCTCATTTGCCTCGCGAATATAGAGGAGATTGGCGAAACCATTGTGGATGACAACACTGGAATAGACAGCATTATGTTGAAAGAGCAGTTTGGAATATCCACAACAACTATAAAGGCATTTTTTTGGAGACCAAATGTCAATATCACACCATGTTAAAAAACGAGTGATTTGGAACCTATTGATAAGGATGAGTATTTTTTTCTTAAAACATCACATCCTATTACTCCTCATTTATTTCAGTCCTAAAATTCAAAAAAGTTTAATTGATCCCCCTGGTCATCCGATAGTATTGTCTATGGGCAGCCTATTAGAAAATGCATCTAAATATCTAGATCACTTCTTTCAACCTTTTGTATCGAGTCTCAGTTCGTATATTCGAGATACTTCTGATTTATTAATTAAATTAGACAAATCAATTGGGAACTGAATTTGTGGTCGACTGCCAATAAATAAGTGCAATCCTGTAATGGCACCGGTCGGGGGCACCAAATCAACTTCTGGGAGCAGGCAGAGGCTGAAGGCGATTGGGGTGGGATGCCAGAACACATAAGGGCTCTGGTCACCAATCTCAGCCACTGTGGGTTTAGTAAAGTGGGGAGGGTGGGAAGGAGGAGGTGGAAAGCAATGTCTTGAGGAGCTTACGGAATTTGAGGCGATCCGGCTCAAGAAGAGGAAGGAGGATGCTGTTCCATAGCCATTTCCATGTATACAGTAAAAATTAAATGACCATTGGCAAACAATTCGGTATGAAAGCTCATTCATGTGCTCAGTCTATTTTAATAATCACATGTGCATTCATCAAGTATGACTGACATGAATGGCACAACACTAAGGTGGATGTCTACTCGTACGTGTTTGCTAGTATCTACCACTATGCATGCCTTAATTTCTGCTCCTAAAAAGCGCAGAATTGACACCTATGGGCCAAAACCTTAAAAGTAAATATACAGGTGTAAATGTCTGAAATTTAAAAACCATAAAAGCCTGAGTCTTATTCATAAGCCTAACTCCTTATTCTCTTTTAGTATTTCTTACTGGTGAGTACATTTTCAGTTGTATTCCTGAAACCCACCACCCTCTTACCCAATGTGGGTAAGCCTCTGCCCAGTTTATCCGTTTTATCTGTTTTAACATCCTATGTTGATAGTTATCTGGCACTTGTGAACATGAGTAATGCACCAGACCCTCGCCAAAAGACCACGCCCGGTATTGAGGAAGATGATTAACCATTCCCAGCGGATGGTCCCCCTTAGGCCAGTGAACACATCACCTAGCTACAAATGGGGCTTTTACTGAGAAATCAGACAGTCTAGCGAATGCCGAAGAACTTTAGGAATCATGACTGCTGAGGTGACAATTCAAGGTAAAACCCAGAAAGGTCAACTGGTGGGGAGACAAAGAACATGACTGCCACTGGCAGGTAGATGAATTTCAAGGGTAGGAAATGTTACGCACTTGGATGGATGTCAGGGTTAGGGAATCTGGCGCACTTAGGTAGATTTCAGGGATGGGAAATGTGATGCACTTAGATGGATTTTCAGAGGGGTGGGGGTGTGACACACAGATAGATTCCTGGGATGAGTGATGTGATGCACTGGGATGGATTTTCAGGCGGTGGGGGGGGGTTTACACACTTTGAATTGATTCCTGGGCTGGGGGAGTGGAGCATGTGGGTAGATTTTCGAGTGGGGGTTGCATCTGATGGATTCATGGGGTGGTAGATGTGATGCACTGGGGAGGATTTCAGGGGTTGGCGGGTGGAGTACTTGGATAGATTTCCAGGACTCTTGCCAATAATCCCTATTAATAAACTGTCATTCAGGTGGCCAGGACACGGACAACGCTATTGAATCCAGTTCCTGGGGATGGACCAGTGCGAGAGATTCACCTGGGTGAGGGGTCTTCTGGGAGTGGAAGTGGGACAACGAAGGGTGAGGCGCGGTACCCCCTTCCTTATGACACCATTTCCCCATCCTACCCCATAGGATAGCTAGGATGGGCAGAGCTCTCAAGTTTTCTATGGCCATGCATGAGAAGGGCATCCAGTCTTGTTTTTTTCTCTTTGGATTCTGGAACTTGTAGTTCCCCCTTCTGAAATTCAGGAAAACTGCTCGCCCCAAAATGCCAATCATACACAGGACGGGATGACCTTCCCACACATGGCCACTGGAAACCTGAGAGCTCTGGAGTAGGAATGGTTTGGACCAAGACAAAGTTGATCTTTAAAGTAGGGAAATGAAAAATAATTCGGGCAGGATCCAGGCTAGAAATTCAGGAGGCAGCCTTTAAGACTGGAACAGAAAAATGGCTGGTTGGTGATAAAAAGCAAAAAATGCAACAGGATTAAAGTTCTCCTTATTGTCAAAAGTATCAACTGAAGCAGGCTGAATCACTGAATCCCAACAAAGCAGCTGCCAGACTGGTAACGCGCAGGCCAAATAACGGCACAAATGATGCAGGCTGAGATTAGGGGTGCCCAACAACATTGCATAAGTATGATGGGCCGTGTCTGGTCCCTCCCCCAGGTTTCCACAGTACCTTACTGGCATTGAGAATATGGACCGAAACATTTATAGCAAATATTCCCTTTGCAGGTACACAAAACATAGATGAGTTTTTATACTGCACCAGCACCAAGGGTTATCCAGAAAGTGGCATATGGTGTGCCCAGGCCAGGGTACCCAGATCTTAGTGCGCCATGGAATGAAAAATGGCATCAAAGTGGAGGTTGGGGAGGGGCAGACTAGTTTGTGACATATTAAAGATTTGTGGAGGGAAGAGAGGGGACAGAAGGTAGGGCTGTAGCTCGTGCTAGCATCAGCGAACACTGATCAGAGCATACGGATCAGGAACACAGAGAATGCATGCTGCTCGTGAGCATAACCCCACGAGGGCAGTTTCTGAAGTGCTGACGTTAGTGATTTTAGTGCTTGCGTGGTGGGCTGAGTAGCCTTGAAGTATGAATGCTTGTTATAGTCTTGCTGCCACGCTACACCAGACCCCAGATGGAAACATCGGGCATTACCTAGCCAGCCGCGAAAGGTGCCGCAGCACAGAGTTGGCTGTGTGCAAGGTAATGGAATGGACACAAAAGAGGAAAAATAATAGCTAGCGTGGGCTGCTTTCATGGGTGCTGATGTCTGGGTGTCATTGGGATGGAATGGCGAAATTTAAGATGAAACAAAAGGCCAAAACTCTCACTGCTCCATGAAATTCCAAACCAATCCCATTATAGACGCATACAATGAGAAGCTTATTGGGGCTGTATTAGCCAGCAAGTATGAGTGGAGAGAATTATTTTTTACTGCAAGAGAATACACTGAAAAGTGAGGGTGTGGAATAATGGATGGTAGGGTACCTGAATCAATGGTAATATTCTGTTAATGGCACTGTCCTGCCAGTGTAGCTGTGCAGTACAAAAGCCGATGGGGTAGCTCTGCCCAGAGTTTGATAAAAGTAATATCCTGCTTACTGATCACTTTGCAGATGATTATCGGTACGGGGAAAAGAGAACAATGCTGAATGTGTTGGGACAAAGTTCCTCTCTTTGGTAGAGGGCCAGTGTTTATTATAAACGCATATGAACATACATATTTTACTGTCTATTTAATTCTACTGAGAGGAGGTGTTGCAATAAATGCTAAGTCTAGATCAGTAACATAAGTACAATTAAATGCATGACATTTAATTAGGAAAAAAACAGAGCGGTAGAGTACTTAGCACACCTGCGTTTACACATGATTAGCCAAGGTGATGCAGAAAATCCGTAACTAGTGACAACATCACGGGTTCCTGAAGTCACAGCAAGGGTTGTTCCCGTGCAAAGTATTTGGATAGAAATCAGAAAATTGGAAGTCAGGGGTGGGCCTTAAATACTAAGGGGATCGGTGTCTGAGAGAACAAGTTTAAATGGATAATAGCTAGGTAATAGCCAGAGCAACTAAGGACATGTGCAGGCATGAACTCTGCGGGTGTAATCAGGAAAGAACCAGGAGACATGCCTTCTCCGTCTACACCCCAGACTCTGAAACCTCTCCTCCGTGAACACCACACTTGCCCCCTCGCTTCTACATTTCAGGAAGAAGCTTAAGACCCACCTCTTCAAGGAATGACTCCTCCGTAACATTTGGGTCCACACACCCTCCACTCCTTTTTTCTTCCCCAGGTTGCTTGTAGATCCATTTCTGCCAAATTGCCCACCCACCCCTGTTAGGTTCATGTTCCTTTGTATCTCGTATTCCCTCGCTGTGCGTTCCCCATGACTTATAAAGTGCTCCGTTGCTTTCCAAAGCTAGGTCCACGCTCCATAAACACCCTAATAATAGCTATGGTAAACAATGAGGTTTGATGTTATGGGCAGCTGGGGTATACCACAGCTGCCCATAACAGGGTTGTGGTATACCCCAATCTGGCATCGCCCCAGAATGCCGGCTGACTGCTAGTAACTAATGCAGTAAAACAAGTGATGAAGGGGACTGGTAATTTAGTTGATCATTTGGAGAATTTTAAATGGTGATGGTATGAATGCCAGGAAAAAGGACAACACCCATTGCTCAGTGTAATTTTTCACCATTTCCGTATGTGGTGTTCAAAAGGTGGGCTGGTACTAAATGTGGGAGATCCCATAGGAGGCGAAAATAAATAACTTTCTTTTTCTCTTTGCAGAGGACCCATCCAGAGTTATTCCAAGATGTACCTTTTCCTGGCCAGAAACACAATGCTACATGGGATCACAGCGCAGATGAGGACATGTTTGGAAGCCCAGTTGTCCCATTTAAGAAGATTGTGCTGTCACCGTCAATTCCGACACCACCAATGCTGATAAAATCTCTGCTGCAGCCGAACCCTGAACGAGTGAGCTTGACACCCATTCAGAAGCTGGTGAACCGGCTAGTGGTTCATTTTGTGGTTCAGGACGTGCAGAGGTTCAGCGTGGTGGAGCAGCCCTCTTTCATCGCCCTTGTAAAGGGTCTGGCACCATCCTGCGAGGTCCTAAGTCCCCAGGCTCTTGCGGAACACGTGGACGGCACCTATGAGCGGATGAAGGCACACATAAGAGCCAGGTTAAAGGACATCGCCACAGTGTGCACTACTGCAGATATCTGGAGCTGCCATGGGCGCAGCTTCCTCGGCATGACTGTTCATTGGATCGATAGCTCTTCGCTCAAGCGCCAGTCTGCCGCTCTTGCCTGCTGCCGCCTGGAAAACCAATACACCTATAGCCAGATTGCATCCACAATGGTTGAGGTTCATGCTGCATTCGGTATAGAGGGAAAGGTGTGTGGCATTGTGACAGACAATGGCTACAACTTCATGAAGGCCTACCAGGGCTTCCCTTCTTTGGGAGAAGGTACAGTTAATATTTCCTCCAATGTGAAACAGGAGAAGAAGGACTTGCCTGAATTGACGCAGGAAGAAGAGGAGGATTTGCCTGAATTTTTGGACCTCCACAAGTTTCTCACTGAAGGGCAATCTGACCCTACTGTCCCATCCATCCTCCTTCCCCCTCACCACCAATGTGCAGCCCATGCCTTAAACCTTGTGGCTTCTAAAGATGCACATTCCTTCCTGATACATGGGCCACAACCTTTGAAGGAGCTCTTTCAGTCCACGATCGCCAAGTGTGTCGCCCTGTGGAACAAGAGCAACCAGTCCATTCAGGTGCCAGAGGTTTCTCTGCAGGACGACTGTGTCACCGGGTGGAATTCCTTTTACCAAGTATGCAGTCGAATGAGGGGCGTCCCTGAAGAAATCCTGCATGACATTTGTGACCACCTTCAGTTGGAGCACCTCCATGGGGCCGAGCTCAAATTCCTGGACGAGTACTGTCGCATCATGGAGCCTGTGGCATGCGCCCTTGACATTTTGCAGGCTGAAACAAAATGCCTAATAGGCTTCCTCCTCCCCACAATTGCTGCCCTGAGGAAGAAGCTTGAGGCACTGAGAGTTGACTTGACCCTCACGACTTCGCTGGCAGATGGATTACTCGAGGCTCTTAAGCGCAGGTTCAGCAGTTGCTTCACGGACCGTCATTTGGTCATTGCCAGTGCAAGCATTCCTCAATTCCGCTTGCGATGGATGGAAGACAAGACTGCAGAACAGGCGGCGGGCTACCTTCGGGAGGAGGTGGCCTCTATTAAGCAATCGGAGGAGCACCAGCCCTTGCCACAGGTTGTAGATGAGGACGATGATGATGATGATGATGACTTTTTTGAATTTCATGCAAGTCGACCCGCCGTGGGTAAGGAGGAAGTCCTCGAATTTTTGACTGACTGTGATAAAAGCCTGTCTTGTCTGCTCAAGTACCCTTTGGTCAAACAGGTTTTTATTACCCACAACACCCCTTTGCCTTCAAGTGCTCCTGTGGAACGCCTCTTTAGCCTGGGGGGCAGAGTCCTGACCCCCTCCAAGCAAGGACTCGGCGATTCCAGCTTTGAGAAGCTGGTGTTGCTGCGTTTCAATAGTTTTGTAAAAGTTGCACAGCGACCGTGAACCTTTACAGGGAAGTTAACTGTGGTGTAGCGATGGCAGCCATTTGAAAAACATGAAATGCAGGCAGATTAATTCCAGACGCATGTGTTCTTCATCGCAAGGTCTAATGGTGAGCACTTGCAAACTCGCCACACCAAGGAACTCGGACAACATATGCATCTTCACTCTCATTGTGAATCTACTAATTCTGTTTGCTTTACCCTCTTGTTAGCTTCACCCTTCTTAAAGATATGCCCCTACAGTGAACCAGCTTCTGTTCTCCTTAAAGCTGAGGGTGCATCTAGCCAGAGATGCCAAACCACCCTCGCTGTCACTGCCATTTTACACAATTTCCCAAAATGCTCACAGGTAGGTCTGCCCCTGAGGCTACTGTAAGGGCAACCAGAAGGGAGTGCAAAATGTACTTTGTCTATTTGTGTACTATTCCCTGAGGAATAAAGACGGTTGCCAATGAAATCTTCCTCAAGGGCCAGCCTGCTCCATTGGTCTGGTCCGAGACCTACGCCATTTTCTTGCCCCCCTGACATCTTTAGGTCCCCTCCAATCCCTAACATAGTCACTAGAACTGGAATCCATCTTTGTTTCTAAGAAAAATACTAGCTGCAGTCTTTTATGGCGACCGTTACATGGTGGCCTGGTCTGAGGTCATGAGTTAGAATGCGAGCAACGGGTGTAAAATGTGCTCAGGGGATTTTCACTTTGCTTCCATTGTCGTGGCAGCTTATACCGTATAGAATGTAGTTGGCGGCGCTAGGCAAGCTAACGGATGGTTAGAAATGCAACCCATGGGCTCACTATGTTCTGTTTGCTGCTTTAAACCTGCAAAAGCGGATAACAAATAAACTTTAGAGAGATGGAATTGAATTGACGTATTCTCTTTTCGTTAATGTGGAGCTGCGTCTCATTTGATAATGTTAGTGTCTTTGATATCAAATTATTATTGATTATTCACAGCATATGTGAATCAGTGTTTGCCACAATCCGAAAAGTTGCCCAGATAAAAAATATTTTGGAGCTTGCCAAGAAGGTGTTAGAAATGATTATAGTTATTTCTTGTAGTCGCCAACGAATGAGGCTTGAAGATGGAGGGTGAGGACTTTGGAAAATGTCTGTCTCTAGAATCCTGTTAAGTGCTATGGAGAGTTGCCACTTTTTTCCCCCGCCCAATTCAGTCCCACTGACTAGAAATCCAGCAAAATCTGTCTGCATTGTACATGCACAGCAGACTTGTTCAGAAAAAAAGCTGGCTGCTCTATGTATACTCGAAAATAGCCAGGTACTGTCATAATGGTGGTACCTGGCCATAACATGGCAATAGCTGGGTAATGGTGTCAGTACCTGTGTTGGTACTCGTCGCCCTCAGAAGGATGAAAGGCTGAGATGACCTTGCTGGGGATTCGAAGCTGCAACCTGCAGGACACACACACATCGCAGCAGCGAGCGCTCAACCGACTGAGCTATCATATCGGCTATAGTAAAATGAGTAATTATTCTGTAGTGGATACCATTAAACTACTAACTGAGATTTAACAGCAGACCAGTTAGAGTTCATCTGCAGGTCTGGTGCAAAGTTGGCACATGCCAAGCCTGCATGCTTGTACTTTCAGGCTTCAGAGGTTGGCAAAATAGGGAAAGCAGCGCACTCACGTGACATCCCATACTCTGAGCACTACCGCATACATGCAAAGAAATCTCCTGCTCCAATCCACTAAGCGTGTCCGCCCTGGAGGGCTTGTCTGGAAGATGGGGCCTTCCCCAGCTGTGTGTTAACTGCGAACACACGCACTACTGTGCACCCGAACACCGCCCTATACTGCCCCTACACACACGTACATATGTACCACCCTGCATACCCTATATGTAGTCTCTTGGCACACACTACAACACAATTGGACAATTTATAACAATGTTGACTAGAAAGTGCCGTATTGTAGACCAGTCTACTGTAACTGGGGCATAATGAGCTAAATTCACTCTCAAGGAATACATGACTTGTAGTGTCCAACACATAGCTTCTACTGTTAATAACCCCAAAGTCAACATACTGGTATAAACATAACCTATCGTAGCTGTTTCATACCAAGATTCCCCATTGGGAGTCATACACCCTACAGTGTGATACACTATTCACCATAGCATAACATAATAAAAGCCAACACGCGTGCCTGCAGCATATAGCATGTATGTAACATTGCATTGCGTCCATTTCCCAACAGTTAGTGGGCAGCTCGTTGCCAGAGGTTATTGCCACAGGGTGTTCCCTCACCTGCATTGCCCGGAATGCCCCTGAGGATGCCTGTCAGGCTGGGCAGAGGCCTCCGCCGCCTCCGGCTCTCCTGGTGCCGCCGCAGCACGTCTGTGTACTTGGTCTGCAGTCTGCCCCCCAGTACCAAGTCACGGGTGTCTGGCGGTGCCGTGAGGAATGCCAGAGGCATCTCCTCTGTAGATACCGTGGGCTACCTCCTAAGCTTACCGGCAATAGACGAGATAATGCACTTTGGGCCTAGCAACGATCTATATAGGATGGAGCGCATCCCCTTGGCGTGAACACTGGCCACTAAATATAGTTCTGCCTGCCAGCTCGGGGAACGGTGAGTGGCATACGCACTGTTTCCTTTGCTCGGACAAAGCGGAGGCACGTAACACGTCTGGAAAAAAACATCTCCTCTACAGCTGGCTGTTCAGGTCATTAGGTCATTCGTGTGACTATTGGCGAATGGGGTGATAACATGCACGTTCTGAGTCCTACGTTACCCGAGCTACCTTAAATGAGAGAGAGCGCCACGCTTACTATTAATGAACATTCTAGCATTACATCATGAGGTAACTGACCTTTACCCTTGTTAGAGGGGTACACATGTGGCTAAGAAGTCTACCTTGGGCGTTGGTTAATAATGGTGCCCAATAGAATATTCATGAATTTAATATAGCGTGCAGGGCCTGATATAAACGCGCCATGTTGTCTGTCTTGAAATGCAGGCACAGCTGTTAAGAGCAAACTAGACGCCTGCAAAAGGAGAACTGTTCTTTCAAGCGTCGCAATCCCAGAGAAAGATCTAGGAATCATGGACAGAAAGAAGTGAAATGAAAACCAGAATTTCGCACAACATTTCTGTCAGTATTATTGCAGCCAGCTATGAACGCAACTGGCACAACATCTCAGTTCTGTACTGTACTCACTAAAGGCACTGGCGATTACTAATCGAATTTATTGATGTATGTGTGTGCCTTGCACCAACATGGTGTATCATGGACACTTCACAGAGCTTTCACAAATTGAAAGTATAGGTTCAAAACGCTGTATAAAACAGACGTGCATCGTGACCTCTCATGTGTCGGCAATACCCATGTTCAGGGGATGTTGAAAATATCGGTGCCAGGCCATTTTTTCATAACTGTTTGCATGCTCTATGTATTTGCAAGGCGTTCTGAGGGTGGTGATGTGGGTTAGCGAGAAGAGCAGGGGAAGTGCTTTGCTGCTGAGGTGGCGTGTGCAGAGCAGAAGGGCACTCGGCCTGCCTGCAGGTTTCTAGGTGAGGGGCTTAGTGGGCAATTTATAGCATCCTCCCAGTGCAACAATAAAGACGTCTCTGTACAGTGGGGCAAATGGGGGCAACCCCAGTGGGCAGAATCACAGTGGGGCAGCTGGGACATCCGGTAGAAAGTAAATGATGCCAATACCCAAGCCACATATTGCAAGGCATGATAATGTCCTGGGGGTGTGCCAGATGTTTTGTTTGCCCTGGGTCTTCAGAGAGCCTTACCTGCAACCAGGGCTTCCGTCGTAGCCATGTGCATGAGTGTGTTGTCACTGGCCACTGCTCCAGGGACAAGGCCAGGTTCTCCAGCCCTCCCAGCTCCTTCAGCTCTCTGTGAATCTGCACACCTGAGCTGCAGATTTCCCAGCTGAAGTTCCTGTATGTGAGCGCGTCCCCCATGCCGGTCAGCAGCAGGGCGGGCTTGAACTTCTTCATGGTGCCCAGGGGCAGGGGGGGTTTGTGGCCGCTTCCCGCTCTCTTTTAATATCAGGCCTTTGTCTTTGAGCCGCGGTTGGGTCCCCAGCAAGCTTTTATACCACCTGTGGCTCTCAGTGCGGGGCTCGCTGTGCAAGGCCTGTCACGCCTTTTTGGGTTCTGCAGATTCCTCCCCTTGTCTCAAACAGTCTAAATTTAGCCACCGTCCCCTATTCTCAGTCCTTAATCCTGCCGGCGGTGTCCGTTTCCTCAGCGGAACATTTTTCATGGGCCCCGTCAAAAAGTGCACCTTCTTTGAAAACGGCAGCAACATATTTCGACATTACATTATGATGTGGGTCTACATCTATCAAAATAACCCCGCTTAATTGTGTTAAAACAGTTGCCATTTCCGGCAGCCCCACTGGAGCTCACGCAACTTACAGACAGTCTGTAATACAAATCACTGGAGTGAGCAGGCCGGGCTGAGGCAGCCCCGCCCAGCCCTGCCGTTCCCTCCCAGTGTTTTGTAACACTGACTGCTGGCCTGGTGCCATAGTGTCGCGGCCTGCCGCATTCATCAAAAAAAGGTAACACGTCAGAGTTACCTTTTTTTGATGAATGCAGCGTGCAGGTGCCGGCGGGGGCCACAAGGATCTGTAAGTTACATATCCTTTGCAACTTAGGCGTCCGGCGAGGCCCTGGGGGCCGGTTCCTGAAGCCCATGTCTGGGTGGGCTTCAGGAACCGGCCCCCAGGGCCTCGTCATCATGATTTCAGCCCCGCCACTAGTGTTCCGGTGCCGAAAAAACAGTGCCGGTGTTGGGGACCGGCAAA
The DNA here is from genome assembly GCF_040938575.1 of Ambystoma mexicanum. NCBI lineage: Eukaryota > Metazoa > Chordata > Amphibia > Caudata > Ambystomatidae > Ambystoma > Ambystoma mexicanum. The sequence goes on along the minus strand of NC_090931.1, from coordinate 897,887,888 downwards.
CACCGGCACAAATTCCCACAGGGACGTCCATTCACCAAAATGCAATGGGTAGTGAAAGTGACATCACGCAATGATGACCTCACATAACGTGGCATCACACAACCTGTTCTCCTGATGATATCAAAGGAAGTAATACAAGATGGCCTTTGCCCCTAATGACATCACAGAAAGTTACATCTAAGATGCAAAAGAACACACATAAAATGGTTATGAATCCAATAACAAAACACCTACAGAAGCTGACAAGACTTTAGTTACCAACCATATTTGAACTAGAGGGCTGCCTTTAGTAATTTGTATTTATTTATAATGCGCCTATACACAAGTGTTTCGAGGCACAACTGATATGCCATCGATGGGGTAATTATATGCCAGGGGTACACGCAGCTCAAGCCTGCTGCACTTCCTTCATATGCCAGTACCTCCATAAATGGCACATTACTCCGATATTCTGTCCATTATTGACTCCCACATCATGTATAGTCCTATGCTAAATTGAGCACCACATTTCCAATTGATGCCTTACTATGCTGAGTGTAGCGTCTTGTATGTAGACACTGCTGCCTAATGGCCAGAGGTCGTAGAGAGTGGGGGCCGTTGGTAGCGGTGCTTCTCTACTTTTTGAAATTCAGTTTTATTGTTCCTATACTTTTATTTTAAAAAGAAACTTAAACCACAGGTGCATGTGTTTGGGGGTTTGTATTGTTTGTGGGAGGGGGCGTGGCAAAGGGGTTTGTGGGGAGTGGGTGCAGGCCAGCTGGGAACATAGTTCTACTATTTTCGTAAGCTTCGCCCACTGGTGTTAGCAGATATAGCCTCACATACCAGACGCAGTCTTAATATGCCCCACATGTCCAGGTTATACCATAACATGTCCAGTGCATTCTTCAATCGTACATGAGCTACTGCTTCCATTTTATTAATGCGGCGCTGCTATTAGGCGGCGCTGAGAATATTGTCATGGAAAGTGCAGATAGTGATCAGATGTGAGGAGGGATACACTACCGCCTGTCGCTGTTGTTTGTTTATAAAGCCACCAATGTACTGCCCATAGCCATTTTGGGCCCCCCATGGCAATTCCCAAAGATTACCTTCCTCTTGCTCAAAACTCAGCCCCCTGGGATCTCTGCCTACGCAGAAACCAAAACTGTTGGCTTTGCCAGTGCTTGTTATTGGTAGCATGCTGCCCAACGCTCCCATGCCATTTTGCAGATTCCCATTAAGTCCTTTTTTGTTTCACATTCAGAGAATTGCAGATTTGCTTTTCCCATTATTATTATTCCAGGGCTAGAAAACAATGGCAATGCAAAGAAAAAACAGGAATGGGTGAGGATCTCTTGAATTAACAAGGTGTTTGTAGGCATCAATGCAGTAGCAAATATTTACCAATGCAAACAACGTTCGTGTTCGCAGTCGGGTCTTGGTGCTTCATCCAGTAAAGCTACCCTCCTCCTTCTGCCCACCAAATACAAACTACTCCTGTTTAAAAAAAAAAAAAGCAGCCAATTTTTAAATATGACCTTGAAGATCTTCGTAAATTCTGTCTTGCAATGCTTCAGGAAAATCTGTGCTGCCATTGCATAAATGCGACAGAGCAAGATGAAAGCTATTAGTGGGCCTTTCAAAGATGACTGTGTGATCTTGGGGATATAAAGTAGCAGATTCATCTAACATTTCCTTATATACTTGGGGAGTGTCGAGCCAGCATCACTTTAGCGAAACTATTAGTGATAAAAAGTTACAAGAAGCAAATGCTAATTTTTTACCATATGCAAATATACAATGTCAGTACTACATTATCAACCCAGCCTATAATTTAACTATTCAAAAACGCACTCGACTCTAACCCATGGCTGCACCCTAATCCTCTTTAGGCCAATACCTCGTTTCCGAGTGTACACATGGATCTCTAAGCAGTGTTTTGCTGTCTCTCAATGGCTCTGCTTTGGTGGCCTCGGTCTGATCCAATGGTCGCATGAACAGAGCCAGGGGTGCAAAGGGGAAGCCTCGGATAGCAGCTGCAACCCCAGGCAACTCCAAATGACGTCCATGGTTTGCTGTCAGTTCTCTTGCCCGTGGGAAATCTCGGCACTTTCTCTGAAGGTTTCATTGCGCCTTACCTGGGTCTAACCATAGAATCGTTTGTCTGGATTTCAGTCCCTCTGCTCCTATAAGCTTCCTGACGTGCGCGGTAACCCAGTGGCCGCATTACCTGCGGAAAGCTTAGCCAGTAAAATTGGAAATGGAGGCACCCGCTCAACCGGAGCTCTGCGGCCATATTTCCTATCTGGGGATCGTGGAAGGGTCACAATCCAGGAAGTGCCACCCAGCCACTGGGAAATAATGAGGAAGAAGGGGGTGCTGCACAGGAGAAGCCCCTTGTAGGAAGGAGGGGTTTATGGCAATTGGGACTGCATTATTTTATTTGTGGGCTGAGGGGAGCCCACATAAGTGGCGCCAGGGGCGTTGCTAGGGGGGGGCTAAGGGGGCTATAGCCCCTGATCTTTTGGTTGTAGCCCCGGATAGAATCTCAGGAGCTACAGCCAAAAGACTAGCTAGCCCCCAGTCCCAACAGTTCCGACATCAGCCTAGCCCCGGGTCTTTTCCAGACCTAGCAACTCCCCTGAGTGGCGCCAACCCTTCTGCTGAGGCATGCACCCAATAAAAAAAGAAACGGGTACGCAGGTGTCTGCCCCTGGTTGACGCAGGTACAGGTGCATTGTGTTCAACCCACAGGCATCACTAGCCCATGCCACACAGGGGAGTGCTGCCTTATTGAATCTAAATAGGGAATAAAGGACAACACCACATTTGAAAGTACATTATCATTTTACTTGACATAAGAACTAGCTTTTTACTTTTACTTCCTCCAAAAGTAGAGGAGTAAAATATTCCCAACTCAAAAGCTGGAGCCATGACTTGCACGGATCCAGAATATTTCTTGCCCCTCGGGAATTTATTTTAAGGCACAAAAGCTCTCTATCTTCATGCGGCTACTGCTTCCAGTGCTTTATTCCTTGTTTTTCCTAGTGTCAGGTGTTCATGGGTAGCGTACGCTTTGTAGTTAATTACCCTCTGCTTTTGACGCTGGTATATAGGTCTTGTCCTTGTAGCCTCCGAAGCTGAAGGTGAATCTGGACTTTACCATTTTAAAAGAATAAAAGTGGCCTAAAGTCATTATTGCTGTGTGTGCTAGCCCCCCAGGCGACTGATCTGTTCTTCCCTGCACAGCTCACCCTGATAATCGGAGGACACTGAGAATTGGTTTGGTCTGTGCTGGATTCGGTGCAACAGGAGCTCCCAGTTGGGTGCCAGGACTAGTTAGCTTTTTTTTGTATAAACATAATAAAGCACTTGATATGATATGATATTTTATTTGTATCGCGCTCGTACACAAGTGTTTCAGAGCGTGACTAGGCAAGGGAGGGGAACAAGGGAGAACACAGCACAACATAAACACGATTTTACTAGGCCCAGTGACATTGAGCACGCGCAAGTGCATGGGAAAGGGAAAAGGGAAAAAGTGCATGGAAGGGGGAGAGTGGAAAGTGCAGAAGCCGAGGAGCGCAGATAAATAAAATAAATAGAAAATGGAGGCAAACTGTGGTAGTGCAGCCAGCAAGTGGCAAGTGCTGTGTTTAAGGCAGCAGACTGGGTAAGTCTGAATAAGTGCAGAAAAAGAAGAAAAATGGGGGGGGCTGCATGGGTACAGATACAGTCTCCAGTGCAAGGGGTGGCCAGGAGGCAGTGCAGGAAGGTGGCAGGGTGAGAAGGTACCTGGGCCCAGGGGATAGAGGGTGGCCAGGTGCACAGTGCCAAGAGAGCAGATCAGCAGGGGAGAAGGGGAGCGAAGGCAGAAGCAAAGAGGAAGGTTTTGAGGTGCCTCCGGAACCGGAGATGGTTCTCCTCAAGTTTTAGAGTGGCAGGGAGGCTGTTCCAGAGGGAGGCCCCAGCCGAAGATGGTGATCTACCCCCAGCTCGTTTCTTTCAAAAACGATTGACCCTGAGGGAGTTAGAGGTAGAGGAGCGAAAAGCTTGAGAGGGGAAGTATTTGTGGAGGGATAGCTGAAGGTATTTTGGATCCAGGCCCCAGAAAGCCGTGTGGACAATGCAGAGGGTTTTGAATTTAATCCTTTCATCCACTTAGAGCCAATGGAGAGATTTCAAAGCTGGAGAGATACGATCCCAGGGCTTGAGGCCAAGGACAAGTCTCACAGTCCTGTTCTGGATAAGTTGTAGAGGGCGGAGAGTAAAGGCAGGTCGATTTAGAAAGAGGCTGTTACAGTAATCCAAGCTAGAGAGAACCAGAGCTTGGGATACCATGAGCTTCTGGGGGAAAAAGAGGAAAGGCAGAATACCTCTGAGGAGGTGCAGTCGGAAGTTTGACTTTTTAGAGACATCAGAGATATGGGCTGAGAAGGAAAGTGTGGAGTCAAAGATGACGACAAGGTTCTTAGCCTCGCAGGTAGAGGTAGGAGGAGGGCCAAGGGAGGCCGGCCAGAGAGTGAGGGAAATTGATGCCGATGAGGAGGATCTCTGTGTTGCTGGCATTCAGACAGAGATCATTGGCGGCACACCAATTTTGAATGGCAATTAGGCAGTCAGAGATGAGAGAGGGAGAGGAGGTGGCCGAGGGCAGCCAGAAAGTGAGTTGAGTGTCATCAGCGTAGCACTGGAAATTTGAGCAGAAAATGGCAATGCAGTGTGCGAGAGTTGCCAGGCATTGGTTGAAAAGCCAGGGTGAGAGGTTAGACCCCTGGGGAACCCCACAGGTGGAGAAGAAGATAGATGATGGGAAAGACCCCAGTTGGACCTGGGAGGGTAGATCAGAGAGGAAAGGGGTCAGCCAGGCCAGAGCCTGATCAGTGATACCGAAATTATCACGGAGACGGTTGAGCAGGATGGTGTGGTTGACCGTGTCTAAGGCAGAAGAGAGATCAAGAAGGATGAGGACAGAGGGAATGTTAGAATCAAGGTTGGAGAGCAGATCTTCACGGATATTGAGGAGAGCAGTTTCTGTGCTTCTGGCCGCTCTGAAGCCAGACTGGTGGTCATGGAGACAACCAACAGAATCTGAATGAAGGTTAAGCTGAGAGATGGCCAGCTTTTCCAGGAGTTTGCCCAGAAAGGGGGTAATGGAAATTGGGCGATAGTTTGCCGGACAGGAAGGATCAGCTGTGGGTTTCTTGAGAAGAGGATGCACAAGGGAGTGCTTCACAGGGGAGGAGAAGGATCCTGAGGCAAACGACTGGTTGCAAAAATCAGCAAGGGCAGGAGCGAGGGTGCCAATGTGGTCCTTGATGGTTTTGGAGGAACAGGGATGAACCTGTTTTGACGAGGCTTTCATAGATCGGACTTGTCTAGCGACCTCGTCAGGGGATAAAATAGGAAAGGAAGAGAAGGATGGTGGTGGGGTGCTTAAAGGGGGGGTCTCCAAGCACAGACTGAGGAAATAGGAGGGGCAGGGGAGGCGAGGGTGGACAGGATGTCCTGGGTTTTACAGATAAAGTGCGAGGCAAGGGCATTGCAGAGAGCCTGTGAGGCAAGAGGAGGGAAGGAGACTGCTGCAGGGTTGGCAAGCTCCTTGCAGATTTTATAGAGTTTGGCCGAGTTGTTGGATGCCGCAGAGACACAGGCTTGAATGTGGGCTCTCTTCTTAGTGCGGACAGAGAGTCGGTATTGTCTTTGGAGCAGGCGACAGGCCAGTTTGTCAGAGGATGAGCAAGAAGACCTCCATTTCCTCTCAGCCGCCCTACACTTGCGTTTAAGTGTAGCTAGGTCGGAATCATACCAGGAATTGCACTTGGCTTTGGACTTCAAGCGGATCCTCATGACAGGAGCAAGAGCATCAAGAGTATCAGAGATGGAAGAGTAGAGAAGGGACAGGTTTTGTGTCGGGGTGTGAGTCAGCCAGGGGAGGAGGAGGGGGAGAGAAGGTGGCAGTGAAAGCCTCAGCTGACTCACGCTTCATAGGTCGGATGTCCGAGAAGGTAAGTGGAAGTGTTGGGGTGTGGTTGGCTTGGGGAGAAGAGAGTGAGAGATGGGAGGAGAGGAGGCAGTGGTCACTCCAGGAGAGAAGAGTGGTCAGAGGAATAGAGAGGGGGAGGCCAGGGGAGATCAAGACATCAAGTGTGTCCTGCAGAGTGCGTCGGGCCAGAGGGGAGGATAGAGAGGGAGAGGGTATCGCAGAGGTTGTGAAAGAGCAGCGATGAGGGACAGTGAGAATCGAGGTGAATGTTGAGTGGTTGAGGCCAGAAGGGAGGAGGAGAGGTCGGCCCACTCAGAGAGAAAAGAGGTGATTTGGCCAGGGGGCCGGTAGAGAGTAGCAACAGTAAGAGAGTGGCTAGGAGAGAGTGAGAGCTTGCAGACAAGGCATTCAAAAGAGGAGTAAATCTGAATGGGAATGATAGTGGCAGGAATCCACTCAGGAAAGATCAGGGCTATGCCCCCTCCAGGTCGAGTGGATCTGGGTGCGGAGAGGATCTTGTAGCCCTCAGGGAGTAGAGTGTCAAAGCTTGTGACAGAGCTAGCCGTGAACCATGTCTCCGTAAGACCGAGGACATCAAGGTCCAGTTCTTCAAGGAGGTGGCAGATGTCAGAGGCGTGTTTGACAGCAGAGTGAGAGTTGAGAGTGGCAAGATGAAGAAGGTTGCCGGCCTTAAAGACCTTCCGGGGAGGGGTACAAATCAGAGGTACTCCCTGCGGAGTTGTGGAGGTAGCCTGAAGAGTGGCAGAGGAGGAGGAAAAAGTGGGTAAGGTAGCCAGGGAGTGAGAGGAGGGGACAGCTGGAGATGAGAGGAAGTTGATGAGGCGAGGGAAACGCCTATCGAAGAGGAGGAGATTGGCCTGAGGACCTTGGACCATGACAGTGCCATTTAGGTAGACATTAAGGATGACTCTGGAGGAGTCGAAAGAAGCCATGAGGACATCCCAGCGAGTGCCACCATTAATGGGAGTGGATGAGACAGGCCAAAGCACAGAGATCATATGGGGGGTCCATAGATCTGGCGAAGGAACAACAAAGAGGATGTCGGTGAGGGTCTGTCTGGAAGAGGCGGTGCTATAGGTATCAGCGATGGGGAGTCCAGGGTTGGAGGCCAAGATATCCTTTTTAAATTTCTTTTTTCCAGACTTGGTGAGAAGGGAAGGGAAGTTGATAGAGAAGCAGTTGGAATAGATGGGAGAAACAGAAAGCGCCATGAGTGGAAATGAGAAGAGGCAGAGGGAGGAGTAAGCAAGTAAAGCAGTATTGAGCAGTCACTGGGCTAGCATTTTACAATCAATGGCCAAAAGTTAAATGCAGAAATACACTGAAGTTGAACTTTCAAGTAAATGCAAAAATACACCCAAGTTTGACTTTCAAATAAATGCAAGAATACACCCAAGTTTGACTTGGGTGTATTCAGTCTCCAGCAAGTTGGACTTGCTGGAGACACACTCCAATTTAATTATTGCAGTAGACACACACAGCAATAACTTTCCAGGTGTGAAAGTAATGCAAGAAGGCACATTTTCCATCAGCGCAGCCTAATTCCAGCGGTATCCCTACAAAATATCCCCACCAAAAATATTGCCATACATTTTTTTTTTTTTTTTTAACTTCTTTTTATTGGTTTTACAACATAAAAGGAATGGGAGAGAACAGACAAAACAGAAACAAAAATCACCCTCCCATTTTCCTTTCCCCCTTCCTCCCCCCCTCCCTCTCCCCAAAGGCTGCCGCAGTATGTTCGTGGTCCGTTGCCGCCTCGGGGCCGGCGCCGGCCGTTGTCAAGTTCGTAGCGGAGGGGCCGGTCTCCCGGTGGCCTCCCTCCTTTCCCTGGGAGTTTCCCTTGGTCCTGTCCTTGCATGTGTTTGCTGGTCTTTCCCAGTTGGATTTGCACTGTTCAGAGTCCGCGCTGGTCATGACCTCGTCTCTTTCTTCCCGTTAGTTCTCTTCCTCTGAATTATGTAGTGCCTCCCGACGTGGGCGGTTCAATTTCATCGTTTCCTGAGTCGCCTGGATCGCTATTGTCAGTCGTATCATCCTCGCCTCCGCTGCCAAACAGGTCTTGCACCAGGGAGTTCCATGCTTGTAGTCTGGCTCCGCTGTCGCTCTCTCCCCTTTGTGTAGCTCTCGCCCAGACTGCCGTCTCTGCTATTGCCCATTTTTGTAGGTCGGCCCACGATCCTTCCTTCGAGGGGCCTTCGCTCTTGTTCCATGCCATCGCTATGCGGCGTTTCGCTAGTATTGTCATTAAATCCTTCATTTTTGCCACGTGTGTCATCTGCCGGTGCCCCCTTGGGAACAGGCCCAATAGGTATGTTGCTGGCGTTCTTGCTGGCATCCGTATGTCTGCTGTCAACGCCTTTTCTCTCACCGTGTTCCAGAAGTCTGCTATTTGCGGGCACGACCAGAACATGTGCACCATGTCGGCCTGTTCGTCTCCGCACCGCGGGCAGCTCCGGGTTTGTCCTTCTCCCATCTTTGACATTCTCTTGGGAGTTAGATATGCTCTATGTACTATGTATATCTGCAGTTGTCTGAACCTGGCGTTTCTGGACACCTTTTTTGTGTACATGAGGACTTTGTTCCATTCCTCGTCTTCGAAGGGTTGTTGCAGTTCCTCTTCCCACTTCATCCGTGCTGTTAGTGTCTTTTTGTTGGTGTGTCCCAGTATTTGCTCATAGAGTCTGGACACCGTATGACCTCCTTCGGATATATCGTACCATGCCTCTAGTACCCCTTCGGTGTCCTCAGGCTCTGGCATAGTGCTCCACCTCTTCTTTATTGTCCGAACTAGGCTATTGTGCAGGATGAATTGGCCCCTGTGTACATCTTGTTCGTCCATCAGGGTCTGGAATTCAGCCCACTGTCCGTCACGCCACAGGTCCCCAATTTGGGCCACACCTTTGTCTTCCCATTGTGCCCTGTACGTGGTCAGGCTGGCCACTCGGGTGTCCACCAGCCCCGCCAGTGGGATATGTCTTGAGCAGGGGTCTCGTATGCCCTGTGTCTTCCAGGCTCTTTTCCATAGTGTTCGGCCTAGTTGGGCTATTTTGGGTAGGTCTTTGGCTTGGGCGGCATTGACCCATAATAATTCTCTCAGGTAATACCTCCGGAGTGTTGGCCCAATAATTATTGCATCTATTGAGGTCTCCTCGCCCAGCCATCGCACCACAAATTGGAGTTGTGCTGCCAAATAGTAATATTCAAAATCTGGGAGTTTGATGCCCCCCCACTCATAGCTTCTCTGTAGTGTGCTTAGTGCCACCCTGTTTCGCCCCCCTCCCCATAGGAAGGTTCTCGCCATAGTGTGTAGGCGCTTGAAGAAGGGCCTTGGTATGTTGTATGGGATGTTCGTGAAGTAATATAAGAGTCGGGGTAGGACTGTCATTTTTAGTAGTGCCGCCCGGCCTATCATGCCCAACGGTAGCGTCTGCCAGAATTTCATAGCCTTTTCAATTTTGTCTAAAGCTACTTGTGTGTTACCTGCGTGTGTTTCCATGGTGTCGTGATAGATGTCCACTCCCAGGTATTTGAAGGTGTTCGGGGCCCATGTGATGCCCAGAGGCGGTAATTGATCTGACGGCACTGCGCGTCAAAACAGCAAGGATTTTTCTCTGTTGACCACTATTCCAGATAACCTACCAAACGCGCGCAGCGCCTCTAGTAAGTCCTGCAGGTGGGTGCGTGGGTTCTGTATGTAAAGGAGTATATCGTCTGCGTATATGGATATCTGGTGTGTTTCCCCGTCTATCTCTATGCCCGTGTCTTTGTAATCCGTTCTTAGGAATACTGCGAACGGCTCCAGGGCCAGGATATATAACATTGGGGACAGGGGGCATCCCTGTTTTGTGCCTCGCTCTATGCCCCATTCCCTAGAAACTTGTCTACCCGTCTTGACTCTCGCTCTCGGGTCTTTGTATAGTAGTTCTATCCATCTTGTAAACCCTTGTCCAATCCCATAGTGGGTGAGCGTTCCCAGGAGCCAGTCCCATCCCACCGAATCGAATGCTTTGATTGCATCCAGTGAGGCTACAGCACACTCCCCTCCCTCCTGGTTTGTCCTTTCTATAACATAGTGGAGTCTGCGCAGGTTCCAGGACGTGTTCCGTTCTGGCACGTACCCTGTCTGGTCCGTGTGGATCAGGGTGGGTAGCACTCTTTTCAGGCGGTTGGCTAGTGCCGCCGTCAGGATCTTGGAGTCCTGGTTTATTAGGGAAATCGGTCTGTAGGAACCGCATTCAAGGGGGGGCTTGTCTGGTTTAGGGATCGGGATTATTATAGATTCTGACATACTACTCGGGAGTCTTCCTTTCTCGTATGCTTCTTCTAGTGTTTCTAGCAGTCTCGGGACTATGTCATTTTTATATTGTTTGTAAAATTCCCCCGGGAGCCCATCTGGCCCCGGAGATTTCCCTGTCGGGAGCTGGGCGATTACCTCCGTTAGTTCCTCTACAGTGAGAGGGGCGTCTAATATTTGGGCCTGCTCCCCCGTCAATTGTGGGAGTCTAATTTCCGCGAGGGCTTCCTTCAGGTCCCCCTCCTCTGCCTCCTGGACCCTGGAGTATAAGTCCTCGTAAAACTGCGAGAACACCTCGTTTATTCCCTCTTGGGATCTTATCACCTCTCCCTTTCTGTTCTGAATTTCATTAATTGGCTCCCGCTTAGTCTCCTGCTTGGTTAGCCAGGCCAGGAGTCTGCTAGGCTTGTCCCCCTCAGCATGTAGTTTCTGTATATATTTCCCATAGTCTAGCCGTCCCAATCTTTCCCAGGTCTCCACGCACTGTTGTCGCAGGGTGGTGAGGTTCTCTTGTTCCGCCCCCTTCTCCCCCGCTTGTCTCTCAGCCTTCTCGATTCTCCTTTCTAACTCATCTAGTTGTGCTAGGGTTTCTCCTCTGAGACCTCCCATTTTCCCCATCGCCTCCCCTCTGACTACCACCTTGAAGGCCTCCCAGACCGTTCCTGTGCTTTCCACACTACCCTCATTATGTTCAAAATAATCTTCTATTACGCTTTGGATGTGTTCCTGGAAGCCCTCGTCCAATAATGCCTCTGCCCTCAATCTCCATGTTGGTATAGGGGCTCTCCTGTGTGTGTGCGCCCATGTGATCGTCTGGGGGGCGTGGTCAGATAGGGTTCGCGCGTGTATGTGTGCCTCAGTGAATTCCCCCAGTGTCTCCTTGCCCGTAAACAGGTAGTCTATCCGTGTGAATGTCTTGTGTGGGGCACTATAATGCGTGTATCCCCTCTCTTCCCCATGTACCTTCCTCCAGACGTCCCCGAGCCCGAGCCGGTCCAGTATCTGTTGTAGTGCTCTCGCTGGCGGCGCCGCTCTCTTGTGCTTATTGTCCGACCTGTCCAGCCGGGGGTCCAGTGTGCAATTATGGTCGCCTGCCCAAATCATCGTTGCATTCCTGTACGGGGCCAGCCGGGGCGGGAGCGTCCCGAAGAAGGCTGTAGCGTCGTGGTTAGGGGCATAGGTGTTCACGAGGCATATCTCCCGATTTTCTAGCATCCCATGGACTACCAGGATTCTCCCTTCCGCGTCTTTCTCTTGGTTGATGAGCTGGAATGGGACGCCCGGGGCGACCCAGGTTATGACTCCTCTAGCGTAGTTGGAGTATGTTGCACTATACATCTGGCCTCCCCATTTTTTCTTTATTTTGGCCTGTTTTTCCGCCGTCAGGTGCGTCTCTTGCAACAGTGCAATGTGGGTCCTTGTTTTGTTCAACCAGGTATAAATCCTTAGCCTCTTGACATATGCGTTCATCCCCCTGACATTCCACGTGACAATTCTTAAGACATCTTGGTCCTTGTGGGGACTAGCGCTTGCGGCCTGTTCTTTCCCATGGGCTCGCTCAGTGTCTTATTCTCTCGGTGTATTCCTGCCGGGGATCTGTGTCCCTTCTTCTGGCTGTTGAGTTTTGAATCGTCCGTTCGTTTTCTCTCTCGGGTCGTTTCTCTCTCTGTTGGCCGCTCTTTGTTGTGGGCGGTCTTGCCTCGTGCTTTCCGCCAGCTTTTTGTTTGTGGGTACTGTCCCCTGAATTTGTTTTCCTTGCCGATTCTTTGTGTGTGACAACTGTTAGTTCCTCTTCCGCTCTCCTCCTTTCTTTGCGGGCTTTGCCTTAACTTCCCAACTGTTATAACTGTTAACCCAAATAACGTCAACAAACGCCCAGCCTCCCCTCCTCTGCTCGGGCTCCACCGCTTTCCAGGTGCCGCTTTTTCCTCCTCGGCCTTGCCTGTCGCGGCGTAGTGTCTTGAAACTGACACTATAAACATTGTTTTTACTGGGGCTTCTCTGTGGGTCTTGGCGGTTCCCCTTCCCCGAGTCTTGTGCTCCCTTTGTAAGTCTCTTTACTGTGGGCTTTTCAACTTGGAGGCTGTCGGTTGCTCCTTTTCGTTACTTCCCGGTAGGGCATCTCTACCGTCTTGTTCTTGCTCCTGTAGCGTTGGGTGTACTTGTCGTGCCCGGTTCTAGTCTCTATTTTGCCGGGGGTGGTTTCTGTTTCGCTCGTTCCTCTCTGCCGACTGTGGAATCCCACGCTGGTCCATCCACTCCTGGGCGTCGGTCGTTGTCTCGAAGATCTGTGTTTTTCCGTCATGCAGTATTTTTAGTTTGGCTGGATACAGCAGCATGAATTTCACCCCTGCCGCTCGAAGGCGCTCTTTGGTCTGCCAGAACTGGGCTCTCTGCTTTTGCACAAGTACCGTATAGTCTGGATATATCGTTATCCTGGCCCCGTTCCTTGTGATGTTCCCTCCTTCTCTCGAGAAAGTCAGGATTTTTTCCCTGTCCTTAAAGTTCATAATTTTTGCGATCATTGGTCTTGGTGGTGCTCCTGGGCGCGGTCTTCTAGTCAGCGCCCGGTGTGCCCTTTCTACCACGAAGCCTTGGGATAGGGTCTCTGCTCCCACTTCTTGGATCAGGAGGTTCTCTATGTAGTTCGTGGGGTCCCTTCCTTCCTCCCCCTCTGGCAGCCCCACTATTCGTACGTTGTTGCGCCGGGCCCTGCCTTCTGCGTCTTCAGCTCTGCGTTCTAGTATATTAATTCTCTCCAGTGCTTCCGACATTTGTGTTCGCGAGGCGGACACTTCCACTGAGTTGCTCTGTGCTTGTTGTTCCACTGTTGTCATCCTTTCCGCCAGGTTTCTCGTATCTTGTCTAAGGAGTCCCACATCTACCATCACTGCGTCCAACTTGCCTTCTATCGACGTCTTTAACGCCCCTATGGCTTCCAGTATGCTGCTTTCCACTTGCCTGATCTCTCCTTGCGTGGCGTATGACTCCGGCGTGTCTTTCTCCCCAGCCTCTGGCTGCTGGTCGTCGTTCTTCCGGGTGAATGTCTCCATGACTGTCTCCCTCTGCCGCTTTTAGGCTTGTCTGGCATGTTAGTACCCACTGCTCTTGGCCTGTAGTTGGGCCCTGTTCAGTCAGGTTTCGTTTGTGCTTCAGTGGGTCCTTGCTCAATTCTCACACTCGCTTCCACTCTTTCCTGCGTGTGTTGCCTTTTTAATAAGCGATTTCTCTCTGTTTCTTTACCCTCGTTGTCCGTTTGCCGTGTCTCTCTCCGGTGTTCTCTTCCCTCTCGCTTTTGGGTGGTTGGAGTCTGTGCCTTGCGTGAGGCGGCTCATCCCCCAGTTTCTGCCTGTGTGGGGGGGGTCTGTTTGTGCTGGATGGATTTGTGGTTCGTAGTGACTGTTACGTTCTCTCCCCCGCTTGCTGGTTATCTGTGAGGCAGCTGGTTGGGGTGTATGTGTAATTCTTTTGCTCTCCTCGTTACGACGGCGGCTACCTTCTTCTCTTATGTCGTCTCTGTTAGGTCTCGGCTCTCCTGACCTGCCCCGCGGTCTGTCTCTTGTTCCCTGGGCCTGGTTCCTGTGTCTCGGCGTTACCTCCCTTCTCGGGATCTCCCGCTGCTTTGCCGGCTCTTCGCTGCTGCTAGTCACCTCTGCGTCGGCAGGGAAGGGCTCTTCTTCGGTCCGATCTGTGGGCCGCTTCCTGTCCGTGGGTCTCGATGCCTTCTTCCTTCCCAGTTTGGTGTCGCGCTGTTTCTGTAGTGCTGTCTCGGGCTTCTCTTCCTGTTGCTGCCGTCGGTGCCTTGTCTCGCTGCCGGTCGGGTGATGCTCCGATCCTGCTTGGGCTGGGCGTTGATCTGCTGTCTCCCTCGGTTCCGCTCCGGACTGGCAGGTAAGGGCTCTTCTTCAGCGATCCGGTCTGTGGGCCGCCTCGTATTCTTCACTGCTTCTCCTATCGGGTTCCGCTGCTGCTACGCACCTCCGCGTTGGCAGGGGAGGGTTCTTCTGGGTCTAGTCCGTGGGCCGCCTCTCGTTCTCCGCTGTCTCTCCTCTCGAGGTCCCTCGTTGCACTGCTGGGTCTCCGTCGTTGCTGCTCACTTCCGTGTCGGCCAGGAGAGGCTCTTCTGTGGTCCGGCCTATGGATCGCTCTTCGTTCTCCGTTTCCTCTCGTTGTGGGATCCCTCGTTGCTCTGCTGCTGCTCACCTCCGCTTCGGCGTGAGGGAATCTGCCTCGGTTCGGTCTGTGGGCCGCTTTCGATCCGTTCTGCCTCGCCTTCCGGGTTCTCCGGTTATTCTGCTGGGCCTCCGCTGCTTCTACACTCCTCCGCGTCAGGGGAGGGCTCTCTTGGTCCGGTCCACGGGTCGTCTCCCAGTCTCCGCCGCCTCGTCTTTCGGGGTCCCACGTCGCTCCGTTGGCTCTCCGCCGTTGACGCTCACCTCCGCTCTTCTGAGGCTCGGTCTATGGGTCGCCCCTCGCTTCCGCTGCCTCACCGCTCAGGTTCTTTCGTTGTTCCGCTAGGCCTCCGCTGCTGCTGCTCGTCTCCGCATCGGCTGGGGAAAGCTGTTCTCCAGCCCCGGTCCGTGGGCCGCTTCCTGTTCTTGAGCCGCGCCGTCTTCACCTTCTCTGGGTCGGTGTCGCGCGGCTATCTCCGCAGTTGGCGTCTCGGATTTCTGCCACTCTAGTGGTACTTCGGTCCTGCCTGCGCTGGATGTTGATCGGCTATCTCGCCCGGTTCTACTCCTTCCCTTCGGCCTTCTTCGTGTGTTGAGACGCGGGTCTCTTTTTCAGCGTTGCGCGCCCGCCATTTTGTTGGTGTTGCCGCGTGTCCCTCCCTCTTCTCGTTTTCGCTCTTCTGGCCTCCGTTTTTCCTCGGGTCTTCTCCCGTGTGTGCCTTGGGTCTTCCGACGCCTTTTCCTGGCGTTTGTTCGGGTTTTTTTGTCCTAATATACGCCTTTCTCAGGATCTTTGGTCGGATCTGGTGGGAGCCTCTCGGAGTCTGCTCACTCTCGCATGGCCGCCAAGCCACGCCCCCCAATATTGACATACATATGGCCGTTTGTCTCACCATAGGCGATATTTTTGGGGGCATAATTTGTGGGAGCGGGGGTTACGGGGGTGTCCATTTTAAAATGTTGCGGGGTGTCCCCCGCAGGGTCGATGGGTCAATATTGGCACACAAATATGGTGATATTTTTGTATTGCGATATTTTTGCGGGGATATTAACACATGGAACCATTCCAGCGTGTTGCCCCAGATGCAGTGTGGTGAAAAGCAATAGTGCAACATTAGAGTGATGGTTGGAATGTTTGAATGGATAAAAACCAACTGGCAAAGCACTGGGAAACCCTCTAGACTGACAAGTAATTACAGAAGAGTAAAGATCAAATGCAAATCTGGCTTGGTGCCTCCCCAAAAGCTGCAGTCCAGCACAAACTGCAAGGTCATATGTCTCCTCTGCATGAGACCACAAGCAAACTTAGATTAGTTTCAGACTCTTTTAGCCAGGTAATTGAGATGTGGCTTGGGTCTCTAAGCATGGCAAGCTTGGGACCCATGTCTGGATGTTCCAGGCCCACTTGGGAGTTCTAATGCAACACAAACTAGTCATGTGGGACGGGTTTGAATTAATGAAAAAACACTCTCTGGGCTCTCCCCAGACGATGTTTTTTCAGGCTGCCATGACTGAAGGTAGAAGTCTGTATGCAAATCAGGTCTGGCCCAACCCCAATAGGGCATTGTACCACGGGTTTTGTAGAAGGTACTTGGGCTCGCAAGCCAGCCACCCACAGTTTAGCAGCTTGGCCCCCAGAAAATATAGCTATGACATAGTGCACCAACAATACAATATGGGCTAGCTCTATTCGGAAGTCGCTTTGTGTCTCAATATAATATTCACGCTGAACTAAGTCTCTGGGCCTCATTACGAGTCTGCTGAAATAAGGGTGCCGGCAGCAACGTAAGGGCAACCTTTCCGGGTCGGCAGACTACAACTCTGCATACCTTGGCCTGTGTGCCCGACAGGTCATATCTGTGGAGCGCAACGGCCCCGGAAAGCAGAGTTGTCACAGAAGCACTGGCACCATTAGCAACAGTGCCAATCCTATAGGGCTCCATGGGAATGGGGAGTAACATTTTCCAGTGCCTAATTTCCTGGGCCGCCAGGACTTGTAATGTCCTGGTGGCACCGGGATATCAGGAGGCAGAAACAGTGTTTCAGTCCGGTTGCACCCACCAGTAGCACCGGCGGGTTACCGCCAGACTTATGAGGCACAATATATCTGAACTCTTGAAGGTCAAGTCTGTGATTGCATTTTCTCAGCAGTGTCCCAATATGTCTTTCCAGTACATTTCATTCAGAATATAGGGATATAGGGGAATAGAAGTGTGCCTGACAGCAGTATACACACATGGCTGTACAGGCCTCGTTCTCTGCTCATGCATTTTATAGCACACTTTCAGCAGCACACTTTGCCAGAGGACCAGCATTCGGCAGCCTGATAGCAAAATGTGAATCTGTTCCTGTTGGAGTATCTATTTTACTCTTACAACCTCTTAATCATGACCACGATTAATATGTTAGTAATGGCAATCAACAAAGGTGAAATCTATATCTCAAGTAGCAATGCTCTTTCATCATAGTGTTCACTGCCTTGTTGGCAGAGTTTTGCTGGGGCGGCGGAGGCTATATGTCCAGGTCTTTTGGTTGTAGCCCCGACAGAAGCACTGGGGCTACAATCAAAAGGCTAGCTAGCTCCGAGTCCCGACAGTCCTGACATTAGCGTAGCCCGAGATCTTTTCCAGACCTAGCAACACCCCTGCCTGCTAGTACAACAGGCTTTATTTTAATTTTTTGAAAACTTTATTTATGTTTTATCAAGCAGAGAAAGGCAATCACAAGTCAAAAACTCATTCTGCCCAACAGTGGGACAGGTAACGTGCGCCAAAACAATCCCGCCCTCCCCGCCTCCACCCCTCCACCCCCGCCTGCCGCAACACAAAGTGTCAATACTGTTCTGTAATGCCAAGCGCTGAACATTCACAACGCTTCTCACATGGCATCTGCTTATCAGTGTCCCACCTGGTGGTCAACCTGGGGATGAGGAGGAGGAGGAGGAGGAGGAGTCGCTTTTGGAGTTCATCAAATATGCAACATAGGGCCCCAAGATGTCCGGAAGACGAGCATGCAAAGGGAATGTTTTAATTAACTCAGTCTCCACGTCCTGGCAGTAGAGTACATCCCTCTGCCACCACGTAGCCAAGGTGGGCCGGCCCCGACCGCAGGCCATGGCCATCCTCCTCTGCGCCAGAAGCAGCAGAATGTTTGCTAGTTTCCTCATTGCAGGTGTCAGGTGCTTGGTCATCTCAAGCAGCGCAACTGTGGGGATAGGTGTTAGTCCTTCTCCAATTATCACCTCTGTCTCTTGGATGACTTGTGACCAAATTTTGGACAGCGCCGGACAGCTCCAGGCAAGGTGGAGGAAGTCTGCAGCGGGTTTTCCGCACCTCTCTCACTTTGCTTCTGACTCTGGTCTGTGTATGCACCTTTTGGCTGGAGTGTAATAGGTTTGGTGTAGGTAATGGAAGTGGATAAGCTTAAACCGTGAATTCAGAGCAACCCTCTGAGTTTGAGTACGTATGACCATTCTTCTTCGGGGATGGTGGCCTGTAACGCCTTTTCCCATCTCTCCTTCGTGTGTGGGCTTTCTGATGCCATGTCTGTTATGAGGGAGCTATATATTGAGGATACCAGTTTACCCTCCCCCTGAGCTTGAATCACGCCGTGGAGAAGTGCCCATGTTGGAGGTTGGCATGGGAAAGCGGGGAATAGAGCTTGGATCGCATAGCGTAATCTGAAGTATATGAATAGATCTAAAGATGAGGTGCTGCCTCTCTCCTTGGCCTGTTGGGGTGATGGGAATGTTTCGCTGACGAAAAGGTCGCCAAGTGACTGGGTTTGTGTTTTGTCTGCCCATTGAAGGAACACTTTCTCATTTGTGAGGGGTATACCTGGTAATGAATTTAATGGGTAATAGCGGTGAGTATCTAATAGTTACGCCGTATTTTTGGGCTATCTTTTTCTACGTCGCGTAGGTGGTCAGCACCGCATTTAGTGTGGTGTGTGGAATTGATTGTTGGCTAATAATGACTGCTCTTAATAGATTAGGTGATGCCAGGGCCCGTTCTATTTGTACGTGGAGCCTGATGAAGTAGGTAGAGTACCAGTGGCTCAGAAAGTGCGCCTGTGCGGCCCAATAGTATCGTTCTAGGTCGGGGAGTGCAAGCCCACCCCTCCTTGTCGGGAGAGTAAGCGTCGAGTATGCCACCCTTGCCTGTTTGTCGGCCCAGATCAACTCAAGTATGAGACTTCTTAGCTTCCCCAGGTAGCGCCGCAGAAGTTAGAGTGGGATATTTGTGAACAGGTAGAGGAGTTTTGGTAAGATCACCATCTTAACCAGCGACGCTCTGCCCCTGAGCGTCAGCAGGAATGACTTCCAACTGTGCACCTTCTCTTGGATGCTTTTAATGTGGTTTGTCCTGGACGATATCTCGTCCAGAACAAGACAGACTTCATAGGACAAGTCACCCACCTTGTAGGAAACAATATTAAAAAATCTACTAAAACGCTACTCCTAGGAGACATCAATCTAGGCTTCAACGACGCCAACGACAAAACTGCCACATCCCTCACAAAGGACCTTAGTGACCTTGGCTTCTCTCAGAAAGTCACTTCTCCCACACACGCAAAAGGTTGCATCAACTGCAACACAAACATTGTATCCAATACTGCCCTCCCATGGACAGACCACAACTGCCTACAATTCACCATCCTCATAACTCCATGCGCCAAGCTCACCACACCAGCACAGGCTACATTAGCCAGAAGTGCAAAAAAACTCACTGCAGAGAACATCAGTCCCTATCTCAACCTCCCATGCCTAGTGCCATCATTCTCACCTGACCCCGTCATACCAGCGGAATTACTCAAAGACACACTGACCAGTGCCATCAACACAGTCGCCCCGCTAGAAAAAGAAAAGAAATCCTTCCACTTCAATTTGTGGTTCACAGAAGAGCTCCTAAATCTGTGCAACTCCAAACATCAGGCGTTGAAAAGCTGGCAGGCTAACCCCTGTGACACCACTAAGGATATCTTCCGAACCATCGCAAAAAAATACAAAGACTCCATATTCAAAGCCAAATCAGAAACCTACAATAGAATCTCTTCGGCCAAATCAAAATCTAAAGAACTCTTCATCATCTTTAAAGAACTAACAGTACCGCCCACTTGCACTGACAAAATCGTTAAAGATGAAGCCTGGTGCTCCAGCATACAAGCCGCCATGCTAAAAAAATAGACCTCCTCCAGAACAAAATCTCGGACCATTACAAAGCATTACCTAAACAGAACCAACAGAAGCAAACCCATCACAAACACACAGGTATCAACCCTCCTAAATTCTCTTTCTCTGAAATATCTGAGGTAGATGTCTTAGACATCCTTAAACATCTTAAACCCTCACTATGCAAGCGCTTGTATGCTCCCCCCAAATCATCAAAGAATGCGCTGAGCAACTCGCTCCTCTTATTACCGCCTTCATAAACGCCTCATTCAAAACAGGCATAGTCCCCAACTGCCTCAAAGAGGCTTGGGTACGTCCACTCCTAAAAAAGCCCACACTAGACCCCTCTCAACCTAATAACTACAGACCCATTACAACAGTCCCATTTCTTCTTAAAATACTAGATAAGGCTGCCCACAGGCAAATCCAACTGTACCTCGAAACCAACTCAATCCTTGGAAAGAGACAATCGGGGTTCCGCAAAGGACACAGAACGGAAACCGCCTTACTAGATCTGAAAAACCAAATCACCACCATCCTTGACAAGGGAAAGCCTGCCTTACTCCTGCTTTTAGATCTCTCAGCAGCGTTTGATCTCGTCGTCCATAACACCCTCACCAACCACCTCGCGCGTGAATCACACTTCTCCAATCACGCAGCAACCTGGATTACTTCCTTCTTAGAAGGCAGAGCCATGAAAGTGTTCTCCAATATAGCAAACGCAGAGCCCACTATCCTACACTGTGGTGTCCCCCAGGGATCCTGTACTGCCCCAACACTTTATAATCTATTTACAAAGCCTCTCTTTGATACATTGGATGCACTTGGGATCACATACACAAACTATGCTGATAACACTCAGGTGCTCCTCCCCCTCACCGGGAGCTATCTCCAAGACACATCTACCCTTCAACAAATTTACTCTACAATCCAAGCCTGGATGGCCACAAATAACTTATGCCTCAACAGGGATAAAACTGAAATCCTCATCCTCGGTCAAAAATCCACGCTAGCCAAACTAGGTCCGACCTATCAAAACTTCTGCATTGACAACTGTGTCATCCCAGTCCTATCCTCAGTTAAAACGCTCGGAATCCACATTGATGCTACACTATCTATGGATAAACAAGTTAGCACCATGTATCGGCCTCCGCTCTAAGTACCAAATTGATCGATGCCATAAAGTCCTTCCTAACAAAAGACAACTGCCTCTCCATTGCGAGAGTCACCATAGGAGCTAAATTGGACTATTGCAATTCCCTCCTAGCTGGTACTTCAAAAGAAAACCTAGCCAGACTCCAAACCACTCAAAACAACTCCCTCAGAGCAGCTCTCAGTATCCTTGGCTACCAGTTAAAGACCAAATCACTTTCAAGATTCTCTCCACAGCACACAAATGCATCTACCTAACCGCACCCTCTTACCTATCGGACACCTTAGCCAAAACACAATCCACAAGACCCACAAGACAAGGGTACACCAACCAATTTACAGTGCCGCGAATTACCAGGGCCAAGGCAGGAGGAATAGGATTCCCCTACCTGACACCTAAGCTATGAAACGCGCTACCCACAGCCCTCAGAGCTGAAACCTCTCTCCATGCCTTCTGCAAAAATCTAAAAACGACACTCTTCAACTAGCTGCTAGCTCATTGTCTGTACTTGGCTTACAGCTATGCTTTCTGCACCTATTGTAACAAGTGCCACATTGCCACAATGCCACTTCCTGCTGTATGTGTTTGTGACTACTGTAACTAAGCCATGAACATCTACTGTAACCAGCACCACAATGCCCACGTGCTGCTGTGCGCTTAACAAAAGCGAATAAATAAATAAATAATAAATATCTCGGTGGTTCAGCTATAGCAGTATCCCGAGATATCGTACGTGGGCACTTTCCCACTTGAAGTTAAAGTCGTCTGTGAATTTACTGCTGCTGGGAGTTAGGCGAAATATTACCACCTTGGAATGATTGATTTTCAGGCCTGAGACCATGCTGAATTTTATTATCTCGTGCATTATAGTATTGAGATTTACAGAGGGGTTTTGGAGGACGTCAGCGAAGAGTCAGATGATCACTTTGTGGGAGGCCTAAGGTGAGTCCTCTATGGAGATGTCATGTGCGCAAGCCCGAGGCCAGCGGCTCCATCACTAGCTCAAATATTAGCGCCGACAGTGGGCACCCTTGTCTAGTCCCGCGTTGAAGAGGGACATGTGCCGATTTTGCTGAGCCAAGGACAATGGTTGATTGAGGTTTATTATATAGTAATGCTACAAGTTTTATAAACTGGTTGCCCAGGCCATGTTGTCTGAGTACCGCAAACATGAAGGGCCATTCGACAGAGTCGAAGGACTTTTCGGCATCTAGGAGGATTGCTGCTGCCTGTTGTGTGGACTCTATCGCTGCCATGGCTCCAAACAATCTCCTGATTCCGAATGTCGTGTTGCGACCGGGAACAAAACCAGCCTGGGCTGCAAGTACCAATGCTGGCATCAGAGGGATTAGTCTATTGGATAAAACTTTGGCCAGTATTTTATTGTCTAGATTTATTTGGGAAATTGGTCTGTAGGAACTGCATTCCTCTGGGGGCTTGTCTTTTTTTTATGTAGAAGAATTACATTAGCTATTCTTAGGGTCTTTGGCAGGATGCCTGTCTCCAGTGCCTCTTCGTACACTCTCAGGAGGAGGGGGGTTACTAATGGGGCGAATGCTTTATAGAATTCACCGATCAGGCCGTCGGGGCCGGGGGCTTTGATATTGGGTAGACTCTTTATTACTTCTAGGATCTCTTCCTGCGTAATGGGGTCGTTCAGTGGTTCCCGGAGTTCACAATCTACCCAGTATAGTTCTGTGTCTGCTAGATAGCTATGTAACAGTTCTGCCTTGTGTGAGTATTGTGTACTGTACAGGTTTTGGTAGTAGGTGCGGAAGGTGTCAATTATTTCTGATTCTGTGTGGAGTAGGGACCCCTGTAGGGTGCAGATTCTTTCCACCAGGGTGGGCTTTCTATCTGCGGCGATTAGGCGGGCTAAGAGTGCTCCAGGACGTTGCCCCTCACCATATTGGCGTATCTGATAGCCGTGTCGTAAGAACTTCACCTCTCGTTCTGCTAATGTTCTAAATTTGAGCAGTTCTTCTTTGAGTTCCGCTGTGGTGTGTTTGGAGTTAGTATCAGTGCACTGTAGTTCTAGGGCTTTCAAGCGTTCCTCGTTGGCCGCCAACTCGCATTGTATCGTCTTTAGTATTCCGTTTTCTTTGGCAATGCACACTCCTCTTATATAGCACTTTAACGTTTCCCATAATATCCCCGCCGAGGAGACAGAGTTTTGATTAATGTCTAAAAAGGATGTAATCTCCTCAAGTAGCTCTGCTGCGAAAACCTGATCCGCCAGCGCTCCGGGTTTAAATCGCCATTGTGGCGCAGTTGATTTTGTATCAGGGAGGTTGCAATCAAGTGTCACTGTGGCGTGGTCCGAGAAGGTTTTGGGGAGGATCTGGCAACAGCCCCATTGGAGCATGTTGTGTGCTGAGACAAGAAGGTAGTCTATGTGAGAGCTGGAATGGTGGACTGCGCAGTGCAATGTGTACTCGCGTTATTCCCAGTTACTGTGCCTCCATATGTCGATCAGATTATATGCTTTGCAAATGTCTTGCACTTGAAGGCTAGCCTTGGATGTCTGCTCTGAGGTGGTCTGTGATCTCTTTTTGGGGGTCGAGGTGGGTATTGAGGTCGCCGCCCCAGATGATGGTCGTTGGTCCGCTCTGTGCAAGTCATGAGAGGACCCAATCAAAGTTATTCGGACCATCCACGTTGGGGCCGTATGAATTTATGAGCGTGACCTCCTGCCCGGCTATGATGCCTTGTACCAATAGGGCTCTGCCATCACTGTTTTTCTCCACCCTCTTCAGGCGGAAGCCGACTCTGATGGTGGCTATCACTCTGGCGTGGGACGAGTAGGAGGAGAAGTAGTGATGGCAACACCAGTTTCTGGACCATGGGTGTTCTTTTTGTGGGGTAAGGTGCGTCTCGAGTATCATTGCCACATCTATTTTGTGCCGTTTGAGGAACTGCAGGATCTTTCTCGTTTTTGCAGGAATGTTGCCTCCCCTAATCTTCCATGTTGCTACCTTGAATCTACCGGGTGGGGTCTCTGTTCACGCTGCATGGGTTGGGATCCGACCTGTGGTGGTCCGTCATGGAGCGGCGGGCTATTCTAGGCAAGTTTGTTTTTCTTGAATTAGGTGTCACATGCGGCGGGATGAGGCATAGCAGAGCCGGGGTCGGCCAAAACGTAACAACTTTGATGAACAGTACCTTACACGGACAACCCCCAACTTGTCCGTTTGGTGTCCCCCCAGAGTGAACATAATGCTGCTGCTGCGCGAGGGGCGCTAATGACCCCCTAGAGGAAGGTGCTCCCTTTGACTTGGTGTGTTAAATCCTGACGTGTAGTGTCACACTTCATGGCTGTTCTGCGAGAGTTCTGCGGCTCATGGAGGGTTTCTTTCAGCGCGTTCCCTTCGAGAGGTTGCCCGACCACTGTTTGAGGCTGTGCAGCCATGCTTATCAAGGAATAGGGTGGTCTCTTCGGGTGAGATGAAGAAGTGGGCTTTCCCTTCAAACTGAATGCAAAGCTTGGCGGGGAAAAGCATTGAATATGTGATTTGGTTCTCCCGTAGCTGGAGTTTGATCGCTGTAAAGGATCTTCTTTTGGCCTGGACTGCTGGGGAGAAGTCGGTGAAGAGTTCGATTGTATCACTGTCGTATTGAAGAGTCCCTTTCTCCCTTGCCAGTCTCAGGATGGTATCTCGGTCTTTATAGTTCAACAGTTTAGCAATTCTTGGGTGGGGAGGCGCTCCTGGAGTTGGTTTGGCGGTTGGGATCCTGAGCGCCCTTTCAATCACAAATAGTTGCGAGAGAGCTGTGTCGCCGAATAGGGCTCTGCACATTTTTTCCATGTGATCTTCCATTTTGTTGGGTGTTGCTTCTTCCCCCGACTCCAATCACTCTTATATTGTTGCGGCGGGATTGTCCCTCTAAATCTTCGTTCTTGGCCAAGACCGTTCTCATTTTATTTTTGAGTGTGGACACTCTTGCAGTAAGCAAGGTCGCGCCGTCGTCCAGGTCTGAGATTTTTTGTTTGGCATTATCCAGTCTATCTTTATGTTAGTCCAAGCCATGTTGCAGTAGGTCTACCTTGGACAATAGCTTATACATTTTGCTGTCTAGATTCCCTATTCCTGTTTTGAGATTCAGGAGGATCTCGCGGATGTCTACCTGCCGCTGGTGTTTGTCTTCTTGTTCGCCATGGTTGAGCAGGGGTTCCGGGCAGTCTTCCTGTCTTGGGGTCCTTGACGCGGGTCCAGAGTCAAAATTAAGTTTCCGCTGTGATTTATCGTTTTTAGCCATCTTGGCACTGGACCCTGTGTCGCCTGGCGTCCCCATAATGCGTGGGCCACAGGGAATTGGAGTTGGGCCGGACAGCAGGCTCGTACCACACAAACAGGGGGAGAGATCCCGTGAGACCGGGGTGTCTGGCATGCTTGATTGTTTTCTGGCGCTTACTGATGAGACCGCTTTGAGGGGCGGTCTCAGTAGTGAGCTCTGCAGTCGTAGGTGGGTGGGGAGAACCGGCCTCGCCGTGCTGCACTATGACACCCAGGCCGCTAGGATGCGCAGAGAAGAGTGTCTTAGTGTTTCAGGCTCCAGATGGTGGGGCTCTCGTCCTTTTGCTCCTACCGCTGGGTGTTGCGGAGTTGGGTTGTCTTGGTGTCTTTAGGGCATGTTCTCCGGGTGCACTATGAGTTGGAAGGGCTTAGCTGTGCTTGTCTTTGCCCCCGGGGCGGTCCCCAGGTTCTTGCCGGCTGCCTGCCGGGGTGGTGTTGGGAGCACCTGCACCCGCCGCTGGCCCCCGGGTATACTGTCCCAAGAACTGCTTGTGCCTAAATGAGTGGCAGTGAGAGTGAAAGGCCTTGTGTTCCCAGCGCTCCGCTCCCTCTGGGTGTTGCTTTCAGCTATTAGGGTTGTAGCTTTTATGAACGCGGCTGAGCAAAGCGGGGGAGGCTGTCTATTACTACTCTCCCCCCGCGGGCTTGCCACGCTCTGAAGTGCTCTTCTCGCACACCCCTATGTGTGCGCGCGCGTTGTCGCCGGGACCCCTGCTGCACTTCTCACCTCGGCGGCGGCCCCCGCCAGGATCGGCTGTTTCCTTGTTGTTCTGGCCTCTCCTCCACCACGGCCCCTCCACCGCGGCGCCCCGGCTTCCCCGCTCGCTGTCGCAGGCACCGCCGTGAGGCCGCAAGCCCCTTCCGCATGCCCCGGTGGCTCTCCCAGCCCAGCTGGTCCCTTCCCGTTGTGCGGGGACGCCGGCACCCGCTCGCCCAGGCCCGGGGGTGGCGATCTTTGTTTTCTTCCAGGGGGCGGGGGAGGGCATCAACCACGGCTCTGTGGGCCTTGTCTGGCGTAGGCCTCTGCTGCCAGGCGTCCCGGGGCTCAGAAAGCGTTAGCCTCCGAAATTTCACGCACAGACTGCGCAGTGATTGCTGTTAAGCTTATAGCTGTATGGTATCCGTGACAAAATGACAGGATTGCGGTGTTTTTAACAGGATTAATAATGAGCTTCTGGGGAGCTCGCAGAGGAGCCGCCATCTTGGGTGGTCCTCCATTGCCCTCTTGCACAACAGGCTTTATAATGCAGAGCAGCCGTACCGCTAGTGTCACCTGCCTGTGTCACCTGCCTTCGGCCGGGTCTGTGTGGATCATCAGCAGTTTTAATATTGATCTCTGCTATAAGAGTCACTGGGCAGAGATACCACAGAAAGCTTGCTCTATTCCTGGGCCGGTACACACCATCATAACCATATAATACTAATAAGTAACAATGAAGAAGGGTATCGGTGGCAGCAAAAGTCACAGAACTCTGTTAGATTGCTCCCATATGTGTAGCCAGCTCTCTGGCACCCCTACTGTTAGAGCTTCTGAATTGCCTTCAAATGATGAGTTATTCAAAAACAGTTCCACCTGCTAATAATACTGCCACTGAGTACACCAAAAATACTGATCCTCATCCTGAGGTTTCTATGAAGGGGTCTTAAAAGACAGTCCTCCGTCCCAAGGGCTTGTGTGGGCTCGGGATCAGAAACATCTGAGCCTAGTGATTCTTCAGGCACCCACTGCCATCCCATGTATTAAGCCCATATATAATTCTAGGCGCTTTCATATGTACCTGGTCTGGGATGAAACTCCAAGATGGGCAGTTCCCATCCAATTGTAAGGGGTTTAATGTCAGACATAAGTGTCAACTCCAGCGCCTGGATGCAGAGAAATTAAGCAAGAAATTCCAGGGTTCCTTCCATGTCAGCAGGTGTCAGACCCCTTGGAACTTACCGCCGAATGGGAGTGTATGGAAGTAGTAGGACCGCTTGTGATGGGTGGCAGAGCTGTGTCTCAGATAGGATCCAGACCGCATTGTGGTTCATAGCGTTTTTATGGACCACCTGTGCACTGGAGCATAGCATGCTGCAGAAATGCTGCCTCTGCACGAAGAACAGCTATTGCCCTATTGACGCTAGTAGTCCTATTAATGCATTTTCAACCTGTTGTAAAAAAAAACTGGAGAATCATCCCTGCTTTGAAATTTACCAGTTGTTTGAGTGAGGTGGAACCTTTTCCCCAAATGCTAACAGGGTTTACAGCTGCAGTGTTCTAAAGTGTCCTTTTTTCTACCTTTGTGCAGTTCTACCTCTTCCTTTGTTTTCTGAACCTTTGCAAGGTGTATCTTATTCTTGCCATCCAACAAAAAGCAAGCCATTGAACATTACATCAGTGTTAGAATGGATTTCTTAACGCTGGCCTGGTGAACAGATGTTTAGGAGGTCACCATTGTTAGATGAGCAGGGGAACGGGGGGCACTTCTGGGAAGATATCGCAACCAATTCCTGCTCATTCTGTGTCCAATCAGATCCCTGGGGAATAGCCTCTGTAATGCCGGCTGTAAGAGAAATGTGTCCCCAGTAGGGTGGTCAGCCATCCACTGCATCACATACTGCAGCTTGCATGCCAGGAAGTATAGCTCAAAGTTCGGGATCTTCAGTCCCCCCTGTGCGTATGGCCTCTGTAAAACATTCAATGCCATGCTATGCCTCCCCCTTGCCAAAGGAAGGCCCTGCATGTTTTGTCTAGTTCTGTGAAGAACTTTTTTGGGATATTATATGGGACATTTCCGAAGCAGTACATTAGCCTTGGCAATGCCACCATTTTTAGTAGCGCCACCCTGCCTGCCATCGACAGGGGTAGCTTGCCCCAAAATTCCATTGATTTGGTCAAGCCCTCCTTGGCCCCAACTGTGTTAGCTTCATGTTCCTGCTTAGGGTCGCGGTAGACGCTCAGCCCCAGGTATTTAAAGGAGTCCTTATTCCATGGCAAGGATAGGTCCGGCAGTTCTGCCTCTCTTAAGTTTTGCCGTCATTGCCATTGGGAATAGGCAAGACTTGTTTTTGTTTATTTGGATCCCCGTTTGCGTGCTGAAATTGTCCAGCACCTCCAACACATAAGGCAGATTTACCTCTGGGTCCCTGAGGTACAGTAGCATGTCGTCCTCATACATCAACACTATATGGCACACCCCATGTATCTCTATGCCCGCGTTGCTATAGTCCTGTCTCAAGAGTGCTGCAATGGGTTCCGCAGCCAGTATGTATAGCATTGGGGACAGCGGACACCCCTGTCTTGTCCCTTTATGCAGCTCCCATAAATTGTAAAATGTGAAGCCCGCCCTAACCCTAGCCAACGGCCGAGTATATATCAATTTCACCCACTTCATGTACTTTGGACCTATTCCCATCTTTTCCATGGTGGCATATAACCAGTCCCAATGGACAGAATCAAACGCCTTGGTGGCGTCCAATGAAGCAACGGCGCACTGCTCCACCCTGTCATTCGTACAGAAGATGACATGGTGCAATCTTCTCAAATTCCCAACTATGCTCCTTCCGAGGACATAACCTGTTTGGTCTCGATGGACTAGCATCGGTTTCGTCTTCCTAAGCCTGTTTGGCAGGAGTGCGGTCAGGATCTTGCGATCTTGATTTAATAGGGCCAGTGGTCTATAAGAGCTACGATCTGTGTATTCCTTGTTCGGAGGAGTGGAATTGTCACTGCCTCTTGCGAGCTTCCCTGGAGACTGCCCAGCTCATATGCCCCATTGTACACCCTGGTTAGCAATGTTGCCAACGTGTCTACATAAACCTTATAAAACTGACCCGGTACCCCATCCGTACCAGGGGCTTTCCCGGAGGGCAATGTTCTAATGGTAGCTAAGACTTCCTCTGGGGTAACCAGCTCTTCTAGGATGCTCTTCTGCTGCTCGTCTAACCTCAGCAGTGTGATAAGATCTGGCACATCTTGCATTTCCTTGTTTCGCGCTGCATGCAGGTCAGTGTACAAATCCTTGTAGTACTCTGAAAGAATCTTGTTTATACCATCTTGTGTGTTCATCTCCCCCCGTTCTGAGTTCCGGATGGTGTGTATCAGAGATCTCACTTTCCTATCCTTATATAACAAAGCTAATATTCTCCCAGATTTATCCCCTTGCGTTTGACTTCTCTCTAGATATCTCGCATAGCTACATTTCCCCAACCTTTCCCAGTGTGTTATACACATCTGCTGCAGTCTGATCACCTCATCCAATTGGTCTTCTTTGACTTCCCCTCGCCGTTCCACCTCTAACAACTTCCCTTCAGCGTCATTTAGGTCATTAATGATGACTTTCTGTATACCTCCGGCTGTAGCTATCATCTCGCCTCTGATTACCACTGTTTATGCTTCCCAATCATGCCCACCTGTTTCACGCTGCCTTCATTAGTTTCCATAAACTCGGCTGTGGTTTTCCTACTATGTTCTAAAAACGGCTTATTCTGTAGGGACTCACTTCTCAATCTCCACGTGGGTATAGGCGGTCTAGGGGGTGCTACCCTCCAAACTGCCAACAGGGGAGCATGGTCTGACAGTACCCTAGCCTGATATTCAGCCCCCACAAATTCCCAGAAGCATTCCTGCAGCGCGAACAAATAATCTAGTCTTGTGTAGACTTTATGGGGGGAAGGATAGTGTGAGTATTCTTTTATTCCCATGTCTATACGTCCTCAAACTGAAAGTGTTGCATAAGGGTACGCTGGACCTTGGCCGGCGGAGCTGGTCGTTTATATTTAGTGTCGGGCCGATCAATAGTGGGATTCAAGGTACAATTAAATTCACCACCCCATATAACGGTTCCCACCATGTAGGGGCCCAACTGCGCATTCAAGGACCTAAAAAAATATGGTGGTGTCCCGATTGGGGGCGTAAGTGTTGACTATGCCTACTTCTCGATTTTTCCTGCATGCCGTGTAATATAACAATCCTCCCATCATCAGTCTTAGTACCCAATCTCTTAAATGGAATAGCGGGGTTAACCCATATTAAGACACTTCTTGTGTAATTTGAATACGTAGAGCCCACGCCCCTCCCCCCACTACCCAATGAGCTCCCCAACTTCCCAAGTTTTTTTGCATGCAGATGTGTTTCCTGTAGCAAGGCTATCCCAACATTTTGTCTTCTCAAGTAAGCAAATACCCTCAGCCGTTTAAGATAGCTATTTAGCCCTCAGACGTTCCATGTCATGAATCTTAACCCTTCATCCATCGCGTGTTAACCCCAGCCTTCCCATGCAGCCTTAGGACTGCTCCCCGTTCTCACCCGGACAGTGTGTAGCATTGTATCTGTTGTCAGGCATCCCTCGTAACACCCTCCCCCCATAACCAAAATATATCAACCCCCCCCAACTGTAACTGTCCAGCAATGCACTGCATTCTTAGACACTCCCCGCTTCCGCTCCTTAGAACACCCAGTAAACCAGGAAAAAGTTAGACGAATTCTGACAGGGTGAAATGGGTTCCAAGAGTCTGGTGAGGATCTGCTACTGTGAACAAAGCTGTTCCTGACTTTCGGAGGGCTCTAGGCGGCAAACACTACCCAAGCCAAAAGGAAGACCTCAATGAATGAATGCGTTTGGATGAGCAAAGGTCCAGTGTCGGTCACCAGAGGTACGATTTCCTGCCCTCCGTTCTGCTTCCAGATGCTCAGGTGCTGCGGGTGCAGGCACAGGTCCGGTACAGCACAG
This sequence comes from Ambystoma mexicanum, assembly GCF_040938575.1. Lineage (NCBI taxonomy): Eukaryota > Metazoa > Chordata > Amphibia > Caudata > Ambystomatidae > Ambystoma > Ambystoma mexicanum. The sequence continues at coordinate 897,857,101 of NC_090931.1, read as the reverse complement.
GAGCTGCTGCACTCAATTAAGACATGAAAAGAAGAAAACACTGATGGAGCAAGTCCCAGAGCACTGGAATGAGAGCAGGAAAATTATCTTCAGCGACCGTCACCGCAGCACAGTGACGCTTGCAACCTTCTATCTCGCAGCCCAAAGGTGCTGGCATGATGAATTTTGGCAGAAGGACCCTTGTTGGACAATCAAGCAATCCCTAAAGTCTTGAGACGAAACTCGAAACGATGATGCTCCTGCACGGTAACCTAGGTCAGAGCTGAAGAGCCCAACTGGATGGCTTAGGAACACCTCCGAACAGGCTCAGTTGCAGAGTTACTGGGAGGCATCAAGAGTGATCTGGCCCACCTCTCCAAGGGTTTGAAGCAGCTACGCAGGTCTTCTGAGATCAGGTGCAAAGTAGGGCTTCACCAGGACAGCAGCGGGATTCGGGTGCCAGGCTTCCTCAAGTGTGTCTCATGGTGGTCCTTTGTTCTGCTAGGCACCTCAGGATACTTGACTCCTTTACATCTGGTGAATGTATGCAGGACCTCTTCTCTTATTCACAATCAGGTGAGTGCTCTCACCTAGCCCACCAATGGCATGATCTGCTCCATGCATGCACACCAGCAGTGGTCCAATCGGAGACCACTGGGGTCCTCATGCTCTCATGCACACCAGACACCCTGGCACCAGTAGTGTGGATTGGGACCAGACAGTTGCAGCCCACTTCCTGTGTGCCTACACATGTGACCTCCAGAGGTCTGTGAAAGAGGCAGCTTTTGTGGTCGAATGCATACCCCAAAAAAGGAAAGACAGGGAGAAGGCAAGGAGACAAAATGGCCAAAGGGACAAGCAAAGACCCTGTGGCATGGCCATGTTGGACACCAGCCACAGTCCGGAGCAACAAGCAGTAAATGCAATAAGGCTTGGTAAAGAGTTCTATAAATACAAGAAAAAGCTACTGCTGCCACCAGTCTGTTCCGAGGCACATTTCACAACCACCCAAAATTATTTCGAGGGTGTCTGGGGCCATAAAACATAGAGGCCTCCATTGCGCGGTACTGGAAGGTACTTTGCGCAATGATAAAATGTTAACAACAAGTTTCTCAGAACTGACAGCCTGAAGGACGTCAATTACCCCATAACAATGAGCAAAAGCCCTGTGGAGTGGAGCTGAAGGTGGCACTGCACTGTAAAAAGTCAGGCCCGGATACAAAAACAAATGCAAAAAGTCTGGGGGTCCATGGAATATGGTGAAAACATGAGAATTATATCCTAACACTCACCCCTCCACCGCCCAGACCAAGGCAGGTATAACTAATCCACCCCTGGTTGGGTCTCATGTTCAGGTCGGTTAAACCTGGACAACCCATCAGTATTGCAATGTTGGGTTCCTGGCCTGTGCTCAATGGTAACATCAAAGCCATGCAGACTAATGGACCACCTGAGCAATTTAGGATTCTCCCCCTTTATGTTCTTGAGCCACTTTAAGGGCCTATGGTCAGTTTGCACAGTGAAGTGGGTCCCATAGAGGTAGGGCCTCAGCTTCTGAATTGCTCACATGATGCAAAAACATTCCTTTTCCACTGTAGACCACCTGAGCTCTCTGTCCTTAAACTGGCGGCGGATCAACCTGATGGGGTGTTCCCTGCCTTTCTCATCTAGCTGTGACAGAACTGCCCCAATCCCAGTGTTGGAGGCATCTGTTTGCAACACAAAAGGTTTCTGATAATCGGGTGCCGTAAGAACAGGGGCCTGACAGAGGGAGTCTTTTTTAAGCATCGGAAGGCCGTCTCGCACTTCACAGACCAAGTGATTTTCTTGGGCTTCTCTGGGGTAGTGAGCAAGTCAGGGGAGCAGCTATGGTGCCCTAATCTGCCATAAAGTTCCTGTAATACCCAGTGAGGCCCAGGAAAGCTCTCACTTGGGGTTTGGGTTGTGGGGGTAGGTCCGTCTTTTACTGCGCATACTTTACTGGGAAGAGGCTGAATTTTACCTTCAACCAACCTCCTGCTGGAGGTAGACCACTGATCCCTGAACAATTTGACACTTGCTGACCTTCATGGTCAGATGGGTCGTCTGAAGGGCCTGCAACACTATCTTTAGGTGTCTTAAATGTTCCTCCCAAGTGGGGCTGAAGACTACTATATCATCCAGATATGCAAAGCAGAATTCCAATTCCAATATCTTTATTTCGGCAGAAATGCCATAAAAGATTAACACAAAACAAATAATACAGACAGATGTAAAACAAATAAAAGGCAATTACGTCTCAATCTAACCAGTTGCAGCAACCAACACCCTGCCCATAAAATAGTAAAAAGGCATTAAACCTTGCCTGGCAATACTCTTCTTAAAAAAAAAAAAATAAGAAAACAAAGAACAATCACAGATGAGTGAGAAGAGCAACACTTAAATGGATTAAGGGCAAACTGAATAGATAGTGTTTTTGGCAAATCCGTAATGGCCTGAGTCACTGCAGCCTCTCCACATGATAAAATGGGCAGAAGAAAAAAGATGCACTTCATTTTCAATTACATCCAAACAGAGGGCACATAGTTGATGTACAACCGTTGCTCCATTTGACAATGAAATACGCTAGTGGGAGAATGCCCAAACTGAACTTTGCATACCAACTTTAAAGGTTGAGGGGCGGTTTGCCAATACCCTGCCGTGAGATCAAAAGTGCTGAGAAGCACCCAGCTTGCCTACCAATTCGCCATTTCTTGGTAGGAGGTGAGCATCTGCATTGGTGACAGTATTCAGAGCCATGTAATCCACACAACCTCAAATCAGATTTACCTGTCTTTGGCACCAGAACCACTGGACTGAACTGGACCATGGACTACTGGAGGGCTCAGTCTCCCCTAGATCCAATATCTTGTTGACCTCATACTTGATGTGGGACCTCACTTTGTCTGGCATCCTATAAATCCAACCTTTGGTAGGCACACTATCTCCAGTATCAGTTTCATGTTTGCACCAAGGTGTCAGACCCGGAGTAAATGAAAACGGGGTAGAATTGCCTCAGCAAAGTCCTCACCTCCTGGCTCCAGTGTGTCTTGAAGGACAGGATGTGGGGGAGGTTCCAGAAACTCCCCTGTCCTTTGTCTCTAGGAAAGCCTGAATGCAACCAGTCCGGCTGTCCTTTCAGGACAGCCACCCTGCTGTGTGATTGACAGCCTAGGCTGTGCATGAATGGGAGAAACCTGCTTAAAAGGCAAGGGTTTTGGGACTAGAGTCTGAGTCAACCACTGGGAGATATACCTGACGAAGGAACCGTGAACGAAGCTTGCTGCATCCTCCTGGACGTTTGAATTGTCCGGTGAAGCCCTGCTGCTGTGCTGAAACTCCTTTTTCAATTCGACAGAGAAGCTCCAGAAGAGGCAATTTCTTCCCTTAGGTTAGGGGGACCAATTAACCCCGAGACGAACTCCACTGGACCATTTTACCCGACTGGCTGTACTTCTTTGCTGCGGCAAGAACTGAGTGCCTGCGGTCGAGAAATCCGTAGTCGAGTGCAACGTCTGAAATCCGGCCAGAAGCTCCAGGGGTCTCCTAAGGACCCTCCAGAAGCAGGACGACCACTGCTCAAGTCCCCTCACCAGAATGCAGGACCCAAGGAGTGAAGGAAGCACAACCTGGTATTCGAGATCCGCAACAGTGCCGTTTGTTAAGCGCTGAAACTGTGAAGTGCTGCTGAACCGAAAAAGCTGTAGCTCCCGACGACCTCCAAATTGATGCCGCAGGAGCCCTCCAGACGTCCTCCCTCTTGTCCCCACGACTGAGGCTCAGGAACCCAGGATCTGCATCGCTGCAACAGGACAGAATCCAGCTGGATCACTCTTCAAACCAGAGGTACTGTTTAGACTTGGGTTACTTACCTCAGTGTCTTTGAGCTTTGCTTCTCTCAGTTGAGACTTGCAGTTGCTTTCCCTTAGTTTATTCCAACTCTGCTTTTCGCAGGCTTTACAGCTTGTGACCCCACTAGTGATTTTTCCACGAACTCTCTTAACTTTGTGCAAAACATTTTATCTAAGAAATGCCTCAGCTCCATAGACTGTGTTCCAATTGACTTTGGTTGTCCTGGCTCCCTGCAGACTCTTCTAGCCCATTGACTTTGATATTGTTTATCCCTCATAGGTGGTAACTTGTTTTAGACTGTTACTGCTGGGAAAGGCTTGTCTAGATTTCATTGGAAGATTTAGTTGTCCTCCCATATACTGAGAACCTGTTTAACCTTTTGCTTTCTTAAACATTTCCTTTCTGCAACCGCAGAATCTGCAAAGTATAACTTTTGATATATAAATGTCATTACTGTCCTTGCAAATGAAGTCACCGATTTGTAACACTCCAAGGCCCGAGGTGAGTCAACGAGAAGCCCCAGCCACTGAAGCAACATTATGTAGGATTCATTTTACATTTTTAAAACACGCAGAGCACGGCCTGCTTAGCAATCCCCAACCCCATGCCTGCGACCTCATCCAGCCTTTTCCCACCTCGCAGTCCGCCCCTGCACCCTGATTGGCCCATTCCCCACATATGAGGCAGCACTGCAGCAGCCCCCTGCCCGGGGGCTGCCACTTCCACAAGGCAAAGGGCAACTCCCACAGAGGTGGCTCCAGACTGTGAAAGCAGAGGAGGCCAGGGCCAGCCGTCAACCAGCAGCGACCATCAAGGTAGGTGTGGCCTGGATGGGGAGTAGAGCAATAACTGTACTCCGGAAGCCCTGCCACTCTACCTACGCTCAGAACATAGCACGCCAGGCTGTTAATACTAACCAGTTTAACAACTAGATAGAACTGTGAAGATTAGCCCATGCCAGACTGAGATAGAACTGTGAATATTAGCCTGCGCCACACTGAAATAGAACTGTTAATATTAGCCCATGACAGACTGAAATAGAACTGTAAATATTAGCCTACGCCACACTGGCATAGAACTGTGAATATCGATGAAAATCCATTGTCAACATGAAATGCTTTAAAAAAACGACTTTTCATACTGTGAAACCTAGGCCTCTCTTCCACTATGCAGGTCTCTCAAATCTAGGTGTATCCCCCATTTCGGCCTATTATATTGGGAAACCTATTCTATTGTGAAATCTAGGCCTCTCTTCCACTATTTAGGACTCTCAAGCTAGATGTGTCCCCCCATACCCAATTTGTACTGTGAAACCTAGGCCTCTCTCCTACCATACAGGGTTCTCAAATCTAGGTGTATCCATCTTATCTGCCTATTATACTGTGAAACTTACTGTATTGTGCGACCTATGCCTCTCTCCGACTATACAGGACTCTCAAATCTAGTTGTGTCTCTGTCACAGTTCAACCGTGGAAGATATGGAATAAATGGCGGCTTCATTAGGCCACCGCGGAATCAGAAGCAGCATTCTAGTGTTCAACGTGCATTTGTTTACATAGGCTGACACGCCCCCTTACCAGACGCGCTGCAACTCTTTCGAACTGCCCGCGCCGGACCGCCCGGTGCTTCCTCCGTGTGGTTTTTTCTCCGTCCCTACGCTTTAACCCTCGTACCCTACCTTTCTTCTTTCCTTGCCTCAGTTCTGCCTTTTCCCCGTTCCGGTCAAGTTTATTTGCTCTATTCCTTTTTCCTTCTTACGGTCGCATCCTTCCGCGTACCGTGTTCGCTTCTCTCTCTCCTACCTTCCTATCGTCCACCTTTTCTGTTAGCCTTCGCTTTCGAGCTCCCCTTTTCTTACCTGCATAGGAGGCGTTCCAGTCATCCTGGTTGGAACCTACCTTCAGAACCTATTGGACTCCGTGCTCTCTGGATTGTGCCCCTTCCAGGAGACACAGTCATTACTCCATTACGCCGTAGCTGTCCTGGTCCCACTGCCTACTCCGGTTAAGGATTTGGACCTTTCTTCCAAAGCAAGACCTACATCTGCATGCTGATTCCGCTCAGGGTTTTTTGCGCCTTACCAGGCTTTTTCCCTGAATTTGGGGGCAAGCTTTCTTGGGTCCGCCTGACGATTCTCAAATCATTGTCAAGGTGGCCTCAGGTGGAGAGCGTCCTTTTCTCTACGAAAGAAGGAAGGGAAAGAAGGCGGAGAAGAGTGAAGAAGTACACAGAAAAGAAAGAAGGAGAGTCAGAGAGTCTACCATAATTCCTACGTCAGAGGTCACAGGTGAGGAGACACAGGGGGAGGCTTCTTCAGACTCTGATAGCTTGCAGCGCACTTAAAACCCATGGCTTCCCTTGAACAATTCCAAGAGTTGTTCAACGCCATCCATGGTCTTCAGGCAGAAGTCCAGAATCTATGCGCTGAGAATCAAACCCTAAAACAACAGATAGTCGTCAGTGAAGAGACTCGTGGCGATCTGCCCCCCCTCGTGTTTTCATTTGGGAAGTATGAAGGGGATCCCAAGACGTTGAAGGAGTTCTTGGATGCTTGCACAGTGTATTTCACCTTTCGCCCCAAGGCTTATGAATCTGACCGATCCAAGGTGGGGTTTATAGTCACTAACTTGACGGGAAATACCCTGGCTTGAACTACTCCTCTAATCACTCAAGAAGACCCAGCCATTAATGACTATTCCCTGTTTACTCAACTTTTAAGGTCCAGGTTCGGGCGAGCAGAGGTCCAATAGTCTGCCTATGAGGCACTACTTGATATCAGACAGGGGTCACAGGATGTCCAAACTTATGCCTCCTCATTCAGTAGATTGGCCACAGAAGCAGCCTGGCCAGATTCTGCTCAACAGACCCTATTTCGCCGTGGTTTACATGAAGAATTGAAGGATGAACTTGCAAGAATGGCCCGACCTGATTCCTTCAGAGACTTGGTTACGCTTACCCTTCAGTTAGAATACCGCCTGCAGGAGAGAAGACAGGAAAGACGAAGGACTAAGAATCTTTTTCCCTCCAGAATGACACCTATGAGCCCTCCTGGGAAGACTCAACCAGAAGAACCCATGCAAATAGGGGCCGCAAGAGGTCCTTTAACTCCAGATGAACGACAACGCCGTAAGAATCTGGGGCTCTGCATGTACTGCGGATCCTCTAAACACCTGCTTCGAAATTGTCCCGAAGTTCCGCCCAGACGGTCGGGAAACGGATCTCCCCGGTCCTGAACGGGGAAAGGATTCGGGCTGGAAGGACTAGTCCCTGCCGATGTAGCCAAGAGGGCGTACCTACCGACGACCATCGCCTAATGGTTTTTTCGATCACTTTGACCTTTGGAGCTGACCCTCCGATTGAGACACTCGCAATGTTAGACTGCGGAGCCGCCGGTAACTTTATGGACACTCATTGGGCTTTGGAACACCGTATTCCTCTGCATTTCAAGGAAAACCCCATCCCTGTTGAAGGGGTTGATGGCAACCCGCTATCCTCTGGACCTGTCTCCCAAGAGACCGATATGGGTCAGATGTCTCTTTTGCAACATCAAGAACAACTCTCTTTCGACATCATCAGGACAGCTCATTTTCCTGTGATACTGGGAATCCCGTGGTTACGTCGCCACAATCCTCAGATTGATTGGTCTGCTAATACCATCCAATTCGCTTCCACCTATTGTACCTAGCATTGTCTCCCCTTGGCTCACCCAGCTTCTGCAGCTAACCTCTCAATACCCGTATCAACCTCAGAGGTGCAGTCGATTCCCCCTTATTACCATCAGTTTATAGACATTTTTGAAGACAGATTACCTCGCTCCTTGCCTCCTCACCGGTCAGAAGACTGCAATATTGATCTGAGACCGGGAACTTCAGTACCGTTTGGCCGTATGTATCCAATGTCTCTCCCAGAAAGAAGAGCGCTCAGGGAGTATCTCGATGCCAATCTGCAGAATGGACTTATTCAAGAATCTCATTCCTTGGCGGGGGCGTTCATGTTTTTTATACCCAAAAAGGGAACCACTGAGTTGAGGCCTTGTATTGACTACCGTGGCCTCAATAGCATGACCATCCGAGACCGCTATCCCATGCCCTTAATAAAGGAGGTGTTGGAGGCGGTTAAGGGAGCCAAGATCTTTACTAAACTTGATCTACGCGGGGCATATCATCTGTTGAGAATCCGAGAGGGCGACGAATGGAAGACGGCCTTCCGCACTCCACTTGGGCATTTCGAGTATAGAGTGATGCTCTTTGGTTTGGTTAATGCCCCAGCAATATTTCAACGTTTTGTTGACAAGATATTCTCAGACTTGTATTCGTCGGTAGTGGTATACTTGGATGATATTTTGATCTTCTCCTCCACTCCAGATGAACACTCAAGACATGTCACGGAAGTATTACAAAGATTAAGGGACCATCAGTTGTTGGTGAAACCCGAGAAATGTGTCTTCGAAGTGTCTTCCATCTCTTATTTGGGCTTTATCCTCTCCCGGGAAGGGGTACAGATGGATCCAGAAAAGGTTAAGGCAGTGCTGCAAAGGCCGATTCCAAGGACCGTGAAGGACATCCAACGGTTCTTAGGTCTCGCTAACGTTTATAGAAGGTTTATTTCCAACTTCTCAGAAAAGGTAGTTCCCATTACTCAGTTGCTAAAGAAGGGAAGAAGGTTTGAATGGGATCAGGTAGCTGATCAAGCCTTTCAACAGCTCAAGGAATCTTTTACCACAGCTCCAATTTTGATCCAACCTAATCAATCCTTACCTTTTATTGTTGAGACTGATGCCTCCGGAGGAGCAATAGGAGCTGCTCTGTTACAAGAAGGAGAGGATGGCGAGGAGCATCCAGTGGCATACTATTCCCGAACTCTCACTCCTAGTGAAATAAATTATTCGGTGTTAGAGAAAGAGCTTTTGGCCATTCGTCAAGCTTGCATTGAATGGAGACACCTGCTTCAAGGATCCACTCATCCCTTTAAAGTACGCACGGATCATCGTAATTTACGAGTGCTGCAACAGATGGAGTGTCGCAATTCTAGACATGCTCGTTGGGCTTATTCTTTTTCGCAATATGATTTTGAAATCACTTACCTGCCTGGGAAGGAGAACGTATTGGCTGACGCATTATCCCGAAGTCTTGAGGAAGAAGATAAGGCTAGAGGTCAGCCGAAGGTAGACCATATCTTATCAGGAAAGAGATTCATTGGATTTATTAATTCCTTTCTGCAGGAAGTGGAACAAGCCACTAAGGTAACAACTGATCCAATTTTACGACGAACTGACCTGGAAAAGAGAGGACCGTTCTACTTTTTCCAGGGTAGGCTGTACCTACCCGCAAGGGACCTGCAGGTACAAGCAATGTCTTGGTGTCACGATCTGCCATCTGCAGGACACAAGGGCCGTACCGCTACCTTAGACCTTTTGTCTAGGCAATTCTGGTGGCCTAACATGCATCAGGATGCTAAGGAATACGTGGCTAGTTGCCCAGTATGTGTTTCCAATAAAAATTCAGTATCTAAGCCTTTAGGCCTACTTCAACAAGAACCATTACCATCCCAGCCCTGGGAACTTATCTCGACAGACTTTATCGTCGATTTACCGCCATCTTCTGGCTATACCACGATATGGTCGCAGTGGACTCTTTAAGTAAGTTGGCACACTTTTCCCCGCTCTCAAGCCTGCCCTCAGCTCCTGAAGCAGCGGCTGTCTTCTTGAAGGATGTTGTCAGACTGCATGGTTTGCCCACGAGTATCATTTCTGACAGGGGGACTCAGTTTACCTCAAGATTTTGGTCTGCAATGTGTAAATCATTGGGCATTAAGCGTGCCCTCTCCTCGGGCTACCACCCCCAGAGCAACGGCCTTACAGAACGACTTAATGCCACCTTAGAACAGTACCACCGCTGCTTTTGTAGCCAAGAGCAAGAGAGATGGGCGTCATTCCTCTCTATGGCTGAGTTTGCATATAATAACTCAAGACATTCCGCTACTGGGGTTAGCCCATTTCTGTTCACCTATGGGTATCATCCCAGACACATTCCTTTCTTTGGATTGCCTACAACCACCGTACCTTCAGTAGATACACACTTGGAAGACCTACGATGCATACAGAGAGATGCCAAGGTACAACTTGAAGCCAGCAGATCTCAATATAAGAAACTGGCAGATAGCAGGAGGTTACCTAACCCCGGCTGGACTCCAGGTACCAAAGTGTGGTTGTCCACTAAGTTTCTTCCAAGGTGGACACATGCTGGGAAATTCACTGCTCGGTACATAGGTCCTTATCTCATTGAATCTCAAGTCAACCCTGTGGCCTTTCGTTTAAGGCTACCTCCCAGTCTCAAGAGGATACATCCTGTATTTCACACCTCGTTATTAAAAGCCTTCAAGCCAGACACTTACGGCCGCAAGAGAGTTCGACCTCTAACCCTCAAGAACCCGCCTCCAGATGAATACGAGGTTGAAAGACTTGTAGACTCCCGATACAGGCATGGAACCCTCCAATATCTAGTGCATTGGAAAGGTTATCCCGTGGAGGAACGCACGTGGGAACCCAGAAGGCATATTCACGCCCCCAGGTTACTCAGGCGTTTTCATCGCCTCCACCCGGGTAAACCCGATGGAAGGTTGCAGAAGAGGGGGCATGCTGTCACGGTTCAACCGTGGAAGATATGGAATAAATGGCAGCTTCATTAGGCCACCGCGGAATCAGAAGCAGCATTCTAGTGTTCAACGTGCCTTTGTTTACATAGGCTGACACGCCCCCTTACCAGACGCGCTGCAACTCTTTCGAACTGCCCGCGTCGGACCGCCCGGTGCTTCCTCCGTGTGGTTTTAACCCTTGTACCCTACCTTTCTTCTTTCCATGCCTCAGTTCTGCCTTTTCCCCGTTCCGGTCAAGTTTATTTGCTCTCTTCTTTTTTCCTTCTTACGGTCGCGTCCTTCCGCGTACCGTGTTCGCTTCTCTCTCTCTCTTACCTTCCTATCGTCCACCTTTTCTGTTAGCCTTCGCTTTCGAGCTCCCCTTTTCTTACCTGCATAGGAGGCGTTCCAGTCATCCTGGTTGGAACCTACCTTTAGAACCTATTGGACTCCGTGCTCTCTGGATTGTGCTCCTTCCAGGAGACACAGTCATTACTCCATTACGCCGTAGCTGTCCTGGTCCCACTGCCTACTCCGGTTAAGGATTTGGACCTTTCTTCCAAAGCAAGACCTACATCTGCATGCTGATTGCGCTCAGGGTTTTTTGCGCCTTACCAGTCTTTTTCCCTGAATTTGGGGGCAAACTCCCTTGGGTCCGCCTGACGATTCTCAAATCATTGTCAAGGTGGCCTCAGGTGGAGAGCGTCCTTTTCTCTACGAAAGAAGGAAGGGAAAGAAGGCGGAGAAGAGTGAAGAAGTACACAGAAAAGAAAGAAGGAGAGTCAGAGAGTCTACCATAATTCTTACGTCGGAGGTCACAGGTGAGCAGACACAGGGGGAGGCTTCTTCAGACTCTGATAGTCTCCCATACCGTATTGTATTGTGAAACCTAGGCCTCTCGCTTACTGTACAGGGTTCACAAAACTAGGTGTATCCACCTAGCTGCCTATTATATTGGGTAACCTATTGTATTGTGAAATCTAGGCCTCTCTCCCATTATACAGGAATCTCAATTCTAGGTGTCTTCCCCTGTACCCAAATTTATGGTGAATTCTAGGCCCCTCTCCTACTATACAGGGTTCTCAAATCTAGGTGTATCCACCTTACCTGCCTACTATACTGGGTAACCGACTGTATTGTGAAACCTAGGCCATATCTGCCTACTATACTGTGAAACCAACTGTATTTGAAACTTGGACCTCTCTCCCATTGTACAGGTTCAGTCTGCGGCAGTCTCTGGTGGAGTCAGTTGTGAGGAGCTGCAGCTACTGCGACGACCGTGACTTTGTGCTCTCCGAGTTTTGGTCTACACCTTTAAGGAAAAGAAGCTCAACCTTCTTTAAAAATCTTCCTGGAGCGCGGAGCGCGCGTGGAGCTCGGGCAGAGTTCAGTCTGCGGCAGTCCGCGGCTGAACGCAGGTTGAGCCAGGAGGGTTGGGCTTACCTACTGGGGAAGGTAAGAATTCTAACCTTTACACTACAAAATAGATGGCTGAGCCGGGGCCACTGACACGTGCTATGGCCAGGCAAACGCTCCACTCTAAAGAGAAGTTGGACACGCTTCGTTTGGAAAGTTCCCAGCTGCTCGGAATGGACGAGCGAGGGCTTGCCGAAGTTTCCGAATCTATGGAGCTTAATCCAATTGATGGAAACTTCATTTAGGGGACCTTCAGCCTAAAGCTGGAGCGCTAGAGGGATACGAGTGGGGAAAACAGAGCGGGCATCATGCAGAAGGCGAAATGTTGCCTTCGGACGATTTATGCTCGGTAAAATCGGTTAGTCCCCACTCAGCGTCAATCCCTCTGTTACAAACAATGAGCAACGTACCCAGCGCTACCTTACTTCAGGTATCATCATTGGCCTCCTTAACAGTGATTGATACCGTAGTACGATTGTCTGAATTGGAAGTGGATGACTCGTTCCAGCCGAGTATCCTGTCTAAACAGCTAGTGAAGGTATTTCCAGTTGGAGGAACGTGCGAGCTAGCGGCTGGCATTGGGAGAGGCCCGCATGAGGAGGAGTGCTCTAATTTCCCAGCCAGTGCTCAAACTGAGTTCGAGAGAAAAGAAACAGCCGCCTCCATGAACGTTCCTCATCCTGTGACTGAAGTAAATATGGCAACGCTCCAGTCCTCGTTTGATGTGACGGATCATGAACTTTTAGAGCTTGAGGTGGTGTCGGAATGCACTGAACCTATAAGGTCCAAACTTAGGATTCCTGATAACAAGCGAGTAGACACACATACTATGGTGAGAACGAGCAGAGGATTAATCGACCGTGGGAAAGCGATGTCATGTTGGTGCCGAGTCATGCTGTAATAGAAAGGCCGAAAGTCGCAGCGAGAACAAATGCTGACATTGCGACTAGTTTCAACAAAGCAAAGGCAATTCGGAAGGAGCGATGCGCCGCTGCAGAGTTGTTAAACAACTCTGTGCGTAGTGCCCTTGAAAATAACAGTACGGATTTTCAACAGGCGAGTTATAATGACTCGAATCATGTGCTGGACTTAGCCGGGCGTGAAGCTCGACTAGCGGAACGTCTGAAAGATGACTTCGAGAGGATGAAGGAATGGTTGTCTGTCAGCTTTTCAAGACCCGAAATGGAGTTTGCTGATAAGCTCACCACAAAGCCACCCTCCGTAGGTCAGGGCAGAGCTATAGTGGATCATGATCTGCCAATGGCCTGCCCTGAAACAAGGGAGGTGTTGGAGAAGGCGGACGAAGATATAATCCTCCCTACAAGTGGACTCCAATGGCATGAGGCCACTGGTGGTGCCATTTTTCCAAGCGACTTTCAAAACTCGAACACGAGGACAGCGTCTACATGCTCGACCTCCAAGGTGCAGGCAGCGTTCAACACCTTGAATAATAAGAGGGCTGAAAGTGAGGGTCTTCGTGTAAAGAAGAAAAAGGACTTGGAAAATCTAAATTATGAAAATGAATCGCCGAAAGATGTAGCAGCAGCACTTAAATCAAATTTGTCGGCAGCAGCACTACAAATACACAATAAAGTGCTAGCCGCGACTTTGGTTGCCCTCATGCCCTTTACTAAATTATATGAAAATTTACATGACGCCACCCAATCCAATGGAGGGCTGCTCTCCCACATCTTGGAAAAACTAGACAAGCAAGACCAACTCATCTCACAGTTGCAAAAAAATCTTGAAACCGAAAAAATGTCACTAATCTTAATGCAAAAGCAAGTAAATGAAGGCATGGTCAAGGAGAACCAGGAAAAGAAAGAACTGATAACAGCGATTACGGCCTGTTTAAATCAAACATCCACAACAATGAGATTGATGCTCCCGACAGAGGTCTGTAGCTCGGGAAAATCACAGGTCGTTAAAGCTCCTCTGGCGGCGTCTATTAGTGACTGCCAAAAGACAAGTCCATTAGGCGACTCACGAAATTTGAATTCAAAAGAAAAAGAAATAGTTGGAACTACATCATCTGATATAACAGCGACTATGATGGAGGCGCCAATAGAATCAGAAGGCGTGACCGTTGGAGTTGGAGCAGAGCAACCATCAACAGCGTCTCTTAAATCTAAGCAGGTAGTGGTGGAGACAGAGCAAAAGAAACTGGAATCCAAGAAATGTGTCAACTCAAGCTCAACTTTTGGGATCTTTAGTGGGTCAGCCAAAAACTTAAATAAAGAAAAAGAAAATATCACGAAATCAAAAAATATGCAGTTGATAAACAACACTTCGAAAAAACGGAAAGAAAAGAAGAACAATTGCGAGCCTCGTCAACAAGCTAGTAAATCAAGGAAATTCATACGCAATTTGATGACTCCAGCCAAACCGAATCTTTTCTCAAGATCCATAAAAACCGCAGTTTTTCAAAGGGATGAAAAGAACTGGCAAAGATGTGTCTGAAACTGCATAAGAAAAGGGAAATCCCAAAAAAATACAAAGACTGGAATCAGATGATTTGGTAAGTTTAGCTGGAACTCCTTCTATTGACTTATGCAATCTATCTACGTACTCTACCGATGAAGATTGCGAAGCTATTAACTCATATGTGTCGAACAGCACGTTGAGTAGCTCTGTTATAAACGAGTCCATCAAGTCTGAGGCGTCAGTGCTGGAAAATCCATGGATCTTAAAGGCAAAATCAGGCTCTACGGATGCCGAGCCACAGAGAAAGCACGATCGTGCCATCACAAAGGCGCTCGGGGCCGCTACCAGTAACGCGAGGTCAAATATCAAAATTCCAAGTGATGGTTTGTCTGCACAAGGACAATGTGGTGGCATAAACAACCTGAGAAGTCTGAATCCAAAAGTAACAGCTGGACAGAGATTAAATGAGGCAAAAAAACATAGTTCAATGGACCGTGAGCCTCGAAACGAGAAAATTCCCCGAATCGCAATTGTGAACATACTTAAAGACGACCCTGATGTGAATTTGAATAGAAGAAATGTAATGCGCCTTTTACACTCGGTGCCGGCACTGAGAACTGTGACTACTGACGATATTGCGATCATTGAATATATGTCAGAAGAGCACGCGGATCAAGTATATTTACACATAACTTCTTATGCAGTGCGTAAGGTAATCCTGGCAGATAAAGACGAAATATTGCAGCTTGGCTTTGAGATCAGCGAATCCCTGATTGAACCCCTAAGATCTGAATCCCTGGGTGAGAGAAAGGCATCAAGCAGGTTGGCATACAGAGTACCGAACCAAGAGCAACGGAAACACGAAATAAGACAACAACTGAGAATAGAACCTCATCTATATCACTCTGTGAAACCCAATAAGCATGGGGAGATTACTCAGTAGCTGGCAGTTGATAAGGAACAAAAAGTGCTTTCATTGGTCTCTTGGAATACGAGAGGATTCCGTCATCTTTATGAAAGCTTCCCAATCGAGTTGGAAAACAATCTTATAATCTGTTTACAGGAAACGTGGTTAAGGAGCCCGCCAGTGAAAGATGGCTATGTCACAATGCTAAATCCAGCAGGAAAAAATGCCCATGGACGACCGTTTTCTGGTCTAATAACTATGATGAAAATTGGCTGCGATTGGGAGGTGCTCAAAAGTGAAAATCCCAACATGTTTGTGCAATGCACGCTATTGCAACGGAAAGGATGCGGTGTAAAATCACAGCAACATCTCCTAGTAATAAATGTGTATTGGAACCCGGCGATGACAACTAAGAACTTTGCAGCTACGGTAGCAACCTCGCTAGAAAAACATATGCAAGAGAAGAGTAATACCATGATTATTATATGTGGCGACATGAACTTGACTTGGTTTGACAGGAATGGTGGTGCCTGAACTCATGGTCTTATAAATCACGATAGAAGGAAAGTTTGGGATAACATTATGGAGTCCTACGACTGCGACATGGTGAATGGACAAATTGATGGTGACAGGCCACCAAAAAACACATGGCACAAAATGGGCAATGCTAAGGTACTAGATTATATCTGGGTATCTAAACACGCTTGGGATACAAATAAAGAAATGAATGTAATCTCATCTAAAAAACAGCGACCATGATATATTGGTGATTTACTTGAATATAACATTGGGCCCAAAAAAGCTGCTATCGACACAATCCCTCGAAGTAAACAATGGGAAAAATAGGCTACGATTGTCTGCTGAACAAATATACAGCCTCACTAAGAAACTAGATGCTGAGAATATTCTGATCGGCAGTAATGTAGATTATGTGTCGCTTTTACCACGAAAAAACGACCCGACTTTATGGAAGAAAAACTCAGAGAAAGTGCACATTCACGAATGGAGCACGAGAGTAAATGAAGAAAAAAAGAAACTAAAACGTGAAATATGCAATTTGAAAGCACAAGTGGCATCGATAGTATCAGCCTGATTCAAAAACGGAGACAAGCTTACCGCAACTGGTCCAAAGCATTTAAGTACCAACGTGAGCAAGAATGGGGAGAAGTAATGCTGAAATTGTTGAAATCTCACAAATGCAGAGACATTTGGCAAATACTTAATAACTGCACGGCCAACCAAGTAATCAGAATGGCAAACGTGGTGACTGAATCTGAGTGGAATCAACATTTTAATAAAGTCTTCTTAGGAGATGTAGAAGTTGAAGTTAAACATCATGACTTAAGGTCCGTAAAGTGGGACTGCTCTGAATCCGTTGATGACATATTATCTGCAATTGAGAGACTGAAAAATTCACGGGCTGCCAGCCCTGATGGCATCACTAATGTAATGCTTAAACAAGATAAACTGGAATGGTCGAAATGTATTGAGATTCTATTTGCTAAGATCGCAAGGTATAGAAAAATCCCGGGATCTTGGACATCCGCAATCATTGTGCCGATTTTCAAGAAAGGCGACCGGGCAAACCCAGCTAATTATCGCCCGATCGCCTTGCTGGATACAATCGGCAAGGTGTTTGCGAATTTTTTGCAAAAAAAATTAACCAAGTGGGCCACCATAAGTAAAATCACAGATTGCAGACAAACAGGTTTTACAAAAGGCGTTGGCACTGAAAATAACTTGACTCTGCTCAACATACTAAAATTGAATGCAATAGCAAGAAAAACAAAGCTGTTTATAGCATTCATAGATCTTCATCAAGCCTTTGATTGTATTGACCGGGAAATGCTATGGGCGAAACTAAAAAACTGGAATTGCCCACAGGAGATCCTGTTCCCTATCATAGCACTACACACTGCCACAACCATCCAGATAAGGCTGAACGAAGCAGGGCAACTATCGGAGAAAATGAAGACCCAAAGAGGGGTCAAGCAAGGATGTCCAATTGCAGCTTGCTTATTCAAGCTATTCATTGCGGACATTCCAGTAGCCCTGAATGACGTCCATTGCTTTCCACCGAAAATTAAATGGATCTCAAATAAACTGTTTGATATACGCGGATGACTTAATTCTAGTAGACACCACGCAGATTGGACTACAACGTCTTCTACATAAATTACATCAGTACATGAACTTAAACCATTTGACTATAAATACGTCGAAAACAAAAATCATGAAAATCGGAACTCAGAAAGGATCAAGGAAAAATCCTTTTACTTGGAGAATTGGAAATACGATGGTAGAAGAAGTAACGGAATTCAGATATCTGGGCATCATGATATCTGCCTCGATATGTGAGAAGATCTTTGTCAATGATGTGGGTTACCGGATGAAGATTCTGGCAACTCAAGGAGTACGAATTCACAATCTCTTTGGCAAATTTTCTCTAACTCCGTTTATTCTATCTGCAAAAAGTAATTCCATCCATCACCTATGGAGCCGAATCTGGTTGGAACCTTGACTATAAAATGTGGGCAAAATTGGAAGGTCAGTTCTGGAGACGTGTATTAAAGTTACCGAATTGCTTTTCAATATCAGTCATAAGGCATGAATTAGCTTTGGATGACCTATATACAACAGTGATCTGGAAATCGTTAGCATTACTGAGAAAGATGCGAATAACGAATAAAGAACCTGCCTATGCGATCCTGGCGGTGGATGACGAGCGAGTTACTGGGGGAATACTCGCAAATATGTCTGTGAAGCTACACAAAGTCATGTTAGCTGCTAATATAAGCAAAGAAATGCTGATAAAATAGCCACAAATAGCAAGGAAAAAATTAAAAGAATGGGCATGGGCGCGAAACATGGACAATCTGGAAAGTCAGGTATCTGCGCCCAAACTTGGGCCGACAATTAATAAAATGAACAAGATGCCGGGATATCTCCTACAGTTTCCATCAAGACATCGTGATCGTTTCCGCCGATTACGAATGAATGCGATAAAAACAAAGGAAATCTTATTAAGAAGAAAGGATCCAGAAACTCGAGATAATTGGTGCAGATTTTGTCAAAGTGAAATTGAAACTGTGAGACACTTGGTAGTTGCTTGCCCTAAACTCCGATCCATAAGATCTATACATTTGAGCAAATACGCACCGAGAAATGAGAATATGGAGGACTGGTGGCATCGAATCCTGAGTGGGAGCTCGGTCCACCTTACGTGCTCGGTGATAAACTTTATTGATGCGCTCGATGTAAAAGTACTAAGGTGGGACAAAGGGCCTTTTGCCATTGAGTAGAGAGGTGTCTGTAACAAAAAGTTTAATAATAAACTATGTTTAATAAAAAAAAAAAAAATTGTACAGGACCCTCAATCCTTCTATACAAGGTTTCCAAATCTAGGTGCATCCACATAATCTGCCTATTATACAGGGTAACCAACTGTATTGTGAAACCTAGGCCATTCTGTCTCACCCATATCTGGCCATATCATTCACGCTCACCGCTCAGACTCTCGCACCAGAGAGACCACGAATAATGAGACCATGACGTCCACACTGGACAAAGATTGCTCCAGCCGAACAACATCAAAGCCTATGGTACGTATACCTCACACCACGTCGGTGGACACAGACCACAGGCACGGCCAAGCATCCATGCACCGTAGAATATAGCTATGGCTATGCTCATCCGGTCTAGCAGCGCATATAGCCGTCCACACTGAAACACCTGACGTACCTCAACACCTCTGCCACTAGCATACAACGACTACCAATGTAAAGAAATTTGGTATAGCTGGCCACACATTGACTCTTTACATAATAGCACTGTATCGCAAACCACCAACCGCACCCACCCACGTGCCTGACCTATTTGGGCTGCTTAGTTGAGCCTAGCCAGCCACTTAAGTCTTACAAGCGAAAATGCACACATGCATCTCCGAATCTAAAACTCTTAGAACCTTCAGCACATTGACTACGGTCACTGAGGCCGTTCCAACCACACAGCGCATTGAGGCCCTACAAATGGGGAAAGAGTGCTATATAAATAAGCAACAGGGCAAGGTATCCTATTTGGTTAAGAGTCAGCTGAGGTGCCAGTTTGACACCCTAAATGGAGCCATCTGAACCACTGCCTTGGAACAGAACAGATTCTTCTTCCTCCCCATCTGAAGCCAAGAGCAGAGCAGCCATATCAGTCCTAGGAATAAAAGCCTTCAGCCTAATTATGTGGAATACTTTAGGAGCCTGACCAGGTCTCCCAAGATCCACTAAATAGTTTAACTCACCAAGCTGATCCACAACTTTGTAAGGGCCTGACCATTTATCCTGTAAGGCTCTAGGCCTTGATTCATAATCAGGACTTCCTGGCCTTGGGAAGAGGGAACAGGGATACCAATGTTTGACCAAAGCCCGACCAGCCTTCAACTTGTCACTGCCCTGAGCCATCAGCAAAGAAATCCTCTTTCTCAGTCCTAGCACATAGTCCACCACGTTTGTAGTGACCGGAGGAGTGGGTGCTGTTACGCTTGTCAAGTTTAACCACGTTCATTGATCTGGATACCCCCTCCTCACCTGTCTCGTCTGAGGAAAGGTCTTGCCATCTTCCTTTCTTACGGTCTAGATGACTCTTTTTGAAGAAGTAGGGTCTCCCTCGGAAAGAAGTCACTCTGCTGCACTATTGGTAGAGGCAAGCAAAGGAGGCCGCCCTCCAACAGATCCCAAGAGAGGAAAAAGCTGGTGGCAGAAAAAACCTCTCCCTCCGATGTCCAGTGCGGAGCTCTGCTATCTGCAGAGTTATGGGTCTCAGATGGAAATAAAAGGTAACGTTTATCCAGCTGGAAGATCCTGACGAAAACCACAGGAAAGAGGTAAGTAACGAATGTGTGTATGGTTCTCAAAGGGCCTGGAAGAGAAGCGTCCTTCGATATGGGCAGACCGGTAAATAAACAAAGACCGGCAATCACAGAGTACGTAGAAAGGCAAAAAATTAAAAAAATAGATTGGAGCAGAGGTGGAAGGAAAAGGAGAGCCGTCCGGACAGAAAAACTAGAGCAGGAAAAAAAATAACACAGGAAGGAAGGTAAAGGCAGAGAGAAAGCAAAAGGTAAGCTGCTAGAGAGAAAAGGCACCGGGAAGAAAGCAGACGGAAAGGCAAGGTTGAGACGAGACCCAGAGGCGGAAAGACACGAAAGATAAAGGTAGGAAAAACCCAAAGCGGAAGGTCAGAGAAGATAGAACCGCAAAGGGGCGGAAAGAAGGAGAAAGTCTGAATACACAAAGCTAGCGAACACGAGAGAAAAGTAATAGCGTATTCACCCAAGGAGAAAGCGCAGGGTTGCAAGGCAAGGCAGAAACAGGGAGGCGGGGTTAAATGGGGAAGTAAACAAAAGCAGACAGAAAGACTAGAACGGGAAAATCAGGAAGTGTTACTGGTGAATGGAACATTCTAATGGTGGAGCCGCTTCCAAGCGGTCCACAAGGGGCATGGCGCATGACAGTATGCCCCCTTCCTATTCGATTTCCCCCCAGGCTTGCCGGGGTGGATACGATGGAACTTCCGGACCAAGATCGGGGCATGTAGATGAGAGAGCAGTTCCCAAGAATCATCTGTGTGTGGATAACCTTTCCAATAGACCAAGTATTCCAAGCGACCACTCCTATATCTGGAGTCCAAAACCTGAGCAACTTCGTATTCATCATGGGGTACGGTTTTGGATACTGGAGACCGTGGACATGAGCGGAGGTAGGGATCAGCAAGATGTTCCTTTAGCAAAGATGAGTGGAATACCGGGTGAATTCTTTTCATATGGTTGGGCAACTGAAGGCAGTAAGCCACTGGATTGATCCGTTGGAGCACAGAAAACAGAGCCAGATATCATGGAGACAATTTAGAAACTCGCAACCAGCGGGGAAGGTATTTAGTTGATAACCAAACCTTGGTACCCTTGTCCCACATCCGTGAGGGCAGACGGTGAGGATTGCATTGGGCAGACTCTTAAATACAGTCTTGTGGGCCTTAGAGATGTTAGTCAGATTGACATCCATAGAGGGAACTGAGGAGGCCTTCATATCCCTTGGAAGAAAGGCACGAGGGTGGAACCCATACGAACAATAAAACGGACTGAGAGTAGCGGCGCTGTGTCTGACGTTATTGTAGGGGAATTCCGCCGCAGACAGCAGAGCCACCCAATTGTCCTGCTGATTGTTAGTGGAACAGCGTAGGTACTGTTCCAAGGATGCATTCAATCTCTCGGTCTGCCCGTTGGTGTTGGGATGAAAACCTGATGATAGCGCCCTTTCGATACCTAATTTGTTGCACATCGTTTTCCAAAAGCGGGATGTGTACTGACTTCCTCTGTCTGATATTATTTTCTCTGATAGTCCATGCAAATGGAAGGTGCCTCGTATAAAGACCGAAGCCATCTCTGCAGCTGAAGGAAGTCCAGGCAGAGGAGAGAAGTGAGCCATTTTAGTGAAAGTGTTGACTGTCACCATTAAACAAGTACAACCCTCTGAGGGAGGCAGATGGACTATGAAATCGGTGGTGATGACATTCCATGGTCTAGTGGGAAGTGCATCATGCTGAAGCAGACCTACCGGTCTTAGGGTGCAGTATTTGGAGCGGCAGCAGACTGGACATGCCTTCACATA
Source organism: Ambystoma mexicanum (assembly GCF_040938575.1). NCBI lineage: Eukaryota > Metazoa > Chordata > Amphibia > Caudata > Ambystomatidae > Ambystoma > Ambystoma mexicanum. The sequence goes on along the minus strand of NC_090931.1, from coordinate 897,835,216 downwards.
GCTTATTATGTCGGCTGACATTCCTGGCCACCGAAATTGATGTTTGATCAGTTTAGTGGTATTGGCAACACCCCGATGAGCAGCAGAAAGGTTGTTGTGACACCATTCCAGAACGTCCTTTCTGGAAGCCATATCAGGAAGAAACAAACGTCCGCTGACAAAACACAAGCCTTCACTCTTTCGGACAGTATCACGAGTGGTGACGGGAAGTCGGGTAGCAGCCAAACAAGAAGCCTCATTGACTCTCTGTATAAACGTAGAAACCTGATTGATTATTTTGTTAGGCAAAATTACGTGTTCCGGTAGGTGATCAGAGGAAAAACCCAGAACTGGTATTCGGGACAGAGCATCGGCCCGCACATTCTTGGTACCCGATAAGTATGTGAGCACAAAATCATATTGAGAGAAAAAATGTGCCCATCTGGCTTGCCGGGAATTGACTCATTCCATTCCCTGAATGACCTTTAGATTTTTGTGATCAGTCCTGAGGGAAAAAGGGTATGCGGCAACTTGAAGAAGATGACGCCATTCTTCACAGGCTGTCTTCATAGCCAGCAATTCTTTCTCTATCACCGAATAACTGAATTGACTTGAGGTCAGGGTCTTGGACAAATAGGCCACTGGATACTCTGTTCCGTTGAGTTCTTTTAACAGGACGGTTCCTAGGGCAGCAGCAGAAGCGTCCGTTTCAACAATGAATGGTAGTCCCTGGTCTGGCTGACAAAGGATGGGAGCAGAGCAGAATAAATGTTTCAATTAGTTACATGCTTCATCTGCTTGTGAGTTCCAAGAGAATGGGGTAGAAGACTTCTTGAGTAAAGCCGTGATGGGCAAAACCACTTCAGAGAAGCCGGATATGAACTTCCGGTAGAAGTTTGTGAGTCCCAAGAATCTCTGAACGTCCTTTACAGAAATGGGTGAGGGTCATTTGAGGATGGCTTCCACCTTCCGTGGATCCATTCTCACTCCGTCTCTGGACAGGATGAAGCCCAAGTACGGAACAGTATCAGTCTGAAAAACACATTTGTCGGGATTGACCAGGAGGCTATGATCGCTGTCAGAGAAGATAGAACAGCAAAGGGGCGGAAAAAAGGAGAAAGTCTGAATACACAAAGCTGGCGAACACGAGAGAAAAGTACTAGCGTATTCACCTGAGGAGAAAGCGCAGGGTTGCAACGCAAGGCGGAAACAGGGAGGCAGGGTTAAATAGGGAAGTAAACAAAAGCAGACAGAAAGACTAGAACTGGAAAATAAGGAAGTGTTACTGCTGAATGGAACATTCTAATGGCGGAGCCGCTTCCAAGCGGTCCACATGTGCCAAGGGGCACGGCACGTGACAGGAGCTCACGTCCTTCCTTGACTATCGCTACTGGTCTCCTCGCAGGGTAACCAAAGAGAAGCTCAAAGGTGCTGTAGCCAACCCCTTCTTGAGGGACCTCTCTAGGCAAAGAGTAAGCATGGTAAAAGGAGATCCCACTTTCCCCTCTGTGGCTCTTCAATCATGCTTTTGAGAGTTCTGTTGAATCTCTTAACTTAGCCATATGTCTGTGGATGATGATCAGATGAAACCTATAGGAGACCCCACACTCCTTCCGCATGGCTTGCATGTTCTTGGGCATAAGGTTGCTGCCTCTATCTGAGACAACTTCTTTACGGAAGCCAACGCTAGTGAAAATGCCAAGTAATGCTTTATTAACTGAATTGTTACTGTCTTGAGTGTGATGGCTTCAGGCTACCTGGTGGCATGGTTAACCAACACCAGAATACACCTGCTGCCAGAGGATGTTGGAGGGTCAAGGGGACCAACCATGTCAATCTCTACCCTCTGAAATGGATACACACACTACAGGGAAGTATACCAGTGGAGCATGAATGGCTTCACTCTTCTCTTCATGGATAACCTCTCCTTGGTCATCTTGATCCCAAGTTCACCTGCAAGGGGACTTCATGCACCAGCTGCAGGAGGAAGGGTCTCAAGAGGAACCACCAATCTCCTACAGTCGACTCTCTGGGCTTACTATAAGGAGCCCACCATCCAAACAGATTCTGTGTTTCCCAGGAGGTTCACTGTCAAGCTAGGAACAGGTCTGTCTCCTGAGATCTTATAAAGATGGGCACTCACGTTTACCGCTACTAAACTGTTCCCTATCAGGACGCCCTTCTGCAAGTAAGCTCTGCAATTCAGGGTGGTCATAGGAGTTGAGAATTTCAGAGAGCCCCTCTTCATTGCTGGGTTCAGAGGCTTGGCCAACTGCCTCCACCTCAGTGATAGGTGAGTTAGGGAGAATGTTTTCTTTCCCTCTTTTCCCCTTTGGCTTTGGCTCACCCTTGATTGGAGATGTAGTGTGGGGTCGTTCTGCTGTATCCCCCATAAGACCTAAGCCTCTGAGGTAATTTCCCAACAGAACTTTCCCAGGGACTTGCCTCTGTACACTCACAGGTATTCTAACTACTCCACCATTCACAGCTACAGTTACAGGCATAACTGGGAACTTGAGAGTGGGTCCATAAGCCAATTTAGTGGCCATCAGAGGGTCTCTGGCCAGTTCCTCTGGGTTTACCAATGTGGAATCCACCACAGTTCTGCTGGCCCCAGTGTCCCTAATGGCAGGGGTGTCTACACCATCTACCAGTACACAATCCTTAAGGTAATGCATTGTATTGTCAGGAATGGAGGCATATGCCTCAGCTACTCTAGGTTCCCAGGATCCCAGGGAAACTAACACTACTTCAGATCCTGTCCCACAGTGTAAGGAATCTGAAGAGAAGGATGCCCCTGTGAGTATTGCTTCCTCCTCATGAGAGAAGGCCAGATTCACAGAGTGGACCCCCAAGGTTTTCATCTTACATCTGGGGTCCCCATTCACATGGTCACTTGCTCCACAAGCCACACAAGATCCACTGGGTCTTGGGACATAGGGCGGCTTAGAGTAATCAGAGTTACCTCCGCTTGGGAAGGTTAGTCCCTCTACCCTGTACACTGTCTTGTGACTTACCCTTCTTAAGCCTTTTGTGGCCCTTTTGGGAAGAGGATTTTTCAGATTTCCCACCATCTTTCTCTTTCTCCTTCTTCCCCTCCTCCTTCTTACCAGCAGCAGGCTTGTCCTTATGAGACATCCTGTGAGATGCCCACAGGTCAGCTGTCATGGCCAACATTGTAGGATCTTTCTCCTTAGAGCAAACAGGAGGATAAAATGTGCCCAAGCATGACCAAATGGCTCATACCCTCAAAGGTGGTTACCTTATATCCTTCAATTCAACGTTTTTCAAGGATTCCGTTACATACGTGTCCCAAGTACTACTTCCTTTCTTTTTGTACTCTCTAAATCTTTTCAGGTATTGGGCAGGAGTCTTCCCAAACTTTAAGATGAGTTTGCTTCAATTTCGCAAGTCTTTTCTATCAGCCTTTGACATTTCAACAATAGCACTGCAAATAGAGTGGGGAAGTTGACTGAGCAACCATGCAATCTTGTCAGCATCCATTATTTCTTGTACTTCACAAACATACTCTGATGCAGTCAGTGAGGCCATGATGTTGTTCTTTTCATCATACACACTGAGCAGATCTTTAGGAAACCTAGGATGAGAAGAGGGGCCAGAACTATTCCCAGACCCTCCATGTGCAACCTGCAATTGTTTTCCAAAAGTTCCAATTGGTGACCTCCTGTCCTGCTGTCTCTTCACCCTCTCAAACTGAAGCCTGGCCATGCTGAACTCAAGCTCTTTCTCTCTAAGCCTAAGCGTTGCCTTCTTAAGCTTCAGCATGGCTTCTGCTCCAGATGAGAAGGATGAAACATGAGGGCATCATTATCCTCCTCCTCTCTCTCAATGATGGCAGCAACAGTAATATTACTGGAAGCAGCCCCAGCATCTTCTGCACAATCATTAGAGGGGAGAGGTACAATCCTACTTTCCTGCCAATCTATAATCTTTTGAATGAACTCGGTTGTTTTGCATAGGTAGACATGACTCTCGACATACACCTTTCTTAAATTTTCATTTTTGAAGCATTTAAAGTAATGGCAGTGACTGTTCTCATATTATTAGTTTAGCAGGGGATTTACAATTACAAGGTGATCGAAAGAACAGTGTTTCTGTGCAACTATAATTCAGGCACTACAACAGAGTACAATACTGGAGTACCTCCGATCTAATCCTCACTGCTGTACACCAATTTGTTAGAATGGATTTCTAAACTCTGGCCTGGTGGACAGATGTTTAGGAGGCCCCCTTGTTAGCTGAACAGGGGACACTTCTGGGAAGATAGCAAGACCAATTCACGGTAGCTTGGGGAGCAGTCAAAGGTAAATCTCTGGGGCAGTGAAGGTGATCAGGGGTCTCCAATGAGTGCTCATAGTGGGACACCAAGAATTACAATTGGACAGTAGTATACAAACACATACCCTTTATTTTAGGTCCCATAACAACACAATAAATAATGCAATGCTCTAGTAAAATACCACACAAACAACACACATATGTAATATATATACAATCCAAAATTAATAACTCCAATACCTGTAAAGGAAGAAGGTGAGTAAATTTTGTAGCACCGACAGACTTCAGATAAGACAAACTAAATTTTAGGAGTCCAGCCCTAAGATCAGTGGAGCCTTGTGCTCAATGGTCAATGTATGCGTTAGGTGCACGGTTGTGCATAAAGTTCACAAGTACTTTCTAGGGAGCAGGAACAATTACGAGAAGAATTCTGAAGAGGTTAAACGGGTTCCAAGAGTCAGGTGAGGACCTGCTACTGTGAACAAAGCGGTTCCTGACTTTCGGAGGGCTCTAGGTGGCAAACACTACCGAAGTCAACAGGAAGACCAAAAAATAGCCCTAAATGAATGAATGAATGTGTTTGGATGAGAAAAGGGTCACTGGTAAGTGACTTCACTACTCACCACCCGTAGTTCAGTTTTGGTCCTGACTTGGGAGGTCCAGAGGTGGTCACCAGAGGTGCAATTTCCAACCCTACGTTCAGCTTCCAGATGCACAGGTGCTGCGGGTGCAATGTCAGGTCCAGTATTGCACAGGAGCTGCTAAACTAGATTCCGACAAGAAAAGAAGAAAACACTTATGCTGCAAGTCCCATGACACTGGAATGAACGTGGGTAAACAGTCTTCACAGACCGTCACTGCAGCACAGTGACACAAGGTGACCCAGCTCTTGCGGTAAGACGCCGCCTTCTATCTCGCAGCCCAACTGTGCTGGGATGACGAAATTCAGCAGAAGGATGCCTTGTTGCACAAGCTAGGGTTTGCCAAAGTCTTGGGTCGAAACTCGAAATGGCAACATTCCTGCACAGTAACCCCGGTTCGATCTGGGCAGTACACTGGATGACCCATGGACACTTACGAACAGGCTCACTTGCATGGTTACCAGGAGGCGTTGAGAGTGATTGGTCCCACCACTCCAAAGATTTGAAGCACCTTCTCAGGTCTTCTGAGATCAAGCACAAAGCAGGGTTTCACTGGGACAGCAGAGGAATTTGGGTGCCAGGCCTCTTCAAGTTCGTCTCACGGTGGTCATTTGTTCTGCTAGGCTCCTAAAGATACTTGGCTCCTTTTTCAGATCTGGTGAATGTATGCAGGACCCTGGTGAGTGCTCACACCAAGCCCATCAATGGCAAGATCTGCTCCATGCGTGCACACCAGCAGTGGCCCAATCAGGGACCATTGCAGTCCTCATGCTCTCATTCGCACCAGACACCCTGGGACCAGTAGTGTGGATTGAGACCAGACTGTCCCAGCCCACTTCCTGGATGCCTACACATGTGGCTTGCAGAGGCGCTTGCAAAAAAGAAGCTTTTGTCGGCAAATGCATGCCCAAAATAAGGAAATCCTGTTCCTGGAAGGCAGGGAGAAGGGAAAGGGACAAAATGGCCAAAGGAACGAACAAAGTCCTCGTGGCATGGCCATGTTGGACACTAGACACAGTCAGGCGCCACACGCGTTAAACACGGTAAGGCTCAGTAAAAAGTTATACAAATACAAGAAAAAGCTTCTGCTGCCACCAGTCTGTTCCAGGCACATTGTACAATCATCAAAAAATCCTTAGAGGATGTCTATTAGCATAAAACACAGATGCTCCATTGCACAGTACTGGAAGGTACTTTGCGCAATGATAAAATGTTACCAACAAGTGGCAACAAAGTTGAAAGACTAAGAGAGACAGTTTCTCAGTAATGACAGCCTGAAGGACGTGTCCGTTTCCCCACAACAATGAGTGAACGCCCAGTGGAGTGGAGCAGAGCAGAAGGCTGCACTCCACTGTAATAAAAGTCAGGTCAGGCTACAAAAACAAATGCAAAAAGTTTGGGGGTCCATGAACTATGGTGGAAAAGGTGCTTCTAAGAGACATCTTTCCTAACAATCGATTCTAATGATCTATCCTTCTTTTCGGCTAGAGGTACTCTTAAGCTCGGCAAGGGGAAACGGACCGCGTTCCCTGATCTTAATTGTGATGGCAGGGTTCAAGTTTGCCCTACTTGCGTTTCCTTGTGCAAATTTGTTCATCAGTTACCTTAAACTTGCACACGTCAGTTCCACTGAAGGATAGATCCCTGTTCTTCCCATGGGGAGAAGCAAGGGGTCGAAGTGCCTTTTTAATAGCATCTTGGGGGCTTTCCTGCTACAGGATTTATTGATTAACTCATTATTATTTTTTGTGCGCTTGTATTCTAAAAAGGGATCCTGGGAGCTTGCCACCGAACTGCAGTTTTTTTTGTTGGGCTATGAAAGCAGAAAGGAAAGTCGGGTTGCAGATTATAGGTGGCGGGTTATACCCAATGTATGATGCTTGTACCCCGAAGCACTAACTTCTTTCCCCTCTTTAGATGGCAGCTTAAAAACAGAATGTGTTAAAGAGAAAGAGTGGAATTCATGAGTTTATGGGCGGGGGCATATCAAGTTATCCTAGAGATTAAGGAGCCCAGTGTCAGGTAGTGCACTCGCTTGAAGGGGAAGCAGGTCAGTTTGAACGGAATGGGACTTTCTACATTCCATGAATGAAGACACTTTTTAGCTGTAAATGTGATCAATTATATAGTTGTAGCACTGTGTTTTGAGCCCTGTAGCTTGAAAACGAGAGCGAGGGGGGATCTACATAAAGCACATATTTGTGAGGTACTTATCAGCACAGCCTTGTGCTTGCAAGATGATAAAGATGTTATTTGTTCAGTATTTTACGTTGATGAAAGCAGCTACTAACCGCTACCTTCATTTGTGGTTGCAGTGTTAAGTTTTCCTCGAACATGACCCGCATTTCTTTTTTACTTGGAATTCGGAGTCTGTGCCCAGGAAGGCAGCGGGGGATGGAGGAGAATCGCCACAACACTTAACTCTGTTATGTCATTCATCCAACACAGAGTGGTCTCTAGGCAGGCTTGAAGAGGTGAACATTCTGTTTTTTCTCCCTTTACTCTGATATAATCCTGGGTGTCTGAAAAGACTGGAGGGGGGTATCTGTACGTCTATCCTCTATATGGTTAGGATAGTGGCACAGAACACCCTAGCCAAGGTTCGCTATATATTAGCTTGGACGAGCAACCAAGGCTTAAGCTCTCAGGGTGGTGCGTAAGTACAGTGAGTCCCCAAGCCTCCACAAAGGAATGTACACGCACTATTTTAGGTGATAACACAGCTTCTTTATAGAAAATAAGGTTCAGTAAAAAATATACATATAAATAATAACACTTTGTACTCCGGCAGTTCTATTCAAATAATGGCAATATGATATAACCTCTATGTGGTACCACACAATACTTAGATTCATAAATAATGCACAAACTGCTGACAGTCTTTAAAAAAACATGTGAATTACTAAGCAAGGGGTGACTGCATAGATTGAGGAATAAAGGCATGTTAGTTTCAGAACATAGGCAGTACACTTTCTTTAGACTTAAGTAGTGACACTGTGGGCATCATCAGGAGTTGGCCAGAAAGTGGGAGGTTTACCTCCATCTTTTTGCTGGTGGTAAAAACCTCCCCTTTCCACCCATTTTCAGCGATATGACCGCTGGCCCTATTCCCACCGGCGGGAATAGTGCCGAAAAGCCCCATAGAGTCCTATGGACTCCGAATAAATGAGGATTAACGGCGACCACGCAACTCGGGGACCTGGCACAAATTGCGCTCGACTGAGTTGCGGTAAAGCTAATGGCATTGGGTGGTATCGCAGTGCATTTACTGCCAGGATACCATCCAACTCATGATGAGGCCCTGTGTCAGGATCCCCCCACCTGGGCAACCTGTAAAGGAAAAGTCAAGATGTACTTTATCTTGTGTATTACAGCCCTGTCCAAATAAGTTAAATAATGCTCTACTTTCTTTTTATAGGTTCCACCAACCCAAAGTACTGAGATGCCACAGGAGAACAGGATCCACGACTAATCTGGGACCCCTGGATGATTTCTGAGGCTGGAAGACACTCTTCCTCGTCACAGTACCGTTGGTGCCATGGTAAGCGAAGTGGTGGAGTTTCTTGGCTTTACTCGACAGGACCTCTGAAGGATGAACCCTCTTTGCAAGAAGGAGTCGCTGGACTGTCGAGGTCAAGAGAAAAGGAGGAACCAGACTGGGTCAGAAAGGCAGCACTGTCAGTCTTCGTAGTGGTCTCCTTTTTGCCGGTTGTTACTCCGGCTGTGGATGTCCCACGAAGGTGAAACTTGCTGTGGACTCTGAAAAGGCCTGGCTGAAGGATATAAGGCCCCTGGGGACCTTGGCTGCTTTTCAATAGTGATGGGTGCAGTGGTAAAAGTAGATTTCAGGATTTCACGGTTCACTGACGTTTGGTTCGTCAGTGCTGCAGCCACAGCACAGACCTCTGGATGGCTTCTGGCAACCTGGACTCAACCCCTGGACTGGACTACAGACTTGCATCTTCTTTGGATTTTGGTGCTGCGAAACCCACTGGCAGACCTTCCTCTGCACACAGCAAACTAGGATCTTCAGCGGGTAAACGTGGTCGGATGTCGTGTGAGGGATGTCCCTTGAAAGATTCTTTGATCAGGTGTAAATTCCGTAGTTCCAGGTGTCAAGTAGCACTATGCCAGAGTACCCCCTCTTCTGGGTGGTAGACAGCAGTCTGGCTTCCAGCGGTCACAAACACTCTCCCGAACTTTGGGTGACACAACTGGACTTCTTCCGATCAAGATGTGCAAGCACTCCTCTTCCGGACTCCCAAAGACCTCTTCTCCAGAAGGCAGGCCCACTGTGATATTCCAGGCACTCACCATCTGGTAGCAGAACAGTGACAGCACGACACGTGTGTAAGGAACCGAGCGTGCCAATCCCTTCTCCTGGTCTCACAAAACTGGGGAACAAGGAAAGGACTGGCTGAAAGGCTCAAACGAGGGGAAAAAGGTTTCCCTCCAGAAGTCGCGTCAGATCCGGTAGATGGAGGAATCGTAAGGCGCTGAGGTTGAAGAGCATGCCGGATTAAGGATGAGCCGACCAAATAGGTAATTGTAGAGCAGGAGCAGCTCCGTGAAGAGCGACTGGCAAGAGTCCAGGAAAAAACGTGAAGGCTGGGCAGGAGAACGAACTTGCAGAATAATGGAATAAGAAGTCAGGTTAGGAGAGGGGCAAGGGGTGAAAAGGGGAACATCAAGGAAAGGAGGAGAACGTAGAAAGGAACGTCCATACACAGGAAGAGTACCTGATTTAGACGCAGCAACCAAGATCTCAGAATACAAATTCACTGTGCGGTCGCCACTGAAGGTGGCGGGCGCCATGTTGAAATAAGCTAGACCACGCAGTCCGTCTCTGTCAAATGCTGTGATGGAACAATACTGTGGATCCGATGCCAGCATCTCCAAAGCGACCACGGATGGGCACATCTGATGCACACAGGACTGGCTTCCAGGGTATTTTGGAAGAAGAGTAGCAGGTGCACGATAGTCCCTCGTAGCTCAGGAGGAAGTCTCCTAAAGAGGTTCTATCTTGATTCCATCCTTGGGTCAGCTCAGCAGTCTTTGGATTCCTTGAAGAAATGCTGCTGCAGACTACTTCCTTTCGACTGGACCCAGGATTCAAGTTTCAGATTTTAGTTTCTGAACAAAATGGTTAGTGAGAGGTCTCTAGTTATGAATTCGTTCCCCATTCACTCAGGCTAAGCCAGGAGGCAAATCATTCACGAGTGCATTCCTGCAGGCAGGCTACCTATCAGGTTTACAGGCATTCAGGCCGTTTACTCCACCCAGGCACCCATTACACAGAATGTGGGCTGGAGTAAGCACCCAACCTTTCAGAACACTGCACTGCATTCACTGCGGTTTTGGTCAGGGTTGGTCCAGGCATTTGTCTCAAACTAGACACGCACAACAGAGAATGTGAGTTGACTTCCTAAGGGTGTACCTACAACACACAGCCCCTGGGAAGGCTCCAGTCAGTCAGCCACAGAGCATATGTGGTCTTTCCACCCAACAGCCAGTTGGGGAGTAAGGGACAGAGTCCGGGCCTCACAGGACTTTGGGAAACCAGGTGTAAAGGCAATAGAAAACAAGAGGCTACAGTGGCCATCTTGCCTTTGTCCAGGAATCCCATGATTCCTATCGCAGGGCCTGGGTGTCCCACAAATGGAGGACACTCAGAGCCACTGTCAAATCAGCATTTAGCTGCCACCAGCCCATACCCTGCTCAGTGGGCAACACACAGCTGCCCAAAACACACATAAGGGGTACAAGGGTGTACCCCCACCCATGGGTGCCATAAGTGTATCCCATGGGTGTTTTTCACCAAAAGGAAAAATTAAGAGCTGCACTACCAGAGTTCCAGGTTGGATCTCCGAGGAAGAAAACGGACAGAAGAAACATACAGAGAAGTTTTAGGACAAGGACTAGGAGGCCCTGTCCCTCCAAAAGGCATTTCCAGCATCACAGTGTCACTGTAGTAATATTGAAAACAAACAGGAAAAGGCCCTCAAGATGTTAAAAAGTGTGACTAAGTAGATGTTAAACAACAAAATTGGAGTGTTTGCTGAGTTTTTGGAGGCAGAAGGCTGCTCTCCATTTTGCTGTTTTCCTGGATTTGCTTTTGCAAGGAAAGACTACTGTGTGTAAGTATGTCTTCAGTAACAGTGAAACTCTAGCCATCAAAAACACAGTATGGCAGGAGTGTTCTTCGTGTGAAGGTGCTGCCAGTGAGAGTCTTTTTTCCATATCACTTGCTGCAAGGAGGAGCAAACGCATAAAACACCCTGCCCGACGCGGAGCGTCGCGGATTGTGACAGGAGTGTTCTTCGTGTCAGGGTGCTGCCAGTGAGAGTCTTTTTTCCATATCACTTGCTGCAAGGAGGAGCAAACACATAAAACACCCTGCCCGACGCAGAGCGTCGCGGAGTGTGGCAGAAGTGTTCTTCGTGTTCCGCCTGTGACGAGTGGGCCAGTGGATTTGCCAGCGGACTTGCGCCCGATGGAGAAAATAACTGGTATCCCCTTAACACGGGTGCAAGTGAAACGAGGTTGCAGTGAATTGCCGACCCACGCTCGAAAAATGCACACTTAGAGTGAGCAAGCCGGCGGCGGCTCGAGTCAACATGGGATTCGAAAAGACCCAGGTTTCCAGAATGTCGAAGTAAGTGCACAGGCTGAGGGGGGCGGGCAGGGGAGTGAAGCAGCAAGCTCTCCCATTGCTGGCTATAAATCAGTTACATCAGTGCCCATGACAGTGAGATCTATAGTGCATGTATCCCCCGTAAACCAAACCCATGCTCATGCTTGCGCTTGCACTTACCTCTCAAAGCAAGAAGCTTCAACGCAAGGAGGTGTGTCCTCCGTCTGTGCTCCGCATCCTTCCCAACCCTGCAAATGCTTCCGAGTGTCAGATGTGATAGATGCAGCTTCTGGGTGTGAGTAGCGCATAGACGCCCCAAGGGAAATGAAAGAACAGGAGGTTGCAGCAACGATGATCAAAATAAACACAATGAACTAGATGATTTACGTCACACTGATCCTAGAAAATCAACTGACCCGACCATATCACCTGACAGATGCATGAGTGAAGTGCAGAAATTTACAACACCAGACTCCAATTTTGACTCCAATTTTGAATCGGTTGAGTCGATTGAAACGCTAAAAGGAAGTACGACTGTGGTTGAAGTTCCAGCACCTGAAAACAGAGTACAGGATATACAATCTCTCAAAAAACACGCATGGAAAATGATTGAACAGTGCACTAAGCTAACCAGCGCTCGGAAAGAAACCCTATGCCATCAAAATACAAGGCTGGATGAGGACATAGGGGGCAAGTTACCTCGACCAGTCGTTAGTTTTGACAGCACAAGGGAGGTCGAAGGAAGAGATCTGGTTCTAGTCCATCCCAAAGTAAGGGATGTAACAAAGGGCGGAGGAGGTACCAGTTTTGCGAGCCCTATAAAGACTAAAGTTGGCAGTGAGGCAAACAATTACGATGATCTCAATGCAATCTCAGAGGAGTTATGGGAAGAACAAAGTCAATTTTGTGAACTAACGCCAGAAGGGGATAATATTGATGTCCCCACTAATAAGCAATGCTGCAATTCGATAGCGGTAGCTGACCAGCTGATTCGGGATCTGGGGAAACTAAATGCGAAGATAGCGGCTCCATCTGCCGTTTTGAAAAACACGACCAATGAGATTAAAACACTAAAGCATCTAGGCGTGCCTGTAATTCCCATGACAGATGCCTCAAGCAATACTGGAAGTCGTAGTATGTACGAACTTGAAATAAGAGCGCCTGTTAGGTGGAGGACTCCTGAACAATCAAAACTCTTGAGAAAACATCAAAACTCTTGAGAAAACATAGGAGAATTGAAAAAAGTTTGCATAGTGAGTTTCAGTACTCACAGAAAAGGTTCAAGCGAACTACGCCAGAGACCATTACTGAAATAAAAGAGTCTGTGGTAACTAGAATGGGCAAGACTGGAACCACCAACAACGCAACAAGACTAGGCATGTCATCCTCCCTGTCCTCCTCATCCGAATCTGAACCAGTGAGGGAACCTGAGAGGAACCCTAGACATCAGACTTCAAAGAAACGGCCTGGGAATGAGTGTGATGGCAACACTCAGATTCATGGAGTGATAGCAAAGGTGATTAATGAGCTCCGACCTAATCTGATGTCTGCAACTTCAATTGCGGTCAGCCCACTGACTAAATTATATGAGCAATTGAAGGATAACCTAAAAGATCAATCTACATTGATAATAGGTTTAAACACAACAATTGCGAGCCTTGAGAAGAATCTGATAGAAATGGCCTGCCAAAATTCAGCAACATGGAGTAGGAACGAGCTAGCGATTGACAGTCCTGAAGGAGGCACTAAAAAACAACAGAGAAGATAAAAATGTATTAGCAAAATTAGCACGAGAGGCTATAGCTATTTTGACAAAAGAACGCGATAACAAAGTGATTCCGGAAAAAGGTAGTGCTGACCCAAGACCCTATCAGCTGTCGGAGGTGACAACAGCGATTGAGTGGAGTGCTGCTGTTGTCTCAAAGTAGGACACAGAATGGACATAAAAACAACTCAACAGAGGAATACAGACAAAATAAATGTAAATATTGGTAATGGGATGAGCACACAGAACGGAGTGGGAAGTAATGCAAATACAGATGTGCCCTCAAACGCACTAAACAAGAGGCTCCAACTACTGCAGATGAGCATGACACTCGCCTGCTGGTGAGGGTGAATGATGCGCCGCTAGTGGATGGTCAGCAGCTCGAGCCCCCAGCTTTAATGGCTTTGGAAGAGCTGCAAAGAAAAACCTCTAGACCAGACTTGGGCGAGCCGCGACCACAGGCTAAAGAGACCAAATGGTTTGATATATTTGAAAAACCACAGCAAACGCACAAAACTACAGGTTTCTTAACAACTGAAAACGGCTCAACGAAACGGGTCAAGTGTAAAAAAAAGACCAAAAACATGGCTGCCCCAAAAAATAAGAACGCAAGGATTGCTTCAAATTTCTTCAGAAATCTCAAATCCCTGAATGTGACGTTCAATAATAAAGTTACAAATTGTGACCAAACTTCAGGGAATCAGACTAATGATAAACTGAGAACCATCAAGAATGCAACCCTAGAAGCTCCCCTCGGAAAGGCAGAAGAAAATTCCTGTGCTAGCACAGATGACCCTGATGTGAGTACTGTTGAATGAATGAATCTTTCAACATACAGCAATTCAGAAGAAGACTGTGAGAACGTAACAATTCAACAGAAAGACAATTCGCCTAGATGTGAAGGGTATTACCCGAATTGTTCGTTTACAATTGTTCGAATGACACAATTGTTCGAATAATAGGGGTCCTAATTGACCGTCTGCACAATTGACCAAATGGTCATTTTAATATATATTATGGGTTGGGTTGGTGTAATAATAATATAAGGGGATTGGGAGGGGGGTTGGATTGGGTAGGGGGCTGCAGGGGGTTTCCCCCCGCATATATATCCTAATTGACCGTTTAAATTCGGTCAATTGTGCAGAAGGTAAATTGTTATTCGAACAATTGACATTCGAACAATTCGTATACAACCGATGTGAAGACCTGGCAAAAATCCTAGTATTCAGAAAGAAACGTGTGATGAAGGAAGCAATGGGGGAAATGTGGGACCGGCGGGCTTGAAGCCTGTGAGGAAGAAGTCCGGAACGATGCCCGAAGTGAATAAAGCTCCTACCATGGTTAATGTCCCAGAGTCTAAGAAATATAACATCATGAGAACGAGGCGTGTGGAAATGTCGCACTCCCCAAAGAAAAGCCATGGAGGCGATCCAGTTGTTGAGAATACTGTACGTTCTAAAAAAGAGTATTACACCATCGAAGAGAAGCTAAAGAGGAGCTTAAACAAGATTGTGATCGCTGATCGAGATTCCCATGATAACACACAAGAGTCAATCGAGAGAAAACCTGGAAATATATGATCTGCAAGCTCTACAGTCGATCAGGAGCTGGCGAGGCGAACCAGAGATCTCAGAAATTGCAAAGGAAACGACCAAACTTATTTCGCACCCAATAGACCATAGCTTCAGAATTTTAGTCAAACGACTAGAGAAAAAAATGGTAGCTCTACATTAAACCGAAGTCTGATAATGCAACTATTTCACTTCATCCCTGCTCTGAGAGCCACTAAAAGCACGGACATTAAGAGAGTGGAAATTCTGGATGATGTCAAACGGAATAGAGTAATTCTACATATGGACTCAGTAAAAACAGTACAAGCGGTGTTGATGTGTGAACGACAATTGCTTGAAGCCGGCTTCCAGGTTTACGAAATTGATAGCTCGTTGAGAACTACACCGGTCACTGGGCCCCAACAGAAACACCTGAAGCCTCTATCACGATTACAACAAGATACACATGGCCAAACAAATGACTGGAAGACAAATGACGTAACCTGCAAAAATCAAACGAAGGCGCACTTAGCCCTCAGTGCCTCGGAAAAGACCTTAACGGAAAAAAACTGCAGGACTCCCTTTGATCTGACAATGAAAAAAATAAAAATCACAGTAGAGAATTTAAATTCTAATTCAGCTATTGCTTCTACATCTGAGGCCCAGAGCCAAAACATGAATGAATTAGACTTGGATAGCTCGGTCCCTAAATGAGACTAGATCCAGCTAATGCTATGAGGATTCTAATCGGGTCACAATAGGCTCCTGGAACACCCCAGGGTTTAGTCATTTATTGAGCTCAGCGGCCATTCATTTAAAAGCGTTGGACCTCATATGTCTTCAAGAGACTTGGCTAGCTAAATGTCCGTGTATTGACGGATTTGAAATAGCCATAAACCCAGCGATCCATCAGAATAAAGGAAGGCCGATAGCCGGGCAACTCATTTTAGTTAACATGAAAAGTGGGCTCTGTATTAAATCATTGTGTAATCACTCTCCATATATGCAGAGTGTGACTCTGGAGACCGATGATTATACAAAAAAAAAGGAAACCGCTACACTTAATCAATCTATATTGGAATCATCGGGCAGTTCAAAGTCAGAAATTCATGGAAGAAGCCTTGGATCTCATCGATTCCATAATGTTAGCTAATAATAATTCAAAATATAGTCCTGTGTGGAGATTTAAATATCAAATTAATTGGAATGACACATCGGCTAAAGGAGAAAGAAAGTTGCACTGAATGTAAAATACATTTTAAACAACATGGCTCGAGGAAATGGAGGCAAGGAACATAAACCTGATGACTGGAAATACAAGTGGAGACATTCCAGCCCGAGAAACTTGAGAAAGAGGAAAGCAAAAATCCGCAATAGATTATTTCTTCGTCTCAAAGACCATGGTTGATGAAATCGCTACTTTAAAGGTAACAAAGACCCCAGATAAGCGATCAGAATCTGCTAACATTAACCTGGAATCAAGAGATTCTACATAGGAGAAAGCAATGGAGGGGAAACGTGAATCTGGAACCAAATTGCAAGCGCCTGCGAATAAGTCATAATGACATCAGAGATCTATCAGAAGTAATAAGTTCGACAAATTCGAGTCGTGAGAAGGATCTGATAGATTATACCCAATTCATGGAAGTATATAGGATCCAGTCAGTGGGGCCAAAAAAACTGAAATATCGAAAACATGAATTTGATCCCGAGGTGGCCAAAAAAAAAAAAGAGCTCAGGAAAGGCTTGAGAAGTCTTGAGTGGAACATGAGTTCGAATCGAAATGGGCTCAAGAGGAAATTAAAAACAACCCACAAGAACTGGATAAGATCACACAAAATAATTCTAGATCAAGGAGATGCCGAAGCGGTTCTGAAGACACTTACTCAAAGGAACTCAAGAGGGTTTTGGTCGCTTATTAATGAAATAGAAAATCCGCTGAAAGTGATCATAACAAATATGGTTTCTGAAACTCAATGGTTCAGCCATTATAACACCTTGTTTGCGAAACAAATGGATTTGAAGTGCCCAGATATATCCAAACATCAACATTGGGACATCTAATCAAATGCTAAAAAACAATCCAGAGGAATGGACACAGTTCTGCGCAGTGTTATTTAAAAACATAATCCAGGAATGACGAATTCCAGCTTCATGGAAAACGGCGATAATTGTGCCAATCTTTAAAAAAAAGGATGTTGCACAGATCCAGCTAACTATCGCCTCATAGCGCTCCTGGATGTGATTGGCAAATTATTTGCAACCATTCTACTAGCGCAGTTAGCCCTCTGCATTAGAACATCTAAAAGGTTTGATGTGAGACAATCTGGTTTCGTTAAGGGTGTCGGCTGCGGTTTGAATCTCCTCATCATAAATCTCCTTAAGATGGAGGCGATCAAAAATCGGCAGAAAGTGTATGTGGCATTCATCGACTTGGCTCATGCCTTCGATGATGTAGATTGCGATCTATTATGGACAAAATTAAAACTTCGTGGATGTCCTCATGGCCTAATCTCAGCAATAAAAGAATTGTACTCCGACACAGAAATTTGGGTCCGATTCGACCGAGAAGGTCATCTCTCTAATCCAATAAAAACTGCTCGAGGTGTGAAACAGGGTTGCCCGCTGGGAGCCACACTGTTTAATTTTTACATCGCTGAGATTGGCGAAGCATTAGAAGAAGTCAAATCCGTTCCTCCAAAATTAAATGGAAACACATTGGTTGGGTAATATATGCAGATGATATAGTGCTGTTAGATTTGACTCCCATAGGCCTCCAGAGGAAGTTGAACACTCTAAAAACTTATATTGACGAAATTGGCTTAGAAATTAACAGAGCAAGGTCTGAGATCCTGATATTAAAAAACCTAAAAGGAACACAAAATAAAAATGAAAAATACAGATGGATGTTGGGAAAAGAAGAATTAAAACGTCAGATGTACCAGATATTTGGGAACTTACATCAACGCAAGTAAAATGACGACCCAATGGCAAAGAAGATTGCTAGCCAATGCAAGCAATTAACAGCACAAGGGGCAGTAATCCATAAAAAATACGGCAAGTTTTCATACACTCCGGTGTTAAACTTCTATAAGAGCAAAGTGATATCGGTTTTAGTAAATGGAGCGGAAAGCATGTTTGGGTGTTCAAGCAAGCTTTGGGCCAGATGCGAAGGTACTTTCTGGAAGAGAATTTTACAACTGCCCCAGGGTTTTCCAATGGCTCGTACACTGTACGAAATGAGTCTTTCAACCATGAACGCGAAAATCATATGGAATACTTTAGCGTTGTATAGTAAGACAACTGCTGAAGCCAATTTACCGCAATTCGAAATCATGATCGATTGCCAAAATCACAAGAAGGAAGATCTAATCCAGAGGTGGAGAGTCAAATGTAAAAACATCTTAAATCAACTAAATACAGATGAAAAAACACTATTGACCAATCGAAATGCAGTAAAAAAAAGCTATTTCAACAAGACAAATTGAAGCCAAAGGGCTGAATTGTCTAGCCAAATATCTTAAAATATTTCCATGCAAGCGCCTGTGAAAATTATATATGACATTCAGATTGAATCTATTTGCCACTAAAGAGATCCAAAAACTAAGACACGTAGCTGGAAGTGAGGACACCAACTGTCGATTCTGTAAAAAGTCAGAAGAAACACTGAAACACCTGGTACTGGACTGCATTGGATTGAGAGACCTAAGAACATGTTATTTAGGAGTGGAATTGGCGAAAATAACAACCAACAGTCGGGAAGACTGGTGGTCTAAATTCCACAGCAGTGACTCTCAACGCCTAACCATAGTGCTAGCACAACTGAACAAGAAGTTGCTGAGAGATGATCTAACTAACGACGAGGTCCATAATAACGAATGAAGGGGAATTAATGTGAACAAGAAGTTATCGGAAAACTAAAAGGATATTAAAGGCAACTGAAAGTGAAAGGATAGGGATTAGCGAAATGGTAGAATGTATAATGAGAATGCATCTTTTAGTGATATATGTATGGTTTGTTTATTGTCTTCTATTTTTTTTAAAGTGTGTAACAAATTATAATAAAAAAAATAAAAAATAAATAAAAGACACACTTCCTCACAGAGTCACAGAGTGTTAGCCGAGTGTTTGAAGGCAGAAGGCTACTCTCCATTTTGCTGTTTTCCTGGATTTGCTTTTGCAAGGAAAGACTGTGTGTAAGTCTGTCTTCAGTAATAGTGAAACTCTAGCCATCAAAAACACACTTCCAAACGTGGAGCATCACAGAGTGTTTGCCGAGTGTTCGCCGGAGTGGGCGCAACCTCAGAAGTACGCTGTCAGCGTTTCTACACCCGGGCCCACCCGGATGGGAGGCCCGGGCCCGTAAGCTTGGAGGTGGGGGGTTTGTGCGAAGTCCGGTGGGGCAGCGCCTGTTTGGCACTGCCCCACTTAGCATGCACATGGTGGGGTCGGGCTGCTGGGTCCCTTAACAATGGGAACCCAGACAGCGCGTCTCCAAGACAGGAGGGTGAGGTGAGAGGGGCAGGTGACAACCGGTAGTCGCTGCCCCCTGTCACCTTGCCCTCCATACTTCAAAGGCCCCCCCTTCCCATCCTGCGGATGCTGAGCGGGGGCCTTTTGAAGTTCAAAGAAAGGGCCGCCTTGCCCCCAGGCCGAATTTCGCCTTTATCTGGCGGGGGCAAGGTGGCCCTTCTCATGCTTCCTCCCCGTCAGCCATGAACAGCAGCAGGACGGCTGCAGGTTTGGCAAAGTGCTGAACGCATTGGAAAAAGAGACGCTTCCCGGCTGCAGAGGAGTCTTCTAATTCTTGCGGTCCCCTAACTCCGGCTTCAAAGGTTCTCCGCTGCGCATTGCGCGCTACGCCACCAGCACCACAGGCCTCAACGGAGCTTGAAACAGCAACAAGAAGTCGGAGGCCAACGGGCGGCTACTGCCGGAACAAAGAGTCACACCGGGGAATCCTTCCACACACGGCACATTTTTTCGCGTGCGGCAAGGCGTGCTCGCAGGCCCGGAAAGTCCTAATACTGGCTAACTTTACCACTGCGCAGTGTGAAGGATCAAAGGGCCAGCTGGGGGCACATGCGGTCCGAAGGAAGAAGCGGACCTTAATAGTGACAACCAGCTGAGGGCATAAAAATCCAGCGCACCACCAGGGGCGCTTGGAAGGACAGACTCCCCCCCCGGCCCCTCGGACACAGCTGCAACCGTGACAGCAGCGCTCGGGCTACCGCGGCAACGCTTCCCAAACAGAAGGAATCAGGCAGCCCGCGGCTGGAGCAGAAAGTGCAAAAAGCTCCAGTTTGGAAGCAGGTCGACACAGAGCTCCCTCGAAAGAGGGAAAACTTGAACAGCACGAGGAACTTTTCTTTACATAATACGGAACAATCCCACATTATCACGTTTTCGAAGGCAGCTCAGCAGAAGGTGAGCACTTTACACTCTGGGGGTGTTCAACGCGGCGAAAACAACAAGCCGAGCTGGGGGAATAAAAGGCTTTGCATTACCCCCTGTATCCTGACCAATCCACCACAGAGCAGGGGCACTGTGGTTTTAACAGGCCATCTCTTTACAAAACACGGCACCGGCAAGCGTCTGAAGAGAACGCCTACAGTGCACAACTCTTCTGGAAGCGCAAAACATTTTTTGGAAGCAGGAAGTCACGGAGCAATAATTTTAACTTAACACTGGTGCCTTAAAGAAGAAGAAAGGCGCCTTACATCACATTGTGGTGCGATACCCGTGGCAGCATTGATCAGAGCGAGCACTCAGGGGCACGGCAGACCAAGTGGGCAACACAAGGACGATCCACTGCAAGCCGGCACGCAGAGACCCAAAGAGGCAAGAGATGGCCAACGCCTTATCCCTGAAAGAAACATTACTCCTGGAATGGGCCAAAGCAGCGGAAGCAGTCCATGGCATGGACATGGTGCAGGAAAGAATGGCAGAGCTCGCATCCACCAGCCTCAATGATGATGACGCAGAGGCAATAGAAGATGAGGTCGACGGCGACGAGGAGCCAGCAGAAAGGGAGCAGCCAGCTAGGAAGAAGCAGCGCCTTGACGTCCGCAGCATGCCCGCCTCTTCAGACACCCACCCAGGCACCAAAAGAAAAGCAAAATCAGGTACTGTGAAAAGCAATGATTTGGGACCTATGCTTGAACAATTTTTAAAATGGCATAAGGGTGCGGGTGCTGGGAAAAAGAAGAGGCACAGGGATGACTCGAGCAGCTCCAGCAGCGAGAGTGACAGCACAGACACAGGGTCGGAATCTGGGGGCGAGGATGACCAGGGCCACCTTAAAGTATGGGTTGGGCCTAGCAATGATGTACTGTCTCCAATCCCACATATGACTAAATATGGGAAGCGCACTGCCGGCAAAAGTGTAAATAAAAGCCTAAAAAAGACCATTGCATGGCACATTGAGCTGAAAATTAAGAGAAAGATTTGGAAAAAGCAATTTATTGACATTTTTTGCCTACTGGAATATGAAGAATTAGGTTTTGGCATTTCAAAACGGGATAAGAAAGAGGAAGAAAAAGAGAGAGCAAAGAGGCCCACACTGGAGAAGAATATTCAGAACTGGGAGGCCTCTTTTCAAATCCTATCCACAATAATTCTAGAAAAATTCCCAGAAGAGGGCACTGCACTGATTGCCTACCACCACAGAATTTTGGAGATTCACAATACCTTTGGGGGGGAGTCTTGGCTGAACTATGATAGAGAGTTCAGGAAGGAAATGCAGAGATTCCCTGACCTGGGCTGGGAGGAGGAAGACCCTAAATTGTATCTTTTTCATGTATTAAAAGAAAACTCAGCTAGGAGCGCCCAAAGCAGCAAGGACCATGAGCATCGGTATAATAGAAGGGGTAGAAACAGGCAACATAAACAGCGCAGGCCCCAACAAGACAGTATAAATACTAACAAAAACAAACCCCCCTTTCGAAGACCGCCCCCAGGGGGGCAAAAAACAGGGTATAATCAGGGGCAGTCCGGCAACCGCAGCAACGGGGGGGCCAAAGGAAGCACACCGGGGGCCTGCTGGTACTTCAACAGAGGGTCATGTAACAAGGGCTCCGAGTGCAGATACAAGCACCAATGCAGCACATGCAGTGGTGGCCACAGCAGCAACAACTGCACAAAAGCCTCTCCTTCCAGGCCCAGCCCAAAAGTCACTGAGGGCAAAAATATGCACTAGCTATAGATTAGGGGCCTCACCAATAAAAATTGACCAACTGCTAAAAATGTTAGAGAACTACCCTGACCCAGCAGCTAGAGCATCCCTGGCTCAGGGTTTCAAAGATGGCTTCCGGATCCCATTCAAGGGCCAGGGATCTCCCACCATACCCAAGAACCTACAATCTGCCTCATCCCTAGCTACCATAATAAGCGAAAAAATTGATAAAGAGCTACAACTAGGGAGGATTGAGGGCCCCTTCCAGCACCCCCCCTTCACTGAGTTTTTATGCTCCCCCCTGGGCATTGTGCCCAAAAAAGAGCCGGGGGAGTTCAGGATGATCCATCATTTATCACACCCACCCGGTAGCTCTTTTAATGACGGCATCCCTGCCACGGAGGCCGCTGTCTCTTACAGCTGCGTGCAAGATGCTGTCGACCTAGTAAAACTGTCAGGTAGACACGCTCTCATGGCAAAAGCAGACATTAAGTCAGCTTTCAGGCTGCTGCCCGTGCACAAGAGCACCTACCAGTGGCTGTGTTTCCATTTTGACAATAAATTCTATTTTGACAAATGCCTTCCCATGGGCTGCGCCATCGCGTGTGCCTATTTTGAACAGTTCAGTTCTTTCTTACAGTGGGCGTTCCAACAGGCCATGCCCAGAGCCAGAACGGTACACTATTTGGATGATTTCTTCTTCACTGGCCCAGCAGGGTCTCTCCTATGCAGCTCATCCCTAAAAACATTCAGTGAAACCATGCAGGAATTAGGGGTTCCTCTGGCACCCGAGAAAACTGTAGGACCCACCACCACCCTGTCATTTCTAGGAATAGAGATTGACTCTTCCATGGGGGAGTGCCGCCTGCCCAGGGACAAAATAGAGGACCTTCTTCAGACAATAAGGCGGATGACAGGCAGGGACAAGGCAACACTGCGTGAAATACAGTCCCTTGCTGGGAAGCTGAACTTTGCCACCAGAATCATGCCCCAAGGCCGGGTTTTCCACAGGAGCCTGGAACTAAAAATGAGGGGGGTTACAAAGCCACACCACCACATCAGATTGGGCAAGAAGATAACACAAGACATGGCCATGTGGGAAGCATTTCTTAACAACTTCAATGGCCAAGTGATATGGCGCAAACCCATGAATGGGGCAGACAAAAGGTCCCTGTTCACGGATGCGGCCGGCAGCAGAGGCTTTGGGGTATGTTTTGGTAGCAAGTGGTGCGCCGGCCACTGGCCGCCCTGCTGGCAGCAGAGGGGCTGGACCAGGAACATCACATTGCTAGAGATATTCCCCATATGGCTGGCACTCTACCTATGGGGGGACCTGTTGGCCAACACAGAACTGGTCACATGGTCAGACAACATGGCGGTTGTACACATTTTAAACAAGGGTGCTGCCTCCTGCCCTCTGGTGCTAAAAGTGTTGAGAGAAATGACAAAAGTCACCCTGGAAAATAACATTGTAATAATTGGGCGGCACATTGCAGGCAAAGATAATAAGGCCGCTGACGCTCTGTCCCGTTTTCAGTTCTCCACTTTCAAGGCACTAAACCCACAGGCAGAAGCCAGGAGGACAGCAGTTCCAGAAGAGGTTTGGGCCATCATGGACACACCCAAGGCAGCCCCCGCCAGCCAGCCGGTCACAGCTCTTCCCTGAGATGCCCGCGCCCAGCTCTACCCTCACCCCCGGGCCCGGACAAAAGGGGTTGCCTTTCCCGGCACCACACTCCTACAGGTGAGCCGAAAGGTGTCTTAGGGGAACTGGCCAAAAAGGCGCTGGCACAGAAAACTGCCAAAATGTACAATAAGTGCTTGACTGATTTTGGAAGGATCACAAAAGTCACCAACATCAGGGATATACAGGAGTGCCATGTCAATGACTTTATGGAGTGGGCTTTCAAACAAATCAAAAAGAAGGCATGGGCTTCATCCCATCTGGCAGCAGTTTCATATTACACTAGATTAGCGGGGGCACCCGACCCCACCCACGGTGCACTAACCAGATATGCACTCAAGGGTTGGTCCAAAATGGAAGGGGTCAAGACAGACACCAGGCGCCCCCTCAATTTTGCTAAATTAAAAATTCTGCTAGACACTGAAAGGAAGCGCCCCCAATTTCAGCACGATCCTCCCCGCAATGAGAGACAATAAGGGACTCTCCCGTAGTGGGAATAAGACCAAGACAGAGTGCGGGTGAGCGTAAGTAGGAGTTTATCCAAAGATTAGGGCATGCAAAGAACTCTGCAACCTCCGAGAGCGCTCTGTCTGACAATAGCAAAGACAGGCGTATTTCTAATACAAAAAACGTCATCAGAACCTACACATTATAGGGGGCACAAGTTAATTGGGATTGGGTGGCGTCGACTAACTATAGGTGTTGCTGCAGCGTGGTTGGTCTTGGCGTGAGGACGTCACTGGTCAGCCTCGTGGATTGGGTTGGGCCTGGCAGGCCAGCTTGAGGTCATCCGAGCGGTGTTGGTATGCTGGGGCAGCCTGTGACAAAGATGAATACCTTTCCTGACTCGTTTGCCCTAGGCCATGCACACTGCAGTTATTCAAGAAACGACATCTAAGTTCATCAATAAATCGCTCAGTAGTTTGTCTTATAAAATAAACGCAACACATGAGGAATGCACCTCGTGAGAGGTCCGGTGGTTGTCGGTTGGGGTGAGATTTACCTGTGTCCTATTGACCGGTATTTTAGGTCGAGGGGCTGGGCTCTGGGGCCTGAGCCGAATGATACATGTCTGTCTGCCGCGTTAGAAGTTATTATATAAATGGGTCTCTGTGTCTTGTCCCAGTGCACGGGGTCATGTTTCTTGGGGTGGTCTAGGGGGAGGGTTGTGGAATTTACGAGAGGGTGCTGGTAGATCAATGGATTTAAACGTGGGTTTATTACCGTGCTGTAAATAACACAGGTGGCGGGCTGTGGCCTTGGGTGCGGTACCGGGGCCTCTGACTCTCTGATGCGGCTCCAGCTTGGTTGGGGGAGGTGAGGGAGCGCGGCACATGCCTTAGCTTCTTTATCTGGCAGGCTTGGTAGGGTGGGAGGGAGAATGGCCTTGCATGTATTCACAAAGGTTTTTTCCTCGTGCGTTGCTAACTTTTGAATGCAGAACTTTTATAATGTTCCGCCTTATTTTGATGTTATTTAAACACACATATATATTTCAATTTCGTTACACATTTCTTTAATACAGTCGGTCCGAGTACCTTTTCGTTACCTAACATTATATTTACTACATGGTGTGATTATTTTATGTACATTAGACGTTACACGAGGTAGTTCTAGGTTATGGCCTACAGAGATTAATGCTCGCTGCTTTAGGTGATTAAGAAAACATATATGAGTTCAGGTTTCTACATAAAGTTGTAAGAACACTTATACAGATAAAGGCTACACATTTGGTCGACATCTTTCTCTGTGGTTATAGCAGCACTAGTCCAGACCTGGGGTGGTATCATGTAACGTTGCATCTTTATAGTTTATTCACAGTTTACAGGATCTGTTTAAACAGAGGTAGTTCGTTAATACCAATACTTGAATTATTTTCTACTTTCTTCAGCTAGTGATGCTTCAGCTTTTTTCCCGTCACCCTGGCCTCGCGGACCAGGTCGTGCGGGGTGCAATATTACATTGTGAACGATGAAATGTTACAGTGTTAACATCTCGGGTTAGCTCATACCCGACTTTCTCATGGGAACACGCTCGCAGCGGATCTACCAGGGCTACTGCGGCGGCGGAGATGCATGAAAGGCCCTCCAAAGGTGGGGGCCTCGTTACAGTGTGCTGAACTCACGCCATGTTTGCTAAACAAGATGGCTTCTAGGCCTAACTGAATTTTGGTATATGCAGGGAACGGATATGTGTGGGCAATGTCGTCGGCGGGTGACCCCTCCTCCACCTGGGCCCGGGTGGCATGAGGGGACGGCCACCGAGTCATGGTCCTCACCTGGGGAGAAGGCTGCAGGTGAGGAGGGCCTCGCGGCCAGTCCTCCCCTACATTTCCCCCCTTTCGTTACTAAAGTAACGAATTCTTTAGCTCTTCTAATCTTCTACATTCTTGCTCCTCCATCACTGCGTCATCCCATGCAGGTGTTCCTTTTCTAGGCATCCAGGCTCTGCATACCCCCCTCAAGCTCTCACCTCTTCTAGCATACTCATCTGGGGTACAGGTTAAATATATACAGTCACCAGTTCCTTCCAAGTCTACCCAGACCTCCTCATACCATTCCAGTTCCACATCTCGGGGCTCTTTGATAGTGGTGTGCCATAGTTTATCTACTATGTACTTATCACGGCACATAGGCACTAACTGGTATCTGGGAGTGTTATCTGTTCCTGTCTGTACATGTACCTCTTGTGTCGCCTTAATTGTACCACCAGAGTTGCCCATTGTCACCATCATCATCGCACCGTTAGGGACTGCATTAGCACAACATCGGAGGCCCACCTGGCATAGGCAGAACACCACGAGGAGGACCACCACAACTGGTATCAAGAACTTCATCGCCAGTCCAAGCCATGAAGGAACCCAGGAGAAGATATTGTCGAACCATGAGCTATCTTTAGCCCCACCTTCCAGCTTCATCTTCTCTCCCAGGTTATGTACTGCTTCAATGACGTGGGACAGGGACCCATTTTCTGCGTCTTCAGAAGGTACGAACGTGCAGCACGCACTTCCTATTTTTCGGCAAACACCTCCATCGATCGCTGTTAGCAGGTCCAGAACATACCTGTTCTGCATGGTCATTAGTCGCAGAGCTCGTAGTTCCACCTTTATTATGTTGAACCCCTCTTCAGTGTCATTGGCCAGCTGAATCAGTTCCCACCGTGTGATCTGGAGCCATTTTGCATTTGCTCTTGCTTGGACACTTGAAACTAGTGAGGCAAAAAATGTTTCCACGGAGCTAAACAGGCGATACCTGTCTGGGATTTGTGCCAATAAATCGGATGATGCTTGTGATATGTAGTTTGATGCTCGCTTGTTCCGTGATAGCTCCTCTTCTTTCCCTCCGGAGGACAGGACATAGAGGTGCGCTTCTGCAGTGGGAGACGTCGCATCCTTGTTCACGTTTCCTTGCGTCCTTTTATTTTCGTCGACGTGACTTTCTGGAATCACCATTAGGGCCGAATGCAAAGTGGCCATTGAGCAGCTGCCACTCCATGCCTGGGGAAGGTGCAAGTAAGCCTGATTCCCGCATACCCAGTATGTGTCCATTAGTGCTGCTGTTCCTTTTTTCATGTCTGGGATGGTAAGAGTTTTGTTACAGTTTTTGTTCGCTCCCATTGCCACTTTTCCTTCTCCCTTGAAACATAGTTCGTTTTGTATTTCACTTTGTAGCTTGAAGGGTTTCTCCATCGCTGTTACCCATGTTAGTTTAGAGATGTGTTCTTTCCATATTGGTAAGCACGTTTTTTCCATCCACCGCAGCTTGTCTGGTTGGACACCTCTCAGTGCTTCCGCTTTGCACAGTACTTCTTCATCTTTCCATTTGTTTTCGGAAAACAGCGTCCCTTGTATTGCAAAGAAAGGTTCTTTAAGACAGACCACTCCAGACGCTTTTGAATAGCACGTTTTGTTGTCCTGTATCATTTTGAAAGAGACATCGTGTGCTTGAAAGGTGTTCTTTATTCTACACAGTGTGAGATGAAGGAGACATTGGGCATCCACAATGGGCAATTCTCTTGGCAACAACACTTTGGGCGTACCTGATGCATGGGGGATGAGCGAACAGACATAGCAGCTTTCATTGGTTGTCTGTTTAGCTGTTGTACTCATATCTGCATACCATTTATTTGCTTGGTGGGGGTGTCGTGGGTCTTCCATCTTATCTAATCCTAACCCATAATACTCATCATACCCCCTCCTGCTTGTCTCTCTTCTTCGCCTACTTCTCTCCCCCCTCCTATACCTTTTAGTTTCGATAGGTGAAAGAATAGGCCCCCCTTTCTCATTCCCTCCCCCCTTTTCCAATTCCTCATATAGGAACTTGTGTTCTGTCATCGTAATTACTTTTCCATTTTCCTCAATAAACAACAAATCGCTGTTTTGTATCGGGGCGGGAAGGGTAGTGGGGCTGTTATATATTTCAGGTAGGGCCATTGTGTCATTTTTCATATCTTTATCTCTTGATTGTAACGGGGCAGCAGTGGGTGGTGCAGTGTAGTAACCCCATACAAGACGTGATCCATCCCAGACCAAAAAATCACCTTCTTTGATATTCATACTTGTAATTGAATTCGTGCCAGGGGCAAGGGTGGTGTTACTCCCCCCTCCCCCCTCGTTCATCTCGGTAGAGATGAACGCTATGACCCAATATGTCACTAGGCAAAACATTGAGATGAAGAACACAATAACACACATTGATAAACCACATTCGTATGAATATGTCAATCTATCTACTAACATTTCTCTAAACCTAACAAATCTATTAGTTGCAGGCTGCCCATTCGAGGCCATAGTAAATCCTGTTTGAAACATAAAAGTGCATTAAGTACAAGCATGTAAACATTTATAACGTTGTGACATTTTTTTTTTTTTTTTCCGACAAAGTATGGGAGTGGGTGAGGGAGGGGGTGTGTCCACAGACAAGGTAACTTTGCAATCATTATTATCCGTACATTATTTCACATATGAAGAGGAAAGTCGAGAGAAAAAAAACTTCTCTAAAACAAAAAAAAAACCCACAAAAACCTTCAAAAGTTGTAAAAAATTATATATATATATACATATTTATTTCAGTACACTTGTCGTGCGCCAGTCGCGTTCAATGTTCATCACTTAATGCACACAAAATTCCCATCATTCATTCTGCACCACTTCATTGTCCGCAGTTGCCTGTGCCTCGTCCTGTACCTCACCTTCCACGGCGCTATAGGCTCTGCGTACGTCTGTCAAATGTACCCAGTATCGTAGGCCCTTCACCTTTACTGCTGTGGGTGTGCAAAACACTACCTCATAAGGGCCATGGAAACGTGGCGCATTCCACCTTCGCACAAAACTTCTGACATATATGAGGTCACCAGGCATTAGTTGTAATGGTTTTTCAGGCAGTGTCTCTGTTTCTGTTGTGTTCCCCTCCTCTCTTGTAGAGGGGGGGGCTAGTTGCTTTGCAATTACGCGCGCTGCCCGTGTCAGTTTTTTCAAATACTCTGTGAACTCCTCTCCCAATATCGCTGCACTTCTGTGTGCATCAGAACGTTCACGGAGAGGCGAATGCGCTGTGTGCATTCTCCTTCCCGTGACGATCTCATGCGGGGACAAATGGTGGTCTTTACTTGGCTGATTTCGTAACTCAAACAGGGCCAAAGGCAGGCAGTACATCCAGGTCTTTTTAAGGGAAAAACACAGTTTTGACAATCTGCTTTTTAACAGACCGTTCATCTTTTCCACTACGCCATTACTTTGAGGATGATAAATCGAACATAATTTGTGCTTTATTCCCAATAGCGTAGTCACTTCCTTGAATAGTTCATTAACAAAATGTGTGCCGTTGTCTGAGCGAATAACGTCGCAAATCCCCCAGCGCGGGAATACTTCCCGCACTAGGAACTTCGCGGCGCCCTTCGCGTCTGGGCGCGCACAGGGGCCTGCCTCCACCCACCTCGAAAATGGACATACAACCACAATCATGTAGCGAGCCCCGTTACATCTTTCTCCCATGTCTACATAATCAATGTGGAGCTCCCTAAATGGACCATTTGGTTTTGGTATCGTTCCTCTCAGTGTGCGCAATGTCATACCTGAGTTGTAAATCTGACATGTCGTGCATTCTAAAGCCAGCCTTGTGATGTGTTCATGGAGGCAAGGTGCAAACCAATCTTCTTGTATGTCCGCCATTATGTGTTGCTTTGCGTTATGTGCAGGAAAGTGTAGTTGTTGAAATGCTATTTCTAACAATGTAACTGGCATTACCGCTTTTCCTGAACTTTTTTGTCGCCACAATAAATCAGTCGGCGATTTGCTGCATCCCCTCTTAGTCCACAGCAATTTTTCTTCTGCACTAGCTCCCTCTTGCAGCTCTATTATTTCCTGTGTGGGCATCATGTTGTATCCTGTGGGGACCTCTTGGCTTGCTGTGTGGTGCAACATGTACTCTCCTACTACACCTTTCTGTAAATACGAAGCTTCTTTGGCAGCGGCGTCTGCTGCCGCGTTCCCCAAAGATATAAAATCTGTATTTGTGGTGTGGGCTTGGCATTTTACGATGGCCACTGCCGTGGGCTCTTGCAGGGCCTCAATCAGTTCTTTCAATAATTCTGCATGTTGAACTGGTGTTCCATCTGCTCGTCGAAACCCTCTCCGCCCCCACCGTGCCAACCCGCCGTGTACTGTTGTTGTCATGTATGCTGAGTCGGTATATATTGTCACTGCGCACCCCTTGGCGGCATGCAAGGCTTCTATTAGCGCTATTAGTTCTGCTGCTTGGGCTGAATAGTGTGATGGGAGGCGGTGTTGCACTAGTGTCTCGTATTCATCTTCCTCTAATCGTACAACTGCCATACCCACATGTTTCTCTCCTGTCTCCATGTCTATTGATGCTGACCCGTCCACGAAATACACCTCTCCCTCGTTCAGGGCATTCTCAGAAATCACTTGATCCTGACCTTCGTCACCTGTGTATGTAGCGCAATTGTGGTTCTGCATGTCCTCTACGGTGCACGCCTCTGTGATGAACGTGGCCGGGTTCACTGTTTTACATCTTACTATATGGATGTTTGCGCTGGACAGTATTATTTCATATGCTGTGGCTCGTTGTGTCGTCAATGTGCTCTTTGATCGCTCTAATATTGCAAATAGTGAGTGTTCCACAAACAGTGTTACAGGACAGCCCATCACTATTGTGGCACTTTTCTCAATTGCGAACGCGGCTGCAGCTAGGGATTGCTCGCACGCGAAATGACCTTGCATAACTGCGTCTAGGGTGCCACTATAGTAAGCCAGTGGTTTGTGCCCTAACGATGTCTTTTGTGTCAGTACTGCTGTCATCAGTGTTCCTTTGCAGTGTGAAAATAAGAAGAATTCGTGCCCATAATCTGGGTTTGCCAGTACTGGAGCGCTTGATATCAGTTCCTTTAGTGAGTTAAATGCTGTGTTCATCTCTCCTGTCCATTCTATGTGTTTGTTGTCCTGCTGTGCCTCTTTTAGTGCCTGTAACAAGGGCCTTGTGTATGCTGCATAATCCAATATCCATGCTCGGCAATAGTTGCACATACCCAGAAATTTCTGCATCTCTTTTACTGTTTTGGGCTCCCCAACTGCTCTAATCGCCTGTGCCCTGTCTGGTATGATCCGCTTGCCATCCTTTGATATCAGCTGTCCCAAGTATAGGACCTCTGTTAGACAGTATTGTAACTTCCCCTTGTCCACCTTGTACCCTTTATTGGCCAATAATGTCAGGAGTGTTATTGAGTCCTTTCTGCACTCTTCCTCAGTTTGTGCACAAATCAATAAATCATCAACATATTGAATCACTGTGCTTTCTACAGACAAATTCCCCAGATCTTCATGTAGTACCCTGTTGAATATGCTTGGGCTCTCGCAATATCCTTGTGGTAGTCTGCAGTGTTCGAACCTCCTCCCCTCTAGTGTAAACGCTGTTAAGTACCTGCTCTCCTCTGCTAAGGGAATCGAGAAAAATGCATTTTTTAAGTCAATGACTGTGAAGTGGGATGCCGTTTTCGGAATGTTGCACAGTATTGTCGCCGGGTTCGGGACTAAAGGGAACTCCTTCTGAATCACATCATTGAGTGGGCGTAAATCTTGTATCATCCTCCATGAACCTCCCTTCGCCTTTTTAATCGGGTAAATGCATGTGTTGCATGGGGAGTTTGAGGGCACTATTATTCCTTGTGCTAGCAGTGCATCTAGTGTCTCTCTGATCCCTTCTTCTGCTTCGCGTGACAATGGATATTGTTTTACCCGGGGTAGAATTGCTCCCGGTTTCAGTTTTATTACCACAGGCTGAACCTCATGTAATAACCCCACATCATGGGGGCCATTTGTCCATATGTTAGTGGGTACTAACCTCATGTCGTCATCAAAAAAGGCATGTGGTGCTTCTACTACTGCCATTAATTCAACTTGAGTTTTTCTGGCTGTAACTACAATGTCACACGGCATTGCCAGTTCCATCACTATTTCGCCATCTGTCTCAGTGTCAGAAAATAGCTCCTCGTCCGAGAGCTCCCTCAGTGGGATATTTGCATTTATACACAGTACTGTCCGCCACTCACATCCTTCCATGTCAACGCCAATCACACATATTCTGTTTGCTGACACGTGTACTGCGTGTAAATCCAACGATAGCACTGACCCGGGAGCAGTGTCGGGGCTTGCTATGGGGCGGAAGAGGAACTCGGCTGGAATCCTCCAATCCATCCTTTTTAGTTCTGGTACTATGAGAGCCAATGTTCTCATGCCCTCAACAAACATCTCCTCGTTTCTTGGTAACCCTCTGATCTCTTGCATGATTGTGTGGCCGTGTATTACTGCTAATATGCGGAGGGGGCATATGCCTGGCGTCGAACATACGATACCGCTCCCTGTGAATGATATTGTCATATTTAGTTTGCTTAAGAGATCTCTCCCCAGCAAATTAATGGGAGAGTGTTCATAGTACAGTAAGGGTGCTTTCACTGTTTTACCCCCCACTGTCACATCCAATGCCTCTGTGTAAGGAACTTCAATTACAGCCCCAGAGAACCCCTGCGTCTCTAACGTTCTATTAGATAACGGGAACCGGCCCTCTCTAATGCATGATTTCTCCGCTCCCGAATCCACCATGAATATGAACTGCTTGTCTCCTATCTGCGCTCCTATCAATGGTTCCTCTGATGCATTGTGGGTCGTAGATAGTACTGGACACGCAAGTGCTCTCTGTGGGCTGTCCTATGCGGGGTGTCTCATTGCCCCCCCTTGATCAAAAATGTTCCCCGAAACTACTGACACCCCGCTGTAAGGTGCGGGAGCAGGAGCTCCGTTAGCTACTGTGGCGAAAGTGTTACCTGGCGTGTATTGCATATTGTCATTATTCTGTGGGTGGTTTTGTGTTCTGTACTGATATCCGTGTAGTTGTGCGTTACTTCTTTGTCCTACATTTTCCGGTTGTTGGTATTGTCCCATGGGGAGGCCATAGGGGCTTCCTGGGTGGGGGTGACCGTACTGTTCTATCTCCTGGAACCCGTTGTTTTGTCTGCTCCTGCACTCTCTTGAGTAGTGCCCCCATCTCCCACAATTCCAGCAGCTCCCCTGTGGACCTCTGGGACCCTGCCACCCATTTCCTCCCATTCCTCCATACCCTTGTCCTCCTCTTCGGCCCCTGTACCCACCTCTTCCCCCTCTTGGGGCCCACTCTTGCCACGTTGGACCTCCGTTCTGCTCCTGCTCAGTCCACTGTCGTTGTCCTTGTCCTGCCCAATTTGCTGCTATTCTTCCTTGTATTGCTATTTGCCCCTCCTCTCCTTCGTCTCCCTCCCTCATGAGTGGGAGCCCTGCTACCGCTGCTGCAACCTTCACCAGTTTTGATTGTACCAACTTTGCCTCGTCTGCCAACCTTTTCTGTGCTACTTCCTTCTCTCTCTCTTTGATCCTTTTGCAATGGTGCACTATTATACTTTGGATCTCTGGCCACCCCTTTGCCTCAACGCCCGCTATTTTATCGAGTGCCTTCTGCACCTCTTTTGGGAGCCCTCTCTTAATGATAAAATAGAATAGAGATGTGGATTGGTGCCAGGGCGTGCCCGTTTCCGCTCTCCACATCTCCTGCACCCGGAGAATGTAATCCATAGCATCCTCCCCGTCATTCATTGTACATTGCATCACTGACTGTAAGTCAGGGGTATCTGGGAATGTCTCCCTCAGTGCGTCCCACACCCTTGCTCGTACTGTATTAAAGGAAGCCCCATCATGGCGATCACAGTCCAACGTCACTGCCGGGAAACCAGCCTTAGCCCATACTCTGTCCGCTTGATCTCCTACTGCTGTTACTAGTAGGCTTTTCACATCGCCTACTGCCAACGGTATGCCGGCGGTATGTTTCTCAAATGCATATATCCACTTGCTCGCCCCTCCTGACAGCTGGGGCAATAATTTCATTAAATTAGCCTTATCCATCTGAGCCCATGGTATATAGTTTGGTCTTCCCCCCCCTCTGTGTATCAATGGAAGTTGTAGCTTCCTTTTTGCGGTTGCACCCTCCCTTTCCTTAGTCGCTGCGGACTCCAACGACGCCATCTTCCCCACCCTATTTCTTAGTCGTCCCATCCATTCGTCGTCTATAGTCCCTAGCGAACATGCACCGTCCACTTCCTCGCTTTCCCCCCCTACTGCCATACTCAACCTATCACTCTCATCCAATCCTCCTCTGACATCACATAACAAGTCCTCTCTGATCCCTCTCTCTCGTGATACATCACCAATGCTCCCTTCTACTGCTCCTATCTCTATTATTCGTGTCGGCTCTTCCTCAATTCTGAACAGTATTTCTCCCTTTTTCCATCCTTCCTCAATGTGTCTACTTTCGCTCGACGCTCTAGACGTGCGTCCTGATTGTATAGGGGCGCACGCCGTGCGCTCACATATGTCTTTTATTCTTGAGAGTTCATCCCTTGCCACAGTAAGCCTCGACTCTAAGTCACTTGTTAGCTTCTCTATATCCACCCTCTGTGTGCTTCCCTGGGCGCGCTCTCTGGTGCTCTCGTATGGCGGGGGGGCTGTTGGTCTTTGTAGTGTACCAGTTGTGGGGGGAGGCACATAAGTAGGGTCGCTATATCCTGCTGCGGGGGCTGGTTTAGGTAATATCGGGTACAAACTAGTCACCTCCGTAGGTTGTTCCGTACTTAGCTGTTCCTTTTCCTCTCTTGGAATCATCAGTGGATTATCTGTGGTGGAAGGTAGATCAATATTTGGTGCCGGAGCTTTGGGTGGGGGTACTTCCTCAAACAATCTCCAGAGGTCTAATATCTCCTTCCTATTTTGCCATTGTTTCCCCTTATACTTGAGGCTAATGCATGCTCGTACCATATCAAGAACGCTTTTGTCAAAAGACCCTCCCTCGGGCCAAATCTGGGGCAGACCCTCCCCTTTCAATTCTGTTACCCATTGATCGTGATATTTATTTATTCGTTCAGCGTATCCCGGTAAACTCTTACAAATATGTGACAAGGGAGTTTCGGCCCCCATATTCTAAATCACTAACACAGCTGTGTCCACCTTTTTTACTTTTAGTTAGGTGTAGATATGTGTATGTATACCTGTATGGCACAGACAAGAGCGGACGTCTCAAAAATTATCACCCAATTTTATTCACTGCGCAAGTCCTTTCTCACTTACCATAGCTCATCTCCTTCCCATTCCCATACACTCTCATGGGATTTCACTCGCAACTGATCAAATACCAGTTTTGGTCAACACTCTCTGGCGCCACCGCGCGGTCAACCGTTCGTCTCCAACACTCACACGGTGCGCGCACCCTTCACAATGCTTTTCCACTCACACCTCGTCTTTTTTCCTCCCTTTCCTCCCTGGCCAGCTGTCCCTGTTTTCCTGCTAAGGTTACTATGTTCACGTCTGTACGTGCTACTACTTAATCCCCACTCCTAAAAATGTGCTCCCTATTTTATAGTTCTTCTACAAGTATATTTACCTTATACCCTTTTCGCTTTCTCCCCCTGCCCCGTGGAATGGAAAAAAGAAATAGAGAGAGTAGCAATCACTAAAAAATATTCCCGGTGTCTCCTTTTGCCAGACACCAATAACTTATTTCTTACTTCTTCATATATTCCCAGTACTAGTTTAGATAGCACTATGCGGCGCCGCCTTCCACCCCCTTTCGGAGCTAGGTTTCCGTCACTTCTACCACTTCACTTATTTCTTACTCCTAATGGCCATATGCAAAGAAAAGATAAAGAAAGTTTCAAGACCCGTCTTTAGTAGACCCCCGTTATTCTTCTCCTCTACCTGTCCCCGTTCCTCTGTTCACAATTTCCCCTCCCTTCCCCTTTACGATCGCTCGCACTCAGTACTCACGTGCCCGTCTTGAACCGATAGTCTCCGAAACTGGGTCCGTCCAGGCGGTGTCACCGGTAACTCAACGGTCAGCCCCTGGCTCCGGCGAGCAGCACTCAAAGGGGATTTTTTTCCAATCGGGATCCCGTACCCTTTCTCATTGAGTGCGCACTTCTTATTGTGCCAGTCGCCGTTGGCGGGCAGCCTCCCGGAGCCGGCTCACCGTGCGTATCCCTTCTCGACCGGAGATTCTCGTGCTACAAGGGGGTCGTTAAAAGGGAGTTAGGAAAAATAATTTGGAGATATCACGCTATCGGGGTCACCACTGAAAGGAAGCGCCCCCAATTTCAGCACGATCCTCCCCGCAATGAGAGACAATAAGGGACTCTCCCGTAGTGGGAATAAGACCAAGACAGAGTGCGGGTGAGCGTAAGTAGGAGTTTATCCAAAGATTAGGGCATGCAAAGAACTCTGCAACCTCCGAGAGCGCTCTGTCTGACAATAGCAAAGACAGGCGTATTTCTAATACAAAAAACGTCATCAGAACCTACACACTATAGGGGGCACAAGTTAATTGGGATTGGGTGGCGTCGACTAACTATAGGTGTTGCTGCAGCGTGGTTGGTCTTGGCGTGAGGACGTCACTGGTCAGCCTCGTGGGTTGGGTTGGGCCTGGCAGGCCAGCTTGAGGTCATCCGAGCGGTGTTGGTATGCTGGGGCAGCCTGTGACAAAGATGAATACCTTTCCTGACTCGTTTGCCCTAGGCCATGCACACTGCAGTTATTCAAGAAACGACATCTAAGTTCATCAATAAATCGCTCAGTAGTTTGTCTTATAAAATAAACGCAACACATGAGGAATGCACCTCGTGAGAGGTCCGGTGGTTGTCGGTTGGGGTGAGATTTACCTGTGTCCTATTGACCGGTATTTTAGGTCGAGGGGCTGGGCTCTGGGGCCTGAGCCGAATGATACATGTCTGTCTGCCGCGTTAGAAGTTATTATATAAATGGGTCTCTGTGTCTTGTCCCAGTGCACGGGGTCATGTTTCTTGGGGTGGTCTAGGGGAGGGTTGTGGAATTTACGAGAGGGTGCTGGTAGATCAATGGATTTAAACGTGGGTTTATTACCGTGCTGTAAATAACACAGGTGGCGGGCTGTGGCCTTGGGTGCGGTACCGGGGCCTCTGACTCTCTGATGCGGCTCCAGCTTGGTTGGGGGAGGTGAGGGAGCGCGGCACATGCCTTAGCTTCTTTATCTGGCAGGCTTGGTAGGGTGGGAGGGAGAATGGCCTTGCATGTATTCACAAAGGTTTTTTCCTCGTGCGTTGCTAACTTTTGAATGCAGAACTTTTATAATGTTCCGCCTTATTTTGATGTTATTTAAACACACATATATATTTCAATTTCGTTACACATTTCTTTAATACAGTCGGTCCGAGTACCTTTTCGTTACCTAACATTATATTTACTACATGGTGTGATTATTTTATGTACATTAGACGTTACACGAGGTAGTTCTAGGTTATGGCCTACAGAGATTAATGCTCGCTGCTTTAGGTGATTAAGAAAACATATATGAGTTCAGGTTTCTACATAAAGTTGTAAGAACACTTATACAGATAAAGGCTACACATTTGGTCGACATCTTTCTCTGTGGTTATAGCAGCACTAGTCCAGACCTGGGGTGGTATCATGTAACGTTGCATCTTTATAGTTTATTCACAGTTTACAGGATCTGTTTAAACAGAGGTAGTTCGTTAATACCAATACTTGAATTATTTTCTACTTTCTTCAGCTAGTGATGCTTCAGCTTTTTTCCCGTCACCCTGGCCTCGCGGACCAGGTCGTGCGGGGTGCAATATTACATTGTGAACGATGAAATGTTACAGTGTTAACATCTCGGGTTAGCTCATACCCGACTTTCTCATGGGAACACGCTCGCAGCGGATCTACCAGGGCTACTGCGGCGGCGGAGATGCATGAAAGGCCCTCCAAAGGTGGGGGCCTCGTTACAGTGTGCTGAACTCACGCCATGTTTGCTAAACAAGATGGCTTCTAGGCCTAACTGAATTTTGGTATATGCAGGGAACGGATATGTGTGGGCAATGTCGTCGGCGGGTGACCCCTCCTCCACCTGGGCCCGGGTGGCATGAGGGGACGGCCACCGAGTCATGGTCCTCACCTGGGGAGAAGGCTGCAGGTGAGGAGGGCCTCGCGGCCAGTCCTCCCCTACAACACCCTCCCTGCAGTATGCAACAATGCCTACGAGACCTCACTATTTAGAGCTGCCTTCACACTAAACTACTTTGGGGCGTTCAGGATCAGCGATATAGCCTCCAAAAACACAGGATCAGAGGAAGGGCTGGATATAGGCGACATCCACCTGGGGAAGGATTCCATGGCTGTGAAACTGTGTAGGTCCAAAACTGATCAGTTAGGAAAAGGGAGGATCATCAACCTGTACTGCATTGAGGAAACAGAATATTGCCCCATTTGCACCACCAGGGCATTCATGAACAAGCGCCCCAGTCAGGGGGGGGCAATTATTCACACACAAAAATGGGTCTGCCCTCAGTAGATTCCAGGTGAGGTCTGTCCTCAAGAAGACTATAATAGCTATAGGATGGAATCCTACTGAGTTTGGATCCCACTCCTTCAGGATAGGAGCAGCCACTTCAGCCTGGATGGGGGGGCTGCAAGAGAAAGCCATAAAAGGGATTGGGGGTTGGAAATCGGGGGCTTACAAAAGATACATCAGAGAAGACTTGATCTAATAGTATCCTCCGTCTCCCCCCCCCCCATTTTCCTCTAACCACAGGCTACCCCCGTCCCAGACGGTGTGGATCGTGGGCCACTCTTTCATTACCAGAGCCAGCAGATGGCTGGAGGAAACCCAGGACTGCATGCATTTCCAGGACACCATCACCTACTGGTGGGGCAAGCCGGGCATGCGCTGGGGAGACCTACACGACAAATTGGCTGGCCTACTGGGGGCCTGCTCACCTCCCCCCGATTTTCTCATCATACACCTCGGGGGCAATGACTTGCCTCAGCTGGGCAGGAAGCTTCTCCTGGCTGAAATCTGCACCTCCCTCAGATCCCTGGCATGCTAAGACTTCGAACAGAAGTGATGATGTCAGAAATCATCCCTCGCCAACATTGGCATGGGGCAGAGTGCAACAAAGCCATGGAGATTTCTAGGCGCAAACTGAACAAAGCTGTGGCCAATTTCTGCCTTTTCTCAGGCCTCAAATTTATTAAACATGGGAGCTCGGTACACAACCAGGCCATGTTCTGCAGTGACGGGGTTCACCTGTCCATTGAAGGTATGGACACCTTCACCAGGAATATTTTCTGGACCCTAGCAGCCAGAGGCTGTACTTAATTCACAATCTCTTATTTTGGGGGGACCTGGGAGACGCCGGTCAGCATCCCCTCAGGGTGGCGGCGGGGATCAGCCTCGAGCGGGCCCCTAATTGGGAGTAGGGCCCCCCGCTCACCTGTTCCCTCTGTCCCCAAAATATAGTATTGTTATCCTTATGTGATGTTATGGCTGGTTTTTCTTTTGCACCATGGCTGGTACTAAAATAAAGCTTGTGGCCAAAGTTTTTTCCACCTCACATCCTGGTCGTCAGTCTCCTCATTCCTACAACTGTCATTACTGTATTGCCTGTCTTGTCACACTTGTCATCCATCCGTGTCACCCGCATGCCACTCCCCAGCACAAAAACACTTCCAGGCTTATACAATGGAGTTGGAAAATCACACACCGCGTACCAAGAGTGAGATACGTTTACATGATTCACATGAATTCCACTTAAAA
Source organism: Ambystoma mexicanum (assembly GCF_040938575.1). Taxonomy (NCBI): domain Eukaryota; kingdom Metazoa; phylum Chordata; class Amphibia; order Caudata; family Ambystomatidae; genus Ambystoma; species Ambystoma mexicanum. The sequence goes on along the minus strand of NC_090931.1, from coordinate 897,795,330 downwards.
GCACTAGCGGCAAGTAGTCTTTGTAAATAATCCAAGTTAACATCTCTTACTGACAATTACATTTGTAATGTTTCTGATGATGATGGTTTTGAAAAAGTGGACTTAAACGAATGCGCCTCATTACAAAATCGCCACGGCATGTCTCCATGCCCGCCCGTGTCCCTATCGCCACTTCAACACTAACTCCTAATGTAAACATGGCTGTGACTTCCAACCCCACAAACCTTAACTGTGAGATCCACTGTGAGACTCCACAGACCCCCAAGGTGTTTTCTCCGGCGGTGCCTGCAACTGAGATTGTGTGCACCTGGGCTGAGCAGGGTGGCACTTCTGTTGCTGCTTCCGCTCTGAATGTGAATGCGAGCATGAGTTCCGTGCACCCCGCAGAGACCAATCTCCATGGAACAGCGTCCTCTGATGCTGACGCGATCTTGCTGCTGTCGGGACAAGAGGTGGAGTCCGAGGGGATGGCTGCCGAATCCCTCAGAGACACATGCATACCGCTGAATGTTGCGAAAATAAAGCATCAAAAAACGGCAAGTGCAAAGGATATAAATGAATCAAACACCTCACACATTGGCCATAAAACTGCTGAAAAAAATGATCAGAAAATGCAGAAAAAGATTGCTATCAAGAGAAGTTACTCTACCTCTGATACAAGCACTCTCAAATGGCACTTCCGAGGCAAAGCAATTTGAGTGCACTACCAATGACACAGAGTGCCAGTCAAGACGAAATCATAAATAAAACATCAAAAACACAAAAAGTACCTGAAATTACAGACAAAGATCTTTTATCTGGCACTCAATCGATATGTAAAGAAATGGAAGCCCAAAGTTATTAAATCATGGTGAGAATATGAAAGCAATACCATCACTGTCAAAAATTTCAAACAGTACTAACAAACTGGCTAAGTATGCTAACTATACCGATAATTGACCTTGAATAAGAACAGGCATCAGAACTGCTTGAATTGCTGAAAAATAAGAAAAACTGAGAAACGGATGCCTGTGAGTAAAAAAATAGTAACCAAGCTCTCAGCAAAGGAACAAAATGATCTTTTAGGCGGCTTGTTAAAAGAGATGCAGCTGCAAGAAATGGAGGAAGCAAATAGAAGCTACCTAAAGGAATCCAATCTGGTACATGATAGACCTGATATCCCGTCTAGACGTGAAATAACTGCACACTGAGGGATAGCTATCACTTATATTTCCGAGGTGAGTATACATGCTAAACAGATACCTTTGAACACAAGTAACTCACTTGGTAATTTAACCTCAAATGTCAGCAGAGGATTCAACTATATGCAAAAGCCGAGCGACATTAAGAACACAGCAACTATGGCCTCAATTATGTCCTCAAGAAAAGTTGTAACTGGTGAAGACCCCTCAGATTCTTCCGAAACAAATGACAGCCCAAAGCTCAAGGTGGACACAATATACAAGACAAAACTTAAAACAATCCACTTCTGACAAATGGAAAAACAAGGCAAGGCAATTGGAGACTCATCTGACTAAACCTACATGGGAAAAAGAAATGCAAGATGCAATTACCTCTGCAGTAGCAATAACTCTTGCCCCTTTCCTTAAAATGCACGGAAATCTGAGCAACAACTACAGAGATCAGGCCACATTAATTGCGCTGATGAATAGTAAGATGGTGTATGTAGAATCCGTCATGGAGGCACTTAAACAAAAACGCAGTAGAGAAAAAGAATAGAAGGCATAATGGGCCTCATTACACGGTAGGCGGTAAGGGTTTACCGGTACCGGTATTTTACCGGTACCGGAAAATCCTTACCGCCTTACTACGAGGTCCCTTTGCGGGTTGGGGAATTTAAAAACCAACCCGCAAAGGGACTCAGGGAGCTAATTACGGTACCGCAATTTGCAGTGCCGTAATTAGCGCCTTCCCCATTCCCATTATGCCCTATGGGGCCAAAATGGGAATGGGGAAGGGCAATGGTGGAAGGGGGAATTACCGCCCCGCCAAACTTGGAATGGGGCGGTAATTCCCCTTTCCACCAAGGCGGTGCCGGCATTTTACCGGCATGAACCATGGCGCTAAAAGCCCCATGGTTCTCCGCCTACCGTGTAATGAGGCCCATAGTCTCTTACAGGACGTGAAGTCTGATAAGTGCATATTTTTGGAAGGCATAAAAGATTGTATCTAAAATACACCCTTTAGCGAAGGACAATTCAACAATACATCCAAAAAGCGCTGAGAAAACAGCAGCCATAACGAACCCAGTGCCTATGCTACCAATTGTTGGAAATTTGGTAACAGAAACAACAACTCAGGCAAACGTTCCTTCAACCAGCCCAACTGAAACTGCTTTGGTGCAAATACACCCACAGACCAGTAATCCAACATTAGATTGCAACGATGGAATAAATAATAAGGAAACAATTAAGTCGACCCAAGAAAGTAAGAACACTGGGAAAGAAACAAACTCGACAAATCAGTTTTCCATCTTTGAAACAAAGAAGACTGACGATAATAAGACAAGAACCAGCAGATTCAAACGGACGTGCAAGACAAAAAACATTAGGAAGCAGGATGCAAAGAGATTTTGTGGCTCTAGAAGCTTTCTAAGGAAAATTTCCTTACCAACCGGAATTGAATTGAAAAGAAATTCCACAAATAAACCAATATTCAAACAGAGTGTTTCCCGAGGTAATCCAAAAATCCAGAATATACCAAATGAAGCATTCAGCGAAAATGATGAAAGCATACAAGAATTATTGGACCTATCTGTATATGAGACAGAACATCAAATTGAAAATCTGGAATTTGAGTGGAGAATAATCGACTTCAATACTTACGAAGCAAACGAGGTTTGTTTACCACCGCAAGTAACAACTGAAGAAGAACCAGTTTCTGATAATGAGCGAAAAAAGAGACCGATGTAATCTCAAGCGGACCATTGCAGATAGTTCCCTTTTTCAAAGCATTGGATCGAAGCCTCCTATTTCTAAACCATTGATGGATAATACAGCAACAAGCACAAATAATAATAACAATAATAATAAGACTAAATGAATGAACAGTCCACCTGACCTAATCCCCCCCAAAAATGTGAAAACACGATTTAACGAAAAAAGGCAATCATTCAAGATCCAAACACTATGATAACCTTGGAAAAATTGCGAGAGCCATAGATGGTCTCCTTCTTAATAGATCATCAATAATGAAACTCCTGCAATATATACCACAATTGAGGACTATTCGATCAGAAGAAATATTTACAGTGAGTTGGCAGAACTAACGCTCATCTTGGTGGTCTTAGCTTTAATAATGACTGAAGCATCAGAACATTTCCAACTACTTGGTTTTAAGATCGGAAGAGTTGTTGCATGTGATGATTCCCAGGTCTCAAACATGAAGGATTGATCCACAGAACATATTCAACATGAGGATTAGGTGAAGACAACACCAATGCTGAAAAAAAAGAGGCGCCAAGCACCTCAAATTTCATAACTATTTCGGAGACTGTGCCAATTACCCAAGAATGTTCATGTAAAAAGATCACTTAAACAACATTCATATCACCATTAAAGGTAGATCTCCCACTGAGAATCAATCTGGCTTAAATCTAGGATCAGTGGTAGACACATACTACTGCAGTTGGGTGGCCGGCACTCTTCCAACGGAAAATGGACAGTAGCATAAGAGGACCAAGATTGAATAGAAATGGAAGATCGGAAGTTGGAATTCCAGGAGATATCGGCATCTCTTCAATGAAGACATACAGCCTGTAAGAAATCTGGAAATCATATGTATCCAGGAGTTATGGTTAAAAGAGCCCCTGCTAGTAGACGGGTATATCGTATATTTAATCCTGCAAAAGGAGGTGTGAGTGGAAGACCTTCAGCTGGACTGTTAACATTGATTACAAATGGGATATGTATGTCCGTAACTGAGTCCACAAATTTAAACCCATATATACAGTCAACTTTATTACGAACAGACTTCAATGCTGTAGAAACAGGTGACGAGTTATTAGTGCTGAATGTCTACTGGAATCCAACTAATGGAGAAGGAAACAACTTTATAGATCTGATAACAGATTGGATCGATAAAATAAGAGAGAAACATTGTAATACCAACAGAATAATTTGTGGAGATCTCAATGCTGATTGTTTTGAAAATTAGTGGAACAACACAAAGTCATAAACAAGCCACAAAGGAAGAAAATGTGTCTGTGGGAAAAGTTGGATGGAGGAAATGGAGGTGAGAGAAATCCAGAGATTAAATGGTAATATCAGAGGCAACATGCCGCCGACTACTAACTAGACTAATGGCAAAGCAAAAGCGACATTAGACTACATATTCACCTCAAACAAATTACTCCCAAGAATCTTGTGCTGGATGTGTTACCTGTTTCGCATAGCGATCATGATCTTGTTATTGCCACGATATCCAGAGATGAAAAAGTGATAAAATCTGTATGGAATGCGAAGGTGGAACTTGAACCGGGACGAAAACTGACTGTGAATAAAACAACAAGATATTCCAATTCTAATAAAGGATTAAAAATGTGGCAAAGCAAGGAACATAATTCAATAGAATACAATCAAATGCTACTGAGTTTCAAAGAAAACCTTCTAAGGTCGATGAAACCACAATTCAAGTAAAACCATATTTATGATACAGAAGTCTCGGAACAGAAGAAACAACTGAGGAAAGATTTATGGCTGATAAAATCATCTAAATAACAGCAAAAAAAAGAGATAATACAAAAGAGAAAACAACAATATAAGAATTGGCAAAAATCACATACAACTATTGTCCTTCAAAGAGATGCAGAACACATGCTTAGAGCCCTAAATTATAACAACAGTAGACATTATTAAATGATAAACGAAGCTCAAAAGATCCTTGCTTAATAAATCCGATTCCAGAAAGCACTTGGATAAGCCATTTTGAGAAACTATTTGACAAAACAGGAAGAAATTACGACTCAATAGACAAGCCCACCATTATAATGGAGCCGTGGAAATTAGAGTTTGATAGAGAAGACATTGAGGCCTTGATTAACAAAGCAAGCGCATCGCGAGCCTCAGGCCTGGATGGACTATTGAACGCAGTTCTAAAAAAAAAGAAACCTGTAACAGTACTGCGAGATTCTTTCAGAAGAATAGTCAAAGTAGGATGAATTCCAGAGTCATGGAAATCAGCGATTATTGTCCCCATTTTTAAAAAGGGGGACCAAATGGATCCATCAAATTGCTTCCCAATTGCTCTGTTAGATTGTGTAGGCAAGATCTTTGCCACCCTGCTATTGATTCAATTAAAAAAATGGATCAAGTAGACCAAAGTGTATGATATACGACAGTTGGTTTCGTAGAACAAGTGGGCTGCAATTTAAACCTACTGCTATTGGCACTGCCGAAAGAAAGAGAAATTAACAACAAACAGAGACTATACATGGCCAGCATTGACCTACAACAGGCCTTCGATAGTATAAATCGGAACTTGCTATGGAGAAAGTTAGAAATGAAGGGATGCCCAAGCAAGTTATTAATAGCAATAAAAGATTTATACTCAAATACGTCAATGATGGTAAAGCTGGATCATGTGGGAACTTTTCAAGAAAAATAGTAACAAGTAAAGGTTTAAAACGGGGGTGCCCACTGACCACTACTCTATTCTGCTTTTACATAGAGCACTTGAAAACAATATCAAAGAACAAAACCTCCTTTCCACCAAAATAAAATGGCTTACCAGTGGGAAGACTCCTGTATGCCAATAACCTGATGATTTTAGACCAGGCTAAGATCGGCCTACAGAGGTTGTTGAATTTACTGAATAAATATGTAGCTGAAAAAGAATTGAAAATGAATGCTGCAAAATCAGAAATTATGGTGCTTGGCGATAGGAGATCGAAAAAGAACAAAAGAGAACATTGGGAAGTAAATTGAAAACAAATAGAACCAAACAGTGAAATTAAGTATCTGGGCGTCCAATTGAGCTCAACGAAAGGAGAATACTCCTGGATGGACACGTTGAGAACAAAAGTAAAAAGACTAACTGCACAAGGGAGAATTGTTACACCTCGCCCTTGGCCGCACCACGTTCCCCGGGTTCTGCCTCGTTGCTCTCGTATACGCAAGAACAATTGGGGAATTCCAGGTAACGCCAATATAAGGGACAGGAAAGTGATCACCCTTCATAGAGGGTTACGGCGCCGGCATGCGCCCTTCTTATCGCGCTGGCAGCTGCCGTGGAAAATTGCTACACGAACTACAGTATCCACAAAACCTGTTAAGAGTTGTAGTTCTCGGCGTTGAGATGGGAGCCTCATTTTCAAACGGTACGCCTCTTTGTTGTTACTTATTCCACAGCGGCATACAGAACGCTGCTTCTGTTTAAAGTTACAACCGGCATACTTTCCGAAGTGCTCTCCCTGTATCTTGAATTGTGAAGTCCTTGTTTTTCCCGTGTACCGACCCTGCCTGCACACGGACTCCTTCTTTTGAATCCTCAATTGAACTGTTTTCTTGACCGCCCGTGTACCAGACCCCTTGCCTGCTTCCTGAAACTCTTGGACACTGATTCTGCTGTGTTTCTTGACCGCCCGTGTACCAGACCCCTTGCCTGCTTCCTGAAACTCTTGGACACTGATTCTGTTGTGTTTCTTGACCACCCGTGTACCAGACCCCTTGCCTGCTTCCTGGACTCTGGGATAGTAACTACTCCGGTAAGAACGACTCTAATTGGAATCCCATCTTCTGTGGATTTTGGCTTCATTCCTAAGTGCATCTTTTTGAACGCTTTGCTGTGGTGCACCATCCCGAAACCAGTGCGACCCTCGTTCCGCTCGGGGATAGCTGCCTTACTAACCTCCCTTTTTTTTATTTTATACTTTCGTTGTTTCCCAGGACTCTTTACATCAATCCTATTTCCATCAGGGCTAAAGTATAGTTTTCTTGGTTTTCAATACTTAAGAGTTACACCTTTAGCCATATACTAAAGCCTCTCTACTTTATAGGTTGCTCCGGTTCTTTTGGCTTAAGGGGAGATTAAACCAGGTACTACTGAAGGGGAATAGTCTTGGGAAAACCAGATCCATTATTGGCAGATTGTTTAACTTGTTATCCTTTCCTTTACAGCCTGGGTTTGAGACGGTCGGTTCTCCCCGCTCTTTTGATCGATCGGTCCCCTTGTCTGTACAGTTCAGCAGGTGGTCATATCGGTTTAAAGAGTTCATTCCCTCACAGAGAGGAGGCTTGGGTGGAGGCTCCAACCCTTGCTCCTTCAAGCAACTCCCCAGCAATAGAGGTCCGGCCTGGTTACGTACTCTCCATTCCGGTGAGTAACAGAAACAGAAGCCATGGAAGAAGTTGATCCTTTAACCACCTTGGTTCGCTTGGTATCTGAACTTCGTTCTGATATGACAGCCGCACATAGTGCTATCCATCAAAGGATTGACACTTTGCAGAGTTTTCCAAGCCCCAACACCCTGGGGGTGGATACGTCTGCTGCTACAGCATCAGGTTCAACTGGTCCTACACCCTCTGCCTCTGGCTTTACGACTACCCCGGTGCTTATGGCTACTCAATTCCCACTGGCCCCCCCAGAACGTTTCTCTGGGGATCCTAAACATTATCGCACGTTTATCAACCATTGCAAATTACATTTTCTCTGTCGGCCCACTGCTTTTCCTAATTCTACTACGAAGGCAGCCTTTGTTCTCTCTCATCTTGGGGGTACAGCAGCCGCTTGGGCTAATCCGTTACTGGAATCCAATAGCTACGTCCTTTATGACTGTGATGCTCTCATCACTGCCATGAACAGAGTATTTGACACCCGCTATAAATCCCAGGCTACTGACCTGGAGTTCCTCAATCTGCATCAAGGCACATCCTCTTTGTTTTCATACCTTACTAAATTCAATCAGTTGGCAGCTGAAACTGATTGGCCGGAAGAGAAAAAATCAGCCGTGTTCTACAAAGGGTTGTCAGAGGAGTTAAAGGACGTTTTGGCCACAGTACCAGTGGTTCCAACCACTTTTGGTGAACTGTTAGACTTGGTATTACAAATAGACGCTAGAAGAACCGAAAGAAGGGGTGAACGCAAGTCGCCAGCCCCTGTTACTCTGCAGGTGGACCAGTCTTCTCCTTCTACTTCGCTTCCGGAACCTATGCAAATCGGGGCAGTAAGAGGTCCTTTGACTTCTGCACAACGGGATTATCGCAGATCACATAATTTATGTATGTATTGCGGATCTGCTGAACACCTCTTGAAGGATTGCCCTAAGAGACCTGTCAAAAAGCCGGGAAACGCCAGAACCCGGCGATAGACAGGGTCCCTACGCCGGGGGTGCTTTCCTTGGACTCTCATGGTGCTGTTTCTGTTTCTGTTAGCCTTCCTGTGGTGTTTACCACTGAAGGTAGTACTTTTTCTTCTTTGGCGATCATTGATTCCGGGGCCACCGGGAATTACATGGATTACGATTACGCCACAAGTAAGAATGTTTCAGTTGTCTCTAAAGCCCAACCCGAGGCTGTTCACGCTGTGGACGGTACATCCTTGGTCTCTGGCCTAGTTACACAAAATACCTCCTTAATTCATATGCAAAGCGAGGAAGGACATGCTGAGTCGATCTCCTTCGATCTCATTAAAGCCCCTCAATTCCAGGTCATCTTGGGCATCCCTTGGCTGCAACATCATAATCCAGCCATCGATTGGACAAGAAAAACCGTGCAGTTTCCTTCCACTGAGTGTAATGAAAAGTGTTTCCTAGACACTAGTGTGTCCTCTGAGTCTTCTTGTCAAGCCTTGGTAGCATCTATGTCTATAATTGGAGCCATCACTAAATCTCCCGAAACCGAAATCCCTCCTGAATACAAGTCTTTCTGTGATGTGTTTGACAAGGGAGGGGCAGACCAATTGCCACCTCATAGGCCTTACGACTGCCCCATCGATTTATTGCCAGGTGCTAAGGTCCCGGCGGGTAGGGTCTATTCCCTTACGGTTCCAGAAGATAAGGTATTGAAGGAGTACATTGACAAGGCATTGGCCACTGGGTTCATTAGACCTTCTAGGTCCCCCTGCGGCTTCTCCGCTCTTTTTTGTCCCTAAGAAGGAGGGCGACCTCCGCCCCTGTATAGATTATCGGGCATTAAACGCGGTGACGGTAAAAAACCAATATCCCCTCCCGCTTATTTCAGTGCTCTTAGACCAGCTCGGTTCTTCTGTAGTCTTTACTAAGCTGGATTTTAGGGGTGCATATAACCTTGTTCGAATTCGAAAAGGGGACGAGTGGAAGACCGCATTCAAAACACGCTACGGACTGTATGAATATTTGGTGATGCCGTTTGGTCTCTGTAACGCCCCGGCCACTTTCCAGGCGTTCATGAATGATATTTTCCATGACTGTTTGGATCAGTTTGTTGTGGTATATTTGGACGATATCCTAATATATTCACCCTCCAGCGAGGAACACACGAGGCACGTGCAAATTGTCTTGCAACGGTTGAGGGAAAACCACCTATTTGTCAAAGCTGAAAAATGTGTCTTCAACTCCACTGAGGTGGGGTTTCTTGGTTACGACCTAACTAGTAGGGGTATAAGAATGAGTCGCTCTAAGGCTAAGGCTGTCTTGGATTGGCCCGTTCCTACATCGATTAAAGCTTTGCAATCCTTTTTGGGGTTCTCGAACTTTTATAGGCTCTTCATCCGTTCTTTTTCTTCTATATCAGCGCCGCTGACGGCTTTGACCAGCTCTAAGAAATCCTATCAATGGAACCAGGAGGCACAAAGAGCCTTTGATACCCTTAAAGCAGCCTTCACTTCCGCTCCAGTGTTACAGCACCCTAATCCCTTACTCCCATTTTTGGTGGAGGCCGATGCTTCTGGCTCGGCTATTGGGGCAGTTCTATCTCAAAGGTGTCCAGACTCAGGGGAAGCCCATCCGATTGCATTCTTTTCAAGGAAATTGACGCCCTATCAGCGCAACTATCCAATCACAGAACGAGAACTCCTAGCCATAAAAGACGCTTTTTCCGAATGGCGGCACCATCTTTTGGGGGCTCGACATCAGGTGACAGTCTTTTCGGATCATCGGAGCCTTTTGGCATTTAAATCAATGAAATGTCTTACTGCACGACAGGCTCGTTGGCATCTTTTCTTTTCCCAGTTTTATTTCACAATCACATATCGACCGGCCGATTGAATTCTTGTGCAGATGCTTTGTCACGCATTGCCTTCCATTCTGACAACAAAGCCTCTGGCAAACCGCTCTTGTTACCTGGTAACGTTGTTTGTGCCTGCACCCCTCAACCTAGCCTGCGGACTTTGATTTCGGATTGGGTCTCCGCGCATAAGGAAGAATGTGAGACTCTCAATCTTGATGTGGTTCAAGGCCTACCCTATATCCAAGGATGCTTGTTTGTGCCTCCAGGACAGGCACGATTGCGTGCTCTGGCTTGGTCTCATGATTCCCTATGTGCGGCTCATCCGGGTCAGCAAAAGACGCTGGAGGCATTACGCCGTTGGTCCTGGTGGCCTACTATGTCAAGGGATGTGATTGACTATCTGGCATCCTGTTCTGTATGTTCTCAATGCAAGGTCTCCCGTTCTAAACCCGTGGGTCTGTTACGCCCTCTCCCTGTGCCTCACAAACCATGGTACATGGTTTCTATGGACTTTATTGTGGATCTACCTCCTGTGAAAGGCCTTGACACTATCTGGGTAGTCATTGATTATTTCACCAAGATGGCATTGTTCATTCCCTGTACAGGTCTGCCTTCTGCTTCTGTTTTGGCTTCCCTTTTTCTCCAGAACGTTTTCCGGTTCTTTGGATTGCCTGCCATCCTGATTTCGGATCGTGGCTCTCAATTTACATCACGTTTCTGGAGGGCTTTGACTGCTTCATTGGGTATTGACGATCGGTTCAGTTCTGCTTATCATTCTCAGACGGACGGGCAAACTGAAAGAGTAAATGCCACCCTTGAACAATTTCTCCGGTGTCTCTGCCTTCGTTTCCAAGCATCCTGGTTGACAATGCTTCCTTCTGCTGAATTCGCTTACAATAATTCCATGCATACCGCCTCAGGGGTCTCACCGTTTTTTGCCCTATATGGTTGCCATCCATGTTCATTACCTTTTGATCCTACGCTTCCCATTGACAACCCGGCAGCTCGGGACTGTGTAAGGGGACTGGTGACGACCCGTAGTACGGTTCGCTCACATCTACTTCTAGCTCAGGCGAGGGCAAAGAAAAATGCTGATCGGCACAGAAAACCGGTGCCTGATTATAAGGTGGGCATGAAAGTTTGGTTGTCCACCCGTAATTTGCGGATTCCTGGCAAATGCTTGTTGTTGCCTAAATTCGTGGATCCTTTTCCCATTGTTGAGATTATAAATCCGGTGGCTGTACGCCTTTCTTTACCTACCTCGTGGAATCAACATCCTGTATTTCACGTATGTCTCCTGAAGCCTTGTCTGCCCTCTGTTCGGCTGCCCGATCGCCCTCCTCCGGTTCAGGTGGATGGGGATGATGAATACGAAGTGGCGGACATCCTGGATTTCCGTCTCCGTAGGGGGCGCCCCTTTTATTTGGTGGATTGGAAGGGGTACGGTCCCGAAGACAGGTCCTGGGAGCCCTTATGCAATATACATTCTCCGGCTCTCTTGCGCCGTTTCCATGCACGGAGGGGGTCTGCGCCGCCTTTGGGGGTGGATGCTGTTACACCTCGCCCTCGGCCGCACCACGTTCCCCGGGTTCTGCCACGTTGCTCTCGTATACGCAAGAACAATTGGGGAATTCCAGGTAACGCCAATATAAGGGACAGGAAAGTGATCGCCCTTCATAGAGGGTTACGGCGCCGGCATGCGCCCTTCTTATCGCGCTGGCAGCTGCCGTGGAAAATTGCTACACGAACTACAGTATCCACAAAACCTGTTAAGAGTTGTAGTTCTCGGCGTTGAGATGGGAGCCTCATTTTCAAACGGTACGCCTCTTTGTTGTTACTTATTCCACAGCGGCATACAGAACGCTGCTTCTGTTTAAAGTTACAACCGGCATACTTTCCAAAGTGCTCTCCCTGTATCTTGAATTGTGAAGTCCTTGTTTTTCCTGTGTACCGACCCTGCCTGCACACGGACTCCTTCTTCTGAATCCTCGATTGAACTGTTTTCTTGACCGCCCGTGTACCAGACCCCTTGCCTGCTTCCTGAAACTCTTGGACACTGATTCTGCTGTGTTTCTTGACCGCCCGTGTACCAGACCCCTTGCCTTCTTCCTGAAACTCTTGGACACTGATTCTGTTGTGTTTCTTGACCGCCCGTGTACCAGACCCCTTGCCTGCTTCCTGGACTCTGGGATAGTAACTACTCCGGTAAGAACGACTCTAATTGGAATCCCATCTTCTGTGGATTTTGGCTTCATTCCTAAGTGCATCTTTTTGAACGCTTTGCTGTGGTGCACCATCCCGAAACCAGTGCGACCCTCGTTCCGCTCGGGGATAGCTGCCTTACTAACCTCCCTTTTTTTTATTTTATACTTTCGTTGTTTCCCAGGACTCTTTACATCAATCCTATTTCCATCAGGGCTAAAGTATAGTTTTCTTGGTTTTCAATACTTAAGAGTTACACCTTTAGCCATATACTAAAGCCTCTCTACTTTATAGGTTGCTCCGGTTCTTTTGGCTTAAGGGGAGATTAAACCAGGTACTACTGAAGGGGAATAGTCTTGGGAAAACCAGATCCATTATTGGCAGATTGTTTAACTTGTTATCCTTTCCTTTACAGCCTGGGTTTGAGACGGTCGGTTCTCCCCGCTATTTGATCGATCGGTCCCCTTGTCTGTACAGTTCAGCAGGTGGTCATATCGGTTTAAAGAGTTCATTCCCTCACAGAGATGAGGCTTGGGTGGAGGCTCCAACCCTTGCTCCTTCAAGCAACTCCCCAGCAATAGAGGTCCGGCCTGGTTACGTACTCTCCATTCCGGTGAGTAACAGAATCATGAACAAAATATATGGGAAATTTTCGTTACAACCAATAATTGTATTTTACAGACAAAAAGTGATTCCATCTTTGGCATTTGGCTGTGAGACTTGTATGGGCATAAGAGCAGAGTTCTGGAACGTCCTAGAGTAGGCTTGTCCAACCTTTTTGAATGTGGGGCCGAAGCATTAACTTTTTGTCACCTAGTGGGCCGGCGAGCCAAAAGTCAACAACCTCACCCAAAGCAGTATATTAAAAAGCGATATTGTGTGACCTTTGACACAATAGCGTCACAGGCAGTGATAGCCATGCAGTCCCAAGGATAGCTTTTGGTGTCATGGGCAGTGATCAAAGGTTAGCTGCTTGTGATTTCTTTCAGTGTCTATGTGTTAATATTTTTCTGAAATAGTGGGGGCGACCGAACTACAAGGTTCTAGGGAGGGTTTGGGGGAGTTGCCCCCCAAGAATTTTTTTTCAAATATGGGGTTGAAATGGTTCATTTTACAGCAGAAAAGGTGACCAAAAAGCCATAAGTGTACAATCAGTTCTAAAGGGGAACATGAAAATTCCATGTCACTAACAGCAGAAAAGAACATTTTACAACACAACACATTTTAATGATCAATGTGTCCACAGTGTAAGACAGCACTGTCACTGATGTAACACATCGTCATGCTCGTTGTACCCAAAATATGCCTCTGTAGCAACATGTCTATGCTGGCTGTTCCCAATTTAGGCCAGCTTGTCCTGTACAAAGCATGATTGATGCTGCCTGAGCATGTGCAGTGTGCCCAATACATATGGCAGCTTATCTCTGTAATACACATTACTTCTGTGGTGATGAAAGAAGCATAATTCAATTCAACAGATAAAATGTGGAAAAGCGATCACCCAAAGGTGAACCTAATTGAAGAAACGCAATGTGAGAACAATCTAAAAGTATGCAACCTAGCAGGCCTAGTGCACACTTTACCTTTTCTTTCACCAATAAATCGGGGGGAGAGCGCGAACGCAGTCCCCCACTACCAGAAATAATGCAGTCCTGTATCCCGCATTTAGGAACATAGCAGGGGTCAGCCAATCCGATGTGCAATGGGTAAGCCTCACCCTGGGAGATCTGCCCTTGAGACCACATTCTCCCCTGCCAGCTAAGTATGAGTTGCATGAAAGAGGGCAGGGGTTGGGTCAGTTCTGGGAAGCCCCGCTAAGCGAGGGTGAGAAGGCAGGCCCTGACCCAGCCCCAACCCCCCAATCTCCGGAAGCTCTGAGCGTCTGCAGAGCTGCCTGTCCCGCGTGTAGGGGGAAGCTCCAGAAGGCAGAGCCCAGCAGAAGAGCAGATTGTAGCGCAGTTCCTTTCTCCCATCCGGTGCTACTAGGCCCGAGATTTGTATAAATAGCCGGATGGCTTGAGCAGGCCTGTTGCAGTCTGCCCACTGGCCTGTCAGCCCCACACGGGCCCATGGCCGTCCTGAGCGTAGCTGCTCAGCGCTGGCCCCATTCACACCATCATAATCATCCTGGACCTCGACGCTCCACCACCCCTGAATCTCAGAGTTCTGCTCAATGACAATGCTGAAGCTTTGACATCTTTGCCGTAACCGTATGCCGTGTTGTGTCAGCCGAGCCTGTACAGCGCCAAAGGCAAGTATTCCCTTGTCAGGGCCCAGAGGTCACTGAGTCTTCCAGTGCCATCCACTTGGCACGGCCTACTGTTCCCAGCGTTTTCTACCCACAAATCAGCACCACTGCCAAACAGAACTGCATCATTGGGGCCCATCGCTGCTGCTCTCCGACTTGACCCCAGCCCAGCCTAAAGGCACCCATGCTTCTGGTCTGATGCTGAAAAGCCTGGCTCTGCTGAGATCCGAAAGACAAGAACTAAGGTATTTTGGGAACATAGTACTATTGTTTTTTGTGTTGCAACTGTATCAGCTCACACCTCTCCTGAAGGGTATAGGCTGCCCTAAGACTGCGCTACTAAAAGAGTGAAAATAAGTTATACCTGTTGGGCTTGCCTGTTTCACTTTTATGATTGGGATCACTGCTGCATGGGTATTAAGCGCGTTATAAATAACCTATCATACCACTTGTATTTTCTCCAGAGCTGCAGCAACTATTCGAAGTGTACTCCGATCCATTTTGTGAACAAACTCAATCCACTAACGAACGAAAACTTTGGTTCCCATTGATTTGGATTTGGATTTTGTTTCCTTTCTATACATTTCTGGAGAGCATTTTTTGAAAGGTTGTTCTTGAGTGTGTAGAATTTTTGCTATTGCCCACTTTTGCTGAATGGCAATTTCGACAAAACATTTTTTTGCCACATTTTTTTACGCTTTTTTACCAAAAAAATATAGATGGTAATTTTGGGTAAGGTATATAGAAAGTGAGGGTGCAGGGGTTCTGCCACCGGTTTTTGTGGTAAAAAAAGCAATAAAATTGACCCAAATGAATGTGGCGAAATTGGCATTCGCCATAAAAAAGGCAGAGAAAGTTTATTGATACGATTATTTATGTGTCCACAGGTCAATCACAGCATGGGTGGGATTTGTAAGGGGGCCATGGTGATTGAATCGGGTTTACTGTGAAAGGATGGTGATCCAGCACAGAGCGGCTCCTTTTGTGCCAATGTTTCCAAGTCTCCCCCCAAAAATATTGTGACTGATGATGCTGATAGCAGTCTAGTAGAGTGAGTGTTCACTCAGAATTCTCATTTGTCTTGTTCTTTTATGTGTCCCGAATAGAGCACAGAGTAGTTTTGCGCACAGGCACATTTAAAAAAAAAAAAAAAAAATTTTTTTTTTTTTTACTCAAACATTGTCCAACATACGGTTTGGCGGGCCACATAAAATGGCTTGGCGGGCCGCATTGTGGCCCGCAGGCCGTACGTTGGACAACCTTGTCCTAGAGGGACTATTTTGGAAAAACATTCTTTCCTTATCAAAAGCTACCCCAATGGCAGTGATACATCATTAATTGGGATTGACTTAGCTGTATGCCCACATACCATACAGTTAATGTTATACAGAAAGACTATGCTAAATGATTGTCCACTGCAATTTGAAGTTCTTAAAATGGATACACTAAGAAATATAGAGTGGGCCCTAAAAAAATTGAAAAAAGATTGTGATACCACCTTAACTAAACTTGGAATTCTGGTAAATACTTTAATGGACAACCCAAAACTGGTAAAGGGAATGGTTTGGGCCGATGATTGGCACAAAACTGAAGAATTAAGAACAAAATCTGTGACACACACTCTGTTGAAAACAAATTGGGGAGTGATGAACGTAACCCCCGAATACTTGAGGAAGTTCCCGCATTGTAAACAAAGAGACATGTGGTATGATTTTCAGTAAACGTATTACACAATAAGACCACCACGGCTAGATACGGGAAAGAACAGAGCTGTATAAATGCTGATTGTGTAAATTGAAAAGTGAAACGTTAAGACATCTGATCCTATTCTGCCCAGAATTAAAGGAATTAAGAATCACTTACCTGCATGATTGCATTGTAGACTTGTGCGGACTAGAGGCCAAGAAATGGTGGGAATTAATATATGAATGTCAAAACAAGAAAATAAACTACGCAACAACAAAATTCCTGGAGTTTACATTTTGAAAGTTGGAAAAGATGAGTTCAAAGTCGCAAGAAAGCTGATGAATACAGACAATAATAGAGAAACTTGTTAAAGCAATCAAGAATGCTGACTTTATTATTTTTAGCAATCCAGCTTTCTCATTTAACCTCATGGTGTTTGATTCTATTATGTTGTTTTATTTTTAATGTTTTCAATTTTACCTAGTATATTTATCTCGTTTTAATGTACCTGAAGACATTATTCAGGGTAATTCATAGAATTTCGCACAAAAGTGGCGATATACTGCGCCAGCCACGTGCGATAAAATCCATTTCATCGCACAGCGTATTCATGGATTTTAGCCTCCAAAACCAGCCGTGGCGCAGAGTGGCACAGTGACCCTGCAGCAGCGCCAGTTACGCCCCCAAGAACGCCCTCGCGCAAGGAAAAGCCATCAAAATCCCCAATTCATCGCAAATGTCTGCGCTAACCCTGGACCAGTTCACAGGGCTGCCAAACAGTAAACGCCAAGCGGGGAACGTGTATTTCAGGGGTTCGCGGGAAGTTTCACACGCGATTGTCCTGGGTACGTGTATTTCAGGGGTGCGTGTGAAGTTTCACACGCGATTCCATCAGGGCACGTGTATTTCAGGGGTGCGCGGGAAGTTTCACATGCGAATTCAGCAGGGTACGTGTATTTCAGGGGTGCGCGGGAAGTTCCACACGCGATTGTCCTGGGTACGTGTATTCCAGGGGTGCGCGGGAAGTTTCACATGCAAATTCAGCAGGGTACGTGTATTTCAGGGGTGCGCGTGAAGTTTCACACGCGATTCCATCAGGGCACGTGTATTTCAGGGGTGCGCGGGAAGTTTAACATGCGAATTCAGCAGGGTACGTGTATTTCAGGGGTGCGCAGGAAGTTCCACACGCGATTGTCCTGGGTACGTGTATTCCTGGGGTGCGCGGGAAGTTTCACACGCGAATTCAGCAGGGTACGTGTATTTCAGGGGTACGCGGGAAGTTTCACATGCGATTCCATCAGGGCACGTGTATTTCAGGGGTGCGCGGGAAGTTCCACACGCGAATGTCCTGGGTACGTGTATTTCTGGGTGCGCGGGAAGTTTCACACGCGATTTCAGCAGGGTACGTGTATTTCAGGGGTTCCGGGGAGTACTTCACGTGAATTGGCCGTGTGGGACCTCCCAGGTGTTCCCTCTACACCCTCTGCAGGCAGCCCACACCACAGGGGACTACCCTGCACCCCTGCTTATGTCCCGCAGGCAGCCCATCCACCATGGACATGCCCCCCATCCAAGCCACATGTCACCTTGCACTACTGATCAACAACACATGTCTCCCAGCACCCCCACCCCCAGCACTGTGGGGCACCTGCCAGCAGGCCCCCACTCATGTCCAACTCATGTCCCCCTGCGCCCCCACCCCCCAGCATTCAGGGGCACCCTCAAACAGACACCCACATATGTCTCCCTGCACCCCCACCCCCCAGCAGTGCAGGGCACCCTCCACCAGGCCCCCACTCATGTCTCCCAGCACCTCCACCCCCCAGCACTGTGGGGCACCTGCCAGCAGGCCCCCACTCATGTCCAACTCATGTCCCCCTGCACCCCCACCCCCCAGCAGTGCAGGGCACCCTCCACCAGGCCCCCACACATGTCTCCCTGCACCCCCACCCCCCAGCAGTGCAGGGCACCCTCCAACAGGCCCCCACACATGTCTCCCAGCACCCCCACCCCCCAGCATGGTGGGGCACCTGCCAGCAGGCCCCCACTCATGTCCCACTCATGTCCCCCTGCACCCCCACCACCCAGCATTGTGGGGCACCTGCCAGCAGGCCCCCACTCATGTCTCCCAGCACCCCCACCCCGCAGCAGTCAGGGGCACCCTCCCCCAGGCCCCCACACATGTCCCCCTGCACCCTCACCCCCCAGCATTGCGGGGCACCTGCCAGCAGGCCCCCACTCATGTCCCACTCATGTCCCCCTGCACCCCCACCCCCCAGCATTGCGGGGCACCTGCCAGCAGGCCCCCACTCATGTCTCCCAGCACCCCCATTCCCCAGCAGGCAGGGGCACCCTCCACCAGGCCCCCACACATGTCTCCCAGCACCCCCACCCCCCAGCATCCAGGGGCACCCTCCACCAGGCCCCCACTCATGTCCAACTCATGTCCCCCTGCACCCCCACCCCCCAGCAGTCAGGAGCACCCTCCACCAGGCCCCCACTCATGTCTCCCAGCACCTCCACCCCCCAGCATCCAGGGGCACCCTCCACCAGGCCCCTACTCATGTCCAACTCATGTCCCCCTGCACCCCACCCCCCAGCAGTCGGGGGCACCTGCCAGCAGGTCCCCACTCATGTCTCCCAGCACCCCCACCCCCAGCAGTCAGGGCACCCTCCACCAGGCCCCCACACATGTCTCCCAGCACCCCCAGCCCCCAGCAGTGCAGGGCACCCTCCACCAGGCCCCCACACATGTCTCCCAGCACCCCACCACCCAGCATCAGGGGCACCCTCCACCAGCCCCCCACACATGTCTCCCAGCACCCCCTCCCCCAGCAGTGCAGGGCACCCTCCACCAGGCCCCCACACATGTCTCCCAGCACCCCCAACCCCCAGCATCCAGGGCACCCTCCACCAGGCCCCCACTCATGTCTCCCAGCACCCCCATCTCCCAGCATCCAGGGGCACCCTCCACCAGGCCCCCACTCATGTCTCCCAGCACCCCCCCAGCATCCAGGGGCACCCTCCACCAGGCCCCCATTCATGTCTCCCAGCACCCCCACCCCCCAGCATCCAGGGGCACCCTCCACCAGGCCCCCACTCATGTCCCCCTGCACCCCCACCCCCCAGCAGTGCAGGGCACCCTCCACCAGGCCCCCACACATGTCCCCCTGCACCACCAACCCTCAGCAGTGCAGGACAGCTGCCAGCAGGCCCCCATACATGTCCCCCCAACACCTCATGATGATCCATAATCATGGCCCCCATACCCCCTCAATACACTGCCCACGCCACCCCAGTCCGAACACACCACCAGGTATGACATCCACCCCACAAAGAAATCACCAGCACATGATGCATCCCGAATGGCTAGTCTGCACAACAACATATATCCGTCAAACCCACACAATGACAGCATGTGAATGAAACGACACACATTGCGACATGCATGAAACCAAAGAGAGAATACCACACATTGAAGTACCAAATGATAATGTATTAAACAGAAAAGCAAGGCAATGAAATGGAACAGAAGAAAATGGAAATTAAAAAAGAAATCCAGCATGTCCAATAAATGAAAAAGACGCATGAAATCCTAATGAAAAGCAATCCAAAAGCAAGTCTCCAAAGTGTCAGTCTGAGAAAATAAATCCAAGGTGCAAAAATAATTAAAAAAAACATTGATCCATGGGGAAAAAAAACAACAATCCAAATCCATTGTCAAACTATGCACAAAGTGAACATCCAGGGTCCATGTGCCCAACCCTTTAAATGAAACGTATAAAATAAAATCCTACCTAATGAAGAAAAATATATAAGAAGTTGGGGCATTGTCCAAGCGCCCCAAAACAAAACAAAACCGAAAGGAAACTTAACACTAAATAACTATTTACAAGGGCAGCGGGCTAGTCCGACGGCTCACTTCTGGATGTTCCGGGCCAGGGCATCATCGAACTCCTGCTCAATGTCCCAGAGGCGGTCCTCTTCCATGGCCCCGAGGGTCCGCAGGGATGACGACATGTTCTCCTCCAACTTCCTGCGGATTGCCTCGAGGCACTCGGCCCGCCTCAGGGCCCTCCGCATGGAGTTCTCCGCCCTGACCATCGTGAGCCGTTCCTCTTCCGCCTACTGCCGCTCCGCATCTATGGCATGGCCCAACCGCTGCCACACGGAAGACACTTCCCGTCCTGGTCCTCCTGCCCTCTGGCCGATGCCTGCCCCTCTGATGTCGAAGGCCCCGAGCCATCATGGCTCCCACCTCGTTGCTGCTGCTGTGCCTGTGCCCGTGCCCTGGCTCCTTCTGCCTGCACATCCTCCACCGGCCGTTGATGTGGCCACCCCTGCTGGACGTCCGACTCCCGACTGTGGCAGGGATGTGTCCTCCACCAGCCTGGCTGCACCATCAGAGGCAGCTCCACAGGGCACCCAAGTGACAAATGGGTGGAAAGATGTCACAGAGGACGACTGGCGCATAGGGTGTTCAGTTGAGGAGGGGGTCGGAACAAGCTCCAGCAAACGGAGGAATCCGGCCTGGGTGACCTGTCCCAGTAGGCTGACGCGGTCAACGAGCCATTCGAAATGACGAGCAGTCTCCCCATGAAAAGACTACAGGTCACCTCGCATGGCCCGTTGACGCAACGCCACACCAGTCAGGACAGGCTCAACCCGTACATGGATAGCCACGTCCGCAGGCAGAGGAAGGCCAGTTGTTGTAAGCTCATCCCCTGCCTGAATACGGGTCTGGACGTAGGCAGCCCTGCTGGTGCAAGATGATGCAGTGACAGGATCAGGGACAGGATTGCACACAGGCACCTCCGCGGCGGCCTGTGCTGCCTCCTGTCCCTGGTCCTGCACTGCACCACTACCACCAGTGGAATCCCCACCTCCAGACCCCGTCTCTGTCGCTTGCACGGCCTCCTCCTCCACCAAACCCCCCACCAACCTGGATGACTCTGTGCCATCTTCCCCCGTTGGGCTCTGTGGGGTCTCAGCTGCCCCTTCTGCTGCCGAGGATTCCAACTCCGACCTCCGCCTCTTGGACCTCCCCCTGGCAGCTGCGGCCTGGGACGCGGCACCGGACTCCTCACTCCCTGACGAGATGACAACCTGGGAGGGGAGCCGGGCCTTGCGTCTCCGGCTGGCGGTGCAATCCCTGCCGCTGTGCTCCACAGCACCTTCTCTGCCCTCTTCATCAGTTGATGCTGCAGACAGGGAGAAATAAAACACAGGCATTAGGCACTGTACAATGGACACATACACACATGACAGTTGTACATGAGTGGCATTGGCAAACCTCAGACATGGCATCACAATCACCAACACACATGTCATTTCAACTCGCACATATGAGCCATACCACAGCCATATTGCAACAGCCAGCACCATCCATACACATACAACAGCATGAGCAGGCAAAGGTGAGCCAGACATCACATGCAACACAGGGAGTGCACTACACATGCACACACACCACCACACTTGCATGCATGTGTACACCTCTGCCAACTGTTGCAGTGTTGAGATCGGCATCCATGTCACATCTGCCAATCAGTCTTCCACATCCCGGCGTCACATGCATCCATGTTGCATCACTGTTGCCCCCTTGTCAAATACACACACATGCACATGTACACAGTGCAGATACATGTAGCTGAAACCAACATCCATGTGTGACATCACGAACATGCCTACTTACATACACATTCATTCAAACGTGTGCCCACACATCTGCATTTGGCATGCAAGCCTACACACACAAGCACCATCCATGTCTCACACATGAGAGCCCTTGCACGTGTTAGCCTCACGGCCCTGTACACCCACCCCTACTTGGCCCCATTAAAACACATGTGCAACCTGCACACTACTGGCACACCACCACACGCACAGCTTACAATCAGGATGCATGTACACTTACCGCTCGACTCCAGACGGGTCTGCCTTTCAAGGACCTGGACGTGGAGCGCTGGGGATATGCATTCCAGGACCCTCATCTGATCTTTCAACAAGTAGCCCCGGCGCCCCTTAGCATCTGCTGCCTTCAAGAGGCGCTGGGCCTTGTTGAGGGTCCTGGACCTGAAGTCCTCCCAGCGCTTCTTGACATGATGGAATAGTCGGACTGCCACCCCCTCCGCGTTGATGGCAGTCACGATGTCCGTCCAGATCCGAGTCCATCCTTCCTTGTCGGCACGCAAACTTCCGAAGAGGGCATCATACTGCCCCAGGACTTGCTCCACCAGGACACCAACTTCGGTGGCAGTGAAGCTGGTGCCCCTCTGCCTCTCTGGCCGGGGGTTGCCAGTGGTGCCAGATGTTGCAGTGCCCAACATGACAACCCCAGAGGCAGGAGTGGGTGGGCAACTGGGTCCTGGGGCTGGTCTGTGGAGCGATGAAATCCCAGTCATGAGTCTTCGGTTCCAGCAGGGGTGGTCACAGCACCAGCACCCCTGGCTGATGTGCAGGCAGCAAATGGCAGGGCACGTGGGCAGTAGGCAATCAGGCAGCAGCAGATGGCAGGTGGGAGCGTGCTCGGGGCTCTGGGGGGCAGTTATTCGGCCTTCTGGGCAGGAGCGTGGTCTTCCGTGTGCTTACGCGTGGCCAGCTTGATATGGAGTGATTTGGCACGTGAAAATCCAGCACGTCTGTGTGTAATTCGAGGAAAGGGCCTTAATGCGTAAGCGCGTCAGCACATGGACGCGAATTCATTGGCCCAAAGGCCCTCAGCGTGTAGGCGCGTCTATGAGGTTACGCGCACGTGCGTTTTCCATGGCGCACGTCAGAGTGTCATAGCGTGTAACTGGTGGAAAGGGCCTCAGTGCGTATGTGCGTCTGTGATGTGCGTGCGCGGGCGTTTCCCTGTACACGGGTGCATGTTACACGTCCAATGACTGCACGTCAGAGTGTCAGCTTGTGTAATTGGAGGATAGGGCCTTAGCGCATACACGCGGAAGTGACGCTGGATGTCTGGGCATGTTTAAAAGGTACGTGTAGAACGCCATTTCCTTGTACGTGCTTTTCGTGGAGAGCGAGTGGGTGAAATCTGTACTTCTTGTTGGTTCGCACGCGATTTACTTCATGGCGTTCCAAGTTCGTGCCCCCTGTTACCTCTGACAGCTTTTTGTCTTCTTGTCTTTTTCCTGGGCTTGTTTCCTCAAACAGCGTTCACTTCTTCTGTTGTCCTGTCTCCTCAGACAGCGTACAATTCTTCTTTTGGCGGGGGTGTTGCCAACGCGCACACGCGTGTCTTTTTCACGCTATTTTTCCAGGCAGACGGTGAGTCGCGCACCTATTTAACATCTGTGCTTGCCCCGTGTGTCGCGTACCCCTTTAGAGGTCATTCTAGGCTGTGTGTGACACGCATACGTTCATTTCTGTGTTTCTGGGTGACACAGCGTAGTGCAGGTTTATTTTTCCACGCACGTGGTCTAGGAGGGGTTGCGTGCACATTATCTCCCTTTTTTGGGGTGCCTGTGCGTTGCGTGACCCGTCATCTTCCCCCAGGGGTCACATACAGCCTTGCTAGAGCACTAGGGTACGAATTCCATCTAGTACCCTACCCCTTTCACCCCCAATTGCCCAGGACAATAGTTTACTGCAACTCCCATACACACAACAGCATCAGTGCCATGGTTGGGAGGCGAGCAAGGGTGGCAAAGGTGGCTGAGCCTCAAGAGGTGGCCGTGGTGGATACGGTAGGGGACGTGGCCGGTCTTGCAGGGTGCCCCTAGCCCCCCATGTGTGGGTGACCAGTCAGGGACACCCATCCCCCCCCCCCTGGTTGAAGGTAATGTGGCTGACACCATCCCTGCTCAGCCCTTGTTGGACCAGCCCATTGTGGCACCAGACCTGGCACAGGGTGACTCCATGGCTGACTTCCAGGTCAGCAGGTCTAGGCCACGTGTGGCGGTGCACGTTGGTGTCACCAGGCCACGTGGATCAGGGGCAGCTATGTCATCTGCTGCCCCGAGTAGGCAGGGTGGGGAGGCTGCAGGGGCAGCTGCGGCTCCATCCACCCCAGGTCTGAGTCTCCCAGCCAGGACAGTGTCGGTCCCAGTTCCCCCTGACTACATCACACTTCAGCTAATGCCTGCACCAAGCCCCATGGTGAGTGTTTATTCCCACACTCCTAGTCCACAGTCCACCGGGGCTCCTGCCCCTAGTGTCCAGAGCGGTGTAGGACACTCAGGATCTCCACCACCTTCCAAGTGGAAGAGGAAGAGTGCTCGTCCAGTACAGGCTGATGCCCCAGACACGGCTACACAGTCCGGCCCACCAAGGAAGCCCAGCTTCAATCAGGCCGAACTTGATGCACATGTGGAGTATGTGTCCGCACATGACAGCTAAATGGTGATTACTGCAGGATGCAAGACCACACCTGCACAACGTCTGGCACACTGGCTGACCATTGCGGACATCATAAGTGCCCTTGGATTTGTGAGGCGCACAGCTAATGATTGCTACAAGCGCTGGAATTACCTGAAGCGCAGGGCAAAGAAAAAGGTGGCCTCAAGTCATGCCGCTACTCTAGTGACTGGAGGTGGGTCTCCAGCAGAGGACATTGAACTCACTCCACATGAGTATGTTGCTGGGACCTACGTCACGGCGGGACAGATCCAAGGCGTGGGAGACCTGCCAGATTACGAGGCATTGTCCGGTGAGTGCACATGCATATGTGTGTCATCCATGTGCATGGTGTGTGTGTGAGGGTTTCTGATTGAGTGCCAGGTGAGGGTGTGTGTGCCTGAGTGGTTTGGGTCACCCATGTGCTTCATCCAATACATTCTGTGCACCAGGATTTGGGTATTGCAGTATCCCTTCTGGCAACAGTAGACATTTAGCCCAACCTCACGCCAGTTTCCCTTGAAGTGTCATCTTGCCACAACATTGTTGCGTATTATTCTGTGTTCATTCAGGCTGATTGTTTGCATTCCACCACTTTCATTAGGCATTTCTCAGTCCTATTGTCACATGTGTGACACGGCTATGGTACATGCCATCTATGTGATGGCATGTGTCATGTATGTGTATTGGACATGCCAATCACAGGCCAATGTGTGATGGCACTGCTAACCAGCATGCAGCAAGAGGGGGCGTGGCTTGATGGCTACGTGAGGGGACGTTCCTTGGAGGAGCTCCCGATGATCCGATTTTGATCCTGGGAAGAAGTGATGGTTTTCGGCGGACTTTCGAGTCCACGGTGCATCCAAGGGTGCATGAAAGTGGGGGGCACATGGTGAGTGCCCTCCCCACCAGCGAGACTGCATATCCACAGAACTGGACTTCGAAGAAGGTGGCGGTCGCACAGTGGAAGGGCAGCACCCAAGATGGCCGCTCGTGGACAAAGGGCCATAAATGGTCCGTGGAGCTGAGGAAGACAGAGCTGGCCGGAGCGGGGCGAGCCCAACTAGAGGGACGCATTGTATGCGTCTCTGGCTGGTGACAAGAACATAAGTGCGGGCCCCCACTGAGGAGGCCCTGGATTGTGGCGTGCCAGCAGAGCGAAGGAGGGGCCGGCGAACGGACCCCGCGAGGCGCTCCGCAGCGCCTGAGACACAGCTGGGCGCGTGTGCCCAACCGACGCAGCAGGATGTCTTCCAAGGTGGTGCGACCCCGGATCAAGCAGCCCACGATGGAGGCCTTCGCCAGGTCGCCCCCGGGCGCGGAAGGGGGCAAGAGCAAAGAGGCCCCTGCGGCGGCGACGGACCCACCGGGTACTATCCAGGAGGTGCTGGCAGCAATTGCCGACTTGAAGGTGGCCTGGGAAACGAAGTTGGGCCTGGCCATGAAAGAGCTGCAGGAGGGCTTGGACCTTAAGATCGGAGCGGTTCAAGAAGAGGTGAACCTGTTGCAACAGGACGTGCGAACGATCGCGGAGCGCACTGGGGAACTGGAGAAAGAGTTGGCCCTGACCACAGAGGCGTGCAATGCACATGCTAAGGAGCTTCATGCCCTTGTGCAATGAGTGGGCAATCTGGAGGACAGAGCGGAGCAGGCAGAGGGGCGCGCCAGGCGCAACAACATTTGCATAGTGGGTGTTCCGGAAGGAATGGAAGGACCAAACCCCACGGAATACGTTGAAACCATGCTCTTGCAGGAGATTACAGGCGGGGAGCTGGCTCAGGGGTTCACGGTTGAAAGGGCGCATAGGGCCCTGACCAGGAGACCGGCCCCAGGAGCCCCCCCGCGGCCGTTGATCGCGAAGATCTTGAACTATCGGGACTGCGAAAAGATTCTCGAATTTTTCCGGAAAGGAGGTACGATAGAAAGGGGGTCAGCGAAAATAACGGCATATCTGGACTATATGCTGCTTGTACAGCGTAGTCGAATGAACTTTGGATCGGTGAAAAGGAGGCTTAGAGAAGCAGGCCATCGCTACATGTTGCTCTACCCCGCCAGGTTAAAGGTGTTTTATAAGAATAGATCCCCCTTCTTTGAGACGCCGACTGAAGCAATGGAGTGGTTGGATATGCAGGGTCGACCTCAGGAACCGGTAGTCCAGACAGAAGCGGCTGGAGATAAGTAGCACGTTGCTGAGGCACCCGTGAGGCCATAGTTATGACATTGGGACTGGAATATAGAATGATATTGTGCTTGTGGGGAGGATGTCATGGTATCCGCCGGCGGGTCCCGTTGAATGCACTTCTCCTAAATAGATGACTGGGCGCTTCTAGGAAGCACCCTCTGAACCCAATAGTAGTACACTTAGTTAGGTCACTGTTAGATGGGTGACGCCCCGCGGGGTCCTTGTCCTCGGATACGAGACAGGTCCGGACGTGGGTAGGCCTGAGATCCAGAGATGGAGCTGGGCTATTGTTGGGGGTTGGTAGGGAGGGGGGAGGGGGAGAGTTGTGTGCAGTGGTGTGAAGTTGGGGGGAAGGGGGTATTGTTTGTGAATAGAAGGGAGAGAGCCAGAACACAAATTAGCACGGGGAGCATTATGGGAAAAGATGTGATGGGGATAGTCCGACCAGATGGCATCGGGTAATCTCAGAATTGTGACCTGGAATGTACGGGGCCTTAACAGCTACCTGAAACGTAATAAAATGATGCTGTACTTAAAGAGGATGTGTGTAGACATAGCCCTGCTGCAGGAGACTCACCTCACTAGGGAAAGGCTGGAGGTGATCAGGAGAAAATGGAAGGGCAATGTTGTGGGTGCGGCGTACTCGGCGTACGCTAGAGGGGTTATTACTTGGGTGGCGCCTCATGTGCCGTTTCAGGTGCTTGACTCTACGGTGACCCGGAGGGTAGAATACTGGTGGTAACGGGTCTCCTGGAGAACAGGGAACTGCATATCATAAATTTGTACGCCCCCAATAACGACACAGCGGCTTACTTTAGGACCCTCTACAGTGAACTTGGTCCCCTGGCAGGGGGTACGGTAGTGTGGGGGGGACTTCAATTGTACCATGAATCCCAGAATGGATAGGTCCAAGGACAGGGCAGGGAAAGTGGCACCGGCGGCCAAAGCGCTGGGTACCTTACTGAAAGACCTAGGCTTAGAGGATGTGTGGAGAAGGCTGCATCCTACAGATAGGCAGTATTCACACTACGCAGCGCCACATGATTTGCACACAAGGCTAGATTACATTTTTGTAACAGCCGAGATAGTGAGAGACATAGAGGGAGCGGAATACAAGGCCCGAGTACTATCTGACCACTCGCCCTTGGTGGTAGGCTGGAGACACCAGCCCCCAAGACCGCGGATCCCTACATGGAGACTCAGGACCAAGGCTCTGCAAGACGAGGGGTTCCGGGAGGGTCTGAGGGATGCCATCGAAGAATACTTTGATATAAATATGGGAAGCGTACGCTCTGTGGGCACACTGTGGGAAGCGTTTAAGGTGGTGGTGCGTGGGGTAGCCATTTCCAATGCTAAGGGGCTACAGAGGGGTATCGAAAGGGAACTCCAAGAAGCGGAAAGGGAGCTAGAGGATCTCACACGTTGTGAGAACACCGCTCATGATAACAGAACCAAAGTAAAGGAGCTACAGTTGTCCTGCAGTGCACTCTGGGATAGGCTGTGCCGACTCAATTACAGCAAATATACAGAGAGGATACACGCAGGGGGCGACAAGCTGGGCAGACTGCTGCCCTGGATGTATAAGAGTGAGACCTCCCGCTCAGTGATCAGTGAGATTAAGGATGAGAGAGGTTGTATCTGCAACACCCAGGAAGGGGTAAATGAGGAGTTTACAGACACTTGTATGAGGACACGGGGGAGGATATGTGTGAAGACATACTGGACACATTGGAGGACATAGAGCTGCCCACCCTGGATGACCTAGAACGCGCGGAGTTAGACGCACCTGTCACCTCGCATGAGCTGGAGGTGGTGATTCAGAATCTGCCCACTTGCAAGGCGCCTGGTTCGGATGGGCTGCCTAGTGAGTTCTACAAAACATACAAGCAAGAGCTGCTTCAGCCACTGCTTGCCACTTTCAACGAGGCCTATGAGCAGGGGGAACTCCCATTGTCCCTCCGCGAGGCTGTTATCATTCCACTCTTGAAACCAGGCAAGCTGGCTGTGGAGTGCGGGTCTTACAGACCGTTGTCCATGCTTAACCAGGACAGCAAAATACTTACGGCAGTGCTGACTAACAGACTGAAGAAGGTGATTGGAAAACTGATACACCCAGATCAGACGGGATATGTTCCAGGCAGGAAAATCACCGCTAACCACAGGAGGCTACACCATATCATTGACCAAACTGAGGAGGACACGGGCGAGTTGGCCATAGTGTTGTTAGACGAGGTCAAGGCCTTCGACTCGGTATGATGGCCCTGGCTGAAAGCGGTCCTGAAGGGGTACGGAATGGGACCTGGATACCTCAGATGGGTCCAGCTGTTTTACAGCACCCCGATGGCGAGAGTCAAAACGGGTCAACAGTCTCAGATACCTGGCAACTTTGCATGGGGACCAGACAGGGATGCCCCTGGTCACCCATGCTATATATACTGGCATTAGAGCCGCTGGCAATATGCCTGCGACAACAATATGGGGAGGTGGGCATAAGCACTGTCAGTGGAAGGCACTTGATATCACTGTATGCGGATGATATGCTCCTTTATTTGCGTTATCCAGAAGAAAATCTGGAGTATGTGCTGGAGGTACTAGAACGGTACGCCACCCTTTCGGACATATCGGTGAACCCTAGAAAGTCTAGTCTGTTTCCTTTGGGCAGATATAGGAAGGTCCCGGTACAGAGGCTGCCTGTCCTGCCAATACCATGGCAGCCTGTGACATTTAGGTATTTGGGAATAAATATTTACCACAGGGTCGAGGCAGAACACAAGCATAACACGGAAAAAGCGATAGAGGGGATCAAGAACAGCATGGTATTTTGGTCTAGATTGCCCCTGACCATGATGGGGAGGGCGGCCTTGCTCAAGATGGTGGTCCTGCCTAGACTCTTGCACTTTTTCGTGAATGTCCCCTTTTTGATACCTAGGAGCCTATTCGTGAAACTTCACAGCGTGTGTAGGGGTTTCGTGTGGGGCAACTCTAGGAATAGGGTTGCTCTGTGGAAGCTCCAGAACCCATGTGACCAGGGGGGATAGGCCTGCCTAATTTTGAACTCTATTACCTGGCGGGGCAGCTGCTGTATGTGGCCAGGTGGCTTTCGGCTGAAGACTCGGCGGAAGCTAGGCTTCTGCGTGGAGACTCAGCCCCATACTTTCTGATGGAAGTGGTGTGATTGCGTAGAGACAAAC
Source organism: Ambystoma mexicanum (assembly GCF_040938575.1). Taxonomy (NCBI): domain Eukaryota; kingdom Metazoa; phylum Chordata; class Amphibia; order Caudata; family Ambystomatidae; genus Ambystoma; species Ambystoma mexicanum. The sequence goes on along the minus strand of NC_090931.1, from coordinate 897,765,339 downwards.
TGGTGGGCAGGGGGCGGCTACTGAGGCTGGGTTGGGAGATCTGGCACAGGACATGGAAGATTGGGGGGGATTCGGAGCCGTACTCCCAGCAGGCCCCTTTGGCGGCGCTGTGCGGGAGCGACTCTCAACTACTTGAATCGGTCCGTAGATACTGGGAACAGGTAGGCCTGGCCACCCTCGTGGACATATGGCATGAACGGGAGGCATTGGACTTTCAGAGGTTGCAGGAAGAGACGGGGGTGCATGGTGGCCAATACATAACCTACCCTAGGCTTGTGAAAAACACTAGAGAAAGATGGCCCGAGACAGTGCTAGAGGAAGACCCTGATGCCTCCCTGGAAACTATGTATGATGTATCGGAGGGCGGGCGCGAAATATCGAGGATATACGAGCTACTGCGAGCAAGAGCAGGGAAAGAGTTGCTTCAATTGAGACAAGATTGGGAAGAGGAGGTGGGAGGACCCATGACAGACGGGCAATGGGAATGGGCCCAGAGGTACCATAAAAAGGTGTCCCGGAAAGCGAGATTCCAACAACTTCAATTGTACGTTACCCACAGGGCTTATCTGACTCCCGGGAAGATCGCAAAGTTTGGGGGACCAGCTACGCAGCAATGCCCCAGGTGTGGGGAGGTGGATGCGGGTCTGCTACACATGTTTTGGGCTTGCCCGGAAGTGCACAGATTTTGGGATGAGGTTAAGACGAAACTGGCTGGTGGGGGGGTGGTGCTGGATGTCAATCGGCCTGGTCATGCATGCTTGGGTTTTTTCCTAGACCTCGACATTCAAAACACATAAGCAAGATGAAGGACTTGGCTTGTGTTTTGGCTAAGCGCAGGATTGCCATGGGCTGGAAGGCGGCCCACAGACCTAGGGTGGAGCTATGGTGGGCGGACCTCTTGAGGAGGGCGGAAGCTGAATCTGTAGTCTGGTTCAAAGCGGTCACTAGGGGGGGCGAGGAGGAAGTAGGGCCCTTGCTGGCCTGGCGGCAATTGGTGGCCTCTATGGCAAACCCTCACCAGGGTAACAACGGAACAGAGGACTCGGATGATGACTGCTTAAGTATTGTGCTACCCGATGATGCTCCTGTAAATGACATGTGAGACCGGCTCTAGTTCAAGAGGGGGGGGAGTTGGGGAGTTCTAATGAAAATGTGTTGGTCTAATGATGCTTTTATGTATTGAAACAGTTGTAGTGTGTTTGTTTGGCTTCAAAATAAAATAAAAATATTAAAAAAAAGAAAACAGCATGCAACAAATGTGTTGGTCTTCCATCTTGTTGTCATCAATGTGTGCCATTTGCCTCCCCTTCAAACGCAGTGACGGTGCATGCATGGGAGGGTCATAGTCATGTGGGACATGTGTCAATGAAGTACTGGTTCTGTTGCTTCTCAGCCCTAATTGTGTGCCATGGTGCTAATGCCTGTTCCCATTTCTTTTCTTTCATGTCTTTGCAGGGGATGACGCACTTGATACTGCTGGGGTTGTGGAGATGGTACAGACCCAGGAGGGGTCTCAGGCCCGACCGGGCACCAGTGAGGGACGTGGTGTGGTGGTGGGTGAGAACCCACACTTGCTGCAGACCATTATCTCAAGGGGTGTCTCTGGGTGCACCTCCCCTGAGCTCTATTCAGGTGTCGATTCGGATGATGAGACCTGTGTGCGGTCGCAGGTAAGTGTTTCTGGCAGGGATTCTGTACTGTCCAACCCACCTGCACCAGGGGTAGAACCCTCAATGGGGATGTCAGTGTTGGTAGGTCCGCCTTTGGTGGTTACGGATGCAGGGTCACACTCCGCAACATCTGATCCTGTTCCTGGGCCAGCAGATCAGAGGGGGAATGCAGTCCTGCAGCCTCAGGCAGTGCCGGCACAGCAAGGCGCAGTTCGCCTTGCCCCAGAAAGGTGTGGTGCCCGCCGACACGGTCGCCGTACGCCACCTGGCAATACCGCATGGGAGCAATCCATATACGGTATGGCAAACCAACAGGCAGCATCATCTGAGATGATGGCTCAGGCCATGGATAGGGTGGCCACTTCCATTGTCCCCCAAGAAAGGCTGATGGCAGGCAACAGACTCCATTTGCCAGTCACACAGGGAGGACATGTTGGCGTCCAACAGTGACAGACGGGTGGCACTGGAGACTCTGCGGGAAGCCATTTATATTGAGTCCCAGGGCCACAGGGAAGACCTGAGGGTGGAACTCCGTCAGCTCAGGGTGACTCTTGTTGAGCTTGAGGCTTCAACTGACATGAGGACAGAACAGCAGCTGGAGCGGCTCACACTTTCTCTCTCAGCTGGGATGCAGGCAACTAGGGAGGAGGTCCGGGCATCCCGTGAGTTGTTGCATGGGGACCTCCGCACGATTATCCTCCAGAACCAGACCTTCCACACCCGCATGCTTGCTGCCATGGAGGACCAGACTAGGGCTTTGCGTGGGCTGCCTCCCATAGTGCCACCACCTCCTGATACAGCTGCAGAGGGTGAGGGAGCGACAGCATCGATTCTCTCACAATAGGGTAGCCGTGCAGGCCATGAGCCCATGGAGGTGTTTTTTTTTCGCAAAATCCACACAGGTGGGTTTTGGTGTGCACCCTGTCCTCGGACCTCCTGGGTGGCCTCCCCCACACCCTCTGGCCCATACATGGCCATTTTTGATTTTTGATTTTTGATTTTTTTTTTACAGTGTGTTGCCTTGTGTGGCTCCCGTGGGCATACGCTGTATTGTGGCTGGGCACATGCAGGCTTGTCCTGAATTTGGGTTAGATGCTTGGGTTTGTGTGACACACACCCCTCCTGCTTCCCGTTTCCATGGGCTTGCAAAGGGTGTTCCCAAGTGACATTGACTTACACAGTGACGTTGGACTCCCATTTGATGTGTGGGCAGTCTGTAGTCAATACTGTGTATACATTCCTAGTGCATATTGTTGTTGTATTGTACACTGAATGGTGTATTGATATGTGCCTCTGCATCCATCTCATCCTCCTAATTTGCAGGTCCATTCCTCATGTCTTCACAAGGCGGTCTACTTTGGAAATGGAGTCCATGTTGTAAGCAGTGCACCTACACTTTTGCGTGGCGCTAACACTGTACAGTTGGAAGTGGTCGAAGTGCTGGCATTATCAGGTAGTGAGACTACTAATTTTTAAAATCGGTACTGTCATGTTTATGGTAGGTTGGAGGTTGTGTAGGTGATTAGTATTATTGCTAAATATTTGGTAATGTGTGTTGTTGGTCCTGCATTACTGTGAGCATTTCATGTGTGGCCAGTTTCCATTAGGGACACTGTACTTTGTGACACTTGTGTCATGTTGTGGGGATTAATTTGTTTGCTCTCACATAGCATGACATGCCATGGTGTGTTGTGTGGCGGTGCCGGGGAGGGGTTGGGTGACATGGCACTGTTCTCATGTTGTATTATGCAAGTGGGTATTCATTTTTGCTGCATAGAAGTGTGTCTTTTGATGACACTGCATTGGTGGTGTTTGTGTAAGTAGGGATGCACACATTGTGACACTTCCAGGTGAACAATCTCAGGCTGCTATGGTTCTGACAGTTGACTGTCCCTTAATTCATCAGAATTGTCAGATTGAGTCATCATTGATTGTCAGATGGTATGTGCCAGGGGTGTGTGCACTCCACAGGGGTGTGATTTCTATGTGAAGTAATTAGCCACCAGCTGCGTACGGGCTGCCTCACCCCGTGCCCTTTCCCCTCCCATGCGCAGCGGGCGTGCATGTGGTTGGGGAAGTGGGTGCACCACCATGTCCACAGCCAGGCCCCGGCGTGTTGCAACATTGTGCAGGAGACATGCTGCCACTATGATCCTGCACACTACTGGGGGAGCGTATAACAGCTGCCCGCCAGAACGGTCAAGGGAGCGAAAGCGTGACTTGAGCACTCCAAATGTGCGCTCCACTATGCCCCGGGTTGCAATATGGGCTGTGTTGTATCTTACCTCGGAAGCGTGATGGGGTTCCGAATTGGCGTCATCATGTGGGTGCTCAGAGGGTAGGCACTGTCCCCTGGGGAGGTGATGATGGGGATCATTAGTGGGGTAGTGACATTACTCTGTATCTGTCATGCATGCGTGTGCTGTGGCATTTATACTCACCAAGCAGCCATGCATCACCATGCCGCCCAGCTTCCATGTCCCGGTTTAGGGTTGACATCCTGTAAATGAAGCTGTCGTGGGTGGACCCTGGATAGTTGGCATATACTGAGGTGATGATTCCCTTGGCATCACATACTACCTGGACGTTGATGGAATGCCAGTGCTTGCGGTTTCTATAGATGTGCTCAGTTGCCCTGGGGGGACGGTAGCCACATGGGTGCAATCAATGGCACCTAGCACTTTGGGGAATTGTGCCACTCTGTAGAAATCCTGCGTTCTGGGCAGGTATATGTGCCTGCGGACTGATGGGCGTGCAGTGATGATGGCCAACACCTGGTGTAGGCACAGTGACTGCGTGGCCTGCGACACCCCCCCCCACTATGGCACTTGTCCGCTGAAATGATCCGGTAGCCAAGAAGTGCAGTACATTGAGGACCTTCTCCAGGGGGCTGAGTGCTTGGGAGCACAGGGTGGGTGATGTGAGGTCATCCTCCCACTCACTGACCAGGTAGAGTATTATGTGAGGTGGAAACCTGTACCTCCCATACACCTGGTCATCAGGCATACCAAAAAGGCTGGTTCTGGGTGTAAAGATTCTGGCCCTGACTATCCTCCTCCTCCTCCTGTGGTATCCCACGGCCACTGCTGCTAGGAACGGTATATTCATCCTGGCGTCTGAGCTTGTTTGTTGTTTGCGCACACTTTTATGCTGAGCAGGACGTGCGCCAGCTTCATGCTGGCGTACGTGTTTCCGGATTGGACCTTTTGATTTGGCGCGTTGTAGGCGACCGTGTAAATCTTCCCGCCCACCCCAGGAATACACGTAACACGCTCTCCCAGGCCCAGTCGCGTTTTAAATATTCCCGCCTACCCCAGGAATACATGTACCCCACTCTCCCAGGCCCAGTCGCGTGTGGAAGTTCACGCAAACCACGTAATACTCGTACCCTGCTGATATTGCGTGTGGAAGTTCACGCGGACCCGTAATACACGTACCCTGCTGATATCGCGTGTGGAAGTTCACGCGGACCCGTAATACACGTACCCTGCTGATATCGCGTGTGGAAGTTCACGCGGACCCGTAATACACGTACCCTGATTAAACCGCGTGTAAAACTACCCGCGCACCCCTGAAATACACGTACCAAGGCCATTCGCACTGCTGCGGGGTGGGGGCCCAGGAGACATGAGTGGGGGCCTGGTGGAGGGTGCCCCTGGATGCTGGGGGGTGGGGGTGCAGGGAGACATGAGTGGGGGCCTGGTGGAGGGTGCCCTTGACTGCTGGGGGGTGGGGGGTGGGAGACATGAGTGGGGGCCTGGTGGAGGGTGCCCCTGGATGCTGGGTGGTGGGGGTGCTGGGAGACATGAGTGGGGGCCTGGTGGGGGGTGCCCCTGACTGCTGGGGAGTGGGGGGGGGTGGGAGACATGAGTGGGGGCCTGGTGGAGGGTGCCCCTGGATGCTGGGGGGAGGGGGTGCTGGGAGACATGAGCGGGGACCTGGTGGAGGGTGCCCCTGGATGCTGGGGAGTGGGGGTGCAGGGAGACATGAGTGGGGGCCTGGTGGAGGGTGCCCCTGACTGCTGGGGGGTGGGGTTGCAGGGAGACATTAGTTCGACATGAGTGGGGGCCTGGTGGAGGGTGCCCCTGGATGCTGGGGGGTGGGGGTGCTGGGAGAAATGAGTGGGGGCCTGGTGGAGGGTGCCCCTGACTGCTGGGGCGGTGGGAGACATGAGTGGGGGCCTGGTTGAGGGTGCCCCTGGATGCTGGGGGGTGGGGGTGCTGGGAGACATGCGTTGGTGGGCAGTAGTGCAAGGTGACATGTGGGTTGGATGGGGGGCATGGCCATGGTGGATGGGCTGCCTGCGGGACATGTGCAGGGGTGCAGGGTAGTCCCCTGTGGTGTGGGCCGCCTGCAGGGGCCATGGAGGGTGTAGAGGGATCACCTGGGAGGACCCACACGGCCAATTCACGTGTAGTACTCCCCGGCACCCCCGAAATACACGTAGGCTGCTGGATTCGCGTGTGGAACTTCCCGCGCACCCGGAGTACACGTACCCTGCTGAAATCGCGTGTGGAACTTCACGCGAACCCCGAAATACACGTACCCTGCAAGTTCACGTGTGAAACTTCCCGCACACCTTGGAATACACGTACCCTGCTGAAATCGTTTGTGAAACTTCACACGCACCCCGAAATACAAGTACCAAGGACAATCGCGTGTGAAACTTCCCGCGCACCCCAAAATAAACGTACCCAGGCCAATCGCGTGTGGAACTTCCCACGCACCCCGAAATGCACGCACACGCTATTTTTCACACAGCGGGTGTCCGTGTTTGTCGGTACCCCTTTGCACCTCATTTGTCCTAGAGGGCCACAGTATGGATCATTCATCATAGCTGTATATAGGTGCTTTTTGTTAGCGCACATTTTGGCGCACATTTATTTCAGGCGCAGGAACGCTACCGCCTGCTTTCTTGTGGCGGACTTGCTTGGCCCTATGCGCGTCTTTGCCCGTGCGCTGGGTTGCCCTATTCGATTCCATGAATACGAGTTGTAGGCGCCGATATTTTCACGCGTTGTTCCCCATTCCGAGTGTTACGCCCCGTGTTACGCCTACTTTTGTTATGTGCGCCGTGCTATGTGCGATTCCGCTGTGGGCGTGGCGCATGCCGTTGGATGACCTGTGCGCCGGCGTGCGCTGCGCAGTATTTCAGCGCACATCCAATATTTTTCTCGCGCACAGACTTCCATGAATCGATGTGCGCTGGTTTTCCTGCGATTTTCGCACTTGCACTGCGATTCACACATTTTGGCACCTCTGCGTCGGAATTTTCGGCGCACATTAATTCCATGAATTCTTTTGTATTGCATCCATTTTGTTTTCTTGTTTTTAGAAAATGAAAAAGAGTTAAAAGTTTGTAATAAACTATGTACACTAATAAAATAAAAAATAAATAAATGGACAACAACATTGAAAGGGGAGATCCCCAATGGACCCCGTAGGAAACTTTCACAGTTAGGGCACTGGATAAGATTCTCAATTGTGTATATTTAATTCCCTATTTCTTTCAAAGTTGGGAGTAAAAGGTATTTTTAGTAAAAAGGGTATTGCTATTCCCAAAATTAAGTATTTTTGGTGTCCAAATATATAAATGACTTTTTTTTAATCCAAAATTCTTTTCATATAGAAATTCATGAAAAATAAGATGTGTTTTTATCTTAGTTCTTCTTCAGATAAGTAGTGCTCCTTCGCAGAGACCTGGATTTCAAGTATCCTGTACGCTAACTCTGTGAGGTGTAATTTATGTGACCGACCAGTGATAGAATTTGAAGTCCATTTCGATGGTCGATCGTACCAAAAGCTGTGGATATGGACAACATAAATAGCATAACTCCACTGCCATTGTCTACAGCAGTCTGGGCATCATCCTAGACTTTGGAGCTCTGTTTCCAGGCTGTACCTAGGCCGAAACCCAGACTGAAGTGGGGAAGGACACAGAGTGTCACCCAGTTGTACTTGTTGTTGGTTAGCTACTACTTTTCTCATACATTTGGAGAGTATTGGATGATTGAGTCTAAAATTGGCCAAAATTGTGGGATCCATTGTTGGCTTCCTGGAAAAAAGGAGAAATAATGCCTGCTTTGAGAGTAGGGTGAAGAATTCCAGCACTATACTGGGGTTGACCAGATGACTGGTGCAGCAAGAAAACCTAGCAAGGTCCTGAGGAAGTTGTGGTAGGTCAAAAGGAGGCGGACAAAGAGGTTGCATTAGTACCTGTTTTTATTCAAATAATAACCAAAAGGCCTATCTATCCCTAATAAAAAGGGTATTTCTCTACCTAACAAATCCAACTAGGGTGCTAGTCGTCAGCGAGGTAGTCCAAATCAAAATAATCCTCCCTCCATTTAAAAATGACCCTACGCTGACTCTAGCACTAAGGATTGTATCAACCAATAAAATAAAAAGGTGTTCCAGGAGAATGACTCCCTTCTCCTGAATATGCCTTCTCAGCCTTAATAGTTCCATGTGACATAGTTAATCATTTCCTTTAGTTCCTCAAGGGGACTCTTCCACCTTCTCTTGAATATCCACTTTCTTGACTTATTCCCTACTCAAGGGTCTTGGCCTCCACTCCTCTGGATTTCTTTTGCATCAATATCGCTCTCATTTGTACTTGTTTTACAGTCTCTCATTCCACAGAGACTAGTGTCCCTGGCCTCTTTTACCACTTTATCTTCTGAGCACTTCCACTTATGGGAACCAACATGTAGGTTATTTTGCTCCTCTTTGCTAATGGCATGGTTTTCCCAACCACTGAGGCATCTATTACCAGTGTTTTGACTTTCTTTGCTGCTTTTTTAATCACTGGGACGAGTTTGAGGAGCACCTCGGAATTTGTTGTATACTCTGCTGCTTTCACAGTTACTGGGGTGAGTATGATGATTTCCCTGGTATTCTTTATATGCACTGCTGATTTTACAGTTAGTGGGACAAGTATGATGAGTGTCTTGGTATTCGTTATACTCTTTGCCGCTTTCACAGTTACTGAGGCGAGTATGATGAACCTCTCGGCTCCCTGCCGGCTCCTGAGCTACTTTCCTCCTTCATTCTCCATATCCTCGCGACCAAGGACCTCCCGGAATGCTGTGGCTTCTCTCTCCCAGGTTCAAACTTCCCAGGCTTCAGCTGCTCGGTGAACATGACTCCTTTGCTTTTTATGGATCTAAGCTGGGTCCTCCCCTTGTCCTTCCTCTCTTTACCTGAAGTATTCTTTGTTACTCCATAAATCACACTCTTCAGTATTCTCTGTTTGGCATGGAGAAGTGATCAGCATTACTCCACCACTCTTCTTCTCCTCAGTGGATTTTTGTTGGTTTTGAATACTGGAAGTCGTATTACAATAGCAAATAGTGGTTTCTTCAGGTTGTGACTTCTGAGGCAGTGATGATCTGAGGTGTTCATAGAAAGGTGGGGCAGGGAATTCCTTCACCGAATGAAGCATTGTCCCCAAGAGGGGAGCCTCTCCCTGTGAGGTCCCGCTTACCACCACCGCTAGTGGGAATGTTGCGTAGTGGGCTCATCTCCCTAGCCTCAGAGGGAAGGGTCCTCTCTGGGGAGAAGTGACGAGATCCAGTGAATCGTCACAAAGTACTCAATTTAGTACTGCTTACTAGTCTGAGTTAGTAAGCTTAGTCCTGAATATTTGCTCTCCCACCTCTACTGTATACGTGCATGTTTCTTCCATTCCTTTACTGGATGTGTGATATGAGCGATTCTGGGTGCTCAGCAGTCACAGCAAGGTTACTTCTTATCTGGGAAAAAAGCATTGAGATTGTCCCACAGTTGAGGTGACGGAGATATAGAGGAACAGCATGAGACTATGTTTCTCCATAGAAGACACCACACTGAAATGTGTCTAGGACTGATTACGACCTCTTGCTGATTTTATTAGTTCAACATTGTGTTTTAGATTGTAATATTACTCTTTAGTAGGATTCAATGAGGGAGAGATGGATGTCTTTGTTTTCTGGGCATCAACAGATCCCTTTACCCGATGGGGTTAAAACTTTCAACAGTTGTGCATGTTCCTCAGTTGTTCCACTTTTCAAAGGCAGAGGTAATTCTTCATCAAATTTCACACCAGTAAAATAAAACTAAAATACACTCTGGTGATTCTATCTCATTAAGATGGTCCACCGGATAGCAGTTGCCTGCACCTTCACAAGCACCATTATTGACATTGATCCTGCCTCATCCAGTACTAGATACAGCTGCACTCCTAGCTTCTCCTCTAATGGGAACAGAGCTATAAGGACAATGATGCCTCATCTAAAAGCAGATTTCACATCTTCCTACGGGATTTGACGGTCTGGATTGGACTGAGAGGCTTTTCAACTTACTCAATTATCATGTTTCGGGGTCACTGCTTTCATCCGTAATCTTGAAGAGGATTGGAAATCCGCTAGGGCGTGTGGATACAGCCTCTATTTGTATGACTGGCTGACATTGAAAGACAGGTTTCACGTCGTTCCTTGTTAATGAAGGAGGTGCAGGAAAGAACCCTGGCCTTCCATTTTATGGAAAGGAGTTATTCGCTGATTCTATCCTATGAGTAACTGACAGAAGTCACGTTTTCAACAGCAAAATCTTTGCCCACCATTCAATTAATTCACGTTAGTCAGTTTTATGCCACGTTCTCCTCACCCTATAAGGAAAAGGCTGGGCCCTTCCAAGCTCTTTGATTAGGCAAAGTTGACATGACTGTTCAAACATTGGTCAAACAAGGAAGCATTAAACGCGACCTGGAAACATTTTCTGTAATGCAGATAAAACTGAAGCCAAGTTGGGAAACACCAACCACCCCCAACGTACCCAAGAAGCCAGAGATCATTCTGCTCCTGTTGAGGCCAGCGATTCCCACCCTTTTTTAGCGGAGATGACCAGAGAAGCGTGGGCCATGTTGCTGGCATTCAAGGGTTTAATAGCTCTTTTTATGTGGCTGACAAAGGTGTATATGTCTGTCAGTACCAACATCCTGGAATTTCAATAGTTCCTCTAAAATTAATCATTCTAGATAGTTCTCCTAGTGTATATATATAATTTTATTGTTGCAGAAGGGGAACTGGTGTGCAGTCAATTTGAAATAATCTTCCTTTCAGATGCCCATTAGGAAGCCTCACTGGAAGTTCCTGTGGTTGGTGTCGGGAGATAAATACTACCAGTACAGTTTGCCTATCCCTCTTTGGCCTACCTTACGTGTTCTGTGTGATAGATTTGCATATACGTTATTTCCCCAGACAATACTTTTTGTAATCCAAGCCATAACTATCCCTTCGTCTAAGTAGGTGGCCTTTTGGAAAAAAAGAGTTATTTAAATAGAACTTGTTATTAGTTGTAACACTAGCTGTGATGAGGTCCTTACACAAAAGGTACATATATTTTCTACCCATTTTGCTAATCTTTTTAAATAATAAAGCATGTACATGCATACGAATGATTTGATGTATAATTTTGGGTTCCATGTTCATTTGCCGACAGACTTTTTTATCGAAGTAATTTCCAATGCAAAATAACTTTTTTAAAAACATCACATTATTTTGTTAACATTTTGGGGGTGGGTTCAACCCAAGCCACCCCTTTCTTTGTTCTTTTACCCCTACCGCAACCCCCCCTCATCAATTTTAACCCCCCGTACATATATTTCAATTAGTTTTTTAAAAAGTAATTTCGGCATCGGAAATTATGGGTTTGTACCTTTTTACCGAATATATTGGTTTGCAGGAACCAAAAGGTATAAAAATTCTACCACCAAAGGTTCGAACACCAAAAGTTTGATCCTTTGGTGGTAGCATTGTTAAAAAAAAAGAAACCCCCGCAGCCCTCGTTTTGTTTTTTTACGAAGGCTGCTGGGGGTGTCCCCCGCATCGCCCCGCTCACTATACTTTATAGTATAGTGAGCAGGGTTGCGGGGGACACCCCCAGCAGCCTTCGTAAAAAAAAAAAAACGGGGGCTGCGGGGGTGTCCCCCGCAACACCCCGCTCACTATACTTGACAGTATAGTGAGCGGGGGTTGTGGGGGGAATGGTTGGGGGTGTGGGTATGTACGTGTGTTCGCATGGGAAAGGTGCACACTTTTGGTAGTTCGCACCTTTCTCATGCGAACTTTCCAGCCGCAGGACATTCAGCCGCAGTCGGATCACGTAGATCTGAAATTACTTCGCAAAAAAAGTCTGTCGACAAATGAACTCGATACCGTTATTTTTATAGCATTCTGTTATTGACCACATGCCTCTCAGCAGTTGCCTACCTTTACTGGAAAACAGCATATCCCGTTCATAATGGCTCTTACTGCCAATTACTTCAAAACCTGCCAAAGATTAATGAAACCAATCACAGCGCAGCAATAGTTGAAACTACTGGCCGTATAAAGTAAGCTAGGCCAGAATATATTTTGAAAAAGCTCTTGCCCAACAAATCAAGCCTTTGGAAAATGTCAATTAGCTCACCAGTAGATATCTTAGGTGTGCTTTTGCTAACATTTACGCTTTAAATACCTCTTATGTACTTTTTCCATAAAATGTTTATCTGTAAGCTTCTACAATGGTCTATATTTCTGCTGCCTTAAAAAGTATGCATAGTGTACTTGCAGAAATAAAACACATTATTTTTGGTGTTCTTGCTAAACAATGTTGCCAGTATTTTATTGTGAAAAAATAATAAATGAAGATTCATACAAAAAAAACAATGGAAAAATGCCACTGGAATCCACAAAACAATGTTTTATTGTCAATCTTCCCTTTACGGTACCAAGCAGCTATGCTGGATGCGTGAATAGGTGAAGTGTTTCGCACTTGGTGTGAGGGTGAATGGTGACGGGCAGTGGCATTGAATGTATTGTTCAGGGCAATAGCATTTAGATTGCAATGCATGGGCAATATTGTCGTTCCCTTTCCTGTTCCAAATGGTCATGCAGTGCTGCCGTTTGGTTGGGATATACTTGCTTGCAGTGTGGTGTGTTGTGGACGTTGTCAGTTGCCAGGGTTGGCTTTATGACACTGGGGGACATTGTTTTGTATGTGGTTGAGGTTGCACAGCACTGCAGAATAGCAGTATGTGTAGTATAAACGTGCATTTATAAGGGTCGCATGTTTAGTTGGTTTCTATTGTGGACCCAGCCTGTGCATGCATAAATAGATTGCCGACACTACAAAGAAGTGTACCAGATTGAATATCACATTGTCTGAAGACTTTCCGTTTATGTACATATTAAATGCGATCAGTAGGGGGTATTGTGGAGGTAGGTATGTAAGCTCCTAAATGTTCATCAGGGGGCCCAAGCACTGACCCGCCTGCTTCTCTTTTCAGTTTTTCTGATGCCAGCACTTTTGTATTTGACGCTTCAGATGTCTGGTCTCAATCTCACTTTACTTTGTACTCTAGGCCATCCCACACAAGACCGTAAAAGAGCCATGATCCTCTGATCGGGGTGAATATTGAAGGCAGTTGTGAGGGGTCAGAAATGTGAGGCGGCCAACTTGGTAAAGGTTTTTCACAAGAAGCCATTTTATGAAATCAGTGGTTCGACAAACACCTCACTATCCCTAACCTAGCAATGGTTTCCCCGCCCGGAAATAAACTAAAGGAAAACACTCTAATAAAAGGGATCTTCCCTCACACTTGTACACACATCAAAATCATAAAAGTAATCAATGGCAATTCAAATGTAACAGAAATAACAGTTATATTCAACATAAACCTAAGAACTGTGTATCCTTGTAACCTGGGTTGGATGCCCTTCTCCAGATTCAAAGCAGGATTTTCAATCATGCGTTCAAATAAGAAAGTTCCTTTTTTGTAACCAAATTTTGATCATAAAGTTCGTCTTGCTTCAAAAGTCTTTCACTTGGGCTTTTAACAAAAGTTTAATCATATGAAAAGTCGTTATCTCTTCAAGTATTGACAAAAAGTTCAACACGGTTTCTTTTTCTTAAGAAAACAAATCTACTTTCACAATTCTTCTGTATCAACAACATTGCTTTGCCAAGATGATTTCAGAACAATTTAGTGAACATTTTAGTGCCACTTCTTCTTCACAACATTCAACCACAATTCTGTATTCTTCCTGGTCCATTAACCTGCCAGGACTACCACCAGAATGTCCCTGCCAGGACGAAAAGCTACTAACACTACTAAGAGTTATTTGTGGTAAGGTTTTACTTCACGTCTTTTAGGAAAAAACTGTAACCTTAAACAACATCAAATTTCACAACTTCTTTTGGGAAAACATGTTTCACATTGGTGCTGTTTGTTCCAATTTGCCCTAGTCAATGCAAGTTATATTCCTCTCCTCCTGGATACATTCTACCAGAAGTGCTTCTCTCCTGCCACTCTTGTTTTTCCATTTTCACATCAAATAACTGCTGACAATGTTCTTTTATCACACTTGCCCCGCTTGGCTTTGGCAATGCTTGTTGATGTCTTGTTCAACTATTGCCTCTCTCTCACTCTGGCAATAATGGTTATAATCGTTCTGTGTCAATATTCTCTTGTTATTTGGCCAATAAGGTTAAATGCTTTGTAAAATATTGCCCCCTCTTTACTTTGGCAATGGTGGTTATGGCCAACTTGTTCCAGTACTGTCCCCTCTTTGTCTTGGCAACAATATGGGTTTTGATGGTAATGATTATAACCTTTTTTTAATAAAGTTCTTATGCCGCCAATGGGATTTCGTTATATTTGTTCGCGAGACAATTCCTGGATACCTCGCACTGAGTTTATTTTGAAACGATGATGAATTTCCGCAAAGCATAGGTAGGTTGAATATTATTTATTTTGAGAAAAACATTTTAGTCTTGTGGTGGTGGTCAGCCGACACGTGTTTTGACCCATAGGGACTTTATCTAGGATGATATTTTACATAACATATCAAGCATGATGGTGATATGGGTGACATTTGGTGAAGCAAGTGACAAATGTGTGGGTGACGCGTACAAAGTGAATCGGATTACATGCATTTGTTTTGCACACAATTTTCATCAAAAAATGGATGCCAACATTCATTAGCATTTGCATTGTAAACAATGGTAATTTACATTGGTTATGAGCAGTGTCAAAGGGGAGAGAAGGGAAGGAAGAGAAAAAGAACAGCGAGGGGTTAGGTCCAGTAATCACTTGAATGGTGTAATATGTTAAACAGAGTTGTAATGGTAGCTAGCTTTATGTATTGGGTAAAGGGGTTCTGGGGTCCCAGGTGGGTTTCCTTGCTAGGATGGCATGTTTCCGATTGCCCCCAGTCTTGGGTGCTGTCGGGCCTAGTGGCCGTAGGAAAAGGTCTGATATGAGAGGGATTGTAAGGCGCACAGTGGGGCTGATTAATTAAATTCTTGGCTAGGTGAGCCCTGTGCTGGTTAGTCTAGGCGAGTGACTTTATGGGCTATATTACATTCATGATGACAACCATTGTGGATGTCTTTGACCATCCAGCGTGGTCAGGTCTGCTTGTGGGGTCTTGATGATTTCCTGTGGAGATCGGGTTGGGTGCGTGGTACTTGGTGGATAGTGGTGAGTACGACGACTTGGAGGCTAAATGCTTTGTAAAATATTGCCCCCTCTTTACTTTGGCAATGGTGGTTATGGCCAACTTGTTCCAGTATTTTCCCCTCTTTGTCTTGGCAACAATATGGGTTTTGATGGTAATGATTATAACCTTTTTGTTATAAAGTTCTTATGCCGCCAATGCGATTTCTTTATATTAGTTTGGTATTCAAAACTGTTATTAGTGATCAGCGGCCAATCATGGAGCGTACCGGGATTACTTGTCAATGGTAAACTCACCGGTGAATGCATATCCGTAAGCTTGATCCGCTGCCATTCTTCAGTCTGTTTCTGCCTCTTACACAGCAATCTGTTTTGGGTTTCCCTCGGCCTGCAACGATCATGGTTCTGCTTCTGCTGGTACCTCTTGCACGTTCGTCTACTTCAGAATTCCCATGCCGACCAGTAAAGGAGCTTTTCTTGCTCCCAGTGTCTTCTGGGGCTTGCCAGCCACCGGGACACAGCATTCCACTGCATTCCAGTGCTCCCAGCCATTGAGACACTGCAAACAATATGGAGAGCCTCTCTCTCCAGGGGGGAAGCCTGTTACCACACTGCTTCCTGCTGCGCAGCCTCTGCAATTTAGGTCATCAGACTTGGCGACCCTCTCAGGTCAGACATCCACATCATGGTTAGCAGCGGCTCCGGCGGCTCCTTTCTCCTTACACTGCAACTGCTGCTGGCAGCCTCCTGAAACTACTCCGCCTCTGCCTCCTCCTTCTAATGGCCTGCACCTTAGGGGGCCTTATATATTCATAAGTCCTGCTAGGTTTGGGTCATTAGAACCACTAGACTGTATCTTGCAGTTTAGTGCCTCTGAGTCCCGCTTCCTCATCCCAGTAGTTAGGGCATTGTGGGACTTGAAGTCCCCAATGTTCTTATTACTTTTTCCTTCAGAAATACAAACTTCAACTTTATTAGATTTATTCTGTTTATTAACTGGATTGTTAGGAAAGGGGTTTAGAAGAGTTGATTTTTGGTTAATATTCAAGGGAGAATTGTATCCATCAGAAGTTAGGGTAATAATGTTCTGGTTTACATACCTATTATTCCCCTGTTTACCACAAGTGTTTTCACGACCAGCAAGGTGGGTAGTTTTATGAAGAGAAGGATTACTCTGAGAGCAGGCTATTAAATATTCTGGCATCATTAAGCTCTTCTTCTCTGAAGAAGATAAATACAGCGTCTTTCCTAACAGAACCTTTCTGCTCCCATGTGGCCCTTCTCCTCCCAGGTGATCCTCCCGGCTAATACCACCCCCAGGTTTAGGATCCGGTAGCAGCCTCTTTTCCCTGGCCACCTGGGAGGAGACTTTAGGTAGGGACTCTCTGAGGATCCGCAGGATTCATCACACAGTCTAAGCAAGAGGTGTGGGCTAATCTTTGCTGTGCTGAGGGTAGTCTCATGTTCAGCTCTTTGAGGATCCTGATTGGTGGTCTTCCTCCTCTTCCCAAACCTCTTTTGCCACAGGATCTTGAATTTCTACCTCACACCCTCACCTTTATTCTGCCATGCTGACCCCCCCTCTTTTCTCACTCCCTTGAGAGGGAACCCCTGCCAGTCACCAGCTCCGTGGTATGTGTGGAGCAGTGTATGTACTTTGGTTCCTCTTTCTCTCTGACCCAATGCCCATCAGGCTTTGTCCTGCCAGTTCTCTTTTTCCAATCTTTCCTATGGTTCCCAAGAGTCATGGAGATCAGAATGACCCAATATCTTAGTGCATGGGACTACAGCATGTACCAGATTCATCAGAACCTTGGGATAGACTGTGGATATCGGGAAGCAGCACAGTCCAAAACCAAATACCAAAGACTACAAGTACCACATTGCACCTGGGTCCAACCCACCCTGGAAAAGGAGGAACTGGTTGCTCTAGTGAAAATCGAATATCGGTCCCCATTCAGGAGTCAAATGGGACACCCAACACCTACCCCACAAACCGTAGTCTGGTTACAGGCGAGCAGAGGGGTAAGCTGGAACTAGCAAGGGGCTACACAGTAATGGGATATTTAGAGAGATCAAACTACGAGACCCCAGGATACGGATAGCTAAGACAGTAGGTGTACCCTGGCTGTAGTGACCCTGTATCATGCCAAGACCATCCCTAGCCTGGCAACCCCAATTGCTTGTTCGTGCTTGGTATTTTTTTTTTTAACCATTTTTATTTTTCAATGGAGACATAATCAATTACAACATATAATTGTTACACTTTGTTGTCATAATGCATAAACCAAATTTCCATTCAGGGTTAACGTCACCCGTTGCTGTGTAAATTGCCTCCAATTTCTTCACCTGTAAACCATTATCCCTCCACCCTTCCCACCCCACTGTCCCTTTATACATTTTGAAACAGTTTTATTTTCTTGCAGAGGTAAAGACATTTAACTTTCAACAAATGTGCAAGAGTATAACTTTTGATATTATGAGCCCGCGTCATAACTTCGTTGTCTGTTACTATACGACAGAAATCTCCCAGTTTTATCGTTTCACTCTTAACATCCTTCCTCCCCCCTCCCAGATCTTTTTTCTCTAGGTTCCAGAGTCTTTTGTCCTTTTCGCTAAAATGTCCCCATGTGAGAATCCCACTCCTTTTGTGCTCCTGGCTGTCAGGAGATGTAATGTTTTTAAGATTCTGAGGTGTGGAGAAATAGGCTTCTCTGTCTTCGACAGATTTTTGGAAGGGGGGGCAAGTGGACCGGAGTCTCTGCAGTGTCTAATTCTTTCAAACATAAGTTCTTGAGTGTAGTAGTTAAACAGTTAACTCCCTCCTCCCCTTTATTTTTCCTCCTTGTTCTCTTTTCTCGTCATGCTGATTCTCTATCTCTTTCTCTGTTCTGGGTTGTTAGGTGATCGATATATTTCTGAGGGTCCGTGGTTTATAGAAATGGTCTTCCCTGTCTCCGACAAAGTCTCTAAAGGGGGACCATATGGACAAGTATCTCTGGTATGTCTCTGTTCTTATGGCAGTTACCTTCTCCATTGCCATTACTCCCCATAGTTTCATCCACCACCATGGTGTCGTCGGGCCCGCTAGCGTTTTCCACCTTTGTGCTAATGTCATTCGTGCTGCTGATAGTAAGTGTGTTATTAGCGTGGACATATGCCCCGATGCCGCGTATATTCCCTTTGCCTCTACTCCCAGCAGGCTCACCTTAGGTGATAGTGGTAAATCTCTGCCAGTAATGTCTTTGATGTGTCCCAGTATCTCTTTGGGGCATGTCCACCACATGTGGAATAGATCTCCTCTCCCTCCACATTGTCTCCAACAATTTGGGGGATATTCTGG
Source organism: Ambystoma mexicanum (assembly GCF_040938575.1). Lineage (NCBI taxonomy): Eukaryota > Metazoa > Chordata > Amphibia > Caudata > Ambystomatidae > Ambystoma > Ambystoma mexicanum. The sequence continues at coordinate 897,746,846 of NC_090931.1, read as the reverse complement.
GTTTATTTTGTGTAGTCTGTGGGGGGACATGTACAATTTGTAGCATAATTTATATGCAGCTTCTTTAATTGCTGTACATTTGGAGGATCTGTGAGCTCTTGGTCATATCTGGTCCCACTCTCTTTCGGTTATCGGTTCTCCTACATCTTTTTCCCAATTCTCTTTATGTCTTAGGTTGTCCGTTGGTCGTGCTCCATCGAGCAGTCTGTAGATTCTAGATATCCCCTTCCCTGGTTCCCCCTCTTGCATTGTTAGTTCCAGGCCTGTTAGGGTTCCTGTTCCCGCTCTTTTCACTGACGGGTGGGGGATCGCATGTATCTGAACCTTTCATTTTCCCCTAGATCGAATTTCTTTTTGCATTCTAGGAAAGGGATTGGGTCGCTATTTTGGTACATGTCCTGCAATTTCAGATTGTCCGCGCCTTTCCATCCTTCCCAGAAACTCTTCTTCAGGCCTGGGGTGCAGTCGATGTTATGTGCTATTGGGGATAGTGGACCCAGCCCTCGTTTGATCTTTTTCATTTGCATGGCCTTGTCCCAGTTACTCAGGGCTGTTTTAGTAGCTCCTAGTAGTTTTCCTTCTGCTTCGCGGGCATTGGGGTTCAGTGCTAGGAGCGCTGTTATCAGGATCTGTGTGGGTGCTTGTTCTATGGCTCTCCATCCTTTGGTGTCGGCTGGGTTAGCCCACTGGAGAATGGGGGCCAAGTGCGCTGCCATGATGTATATGCCCAGGTCTGGGACCCCCAGGCCCTCCAGGAGTGGGGGACGGGTCAGTATGCGTCTCTGTATTCTGGGTCTCTTTTTCGCCCATATGAATTTAAATACTGCGTTTTGAAGTTCTTTGATTATCTGTGATGGGATCTCCGCGGGTATTGAACTGGTCACATATAGAAGGCGGGGGAGAAGGGTCATCTTTGCCGCTGCTATTCTGGCAAACCACAATAGTTCCTGGTTATCCCATCTCAGCAGGTCCGCTTTTAGTTGTTTCCAGAGAGGGGGGATGTTTGATCTATATAAGTCCTCGAATTTCCTTGCCAGGTGAACTCTCAAGTATTCTAGCGTGTTTTCCTCCCATCTCAGGGGGAATCTCTGCTTCATGCAGTTTATTGTATTTGCGTCCTCAGTTATGTTTAGTGCCTTTGATTTATTGTAGTTGATTGTAAATCCGGATATGGTGGCAAATTCTTCCAGTGTCTCTACGGCTTTCGGTAGTGTATTTGTAGTGTCTCCCATATAGAGCATCACATTGTCAGCATATAGTGCTATTTTCTGCGGGGTCTCCTTGATTTGCACTCCTTTTATATCGGGGTCTCCTCTGTATCGCGCTGCTAGTGGTTCCATAGCCATTGCAAATATTAGTGGAGATAGGAGGCAGCCCTGGCGCGCACCCCTCTGTATCTCCACTTGTTTTGAGTTGCAGGCGTTTATCCGAAATGATGTAGATGGTCGTTGAAAATTTGCCAGGATCATCCTGCTGAATAGTGTTCCGCATCTGAATTTCTCCAGGATCATCCGAAGGTATCCCCAGTCCAAGCTGTCGAAAGTGTGTAAAGCGTCCAGGGCAGTTATTGCAAATTTCTGGTTTGTACGTCTCCCCCATTCGATTACATCTATGGCTCTTCTAACGTTATCTTGGGTATGTCCTCCCCTGACAAAACCTGCTTGATCCTCGTGGATGATATCTGGGAGGATCTGCGATAGCCTATTCGCTAATATCTTTGTGTATAGCTTTGCATCCGTGTTTAGGAGTGCTATCGGGCGGTATCTTGAGCATTCGGTGGGATCCTTGTTTGGTTTCAGCGCAAGGATCATGGATGATCTTGCCATATCTGGGGAGATCGATCCAGTGTCTCTAATTGTGTTGAAGAGTCGGGCGAGGGGGCCCAGTAGTTGTGTTCGGAATATTTTGTAGTAGGCATTTTCGAAGCCGTCTGGGCCCGGGGTCTTGTTCCTTGGTAATGAAGAGATAGCCTCATTGATTTCTTGAGCTGTGAATGGCCTCCCCAGGATTTCTGCATCCTTGTCCGAGATTTAGGGTAGACGAGTAGCCAGTAGGTAGGATTTTTGGTCTGTCGCATTTAGGTTTGCTCCCTGTAGTAGTTCTTCATGGAATCGGACCATTATTTCCAGTTTCTCTTCCTCTTTTGTGATCTTATTTCCTTTTTCATTTCTTAGGGCAACTATATAGTTATGGGATTTCTGTTTGTTTAATTTGGCCGCTAGAAATTTATTTGCCTTGCCACCGTGGACGTAGTACGATTGCTTCGTTTTCAGCAACGTCTGTGCTACCGCGTCCGCAGTGTGACTTTCTAGTTGGGCACGAACCTTCTTTAGCTCTTGCCAGGATTGCTGCGTTTGTCGGGACTTGTGATTTTTCTCTGCGTCTTTTAGGGCTAGTTCCATCCTCCGGGTTAGTATCGCTAGTTCCCTACAGTATACTGCTGCCTGGGCCATGAATTCTCCCCGGATTCCAGCCTTCACCGCATCCCAGACTGTTTTCCAGTCAACCTCGCCGTTGTTGTTCTCTTTGAAATAGTTGTTTATAGTTTCCTCCATGTGTGCTCTAAGCGCTAGGTCATGCAGGATCAGATTGTTGAGTCTCCACGGCGGGCGTTGTTTGTTTTCCCCTTCGTCTATTTCCAGGCTAACTAGTACTGGGGCGTGGTCTGTAATGTATTGTGTTCCAATTTCCACCGTGTCTCCTTGGAAGAAGCGCCAGGTCTCGGTTACTTCTAGCTCTCTGAGGAACTTTCCCAACGCCTGTCTGTTTCTCTGGTCGGCTGCCGTAGGGGGCAGGGTTTTGTCGAGGTTAGGGTCCATTATGCAGTTGAAGTCCCCTCCTATGATTGTTTGGCCTTCACACCAGCTCCCTATTTTCAGTAGGAGGTCTGAGATGTATTGGTCTTGTTTGTCGTTAGGAGCGTATATCGCCAGGATCGTGTAGGTCTTCCCTTTGATAGTTCCTTTGATTCCCAGGTATCTCCCTTCAGGATCACTAATCATCTGTTGTTTTCGGAAGTTCAATCCCTTAGCCAGCAGTATTGCGATCCCTTTTGTTTCGAACCGTCGTAGGCGAAGTATTGTTGTGGGAATGCCTTGTTACGCATTCTTTTTTTATCCGTTTTCAAAAGGTGGGTTTCTTGCAGGATCGCTACCTTTGCAGGCATCTTCTCAAGCCTGTTGAGAATCGCTCGTCGTTTCCCAGGGGAGTTCAGCCCTTGTACATTTAGCGAGACGATCAGGGTATCTGCCATTTTCATATAGAATATGTTTGTTGCTTCTGTCTTTTAATGTGTCTTGTTTTGGGTTAGTTTGAGGTGGCCCACCTGCTGTGGTCAGGTGTTTCCTCGGTTTCTCTTCCAGTCGCTTCTTTATTAGTGTCTTTTTCAGGGTGTTTCGTTCGTGATATTTGAAGGGGCCTGCCAGTTTCTTTTCTCTGTTAGATCTTCTTTTCCTTTCGGATGACCATTCTCATTGGTTGTTTTGGCTGCTGGGTGCGCTATTTTGTGGGCTAGTTTCGGTTTGGCTTCGTTCGTCCTCAATTTGTAGCAACGAAAGGCCTTCTTCGCATGTACTGATCCTTCTTTGTTTCCCTTTCCAGGGGAAGGCTAGTCCAAAGGGGAATGTCCATCTGTTTGCGATTTGTTTGGCTTGTAGTGCTTTTGTGATTGGTTGCATAAGCTTCCTCTTATGTAAGGTGATCAGCGCTAGGTCCTGATACCGTTGGATTCGCCCTCCATTGATTGTTAGTTCTTTGTGGGTACGTTCAGCCCTCAGGATGTCTTCTTTCAGACTATAGGAGGTCATGGCGATAAGAAAATCTCTAAGTCTCATTCCTGGTTCGTCCCTTTTGGGGCCTATTAGGTGGATTCTGTCAAATTCAAATCTCTCGGGGGGAGGGGAGAAGTCGTTCAGGATGCTGCTGAAGCAGTGTTGCATGGTGTCCTGTAGGTCTTTATCCTGGATCGTTTCTGGAAGACCCTTGACCCGGATGTTGGATCATCGCGAGCGATTTTCCAAATCTTCGGTTTGGATCTCTAGGTTATTTGTAGCTCTGGCAACTTGGTCCAGTAGGCCATTGTATTGCTTTGCTTCCTCTGCCATGTGTGAGAGTCCATTTTCGAGTGTGTCCACTTTGCCTCCGAGTTCGTCTATTTCTTGTCGTACCTCTTTCAGGGATATCTTCAGCTCTTCTTTTATTGTTTCTAGTTGGGTCTGGAGCATGTTTGTTATCCTGGATTCCATGCCCCTAAGCAGTCAAGCAGATCTTCCTTATTTATAGCCATGGCAGAACCGTTAGGCGTCGTTGGTTCTCCCTGATCCGGAGGTTCTTGGGAGGCACTTTGTTGTGTTGTGTTCCAGCAGCTTTCTAACAAACGACTGATTTTTCGCCGGTATTTTGGTTCTTGTGTGTTTTTTTTTCCCTTAATCCCGGGCATCAGGTTCTCTCCCCGTTGAGACTCTGTGTGGGCCTCTTGTCACTTGTTTTCGTGGGTCTCTGCTAGGGTTGGCTCCGTCCGATTAGGTTTCCTAGCGGTATTCCGTGTATTGGGTATGATATTGTCCTCAATTACCAATCTGGGCCTGATCAGCGGGGTGTAAAGGGTCAAATGTCTCAGTGTAGAGGGTCAGGGCCTGTTGGAGCGTCCCTCTAAGTCGGCGCCCGCTCGCTCCCCCCGATCCTTCAGGCATAGATGGCATGGGATTACCACCTGGGTAGGAGCCCCGTTGTCCTCTATTTTGCAGCTAGACAACACTGCCAGAGGAGCAATGAACAAGTGTAACCAGGGGGCCTGTATAGAACTGTACTCTGCAGGTGTCTCGCGGCGGTTGCAGACCTTGTGGATGGAGAACACTGGGGGGAGTCGAGCGCGCCCAGTGCGAGTAGGGTCACTTTAGAGTATGCGCGGGCTCGCTGGGTATTGAGTTGTAAGTCGGTTGCAGGGGTAATACTATTTCCAGCTGTGTGCTTTAATAGAATGGGATGATCCCTTCTTTAGTGGTATCCCCGGGGCCTAGGGACCACAGCGGGGATTCTCAGCCTATGGATAAATGGGGCCCACTGAGGCGATGGGCCAGTTCAGGATCATAACAGGGGGACACGTGGGCCGCTGCTCCCAGGGCGATCAAGGAAGTAATGCTCTAGTAGATCCCAGTAGGTGGTCCACAGCGGTCACAAGCCAAGTGAGTAGCGAGAGCTGGGGGGGAGGGGAGGGACTTCTATGCAGGCAGTCTCGCTTGATTGCATCCAGGCTCGATGGGCAGATTGCAAGTGATGGGGTGGGCAAGGGGCTCCCTCAGGATAGAGCAGAGGGTTATATCCAATCCTATGGCACCCACCTTATAGCCAGCGGGCGTCTAGTCCCGCCCGTCCGCAAAGCGCTGCGTCTTCCAGGGCAGCTCTCCCATCATTGAGGGAGGCCCGGATCCAGGGCTGATGAGGTGCAGGGGTAGTGTGTGTTCAGCCCAGTAAGGAGCATCGGGGGGGACCGCCCTCGTCTCGCGGCCGTAGATGCTGCTGTTCTGGTGTCTGGGGGGCAGGAGATGGAGGGGGGGAGAGCAGCCCCAGCCCCGCAGTGTTCACAGGTCCTAAAGGACGATGTAGGCACTCCCAGTGCGGCGCCCCAGTCCACATACCTCCCAGCCAGAGGGGCCGCACCTGCTTGTCGGTGTGGGAGGTCTTCAGCTCAATCCGCGGAAGCAGAAGTTAGGAAGCTTCACGTCGCACAGGCACAGGATCGGGAGGCCGAGCAGGCACCAGGGGAGGGCCGGCACCCCCGATCAGGTTGGGCTGGTGGCACCAGGATGAGGAGCAGCAGATAGATGGTCCCACATACGGCGAGCGGGGCTTGCGCAGGATTGAGCCTGCCCTTGGTGTCAGCTCCAAGGGGGACAGTCAGTTACAGCGTCCGTCGGACCTCCGGCGCTGGTAGCAGGGCACAATGTGTTTTAGAGGGTGCAGCAGGCCTGGGGCCGTCACCCCGGGGGGGCCCGACCCAGCTCGCTACAGGGGCAGGCGGGCGGCCTCTCCACAACACATCACCAGACTCCGCGGCCCAAACCAGCCGCCGATAGGCCGCACACCCCGCCAAGACAGCAGGTCGTCGTTCTGAGGCACCGGAGGACTGTTTTTCTTCAGCGTTGGAAGCTAATATAGCCCAGGGTATTAGCTGCATAAAATGATACATTTCACAGAAATGTACCACCACCGTACCACCACCGTAATGACCAGCGCCCTCAAGCGGCCCAGCGAGCACACCGCACTCCTCTCCAGAGGGCCTCCACGCGCGGGCAGGGGAGGCAACTTCGCCGGCAGCTTTCACCAGGTAGAACCGTCCGATTTTAATCAGGACACCGGCCAGCAATGCAGGACCCCTTCTTCTGCAGAGATATCAGGAGTCTGTAGTTTGCGGGCTGGGTACATTTCTGAAATTCGCTCTTTACCGTCAGTTCCGCGGGAGCTGATCTCTCAGGCTTCCATGCAGCCTGCGCCCCCTGGTGGTCTCCTACCAGAATACTGTGCTTGGTATTTTTTGCAATAAAAACAGAAAATCTATTAAGTTTGTCACGTGACTTATTGGGAGCCTTGCCACGTGACAGCATCTAAAAACGACAGCCTCCCAGCCACATTCTCTCCCACTTTCCCTACCATGTCGACTCCACTATGCGTGACCCTCTTCTTGGCCTCATCCTTCAAACCCCCTCCCCCACTGCCAATACATGACTTCCCTCCAAAACTGACACAGACTTCATGAAAGTAGAGGGAGCATTTTAAGTACAGGCTCTAAAGCAAAAAGGAGGGGTAGGGGGGGGCTACCTGGGAAGAAATGACCCAGTCTATCACTCCACCAACTTTACTGGCATAGCCTGCTTGTCCTCTTAAGGCTGCCTTCCCGGCAATCCGGTTACTTTGCTTACCGACCCCTTACACCCATGGCTTACCACACTTCATTCTCTCATGCGTTGATCCTAACCTCTTTGGGCTCTCGTTCTTCTTGATGGATATTCGTCAAGTCTGACTCTCCCTAACTACTCCCTTTCCGTCTGCCACATGTCAATTCTCTGATCTCTTTCCTCCTGCTCAACCCCACACTCCTACACCCCTGATCCCAGTCATTCATCCCCCTCTGCCCTAGTACTCCAGCCTGCCTGCTGCCCTCAAAAGTCTATAATGTATCTCTAGTCGGCAGTTCTACAATACCTCCACACTGCTTCTCTTTCGTCCACTCAGGTAATCCCCATCTTTCGGCCTATCAACCGCCCATCCCCACCCCAACCTCTCAACCCTCATTTCGCCCTCTTCTCAACTTTGTGCTCCATGGACTCCTTTGCTTCTTCCCATCACACTCTAAAGTCCCCCCCACCATTCCTGGTATCCAGCTCATGGTCTACATACACCACCGAGCCATTATACCAATCCACACTGTAGGCTCTCTCAGATAGGATAACTCTAGGTACAAGTTTCGAACGTACATCCTCCTTTGGCCAATTTATCGTCCCCTTTTCCACCCACTCATATCACCTGAGGGAATAGCATAAAAATGATTGCCCTTTCTGCAGACTCAAAATTCCCCTTTACTCGAACCCGCCTGTTGTGGCCTTGTACACCCCAGGGTCCATCATACCCTAGCCACTAACTCCCCCTCTCAAGTTGCGTCACCTGGCTACTAGGCTAGTGCATCAGACATTTTCCTTGTGTGGTCCAGGTGTCTTCCTTCTGTGCTCCAGATATCTTGAACCTGCCTCCATCTCTATGTGGAACCATCCTCGCTTTCAGTGCACATCCATACCCTTCTTCTGGATCGCATGATGTATCCCAGTGCCTTGCTTCACTCGCCCTCGCTCCACTCATCCAACAATCTTTCTGCACCTGTTCCCCCACCACCATTTGCAACCCACCTCCACCTGACAATCGACCCCCACTGACTGCACGTAATCTTGAAACCTGCGTGCATCCTCTCATGCCCCTTCCCACCCCAATCCACTGAATTCTTTCATTGAGCTACTGAGGTGAATACCCGGCCGGCATGCTGACTTTGCTGGAAATGCCCACCGGCCAAGTTAATCGGCCGATTGACACGCTAAAACATAATGTGGACACGGTGGTGCCATTACTGGAATGGTTGGCCCCTGATCAGGTTATCTCCATTACCATCCTGGCACAACATCCAGGGTGCTAATGGTTTTCAAAGAGAAACAAAATGACACCATGGAAATGCGAAAAGGGCACTCGAACTTGAGCACCATCTCCCTAACTTGGTGGCTATGCAGAACAAAGCGAGAAGCTGGTGCTATGGGACAAGTGTGGGTAAGAGAGAAGTTAACGAAATAATAAGTGGAAGTGGTGAAAGCAGGGGCTTGGGAGCAGTGGAGGAGAGTGTGGTTGCAGTTGTTACCAGAACTTTTAAGTGAGCAGGCCATGCAATCCTGTTTTGTTCCCTTTGGATTCTGGGACTTGTAGTTTTTCTTTCCAATTGCAAAATTACAAGTCCCAGAATTTCAAGCAAAAATTTCACCCAGAGGTTGTTACAGAAGTACAGTTGGAGGTGGGAGAATTTCAGGAAGAGGTTGGAATAGAAGATAGCAGAGGGCTGTACAGAGCCAGCTAGTAAGCAAAGCAATGGCATGCTTGTCCCAAGTAAGGTGGTAGAGGTAAGGAACTGATCTGAAGTTAAACCCAAAGTGGGAGGAGAAAAGCACGTGGCATGGCATTGAGGTGGAGCAGAGCGCTTTTGGGGAGGGATGAAATCAGGACGGTAAGAGGGGGAGGTGCGAAAGAGCTCTTAAACCTGCTTATGGAAACTGTGGAAGACGAACCCAATTGCCTCTGTCTTAAAGTTGAGGAGAAGCTCCAATTGTATCTGCAGCTCATAGTGCAGAGACAGCTTTGTCTACAGACGCCACCAGGAGGACTGGAGCTGGAGCGGTCGTATCTGACCATTGTAAAACCAAAGGAAAAACAAAGCGAGTGCATCAGAGACTGATGGTGAAGGGGTGGAACCCTGAGCCCTTGTGAACATTATAAGGGAACCCACAAACTGTTGCAACATTTGAGGGAAGATTGTCTTTGACTCAGGAGAGGACCTGCTTGTGTTAAAATTGTTTTCACCACCAAAAGTCCTATTTGGCCTCTGTGGACCCCACCCTGCTCTATGATAAATGGTGTCAGTAGTGTGATCCACAAATACTATTTTGGAAGACTACAAGACCTCCATTCCATAGAGTGTGGGTGGTCTGAACATACAGGATATCCCAAGCACCCATGAAGGCCACCCTCGACTATGCAGGAATAGATCTAGATAGTGTCAATGTGAACATTTGACCCAGCGGGCAAGCCCTAGTTTCAACGGACCTTAGAGTAGAGCTCAGCTACCAGAGGCGACCTAAGAAAGAATCTCGCCCAAATCCACCCTAGCAGTTAAATGCAATGTAGATGTTGGGTCTGCAGTGATTGACAGGAATTATCGTGTGGTGGAAAAGGTACTTGTGTTCATCCACAACTTAGAGTGGTTCTCAGTCCAGGAGGGGGCCCAATAAGGGCAGCTGATTTGAGAAATGTTCCTTCACAGCCAATCTGAAGAAGCCAAAGTGCTTGATGAGGCAGAAGGGAGTAAAGCTGTTTTTGGGTCGTCGCGTTTATCCCAGAGATCCTCTTGAAACAAAACTCCTAGTCCATACTGGGAATAAAGCACGATATATCAGATTTTGTAGGGGAGCAGGTACCTCACCTGGTGGACACTGAGAAACACCCTCTAGAACCCAAATTTGCTTTTGCCCAAAGGAATGGTCCCTCTCTGCGAGCTCTTTTTGATGTTACAGAGAAGGGTAGATGAGTGACGGGCCGTTTCGTAGAGTGAAGCAATGTTTTATACATATTCAAACTGTGAAGGGTGATGGCACCCCCACCTTTCTGGAAAACTGTTACTGATCTGACCCACTTGCCTTCTTAAGGCAGGACAACAATGGGGAACTAAGACTCCGAAATATGCCCTTACTTGGTTCATTTGGCCAGGGATCCACCAACAAATTCAGAAATGCTGCCTGGAGTGCCAAGTGTGTCAAAAGACCTCTAGGGAGAATGTGGCCAGGGTCCCCTACAATCCTTCACTGTCATGGTTCGGGGCCACGATGTTGTGCAGGCACAGAGACTACTTTTGGGGCGCGGGTGCTTGCCCTGGCTTTTGGGGAACAGAACAGAAAAATCCTGAGGCGGTGCTGGCAATGCCGATAAGGGAATACATTAAAGGATTTCCAATGGGTTGTGCTGTGCTCAACATGGTTGCTGGTAATCCCTTTGTAGCTTGAGTGCTGATCCAAGCTCCTCTGTCTACTGCTGTGTAGTAACCCTTTTCCCATCAAACGTTCTGCATTTCCCTCTTCTGTTTTATTACTAGAACTGGTATCTACTAATTCTTTGTCACTTAAATACTGCTTTTGCCTATAGACTGGGAGTCTAAGGAATATGACCTGTCTGTCCTGTGCAAATCTGAACAGCCTGTTTCCCGTGTCTCTGCACTCGTAGTTCCCTGAGGCATTTAATGTGATTATGAGACTCCCACTTCTCTGTCGCAAAAACACAGTCCTGGCATCCTCCGTGCACTACGATCTTGGTCCCACCATCATGCATTAGGACTATCTTAAGGAAGGGGATGATGAACGGCCAGAGGGGAATGTTTGTAGCCTTCTGAAGCTTGCAGTGGAACTCTTCAATGGTCAGGGTTGAGTTCTGAAAGATTAGGAGAGACGGTATGAGCTACACACAACAGAAGACCAGAGCATAGGTCAACAACTTGGACAATGGGAACCAGTCAGATCATTTTGGTAATTTTGCCATCTGACCTGGGCCCAAAGAATTCCGCACAATGTACTGGTGTATTGATGACCACCAAGACACAATGGCATGCAATAAACTGGACATTATGAGGTCTTTGACATTCCTAAAAACTGAACCTTTGAGTAAAAAAAGGCTGTGGTCTGTGAATGGCTGATAGGTAAGAGCTGGAGCCAGCGACATGTCGGACATTGGCCTTTCAGACATCAAGGTCTGTTGAAATCCCCATTTTATTAATTTGCAGATCACCTCTAGTATCATGAAAAAAAGCAATCCACTCGCCCTTTGTATCCAAGTGTTTTTTCTGGTATTCTGTTTAAATTCATACCTGAGTGTATTTTCATAGGTTTATAGTCATAATGTCGAAAACATAATACCGAAATACAAAAATGTCGAAAAAAAAATGTCGAAAACAAAAATGTCGAAAATATATAAATATAATAGGAAAAGTCAAATAGTCGAAACAAAAATGTCGAAAAAAAAGTCGAACGATAATACTAACATACCAGTGTGAAGTAATGCTAATCGTCCATTTTTATGGGTGGGGGTTACCTCCTTCCAACCCCCCCTTACCTCTACGCCGAAACTCTCCCACCCTCCTCTCGACCACCAACACATAACCTTTTGCCAATGTGTAAATAAGGTACATTATGACTAACGAAAACCCCATACAATCAGGAGTCGTAAGGGTGAAGCCAATATGTGACACCCACAAGTAAAGAACCTTGCCTAAACACAAAAGGGACAGATGACGGTTGGGGACAACTGTCATTACCTGACAGGACCAGAGTCAGAGTGAAGTAACCTGGATGTAACGCTCACCTGATTCCCGTAGAGGCGCCGGTCTTGACTGGGCGTACACCGTATCTTCAAAGGTGATGTGTAACACACGGCTGGCTCTTTGGGCTGGACCTCTGTGCACTGTATGTCTGGCTCGAAGGGTAAGATGTCTTAGGTAAGTGAACGCCGTGCTCTCCATCTGCCTCGAGGCAGGGTGCTGTAACCAGTTTCTTCACTGGATAAGGGGAGCAGGCCTCTTGACTTCAGAGGACTGCTGTCCGTCGTTTACTGCACAAACGGTAAGTTTCGAGTAATTCTAATGTCTTTAAAGTCTTTAGTAATGATGTCTCTTGTTTTGCAGGGTTCCGGCGATGGCGGATGGCGGGCTGAAGTGAGTTGAAGATGGAGCCCGTGTGATGAATAGAAGCGCCTGGAAGCACGTAAGTAAGCGCTTGTTGCCTGCTTCACGATGCGCTCTAACTGTCTTTTTATTTTGCAGGTACAAGTTCGCGGCGGCTGCAGGTTGCCGGAATACCCACTGGGTTAGATGTGGAAAGGAGTAATGGCACGTGAGTATTAAAGTTCCCCAATGTCTTTAAACGCACCTTGTTTTGTCTTTCAGATGCGGGATGCAGCGCTGAAGGCCTCCGGAGCGTGCGAAGAGTTGGTAAGCTTTTGTCTTTCAGATGCCGGAATGCAGTGTGAAGACCTCCGGAGCGCACGAAGAGTAGGTAAGCCTTTGTCTTTCAGATGCCGGAATGCAGCGCGAGGCGTTGGTGACAGCCGATGGACCAGGTAAGTGAAGAGCTGTCACTGAAGACCGTAATGCTAACCTGTTCTTTCTTGTCTTTATAGGTGTTGCTGAATACTGGATTCAGAATGGTAAGCCTTTTTCCTTAGGCCCAGGATCAGATGCAGAAGACACGATGAGCGTTCTGCTGCTGAGGATGCAGAATAACGCAAAGCAAGATTCATCCATCGGGTGTGGTTTAAATAGCCTCCTGTAGTGCTTAGGTGTCTCCTTCCACAGCCACGCCTAAGTAAGAAAAGAGTTCCTGCTTTCCAGAAGAGTTCCAGTGTTCTGAATCTAGGGAGTGGCTCCTGCCCCACCCAACAGGAAAAGTAGTTCCAAACAGAAGAGGATCAGAGACTCAACTGGCAGGCAAGTAAGCAGCATGGTCTGCTGCAGGTAAGTCCACCCAAGCATTATGAGCCCGGCGCTTCCAGCGCTGGGACTGGGCATATTTATGAGCCTGGTGCCACTGGCGCCAGGACTGGGTCCAAAAGGTCCCAATTGGGACTGGTTGGCACTCGGAACCTGGGTTATGGATCTGCTTCCAAGGGAGTTGGGAAAACCCTGACCTTTTGGAAGCAGAGATCATGGCACTGGATTCGATTCGGCTACGTCAGGCAAACAATCAGGTAATTTAAAAGAAAAAGAATATGTGACTAGATATTTAAATCGTAAAATATATTACTATTAGTGTATGGCAAACATAGTAAAACATTTTTTTCCGTTATTTTAGATTGAACATGACAGAAAGGGTTGAATACATAACCTCACAAAAAGGCGGAAAAAAGCTGGTTTTGAACGGTTACATTTATAGTAAAGAATTTGAAAAAAATGAACGCTCGTACTGGAAGTGCATTGAATATGGGCGATCAAAATGTGCCGCACGAGTTATAGTTGAATGTTCCAATACAAAAATAAAGGGAGAACACAACCATCTACCGGACAAGACAAATATAGTAATAAAACAAACTCTCCACGAGCTAAAAAGAAAGGCAATAGAACAACCCGGACAGGCAAGCGGTTTGGTAATATCAACGGTATGCGACACGTTACCTTTACACATATCTGCGCAGATGCCTAGTGAAAAACATATGCAACGAACAGTAAACCGCAAGAAACAGCAAAAGGAAAATCTACCACCAGCACCTACAACATACAATGACATGACCATACCAGAAGTGTTTAGAGTGACAGCTAATGGAGAAAATTTCCACCATTCTACCGTTGATGTACGAGACGAAAAAATGTTGATATTTTCAACTGCTACCAATTTCAAGCATCTAAGTGAAAGTGCCCAGTGGCAAGGTGACGCAACTTTCAAAGCCTGTCCGAACCCCTTCCAACAATTTTATTCACTACATGGAACAATAAATAACAAACTAATTCCACTTGTTTATGTTTTAATGCCCAAAAAAAATGAAGAAACCTACAGAATCATGTTGAACAAAATCAAGGACACTGTACCAAATTCAAAACCCAAGAACATAATCATGGATTTTGAATTAGCACAGATTAAGGCATTTTCTTCAATATACACTGATTCTAGCATACAAGGCTGCTTTTTCCATTTTACTCAGTCGATATGGAAAAAACTACAAAAACTTGGACTAAGTAGTAAATACACAGACGACAGCATATTTCAACATAACATAAAAAAAACTATTCGGATTAGCATTTGTGAAAGAAGATCAGGTTATACATTACTATGAACATTTACTTGACATTGACTATTTTAAAAATCATGAGGAAGAAAATTCGGACATGCTAGATTACATGGAAAATACATGGATTGGACAGTTAACAAGGAATAGCACCAGAAGAAGGCCAAAATACAATATAAACTTATGGAATTGCTACAAAGCAACCTTGGAAGGGGGCGACCTAGAACAAACAATTCACTTGAGGGATGGCACAGCCGTATTAATAAAACTTTCAACACAAGTAATCCTAATTTGTGGCATTTTTTGAAAGAATTAAACAAAGAACAATCACATCAGGAATTTCGAGTCTCCCAAGCAATTTCACTCGCAAACACAGAGGTAAAAAAGAAAAAATCCAGAGACTATGAACAACGCCTTGAGCAAATAGTACAAAATTTTAATGAAAATGACAAAGACAACTACCTAGATTCAATAGCGTATAATTTAAAATGTTAAAGGTACTCACGTTTCTAAGAAATCACCAATCCACCATGACAAATCCAAGCGATACCCGTAAATAGCACCAAGCAGCAAAATCCAAGGAACCCATAATCCAAAAAGCTAGCCAGGGAAAATCACCATCCAAAAAGAAATCCACATGTGCGATCCATAACAGTGAAATCCGGAAAGGAAAAAAAGTTGAAGATCCAAGAAAGTCCGTGAAAAAAAATCACCGATCCAACACGAAAAAAAATCCATGGCTAGGAAAAACCAAAACATCCATCGAATCCAGTAAAAAAAAAGTCCATTGGATACATGAAAAGGGTGAAAAACCTTGAAAATCCAAAAAGAAATCCACACGAAAGCACGGAGACCCGAACGCGATGGAAACGCTGCACGAATGAACTTTAAAAATGGCGCCTACATATACGTACAGTAACGCAACCTTACGTAGCATGCAATTACCATATATAAACAAAATGGTCATTCTCATTTCTTAAACAATAGCGCCATCTATTGGAAAAAAAGTATACTAAATGTTGAACGTTATCAGTTTGCAATTTGTTATTTATTTATTTATAATTGAAGTTTACAATAAATATATATTTATTTAACTTATATATATAATTAAGGAAAATATTACATGGAATATGCAATTGCTGTTCAAAAATACTTAATAAAACATAGTAAATAATAGCAATGTTCAAAAATGCATAATAAAACATATTTAACACTCACCTTGTATTAACATCAATTCGAAAAAAATCGAAAAAAATTCGACATTTTTGTAATTCGACATTTTTATTTTCGACATTTTTTTTCGACATTTTGACTTTCGAGATTATTACATTCGATATTATGACTGGACACCATTTTCATACATGTTTTGGCTTCTCTACTCAAGACCAAAGTGTGACTCGTGGCGTAGCTGATCACATGGCTCCATGTCACTGAGACACCCAATTTATCTTTCAAAATGATGGCAATCTGCTAATGGCTGTTAAATTGTTATGATTGGCAGAAACCAAAAGTGCAACTCCCAAAAAGCATTACTTTCTTAAAGAGAAGAGCAGGGCCAGGAACCTTACCTTATGTTTCTGTTACACGGGCCATTTGGACAGCCTACCCCTTACGGATGTCACAGATATTCTCCTCGAGTCAATGGAGCTGCATTGACTTATTCCGTTTTATGCGAGTGTCTGAAACCTGTGGCTCCCCAGATGTTCTCCAATGATACCTCACCATTGACGGTGATGGCAAGGGCTAATGAGAGTTGTAGTCCATATCATCTGGAGACCCAAAGTTTGCAGACCCCTGTCTTAATCCCTGCCCAGTTGGACTAGGAGGATAGGCACATGTGACATACTGGCGAAGGATTGCTGTTTGCTATGGCCGTGGTGGGTTGAAGGCTTCAGCTCCTTGACCAGCTCTCTAGCTCTCTAGCTCGTTGTGGCCAAACCAATTCTGGCATTATTGGGCACTGCCAATGTGAGTGCCTTCTTGCAGTGGCAATACTGGCTTATATTGCCTCACAGAGCATTAAAATGTCTTCTTGCAGTGGCCCTATACTGCATGTACTCTAGGCACAAGCATTATGAAGTGTCTACAACAGTGGCATATATTGTGGGCAAAGGCATCATGAAAACGTGTTCGAAAATGCTCCTGCGTGCTGTTAGTGACCTGGCACCTACTTCAGTTTTCATATGTTAAACTATGGAACCGTTTGTAAACTCGATGCTTTTAAGCCAAAATTTCCTGAAAGGTGCGCCGTAAAATACACCATTTTAACCGATTGTTTTAAAACAATTCCCTGAGTTGAAAAGCCCTCCCTGAACCTGCTTTGGTGAGTTGGGGCTGCCTCGCTACTTTTCATTGCTTGTGCTCTTTAGTGTGAAATATAGAAGCCCCTTCAGTGAAATTTAAATCACCAGCTACTATTGGCGATGTTAGACATCTTCAGCCTATCCTGGTTTTTCAGGCAGCATCACTTTGCATTTTAGGTATTCTATTTTCATATTTTTCCGGTGGTATAACTACAAGCCTACAAGCTCCAGCAAGCAAGTTGCTTTGAAAAACCAGAAGTGACTCAAGTTCTCACATACGACAGGGGTCCGCTTGGCAGCTATGGAAGCTGTCCTTTGTCAGGTGTGGCAAATTCAGCAAGTCCTGCCTGCTTAGCTCACATCGCTCTGCATTATGGGACTTGCAGTTTTACTCTGCCCATCAAAAGGCAGCACTGCAAGCATAGGGATGAAAAGTGATGTAATCTACAAAGCCGAGACCGGCTGCGCGCCTCGCAACGGACTGCTCGAGGTGTCTACATGACCCCCTGGTTCTTGGTCAGCCTGTAACGGCGTGACCCCTTCACACCTCTCCCCCTTTCTCCTTCTCGCTCTGGTTGTTTATGAACCCCAACATCTGTACCTCTGTTGCTGACCTGCATTTCCCATTCTGCCTCTGCTGGGAAAAGGCAGAATGTACCCTGAGCGCTTCAAGAAGAGTGGTCACCACAAAGGCATTGCTGTAAAGCCCCATGTCAGGTGGCATAGGCTCGAGTAAAGCAAACCAGCTAACACAATATAACGCAACACAGCTCTTTGTTCCTTGTGATACTGTGACAGCGATTGTAACATCCTTTCTGTCCTCTATTAATTAAAACACACTCTTGGGATTAAACCTCATTCCAAAATGCTTAGACCTAATCTCAATGCCCCCATTCCAGAGGGTTTAAACCCAATAACAGAGTGAGGGAATCCCATTCCAAAGAACTTCCATCTCCTAATAGAAAGCATTTACCACCATTTTTGCGCGATTAAACCCCATGGGTATGTTCGCGGTGATAGATGTCCCACCTGCACACTGCTATTTGCCCACTGGTTAAGACCCCAGGGATTTACAAGGCGACCAATCACACCTGGAATCCTCTCTGCCTCATCCTAACATCCCACTCCATTTCTGTTTAGCATTACCCTGCAATAGATAAGTGGAGCAGACATGCATAATCAGCCCTGCATTAATCAATATTATGTCTGCCTCCTGTCTCTTGGAACCCAGGACGCTTCCTCAATGTTCCACTTTGAGTGTGTGGGCTTTCCCCTAACTCTGTGGTACCACAAGGATCAGGACACAGACCCAGTGAATGTCAGACGAGGAGAAGCTTTGCCATCAGTGTGATATTTTGGCAATGAGTAAGTGTGGCATTTATGCGAAAGAGGGGGCAGGAAGGTGACCTTTCGGTGTATACGTGTAATCGATTGTTTAAGGCAGCACATGCTTTCTAGTTAAAGTAGTCTTCCATTACTGTATCCCCTGCCCCATTCAGATTAAGCTGCTTACAGTGTCGCACTGGGTCATGAAATTGTCTCATGCACCAATGAAAAAGTGGCCCACAATTAAAAATGGCATTTCATTCCTTCTGTGACAGACTATCTGAGAGGTAAGGAGTGGGGTGGCTTTGATACAATGTGATGCAAATGGTGCATTTTGAAGAATATTCAGTAACACTGGTCTAAACTACTAGCCACATGGCGAAGTTACTTGTCAAAGAGGCCCACATCCATAAGCCAAAACAGTGTCCCACTTTGACCAAAATAACTGGCCCACACTAGCATTTTGAGTTTTTTTTTTCGGGCATTGCCCTATAGGCCATATTTTTCTTACCGTACTGGGGAAGATGCTATGTGATGCCATTTCCTGTGATGTCAAGTGGTGCAAGGTTGTGGGACACCATTTCCTGTGATGTCATCGGCGTGGTCAAAGTCTGTGTGATGTCACTTCCGCCACCCCAGGCATTTTGGTGAAATGACATCCCTGGACACAGGATCAGAGACTAGATTACCTTTTTTAGTTAAACTATATTCTTAAAGGTAGTGCCTGTGTGTAACAAGAGCTCAGAGTGACAAGAAGTGTGATACAAGTATGTTATAAATAATCTAACACCTGTAAAACATGCTCAGAGTGCACTGAAAAAACACGTTTACCCTTTCCTGATCATTGGGAGATCTCCTTGAACTCCCTCTACAGATGTCCACTGCATTCGGTGTCTCTGCTTCAAGGCATATTAGCAGACTATTGTTGTGCTTGTTGTGTGAACACTGCACAGCTGAAAAAACACTAAATAATGAAATGAGGGCTAGCAAAACCGGTCATACATGTGCAGTACTGACATTCTGCAGTGCAGATACTCTGTCTACAAGGAGAAAGGGAGCAGGGGCACAGGCGTCCCCTGGGCCATGCCTGCCATTGAAAAGCATGTGCGCTCGGGCGCCTGTACCAAATAACTCTCTGCCATCATTGCGGTGTGGATGGATTGGACAAGCCTATCGGCAACAATGTTGCACACTACAGCCCAGAGTCAGTGCTTGTGCCGTTTCAACACCAGCGAGGCTGACCTCGCGCGACCCTCGTTTTGCAGTGACTGCAAAGACACTCCAAGAAACATTTTGGCACATTTACTTTTGAAATGCCATTCATCAAATATGTTGAAATATGCTGCTCCTTGAAAATCTGCTGCCCCAGGCCTGGGCCTAGAAGGCCTAATTGGAAATACATCTGGGTCTCACTTGAGGAGCAGACGCAATCACCCAGCCCTTTCTTCCTGAACCAATCCTGACATTGCCTCTCACTAACGTTCCCGTCTCCAAGATTCTAGGCTTCCTAGTCCGTCAAAAACCAGGATCACTATATTTATTTTAGTCCTATTGGATTATGCTCCACTCTATCCCAAGGCCTTTCTTTGGAAAATGAGCACTACACAGCTCATTATGAAACGCCTAGAAGCCTACTTTACATGTGTAGGATCCCTGAAGCAAATCACCACCTTCCAGGCTATCCCTTAAATGTCAAACTCCTAACTGATTTCAAGAAAACATTATGTACCTAGATACACTTCAGCTCTCCGTCTAGAACTCACATACATGCGTTTCAAACAAACCCTTAAGGATCTTTTGCTGGAAATGTCTCTTGGAGGATGCAGGGAATTGGGACAAACTGCTACCCTGGGCCCTCGTTGCTGCATGGAAAACTGCTGAGGCTTTCACCGGATTCTCTCCATTCAAACTGGTGCGTGGGGGAGAACAGTGAGATGTCCTTGATATTTTGAAGAAAGGCTGGGAGGGATGGGAAGACCCAAAGGAAGTTTGTGAAACTAATCTAGCATAAACTCAGGGTGAGCCTCAAGTTGGCACTCCATCTACAAGCCAGCCAAGATAAGCAAAAGCACTTATATGACAGAGACCTTTCGAACCAACGGATCTTACTTCTGACCTCAGAAAATAAACTGATGGCCAAGTGGCATGGACTTTACTGAGTCACGCAATTTCTCAGCGACCTCCACTACAGAGTGCGGCAGGATGTTGCCAAATGTCCTCCTAAGTATATCATGTTAACAGGCTTAAAGGCCTGGTGGAAACCACTGGAAATGGCTGTGATGGCAGATTTTGTGTCTTGGGAAAGGAAGGAGATCCATGCAACATTAACCAAACTAATACCGAATTATCTGACTCCAGACCAACTAAAGGATCTACCTATAGCACATTGCTGACGTCTTTGTTGAACAGCCCAGCTGATGTTTATTCTGACCTCTGGTGACCTTGACCTCTTTCCCCAAAGAAAGGAACTTCTGTTTAGTGTTAAGATTACTAATATCCTTGTAATGATCAGAGGGCTTCCTATTTATTCACTCATCCTGTCTGATGTATCTGAGAGCTTTGCTCTGAGAAAGGAGCACTATGACAGAATGTAACATGCAGCTTATCCAGCTGTCAAGAAATAGAAGGTTGTTTGGTGAATCAGTGATGTCATTGTGAATGTTTCTTCCTTTCTCTTATGGCATGTCTCTAGGCCCTTCCTTCTGTGGGCAGGAAAAGGGTTTTCTAAAACAGCCGGTTTTAAAATATATTACATTTGCTCTTTCTATTGCTGACAAAACATATTCATTTTACCTCAGACATTGGACTTTCTGAAAGGTTGAAAGGATATCAAGTTGTGTACATTTTAACGGTTATTCATTCAAAATAGGTTCACGGGTGTTAATGCACCCAGTGGTGCTTCCCTTCAACACAGATCAGAACCTTTAAACAAAACATTTTTCACAAAAAGCATCATGCATAGGCATTTCCATTTGTACTGCTAATTAATTCAATTAATTACAACAACATTTTATGTGTTCAACATAATTTGATTATGGGTGCTGTGTTGCTAAATGCTTCTTGCCTTATGCTGTGTTCAACTTGAACAAATCACTTCTTCAAAAGCAATTCCTTATATAATCTTCAGACATAATTTAACTGACAGGTTAAACCTGAATTCTTGTTGCTAACAAACTATTCAACGTCATTCCCTGCACTAATTTAGTGTATCGGTGAATCAAATAAAGGCAGCTCTCTTTCTGCTCTCTGTACTGGTTTAGTTTATAGGATCATCAAATGAATGCAGGGCTCTTTCTGCTCTCTGTACTGGCTTAGTTTATAGGATCATCAAATGAATGCAGCGCTCTTTCTGCTCTCTGTACTGGCTTAGTTTATAGGACCATCAAATGAATGCAGCGCTCTTTCTGCTCTCTGTTCTGGCTTAGTTTATAGGATCATCAAATGAATGCAGGGCTCTTTCTGCTCTCTGTACTGGCTTAGTTTATAGGAGTATCAAATGAATGCAGGGCTCTTTCTGCCCTCTGTACTGGCTTAGTTTATAGGATCATCAAATAAATGCAGGTCTCTTTCTGCCCTCTGTACTGGCTTAGTTTATAGGACCATCAAATGAATGCAGTGCTCTTTCTGCTCTCTGTACTGGCTTAGTTTATAGGATCATCAAATGAATGCCGGGCTCTTTCTGCTCTCTGTACTGGCTTAGTTTATAGGAGTATCAAATGAATGCAGGGCTCTTTCTGCTCTCTGTACTGGCTTAGTTTATAGGATCATCAAATAAATGCAGCTCTCTTTCTGCTCTCTGTACTGGCTTAGTTTATAGGATCATCAAATGAATGCAGCGCTCTTTCTGCTCTCTGTACTTGCTTAGTTTATAGGATCATCAAATGAATGCAGGGCTCTTTCTGCTCTCTGTACTGGCTTAGTTTATAGGATCATCAAATAAATGCAGCTCTCTTTCTGCTCTCTGTACTGGCTTAGTTTATAGGATCATCAAATGAATGCAGGGCTCTTTCTGCTCTCTGTACTGGCTTAGTTTATAGGATCTTTCTGTGCATCCTCCGTAATATAGTTTACGGGACAATAACAAAACGCTAAATGCTTCTTTGTCTCCTCACTAATTTAGTGAAACTGGTAATCAAATACACATTCCCTACTGTTTTCTAGTCTCTTTGAAAAGATGTCAACTCTAGTGAGCATGTTGGTGTTCTAAATAACGGTATCCCTAGAAAAAAACGAATCTGAAGAAATCGAGGAAGAAATGATAGTATTTTTTTGTCAGATTTAGAAATGTTGGTACAGTTTTATTAAAATATATGTGTGGGGTCGGGTAAGGGTATTAGTTAAGGTAGGGGAGCTTAGAGGGTTGTGTGTGGTGTCTCCCCGCGCATTATTTTAAAAAAGTGACAAAAGCAAACAGGAATTTGTTTTTTCGACCAAAAAAATGCAGTTATTTCTCCATTCGTTTTTAAAAATTCGTTTTTTTCATGGGCAACCCTAAATAATACTTCTAGATAAAATCTCTAGAAAACAGCTTTTGATAATGCTTTTCAAACCCACATGGTTGTGGCCTGGCTGGTGTAGGTCAAACTTTCTACATCATTATCTGCTTGGCTGATGTTCAGCGCACTGCTCACATCTCGTGCATGACTTTGTCTGGCAATATGCCACTGGACCTTCTAACCCACCATTTTCAAGCCATATTGTATGCTGTTTATCTAGATTTAGATGGCTAATTAATGTAATCTTAAGGTGCATGTTGCTGAATTAAAAAAAAAATACATTGGCTCACCGGACACCACTTTGCGATAGCGTGCAGCTTTCTCTCACGGGCTGTGTTAATTCGTAATTTGCCTTTCGTAATGCAAAACATTCCCTGTATCTAATTGGGCTTAACCCCTGTGGACGAGATCGCTTGGTGTCGATCTGAGAAGTTACAAAATCGGACTCATCTTTGATGCAATTTTGTTATTTGTTATCGTGATTTGTGTGAAAAGATTTTATGTATATTCCTGTCTGAGATATCGTTGCATATTGTCCGTTGATCCAATTGCGCCTAGATGCGGTTGAATCCGTTCAGACGCTATACAAATACAAATGTATCTACGTCCGATTTGCTGAAATTGTTTTATCCATCTTGTTCTAATTGCTTCATTAGAGAAAGAAATATCTTAAAAGGGATTTTCCTGGCTTCAAATTACGTTTAATGCAAAATGACCATCCGCCTTTCACTTGTTCAATGCTAAATCATAAATCCAATATAATACATGTACCATATACATTCAATAGGCAATCTCTTTCTAAGCGCTACAGTAAAGTTAACATGTTTGTATTGAATGCCTAAAGCTGTAGGAAGCTGCATGTATGCGCTATAGCAAAGTTATATTTGGCTGTAGTGAATGCATAAGCTCAATGAACCTGCATGAAAGTGCTAAGGATATTAACCCTGTTGTTCAAAATGAGCCTAGCCAATCTGTTCATGTGAAAAAATCCATGTGTCTCTCCGGCCATAGTTGTATGCTGTACATAATTCTAACTACCCAGGTATTCTGCATACTTGAGGCTGGTCAAATGCAGAATTCTGGGGTTTCAAGGCTTATTTTAAATACAAAAATAGATTAATTCATGTCACGGCCGGGCCCACAGACTTGTGACACCATGGAAACCAGATTACAAGGTTGTCGACTATCTGAGGCTCATCAGAAGTTTGTGGAGGGCGATGTGACAAAGATACTGGACCTGGAGGTCATTGACCCCTCGCAGAGCCACTGGTCATCCCCTGTTGTTCTGGCACCTAAGGATGTTGAAAGTTGGTGATTTTGTATAGATTCCAGGAAGGAGAGTGAAATCTGTTGATTGGATACCTATCGAATGCCCAGATAAATTGAGGTAATGAAAGTACATTTCCACACTCAACTTAATGAAAGCCCTTTGGCCTAAGAAGATCAGATGAAAATAGCCACCATCACACTTGTAGGCTTTCCACTTCACTGCACTACCGTTCGGCTTCAAGGGGGCCACTGCTTGCTTTTAACTGGTTATGATTACCATACATCTACCTCATCAAGCTTTTGTATGCACTTACCTGGATGACAATATGCTATATTTGTCATTATATAGTAAAAACTGGGATACCACATGAGATAGCTGTACCTGGTTGCCTAAAGTCTCTAAAAGGAAGAGTTAGTCCAAGCACTATATAAGGGCAAGATCCCATGACAAGAGTGGAAGGGTGTTTTGTAATACAGAGAAGGTGAGTTGTGGTGTTAAAGAGGAAGAAGATTTCTGGAGTAGAGAGGAGAGGAAGACTGTTGGGTTGATTGTAAAACCAGGAGTGGAAGACCCGATTGTAAGACCCATAGAGGAGAAGAAGACTACCGGGCAGGCTGTAAGACCCGGAATGACAGGGGAATGCGGAGCAGGAAAAGGGCAGAGGCCCTGACAAGAGAAAGAAAGGCAGAAGCCCTAAAGGGTGAGATGAGCACTATAAATTCTAGGTGCGGATTAGTGAGCAGGCCACTATATCCCTGGCAGCAAATTAGTGCGCAGGGCACAATATCCCTGGGAGAATGAGCAGGGCACCATCTCTCTGTGTGGACCCACCCCAGTTCGTTGAGGCAGATTTGGAGCAGGTGCCCGAAAGATTATGGATGACAAACCCTGATAACGTAGGGCTCCTACAGGGAGTGACCCCAGTACACATCACACTGAAACCAGGAGCAGTACTACCCCAAGTGAAACAATACCCACTTCCCAGGGAGGCAGAGGAGGGAATTAAGGACACCATCAGTGCACTACTCAACCAAGGGATAATTGTTTCATCTACCTCCCCATGCAACACAGCTATTACCCTGTGAAAAAAGCAACAGGGGGCAATTGGAGAATGATTCAGGATTTGCACTCCCTTAATGATGTTATGCAGCAAGAATTTCCTGTGGTTCCTAACCTTGCTAAACTCTTCTGAAGCATCC
Source organism: Ambystoma mexicanum (assembly GCF_040938575.1). Taxonomy (NCBI): domain Eukaryota; kingdom Metazoa; phylum Chordata; class Amphibia; order Caudata; family Ambystomatidae; genus Ambystoma; species Ambystoma mexicanum. Next base: position 897,722,188 of record NC_090931.1, on the reverse strand, counting down.
CCAAAGAGGCAACACATTGTTCAGTGGTTGACCTCAAGAATGCATTCTTCTCCATACCATTGCACTCAGACTCACAGTACCTCACTGCCTTTACTTATGGGGGGATGAGGTGCAAACATACAAGATTGCCTCAGAGGTACTGTGAGAGCCCCAGCATTTTTAACAGAATATTCCACGCAGATTTAGGAAACAATCAAGTGTCCAGCACGATCATCCAGTACGTGGACGATCTGCTGGTATGCAGCGACACTGAGCAACAATGTAGACAAGATTCAATTACACGCTTGCAGCTTCTAGCTCGCAAGGGGTACAAGGTTGACAAGGCAAAACTGCAAAGCTGTATACAAAGTGTTTTTATATCTAGGGCAGTTAATATCAGCACATGGCAACTGAATCATACTTGACCGCGCTGCCTCTGTGCGTGCCACACCACAGTCCGCTACAGTGAAAGAAATGCAGAAGTTCCCAGGGTTGTGCAATTATTGTAGGGCATGGATTCTTGATTACGCAACATACACAAGGCCACTCTTACAGGGCCTCAAAGAGGCACAAAAGACTGACAGAAAAATGGTATGGACTGAGGAGACGGTACAGAATTTTGATGAGCTAAAAAAGGTGATTTCGACTGCCCCCGTGTTAGCAACCCTTGATTATACACAGAAATTCTACTTGTTTTCACACTCTAACAGCCAACTCATGACTGCGTGCTGACACAGAAAAGTACAATGGGCCACAAGCCATTGGCCTATTACAGCGGCATGTTAGATTCAGTAATGCAAGGGCAGTTCGCTTGCGAACAGGCTCTTGCAGCTGCAGCATTTGCTATTGAGAAAAGTTCCATAATTGTGATGGGCTGTTCAATCATGCTTCAGCACATTGAGCCTGCCGTCTTTGCCATTCTCGAAAAGTCAAAATCTACCCTGACTACTCAAAGAGCATCTGCATACGAGATAATTCTCTCCAGCCCACATATACACATTGTACAATGCAAGACGTTGAACCTTGCGACATTCGTAACAGAAATGCCCACTGATGAGGATTTGGCCAGACACGACTGTGTGACACACGAGAGGGAGGATGATGACATTCCCAAGGCAAAAGACAGACCACTCGAGGGTGGGAGGTCCTCTTTGTTGATGGGTTAGCGACAATTGACCAGGGTACGTGTCTCAGACACATTGGTGCAGCAGTGTTGTGACTCGTGGACGGGGAATATGAGACACTGTTTATGAAGGGACTGTCAATGTACTATTCAGCACAGGCAGCAGAGCCTATTGCACTCCTCGAAGTGCTACAATCATTGCAAGGATGTCATGTGACAGTTTATTCTGATTTGGGATACGTCACTTCAACAGTGCATGCCGGTCTTTCAAAGTGGAAAATAAGGGGCTTTAGGAGGGCAGATGGGTCCCCAGTACACAGCATGCATCGTTATTAGACACGCTAGTTTTTGCACAGCCTTCTGTGGTGGTGGTAATTAAATGCGCCCTCCATATAAACAACACAGATGAAGTGTCACTTGGAAACGCTGCCGCAGACACAGCAGCCAAAATAGCAGCATATCTCCCAGTACCAATTGTGGCGGAGTATATTATCACAACACCCGTCACCGACCAGCCATCTCTCTCATTCATTGCCCTGGCCAAAGCAAAATTACTTAGTTACAAAGTAGGGCCCCAGAAGAAGAAAAGCAGTTGTGGATAAAAAGAGGATACACACAATCCCCTACTGATTTATTGTGGAGGCAGGAATGTACAGGAAAAGCAGTAATGCCACACAAACTATTAATAATAGCATTTTATCCACTCCATGACCCCTCCCACAGCTCCAAACACCACATTTCTGCTGATATACACTACGATTGGGTCAATCCAAAATCCAGGAACACTTGACGAGTTTAGCGATTAGATGCACCACGTGTCATAGCTTCAGCACAGAAATGACATTGAGAACACTGAGAGGCAACTTGCCCCACCCCACAGCAAGGACCACCACTTGTCACCCAATGAGGTGATAACTGGCCACCGCATTCAACACACCACTATCCCCCATTTGGAGAGCGTCAGATGCACATAGGGCAGCAGCTGTTTTAGGAGACAAATTCAAAGACTATTTAACAACTCTAACACAAGCACCCAAATGTATTTCTCGACAGATTTCACCAACTCGATCCGAAGGCATGCCAGCCGCCACAGCTGACTCCACGACTGCTTCCCCACCCATTCAACCGCTGCAGCCAGGAGAATTTGTCTACGTGCAGTTCTTTGTTCGCAGGTGGAATAGTCCCAGGTTCAATGGACCATTCAAAGTGTTTTTTTTCCACTCCACTTACAATGAAAGTGAAGGGTCTCTGTTACTGGATCCACTTATCCAACGTTCGGAAAGCACCTTCGGACGCTGCACCAGCACTTTAAAACACTGGTAGTGTGCATCTACCTCATTTCCCTTTCCACTGCCAGCACTCAAATTTGAACTCCGCCCTCCCTAACCCCACACCCAAACAGTGCACAAGCACAGCTGCTGGAATAGAAACATTAAGTTTACACAGGGAGGTCGCTGTCTTGCGCTCTCTCTCTCTCTGTCTCTCGCTCTCTCTCTCTCTCGCTCTCTCACTTTCTCTTTGTGTGTATACGTTTTGCCTTTCAAGTTGTTAAGAAGATGGAACCAGCACTCTCAAATCACTCATTATATGTTAGAAAAGATTATAATGATAGCAGTATGTCTAGAGTTTCGTCTTCTTATACGTGTGCAATGCATTTTATAGTGGGTATATTTGCTATGCCAATGTTTGCTTAGGGATTTATTTAGGGGCTTCTTTTATATTAAAGGGACATATAAAAGAAGGGAGTGCGGGGGTAGAGAAGGACATTTCAATTTCACTGTAAATAATAGGTCAAATGTCCACAAAACTGGACACCATTCCAATGGAACTGAATATGTATGATCTACTAGGCCCAACTTAATGCGTCAACAATTCTGAACACAATAAGAATCCACTCCATCGCACTGGATTGTTATAATATATTGCTAGGTCCCTACTGTTGCCAAAATTTCACAGTGCTCTTTATAACACAAATCTTACAAATATAAATAATACTACTGATGTTATTAATGGATATATGGGTGCCCCCAAACATACAAGGAGACAAGCACGAAGGGCGAGATTCAACACCTACCACCAATGCTCCAGGTAAGATTTTGAGGTGGGAGTATTCTACACATGATTTTTCAAATTAGAGCGTAAATACAATTTCAAGGGAGTACAAATGAGTTTACTCCTCTGCAAGAGAGTAAAACGTATCCAACATATGTATACGTAAAATCAGACCCGTAGACCAAAAGAGTTGTAGATCAAAGTTGTCTGGCTTGCCTTTAACCATTTTATTACACTTGTGGAAAATAGTCTGCCATAAAATAACTTGTAAGTACATGCTACATACGCAGCTTCATTTTCAAAATTCTGGAGCCTAGAAACTCTGTTGAACTACTATAGATTGAGACTAATGTATTGGCTGCAGAAGGAGTGCGAGTATGCACGTGTTACATTTCATAACTTGCTTACATAGTTTGAAAGAAGTGAAAGCAATCAACAAAACAGTGCTAGGCTAGAATTTAAGAACTATATCACTTCGAAATCAATTTCTATAACATGTTCCATGTATTGTTCTCATCGGGAAGATTACATGTGGTCTCCTTTACTATAATTTACTTCACAAATTCTGAAAATAACATGCAACGCTTCACAAATGTGTTACCCTTATGTAGAGCCAAGGTAATCTGTTTTGAACACAAGTATTCCACACATTACTCACTAGCCAGAATCCTTTTACTGGCTTAGTTGGGAGCTCAGGATAAGGTAAACTGAGCCACCAATTACACCATGACCCACTAAAACATGGAAAAAATGGCCTGATACACTTAAAAAGCAAGCTGATTCTAAGTGTGTGTGATTGTCACCTGGAGAATGGAGACAGACGGTTCAGTCTACATTTCAAAAGACATGCTTATGTAATTCTTTCAAACATCTGCATCCACAAACACTGGCTGTACAGTACATGACTGCCCTGTTCGGGGGTGAAGTTTATTCTCTGGCAAATAAAGTCTTCACTTTCGCTCCAACCATGCTTGAGAGGATTGAATATGCAAGTCACCAGGCTTGCTGTGTCCTTGCTAATAGACACCCATCAGATGTATATAATGCTTTTCAAAGCATCACGGCAGAAACAAAGTACCAAGGTGAAGGAAACCAACAGGAATTCAGTTAAATTTAGTTTTTTTTTGTCTAGGTGTGTATGGCTGTGAAAGCCTGGCAGGACGTTTTTTCTTCCTTGAATGCCATAGCTTTATTGCAGTAGTTGGGTCAAAGTCCCTAAGAGATGTTCCTAACGTAACTATTTTCATCAAAGTGTCTATGGTTTCACTTTTAAGGGAGCTTCTGAATTTTGTTTTAATCCTGTTTTGTGTGCTAAATGCATGTTCACATTCTACACTGGTTACACACAGACATAAAGCAATTTTGCAATATTTGGCATCAAATCTCCATGTAGACTAGCAACACACCTGCAGATTGTCATACTGCAACCCCTATAGCTCCCCTTAATAATACCATGCAACAGAGGCCATTCTTTTTTTCTGTAAAGTTTTGCCATCTAATAAAGAGGCAATCTCATTTTCCTTAGCATGCAGGCCTTCGCTGTCACACTGAATCTTTACTTTTTTGCTTGTCCATAAAATGGGCATATGCCATTGAGTGCTTCCCTGATTTATGACTCACTATTGTCTAGAACTGTTGCTGGTTTTAACAAGTTACCCAAATGAGTAAAAATTGCATTATCCGCCTTTTGAAATCTCTTCTCAATGATTTCTTTTAGCCGTTTTAGCTAGTAATTCATGCCAGATTCCTCCTACTTCTAAGCACTTTAATAAAACCTGCCCAGCCAAAGCACCCCCCACCCCAAGGTCGGGGACAAGGGGATGGGGGGCCTCAGAGTGGTAAACAAAGGCAGAAAAAAGGGGAGAGGGCCCCAGGGAATGAGATAATTGACCCGGCCCAAGTGAACGAGAAAGGGGCCAGGGAATGGTGCAGCAGGGGGCTAAAAAGGAGACGAAATGCCAGGAAATCAGGACAGGGCCCCAAGGGATGGGTGTGGGGTCCGGCCATTAAACACCCAGGGCTCAGGTTACAGCAACATGGGCTGGCCGTCGACGAAGTGTGCAATGCAAGCAGGAAGGGAGTGACAGGGCTGGCAGGGGCCACTTCAGAAAATAGGCAGGGCACACTTGGAGGCTCCACCCCCACTGTTGTACCCCCCTGATCCCATGGTCTGGAGACCAACTATCGAACAGTATATTTTTCAAGCGCAATATGCAGAGAGGTGATGGAAGTCTTTCTTCAAAAGCAGCTTTAAAATTTGATTGCATATGTTCAAGTACATTTTTCTGAACAAACACAGGAAATGCTTCCCTCACCTCTCTGCCTAACAAAATGCAAGTGCACACACCCAGGGGTGCACCTAGGCTAACCTTTTGCTGGGGCTAACCCTTCAAATGTTGGGAGAGGCACTAACTTCAGAGACGTTGGAGGGGTGGCAAACTTACTTGTCTACAGGCATCTAACTGCATTACTCATTGTAATGAGACTATTATAGTGCCGCTTCAATGTTACAATCAGTTAACTCTCTTCTTTAGGTCTGTAACACCCACTTCTTGCAGATCCTGGAGGTCCTAGAAAGTGTGAAATGGCAGATGGTGTGCAATGAAAGATTCAATATCATAGCATAACAGGACATTGCAGAGTGTGGGGCAGTACTCTGGATTGCCCAAGCAACTTCAGTTGCTCGGACAAACAGGGGAGAAAATGTAATGTTGGTTCTACCAAAGTCCACTTTACTAGAATCTCTGGTGCACTGACTGACTGGCTGGCTGGTGAGACTATGTCTGCCTGTCAAATCCAGTGTTACAAGACTGGGGGAGGGCCAGTGCAGCAGTAATGAAATTCTATGTGGCAGTATTGGAGCTACGAGCAAAGGAGCACCAGGGTACACCAATATGTTCCTACACTATTAAAACTGTAAGGGTGTAAATGTAATCATTTATAAGCACTCCAATTTTTGAAGTTGAAGTCAGGGTGAGATTACATTATTTGGCCAGGATCAAACATTTACACTAAACAGCGAAGCAGGGATTTTAACCCACTCTTTCAATTTGGGCACATCCACTTTCTTCCATGCTTTACTTGGAGCAAATATTTAAGTTTTAGGTGTCAAGACCTACAATAATACTGTTGTATAGAGTTTATTTGCAAAATACAAAAATCGCATATTAAAGCATCATGAGAACATGTAAATCTTTATAGCAGCATGTTGGGCCAAAATAATATCACTGTACCTTTATTTTCCACTTCCTCAATGGAAAACTATAAGATGCAAAAGGCGAAATATCCTGATTTACCCACTTTATTTTCAGCGCTTTAAAATACACACAAAAATAAGTTGTGCCATGAACTCACTTAGGTTTGGAGATTTGTCACAAACCTCCAGCTTGTTATGTATGGTTTAAGAACATTCAACTAAGGATATCAAAGCAAACTTTACGTTTTAGCATATCAAGCTATTAGAAGTTATGGGTATGAACACATTTTCAAAGGGTGCATGCTTTATTCTATTGCTCGCTTTAACTGTCACAGATTTGCAAGGAGACTGGTCTTTCAGTTGGAAATTTACCATCATGCATAACAAAGGCTATGCTGCTGAAACACCTTTCCCAGAGTTACAGCCCCCCCTGAGACACATACGCTGCGTCGATAACAATCTGTTGTCGAGTTCACCAGGGACACAGCCAGTGTGTCCCAGTGGGGCTGTGACTCTGGGAAACGGGCAGTTGCTTGATCATCCAACCTGAGCAGATAGTAGATTTGCCTCGGAAGAAACACAATGCGCCCAGAAGCATGTTCCTCATCCTTTGAAATGTTTTTAATTGACTGTTTGTATTCTTTCTGACAACCCAGACCATGCGAGATTAGATTAGAAAGCAGCAGGCCTGGTGCCATCTGATCTAATCTCGCATGGTCCGGGCTGTCAGAGAGAAAATAAAAACGCAATTTAAAAGCACCAGCAGCATAAGGGCGGGATGCTCAACTGGTTGGTGTCTCCTGGTGTCACAACTCCTGTGTCATTTGTGGCCTCCTCTTTCAGCGTACTCTTCCTCTTCAAATGAAAAGACACAGCAGTGAAGGACATGTGTGTTTCTGGAAATGTCTCCCAGGGCGAGGGAGTGGGTTGAGCCCTGAATACATGTCTCACAGATAGACTGGGAGGAGCTTACTTGTGCTACAGTGCCATCTAGTGGTGGAAAATATGTTTTTTAAAATGAATAGATACAGCGTACACGGTACGCAGTAGAAAATTAAATCATCCATATTTTATATAATTGTATGTTTAAAAAGGCACCATACGCACCTTATCTGGAGGGCTGCCTACCACGGGCTTGGTCTTGATGCCATAGCGGATGTGTGGCAGCCAGAAATGTCTAACAGTTGGTATACGGGCTTGAGCTTGGTGGGGAAAAGCAAAGTGAATGTCAGTTGTTAAGTGTGTTTGTTGATATCTGATGCGTCAGGGCACCCAAGGTCCTAGTGCCACAGGAAGTACCAATCCCAGAGCCACAATGTCTAGTACATCTTGTGCTATGTAGGCTCAGGGACACCTTCCAGGCACACAATGTACGGCTCAAACTTGTTGATCCGGACAGCCTGCAATGCAACAAAAATCCAAAAGGTGGCAAATGCATGTAGAGACCCTACCGGGTGATACACAGATTACAATACACAAACAACAAATGGCAAGAAACAACAGTAAGCTGTATGATAGAGGGTCTGATGGGATATGAGGAAGGGGTTCTGGCAGGGGTGAAGGCAGTATGTGCACCATTCTGGACTGAACATATCACAAAACTAACATGGAATGAAGCGATGGAGAAACCGGTGAAAGTGCACAAAGAAGAATCATATGAACTTTGCCTTTACAGTGCCAAAACAATATGTGTAGTGGCCAATAAACATTGCGATAAAACTTTGCTCATTTCTGATCTCAAGAAAGGCACTGCAGCAGTGATGGATTACTACTGGGTATGCAGCAAACAAGCATATTTACACCTCCCACCATCATGGAGGGGCTATTGTTAGCTGGCCACGCTGCACTCAGCTCTGCTCGTGATCCCAGAAGTACATTTGCAAGAGGTCTGACAGACTTTTGCCCCTACCATGTTCCCAACCTCTGAAGAAGAAACAAGGAACCGTTTGCCACACCTAACCGGCAGAAGAAAAAGGCGTAACACTGCATAGGAAGAAAAGAGCGTAATATCAGTCCAAGTACTCATCAAACCTGCTTGAGGAAATACCAGATGAATACCCGCTTTTCACCAAAGCAGAGACTTTCTTTGCATCCTTGTTACTTCTTGGTGTGCAAGCTGCGGCCAACGCTAAATGGCTGCAGATTGTCTGCTGGGAACTGATACAGCTGGCTACCGACACTGAGCAAGGGTTCAGCGTCATAAAAGTGGAACTCCGTGCCCTAAGGCTAATGACAAAGCAGAATCGCTACGTCCTGGATATGCTTACTGCCATGGAGGGAGGCATGTGCAAAAGAATTGGCGATTACTGCTGCACATTCGTGCATTCTGAAGATGCTGAAAATGGCTCTCGTCACACATAAACAAAGCTAAACACAACCTGGATATGAGAATGAAAAAAGAAGCTGGAATACAAAATGAGGACTGGTTCGATCTGGCTTTCTCATGGGCCCCATCCTGGCTGGGGACAATTGTGAAGATGCTAGAGCCCCTCATCGTCTTCATCCTGGTCATTTTCTGTATGTGCCGAATAGGACTCCGATGTTGTGCCAAAGCAGTGCCCCGTAGCGCAATGATGGTGGTCTCAATTGGGGGGACACCCAAAGCACATCACAGTACCAGAGAGAACAGTATCCAGACAGATGACCCAAACAAACCCTGCATGATAGAGATCTACTATCCCTTACACCCTGTGGCACAGTAACCACACCACCAGACCCCAAAAATTATACAGAACATTGGGTAGATTTAGCAGGGGGTGGGGGTTGTATTTATATGACATGTACCCCAGAAGTATATGCCCAGTCTGGAGTAAGTTTACAAGACATTTGCAGAACATGGATTCCAAAGGATGAGTCACCACCATACCTGGAAGCTTGGATAGGGTGTAGAGGGGGGGGAAGAACATATATTGGAATTGAGTTACCAATGACACTGCAGGGAGTTTGTTAATTTAGGATTAACGAAAGGGGACATGTTGGGTATTAGAAAGGGTTTTCCCAGCCCCCCAGGGAATACTGAATGCAAAATAAACAATAAGAGAGCACGTCCAAGGAACAGGGGGAAGGGGATTGCACGCAGAGGGGGATGCGTGATCATCATAGTGCATGCATTACGAGCTACATGGTAGATGCGGGTGTGAAAGTCATCTTTGCAAATGGCAGATGCGGGTGTGAACGTCATCTTTGCAAATGGCAGTCATCTTAGAAATTAGGCCCAAGTGCAGCAAACAGCATTTTGTGTGTTAGTATTAGGCCACTTGCATGTGCACAAACACCACTCCCACCCTGGCCAGGTCTCAGAGATCCACAACATCCTCCATTGTTTCAAAAGGTACAGGCCCTCACGCCCTGGGAAGAATGCATCATGCAAGGTCATGAGAAGGGAAGAGAGCGCCTCTTGGCAGTACCATCCCATGGAACATATAGCAAGGCACTCCTGCCCCCAATGATCCCCACATGAGAAATACAGCTTTGCCCCCATGACCCCCCACATGTCTCAGCACCATCCATACCCAGACCACTGACCATAAAACCTTTACACCCCTTGATCGATCACTAAGATCAGAAGGCAAGGCTATCGCGCCTTCAGAATTGGGTCATGAGATTTGAGCAGCGAGGTGCAGAGTGGCATCACAAGTATAGCCTAAAACTAAGGTGGAGGACCTTGGGAGTTGCTGATCTGTCTGGGAGCGAGTGAAGTGTGTGTGGGTTAGTATGACCTCGGCTCTCCCCCGAGCCCATTCCTGTATCTGCCAGGTGCATTGTTACCACAATACAATAACATTGTAGAGTAGCTTATTAATTGTTAGGTCAGCTTCATCGCGGATGACGAGCCCAGCAGCGCTCACATGAACGGAGATAGACAGATGAAGACAGATCAATGGTCTGACATCCTGTATGGAGCAGGCCCTACACCTATAGGGCTCCTCCAATCTGTGTGTAGAATTGTACTATATATAATTATGTCATTATTGATGCTGTTTGTGCTTATAATGTGCCGCACATTCCGGCAGAAGGCAGAACATTCAGCGACAGATTTCTTTGCTGATGCATCTTTATTTTGTAGCAATAAATACTTGTTATCCTTGGAAGAGTGTCTTGGGCCAATTTCCCTAACGGGCTGTATTTATTCTCGTTGAGCGTGCAGGGGAGTGCCTTCAAAACTTCAACCGAAAAAAGTCTCTGTGGAAGTTCCTCTGGATTTGCCACCCAAACAAGCCCATTCCTGATGGTGAAGCTCTGACGGTGTCTGTGGATAACGGAACCTCTAAACCACGCAAGGATGCCACAGCTGTCCCTTGCTCCCTTGACTCAGTGGGACAAACTGAATCACCTGGCCTACCTACTCCCTGACCTCAAAGAGCCTGCAGTGTGCGATCCTACACAGAAACTAAGATATTTGGACGAGGACACAGAGAGAAAAAAAAAGTATTGGTAACCGTGCAGACTAACCGTGCTAGGGTTGCCATGCTGAGGATTATGAATTTGTTAAGAATGTATGTCTTTTGGCAATTTACATCTGCATCCCTGCTGTTGTCGATGGCACATAGTTCCACCTCCATCACTACTGAATTGTGTTCCCTCTGGACTGACTGATCAATGCTCCCAGCAGCAACATACTCTTTTTCTTCAGTTCTTCCTTCTTTTGACGTGCTTCCGTGAGCTACCAACTTACTGGAGCATCTGTGGTCCCTCATCTTGCCTGGGACCTCCAACATAATCATAGGAAACTGTGCATTTGCCTTGTTGCAATCGCAGACCTCAAAACGGCCAGAAACAGACAAAACAAATTGAAAACAAATGAAACTTTCTAACCGCAAGTTTTCTTTTTTTTTTACTGGGGAATTTAATTAAATGGAAAGGTTTAGCCTTGGCAGGACGCAGTATTCCCAAATATGTATAATGTAATCCGCCTGAATCTGGAGTGTATTTTGGACCCAGAGAGTGATGTTCAGGTTATTTATGAAAAGTTTGGGGAACTGATGGGCATGTTGTCTATATCCCTGTTTTACAGAGTGTAAAAACGAATAAAGGTTTTAATTGTTTTTCTCAAGTCAGACTCTACAACTGAAGAATCAAAAAGGATCAGATTAGAGATTGTTGCCGTAGCTATAAACTCAATCAGCCTTGAGAGTATGGGCAGATTTAAAGCGGACGGTAGCCACCAAAGTTAGTAAGGGATCTTGGCAGGTAGTTGACTGGGGCTCTATTGATTTGACTCAAGCATCAGACTCTGTTATTTGTGGATGTGATTGGGTGGATCATTTAATGGGGATTTTTCCACAGGCTGGTCTAGAGCAGAGTTAGCAGTTGAATATGTATGGACCAGATTGGGATGCTGCAGGCTAGGTAGCAAAGAACTTACTTTGTTTACGCTTCACTCACATTAAAGGCCCAGTCCTCAAATAAAGCGGCAGGTGCTGATTTTGTGCACAGGGATTTTTTTACACCTGCACGTCTACAGTTATATAATGCAAGTATTACCTCGACTCTTTTCCTGGGACATGGAATACTTGCAAAATCTATAAAGGGCCAGAAGGTGGCCCTGAGAATGTATAGACAAATCTCCCTGCTAGAAGCGACCTTCAAAATATCGGCCAGAATCTTTTTATCCACCATATAGTACTTGATAGAGGAGCAAAAGATTATGCCTAAGCAGGATTTAGTCTGGCTTTGGAAAAAACTGAACAGGCCTTTAGGATTCATTTACTTGTGGCAAAATATGTGTACATTAAGAAAGAGAAGCTATACCTGCTATTTGTGGGGTATTACCCAAATTGTTTGTTTACAATTGTTCGAATGAACAATTGACCGAATTTAAAGGGTCACAATTGACCTTTTCACAATTGACCATATATATATATATATATATCGGTTTGGTTATTACATGGCCACGGTAGTGGCCATGTAGTTATGGTTAAGTTGGTGTTTCCATAGGAAGAGCACTTTTTGGGCGGTTTATAACTTCGCTCCCCCTGGACGAATCCTCACCAAACTTTGCAAAAAAAGTATATGGCCCACTCTGAATCGTTTGGTGAGGATTCGTCCAGGGGGGGAAAAGTTATAGGGGGGGGTCCCAAAACTTTTTTGTTCCCATAGACTGAATGGGAAAAAACTTTGCGCATGGCTACAGCCCGAACCGCTGGACAGATTTACACCAAATTTGCGGCGGGAGCGGTGGCCTGGTCCCGAAAGCGTGCTTTTGCAACTTTGGTTAAATCCGTCCAGTAGTTTTTTTTAAAAATGACCAGAATGTAAGGCAAACAAATTAGTGATTTCTGTGTTCGCTTCGCGGACGGACTTCCCTGTTCGCTCTGCGGACAGCACCCTGATTGGCCCATGGCCTTGCGTCATGTCCGCAGACATGTGACGTGTTCGCTGATTGGACGGCGAGGGGCGTGGAGCACATCAGATTTTCTGTGGCACCCGCCATCTTGTATTCGCCGTCGACCGCGTGCAGCGCGGTGAAACGTGGATAAAAAATTGTATTTAGTGCCCTGTGTTGGTGTGTAAGAGTGTTTGGGGAGGGTGGGGTGAGTAGTTCAATGTTTTGTTTTTTTATGTGCTAGACGTTTTTGTTGCGTTCGATTTGTCCGCAAGGAACACGGCTGTTCTGACATTTTGTAAATAAACGAAATGGTGGGGTGTTTAGAGGACGGAGTATGTGTCATTTTTGTTCGCAAGGAAGGTCAAAATGAGCTATGAAAACTCGCGGTGTACTTAATTGTTCGTAAATACACAAACTCGGGGTGTCCTCAGGACGCTGTCCGTATTGTAATCTGTCTAGTTGAATGTGTTCTAAGAACACTCGCTGTGTCCCGAAATGGTTGCAATTACACAAAATGGGGGTGTTCTGAGAACGTTGTTTGTATTGTTCGTTGTCAGGGTGAAAGTGTTTTAAGACCACTCCTTTTGTCCACTAATAGTACAATTTCCTATGGGCGTCAACCGACTTTTTGTCCACTATAGAAACGATAAAGCCGGCTGGTGTGCGCCGACATTATGTGATAATCCTATGACTGGCGCTATTGACCTGGCTGACTTGCTTTCGTGACACTAAATCATATCTCCCGCCCCTAAGCCTGATATTATCAAAGCATTCATATTCCCCGCCTCTCTCTGTGACGTTACAGGGTGCGTCATCAAACACGCCCAGTCCTCTCCAGTCCTAAGTGACTTTACACAGAACCCGGAAGACAACACATATTATGTCACAACACAGCGCGCCACAATTCGGAATATGAAACAGTGATTTAAAAGCAAACAGCAAGATTGTACATTTTGTAAAGTACATTTATTTGACATCAAATGTTTAGAGACTATTCAGCAATTTGCATTTGTCTTTGTTGTCGATCCGCAAAAGTTCATGTTGAGGCACGCAATGTTCCTTTGCGGCACAGAGGGTGTTAGATCAGCTTACAACTCAGTGCGCCACAATTCAGAATATGAAACTGTGGTTTAAAAGTAAACAGCAGGATTGTACATTTGGTAAAGTACATTTATTTCACATGAAATGTTTAGTGAATATTCAGCGATTTGCTATTGCCTCTGCTGTCGATCAGCAAAAGTTTATTTGGAGCCACGCGTTGCTCCTTTGCGGTAGATAGGCTGTTGGTTTATAATAAAAGCAGTAAATGGTCGCTCTGATAATCGGAAGGTTGCTCCAAAAACGAGCCATTAGACCACCCTATTGGTTGGTATGTTGTTTGTAGCCGCTAGTACTGCGTAAGGGCATATTGGTCCTTGGCGATTGTCCCATAAAATGGTGAGGGTCATGAAGGTGCATATTTGGACCTGCACCTGGCAGTTGAAGACCCCATCCGCTGGAGTCTGTAATTCGTGACATAGGCAAAATGGGGCCACATACCTATTTTAAAAAACATAAATTAGTCTCACCAGGCGATCTTCATTAAAAATCATCATTTTATTTATTAGGGCGTGAAACTATTTGCTATCGAAGATAGTGCAACGGAGTATGTTAATAATAAAATAATAATATTTTCCCATTCATATAGCGCTAAGAACCGTGAGGTATCTAAGCGGTGCTTATTATTAACCACGGTGTGTGGTGCTCATTTATCGACCACGGAAGGTTGAAAAGCTGAGTTTGGCCTTGCCGGGATTCGAACTTGCATTAGCAAGCTGTGCACGGATGTCAAAGCGAGCGTTGTACTCGCTGTGCCATTTGACAGGCTACAGTGAAGTGGCACAGCGAGTAGAGCGCTTGACCGCCTATAGACCGGTTACATTATTTCTATTAACCCACCCTGTGTCGTCTGCCTTTTTCAGAGCGCTCTAAACAACAGGGGATCAATTCGGCGGTGATAGTGCGCGGTAGAAAACATTATGCCACTTTCAACGAACAAGTTCAACTTGAGCGGTCTTTAATGCTACGCTATTGTAATTATATTTGGTATAAAATAATCTAAAGGGTTACTTACAGTACAATTGCAATTTCCATTGTCTACGAGTGGTGCAGTCCCAAAATACGACTCCACGTGTGCCAATGATCATTCGCATAGTGATATAATATATAAAAGTGGTTTTGTTTCATAAATTTCATCCTTATCTTCTCTTACGTTTTAGCAACACTCCTTCAAGAGAAGTCTTTCATCACAATCTCTGTCTAATAAGGTCAAAACACAATACAACCTTATAGTCCGCTTCGTGAGCCTCTCCGGGGCCCGAGAAAAAAAATGGAAGCAGCTGACCTTCACTGTGAACGAGCATACATTCTTACTTTGCAACATTCTGTGTAAAGCCATCTGTGAGAAGTTGGTTTTTGCACGGCATGTTTGTATATTTTTTGCGTGATATTAAAAAAAGTTTGTTTAACGGAAGTTATGGTTTTAAGTACAGCCGAAAGACCCCTGAAAATCGCAAGTTATGGTAAGCTATGAAAAATAACTGGCGCCACCACTGTGCACTGCTAAGACTAACACCCAGGACATCAAAGATGACATCGCAAATGTCATTGATGAAATCACTGGTGACATCACATGTGTATGTACTTTTCATGGAATTTGTGTACTAGAGATTTTTATTATAATGTTGCGAAAAAAGTGTCAAGGATATTGCAATAAATATCATACCGTTATTAGTGCTTTGAACGATGCATTGATATAAATAGCATTGTATTATGGGATTCTATCTAGTATACTGAGCTACTAATGGAGAAACATAGCATTGTGTGCAGAGTACAAGATGAAAGTATAATATTTGTAATGTTAATATGTTGAATAATGAAATGATAATTGTCCTGAAATGTTCGAAAATTCACAAAATGGGGGTGTTCTGAGGACGTTATTCGTATTGTGTGATTGCTTAGCTGTATGCAATGAGGGAATGGCACAGAGAGTAAAGTGGACGCCGTCCGCGGACACCACGGCTGTTCGTGGACAGGGCGTGCTACATCCAGGTTTTTCCAGGAAATCCAACATGGAAAGAAGACTGTACGGATCAGCCAATCAGATGTCGAGGTTGTAGATTTGTGTTGAAAGAGACTGTGCGTGGCAGAAGTGGAGAAAGTCAGGGTGTTGGTGCTCGGAGATATGTTTGTGCATAGTTTACAGCAGTACGCTGAATGCAGGCATGTTGCAAAGAACTTTGATGTGAAAGGAGTGGAGGTGGTGTGGAGCGCTGTGCCTAATTGCAATGTACAGGGAATTGTACAAGTTTGTGAGGATATGGCCACGATGAACAGTCCGCATGTGGTAGTTTTGCACTATGGTGCTTTCCATTTGGGCAACGTCAGTGCCCCTACTTTGTTGGTTGATTTGGAACACTTGGTTCAAGCCGTAATGAAGATCCTTCCAAATGCGAAAGTAATTTTTTCTGGATTACTACCTAGGGCAATATGGGACAATTGTTCAGTTTTTTGTCCTCAGCAAAATATTGCTAGGTGTGTCATCAACCGAGGCATGTGTGCCTTCATGCTTAGAGCTGGTATGTTCTTCTGTAACAATGAGAATATTGATGCCAGTAATGCTGTTAATTTTAAAGAAGATGGCATTTCTTTATCTTTTACGGGAAATGCCTTTCTATTTTGGAATGTAAGGGTTGCTTTGGAGAAGGTTATGTAAAGATTTTAGGAGTAAAGTAAGAAAAAAAAAACAAGAAAAAAAATACAAAATAACAGGTGTCTGTCAAGCATCTGTTAAAAAAAAAAAACGGCTCTTTTCAGAGCCAACTTCAAAGGGGAAATGGGGCACAATATTTAAATTTACATTCACCATGCTCAGATTTTCGATATGTCCGCGGACATGGCGGTAGTCCGCGGACATGAAAATCACTACGAGGGGGTTAGTATGTTCTATGTTACATGTATATGAAGTCAGGGATATTATGGTTAAGTTGTGCTACTAAAAACCTATGAAATTCAGTGAAAAAACTTTGTTAAAGGGACGTTATGGTTAAGTTGTGCTACTAAAAACCTATGAAATTCAGTGAAAAAACTTTGTTAAAGGGACGTTATGGTTCAAAGTAAAACCGAAAAACCCCTGAAATTCGGCAGTTATGGTAAGATAAGCAACCATAACTCGCGCCGCCACCGTGCACTGCTAACACTAACACCCAGGACATCAAAGATGACATCACAAATGTCATTGATGACATCACTGATGACATCACATGTGCATTTACCGTTCATGAAAAGTCTGTACAAGGGATTCTTAGTGTAATGTTAATAAAAAAAGTGTCAAAGATTATTGGAATAAATATCAAGTTCTAATCAGTGCATTAAGCTATGCATTGATATAAATAGCATTCTATTATTAACTTCAATCCAGTATACTAAGGTACTCATGTAGAAACATAGGCATTGTGTGCAGCATACATGATGGAGGTGCAATATTCATAAGCTTGCCATGTTGAATATTGAAATGATAACTGTTTTCATATTAGAGTTTTGCGTACAGTGAAACTTGTGATAAGTAGGTAATAAAACCCACTTACTACATAATTGCATTATTATACACAAATCACAAAGAGACAACACCACATACAAATATGAATATATACAAGGGAATTGAAGTAGGAAAAGGAAACAGCAATAGTAGCAGAAAGTGTTCATAACCTAACTGATTACCTTTATGGAGAGAAATGATTGCTCTGTTTCAAAGCTGTTACTTACCCAATCTATATAAATCACATGATGTGTCTGGACCCTAAGGAAAATAGTGTGAGTACAACATATAAAAATATGAGCATATACAGGGAAAGTACAGTAATAAAAAAACATCAAAAGTATCAGAAAGTGATGATAAATCTACTGATAATTTTAATGCACAAAAAGGATTGCTGTCTTTCAAGGTTGTGACTTCTCCTATGTATATGTTTCATATGATATGACTGGACCATAAGGGAATTATTCTAAGAACATACTTGAAGGATAAGTCTACAAATATAGTAATTTACAATTTTTAGTTCCTGACTGTTACTGAAGAAAATCATGTGGCCTAGATATGTCAGGAAAGGAAAAAAAGGGAGAGCCATCCACGTGATGTCATCAGTGATGTCATCAATGACATTTGTGATGTCATCTTTGATGTCCTGGGTGTTAGTGTTAGCAGTGCACGGTGGCAGCACGAGTTATGGTTGCTTATCTTACAATAACTGCCGAATTTCAGGGGTTTTTCGGTTTTACTTTGAACCATAACGTCGCTTTTCACTGAATATATATATATATATATATATATATATATATATATATATATATATAGGGGTTTTGGGGGTTTAGCGTTGAGCGTTGAGTGGGGGTACAATTGACCTTCACAATTTGGTCAATTGTGAAAAGGTCAATTGTAATTCGAACAGTTGTAAAACAAACAATTCGTATACAACCGTTTGTGGATCATAAGTAGTCTTTTGATTCTGTCAACAGAAAGTTACAGTGGGAAGCACTTTTGGAAATGGGTATCGGTTTTGATCTTGTGGCCTTGTTGAGGAAATTCAATATAGACAACACGGCAAGAGTTCGTTATGGGTCTAGCGGAGCACTTTCAAGGGAAATCTGTGCCGGGGCTGGGCTAAGGTGGAGGTGTATGTTAGCTCCCACTTTGTTTTACCTTCTTTCATTGAGAAGGTAAAAGAAGGTCTCGGGAGGATAGCTCAGGGGCAACGTGCTCGCCTTGCAAGCAAGATGACACAGAGCACCACAGGTTCGATCCCCGGGTTCACGCTTTGAAACTTCTGGGTATCAAGCGTGTTATAAATAACATATCATATCATATATCATACATATATCATATTAACAAGTGATTTTCTTTGCGCTCTGGAGAATGATTCCGCAGTGTTGCAGGGCAGACAAACCACAGTCCTGTAGTTTTCCAATGATGCCGGACCCAGATTGCTTTGAATGGTCTGCTGCGTGGCTTTAGTGAATATTGAATGGGGAAGGGACTGGTAATGAATATTGATATATCTAAAGTTATGGTTATAAAGATGGTTCTGAGTGGAAAGCAGGATGAGTTTAAAAATCTGTATCTCGCATAACACATTAGAAGTAGCCAACCACTATGACTACCTAGGAATTAGATTTACAAGTAACTTATGGTTACCAGTCAAATGGTCGAAAACATTTGGTCGACAGACAATTTGGTCGACACCATTTGGTCGAATGCCAAATGGTGGAATTTTTTTTTTTTTTTTTTACCCATTTTTTGTTTTTTTTTGGGGGGGTCCCCCCCAACCCCCTTTTTTTTCTTTTTTTTTTTTTTCCCCACACGAAAACCCACAAAACACATATATATATATATAAAAAAAAATAAATTCGACCATTTGGCATTCGACCAAATGGTGTCGACCAAATTGCAGTCGACCAGTTTGTCGTCGACCAGTTGACTGGACACCGTAACTTATCTTGGAAACACAGGACAATTCTTGCTGAAAACCTCGATGACATTCTTCCCTTTAAAAGAAAACGCGGTGGATTGGTGATATCTCCTGATTTTCACTTTTCTCACTCGAAGGCAGTGGTGGCTGCGCTTTATGGAGCTGAACTAGGAGGTGGTGCTAATTCTAACAGATTTGAACCTGTGGAAATTGAATTTAATTACACTCTTACAGGTCTAAATGCACATTGTTGGCCTGCATTAAGTTAGAACTAGGCATCATTTCACTTACTGTTGGGGCTAAACTATGCCCTTTTCACTTTTGGGTTCACTTGTGGTGCCATGAGGTGAGCACATCTTCTACTCTGACACAGAAGAAGTATGCAATCTCAAAGCAGCTTCTTGGGCTCCTTGGTTTATGTATGTGGAAGAATTGTGCTATGCCTCTGGTCTCCAAGATTTGGTGGCTACTTCCACATCGTTTAGTGAAATCTGACATTGAAAATACTCAAGTAGAAATGATGGGACTGGTTGGAGGACATAGTTCTGTCTAAGCTGTCTAATCTTCCAATAGGCAGTGTATGGGTACAGTAGACATCACACTAGGGATAGTATTACAAACACGCCCAGTTGACGTCCCTTTTCGAGTTTTCGAATAAAAAAAGTCATGCATTACTCTGCGATTACCACTAGATGTCGGCCTATGCATAGCACGTGAATCTAAGTAGATACACGCATCAGAAATACAATTACAGTGAGTATATATATTTGGCGTAATGACAATTACAGTGAGTATATATATTTGGCGTAATGGAAGCTGAGAACTACATTTCTTTCTGTCAATCAAACAACATTAACTATATCTCGATGAATAGGGGCAAAGGGTTTTGGGAATTCTTTTTAATGTGGTTTCCTGGTTATAAGGAATAATTGCTATATATGAACTGATTATATCACTTGGTTTGGTGATGCCATTATAATTGTTTTCATGGTTTTTCCGAGTGTCTTATTTTGATATGACTTTATCATGCTATCTCGCAGTTGATGTATGATCTCGCAGTTGATGTATGGTCTTGTGCTATAAGACATTTCAATCAATGGCATCACAGAATTATATATGCATCTACATTTTATAATCATATTGTTAATGTTAGAGGTCATTAGTATTTGCTGCTGGCACTGCTTTTTATGAATTGTGTAACTGGAAACATAAATGCTATTTGATATTTGAAAGATTTATGAAATTCTTTCTGAAAAACTAAATTTACTATTACTAGAACCTGTTTTGTACATTGATCCATTGGCTAAAATTGAGACAACTGTAGTAACACAACCAGTATCCTGTTACACCAATCAGCTGCAAGCTTTATTCCCAGTGAGAAATAGCAGTCACCGTTGAAGGGGAAACCGGTCCCAAGAGTATAGCCAACCAGAGTTTTGGACACTTTAGCTCTTCTTTAGTCTACATTTCTAGGGTCCCACATTAGTGAGCCTGTGAATACTGGAGACTGCTTAGTTGACCTCGAGAGGCTTGTAAAATTAGTACTTTCCTGCTAAGTGTAAATAACATATGCTACTTAGTTGTAACAATAGGTAAAGATAGAACACAATCGCTTGTGAGCAATCCTTTATTAGAACCAGTAGGCTGTAATATTGTATTTCTGTCACACCCTCACATCTGGAGACGTGTGTCTGGCTGACCGAACATGGCTACCCATGAGCTAACGACACTTCGAAAGAATTGCACCTTTGCTTAGATCATGTGACCTAGGCCTTAATGATAGGTCTCAGGAGGTCCTTTTATGTAGCTCTGTTGAACATGGCAGACTCAGATCATGCAGTCTAAATGGAGGTGCAGGTTTGATCCTTGTCCTACAGATAAGATCATATGCATTTCCCACAGCCTACAGAAAGATGTGGGCATTGTTTATGTAATCATTAAGACAGACATAGGTACTCTTCCCCAAAGCCTAAAAAAGAGGCATGTATGGTTGCGGTAGTCATGTAAAGAGGCACATCTGTATCCTCGAATGTCCCTATAGTAGGAAGAACCGGTACCCAGCCCCTAACACCATTACCCCACTAAAAGTCCAGAGGTTTGATCACAACAGGCCCATCTCATTGTTATTGGCCTTAACTGCACACAGCCCTACCCACATTAACCACTCCCAATGCACAATTTTCACATTCATAAACTGCGCACTGCCTGTGATCAAAGCAGACTAGAATCTTCTACGTGCGGCGGACACATACTAAATGTAGATGGCATTGTGCCATGGAACATGCATCGCAAAGAGGTCCGTCTCAGGCCCTAGCTATCTGCCTTTTGTGATGGAAAATAACCTGTAAGCTATCGAGAGAGGAGGTTGCTTTTGAAGTCAGCACCGACCATTTTGATAGCCCAAAGGATCTCTGTGGTTTTGATGTTTTCTTTGGTTAGCACAGAATACACTGGTAGTAGAAATCATGCAATACCTGCTTGGTACAGTGCCCAGTGATGTAGCAAGCTTGTCCTGGACCCCGGTGTAAGCAATGCCAATGGCCTCGTGCTGCTGGAGCAGACCAAACACCTTCACACCCCTCAACTAGTCATTTCATTTGTGTCGGACAAGAGAGGAGGTGATACCACCCGACCTCAAAGACAGCATCCGTTCAACACAATATCTGAGGCACTAAAAATATATGTTTTTCTGCGTAAATAGCACACGAGTCAGCCGTGTAGTTACAAAGGAGCCTAGTAGCCTGAACAAAAACTAAAATTGAAAATTGTAGTGGCCTGGATGGGTCTCGTGTAGTTAATGAATGAATACATAATTCATTAATTAATAGGTTAGGACTTTTTTTGTTGCATGGACTTCAATAATCAGCAATTGAATATAAAAAATGGAAACATTATTACACAATAATAGTAAATGCATAAAAACACGTGTTGCACTGTAGAACACAGCAGAACGAATTTTAAACACATATTTGAAATGTAACAGAGCTGGCAGTGGCAAACAGGAAAAGCTATTCCAGGAATTAGGACTATGATGGATTAACACATTTTTTTTTTAAAGCTCCTGAAGAGTGGCCCGCATTTATACATCAAATATTTCAAAGAATTTCATCGACTGGCAAATTACCAGCAACATGGACAACAGGCATAATAGTCCCCATTTATAAACAAGGTAACAGAATGGATCCCATAAACGACAGGCCCCTTGCCTTGTTAGATGTGCTTGTAGCCCATATCCAGAAACAACTGATACGCTGGACCAACAACTTCAACATCATGGACACAAGACAAACGGGACAGGCTCAAACTGACCCATAGGGCAATAGGCCCATGGCCAAACCAAAAACGCAAAATGCTGGTGTGGGCCAGTTTTTTTGGGTCAAAGTGGACCACTTTTTTGGCCAATGTGGGCCAGTTTGATGAGTTACTTGACTACGCGGCTAGTAGTTTGACCAGTGTGTCTGAATAAATATTCTTTAGAATCAACATTTTATCAAAAATCTCCCCCTTGGGTACTATTCAAGCAGCGTCACAAAAGGAATGAATAGCCATTTACAACTGTGGGACACTTTTTCATTGGTGCCCGAGATAATTTTATGGCCCAGTCCGACCCTGAAACGGGATTGACGAAGGGAACAGGAACTGAACAAAACTTGTTCATCTTGAATGCACTGAAATTCCAAAAAATCACAAAGTAAACCAACTTATTTCTAGCATTCATCGAAATCCAACAAGCTTTTGATAGTGCAAACAGGACCAAACTCTGGAACAAAATGCACGCATGGAAGTGTCCTGAGTCACTGTTACAAATCACCAAAGCTTTCCATTGCAATACTTCTGTACAAATACGATTTATCAAAGAAAGGGACCTATAATCTAAGATTCAAACTGAAAAACGCGTGAAACAAGGGTATCCTTTAGTGTCTACATTGTTCAATCTATACTTAGCAGATTGGCCAACAATTCTGAACAACGTGGCGGATTTTCCTCCGTAAAGTAACGGTCAGCACATTGCGTGGATTGTATATGCTGACGACTTGGTGGCCATTGATTGTACCCAGATAGGCCTCCATCAGAAATTGTGTCATCTAGAAGCATACATGGTCCAAAACGATCAATATGAAAAAGTCGAAAATGATAAGCTTTATACATGGAAGTATGAAGAGGAGTTCATTTACTTGGAAACTTGTAATCGAAGCAATAGAACAATGTGACTCAATTATATATCTGGCCATTCAATTCAATAATACACTGGGTGAAACCATCTGGATAAATATGTTAAACACTAAAATGAAAATGCTTGCCGCCCAGGGATGAATAATTAATTAAAGATATGGAAAATGTACAATGCTCCCATTGATAATGTTCTATAGGCAAAAAGTGACGCCTACAATAACATATGGCGCAGAAGCGACATTAGGGATGGATTGTTCGATTTAGTCCCTTTTAGAAAGTGTATTTTGGAAAAGTGTCCTGCATTTGCCAAAAAGCGTGTCCATGAGTGCCATAAGAAATGAATTAGGACTTCAATCATTATACTCAATAATGATATGGAAAAGCATGTCATTATATAGAAAGCTCAAGATGAAGGATGCAGCTGCAAGGTATCATATCTTAAATATGTCCACAAATGATTCGGGAGGATGGCCGTGTTAGGTGGGTGCCCACAAAATGTACATAGTTGACAGAGTTCAATCTCCACAATGCACACCTGCAATGTACATAGTTAATAGAGTGCCTAATCTCCACAATGTATATAGTTACCTGATGGATGGTGCATCTCTGCATTCCTGACTACTGTTGCTAAGTGTCCTTGTTATGGCTCATGCTCCAGAATGTGAATGCTGTAGGGTGAAGGGTTCCAGGGGTGTCCGTTTACTGTTGGCTCCCTGGCTGGGAGTTGCTTTATCCTTGTGCTCAATAAATCTTTATGCCAGCCAATCCAGTTGTGGACTTCTGTCTTTAACTCACCTACAACAAACTGGTGACAAGGATGGGATAACTCACATACAACAGCCCGCTGAGTGAATGGAATGAGAGATGTAAACAACATCTCGAAGATTTGAACACAGAGCAAGAAACGTTAATTCGGAATCCAGATGCAGTTAAAAAAAGGTCCAACACAGAGACTGGATAGAAACAGTGAAACAGTGACTAAATAACAAAACATTAAGAGACATTTCAAATGATTCAGGTAGACTAAATACGGTCCCGAGATACCTACACAAATTTACAAGCCGGTATCAGCGGAACCAGTTCTTGCGGCTAAAATGAAATATGTACTATACCAAAGAGGTGATGTATAGAAGGAAATAATGGAATTGTGGGAATAACAACTGTCGCTTCTGCAAAGGGACAGAGAATACAGAAACCATAAAACTTCTGATATGTAGCTGCCTGGCATTAAAGACGAAGCAGACATTATATTTAGGAAAATACATCACAAATGCAAGCTCGTTGACTATAGACGAATGGTGGTCCTTTTTCTTACTAGGTGAAAAAACTTCGCTTTTATGTGCAGGTAATGATTTCCTTGATAAGATCTTAGAAACTTCAGAAAAAGCAAATCTATCAGAGACGTGAATTATACTGGATGACCTGAACCCGTGCGATTGAAATATTATGGACTCATACGATAAGAAATGGCTAGTTTTAGGTGTTAACTATAGGAAACAAATCTTCATTCGTGATATGGGGATCTTTTTATGTGTAAAAAAGTTTGTTAGAAACTATAACACAATAAAGAATAAAAATAAATTAGGACTAAGCAAATGGTAAAGAAACAAACAAATCACTTTAAATAAAAGTGCCCATCATATAGAGCGGGGGTGCATCCAGATATTTTTAAGAGCAGTTATAAAGAAATTATATGGAGTGCGCTCAGAGTGCACTGTTTGGCTGGTGCTGAAGCCCTTGTTCTATAGAGCCGAGCCAAAACATGCATTTCCCGCTGTCGAACTATATGCATTGACTAAACCTTGAGAGGAAAAGCTCAGTATTGGAGGCTCTGCCCACTTTTCACACTATAAAACGGCTGGGTAGCGCACACCCCTGCACGTGCATCCGGAGTGTGCTGTTTGACAGGTGCTGGAGCCGTTGTTCTACAGAGCCGAGACGTGCATTTACTGCTGTTGAGCTATATTCATTAACTGAACCTGGACGTAAAAACATCTGTATGGTCATCGGATAACTGCACCTACAATCAATCATAACTTGACTATAACATTGCTCTGTTTTTTACTTTATTCAACAGAGGAAAAGCTCAGCATTGGAGGATCCGCCCACTTTGCACACTATAAAACGTCTGGGTCAGGCGCATTCGCGCGTGCGAATCTGAAGTGCACTCGGAGTGCGCTGTTTCGGTGTTTGCTGGGTGAGGGTGTGAGGGCGCTTTATTGTGGTGGGTTTTTTTGGTTTAGAATCTGGTGAGTTGCCACTCATATAATTCATCGGTTTGGGTGGCATTGCCAAGCAGCAAATCTTTGTTGGTTTTCAGATTACAGGCTTAACGTAGCAGATTTAGCTGCAATGAAGCATTCTGTGAAATATGTATACATTGGTCAGCTTTGTTGTCAATACTAACATTTTCTTTGTCATTGATCTGTACTAATGGGACATTTGTTACAGGGTCAAGGAAGGGTGGGTGCAGTTCTGCAAGTCCTAGGTTCGTGATAAAAATGTCAACTAAGCAAGTTACCTCCTCTTAAGCAAGTGGCGACTTCTCATTCATAATGAGGAAAAATATGCCATCCTCAAGAAAGGGCATCTTAGCAGCACCTCTGGTTTTTACCAGTCGCAGAGATAGCATATCAAAGGCTCTGGCATTGCCCCTGCCTCCTTCTCTGGAAAATGATGGTGAAGACAGGGGCCGTGGGTCAATGTTCCCTTTAATTATTTTTCCCTGAGTGCAGAAATGGTAAGCTTTCGTGCATACAGTATTTTTCATGTGCGTAACTGAATAATGAGGTAAGCCACTTAGTGAGCTTGCGTACTTAGTGAGGTACCATCTCCGAAGAGTTTGGAAGAGTATTTCCCCTTCCCAACCACTGCAATTCTTTACATATCAGTGTAAAATGTGCATCTTACAACAATTATTCCAAAAATATATAGGTTAAGAAAATGTATGTGATTATAAGAAGAGCTCATCAACCAGTGCAAGACTTCAGGATATGACATCGTACCTACCAAAAGTACTCCAGTGCAGAGACAAAATGTGTGTTCACAAAAATAGCTTTTGTATGCTCAGGATAAACAATAGGTTTAGTTATGGCTATTCGTTTGCTGACACCGCTCAGAGACAATGCAGAATGTTTTTGATGCCATTGAAATAAAACACTCATGTTTATTACAAAAAAACAAATATTGCTTATCAATGATGTGGTTGTCCAAAAATTTAGATGGAATACCATTTTTGCAAATTGAATAATGGAAACTAAAAAGAATGTGGAAGAAAATGTGCCAATAGGAGTTCATTGCCACTTTAACGTAGTAATGCAAGGGCCAAGAGAACATGCCCCTATTTTTTAAGGACAATATTTGCATCAGAATAACTGCACCACAGAATATGATGATTAGAATACCTTGGCCTTTGCTTAGTGTCCACATTATGTTGTCCTGTGAGTTGTGACAACATTTACTTAAAACAAGCCGTATGGCTAAATGGCATATAAGCATCAATTTGTACTCTCTAAAATCAGACAAATGTGCCCAACAAAAAGGGGAATCCATGAACATATAGGAAGAAGCTTAACCCCTGCTCCTACCACAAGGGCCCACTGATATGTTTCAAATCCGTGTGCAAGCAGAGAAGTGGCATAGGTAGGAGATCTAATATTACTGGCTGCTGCCAAGAGGAATTTTTAGGGAGAAGAACTTATTTTAATAAGCATTAAATATCCTTACGGTCAAAGCTTATTATTTCATACTCACAGAAAAATAATTTGTTTCCACATAGGGAGTAAATCCTATCGGAACATTGCTTGTAACCCAGACATAGGAGGTGAAATGACAGGGCATGTAATGCAGCTTATAGTTTTGCCCACTCTTCCTCATCACAGCCTAGATACATTTCAACAAGAGCCTTACTGGGATTTCTTCAGGGGCCCCGTTGAAGAAAATCCCATCTATTTGCCTTTTAAGGCAATAGCAGCAATGCTCACAGGTATACCAGATTGAGTGTCTTCTTCTTTAAATTGGGACCCTTTTCTGAAATTCACTGATATTATTTGAACAAGATACATGTGGATACTAGATGCAATAAACGCATACACATGATTATAGTGAAAATCCTTCAACAGCTGAGAATAGAAACAGAAGGTGCAGTTTCCTAGACTGTTACTAGAGTTTCCTATCCTTAATCAAACAGACATTTCCTTCACTGTACTGTACTGCCAAAACATCTGATATGGTTATTGAAAGTTGCTGATTTGTTCTTCACCCTGAAGGAATGTTCTCCTATGCCCTTCCAGTCGTACCCCTCCACGGCTGCTGTGCTAACCTCTAATACTATCCAACGGGGCTCTGTAAAAAGTAAGGGATTATATTAGTAAAACACTAACTGGGATATTTGCATACACACAATATTTTGCAAGCAAAATATATTCAAAGACTCATCATGACATTATTTGCAGTTTAAGAAACTGTCATTGATCCGCATGTGCACAATTACTATGAAGCGAATACAAGATTGCTTGCAACATGCCCCACCTTTAAATTGCTGGATGGGATTATACAAGCTCAGTGTTATTGTATAGAAGCAAATTACCATATAATATGTTAATGTCCATGCCTCATGGAACTCTGAAAACCTGGAAAGGATGCAGATTGGGTTAAAAGATTTAGTTATCTGAATATCCATTGCCCTAATACTATATAAAATTATGCCAGGCATAATCAATATCCATTATTCCTTGCAGGCCATATATATGATATTGCAATGCTGCTCTCCACTTATAGGGTAATGTTACCAATGCTAAAGTAGGAGACGTTGAACATGACATTTGCATACTCAAAATCTTAAGAGAGCACATTCATATTTGAGTTGTATAATGGATTACCCTGCAAGGGGGCACTACAAAGTGCTTGTGTGATATATGTACAAAGAATAGGAAGCATGGGATGAGGTTAAACATCCAAGTTGCCTGTTTAATTACAGGTCAGTATCCAATATTTGAGCTGACAGTTGGGTTACATAGTCTGGATGACGCTTTTACTAAGGCACCATGAGTAACAAAGTCTAGTGCTTGAACGTTATTCATATTATAACAATCAGAAAACAAGTGGATGTAGGTACAAGTCTGGTATCCTTTTGCAGAGCAAAGGTAGGCATAGTCAGGGTTTTCTGGTAATATCTGAATGTGGCCTGGGGCGGAAATTAGAGTCATAAATTATAAGTGTGGTAGAGTCAAGTATAGAAGTTCTGGGTGGGGAGGGAAGCTTATTTGGTTAATGTATGCAGGCATATGTTAGCTATATCTTCTGTTCATGGAGACACTTATTCATATTCATGTTTAACCTTTTGTGGGTGTATTCTGTTTTATGGATTTTTAGGTTCTTACGGTCAAGCTTGCATAGTAGAAATGAAAAAAGGCTAAATCAGAATATCAAGACTAGTTATTACAATTTAGCTTAATTTTGTGAGGAAGAAATATTAGGTACCTGCAGTGGCTTGTGCCTTATTAGATCTTTTTGAATTGGTGAGAATGGTCTATGTGTGCTGCTAAAATTCTTCTGAGCGGCACCCGGAAGGAAGCTGGGCAAGCGCACATGCGCACAGCTTAGAGGGAACATTGGCGTGGGTATATTAGCAGCCCCCAACATCAGGCCATGGATATTCGAACTCTGGAGGGTCAGGATCATTCACAATCCCTTTTTGTGGAGGATATGACACCAGACATGACACCATATTCGAGGGAAAGCACCAATGATGCCAGGATCTTGCATTATATTCCTGATCCTATGAAGGTACATGTTCTGGAATGTTCTTTTCTGGATACCCCACCCATCTTCCTGTCAGGTGTAATTACCTTATGGGGCCTGTCACAACATTTAGAAGGGGAGGGGAGTTGATAGGGGGGATCAGAAATAGTCTTAACTCAGAGAGCGCCTCGACATTTAAGGTCATTGAGGAGCCATCCTTATCCAAAACAATTTTGGAATGGAGAGTTGAACTATAGAATTAAACTTCTATATCTGAGTGTTGCCAGACTACTATCAAGGAGAGTGTAGACAACATTATAAGCACTATCTACATGGGTGCTGGCCTCACCAAAAATGACTTGGGGGAACATTGTGAGGGCTATGTTATCTCCCTATGTGATAAGAGCACCACCAATTTACACTGGGGAGTTGGAGAAGGACGCTGAGAAGGAGCCAGAGCCAGAGATATTTATTAAAGTAAACTCTAAGAATTCCAAGAAAAGAGAAAATAAATCCACGAAATAATTGGCGGATGGTCTAAGGGCTTCCAAGATGTCGTCACGCAAGTTCTTGCGTGGATCAGAACTTCGTGATCTTCACAATCTGAATGCAGCTGAGGGAGATAATTACACAACGGAATTGAGGGAGAGTAATTTGGATGGTGTTTTGGAGATCTCTGACACAGAGGCGAACTGTGAGAGGGGGGTGGCCTCAACATGCATTACAAGCCCCATAGGCCAAAAGAAATTGCCTTTCAGAGCAGAGCTCATGAATATGAGGATGGCACCAATTGCATGTCTGAGGCCATGAAACGTCATCCGAGAAAAGGCAGAGTAGAGTTGGAAAACTTCAGATAAGGAGCAGGGAGTGAAAACATGTTGTGAAATTTTTAAACATCGGATGGACTCTCTGTGTCCTGCTCCCTTTGAAGTTGAAAGATTTAGTTCCCGAAAACAGAGTGCTAAGGAGAGGCTGGATATGGGGCTGGATCACAAAGACCTGAGCCACCGAAGTCTGTGTCCTCGGGTTGTCCGACGGACACTAGGGACAACATAGGAACTATGGATCCCCTCTGCATCCGTAAATCAGGGTTACACCCCGCTGACCACCAGTCATGGGGGTGGTGGCCATCTCGTTCGCACAAGGGAAGTCCCCCACAGTGATGACAGAGGCGGAGGTGAGATTACTAGTGAACTCTATTCTCCTTCATGAAATGAACATTGCCTCTCCGGCTGATTCAAAGGAGAATCCCAATTGGAAAGGGGGGTTGTGTCCCACTATGATTGGGCCTACGAATCAGCAGTATGTGAGAAGACATGAGAAGGTACAGGAGGGGTTGCAGGGAAAGCATAGAGATACTCCCCGGGGATCCACCATGAATCTAGAGGGTTGGGTCTGGGGGTTCAACACATAAGACTATGTGATCCGATGTGCCCTGGGGTGCCCAGCCTTATCCTAAATTATTTGTTTGAGGAAGGTAGGCCCACTCCCTACACAGAGCATGTATATTTTCTCTCTTTGAAGACATACCTGAACTAAGGCTGATTACCTCAGCCGATATCAAGTTAATTGATTTCATACATCCCTACAGATTTGATCATGTTGGACTTGTTATCCCTTCGCCGTTGGTTTGCTTCACCCTACTCAATGAGGCGGGCAATTTACAATAATTTGCTTATGATATCATCAGATTTAAAGAGCCCATTGTGGAACCTATGGTGTAGTTGCACAGTCCCTATACGATACAAAGTGGGATGTGGAATACGGGGGAAGAAGGGGGTTTGAGGGATGATCAAGGGTGTCCAACTGTGGATGGCCCGTATTGGCAATGGTTAGCGCTCTCGCTAAGAGACTCCATAGCCCAGTTACAAACAATGAGCCAGCCACTTTAGTCACGTTGGGAATTTTAGTTTTGCGTCTTGGAATTCCAGAGGGCACTCACATTTCATTTCGAACCAGATTTTGATTAAGGAATTAAAGTCTTTTGACTTAATATTTCTGCAGGAAACATGGGCCTTGGGAAATCTTATCTGGGACGGGTTCGAGGATACTTGCTTGTATGTCAAGCAGGGGGTGAAGGGTCATCCTAAAGGAGGCGTAGCAATCGCATATAAGCAGGGCCTCAACATAACTAAAATAGGTGAGTGGAGGATCCTGGATGCTTTTTTGCTCATTTCAATTCATGAAGATTATCCCCGGGGTTTAATCGACATGCTGCTTGTAAATGTTTATTGGAACTCTGTTGAGAAAGATGAAACCGAATTAGTAACTGCCCTGGAAAATCTGAGTTCTCTGATAGATGAGTGGGATTTTAGGGTCCCGGTAGGGTCATTGTTTCTGCCGGTGAACTTAATGCCAACTGTAAGGAGGCCTCCCCTGATATGCTGGAGCTATTATCCTTTTGGGACAAGTCTACTTCTTCACACCTGAGGAAACTAACTCAGGGTGCTCACTGGTTGAATTTTGCAGAGGTATGGGGACTGGAAGTGGTTGTGAAGGACAGCCCTACTTGGCAGGCGAGGGGCTCTAGCTCCACAATTGATTATATAGTTCTCTCCAAACAATTGTTTGTTATGATAATTGATTTTAGGATATGCCCATCCCCTCACAGTGACCACTCAAGGCTCTGTTTGAATCTGAGCTGGTCACCTAAGGTCCCCGATTCTATCCATGCATTGACCAACTTGGAAGCCAATGTTAGAGGGAACAGATTAAAATGGTCCTCTGCCTTGACCCTCAATTTGAATGCCACCATGCTGCACGACTTTAACTCTTACACCTTGGAGAAAAAAAGAATGACTTATTCCATTGGTAACTTTCCAGCATACTAGAGACAAACATGGCAAGGCTCTCTAGAGTCAATCAGCCTAATAGGGCAGTTGTTCACAAACATAAGCATGCACTGGATACTCAGGTGAAAGAACATAAAGCGGCTCTTCAAAAAGAAGTTAGAAACATACGCAAAAGAGGGGGCTTCAGTTCTAAATTTTCCGATAATGAAAGTTAGACTTGGGAAGATAACTCAGGGGCAATGTGCTTGCCTTGGAAGCAAGACTAAGTGGAGCAACCCAGGTTCGATCCTGGGTCTGCGCTTAGAAACCTCTGGGTATTAAGCATGGTATAAATAACCATTCACAATAGACAAACCTTTAAGAATTGGCTAAAATACTATGAGTCTTTTTTATATCAAAGGGATAGTGACCAGATGTTGGCTTCACTTAAGGGACATAATACTCCCAATTTTTGGGAATTAGTCAACCGCAGAGAGGTCAAGCAAGTGCAGTTAATTATTAACCCCATTGCTGAGGTTAATTGGTTAAAACATTTTGAGAGTATTTATAAGGCTCCTGTCCAGGCTGTTGAAATTCCCACGATGGATGGTTGGGAATGGTCTCTGGAGATCTCCATTGATAATATTACCAGAATGATCAGGAAATCTGAAGCATCCAAAGCAGCAGGTCCTAATAACTTGTCCTATATGATCCTGAAACAAGATGTGAGCCTGTGGGCTAAACTATGACATGTTTATTTCATGGATCTGACTCTGAGAAGGTCTGTTCCCCCCTCATGGCAAACATCATATGTCATTCCCATCTTCAAAAAAGGCTGGAGGCTATGCCCGCTGAACTACAGGCCAATTGCTCTAATGAATGTAGAATCTAAGATTTTTGCTTCTATACTATTGGAGCACATACAGAGGTGGTGTGACGGTGTCCGTACATTTCGTCGAAAGACATTTCGTCGAAAAAGTCATTTGGTCGACGGAATTTGGTCGAAAACCAAATGGTCGAATTTTCTTTTAATTTATATATATATTTTTTAGGTTTTAGTTTAGGGAAAAAAAGGGTTTTTTAGAAAAAAAAGAGGGTTGGGGGGACCCCCCAAAAAAGAAAAAAAAGCGAAAATAAAAAAAAAATAATTCGACCATTTGGTTTTCGACCAAATGGTTTCGACCAAATTTCCTGTCGACCATTTGTTTTCGACGAAATGTCTGGTATCCGGTGTGGCTCTAGTAATATAATAGACAATCGACAAATGGGCTTCAGGAGAAACATGGGAATTGATTGTGGGGGTTCTTCTGCTTAAGTGTTCACAGAGGAACTCATGGTGCCCTAATGCGCTGCCTGTTTTTGTGGCTTCAATGGATTTGTCCATGACCTTCGATAGGGTAAATAGGGCCCTGCTATGGAAAAGGCTCCCGGACTATGGTATTCCAAAGGCTGAGTATTCTTATTCATTTACACAGATGAAGGTTTGACTGAATTCCGATGGTTTGATGTCAACTAGTCCATTCAGGCATAAGGGGCTTCGCCACGGGTGTATACTAGTGCCCACCTTGTCCAACCTGTATGTGGCAGATGCAGGAAAGGCATTGGATCAATGCGGCCTTGTATCACCCAAAATAGGGGCTCTTAGAGTCCAGTGGACTGCCTATGCTGATGATTTTGTTCAGAAGGACTATACGCCGATTGGGCTTCAGAGACTGATTAATGCTTTTGGCCTTTACACAGAGGGGTGAGAGCTAATAATGAATCCTTCTAAAACAGTAACCATGCGTTTTGGCAAAGGCACTCAGTCTGCTTCTAAGTTTCTCTTGAAATATGAGAATAAGGTCCTAGTTAGCAAAAGGACCATGCATCATCTAGGGTATTCTATTTACGGCACTCAGTCTAAAATATTTTACCGTAGCTGCCTGAAAACAAAAGCTGCAACATCGGCAAGACAGATGAGGTCTATCGATTGGAAATTTGGTAAATTTACCTTGACTCCTTGCAGGGAGTACTATAGAATAAAAGTACTGCTGAGGCTGTGTTACGGTTTCAAATCTTTTCCATTATGTATTTTTCCATATTTGAAAGTTGTGGAAGGTCTTATATGGAGAGTGGTTCTCTTTCACTTACCTAAATGTGTTCCGATCCAATTAATCAGGTACGAGATGGGACTTCAGTCCATAGGCAATCAGCCTCATAGGCAGTAAAACCGGCAGGTGGCCGCCGGAC
The DNA here is from genome assembly GCF_040938575.1 of Ambystoma mexicanum. Taxonomy (NCBI): domain Eukaryota; kingdom Metazoa; phylum Chordata; class Amphibia; order Caudata; family Ambystomatidae; genus Ambystoma; species Ambystoma mexicanum. The sequence continues at coordinate 897,688,092 of NC_090931.1, read as the reverse complement.
CCGTAATGAATTACTGGCACCTGACTTCCCGGTGCCACCGGGCTATTCCGAGTCCGGTGGCCGGGAAGTCAGGTGCCGGTAATTTTGTAATTCCCCATTCCCATTGAGTCCGATAACAGTGCTGGTGCTTTCGTTATGGCTTGCTTACCGTGGCCGCTGTGTTCGGCAGGGTCTGCCTTGTCTGTCAGGCACAGCGGCTCCGGCAAGCCCTTATTAAGGCACGGCTAGCGCCAAACTCGCTAACGGCCCTGGCACCCACAAATGGGCCACTACCGACCCATTACGAGATGAATGGGCCAGTAACTGCCCATTCGCGTATGCCGGTATGACCGGCCTCACGATCACCATTTTGCACCATAGGGCAGAATGGGGGTCGGGAGCATGGTTGCACCGGCACTGTTAATAAAGGTGCCGGTGCAATCACGAGTTCCGCTCGTGGGTGCCGGTCTGCACGCCTGGTCAGACCACGCGTGCAGTCCGGCACCGGCAAGCAGAACACGTAATGTGGTGGAGAGGTAACAACAGCGCCGGTAGCACTACCGGCGCCGTTGTTGCCTTTCCGCCACATTCGTAATGAGGCACAATGTCATGAAATTTTATGTGAAGAAAGCTATGTCTATCATAGAATCTTTTTAGTGTAAAATTGTATTGCTAATGAATTTCTGAAAGTTTTGTAAAGGTTTTACAAACCAAAACATTTTGAATAATAATAAAAAATGATATGGGCCTACAACAACCCATTTGTAGTATGCTACATAGATACCATTTGAGAAAATATCTGCATTACTATGAAATAGGGGTTTCCTGGTAAAAGGAACTAATTACTGAAACTTTGTACTGAAAAGCACCAGCTGAAAACTGGTAAATGTAATTGAAAAACTGTAAATCAGGGTCAAATGTTGCTGCACCTGTGTATCATTGCAACACATGCCTGCTGAAAAGGAATAGTTCAAAGATTGTACAAGTAGATGCAAAGAGTAAATGTTAAGCTACACGATAAGTCTTTTTGTCACATTAAATTGAAAACTCTTTTATGACAGCAATTTATTACAGTTGTCAGAGTCATACATAGGGGCTCATTATAACTTCCCCGGTCCAGGAAAAATGCAGGAAATAATGCCGGCAAGCTTGGCGCTTCTGTTTTATTCTGGACCGGGGAAACACTGCCACTGAGGGGTAGTGAGCTACCGGCAGACCTGACCTGGCGGGAGTTCAGGCGCCTACTGGCAAATAAATGCCAGAATCACCAGCACTGGTACTACCGGTGCAGAAAATTCTGGCAATACCATGGGACTCCATGGAATGGGAATTTACCAGTGTCTCTGCTGCCCGTGATATTCCGGTAAAACCAGGATATCGGGCGGCGGAAATAGTAAGGCAGTTTTGCAGCTATCCCACCGGAACGACGGGCAGGATACCGGCTACACTCTAATGAGGGACATAGTCTTCGAAGTGCTAGCTAGCAGTTCATGGAGCAAATCTGAGCAACCGAGAAGCCGGTACCAGCTGCTATGCTGCTGTGATTGCCTGAAAGAGAAAATGAAATAGTCGTAGGCTCTCAATAAAGAACAAATATAACAACAATAATCAAGGTCCAATAGTAGAAGTGCCCGGTAGGGGCGATCTCCAGTTTGCTTTGGGCCGAATGTGCTGCTACAAGAGCATGATGCTGCGGAGAATAATTGACAGATAGCCTTGCAGTGCCCTGAGCATTTGTTGGGAGCAGGCCCAGCTCCCACAGTTCTATTAGCTTCACCAATGGTGATTACGCTTCTATGTGGCGGCAACTAAGAATAGACAGGAAGACCTCAAATTGAAGACCGTGTATGATACGTGTTTTTGACAGCATATAGTTCAATGATTTAGGTACATTTTAACAATTGATCTATTGATGAAGGACACTGTGGTTTTATGTGCAACCTTAAGAACCCCACACATATTTGTACTTCGGGAGGCATCCCGTCGAAGTGCCTATCCAGAATAAGAAAGGAAGAGCCCAGTTGAATCACTACAAGGTGCGATCACCCTCTTGCTTGTGAATGGCAGAGACAGGTTCATCCCTTCCCTCCCCCAGCTCTCAAGTTTCCACATTCCATGGGTGAGCAAGTCACCCAGTCCTGTCTATGTCTCTGTATTCTGTGACTTGCAATCATACATTTAAAATGGCAAACATAAAACTGCACGTCCCGGGACCGATCTGTGCACTCATCTAAATGGACCTGCTGAATCGGGAAGGGACATGTCTCTAATCAGGAACGGGCAGGTGTCCCGTAGGGATATGTGCCCAGGTACTAGGTTATATGGGCACATCTGGGTCGTGTCCCACCAATAGTGAATGCTCTGGGGCGCCAAGAAATCGGGCAACCAGCTTTGAGGCCTCTCTATGTTGACACGTCAGTGTCGTACAGACCAGTGCCCCTGAGAACGCAGAACATGGCGCCCTTTAAAGTGTAATCACGTAGGTCTTCTTTTGTGATTTTCTAATGAGAGCAATTAGTGTTTCTTTTTCTGTTGTGCCAGGGCGGTGCTGATCAAAGTCTTTGAAAACATGTTAGGGCAATGTCCCAGCAAAGCATCACAGGCTTTAAGTATTTCTGCCCGCCCTCCACTTGCCCCATTTGTCTCTTTGCTTCCATGAAGTACCCATTTGTCCATTTTATTTTGTATTGCTGGCTGCATCAGACCCAAGCGTGAGAGTGAGCATACCTCATTCTTTGCAAGTTGTAGCTCACCGGGAATGGCTCATTAGCCTTTCTAAGACCTGTAAACTGCACCCTTATCTTGCCTGCATCGTCTTGCATTCTGGTACTTATAAACACTAGTAGAAGATATGACTTAACATCCAGGAACTAAGAGCTCTGTTTCTGGACTGTGGCTGAGGTGAGAAAATAGTGCAGTGGTTTGTCTGCATCACTAGCTTTTGTGGCTTTTAGAATGTTTTCAAAGGCTGATGGAAAGTGCCTCTTTGCGCCTTTTTACATCACCTGGAGTAGATTCGTTCCCTGAGGTCGCGGTGCACAGACGATGAGAGAGCAGGCCAGGGAGGCCCGACAAGAAAGTTAGTCTCCAATGAAAGGAATCACAGAAAGGGGATATGTATGCCTATCCCCCAACCCAAACATTTGAGGAGACAGAAGAATGCATTTTGAAGACTAAGTGGTGGCAATCTGCATTTTCAAGCCTATGGGTGGTGTAATGGACCTTTCTGACTGCGTGGCTTTGTATATAGGTGAGGGAATGGGGGAGGCAGAGCAGGGAGTGTCAGAAATTAAGAACGCAGTGCTTCCAAAAAATGAAGACGAGCATGGCTACCACTTTGGACTGAGACTGGCTTGAAGCCACAGAAGCAGGCTTTCTCATGCCGTCAGCGTGGTGCCTGACATGGGTGCCCTAATTTCCAACACAGTGCCCTGCGCTACATGGGGCTACCTGGCCAGCACCTGCCACCTTCAAGCTACCCCTCTCCTCTTGCTGATCCCCAAACCCTGAAAGGCACTAGGGACATTGCTGTGTCAGGGCGGCCTACATAAGGAGCTTCATGATTGCAGCTCGACTGTTATTTTGTTCCGGAGATCAATGAGGACATATCTCTACCTGTGTCAACCCTACACCCTCACTTTATTACCCCTCCATGCACCAATGACTGGTCTGCTGGTATTCCCCACTATGCCAGCATTTCGTTTCACCAAATCCCATTTCCCGGAATTTATTCACTGCATTTTACCACAAAAATGTAGATGATCTTTTGACTTAGGTATAGAGAAATTGGAGACAGGAGGCGGAGGAGGGTGCAGGGCTCTCATCTTCACAATTGTGGTAAAATGCGGTAAGAAAATGTGGAGAAACAGGATTTGATGAAATGGGATGCAGTGAACCTCATACATCTGGTCTGCTTTTTATTTACAGATGTAGCAAGGAAAGCTACTCCTCTTGCTAAACATGTTTCTGTAATGAGTAACATTTTGATCAAGTCGATTTATTAGGTGATTTGTGTACCTTTCAAGTCATCACTAAAAAGCAAAATATTATTTTAGCCCTGGGAAACCAAACATTAACACACAAGTGCTTACATTCAACACTGGGATCAAATCCTAGCTTCACCACTTAACCAAAGTGTGTGACTCTGGCAGTCATTCAATCAACTTGTGCCATATTGGACAACATTCGGCGTCCTTAAAAATGATTCAGTTTACAAAACTCACTCATTGTTACTAAAGCAGAGCATTCTTTTTATTATTATCATTAATTTTTATAGTGTGAACATAGCTAGGGAACAATGGAGTGCTATACTGGTCATAATGCAAAACATAAGTAGCGAACATTTAACAAAGTCATCAAGTAAACATTAGTAATAATTATCACATTACAATATACGGATGGGGGTGTGCACAAGATAGACGGAATCTAGGTTACACCAAGGTGTTACTGGAAGAGAGTTCTTCAGTTCTTTCCTAAAGTGACAAAGCCAAAAATGAGGGCTTGCGAAAAGTGAAATTGTGGTCTTTGTTGGAACATATTAACATAACATATTCACCATACAAGGAATATTTGTTTCAAAATGTGCACTGTGCACTCAGGAACTTGGTTCCAGTTGATGTTCCTGCCAGTTGAGAAGACCTTTAGTAAATTAAAACTGAGGTTACTGGATCTTGCTATAATTTCAATTGAGAGCAAAATAATAAAAAAAATACACTCTTGTGGTTGCAAAATCTAATAGAGTGCAATTTAGACAATGAACATAGGCATGAAATAATATGGCAATCATCCGCACGCCAGGGGCCCGACATAGGAGGTAATGGCCGCCAGCCCAAGCATAAGGCTGTGGGGCGTTACCGACCTTGTCTGCCCATCGGCAAATGGGTGATAGCTATGCACACCCCAGGGTTCATCCGAGGGGGGGCAACGGTTTGTTTGTGGGGAGATGGGTTCTGCGCATATTGCGCAAGCCCATTCTCCTGGAAAACAAAGATGGCTGCCGATGCCATAGAATATGGGACTTAAACCCTTACCGTGGATTCACAACACAGTAAATCCACTGATTTTCTGTAGGTAAATTCTCCACTTTACCTCCAAAAATCAGTAGATTTATTGCACTGTAATACCGCCAATGGTAAAACGACCAAAAATTCTAATTTGGTGGTGCAGTAAAAGTGTCAATAACGGAATTAGCACCACTTTTCCCCACAGTGCCAATCTTGTAATGGGGCCCATTGTCTTTTGTGTTAAAGTGTTTTGGGATCTTAGAGTGTTTGGTTAATTTGGTTATTCATGAGAGTGCACCGTTAATGACCTTCACTGTGTTTGAACCAAGGAACAAATAAATGTTTGCTTACTTTAGCCCGCATTTTAATTTACACTAGTTCAGTGGAAACTGCTCCAACAATGTAAAATTGGGGAATCCACGATGCCGCGTGTGGGTGTGCATCTACCTAACATATGGCAATTTTCTGGAAATTAAGCTGTGCTCATAGGTAGTGGTGACCTGCTTCAGTGACAGCACATTCTCAGGGTGATGGCGTGCCCTTGGACACTCTATGCGTCTGCATTCGCCACCTCTAACCTAAGATGAGGCAATGGCAAAGCAATTTCCACAGAGGGGTCCTTTCCGATCCTTCTGTGGTGGTGGAGGACAGAAGAGCAATTGGGATCTGTTATGGCTGACTCAACCACGCATACAATAAACACACGAGAGACGATGGCGCACGTCTTACTTCTGTATTGCCCTACTACATACTAACTTCCCTCTCCTTGTTTCCTCGCCTTCCCTTTCCCTCCCCCTGACCCCACCCCTGCTGCTAGGTCCTCTCCTTCTTAAAGGAGCACAGTCCAAAAGTCTGCAAAATCCCCCCTTGCTTATCGCAAGTGTTCGTGGGTTACATCTGTTTGATGGGGTGTGGGTGCCTGCGGATGATGCATTGTGGCCAGCCCGATGACTCCCAGACTTCCTCATCGGGTGCACTCGGTAGGGGGACCTCAGGCGGCTCTGCCATGATCTTTTCTTGTTCTCCTTCGATGGGTGTCTTCTTTTCTGCATCCTCTTGGAAGAGTTTGCGAAAGAACGAGGCGTTCCGGGTTATTTCTCTGTCATCTCTGATGGCCGTGACCATTGGCCCCTTGATGTCGGTGACCACGAGGGGCACCAATCTGTATCTTGTGTGTGTTTTCCTTTGTTTTCTTTGGCGGACAAGTACAATTTTGCCCACGGGGAGTCGTGGTTCTTCTGCCTTGCGCTTGCGGTCCGTCCATTCTTCGGCTTTCTTTCTTTTCATGGACTCTCGCTCCCTCGTTTTGTTGTCTTCCGCTGGGGTATAGTCTTTCAGTTGTGGAAGTTGGGTCCGTGGTTTGTATCTTATCATAGGTTCGATAGGCGTGCGTCTGGTCATCTCATGCGGTGTGTTCCGGTAGTTCCTCAACATTTGGGAGACGACTTGGGGCATGGATATTAGTTCTGCTGCTGCTTTCTGACGTGTCCTTTTTATCCTGGCCATAAATCGCTCCACCATGCCGGTGGCCTGTGGCCATAAGGGAGTGATATTTGTGCATGGACGGAGTTTTGGAAAGCGGAACGCCCTCTCTCCTGCGCACTTCTTGTTTGTTGGATTATTACGTAAGACCTGCAGCCTGAGTCCTGGTTTGCCAAGGAACCAACTCCGGGGTTCCTAATTGTAAAGACGATTTGGGGGGTTTGACAGACTGAGGACCAGTAGGCGCTGGTCGGATTAGATGGTCCGGGTTTTGTTAGTTTAGCAACTTTCACAGGTAATGGATGAGTCAAGTTTATTTTGTGTTGAACACGTGATTTGTTTTATTTCCTTAGTTAGTCAGCACTAATGAAATACATTTGTAACATAATAGCACTTCACACAGCCGACGCGCGTTTCGACCTTAGTCTTTTTCAAGGCTGTGATTTAAAAATTGGTGTGGTAGTGATAAGGTGTACCCAGTGTGGTGATTTTCAAAGTCAATCAGTATTTGATAATGGTCATTTCATACATACATATAATGCATGTGTTCAAAAGCGATTTTTGAAAAAAAACAAAAACCGTTGAGACAAAATAAATGCGAAATCACAGCATATAGTGACACCCAGGGGAGGTGATTTACGATGTTGGGTGATGATAAGTGATAGTGACAGAGTGTGGTAATTTAGACACAGTCATATAGCAGTTAGTTATACATCAAGAAGCCAAGTTGTAATATGATTTGTAGTAGAAAAGGAGACAAAGTACCAAGGAAAAGAGAAGAAAAACGAGAATTTGATAGTTAGTATGGGGAGGGCTGCGTAGGTTTCAATATGCCCAACAAAAAGAGGGTTACAAGATCTTACCCAATTGAGTTATTTCGTGAGCTTCAAAGAGGTGGGCTGGTCCTACCCAGGTGAGGGCGCCAGGGGGCTGGTTAGCCGTTTATGAAAGGAAGATGATTTATAGAGTTTGAGGGAGGGGATAGATCAGAAAGGAGCTAGCGGGTTGGCATAGGAAGGGTGAGTTGCGTGTGTACGCGGCATGTGATTGGGACTACTAAGATGCTTGTAGCCTTACTAATAATGAGTCCCTTGTTGGCCTCGAGTTAAGAGGGCAATGGTATGCTTGTGGCCTTAAAAATAATAAGTCCCTTGTTGCCCTCGAGTCGAGAGGGGCAATGTTGGCTGGTGAGAAGGATGTCAGTTGGCCAAAATTGCCTTAGGACTTGCGTGGTGCAAATGTGCCTAGGGTTTGGAATTGTGAGGTGAGCAGGTGGGATGTATAAACCTGTGGGAAGGTGGACAAACGTGTTAAAGGCGCAGATAATGAAGTGGCCTAAGGTGGCTGAGCCAGCCCCATTTTTGTAATCAGGCACCAGCCACCTTAACACCAGGATTAAGAACGCGCCTAGCAAGCGGGCACTCATGTTAATTAACATGAGCTTGCCCACCTGCTTAACATCCTTGTAACCCTCTTTTTGTTGGGCATATTGAAACCTACGCAGCCCTCCCCATACTAACTATCAAATTCTCGTTTTTCTTCTCTTTTCCTTGGTACTTTGTCTCCTTTTCTACTACAAATCATATTACAACTTGGCTTCTTGATGTATAACTAACTGCTATATGACTGTGTCTAAATTACCACACTCTGTCACTATCACTTATCATCACCCAACATGGTAAATCACCTCCCCTGGGTGTCACTATATGCTGTGATTTCGCATTTATTTTGTCTCAACTGTTTTTGTTTTTTTTTTTAAAAATCGCTTTTGAACACATGCATTATATGTATGAAATGACCATTATCAAATACTGATTGACTTTGAAAATCACCACACTGGGTACACCTTATCACTACCACACTAATTTTTAAATCACAGCCTTGAAAAAGACTAAGGTCGAAACGCGCGTCGGCTGTGTGAAGTGCTATTATGTTACAAATGTATTTCATTAGTGCTGACTAACTAAGGAAATAAAACAAATCACGTGTTCAACACAAAACAAACTTGACTCATCCATTACCTGTGAAAGTTGCTGAACTAACAAACCCCGGACCATCTAATCCGACCAGCGCCTACTGGTCCTCAGTCTGTCAAACCCCCCAAATCATAAGGGAGTGATATTTTGGTTGTGGAATCCTAGATGCACTGGAAATTTCTTGGCCCGTTGTCTGTTTTGACAATGTTGGGGACACCCCATTCACTGAGTAACTCATCTATTACTGCCACTACGTGATGAAATGCTGTGGACGGGATGTGCTTGACCAGGGGAATCAAGACTATTCATCTATGGTAACCGGTAGGTGTCCTCCTTCTTCTAGTGGTCCATAAAATTCCATCACCACCCTTTGCCAGGGGCCGCCAGGTAGTGGGACCATTTGGAGTGGGCATGGGGGCCTATGGTGTGCAGTGTTTTAGTGTGTCTTCCACTATTGTGTCCATGTACGGAACCACACTTGGTTGCCCAGGATCTTCTTTGTGTTAGCGACTCCCCTGTGGCCTTCATACGCTATGATGACTAGGGCTTTCCTGAGACTCCTGGGTGCCACCAGTCAGTTACCTCTCAACAGCTCCCTGTGTTCACAGTGTTCAGTCGGCAGGTCTCGCCAACAGTTGGTGTTCATGAGTAGGATTGTTGCTTGTATGGTGGGGTCAGCCTTGCATTTCACGGCGAACATGTCTGTCGTGATGGCTGGGGGAAGGGCGTTGAGAAACAAATAGACAATATATGCTTCTGCCTCCACTTGCAAGTCATTTTCCGGTGGGCTGTCCAGGTGTCGGGACAGATACTCCGTTGGATTGGCCTCACCGCCAGGTTTGTGAACGATGATGTGATTGTATTTTTACAGACGAATACCCCACCGTTCTATCCGTGGTGGCATCTTGTTCGTGGGGTTCCCAAAGAGTGAGAGGAGTGCTTGATGGTCTGTTATGAGGACTAATGTTTTCCCTATGACATAATGGTGAAACGTTTCGCATGTCCAGACCATGGTGAGGCTTTCACGCTCGGCCTGGGAGTAGGCCTGCTCGATGGTGGTGAGCGCTCTGCTGGCATACCCAACTATGTGTCGGTTGGATTTCCGGCTCAGGTCTGTTTGGGCCAGGATGGCGCCCAATCCGACCGGGCTGGCATCGACCGTAATTTCAGTGTTCCAGTCGGTGTCGAAGTATGCCAGTTGGCGGCCATTTGCTAGTTCACTCTTGATCGCGTCAAATGCTGCTTGACAGTCCCTGTCCTAGGTGAATATAAGCCATTCTTGATGAGTTGTCTGAGCGGGCTGGTCAGTGCCACTAGTGTGGCAGGTATTGAGCACAGTAGCCTGCCATTCCTAAGAAGGATCGTAGTTTGGTCACATCCTTCGGGGCCTTGAGATTGACTATGGCATTGATCTTGTCAGGATCAGGTTTTATCCCCTGATCGGAGAACACGTTTCCGAAGAAGGACAGGCTGCACTTGTTGACGGTGTACTTTAGCTTGTTTAATGTGAGGCCCTTATCATGCAAGATGGAGCAAACTTGTCATAGTGCGTCATTGTGTTGGTCTTGGGTGATGCCAAATATCAGAATATCGTCACTGTAGTTCAAAGCGTTTGTGACTGGTGCTATGAGCCAGCGTATTGTCTCTTGGAATATCTCGGCTGCTGAAAATATGCCAAAATTAAGCTGTTTGTAACAGGATAGACCTTCATGTGTGGTGAAGGTGGTGATGGGTCTTGATGCCGGGTCGATAACCAACTGATGCTATCCTTGGTTCAGATCTAACTTCGAGAATCGTGTGGCCTGGTTCAGTCTGACTAGCATGTCCTCAATGTTGGGCCGGGGATGTCTTTCCTGCTGAATTGCGGTGTTGGGGATCCGCATATCCACACACAAGCGTATACGTCCGTCTAACTTTGGTACTACCACTAAGGGGGAGACCCAAGTGGTGGGTCCGTCAACTCGTTCAATGATGTCATTGTCAAGCAGCAGTTGTAGCTTGGCTTTCAGGTGAAATCCTATCCTCCGGGGGTGCTGTGGTACGGGCCACACCGAGGGATCGATGTGTAGTCAGATGACAGTTTCCTTTAGCATGCAGACTCCCTTGAACAAGTTCGGGACATGTCTTTTAGTTCGCTGATGTCTGGGTCTCTCCAAGACAGGGTCTGTAGAGTCTGGGTTTGTGGAAGGAGGCCCTGTATCATCTCAGACTGATCTTATTGTATATTTATTAGCTGTACGGCAGTGGCTGTCTTGTAACTTACTAGGCATCTCCCGGTCGCAGGGCTGTTGATAACGAGGACTGCAACGGGCACACATAGCCCTCTATGCAGTAGATCACACCAATATTGTCCTTTAGATTGCAAGGGATGTGTCACTCCCCACTGGAGGATGTGAGCTCGGGACGGTTGTAAGGGATAGAGGCTCACAATGGTTTTGTATGTTTCCTCGTTCATCACGTTCATAGTGGCCCCTGTGTCAATGAGGAAGGGGGTATGGAGCCCTCCAATGTGCATGGTCATTTATGTATCATCAGTGTTGTATATGAGTGGGACATATTCACGACTATATCTGTCGTACTCATGGTATGGCTCTGCAGCCGTTGGCTCCTCCAGTACCGGAGGGTTTTTGTAAGGGTCCTCCATGGGAATCTCCCTTCTGAGTCTTAAGTTTTCGTCCTGGTATGCTTGGGTGTGGAAAAGATATTCCGGTGCTTCGAGGAGTCCTCCAGGTGTATCAACTTGTAGGTTTTCCACTGCTCGTATGAAACTCGGCTGAGTCGGATAAGGCGTCGCGTTTCTATTGGGGTTGGTCTGCGCGTTGTCCCTCTCTTGATACGGTTGTGGAGCGGGTGATCTTGACGGGTCGTACCTCCTGCTGGGGGCTGAGTCTGGCCTGTAGTTTGCCAGTAGTGTTTTTTTTCCCTGCACATGATTTGAAAATGGTTCTCCTGGACGCACCTCGTACACATTTGGCCAAGGGCTGGGTATTGGCCCTTTTGTGGGAATTCAAACCTGCATCTGTAGCATTGTCTTTCCGACAGGGGTCTAGGAGGTTAGATGCACTATACAGTTTCCTTCCCCTTTGCTGTGAAGTCCGGAGTGAGGGCACACTCATTGCAGTTCACAGGGTTTCACCCTAGAACAGAGTGGATGGGGCAATTGTGTACAGCAGGCTGCCCCACTCAGAAAGAGGCCCGCAACCAACTAACATGCTGAAGCTATGCAATTGCCTAATTGCTGCATATTCATTAGTGTTCCGGTGAAGCAGACATCATCTGCTATGACATTTTACACTATACTACAGAATTACCAAGACCCTATTTGTAGTTCTGGCTATTAGGAGGCACTGAAGCACTACCTATGAGCTGAAACGATTGCACTTGAGTATGGGTGTTGTTTCCCACCCATTTCCTGCCCATGGCCATGCTAATCCCTACGGCCATTCCTACCACTACCTGCTCCCCTCACCCCCCAAAAATCTGATCTAACTTTATCAAGCACTAAGAACACAGGTGTTGCTGTAACTGCCTGGCAGCATTCATTCAAAGCAGTCTCCAGAGACTAAATGGCTAAATTGGAGCAGTAAACACATTCCTGGTATAATAAATCTCATAACCAAGTCCACCTTCAGCCACTTGATTTATAAGCAGCATGCGTGTGCTTTCACTGAAATCCCTGTCAAAAGCACGCATTGGAGCCAACAGATTGGGCTTGTGTATATGTATTAGATAGACATTTGCCAGCCTCTGCTTTCATGTACCCTGATTCTAACACCATCTTGCTGATATTAACATCTTATGTGCATGTATCATTATGGCAGTTGCTAGCAAACGCCAGCCTATGTCCACATAAAAGCCAAAACTGTAGGCTTTGCCAATGCTTGTTGCTCTGGGACTTGCCCATTGCGCACTTAATGTCACAAATCATGGGCCATAATTACTGTGTTAGGAGGACCCTTTGACTAGTGTTTTTTTCCATTTCTGACTAGTGCTACATATCAGCTTCATGGCCCTCATTATAATGTAGGTGCTAACAGTAAACCAGACAGTATTTCACATAGGGCATGTTTTTAAGAGTTGTTAAGAGTTGCCTCCGAATAGGCCATGCAGTAAGTACGTTATGTGGTCGGAATCCACCAGCAAATGCCGCCAATTGTTTCCTCCACCCAAAAGCTGGAGGTAAAGGAAATGCTGCTTCCCAGGCAATGTAAACACATGTTGCCCCCTTGTTTGCAGGCATGTGCCAGTGAATCCCTTCAGCATAAACTTTACACCTCTGCAGGGGCCCCCCAAAGGCTGTAATAATGTGGTCATTCCACATGCCCACATTCTCCGCCCCTTTGCCCATAATTTAGATGTGGTGCTGTGAATTCCTTTACTCGACTTCTACCCTGTCCGTTTTTTAAAGCTCAAAGGGGATATAGGGAACTCGACTCTGGGTTCTAAAGTGACAGTGTCACCTAGAGGGTCCTTCCAAAAGCATGGGTGTCTCTTATGGCGCTCTGTACCCCTAAACAGCCCAACACATGGCTCAGCTAGACAGATAAAGGAAAGAGAATGTTTTAGCAAAGATGTCACCAGATAGACAAATAGAGAGCCGATGAGAGAGAAAATTGAATACCAATCAAAACTTAATCAGAATTATGAAAAACATGACAAGGGTGAGTGTATGTCCTCTTCTCAGATAGAAGTGGTTATGAAACTAGAGGTTTTATGCACTTAAGTCTCTGTTTATTTACATAGAATGTATGAATTTGGGTTCTTTTTTCATTTTAGAATCTCCCCTGAGGAACCGTGGCTAAAGTCATGGGGAAACACGTGTTGGGAGACAATCTGGGAGACAAAGTCTATTTATTGAAACTTTAAGTGCATTGAGTATCCAGAACCTATACTGAATAAACAAATTGGAATTGACATAACCAAGTGATTGAGTAATTCTTCCCAAGGAGCGCACTAAAGGGTACCAACTTTATTTTTTGGAATGTCACCAGATGTACTGTGTGCCAATGCACCGTGCCCATACGTGGACAGGAGGATCACTGCATTCGGTGCCATCCAGAGTGGCTAACCACTCACATCACGATATTGCAAGTGTCCTTGTTCCAGCATTGATACAGCACTAGCTACACTTTAACAGACTGGCCGGTGTTCAGGGTTTTTATATCCCCTCCCGTCTTTTGATTTGTTATCGATCCTGGGCCCAAGGAGTGCTGATGTAGGACACCAAGCTTTGTGACACATGTTTGCTGTCGTCCTTACAGGGATGGCCGGGCACTTGGCCCACTCGAATATGCTGGGTACACAGGGTCTTTGATTGCATCGATCCTGGGAACTCATCAGCAACCTCAATGTTCCAATGGGGTCACAGCACTAACCACCTCTGATAGGCTGGATATGCACTGGCTTGTGTTTCCTCACAACTGGCCCCCACATTAGACCTTGCTGAGATGACTCGCGCACTGCTACAGGATCTTGCAAGTTTTAAGGTACTTTGAATTCAGGCTACCACATTTCTCTCAGTCCTGGGACTCATAGGTAATCTCGCTGTCCTCACTCCAGTGCTTCCCTGTGCGCTTCTTGCGGTTCCTCTCTGCCATGAAAATGGCGGCCACCACAGTGACAAAGACGGTGAAGGTGATGACCAGGACGGTCACCGTCTCAGCAATGCAGAGCTGGCTGTCCACGGAGGCCAGGGGCAAGCCTCGCAGTACGTGTGGCTCGGAGCACGTCACGTTCTCGTAGTCATCCAGGATGAGGCGCCGCACACTGTGCAACTTGGAGAAGACCCTTTGCAAGTCACAGTCGCAGACCCATGGGTTGTGCGCCAGCAGGATGTGGGTGCTGTGGGTTTGGAGGTTGAGGAAGGTCTTGAACCGCACATGCTCAAGTTGGTTGTGGAGCAGGTTGAGAACAGCCAGGCTGTTCAAGGAAGTGAAAACCCCTGGAGCTATGACTGTGATTTGGTTCCCTTCCACATTTAAAATCTCCAAGTACTGCAGCAGGGAGAAGAGCCCACTATGCAGGCTGGAGAGGTGATTGTTTTGAAGTTGGAGCTGCCTCAAGCGGGTCAAACTCCGGAAAGCCCCAATCTCAATGTGCGAGATGTTGTTATCGCAGGCGTTGAGCTTCTGCAGGTTCTCCAGGTGCTGCAGGCTCTTGTGGTGGAGGGCCTGGAGATGGTTAAAGGCCAGGCTAAGGTCCTTCAGAGATTCAAGGCCGCTGGAGAACCTCAAACCGAGGGACGCAATGTGGTTCCTGCTCAGGTCGAGCTTCTGCAGGCTGTCCATGGAGCTAAAGGCGCCATCTTTGATGGTCCGAATGTCGTTTTCACTGAGCAGGAGGACCTGTAAACGCCAGAGAGATTTCAGGGCGTGGTAGGAAATAAAGTACAGTTCACTTTTGGAGAGATCTAGGAACTCAGTCGCTGGGGGGAAGCTTGGGATGTGAGTCCCGTTGGTACCTGAGCAGTTCACAAACTTGGAACGGTCCTTGCACACGCAGAGGGTCTGACACAAGGAGGGCAACTCCATTTCACCACAGGAAGCGTGAAGAAGGATCCAGAAGATGTGATATCTGTGCATCTTCAGCTTCTTAACTCCAGATCTGCAATATCAGAAATAAAGGCTATGAATTTCTGTCTGTGAGAAATACACCATATATCAATGTATGTCACGACAAAAGGAACAGAAAGCTAGAGGCACACCAATATGTGTCTGTGAAAAAATATTGCTTGAGTGCAGATGGTTCAGTACCAGGACCAAAATGACAACTGTAATGATTAGCACAACAGATACATTTTCCCGGACCATCGACCCACCCCGCTTGGCCTAAGCTGCCCCAACCTTTTTTTGTTTCACTCTTAGACCTCAGCATCTACATCACGCTGGCGTTATATATCCAGGATGGATGTGTCTGTGGTTGTCAAAAAAGCTTTCCTGCGATGTCTGTCTTTAAATATGAACATTACCTGTCAGTCGAATGCTGCCTCCAGTTGTTCAGAGTCCTTCCACTCCTCAAATTCTCTATGCATTTGCTCACAGCCCCTCTGCAGCTGCTCATTCCCCCTCCAGCTTCTTACGTTAGCTCTGCTCCTGCTCAAATGCTCCCCTGAGTTTCTCATGTTCTCTCAGCAGAGGAACGCGCTCTCACTGTTGCTGCTTACCTTTCTCCTGAAGCTGATTGCATCTTCCCTGCAGCTGTTCACATTCTCCCTGCAGCTGCTTATAGTGCCATTGCAGCTTCTCACATTCTCTGTGCAGTCGCTCACACCTCCAGTTAGCTGCTTAGGCTGCCTCTGCAGCTGCTCACATTCTCCCCTCAGCTGTTTACATTCTCTCTGAAACTGCCCACATTCCCCCCACAGTTGTTTAGATTCTCCCTGCAGCTGCCCACATTTTCCCATCAGTTGATTACATTCTCTCTGGTGCTGCGCACGCTCTCACATCAGTTGCCTAAATTCTCTTTGCGGCTGCCCACGCTCTCCCATCAGTTGCTTACATTCTCTCTGCAGCTGCCCACGCTCTCCCATCAGTTGCTCATATCCTCTCTGCAGCATCTCTATTCCTCCATGCAGCTTCTCGCATTCTGTCTGCAGCAGGGTACGTGTCCGCGTAGCCGCTTAGGCTGTCTCTGCAGCTGCCCACGCTCTCCCCTCAGTTGTGGCCAGCACCGAAAGGGTACCAGGTGGGGCCAGGTAACCTGTGCCCCATGGCCAGCAGAACAGGGAGACGGAGGGGGCAGCCAGACCCGAACCAACACACACATTGTCCCGTCCCTCTCCACACTTAACTTTCATGACTGCCCTGAGGGCAGCCACGCTGCCGCCAGCGCAAACCAGAAGGAGGAAGGGCAAGGCGTAAACAACACCTTGGGCATTGTTTACACAATGTTATGGGTGTTGTTTACACCTTGCCCTTCTTCACAAAGAGGTGCTAAAACATCCAAGATAGGAGAGCCAGGAAGTAGGCAGGGACCAACTGCAGACATGCACCCAGGGTGCAAGTGCCATCAGCACTACCGGCCGGGGGGGGGGGGGGAGCGGGCAACACGCCCCCCACACAGGCACAACAAAGACCCAGGGTCAGCCCTGGGTCCAGTATAAGGAGCTGCCTTGGCAGCAGATAACCAGAAGTCAGTTTGGGTGCCTGCACGGGGACCCGAATGAAAGAGTACTTTGTGTAAGCAGAGTCTCTCTTCTTTTTCCCAGAACCCTCCCACCCTAGAAAAGGGGAGAGAAGAAAGAGAAAGAAGACAGGTCACTGTACGGTGATCACACTGTCGTGGGACAAGGAAGGCAGCACGAGCCAGATAGGGCAACCTCAGGACCCAGTGCCCAAAAGTACAGCATATTATGGTTACTGTAATTATGATTATGTTTGTTAGGACCATAATTTGTGCAATAAAATTCCACTGCCTTTCATTGCCAACACTCACCCAATGTTTTCGTGTACTACCTGGTAGGGGAAAGCACAGGGGGTTCGCACCCAAGTTGGGTTTTTATTCTGCCAGCATATGGGTCCTGTCTGCAGCTGCTCTATTTCTCCATGCAGCTTCTCCCATTCTGTCTGCAGCAGCGTAGCTGCTTAGGCTGTCTCTGCAGCCGCCCACGCTCTCCCATCAGTTGCTTACATTCTCCCTGCAGCTGCCTACAGTCTCTCTGCTGCTACCCCATTTTCCCATCAATTGCTCATTTCCAGTGGTGGAAGTGTACAAAAAGAAGTAGCGGAACTATGTTCCCTGCTGGCCTGCACCCACTCCCCACAAACCCCACCATCACGTCCACTCCCACACACAATACAAACCTCCAAACACATGCATCTGCTGCTTAAGGAAACGTTCAGTGCGTTGCAGTGAAAGTGCAAGTTTCAACTTCTTCCTACACTTTTATTTTAAAACGAAACTATTCCGGAACGGTTTCTTTTTAAAATAAACGTATAGGAACGATAACACGTCATTAAAAAAAGTAGAGGATCACTGCTCCCAACCGCTCCCGCTCTCTTCGACCACTGCGAGTCATATCCTCTTTACAGCTGCTCATATTCTCCCACTGGAGACTAGGGAAATGGCAGTGGTGAGCGGTATCCCAGTAACATAACATAACATAACATAACATAACATTATCTTTCATCTTACACTGCTATGGAATTCATCGACTAATGTATGCAAAGTTAATAACCATATCTTCTTGTGGGCATTTGCAGCTGTCAAGTTTAAATCTTTACTTTCACTAATTGTATTTTATGGTTTTCATTTGTGTCGTTTGGTAAATAGTGTGTTTCGTTTCAACTAAAATGGTGCCTCTTGCTTAAGACTGTCTGTGAATAATCCTGCAGGATCCACTGAGATTACAATAATACAGATTTGCCTCTTTGGACAATACTGAAAGCGGTCTTCTTAGACTTTTAGCCAGAGATCGTCACATTCAATTTAAATGAGAGTGAACTACTCAAATGAGTTCAAACAGAGCCAAAGGTGAACTATATCACAATAAGATGGTCTTTTCCCCATCTCGCCCTTCAGTCCAGGGCAGTGGAGGGGAAATTCAGTCCACGTTCACTGGATGAGGGCAGTGGAGGGGAAATTCAGTCCACGTACACTGGATGAGGGCAGTGGAGGGGAAATTCAGGCCACGTACACTGGATGAGGGCAGTGGAGGGGAAATTCAGGCCACGTACACTGGATGAGGGCAGTGGAGGGGAAACGGTCACATATATTACACCCTAGGGCATTATTCAGACGAGCAGCATAACACTCAGTGCCACAGTTCACGTTGGGCTCTGTTCGGCCTTAAGTGAGCAATCCACTACAATTTGATTACCTAAAACCCCCTCTGGCAAAAAATCTAACAGGGCAGAGTCTTTCCGTCGGGCTTGCAGTCCACTCCAACAGGAAGGACTTCCGAGACTAACCAATCTGCACACAGAATGTGTTCTTGCACAGGGACAATGCTACGACAGGAACAGAAGATGGCGGATGTCCCTCGTGCCCTAGTCAACAGTGTGTGGGCTCTGCTCACTGCATTTTGGCAGTGGTGCACAGAGGGCTGCTTCTCCCCTGCGCACAATTCCAGCTCAGCATTCCACAGTGTTAAATGCTGAGATATCAGATGGCGGCTTGAGACCAAAAGATGTAGCAAGAAAGAGCCGGTTATGCAGATGGAAACACAGGGGGCGGAGCAAGGTTATAGCACCAGTAGGGAGTGCCTGGCACAAAAGAAGGATACCCCGGGGCACCAATGCAGCGGTTCATGGAGAACATAAGCAGAGACACGGATTGTTTCAGGTCTAGTCTAAAGTAGGGGTGATGAGTCTAAATTCCCCAGACTACAACAGTTTGGGATTCTGTCTCCCTGTGTGACTCCCCGGAAAGTCGCTCGCAGTTTCAACTATGGTCCGTGGCCATGGTCGTATTGGGATGTACATTTGTCCCGGGCACGAATGAAAAAGTGGCCCTCGATAACAAATTGGAATTAACTATTTTTCCTGAAGGCGGTACTCAAGGGGGAGTTTTTGGTATAATGTAAGGCAAATAGTGCATTTTAAAGTATATTTGGATAGTTACATTTTCTAAATCTAGTGCAGTAGCTCAAACTTGCCCACCTCGGCCAAGAAAACGAGCCCACTTTCACCCAAATAACGGTCCCAAACTAAAATGGTGGGCCAGCACTTTGGGTATTGCCATATTGCCCTATGGGCCAGTCCGAGCCTGGCAAACGTTTGTCCTCCTGGTCTTTGCAAATCAGTGTCCAGATAACAGTTGATTTTTGCCATGTCTGACCCGATTAATTTTCAAGCTGCAGTCATTGTTGTCACACATCTGCTCCCAGCCAAGGGTGGTATGCTAACTCTTTAGGGGGTCCTCTATAGTATAGATACATTATGTTGTATTAAAATGCATTGTGTGGTTAGCCAGAATCAGGAGACGGACAAGGTGGCTTTTGTTAATGTAACTCTTTTATTTGAACACAAAATCCTATACTCAGGGGTGTACTGGGAACCAAAATAAGCCCTGGAAATGATTGTCAAAGTGGACCCATATTGCGTATTTTCAGCAAGCCCAATACCTTTTTCCTATGAGAAAATCTGGAAATAAAATACAAAAGAGGCCCAGGGTGTAGTGGCCTACCGGGAAATCTCCAGATTCCTCACCCCTCCCTATACAATCCCTACACGTCTCAGCTCTACTCTTAAAGAAAGGAGGAGTCCAAAGGGTGCTTGTCAGGGTGCTGTACAAAAGAGTGATCCAAGTCTGCTGTCCAGGAAAAACCTAATCTAAATTGATTTCTGATCCCTACCATTTCCAACTGAACAGAACCTCACTTAACCAAAAGCATCATAAAGGTCTTCGACCCAAATTATGTAATTGTGTCTGGTTACTAACCAGTGGCGGACTGGCCTATGGGAAGTCTGCAGATTTCCCAGTGGGCCTTCAGGACTTGTGCCTCTTTTTTGAGGGCACTCTGATACTTTGCTGCATGCAGCACACACAATTAAGAAGGTATGTGATGTTGCAGAGTGTTACATGGGAACACTTTGAGAACAAAATAAATCCAAATTGGATTGATGTTTTGAATATATATACCCCTGAAGAAGAGATGTTTTTCTCGAAACGTGTTCGGCTAATTTTGAAAATAAAAGAACATATGAAGAAGTCAAAGAAAGTTGTCTTGATGCTTGTCATTAAGAAATCCTAAATGTACTGTCTATCTAACTATTCAAACAACTGATTGTTGACTGAACAGTTCTCACCTATAGGGTGAACACAAGCCATAATTTAACTGTTTGGCTACTTTAGAGGAGTCTGTGATAGTGTGCAGGGGACGGGAGTTCCTTCATTGAGGAACGTATTCTGTCTATAACTTGTTTTGTTCTCACCCATGCCTGGGGTTTATTTGTAATCACCCCCAGTTGAGGAGGGTTGACGGTTCCCACCCCTGCCTAGGGTTTGTTTCTCCTTCCCCCTCTTTGGGGCCTGCTTGCCTCCTACCTGCCTTGGGGTTTGTTTTGGTTTCTCTGACTTCTGCCTGCTACCCCGGAAACAGCCAAATACCTTTACTTTCCTTGCAGTGTCTCTCTGTGTCGGTGTTCAGGTTGGGCCACGAGTCTTCTCCACTTTGGCTTCCTACTACAGTCCTTTGCACGCTGCTGGAGACACTCTGGGACTGGGCTTCTGTGGTCCGGATCTCAGCAAGGGAACCGGACGTTCCGCAGGCTTTTGGGATCTAACTTGCCCTGTCCCCTGGGGGAGGGGGAAGGTTTTATTTATTTATTTATTATATTCTTTGTGTGTTTGCCTGCTGCCTATACAACAAATGGTGTTTCAAGGCGCCACGAGGCACACAAAAAGGGTGGGGGAACAAAGAAGAAAGATAAAAACAAAAATGGTCCTACTAGGACTTGTGACATTAGGATCGTGCAAGTACAGAACAAGAAGTGCGAGGGAGAGGGGGGGAGTGTGGGTCAGCTCGAAGTGAAGTGACGTGAAGGGGAGGGAGGGTAAGTGCAGGGTAAAAAGTGCAAGAGAAAAGAAGGAGGGTGGACGGGGGGAAAGCCACAAGGGCTAGGCAAGTGCTGAGGGGAGACCATGAGGGCAAGTGTGAGGGATTGCATGGGATGAAAGGAGACAGGGTCCACATGCTAAGTGTGGGGAGAGGGGGTGGAGTGGGCAGAGGGGGGCTGGAGTCCTGTAGAACTCAGAGGGAACCAGTTATCCTGTTACCATGGGGGTGTTAACAGGGGAGGGGGAGAGGGAAGGAAGAAGAGAAAAGGAGAGTCTTGAGGAGTTTCCGGGATTTAAGGAGATCCAGCTCAAGCCTGAGAGGGGCAGGGAGATCATTGCAGAGGGAGGCTCCTGCGGAGGACAGAGCTCTGCCCCCACTCTCTGTTTAGCAAAGTGTCTGATCTGCAGAGAGTTGAAGTTAGAAGACTGAAGGGCTCTAGCCGGAAGGTATTTAGTAGGAGAGTGTTGGATGTACCGGGGTCCCAGGCCCCAGAAAGCCTTGTGAATGATGCAGAGGGTCTTGAACTTGATCCTAGAAGCAACAGGGAGCCAGTGGAGAGATTTGCGGGATAGAGAGATGTGGTCCCTGAGCTTGAGGCCAAGGATAAGTCTCACAGTCCTATTCTGGATTAGTTGAAGGAAGGAAAAAGGAAGACTGAGGAAGAGGCTGTTGCAGTAGTCCAGCCTAGAGAGGACCAGAGCTCTGGAGACATTGAGTTTCTTTGGCTTGGGAGGATAGCTCAGGGGCAACATGGTCGCCTTGGAAGCAAGACGCCACAGAGCAACACAGGTTCGATCCCCGGGTCTGTGCTTAGAAACCTCTGGTTATTGAGCGCGTTATAAATAACCTATCTTATCATATGAAGGTGAGGAAAGGAAGAATGCCTATGAGGAGGTGCAGCTGATAGTGGGCCTTCTTGGCAAGGTCCGCGAAGTGAGGGGAGAAGGAGAGAGAGGAGTCAAATATGACACCAAGGCTTTTTGCCTCACCAAAGGGAGAAGGGAGGGGGCCTATAGAGGGTGGCTAGAGGGAATGAAGGAAGGAGGGAAGGAGGGAAGGAGGGAACTTAGGTCCCAATGAGAAAGATCTCTGTCTTACTGGCATTAAGGAAGAGATCATTAGCAGCACACCATGCCTGCATAGCAGTCAGACAGTCAGGGATGAGAGTGGAAGAAGAGAAGGAAGGAGGGGGAAGTTTGAAGGAGAGCTGTGTGTTGTCTGTATAACACTGGAAGTGAGAAGAGACGGAGGAGATCAGGTGGACCAGAGGGGCAAGGTAGATGTTGAAGAGTCACGGCGAGAGGATAGAGCCTTGAGGGACACCGCAGGTTGAGAGTCTGATATGGGAGAGAAAAGGGCCTAGTTGAACCTGAGAAGGACAGTCAAAGAGGAACGAGGTCCGCTAGTCCAGTGCCAGGCCTGTGATGCCAAGTGTGTCACATAGCCGATTAGTCAGGGTGGCATGATTGACTGTGAAGGGGAGCACCTGTTTGGAGGAGACTTTCGTAGAGAGGACTTGTCTAGAAAACTCATACAGTGTTATGGACAAGAAAGAGGAGAGTAAAAGGGGGGGAAGGAAAGCCAAGGGAGGTTTGAGAGCTGGAGAGGCATGAGGGAGGGTAGAAGAGGGGAGTGAGGAAAGGATGTCCTCAGTGTTGGTTAATAAGTGAGAGACCAGTGAAGTACAGAGTGTCAGTGAAGGGAGGGGAGAAGTGGAGACTGCAAAAGGATTGGCAAGTTCCTTGCAGATTTGGTTTGCCAGAGTTGCTAGTGGCCCCAGAGATGCAGGCATGGAAATTGGCAGTCTTCTTCAAGCGGATGGAGAGTCTGTAGTGCCTTTGGAGTAGGCGGCAGGCCAGTTTGTCAGAGGATGTGCCTGATGCCCACCACTTCTGCTCAGCCAGTTTGCACTTGTGTTTCAGATAGGCTAGGTCGAAATCATACCAGGTGTTGCACTTGGAGGCAGGTTTCATGTGGAATCTCATGACAGGGGCAAGAATGTCCAGAGTGTTGGTGATAGAGTCAGTGTGGGAGCCAGAGTCATGAGCGGGAGGGGGAATGAAAGTGTTGGCAAAAGCAACAACTGACTCTCACTCATCGGTCGAATGACCGAGAAGGAGACTGACAGTGCAGGCAGGGGCTTAGCCGGGGGACCTAGGAGATCCAGGTGTGAGGAAAGGAGAGCATGGTCCGACCAGGAGAGAGGTGTAGTTACAAGGTTGGAGATGGGAAATGAGAGCATCCAAGGTATGTCCAGCAGAGTGCGTCAGTCCAGAGGGATGAATGGTGAGGGAAAGAAAGTCACAGAGGCTACGGAAGAGACTGGTGGACAAATCAGGGGAGTCAAGGTAAATATTAGAGTCCCCAAGGAGGAGAAGCTTGGTGGTGGAGGCAAGCAAAGAAGAGGAGAGGTCAGACTATTCTGAGAGGAAAAAGGAGACCAGACAAGGGGTCCCATAGATGGTGACGAGAGTCAAAGAGAGGGTTTGGGAGACACCAGGTCTGCAGACGAGTCATTTAAAGGAAGAGTAGGACTGAGTGGGGATGATAGTAGCAGGGACCCATTCAGGGAAGATCAAGGCCACTCCGCCTCCAGACCGGTAAGGAGTGAGCAAGGATCTTGTAGCCTACAGGGAGCAGAGTGTCACAGGCAGTGACAGAGCTGGCAGTGAACCATGTCTTAGTGAGAGCGAGAATGTCAAGGTCAAAGTCTTCAAAGAGGAGACAGATAAGAGTATTTAACAGCAGAGCAAGAGTTGAGAGTAGCTAGGTGAAGCTGGTGGTCACCTTTGAAGGTCTTCTGAGGTGGAGTAACACAAACTTGTTAGGCTTAGTGGGTGCACCTCCCTAGTCCCAAAGGGGGTGGCTCCCCCTTGTGAAGGTGGAACAAATTCCCTGGATTTGTCACAATTGATTCTGCTTCCATTACCACCGCAGTGGTCGTCTACTGCTTGTGCTTGTCCGAAAAGGTGTAGTATTGTGTCCCCACCCAGAGTGAACCAGACTGTGGTCTGTGAAAGGAGGAACATAGCTGAGAGGAGGCAGTAGGATGCCAATAGACAGACAAATGAAAAGATTCAATTGCGTTGGGGGGGATAGGGAATGGGTAACTGCTCTCAAACCTTGTTTGATTCCTTCTCTCTACTAATTGACTGATATTGTTTTTCTTCCTCCTCGCTCTTGCCACTAGTCTCCTCTGCATTCCTGTGGTGTCCTCCTGCTCTCTCATCTTTCCCTTCTCCCCCAATTCAAACCACTCCTTTGCCCTCCTCATTTCTCCTTTCTAATCTCTCTTTTCCCCAGCTCCTCCCTCTAAATGGCACTCTGTCCTTCCTCCTCAGTATATGCAACTCTGCTTCTCTAGCTTCCTTCTAAACTTCCCCACCCTCCTAGGGCACCCACCCCTTTTTACACCTAGGCCCATGAGGTAATCAGGGCACTAATTGCTTCATTAGGGCCCCTGAACTTTGCTGGCAGTGGACAGGGGTCAAGTCCTAAAAATTAAAGTGGGGGGACTCATCAACAAAAGCAATGGGAGGCGACGTCGCCAGAAATGAGCACATCAGGGAGAAAT
Source organism: Ambystoma mexicanum (assembly GCF_040938575.1). NCBI lineage: Eukaryota > Metazoa > Chordata > Amphibia > Caudata > Ambystomatidae > Ambystoma > Ambystoma mexicanum. The sequence goes on along the minus strand of NC_090931.1, from coordinate 897,663,579 downwards.
ATGCACTTTTCATTAAATTGGCTTTGCATAACCACCCAAATTGCACAGGGCGAATGGCATTTGCCTTTCAAAAAATCAACACACACTCACACAAAACCAAAAGAAGATACTTTCTTCTAATAGTAATATTGAAAACGTTAAAAGGTGTTCATGCCACAAACTCCAAGATCCCATACAAATGTTTTCCCTGGAACTTGCAGTACCGAAATGGGACATATCAACTTTAGTTGTGTGTTATTTTTCATCCTGTTGTATAGTGCAGTGGTGAAGTGTCCGGCCTGCAAACCGGATGACTGCAATTTCCGAGGAGGGCTTTAATTCATAAATTTAAAGAGGACTTTCAATGTTTCTCATACTAGCTGCAAGGACTGGGACCACCCTCTGAAAAAAGTGGGTGGACTCCGTCCATCCGCATGTACCCTCAACTTGATCCCTGGCATTGGGGCGGGCAATTGTTGTTCATGGATTACTTTCTCTTCCTGTCTTTGTGTGTCTACCTCTATGGTAATTAGGCGTTATAGACCTAGGACTTTGTGCCTGAGACTTATAAAATGAGGAGCAATCTTGCAATCAGATGGTCCTGTCATGGAGCCACCTGATTCCACGATCTCCTCTTTGTGTTTGTGTGCTGGTTGCCCAGGTCTCTTGAAGCTTCATTCCTGTTCGTGAGCAAATACACCTCTACCTCACTCTGCAAAGAAAGAATGGATGTCTATTGGTGCTCCGCAATCTCATTTGTGGAATGTGCATTCATGTGTCAGTCTTTCATCGCGATCGTCACCAGCCCGCATTCCTAGCTCGTGGTTGGCTTCTGTCCCACATAAGTGGTGGAGTCTTGATAATCCATGTTAAGCCTCTATGGGTATGTGCATTTATCAGCAGATTGGGGTTGATGGAGAGGTTCTGATAGATCCTCCTTGTACTGACTCTGGGGTCTGCATCACAGAGTGGATGGTGCCTCCAGCCCCATAGCCTTTCCCACCACCTTTTACTTGGTCACAATTCTTTCTGCATTACATTTGTCTCCCCCTAGACTCTTCCTTGATGGGAAGGGGATGCTGATTTAGGAAAATGACATTAGAGAACAACCCCCCCTATTCTCAATATTAAGGGTAGAAGATTGAAGGGCCTTCCAGCATCTAATGATTTCAGTCCTTATTTCTTCAACAACATGTGCGCTTCATGTGGTTACAAGTGCAGAAGAGGAAGAGGAGTCTAATTAGCCAGGAGACTGAAAACCACTCTTCTTTGCAGCACTGGCCCCACATATGTATTTTCAGTTGCACCTGGGTTTTCCTATGACACAGTCTGCATCTTCCTTAGTCAGGGAAAGTTCACAATACCTTGCAATGCGGTAAAACATGTTGTCAACTGGCGCATCTGATTCTTCAATGGACCTGGAGGTTGGACATCTTACAAGGAACCTCAAGGCCTCATACAATGTTATGTTATATTATGTTATTGGGAGCCAGAATGCAATAGCCAAAGCCAAAATGCCCCCTTCTCTGGTCCTATATCCATAATGTAGAGTACAATCTGACTGGTGAAAGGGGAACAGCATGCTTTGGTAGTTCAACAAAACCTGTTGGAAAAATCAAGGGTTAGTCATGCTTTGTTTACATGAGGGATATGGTTGGGATACATGCTTACGAGGTTCGGGAGTCTATTGATAACAGTCCCCCCCCCCCCGGGATTGATCGAAGTCAACATTGTTAGGATGGGTCAAATATTAAAATGTCCCGGTTACCCTGTTATGGGTATGCTGGTATGCTCCAGGTTCTCTAAAGCACCAAACAATCTCGTGGATCCAGCATCCAGCTGCTTTTTGGTTTGCAATTAATTTCAGAGGGATAGAACTTAAACCTGCTTCTCGCCTCTGGCCACAGTCACATGGAACTATCACCCAGCTGCTTCTTTGCCACAAGTCCACTTCACAGGGGTATTTGTAATCGCTATTTGTAATACAAAACAGAATAAAAATGCCTGGTCAACTTATTGCTGGTCTGGGGTTATGGTGCCTCAGTTCACAAAAAAGGATATAGTGTCATTGCTACCTTACGAGGGATCTGATACCCATCTCACCCTAAGCGATTTCCTATCCCTCTCTCGATCTCTCTCTCTCCTCTAAGGGGTATGATACCCATCTCACCCTCAAAGGACATAGTTCCCTCTCTACTGTAGGCAATTGATTCAGAACCATTTCGCCCGTCAAGCCTTGTAGCCTTGATCACATTACTCAATGGACTCCAGGGAGCTTCCTTGAGGTTTCTCCATGAAGCGTTGGTCCTCGCCTCCAGCTACTTCCAGACCACACCATGGTCCCTTGGAGGCTTTTGGGCCCACTGGTCTTCTCTGCTGGTTGACCTTTATTAAGTCGTTAGCTGGCTAGCTCATTGAAATATTTTTCAGATACAATTTGTGTGAATTATTTGTGTATAAATTATCATTAGAATAGTCAGAAAGGAAGACCTTTTCCTTGTGTATTTTGCGTTATTACATAAATTCCGGTTTGCTGGTGAGGTTTCTTTTTTTCTGTGATATGTCGCTCTCTGTCCTACTGGCAACCTCAGTGTGCAGTGTCTTTTCTGCTGCTAGTGTTTGGCTTTCCCGAGCTTCTTGCAGCGGTTCCTCCTTCTTGCTCTCCCCTTCTCTATTTTTATTCAACAGCGCTTCAATCTCCAACATACTGCTACACCCACCAGGTGTCATGTGATTCTTGGGACCTATATAGGCCTCTTCGTAGATCCTTTGTTGTTTCACACTTGGTGGCAGGCCTGTGCTGTTTTCACTATGTTTTGGACTGACTGAATGATGGAGATCGGTATCACTCTTAATGTGTTCCACTGCTCTGAGTCAGCAGCTTCGTGTCAGGTCAGGCTGATGTCCCACCCCTTCACCACTTCTGCACGTACAGTTGGTGCGCCAGCTTCACTTCTCAACCTGTTTCCTGTGCTGGTGACCTGATGGACATCTTGAATAGTTCCACATGAATGTGCTCTGTAATCTCATCCCATTCTTTCAGCTGGTTTATGCTTTCAGCATGTTCTCTCTCTTTCTCTTTCATCCAATAGTAGATTGTTCCACCATACCTGGTACCACTGGCCCTTTTCCGGTGACATGCTTTATTCTATAAAGGAAATCATCTTTGTGAGGCAAGTAGTGCTGGTATCTTTGATCCCGGAGTGGATGCAGCGTTTGCTGCCACGGTTGTGGCCAACTCCACAGGGCTGCACCAGGATTACAAATGATTTACTGTCAGCTACTGCTAGTGAATATTTTCCCAAAATAGTGTGTGCGACCGAGCATAGCGAGACATTACAAAATAATGCAGTGGAACATTTGTAAAATGATGTGTTGAAATGGTGCATTTTAAAGCAATGCAATAAAAGCCATGTAATGTATAGTTTGTTATCTAGGGTAACACATGAAAAATATCCATTAACGCCATGTCACCAACAGTACACAGGCACATTCTGCAACATTTTAATGAGACTGTAGCCCCAATTGATCTATGTCAGTAATAATGACCACTGTAAATCGCTTGCATGAGGCAGCCGCCACAATCGATCTATTGAAGTAGTAATGATCACTGTAAATCATTTACGTGCAGCAGCAGCCACAATCTGTCTATGTCAATAATAGCCACTGTAAATCACGTGCATGAGAATGAATTCACAATCTGTTTATGTCAATTATATTGGTCAGTGTAAATTCCTTAAATGAGGTTGGATCCACAATCTATCTACGCCAATAATAATGGTCACTTTAAATAACTTGAAACAGCATGTGATTGGAATATATCTCTGCCAATAATGTTGGTTACTGTAAATCACTTGCATGAGCCAACAGCCAGAATATGTCCATGCAAGTACTAATGGCCTCTGTAAATCACTTGCTTGGGGCTGAGCCTGAACCCGCAACGGAAATCAGCATTGCTACTGCCCCGTCATATAAACACAAGCACGTATTGCATTCATGCTCACACTCACATCCAGGTACCCTCACACTAAGACATGTGTAGGCACACACACACACACGCACACACACACACACACACACACACACACACACACACACACACACACACACACACACTCTGACACTCCCATATGCAAACATACACATGATGCACACCCACAGACTCACTCTGCTTTTCAATGCACACGCAGGCACAGACACACTGCATAGATTGCAAACAAACATGCAGACATGCATACATTACAAACATGCATGTAGGTCTTCTGCTCTACAGCAAATCTTTTCAGTTAGATTGAGTGGGCACTGGGCACAAACGAATCCGGGCAGTGCCAGCGTACCTCTAAAGAACTGCAATATGGAGGGTGGCCCAGCGACACATCTTCCTGTACTTGATTTATCCACAAAAGCTTGCAGTGGTTGTGCCTCTCATAACAGTCGCCCAGGGCTATACCAATTGCCAGTGCCTTGCACCTTGAGGTCCCATTCTTCCTTCTGATGTCTGCTAAACAAAGCAGCATGACTTCACTGAAGACCGATGCACAGGTATTACATAACCCACTGTGCTCACTTGCTCCTCAACCTCTCTGTGGCATACTGGGCTAAATATAAAATGCTGATTAAGAAACAACCTCATTACAGTCCCTGAAGAACCCTAAGCTCCGCAGACACCATTCTTATGTAATACTCTACATTTGGTCGAGTCCAAGCTAGAGGTAAGGCCTTATTTGAGTTTGCTTTCCAATTCTGGAATGCCCTTGTGTGGTACAGACCTGAAGAATGATCACAGTCAGTTCCGAAAGCACCTGAAAACCTACCTCTTTGCAGATTAACACATATTTTAGCAAATTTAGATGGATTGCAAATTGGGGATACAGCAAACAGTACGCATAGAGCAAAGAGAACACTTTGGTGTTGTTACTGTGCAAAATATATCATGCCATAGTAAAGCTTGAACCATGGCACCCTATGCTCAGTCAGATTCCTCAAGGAAAACCATTACCACCGTAACTTAGGCACTTGTGAAAAGCTCTTTGGGTCAACAAAAGTGAGGTATGCAAGACTGATCAAGGAGTACAGACAACCCTGCTACCAAATAAAACCAACACAAAAACCTATGAATTTCACAAGTTCTTGTGATTCGTGAAATATCTGAATGTAACACACCAATCGCAGCATTATTGCAAATGGAATGACAACCGCAATGACCCCCAATCTGGCTGGAGGCTGCCCAGATACAGTGAGTCAACCCTTACACATAAGAGGAGACTTATTAAGCACCATAGATAAGGGCAGAGCAGCAACATTGTTCATGGTGGGGCAGTTCGGGTGCTACACATTTTTGCCCATGAAATTTCTTTCCAGAAACTAACCATCAACATGGGCTTTACTGGATTCCCTCAAAACTGGGTGCATGTATTTCTCTCAGAGCAAACCTGGGAAGTCGGATTGATGGAATTCTAGTTTGGGCAAGTTGCTGTCTCCTGTGGTTCATCCCAGAATCTACAGTGTTCGCCTACCCTTGAATGCATACATGCGGATATAAGGAGCCTTTCTGATCTAATCTGAGAAGTTATGCAGACAATACACAGTCCACCTCAGGAAATAGATCGGGCACTGATCAGATCTGCCACCGGTCTGACCGAACAACCATTATGGATTGTTTGATCACAATCAAGTAGGGATGTCAGAGAGCTTCAAGATTTGGGGTCTTCCACAACTCAGATTCTCTTATTGGAAATCCGTCCCTGAGCCCCGTCCATAGGGTTAGAATCCATGCCAGCATCCAAAGCCTGACATCTGTGAGCAATTGTATCTTTGCTTCATGGCGAGGAGACGAGGAGTGCACATTTCCAATCCCCCACTTGATCAAAACCCTGTGATTCTTTGCTCTGATGCCTATGGCTGAGGTGGTTTAAGAAGATCTAGTCCTGAGCAACATGGGCTATGTTGCTATCGTTTGCGTACGTTGATCTTCCAAAAACTAATTTTGATAATCACTCCTGGGTCTAATAAAAGAGTCTTAATAAAAACCTGCCCAGGGCACTCCAGCGGCTCCCTGTGTGACAGAAAATGACCATCAGATTTCTGTGCATGTTTCAGAAGGTGGAACGGGCATCACACCCACACAAACTATTGCCTCACTGGATTGGTGACTTTTTATTGGTGTCCAGATTCCCGCTGCGCTTTTTACCTGTATCTTTGTTACATTTATAAAGTTACATTTTTTTGTCATGAGGGGAATCTCTGTATTCCCTTTTCATCCCCTTTTCCCACCATGACCCTTTTTTGTATGTGTTTTTTATTTTGTGTTTTTCCTGTTGCGGTTAAATAGTTACCGAGATATATCCGCTCACTGTTTTTAGAGAGTTGACTGGGCTCGCCCCCCGTTTAAGTCTAGTTTGACCATTTGTGGCAAAGCACCGCAACAAGGCAGCACGGGGGGCTGGATTTACTTAGCATCCTGGCAATATTAGTTTCAAACTGCATTTGTTATCTGCACATCTGCATCTCAAAGCCGAAAACCCCACACTTCCCACAATTGGCTGATCATTATTTACCTACTTATAAGAAATGAAAAAAAGAGCTACAAATAAGGTGTTTAAAGCAGTCCATGTATTGGAAATGTACTGCAGATTCAATATCCTCACGAGTAAGAACAAGCTGCGTGCCTATGTCAAAAATGACTAAAAGCAGGTGACTTCATCACAGGCTCTTTTGAACTGTATTGTTAACCTGAGTTGGAGAGTGCAGAGTGATTTCAAATTGTCCTTTGTCAGGTGTAAATTGTTCAGGCAGTCCTTGCTGTTAAGCCTACCATGTTTCATATTCTGCTTTAGGTGGCCCTACCTTCATGAAGGGGCAATAACATTGCAAGTGCATTACACAATCCAAAGTGCGATTAGCTAAAAGTCATGAAGTTCACAACATCATTTGTGGTCTCAGCATATGAAAAAATGAATGAGTGACAGTAGGTGAGAAAAGTGGGCAGTAGTTTGCCAGCATTACTAGCTTTATTGGAATTGAGCATCTGTTCCTCCCTCAGCAGGTACTTCTTTCCAGATGACCCCTGTGCGGCAGAAGAGAAGACATGTTCTACTACCAATGAAATTAATGTATTTTAAGAGGGCCGGTGCAAAACTATTAACTGAAAGGGCTTGGAATGGCGCTGGTGTGACATCAAGTCCTCTGATCTCACTGTCTGTGGTGTTGCACATTCTGTATGCTACCCTCCCCTCTTTATTCTTCCAGGGCTCTTGACCTGGCCACTGATTAAAGGATACGTGATTACCTCGCTATAACCCAAATTGAGAGTTAGATCTGCCACTGTCCAATAATTCATAAGACTTTACACCCAACGCTACGAGCTAGCTTCCTGAAATCGGGCACGCAAGCCTGGAAGGAACACCCTCCGCGCAAAAGCTGTACTACTCACGGGGGCCGGCGTGAACCTCTGCAAAGTCGCTAAATACTATATTCTTTCTCGGGCCATTGAAAAACAGATCGGTTCTAGCCTCTGACTACACCTCTCAATGTATCTGGTTTCACGGCTGCCGCTTGTTCAGCTTTCTATAATCTAATGCAGGGGGCGACAACCTGTTGCGCTCCAGAAGTTTTGGACTTTGACTCCCATAATCCGTCACTACAGTCTATGTTGACCAGGGCTGATGATAGTTGTAGTCCAAAACATCTGGAGAGCCAAAGTTTGCAGATCCCTGATCTATTGCATCCCTCTGCACTACAATGGAAGCACTGTAGGCTACTACCCCCTGAAATGACCTCCCAGGGGCATGTACCGCTCTACAAGTCACCCCATGTAAATAACTGAGAAAAGTCAAACGTATCTAAAACCTCTGTGAAATGAAAATAACCATGGATCACTCTTGAAAATGATAACATAATGTTACATTCAAAAGTTTGAATTACCTCAAAACTCGCTGAAATGACAAACACATATAAGAAATATTGGTACTGGGAAATGCATGCTGTGCTGAAGAGATCAGATAAAACACAATGTTCTCAGAGTGGTAATAGAATCCATTTACCTGCTTTAGATGTGGTGCGGATGCGGAACAGGGACAAGGGGATGCCAGTACATAGACTCTGCTCGCCTGCCTCTGTAACATTGAAATTGCGGGGCCCTGTTTCTAGGGAATCACAGGAAACAGCTCCAGAGACTAACCACACAGAGCACATTCCGTGCTCTTCCGCCCGGGGCCATCACAGGCACTAGCCCCAATCAGTGGAAAGTGACGACGCCCCCAGCCGCCTGCCTCCTATTACTAATGACTAGTGATCCTGTTACCAGGTTTTTGGACAGCTCCCCACCGGATTGGCAGAAGAGGCCTCGCGAAGTAGACAAGCCTTATTCATAATAAATGGCGATTTAATTATACTTCTATTTAAAGTGCATTCACAAAAGATAATAGCCAGGCAGACCTGTCAGAGATAGAATAACGACCCCTTTCTTCTTTTTACTCCTATTCCACACGCGGTGCGTCATGGCAATTTTCAGGTGCGCCAGTAGAGAGGGTATTGCTCCTTTCCAAGTGTTGAAATATCCGAGGTACTGCATTGTATGGCTGAGGTACATTTAGCAGTGCTGTGTGTGACCTTTCAGTACTGGAAAATAATGTGGTGTGTGCATGATTGGGGTGCATTGGCAGAGCTGTATGATGGGTCCTAGTGAGGGAATACTAGATGTGCCACACAGATCAAGATTGAGGTTCAGTGACGTTGCTGTATAAGGTGGCATAGTGCTGCAATAAAAAGAGGGACTCCAAGTCAGGACTGAGTTATAATCAAAAGGATGTGTGCCTCCCTCCTGGAGTAACTGGGGCTGCTGCAGGTTGATATTGAAGTCCACTGACAGAGCTGTGTGTCGCACCCAATATTGTGCTAACATTCACCAACAAGGGTCTTTAGGTGTCCCTACAATGGAATTATAGGAGGTGTGTGTGTTCATAATTAAGGCCCAGAGTGGACTCCATTAGTGGAAGAAGATTGAACTTTTGGGTACGATCTTTCAATATCTAGCCAGGTCTCTTAATAGAGCACAGGTTTCTCCAGCATCTCAGAACCAAGTTGCTACACTCTTATCTGATTTCACTCACTGTTCCTATGTTTCCCATTGTACAGCTCACTTACAAGTTCCTTGGAAGGTGATCACTGTGACACACTGGATATAACTGTGAAGCCTGTCGGATAATTCTCAGGCCCGGAGCACTCTATTGCTGAAGATGGTCAGATATTGCCCACAATCACATTTGGGGATCCTCAGTAAGTATGATGCAAGGGCCTGTTCAGGTCCCGGTGTAAGCCACATGATTTATCATCAGGTGAACAATCCGTGTGTTGAGTAACCGGTGCGCCGAATTATGACGAGACTCAGAAATGAGCCTCAATACGTCTTCCAGATCACTTCTCTGGTCTGCGGCGGTTAGAGGATGGCTTTTTGTTTTGCCAGCATCTTTTGCTTGGTCACAAAACATTGGACTGCTCTTTGCTGCAGAGGCCTTTCCTCAGCTTACTCTGCCACTGCAGCTCAGTAGTCAGAGGCATTCTGGGACTTGTAGTCCTGTGCACCAAACTGCAAATAATTGTATATATCATGTGGAAGAGAAACAGGGTATAATGGCTGGTTGATGCCAGCAAAGTGTCTCTTGTACACGTGACTATTTTCGCGGATATCAGAAATCTCAGAAGTTGCCTAGAAAGTGTCATAATCCTGATAATGACTCATGAAGTTTGATTTGCATTCTGTTTTGGGAAAGGAATACATGTCAATTTACTCAAAGGCATTTTATTAGCTTTTTCCCCTAATAAAGATTGGTGGAGGCACTATAATTATTTTCCTTTTACGATTCTTTTTCAAGAGGTGGTCAAAGTGATTATCCTTTCTTCTTTTTGATTTGAGGTATGGGGTAGACACCGCTTTGTGCAGTAAATATAATTCAACTAAACAGCCACGGCACGCAGTGATCTGAATACAATGGGAAAGGACCGGGTGTGGACCACGGTGAAGGCTGCACACTTGCGTACAGCAATAATGCTGTGTAATTCTCATGCAATAAATAGTAGTTGTTTCTTTACAAACTGCTCCAATAGCTTTAGATAACCAGTTGGTGGAAAAAGCAAATATCTATTCACATGTGTAGGCAGACAACAATGGCGAATGCATTTCGGGCTTACAAGGGTCCTTCTGCAGGGTGAAATCTGTATGATACAACACACTAAAGAGAATACAAAAATAAACCAAAATTGTTGTCATAAGTCACCAAAAAGCAAATTGTCTAGAGACAATTCAAACTAGAAGATATATAAAAAAAGAAAACCAGGACCCTATCTTGCAGATGTGGGATTGGCCCAGCAAGATATTACAGGGTGTGCAATTCAATTAGATGTCTCAGTCCTTACTAAGATTGTGACTCCAGATCCTTTGAAGAGTTTTCTTATCAAATAGCAGCACTCTAGAGTCTATAAGAAAATACTACTTATAATCGATATATTTATGTGCTACTAGTCAGTCAAATAAAACACGACAGAATCTCAGATATTAATTTATGGACCACCTCATGTTAGGACATGAATTGCTTTCTAAATCAATTTGATATGAACATTGTAAATATTGAAAGGTGGAGGGTCTAATGAATATTGGCCAGTTATATTCAGGTGCAAGGTTGAGGACATTTGGGGAGATTGTGCTAGTGTTCAGCATGCATTTCTACAACATATGCAGCTGCAAGACATTTTAGAGAAAATGAACACCCTACTTGAATTGGGATCAAGACGACATGGGTTGGATCTCTGGGTCAGCCTTTAGAAGCTGGAGGAGTCCAGAATTTGCTGTGATAGAAGTAACCAATAAATAAAAATGAAGCAATCAGAAATCTAAACGATTGGAAATCTTATTTGCGAAAAATCAATGCAGGGTAATTTGATTTCCAAAGAGTACAACTAAAGAAATAATTGGTTTGAAGCGATATGAATGGATGCTAATTCAGCACTTTGCATTGATGATCAAGAATGGAGAAACCTACAGGGCGCGTCACATTAAGTTCTCAGGTGATCGATACTGTAAAGCTAGCAATTATTAAAATACGTACATTTTATTTGGCACATTTTGGTATAAACTCTGTTCCCTGATGCAGAACCAAGGGGTCAGAAATGTTGTGTTGCTTTTACTTAGGCACACATAGCCATATGTTTTGGCAGTTTCCAAGATTAGAAAAGTCTACAAAGAGATTTTTGGAACCATTGGTAAAATGGAAGGGAACAAATTAGTCCAGGACCACAAACAGGAATGCTGGAACTACTCAGAAATAAGTCAATTAGTGAGAAGAGCAGTAGAATGAACTGTCTATACATGTAGGAACATTAGTGGCTTGAACTTTGATCACTACACATGGGAAGTAAAAGCAGGTGCTATCACGTGGGTAATGGTTTGAAACATGAGAAAAATAATGAGAGCGGAGGAGAGCTAGGATTATAGAATTATGAATCAGAATTAGAATATTGAATTATGGGGGAGAATGTGTGCAGTATTTAGAGAAAAACTGAAGATAAGTTGGGTATTCATTGTTGCTACTATTGAATGAAAGATTTGATTAACTATTGCTTGTGTTCAACAATTTCATTATATGTTATGGGTGCAACCCAAATACACAACATGTGTCTTGGCTTGAATGATTCTTTTACAATACTGCTTAATGCTAACATGCCCCTATCCTTTACAGAATGTACCATGGTATGCATGTGTGTAATGCACAGTGGCACCGCTGAGGCCATGGCGAGAAGGCCGGGGTCTCCGAGAAGTACACCAGACATCACTATCCACCGTTCTCAGGAAAGGAGCTGGCTAGTTCCTTGGACAATGGCTACATCTGCACAAACAAATATGTGCTTATCGCTGACTCATCCTAGCAAACTCTATCAAACAGAAAACAGTTTTTACCAAAGTCTATGGCTGTCCTCGGACTGGACACAGCTTACCAAGAAGATCTGTATAACAGGATGTATGCAACTATGCGGGCTGGAAGCCTCTGCCTACCCAAGCTGCAAGAAGAGCTCTCCCATATGGCCACTTTTCCTCTTTCTCAGTGTGCTGGTGATTCTGAACTTGAGCAGTGTAAGTGGTCCGGTCCTTGGACTGAGACTTTCCAAACTAGAACATATGGTGCAATGGCCGGGAAGTTAGTGCCCAAATTGATCATTTCGAATTGATCGTATGGTACATCTGGCCGAATTAGGCTAGTACCATTTGATCGAATCGAAACAATCACATTGGGTAATCACTACCAGACATGGGGAGCAGGGATTGTGGGGGTGTCCCCCGCTCACCATGTTTGGTAGTGATGGCCTTTGGGGGTAGAGGGTGTGTCTCCCGCTTCCATAGATTTGGAGGCAGGGGACGTGGAAAAAAAGAAGAAAAGCCGTCCCTGAGGTGTCAGGTCCGACCCGTATAGGAGGGATGGAACTGATGCCGCATGGTCAGAAGAAAAGTGGACACCAAAAAGGTAATTACAGGGTGGGTGGGGAGATGTATTGGGGGCCATGGGGAGTTAAGGTTTAGCCAGATTTGGACATGGCAAAATTGTCTTTGCAGCAAAATTGAACACGGTCAATTGGGCTGCGAAGAATTCTGGCACAGTAAACTCCTATACATCCGCTGGGAAGCCGCTCTCACAAGAAGAAGCACATCACGGACAATAAACAAAGGTAAGTGTCTATCTATTTTGCTTACTTGGCCCACAGGACACACATAGCAACTTGTCACCGAGCTGTTTCACAGGGTACCGCTGCTAGGGATAGTAGACTCACAGTGCCGTAATGTGCGGCACAGTGTCTATGGGCTAACAGAACTATTAAACAGTCAGAACATGAGCCATTCAGAGCACGTCGGGTGTGGGGTCAAAGCAAATTCTTAAAAGTGTGGGGTCTAAGCAAAAAATATTGAAGTCGGATTTAGAGACAGAACATAGCGGCCGTCTGTCCATTAACTAGAGGGCAGGAAGAGGCAAAGAAGGTAACAGAGAACTACCTCAAATGAAAGGGCACATGTTGTCAATGGAAGGACATTGACATGCATTCCCTGGACACAGATTACCTTTTATTTACCTCCTCGCTCCAGGTATCCTGCCAAAGAGAAAGCACACCGTATGATAACAGGTATTTGGAAGGGATACCTATGGGCAAAAGCAGGGGCTGAGATATTGAAAAAAGACTACAGATTTCTTATGCAGGCCCGAGAGAAATAAGTTACAACTGAAGTTAGCCACACACCTCAGGTGCATTCAATTGTCAGCAACAGGAGAGAGAAGAATGAGGAATGCGAGGAACTAAAGGAATAGATAAGAGAGCCAGAAGATGATTGATGTCTTTTACAGAATGAGTTTGACCAGTGCCGAACAGAACACCCCAACGATGATTCGGCAGATACGCGCCCCCTGTCATCTATACAATATGACAAACGCCTCCCTTACAACATTTCTAACATCGCTCCACTCAAATGGGGAGTTAGTTCCTGCTTCCCAGATCCGCAAATAACGCTCCCAACTTCAAGTGAATTATTTGAAGGGATGCACCTAACAAAGGCCCGAGGAAAATGCAATTTGCAATCACAAAAGGCCCAAGAGTTATGAACAAACGATGCTCCAAAGTAGTATGGGGGCACGATAATATCTACAATTCCCTGTAGTGTTGCTGACTGGCACTTGAAGGGATTTGTCAGCACGGCCCAATGCAGTTGCAAGCTTCTTAAATTTAACGGAGTGTTGGCTATGCATGCATTTCCCCAAACATGCTTAGCAAGGTATCCCACTGGTGGCAGGTGCCTTACTAATGTAGCCATGGTTCAATCTGAATGTGAAGGGAAGAGACTCTTCCTTTAATATGGACTTTACCGTCATGCGAGCGGGCAGCATTAAAAAAAAGGAAATGGAATGCAAGATGCAGGCCCTACTCTACCCTACTGTACTAATACAATATCTCTCACAGATGCGTTCTGAGAGGGTGAGTGGAAAGGACAACACCCTGACTTCACAAGGAGCGCAGTACGGAAAGAGACTGATTGTTGAGAAAACGGTGCGGGGAGCAGAGATCTTGGCTTAGAGGATTCTTATACAATACTGTTTAATGCTAACACGCCTCTGTCGTTTACATATTTTACCTTGGTGATAGGCACGTGGCATGTCTGGGGCGTGGGGGGGGATACACAGTGACGCCACTGAGGCATAGATACAAAGGGCAAATAAAGCGAGGAAAGCAGAACAAGGCCCCTGCCTGAAAAATTGACAGGTTTGTGACCTGAATGACCAAACAAGTCCAGAAAGTCACTAGCAAAGGACTCTCCTAGGGGCTGGTAGGAGATCGCCAGAGAGATCTACTGGAGAATGTTACCAAGCAATACTCTAATGCTGGTCCTGGATTTATTTAGTTGTATAGCTGTGGCCGAGGCTCTCTGGCAGTCACCCCAATTAGTAGCAGAGAACACCTGGGCCATTAAAGACTCCCCACTACAAGAATGGGGGTAAAGTTACTGCCTTTTATTAGCATACAAAAATGACAGGGATATGACAAGATATTTATAATGCGCCTGTACACAAGTGTTTCTAAATGCCAGATATACGAGTATCCTCTAGTGCTCTCCTCGGGCCTCATTACGACCCAGGCGGTAAGTTACCGCCTGGGCCGTGACTTTACCACCATGGCGTAAACTACGTTTACGCCATGGTGGTTGGCGGACTTACCGCCCCATTCCGACCTAGGCGGGGCGGTAAGTCCCCAATCCCCATTTACCCTTCCCCATTCCCATTTTTGCCCCATAGGGCATAATGGGAGTGGGGAAGGCGTTAATTACGCCACCGTAAATTACGGTGGCGTAATTAACTCCATGGTCCCTTAGCGCCATGGATTTTAACACCTGCTAAAAGCAGGTGTTAAAAGCACCATGGCGCTAGGGGACCTCGTAATCAGGCGGTAAGGGTCGGCGCTGTTAACGCTGCCGTAAACCCCTTACCGCCTGAGTTGTAATGAGGCCCCTCTTCTAAGCATGTGTCACCTGGTTTTATCCTGATGTGATGTCACAAATTCAGGTTCCAACTCAAAAACCTATCAGCCGTTTTCATTGGTCAGTTTGGGTGAACTACATATAGAGACTACAGTGATTAGTTCTACAATTGGATAGCCATATCTAGTGGCTCCTCCTAGGATCACCTCTACTAGTGCCAATCTAGAATGTTGCAGGGTCGGAGAGAGACCATTAGCCCTCGCAACATATTATATCCCCACGTGAAAGATGAATTTGGATTGTTCAGAATGTGTCCTCCCATCCCTGGGACCCTAGACAGTTCTCAGACTAAGTGTACCTTTAGAAGGCAATGAGAAAGAACATGGAGGTGTGAAGCGTTCACTAATATTTCCATCCCTGATCACCTAAGCCTGTGAGAGTGCATTTAGTTACTTGTCCAGATGCAACACTTGTAGCTTCTTCTCCCCTGGTTAGATGGGAATGGCCCCCTCAGTCTACCTTGGTTGAATGTGCGTTGTACTGTTCAGCTGGGTCACTTGTGCCGAGACCACGAAATTAAGCCCTCTTGCCTGTAATTATGAGGATTTTAGTCTGGCTTTCTATAGGTGGCTTATTGTCTTGGTAACTGGAACGTTCAGTCTCCACTTGTCCTTGGCTGAGTACCTTGTTTCTGCACGCCTCTGGCTGCAGCAATCGGGTCAGCTTCTCCATGTGCTCCAAACCTGTCTCTTTTTTGCCATCCATTTCAGAGACCTATAGTTTCTATATCATCCCTTATGGCTTCTCCATGTTAGTACCAGTCAAGCATGTGCAAGCTAAATGTAGGAATTCTTTTCATCTTGCGGTTTCAGCTTTGGTGAACGATATAAACATAGGGATATGTATATGTGTCTGTCCTCTACCTATGTGGGTCATAAGCATGTGCCTCGTGTCTATATGTATTAGACTAGTGCATGTTTGTGCAACTTCATGAATGGATGAATATGTACTTCATGTATAAACGTGGCGCCAGTGATGACATCATTGATTTTTGACTTTGCAGTCAGTATACTTGCTCGATCGATGTAATTTCCATATCATCCAAATAATCAATTGGGTATGGTCTGAATGGCTGTCTGAGAGAATAACGCTTTTCACATCTGCGATAAATCGAAGAAAGTGGTGATGGGCCTAAGAGTGAGGCATATCTGTCGTTTCTCTGCCTTCGTGTTGAGATTCATGTGGGGGCCATGAGGGTCAGATTTGGCCCCTGTCTACAATCTCCCTCCCTATACAACTCTCTTGGTTTATCTGCAATTTTGGGAGCCAGACCTTTGTTATTCCTCTGAGATGTCCATAGTATTTGGCATGGTCATCCCGGTTACATGTTAAGTAACTGCAGTTTCCATCAGCGTTGCACCAAACCCATTTTCTTCAATAGTGAGGGGTGTTGTATGGATATTTGAACATCGTTCCTGTCAGGAACAGATAACACTGCATCAATTGTGTTTTCAGTGCATTTCGTGTTTTCGTTTCCTCGTCTTCTTCAGTCTCTACATCTATGAGCACTTTCATCCCTAAAGTCTTTTCAGTCCGTCTTCCTACACTGCGTGATTATTATCCTAATGACACAAAATGTCAGCAACACTAATATCAAAGCTGGTACTTTCAGTCCATTGGCCATCCATGTTGGTATCCAGGAGAATATATATGACAGCCAACCTTCGTATTTTCCTACATTCTTCGTTTCTGCCTCCATCTACGTGTGCAGTTCAAGAGCCAGGTGATGGCCTCTGTCACCGTCCTAATGCCTTCGTTGTTGGCAGGAATGAATGCACAGCAAGAAGACCCGATCCTGGCACAAACCTTCCTCCATGGCTGTGAAGAGATCTAGAATGCATCTAATCTGAAGCGCTATTAGCCTAAGTGCTCTCAACACTTCCTTGATGGCGGAGAACCCCTTGACGATTGAGTTTATTGTCTGTATCAGATCCCGGTGCGTAATCTGGAGCCATTTGGCATGTGTGCGTCCCTGTACTGCTGGAACAATAGATGCAAAGAACATATCAGTTCTGCTGAACAGCCTGTGCTCTGATGGTATCGCATCCAATGCCTTTTCCATGTCTGATGAGGCATAGCTCCCTCTTTTCATTCTGGTCAACCCTATAGATCTCTTCTTTCTTTTGCTGGTATCGATTTTAGGGAACCCTTCAACTTGTATGTCCTTCTGAGGCACTACTACTGCTGGGGTGTTCAAATGTACAATTGAACATATACCTTCCCAGTTGGGTGGCAGCTGCAAGTATGCCTTTGGCCCGCAGGCTCAATAGTGGTCCATTAGCACTGCTGTTCCAACCTTCATGTATGGTATCTTTGAAAAGTTTGTACACCCTTCATTTTCCCCAACCTCTACTTCGCCATCATTCTGGAAACATAGCGGTACAATGGGCATGGGCCCTACTTCATTTTCTACCCATGTGAGCAGTTTGGCACTTGCTTCCCATTACTTGAGGCACTGGTCATTTTCTTGCTGTACTACTTCCACTCAAACCATTACAAGAGCATGTGCTTTGCTTCCAATCACTCCTTCTTTACATCCATTTGTTGTGTATACTAGTCCATACACCAGCATTTGCTGTCTTTCCCAGCATCTTGGCATTCCTCCTTTCTCTATGGGTCCTGTCTTGGGACACTGTAACTCCTTCTGTGTTACTGCCTGTACTTCCCCCATACGCAGCCCCTCTGTGATATATATTATACTTTGATCTGTGTTCCAGTAATTGTCTAACATTTCCTGGTTCTTCATGTAGTTATCTTCGTACGGGAACGTCTTCTTGGACATCCACTTTAGTGTGGCACATTTCCCTTGAAATCATCCTCTTGTGGTGCAGATGGATAAATGCATGAGGCATTTTGCTTTTGGCACTGGAATTTCAGTTGCCACAAATGTTCTGGATGCACTCATGGCATAGGGGATGAGGGAGCAGGCATAAAAGCTCTCTTTTGTCATTAGTTTCCTCACTTTTGACATGTGGCTATACAACATGTTGTTTGATATACAGGCCGAATCAGTTATGTAACACTTTACTTGGTTAAAATCTACTCCTGCACTGCGCCTAACTCTCTTTACTTCTTTAGCATTGCTTATTGTCTGCCCAGATATGGCCTCCGTAACAGCATGGATCAGGGTTACGTTAGTGAGGGTCAAAACCTGTGCATGTGCAAAAAACAATCTTCATAGAACAAGGAGTGTAAAGAGGTAGAGACAGCAGAAGGCAGACCACAATATTATGAATTACAATTCTGATGTTGTTATTTTTGTGTGTTTCTTTGCGTTAGTCCAACGGGTTTGTGCACTCACCTGAAAAGCCTGAGAAATGCATTATTATCATGTTAGTGTATGTTAGATTAAGCTCTATGCCTATAGTATTGGGAGATTGCTGCAAAGAACAATCGCTCCCACACTATATGGATTCTTGAATAACTAAGCAACGTAATGATAGATGGATTTCCATGAATTGTGAGTCGGTTTGGGCTACATATAACAGAAATGCATGAAAGAATAGCCTTGGAGGGATCATATGTTCTCTTGCTCTTCGTATTATGAAGCTCCTCAGCAGCACTGTATCCCCATGATAAAGGAATGGTCTTTTGAGGAGTTTTGGAATGGATTGCCCCCTACAACAGTCGCCCCTCCCAGCTTTCGCACGGGAGCGGACATCGTGGAGCCCGCATGTGTTGTGGATATGATGTTCTGTTGAACCGGTGCCTGCTGTGCTGGCTGTGATTGCTGCATATGTCCCTGCATCTGTAATGTATGTGTCATGGGTTGCAATTGCTGCATGTGATCTTGTGCATAATAGCCAGTCTGCTCGGTCTGGTATTGGGCTGTTGCAGCATTCCCCCGTTCTGAGGCATCCCACCCCTGTATCTGCACACTCATGATTTGTGGGCAATTTGTCCACACACCCAAGATTTTGCGGGACCCCCCCTTTGGTGTTTGCTGTCCCCATGAAAACCCCCTGCATTGGGTGTCCAAACCCTCTTCCACGAGGTATTCCCCCTTGTACCTCTGGCTACTGATTCATATACCCTCGCCCTACAAAACCTCCCCCTGTCAGTGGTCAGTGTTGCGCATGCTGAACAACGACACCTCCGCTAGTTAAAATTGCCCCTTCCATTGTATACTTAGATCCTTTCTTCTGCACTAACTTTGCTTCTTCCTGTTTCCTCTCCGCGTGCTTCTTTCTCGCATTCTCTTGCATTTGCTGGCAATAGTGCACTCTGGTTAGCTGGATTCTGACCATGGCTTAGCCTCCATCCCCACTAGCTTCTTAACCTGTTTTTCCACTTCGTCTGGTAACCCCTGACATAATATGTGGTAAAATAATCCCACTGTTTTGTCCCAAGGTTCTCCTGTCTCAAGACACCATCTTTCTTGAATCTGTTGGATATATTGGAGTCGGTCTTCGTCCTCATGCATTTTGCGTGCCATGATTGCGCTTATGTCGGCGGTGTCTGGGTATTGCAACCTTAGAGCATGCCATATGGCCGCTCTGCAGTTGTTAAATGGCACGCCATTGTGTGCCGTGTTTTGTGCTGTAACTTCTGGGTACCCTGCTCTTTTCCATACATCGTCAGCGACCTCCCCAAGAATGGCTGAGAGTAGACTCTTCATGTTTCCCACTGCTAATGTCATCGCTGCTGTTAATCTTTCGATCTCATAAATCCACTTGCCAGCTCCCGCAGTTAATGAAGGCACCTTCCATCTTAAGTTGTCTTTGTCTATTTGCTGCCATGGTATATACTGAGGTTGCCCACCACCTTTCTCCAATAATGGGAATTGTGTCAGTGTCGTCCCTCTGTCCTGTGGCCCCATGTCTTTAGTAGTGGTCAATGCCCTTGTTATGTCTGTCCTTTTCTGTACTGGCAGGGCCCTGAGGCTCTGCGCATATGGAGTGATATTGTCTGCGCTCTGCGACCCACCCTCGGGATGTGGTAGTTGCCCTTCAGTGTCCTCTCCTCTACCCATATTGTCTTTGCCTTCCCATATCATGTCTCTGTCTGGGCTTGCCTCCATGGAGCGGCGATAGTGTCTTCTCTTCTCATCGTCCTCACTCCCCTGTGAATACTCGTATGACCCCATTGTCCTAATGCTACTGTCACTGTCCCCTTCTCAGAGCTCTTCTCTGTTGTCCCCAAAGCTAAGTCTCCTTAATATCGTGTCTTTCCGCTACTTCCCCTTTGCTTGGTCTGTAACTCCGCTTTTCCCCCTCACTGAGGGTTCAGCACTCCTGTCTGCCTGTGGGGCAGCCGTGCTGTTTCTCATGCTGCTATAGAGTTTACCTAACCTTCATCTAAATCAGCCAAGTCCATCTTAATCTCTTCTGATTTCGATGTGCACCTCGCTCTGCTTCTCATCTCCATCTTACTCACTTCTGCACTCCTCTCTTTCTCTGCGTCAGTGCTCCTTAATGAGTTGCTCGACTTCTAAACTCAATTTTTCTTTCTTTATTTACAATTGTCTTTCCCACTCTTCTTATGCTTTCCTCCTTGCTATATCTTCTAGCTCTCACTGCTTTTTTTCTACCTTTCTTCTCTCGTGCTTCAGTGCGCTCCCTTTCTCTTCGCAATCTTTCAATGTCCTCCTTTTCTTCCCTTTTCATTCTATGCACTTCCTCCATTACCTCTGCCCATTATTTTGCTTCCTCTTCTGCGTCTTTCCTCCTCGATAATTCTTTCCCCACGTGCCCTGTATCACCTGCTGTTTTCCGGTCAAGTTTGAGCAATATCTGTCCGCCTACCCATTCGCTTTATACTACAGATTCTTGGCCTTCATTAAGCCCTCTTTTTCCAAAGTCATCCTCATTTAGCTTTGTTTGTATCTCACTGTGTTCCTTGTGTTCTCTCCTAATGTCTTGCGCTGCTTTACTTGCTTACCCTGCACCATCAGGTGTGTCTTCGCTGCTATACGCTGAAGGTGCGAAAGTGAAATTGGTGTATCCCGCTGCTGCTTTTAATTCATTCATGGGGTAAAATCCCTTGCTTTCTGTAGCTGTGCCTGTGTCCGTTGTTTGAGGAGAAGGAGGCGAAGCAGGAGCCAAGGGCTGTTCATCCCCCGGGTCTTGTTGGCTCAGCACCCAATGCCACCAAGTCAGGTCCCCTTCCTCATCCTGAAACATTTTCCATAACTCTAATATGACCAATTGTTTGCTTAGTTTGCTCCCCTTATGGGCTGCCTGTAAATAAGTGACCATTTGTTGCTGCACACATTTGGAAAAACATCTGTATTTGGGCCATGGCTTTGCCAACTTGCCCTCTGTGTCGCAAGTCCATTCCGTGCTATACTTGCGTATATTCTCTTGATACCGTGGGAGGGACTTGCACAAATGCTAAAGAGGCATATCCCTCATTGTGTTACCTTTATATAACACTGTAGCAATACTTACTTGACCTCAAATCCGGATTTCGACGCATCCACAAATTAAACACTACAATATAACAGATCTTTTCTTAGCCTCTCTGGCTCACCACCATAAAGACAGGCGTGCTCCACACACCACCCCTTTGGCGCTTTCCGCTCTGAATGCTCAGAACCCAACTCTACTCATAAGCTCCTCAAGCTCCGCCCAAGTGGCACAACACTGGTTTTCAGTCACAATCGGCAAACTACCCAATAAGTCCTACCACGTTCTATACTCTTCAAGTCCTATTAAACAACCTCACCGGTGATATCACCACTGCCATAGAAAAATCATTTTCAATACTCTATCTTTCCACAGATATGTCCACTTATAGACTACCCCAAACAACAAACACAACATTACATATATATGTCCGGCTTCCTGTCTCCTAACAGGGAAAACCAATAAATCTTGTGGTCCCATTTCTATAGAGTCACCTGATAGAAATGCATCCTAAAGAGATCAGGAAACCACCTTCCGTGAGCTAAGGTAGCTTCATCCGCTAACCAATATTCACATTTGATCACTATCTTCATGCCAATAGCTTTCTTTGCTTTCTTCTTGCATTGCCCTATGATTATTCTTATAAGACAGAATCCCAGCAATACCAACAATGGTATTGCTCCAAGCAACTTGAAGGCATTTGCCAACCATGCTGGAACCCACGAAAACAGGGACAAGAACCAGTCATCTTCTTCAGTCTCGTCTACCTCTTCTTCCATCTTTGTGTGCAGAGGTGACATCATAGTTATTGCTTCTGTCAGGGTTACGTTTGCTCCATCATGGACAGGCATGTATGTTCAACAGGAAGGCCAGATCTTGGTGCACACACCTTCTTCCAGTGCTGTGATCAAGTCCAACACATACCTGTTCTGTGGGGTTATGAGTCTGATGGCCGTCAATTCTTCTCAGATCACAATAAATCCTTTTATCATCGTATTTATTGTTTGTAACAGCTCCCATCTGGTTATTTGTAACCATTTAGTGTTCACTGAAGTCTAACCGTACATGCATGAAAATCGCTGTAACTATCACTTCTATTTTAATAGTTTATGCTCAGCTGAAATGTCTCCATAAGCTGCTATTGATTTTGCTGAGAAATAGTTCTCTCTCTTCAGCTGAAGGAGGTTAAGCAAATTCTTCTTTCTCTGGTGTGCGTCCATCTTTGGAAAGCCTGCAAGATGGAGATCCCTTTGGGGTATCACCAATGCAGGAACATGTATGACTACTATAGAGCATATTCCTCCCCAATTCTTAGGCAACTGCATGTAAGCCATGGATCCACTGGCTCAATAATGGTGCATCAGCACAGAAGTTTGTACATTCATTCCTGGTACATCAATTATCTGAGCCAGGCTGATTTCTAAGTACAAAATGATGCAAGAGGTAGGCAATGAAGCCATCCCTTCTTCAAGGTAATCTTGATTTTGGGAATCCTTTCTTTAAGAAGCCCATTTAATTGCTCACATAAACCATTTGCTTGTGGGTGATAAGAAGATGAAAACGTATGCTTTATACCTAATAAAAGACATACGTGTTCAAATAGCTTGTTTACAAAATGTGGCCCATTATCAGACCTCAGGTCTTCGCACACACCCCATCTAGGAAACACCTCACGTACGAGAAACCTGGCAGCTCATGTGGCGTTGGGGTGTGTTTATAGTCCTGCCTCAGTCCATAGAAAAGGGACATACTACCACTAGCATATATCTATATCTGTTCCATATTTGCAACATATCGACATAATCTATATCTAGATGCTGAAAGAGACCATTAGGTCTGGGAATTGCTCCTCTCACTGTTCTCAAAGTGTGCCCTGCATTGAACTTATGTCACACAATACAGTTCACAATAAACTGTGCCACATGTTCTAATAAATTTGGTGAGAATCAATCTTCTGCAATTTTGGCAGCAAGATTCTCTCTAGTTGGGTGAACGGGGCAGTGAAGCTGCTCCAGCACCATCTTCAATAATGCTAGAGGCATAACTGGCTTTCCAGTAGTATCCTGTCTCCATAAAGCCTCAGTGGGGGATAAAGAACACCCCGTCTCTTCCATAAATCCTATTCTTCTCATGATGCTCGACCTTGTAAAACAATTAGCTGTAAAGTGGGTAACCTGTTAAAACCTTCCTGTACCATCATACATCGCCCTGACATTTGCTTAACACGTTCTACTTAAAAATCAGAAATGTTTGGGAAATTTGCCATCCTTTTGGCTTCAACATCTACAACTTGCTTACCACGAGAAATCAAGACTGCCCTATTTAGTATGGACTGTGCACTTCACCACAGCAATAGCCAATGGGAGCTTTAGTGCCTTGATGAGTTTTCCCAATAGTGATGCATGTTGGCGGTGTGTTGTCTGCGCAGAGGAAGCCCCTCCTTTTCCAACATGACAATCTTGCATGTACGGTTGACATCACATAGGCAGAGTGAGAGTACACTGTCACTTCTTCACTCTCATATCTCTGGAGTATGGTGGTAATGGCCTCCAATTCTGCAACCTGTGCTGAACAATGTGAAGGCAGTCTTGCACTTGTCACCACTTCAAATTCACCTTTTCGGTTCAACTTCACTATTCCCGTTCCCATATGCCTTTCTTCTGTCATTTGATACATTTTCAAAGAACCATCAATAAATAGAGTCCCCCCCCCTCCGATAACATTTTCTCTAACATGGGGAATATCATTATAGATTGCAGTGTACATTGTGCAGTCATGTACATAGTCCTCTTACTCTACTGGTTCTGCTATGAACATTGCTGGATTCACTACTCTACATCTAACAATTGTAATCACTGGGTTCAAAATAATCACCTCATATCCCGGTGCTCTTTGTGTAGTTAATGTTCTTTTGGGATTTTCTAAAATGGCAAATAAGGCATACTCAACAAATAACATCATTGAACACCCCATGGTAATGCTTGCAGCTTTCTCAGTTGTGAAAGCAGCAGCAGCAGCAGCTAATGGTTGTTTGCAAGCATAACGTCCTTTCATCACTGGGTCTAAAATCCCACTATAATAAGCCAATGGGTTATGTCCATGTCCTAATGTTGTTTTCTGCGTGAGTACTTCTGTCATTACTTCTCCATTTGAGTGAGAGAATAAAAATAACTCTTCATTATAGTCTGGAATTCCTAACACAGAAGCTGTACAAATGGCCCTTTTTAATCATCTGTCCATGTTTTCTTACTTTTGCCCACATGTGCTTCCTTAAGTCCTTTTAAAAGTGGTTGAATATATGTACTATTATCAAAAACCCAGGCCCTACAATAATTACATAGGCCCAGAAATTGTTGTATTTTCCCCACTGTTTCTGGTGTTGGAGTTTTCATGATCACTTCTGCTCTCTTAGGTGTCACTTTTCTCCCTTCTTGACAGATTACCTGTCCTACACATAGGACCTCTTCCTGGCAATATTGCAATTTCTCTGTGTTCACTTTATATCCTTTCTCTGCTAATATAGTCATTACTTGGACTGATTATTTTCTGCACTTTACTTCTGTCTTGCTGCACACTAATATATCATCCACATACTGAATGATTCTGCTCTTGAGTTGTACATTACCCAGGTCCATCTGGATGACCCTATTAAAGATCGAGGGGGACTCACAGTACCATTAAAGCAGTCTTGTATGTTTCCAGCTCTGGTTTGTATATGAAAATGAGGTAAAATCATGTGAGTACTCATGAAAGGGAATTGAGAAAAAGGCATTCTTTAAATCTATTACTGTAAAATACTTGGCTGTGGCTGGAATATTGCATAATATCGTAGCTGGATCTGGATCTGGAACTAGAGGAAACTCTGCTTCAACTACATTATTTAGGGCACGGAGATCCTGGATAAATCTCCACAACCCCCCTGTTGATTTATTCACTGGGTACACAGCCATGGTTCATGGGGATTCTGATGGTACCAATATTTACTGCTGCACTAACGTGGAAATGGTTTCAAATATACCTTTGTCTGCTTCTCTGGACATGGGGTACTGTTTTTCTCGTAGCAAAATTACTTCTGGCTTAAGCTTAATCTTAACTGCTCCTCCTCCACTTAATAGACCCACATTATATGGACTACTAGTCCACAAGATGGTTGGCACCTTTTTTAAATCTTCATGAAAAAATGACAGTTTCTTTTTTTATCAATGTCATTCTCTGTGGTATTTATCTATTCTCTACTTTAATCCAATAAGTGAGACTTATGGAAAATACTAATTCATCATCTGAATAATCATCCCTAAACAACTCCTCATCTGTTAAATCTGTTAATCTGTCACAATCACACTAACTGGAGGGTAGAGAGATCGACACTCTCCCCCGAACCACGGAAGCTGAATGAACTCGACCCTCCCACCGTGGTTGGCACAGGCACCTGATTTAGACAACAGGTCGCCACGTAGCAGCCAATGGGGGGAAGAGGATTTAGGGAGAGGTTGTGGATAGGGAGGGAAAATTAGGAACACCGGAAGGAGGGTGAGGAACTCCTAATGTGGATGGGACCGGGGAAGCACCAGGAGAAAACCCTACTCTGTTTAACCTTTAACAAATAGTAATATCACCTGCACTCCTAACATGTATTTAATTCCGTAATAGCACACCTTAATACGTGTACTGTACCATACTCAGACATATCATGCTCTGACTTGAACAACACATAAGCAAGCAAAATGAAAACGCATAAGGGACTGTTTCCCACAATGATTAGACAGTACACATGGCCCATAGGGCGGCGTTAGCAACATACAACATAAATGCATTTCCCCTTAGCTTCATTCACTAGTGAAATGTCCTTGTCCATATGCAGTACTTCCTGCATTAACTCAACACATGGCTTGCAAAGTTTGTGTAACACATTCGTAACAAACACACTTTGTTTTCTCCCCTGAGATTGAATTCAAGAAAATGAGGGCGTTACTCATTTCAGGTCTGGGGAGCCCCTCAGGACCTCCCAGACAAACATGGAATCGCTGTAAATCACTTTCAAGCAGTTGCGAATAATATTGCACCCATGAGTACTTATCTTAAGTCTGGGAAGCCCCGAAGGAAAACATTGTCTCTGCCGGTGACTCAGCACCCCTCCTGCTCCTGCTGCACTGTGACCGCATAAAATTATTAGCTTCTCCTCTTCATGGCTTCTCGTCGCACGCTGACTCCTGGCTCCTGTAGTCGTACGCAGCCGTCTGCCTTCTGCTGCACAATTAACAATAAGCCATACCTGCCTGCAGCCGTTGCCTGCCTTTAAACTGGGCTTGATTCTTGATGCAATACAGCTGTTAAGGCGTGCACGGGCCGAACTACCCAAAACCACAAAGGATGCTGGGAATTGTAGTGTCAACATCCTTTCCAGCCCTTAATGTCTCAATAGGCGTATTTACACACTCCACGCCTTTGCCAACCCTGATTCCTGACATAATCTGTACCCTTCACCAAGAGCTATTACTGCTCTCAAATCTCTTCCCTCATCATCCATCCTATGAACAACACCATTTCCTTTCTTACCACTGCTTCCAGTTCTAGAGGAATAACCTGTCCTTCTACATCATCCATAGGTATTTGTGGCCTAAATAAAAATTCTTCCGGTATTCTCAACACTTTACCTACCAGTCTAGGAAGCCATGTCAACAAAATATTAATTCCGTACAAAAATGCTTCTGGGTCTAAAAGGACACCTCATAATGCTTTTTGGCCTGCAATGGTAATATACACTCTCTTACATTCATATAATGTATCCCTGGAGTGGAACACACTATTGTCAGTACAATATATTAGGCCTCATTCTGAGTTTGCCAGTCCGGATACAATGGTACCAGTAAGCTTACCGGTACCATTGTACCCGGACCGGCAAACTCCGAGTTGTGCTTGCGGGTGCCATTCATTCCGCCAGGTCTGACCTGGTGGAATGAAAGACACTTGCGAGCACAACAAGCCTGCAGCACTGACACAGTAATGAACCATGCCGGTGCTACAGGCATCCCCATTCCCATTGGGAATGGGTATTTACCAGCTCGGGCACCCGCGAAAGGACAATTACCGGGTCTGGCGGGGCCGGAATACCCCGGTAATTGCCCATTTGCGGGTGCTGGATTTTCTTGCCGGTTTGGAGTTAGCCTTGCCGGTTATACTGGCAAGCCTACCTCCAACGTTGTAATGAGGACCATTGTCATGTTTAGTTTTGTCATCAGGTCACGTCCTAATATGTTAACTGGTGTCTGCCGAGAATACAATAGTGGCATAGACACGTCATGTTCTCCTATAAAAATTGGTAGTTTGTCAGTAAAAGGAACTAAACTCATAGCCCCAGAGAATACCTGCACATTCATGGCAGTGTCAGACATTGGATACTTCTCCTCTAAAACACAGGAACGAGTCGCTACAGTGTCTACAAGAAACAAACAAATGTCTTGCCCCCTATCGTTACCCTGACCCTTGGTTCCTTGGGGGTCTGGTGTCACTAATACTACTGAACACATCAGGACACACTGTGGGCTTTCATATTGTGGATATAAATTCATCCCCATACCTGTGAAAGGATTTCCTTCTAGTACGGTCACACTCCCTATCCTGAGTGTGGATGTTTGTGGGACTTCTGTGTTCGCATTACATTGTGGCACTATTGTTTGTTATGTATGTGCTCACTGGGTCTGTAGTTGTTGCGTCTGCATAGCCGCTTGCTGTCGTTGCCCTTGTGGCGGCTTTGCTTGTAAGGGACATTGCTGCACTTGCTGTGCTTGCGGCACACATGTCTGATTCTGTGTGTAATCTTGGGCATAATATTCTTGTGGTTCTGTATTGTACTGTGGAGAGTAGCTCATCCCCCCTCTTAGAGCTTGCCAGGTTCGGGCCATATGTCCTATCCTCCCACAATTCCAGCATTGCTGCGGCTGGCCCCCATTAAATTCTTCTGCTCCCTGAGGGTTTTCAAATTCACCTCGTCCTCCTCTAGGTCCATTCCCTCTACCTCGTGGCCAAAAATGACACCCACTTTGATCTGTAGGGTACACTACATCACTTTGTTGTGCTGTCTGTCTCTCCCAGGTTGCCACACCTTTACCACTTGTCAACACTGCTCCTTCTATGGCAAATGTTGACAATTGTTTCTGAACCAACTCTGCCTCCTGCTGCTTCCTACTCTCTGCCTTCTTCTTCTTTTCCTGTAACAATCGACAATGATATACAATAGTCAACTTTATTTCTGGCCATGGCTTCGCTTCCGTCCCTACCTGTTTCTTCATTTGCTGCTGCGTTTGCTCGGGCAGTCCCTGACATAAAATATAAAATAATGCCACTGTTTTATTCTACGGTTCTCTAGTCTTGAGACGCCACCATTCTTTGAATCTCTTGAATAAAGGCAGCAAGATCTTCGTCCTCACCCATTTTCCTTGTCATAATCGCACCCATGTCTGATGTGTAGGGATATTGTAATCTAAGCGCCCTCCATACATCTGCTGTATAATTATTAAATCGCGCACCATGGTGTTTTGTGCTGGCACGGTCGCATACACTGCTAGTCTCCAAATCTCACCAGCTCTCTCCCCTAGAATAGCTGCTAGCAAGCCTTTAATGTCGCCTACTGGTAATGTCATTCCCGCTGTAATTTTGATGAACTCTTTAATCCATTTTCCCACGCCTGGAGTCAAACTAGGTTCTTTACATTTCAAATTGTCTTTATCCATTTGTGTTGAGAAAAATGGGGGCAAACCCTCTTTTTTGTGAGGGGGCCTGACTCTAGAGGGTTAAATGGACGTAGCAAAGAGAGGGTTAGAGTCAAAGGCTACCCAATCATGGGCGTTATGGGGAGGTCCCCAAATAATTGCTCTGGAGCTAGATGTTAACTAGCTCGGAGCCAAGGTAAAGAAGGTCACCAATTATTAAAAAGGAAGGCTGATTCAATTTATCAACACAAAAAGGGTCCCATCTTCTCATCCCCCTTTTCTCTTCTTCCTCTCACCTTCTTTGCAACCTGCATTTTTTCAAACTTTGTGTTTCTATTTCATCCCGTTTCCCCTCCTCTAATCTCTTTTTCTCTTTCTTTTGTTCCTCATATCTTCTTCGTTCTTCCTTTTGCTTCCTCTCCCTCTCCCTCTTTGTATACTCTGTCATTCCTTTTCCTTACTATCCTGTTCTTCTTTCTTCTCTTTCTCTGACGCCATCAATGCCCTTTCCATCTAATTTGAGTAATATCTGTCCTCACATCCACTCGTTCTGCACTACTTTTGCTTCGTTAGCTTTGTCCTTCCCTTCTTTTTATCTCTTAACTTCTTCCTCTATCTCTGCCGGTCCCTTCTTTTGTCACACTCTTTATATTCATTGCATAACGACATATATTTACGTTCTTTAATCTTACTTTCTTCTATGGTGTCCTCACTGTTATAAGCAGGGGGCTCATATGTCAGATTAACATACCCTGCAGCTGCCTTTAACTCCTGTAATGGATAGAATCCCTGTTTCTCTGTATCTGTACTACTGTTCTCAGAAGGAGAAAGAGGAGCCGATGGTGTTTCCTCCTCCCCTTTATACTGATTAAGCATCCAATCCTTTTCGGGTGGGTCTTCCTTCTCACTATGACACATTTCCCATAGCACTAAAACGGCTAACCTTTTCTGTAACTTCTTTGCTGTATATACAACATGTAAATATGTTGTCATGTACAGTCCTTGATAATGAACCTTCTTGAGGCCAAGGCATATACATTTTATCAGCTGTGTCTTTTACCCATCCAGAATGATACTTCCTAATCTTGGGTGTGTTTCTCCGTAGTGTCTTACACAAGTGTAGCAGGGGTGTGCCCCCCATCATGACAAGTCATTTTTGACTGTAAATACTTACAAGACTTTTTATTCCTTTGTTACTTTTGATCAAATACACCACAATAATCCATTTTGGGCAAGCACCATCAATCGCCACCTATTTCCAAAACACAATTTTTTAAACCAATTTTTAAAACAATAATATTCTCTTTATTCCTTCGTTTATAGTCCTATCGATTCTTACTATCCTGCCATTTTATTATTAGTACTCTTAGCATCTTCTTTTATGTATTATCTTTACTCAACTTTTATCCTTCTCTGTTTGATGTCAATCGCTTAATTTATAGAGTCTGATAAACAGCTAAATTATTACTATCGGTTTATGCCTCCTAGTTTAAACACAATAAAAGTTTTACGCTGACATAATTATAACTCCGAACAAGTGTGCACTTTTTATTTTCTGCGATCGCCTTACTTTATTATTTCTAGTAAATGTATCTCATCTAAAGTTTACCCCATTTTAGAGTTTGACATGCATTCTTCATCTCGGCCTTGCCTCAGGAATCCCTAAAAACACCCCACTTGGAGTTTAATGCATGTCCTTCTGCCCCCTTGGAACCGGGAATCAAGGTATCACTCTTTCATTAACCCAAATCCTGTTACTTGATACTTGTACGTTTATAATACAGTCCCTCCCCTTTATTTGGCACTTTCGATGCTCTACTTACATCCGTGGCTCAGCTAGAGTCCATTGGTATCGACTCTTCTCCAGTCTACCAGTTCACCTTCTGTCCACGGGGCGCTTGTGGGGACCGGACACAAATTTCTTCAGAGGGGCACCTGCCGACTGACTCTTTTTCACATGTGTCTTTTTCTCTAGTCTCCACAGGAAACTGCACACTGTTCCATCGACCCTCATTATTGGATGGCATTCTCTCCCAACATTAGGCTCATTAGCAGCAGGTGAGCAAAACGAAACCCAGGTGCAAGGAACATCAGACTACTGCCCTCTATGTTCAATTAGCCTACCATCTCTCATCGGTTAGGCCCTTATTCAAGGCTTCTTCTCTGTAGTTGACCTTGCCGACTGTTCACTTCTTTGGGACTTTTAAGGGAGTGTAGGTACATCGCATTCTTCAATTGAAGCTTAATGAATAGGCCTTGTTTTCGAGTCTTGCTCCATGTGTGAGGAGACCATGATTTTGTCAATTTCACCCTTTTATTTTAGTGCTATTTAATTCAATTGAGCTGCATGTTACTACTCCTCTTGGCCTCTGGAGACTTGGTTGCTCCATCTTACTGCATTTTTAATTGTCCAATAATTGGCTCTTGCAAATATCTTCTCTTTCACTTAATCTTAAGAGAAATATGTGCTGCAAATGTAGCTTATCCTCTTTGACTCCCCTTGTGCCGTGCAGTTGCCTCTTTATTTGGCATACTTCATCCCAGGCCAAACAAATGTTCTCTGTGCCTCGCACAAAGCTGTTTCCAGCCTCTGTCAGCTCTGCAGTTCTGATCTCTCCCTTCAAGGCTTCTTAGCTGACTATTATACGAATACCGACATCAATCTTTTCATCATGGCTGCTTTACCCACATCATATTTTCTCCTGCAGCAGGCTTCTATATGTCTACCTTGTGTTTCTGCGTATACATATTTGTTACTTCTCTTCTCATTTATCTTCTTAGTGTATATGATTTCTTCATCTCTGCATACATGAGAAATGAGGAGAGATGCATACTTTGCTCCCTGAAACACTTGTGTATGGGCCTGATACAAATAAAATATCATATCATATCATGTTTCTCTTGTTACTTCAGTTACATTATCCTTCTTTAACTATTTGCATATCGTTTTAGTGCGTCCTAGTGTTTTCTCTTCATGACATCCCTTTGCTCTGGTCTGATTTCACTTACAGCTCTTCCATATTCAGTGGTGTATGCAGACATCCTTTCATCACATCAGTGCGAGGGTACAATCGATACGGTTGTCTGAGTGCATAACGTCTCTCAAATCTTTGATGCAGTATTGGGATGATGCCCGGTGTCACACATAATGCTCTCTTGCTGTTCTTCCAGTATGACACAGGAGAGGGAGCAGGCTCTAGCGATTACGTGTACATCTGCCTCCCTACAACCTAACAGTGTCACAGGAGTATCAGCTTTCTTCATGATGACAAAGGATAGCAGAATAGAAAATAATGTCAGAGGAGCAGAGGCCAGATTGAGAAGGGTGCATTGAAGAAGAAAAGAGGTTCACGCTGCAAAATAATCTGGGAGAAGACACAACATATGTCGCAGCAACTGAGTAAAGATCAGAATGCCTCATAAAGACAGACAAGCAAGGCCCAGATTCAGGGTTCCCATCCAAGTCTGGAAACCCGAAGATCTATACATTCAGATGTCAGGGGGAAGAAAGTGGAATGCATACAGAGAGGTACTATACAGAAAAGAGCTCCACAGGAGAGATAGAGAGGACCACTGACAGAGGAATAAAAGAAGAAATTGACTCATTGATTCTGAAGAAAGAATTATATTTTGGAGACATGCACTCCTCGACAGGGATCCAGGAATCATGAAGAACTCAACCAATCCGTGAATAGAACAGAACATGTATCTCAGGGAAAATGAGAACCCCAGGCAAGAGAAGCTGTTGAAGGTGCAAGAGCAAACATCTGCAGTCCCCAGAGACCCCACAGAAGGATGAATCTGCCGGAAAGGTAGAAAGACTTTATAATTAACTACACTTCATTCAGTACAAAAGGGGATAATGTAGTGCCATGCAAGGGCGATAGCAAGGCCACAAGACTCATAGTAAACACCCTAGACCAGAACTGAAGGAGCAGAAGACAGCGCGGATGCTGAACCCCAAGAGCTGAGTATACCCTGGACTTGCGATGAGGAATGACAGTGCAAGACCATGAAGAGAGCTAAACACATTTAGGAGATTCAGAGAAGAACTGTGTACTCCTATTAAAAACGAAAAGGAGGTAGATGATGCGTCCCCTGTTGGGAGAGGAAGCAGCATAGTGATTTGTCCTGGCAGTGAACGCGTGAGGATGTAAAGCGGGTGGAGTTACAAGAGGCCCTTCTTTCCATCCCCCACTTAAGGAGCACAGGGATTTGCCTCAGGTTCTGCCTGTACTTGAAAAAGGCGAATGAAGCTGATGACGCAGACTTTTCCAGAGGCACCACTTTTCAGGGAAGCTCCTGAGCGTGGGATAGGCCAGTTTGCCTCTGCTTGATAGCGTTTCCCTCGTCTTCTCATTGGTCCCACCCCTCTGCCTGATGGAGCACTGTGTTACCTTTCCTCTACGTCCTTTGAAATTGTCGTGACACACACCTATCCCTCTTGGGGTATGGCTACCCACTACTCTCCATGAAGGGAGACTACCTCCCACTACTTCATTGATAAAATAAATCCCTGCTCATGTGAATTCTGGCCCGTATCTGGAAAGAGGCGCCTGCCCCCACTCTTCTCTCTGAATCGGAATCCACCTGAGCCTTGCAAACGGATTCTGCCTTGTTGGTTTGCATTGTGGGATGGGTAGATTGCATGACAGTGATCGTCTGCTAAATGGTGCCCAGTCCCTTAAATAAGTAATCAGCAGATTAGAAAACACAACGATCTCATTACAAGCGAGAGAATAGGCAGAAAACCAGAGCCATCCCGCTTGTTTCTGTTGTGCTCCTATCCATGCAATGAGCTCAGACATCCGGCACTGTCTCATTCGAAGCAGCAGAAAAAGATTGAAGCATTGCTGCCTGTCTGGAGCCCTCATGCACCGGCAATTCCTCAATGTCCCTAGTAAAATGACTGCCCCCATTCACTGAAGGCCAGTGTTGCCTAATACATTTTTTAATTGGCGGGGCAGAAATGTGTCCCCCAAATATGTGTGAGCGACCGAGCGTAGCGAGGATGTCTTAACCAACCAAGGGGGTTGTGTGGGGTTCTTTCCCCGAGAACATTTTTAAAATAATGGGTTAAAATGGTGTTAGGCAGAAACCTGTGCAGTTCCCTTAGGGATCACTGCAAAAGATTTAGGACTACAGGTGTTAGCAGTAAACCCACTTGGTAGCAGTCTGTACCACCCAGATTTACCTGGTAGCTGTGGCTGAGCAGTCAGACTTCCCTCAAGAAGAGTTAGGCAGTATGCAAAGTATACACAATAGGCACTCAGACACAATAATACAAGTAAACACTGACCAGAGCTTTGGTATCAAAGTATATAATTATTTATTTTAAAACACACTGTTTGAAACACTCCAGCACTCTTATTGTAAAAATATTCTAAACACAGCTACTATTGTAATATATACACCCCTTTTTCCTTATCAGATAAGTCTTAGTAAAACAACACTTATTTTCATACAGAGGTGAGCGCTTAACTAGATGGCACTCCAATAAGTTTGTGAAAAAGGGAGGGAAAAATACAGAATATGGAAAGGTACACCACTCTTAGATTTAGGAACACTGTTAGCAAGGCAGAAGAGCAAAAGTCACTGGTGAGCCAAAGTCCAAAGGCTGAGCCCACTCTTAGAGAGAGCAGAGCACAAATGCGCCCAAGATCACACAGTTACACTAGGCTTAGAAAGTCTTGCAGAGAGTTCGAAAAGAGTTTAGAGAGGCTCAGAAAAGTTTAGCCAGGGCGTCCCAGGCTAACCCAGGTTTGAAAGCCGGGGACTAAATCTACCCCGTACAGTCGGTGGCAAGGGAAGCCAGACGGGACACGGTACCTTAAGTGGGAAGGATCCTCCAGCGGTGGTAGTTGTTCCTGGCAGTGGGTGCAAGTCGCGTCGTCGTCCAGGGGAAGAGCAGATCTCGACTTGGAGGATAGATGAAGGTCGTTGCACTGCCACGGAAGAAACCAGCCGCGGAGTTTTCCGGTTAAAAGTAGTACACTTTAATTGGCGGTCGTGGTAATACGTGGTATCCCGGTTGCCGGGGTGCTTGGCACAGGCAAGGCGTCCACGAGATACGTCGGGAAGGCGAAAAGACGGTGAAACTGGTTATCCCCACCAGTCAAAGGAAGAAGACTCTCCCGCGGGAGATCTCCTCTGTCGTTGGGAAAAATGGTGAGACGGTCCAGCAGGGCTCCACCGGTGGTGTCGTCGTGGCAGGTCGGCTCAGCTTCTCCCTCGTTGGATTCTTAGGTCCTGTGGCGACTTCTGAAGTTCCAGTCCCCAAAGCCCTGCTTTTATGCAGAAAACCCCCATTCACTCAGCCTAGCTGTCACTCAAACATGCTAAGTGGTGAGCCGGCCGGCTCACCACTTGGGCCAATCAGGACGGAGTGCGACTTGAGTTTCCTAGGCAACTCAGTCCAGGGTGCCTAAATCCCCCTCCACCCCTCCTAAGTACCCCAGACAGAGTGGCACCACTTTGGAGGGCTTCTGTGGAGAAGCCCGCCAAAAAGTGGAACAAAGGGTTCGACATAGGTTGGAGTCACAGAAGAGAACACAAACGCCATTTTAGAACCGAGTTTTGGCAAAAAATACCAACCGGAGAATTAATATTAATTAAATAAACCGGCGGTATGTTCGAGGCTATCGTAATTAAATAAATAAAGATAGTAGCCTCGAACAATGGGAAAATGCCATAGAGAAATATTCGCGGTTGAATATAAAAAGTAGTATCCACTGCCACCAGCCAAAACTCGATCATGGATGACGAAGACGTGCCCCCTCGACTAACTGACCCCAGGGCAATTGAATTGCCCCAGCCAGTACATCCACAATATGATGGTTTGTACTGGTTCTGTTCAGAATTCAAGACTAGTAAAGTCAATGGTGACTTTACATGCCCTGGGAGACAGTAGTCAGTCCCAGGGTATGGAGTCTATACTGGGGGGTCACTATGACACCCCTGTGTTACTGCACTGAGGGTGCTGTGTAACACACATCACAAAAACACATGAAGCCCTACGGGGTAAAAGACCCCATAGCCCATTAAACACCTCTAGAGTCAAAGAAACACACTCAAGTCATGCACAAGAGTGAGGGTAAAAGAGTCTCACTCTTGGCAGGAGAAAAGAAATAAACCCCCAAAATCCAGCAAAGCTGCTGGGGGACACACTAGGTTAGGAAATTCAGCCTAAACAGAGAATTCTCCCTAACAAATGGTGCATTGTACAGCACACATTTCTGAAAAATGGGTAAAAAGCCAGATAGTTTGCAATTCCTTTTGTTGGATAACGCATGAAAAAAATCCAATAGATTGAAGTCAGGAACAGTGCAGAGGAGCATTTATTACTGTGCCACAGTAAAAGAAAAAACATAGAGACTGGCCCACCAATGTAGGCCAGTCTTGCCACATAATACCAAAGTGGGCATCAAGAGTAAAGCAAACATAAATCATGTTTGCTTTACTCTTGATGCCCAATAAAACATGCAATGTCGTGTTATGGCATACCACCCCCTCACCCTCACAGTGAGGGTGACAGAGGTATGCCAGCACATGACATAGCAGTCTCACTCCTCCCGTCACCTGCCTCTGATTGTGCGTAGGGAAGGGAGGGGGGACCCTGTCCCTTCCCAGCACACAGTTGGATGCAGGCTTGGTCTCCGTCACGCACACACGCAGGCATGCATTCAATAGACACATTCTTTCACTCACGCAGATACATACATGCATACATTCCACGCATTTTTCTTGCCTGATGCCCTGGTGCCGATGCTGTCTTTTACCATCCATGGAGGTTCTTCAGTCCTGTGCATGTCCCCAGGAACCAGGAAGCTCTCAGCAGTGGTGGAAATGGAAAAAATGTGGGGGGGGAGTTAGGGAGGGAGGCGGGGCGGTGCCCGAGGGGGCGTGGTCTAGAGGGGGCGGGGCTCGTAGTGGACATTCTAGCAATGCTGGAAAACTTGAAAAAAATAATTTTTTAAAAAAGGAAAAAAAGTGCCCACGACGGCAACATGCCTTTTACCGGCGGCTTTGGCACTGGTGTGTAGTGCACAATGCTCGCTACATGTACAACTGAAAGGAATAAGTTGTACATGTAGCGAGCATTGTGCATTACACACCAGTGCCAAAGCCGCAGTAAAAGGCAATGCTGCCGTGGCGGGCGCTTTGTTTTTCTTTTTTTGTTTAAGTATTCCAGCGCGGTTCATGGGCTTGGGCGGCTGACTCTGGCCGGATTGCGATGGTAAGTGCGTTTCAAGCTTTTGCATTGCTAGCAGCTGATTAACATCTTATTGGGCCTCATTACGACCCTGGCGCTTCCGTAATGAAGGGTGCCAGTACGGGACCGGCACTTCATTACGGGAGCGCCGATTACGAGGTTCCCTTTGCAGGACCCGGAACAGACGTCTGGTAAAACCAGACGTCCTTTCCGGGTCCCGCGAGGGGAAGAGGGAGCTAATAACGGGCCATTTGTAATGTGTCTGTTATTGCCTCCCTCCCCATTCCCATTGAGCCCGATAGGGGCTCAAATGGGAATGGGGAATGGTTCCTGCAAGGAGGAATTACTGGGTCCTCCAATGTCGGAATGACCCGGTAATTCCTCATTGCAGGAACCCTGTATTGGAGCCCGGTATGGAGGCAGCGCTACCTCCATACTCGTAATGAGGCCCTGCTCCTTTATTTACTATATATGACAAATGAGCTGCATGTTAGGGCAACTGCAGATAACTTAAATCATTTGGGCATTTTCAAGTGCAATCTATCACAAGGGTGGCTTACTGCAGCTGAGATCAGAATGTGCTCTGAGCAGGGACGTTAAAGGAACGATGTAGGTTCTCAACTGCTTCCTAAAACTGCTTCCTAAAAGCTAACTGCTCCATCAGTGTGTTGAGAGGAAATAACATTAGACATCTAACTGGTAAAATCCCATTGGATTTAGCAGAGACCTGCAGGTAAAGTTTTGAATCCTGGCTGGATTAGCCTTTCATCCTTTCATGGTTGATAACATGAGTATCAGTGTGCCATGATAGAAACACTTCGTATTCAAACACTTGGAAACAATTTTGCTTTTGATGTGTACTGCGCTCCCACATCCTTCATATGTATAGGTCTCCTGTTCCCCCCAAATCCATACACTTTGGGGAATTTGCCACCTTGCTTTGTGCCACTGGCCTCCCATCCTCAGATAGTGGGCTTTGTGCCACCATCAATAGTTAGTAACCCCCTACCTCTCATATATTATCCCTTATCTTTTTAGGGGCCACTGCAGGGGGAATAAATTAAACGAGGAGTCACTAAGCAATAAGGACAGATGCAACATAGTTGCAAATATGTGTTTATTCTTGTGATTATTTCAGGGAATTCGTTCCTTTTTCCCAAGGGGAAGCCACTCCCTTTGGGACTAGGGAGATGAGCCTGCTACGCAAAACACTCCCTATGGGCCAGGGCAAGTGGGATCTCACTGTGGGCTTTGGGGACAACGAATCCCCAAGTGAAACAATTGTAACATCTCTCCAATGTATTTCATTTAGATGAACATTGAGGATTGCCAATGTACTGCATTTAGATTAATGTTGAGGGTAGTCAATATATGCCAGATGAATTTGAGGGTAACCAATCTATTGCATTTAGATGAACTTTGAGGATTGGTAATGTATTGCATTTCGATTAACTTTGACGGTTGCCAATGTATTACATTTAGATTAAAATTGAGGATTTAGATGAATTTTGATGGTTGTCAATGTATTGCATTTAGATCTAGCTGCCCACATAATGGCACACCACTATAAAGCACATTGCACAATACTCCTGCCATAAGAATGCAGCTATCACCTATGATAAAATTCAGTCTAGTGGCACACCTAATGCTGCACCATTCTTAGACACATTGCACAGCATTCCTGCCAGAAGAATGCAGCTATCCTCCACAATGAACTATGGTCTAGCTGCCTAATGTCTCCCCTAGACTCACACACTCCCCAGACTACCTCTCAGCACCCATCCACATGACAGTTTGACATGGGTGTGTAGCAGGTACTTGGCCACCCCGCCTACCTTGCATTCTATACCTCTCTAACGAATTTCCCATACCTGGACTCCAGTCCAACATGGTCGTTCAAACTGCATCATGTTGGTACCATACCAATGGTGAAAGGTGCTATTCAAATGACAGATGATGATTAATATCAGAATCCCAATTGTTTCTTAGATATATGGGGACTGAACACAATAATCATGTACAGGTACCTTTAACTTTGTATGGCTTGGCTGCTGACCCCACCTTGATGACAAAAACATGGAACCAATGGTGTTGCATCTCTTGTTGCAGAAAGGAACGTAAAAGGGCAGAAACCCTTACTTGCAGAGAGAGACTCGGCCGCTGGGATGGGACTAGCGAGAAACTCAACCGGAGCAAGGCCATGCACGTCAGAAGCCTGCGCTGTAGCCAGAGTGAATCTAGCCTGGAGGCAGGACCATGTCGAATACGTGGTGGGCGGAGGAATCTTACAGCCCACGGCACGCTGCAGAATCCAGGAGGGCAGAGAGCCCAAAGAACCTAGATCTCTGGAAGAGAGAGACCAAACCGCTGCAGACGCAGCACACCGGTTTACATGAACAATGACGCCGAAATGAAGAACGGCTACGAGAGAGCCAACGACCTGAGATGCGTGGTTCTGCAGGTACTAGAGCAGCTACTTCCCCCATTGAAGAACGCAGCAGAAAAGCAGGTATGCAGTGAATACCTAGGAGCATGAGGAGCGGGAAGAGTTCCAAGGCATTCCAAGAGGGGTTGAGGATAGCACCAGACTGGCTAAAGAGCTTGAGGACCTATATGGGGCTAACAGAGACTTAAGAACAAGAGAAACATTGGGCAGGGGAACCTGAAACAAATTCCACACAAGGGGAATACCAGAGACATAAAAGCAATAGAAACACCAAGGAGTTGTGATTCTGAAACAAATACCCTGGAAGGGGGTAAGGGTCATTAGAGCATCTAAAGGTCTGAAGGACCAGAGCACCCAGTCAAGGCTGAGAACCCAAATCACTCATGGAGAGTCGGAAACCTGGATAAATGAACATTGCCAGTAGAATCAAAAGGCCCATGCTAGCCCAGGAAAGTCTGTTGCAAGTTACATTCCCTGGACGGGTGAACAGGAGGCACCAGCTACACGGATGAATGATTTACAAATTCAAGTGTCATATTTAAGGACTTAACTTTCTAAGCTAAGCGAGACGTTGTTGAAAGCATCAGGAGTTCCCTTTTTCATCGGAAGGTGGAGAATTTGGATAAGTCAAGACTGCCGGCAGAGCTCCATGATGGGTCAAGCAACTCCATTGCTCCAAAGGAACTGAAACCTGGGAGAAGTGAGCCTGACATAAAGTCCCTGCAAGGGGGTAAAAACCAGCAGAGAATGAAGAGCCTAGTCTGGGTTGAAAACCTAAGCCATTCATGGAGGGTGAGAAACCACGATAAGTCAAAACTGCCAGTAGAGAAAGAAGGTTCATGCTGCACCATTTGCTTTCAAGGAGCTGAAAGACCCTGGAAGGGTGGGCAAGAGAGATCAGTTACAAAATTAAATGATTGGAATTAACTTTCTAAGTCAAGCAAGACTGGTGAAGGGGGCAGGAGATCCCATTTGCATAGAAAATCAAGGAACTTGTTTGAACTGTACAACCAGGTCGAAGCCTGCAAACCAAGGAGGAGAATTTGGGAGACATGTGGGAGGAGGTCATGCACTAGCCAGCAGAAGCCAAGAACGTGGGAGTAAAAACACTTTTCTAGGCTAAGTTATGTTTTCTTTATTAGTGGTAGGGTGAGTACACAGGTTAGCATAGGTTTGGACCGAGGACATGGTGTATCTGTGTAAGACAACCTGCCGAGCACCCTTTTGTTATTTTCCAGAACAGGCAACCTTCATCATAGAAGTATAGATAGGCAAGGCATTTTCTTGACTTTAGTATAGTTGAGACCCCTTGAAACATGCCTTTGTGTCCATCTCCTTTCTCTGACTTTCCACAGTCTACAAACCTTTTGTGAGAGAATAGGACTTGCTGCATTGCCTTTATGAATTGTGTTCCCTACGTTAACATTTGCCCCACTGTATTTTGCTCCTTAGCACGGTATCAATTGTTTTCTCTGGTTGAATTGTTTGACATAGTTTAATTGTTGCCCCCATTGTATTTTGCTTCTCAGCATCACATGTTAATTGTTTGTCCATGATATTAATTGTTTGCACCAGCACTAACACTCTCTTTTTCACACTCAAACACACTATATACAGAACAAATATGCCACTCAGGCTTGGCAATTAAAAAAACCCTTCCTACAGACATCATACATCATAATATTACACCTTGACAGCCAATTTACATACCACCACCCTGGCCAATGCATGCAAGCACCATGAGCGCACGAGGCTCCAATCTGGAAACATGCCTCCTTGCCCTCAACTCAAACCACCAAAAACATGATGGGCCTCATTACAACCATGCCGGTCCGGTAACAACGGTGCCGGTAAGCCTACCGGCACCGTTATTACCGGACCGGCGTAGTACGACTCTGCAGGCGGGTGCCGTCCCGCCCACCAGGGTCATACCTGGCAGGCGGAACGGCACCCGCCCACAGAGTCTCAAGGAAGCACCGTCACCATTATTAACGGTGCCGGTGCTTCGTGGTCCCCATTCCCATTGGGTCCTATGGGATTCAAATGTGAATGGGGATTAACATTTAACAGCGCCTGACTTCATGGAACGCCAGTGTCGTAATCCCCTGGTGTTTCCGGCAAGCCAGGTGCCGGTAAATATTGCAAGTCCAGCGGCAACCCGCCGGTAGCACCGGCAGGGTTACCGCCAGACTTGTAATGAGGCCCTATGATCCTCATTACGAGTTAGGCAGTAAGAGGTACAATTGGCAGTAACTGAGTTCCCATCAATTTTACCACTATGCCAAATTATGAGTTTTGGTTTTGAGTGGAGAATTTACTGCCAGCAAAACTGTGGAGGTACATTTTCCCACTCAAAGCCGAAAAATTGGCATAATTGGTGGAATTAGCGCAGTGGTAATTCCACCATGGTAATTCCACAAAAAAACCCCCATGGGCTCCAATGGAAACAAATTAAATGGGAAATTACACCGCCACCACCACTTGTAATCAGGCAGAAATTCCGCCTGATCAAGTGGCGGTAACAGTAATTCCTCAGGGCTATTATTTGGAGGAGCGCATACATACTCTGGTGGTGTTTCTGTCCTCCGTTCAGGTACGACAGGCCTACTGCACTTTCCTATGCATGACTACAAACCCGTCTTAAGTCTTGCATTTCACCCAACACAGGTAATCCTGCTTCTTCAACTAACAGTATGCCCTGCTCTGCGCCAAAACTACGTTACAACACACATTTCAAAAGTGTTATTTCCCTTACTTTCTATCAGTTCATATTTATATATAGCAGACCCCTTCTTCCACAGTCCCATCTGGTTTACTGACTCTACTTTCCTGTGGGAGTCAAGATCACCCTGTTTTCCTCTTTTAAAAGAAGAATGCAACTGCATCCCAGGTAGAGACTGCGTGAAATAGCTGGATTAAGTAGAGAACTACCAGAAGAGTTCAATATCAGCCCAAGAGGGATACAGCATCCCACTGATAGCCTCCTTATAAAGCTCATAGCAGACCTCAAAAACGTCCTGGCAGCCCAGTTCAGAACTTCCAGAGAGCATGCAGAGGGAAGCCCGCTCACCATTATTGAAGAGTGTTAATACTTCCAGCCAGCTTTCTTGTCAACAGGAGCT
This sequence comes from Ambystoma mexicanum, assembly GCF_040938575.1. NCBI lineage: Eukaryota > Metazoa > Chordata > Amphibia > Caudata > Ambystomatidae > Ambystoma > Ambystoma mexicanum. The sequence goes on along the minus strand of NC_090931.1, from coordinate 897,620,700 downwards.
GGCTGTTTGTGGCTGCATTGGGGGCCTTACAGTGAGTAGGAGGGTATTTGCTATGATCTCTCCATGGAATTGCCAGCGCCCAGAGCCCAGCGCCATTTTTGGAGAACACTCAGTAGGTCGCTGTCGTTCAAGCTATAGATGAAATACTACATTGGCTGATCAGACAATCACGATGGCCAATGAACATGGAGTCAGACTTCAGCTAAAATACCATCCACAAGGTGGGCAAAGCACTTTGTTTTATTTTGAAATGTTTTTATTGAAATCAAAGTGACCAAGAGACGTTACATGCCAGAGTACAGAAATTATAAGTGAAGCAGGGGCTCATCAAGTCTTTTGCAACATGAATATGAATTAACAAACAACATTAGAACATAAACTTTCCATACATAGACTTGGTTCAAGGCGTGGGCAAAGAGTCCGGGGGTGCGATTTGCCTATCAAGGCAATACATTGAACAGGGGATGGTGAGCTCACCCAAGGGTGTAATTCAAAGCATGGGCCGTGGCAAGGGGGATGAGGACAAACGTAATCAAGGTAGGTCGTGAAGAAGGTGATTGTGGTGTTCAAGGAGGTTTGTCGTCAGATGGGTGGAACATATCAAGGACAAGTGCTTTCCAGGCTGAGTAAGGGTCCATAACACTGGCTTCATGGGGTTGTAGTGCCGTTGCCCAAGCCCTTGTTTCTGCGGTGTGCCAAGTGTTAAATTCAAGAATCCATAGTTTGAACTGTGTGCCACCAGTGAATTTCCAGGACATACCAATCCTTCTTTTAGCAAGTATGCATGCCAGGTCCATAAACTTAACTACATGTTTGTACTTGCTTACACCTGGTGTGTGAGCCTAGCAGACACTCCATGGTGGACCAACCGTATCTGATGACAGCAGCCTTTCTGCAAGCCTGTTCGACTTGGGACCAGAACCTCTGCACCCTTGTGCACTTCCAAAACAAATGAATAAGGTCGGTGCCGTCCTGATGGCACCAGGTACAGGTGGGATGCATGCTTTTGGAGAATTTGGCTATTCTGGCAGGAGTCATATATGTGCGATGGCGTAGATTGATCTGTAGCAGTCTAATCCTAGCGTTGCGGGATACATTCCTAGAGAAACCCAGAACTCAGTCCCATTCAGTGTCAGTCATTTCAGAACCCATGTCAGTTTCCCATTTCAGTTTCAAAGCTGGGTTTTGATAACTGGTGCACTCCAAAAGGCAGGCATATAGTCTAGCTACGGGCCTCGAGCCATCTACCAGCACATATACCAGCACCAGGAGTGCTGTTTCCTCTGGTTCTTCAGGCCACCCGTACCATCTATGTTTTGCCTCTCCCTTCACCCTCACATATCTCAAAAATTGACCCTTGGGCAAGCCGAACTGTTGGGTCACATTTGCCAGGTGCCTGAATGTACCTTTATGATATAGGTCTCCCCAGGTGTCGATACTACATTTCTCCAACAGTCTGGAAACGCCCATATCATCTCTGTCTGCACATATATCTGCAACTTTTGGGACATTGGGGGAGTAAGGTCGGGACACCCCGAGTACTTTCAGGGTTCTGGACCAAACCTGTCTATCGAGCACGACAAGCAGGTGTAATGTAGCCTTGCAATTTACTGGGATCCATAGTGCTTCCGGGACTTTTTTTTTATTGTTCCTATGGTTCGGCCATGTGTTTTTAAGCATAAATCGGTAGATCGTAGAAAACTTTCCTATGGACCTTACCCGACTTTTCGTCCATTAACGCACTCGAAAACATCCGCCATTTTATGATAATCCTATCATTTCCCCCCATCGCCCTGGCTCACCTGCTTTTGCGGCACTAAATCAAATCCCCCGCCCCTGAGCCTGACATCAGCAGACGCGTACCGCCCATTTCCCGTTTCGTGTCAACAATCGCTGCGCCTCAGCTAATGAAGTGTCGCCATGGAAATGGCAGGACGCCTCTTTCCTCAGTAAGTATAAACACACCGTTTCACAACACACAGCAGCAGATTTTCGAATCCATTCCTCTCTCTGTGTTACTTTGAGTATTCTGTGACTCGTTTCTGTGCTCTGGTAAGCTACCTTCGCCGCTTCTAGGCCTTGTGAACACCTGTACCATCTCTGTAAATTATTTTACTTTCTTTACCACACAATGGCTACAATAATGCCTTATATGTACGAGCCCGAGTACACCAAGGAAGAACTACTGGAAAGGCAAGCACGCGAAAACGATGGGGATTCGGACGGCAGTTGGGAGGACCAGTCAACGGATGAAGAGCCTGGACCATGTCGCATGGACGGCGTCTCCACCTGGTGCACGTGCAATCGGTGCGAGCTAATGCCAACTGAGGAGCAGAACTGCTGCTGCCGTGAAAATTCCGGGTGCTTGGCCTACATTTCGGAAGGCGAGCCAAGTCCGCAATGCATCACCGAGCTGCCAGAGTTCAGGGAAGCCTGCCTCTCACGGACCGTGTTAAGGATGATGATGGTGCTTATGCACGAACTTCGCGGCACTGTTCGTCCGCGTAATCCGAGTAACGAGTAAGTATACTCTGGTTGTGATGTCAGTGATGCCACTACTATGTCATGGTCGTCTCCCACATATAAAATTACATCTACATATCATTCGAATGCATGTAAATTGGTTCCATATTGTGCATTTTCTAGATAGAATTTTTTTCAAAGCAGAATGACATTTTTTACCTGAATCGACAGTGATAAGAAAGTTTTGTCATTTTAATACAGTTTGCATCTTTCATTTTCACAGGTGGTACAGGCTGGTGGCCTATCGTTGCTTCACTTGGTGGCTTCACGGGAGGCTCGGACACCGCGTTCGGAGAGTAATACCTGCCTGTGCGGTACTTGCCATTAGACAATATTTCCCCAGCGACAGTGGACAATACCGCGGATTTTCCCTGGGTGTGCTGCAACCGGAACTTTACAATGTGTAATGTTTATTATTTATGTTCAATTGAAATTAAGATCTAAAATAAAACCCAACATATATTTTAACAATGGTTGTTTTGATTTTTTAAATGAATCTAGTGTGTCTCCATTGAATAGTCTTCCTGTGCCTTGTCTTGTCACACCACATGTCTCCGGCCAGCAACCTCCCTCACGCAGGCCGCCCAATAAATCATCCTTTTGGGCACCGGGTACAGAGATGACCCCCTCTGCCCCTTGCCGCCCCGTGTCTCCTGCCAAGCATCCCCCCTCACGCTGGACGCCCCCCTGCAATCCACATAAGTGTGTCTCCATTCACAAGTCTTCCTGTGTCTTGTCTGCACGACCACCGCCCCAATCCACCCCCGCCCTATCAAAGGCAGTTCGCACCGGGGTACTTGCGCTGGAAAGTGGAGCTGTCAGGGAGCGATAAAGGCCAAGAGGTGCCAAAGACCATGTACACTTCAAAGAGGTCTATAGAGCATGGGTTGTTGTTCCCATGTCTACCTCCAGACCCCGTGTCTCCTGCCAAGCATCCCCCCTCACGCTTTATAACCCACTTCATATTTCTAATGAGCACTTCTTTGCGCTTTGCTAGTCAACCCGTGAAGGTGCTGGTTATCTGCTCTTCGTCTCTGTGAACTTCCGTGACCACTTCGAGGAAACTCCTCAGTTTGCAACCTGTGAACTGCTCCCTGTTCTACGACAAGAAACTACTCTGATCCCTGCATCTAACTGTTTGTTCGTCAAGGTAAGGCCATGTACCATAATCATTTTGCGTCCAATTTCTTTTCGTTCAAGACAGTACATGCAAGGAACTAGTCACATGTTCTGAGTTTACATTGGTATTCATAGAGAATTGTTGATCTTTACTTTTCAGAACTTTCCACAATGCCTGCCTGTTCCATTGGCGGTTGCCCTTCGAAGGCCCATAATAAATCTGAAGGTACTATAATGCATGTTTTCCCTAAGACAATAGATCAGATAAGAGAATGGGTCCAATATTGCGGATATCCACCGTCTGAGCTTGAAAGTAGAGTCCTAGAAGTCTTTGCGGACAAGAGGGGTGATCGATACCGCATCTGCAGCAGGCACTTTACCTCTGACATGTACTCCACATCATTGCTAATAAAGAAGAACACACCGCGAGCGAGGCGAAAATTGCTCTCAACCGCTATTCCCACTCTATTCGTCCACATCCCTCCACTGGTGAGTCAAGTTTACGTATTTATCTCTCGGCCTTGCGGTAGTGTGTAGCATTAGCTAACAATAATTTCCCCATTTATGTATCCACTCAATATGAAGGCGGAAGATTCTCCATCCGTGTCGTTATTGCAGTCATCAGCCACTTCAAGCGCCTATCGGGTAATCTTACTTGGCTATTCTGCCACTGACTTGTTTTAGGCATGTAAATCAATAGTTTTTATTTATCGTGTAATTATTTTACCTAATGGTACACCCTTGTACTCATCCTCTAGTCTTTGTTTTCAGTTATAATTATTGTTATCCAAAATAATGCAAGTACTGTCTTTCAGGGAGATGCTGAGGAGTCCAACGTATTGACGACTACCGTTGATGTCACTCAGATGCTCGAGGTACGTTTCAGGACAGTTCCATCGATGGAGATCATCAGATCTTGCATTCTTGTAGCGTGATTGTTACACACAATGTTTCTTTCGTTTTTAGCCATTGATATGTCCTTCTGTCGTCGCCCTCCTATGTGTCTTCTTTTTTCAATATTGTGTTCATTACTAATGAAAGTCCTATGTTTCAGGGAGTCGATGGAGCATTAGTCCAAGAAGAAGGGGGAGCATGCAGTTACGGGTCGGCGCAACAGCTTGCAGAAGTGTGCACCGCAGTTACATCGTCCCTTGATGTTCTTATGCATTTCGAGGTATGGATACTGACAGTTCGATCAAGCAAAATCATATGACGTGATTACATCCGCTATACTTCCTTCTTTATTAACGCAAGTACTATGTTTCAGGGAGATGACAGAGCTTCTTCTACAAGAACATCACCCCTAGTAGTTGATGCAGATCTCTGGGTGGTGACACTTCCAACGATCGAGCAAATCGAATCATATTTACATATCCATTATTTATTTTAGATAACTGATCATTTGTGCAGGTCTATTTAGATGAGCCGTTCACGCCTGCACAAAGTTTCTGTTCTTTTTATCAAAATAGAAAACCATACTAATGCAATTACTGTGTTTCAGGGAGTCACTGAAGCATCATCTTCAATAATATCATCAATGGAAGTCTATGAGGAGCCCGAGGTATGGATCTTGACAGTTCCATCTAACTAGATCAACAATGCGTGAATAATTGTCGTTTGAATGTTCTACACAAAGCGTTCATTCGTGTTTTGCTATTGAGATGTACGTGGGTATTGGTCCCCAAGTACATTTTGTGTTTTCGATATTATTATACATACTAATGAAAGTTCTATGTTTCAGGGAGTCGATGGGGCGTCAGTGCGTGATGGATGTGCTTATCATGAAAATATAGTCGTTGCAGCGCAAGAGGAAGTGGAGACATGCACACACGAGTCGGAGCAACAGCGTCCTGATGTTGAAGTTCGAGGCAAGAAAGTTTCAAAGAAAAGAAAGCAAAAGAAGGTTAGTGTCCTGGTCACTATATTATGTTGTTTTTCACTGTTAATAGTTCAATACTGTAAGTTGTGTTTAAACTGAACATCCCTTTTCCAATCTGTCCTCTAGTTGCGAGTGGGTGTACGAACTAGATCTACACAGACAGTGAAGCGAACGAGAGATGTTGCTTGTCAAACCTTTTGGCAGGGACTTGAGACTGGAGATGCATCGTGCCAATGGGAAGAATATGAAGTGATTGACAACGGAGCTATACCACATCCAGCCATTGATAGTGAATGTCCTCCTGGTAGTTCGGATGCAGTCGGAGATAAATTCACAGAATCCACACCCGCAAAAACTATGACCGCGAGAAAGTTGAAGAAATTGTCCTATTCACCCATTGCCGGAGAAGGAACAGATGTTGCAATGGAAGAGAATGAAGTGGACTACAATGAAACACCTTCAATATCACTGAACATAGCGGAAGACGATATCAGAGATTCTACCTTTCATGTGAGTGACATGTCCTCAACGTTACAGGCCGAACCAGCTGGGATGCAGAGTGACAGTATAAGGAAAGAGGCCAAATTCATTGTATTCGATAGTTGTTTGATTGATATTATTATTCGGTTGAAATGTGGGCATTCGGTAGGTGGGGAAGTATGTGGGGAGCCATTGATTAATGTGACTCGTGCAATTCGAGGCTCTAACCTTAAAATACATGCCACCTGTACAAAATATCATCCTTTCTCATGGTCTGCACAACCCATGCTGGGACAACTGCCAGCAGGCAATCTACTTTGTGCAGCGGCTGCACTTTTTAGTGGTTCAAGTTTTAAAAAATTAGAGTCTTTCTTTCAGTTTGTGGGAATCCATTTCATTGCGAAAACTCAGTTCTACAAATACCAAACCGATTATCTATTTCCAGCCATTAGCGAAGCTTGGAGAATGGAAAAAATGTCTATTGATAGTACATTCGCGGGCAAACGGTTCAGGCTAGCCGGTGATGGACAGTGCGACAGCCCAGGATTTTCAGCCAAGTACTGCACCTACCACTTTCAGGACATGGAAAGTAAGAAAATTGTGAGTTCGGTGGTCGTGCAGGTGTCACAAAGTACATCCTCAGTGGCCATGGAGAAAGTTGGCTTTGTAGCATCATTGCAAGAACTACAATCGCGGGGAATGGTGATCGACCTGATAGCCACGGACAGACACGTTTCAATTGCCAAGACAATGAGAGAAGAGTACAAAAATATAAATCACCAATTTGACGTTTGGCATCTTGCAAAAACAATCAATAAAAAATGTCGGCTGCAGGTAAAAAAAAAGATATGCAAGGTATTTCACAGTGGTCCAAGTCAATCAGCAACCATCTTTGGTGGAGCTCAAAAACATGTGGCGGGTCGTTGGAAATTCTACTGGAAAAATGGCGGTCAGTAATGCTACACTGTACAGACGTTCACCGCTGGAACACGAACCAACATTTCCACAATTGTGAACATGGCCATTTGTCCACAGAGGAGGCACGGAAGAAGAAGTGGTGGATTCCTTCATCACCCACTCACAAAGCCATTGAAGAGATTGTATTTGATAAAACTATAACAAAAGCTTTGAGGGGACTCACGGAATTCTGCCACACAGGAGATTTGGAGGTGTTCCACAATATGTGCCTAAAGTACAGGCCAAAACGATTGCATTTTGGCATGGAGGGCATGATAAATCGGACTCTTTTAGCGGTCTTGGCACATAACCATAATGTTGGCCGTCAACAAAGTAGGACGACCGGAACTTTAGGGACGCTTCGCTACAATAAGGCCTTCACTAAAAGAAGTAAACAATGGGTGATCAAACCAGTGTTTGAGGATATGCAATATGAGTTTATTGAGAGACTTATTGTTGACGTCCTAGATAGGCACATAAATGGAGTTGTGAACGAACCTGTGCAGGGGACAACTGCATTGCCACCCAACATTGCCTCTGTTCCATGTCCACCTAAAGAAGAGCTCATTGAGAAATACACATCACGGTTTAAATGATTGTAATTTGATTGTCTGTTCTCTCGAGTCTCCTCATGTCGCAGGCCCATTGAATATGTGTATCTATCCAACCTTGTTCATTTGCGCATTAAATTAAACCAAACAGTAATATAAATCATTTTTCAAAAAATATAGAATGTCTCCGTATTTATGGTTCTGTGGGGCTGCAAAGCACGCAGACAAAATGCAAAGATGGAGTGTAAATTTCAAGTCCTGTGAGATGGCCTTACACTGAATGTAGCTAACTAGGAATGTGTGCTCGTTCAAAGTGAAGGTCAGCTGCTTTGATTTTTTCTCGGGTGCCAGAATGGCCCACGACTCAGTATATAAGGTTCTATTGTTATTTGACCTTGACAGGCCGGGACCACGTAAGAAACGATAATGAATATAATTTCAGAAACGAAAGCCATTTCATGTTCGTTCATTAAAAGAAATAACGTCGGCATAGAAGGAGTGGTATTTCGGGGCTGCCCTACGCACAGACACAATGGAAAATGCAAATATAATGTAAGTAACTCTTTAGATGAGTTTATACCGCAATTTAATTACTATACAGTAGCTTTAAAGACGGGTTAAGTTGTACTTGTTCGTTCTATGTGGCATATTGTTTTGTACCGCGCACTATCTTGGGGAGAACCGTCTCCTTTTACGGAAGCACCTCAAAACCTTCCTCTTTGCTTCTGCTTTCTCTCTCCCTCTCCCCTGCTACAACTGGTCCACTGTCTGCGACCTCGGTCCTGGGCCCTTCCACTCTCCACCTGCACTCCCTGTCAACCCCTGCACTGGGGGACTGTCTCAGTATCCTACAGCCCCCCCTTGACGTATAAAACCCAGTTGCACTGTCCTAGCTATGAAATAATTTGCCGACCTAATATATAAAATGAATAATTTTAATAAAGATCTGATGGTGAGACTAATTTCATTTTTTATGTTTTTCAAACAGGTACATCATCCATTATTGTCTGTGTCACGAGTACCAGACACCGGCGGATGGCTTCTATAATCGCCAATTGCTTCTCCGCGTGAACAACGTTAGCACCCTGACCATTTTGTGGGACGATCGCCAAGTACAAGTATGCCCTTACGCGGTACTAACGGCTAGATGCAACATACAGACCGTTGTGGTGGCCTAGTGCCTCGTTGTTGGAACAGCCATGCGATTATCAGTGCGACCGAAGAGCTTATTTTATCGTAAACCAACACCCTGTGTACTGCACACGAACATCGCTTGCCTCAAGACGAAATATTTTGGATCGAGAGCAAATAAAAATTCATTGATCTAAGACCCTGTGTACAGCAAAGGAACATCGTGTGCCTCGAAACGAACTTTTTGGAACGTGAGCAAATAAAAATGCAAATCGCTGAATATTCTCAAAACATTTGATGTCCAATAAATGTACTTTGCCAAATGTACAATCTTGCCGTTTGCTTTTAAACCACAGTTTCATATTCCGAATTGTGGCGCTGTATTGTGAGATGATCTAAGACCCTGTGTACAGCAAAGGAACATCGTGTGCCTCGAAACGAACTTTTTGGAACGTGAGCAAATAAAAATGCAAATCGCTGAATATTCTCAAAACATTTGATGTCAAATAAATGTACTTTACCAAATTTACAATCTTGCGGTTTAATTTAAAAGTACAGTTTCATATTCCCAATTGTGGCGCGCTGTGTTGTGTGAGCTCATCTGTGTTGATTTCCTGGTTCTGTGTGGAGTCGCGTAGAAGACGCCTGGGCGCGTTTGCCTACGCAGCACAGTCACGTCACGGATAGAGGCGGGGAATATGAATGTTTTGATCAAGTCTGTTTCAGGGGCGGGGGATTTGATTTAGTGCCGCAAAAGCAGGTGAGCCAGGGCGATGGGGGGAAATGATAGGATTATCATAAAATGGCGGATGTTTTCGAGTGCGTTAATGGACGAAAAGTCGGGTAAGGTCCATAGGAAAGTTTTCTACGATCTACCGATTTATGCTTAAAAACACATGGCCGAACCATAGGAACAATAAAAAAAAGTCCCGGAACTATCCTTTAAGCTTGGCCAGCGCCACCAGCTGCTGAAGTAATGCCAGTTCTGATGTAGGCCATCTGCTAGCTATTGTGTAACAAAGCTCAGCTGAGCAGCTAGTGAGTAGAGAACGAGTCTTGGTAGTTGGAGCCCCCCGTCCTTGTAGGGCATGTACAACAGAGAGTGACAATTTGTGGCGACCTAAACCCCACAGGAAGTTCCTAATCAGTGAGTCTAAGAGGTGAAAGAATGCTGCCCCCACATAAAAGTGAACATTGATAAAGTAGTAAAGAAATCTGGGGAGGATAATCATCTTAATAATGGCGACCCTACACATAAGTGACAGTGGTAGTCAGGACCAGAAAGACATAGGGCCTCATTACGAGGTTGGAGGTAGCCTTGCTGGTAAAACCGGCAAGGCTATCTCCAAGCTCGCATCCGGGTCCGGCACCCACGAATGGGCAATTAACAGGCTATTCCAGCCCAGCTGGACCCGGTAATTGCCCTTTCGCGGGTGCCGGCCCGGTACATCCCCATTCCCATTTGAGCCCCATAGTGGCCATACTTGTAATGAGTGAGGCCTATAGTATGAACAAACACGCTGCAGTAATTCTGCCAATTTGTGGAAGAAAAGTGTAGGATTCACCTCCAGGTTTTTGCTGGAGGGGAATCCCCCACTTTTCCTCCAAATTCGAAATTTAGCAGTGCAGTACAAATGGCAGTAATTCCGTTGTCGCCCAAAAATGTGGTGGTAACGGAATTACTGCCCCTTTTTTGCTGCATTGCAAACTCGTAATGAGATCCAAATAATAGTAAGGAAATGCATATGAGATGGATACATAAAGGCCATGCTACACATGGTTGTATGTGGTGTAGAAGTGTAGGAGTACAGGGCGTTGTTATTAGATAACTAAGTAAGTTCACAGTGAAGTGTGTGTGTTCATTTATTTTGGTGATTTGTTTAGTGCTATATCTCGCCTTGGGGTCACTTCAAAGTGCTTTGCGCACGGGGGGCGTGGCCTGGGCGCATGCAGTGAGGACTGACTGCGTGAAGCGCCCACTGCGATCCTGAATGATCCATGCAGCGATTTTCTGTCAACGCTTACACCTGCTGCAAAATAACACCCTTGTGTGGGGGAAACCAATGCTGAGTCCACTAGCTTTTACCTGACACGAATCAGACCCGGCGGAGGGACATATTTGAGCAGGGAATGCGGTCCAAGATGGCGACTTCCGTGTAATGCGCGGCTGAAGCGGTGAACCACAGTGAGGCTGAGCTGCGGAATCAAAGTGTACCCAGACACCCCGGGGTCTTGCTGGCAGCATACGCAGCGGCCGAGCTCCGGACACTGAAGGAGCTGTCCTGAGAAGACCTGGTCTGTGGGGGTGGGAGGGCCAAGACGTGCTCCTCACCTCTGGCTGACCTGACTCAAAGGTGTAGCGCTGAGTCCCTGCGGATTGCCCGCCAAACCTCCGGCAACACTCTCCGCTCTAGATGTCGGCAAACTGAAATCACTCCACGGAGGCACAGCACATGGCTGCTCATACCTGGAGATGGCCTGTGGAGACATATTGTTGCTGCGACCGCCCCACTCCGGGCTGTCATACTGCTGGGGTGCTCTGTCTGAGATTCGCTACCACCGCTCGATACCAAGGTAGGATTCTGACTGCAGTGGCCCCTGACCCTGCTGCCCTTGCCTCTACGTGACCTAAACACACATGCACATTGTAGGGGGACGCTGCCCGATGGCTCTGTAGCGACCTGTCCCCCGAAACAGCTGCCGCCCCCTCACTGGGCTGTCTGCACCTACTGCGAGTGTGGAGTCCTCTTGGCCCTTCTGAATCGGGTGACATTGGAGGCACTTCTTACAAGAACTCAGATACTGCTCCAGCACGATGCCCTTTTATCTCTGCCCTGCCTCAGTGCCTCTGTTGACATCTGGTAGTGCCTGATCACCTGTCATGGCTTTACCCCCTAGGACAGAGTCCACACCATTAAAGTCAACATCAGAGAATAAATTGGAACCTCATCCACGGCTTCCTTCTTCTGGGCACTTACCGGGTGGTTTGTCACTGCTCACATCTTGCGTGCTTAACTAGTGATCTTCAGTTATGTCACCCACGAAGCACAAAGGGACACCAACCATCACTGACTCATTTGCCAGCCATTTGCTCCTCTAGTGTCTGGAACTGACCAACCTACACCCCTAGACATCACCCACAATTCACAGTTAACCTAGTCTTTGCTGTGATCGCCACCCTGCGGACTTCCCTGGAAACCAAAATAGATGAGGTTAAGATCGATGTGCAGTTGCTCAGACAAGATGTCAGGCAGCTGGCAGAAAGGGTGTCATCTGCTGAATCATTGCTAAACGACACTGTGGCTACTACTAAACACCTTGTGGTGAAAGTCAAGGAACTGGAGAGGAGGAACTTCTCACTGCAACAGCGAGCGAGCATGCGGAAGGCAGAGTACAGCGGAACAACATACGAGTGCTTGCCTGCCGGAGAGAACAGAGGGACTGGACCCGGCCTCCTACATTGAAAACTTGTTGCTACAAGAAATCGGCCCTGGCAAGATGTCGCAAGGCTTTGCAGTCGAGAGAGCGGATAGATCGCTCCAGAAAAGACCACCTCTGAGATTCCACCCTAGGCCTATGATTGCTAAAATCCTTAACTTCCGTAACAGGGAGGGGTTTTACGGCACTCCAGGGACAGGGGTGAGATCTCTCCAGACAGTTCCAAAATTGCCATTCATCCAGATTATACACCGGCAGTGCAGAGGGCTCTAAACTCATTTGTGCCCATGAAAGCTAAGCTTAGAAAATTAGGCATCAAATACATGCTTATAAATCCCTTGAGACCGAAGATCCTTTACAACGGCAAAGCATACTTACTTGACAGTCCTGAAGCCGCAAACATGTGAATGGAACACAATAACTTGTCTTGTAAAGGTGACCTGGGTACCTGACAAATTGTGTGCGCGGTAAAACTTCACTTCACCACTACCATCTCTACATAATGCAGACCGCACTTTGCGGAAAGGGTAATTTGCTTGGACAAAGTTGTGCTGCTGTGGGCCCATGCTCGGCTTGCAACCCCACGGGCTTACCTGATCTGTACCATTGGTTCCTCTTGGATCCCCTTGATCAATGTTGTGAATTTGCTGTGTATGTCCTATTTGTTCAGTTGGGGAGAAACCCAGTTATCCACTGATGGTATTACCCACCTGCTCTCAGTTGACACTGGCCCGTTGCTAGTCCTGCTACCTGGTACACACTAGCCATCATAAGCCCTGGTAGTGTGAGGATGCCTAAACAATACGGTTTTGCTGGGCAATGTTTCTGTTGTTTATGTCATGCAATGGTTCACTCCATACACTATGGCTCATTGGGGAAGGGGCCCGGATGGGCCAGGCGGAAAATTGGGCAACGTAGGACATTACCATGGCTGCCATTAGAATACTATCTTGGAATTGCAGGGTCAAAACTCCTATCTACGTAGGAACCAGGTGAAATCCTGCCTATCCACAGGAAGATGCTTCACTTATTTGGTTGGATAATGTAACTTAGAGGTATGACATGCCATGGGAATTGCTCAGTTAACAACGTGATAGTGAGAAATATCACATTCCAACTTGGCTAGAGCAAAATCCCTTGTTTCGATATTTTAATAGATGTGTAAAAAATGCTTAAGACCTTGTTAATCTTGTTAGTGTACAGTCCTGCAACTTTACGACGGGTGTGATGTATTTAAATTTGTGGTGGCTGGGGAAAGTTGGCTAAAGTTACATTCCATTTAAGAATCGCACTGCACTTCTTGGTGAATCATATGCAGGCATATGAGGATTTTAATGGAAATGTGTTAAAGAACATATGTGTTTTTTAGTTTTTATCAAGAATATGAAATTATGTAATCACAAAATAAGAATGAAAAATTTAATATGTATGTTGTAAAAGTTTGTTGACAAACTAAAAGCAACTAATTAAAAAAAATACTACCTGCATACAGAAAAATCTCCAGAGTTAGCTTTAAACATTTAAAAAAGAAAATCTAAAAGCTTTTTTCAGCAAAAATTCCACAGAAAAACACCCATCGTAAAAATGGGTGTCGACGAAATGACATAGAACCCTTTCTTTCAAGAGACCCACCTACTAGCAGAAGATCAAGAGGCGCTCTTGAACCAATGGGAAGGCACCGGCTATGGCGCTACATAATCCAGATTCTCTAGAGGAGTACTTACTTGGATTAATGGGTCACTGCCATTCCAATTACTAAAAATGGTACGCAACAGTGATGGGAGGTATCTAATTATCTGTATTATTATCTCATACTTCAAAAACCACACCGCCCTGGCCCACGCTCACATACTTTGCAATCTTCTAACACCCAGGCGGGAGGGTTCATTATTTGTGGGTCCAACTTTAACTGCGCTAGGAATCCAGCTCTGTACAGGTCGTCTCCCCCTCGGGGCGGTCCTACACCCACGTTGATTGCCCTGAATGTGATATTAACTGGCCAAGACCTGTCAGACATCTGGAGGGAATTACACCCAACCACAAGAGGGTACTCTTTTTATTTGGCCCTCCATGAACTCCACACTAGGATTGATTATTTTTTTACTGGCACGGGTCATTTGACTGAATTCAGCAGTGCAGAATATCTGGACCGCACCATAATGGACCACTGTTGATCGAATGGAATTCCACAACCGTCAGACCTCCAATATCATCATGGCACATGCCCACCGATGCACTAATTGACAAGGTTTTCAGGGAATCACTATCAGCATTTTAATTCAATTTCTTAGACATCAGTGTGGGCAGTGTGGAGAGCTGGCGGACCATTTGGGAAGCCTTGAAAGTAGTGACCTGGGAGAGGTCATAGCTAGTGCTGGGGGCATCTGCCGAACTCTGTGGGAGGAGGTGGTGGTCATAGATGAGGAGATTCGAATACTTGAGACCCAGTCCTCAGGGGGCTGGGCGACTGAGGGAAAACTAGCCGTAGCTCGTTCCCGGTGTCAAGAGGCATGGGCGAGACTGTCCAAGTTTGACTACACCACACGTATGGCCTGTGACCATGCAGAGGGGGATAAACCTGGGAGGCTACTTGCCTGGCTTTGCAAACGTGTACAAACTAGGCCCCCAACCACTCTACTCCTTGATGAGTGCAGGGCTCCGTTGAGATCCCAACTGGTGATTAACAACATCTTTGCTTCGTACTATGCACGGTTGTACAGTCATGACAATTTGGTATCCCAGGATGATATAGAAGAGGCTCTCACTGATTCGACTCCTGAAGCTTGCACCTGATCAGCAGTCCCCCCTGAACCAACCTATCACTGTACAAGAGGTGGCCGAGGCAATTGCATCCCTCTCCACTTATAAAAATGCTGGGAAGCGATGGACTCCCACCGGAGTTCCAGAAAGCCTACAGCTTCACCCTATCCCCAATACTCCTGAAAGGCTTCGATGAGGCCTATGACATGGGTGTGCTGCCGGTTGGTATAAGGGAGACACTGGTGATACCCATACCCAAGTCAGAGAAACCCACAGATAGTTGTGACTCATATTGCCCCCTTGCCATGCTTAACTATGACATCAAAATACTTACAACGATTCTGGCAAAACACCTCCGTAGAGTTAAAGCTTCCTTCATTCAAACAGGCCAAACAGGCTTTGTGCCGGGCCGCAGAATGGCTCTCAACCTCCGACATCTCAAACATGTCATTGATCAAACTAACACCCGAGGAGAGTGATATGTGGTAGCCTCCTTGGAC
The DNA here is from genome assembly GCF_040938575.1 of Ambystoma mexicanum. NCBI lineage: Eukaryota > Metazoa > Chordata > Amphibia > Caudata > Ambystomatidae > Ambystoma > Ambystoma mexicanum. Next base: position 897,605,362 of record NC_090931.1, on the reverse strand, counting down.
ACCATCAAGGTCTCAAGGTCTTCGACTCGGTGTACTGGGAGTGGTTGCTCACCTCGCTGTGAAGTTTCAGGCTTGGTGAGTGTTTCATTCGGTGGGTGGCCTTAATATACAGTTTGCCAATAGCCAGGGTGAAATCTGGCCGAGTGGTGACCAAGGACTGGAATATATGTCGGGTGACCCGGCAGAGCTGCCAACTTTCACCCATGCTATCAGGGTCGGACTGGGAAAAGAAATATGCCTGGTCACCCAAAAAAGAAGTGGCCCACCTCTCGCCTCCAAAAAGTGGCCCACCCCTCGCCACCCTTGACCTCTGATGACATCACCGGAAGTGATGTCATTTGACCCCACCTCAAAGTGATATACCGGGAAGAGATGAAACACGACCTTTCACCCCTTGACAAAACAGGAAGTGTCATCAAATAGCATTGTTCCTAAGTACACTAAATTACTGTGAATTCAAACAGACGTCCAAGTCCATATGATAATATGTTATTGTATAACACTTACACTTCATCTCTTTTTTTATAGAACAAATATGCATACACTATCACCCACCCAAACCCTGTGTTGGTACTCATTTATAGATCTAAGTAGGCTTTTTGAAAAAAAAAGAAAAAATTGAAAAACAATATATTTTTTTTCAATTGTTTTTTTTCAAACCGGCCCAGGCATGGCCAGAAATCGGCCCCCACTCCCCAGGGACGATTTCGGCCCGGCCACTGGCCGAAAGGCCGAGGGGGGCCAATCCAACCCTGCATGCTATACATATTAGCCATAGAACCTATTGCAGCATTTTTACAAAAGGCGTATTTGGACGCAGGCATTATGATTGGTGGACTCAGACACCTGACATCACTACATGCAGATGATGTCCTGCTTTTTCTATGCAAACCACAACACAACCTCCCCATGATCTTTGACGTACTAAGCAGATTTACGGAGCTATCTTTCAGTAGGCTGCAATCCTGTCTCTTCCCCCTGGGTGGACTTGGGGGGGTTGGTATGTCCAACCTGCCCGACTTGGGCATCCCGTGGGTGGAGAAACCCTTTAAATACCTGGGCATCACTCACACACCAGCAAATACATATGCATGTAATACGCTCAGGGTGGTGGGAGGTCTTAAGAAATCTATGGGCCTCATTACAAGAATGGAGGTAGCCATGCCGCTATTTGCGGCATGGCTACCCCCATTCCGGGTACCGGGTCCGGGTTCCCTGAATGGGGAAATACCGGGCCATTCCGACCTTGGAGGGCCTGGTATTTCCCCATTCAGGGAAGCCGACCCCAGTACATCCCCATTCCCATTCGAGCCCCCATAGGGCTCAATGGAAATGGGGAGCATGCTAACAACGGGCCTGTTAATGACGGGCCCATTGTTAGCATGCTGGGCTGCTCGTGGGACCCGTTAAGGATGCCTGTTTTTACCAGGCGTCCTTACTGGGTCCCGTGAGCGGACCTCGTAATGAGGCGGTAGGGGTTTAAAGGGGCCAGCAGCTCTACCGGCCCCGTTAAACCCCTACCACCAGGGTCGCAATGACCCCCTATGTGTTTATGCAATGCTAGGTAACAGTATTTGATGAGTGCTATGGTGTCATCAACCTTTCAGCAATGAGTGTACTATTGTTTGTTATGAAATGCTAGACTATGTTCTAGCGGAAACCCAGAACTATGCAACGTTGCAAACTCTGACAGCTCACATCGCTACAGAGCTATACCAATGGCGGATGAGTGCTTTGTAAATGACTTGTAATAGTAACTAACTTAAGTGGTTTGCATTGATTGCATGATAAATTAACTGCATCGATTAACTCATCCGCCGTGTTGGACTCTGCGATTCAGTCACCAAGAAAGTTATGTATTTCTCATCCCAGCCTGGGACAGTTGAAAAATACCAACTCACTATGATAACCCACGTTCCAAGCGGGCATCTGGAGGGTGCCTTTGCAAAACTTGAATCTCAGGGAATGTTCTATCCTCTCATAGATATCCCAGGCACCTCTCTGGTGCACCCATGTCCCAGATCCAAATTAAAATCATCAATACATCCATGATCACAGGAATTGCATTCATGGACATTATATGGCCATAATAATTCCTTTTCAGTAGAAGTTTAGACTAATATGCAGACTTCATTTGCAACAAGAGCTGTTAGGAGAAGCAAGCATCATGTCGCACCTGCAGTCCTCTGTCAAGACAACTAACATCTGCAACCCTTTCCAAGCTGGTTTTATGCCAGGCCATGGATCAGAAATGCCCTCACATCTATGCTTGATCAGCTTCAATTAGAGGCGGATTATCGGGTGACCTGATGATGGTGGACATTTCAGCAGATCACTGCCTTCCTTGATTGGCACTTTTATTGTGACATCTTTGACACATATAATACTTATGCACCAAAGGATTTCATCTTACAAACAGAGGCCCTCATTACGAATTTGGCAGCATTCCAGAGGTCGATCCACCGGAATACCACTAAAAGGAATTACCTTTGCCACCACTTGGTCGGGGAGATTTACTACTGGATTACAAGTGGAGTTAGGTGATGTTAGTCCCCATTTTTTGGCGTCTATAGGTCTCCATGGGGATTTCGGCAGAATTTACGCTGGTGGTAATTCTGCCCATTTTGCAGCAGAAAGTTGGAGGATGCTGGAGGTAAATCCTCCACTCCAGGGCCAAACTCAGAGGGCCTCATTACGAGTTTGGAGGCAGCCATGGAGCTACTAGCTCCCTGGCTGCCTCCAAACCGGGCTCCATTACTGGGTTCCTGCAATGGGGACTTACCGGGTCATTCCGACATAGGAGGACCCGGTAAGTCCTCCTTGCAGGAACCATTCCCCATTCCCATTTCAGCCCCTATAGGGCTCAATGGGAATGGGGAGGGAGGTAACAACGGGCACATTACAAGTGTCCCGTTGTTACTGTATTTTGTAAGTGCCCTGTATTTGAGTGTATAGCCCCCACACAACCCAAATAGGGATACCTCAAGGGAGCCATTTGACCCTTCTATCCAATCTAACCATACAACCCACCTCTCCTGCATTCTGCCTTCAGCACTAGTATATGTGGTTTCTAAATATGTAAATACTGGGCTCAGGCTGTCAATGTTAAAAATATTGTTATGCCTTTTAGTACCTGTCCCTGGTAGACATTCCTACTCTTACCCCTTCATCACCCACTATATGTCATTGGCTCGAACAGTGATCTTATGTAAATGCACTTTACCTTAGGACTGCCTCATTAGGGCTCATTACAAGTTTGCTGGGCTGGTTACTAAAGTGGCAGTAATAATGTTTACCATCACTCTTAGGTAGCGATGGAGGATTTACCTCCAGCTAAGTGCTGGAGCTAAATCCAATCTCTACTGGCAAAAAACTGCCGGTATTACCAGCACAGTAATACCATTGCTGGTAATACCGGCAAAATCCCTCCATGGAGTTCTATGGGGCTCCATGGAATGGGGACGTACCGTTGAAACTGATAAGCCCACTGCAACACTACTTTCTGTTTCACCTTTCAGTGCTATGCGGATGACACCCATCTCTCTTTCAGACTTCCCTCAGCCACCTCTTTTCCTTCTCATTCCAGATTGTCTGACTGCAATTCAGGAGTGGTGTGCCGCCAGTGAGCTCTGCCTTAATGCCAGTAAGACTGAGATCCTCCTCATCGGGACACCTGCTCCCTCCTTTCCTCTCTCTCTCTCTGGCCACCCTCCTTGGGCCCTCTTCCTGCTCCTTCCAGTGAGGATAAGAACCTCTGTGTCATCTTCGACTCCACGCTTTCCTTCTCTCCTCACATCTCCAACGTCTCTAAGAAGTCAAACTATCAGCTGCACCTCCTCAGAGGTACCTTTTCTCACTTTCCCCCAGAAGCTCACTGTCTCCAGGGCCCTGGTCCTCTCTAGGTTGGACGACTGCAGCAGCCTCTTTCTAAATCTTCCTGCCTCTACTCTCTAACTTCTACAACTCTCCAGAACAGGACTGCAAGTCTTGTCCTTGGCCTCAAGCCCAGGGATCGAATCTCTCCAGCTCTGAAATCTCTTCACTGGCTCCCTGTGGCTGCAAGGATCAAGTTCAAGACCTTTTGCATCATCCACAAGGCTTTCTGGGGCCTGGGACCGCACTACCTCCAACTCCACCTCCAACTCTCTGAGGGTCAGACGCTTCTCCAAGCAGCGAGTGGGGGGTAGATCTCTCTCCTCGGCTAGGGATCCCCTCTGGAACAGCCTGCTTGCCGCTCTCAAACAGGAAGCAACTCAAGATCTTCCTTTTCACTTCCGCTTTCTCTCTTCTTCTCCCCTGCTGATGTCCCTTTCTACTCCATACACTGGTCACCTGGCTACCCTCTGAACTCAGATCCAGGCTCCTGCATGTCCAGTTGCCCTTGCAATGCCTCCGGGCTCCCCCAGCGCTTACGGTCTGTACCTGCAACCCTTCAGTCCCTTCTCTCTCTACTTATGAGCAACCTGCTGGCCACACCTATTAGTTACCTGCTCTTATGAACCACTTGTTGGCCGCACTTATTAGTTACTTGTGCTTCTCCCTTCTCCTTCCCCCTTCTCCTTCCCCCTTGTACTTCCCCCCTCCCTCCTTCCCTGCACTTGCGAGATCTGAATGACACAAGTAAGATCGTTGTTCTGTCCTCCCTCTGTTTCCCCCTCCTTGTCCTGTGGTGCCTAGAAACACTTGTGTATAGACGCGTTATACACACCATATCATATCATATCATGCCACAGTAGCACCCAGACAGCCCATTGTAGTATCCTCCCACTGCCCCAACCTCTCCTTCACATAAATCCACACAAGTTGGCTTTGCTTTGCCCATAAACACCAGTAGAACATGCCATGACCCTGCCCTCTCGAAAGATTTTCATGCTCCAATGACCCTCCCTGGGCCAAAGCCCTCATACACAGAGACACAGACACATACAAATACACACACAGACATACACACAGACACCCACACAGACACACACACAGATACATACAGCCCCACAGTGACAGACAGACAGACACACACACACATTCCCCCTCCAGTCACACACCCATGCAGCTTCTCTGTCATTCACACAAGCACACACAACATTCCCACTGCATTCTCATTTACATGCGCTCTTGCACCCATGTACACCATTCGCACTGTATTCATTCATTTATGTGCGCTTACAGACACCCCTAGCATACATACATTCACTTACACACCCCTTTAAAAGCCCACTTGCATGCATGCACACATTTATTTATGTATCCATACAATCATCGCACACATGCATACACAAACAAAACCACTTTTTCCCTCTCCTTTTCCCCTCCAGATTCACCATGATGCCACCTCCATAGCTGCTCCACAGGCCTCAGACTTCTGTATAGATAGGAAACAGGCATTCCAGGAAGCAGGAAGCAGGGAGTGCTCACATGCACGCAGCAGGGGTCGCTCTCTGGCTCATCCACGCAATGCGCAGGGGAGCCGGAGAGCAGTCTCTGCTGTTCAGGCATCTGTATTGGTCACTCAGTACTTCTGAGTGGGCTTTTGCAGATTTTGGGTGGGCTTTCCTCGCTAAGGCTCTACCCTGTCTATGCCTCTGGTGTGGAGCCCCACATATACATTTTTAATCCAGCATCTTTGCTGGATTCCCTTGTATCATTTTGCAGATACGCATTCTGAGTTGTGCTCTTTTACACTTTCAGAGGGAATCATATTTTTTTATTTTCAGGTTGATTTACCATGGGGTTTGCTGCATTGTTTTATTGACCACATAGAATTAATGTAGCTTTCGTAAGACAACTATGCAAAAAGCATTGAGCAAAGGTATAAAGATACATATGGGATGGGAGGAGATATAGAAGGGAATTATGGGAATTGCAATATTTCCCTCATAAATACTGCAATACTCATTTACAGTTACTTCCACTCGTTTACGTGGTAAAGTTGCCTGACTATATGTGGTGATAAAATGGAGTTCGTTCCCATTCATGGAGTCCTACAAGACTCCATTGGGGACATTGAAGAATTACTGTAGGTGTCAATTTCACCTGTAGTAGTTCCACCAGTTTATGGAGGCAAAGTGGAGAAAATGCCTCCAGCCAAGTGCCAGAAATATTTCCTCCACTTCACCCCCAAATTCCTAGAATGGTGGTGTGGTAAAAGTGGCAATAATTTAGTCTCCACCTCTTTTTGCTGCAAAACCATACCCCTGATGACCATACCCTTAATGACCCCATAGTCTACTCCCTGAATTACAAATCCTAAAGTATGTGGTTCTGGTCTAATCACTTTACATCACTATGATTTAATTTCCTTGTCTGTCAAAATTGTTATTCCTTGGAGTGACTCTTTCATGTACGGAATATGCTGAGCTCCACTCCCACGTGGCTTAAAAGACTATGGGGCTGCAATATGCAGAATAATATTGATCAGGGCGAAGTGCCACTCACAGCTACCTCAATGTTGAGCCCTAGATCCCTCCTCATAGAATAAGTGAAAAAACGAATACTACAATGTTGGTATTGTGGGTGTAGGATGGCAATTGTGGTGATTTGAGAGCACAATGGAGACGTTTATGCAGGAGACATGAAGGGATGTTGTTAAGACTGTGGTACATCCTGCAAATGTCGGGCAAAACAACAAAAGATCCCAAAACACAGTAGTCACTGTAATATGAAGCTATTGTTTCTATTAAATACATGGAGTTTGGCGGTATTCTGGCGGTAAATCTGTCAGAATGCTGCCCAATAGAGTTACCATTACTGGCACTTGGTCCAGCGGAAATTACCGCCGGATTATAAATGGCGGTATGTCAGTGCTAGTCCCCATTTATGGATACCGTAGGACTGCATGGGGATTTTCGGCATAATCTCACCCATTTTGCAGAGTTTTGAAGGTAAGCCTCCACCTTTTTGCTGGAGGTAAATCCTCCACTTTAGCTCAAAACTCATAGTTCAGCTGTGCGTTAATAATAGTGATTTTAACACGTTGGATGTATTTTGCACTAATATATTTATTACTGACATTGGATTGCTTTTATGCAGTTAAATCCAAAATAGAGCTTGAAATTGAACTGATTGTATATAATACGAGTGTTTAATGAATTGAATTTAATTGTGATCCGATGACACTGATTAATTTGCAATTATTAGCACAGAAAATAAGATAACGATTAGATTTTTTAAGATGGCACTTTAATGATTTGATTCTTAGGATGTACATATAATACATAGAAAGTTTTTGATTAGTAAACTAAATTGACAGATTATTCCTTGGGAGGGTGTGGAGCCAATTCAGCAGACGGTTTATGAGGGATTATTATACATTCAGATATTCGCGCGCAGTGCAGGTTCAGGCTTGGGCTCTCACATCCATAGAATCAGTATCCATACAGCAACATGTTAAAGCATTACGAATAAGAGTAAGGCCGTTCAGATGTGCGTTCATTAATGCTTTTATTAGACCTTTTGTAGGTATAAATCAAATACATCTGATTCTTATTAAGATCCCCTAACCACCTACTTTAAAACGGTTGCGTAGCCTATGTAAGAAACCCGCTCATGTTACGCACCAATGTATTCCTCTCCTCTGTCAGGGACCGTGTCTGTTAACACCAGACAGCACAAAAAGACTCGCACAGCAAGAGTAGAGCATGAGCCCGTGTCTTGTCTCTGCATATAGAAGTGACTGCCATGGCCATTAAGGAACCAAGGCTTTTCCTGACAGTGTGATATCATTTCTAATAAAGCCTCAGTGTGGTCAAGGGCACCTCTTCATATACTCTTCCCTGCCGCCTCTATACCGTCTTTGTGGTATATACCGTGATCTCAGAGTTCCCAGCATGTAATGCTCGTCAACGGATGCTATTTACTCGAGAAGACATCCCTGGCGTCCCGAAAATATCTAGTTAGGGAGGTAAACAAACACTTCTTAGCATATGTTGATAGTTTTCCACATAAGCACCCTTGTGACGAGGTGGGTGGTCTCCTGGGGCATTCGTCGTGGAATTACATATTTTGGAAGGAGCTAAATAGGTGGTGTCACGGCAAGTTCTGCAGATAGACATTTTTCCTCTGCTCGAGTAAGTGAGCCTTTTTCATAGCAAATCTCTAAACACATTATTACAGTCACCTTTCTGACTTGAGAGGTGTCTGATAACACAACCTGCCTGGCGGTTGTTTACTGACATCTTGTCTACTGTACTGCAGTAGCCATTGCAACATTGCAAACAAAATACCTCTTGATCTGAAATGTTGATCATGATTTCAATAGTTGTTTTACCAGCCTTAATGCTGATCATTTATCCAAGGTTAAATTCGATTTTACACGATTAGGTGTGTGTGTGGGTGTGATAATTCTCTGAGGCCACGTGAAACTAGAATTTCAGATTTATTGATGACGTTGACATTCTTTCAGCTGGGTGTGAGTCTTTGGTTTGAGAGTACTTCTTTGTATCTGATTAGTACTAATTCCCAGTTCACTTGGGTTAAATCAATATCATTCTCATTCTTCATTCCTTCAAAACACAATGCCCAGGCTTTATAGATCATAGAATTCCAAGGTTCATGTCCTGAGACTTCCCACCATTCCCCTGCAGTCATAGCTGCAGCAGGAGTCTGTAAAAAATACTTTTTTAGCTTTCATTTGCAAGTTGTAGTGGCCTGTATTTATGGGCAGGTGGTGCCGCCTCCTCGCTTGAGTGACAGGCAGCGCAGTCCTATCACTTTCTGGAGGACTGTGTTGCTTGACTTTATGCCGGGGTGCGGCCCTTTGCTAAATTTTTAAACACATTGGGCCTCATTACGAGTAGTGCAGAATGGGTTTAACGGCGCACTATTACGAGGTCCCCTCACGGGACCCACTCTGGACGTCTGGTTTTTCCAGACGTCCATAGCGGGTCCCGCGAGGGGACCAGGGAGCTAACAACGGGCCCGTAATTAACGGGCCCGCTGTTAGCTCCCTCCCCATTCCCATTGAGCCCTATGGGGGCTCGAATGGGAATGGGGAAGGACCGGGCCCAGGTTCCCTGAAGGAGGAAATACTGGGCCCTCCAAAGTCGGAATGGCCCGGTATTTCCCCATTCAGGGAATCTGGACACGATTTTGGAGGCAGCTATGGTGCTAATAGCACCATGGCTACCTCCAAAGTCGTAATGAGGCCCATTATAGTCTTGAACTGGAGCCCATACGGCTCTGCAAAATGCAAGAATGAGAGGTCAGCCGGGCATAGCAAGGTCAGCCCCGACCCCGCTCATCATTTTGTTATTAGCGTAGGAGGGTGCTGATTCACAGGAGAGGGGTCCTCCCCTCTGTCAGCTTGCGCATTCTGCGTGGGGCAGCCTTCCGGTCCGAGGCTGGCGTTGGCATGCTGAAGATGCTAGGTAAGTGAAAATGTATCACGTATGTTGTGGAATGTATTTGGCATGTATGCGTGCATCGAAGTGGTGTTTTCTGAGTGCGCTTGTGGAAATGTGTCCGGCTGTGAATGTGTGAATGTTTTTTGTTTACTTATTTATGCATGCGTGACTGCTGTATGAACACGTGGGTGAATGAGACAGTGTATGTTGTGTTGATGATTGAATGCCTAGGTAAACGAGTGAGTATATGTTGCGTGAATGACAGAGAATATGTTTGTGAATGAATGAATGTTTGGTTGAATGAGTGAGTATATTTTGTGGGAATGTTTGAATGCCTGGGTGAATTAGTGAGTATATGTTGTGTGAATGTCTGGGTGAACGAGAGAGTATATGTTGTGTGAGTGATTGAATCCCTGGGTGAATGAAAGAGTATATGTTGTGTGAATGATTGAATGCCTAAGTGAATGAGTGAGCATAGGTTGTGTGAATGATTGAATGCTTGGGAGAATGAGTGAGTGTATGTTGTGTCAATGTATGAATGCCTGGGTGAATGAGAGAGTATAGGTTGTGTGAATGATTGCGTATATGTTGTGTGAATGTATTAATACCTGGGAAAATAAGTGAGTATATGTTGGGTGAATGATTGAATGCTTGGGAGAATGAGTGAATATATGTGGTGTGAATGTATGAATGCCTGGGTGAATAAGAGCGTATGTTGTGTGAATGCAAGCATGTGTGTGCCTGCCCTTTGCAAAGTGCATGAGGGGGAATGGGCCTCTTATTTGGGGTGGAGATTTGCTACTGGTGGCATTAGCATTCTATGACATAGCTAGACTGGCAAATGTGGGTGCGGCCAGTCTAGCTATACTTTCTTGCGGTGCCATGCTTTTTTGTTAATTGGGCATCGAGAGTAACACAAACATGATGAGTGCTGTTGTGTAGCTAGAATGGCATACTTTGGTGAAGGCAGTCCAGCTATACCTTCTTACTGTATTTCTATTGTAAACATGATGACTGTCATCACGTAGCTAGACTGGCATGCTTTGGTTCAGGCAGTTTAGCTATACTTTCTTATGCGGCATGGTGTTTTTTATTGGGCATCAAGGGTTATGCAAACATGAGTGTTCATATGTCCTTAGACGGACTTTCATTGGTGCAGCCAGCTTGGATGCACTATCTTACTGTGGCATGACATTTTTACTTGAAAAAGTCAACAAAGGCAAGATCTTATATGGTAATAATCGCATACATCGGTGTAGTCCGCATAGATATGTATGGACACAGCCAGCTAGAAAATGTTGTTTATACTTGCATACAAAATGGTTTTGAAAAAGTTCCTGTGCACTGTTGTTGGCTAACATGGATTGGATATTTTCATGTTTTCCATACAACACTGATTGCAAACTTTGTGGTGTTTTACTCAATTTTTCACAAAACGTGTGTCTCTCTGGAGAACTTCCACAATGCCCCCTGGGTTGTTTCGGGCCCCTCACTACACTCAGTCACTACCGTATATATTGGAGGCAAACATTTCCACCATCCCATGAAAGAATTCACCAGCCATTACTGTTTGCAACTAAGCCTGAAGACATCTTTTTTCATTGCAACTTTATGGAACTACTTGAAAAGGGATAACCTCAAGCTTTTCCATCCCATTTTCTTCTCAAAGTGAGTTAAATTGTTATGCAAGATGTGAATGACAGAATGTGCAGACCCTTAGTTTAAGGGTTTGAGGATACAGCAAACCCATGCACAGAGGGCTGACAGGTTTCTATACGCCTTGTCCTTCTCATGGAAAGTTAATCCTTCTTGCATGAGAAGTAAATGTATGCCTGATTTTCCCCCTCTTTCTTGGCCTTTCTGTCTTTTTGCCAGAGTATTTCGGTTATTATGCTTCTGATTGCTTTAAGTTTTCTGCTTTTCATTTAGTGGTCTCTTCTTTCAGAGGGGTTTGCTTGATTGTTCAGGAGCATTAACACACTTTTCGTCTTATTTCTTGATCTTGTTTAGAGCATGGTGATGGATCTGAACCATTGTTTTTTGTCTTTCAAAACCATGTTTGTTAGTGTCTTTACACTTTACAAGCATCAATCAATTTAAAAGGCATGCATTGATACATTATGAACAATTCATACAATATAAGAATTTTAAAAAATGATCTCATAAAAATTAAACACAGAGAAAAAATGAAGCGATGTGTGTAGACGCTCCTACTAGCTACCTCTTTAGGATGTGCTATACCCCACATACATTTCTTCCTTCTTTTCTGGAGTCCCTTTGAAACAGCACCGGGCACATGAAGTGCAGAGAACTCTTTGTGCAGCTTCTATTTAGGCAGCAAGTTCTCTTGCCTTCTATCTTGGAGATCCCTTTGCGCCCCATGCACTTGATTTGTATACAGTAATGTAAACGACTTGTAACAATTTAAGGAAATTGGATTTCCAAAGGGTTTTGAAGGTTTGTGAAAATAATGGGATGTCCTAGAAGGTGCTGTCTGATTTGACCATTCAGAGGAAGTTTTTCTGTGCCTTGCTGTCTTTAAGACAAAGCCATTGTAAGTCAATGGTAAATGTCTCCCATTGTACAGAATGAATGTCTAGTTCAGTAAACATTTCTCTTTCATGAACACATTTCTCATGGATATCAGTGCATGGGGTTCCATTAACGTACCATTTCATGTGACACTCAAGCATTGTTGGCTGTTCACAATTTTGCAAGGCAAGATCATGGATCTCAGTTGAGATGGTACATTCATAAACCACGAGCTCAATAGACATCCCTAAACTCCCCTGCCCCGGCCACCCCCACATTTCCAGCCACTATACAGCACATATGGCTTTTACGGCTCAGCACGAAAAGCACAGTTTGGATTTTGCACGTGCAAATCAGATTTTCTTGTGACCACATTTACAAGGTGGGTTACATACGCGTTGAAAACAAAATAAAAAAAATAAATACATCATTCCTCGTTAGGACTTTATTCCAATGAATACGAAGCTCCGACAAACAAAGGGATCCTCTCGAAACTCTGCTACATCTGGGAGCTATGGACTCTTCCAGCTGCATCCGAGTGTAGAGCACACACTGGCTCTCCAAGAGGTTTACAAAGAGTCACCCCAATCCATCAAGTGTGGAATAAGAGAGCTGTCCCCAACAAGATACTTCTGTGCACAGGCACTGTTCCGTTGCTGCTCCGTCACACCTGCATCCTCCGGAAGCGAAGGGTGGGTATGGGTGCTGCATCATTTAGGTTCAATGCTGCCTGTTAAATTGAAACACAACCCCATGACAGGGATCCTAATCTGTAGGCTGCAGCCCAGAGGCGTTGATAAGGGGGTGGGGGTTTAGAGGGGCTATAGCCCCTAGTCTTTTGGTTGTAGCCCCGGATAGAAGTTCAGGGGCGACAACCTAAAGGCTAGCTAGCCCCGTGTCCTGACAGTCCAGACATTAGTGTAGCCCTGGATCTTTTCCAGACCTAGCGACACCCCTGCTGCAGTCCATCCCACAGAAAACAAACCTTTGACCTCTGTCCATGGAGTTCTTTCCTGACTTGATGCCGGTGACTAATAGTCATGGTTAACTCCCCTGCGCCACAGGTTAGTGTGTGTCAGAGATATTTCTATCGTCGCACAGTACTCAGACGCAGCTGTTTCTTCCGAATTTGTGAATGCTTGTCTCAGGAATAGCACTTATCTGAGGTTCACAATAAACAACTAGTACTAGTACTCCACCTGGCAATGACGACAGCGGCTGCTCAACTCCTGCTGCCACTAAGGTGGCCATATTGTTTCCAGCTTGTGTACACTTTGCTAAGCTGTAGTTGGTAAACAGATAATATTAACTTCCTTTTTATGATAGACCATTACTTCCATTACATGGAGTCTAACTTTCTAATGAACAAGCAGACCCACAGCAGCAATTTTCGACAACTTGGGTAATCTTCAGTAAACATTCTCTGGTACCACTGTTCCGAATCCAGGGCCAGGTTTTCCCCAGAAGAGGGTCAGTGAGACAGGTAGTCCCCAGTTAATCAGGGGTGTGGTTGAAGACTATGCATTTGAAATCAGCGAGATAGGTTGAAGGTTGCCTGGAATGTTGGGGTGCGCAATGGGTTTCTTTAAAATGGGTATGATGAAGGCCACCTTGAAACGGTTCCATGTGATAATTTCGCCGCAAAAATATCGCCATACAAAAATATCGCCATATTTGTGCAGCGAAATTCACAATGGGCCCTGCGGGGTCACCCCTGAAATCCCTGCATCACTTTTTAATGTGCGGTGGACACCCACACAACCCCCGCTCCCACATAATATCCCCAATAAAAATATCGCCTATGGCGAACCAAACAACCATATTTACGGCGATATTTTTGTTGTGGATATTATTACCTTATACCCTTGAAACAGACTAAGAAGACACCAGAGAAAGTGAAAGGTTCAAAAGAGATCAGTGCTGGTCGGGGGGCCAGATCCTTGACTGTTTGGTGTACAAATGGATCAGCAGGGGCACATGTTGGGTTGTGCACATGAAGAATAGGTGCCAATTCAGGCAGAGTTGGCACCTTTTCTTCATTTTGGTGGGAAGCCTGATAGTGATGAGTAGGGAAGGTGGGACTGGTTGGAGAGAAAGAAGGATGAAGACAAGTAAGACTGGGGTAAACAGGGTCTCCTGTGTCCTATAGATTTTTGAAGGAGAAGATGTTAGCAAAGTTGTGATCAGAGAGCCGGGTGAGGGGCATGCATGGCTTGGAGGGTTATGGATAACTTGTGAGAATGAGACAACTGAGCGGAAATGATGTTAGTGTAATAGTCAGACTTAACTGAGTCAAGGGCAGTAGTCAGAATAAGGACCAATTCCTAGTAGGAAAGGCAAGTGAGTTTTGCTCTGACAGCACAGGTGAAATACATGGTTGTCCTCAGCTCCTGGATGGCTCTGGTGGTTCATGGGGGAGGGTGTGGGTGATAGGGAGATCGCCAGTGCCAAATTGCTTCAGAAATGCCAATTCAATTAAGTCACTCAGCGCTGCAACAAGAAATGGAAGCCTTGACTTGATCTTCCTAGGAGGCTGTACAATCAGGTTTGAATATTTGTTTACCGATTTTATCAGGAGTAAGAGAGGAGACTGGAGGAAGGTCAGAGACATTGAAATTGAAATGAGAGTAGACTGAAGGTGACGGGTCAACAAAGGGAGTCTGATTCATTCAGTGAGGATGAGTTCAATATGAGATCTAGTCAGTTTTCATGATTGTGGATTGGCAGGTTGTAGAGTCTCCTCTGATCGCTCTATCAAAATGGCCAACTGTCTCTCTGCCATTAAATATTGGGTGGGTTTGCACTCTCTGATGTTAAACTCTAGCAAAACAGAGTTGCTCTTCTTGCCTGCCAAAAGCTCTCTCATCTCTTTCTCTGACTATCCAGTTCCCACCTGACACTCTCCTCTACTCCTCTTCAGCTAGAAACCCCTGTGTCATCTATGACCCTTCTCACATCTTCTCTACTTTCATCTCCAAAACTGGAACAGCAGCTCACTTCAACCTCCTAAATATTAGTAAAATCAGGCACCTCCTTCCGCTCAACACTGCCAACCATTTCTTAACCACTGTTGTCTTCTCTAAACTGTACTACTGGTCTACCCAACTATGATTTCTATCCTCTCGACAAGATCATTCACTTTGCTTCCCTCACTTCACACTTACTTCCTCGTACCGTCACCAGGCTGGATGGCCGACAATGCAAAACAGGGCCAGATTTAAATGTCTTCTCCTGGTTCACAAATCTCTCCATGATAAGGCACCACTGTATCAACCTCTATTCAACTGTACAAGCCCTCCCATAATCTCTGTTCTGCCTCCTCAAGTACCCTTGTGGCTACTCACCCCCCTTGTGCTTTCACTTCCTTCTGCTCTTTCTCTCTTCTTGCTCCACTTGCATGGAATTCTCTTCCCCTTGGACATCCAAGAAACAGTCCACATGGATTTGTTTAAAACAAAACTAAAAGCTTACCTCCTCGCCTCCCTGTTACCCTCTTAACCTACCTCTCATCTGCCTGCTACTGAAACATTTTCCCTTGCCTCCAACCTGCCTCTCTGCCTCCACTCCTCTGCCTCCACTCTAGCACTTCACCCATCATGGTCACATGCCGAGCACCGCTTGCTGTGCTGCCTACCTGCACTTAAAAATGTCCAATGTTCGTTGTCCTTAGTCTATGTATGTCCATGTATGTATTGTCCCTGGTGACTGTTCCATTTACTCCCCTCAACAAACTGGTCAGAATGTGCCTCAAACTCACCCCATTGTAAGAAGTTCACTGCTTCCTGTCAAATCTGATTTCTTATCTATTGTATGTACTTATGTGATCAAAAGAGCTTTGTTCCTCCTGCATATAAATAAATAAATAAATAAGGGTACAGTCGGGTTGCAGGAAGGAGGTGGAGGAAAGATTGAGTGCTCCTTGTGGGAGATGGGAGGCGTAGATGATGTTGGAGTGGTTGTAGGCTGAGAAACCAGAATGTCATCATGGAAGGGAAAAGGTTTGGGATAGGGTGGGAAGAGGATTAAAAGGGAACAGCAGGTAACTGTGTAGGCAGAGTATGGAGCCTCTAAATCAGGGGTTTAAAACCTTTGGCTCTCCAGGTGGCTTTTGACTATGACTATGGTGGAAATGGATGCTGGAAGTTGTGGTACAAAACATCTGTATAGCCAAATGTTGTAGGTCCCTGCCCTAGATGAACGGAGAGGGAGGGTTTTAAGGAGGAGGATATTCATGATCATGGTGGTAGGAGAACAGCAGAAAACAAGGACCATACCTTGGAAGGTAGACATGGACAGGCACAAAGGATTTGCGTCTGATGGTCCTAAAGAGAAGAAGTGAAGCAGGGAGCAAGGGATTTCTGTCCGCCATTTTCTGGAGATTACCATAGGTCTTGAATGTTCTGTTTTGGGCGGGGGTCTAGTCCTATACACTTTATATCCCTATGAAGCCCAAACAGGAAGTCACCCATGGTCAGTTTTTGCCCTTGATTGCAGGAGCTTGGGCTGGAGTCCACTGGGTAAACTGAGTGAGGAGGGGTCGGGCATATGTCAAATGACCTTCTGCGAGGCAATCAGAATGACCAAGGTGGCTCAGAAAAGGTCCAGGGTCTGTGTTCAGACCCGTGTGGCGAGCAGAGAAATGGAAGTTTGTTTTTCCTGCAGGATTCCCAGACTGTAATACTGCTTTAGGCTCAGGCCAACGTCTTCTACACCTCAGTGACACCTGCTCAGGTCTCAAGGGGATACCCCCCTATTCCACAATACTCTATGATCTGGTATCAGGTCGCCCTCTACTGCCCCTCACTATCATAACTCCAAATTGCTCTTGCACTGATCCCAATTACACAGTTTACGCCTCCGCACAGACGCCTATGCTTCAACAATTCAGCCTCCTACACCTCTGGGAGACCATCCCTTTTCTGGCAACTCTGCCGTCTACACCTCATCGGGTCATGTAAGCACTTGCTGCTGAGATGTGCAGGCAACATGCACGGACAGTTTCTCCTCCTGTAAGGCCAACTAAGGCTTTTATTCTTCTGAAGTGGACACAATGAGTATCTATAAATTGGCTATTATTTAGAGTATTGTGAAATGGACAACACTATGGCGGTAGGCACCGTGCAAAAACAAATGATTTTCATTAGTACACAATATTAAAGATGTCAGACAGCAGACCTATCGCCTACAGCTCAAATGCAAAAGTCTACAAAGCCACACAGCTCTCTACTTCTTGCTCTTATTGGACCATTGAGGCGGATCTACCCCCGCCTTGTCCGTTAAGTTTCCTCTTTTGTCGCCATTCAGCGTCTACCTCCAGTACCTCAGTGTAACCTGCTCTTATCTCGAAACACACAAAGCTCTTTAGTGTAGCCTGCTTTCATCGCTCAGATCTACATGAATTATCTATTTTTTTGTTTGCATTTGGTTTAATCAAAGCTTTGCAAAAACAACAATTACGGATTTTAGCAACAGTAAAAAAAAATTGAATAATAATCAATGTCATCACAGTCCATAAACATCCTTAAAATGTATACATTTTTCTCTAAAACAAGTAGTCATAAATTACAAAATTCACTACTAACAATACAAAGTAATGACACATTATTAAAAATTTGACATCAGTAAGAAGTAGTGCACATGATTTTGCTTCTAAAATGTTACCCCATAAAATTCCAGTATCTACAATAGCCAAATCGCTAACAAATTTCCCGAAATACAAAATCTGTAAACGTAAAAGGGCAGGGCACACCAATAACACATGATATACATTGTCCCTGGTATACAGCCCATCACAATATCTACGATCTGCAAATTCCAATGGGATCCCCCTCTGGTACATAGTATCTCGGTTGCCTGGAGCACGTTAAACCGAAACCTCATGAAGCAGCCCCTCCAACGCCGATCTGGAAATGTTTTCAAAGAAGGTTCCAAAACACCTATCCTCTTATGACACAGCCCGAAATGGCCATAGAGAGGCTCTTGGGTATCTCTCCAATCAGACAACGGTTTTCACTTTGCCTGGATTGCAAGAAGAATTCTAGGAGTAATATCCTTCTCAATCAGTATCCCTAAACCATATTCTCTAAAATCATCCAATGGCGTGTTCAAACCGGTCAGTTCAACTTTACCCATCTCAGCATGTGAGGAATCCACAGGGGAGGTAAAAAACCTGCAAAACATTGCTAGTTGTTTCCACTTAGTACAGATTCGTAAAGATTGTAACCCTAGCTCATTGCCACGATCAATCAGAACACTATTAGGCAAACAGTACAGAACTCTTCTCCACAAAATGGCTTCATAGTCATCCATTTCTGCAATAATCCAGACAGGTCTCAAGCCCATAAAGCAATGTAATGATATCAGTAGGGGGCACTGTTGTCCAAGGAATGGAGAAACCGCACTGCATGGTCGAAAATATGTCTTCATTCACGGATGTAACAAACCATCACTGCCGCATCCCAAACCTAAAGAGCAGGCAGGCAGCAATGTCTGCTTCACTCATGCATATCTTATTTAATAAGACTGGAAACACTTATCGATGTGAAACAGAAGCCCGCAGACCAGTCACAAAAGAAACGGAGCAGGTGCCCCTTCTCACGCCTGAAGCCGGTAATGAAAGCAAGGCACAGGTATGCGGACTGGCCAGAGTAGCTGCTCAGCAGATCTCCTACATTGCATTCAGCACGTATACCTGCGTATCCCACTGCCCCCTCCGCCATGTCTAGGTGGATTTCCCCTGGATTACTTGGGAAAGGATACCGAGAAAAGCTCCTGGGGCCAAATTCACAAAAATGAGCACGAATGAATGGAGCGCGCAGAATGCGCTCGTTTCATTTGCGCTGCTTTCAGAAATGCTCAGGACCCCTTATTCTCAAAGGTGACCTGATCATTTCAGGAGGGGGTGCACAGTGGTGCAAAGATGCACTGCCCAGCCCCCTTGCATACATTATTGTCGAGAGGGTGTTCCAGACACTAATGTATGAGAGGCTGCCGCAGCCGCGTGGTTGCTGTGAGCGCATTTCATAGAGACCGGCCCTTACCATGCCCATGATCCCTCACCATTGACTCTGTTGTCTATGGCTGATGGGAGTTTTAGTCCAAAATATCTGGAGGGCAAACGGTTACAGACGCCTTCTCTAGAGCAACCCTACAACTGTAGACCGACCATGTCAATTTCGAGGTCACTTGGTGAAGGCACTGATTGGCTAAAAGAAAGGGAACCGCCCGGAGAAGTGGGAATGGGTACACTAAAAGAATCAAAATGGGACCACGTGCCAGCTGTTTCATAAGTGAGAACCACGGGAGATGTGGCCAAAAAAGGCGAGACTAGAATCCCTGCTCTATCCCCCTGGATGTTTCAACTTTTGACAACACCATAGCAATTACTGGAATGGAGGGGAGCATAACGCAGACCTTTCCCCGGTGCAAATCTCCAAGCACAATGCCTCTAGGGAGTATGAGTGTGCCCTCCTTTCGGGTGACATGACACCTGGCTGCCTGGCCGTCTGTGTGGACATGAACAGATTGGTTCTTGAGGAGTGGGGCAAAATCATGCAGGGCAGAGAGAAACGCTAACGACCCACTGCACTTGGATACCGTTGACTCCTTTCCAGCGACCAACAATCCGGTACCACTTCACCTGTTAGAGCCAGATCGCAACTCGGGTGACTGGTGTCTGGCGTTACACCAATGAAACCCACTTCAACAAGTGAGCAAGGCACATGCATCAGGCCAACGCCACCAAAGCATCATGGGATACACGGTGCGAGCCACATAGTAATGGGGATCTGAGGACAAAAAGAGAGGAGCTGTTGTCCCTCAGACGTCCAATGAAAGCAAGGCTAAGGAAGAACGGCCGTAGTGGCGGCCATTAGTCTCGGTATTTTGAACTGTTGCGTTGCTGCTTCCCACTGGTCGGTCAGAAGTAGAACCACACACTGAATGATTCTGGCCGCGGCTTTCTAATTCAGAAACCCCATTCCCAAACCTGCCCTGTAATTTGCAGCAATGATGGGCAAGTCCCTTGGAAGCTGCAGATTAGACTTCCCGTTCTTGATGATTCAACCCTGTGAATGGCGCACTTACCGCATTGGGTAGGTATATGCTTCTGCCTTGAGAAAAGAACATCGGACTAATTAACCATAGTCCAAGTATGGGCCGAGATGCACCTGCTTCTCATGTAAGAGCCCGAACGGAGGAGCCTAACTTGGAAAAAGCAGGTTTATTAGTGTTTACCTTCAAGTCATCCTACACAGTGGTGGAAATTGAATTTTTTTTAAAGGGGGATCCCCCAAGGGCCGCAGTGGGGGTGGAGTTTGGAGGTAGGGGTGGAGTGCTGAGGGAGCGGAGTTCCGAGGAGGCGGAGCTGGCAGTTGGACTCCACTCAAAGGGAATGTTCAAAATAATATTTTTTAAAAGGTGCAATTTCTTTCATGCTGCTTCTTTCCAAACTCCACACTATAGATCAATTTCACTTTAAATCGCTTCCATGGCCGTGGTGCTCCCAAAATACGGTTGGTAATGCAGTGCTTTTTTGTACATTAAGGAATCCATAGACACACTCTACAGTAGAAGGTTACCAGGGTAGCTCAGCAGGTTGAGAGACAGTTGCTGAGATGTTATATATTCAAAACTGGTTGACTTTTTGTAATTCCTTATTAAAAAAAAACAAGTGCTATAAAAAAGCGTTTGGCCACGGAATAGGGTGGGCTGGTCCCTTGCTTATATTCAGAGTGGAGGTGGGGGTATTTCTGCCCCTGTAGTGAAAATCAAAAGTTGGCACTCATGAACCCACAGTTTAATTTCCTAAAAACTGCTGTCAGCACAACAGAAGCATTTATTTGTAATTAACCAGTTTGACAAGCATATAACATCTTTATAAATATAACCTGTGATAAAATACAAAGGGGCACACAAATTACTGAGTATGTGTGGTAGTCCGACAAAAAAAATGGAGAAAAAAAAACTAGTGAATGCAAGCAGCATGTTTCAGTTTGGAAATTACTTTTTTTTTCTATGGGAGTGTGAAATGCACATTTGGAAAACAATAGTGAGCCCAGCATGTAGAAAGCCTGCTTTCAGCAGGGATGCCCCCTCCCAGTTATATTCATGGCCCATTGATTCTAGTGGTGTCCTTTTCAGGCCAGAAGAAAGAAACAGGCTAAGCGGATAGGATCTGAAGACGCGCGACTGACGGCGGTGAAAGGAGCACAGCACACATTAGACAGCTTCCCTCTGCGAAGGTGGGGGCTCGCTATAGCCTGGTCATTTGATGCCAGATCTCAGACCTGGCAAGAGCCGGGCCATTGGTCAGCGCTGCCCATATACACCAAAACATAGAATTGTAAAAATAGCTTTTGCTGACCGATGCCGCGTCTGGACTGCATTGGGATTGCTATCTAGGTCAGATTCGGATGAAATTGTGAACACTTGCCTGCCTCTCATATAGAAAGGCTTCAAAGGTGGGCAGGGGCCGAATTTAGACATAGTTGTGAATATTGGTGGGCGTCATGTATGGAAGGGATTGTGAATATCGGCCGGTGCCGTATCTAGATAGAAATGCAGAGATGTCCACACGCCACACCTCGAAAGAATGTGGAAACTTAGCACACCGCTTCTAGACAGCGATGCCAATAACTAATCCAATGACAATTTCACCCTCTGCATACACCTTTCAAACTCTAACCAAACACAATCAGAACCCTACAGCACAACAAACCGCCCAAATTTCACTACAGCGCAACAACAAAACAAACCACACATAGACTCGCACAACAGCACACAAC
Source organism: Ambystoma mexicanum (assembly GCF_040938575.1). Lineage (NCBI taxonomy): Eukaryota > Metazoa > Chordata > Amphibia > Caudata > Ambystomatidae > Ambystoma > Ambystoma mexicanum. The sequence goes on along the minus strand of NC_090931.1, from coordinate 897,583,707 downwards.
GGCTACTTACCGGAAAACACCCCAAGCCCAGCGAATGGTGTTAACCGTGTTGAGGCTGCCAACAGCACATCACTGCTCTCTTGCACTTTTCCCGCTTATTCCCACTAACTCACCCCCTTTCCCTTTTCAGAACCGCCAGAGTGCCAGAGGACCACTACGGTGGTGATAGTGCGCGGTACAAATATCATTTCACATTAACATTAACATTAAACAAATTGTACATATATCAGAACTGCATAGGGCTCAGTACAGCACCTAAATATGACATTTTCCAACATGCAAAGTCCAAGACGTCAATCCAGCTATGAGAGGTGATGCTTCAATATTAACCACTGTATCCTTTCCTCTAAATAAATAATTGTAATTATGAATAACACTAATTGACCCTTAAACCCAATATACTTTGTGGTGTCCTGTAGTCACCTGGCTGCAGTCACGTCAATCGATCAAAAAGGACTGAAGTAAAACAAAGATAAATGCAAAGCCAAGGAGTAGAGTTGGGGGTCGCCCGTGACATGGAGTAATCTGGTAACCGCCGCTCCTTTGTCCTTGATGGCTCTTTGCTCCCTGGTGAGTCATCCTCCTTTGGTCCGTCACCTCCTTGGTCTTTGGCTGCTCCAGTCAGTTGCCTCTGGTCAATGGCAGTTCTGGTCCATTGCCCGTCTGGTCCTTTGGTCACTTGTGAGTCACCAGCAAGCATAAATGGAAGCAAAACTCTTCCTTTTTCTGTGTGCTGTTGCTGCCTAAAGTGTGCTTTGAAAGCCCAAAATACCCGGCCTCGCATGGTGTGTCCATGCAATCAAATTTGGCACTGGTAAGAGAAAGACATGGAAATAATGACCATGTCAAAATGATTCTACCTTACTCCCTAACCGACAACACATCTCGACACACAACTCCTCTACTGAAACAACACATGTTATGGAATAGAATGCACCTCAGCAGAAGGTGCACTAAATTTCCCTAAGTGCCAAACTAACCCAGCACAGATGCATCAACATAACTCTCCACCCTCCTTAAGCACTGCTCTGACAGACTCCACAACCACACAATTACCATAGCAACCTGGAGCGCATATAGAAAGCTCACAAAATATCTCAAACATACTCGCCACAGAGGACTCTATCTTTTCAGATCTGTACATATCAACAAAGCATCATAAAAGAAATTAACCATGCCCCGGGTCGGATTGGCCCTTTGGCCTTTCGGCCCGGGCCGAAATCATCCCTGGGGAGCGGGGCCGGTTTCTGGCAATGCCTCGGCCGGTTTGGAGGAAAAAGAAATGTGATCAATTTCTTTTTTTTTCAAAAAGCCTTTCATCCTTCTTGGGTCGATAAATGAGTACCAACACAGGTTGGCTGACATTGTAAGCATATTTGTTCTATAAAAAAGAGCTTAAGCGTAAGTGCTATACCACAACATATAATCATTTGGCCTTGGACATCTGCTTGTATTCACAGAAATTTAGTGTACTTAGGAACAATGCCATTTGATGCCACTTCCTGTTTTGTCAAGGGGTGAAAGGTTGTGTTTCATCGCTTCCCGGGATGTCACTTTGGGGTGGGGTCAAATGACATCACTTCCGGTGCTGTCATCAGAGGTCAAGGGTCGTGAGGTGAGGGGTGGGCCTATTTCTTATCCCAGCCCGACCCTGACCATGCCCTGCTCACCTTGCCATTAGATAAGTTGCTTGCACTACCTCTTGCAGATCCTAAAGCTGAACATGGCAGAAGGAATGCTATACAAGACTCGGTAACAGGGCATAGAAAAGGGTTTGACTCATTCTCCTTGTGGGAAGAGCACTGGACGTCCCAATCAACCTCAGTGACCTGCAACAGGGAAGGAGATTAATTTTGGTTCTGCCACAGTCCCCTGCTATACTCGAACCGCTGGTGCACTGAATGGCTGATAAGACTATATATGTGCCTGTCAAATCAAGTGAGACTGGACTAAGGGAGGGCCAGTGCAACAATAATAACATTTGAGGTGACAACTTTGGGGGCCACTAACAGAGGACTACAAGGGTACACCATTTTGCCCCTAAAATGATTCAATCTGCCCCACTGTATGGGCATCTGTTTTTCTAATTTTTTTTAACAACTTTATTTATGTCGGTTGCAACATGGAGTCCCATTATATGCATCAAGCTTAAACCATCGGAAATACACCACGGATAACAGATCCACAGAAATCCTCCCTCCCCTGACCCCATCCCTCCTCCCCCGCCCCATCTCAGCCACGTGCTATAGAGGCTGATGTGCTTGTAAGAATAGTCTCGGTAATTGAGGCTTGCATGTGAAATCTGGGAACTCGGCGTCATAGTCCAGGAGCGGGGACCAGATCTCAGAGAACTGATATAGTCTACCCTCTTTGGTAGCTGTAATTGTCTCCGGCACTAGAATGTCCGGGAGTTTAATCCACCATAAGGCAAATATGGGGCCCTCTGGAGATTTCCAGGCTCGGGCTGTAGTAATATGGGCATCTCTTTTTAAATATTGTGAATGTAATCACTTATAAGCCGGCTTGGACTGGCCTATAGGGCCACAGGACAACACCCGAAGTAGATGCCAGTTCCTTTGGTCAAAGTGGGCCAGTGTTATGGCCACAGCGTACCTCTGTGGTGCAATACTTTTAGACTTGTCTGGTGTTATTTAACAAATATTCCTTAAAATGCACATTTTGTAGCACATTTGTATCAAACAACTTTGTTGGCTGCCACCCAAACAGTCTTGTCACAGAAGGAATGAATTGCTTTTTGTGACTGTGGGCCACTTTTTCATCGGTGACCAATCCCATTTGATGCCCCAGTCCCGACCCTACATTGAGGACTCCAATTTTTGCAGTTAAATCAGAATGCGATTAGATTATTTGCACAGGATCATACAATTTGGCTAAGCAAGGAAGCAGAGATTTTAAACCACTCTACAATTGAAGCACTTGAGCACACACCTTCCAAGCTTTACTTGATACACTTAAGATTTGGATTTCAAGCCTACATATTTACACCCTGATCCATGGAATTATTTGCGCCTAAAACGCACATTTGCGCGGCGTTCTGCCCGAAAATCCCTGTTTGAGGTATGGGGATTTTCGGGCAGAAAGCCGCGCAAATGTGCATTTTACGCGCAATTAATTCCATGGATTAATTCCCATCAGAAAGGCAGAACCATTGATTGGGCAGCCCATAATTGCAATATCACCTGCAAAGCCCCCCAACCTCTCGTATGGACTGACCATTTTCTCATACCATTTGACATTAGCATTAACAAGCCTAACCCCAAACAGCGCCCCCCACGCACCAGCCTGTCTGACCAGAAATAAGCGTAACATTACTGTGGATACCCTTACACCACTGGTTCTCCCCTTCCTAAACACGCTCCCCGCCACTGCTGACCTCAACCTACTAGGAAGCACCTACAATGACGCCATGACTAACGCCATTGATGCTGTTGCCCCACTAAAGTTACGCAAAGGTAAACCCAGAGCTCATCTGAACTCTTGGTACTCACCTGAACTCAAAACACACAGAAAAAAGAAAGGCAAGATGGAAACCTTATGGAAAATGACTCCATCAGCTGAAAATAAAACCAATCTCATGACCATCTCCTCCCTTTACAAAAAAGAGATAATCAGTACTAAGAAGGAAGCTTACAATGTCAGAATAAATAATGCAGGATCCGGTGCTAAAGAACTCTTCACCATTCTAAAGGAATTAGAAAATCCTAACCCACCGACGGACACTTGTGTGCAAGACAAACACTGGTGCACTAGCATCCAAAATGCCCTTGCCAACAAAATCACTGGACTCCAAACTAAAATTGAGGCCAAACGACTACAACTCTCCAACAGTAACTCCTCCACCCCTAGCATATCCACTCCTACCAATACCACCACTGGCTTCACGTTCAAAAAGGTAACTATACCAGAAGTCCAAAAAATTATAACATCCCTCAAACCTTCAAATTGCAAAGGGGACAGCTGCCCTGCCCAGATCATTAAAGATGCAGCGAGAGACCTATCCCCCTTCATCTCCAAGCTAATAAACCTATCCTTCTCCACCAACTCTGTACCTAACAACCTGAAACACTCATGGGTTCTCCCTCTTCTAAAAAAAACAATCCCTAGACCCAGCCATTCCAACTAATTACAGGCCCATCACTACGGTCCCCTTCTTGCTAAAAATCCTTGATAGAGTTGCCTACCTGCAAATTCAGGAGTACTTAGAGACCAATCAATTGCTAGGATTGCGTCAGTCTGGCTTTCAACCTCAACATGGAACAGAAACTGCCCTTGTGACCTCAAAAGTCAGATTGATGACATCAAAGACAAAGGTAAAGCCGCCATCCTACTCCTTCTAGACCTCTCAGCAGCCTTCGACCTGGTTGACCATAAAATACTCTGCAATCACCTCTCATCTGCTGTCATTTCTCCTCCTCTGCTGTCATGTGGATACAATCCTTCTTAGCCAACAGAACCATGAGGGTTTTTTCATCTGCGTCAGCAGCAGACCCCATCCCCATTACCTGTGGTGTCCCACAAGGATCTTGTGTTTCCCCCACCTTATATTCTCTATTATCAAAACGGTTCTAAACCACAGGTAGGGATCAAACAGACGTCTTGCTCTGTGAGCCTATAATTCCTATATACAAAAAGAAAGTCCTATATTCTATTCGGTGTAACCTTAGGCTCTTCCCACATCAAATGACATTTATTATCACAACATTTTATTAATCACCAATCAATCAAATTCATTAAACAATCATAAAAATGATCATAATACATAAAACACATAAAATATTTTAAAACAACACAAGTAAAAACGCAATGAGTGAGTATGTTACAATAATTTTTCAAGGATCTCAAATGTGTATACAAATAACACTCTGATTCCCATGCCTCACTACTTTTAGCTTATTTTCTGTTAGTATATTTCAAAAATCCCGACTTGTACAAGTTTCTGTCCTTAATATACAACAATGTAGGACATCCTTCAGGGGAGTATGTCTTGTGCCGGTATTAAAAATCTTCTTAGGTTGGGGAGAGTACCCTGTTAATCAAAAAGGACACCCTATTAGTAATCGATTATAAGGTATACATCTCTATTTACTTATAAACAAACCCTTATCCCAAAAGGGGTATTGAAGTATGTTGCTTATTACATACCTCTCTTTCCTAGTAGTAGCTCTTGGACCTTTTCTGGTTCCTTATGCAGATTCCCAATTTCTTCAGGGAATTCTTGCGTTTCCTCTTCTCTTCTCTAAACTAGTGCACAATTAAGACATATTAATGCCCAGGGACATCTATATCGTCCCATGTGTTTTCTTTAAATGTCTAAAAAGCATACAATATTCATGCTTACCAATCTGGAAATCTCAACCAATTATTTTTTTCTGAATTCTCTCAAGTATGGACCTCGGACAGTAATGGCCACCCTATAAAACAGAGTTAAAACGCTCTGTCACAATACTTTATTTAATTGCCAGGAATATGTGACAGTTCAGTGTGGTATAGAGAGTTAAAACACTCACTTGTGGGTAGCTAGATGCTACTATTCACAGTTTCCTCCCAGGGGGATTCCTCTGGTAGAGGCAAAAAACGCCTTCACTACTTTCTATGGACCAAAGCCTGTGAAGATGCAAGTCTACACATCACCAAGTGAACCCCTGATCTTGTCTAGGGTGTCACATTAAACTCTAAACCCTCCCAAGTCTCCCACTTACTTAGGTAGTAGAATAGATCATCCACCTCCTCATTATTCAAGCGTTCTCGTTAGGTTACATTAGTTCTGTACTCCCGCACAATATTCGCTGGTGTACCAAAAAAACCTACGCGACGCAGTGACGTCATCTCGCCACGCAAAAAACGTGCATCGTGACATCATCGCGTCGCACCTGACGACGCCATTCGCGTTGCGGTCCTATGGGCATCAGCGTGTCCCAGGAATGAAAAACCCTTAGTGTCATGGGGTATGTAGTCCAATTCTGAACTGCATTATGAATATCCAAAGTCTTTCTGCCTGTGGCAGAATTAACACCTCGCAGCGTGAGACTTCCTCACATGCAGATTCAATAATGAAAAACATGTAATCCTTTGGAACCGAAGTGTGATGATCTAGACACACTAAAAATATCGTAATATAGAAGGTACCTCATGTCTAAGACCATAGTACAGCACAATACGTAGGCAAACAGGGCAACGTATTGACTTCCATAAATGCAAATCCATCATCCTCTTATTTCCTACTATCACAGATATTGCAAGGAGTGACACCTAACTTGACTCTTCATCACTCTTCAGACTGAGCTCCTCCTTGTCGGATCACCAAATAACTTACAGAATGAGTTTCTACACCAACATCATCATCGATGGTAACACCATTCCCGTCGTTAAAAACGTGAAAACCCTCAGCTTTTATCTCGACGCCAATACCAATCTCTCTAAACATGTCAACATGACCGCTTCAACCACCGCCTACACCAGGAAACTAATCAGGGCCTGCAGACCTTTTCTATCCACCAACAGCTGCCTCACGCTGGCCAAGGCTCTCATGCAATCTAAGCTAGACTATTGCAATAGCCTTTACCTAGGTGCCAATAATCTATAATCAATAAACTACAGGTTCTCCAAAACAATGCGCTGCGAGCAGCACTAATCATTCCGAGGCGAGAGCACATCTCTGCCATCAGAATATATTGCAAATGGCTCTCCATACAACAAAAAATTGACCTAAAAACTCTTTGCCTCACCTACAAAGCCTTAAACCACCTAGCCCCTCCCTATCTCACTAACAAATTCACTTTGAAGCCGGACACTCGAATTGCCAGATCCTCCAATACTCTATGCCTCATAGTGCCCAGATTCACCTCTAAAAGAGCCGGTGGCTCGAGCTTCACGGTCCTCGCCTCTCAACTCTGGAATACCCTTTGTCCGAACATCAAATCGATCGAATCCTTCCAATTGTTCAGGAAACTAGTCATTGGTTGGCTACTGGATAAAACCAATCCTAAGTTAGACTAAGCCCATTACAAACTGTATATACTGTACATGCCACACAAATGTTTAACCGCAGGTTCTAACTACTTTGACTGTATATATTGTATATAATTTCTACAAATGTATAACTGCAAATTCTATATATATTGTACTTTTGTAACCTGTCCTTAAGCACCCTTTTACTCCTGGGTCTGGATCGCTATATAAATAAAATAAACAAACAAACAAACAAACAAACCACTGGTGGCTGGTATATTTTGGGACCAGGCACCACCCCCTTCTTCCTTCTTCTTTACTAAAATAAACTTATTTACTTCATTCACTTGGAGCAGTGCATGCCCCTGCAGCAGCATAATCATTATGGATATTGCACACACATGGTGGTCCAGGCCGTCCTGGGGTGTGGCGTGCCGTGTACTTTGTTAAGGATCTTGGTGGGGCCTCAGCATGGCTCTCAGGGGGGCCCCTACATTTTGAGCTACGCCAGTGACTGGGCTCTGCTCACTTTGAACTCATTCAAATGTGATGTGAATGGTTGAGAGGGGCGGCAAACTCGACCAGGACCCTGCTCTGGTGCAACAGTGTTTAAGAAAATAAGCGTTGGACACAGAGTCTCAGAGGTGAGAGAGACATGGAATAACCCACCCTCCTCACTCAAACTCCTTGGAAAGGATTTGTGGAAGCTTCATTTACGGGCCAGTCCTGGGGGCAGGAGGTGTATGGGAGGACAGGTCCAAGGGACTCCCCCTCCCCTGCAGTCCCCTCCTTGTGATGTCCATGACTCGTCAGGGGACCCCCTGCCACCAGGCCCCAGGTGGTGGGTGGACCACTGGCTGACACATTGACCAAACGTACTGTATTATGCTAGGTCCTGGAAACCATTTTGAAAACCAGATCGCCATCTTAAGACATGATTCCTAGTGCGCTGCAGTACGGCCCCCACCTTCAGAGAGTCCTCGCCTACCCCTGTCGCCTCCGCTCCCTGGCAGATCCGCTGAAAGCCCGTTCCCACGGACAGTTGGACATGAGCTAGAGTTAGAGAAAACACTGTCATTCACCTTCCGCAGTGCATCATTATCCTCAGGGTGACCCGGGTAGCGGAGCTGGCTTGGAAAATAACTGTAAATCATACCCGATGAAACAAAAGCCTCAATCCTATACCAAGAAACTGTTTTTCTTTATATATATATATATATATATATATATATATATATATATATATATATATATATATATATATATTGCATCACAATGATATTCCTTCTGCACGACCCCCTTGTCAAAATCTACAAACACTGAAAGAATAGAAGAATGTGTTATTATTTGACAAAATGGTCAAGATACCCAAACCTCCTCAGTTATGTACAAACACCCAGTGCCCCTGGCCTCCTACTATGTGCTTCTCTAGGGGTAATGTAAAGAGAGCGATACCAAGCCCTTATGCCATGATTAACCTGATGCTGCTAGAGTGCAAAGGAACACAAGCGCAACAGTATTGTAAGCTCATGTAAACTGCTTAAAGAGATACATAGAATGCAATCAAGTGTGAATGTATGAGTTTAACATGTATTACTGCTGTCAACCATATTGGTCTGTTGTTCCTGCGTGCTCCACCAACCCTAATGCTACCTCACGTATCGTGATTACCATGTAATGCAAGAGCTGCTGTTTTCTGCATATACTCACCCTATAGTGATTAATAGAAACGTTGGTATAGTTAACATATTTGAAATGACTATGTAAAGGTGCAAACGATGTAGACGTGTAACCCTTTAGAAAATCAATAAGCATTATACATTATATGAATCCCTTTGTTTTCAATATAATTTGCAGCATACAAGAAGAGTATCATCGTGGGCATATCCAAGGTCACTTCCCCTCCCTTTCCATTGAAGCCTGCCAGAGAAAGCAAAGGCCCGAGCTACAGCACCTCACCTCCCCCAATTCGGCTGGAGCCGCTTCAAGCATTCATGTTCCCCCGCAGCCCACATGGCCACGGCCAGCCACCTGAATTATTTACAATTTAGCAGTAAAACCTGGCCATAACCAAAGACCAGAGGTGCCCCCTCATAGGTCCCACGGCCTACCAGGTCACCCCAGATTAATGGGGCTTGTAAAATAAGACACCTAATATGCGCTAACATTGTGTAAAAGCATCTGTCATTACTTCTAACGAGACCTAAAAACTCGGACAGCTCACCCCGTGCCCTGAGACACCGACCCCATGACCCATGATACCTAGTCAACAGGAAAACAGTAAACATGTATTGATGTATCGTCAAAGTATTCCACCCAATGTGCATTCCTCCTGTGTTGTATTGACCTGTAGAATAACCTAGTGTAGGATTTGCAGGACAACTGACATTGCAGTATTGAATGAATGGGGTGGGCATGGCCATTAGGGCAGAAAGCCAAGAAAGACGTCCATCAATGACACTGACCACGCCTGGCAGCACCTCCCGGATGAGCCCAGGTGACCTGCCCACCCCACGTTGGCACCCGGCGTTGTCCACCAACCACGATGCGACGTATCACAGCTGCACATATAGTTCGCAGACGCCACCCACTCCCCATGAACATGTGCCCCTATAGTGTGTAGGTTCTTATGACACTTTTTGTAAATATAAACGCCTGTCTTTGCGATTGTCAGACAGAGCGCTCTCGGAGTTTGCAGAGTTCTTTGCATGCCCTATTTGACTTAGATAAAACTTCCATTAAGCTCACCCGCACTTGGTCCTAGCCTTATTCCCATTTGGAGAGAGTCCATTATTGCCTCTCATTGCGGGGAGGGTCGTGCTATTTGGGGACGCTCGCCTTCAGGGGCCATTGAATAACATCCCTCGCACATAGAGCTCTGAAAATCGTAGATGCATTGAGTCCCACCCTTGAGGGAAGTGCAGCCTCCCTCCCCACAACTCACCCTGTTAAAAAAGATTGAGGACGCCTCCCCCAGATCAGTGCTTTTTTGGCTTGTTACAGATAACGAGTACTTCTGTGTCCATTGATCTACAGATGTTCTCGAAGGTAGAGATCTCTTTACTACCCTAGGGAGTAATTGTCCTGAAGGGGTTCCTCCCACATTATATTCTGCTCTCATTTCAGCCAGATATAAGAACTGAGGAACAGAGGGAGGTGAGATTTGTCAACGATCACACATTTGGAGCCTATATGGAAAACATAAATAATGCAGTACTTGTAACAGGGAAACTGAAATCTCTAACGCAGGCTACAGCTAGTATATGAAACATCTGGAGTCCAAAATACCCTATTGATGTTTTTAAAAGGGGCATGTTGGACAACTCTGATTGCTGGTCTTGTGTACATGACACTGGCACTTTTGGACATATGCTGTGGACCTGCACTAGAGTGCAAGGTTTTTGGTTTGAATTCCGTAGGATCTGTGATGTTGTGCTAGATGAAAGAATAGCCTTTGATTTTCAGACCCTGATACTCAATAATGATGTCCATTTGGAGGAACTATCCATGTGTCAGAAAAAATTGATATTTCGTGGTGCAATGGTTGGTAAGAGGATTAAGTTGGAAAACAATTAATCCAGTTATGATTGAAAATTGGATTGATGAAATGCACGGATTAGCGGAGATGGAGAGAGTTATCTTTCAATGTAACGGAAAGCTTCACTTGTTTGAAAAAATATGGAAATAATTCCTCACCATGTATTGATTGTTACTTTGTGTGGGCTGTGAACTCTGGTGCTGGGTGGGTGGGGGGGCGGGGTGGTTGGGGATTGTAAATATGTACAGGATGCTCGCTGTGTTGTGTTATTATGAAAATGTTATTTTTTTGGTTGTTGATATTTGTTACTACTATATACTTAAAATGAAAATAAAGTATTAAAAAATAGTATATGAAACATCTATAGATTAATGGACACAGAAGTACTTGTTATCTGTGAAATTGCTGTGTTAACAAGCGAAAAAAGAACTGACTTGGGGAGGCCTGCACTGCTGTTTAACCAGGAGAAAACTGCTGCACGAGCAAGGCTTGAAAATGTAATCATTGACCAGGATTTAGTATCAACAAAATTCCCTGGCTATAAATGTATCTATGAGTTAGCTACCACTACGATAGAAGAAACCTATTAAACTGGTCTGCATGTACAGGGGGGAGAGCACCTGATAATGTTATCTTTGCTGCAGAATAATACCTGGGGGAAAGGTTCTTTCAATATACCCAAGACCCCCTTATCCAAGCACTCACTAGTTGCTTCTCGCCTGGGGACTCACTGGTAGACTTCAAGGCGTGCACTGCCCACCACCCCTTTGTCAGACCCAGTGGTGCCCAATGGCGTAGCACAACAGTTGACAGCTCCCCTGCGAGCCATGCTGTGGGCCCCCCCCTCCCAAGCTCCTTAACAAAGCGCAGGGCACGCCACACCCGGGGTGGGCCAGACCACTATGTGGCGCAATTTCCATGATGATTATGCCGCTGCAGGGGCATGCACTACTGCAAGTGACAGAAGTAAATCTGTTTTCAATCAAAGTTTAAATCTTTAACGTAATTTACAGAGAAGGGGCGGTGCCTGGTCCACAAATATAACAGCCACCACTGGTGAGTTGTTTTTTTGGATCATATAAATATTTGCAACAAGTATGTGCTTGCGACTGAGCATAGCGAGGGAACCCGAACTGAAGAAAATGGGTTTGAGAGGAATGGGGGTGGGGGCTGTGGGATTCCTCTCCCTCCGGGAGTAAATGTTTTGAATAATGGGTTAAAATGGTGCATTACACAGCACACTTTCTGGGAAAATGTGGGTACTTTTTATTAACTGAGTATCTATGATGAATCAATACAGCTAAGTGTTCTTATGGGTCTAGACTGGCTTACTTTGGAGCCAATTTGGACAGTTTTCTATACAGGCACACACCCACCCACAACATTCAACAACACACATTACATCACTTCTCACTCACCCACCAGTCACTAAACACACATCACATCACTTATCATTCACCGACCAGTCACTCACACCTTCTCTTCCATCAACTCAATGCATTCTATACAAAGGCACACACCCACCCCCCTCCCAGAAGATTCAAAACCCACATCGCATCATTACTAATTCACCCACCAGTCACTCACACCTTCTCTTACATCCACTCATTGCATTCTCTACACAGGCACACAACCACACACCCACCTACCCAGAACATTCAAAAACACACATCACATCACTTCTCATTTACCCACCAGTCACTCAAGATAGCGAACCAGCTCTACCAATTCAAGGTGCAGCCCTTCGGAATAGCCTCGGCGCCAAGGGTATTCACCAAGGTACTGGCGGTGGTGAGAGCGCACCTGCGCAGGGAGGCAATCTCAGTGTACCCTTACTTGGACGACTGGCTCATAACAGGGGAAACACCTTTGATTTGCAGACAAAACATTCAGACAACAATCAACCTCCTCTTTCAATTGGGCTTCTCGATCAACGAGAAAAAAATCAAGCCTGGTGCCCAGCACCTCCAAACAGTTCTTAGGAGCTATTCTAAACACAGAGGAAGGGTTAGTCTTTCCCTCAGAGGAGAGAGAGTAAAGAACTTGTTACTGCAAATAACACACTATCAGGCTGGCCGCCATATAAGGGTACGCAAAGCAATGCGCTACAAAATGGTTGGCGAAACAATGTTCTCGGGCAAACGGTCAGTGGGACGATCTAGTGGTCGTTTCGCCAACACTAGTACAAAATCTTCGCTGGTGGACGAGAGAGAATCTGACCAAGGGGAAACCCTTCTATGATCCTCAGGTACAAGCAGTGGTCACAACACAACAGATGCCTCACTAGCAGGGTGGTGGGGGCGCACTACCTTCACCACACAGCTCAGGGTCTGGTCTCACTCAACGGGTCAGAACCACATCAACGTGCTAAAACTTCTAGCAGTGTTCAAAGCCCTCCAAGCATTCGAACCCCAGTGTCGGTACAGATCCTAACAGACAGCACCACAGCAATGTTTTATATCAACAAATATGAATGAAATGAATGCCTAGGGGGGATGAATGCCTAGAGGGGGATGAATGCCTAGAGGGGGATGAGTGCCTAGAGGGGGATGAGTGCCTAAAACAGGTGAATGCATAGTACGTGTGAGGCATAAAGCAGATGAGTGCCGGAGCGAACGAGTGCCCAGAGTGAGCGGACGTGTTGCGTAGAGAGGACGAGTACGTAGAACGAACGAGCACTGATTGCGTCCAATACTGATGTGTAGAATGGATGAGTAGAGCATGGGACAGACAATGCATGCGTGGGGCAAACAGGAGGGCATGCGTGGGGCTGACATGAGTACTTACATGGGGCAGTCTAGAGTACATGCGTGGAGCAGACAAGAGTACATGTGTAGAGCAGACAAGGGTGCATGTGCGGGGCGGACTGGAGCGCGCGGGGCAGACTGGAGCACGTGGGGCGGGCTGGAATCCATGAGTGCGTGGAGCAGACCAGAGTGTATCGAGCAGACTGCGTGCATGGAGCGGATAGGAGTGCATGGAACGGACTGGAGCGCATAGACTTGCGTGACGTATGTAGTATGGTTTGGAATGCAGAGAACGTTTGAAAGAGCATACAACTCATCATATCACACCACCACGCTTACTCTCGCCTTTACATCACCACTCAAATAGAACACAGGGATACTATGACACCATTCGGTATAACTGTTCTCATACCAACATCCGCCGTTCACTCCACATCATTCTAAGTAAACACTGCTGGTTACACACCCCCCAGCCAGGCGTTCTCCTCAGGCCTAACGTAGCCACATCCGGTCTGGATAAATCCAACCAGAGTGAACACATACACCTGATCTCTCTCCATCACACCTACCGCTATGAAGCAGCTATTACACGAATACCGCATGAGCTGCACACATACCTGGTGCTCACAAGCACCTTTTGACTCCTTCTACTCTCTCTACTGACCTGAACTTAAGTTCCCAAGGGCGTTCAACCTACCAGCGCCTTCAGACCATACCAATGGTATATAAGGCACTATATAAATGCAAAGTAGCATAACATAACATAACATAACATAACCTTCTCTTACATCCACTCATTGGATTCTCTACAAAGGCACACACCCACCCATCCAGAACACTCAAAACCACACATCACATCACTTCTCATTCAACCACACACCCACCCAGAACCTTGAAAAACACACCATCACATTCATACCCATTCACCCACCAGTCACTCACAAGTTCTCTTTCATCTACTCATTGCATTATCTATGAAAGGCACACCCACACCCACCTAGAACTATCAAAAACACACATCATATCACATCACTTCTCATTCACCCACCAGTCACTCACAAGTCCTCTTGCATCTACTCATTGCATTATCTACGAAAGGCACATACCGACCCACCTAGAACTATCAAAAACACACATCACATCACTTATCATTCACCCACCAGTCACTCACACCTTCTCTTACATCCACGCATTGCATTCCCTACAAAGGCACACAGCCACCCGTCTCCCAGAAGATTCAAAACACGCATCACATCACTACTAATTCACCCACCAGTCACTCACACTTTCTCTTACATCCACTCATTGCATTCTCTACACAGGCACACAACCACACACTCACCTACCCAGAACATTCAAAAACGCACATTACATCACTTCTCATTTACCCACCAGTCACTCACACCTTCTCTTACATCCACTCATTGGAATCTCTACAAAGGCACACACCCACCCATCCAGAACACTCAAAACCACACATCACATCACTTCTCATTCACCCACACACCCACCCAGAACCTTAAAAAACACACCATCACATTCATACTCAATCACCCACCAGTCACTCACACGAACATTCTCTTACATCGACTCATTGCATTCTCTACACAGGCACACACCCATCCACCCATTGCATTTTCTATGCAGGCACACATCCACAACATTCAAAAATGCACCAGTCACTCACACCTTCTGTTGCATCCACTTATGGCATCCTCTACACAGGCACACACCCATCCACCCAGAACATTAAAAAACACACATCATATCACATCACATCACTTCTCATTCACCCACCAGTCACTCACAAGTTCTCTTACATCTACTCATTGCATTATCTACGAAAGGCACACACCCACCCACCTAGAACTATCAAAAACACACATCACATCACTTATCATTCACCCACCAGTCACTCACACCTTCTCTTACATCCACTCATTGCATTCCCTACAAAGGCACACACCCACCCGCCTCCCAGAAGATTCACAACACGCATCACATCACTACTAATTCACCCACCAGTCACTTACATTTTCTCTTACATCCACTCATTGCATTCTCTACACAGGCACACAACCACACACTCACCTACCCAGAACATTCAAAAACACACATCACATCACTTCTCATTTACCCACCAGTCACTCACACTTTCTCTTACATCCACTCATTGGATTCTCTACAAAGGCACACACCCACCCATCCAAAACACTCAAAACCACACATCGCATCACTTCTCATTCACCCACACACCCACCCAGAACCTTAAAAAACACACCATCACATTCATACTCAATCACCCACCAGTCACTCACACGAACATTCTCTTACATCGACTCATTGCATTCTCTACACAGGCACACACCCATCCACCCATTGCATTTTCTATGCAGGCGCACATCCACAACATTCAAAAATGCACCAGTCACTCACACCTTCTGTTGCATCCACTTATGGCATCCTCTACACGGGCACACACCCATCCACCCAGAACATTAAAAAACCCACATCATATCACATCACATCACTTCTCATTCACCCACCAGTCACTCACAAGTTCTCTTACATCTACTCATTGCATTATCCACGAAAGGCACACACCCACCCACCTAGAACTATCAAAAACACACATCACATCACTTATCATTCACCCACCAGTCACTCACACCTTCTCTTACATCCACTCATTGCATTCCCTACAAAGGCACACACCCACCCGCCTCCCAGAAGATTCACAACACGCATCACATCACTACTAATTCACCCACCAGTCACTTACATTTTCTCTTACATCCACTCATTGCATTCTCTACACAGGCACACAACCACACACTCACCTACCCAGAACATTCAAAAACACACATCACATCACTTCTCATTTACCCACCAGTCACTCACACTTTCTCTTACATCCACTCATTGGATTCTCTACAAAGGCACACACCCACCCATCCAAAACACTCAAAACCACACATCGCATCACTTCTCATTCACCCACACATCCACCCGTCACTCACATCTTCTCTTACATCCACCCAATATATTCTCAACACAGGCACACAGGCACACACCCACCCACCCAGAACATTTAAAAGCACACATCACATCACTTCTCATTCCCCCACCAGTCCCTCACACCTCCTCTTACATCCACTCATTGCATTCTCTACACAGGCAAACACCCACCCACCCAGAACATTCAAAAACACACATCACATCACTTCACATTCATCCACCATTCACATACATACATCTGACATGCACTTCAGTTCACACATGCAAAACACACATCATATTACAAAAAAAGCATTCTTACCTTTTTCTTGCAGTTTTGGGCCGTCCTCCCAAGTCCCTCGGCTCCTCTGCGCTCTCACAAACAGGAACCAGGAAGCTGCAAGAGTTTCCTGGTTCCTGTATGTGAGCTGCAAGGAAGCTGAGGGAGAAGGGGTTGGAGATGAACGTGGCATGAGACTTGTGCCACATGTCATGATCAGTTCCAACCCCTACTGAGTGCCTCCCTGGCCTCTCCTTCACCCTGATGGGTGAAGATGGGGCTGGGGACCCACCAGACCTGGTGTGGTGGTGGCCCCTCGCCGTGGCAGATCCCACTACACCAGGAACACCCGTTTTGTTTTTATTTGCTAAATTATTTTTTTACTTTTTTCTTTTAAGTTGGGGTTGCAAGGTAGTAACCAGGGGTTGCAACTGTGGCCCCCAGGGGTCGCAGTTGCAACCCCTGGCGATGCCCAAATGACGTCCCTGGCTGCTCTGTTGCCTCTGCCACCCATGATGTTCTGGCTCCTTCCCTCTTCTTTTTGACGTCGGTCTCATGCTGCTCTGTGGTCTCTGCTGCCCTTGATGTTCTGGCTCTTTCACTCTTCCTTTGAAGTCTGGTCTCATGCTGCTGTATGGTCTCTGCTGCCCTTGATGTTCTGGCTCCTTCCCTCTTCTTTTTGAAGTCAGGTCTCATGCTGCTCTGTGGTTTCTGCTGCACATGATGTCCTGGCTCTTTCCCTCTTCTTTTTGAAGTCGGGTCTCATGCTGCTCTGTGGTCTCTGCTGCCCTTGATGTTCTGGCTCCTTCCCTCTTCTTTTTGAAGTCGGGTCTCATGCTGCTCTGTGGTCTCTGCCACCCTTGATGTTTTGGCTCCTTCCCTCTTCTTTTTGAAGTCAGGTCTCATGCTGTTTTGTGGTTTCTGCTGCACATGATGTTTTGGCTCTTTCCCTCTTCTTTTTGAAGTCAGGTGTCATGCTGCTCTGTGGTTTCTGCCGCCCTTGATGTTCTGGCTCTTTCCCTCTTCTTTCGAAGTCTGGTCTCATGCTGCTCTGTGGTCTCTGCTGCCCTTGATGTTCTGGCTCTTTCCCTCTTCTTTTGAAGTCTGGTCTCATGCTGCTCTGTGGTCTCTGCTGCCCTTGATATTCTGGCTCTTTCCCTCTTCTTTTTGAAGTCGGGTCTCATGCTGCTCTGTGGTCTCTGCCACCCGTGATGTTTTGGCTCCTTCCCTCTTCTTTTTGAAGTCAGGTCTCATGCTGCTCTGTGGTTTCTGCTGCCCTTGATGTTCTGACTCTTTCCCTCTTCTTTTGAAGTCGGGTCTCATGCTGCTCTGTGGTCTCTGCTGTTCTCTGACGTTCTGGCTCTTTCCCTCTTCTTTTGAAGTCGGGTCCCATGCTGCTCTGTGGTTTCTGCCGCCCTTGATGTACTTACTGGCTGTTTCTGTCTTTTTTAAGTCAGGTCTAATGCTGTTCAGTTGTCTCACTGGCTCACACTCATTTTGATTTCTTTGCTTTCGTATGAGCTTGTCTAATGTGATTCCATTTTTTTAGGCTTTTTTTTAATCCACCAGACCTGTTTAAAAAAGCACTACAACTATAACGAACGAGCTGAATAAAAAATACTACTAAAAATGCAACAGACTGAATCACTGAGCACTACTACAATACACTCCACATTATGTAAATGTTGGACTGAGACTCTAATAGCACTTTAGCACTATTCATAAGAGTAACAGAAATGCCTGTTGCATCTCTTCACATAGCAACAATTTGGAAACTTCTGGAATGCTACCTGCAATCACCTTTGCCTCTCAGGCCGCCTCTAAGGTCCATTCGCCTCCCATACGCCTCGCCTTCGCCTCCCATACACCTTTGCCTGTCGCCTCTCATATGCCTTCACCTCCCATACGCCAACGCTTTGCCAAGCTACAAACCCTCAATGTTTTACTTTTATACATATAGATTTTCACTGCCTTCCGGATACATTCCTGAATCCATGATTTAGTCGCCAGGTATCAGCCTTTTTTAATGATCACCGGGCTGCTGTGGACCTTGGAAAAGCACCCTGCAGGCCATCATTGAGGAGGCTCTGGATGCAGAAGAGAATTCTGGTTCGGTGCAGCAGGAACGTAGTGGTGGAGACGCTTGGGATAATGTTGTTACCTGTGTTGGTGGCCGCAGCCTGTGGTGTCTCTGGCAACCATCGAATATTAGACTCTATTCCGAATCTAGCAGAAGTTCATGAAGCAGTCCAAGTGTTTCAGACAAGGTCGAGGCATACCTCCAAGACAAATGTGACATGGGCTCATTAGGTGAACCTCTGCTATATTGACAGACGAAAAGGCGTATGGCGTGTACTTGTCCATGCCCACGTGGGCATTCTAAGTTGCTTGCCACCCAGTATCCAATCAGAGCATGCGTTCAGCAAGGCCAAAGACATATTGTAACTGGCAAGATGACTCAGCAGTCCACTAACAGTGTGCATAGATTCACTTTCATTAGGATTATGCAATGCCTTGTGCCAAAACATTTGATTCTGCCACCCTTTTGCACGACCCAAAATGCTACGATGATGCTGATGCTTCTGATGAGGAAGGCAGTTTGCTCATTTGACTTTAATAGTACTTATTTAAAGATTTTTACTTTTGCTGATATATACATAAAGCCATCTCTAATGGCATAGATTTATCCTGTGGCAGTAACCTGGCTTGTGCCTCGAGGGTACTAATGATAGGCTAATGTAGATTACAGGGTTTGTTCTATTGTACTCACTCCATGACTCCATTGGTCCCAGAGCGCAAGGTAGTGTCCAATGGGCCAAGGGAGGAGGGCTAGAGACAGGGGGAAGAAAGAACAGATGCTTAGAGAGACAGAACGAGAGAGAGAGAGAAAGAAGAGAAAACCCAGTGCTAGTCTTCATTGTTATCAGTGGCTTTTCCCACAATGCTTCTAAGTTCCCCAAGCCAACCCCTTGCTCCATCACTCTGTCCAATTGAATCCTGCATTGAAAAGACAAAATGGGCCTTATTATATGTTTGCTGGTGCGGAAAGACAGTGCTGGTAATAACGTTTACAGTACACTATCCAGACCTACAAAAGTTTGCCGGTGGGTGGGGGGTACATACCTTACTTTCAGGCAAGAGCTGGAGGTGAATCAGGCCCTCACCGGCATTAAATAGCCAGTATTTCTTAATGGTGCCTGAAATACCAGCGATTCCCCCTAGGGGGACCTATGGGACTACCGGCATTTCCACCACTTGTGGCAGCGGCGGAAATGTTAATACCGTTTGGTAGTATCCTGCCGGAATGACCCCAATGTGCATCTGGTGACAAACACAGTATGTAAGAGCAGTATGGGGAGAGGAAGAGGCTGGGAAAGAGAAACAAAGGAAGAATATCCAGTGCTGAACCTCACCGTCCTTGTTGCCCGCCCCATGCAGCTTGGCTTTGTTGGTATCCCAAACCTGCCCCTTGCTCCACCAGCACCACCCCATTCAACTGGAAACTGGAGATGGAAAGGAAAACAATGCAGTCAAATGAGTACAACATAGTTTTACAAGAGGGGTAGAGGGTGGGAGGGCAAGGGGCACAGAGGACTAGAGAGCCAGAGAGAGAGAGAGAAACATGAAAACGATCTATTATTGTTTTTCACTATCATTGCTGCTGTCTCTGCTGCGCAGCTGTGCTTTATGTCACATTCTGTCACTGTCTTCTGGTGAAGCTCCCAAGCACACCTCGCGCCACCACTTCATCCAAATGGACCCTTTGACGGAAGAAGACAATCAGGTCAGGAACAAAGTAGCTCTAAAGAAGGGCTAGACAGATAGAGAGAGGAAGGTGGAGAAAGAGAGACAACATATACTAATTCAGGTCTGTTCCTGCTCATCATTTCATCTGCTGGGCGCACTGTTTCTTCTCATGGATTGCCTCTCTGCTGCCTGTTTTGGGTGGTGCCTCCTTGTTTGCTTTGAGATGATGGTCACCACCATCCCGTGCACTGTCTCCCTGCACCACCGTAACAACCAACACAAATGGTGTGATAGCGCAAGAAAGCAGAGGAAAAGCTGACAGGCCCATGGTTCTGGTACACCATTTCCGAGTAGCGCAGGGACTTGACCTCTATGGAGCTTGCTGGCAAGCACTGGCTCTGGGCCACCAACTGAGGCACATCTAGAAGGCCCACGCCATGACAATGCTGGTTGCCATGCTTCTGGATGCCGTGATGCTGGTTATCTATCTATAAGAGACTGGGTAGCCCTCCCTTATTCTTTAGGCACATCAATGAGCCCACAGCTTTTTACTTGTTATGCTGTTTATCACTTGTCGTGCAAAGAGCTTGAAAGAGACCGCATGTGGCGTAAACTTGAGTGAGTATTTATTTTATTCTGAAAATAGTTTTCAACATACATAATTAATATAAAACCGCTGGGGATTATATACAGTGATTGTACACAGTTATGAGGGAAACATAATGCAGCGAAAAAAGTTTTTGTACGGTAATAATATGATCGATAATTTGTACTACAGTGTGACCTAGGCTTGTAGTTATTTTTTACAGTTCTGCGATGGTTATTGCACATCTGAATGAATTCACTGCTTCATTGTGTGTTTATCGTTTCTGGGAACAGCGAACAAAATGGGTTATTGGGTTTTTCTTGCAGGTCGACATGTGTTTCGGCTCTTTAACTGTGATGCACTTGAGTCCTCGTGCTCACGTGTTGAATTATTACAGCCATCTTCAGGACATACACAGGATGAGACAGTAGGTCACTTCCTAAAATGCACAAATAGTTCGTAAATTTCATCCCACATGTATGCGTCTCTCGCCTATATAACATCCATGGTCAAAAAGTTATCTCATCAGTTAAAAGTAAAAAATAAAAAGTGAGAAAGGTGTACTACCTTAAAGTAAGGCAGGTGTCAAAGGGATCGAGAGGCGATTCTTTCGGCCCATGAAAAAGTCTTGCTTGTACCCGATTTCGTCCAGGGGGACTATTTGTTTTCCCACTGTAAGACAACAAAAATGTCCCTTATTTTAGCCAAAATGTGTATGCTTATTTGTGCAGTCACTCATCACGTATAGTTTTGCTAGTTACTGACCCGGAGGAAATCTGTCCTTTCGTTTTCTTTCCCTCTTGGGTCAGAGCAGCAACAAGACAGTTACTTCCTGTTGTGAAGTCTCAATAAACGGGCCGGTCTGTGGGGAAACAAAACCAGGAAAACCGTGACAATTGTGACATTTTTTGCTCATGCTGTAGTTTTTATATATTAAGCCCGGCGTTCATTGTTGGTGCCTGAGGCACCCTTTATAGGGTTTCAATTTAATGAGTTGTAATGTGTAACACAAAAGTGTTTATATAGGTAGCTTAACATGTCTACTTCCTTTCAAAATCCTTAAAAAGGGAGAATGCCAGTGAATGAACTTAATAGCACTTGTGACCGGAACGGTCTACTGCTGTAGTGAATAGTGCATAGTGGCACCCGTTATTAATATATTCAGGGTACCTTACCTACCTCAGAAAGGCCCTGAGGAAAAATGCTGCGGCATACGCCGGTGTGTCACCTTCGCTTAGCGCTGCGGGCTACAGTCTACATGGATTGTTATTTCCTTGTTGACATACATTTTCAGCCTAGTAGTCAGAGCGAGGCTTGGAACACGGCCCGTTAGCCATTTTGGATTTTCAATTTCAGTATCGTTATCGTGCTGTGTGTTGGATACATCATTAGCAGAGCCAAGCTTCAGAGTCATAGCGAGGCTTAGAAATAATTGTGAGTTACACTGTGGTTGCTTGCACTATTGTGTTTTATAACTAAGGTGCTGGCCTTAAGTGTTGCCCCGGTGTATGCAAAAGTGTTACAAAATATGAGGAGAGCATAGGAGCTGGGGTGTATTTATCATGCATTAAAAGACTCCATTCAATGCTTGTGTTTAATCCATGATTTACTGCATTAAGCCTGAAAATCAATTTGTACTCTGCTCTTCTCAGTTTTACATACCTGTCTCCACCTCTTGGAGATGCCTCGATCACTTGAATAATGAACCATGATATAACTGCTGGCTTGTGTTGATGTTTTACAAAGTGGGCTACCATTGGCTCGTCCTCCACCTTATTTTTGATACATGAGCAATGCTCACAAATCCGTTGCCGTACTGCCGGTTTTGTTTTGCCGATGTATAACAGGTTGCACGGACACCTTATTTCATAGATCACCCATTGTGATTCGCAGTTTGAGAAAGATCTCAGTTTTCAGTTCCAGCCGTATGAATCAACTTCTTTCATATTCTGGGTGAGAGGACACACTGAACATCCTCCACATCTGTAATGTCCAGTTATCAGCGGTAGGTCCCAGAGTGTTCTCTATTTATCTTGATGCAATTCTGGATCTTCGTTGGTGTGTACCAGTACATCCTTCAGTTTTTTTGTCTTTTATACCCAAATCTGGGCTTTATTGGAGTAAAGACTGGTGTGTGTATCATTTTCCAGTTTTTGAGGATTATTTTACGGAGATTATTACTGATGGCACTAAACGGAATAATAAAGGTCAATTTGTCCGCTACATTGATCTTTTTCTAGGGGGTGAGGCATTCTGCTCTGGTGGTATGTTTTGCCCGTTTCCGTGCATTCCGAATTACTTTCATGGGCTAACCGCTTTGTTTCACGTGTACACTTAGCTCTTTGCTGTGTTTTTTTTAATTCTTCCTTTCAGCTGCAATTCCTCCAAACTCTAAGGAACTGTCCCACTGGAACAAATTGTTTCTAAAGCTGAGGGGATGGAAACTTCCAAATTGCAATAAGGAGTTTTTTTTTATTAATAGGTCCAGAAATGGCATCCGTTCTTCATTACAACGCATAGTGAAGCTAATGTTCATGTCTTGGGTGTTTAGCCAACTACGAAAGCTGTTTAGCCCTTATTCATCGCCTGTCCAAATCATAAAAACATCATCAATGTATTGATGCCATGTTCTGATGTTTCAGGAGAAAGGATTGTTCTCATTGCTAGTTCCATGTGTTTGGTTGTAGAAAGAGCTGTTGAAAAGAAAATAGTTTTTGGTGGGTGCAATTCTGATGCACTCCAGAAAGAATTCTGTCAGGACATTGTTGGACCAATGTGTGCATTGATCGAGAAATTCCCTCATGATATTGACACTGTTCATCTGTGGAAGGCTGGTGTACATGCTTCCATGTCTAGAGATACTAGAAAGTCATTTTTTCCACATTTATTTTCTGCCTTGATCATAAGCATTTCCATTGTATCCTTGACGAAAGACCTCATTGTTCTGACAAATGGTCTAAGGGAAATTCCTGAGTAAATTGAATCTATTGCCGATACAATCGGTGTCTCTGGGGGTGTGCTGCTGTTTTTGTGGCTCTTAGGGAGTAAATAAAAAAGCAGGTATTGTGGGATGTGGTCTTTTGAGGAAAGCTTGCTCTTCATCGTCTATCCATCCTTGTGAAAGTGTGTGGGATATGAGACTACTTATTTCTTCTTTCAGTCTTGGTGTGGGATCATGTTCTTATTTCTTATAGAACATAGGGTTGTCAAGATGTTTCTTAACTTCAGCAAGGTACACTTGACATGATCATAGGACAATCACTTCACCCTTATCGGCAGGTTTTATCACGATTTCTGGGTTCTGTTCTAGTAGTTTCAGTGCACTTCTTTCCTCGTTGGTCAAATTATCTAGATGGGAGTTAGGAGAGGAGAGTAATAGTTTAGACTCGGCTAGGATCCTATTATCAAAAGCCACAATTGCTGGACTTACCATGTTGGCTGTGGGAAGAAATGATGGTGGTGGTTCTAAACCTGTGGTGCTACCTTTTTCTGGTCTTACTAATTCTGGTGCTTGTGAGAAAAAGAACCTCAGTCGTATAGATCTAAAAACCTTCCTCAGTTCAATCTCTGTTTCAAAGTAATTTGCTTGTGTGGTAGGGACAAAGCTGAGTCCTTTCCTTAGCACGCACTTGTGCATTCTCAATGTCACTGGGCCTAGTAAGATCACTGTTTTTTGTTCTCCCCGTTCCCCTTCCCTTGCCTTGTCGTGCTCTGAAACACTTGTGTATGAGCGCGATAGAAATAAACAATCAATCAATCAATGCAATCTCTTTTTCCAATAGCTGGTCGTTTGCAATGTTAAACATGGGAATAACCAATTCTGCTGTTGCATTGGGTTCCACTGGCGGGTACGCATGCGAGGAGCCCCGTACTTTCTGGATCTGCCTCGTCTGCCCCGTCCTTGAAAAAAATGTTGCAGGGTTTGTGCGGTTGGCGCCACAGATGTGGTTGGAGCGTTTCAGGCACTTGTATTCTCTGCTTTGCTTTCTGTTGTTTTGGTTGTAAAACCTATTTGCGTTGTATCCTACTTTATTTTGTTCATCATAGTAGCCCTCTACTAGGTAGTGATTTGTTTTCTCTTCTCTATAATTCTCTATATCTTTTTTTAGTTTCCTGATTTTATTGTGTAATGTGAGTTTTTTGAATTTTCTGATTTCTTCATTTATTTTTTCCAATGTATTGTTAATATCTTCTATCACGCTGTCATGTTGTATTTCATTTTCCAGTGTGGAAGATGTAAATCAGCTATCTATAGGAGACTGGTTACTCCTCCCTTATTTTCTAGGCGCATCAATAAGCCCACACCTTTTTACTTTTTATGCGGTTTATCACTTGTCCAAACAGCTCAAAAGAGACTGGATGTGGCGTAAACTTGAGTGAGTATTTCTTTTATTCTGAAAAAAGTTTTCAACATACACAATTAATTTAAAACTGCTGAAGTTAGCAAAACAACTAAACACCATTCAAAAAAGTTTGACAAAACAAATCATTTCAACAGATAGTGTTGAAGTGAGTGACCGTGATGCTGGTCAATGTGCTGGTTGTGGGGCAGGGCTGCCGGTCTTAGGGCAGGGCTACTGGTCAGCATGCTGTTGTTCGCTTTACTGGGACTCTGTGCGATGCTGTGGTGGCCTCCTAGGTAAATTGGCATGGATGATGTGCTAATCAGAAACATGCGTTGGGTAGCCACTTCCAGGCAGCCTTGGCAGACAGGTTGAATGAAATTATCAGGGTGCCCTTTGCTAACAAATGATGGTGAGTGGGCACAACCCAAAGTGGACCAAAAGTTACCAAAAAGATAGAAACACTAGAATCATAGTTTCAGGAGTACTGCAGCAACCCAATCAGCACATTAGGGCAAAATAGATCAATAACAAGTGATTGAAGAAAACTAGCTTCAATGCTAGGTACTCACTGGAAATATGCAACAACTGCACTACAATTTTGTAAGTTCAGAAGTAAAGATACAAAAAGACTCAAAAAGACATAAAATGCACAAATATTTGTAGTGATGAAATACAAATAGCGTCAACAATAGTCAAACAGAGGAAAACAGAAGACTTGGCCAATGCACTGCGGATAGATCACTATCCTTCTTCAGGGCACACCTTTCACTTTTGAGTGTCTTCTACTTCAATCAAAAGCAGTTCCTCACAAGGTTTCTAAAATGCTGCCATAGGAACCAGGCACTGCCATGCCAAACAGCATGGGGGTGTGAAGTAGAAATCAAAAGCCAAGCCGGTTTGCGTGTGTCCAGAAGAACAACGGGTAATTCTATGTCCGGAGGACTAGCGGATAAGCCTGTTCAGTTGGAAGGGTGAAATAATGGCATATTCACAATGCCATTACTCAGAGTGCTGAGAAGGCTGTTCCTGGAATTGATGCCAGTTCATTTTCGCAGTGCGGGTGCTTCTGGGGTTTCTGGTCTGGGCAATAATGGCACTGGTACTAGACTTACTGGTGGTGGTGCTGGTTTGGGCAGTACTGATGCTATTCTGGATGATGCTGGAGGTGCCACTAATCTAGGTGGGGTTGTTGCTGGTCCAAGCAGTGCTTCTGTTGGTTCAAGTGGTGCTGGGAGGGTGCTTTCTCGCCTCCTCACTACCCCCCTCTGCTGACAACTCTAACTCAGTTGTGCTTGAGAGAGTGGCTATGGAGGGTGGTTTTGTATTACCCCCTCGTCTAGACCAGCAGGGAAAGAACAATGCAAGCAAATATTAGTGTCAATGAGATGTTCGCATTGTTCTGATCTGTTTCTTTGATGTAAAATATACATTTTAAAGTCATGTCATAAAATATGAAGTCAATAAATGTCCCATTTCTTGGCTTAAATGAGGTGCCGCCAATATCCGAGATGATTTGAGTTGTGGGACGGATATGGCTGTCAATGTATTAGATTTGGCAGAAAGAGTCAGGAGTGAGTAGAAGCCTTCAAGATCCATGTTTCAGAGGCAGCAATAGGTGTGTTTTACTGTTCACGAAAAAGCACATCTTCTTCTTTCTGGTATTTAGGTTCCGATTCGTACTTGATATTCATATTTTGATGAGAGAAGGACATGTCTTGAGGTGCAGGATGCAGTTTACAGAGTAAACCTTGAACTAGAGTTAGGATTCTGTGGCATCCTGGAGAATGTGGATTTCCTAGTCTGCAAAGAGAACTCTAGGCGATCCAAGCATGGATGGACATTAATTTGGGAAAGAATATAAGAAAGGGAGCCACCAAAGGTGAATTGTTGGTGAGCAGATAGAGAAGAATCCCTTACCAACAATTGGTGTTGATTGGCCTGAAACAAGGGATGTCATTTCACCAAAATGCCTGGGGTAGCAGAAGTGACATTACACATCCCTTGACCTCTGCTGACATCACAGGAAGTGATGTAGTTTGACCCCGCCCCAAGTGACATTATGGGAACTGATAGCACACAACCCTTCACCCCTTGACAAAACAGGAAGTGGCATCACATAGCATTGTTCCTCAGTACACTAAGAAAAATATGGTTGCGTTATCACTGTAATATGATATACATTTTATACAAGAATAGATCACCATATGTAGCGTTAATATCAGTGGGTATAGGCCCATATTACCAAATGACTGTGAATGTAAGCAGATGTCTAACACAACAACCTGCACTATTGTACATCTCACGGGCTAAGCTGTAAACAGACAGAGCATCTCGAAGAGGTGTGAAGTCCAAAGCGCAGACATCCAGTGCCTGCCAAGTGTCTGCCCACAGACAGGAAACAGCAACTGGCCCACACAAATCCAACCAGAAGAGAATCAGAGGCTGTTCCAGTTCATTTTACACCTGGACAATGCACACAGGGATTTTCCTGTCAATAGTACACTTTGAACCATTGCACAGCAACCCAATCTCACCAGTCACCCAGTTCCCGAATATCCCCCAACCATTTTCACAGGCACCCCACCATCCACTGCAAATCGCTAAGGGCACTCTGTCAACAGCTTTAAATGTATGGCACTCACTCCCGCCCCTCCAACACCTTACACCTCCAATGCCTTACCCCAACACCTTCATGTTTACATAGTGCCATGATACTTCTCAAATACTCTCTCCCAACATCTGTTAGTCACTAGAACAACATCTTAACTCTCCAGTGCCAGCCTCCGTAACATTGAGCCTCAAGCACACACCTCCAACCCAGAGTTGTGCCAGTGGCTATGAATGATTTGAAACCTTCCAGCCATCACCTTTCTGTTTTGTTTATTTGGTAAGTAACCCACAGTTTATTTTGTTAGATGAGAGATAAAGTGGAAAGATGTGCTGCATGTCACATTGATTCTGTATTTTTTCTTTTAAATGTAAACAGCACCAGCAGCTCCATGAAAACCCCCCCTATAAAAGGACTATTTTATTATTTTCTTTGGTCCTTTATATGTTGCTTAATGCCAGCCTCCTACAGCTTCTAAGCACTGGAACAGGAACTGAACCCACATTGCACTGTATCATCTTGTTCCCAAAGCAAGTTCGTGGCACTGGAGCTATCCTACCAAATGTATATTATTTTTGACTGAGGAAGCAACAGATGGTTTCCTTCAAAGGCGGAGGGCAACTTCATGTAAGTTAATTATCTCACCATGCGTCTATCTACAGTGTGCCTGTGATGCAGGTCTGGCAGATCTGGGTCAGGTCACACAATGCCCAGGCAGGATTGGTGGCAGAAGCCACTGGGGCACACCCCTCATCACAGGCCCAGTGGCTCACTGGATGTGCAGAGCAGACAACGAGAAACACTGATGAGATTTGCGTTCACTGTCACAGAGTACTGCAGCCATTCCCGGCTAGCTAGACCTAGCCCCCATACTCTTCCTGTTAATAAAGTACTGGGTATGAGCTGCACAGACAGCCCTGCCTCTGAACTGAACCATTCAGGCATTCTTCACTAATGGACTGCCAACCTGTTAGTGATGGAGGCTTCATTGTTTTATCTGTATCACCGTTTCTTCTCCAGCTAACAAGATCTAGATTCCAGATGAAAAAGCTGAGGCACATTTAGCTGCATTTACAGCAGCCTATTTCAGGTGCAGTGCAGATATCCGCTCTTCCCACTGCCTCTTTGTCCAGCGGCCCAGGAGTCGCAAGGACAGGTCTAGGGGTAGCACAGGGAGAGCCAGGGATAGCAGCTACTACCCCTAGCAACCCCCAAATGACGTCCCTGCCTGGGACAATGAGATACCATCTAGGGTACTGTCCATTATGCCTTTGCCTGTGGAGAGGATGTTGGGGTACTTTTGTTTAGTACTGGAAAAGGGAGATGACAGATCTAATACCAATCAGAGGCCATATCTGTTCGGCAACCTGGCCTGAAGCCAGGCTGCAGTAGGTTATATCTGTCTATATGTCTAATTGTCTTACAACTACCCTCCTCTGGACTTTCCCAAGGAAGGAGAGATGGGTGGTAGGGTGCTTGTAGCGGAGCTCTTCTGGGGCTAGGCTTTTAGTAGGTGAGGTGTAGAGTCTGGCAGTTTTCAATGAGGATGAGATGGCTCCCTGGGTATAATAGGCATTAATGATGACTAAGGTGGCGCTCAGAGACTTGTCTATGCGTGCCCTCATAATGGAGGATGGTATGAAGTCATGCATGTAACGAGTTGCTTTCAAACATACTAAGGGGATGTTGAGGTCCGTGAGTATTAAAGTCTAGAAGGTGTTGCGTTCTTGTTATGCGGCTTGAAGGGAGTTGGTATTTTGTGCATTTGGTTTAATGTGGTCTCAGATTTTGTTGACCTTTTCATCATGATATATGTTTTTGCCAACTGATTTCTATATGAATTGTAGATTGGGGTTTACGGGGATGCACTATAGAACATCTAAGAAAGGTGTTTTGCTTTCACTGTTTGCTTGCACGATACTGCTGCTTGGACAGTGGTTGGCTTAGTTGAATGTGATTTCTTGCCTTCATGTCGCAGACATTTTAGGAAGGTGAGGTCAGTGCTGGATTGTGTTTTGTGCCAGGCCTTCTCCTGTTTATGTATGGATTATTTTGCTTTGCTTAATGGGATTTAGAAGATTATTATTTGAATAAAACTTTCAAAAGCTCTGTAGTGGCTGTCTTCTGCACTAGTGTAAACTCCACTTCAGAAGCTCTGCAGTTACTTGCCTTACTTGCACACACAGCACATCGCACTTATCTCCCACTGGATGCCAACCAGACATAGCAGAAGTAAGAGACTTATCAACAATCTCCCGATTGCCGTACAGCGGGGGTCTGCAATCTTCGGCTCCCCAGATGCTTTGGACTACAACTCCCAAGATCTCTTCACATTGAATATGCTGGCTCAGGGTGGCGGGATTTGAAGTCCAGAACAGGTGGAGAGCCAAAAGTTGCAGACGCCTGCCATACATGCTAGCCTGTAATTGCTACTTAGTGAAACGTGGGTGATCTTCATGGAGTCTGGTCCCCAAGTGCTGGTGAAAAACCCTGGTATGAGATGTTGCTAAAGGCATCATAGCAACCGGAAGCTCAGGAAAGCTAAGAATCTAAGATGGGTAATGGGTGGGTCGCAACGTGACTGTTGCAGAACACTCACCCAGGTGTGAATGGCGCAGAATGCTCGCTCAGGTGTAAGTGCTGAAGAGAATCCTAGAGGGACCGTCTCAGAATGTGCTTTGTGACTCCCATATGCTTCAATGTGATTGCCATTGAGCACTCTGGTGTGATTGCCGCAGAATGCCCTGGTTTTATTACCGCAGAATGTCCTGGGTTCACTTCTGCAGCCTTTCAGATGTGATTGCTGCACAATGGTGGCCCCTATGATGCTTGTTTTTGGGGCAGGGGGGTGATAAGGTTGCATAAAGTTGGTCATCTTCTATAATTGCACAGCCATGGTCAAAAAGGCTGGAGAATGCTTTGGGGAGTATTCTGGGAGGCTTAGACGTGTAAGCTCCCATGTTTCCATCATGTTTCTCAGTCCGCTTGTATGTGAGCGTGGTAGAATTCTAAAGTGCGACTTCCATAGAATGCGCAGGTGTGAATGTCACTTAGTGACTGCCGCAGAACGAACAGCAGGTGTGGCTGGCCTAGAATGCTCAGGATTGAATGTCTTGCCATGCCGTGGAGTAATTTCTGCAGAACACCAACACTTAGGCGTGACGATTGCACACATATCAGACGTGTGCGCCGCAGAACCTTCAATCACGGCCACTTAGTTGTGATTGACACAGAATGTTAATGTTGCCACTGCTCTGCTTCCTCTTAATATATCCACAGCACTTTACAGCGCACACCATAACAACCTGAATAGTTGTTTCATGGAGGTCACAGTAAGCGGCACTGTGTTGGCCTAATCTCGCAACTTCCTGTCAGACTGCGTTCAGACAGTATATCTACCCCCTTTTACTTCTCAACCTCATCCCTTGTCATGCGAGGTTTTCGAGGGCGCTCGCTTGTCACTGCTCTTATTTAACAGGTATGTCGACCAACTGTCTCGTCCATCAGTCCTACGCCTTCCGTTACTACTCCTAACTGGATGATAACATGGTCCTCCTCTGTTGGGGCCAGTGTCTCAGTAGTAACATCTCTCACTTGAGGGACTGCATGGTGGAGGTCACTGGGGGGTGGATGAGCAGCCACTGGCTGAACTT
This sequence comes from Ambystoma mexicanum, assembly GCF_040938575.1. Taxonomy (NCBI): domain Eukaryota; kingdom Metazoa; phylum Chordata; class Amphibia; order Caudata; family Ambystomatidae; genus Ambystoma; species Ambystoma mexicanum. The sequence continues at coordinate 897,552,236 of NC_090931.1, read as the reverse complement.
GAATACTGATGACATGCAGGCATTTGTGATAGGTGGCATGGCAGAGCTGAGGAACACCCCTTTTTGCTTTGATTGCAAGGGTTCTCCCCCTAAGTCTTTGAGTAAAGATGGCAATCAAGGGTCCATAATTGACAAGGATCTTTCTATCATTCCCCAGATTAGCAACGCGCACAAAGTTTATGATTCTAACATGTAAAGGTAACAAAATGAATTCTACCATTTTTACCCTAGGACCACCATACACTTGTGATCGGGGGCACCATCTCTTCCTGCCTGGATGCTAAGCACCCCTTTACCAGGGCCTCCCTCTTTATTTAATCAGGTGCTTACACTTAGTTAAAAAATACAATGTGGGCATATTGGCTGCTGAAGCACTTTGATCGCTCCCTCCGCTGGCTTCCCGGAAAGGTCCTCTCTAGCATATACCCTGCCTTTAATGATATATTGACCCCTCCTCGTTGAATGATGAATTGGTTCCCTATGCTACTTCCTCACCTCTCTACGCTTTCCTCATTTATCTGACGTCAGTGAGGATCTATCAACAGTCTCTTAAGGATGATGGGTAATTTTCTATCAGAGCACCATTACTGTGGAACTCTCCTGAGGTCCCTGCGTGTGAAAGACCATCGCCCCCTGCAGAGGGTCATCGAACTCTCCTCTTCCATTAGTCTCTGACGTCACCTTTCCATCTCACTTTTCCATTCTCAACAGTCTTAGCGCCAAGATGTATTTGGACAGTTGCGTCGTTTACAAATTTCATATTATAATAGCCCAATTTTCAAGTGATACCTGCCAGGAAACTCAAGTGTAAATGCTGCTCAACTTTCAGATTTGACAGTGGCTTAATGCACGGTTAGCGATCACTGCAGAAAGCTCCATTGTGATTACCACAAAATACTCAGGCGAGACTGCCAGTAAAAGTTCAGGCGCGACTGCTGCATTTCGTTCAGGTGGGACTGCTTAAGAAAGCTCAGGCATAACTGCGGCACAGGCTTGGACTTAGGTTTTACTACTGGAAAAGATTAACTGGTAGTTGGTTTTATCAATTTTCTATTGATTTTTATGTATACATCAATACTTCGTACCAGCACATGTTCATTTCATGTATCATCAGTTTTATATCCAAGCAAAACATATACTTAACTGTAACTTTAAACATTCCCTTAATCAGTCCCTCCGGCTCCCTCAACACACCCGCTCTCCGCTCCTGTCTGCTGCCTAACTAGTACCTAGGCGCTGCATGGCGGCTATTAGTTCTGAAAGACATATTGATCAGGGAATTACTCTGTATCATTTATACCCCTTACATTGAACAGGGTTTGTAGCAAGGCTTCCCAACCTGCGATCTCTTCTGTGGCCTCCACCCTGTCTGTCCCCATCGCTCTTCTCCATGCTGCCGATCCCGCCCTGCCCCACCTATGCATGTCTCTCCACCATTCTTCTATTCTAGGGTCTTTCAGTGATTTCCATGCCATGGCAATCCTGCGCTTGGCCAGGATGCACCCAAGATCTTTCAGTTTGCTGACATGTTTTTCTGACCCTTCAGAAGCGGAAAGCGGTCCAGCAAGCAGGCAGCCGGGGAAGCGCATCCAGTTCCACCACCCCCCCTTTTTGTAGTCTGTTCAACATCTCTAGCCAATATGACCCTGCTACTGGACAAGCCCAGGACATATGTAGCATCCCCACATCAGCTGTCTAGCACCTGGGGCACCTCTGCTCTCTTGCCCTCGGAAACTGCAAGATTAGTTTTGGCTTCATGTATGCTCTATGTGTCACCAACAATTGTATCATCTGTAATCTCGCATTCCGGGACAACCTCTTGTGATATCCTGAAATCTCCTTCCATTGTGCTTCTGTAAGAGCCACTCCTGTATCCGCTTCCCATTTGTCCTTTACAGATAAAGGGGGGACAGACCAATTCTCCAATAAGAGGTCATATATTCACGAAATGGCATGTCCTTTCTCACTAATATCATATAATACATCTACCATTTAGTGTTTTGCCATTAAGTCACTATATGCGGGCCACCGACATGTGATCTCTCGCTTCAGTTTGCTATGTACCATGTGTTGGCCTGAGTGGATGCCCGTCAACTCTGTTTGTTCTAAAAATGGTACGTAAGCATTGTTGTGTAGTAAATCCCCTATGGTGGCCACCTCACAGGCTTCCTGGTACACCCAGGCAGCTCTCCTTGCGTGCGCCAGGTGTGGTACCACTGAGACAAAAGGAATCTGTGTCGAGATAGGATCGGACAGCGCCATCAATATCATGGCTCTATCCCACATCTTCACTCCCAAGGCCACAAGGTGGGACCGACTTTCCCGTCTAGGACTACCGAGCCACATTAACTCTTTCAGATAATAAGTCTGCACACTGGATTGCAGCATCCTTGTGTCTGGGTTGGGATTTTCTGCTAGCCAGTGAAGAACAAATTGCAGCTGCCCTGCTCTGTAGTATCATTCAAAGCACGGGACCCTGATGCCCCCCCTCTATATATGGCCAGCATAGAGTTGTCAGCGCTTTCCTATTGCTCCCATACCTCCATAGGAAACCTCTACAGATACTCTCCATGGTCTTGAAATAGGATCTTGATATATAAAATGGTACGTTTACAAAACAGTGCAGCTGTTTTGGTAGTACTACCATCTTCAATAAAGCCGCTCTACCCATCACTGACAGGGGTAACTTAGCCCAAATTTCATCAAATTATTGATCCCTTCCAGGGCTTGTAGTGTATTGTGCGCATGTTTGTCCTCTGGGTCGTGACACACGTTAATCCGCATGTATTTGAAAGTACGCAATTTACACTGCAGTGCCAATACTGGTAGTTTGTGCACTGCCCTCCCACGAAGTCTCACCAATGGAAATATCGCTGATTTGTCCATGCAGATTGTAATTCCTGACCATGTTGCGAACAGTGCCATTGCTTCCAATAACAATTCCAGATTGTCATCTGGATTCTGAATATATAAAAGTGGGTCATCCGCATTCAATGAATAATACATGCCTATCGCCGTCTATTTCAATCCTGGTCTCTTTATGTTCTGTCCTGAGGTGCTGGGCAATCGGTTCCATGGCAATGATGTACAATAATGGTGATAACGGACAGCCCTGTCGCGTACCCTTTCCCAGGTCCCATGCCTCTGATAGCTGCCTCCCTGTCTTGACCTTTGCCATCAGCATAGTGTACACCAATCAGACCCATTTAATAAAAGCCTGGCCAAATCCAAATCTGCTCAGTGTTGCATAGAGCCAGCTCCAGTTCACTGAGTCGAACGCCTTTATTGCATCCAATGTAGATATGGCGCATGATGCTTCCCAGGACGCCGTCCTGTCCAATGTATGGTGTAGCCTCCTCAAATTCCAGGCCATACTACGGTCTGGGACATAGCCCATTTGGTCTGGGTGAACCAGTTCATGTATCACTTTCTTCATCCTAGCCGCTAGTATGGATGTTAGTATCTTGCTATCCTGGTTCAGCAATGAGAGCGGCCTATGCAAGCAACATTACAACTGATTTCTATGAGGGGAGGGGTATACTTATAGATTCCCTTAAACTAAGGGGGGATCTCTGCATCATAAGCATCATTAAATGTGGCCAGCAAGTGGGGGGCCAGCTCATGCACATATTCTTTGTAAAATTCGCTAGGTAGTCTGTCCGAGCCTGGTGTCTTAGCTGTAGGCAAACCCTTAATCTTAGCTTGTATTTCTTCTAAGGTGATGGGCACCTCTAAACTGTCCCTTTCCCCCTGGCTCAACAGAGGGAGTCCAATCTCATCTAATGTGTCCTCCAATCGGGAGCCTAATGCTGGGCGTCTATTTCCATACAGGTGTTGGTAAAATTCACCGAATACATCATTAATCCCATTCTGTGTGTGACACTATTCTTCCTGCACTGTATTTATAGCGTCTATTGGGCATGTTTGTGCTTCACTTTTGTACAACCACGCTAGTAATGGTCCAGGCTCGCCCCCCTCTATGTGTTGTCTTTCTGTATGCTTTGCAAAGCTATATTTACCCAGTCTATCCCAGAAGTTCATGCATTTCTGTTTTAATTCTTCCCTCCTTACCTTATTGCTTGGATCTTGCGCTTGAGTTTGTTCTATTGTTCTCAATTGCTCATCCGCAGAGGACAACTCCTTATTTAAGATGGCTTGAATGCTGCTGGATCCCGCTATAGCTGCCTCTCTGACCACTACCTCAAGGGCTTCCCAGAAGACTCCAACCCTGGGTACACTGCCCAGATTGTTCGATTCCTATTCACTAATACTAATTTTGATATTATCCCTGAATGCGGGATCCCTCAATGATTCGCTTCTAAGCTTCCACGTGGATATTGGGGCCCTCAGGGGCACATATTGCCATTGTACACCCAGCGGGGCAAGATCCAACAATACACTCCCTTTATATTCAGAATGTCTAATCTGATGTATTATTTCCCGCCCTACAAAAACATAATCTATCCTTGTACATACTTCATGCAGCGCTGAAAATTGCGAATAATGTCTGGTGTCTGGGTGAAGCGTCCTCCAAACAGAAAGAATGCAGGAGATTCTGTAATGCTCTGGCGGGCGTTGCTGCTTTAGTGTATTTACCATCTGATCTATCTTGGACAGGATTCAAAATATAATTAGAATCTCCACCTCAAGCCGTATTACAGTCCCGGTATGGAGACAATAGGGGATACTGGCTCTGGAAAAATTTGGCAGCACTATGGTTGGGGGCGTACGTGTTAATCAAACATGTATCAACCCATTCCATGAGGCCTTGGATGAGCACCATACTAGCCTCATTATCAGCCTTTACATAAGTGACCTTGAAGGGTACTGAGGGCACTATCCATGTTAGTACCCCACGGGCATACTCTGAGTACGTGGAACCGAATAATTGCCCTCGCCATCTTCGCACCAATAAAGCCTGTTTTTTAGCAGTGAGGTACGTTTCCTGCAGCATAACTATGTCTACCTCGCATCTTTTTAGATACGAGTACATTCTATTTCTTTTTACATAAGCGTTTAACCCCTTCACATTCCAGGTAATCACGTTAATTGTCTCCGCCATTTCCTTTTATCTCTGTTTCGGTGCACTGCTCCTCCGGGGTTCCCCCGCAGTGCATTGTTCCGCCATTCCAGCAGCCTCTTGCAAAAGGATAAGAAATTCCATATTCTAACTACGCATGCAGACACCCCTTCCCACCCTTGACAACCCCAAACTTCCCCAACCAATAACAACGGCCCAGCCTTGCTGCCCTTGCTCTGGCCTGTCCACTTCTCGCATCTTCCTCAAGTAGGCCCGCCCCCGTCTGGTGCACAGTAGGTGGTCAAACAAACAATTGCAGCTTCTAAATAAACTGTAAGGGGTGTGGCAGTCAGAGCCACCAGCGTGGTTCCGTTACTCATAGTCACTGTTTGTAAATGTTAATAACCCCGGTCAAACTATTGAGCACATAACCAAACTGCTTTACGCTGGTCCACTATTAGATGATTGTTATATCTGCAGGCCGTGTAATCCTCGTATACTTGCGTTCTCGCAGTGTCATCCGCACGACCCTGCATTTGGTATGTGCAGCTCCCAGCTTCTCAGTTATTCCCCGCCTCATGTCGGGTAGGTCTGTCTTTGTGTTTCCCTTGCTCGCCGATTCTCCATTTGCAATGTGTCCCATCTTCTCCCTATCCATCCATGCTTGCGCCTCTTCAGGGAGGTCAAAGAACCAAGTCTTATTCTTGTGTATAATTTTGAGCCTCGTTGGGTATATCTGCATATACCTCATTCCCGCCACGAATAGCCAGCTCTTGGCCGCTGTGAACTGTGCTCTGTTCTTCTGCACCTGAAACCCTGGAACAGGCAAGTATCCTCTCTTTGTTCTTATAGTTCAGGACCTTGGCAATGATCGGTCGCAGGGGTGCTCCTGGGGGGGGGGGCACATAGTCAATGCTCTGTGTGCTCTCTTAATCGTGAAGCCCTGTGTGAGGTTCCCTGGCCCAACTTCCTGTAGTAACATATTTTCTATGGATGTTATCGGGTCCGGTCCTTCCGGCAGTCCGATGATGCAGATAATATTTTGCCTTGCTCGTTCTTCGGCTTCCTTCACTTTGTTCTTCAGAAGGCATACGTTCTGCTGCAAAACATGGACTTCCAGCGGATCTTTAGTTCTCCCATGTTCTCTTTTACTTGTGACTTTAGCGTTGTGGTACACTCCGCTAGGCTTCTCACATCCTGCTGAAACTTCCCCACATCCTGTTGCACCGCTCCAATCTGTGACCCTAAGAAGACTTTGAGGTCTGCTATCGCCAGCTCGACCTGGTTTTGCAAATCCGTGGTGCACTTTTCACCTTCCTGCACCACTTCCATATTTCCTCTGGGTACTTGCTTTTTAGTTTTGGACAACCCGTCTAGGGTCACTGGCCAGCTTTGTTTTTGGGTAGTTTGGGAGGCATTAAGGCCACTAGTTCTCCTCTGCACTTGTCCACAGTTGCCACGTGCTCAATCTCTGTTCTTTTGCGGACTTGAAGTGCATATTTCCATGGTGGTTTCAGCTGTGTGCTGATGCTATTTCACTGCTTTGTGAGCACTCGGACTCCTAGGCCAATTATTTGTGTGTAACTTTCTAGTCCAGGATGGGGTTGGGCAACGTGGCTCTTCTGCCTGCAAATTGCGTCATGCGCAGTACCCCTGTTTTGTCCGTCCTGCGTATTTACTCACAGGATGTGATTTTCTGATACTTGCTGAGCATGTACTCATTCACCTGCAAGGCATTGTATGTTGTGCGCCATTTATCCCCCCCCCAGCTGTTACCAAATATTTTGTTCCTGCTTCAGTCCCAAATCCTATGGACCTTTATTCAGTGCCAATCATCTGTTAGAGTTGTGACCATCTCCCCCAACTAGTCTGCCCTTATCAGGGATGTTGTGACTGATGTCTTAGGTTGCAAGGAATGGGAGGTGCAGTTATCCTTTGTCTGCTACTTTCAGCAGCACAGTGTCAGCCTTCTTATTTCACAGCGTGTTGCGCTCAGCTCAGGTTTCCTCCACTTATTTGGGCTCCTGCTGACACAATCTGGCTCGGGAGTTTTATACTGTTCACCTCGCGGCCCAGGTTTGTGTTACTTTATCTCTCTTACCAATATCTGCTTACTGTCTGCCTGCTGGTTGCATATGCCGTGGCTCCTGCTTTTGCTTTGCGGGGGCTTGCAAATTGTTACCCCCACAAGCTTGAGTCCCGTCATTCAGGCACTATAGATGCGTTAGCGATCCTCCTTCGTGCAATGCACTGGCTGAGAGAGCGTCTTCCCCTTGTCTTTCGGGTGTCTTTCGGGGTGCATCTGCATTCTTCACCCGCTCTCACGTTGCGACCATATTTCTTTTCTCAGCACTCAGAGGGTCTAGCGCGATCCACGGCGGTTTGTGCAGCACTTGCCTTCTACTTTTCCGATATCCTTTGTTGCAGAGCCCCACGGTCGTCTTTTCAATCGGACCGTTCCTCCGACGGGTTCTCCCGGACCGCAGCCGCTCACCTCCTTCGATCCCAGTAGAAGCGCTCGGTGTCGCTTCAATAGTCCTTACCTGCCGCACTCGTCCACGTTTGGGCAGCACTTACCGCACCAGACTCCCAGGCTCTCGCTTCAGTTCCTTTGTCCGTCGATTCAATTCAGCGCCATCTTGGGAACACAGTTGCCGGAAGCCTTACAGTTCCGTCCCTCATAGCTTGTCGACCTGCTGTTTACTTATCCCTGCATTGCCGCCTGGTATTGCTGGGACCTTCCCACATGTGGTCCTATATTTTGGACTGTTCTTCAGCCTTAAAGCACTGGTATTCTCAGGATCATTACGGATCAGGTGGGCATCTGCAGAGAAGCCAATTTACGCCATCGTATGACAGCCACTCCCCAGCAGAGATCTCAGTTATGATTAATGCAGCAACCACTAGTCTGACTACCTTGCAGCTTGGGTTTGTGTGTGCATGTGAGCAATTTGTAGAGGAGTAGCCAAGTACCTCTACAGGAAGTCCCGCCCCCATTCTGCCTGTATGTTGGTAGCCGGAAAATGCAACATGCGCAAAGCCAATAATGGTACCTATACCGTAAAGAGTCCTCGAAACAAGATATCCATTGCGAAAACCCTATATATATCAGGGAAGAAATTACGGCCTTTTGAAGGAAGTTCCGGAAGAAGTGTGAAGATGAATGAAAGAGAAGGCTGGTGGCATCACATGAAGCAGAAATGAGGCACCCAGAAGAGATGCCAATTAAGAAAGTATATAGACCTTATCGAATCTGATGGCAAAATAGTGAGTTAAGCAACATTTTGGGAGCAAAAAGAAGATTGCACGTGCAGAGAAGCACTGAAGAAAATGCAAAGACATTTCACAAATTTACAGATGCAGTAACGCAAGCAGACAAAGTAATCATAAGGCTGGCTATACGTAGTGAATAGACTGCAGGCAGTGCCGCCAATATATATATATGTGTGTATAGAATCTGGATGCTCCACGACGCATTTTAGCAAACTTGGACCCCATGAATGAAAGGGCTGGAAGTGTGACGCAGCAGAATAAAACAGTTGACAGCGAAGTAAGATTCGAGAAGTCTTGCCTGGCCCAGTGCCAAGAGTCGGGGCTGCCAAGAGCCTGGTTATCTACTCAAGAAGATACAATGAATGTGCAAAATGAGCCAAGCTCCTGTTTGAGGTGTAATGGAAAAACACTAGAAGTACCAGGTTTTCTTCATTTAATAGAATTAAATACAACAAAGGAGCTCAAATGTGGTCTCGATTCACATGGTCAGATGAAAATAGACTTTGGGTGAGCTACATCGAGACCACAAGATAAGGCCATGCCTTCACTCCCTTTTATTCTCAGGCACAGTGAGCATTTCGCAAGGCCGAGTTCAAAGACTAATCGACTGTTAAACAGCAGGAGTGATGATGGATGTTGGGCTAATTGAGTGGGGAGACATGACCAGGCCAACCCCCTAGCACCAGGGGTAGCAGTTTGCATGCTGCTAGCGAATCGGAATATTCCAGAAGAGTACGAGTGTTCCAACCAATTGTAGAGGGACACGTAGCAAGGAGCCCTATAGTTTGAGAAGCCAATAGAACATTGTGTATTAGTCTGATACGCAAGATGACTTGCACCTGGGGTGGGCTTACTTTTCCACCTGACCTTAGAGACCCAATCACGATCCCTTTATAGAAAGTATACTTAGATGTTCCCTTTAAGCCTATCACATCCCCCAGTAGGTTTTCTTATTTTGCCACGTAGCATGACGTCACTTATGCCGATATTTTAGTAAGTTGTGTTTTTTCATGTAATGCTTGGAGAGACTCTTGAGAGAGAATGCTGTGCGGCGTCTGTTGATGCCCCTTGTACTCCCGGTTTTAACAAGTGTACTTAAAACAGTCGCATTTTTGCCAAACTTCCTGAGTCGGTGTGATTATTGATGTATGAGTCAAATCTGCATCCTCATCCATCTCAGATACTGTTGCCTCGTCTTAAAGGACCTCTGGGTTCAAGTTCTTGTGTTTTCGCAGTCACCCTTGTGCATGTGTGTAATCCAACCTGGTAGGCAGGGGTGGTGTGGCTTATAGGAAACTTTGGAGATTTCCTGGTAGGCCTCTGCACCTTGGGCTTCTTTTGTGTGCTATTTCCAAATTTTACAATAGGAAAAGGGTTGGACTTGCTAACAATGTGTAACATGGGGCCACTTTGAACATTATTTCCAGGGCCTCTTTTGGTTCCCATCCACCCTTGCTGGTAGGTAAAGCTGCAAAATGTGTGTGCTTAAGGTGTGCTACTACCTCAGCTAAGTGTGAATGTTTGTGTGTGTGCTTGTCGCTCAGTTCTATTGCGTAAGTAGCTGTAGATGTGTGTGTAGCATAGGTGTGTTTGCACGTGTGTGTGTGCATGTGTGTGATTTAGGGGTTTGTGTGCAGAGGTCACCTGTATATTTCTACAGCTCAGGTGTTTGTGCAGCTCTTGTGTATGTGCTTACGGGCCACCTGTCTATATGCTACTGATATGTATATTTGCTGCCCAGTTGTGTATGTCTGCCAAGTGTAGGCACATGCAGTGAAAATGCATGTGAGTTTAATTGTGCATGTGTATGTGAGCTTAATGCATGGGTGCATGCACAGCTCTAGCATGTGTTTGACGCCCACATATGTGAATGCAGCACCTGTGTATGAGCATCTCTAGTGTATATGTACAGCTCAGATGCACGTGTGGGTGGATCCCAGGAGTCGTTGTGCAGCTCGGCAATGTGTTTGCAGCTCAGTTATGCACGCACAGTTCCTTGGGTGGGAGAGAGGATATGATGTGCCTGTGCAGCTCAGATGTGCATGTGTATGTGTGTACGCGCCACCCTTGTAGTTGCAAAACGTGTGTGCCACAGGTGTGTGTCTATGTGCGTGTGTGTGTATATTTGTAGCTCTGATATATTGCATAAGCAGCCCAGGCGTGAATGCATGAAGTGCAGGTGTGTTCGTACAAGTCTGTATATATGTGTGTGTGTGTGTGTGTGTGTGTAGTTCATATGTGTGTGTATGTGCGCATGCCAACTGTGTATTTACACAGCTGATGCTCCTGAAAAACTCAAATGGAGAAATTACTGCATCTTTTTTATATGGTGGGGAGACCCCCTCTGTAACTATTACACTCACCCCACCCCACACCTATATCTGAGAAAAATGTCTGTAGTGTCCCATGTCTATGTTAGTTAATGCACAGAGATGATATTGTTCTCTGCTAATGGCGAGCACTAACGCTTGCATGTGTAGGCGGGGTTACCGCCAAGAGAGTTCAGATAGAAGTAGAGATCAAAGAGAAACAGACCTACGCTGCTTGTCTCTATGTTTTATTACGCAGCACCTGTTTCACACACAATGGCAACAAGGTTTTAGAAGCCACGCGTGCCGTGGATGGCGGCATTTCAAAGTGCACTGCCTCCTGTGGATTTTCCCGACCCCTCACACGGCAGTGTCTGCCGGCATCCTGAAAGGGCAGACAGCCCGCCTGCAGTGGGAGGGTCGAGCAGCCTGCACACAATGCCCTGCGGCAGGCCCGTGTCTCCACCACAAGTAAGGACTGTGCTGCAACTGTGATTTCCAGCCGAGGCCTGCTAAGGCCAGGAATCGTGTCTCCTATCCGCCGCATTTGCTACAGCATGTGCTCTGCCGCACGTGTCGCATTATATGCACGGTTCAGCATCACACTGTTTACACCACCCCAGTGCATAGGCAGTGCTGCAGGAGGACACGTGTCTTATGTGAGCTTAGATCTACATCCAGAATGCCATCACCTTGTTGGATGTTGGCAGTTCATCAACGCAAGCATCCCCACCCCCATCCCTGGCATCACATGACAGGGCAGAACGGAGTACTGAATCCCTACAACTAAAGGCGGTCCCGCCTTTGGATATCACAGACACCAGCAGCCTAGCGCCACAGTGGAACCGATGGCTCAGAGAACTTCAGATTTACATTGACGGAACTGGGGCGAGGGAAGAGCGCCGCCTCAGAGGAATGCTAATGCATTTGCAGAAAACACCACCACCACTTTTCAAGGCATCATCGACTCCCTGAACAACTACTTTGCACCAATACGAAATGTAGACTATGAACGGCCCATTTTTCATACATCTACGCAAGAGAGAGGAGAAACGCTAGACAATTTAGTGATGAGACTTCGTAAAAAGAGTGAAATATGGTGATTTTGAACACTACTCAATAGAAGAGGCTCTCAAATCGCAAACAATTGCTGGCTATGAGTCAGCTGAGTTTTGCAAGAAATGATTGCAGAGGACTAGATCCTTAGAAGAAATATTACAACTAGCCAGGGCAGACATGACCCTCTCAATGCAGAGTGAATCCTGGGAAACATTACAATTACACAGACATCATCCATTGCGCTCGCATGCCAGGCCCGAGTGTCAGAAAGGGAGAGCAGTAAAGATCAAAAGAAGTGCTAGAGGTGTGGCTACAACTTCCCTCATGTTGGCCCATGCCAAGCAGTCGGTCATACCTGTGACAAATGCGGGGATGAGAATCATTTTCAATCAGCCTGCAAAAACATCAGATATTTCCAAAGGGCTACAAACTACAGCGAACAAAGTAGGAGAATAGACGCCAAGATCCCCTTCCAGCAGAAGTCAAAGGTCAACAAGCAGTGGTCGAAGTTTAAGAAAAGAAGTAGTAGAACTATGCTCCCTACTGGTCTGCACCGCTCCCCACAAACCCCATCGCCATGCACCCTCCCATGCACAATACAAACCCCAAAACACATGTGCCTGCTGTTTAAGGGAATGTCCAGTGCAGTGCACTGAAAGTGCAAGTTTCAACTTATTCCTACACTTTTATTTTAAAACGAAACCGTTTCCGAATGGTTTCTTTTTAAAATAAAAGTATAGGAACGGTAAAACTTAATTAAAAGAAGTAGAGGAGCACCGCTCCCGCCCACTTCGACCACTGCCACCAAGTAGAAGGAGAGCATCGCCACCAGATCCCAGCAACAGAGAGATAGCAAGGAGGACGCTCGACGAAGACACTCGCCCGAGGACCCGAAAAGAAGATCTACAAGGCACAAGGTGCGATACATCGAGGACTCGCCAAGACGCCACAATGACTCTGATTCATCATCTACCAGCGGCGACCGCAAGCGAGGATCTGTACACGCTATAGGTAACAAGCCAGCAACAGAATACAGCCCAACATTATTATTATTACAGTTAAACGGCAGCCCCAGGGAATTCCTGATCGACACAGGGGCAACTGTGAACGTGGTCAATGAAGAAACATATCAAGGCCTCAAGTGTAAAAGAGCTCTGCAACCGGCTGACATTGACATATATCTGTACGGAGCAAACACACCTCTGGCGTGCAAAGGCAGGTTCAAGGCTACGTGCACATACAAGGACAAAACAGCAAAAGTAATGATATACGTAGTCGAAGGAGAGGTGCCAGGCAAGAGCATTCTCAGTTTTAAGTCTGCCATACAAATGGGTCTAGTACATATAATGCACCAAATTATGACGGCGTACACGGTGAGCCCAAAAGACATGATGATCAAAATGTTGCCAGCTCTCGAAAATCTAATGGAGAAATGACTGCATCTTTTTACCAATTTTTTCAGCTCTCGAAAAAATCGGTAAAAAGATGCGCTAATTTCTCCATTCGAATTTTCATTTCAATCATTTTTACTGATACCCTCAGGAATTACTGTGCAGCTCAGGTCTATATATGTAGATGTGTTCAGTTCGGGTGTCCAAATAGATCCCAAATGTGTGTGTCTAAGGGTGTAGGCTCTTGGATTGGAGTGCCACAGAGGTCCTTGCATGTATGTGTGTGCGTGTGTGTGTTTATGCACCTCAGGCTGTGCGCAATTCAGGTTTTAATGCAGTTAATATGTGTGTTTGTGTGTCCACAGACCAGGAGTGTGTGTCTGTGTGTGCCACTCAGGTATATGTGCAGCTAAGGAGTGTACACAGCTTGAGTGTGTGTTTTCGTTGTGTGTTTTTGTGTGTCGTATGCCATGCTGCCCAGGCGTGGGCTTGCATACTTGTGTTTGTAGTTTTGTAGTTTAGGTGTGTGTGTACGCGCGTGCATCTCTATATCTGTGTGTGCCAAGTGTGAGTTTGCAGTTCAGGTGTCTACACGAGCCTGTGTATGTATGCAGGGAAGGTGTACATGTGCTGTTCAGATATTGGTGTGACTGTGCTGCTCTGCTGAGTGAACAACTGAGGATTCATGTAGTCTTTCTTATCAGAACTGTGTGACTCGGATGTGCTGCTCGAATGTCGACGAAGTTCAATTGTATATGTACTGTGTGTGTGTGTTCAGTCATGGGATGGGGCATGTGGCTCACCAGCATGTGTGTGTGTGTATGTGGGTGTGTGTCAATGTGTGTGTGTAACCTAAGAGCTTACTATTCACTTGTGAAGCTCGGACGTTTTTACCTCTAGGGTGTACCATCTCTGTCAGCTCTTCAGGTGAGAGGGACAGGCCCGCGCGAGGCCTTCACACAATGAACCTTTTATTTGTACTTCCTCCCCCGGCACCGTTCATGTTTTCATCTTGAACAAACGAGCGCTTTGTTTCTGGAAGTTTCTAACATCTATATGAGAAGTGCGTTTTGTGATTGTTGGATCGCAGCCGAGAAACGTCAGACTTTGAGGAACTAGAAGCTATGGGGCCTAGAAAGGCGGGGGCTAACATGGAGTCAGTTCATGGCCACAGATCAGAACAACGTATCACAGGGGCTCGACATTAATCAACAACACACAGGGAAGCTGCACAGAGCAACATAACACATGAGCACAGTGTGAAGCAACACAGCATAAGGTCTGACAAAGATCAATACAACGTAAGGACGTAGCATAGAGCAACAAGAATGCATGATAGACCAACACACCATACAAAGACACAGCAATGAGTAAAACCGAGACTCAGCACAGAGCATCACAGCATAGGAACGGATCGTATGTTATGTCAATAGGCGCCAAAGTACCACAGTAGTAGTCTCAGAGCGCCTACGCTTGTCCGTGGAGTGGCGTACTGTGATAGAACAACATGACACACTGACACGACAATGCCACAACACTGGAATGAGGGCACAACACAAGGATATGCGTATAGTAGCACAGGGCCACTTTTCATATCAAGACAGGCCAGGGACACAGGACATAGAAATGCAGCAGATGAATGTTTCCAGTTGGTGGGGGAGGCCATGCAAAGGTAGCCAGTGATATTGTTGGTAAATGAAACTACTTTTAATATAATATTGCTCAATTCATATTGTTAGTTCATGTTATCAGTGAGTAATATTATCGTTTGCGTTTATTGGAATCAGCATTTCCATTTCTATCATTCCTTTATTGCACTCCAAGTAACGAGGCGCAAATGTTTATGATGGACTGGCGATATTTTGAGTGACAGATGTTTCAAGACCGATGTAACACAAAGCCGTTATTTGGCAACCGATAATATCACATGCAACCCATACAAACAGCACGTCGGAAAGACCTACGCATTAAACAAGGACAGATAATGACAGCAGCAGTGGCTGACATTCAAGGTCTGTGCAAGGTGAGAGCCAGACAGGTGGTCGCACCTGTGGGATTGAAAGTGTGGGACTCGCACCTTGTGACCCCGACGTCCCCAGGGCACTTATGCAGAGAGTCAATAGGCTAACACATGTAGGATAATAGGAATGACTAAGACAAATGCACATTTGCAAGAAAGATTGTGGTTGCCAAATTTGGAAAAAAAGGTGGAAGAGATGGATGTCAAGGAAGATGAAGTGAATAGTTTGTCTGTGCACCGCTCCATAGTGAATGTGTATCCTTGCTGCAGTAGCCTAACTTAGACTGATATTCACTTTATTCAGTCTGAATATAAGAGCAGTACATACAAAGTTAGGTGAAGTACTGCACCAGGTTTGTAGAAAGTCAAAACAAAATAGTTTTGTAAAAATAGATGTATTCCGTGTCTAGAGTCATTAGTTATTGTATTTCAGTCCTAAGTAACATTTAGGCCTTATTAGAAGCCTGTATCGGAGCCACCATTAACCTGATTGTGGCACGTGCAAATGTTTCTCCGTTTATGGGGCTTTATCAAGGCGTTTACACAATCAAAAAACTGTTGCAGCAACTCACCTTTTCCTGACAGTTTTTGTGCCCCTTATAAACCCTGGTAATAGTGATGGCTCCTTAGAGCACCATCCCAAGATCTCTTTATGGATCATGTCCCTCACAGTACCTCCTGCCACTCAGGAATCCTTCTTGCCACTCACTGTGCACCCTCCCATCATTGTTCTCCAGTCTCTCCCTGCCTGTTCATCACAGCTCTAAGTTCTTGGAAGTGGTTCCTGTGCCTCACAGTGCCACCTGTTCTTTTTCAATGCTTCCTGCTCCTCACAGTGCCTCCTCACATGCTCCATTTGTCCCTCAGTGTCCTTGACTCTTGCAGTGCCTCCTGTACATCACAGCACCCAGTTTCCCTCAAAGACTCAGCTGTAGACACTTGCAGATGTGATAGGGTTGGGGATTGGATCCGGTCTTGTGTGGGGCAAAGCCCTAACAACCTGGGGTAGGTGGTGTGATGAATTGCCACCTGGAAAGGATGTGGAAGCCCTGGATTTGTTTGTATTAATTGATAAAATGATGCGGGTAATTCCATCTCTGAAAGGTTAATCTGTTGAACAGATTCCCCTTCCACAAGCTCCATGCCAAAAGCATAGAGTGCATCTGTGCCCTGCTGCATTAGTAGCCTGATTGCAGCTATAGTTGCCCAGAGCAGGTTCAGGTCACAGGTGCCCTCTTGACAGCTGAAGGGACAGCCAACATCACTGCAGCCCAGGAGTGGGATTTAAGATATGCACCCCTGTTCCAAACTATTATGATTATGAGCAGCCCATGCTGGTGACAGGATAACCTTTACATATGAGCTATGCCTAGGGCAGGGTGCATGACACTGCTCATAATCATTGCAGCCGCATCCAATTTGATATCACACATGTGCCAGCTCCCGTGAGCCAGCTCAGCTGTGGAATGTGATGTGTATTCTGGCCAGACAAGCTGGTCCTGCCAAGTGACAGGAAAGGACCCGGAATGGCCATGCCTTTTCCTTTGATCTATCTCTTTGAGAGGGTAGGTAACAACTTCCTCCAGAGAAAGCCACTGAACAGGAAGCTGTCCTGGGCACAGGAATCGAAGGAGCACACACATTCAAAAAGGGGCAGCATCACACCAGGTTGCTGAATACCAAAGTTGCTAATACCCTATTGAAAAGGAAAGGGGCATGTTTATTGTAGACAGGGAGAGCTCTGTACGGTTGGGGGAAGGTTCCACCATCTTGTTTCTCTCTGCCTATCCTTCCTCTCCTCTCCACTTCTCTAGCATAAAGCACTTTGGACATGATGTCAGAAGGTCAAAGTCCACTTCTTTCAAGCACAGGGTTTGGAACCCTAAAGCAGGCTAGCTTTAGTCCAATAACCTGTGGACTTTTACCTTTAAAAGAAGGTGTCTCACAACACTTGCTTGACTCATCGGTTTGGACTTCAACTCTTGATGAAGATTCTGTTGGGACCTGTTGGGAGAGCAACCCATTCCAAAGGCCTTCAGTTGTGATGTAAGGCAGAGGCAAGTTCTGTCCCCTAACCATCCCCATGAACCAATGGGGGTGAACCTGCTGCTGGAAAAAGACCTGCGCTCTGCCAACCACAGCAGTATCCAAGATCTGAAAGTGTTGAAAGACCCCTGCAATTGTGTGTCAGCCTCCACCGTTTTTGTGAGCCTGAGAAAAAGGACCCATCTTGTCCCCGAGTAACTTGTGTGGTACTCACAGCAACCAGAGTAGTGGCCTGCCGATGGAGCAAGACATGCCGCTCTGCCAGCCACAGCGGTACCCAGGACCTCATCATGTTAAAAGACCCTTGCAGTTTTCTAACAGCCTCCCCTGTGTTTGGGAGCACGAGAAAGGGACTCATCTTCTGTGTGAGCTCCTGGATTGGGACTCAAAGCACCCTATTTTGTTCTGTGGAACTGCTTGGGGCTGTGTTCAAGACCCGGTTGGCACATTACAAACCAACAGAGCCCTCTGGTGCTGCCCTTTTCACTCTCCCAATCTTCAAATCACTCACACAGCATCAAGAAGTCTGTACTGTTGTCTCGCGAGGATAGCTTAGGAGCAACGTGCTGGCCTTGGAAACAAGACGACATGGAGCAACACAGGTTCGATCCCCGGGTCCGCGCATAGAAACCTCTGGGTATTAAGCGTGTTATAAATACCCTATCAAATCATATCTAACTGCCCCCTAAAGACTGGTTAGATCACTTGTATCCCTTTTGCACCCAAGAACATATAATTTAAAAATAAAACTGTGGTTATTACTTGCCTTACACCCCTGATTCATTACTCAGAGTGCTGCAACTTGCTACCTTTGCTTACTCTGTGTTCTTTCCTCAGGGGTGGGTTTTGCATAGTGTGTTTCTAGTTAGTTATTATTGTACATGATGTGTTTAATTAAAGTATACATATTTTTATAGAACCTTGATTGGGCATTCCTTTATTTTTGGAGCAGAAAAGGGATGGTACCAAGATAAAAGAACAAGCAACTGTAAACCAGCCAATGGGGAAAATTAAGAAAGAGATTGGCCCAAGAGGTC
The DNA here is from genome assembly GCF_040938575.1 of Ambystoma mexicanum. Classification (NCBI taxonomy): domain Eukaryota; kingdom Metazoa; phylum Chordata; class Amphibia; order Caudata; family Ambystomatidae; genus Ambystoma; species Ambystoma mexicanum. The sequence continues at coordinate 897,534,081 of NC_090931.1, read as the reverse complement.
AGGTACAGACACGGACCAATGGGAAGGGAGAGGAAGTGGCCAACAAGGAAAGACCGGAAACAAAATACCTGGTATCCCAAGAATGAATGATGGGTGTCTGTGTGAGATCAGGAGGAGATATTGTGGTCCGAGGGACCAGGAGTAGAACAGGAGTTGCAGTGGAGTGCTGAAGACATGCTGGAGATTGTGGGAAAGATTGGAGGTGTGTTATTGTGTGTGAGAGAGAGTGGTACCAAGAGTGAGAAAGTAGAGTGGATGTTTTTACAGTTAGTGCTGAAATAGGAGATACAGAGAGAGAGACAGAGAGAGAGATGGGAGAGGGTGGGAGTAGAGGGTGGTTAGAAAGTGAGAGGGAGAGAGAGAGGTGTGAAAGTGACAGTGGGAAGTGAGGGTGAAAGAGAGATGAGACAGGTGTAGAGGGGGAGGTTGGAGAATATAAAGGAGCAGTGGGAGGAGAGAGAGAAACACTGGTGGTCCAGGGATGTTACATGAAAAAGGAGAGTGAGGGTACTTGAGGAGTAAAGCAAGGACTCCTCATAGTCGGGCCTTCCTGTAATTCATCGTCAGTTAAGTTGAAAAATGTAACAATACATTCTTGAAACTGGCTAATCAGGCCTGGAATTCCTGTGTCCCTCTGCATATGGTATTGCTCATATTGTACATAGGTAGAGCTCTTCTATATCCAAAGGTATTAATGAGGTAGTAGCTCTTAAGTCAAAGGTGATAAAGATACATCCCTGCACTAACAAATGGTATACTTGGGACCTAAAGTCTTTGAAAGCTCCCTTAGGAAAGTAGAGAGTAAAGGGACGAATGGCCCAAAACACTCTTACTACATTGAATTGGAGGTGATTTGTAGGTAATATATAATAGCCGTCATTGGGACATAAATATATTTTCTGTCCAACAAATTTAATTGGCTTAGAACTCCTAAGAATTCTTTTAAAGCGTCGAAAAGCCATTTATTCAATCATCATACGTTCAATCTTCTATAGTACATTGAAGTCAGATTCAATCCTTCGTTTAAAATAATATCTCCAACATCAGGACTAATATTGGTAACTCTTATAGCATTGACTTTGCATCAAGGGTTTCCTCACGAATGGAGATAGAATATACATCTCCCGTGATAGCCAGACTAGGGACTGTCAATATGTTTAACTTTAAATCAGTTACAGTAGCTGACATATTGGCCATTATAGGTGGTCTCAAACCCACAAAAAGCCAGGCAGATCCTTGTCCGTCCTCTGTGGTGAGGTTATGTGCTGATATACTGTCTCTGCTCATTGCAGATATGGTAAATGCTTCTTTAAGGGAGTTAGCCATGCCATACAGCATTAAACATGCTTGGGTGTCCATCCAATCAAGAAACTATCACTTGATGACAGTGTATGTGCTAACTATAGACCAACCATTAATGTTCTGTTCCTGTTCTTTTTCAAATTCTTGAGAAGGCTACTATAAACCTACTACAATAGTTTGTGGAAGAACAACATTTTCTGGGTGATTGGCAGTTAGGTTTCTGTCCATTCAGGGTACACAGTTGATCCCAGTGGATATAAAGGAAAAGGTGTCTGGCATAAACTTTTTTTTTTTAAATATTTTTTTTTTTAAAGATTTTTATTTTGAAAACAAATAAACAATACAAACGAAACTTTTTACAATAGACTCATGAACATCAGTTAACGCTCATTACTGCTCCCCAAATCCCCCCCCCCTCAAGAGCTTATTTGCATTTCTCGTTCTGTATCCGCTGCGTGTGGCTGGGTATCGCTTCCTTCCGAAGCTGCAGAATCCACTACTGTGCCAAACAGTCCTGTTGTTAACATTCTCCAAGCCATCAGGTTACCCACATCTTCTTCCCCACACTTGCCACATGCCTCCTGCCACACCACCGTTTCAGCCTCCGCCCATTTTTGCAAGTCCCGCCACCATACCTCTACCCGTGGCTTGTGGCATTGCTTCCAGCCCATGGCAATCCTTCTTTTAGCAAGCACATATGCCAGGTCCCTTAGTTTCCCAAGGTGTTTAGTATTTCGTGGTCTGGGAAACCCTCCCAACAGGCAGGCCCAGGCTGTATCTATGTTGAGCGTGACCCCTTTATCCGCTAGTTTCTGTGCCACTTTGCAGGCTCTTGCTGTATGGAAGTAAGGTCTGGGGTTTTTCCAACTGCTCTCAAATTGAGGTAACCCAAAATAAAACTTTAAAATAAATAATGAAGTCTTCCACAAAGCACCCCAAATTGTGTGATTCGCTTAGATTTGAGAATTCCAAGTATAGCCTCTCAGATGAGAGTAAATTGTGGTTGTAACTTTTTGAAGGTGTATCTGGGTCTCGCAGAATCCCAATATGAGCAAGGTAATGAGGGAAATAGAAGGGTCCCCGCGGTCAATAAGTATGTTTGGTATAGGGTAGGCCATTAACTATTGGCCAGCTAGGGGATTCAAAATCTGGATGTCACTGAGTTCTCTCCCCTGACCCACTTGAAAAGAAACTGTGAAGCAAAGAGCATTTGGGCATGACAAAGAGCAGAGTAGACAATTAGTGCAAACTTTACCGCCACTGAAAATCTATGCTAGCCTTTATGTGAATCCGTCGTGTGGGACGAAACATGTGGCAAAAAATCTGCAGAGTGCAGAAGATGGGTGCTAATGACTCCGCTCATTCTGCTCCCATTAAAAGATTGGGGAGAATGGGATAAGACCATGCTTGATCAGAGCTGCCTGTGCAAAACTGGAGCCTTTGAGGATGTTTGCCATTTTTTACTGTTTTCTAAAATATTCTGTGATTTGTGTATGAAATGTTTAACTCCTTATTTAAGGAGATTTCAAATCAGGTTTTTATCAGGATGCACTATTTTTTCGAATTAATTGTAATGATAAAAATTGCATGTACCGTTTACATGAATTTGTGATGGAGGATCTCTTTAATAATTAGATTTGTTTTAAAATGTTATTACGACATTGCATCCATTAACAAGGTTAACATCACAACAACACATACAATATTATTACCCAAATTTAGTATTAAGACCATCATATAAACTAAAGTCTATCTCACCAAGGGACATGAGTCACATTAGAAGCTTCCTTGATGAAATTAGCTACGTCAGATAAAAAATATGAATCATTACTATTCATAAACAAATTGATTGCTCCTATGCATGTTCTTATATTATTCCTATTAAAACGCTGTCTAAGCCAGCATTTCGTTAAATGAGTTAAAAACCTGCAAAAAGTTAAAAAATGAATAAGAGCCCCCTCCCGTCTCATGCCATGAGGGCAAATCTTCTCTAGCCTCAGCCATGGTACTCTTTCTCGCAGAGGCAACACATTTATTTGTGCCATATGCAATAGCCTACGGCTATCGGAAGGGGGTAGTTTGACTATTAGTGAAGAGGGTTTCGGGTACCCTGAAGCAGAACCATACAATTTTAATGAGGACAACATAGCCACACGTTCCCGGAAGGATCCCACTTCCAACTCAATCACCCTCTTGTTAAGTAAACATTTTCGGTGCAGTTTTGGATTGACACGCTGGACAACCTCGGCCGCCAGCCCCCAATGGGACATTAGATTAATCCCACTAGTAAACTAGCTTTCGCTGTCTTTAGTAGATTATATACTAAGCCCTCTTACGGCCACCTGTAAATTGGAGTTTGTCAAGGGGGCATATAAACCCTTCAAAACGAAATCTAAAAACCACTGCTCAGCCAGAAAAGAGGATTTCTCTAACCCTAATTCGTAAGGTTCTATGTTCTTTCATCGTCAGTCATTTTTACGACTGCCTTTTAAACGAGTACACAATTACAAAAAAGGTAATTGAATTTTTTTGGGGGGTAAAAGTCCCTCCCCAACCCCCCCAAAACACCCATCCACCACCTGTTTTTACCTATTCTCGACCCCCCCAAACCCATACCTACCCTTTGCCACCCCCAGAAAACTTCGATAACCTTTTTTTCGTAATTTTGTACTCGTTTAAAAGGCAGTCTTAAAAATGACTGTCAATGAAACAACGTTATACCATTCATAACGCATAGCATCAGCTGGAGTGCTTGCAGGCAGACCCACCAGCCTATGTAGACCCTTGTTTTACAGATTTACTAAGCACCTGCAAGGAGTAAAGCTCCACACTTCGGCGCCATAGAGGATCACTGTATTGATGTTAGCCTGCATTACGTGCAGACATTTATCCAAACGTTTGGCAACAAATTGGTGATAAAAACACATTAGTCCACCAAAAGCCACCAAAGCCTGCTTAGCTATCGTGCTTATATGACTTTTGCAGGACCCGTTGTTGGCAAAGAACAAACCCAGATATCTGTATTCACTCACTTCATCAAGTGATTGTTTTTCAAGGGACCACTTAAGATTGCTCTTCTTTTTTTTCACCAAAAAGCAGAATTTTCGATTTTGCCAAATTCAGTGTCAAACCATTGGTTTTAAAATAAGTGTTGGCGTATTTCAGACTCAGCTGTAAACCTTTGGGTGTTAGGTCCAGCAACACTGTATCATCTGCATATAGCAGTGCACTCTATTTGACGTCATTTAAAGAGGGAGGAATTAAGGCTGTCTGAGCGGCCAGGAGATTAATATCACATAGAAATAATGAAAACAAAAGTGGAGCAAGGGGGCAACCCTGCTTAACCCCCCTATTGCTGATTAAACTCCCTCAATTACCCATACGGACCATCACACCTTACGGACACCCAGGAGATCATAAATAAGGCCTTTATAGCCTCCAGGAGCCCAAAAGGCACCCCAATATATTTTAACTTCCTCCATAATAATATACAGCTGATCGAGTCGAATACCTTGGATAAATCAAGAAAGGCCGAAAAGAGCCTTAGCTTCCTTCTTTTAACATATTTCTCAACTATCGCAAAACATCCATCTGAAACCAATAAACTCAAACTTACCAAACTATCCTCCCTCTACAAAAAAGAAATATGCCTAGCTAAACGAACATCCTTTGACACACGCATATCCAATGCCAAATCTAACATAAAGGAACTGTTCACCATTCTCAGAGAAATAGAGACCCCCATAGCACCACCTGACACATGCATGAAAGATACAAAATGGTGTGAAGATATCCAATATGCCCTAGCTAACAAAATAGTGAAACATAGGGTGATGCCAGGAGAAGAACACTAAAAAGCAGAAGGAAGGCAAGAAGCTAGTGAAATCAAGTCAATTATCTCATTTTATTTTGACTTGAAAATGTAAAAAAATCATTAAACAACAAAATAGCCACTTTACAAAACAAAATTTAATGTAAAAGAACTGGCTTAAATGATCCCCCTGCTTCCAATACAACTGCTAAGGCTAGCAGAGATTAATCCACGAGATTTAATTTCACCAAGGTCTCCACCATCGAAGTGGAAAGAATTATTCTGTCCCTTAAACCCTCGAACTGTCAGGGTAAACTATGCCCTGCGCAACTTATCAAGGATGCTGCCCGTGACCTATCTCCATTCATAACCAAACTCATTCATGCGTCCTTCACTACAGACATTATTCCTACTAACCTTAAACAATCATGGGTACTCCCACTCTTAAAAAAACCTACCCTTGACCCATCTTCACCTACCAACTATAGACCCATTACTACGGTGCCCTTCCTTCTAAAAATTTTGGATAAGGTAGCATACTCTCAAATTCAAAAACACTTGGAACAACAACAATTGTTAGGAGCCAGACAAGCAGGCTTCCGTCCCCAGCATGGTACAGAAACTGCCCTCATCGATTTGAAGACCCAAATCGACGAGCTCAAAGACAGCGGGAAATCAGCACTACTCCTCCTCCTAGATCTCTCAGCTGCCTTCGATCTAGTCGACCACGCTATCCTCTGTAACCATCTAAACACAGCAGCACACTTCTCTGATGAAGCCGTCACCTGGATCAGATCCTTCTTAAATGGCAGAACTATGAGGGTCTTCTCGCCACTAGCTGCCGCAGACCCTATACCCATTACCTGCGGTGTGCCCCTGGGTTAATGCGTCTCACCTACACTCTACAAAATTTTCACCAAGCCCCTCTTCGATGATCTGGATCATCTTGGTATCACCTACACTAACTATGCAGATGATACCCAGATCCTCCTCCCGCTTTCAGGGGATTATGAAAAGGATTTGGCCTTGGTGAACAGAGTGTATATTATCATCCAGGCTGGATGGACTACACATGGTCTATGCCTGAATGATGATAAAACTGAACTCATCATCCTGAGCACCCTGCCTAACCTAAAAAAACAAGGTCCTAATTATGCATCATTCCCTATCGATGGCAGCATCATAAAAGTAGAGCACGAGGTAAAAACACTTGGCTTCTACCTCGACTCTAACCTTTCATTTACTAAACAGGTCAATTCCTTAGCATCCTCCACAGCCTACACGTGCAAACTGATAAGCACTGGCAAGCCATTCCTCTCTGACAGTAGTTGTATTACTCTAGCCAGAGCCCTCACCCTCTCACATCTGGACTACTGTAATGCCCTCTACTTAGGATCTCCCAAAGCCAGCATTAAAAGAATCCAAATTCTCCAAAAAAATGCTTTTAGAGCGGCCTTAGGTATGTCCAGAAGAAACCATATTTCAGAGACCAGTCGACAGAATAATTTTCTCCCAACCTACGACAAAGTCCTCCTAAAAACTATCGCTGACATACAAATCTCTTAACAATGCCGCACCCATCTACCTGGCTGAGAGATTTCACAAGCAGACATCCACTAGACCAGTACGACTTGTGAATAAAGATCGTCTCGCCATACCTAGCTTCAAACGATCCACAATAGGGGGTAACAGCTTCCCGGTGAAAGCATCCAAATTATGGAATACTTTGCCTCCCAGCCTAAGAACAGACCAAACTTACCACAAGTTTAGAGCCAACACCATTATATGGCTAAAATCCAACAACCAGCATTCCTAACCTTATGCTCACTGCCATGACATCAGCTTGCAATTATCCCCTTCCAGACTTCACTTTGTATATATATTCCCCTATTTACTGTACATATTTATATAAATATGCATTCCCTGTATATAATTTTAATTGTATGTATCCATTTATCCTGTATATATCTATGTAACCAAGCTTTGCATATACTTGTAACTGCTGCGCCCTGTTACCTCCAGAGTATGATGTGCATTATAAATAATAAACAAATAAACAAACAAACAAACAAAAATAAAGCACTGATCGATAGTTGAGAATCCTTTGTGAAAACTTGCTTGTATATCTGAGATCATTTCATTCTCACTAGCCCAGGCATTAAGTCTATCTGCCAAACAAGCAGCATAAATCTGATAGGATGCGTCAGTCAGTGCAATTGGGTGATAGCTGTTTGTTTGATCGGGCCCCCTGCCCGCCGCATAGCTTTCATTTGTGATGAATGCAACTGTTTCTACTTCCTGTAACCACATTACTGTAATTCACTCCTGCAGCGAAATTGTGATACGCTCATTGTAACCCGGAGCAATGTATTGTCCATGTAACTAAGACCCATTCATGTAACAGCGCCTCGATGCCTCTGGGCTGCTAGTGCACTTTATAAATTAAAGAAATAAATAAAATCACCTTTCTTAAATAAGGGTACAATTAAACTCTTTTTTCAGACCATAGTTGGAGCATTTAATGTAACGATTGAATTAAAAACCTGAACCAAAATCGGGCCCACCAATCGCTTGCTACACCATACATTTCTGCTCTATTGCCATCCGGCCCAGCCGCGTGCCCATTTTTTAAATATTTTTTAGTTGAACCTCGATTCCAGACAGAGTAAAAACCAGAATCTGCCCAGACTCTCACTCAACCAAATAATTTGAAGGGGAACATGCCCCCTTGTCTGAGTCCCACAAAATCTCTTTACAATGTTTAACCCACCGTTTTGAATCAATAATGCCTGCATCTGTTGTCTTAGTACCCTGAAACCCTTTTGTTACTAAACTCTAACATGTTTTGGGCTGGTTATCTCTCACAGTCTTGTCTAAAAGATCCCATGGCCACAATAAACAATTAGCGTTTTTTCGTGAGTATATTCTTATACATTTTCTTCATTTGCGGTTGATTTATGTTGAGAGGAGGCTACATGTATTGCTCATTTCAAATGTCTGCATTCATTATCAAACCAGGGTACATCAGCCCTCACTGGAGTGAAAGCATTCCATTGAACTAAGGAGGCGTGCAGAGTAATTTGATACGTTCTGCATTGAATTCACTCAAAACGTTTAAAGATCTCACAATCAGGAGGAGCCTCCACTAATTTAGCCTGGAGCGAGATGACTTATACATCTTCTAATAGTTTTAACACCTCATCTCATGAGATCTTTCTCATCGAAGGAAGTGCTTCAAATCGGCTGCCGGTTGCCGCACTTCTCCTAAACCGGCATCAATCACCTGGGCGGTCAAGATTCAAAAATCCACGATTTTCTCAAATGAAAAACTGTCAACAAGTCCATAATCAGTGATTGTGTTCCTATGACCAGCTTTAAAAGCTGGAGCAGGTGGACCGTCCTCTTTGCCTCTACCATTTAGTTCAACAAACAAATACTTGACCATGAACAAATCCATTAACCTGCCCATTGCAGAGATGTTACCACTAATAGTTCTCTTTGGAATCCTGCAACACTCCTCCAGCCAAATCTTGTCTTGGGAGGCCCCGCTATTTCGTCCTAATTTAGCATTCAAATCTATTAATAATACATTTTCCAAATTAGCTTGCCCTACAACTGTCGGCAGAAAGGTTTATTCTTTAAGTTTATGAATCTGCTTATATTATTTAATGAACTGACCTCAGTTTTAAATGTCTGCGTCAATTATGCACTTATAAAGTATCCCCTTTTATAATGGCTACATTTCCCGCACTGTTCACATTCAAACTTGAGCGTTCGTAGAGTGGGGGTTTTATGTCTTTGTATTTTCTTGGTCACATCTTATACTTTTCATTTTTGTTAATGGAGAAATCCGATCTGATAAAGAATGAATTGAATTGTCTGACATTTTGGGTGTGTTTAAGACAGGCCTGCTCCTGTTATTAGGTCTTGTTCTCTGCTTTCAACACACTAGACTACCACCTTTTGTGTCGATGGATGGAGACCACTATTCACTGGTTTGCCTCCTTTCCAGGGAACAGACTGTCCAGAATTAGAGTGGGCACTTTTGAAAACTCGCCAGAGCTGGTGGACTGTGGAGTTCTGCAGGGTTCATGTATCTCACATTTACTATATATATATATATATATATATATATATATATATATATATATATATATATATATATATATATATATATATATATATATATATATATATATATATTAAGCCCTTCACAATCTCTTTGTTGAACTTGGGACCATGTTCCAAAACTACGCAGATGATATGCCAATCACCTTCCTTTTGGAGCATGCCCAAGTGGTGGATACGCCTACATACAGAAGACTTTCAGCTGTGTAAAAAGATGGATGAAAGGAAATTGGCTTAGTCCAAATCAAGCTAAAATGGAGATATTGCTCATGGCATCTCACTATTCCAAAATGAGGTTCACACAACTATCCTCAAATTTGCATGTCATGTTTCTTCTTTTGAGGACACTAGGTTTTGTCTTTGCCTCAACCTTCTCTACTGACCTACAATTAAATAGCATCTCTAACTCAGTAAACTATCTTCTAATGCTCAGGCAGTTAAGGACGTTGTTATCCAATACCCATTATGCTCTGGGTCATCATTGGAGCAAACCTTGATTATTGTAATGCTCTTTTTCTAGAATACAACCAGTTGAATTTTCTTCTAACAAGGTTCTGGATCAGGAATTGTTACACAGACAATGCAAAGGCTGTCTGCCGTATAATCTCCACTTAAGTACCACCAGACAATAAAAGAGAAATGTTTAGCTCGGCACATCACAAAGGTCAAGACGTTAACAGGTCAATGAGAAATGTCACTAATCTCAACTCAGCAATGTCCTCAGTTGCATAATTAGTCATGCTAAAAATAAAGTAATGAATACACTGATGAAGACACTCATTAAAATTCAGAGCAGATTTTTAGGAAGGCCAAAATAAAAAAAGAACAGAGTAATGATTTCTGAGGAAAGAGGAGCATTGCGGTCAAATAAATCAGCCAAACCTCAGTAGGAATGGTTAAAAAAGGGTTGGACGCTATGGCATGTAAAAACAATCATCGATTATCTGAACATGGTTGCTTTTATCTTACATTGCACACTAACATCAAAGTAAAATACTCATGTTTTATAGAACAAGAAACCCAAAAGTCTTGAAATTCAAGTAAAAAACAGATGAGACCTCAATTACTCCCAGATTTTTTTTAAAAGGACACAACCGACAATACTGCTTAGCAACCAACAATAGAGAAGTGACAACATTGGCTGCACTCTCCAGTTACAACGAGAGCTTAACACCATCCTCTTGAAAGCATTAATCAATTATAAGCAATGACTTACCCAAAAATAGGACATACAAAAAATAGTACCACTCGTGAAATGGGGCTGGTTTTAAAAGTTAGTAATTTCTGTTTTAAAAACTGCCCAAAAAGGAAATTCCAAACGAAACACCAGCCTCCAAACTCGAAAACATGACTCAAACAGCTTAAACTGAATCGGAAAAAGTCTACACTGTCATTTAAATTGGGCATGAAATAGCCAAAAAAAGTGAGTGCTCTAAAAAATGAAATGATATTTTCCATATATTCACATGCGACACAAAAACTAACGTTGCACAGAAAAAGGTTTTTATTTGTAAGTGATTGTTTTTTTAAAACATGGCCCTTTGTGATGACACGTGTTTCGGCGTCTCTGTGCCTTTTTCATATCAGGGCTGTTATCAACAAAAACAATATTTGGAAATCCTTTACACATACGGAAGCCAGTCCGACCTGAATGTGATAAATATGAGGAGGGATTTAACCCATGAAATGAAACAGAATATGGATATTGGACATTTGAAAAGCATTTCCAAATATTGTTTTTGTTGATAACAGCCCTGATATGAAAAAGGCGTAGAGACGCCGAAACACGTGTCATGAAAAAGGGCCAAATCACTTACAAATAAAAACCTTTTTCTGTTCAACGTTACTTTTTGTGGTGCATGTGAATACATGGAAAATATAATTTTGCTTATTGCTAAACGGAGTGGAGGAACTTTTTTCTCAGTTTTATACCCATATCATTGCAACACTTTTTGTTGAACCACAAATGAATACAAGGCGCTGAGGTTCATATGTTGGTCTCCCACAAACAGTTCCTCATACCCTTTCCATCTCTAAAAAATGAATCAACAAGCTAAAACAGTAAATACAACTGATAAATTCATAACAAAGTTAGATAATGTACTCACTGTGGGAAAACATTCTCTCATTCCATCCGAACAAGTAATACAAAATGGAGATTGCTGGAAAACAGAAAATTGACTAACAAGCAGATTTGCAAGGAATTCTGGGAAGTGAAATCGAATGCTGAACTAGCATATAGAGACGTGAATTGAAGTAAATGTTTATTAACTTTTAAAACATGATGCAAGATCGAGATTTGTAGGATATTCTGCTTAATTGAAATGCATTCCGTGCATGTGGAGGAGAAGGACAAACGTAACGTTTAAAATATGTCTTTAGCAAAACATTGAGCTGTATTAATTAATGTAATATTTAATGTTAATTGAAAAATACATGCTATATAGTTATACACACAAAGGTATGGGAGCCCCTTCTCCCGGAACGAACACAGCCAAATAACCTTTTCTACGGGAAGGTGCCCACGCGGGAGAGTATGCAACCACGTTTTTACTCACTGTACTTTTCACTGAAGTGAAATATCTATTTGCATATCAGCCTGGTCCCACCCACTTGGGCAGTTCAGCACTGACATGCTAGGCAACTCTCCTCTGAACAAGAGTACCAACAGCAACCCCAGCCAGGTGTTTCGGCCTTGTTGGGACTCATCGGTTAGGTGAAGTTGTTCCTCTATAAGCGCAGTGAGCAAGGGGTCCGCTAACAGTGCCCTTTACCTTATTGTTCCTTCTGTGCCTCACAGTACACCTGTGCCTCATAGTGTACTCTGTACATAAGTGTTAGTTCCCCTTCACGGTACCCCTGTATCTCACTGTACCCCCTTGCACACCACAGTGCCTATTTTAACTGTGTTTCCTGTCCCTCGCTTTGTATCTTACAGCACTTGCCTGCTTGTCACTAACAAACCCCCCCCCACCAAAGCCCCTGCCCCATTTCCGTCACCCCACCCCACTCGGTATTTTTCACCTACACTGTGTAACAGGAACACAACCATACTGTCTCATGGGGGACATATTTATACTTCCTTATATAGGTCATAATTCCCTACTTTTTCAAATAAAAGTATAACGCTTAGATGTCAATAAATCAGCACTCTGTCTGACTGAGCTGCAGGTCTGCTGCAATGCCTGGATGACACACAGTAAGCCTTGGCCCACGCCTGCGCACTGAGCAGTGGCTGACGTTCGGTAACTGCATGTGCCCCACAGTGCGCAAGCGTGGGCCAAGCCTAAACACCAGAAGGGTCCGATCAACTCGATATCTCTGCAGCAGGAGCCAGCAGGACACAGCGGCCCGCCAGCCTGTCTACGCCGGCTACGAGCCGAGCCCCAGCCCTAGCAGCTAGGACGGCCAATGATTTCATCCAAGACCGGGTGCAACTTCCATCTAAGTTGTTGTAACTGTGCGTATATTAACAGAAGGTACGAGGCCAGGCGAGGCCACGCTTAAGTAATGCTCACCACGTCCTGGTGTGAACTTTAGAAACTTGCATTATTAGGGGCCTCATTATGAGTGTTGCAGTAATGTTCAAACATGCCGCATTTTACAATACCGCTTGTGGTATTGCTGCACCATTTTGCAATGCCGCCTGTGTTGTTGCTCCACACACGGAACCAATAAGTCAAAAACCTACATCTGCACAAAAGCATCATCAGGTGTGGTATTACTCATTATTACCACATGGGGACTAACTGAAGGTTTCCAATGACTCTAAACCAAGCAGACCCTCCCAGTTACTGCATCATTACCGCATGTAGTAACAGTAAATGAAAAGGAAATACTGCTGAACTCGTAAGGATGCCCAAAGTGCTACTGTTATTTTCACTGGTCCTAACCCTGGTCCACCTCTTTAGGGGGCAGCAGTTGCAGGTACTCTCAGCACTTCTGTATGGAGCAGCCAATTAGCCCCGTGTCACACGCCACCTTCAGCAGAGCTCTCAACGGGATGCATGCAGAGTTGTTATTCTTAGTATTCGGGTACTGGTATTTTTCATGTTTTCATTGTAAGTTCAGGACTACAAGTCCCATAATGTAAAGAATAAAATGGGACTGGGTGGACTGCACTCACCTGAAATGGGTCTAATTGAGAGCAATGCCTGTAGATTGCCTTTTTTTTTAGTTACAAAGACTTTGCTTTCCTGGACTAATAGGCCCACACTCAGAAAGAGTAAACCACAGGTTCCCGAATCCGAAGGCTCCTTTCCTTGAACATTAGGACTGGCAGGAAGTGCTAAACCAGACACAAGGCTTAGTGACAGCATTTCCGAAATACCATTGCCGTGGCAGGTACTATCCACTGGGTTCTGTGCGCAGGAGTCTGTGCTCTTGTGCCATTTTACTGCCATCGGCTGGCAAAGAAGATGGTTGAAGCATGAATAGAGGACACTGTCGTCAAATTAAGACGAGAGTCAACAGTAAAGAGGCAAGAGCACAGACACCAGAACGTGGTCAGGAGAGTTGATCTTAATGGTTGGATGTGAGTCAGCAACCTTCAGGCTTTCAAAAAGCTTCTCATTTTACGACTTTGTCTTTGATTTTTAAGCTGTAAAGCAGAAAGTGAGTCTGAAAATGTGCCAGCGGGGCTGCGGCTATGGCGGGAATGTCAGCCTGGCAGGCCGTGCGGGGGGCAGAGCTGGCCTTCCACGGTCAGCGACAGCAGGTAGAGTCATAAGCGTAAGTGAATCCCATTTTACGAGGACACACAAACCGGATGGGGGTCCTATTTATGGGCACTATCTCATTTCAAATTAGGTCTCAGCTACTAGAAGGAATGTAGCACCTATCGCACTCTTGGGTGCGTTAAAAACTCCTGGAAAAGGGAGATAAGCAAAGGCACACAATGTGCCAGGATGTGCCATCATATGCTCTCATACTCAAATCAAATTTTGAACATTCCTGAAGTAGGTATTGGCATCAAATGTCCTGATAATGCCATCAATTCCGGGGTACTGTCAAAAACCAAAGCACGTGCTCAGTTACTGTTTTAACTCTTACATTGCTAGGTAGTGACTCCCAAAGTACAGGTGCTAGGGAATGAGGACGGGGGGGGGGCATACTGGGGTGTGTCCCAGGAAAGAATGGCACAACGGGAGGTGCGCCGTGACATAAAGACATTAGCACTGGGAGGCTGAGTGAGAGGAAGGAGGAGGGACACAGGGAGTGGTCGCCCACTGACATGTACTACCACCATCCTATTCCTACATATGTGCGCATGTCAAGGCACACCTCCGTAAGTTGAGGCGCGTCATTTTATGGTTATGCACTGTAGTAATGGACTCGGGTACTCCCATCAAATGCGAGATGCCCCATAGAATGCCAGGTATTGGCTTCAAATATCAATCTACTCACACAGTATGCCACGTAGTGCAGTCATATGCAGAGGTGCGTCCACTAGCAGTGAGGCATTCCCATAATATTGCAGTCCTGCCATCAAATGCCTGCTTTTGCAAATAAAAGACTGTGTACTCAAACAGCATGTCAGGCCTTGCCCCGCAATGTGTCAGGTATGCAGTTGTATACATATTTACTCCCATGAAATGACAGGCGCCATCATGATAATTGTCAACATTGACTACCTATAAAGGAGAGCCCATTGGTTTCGAAGTCATAACATTGGAGCACATCATCCTATCTCTCTTGTTCTTTCCTTAACATTCTGTCCTTCTTCATGCCCAGATATAACAAGCATTAGCAATGCCAACTGTTTGGGTTTTTGTGCAGACATAGGAAAGGCATTTGACAGGTACTGCCGTAGGGGTATTAATTGGCCACCGATGGTGGCAGCTGCAAAGTTTTGTGAGTACCTTGTCATATAATAGCAGTGCCTGGCAAATGCCTACTACTTATACACAAGCCAAACCTATTGGCTTTGCTCGTGCTTGTTTTTAAGAGGTCTTCAGAGAAGGACACGCATAGTGCTTACAAATCGAGTGCCTGATGGTATTGACACTTTTATTACACCCGTAGCATGTTTACAGATCCAATTAAGTCATTAGCTCTCAGAAGACTGCTTTGAAAAAACACTTGCAGGCACTTCGAGCATAAAGTTGACAGTAAGGCTTAATAAAGGGGCTCAAAGAGATCCCAGGACTTCAGGAGTATGTGTTTTGGGTTGGAAGAGGCAGGATGTTTGTGGGAATCGCCATAAGGATTAGCATGGCCATGCGCAGGCAATGGGTGGGTAAATAACTAAACAATATCTACAAGCTTTGTGTCCCTCCTCACATCCCATCTCCCTTCTAGCTGTACTCCAAGGCAATAGGTTCGGTTTATAGGTGGTGCTGTAGTGCCACCTAATAGCTAAAACTAAAACATTAGATGTTCAATCACTCCACACCCAGGGGTCATACTTGAGGATTTTCCTCCAGCCCACAATGTTACTATACTTTTATTCTAAAAGGAAACCGTTTGGGAATGGTTTAGTTTTAAAATAAAAGTGTAGGAAGAAGTTGAAACTTGCACTGCACTGAACATTCCCTTCAACAGCAGGTGTGTTTGGGGGTTTGGATTGCATCTGGAAGGGGGCGTGGCGATGAGGTTTGTGGGTGCGGGTCAGCAGGGAACATAACTCCACTACTTCTTTTTGTACACTTCGACCACTGCCTATACTGCTTGGGAAGAGTAAACTGCCTGGTAACGCGCTGAGCAAAGGAGTCCTGGGTGGCGCCTGCATTAGCCGCAGCAGACAATGGGCTCGAAGGATTGCCGCCCCCAAGCAGCAAAGGACTGTAGAGGCAGACCGAGGCGTGCCAGATAACAGGAAAGGGGAGGAGTGTAGGAATCCCTAGGGGTATAGGACAGGAAAGGGGTAGGGTAGTAAGGCTTTCCCCCACCCCCACAAGGGGTCTATAAAAGGCAGCACTCACATGAAGGCACCTCTTTGCCAGAACCACTACAGTGTGGGACACAGAACCCAAGGATCAGGGGAGCGGTACAGATACCCGGGGATACAAGGAAAGTATAGAGGACGACAACGGTTCAGTGAACGAGGAACAAGGGGGATGAAGGCAACACCATGAGGGGGAACAAGCAAGAGGGAAGATTACAACCACCGGAGAAGCGACAAGGGGCAAGGGCAGGATACATGGGGAACGTCAGGGCAAGAGCACTTGGGGAAGATGACAAGAATCTGGGGGAAATGGGCACTGGGTAGGATAACAAGGCGCCTAGGTAACGGGGAAGAGCAGAAGAGGTCCAGGGAACGGGGAAATTAGTAACAGGTGGAAGCACCTGGGGGATAGGAATAAGAAGAAAGAGCAAAGCGCCTGGGAATAGGGAATGTGTGTGATGTAGGAGCCCGGGGGAACGAGGAAGAGGTTAGGACGCCTGGGGAGAGGAGGAAGAGGCGTAAGCGTGTAAGACGCCGGGCAATGGGGAAATTGGGTTGGTAGACAGGAGACCGGGGAAAGGAAGAACCAAGAAAGAGGACAAAGCACCTGGGCAATGTGGAAATGGGTTAGAATTGTTAGCAACCTGCTGGTCATAAGAGGAGACCACCTCGGAAAAGTACCAATGTATATGGACACCAACTCAGAGCAGAATTCTGATGCTGGACTGCCGAAATAGAACACCTGTAAGTTACCTCCTGTCTAATAAAGCAGCACCGGCCTTTTCCACCCACAATACACGTCCTGTTGACATTATTGCACGTTGGAAGGGGTAGATGAGGGGCCAGAACCAAGTGGGGGAACCAGCAAGTACAGGAAGGAAGTGGTACTCAAACAGGGACGACGTGCCCAGTTTGGGCTGTTGCGTCTACGGAGCTGGGCAGACTAACTGGGCCCATACCCCTGTCAGGTTGTGTTTATTAATTCCAAGACCGGGCGCCAATCTCAGCAGCCTTCACTCGGATGTGTGCGACGTCCTACAGGGCCACGCTTTGTCAGGTCTGTCCTCGCTTGCCGTCAGTGCCCCATCTTTATAAAGTGTCTGATTTTTCACGCTGGGGCGCTGGCGCCGCCAGCTGCCCTCGCTGCTGGAGCGCTGTTAGGAAGGTGAGAGCAGTTTTTCTTTTCCAGCTGGCTCTTGCATGCTCTTCCCTGCCATGTGTGAGCTCCCTGGTGGGAGTCCACTGAGATGCCACTGTGCAAACGGCTTCAGGTCTGGTATGAACATAGCACATTATGGCCTCTCCCTGGCTGGAGTCTAAAAACACGACTTTCCACTTCACACCAGGGTTAAAGGCGGGCCTGCTCTGGGCAGAATGAGCCGGAGGGCAAAGGAGCCTTATCTGCAGGAGAATCGCCCTTCTCCAGCTCTCTTCCCCCTGACTGCTTCCACCCTGTGCGCTTGACTGCCTAAACTATCAGTTATCTTTAGGAATACACAGAGGAGGCAACTTGATGGACTAATGTGGCTCAAATCCATTTTTTTCTTTAGTTCACTCCAATTACAGATCCCTCCACCGAGCACCCACCCCCTGCACTTTGCAGGGTGCATCGAGGGCGATTATCTGCCTCCCTTCACACTATTGTAGACCACTGCATTCTCTCCTGCATTACACACACTGTCTGGCAGTGCCCACTCCCCTTTCCTGCACAGTAGGAAGCCATCCTTTAATGTACACCACCACGTCATCGTGCATTCTCTCTTCCGCAGTGCAGATTGTGGGATTGAGTCTCCTCCTCTATTGCAGTGCACAGTGTGGGCGTGGATGCATGTCTTATACCGCAGTACACAGTGTGGGCCTGCCAGTCCTCTATTGTAGTGCATAGTATGATTTGCCTGTTGTCTTCACCAGTACAGAGTGTGGGGCGTAGCCTATCCTCCTTTGTGCACACTGAGGTTCTGCCTGTATTTTATCGCATTAGACTTAGAGGGTGTAGGCCTGCCTGTATTATAGCACTTTATAGTGCAAGCCTGCATGTCCTCTACTTCAGCACAGAGCATGGGCCTGCCTGCCATCTATTGAAGTACATTGTGTTAGCCTGGCTCTCATCTATTATAGTACAGAATTTGCTCTGCCTGCCTGTGTTCTACCAGAATACAGAGCGTGGGTCTACCTGACCTTTATTGCAGTGCAGAGCATGGACCTGCCTGTCTTTTATTGCAGTAATGAGCGTGGACCTGCATGTCCCTTATTGCAGTACAGAGCTCAGGCCCCTCTTTCCTTTACTGCAGTACAGGGAGCAGGCCCACCTGTCTCCCACAGTGCACAGTGTGGGCCTGCCTTTCCTCTATTGGAATACACAGTGTGGATCTGCCTGCTATGTAACACAGTACAGAGTGTGGGACCGCCTGGCCTCTACCACAGTACAGAGCATGGGTCTGCCTGTCCTTTACTGCAGGCCCATCTGCCACCCGCACGGCACAGTGTGGGACTGACTGTCCTCTATTGGAATACACAGTGTGCCTCTGCCTGCTCTGTACCACAGTACAGAGTGTGGGCCTGCCTGGCGTGTATTTTTCACAGTGTGGCTGCCTGTCCTCTATTGAGGTACATATATTATGGGCCTCCCTGTTCTATGCCATAGCAGTGTGTTTGCTACCTGTCCACTACCGCAGTACAAGGTGTGGACCTGCAGGTCCTCTCTTGTGTCCACTGTGGACCTGCCTGACCGCTACTGTACAAAGAGTGGGTATGCTTGTCACCAGGGGCGCAACGAATTCTACATTTCGGGAGGGAGCTGCTAAATGGTGATGGGAGGGGCCATTTCAGAAAATGGGCGGGCAAACTTGGAGGCTTCGCCCCTCTGTACAATCCAAAGGGTTGCCCGGTGTGGGTCCCACGTAAGCGCAATATGCCAGTGAGATAACCAATTGGATTTAAAGATAGCATACACATTTAACTGCTTTGATAATTTTTATATCTAAAGCCCAGCTATCTGATCAGGCAGTGCTTTATGTGGGCCGGGGCCTGCCGAGGCCGGGCCCCGGCAGTCTCCAAAAAGTGGGGCTGAGCCGGGGCCCTGCCGGGGCCCCCAGACCCACCGCACGCAACATTGGCAGGATGCATTATCCCATCGCGGCCGCAGCCGCGACGGGAGATGCGCCTGCCATAAAGTCAGGCTAGCTGACAGAAGTGGAAGCCAACTGCAGCGGTGCTGTGCATGGCTGCCACTTCCGTCAGTCATAGTAACTGCCTTTGGTGACTCCTCGCGCGAGTTACTGTCCCTTTGTTTCCCCAGGTCGCCGAGGCGTCTTCAACCCTCGACGAACCTGAGGATTCCTCGAGGTTTATAAAAGTTGGCTTGAAAAGTACACAATTCAAGCCATCTTTTATAAAGCTTTGCCGACGGACAATTTTGTCCGTAGTCAAAGCTTTATAAAAGATGGCTTGAATTGTGTACTTTCAAAGCCATCTTTTATAAACCAGAAAACATGGCCTGAAAACTAGGCAAACCGTAACATATGTAACATATTTCTATGTTTAGAAAAGATGGCCTGCAAAGTACACAAACCATAGTAAGGTACCACACAGATATATAACATGTATATATATTTGTGTGCAGACCTTACGATTTGCGTGCTTTTTAAGCCATGCCCCTCCCAGAAGCCACGCCCCCAAATGAGGGCCCCCTCTCGATTTCTTACCCCACTTAAAGCCCTGCGATCAGGTATCAACCTTTAAGCAAACACGACTATCAGGGGACCAGATGGTAGTACAGTGGGCCACCCCTTTCCTCTTCCACCAGCCCTCACGCCCCCCAAACTTCTGCCCTCTAACTGCCAAAATAATCTCCTCGGCCCAGTATTACACAAAAGCACACAAAGCTGAGTAAGAACTTGTGCCAAGGACTGGATCAGAACCCGAACCCTCTGATCAGAAGACTCACTGCCACCACTGCAAACCCCTTCAACCGCTACCCGCGGCCCATCACTGCGAAGACCCTGTGAAACCAGCTCTACTGTGACAAGACCACACAGACCAAGAAGAAAACAAACCCACGACTACATACTCAACCTGAGAAGATGGAGTAATGAGGCTCAAGCCTCGGTATCCAAAAGACACCGCTGATGGATAAAAATCTATCAGCCAGAAGAAGAACAAGCGCCCCCATTCCCTGCGCACTCGCTCATTAACGCGCGCACCTTGTCGCTGCAGTGCATACTATGGGCTTATCTTTGTTTCCCTCCGCCCCACATTGGACCACGGTGCCAATGCGCCACAACTCTTGTCAGACCCACACAGAACATTCAGGGAGGTTTCCCCAGTTCATGCAGATGTCTCCTTGTGTTCCCCTCCCCCCACTGTACACTGCGGTTCCATCCTCTTTGCAGTGCGCAGTGCAGCATAAACTGCGATCAAAATAAACCTGTATCATGAATGGAAGCACAATCCTGACAGCAAAGTGCTGTATCCAGAGCCAGAGGGTGGACATTTCTCCAGCTTGATGAATCCGTGCAGGCTGGCGGCGGGGCCATATCACTTACAGGACTAATGGAACGATGTTCAGTGATGTGATCAGGGGCAGGAAGCCTAGGAATTCATATAAAGTCCCTTTAAGTCAACTGAAAGGCAGCAGACAAGGAAGGCGTGGTCCTGCCAATCCGACCCACTTTCGCTCCACTGCTAGGAGCATCCTTTCCACTCTGCTGCCCCAGATCCGAACGCCTGCATATATAATGGATGAAGCTCTTATGTCTTGTAGGCAAACATCAGACAGAGTTTTTATAGCAATATTTACCCTGACCTTTCCTGCGTTGCTCAGCACGAGCGGCAACATCTATTCTTTGGTGTCCATGGTGACTACGCTCGTCTGGGGAACTGTGTCTTTGTTACAGCAGCGGCAGCGGCTTAGGAACCACCCAGCATGGAAGTGGGTCTGCTCTCAAGCCATCTACCTCCATCCACCACTATCCATTTAATGAATCCGTGTCCTATCCAGGAGGGGGACCTTCATCCAGGATTCATGGGACAATCTATAACATAGACTGCAAAATCAACAACTTCCAGGCCCTCTGGGATTACAAGCCCTATTGAGTTTTTTTGCATGGGTTTAATTCCTGTGTAGGTTTTGCCCTAACATTGGGATTTCTCTGATGCAAGATCTTCGTTCTTTAACCTGCTGTCATGCCCTTTCTTAATGGGTCAAACCCCAAATCCTGAGCCACACTGCTCCCCTAATCTGAATATATGCTCACAATCATATCTGCAGCTGTTTCCAGTGATCTATGAGTCTTCCCCCTTATTTGGGTCCAATGAGTGGGGCAGGCATGTCTATTGCTTTCATATTTGCAATTCTGTGTGGTTAAACCATTGTTAGCCCATTAAGTGTTTGGTGTGGTTGATGAACCAGCCATGTTTTTCCTGCCTTTGATAGTTGCTGCGATGGCTGTATGACACATCGTTATCTTCATGAATATTCAGTGTTGGTGCTGGGCTATGGCTTCCTCTTGCATTACATGGAGTGATGGCTGGATGAGATATGGATTTCATGCTGTATAAGATTTGATTGGTCGATGGGGCGGGGTGGCCTGTTTTTTTTAGTTTTGGCTATTAGGTGGCAGTAAAGCGCCACCTATAAACTGAAACGATTGCATTAGAGTTCAGCTATGGAGAAATGGCATATGGGAAGGGACATAAAGCTTGTTAGTGTGTTTGGTTATTTAACCACGCATTGAAAGCCGATGGCTATGCTAATCCCTATGGCCATTCACACCCACTTCCTGCTGCTCCCCGCCCAAAATATTTTCCTCTTGGGATTTCTTTGATGCAGCTTATTCAAGCCTCACCATCAAACCTTGTGTTCAAAATGCCTGCCAGTGTTGATTTAATTGGAGCTGTAAATAGGCTACTGAGCACTATGAGTCTCCTTCACTGAAGTCCTGTCAAAACAAGCATCGGCAAAGCCAAATGTTTTGGCTTGTGTATGAGTAGTAGGCATTTGCTAGTCACTGCTATTATATGCCCAGGTACACGCGCCATTTTGCACCTACTACCATAGATAGCCAGTTAATACCACTACGGCAGTGCTGGAAAAATGCCTCTCTCATGCCTACACAAAAGCCAAAACGGTTGGCATTGCAAATGCTTTTTTTTATTTGGTAGTTGAAATGCTCCAGCTGGTGGATGATGCAATATTTCCTTCTTGAGTTTTGCAAATGATGGCTGGGTATATGAGGCATTGTATTTTCTGCAGGCATTTGCTCTTATGGCGGTGGCATGATCTCCTTCAACAGCATTTAAAGTGATTAGTGGGAAGAGTTGTCTCCTCGCAAAGTGATTGTTGTAGTTGGTGCATTGCTCTTTGTTTCCTCTTACAGTATTTCCTGTGATGGAACGATCTTCATTGTTCATTTCCTGGTACTGGTCGGTCTCAAAGGATTGGCTCCTGTTTTGGGTATTTGCATTGATAAGTTCATCAGTTAACATTTACTGTGCCCTCTGTGGGCGCTTAATTCAGTTTGCTCTGAAAAATGGACCAGCTGTTGTATCCTCATTGGTTACTTTCTCTGATTGGAAGATCTGTTAAGCGCCTAATTGGCTGTTTTGGGGGATAACTGGATTAACTGCTATTTTGACCAGTCGTATTTTTTTATTTGCATTCTTGGCTTATTACAATCGTTTTTGTAAAAGAAACACATTCATCAATTTCCATCACACCACATCATAAAAATACAAACATCCAAATTCCTTATAAATTTAGTGCCAAAATGAATTAAGTTAATTGATTGAAATTCCCACCATTAGTCAAACACAGCCAAAAAGAATCCCATTAAAACCGTGATCCAATGGTCACAGAATTCCTCAAGGTTTCTTAAATACAATTTCTAAAAAAAGACGCAGCTGCTAAAACCAGTGAGAATCGTTCCCCACCCAGTAGAAGATTCCGGCTGTCCGACAGTGTTAAAGTGCTTACCTCACTCAAGAAGATTGCACAGAACTCAATTCTTAAGTCTGTGAGTGATGTGCAAAATAACAATGAGTGACTAATGTTTTCAATTGATCCAACTCGTTTGCAGAAACTACATTGAACGTCTCTCGGTCTTAAACCTGACCTCACAGACAGGACCTCTTTAGTGGGGAATAAGTTAAACCATAGCCTTATGAATTGGGACCTGGAGAAGCTGTTTAGAAATTTGGTCAGATACCTTGGAAGAGTACCGGCAGCCCTGTTTCATGCTTTAAATTATAAAAAGGTTTAAACTTACTCGCCTCTTCCAAAGTCTCTATCCAATCTGCTCTCCACAAGTTCTTTTTCACTTTAGTTGGGTTTGATCTCAAGTCTTCCTCGCTAGCAGAGGCTTTTTGAAGTAACTCCCCAGATAGGAGTCCCCATTTTCTGAGAGTTTTGTCCTTGCCCAATGACATTTCTCTTTTTAACAACAGGAAAATTGGAGAAGGTATCTCCAGAATACACTTTCTAAACAGGCAACAAGGCTTCCACTCCGCCAGTGCCTTTAACGAGGTTAACCCCAATTCCCACCTAATCACCTGTATTGGGGTAGATTTCGGCAGATCCAACACTCTCTTCCAAAGCATGCCCTATGCTATGGACCATATAGATTGATGGATGAAACACAATGACTCCGAACCGTAGGTCTAAACCGCTGTAGACTTTAGTTTGTAAAAGTCAAACAGTGGTACGATAGAAAAACAAGCAAATTGTCTATTAAGGATCCCTGCTTGGACTGCCAGCAATGTTGCCCTGTTTTTTATTAGCTCTTCGGTTTTGGCCTCGATCTTATTTGTGTTTATGCAAACTCCCAGGTATTGAAATGAAACGACTTGTTCAACCCGTGTTGAACCCAGACT
This sequence comes from Ambystoma mexicanum, assembly GCF_040938575.1. NCBI lineage: Eukaryota > Metazoa > Chordata > Amphibia > Caudata > Ambystomatidae > Ambystoma > Ambystoma mexicanum. The sequence goes on along the minus strand of NC_090931.1, from coordinate 897,510,085 downwards.
CCATTGGGACTGCACTCTAGCCCTAGTTTGGGCTTTACCCAAGATCAGTTTCTTGGTTTTGGCCGTGTTTACCGCCAACTCGATGTCCTTAACATACTCCTCCAGCTTTGTCAGCTGACGTTGCAGTCCAATGGCTGTCTGGTCCATCCATACCAGATCGTCTGCATATAATACATGGCCCATCAGTGTACCATCCAACCTAGGTGAAAATGAAGTTGCTTGCTTTAATGTCAGCCCTAAGTCGGAGATGTAAAGATTAAAGAGGGCCAGAGGGTAACAATGCTTGAGCCCTCTAAAAGTCAGGATTTCATTAGATAACAGGTCGGCTCCATTTAGCCTCACCCTCAGGCTAGTTCCGGTATGCAAGGCCCTCAATTGATCCAAGAGGTCCCCAGGGCAGCCCCATTTTGACAATTACTCCCACAATGTGGGTAGACTTAATTAAACCCCATACTTCCCCTGTACTTTTTTTGCTGATGGCTCTCAACATATCCTCTGCATTTTGTTTGAGCATTGAGGATTAATGCCCCCGAATCCAATATTTGCAGGTGTTTTTCAACTTCGTGGTTTCATCCGCTAATGCCTCAGAGTTTAACAATTGCACTCTCTCTCAAACAGCTCTTTTTAACTCCCTTCTTTTCCCAACCACCTTATTATGGTATGTGTGGCGATGTTTCAATGAGGTAGTTATTTGGCCATGCTTTTTGACCATGAAGCACTGCAAAAACAGAGAGTGGTCCAACATGGTCTGGGACACTAATCCCTTCGCCAGGTTAACTCCTGAGGAATATTGGGCCACCATGCTCTCAACATTCTTTCGGGTCATCCTAAGTCTGCACCCTCCATTCACTACTTCCACATTCACGTCTGTCCTTTTCCCCGCCTTCTTTGCTTCTTCCCACCACTGCAGTTTCAACAATTTATGGTCACTTGCGAATTTCCCCACCACCTCAAAGTCTTCCACATTTTGCAACAGGTTGCGGGAAACAAACATGTAATCGATTGTAGCCACTTGGCTACCACGGGACCAAGTGGGCTTGCACAGGATCTCCCCCGTAAAACAACCATTTAGAAGGTGCACGTTTCTTGAGTCCATTAGCCTGGACCATACAAGCCCACGTTTTTCATACTGGGACAAGTTTGCTCTATCGACATGATTAATGAGGCCACGTCTATTCAAACTGGTGTTGTTTAGGTCAGCACAAATTTTGACTGAGTCGCCCTCATCATCGACGTGTGCTGCATCAATGCCGGTAGACACTTATTCAATGAACTCCTCAGCACCCATTTTGACCGGGTTCCTTCCCACCCTCTGTGTAGGGGGGCCATAGATTTTCCAGTACAAAACCACCTTCTGCATTAATGGGTTTGGGTTATTAGCCTTTTTTAATTCCAGGCCAGTTCCGTTTCGCACTGCAAGTAATAGGCCCGAAGTAGGTCTCCCTCTTGGTGCACCTGATGCAGGATTTAATAGCACAGTGAAGCCATCTAGATTCGGTTTACAGCGGAGCCAAGCCTCTAGGAGACAAATAAGGTTGAAGTCGCCTAAGTTGAAAGCACCCTTTTTTAGCAAATGAGAAAATCCCCTGGTGTTCCATGAGGCCATAAACAGAAGCTTGGGGCATCCCTCCTCAGTCTGCAACGGCAGCTTTGGTCTTATTAAGGCCCCTGGTAGCCAAGACCACTGATCTTTAGGTGATGTGACCATGGGGATCTTCTTAGATATGTTCACCTTTCTTGCAGTTGTAGAGCATCCATTTGTCAACATTGTCATTTCCAGATCTTGCCTAAGGTGATGAACCGTTTCATTTACGCAGTGAAGCCACCTAGACGGAGCCCCTCCGCCACTCACGTGAACAGCATCTGGGCCTTCCGGTGTTGGAGCTGCGGGACGGGATTGGCGCTTGAGCACTGGAGGGGAATTGACACTCGGAACCTCCTGATTTTCATGGCTAATTTCCATCAGTCGGGTCAAGGCAAAATCCATCAGACGGAAGCTCCCACTTGCTTCCAACAAGGTGTGTTTGACTATATGTGATAGGATATGTAGGAAGACTGCGTCCATGCGTGCCTCATCTACAAATTCTAATCACTGACAGATCCTCAGAAAGGATTTGGCGAAGGTTCGGGATACAGTGGAAAAGCGCCAGGACGATTCTATTTAAAATTAAGTTTTCATCCCGATCTACCAGTCTTTCCATGCGTAGGCAGCGCAACTCAATTTTTAATGTATGCTTCCTTTGCCCTCTTCCGCCACGGTTCTCGATAGTGGATGTCGGTTGATTTCCCCCTTTCCATGTCAACTTATTTTCCTCATAGAACCTTTCCACTAATTCCCTTTTCTGCGCCACAGTGAGGAACAAATCAAATTTCGGGGCTTTATTGGTGTCACTATCGGCCTGACCCACAGTTTTTACTTGCATAAGATCGCTTCTGAATGGAGTTCTGAAGATACCAGGCACAAGGGGAGAGCCACTTTGAGGTTCAGGGAAGATGTTAGCTATGCTGGTTTTCTGATTTGCACAGAATCTAGCGTCTGCTTCCTGTCGCTTTTCGGCTAGGGTTTGGAACCTCACTTCAAGGATGTCCACAGCTCCTCTGCGCCTTTTTATCATTTTAAATAAAGTTTGAAAGGGACATTCACTCTCCAGCAGCAAACACTGTGCTGTGAGCAACGAGGGGGCTTCAAGGTGAGTGGCTGGACTCACCATCGGACACCGTGCCGGTGCTCCGCGCCTCTTTCTGATGCTAGATAAACTTTTGAAGTGACATACACTTTCCAGCAGCAGTTTTTCTCCAGCAGCAATCACCAGTCATTGTATTATATGATTGATGGATTTTTTAGATTTTTTAATGCACAACCTAATCAAACTAAATGAAAGATAATGTGTGTGCATGTGTGTTTTTGTTGCGAGCTGTGCAAGGATCTCTGAGAGCTTTGAGGTGTCGTGTTTGGGGCTTTGAGTGTTTGAAATGATGCGTGACTGCTGTTATGGCTCGGTTGGCATCTGTGCACACACTGCATCGTCTCTTGGTGCAGTCGCTAAGAAGGACATTTTGGGGGTGCAGGTTATTAATCAAAAACAGAGTTGGGGTAAGATATGATATGATATGAAAAGTCATTTATTACACAAGTGTTTCTAGGCGCGACAAGACAAGGGATGGAAGACAGAGGGAGGACAAGACAAACAATCTTACTAGGCCTTGTGTCATTCAGATTGCGCAAGTGCGAGAACGAGACGTGCAAGGGGAAAGGGAAGTGGGAGGGAGAGGGGAGTGGAAAACAGGGCAGCAATTCTCTTGAACAGCTCAGGGTGCTGCATGGACAACAAGGGACTGTAGGGTTACAGTCACAGCCCCTAAGTGAGTGGTAGTCCTGGACACAGAGCAAGGGTGACTGATCAAGAAAGAGCTTGGCACCCACTGAGACTCTGAGGGTATCCAAGCAACCATTCGGTACAGCAGATAGGTAGGTCAGGTAGGTCAGCAGGCTAGGGAGAAAGAGAACGCAGAGGAGAAGAGGAACGTTTTGAGCTGCTTTCGGAACTTAAGGTGGTCTGGCTCAAGTTTGAGAGGGGCAGGGAGGCCATTCCAGAGTGAGGCACCTGCAGAGGCGAGAGATCTACACCCACTCTCTGCTGGAAAAGCATTTAACCCTTTGAGAGTTTGAGGTAGCAGAGAGAAGCGCTCGAGAAGGAAGGCATTTTGGAAGGGAGTGTTGGATGTAGTGCGGGCGCCGGCCCCAGAAAGCCTTGTGGACAATGCAAAGGGTCTTGAACTTGATCCTTGCAGCCACCGGGAGCCAGTGGAGAGATTCATGGCTGGAGATATACAGTCCCTGGGCCAAGGATAAGTCTCGCAGTCCTGTTCTGGATTAGTTGCAGAGGGCAGAGAGTAGAGGAAAGCAGATTTAGAAAGAGGCTTTTGCAGTAGTCCAGCCTAGAGAGAACCAGGGCTCTGGAGCCCGTGAGCTTCTGGGGGAAAGTTAGAAAGGCAAGAGCCCCTTTGAGGAGGTGCAGCTGGTAGTGGGACTTCTTGGCGATGCCGAGATGTGAGGAGAGAAAGAGAGAGTGGAGTCGAAGATGAAACCAAGGTCTTTTGCGTCGCAGGAAGGCGAAGGAAGAGAACCCAAGCCCGGTGGCCAGAGTGGCAGAGGGAAAGCAGGGGCAGCGGTCCAAATGTGAAGGATCTCCATCTTAATGGCATTAAGGCAGAGATTGTTGGAGGTGCATGAATCATGAATCGCGGATAGACAGTCAGGAATGAGCGAGAGAGGAGAGGAGGCTGAGGGGAGCCTGAAAGAAAGCTGAGTGTCATCCCCATAACACTGAAAGTTAGAGGAGAAGGTAGAGATCAGGTGGGCCAAAGGGGCCAAGTAGAGGTTGAGAAACCAGGGTGAGAGGCTACAGGCCTTGGGAACACCGCAGGAAGAGAGAGAGAGGTGGCGGAGAGAAAGGGACAAAGTTGGACCTGGGAGGGGCAGTCCAAGAGGAAGGAGTTCAGCCACTCCAGGGCCTGATCCGTAATACACAGGTTCTCATGGAGTCGCTTGATCAGGATGGCGTGGTTGACTGTGTCAAAAGCAGAGGAAAGATCAAGGAGGATGAGGACAGAACGAATGCTGGAATCAAGTTTAGAGAGCAGATCTACACAGGTGTCCAGGAGAGCAGTTTCCCTGCCTCTGGCAGCTCTGAAGCCAGACTGATGGTCATGGAGACAACCAACAGATTCAGTGTTTGCCCAGGAAAGGGCTTATGGTGATTGGACGATAGTTTGCCAGGCAGGTAGGATTTCTAGATGGCTTCTTGAGGAGGGGGTGCACAAGAGAGTGATTAAGGGGAGACAGGAAAGTTCCAGTGGCGAAAGAGTGATTCCAGAAATCAGCAAAGGCTGGAGCGAGGGTGTCAATATGGTCCTTGATGGTTTTGGAGGAGCAGGGGAGCACCTGTTTGGGTGACACTTTCATAGATCGGACTTGTATAGAATCCTCGCAAGGTGGTGTCTGAGAGAAAGAGGAGAAAGGAGGAGGAGAGGGAGAGATGGCCAAAGGGGAGCCCAGAGAGGAAGAGGCAGAGGAAGAGGCGATAGAGGACAGCATGTCCTGAGTTTTAGCCGAGAAGTGAGAGGCCTGAGCCATACACAGGGCCTGGGAGTGAACAGGCGAGGTAGAGACTGCAACAGGATTGGCCAGTTCCTTGCAGATTTTAATGAGTTTGGGCGTGTTGTTAGAGGCCGCAGAGACTCAGGCTTGATTGTGTGCTCTCTTCTTGGACAGGAAAGATAGTCTTTATTGCCTTTGGAGCAGGCAGCAGGCCAGTTTGTTAGAGGAAGTGCCCGAAGCCTGCCACTTCCTCTTAGCCACCCACACTTGCGTTTCAGGACGGCGAAGTCGTAATAATACCAAGAGTTGCACTTGAAAGTAGGCTTCAGGTGGTTTCTCATGACAGGGGCAAGGATGTCCGGGGTGTTGGAAATAGAAAGATGCAGATTAGAAAGGCCTCTGTCGGTGTGTGAGTGAGCTACGGGAGTAGGAGGAGCAGAGAAAGTAGAGGCAAAGGCATCCACTGACACACGCTTCATGGGACGAATGACTGAGAAGGTAGGCAGCAGTGCTGGGTAGGGGGGCTTTGCCTGAAGGATAGAGTTTCAGATGAGAGGAGACTAGAAAGTGGTCAGTCCAGGAGAGAGGAGTGGTGAGAAGGTTGGAGCGGGGGATGTGTGAAGTGATGAGAACCTCCAAAGTAGGTCTGGCAGAGTGTGTCGGGCCAGAGGGCAGAATGGAAAGAGAGAGAGTGTCGCAGAGGTTGCAGAAAAGACCAGAGGAGGGATTAGGAGCATCCAGGTAGATGTTGAGATATCTGAAGAAGAGAAGTTGACAAGTAGAGGCAAGGAGAGAAGCAAAGAGAAGCAAAGAGATCAGCCCATGCAGAGATGAAGAGGGCGACCTGGCCAGGCGGCCTGTAGATGGTGGCCACAGTTAGAGAAAGCCCAGGAGAGATAGAGAGCCTGCAGACCAGGCATTTAAAGGAGGAGTAGGCCTGCGTAGGGATGACAGAGCCTTGGACTCAGCCTGAAAAGATCACGGCTACTCCACCTACAGGCCAGTTGGTTCTGGGTTTGGAGAGGATCTTGTAGCCCACAGGGAGGAGGTGTCAAAACGCGTGACATATTTGGCCATTAACCATGTCTCGATGAGAGCAAGGACATCTAGGTTGAGTTCTTCGAGGAGGGGACAGATATCAGGAGTGTTTGACAGTAGAATGAGAGTTGAGAGTAGCAACGTGGGGCAAGTTGCCACATTTGAAAGACTTCCGTGGAGGGGTACAGGCTTCAGGTACACCCTGGGAAGGTGGTAGAGGGGCCTGAGGGTAGGCAGAGGAGGAAGATGAGGGTGCCAGAGAGGCGGCAGAAGGAGTAGCAGGAGAAGAGAGGAAGGTGATAAGAGGTGGGAAACACCTATCAAAAAGGAGGAGATTCGGCTGAGGTAGGTGGAGGAGAAGGGGGTGAGAGAAGAGAGAGAGAGAGACCCTGTGGCACACAACTCAGAATGCGCAGGGGAGGACGAGGAGGGGGGCTGGGGTCACAACAATGGAACACAGAGGAGAGGAACAAGTATCTCACACCAATGAATGGCATGCCTTGCGGGGGTGGGTGCGGATGTAGGTGGGAGCTTAGAGAAAACCAGCAACAATGCCACAGTTACTGGAATGCAAAAACATCCAGATTCGACTTTCCTCAGAGTGATTTCCTTCTGAGGGTATGATCTTCAAAACAGCCGCACTCATGGTTTCACTGGTTATAGTATTCCTTCCACTATAATAGTGAGCATTGATATATTGCACACCACAGGCACTTATTATTTTGATTTCTAATGGCAACACTGTTTGAAAACCATGTCCCACTTATAATCTCAGTCTATCTGGATAGAGACACCTTCCTGGTAGCTTCTAATCTGCATCCACTATCCATGCTATGGTATGTGTAGCATTCGGCTTATTCCCAATTGGTCTCCTCTATCCATGCTTGAGCACGTTTGCGTTCTGTGAAGCAGCAAATGTGAGTTCTCTGTCTATTCTGGGTTACATGTTCCTTTTACATATAGTCCTGCATTAATACAACAGGCTGCATACCTTCCTGGATGCTATTGATAAAAAGTCTCCTGTATCTTTGCTAGAACAGAAGTAACCTCTCCGTAGACTGATAATATTGGCCTTCAAATGGTACTTGTTTATCATTCTGATTAGAGCAGGAATGAAGAGGGTAAGGGGACTTAAAGGGAGTAATAATGCTTTTTTTTAATGCTGTGAGGCAGCATATCAACCTATGGGTTGTGATTGTGGCAGGGAGATGGGGGGGGGGACTAAGAGGCAGATATTCTTGATCACGTCATCCCTTTTATTTGGTGGAGGGGGGCCCCAAAGATGTCCATGCCCAAGGTCCCAAAAGTGCTTAAGATGGCCCTCGGCAAATTCACTGCTCTCAGTGTATCCCCCTGAAAGATACTCAGGGAACTCTGCAGACCAAGCACAGAGGAATGGACAGAGGAGTTCAAGGGGTTCTGGGCACTCCACTCATTCTCGTAATGGTTGGGTTTCATGGACCGGTGGCACTGAGGGGTTGTTAGATGAGCACTCCCCAAGGCGCTTGAACACCATTCCATCAGTCTACTGCCCGGACTGACAGACATCTCTGTTAGGCTGCACAGAGCCTAGGTGCAGCATCTCTGTAGACCTGGATCATTATTAGAGCTGAAGTCAGATATTTTGCCCACATTGACACAAAATCTGCCGCAACACCTGTAGTCATGCAGAAAGATTTTTCTGACCCACCGACAGGTGTTACCAGCATTGGCCTGCAACTAGGTGCAAGTGGAGAAAGGCCGTCATAAATACAGTAAGCATTATGGACATAGGGTCTTCTGGCGGCATTTAAGGTGCACATACCTAGAATTCTCAATACTGCTCCCATACACAAAATACACCCACATAGAAATAGAAACAAAGCTGAGGGGCCAAGAGTTCCCTCCTGTGCCCCCCATTTCCCACAGCTCCCAACTCACCCGATTGTAGGGTGACAGGTCTACTGCAATGCATGGACATGTGTTCTGGTCAACAGTGCATCTATAGAGATGGAAGGAGGAGGGCAATAGAGGGTAGGAAATTGCATTTTGAAGGGTTAGCCGTGACAGGCTGTCAAAGACAATTTTGTATAATATCCCAATTCTTAAATATCTGCCTATTCTCAGGAAGAGGCAATGTGTGAGGGCACTGGGAGTATCAAGAAAGGTCTCAGAAAGAGGGTTAAGGGATTGCAGATGTCAGGCCTGCAGAAGAGCCGGGTGTACCAGAGATAGAGAAGTCCCCTTTCCACAAAAAAGGGCAACTCATCTTAAACATCAACTTGTTCATTCCCAATATAGTTTGAATAGAGCACTGCCAATCGGGGAACTCGTTAAAGACTGTCACTTGTACCTGTGCAGTTCATGCTGCATCTGTGCCTTTACTTAAAAGCTCCAACACCCCCAGAATGGAACTACTTACCGGAATACATTCAACGTTGCTTTTTTCCAGCCTAACAGCGTGATTTAGTGCATCGAATGCCCTTGTCGTCTGAGGTGTGTAGCCGAGATCTTGAGGGCAGTTGCCAAATGAATTCCTAAACATCACTGATGGATCAGATGTTAAGCTGTGACAGCACATTGCTGGAAAGAAAGCACAATGAAAATGAAGTACTATGGTGGATTGTGGAAAGAATGCATATTAGCACCCTGGGTGAGTGTGGCAGCCAATCCAGATGCCTAAAATGTAGGCTAAATCTATCGTTCCAAGCCCGGGTTCTGAACAAGCTGTGTGCTGCTCGCAACCACCCTCCTGTCTGACTAACCAGATAGCTGCCTGCTCAGCTCTCTCCTGCTGTCCCCTGTTGCCGTTCCTGCAACCCAGGCAATGCCCTGCACATCCGGCACATTGTTACCTCACCGTTCCCTTGCGCCATGACTGTCAGAGTCTGCTATGAAAAAGGAAGAGAAGCACCACGTGGAGCCCCACCTTCCATTTCCATGGTGGCCATCTCAGGCAAGGTTTCCTTTCCCTCAACAGGTGACTCGCTCACCACAGCTTATCAACTGAGACAAAGATTTGTAATCAGCACCCGCAGACTCTCATTCAGGGTCCTCTATGAACTCAGACCTATTAGCTCTGGCACTGGATCATTAATACATGGAACAACGCCATGAATGGATGATTATAGCTTAAGGAATGAAAACAACAGAACTTGCTTGGAGAATCAACCTCTGATTAAAAACTACAGTGATTTTACGCATTGTCACAGAATGACACAGAAAACCCTCACAGTCTCAAGGACAGTTCAAGGGTATTTATTGAGATTTTTGTGGGGCGTAGCACCGTCCCCTCTCTCCCTCGTCTTGCCATGAGCCTCCTCGCTAACCAAGCATCGGGAAACCCAGTTATTGCGATTGATTGTTGATCGCTAATGTCTACGTTCTGGCTCAGACTAGCGATGATTCCCTAAATGCAGGGCCACTGACTCCCTAAGGGACTGCCTAACTTTCCCTACTCTTGCCAAAAGTTAGTGTTCTAATGGGGAATGGGGTCGTGCCTTGTAATTGCTCTGCATGATTCGCCTGCTTTCACTCACGGCCACTGTCACCATGCCCTTCCACTCTACCTACTTCCTCACCCTTGACTCCTCTCCACCAATCTTCTGCCTCTCAGAAGTTTCCCTCCTTTTCTTGCCCGCCTCCACCCTTTGATGTTAACCGTTCTTCTACTCCTCCCACACTACTACTGCCACTCCTCCCACGATACTACTTTTCCCCCATACTACTACTCCTTCTCCCACACTACTACTCCCACACTCCTGCTCCCACACTACCTCTTCTTTTCCTCCCATGCTACTCCGTCTTCCACACTAATACACCTCTGCAGTCATTTCACTTGGTCCCAGGCTTCTCAAATAACCCTTACACTACCTACCTACACACACACACACGCACGTACGCACGCACGCACGCACACACCACACACACACACACACACACACACACACCCTCACCTGATGCAAAACTCTTCTCCACAAGTAGCCGCTCCCTCCTTCCTCCTGCTGGGTTCTTAGTCACCATCCACCTCCTCCTCTGACCGCGGCCGATGCACCCACACTTCCTGTTTGCTGTCCCCTCCTTGAATATACCTCCCCTTTGGGTGGTTAGCTAGTTGGCCCTAACCAATCTTTTTTCCCTTTTCCCCTCCCAGGGCATGTATGTGCACGGAAAAGCTTTAAAATAGTGCTTAGCCTCGTCCACTTTCTCAGCATGGGCTTGCTGCTCAGCAGACTTCACAGAGTTGGAAGACCCTTATGCCGTTGTCGGGGACCCCTTTGGTAAGTTTGGGTAACCTTCACCTTTTAGGTCCATGGTGGCAGAGGCGTTGCTAGGGGGTGGTTTAGGGGGCTATAGCCCCGGGTCTTTTGGTTGTAGCCCCAGATAGAAACTCAGGGGCTATAACTAAATAGGTTAGCTAGCCCCGAGTCCCAAGTGTCCCGACATTAGCATAGCCCCGGATCTTTTCCAGACCTAGCAACACCCCTGCGGGTGGTCTGGAGGAACCTTTCATTTTGCGTTTACCAGCCATTTTCTTTTTGGTTTCGGCCCTGTGCTGCTGCGTGGCTGCAGTCAGCGTTTCTCTCTCTTGTCTGCCATTCTGCAGGGGCGATCAGGTCTCTATGGCACTGGAGCTTCGTTCGTGCAGGTAACAGTACTGTGGTTCCCTGGCTTCTTTCTCTTCTTGCCTCACTGGCAGCATCTGCAATGAGAAGAGAGCACTGGTGGGTATATGCACTCAGAGGCAAGGTTGGAGATATGTGGGAGGGAACAGGCGTTTGTATCTCATGTTCTGAGTTTTTCCCATCTCTGGGGCTGGCTCTGGATCTCTCCCCGTACCTCCCACTGACCACGACTGGGGATTCTCAACCTCTGTGATTTGCCCATGTCACAGTATGAGAACAGATAGCGATGGCCTTATGGACAGGTCTGTTTAGCTTCCATTTGTTAATTACTAGCTTAGTTCAACACTCGAGCTATGGGATCTACGTAATATTTAATAAGTGCCACTATTAGACACTGACACATACGGTGCATGCCCACTGATGTATGGTCTTATATCACTTCTTAGATTTGTTCACTTGACATCATTGAGAAGCTTATTTAAGTAATTACAGCCAGCCTATGGATATTGGGCATGTAAGCCCGGCATTGAAGTTTTATTGATATAATTACGCTTCATAGACCTAGTCCAATGGCTATACCCAGCACTGGGGACCCCAACGAGTGAGTTAAAAGCACAGACATAATAATCTATAAGCCTAGTAATGCCTCCCAGTCCTTTCTTTAACAAGACATTGAGAAGGAATAGTGAGGTTAATATGTCAGAAAAAAAAGTTCATTTCGGTATTACCATCAAAACTGAGGCCAAAAGAATGCTGACTTGGGTGTTGGAGACCATTGCAGTTGAGGTGATGGTGGGAGGGTCACAGAAGGAGGAGAATGTAGCCAGAGAAGTTAACGCAGCCTTTGGAGTTGGATTTCAGCATTATGAAGAAGCTCAGGAGATTAATTTTTTCATTGCTGTGCCTAGGGCTACGGTAGGTTTTTATTTCTATGGCTTCTGCCAGCCATTATTTGGTGGGATTCCAGTCCACTGTTAGCCAACATTTGGACAGCTGTCGCTCACAGGGGGCGATGTGTGTAGATGGTGTTGAGTTTGGCTTATTTATTAGTAGTTTGCATTCCAGAGCGAGCCTGGGGTATGTTTACCCGTCAGCCTGCAGATGTACTATTTTGGGTATTTGGCAGGACAAAGCAACAGGGCTTATTCTATAGTTTTTGCATGTAGGATTGTAGGTAATTTGCAGGGTACATTTCATCCCTGGGAATCTCACATCCCTGTTCTTTCCGGTAATAGATTGATGGGTATAGTGTCATAATGTGTGTGTTGGCGTGTGCTGTCATGGACAGTGTGGAATGCTGTGAGGTCAGTGTGGAATGTTCAGGTATGTGACGAGGAGTGTTCTAAGGGGGCAGTTGGAGATTGTTGCTGGCTGGATGGGATGTGCCAGTGTATTTCCTGACCTGTGCAAGACACTGCAATAAACTTACCTTAACTTACCTGCTGGCTCAGGTTGGTGACCGTCTCGAAGAACCCTGTTACAGCACTGGCGACGAGGAAGTGGCAGCTGCTGCAGAGGGCGCGGCAACGAGTGTCAGGACACTGCCCTCCATCCTTCACATCTCATCTTAGTGGTGCCAGCTTACCCTGGACCAAGGAGGTAGCGGTCCAGGGCACTTCAGCAGGCCAGGCGGTGCTGGAGTAGTGTGGCTCCAGGCTGCAAGCACTGAAGCAGGGTGCCGGAAGGGGGAGAGGCCCAGTGGGCAGTGCAGAAGTCGTGGCCCGGGCTGGAAGTACGGAAACCGGGTGCCGGAAGGTGGAGAGACCCGGAGGGCAGCACAGGTGTCGGTTGCCGAGAAGCAGCGGTCCATGTGAGGAGGATGCTGCAGGTTTGGCGGCGCTGACTAGGAGGAGGTGTGTCAAGGACTCCTCCGAGTGGACTGTGTTTGTTGGGCAGCGTTGGAGAGAGGGTGTGTTCCACAGAACACAGTAAGCCGGGTGGCGCTGGGAAGAGTGCACCTCTCGGATACCAGCAGGCTGGACGCTGCTGGAGTCACGGCTCTGCTGCACAGCTGTTGTGAGGGAGGCCGTGCCAGGAGGAAGCAGGACTGGTTTTGCATAGATAAGGGGAGCGGACCTAAGTTTTGTTGGGTTCGCTCAGCGCAGTTAAGGGGAGTCACAGGAGATCAGACACACAAGATCAAATGGTGGACATGGCTGGTGTCGAAGAGCTGTCAGCGCAGCAACAGTGGGGCCAGAAGTTTGAGCGGTGCATGAGAGTTGAAGGAGACGGAGAAGGTGTTTCCTTCGCGGAGCAGGCAACAGCAGTGATGACGTCGCCGGCTCCAGAGGAGGCGTTCCAGCAGAGTCAGCTGGAACACAACGTTACGGTGGAACGCGGCGCATGTTCCAAGGAGAGGGAGCATAGGAGCGTTCTCGTTCCGGATGAGGAACGAATGGTTAAAGTCTCTTCCGCATGGCTGGCACAGAGTGCGTGAAAATGGAGAGGCAAGAGGAAACAGCGAAGGCCGCAGTTCCCAGTGCGGGGGTCGGTGACAAGGCAGCTGGAATGAATAGGCTGAGTAGTGTGGGCCCCCCCCTCTTCGCTCTTGTTCCTTGTACCCCGACTATGGAATAATATGACAAGCAGACTTGGGTGTGGAAAACTTATAGGCCGTAGGCTTATTTATTTTCTACCGAAAATAACACCAAAACATAACATAACAGAATACATCACACCAGATGCTTTTGGGCACATTGTGTCCAGGGTTGGAGGAGATGCCCAGCCTTCTCCTCAGCAAGTCTTTGTTACCCTTGGGCATCCGACCCCGGACACGTGCCGCCACACCTGATTGGATGTTGCCTCAGCCGCTCAGGTCCCCCCAAAAGCGCCCCTATCTGCCCTGAGAATGTTGCTATAACAGAAACCCCCCTTCCCTTAGTCGACAGGTGCGCCCCAGATTCTCCGTGCTATAAATTCTGACATTAAACTTTCCGTTTTTCCCCCCATTGCGTGCCATGCTACGCAGTATACCTGCTGCTGCTGCCTCTATGGTAGTGGTCCTTCTCTCCGATGCAGTTCAGGTATATTGCTCTCCCTCTACCCGACTGGTATACTAACATCGCTTTTTGCCTGGCCCTCCCCATCTATCGTGTTACGGTCCATTAGTTCCCCTGCCCTGAAAGCCCCATGGTATGCCTCGGCCCAGCTTTTCTTTCTCCCTTTGGCCAATGCCTCTTCCCAACATTCACCCCTTTTTGCCGAAATTACACCCACCTCCTGCGCTCCTGTTTCCACCACTGCATTTATTACCTGCTTTTCGTACTGCTTACCTGTTTTGTACATTAGGGCGTTCCTTGCTCGCTTGTTTATGACCAGCCCTGTATCCTTTTTCCCTTTTGAGTTAACCTTTGTAGTCAACCGTACTTTCCTTTCCAGGTTTTTAATGGACTTTTCTTTTTCCTTTTGGCCAATGCCTCTTCCAAACCTTCACACAGTTTCTCTGCCGCAATTTTTTTTTTCTTCACATTGCACTCCCCTGCGGTTTTCCTTTTCCTTTTTGCGTTAACCTTGTAGTTAACCGTTCTTATCATTCCAGAGCTTTTCGTGGACATTTCCACTTTTCCTTTTCCCTTTGGCCAATGCCCTTCCCAAGCATTCACACCTTTTCTCCGCCGAAAAATTATTATTTTTTTTCTTTTCTTTTTTTCTTTTTGAGTTAACCTTATAGTCAACCGTTCTTCCCTTTCCAGAGTTTTTGATGGGACCCATGCCTTCTTTGGCGTGGGCGTTTTCTCCTTTCTGGCGCCCGGCCTTGGATCCCTGCACCTCTCGCCACTGAAAATGCGCCAAGGTGACAGCTACACTTTTAATACAACTGGGCATGATGCACCCCCTTTACTCGACCCATGCACCACTGCCATGTTATCCGACTGCACCGCTATTTCTTTATTATTCAGCTCCTCTCCCGCTGCACATAATGCTACCCAGCTAGGAAACAATTCCCGCCTGCGTGTTATTCCTAGCTCATGCAGCCTCCTGCCCTGCTTTTGGTCATTTCTCCGTGCACCACTCTCACCCTAGTGTTGCGCCGACGCCAAGTTCCCTTGCCTCACCCGTGAGCAACACTCTTTTCCCCTTGGTTCCTCCTCGTATCCTACCTATGTGGAGCCCCATACTGGCACCCTTGTCCTTGGCTCAATGCTTCTTTAGAAAACCACTTTCCCTTGTTCTATGACCCTTCCCGCCGTATTTAGTTTTTCAGCTAATACTTGCAGTTCTGTCACGGTGGCCTTGTTCCTCCCTTTTAGCTGACTGCCCCTTGCCGGACTGAACCTCCCCTCTATCCATATGCCATGAGCTGGCACGCCCCATATGTAGACATTTGCCCCTGAAATATTCCTCCTCCCCTTGCATACCTAGACATTTCTGTGATTCCGTTTTCCTGATCAACTCTTCTTTTAATACGTTAAATATGTCAGGTTAAAAAAGTCCCATTTGCTGATATGCTACCAATGCTATCCCGTCCTCTGGGAATTTCTGTAATATAATAGTGGGCATTTGTCTGGAAGGCAGTCATCCAGCTGTCGAAGCTCTTTACTACGGTTGCCCTCCTCAGTACGCCTTTCTCGTCCTCTTTTATATCTTCTATTGACCCATTCATCACTCTTCTTAGCAGAGAATAAATGTCAACCAACTCTTTTCTCCATATTTTTTCCCCTTTACCTTGTTGTTTATATACCATCCCCTTGCCCTCGTGGACCTGCCCTGTGGGTCCTTTCTCATTGTTGGTCTGCCGTTTTTAGTCATGAGAGGTCCCCTTTCTTTGTCTGCTTTAACTGCAGCTGCTACCACTGTTGGTGCCACCCCCTGCGGGGGGTTCCCTGCCACTGGTACTGCTGTTGCTCCTATAGGTCCTATTGGCTGTAGATTGGTACCTTGTGGTACCCCTCCTGAGTTTGGCACTATTGGTGCCCCTGAAGTGTTGGGGCCGGAATCCCTCTCCCTCTGGGTTCCGACCCTGCCTCCCCCTCCTTGTTTACGACACCTTTGCATTTATCCCATGCCTTCCAATGATCCCCTTCCTCATTATCGCTGCTCTCTGTTTCGGATGATGAAACCCCTTGCCCACTAACTTTTTGTTCTCTAAGGTGGATTTCAGATTTTTTGGGGTGTTCTGAGACCCTTGTTATTCTATTTGTAATCACTTCTGTAATCGTTTTGCCAGTATTGCTTTCTATGATATCCTCCCGCACTTTGCTCCCTGGTGTCCCATTTCTCCTTTAAAACCTTCAATATGTACAGGTTGAAGTTTTCCTCATCCCAACCTAAATCTGGGAAGCAAACCATTTCTTTCAAATACGTGGTCATACTCTTTCCATACTTCCCCCCCTAAATGCTTTGTACCTTCAATACTCTCTGCTGGTATGTCACCAACGGTACCCCGTCCTCTGGGTATATTTGCAGTATAAAAGTGGACATTATTTAAAAAACCGCAATCCATTTATCAAAAACTCTTTGGTACCTTAATAAGCCTTTCTCATCCTCCTTTATGTCCTCTATTGATGCATTCTGTCCTCTCTTTTGGCCTTCTAGCAGGGCAAGTCTGATGTACCGACTGAGCTATCCAGGCCCTTCAAAAAATATCTATGAACTCTTTTCTCCCTATTTTCTCCTTTACCTTCTCCTTAATGTGCCATGCTGTGCCTTCATGGACCGGCCTTGGGTGTCCTTACCAACCGTGGGCCTACCATACTGGGTCACCCTCCTTTCCTGCTGTGCCAGTGAGTGGCCCTGCTGGGACTATGACTGTCTCTTGTATTGGTACATGTGTGAACCCTGCGGGTGTCACCGGTAAGCTGGGGTTCATCCCCTGGGGAATAGACCCTGGCGGAATCCCTTGTGCCACCCCCTGTGGTATGGGGACCCCGTTGTCTGCTGGTCCTGGCCCTCCTGCCCCATGACCGTCACCTGCACTTTCTACCCTTGCCCTTTTCTGTTTATCCTTACTCATTACCTCCGTCCATTTTACCCATACCTGCAAGTGGTCCCTCTCTTCGTCCTCGCTACTTTCCGTTTCAGATGACACCACCCTTTGTTCGACCCCGTGCTTTCTGTGCCCCACGGGTTCTGGGCGACTTACCCTGAGCCGTGATGCATGTTTTCAACATATTTACAATTTTGGCCCAATTTTATTATTACTTTTCACAGTACCTTTTTTATTTTCTTTCCTTTGCCTCTTCCTAGGCTCCTCCGGCTGCTCCTGCGACCCTCATGTCTCCTCTCTCGCCCTCTTCTGGCCTTGCAGTATTGTAACCTCCTCCTCGCTGCCGCTGGAATCCTCTAGCAGCAAAGGCGACATTGCCCTTGCCCTTTCCTCCTTCTGCATAACATCCAGCACCCATTGTGCTCCATATTATTTTTCAGCTTTTTGCCCATGCGCGGAATTCTTGCGCTCTTCTTGATCTTCCATCTGCCATTTTTAGCAATTCGCCTTCAATTGCGTTCTGGTTTTGCTGCCCTTTCCGCCCGTTGGCGCCCCTCTTCGCGAAAAAATTGAGTCTTACTTGACCCCAGCGTGATCTGAACACGCAACCTTCTGATCTGGAGTCAGAGGTGCTACCGTTGTGCCACGGGTCCTTGTGTCTGTTTTCCCCCTTATTGATCCGTTTTAGGCCTGCTGCTGCCGTGTTTCTCTTTCCGAATTACTTCTGTTGAACCTGGTTGCCAGGCAACGCCTCCCGGGCAAAGGTTTCCGTCGTCCTTCGTTCGTGTGGACGGTGCGGCCCCTCCTCCCTGGCTCGCTCGCTGTGGGCGAGCGTTGTCTCCTCCAAAAAACATTCAGCTTTTTTAGCCCCGTGCACTAAATTCTTGCGCTCTTCTTGCCCTTTCTTCAGCCATTGTTCTAAAAAAATTTGTATTGTTTGCCTTGATTGAGGCTTGCGTTCCTCTGAACACGCAAACATTATTTTCTGTGCCCTGCCTTGTTTTTCGTGCCCCGTGGTTTGCCACGTAATAATGTTGCTTGCCCAGGAGGTTCAGGACATTGGATTAGGACTCAGGTCCCCAGCATACCAAACCCAAGCACTTATCAGTTGAGCCACTGGTTGCTGGCAGTATTGTCAGACCAAGTACACAGTTTTTACCGCTTTCGTCCTTATTGCACACTTCGACTTGCTCCGTGTGCCTGTACCTTTAAAATTCCCAGCGCGTCCGCTCCCTCCAATTGCGTGTGCCTGAACCAGCCACGCCCCTTTGTTGTTGCGCCTTCCTTTCTTCTCCCGGCTTTCGCGGGCTTCGTCCGGCGCCTTCCTCTGCCCTGCCGGGCCTCTTCACGGCATTGCTCCCTCGCTGCCGAAGGACTCCTACAGCATGCGTGCCCGCTGCTCCAGTCTTCCTCGCTGCAGCTGCTCTTCGGCTACGACCGCCGGCTTCCTCCATGGTGGACGTTCCTCCCCGGCCCGTCCTGTGGCTGCTTCCTTCCAGGGCCCGCGGCTCCTGCAATCTCTCCACATGGCCCCAGCGATGACGGTAGGTCTGCTCCAGCTTTTTTCTGCCGTTCCAACTGCTGTGGGGGGAGAATTTGGGAAAACAAAGTCACGAAAAGCCAGCAGAGGCAAAATGTTTTCTTCTCCCCCTTTTCCAGGCCCTAGGAGCTTACCCGAATGAGGTGAGCTCCTTACCTGGTTTGTCCTTCTCTTGGTTTCTGTGGGGTTACTTATACTCCCCTGCTCCTTTGTTGTCCCTTTGGGGGCCGGGCTTCCCCTGGCCCCCCTGTTGCTTTTCCTTTGCACCTTTCCCTGTTGTGTTGCTTGTTTCCTGGCAGCACCATGGGTGGGGGCGCCACCTGGCTGCCCCTCCCCTTGCTTTTCGCGCCATTTCGCCCCCCACCCTGCACCTAACCCCCCAGGCCCTCCATCGTGCCGTACTTTGTACGGTATGGGGCCTGGGGCAGAGGAAGTCTTCTGTGACGGTGCATGGTGGATGTGTGGATTTTCGTTTGGATCACGGAAAAAGGATGTGCCGGGATATGTGTTCTATCTGCGCTGTGGATGGGTGTTTTTGCAAGGCGTTTTGCGACAGCTGCAGCGTTTTGGTCAAGAGCCTGAGGGAATTGGACTCTGATCTCTGGGGTTTTTACGTGAGGATGAAAGCACTCACGTTGGCAGAAGATTAACTGGTTAGATGTTGGGTGAGGCCGGTGTTTATGTTGTTGTGTGCTTAAGTGTTGTGGCCTCTGGGTTAGTCTTTGGTTTGGGTGGTTTTTGGGTTTATGTGTGTGTCTAGAGCCTGTTGCTGTGCGAGTGTTCATGTTGTGGCCCTGATGTTTACAGTTTTCCAGAATTGATTTAATCATATGCTGTAACCTGTTTTTTTTTCAGGTGGGGTTTTGGACTCGTGGGTGTGGGGTCAAACTGTCATCATCAGTATTTTAAGGTGTTTTCCCAGGTGGGGAATTGGACTGGTGGGTGGGGGGTTTGGCGTCACATATGATTAATGTGTTTCCTTTGCAAGTGGGAATGGACTTGTGGGTGTGGGGAATGATGCTCAAGGGTTTACGGGACTCTGACAGTGGTACAGAACATTTTGTGTTGTGTGTTTCGTTTGTTAGTGTTGTTATTGTCTGCTTCTAGTGGCTGTGGGTTATAGCCGGGGTAGTTGTGCATGTGGGTGGTATAGGCGTGTATTTTGACGTTGTTCGTTACAGTGTTTACTGAATGCCGAGGAGGTTCAGTATATTGTCGGGGCTGGGTTACAGTCAGTTTGGCCAAGGTGGTGCAATAGCATTGGTGTTTGGTGTCTTGGTCATACCCGTTGGGTACAGGAGGGGTCTACAGATTAACGGGCGGGTCTGTGGTGTAGTGGCTGTGGATACAGTCAAGGTTGTGTGGTGGGAGCTCAACCACATTTTGGTTTAGTCTGCTGCAGGATACCGGCCGGGTCCTGTGATGGTGTGGCAACCTTTGGTTACAGTCGAGGTGACCTTTGGTTCGGGTGTGGGGCGTCGGTGCGCTGTGTTGTAACTGTGATTTCGTGGTGGCAGTGACTCTTTGTCACATGGTGTATCAGTTTAAGATTGCTATTACAGTCGTGGCAGTGACTTGGGGTCACATGGTGCATCAGGTAATGGTGGGTTGGTTAAGAATGCCGTTGGAGTAGTGGTTGGCGGTGGCAATTGGGTGCAGTCGTGGGGTCGTGATTTGGTGGCCAGGAACACTATGTTTTAGTTGTGTTACGTTCTGTTTGAGTTCTGTGGGTCTGGTCACTTTTCCTGCGGCAGATCTGGGAAGTGTGTCTGGTGGCCGTTGTGGTTGGTGTTGTTGTTGTTGGGGTGGTTTTCTCTGTTTAGAGATGTTATTTAGATGTGGGACTGATATTAGGGGTATTAGTTGTGCGAGTTCTTTGCTCACAGTTGATCTGAGAGGTGCTCAGGCATGGCAGGCCTGAGGCCCTGGGGGGCAGGTCAGGGCAGAAGGTGTTTGTGCATGGAGGGGTAAGTTAGTTAGCTCGTGACGATTTGTGGAATGCTTGGGTGTGGCAGGCCTGAGGTCTCGAGGGCAGCTTTAGACAGGTGGCTGTGCGTTGTTTTTTTCTTTTAGTCTTTGAAGGTCATGTCGGTCCTGGTTTGTTTTGAGGGGAAGGTTAGGGCCTTTATTCCATGTCGGTGGGTGCCATGTAGTGGGTTAGTGTTCGTGTAGGAATTTCTGCATCGGGTAACTTCCAGCTGGTGTGCGGTAGTGGATTGGAGCTTTGAGTGGAGAGTGTGGAGGTTTCCTTTCCACAGGGGTCCATGTGGGCATTGACACTAGTCGTGTAGTACGTGTTTCCATTTGGACGGTGGGGTTGTTTCTTGTTTTTCTGCATGCTGGCCACCTGTTGATTTGTGAGAAGCTAATTGTGTTGGGTTCCTTTGTTAGGTTTTACGGAGGGAGAAGTGTCATAATGTGTGTGATGTCATGGACGGTGTGGATTGCTGTGAGGTCAGTGTGGAATGTTCAGGTATGTGACGATGAGTGTTCTAAGGGGGCAGTTGGAGATTGTTGCTGGCTGGATGGGATGTGCCAGTGTATTTCCTGACCTGTGCAAGACATTGGAATAAACTTACCTTAACTTACCTGCTGGCTCAGGTTGGTGATCATCTCGAAGAACCCAGTTACAACATATTTCTTGCTTCGTTGAAGGACAAGGTGGAATACCGTTGACCATTATCACCTCGGTCAACGGATAAAGTGTGTGCAGGCAGAGTCTGCTGTCCTTCTCTACCTCATGCAAAGTGGAGTTGGATGTCATACCACACTTTGAGCTGGAGTGTGGAGGGGTGATCTATACACTGTTCTTAAGACTCAATCAGTGATGACGGGCTTGTGAGTGGCGTGATCCTTTCCGGCCTGCCTGGACTTCCTAATAAACAGACAAATGTTATTTGTGTTCTCGAAGACTCAATCATGCAGAGAGTGACTGTCCAGGAATAGGGAGTATTGTCAAAGTGCCGGGTTCGGCCAGCACAGATTGATATAAAGCTGGCAGGTTGACAATCTGACCCAAAGGAATTCCTCAGCAAACCATTTCCGCAAATATTTAACAATTGTTAGAGGCAGTGGTCCAGATAAGATTTGGAATCAGCAGTATTCTACTCCGTATTTTTTAAAGTTGGGCGTAAAATGCTTTTTTTAGGGAGTAAAAATGTAAGCCCAGTTCCCAATGAGAGTATTTTAAAAGCGAGAAAAAATGTTTTAAGTGGAAAACTGAACTGTATTTATAATGATTACTTCTTTACACCTGGTTATTCATGCACATTAAAAGAAACATGTTTACTCCCTTCGATCCGGCCGTAATAATAGTTGTTTCTTCCTGTATTACTTACTATGTGCACTACTGGTCCAAACATATCCATGGAGCTCTGAGTGTAACAGCAGGAGCACAAGGTTGTACTTTCTATTTCCTATTTTTGTGTCAGGAGAATTGGCCTATATTTAGGGAGTAAAAGTGAGAGATACACCCTGTAGGGCTAGTTACAGGTACACTTTTGAAATTGGGACGTATTTTGCTCTTAGCTAATCAGTTTTGAAAACTATCTTTGGCCCATTTTGTGGCTGTCTCGGTGTTGGCCTTGTGTCTGTCTATTGCTAGCTGGTGTAAATCCTTTACAGATAGTAACGTATTTACAATAAGGCAGACTAGGCCCATGCCCAGGGCAGCATATTCCATTGTTTTGGCATTTTTAAAGCTGTTTATGTCCAATTTACTGTCATTTTTTAAATTAAACTTAATTTTGATTCACTGAGTCTGGTAGATGAATAACTTTCCTTTGTCGATATAAACAAATGGAAAGTGCACCAATGAGATGGTAAAATGGACTCAACAAAATCTGAAAAATTCAATTCATACAAATCTTGCAATTTACAAAGTTTCATGTGCCCCCTGACCTGTTGGAGTTCCAACATAAACAAAACACAAACCAGTCGTTGCCAACTGGTGAACCCGAATGCACTCCTCTGGGTCCAACAATTCAATTAAATTCATACACCGAAATTCAAAAATGTAAATGTATTTTACGAGAAAGTATTTTTTATTCACAAATACCGATAAACACAGTCCTAGTTTTTTCTCCAAGACAAACACATGTAGATACATGAAGTGTCAATCATGAGTTTTCATTGCACAGTGTTAACATGGAATGTCCATTATGATGAATCTAAATACTAAACAATTCCAACATGCAGATGCGTTTCGGAACCACAAATTCCTTTCTAAAGGCTGTTAACCTGTTACTTCATTGCATTCATTAACATCTGCAAGTTGAAAATATAACTTTATCTGTATGAGTATCCCAACTAATTATGTAGTCTATAATCACATCATAAAGCACTTCTCACAAGATGCAAAACACACTAGTCAAACTCCCTAGGTCCCTTCACAACATCACAACAAGTAATTGACATGCCCTTGGCAATTCAACTCGCCCACAAAGAGGTAGCCAAGCAGGTACAGCCCGTTTATGAAGAAAACCTTCTTCCTCGAGCTCCTGTCACACACAGTAATCTGCAAATGAAGAATTCGGTAAGAACTCCCCATTGCTTAAAATCCACAAGTTTCCATCCACATTAACCCATGCAGTCCTACCTGACAAGAGGATTTCACTCGGACAGCAGAGCATCAGACTGGCGAACTGGTCTGCTGCCCTGCATCCCTATTTAAGACAGAGAAGGATGCTGTAAAGCTTTTCCGGGTCAGCAGAGGCTAAGTAGCCAAAGGTGTCCATCTTGGAGTGGCTGCTCTCCATATTATTAGAACGCTGACAGCACGTATCTACAAATGCCTCGAAGACATTCGAAACACATAAACCCACTTTGTAACATCTCTCTAAAGACCAGGATACTGCAAGCAACAGTCGCCCTACTCGTTCCATATCGAGATAATCAATAAATATATATCACTGTAATAATGCCATCTAGCCCTACCAGATCAGTGAGGTAATGCATCATAGCAGTGGATAACCGGAGACTACAAAGTACATATTGGTAAATGTATGTAAATCAACCTCCTGCAGATTAACCTGCTCACAGCCTACCATGATACTGACAAGTATACAGTTATTAAGTAACCCCAACCGGGAGGACCTGCCCTCTCTCATCCCACTCCCTCACAGGTAACATGTGTAGTCTAAATCATGATTCATGCCCCTGGGTGTCATTGAGTCCATACGCTCCATCCATAAAATGTCCTCTTATTGTGAGATTGCCGCCTCTTGTGGATGGGGTCACTTGTTCCAAAATGGTACACTTTAACTGAGCTATGGTGTACCTTGCCCCAATGAAATGTACTGCCACAGGAGATTTAAGATTTTTGGTGCATATATTGGATTTATGTTCTGTCCACCGTATTTTGACTTTCCTCGTGGTCATAGCCACAGAAAACAATCCACAGGGACATTTAAGTGCATACATGACATTAGAGGAATCACATGTACCGGAATGTTTCAGAGAAATCTTTTTCCCAGAGAATGGGTGAGTTCTGGTATTACCCCTGATATGGGTGCCACAATGCTGGCAATTATGACATGGTTATGTTCCCATAAATCTAGTGTTCACACTTTTTGAGGTGACCAATTTGGCTCTCACCAATGAATTTCTCAGTGCCTTACTGTTCCTGTAAGCAAAGGTTGCAGGTTTAGGAAATAACCTCTCAAATGTAGCATCCATGTGTAGCATGGGCCAATGTTTTCTTTATTATTTTCTTGATCTGTGAACTCTGTGTAGAATACGTTGTCACATACATCATTACTCGGTCTGTTCTTGGTGACTTTGGTATCAACATTGATTCTCTTGATGTATGTGCTACTTTTTCTGCTACTTCCTCAATAAGCACTGGATCATATTTGCGTTTTATAAACTTGGATTTTGAGTTCAATGCCTACCTCTGGTATTCGTCCACACTCTGGATGTTTCTGTGATATCTCAGGAATTGGCTTACTGGTAAACTGTCCAATATATGTTTCGGATGGAAGCTGGTAGCTAAAAGTAACATATTCCTGTCAGTCTCCTTAGATAAATCCTGGTATTCAATTCACCAGCTTCCTCATAAATTTCATCATCTAAAAAATGGATGTTAAGTCTACTATATGTAGTTGTGAATCTAATCCTGGTATTCATTTTGTCCATCATCTCAAAGAATTTTAACACGTCATCTTCAGTTCCTTTCCAAATGCCAAAGATGTCATCAATGAATCGTACATACATCGTCCGATGTTGCATTCACCTTGTTGAATTCAATACATGCTCCATCTCAAGATATAACAAAAAGGTATTAGCATAACTCGGTGCCATCGCTGCACCGATTGGGGTGCCTGACAGTTGCAGATAGAAAGTGTCACCAAATTTAAAGAGGTTGTTTAGAAGTACTAATTTCAACAAGGTAAGTAAAAATATCCTGCCCACTTTACATGACTCAATGGTTAACAATAGCCATTCCATGGCTTCCAATCCCACTTTGTGCACTGTATTCGTATAAAGTGATGTGACATCCATAGTGAACATGATCTCACGACCCTCCACGAACTGGACCTCATTTAGTTTATTCAGGAAATCAGTAGTGTCTCTGATGTATGTAGGACTCTCCTGAATCAAGGGTTGAATTGCTGTGTCCAGATATTGTGCAAGCGGTTCAAGTAAGCTCCCTATGACTGCTATAATCGGACGGCCTGGAGGCTTCACCAACCTCTTGTGGATTTTAGGTAGCAGGTAAAAAACTGCCATTACAGGATTAGTTATTTCAAGGAATCGTCTCGTTTTTTCAGAAGTAACCTGTCGATGTTCCGCCTCATCCAACACCTCTTTGATCAGCGATCTCACCCTCACAGTTGGATAAAACAGAAATTCTCGATACATTTCCATGTCCTTGAGCTGTCTCAATGCTTCATCAATATAGTCAGCCTTATCCATGAGAACTAATGAAAACCCTTTGTTCGCTGGCTTTCCTTTCTCACCATGCAAGGCTCACAGCCTTTCTGCTCTTTTGTGGAGGAGGAAGACATCCCAAATTAACGTTAGGTGTTATCAGTCAGCAGTCATGCACACTGCCGACCAAAGGCTTTGCTGTCAAAAGTTGTATACATGCCTGACATTTACAAATGCTTTATTGTTGAGGTGATTTCTGTGAGGAAAAAAAGGAAATGTGTACCAAACCCAGCATGCATAAGACATTTAGGTATTCAGTCACACAACTCTCATGGACATACATCACAGATATAAAGTTCTGTGGTCATTCTTATGTTCCCAAAAAGCTCCATGATGGGCAAAGCATCAAGAACCTAATTGTTTTTATTAGTGGAGTTGAAAAAGTTTGTACAGAGGTTAAAATGGCAAGGAAAAAATCAAAATGTGCAATTGCATAAAGAAGCTTCCATGCCTCAGGTGAAGGGCACCTGGGCTGCTGGCCTCTACGAGATCACATGGTGATGCTCACTTTATTATCCCGGGCCTTCTAACATGGCCGCTGGGTGTCCTGGCTGACAATTTGGTCCCACCAACAAGCAAGCAGAAGCCCAATGGGGCCAATCCACTGTGAAGAGTCCGATTGGCCAGCGAGCCGGCAGGTAAGTGACAAACCCCCACCAAAGGGCCTCCTAGACCTAATGGCAGGTATCACCCTGTCGAGCCTGGGAGGGCTGCGTGGCCCCCGTTGCCTTCCACTACACGGTCTACCATCTTGTCGCAGCGTTTGCCATGCATCCACTGGCAAGCACACAACCTCTGCACTGTGGTCTGCTCCCTCCTCTTACTGCCACCTTCATACTTTTGGGCTCCATGTCTCCCGTTGTGCATCTGCATCAGATTGACTTTCATGTTCCCTTAGACTTTTGAACTCCTTCCATGTTCGCCAGCAAACCACTGATTGCAACGCAAACTTTCTTGCTTTCCCTTGCTCATTTCACAAAGTTTTCCCACTATGTTGTTCTTTTGACCCTTGATCCCCGCTAAGAGTGTATACAACTACCCACACCTATGGTGCGCTGCTCTTTACAGATTATCCCTTGCTGACGCAATCCTACTGTTATCTCTTTTGGATCCTATGCTAACTGCTTCATTTCCTACCATCCTGGGCATCCTGTAATGTCCCTGCCCTGGATCTACTGCCTTTTCCCTTGTACGCTATAACCATTCCATAATCTGCGCATCCACCATCTTGTGCTGCATTTTGTGTCTTGCCTGATACCATCTCGTGCTGCATTTTGTGCCTTGCCTGAAAAACAATTCTAGGTGTGTTTCAAGTCTGTGCATCCACCATCCTGGACTGCATTTTGTGCCTTGCCTGATACCATCTCGTGCTGCATTTTGTTGTTTGCTTGAAAAACAAATCTAGGTGTGTTTCTAATCTGTGCATCCAGCATCCTGGACTGCATTTTGTGCCTTGCCTGATATCATTGTGCGCTGCATTTTGTGCCTTGTCTGATAAACTAACCTAGGTGTGTTTCTAATCTGTGCATCCACCATCCTGGACTGCATTTTGTGTCTTGCCTGATACCATCTCGTGCTGCATTTTGTGCCTTGCCTGAAAAACAAATCTAGGTGTGTTTCAAGTCTGTGCATCCACCATCCTGGACTGCATTTGGTGACTTGCCTGATACCATCTTGTGCTGCATTTAGTGCCTTGCCTGAAAACAAATCTAGGTGTGTTTCTAATCTGTGCATCCACCATCCTGGACTGCATTTTGTGTCTTGCCTGATACCATTTTGTGCTGTATTTTGTGCCTTGCCTGAAAAACAAACTTGGGAGTGCTTTATTAAATCTGTGCCTTGATTTTCTTCTATTGCACACCTCCTTCATCTATACCTGCCTGGCTGCTAGGCCACATGGTGAGTTTGTGCACTGTGCTGCCCCGCCCTCTCTATCTCTCTCTCTCCTCCACCATTCCCATGGCACTCTCTATCTCTTCTGTCTATTCTAGCTGCCATTCTATCACCTATCCTACCTCGCTCACGAAGTCTGTAAGAAAAAGGTTTTAAAAAGATCTCCTAGCCTCTAATCCTGGACTACCTATTGCTGACACCTAGGTCATTGCTACTTCCAGACAGATTATCACTGATATCCTCTTCTCTGTCCCCTCTCCAGAACTTTGGACCGCCCACTTGATCTCTACCCTCTCTGCTTTTTCCTCTTCACTCATTAATGGCGGCACTAGATGGGAAGTACTCTTGGAGTACTTCCCATCCTCTAGGTGCATCATTAATGTCTACCACAATGGCACTGTCATGGCCCAGGGTCCTCAACCCAGTGTTTTTCTGTTTGATCGGCGTCTGCCAGACCTCATTAACTTCCTACCTTCTCCTCCTACTCCTCTATCCTCTCTCTCTGCACCCCCTTCACCACCTCCGACGAGTGGACCACCTCCCTCTAGCCCTCCTTGGAAAACCTTCAAAAGTGGTGACCGCACTCTGAATGCTGGATCTGCTGTCAAACATTCTTCTGACATCTGCCTCCTTCTTGAAGACTTTGATCTCGACATCTTCGCTCTCACTGAGATGTGGTTCAATGCCAGCTCAGTCACTGATTTTGACTCCCTTCTCCCTGATGGCTACAAGATCCACTCCAAGCCCTGGTCCAACTGATCTGGTGGTGGAGTAACCCTGATCTTTCCTGAGTGGGTCCCTACTTCTCTCATACCTACCCAGCCCTAGTCCTCCTTTGTAAGTCTTGCCTGCAAGCATGCTGTGTCTCTGACTCTCTCTCTCACCGTTGCCACTATCTATAGGCCCCCTGGTGCTGTGTTTAACGTCCTCTTTATTTGTTTTGTTTTGTTTTGTTTTTTGGTTATTTATATAGCGCTACAAACCCTCAGGTATCTGAGCGCTGCTTATTTCCCACGGTGTGTGGTGCTCATTTATCGACCTCGGAAGGATGAAAGGCTGAGTTTGGCCCTGCTGGGATTCGAACCTGCGACAGCAGGCTCTGCACGGATGTCAAAGCGAGCGCTCTACTCGCTGTGCTATCTGACGGCTGTGCAAATAGGCAGACTTTGCCTCTTCCCTTCTGACCTCTACCTCCAAACTCCTCCTCCCTGGAGACTTCAACATCACTCTTGATTCCACTGTTCCTGCCTCCTCACTCTTCAGTGATCTCTGTACCCCTCTCTCTCTCACTATTCTCTCCACCAGCCCTACCCACTCTGCCGGACACACTCTTAATGCCTTCATCCCCACTGATCTTCCGCTCTCCAGTCCTCTCACTACCCCTCTCTCCTGGTCTGACTACTTTTTCCTCTCTTCTCACCTGGGACCTCTCGGCCCCCTGACCGAGCCTCCACCAGTACTGCCAGCCTCCTTCGCAGTCATCCGACCGATAAAACAAGTGTCAGTTGCTGTGTTTTTCTCCACCTTCATCCCTCCTCCTTCCCCTCCTCTTGACTATCCTACTGACTCTGTCCTTGCCAATCTTCATCTTGCCATCACTAACACTCCTGACATTATTGCCCCAGTCATGAGGATCCACCTGAAACCTGACTCTAGGCGTAACAGCTCGTACGACTTTGAGCTAGCCACTCTAGAAGGCAAGTGCAGAGTTGCTCAATGGATGTGCCAGACCTCGGGCTCATCCTCTGACAAACTGGCCTGTTGCCTGCTCCAAAATCAATAATGTCTCTCTATCCACTCCAGGAAGAGGGCCCATATCCAGGCCCATATCTCTGGAGCCTCTAACAGCACGCCAGTGGTTATAGGTCAAAGTTTCGACTCAAAAGGGTCGAATGACAAAAGGGTCGAGTCTATTCGACCGAAAACAAAAGGATCGAATTTTTTTTTTAAATGTATATATTTTTTTTGTTTGCTTTAGTTTATGAAAAAAAGGTGTTTTTACACCAAAAAAACGGGAGTTTGGGGGGCCCCCTCCAAAAAAAAAAAATATTTGACCCTTTTTTGCGGTCGAATTGACTCGACCCTTTTGTCATTCAACCCTTTTGAGTCGAAACTTTGACCTATAACCCCTGGGACCACGCTACCTGCAACTCTCTCTCACTAAATACTCTCCCTGCAGATCCCTTCGATCTTCTTGCTCCAATTCTCTGCTGCTCAAATGCTTCTCCAAGCAGAGAGCTGGCGGCAGATCTCTCCCTTCGCCTGGCACCCTCCTCTGGAACAGTCTCCCTCTCCTTCTATGTCTTGAACAGGATCACCTCAAGTTCCGCAAACAACTCAAGACCTTTCTCTTCTCCTCCCCTTTCTCTGCCTCCCTCCAATGCTAACCATCCCCTCAGCTGCAGAGATTGGTGACCCGTCCCTCAAGAATCTAATAGGGCGCTGGCCATTTGCCTATTAGCCCAATCGACACCAGCTTCCACCCCCACCCCCCTTCAATACCCTCTGGACCTACACCTACTAGTTGGGTGGTTTGTCTCAGCCTGCACTTAGCTGATGGGTGTCAGATCTCCCTCTTGGCTAGGGATGCCTCCTCCCATGCACTTAACTGTTGCCTCCCCAACATGCACCCTGTCACTCCACCCCCCCTCAGGGTCCCTTAGCACTTACTCCTTTGCCGACTCACCCCCCTCTTTTTCTCTGCACTTGCACATTCTGAATGTCACAAGGCCTAGTAGGACTGCTGTCTGTTGTTTTCTTATTTATTCATTGTCACTTCCATGGTTCATTTGCTACCTTGTTCCCTTCCCTTTTTCCTTGTGGCGCTTTGAAACACTGTCTTGTTGTATAATCCACATACAAATAACCAATAAAGAAGTAACATAAATGATACACAAAGCCATAGAAGGGTGAGTGGAAAAAACTCAGGGTGCTAAAGGTACACACAGTGTTTCGCAGCTCTAAAGAAGAAAGGCCTGAAGAGTCCTGTTAAGATATCAGTTCAGCAATCTTTACAAAAGCTGCCCAGTGCTAAGCAGGAAAATGGCAGTCGTGTTGTGCTTTGCTGACATTCATCTGCATGCTCAATACTGCCAGGAGAATAACTGGAAAGTATGCCACACAATGCATACAAGTTTACATGAATTAGTAAGACTATGGCCGTCATTAGGAGGTTGGAGGTAACCATGCCGCTTTTAGCGGCATGGTTGCCTCCTTACCGCATACCGGGCCCGGATTCCTCAAATGAGGACTTACCGGGCCATCCCAACCTTGGCGGACCCGGTAATTCCTCGTCCGAGGAGCCCGGACCCTGTCCATCTCCATTCCCATACGAGCCCCCATAGGGCTCAATGGGAATGGGGATGGAGCTAACAAGGGGCCCGTTAACAACAGGCCTGTTGTTAGCTCCGTGGTCTCCTCGCGGGACCGGGTATGGACGCCTGGTTTTACCAGGCGCCCATTGCAGGTCCCGCGAGAAGACCTCGTGATAGGGCGGAATGGGTTTACCGGCACCGGTAAACCCATTCCACCAACCTTGTAATGAGGGCCTATGGATTTTAAATACAAGGTAGAACTGTTACTGTGAATCAGTACCTCGATAGCCCACGGGTCTTAAAAGATTCCAATGTTGTGCACAGTATAACCAATTTTAAGGAGTAAACAAGCATTTTAAATTACCACAAACACATGCTGGCAAGCCCTATAGCCTAAGCCACACCCATTACACGCTGGAAAGCTCAACCCATTACCCAACCCATTACCCACTTTCACTCTTGGGGTGTTGGCTATTTTTGATGATAGCACAAACAGCAATAAAGTAAGCCATTCATTTTTTTAATAAAAGCAGACTGCACTGTACATCTACGAGTAAAGCTGTTGCTTCCAATCCATGAATGTTCACGGTCGCCCTTATCCATTACTCCACCATTAGAAGGCTCAGAAAAACTTTCCAAGCACCTTCTCCCACTGTGTTTATTCCAATAAAGTGTTAATGCCCAAGCAAAGTTTCCAAATTTAACCTGCGATTTAACCATCTTTTAATGGCGTTCCTGCCCAAGGGATTGGCGGTGCATGGGCTGCAGCATGTGGTAAGTTGCCTTATCCCTGTTATGTTCACTGCTAATGCAAAAAAGCGATAAGTTCTTATTAGACCAATGAGAAGGTAGATTTAGTTCTTTTTAATCAACATTTGTTTACAATGGGCCTCGTTACGACCCAGGCGGAGGACCATGGTGCTATCAGCACCATGGTCCATGCCGGTGTCCACCATGGCGGAATGGGGAATTACCACCCCATTCCAATGTTGGTGGGGCGGTAATTCCCCATGCCGCCATGGCCCTTCCCCATTCCCATTTTTGCCCCATAGGGCTCAATGGGAATGGGGAAGGCTCTAAGTACGGTGCTGCAAATTGCGGCACCGTACTTAGCACCAAGGTCCCTTTGCAGGTCCCTACTTTAACGGCTGGTAAAACCAGCCGTTAAGGTCGGGTCCCGCAAAGGGACCTCGTAATTAGTTGCTAAAAGGTTAACGGCGCCACAGCCTTTTGCGGCGCCGTTAACCCATTAGCGTGTCTGTACCACTTGCATATATTTCAAATGTAAACCTTACCATTTGACAAGACCATATGTGCAAATTGTTAGTTATGATGCCTGTAAAATTCATGTTACAGACTAGTCTAGGTGCTTCTTGTGAGGTGACCACAGGCAACTCAACTCACAAGAAACCAGATATTAGCACTGAAATTCACTTGTGCCCGGTTACCAGACAGTTTATGATCAGATCGCTTCCTCTAAAAGATGGTTCTTTTACCTAACTGAAAGTAGCTCTAGTACATTCAACAGTAGGCCACCGGTCTTCTCCAAATCCTGGGCAGCAGAGATCAGAAAACACTCTTTCATCTAACATGCCATGAAAGGTCTCACTCTTGAATTAACAGAGTGGAACCAAACATGTAATAATCCCCTCAGCCTTGAAAAACGTCCTTATGTTGCCATGAAGCCCAGCCGAGAAAAGATAGTGTTAAAAGGGGCATGTTTGGCCAAGGCTAGTAGAGTCTGGTAAAAGTGCAGCATCTGGTGAAGGTGCAGAGTCTGGGAAAGAGGTGGAGTAAAGTTGGAGGGGGAGGGCATGCACTTAGTTAGGCCTAAGGCAGCAGAAAGCCTGCTGTGATGTGCTACCTGTTATCTGTTGGTCGGATCTGCAGTGTTTTTTCAGTTACCACTGGCCACAGGCAGAGCCTCAGAGCTGCAAGTGCTATAACCATTTACCCCGCACAGAGTGTGCAGCAAAGTGTGATCTGTTGTGGTTTGCTGGGAACTGGCGGACCGCAACGGTCTAATATTTCTTTAGTATTTTTTCTTTACCCGCTTTGTTGACTGTGTAATCAGACTTTCAGCCTCATCACGAGTTGGGCGGTAGCCCTTAAATGCAGCGGTAACTGCATTACCGCTGCATTTAAGATTCCGCCCAAACATGGGTATGGCGTGTTTACCTCCAGCTCATAGCTGGGGGTAAACGCACCAGAAAAATTCCCATTTTCGGGCGCAATTAGCGCCAAAAATTCCCCATGTGAATGGGGAATTACAGTTACCGCCCAACCCTTGAGCTGGCGCTAATAGTGTTGGGCCAGTTGGCGGTAATGCTAATAGCACGGGCGGTAACCCAGCAGTATTACTGCCAGGACACCGTCCAACTCATGATGAGGCCTTTTGACTGGTGTGTACACACTTTTGTAATTGGAGCTTTACTTTTGAACTGCAAAAACACAGGAAGCTATTTAACTTTCTCTCGTGCCTGGAAAAGTGGTTAACAGAGCGAAAAATGTGAAGCTAAGGAAAACAAAACCATACAGTAAAATGCCAGAAACAAGGTCACAGACCAACATTATTGAACAAAGTAAGGAATGGGAATTGGGCTGTCTGTGGATGTGAGAGTTTGCAAGTAATTAGAGTTAGAAAACACAACCCCTCACGCAGGGACGTCATTTCATTAAAACACATGGGGTAGCGGAAGTGACATCACACACCCTTGCCCTCTGATAACATCACAGGAAGTGATGTCATTTGACCCAACCCCAAAGTGACATCACAGGAAGTGAAGGGACAAAACCTCTCGCACCTTGATAAAACAGAAAGGGCCATCACATGAACCTTGACCTCTGATGACATCACAGGAAGTGATGTGATTTGACCAAACCCTGAAGTGACATCGCATTAAGTGAAGGAACACAACCTTTTGCTCCTTGATAATACAGGAAGGGGCATCAGACAGCATTGTTCCTACGTACACACCGAAAAGTATGGTTATAATATCACTATAATGTGATATATATTTCATAAAAGAATGGATCACCATATGTATTGTTAATATCAGTGTGTATATGCCCATATTACAAAATTACTGTGAATGCAAGAAGAGAACAAGGCCAAATGATAATGATGTGTTATTATAAAGCACTTACGCTTAAGTCTAAGCATTCTTGTTATTCTGTGCGCCCAGCTACCCAAGGGTTTTCTGGAGCCCTATAAATAAACAAACAAACAAATAAATAAATATACATGCAATATCACCCAACCAGTGTTGGTACTCATTTATCAACCTCAGAAGGATGAAAGGCTGAGTTGAGGTGTTTAAGAACAGACTAAATCAGGGACTCACCCCCTTAAATATGCCTGAAATAAACCCTTAATGAGTCTAGCAATTATTGTAAAGAATTCCAGAAAGACAAATTATTTGTTATTCCTATTCATTCTTATTTAGGGTCACTACTCAAAGTGTTACACTAGTGCAATCCCCTGTAAGAGACCTGAACAAGAAAGCCAGCCACTCCAGAAACAAAGAGCCACATGACACTGGCCACAGCCAGCCCAGGAGCTTACATTTAAAAAACAAAAAAAAAAACAAATGACATCCCTGCGCTCACGTGCGGGGAAAAATAACTGCATTTTTCCACCAGGAGGCAGAAGACAATGCAGAAAGCAGAAACGAAGGGAGGGGCGCACAGAATCAGAAACAGCAAGAGGGGCTCGGTTCTCTGGAAAATCTCAACTGCTCCTGTATTGAGTTTGATAACATCGATAACACCTCCCTACTGGAACTGTGCTACTCTCTCCATGGCACACTTCAACCGCACCTACCTCAAGAAACGTCTCATGCAGCATCTGCCCTACCACCTGCATCTGCACTGGTGTCTCCCCCCAATTACCCAGTGGACCGGAGCTTACACAAAGAATGTTGGCAACCGCGTGCTATATCTGGACTCAGAAGAGGGTGGAGGTGTAGAGGGGAAATGGGGAGCTAAGCTTCACGACAAACAGCAATTTGAGGAACACAAGCTTCAGATCGAGCTTGGGAGTAGTTCAGCTTGCGGTAAAAATACTCTTGTAACTGTGTGGCATACTACACTAGGAGCTTAAATCGCAAGGTGCTAAGTTCGCACATTTCTCTGGCCTCGTGAAAGAACAAATGGACACCAAAGAAGGGGCCTCAGTAGATCAAGTGGCTGTAAAAATTGTCCCCTTAGGCTCAGTGGGGTATGGGAGGGATTTCTGGAGAGGTGGCAAATTTGGCTGAAAATGAGGATGAGTTCATTATATATCCCACACGAAAGGAGAGGCGCTTGGCTAAGCGTTGCACATGTAGTGGGGCGAATTCAACTATGGTCACCAATCCCTCGGATTGTAAATCCCAAAATGAACCGTTGAATTCGACTATTAACTCATCTATCCGTCCAAAGTCAAGGAAGATCAGGCCAAGAGAGTCTAGACGGAAAAAAAGGATTCAGAAGGGAGCGGGGACATTGACAAGCTGACTTGTAAAAGATAAGGGTATAGAGCACATCGAAGAACTGGGTGAAGTCGATATCTCAATCTCCTGTGACTCACCCCAGAACAGTAGCCGTAGATCTCATTTAGACCCATCTATACAAGCGGAGACTGGAGAGGTCAAACAACAGACTCGGGTATCTTCGTCAAATAGGGTGAAAACAGCCAGGATAGGGGAGGCTAAGAAGCCTCTGGATTCAAGGATTTTCACGTTTGGGATAGATCACAAAGACTAAAAAAAAAAGAGGTAGAATATTACACATTCTTCATAAAATTCCCTCCCTAAGAGTGTTAAATTCTAGCAACTTCGATTTTGGGGAGCTGCTGGATTCTAACACTAGTAGTATTTCCTGTATTCGTTGTGTTTTGCTGGAAATTACCCACTTGATACGGGCACACCAACCTACACTGAATATTTTGGGTATGTGTTGGATACCAAACACATTACTTGTGGGTTGCTGTGACAAATGCCAGGATGTCCTAAAGGAGGGTTCTAATGCCTGTAATTGTAAAAGTACTGTCCCATTGCCGACTGTGAATGAAAATGAAAGGGGTTGGGAATGGTTAAAAAGATGTTTGCCTGTGCCAGGTGTGGAGAACAAATGAACTTTTAAGTTGGCCTGCTGGAATACCAGGGGTCATGCTCACGTGTTATCAGAAATTGGGTCTCTAGGCATTCTCCAATATTATGATGTTTTTCTCTTACAAGAAGCTTGGTTGGTCTCCACAAATTATATTGAACCAGCAAAAAAGGGCCCTTGTGGACGGCCATACAGGGCCTTATTATTGGTGTAAGGCACAATTTGAAATCTGCTGCAATATCATCTAAGGGCAGTGATGCTGATGTTCTAGCAGTGGAGGTCCAACTGAGTAAAAGAGACGTGGGTGAAAAGCTGCCCTTGGTAAATGTGTACGTTTCTCCTATTAGAGCTAACACTGAGGACATGTGAGCCACTATAGACTTGATCTGTACCGAATGGGTGGGGGAACCCAGCCATGATGCAATCTTGGTTGGAAGCGATCTGAATGCCTGTTGTAAAGATGATGGCAATCTATGAAAACGTTTCAAGTAAGAGTGCCGCGTTGCAACATAAAAAAGAGTAACAGGCAAGGTAAGCAGTGGGTGGCTTTTATGAAGGAGTGGGATCTGACACTTATACACGGCAAAGCATAGAGTGATTGTCCGGGAGAGCAACTTGGAAAAATGGCTGTAGCTGGGCCACATTGGATGACCTGTTTGGTAGCTATGCAGTGTTGGAAAGAGTGTTGGAGCTTGACACCATTCATAGTAACAGTAGTGACCATGCAATACTCTCCTTGACTATGGAAAGGGGCGACAAGGAACCTAATACTACCTGTAATGGTGGATTACAGCCCAATTAGAGCTGGACCTCTGCTTGATACTGTTCCGCACTTCTCCATTGGAACCTTCTCTGCTCCGGCCCCTCCGAGGCTATGGGGTTGTCACTGCCTCTCCTGCTCCTGCCTGCTTGCCGGGAGGAACCTGCTTGCTGTCTCTGCCTCTCCTTTACTGAGGCGGGCCCCTCCCTACACCAGACACACCTTCTCCTGCCCATCTCAGGTGGGTGTATTGGGCCACCGCCTGCTGCTCTTGGCTGCCCTGCCTGCCCTCTCAGACTTGCCAGTGTGCCATCCACTTTCACCTGGGTTCATCAGGGCCCTCCACCCTCACTGCCGCCTGCAACCACCTGGCCCTGCGACCACCTGTGCTCTTTTCTCGCACGGGCTGCCTGCCACCACCCAGGCACCACCCGGGCACCACCACCGGGCATCTAACCAGTGGTCTGCCTGCTTCTACCTGGGCTCCTCCTGTCTGCCGGCCCCCACACAATCACTGGGGTCCTGGGTACACTCCTTCTGCGGACCGCCTACCACCTTCAGTGCCTTTGACTCCCTGGACTGGCTGCTATCATCCAAGCCCTACCTATTTACTGCCCCCCTGCCGCCACCTGGGCCCTTCATATCTGTTGACCCTCTGCCATCACCTGGATTCATTTTTCCCTGGGCTGCCTGCTACCACCTTAACCCTTGGATCTGCAAACTGCCTGCTACCCCTTGGGCCTTTCCTGTCTACCGGCCCCCACCATCACTAGAGCTCTCTCCTCTTGCGGGCTACCTGCTACCTCCGGGGCCATCTGTTCCTTCGGACCAACTGTTACCACCTGAGCCCTACCTGTATGCTAACTCTCTGCCGCCTCCTACGTTTGTCCCGTCTGTCGTCCCATCATCACCACCTGGTTTCTATATCCCGAAGTGCCACCTGCTACCACCTGGACCCTGGGCCTTCCTCTTGGGCCTTCCTGTCTGCTGGACCCCCCTACCATCTGGGCCCTTTTTGACTTGTAATTCCTGCTACCTTCTGAGCCCTATCAGTGGACCGCTGGTCAACACCTGAATCCCTCCTGTCTACTAGCCACCCCGCAACCTCTGTGGCTTGTTATTTCCTCAGACTGCGTGCTACCTTCTGGGCCCTTCCTGACTGTTAACCTTCACCATCACCTGATCTCCTTGTTCCTACGAGCTGCTTCTTTCTCCTGGACCCTTCAGACGCACTCACCGCCAGCTGTCATGCACATCGCCAGTCCTCACTCTCCTCGTCCTCCTCACTCCTCCCCCTCTTCCTCCTCTCCTTCCCTCCCTCTCCTCCCTATTCTCCTTTCACTTCCCCTCATCATCATGTCCATTCCCTTGCTCAACCCCCTTCCCCGTTAACCCCATCCCCGTCCTACCCTTCCTCATCATCCCAATCATATCTACCCCCCTATTTTCCAACCCTCCAGGCTCATCAACATTGCTCTCTAGAATGTTAGATCCATCTGGAATAAGACCGCAGCTGTCTTGGACATGTTCTTCCAACTTAACCTTTACTTCCTCTGTATAACTGAAACCTGTACCCCACTTCACAACTCTACTGTGCTTGCATCTCTTACTACATCCTCCTCCTCCTTCTCTCATGTCTCTCGTTCCTCTGGTCGTGGCGGTGGCATTGGACTCCTCTTCCACCCCAAATACCTTTCTTTTACCTCCTCTGTGCCTCTCCCAAGCTTCCCTTCCTTTGAATACCTCTACAAATCCTTCACTTCCCCTCACCCTATTTCTTTTCTAATTATATATAGACCTCCTGGCCCCCTTTCCTCCTTTTACGACGACCTTGACCACTTCCTCTCTCTTATCTCCCCCTCGTCCTCTCCCCTCAATGTACTTGGCGATTTCAATCTTCACCTCCCCACTCCTCCTCATTCTTCCCCTCTTTTCTCCATCCTTGACTAATACCTTCTCTCTCCTCTCCCTTCTCCTCCTACTCATTCTTCTCGCTCTACGCTTGATCTTATCTTCAACTCGACCTACTCCCCCTCCCCCGTCTCTACTTTACCCAACTATCTCTCTGACCATGCTTTACTCTCCTTCTCCCTTACTCCTCCTCTCCCTCAGGGTCGGACTGGGACAAGAAATAGGCCCGGACACCCAAAAAAAGTGGCCCACCCCTCGCTTCATAAAAGTGGCTCACCCGTTGCCTCAAAATAAGGGGCCCTCAAACCATCATCCGTGAATCGCTTCAATTCACGACTTTACAGAGAATGCTACTTATGGAGAGTTGTTCTCTGTTACTCTGAATCTTGCACTCGCTTCCTGCCCGCCTCACCTCTTGCAGAGCACCCGCCTCTCCAGCAAAGGTGAACCAAAGCTGCTATAATAGGAGGAACCATTAGTTGCGCTGCCTTTGAGCTGTGGTATGGGCGGCAGGTCAAATAGTGCCTAGAAGTAACTACCATGTTCTCCCTTGCAGCCTCACCCCCATGATCGGATTGGCCACTGTG
This sequence comes from Ambystoma mexicanum, assembly GCF_040938575.1. Taxonomy (NCBI): domain Eukaryota; kingdom Metazoa; phylum Chordata; class Amphibia; order Caudata; family Ambystomatidae; genus Ambystoma; species Ambystoma mexicanum. Next base: position 897,471,390 of record NC_090931.1, on the reverse strand, counting down.
CAATCTCAATGCACAAAGTGCAGGCGCAACATACTCATTTGGGCCTGTTGTTTGGCCAAAATGGGCCAGTTGTGTGCGTTGCTTTACTGGGTAGTAATTTTGACCAGTGTTAAAATGACAAATATTTTTTATAATGCACAATTTTCAACACATTTTACCGAAAAGTACCCCTTTGGGTACTACTTAAACAGTCTGTCACAAAATGAATGAATTGCCATTGGGGCAATTTTTAATGGTGCCCAAGACCATTTTATGCCCCACTGGGGGCATATTTCACAGTGGTGCAGCAATTGATAATGGGAGGCAGGGAGCAATATCACAGTTGCAACCATTAATATGCAACCAGGGAATCAAAAAAGAAAGTGGGGGGTCATTGATAGAAGGGCACACAATATTACAGGTACCAGGTTACATTAGCATAGCCGGGCAACAGTTACTATTTATATCACAGTGCAATATTACAGTGAGGCAACAATTACTATTTACCAGGGTGCTCTGTCGCAGTTGAGCAACAATCACTATGGACACCAGGGTGCAAACACACAGTGGGGTAACAATTAATATCCATGCCACCAGGCAATATTACAGTGAGGAACAATAATAAAAGAGAAAGTTAACATAGCACGGAATATGGATGATAGTAGGTTGTAGTCCATTACCTGAGAATACAGGTAATGGCGGGTGGCAGGACAATGGAGTAAGAGCGGACAGGAAAACAGACACCACACATTGCCATTTGCTGGCTTCCCTGGTAACGTTGCCCTGGAGGATGGGTGTTAACATTAAGGAGGGGGGCCACATGACCAGATAGGATTATCCTAGACTGCTGGTCTAGCTGAGAATTGGGGGTATGTTTTGGGGTAGGAAATGTTGCAAGCCCAGACCAGTAAAAGTAGTGCCAATACTCAACAAGCAAAGAAATGGTGCAGCGGAGCTCCCCTTATGGGCTTGTGTTTGCCTCCAGCGTGCAGGGCCTGGAGTCATAGTTAGATCAGCCTCAAAAATTGGGAGGTGGTCACATGACCAGGTGGGCCTATCATAGGCTGCTGGTGTTGGAAAGGACGATGGGATTGCTTTGGTGAAGCAAGGGCAGCTACCCAGGCCAATTAAATGCAGCTCAAATACACAATAAACTAAGTCATGTGCAGGGCCCAAATTCAGATTTTATATTAGTAATATTAGTGTCACTCTAGATGGAAGACTGGAGCCTGATATGGGGCTCTTGACGCTTACACATGCTACTCGACAGAAGAAAAACGGGGGAAAAATAGTTATGACAGGGACTGCTTTGGAATAACATATTCATGTATTGAAAGCTTTCACATCACATAAGAATTGCTTCTACCGGTATAATGGGGATTTATTCCCGGCTCCCCCGATTTACACAACTCATGTGATCTTGGGCAAGTCACGTTATCTCACCGTGCCTGCACGGTTGCATTATTACACAAATGGAAATACGTACCACAGGCTACCCCAGAATGAAATACTATTTAAAATAGCCCTACTCGATCTCAGTTTTATCTCCAGAAAGTGTTAAATACGTGTGAAAAATACATTCGCATGTTGACCTATTAACGTATGACTTTTCAAAGACTTTGTAATCATCGTGGCGTTCAGAAGTGGATGTAACCCACATGTCCCTCACTCACCTGTAAGAGGCGCAGATCCGTGGTCTGGAAGACCAGTCACCGTGCCTGCGAGGGGGTGACAGAGGAGGATTCGGGGGCACAGGAGGCAGGAGCGCATGCAGCCCGCAAGGTACCACGGTTTGCACCAGATTGAGCGCATCTGCGCCGAAGAGCATGGATCTGGTCGTGGAGCTGATGCTGCTGTGATCTTGTGCAGTCGGTGATGTCTGGGTGTGCGTCATACGTGGCTCTGATCCAGCACTAGGCAATCTATTGAACAAGTAAACACCAATCCTGGTGCCCCTCGGATCCAAGGTGCGCCAAGCTGATCCTGGACTTTAGTTGAGGACTGAAATGCGATCCGCCAATCACGAGTGTATATGTCTATGAGATCTGCTCGGTCGATCCCCGGGATGTATCCTCAATGATTGACTATCTGCCACTAAATGTGCTACTGTTGCACCACCCTGTGCCTTGCCACCCTTCCCGGATCCAATGCAGCTTTGCTGACTGTTATGGAGTTGTCCCGGACCTGGATCTAGCGCTGTATTTCCTAACCTGGTGCTTTCCCGAGTCGTTCTGCCCTGATGATAGGACGTATGCTATTCTAATCTGGTACTGCACTCAGTATGTGCCAGATTCTGTCCAATACTGGATCAGGTCAGTTGCTGCCCTCAGTCAGCACCCCGTCTCCCCCTGTTCTGCAGCAGCACGGCACCCCGTGACTGCCCCTGTTCGCTCTCGTAGTTTGTGCGTCACGGTCTCCAGCTCATACCAACTCTCTTGACTTGGCGAGCAGTTGCAGGATGTTACTTTTTTCAAAACACTGGGAGCGGGCTGGGCTGAGGCCAGTCCGGCCCGCTGCCAGTGTTTTGTAAAAAAGTAACACTTCTTCCTTCACTGGGGAAGTTCTCCTGGCGGCACCATAGTGTCTTGTGCCCACTCGCTGCCTGCAGGCCCAGATCATGCAGAGCAGATCAGATTAGGCAGGGCCTGCAGGCAGCCCTGAGCATAAGCTATCTTGAGCTACAAAAGTCCCCTTTTTAGGGGCTGTGTGGGTGAGAACAATGAAGCACAAAAACCTACGGAGTCCCACAAAACAGCTTCCTTTCCTTTCTGCTCAGAGCGAGTAATTACAGATGCATATGCATTTTGTCATGTTCACCCCCTAACCAAAAAAGGGGCGAATAACCATGTGATTATAAAAATTATACATATTTTAATTTCCATCAAAGAACGTTACACTTAACAATATCTTTCTTTAAAAAGACTCAACATAATAGACAAAACACAATCTGAAAGTCATTTCCGTGTGTGTGTATATTGTCTACCTGGAGTAAAGGTTCAAACCCTTTCTGTACCATCTCGTGTGGCTGATCACTATAGAGTGTTTATCTTGACCACCACTGATGTTATTATTGCCCCTCCTAATTTGTACGGGCAAGAGACTGTGCCAACACTACATCCATGTGTTTCTAGGACCAGCATAAATCTCAATCGAGAAAATATATACATGAATCAATCAACATTATATATCCTGCTGGTGCTTTCTTCAGGGCAGTTAACCTTTGTTGTATTTTCTCTGGTTGACACGTATATCATCACGTGTTGACAGCCATAGTTCCAATATTCTGAAAAAATAAACAAACATTTGGTCTAAAACACATGGTTTTGTAATTTTAAACATAACAAATCATACATCGCATCCATATCAACTTCATCTCTATTTACAATATCAGCAGAGGAATGTATTTCATCGTGATCTCATTATTCACCACTGACACTTAATTTTGTCATCATGTGATTTTTCAACACGTGACATGTCCTAATCTCTTTATGGACAATCTCATCTGAGTTTCTCAGATCCAACCAGTGTCCTCCCAATATATCTCTTGTTCAATATTGTTAAATCATAGACCATTCTCATAATTCCGGCCCTATTTCCTTTGCCATTTGTGACTAGGTGCTACATTCACGAGGGGTCTATCCCTAACTTACATGTAGATATCCAAAGTTACTCATCAAATGCAAAAAATGCGGGCACTTAATAAGTGCTTACCTACTGCTGGCTCATTACGTCATGGTCTGCCAAAGTAGCGCTTGCTGTGTAGGCTGTGAAACCCCACGTCTCCCTTAATCCTGACAGAGAAACTGGCAATGTTGTTTGTGTGTTGCCTCCAACTATTTCATTCTGCGAGGAAACATATAGCCGTGTGTTTTTTAAAAATTTCGGCAAAACCACACGGCAATATTACAATTATACATCCTGTCTTATATCAGGCTTACCAGTTTGGATGACCCCAAAATATATCTTTTCGGTGTACCATATGTGGAGCCCTTTGCTTTCAGCCTTAATTCTTGGCGTAAAACCTCCGTGTCCCAACGTGTTGACGCTAGCCTATCGACGGCAGAGGAAGAAGCAAAAAAACAGAAACCAGATCTAGCAGAATTAGAGAAAAAAATCCAAGAGGAGTCAATAATACCTAATGTAAAAGCACTACTAGAGAAAATTGAAGAGGATATGGGGAAATTTAAGACCTTTACTATGGACAAGAAGTTGTGGAAATTTAAGAAAGATGTTCAAAACTACAAGGAAGAGGCCACATATCCTTATCTAGTCCCCGGTTTTTTCGCGCAAAGCAACATGAACCAAGGTCAAAATCAGGGCTTCAACAACAGATGCCCAAATAGGAAATGTGTTACCTTTTTGAATTCGTCAAACAGCAGTGATGAAGGTTCAAGCACAGGCCCTGTCAATACAGGGAATCCGCAGAGAGGCCCTTTTCAGAACCGGGGCAGACGAGAGAAGAACCGCCAACTGGGCAACCATTGAATGCGAACGCGCCAGTGGAAACCGGGACCACCGACATGGTGATCCCGATCTTCAATTTGAGTAATCACACCCTCACACCGGCAGAGATTCGGGTCTTAAGCAAAGGTCTTTCATTTGTACCATTGAACAAAGCTGACCTCTTCACGACTGAAGTAGAAATGCGTAATTTCTTCCTGACCATTCGCTTGAATTATTTTTTTAAAGACCACGATGACCAAAGACCACGAGAGAGTAGTGTCTCAGGCTTAAAACCACCGTCCACGTTCACCCCTTTATCTTCTATGGTCTCCTCGGAGATCATTAGTTTTGAGAATAAGATCATTAGGGAGATGAAAACACTTGTCAAGACAAAAAATATGCACAAAGATAATTTGTCGAAAGAAGAAAGAATAGCTATGAAAAATCTAGCTGACAATAATATGTTTGTGATAAAACCAGCAGACAAGGGTGGGGGTGTGGTATTATGGGGCATAGACAAATACCGTGCCGAAGTTAAGAAACAACTTGAAAGAGTGTTTTTCTACAAACCATTACCGAGTGACCCTACCCCCAGAATTCGGGAGGAAATTGAAAGTCTTATGAGTCATGCAGAAGGCGAAGGGTGGATAGATGCTGATGAGAGAGCTTTTTTGACACAGCAACACCCTATTATACCTGCCTTCTATTGTCTACCTAAGATTAATAAACACCTTGAGGACCCTCCGGGCCGCCCTATCGTGGCAGCTATTGGTTCAATTTTAGAACCTTTATCGGTATAGACTGACTTTTTCCTTAGACCATTTGTGAAAACGATGCGCTCTTTCATCCAAGACACAACACAAATGATCAATGTGCTAGACATCATAAATGTGGGAGCGGACGACATCTTAGTCACTCTAGATGTCGAGGCACTTTATACGAGCATTCCCCAAATGAAATGTGTTAATATTATGGGAAAGTATTTAGAACAAAGAGAGGACAAGACAGTTCCATCAGCATTTATTCTGGAATGCATTAGACTTGCCCTCACAAACAATTTTTTCATGGAACAGAACACATTTTATTTGCAGCAACATGGTACCAGTATGAGCTAAAGTTTCGCACCAGATTTGGCGAACCTTTACATGGATGACCTTGAGATACACTCAGTCTATGCAGAAGACAACCCATTTAAACATTTAATGAAATTGTGGGTTCGTTACATCGATGATGTGTTCATGCTATGGGGAGGCAACTCATCAGAGCTTGAATCGTTCCTCATTTGGGTTAACGAGCAAGATCAGTGCATCAATTTTACTATGAGCTCAGACAATAATAAGATCTCGTTTTTAGATATCGAGATCTACAAAGATGCAAACAATAAGTTTGGCACCACCTTGTTCAGAAAAACTACAGATAAGAACACGTTATTATCGTTTGAGAGTTTTCATCCTCAGGCACTACGACAAAACGTACCCTTTGGTCAGTTTTTGCGCATTAGAAGGAACTGTACCCATAGGGAGGATTTTGACGCTACCAGCAAGGACTTATCAGCTAGACTTCTCCACGACGAGTTGCAGAAGATAAGATCACATGTGTCTCTACATACTCACCCATCAGCAATGATTTGCGTAGGTGTATACTTAAACACTGGAGTATCATCAACACTGAGGATTTCTCCATTAACAAACCTCGGTTTCCGTTTCGCTGCATGCCCAATTTGAGAGATAAATTGGTACACACATACAGGACATCGAAAGGGGGCAGTCCCATGACTCAGTCGACATTGTGGCATTTGCCACCGGTTGTGGGTCATTATGCATGTGGCAAGTGTTCGGTGTGTAAACTAACATCGAATATGAAGTATGTAGATTTGAAAGGGAGAAAATGGGAGCTTAAAAACTTCACAAACTGCAACTCGAAGTGGGTAGTGTATGGTATAAGATGCCCTTGTGGGTTACTGTACATTGGCAAAACCAAGAGGCCCATTCGACAGAGGATCTGCGAGCACTGATCCTGTGTGAAAAATCAGGTACCGGAAAAACCTTTAGTAGCACACTTTAAGGGTGCTCATCACAATGTAGATGACATTCACTGGTTCATTATTGAAATGATACTCCCCCAGCCAAGAGGAGGCAATAGAGACCTTAAACTGAACAAAAATTGATTTATTCATTAGATACCGTCAAAAACGGTCTGAATATTTCCATTGAATGGGCCTTATTCATTCACCACAAAAAATAATAGGGCAGACTCAGATGTGGTGGCACATGAGATGCCACGTAATCCTGATGAGGTAAAGCACTATAAGAAACCTGTAGGACCCGCTGTGGGAAGTCTCATTAGGCATTATATGTCTTTCTTTGGGGTAAGGGTCCTCGTTAGAATTTACTTCCTCTAAGCCGAGTGCCATATTAGGTACAGGCTCATTTATTACATTTTTTGACGTTGGCGAATTTTACAAACATCCATTGAGGGCCGTTGAATATGAGCCACCCCGATAAATGGGGACTATCGGTTATAATACGGCGTATTGTCTAAATACAAAGAAGTAGGATTGTCTAACATATGCACAGACGCACACGTGATATAGTAGAACATCCCTTCTCAAGATGGTGCACGTTAATATCATAGAGATGATTAACGATCATGTGATACGAGGACGCACACATTTGCGAACGTATCACGTGACACTTTGCCTACTGCTATTTAGAAGCAGACTATAGCGTACTACGTCTATTCGGTTTCATCGGGACAATAGACGAGAGTGCGCTATACGGAGGCCAGATCACGAGGACACTTAGCCCCTGTGAGGTAAGAACAGCGAACTGGAAGTCAGAAAGTTCCTTTGTCCCCGCGTTCGGTAACTTGACTCCTCCTTTCTCCGCCCCATTAGGCTAGCGTCAACACGTTGGGGCGCGGAGGTTTTACGCCAAGAATTAAGGCTGAAAGCGAAGGGCTCCACATATGGTACACCGAAAAGATATATTTTGGGGTCATCCAAACTGGTAAGCCTGATATAACACAGGATGTATAATTGTAATATTGCCGTGTGGTTTTGCCGAAATTTTTAAAAAACACACGGCTATATGTTTGCTCGCAGAATGAAATAGTTGGAGGCAACACACAAACAACATTGCCAGTTTCTCTGTCAGGATTAAGGGAGACGTGGGGTTTCACAGCCTACACAGCAAGCGCTACTTTGGCAGACCATGACTTAATGAGCCAGCATTAGGTAAGCACTTATTAAGTGCCCGCATTTTTTGCGTTTGATGAGTAACTTTGGATATCTACATGTAAGTTAGGGATCTCGTGAATGTAGCACCTAGCCACAAATGGCAAAGGAAATAGGGCCGGAATTATGAGAATGGTCTATGATTTAACAATATTGAACAAGAGATATATTGGGAGGACAATGGTTGGATCTGAGAAACTCAGATGAGATTGTCCATAAAGAGATTAGGACATGTCACATGTTCAAAAATCACATGTTGAGAAAATTAAGTGTCAGTGGTGAATAATGAGATCACGATGAAATAAATTCCTCTGCTGATATTGTAAATAGAGATGAAGTTGATATGGATGCGATGTATGATTTGTTAAGTTTAAAATTACAAAACCATATGTTTTAGACCAAATGTTTGTTTATTTTTTTAGAATATTGGAACTATGGCTGTCAACACGTGATGATATACGTGTCAACCAGAGAAAATACAACAAAGGTTAAGTGCCCTGAAGACAGCACCAGCAGGATATATAATGTTCATTGATTCATGTATATATTTCCTCGATTGAGATTTATGCTGGTCCTAGAAACAGATGGATGTAGTGCTGGCACAGTCTCATGCCCGTACAAATTAGGAGGGGCAATAATAACATCAGTGGTGGTCAAGATAAACACTCTATAGTGATCAGCCACACGAGATGGTACAGAAAGGGTTTGAAGTGTTAACCTTTACTCCAGGTAGACAATATACACACACACGGAAATGAGTTTCAGATTGTGTTTTGTCTATTATGTTGAGTCTTTTTAAAGAAAGATATTGTTAAGTGTAATGTTCTTTTATGGAAATTAAAATATGTATATTTTTTATAATCACATGGTTATTCGCCCCTTTTTTGGTTAGGGGGTGAACATGACAAAATGCATATGCATCTGTAATTACTTGCTCTGAGCAGAAAGGAAAGGAAGCTGTTTTGTGGGACTCCGTAGGTTTTTGGGCAGCCCTGAGCAGCCATGAGACCGGCCCAGGTGTGGGCTCAAACTGGCCCCTTGCCCGCCTCCATGTGATTTCGGTCCGGCCACAGGCCGAAAGGCCGATGGGCCAATCCGACTCTGCTCTCCCTCAACCCATTTCCTTGCCCTCCTCCACATCCTTTTCTCGACGAGATCTCTGTAACTTTAGCCCTTCTCTCTTTCTTGATACTTGCTCCTCCTCTCTTCCCCCTCTCTCTGACTTTTCTCTCTCTCGGCTAATGAAGCCCTATCCTCTCTGTCATTCTCAATCTCTTCCAGCCTCGACCAACTCTATCCACTCTCATCCTTCCGTCCTACTCGTAAACATTCTCAGCCTTGGCTTTCTCCTCACCTCTTGTCAATGCGTCGTCTCCTACACCGCCTCGAACGTCGCTGGCTCAAATTCCCCTCTCTATCTAACCAGACATTCTACTTCTCTTACCACTCTCTATATGAATCCTGTTTCAGCTCGGCTAAACATTCCTACTATTCTAACCTTCTACACTCCCAAGCCTCTCATCCTCATTGTATCTTTCAAACCCTTTCTCGTCTCCTCTCTCCATCCACTCCTGACCCCTCAACGGTTCTAGGTCAAAGGATCGACAGTAAAAGGGTCGAGAGGTCAAAGGATCGGTACCAAAGGGTCGACAGGTCAAAGGATTGAATTTATTTATTTTGTTCACATTTTTTCTTTTTTTTGTGAGGGGGTTTCCCCCCCCCCAGTCCCACTTTTTTTGTTAAAAATCACTTTTTTTCCCTAAACGAAACCCCCAAAAAATATATATAATTGAAAAAAATGTTTTATCCTTTGACCTGTCGACCCTTTGGTGTCGATCCTTTGACCTGTCGACCCTTTGGATTCGATCCTTTGACTAGACACCCCTTCAACCACATCTCCCCGATCCCCTTCTGATTTCGCTGACTTCTTCTCCTCCAAGATTCTCTCTCTTCGCCAAAACATAACTTGCTCCTCTTTTTGCTACATTCCCCCCTTTTCCCCAAATCCCCCCCAACTTGTATGACTGACTTCTCTCCTGTTACTCCTTCTGATGTTTCCCTTCTCCTGTCCAAATCTCATCCTACTGCTGCCCCTTCTGATCCACTCCCTACCCTCCTTATTCCTAAGATCTACCCTCTTCTCATTCCTTACCTAACCTCCTTCTTCAATATCTGTCTCTCCTCTGCTACATTCCCTTCTGCCTTCAAGCATGCTACTATCATCCCTATTCTGAAGAAACCTTCTGCCAATCCCCATCTCGTATCCAACTTCTGTCCAATCTCTCTTCTTCCATTCCTTTCTAAATTACTTGAATGCCTAGTCTATTCTCAGCTCTCTGCTTTTGTCGCTAACTTTTCTCTCCTTCCCCCCTTTCAATCTGGCTTTCGCCCTAAACACTCCTCTGAGACTGCTCTCACTCATGTTCTCAACTCCCTCCTCACTGCTCTCTACGCTAAGCAATCCTCAGTCCTCATCCTCCTTGATCTCTCTGCTGCCTTTGACACCGTTGACCACCCCTTACTTCTCAACACTCTCCTCTTTTGGTTTCAAAGGCTCTGTCCTCAACTGGCTCTCCTCCTACCTTTCCCACTGCTCTTTTACCGTCTCCTGGGGCGGTTGTACCTCCTCTACTCTTCCCTTGGACTATGGTGTACCCCAAGGCTCTGTCCTTGGCACTTTTCTATTCTCTCTTTACACCTCCCTTCTTGTCCCTATCATCTCTTCCTCCTGCATTTCTCACCACTTCTATGCCGATGACACCCAGCTTTTCGTCTCATTTTCTTCCTTCACTCCTGACCTCCATCTTAATCTCTCTTCTTGTCTTAGTGCCATTAAAAACTGGATGTCATCCCACTTTCTCTCTCTCTCTCAATACAAACAAGACTGAAGTCGTATTCTTCCCCTCCAACACTCTTCCTCCTCCTTCTCCCCCTCCTTTTATTCATTCCCCCCTCTAATCTTCCTCTCTTTGCCCATGCTCATAATCTAGGCATTTACTTTGACTCCTCCCTCTCCGTCACCCACCATATTTCTCTTACTTCCTGAGCATGTCGCTACCACCTTTTCAATATTCGCAAAGTCCGCTCCTCTCTCACCTTCTATGCCACTAAACTTTTAATCTCCTCCCTCATCTTCTCTCGTCTTTTCTACTGCTCTTCTCTCTTCTTTGGACTCCCTGCTTCCCATCTTGCCCCTCTCAAATCCCTCTACCACTCTGCCATTCGTATCCTCTGTCTTCTCTCTCCTCACGACTCCATCTCCTCCTCGCTCTCTCATCTTGTCTGGCTTTCCTTTCATTCCCAACTTAAATTCCACTTCCTCTGTCTTGTTTTTAAATCTCTTTACGATCTTGCTCCCCCATATCACTCCTCTCTCATTTCATTTTACACTCCCTCCCGCTCTCTCTGATCTGACGATTTCTTCCTTCTCTCTGTCCCCTGTCCCCATGCGCCTCCTTTCAGCTCCTTGCCCCCTCCACTGGAACTCCCTTCCTCTCTCTATCCGTTCCATCCCCACCTATTCCTCCTCTCGTGTCTCCTTGAAATCTCTTCTACTTCACTCCCCTCCCTGACACACCTATCCCCTCCTTCCACCTTCCTCTCTCCTCCCTTTACCCTCCTCTTCTTACCTCTCTCTCCCTGCTCCGTTCCTCTTAAGTCCCCTCTCCTCCTCTCTCATCCTCAGCCTATTCCTCTTCCTGTTTCCCTCTTCCTTCCCCTTCTCCACTCCCTCCTCCCTCGTTTATCTTCACTGGCAAATTGTTCTACTTACTGTATTACTGGTTTGATTCATATTTTGTAATTGCTTCTACTGTTTTTTATTGTATCCTTGCTGTTATAATGTAAAGCGCTTTGGCGTAAAGCGCTATATAAACACAATAAACATAAACATACATAAACATAATTATGCAGAGAATATAAATAAGACCTCTGTTATAGTTTCCTATGCTGCTCTACACAAGACTTACATGTTCAGTTGCCTTACGGCCAATGAATTAGAAGACTGGATAAAGCAAATGGCCAATGGGGCAAGGGCTTGTAAAGGAAAGTGTCTTGCCATCTCGGATAAAGAACACATAAATGTGTTCGATGTTGTAATCCGGAATGCCAAGCGAAAAATTGAGAAGAGAACTAAGGATAGTAAACACATGATTGGTTCTATCGAGGAGAAGTTAGTACGGGCCACGTCAGTAAAATGTGGTTACTGCAACTGGTTTAGGTGCTGGAAGCAGTCTATAAAGAACATGCAGTGGCAGCGCATGTTAGGTGTCCTTAGGAGCAGGAACACTCGTTCAATCTGGCATATATTATCTGCTGCAAAGGGGAGTACATTTGAGATGACAGTCAGTCCCATTAGGAGGAGAGCTGGGTAAGACACCTGCAGAGGACCAGTGATTATGATGAACATCTTATCCCTTCTGACCCCAAGGAAGCAGAGCAGTGACTAATTGCCTCGTCTTTTGAGGTTAGTAGTAGCTATTGAGAAGTTGAAGTGCTCCAAGGTGCCGGGACCTAATGGCCTGTCGAATGTAGTACTCAATAAGGCCCCAGAGGATTGGGTAAAGATACTCGAGTTACTATTTGAAAGCGTCTGTACAGGCCATGTGATCCCAGCATCATGGTAGCAGTCTATTCTGGAACCCGTCCTCATGAAGGGCGATAGAAATCTACCAGATAATTATAAAGTGCTGTCCCTGTTGGGTGTTACAGAACTACAGAACTTCAGGCATGCGTGTAGGCAAGGTACATCCTGTATTCATTTCAAAGGGTATTTCCTCCCCAGGTCATCCATTGTGCATAATATAAGACTCCTGGACAGACTTGGAAACGGGGCCACTGGTAGAGACAGACGGCCGCTATATTTTTTTTTGTCGATTTCCGGTTGGCGATTGATGGTGTCGATCGAGCCATACTATGGCATAAATTATCCTGTATGGGATGCCCAGGCTGGTTATTATATGTAATCCAGCTTTTGCATACCAACACATGCCTGTGTACGAGGCTTTCAGTGATAGATACAGAATTCTCCTTGGCACAGCAAGGCAGGGCAATTTTCCAATAATCAGAAGAGAGATTAAAACTGCTTAGAAATTTGGCAGCACATAGCTTATTCACCACATAATCAGTTCTAGGTCAAGGGTGGGCATCTGGCTTGGTGACTGAGCTTAGTGTTCTGTAGTCCACACAGACTGCAAAGCCTTAGGTACTAGAACTATGATGCATGTCGAAGGGCTGTTACAAGACTCTATGACCCCAGGGTCCAACAGCTTGTTGACCTCAGACGTGATGTGATCGTGTGTCTTCTCTGACATTGTGTAACATCAGTTAATTTCACAGGTAGAGTCTCCGAAGTAGCAATGTTCTGCTAGCTCCAAAGAGTCAGCGCGCTCTGGTGAGCATGAGAAGAGAACATCCCAAGCAATGTTTTACATTCCTGCTGTTGTAACACAGCCATTTCGGGTGAACAGATTACTCTCTTCACTCAGCCATCTGAAGGGCTACTCTAGAGCAAGTCTGGGAGAGGTTCACTTTCCTATTCCTCCCGGTTTGAGACATTATTTAATCCTAATGATGAATGACTTTGACCTATTAATGTAAAAGACTCTAGGAGTCTCTTTGGGAATTGCCATATCCCAAAGGTAGATGACCTTTCCATGTTCTGACAAGCTGGTAGGGTTCAGTCCATTTGTCTTTTAAGACTCTGGGCTTTACAGGCTCCAGGACCAACGCTTCCTGAACAGGACTGAATTCAAGCTGTGAGGCCTTTGGTCATGCCAATGTTTTACCAAGTTTTAACCAGCTTTGGTATTGTGTTTTGCTTCATACATATCCCATGTTTCCACATGGGTCCTCCTAACTGGAAACAGTCCTGCCTTCTCAGGTCTTCTAGATAGGGACATTCCCTATGACCTATACAGAAAGACTTCCTATGGGGGCCACCTTTTGCAAGACATGCTCCAGATCCAGATGACTTTTAGCATCAAAGTTTTTTAAGGTCAGTTTAATCCCCTTCTTTCTCTCCTGCAGGAGCATGAGTCCGACCATTTTCACAATCTCAGGTAACCTTTGAGGTATAGGATTTAGTGGAGATTTCCTTCCCCCACTTGGTTTTGGGTTTTACTGCACACACTTTTGGGTTTACTGCACACACTTATCATCTCTCTGTCCTAGCACCTCAATCATTGCCCAGCAATACAACTCCTGGAACATCTTTCTGCAAACGAACAGGAAGAGTGGCGGCCATATTATTTACAGAAAGAGTTACAGGCAGTACTTGGAATTTATGAGGATATCCATCAGCAAGTTTCTTGAGACTTAGAGGGGCCTTAGCATATTCCTCTGGGAAGACATGGGTTTCGTCCACCGCCATCAAGTTGGCCCCTTTGTCTCTAATGCCAGTGGGTTCCTTGTCCTTGATAAAGACACTATCCTGCCAGCCCACCGCAAGTCAGCAGTTATTGCCAACTTCCTCAGATCTAATGCCTTTGAGTCAGCCATATCGTGACTCAGCTAACAGGGACACGATTTAAAAATATGCTCCACATGAGCAAGCCTTCATAAGTGGAAACTATGTAACCCTAAATCCACCCCTCCAGGGTAAGGGAATCGTTCACCCAACTCGCCCAAGTGGTACTATCTTTCTGCTTTAGGTATCAATTATTTTAAGTATTAGGAAGGGGTCTCCAGCAACTAAAGGATGAGAGCCTTTTTTCATGCTTTCAGACACCTTCCTTTCACGAACTTGCAATACCAGAATTGCATTACATCCATTCTTAGGGAGCTAACTGAGAATATATACAACCTACAAAAAAGGTAGCAGGCGCCCCTCTCTCGAAAGAACAAGGCATGATAACCTGTTCAGTGGTTATTAACCACATTGAGAGTTCGCAGCCATTGCTTTTTGCTCACTGTACCTTCACAGATGGGAAATATCCATTTGCATATCAGTCTTTGTCCCGCCCACAAGGGCAGTCCAGCACCGAAATGCTATGGCAATTCCTCTCTGAACAAGAGTACCACCAGCAACCCCATACACGTGTTTCAGCCTTGTTGGGCATCATCAGTGAGGTATATACAACCTGATCATCAACACTCACCCTTTGCATTTGACAAGCTAACTCAAAGGGGTAAACCTATCTAAAAAACTATTGTTCACATCATACGCATACACCAAGTACTTAAGGAACGTGAGTGTACTAGAACATTGGAGGCACTCCTTATGCCCCATTTCTGGGATCACTGGTACCCTTAGTCTTGGCAGCCTCAAATTCAATTTCTTTCAACTTCAATAGATGTGTTCTGGCCTCTTTGTTGTCTACCATCTCGTCTGCATACTTGTTCAAGACCCAGTTTCCTAGTTTTAAGGTATTTGGTCCTCACTTGATCAGCTAGTTGGGCCTGTTGCAGGTCAAACTCCCTATTCTTGATTCTTTGAGCTTCCCTCTCGACCTGGTAGTCGACCTGCAGCGGTTCTCACTGGTAGACATAACGGAATAAGTATTTTCTTATTAAGGGGTCATCAAGTTAAGACCAACTACAAGGTAAGTAACTTTAAATATATACACACATACATGCATACATTCAAATTAAAAATTGTTCCAAATGGACCCCCAACCGAGATACAACTGTCATCACAAAAAGTTACATTGGTGCGAAGAAAAGTGGGGATGGAGACTGTCGTTAAAAGCATTACAGGGCTTAGCAAACATAAAGCACACCAACAAAATTGCCAACACTGACTTAAAACGTCAAACCGGGTTTGCCTGCACTATTAGCCACAAGGGAGGTAATAATGCTAACCAAAAGGTAGAAAAGGGGGGAAGTGCCAACCTGTACTGGCAGCCTTATGGTCTGCTACTAATTGTTTCAATAAGTGAGTTACAAAGGCAAGTGACCTGGGAAACGCTCCTCACCTGTCAAAAGAATCATGAAAAAAATAAGGAGCCTGCTAATATGATGGGGAAAGAGGCTAAAAAGCAGCAGAAAGGAAATTCTTTCCTAACAAGTGCTCACCCATTTGACCCTCAGGAGATAGGCTTCTAAGGAGCCACAAAAATCCATTCCTGGGTAAGTGGGGGCTAATCCCGTCAACAGTGTACATGAATTCACAAACACCTACTATTTTGTACCTGGTAACGCGGTGCACAGCATATCCTTTCACCCTTTGTGAAACTTAAATGCAACACCTGCAATGTGAGAGTTAGGTTATCACAGTGGATATCATGTTTGTATCTCCCAAGGATAAGGCAAACACGACACCAGTCAGTGATTTCCTAAAAGTCAAAGTTATACTGTGTCAGACTCAGTAATAAACGCACAGGAATAATAGTAACAAAGTGGACTTGCAATGCAACTGCAACAGTTCCCTTCCAGTTACTTTTAAAGCGTCTTTCCCCTGAGACATACAGCAACAAATGGGTTAACTTAGATCCTCATTGGGCAAATACATAGTAAAACTATCCCACGAGTATGAGCGCCGACCAAGACCGAGCAAATTGTTAAAAATCCCATTAGAACTGCAGTCTGAGTTCCTTAGCATACAAACTCGACTTAAGAGGAGTGGAGATAGGTGACAAAGTATTTACCAGTGCCTTCTGTAAAATGGTACATATCACCATAAGCACACTTATAATTGGTGCAGTGCTGCCACCCAAAGGCCAGCCATGCAGTGAAACCTGCATTTGCCATTTGCTTTAAACAAAGTGGGCCTCATTACGACTCTGGCAGAATGGGTTAACGGGTGCCGCTAATGGTGGCGGACCTGTTAAACCCATTCCGCCTCATTACGAAGATCCCTCGCGGGACCCGATGTGGACGTCTGGTTTTACCAGACGTCCTTACCGGGTCTCGCGAGGGGACCAGGGAGCTAACAACGGGCCGGTCGTAATCGGCCCGTTGTTAGCTCCCTGCACCCATTCCCATTTGAGCCCCTATAGGCGGAATTACCGGGCCCTCCAAACTCGGAATGGCCCGGTAATTCCCCATTCAGGGAACCCGGACCCGGTTTTGCTGGCAGCCCTGCCCTTATTAAGCTGGTGACAAAGACACTTCAAGACGGATCAATATTTTATATTTGTTCCCATAACAAGCTGCTCCTCTAGAAGTTCAAAGCCTCAGCCGAAATGCTGATGCAAGTCCAATATCAAACTAGCAACAACTTCGGCCTCTATGTAACAACAACAGTTTTGTTTAGCATTGAGATACAGATTAACCGGAAGAGACCCCACATCATAATGGAGTGCAGCGCAAGCACATTCAGGCCCTCATTACAACCCTGGCGCTAAACCATGGCGCTATTAGCACCATGGTTGGTGCCGGTGTTGTAACAAGTCCGCCATGGTGGAATGGGGAAATACCGCTCCATTCCAAGGTTGGCGGGGGGTATTTCCCCATTTCACCATGGCCCTTCCCCATTCCCATTAAAGCCCCATAGGGCTCAATGGGACTGGGGAAGGCGCTAAGTACGGTACCGCAAATTGCCGAGGTCCCTTTGCGGCACCCTACTTTAACGGCTGGTAAAACCAGCCGTTAAGGTCGGGTCCCGCAAAGGGACCTCGTAATCAGGCGTTAAGGGTTTAACGGTGCCGACACCTTTTACGGCGCCGTCAAACCCTTAACGCCAGGGTCGTAATGACCCCCTGAGTCTCCTAAGTAAGGAAAGCTCTGGAGAGAGCCATGCAATGTAATCTTGAGCCAACTCTCACAGGGGCTGGAGCCGGAAGCGGATACACACCATCCCAATCAGCTCTCCTCCTAGATCTTACTGCCCACTCCCACTCAAAACCCTGTCTTCGTTTCTCTTGGGGAAGAGCCATTCATCCTCTGAATATGGGGAGAGCACACACAAGAGTCTGAGCAGACACGTACTAGTACCAAAATTAGTCACAGCATACACAAACGCGTATTGAACATAAGTAATCACATTAAACCGAGTATTGCGCATTACAGATCTTCTGGAAGCTATTACCCATGCATGAATAAATAAATAAATAAATGTGCCACAGTAAAATGACGACATTATGTTATGCGCACAATTGCCATGAATAAATGCACCTCTCCAATGTCAGTACACCCCATGTAGAACCAGGAAGAGCATTATTATTTTGACAGGTTTTCAACTCGGACATCTCCCTTGTACTACAGGCATTCTTTTATTTCAGACTTGTTACACATGCATAGGCATTGGCCAATTTGGGGCCACCTGAATGGAGTGCCGCCTTTACCCTCTATGTGCCAGGATCTTGAATGCAAAAGTCCCAGAACGTTTCCCCTGTTTGTCTGTTTTTTTTTTTTTACCCCATCTCTGTTTTTACCTCCCTGTGCCAGGATCCGAAAGGCCATGTTCGGGTTTGCTGTGTTCATCCCCTGTCACAACCCCATCTTCCCTCTCGCTGCACTTAAAACAAGATCTTGAATTGTAATGGAGCATGTAACAAAACTCCAATGAATACATCAAATACATCGTTTTAGATCGTTTCCCTCTCAAACACACACACACAAAATAAGACAATTATTAGACTTCAAAGATGTGATTGTCAATGTAACAACATCTGGAATTTTATTGTCGGTTTGGAATCTTTTAAATGACCCAAGAGCTCTTTGATCTTTTTTGACATAGAAATTAAATACATTCTCAGATGACAATTGTTTACAGGTGGTGAATCTTTTTTGTAACGTTACACATGAGCAAGTGCACTAGTCTAAAAACAGCACGGTTTTAGGTAAGGGCGTTGTGCATGAGGCAGAAGACTGCGGGTGACAAGGGAAAGGGGCATCGGTGTACAGACCAACATAAAATCAGGGATGCCGTGTGTGTGAGAGGAGTATAGGTATAGGGACACATTAATACAACTTTATCATTGACATGACATATTACTGAGGGAACCATTCGGACATCTCGGGACAGTCAGATACACGTAAGATTGTCATCCGCAGGCACATCAGGTGTGAAGGAAGCAAGTGGGACATGGACTTAGAGATGGGCATTGCAGAAAGGAGCACAGGGCTATATAGATGCACATCACCCTAAAGACCATTATTACCAGGTACATTAGGGCTGGTAGAGGGGACTGTGCCGGGCACACACAAGCAGGTGAAACTATCTATAGACCAACATGGACAAAGATATCTATCGCGTGTTGGAGAGGGGACTGTGCATGAAAGGCAGCTCCAGCTGCATCCATTTCTATATCAATATTAATAGGGATATTTGGCGTGAGGGGCGGAGAGTGAGAGGCAGAGTGTGAGAGAGAGCTGTACAGGTAACACCAGGATAGAGGCATCAATCTGCATACCAACATTATAAGGGACACCAGGCGTGAGGGGTGGGGCTGTGAAGCCATCAAAGGGACAGATGTATCAATCAATATATTCCACCTTTACTCGGTATAGCAGGAGTGAGGGATATGACTATGCAGATAACAGAAGAGTATATGCATTAATATCAATAACAATATTCCCATGGATACACAGTGCGAATGAGGGGCTGTGCAGGTAACAGGGGGACCGATGCATCAACCAACCTACCAACAGTTCTAGGGATGGCAGGAGTCAGGGATGGGACTGTACAGGTAACAGGGGGACCAATGCATCAATCAACCTACCAGCAGTTCTAGGGATAGCAGGAGTGAGGGATAGGACTGTACAGGTAACAGGGGGACCGATGCATCAATCAACCTACCAGCAGTTCTAGGGATAGCAGGAGTGAGGGATAAGACTGTACAGGTAACAGGGGGACCGATGCATCAATCAACCTACCAGCAGTTCTAGGGATAGCAGGAGTGAGGGATAAGACTGTACAGGTAACAGGGGGACCGATGCATCAATCAACCTACCAGCAGTTCTAGGGATAGCAGGAGTGAGAATTGGGACTGTACAGGTAACAGGGGGACTGATGCATCAATCAACCTACCAGCAGTTCTAGGGATAGCAGGAGTGAGGGATAGGACTGTACAGGAAACAGGGGGACCGATGCATAAATCAACCTACCAGCAGTTCTAGGGATAGCAGAAGTGAGGGATAGGATTGTATAGGTAACCGGGGGACCGATGCATCAATCAACCTACCAGCAGTTCTAGGGATAGCAGGAGTGAGGGATAGGATTGTACAGGTAACAGGGGGACCGATGCATCAATCAACCTACCAGCAGTTCTAGGGATAGCAGGAGTGAGAATTGGGACTGTACAGGTAACAGGGCGACCGATGCATCAATCAACCTACCAGCAGTTCTAGGGATAGCAGGAGTGAGGGATAAGACTGTACAGGTAACAGGGGGACCGATGCATCAATCAACCTACCAGCAGTTCTAGGGATAGCAGGAGTGAGGGATAAGACTGTACAGGTAACAGGGGGACCGATGCATCAATCAACCTACCAGCCGTTCTAGAGATAGCAGGAGTGAGAATTGGGACTGTACAGGTAACAGGGGGACCGATGCATCAATCAACCTACCAGCAGTTCTAGGGATAGCAGGAGTGAGGGATAGGACTGTACAGGAAACAGGGGGACCGATGCATAAATCAACCAACCAGCAGTTCTAGGGATAGCAGGAGTGAGGGATAGAACTGTACAGGTAACAGGGGGACCGATGCATCAATCAACCTACCAGCAGCTCTACGGATAGCAGGAGTGAGAATTGGGACTGTACAGGTAACAGGGGGACCGATGCATCAATCATGCTACCTGCAGTTCTAGGGATAGCAGGAGTTAGAATTGGGACTGTATAGGTAACAGGGGGACCGATGTATCAATCACCATACCAACATTACTATGGATACCAGAAATTGGACTGCATGGGTAACAGAAGGGCAGATGCATCATGCCATATACTAACATTCCCAGGGATAGGGGGGGGGGGGGCTTTGCAGTTAACAGGAGGGCAGATGTATCAATCAATATAATACGATTACTAGTGTTAGCAGAAGTGAGGGATGGGACTCTACATGAAACAGAAGGGCTGATGCATTCATCTAAACACCAACATTCTGAAGAACACCAGGAGTGAGAGGAGGGCTGTGCAAGTAACAGAGAGGCAGATGCAGATGCACCAGTGCTGAGAGATGACAAGGTGCAGGTGACATTGTCATAAAACACGTGACATTCTATAAACGGGCGCTGACTTGACTTGAGATGAGCAAGTGCACTAAAGAAATTGCTCCATGTTGGGGATGTGAAACAGTACACATTTGAACATTAAATTTTACATTAACTGTCTGTATCTCTGTAAATGGCAAGACAGATTAGTGTGAAATTTAGGGTGAATTTGAACCCATTGTTTTGAACGATGTATTGCCTGCCTGTGAGCTCAGCTAATGTTACAATAGTGGGATTGCAGGTCTTTACAGTGGCTTGCATTGATATTCAGACTCTCTGCTTTGCTGGTAAATTGTTCTGGCCCCCTGACAAAGACAATATTTACACGGGGCACGGACGTTGTCAACTTGTTCATCCTCAAACAACTGAACAATATTATTTTAAATTTTTAATCAAACAAAATCTACATTCCGAGCTCCAGTACCACAAGAGGAGCAAGTGTTTGAATCTATAAAACCTTTGTCTCTCTAGACGTTTTGAACTACAACTCCCATCAGACCTAGCCAGCGGAGTCCACGGTGAAGGACTGTGAAAGGAGAAGCATGGTAATATAGGACAGATAGCTGCACAATCCTGCAAGAGGATCCCGTCCCACAGGTTGGAATTTTGCTGCATTATGATCCTTACGGAACTATTCCCTAGAGCTTGCTAACATCCAATCACCTGTACGCTTTCCGTCGGAACTGTTATAGATTGCTTGACTGCAGCATGTACAGACTCTTTTGACTCGGGGGGCCCAAGTGGGGCACTGGCATATGCAGGGGTGGCATGAAGCACCAGCGCACACACATACTGATTATAGTTTAGGATAATAGGGTGGCACCCGGGGTGGCCAATCAGATTCCAGGGGTCGCACGTGCCACCCCAGGCCACGCTGCTGCAGTGACTGACTAGTTTTCAGTGTTTTCATATTTCACAAAAGATGTGCTTCATGATTCTCGGCAACCCTCTTGTTCTTCTGTTTCAATGACGCAGCAGGTAGTACTGCATTTAGTTTTCTATTGAACGTCCGTTGTCTTGAGTAAAGACTAAAACATATTCAATGTGCAGCCACATCTTTCCGGACTGGCGGCTTTGGGCTCTGCTAACTTGTCGCAGCTGAAAAAGGGGCGTCTGGTTCAAGTCTCACACTGACAGGCCCAGTGTCCTCCAGAGCACCTGCAAGTCCTTGTATCAAGTTGGACACAAAAAAGGTCCCAGACTAACGGCCACTTTACATTAGCAGTGTCACTGTAGGAATTCTACTCTCCTGGCAAAAGATGCAGAGCAGAGATTGAAGAGTTTACGTCTGTGGGGTGCAGAGCTAGGTTTAGCGGGGGTCTCACTATGGGGTGAAGAGTAGAGATAAAACTACTTGTTTTCTCACTGGAGTAGGCAGGATACACAGCTGGGCCAGTAGCATTTACTGTCACAGTGTGTAATAAATACCAGGTGATAGAAGCGTTGTTCTTGCTTGGTATGTGATATTGGGCGGGGATAGGAAGGTGTGTTCCCTCACAATATGATTTGCAGAGCAGGGATTAGGGGATATCTGTCCTATTTCAGTATGAGATGCAACAATGGAATAGGGGGTCTTGCCCACTCACATTGCAGTGATAGGGAGACTTCTCATCAAGCAATATAGACTGCAGTGCAATATTTGGGGGACAGAGCAGAGATTTGTCTCTTGAGAATGCAGCACCGGGGTGAGACTTGAGTTCCCACAGTGTAGATACAGAGGAGGGATATGCCTTGTTCTTTCCCAGTGCAGGATACAGAGAAGGTGTAGGAGGGCTTGTTCTCTGAAAATGTGGGATTCAGGGCAGGGATAGGAGGCATTCTCCCCTGAGAGTGTGGAATACAGAGCAAGGATATGACTTGTTCTCTCGCAATGTAAGACTTAATAGAAGGACTTGTTCTCTTGCAGTGTAAGATAAAGAGCACCGGTAGGATGGCTTGTTCTCTCACAGTGTAGCATAAAGAGCATGGGTGGGTCACCTTGCTCTTCCATAGTGCACGATAAAGAGCAGATACTGGTCGAGGACTTTTTCGCTCACATTGCAGGGATGGGGGACATGTTCGCTCACAATGTAGGATGAAGAGACGGGAAAGGATTTTGCTCTCAGTTTAGGATACAGAGCATGGACAGGATTGCGTGTACTCTCACATCGCAGGGTAAAGAACAGAGATAGGAGCACTTGGCCTCTCACAATGCTAGCATGGGGACCTGTTCTAACACAATGTAGGAGATAGACAGGGGATAGAACGCTTGTTCTCTTACGGTTTAGCATAAAGAGGGGATGTAGGAGGACATGCTCTCTCACAATA
This sequence comes from Ambystoma mexicanum, assembly GCF_040938575.1. Classification (NCBI taxonomy): domain Eukaryota; kingdom Metazoa; phylum Chordata; class Amphibia; order Caudata; family Ambystomatidae; genus Ambystoma; species Ambystoma mexicanum. The sequence goes on along the minus strand of NC_090931.1, from coordinate 897,448,334 downwards.
AATGGATGGGGAATTGTTCTCTCAGAATGGGCACTACAGTCAGGGGGGATATGAGGGCTTGTTCCACTGCAGGGTAAGGAGCAGCGATACGAGGATGTGTTCTCAAGGTGTGGGATACACAGTAGGGGTCAGGCAGCATTTTCTCTGTGTGGGAAACAGACCAGGGATAGGACGGGCCATTTACTGACCATCTCGGATAGAGCACACAGCTGGCACGCGTTCTTTCACAGTATGGTTTACCGAGTGGGGATATAGGACCTGTTCTCTCATGGTGCAGGTTCCCAGGCACAGGGATTGCAGGGTGTATTTGCACAGCATGGGGCGTACCGCAGACATTAAGGCGTCTTGTTCTCTCTCAGTACGCAATACAGTGCCGGGATTGTGGGCAATTTCTTCTCTTGTGGTGTTGGATACATCACAGGAACTGCAGGAGGTTGTTCCATCCTAGCAGGGTTACATTGCATGGAATCAAGGGCGTTCTCTGGCACTGTTGGACAGAGAGCATGAACAAGAAGTGTGTCCCTTCCAATAGTGGAGCACAGAGCAAGGAATCCAGTGTGTGGTATTTCACATGTTCTGGTGCAGAGCAGAGATGGGGGGGGGGGGTGCAGGGGTGTCTTCACGTTGTGGCATACAGAGCAGGGATTCGAGTGTATGGTCCTTCACATTGTGTGGTGCAGTGCAGAGATTGTCTTCACATTGTGGAGTACAGAGGATGGATTCTTATCTCACTCTGTGGGATGCCGAGCATGGCGTGGAGGTTGTGTTGTCTCTATGTTTTGTTCCGCCACAGTCTGGATTGCAGAGGACGCCCAGCCGAGGTGGGGCGTGAATGTCTCAGTGTGAATTACAAAGCAGGGATATGATTGTTTGGCATATCTCAGTGTGAGTTGCCTGGCAAGGGCTGTTTGTTTTGTTCTCGCTGCATGGATTGCAGAGCAGGGACTGTTTATGTTACTGTCTCAATGTGGTGTATATGCCGGGGCCTGGATGCAATGTGCACTCACATTGTACGATGGAGAAAGGTATGGAGGGGCTTTCTCGCTCATTATGGAATACTGAGCCAAGTGTACGAGGTAGGGGTTGCTCTCTCTGAGGAGGGGCTACAGACTAGAGGTTGGGGCGTAGGTTTAATGGCCAGGGGGGATGGTGCAGCCCATAACCCCCTGCAGTGTAAAATAAGAGCGAGCGGGAATGAGCCAACGAACACCTCAATTCCGATTTCACACCTCAAATAGAAAAGAGCAGGGCTCTTCTCTGACCCACAGCCAAAGACAGTCCTTTCAGGAGGGGTTAAGGCTCCTTTCTGGCCCGCCTGTCTGCAGGGGAATACCAAAGAGATTAAGGAACCACAAAGAGGATTTGCAGGCCCTGTACACATTGCCCAGGATCCCTGGCCCTTCTCCAGGGATCCCGGCCACTCTCTTCACAGGGGGCTCCGTGCAAGTGATGTGCTCAGGCACTAGGTCATGCAAATGCGACCAGCCATTTCTACAAGCCTAAATATGGCAGGCAGCGGTGCTGGAACATTGCTTGTGGCAAATAAGCTGCCCTGAACTCGTACTAACCAATGTGGCCCAGGTTTGCTTTGGCACTGTTTTGAGAGTTCATAGAGCATGGCAAACTTGTAGTTTATGTCAACAAAGTTATTAAACTTGCAACAATAGTGTTCTCTGCTGATTTGTATCATTTTTTTCAACCAGACTTCATATGACAAAAGCAGCCTTGTAAGTAAAAAGTAAATGGGCTGGTTGCTATGGTAGCCCAGGGCATTACCTCCCTACCACGGGAACTAGCCACACGGATGCAGAGGAGACAAGCTTCGATCCAGGCTCCCATCTGCATCTTGAACGTGACAATCAACAGCATCACTGTGGCCGCCCCGCACACATCAGAGGGAATGCATTCTACAGGCATCGAATTGTGCCATTCTTCTTACAGGGCTTTTACCTGATACCAAAGATTAAGGAACACTGGGAATCCATCTCAAAGCTCCGCGCCCACGATTGTTTTGTAGGAGGGGAAGGAACACCAAGGAAACTGAAGTTTGAGTAGATTGGTGTAGAGCCGCCCAGACCGTGAAAGGTGCAGCTTTGCCACCAGGGCTGTTTTTCTTCTAGGTGAACACATGCACCTCTATTGATGCTATCACTACGAGTACCCCACTTTGGGTACCATTCTGACCCCAGGACCCTGTCTATTGTCCATAAATGTGCACTCGGATTTCTAGAGCACCACACCTTACCTCGAGATGCCTGCACCCATTATCCCCTGCACCATCCTGATCCCCAGATATGTGCACCTAGAATTTCTAGCCATCATGCCAGCTCCCCAGAACGCTCAACCAGTTTAAGCAGCTCCACTCTTGCTTCCCAGTATCTGCACCCAGTTTCCCCAGAGCCACCGTGCTCCCCAAGTATCTGCACACAAAGATTCCCCAGTGTCACACCTGCTTCCCAGATATCTTCTTTCGGTGGGTTCCCCCCTACCCTTACTGCTCCCCAAATATCTGCACTTTACATTTTCGACAGAGCCAGAAAAGCCACTGAAGTTCCAAGCGCCCCAAGTAGGAGGGCTTGTCGGGCTTTAAATGAAGCGTCTTTCCTTGCACTTGCTTTGTGAGATAATCCTCCTTGCCCTCGTCTAATCCAGCTCTCAGCGATAATATCCATTTCTTTGCAGATTAGAATGGGCTGGAAGTCCTTCCTGGTGACAGGGTAGCTCCTCCGAAAGCGCTGTGGAGTTTCCTTTGGGCAGGAGGCTGGGCTCTGGGAATCCAGGTAGGGGGCCGGTCAGGACACAACCATTACCTGGCTATGAAAAAAAGAAACACAAAGAAAACTCTTAGGGTGCAGAAACCTTTCGATGTGTAGCACTTTCTCTCATATGCCAATTAGAATCATTTCCATGTACATGACACATACTCAGATCTAATTCTCTCTTGGCTCATTAAATGCATGCCCAATTCAATGACACTCCTTTGACACATCTCACCATGAGTTTGCAATCCAAGGACCTGCAGGTTAGGCCCAGATATCTGCAAAAAGCACTGACCTCAATTAATTCTAGCATTGATAGGGCCCACAAAGGTGCCCACTCCTGTGCCTAGACCTCTATGCAGTACTCTTAAATAATCCTTCACTCACTATCTGTTGGTTCAAATTCAGTTGAGCAATTCGCAGCTTCTAACACATCTTAGGCCTCAGCGAACTTGACACATTCTTCAGAGTAAAACCCATTTCCATTTCATAAGCTTTTATTTCGACAGCAAGTCGTAAAAATCGCACATAGCTTCACACATCATAAAATACATAAAACACATAAACCATCAGAAAAGGAGTAAAATGCAAACGCAAGTTTCAGGATTGGTTGCTAATGCGATCCGTACTGTTTTCTCCTACGAATTCTCCAGGCCCACGTCAGGTATTGACTGATCGCAAACACTGCTGAAGTAGCAGCTGAATTTGCCATCGCCCCTTCTGTGGATCTACTATTGCGCCCCCAGAGTTTTTTTTTTTCAGAAATGCTTCCTCAGGGGCGATGTCACTGGGCAGAACATTTTCAGATGCTTCAGGTCCTCTATTCCTTTCCTGCATAACATACAATTAGGTGAAACATCATTGTCCCCGCTATGCATCAACTCTGCTGTAGGCAAAATCCCAATTCGGAATTTCACATAAAAGGACCTTTCAAATTTAGTGCTCTCAATAGCAAGATAACGTGCTTAGGACTTAGATGCTGAGGCTTTGACCGATAAGTCACCCCGTGTCTTGACTAAAGTAGCGGTTTTGACCTTGGTTTTACAATTAGTAGCAATAACATGTGGGTCACTCAAATAGCCACCAAGACCCAGGTCCCCCAAGCACCTCCTTACATGGGAGGCCCACTTCAGATTAATGCCCCCTTGCTGAGATAACTTCCTGCAGTGCTTCTCTGTATTTTAGGAGGTTTGTGATGGTCCATAGCCAGACTCAATAGAGGATTGGGCGTAGATGGCAAATAGATTCTATTGCTTGCATGCCAGTCTCTAAACATACTAGATGCTCGGGGAGCAGATTGACAATCCCAGTACATTTTTCAAATGCTTATTTTCAACAAATGCCAAAGTATGTATATTCATCAGCTCCCACAGCTCTGCCGCGGACATTGCAGCTTGCCGTGCCTGAGCTTTGCATGCTTCAAGTGAAACTCACACAACCCCATTTCCATGTTCTGCCATCAACCTGGCAAGTACTTGACTAGACCTCGCCAGTGTTAACCGGGCCTTCTTAAGCTGCATCGACCAGTCACAGATTGCAATTACTCTTACCCCAAGGTAATCGTATGATGCCACTTTTTCAATCACCCCTTTATCCATAGCCAATCTCAATTCCTTGTGTTTCTTCCTGCCATTGGTGTTAAAGATCATAGTTTTTGTCTTCTCAATATTCAATTCCAAACCGTTTCTTTTGCAGAATGCAATAAATATGCCCATCTGCTTGCAGGCACCTGCGGGTGTCAAAAATAACAAGCCTGCGTCGTTGGCGAACAGCAAGGCCGGCATCCTATCTCCTGCCAATGTCGGTGCATCCGTCTGTGTGCCCAGCAATTCTTCGATCACATCATTGATAAACATACAGAAAAGCTTAGGGGTCAGGACGAATCCCTGATGGACACCCTTGTCTATTCGGGTGCTGCCAGATGTTCTCCCATCAATACCCCATCTAACCACTGCAGTGTTGCCCGTGTATAAACTCTGGAATGTAGTCAAGAGTGGACCCAGGATGCCCTGCTCCCTCAGCACCTCCCAGAGATGTTGCCTGGGAACAGCATTGAAAGCAGTGCGCAGGTCCACAAACACTGTGTACACACTGACCTTTCTCAGGACTGCGTACTTGTCACACACCAACCAAAGTTGAAGACTTTGATCGACTGTGCTCAGTCCTTCAGAAAACCCAGCTTGACTGTGATTAATAATCATCCCACTGCTAGCCCAGGAGTCCAAGTGTGCCAGCAGAGCCCTTGCAAAAATGTTTCCCCCCACCTCCAACAATGATATAGGCCTGTAATTTGAGGGTTCTTCCCTGGGGCCTTTTTTATGAATTGGGACCAGCTCTGCTCTTGTCCATGATTCTGACACCACATTCATACTCAAAACACCATAAAATAACCTAGTTAGATATGGGACCCAAAGAGCAATCTCATTCCTGTAAAAATCTATGGGTACCCTATCTGGACCAGGCACTTTACCCAGCTTTTGGTACAATAGCGCGTTGTCAACCTCTTCTCATGTTAGTATCAGCGGAGGGTAGTTTAAATCATCTCCACCCGTAGTACACATCCCTACAGAGCTAACCATACCAATCACTACCCCATTGTCTCCATAGAGGCTGCTATAATGATCGATCCAGGTTTGCTCTGTAATGCAGGCTTCCAGCATGTTGGAACCTTTTGTCTGCCCCGCCCCCACTGCTTTAAGTGGGCCGGGGCCTGCCGCGGCTGGGCCCCCGGCAGTCTCCAGAAAGTGGGGCTGACCCAGGGCCCTACTGGGCCCCCCGGTCCCCACAACATTGTTGGGACGCATTAGCCCGCCGCGGCCGCAGCTGCGACGGGTGATGCGCCCGCCATTATGTCAGGCAAGCTGACAGAAGTGCCAGCAGGCATCAGCGTCGCTGAGGCTGGCTGGCACTTCTGTCAGTCATTGTAACTTCCTCTGATGATCCCTCATCAGGGCCATCAGAGGAAGTTACTGTTCCTTTGATTGCCCTCCCCAGGTCACTGACCCTCTCAAACCCGCTGGCTCTGTGATCTAATATGCAAATTAGATCACTGAGCCCGCGGGTTCGCAGAGGGTGAAAAGCGCCTCGGGCTCAGTGATCTATCTGCTCACAGCAGAGATCACAGAGCCGAGGCGTCTATCTCCGTTGGCAAAGCTTTATAAAAGATGCCTTGAATTGTGTAAGTTTCAAGCCATCTTTTATAAACATAGAAATAGTTCTACGTTTATAAAAGACGGCTTGAAACATACACAATTCAAGGCATCTTTTATAAAGCTTTGTCGACGGACAAAGCCACCTTGGGTTTTGTCCGTCATCAACGTTTTATAAAAGATGCCTTGAATTGTTTACGTGTCAAGCCATCTTTTAGAAACATAGAAATATGTTACAAAGGTCTATGTTTATAAAAGGTGGCTTGAAAAGTACACGAACCATAGTAAGGTAGCATACAAGTGTGCGTAACTTACTATGGTTTGTGCACTTTTGAAGCCACCTTTTATAAACATAGAAATATGTAACATTGCTATGTTTATAGAAGATGGCTTGAAAAGTACACACACCATAGTAGTAAGCATACAAACATATAAATGCTCACATACATTTATTTATTTGTTTGCACACCTTACTATGATTTGTGCACTTTTAGGCCACGCCCACTATGAAAGCCACGCCCCCCAAACAAGGCCCCTCCTCAGTTTCTTATGCCACTTAAAGCACTGCCCGCCCCCATTAGGTTCCAACATTCCTTAGAGTCCCGTTTGTCTAAGGCATGCAATAACTCCCTCCAGGTGTCCTCATAACAACCCCTCTTTTTATGCTTTTTTACCCAACGATATTCTGCTCTGGCCAACCTTTGTCATGTGCCAGGTATTTAATGTCTTACTTCTTTAATCAACCTCCCCTTGGCCAACTTGCACTCTTTGTCATACCAAGGGTTTAAGGCCTCGGGAGATTTGTGTACTGCTTTAAAGGTTTTAGAAAGTGTAACCCCACCTTCACCATCAAGTTCTCGTGTATTGCCACTATAGTATCCCCATCTAGGGGGTCTGCAGTGGCAAACTCATCCAAAAACGGAACAATATCTTGGTAAACCAGTGGCACAATCGCATCAAGATCTAACTTACACAACCTAATGTTTTGCCTACCATGACCTGTAACCTCCACTGGGACAGCACACACCTTAACAGTAGCCTCTCTCCAATCTGCTGTTGCCCAAAAGGCCTCGCTCACCTCCAAGAGCAAGGGGTGATGATTGCTCTCAACACTATTGTGTATACAAAAAGATTTCACATTTCTATTGGTCAAGATGTTGTCAAAAGTTGGGGCTGCTGCTGTATCCCAATCGGCCATTACAAGCCCTTAGGTTGGCCAACAGAAAGGAAATAGCAATCTCCTCTGCCAGCCTGTGTTGCCTGACCGGATAACTTGCATTTAGGATCCCCAACCCCCAATGACTATCCTCCTTCTCCAGAATGTCAACTATGCTATGCAGAAGCTCATACTGGAGATTGAGGTCCCCACCACCAACAGTCTCCATGCCAAAACGTTATCTGCTATCTTCTCCACAAGCTCTGCGCCTCTTCCAGGGATAATCCTGTTATACAAATTCATCAACAGGATCACTGAGTCGTCCCTAAACTTAAGATGTAGTTCAAGGAGATCATGGGAACCAGTATCAATCTGCTCAACAGATTTAACCAGAGCAGTGTTCCCCCATATCAACAGGCCCTCGGTTGGACGACCCCTCTGACCCTTGCACGCCGGTATGGCAAAAGAAGCATAACCTGCAATATTGGGAGGTACCAGAGCCCACGATTCCTGTAAGCAAATTACCCCGAATTCTTGAACATAAGAAAGCCAATCGTTATCTAAAATATATTTGTTAACTCTGGCAATATTCCATGATAAAATCCGCACCACAGCCCCTGCTGGGATGGACTTGCACCTTGTTGGTGGTTTGACATGTACATTTCCTCCCCCAAGTACAGTTCCTGATCACAGCCCAGAAGGACCCGACTTCGTCCCTGCCCAGCGTGCCTGAGGAACTATGCATTGGCTCGTACTAAGCTGGACCGATCTCTGTTGAATCCCTTTCGGGTGATTATAAACATTCACAGAACCCCCCATGCAGCCCTTGGTTCTTATGGGCATAATGTCAGCTCTTGGTTGGTTCAAAGCTTGCTGACCAAAAGAATCGCCTTCTGCCCCTTCATGAAATATGCCCCTTGAGCCCCAGTCGTGCCCCCTACTGCTCCCTGCCATGGCAGTATCTCAGGTGGGCGGGAGCATCTTATGCCAATTTCCATTTCACTTGGGGGCAGCACCCACTGCTCCATTTCCAGTACCCCAAAGCAGAAGGGGGGTCTTTAAGCTGAATTCTTATTGAGTCTTTGCCATAGGGCCCACATAATCTCACACAGGACACAGTGTCACTTTGTACCACAGAAATAGACCCTCTCTTGGCTCTCAGCCAGTGTATGACCTCATTAATGATACCCTCCACTCGCTCAAATGTACCACCCTGGAACCTGGCCACATTTATTAAATAAAAAGGTGTCTATCCAACAAAATAAACTCTGCAATGTTTTTAAATGTTGACAAACCACTTCGTGCCAATGACCTGGGCAAGCCTTATGTGAAATGCACGGGCACATACTTCCTGCCCTACTCTGAATCCTGGTGTATTGATAGTCTGGCCTACCGAATCGCTGTGTGGCTATACACCCCACTCCAAGCCGAATTGATATGCAGCTCAACTCTCCACTCGTCAATTAATCACTGTGTGGCTGTGTCCCTGATTTCCCACTTATTCCTACCCCCATCATCCTTCTGTTCATCCTTGTCCGTGGCCTGTCTGTGTTACATTTCTCACGCTTACAAACCCTTCTCCATCAATGCTTTCACACTCGACTCCTTTGGGGGCTTGCCACCATTTCCATCTATCAAGTCCCAGTATTTGCCAGACCCATGATATCAAGCTCCTTGACAAGCTAAGCCCATCTGAAGAACGTTGAAAAGCAACCTCAAAAAGGATGGGGGAAACCCCCTACATCCTCAGAATGCATAAACGCACAAATAAGCACAAATAAAACAGCCCTGCAGGGTCGAACTGGGACATATCATTTGACTGTTGCTCTGCAGGAGTACAGGTACGAGTAGTGGATAGAACTCCTACTAACCCACATTACTACTAAGCCAGCAGTGATTCCAATCATAAAGGTGAAACAGGCACAGCCCGGCAGTTATCATTCCTTTGCCTCTTTAAAGTAGCATGGGCTGAGTGCAGGGTAACCTCTTCGGGAGGGACGTGAGGCAGCAGAGAAGCAGAGCAAACAGCAATAGTCCAAATTCCTCAATTTGCCCGTTTTTAGTATTTTGGTTCAATGTATAAAGTCGGGCATGCAGATATATCCCATCTCTTGTTGCATGACACTAATAGGGGAGTCAGAGCAGCCACAACCTCGATTAAGGCATTGAAGAGCTTAAGCGGTTGTAAAGGCCTGGTCCAGATGGGTTTGCCGATAGATTTGTTTAGGGATGAGCCTGAGGCGTGGGTGCCATGTTAAAGCGGTTGTTTGACTGTATTGCCACCACAGGGATTGTGCTGCATTCTTGATGCAGTGCAATAATAGTGCCCATCTACAAAAACAGGGACCACAAGTCACCATGCAACTATAGACCAATATTTCTACTTGATGCCCAAGGTAAGGTGTATGCAAAAGTACTGACTATACGACTTCAAAAATGGTCCATCGAGAATGGCATCCTGAATCACCTCCAAGCAAGGTTTCTCCCGGGTATCAGCACCATGGACCAGTGTGTACGATTGAATACCATTATCTCGAAGTATGTTTTGGGGAAAAAAACTCAGGGTTTACGCCATTTTTGTGGATCTACGAACAACGTGCGACAGCGTCTGTTGTACTAAGCGTTGGCATACATCGAGAGAAAGGGGAATTCCTGCGGATCTTTTAGAAAACATCCAAGTCCAAAACTTTCATAATAGGGCGGCTGTGAGCTGGGGGATGAATGGTGAAACCACGGATTGCTTGACTGTAGAGAAGGGGGTACAACAAGGGTGTGTGCTAGCTCCCATACTGTTTTGCCTATACATTGAAGTCATCATACAGCCATTGCTGGTGGCATGCCTAGACCCCACCAAAGTTGGGAGGGGCAGATTTCCATCATTCCTCTATGCAGACAATGTGGTCCTCCTATCCACAACCTCGAGGGGGCTAAAATATAACTTAGAAAGTTTTACAGAGCACTGTCGAGAAATGTCTATGTCACTTAATCTCGAGAAGATCAAGGTGATGGTCTTTGGTAGAAGAAACCAGAAGAACCTCAAACTAACCATCTCTGTAGGTGACTATGTGCTGGAACAGGTGCAGCACTATGACTATATGGAGTCAGATTTGCTGAGGATCTCACATGGTCAGCTCATCTTGTTAAAGTTGCAACTACCCTGGAAAAATACTGTGGGGGTATACGCTGCCTTTATAATAAAATTGGAAGGGGTGCAGTGACCCCTGCTATTGTATCTGGAACAGGTGAGGGCAGCAGCCTTGTATGGAGCAGAAATCTGGGGTCACTGTTCCTGAGTGGATCTGAGGCGGGTGGACAATGGCTTCCTTCTGAACCTTCTTATGCAGCCCAAGGGAGCCCCGATGGCAAGTTGAAGGTGGGAATGTGCCTTAAAGCCTATTGGGGAAGTTATAGGCATGAAGCCACTTATGTACTGGGAAAGGTTCTGGAGCTCCCTGGAACTTCCGAAATACCATGAAGCAATGCTTAATTTGGAAGGCACTGTGGGTATGAGCCATACGGCCTGTCTGCGATTTATTAAGTGTGGCTTAGAGAAGTTGGGTATGGGGCTCTTTTTGACTAGCCCAGAGAGCTTAACCCTAAGGGACAAGGCTTGGTTAAGGAATAAGTGTCATGAGGCCATAATTAATAAGATGAGAATCTCATGTGAGGTTTTAAGCACTGGGGCATTGTATATATCACTGAATGAGGTTTATGGGTTTGAACCTTATCTCGATTTGGTAACTCCTCTTTATGCCTGGGGGATATATATCCAACTAAGCACCAACACTCTCAAACATGCAAGTTACACAGCAAGGTGGTCTCCCAGCCCTGAGTTGGGCTGTAAGGTCTGTGGCGATCTTGAGGCGTCCATTATGCATTTTTAGTTATTTTGCCTAGGATACCTACGGCTGAGAAAGTTTTATCTGCTCCCAGTATTTCGCATAAAGGGTATTAGATCATCTACTGATGACGTGTCCTTGTGTAAAAACTGTACAGACCTGAATTTGGTATATTATATTACAAAATGTGTACACAGAAATACAAAAAAGGTAGCAGGCGCCCCTCTCTCGAAAGAACAAGGCATGATAACCTGTTCAGTGGTTATTAAGCACATTGAGAGTTCGCAGCCATTGCTTTTTGTTCACTGTACCTTCACAGATGGGAAATATCCATTTGCATATCAGTCTTTGTGATACTGATATGCAAATGGATATTTCCCATCTGTGAAAGGTACAGTGAGCAAAAAGCGTGTGCTGCAAACTCTTATCTCACAAACAGGTTATCATGCCATGTTCTTTCTGGAGAGGAGCGCCTGCTACCTTTTTTAAAATATTTGCAAGGAACTTGGGGTTGGTCACCCTGAGTTACCTGGGGGCAACCAGACGTGGACTCCCTGCTCACTTTGCTCAGAGAGGCACAGCTTCACCTCACTGATGAGGCCCAACAATGCTGAAACACGTGCACGTGTATGGGGTTGCTGGTGGTAGGTACTCTTGTTCAGAGAGGAATTGCCACAGCATTTCGGTGCTGGACTACCCATGTGGGCGGGACAAAGACTGATATGCAAATGGATATTTCCCATCTGTGAAAGGTACAGTGAGCAAAACGTGTGTGCTGCAAGCTCTTATCTCAGAACAGGTTATCATGCCATGTTCTTTCTGGAGAGGAGCACCTGCTACCTTTTTTAAAATAAATGTGTACACAGAGCCTGGCTGTATAGGGCCAATTATTGAACACTGGCTATCTAAAGGGACTATGTAAAGGGACTGGATGGTGCATTTTATACTACCCTTGGATCATGGTTTTTACTAACTGTAATTTTAGGATGTTTGAGCTATTGAGTTTGTACAGAATGCAATGGGGTGGGTTGGTGATAAACTCTGTCCCTATAACTGATGAATTCTTATTCTCTTGGACCATGGCTTTTACTAATTGAAATTGTACCTATTTTAAATAATGTGACTCAATGAATATGTATATGATGTTATGTATGTGATCGTTTTTATGCTTTCATGGCTTTCAGCCGAATAAGGTTATGTTCAACACACACAATAGTACTTTGGGACCAGTCACTCAGTGTGTTTATGTTCAATGAAATTCCATAAAACATCATCATACATGAAAACAAATATATCAGGAAACATATGTACAAGGACATTATAAAGCAAAATACACCAATTATAACATCACCATTTGTGATCTAATTCTCATTGCAATAACAAGATATCTTTCAAGATATCACTAGACTCTAAAATCGTTTGCTACCATTAAGTAAAAAAACCCCTAGGTTTAAAATACCATTTAAAAATAAAAATAAAATGTTTCACTTGAAAGACTATCATAGCCACAGCGAAGGGCAATTCATTGCACTGACTTCTTCTATTCGCATATGAAGGAAGTTGGATAAATCTAACTTTGGTAATCAGAATTTTGGCATATTAGTTCTGCATATAATAGAAATATGAATCATCCAGTGACACATTATTAACAATGGAATAAAGGATCTAAAATAAAAGAACGTCTAACCAACTTTCTAAAAAAAATAGGACACTTTCATTTAAACGAACAATGCAAGCACACTAATTGAAAACACTTCAAACAACCTCTGTATGATGTAACATGGCCAGCGCTGTGGCCCTGACAAGTGGGTGGGGGGGGGGGCAGCCCAACCCAACACTGCTGCTTGAGTACAGGCACGCCCCCGCCCCACCTCTCCTTACCTGCGATAATGGTGACCTCCAGCCGGCCCCAGGAGCAACAGACCAGCAAAGAGGAAGACACAGGAGCAATGGTTTACAAAAAACCAAGGGGTGTTACGAGTGGCAGAGCATTGGCCGCCTAACACCGGAGGATGTAGAAAAGGGTTGCAGAGAACCAAGGGGTGCTGTAGCACCCACAACACCGGTCATCAAACCCTTCAGTAACATAGCTTAAATAAATAAATAAATAAATAACTACCCAGGACCCCAGCAGAGTCCATGTTGGAAAGGGTTGGGGCTTACCAGCCCTTTTAAACCCACCCATGGCTTTCCCCTGTCACACCCCCGGAGGCAGGTAAGCTATTTGTTAAGGTAAGTGGTCAATTCTGTGTGGGGATGGGGTATTTAAGTAAGCCTCTGTGAATGCTTTAGCATGGGTTAGTTGCTTGAGGACAGAAGGTGGTGGAGGACGTCTGAGAGACCAGAGGAGGCTAGAGCGAAAGGAGTGCAGAGGGTATTATAAGGAGCGCGTGGTCTGTGGAGTGTTTGTGTAAAAGAATGGAGAGGCTGAGTAGTAGAGGTAGAGTAGGAGTAAGAGCAGCAGAGTGGAGTAGTGGTTGGGGCAGAGGTAGTAGTAGTAGTTGAGAATGAAAGATATTAGGCAGCGGGGGTAGCAGAGTAGCTAGTGCAGGAAATACGTGGTAGATTAATAGTTGGTAGTAGAGGGGTGAGCAGGGCACCATATCCCTGAGTGTCTTGGAGAAGTAAAGGTAGTAAAGGGATAATGGTAGCAGGGGAATAGGAACAGTTTTAGAGGGAGAGTGGGTAGAGCAACGGTATGTGGAAGTATAGGAGTAGCTATTGCAGTAGAATGAAACAGATTATATCTAAAAGAATATTAATAATCGGGGAAGTAGAGTGTGAGGAAGGATGGAAGTGAAGACAACAGAGGTAGAGGGTTATTTGGAGGTCTGAGCGTTAGTAAGAACAGGAATATGAAAGGAAGTAAGTTCAAAGGGTGGAGGCGGAAAGGCAGAGTGAGAGATTGGAGGGGCAGAGTCTGTTGGCATGAATGTACATGTCACGTTGTACTGCTATGTTGCCAAATTGCAAGGCAGCTCCCGAGAGGTGTCAGTAGCAGTGCTTAATTTGTGGGGGTGGTTGCCGGTGGCCAACACCGGCACTCTTTTTTGGGCACCAGAACTCATGCAGGCCCAGCGCACGTGCAATTGCTTTGTTTGTTCTTCCACTTCGCTTTGCTTCGATTATAAATCATTGGGATTTGTCATTCTGAGCTCGATCTCTCTCGTGCTTGCAGGTTGCAGGCGATGGGTGGCTGGGCATGGGTGGGGCCAGCAATAGCAATGAACAACAAACTGTTACAAACAACAGCCAATAAAAACTACCATGCTGTTGTTACTATGCAGTATTTGATACAGTCTGTATAGTAACACAGAATGCGCAGTTTTCATTGGCTGTTCTTCTGAGCCAGTGAAATTACATGGTGACGTGTTGTTGTTGCCAAAGGAGGCAGCGCAGCGCCATCTTCTTTTCACAAGTTATTGTGAAGTGAAGGTGTCGAGGCGTGGCGTCGTCGGTCCTGACTTGTGAGAGAGAGAGTCTGCCCTGCGTGGTGCGGCCTAGTTGCTTCCTGGGGCCCCCTCTGCCTGCTTTTTCATTTATGCGGGTGCCAGTGTGCGCACCCGCCCTCCCCCTACCCTGAGGCCCCGACAGGTGACCAAGTCCCAGCCAGCAAAGAAGGTAAGTCACTTGTTGCATGCAGTGCAGCCTGAGCCTGTCACAGTCAAGTGATCAGGCAAGGCCCAGGTCGGTGCCGGGTGGCGGCAGGGTCCCCTGGTGGTGTCCTGAATGCCCAGGAGTCAGGACCCCACCAGGGGCCCATCCGCGCCCGGGCTTCTGTCTTTGTGACCTGTGTGCAGTGTGCTGCTGACTGCAGTCAGTGCCAGGCCCAGGCCAATTTCTGTGACCAGGGGCTGCCGGCTGCCGCAGACTGAGTCAGATGACTCTGCCGCGGGTGGCCGGGCCTGTGGATTGTGCCCAAAAGTAAGTTTTTTACTTTTTTCTTTGAAAACCTGACCTTCTGTGGGGCCGGTAGCTGGGGCCCTGCCCCACGGAAGGTAGGTTTTAAAAGAAATAACTTATTTTGAGTGGCGGCTGTGGCCCATCACTTCGAAAGTAATGGGTCCCAGCCGCCCAAATATACGTTTTTTCTTTTAAAATCATACCTTCCGTGGGGCCGCTGTGCACGCACCTATTTTTGTCATCATAAGGCTCAGCATGGCCGTGGCCGTGGCGGCCCCACAGAAGGTAGCCTATGTGATTGAGGCAAGGGCAAGGCCCCGGACCGGGCGGGGCACGGGTGGCACTGGCAGCGTGGTCCCTGGTGGACTCCTGGGTGACTGGGTCTGTGACCTGCCTTAACGGCTAGCTGGTAAGTCACTTGTTGTCGTGTGGAGTGCAGCCTCAGCCTGTCACAGTCAATTGATCAGGCAAGGCCCAGGTCGGGGCCCGGGTGGCGGCACGGTCCCCTGGTGATGTCCTGACTGCCGCGCCCGGGCTTCTGTCTGTGTGACCTGTGTGCAGTGTGCTGCTGACTGCAGTCATTCAGGGCCAGGCCCAGGCCAATTTCTGTGACCAGGGGCTGCCGGCTGAGTCAGTCGGATGACTCTGCCACGGGCGGACGGGCCCGTGGATTGTGCCCAAAAGTAAGTTTTTACTTTTTTCTTTGAAAATCTGGCCTTCTTTGGGGCCGGTGGCTGGTGCCCCGCCCCATGGAAGGTAGGTTTTAAAAGAAATAACTTCGAAAGTGATGGGCCCTAGCCGCCCAAAGATACATTTTTTCTTTTGAAATCTTACCTTCCGTGGGGCTGCTGCGCAGCGCACCTATTTTTGTCATCATCAGGCTCTGCATGGCCGTGGCGGTGGCGGCCCACGGAAGTTAGCCTACGTGATTGAGGCAAGGCAGGGCAAGGCCGAGGACCGGGCGAGGCAACTTTGCCCACTTTTTCATTGGTGCCGAGCCCGACTCAAGACAATTGTATGCTCAAGTCCGACCCTGGATAGAATTCATCCAAGCGAAACATGAACTGTGAATTTTTGCCTGGGTGTTTCCTTTCTTCCTTTTAATGTTATCGGCCTCATTAGTTCCCAAACGAGCTTCAGCGAGGGGACCAGGTCCAGAACGGTGCACGTATTGGGCCAAAACCGAACCGGCTGCACTTCGCGAGAAAAGCCCATGCAAAGACGAACTTCTGAAATGCCATTTCAGGCAAAGATACACACATGAAAACTAGACAGGATAAACATGGTGCACGTGCCCACTAATCTGTCATCATAAATAAAAGCACTAGTTGAGTATTCGTGTATAATTCTCAACCGTCTTTTGCTGTCATTTTTTTACATAATTCCACCACATGTTTTCTATCCTGATGTGTGGTTTATACACCAGGTGTGGCCCTTTAACCTGGGTACAATACGCTCCGAGCATGTGCTCCAAATGAGAGCAGATGCAATCCTCACATAGGAATCCTCAGATAGAGCTGGGTGTCTGTTACACCCCGCAGTTTAGTGAAGTATGGCAAGAAGATGTCAGTGGGAAGGAGATATCCGAATATGCATTCTCCTCTGGCTCCTGAATATTGGGTGACAAAACATATTTAGTTTTTTAATATGTGCTAAGGTGGAAATAGGCCCTAAAGCAGAAGTAGCACAGGCCGTTGATTTCACAACAATGTCTTGCAGAAATGACTTTTTCCAAGTTATATAACACCATGCTCATGCTTGAAGGAAGGGTGAAGGGGGATGCATTTATGAGATGTGATGACTGATAAGGGCTTGAGAGTAAATTGATTACACAAAACACCTGGATGAGGTGACTGGGGAACGTGCTCTTCCTGAGATAACCGATTAACAATACTTGGTGTACTTTAACAGACCGTCAGATGGGGAACAAGGGGTAGAGACTAATACAGTGCAACAGTGACTGAAACAGAATGCTTTTTTATTTATTTGCATTTTTAAAGCGCTCACACAGCCCGAGGGCATCGAGGCGCAGTTACAGGAGGAGCATGTCTTAGTTGCATATTTTTTATTTATTTATTTTTTTTAATTGAATTTAGCTGAGAAACTCAACTTTTATCAAATACAAAGCTTAATTCATTAAATCTTCATTTCAAAGAACAGTACAGTTAAGAAAGAAATTTTACAAATTACTAAATCATGAACACCTACATAAGCACATTTTAAAAAGAGGACGACATGTCCAGGCTTTGGATATTAACATAATATAAGACATCAATACGTTAAAAGTAAGATAAAGTAAAATGCAGGTGGACTAACACATTTCACCTTCTCTTGACCCTATATAGCTTCTGCGCATCAAAGTTTAAAGACCCTGCAACCACCCTATTTTCACTGCGCAGTTCACAGCCTTACATTTAGGTCAGTATTCAATTTTAAGGCATTCAGAAAGTTATATGTGGCAATGCGGATACTAATGATTCTTGTAGCTAGAATAGTAGTCCATCTGTGCTCTTCTGCCATCCAGCCAAAAAGGGTTAGATGTTTCCAAAAACACTTGGCTCTGAGATCTATTAAAGCTGGACATTCTACTATTAGATGTTTTAATGATTCTTTAATGTTTTTATTTGTGCAGAATCTACAAAAATTCATCTCATTCTCAATTTGTCGCCTCCTTAACAACACTTCTCTTGTTGGAAACAAATTAAAGCGGAGACGTAAGATGCAAGATCCCACTTGCGGCGTTGGAGACCTGAATAAATAACTTTCTAGTTCTCCCAACTTTTTATTAGAAAAGGCACTGCTATTGAAGTCCTTATATCTAAGGCAGAGATTTTGGGTCTCAATCCAATCCCTCTTATGGATTTTATCTTTTGCCTTGGTTGGATTCATAACAAGGAGCTCTATGCTTATGTCAGCGTTGGCCAAGATTCGCAAAATGTATTTTGTCCAGGTAGTCGCAAATTTATGTGACGATGTTAACATATACTTGGACAAAATTGTAAGAATATCCATTTGTGTATGTACCAAACATTTGCGAAACAGGGCACATAATCGCCACTCATATTCCGCTAACAGCGACGTGAGGCCCAGCTTGTGTCTTATCCACGGGCCTGGAACGTATGGAGGTAAACTTAACACAGCTCTCCAAAATTTAGATTCCAATGTTATTAAGAAGGCAGATTTAATTATGTTCAACGTTTCCAGACCATATAATAGTTTGGGCAACACTTTTTGTCTCCAGAAAATAATTACACAACTGATTGAGAACTTGCCATATTTATATAGTAGAATTCTGGACTGCGAAATTGCTGACACCAATTTATTCTCAAGGGCTCTTATCTGGGAATCCATTTGTGTGGTTCCATCAACCAAAATGCCCAAGTATGGATAGTTCACAGCCACCTCAACACTGATACCCTTAATCATCCAGTTCATTCTCGTCCTTTTAGTCGCTCTGGGTGCATAGTACACAATTTGTGTTTTCTTCATTTTTATAATCAATTCATTATCATCCAAATATGATCCCACAGCGGTTAAGAGACGTTGTAGACCTATCGGTGTTTTAGAAATTAAGACTAGATCGTATATTTATATTATAACACGCTCAATACCCAGAGGTTTCTAAGCGAGGAGTCGGGGATCAAACCTGTGTTGCTTCATGTCGTCTTGCCTCCAATCAAGCATTTTTCTGCTGAGCTATCCTGAGTCCTGGGACAATGATTTCAACGCAGCTCCACTCAGAGCCATTTGGGAAACAGGGTGGTGGGAGGGGGTGGACTGGGCGGTGTGGGGTCATTCTACAAAATTGACAAATAAGATAACATCCACAGGTTTGAAACAATTTATTACAATGCAATATCACTTCGAGGACAGCAAGTATGGTCCAGATGTCTAACAAGTGTGGTCTAGAACTTAGAAGTGTGTTCAAATGCACTCTTGCCTCTGGGTTTGCCGGAATGCTGGTACTACTACACCTACCATAACAAGTGTTTTTCAACTTTAAAGCATTATACTTTCTCAACCAATGTGTGCCCTTCCCCATCCATCCCACTGCTAGCCTGTGCCAGCAGTTGCTGCAGCGCCAAACATGTGACATGGATCAGCAGCAATGTGATGGGCTGGTGGTGGGCCAATCTAGGTAGGTCTAGCACTGAACAGGCGCAGACGGCGCGCCCGTTCTGAGGGCGGCGCGGCAACCGCGCCAAGGGCACCGCCGCTTCCGCGCTGAGGGTGGCTCCATGCCCTGCATTATGGGGCCAATATTTTTTGGGCACTGCCACTGCCACAAATTAAGCACTGGTCAGAAGACAGTCTAAGCAGAATTACATGCCTGCACTATGCTTTTTAGCAAAGAACATTAAGAAAGGGGATCTGATTAGCAGACTTTCAGAGAGACCAACCCACATCCTATTATTACTAAAAACCAGAAACTCTCAGGCTATTCGACACTCTCAGATAGCATACTGTCTCAGTGCAGCAAGGAAAAAGCAGGCCATGGTTGCAAATGGTAATACGTTCTTTTAAAGATAGATTAGTACCCAAGGGGTGATTGGTCATTGATTGTTTGGTAAAATGTGTTGCAAACGTTCAGCAACACTGGTCAAAACTACTAGCTGCATAGTGAAGTTACCCAAGAAACGTGCCACATTAGCCAAAAAATGGTTCCACCTAAACCAATATAAAATATGGCCCACATTATCATGTTCGGCCTGCACTTTGGGAATTGCCCAATTAGTCTATAGGCCAGTCCGAGCCTGCGGTCATGAATGCCTTCAACTAACAGATAAGTTATCCCCTGCCCCCTCGAGACAGACATGCTTGTTTTATATTAACTTTGTGGCAAATAATGCACAGAATCCCCCTAAAAGTGTGTTGTCTCAAGTTTTACTGAGTTTGGACATTGCCATAGGACATTCTCCCCTGGAATGCATGCAAGAGTACTGCTGGGTACTCTTGTTGTTTTTAAGAGTTTGACCGCCTGGATGGCAAAGCGGCTTTCCATTCCATTGCTGGCTAGTTAAGATACATGAAGAGACTTAACAAGTCACCACTATCTATGTATATATTTTATTTTATTTGTAAGTAGCTTTATACAATAGAATTGTGTTTCAAAGCACCACAAGGCAAATGGGAAGGGGACAGGGGAAAAATAACAGTGGCAAGAAAACAGTAATATATATACAGTCGAGGTCCTACTAGGCCTTGTGGCATTTGGCTGTGCACGTGCATTGAAGAGAAGTGCAGGGGAGGAGGATGGAAAGGGGGAGCAGAGGAGTGGGCAAGTGCTGGAGGAGGGCCCAAGAGGGTAGTGCTAAGGGGAGCCAGGAGGAGCACCTCAGGCTAAGTGCTGGTAAAGGCAGCTCTCAAGGGTGGTAAGTGGAGCCACCAGGCAGGGGCCGCAGGGCAATGCAAGGTGTGAGAAGGTGCTTGTAATGACTGGAAGGAAGGGCCTGAGATCCTGTGAGGTTCATGAGGATCAAGACACCGGTCACAGCGGCAATGGAGTGATTAGCATGGGAGTGAAAGAGGGGAATGAGGATGAGAAGAGAAGAGTTTCTAGCAGTTTCCGGAACTTAAGGAAGTCCGGCTCAAATCTGAGAGGGGCAAGGAGGCTGTTCCAAAGGGAGTCACCAGCCACAGAGAGAAATCTGCCCCCCAGTCTCTGCTTAGACAAACTAACGTTTAACAGTCAGAGATTTGGAATTAGAGGAGCATAGTACACTAGCAGGGGAGTATTTATGGGTGGAAGGTTGGAGATAGCGTGGTCCCAGGCCCCAGAAGAACTTGTGGATGATGCAAAGGGTCTTGAATTTGATCCTTGCAGCCATCGGGAGCAAGTGGAGAGATTTTAGGGCTGGAGAGATACGGTCCCTGGGCTTGAGGCCAAGGCTACGTTTTGCAGCCTTATTCTGGATTAGCTGGAGGTGCGAAGAGAGGAGAGAGGGAGAATGAGAAAGAGGCTGTTGCATTAGTCCAGCCTGGAAAGGACCTGAGGTCTGGAGACACTGAGCTTCTGGGGAAGGTGAGAAAAGGAAGAATGCCTCTGAGTATGTGAAGCTGGAAATTGAACTTTTTGGTAAGGTCCATTATGTGAGGAGTGAAGGAGAGAGCGGAGTTGAAGATGACCCCAAAGGTTTTGGCCTCACAAGAAAGTGGGAGTAGAGAGTTCAAAGAGGGTGGCCAAAGGGTAGGAGGAAAAGAGGGCACAGTTGGCCCGACAAGGAGGATTTCCGTCTTACTGGCATTGAGACAGAGAAAGCTCGCTGCACACCATTCCTGAATGGCGGACAGACAGTCGGGGATGAGAAGGGAGGACGAAGGGAAGGTAGAGGGAAGTTTGAAGGAAAGCTGTGTTTCATTGGCATTACACTGGAAATGAGGAGACAAGGAGGTGATCAGGTGAGCAAGAGGGGTGAGATAGATATTGAAGAGCCAAGGTGAAAGGATAGAGCCCTGGGGGCCACCACAGTAAGAGAGGGTGGTGGAGGAGGAGAAAGGTACCAATTGCAGCTGGGAAGGGTGGTTATTGAGGAAAGAGGTCAGCCAGTTCATTGCCCGGTCAGTGATGCTGAGGATGTCACAGAGTCATTTTATGAGGATGGAATGGTTGAAAGTGTCAAAGACAGCGGAGAGGTCGAGGAGAATGAGAACAGCAGGAGAATCGCAGTCAAGATTTGCAAGAATGGTTTCACTGGTGTTTAGGAAAGCAGTTTCTGTGTCTCTGGATGCCTGCAATCCATATTGGTGGTCATGAAGGCAGCTAACAAGATCAGTGTGGAGGGTCAGTTGGGGGAGGACCAATTTTTCCAAGATTTTAGCCAGGAAGGGTGTGATAGAGATAGGGCGATAGTTAGCTGGGCAGGAGGGCTCAGCAGACAGCTTTTTTAAGAGAGGGTGCACAAGGGAGTGCTTGAGGCATCGAGTGAAAGAGCCAGTGGTGCAAAAGTGGTTACAGAAGTCAGCAAGAGCCGGGGCGAGAGAGGAGATGTTGTCCTTAAAGGTTCTGGAGATGTAGGGGAACACCTGCCTGGAGGAAGCCTTCATAGAGTCGACCACTTAAGAGACCTTGTCTGGTGTTGTGGGCAAAAGGGAGGAGATTGAGGAGGTTGTTAGGAGGGGGGCCAAGGGAGGCAGGGGAGCAGAAATGGGAGAGGATGTGTGGGTGAAGGAGAGTGAGGACAGTATGTCCTGAATTTTGGGTGGGAAGTGGGAGACCAAGGCAGTGCAAATGGCCTGGGAAGGAAGGGGAGAGCAGGAGACTGCAAGTGGATTGGCAAGTTCCTTGCAGATTTTGAAAAGTTCAGCCATGTTGTTAGAGCCTCCAGTGATGCAGGCTTTGATGTGGGCCCACTTGTTGGAGTGGATAGAGACGAGATATTGCCTTTGGAGCAGGCGGCAGGCCAGTTTGTCAGAGGATGAGCCCAAGGTCTGCCACTTCCTTTCAGCAACTCTGCACTTGCATTCAGAGATGCTAGATCGAAGTCATACCAGCTATTGTTCTTGGTGGAAGGTTTTAGGTACATCCTAATGGCAGGGGCAAGGATGTTGAGGGTGTTGGAGACAGCAAGAAGCAGATTATCAAGGACAGTCAGAGAAAGGGTCTGGAGCAGAAGTGGGAGAGGGGATGAAGGTAGAGCAAAAGCAGCAACTGACACTGGCTTCATTGGTCGAATGACGTTGAAGGAGGCTCACAATACGGGGGTGGCTCGGATAGAGGGCCTAGAGGCCACAGGTAGGAGGAAAGGAGAGAGTGGTCAGACCAGTAGAGGGGGTTGTGACCGGATTAGAGAGGGATGTCACCTGAGATGAGGGCATCAAGAGTTTGGCTGGCAGAGTGCGTCAGGCCAGTTACAGGAGGACCAACTGAGAGGTGGATGATTCAAGAGAATCGAGGTGGATGTTGAAGTGTCCAAGGAGGAGCAGTTTTGAAGAAGAGGTTGGAAGAGACGAGGTAAGGTCGGCCCATTCAGAGAGGAAGAGAGAGATAGGGCTAGGTGGTCTGTAGATAGTGGCAAGGGTGAGAGCGAAAGTAGGGGAGACACCCAGCCGACAGATGAGGCATTCAAAAGAGGAGTAGGATTGAGTAGGAATGATGGACGCAGGGACCCACTCAGGGAAGATCAGGGACACTCCACCGCCAGTCCTGTTGGGTCTAGGTTTGGAGAGGATTTTGTAGCCCTCAGGAAGGAGAGTGTCAAAAGCAGTGACAGAGCTGGCATTGAACAATGTCTCATTAAGAGTGAGGACTTCCAAGTAAAGGTCTTGGAAAAGGAGACAGATGTCAGAGGAGTGTTTCATAGCAGAGCGAGCATTCAGAGTAGCTAAGTGAAGCTGGTTATCATCTTTGAGGTTTTCTGAGAGGTGCACATGGGCGTGGTACTCCCATGGTGGTGGTGGAGAAGTGAGGGGAGAGGAAGAAGGTGTGACAGGAGAAAGGAGGACGTTTCTGTGAGAAGGCAGGCGCTGGTCGAGGAGAAGAAGTGCAGGTTGAGGACCTTGAGCCATGATAGTGCCATTGTGATATACATTAATGATGCACCTAGAAGATGAGAAGTATGCAAGGTGAACTTTCCACCTAGTGCCACCACAGAAAGGAGAAACAGTGGCGAACAGATGGGGGGTCGATAGATCAGGAGAGGGGACAGTGAAGAGGATGTTTGTTAAAGTCTTTCTGGAAGTGGCGTTGACGTAGGTGACAGCGATCGGAAGGCCTGGGTTGGAGTCCAGGAGAGCTTTTTTCTGTTGTTTTCTTCCAGACTTCGTGAGAGAGGTAGTATAAGTTATAGAATAGCAGTTGGAATAGATAGGATTCCACGTGCGAAAAGTGAAGCATATCCACAGCCGGAAAATGAAGTTTGCGTACACACATCATTGCAGCCCCAGCGTGCAACACTCTTTCGGTTTCTCCTTTGAACTTGATTTTTGAGAAATGTAAAGTGTCTTCCATGGTTTTATAGCTGTAACATCCTGGGGAACTGGCTCACTCAAAGGATCCTAGTGTATGTGCAAATAATTGATGGGTTCAAATCATCTATGTGTATTGACCTGGAACTAATGCACAGAAGGCAGTCCTATACTGATCTGATTGACCATGCCACGTGCACTACGGCACCAGCCAACCCTAGCAATCTTGGCCTCATTGCATAATCCCTGCCATGTGATCAAGAGCTGCCATTCATGGTTCACATGAAGTGCGAAGATGTTACAATTTTATTATATTTTTTTAATCCGCTAGCAATTAAAGTGAAAGATTTTGTAAAGATAAAAATGCATATTTTGAACTCATCAGTCGAATAAAAAGAAAGCATGGTTCATTAGTCACTTGTCACTCATTGCCATCAGTGCAGATAAAAATGACAATTCTAATTAATAATGCAAGTTCTGATAGAATTATTCTATACCAAACAATGATTATCACTGATATGACAGAAATCAATTTTTTTTTTATTATTTGGTTGGATAATAAAATCATCCTTTCAAATATAACAAAACATATTTTTACATCTCTTCAAAAAGAAAAAGAAAGAAACAAAGAAAGAGAAAAAAATACAACATACAAAAATATATACGATTAATATAAATAATTACGTACAGATCGTCACATTGTTCAAGAAGAAAAAGGAAAAGAATGAATAATATAAAGAAGAATTAGATGGGTGTTTATACAGATTATTATAGTTTCCATAAAGTGATTCTTATTGCTTTAGGACAAGAGAGTAACAATAAAATGTTTCACCATATCATTTCATTAGAATGCATTATTGACCCTTCAACGTTCCAGGAAATATGGCATCCAAAAATTGAACAATTGCCACTCGTACCGCTAATTTCAAGCTGTTAAATATTTGTTGCCAAATTTCACTCATTTCCATATTGCAATAGGCATTCACTAGTTGTTTCTTGAAATTAATTTTCCATAAATGAGACAACATAGGACAAACCATTATACAATCCTCAAAATTTTCTTTTTCAGCTTCATCTGCGCAAAATCAACAGTAATTTAGATCCAGTGATATTAATTTCCTTCTAGCCATGATCTCTCTGGTCGGCCATAGATTTAACCTGAATCTTAGGTATTGACTGCGTAAATATGGAGACAGACATTTAATGAGATAGTCCGCCATTATACGAGAGCTCTTGTGCCCAAACAGGTTGGTGTTGAAATCTTTGTATTTAAGACAGGAATTGCGATTCTCAACCCAGTCGTGTTGGTACAGTTTTTGTTTGGTTCGTTGGGGGATACTCAGTAGCAGGTCCAAAGTAATTGAAGCATCAGCTAAGGCATGCAGTGTGTAATTGCAATCCTAGGAAAGGCAGACTATCTACATTTAATGTGAGATTGCAATGATAATAGACCTAATTCATAATTAATTAGCTGTAACGTAGTGGATTTGGGTAAATGGAGTATTTGCTTCCAAAATCGTGATTCAAGCTTGTACCACCAATTGTGGTCCTTTGGCAAGGATGTTTCAATGCCATAAATTAAGCTAGCAATCACCTTTTGCTGATAAAATTGCATGATATTCATTATAGTGAATTTCCCAAATTTACCTTTCAGTAATTTCGCTTGTGATATTAAAATGTGAAGCGTGCTGCTCATCTTATGTTCGATGAGCTGATTAGACACAGTGTCCACAATACTGATACCCAGATATTTATATTGTTGTACTATTAGTAAGGTTTCTTTTTGTAGATACCAATTACAAGCTCTAACTTTAGTCTTTTCATGAGGTCTGCGCACCATTATTTGTGTTTTTTGCAAAGTGATCGTCAAATTGTCAGTAGAGACATATAAATCCAACTCATTGAGCAAGGATTGCAGTCCAATGGGTGTTTGTGATATAAATATAAGGGCGTCTGCGTATAATAGATGACAGATTGGAGGGTTCCCCAATTTTGGGGGGTCAGATTGAACAGACCGCAAAGACACACCCAAATCAAATAAGTACAAGTTGAATATAAATGATGCCAGTAGGCATCCCTGTGTTAATTCTCGATACGTTTGAAACATCACAGACAATTTGCCTGATAGGGTTAACCTAACTTGCATTGTTGTGTTAGAATGGATCCTCATAATCAAAGACAATATTGAGGGAGGGCAATTGTACTGAATGAGTTTATGATACATGAGTAGCCGATCAATGTAGTCAAAAGCAGATCAAAAGTCTATGTATGCTATACATAGCAATTGGTTTTAGCCGCATATTTAGCTTTCAACATGTTCAAGACAATCAAATTGGGGCTAGTTCCAAAACCGGCAACAAAGCCCGTTTGAAAGGGGTCTCTAAAATGATTTTGTAATGTCCATTCATTTAAGTCTCTCAGAATTATTCTGGTAAAGATTTTTCCCGGGGCATCTAATAGTGCTATGGGTCTATAGCTAGTAGATAAAGTTTGATCCCCCTTTTTATATATGGGGACTATTATAGAGTGTTTCCAAGTTGTCGGTAAGATTTGAGTGGTGTTGATTAGCGAGAATATATTAAACAATATATTGGCTCTGGATGCTTTTTGAGTGTCCGATTTGAGAGACCATCCGGGCCACAGGCTCCCGACTTACTGATTATATTTATATAAAAGTGAATATTATCCAAATCAAATTTTAAATGGAAATGCATATAGCTCTGTCTGGTATCAAGGTAAGTGTTTGGGGGAGCGGCATATAACTGCGAAAAATGAATAATTCATTTCTGTTCTATGACATTATTGGCCTGAGCAATAGTCTGAGGATTATGAACTACCTGGTTCAATAGAGACCAGGTTCCCGCGATACTTTTAGATTGTATAGATGACAGCATGGCTTCTCAATCATTCTGATATCTTTTGGCTCATGTAGCTTTTAACCAATTCTTGTATTTGGTCTTTATATGTGCCAGAATCGATGCTCTCATAGGCAGAGGTTATTTTAAAGCTTCTCGTTTTTGCAGAAGAAACTGTGCTTTCTTGGTGTTGGTTTCCCAGTTAAACACATGTAATCTAGGTTGAGACATTATGTGGCAATTTGCGCTCTTAAGATTGATTACACACTGAAAATGTTGTAACATATCTGAATAAACAGTAGCCTGTTCGAAAGGTGCCACTTTGAGGTGCAATGTTGGAGAACCAAGAGTTCATTAAGCTGGATTAGAGGTTTTGTCGACCATAATAGACGATTTCCACTGACATTCACCATTAAACATTCATGCAGATAATGCATGTGCTCAATTGTATTGAATTTAGGACTGGGCCATTGAGCTATTAATTGATTATGATCACTGTGATTGTTTTCCAGAACACAAAAATCAGTTATGTAATGAAACATTTGTGTGTTTACATAAATGAAATCAATTATGGAGGTACTGGCGCCTCTACTCCATGTAGGCCGTGGGGAAATATCCGATGGAAAAACTCCATTTGATTTAACTCGATTGTGATGTGCCACAAAGGAAAGCCAATTTGCCAATCTATAATTGTTGTTGGAGAAATTCTCAGATGTGCAGTTGAGATTTAAATCTCCCGCGATAATAATTTGAGAAGTGGAATTGTCCATTACAATTATATTTAGTAATTCACCCAGATTTTTTAATAAGCTTCCATCAGATATACCCACAGGATTCCAGTATACGTTGATCAAACCATAAGTGATGTTATAAATTTGGACTTTTACCAATTGCATAAACTCATTCGGTGAGGCCCATTCTTGGGCTGTAATGCCTTGTTCTATTTTAACGGCTATAAGCAGCCCTGATGATGGCCTACCTGGATTTGCTTTAACAGCAGGAATCAAAAACAAGTCATAATTGTCCCACACAGGAACTGACATCAATCATGTTTCTTGCATCATGACGATGTTATGGTGAGTCAGCAAGCTGTCATTATTATTTATCAGGTGAGTAAAGCCTCTAGTATTCCAGCTGAGAAGAGAGATATTTTGATCATTTGTTGAGTGTACTAGTTAGTTTAACTGAGTAATTGGTCCACACGTGCATTCTCTCTGTTTGCATGTCATTACACTTAACTGTAATGCTGTAGGGTTGGCACTGGTCTTGTTAGCTTGATATTGTGGATTTTGACCCTGTTCACTCTCATCCACAGAATCAATGCTAAGTACAAAGCCGAGCATTAGGAGTTCCTTTTTTGCCAACCATATGGTGTTTTGAATAACTCTGGAATTCATCCAGATCAGTACTGATTGTAGGTTGGTTTTTGACAGAAATTCCACTAAAGCAAGGTCGGCAGAATTGATGTCTTCCAACAAGGGGATGTCTGAGAAAATAGCCAGTATAGACCGTCTATTCAATTCATATTGAACTGACGGGCTCTGTTTGCAAGCTATCTTAAGTGAGAAATTTGCTGGATACTTCTTATAACAACTCTCCAAGGGTCCCTTATTTACGAGTTTGGCAGGCAAATCTGGGCTAGCAGTAGTCCTCAGTGACTTAGAGTTAGTGTTTATAACTGATTGTAATAATTGAATGATTTCCGGTGCTGCTTGTGCCAGCAATGCATGTTTATTGTTTGTTGACGCTGGAATATTACCATCTGAGTGGATAGAGGATTCCTGTGGCTGCGGATTAATGTCTGAGGCATGTTGGACATTTTCGCTTGCATTCTTCAAGCCTTGCCCTATTTTGCGCGCAGGCAATATCTCACTACCCACAGTATTTAGGGGTGAGATCTTGTTTCCAATTTTTTCAGTAAGGGGAATACTCTTTAGATTGCAGGTGACTTGAACATTTTGGATTTTGGCACCATCGATTGATGAAAATTCTAATGCTCACTGCTGAGCTCGGATTTTCATTCATAAGAATTGACTTAGTTGTTGTTATGTCAGTTGTCTTCACATTACAACTGTTATGCTTTCCTTGTGCTACTGCCTCTTTGACAAGTCCGTCCAGGGGGGCATAAGGCACAGGAAGATTTACGCCTTCCAAATCTGTTCTCATCACTTTGTTAAAAACAATATGTTGGTATTTTTTTAAAATTGCTTGCTGTCGAGTTTGAATTTTGTAGCAGGAAGATTCAGTCTTTTAATGAATAGCTTGGTCTTAGCACTGGTGTTATTCTTTGTTTTGGGATCATTTTTTGATAGTCTAGTTTGAGAAAGAGAAGGTAATTTGGAGCTGCGATTGGTGTTTTTAGAAATAATAGTATAAGCGCTTGTGGAGGCTTCTCACTCTCAGACTGAGTCGATCTCGGGCCTTTTTGATGACTAAGGGGCTCGATGTTAAGGCCAGAATCAGGGCATAGCAATTCAACATTAGTATCAGCGACACAGGTGATTTTTTGTAAATTTGCGGAACATTAGTACTGGTAGGTTTATAAACAGGAGATTGTAACTCAGCCACCCATGGGGCAGCACATCATCGACGACCTCTACAGTGACATCCGTAGTGGGAGAGACAATCTCAGGAGCAGGGCAAGATAAGCATTTACACTGTAACTTGGACGTAACTTTATATTGCCATGAAAGAAGTTTTTCAATTTGGGCTGCTTGGTTATTTAGTTTGCCATTGAGCGTATCAAATAGCTTAAGTAGTGTTGTCAGTGATAGCTGCATAGCATTTAGTGCAATTTCCACCAGATTCGAGCCACTTTCTATGGCATTTACCGATGCATCGTCAATTTTGGGGGCCTGAGTGGCAGTAGGTCTTGGAGGAGTTGGTACACAAAATGATACATTAGCACTAGAGTTGCTTGAGCTACTGCTAGAAAACATTACAGGTGATTTAGATAGTTTCTCCGGAAGCAAATGTGGTGAAAAACATGTATTAGATAACTTTAAATCAATTATCGCCACATCAGAGCTCCCCTCAGTAATAGACCCAACATTTACCGTTTGTCCTGAACATCTTTCGAAGGGTCTAATATTTGTACGCTGACTTTCAAAGGGAGTGCAGTTAATGTAGTCATCGGATTGTTCAAACCTTCACTTGGCATTGTTGATGGTGAGACGATGGGCTGCTCTTTACAAAATTTGCATATGCCTGTCAGTTCTTTCGAGCCAGGTTTCGTTAGGTTAGATTTCCGAGAAAACTTTGGAGTAGATGTCTGATTCAGAAAGCATTTACGAGTATTGACAACGACCACCCTAATGGCAGCTGTTTGTTTTTCTGGCATTAAGCCCTTTGGCATGCCAATTTTTAAAGTAGAACACATGATGGAAGTAAAGACGACCCGTCGCACCAGAGGGGTCCACGAGAGTTCATGCCGCCGCAACACTGAGGCGAAGAGGCAAAGAGGGACTTCTCGGGACTTGCTCGGTGCGTGCGCGCAGACGCATGCTTTTATGGCCATGTAGAAATGAAGGTGTGGCTTGCACATTGTTTAGTGGTTAAAGCCAAATATAGGCTATATTGCAACTTCTATGTAAAATACAGAGGAAATGCGTGTCAGATAATGTTTATAGAGTTGTAAGAAATCTCCTTATATACAGTTCATGATGCAATAAATACTGTGGATCAGCCAGCGAGAGGCTCGTCAAAAGCAGGCAAGAGAGTTCCAGGCAAAGAGGGACTTCTCGGGACTTGCTTGGTGCACGCGCGCTGGTGCGCAGATGGATGCTTTTATGGCCACGTAGAAATGAAGGCGTGGCTTGCACATTGTTTGGTGGTTAAAGCCAAATATAGGCTACATTGCAACTTCGTGGATCAGCCAGCGAGGAGCTTGTCAAAAGCAGGCAAGAGTTCTGGGCCTAGAGGGACATCTTGGGACTTGCTCAGTGGGCGCCATTATACATTTTAGTACTCCATGCCTGATCTAATCTTACTTTTTGTAGGCCCACTGTGTGGGATTCTGTTCATCCAAAGTGGGATGTTGTTCAGAGGTGGTGGGGTGGTTGCCCTGTGCGCCACACCCACATGCAGACATGCTTGCATCACCATGCTTAATAAAAGGTGGAACTCGACATGCAAGGGTGCAGAGCGTTGAGCAGGCTCCCACCAACAAGTCTCATGTGTCTCATTGCGTCACCGCCGCAGATCATCATAAGAGCCCCTCTCGATCCCTGGTCACATGGGACGCTGTCAAGAAACCCTGTCTGTCTTCCGGGGCCCTGATCCCTGCCTGACATGGAGGGCCTACCTGCACAACCGTGGTAGGACACTACACCAAATGGCATATTTCATTTACACGCTTGCTACCCTTTTCCTTTTGAAAAAGGAGCATGCATGATTGACATAGATGGATTAATTTTCATAAGAATATTCAAACCTTTAGAAACACTGGAAGTTGCAAAGACATGAATATCAAGTGTGAACGTCATGATGAGTGAACGAAATGAAAGAAGAGCCGAGTTTAGGATTCCTGAAGCATTTTCAGGTTAGAGGAAAATGGATCAGCAATAGCGTGATGCGTCAGATGGATACACCGCTTCCTAAGAAAAGGAGAGCAATAATGAAATAAAACTTCTCTAGCGTTTAAAGATTTGTCGTTGAAAGACAGTAACAACTGTGGAGGCACTGACCTTCCGACAACAGCGACTCAACAGAAAGTTGAAACTCAACCCAGTCATATGAAGCAATACAGCTGCTTCCAATGTTTGAAGAAACAATACATAATAAGGATAACTTTTTGGTTATCTGGAAGATTAAGAGTCCTTTCAACAGGCAATTCTAGCAGTGATTATACAATCCAGTCAACATTAAACATCTGACAAATCACACTTAAGGCACTGAACAAAGTTCTGAATTCATGGTATCTTACTACAGTAGACATCTCCTTTGCATACAGAAACCTCTAGCTAAACAAAAACGTACAGAGAAAGCTGTCCTTCACACTTGGTAAATCTCAGTATACATGCAACCATGCTCCATTTGGTCTTGACAAACCGTGAAAGTGAGTTTAATATTGTTCTTTACAAGAGAAGCTTGAAGAATGGCCACCTCTATCAATGACACATGCTGAATCTCCTTAAAGCTGCTGGCTTCTTAATGTAATGGAAACAAAAGCAAAAGTTTTAAATTAAGGTAGACTGTGTGGGACATCCAATTAACTTTGAAGGATTGAGTCCTCAAAAGAGATGATCGAGGAATAGAAGAGCCTAAACTGTTTCTATTCAAATATTGCTTTATGTTCCTGTTATAGTAGCGTGTAGTTGAAAATACACAAATGACTATGCAGAATTGTCATAGCCTTGGGTACAAAGCCTAAGGAAATATCTACCTTGAATCTAGGGGCAGGCACCTCAATTCGTGGCCTTGCATGAGTTACATAATGTTCCTTCTTTAGACTCCTCAAAAAGGAATTGCCCATTTCACTTGTAAACTAGATGTTCCTTCACATGCTGGCGTTGTCTTGTATAGTAGATGCGATTTCTACAAGGCCATATCCTCTATGTGTAATGCATTGTCACCCGTCTAGAAAGCTAGACCATGGGACTTTTTCACAACCACAAGGGGAATTTCATTTTAGAGATGCCTCATCGAGCAGTACAGTACTTCCTTTGATAAGTGACAGCATCAAGGCAGGGAACTTGTCCAAAAACTCAATAACCTCTTGGTATTTCTTCTTAACAGAAGTATTTTATTCCACTACAAACGTTTTGTGTTAAATATATTTGTATTGAAGGTAAAAGACAGGAAAACTTGGAGTGAGGAGCAAATATTTGTCAAGAAAAGCATCTGACAGTACACCAAGGTTTTACTCTGGAGATTAAAAAAGACAAGTTGCTGAGTTAATCACCACATTCCTTGCAATTCAAACACCAATACATCAAACAAAGTGATTGTTACTGATTCTGAATATACAAGAAAGTCATTAACTGTCAGCAAGCTAAAGGTGCGATTGATCTGACAGTAGTTCAGCAGTGTTCAGGTGTAATAACAGATACAAGAATGACTTGGTTAAAGCAGGGCTAGGAGGTCCAGTGGGAGGCACGGTCGTTGAATTTATTGTAAAGCCAGAAACAAAACTCATAGGATGGATGTGAGGAAAAAGCAGATCTTTAAAATTCTATAAGGTCAAAATAAAATAAACACCTCCTCATTAGTACATTCAACTATTGGAACCATGCAATGGATTGTCCTGACCTCATTTTGCATTATGATGTTACAACACACCTATGACAAAATATTTCAGCTCACCTAGAGTACAGTGTGACTTCTGACATCTGGAGAACATGGAAATGGCAGCGGTACGCAATATAAATCAACTTAACGTAAAATAACACAACACAATATCTAAAAAAGTATGGAACATCTTCCACACATTGAGCCCTTATACAAAAAAATGGAATGGTTGCACTGAAATGTGATCCTCAAATGTCTTCTTAGGTTCAGTGACATGGCGAGACAGAGCAGCTAAATATATGCTTACGGCAATGTATCCTTTCACACATTGGTTTAAATAGAAAAATATATACTGCTGAAGCAGTTGCATTATTTGTAACTGAGTATATCTTTTCTGGATATGGTTTTTGGCTGAACGGGGTTCACATATTGTTAGCGCTACGATTTTTCATGCGTGAACAATATAATGGGTCCAACGGAATCTTCACTTTCCTTGCATTCACACAGGTGTTTTGGATGAGTTAAAGTATAGTGCACATATTGATAGAAATGTGAATTAAAGGCAAAGACCATTGGAATTGAAATCTCTGTTCCTGCTAATGGCCATTCATGTCACTTCGGTCCAAATTATCCAACTATCAACTTCGAATTCAGTGATTGGTCAAACAATATTTTACATCTACACATGCTATACAAGGTACAAGAATGCAATTTACTGCAGCAAACACACCTGGAAATATGCCATATTTGCAATACCACTTACCATTTTAACCACTTAACCCCTCCAAGACTTAATTCCTACTGCTGAGCAATAACACTGAACACCCAGACATCCACACCTGGCCCTCTGCTATGCACCTCAAGGACGTCACACCTGAGCTGGCCACCTGTGCCAAGTTCCTTGGGTTCGACATCAACAGACATCTCTCCTTCAAACAGCTCATAGCAAGGAAGACACAAACAGCTTGGTACCAACTTTCTCTCCTGTGAACACTCAAGCCCTTGATCTCAGAAAACAACTTCAGATCTGCTGTCCAATCCATGGTTCTCTCCCACCTGGATGGTGGCAATGCTGTTTCGAAAGGTCTTTCAGCAACTACCCTGGCTCCCATGAGATGTGTCCTGCCTGCTGCAACAGGACTCATCAACGGACTCTGCAAATTCAACCACATCACTCCGACCCTCATCAAACTGCACTGGCTCCCATTGCAATCCCCTATCATTTACAAATCCTGCTGCATCATATACAAGATTGTCACCCTGAAAACCCCTATCTAGCTCACTGAGAAACTCAGTATCTCTGGAGGTCGACAATCCACCAGAAGTATAGACTTGCAGCCTTTAACTCTGCTGTTGCAGGAAAGGAAATAAAAAAAGAAGACAGGCCTTCTCTGTCTATGCCCCAAGACTAACCTCCTCCCCATCATATTCGACTTGCCCCCTCGCTTATACAGTTTAAGAAGGGGCTCAAGACCTCTCTCTTCAAGAAATGGATCCTCCCTAACACCTAGGCCCATACACTGTCCACTCCCCACCTTACCTGGAACTGGGTGATCTGATCCTCACTGTTGCCTCCCCATGTCATTGTTGACTACAGCCCTCCATCCCCTGCTTGACGCTACTCACTTGTTTATATACTCCCTAACCTTATTCTTCCCCCTGTGATTGTAAAGTGTTCCGTTGCCGCCTGAAGCTGGGTCCGCACTCAATAAATACCCTAATGAAAATAGTGATAATAACCATTTGTGACAAGCGCTTGCACAAAGAAATCCCCAAGCTCTCAGTGTGCCAATACTTATTATAAAAATACCCAACTGCCATTCCCATCACAACTGGTTAGTTCTTTTTAAACAAAAGCCAAACCTAATCATATCCATTTCGACTTAAAAGCTTCCCTAGCCAGCAAACGCCCCCTCCCCCCAAACAAAGTGAATCCATCAAGATTGGCCTAATCAATACTCAAGAAACAATTACACCCTTGCGGTAGATGTCAGGATTGGAGAGTTGACCCTGTCCTTTCATTCTTTGTGGCACATGGATATATGCAACTCTTCTCAGAAGGCACAATTCAACATCTGACCTAAACCAACAGGCAAGTAAGGTGGGCCTGAAGCGAGAGCTCTTAGATGAAAAAGAACCTGGCAGACAAAAACGCCAGTTCAGAGAAGCCTTTCGTCCACGATCACAGGACCATGCTAGCAGAGTTCCATCAAGACGCCATAGCAGCACTGCCATGGAGGGGTGTCAGTACTCACCGTACATGAAGGAAGTCTGAAAGCTGCATGATGGATTGGGAATTATCCCAGGCATTTCTGTAGAAGCAAGCAAATAGGATAAACAACAGCGACTATTTCTAAAATGGTTCACCCACCTGCAATGTCACAATGCAGACCCAAGACACCAACTCAAATGCCACTCTATGTTAAACACCCTAACCACTATTTCCTGCACTGCAACCAATCTGATGATTAGGAACGCCTCTTTGGAACAAGGCCTGCAGACCTGCTGTAGACTGCCACCAGGCTGGTCTCAACACTGTGTGCCACTATGCTGACATCAAGACCTAATGAAACAGGGTTTTCATGTCCTACGTATCATTGAATACTGGGTCACTTTTAATGTACTGGCGAACTTAAACCGATTTCACCATGATACCAGACCAACTTCAGGAACAAACAGGGTACAGAATGTTAGGAAAGATTTCCCCAAGGTGCAATTTTGCCTCCATTTATGGACCCCCCAAACCTCTTGCTTTTGTTTGACTTACCTAACTACAGAAGGAGCCAAGTATCCTGCAAGAAAAGAGTAGACCTGTGGAACTGCCGGAAACGTGCTAGAAGGTTTGGCACCCTGACCCTGATTTTGTATTGATCACAGAAGGCCTGCAAGGGCGTTTCAACCCTTTGGAGTAGTGGTACCAACTACTCTTGGCACCTCCTGCTTACCCTCAAAAAGAGATGCTTCGGAGGTGTTCCTGAGCCATCCAGCGAACTGACCATTTCGAACCTGGGGTATCATATAGGAGTGCCGCCGTCCCGAGTTGACACTCAAGACTTTGGCAATCGCTAACTTCTGGTCTTATACCCTCTCCCGCTGCTGGGTTGTGATTTATGAGAGTGCACCACACGCAAGCCTTTGCGGTCCCTGTGTCGCCCTGCTGAGGTGACAGTCATTGTAGGGGCCTTGGATACCTGCCCCCTGTGCCCTGAGACGTGCTGCACTGGAAGTGTCTTCCTTTGTTCATCGAGAGCTGAGAAAAGGCTACTGTCCCACCACGGACGATCGCCCCGTCTCGCAGCCGCTGAGAGCCAGATCAACGTGTAACTGCAGGGGTTGAACCTATAAGTGACCTGGCCTAGACTGGCAAAGTTTGGCCCAGACTGTGTCGAGGGTTGGTGAGTACTTGCATCACTTACCAGTGGCATGCTGGCACAGCCATTGTTCTTTACGCACGAGAATTCCTGAAAAGATACTCACTTTAGCTGGGCTAGCCTGCGCTCCCTTGCTACTCCTGAAACTCAAAAATCGCTCTACCTGCAAGGGTAGACCCTCCTTGATTAATAGGACACTGTTCTTCATCGCCTCAAGGCCCTTCCTGAACTGCTAAAGCTCCCTGAAGAGGACCCGCTTTCACTTTTACGCACGACCATGCGTTGTTAACGCACTGCTGTACTTTTGAGCATACGGCTCCCTACTTCGTAGGGCTGGACTGCATAAGTATGGAACATCTTCCACACATTGAGCCCTTCTACAAAAGAAAGGAATGGTTGCACTGAAAAGTGATCCTCAAATGGTCTTCTTAGGTTCAGTGACATGGCGAGACAGAGCAGCTAAATATATGCTTACGGCAATGTATCCTTTCACAAAAGGGTTTAAATAGAAAAATATATACTGCTGAAGCAGTTGCATTATTTTTAACCGAGTATATCTTTTCTGGACATGGCTTGTGGCTGAACGGGGTACATATTTTGTTAGCGCCATGATTTCTCACGTGTGAACAACATGATGGGTCCAATGGAATCTTCACATTCCTTGCATTCACACAGGGGTTTTGGATGAGTTAAAGTACACTGCAAATATTGATAGAAATTTGAATTACAGGCAAAGACAATTTGATTCAGAATCTCTGTTCCTGCTAATGGCCATTCATGTCACTCTGGACCAAATGATCCAACTATCAACTTTGAATTCAGTGATTGGTCAAACAATGATTTTTCATCTGCACATGCTATACAAGGTACAAGAATGCAACATACTGCAGCAAACACACCTGGAAATATGCCATATCTGCAATACCATTTATCATTTTAACCACTTACCCCCTCCAAGACTGAATTCCGACTGCTGTCCAATAACACCGAACACCCAGACATCCAGATCTGGCCCTCTGCTATGCACCTCAAGGGCTTCACACCCGAGCTGGCCACCTGTGCCAAGTTCCTTGGGTTCGACATCGACAGACACCTCTCCTTTAAACAGCTCATAGCAAGGAAGACACAAACAGCTTGGTACCAACTTTCTCTTCTGTGAAAAACCAAGCCATTGATCTCAGAAAACAATTTCAGATCTGCTGTCCAATCCATGGTTCTCTCCCACCTGGATGGTGGCAATGCTGTTTCGAAAGGTCTTTCAGCAACTACCCTGGCTCCCCTGAGATGTGTCCTGCATGCTGCAACAGGACTCATCAAAGGACTCTGCAAATTCGACCTCATCACACGACCCTCACCGAACTGCACTGGCTCCCATTGCAAGCCCCTATCATTTTCAAATCCTGCTGCATCATATGCAAGACTGTCACCCTGAAGACCCCTACCTACCTGACTGAAAAACACAGCATCTCCGGAGGCCTATGAGCCACCAGAAGGGGAAAAAAAACAGAAGACCGGCCTTCTCTGTCTATGCCCCAAGACTAACCTCCTCCCCGCCACATCCGACTCGCCCCCTCGCTTATACTGATCAAGACGGAGGTCAAGACCTTCCTCTTCAAGGAATGGCTCCTCCCTAACATCTAGGCCCAGATACCGTCCACTCCCCACCTTACCTGAGACTGGGTGATCTGATCCTCACTTTTTTCTCCCCATGTCATTATTGACTACAGCCCTCCATTCCCTGCTTGACGCTACTCACTTGTTTCTATACTCCCTAACCGTGTTCTTCCCCCAGTGATTTTAAAGTGTTCTGTTGCCGCCTGAAGCTGGGTCCGTACTCAATAAATACCCTAATGAAAATAATGATAATAACCATTTGTGACAAGCGCTTGCACAAAGAAATCCCCAAGCTCTCAGTGTGCCAATACTTATTATAAAAATACCTAACTGCCATTCCCATCTCAACTGGTTAGTTCTTTTCATCCAAAAGCCAAACCTAATCATCTCCATTTCGACTTAAAAGCTACCATAGCCAGCAAACTCCCCCTCCCCCCAAACAAAGTGAATCATCATGTTCCATCAAGATTGGCCTAATCAATACTCAAGAAACGATTATACACATGCCGTAGATGTCAGGATTGGAGAGTTGACCCTGTCCTTTGATTCTTTGTGGCACATGGATATGTGCAACTCTTCTCAGAAGGCACTATTCAACATCTGACCTAAACCAACAGGGAAGTAAGGTGGCCCTGAAGCGGGACCTCTTAGATGAAAAAGAACCTGGAAGTCAAAAACTCCAGTTCACAGAAGCCTTTCGTCCACGATCACAGGACCATGCTAGCAGAGTTCCATAAAGACGCCATAGCAGCACTGCCATGGAGGGGTGTCAGTACTCACCGGACATGAAGGAAGTCTGAAAGCTGCATGATGGATTGGGAATTATCCCAGGCATTTCTGTAGAAGCAAGCAATTAGGATAAACAACAGTGACTATTTCTAAAATGGTTCACCCACCTGCAATGTCACAATGCAGGCCCAAGACACCATCTCAAATGACACTCCATGATAAACACCCGAACCGCTATTTCCTGCACTGCAACAAAACTGATGATCATGAACGCCTCTTTGGAACAAGGCCTGCAGACCTGCTGTAGACTGCCACCAGGCTGGTCTCAACATTGTGTGCCAATATGCTGATGTCAAGACCTAATGAAACAGGTTTTCATGTCCTATGTATCATTGAATGTATCATTGAATACTGGGTCACTTTTAATGTACTGGCGAACTTAAAAAAAACGATTTCACCATGATACCAGACCAACTTCAGGAACAAACAGGTACAGAATGTTAGGAAAGATTTCCCCTAGGTGCAATTTTGCCTCCATTTATGGAACCCCCAAACTTTTTGCTTTTGTTTGACTTACCTAACTACAGACGGAGCCAAGTATCCTGAAAGGAAAGAGTAGACCTGTGGAACTGCCGGAGATGTGCTGGAAGGTTTGGCACCCTGACCCTGCTGTTGTACTGTTGGACCCCTGCTTTTGTATTGATCACAGAAGGCCTGCAAGGGCGTTTCGAACCTTTGGAGTTGTGGGACCAACTACTCTCGCCACTTCCTGCTTACCCTCGAAAAAAGACGCTTCGGAAGTGTTCCTGAGCCATCCAGAGAACTGACCAGCTCGAACC
This sequence comes from Ambystoma mexicanum, assembly GCF_040938575.1. Lineage (NCBI taxonomy): Eukaryota > Metazoa > Chordata > Amphibia > Caudata > Ambystomatidae > Ambystoma > Ambystoma mexicanum. The sequence continues at coordinate 897,408,988 of NC_090931.1, read as the reverse complement.
CGGGTTATTATATAGGAGTGCAGCTGTCCCGAATTGACACTCAAGACTTTGGGAATCGCTAACCTGTGGTCCTATACCCTCACCCGCTGCTGGGTCACAATTTATGAGAGTGCACCACACGCAAGCCTTTGCAGTCCCTGTGTCACCCTGCTGTGGTGACAGTCTTTGTAGGGGCCTTGCATACCTGCCACCCTGTGCCTTGAGACGTGCTGCACTGGAACTGACTTCCTTTCTTCATCGAGAGTTGAGAAAAGGCTACTGTCCCACCACGGACGATCGTCCCGTCTCGCAGCCCCTGAGAGCCGGAGCCAGGTGTAACTGCAGGGGTTGAACCTACAAGTGACCTGGCCTAGACTGGCAAAGTTTGGCCCGGACTGTGTCGAGGGTCGGTGAGTACTTGCATCACTTACCAGTGGCATGCTGGCACAGCCATTGTTCTTTACGCACGAGAATCCCTGAAAAGATACTCACCTTAGCTGGGCTAGCCTGTGCTACCTAGCTATTCCTGAAACTCGAAAATCACTTTACCTGCCAGGGTAGACCCTCCTTGAATAATAGGACACTGTTCTTCATCGCCTGAAGGCCCTTCCTGAACTGCTAAAGCTCCCTGAAGAGGACCCGCTTTCACTTTTACGCACGACCATGCGTTGTTAACGCACTGCTGTACTTTTGAGCATAAGGCTCCCCACTTCGTAGGGCTGGAATGCATAAGTTAGGGATCGACTCGGAAGAACTGAAGAACTGCGTAATGCGATATTTGGATTAAATTACCTCTTCTTTTGCAGGTTGCGGTTGTGTTCTACGTATTATCCACATTAGGTGAAATGCTTTTGTATCTATGGTAAATAGTGTAAGGCGTGTGTGGTAACTATAATTATTACTGTGGTTTATTCGTGTTTAGTTATAAGGCTTATAATAAATGTATTTTTGATATACACTTGTCTAAATTGAGTTTTACTGTGTGTGCTCATTGTGGGCTTCCGATCACTCGCTCCCCTCCTGAGACTTAGTCTTGACCTCCTGCCATGCTACCGTAGATTGGTCTGGTTTGTCCAGAAGGTTCCCCTGTTCCACTAAACTAGGGTGGCCTCCTAAACTTCTGCCCGCCAAGTCAGAGTTTAGAAATCCATCTTAACACAGAAGCAGTGATGTGTCAGTAATATATCGGTATGATCTAACATGCAATCAAAACACTGCTCCAGTTTTCACTGCTTCACACCCCTATGTTGACGAAGCTCCACTAGCCCAACTCATCATTCATCTGTTCATTGCCACAATGTAAACTAGGATATAGTTATATATTACTCAATACATGTCACAAACCTACTCGTACACACGCAAGTCATATCACAAACAAACTACTGATTGGGAAGTGCAACCTCTTGGTGGACGGATTTAAAAGTAGAAACAAAAACAATCCTCTGTAGTAATCGACAATCTGACCACAAATCCATTTGCGACACACAGAGCAATTAATACCCTGGACATTGTAAAACAACTTTACTGCTCCGAAATTAGGACCATGAAAACATGACAAGAATGAAGAACACAGCCAACATGTGACTTCTGAAACTTCCAATGCCTCCAATGCCAATACTGTCCATGGAAAAGATGCCATTTTGGCAGAAATCTTAGAACATTCAATGCAATTAGTAATTACTCCTCTGCCACCCACCCAAACCACCAATCCAGAGCACAATGGAAAATACTCTGCCCAAAGCTCTTCAGGCCGCCCTCAGTGCTGCAGAACGCAACACCAGCACAGACACCCGCAAACCCAAACTGAAAACAAACCGCCACCAGGCTATTCACAACATAACAAGCTACCATAATGATCATGACTCAACACAGTGTATTGGCTTGTGGTTTTGTCTTGATTTGATTACTGCTGCGTACGTTGCACTGCAGAACCACAAAAGGAGCTCTAAAGACTCCAGATAATCCAAAACTCAAGCAGTTTGAATATGTTTGAACCCTGACCAGACCATATTAGCCCAGCCCTAAATGAGATGAACTAGCTCCTAGTGGAGACAATAATCAAGAATATGATCTTATGCTTCACCAGCAGAGCCGTCTTGAGATTGGACCATGATTTATCCAAAAGTTGGATCCCATGACATCACCAGCTGCAAACTAAGTTCATGCAGCACAATCCTCCAGGTCCAGACCAGACTTAGCACTATCACAGATTAACATGCAGTTAGTATGGCTTATTTTTAACCTGCAATTGAAAAAGCTAAAAGAAACAAATACCTGTATTTGTAATATGATTGACAGCACTGTAAAGAGTAGGCCCTTTAGTGCATTCCCTTTTATATGTATACGACAAATGATGGACAAATCAAGCTAAAGCAATCCAGAAGGCAAGCGGGAAGGGGTATGACAACACTGTTGAAAGCTTTTGACCATATTCATTGAACATTTTCTTCACGATGTGGGGGAAAAGACAACATTTACCCAATTGGCCTGGGTCTGTACCATCCAGTCAGACCCAGAGGTATAATAATGCTTGCTCTTCAACTGGCAGACATCTTACACGTTTCAATGAGAAAAGGAACTTGCGGGACCACTATTTGAACAAGCTGGACACATCAAAAGAAGATCCAGACAAACAACATGATTATTATTGGACTAATGGACAATGATATTTTGCTTTTCTAGGTGTGTGGGCAATAATTGAAAAAGGGTCAATTTCTTCGGATCACTGTGACTATGTATGTGTGTGTTGGGGAGAGGGAGTCCATGTATTCACTTCTGAAATAGTTCCCTTGTCATATGTATTTTTTTCCAGAATGTTCTAGTTTTGTTCGGTTTTGTGATTAAGTCGAGGAGAAAAGGGCGTTTTATTGCCCAGAAATGTCAACTTTGTACATTGATGCCCTAATTGGAATCTGAACAAAGAAGTGGTTTGGGCTTTGTGGCTTTTAAGGACATCCTATTAAGAAGATTAAGAACATCTTTAAAAAGATGTTCCAACGTATGGGATATTCAGAAATATTAGGTTTATTTTATTTAATTAACCACAAGTACATCTACATACAATAAAAGATTACATATTATAAAAGGGGCTCTATGTGATTTCATCCTTACACATTTCAGAGAGATAAGTTGCTTTGTGGTAGATCTCATGGTGGGTTTTGTATTTTTTCCCCTTGATTGGGGAGACCCTCCCAAGCACCAACGCCTGCCTAATCCTTCTGCCTCCCTTTCCCATTACTCCAACCCCATGGCCCCCTAGATATACGTATCGACCCCCATGCCCATGGTGAAGTAACCTATCACTTTGCAATTTGTAAGATGATACCACGGTATGCATTGCAAATGGGTAAATCCTTCTCTGTGAAGCATGCCAATGAGAATTGACACTGAGAAGTTGCGATTCCATTTAGTTAATTCCGTTATAAGTTTCATTTTTACAACATTTATATTGGCAGTGCGCTTAAAAGGAAGTTGTGGGGTAAAAGTATAGAAGAAACTGGCCGCCCATGAGGGATTGTTGAAAATGTTGGTAATGCTCTCACATGTCGGGGAAGAAGTTAGTCAAATAAATCCCTTGCTCCTGACAACGGGGACTAAGGCTTGGGGGAGTGGGAGTCAAAGGTAGATCCAAATCCCAGCGTGCAATGTATGGTACATTTAAGACAAAAGTGAATGCAGTCATGTGATTTTCAAGTCTATTTCTGAAATTCGAGACATGTGAAATGTGCAGAAAAAATGAACTTTTTCTCTTTTGTTTAAAACACGGCTCATTTTTTTAAAAACTTCTTTTTTTATTAGTGGTCACAGCAGATACAATAGCACTTTCTCAACATCACTTCTAGCAAAACATACATTGACACATCTTATAGTTACAGTGATAGTATAGGTTACATAGTAGTATCGCTGTCCGAAAGCATTTCACATAGGTACACCCTGAAAGGGCCCCAGATGTCTTTTGGTCGGGTTGTGCCTGGTTGGGTCAGGACATATTGCTCCTCACATTCATTAACATGCGTTAATTCCCTCAAAAAAGTGTTCATGCTTGGCGGCTTGGACTTCTTTCAGGCCTGTAGTATATACATCTTCGCGACAGCACATGAAACATTAAATAATCGTCTCGTTTTTTCAGAACATTTACCAATATCCCAGAATAAGTACTTTTGAGGAATCAAATGTGCGGGTATCTGCGTGATCTCTGCAAGCACTCCAGCCACCATCTCCCAGAACCGCACCAAAGCAGGGCATTCCCAGTACATATGAAAAGGTCCTGCCTGTGGGGAGCCACATTTGGGGCAATCGCTTGAGCCATCTGGTACAAATTTGCCTATTTTAGCTGGCGTGTACTGCAGTCTAGTCAGGATTTTGAACGGGATCAGGAGAAGGCCTGCATTGAGTGACACCTTTTTTGTAAGTGCGCAGTATCTTTCCCATTTCTCATCAGGAATAAGCGTCTGCATGTCTGATTCCCATTTTTCCTCAACTCGATTTGTCGTGGGGGTGTGGGCTTGCACCGACACATACAGCTTGGAGATTCCCAGCCCTCCTTTAGTCATGACCAGTTGCAGACATGGGGGTTGGAGGGGCTCATCAGGAAATAGTGGCCACCGCACCTGGAATGCAGACCTCTTCCGATAATATTGAAGTGTCTGGAGCGGCCCTCCACCCATAGCTCTCGTAAAGTCTGCCAGAGACGCAAATTTCCCATCTTAAAACATGTCCCCCACCTTCATTTCTCCGTTAGGGTCCCAGGTTTCCCGCATATCTGCATCAAACGTGGGGGGGATGTTTGGGAAAACATGGCTCATTTTGACGCTCTTTACAGTAAAATCCAAACAGTTCGAAATCCTTTTAAGATATGTTAAATCCCCTGTAGAATGTTTTAAAATATGTTACCTGAACTATAGCAAGATGCATAGTCTGGCATTGCTTTTTACATCAGACTCAATCTAATGTGATCAGAAAATATATCATTCATTAGTACCGGCGAGAGTCAACCAGAATGCAAAGAGCATTCTGATTGGCCTTCGCCGGGGAATTACCATGCCGGGAATCCCTTGCACGCACTATGTGCCTTTTGTTCCCGGCGGGGCCCCTTAGCCAATGAAGAGGCTCGAAACGGGGCAATCCCTTCTCCAAGCCTCCCCATGGCTGGAGGCTGCCTTAGTTTCCTGCCAGGAACGCAGGTACGTTTTTTTTCCTCCACCCCCATCCCCTACAAACTATCCCCGCCCTCCCAACCACACTTACCTTCTTTTTTCTTCTTTTCTCCGGAGCAAATGCGCTGGGAACACTTCTGTTTCTAGAGCGTCCACTCCCGATGGCCGCGATGGAAAGGGAAAACAGACTACGTTTTCCCTTTCCTAGTGGCCATTTTATTAGAGTTTTTTTTCTGTTTTGAAAAAAATGCGGCAGCGTTTTGGAGCAGAAAAAAATCCTATTAGTGCCACGTTCTAACGGGCCGGGGTACTAATGGCTATAAGCCCCTCGACAGCGGCCCAAAACCGCCAACTTTAATGCCCCCGGGGCAACTACGGGCCTCGGGGGTATTACCTGGGGCGGTATTGGCCGCTGTCTCTGGGCTTATTGCCACAACATATCCTTTCAACAGGAGAATAAAACATGTGTGCTTCGAATTCAGAAAGTAGAATGAATGTCAAACTATTTGTTATCACATTGGCAGAGGGTGCCTTGGATGGTTTGGATTGGCACCGATGTGGGAGAGGTTACATCCGAGGGTTGCCATAGGGACCATGTAAATATGGCTCCCGATTTACTGATGCTCTCTACATTCAGCGAATCAGCTGCCGGCAAGTGTGTAGCCGGCCCCCAACCTGAAGGCCCACATATCCAGGCCCTGTCTGCTCCTTGCTTCGTCCTATTCTTTCCAGTGTCCAGAAGTAAAAGGGTTGCTTCTCCTCTGGTCTGCCAACATGCACTCAGCTTTTTTCCGTGGATCCCGCTCTTCACTGCCATCGCCTTGTGTCAGGCATGGATGCTGGTGAGTGGCTCTGCATATGCAGTGCTCTGTTGTGGTATGCTCCGCTGCTCTGCTCATGACCATTCCCTGCCCAAGAACGGCCTTCTACGGCATGACTTTTAATGTTTTTCTAATGGCCGCCCTCATCCTCGTCACCAGAGTGCCTCTGAGGGTTGCCATAGGGACCATGTAAACCTGGCTCCCGATTGGCTGATGCTCTCTACATATGGCGAATCAGCTGCCTGCAGGCCAGAAGCCGGACCCCAACCTGAAGGCCAACACATCAAGGCCCTGCCTGCTCCCTGTCCGCTGCCTGGTCAATGGCGTATAAAAACCCTCACACCACACATGCAGATTTGTAGCTGAAGGGTATGTCCACTCGCTATCTCACTGATTAATGCGGCATCTATCTCTTTTCTTTCTGGGAAAGTCAGCGCCCGCTACTATATTTACACCACTCTGTCCAATCTAATCTGCATGACCTCTGACCCACCTATTACTGTGATCTTTCACAGCTCTGCACTAAACATACAATGACACACTTTTTCTACTTGCAACTGCCTATCGTGCCCCAATGCAGCCGTGTGCTGCACGTTCTCTACATTACTGCAACTGCCTATTGTGACCCATGCAGCCTTGTGCTGCACATGCACTCTACATAACTGCAACTGCCTATTGTGACAAATGCAGCCTCGCGCTGCACATGTACTCTACATAACTGCAACTGCCTATTGCGACCCATGCAGCCTCGCACTGCACACATACTTTACTTGATATTACTGCAACTGCCTATTGTGACACATGCAGCCTTGCGCTGCACACATACTTTACTTGATATTACTGCAACTGCCTTTTGTGACTCATACAGCTTTCCGCTGCACATGTACTTTACTTCACATTATTAGATTAGGTCTTTTATATTGTAAATTCGACCTGAACAATAAGGGACCTTGCCTATTTCTCACTACATGTTCTGATGTAGCCGCCCTGAAACTTGAGGTCAGGGTTCTCCATTTCATGCTCCTGGACCACCAGTATGTTCTGTTTCTCAGCCTCGGCTGCCTGTCTCCATGGAGCCTCTCGAGCAGGTACGAACTACTTGGTCGCCACATATTCATCAATCCTTCTTTTTCCCCAGTGCATCTGTTGTGACTAAATCCCTGGCCTTATTTCGGGGTAAACAGGGTCTGGGGATTTTCCAGAGCCAGTGGATGATGACCTCAGGGATGTTATGAGGAGGATCCCCTGATACTCCTAAATTAGCCACTAACCCTGGGCAGGAGATAGTCACAGGTCACCTAAAAATACTACCGGCCATTTAAGGGCCATGCCAAAGAGCTGCAACCTTGCCCAGGACATGCACACCTTCCCCACGCTTGGCTCTGCGAGCTACTGAGGTGGACCTTCCTATAAATTATACTAACAACTCGAAAACATTCACAACAGCCACCATTGGTCCAGCTGCAGACACGGCTGCGCTGTGATAAATAGCCCCTAGAGGGCAGTTGTGAATTCACACAAAGAATATAACATGTGGACCCGCTTTTTAAAGTCGCAACCCAGCTACTGATCTAGAGCAGCAACATACACAACAGCTGAGGAAGGGGCGGCATCTTACAAGAATTAGTCACACACCTGAACTAATAATTATAACCATGTGAAGGCCCTTACACCCAGACCATTCCAAGGCAGGAGCTGCTAAATTATAAAAAGGGTGTTCCAGGAAGGAGAGATGTGGGTGTTTGAAGAGGAAGGTTGTGGTGGCAGTTTTGAGCAATATGGTGGTTCAGGAAGGAGTCTGCCAGAGGAATATGGAGATAGAAAGGGAAGAGCAGAAGTGGCTGGAGTCAAGAGGGGGAAAAATACAGCAGGAGATGGGAGGAGGGAGACCGTAGGAAATTGAAGAAGGGGCACATCAGGAGGTGGAGGGAGGCACACATCAGTAGGTGATAAGAGGAGGAAGTCATCAGGAGGTGGAAGGAAGAAGAGAGCAGTAGGTAGTAGGAGGAGGAAGATAGGGGTGATAGGACAAAAACATCATTAGGTATTAGAAAGAGGAATACATCTGGTGGTCTAAGGTTGAAGCAATCAGGAGATGATAGGAGGAAGACTAGCAGGTGGAAGGAGGAAGACATAAGAGGTGATAGAAGAAGGCAGATATCTGGAGGTGATAAGAGGAGGACATCTGGAGGAGACTGGGCAACCAGAGAAAACACCAGGTGGTAGCTAGCAGTAGCAAGAAGGCAAGAGAGGGATCGCTTAGCCAAGGCAGGGGATAGGGCTGAGGCCACAATCAGAATGGATTAAACCCATGGCTAGAAGAGGAATGTGACATTGAGGAGGGTCAGGTTCAAAGGATAAGTTAAGATGTTGTGCAGAGGCATAGAATCAGGTAACTCTCATGGGGCAGGAATAGGGCCCTTTTTATAATCCTCTGCGGAAACCTGGGCAGCCAACTCCATTTGCTTCCCTCATAAAGTGGTGGAGAAACTCGACCTCTTTCAAAAACGTGTAGCAGAAGCACTGCAATATCAACAGGACCTGCACGGAGAGAGGAGGTGCTACTATCTCAGCATCAAGAGGAGACAAACCAGAGGAACGTGAGAGGGACAACCTCTGAGAATAAGAGTCGGGTGGTGCCCCGAAATCTTGGTCACTTTATTAGGGGGCTTTTAAGAGTGTGAACATTTTATTTGAACTAGAACTTTAGGACTGCAACAGAGTGCTTTGGGAAGAGAGCGAGAGAGAGCAAGTCCTGTATGGGATTAGATTCCAATGGAGTCAGAAAGGATTTTTGAAAAGCTATGGGGAAATGAAGATGGGCCTGCCCAAGACAATCCTAGGGGAGGGACATTCGGTTGGTGTACTGACCAAAACAAAGTTATTATTTTTATTTATTTATAAAACGGATATTTTTGCATTTGTCGCAAAGTTTACTGAGAATGAAACATCTTAGAACCATACAGCTGTTGATCTGTGTCCATGCTAGGACACTGTGTACTTTAAAACAGCTTGCAGTATGATTTCCACAGTCACAAAGAGGTTTGTATTAGATGTGTGTTGACTAGGGCGCAGACCTCAGCTGTGGTGCTGCAGCTCCGCTTCAAAAGCACCAATGGACACCCTGGAAAGCCACATTTGTAACTCAACCAAGCACATCTACTTCAGATGATTAGACCCTGTGAGAAGGCATTTCAGGATGGAGGAAGGGGATAGGGCAGAGACCGTACACATTTATGGAAATTGCTCTTTGTGCATGGATGAAGCAGGGTGCTCACAATGGGCATAATAGAGCAGGACCCAATCCTCTCAGTATGGTCTCACCGGGGTAGTCAACTGATTCCAGTGATTTAACCTTTACACATCCGCTATCATACTTGAAATCATTTACTCTTGGATTAAATGTATGTAGCAGCTATGCTCCATTCCTGATGCAGGCTGAATATGTTTGTCTTTTTTTAACATCTTCTACATGCTATAATTTGACAGTTTGAAGCAAATAAACACTCCCAAATTCTGTCTATCCATCACATATTATGATAATTTGGCACATACGTTGTGTACTTGTTGTCCCCTTGTACAAGTCCTACTCATGATATCCCCCATGATTTGCCTCAATGAACCCTGTTCTCACACCATCATCAGGCCACCATTCCTCAGCATTTGTTGCATCAATGATCAATGTTTTTTTAAAGGATTAAATTGAAAAACTCTAGGACATTCTTGCCACCCATCTATATCTGCTCACCGATCTGGTCTTTTTAATATCTTCTCTAGGTTAATGTATTTGGTTCTGTGGCATCATCTCTCCTCTGCTCTGCTATCCTCTCATATGCTCTACCCTTCTTGCATATTCTCCTTTCCTCTAATCTTGTCTCTTTCCTTTGTTGTACCTGATACAGTGATTAGGAGCACTCTGGGTGTGGGATAGGTACATGATGAGAATAACATATTCCAATGAATTATCACATTTCCTGACACCGCTGAGAAAGCTCAGACCTTACCTTGTAAACAAGGCTCTCCATTAACTGAGATGAAGACCCCCCGTACGGGCTCACAGTAGTCTCCAGATGGTTTTCTATATCCACTAAATGTTCCAGTGTTGACGTTTTAAATGAGCACTGGGTGTCAAGGGGTATTGGAAGAGGCTGTGTAACAGAAATAAGTGGATATGACGGAGGCGCACACCCTGTTAATTGGGTTCTGCATTCAGGGATACCCGCAGTGTCCACAACTTCCATATTAGACAACCCATTCAGATAAAAGTGAATAGTTGAAACTTCTGCACTGTGTGTCTGAGCTGAACGCAGTTGTGATTTGAAGCTCAGTCCATTCTGGTCAACGGATGCACCTTTCCATGATGAGAGCCCAGGTATGTGCTCAGGGACATCATGCAAATAACTTGGTAACAGGCTGCTTTCAAGGACTATTGGATTGCTGTGACTGTAATTGCACAGCCCATTAGTCAATGCGTTCTGGCTGTTCTTCTGTTGCAGCTGTCCCCATTGACTTAACTGAGCCTCTGTTATTTCAGTCTGGCACTGATGTGGTAGTTGTAGCCGCGAATGAGCCGATTGGAAAGACTGATGAGCAGATTGGAATTTGTCCTGTTTCTGGTGGTTTTGGTAAGGAATTTCAGATGACAGTTTATGATTTGATGCTGATACGCTCATTCCATTACACCTGATCCACTGTGAAACCTCTGGCTGGCCACCTTTGGAGTGGTTTGCCATGTTTAGGGTGAGTCCCTCTATTAATTCTGCCTCTTGTGTCCATGAGGCAGAGGGTCTGTGTTGTGCAACATAGTCACTGAATCTGTTCAAGCCCGGAAATGATGGAGATTGAGAAGTGGGCCGCATCTGATTGCCAAAATGGCCGTTTTGCTGCTTATGTGTTATGCTGTACTGCTGCATCTGCTGCGGCAGCTGCAATATCAACTGAGGCTGCATTTGATCAAGAGGCTGTGGGTAATACTGGGTGTGCTCCACCTGCATTTCTGTCCTGTTTGATGTCTCTACATTACTGACTGGTGCATAGACCTGCTGGTCCCCAGCATTTTCCTGATTGTGCCCATTCACAAGGGAACTGTGCACATAAGATAAGATTTCATTGTTGGTTAAAAGGACGTTCAGGGACGGGGCGCTTTCAGGATCAGTCTCCACGGTCATCAGTCTTTCGTCCAACAGGAGCAACTCCAGGTCCTCTGCATTAAGCCCCAGGCTCTCCAACGCAGTGAACAAGTCGTTGTTGCTGCAGTTATCTTCACTGTCAATTGATAGTGAGTCCAAGGTGCTCAAAAGCGGGTCTTCCGGGGCTAATCCTGAAAGCTCAGGTTTCAGCCCATTCCCAGAGGGTGGTGCCACATTGCAGCCCTCTTTTGTGCTTGTCCAACCGGGATCACTGAGGTGGGAGAGGTTGCTGCTGAAGGAAGGTTTCGGAGTTGCTGCTGGGAGTGAGACATATACGGACTCGTCCTGTCTCATCATTGCTCCCAATAAAGATTTGGGGTCCACACATTCTCTGTGGGTTCTTGATCCTTTGCTCTGAGTGCTCTTCCTGGCTTTGCTTTTTCCTTTGCTCTGGAAGGGATCCGGCAACCCCAGGATTGGGTTGGAGATCTGGTAGAGTAGAGCTTCTCCAGTGGCAAAGGTAAAAGGAAGGTGCATGGACCGGTTTCTCAGGTGCTCTCCTCCTTCCTCCTCCCTGCACAGAAAAAAACAGGTTTTAATGTCCAGCAACAACCAGGAAAACTATTCCTCCCATCACTTTGGTCATTCAACTTATGGATGTGGTAAACCTTAACCGATCAACGTGCACAACCTTTCTGGCGTCACATGCTTAGAACACTCCCTGCATCAGCCCATGTTTTAGAACCACAAAGTAATGCTTCACAACAGCATGAGGTGGAAAAATAAGCGCCAAAAATTAAGATCTCCAAAAATTGAACGTGACCTATCAAAGCAGTAGAAACTTCTTCTGAAACATAGAGCTTTAGAAGGACAAGATCTATAGCCATTTCATTGCAAAAAGAGTTTATTACACCAATTGTCTTGAATTAGAGCCACTGGCTACAGCTTTCTCTGTAGTATCTTGCCCTTTGCAGAAACTCACTGGCTCATTCCATTGCTCTTGGAATTGCTTTGGTAAAGAGCTTTCCGGGAATGCGGGTGGGCTCTTTCTTTAAATTCTGTGCTCTCTCAACACACAGCAGAGATGCTTTACATATTCACCGCATGCGGGTGGCGATTGACCATGGAACCTGGGATTCTTGGGGATTGCCATACACATGCACTGACTCTGTGGTGATCCCAGTCATTCGCATGCATGGCAGTGCCCATTGTTCCGATGGCATCCACCACTGCAACAAAGGCCACTGCCATTCATGCCACTGACTCAGACAAACTGTGCCTTGTTCTTGCAGGTGCAGGAAAACTGGGTACGATCAATCAGAATCATGACTGGTGATTGAACACCATTACCAGGGGCAGGGACTGCTGCTTCTCTGAGGAAACTATGTCCATGCCACAAGGCACTAGAATGAACAAATGCATGGGAAATATTTGCCAAGTAAGATGTTCTCTGTACACTGCGCCTCCAGAATGGGCCTGTTGGTGTTCACCAGACTGCAATGTTATGATGGCATTCCAATTGTACTGAAGCCCCCCCCCCCTAATGAAAGTGTGAGGTCTGGAGAACATCACTAGAAGAGCCACAGATTGGTTGAACCGTGATGTGACCCTATTAAGCAAATTAGGATTAGTCGTCAGGAGAAATCATTACAGGGCATTGTGCAGAGAGAACCAGTGAATAACTGAGTGAACCGCTTTCTCAAAGTAAATGCAATAATAATCAGAATTGAAAGGGGCACTTCAGAAGGCCCAGGTCAGTGGTCGTACAGAGATGTATCATGAATACACACAGGCCAGTGGTCAATGCTGCATATTATGTGAATCCAGCAGGACTAATGTGTACAATTTTTACAACAGTGTACTCAGATAGTGTTCGGTGAGTGCCCTCCATTACAGTATTATAAAAAATACAGTCCAAGGGAAATAGATCCCTTCTCAGGCGTAGGTGATGAGTGCGATCAGACACAGTCCGATGGAGTGGAGATCTATCGCCCAGGCAAGACTGACCAGCGTGATATCCATTGCCTGCCCTGTATTCTAAGCAAGTACTGTTGATATTATCATCATATTGGCATATTCTCCTCTGGTATTTGAGAAGCACGTTTTGAATATGTAGCTTCTCTGGAAATACTGTCCCCCAGCTGGATGCTGCATCGGCAGACCTCCTGTACTGGGGTGCTGATTTTAATATAAAAAGAAATTAAGGAAAGAAACCCGCTGTCGACTTACACAAGAGGCCGTTGCGTGGCGATGATGTAGTCGGGCTTCCCATTTTTGTACACGAGCCGGGCATTAGCCTGCACCCATTTCCATTGGTTCTCCTTCGTAAGCAGGCGAAATACAGTCAGTCCACTTTCACCTGTCTTCATCACTAAAAGAAAGGATCAAGAATAAAGAGATTGGAAGGGAACTGAACATACAGAGATTAATGTAATGCTATCCTTGCTTGCTTTTCCCTTTAAGTCTCATATATAGGGACAAGACTATGGGCCTCATTAAACGGAATGCGGTAAGGGTTTACCGGTACCGGTAAGGGCACCGGTACTGGTAAACCCTTACCGCCTTACTACGAGGTCCCTTTGCCGGACCCGACCTCAACGGCTGTTTTTAGCAGCCGTTAAGGAACGGGCCCGCAAAGGGACCTTGGTGCTAATTACGGTACCGCAATTTGCGGTACCGTAATTAGCTCCTTCCCCATTCCCATTGAGCCCTATGGGGGCAGAAATGGGAATGGGGAAGTGCCTTGGTGAATGGGGAATTACCGCCCCCGCTCACCTTGGAGTAGGGCGGTAATTCCGCCATCCACCAAGGCGGACACGGTAAAATACCGGCGGCAACAAACAGTGTAATGAGGCCCATGAGTGGCTTGTTTCTTCCAAGCACAATACATACAAGGAATTGAGGGCCAAACTAACCTGTTATTAACAGACATGCTACGATAGAGATATCGCGGATACAAGCCACAAACAATTTCAAGTTGTATTACCAAATATATGCACAAAGAATAAAAGGCCAGACAGCATTCGAACGAGAAGGACCATTATCTACACAGCGCCAAAAGGTTGCGCAAAGACCAAGACATGCCCCATCTGAATGAGCGGAAATTAACATATTTTCTACATTGACCTCATTAACTTCGGACACATGGCGCATTTCCTTCTCGCACGTTGAAAAGCCCATTTTAAAAAATCACGGGAATTCAAAAACATGCTGCGAAAAGGATGGACAAAAGTGCTGCCGGCGCACATCTGCTGACACGATTTGCTTCGGTGCATCACCCTCCAGAAAGCCATCGTACCATAATCTTTGAAGGGGGCTACTGAGAGCAGTGTCATGTTAACTACAGTCACAACTCCATTGGCGATACGATTCCAGCATACGATCCATCTTTGGCATTTTGCATATTAATGGCTACTTATATAAGCTTCTCGCTTTGTATCTCCTGATGAAGACGTTCTTTACTACACACACTACGTCGAAACCGGTTGAGTTCATTCTTTTAGGGATGTGATCTACATAACACTTCTCCTCACAGATCCGCCCTTGTGATAAATTGTTTTTAATGAATTCTATTTCTGTTTGTTTAATATATTTGTAAACATTAAAATAATCAAATGGGATGTGATGAATGTTTGTCCCACTCCCAATTGGCAAATAATGTTAATTAATTTAGTTATCTTTTTAGCCATTGTTGGTTGGTTGAATGTCACTATGTATGATGTATGGTTTGGATGCTGCACTATGAATGTTTGTTGAGATGGATGTATTTTAGTCACAGTTATTTTTCATCTATGCTGGTGTGTTACGTGATTTATTGATGCTCTATAAAGTAGAATGCCATTAATTGACTTGTTCAAATTTTTGTATCATGATAAATAAAATAATTTGATACTTTTGTAAGTAATAGTGTTTTGCTCTCTGGATATCTTTTCAGTTTCTCGTAAAAGGCCAGACAAGCCTGCTTTTTCCAGGCATTCCATTGAATGCAGAAGTCAACCAATCTTTTCCATTTTAGAAATGCTACAATGCAGAAACCTAAAGATAAATACGACTGCCACTGAGAAAATTGCCTTACGGTTAAGGGATTCTGAGTCAAAACAAACCTACCATTTTCAGTAGTGCTACCATACAGATCCAAGGGACCTATGGCCCAACTTGTAGGGCATACTACCATGCAAATTTGGGAAACCTGCGACATACAGTACCCAGCTTATTGATGTTAGCCATGCTAACATAAAGACAGAGAGGGCCAAGCCTACAACTTGTCTTGGTATGAGGTGCTGGGCCAGGATAGCACAAAGAAGAAACAATGGCTTCCTAGTGCCAACTCTTGCTCTCCTGTGTATATAGGAAGGTGACATATTTATGAGAATCAAACTGTATCTCTCTATCTACATGGAAGCCCCTACCTGCCAATGGTTCAACAGTGATGTCAAACAGCAACAGTAACAGGGACAACACTGCTGCGTGCCACTGCACATCTTAATCTCCTCCAATATCACCCTGATGGTATGAACCGTGGCCACAAGTTTGGTATGCAACAATGCACCCTAGAAAGCAAGCACTGCTCTATCCTCACTCTGCTAATAACTCCAAAGAGGAATTGCCAGTCAAGAGAATGAATTGTCTTCTCTGTGGCAACAGCTTACCTGGAGCAACATGGAGAAGCAGTGCTGTAGAGTAATCCTGATAGGCCAAGGAGGACAAGATTTGGTATCAATCGATTAGGTTTTACAAATATTGTATTCCCTAAATTTATAAAGAGTAAAGGGTGATACTATGAGCTCAACTTTTCCACGAATATGGTGGTCTGGGAAGAACACTAGAATACGCCCGGGCGCCTTGTTTCTTACCACTTCCACAGTGGAGAACGAAACGCATTCATACACTTTAGCTGGACTGCTCTTCACAGGTGACAAATAATGTGTATGTCTCTCCGAACACATAAGCCTGAATAGAGATAAGTGTTATCAACACACTTACTCTCAAGAGTGTGGGCTGTGTTTCTTCGCATGGTTCAAAACAACAAGAACAATTCCTGCCTTGCCAACAATAATAGGTTTCTTCAAGTGTTTCTGAAAATCCATTTAATGACAAATATGTCGACACACTAGTAGTGTACATAAGTGGGGTAGCACATGCAACATATGTTCGTGCTTCTCTAGAACAACATGGACTTGTCCAATGAGACCAAACCAAAATGAAATGTACACATACTTGAGTATTGAAAACATAGTGTCAAACATAACTCAGTATACATCAATGAATATTAAAGACACCTCATTACAGGTCGGGCGGTCCGGACTTAACAGTGGCGGTAAACCCGCCGCCACTGTTAATTCCAGACTGCCCGATCCCGAGTCCTGCAGGCGGGAGGTGATCTACATTCATAGAAATATCAACAATTGTTGGTGAGCATAGTTTAAATCAAACGTTTATATCCCATAAGTAGTAACTTCTAGATTTCAATTGCTCAGTTACATAACTTCAAGGGATAGGAATCCTAGTCCATTATAATTTGTTTTAGTGCGCATCCTTGGTGTAATACCCCGGATTGATGTGAGTAGGTTAACTTTAGTGGACGTTTTAGCATTTATAGTTCAGATCACCTTCCTCAGGATCCAGTTCATAGTTACAGAGGGTTAAATAACAGGAAACAAGTAAAACATGACTCAAAATGGGGATGTCATAAAATCTGTGTGCCCAAAGAAGAATGCGTTCACCATAGAAGCATACTTCCCACATAAATAAACAACCCTTAATGGTTGTTGTCTTCTCTTTATCACCATACTTTTAGCGTCCTAAAAATAAGCAAATATACTCATCACCTAGAGTTCCAAATAAAGAAAATGTCTGCCAATGGATATATCATTGAAGTAAACGTTCTACGTTATGGAAACCTCAAATGATTTCCTTAATGACTTCAATGACGTGTATGGTCCAGACTTCATTAAGTTGAAGAGTAAAAAAGTTCCGCTGTACAGATCAATATCATATCATTGATAGAGTGATGACAACGTTTTAGAGGATTAGGAGGCCACATAAATAAGTAGATGCACTTACCAGGTAGAATAATATACAGGGCTCATGAACATCCAGTTCACGGATGCCAACACAGGCGCCATTTTGAAAAAACATCCTAATGACTGTGGACATAGTGTGACGACATATGAAATGACGTCATCACGCTCATGCCAGTGACCTAATGTGTTCGACAGGGCTTAGGAACACCAAGTTCATGGAAGCCAACATGGGTGCCATTTTTAAAACGTGTCCTTAATGTCAGTGGATTAGCGTGGTGGTGTAATGAATGATGTCATTACGCTCACGCCATGTACCCGGGTAATTTCAATATATAGTGCTGCACTGGACACAAATGATGGGGACCCTACAGAGATCTTATAGGTGCTTATATATTAAGCCTATAAAATAACTGGATTAAGTAATAAGTGCCTAACGAGAGCCAATATAAAAGGTATTTGATGAAAAGCATTAATTATACAGTTCAAGGGTGTATCAGATCAGAACATCCTGTAATTTTCACACGAGAAAACAGAAGTAAAAAGCATATGTATGAATCTATTAGATAGTTGTATGGGGAAAAAATCATTCAGACATTTTCTGTCGCTTTTTATTCTAAAAATCCATCTTGCTTCCTTCCCCAGAATGTTATTTTCCACATTATCGCCACATGGCGGCACTTGTTGCAAATTATTATTGCGAAATCTCAGTGAGACAAACTGCACATATTTGCCACAGTAGGGGAACCATTTTAAAGCGCACTCTAGCAACTTATTCTGTGTACAAACTTGACTCACTGTTCTTTGCTAATGGGCAATGTTGACACTTGACTTGCACTCTCGGATACTGACACTTGGATTAACAACCCTGGTTTTGTGGCGGGGGATAAAGGTGTTGAAAACGGCTTTGTAACCAGGTTGATGGGTTGTACCAGAGTGTCCCGTACTTTTATGATGGTTATCTCAACTCACCCCTATTTTTAATCTCTGCTACTGGAAGCCGCTTCTCTCCCCACATCTTGCAGTAGTCCCAAAACGAAGAGGAAGATGTGGCGAGAGTTTGAAAGGTTTGTTCACTTCACTGCCAGCAGCAAGTGTCACTGAGGCACCATGACATCCAGTGGGCGGGTGTCCGTTTAAAGTAATCCCCCCTTCACTGATATCTCAGAGTTCCTACAGAGGGTGACAGTGCCACTTCCTATTGTTACACCAAGTACTCAATAGGCATCGTGGGGACTTTGATGGAATGGGAAACCAATGTGGAGTAAGGCCTGGCTTGCTGGTGAACAGGTGTTGTTGAGGAGCGCTACATATTAGCGTCTGGATAGTGAGAATCGTGGGATCTTCCAACTGGAGCTATATAAGGGTTGAACAGGGAAGTTCTTTCTGGTAAGCCATGCCTCTGATGTGACTTAAGCTGAATGGGAAGGGTGGGGACTTGGGCTTCTGCATTGAGCGCAGTCAGGTTTGAAGAGAAATAGTTGCTGCGCAGGAGTCGTGCCTCTAATGCAGGGTTTGCAATTTGGAAATGGTGGGGTATTCGGCATGGAACAGAGTCAAGCTTAAAATGAAATTTGAATTGCTATCCTTCCTTGACGAAACACCCACACGTTAACCCAAAACATTGAACAAAGTTTAACACAAGGATATTTTAAATTGTTTTCTGTTTTGGTGCTTTGATTTTTTCGGTTGATTTCATTATTTTAAAAGGGGAAGGAGAAATCGGACACCCTGTACAACTAAAATGAAACCAATGTGCAGTTCCCCCTGCTTTCACAACAACCCTTTCAGCATTTGCACATGTATTTGGGTTGGTTCAGTAAGAAATGTTGTGGGACACTTGTAAACCTGCCCCCGAGCTCTTCAAATTCTCCATTGGTCTCGGGGGTTTGTGTATCAGTATGACATCATCACTGTGTAGCGTAGCCCATGACCCAAATTGGGCCGAGCAAGACAGGACAACATGCTTGTCCCCTAAGGGAAATCTTGAAATACAGACAGATACCAGTGTGTATAAATATAATACTTTATTTAGGGTTTATGTAATGTGTATAATTATGTGTACTGTTTTTGCATATGTTATTATACCTACCTGGGCTGATCCATCCAGTCCAATACGTGGCTGCAGCGAATGCCCGAAAAGAAAAAAAGAGGACAGAACTCCCTAAGAATGGACTGGGCAGGGGAGAAGATACCAGAGGGAAATAGCATGTTGGTTTGAGAGAAAATGGTTGAAGCTGCTGTGATTGAGGGCTCCCTAGGTGCACCGTAGACTTGAGTGCCGCCGCCCCCCCTGCGGCTTCCCGAAGGCCTACAGACAATTTACATCTAGATCACGTGTGAAGGGCTACCCAAACCAGGCAACTTGGCTATGCCCCTTGTCGGCCTGCCTTGTGGTCGGCGTGGTGGGCCCTAAAGTGAAGTCCTTCTTGGCCGCATATGCCAGGCGATCCGGGAGGTGAAGGTGCAGAATTCTGCTCCGCCCTGGGCAGAGAGGTAAAAAAGAAAGTCTTGGGTAGCCACATCGGGCAGACTGGTTGAAGAAAAGTCCTGGGCTGCCATGCGAGAGCATCCTGGATGAAGCAGGAAGCTCGTGCATGCTGGGTGGAGCTCCCCGAAGATTAGCGGCCGACCCAGTGCATCTCTCTGACACAGAGAAGAGAGGGGAAGGGGCAGTGAGTATGGTAACGGGGTTTCCGCCTGAAGTAAACATGCTGCTAGAACTGCAGTGAATATGTGGGTAGCCCCACAGCGTATGGGGCCACCCAAGAAGAATTTAAGGGAGCGGGCAGCGGCAGGGACATCAGGCGGGCCCCCCCAGAGCAAGAGGGCTGCCGAAGAGCCCAGGGGTGGAATGGATTACTGCAGCGAGCGTGGCGGAACCCAGCCAGGCTTGGTGGCTGCCTATGGACTGATTAATTGGTGGGCCAAGCAAAGTGAGATTGATTGCCCCCACAGAGGCCATTCAGGGGTCTTTTGCATCAGTTCCACCCTATTGGCCTCCCAGCCGCCCCTTTAAGCAAGGGTGGGCTGACAGAGCAGATCGTTTTTGAAAGCACTCCCTCCAGGGGAACTTAGAAGGGGATTTGTAAATAGAAGGGCACGGTAGTAATTATTAATAATACAACTTAAAGTATGTTTTTTATAAATAAACAGTGGTCTCCGTTGGGATCCATAAAACAATCCACCTTGGTGTCTGTGTCCTACGAATGTATAAGGTAAGAACTCAGTGCATAGCCCATCTCCTTTTAACAGCGATGTTTATTTGCAGGTGCAGAACCCCTCCCTATTCAGCTGGTCTTGCAGATGGGGGTGATTGGTACCCAAGTGGACTGTCCCAGGACTGGGGCAGGGAACGCGCAATCCCTGGCTCAGGCTGGGGCTGTAAAACATGGGCTACAACTTTATAAGCAGGATTCTGCCCCTGCAGAGAGGTGCTTACAAATATGACAATCATTCTCTAGAATAAGGCAATACAACCTTCTCACCCATGTATCTATGATTCCCAGACATTTGGGCTGGGCACAGGGACAGACATGTCACATTCCTCCTGGTGCCAGCAATAATGGGAGCCCTAGGGGAGCTGGGGTGTTCGGTGATAGCGCCTCTTATGGGTGACCTGGCCCGTAGTGGTACATACCACTCCTTAGACTTCTTTAGGTAAAATCCCCTTGAAATAATCCCAAACTCAAAATGCTGCTGATGGAAAGACAGGGGGCTGCTTCTACTCGACCTTCAACTTTTAGATGATCTCTGGTGTCTGCCTGCATTCTTCGTAGTCTCAGTGGCTCCTGGCCTGTGTACTAGGGGCTGTGGCCATTACATGGCAACTCCCATCCCCAGACTCTCCATTCAGCCTCCACACTACAGCAGCCCCATCAGATTTGGCCACCACCTAATCATCATCCGTCCAATCATCAGCCCCACCAGTACCGGCAACAGCCCTAACAGCATCTGCCAAAGCTGGAGGCAGATTCCCTGTGTGTCCCATGAGCAGGTTATTTGGCACTATCCCTGCAGCTTTAGATTGATAGTAGGAGGGTAACAGCATCCACATTCTGTGACATAGTCAAGCGCGCATGGCTGAATGAACGGGTGTGCGACCCACTGGGGTCAGTAATCTGACCCTGTCAAGAGGGATAGAGAGCCCACTCAGCATGCGGTGGGAACCAGGGTGGATGCCAGAGCCATTCCTACCTCAGAGATGGTCAGTGGCTTTTGGGAGGACCCCAGTTCCTATCTACTGCACCTCAAATGAGAAAGCCTGCAGCGACCCCTAAGTAAACCCGAAGCTCAGGCGAAGGACAACAAAATCTTTGTTTCAATCCTGGTCATTTTCATTCATGCATCATCAGTGACGTATGTCCTCAGACGGTTGCAATTCTGCAGGCAGTGTCGGGGAAGTCATTTCGAAGGGCTGAAAAGACACTCTGTGAGGTCTGGAGACCAACTAAATCAATGTTGCTAGTTTCTGGTTCTCCAAAGCATTCGCCTGAAACAATGTTGCGAGCGAGTGGTTTCCCAGTGCTGAGTTAACAATGGATGATAGAAAGTTAACAAAAATGGTTGCACAGCTGAGTGGTCCCTTGCCAAGGATCCAATGTTGCAATTTAATCACGAGCTAGGATTTTCTGTACCAACAAAGTATATTGAAAGTTTACCAAGAGTTTTACCGGTTTATAATTCACACATTAGAGAAATAGGAGACCTGTATCCAGAGGGTGGCGAGACAGAATGAAATTCAAGATGGCAGACAGGTCAAATAAAGGCTTTGTTCAGCCCTCGAAGCCCAAATCGAGGCTAGATGCCCCCAGCCGCAACCAATCCCAAGCCTTCCTCAATTACCATAGGTGCAGTCACTAGGAACCCAGTCCAGGAAGGGCACTAAAAAGGCCAGTAAGCCTGTTAGCCAGTGTGGGTTGGAGGAGCAAGAGGCTTGAGTTTGCCGGTGGCTGCAGACTGGAGAAAACAAAGTCAGGAGAAATTAGGAGGTTGGCCAACTAGGAGTGATAACTGTGAGATCAAGAGTGTATCCGGAGAGGGTAAAACCATGTGTGGAAAAGAATACAGTAATATTAGGAAAGGATGAAAGTGAGGACGAGGTGGCAAAGTCAAGGGGCAGGAGGAAGTAGTGAGAGCCACGGGGAAGGAGGAGGGAAAAACATCAGAGATAGGAAGGTACATAGAGGAGGTAGTACCAGCAAGCAGTGACGGCAATACAGGTCATGTGGTGGTGGTAGCATCATAGGACAAAGGTGGTAGTAAAGGAGAGGTAGGAATTATGATATGATATGTCATTTGTAACTCGCCTATACACAAGTGTTTCAAGGCGCAACGAGGCAGGGAGGGGGGACAAAGGGAAGACAGACAGCGATCTTACTAGGCCAGGTGTCATTCAGATCGCACAAGTGCATGGGCAGAGGGGAAGGGAAAGTGCAAGGGGAAAGGGAGAGGGGAAAGTGCAGTACAGGGGTGGTAGAATACAAGATAAATAATAAGGGCCATCTGGTGGCAAGTGCAAGGTAAGTGCAGACAAGTGCTGGGAAGGTGGGGCTGTAGGGATACAGAGACAGTCCCGCAGTGCAGGGGTTGCCAGGAGACAGTGCAAGGGGGAGGGTGGCTGGGCCAAGGACCGAGATCGGTGAGAGTGGCCCAGCAGCAGATTCAATGCAGTTTCAGCCAGGAATTTAGCAGGGGAGAGGAGGAGAGAAAGCAGAAGCAAAGAGGAAGGTTTTGAGGTGCTTTCGGAGTAGAAGGTGGTAGTAACAAAGCAGGGGGTGAGATTGAGAGAAGAGAAGATGGGATAGTAGCAGGAGGTAAAGGAGATTTAGAATGAGAAACAGGTGGGTGTGTCAGGATGCAAAGCAGGGATTGAGGAGAAGGCAGGGAACAGACCCTTATAGGCATTAGGACAATTCTGGGGGGCCAGGTTGGCCCTAGGCACCACATTCGGTGGGAGGAGGGATTACTTTGAGATCAGAGAGGTGATCAGAGAAGAACCAGGAGGAAGCCCCGACAAGGCTGACTCCGGGACCCATATCCATCTCGCCCTCTCGCCATTACAGAAAGGGGAAAGTCCATATATAAATCAGGCTTGTTTCCAACTAAAAAGGGGTGTTCCAGCCCAAACTGCCAGGCATGTTTTCATGTCACTGGGCATCATCAGTGAGATGTAGCTTGGGTCTCTAGGCCCAGCAGGTGCAGGACTCCCATCTGGGCGTACCTGTCCCATTCGAGGTGACTACAGAAAAATAAAAGATGTGATGGCTGTAAGGTTTGGAATTCATGTCAACCTCTGGCATTGCTCTGGGAAACCCTTCAGGCCATCGTTCTCACCTGCCAAGCCATTCCAGAAAGGGTTAAGACCATATGCAAATCTGGCTTGGCCCAACGGCAAAAGTGGAAGGCCAGACTGAACTGCTTGGTCACATCAATTCTGCACAAGACCACAAGCAACCCCACACATGTTTCGGCCATCAGTGAGGTTTAGCTTGGGTGTAGATACAAAAAATAGAGCTGAAATACAAAATAAAAACAAAACCACTGAAATGCTGCAAACCAATCTCACTAACAAGAGAAATGAATAAAGGCAGTCCAACAAATCTAACAAAAAAGCAAAGGAAGATTTCTCCAATAAACAAACTGATTCTCTAACGAAGAAAACAACCTAAATAAAAGTTACTCTTACTAAAGTAAATTCTGCACAAAAGCCAAATGCTACGTGAAGATAAAGTAAAGAAAGTGAAGCAGAAATACTACATTCTGATGTAAACTATTCCAATGGTACAAATATATTTCCCTGTAAAAGATTTTCTAACTTTAGAATGTGACATCAGTTTGTTAAGGCTGTGCTAATCGCCACTATCCATGGTGATAGCATTTCGTTTTGCCAAACGGATCTCTATAATCCAATTGGTGAAAGCTCTTGATACTCTCATTGCCTTTGCGTCCAACAATCGAAATTGGGCTTCATTACAAGTTTGGTGGTATTCTGTGGTAAATCTGATGGAATACCACAACACGGAATTACTGTTACCGAAACTTAGTCTGGTGGAATTACCGCCAGATTACAAGTGGTAGTATGGCAGTCTTACTCCTCATTTATGGAGTCCAGGAATCCATGGGGATTTTGGCTAAATTACCGCTGGCAGTAATTCTGCCGATTTTGAGATTTTTTGGCAGTAAGGCGGCAGAATGACCTCCAGTATTTTGCTGGAGATTTTTCCTCTGCCCCACCACCAGAGTTGTAGTACGGCAGTAATGCAGTGGTAACAACGTTACCACTGCATGAACTCCTTTTTTTCCCACATCGCTGTTGTGAGGCCCATTGACTGAGTTAGGGCTCTTGCTAAGGTAAGATCTTGCTTTAATTTCGTTGTAAATGAGCCGTTAAATCCAGGAGAGAGGACACCTCCTGGACACCATTTGTGGTCTGCCAGATATTTATTATTTTCTAGCCTGAGCAGTTAAAGGCACAGAAATCCATGAAGTTCCCAGGTCTTTTACTGCCCCAAATGAAAAATATTCTTTGATCACAACCCTACGTGCATGCACAGACGTCAGAAGATCAAAATGGCAGCTACCGCATACAAACATTTTGCCATTCATTACAATAAATCCCTAGGTTCGCATCTGATTTTTACAGTTGCATAAAACAAGTGGTACTCCATACTGATTCAAGCCTCTCCCCCAATTAATAACCAGATGCGGGCAGAGCGGAAAATATGCAGACAGTAGAAAACGTAGTGATTATGTTCTGGTGCTCGACCTTTCTCTGTGATGAAGTCTAGTACTGAAAAAGTGTGAGAAGTTGCTCTAAGTCGCATTTGAAGTCTGCAGGTACGGTAGAAATGCCGGTTATTCCAGCTATGGCATTTTTAATGAACTGGCACACTTCAAGTTTGCCAGTGAGGGCCACAGATCTCCCGGCAGGCCTGACGTGCCAGGAGTTCAGGCCCCTACTGTCAAATAATTGCCACAATTACTGGCACTGGTTGTACCGCTGCCAGTAATTGCGGCAATCCCATGGGAATGGGAACTTACTGTCACTCCTTTGCCCATAATACCAGGAGATCGGGCGGCGGAGACAGTAAGGTAGTAAGGCAGGTTTGCCAGTATCCCGCCGGTAATACCAGTGGGATACAAGCAAACCTGTAATGAGCCCCTAAAGGTGAATTCGAAATGGACCTTCCTTGCATGTTCAGTCAGGCCTTGCTTTTGGTTGAAGAGCATTATGCAGATAAAAGGCTGTGCTGCGACCTATTTTTCTTTTTATTTACTTATTGGGTATTTACAATGCGCCTATACAGCAAATGGTGTTTCAAGTCACCACAAGACAAAAAAGGGGGTAGGGGAGACAGGGATGAAGAATAACAAAAACGGTCCTACTAGGCCTTGTGCCATTCGGATCGTGCAAGTGCAGTAACAAGAAGTGCAGGGGAGTGGGGTTCACATGTTCAGTGCGAGGAGGGGGCTGGACCGAACTCAGTAGGGGTGTGTCCCCACTAGGCTGGTGCAGGGGGAGGAAGCCCGCTAGGGTAAGTGCAGGAACGGGGGGGTCAGGAGAAACAGAGGAGTTGGGGTAGACTGGGCGAGCAGCGCCAGATGCCCTTTATGACTCAGAGGGAACCAGGCAGCCAGACAAAATCAAATACCACCGAGTGGGAATTTAGTAGGGGATGGGGAGAGGGAAGAAAGAAGAGAAAAGGAGGGTCTTGCGAAGCTTCTGGAACTTAAGGCGATCCGGCTCAAGCCTCAGAGGGGCAGGGAGTCCATTCTAGAGGGAGGCTTCTGGGAAAAGAGAGCTCTATCCCCGACTCTCTGCATGGAAAAGCATCTAATCTGCAGGGAGCGCTGGAAGACCGAAAGGCTCTAGCAGGGAAGTATTTAGGGAGAGAGTTGGATATAGCGGGCTCGCAGGACCCACAAAGCCTTGTGGATGATGCAGAGGTCTTGAACTTGATCCTTGCAGCAACCGGGAGCCAGTGGAGAGAGTTTAGGGCAGGAGAGATGTGGTCCCTGGGCTTGAGGCTCAGGATAGGTCTTGCAGTCCTATTCTGGATTAGTTGAAGGGCGCAAAGGGAGGATTTAGGCAGATTGAGGAAGAGGCTGTTGCAGTAGTCCAGCCAGAGGACCAGAGCTCTGGAGACATTGAGTTTCTGGGGGAAGGTGAGGAAAGGGAGTATTCCTCTGAGGAGGTGCAACTGAAGGTTGGCCTTCTTGGCAAGGTCCGTGATGTGAGGAGAGATGGAGATAGAGGAGTCGAAGATGACACCTAGGTTTTTTGCCTCACAAGAGGTTGAGGGTGAGGGGACCCATGGAGGGCAGCCAGAGAGTAGGAGGGAGCAGAGGTCCCAATGAGAAGGATCTCAGTTTTACTGGCATTGAGACAGAGCTCGTTAGCAGCGCACAATGCCTGAATAGCAGTCATACAGTCAGGAATGAGAGGGGATGAAGAGGCAGTGGAGGGAAGCTTGTAGGAGAGCTGCGTGTCGTCCACATAACACTGGAAGTGAGGAGAGAAGGCAGAGATCAAATGGTGGATAGAGGATAGAGCCCTGAGGGACGCTGCAGGTGGACAGTGTGATGGAGGAGAGAAAAGGGCTCAGTTGAACTTGGCATAATCGGTTAGAGACGAAGGAGGTTAACCAGTCCAGTGCCAGGTCCGTGATGCTAAGGGTATAATAGAGCCGATTTATAACAGTGGCATGATGGACCATGTCAAAGGCAGACAGATCAAGAAGGATGAGAACAGAAGGAGAGTTGGAATCGAGATTTGAGAGCAAGTCTTCATGGGTGTTCAGGAGTGCAGTTTCTGTGCCTCTGGCTGCTCTGAAGCCAGACTGGTGGTCGTGGAGACAACCAACAGATTCAGTGTGTTGAATCAACTGAGAGATGACCAGCCTCTCCAAGAATTTGCCCCGGAAGCGGGTAAAGGAACTCTGTGCCTTTGTTAAGCTTAGCTTTGGGGGAACGTGCAGTATGCCGTGTTGTGGAAGAGGACAGGGAAGCCATAATCACAGTGCACACTTACTTCTCACATGATTCTCGGCACAATAAATCATATCAGCAGCATGAATGAACTGGTACCCAGTGCCACGCATCCGCAGCTCGGTTTCAGTGTATCCAAGGACAACCTTCCCCCTGCAACAAGAAAAGTGAAGCACACACTTTTTTTATGATGTACTTCAGTTTAAAAACAAACTTTTTGCACAAAAGTAACACATTTACAATGAATCAACCACATCAAATCATTTAAAAACATTCTGCACAATTCATTATTACAAAGATGTCCTTATGAACTCATAAGATAATACATATAATGAATAGCAGCAATTGTTACTAACACAAAATGTCCACCGAATATACTTATCAAAAATGTTTTTGAATTTAAACAAATGTAATAATGGACAAAACAGTGAAATATGGATATTCCTAGATCTTGTAGTTCCCAGCACTCAATAAACAGGTGCTCCAAAGTTTCAAACACATATAGAAAATCACAAAATGTACACTTTCTTTCTGCATGCACAATGTTTGTCCTTGACCCAAAAACCTTTTATGTTAAAAATAGAAAATCTCACAATCACTGACACATCTTACTGTGCCACACATAATTCTGTTTGGGTCAATAGTATAGTTTTGTATTTGTATTTGTATTTATAAAATGTGTATATAGTGCTTTACGCCAAAGCGCTTTACATGGAACAACAGTAATACATAAGAAGCAATGTGATACAACTCAAGATTTAAAAAACCAAGAACAATAAGTGGAACAATTTGCTGAGAACCTATTAATGGACAGAGTAGGATAAAGCAGGGGAGGAAGTGGAGGCGAGCTATCAAGAGGGAGATTGGAGAAAATGGGATTTTAAGTTGGAGCGGAAGGATGAGTAAGAGGAGATGGAGCGGATAGAGAGAGGGAGAGAATTCCAGTGGAGTGGAGCAAGAAGGTGGAAGGAGAAGAAGCGTGAAGGAGCACAAGCTAGGGGTGGAACAGTGAGTAGGAAATGATCAGTAGAGCAGAGGGGACAGGAGGGAAAGTAGAATGAAAGGAGGGAGGATAGCTAGGGAGAGGCAAGATCATGAAGGGATTTGAAGACGAGACTGAGAAAGTTGAATTTGAGTTGGGAGTGGAAGGAAAGCCAGCCAAGTGAGGAGAGTGAAGAGGAGATGGAGTCATGTGGGGAGAGGGAAAAGAGAGTACGGATGGCAGAGTGGTAAAGCGATTTAAGGGGGGCAAGATGTGAAGCAGGGAGACCAAAGAGGAGAGATGAACAGTAGAAGAGACGATAAAAGATGATGTAAGATATTAGGAGTTTGGTGGTGTGGAAGGTAAGGGAAGAGCAGATTTTGCGGACATTATAGACATTATATTTAAACAATATAGCCATTATTCAGATGATAAAATAACTCCCAGTGATTTATGGAAGCATTAGAACACCAGCCATGGTCCCATAAAGCCTTTTCGTATTTTCAATGGATTTTGAATCATTGATTCCCATGACATATTCAGCAACCACAATATATTATCACATATACTCATATAATCTGTAAATACCTTTGTATAAATGTCCCCATAAAAGTCCTAAGGCATTAAAACATTGAGTGGGGAGGCGGGTCCAACATTTTCTGAATAAACATAACCTCCTCCAATTAATCAGGGATTCAAAGGATAGCAACCTAGGTTCATACCTTATTATAGAGACGAACAAGTTACTTCTTACCTTGTAACGTTCTTTTGACGGGATGTTCCTCCGACGTATTCCTCATCTTAGATATCTCCTTCCAGCTCTGCTGGCCTCGGAAAATTTTTCTCTAGAGGGCGCTGCGTGTCAACGTCCTCCGAGTCGATGTCCCTCGACAGCCGCCGTATCGACGTCGACGTCATCCTGCCTATAAAGGCCGCGCGCAGCGTCCGTTGCTCAGTTCCGTTTTGTAGCCCACAATAATACTTTCTGGACTAGACTAATCACCCTGAAGGAGCGTAAACTGCAACCACAAGGGAAATAGAACTGCGGGGATGGATGGGATGGTCGATGAGGAATACGTCGGAGGAACATCCCGTCGAAAGAACGTTACAAGGTAAGAAGTAACTTGTTCTTCGAAGGGATTGTGTCCTCCGACGTATTCCTCATCTTAGATAGGCTCCCATAGCAGTATTCTATTATTGGAGGAGGGAGTACTGACTTCACGCTTTCTTCTATTGATGAATAGAATGCAGTACAGCCCTTCCAAACCTAGTCTCTTGACTGGAGGAGGAATCCAAATTGTAAAATCGTGTAAAGGTATGGACAGACGACCATGTAGCGGCCGCACAGATGTCTTTAACCGGCACGCCTCTTTTGAGGGCCGAAGAAGCTGTGATACCTCTGGTCGAATGGGCCCTAAGGTTTTGAGGGGGCTCTTTCCCTGCCAGTTTATAACATTCCAGAATGGCTAGAATGATTCATCTGGAAATGGTCTGCTTAATTATTGGTAACCCCAGCTTGTGACCTGTGTAACCTACAAACAGCTGGTCTGCCTGTCTTATCCTGGCTAGTCTACTGATGTAAAAACTTAAAGCCCTGCTAGGGTCTAGCCTGTGTAACCTCTCTTCCTCTTTCCCCGGATGAGGAGGAGGATAGAAAGATGGTAGGGTAATCTTCTGAGTGATATGGAATTCAGAAACCACCTTTGGGAGGAAATTAGGCTTCACTTGCAGGACAACTTTGTCTTTGTGAAATATTGTGTGAGGGGGTTTACAAGAAAGAGCTTGTAATTCGCTCACCCTTCCAGCAGATGTAAGTGCTATTAATAAAACAGGGTAAGGAACCTTAGCGAACAAGAATGGAGTGGTTCGAAAGGTGTGCCCATCAGGAAAGTTAGTACTAAGTTTAAATCCCATAGTGGAACTTGGAATGGTCTTGGGGGATAAACATTGGTTAACCCCTTTAGAAAGTGCATTACCAAGGGTAACTTGAAATAGGATGGTTCTTCCGCAGTGCGCTTAAAGATGGATAGCGCTGCGAGATAGCCCTTAATGGTGCCAACTTGAAGGCCTGAATTCGCCAAATATAGAAGGAAGGACAAAACCATTGGTGTACCACATGAAAAAGGGTCGACATTCTGTTCTCTACACCAGCTGCAAAATCTGTTCCAACGGCAGCGGTATAAAGACTTTGTTGCTGGCCTCCTTGCCGAAAGCAACACCTCCATAACATCATGAGGGAGGTCCCAATCCTTGTACCTCAACCTTTCAGAAGCCAAGCGTGAAGGTTGAGGGTTTTGATGTCTGGATGGAGAACCTGACCTCCCTTCTGTGAGAGTAGGTTCTCTCTGAGTGGAAGTCGAATTGGAGGGCAGATGGACAAGTCTAGAAGGTCCGGGTACCACGTTCTCCTGGCCCAATCCGGGGCAATTAGGATCATGGTTCTCCGGAATCTTCTCAACCTCCTGATCATTTGAGGAATGACAGGGACCGGTGGGAACGCGTACAGAAGCGGAAACTCCCAGTCCACTATGAACGCGTCTCCCAGAGCTCCTCTCAGGGGAAATTCCCTTGAGCAGAACAGATCGCATTTCCTGTTGACGCTGGTGGCGAACAGATCCACCTGAGGGGTTCCCCAAAGAGCGAAGATCTCTTGAAGGACTTCCTGAGCTAGTTCCCACTCGTGGGAGACTGTGCTCTGCCTGCTCAGAGCGTCCGCTGTCAAGTTCTTCTCTCCGGCTAGGTGAACTGCTGATAGAGAGATTCCTTCTTGGATTGCCCAAAACCAGAGCTGCATCGCCTCTCTGCACAGGGGTAGTGATCCTACGCCTCCTCTTTTGTTGAGGTAATGCATGGCCACCGTGTTGTCCGTCATTATCAGGACGTTTTTCGCTTGTACAGCTGACAGGAACGCCTTCAGCGCAAGTCTGATGGCTCTCAGCTCTAACAGGTTGATATGTAGTCTGGACTCCGATGGAGACCAACGACCGCTGATGGTCAAGTCGTTGGCGTGGGCTCCCCACCCCGTGAGTGAGGCATCAGTGACTACTGTAATCTCCGGCCAGGGTTGCCAAAACTGTTCTCCTTTCAGAATGTTCTCCTGACAGGCCCACCACAGAAGGTCTCGAGCCACCCTGTCGGGAACCTGAAGAAGATCTGTCATTTTCCCTGAGAATTGTGACCACTGAGTCCTCAGTGCCCACTGGAGGGATCTCATTCTCAGGCGAGCCTCTGGCACTAGGAAAATGCAGGATGCCATGAGGCCTAGCAACCTCAAAAAGTCGAAGGCTGGGAGACGTTGGGCATCTTGGAACTTGGTAACCATCTGTAGAATATCTTGAGCCCTCACCTCTGGTGGCGAGGCTTTTCCCAGGGAAGTGTCCAGGATCGCTCCTATGAATTGGAGTCTCTGTGATGGTATCATTTGTGACTTCTTTAAATTGAGGGAGAAGCCCAGTCTGTGAAGGGAGTGGCACACGTGATTTAGCTGGATCTGAGCTTGTTCCGAAGAGACAGCCCTGATCAACCAATCGTCCAGGTAGGGGTAGACGTGAATCCCTTCCCTCCTTAGACTTGCCGCCACTACCGACATTAACTTGGTGAAGACCCTCGGGGCGGAGGTCAGCCCAAATGGCAGCACTCGAAATCATAGTGAGAGTTGCCAATTGCGAACCTCAGGTATTTCCTGTGTTTGAGATTATAGGCACATGGAAATAAGCATCCTGAAGGTCCAGAGATCCCAACCAGTCCTGGAACTGAAGGGCCTGGAGGATCTGAGAAAGAGTGACCATCTTGAATTTGTCTTTCCTGAGGAATTTGTTCAATTTTTGCAAGTCCAAGATGGGTCTCAGTCCTCCGTCTTTCTTTGGAATGAGAAAATAAGGGGAGTACCAGCCCTTGTTCCTCTCCGCTACAGGTACCGGTTCTATGGCACCTTTCTCTAGCAGGTCGAAAATTTCCTGCAAGAGGAGCAGATCTGGAGCTTTCTGAGAGCTGATCACCGGTGGATGACTCTGAGGTATGCGTAGGAGAGGCAGGCAGTAACCTTGGGCAACTGTTTCCAATGCCCAAGCATCTGACGTGATAGCCTGCCATTCCGCCAGATGTTGAGTCAACCTGCCTCCTACAGGTGTCCTGTGAGGGAAGTCCTCAGAGTGGTTTTGGAGCGGCTGATGCGGATGCCGATGGTAAAGAGGCACATGCTGTTGCTGCGGCTTTTGAATATCTACCCCGTCCACCTCTGGTAGTTCTTCTTTGTCCCCTTTGAGCCGGACGTCCTCTACCTCTTCCGAATGCGGAGTAGAAGCGAAAGGACTTGCCCCTCGCAGAGGTTCCTGTGGGACGAAAAGGTGTCTGACGGATTGCAGCACCTAGGGATTTTGCTGCTGCTTTTGAAGTTTGCAGTTTCTCTAAACTGTCATCCGCCTTTTTCCCGAACAAAGAAGAGCCATCGAATGGCATGTTCAAGAGCCTGGCTTGCACATCAGGGGCAAAACCAGACTTTCTCAACCAAGCAAATCTCCTGGTTGTTGTACTTGCCGCCGTTGCTCTGCTGATACTGTCAGCCGAATCAATGCCCGTCTGGAGGGATTCGCACATAGTGTCTTTACCGTCCTGTATGATATTCAGGAACGCCTCCCTTTCTTCTCCCTCCGGGATGCAGTCAGCCGCTGTAGAAGCACACTCCCAAAGTGTATGGCTGAATCTAGCAAGGGTGCAAGTAGCATTAACAGATTTTAACGCCATGCTACATGCCGAAAAAACTTTCTTTGCCATAGCATCATATTTTTTATCGTCCCTGTCCTGTGGGACGGTAGGATAAGCCGTCTTGACATCGGTAGAAGATGCTGCCTGTACCACCAGACTTTCTGGGGATGGGTGTTTTGACAAAAATTCCGGGTCTGTAGAGGATACCCTATATTTTGTAGACAGTTTTTTATTTACTGCCGGGACGACATCTGGGGTTTCCCAGTTCATCATAATCTTCCTCCGAAGAGCTTTATGAAAAGGCACCACAGGGTCCTCCTGTGGGCCCTTGTCAAGAATATCCGTAAGGTCATCCTGTTGGAAAGATTGTGAGGGTGCAGACCACCCCATAAACTCTGTGATCCTGGCCATTAAGGCTCTATAGGGGGTTTCAGCATTCTCCCCCAGGTCTGGCCCAGCAAACTCCACCTCAGGGGAAGTGTCTAACCCACTTGCGTTCTTCAGAGGAAATGTCCTCTCTAATTGGGGTTACAGGTCCCTGCAACTCAAATGTGTCATCCTGTTCAGACAATTCACCCTCTTCCATAATTGAGGACATAGTTCTCAATTGTTCTGAACTCATAAAGGGTGTAAATCCCATTTCCAGGGCAGAGGGCGCCGAACTTGTCATAATCGGCCTCGAAAACGTCGATGTCATCGATGCCGACGTCGAAGGCTTCGAGCGTGGCGTCGAAAACAAAGGCGGAGGCCTCGATGACCTCGACAGAATTGGGATTCTACTCGACAATCTCGAAGCCATCGACATCGAGGACCTGGGGACAGTCACTGGGTGTGTCGTGACCGTGTCTTTTCTTGGCGTCGACGCCGGTGTCGACGCCGGCGTCAAATCGACAGACCCGTGTGTCGAAGGTCCCTTCGACAACGGTGTCGAAGTCACCGACCTCGGCGTCAACGGGTACTGCGACTCGCAGCGTTTTTGACCTTCGAGTCTTTCGACCAGAGCATCGCTCTCGGCAGTCTTCGAGGGGGTCGAGGCCGCTTTCTCGAAGACGCTCATCATATTTTTACGGAATTCCTCCCATTCAGCCCGGGAACTATGTTTCGAGGGGCAAGGGATTCTTTTAGGCGAAACAGAGGAAGAGGAAGACGGAGAAGGGGATCTTCGACGTCTCCTCTTCGAGTGTTTCGATCTCGAGGAGTGATGGGACCCACTCCGAGACCTGGAGCGCGAATGGTGATGAGGAGACGAATGTCTCGACTTCGTCGACGAAGAAGAAGCTTTAAAAGTCTTACTTTTCTCCAGCTTCCCCCTACGCTCCTTCAGGGCCTTAGCTGTCATGGACATACAGTCCTCGCACTCCGAACAATGGTGTTCAGCTCCCAAACACCACAGACAAACTCTGTGAGGGTCAGTCAGCGACATCTTTTTCCCACAATCTCGGCATTTTTTGAAGCCGGATCGAGGAGTTGTCGGTTCCGACGAAGAAGCCATCGAGTACGGATCGAATAACTCGAGGTAAATAGATTAAATCCTGACAAAAAACTGAGCAACGGTATTCCGAGGCACTGAGTAAGCGCGGAAAAATGGAACTGAGCAACGGACGCTGCGCGCGGCCTTTATAGGCAGGATGACGTTGACGTCGATACGGCGGCTGTCGAGGGACATCGACTCGGAGGACGTCGACGCGCAGCACCCTCTAGAGAAACATTTTCCGAGGCCAGCAGAGCTGGAAGGAGATATCTAAGATGAGGAATACGTCGGAGGACACAATCCCTTCGAATGGTACACTATTTGGCAAAGAAAGAACCTTACGCAATACCAGGCCTTTGAGTTTTAACCAGAATAACCGTTCTTTTTTCTGTAGAAATTTGCCATACACTTAACTTTTATTTCTTTGGGTCAGACAGCACAACAACTGGTTTTGTTGAGTGCGGCTACACAAGGGATTGCTGTTGAGGTGAGATGCCTAGAGCGAATGAGGAAAGTAACCCCTTTAGAGTACCTATTACGATCCTCAGTAACCCTACGGGAAGAGTTGATGTTTCTTAAAAACCAATGCATGCATGCTGTGGACAATTCTGAAAGGTTACAGCCTCCAGTTCTGGGATTTCTCTGACTCTCCCAAATTCCGTTTGAACCTCTGTGCCACACATGTTCGACTTTTGAGGTAGAGGTTGCCTCTATGGGCCAGTTATCTACAATTGTCGCTGAAGTACAGATTTTCAAGACGCCTACTTCCACATCCCTGCTCTTCCAGTCCATAGGCGTCTCTATGAAGGTTTTAAGTGGGGCAACAAGTGATTTCAAGGTACTATTATTTTTCATGAAGTTGACCCCAGATTTTTCTACCAATGCCTAATGATTGGTTGCATCTCTCTTCTTCTGATATAACTTGTTTTACATTGACTTGGTCTGTCTTTCAACTAGGAGATGTCTGCTCCAAGAAGAGAACAGGCCATCTGGGCAGTTCTTGTAGAGAGATTTCCTTAACTTCTTTGAAAGATTTCTCTCTCCACAAGGATCTGTTTCTGAGAGTGAGAAACGTTTAATTACACTTTGGTCCAACAGCATCCTGCATCTTTCTCATTCCTTAGGTCATGCTCCATAAGAAACTGTGAGATTGCTTCAGAGCTTGAACAACTTGAAGATGTAGGCCACTGGGCACGAAGAAGACCGGATTTTCCATCTCGCAGAAAGATCAGGAATCTCGGTGGTGATGGACTGTCCTATAGCCTGGTGACACCAGAGTTCAAAATGGAGTCAGATGAATCAGCACAACTGTCCCCCGTTCAAGACCCCGGTACAAAGATCCTGATCCCCCATAAAGAAAACAATGCATATAAAGATGCTGGAAATCAATGCATGCCACTAGAATCTAAAGCAGAATCTATTATTGACAGCAATGCACCCGGTGTGGATAGAGAATTTCACAGCAGAAAGCTAGAGCGGCCATGTTCAGACCACGCATGCCGAGTTCAATAAAAGCTTTGAATGATGCCACAATGTGTTTTGTTGTCAAGGGCATAATTTTAAGCCTTTCCACTCATTCCTCTGAGACGCAAAGTGATTGAGAAACTCAGATGACCCACAACCAAAATTATTGTAATCACGTCCCTCTGGGCAAGGAAGTGGTAGTCAATGGGAATTCTATAACTGCCGCATTGGTCACATCAATGTCTTCAGAACAGACAGGAGCTCTGGATCTGTCAATTAGGTAAGGTGCTCCAGTGATAGCCAGTTAGAGGTGCGCAGGACCGCATAACCATCAGTAAAGAGACACCTCTGCCTTTCACAAGAAGTTTTACATACATTTGACATTCCCACTTTGTCAAAAGGACATGATTGCAGTATTCGTCTTTGAGGGTTCAGCTAACAGTCATTCGTGATAATCCTTTTTATTATTCTTTCTTTCAGATTCCGGTAACCTAGGATTTTTTGGGATGCGTACATAAGGATTTTTCAGCCCTTGCAAGGGACTGACTGTGCTTTTTATAAAGTTGATGTGCTCTCCTTTTAACCCCATGTACAAAGTTAAACTAAAACACCTCTCTTAAAACGTACTCTTCCTCATAGCCTTGACATTGACTGGAATAGTCAGCACGTTTGAACCTTTTTGCGTAGATAAACAATTCGTTTTTTCTCAAGGACAAGGTGATGCTTCGATTGACTCCATCCTTTCTCCCCAAAGTTGATCGGATCTGCACATTAATCATCAAGTGCATTTACAAGAATACTTTGCAAACCTCTTTCCCTTGGCAAAGTAGTCCATGCATATTGGCAAAACAAGAGGCATTATAATGTTTTGGCGCTCATTGGATAGCAGGTTTAAGGAGCCACAATTTCCCAGTGCAGCCCCCCGCTTGGCATTTCTGAGCAATATATAATAAATAAATTATAACATTATGGCTCTAATTGTTATGATTATTTAAAAAAAAAAAGATATCAACCTCCCATATGAGAAGGGTTAAAGCTGTGCAAGGTGTTGTACTTAGTTGACTAACAAAGAGGTATGTGTAGATGTCTGACAGCAGTTCTGTGACAATGAAGAAGTGGGGGCACGAGGCTGTGGCAGAATGTGTGTGCTGTTTGGAGAGTGGGGGGTATGACGTGCATGGGAGTCCAATGTCTGTTAAAGCTAGGAACTCTCATTTATGCCTCTACTGTGCCTCTTGGCTTCCAGTTATAAGGCCAGGTTCAGGAACTCTCTCTTTGCTTCTGCCTACTCGTTCCGTCTGAGCCTTATCCTGAACAGGCACGGTTCTGCGAAGTTCCTCCTCCACGCATTCCCAATGCACCAAAACAAGACCACTTTCCTGAACAGGGGCAGGGCCAGCTTTGTTGGCTCAATACATCTAGGGCATCTATGGAGTGGCCAAGCAAGAGCCCCAAGGTCCATCCTTGGGCTCTGAAAAGCCTAAGCCAGTAGGCCCTGGCTTATAAGAGTGCCACACCCTTTCCCTTAGCTAAGAGGGTGCTCCCAATGTTTCCTCTAAGAAGCCCATAGAACTCATTGAAATGAGGATGTGTGCACCTGACGGAGCACCAGCTCTTCCTTCCTCCATGCCTTGCTTCTAGAGAGAGGAAGGAGGGAGGGTTGGCCTACAGACACAGCCACGGAATCCCTATTTCCCTGTCCCTCAATGCCCCTTTCATTACCCTCGTCCTCTTTGGTGCTTAGTAACAGCCTCAGGATAGTAATACACGCTATACAGGAGGCCTACATACATATATTCTGTTAACATGCGTTCCTTTATTGGCCTGCTTATAGGTGTAGCCACTGGACTGAAGTGTTCTGTTTCTGCCACTGCTCTTGGCTCCGCCCACATTGCTTTAGTTGATGTTCCTAGCTTTTCTGTTACCCCAATTGATGCTTGTCCCACCTCCTTATTGGCATAACTGCTGTATCCATGTTCTTTGTTACTCTAGTAATCCACGTCCCATATCTTCTTGTATGGGCTAGCTACTGTACGCTTCTCGTCTACCACCCCGATAATCCTCAAAGACGTTCTTCAAAAGAAAGGAAGGGCAATGATCAACACTTACTTGGCATCACATGCCGTTGGCGTGAAGTCCAACTTGTGCTTGGTCCGGAAGATCATGTTCTTGGTTCTGATCTCCAGGATGGACGGAGACTGCAGTGGGGTTAAGATGGCAAACAGAGCAGGTTGAGGGGGCACCAGGGAGCCATCTTTAGACCGCTGATTCTGTCCATGCAGGTACTTCAGCCTGCC
This sequence comes from Ambystoma mexicanum, assembly GCF_040938575.1. NCBI lineage: Eukaryota > Metazoa > Chordata > Amphibia > Caudata > Ambystomatidae > Ambystoma > Ambystoma mexicanum. Next base: position 897,370,975 of record NC_090931.1, on the reverse strand, counting down.
CTGCAGATTTAAGGCCTGTAAGAGAAACCAGAATCTGTTCAGAGAGGACATGTGAGATGATACAATATCCACTCCACCTCTTGTTAAAAAGCAGCTACTTCAAATTCATGTATTACTACAGAACACGAGGCACCACTGTAGATACTGTATTTCACACTGTGGTAAACACATAAGTGGCAGACGCAGCTTAAAAACGGATGGACTTCTTTATTACTTGTTTTGGCCCCAATTATTTTAAGAAAAAACGTTTATTTGTGGTTGGCAAGGCATAAACAGGAAATAAGAGACTAATGAGGGCCTCAGATCCAGCTTTTAATCAAATTAAAACCCCACCACTGGCCACTGTCCAGTGAACAGACACTAGTATACAATAATCAATTAATGTACTGCATTAGTACATACAAACCGGACAGCCAACACCATGCCTCAGGTTTCCTCCACATTACACATATACTGTCTGAACCCTTCCCATATGTCCTTTGGGTGCTGTGTAATCGGCCTAAAACCAATAAACGCTTCCTTACCAGCGAGTCATTTCACCAAAATGCCTGGGGTAGCGGAAGTGACATCACATGACCCTTGACCTCTGAGGACATCACAGGAAGTGACGTAATTTGGCGTCACACAGGGTGACATCAAGGGAATTGATGGAACACGACCCCATGACAAAACAGGAAGTGCATCACATAACATTGTTTCAAAGAACACTGAAAAATATGGCTACGATATCACTCTAAAGTGATATTAATTTCATACAAAAATGGATCACCATATGTAAGGTTAATATCAGCACGCATAGGCCCACATTACCAAATTATTGTGATTGCAAGCGCTTCAAATAGAACAAATATACATACAATATTACCCAACCTATGTTGGTACTCATTTATCAACCTCAGCAGGATGAAAGGCTGTGTTGACTTTGCCGAGAGTCGAACCTGCAACCTGCAGATCACACACACATTGCAGCAGTGAGTACTCAACCCACTGAGCGATCTTACTGGTTATAGCTATCAGAAAACCAGCCACTCCAGAAACAAAGAGCCACATGCTGCTGGCCACAGCCCAGGAGCCTCAATTTAAAAAAGAAAAAGGGTTATTTTTTAGGGGTAGCAAGGGAGACCACAGGGGTAGCAAGGGAGAACTCAGGGGTCGCAGCTGTGACCCCTGGCGACCCCTAAATGAAGTCCTTGTTGCTCACGATTGTTAGCAAAAGCCAGGTCCCGAAGCCACTCGGCTCTCGTAAGAAATGTAATTGATTTCCGGTATTTATTTATGCATTATTTTGCAATCAGGCATGCCAGATTAAAGAATCTGTGTTGTTATGGAAACTTTGCCAATGTCCCCCAGGTGACACTTAGCTGGGGCCAGGGTTGGCAGGATGTCCGTGAATTCAAATAGTGTGGTTGCAATTTCCAACCAGAAGGCATTGACCTGGTGGCAGGCACAAAATATATGCATGAATCCGGCCAACCGGCCATGACACTTGGGGCATTCCCCTTGTACGTTTGGAAATTAAACCGGCCAACCTGCCATGACACTTGGGGCATTCCCCCTGTACGTTCGGAAATATTCGTGCCATTCTGGCCAGCATGTAATGCAAACTACTGAGGATTTTAAATTGTGTCAGGCGAAATCAGCATTGAGTGAGACCTCCTTCGCTAGCTGACAGCAATTCCTCCAACACTAGTCTGTCATCTCACAGCCAGCTCCCAGGCGGTTTGTATACTTCTAGTCACGGTTCAACCCTGCATCACCAAACTGTATAATGCTGCGACTGTTCTACGGCCCTCGTAGTCTTGAACTATAAAGTCAATGTATGGGTGAGATTCCGGCTCATTCGGAAAGGATGGCCATAGTTTCCTAGAGGCCGCTCATGCGGTGGTATGTAGACGTGAGCGTGGTTTTGCTCCCCAGTTTATGCATAAAGTCTACTAGTGTCACAAAGTGTCCCTCTGGGAACATGTCTCCCATTGTAGTACCCCTTCCCTATCCCACCTAACTCTGCTGTCCTTGTCCAGCGTCAGTTGCAGGACAGGGAAGTCCAAACGGGGCAATTGTCTGTTATAGGTAGTTGAGATGTCCAATTGCCTAAATAAACGTGACCAGGCATTGACTGTGGTCCTAAGTGGGTCGAAGGTGCACGTGTCTTCATACTTGTTATGAAAAAGTATCGATTTCAGATTATATGGGGCCACACAATGTCGTTCTATATCTACATGCACTGTCTTGTGGTTTGTTCTGTACCAGTACAACGCATACTGTGCTTGGGCCATGGGCTGCTATGCTGCTTTGGCCAAAGGGTGTTATTAGATGTTCCCAGCGCAATCCTGCCACTCCTGGGCCCAAGAGAAAACTTGTCACAGCGGATCGAAGAGTTGGCCAGGTAGAAGTATCTACATGGCCAACTGGGCACATTCGTAAAAATATAAAGGAGTTTAGGTAATATGACTATCTTGGGGAGAAACAGCCCACTGTACATTGATATTGGCAGCTTAGACCATCCCTTCTGCTTGCTGATTAAATACGTGGACAAATTATGCATATGCAGTGAGGGGCAGGTTCAGGCAAACTTAACCCCTAAGTACGAGATGGTTCCAGCTGGTCACCAGAAATTCATTCAATCTGGCTGGGCGGGGGTTGCCTACGACAGTGGGAAGAGCTCCCACTTGCTCCAGTTGACTTTATAGCCGATTATTGTGCAAAGTTCTAGACTTCCTCTAGAACTGGCCTCATATTTGTGTCTGGATCCCTTATATACAAAAGTGTATCATCTGCATAAAGCAATATTACCTTGGGAGACCGCAGCATTCACAGGCCCAGATGCTCTTGGTGCATTCAGATTAATTTAATGTCGGCTCTATGCATAATGCAATTAGGAGAGGAGACAGGAGGCATCCCTGTCGCGTACCCCTATTCAATTTTATTGGAACTGAGAGACGACGACCATACATTCGGATTCTGGATATGGGAACTGTGTAGAACTATTTGACACACCTAATAATATACGGGCCGAAGCAGAATGTCCCAACTCTGCAAATAGATAGTTCCAGGATACGGAATTGAATGCATTTTCCGCATCTAGTGTAGTAGCGACTGCCCTTGCTTGTGGATTAATTTGTGACAGTACGGAGAAGGGCCCCTGTGGGTTGTGTGCTGTGGATCAGGAGGGGACGAATGCTGACTGATCCGGGCAGACTATATTAGTCATGTGTGGTAGTAGCCTGATGACCAGACTTTTCACAAAGTTCTTCACGTCTACGTTAATGAGTGACAATGATCTGAACGAGATTAGCTCTGCTGGTGGGTTGTTGGGTTTAAGTATTACCATGATGATTGCTTCCCTTAGCGTTGGTGGCAGTACACCCTTGTCTAATGGGCCTCATGAGAAGTTTGCTGGTAGGGAAGAAAACGGGCCAATAGTTCCATTTACTGGCATGTTCCCGGACTGGTAAACTACAAATCTGATGGTGGGGTGGCCTGATTTACCACCAGCCAAAAGCTGGAGGTAAGTGTAAGGAACTCATGGTGGCAACAGTAAAGACAGACACAAGTGATCACAGTTCAGGGATGTTTATTGAACTGCAAATACAGGGTGGAAAAATGCCCAAGCTAAACCTAAATCTAAGATGGGAGCAAGCATCGACCATCAAATGAAAAATAAGGCAGTCCTTGTGACGTCGTGTCAAAATAAAAAGGCCTATACTAAAAGAAAATATTGCCAATTCCTTACAACTAATTACAGAAAGAGTGTGCAATAGGGTTTTTAATAAAGAAAGAAAAGTGTTCACAAATAATAAGTCAGGATGTGATTGCCACGAGGTCTCCCTTCCCCGCATTTTTAGCACAGGACAAGGGGGGACTTTGGAGCACAGCACACGCTTGAGCCTTCCAAGCACGAGCTAACAGTTCCGTAACAGCTATCAGGTTCTTCGATGGTTACGTCTCTTTGTAATGAAAAGTCTCTTGCCTTTGAGTTCTGATGCTCTCAACAAACAAACACAAAGTTCTGTTCTACGAACGCTTTGGGTAATGGCCTCACCTCTCGATCCCCCTCTTCTGGGCGCAGACCCCTCAGAAGTCGTATTCGACAAATTAACACTAGAGTTTCTTTCTCAGTGAACTTTGGGTGATAACTTTCCACGCCTGGATCTCTCTCGGCCGGGCTCAGACCCCAGATGACAAGGGATACACTTTCTGTCCCCTTGTCATTCGACATATACTTTGGGTGACAGCTTCACCCATGGGCCCCCCTCTTCCGGATGTAGAACCTTCACCAAATTGTATTCAACCACTCGATTAAACAGTTCCTGTTCAATGCACTTTGGGTGATGAATTTTCACCCCTGGATCTCCCTCAGCTTGGATGGGACCCAACTGACAAGGAGACAATTCACTTGCCCTTGTCTTGCATTCACAAATCTTCAATGTTGTTTTAAACAGCTCATCAGGCTTTGCCCTTGGTGGTCGGCTTCCCCTGGCCGGGTTCATTCTCACCACCTTTTACCAAACAGTTGACTAAGGGACTTTAGATTTCGCCCCTTCTCACTAGCATCCCTCCATCAGGTTGACTCTTGCCAAATATACGAAACTCTGTTCATTGGCCTTTGCCCTTGGTTGTCTGCGTCCCTCTGCCAGGTTCACTCTGGCCGACTTTTACCAGCAATTCCTTTACGGGACTTTTAGACTTCGTCCCTTTTCATTAGCATCCGTCTTCCGGGTTCACTCTTGCTAATCTTCACCATGTGAGATTCACTTCCCTTTCTTCACAATCATCTGTCGGTCAAAGACTTTTGACGGTACAGAGGATTTGTCAAGACCCCTGTATGACCCCTTTGACCTCTCTTCGCCTCTTCCCAAGGCCTTCTGGTTATGGTAGTCTCTCCCTTTGGGTAATCACCCAGAGCTTTCTGCGTGAGCACCCACGTGGTGCCAGACGCCTCTGTTGCAGGCTTTACCCTCACTTTTTCAAAAGTTCCTTTAAGCTTTCCAAAGTTCAAATTATCGGCTTGCTACTTTTCGTTTAACACAGCCCAGTTCCTTATCGACTCCCACTCGACTCGCTGGCTGTGATGAACTGCTTGGCTTTCTTCTCCTTTGAGTCAAGGTTGGTACAACCAAGACCAGCGTCTCGCCCTGGATTGGCTATCAGCGAATGAGGGTCTCGAGTAGCATCGACATTGGCTGCAACACATGCTGGCGTTTGTTTGCGGACTTATGCTTCCATCTGCAGAGGTTTCACAGGCTTTGATAGGAAAGGGCAAGGTTACTTCTCCCCTTATCAACTTCACAGCATTTGCCTTCTTTTGCCTCCTCTTGAACTGCTGCGCTGAATTAGCTTTCACATTGTGTGGTCTGCCTTGCTCGTCCTGTGCTCCATTTTTTATCCCTGTGGGGTAGGAAAAGGGCCGTCAGGTGTGAGTGATTCTGGTCAATTGCCTGACTTTGCCTGACCCCTGTATTGGGACATGTTAAGTAAACGGCTCTGGTGTTAGTCCGTTGTCTTTTGTGTTGTGTGAAAGTGTTTGTGTGGAAAAGAGGAGGGGGCAGTGTTTTGGAATATCCTACGTGGTAGGATCGGGAAAAGGTGTCAAAATAAGGGGGATACTGCGTCTCGCCCATCAATGTCCCATTCCCACTTCCCAAGGATCCCCATCCAGGTGATTCTCCCTCACTGGTCCACCCCCAGGAAATGGATCCAATAGCGATGGCCATGTCCTGGCCACCTGGATGACAGATCCCTGCGGAGTAGTTAGAGAGACACTATCAGATTTCACACATAAGTCAGTTTACTCACCGGCAAAAAACAGATGGTAGTACTGGCACCGGTATTAGCAGTGCCGGTAACACCGGCAATTCCCCCCATGGACTTCTATGGTACTCCCTTGAATGTGGATTTCCATGCCCTTACTGAAACCTGTCATCTGCCGGTAATTCCGGCGCATCAGGCGCATTAACTGTATTACTGTTTGCCAGTATGCTGCTGGTATTACCGCCATGATACCGGCAAACTTTTAATGAGGCCCATGACACTTCTTAAACCCAAAGCAGATGCAGAACCAAGACTTGCTTAAACTCTTTGTAGAATTAGGCAACCTGTCTGTACCTGGGACCTTCTGTGACAGCAGATCACTCATGCTGTGTTCAATTTCTTCCACTGTTATCACTGCGTTGACGGATAGGACTTCATCCAGCATCAGGAATGGGAGATCATGTAATATACCCTGACCCATGTGTACACCTGCATTAGAATAGAGTGCACAATAATGGCGAGCGAATACGTCATTTAGCCAATTGCATCAGTGACACTGCCACACGTATGATCCTGTATCTTCATTATCGTTTCCCTACCACCTGTGGTCTTGATTTCTCGGGCTAGTGTACGGCTTGGGCGATCAGCCTCTGCATATCTGTGAGCCAGCACCAGCCTACTGATGTAGCAATGACCAAAATTCCAGCACTGCATTTTTGATTCTTCCTAGGATTTCGTCTTTCGGAGAGATGCCATGCAGGTTCTCCAAAACGTGTATTCTGGCTTTCCGTGGTGGCCAGCTTCTTTCTAACTTTTTGCAGGATCTCTCCTACCAAAGACAGAGCAATGCCGCAAATGTACACCTTGAAGGATACTCACAAGGTTGAGCAGCCAAACAATTAACCTGTGTGTATTTCGAAGTATGCGATAATGTTATCTATCAGGGGCAAAACAAATTTGGGATTGAGTAATGCAGCCGCAGGCAATTTCCACTGCAGCCGTGGGACATGTTCCGCATCTAGCCTGAGGGATATAATGATCTGGGAGCGGTCCGAGTAGGTGTGGGGAAGGTTGTCATATTTGTGCCGGGTTCCCATTAGGATTGTCGATACCAGCCATTAGTCTGTTTGCGGCATAGTGTTATGGACCGAGGAGTAAAAGGTGTATTCTCTGACTGTCAGGTGCACATGTCTCCACACATCTGTTAGTTGAAGTGTGGACATAGTCTGATTTATGACTCTTGCAGCGCCAGTGTGTGACCTACTTCCCAACGTTGAACAGTCCTTATGTATGTCTAGTATGGTGTTGATGTGGCCCCGCCATACAACCTCAAACCATTCCATAGAGTCACAGTTTTGTGCTAGTTCCATATAGAAGGAAGAATCAACTACTTTGGTGCCCCATGTACTGACCAACAGGATCTTTTCTCCCGCTACTACTTCCGAAACAATTACATATCTTCCTACAGGGTCTATTAAGGCCTTGATAAGCCAGAAGTGGAAGGAGTGATGCATAATGGTCATGACCCCAGGTGATTGGGAGGAGTATAAGGTGAAGAATATGTTCTTTACGCACCATTTAGCAAATGATTCACAAACCGCTTGGACTGCATGAGTTTCTTGTAGCATTATTACTTTGGGGTTGTGTCTGTCAATGTCAATGTAAAGCTTCCTGGCTTTAATTGGGTGTTGATGCCCCGCACGTTCCAGCTGATGAACAAGAGTTCCAGCTGATGAACAGGTGCGGTCCTGCATTGCTAACCATCGTCCTTGTCAATCAATATTCTATCCTCTGTGCATATATATAACCTCTCATTAGTTGTTACCAGAAACATTAATGTATGAGTTTTGCCTTTTCCTCTGATTAAACACCACAACACCTTGAACTCCCCCCACACCCTCCCAACCGTTACCATCATACCTAACCTGTCAGTGTAACCCCTGGTAAACAAAAGTAGAAAGGCATCGGGGGTGGCTACGAACAGCGTGCCCAAGCCTAACAATAGGCAGCCCGGTACCTGTCAGTTGCTTCCCCCTAGCCCTGTAACAAACACGCATGTTATCACAATTAGTAAACAGCTTCAGCACTTTTAGTAAAAGGTGTTTTCAGCCTTTGTTCTATTAGTGCCGCAACCGTTTCCCACCACCCCTGGGGGATTGTATGAATGCGACAGCTTCCATCGGTACTAGAAAAAAATGGACACAGACCACATATTGTATCTGAAGTTGAGCTGGGAATAACATTGAATAGGGGATCTGACATTCCCACAGTAATTTCTTGACCTTGTTGAATGTCTCGCAGACCGTGTGTACTTCAGGAGAGAAGTTGAGGTATATGAAAACTCTGATTGATTCATACCGCAAGTTACCTCTTTCTCTCACGACTCTCAGGATCAAGTCTCTCACCCTGCAACTAGGTAGTCCCACTATAATGGGAAGGGAGCTGATCTGTGCTTGGGTGCAGGGTGAGGTTATCTGTGTGCTTTCTCAATTAGGAATTGTCATGAAAACTGTAGGTCTCCCAGGACAGCCCACAGCATATCTTCAAACAATTTCTCAATTGTCCCCTTTGGTGTGTTCTCAGGGACCCCAACTATTCATATATTATTGTGCCTGGACCTTGACTCCAGGTCATCACATTTGGCCAATACTACCGCCAGGTCCTTATTGATGCTCTTGACCGATACATCTATTTCTGTTATCTTGTCTACTGCTACACCAATTCTGTTCTCAGCCTGCGTCATACAGCGGCTCTCCTTCTCCAGCATGTTTCAGATTGAGCTAATAGCAGCTGAGAGAACTTTGAGCTTTACACTGATAGAGCCAAATCCGTTCTGCATTCCTTCCTGATGTTGTGGCAGGTGTGACACAATCCCATCCGAATTGTCACCACCTCTCACCTCCCCTGGGGCCTTATTTTGCTGTCTGGCTCCATCCTGCATGGTGGTGTAGGAGTCCATTGGGCCTTGCTTCTTCCCCACTCCCCTAGCTATTGTAAAGGATCACTCTATATGCCTTGGTAGCTGTACAGGAGCTTGCCTCATCTCGTCGTGTCAATTGAAGCTCGCAAAGCTTCCGCCAGAGTTTTGCCAAACGGGGTGATCCTCAAATCCCTATGGGACTGTTGGTTAGGCCACAGACCCTTCACACTAGGATGGCCTTTCACACCACTGTCTGTTGTGGATAAGCAGAAGTGCAGGGTCAGTTCCAGTGGACCAGGACCCATTCACCACATCTTATACCCCACCAGTCCATGTCACCAGCCGAGCACTGCAGGGGCCACTGACAAGGTCTCACAGGCGTGGGGGAGGCGCGCTCTATCACCCAGATCCAGGTAAGTCCATCTCAGCCTCCGAAACCCTCCAGTGCGCACTGAAGCTAGATCTCCCATCACTCGGGAGGCTATCCCCGGCACCCCCATATTCCCGGCTTACCCACCGGATGCCGTACTTTGACGTCCCCGTCCATTTTGACTAAAGCTCAGGTCACCAGACGCGAAACAAGCCTCTTCCAATGTGGCGGTCCTCCACTGCTGTGTTTTCCACTTTAGTACAGCCCGTCCCCCACCTCAGGTTGCCTACCACCGCAGGCCACACAAGGTCAGCCACCTCCAGCACTGCGGGTCACCGGAAGTCCTGGATCCCCAGTTTACGGCAGCCACAAAGCCAGCAGTGGCCACCAGCAACCTCCTTGTCATCACATCAGGGCTCTCAGGGCAGCAGCACTGTCAAGCCGTAGCTCCAATAATCGTTAACCTCCTGCCAGCTTGGATCAGGTGGTGTATCACTCACCTAATGCCGGAGGCTTTGCCACAGCCCTATAACATCTGGTTAGGTCTGGGAAGGGCCACGGGGAAAGGATAATATGCAGGACTTGTAGGGAGCTGCTGAGCTCCTTGATGGCTGCTCATGAGTGCTCCCACCAGTTGTCCCCAATTCTACATGCCGGCACAAGAGCGCACAATCTGACTTGAATTTCACCCTCACCTCTCATGCTATAATTTTCCTTCACAGGATCTCGGCAGAGTTTAACATTTCGTCATCAGCGAGTAGAAAGGAGAATCCCTCATTGGCCTTCTTGCTTTTATTGGGGTTTATTGGTGTTATGTAGTATGGCTCAGAGAGCTATGACATGAATGTAGACCTTTGTGGGTGAGAACTATCCCATAGAACCAGCCATTTTGCCTTACTGATTCTCAGTAGAGTGGCTTTTACAATTTTAGTGCATATCAAAAAGTGACATAGATACAAACATGGTTGACAACAAAATAACAAATACTTTAACATCTGTAAATAAACTACTCATGAAAATTAGGGAGGCCTGAAAATCTCAGACTACGTGTCTTGGAATTGCTCAGTGTCAAATTAAAAAATAAACACTGTTCACTATAGCAACTCCTGTATTCCTTACCTATGACTACTCAGTCGTGCTTATAGGTTATCCACAAATACATGAATGCTACCAGTGCAGGCCCCTTAGCATTGTAAGAGTAACTTTAGAAGCCTGAAAATGAATAGCTTTAGTCTTCGTCATACTCCGCTTTCTCTTCTACCAGCCAGCTCCAGCCATTTCAATAATATTTTCTTAGCTATTAGTGACAACATATTATGTACAGAGCAGGGTCAAGGGGATCATGTGTGAGTCATAAAATGAAAGGGGTAGAGAGAGAACCTGCCAGCCAGACAGTTAAAAGTAGCTCTGAGAAGAATATCGCTGCAGCAGGAGAACTCAATCCCCACAAGAAAGCTTCCCTACTACTGGAGCTATGGTAGGTGACAGGATCACCGTGAATGTCAGTCATGTCATTTGAAAGCAGAGCTGGACTCCTTGTGCCAGAGAAATAATCAGTGAACCAATAAGGGGTTGTTAATAACAGAGACCTAGAATCAGATTTATATTCAGAAACCTCAGAAGCTGTCCCCACCTCACCTCTGTACAGCTCCTCCATGACACCTGTAGACCAAGCAGTGTAAAGAGGCACTGGATTTAGAGGTGACCAGAGGGAGCTGGCCATGGCAGTGGTAAGTACCAACGTGTACCAACTTGTCTTAGATCCTCATCTGCATAGTCCGGGGAGTCAATGCCCATTTAAATCCATCTGCTGAGAAGAGAGATGGTGTATTTGACCCACCTTGCCCCAGATAGAAAGTCATGCTTGAGAAGAAGAGGTAGTGGGTTGCTTCTGCTATTCTAAATACTTCCAAGAAGCAGGCTGGTCATGCCAAAGTAAAACTACAATGAGCATTTTTCAATGGGATATTGTGAGGAATTGTCATCTGACAAGTGTGCAAGGCCCTGGCCTTTTGATTTTTATTAACAAATAGAATGATGAGGGTAGCAGTAATCTACCAACCAGATTCCTCCTCTCCCGTTGACTCCATGCCAAAAGCATAGTGCCCTTGTACACAACAGTAGCTTGATCCGCAACACCTGCTCTACTCATGGCACAAAGCGGGTATGAAAGTCACAAGGTGCTCACTTGACAGCCGCAGAGACAGCCAAGTCCCTGCAGCGCAGAGGCGGCATTTAAGATATGCCCCACTGTACCCAAAATGATGATGATCATGAGTCACCCATTTGGTGGCAGGGTAAACTGTAAGTAAAAGCTATGCCTATGTTTAGGCATAGTGCATGGTGCTAATTATTATCACAACTGCCACATTCCAATTGATATTGCACATATGCCAGCTCCTGTGAGCCAGCTCCACTATGGAAGTTGATGGGTCTTCTGGTCAGTCGGTGTAGCCTGCCAAATGGCACGACGAGAGCAGGAAGGCCGGGCCTCCTCTTTGTTGTCATTAAGAAGGGACGTGGGCAGGATTATGATAGGCAGCTGGGCTTGGGTCAATGGGAGAAGGTTTTCACCATTTTGTATTCTCACTGTCCATCTCTCTTTCCTGTCCCATTCACTTCCTCTGGAGCAAAACATTTTGGGTGCAACATCAATAGGGCAAGGTCCACTCTGCCCAAAAGCAGGGATTGGACCACTAAGGCAGACTAGCTTTAGTCCAATCACCTGAGGACTCTTGCCCTTAAAATAAGGGGTCTACCACCCCTTCAGCAGATTCACTCAGTGCCTCTCAGATCCTGTATGGCGGCAGATTTTTTCTGAAGATCTAACTGGACTTCCTTTGGGAGAGTTGTACTCTCCAAAGCCCTCAGCCTGAGGTGAAGAAGGAATCATTCAAGACAAAAGGAAGATATGTCCCCTATCACTCACAGGGCACATCAGGAGTAACCTCTGCTGTGGATCAGGACCTACCACTCGGCACCAGAAATCTCTTAAGCTGTAAGAGCAGTCCCTGAACAGGAATCCTCCTATCCTCGAGTCCCCCCGAAAGGGTCTCACAGCAATCGGAGGACCAGATCAGCCAAAGCTCCCTATTCGCTGCTCCGAGCCGGTTGCTCTGTGTTCACCGCACCTTGAACAAGGGGGAAGTCAACAGCACTCGTTGCTGTGCTCCACCATCGATCAAATATTTGCTTGCACCTTCAACCACCTTGACACCGCATTGTGTCCCAGTCAAAGCTTGTCACCTGGTAGGTCCGAAGCGACTGCTCAAAACCGGTACCCGAACCAAATCAATGGAGTGTCACTCACTGACTCTAACCCAGCTAGCCCTTGAACTGCCGCCTCATTGATCGCACATCGACGCACCCAAGATCACCACTTTGATGACTGCCGCCTGCAGACTCAAACCGCTGCAGCGTCACTCATCAACCTGTCCCAGTGTTTAAAGCCTGACTCATCCTGGCCACCTGAAAAGCTTTCCTGGTACCACCCTAACCTGCATCTTTGAAGAGCCATTGTACTACGGCACAGAGCACGCGCATTCGCCCCTACTTGATGCCAACTTGCTGCCAGGGCCTCCACGATCCTATGTGCCCGAACTGAACCTGATCAGCTCCCATCGATGTTTGACCCCAGGTCTGAGTGCGTAAGCCCACCAAGAACTGAATGCAGGTGCTGTTCACTCTTAACTACCCCCTCAGTCCACCCTAGAGAATGGTTAGGTCATGATCACTCCTGTTTTCTAACAAGATATCCTTTTTATGGCAGTACCTTACCTAACACCCCTGGAACTGTGCTCAGAGTGGTACTTTCTCCAGTCTGTTGCATCTTCTATGTCCTTCCTTTGGGGTGGGTTTTTGTACAGAGTATCTATTCGTTCTACAAGCAGATGGTATGTACTACTTAAAGTGCATGTATTTTTATAGAACCTTGATTGGATATTTCCTTTATTTTGGACTGTGATACTGTGTATTTTGGGCCACTACTGGTTCACCTTAATACTCCTATTAAGAGCATAGCCGTCCCTCAGCCCACATTACCAAAAAAGGCAAAGGAGGTATATCTCTTAACTGTCCCTGTTTTATCCTTAAGAATGCATTATGTTTTGGTTTGTAGAAGTGTGAGCGCAGAGTGGGCCATTTTACCCTGACTCATTCTTGTACTCCTGCAAGGCAGAATCCAATTCGTCACAGAGATCCTGACTAGTCTGATGTTAACTTTGTGGATAAAGGGGGGAGTCGTGAATTAGTATAGGATCTTACCTCTCTATTTAAACAGTCCATCTCAAACGAGAACATACGAGAGTGCAAATGAAATACAGAGGAGTCTATGATGGAATCATCATCTGTTAACTGTGTTACCTTAGTTTATAGTATATACCATGGTGGTCAGTCAAAAGACCGAAAAAAAAATCTCGAATTACAATAATCTCGAAAAAAAAATAACGAAAAAAAAGTCGATTTTTTTATTTATTTAATTAGATGCTTTTTTGGGGTCAGGTAAGTAAAAAAAAGGGGTAAAATTAAAATAAAAATGAAAAAAGGGGGGTTGGGGGGGAACCCCCCCATTTCGAACAAAATACGTCATAAAAAAAAAAATAGACTTTTTTTTTCTTCGACCTTTTCATTTCGAGATTTTTTTTTCGGGATTTTATTTTCGGTTTTATGACCATAAACCATATACCATATATACCCCCTATAGTTTGCTCTTCTTCTTGGTTGGGGCTACCTGTCAGCTGGTTTACTGAGAGGGTAGTCCCTTTATGTATCACTTAATAGCTATATTACTCTTTTAGTGGGCCTCAACTGCTCCTTGAAGTAGAATATAGCAATGATTTTGTCAGTATAAATAAGGACCCTCAGTCCTCCATTGCATGAATAAATGCTCTCAAGGCTGAGAATATGACCTTCAGAACTATAGCACTGAATTGGTGGTGCCCTCAATCGGATAATATTGAAATGATATGATATGATAGGTTATTTATAACGCGCTTAATACCCAGAGGTTTCTAAGCACGGAACTGGGGATCGAACCCGTGATGCTCCGTGTCATCTTGCTCCCAAGGTGAGCACGTTGCCGCTGAGCTATCCTCCCAGATTTCCACAGACTACAAAAGCATGTTTGTCTACAAATGTATAAATATCAGAATTATGCCACTCGTTAGGTTTTTCTCTTGGTCCCAGAGAAAGTCCAGCTCTGCATGACTGTCCTGTGCAGGCACTCCATGGGCATCTAAAGTGTGTATGAGGTTGTGAGAACTGGGAGCTTTGAAGCTAAGATTGTGTCTTTGTTTTGAACATGTCAATCATCTTTTTCAAAGAATATATTATGGTAAAGGGAAACTTGTACCTTGTGGCATGTCCAGAATGGCACTAATGAAGGTACAGTTTGAGTTGGCACTAGGCTGCAATGTGTTGCTCATTGACAGACACAGGTGGAAAAAGCTCTCAAGCACTATTGACTATTGCAGAGATGTGTCCTTTGGTGGTCAGTCGTAATGTAGAATGCACTAATGTAGAAAGTCAAAATGTCATTTTTTTTTAGAAAACAATAATGTCGAAAAACAATAATGTCGAATTTTTTCTACATTTTTTAGAATTTTTTCGAAAAAATAAATAAATATATATATAATTAAAATGTGTTGAGTATGAGGGGTGAGAGGGTGGTGGGGGGGCGTGGCTGGGGGGTGTTGGGTGAGGGGGATTGGGGGAGACCCCCCTACTAAATGATACTCTTCTTGTTTATTTATTTATTGATAGTGCTAATTGACATTTTTTTTCAACATTTTTTTCTAAAAATTGACTCTTTTTATTATATGTATAGGTTTTTGACGTTATTGTTTTCTACATTTTTTTTTCTACATTTTTGTAAGTCGACATTTTTTTTCTACATTATGACTATAAACCGTGTCCTTTATCAGCCAGCTGGCAAATATATAGGTAGATATGAATTCTGTGCTCCTTATGTGGGTGGTCATTAACATTGTGACCTTACTAAAGACTATGGTGTTGAGGCCAAATGGAAGATCTTGGCACTGGTAATAGCCCTCTTACTCCACTAAAGAAACAAGGATTTGTGATGCGGTAGGTGTGAAATATGAAGTAGGTGTCCTATATGTCTATCCTGTATGAGCACATCGCCTGCTGAAAAGATCTTCAACAATCTTCTGTTATGACTCAACGGAGGATCTGGTACGAAAGCCAGTCTCAAAGGGGTACAGAGTGTTATTTTTGCCGACCCAAGCTTGCAACTCCCTAAGCACTATACTTGCGTAGATCTTCCCTGAGACATCCAGCATGTGACAGCAGTCTGTAATTCTCCAGAAGTGTTTGATCATCTTATTTGAACACCAGGATCAGTACAGACTGCTGACAAGAGGTTGTAATGACTCGTTCTATGCAAACCTTCGGGAATAACAGCATCAAAAGGGATGCCCAGCCCTGCAGATCCTGCTTTAAAATAGCATTACATAGGCCATTTGTGCCAGGGGCTCTTGAGTTTTTTCAGTTTACCTATGATTACACAGGGATCTTCCAGGTCGAAGTTTAAGACCCACAGTACCTACTCTACACCTAAAACAGTGTTTACTAAAAGTCTAAAGAATACATTTTTGTTTCGATATAGCACTTCCATACTTGCCACAGCGTGCAAGGGTTCCCATTCCTCAAAGCTCCCAGCATACGCTGCCAGTTTACATTGGTCCCAGCTACTACATGCCTTTTTAGCGAATTATGCCCTTGACATTCCCAACTCTATAAGTCATGGAATAAATCCAATCTTCAATCTGCGTAGCCGAATGACTCCGAAAAACGTCCAGATCATTCAGGACCACGTTATGGAGAAACATACACGCTTTAGCTATATTGGCCTGGGACCAAGAAAGGCAATTACTGGTTTAGTTAACTTAAACCTCTCCTACCTGGTCACCATTTCAGGGTTCATAATTCAAATACAGGCTTAAACTTAACAAGGCGTGATCACTATATTGGGTTGAAATCACCTCCAGGTCATTTACACATTAAAGTAACAAATTATTGCCAAGGCAGTAATCTAGTGTTGCCCGGCTTGGGTCTCGAGTGCCAAGTTTCCATGCCTGGACAGTCACTCTTTGTCCGACCATTCCCCATTGATAGTTCCGACTCTTTCAGGAATTCCATCCAGCGCAATCGCCTCAGATTACTTTTTTTAAATCATCACATTGCTACTCTTAACATACTGATCTTACACAGAGGAGTTGATTTCACCACCGCATTAAAGTCACCGCCAATCAGTAATGCTTCACATTCAAATAAAGACCCCCATGCAGTTATTGTAGAGTCAACATCATCGAAAATGTCATCTGTATTATGACCTCCTGGGGGATCATAAACGTTTAACAGTAGCATACCTTTTTCTAAGAGACCAACTTTATATCTGATTTCCACCACCAATCATTGCCAGAGGGATCAATTGGTGTTACCAGGGAAGAGTTTAAATCATGTGACACTCCAATTAGCAAACCCCCAAAAGGACGTCCCTTAATTCCTTTCATTGCAAGTGCTTCGCATGTGGTGTGCCCATCAAATTGGATAGGTGCAGTCGACCATATTTCTTGCACCATGATTATTTGGAATTCTAGAAGCCGATTTAGAGCTGCATTATGAGATTAAAAAAATGGGAGTGCTCCCTGGTATTCCAGCTGGCCACTCTGCACATTCATCTCTGCGAGGTCTCCAATCCAAGTATTACGCTCTTAAATCAATTTCACCCTTAGCATTGTCAAAATTTGCCACATTAGATACTGGAACTTTGATTGCATGAACTGGACTAACATCAACTCCCAAACCTTTACAATGAATACAACCAGACGTGTCCCCCTTTGCACGAATTTCCTTGTCATGTTCAAAACCCATAAAGAGTAATGATTCCTGCTGGAGTCTTATCATTGTCGCAGATTATGAGAGGAAGCAGTGAATACGAGTCATATAGTCAATGCCTGCACCCAGTGGTTCAATGATGTCAAAGTCGCTTGAATTTAAAATGCGAAGCGACAGGACTTTATGGAAAAGGTTCAACAAAACAGAGCGGTTTATAATTTCTTTACAATTGGAGGGCAGCTTTCTCCCAATCATTAATACACTGGCATCCAGTGTCGGCAACCCCTCTGTTTTCACCTGTGCTCCACTCAGTGTGGGGCTATTTTCAGTAACAACTTTGGATTTTATTGTCTGTGTTTGATTTAAAGGCTTTGGAGTCTGTTCAGAATAATCCTGTGGTGAAGAGCTCAAGTTCAGGTTGTAGACCACCACACACAGGCTGCCGTCTCTAGCATTCTTATCTTTCACTAGCCAACTAGTCAGAATACCCCTAGCTTTTTTGGACTTGATAGATGGCTGTACTTCGGAAGCTATGGTTGAATTCAGGGTTGATGATTTAAATCAGGAATCGAAAGAGAGGAATCCCTGTAAGTCATTTTTGCTTTATTTTGAAGGCTCTTTTTGCTCTCTTCTCCCTGTGTGTTAAATAAGTGAGGGGTGAAGCAGGCAGCTGCTCCACAGCATTCAATCCATCGCCTTTTACTTCAGAGCAATTTACTGGCCCTGTCTTTGCGAATTGCTGGGTAACTTGTTCTATTATGCCCGCTGTCTATTTACTGTTGCAGGCTTTCCCTTTAATGTGTCGCTCAACAACGCTATTGGTGCCCCAAGCCATGTGCTTTTACTTCCTCATTTATGCGCCCACAAACTTTAGCAGTATCTTGATGGCAAAATGTAAGACCTTGTTACCCGTGGTTATACCTGTCTTCACAGTATTGTCCAGACTATTGAGTGTGGTTATAGTCGCTTTGGAGACTGGGTTACAATCTGCGTGATCACTGCACGCTGGTTGAATACTTAAGTTAGGGGATGTTGATAGACGTTGTAGCGTTGGAAGTGAAGCAGGCATGGTTACCGCTTGTTGGCAAATTTCTTTGTTCCCACCCGGAATTGTATCAAAGTTGCTCACGGGATGACAAGTTGCATCCCATAATGTATAGCAAAGATCGAGCCATTACTTATTGTCGATATCATATAGCGACAAGCCTGTAGTCTCGTGTTGGTGATGAGCCGTGGAGGTTAGAGGCTCCTCCTACACTTCCTCTCCATTTAAGGTGTTTTGGGCTGAGTCTGCGGCTGCATGAAAAAACGCTTTAATTCTCCCTTTGGTACTTACCGGAGTATGAGGCGAGCAGGTCACCGCCACTGAAAGTAAGACATCCACTTGCAGACTTTCCGTCTCATCCTCCGGCGGTATGCTCCTTTTAGTATCATTACACTTCTGGTAGGGTTGAGCTTTGTGAAGGTTTTAGTTCTTAGTTTTGTTAGGCGCTTTACCAGGCATTGCAAGAGGTCAACGTTTTTACTCAAGAAGAGCCTAGCACTCGCCTAAAAGCATTTTCACTGATAGTTTCCTCGATATGCTTGACTGTATTATGTCACTCTTCAAATTATTTCAGTCAGCTTACCTCACACAGTAGTACAGATTCCAGTAGCCCTTAGCCGTAAAGCAGTCCCCCGCACTCGGGAGCCTTCGACGGATCACAGACTGACCACTTCTAGCCCACTTGCAGCTCCGTGAAGCGCTTTGCGCTGTGTCGGGGCTTATGTAGAGAAAGACTCACTCTCCAGGTATGGCGCTCCACGTCCAACAATAGAACTGTTCAACAGACCGCCGCCCACAGACTGACCACTTCTTGCCCACATGCAGCGCTTCGCACTGTGTCTGAGTTTATGTAGAGAAAGACTCCCTCTCCAGATATGGAGGGTGCTCTGCCTCCAACAATAGAACTGGTCAACAGACTGCCGACCACAGACTGACCACTTCTAGTCCACATGCAGCTCCGCTCAGTGTCTTGCGCTGTGTCTGGGATTATGTAGAGAAAGACTCGCTCTCCAGGTATGGTGCTCCGTCTCCAACAATATAACTAGCCAACAGACCAGTGACCTCAGACCACAGGCTGACCACTTGTAGCCGACTTGCAGCTCTGTTAGTGATAACAACATCTATCTCTACAATACCAAAGTAAGGCGGCTCATATACCTCCTCCTGTATGCATCCTCACTACTCTCCGCCACCATCGCACCAATCAATGACCCTACGACCACACCTTGACATTCGACACAATCAGTGTTTTACATTGTAACCGCTAACTACCTGCATGCCCTGCCCTATTCGAATCGAGGGGTCTCATCCTTATTTGTTTTGCAGGCCCCTTGGCCTTACTCAAATCTAGGTGTGTTTTAACATGTTTAGCAGGCCCCTTGGCCTTACGCAAATCTAGGTGTGCATTTAGTATGTTTAGCAGACCTCTTGGCCCTACTCAAACCTAGGTGTGTTTTAACATGTTTAGCAGGCCCCTTGGCTTGACTCAAATCCAAGTGTTTTTTAACATGTTTAGTAGGCCCCCCTGGCCTTTCCTCGAATCTAGCTGGGCTTTTAATATGTTTAGCAGGCCCCTCGGCCTTACTCAAATCCAGGTGTGTTTTAACATGTTTAGTAGGCCCCCTGCCCTTACTCGAATCTAGGTGTGCTTTTAATATGTTTAGCAGGCCCCTTGACCTTACTCAAATCTAGGTGTGTTTTAACATATTCAACAGGCCCCCTGGCCTTACTCAAATCTAGGTGTGCTCTTAATATGTTTAGAAGGCCCCTGGCCTTGCTCTAATCTAGGTGTGTTTTCACATGTTTAGCAGGCCCATTGGCCTTACGCAAATCTAGGTGTGCCTTTAATATGTTTAGCAGGCCCCTTGGCCCTACTCAAACCCAGGTGTGTTTTAACATGTTTAGCAGCCACCTTTACCCATGCTAGGTGTGCTTTTAATATGTTTAACAGGTCCCTTGGCCTTACTCAAACCTAGGTGTGTTTTAACATGTTTAAAAGGCCCCTTGGCCTTACGCAAATCTAGGTGTGTTTCTGACTAGTTCTGCAGGCCTTTGCCGTTATCCAATTCTAGTAGTACTCTTTACATACTTTGCAGGCCCTGGCCACCTGGCACCCAACAGCCAACTCCTGACGTAATTCCACACACAACGACCAGCCCTAATCCTGATCGGACGCACCAAGCTACCGATGCCCATGTCTCTACAGACGGCCTTAACAACTACTGGCCATATGCCACCACCAAATCCAAACATGTACTCTCCCTGAAAATGGCACGTGTGCTCCGAAACTTACATGACATCCCACCACCTTCCTTCCTTCCCAATGCATGGCCAATCATCGGTTCTGCCTTCCGGCAAACCACTGGACATAAGACCACCCTAAACTCTAAGATACCATGCTCCCTTGAGCATAGGAACAAGCATCTAGCATCTGGCCTTTTGCACGGTTACGGCACACTACCACAAACCAGCTAACCATGCGACTCGAGTATGCCTCATACCCTGAGAAACCATGCTCTTTCGAGACTAGGAACAAATGCATAGCTTCTTTACTAACCTCCAGCCAACAACACCCACTAACTACCACTCCATCCATTGCCTGGAGAAATGAACAACTTAATTCAAGAACTAAAACCCCCTCAATGACCAGAAGTGAACACCCTCCCTGAAGAAAGCGAGCTCACCACCTAGCCTATACGATCACACGAATCCCCCTGGGGCCACAGACGCCTACACAAAAGTACTCAAAGCTACAAGGGGCAACCATCTCCCCACCATAGAACCTACTCCTAAAAAAGAAACACCCCTAGAACCTAATACTAAAAAGGTCACCACACTGGACAACCCAATATCGGATATCACAAATCACCCGAAGGGAGCCCTCATTAATGCCAGATCCCTCCTAGCTCATGCCCTTGACATTGCAGACCTCGTCACTGCCAACAACCCAGACTTCCTAGCAATTTCAGAAACTTGGCTGCACCCAGCCGCAGGCCTGGTCCTTTCCCTAGCCATCCCTGAGGGATATATTATATTCAGGAAAGACAGGACGGTATCTAAAGGAGGAAGAGTAGCTGTCATCGCCAAAAACAACATTCTTTTCAGAGAACTTCCCAACCAAGCTATCCCCTCGGGAGAACTTATCTCACTCAAAATGTCCCTATCTGCTACATCCTCTCTCACCATCCACCTAATCTACAGACCCACAGGCTCACTGCGCTCATTCGAAGAAAACATCACACAACTCCTCTCTACCAACACCAAGCCGTACTCAAAAACTGTCATTTTGGGGGACTTTAACTTAGGTCTTAACCTTGCAGATTCCCAGGCACTCGCACTGACAAACACTATTGAAGCGCAAAGCTTTCTTCATCGGATATTCAATCCTACACATGACAAAGGCTGTATTCTCGACTAGCTATCAGACTGTAATTGTCATTCCAATATTCTAGCCAACAACCCATGCCTGTGGTCAGACCACAATCTCATCATTTTCTCCATCAACGACATAACCCAGCTGAATATCCCGCCTCAACCTACCCCGGCTGTACCATCAAGAAACTCACAAAACATCACCCCTGATAACATACTTCCTACACTACTACCACTAACAGCCTACCCTCACACCAATACTGATCCCACTTACATCGTGGCGCTCTATAACGAAACTTTCCTTGATGCTGTCAACAAAATTGCCCCTCTGGGCAACATTAAATCCAAACCAATTGCCCACCTAAATTCTTGGTAGACCTTTAGTCTCAAAGCCTTACAAACTGCAAAAAGAATTGCTGAAAGTGCCTGGATAAAAATACCCTTGCATGCGAACAAACAACATTTCAACACCCTGGCCTACGAATACAAACCAGCCATTCTCCAATCAAAAGGCAACTCTTACAATGAAAGAATCACACAAGCAAACTCGGGCAGGAGAGAGCTCTTCACAATACTATGTGAACTCAAATCCCCAGTCCCTTCAAAAGACCACTGTAACAAAGATCTACTCTGGTGCAAGAACATTCAAAAAGCCCTCCTTGGCAAACTCTCCTTACTCCAAAATAAAATCAACACTAAGAAATCCAAACTAGCCTCCGCTGTCCAGACCCCTGGCATGCAACCTACACCTACCAATCGCACGCCTAGATTCAAATTCACCCCTGTAACCATCACTGAAACTACCAAAATCATCAATGGCCTGAAACCTTCCAGATGTCAAGAAGACATCTACCCAGGCTCTCTCATTAAAGACTGTGCTGAAGAGCTTGCCCCTTTTATCACAGCCTTGATCAACAACTCATCCTCCTCAAGCACTGTACCAGAAAATCTTAAAGAAGCATGGGTACTTCCACTTCTCATAAAACCTACACTGGACCCCAACATGCCCACCAACTATCG
This sequence comes from Ambystoma mexicanum, assembly GCF_040938575.1. Taxonomy (NCBI): domain Eukaryota; kingdom Metazoa; phylum Chordata; class Amphibia; order Caudata; family Ambystomatidae; genus Ambystoma; species Ambystoma mexicanum. The sequence continues at coordinate 897,348,640 of NC_090931.1, read as the reverse complement.
ACCCATCACAACGGTACCCTTCCTTCTGAAAATCCTTGACAGAGTGCCTATGTGCAAATTCAAAAGTACTTAGAAACGCACAACCTCCTTGGCCTACGCCAATCAGGCTTCCGCCCTGGTCACAGACGGAAACCACCCTCCTGAACCTCAAAATCCAAATGGCTGAGATCAAAGACAAGGGCAATCTGGCCATATTCCTTTTAGATTTAGATTTAGAGTATTTTTTACGTGTACCAGGCAGAATAAACTGCATTCGGGCGCAGATGTTTACTATGGTTTGTACGTTGATCAAGGTGTTCAAGGTGTAATGGCTGAAATATAGATCTCTTTACTTAAATAGGAAGGTTTTTAGTGACTTTCTAAAGCTTTCCAGTAATGAACATAAGCGAATAGTAAGTGGTAGCTGGTTTCACAACTTTGGACCAAAAACCGAGAACCTCCTATCCCCCTTTGAGACCTGTTTAGTCCGGGGTATGGTCATTAACATTTTATCGCCCGATCTGAGATCTCTAGTTGGCTCAAGGTGGTGGATCCTAGCATGCAGATATTTTGGTGCGTGATCGTAAAAGCATTTATGCATAAGGCAAGCCATCTTGAACTCTACCCAATTTTCCACCATCAGCCAGAGGAGAGATCTGCGCGAGGCTGACACATGATCTCTTTTTCCCAAATGGGCAATCAGCATAACTGCTGCGTTCTGGGCCCTTTGAAGTCTCATCATCTGTTTAGCTGAGATCCCTGGCAGTAGGCAGTAGGTTGTTGCAGTAGTCGAGATGGGAGTTAATAAATGCCCCTATGACCACTGGGTGATCTTCCGCTGCCACAAAAGGGAGCACATTCCTGAGCATACGCAAGGAGTAGCACGCAGCCTTCACCTGGGCACCTAACTGGGCTTCACTCCCTAGGTTTTCCTGCCATATGCATCCGAAGTTCTTTACTTTCCTTGAAAGCTGGATTTCTTCTCCTAAAATCCATGGGGTTATCTTTTGTTTTTCAGTCCTCAAATTGCTCACTGCTCCAAATAGAATTTTTGGCTGCATTAAGCTGTAGTTGATTGCATGCTATACTTTTTTTAATTTCCTGCATGCATTGGTCAATTTTTTCAAAGGCCTCCTCTATATTCTCTGTTTCCACATAAATCTGGGTATCGTCAGTGTAAGAGTGAAATCTCAATCCATACTTCCTTAATATATCAAACAGTGGATGGATGTATAGATTAAAGATCAGTGGTGACAATGCTGATCCCTGTGGAAGCCCATAGTAGTTCTGAGAGAAAACCTCCCAGTGTTACTTCTGGGTCCTGTCCTTCAAGAAGGAACTGAACCACTCTACCACTACTTTTGAGGCTCTTCCAACCATCCCAATGTGTAGAAGAATGATCTTATGGTCGATCGTATCGAAGGCAGCAGATAGGTCCGGCATCAACAATATTGTGGATCTTCTCCCATCTGCGGCTTCTAGCATATCATCCTCAACTGCCAATAAGGCGGTCTCTGTTCCATGATTAGGCCAAAACCCCGACTGACATTCATCCAGGAGGCTCTTGTTGTCCACAAAATCCTGAAATTGGCCACAAACCAGTTTCTCTAAGGTTTTAGTGGGCCAGCATAGTTTAGCTACTGGATGATAGTTTTTAAGAACTATTGGGTCTAAGTTTTTGTAATAGAGGTTTTACCAGTGCTCCCTTCAAGGCACTTGGAACATAACCCTCCATTAAGGATTTATTTATAAACTTTGTTAGGAATGGCGCAAGATTTGCTGCCAACCGAATGGCTGTTCACGCTGGTATTGGAAATGCCAGGTCCTTTGTAGGCTTCAGGTGGAGTCTCTGGGCCAGCACAGTCTCATTTTCAATGGTTTTAAAATGGAAGCTCTCATCTTCTCCCTTTAGAACTTCTCTCTTCTAGGGGCTCCTCCCATTTTTCTCCCATTTTCACTTTGGCAATGCTTTTCTGGATATCCAAGTTATTAAACTTGTTAGCCTGTTCCTGGGTAGCAGTAGTGGGAGCTGCCGTACACATTGGGTTCCTAAACTTTGCCACTACATCAAATCGTGCTCTAGCTTGGTTTCCTGCCTGTTTGATTTGTCTTTGGAGGAACTCTTTTTTTGCTGTAAAAAGAGCTAATTTGTATTCCTTTCACAGCACTTTCACCTTCACTGCACCTCTATCCTGTTTGGAAGTCCACCACCCTTTATTGGCCTGGCATACCTGTTTACGCATAAGGGCCACTGCTGGTCCAAACCATGATTTGGATTTTTTGTAACTTTTAATTTTAGAAGTGAATATTTATTACAAATCTCCTCCAAAATCTCTGCCCCTTTATTGAAAAACTCCTCACAGTGGAGTTCAAGAAGTAGCTTTTACAGCCTTGACTCCACTTCCTCTCCTGGGATCTTTTCCAGATCCACACTGGAATATTTACCCGTCCTCTCCCCTCAATCAAATTGACTTGACCTCTCAGCAGCCTTTCAGCAGCCTTTAATTTGGTAAATCACAAAATATTCTGCCAACACCTCACGCTAGCTGCCCACTTCTCAGCCAACTCCATAAAGTGGATTGAATCCTTCTTATCCAACCGCACCATGAGAGCATTCTCAACCACCGCGGCTGCCCCCCCCAGACCCAGTAACATGTGGAGTGCCCCAAGGTTCCTGTGTCTCACCAACACTGTACAATGTGTTCACCAAGCTGCTTTTCTACCTCCTAGACAAACTGGGTGTCACGTACACTAACTACGCGGATGATACCCAAACACTTCTACCCATCACCGGCAACTATGTCACTGACTCCCAACGTCCTGAGCGAAATCTACCTAACCAGTCAAGCCTAGATGGCGCAACACAAGCTTTGCCTTAATGACAAGAAAAACAAGAAAACTGAACACTCCTCATTGGCAGTCAATCTCGGCTAAATAACCTGTCCGACTCCTATAAATCCTTCACCATTGATGGCACATTATCACTACAGCAAAAGAGGTAAAACACTAAGAGTTTATCTTGACTCGCAATCGCATTGGCAGCAGCTTACATCACCACACTGATCAATGCCAACCAACCTTTCCTTACCACTGACAACTGCATCACCCTCGCTAGAGCTCTCACACTGTCAAGGATTGATTAATGTAATTTCCTCTTTGTAGGATCTGACTCCCGAAACATTAACAAGCTACAAATCATCCAGAACAATGCTGTAAGAGTGTCACTCAACATTCCAAAAAAATATCACATCTCATCAGCTAGACAAAATATCCACTGGCTCCTGGTCCGGGAACGCATGATATTCAAAACACTATCTCTAACACACCAATGTCTATCAAACAGTGCCCCAATCTACCTTGATAGACAAATCTCCAAAGTCCAGTTCAATAGACCCACCCGATCTGCATATTCCTTCCGCCTTGCTATCCCTCGATACAGACGCCAAAAAGCAGGAGGATATAGCTTCCTGGTGATTGCGGCCAAACAATGGAATTCCCTGCCCTTAGTTCTGAGACCAGATCCCTCCCTCTGGTCTTTCCTCAAAGTCCTGAAAATCTGGCTCTACTGCCAAGACAACTAGAAGTAAAATAACCTTATACAGAAGGACACACTAGCAATCTTCCTGGACTCCCATCGACCCTTATCTACTATGGCATAACTTTCATGTACTTTACTATATAACTGCTCCTATAGGATGTAACCTAATGCAACATGTAATGACTGTAACCAAATGTAATATGCAACTACTGTAACCGCCACTCCTACATAACCAGGGCCTAGATGCCCCGGTGTTAGGTGCGCACAACAAATTTCAAAATAAATAAATAAATCTATTTTGCAGTGAGTCAGAACATTCTCATTGGTAGGTTGAATGAGGACCTCTCTGTCAAAGGTAAGGTCTATGAGCCTTACCAGATCTTTTTGTGGCAGGCCAGATGAATTTTCCATGTTGGGCAGCTTGCTGTAATGCCCAATGCCACACGTTGTCTCTGCTTGATCATATACAGTGCTTAATATTTGGTAGGCCAAATAGCTATCATCTGCAGTCTCTTAACAAACATTACTTTTTTGAACACACAATATTTTTTAAGGTAATTTCCTCCCACATTGAAAGTGCTTATTGAGGTATTATTTCTTGAGTTTTAGATTTGTGAAAGTGCCAGAATCCTGAGCATAGGTAATATTTGTAACCAACAAAATGTACAAGTCTTCCCCCAGTGATAATGTAGTAGAAGGCAATCTGACCATGTCCAAAGCCGCTGAAAACACGTAGGGCCTGATCCACAGAAGCGTTTTATAATGGCGCAATCCCATAGGAAAACACTCCATGAATCAGGTCCATAATGACACACCCACAGGCGCTCCAAATTATCTTCCAAGAACTATTAAAAGCTTTAACATTGAAGTATGCTTTAAATACCCTACATCAACACAGGAAAGAATGCAGCTTTGAATAGGGATGAATGTTGTGTACTTTTGTCTGTAGGCAAATCTGCTCCACAGATTTCCATATTTCAAAGACTTCTCTTGTTATAAATGTTATAAAATAGATATTTGAACACTATGTGAACTGCTTTCACCCTTAAGCTAAACGCCATGCTGCTTTTGGGTTTGACAGGCTACATATTTGATTTCATTTTTTGAAACGTTGAAGCATGCTGAGCCCTCAAAGTGATTGCAATGTGTTATGTTGATGCTGCCCTGCAGTACTCTTGACAAATCCCTCGAAGTATCTTTGGATCAAATAGAACTGCGCCTTGTTTTTAAAAACGTAACGTCACTAAATGTATGAGACATGATTTAAAATTACTTTTTTTTAAATGCAAGAAACTATTCTAAATAGCTGCAGTAATTAACCTTTGGCAAGGCATTCATACGCACAGGCCTGCTGAAGTAATGTGAGTCAATTCTGGCAAGACTTCTTCAATAAAACACAAAAGGCCTCATTACTAGTTCAGCGGTGCAAGTAAAAAGTGGTCATAATTCGTTACCGCCGTTACTGACTAATGTGACCAGTGCAGATATTATCAGCCATCAGGGCAAGAAATAGGTAGGTACAAGGAAGCAAGGTAAATTATATGAAAGATATTTAGGGAAACATTTCTGAGTCTTGGATATTGTGTATTTGTATTTTAATTATTTCCAAAGTGCTAACACCTAAGCGCTGTAACAGAATGTATGAATTGGTACAATAAAGTTGTGGTAGAAACATAATTACTGTAAGGCCTGAGAAATAAAAAGAGCAAGACAAAAGCAACCATAGAAACAGAAACAGGAAAAGTCAAGATGATCCAGTCAATCTGTCAATATGAAAGTCTAGCAAATTGAAAATACTCGCAGGACAAAAGAACATTTCCTTTTAACAGTGAATAAAAAGGAGGACATAGATGGCAAGATAAAACAGCCATTCTTCCATCGTGGAAGATTTAAAGGAGAGAGAAAGAGTAAATGGGCGCTTGGCCATGTCTTTTTTATTGCCATGGATTTAATGGCCCTGGTATGACTGTTTGGACTGTGTGTGTCTTTTGTCCAGGTTTAGTTCTCCTGCACTCGAGGTGCAGGTGGCTCCACCCCAAACTTTCCCCCGGCCCTCGCTTGCGCTCCTTCTGGGATCCTGCCCCCCGAAACACTTCTCCAGGTGCCACATCCTTCTGCTCGTATATGCGTTACTGCCCTCTCCGCTTATTCTCCAACCTCCCGTGCAGCGAGGCCATGACTGGTTGCGGTCCTGGCGATAGCACGCACCTTGTAAGTCACTGCTCCTACTAGCATTCCCTTAAATTTGCCTCTTTTTACTTTATCCTGAACTCCTCCTAAGTTTCTAATGTGCGTTGCTCATGCCCAGCGCTTTGAGGTCATATCAATGACACATAAGGTGCTATATAAATGCCAAGTAACATAACATAACATAACATAACATGTCATGTAGGATTTTTCCTCAGAGTTGCTGGATTTTTCAAATCCAAATCCTGTGGGACTCGGTGAGGTTTGGCCCCATGACACCTCATACTGGGTATGTCTGGGACGTTGAGGGAAGGGGTCCTTTGACAAAGGGGGAAGAGAGTCAGAAGGAAGGTTATCTGAGACAAAAGTTATTCTGTTTTTCTCATACAGTAGGCGAGTTCGCCAATAACAGTGTCTTGGCTCCGTTTTTCTCATACAGTAGGCGAGTTTGCCAATAACAGTGTCTTGGCTCGCCAGCGTGGTGTTTCCCTTTCCTGTGCCGTGGGGCTGAGGCATGGGCGCTGATGTGATAGCACCATGCTCAGCCGCAGGTGAGACTAGGGTGGAGTTGACAATGGATTCCCTCGAAAAGCTGTTTGCAGTCTATCCATCCCGCAAAACACAGGGCCAGAAACGTTCCAGATACTTTTGTTATCAACTGCACCATGTTGTGGTATTTCCAAATTCTCGCAAATCTCAAATTTCATTTAGAGGAACGTGTTGCTATAAATTCAATAATATGAACAGAAATAGTTTGTGGAAATCCATCTTCAGCTGGTATTTCAAGCATGAATGACAGATTATAGAAGCACCTCTCTCAAGACTAGGCCAACACACGAGGGGATCATCTCAGGCTGGTAGAGTTGTTCCTGTTAAACACCATTTCACTCTGTCATATTTTACTTATTTCTCGGAAATTGGTCGTCTTTTAGGTCTTCCTGTATCTGACGTTTTACGTATGTTGGGACTATCTACAGATAATATTGGCCTCTCACCATTCTTTTCTGGCCCTAAATCTTATGTTTCAACTGCTCAATTGTTGTTTCATCTGAGCATCTCCAGACTATACCCCAAAGGCAGCCACAGTGACTACAACAGGAGTGTGTCTTTAAAGGACATCATTAGTTCAACCATGGACAAATGATCTTTCTACCTTAAATTGGGGGCACAGAACTAAAAACAACCTGCCAGTAATGCAAGAAGAAGCAAGTGTGCTCCAGTGACTTCTTTACTTGTAGCCGTTGGCCTGAAGCAGCACATTCAACTTTTTCAACAATCAGCCTCAGCGATATATCAAACTGCTCCTCTTTTCACTCTGCCCGTCTTGGGTCCTGTCAATACTACTTCACATTTCATCCAAGATCTTCATATAGATGGGAACCCTTTCTAAAAGATGAACCTTTATTGAGCAAGAGAAAAAAGACCCACTATTCACAAACACTTTTTTCCTGGTTAGAAGTCTTCTTCTGAAGTAATACGGTTCTGCCAATGAAACAACTGTGGGCCTGGCTGCCAAAAACATTGGCGTCTCAGAATAAAAAATAGCAATTTGCTACTGACGGAATAGAGGTACAACCATCAGGGACGCTAGAAGATCCTTCTCAGTCAATGACTACACTACACTTGGGCTCATGGAACAGGCGTGGATATCAGCACTTGATGAAAAAGGGTGACGTAAATTTGAGCGACTTCGATATTTTAGCCCTCCAAGAAACATGGTTATCTGAAACACCATTTCTTGATGGGTTCAGCATAATAATCTCGCCAGTGAAAAAAAGCGCCTTGGGCCGTCCATCAGCAGGAATACTATTGGCGGTCCGCTCAGGAAGAGGCATCAGCATCCAAAGGACACTGTCAGTCTCTCTGAACCATCTGGCAGTGCTGACAAGCTGGACCATGTTAGATCTCAAAACCAATCCAGAAAAAGTGCTACTGGTTGCAATTATTTCCGTCTATTGGAACCGCCAAACTACAACAGATGAATGCTTCCTAAAAAGCATAGAAAAAACAGTTGATTCGCTCTATGCTGAAACAGAAGTGACTTGCATCATAATTCGTGGAGACCTGAACGCTAGGTGCCCCCTATCGTCGGAGGCACTGAAGCGAGGAACTACACCATCGGAAAAAAGAGGAGCACGATGGCTGGAGTTGATGGAGTCATGGGCTGCTACAACTTTGCACAAGCTTTCCCTAACCCAAATCGCAGCCAACGTGGGAAAGAGACATCTCAAGCGCGACAATCGCTTATATATTCACATCTGAAAATATGCTGAAGCTGGCAACTTGAAGTCATAAAAACCGCTGCAAGCGATCACAACCTTCTCAAAGCGACTTGGGCGACTTCAAGTCGAGGGGCACTGAGGAGCGAACCACAAATCGAGTGCAACATCCGAGGGACTCGACTAAAACTAACAGAGTCAAGAATAAAAGAGTTTACCCTCAACTACCACAAGCACCTGACTGGCAACAAATCGCTAGCCGAGATAGAACCGGATTACCAACCGCTATTGAGCCAGTACAAGTCTAAGATAAGGAAAAAACCTGCACTGAGGGACCCTAGTTTGTACCATTATAACAAGCAGCTGGTAGCGAAAAGAGTCGTCTTGAGACGCTTAAGAAGGAAGGCAAAAATCACAAATTCACCAGCGGCGCAAAGGTAAATGAATAAAGAAGCAAAGTCCTACAAAGCATGGCTGAGAAACCACCGGATCGCTCTATACCAAACAGACTCTGAAGAAATGCTGAAAAAAATGCTGGAGAATTCTGGATTCTGATTAAGTCATCGGGAGCACACACCGAACTCACTCAGTCGAACAGTGTGAGTGATGTCAGCTGGATAGACCACTTCACAGCACTCTTCAGAGCTCCAATCGGAGACGAGACACACCGACAACACTGAGAGCAACGCCGGATGGATTGATCTAGCAAATAAAGAGGACATTCAAACAACCATTCCCAAATTAAAAGCTTTGCGGGCCCCGGGTCCGGACGGAGTGACGAATATTGACCTCAAAAACTTTCCAGAAGAGTGGTCGACATTTATCAGCATGGTTTTCAAAAAATGCGCCACCGACAGATCGCTACCGAGGTCATGGACCACGGCGGTGGTGGTCCCAATTTTCAAAAAAGGAGATAGGGCAAATCCTCAAAACGATTGACCAATCGCCCTCCTCGACACGATTGGAAAAGTGTTCGGCTCGCTCCTATTACGGGACTTTCAAGCCTGGATCAAATCTGCACCTCTCAACGATCCATTTCAAGCTGGATTTCGAAAAAACTCCCGGACCATCGTCAACATTATGATTCTGAGTATCCTCAAAAGTGAAACTCAAGAGGGGACCACAAAGCTGTACCTATCATTCATAGACCTCACCCGAGCGTTTGACATGGTAGATAGACCATTACTATGGGTAAAACTCTTGGCCGCCAACTGCCCAAAGAAGATCCTGGAGCCTATAAAAGCCCTCGACTCAGGAACATCGATGCATGTGAAGCTGAACAGAAACGGTACACTATCAGACGAAATCCCTACAACAAGATGGGTGAAGCAGGGCTGCCCCTGACGTCGATGCTGTTCACAGCCATCATAGGCGACTATAAAGACTCAACAACAACCGTGAAAGCATTTCCACCGAAAATTCCACCGTAAATTGGGGAGACACCGGTCCAAAGAATGCTCTACGCTGATGATATCACCCTGGTTGACTAAACACCGATTGGCTTTCAGCGTCAACTAACCAACTTATCAGACTATATAGAAACCAACAAGCTGCAAATCAACAAAAAAAAACAAATGGGCTAACTTTACATCATGGCAACTAGAAAACATCAAAATCAAAGTGGTGGCCGAATTCATATATCTGGGGGTCATGCTGGACAACACTCGCTCAGAAGCGAGCATGCAAAGATTCATCTGGACCAAAGCGGGAACACTGACAACACAAGCTCGCATGTTGGACAACAAATTCGGTCACTTCTCTCTGATCCCCCTGCTCAAGTACTATAAAGCGAAAGTGGTCCTGTGCTTGATATATGGCGCTGAGGCAATGCCAACGATACCGGAGGAGATCTGGGAAAGGATTGAAGGCTTCTTTTGGAGGTCTGTGTTGTCCCTACCCAACTCAACCTCACTGCCGGCCATTAGGAGAGAGTTGGGACTCACATCTCTAAAAGCCATAGCGGAAAACAGCAGCATGTCACTATACAAGAACATCCTGCTACCAGAGTCATCGCCCCTGTATAAATTGATAAATACAGAAATCAAGACAGATGGATCAAAAATGCTATCGTCATGGGCTGCCAAAAAAAGGATCAACTTTAGTCAATTACATGCACTCAGGATGAGCTACACCATAATCCTCTCAGAATAAAAAAAAATAGAAGAACTGGACTGGATAATCACCTTAGAGAGGGCGGAAAAGAACAAACTCTTAAGCCACCTGCCATTGCTCCCAAGAAAAGTAAATGATATAGCGGAAATCTACAAAATATTCCGTAGCAGACTGTTAAGACAGTTCTTCCTAAGAGCAAGACTGAACTTACTACTGACTAACGAAATCCTGCACATCAGAGGCCTGACAAATACAAACTCCTGCAGGTTATGCAAAAAGGCAGAGGAAGTCGAATCAGTTCGCCATCTACTGACGTCATGCCCGGCACTGCAAAAAAACAGAAACAACGATCTATCTTTGGTCCTAGAGACCTTCTCGGATCGCGAAGAAGCGACTTGGTGGCCACGTCTGATAAGTGGACAAAAAACTTCCTGGGAAATCGCTACAGTAAAAATTCAGCAAATTGCTTTAGCGGAAATTGAAAAGGAAGGTTCCCAGGAAACTGAGTAAATAAAAGAGCCTAATACGCAATTTCAGAGAACATCTGCTCCTCTGTAAAACCAATCAGTTTTGGTAAACACAAATATAAAAATAAAAGAAAATAGGGTTTTATAAGCCATTGCTTCCCTCAGTTGCTTGTGGAACCCCTATGCTGCTTCCCCTGAAGAAGGTCTATCATCCACATGGGGAGCGAAACATGTTGGGCTTACTGCACGCTATACTTTAACAGCGGTGTACAAACTATGAGATTTTAAAAGTATATTTTTCCACTCTTTTTCTCACTGATTAATGTAAAAATGTATATGTACATCTGTTAGTCAATGTAATTATATACCTCTTTGCTGACAATGTATAGAGGCAAGGCAACCTGCTGAAGATAATGGTGTACTCTGTTCTGACATAGTATTACTGTACCGTTTTACTACTAAATATAAATTAAAGGTATGTTTATAAAATTGCGTGGCTGCTTGAATGACCAAACAAATTTGCATATCACGATAAAACAAAGGGCCTCATTATGAGTTTGGAGGCAGCCATGCCCTTAATAAGGGCATGGCTGACTCCAAACTCGGGTCCGTGGTCCCTGAATGGGGAAATTCCGGGCCATTCTGACTTTGGAGGGCCCGGTATTTCCCCATTCAGGGAACCCGGACCTGGACCATCCCCATTCCCATTTGAGCCCCCATAGAGCTCAAAGGAAATGGGGAGCATGCTAACAACGGGCCCGTTAATGACGGGCCCGTTGTTAGCATGCTGGTCCCCTTGCGGGACCTGCAAAGGACGTCTGGTCTGACCAGATGTCCAGAGCGGGTCCCACGAGGGGGGACCTCGTAATGAGGCGGTATGGGGTTAACAGCGCGGTACCTTTACCAGCGCTGGTAACCCCTTATCGCCTCACTTGTAATGAGTCCCAAACTATGGGTGGCACACATAATTGGGGAAATGGGCTATATATATATGTCTTTGCATGTCTTTTTTCACAGGACTACCCTTAGTTTCTGTTCATCCAGGTAACCTTTCAATGTGTTAGTGCTCCAGTGACTCACCAGGAATCCAGATGAGTTGCCCAACAGGCAGCGGAACCGGCAGACAAAGCTGCGCTCCAAGAAGGCAGAATTCTCCGGTGGCAGCTGCTCTGGTTTGTAGGCTACAACAGAAGAGTTTACAACCTTTTCACCTGACAAACAACGAGAAAAGAAAATATAAATAACCCACAGGTGCAGTTTATTCCAAAGCACACGCGTAACAAAATGAAGAGAATGAACTCCAGGTTCTTCTTGTCTAAGCACCAATGCCAGAACTAGTCAAGTCAGCTTCAGAGACGCCTTGACAGTCATTGCATTTAGGGTCAGGGCAGCACAATGCAAAAGGACAGAGTATATACCAATGCACTGGAAAAAGGATGTTCAATGTGTCTCTAAGCAAGCACTCAGCAGCGATTTATAATAGTCTAACCCATGGCAACCCCTTGGTCACCAGAAGTGATTTTGAATCAAGGTTTGTCAAGGGAATCATCTCTACATGGCTCGTCTAGGCCTGAGTCCACCCAGCATTTTCAGGATTGGGAAAGCAATCTCCCGAGCAAAGAACAACACAAATCTCTTTCAAAGAAGTACAATGAAAGTAAAAGCTTAGTTTACAGTTTGAAGGCAAGGCTTTATTCTTCCTCCCCAAGATTTTATGTGCTGGGTCCCACAGAGTTCCTTGCTGATGCAGCTCGTCCGAGCAGCAGACTTTTTTGTTTTAAATTTTTTTTATTTATAACACAGCACATCGGAGAACATATACATTAACTTTTGCTTGCATCCCCTTAATATGCATATGATTTGGCTTTTCCCCCCTCCCTCCCCCATTATCCCTAGATGGGATTAATTTCCCGGACTCATTGGGCCAGACCAGGCACTGAGTGTTCGCTGGTGAAGTGGAGGGCTCTCGCTATCAGGCGTGGCTTATAAGTCAGGGCCGGGTAGTTCTGGTCCTAATCCAACAACGGAGTCCAAATGTTCATGAAACTATGGAGAAGGCCCGCTTTGGTGGCCGTAACCTTTTTGGATACCATAATATCCCAGATTTTGACCCACCAAAGGATCCTCAGGGGGCCTTCCACGGGCATGCCACCGTGATTTTGGCCGCCAGCAGGAGTTGGGTTATTAGTGCTGCCTTCCAACCAGTCCTTGGGTAGGAGTCTGGGATCGGTATCCCCAGGAGGACCTGCTCGGGGGCCTGCAGTAAGCCACTTGGGTGATATCCTTTATTGCGGCGAGGCATTGGGACCAGAACACCCTTACTTTGGGGCATGTCCACCACGTGTGGAAATAGGATCCTGGAAGGCCGCAGAGGCGCCAGCAGTGTGGGTCCAACGCCGGCTGGAAGTGGTGAAGGCGAAGGGGGGGGGAGTACCAGCAGAGGAGCAGTTTATGGGCACATTCCCGATTAGTGATGCAGGGGGAAGCAGTGCGCGTTCTTGTCCAAATGTCCATCCAGGAATGTTCTTCTATACCGTGACCTAGGTCCGTCTCCCATTGGGCCATGTAGGAGGGCTTGCTGAGCAAAGGGTCTTCCTGGAATAGTTTATAGAGGGCCGAGATCTTCCCAAGAGCTGGCAGGTCATTTATTGTGAGCTCCAGGGGGGCGGGGGTTCGAGTTTCTGCCCATCGGGTCTGGGGGTGGGAGCACCAGTGCCTCAGTTGGGCGTATGAGAACCTGTCTGTTTCTGCAAGTTGGAAGGCTGTTTTGCATTGTTCGAAGGTGCGAGGGGTGCCCCCTTAGAAGAGCTGCCCCAGTGATTCGAGACACCCTGCCACCCAATTTATAAAGTTCATTGAGCAAGCACCCGGGGAGAAAGCTGGGTTAAGGAAGATTGGGGAGAATGCGCACAGGTCCCCTGGGATACCTCTGTGCTTGCGGGCCCAGTCCCAGGCCCTCATTGATTGTTTAGTTGATGTCAGCAAGTCAGGCCAGGCTTGGCGCAGTGAGGAGGGAATGAATGGAAGAAAGCAGGGGGAGAGAAAGATGTTATTGTTTGATTTCCACCCACTTTGGGCGCCCCGAAGCGATTCCCCATGCATGAAAGTGGGCCAGCTGCGCTGCAATTTGGTATTTGCGGAGGTCTGGGACCCACAGTCCTCTCTGTTTTGTACTGATCATCGTGGTTCTTCGGTGGATACATGCTTTCCTACCCTTCCAGATAAAGTTAATCATTCTCCGTTGAAGTCGCTGCAGAGGGGGGAGCGGGATTGAGAGAGGAAGAGAGGAGCAGGTGTAAAGGAACCGTGGAAGAAGGTTCATTTTGCACGCTGTCATGCGGCCAATGAGGGAGATCTCTTGTGACTGCCAGTGGCTGAGGTCCTTTTCCAATTCTTCGAAGAGGGGCTGAAAGTTCATCTGATATACTTTTGCTGGGTGTGCGGGGATATGGACCCCTAAGTATGGGATAGATGTAACGCTCCATTGGAATGGGCTTTGCTTCTCTAGGGTTTCCAGTTCGCCTGGGCCCAGACCCACCCCTAGGGCCACCGATTTTCCAAAATTGATGGCGAAACCTTCTACCCTCCCGAAACTTTGGAATTCGGCCAAGGCCGCCTTCATGGAGGCCTTAATATCAGTGATGATCAGTAGGACATCTTCTGCGTAGGGAGCAACCTTGTGTTGGGCCGGGCCTATCTGATGGCCCCTGATCTGAGGGTTTCAGCGGATGCGTTGGGCCAGGGGTTCCATGGCCAAGGCGAGCAGCGGACATTTTTAACAGGCACCACAGGAGTATCTCCTAGTAATCCCATGATGCTGCAGTTACCATTGCCAGATACTCTCATCAACTCCCCGGACTAAGCAAACTCACGATGGCATGCTCTCTCTCGCTCACCTCCGGGGAGGGAACACCATAGGCTGACATGCTCTTACCATGGAGGCGCAAGTGAACAGATAGACATCCCATGTCCCATGAATATGTTCTGGGAAATACTAGTAGTGTTTTTGTGCCTCTTAGGAGAGAAGCCACCTGGTTGCTTGTTTTCTGTTGATTTACTTGTGTCCTTCCTCCCTCTGTCTGGTGATCTCTACTCTAGCTTTCACCCTAACAAGCTGACTTGCACCCTTAATCATTCTTCCTCCTGCTGATGTGCACCCCACTCCAGTACCAAGAGTTGAAGCAACTCAGCTGTCTAGAAGTACTGGCCTATTTTCTTCATAGCCATTGAGGGCACATGTCTCCAATGCATTGACTGAGTGATGCTGGCATTTCATCTTTATGCGCACATCACCAATTCATAGCACATGGATACTGCCAAATACTCCCTATTGCCTATGGCTGGCACTGACTTCTGTATTGAGTATGATGCACACCATCTTCCTTATATAATTAATGACTCTAGCAGACACCCTCCATTGCCGATGGCTACTGGCATCTTCCTTCCATAACATATGTGCTGAGGTCTGTCCTTCAATGCTGGTGGACGCTGACCCTTCGCCTCCTTTTGTGAAGAGGCTGTAGGTCACAATACCATTGACCATGTGTATGAGTGGCCATTATCCATTATCTAAGAATGCTGCCACACCTTCAATGCTTGCTTCTGAATGCATATTTTCTTCTTTGTCTATGAGTGTTGGCACCCTACCACTGCCACCCAAGACAGTTAAAAGTTGATGGGGCCTTCTCTCTATTGTCTATAAGTGCTGCTGCCTGCCCTCCACTGTCTGAATGTTGACACCTCAGCTGCACTGTATAAAGGTGATCGCAGAACATATCAATTGACCAACTACACCGTCACTTCCCCTCCATTACCTGGATGTATGAACCAACCCTTCGTTAGCCACACCCCCGTACAGAGGTGAGGTGAGGTTTGGTAATTCATCATTCCTGAATCCATTCAGGATTACAATTTATTTATCCTTTCAGGATTTTTTCTCGTGAAAAGTGGCCACTTCACATTTTCCTTGAGCAAAGTCCCCTTCTTTCTGGTGCCCATGATGGCTGGCATCTCTTCTCTACTATTACCCATCCATGATCCAATAGACCTAGACCCTCTCCTCCATTACCCCTGTTAGGTGTAAAAAGCACAGTTGAGACAACAATAAAATCATGGAATATGATTGTCATGCAGATGACATGGGTATGATGCCACATTTTGAGAGCACATTTCTCATCTGATTCGATTGCTCAAATGGCTGCATAGATAATTTGCATGTAGTGCTAATTATAAGGTGTGGGCAAGGTGGCAGGTGTTGCCTATTGGCACTGACAGGGCACCAGCGGCAAATGCTATGTTATTTGATATTTGTACAGTGCCTACTGCCATTGTTATGGCTTTCGAAGAGCTGCGCTGCCATTGCCAGTCTCCAGGATACCCGGCCCTCTACAGAGGAACCACTCGCTCCCACCTGTCAATCCCCTGAATGTCAATTTCCCGTCTGAATGGGTTCTGACTGCCTGATCCTTTCTGCTTAGCATTGTAGGGGGTCCTGAGGGAGAGGCTGAATTCCTATGGGTGGGGACTAGGTAGTGAAAGTTGCAGAAGGCTACAGTATCCAGTGGGCCCTTGGGAAGGGCTAGAGAAGCTTATGTTAGGAGAGCCTAATTTCATAAAATTCAGAAAGAAGTGGGCTTTGTGAGGTACTAGAACAGCTTAAGTTAACAGAGCCTCGATTCATTGAAATTCAAGTGACAGGTGGGGTCTGTGAGGGGCTGGAATAACTTTTGTTCCTAGGGCCTGATTCCTTTCAATGTCATTTGCTGGCTCTTGTCACACCGGCCAGATCAAAATTGATTAAATCAGAAGGCTGATGAACATGTTATGTAGGTTGTGGGAGGGGGTTGCTGGGTTTTGGTGGGTGGTTTGAGGTAGATGAGGGAGTTGTTTGTCATGCAGGGGCAAGTGGATCAGGTTAGGTATGCATGGGGGAGGAGGAAGAGGGAAAGAGATGTGTTTTTAGGGTTGTATACGAATTGATCGTTTTACAACTGCTCGAATGACAATTGACCTTTTCACAATTGACCGAATTGTGAAGGTCAATTGTACCATATATGTGGGGGGAAACCCCCCACCCAACGCCAAACCCCCCAAAACCCATACATATATATTACCAAACCATTAAATATATATATATATATATATATATATATATTCGGTCAATTGTGAAAAGGTCAATTGTGACCCTTTAAATTCGGTCAATTGTTCATTCGAACAATTGTAAACGACCAATTTGGGTAATACCGGCAATACCGTTTTTAGTGCTTTCCTATAGACGAGGTGATCCTCTGTGCGGCCGATGTTAACAGGGAATGAGTTACAAATTATGGGTGCTTGTACTGTGAAGGAGGTGCCCCAGTAGGAGATGATCTGGCCACTGGGATTACGAGTAGAAATGCGTGCTGAGCCAGATCTTAGGCTTCCGTTTTGTCTGTAGCGAGCAAACGGTTGCTGCATGTATTCAGGTTCTTTAGTGTAAAAGACTCGATGAGTGTTACTAATTGCTTGGAAGGTAGCATCCCGACCGTTTGGAAGCCAATGGAGAACTTGGAGAGCAGTAGAGATGTGTTCCCTAGGACCTAGGCTAGGAGTATTCCCACAGTAGTGTGTTGCACTCATTGAAAGTTTCTCAGATGCGAGGTGGGATCTCCAAAGTATAGTGCATGGATATAGTCTGGGCTGATAGCATGGTTGTGATAATTGCGGTAACTCTGCGTGGAAAGGTCAGGAAAGGAAACCTGCGGCGAAGGATACGGATATGGAGGAAACATATTTTTACCATTAACTTGATGTGATGTGACAGGGTCAGGTCAGTGTCCATGAGGCACCCAAGCTTTTTTACTGTGTTAGAATTGAAGGGCGGTGGGCACAGAGAGGGGTACAGGGGATGGGTTGAGGGAAGGAGAGTTTCTTCCACATAGCATGATCTCGGTTTTGACTGGGTTAAGTAGAAGATGATTGGTCATCATTCAGAGTTCCATCTTGAAGAAGCAGGTTGCGTGATCGGGAGAGATAGTGGAAGGGTTATTTGAGATTTTGAAGTTGAGTTGGGTGTCGTCATGCGTAGTTGTAGCATGATAAACTGTGAGATTGAGTGAGGGCGGGAAGCGGGTTCAGGTAGATGTTAAAGAAGAAAGGGGGGAGTGAGACCCCTTGCTGCACCCTGTGAAAGACTGGGTGGGGTGAAGAGGAGATTAGAGATAAATGTACAATTTGTGACCTGTTGAAGAGGAACGATGCAATCCATTTCAGAGCTAAATGACTAATGCCTAGGATTTGCAGTCTCTTGGTGAGGATGGAGTGGTCCATGGTATTGAATGCTGCAGAGTGTTCAAACAGGATTAGGAAAGCACATCCATCAGAGTCGGTGTGTCTTTTATGTCCTCCCAAATGGAAATCAAGCATGATTCTGTTCCTAGTAGTGGTCTGAAGCCTGATTGAGCAGTGTATATGATCTTGTTTAATCCTCAAAAGAGCCATCACTGTAAGTATGGCGCACAGTCAGCTAATTTGGCTATATAGCAGTTATTTGAGATGGGTCTGTAATTGGTCAGGTCAAGACGTCAAGGGATGCCTTTTTAAGGAGAGGCTTGATGACGGTCAATGGAGGTCTTTTTAGGGAGAGGCTTGATGAAGGAGGTTTTACATTCTTCTGGGAAGATACCAGAAGCAAGTGAAGTGTTGATGGATTGTGCGAGATTGCCAGCACAAGTGGAGGACAAGATTTCTTTTAGCAGGGTGCGGGGCAAAGGTCTCCCGGGAAGCCTGCTGGAAGGCTATGTGATAGTAGTTTGATAAATTCTGAGGGGGAGAGCTGTGAGGAGAAAAGTGGAAGGGTAGATGGTGGTTCTGTTAGAGAGGGTGAGATGGCGTGGGGGATTGAAAATTTAGACAGGATAGAAGTGTATCTCTCTAGGGACTTGTGGAAGTGATCTGAGAGAGTCACGAAGGGATTATGTGTGGCGGGTGAGTTGATGAAGCATGCAGGGTCATTGAATTTGCTGATAAGCTTAAAGAGATGCCTGGTTGGGTGCAGGGCTTTGTAGATTCTGTTTCTGTAATAGAATATTTGGGCTTTGCAGATTTCTGCATGATAGTGTTTGAGCTGGGAGGCATAGGGAATTCTGCTGGGTGTCTTTGTGTGAGTGCCATCTATGCTCAAGGACATGGTTCAAAGTTTTCAGTTTTTTGAGAGCTGGTGAGAACCATCTGAGTGAATGGCATTTTCTGTGTCAGAAAGTACTGAGGGGCGAGAGGGAGTTGAGTGCTTCGGAGAACCAGTTATTTAAGTTAGAGATGGTGACCTGAGCCAGAGAAAGAGAAAGGGTGGCCTGAGAGGAGGGTAATATCTCTGCCAGGTATGGAATCACTTTGATTTCATTCCAGATCCAGGATTGGGTTCATGATCCAGAGGCTACCAAAGGAGGGACATTCCCATGAGCGGGCATGGTGGTAAAGTGGTGGGGTTGTCAGGGGATCCGAAGAATGCATCTAAGGTGTGACCAGTGGAGTGGCTCTCGCTGAGATCAGCTGAGATAGCTGCAACATTGTGAGGTTATCCAGCAGTGAGCAGGCCATTGCACTAAGGGGCATATCAAATCAGATGTTGAAGTCTCCTGATACTATTAGATGGGGTGGGAGATCATAATGGCTGCAATGGAGTTGTTTAGGTATTCAGCAAAGGTTATATTCTATCCTAAGGGCTGGTATTTAAGCATGAAGGAGTGTGTAGAGGTGGGGGAGGGCAGGGATTCGTAGTTTGGGTTTGGGGCAAGTTGTCAATATGAGAAGCAGAGAGAAAGACTTTGTGGAGGATGGCAATGCTACCTACCCTGCTGGCCCGATTTTGGACAATTAGTTTGTATCCCAGTGGGAAGGCCTCATGTGCATGTTGGAGGAAATCTTGGGAAAACGAGGTTTCGTTGATGAATAGGATGTCAGGACACTACGTTATGATTAGGTCATGTAAAGTAACAACATTTTTTAAGACAGATCTGGCATTGATGAGAATGCATTTGAGGAGACTTGTTATTTTTTTAGGCTGGGGTCTTTAGATGCTGGGTGGGAGTTTGGTGTGGTGGAAGGTTGTCTGCGGAGGGTTGGGGTGAAGGTGATGGCAGACATGGTGTTGGAGGTTGTGTGGAGAAGGGCAGGTTGGTTCGAGAGGTCAGGGGTCTTTTGGCAAGGTGACTTGGAGAGATGATGCTGTACGTGGAGGAAGGAGTGAGCTAGTGTTCAGGGTGCTGGGAGAGGGCTTATCTGTAGAAGGAGAGTCTGTGGAGTTATAGGGAAGGGTAGAAGCGGTCAATCTCTGTTTTAGGGCTGGTGATCCAATTAAGTGTGGGCAATCAGGAAACAATCTCCTCCTGGTGTGGGTGTTGAACCTCTTGGTTTACAAGCTTTGGAGGCTGCTTAGCAGGTTGAGGAGGTATTTCACTGGATTTTGGGGTTAAGGGGAAAATGAGGGGGTGCAGATGTGTGTGAATTTATTTTGTCTTAGTGGGAGACAGGGGAATAGTTTGGAAGGTACTGCACAGGAAGCACAGTTGCTGTTGCTTCTATTTTGAGAGAGCGCTGGGTGTGAGTGAGCAAGAGTAGGTGGATGAGATGAGTGGGAGGTGGAGGAAAGAATTGCTTGCAAGGTGCCTAGTGCTGCACGGCGAGGCTCTGGTTGGGCTGTCAGAGGAACAGCTGGGAGGGTAATGCTTTTACAGAGTTAGGGGGATTCAGTTTGTGATAAGGAGGGCCAGGTGGGTTGGAGAGGTGCCGACTGGTGGCCTTTGGGGGAGATGTGTGTTGTTCAATCTGGTGCTGGTTGGAGAGTCATATAGGGGTTGGGATATCGAGTGGTCAGAAGCAGTTCTCTCAGGCGCTCTTAGTGCTGGGCATGAGCAAAAGGAGTCAGGGGTTGACTGAGAATTAACAGTGTGAGTGGCAGCTGTGGAATATGGAGAAGCTGTATGAGGTGTGTAGAGGCAGTCACCCATGAACGGGAGGTGGATTATGCAATTCAAAGTCATGGCGGATTCAGAGTGGAAGCTGCAAATGGTGTTATGTGGAGTGAAGGTTTGAAATGGCAGAGCAGCGAAGGCGTGGCAGTGATGGTAGGGTTGATGAAAGGGAGTGGGTGGTTAGGTGACGTAGGGAGGAATAAGCATTAGGGTTGGAGGTGGAGAAGGGAAGTTGTCCGTTGGGTGATGGATGATAGCGAAGGGGGAGTGAGAGGATTGGATAGGAGGCGGGGGTTATGGGAAAATAATGAGTAGAGATAGGAAGGGTGGAATTGTAAGGTGTTAGAATTGCAGGAGTTAGTGAGTCTGAGTGGATGTAAGTTTGGGGTGGAATGTGTTGGTTGTATTTGACAGGAGAGGGAGCTTAAATGCTGGAGGTGGGTGAGAGTAGGTTTGGTGAAGGAGAGGTGTGTGTCAGGTGTCCAGTGAAGATAGAAGGGGTGTGAGATGAAGGAGGTTGTGTGTTTATCAAGGAAGGGTGTGTGGGGTGCGAACAGCTGTAAGAGGTTTGTGTCTGTTTTAAAGAATGTCCTGAGAAAGTGTGGGGGTGTGTGGGTGAGGGTGGGGGGTGGTAGTTTACAGTGAAGTAGAATGTGCTAATAGTTGCGTCTCTTAAATGCTTGGGTGGGTGGATAGGATGGAGAAGTACAGACGGTGTCTGATTGGATGATCAGTGTCATTTCTGCTGCTCCATTTGTAGACTTATTTTGGCGCTGTTGGCCGTTATTGGAGGCTAGATGAATGACAGATATACTAGCTTATTGTGGAATGGATGTAAGTCGGTATTCTGAATTTGGAAACTCAAGTAGTATAGATGGAGACCAGTGCTGCTTTAGTGTGGCCAACTTCAGAGGTTGCAGATACCAATTCAGCACAGTTCCAGTGTGCTCAGGTTCAGACAAATGTCAAAATTCAAATGTGGTGAAACCTCAAAGTAGCAACATTCAAAGTGGCAAAATTAAATAAGCAGCAGAACTCAGAATGGTATAGAAATCATGGTAGCAAAATTCAGAATGGTAAAATTCAAAAGCAGCAGAACTTAAAATGGTTCAAACCTCACAGTAGCAAAATTCACAGGGGTGAAACTTCACAGTAGGAAAAATTCAAGGTGGTGAAACCTCACAGTTGCAAGGTTCAAAGTGGCACAATTCAAATGCAGCAGAACTTAAAATGATACAAATGTCACAGTAGCAGAATTCAAAATGCCAAAGATAAACAAAAGCGGCAGAGCTTAAAATGACAAAACATTACAGTAGAAGAATCCAAATGTGGCAAAGTCTTCCAGTAGTAAAATTCAAAGTGGTGCAACCTCACATTAGAAAACATTCAAATGTGGTGAAACATCACAGTAGCAAAAGTCAAAGTGGCAACATTCAAAAGCAACAGAACTTAAAGTGCTACAAACATCAAAGTAGCAACATTCAAAATGGCAAAATTCAAAACCACCAAACTTACAATAATACAAAATTCACGGTAGCAGAATTCAAATGTGGTGAAGCATCACAGCAGCAACATTCAAAGCACTGAAACCTCACAGTAGAAAAAAATTCAAAAGTGGTGAAACCCTAGAGTAGAAAAAAATTCAAGTGGTGAAACCTCACAGTAGAAAAAAATTCAAAAGTGGTGAAACCTCACATTATCAAAATTCAAATGTGGTGAAACCTCACAACTAAATTGAAAGTAGCAAAATTCAGTGTAAAACAGATTAAAATGTGTCAAATCCAAATGAGAAACAGCAGTGGGCAGGAGCATTTTGGCTCTGAAACATGATCTGGCCTCAATGCAAGGAAGAGGGACGACATAATGACACTCTGCCTGAGCATTAATCATTGCACTGGGCCCTGTTCAGTGAATAGCATAAAAAGTAATGTTTGAACAGTGGACGCGCTGTGCTCAGGTATTACTGGATGTTTGGCCCACTTGCCTCTTTCAGCATACAGGATGGAGTCACTTACCATCAGGAGACTGGTCCCTTTCAGGCAACGCTGGTGGATTCAGAGCCCAATGAAGGTTCCTCCGGAACTCCTGCTGGTCTTCTGTGTGAATGAGCTCAAAAACACTCTGATGCATTACATCTGTCTGAAGAGAGAGCACAGAAATGCATCAGGTCAGCCATACTAGAGGGAAATGAGTGGGTAGTGAAGCGCTGAAAATGAAGATCCACCAGTGGACACCTTACGACAAGCAACAAGGGAATATCTATCTGTCCTTCAGTCCCAACATAAAGTGTACCTCTGTGAAGAGGGGAAACATTGGGCAGGTTAAACTTTAGGGCTAATTTTCCGCTTCAAGCCACTTAATTTCACATAGTAGTTTAAATCCTATGTGAGACTGAAAGGACGGCAAGGTTCAAAAACATTTCATCCATCTGAGGTGTGGCCCAGCACTGGACAATTCCATTATCGAGAGAAATAGGAAATGATATCTGACTCACATGTATACCTTCAACCCTGAGATTTGTGCTGCAGCTGGCTTCCGCATTTTGAATTGGCATGGCGGTCAGTTAAAAGCATGAAATAAGTGCCACAACATTGACATGAACAGCCTGGCCAAACCCATAATTTCCCAGGTTGATCTTTAATCACACTTTTTCTGTTGAAGGAAATAAAGAACTTGTATATCAAAGCAGATGGTATGTGAGAGAGTTGTTGGAACGCATCTACAACACAAAGGTCAGGGATGAAGAAAAGCAAGTTATTTTAATGTATGCTAGATAAGAACATTTTTAAGAGGAGATGTTCTGAATTACTGCACTTGGTCCAGCTTGTATTGTCCACTCAGGAGTGCTTGGGCATAGAGAGGTCCAAGTACTGTAGAAGCCATGCATATATCAATTTAGCTTTTTGATCTGACTAATTGCATAGTGGCGGTTGTGGACCTTGTAAACTGAACCCACACACCGACACATTTTCTTTCCTTTTCAACAGTATTCCTAAAATAAATGCACTGCATATCTGGTTTACTAATGCTATAAGGTGTCAGGGGACTGGGGAATAGAGCTCAAAGAGGAACTAGGCAAGTCTTTTCATCCAGTGACAAGGCAGAGACAAATGGAGACCACAGCCCAGAAGAGGGGTAAATATATTTACACGTGCATACTGTATAACCATAGAGTACCAAAGAATGAGCGGATGTGTCAGCCAATACATCTCACAGAGAAAGCCTGGACTGCGGCAGGGTGGAACTCTCACTAGAAAATAACAACCAATTTGCCTGTACAAGTAGAATCATGTGTGCATTCAGATTCAAGAGGATGGAGTTGAGGTCCAAACCTTGCAGGTTTCTTAAGCATTGTTGATTCTGTGTTGGCTGGAAGCCATGCAGTGGACACGGATGAATGAATAGAGACTATAAGAAATGTAGCAACAGTAGGATTGCAACTCTTTCTTTACATGTCACTTAGTCTGTGCAGGTGAGCAACGAAGCTGTCAGAAACATGCTCAGCACCAAGGAGCAGTGCAGATGCTATATCCAGACACTAAACACCAGAGCTTAAAGGAATAGTGCACTCAAAAATGTTATTGTCCCGATCGTTCGGGCAAGTCGTTATAAGCATACGGTGATCGATCGTAAAATATGTTCCTATGCATCTTACCTTAGTTTTCCTCACATTTACACATGCGAAAACAAAGTGTTGGGTGCGGCCATCTTCTGCTAATCTTATCTGTGGATTGATCGCCCAAAGTTCAAGTGCGTTTGCGGCAATAAATCAAAACACCCGCCCCCTATGCGGACATCACTAGACACATTCAGCCCTTTCCACAGGGCCAATGCACATCACGTTGCAAAGTTAAAGTTCTCTGTCCGCAAGTTATTGACGTGTTTTCATGGAAATGGCAGGATGCTACTTTCCTCAAGAAGTATAAACAGACCCTTTCGGATCAGGCAACCCTCTAGTTTCTTAGTCAACAGTTACACTGTATTTAGTTTAGATTCCCCTGTGTCTCGTTTCTGCTCGGTTGAGCTGTTTTACTAGTACGAAGCCCCTGCAAACCGTTACTTACAGTAGCAGAACCGATTTCACTCGTTACTTACATTCTGGTAAAATCTTTGTCGTACAATGTCAACAATACAGTCCTATCAGTGTGAGCCTGAGTATTCAGAGGAGGAACTGATGAAAAGAGAAGACTGCCAAAACGATGGGGAATCAGACAATAGTTTGCAAGATCAATCACCCGAGCATGAGCCGCAGCCGAGTCGAATGGAAGACGTTTCAACGTGGTGTACCTGCAATCGTTTTAAGGTCATGCCAACCGAGGTGGAGAACTGCTGCTGTCGAGAAAACTCTGGATGCTTGGTCTACATAGCTGAAGAAGACACACCACTGCTTTGCGTTACTGACCTGTATGACTTCAGGGCAGCCTGCCTCACAAGTTCCGTGTTGAGGATTATGATGGTGCTTATGCATGAACTTCGTGGAACAGTTTGGCCGCGCAATCCAAGTAACGAGTAGATATACTCTAGATCTGATGTAATTATTACTACAGAGACCATTTGAATATAATGTTTTTCTCCTACTTTCTCCGAATTGTGATACATCTCTATGTAGAAATGCAGCTCTATCTTCCCCAGTGCCTCGCACAGCAAGCCCACACATACCATCACCTCCCCCTGTCAGCTCAGCGCGAGCACTGTTCTTATGAAAGTCCTGCCATGGCGTTGTTACAATTCTGTAGTATCATTACCGAAAGAATGTGCTGTGTGGAGAGCGTGAGACCATGACAAGCCATATCCCAAGTGCAAATTCATCTCGACTAAACTGCCTGTGCCCTCTCAACCCCAACCCTTCCAGTCCAGACTCCCACCAGCCCCGACCCCGCAGTTGCTTTCATGCTGATACTCATCTGACCCCTTTCCACTGACCATTTCAGAGCACCCACCACAGCCCTAATGCCGTGCATCAGTATATTCTCCCAAAAGCAACACACGTCCATCTATATCACTTGGATCCAAGCAAGGCAGATGGTAGATCAAACCTATGTGGTGTGTTCTAATTATTTCTTTTAACATATAGTGGGGACTTGTGCTGTAAGGGTTCCAGCCTTCATTTTTCTAAGGGCAACTATGCAATCGAATTTCAGATGCACTTTTTGAAGTTGGCTGTTACACTTATCAGGTTAATTCGATTTAAATATGTATGTTTCTCTTTCAACAAAGGTAGCAGGCGCCCCTCTCTCGGAAGAACAATGCATGATAACCTGTTCAGTGGTTGTTAACCACATTGAGAGTTCGCAGCCATCTGCTTTTTGCTCACTGTACCTTTCACAGAGGGGAAATATCCATTTGCATATCAGTCTTTCTCCTGCCCACATGGGCAGTCCAGCACCGAAATGCTATGGCAATTCCTCTCTGAACAAGAGTACCACCAGCAACCCCATACACGTGTTTCAGCCTTGTTGGGCATCATCAGTGAGGTGAAGCTGAGGCTCTCTAAGCACAGTGAGCAGGGAGTCCACGTCTGGTTGCCCCCAGGTAACCTAGGGTGACCAACCCCAAGTTCCTTCAACAAATTCAACAAAGGTAGCAGGCGCCCCTCTCTCGGAAGAACAAGGCATGATAACCTGTTCAGTGGTTGTTAACCACATTGAGAGTTCGCAGCCATCTGATTTTTGCTCACTGTACCTTTCACAGATGGGAAATATCCATTTGCATATCAGTCTTTGTCCTGCCCACATGGGCAGTCCAGCACCGAAATGCTATGGCAATTCCTCTCTGAACAAGAGTACCACCAGCAACCCCATACACGTGTTTCAGCCTTGTTGGGCATCATCAGTGAGGTGGAGCTGAGCCTCTCTAAGCACAGTGAGCAGGGAGTCCACGTCTGGTTGCCCCCAGGTAACCTAGGATGACCAACCCCAAGTTCCTTCAACAAATTCAAAAAAGGTAGCAGGCGCCCCTCTCTCGGAAGAACAAGGCATGATAACCTGTTCAGTGGTTGTTAACCACATTGAGAGTTCGCAGCCATCTGCTTTTTGCTCACTGTACCTTTCACAGATGGGAAATATCCATTTGCATATCAGTCTTTGTCCTGCCCACATGGGCAGTCCAGCACCGAAATGCTATGGCAATTCCTCTCTGAACAAGAGTACCACCAGCAACCCCATACACGTGTTTCAGCCTTGTTGGGCATCATCAGTGAGGTGAAGCTGAGCCTCTCTAAGCACAGTGAGCAGGGAGTCCACGTCTGGTTGCCCCCAGGTAACCTAGGGTGACCAACCCCAAGTTCCTTCAACAAATTCAACAAAGGTAGCAGGCGCCCCTCTCTCGGAAGAACAAGGCATGATAACCTGTTCAGTGGTTGTTAACCATATGTTTCTCTTACTCAGGTGGTACAGGCTGGTGGCTTATTGTTCGTTTACATGGTGGCTTTATGGGTGGCTTGGAAACCACAATCAACGAGTAATACCTGCCTGTGTCGTTCGAGCCATTCACCACAAATTCCCCAGTGACAGCGGACAGTACAGGGGATTTTCTCATACTCTACTTCAACCTCAAGTATACAATTTATAGTTTGTTGGTGCCATCAATATCACCCAATTAAATAAAATAGAACTGAGTAAATAAGGATCTTTTTTGAGTTTTTCAGTGAGTCAAGAACACGCACAATCATCT
Source organism: Ambystoma mexicanum (assembly GCF_040938575.1). NCBI lineage: Eukaryota > Metazoa > Chordata > Amphibia > Caudata > Ambystomatidae > Ambystoma > Ambystoma mexicanum. The sequence goes on along the minus strand of NC_090931.1, from coordinate 897,321,516 downwards.
ATGAGTGTCATGCTAGAATTGTTGCCCGGGTGGACTATGAACGAATGGAGGCACTGGAAATAATTTGCAAAGTGGTCCCATATTACGCATTTTGATCTAGCTACACCCCTTTCCTATGATATAATGTGAAAATAAAATACAAAATAGGCACAGAGTGCCGAGGCACATCGGCAAATCTCCACAGTACCCAGTAGCCCAGTCCAGCCCTGATTGGTGCACTTTTGTGCTCACCTTGTCCCCATCCACCCACCCTTCCAGTATCAATGGCATTTCGCACCTATGACCGTGCCCTCCCAAGGGGGCTGGTTGGGTATGAACGCTCAAGTTGTCAAACACCATGTACACTTCAAAGGGATCTTCCGCACGGTGACCATTGTCCACATGGTCTCCCCAGACCCTGTGTCTCCAGACTCCCCTCTTCAAAGCCCAGGCCCTGCAATCAACAAACATTTGTGTCCCTTCAGCATTGTTCCGGCATTTTCATGCTTGCCTCATGCCCATCCACCCACCATTCCAGTATCAATGGCATTTCGCACCTATGACTTTCGTAGGCCTATGCCTGTGCGCTGGAAAGGCGGTAGGGTGGGTTCATATGGCAGATGGGAACCATTGGGATGGAGGCAGAGTGGGTGTCTATGATCACGTCACCCATTCACATACACACCCACTTGTGTAAGCCTTTATAAACACCCTGAGATTTACCTTGAGAACATCTGAGAGATCTACTAGGTATATTGTCATTGAGCTACCTATTCACCGGATACTTGTTCCTCTGCTTGCTGAATCTGCTCATCTGCTTGCCAAAGTAAGTGTAAGTCAACTAATTACTTCCCTATGTTGATCAAACATTACTATGAATGTTTATGTTCATTTCAACCAAATGTACCCAGGATATGAATGTTCATGTATCTCAAAGACTTTTGCATTAGCGATTAGTTCAGGTATTTTATTCTCGGTAACACCCACAATTCATCACTGTGCGTTGTAGTAGAATGTGCAGTATAACAATTGTATAATAAAGTTGTCGCACAGTTGACTGGGTTACGTCACACAGATTTTCTGTCTTTATTCTAATTAAACTTTAAAGACAAATCTCTGGTGCAAATTGCTCTATTCACATTCATCCAGTGTTATTAGTGCTAATAGTTCATATTTCTTTATACAGACCTCACGTACTTTTCAAGAATGCCATCATGTGTGATTCTCGCTTGCACTTCTGCAAGCCACGCCAAAGATCTGGGTACTATCCTGCATGTATTCCCAAAGGATATTGATTTAATAAGAAAATGGCTTTGAAATTGAGGTTGAAAAGTGGACGAGATTGAAATTAGGGCCCAGGAACTCTTGGCTGATGTGAGGGCCAATCGATTCCGCATCTGCAGCCTTCACTTCACCCAGGATATGTATGACCATTCAAGGTACACAAAAAAACGTCGACTGGGAGTTCTTCCTAAATTGCTTCCAAATGCCTTCCCAACTCAATTTCCGCATGCAGCTGGTGAGGTGAGTAGGGAACGTTGAGTTTGTTATATCTCTTGGTATGTAGGACAATGGTCTGCATTAATAAGTATTATCTTCCATCTGTTTATCTACATCACTGTTCTATTACTCCATTTTCCATAGTCACCGGATTCAAAACAAGTGTCAAAAATGTTATCTTAGCACACTTCATCTTTACCCGCTTTGTGGAGCCTCTAACCAGTAAATGTATTCCTTGACGAAAACTTCTGCAGTGCCCCTTAGAAATAATGTTTGGGAAACGTGCAGGTTGACATATCCTTCTTCACTTTGAGCACATTGATGGAAGAACAAACCCACGCAAGCGACGAAACCACTGATATGATATGATATGGCATTTGTAACGCGCCTATAGACAAGTGTTTCATGCCGTCTATCTTAATGGTGAGCCCTTCCGACCGGCACAAGTGAAATTTGATCTTGTTGCATAAGTCCATTTTTCAAGTACTCATTTTCCTTTTCCATTGTACTATTTTCGGACAATGGGCTGAAAATGAAGGAGCAAGATGCTGCATCAATTTCTGTTCCGGAGTCAACATCAACCTCATACACATACCAAGTAATGATATTACAATACTCTTTGTATGCGATTGAACTACTTGCATGTGGTATGTTTTCAATGTAAATATATCAAAATGTATTATGTGCAGTACTTGCTATTTATACAAAGTGGCAGGAATGGGTTTGTGTACGTGTGTACCATTGTCTGTACTTCAGTTCAGTATGTACTTTCTTCTGCATTGCATTTTTTCTGTTTCATTTCACTTTTTAATCCATATCAAAACAAGTGCTATATTATAGGAGGATGGTGGAACTTTGACTACTATCTCGTCCTCCTTTGGAACAGGTGCACAGCTTGAGATATTTCTATTCACATTTCACTTTCAAGAATCACAGTGCATACAACATTGGATATACTTTGAGACATAAATGTATGTAACCGTGCACTGTTTAAAACTTTTCTGATTTTGGTAGTAACGTTGCACTTCCTCCCCTAATGCAGAACAGTTACCAAGGACCCATTACAAAGCAACATACTTTGCAGGGCAACATTGTGATCACTATGTTTTACAGGGTGACATCAAATCAAGTCCATGGTTGAACTCGGATGGATATCAGGTGAAATATGAACTGAATGTTATGATCAAGTCACGTACACTCGTTTCGCCGTTTTATCCATACTAATGTTCTATTTGTGTTGCAACTGCAACCCTTACAGTATACAGTTTAAAGTCGAATGCAAACTTTTATTGTGTGCTTTGGCTGACATTGTATTTTTTAGTACATTACTCTATTCAAGTAATGTGCTCCAGATGTGGGCTTAGAAGAGGTGCGTGGAACTGAGGTATACATATATGAAGTAAAATTGGGTATCACATTGCATTATGAATAGATTTTAATTATGTTGCAATCTTTTCCAGTCTGTCTAGTTGATTTTGATTTGTAGATATTACTTAGGTTTGTTTGCTTTGAAATAAAATGTTCTGTATTAAAACCATATAAAAACTTTTTTTGCAGCTTGATGTCTCCGTCCGCAAAGCAAAGGCCACTGTTTCGAAGCAAATCAAGAAACCAAGGGTAAAGAATGTACCAGCTTCTTTTTCACAAGCTTTTGAGCAGATGTTTTGGTCTTTCTAGGTTTTTAGTTGCAACATTGTATGTTCTGTGTGTGTACAATACATTCAGCATCTTCTTCTATTTATTCTTTTAGAAGCCCAGCAGTAAGAGCAGTATAAAGTAACAGACATTGCTTGAAACCAAAGAGGTCGCTTGCCAAACCGATTTCACATTGGAGCAACTAATATCTCAGGCACAGCGTGGCATACTCAACAAGCAGACTAATGATGCATTTGTCCAGTGGTCACAAAATGAATGGAATGTCACATGCGCCCCTTACAAACTCAGCCTGGACCATTGCTACTTTGTGCCAGGTCGAACACATGAAAATTAAGAAAGTGATGATGCATTGCAACTGCTTTCCGACCCCTTCACACAATCTACACCCACTAAAAATGTTCTGCCAAAAAAACACTCACTGCAGTAGTCCAGACTAGACCCAAATATCGCTCTAGCAATGGTAAGGCAATTCTGTTGGGAGAGGAAGGGTCTGGCTGCATCAAGCAATTTTGAGGGATAGGCTGATGGGGATGCAATAGCATTCACATGGCTATTCATGGTACATTCAGAGGGGATGACACAGAATGACAAAATGATGCCAATGGAAGTCCTTCCGGAGCGTACTATCTTGCAGGCATCGGATCCTGTGGGAGTAACCTTGGGCTTGCCCGGGGAGACTGAGGTGGAGCCCGCTCCTGAGGGTCATCCATGTCTATCCATGGTTCAAGATACACGCCCAGTGTCTTGATGACTAGGGAGACAGCGATGGGGATGTTATCAACGGTGAAGGAGAAGTATTGCTTGCTCAATTTACTCAGAGTGGAGGGGGAACCAATTAGCAGAAGTTTGCTTTTCTCACTGTTGAGACATAACCAGTTTTCTGCTCCAGGATTGGATCGTTGAGTAAATGGAATTGAGGGTGTTCAGGTCCGAAAGATAATCACATAAGATGGGGATGAGCACCTGGGTGTCATCTGTATAGTTAGTGTATGAGATGCCCAGGGCATCCTGGATTTTGAACAGGGGCCTCGTGAAGAGGTTGTAGAGGGTGGGAGCTATGCAAGAACCCTGTGTGACCCCACATTTAATGAGACTAGGGTTAGCACATTAAGACTCAGAGAAAACCTTCATCACTCTTTCCTGTAGGAACAAAGTTATCCATACACAGTCCCTCAGGGAGAAATTGGCTGCGGAGGAGAGATGATGGCCGAGGGCCTTGTGATCCACCAGATAAAAGGCAGTGGAAAGGTCTAAGAGAAGGAGGAGCGCAGGTTTGCCTTCTTCTCTGAGGTCATCCATTTGATTTTTTAGGTCAAGCAGTGCCGTTTCGGTGCCATGTTGTGGCCTGAACCCGGTCTGCCTTAGACCAAGAAGGTGGTTGTCTTCAAGGAATTTTTGGACTTGCAGGTAGGCTTCTTTGTCCAAGATTCTTTGCAGAAAAGGGACAGTGGTAATGGGCCTGTAGTTCCCTGGGACCGATGGGTCAAGGGAGGTTTTTTTAGAAGCGGTCGGACCCACGCTTCCTTGAGTCCAGTTGGGACATGGCCAGACTGGAAGGAGGAATTAATGAAGGTGGTGATAAATGGGGCGAGAGAGGAGGCACAGTCTTTGATGACCTGAGCGGGGCAGGCGTTGCCTTTACAATTAGATGGATTTGAGGAGGGCAATGACTTCCGGTTCACTCATATCCTTGAATTCAAACACCGGGGATAGGCTAGGATGGGAAACTGGGGTGGAGGTATTGTGACAGTTATCCAGTAGATTAGACAGGGCCTTTTGGTGGGCTAAGATTTTGGTGTGCAAGGTATCCAGTTTGTCAAGCATGGTAGCTTGAATTTAATACACCAAGTCTCGTCCTTCAGGAGTGTAGGAGGTGGGGGTCAGGAGTCTTCAATTCTCTAAAGATGGCAAAGATTTCCTTTGTCCCAGATTTAGCATTTTCAATCCTAGAGTTGAATGAAGCGGCTTTTGCCTGAATGATAGCAGTTTTATAATCTTTAGAGATTATCTTAAAGGTTGCTTTATAGGCGTCATTAGGGTTGTGTTTCCAAGTAGCAAGCACCGCCCTTTTTTTTAGAACGAAATTCCAGGGTGAACCAGGCATTAGAGTGCTTTGCTTTTTTTGGCTTTTTTAAGGGTGAGCGTAGCAATGACATCTACCGTTTGGGTAATGACCATATTATTGATTGCTTTTGCCAGAAGCTCTGGGTCATTAGGGAAGGGGGGCAAGAGGGCGGGTACCAGGCGGTGGGGGAGGGGTAGATTCTCCTTAGTGAGCTTACGCGAACGGCTCGCGAATGCAGCCGGAAGAGAGAAAGCGGATTTCGTGGGTCCCTTGGAGGTACTGATGTCTAATTTGATGGAAAAGTGGTCAGACCAAGGAATGGGAGAGATTTCCGAGATGAGGAGGGAACAATTGTGATGGGAAACAGAGTCAAGCGTGCAACCTTTAGTGTGGGTAGGCTTAGAGATGGCTTGAGTAAACCCTAAGGTGGAAAGGGTTTTTTGCAGGGCGGAGGCGTTGGCAACATTGGGGTCATTGAGCCCTAGATTGAGGTCGCCCACGTGTATGACTTTGGAAGATTTTTTGAGGTTATCTGATAGTATGTGGATAAGGGCCTCATGGAAGTCGATGGAGGGGCCTGGCGGGCGGTAGACAAGATGGAAGGCAATAGTACAGTTTGGGAAGAGCTTCAGTTTGAGTAAGCGGTAGTCGGAGTTCTGACACAATTCCCCTTTGGTCCTTCTGATGGTGAGTGTGTCCTAGGCGATGACAGCTAGTCCACCGCTCCTTTGACCTGTCCGGTCTTGGCTAAATATGGTCTAGCCGCATGGGACAGCAAGTGAAAGAGCAGGGCCAGAGGTCTCATTTAACCAAGTCTCGCAGAGAAAGAGTAGGTCAAGATTGTCCTTGACGATAAGGTCATGCACATCCAGGGTGTGTGCTGATAGGGAGCTGGAGTTGACCAAGGCAAATTTAAGTGGGACATCCGAGACGGGAGAGGGGGTGGCAGAGGTAGGGGGCACGGTGCACAGGTGGTCAGGAGCAGTGGCCCACGTTTAGAGGGAAGCCTGGTTGATAGCTGGAGCCGCGGCTGTAGTATTAGTGCCAGAATGGAGTGGTGGGTGGGCCGCAGGCCTGCCTACATGACTAGCAGCATCACTAACATCACATGACAATATTGGTAGATGGGCTGCAGGCATAGAATCAGGGCTAGTAACATCACTAACAACACATGACAATATTGGTAGATGGGCTACAGGCATAGAATCAGGGCTAGTGGCATCACTAACAACACATGACAATATTGGTAGATGGGCTGCAGGCATAGAATCAGGGCTAGTAGTATCACTAACAATCCATGGCAATATTGGTAGATGGACTGCAGGCATTGAAACAGGGCTAGTGGCATCACTAACAACACATGACAATATTGGTAGATGGGCTGCAGGCATAGAATCAGGGCTAGTAGCATCACTAACAACACATGACAATATTGGTAGATGGACTGCAGGCATTGAAACAGGGCTAGTGACATCACAGAGAAAATGTGTCACTGGTTGACTGGCAACAGTAAATGTAGTAGGCCCTGCAAACAGTGCTGTTAATATTTTGGTGGCACACACCTGGTGTCAAGCTGTTCAATAGGCTGATGCTTAACCAAGCTTAGGGAGAGGTGACTGGGTGCAGAGCTATAAGCAAAGGAAGGGCGCAGGCACAAGACCCGATTGCGAGGAATTGTTGTAATCTGTGCCGGCAAAGAACGAGTCTAGGCGCATGCACCCCTATGTGGCGGAGTTTCAGTGCAAAGTGCAGCAGTAACAGATGACTGCAATGCGCTTCCAACTGTTACAGGCGACCGCACGGATATAGGGTGTAGAGGAGGTCTGAAATAAAGCCTGCACTCCAACTGCCGATTTCGAAGTACCAGGAACGTTCACACCAAAATATGTGACGTATGATGAGCAAATAAACCAGCAGAGAGCTGCAGTGGGGCTCTGTCCAGTACCTATCAGAAGAACAGCACCTATTGAAGTACCAGTACCAAGGAAACCATGGACAGTAAGGTATCCATTGAGGAAACCCTATCAACAAATGAAACGAAATGAAGATTGTCTAAGTATGGTGCCTGAAGAGACTAAAAAGGTCTTAATGGAAGACGAATGGTGACGTCACGAGAACTTGGACTGACTCACATATAGAAGAAATGACGACCAGAGAACGACGTAAAGAGACGAAAATGCCATGAACAAGGATATCGTGAACCTAAAGTGAAAGGACGATGTCAAATGCAGAAGCTTAAGCCACGAGCATGATAAAGATAGTCGACCAGTTTACACATGTACATATGCTTGGAACCGCAAGAAAGCTAAAAAAAACGTGTGGCTTGCTGTGCTTAGTAGAAAGATAGTGCGGCAAGCACCACCATACATAATCTACCTCAAACGAAGCACATTATATAATGGTATTTCCACTTTGCACAAGAAGCAGAATCAACTTAGGTTGCTAAAGGCCATACGAGAAAAAGCTTCATATTTAGCCAAATCAAGAAGAGACGGCTGAAACAAAACTCAGCAGAGGCAATTCGTGCCAGGAAAGCCAAGGTCGTATCAATGGAAGAGATGAACAGTAGCTACATTTAATTGAAACTAAGAACGGAATATCCTCCTCTGAAAGGTTAAGACAAGAAGACGAAGCCGGGAGGTGGGAAAAACGAAAATCAATTACACAAATTATGTGGAAAAGAGGGAAATTCACGGTGTCTGAATCATGTGACCAGCCGAGCAAGAAGAAGCGAAAGCTCGCACCTACGCATGGCACCTGGCCAGGCGAAGATATCAGAACTTTTCCAGACAGAAGATACAGTCTTGAGGCCAACCGCAGTGAAATAATTGACCCATGGCTACTAAGGTCTGATTGATTGTAACAAAAATTGGAGGAAAGCCGGGTAACTAGGGGGCACTCCGCACCTGGCCGACCATTCTGCGTGCTGCTAAGCAAAGTGGGAAAGTATGCATGGGGTTGGTGCCAACCCAATCACAATGGACCAAATAATCTAGGGTCCCATAGTTAGTTGAACCAATGGGATGTCGTACTTTTAGTGACGTCTGCAGTAGTCATTTTTGAAGGAAGGGCTTAGAAGCCCACCTGACGGTGTTTACCCAATTCCCTCACTCCGTTACCATATACAGATATAGTACCTATATTAAAGTTACCTTTCCCCAACCAATAGAATTGCATGTCAACTTTTGAGTGTTACACGTCAATGATGATGAGTTTTCAGTATAAATGTTATGATTTTTATGAAGTTCATTGGAGTTGTGAAGCGCGAAGGAAGATCACGCATCCGCTGATATTCATGAGACTCCCCGTTTTTTGTACTTGTCATTAAACGGACTCCCTTTGCCAAACCGTTGAGTTGTCCTTATTGATTCGTGTTGAAGTATATATCTGCACCCCCATCCATCTCACGGGTACTGCTATCTTGTCTTAAAAGTGCTTCTGAGCAAACCCCGACTCTATGGGCTGGTTGGGGGTCACGGAGCACAAGGGTCTGGCGGCGGCAAGTGGGCATCCGGTGCAGTGCCTATCACGGCAGAAAGCGAATCTTCATGTAGATGGAGGGTGCCGGCGTGAAGAGTTCTGATCGAGAGACGTTGAGGGAGGTGAGGTGTGAGTGATCGAGGGGGCACAGATCATGTGGGATGGGCTGTTGGGAAGAAAGTATATGGCAGTGGGAGGCGGCGTGCTCCTGAAACCTAAGCGCGCGTTCCGGCGGACTAGAGTCGAGGTGATGGACATGCAGTGCCCGACCGCAAAGCGCAAGCAGAGGCGCTGGTTTCTCAGGGTGATCAGGCATAGGTTAGAGGATCTGAGGAGGGGGGGAAACAACGTGATCCTTACCTTGGGCGGGGCAGCGGGAAGCAGCAACCGGTGACTCAGAGCAGCGGAGAGCTGCAGAGAGGGATTCAGGCCTTTTCTCCTGGCCTTCCCTCTGCGGCTTCACCTTGCGGCGTACCTCCCCTCCATTTAAAGCAGGAGGGGAGGGCCGTGTGAGATGTGTGAACGAATCCGGGCGCCGGGGCTGTATTATGTTTATGGTTTCCACGCTGAGGCCTCATGGTCCCAAATGGAGACGGGCCGGGTCTTCCTGCTCTGCGGAGCCTGCAAATAGGATCCAGAAGCTGTAGCTGGATGCTGGATCAGCTGATCTCTCCCTCCTGGCAGCAGAGCTGCAGAGACGGATTCAGGCCTTTTCTCCTGGCATTCCCTCTGCGGCTTTGCCTCGCAGCACGCCTCCCCTCCATTTGAAGCAGGATGGGAGGGCTGTGTGAGGTGTGTGCACGAATCCGGGCGCCGCGGCTGTATTATGTTTATGGTTTCCACAGAAACCTCGGTGGCGGCCATCTTAATGGTCGTGGAGGCCTCGTGGTCCCCAATGGAGGCGGGCCGAGTCTTCATGCTCTGCCCAAGGCTTCGCCTCGCGGCGCATCTCCCCTCCATTTAAAGCAGGAGGGTAGGGCCGTGTGAGGTGTGTGAACAAATCCGGACGCCGGGGCTGTATTATGTTTATGGTTTCCACGGAAACCTCGGCAGCGTCCATCTTAATGGTCGTGGAGGCCTCATGGTCCCAAATGGAGACGGGCCGGGTCTTCATGCCTTGCAGAACCTGCAAATACATCCAGCAGCTGGATGCTGGAACGGCTGATCTCTCCCTCCTTGCAGCAGAGCTGCAGAGAGGGGTTCAGGCCTTTTCTCCTGGCCATCCCTCCGTGGCTTTGCCTCGCGGCACGCCTCAATTCCGTTTAAAGCAGGAAGCGAGGGCCGTGTGAGGTGCGTGAACGAATCCGGGTGCCGGTGCTGTATTATGTTTATGGTTTGCATGGAAACCTCAGCGGCGGCCATCTTAATGGTCATGGAGGCCTTTTGGTCCCAAATGGAGACGGGCCGGGTCTTCATGCTCTGCAGAGTCTGCAAATACGATCCAGCAGCTGTAGCTGGATGCTGGGACAGCTGATCTCTCCCTCCTCGCAGCAGAGCTGCAGAGAGGGATTCCGGCCTTTTCTCCTGACTTTCCCTCTGCGGCTTTGCCTTGCAGCGCGCCTCCCCTCCATTTAAAGCAGGAGGGGAGGGCCTTGTGAGGTGTGTGAACGAATCCAGGCGCCGGGGCTGTATTATGTTTATGGTTTCCATGGAAACCTCAGCGACGGCCATCTTAATGGTCGTGGAGGCCTCATTGTCCCAAATGGAGATGGGCCAGGTCTTCATGCTCTGCGCAGCCTGCAAATACGATCCAGCAGCTGTAGCTGGATGCTGCGACAGCTTATCGCTCCCTCCCCGCAGCAGAGCTGCAGAGAGGGATTCTAGCCTTTTCTCCTGACTTTCCCTCTGCGGCTTCGCTTTGCAGCGCGCCTCCCCTACATTTAAAGCAGGAGGGGAGGGCCGTGTGAGGTGTGTGAACAAATCCGGGCGCCGGGGCTGTATTATGTTTATGGTTTCCATGGAAACCTCAGCGACGGCCAACTTAATGGCCGTGGAGGCCTCATGGTACCAAATGGAGATGGGCCGGGTCTTCATGCTCTGCGCAGCCTGCAAATACGATCCAGCAGCTGTAGCTGGATGCTGGAACAGCTGATCTCTTCCTCCTTGCAGCGGAGCTGCAGAGAGGGATTCAGGCCTTTTCTCCTTGTCTTCCCTCTGCGGCTTGAATCTCAATAGACCTTCTAGAATACATGCTTGCAAGTAGGACGGCTGCCTTTCAAAACAATGTTCAGCTCACTGTGTACATAGGTTCAACATGTGGAGCATCATGTCAGCTACTGCTCCTTTCAGGTCCCAGGTGGCAGCTGACATGGTGGGTGGGTATGGCAATGTAGGAAGCACGATTAAGGCTCTTCCGGTATGCCAGGATTGTGAAAGGATGAACTCTCATGGTAGAGTCCTGAAACCCAGGCTTACCTAGATGGGGATGAACAGTCTCTTCTGATAAGTACAATATATTTAAAAACTACTGCAGACACACAACGCAATGCCTCAATCCCCTGTAGGCTGTAAACGGTCTTTGTGCCTCCTTTGGTAGGGATAGAATCTTGGGGAAAAGCTAAATGACCATACTGTAGGACCTCCGGAGCCAGGCTTCCAAGATCTGGGGCTTTGGACAGTGATGGGAGAACTGGCTATCCTCATCTGATAAGTAAGGTCTGTTTGGATAGAAGCCTCTGATGAGGAGTCTGTGATAAGTGAAGTGTAAGCGATGACGATGATCCTTACTAAATTGGGAGAACTCAGCTTCTGAATCACCAAAGGGGTTGAAAGTTTAAAATAAAAGACCCAACATAGGAATCAAAAAGGCATTCCCCTTAGAACTGCATTTCTGGATCTTGAACATGAGGTTTAGACATTTGCCATTTCCCACTGTGGCAAGCAGGTCTATGTCAAAATAATCCAATGTGTCTAGAACATCTAAATTGTTTTTCTCTATACATCAAGGGTAGAAACGATTCCACAGGAAGGTAGAGTGCTCTGGGTGCCACCACATTCAGGTGTAAAGCCTATTCTGAAGGAGACACAACATCCCGGATCAGATAAACTCCTCACCCTTGAAGGAATGAATTTGAGTCTTTCCCTTCACCTGAAACCTGCTTCATGTTGTGATGCATACACTCCGGCATGATTAGCTTGCAGACTGGACATGGGGATTGAAGGAAATGCAAAAGGTTGTGGTCCAAGGAAGTGATTTGCATTAGCGGCTGGCCCATTTGCCCGACTCTTAAAGCTGCCAACAAAAAAAGGCATTGTCCACGAGGGACAGGACATCTAGCATTCCATCCATCACCTGGGCCATTTATTCATTTTATTTTATTTATTGGACATTTGTAAGGCACCTATACACAAGTGTTTCCAGGCGCCCCAAGACGGGGTTGGGGGGGCAGAGGAGAAACAGCAAAAATACATGGTCCTACTAGGCATTGCAACATTCGAACCATGCAAGTGCAATGACAATAAGTGCAGGAGGAGGGGGCAGGTCAGGGCAGAAGGGCTGGGATAATGAAAGGGGGAGGAGAGAAGTGCAGGGATGCTGGGGCCCCAGCGGCTGTGCAAGTGCTGAAGGGAGCCCGGGAGGGCCAGGGAACCACGGGTAAGGGGGGCTAGCATGAGGACGGGGTGGACTAGATTGGGCTGGTCAGGGAAGGGTGTCTGAGGGCAAGTACTGGTTAAGGGGTGCTGGGGTAGACTGGTCGAGGAGGGCTCGGCCCCTGTAAGGCACATAAGCGTCCAGGCACCAGTCACAGCGGCAGGGGGACATTAGCAGGGGAGTGAGAGAGGGAAGGAGGAGGAAAAGAGGAAAGTGTTGAGAAGATTCCGGAACATAAGGAGAGTGGCAGGAAGGCCGTTCCACAGTGAGCCTCTTGTCAAATAAGGAGATCAACCCCTCACTCTCTACTTGGAGAAACGTGTGATCTGTAGAGAGTTGGAGCCAGCGGACCAAAGGACTCTGGCAGGGAGGTATTTAGGGTGAGAAAGTTGTATTTAGCGGGGTCCCAGGTCCCCGTACTCACTGTACTATGGTGGCATGCTGTGGATGGCTGGTTGAGACAACCCCATTGAACAGGTGCAGTACAGGTTTGCCCATGTCTTCTGGAGCAATGCCCCCTAAGACAGTGACAAAAAGATCTTGAACCCACCTCCATCTCCACAGGCTCATGTATGCCTCTCCAATGTCAAAGCACACCAACTGCCACTTATGATTCGATAGACCCCCCTGAAATAGAACGATTCGAGAATTAATGAGTGAAGTGGGCGATCTGGAATATGGAAACCTTTTTCCTGCAGGTCTGAGGTGTAAGGCCAGCCACTCGATGGATTGTGTGATCACTATGATGGCTTAATAAAGACAGTCAGTGCATGCCACTCTGACAGTCTACACTGCTCTCAGCAGGAAGGTTTTAGAATGGCCTACACTAAGCAAACAGCAAGATCAGATGCATGACTCGGAGGACTGAAGTCAAGGAATTCCTGGGATGGTAGGTTGCTGCTCACATTGATTGTGTCAGGGTAACGAATGTTCACGATTATTAACAGTTTTCAGAGTGCTGGCAGTGTCTTTTTTTTTTTTTTTTTTTTACGGACAACATGGCCTCCGAAACTCTTTAAAGTATAAACATTCTTGAAAAATGTTTATGAACATCTGGAAAATGTTATCTTGTTTTCCTCTTCTTGCAGTCTTCTCAGACTCCTGTATTTGCCTTTCTTTGGTAAAACATTGTATATGTATTATTTTAACTTTTTAGAATTTTGCAGCACTGTTTCAGCTCTGGATTTCCACCATCTAATATTGGTGCAAACACTGGGGTACAAACCAAGACCGGATGTATTTTTTAAATCTCTTTCAGTGGACCAACACATACGCTTTCTTAATGTCCAATGAAATCACTATATGGAAATTTGATTAAATGCTTTTGGAGTACGTCACAAGTTCGTGCCTTTGGCAGCCTATCAGTTGGACGAACTCTATGCATTGCAGCATGCTATTAATTGAAGATGGCCCCATGTGTGACAGCATTCTGAAGCACTCTTTTTTCATACATTTGTGTAGGGCCAGCTGAAGATGAGTGGGTGCTCGTAGGGATCCAGTTCCGATGGGGCATGCACATAGCTGGGAAAATCCATCTGAGGCAGCTATGTTGTGCATACATTATAATGGGGATGTTTCCCAATGGAAATGCCAATGGGTTATTTCCCCGATTTGATCATAGCACGAACACCCTCTGGAACTTCATTACTCACCACAAATGTTCAATGCCTGTCAGCAAAGCGCTGAGGGGTTTAACGATAAATTGGAGCAGCAAACATTGCTCTGAAGGACCTCTGATACTTGGAATAGTGTGTGCATCCTGTTGCAATCAAGGCTTCACTGGTACACAAGAGATCAACGCAAATGATGATGTATCCTCAGCAGATGGATAAAGAGCCAAGATGTGCAGTAACATGCACATGTTTGCCAGAGACAGTCATGGATTGTAAGCTTAGAATCACGGTCCAGTGATTGAGGCCTTTTCATAAATTTGGGACTCTGAATCGCTACTGTTGAGCTTCTAAGGTCTCGTTTTTAAACACACACCTTTATGAGTTTTAGGGTTTCCGTACTTACGAACGTTACTGCCATATTAGGATGGATGGCATTGATTAAACCTTTACCAGTACACTAGGTGTACAATACCGAACATCAGTAAGCCGAAGTGAACGGTCCAGTTGTTGAAGCTCGTTTTGAGTCATGTGACATCATGCGAGTCAGCAATGTACAGTCTAACAGCTAGTTGCTGAATTGAAGCCTATGTAGCTTTCAGATGACAGACGGTTAATTTCTGCACCTCTAGATTCTGCTGCCATGCTCGAATGTACGGCGTGGATTCATCTGCAGTGGTAAGCATTACGCAAATTAGTTAGGTAATAAAGCCACTTATTAATTACTATTTTTAATACTAATTTATGATGATCCAAGACGTTGATTGTGCATGGAATAAAAGTGACAGAGTCCTTACTGTTGTCTTTTTTTACAGAATTATGTCATAACTTGGTTGCCCGGAGGAAGACATGTAGACCAGCTATTCATTGAAACTAGTATACCATAAATAGGAAAATAACACCCCAAAAATGTGACAGTAGTGAATGAGTGCTGTTTAATCCAACTGATGTCAAAAAATTGTCTAACGATGTGGTCCACGAATTTGACGGTGATCTCAATGTGTCAATAAGTGTTCATTATACGACAAAACATCCTACCGGCTCCTTTTCCTGAGCTGGAAGCCCAGTGAGTGCGTCGTGTTTCTGTGACCATCCATAGGCCTCACATGCCTCTGATCCCTCTGTTGTTGGCCCCAAGCCCCCCGCAGCCCTGGTTGCCGCTTCCCCTCCCTCCCCGCACCCTCTTCCGCGTCCCGCTCCCTCCCGCCTCCCGACCCGCCCCCCGGCTCATGATTGGTCACTAGGACCTGTGTTTGGAGCCTAACAGCTCGCGTGCCTGCACAGGCTCCTTTTCCTGAGCTGGAAGCCCGGTGAGTGCATTGTGTTTCTGTGACCATCCATAGGCCTCACAGGCCTCTGATCCCTCTGTTGTTGGCCCTGAGCCCCCTGCAGCCCTGGTTGCTCCTTCCCCTCCCTCCCCACACCCTCTTCCTGATTCCTCTGCCCTCCCGCCCCTCCCTCTCTCCCTCCCTCCCTTTGGTCCATTCAGTGTGCCCGTCGAGTCAACCGACTCGCGTGTCCTAACCGGCTCCATCTGCCATCGCGCGAGCTCGGTGAGTGTGCGAGCGCCAATAAGTGCCTTATAGGCGATTGATTTTGCCCATTTGTTGTGGACCTGTGCCCAGGAACAGGTCCCTTACGTCTGTTCCATCCCCGCACCACTTCCTGATTCCTCTGCCTCCCGCCTCCGACCCGCCCTCCACTCCTCTCCTCTCACTGGCTCTCCCAACTAGTCTTAACTGGCTCTCCCAGGGCAGCCCTCTGCCCGGCAGTCTCCTTCAGCTAAGGACCCTGAGGCAAAGGACGGTTCCAGATCGTATCTGCAGGTATCAGCAGGAGAAGCAAGAAGCCGTAGCCTGCCGTCAACCAGCACCGACCGAAACGTAAGTGTGACAAGGGTGGGGAATGAAGCATTTACTTCACGCCAGAAAGCCCTACCACTCATAATTAAAAGTCTTACTGTGTTACATCAGTCACATACTAATGCCCAACAACTATCCACACCCTATTAGCGTCACTCTGTTAGAGTTGAACTTAGAAGTGTGCCCAATAGCGTCACTGTGTTAGAGTTGAATCTAGAAGGCATTCCCTACACCATTGAGCGCGCCCTGACGGCACCACTGTGTTAAAGTTGAACTTAGAAAGTGTGCCCAATAGCGTCACTGTGTTAGAGTTCAACTTAAAAAGTATGCATAACAGCGTCACTGTGTTGGAGTTCAACTTAGAAAGGGTGCCCAATAGCATCACTGTGTTAGAGTTGAACTTAGAAAAGTACCCAATAGCGTCACTGTGTTAGAGTTGAACTTAGAAAGTGTGCATATCAGCGTCACTGTGTTAGAGTTGAACTTAGAAAGTGTGTCCAATAGTATCACTGTGTTAGAGATGAACTTAGAAAGTGTGCCCAATAGCGTCACTGTGTGAGAGTTGAACTTGGAAAGTATGCCTAACAGCACCACTGTATTAAAGTTGAACTTAGAAAGTGTGCCCAATAGCGTCACTGTGTTAGAGTTGAACTTAGAAAAGTACCCAATAGCGTCACTGTGTTAGAGTGGAACTTAGAAAGTGTGCATATCAGCGTCACTGTGTTAGAGATGAACTTAGAAAGTATGCCTAACAGCGCCATTGTATTAAAGTTGAACTTAGAAAGTGTGCCAATAGCGTCACTGTGTTACAGTTGAACTTAGAAAGTATACCCAATAGCGTCACTGTGTTAGAGTTGAACTTAGAAAGTGTACCCAATAGCGTCACTGTGTTAGAGATGAACTTAGAAAGTGTGCCTAATTAGCGTCAATGTGTTAGAATTGAACTTAGAAAGTATGCCTAATAGCGTTACTGTTAAAGTTGAATCTAGAAGCCATCCCCAACATCATTGAGCATGCCCTAATAGCGTCTTTGTGCTAGTGTTGAATTCAGAAAGTATACCTAATAGCGTTACTGTGTTAAAATTGAATCGAGAAGGCACTCCGAACATCATTGAGTGTGCCCTAATTAGCCTCACTGGGTTAAAATTAAACTTAAAAGTATGCCTAAAAGCGTTACTGTGTTAAAGTAGAATCTAGAAGGTATTCCCAATATCTTTGGATATGCCTGATCGCATGCACTTTACTGATTACCACCATATCACACTACTACGCTTACAATCTCCTATACACCATAATTCAACTAGAACTCAGCGATACTATGACACATTCGGTATAGCTGTTCTCATACTACCATGTCCCCTCAAACTACCCATCATTCTAATAAAACACAGCTAGCTGAGCACACTCCAGCTGTCTTATGCATCTCCTCAGGCCTAAAGCAGCCAGAACTCAGTCTGGGTGTGCACCCTCCAGACTGAACACATCCAACTGATTTCCTCAGCACCACACCTACTTTTAAGAAGCAGCTATCATACAACAACCACACCAGCTGCACACATACCTGGTGCACCCATGCACTTTACAACACTCTCTCTCTCTACTTACTTGAACTACGGTTCCCGAGAGCGTCCAACCTACCAGTGCTTTGAGATCATACCAATGATATATAAGGTGCTATGTAAATGTCAAATAACATAACATAACATATATATGCAAGTTAGTACAAATTAATTTATTACGGCTTTGGCGGTATTCCGGCCGTAAATCTGCCGAAATACTAACAAACTCAATTACTGTAACAGCCACTTGTTCCCGCGGAGTTACCAGGGGATTACAAGTGGTGCCAATTCCCCATTTTTGAAGTCCATAGGAATCCATGGAGATTTTTGGTGGATTTACCGCAGGCGGAATTAACGAACAATAAATCAGCAGATTTTTGGAGGTAAAGGGCCTCATTACAAGTTTGGGGTAGTATTTAGGTGGTAAATCTACTGAAATACCAGCAAATGGAATTACTGTTACCGCCACTTCATCTTGTGGGCTAACCTCAGGATTAAAAGTGGTGGTAGGCAGTATAAACCCCCATTTTTTAGAGTCCATTGGACTCCATGGGGATTTTGGTTCAAATACCGGCGATCAGTAATTCCCCAGATTTTGCCATTTTTTTGCGGTAAGGTCGAAGATTTACCTCTAGCATTTTGCTGGAGGAAAATCCTTGTCTTTACCACCAAAATTGTACTACAGCGATGCGGTAATGCAGCGTTAATGCAGTGGTAACACAGCTATAGCCGCACCTAGAAACACTTGTGTACAGGCATGTTATAAATGCCATATTATATCATTAAGGAGCACACTGCCCCTGTGTGCGCATTAAAACACACATCATACATAGTGATAAATGATGTACAGTGGAGGCTGGTACATTTCTGAACTTAAGAGGCTTAAAGGCTTGTGCCAATTAGGCAGTATCAACAGAGCACAGTGAGGGCGCCCAAACCAAACAAGGGTTGCTGAGTACCCCAAGAAAATGTGTGAAACATTGGGTTAAAATTATGCATTTTACAGCACTTTCTTTGCAAAATTGGGCAGAAATCCATACAGTTTGCAATTTTTTTTGCATGGAAGCACTTGAAAAATCCCAATAGTTGCAAATCATCAACCGTGCACAGGAACATTTTTCAATACATTTCATGCTGCCTTTCCACAGAAGATATGCTAGTATAAAAATATATTCATGCTGGTTGTTCTCAATACATGCCATTGTTACCATGTACAGACTCCAAGCCAGTAAAAATGCCATGCCATAGAAAGTATATCCAGGCTGACTGTGTACCATAAGTGTTAGTACTGGCTAGACTGGCCTATATTCAATGTGGGCCAATTTAGCCAAGTAGTATGTTTGCTTTAACCTTGTTGATTAGTCCTGTGCATCAAGGGTAAAGCAAAAAGAGCATTGGCAATGCTAACAGTTTGGGCATTCGTGTAGGCATGGGAAAGCCACTTCTGTATTGGTATTAGCTGGCCATTAAGACTGCTGGTGCAAAATGGTTGGAGTGCCTGAGCAGCTAATAGCAGTGCCTGGCAAGTACAAGTCCCTCTTGATATTGCATTTCTTCCTATCTGTACTCGATGCTATCATTGGGACGGATCTTCCCAGACCCAGGATCTAGCAAATAATTACTCACCAGATTGGGAATACAGCTCAACAATCTGGGAGATCTGTGCACTGTATGTTCATTTTAGAATGCTCTGGTGTGTTCGTGCTTTAAACTATGTTAGGCAGGGATTTAAACCGTGGCCGCTAAATTCTAAAGTGAGACACTTCCCCACAAGGCCACTTGAGGGTCTGAGCGGGAGCCCTGTGAAATCCCTTGTCAATGTTGCACCGTACAGGAAATATTGATGGGCATTTTTTAGGTTTAAAAGGGGTGCAGATTTTGAACTTTGCTGACGATAAATCCTCTGAGGGGAAGAGGCAAATGTTCATTGCGTGACTAAAATACCTAATTCTCCTGTCGCTGTGTCAGCCTCTTTCACTGCAGTAGGAGGGATGCCCCAGAAAAACGTCTATTTCCACCACTGTATATAGCAATAGTTTTGGCTTATTGGTGGCACACCTAATAACCCAAACAAAAAGAATGCCATTCAGTGGCGCAACACCATAGAGCATATCAGGCTCTAGCCCCTTCCTGAAATGTTTGGCTTTGTTGACTCTGTCAGTCTAGAAAAATGGATACCTCTACTTTGTGACCGCAAACGTATTTTGGTGGCCGTGGGCCAAAGGTCTCATGCACGATATGACAGTTTATAGGTTATCGAGTTTGCCAATGAACGGCCATTTTGATGTAACAAGAATCGCCATTTTGTTTTCTAACCATTGCTCATTGCTTTCTGTTCCTATTGCTTCACAGTATATTTTCCGCTTACACTGCTCGACTGTAAAACATTGTTGTCTGTATGTAAAAAGGACAAGACCGCAGGGCCGTGAGGATAACAAGAGTTAGTTGAAACACAAACGTAGGCAGCACCAGGAAGAATGCCCGGCTCCCTCCCGAATGTAGCCTTGATGCAGAGCTGCAGGGCATTTAATCATTTTGCAGCTGCCAGCCAGTCTCGTTATATGGTAGAATATGTTAGAATAATATAGCTAAAGGCTTGAATTATGCCTTTCTTACGGCCCCCCTTTGCTTAGCCCGCTAGAGCGTGTCGGCTCCCAGGACACGAATAGTACCTAATAGATAGCAAGGTTTGGAATGCAACTCTTCCCCCCGTATGTAGCTCGCTTCCAAGAACAGAAGCGCTGTGTTCTATTCAACAACTGAAAAATGCCTCCGCACTCACAAATTGCAAATTGTAACTAGAATAGATGTTTGAAGGTGTCATAGTTGTCGGAGATGTCCATCATCACACCAAGTTCAAAGATACCCAATAAAAGGGGTGTGTTAAACATGTCATAGCTGATTGTTTGATATGCATTTTGTATATATGTAACTGATGTACGGAATTCACTCTCTTGTGTCCCTCGAGGTCTAGAGATACACATCGCGGGGCGTGAGAACGAGTTGGCCAACTGAGACTCTTTCTTTGCAATAAACCCTAGCTTTGGGAATACAACCTTGTGTCTGGCGTATCTATTGTGTGTGGTGACTCGCCTTGTTTCCATAGACGTTAGGGACCCCTAGGGGCCCCTTTCAAGATGGCGCCTGACCAGGGACCCTCCCCCACTTGTTCCATCGCATAATGTTGTAATTGAGTAAGGCGGAGAACGGCGAGGACGGGACGATCGAGCCGGGATCAAGAGGTGTTCGGGGCGCCCTGTAAAAGTGATGAGACTCCTTTGCAGATCTGCACACATCTGATCACTGATCGACGTGCCTGGCTAGAGAACAAGGAGGCAAGGGTCCCGAAACGAGGCGGAAGCCAAGAAACGCAGACACGACATCCTTTGGTGCATCAGTATACAGACGACTTGATCTATCAGGTGAGTCATTCCCCGATTCAAAGTAATCCTGATATTGGTTGAGAGTTGACTTTGCAAAATCAAACGCCCTAGGTAAGGTTGATTAACCAGGGAGAAGGTTGAAACATGCCTGGGGTATTGTCCACCTTAGCAGGGTTTTTCCGCTGTGGTAGACAATCTTTGGAAGATGGCCAAATTGTACCACCTGGGGGAACGCCGGCGTATGAGATGTATGTGAAGTATGGAGTGGGTGCGATAATATTCTGTGAGACTTGGCATAGGCAAACCAGAAAGCAACAAGACCATCAGTGGCTGATTAATGGTAGTTTTGTGATAGCGAGGATAGACAACCTGGAAAGGGTGTTGATAAGAAAGAAAGCGTGTCCTGCAGCGTTTGAGACTATTAAAGACTGGAGAAAGGAAGCAATGCTCCGATTTAAAAGCAGAGCAAAGCATGTGCGGAGGCATAAATCGAAAGGTGAAGTAGCGGAAGAGAAAGAAGAGGAGGAGTGGACTGAGAGTCTAAGAAGGGCAGGTAGGCGAGACCAGTTGAATATAGAAAAGATATATCCACAAAGGGAATTACACATAACAGATGAATTGATAGAAAATATATTGACCCATACAAAACAAGGCCCAAGATCAGAAGTGAGGCCAGACACGTCAGTGGCTATTGCCCAAACCCCGCCCGTAGCCCAAGCTCCCCCACCGGTAGCTCAAGCCCTCCCACAGCACAGACCGCGTACGTAACACTTCCCATTAGCCAACCAGGCCCACAACAGACACCTGTTCCCATTGTCCCATCCGCACCTCCCGCCTCAGACACAGACTCGGTACCGTCTGTTCCTCCTGGGGTTGAAGTTGAAACCACGGGGGCAAGAGGCGGGACTGACCAACGGGGATGCACGAGGGTAACTCGCAGTGCGATCAGCAAAGAAAGGAAGGTGGAATTGCAGCAACAGGCAGAGATGTATATAGAAGGGAATGATGGGACGGCAGCATTGGCTTCGATGTATGACTTCCGAAGAAGCAATGAAAGACAGGTAGTGTTGGAATGCATGGGTGAATATTTGGTGGAGAAATGGAAACAGTTAATTGAGAAATTACCACTGCAGCGATTGTTAGATTTGAATGCACTAGCACGCTGTAGGGAGAGGGATGAAGAAATGAGAGAACATGTATATTGACTTTTTGAGCTTAGAGATGAATTAGATAATGATTATGTCGAAATGTTTACTACACCTGTCAAAATGTTTACTACACCTGCGTACAGGAGTAGGGATATCGGGAGACCTGGGAAGGGGAAAAAGGGGTCGCATAATAAACTGCAGCAGTTACCATCACCGGGACAGAAGGAGATGGTGAACGAATTATCATTGCTAAAACAGGTGGGGGCAGACTTGAAAGAATGTCTATTGAGAACACAGGTATTAATGCAGCAAGTAGTAGGACATAATAGAGGGAGAGGGAACGCACAAGGAAGGAGTAATTCGAATATGCATGGGGGAACAGTGAGACCAAATCAGTGTGCGTATTGTAAGGAGGAAGGACATTGGCGAGCGCAATGTCCGCATCTACAGAATAGAAATGGGTCTGGTCAGAGGAGACAGCATAGAGGACACCCAGGAGCGAATGGACCAAATAGGAATAGTATGCAGCAGCATCACAATAACGGAGGTAATCAAAACCAAGGCCAAAAACAAAATGCCCCAAACCAGAGTCAGTGACAGCAAAATCAACACTATGGAAACCAGAGTGGGGGAAATAGAGGAAAGAGTGGGAACGTTTTTGATACAAACACGTATTACAGTAATAGTAATTATTACACATCGGATGATGTGTTATTTCCCCAATAGGGCAACCCAGGACAGGGGTCGGAACCAGTGTCTATTCCCGTAAATCAGAGAGGACCCTATGTAGAAATGAGAGTCGGGAATGAGGAGCACCGCTTTCTTGCAGATACAGGAGCGCAGAAGTGTTCAATAGACCACCACTTGGTTCCGGATATACCACTGTCAGGGCAAAAGAATGTTTCCGTAGGGTTCGCAGGTACACCAGTCATAAACCCAGTGTCCAAACCAGTCCCAGTAACAATAGGACCATTTACTGAACATTGTCCTTTCCTTTTAACAGAAAATTGTGGGGAGAACTTGTTGGGATTAAATTTCCTGAAAAAACTAGGTTCCGTTATACATTACACGGCAGATGGAGTGTTCCTAACGATTTGGCCACACGATGCCCCTGTGTCAGAATTCATGTCCGAAACTTTACCAGGGGAACTAAGTAAAGTATCAACCTGTATATGGGCAATGCATGACAATGATGTAGGATGTTTAAAGATAGAGCCAGTAAAGATCATTTTGAAAGAAGGTGTTACCCTACCGCGAATACCCCAATACAGAATTTCGGCTGAAGGTGAGAAAGGATTGAAGAGTATTGTTACAGATTTGGTGAAATTAGGGGTAATCGAGGAAATTACAGGCAGTACATGGAACAGCCCGATTTTTCCAGTTTATAAAAAAGGAGGCAATGAGGTACCATACCGTTTTATAATTGATTTGCGCGCATTGAACAAGGTAGTGGATCCACAATTTCCTCTAGTGCCAGATGTCACTATAATATTGACAATGATACCTGTTTCAGCAGAATATTTTAGTGTAGTGGATTTGAAAAACGCGTTCTTCAGTATTCCAGTGGACAAGGACAGCAGATATTTGTTCGCGTTCACATTAGGAGGACGATCATTTACATTTACGTGGATTCCGCAAGGTTACACGGAAAGTCCAAGTATTTACAGTAGAGCATTAAAAGAGCAGCTAGACATGCTAGAATTACCCGTGGGTTGTGTACTCTTGCAATACATAGACGATCTATTTCTAGCTGCAGACACATAGGAGATTTGTAAAGAAAGCACTGTATTACTACTGTCACATCTAGCGGCACATGGCCATAAAGCTAGTTTGAAGAAATTCCAATATAATCGAAAGGAGCTGGCCTATTTGGGCTACCTACTTTCGAAAGGAGGGAGAAGACTAACGCCAGAACGCATAGAAAGTATTTCTTGTATGCCTATTCCAAAGACACAAAAAGGAGTCAGAGCCATAATAGGCATGGCTTCATATTGCCGACAATGGATTGGTAATTTTGTGTTAATTGTGAAGCCGTTGGTGAATTTGACTAGAAAGGATGCGGTTATGCCTTTGCAGTGTGATGAGGAATGTCAGAAAGCATTTGATGCATTGAAAACTGCATTATGCTCGGCTCCAGTTTTGGGCACGCCGAATTATGAGAACATTTTTAGACTATTTGTGTGTGAAAGTGAAGGATGTGCATTGGCGGTTTTGACACAGGAACAAGGTGGAAGAAATAGGCCATGCGGCTATTTTTCTTCTACGCTGGACCCTGTAGCGCGTGCACTACCACGATGTTTGCGATCTGTCGCGGCGGCTGCTGTGTCAGTGAAACAAACGGAAGGGATGGTATTGGGGCACAATTTTGATGGTGCCACATGCCATAGACGTTCTATTAAATAGGACACAGACGCAACACCTCACCTCTGCTAGATTGACAAAATATGAGATTATCTTGTTCGCGCCCCATATCCAAATTATGAGGTGTAGCGCTTTGAATCCTGTAGAATTAATGCCACCAACCATAAAAGAAATTGGGAAGGATGAATCACCCCCCCACGATTGCTTAATGGTCACTGAGGAAGAAACCAAGGGAAGAGTTGATTTAAGTGATATCCCACAGAAAGAGCCATATGGAGAGTTATTTTGTGACGGCTCATGTTTTAAATTACCAGATGGCACGACAACTGCCGCATATGCTATCACTACCCTAGAGAGTGTTGTAGAAAGCAAAAGAATTCCCTACAATTCGTCACAAGCCACAGAGATAATAGCATTAACCAGAGCCTGCAAGATTTCTGAAAATTTGAATGTGAATATATATACTGATAGTCAGTATGCTTTTGGAGTGGTTCATAACTTTGGTCGACTCTGGGGTGAGAGAGGGTTTTTGACATCACATGGCGCCAGAATTCAACATGGCCCTTTGATTGTACGATTTCTGTCTGCACTCACGCTTCCAAAGCCCCTAGCAATAGTGAAATGCGAGGCACACAAAAAGGTAACATGCAAAGTAGGAGAGGGAAACGCGTTTACAGACAGAATTGCGAAACAAACTGCCACTGATTTAGATACCAAAATGATGATGGTTCAGACTGAGGAAGTACCCTGTATGATAGAAAATGGAGTTGCCACTGTCAAAGAAATGCAGGCCGAAGCTACGGCCGATGAAATACAGGGGTGGGCAGAGGGATCTGCTGAGTTGGATCTGGAGGGTTGTTGGGTGGACAAGAGAACTAGAAACTGGATGTTGCCAAATTCGTATGTGACTACAATGGTCACAATGGCCCACAACCCTACGCACATCTGTGCGAAGAAGATAATACAGCACCTTTCTACAGTATGGCAGAATGTAAACATAAAAAAGAATGCAGAGAGGTTGGTGCAGAACTGTATCACGTGTTTGCAACACAATGTAGGAAAGGGAACAGTGACTCCAGCAGGCAGTTTCGGCCCGCCCTCTATGCCATTTGAGGTGATCCATTTTGATTTCATAGAGATGGAGGGATGCCAAAACTTAAAATACGTCTTGGTGGTGATCTGTGCATTCAGAAAGTGGGTGGAGGCATATCCCTTGAAGGACTAAACAGCAATGAGCACGGCAAAAGTAATGCTTAAGGAGTACTTTTCCAGATTTGGCTTGCCCCGTGTCCTATGGTCCGATAATGGACCACATTTTGTGGGCGCAGTGGTATTACAGATATGTGCTGGTCTTCAGATTGATAAGAGATTCCATAGTTCAAGGCATCCGAGTTCTGCCGGTCTTGTGGAGAGGCACAACGGGATTTTTAAATCAAAGATTAGCAAGATTTGTGCAGGAAGCAAGTTGAGTTGGGTGGATGCATTACCAATAGCACTATTATGCATGCGTACGTCTGTACAGGCTAAGACTGGGCTCTCCCCGTAAGAGATTGTGATGGGGAGGCCGGCAAATGTATGGTGCGCACCACAGCCATAACAACTTAGTGAGGTAGAACATCCTCTGCTTAGTACTTATTGTGGCCTTTTAATGCAGAAATTGCATTTGATTCATCAGCAGGTGCAGGAGGCATTACCAGTGAGATACACCAGTCCGGGGCACGCGCTGGAGCCAGGCGACTGGGTGCTGCTAACATTTTTTGAAAGAAAGTAATCATTAGCACCCAGGTGGCGCGGGCCTTATCAAGTACTCTTGGCGACGCAGACGGCAATAAGGGTGGATGGAAGGAAGTCGTGGATCCATGCCACCCATGCCAAGAAGATTCCAACTTCACTGAAAGACTTGCCTGACACCGATGACCGGAAAGAGACAGCGGTCCCAGAAACGGAAGAAACTGTTGCCAGTAAACAGCCACCAAATTTGCCAAAACGAGAAGTGAAACTCGAAACAAAGCCTGAGACGATTGCCAAAGAGGGGGAAGGGCAAAGAGTGCCCCAACGTTGCCAAGCAGAATCGACATCACTGCTGACCGAAACAAATACCAGCAGAAACAGATCGTGTACCCCTTTGGCGGCCACCAGCACTTGCCAACACGCCAAAGAACGGATCTGCATCATTGGCACGGCACACACCAACACCTGCAGTAGCGCCACAGGCTGACTTTGAGCCTGAATCTGGAAGTGCACCGGCACTGTTCACGGATCACACGATACCAGGAGAGAGGCGATACAACTTCCGGCCTCGAAAGACAAAGTGATCCGCAGTTCTTTTTTGATGTTTATGTCAACCTCTGGTTCAGCTCATGGACGGAGAAGGAACTAGAGGTGTCGAGGAGAGAAGCGTGAGAATTGTGCAAGTCGGACAATTCAAGACTCGCGGCTCCTCGGTGCAATCATAAAAGTACATGTGTCAGGAACCAGAGCGGACAAGCTGGGCGCACATGGTACTAAGGCAATGAGATAACTGATTAAAGTACATGTGTCAGGAACCAGAGCGGAAAAGCTGGGCGCACATGGTGACTACTGATCAAAGGTCCTTTGAGCAGAATAAGAAAGGACAAGTGATCTTGCCTAAAAACGAATAAACAAATCCAGGCTAATAAGGAGAGGCAGAACTGAACTGTGACAATTCCGTTGCACTTATTGACATCAGAGCAAGCGCGACGAAGAGAGATATCCACAACGAACTGTGATAAGGAAGAAGAAGGACGACGAGAAACATGCCGGGACCGGTTCCAGCCTCCTCCTGCACCACCACTGCTGAGAATTCAGTCAATTATAAAGACTGTAAGCTTAAGAAAAACGCATGGTAGAACGAATTGTATGCTGTTACTGACAATAATAATGTGTTTTATGAGCGTGGTAGCACCAATATCGACAGTCCTAATATTATGGTATGTGGAAGCAATACACCCATTAGAAATGTTTTTACCAATAATTAATATATCCGCTACTGAAAGCCCGGTTCAGGAGATTACTTATACCCTGCCCCCAATGGAAGAAAGATACAGGGAAGGTTTTGGGAATAATACATTGCTATTGATCATGAACATGACACATGCAATTCTGAAGAAAACAAATTGCTGGGTATGTGCCCATTTACCACAGCATGCTGGGAAAGGAATAGGGTGGTATGTACAGCCATTACCATTACGTTCTGCATGTAGTGCATCTTTAGGTGCAATGTTTTATGGGAAATGGAATGAGAGTAGTGTGGGTCAATTAGACAGAACCAACATGAATGAGTTTGAGGAGATAATAATGAAGCCTGTGGGTTGTTCCATTTTCCATAAAGCACAAGTAATAGCCCCAGAGCCCACGAGGAAAAGTACACGAAAGATAACACGACAAAATAGACAAGATAGATTGTCCCCACCAGAAAAGACATCTGTAATGACGTTTCGTGTAAGAACAGAAGGGGACAAAGACGCAATCCCGCCATCTTACACGTTGAATTATAGCCCAAGAACTGTCCCTTTTTGTCTAAAAAAGAAAGGCTCCTTTTCAGTCGGAACATATACTGGATGCATGAATACAGTGGTATTGAAATGGGAAATAGAACCAGTATATGTAGGTGATCCAGTTTATTTTATATGTGGAGAGAAAGCATATCCTTGGTTGCCCAGAAACTGGGGAACTACATGTTACCTAGGTCTACTGTTCCCAGGAGTATTCCTCTTAGAAACAGCAGACATGGCCAGACTATCCAGAACTAGAGTCAAAAAGACTGATGAGGGTGTTTTAATAGCAAATGATGTAGCAAAATCATTCATTCCATTCTTAGGGCAGATAGTGAACTCCTATAATATAAGGCAACTGTCCAGAATCCTAAAAAATACAATAAACACAACAATAGATATACTATTTAACATGACGTTGGAAGAAAGAGGAATCAGGTTAATGACGCTGCAAAATAGAATGGCTCTCGATGTGATCCTGGTTGATCGTGGGGGAATTTGCAAAATAGTGGGATCAGCGTGTTGCCTTTATGTCGATGACTATTCCCCCACGATCTTTGAAGCAATAAAGAAAATGCACGTCCTAAACTCTGAACTCCCTACTGGAGAAGGAAGCTGGGGAATAGGATCTTGGTTTTGGGGAATACTACGTTCTTGGGGATGGAAGTTGATCTCAATATTAGTAGTGGTGTTTGGAATATTCCTAACGTGCTGTTGTTGCATACATTGTCTACCCATAGTTTGCGCTGAGGTAACTGAGGGATGTACGGAAGGATGTATGCATATGATGACAAAGAAAAAACAACCTCATGGTCGAGCTGACCAAGACCCAAATGAGATGAGAGCAGTAAAAGAGTTGATGGCAATAGATATTGATGAAGACGATGATGTTTACGATAGCATGCAAAATTCAGACATAAGTACTTCAGACTCATCATCACTAGAGGAGGTTTCAATAAATAGATAAGACATTTGGCATACGGCCAAAGGAGGGTTTGTCAGTCTAGAAAAATGGATACCTCTACTTTGTGACCGCACATGTATTTTCGTGGCCGCGGACCAACCGTCTCATGCACGATATGACAGAATATAGGTTTTCGAGTTTGCCAATGAACGGCCATTTTGATGTAACAAGAATCGCCATTTTGTTTTCTAACCACTGCTCATTGCTTTCTGTTCCTATTGCTTCGCAGTATATTTTCCGCTTACACTGCTCGACTGTAAAACATTGTTGTCTGTACGTAAAAAGGACAAGGCCGCAGGGCCGTGAGGATAACAAGAGTTCGTTGAAACACAAAGGTAGGCAGCGCCAGGAAGAATGCCCGGCTCCCTCCCGAATGTAGCCTTGAAGCAGAGCTGCAGGGCATTTAATCATTTTGCAGCTGCCAGCCAGTCTCGTTATACGGTAGAATATATTAGAATAATATAACTAAAGGCTTGAATTATGCTTTTCTTACGGCCCCCCTTTGCTTAGTCCGCTAGAGCGTGTCGGTTCCCAGGACACGAATAGCACCTAATAGATAGCAAGGTTTGGAATGCAACTCTCCCCCCCCCGTATGTAGCTCGCTTCCAAGAACAGAAGTGCTGTGTTCTGTTCAACAACTGAAAGATGCCTCAGCACTCACAAATTGTTACTAGAATAGATGTTTGAAGGTGTCATAGTTGTCGGAGATGTCCATCATCACACCAAGTTCAAAGAAACCCAATAAAAGGGGGGTGTTAAACATGTCATAGCTGATTGTTTGATATGCATTTTGTATATATGTAACTGATGTACGTAATTCACTCTGTTGCGTCCCTCGAGGTCTAGAGATACACGTCGCGGGGCGTGAGACCGAGTTGGCCAACTGAGACTCTTTCTTTGCAATAAACCCTAGGTTTGGGAATACAACCTCGTATCTGGCGTATCTATCGTGTGTGGTGACTCGCCTTGTTTCCATAGACGTTAGGGACCCCTAGGGGCCCCTTTCAACTCGACCTGGCTCCATGGGCAGCGCCAGCCTCTGGCCACTTTGAGGCAGATGGCCTCTTTCGATGTGTCCCCAGCCCGTAGCACTTGTTAAGGAGCAGCATCAGCATCAAACATGCAGAGCACAAAAACCGATCCATGCGATATCAACAGACTCACTTTGATAAAGCCAAAGTCTTAACTTCTGGTCTTAGCTTTTAGATGGCTCACCTCCCCAGAGATGAGCATAGCACTATGAAAGTAAACAACCTCTGAATTAGATCTTTTTGATGTTTGGGGCACCCCATCTGATTGGGACAATGGTCCAAGGCACCTGTGGGGTGTATAAATCCATAAGGAAGTCAAAATAATGCAGCAAGAAGGATCAAAGCTGCAGATTATCAGTAGGCTTCTGTGTCATAAGACTGCCAATATGGGGTCAGCTACTTGGGGGCCTATTTCAACTGTAAAAGGTGAAAGGCCCAGATGCCATCCTGCAGGCAAGAGACCGAAAGTGCGATGGGTTTATTGGCCCCACTCACTATCCGCTTTCAAAGCTGTCATCCAGCCCCTGCCGGGTTGACTGACCAAACAGGACACAAATGTTAAATGGTGCCTTGGCTTTGCTGTTTACAAAGGCCCTGCAATTACTAACATAAAATATTTTACTGTTAGCACCTGCATTCATATGCATACATTTTTAGGCAATTGAAATCGTGATGTGGGGTTAACACTTGCATGCTAGGGGAGTGATTAGAAGGGAAGTGGTGACATGAGACATCTCATTCTCACAGCAGTCCTTAAGTTTCAGAAATGATGGCGAGAGGTAGCTGCTTGTAAAATTGAAGCTTCACCAGAATAGTCTCATTCGAATGTGAAAAGATGTTGGACACACACAAGGAAGTTTGCCCCCCCCTCACAGCCTCTGATGTTAGCGCCTCTCCCAACATTTGAAGTGTTAGTCACCCCCACCCCCTGACATTTTAGCCTAGGTGCACCTCTAATGCCATGAACACACCCCTTAATGAAGTGGCCCCAAGGGCAGCTAAATTTAGGGGTGGGGCTGAACATATATTCACATAAAACACTTTCACCCATGCATTCATACACCAGTTACACAACTCCATACATGCATGCATACATAAAACCAAACACAGGATTGACACAAAGACCAACATGCACGCGTGCATTCATGAATACACATATACATACTAATTTAATTTAAATACACATATATACACATTTAAAATAAAAAACACTTACCTTACCTCCATGCGCCCTTCAAAAGCATCCACGCAGCCGATACTTATACATGCTGCCTGACAGGAGAGAACTCCTCTCCCATCCGTCAGCGTGGTCACACTGAGCAACGTGAACACACTGACTGACAGGAGAGGTGTCCTCTCTCGTCATAGAGCATGAGTGACAAAGTGCCTTTATTTAGTGGACTCTTTGCTTATTAATTGACCATTGTTTATATATTGATAGGAGTGCATGAAACATCCCCTTATAGGTCCTTATTTGAGGGTCTCTGTCCACCCTCTGGGGTAGGTGTAGGCACTGTTATGTCATAGCACTGTAGGCACCATTTAGAATCAGAACTCTGCACTGTTCAAGTACGTTAGAGAGTATTGGGCATGTAAAAAGCTTGGACGGTAAACCCGACAACAGTCTCCTCTACAATAACTGGTAGCTCCACCTTCATTAAGGTTGCTAGAAGATAACTTAGGGTTTCAGAAGGAAGAAGGGGTCTTATCAATTTCCTTTATTTCAGGGATCATGGGAGTTGTAGTACACCACATCTGGACAGCCGCAGGTTGCAGACCCGCTGCCCTAAGAAATACTGAGCCAAACAACTTTGCAACAAACAGCAAAATCATTGCAGGGCAGAGAGCAGACAGCACAGTCCCCCGTGTGAATTAAGTACACAGGAGACTGTGCTGCTTCTCCTTAGGGTAGGGGGTCGTGAGACCCCACGCAAGCATGATGCGGGGGCAGTTTGCCCCCCCTGGACTGTCCCTGTGACGGCCCTGGCTACAGTTATAGGCAGCAAATCCGTGTAGGGCAAGCCAGAGAGCATTCAGTAATAGGCAGGGGTCAAGGGCAACAGTCCAATGGAACCAGCGGGGTAAACAGGCAGAGTCACAAAGGGAATTACGGTACATAGAGGTAAGCCAGTACAGCAAGGTCAGGCAACAAAAAGCAGGGTAGAACAACAGAGAGGTCCAGAATAGATAGAACAAGGTCGCCCACCCAAGGAACAGTGAGGCGGCCTGGTTGAGGAGTGGGGGCCGAGGTGTAGCACGTCAGAGAGACCACAGTGATTTTTTCTTAGTGCTCTGCCCAGTGGCACCACAGGAAAAACAAAGAGGTGATGGCTGGAAGGTTTAGACTGAATCTTAACCACTGGCATTGCTCGGGGCAACCCTCCAGACCATCGTTCTTCGCCTGCCAAGCCATTACAGAAGGGGAAAGACCATATGCAAATCAGGCTTGGCCCCACCCCAAAAGGGGAAGTCCAGCCCGAACTGCTAGGTCACATCCATTCTGCACGAGACCACAAGCATCCCCAAACATGTTTCACCCTTGTTGGGGCTCATCAGTGAGGAGTAGCTTGGGTCTCTAGGCCCAGCAGGCACGGGACCCACGTTGGGCATACCCGTCCCACTCGGGGTGGCAAAGCAAAAACAAAGAGGTGATGGCTGGAAGGTTTAGACTGAATCTTAACCACTGGCATTGCTCGGGGCAACCCTCCAGACCATCGTTCTTCGCCTGCCAAGCCATTACAGAAGGGGAAAGACCATATGCAAATCAGGCTTGGCCCCACCCCAAAAGGGGAAGTCCAGCCCCAACTGCTAGGTCACATCCCTTCTGCACGAGACCACAAGCATCCCCAAACATGTTTCACCCTTGTTGGGGCTCATCAGTGAGGAGTAGCTTGGGTCTCTAGGCCCAGCAGGCACGGGACCCACGTCTGGGCATACCCGTCCCACTCGGGGTGACAAAGCAAAAACAAAGAGGTGATGGCTGGAAGGTTTAGACTGAATCTTAACCACTGGCATTGCTCGGGGCAACCCTCCAGACCATCGTTCTTCGCCTGCCAAGCCATTACAGAAGGGGAAAGACCATATGCAAATCAGGCTTGGCCCCACCCCAAAAGGGGAAGTCCAGCCCGAACTGCTAGGTCACATCCCTTCTGCACGAGACCACAAGCATCCCCAAACATGTTTCACCCTTGTTGGGGCTCATCAGTGAGGAGAAGCTTGGGTCTCTAGGCCCAGCAGGCACGGGACCCACGTCTGGGCATACCCGTCCCACTCGGGGTGACAAAGCAAAAACAAAGAGGTGATGGCTGGAAGGTTTAGACTGAATCTTAACCACTGGCATTGCTCGGGGCAACCCTCCAGATCCTCGTTCTTCGCCTGCCAAGCCATTACAGAAGGGGAAAGACCATATGCAAATCAGGCTTGGCCCCACCCCAAAAGGGGAAGTCCAGCCCAAACTGCTAGGTCACATCTCTTCTGCACGAGACCACAAGCATCCCCAAACATGTTTCACCCTTGTTGGGGCTCATCAGTGAGGAGTAGCTTGGGTCTCTATGCCCAGCAGGCACAGGACCCACGTCTGGGCATACCCGTCCCACTAGGGGTGACAAAGCAAAAACAAAGAGGTGATGGCTGGAAGGATTAGACTGAATCTTAACCACTGGCATTGCTCGGGGCAACCCTCCAGACCATCGTTCTTCGCCTGCCAAGCCATTACAGAAGGGGAAAGACCATATGCAAATCAGGCTTGGCCCCACCCCAAAAGGGGAAGTCCAGCCCGAGCTGCTAGGTCACATCCCTTCTGCACGAGACCACAAGCATCCCCAAACATGTTTCAGCCTTGTTGGGGCTCATCAGTGAGGAGTAGCTTGGGTCTCTAGGCCCACAGTGATTTTTTCTTAGTGCTCTGCCCAGTGGCACCACAGGCACACGCCCAGTTCTTCCCCGGGATTCCAGGTACTGTGGTCCAGGCCTTTAACTGTGGTGCTGAGGGAAACTGTTTCATGGCCGCATGGAGACGCCACATCCTCATTCACGGCGGCTGTAGGAGTTTAACAGCGAATGCAGGCCCAGGAGCATCCCTTCCTGTGCAGAGGGCGCATGGCAGCTAGTTAGTCAGACCCCAACACTAGCATAATCAGTTAGTGAGATCTCCCCCAGAGGTGTAGATGTACAGCTGCTATTTCTTCATTTCAAAAGGCATGTCACACCTGGAGATAGGAAGTACTATGTGAATAATATCTGAACAACAGTTGCTCGTGTTTATAGAATTGTTTTTATGTAGATGGAGTCACAATTAACAGCTTTTACTCTAATATCTACATGCAAGTCAATGTGCTTGGGCAGAATTAAAGACCAAGACCAAACAGTACAATAAACTGACAATATATAAGCAAGTTTGTGCCCTTTCTTTAGTGGACTCTTTGCTTATTAATTGACCATTGTTTATATATTGATAGGAGTGCATGAAACATCCCCTTATAGGTCCTTATTTGAGGGTCTCTGTCCACCCTCTGGGGTAGGTGTAGGCACTGTTATGTCATAGCACTGTAGGCACCATTTAGAATCAGAACTCTGCACTGTTCAAGTACGTTAGAGAGTATTGGGCATGTAAAAAGCTTGGACGGTAAACCCGACAACAGTCTCCTCTACAATAACTGGTAGCTCCACCTTCATTAACGTTGCTAGAAGATAACTTAGGGTTTCAGAAGGAAGAAGGGGTCTTATCAATTTCCTTTATTTCAGGGATCATGGGAGTTGTAGTACACCACATCTGGACAGCCACAGGTTGCAGACCCGCTGCCCTAAGAAATACTGAGTGGCTATGGGGACATTAGATGCTTTGACCTCGGCAGAGAGCTCAACGTAGAGTGTTGTCTTAGTGTAGAAGAGCGCACCAGCACTGAATGTGTGGGGATGACAGATTCATTTCAAAGTCGACCTTTCAGGTATGAGGATTCTGACAAAAAAGACTCAATGTTAGCCCAATTATCATCAACAAAGGCTCTGACCACGAACATCTTGGCTTTGAATAAGAGTGTGATGCAGCTTCTGTAGTGGGGCACCTCGTAGCCACTTATGAGGGACCCAGGTGGCGATCCAAGCACAAAATAAAACTTAAATGATTTAATAAACACCCTTTCTGTCTGCTTAAAAAAGATCAATGCAAAGTTTCTTTTTTCTCTAAACTATTTGCTAAAAGGTATCAGTGGATCATGTTTGACTCACTTGAAAAAGTATGAAACTTTCATTGTGAAACTTTGTTCAATAAATTTATGTGAGAGATCAAGACAAAAAAAAAATTCTAAACAGAGCATATTGGAGCCCAGAAAGATTGATGAAAAGAGGGATGACTGACTCAGATGATTGTTGTAAATGTTTGAATGAGGTTGGTACATTGGAACATATGGTTTGGAGTTGCACGCAGGTTCGAGGGTTTTGGACCGATGTTTGTGGTATGTGCTTATGTGTTTTGGGAAATGTTATTGATTTAGACTTCAAGAAGATGGTCTTTGGCAGTGATGATTTATTGGATGATCTTCCAATTTCACAAAAACATTTTTTGTTCAGAGGTGCTTGAACTGGTAAAAAGATGATTCTTTGCAACTGTAGGTCTCCAAATATACCCTTATCTAAAGACTGGATTTCTGAGATGTACACTCTTGCGAATTTAGAGAAAGAAATCTTCAGAAGACAAAGTAAATTGAACGTTTTTGAAAAAGTCTGGAGAACATTTCTTGATATGTATTAGTTCTACTGTATTTTGCTTTTGGGGGATGGGTACTTTCAGTTCTGTTTTTTAAGGCTATGTTTTTTGGATGTATATAATAATATTTCAGTTTTTCTCGAATGTTATTGTAATTTAATGTTGAGCAGCTATGCTGAATTGATGTGATTGTTGTTTCTTAATGAATAAAAAACAAGGTAAAAAAAAAAGAAAAAGTATGAATATCATGTTGGAGAAATGTCCCAAGCCCAGGAAAGGTGAAGGAAGTGAATGGTAGCTCCTATGTAAAGGCAGGGGACAAAAGGGTCCATCTTATGAGTAGTCACATTACTTCTGAGTTCTCTAATACCAGCCTATGCAAGAGGTCAGAATAATAACAACTCAACAAAGACCAGGCAAGACGTGCGTCCTACCACATCACGGGGGAAATCCCTCTACATGGGGGTGGCTTTGGATATAAATGTCCCCAGTGTAACCATTTACTGTTTTTTTTGTAAAATATATTAGTTGTACCATATTCCATTTCTCAATACACCAACACCAGGGCTTTGGAATCACTATTGTTGCAGAAGGCAACATTCGAATTAGCCTCGGTACCCACTGGACTCAATGTCACATCCATGGCACATCTATTTAGGGACTTCCTCATTAGAGGCACGTTCAAACCATGGACATTTTCTATGGAAAGAAGGGGCGAGCTTAATGAATGTCTTGGACTCTCCTCTGGCAGGACTGCTTCTGGAGTGCTAGCAGTGTTCAGCTTTTCACAGCCACGCAAAGGGATTGTCTTTATGGCCAGCCAACATTCTTATCACTGGGTGGGTCTGTTCCCAGGGTGTCCTCAAGTGTCAAGAAGGAGAATTCGGTCTCCACCCTTAACTGTTCCTAGATAGCTACTACCAATCGGATGGTCAGTGCTGTGTTGTCTATCCCATGCATGTATTAAGCATTTCACTTGAAACAATGGTATCCAGACAATTAATAGGGGTCCACTTTTCAGGTCCCTCCAACTCATTTCCTTTTAGCTGAGGCAATGAAACCCACCCACCCCCTGGCAACAGCTTCTCATGGAAGAGCCATAGAGCATCAACTAAGCACAAACCACGTGTCTTGAAACCAGGTCAGGTAATGTAATTTTACTTATTTTTAAAAACTCATTGACGTTAACTCACCTGATTGAACCCCAAATATTCTTGGATGGTATGCGATGAATAAAAAATCAACCCTTCCGCTGTAACAACCAGGACAAAGCCATTGAGAGCCTGTGAGAGGAAACAGAGAGGAGACATCAGATCCCAGGAGGACCCGGCAAGTGTTGTGCAATAGGTTTATGACATTGTGACTCTAGAGATCACTGATTTCTAAGGATTATGGAACCTTGAGCAACACTGAGCCCTAAATCTCTCCAAACTCTGGGATCCACCAGTTCACTGCAATGGGACCTTTGGGGATTGCTTAACAATGGGGACAATGCAGCCAAAAGGACCATTAAACATATGGATCATCGCACCTTAAGACCCACAGAGACTGCTAAAGCCCAGGGACCTCTTCACTAGACCCTAGGCATGTCTGACCCTGCAGAGGCTTTGGGCCTTGGAGACCACTGATTCATAGGGATCAATGAACCCCAAAGATCAATGAAAACGACCACCCACTGAACCAGGCCTCAGTGTGATACAGCAGCATCTTGTGTAGTGCAGGTGAGATGTAGAACCCCTCCAAAATGAGACCCTTCACCTATGTTTTGTTTACTGTTTTAGCGCCCCTCTGTTAGACATAAGCAGGTCATTATCCTGACAGGAGTCCTGAGAAAAGGCCTGTCCCTGCAGTGAACCAATCGACCAAACATTGTATCGTTAGCAGCTCATAGTGTATGACAGTAAGTATTATTCAAAAAAAGTATAACGTGCAGACATGGTACCGAAGTGCAACAGAGCTCTGTACAAAACACAAATCTCAAATTAAAAACAGAAAGCATTAAAACCGCATATACTTCAATGTATACAGTTGAAAGGGAGGTGGCAGGAGTGCAAAAACCCGACCCGAATTATAAAGAGCATGAGAACAAATCCATATCTTTAGTTGGTAAAGCAAAAGCATCAGAAATCGTTGGGAAATCCTTCAATCACATGCTTATATCCCTTGAACGGAAACAGGGATGTTTGGGGAATTTTTGAACTTCAGAAAGATAATTTACTATTTCTGACAGAATTCGGTAAAATGTGTTTTTGCGATAATTTTGTTTTGATGCACTTGCTGTATACTTTGTTTGTTTAAGGGGGCGAGTTTCCACCCCACGCCCTCACATTGCCTCACCCCTATTCTTCATCCTCCTCTCACTATACTTTTGTACAATCTTTCTTTTCATATCACTGTTTCACCATTTTTCCTGTTTTCCACTGACTTTCCTCTAACCATTTTTTATTTTTAACTGAAAGTTGGGCTTGGTGTAATTCCGCTCCCAATTTCATTTTTGGTGAGCATACATCCAAATTTAGTGTGTGCATCCATTTTGCTGTTTTTGGTTTTGGCATGTATAAGTGCCACCTTGGGCCACAACAATGCCATAGAGAAGAGAGAGAAGAGAAGAGAAAGGATGTTGAGAAGCAGTCCTTCTCTTTCATTACAGTTTCTTGTCAATGTCTTTTCCCTTCGTCAGCCCATCTCCAGTCTTTTCCTTTCATTACAGTCCCTTCTTCTCATTTGACACAGTCCTCCTTCAACACCATCCTTCTACTTCATCACAGTCCTTCTCTGCATCAGTCTTTCTCCATCATCATAGTCCTTCCCCTAAATCACAGTTCTTCTGCTTCGTCCGCCTTTCATAACAGACCTTTTATTTTTCACCCAGTCCATCGACTTCAGCACATTCCTTCTCCATTACCATTACAATAAAACACAATACAATATAATCCTAGAAAAATACATGAAGACATAACAGCTAGGCCCCAATTCATAACATAAGACATAACTATACTAAGACACAAGCAATACAAATTGATTTTGATTTTTTTACATTTATAGCGCGCACCAAACGAAATGAATCGTATATTGGCGCAGATAACACAACTGAAGGTAGACTAGAGAAATTGAGAAGGATCCCAGATGACATGGGGCCAGCCACCTAAAAAGGAAGGTCTTCAGTGCCTGGCGAAATTGAAGAAGTGAGCTCTTAGTTCTTAACAGTAACAGCAAAGAATTCCACAACCTGGGACCAAAAACAGAAAATCTTCTGTCCCCTCTAGTTATAAAAACTGAGTGAGGGATAATCGGAGATGTCTGTCGCATGATCGCAGTTGTCTCATGGGATGATATGGCTTTATTAGCTCTTGTAAATACAGGGGAGCAATGCTGTTGATACATTTATAGACAATACAAGCTGTCTTCAATTTGATGCAATGGTCGACTGATAGCCAATGCAACTTCCGGCGGAAAGGCGATACATGGTCAGTTTTCCTCAGCCTAAATATAAGTCTGATGGCCGCATTTTGCGCCCTCTGAACCCGCTGAAGCTGTTTGGCAGGAATACCCAGCAGTGGACTATTGCAATAGTCTAAGTGGGCACTGGTTAGTGCTCCTACCACAGATGCATGATCTTTGGTTGGTATATAGGGGAGTGCTTGACGTAGCATTCGGAGGACAAAATGTACTGCTTTAGTCTTGGCTCCCACCTGGACTTCACAGCCCAGGTCTTCTTGCCACATACAACCCAGATGTTTTACTTTAGATACAAATTTGAGGCTCTTGCCCAAAAGTGATGGAATAGGCAGCTTCTTGGCTGCTAACAGCAGATTTTTAGGTCCGAATAGAATTAATTTGGTTTTAGCAGCGTTGAGTTGCAAATAATTCTTAGACATCCAGTTGCCTATTTCTTCCAGGCAGAGCCCCAATTTGCTAAAAGCCTCCTGGAAGTTGACAATTCGTAGGAAAATCTGGGTGTCATCAGCATATGAGTGGAAACTCAGCCCATAGCGTCTCAGGATTCCAAGTAGTGGCTGAATATACACATTGAACAGCAGTGGGGACAGGGAGGATCCCTGCGGAACCCCACAGTTCAGGTGATTAAGGTCTGACAGGAACTCCCCCATTCTAACCCGCTGTTGACGGTTAGTCAAAAAAGACCTAAACCAATTCAATGCTGAGTCAGATACTCTTCCAACCTCCTGTAGTCGTTCCAAAAGAATTTGATGGTTTACTGTGTCAAAGGCCGTGGACAAGTCTAACATGACCAGGAGGGTAAGCTCCCCTTGGCCCGCAGCCTTAAACAATTCATCTTGTACTACTAACAGGGCAGTCTCAGTTCCATATTTTGGACAGAAACCAGACTGAAATTTATCCAGCAGTAGTTCATGTGGAGCTCGTTGGTTACAAACTTTTCGAGGACCTTGGCTGGCCATGGCAGTCCCGCAATAGGACGGTAGTTTTCTAACACCTCAACATCTAATGAAGGCTTTTTCAGTAGAGGTGAGACAATTAAAAGTTTCAAACTCTCCAGAAAAATCCCTTACCATAGTGACTTATTAACAAAGGTGGTAATAAATGGGGTGAGATCATGTGCCAATTTCTTTGCTGCATAAGCTGGCAAGGGAGAGAGAGAATCAATTGTGGGTTTAAGGGTACTAATAAGTGGGAAAATGTCTTCTTCAGTGACTGGGTGAAAATCAAAAACAGATAGTAGGATCTGATTTAACGAGATGTTTACTTCAGTCACTTGTGGTCTGACATGTGCGGATGGATTTGCAGAAGCTGTTTGTTCAATTTCTACTCTTATTTGTTCGATCTTATCTATGAAGAAAGAATTGAAAAGATTAGCTCGTGCTTCAGAAGAATCAAACACTGCATTTTTGCAGGTACGGTTACAGAACCTTGATACAATGGAGAATAATTCTCTCGGTTGATTGTTAGCAGATTGTAATTTTTTCCCAAGGAAATCTTTCTTTGCCAAGAAAATGGCCAGCTTATATTCTGCCAAAGCATTCTTGGCCAGAATTTTATTCTCCAAGGTTGGCCTCTTGAGCCAGGTCTGATTAGACCTACCAACTGATTTGCGCAGGTGTTGCAGATCAGCAGAAACCCAAGGTTGAGAGATCTTCTTAGTCTTTGGTTTTAGAGGAGCTATTTCATTACAAATAGTACTTAGAGCTGAAAAACATGTTGAGAAGAAGTCCTCACAAAATGCTGCGGGGTCTGTGGACACCAGAAGCCTAGAAAATTCTATGCCAATGATTTTATTTACATCTCTGGCTTTCCGAGAGTGGGGAGCCTGCCTATTTCTAATGCTGGTTTTAACCTGAGTAGGTGTATTCAACGTAAAGAATTTAACAAAATGATCTGACCAGTTGATTGGCACAATCTCCTTCAGAGTGGTGCATCCACCTTGTGATATAATTACATCAAAGCATTGACCTTTTATATGTGAGGGTTGGGCTCCCAGCGGCTGGAGATCATGGATATTTGATAACTCCCAGAGTTCCATGGAATCTGGTTTCGTTCTGTCATCAAGCCATATGTTCCAATCGCCCACAAGGATCAATTCCTTATATTCTGTCCCCTCAATGCTAAGAAAAGCACCCAGATGTCCTAAAAATTATTTACAGGGACCAGGGGGTCTATAGGAAATTGTTCCATAACACAACTCCCATGTCCTTTCACCACAGATCTCCCTATCTCTGTCACAGCAAACCCTACACCTTTAGGGAGCAAGACCCCTTTGTTTATGGCAGGCAGCAATGAGAGAGCAGGCCACTACTTCTGGGTCGTATTTAGTGGATGTCCAGTATCCCAGGGCCTCCTACATGTCATCAGATTGTTTGGCCTAAAGAAGGATAGGAACCCTTTCTATCTCGATCAGCAACAATGTGGGCATAAGAGTAAGAAGAGCCCTGTGATCTCAAAGCGTTATTGTCACAAAATCCATCCCTGGACACCTTGCTTCACATAATAGTAATATAGCCTATACAGAAGCATCCCAATCAAAACTGCATACCCAGCTTCCTGCTCTCCTTAACACTCAATGGGCCTCATTACGACAGTGGCGGCAAGGCAACAACGGTAGTGCTACCAGCGCCGTTGTTGCCATGCCGCCACATTACGAGTTCTGCTCGCGGGGGCCATTCTGCCCCGCGAACCTGGGGTCAGACCAGGCATGCAGAGCGGCACCCACAAGCAGAACAGAATGGTAGCAACGGTACCGTTATGAACATTACCGCTGCTACCATCCTCCCCATTCCTATTGAGCCCTCTGGGGGCTCAAATGGGAATGGGGACGTACTGGCTCCGGATCCCGTGAAAGGGAATTACCGGGCCCACAAAGGTTGGAATGGCCCGGTAAGTGTTCTTTTGCGGGACCCGGAGCCGGATCCGAGTTTGGGGGTAGCCATGCTGTTATTTAGGGCATGGCTACCTCCAAACTCATAATGAGGCCCAATGTCACGTAAACCTCCACCCCTCCATTATATCTTTATGTTCCATGTAACAGGGCAGCATGGGCAGTTTGATGAGTTACCCAACATCACCTCACTTCTCACACCCCTAAATGTCTCTCTCACTTCCCTAAGGTAATCATTAGTAATAATAGTAGGAGATACCCAAAGGGTTCCA
Source organism: Ambystoma mexicanum (assembly GCF_040938575.1). Taxonomy (NCBI): domain Eukaryota; kingdom Metazoa; phylum Chordata; class Amphibia; order Caudata; family Ambystomatidae; genus Ambystoma; species Ambystoma mexicanum. Next base: position 897,279,486 of record NC_090931.1, on the reverse strand, counting down.
AATTCCAATGCATACAAAGCTGTCGTCGCCCAGGCCAGCCGCAGGATCTTCCTCCAAGCATCAAAACCTAAAATACCTTTCAATGTGGCTTGGTATACTCCAGCCTCTGGGTTACCCATCATTGTAATCCAATATGTAATTGGTAAGAGGGTGATACCATCAGCAATAGCATATACCCCCGTCTCCAGATGCCGGGTTTCAGTCTGAGTTCCCTTCGGCAATGAAAAGATGCTTCTAACAAAGGAATTTTCAGATACAATCATGTGATAGAAATCGATGGTCTGTGCAGGAGAGTTCCCTCCAAACTTCGTATTGAACCTCATAACTCGGCCAGCAGATTGGCTAAATGTATTTCTATCCCTTGCCACCTGTGGCCCACACCGTTTTATTATAAAAGCTGATACCTAGGTAATCAAAGTAGGAAAGTACAGCTTAACATCTAATATCTACACAAAAAATACCTTGTGGTATTTATCGGGCCTATCAGTATTGCCTTCTTTGGCTCTCGTCAATAACCAGCTTCTTGCAAATGTAGTCATTGCAAAAGGTGCCTAGGTGCTTATGCATTGCTATTCCTGTGCAAGTGAATAGCATGGCATCCTCTGCAAAAGTAGGAGCAAAACATTGTGGCCCACCCCTCTGGGCGCATGCAGTTGCTGGCCAACCAAACTCCTCTCAAACATTCTGGAACAGGACAAATAGGAAGTGAGCCTGCACACATCAATGTCAGACAACCATTACTGCAGACGATTGCTCCATCAGTTTCATATTCAGGCCTCATCCGACTCTTGCGCATTGCCATCGTGAAGCTCCACTAGTATCTCCACATATTCGCCCTCAGGCCTTCCCTCCTCAGTGACTCCCACAACAACTCCCTATCCACAGAGTGGAAGGTTGCTTTCAACAGTACACTTTTATTTCTCTTTCCTTCATCTCACAATGGAGTGTGGTGCTGGTCAGGATGGAAATACTGCAAGAGAAGGGAACAAAGAATTGAAGGCTGAAAGGAGAATGTCTAAGGAAGTTGGATGATGACAGCACAATGAGAATGTCGCTGTGTTATGCTGTATCAATCCCCTCCCCCTGTTTCAGGTGTGCATGGAACTTAAGCTCTCATTATTAAGTCTAAAACATGAAGGCAAGGGCCTAGTAGAGCATAAATGCAGCTCAAATGTTTCATAGCCAGAAATGTACATTTGGTCGTCGGGCTATGGGATATTCCCTACATCAGTTATAAGAAGCATGTTTATATGAATGTTGATGCCCCCTTTAAATGGGCAGGTAGGGACTGACAAGGAGCAGCCCGTCCTAGGAACATGCACTGGGATGTGAATACGGGGCGGTCTGGGTGAAGTACTGGCTTGATGAATAGTCAGGCCATCCTGCGGCTAGTCAGGGTGGGCCCAAAAGAGGTACCCTTCCCAGGCTGTGTTAGTGGTTTGGCCCAGGAAGCCTGCAGTGGCCTGAGGAGTCATGCAGACCTCTGGGGCCCAGAACGGGAGGGCCCGTGAACTCCTGGCGGTCCGATTGAAGAAGAGAAGGCTCCCCGGATGGGGCTGCATTAGCGGCACAGCACAGAACCTGGCAGCATGGCCTAGAAGGCAAGGTGCCCACCTTGGGGCCCATCAGGACGAGAGCAGAAAATCAAAGTCCCAATATGCACGTGCGGTAGGACCCAGGTAAATAGGCTGGAGTTTTCCAGGCCCGCAGCGCACTGGAGATACATTAACACTGAATTGCGCATGGAGAAGGGGGTGGGCTAGTCCTCCGGTGCCGCACAGGCGTATTGAGTGGAGCAGGTGGGCCGTGGGCCTACTCTCAAAAGGAGTGGGCATGTCCAATCAGGGTTCAGGCTGCGGCAGGTGACTGAGTGAAGTTAGTGATTGAAGTGCACGAAAAGAAGTAGTGGAACTATGTTCCCTGCTGGTCTGCTCCTGCTAAACACGAATCTCATTGACACTACCCGCCCCCCAACCCACGCGCAATCCAAACTCCCAAACAAACACACCTGCTGTTTAAGGGAATGTTGATTGCAGTGCATTGAGGTGCACGTTTCAACTTCTTTCTGCACTTTTACTTTAAAACTAAACCATTCTGGAACGGTTTCTTTTCAAAATAAAAGTATAGGAACAGTAACATTTAAAAAAAGGAGCACCGCTCCCAACCACTCCCGCCCAATCCGACCACTGAGTGCAGTGCTGCCCTAGGCAAATGGGCGCTGCAGTGTGATAACAAGCTGGCACACCACCTGGGCATAGGGCGCAGCATATTGAGCAGATCTCCAGGGCAGCATTAGTGGTAGAGGCACCACAGCAGGGCACGTGACGCAGCAAGAAATAACAAATGCCTCGGGCTAGCAGCAGTGATGGCCCACATGCAGGGGGCCTGCCCACCCCTCAGGGGCAGCAGTGGGGAGGTGGGCCCCACCCCAGAAAAGGTTTAGTCACCTATCTGACCTTGGCACAGGTGATTTCAGCAGGTCAGGAGTGTTTGGTGTGGACAATGGCTACTCCTGGACTTAGCTGCCTCACAGGGAGGACTTCACTAAAAGGAAAGCACTGTGTCTCCATATGGCAGACCAGTGGCCATACATTAATACAGCTCAAACCATAGGCTCAGAGGCCTCCTTCACTGTACATAGTGATGACTGACTGCAGCAGCCACTTGTATACATTTGTATGTATATGAAGATGTGCATACAGTTAAAGTACTGCAAGTAACACTAATGGGGTGACCGGATGTCAGACCATAACCTGAGTTGTAGCCTATGAAACAGCCACTGATCATGTACATTTTCTCCAAAATGTTACCTTCCTTTGCCTATGATGACATCTAGCCCATTATGCCATTTCATCTGAACCCTCTAAATACCTCTTTGTGCTACATTACTAGCTGACTTAGGTATACAACCTATTGCAGTCTACTACATGAGACTTGAGCCTCTAGCCTTCTGCACCCTACACATGAGTTGAGCATCTAGCCCAATGTGCCTGCATTTGAGTTTGCATCTAGCCTACTGCACCCCAATATTTGAATTGTGTATCTAGCTCACGGTGCCGTAACATCTGGGTTGTGTATCTCGTCCAATGTGTCCACATTTGAGTATGCATCTAGCCTATCCTATCCTACCCTATAACCTAGCCTATTGCATCCAATATTTGAATTGTGTATCTAGCTCACGGTGCCTTAACATTTGAGTTGTGTATCTAGTCCAATGTGCCTGCAATTGAGTTTGCATCTAGCCCATTGCACCCCAATACTTGAATTGTGTATCTAGCTCACGGTGCCTTAACATTTGAGTTGTGTATCTAGTCCAATGTGCCTGCATTTGAATTTTCATCTAGCCTACTGCGCCCTAATATTTAAATTGTGTATCTAGCTCACGGTGCCTTAACATTTGAGTTGTGCATTTAGTCCAATGTGCCCGCATTCGAATTTATATCTAGCCTATTGCACCCTATTATTTGAACTATGTATCTAGCTTAATGTGCCTCACTTGAGTCTCGCACCTAGCCTACTGTACCTTCATTTGAGCATTGCATCCAGTCCATTGTGCCCCAACATCTAAGCTGCGCATTTAGCCTACTATGCCTTAACATTTGAGTTATGCATCCAGCCTGTTGCGCTTTAATATCCGAGCCTTGCTTATAAGCCACTGCGCCCAATATCTGTGAGTTGTGTACTCAATTCATGCGACCTACACTTCAGTTCTATTTCTAGCCTATTGTATTTTACACCTTATATATGGACCCAGTTCCAGTACCCCACTACTTGTTAGCGCAGTGAGCCCCTTATCATTCCTCAGCATGTTCACCTTTCTTACTATGGTTGCGACATTATTCCTTGCAACCAGTACCTCAGACTACCCCAATGAAACCCTGACAGCCAAACTGGAATTAGCACTATATAGTCAACAAAATATGACTTACAATAACGTTAGCCTTGTCCATCCTAAATACCCATACGATATGGGTCTGGGAAATTATGCCACTATCCCATGTCCTACAACGAATAGAAACCTCAAACTTCGTGCCAGACTCTCCAAGTTGCATGAACCTCTTACAAGATCTCGACAACCCACAAATAAGAGGACTAATTGTCACTTTAGTACGCACTCTAATATTACTAACCGGCCTACTCCCTCCTCTAATCTCGGCACTACTGCGAATCAGACTAGGATAGCTAACCCTAAGCATAGGGTCCCCAAAAGTACCATTCCTACCCTGTTTTCAACCAAAACAGAGGCGCCACCCCTCAAGGGAGCACTTCTTAATGCAAGATCCCTCATGGCCCACGCTATAGACATAGCTAATCTCATCACAGAAGATAACTTGGACTTCCTCGCCATAACAGAGTCCTGGCTTCACAACGCCGCAGGACCTGCGCTAATGCTAACTATACCAAATGGCTATACTATCTCCAGACAAGGTAAAGATGGTACCCGAGGTGGAAGAATTGCCATCATTTCTAGAGAGAGCCTATCATTGAGACTAGTCCCACAACTAGCACAGAAATCATGTGAAATTCTCACAACAAAACTCACTCTAAATAACTCCCAATCATTGACTATCCACCTAATATATAGACCTCCAGGAAACCTTGGAACATTTGAGGAAGATTTACATAGTATACTTGCCACTAACCTCAAACCAACTTCCCAACTATTGCTACTAGGAGACTTTAACCTAGGATTTGATGATCTGGCGGACAAGTGTGCCCTAGATATAGCCAATACCCTTAATGCACTGGGCCTGTCGCAAAGAGTTAACAAACCCACACACATAAAGGGTAGAACGCTAGACTGGATAGCCGACTATAATTGTACAAGTACTATTACTGCTATCACGCCCCAACACTGGACTGACCACTCCCTGGTGACCTTTACACTATCAACCACCAGACCCCAGCAGACGACTTTACAAAAGCCTCCACCCTATCTAACGAGAAACAAGAAAAATATTACTGTAGAGAAAGTGATTCCTGCTATCCTCCCTACTCTAAATGCTCTACCCAATAATCTTGACCTGAGTACCTTGGTGCAGGAATACAACAAAATAATGCTTACCACACTGGATAAAATTGCTCCACTAAAATTAAGAGCAAGTAAAGCTAAAGTTCACCTTAACAAGTGGTTTACCCCACAGCTAAAAGACCTCCGTCTTCTGAAGAGAAAGTGTGAAACCACCTGGAGACTTTGCCCCTCCACTGAGAACAAAAATAAACTAACAACTACCTCAGCGCATTATAAAAATTAAGTTTGCCAGGCTAAACCGAATTCATATAATGAACATATTGCTGAATCTAATTCTAGTATGAAGGAACTATTTTCCATACTAAAAGAACTTGAGTCGCCAATTTCTACTCCTGACATTCGTAACAAAAATAAAACCTGGTGCTCAGAAATTCAACAGGCACTAGCCAGTAAAATTAACACTCTGCAAAATAAAATAAAACTAAAGAAAGATTCTCTGAATTTACCAGTCGGACATTCCCATCCCACTTAATGCCACTCATACTGCTCACACTAATAGATTCCGTTTTACTAAAACATCTGTCCTAGAGGTAGAAAAAAACATCTTATCCCTTAAACAATCTAATTGTAAAGGAGATATCTGCCCAGCACAGATCATAAAAGATGCTGCCAGAGAGCTCTCTCCATTCATCTGTAAACTGGTCAATGCCTCATTCTCCTCTGGTGCTATCCCTGCCAATTTAAAATAATCCTGGGTCCTCCCACTCCTAAAGAAGCAAACATTAGATTCACTTATCGCCACCAACTACCAACCTGTCACGACGGTACCATTTTTATTGAAGATACTTGACAAAATTGCCTATTAACAGAATCAAAAATACGGACTAGACAATCGGGCATCCGTCCCCTATATGGGACAGAAACTGCCCTGATTGATTTGAAAACACAGATTGACGAGCTGAGAGATAAAGGGAACACAGCACTGCTCCTATTACTTGATCACTCAGCTGCATTTGACCTGGTGGATCAGACAGGGTCCTCTGCAAGCACTTGGATACAGCAGCCCATTTCTCTACTGAGGCTATCAAATGGATAGAATTGTTACTGAGCGAGAGAACTATGAGGATGTTCTACCCTTCAACAGCGGCAGACCCTTCACTGATCCTTTGTGGTGTACCTTAGGGCTATTGCGTTTCCCCTACTCTATACAATATATTCACCAAACCCTTGTTCGATGATCTGGACCTTCTGGGTATCACCTACACCAACTACGCAGATGATACACAGATTCTCCTCCCACTTTCTGGGGATCACTGCAAGGACTTGGCGCTGGTGAATAGGGTATACCTCATCATTCAGGCATGGATGGCCACACATGGCCTATGCCTGAATGATGACAAGACTGAGTTGCTAATTCTAGGCACTCAGGCTAACATCATTAAATTAGGTCACAAATACTCCTCATTCACCATTGATGGAAATGTCATTAAGGTCTCCAAAGAGGTAAAAACCCTTGGCTTTTACCTTGACTCTGGTATGTCCTTTGATAAACAGGTGAAATCTCTGGCCTCTACCACTGCTTACACATGTAAGCTGATTAGAGCTGGCAAGCCATTCCTATCAAATGAAAGTTGCATTATCCTGGATAGAGCGCTAATTATATCTAGGCTGGATTATTGCAATGCTCTCTACAGTGGTGCCAATAAAGCTATCATTCAGAGATTACAAATATTGCAAAATAACGCTCCAAGAGCTTCTCTAGGCATGAACAAAAGAGTTCACATTGCCTCAACTAGACACCAATACAAGTGGCTCTCCACCCATAATAAAATACAGTTAAAAATGGCCTCCTTAACCCAAAATGCTTTAAATGATGCAGCTCCTAGCTATCTAATAGACAAACTAACGAGAAGAATCTCTAGCAGGCCTATAAGAAGCGGTAATGCCAACTGCCTTGTGGTTCCAAGATTTAGGCTCACCAAGATTGGTGGCAATAGCTTTCCTTTTAAGGTTGCCAATCTCTGGAATTCCTTGCCTCATGATCTGAGAGTAGACCAACCTTACCTACTCTTTAGAAGGAAATATATCACTCTGCTTAACTTGACTGCAAACTAGGTACTCTCCGTTCTATTGCTTTTAATTGACGCTGCCCTTTCTGTAATTTATCTTTGCAACTGTATTGTATATTCTCTGTATATATGATTTGTATATAATTTGAACTTTTACTTATCCCTTGACTGTGAGCACTCTTACCTGTACATGTATGTGCTCATATTGTTAATTACTTGTAACTATGTAAGCCTTGTATCTTCCTATTGCTGCGCCCTGTTACCTCTGGGTTTGGTGCGCATTAGAAATAATAAAACAAACAAACAAACAATAAAGTGATGTGCCAGCTGGATTGCAAAGGTAAAGGAGGAACTGATTGAGGAGTGTATGGAATACACCTTTCTTTAGGCCCTCTAGACATTTGGGGCACTTCTCTGAGCTATTCTCTAGTTCAGCATAGAGGGAGGCTGCAGGCTGGTAAGGGGGTCATGCTACACACCTCACTGTCAGGGGTCCTCATTGTGACCCTTTTACGAGTGGAGCTGGGCAGGCCTTGCTGGGGAGGGCCGTATTAGGTTTTCAGTTTTAAGGATAATGTTTGTGTATAAGTAATCTCAGTAAGTGGTAGGTTAGTGCTTCTTCCAATACAGTTCACCTGATGGGGGCAAAAGCATACTTTGGTGTCTTGTGGTTGTGTTGTGTGACCATTACAAAGAACTCAGAAATGCGGCCCATCTCCTGTTGACTGTAACATTTGTTATTTTGCAGGTTGACTAGTATGCCTCTTCCTCTGCAGATGATCTGGGAATGGGGGGTAGTTCCATTGGTCGGTCCCTCCTTGGCATGGTGGACAAGGATCTGTACCAGCAGGCCACGGCAAGACCACCTGGGTTATAGGGACATCCAGCTGGATACACTGCAACTGCCTGAGAATAGCAGTAATGTGCCTACATTAATGCAACCAACTACCAACCTTGCACCGACATGGAGAACTGCCTTCTTGGCGCAGATGCAGAATGAAAGAGGAACAGAAAGAACAGAATTGCCCAAGTCACTTCGCAAAATAATAATTGATTGAACAAGAAAACAGAAATCCGAACACCTCTTAAAGAAATATGATGAAAATGGTTCACAAGTGCATATATGTGTGTGATAAAAGATAAGGAAAGGTCCAAATTAAACTCAAGAGACTTTGCTGAAGACACAAAAGACCAGGCAACCACTGGAACATGCACACAAGGAAGAACAGAAGAATGTAGATTAGCTTGAGCAAATTATAAAAAGCTCAGTCTTAAAAGTGGCAAACCATCCAAGATTCTATCTCCAGTATGCAGTTCTGAGCAGATGAATATCAGCCTGAGAGGACGACTGCAGGAACAAGAGTATGGCCAGCATACCCATAGGGGTAGAGAGCTGACAGAAAGTCTCGGGAGAATAGCTCAGCAGCAATGTGCTCACCTTGAGAGCAAGGTGACACGGAGCAACACAGGTTCGATCCCTGGGTCCGCGCTTAGAAACCACTGGGTATTAAGTGCGTTATAAATAACCTATCATATCATATCAAACATGAGCATGCGTGTCCCAGGCAGTCAAAGATGAACTCTAATTAGCACTCGGCCTATCGGTGGCCAATGTACATTTTTGATATTGTTTAGTGAGCTACGCAGCAACAATCTGTAATGTTTCTAAGGCTCTAGAATCTGACAGCCATCAGAATAAGAGCCAACATGTACCGCATGGATTAAAAAACCTACTATGGCTGACAGAACGTCAATGTCTGTCAGAAATAATTCCATGATATGGTTGTCTACACCAAAATGATTGACCTAACTCGCGGGCAGCAAGTCTTTTTCACTGACAGCACACAGCGAAGTCTGCCGTGGAAAGATCTCTGTGTGCAGGGTGGTACATATGAAGTAACTTTGTTCAACAGTGAATGGCTTTGCGCACTGTACATAATTCCTGAAACACTGAATAGAGATGTAGAAATGTATATCCTTTTGAATTATAAAACAAGGTTAGAGTGATGGATAACTGAACACTGTTGAATAAACTGGGTTCATAGACTTGGCGTGCGCTTTGATGGATAATATACGTTTTTTTTTTCAACACACTTTATTGGCATTTCATTATAACAATTCCACAACTTCCCCCGCCCTCCCTAACCCCCCAATACCAATCCCTCCACATACATGAACATCTGTAATCAACCAATTCAACCAATTCCCAATCCCACCCCTTCTCTCCCCGCTTCCCAATATCTCCCCTACTTCTTTTTGTCTCCATTGGTCACAGCACAGCAGACTTCTGTGTCCATTGTTTGTTGAGGGCTGGGCCTATTCACCCTCTGTTCACACCGCCGGGCTCCCTCCTCCCCCCTATCCCTCTCACATTCCCGCTAATGTATCCGTCATTTCATGGTGAGCATAAATCATTGTCTTTTGCCAAATCATTTAACAGTTGGGACCAGCGGAGCGTCACCACATCCCGGTTCTCCCCGTCTCCCCATTCTGCAGCGCCGTTAGCTCTGCTAACCCCCACCTCCGTACATCCTTTCGCCATAAATTGATCAACGGGCCGTGGGGCGATTTCCACGCTATTGCCATTCGGCACTTAGCCAATATGAGCAGAAAGCGGCCCATTCTATTCCGTACCTTATTTCGCTTTCCTCCCGGGAGCTTCCCCCACAGGCATGTCTCCGGTCATCGCTCCAAGGTGGTTCCCAATACCTCATTCAATCCTTTAAGCACCTCGTCCCAGTATCCCATTATCACTGCACAATCCCACATGGATAATATAAGTTGACTGATATTGCGGCTGATTGTTGGACAATTCCTGGGCGACTCCGGTCCCTGTCTGTACTCTACAGATATGAAATGGTAAATTATTGCATGCGCGAGCGAACTGACCAATTTTCAGACCTATTTCCATAATCATGCTGGAAATCCAGACTCCTCTCCACCATATCCAATGCTCAGAGCATGTGCCGAGCAGAAATCGACAATGGCAGCCACCATAACCAGTGCTCCCCCAGTGCCATGCAGTTTGATTGTGTGTGGTTTTACTGCTGCAGTAACATTGGATGCAATCAGCCCCAACAAACTGATGCTGTGGACAGGCAAAATGTCTATGAATCAGTACATGGAGTGCCACCACTTGTTTGCGTAGTGTCTACATGTATTCTTTGTGACTATGTGTCAAAATGCACAAAGTGCGCATTCCTGGGGCATTTCCAGGCAAAGTTATTTTGTGCAGAATTTTCCACATACTAAAAAAAAAAGGGGCAGCCCAGATTCCAACCTAAACGATAGGTGGATATATGTTCATTTTTTTAAATGATACATGCAAGCTGAATACACTGATTCCCTGTAATTGTACAATGGTATGAATTATTCTACAAAGATGACCTTTATTTAGTTTGTTGTGTAATTTTCATGCCATCACCAAACTCAGAATGCACCTGCAATATGAGAAGTACAATGGAGCAGTTATTTCTCTCACTACAATTGATATTATTGGTTTCAATTGTATAATAAAGACCATGGGAACAAATTAGGTTTAGCTCACAGGTGCTGAGGACGGCTGACCGGCATTAATCGAGATTTGCAGATAACACCACCAAAGAATGCCAGCACAATTATCTGTGGTTCGGCGATTAAAATGCCTGTACACCATATACATGTATGTCACTGGGCTCAAGAGCCCTAGTAGTTACCGTTAGCTAGTCCCAGCCTCTTGAGGCAGGAAAGAATCGTGTTCATTTTGAACAAATAGAAAATAGGCAATGGGTTTGTTACCTTGTTTCCTTGGGCACCACTACCGAGGAAAACAAATATGAAAACATATGCGACCCACAGAAATACAATACATCAGTTTCTCCCTCTGCTGGGAAAAAGAAAATAAACGTGTGCAAACTTGCAATCTATCAAACATTATTTTTCCGCTCCGGAAAGTGGTGCGGGAGGTAAAGTTATGCAACTTAAACACTCAGCAGATGATACAAATATATCAAACACATTCCCAAATTTACCAGAGGTTTTCTCTGTTAGACAAACACACACTAATCAGACAGACGCACACCAAGAGCTTTACAGCAGAGATCCCAGTGGACGGAGATGAAAACAAAAGTGCTATCCAGGCCAGCTTAGAATCCAAAATTGTGCCTTGTCATTCTATCATTGTGGGACAGCCAGCTGAAAGACCACCTGACAAAAAGCACATGGTATAATCAGGGAAGACCACAGCCCACAGTACAGAGGTGCAGGGCAATCCCCATCAAGCCCAACCTAACAGAGAAGCCACAAACCAACTAACCAAACCAAGACAAGGTTCAAGGAGAAAACACACACTTAGGGGACTATCAAAGGGTATCGTACCTGACAATACACCCCAATACTTTATCACACAAAAATGATTATCAGGTAAGCGATTCAGTTTATTTTCCTTTTTAGAGTTAACTTTGCTGTAACTTTAACATAACTTGCCCTCCAACCATTCTTTCGATTTCCTAGTGATGTGACTAGCCCTAGATAATGCTGGTGGACTACTTATCTAGGGTTAGGGGATAGATCAAAGACTTACCCTATAGCTATTGTATCACAGGCACTACTGTGTTTTTATAAAAAGCACAACTTTATATTTATGAACCAGGCTAGGGTGCACAATGCCTTGCAGATGGAATCTAGTTACTTTATTCTTCTTCTCTTGCTTGGCAATTTAAGGAAAATAAGCTGAATCACTTACCTGATAATCATTTTTGTGTGATAAAGGTTCAAGGCAAACCTGGAGAAGGACAGATCCTGAGAGTAAGGGGATTTGGCAGCAGATGGTCTGTCTTGGGAAGAACAAGGAGGGAGAGGACTGTGTTCAGGGGACCTCAAGTGAGGAGAGCTTTCTGGGAAGAGCTGGTCTGAGGAGAGAATCAGATTCTGAGAGATCTGACACAAGAAGCGTCAGACTGAAGTGCAGAGACAGGGTGCTGCAGGGAGAGATACAGTGGGAGAAGTGACGAAAAATATAGAAATAGTGAATTGATCGGAGGTTGAATCGAAGAAGGGTACCAACTTGCAGAGTGGGACAAAGGGTACCACATTGGGAGTAGAGAAAAGAGGGAACTTATAAAAAGCAGAATTCTTATAGGAGACAGGTACCAGCCTGGATAGAGAGGAAAGGGGTGCTACCTGGCAAGTAAAGCAGAAAGTAAAGTAGAAATGTTTTACGACAGAGGGTAAGAGGATGTTTGGGAAGAAAGCAAGAGATTGTGAAGGGAGTAACTTTACAATGGAGTGATTATAAAAAACGTGACAAGTGAACAATATTGCAAGGGTTGAAAGAAGGGAAAGGAGAGAAAGGGACTGCAGGGAAGACTTGAAGCAAGAGAAAGTGTAGAGAAGAAGACTGTGACTGAAAAGAAGACCATAGGAGACCATCAAGGGAAGGAAAGGACTTAAGGCGTAAGCAGTGATAGCCCTTGGCAAAAGCTTGAGGAGGAAACCAAAAAGCAGGAGAGAGAGCTAAACCATTTAAAAGCAAGAGCTAAAGGAGAATGGGAGAGGAAATAAGGGTGAAGAGACTCAAGTTGGCAAAGCTATGCCGGGGAGCAGGAAGGAGAGATTAGGAGTCAGGAGAAGGAAGTCAGACCTGGCAATAAGCTTTAATGAAATAAGCAGATAGTTTGCAGCAGAGCCATGCTTCCCCATCACACCCCACAAGGGCCCACAAGATATCCCGACAAGCGAGAACATGAGCAACTGAGAGAATGCCTAGAAGACAAAGGTCTTTCAGACCACCAAACGCCACACAGCGACCTTGCCACAGGATGTTCCTTTGAGTAACTAACCAATTTCTCAGCAGCATCTTGCTCCTTTAATTTAACCTAATGGCCTATTTCTGTGTAAAGCTCTCCTCCCCTCCTCCCACACTCCATCCTTACGGCCTGCAACTATTTAGTGTTTCAGTGCTCCACGCTACCTCTGCCCTATGCCAGACCATGTTAATGGGACACGTTTGAGGACAGAGAACAAACAAGGACAGGAGGATAACGTCTTAGACGGTCATGCTAAATTTAGGAGTGTCTGGTAAGTTTAGCCATTGGTATCATCTTGGTGTGATGGAACTAGAGAAAGTACTGTTTGCATTCTATGTGGCTATGCTTCTAGGGTCTTCCTTTGTGTTTTAGAAGGTAAAGTCCTGTTTTGTGCATCATTGTAACTTGTGCCAAACAGAAATGTGTCAGTGTACACCAATTGACTCCTTCTGTTGGCCAGAGAGCCTGTTTATGTGAGACACAGGGGACACCCACCATAAGAAACCCCACTGCCTGGGTTCACTTTACTATATTAAAACAACATTGAGGTGTCATTATCTTTAAGTTAGTTCCTCATGTCTGCAGAGTTGTCACTAGTGTGGTCCAGTTTTATGAATATCTGCTTCTCTCCTCTGTGATTAAACACAGTGGGTCTCATTATAATTATTGCGGTAAGGCAACAACGGCGCCGGTGGTGCTTCCCATTTTTCGGGACCCGGACCCGAGTTTGGGCCGGTAAAAACGACATGGCTACCTCCAAACTCGTAATGAAGCACACTAAAGTTATCGGGTCAAAGACAGGGCTTGTGAGAAGCTATAAGGTACTAGATGTGAAGGTGATGCAAAAGGATGAATGGTATGCCAGTGAAAATGTTTAGTTAAGAAAGATCAGATCCAACTCAGAGCCAGATGGCCTATCCCTAAAGGGCCAGTTTGTAAAGGACACAATGGTGAAACTAGTCCACACAACTAGGACCATCAGGCCGTCAACGTTAAGTTATTTCATAAGATTGTTCAGATGAGAGATACCCCCTAACTACATCAGCATACCTGGGTGGAAGCCAGGTTAAGAAGAGTTCAGGATGTCATTTTCATGCTGGTCTGGCACTTCCTATTCAAGTTTTTACAATTTGTAAGGTTGATTACAAATCATCTATAGTTAGCCTGATCAGGGGGTTTAACCTGTTAAGTGCTGAGGGCGAGTATGCTCGTCCTATTTGCATATACATGCATAATAGCCCAGCAGTTAAGGTTAAGGGAGGATATTATAAAGGTTCCATGTGATACTATCCCCGCAAATATTTCGCCATGCGAGAATGCCGCTGTTTTTTTGCGGAGACATTATTATAAGGAACATGCGGGGGACAACCCGCAACCCCTGATTTTTTTTTTTTTTTTAAAGGGAGACGGGGACACCCGCACAACCCCTGCCCCCATTTACCCCATATATTGTCCCCATATATAATGTTGCCTATGCCGTTTCCCGGCAACTATATGCATGATGACATTATATACTGGGACAATATTACCTTATACCATTATAAACTGTGGCCTAAGGGTAGCAATACATATGTTCACTGTGTGAGGAGCTAATGCTCGATGAACTACTATTAATTTAAAAGAAAGGGGATAGAGGAGCAGACAACCAAAGGGGATCATTTGAGTTCAGTCTTCAGTTTACGATCTTCTGTCTAACCTGAATGAGACCACATCCCCCCAGCATAGAAGACGCTTCAGTATCTACCAATGGCAAAACAAATTAAATTCAAGAGTCTGTAGATCTGTCCTTTGCCAAGACTCTTTTCTATAAAATGCTCTTCTAATTCTCTTCTCCCTTGGCCCATGTCAAATTAATTTCTGAAGTTGATACCGATCCCTCATGGAGATTAGACTGCTGAAATAACATATTGACTCTCTCCGACTTCCTCTTCACTCCCCAGACATTGCTCTCCTTGTGTGTTCCCATGAGCATGAAGAGGTCTGTAGCGACTGTGTGGTGGCGAGAGTTGTGTTAAAAAAGTCTGATAAGAAATAACATAAATATTAGCCTCTTTCAGTATATATAGCGAATTGCTAGAGCAATGTCACGTGATAGCTGTGCGGCTGATAGGGTTGGTGGGATGATGGCATGGCATAAGAATTTGATAAGTTAACAGTAGCAATATGAGATGGAAAATAGGAAGCTAGGCCGTCACATAGATGTTGCAATGGGGTTGTGCCTGTTTGAAAGCTTGTCAAAATGAAGTCCAGTTTATATATATATATATACACACGCACACACACACGAGCCTGCAAACAACCACACTAACCACACATCTAGCTCACCACTGATACTAACCACACTGAAGAAATCTATCACACAATTTCAGATCACAACACATACCACCCCATTACATGGGATAGCATGTGTCAATAACACCACACAGATGGCATTGATCACACAGCACACGCTGTGCTTACCATACTGAATATACCAGTTTGCCAATTGGGTTGTCCAACTCCAGGCCTCGAGGGCCAGATCCATGATGGGTTTTCAGGACACCCCCAATTAATATTCATGAGATCGATTTGCATACAACAATCCTAAATGTATGCAAATATTTCCTCATGAATATTAATGAGGGATATCCTGAAACCCGTCAGGATTCCGGCCCTCAAGCACCAGAGTTGGACAACTTATACTCAGGCAAGGATGCAGCATAGGTCCAGCATAAAAGTTCACAAAAAAGTAGTTGGATGAGTAACATGCACCCCAGCAATTCCTGTGGTGGGGAGGGCCCACAATTCAGGGAGTTCCTTTCAAACCCACAGCTTTTTTATGTATCTGAATGGCGAGAATTACAAGCACACCTTGCCACATTTTGCAGGTGTCAAAGATCGAAATAAAGATTTGATTAGCAGAAGCTAAATGCTGCTCCTGGGGGTCAGCCATCGCCCCAGTATGCAGGGGCTGCCTCTTTGGTATTGAGGAACTCTTACATTCTTGGCTGCAAGCCTACCTTCCACACAAGGTGCAAATTGTACTTTTCTGTCCGTTATTCAACTTAAAGTGGCTTCTAGTTTTCTCCTACTGCTCCTTTATACGCAGTACTAAATGCACAGCGTTCCTATTGCATAGCTGTACTTGCAGATCACCTGTGGGCCTGCAGATCCTGGTACCGGTTGGCGTCAACATAGCCGGCCCCTCAAGGGTGCAAGCAGGAGCTAACTAGCTCACAACAATTCCTAACTTTGAGGAGGCCACACCAATATGTGTTACGCCACTGTCTACAGCAAACACATCCACCCCTCAGCACAATACACACAACCCATTACCTAGCCCACCATTCAGCACAAATCCAGCTCTCCAATAAGGAACACGTGCTGCTATTATACAGCACATATACAGTGCACCATACAGCAATCATCACACATACATACTCCGTCAAAGACACTGCGCAATGAGCCCACAACAAAGCACATCTCCCGTTCACTAAGTAGAGTGCTTTTAGCCCGCAAACAGCAAATATGAAGCCCAACGACCAGCACCCATGCAACCCCTCCTAGAAAAAACATACAGCTCATGACCTCCACACTGTACATAGCAGGCCACCAGACTGATCATGCATTGCACTCCTAGCTCCCCCACACACAGTGCAAACAGTTACCTTAGAGCTTCGCAGCAGTCACCACCAATCAAGCGCGGGGCGGGTTGAAGCCAGTGTAAGTGTGTGCTGCTGCCTTCAGCAATCGTCTCCCAATCATATCACATTAATTCCACTGTCGCTTCAAGGTCGTTTCACAATAATCAATGGCGCAGCTGAAAGGCCAAGACACCGGCGATTTCAGGGACTTGTCAGCCAATCGACTTTTCATGGGCTCAAAGATGGCCTTCCCAGAGGTAGAGTGCAAATGTCCGTAGGGAGTTGGGGATATGGCCAGTAAGAGGTTTAGGAAAAGGTCAACAAATTGATCACATAGGAGCTCATTTTGCTCAATAACGCAATTTGACGGTGGGGACCCGGTACGTTTGTACTCAGGCATAGCCAGGTCCCGCTGCTAAATTTTCATCATTTGCATGGCAGAGAGCAAATGTGCAGGGCAAAAGGAGGCCTACTACACCTAATAGCATAGACAGTCACCTAGCCCCTTATTCACACATCACATCACAGCCAGCAGCCACACAGTACATCACACTCTAACGCCACAGCACAAATCCTCCACAACCACACATCAGATCACTCTCCACAGTAATACATCACCCACTGTGGTAACACATCAACCTTTGCATCTACATCGGCAACCGCTTCACCCTCCACAGCCACAATGCCACCCACAGCCCAACTTCACATCACTCAACGCATCTGCATCACACTCCACAGCCACATGGGCCTATGGCTCAAATGCAGAGTACAATAGAGATACAGAGACACATACAATACACAAACACGAACAAGGCACACAGACATCCATGCAGAACAGTGCATATCACTTTGCATTTTGGAATGTGCAGTTTTAATTTACTGCATCAACTGGACCTCTCAATCCCCGCTGTCCTGTGACAACAGCCACCATCAGCCATCCAATCCCTACAGCTCCGCGGCTTTCTCCACTTGCCCCATAATTAGTGTGTAGGTGACAGGCAGTGGGTGTCCAGTATCTGCAAATAAGGGAGGCCCTCCAGCAGGGGTAACGAGGGAGTGTTGAAGAGTAGGTTTTGGGCAGGATCAGACTGTGGCAGAGATGGGCCATACATGTCACCCAATCCTGGCATTTCCTGTCCTTAGCTGCTCTGGATTTTCCCAAGGGCCCTTGACCGGATGGGGTGCAGGTGGCCGTGCCCCACATGCATTCAGCCAACACAAAAGAGAAACAAAATGTCAATGAAAGGCAAGATGCATAAGACCGCCTCCCTCACTCATGGGCATTGTCTCTCTCTGATGTGGATGTGTGCTGGGCATTACTGGTTGAACCCACCTCACAGCACATGTGCAGTACTTGTTTGTCCCTGGATTTGGGTACACCAGAGGTGGACAAACGGTAGCTTGGGGGCACTAAAACCAAAGCGCCCCATTGGCAAAGCAGGTTCTTGACACCTCCCCATTCTGTTGTTCATACAGATTAGGGATGAGTTCACAATGCTGATACCACCGTCAGCCTGTGCAAATGAGGGAGGCAGTGGGGTGAAGGGAGGCCCCCATGGGTTGGGCACCGCTGCTGCGGGGCAGGGAAGCTATTCTAGCTCTGCTCAGAAGGGGAGAGGCCGAGAATAGAATGTCTGAGTGTGCCTGCTGCTGCCACCATGCTGAAGAGAGCAGGAAAACATGTTAGTGAGCCAGGCAGACATATTTTGGTTCTTTCAGCATGATGTTATGCTCTACAGTGCAACGCTGCTATAAAGTGTGGGCATTACATTCATGAACATGTGCTTACAGTGGCAATGCAGCCCTCTATTGAAGGCACAGGCATCATGTAAGTATGTTTCCAGTTAAAAGGCAAGCATGTAGGTGTGCACAGACATAATCGCAATGCTGGCATAGATTGTGGGCAAAAGAATCATGAAAGCTGGTTTTACAGTGACAACACTGGCATATATTGTGGGGACAAGCATCATAAAAACGTGTTTTAGAGGGAGGGGAGTATGTGGGGTTAATGGAATCCCATATAACCAATACAAAGACATGAAAATAAAGGTTTAAAAGAAAGGAAAGGCTGGGAAAGACTTTTACAGGATAATTCTGTGATGCAGGAGCTGTATTTATAAACCATTCCCACAGCCTTACACTAACACTACTGTACAGGTGCTCGAAATAAGATCACTTGTAAATTAAAATTAGCAATGCCTGTAATTCTGTACATTTAAACATTTTATGCAATCCATAATGGTACATAATCAATATAAAAAAAGAAGTTCTAAAAAAGCACAGTTAAAACCAGCATGAACTGCTCATGCGCCACAGATGGCTTCACAGATTATATGCACATGCCAACAGTTTCCAGAGGGCATTAGGAACAAAAACAGCTAAGAAAAAGAGTCGTGCCCTTGAATGTTTATGTTTAGTTTGAATATTGTTTTGAGGGCCAGCACAACAAAACCCCAAGTAGACACTAAAGATTATTTTCAAGAGGCTATTTTCCAGGCTGTACCTCAACATGTGACAGCAGTGAATGGCGGTGGCATAGTTGTGGTTGCATTGAGAACCATAACTTGCACATTTATAAGATCTTTTTTGTAGACATTACAATCGAAATGGCCCTTTAACTAAAGTTTTTTCAGTGAATACAAATATAGGTGTGTATCAGAGTGTATTTATTTAAGCAGTGTTGTGCAGTGTGATTTTAAGTGTATGTGTACACACCACGGCCCACGGGTATATTCGATTGTCTGTGTACATAGAATGTTGAGGTAGTGTGGCATGCCAGCCTTGCAGATTTGTCTTTGGGCTTTCACATTTTTAGAAATTGCATAATAGGATCCACCGTGTGCGGTATGTAGTCGGGTTTGTCTACTTAGCCATGCAAGTTCCAAGCCCTAATAACCTTGCCTTCACTTTATATAAAAACTGTAGACTGTTTGACCAAACAAAATACAGAGCCGAAATCCTCCCATCGGACCATGGTAGCCAATAAAGGCACCAACAGACATTTCTCAGATGCATGGGTTTTTAATACTACACAGGTTCAAGCCGCACAGTCGAAAGGACCCTGGTGGCATGCTAGAAGCAGAGTTGGGAGGATCAATAATATAGGAAAGCTGCCTAGTTCATGCACATATCATCCTAACAGGACAGGCCAGCCTGCAGTGAAGACCGTTTGGGATAGGAAGATTCCATCGCTAGTTTTTCCATCGAGGGAAAATTTGTCAGATTGTTTCCACCACATTGTACCGCAAATGTATATGGGGGGAGGGTTAGGGTAATAATAAAGGTAGAGGGGGTTTGGGGGTGGGTCTTCTGGGGGTATCCCACTTATATATTTGTGGTAAAATGTCCTACAAAAAAAAATTCGATGAATTCTACCTTGATGAAATTAAAACAATGGAATCAGATAGAACCAATCGTTTCCCTGACTGGTGGTGAGACCCAATGCCTGGGACCCACAGCTAACTAGCCTCCAACTTTCTCTTCCAAAACATCTTCCTTCTCGAGCTCTATGCTCATCCACCTCCAACTCTCTGAGGGTCAGACGGTTCTCCAAGCAGTTTGTTGGGGGCAGATCTATCTCCTCGGCTGGGGCCTCCCTCTGGAACAGCCTCCCTGCCTCGCTCAAACTTGAGCAGAACCACCTCTGGTTCCGGAAGCAACTCAAGACCTTCCTTTCCGCTTCCGCTTTCTCTCTTCCTCTCCCCTGCTGATGCACCTGTCCGCTCCACGTACTGGTCACCTGGCCACCCTCGGAACTCGGGCCCAGGCTCCTGCATGTCCAGTTGCCCTTGCACTGCTTGTGGGCTCCCCAGCACTTAAGGGTCTGTATCTGCAACCCTACAGTCCCTTCTCTCTGCACTTATGAGTCACCCGCTGGCTGCACTTGTGAGTTAACTGCACTTCCCACTCCCCCCCACCCCTGGCACTTCTCCACTTCCCTCTTCCCTGCACTTCTGCGATCTGAATGACACAAGGCCTAGTAAGATCGTTATTTTTTCCTCCCTTGTTTAACCCTCCTTGTATTGTCATGCCTAGAAACTCTGGTGATTGCGTTTACTTGTCGTGACATGGAGAGTGTGGCATCGAGGTAGACCCCTAGTGTATTAACGGAGGGTGAGACACGAATCTGTGTGTTGTCAATAGTGAAAGAGGTGTATTGACTGTTGAGTTAATTGAGGGTTTCCTTGGAGCCCACTAAGAGGATTTCGGTTTTGTCCCCGTTTAGGCAAAGCCTGTTGGCCGCCATCCAGGCCTGGATGGTAGCATAATGTGTCTCTAGTGATTTAGCATCTGTTTTGTAGGTGCCGGAGAGAGAGAGGTGGACCTGATACTTTGAATATTTCTGGTATGTCAAATGCCACACAAGTAAGAATGCATCATAAAATGCTACTCAGAGTTACAGTAAGGGATGTGCCATCAAGCAAGGAAGTACACGATGTACCACACCTAGGATCATAAGCAGTACCAGACATCCAACTCTCCAACAGTTCCTTTGCCTCAATGCATTCATTAATTCAATTCGTAAAGCATAGCAGTCATTGATTTTTGGAAAAGATGGAAATGTCATTTATCACATGTATGCTACGAATCACTGCATACCAGTCTGTGTCAAAGAAGAAAGGCACAGAAACTGCAGTGGCAGTGGATGTTGCCCATTCACTTCAAACTTGCTAGCCTTAAAAACACCCTCTGTCAGGAAAAATGAAAAACAACACAGGGAAACAATAATGATGGGATTTATTGTAACTTCCCATCTTTCAGCTATTCAGGAAGTTCTGCACTTGTGCAAACAAAGCGAACATTAATTAAGTGATCACACTATGTTTCTCTTTGACCTACTGACAACAATCTTGCCTTTCTGGGAATCTGAGACAAGCCACCTTTCGAATTTCCAGGTTGTGAGGAATTTGACGATCCACAAGGTGGGTGTGCGCTTACCTGGGCTTCTTTGAAATCTTATATGAAATTGCATGATGGTAGATTAACCTCTGGAAAATGTGTTGGACTAATCCGCACACATTTTCCTATGCTCACCACACAGAATACATACAGACCTGTTTACTCTGGGTGGACACAGCCTAAAGGCGCAATCCTTCCTGTCAAATTTAGTTGCGATCTAACAGGTGGAGTACACAATGCATCTCAGAAGGGGGAGGAACAAAACCTTCCTCAGGCCATGGGCAGCCTAATTAACTATCAAAGGATCCATGGATCTGTCCTGTCCGTTTGTTTACCCTCTGCAGACGATGGCAGCAATTAACATAATTAACATACTAATAGAGTATACTTGAAACAGGCCCACATGGGGCCTGGCTGCAGAGGCTAAAACAAAGGAAATAGGAAACCCCAACACCCCTTTGATATGTAATGTGTCAACCTCAAGCCATCTCCCGCCTCTGTGTATCAAGGGCAGAGTGGCCTCTCATGTCTGGGGCTATGTATTTACAGTAGTCACCCCCGCAGGGGGACCCCATCCAGAAGATATGAATATGTGGATTTATGAAGACAGAAAGTGTATTCTCGCCACAGGTTTAAGGGAGACCTGCCGTTTTAATCAGGAACCGCAGAGAGCTCAATTAACCGGAGAGACCCTTTAATCCACAACAGCCAGCAAGATGTTTTCACCCCTTTACCTTTTATGTTGCAAAGCACTCTGGTTATGACCTCATGCATCCAGGAGATTGTTGTTGGGTACCCAGGATTGGTTCATTACGGTAGGCTAAGCCTTGACCAATCACTGTGGCCCATTTGGATTTAAAAGAGGGCTGAGACCGTCTTTTGGGCTGATCATCTGAAGGCTTCGTAAGTAGTAACAAGAAGAACTCATTTGGACACTGGTTGAAGATCCAATCTGCCTTACAGCTTCCGTCAGTGAAGGAAGGCCAGGATTTCCAAAGAGGGAAGCAAGATCCTTCTCCTAAACATCTCCCAGGAAACAGAGGGAGATACTGAATCTAGAAGACCCTCCACCAGCTCCAGACCCAGTACCAAGCCAGCAATCAGTGTGCCCTGCTAGGCTCTGCACGCAAGCTTCCTAGGTGGGAAGTGCCAGAGAGTCTCTGAATCAAACCAAGGACAAGGCTGTTGCCTGCAACACTCTCCTCAGCTTTCAGCCATTCACCTTAAAGAACGACACAAGCCCAGTGAAGAAGCTAGGAGGAGTGCATAGACAAGCATCAAGCAAGTCTGCCTTAAAGGACATTTACAAGCCAGTGGAGTCCCTCGAGCTGCAACCGACTGCACCGCTGACTGACAGTCGCTAACGTCGTCCGAGATGCCTCGTTCAGTGCTTCAGACTTTCAACCAGCACTGAGACAACGATTCCTGACCCTGAGCCGCTGTGTAGGCCTGCCTGCAGCCATCTGTCCAGCCTCGCTTGCTGAACTGCTTGCCACCTGATACCCACAGCCGTCTCCCATCTTGAACTCTGTCGCAGAAGCTGCAAAACGCCCTGAAACTGACTCAACCCTGTCGAGCACCAGCAACTTCTACAAGCACAAGGTACATTGTGGTTCTGTCCCGCTGGTCCTTCTCCGAGGGCCCCCTAATGACATTTTATGACCAATTGCTCCCTTTAGTTCAGCTGTACACACTGAAAAGAAGGGCTCAGGTACCCCTAATATTGGGACACCTGCGTTCTCACTACCCAAAGGTTGTTTTATGTGTAAGGAGCTGTGCCATAGGAAAGGGGATCCTGCTTGCAAGGGCTTACCATAGTGAATGTTGGACTCATAAAAGAGGCCATCATTAGTGTGGGCCTCCTAGAGGAGGACTTTGACAAGATCCACGGACACGGTAAGTGAGTTTAACTGTTTATTGTATGGACCCCAAAGGCGAGCAGCCACCACCAGTGGATCCAGGAACCAACTGGCCCATGTGGAATGTTGATGCCTGAACAGCCATCAACACTCCACACGCGCCTGGACATATTACAACATATCCTCTTCCCTTCCATTACCAAAAATCAACATTAACAGAATGCAACATAAAAGGAGATAAGGTAATGATGAAAAGATAGGCAATAGAATGTAACAAACCATTAAAACATAAACAGCAGTATGTCAATTAAAAACAATAATTCAACTTAGTCACTCCAGACATTGCAACTTCTAACAAATGTAGTCTCTAAGTTTTATGGGCGGCCCACACCGCCTAGAAGGACGCCCCACATCATGCCCCACTTCAGCTTGCTGAAGAGGAACCCTCTGAGTCTCCACATTCAGACCAGTACCTGAAGAGCAAGTAACATCCTCTTCACATCTGTGCACCCCACCTTGGGAGCCAACATGATCGAAATCCAGCGCAACACCCTGAGACTCCACACTTAAATCTGCACCTGAAGCACGAGCACTCTTGACTCCATCCACCAGCACACGTCTCTTACTCCAAACAGAGCCATCCTCCAATTGCACATGACCCTTACCCGTCTTTACCACCCTCCTTGGAGGCAAAAATGTGCTATTGCCCTTTTGAAAAAACCTAGGATTTGTAATGTACACAGTATCCCCAGGCTTAACCTGTAATTCCTTCCTGGACTCCTGAGAAGAAATCATAGCCTCCTGGCGAGCCAGAATATTGCGATGGATACCATCCAGATCCAGCTCACATGGGCCTCCACCCCCCAAAGCCAGAGTTCTCAGTAAGGTCCCTGTCTTCCTGCCCCTCATAAGTTCAAATGGGGACTGCCCCGTGACCAACGAAGGAGTCCTGCGATAAGCAGCCAAATATTGTGTCAAAACCTCCTGCCAAGCCAAACCATTAGCCAGAGCCCATTGTATGGCCGACTTAATGGTACCATTCGCCCTCTCAACTAGGCCATTGGCACACGGATTGTATAAAGCGGTCCGATGATGGGAGATGGCATGTTGATCCAGAAATTCCTTCATGGCTCTGGACGTGAACTGCACGCCATTATCTGTCACCAAGCTTGCTGGTAACCCTTCTCGGTCAAACACCTTCCTCAAAAAAGCTATAAGCGACTCAGTGGTGACATTTCCAACCGCAGCTACTTCAATCCACCTAGACGTGTAGTCCACTAAAACCAACAAATATCTACTCTCAGGCTGAAGACATTCAAAGGGGCCCATGATGTCCAAAGCCAATTTAGTCCAAACTTGTTTGGGAACATCTACAGGATGTATCAGTTGGGGATGCAGTACCTTGCTTTTATCACAGATGGCACAAGCCTAACAATCCTTCACCACCTGTTCCACATCCTTGTCCATCGACGGCCACCAGTAATCTTTCCTAAGTCTCCTCTTGGTCAAAGAACGACCCAAATGCCGAGCATGTGCTAATTCCACATTTTTACCTCTGAGACTGACAGGCGGAATCAACTTGACACCTCTGGAAACGCCCCAGGGACCCACAGCCAATTCATGCAATACCTGGGAATAGCCCCTCCCCTCAGGTTTATCCTTAATGGCCTGTCAGCCTCTGACAAGGCCTTCCCTGATCCACTTCAATGCAACATCGGCCTCAGACTCGACATCCCACAACGACTTCTCCACCGCAGATGCAATGTAAGCAACTTGACACCTTTGTAGGTCCTCCTCTTTCTCCAACATCACCTGATCCTGACTGTGCCCCTCCACCGTGGGCAAACGGGACAAACAATCCACCACTACATTGAGCTTACCTGGGAAATATTGCAGGGTGAAATTGTAATCCTGTAACTCAACCAACCATCTCGCAATCCTTGGGGATACTGCCACCACACCTTTGGTAGAAAACACTTGGACTAAAGGCTTATGGTCCGTCCTGACTATATATGGAATACCCCAAAGAAATGTCCTGAAATGCTTCGAAGCCCACAGCACCGCCAAAGCCTCCCTTTCAATCACTGAGTACCTGCTCTCTACATCTCTTAGGGTCCTCGAGGCAAAAGCCATGGGCTTCCATTCACCATCCAACCACTGTTCTAGCACCGCACCCAAACCCACCTCACTTGCATCCACTGTAAGTACAGTTTTGCTTTTGGGATCAAATGATTTCAGGCACGGGGCATTTTCCACATCTCTCTTCACCAGCTCAAATTCTGCCCCACACTCCTCAGACCACACAAACCTGGCCGACCTCTTCATCAGGGCCCTCATGGCCACCGTCTTTTCAGCATAGTTCGGTATGAATTTGACATAATACTCTGCAAGACCAAGGAACGCCCTTAGCTGGTCCTTATTGGCTGGAACAGGTGTATTCCTCATAACCTGTACCAACCCAGCCTTAGGGCTAACACCTTCTGAACTCAGTGTATGACCTAAATAGGTAACTTTACTCACACCCACCTGGCATTTAGCCAGTTTCACAGTCAGACCTCTCTCTTTAAGAATTTGCATCACCTTCCTGACCCTGACATCATGTTCCTCCCTACTACTACCGCACACCAAGAGGTCATCCTGAAAATAACTTACTCCAGACACTCCCCCAAACATTTCCTGCATCAACCGCTGGAATACTGCAGAGGCCGAAGCCAGGCCAAATGGCATGTGACAAAAACGGTATGCCCCAAAAGGAGTCACGAATGACGTGAGAGGCCTAGAGTCAATGTGCAGGTCTATTTGATGATATGCCGTAGACAAATCAAAGGTTGAAAAATACTTTGCATCCCCAATGTTAACAACAATTCGTTAATGTTCGGCAAGGGGTGCCGATCCACCCAAATGCTGGAATTAAGCTCCCGAAGGTCTACACACATCCTGATACCTCCATCATCTTTTTTAACCAGGACCACGGGAATCAACCACTCTGATGACTCAATGGGTTCAATTATGCCTGCCGTCTGTAATTTGGTCAACTCAGCTTCCAAACCTTCCCTTGTTGATACTGGCACTCTCCTCACCTTGTATACCTTAGGCACAGCACCCTTCTTTAACACAATGCGATGGGCAAAACCTTTGAGCTTCCCAAGAGTATCGGAAAATACTTCTGGAAACTCCGCCATGAGCAAAACTGGGGTAACCATGGCATTATCCTCACCACCCTCAGCAATACTAAGAACAGGAATCTCCTTACCAGGATGTATTTGCATACCTAAAGCCGCCTGCTCATCCCAACCCAGTACACAAGTGCCCTTGGATGCCACATACAGTTTACCCAGAGCCCGCCTTGGGGTTCTGCCCGTATGCACACGGCTTGATGTCCGCAGCAAGTAAAGCTGAAATCTGCTTGCCCAGATCTCCATTATACACTTCTGGAGCTACCAAGGTGTAAGGTGACTCTGAATCAACCAACATATCCACAGGCTGGTCATCAACCAATACTGAGACCCAAGGGCCCTTGCGCACACTTCCATCCACACGCAGAATCACTCCCTGCTCCTATCTACCACCCGAGGCACCTTCTTGCAACAGTGCAGAATCATCTGGATTCACACTAGCCACCATCTGCACCTTACCCATGCGTGCATAATAGCCCACCAGTTTACATTTCCTACATTCAACATTGCTGGCAGGACACGCCTTGGAATCAGCCCCATGGCTGGACCAACCACAATTTTTACACACATCTTTACCCTTAGACCACCTACCCTCTTGACCATTAGACCTATCAATAACTTTTTTGTTCCTTGGCATCACAGCATGAACCACATCTCTAGACACATCCCTCTCAGTCACAATTTGTACACTAGTCCTGGAGGCTTCGATTGCCCTCGCAATCTCCAACACCTTATCCAAGGGTGGGTCACTTTCAATCCACAACCTTTCCCTGATTTTCGGATTAGAGGTCTTCATCAAAATTTGATCCCTGATGTGTTCATCCAAATTACCCGAAAACCCACATGTGGCCATGAGCGCCCGTAGCGCCGTAACATAAGCATCAATGCTCTCCGTGGATCCTTGTGCCCTAGAAAAGAATTTGTATCGCTCCAAAACAACATTAACTCTTTTACCAAAACGAATTTGCAGTTTTTTGAGGGCAGTCTCATATGCACTTATGACCATCTCTCCCTCACCACCACCTGGAACAATTACATTCTCACCAGGCAGGTGACGGAAAACCCTCAACCCCTCAGTACCCAGACAGTTAAGAAGTGCAGCCTCCTTCTCATCATCAGTGAACTTTGCACCGCCAGCAGCCCTCAAATACACCTTGAAGGCATCCACCCACTGGTCCCATGGAGCAAAAGGTTCACCAGGGTTTGGCAAAAAGGCTGGGGCGGCCTCGCAGCTGTATGCAACATGTCTGGGCGAGAGTACCGCTATCCAGCCCCAATTAGTTCACAGATCCCAAGTAGCTTGAAGTCACCTTGTGAAAATAAACAAAATAAATCTTCCACCGATCACCAGTCAACCAGGCGGACGCTTTCAAGTAAAGAGTGTCACCTTTTCTCAACCACACAGAAAACTTAACTGCAGTTAGTACCATAGTATGCAAGTCGGCACCGATCAAGACAAGATACAATTTGCGCTCCCCTGGATCCGATCCGTGAAGAAGCAGACACTCCTGGAAGCCACACCGGTGATGCCCAAAAGTACAGAAACCTACCACTCCACAGTAATTACGGCCCACTTGCAGTCAGAATTGGATGAGACGGTGCTGCAGACCTGGGCCGCCGTTAAGCGCGCAACAAATCCTCCTCCCAGGAGGTAGTATGCGGCGGCAGCTATGACCGCAACTCCTCAGCGCAGCCGCGGATGCAGGGGAGTCGGCTCCGCCCCCTTGGCCGCGACTCCTCAGCGCAGCCGCGGATGCAGGGGAGTCGGCTCTGCCCCCTGGAAAGCAGCGCCGAGCGGCTAAACACAACAAGACGGAAGGAGGAAACAAGGCAGGACGTGCTTCCGGGTCGCGTCTT
This sequence comes from Ambystoma mexicanum, assembly GCF_040938575.1. NCBI lineage: Eukaryota > Metazoa > Chordata > Amphibia > Caudata > Ambystomatidae > Ambystoma > Ambystoma mexicanum. The sequence goes on along the minus strand of NC_090931.1, from coordinate 897,251,245 downwards.
CCGTTCAGACCCCTGGCCACCTCTAAATGACGTCCCTTACCCCAGACTCTTGCAGGCTATCTCTGGCCCTTTTAATTAAGCAAACAAAAAAGAAACCTTTCAATAATGCCCATCCCCACATTCTTACAAGCTAGTGCCTTAAAGAAATAATCACACTGTTTAAACATGATTAGTTTCACAAAACGGTTCTAATTTGGGAGGTGGGAGCCTTCTAACAAAACCTCTCAGCAGAGTATAACGCCATGGGCTGCATTTTAGGAGGTAGATGGATAAGGGCCGGGCAAGCTTTTGTCCCAGTCTGTGTGTGTGTAGTTCTGAACAATGATTTGACTGCACCCTCCTCTACCAGTAGTGAGATTAATGGGCAGTCTGCTGTGTGATTTAACTCATACTCTGGTGTACTCATGAACCTTCACGCTCCAGGTCCGAGAGTACAGTGTGGTTTTCTCTCTTTTGCAGAACACCGATTTGTCCAGTGGACAAGGATCGCTACTGTATCTCTTAGCCTCCACGCTTCTTACTCCTCCTTCTTCCTAGGATTACCTGTACCTCCTCACCACTGTCTCCATACATACCAACATTTTGGATCTTTCGGGGGGAGCGGTAGGAGGGGGAGTTTGATACATAAAGTAGGAGTATTGAATGTACACATGCAATTGCATTGGGATCAGGGATATTTTAGGAGGGGAAAAGTAAAATATGGCAGCAATTTTGTCAAAAAAATTGGGAGTCTCCCGCTTAAATAGGGAGAATTGTCATGAATGTATATCTCATCCAACTCCCCCCTCGTCATTGTTCTCCTCGTCCTTTAACTTCCATGTTACGTGTAGCCACTTCCCCTTGCAGTACTCATCTGCTGCTTGTCTTTTCGTTTCTGCTGCATTTGTCCTCTCTCCCTGCGCCTTCTTGTGTTTCTGGTGCCAGATCTCTAGCTGCGGTTACCTGCTCTCGCCCATAACACTCCCTTCTTCCTCTCAGCTAGTGCTCTTCCTCTGCATCTTTCTTGTAATCTGAAGGATACACTCGTCTTTCTGTGTGTGCTGCTCCTCTGCGTCTCTTCTCCATCAGGATCTCCTCTCTCTGATCTTCCAGTGGCCTTGCCTGTTTCTGCTGAGCCGCACATCTGCTTCATGTGACGCTGCATAAGGACAGTGGATTGTGGAAGCTGCATGTGTGATTTCACAACAAATGTATGTTTATCTAAGAAAGAATCTCAAGAACGCCTCATTTTTCTTTCTATCAAACAGAGAAATAAGTTGTTGCCCTTACATCAATCCTTCTGGGCTAAACCATGCTGTTATTTCCAATTGCTATCCACTGCTTTTAGCTAGTTTGCGATTGGCTTGTATTGTTACATGATTGGTTTGTGATTGCTGCATGGTTATTTGTCGGGTGTGTGGTGTCTATATTAGGTTGCTTATAACACCTGCCCAAAGACTGCTTCAAAGCATTTTAAATGGTTGGATGGTTGGTATGTGGTTGTTTTACAGTTGATATATGCTTAGCTCATGGTAAATTAGTGATTTGTCTTTGCTTTTTCAATGCCTCTTTTGTTTTTATTTTAGTCTCTATTTATTGAATAAAAAGTCAAGCCCTTCGATATAGAAATGCTGTATATAAACAAAACGAAGGCAAAGCAATCCCTGTAGAGGCTGATTTATATTAATTCATAGTGATTGGTGAGTAGATTGCAGTCTAGGTAGTGGAGGGAAATGATGCATGAGGGAGCATGGACTGAAGGACTAAAAATACTGACAGTACATTATTGTGACAATTGTTCCAGCTTGCCACCAGGTGCTGATATCTGCATGTCAGGGCTGACCTTGGATCCCTGTACTCTAAAAAAGCCCACCGCTCAAGAAGTGAAAGCACGTTGTCATTAAGCAAAGTATTATTCACAACGGCCGCTGCGAGAGAGGCTAGACAACTCCTTGGAGATTGAACTAACTTGACTCTCCCAGAACAACAGAACATATACAGTATAAATACTTTTCCAGAACAGTTAACACTCACACATTTCCCTTAGGATTGGCCCTATACAAGGAAATCTAATCGCCACAATCTCATTGGCTGCCTTCACTGTGGCACCATCCGCTTAGACATACAATATTCATGACATTGCAAATACAAGCCCACCATCTTCTTTGGTTTCTTCCTGCAAGACACACAACCCTCACATGGCATACATTTTTAGTACAGCTTCCACTTGGTTGCAGACCTGCAATGCTAAATCTGACATGCATGGTTTATGTATGGACACTTTAGGAAGCCATAGAGAGCTAACGAAAGGCTTCTTTGATCAGGCACTAACTTGTTCCTCCAAGCACTCTGACACTCTGGATATTTATCGACTTTCATATAGACACGCCATGTCTTTAACATCTAGCATGCTAAAATTATAACAAACCCAGACCTCCCTCTTAATTAAAAAAAATATCAACTTCCGTCCAGAGACTCTTGGTCTTGAACCTACTGTTTCCTCCAGTGACTCTTTGTGCCATGAAATCAATGTTTCCTCCAGTGACGCTTTATGCCTTGAACTCAATGTTTCATGGTAGAGCTGCACAGATGTAACCTGTACCCTTGCTCTCCCTCTCGGTCTCTTCTGCCAGGTATGTTTCCTGCACCGGACTTCTCTGTTGCTCTAGTATTTTCTTTGCTTTCCTAGTATGGTTTAGTCCTATCAAGTATCCACCTTTTCCTCCTGTCAGGTTTCTCCCATTTCTTTCTTGATCTCTGTTCATGCTGGCTTGGATATACTTTTCACTCTGGTTTTCGACCTTCTTTGAAAATCAGCCCACTTTTGTTGCATCCACACATCCAAAACATTGAGACTCTTGGTCCAGTCTCCATTCTAATGAGGGACAAGTTAAGGGGACGACTTCTGCTCCATCCACCTTTTTCTGTTATAGGCCTACCAATGTCAGTGTACTTATCACTCCTGTCTTTTTCTTACACTTAGTGCAACAGACAAGTTCAAGCTAGGACTCTGCTATTTGAAAATGTTTAAGAGTAACTTCTGGCTTTGATGCCAAGGGCATCCGCTAAGTCATCCAGATGACCCTAACCATATACCAGTACAGCCCTTACATCAGTCGAACTTTGTTACCTAGTATATGTGCTAGTTTGTTTTTTTATCTACCTGCTTACCACCTGCTCCTAACACCTGAACTTTCACAAACTTTCCACAAACTTTTCTCCTGCTTCAGAACGATCTTGGGTGTATTTTGTTCTACTTTTATTCTAAGCGACATCATCAGAATTCCTTGCATTTGCCTTGCTCTCTCATGCTATAGGTTTATTAAATAGAATGTCGGTAGTTTTTTAGATGTTCCATGGATGGCAAAGTTGGGGAATAGGACGGTTAGGATGGAAAGATGATGCTATGTAGGACTCTGGCGCTCCATTCCTGGAAAGTTAGGTTTTTTTAGAGAAGTCTTGAAGGCCTGTATTGAGGTTATGTTCTCAATATCAGGGGATAGGTTGTTACAGTGCTGGGGAGTAAAACGTTAGCAGTGCTTAATTTGTTGAGAGGCTTGCCAGGGCTCAGACCCGGACCTTATTTCTGAGCCCTGGCACTTATTTTTAAGCCCAGCTTGATTATGTTGTAGTGTTTTGGCAACTTTATTATTTTAACTGTCAGTCAGTCGTAGTAACATAACAATCAACAACAGTGTGCACTGACCAGGGTCTCTGCATCCTGGGATCGCTCATTTTTAGTCACAAACCTGCTGACCCAGGTTGGCAGGGCAAGACTATTCATCAATTTCCATGAAAAACAATGAGATGCAAGGTGACAATCCTGGGCACTGATGCTGGACATGTCCACACAGCTTGCATGACACTCCTGCATATTCTCTAGTGTAATAACCAGCATCGTAGGTTGACAACAGGACAGTCATCAGCCAACAGCCCGAAAACACAGGCAAAGTCAGTGAAAAGACCCATATCGAAGAGGAGAGCCAGCCATGGGTGCCAACCTAAGCAAAACAATCATGCTGAAGTGTTTGACAGGCAACTCATCAGTTTAGTAATGATTTGAGCCTACATTCGTCCATCAATTTACCATAGGACGAAAGCTTTTTTGCTCTTTTTTCCTGTGGTTAGATTGTTAAAATACTCCACTTGACACTGATGGGATTAGAGCAAAATGTTAACAATGATGTGTTTTAAAGAAACTTAAACGTTTATTTAGTTTCAGGCACAACTAATACGTTGATGTCACCCTCAATGAACTAGTGGGAGTTGGAGCTTTAACCCCAAATATTTTGACACCGTATGAAGCAGCCGGGTGACACTATATGGATTAACAGTGGGTGGTCGCAACAGTAGACAGGGAGCTGCCCTGCCACCATGCAAGAAAATATCTGGACCCTGCCACTTATTTTCTTACAATTTAAGCACTGGTTGAAGGACTGGAGATAGAGAGGAGTGGGGACTTGACACATTGAACAGGGCTTGATATTGCAGGGGCTGAAGCAGGAAGCAAAGGGGGACACATTTTGCAAGTAGCAGAGCAGGCGATGATGGATTTGAATAGAATTTGAATGCAAGTAGGTTATATGAGACTTGCTGACCTCTGTTTGCATGTTCGAGCATACCTTGAATCAGGGCTGTCACAAGGTGTGGTGAGGCCCGAGGCAAAGTATTTGATGAGGCCCCATTACGATTGTTTGCACTGGGCCAGCGGTGGTACCCCTGCAAACAGGAGACACAAGAAATACACCCTTGAGCTTTTGTGTGGAGGAACCAAAATATGGTGTATTCCTACTACTACGAATCAACTACAGCAATGTTAGGTTTCTCTACTGAAGAAAGGTTTATGTCACACTAATGTTTGTATCAAATGCATTAATATATATAGGATGGCATGACGGCATGTGGTGCGAGGCACCAGCATTAAGGAGTGCCCTGCCCCTTTATGCGCATTACGACACACATCGTACACAGTGACATGTATATTGGAGGCTGGCGAGGGAGCCCAAACCAGACAAGGGGACCTTGAGAGGGGCTCTCACTCCTAAGAAAATGTTTGAAACTTTGGGTTAAAATGGTGCATTTTACATCACTTTCTTTAAACAATTGGGTAGAAAGCCAGGCAGTTTTCAATTGGTTTTGTATGCTAGCACATGGAAAAAGCCAATAGTTGCAAGTCACCAACCATGCACAGGAACATTTTCAAATGCATTTCATGCCGCCTTTGCAAACAATTTATGCCAGTATACAAATATGTTCATGCTGGCTGTTCCCATGTATGTCCATGCAGGCTGCACCAATATATGCCAGCATTGCCATTTCAGGACTCCCAGCAACTAAAAATGCCCTGCCACAGAAACTATATCCAGGCTGGCTGCGTACCATCAGTGTTTTTACTGGCTATACTGGCCTACAATTAATGTGGTCCACATTAGCCATGCAGTAACACTTAGGTTTGCTCTACCCTTGATGGTGTTTTCTGCACCTTACTCTTTATTGAATATATGTTTATGTTGTACCTGTGGCCGGTTGAAGGAGCCAATGGGCTCATGCTCTGATGACCCAAGTCTAGGTTTAGGTAGGTTTGTGTTGGGTTCCTACAAGGATGGAGCTACTACAAATCCTTATACGAGCTTGCTACCTTCACAATAAGTTGTGATAGGTATAGAACACGCGTGCAATAGTGATATCACAGTGGCTTTTTATTTGTCATCAAGAGTGCCAACACGTGTTTCGACCATCTGAAGGTTTTTTTATCAAGGCTCGAATGACTGGATCTCTCATGCGTAGTGATTCTCGGAGGGCATATGGCCCTGGGTCAGTATAGTAACATGCTTCGATGCATCTCAATGAGAAGGTGCTTGTCAACACACGGGATGTCCGCCCGTCGATCAGTGCAGACCTGGATTCAATGGCAACATTTTGGGCTTTCGTGTAGGCATGGGAAAGGCACTGCTGTATTGGAATTAACTGCCCATTGATGGCAAGGACATGCATAGTGCTTATAAAAATTGAGTGGCTGAGGGCAGTCATGGTTAAGACATTTTTATTACACCAGTAGCGTGTTTACAGATCGAATATATTCATTAATTTACAGAAGACTGCTTTGAAAATACACTGGCAGGCGCGCACAGTTTGATGATAAGGCTTGTTAAAACTAGCTCAAAGAAAACCCAGGAGGCTGTGTTTTGCGCAGCGAGGGGCAGGCCATAGACAGTCAATGGAGGGCATATGGGGGATATCCAGACAACACCTACAAGATGTGTGCCTCTCCTCATAAAACGATCGAAGTGCACAGAATAGTTGGAGTGCACAGAATGGTTGGGGTGCACAGAATGGTTGGAGTGTACAGAACGGTTGGAATACATAAAACGGAGTGAATGGAATGCTGTCGAGTGAATGGAACGGTTTGGAGTGCATGGAACGGTTTGGAGTGCATGGAACGGCGGAATGCATGGAACGGGCGGAGTGCATAGAACTATTGCAGTGTGCTCGATCTCAAGCACCTAAGGTAAACCACCATATCATATCTCCACGCTTACTCTCTTCTTTACACCACCACTCAACTAGAACACAGCAATACTATGACACCATTCGGTATAGCTGTTCTCATACCATCACTTGCCTCATACTCCCCATCATCCTAACTAAAACACAGCTGGTTACACACCCTCCAGCCTAGGCGTTCTCCTCAGGCCTAACGCAGCCAGAATCGGTCTGGATAACAACCTGCCAGAACGAACACAAACTCTTGATCTCCCAGCCACCAAACCTACCGCTAAGAAGCAGCTATCACACGAATACCACACCTGCTGCACACATATCCGGTGCTCACATGCACCTTATGACACTCTCTCTCTCTCTACTGACTTGAACTTCGGTTCCCGAGGGCGTTCAACCTACCAGCGACTTGAGATCATACCAATGGTACATAAGGCGCTATATAAATGCAAAGTAACATAACATAACATACCATATGATATTTCCCCATATCTGTACTCTAATGCAATAGTTTTAACTTATAGGTGGCACACTTAATAGCTAAAACTAAAAAGGATGCCCTAGTCTACCACTTGGATGACTAATATTGAGGATATACATGTCTGCATTATTAAGAGCTGCCTGCCTTGGGTCAAAAAAAGCTGTGTACATAAAAGCACTGCCCATAAGAAAAAGACAAGTGTCTTGGCCTTAAAGTCAAAAGCACTTGGTAGTCTGAACTGTCATTTTAGGGTTCATGTGGGTATTTAGGTCAGATTCATGCAGCGCTGTTAGCTAAAAAGTATAACTATGTGGAAATGTCACACATGAGCATAGGCCATTGCGTCAGGACATGTTCATGTCGGGCTTAATTATTACTGGCCTTATGGTGCCCTTGCAGAGTTTTCATTTTCTCAAAGAAAAACTTGCTCACACATTTTGCTGCTGGTTGTATCAGATTCTCAATTTTATTTTTAGTCAGAATAAACATAATCAGTGGGGGCAGAAGAAAGAGGATTTACAGTCAACAAACAATGACCATTTCCAACGCCAGAACCACTCACAAGCCTTGGTGAGGACTTCAGACGTTTCGGTGATCCTGGCAGCAGGAGGGATAAGTGCCCTCGTTCTGCACTAGGGGGTGGGATAAAGAGTGGCCTCCCAAGTCTGCATCACGGTTGAGATGTTGGAGAAATAGCCTTGTTGATACTAGTTCAGCAGAGTCCATGCAACTGCGGCTGCAGAACGTGCCGAGGAGAGCTGAGTTGGCTGAAGACAGGTGAGAGAGAGAGCATCTGGGAGAGACAGGGGCCGGAGGAGAGGGTGCCGCGAGGCCCCTACTAAGCGCGAGGCCCGGGGCAGTTTGCCCCTCCTGCACTCCCCTCGTGACGGCCTTGCCTTGAATGGGGGAGCTTCAGGCAAAGTAAAAATAGGGCCGATGGGGCACTGAGTTTGTCTTTCTTCTAATTAACAGAATCTAAGGCCTTTCTTCGTTGTTCACAATAAAAAGCTAAATTAAATGCTGCTGCGTATTTATCTAAACATATTCCAAAGGAGAGAGCATGAAAAACTGGTTAATTTCTCTAGCAGTTGAAATCAGGAGAATCCCAGTGTCGTAATAACGGTCTATCAAAATGCCCTTTTGTTTGCAGCACACAACAGGCATCTTATTGGAGGCCAGTCTGACAGAGCATGCATTTTGAACTCCTCTGCCTAGTTTGTAAGTGACTTGACGTTCTTGCTCAGAAGTCTCCCAGACCCACCAAACCCAATGGATGTTTTACATGGCTATGCCTGATTTGTAGTTAGCACATGGTTGTTTTGTGGTTGGTACATTATTTGTTCACGGTGTGAACATGGTTGGTTCACTGTTTGTAAAATGCTAGTCCATTCTTGATACATGGTCGTCTAATGATTGATATATGGTGGGTTTAGGGATGCTTTAGGGTTGGAACATGCTTAGTTGTATTTGTATTTGTATTTAGTTTATTTGGAAAGCGCAGCTAGGCCTGAGGGCAACCGGGCGCATATTCTTGCATACACAGTTACAATACATTACACTATGGTCAGTGCCAAGAGGTTCAAGCTCCCCCAGTTACAGGAAGATGCAAGGGAGCAGAATTCTCGTAACAAAGTCATGAATACAATAGTGTATGTTGTATACAAGGTATATCGACATAATCAATGACGTAAGCAGGTAAGTAGGCTACATGTGCAAGGAAGCAAGGCGACCCTGAGGTAGGCCAGGCCTTGTAAGAAGTGCTTCATGAGATTTGCGTGAGCAGCCAGGTTTTGATTTTATTCTTGAAGGTTTGAAATGATGGCTCAGTTCTAATGGGAACAGGCAGGGAGTTCCAGAGCTTTGAGGCTAGAACAGGGAAAGTCACACCTCTGGCTTTTTGGAGTTTAAATCTGGGAAGAATGAGGCTGTGAATTTGTGGACTTCTAGTGGGTCGTGTGGAAGTATGGAGAGCAGGGACGTCATTTCACCAAAATGCCAGGGGTAGCGGAAGTGACATCACACGACCCTTGACCCCTGGTGACATCACAGGAAGTGATGTCATTTGATCCCACCCCGAAGTGATATCGCGGGATGCGATGGAACGCGACCTTTCACCCGTTGACAAAACAGGAAGTGCTATCGCATAGCATTGTACACTACAAAAAATATGGTTACGATATCACTATAATGTGATGTACATTTCATACAAGAATGGATCGCCATATGTATTGTTAAGATCAGTGTGTATAGGTCCATATTACCAAATTACTGTGAATGCAAGCACCATGACCAAATGATGATGTGTTGTTATATAGCACTTACGCTTAAGAACAGACTAAATCAGTGACTCACCCCCTGAAGTGTGCCTGAAATAAACCTTTAATGAGTATCAATTATTGTATAGAATTCCAGAAAGACTTTATTTGGTATTCCTAATCTTTCTTATTTAGGGTCAGTGCTGAAAGTGTTAGACTTGTGTCAATCCTTTTCTTCTTTTTCTTCTTTTTTTTAAAGTGCTTTAACAAGAAAGCCAGCCACTCCAAAACTAAAGAGCCACATGGTGCTGGCCACAGCCCATGAGCTTGCATTACAAAAAAAAAAAAGTTTGTAAAAATTTTTTTTTTTAAAAAAACATTTTTTTTCTTTTTTTTCTAGAGGTCGCAAGGGTGACCACAGAGGTCGCAAGGGAGACCTCAGAGGTCGCAGTTGCGACCTCTGGCGACCCCCAAATGACGTCCCTGATGGAGAGTGAGACGAGTGGAGAGGAATGGTGGGGCTTTGTTGTTCAGCCATTTATGAGTCAAGGCTAGTGTTTTCAAGGTGATTCTTTGTTTTACTGGGAACCAGTGAAGATCCGATCTGACGTTGGAAATATGGGAGCGCCTAGGGATGTTGAGAGCTGCCCTGATGGCATTGTTCTGGATAGTTTGCAGTTTGTTGAGGTTGGACTGACTAGTTCCCAGGTAGATGGCACTGCAGTAGTCGATCTTAGACATAATGAGTGTTCTTGCCAAGGTAATGCAGTTGTGGGGGTTCAGAAAAGGTCTGCAGGCAGTGATGAGTTTGCAGGTATAGGCCGATGTCGACCTTACTGCATTCGTTTGTCTGTTCAGTGAGAGAGCAGAGTCTAGATATACGCCCAGAGTTTTAGTGTCCTTAGATACCTTAATGTCATTGCCATCGATGTTGAAAGACTTGAAGGCTTGGTCAAATTTATTGAGGCGTTGAGGTGAGCCTAGTAGTAGGAGCTCTGTCTTGTCGTCATTGAGGCATAGTTCATGTTGTGGCATCCAGGCCTGAATGACCAGATAGATGTCATTCAAGGATTTTGTATCAGCTATGCGGTCACCAGTGATGGGGATGAGTATTTGGGTGTCATCCGCATATTTAGTGTAGGAGACGCCCAGATAATCAAGCACATCGAGCGTGGGCGATGCAATTGTTGTTTCAACATGGCTGGTTTCTGATTGACCCCTGGTTGCGACATGGTCAGTACATGGTTGGTTTGTGGTTGCTTGGTTCATGCTTTGCTTGGTTCATGCTTTGGATGTGGATGGTTCCCGATTGGTACCTGGTTGCCTTGTGGTTAGTGCATGGTTAGTTCACAGATGTACGTGGTTCATTTGCGGTTGGTACACCTTGGATTGGCAGATGATACATGGTAGGTTGGAGGATGCTTCATTGTTATGTTGTTTGAATGCAGATGGTTTTGACATGCTTGGGTTGTGGATGGTTTGCAGTTGATACAGGGTTGATTTGCAGTTGATTGGTTCATGATTAGTCTGCAGTATGCTTCCTTTGTGGTGTTTGATCAACTTCTGCCATTCCATGATCCGTGTGGCGCACCGTGTGCAAGATCTCTAGGTGATTAAGTGAGAGTGAAAGAGACAGAGAGAGGGAAAGAGAGAAAAGGACGGAAAGTGAGTGTGTGAGAGAGTGTGAGAGAGCGATCGGCTGCTAGTAGCAGAGCAATACAATTAAAATTGAAACCCAATGTAGAGGTGAAGGTGAGGAGCATGATATGCAAGTTATGGTGCGCTTTAAGCCGTTTCATGCCTGCTAAGCCCTTTATGCCTTATCATGTTTCTGCCTTGTGGTGCCTTGTTAGGCTATATTAAGTGAAGCTCGGGTATATCGAGCTATGTAAGCTCATGCTGCACCAGGGCATGGATTTAGGGTCCACAATTTGTAGTTAATTGGCCGGGAAGTCCATTCCAACTTCATACTGTCACCTCCCAGACATTCCAACTATACCATCACAGGGATTTACATGGGGAGACAAGACAATGTGTGTGGACACGCATCATGCGCTAACAACTGGCATATACACCCACGCTGCAGCAACACGCATTCCAGCTGTACCACTTCCATGCTGACGGCTAACAGTATGAGATAGTCTGCTATATTCTGCCAATTTGCTACGCTATTCTGCATGCAATGTTATGATAATGCCCATTTGCAAAATATAAAGGTGGTCAGTGTTTGCTATTGTGAAACATTCTTATTTAATGTCATTTATTATGGAAAGGTGTATCCGATAAACAGAAGGTGCGCTTGGCAGACCCCCTGACATTGCCTTAGCCAAAGTCAACACTAACAACCAAATAACCGTCCAGCCTCCCACCCTGTGTCCATCCACAATACCGTAACATTCTTCCAATCCATGACAAACAGCTGAATGCACATAATATGGATGAGTGAACCCATCAAGGTCCAGTGGTGGACTGGTTTATACTGGACTCTCGAGATTTCCCAGTAGCCTCTGCACCCTGGGCCTCTTTTGTGTAGATATTTCTAAAATGTCCCATAGGAAAAGGGTTGGGCTTGCTGAAAATGTGTAATATGGGGCAGTTTGAAAAATATTCCCAGGGCCTCTTTTGGTTCCCGGTCCACCACTGACCAGGTCACTACACAAGCTCAAACTTGATACCGAACAAACCCACCACAGTATGCAGAGGCCGGGTCGCACCACAACCAGCGCATTCAAAACACCTATAAAGTTACTTGCACATAGATGCCTCCTTCAAATCTGCATGCATCAACACACTGCAACAGCTGCCTTGCTCTCCTCCCTTGACATGTCATAGCTTCCCAACCCAACCCATCCCCCATCTCTTGAAGGTCACTAAGAGCCTAATTCATGGAACTTTTAGCGCAGTGCAAAGTGACTTTGCACTGCTTGAACCGGCCCTGATTCAGAGTGGTGCACCGCAAAAGTACTCTTTGCACCGTGCTAAATGGACCTAATTAACGGTGCAAAGAGTACTTTTGTAGTGCAAAGCCACTTTGCACCACGCTAAAGGTTCCATGAATTAGGCCCTAAGGCTGGAAAAGGGTGCAATCGGGTGTGCACTGTGTAAGCCATATAACATCATTACAGTGACACACTGACAGACTTGTGGAAATGAGGTCAACCTGGGTCTCAAATCGGAGCTGCAAGCCTCCACAATTTGCGGGGTGGGGGATGTGGGGGATAGGGCGGCGACTGAACGTTTCTTCTATATCCCTTCTGGGAGCAGGCTGCCCCCTGAGGGATGCCCTCCCACCGCGGGCAAGCAGGGGCACCGGGTGTGTGCTTGAACTGCTGATGGAGCCTCCTTGGCCTTGACTCCAGCACAAGAGGCTGTTCCTAATCCACTAATGCACAGGGATGTCCGAAGCCATCAGCATCAGATGTGCATTCAGAGCCGAGTTCCACTATTGTTGTGCCAAATCCCCTCCCTCTGCCCTGCTCTCTCCGCCTCTCTTCCTGCAGCGCCCCCCTCCCCCACCACCACCCCTCTCTTCTTTAGAAAAGACCCGAACTCACTGAGCCGGTCTCGCTGTAGGAAGCCATCTTGAAGCGCCGGGAAGGCGAGCATTCTAATAAGACTGCAGGTTGCACGGGTTCAGTGAATGAAATCGCACCTAGCAACAAATGGAAGCCTAGGAATGAAGAAAACGAAGAAGTGTTGCAACTCCATTCTGTATGCACTTAAGGAACCTTACAACTGGCGATGTGTTTCCACTGGAGGGGTGTCATGAGGTCCCATGATGAGTGATGGAGGAGTGCTAGAGCAAAGCGAGGGAGACGCTACCAACTAAGGCAGTGAATCTGGAGGATGCGAAATAATAGGTCTTTTCCAGCACATCATTTGTGAAGCAAAATGGCAATGCCACTTTACGGCACCAAATAGTCCCATGACCTGATATTTGTGTTTCAAACTGTCAGTAGTCAACCTCGTTTAATTATGACTTGAACTTGCAAAAACCCATTTGATTTGGAATTAAGTTATTGATAATAATTCATACTCTCCATTTAGCTGTCTTTTTATCAGCAAGGGAAGAGTAGGTGATTGATAGGGAAAATCGTCTTACACAGGTGGGCATCTCAGAACCTAAAAACGAGGGCAAATACAAACAGGCAACTCTACCCAACAATAAACATGCAACAAAAGAAATAGATGCCTGGCAGTTAGTTGAGGTTTTTTGTATATATACAGTATAGATAGCAGCAGGAAAATAATGCCAGTATTGCTCCTATAGGATCACACCGATGATGGCTTTCCCCAAACATGTCAGCATTTGGCGATGAAAGAACACACCTGTGATAGCTTTGGTCCAACAGACCAGTATTTGCCAGTCAGACCACAACTGTGATGGATTTGGCACAATTTCAGTATTGGCCCATGTAAAAACACACCATGACTGTATTACCCACAATTGCATGTGTTTGCCCCTGTAAGACCACATCTGTGATGTATTTGCCCCAAAATGCCAGTAGTTGTCCTTATACAGCCCTTTGGCTTGCCCCAAAATGTCAATATTTACCCCTTTAACACCACATCCCTGTGATGGCTGTTTCTCATAATGCCTGTATTTGCCCGGACACGCCTGTGCTGACTTTGCCCTAAAATGCCAGTATGTGCCCCTATAAGAACATTTGTGATTGCATCGCCCAATGCGGCAGTGCTTATACTATGCAAAGTTACACCCCAGCCTCAATCCCTCCACACACACAAGCCTAACACTTCACCTCACCGCTCCACTCACCGTACCCCACATGCACACCATGCACATGTGTACGCACACAGATTTGATACTTCATATCACCTCCCACATGCACACCTCATGTACCCAGGTACACAAACACATATGCCTGAAAAATCACTGCTGCACGCACACCATACACAAACATGCACTCATTCATCCATCGCTCACTTTTAATTTTTAAACGTACCTATACATTTTGAAGCTCTGTCCCTTGTCGGGCCTCCACAGCTTGGAGTTTCTCTTCTTCTAGGCCAAGGTAGCAGCAATAAGCAGGGATAGAAGTTGAGTGATACTTCCCTCCCTAAGTACTGCCTCCAGCAACGGCACACCTTTAGGATTCAATGGTTGGTATGATTTTACCATTGAATCCCATGGACATGCATTTTTCCACATACCCAGGATTCAAAAAGTGTGGATGATAAAATTAAGCACACATTGTGGTGCCAGAAACGTGGGTAAAATAGTATGCAATTTATAGCATGCCATTTACAATCGGTTTTGTAGGCTAACACGTGAACAAATCCAATAGATGGCAGGTAACCAATTTTCCAACACATTTTTATTATGCCGTTCCTAACAATAATGGCTGAACCTAAAATATATACAAGTATTCTGCTAGTGTTAGAAGTCTTTTTTATGCTGGCTGTGGCAATATATGCCAGTAACAACACTCTCATGTTGGCTTTGCTCACAATGCCGATAATGCCACTGTAATAAAAGATGTCCAGGATGGCTCTGCCAATATATGTCAGCATTGAGTCACATGAAGACATTGTTGTTGATCTTCAATCAAGTTTAGGTGCCTAGCTTGTGAATGAAGTGCAAGAAGCTTGTGGTGTGCTCATCACAGGTGTTGGTTTATAATGGCAGTGACAGGAGTGCCGGATGCTCCCATGTTTATGGTCAGTCCAGGACCTGTCAAGATAAAATGGCAATCTTGGCAAAAAGGATTTTTACACTACATTAAGGCGGCATGTGGCAATAGCATATCAGCAGAGAGGAAAGTGTTGATGCTCATGCATTTTATCGGATATGAGGGGCAAATAATTTTTGATACCATGCCTGATAATTACTGAATTGGATAATGAGAGCAATGCAAATGAATTTGATATAGCATTGATAAAACTAGATCACAATTTTGACATCCGTTTCAGTACAGTTCTATAGAGGTACAATTTTGGCATGAGAGAACAGCTAGATGAGGAGAATGTAGAAGAATATATTATGGCCTTGCGCCAACTTGCCTTAAATTGTAAATTTGGGGACAAACTTGATGAGCACATTTGTGACTAATTTATACTACACTGTTCAAATGATAAAATACGTGAGGAGATTTGGCTAAAAGATGAGCCTGATTTGGAGGAGGTGATCGGAATGTCAAAAAGAGTTGAGCATACCATGCAGTGTGTGGCTAAGCTGTCTAGGAAGGAGGAGAAATCTGTGAAAATGAGATATTAAGGGTAGATGAGCATAAGAGGGAATGGAACGGCAGTGTAAAGAAAAATACTAAAGAGAAAGCATTTAAAGGATCTGAGGTGGGAACTAAAAAGGGTTCTGGCGTAAAGGGAACAAAAAGAGAGGAGAGGTTATGCTTTTGCTGTGCGAGTTCCAATCATTTTGCCAACTTGCCTGTGTGCCCAGGAAGGAAAGCTTTATGTAATAAGTGTGAAAGGTGGGGGCATTATGCAAACTGCTGTAGGAATTATGCCATTGGAGGCGGAAGAAAGATATTGTATCTAGGGGAAGAGGTACGGCAGTCTTCAGGCGAGGAAGAGGATGAAAAAGTCGAGGTGGTTACTGTAAATATGGTAAGGTGTGATGATGATGAAGGATCTGACAGTCCATTTGCTAACATATGAGAAAATAGAAAGGTTGTGCGTATGATGGCAGACTCTGGTGCAAAACTTTCCCTCATGTCCCGTGAAATATTTGAAGATGTGGTGGGTGGAAAAGTTGAGGATTTGAGGCCATCAGACAAAAGGCCCGGGGGATATAATTGTGGGAAAATTGATGTGACTGGGTATTTTAGACACAAGGCAAGGTGCATGTGACCAGGAGTTGCAAAACTCTTCTAGGGGGGAGGCAACAAAGGGGATTACGAATAAGATTAGATCCCAATACCGAGGAACAACTTTTGCATGTTATGGAAGGATCACATGTGATTGATAGCTTTCCTGAAGTATTTTCAAAGAAAGTGGGGTGTGTTAAGGGCATGGGTCACAAAATAGCGATGATAGAGGGAAGTAGGTCTGTGAGTGCTAAACTTCGCCTGATTCCACTGACCCTCAGGGAGGGTGTAAGCAAAGAACTTGAGATATTTAAGGATGCAGGAATAATAGAACCTGCGAAGGGAGTTGAGTGGGTATCGCCATTGGTGGTAGTTAAGAAATCAAGTGGGGAATTGAGAGTTTGTGTTGACTTGAGAGAAGTAAACAAATGTGTGGTGGCAGAGAGACACCCATTACCCAATATGTCTGAAATGTTGACCATGATTGGAAAGGCCAAGTATTTTATGAAACTTGATATGGCTTGTTCTTATCACCAGATTAAACTGGATCAGTAATCAAAGAAACTTACGGTGTTCATCACGCATGATGGTGTGTACCAGTTTTGTAGGATGCCTTTTGGGTTAATTTCAGCATCTTCAGTATTCCAGAGGGTGATGGATACATTGTTGGGTGGTATGGAAGGTGTATGGTGTTTCCAAGACAATGGCCCTCATCAGGAGGTTGGAGGTAACCATGCCGCTTTTACCGGCATGGTTGCCTCCTTACCGCAATCCGGGCCCGGGTCCCTCGAATGAGGATTTACCGGGCCATCGCAACCTTGGTGGACCTGATAATTCCCCGTCCAAGGAACCCGGACCCGGTCCAACCCCATTCCCATTCGAGCCCCCATAGGGCTCAATGGGAATAGGGATGGAGCTAACAACTGGCCCGTTAATGACGGGCCCATTGTTAGCTCCCTGTTGTCCTCACAGGACCCGGTATGAACACCTGGTTTTTCCAGGCGCCCACTGTGGGTCCCACGAGGAGACCTCGTGGTAGGGCGGAATGGGTTTACCGGCACCTTTAGCGGTGCCGGTAAACCCATTCCGCCAACCTTATAATGAGGGCCAATGTTCTTGTGTGTGGGGAGACTGAGCAGAAACTGGAAGAGAATGTGAGGAAGGTATTAAGGAATTTAAGCGGTAGGGGTATTACTTTGAGAGCTGAAAAATGCACGTTTGGAAAGAATGTTGTGGATTATCTTGGACATGAAATTTCAGAGGAAGGCCTTCGTCCAAAAAGGGAATTGGTTGAAGGGATCAAGAAGATAAGATCACCCAAGGATAAAGCGGAATTCAGGTATTTTCTAGGCATGTCAGAGTTTTATCATAAATTTGCAGATAATTTTGTCGATAGAGTGGATAAAATGAGAAGTGTGTTGAAGATGGGTATCGAATTTGAGTGGAATAATGATTGTGAGGAAGAATTCCAAGATATAAAAAGAAGTATTGACATGCCAGATCCTTTATCTATGTTTGCTACCAAAAAAAGGTGTATCATATCTTTGGATGCTAGTGGGTCAGGTATTGGGGCAGTTCTGTCTCAAGTTGGAGTGTATGGTAAGGACCTGGTCATAACTCACGCATCCCGAATGTTGAAAGGAGCTGAGAGAAATTATTCTGTTCTAGAAAAAGAAGCTTTGGCATGTCATTGGGGAATTGAAAAAATTCTGAATTTTGTATGAGGTACTGAGTTTACCTTAACAACAAAGCACAAACCCCATAAATCAATATTTCAAAAGGAAGGCTTGGATAAAGTGTCAAGAAGGGTGGCGTGCTGGGTGGCCTGGTTGCAAGGTCACAAATTTGACATAGAGGTTATTTCAGGAAAGGAGAATGTAAATGCCGACTATGTTTGGAGGTTGTGGGAGGAGAATGGGGAGTTGAATCAGGTGGCAGCAGAGGATAGTGTCACTGATGTGGTTTATGTATTTCACGATGATGTGATTACTTGAGGGGAGTGGGAGCAAGCATTGAGGTCAGATGAGATGTGGAATCGCATCCTGGGGTTTGTTGGGGTGAATGGCCCGAAAAGAGACTTTTGAGTGGAGAGGAGGGATCATTGTGGGAGGTGAGGTCAGAGTTGAGTGCAAGAGATGGAATTTTATATCGGTGGGACCGTGTTGTTGTTCCAGGCATGTTACGAAGAAGATTAGTGGAGATTGGGCATCAAGGTCATATTTGAGTGCACAGGACCAACGGGGTACTCAGAGAAGATTACTGGTGGCCAGGTTACGACCGAGTTATAGAAAGAATGGTAGGAATGTGTCTGGACTGTGTAGTGTCAGGAAACGGTGTTGTGGCAAAGAGTCAACCGGTGGTAGACGTGGAAGCATCTGTCGGTGTATGGTGTGATTTAGCAATGGATATTGGAGGGCCCATGGATTTGGGGAAGATTTATTGTGGTGGTGATCAATTTATTCTCCAGGTGGACAGAGTTAAGATAGTGAACAAAGTATCCTCTCAGTGCATGAAAGAATTTTTGCAAAGCATTTTTGAGAGTGAAGGATTGCCAAATTCCATTTTGACGGACAATGGGAGGCAATTTGTAGGTGAGATGTTTCAGAAGTATTTGAAGTTGTGTGGGATAAAGCATAAGAGAACCGCACTATACCAGCCTCAGACCAACGGAATGGTGGAAAGAGTGAATTGATGCTTCATGGAGGCTGTGCGCATGAGTGGGGCTTGAGGTAAAGACAGCTGTGAGAGAATGGCTATATGCATTACGCCTGACACCCCATAAGAAGACCGGTATAAGTGCCTTTGAGTTGATGAGGGGCAGAAAGCCGAACACTAAGGTAGCTCCACCATGGTTGGGCAGAGATAGAGAGTCTGATTGTGTGGTGTAAGGGGTCAGGGGGAGGATGAACAAGAGAAAGGATGAGTGGGTGAGAAGAATCAATGAAAAAACTGCAAGGAAGGCGATTAAAATTGAGACTGGAGATTGGACACGGATCAAAAAGGGAATCATCAAGAAGAAAGGTGATTCAATGTATTCTGAACCAGTGCATGTGACACAGGTGTTGAGGGGTGCTGTAAGAGTGCAAAATGGACAAGTATCGAATATGTCCAGAATAGCGGAGGTAGTTCTAAGATCTGATCAGGAACATAATGTTGAAAAGATAATTTCATGACGCCATGTGTTAACTGGAGGAAATTTATGTTGCAGCATTCTATATTGACATTATGTGATGAGATAATTACTAAACCGCTATTAGAGTGTAGATATCACATAGTGGATAACTTGTATATAGTTCATGGATGATATTTAGATGTGGGTAGAACAGTTCTTTTGTGTTGTGTTTCTTTTTTTGTATATAGTAAAGGGGGAGGTGTGTTGTGTATTATGCTTAAGGGGAGGGATGGAACATGAGGATGGAATACTAGCTGTATGTTCTTCTGTGGAATGCCCTGCATCACCATAGTCGGTTGGTGCAGGACCCTGATGGATGCTGGTTGGGGGTCTTCGTGTTACTACTTAACTTGGAAATAAACAGTAACTGCATAATACTAAAAGGGTGGAGGTCCGTCATTACAATTTTCCTTCACAGTCAATGTGTATTTTGTTTGTATTTTGTATTTTATTTTTTATATACCGCCTTACGCCAAAGCACTGTACATAGGATCAAAGACAGTACAAAAAATTGAAGTCAATATTAAAAACACAAAATATTTCAATCATTTTAAAAAGTCCTCATTAACCAGATGAAAGCAGATGAGGTTCGAAGAGACACCCGAAAGGAAGAATAGACAGTAATAGAACAGAGAGAGAGAGCCAGAGCGTTCTAATTTAAAGGTGCAAGGAGAGAAAAAGACCGAAAACGAGATAGAGCAGAAGGAGGAGTGGGAACTACAAGACAGAAGTGAGAGGCAGACCGAAGAGGACGTGAGGAAGATAAAAAGAGACAAGAGAGGAAAGGTAAGGAGGAGCAATGTGTATGAAGAATGAGCTCTGTCTCGTAACAGCAGAACATTCAGGTTTTGTGGCCAGGCCTCCCCTCTGCCATAACAGTCGACTGAACGTGGTGTTAAACAAATGGCTTCTTAAGTAGCAACATGAAACTCCAGCATGTACCTTTGCCCAGCATGGTGCTTAAAGAATTCCTGCGTACTTGCTTAACCTCCACAGTGTATGAACTCTCCAAGGCCAAACTCAGCCTTTCACCCTTCCGAGGTCAATAAATGAGCACCACACACACCCTGGGTAATAATGTCAAACTCAGGGGCCGTTGGCAGGTGTGGAAACGCTGGCGTTTGGGCGGCCATTAGTATTAGCCGTTGCCCCGCCCGCGTTCTGCAACCGCGGTCTAGTCTTTCTGCCTTCTGACCAGCGGCAGCCCTTTTACGTGCTCCGACCCGGAAGCCCGAGCGTTGCAACCTATTTGCATCAGGCTTCCGGGTTGGTACGCTGTTGATCTATCCTCCGCGGCTGCTTGCCGTATGTTTTCTCTCCCTCGCCTGCCTCCTTTGGCTTTCTTACTTGTATGTAGCTCGCCCTCCCCTGCTAAAGCGTTTTTCTCTGCTTTATTGGCCTTTGGCAGTCTCTCTGTGTTTTCCCCTGCTTCTCCCCTATCTTCTCCATCAGATTGCCATTCTTCAGTGTGTGGGATCCCCCTCGTAGTGGTACTCCTCGACACCTACTTAGCTGGGGCTGCTGTCCTCATGGACCTCTCGACCTCACTCTGCTCAGCCTCTTGGAACCAGCCGTCCTTACCCTGCTAAGGAAGGGGTTTTTTGTGCCTCGCGGCTTTTTCCCCTTAACTGGTCTGCTCCGGTACGGGGCACCCTTGAACCCGGGTCTGAGGGGCAAGGTGGCTTCCTCCCGAGGCAGACCTCATCTACACTCAAGAGAAGAGGCACTCTGGAAGAAGAGATTTGGAGTCAAACCTGACGAAGAGACGACAGGTGAGCAGGAAGGGGAGAGGGGTGACCCGGAATCAGGGGTTAAGTTGTCGGAATGGAGGAGTGGGCTTGACAAATAATAAGCAGCGCTGAGATACTTGAGGGTTTGTAGCGCAATATAACTGCTGAATTATTGTTATTATTATTATTATTATTATGTTTTCTGGCATTGTAGCCCATCTCGGATCTCTGCCACATTCCTTTTTTCTGGTCCAGCGAAAGAACTCTGTCCCAGCTTGGGACGGAGCAACACCAGCCTCTCCTAATTGACGGTACGGTACGTGTGTCTCCTCTCCGTACTTCAAATCTTCTTTATGGCACGGTACCCAATTATGCTCAGGTCAAATGAGGATGAGGGAGACAGGAAACCAGTGCTATCGTTGTTTACCCCCCAAACTGTGAGGTGCAGAGTACAGACATGGACAAAATTAACTCTCATTGGCAAGAGACTCCAAAGATGGTGGCCTTCTTCGGCGTGGCTCAACAGCTCACCTCTCTAATTCAATTCTTATATAAGAGTCCGGAGCATGGAGCTAGGTTATATTCCACCCCCTAAGCATTCTGAGGCGCTATGCCCCGTGGTTGCTGGCCGACCCTGTAGGTAATGGCCTGCCGCCCAAGTTAAGTGCCCAAGCACAGCGAGGGTCCCTTAATGAGTGTGGTGATGACATTACCTACAGGGTCGACCCGCCACTGAGGGGCATATCGCCACTAGCACCCGTATAGATCCCTATAAGGGTGCTAATGTTATTTTTATTTTTTACTTAAAAAAATAAAAACATACCATTGTGGCGCGGCCCGCTGCAGCACTGTGCAGCACCCGGCTGCTCTCCAAAGGTATGTTTATTTATTTTTGGGGAGTAGAATTACTCTTAGCACCCGTGTAGGAAACTACACTGGTGCTAAGATCTGAGCTGGCTGGGGAAGTGGGAACGGCAAAAGGCGTTGGTTGCTCATAGTCAGGCTGTCCTTGGTCAATACAGCCCATGTTCCAAGCATTTTCATTGGCTTAAAAAGACAAGCAGTGTGCTCTTAGAATTTATAATCCTGTTTCTTGTGAAGTTAATATATGGAGCCAAGAGTCCTACAATCTCTGAAGAAACAATACTGTGAGCCATTTAGGTTGAGATCAGGATGGCTTCCTCGATGCTCTCTTCCTCAGGCTGCTGTGTGGATACAACTGGCAGTGGCATAATTCACCAACCTGTGGACAAGCCTCAGGGCAGGGAGACACTATGGTGGCAACCAGTGCAGTATAAAAGGCTTCTTGATTTACATTCAGAGGATTAGTCAAAGAATTCATGGGTGATTAGGGGTCAGCCCCATTATCAAACACATGTTCTGATGTTTGGTGAACAGTTCAATACGATAGCCTAATGTTAAAGGATTGTGACACTACCCTACAGATTACAAGGGATCAGGGCAAAGCCCAAATTCACAAATTACTTGATGCCAAGAGGTTCGTCTAATAATAAGCTGGAACCTCGTGGGATATTACCTACAATATTTGGAGTAATGTAAGACCAAATAAAGATCACGATGGTATGATATTATATGATAGTTTATTTATATAGCGCCAATACACATTTGTGTTTCAAAGCACAGGCATTGGCTTGAGATCACAAGTCTGTGGAGGCGTGGGCAAGAATGTGACTAACAACATCATACCGGGATCCCACAAGATATCAATGATTGGAGATCAAATGCACAAGTCTTGGGCAAACCAGCATGAGATCCTCCCCTCCTCAGAACATATGCAAGTGGTGTGCCATGTCATGGTGAGAGCGAGTGTAGTGTCATCATGATGCCAGCCTGTGCATGTTCTCTGGGGCTCTGAATGAATGACAGACTGTGGAATGCAGAAGAAGCTGCCTGTATGTGCTGAGTGTTGAGAATGTGATTGTTGTGTCAGTTGGAGAGCGAAAGAGATAGTTGGCCGGGAAGAGGAAGAGAAAGTGAAGAGGGCATTTTGTGTATTTTTGCTGTGTCTACATAGGGCCTCATTATGCCCCTGGCAGTAGGGGGTTAACAGGGTTGGTAGAGCTGCCAGCCCCATAAACCCCCTACTGCCGCATTACGAGGTCTGGTCGCGGGACCCGCTAAGGCTTAGCGGGTCCCGCAAGCAGACCCGATGCTAACAACAGGCCTGTCATTAACGGGCTGCTGTTAGCATCATCCCCATTCCCATTGAGCCCTATGAGGGCTCAAATGGGAATGGGGATGTACCAGGTCCAGGTTCCCTGAATGGGGAAATACCGGGCCATCCAAGGTCGGAATGGCCCGGTATTTGCCCATTCAGGGAACCCGGACCCGGTACCCGGTATGGGGGTAGCCATGGCGCAAAAAGCGGCATGGTTACTTCCAGGGTCGTAATGAGGCCCATAGCCTGTTATCCTGATGTACCGTGTTCCGACCTGCACCGTGAAGAAATAATGTGAACTCCTTTTGTACTCAGGTGTCATGCTTAGGTACTGACGTAGGTACTTTATGCCAAAAAGCAATTTCTAACCTTGCCACCAGTCCCGAAAACACGAGGAGATGAGACCCGTGGCCCCCCTGACTGCTGTCACAGCTTCTTTGCCTGGCCATGTGCTCTTCAGACCTAGACATGGAGACTGGAAAATAGATTCGCATTGACTCTGACAGCAAATGCACTCTGAGAGCCTCAGACCGGCGCACACATAAGGCCCAGGGCACAAACCTGTAAGAGAAGCTCCCCCTCCGGCATGATTCTGTCAGCCAGTCCCCAGGCCCTCTGGTTGTCATGGCAGCGGCTGTCCTCAGCATCCCGCTTGGAGCCGTTGGTTTTAAGGGCAACTGCAATGAGGAAAGAAAAGGAACTTTAGGATTGGAATAACATTTACAATAACACTGCTGTGAATGTCAGGTTCTTTTACTCTTAGTGACTACCTCGCCGTGGGCTTTCAGGCCCAGCAAGCAATGCAGGATCAGATAAAACCTTTACGACTATATTCAGCACTTCTGCTAACTCTGTCTCACACACACCACCTGGTATTCCATCTAGGCCCTTTCACCAACAGCAGGTACTTATAGATGTTATTGTTTTCTTTAAGGGTCCAGACAACTGAAGTTATTTCATCACTTCCCATTGCATAAAAGTCTGAGGGCCTCATTACGAGTTTGGCGGCATTCCGGTGGTAACTCCGCTGAAAAATCGCCAATCTCAATTACCATTAGCGCCACTTGGTCCTAGGGAGTTACCACGGGATTACAAGTGGTGGTAATTCCCCATTTTTGGAGTCCATATGACTCCATCAGGATTTTTGGCAGATTTACTGCGCTGTAATTCTGCCGGCAGAAAAAAATCTACCAAAACTATCATTTGGTGGTGCGTGAAAAGTGGCAGTAACGGAACTACTGCTACTTTTTCCCTGCAGAGCCTACAATGATTCCTTATGGGAATTCAGGACAAACATACACACCCTTGTCACTCTCGCATGTGCTCCTCCCCCTCTCTGCTTAATAACCATGCCGCAGATCTTGCCTAACACCCCTCCTGGTGACCAGTGCATTTCTGCTCACTCCCATTACAGAGATCTCTAGAGCTTTGCTTTCTCTGCTGGCCACGCTCTAAGAGTCTTTACTTGCTCTCCAGCAGTTGGTCACTGTTTGCACTTTGCACAGCACACTGTGAATCTCACTGGAACTAAGGGTCTTTTCTGTATACCTGCATCCAGCACCAGGGCAGAAGTTCAGGGACCATGAGGGCGGACCGTGTCTGCCTACATTTTTGATAGAGCGGACGCCGTCCCCCCTGTGTTTTTCTTTTTTCAATATACATATTTATTATCCAAAGAAATAACAATTAAACAGTAGATATCGGAGCTGGCAGAAACTCATAAAAGCACAGATCATTATGGCAATAATAAAGTCAAGAAAATTAGCATGCATTTCATTCGCAGATTTACTTGGCTGTGGGGACCTTGGGCGGCGGAGAGGGGTTTTGTATGGGGGGGGGGTGACTCGCCTCATGGTTCAGAATAGCCAGCGCGCGATTGGAGGCTTTTGCGTGAGGGCTAGATAGCGTTCCGCATAGTCCATAAATGGGGCCCAAATGTCTCGAAGGAGGTTGAGACTGCCCATGCGGAGCGCGGTGACCCTCTCTGCTATGGCGATGGCCCAACATTTAGCCCACCACAGTGGGATCGAGGGACCCTCAGGGTTCTTCCAAAGGCAGGCGAGGGCGATTTTGGCAGCTGTTAACAGGTGTGTGCACAAGCGGGCCACGCTCCCTGATAGCGGTAGGTGCCCATCCCTCGTGTCTCCCAGTAAAATGATTCCGGGGTCCCATGGGATACTAAGACCTGTGATTGCTTGAATTTGCATCAGTACCCCTTTCCAATAGTGCGCCGCTTTGGGACACTCCCACAGGAGATGGAACAGCGACCCCTCTTGCGGACAACCCCACCAGCAGTTCGGCGATGTGCTTGCACCTGCCTTATACAGTTGGGCTGGTGGGATATAGTACCTGAAGCAAACCTTATACCCGCTTCCTTATTGGTGACACATTGAGTGCTGCTGTTCAGTCTTGTCCATATATTGTTCCATGCCTCTGGCTCCAGGGAGCGCCCCAGGTCTCTCTCCCAGTTCAACACATATCTCTCCTTCGGTTCTGGGTGAGCACTTTCCAGGAGTTTGAGGGCAGATATCTTGCCCCTCGGGGGGGAAGGCATTAGTGTAAATTCTAGAGGTGTTAGGCCTCTGGAGCCACGCTCTTTGACGGTGCGTTGAGAGATCCAGTGGCGCCTCGGCCGGAGCTCGGCTTCTCTGCCTCCTTACACCATGAGCTCCAGGCCACGCCCACCATCACTGTGATGTATACAAGGATTTGCAGGGAAGTGGGTGTAAATAAAGCAAAAGAGCTAAAACACAACCCATTAAGCCGCATGGTGCAGAAAAAGAAGGAATCTGAATGTGCCAGCTTAGTAGGTTATACTGTTGCGCAGAGTGGTTTTTTGCAGTTGGGGATTTTGTAAATTAGTGCATGGTGGAGGTTTGTGAGGAGGTGTGTAAAGGGAAAAACTATGCTTTTAAGACTTCCCTTTTCAATGATGAGTATAAAACGGTATGTTATAGATATGGCACCCCTTGTTCAGAGTACAGACGCTAGTGACACAGCCAGCTCCTAACTTTCATTTGTGACGTTAAGAACAAACTCAAAGGATTGCAGAAACGGGCTTCTCTGGTATCATTACATAACTACTTGCATTGACATTTTAATGCTTTTCAGAAAGTTGATCATTTAGATTTGCCATGGGATAATATGTTAGGCGTGACTACTGATGGTGCCCAAGCACTGAATGTATCATACATCAGGAGGAAATGTACACAATATTTTCAATTCACAGAAGTCATGGACTTCGTTGTGAAAACAGTTCACTTTAAATCACATAATATGTCCAACTTTTTTTTAGAAAATTCAATTGCAGTTTATGTGATGTCCTACATCACACAGATGTATGCTGTTTTAGTCATACGCGTGTTCTGAATCGATCATTTGTTTTATAACAGGAAAAAAATGATTCCTTGATGAGAAGGGACTGGACATTTTTATCATGCAAGATATTGACTAGGGAGCAGGCTTTGCTTTTTTAACTGACCTTACAGGCCGTCTGAAGTAATTAAATTTAAATGTGCAAGGAAGCCAAAATCCCGTCTTTGACATGCTTGAGGCAGCTTGTGCTTTTGAAATCAAACACCAGCTAGAAAAAGGGATGCTGGTAGACTTCCTGGCAAGCAAAAAGGATTTCCCTGGTGGAAACTATGGCAAAGGCTACCATTCGTGAAGGTCCTTCTCCAATTGCAAGGTGTGTTTGGAAATTGTTTCATGAAATTCAAATCAAAATGTTCCACCTGATCTTCATCTTAAAGTGACTGAACTTGTGTGCGCTTGTATCCTTAAAAATAAACACAACTCCTAAACAATACATTTTGGTAACAAATTTTACAGAACGGTTACAAATGAGAACAAAATGATGGCAATATAGAGCACTGTAAATCTATTCTGAAGCAAGACCAGTTTTCATAAAAACTATGCACGGGGATTTCATCTCAACAGATGGTATAATGAATTGAAAATGAGAGTCCCCTACTGTAAGAAATTGTTGTGTAGAGAGGTGAAGAGGAACATGGTGATAGTCGTACTGAAGGTTGATGGACTCTAAAAAGCCCAGGCAGGTGCTCACCTCTTCCAGCGACTCCTTAAAAGGGGATTGGGACGAAGGCTATATTAGAACCAGTAAAAACATTCTAAAAGATGTGCCTGACTTCTTGAACTCTGTATAGCTGAGGGTAGTGCCTGCATTCTAAATTGGGTAGGCTCTTGTTGTGATGTAGGGAGTAGTTACCCTGGCCCAACAACTCCCTCCAAACAACATAATTCACAGACTCAATGAGTGAAGGATTTAAGGAGGCAGGATTGAGAAATTACTTGAAAGACTTGGGGCCGAACTAGAGAGAGTTAGTAGGTCGAAGTTCTCCTTTATCCTGTCCACAAATTCCTTGAGAGCTTTTGGCATATGAACTTCCCACATTATTTTGCTGGGGACCTCAGTGGGGACAGGAGGAATCCTCCTCTTCCTCCCCAGGAGAAGTAACGAGTAAACTCTTATAAGACATTGAAAAGATCCCATAGCTACAACAGCCTTAACAAAAACAGTCTCAACTAAGGCTACAGTTTGTTCTGGATATATAACAACAGGTGTCCCTGCAGTTGGCTGGTATCTTGTCAACCTGGAAATACTTGCCCCAGGGCTCAAACTTTGCACTCACCACTTGCCACTGGCTACTAATAATTGACTCTTGGCAAGTAAGAAATGGAGAGCTGGGTGTATGTGTAGAATCGAGGAGCCAGTGACATGTTATGGCTGACTAGTAGCTTTCAACTGGAAATGTTTACCCCTGTGTTGCCGTATGTTGAGCACTTTCTCCGTAACATTTTGTACGCATGCATTCAGTCTCAACTGTGTCCCCCGTTTGTCAGGGCACCCAAATGCTAACATGTACTGTTCTGCCTCAACATTGAAAAACCCAGAAATGGAGGGGTGGGTTCCAGTCTAGAAAAGATCAGGCAAAGACAGAGCCCAAGGTGTCCAAAGCCCTTTCAGTGCTCCATCGCTGTTTGCCACACAAAGTCTCAAAGGAAGTGGAACCAGGAATTTCCTACTTTAAATGTTCCTTGCTTGGCATTAATGAAGCTGTCAAAAAAGGAGAGTTAAACCAGTGAGCGGCTCTGTGCCAAGCCCCAGAGTTCCAACCTGCCAGAAGCAGACCAAAAAGGAGAGCTACACCTAATAGATCTTGAGGAGAGGTTGAAGCGCAAACTCCTTCTTGTAATAGAATACCTGAAGCGCAGTGCCCAGAGGTTAACGGTGATGCTGCTGATCATTTGACCACTAGGTGTCTCCTTGTCAACCAACATTCATTAAAGGTGGAGAAGCCAGCACCTGCATGTCCTGGCCACATGACCTATGGGTGCAATGTTTTCAAGCACATAGACGTACAAGTGTGTGTCACACCCCATAGCTTTGGTAGACCTGAAGTGAGAGAACGTGCCTGGTAAACCCCTCACTCAACTGGGAATCAGGGCACAATCCTCACCACCAATGTCATTTGTCCCAATAGACCCTATGCAGCCTATTTTGCTCTTTATTTATGCACTCTAATTTTTTGTCGGGTCAATTTACTGGTCTGGCCCATACAAATTCACGTCAAAATGTATTTCAGAAACACTGCCTTATTTTATGGTGCACTCAACTACTGCAACTTAACGGGATTGTAAACACAGGGCTCCAGTCCAGTGAATGCATTAGCTCTGCGCTTTGGAACACCTGCTTCTGTACTACAGCCCATACAACTCTTTGCACACCTACTTTGTGGAAAGGCAGGTGTGACCAAAAAATCCTTTAAAGTGTGTAGACACTTAGGCAGCCATCATTCCAGTTACGCGGATAGGCTCATAGACAAGACAAGCGTCTGCGAAACCCTCAATCCACTGTGGCCAAGGTTGGCACTGTTATAATTTTTAGATTTTATAATTCCACATGTTTTCCCATACAGATTCGAACATGGAGATCCATTCCAGTGATTGCGTATACAGTATTAAAAACCCGTTACGTCACTGTAGCACCTGTTCTAAGAGATACAGTATGAATCCTATCACATGTCTTATGGCAGTATTGCCTGTCTGCACAATGCCAGTTTATGTATGTATTCTGGTCAGTGCCTAGAAAGTCCTAATTTCAATATCATTGTTAAAAAGAATTTTGGGAACAGTTCCTGAGAATTGGAGAAGAAAGGCAACTTCCTTTCTAGGAGGTTGCTCTTCTCAGTGAACCACTGTCCACCACCACTGTAAGGGGCACAGCAATTGCTTCTTTAAAAGCGTTGCTCACATTAAGCTCCCCACCTCCTCCAAAACCCACCAGAACGAGTGCCAGAGCTACAGTTTTTGGGCCATTCATCAAGGATACTTGCTGACGTACTGTGTGACTGCTCCATAACGTGGCAGAACTTAAAACAGAACAATGCTAGGGATCTGCATGTTATAACTTTTCCTGATGTGACAACAGTCCTGATCAAAACAAAGGGACAGATTACAAGTGTCACCATTCTCTGAACAGGGTATTTAACCAAACCCAATCTGTTGATGACACCAATCTGTGAATGGGGAACAAACAGCTCAAGAAGAAGAATGCTGAGTTAAAGGCAAAAGCCAGGAGGGAGATAGAGGACCACTTTACTGTGGAGAGTACGTTATTGTGCCTTACTGTGTGCCTCTTTCCCTCAGGGATGTTATTTGGGGGTCACCAGGGGTCGCAGCCGCGACCCCTGTGTTTTCCCTAGCTACCCTTGCAATCTCCATTGATACCCATCTAAAAGAAAAAGAAATACATGTTTTGTAACTCAAGCTCCTGGAGTAGCGGGGTTCCCTGCAACCAATGCAGTGTGGGGGGCCGCCACAACAGGTCTGGAGGTCCCCCGGAGCAGTCTTCATCCATCGGGGTGAAGGCTGTACCAGGGTTTGCAGCAAGAGAAGGAAGCGCTCAGTAGGGGTTGGAGCTGACCATGACATGTGGCACGTGTCACATGCCACATTCAGCTCCAACCCCTTCTCCCAGCTTCCAGGTTCCTGTTTGTGAGCAGCATGGAGGTGCCGAGGGTGGCCTGGAGTGATGGCCCAAAGCTGGAAAAACAGTTAAGAAGGCTTTTTTTATCGTGATATGCATTTCACATGTGTGAAGTGCGGGTCAGATGTACGTATGTGCAAAGGGACAGTGAGTGGTGGGCGAATGAGATGAAATCTGATAGTGTGTGTGTTTGAATGTTCTGGGCGGGTTGGTGTGCGCCTATGTAAATAATGCAGTCAGAGTGAATGTCAGAGAAGGTGTATGAGTGAGTCACTGGTTGGTGAATGAGTATGAATGTGGTAGTGTGTGTTTAAATGTTCTGTTTGGGTGGTTGGGTGTGCCTTTGTATAGAATACAGTGAGAGTGGATGTAAGAGAAGGTGTATGTGTCAGTGACTGGTGGGTGAATGTGTATGAATGTTACAGTGTGTTTCAATATCCTGGATGGTTACTTGTCTGTGTGGAGAATGCAGTGTGAGTGCATGCGAGAGGTGGTGTATGGGTCAGTGAATGGTGGGTGAATGAGTAGGAATGTGATAGTGTGTGTTTTTGCATTTTCTAGGTGGGTGGGTGCATTCCTGTGTGGAGAATGCAGTGCAAGAGGACGTGAGAGGTTCATGGGTGAGTGAGTAGGAATATGTGCGTGTGTGTGTGTGTAAATGTTCTGGCCGGGTGGGTGCCAGTGTAAGTGTATGTGAGAGAAGGTATATGGGTGAGTGACTGGTGGGTGAATGGGTATGAATGTGATTGAGTGTGTAAATGCTTTGGGTAGGTGGGTGCATGCCTGTGTGGTGAATGCAGTGTGAATTCATGTGAGAGGACATGTATGGGTGAAAGGGGATGCCTGCATGTGTGTGTGAAGGACTGGGGATCACTTGAACATTTTGGACACATCCTTTATTGACTTTGCATGCCTTATTGGTATTTACGGGCAAAGTCAAGTTCATGTGTGTCATTACCTGGCTAGAATGGCATTTTTGTACAGCCAGTCCAGCCATTGTTTACTGTGACAAGACATTTATTACTCGTCATCTTTGATAAAGCAAGCATGGTAAGTAGTAGTACCTCGCTAGACTGACATTTTGGTGTAGTGGCCTGTATATTTCTTACTGTAGCATGACTTTTTATTAACTGATCATCTATGATGAAGCAAGGATGATAAGTGTTCTTATGGGTCTAGACTGGCTTACACTGGAACCAGTTTGGACAGATTTTCTTATTGTGACATGTCATTTTTAATGAACAAACCAACTGGAGTATTTTATTACATATATATCTTATATAATATATGGCATATATTGGCAGAGCCAGCTTTGTGCCTAGTGCCAGTACTGATACTATAAAAAACATCTCAAATTGAACATGAATATGTTCCTATATAGGAATACTAGCATATGTTGGTGGAGCCAGCATGGAAATGTATGGGCATAGCCAGCATGAAAATGCTTTTTATATTGTCATATATTGAAGGGACCGGCATGACAATGCATTGGGAAATGCGCTTGTGCACCTTTGGTGACTTGCATCTATTGTACTTTTTTCTGTGTTACCCTACACTCTACAAAACTGATTGCAAACTGTCTGGTCTTCTACCCACATTTGCACAGAAGGTGTGGTGTGTAATTAATCATTTTAACCCATTATTTAAAACATGTCCTCATGGGAGGGGGAAGAAACCCCCTGACCCCACCCTAAACCTGTTTTCCTTAGTTCGGCCCCCTCGCTATGCTCGGTCGCAATTGCTTATTTGGGGCAAATATTTACACCCTCCAATAAAACAACTCGCCAACCACCACTGGTGGCTGGTATATTTTGGGACCAGTGTCGCCCCCTTCTTTCTATGCTAGGTGAAACATTTAAGCTTTTATTAAAAAACATATTTATGTCTTTTACTTAGTAGTGCATGCCCCTGCATCACGGACATTGCGCACACATGGTGGTCTGGGCCGGCCTGGGATGTGGCTTGCCCTGTGCTTTGTAGAGCTTGGGGTGGGTGGGGGGTCCTCAGCATGGCTCACAGGGGGGCCCTAAAACTTTGCGCTACACCACTGATTGGGCTCTGCTCACCTTGAACACATTCAAGTGTGATGTGAATGGTTGAGAGGGGCAGCAAAATAGACAAGGGCCTTGCTTTGGCGCAACACTGTTTAAGAAAATAAGCGTTGGACACAGAGTCGCAGAAGTGAGAGAACCATTCAGTGACCCACCCCTCCCCACTCAAACTTCCTTCTTGTGGAAGCTTCATTCATGGGCTGGTCATGGGGGGATCATTGAATAATGCTCCTCGCACATATAGCTCTGAAAATCCTAGATGCATTGAGCACCACTCTTGAGGGAAGTGCAGACCTCCCTCCCTCACCTCATCCCATTAAAAAAGATTGGAGAAGATTCATGTATCAAAGCCTCAGACATTAAGGTGTTATGTTCGGCACTGGGTTGCGGGGGACAACATGTGGTTGCTTGTCACATAACTGAAAGATAAATGCACATGGAGACAGATGGCCTCAGCTTACACCAGCACAAAAGGTTTATTCTATCGTAATGGTAGCTGACTCATAGATACATTTATAGCCAAGGAATTTTGTTGATACTAAATCCTGGTCAATCATTTAATTGTCAGGCCTTGTTCGTGGAGCATTTTGCTCCTGGGTAAACAGCCAGTGCACACCTCCCCAGGTCAGTGCTTTGTTGGCTTGTTTAACACATCAATGCCACAGATAAGGAATACTTCTGCGTCCATTGATCTATAGATGTTTCATACACTAGCTCTACCCTGCGTTATGGATTTTGGTTATCCTGTTACAAGTACTGCATTATGTTTGTTTTACATATAGGCTCCATGTCGAATAGGGAAAATGACATTCCCCAAATGTGTGATCGTGGACAAATCTCGCTTCCTTCTGTGCCTCTGTTCTTAGATCTGGCTGAAATGTGAGCACCTGGAAACACGGTTGTTAGACGCATCTGAATGCTATGTGCCATCACTTTCCGTGATGTCACTTGGGGCGGGGTCAGGTCACATCACTTCCTGTGATGTCATCAGAGGTCAACGGCCGTATGATGTCACTTCTGCTACCCCTGCCATTTTGGTGTAATTACATCTTGCTTTACCTATTTTTGTTTAATATAGGCACTCAAAGTGTTTGATATGAGTTGTGCCATTGACAGTCTTTCATATGGTGTTACAGTACTGTTTGTTGTATTGTGTTCCTGTCACTTCCCATTTGTCAGAGCCTATGACATTAACATGCTGTACATTTTCTTCCTTTAGTGCCAGGACTTTCGCTGCAGGGACTTATCTGGTTGAGGACCTGAGCAAGACAGACCCATTACTTCTCCCTCTTTTTTACATGTCTTGAACATTAAAACCCTCAAATATCAATACTGGCGCTCCTCACACTGTTCTCTCTTGCACGCCTTCAGCCGTCAAGGTGCGTTGTATGTCATTATGCATGGGGACTTTAATTTTGTCAATATATTTTAATAAAAAATATACAGTCTGTGTGTCTGTAGTGTGTGTGTGGCTGTGTGCCAGGGGGTGTCAGACCTTTGTAATTTGTATTTACAATCTACTTATTATTATTACTGATTGATAAACAAATCTGCTTGCATACCCCATGAGGTCTCTGGGCACTGGTTATGTTAATGTTAAAGGGTATTTGTATGTCGCACTATCACCACCAGAGTGGTCCCCTGGCGCTCTGGTGGATCTGAAAAGTAGGGTGTGAAGGGGTTGGGGTGGAGGGTTTAGTAGGGTATAGCGGGAATAGGTAGAGCGAGAGTGACAGTGATGGCTTAAGGAAGCCCTAGTAGCCAATCATGGGCCTTGTAACTCAGAGGTGGGAACCACCAATGATATGATATGATATGATATTGCATTTATAACGCGCCTATACACAAGTGTTTCAGGGAGCGACGAGGCAAGGGAGGGAGCACAGACAAGCGATCCTACTAGGCCAGGTAGATCACACAAGTACATGGGAAGGGGAAGGAGGGAAGTGTAGAGGGGAGGGGAGAGGGGAGGGGACAGTGCAGTACATGGGATAATAAGATAAATAACAAGTAAAGGTACAGCCAGCAGGTGGAAAGTGCAAGGATAAGTGCAGACAACAGGTGTCAAGTGCTAGTAAGGGACTGTAGGGATACAGAAACAGCCCCCATGTGCGGGGGTTGTCAGGAAGGCAGTGCAGGAGTGCGACTGGCGGGCAGGGGGCCTGGGCACGAGATCAGCGGGCGGCCAGGTAACCAGTGCAGTATCATCAGCCAGGAAGTCAGCAGAGGAGAGGAGGAGAAAAAGCTGAAGCAAAGAGAAAGGTTTTGAGGTGCTTCCAAAACCGGAGATGATTCTCCTCAAGTTTCAAGAAGGCAGGGAGGCTGTTCCAGAGGGAGGCCTCAGCCGAAAAAAGAGACCTACCACCAACTCGTTGCTTGGAGAAGTGTCTGACCCAGAGGGAGTTGGAGGTGGATGAGCGAAGAGCTTGAGAAGGAAGATATTTAGGAAGGGAGAGTTGAAGGTATTGAGGCCCCAGAAGGCCTTATGGACATTGCAGAGGGTTTTGAACTTAATC
This sequence comes from Ambystoma mexicanum, assembly GCF_040938575.1. Classification (NCBI taxonomy): domain Eukaryota; kingdom Metazoa; phylum Chordata; class Amphibia; order Caudata; family Ambystomatidae; genus Ambystoma; species Ambystoma mexicanum. The sequence goes on along the minus strand of NC_090931.1, from coordinate 897,216,590 downwards.
CTTGAGCCACTGGGAGCCAATGCAGAGATTTCAGTCCTGGGGAGATACGATCCCTGGGCTTGAGGCCAAGGACAAGTCTCGCAGTCCTGTTCTGGATGAGTTGCAGAGGGCGCAGAGTAGAAGCAGGCAGATTTAGAAAGAGGCTGTTGCAATAGTCCAGCCTAGAGAGAACCAGAGCCCTGGAGATGGTGAGCTTCTGGGGGAAGGAGAAGAAAGGAAGAATACCTCTGAGGAGGTGCAACTGGTAGTGAGACTTTTTAGAGACGTCAGAGATGTGAGGAGAGAAGGAGAGTGTGGAGTGGAAGATGATCAAGGTTTTTGGACTCACAGGAGGGAGTAGGAAGAGGGCCAAGAGAGGCTGGCCAGAGTGTGACAGGAAAGGAGGGAGCGGGTGTGCCGATGAGGAGAATCTCAGTCTTACTGGCATTAAGGCAGAGCTCATTGGTGGCACATCACTCCTGGATGGCGGACAGACAGTCAGAGATCAGAGAGGCAGAAGAGGTGGCTGAGGGAAGCCTGAAAATGAGCTGAGTGCCATCCGCATAGCACTGGAAGTTGGGGCAGAGTGCGGCAGTGCGGTGGGCAAGAAGTGCCAGGTATTGGTTGAACATCCATGGGGAGAGGTTAGACCACTAGTGAACACCACAGGTAGAGATAGAGATAGATGAGAGGAAGGACCCATCTTGAACCTGGGAGGGTCGATCAGAGAGGAAAGAAGTCAGCCACAATCAGGGCCAGAGGGAGATCTGGTAGGCAGAACCTAGACTCCAAACACACCGCTACGGTGGGGAAACACACAGGCAGCGCATGGGAAGTGTGCTAGCAGAAAATACAATTTAGCAGCACAAAATGGGGAAAGGGGCCAAAACCAGACCTTACCTTACGCAATGGGACCAATCCTACTGATAGTAAAATAATAAGATTGATTTTAGTCACGCCACAGCCCGTTCCAGGTTTTTGGCCACAGCCCGTTCCAGGTTTTTGGCGGCATTGGCAGCAAAACGGTGACCCCCCTTCCGAAGAAAACTTGAAGGAGGGAACACATACAAGCATTTGACTAGAAAGTCTTAAGAGCTGGGATAGATAATAGCAACAAAGTCTTACTCTAGGAGACGGAAGAGCTAGATTATTGACTCATTTTAGGGCTAGGCATGCAATTTGGAACTGATTTCTTTCCCATATGTTCAGCCAATCCAGAGACCGTCTAGCTTTGGATACATGATCTATTTTTACAGGGGCCGCAGAAGAGTCTTGTAGTGCGTTGGCATAAACTAAATGAGAATTCACCAATGTGCCCACAATTATGGCTCAGTGGTGATGGGAAAGCAGTGGCCTGACCTTTTTCTTAAGTCTGAGTTGGTGAAAGCCACTACATTAGCGCAAGGCTTAAGGGCATGGCAGATTCAAAAATACCATTTTTCACCTTTTCCTCAAGTGAAAGCCGAACAAGGTACGGATCTGAGTATTCTGCAGCTATTTCCTTATCCTGACATCAAATAAAATCCCCCCACCCATTTTGTGGCCATTAAACTGTAAGTAAGTGGTGCTCTCTAGCCTGGGTTTGGGTGATTTTTAAGAAGTCCAACACATTCCTGCACACCTTAGCATACACTTGACTGTTAATCTGCATACGACTGCACCATCATTGGGCGAGACCTCAATAGACTGAAGAGCCGAGTGGGGATAGGTTGAAGGATATGAAGAAGAGTTGGGAGCCCTGCAGGACCCTGCAGGGCACTTGCAACACAGAGGAACATAAATGGCCCATCTGAACTCTCTGTGTTCTGTTCGATAGAAAAGATATAAACCAGCAATACGTGTTCTTGGCAGGATGACCAATAGTTGATAAGATCTGAAGGAGGGAGGTGGGTCTCACGTATCAAAGGCAGATGATAGAGCCAACATCACCAGAAGGAAGGCACCTCCCTGGTACACTACTTCCAGGGAGTAATGCCCAAAACTCAGCAGAGCCATCTGTGTATCATGACGTGCATGAAAGCCTGTCTGATGTGGGCAGAGGCATTGATGTGGACAATTGGAGGACTACTACTTGTTCCACGTTCTTTTATACCGGAGGAAGATTTGTAATAGGTCTACATTTTGCTGGTACAGCACAGTCAAGAGAAGGCTTCTTCAGCATGGAAGATATTAGTACCGCCTTAAAGGAAAGTGGCACTACCCCTGCCGGGAGCTAGCATTGATTAATTGTGCAATGCACCTGGACAAAAGTGCAGGATATGAACCAATAACCGGCCAGGAGCAGGGGCATGGGGTAGGTGAGGTTCTGCATTCGGTATCTGGGTTGATAGGTTTGAATTGTCTTATAAATCCTTCAATCTCAGGGGAATCCGCGGTGATAAAGTGATTACAGGTGAAGAGGTCAACAATGACAAGGAAGGGGGGGGTTGAGACAACTCACTTATCTTTCAGTCAGACTTTAATTCTTTCAATGTATACAATAAAAACTGGTTAAGTGATTCATTCAGAGACAAAGAAGAGGCACTATCAAGAAAGCAGATAGAGGGATTTGCGCGTTGATTAACACAATTGTAAAGGGTCTTTCTTTTATTTGAAGTGAAATCAATGTTGCCTGCCCAAAAAGACTTTTTAGCAGCCAAAACAGCCTTTTGATATTGATTTAATGCCACAGAACATAAAAGCATGTTCCCTGTTTTTTATGCCTGACCCAGTACTGTTTCTTTCTTCTTTTGGCCTGCTTATGCTTTTCACATAAGGATTAAATCACGGGCTAAAATGAAACTGTTTCACAAACATTTGCCTTGGGGAGATTGTATCCGAAAATAGATGCTGCTTTCCAAAAAGGTCCCTTAACAGCGCACTTTGTAGTGTCTATCAGGTGAGGTGGAGGTAGATGAAAGGGACAGGATGTTCAGTCATTAAACCAAGGACCAAGTCTGTTGCCATTACTTTGGGTCCGAAAGAAAGTTGGTCTTTATTTCTGTTATAGAACATATGAGAGAATGGGGAAGAAAAAAAGGAATCAAAAAATGATCTGACCAGATGACTGGGCTAGTGGTTGAGGACTTGATGTCCGCAAGGGTGAATAGAGGACATCTAGGTTCTACTCTCCAGTGTGCATAGGACCTGAGATGACAGGGGTAAAACCCTGGGAAAATAACGATTGTGAAAGCCATTGTACAACTCTGGGACTCGAGGCCGGAATCCTGACGGGTTTTTAGGATTTCCCTCATTAATATTCATGATGAAAAATGTGCATACATTTAGAATCATTTTATGCAAATTTATTTCATGAATATTAATGTCCTTTTATACTGAAAAACCAGCATGGATCTGGCCATCGAGGCCTGGAGTTGGAAAACCCAGACTGACTAGCAGATCATTAACATTGTGAACCAACAGAATAAAACCCCCTAAAACTGTGACATGGCAGAATTAAAGAAGAAGAGTGGTGAGTTGATTAAGAGAGAGTTTTAGATTAATGGCCTCACATCCTTTTGGTCTGTAAGAAATCAAACAGACTATTTAAGGCCTCATCCTAGACATAGGAATCAACATATAGGGCCTCATTACATGGTATGCGGTAACCATGGTGCTTTCAGCGCCATTGTTGCCGCCGGTATTTTACTGTGTCCGCCTTGGTGGATGGCGGAATTACCGCCCTACTACAAGGTGAGTGGGGGCGGTAATTCCCCATTCACCAAGGCACTTCCCCATTCCCATTTTTGCCCCGATAGGGCTCAATGGGAATGGGGAAGGAGCTAATTACGGTACCGCAAATTGTGGTACCGTAATTAGCACCAAGGTCCCTTTGCGGGCCCGTTCCTTAACGGCTGGTAAAACCAGCCGTTGAGGTCGGGTCCCGTAAAGGGACCTCGTAGTAAGGCAGTAAGGGTTTACCGGTAACGGTGCCCTTACCGGTACCGGTAAACCCTTACCGCATTCTGTGTAATGAGGCCCATAGTCCCATCCCTATATGCAATCCAGAGGTATTGGGGAAATGGACCTCATTACTAGTATAGTAGTATGGAAAAGCCTGCAGTAAAATGGTGCGAATGGAATTACTGACACTTTACTGCTACTTAACACACTGCTTCACAATACATTTTGGAGGTGAAGTGAAGGATTTACCTCCAGCACAGAACATGAGGTAAATCGTCCACTTTGTCTGCAAAAACTGTACAATTTGCCGCAGAATTTCTGGTTGTCCAATAAAAACCTGATGGAATCCAAAAACGGATAGTCACACCATCTTGCACCACTCATAATACTGTGGTAATTCCACAGGGCCAAGTGGCGGTACTAGTAAATGATTTTGGTGGTAATTGCAGCAATTTACCACCAAACTCGTAATGAGGATCAATGTTTATCATTATTATTTTTCCCATATGTTTTTCCAATACAACTTATTTTAGGGTGAACTCAACTCCTTCTACTTGTAGAGCAATCTCTGCTCTTCACACTCCTTTGGTCCCTTGCTATCATGATTGCCACGTAATCTATGGCCAATGTTCCTGACATGCCCGTGCAAATTCCACCTCACCTAACCCCAAAATGGCTCCAAATGAAACAAGGTAGCCGAATACAGGGTCACGTATTTATTGCTGGCCCATGCTGGTCAACAGGCACTGGCAGGAGATGAAGTGGCTAACCCTCAGTGCATATAGAGGTTTATTTAACCAACGGGATGCGTGTGCCTAAATAAACAAAAATCCAATTTGTTGAACATGTATTCATCTATGGGCATTTGGCTTTTGCCTAAAACCTGATGTTTGCATATCCAAAGTGAGACTGACATATTCTGATACAGGATTAAGTATTCATTGCTGTCCCATGTTTTTGTACAGCCTCTCCTCTTGTAGGACCTTTTTAATATGGGCAATTGTCCTGCGGCAAAGGTCTTGCGAAATATCTGAAACCAAAACATTGTAATGCCAATGATTAGCTCAGTACTGGCCATGGGTTTATGAACCAGATTCAAATATACTATGAGGCGTGCCCACACTATTTAACCCAGATTTACGTCCAGAGATTCATGCGGCAGTCCTGACTCAATAACCCTGGTTTTCCATATGTCTTGCATCCGAAGAAATGTGTTGGATTGTTGCCCTTTATTTGGTGTGTGTCTTGGGCATAAATATTTTTCACATGTGCGACTAGCACACCACAGACAATGTGCTCCTTGAAGATGGTGGTGCACATTATGCCAAAGATGAACATTGGGCATGGACCACTGTTGGTGTCTCCTGTGACTGAATCCCATTGGTGGGTCTAGGAAGTGTGGTGAGGAGAACCTTGGAGGGCTGGGAATTCACATACTACATGGTGGTAACGATGCAGAAGTATACAGAGAACTCCAAGGGGCTTTGCCCCCCAACTTGTTTGCCCAGGATGCTAATCACCCACTAAATGTGAGGAGTGAGACAGACTTGGACAGAGCAGAGTGGCTCCGGTGCCATTGACTTGCAGAACGAAATCGCAGCAATGGAATCAGTATAGGAGGATAAGCGATACCTCACCTACGTTCCACCCAAAGGAAACCATGAACGAACACTAACAGCAAACCGGAGGAGATGATAATCCCCCACACTGACACAGAGGAGCCATGGCATACTCAGGCAGCCACTATGACAGGGACGCCTGAGACCAAGTTGGTGCCCTGCCACCTCTCCCCACCACTCACCCCCCACCTTGATCCTTCCATCTACTGAGCCGTGGACCGGCAATTAGAAACACAAACACTAGTTAGCAAACATGTGGAGGGGGTGGGACATGCATCCCTCTACCAATCCTATGACAAGGATAATAACCAATCTCCGGAATCTACACAAGATTCACAACTGCCAGCAGGGTGCAGGCATTAAATGGGGCTAGAATTAAGAAACTGTGTGTTCGCTTGGAAACAAGGATGCAATTTGCAGGCATGCAACAAAAGTGAGCAGGGGAGTGGAGGAAGGAGGAGAGAGAAAAGAAATTAAGGCTTTGGAGGAGGAAAGTCCAGGAGAATGGAGGAAGGAGGAGAGAAAACAGTTAGGCCGGCACTGGAGGAGTGCAATATCAGGAGCAAGAAGGGTAAAGTAAGCCATTGAAGGAGGGGCAGGCGCTTGAGGAGAGTAGGAGAAGGAAGACAGAGTAAGCCATTAGAGGCAGGATGACGATGCTAGAGTGCACAGGAGGAGGATAAGGAGGTCCAGTGAAAGGTAGCACCATTGGCCAAGATAAGAGGGCAAACGGCTAAGGGGGCCAAAGCTAGGGTGCAACCAGGGCAGCCAGGCTGAAGGAGTTGAGAGCTGTGTGGACATGGGAAGAAGTGAGCGTATGCATACGCTTGCCAGGTGTCCTACTCTGGATATTGGTGGGACCAACAAACCCAGTCTTTAATTGGGAATCTCAGAAAGGAAGAGAGCCAGGTTTGTGGGAAGCCATGCTCCAGTTCCTTGTGGATTTATGGTGCCATGATCCACCATAGAAACTAAAGAGGGTCCACCTTGCTGTAGGTCAGAAGAGGAAAAGGCTCATAGACAGGCACTTTACTGAGAATGACCCTGAGAAGGCTTGTGGAAATACCAAGCTCAGGAGTGAGAGAAGTTTCTCCATGGACCTGAGGGCTTGTTGAGGACCAAAGTCCAAAGGACGAGCAAGTCTTGTGACTTACAAGGAGTTTGCGATGGGCTCACCAGGCTACCAAGTCAGGTCCCAACTCTAGAGGGACTCAAGGAGGCAGCAACAGACCTATCTGACAGTATTGAAATGGCGGAGGGTTATAATGATGACAGCCAGTAGTGAAGCCCGGTGATGGTCACCGTACAAGTGTAGCTGGCAAGAGTGGTACGTCAAACCCTGCAAGCGTGAGAACTGTGAGTGCCTCTGATACATCGGTAAGCAAGTTCAGCATGACCACAAACTGTTATAAATACAACATTGGGATTGCTGGGCTCTGAACATTGCTCTCTCTTGCTCTAGTTAACACTCACGCTTTTAATGAGAAATATGCATTTTGTGAACAGTCCCCATCCTATGATAAAATAAAAGCCTTGGTTGAACACTCATGTGAGCAACATATTCATTGCTAATCTTTAGGTATGAGACACCATCCAGACTGGGATGTTTACCAGGTTCTTTGGCTGTGGTTTACTCCACATATACCCTCTTGCAAACCCCTGTTTTGTTAAACCGTTGAAATGCAATGGAGGTCTCGTCTGTGAACAGCATGTTATTAAAGTCCTCACCCGACTCAATATATGTTTTGCTTGCAAAAACCGCTTCTCATTATTCATGTCACGGATCGTAGGTCACACAGTACTGTACATAAATAAGGAATGTAATACTGCAGAAAAAGCAAGGTTCCGTTTCCACCCTTCAGGTTTCAGCCCCGCCTCCCTCAGCACTGCAGGAAATTAATGACTTACTAAAAAACATTTTTCCCCCGTACTGTTAAATACTTCACATAAAAAAACACATAATCCTAGTTTACCACCCCCTCCCACACCACACCAGGACATCTATAAAGTCTGACTCACACTGAAATGTGCCATTTCCACCCCAGAGCTTGCAAAGCATGGTACAGTGGCTCTGCTTGTGACTGAAGTACCTTGAAGAGTAGACAGCAGAGATTTGAGCTGGGACACAGTTCTTTCATCATCTTCCTCAATCAGGGAGTCAATGATCTCACACATGCACTTAAAATCACAGCAAAGAAAAGGGTACCTTTACTAGTGTTTAGAACCATCCAAAAAACAAACAAGAAATTGGAATTCTGCTGCACATTATACAGCACAATACACCCACCTCATACGGTATACTATTCAATGCCCAATAGTACTCCACAACAAGTACTCATCCTAGTGCTTAATCCCCCTCTTCTGAGGCTGCGCATTCCCCTCATGTGATAGTAAACGGCAGATCATGTCAGGGAAATTCTGAGGTTATGAACTTCTAGTGGATTTCCTTAATGGTATACCCTGAAGAAAAAAGGCCCTACCAGCTTGGCATCCATCTACAGGCTGGTCATTTTATATATTGTTCAGTACCAACAAAGTGGAGAATATATCAGGTGATAGCAGGAATAACAACATTCTCTTTGCCGTTCCTTCGGTAGACCTATGGACTCTTCAAATGGTCTCTGTGCTCTCGCCTTTCTCTTCCTCTCCCATTAATGGTGGCATCCTGGGGATCCCCTCTTGACTTTCTTCCACTCTTCTAAGGTCCTCATTAATGTTTACCTGAATGGCACCGTCTTGGTCCAAGACCCTCAGGCCAACCTCCATCTCTCTGATAGACGCTACCCGCTCCTTATCAATTTCCTTTCCTCTCCTGCTGTCCCTTCTCTCCCTTCTTCGGCTTTGTTGCCCCCAGTCTCTGCCACCTCTCTGGCGCCCTCTTCCTCCTCCTGGGTTACCTTGCCCTCTCCTCCTGCCTCCTCTGCCCACCCTCGGTCTCCCTCTACACCTCTAGTACTTCTGATTTGTACCCCTCCCTGAAGTTTTTCAAGGATGGCAACCTTCTCCACCTTGCCACTCTTAACTCTCGCTCAGCTGTCAAACACTCCTCTGACATCTGCCGTCTCCTGGAAAAACTCGACTTGGATGTCCTTGGTCGCACCGAGACATGGTTCAAGGCAAGCTCTGTCACAAGCTTTGACATATCCTCCCCGGTAGCTACAAGATCTTCTCCACACCCAGATCAAATCGTTCTAGTGGGGGTGTAGCCTTGATCTTCCCAGAGTGGATTCCTGCCTCTATCATTCCTACGCAGCACTACTCCTCCTTTGAATGTCTGGACTGTAGGCTTATTCTCTCACCTGGCCACTCTCTTAGAGTGGCTACAATCTACCGACTACCTGGTCACATCACCTCCTTCCTCTCTGAGATTGCGCACTTCTCTTCCTCCCTCCTGCCCTCCTAGGAGACTTCAACATCCACCTGGATGCTTCCTGTCCCGCCACTGGACTCTTTTGCGACCTTTGTGACTCTCTCTCTTTCTCCATTCTTCCCTCTGGCCTGAAACATTCTGCAGGGCACACTCTTGACACTCTGATCTCCTCAGATTCCCCTTCTCTAACCCTTTCGCCAATCCTCTCTTCTGGAGTGACCACTTTCTCCTTTCCTCTCATCTCTCCCTCTCTACCCCTAAGGCCAAGCCAACCCCCACACTGCCGCCCACCTTCTCAGTCATTCGACCCATGAAGCGTGTGTCAGTTGAGGCTTTCGCCGCCTCTTTCCCTCCCCCTCCTGCACCTCTGGCTGACTCACACCCTGACACAGCCCTTTCTATGCTCCACTCTGCTATCTCTGACATGCTCGATGTACTTGCCCCTGTCATGAGGATCCGCATGAAGCCTAAAACTAAGTGCAACTCCTGGTATGTTTCAGACCTTGTCACCCTTAAACGCAAATGTAGGGTGGCTGAGAGGAAATGGTTGGCATCTTGGACTCCGTCTGACAAACTGGCCTGCTGCCTACTCCAAAGGCAATACCGACTCGGTGTCCTCACTAAGAAGAGAGCTTGCATCAAAACCTGCGTCTCTGCAGCATCTAACAACTCGGCCGAACACTTTAAAATCTGCAAGGAACTGGCCAATCCTGCTGCAGTCTCCACCTCCCCTGCCCTCTGTACGGGCTGGCTTCTCACTTCATCTCTAAAACCCAGGACATCCTGTCCACCCTTTCATCGTCTCCTTCTCCTCCCTCCACTCTCTCCTCTTCCTCCGGCCCTCCTGTGGCCACCCCCCCCCTTCTCTGCCTTTCCTCGCTTCACTCCTGATGAAGTTTCTAGACAAGTCTGATCCATGAAAACCATCAAGGACCACATTGACACCCATGCTCCAGCCTTGGTTGACTTCTGCAACCACTCTTTTGCCATTGGAACCTTTCCTTCCCCTCTGAAGCACTCTCTTGTGCATCCCCTTCTCAAAAAACCCTCAGCCGACCCCTCCCTTCCGGATAATTATTGCCTGATCTCCATCACTCCTTTCCTGGGAAAACTCCTGGAAAAGCTAGCCATCTTCCAGCCTAATCTTCACACTGAATCTGTTGGTTGTCTCCATGACCATCAGTCTGGCCTCAGAGCAGCCAGAAGCATGGAAACCGCTCTCCTGAACATCCGTGACCTGCTCTATAACCTTGATGCTAATCTCTCCTCTGTCCTCATCCTACTTGATCTTTCTTCATCCTTTGACACAGTCAACCATGCCATCCTGTTCAAACAGTATCTGGTCTTCCCATCTAATGCCATTGCATCTAATGCCATTCCATCGAAATGTTTCCATCTAAAAAATGTCCATCGAATGTATATTTGTGGGGGGTAGAGGGTTAATTTTTGTTTGGTGCATTATAAAGGGTAAAAACAATGCATTAAATGCTAATTTTTTAGATGGGAAAAATTCGATGGAATGGCATTAGATGCAATGGCATTAGACGGAAAGACCATAAACCGTTCAAACGGCTCTGTGATAACCTGGGTATCACTGATCAGGCTCTGGCCTGGTTGACTTCTTTCCTCTCGGACTGACCCTCCCAGGTCCTACTTGGGTCCTTCCTCTCCTCTATCTCTATCTCTGCCTGTGGTGTTCCCCAGGGGTCTAACCTCTCTCCCTGGCTGTTCAACCAATACCTGGCACTTCTTGCCCACCGCATTGCCGCTCTCTGCCTCAACTTTCAGTGCTATGCGGATGACACTCAACTCATTTTCAGGCTCCCCGCAGCCACCTCTTATCCTTCTCTCATCTCTGACTGTCTGTCTGCTATCCAGTAGTGGTGTGCCGCCAACGATCTCTGCCTGAATGTCAGTAAGACGGAGATCCCCCTCATCAGTACACCTGCACCTTCCTTTCCTGCCACTCTCTGGCTGGCCTCCCTTGGTCCTCTTCGTGCTCCCATCTGTGAGGCTAAGAACCTCGGGGTCGTCTTCGACTCCACACTCTCCTTTTCTCCTCACATCTCCGACGTCTCTAAGAAGTCAGACTATCAAATGCACCTCCTCAGAGGTATTCTTCCTTTCCGCTCCTTCTCCCAGAAGCTCAATGTCTCTAGAGCTCGGGTTCTCTCTAGGCTGGACTACTGCAACAGCCTCTTTTGAAATCTGCCTGCCTCTACGCTCTGACCTCAGCAACTGATCCAGAACAGGACTGCAAGACTTGTCCCTGGCCTCAAGCCCAGGGATCGTATCTCTCCAGGCCTGACATTTCTCCATTGTCTCTGAGTGGCTGCAAGGATCAAGTTCAAGACCCTCTGCATTGCCCACAAGGCCTTCTGGGGCCTTGGACCACAATACTTCCAACTTTCTCTTCGGAAGTATCTTCTTACTCGAGCTCTTCGCTCCTCCACCTCCAACCCCTTGAGGGTCAGTCGTTTTTCCAAGCAAAGAGTTGGGGGCAGATATCTCTCTTCGGCAGTCACCTCCCTCTGGAACAGCCTCCCTGCCTCTCTGAAACTTGACCAGAATCATATCTGATTCTGGAAGCATCTCAAGACTTTCCTCTTTGCTGCTGCCTTCTCTCTTCCTCTTCCCTGCTAATCTCCTGTCTGATTCTGCACTGGTCACCTGGCTACCCTCCTAATCACGGGCCCAGGTCCCTGCCCTCCCAGTTGCACCCCTGCACTGCCTCCTGACTACCCTGCACTTGGGTCTGTATCTGCATCCCTACAGTCCCCCCTACCTGCACTTATCAGACACTTGTTGTCTGCACCTAACTTTGCACTGCCACCTGCTGGCCACACTACGTGTTCTTCTATGTTTGATCCTGTTTCTTGCACTTGACCCTCCTCCCCTCCCCCTGGCACCTTTCCCCCTTCCCTCTTCCCTGTTCTTGCGCAATCTCAATGTCACTAGGCCTAGTAAGATTGTTGTCTTGTCCTCCCTTTGTTTCCCCTCCCTTGCCTCGTCGCGCCTTGAAACACTTGTGTATAGGCACGTTATAAATACCATATCATATCATACGTAGCTCTCAAGACCCAATGTAAAAAGAATAAATATACAGTTGTCTTCAAAACAGACACTTTTTAAAAGGGTAGGAAGAGGAGGTGGGGGCAAAAGTCGCAAACAGTTCTGGATTTGAATTGTTTCTTTGAGTACTGTGTTGAGTACAGCCATTAACTGTTGCCGTTTTATTCAGGGTTTATTGGTCTTTGCATCCCATGTAGACAGAAATTGCTCATTTGAAAAGGTGTGAACACCTTGCAAGAGCCCGTAGGTGGTACCAGGCATGCTGGAGGAGGTTAACACATGCTCCCACATTAGTGTAGTGCCCCAGTGGGTATTACGATATCAAGGGAAGAGAGGAGCATATAGGGGAAACAACACAAAACAGCACCAAAGAGAGAGCATTCAAACCTCAGTACTGTATGCTGTGAATATGTAGCCCAGAAAAGCATAGAACACACCCACAAGCAGAAGAGAGACAAGTTCCCTTGGCTCCCCTTGTATGCCAAGCCATGGGGCGAATTGCTTCCAAAGGAAATACAGCTCTGCCCACTAATCTAGGAGCATCTAGTCCTATATATTTAAAACAAAGGGAAACTTAAAAATAAGCCCAAACAGTAGGGCTTAAAGAAGCAGTGGTTCTTGTAGTAATTAAAAAGTATGACATGGTTTGTAGGGAGGGAAAAAATGGCATTGGTCGTCAAAGCAGGGGTGGACTGGGAACCAAAAGAGGCCCTGGAAATAATTTATAAAGTGGTCCCATATTACACAGTTTCAGCAAGCCCAACCATTTTCCTAATGGAACATTTGGAAATACCACACAAAAGAGGCCCAGGGTGCAGAGGCCTACCGGGACATTTCCAGAGTTCCCTATAGACCAGTCCAGCGCTGCGTCAAAGCGTCGCTAACTGCAAGTTATTTTATCCTGGTACGCAATTTACAGTGCAGTTAATTATTAGCATTTGTTTTTATTCACAATTGTTAATCAAAAATGTATTTAAATGTTGGCCATTTTAGGACATTTTAATTAACGGGAAGTGAGAGTGAGATTCAAACTTGGCTCGCAGGCTGCTTCCTTTTCATGGATGAGCGCTGTAACCCCTAATTCACATTATAAATAACGATATCATGAAGTACATACATCCATATATAAGGACGCGCACAACACCGCATCATACGTCATCGTGCCCTCTGCACCTGGAAAAGGCAGCTTGCATCTAGCACCACACCGCAGAGAGAGCGGAGAGTTGCTGTTACTTTCCCTCTTGGACTATCAGCAATGGGGAAAAAAGAATTTGGCAGAGAGTCTCGTATTTTGGCAAAGGGTGCATCATGTTTCAGACAACATTACAAATGTCAATGACAAGTAATGTACCAGAAATACAGTCTTCCATGTCACTAGGCTGCGCTCAGCAAAGGTGAAAGGCTTAAAGGGTTTCTGCAGGGCTTTAAGTGGGGTAAGAAATCGAGGGGGGCCCTTGTTTGGGGGCGTGGCTTGTGGGAGGGGCGTGGCCTAAAAGTATGCAAATCGTAGGGTATGCACACAAATATATATATAAATGTTATATATTTGTGTGCGTACCTTACTATGGTTTCTGTACTATGCAAGCCATCTTTTCTAAACATAGAAATATGTAACATATTTCTACGTTTAGAAAAGATGGCTTGCAAAGTATACAAACCATAGTAAGGTACGCACACAAATATATAACATTTATATATATTTGTGTGCATACCCTACGGTTTGCCTAGTTTTCAGGCCATCTTTTTTAAACATTTCAGGTTTATAAAAGATGGCTTTGAAAGTACACAATTCAAGCCATCTTTTATAAAGCTTTGACTACCGACAAAATTGTCCGTCGGCAAAGCTTTATAAAAGATGGCTTGAAATGTGTACTTTTCAAGCCATCTTTTATAAACCTCGAAATATGTCGAGGAAACCCCAGGTTCGCCGAGGGTTAAAGACACCTCGGCTACCTGGGGAAACAAAGGGACAGTAACTGCCTCTGGTGACCTCTCGCGCGAGGGGTCACCAGATGCAGTTACTATGACTGACGAAAGTGGCAGCCAGTCACAGCGTCGCTGTGGCTGGCTGCCACTTCTGTAAGCTTGCCTGACTTCATTGCAGGCGCATCTCCCGTCGCGGCTGCGGCCGCGACGGGATAATGCATCCCGCCAATGTTGCAGTAGGACGGGGGCCCCGGCAGGGCCCTGGCTCAGTCCCACTTTTTGGAGACGGCCCACTTTAAGCACTGGCTTTCTGTATCAAGACCAAGAGCAATATATTCAATCGCCAAGAAAGGTGGGGCTTGCACACTCGAGGGAAAAGATGGAGAACCCAATTAAAGGGTCTCTTGATGACTGGACTAGCCAGAGAAAAAACGGTGGACCCCTTATTCAAGTACACACCCATGGACGCATCTCTTCCTTTGGTATCTCTCACCACTTCTACGCTGATGACGCCCAGCTATCCCTCTCCTTCTCTTCCTTTACCCCTGACATCCATCTCAAACTCTCTTCCTGCCTTTGTGCTATTAAATCCTGGATGTCCTCTCACTTTCTCACTCTAAACACAGATAAAACTGAAGTCTTATTCTTTCCTGCTAACACCCTTCCCCCTTCCCTCCTGCCTCCATCCTCTTACCTCCTTCCGAACTACCCATCACCCCACATGCCCGCAATCTCGGCCTGCACTTCGACTCCAACCTCTCCTTCACCTACCACATTTCTCTTACCTCCCGAGCCTATCGCTTCCAACTCTATAACATTCGCAAAATCCGACCCTTCCTCACCTTTCACGCTACTGAACTTCTAATTTCTTCTCTAATCTTTTCCAGGCTTTTTTATTGCTCAGCCCTCCTTTTCGGTCTCCCTTCCTCACACCTAAACCCCCTTAAATCCATCTACCACTCTGCCATCCGCTCTCTCTCTCTTCACAATTCCATCTCCTCTTCAATTATCTAACCGGGATGGCTCTCCTTTCATATCCAACTCAAATTCGACTTCCTCTGTCTAGTCTTCAAATCTCTCCATGGCCTCGCTCCGCCCTACCTTTCCTCTCTTCTCTCTTTCTACTGTTCCTCTCGCCGACTCTGCTCTGCTGATCATTTCCTACTGTCTGTTCCACCTGCACCCTGCGCTCCTTCCTGTTTCCGCTCCTTCCAACTTTTTGCCCGTTTTCACTGGAACCGTCTCCCCCTCACTATCCGCTCCACCACCGCTTACTCCTCCTTCTGCTCCTCTCTAAAATCCTACATTCTCCAAACTCCTATACTACTCCTTCTGCTCCCCTCTCAATCCTACCTTCCTCTCATCTCAACCTTACACTTCCCGTTTATGTCCCCCAAAACCACCCACTGCACAAGTTCACTCACCCCCCTCATTTAAATTGTTGTCTATATTGTTGTTGGTTGTTTGATTCATGTTTCATTTTATAATGCTTCTATTGTACTCATTGTTGCTTATGCAAAGCGCTTTGGCTTAAAGCGCTATATAAAAATTTTATGAATACAAATACAAAATACAAAAGGTTCGGCTTGATTCCACAGCTAGTCAAGGAAGACATAAATGATATGACCTCATTCAGTGGCGCCTTAAGAGGACGAAACTGCCGGACCGTGTGCAAGTGACTCAATCTCGTCTACCTGCCGGTACACTGAAATCTAGTGGACTACTTTATGGCTACTTTAACAATGTCCAGGTTCTTTTAGGTGAGTCCAAGGTATCCAAAGATTCGATCCTAAGTCACCAAATTGCCAAGAAAAGACACTAAGGCAATGGGAAAGAGAAGAGACTCTTCTCTTGAGACATGAGGTCTACTCTCCCTGGCAGCATTATAGGAGAATGCTCTGGGAGCTCCGGCAGCTCCGAAAGCCGTGCCGTTCCACTTACGAGGTGGCATCCCACTGATCACCGGAACCTGTGGAGAACTTTGTCAACTAAAGGACTCAGGAGAATGCATAGAGTGCCTGACCCAAGAAAGGAGAAACACTCCATGACAGAATGATTTCCCTGACCCCTCGAGGAGGCTTAAAGAAGACAGTTCTTGTTCACAGAGGTCAGAAAGAGGATGACAGATGGAGAGCCCCCGTGATGAAGTATCTGAGTCACACTCTAAGGAGAAAGCTCCCATTCGGGAGGGGCTTTATTCAGTCTGCCAGGACATCTGCATGAACATTCAGCTCCCCTGTAGCTGGCAAAACGTCCTACTGAAAGCATCAGTTACACAGTGCCACCGAAAAGGGAAAACATTGAATACAGGCATGCAGTAGCAAAAATAGCTGCACCAAACTCTGGTCTTGTCTGCACGAAGAAACGGGCTGACTGTTGGTGCAGGGCGCATGTACCCAGGACGTCACTTGACAGGGCATGACCATGGTGAAGTCTGTACCGAGCGCTGTTTCCATTTTTGTTTTGATTGTTAGGTGGGGCTAAAGCACCACCTATAAGTCGAAACTATTTCATTAGAGAACAGCTAGAGAGAAATAGCATATGAGGAGGGACGCAACGCTTGTAGTTTTTGCTTGGTTATTCAACCACCATTGACTGCCGATGGCCATGCTAATCCCTATGGTGATTCCCGCCCACTTCCTGCCCCTCCCCAACCAAACACAGCCCCCGGGAATCTCTTTGAGCAAATTTGTTCAAGCCTTACCATCAATCGTTTTGCACGAAGTTCCTGGCACTGTTTTTTCAAAGCAGTTTTCTCAGAGGTATTGACTTAATTTGAGCTATAAACGTGCTACTGGTGTAATAATAATATCTTAAACAGGTATGCTTTCAGCCACTTGATTTATTTATTTAATTAATTGTGACTAAACTGTGTGCAAGGCTTCAACTAGATCGGACTGCCTACCACTAATGTGACAAATCAACTTCCGGGGCACCAGTGGTCCAGGGATGAATATCAGTTTCTAAACCATCAATCAGCCACACACCTTTAGTACACCAGAAGGGATACGAACAGATTAGAAACACAAGCACATTTTAACTCCTTGTCCAAATTTGGTTATGTTGACGGAATGGCAGGCTTATCTCTGCAAGGTCGTGGATAGCTGGTTATTTGCAACACAGTGAAAATACAATTATTACCCAATGATAAAAGGGACTGTCCAGTCAAGGTCGTATACAAATATCTACTTTATCATTATCACAACAGACAGTTCTAGCACACTACAAAATACAACCCACCCTGTAAAGGAATGCAGAGGACAGACAGTTTCAAGAAGCAAAGGGGATGTACTCTGGATACTGACAAGGGGGTAGTCGGTAAAGTAATTAATCGCAATAGTTCAAGGATACTTGGTTTCAGAACAAAGGGAGCAATGGGTCGTAAAATGTCCGTAGGGTCCTTTGGAGATTGACCAGGGGGACAGAACTACAATGTACCTTGTGCTTGCAGAAGATATTGGTGCTCGCCAAAGTCGAGTCGGTTTCAGGGCGCTTTGCAGCTTCTGCGACAGAGTTCAAGATGGGAGACAGCTGCGGGTATCAGGCGGCAGGCAGTTCGGTGATCAATGCTGGATGGATGGCTGCAGGCTAGCATACACAGCGGCTCATGGTCAGAAATTGTCTCAGTGCTCGACAGCGGGTCTGAAGCACTGGTTTCTGCGTCTTGGATGCCGATAGCGACTGCGGCGTAACAACAGTCAGCGGTGCAGTCAGTTGCAGCTCAAGCAGCTTGAATGGCTTGAAAATGTCCTTTCAGGCAGACGCTGCTTGACGCTTGTCGGTGCAGTCCTCCTACCTTCTTCACTAGGCTTGGGTCGTCCTTTAAGGTGGACAGCCCAAAGCCTAGGAGAGTTTTGCAGGCAACTGCCTTGTCCTTGGTTTGGTTCGGAGACTCTCTGGCACTTACCATCTAGGAAGCTTTCTGCAGAGCCTAGCAGGGCACGCTGTTTGCTGGTTTGGTACCAGTTCTGGAGCTGCTGGAGGGACCTCTGGATGCATTATCTTGCTCTGTTGCCATGAAGCTATTAGGGGACGGACCGGGCTTCCCTCGTGGAGGTCCTGGCCTTCCTTCACTGGTAGAAGCTGTAGGGCAGCCTGTACCTTCAGCAGGGTCCAAATTAGTTTCAGTGTTACTCCTTGCAAAAGTCTTCAGATGATCTGCCCAAAAGAGGGTCTCAACCCTCTTTTGAAGCCAAATGGGCCACAGTGATTGGTGTGGGCTAAGCCTGCCTTAATGAACCAATCCTGGGTCCCCACCAACAATCTCCTGTATGCATGAGGTCATAACCAGAGTACTTTGTAATAGAAAAGGTAAAGGGGTGAAAACATGTAATACTAAATCTCACCCATCTTCCTGTCTCTTGTGGATAAAACAGTATCTCTGGTTAATTGAGCTCTATGTGGTTCCTCATTAAAGCAGCAGGTCTCCTTTGAAGCTGCAGCTGGACCAGACTTTCAGTCATCGCCAAACCACATACTCATGCCTTCCGAATGGGGTCCTCCTGCGGGGATGACTACTGTAAACAGCTGTCCCAGACATTACTGGTCACTGCCCTTGAAAGTGAGAGGCAGGAGCTGGCCTCAGATTGACACAGTGCATATCAAATGTTGTTGGGGTTTGTCTGACTTTTGTTAGTCCTGCGTCCAGGCTCCTTCTGGGCGGATTAGAAACATACCAAAGGGTGAATTCATCAGAGCCCGCAGGAACTGCACTGAACAAGAAACTTTTGAGAATGAATTCAAACTACTCACTGGCACATTTAGAGCAAGAGGATATGGAAAGAAAACGATTGGAAAAGCACAGGAGAAAGCGACTAAACTCAACAGGGAGAGCACCCTATTCATCAGCAAAAGAAAACCAGCAGAAGAAGGGAAAATCAGCTTCATCACCAACTATTGTGCTGATAATGCAGTGTTGAGAATAATTCTGAAGAAGAACTGGCACTTGTTACAATTAGATCCTAACGTGAAGAAATATATTGATGACATTCCATCATTCATTTACAAACATGCAAAAACGATCAAAAACATTTTGAGCCCATCATTTCTTCCAGAGGTGAAGAATGTCAATTCAACAACATGGCTTCCACCACTACCTAAAGGATTTCGAAAATGTGGCACATGTTCGATGTGCAAACATGCATCAAACAGTACATCGATTTTTAAGGCCAAATATGGAATAACGCAGCCGATTGAAGATTATATAAACTGCAAGACGAAATACGTAGTCTATGCTATAATCTGTCAGAGTGAGGAAATATATATAGGCAGCACCATTAGGGAATTTAGACTAGAATACGAGAACACCTATCAATTATCGGAAGTCAAGATCCTAACCTACCACTTGCGCAACATTGGTAGAGGAACCATCAGCTGAATGACAAGAAACTATTGAGATTTGTCGGTCTCAAAAAAGTGACATTAGGGCCAAGAGGCGGAGACCAGGAATTGAAACTTAGACAGGAATAAGCTAAATTAATTTGCAAATTTCGCACAGTGGAGAGGGGCCTGAATTCTGACAATGAAATGGCCTCTTTTTTGTAATGTGTAACTCTCAATCAACATGAATGATAATGGTCAAGTGATACAACCCAAAGAATGTAAAATGGTTATGTATGGTATTAAGTTACATGCAACACAGGTTATGAGAATTAACCACATAAGGTAATAATACATTTATGAAGTGGTAGTATCAGGGTATTAACTGGCACCCCGGGTGCTCCCTAACCACATTTCAAAACACTAATTGCACCTATTCTCCTATTTTTTACCCTATAGTACAAGGTACCACCATACAGGCACATCAGCCTATAATATTGAGAACCCAAAGCAACATGAAACCAATAACAAGTGAACAACACATTAACTATGACCAATCCAAGGTTTGCCTAAAATATGGCCGCCGTAATTGAAACCAAAATAGAACTATTGGGTATGACGATGTAATAATTTGCACTTCGATTTTCATACCAAATACATGACGATAAAGGCAACAAAATATTATAACCACTTAAATCTAAATTAAATGTGGTTTTAGACTAAAAATGAATCACAGCGCGCTGGATGATGTAATATTGTTTAATTCACTTTTTAAACTGAATTCAACAAGATATAAGCGCCTAAACTTTCAGTTTTTATTTAAACTTAAATTTTGGACCTGAAAGGAGCTTTTATTTTTTATAAAAAATGCAAAAACAATGCTTCGTTTTCCACTTGAGCAAAATATGGCCGCCGAAAGTGAGAGGGGAGTAGGACCATGTTGCTAGGCAACCTAAGTGTTGATAGCAAGAGCCCGGCAAAGACGCCAAGCGGACGAGGACACTTTCGCACGAAACCTGACATTGGAGGTAAGCGTGCATGAGGGGCTCCCCGAGGGTTTTCTTTTTCTTTTACTATTATCAAAATCGCACGCGGCTTCACGTAGGGACTTATTCGCAACCTAACAATGAGCCTTATAAGATTCTAAAGCACGGGTGCAGTGTTGTTATGCCTTTTGCAATCCAAAGGGAAAATCGCTATGTTTCATTTTGTTTTCCTTAAACTGTTACCAAACTACAAGAAGGACTGTATGAAATACTTAAATTCACACAATTTAAACCGCCACTTTCTAAAGAGGCGAGCGCCTGACAGTGGAACCTCATGTCTTCCTTAATTGTTACCAAACCAAAAGAGGGACCAGATGCGACTGTCCTGATTAATTTCCATTTACATTCTAGAGCCTGGGATTTAACCCGTGAATTCAGAGCAAAGAACTAAAAAGTATTTACTTTTCAAATAAGCACTATTAGGTAAGCAAAAATAGTTTGAACCAAATACCATACAAACCGTATGTATTTTTAAGAACTCACAAGTGAACCCAAGGAAAGATGCAATGTGGAACCATTACTGTTTATATATTTATTTTGCAAAGTCTAACATTATTTCAAACTATCTAATTTTCTGTCACCTATTTTTTCTCATTTATTATTTTCATCTTTTTATTTGATGTTTTCTCTCTACCAACCCTAACACTCCTACCCCTCCCCCCCAATGGCCAACCCTATGAATGATTTCATGCAATGAATATGCGCATTACATATGTTGGTCAATGTAAATACTATATTTGTTCATATACTAAACGTGTGTTTTTTTGATAATTATTATTTGGAAATGGAATGTGATCAGCCCTGATTTGAAAAAGATGAGAAGATCGTCGAAAGACGTGTAATCGCAAAGGGCACCAACAAATGCACAATAACACTTTTGAAAGAGAGAAAAACAGAAACATTTTAAACAGTTTGGACCCCTGAGGAAAGAGTTTATTTGTCTTCTTTTCTCAGCAATACGTGGGTGCATGGAGACATGTCAATGTAACTACATGAATTTGTCTTTAAATTAAACGGAGTTGAGGAACCAAATACTCCATTGTTACTCTCCCATGCGACTCTGATAAGGAAATTATCAAAAACATACAAGGGTGCTGAGGTCCAACGATAGGAAAACCCCCCACAATAGGTTCCTCAGAAAACCTTAATAACTCCTTCTGGGCATGTTTGAATTAATTCTGATTAGTATGCGAAGCTGCCCCCAGCAGCTAACAAAGGGCAGAGCGGATCCATGGAGCCTTTGTTAGTTAATTAGGGTGGCCATGGCAGGAGGAACGTTTTGCCTTCCCCCTTCTGAGATGCCTTGATGTACTCTTGGCTGTCATATTACAACTAAATATGACAACAGGGATGGCACTGGTATGCTGTGTCCACCCAGAGTACACAGGTCTATGTGTATGTCTTGCAGTGAGCATAGGAAAATGTGTGCGGATTGGCCCCACACATTTTCCGGAGATTGATCTACCATCATTCAATTTCATTTAAAATTTCAAAAAAGCAGATGGTCAAATTCCTCAAAGGATGCTATGCCGGATCTGTATTGATGAAAGGATGAGTCAAATAGGCCCTACCTGTCACTGATTCTGTCTGCTTCAGCCCAATAAAAGTCAGGAGGCATCAGCCCTCAATATTCATTATCCACATTTTATATTATCCAGGTCAATTTTATTCATGTTATTAAATGTCCCTACTCTGGACCACATTTTAATATTAAACATTTCAATGGTACTAACCATATAACTTGCCGGCAGCGCCTATAAGTAAATGGCTGAGTCAAGTACATTGGACATTTAATTTAATTTATTTCTTTAATTGTTTTTTTTATAATGCGCCAAGTACCATACTTGCGTTCAGTTTCTAAGCACAGATCTGGGATTCAAACCTCTGTTGCTCAGCGTGGTCTTGCTTCCAAGACCAGCGCATTGCCCCTGTGCTGTCCTCCGTTCATGTCACTAAAACGGCTGCAGCACAACTGGCCTTTTATAATGGGAATGGGAAGATGACGATGAGAGTATTGATGAGGAAGCTACACAATCGCCTTCAACAAGCGGTTTCAGTGGGAGAGAGATAGACTTAGAGGGCAGAGCGATAGAGGCCCTTAGATATCCATTGCCGCCCAGAGAGACGTCCAATGAGTCCAGAGAAGAACACAGCATATGTTGACAGATAAAGAGATTTAACAGGCCGACATGTCACTAACTCCGCTGCAGCACTACTGGCCTTCTATACATTTCAGCATTTTATCCCTATTTAATATTAATCCAACACAATGTTCATTTTTGTATTGCCTGCCAAAGAATGAAAGGATAAATCAGGTGCACTTGACATGTAATCTACTGTAACTCAGTGTTACCCGCCTTTCATATGTACCAAACCATCATGAAATGTCACCTTTGATGCTAAATGTCTCAATGGAGCTAATATTCCCACCCTCAGAAATGAAGGGCACATCTAACAGATGAATGACTGCTCTGGCCATGCTGAATTTTCAGAGGCACTTGTCTGTAATGATGTTGCACCATGTTATATTTAAGACTCTCTGTTTTATGGTAATAATGTTTGTCATTTTTTCTGTATTTATCCTCATTTATTATTTGTCATATAAAAACATAACTTGCAACCAGTATATATCTGCATGTATTCAAATGAAACATTATATTCATTAAAGCATATACGCAGTCAAACAGGACATAAACGGAACTGGATTATTCCACATTAATGTCAACTGCATGATTACCATAACATCAAATGGTTGCTCCTGTGATTGCTGCTGACCTCAGATATATGTTCCCAGAAATATGAAAGACATTAATACTGTTTTTCATACAATGTTTGCACTCTCCTTGCAGACAGTTTGCAATACAATTGGCTTGCAATGCATGATTGACAGCACTGGGAACCAAGCACAAACACCTGCTTGGCCGTTTTCCCCAAGTTTATAAATAAATACAGACAGAAAACAGATCGATTTAGGTCTGTATTTATGTTTACAAATCAGTCCAAATGGAAAACAGGGCGTTGTAGTTATATTATTCACTTATATGATGCACTTGCATGATAAATCAGTTCTTAAATTCAATAATAATAGTAAACTAACCAAATGAATGTGAAAACATTACTAAAATAACAACTTTTTTCACAGATTGGTGGGCATTGATCAGTTTGGAAGAAGAGTTCTGTAAACTCAATTTGTCATACTTTTCTAATACTGTTGGTGGTTGGTCAACGCTTAACTGTACTCCAAAATCTCTCACAAGTGCTTTTTTAGACTCAAATTAAATCTGTTTTACAACATTTTAGACTTAGCTCTAGGAAAGCAACGAGAAAGCTGCTGTACATGGCCTATTTAGATGGGTCGCTTTACAGGAAAAGAGCAAGCTAACACAATCTTACAAAAACTGACAGAAGAGTTATAAAGAGACTCATTTAACAAGAGAGACAACATATGTTGGGCCTGTTGAAAGAAAAGAAGTCAGACAGTTTTTGGAGATTGATAAATCAGGAGGACAGGCGACCATGGGAGGTACAATATAACACCATTTCTGAAGAAGCTTGGTACCTACATTTTGCGGAATTGTTTGTATCTATTCCCAGTAAAGAAGGGGGAATTTAGTGAAAAGCTCTCGAGCTGTGTAAGAAACAGATAGCAAAATATGACATTAGAACCACGATAGATTTGCTGTACTGATCGTGAGCGCCATTCTTGAATGGATTATCTAATAAAGTCATCCATTATGTGGGGAGACATTTTATATATTTTGTTTCAAATGGTAATTGTCAAGACTGAATGCCCTAAGGCCTGGCAAATAGCTACCCTATTTATAAGGGGCGAGAGAGAACCTATATAAATATTGTCCAATAGCGTTTGAAGATATTAAAGTAAAGTGTTGGCATTGGTCACCTTAGAGGAGCTGGAGGAGTGGCCTTACACATCTGGTCATGTAACAAAGTTTAAACCAGGTTTAGGAAAGTTTTGAGTACATCCATAAATCAATTAATGTATAATTGATGCCAGCTATGTGCTTTAAAATCAAATTATGTACTAGTATACTCTATATGTCTGGATCTGCCGCCACCTTTTGACCATTTTGAAAGGGTAAGCTTGTGGAATAAACGTACTACTTGGAGAATCCCTTGAGGCTTACTCAAGATGATTATGTTGTTTCATAAAGATGCTTAGCTGTAAGTAAGAGCCACATCTTTTCCATTCAATGACTTGGGTGTGTGCTATCCCCCATAGGTTTTAATATGTTTATTTCTGATATTCTGGAGGCCCTAAATAAAGCCATAGCATTTCCTCCGAAGTTGGGCCATATTTAACTCCACTGACTAGCATACGTGGACGACATTGTTTTATTTGATTCTACCACCATTAGTTTGCAAAGAAGTCTGAGTATTATGGAAAGGTATGAACTGGGGAATACTTGTATGATTAATGGCAATAGATCAAAGATAAAATACTTAACAAAGGATAGGAATATGGCAATTTTAGGTGGAAATAGTATGATATTAACTTGGAGGTAGTCATGATAACAGAGAAGCCTCGGCATGCAAGAAGGGTTAGGTGCAAGTTAAAGCCACTGGTAACTCAGATGAAAGAAATTCTAACAAAATATGGGAGGTTTCGATAGGGACTCTGATAAATGTTTGCATATTGAAAGTTATTCCATGCATATTGTACGGCCTATATATTGCGGTGATGTAATCTTGGAAATATTCTCACGTACAAGAGTAAAATATTGAAACCCTTAGTTAGACTACTAGCCTCTTTTCTCCTGTCTGCCCTACGTTACGTTATGGTCTAACTTTTTGGGAAACAATAATGCAGTGGATGAAATTCCAAGTTTATTTTAAGATAATGCAGTCTCCACCAGAAAGACTATTCTGGGATTTTAAAATTATATTCATCTCGGGGTCAGTTCCAGTAGTGAGGACCTCCTGTAGCAGTGTGATTATCTCTTATTTAAAATTGGTGATTACAAGTATAATAAATAATCATATGCCGCTAAAAATAAAATTGCATTAATGAGATTGGCTAAACAATTAATTCTTAACATCTAAGTATGTGTTGCTTATTGTAGATATGTTAAGAGGCAAGGCTGCCTACCCCAATTCTTAATAAAATGTCAATGTTTAAAATATCTATATTTATAAAAGCCAACATTTGTGAGCTTGTGGCTTGGAGATGTGTTGTTCTCTATGCAATTCCACCCTGTTTCACCAATCTGCACCAAATGTTGCTTAGTTACCTTTTAGGACTGTGTGGACATTACTGGTTACAAGAAATGTGGACACCCCACCTCATTCTCTGCATCTCAGCAGCAAAAGTAAAACTGTGTTTGTGGGTTTGTGGCTGGATGAAGCGTTGTTTCTAATACAATTCAACACCGTTTCACCAATCTGCACCACATTTTCTATAGTTGCCTGTTAGGACCATCCGGAAATTACTGGCTACATGACATTTGGACTCTCCACCCCTTTCCCCAGATTTCAGCAAAAGCCCAAATTTGTTTGTGGGTTTGCGGCTTGGTGAAGCGTTGTTCCTTGTAAGTCCACACCATTTCACCAATCTGCAGTGCATTTTGCATAGTTACCTGTTACTGGCTAGAGGACATTTGAACACCCCAGCCCTTTCCCCGGATTTCAGCACCTTCACACATGGGACAGTTGCCTGAAATCGGCGAAACATTAACGTGATCGTCGAAGGACCGGTCTCGACATGAGGAACAGAACCACGTTTTAAGGCCCTAGGATGCACGGTTTCTGAGATATTCGCACCACAATGCACCACAACAAACTGCACCACGCCATGATAAGGCGACAGGTGGGGAGAGAGCACAAAAGGTCCCAGCATGCATCAGCAGCACACCAACTCTCGCCTCAACCCAACATCTGCTCCACGGTATGTCAGCCACACACATGTGCTGATTCTCAGTGCAGTTTACCGCAGGGTGCAAAGCACATCAAGCAATAAGCGAATCAGAACAGCGACCTACAGGATCATTCATTTTCAACAATTGATGAGAGTATTGTCATGTCTGTCTACAGAACCCGATATCTATATATGAGATTAAGATGTATTATGTTATCTACTTTAGAAACAATTTGGCCTAAGCGCATGATACAAAAAGCCTTACTGACCTGTCGTCTTTGTAAGAATAGTATTTGTCCAGAGACTGCAAAACATCTTAATATCTATTGTAAAGGTTTAGAGTTGGTGGAAATTGCTACTTTTAAACAATTTGCTCAAAACTCAGACTTTGAGCCTCATTACAAGGTTGGTGGTATTTTGGCAGCAAATCCACCGAAATACCACCAAATGGATTTATATTCCTGCCACTTTGTCCGGCAGAATTACCGCTGGATTACAGGTGGTGTTATGGCAGTGTTAGTGCCTGTTTATGGAGTCCATAGGACTCCATGGTGGATTTCCATGGAATTACCTCCAGCGTTAATTCTGCTGAAATAGCCATTTTTTGGCGGTAAGGTGGAGAGAATGCTGGAGATTTTTTCCACCCCACTAACAAATCCATAGTTGGGCAGTGTGGTTATGTGGCAGTAATGCAGCAGTAACTCTGCTACCACCACATTACCGCCAATTTTAGCAACACCACCCAACTTGTAATGAGGCCCTTTATTTCTACAGAAGCATTCTTGGCCAGAATTATTTTCGGCACCCAAATGTCATACCTTATTGAAGTGATAAAATCTGTGATTTAATTCCACAAACCATTAGGAGAAACAAAATATTACTGACCATACAGGAGAAACGTATCAAATTTAAGTATTTAAACATGACAAAAAAAGGTGTTAGATATTACACAACTGTAAAACAGGAAATATATAGCTAACTTGTGGAAAAAGTATATAATTGCATATCTAATTTTAATTAATCTTTTTAAAAAAATGTATTAGTGTTTCGGTTTATTAAGTAAACCTTACACAGTTTTATAAAAGAAAAGCAAAAGACAAATGTTAATTAATTAAGTATTCGTTTAATGGTACTTTATGTTTTTTCTTAATGTACTTACTGGATTTATGTGTAATTGACACAATTAGTTAAATGTTATATGAATTGTGAAAGGTTTAATTTTAAAGCAAAACACTATAAAATCAAATATATATATTATTACTTTTTTGGTACTGGTTTATTAACACCTTATACATACATACAAAAGACAAGCACACATATAATAATACACATATATTAATCCAATTAAATAGTTCAGTTAAATAGAAGATTAAAAAAGATCAATTAACAGTCCATGTTTAAAAATGTTAAAAAAGAAACTGCCAGTATCACCAAAGAGCTAGAACAGCCATGCAAAATTCTTAGCCAGAAGGAGAGGTTATTTAGGTAAATCACATCATATACACATTTGGCAAAGAAGTGCTCCCTTTTCTGTTGTAGGTGAGTGCAATGAATAAAAAGATGTTTAAAAGTGTCTGCATCATTATTACAAAACCTACACAGATTATGTTTGCACATACTGAGCTGAAGGTGAATCCTTCCAAGACCTATATAATGAGTTTTAATGGTGTTGGCTTGAGACCGCCTAGATTCTCTTTGCCGTTGGGGGAAGAAAAACTATCTGTTGTACAATCTACTAATTATTTGGGTTTTACTTAGATGAAGATCTCCCTTAGAGTGATAATGCATGATAGTCTTATGGATAGAGGGACTCAATATGGTATAGAAATGCACATTATTCTAAAAAAGCACTGTAGCTTTCTGCTGGTCCACCTAATCTCCTTTTACAATCTTAAAGGTCTGTCTGCTATTTTTATGGTTTGGAGACTTGGGGCCTCATTATGACCCAGGCGGTAAGTTACCGCCTGGGTCGTACCCTTACCACCATGGCGTAAACTATGTTTACGCCATGGCGGTTGGCGGATTTACCGCCCCATTCCAAGGTGAGTGGGGCGGTAAATCCCCATTTCCCATTTTACCCTTCCCCATTCCCATTTATGCCCCATAGGGCATAATGGGAATGGGGAAAGGCGCTAATTACGCCACCGTAAATTACGGTGGCGTAATTAGCACCAAGGTCCCTTGGCGGCATGGGTTTTAACGCCTGCAAAAAGCAGGCGTTAAAATCACCATCCCGCAAAGGGACCTTGGAATCAGGCGTTAAGGGTCGGCGCCGTTTACGGCGCCGTAAACCCCTTAACGCCTGGGTCCTAATGAGGGCCTTGCTCTTTTACTGACATATTCAACTTTTGCAAATTGGAAGGAGAATATGTCAGAAAGCATTATATCTCTCCAACGGTCTCCCTATACTTATCCTGAGGTATGAACTAGGACTGACTTCTATGAAATGTATTGTACTATGGAAGGACATTTAATTAATTAGGAAAATTGTGATGGGGCCAACAAATTCTCTTTATAACTTGTTGGGGAAGGAATTTAAATATCTAGAAACTGGATGTCTAGGCAATTTGAAATGTAAATGTTTGGAGGCCCTTGCTAAGTGGAATGTGAGTCTAGATGTCCTTATATCAAATCCCAGTGGTGTGAAAAGGAACATATTTGATGCTACCTGGCAATAGTTGGTTACCCTTCTTGTAGATTGGGACTATGATTGTTGTTTTCCAAGATTCAGGGCTTTCCCTCTTGCCCAGTATATCTACAAAATATAAAGCAGTATAAAGGCCCATAGTTCCGGTGCCTGTTTCATAACCCTATTTATTACAAAGTCCACATGGCCTGGGGGCCCGTGAATCAGAAGCAGAATGGATGACATCTAGTATTTGTTCCTCAGACATCTTCAAGCCCTAGAGATCACTATACATATCCTCCCAGTGTTCCGATGATATATCCTTGTATAGATCCATACAATTAATTTTCTAAAGATTCTTACAATAGGATTAATCAAGGATTCTATGTCATAAGCACTCTGGCTTTGCACCAGAGACAAAAAAATATTTGCAAATCATTTCAAACATGCTTTTAGAGTCCCATTGCGATAAAAGGGGTGTATGGGCTTTCAACCAATTATTATACTTTTGTTTTACTTTCTTAATAAGGACACCTCTGAGATATGCATGGGCCAGCCCAGTTTTTATAGCTTTCATTTCCAGCCTCATTGCTTTTGACTATGGGGGTGATTATAAGTGTGACCAGGCAGACTCCTTGAACAAACCTTCATCAACTTCTCCAGAATAAATGTAGGGTATTGATCAGTCGAATAGATGGATTGCTTAAGGCAGTAAGAAGTATTATGCCAAAAGTCAACCAATTCCACATTGAACCTTTCTAATGGGCCTGGGCTCCACCTTATGCAGTTCTTATTTGGGACCATTATCAGATCTCTATATGCAAATGTAGGTGACATGGGGAGAGCCACGTTCAATTTGGCAGCTAGCACGCAATGATCACTATGATTACACTGCATTATCTGAAAATGATCACACAAAAGAAAAAGTTCTGCCAATAGAGCAATATAATCAATCTAAGCCACTGAGTTCTCACTATGCCAGGTGGGTCAGCTACGGATATCCCCAACTACCTGGCCATTAAGGATATGCAAATCCCAAACCCTGCACAGATCTAACCAAATATGTCCATATGCTCGTTGCTGTTTCATGTATTCTGAGCTCCAGCCCTTGTTAGCAGACACACAACTCTTTGGGGAAAGACATACCATATTCCAGTCCCCAACCATCACTGTATCTCCTTCTGGGGTTTCAACTTTAAACCATTTCTATACTCTTATTTAAAGCAGCCATAAAACCATGTATTTGTAATTGCAATGGATGCCAGTGTACATTGAGAAGTAGTATGTTTAAGGGTGGGACCTGACCTGGCAAAAATAGTTCCACAGCAGGATCCCCTTAAGATTATGCGAGGCACATTTTCCTACAAGACCTATGGAATTATCTATTGCTATTAGCAAGCCGGCAGAGGGTCTGCCTTCATTCATATTTGTAGCAGGCTGCAGAAAACATTGATGCCTGCCCGAAAGCAACTTATTTCCTGAGCAGATTGCCTGCAAGAACATTTAAGCAATAAGCCCAGAGAAGCAAGGGCATTACCGAGTCAGGTAAAGCCCCGGGGCCCATAGTTAATGAAGGCCTCAGGTGCCTTACCCACATCGAGGGGCTTATTGCTATCAGTACCCCGGCCCGCAAGACCACGGTACTACGAGCATTGTTTTTCTGTTCCAAAACGCTCTGGCGTTTCGGAACAGAAAAAAGAAATGTCAAAAAAATGCTTGCCGGGGAAGGGAAAACAGACTCTGTTTTCCCTTTCCATGGCGGCCATTCAAAAAATAGGAAAAATGTAAACAAAGAAAATGGCTGCCATGGAAAGAAAAGAAGTGACAGAAGTGTTCCCAGTGCGTCCGCTCCTGAAATGGACCAAAAAGAAGGTAAGTGGGATTGGGAGGGTGTGGACGGGATTGTTTGGATTGGAGGACCGGGGGAGGGAAAACACTTACCTGAATCCCTGGCGGGGGAAGATGGCAGCTTCCAGCCGTGTGGTGGCTTGGAGCGGGGATTACCACATTCTGAGCCTCCGCATTGGCTGAGGGGCTGACACCCCCCACCCCCGCCTTGGACAAAGGAAAGGAATGTCGGCGAGCGATTCTCGGTCAGGTAAAGCCTCAGCGAGGGCCAATCAGATTGATTGTTACAATCTGATTGACCCTCGCCGGGTCCTACTATAGAATACTGACTGAGTAACTTTGTCAAGCCACCCTCTATCATTAATTTGTTTTAGCCCCTGACATTCCAAGAAACAATACCAAGTTTGTCAGTATTGGCCATATGCCTCTTTCAACTGTCCTTTAGACCCAGAGCTTTGCTAGGTCCAGTATCTATTAATCGCTTTTAACTCATTTTTATCTGACAAAATTGCCGGAAGCCAGGACCAATCTTCCTGTGATCGAGAAGTACGAGTAGGGGGATCCAAGAGACACATTTTCCTCAATTTATTACCTACTTGGTAAGTTGCTTGTAAATCCAGGTCAGGTTGACCCATACCAGTTATCTTTTTTTCACAGATTTTAATGTTTCTACCTTATTCGTGTTACTGTTACCAGGATTCTAAGGACTGGGTCGTAAATCATATTGCATAGCTCTCAGGGATTCAGCCTCATCAAGTAACATTACAAAATCAGCCTTTGACCATATTTTTAGAGCAACTATATCTGTTCTACTATCGTTGAACAAATCGACAAGCTCTATATCTTTAGATGATATCAGTCGAAGGGGAGGGATTTCATTAAACAGGGCCAATATGTTTGAGCGATTCGATAAGCAGCCTGAAGTATTAGTTGACCCTCGGACAAAATCTAGTACCAAAAATAAAAATGCACTGTTTGTATCTACAGTTATTGCTTTCTCCAGGGTCCCACTACAGGGGCCCATTGTGTCCTTTTCCAAATCCTCTCCATTCATTTTCCTCACCGAGCTTGTATTTTCTGATGGTCCAGTCTGTACCCCTCCCTATAGGAACCCTCAGATTGAACAGAAGGTTTTTGGTGAATTGCCACGGGATTAGATGTATTACATACAACCAAGATGTACACTCTCCAGCTATAGCGTAGGGTTCATTTGACAAATCGACATTTATCCCCACCTGCACAAATGCGTTCTTTTGAAGTCGCACCCTTTGCCCCGGCCTGCCGAAATGGAGGTGATTCGTACTTGTCGATGTTGAGGAGTACAAACAGGGAGCAACTCTCTTAACATGTACGTTGCCCAAATCCCCAGAATCTCTCCAATCACATTGTGTGTTTTTGACCCTTATACCACATTCTTTATAATTAATAGTAGAACTGCCCAAAATAGTGCCTAGACCCGCAATGTGTGTGCCTAGACCTGCAATGTGTGACCCGCATTGTCCAGCATCTGGATGTTCTGTGTCAGCAAATCATATCCTTTTAGGATGCTAGTGTGTGTACCAGTCACATTTAACAATTTCACTCTGCAATGAATTCACAGGAGCTGTTTCTGTGTCTACAAGCACATACTTGTGATCTTTAGATGAAACAAAGTCCCATTGAGTCGTTTTCGGTTCTGACAGAGAAAGTTACATGTGATTTATTATGCCCAGGGGACAAAGTCAATGGGTTCACAATAGTCTTTTGGGAGGGTGTTTTTGAGGTTCGAAGCTTGTGTAACAGCTATTTCCGTAGTACGTGTAGCGCAAGTACTTGGATTTAGCAGCATGGACGTGATTTTGGGGCCAACAGGGGTCACACCCACAACCCCTGTGGTCTTCCTTGCTACCCGTGCAGTCTCCCTTGCTTCCCCTGTTTTGTGCCAAAGAGCTTGCATGGGGGCCCTGCCACACCAGGTCTGGGGGGCCCCAGCCCAGTCCTCACCCATCAGGGTGAAGGCTGGGCCGGCGCTTGAAGCGGGAAGGAAGTGCTCAGTAGGGGTTGGAGCTGACCGTGACATGTGGCACATGTCACATGCCACGTTCAGCTCCAACCCCCTCTCCTCCGGCTTCCTTGTGGCTCATATACAGGACCCAGGAAGCTCCCCCAGCTTTATGGTTCCTGTTTGTGAGCAGCAGGGAGGAGCCGAGGGTGGCCTGGAGTGATGGACCGAAGCTGGAAAAACAGGTGACGAGGCTTTTTTTTATGTGTTATGTATTTTGCATGTGTGAAGTGTGTGTCAGATGTATGTATGTGCCACGTGTCAGTGAGTGGTGGGTGAATGAGAAGAAATGTGATAGTGAGTGTGCTTGAATTTTCTGGGTGGGTGTGTGCCTGTGTGGAGAATGCTGTCATAGCGGATGTAGGAGAGGGTGTATGAGTGAGTGACTGGTGGGTGAAGGAGTATGAATATGACAGTGTGTTTCAATGTTCTGGATGGGTACATGTCTGTGTGGAGAAGGCACCGTGAGTGGACGCAGGAGAAGATATATGGGTCAGTGAGTGATAGGTGAATGAGTAGGAATGTGATAGTGTGTCTTTCAATGTCCTGGGTGGGTGGGTGGGTGCGTTCCTGTGTGGAGAATCCAGTGCAAGTGGACATGAGAGGTTTATGGGTGAGTGAAGGGTGAGTGAGTAGGAATGTGAGTGTGGTTGGGTGCCAGTGTGAGTGTATGTGAGAGAAGGTTTATGGGTGAGTGACTCGTGGGTGAATTGGTATGAATGTGATTGTGTGTGTGAATATTCTGGGTGGGTGGGTGCATGCCTGTGTGGTGAATGCAGTGTAAATTAATCTGAGGGGAGATTTATGGGTGGCTGAAAGGGGATGCGCGCGTGTGTGTGTGTGTCACATCCTTGATTGACTTTGCATGTTTTCCAGTATTTTTGGGCAAAACCAAGTTCATGTGTGTCATTACCTGGCTAGACTGGCATTTTGGTACAGCGGGTCTAGCTATTGCTTACTGTGACAAGACATTTATTACTCAGCATCTTTGAAAAAGCAAGCATGATAAGTAGTATTACTTCGCTAGACTGACATTTTGGTGTAGTGGCCTGTATATTTCTTACAGTAGCCTGACTTTTTATTAACTGAGCATCTATGATGAAGCAAGGATGATAAGTGTTCTTATGGGTGTAGACTGGCTTACATTGGAACATGTTTTCTGATTGTGACATGTCACTTTTAATGGCTACACCAACGGGAGTATTTTCTTACACACGGGTACTGGCATATATTGGCAGAGTCAGCTTTGTGCCAAGTTCCAGTAATGATACTATAAACAAACATCTCAAAACGAAGATGAGTATGTTCTTATATAGGAATACTAGCATATGTTGGTGAAGCGAGCATGGAAATGTATGGGCACAGACAGCATTAAAATATTGTTTATACTAGCATATATTGTAGGGACCGGCATGGCAATGCATTGAGAAATGTGCTTGTGCACTTTTGGTGACTTGCATCATGATTCACCCTACACCCTACCAAACCGATTGTAAACTGTCTGGCCTTTTACCCATATTTTCACAGAAAGTGTGCTGTGTAATGCACCATTTTAACCCATTATTTAAAAAATGTTCTCATGGTAGGGGGAAGAATCTCCCTGAGCCCCCCAAATTCAATTTCGTTAGTTTGGGCCCACTCGCTATGCTCGGTCGCAATCGCATACTTGTGGCAAATATTTACACCCTCCAACAAAACAACTCACCAACCACCACTGGTGGCTGGTATATTTGGGCACCAGGCACCGCCCCCTTCTTTCTACGCTAGGTGAAACATTTAAGCTTTGATTTAAAAACATTTTTAATTCTTTCACTTGGAGTAGTGCATGCCCCTGCAGTGGAATATTCTTCATGGACATTGCACACACGTGGTGGTTCGGGCCAGCCCTGGGTCTGGCGTGCCCTGTGCCTTGTTAAGGTGCTTGAGGGGAGGGCCCCCAAATTGTGGGCTACGCCACTGATTGGGTTCTGCCCACCTTGAACGCATTCAAGTGTGATGTGAATGGTTGAGGGGGCTGCAAACTCGGCCAGGACTCTGCTCTGGTGCAACACTGTTTAAGAAAATAAGCGCCGGACATGGAGTCTCAGAAGTGAGAGAGCCAGGGAGTGATCCACCGCTCCCCATTTAAATCCCTTCTTGGAAAGGGCTTTGTGGAAGCTTCATTCACGGCCGGTCCTGGAGGATCATTGAATAACGCACCTTGCACATAGTGCTCTGAAAATTGTAAATGCATTGAGCCCCACTCTTGAGGGAAGTGCAGCACCCCCATCCCCACACCTCACCCTGTTAAAAAAGATGGAAGAAGAGTCATGTTTCAAAGCCTAGGGCATTAAGGTGTTATGTCCGTCCCTGGGTTGTGAGGGACAACACGTGGTTGCTTGTCACATAACGTAAAGATAAATGCACACAGAGACAGGTGGCCTCAGCTTACACCCGCACAATAGGTTTCTTCTATCGTTTGTTTGTTTGTTTGTTTGTTTATTTATTTGTTATTGCGCACCAAACCCTTGGGCATTCGGGCGCAACAGAGGTCAAGACAACTTAAGCTTAGTTACAGAGTAAGTACAATGAATCGTATAATATACAAAACAGTTGGAGAAAAAGTACTGCCAGGATAGTTACAATGGCGGAAGGAAGCACGGTAAGAAACATGCAGCAGAGACAGCAGTGCAGGTAGCGAGAGGTAAGCTAACAGTCATTCGTGCGTAGCCATTTCATTACATTGAGTCTACATTTGGGATAAGGCTGTTCCTTTCTAAGGTCATGTGGTAATGCATTCCAAGTTTGAGCTGCAATAACTGGGAAGCTAGATCCTCCAGATGTAACACGTTTAAATCTGGGTACTTCCAAGGTATGGGCATTGGCAGCTCTTGTTGGGCGTGTGGATGATCTTCTGTTTATCCTATCAGCAAGGTAGGGTGGGGCTAAGTTGTTTAAACATTTAGAGGTGAGGGAGGTGGTCTTTAGGGGTATCCTATCAGATATTTTTAGCCAATGAATCTCTCTTCTAGCATCTGAGATGTGTTCTCTCATAGGGATATTCAAGGCTGCTCTTAGGGCATTATTTTGCATTCTTTGTAATTTGTTGATGATATTTTTGTTGGTACCTGAGTAGAGAGCATTACAATAGTCTAGTCTCGACATTACGAGAGCATTGGCCAGGGTGATGCAACTCAAAGTAGTGAGGAATGGTCTGCATGCTCGGATAAGCTTACAGGTGTAGGCTGTGGAAGATGCGAGGGAATTGATTTGTTTCTTGAGCGAGAGAGTGGCATCAAGATACAAACCTAGTGTCTTGACCACTGGCATCACTTTGATGAGATTGTTGTCAATATTGAAGGTGGTAAAAAGTTTTTTTATGTTTGCTTCAGAGCCTAGGATTAATATCTCGGTTTTATTGTCATTCAGGCAGAGGCCATGAGATGCCATCCATGCCTGAATGAGGAGGTATACTTTGTTTACTAAGGCTGTGTCCTCCAAAAAGTTGCCCGAACGGGGGATAAGGATCTGGGTATCATCTGCATAATGTGTGTAGGTGATACCCAGTGTGTCCAATTTGTCAAACAGAGGCTTAGTAAAGATGTTGTACATAGTAGGCGAGACACAGGATCCTTGGGGTACTCCGCAGGCAATTTGAATTGGGTCAGCAGCTGTTAATGGGGAAAAGACTTGCATTGTCCTGTTAGCAAGGAAGGATTGGACCCAGGCTATGGCTTCCCCTGAAAAGTGTGCCGCCGACCTAAGGTGGTTACATAAGACTGCATGATCCTCTAGGTCGAACGCTGCAGAGAGGTCCAGGAGAAGTAACATAGCAGTTTGTCCCTTATCCTTCAGCTTGTCAATTTGAGTCTTGAGGTCTAGTAGGGCAGTTTCTGTTCCGTGGAGTGGGCGGAAGCCAGACTGTCGTGATCCTAGTAGCTGATTAACTTCTCGGTATTCTTGAATTTGAATATATGCCACCCTATCAATAATTTTGAGTAGAAATGGGACAGTGGTGATAGGTCTGTAGTTAGTGGGGATAGTGGGATCTAGTGTTTGCTTTTTAAGCAGGGGGATGACCCAAGATTCTTTGAGGTTATTGGGTACTGAATTAGTTTTAAAAGAAGCGTTAATGAGCTTGGAGATAAACGAGGCCAGGTCTCTAGCAGCATCCTTTATAATTTGTGCCGGGCAGCTGTCGCCCTTGCAGTTTGAAGGTTTTAAGGAGAGAATGATTTTTTCTGTGTCAAGGATAGAAATGTCTTTAAAGGTAAATGGTGTAGTTGTGTTACGCCCTGTGTCAGGTAGTAGTGGTAGCTGACTCATAGATACATTTATAACCAGGGAATGTTGTTGATACTAAATCCTGATCAATGATTTAATTGTCATGCCTTGCTCATGCAGCATTTTGATCCTGAGTAAATAGACAGCGCGCGCCTCTCCAGGTCAGTGCTTTTTTGGCTTTTTTAAAACATCAATGCCACAGATAACGAGTACTTCTGTGTCCATTGATCTATAGATGTTTCATACACTAGCTGTAGCCTGCATTAGAGGTTTTGGTTACCCTGTTACAAGTACTGCATTATGTATGTTTTACATATAAGCCCCATGTCAAATCTGGAAAATGACATTCCCCAAATGTGTGATTGTGGACAAATCATGCCTCCCTCTGTGCCTCGACTCTTATATCTGGCTAAATTGAGAGTGCCTGGAAACATGGGTGTTAGACGCATCTGAAGGTTGTGTGCCATCACTTCCTGTGATGTCATCGGAGGTCAAGGGTCATGTGATGTCACTTCTGCTACCACTGGCATTTTGTTGAAATGAAGTCCCTGCTATTGTCCCCAGGATTTGAAGATGTAAAGCATATGCCCGTAATCTTTTGTATAACAGGCTGGCTCACAATGTTTGCCTCAGACACAGCTGTCCCATCTATTGGTTGCTTGGTATTTTTAAACAATAACATTGAGGCGTTATCCAAGAGTTCCATTTTTAAATTAAGATCAATTAGGATCAACGTGTAAACCCGAACCTCTTCACGAACATTATCATACAGGTCCACGAATGCACTCAATACTGAGTTTAAAGCTGAGATAGTGGGGGGGTAAGCGTTATTCTGTCAGCTACGTCCCAGAGTGTGTAAGGTATGGGCACACTCTCTCTTTGGCTACTATGTGTGGTCATCTATTCTGTTAGCATAGTAGGCAATCCCACAAGGGACCCTCCACACATAGGAGACACCGGCAGCGCCATAAGGTTTGCGCTTGCTTCCCTTATTACAGCAGCTTCTGAAGCCAGATCTGGGAACAAATGTCTT
The DNA here is from genome assembly GCF_040938575.1 of Ambystoma mexicanum. Taxonomy (NCBI): domain Eukaryota; kingdom Metazoa; phylum Chordata; class Amphibia; order Caudata; family Ambystomatidae; genus Ambystoma; species Ambystoma mexicanum. Next base: position 897,178,694 of record NC_090931.1, on the reverse strand, counting down.
CCGCTGCCTCTATCCTGCTCTGATCATTTATACTTGATTCCCCCATCATTTCCAGAGCAAAACGAGGGGCCATAGGCCTAACGTCTGTACTTGTGCCTGAGCGCGGGAAAAAGTCAGTGATTTTTTGACCAACAATAGGTTTCGCTTTTAGCGTATGCTGATGTTTCAGTTTTTCCTTACATTTTCTAGAGCCTTCTCCTAAACTAGGGGATACTGGACAAGGGAGTAGGGGCCTTCAAATCGTCCAAGTGTATGTGCAGTTCAGCAACCAAGTCTTCTTCCATGCAGCCTCTTTCCTGCCCACATATAGTGGGGTGGGGGGGGATCTACCCCTCCCTATTCACCATAGGAAAGTCTGCAGGAACAGTCACAACAGGAGTTTGTATAGGGCCTATCGAGCAAGTATAGCAGAATACGGTGACAAGGTGTTGTTAAGTTATTATGGCACATTAACAGATAATCGAGGATAGTGAGATGGTATTACTCACATAACCTTGTGATGGTGCAACTGAACTTGATCTCGATCACTGTGTGTGTGCCCTGCTGTAATTCACTTCACGTTACGAATTCTGCCAAGGGCCGACTACCAGACACCGGGATTTCTGCCAAACCACTTTCTGCACTGCCACACTTCTTCACGCGTGCTTTGCGCTGGGAGGCAGGTTTTGTTAGCTTTAGGCTAGGTTGCCTGAGCTCCCAGACCCAGCCAGCCACTCCCCATGTGCTCACCTGTAATTTACTTCCCGCTACGAAATCTGCAGAGGGCCGACTGGCAGACACAGTGTTTCTGCCAAACTGCTCTCTGCACTTTTGCACTTTTTCAAGTGCGCTTTGCGCTGGGTGGCTGGTTTCGTAAGCCTCAGGCTCAATTGGTCGAGCTCTGAGCTCCCAGACCCAGCTAGCCGCTCACTGTGTGCTCTCCTGTAATACCCTTCACTAAATTTGCTGAGTGCCGACTCCCAGACACAGTGATTTCTGCCAAACTGCTTTCTGCACTTCTTCTTATTCACTTAAGTGTGAGATGGATTTAAGACTTGCCAGGCAGACAAACGGTGTGTGGGCCCCTGTGCCCTTCCCCACCCCTTTCCAGTCTCTCAGAGACATGCAGCTCCTACTCCACCTTTCCATTTCCTCCATTTCTGGGCCACTGGAGGCAGGGTCAGACTAGGCCATAAAATTATCTCGGACACCAATGAAAAAGTGGCCTACAGTAGCAAATTGCTAATCATTCCTTTTGCAACACTGTTTTAATAGTATCCAAGGCGTTTCGATAAAATGTGATGCAAATTGTGCATTTTAAAGAATATTTATTCAGCAGCACTGGTCAAAACTACTAGTCGCCTAGTGAAGAAACTCATCAAACTGACCCATATTGGCCAAAATGTCGCCCACTTTGACCGGAAAAATGGTCCCAAACAAGCATTTTGTGTTTTTGGTCTGCCCATGGGCCTATTGCCCTATGGGCCAGTCCCAGCCTGAGTGCAGAGCAGGTATGGCGGACGTGCCTCCCACAAGGAAGAAGGAGCTGCCATGGCCAACAGGCTTATATTTATCAGGGTGCCGGTGGTCTTGGTCTGCACTCTGTAAATATTCCTGAAGGTGCATGCATGCTGAAGGCTCAGGAGCCACTGGAAAGTAGGGAGATATTTGTTTCTGCAGCATCAGATTGCATAAGCAGTCCGCAAAACCAAGTGTTACCCCTGTCTCTCCCTTCCTGCCTGCTTGCATTGCACACTTCACAGACCCATGTTGCTGTGACCTGTGCCCTGGTGCTTTAATGGCCTGGCCCCACACCCATCCCTTGGGGCCCTGTCCTGATTTCCTGGCATTTCTTCTCCTTTCTAGCCCCCACTGCACCATTCCCCCTCCACTTCTGGTTCACTGGGGCTGGGTCGATTATCTCAATCCCCTGGGGCCCTCTCCCCTTTTCTAGGCCTTTGTGTACCACTCTGAAGCCCCCCACCGCCCCTCCCAACCCCCTGTTCCCGACCTTGGTGGTTACTTTGGCTGGGCCCACAACTTCAGTCCCTGGAGCCCTGCCCAGATGTTTGTGCCCAAGCTGCACCACTTCACTTTTTGTTACAGGGCCTTGGGGGCTTCCTTTCCTAGCCTTTGTGCCCCGCGCTGTAAACCATCCTCCTCTGCCCCTCCACCACATAGGGGAGTTACCTTCCCTTGACAAAATTATTTTGCAGGCCACTTTAGGGCCGATGGCAATGGCACATCAGAAGCAGTTTGTGGCGTGCACAGTTAGCATCATACAAACATACCTCTTATGGTATCATTTGTGGCAAAAGGCATTTAGCTTACACACAGCACAGTGAAATAACACACTAGGACTCTTAGGAATCTGAGGCACTGACTGTTAGATTGTTCTTTGTGTCCTGCCTGGGTTTTTGAAGGCCCTGTAAATTAAAAGACATGCAGACTCCCTCCTACAGTATGGCTTGACATGAGAAAAATCACAGAAAATAACATTATAAAAAGTGACATTGATCTTCAGTACTCTATGGCATTGTTGGTATTAACATTAAGAGATTTTAATCTCTAAGCCTAGGTGTGTTTTTGTGCAGTATATGAATCAACACTATATTTTTAATATGTAACAAGGTTGCTCAGTGGATTGAACACTCGCTTCTGAGATATGTGTGTAATCTGCAGGTCAAATACTCTAATACTGGCAAGGCCAACACACCTTTCAGCCTTCCGAGGTCGATAAATCAGTGCCAACTTTGGTTGGAGGATAATTATATGTGAATTTGTTTTGGGCATAGTGGTTTGGGGAAAGCGCAATTTAAATGACCAATAATTATCATTAAGTAGAGTTTAGTGACTTTTGAGAGTAGATATTATTTCATAAGAAAAGTTGCAAACTGAATTGCTTTTATGGGCTTGCAATGTTGGTAGATCAGTCACAATGAGATTGCAGAATTTGCTCAGGATTACATACTTTGTTTAAATAGAGAAACCAGGATTGTGTCCCACCCAGCGATGTATGAACTTGACCACATATCTCCGCAGTTATACTTCGTATCAGTATTTGCTAAGGTTTAATAATCAAATGGTTGAATAATTATGTGTTTACCAAGACCTTGAAAAGTATGGTACACAAATCACATAAAAAATTGACCTGACAATGTAAATACATTATGTAAATGGGTCAACCAAAAAGAATGTGATATGTTTATTTTTCCCATCCCCGGATGCAAGGTTTTCATGTGTAAGCCAAGAGAAGTTTATGTTGTGCACTAAATGAATGGACAGTATATAATTAATATGTAACAAGGAAGCTCAGTTGGTTGAGTGCTCACTTCTGCACTGTGTGTGTGATCTGCAGGTCAAAGACTCTAATACTGGCAAGGCCAACTCTGCCTTTCATCCTTCTGAGGTCGATAACTCAGTACCAATTTTTGCCGGGTGATAATTGTCTGTGAATATGTTCGATGTGTAGTGGTTTGGCAAAGCACTATTTAAATAACCAAAAATTATAAATTACTAGAGTTTAATGACTCTTGCGAGTAGATTTTAGTTCATAGCAAAAGTTGCAAACTGAATTGCTTTTATGGGCTCCCAATGTTGGTAGCTCAGGCCTGATGAGATTGCATGATTTGCCAGGGATTATACACTTTCTTTAAGTAGCGAAACCAGTATTTTGAGATTTACAAATGTCACCACATATCTTCCCAGGTAACATTCATATCAGTATTTTCTAAGGCTTGGGAGTCAAAAGGTTAAATAATTATTTTCTAGCAATGTCTTGAAAAGTACACATATCACTTAATACAATAACCTGACAGTATATATAGATTGTTATAGACACAGGTCAAGCAAAAGAATGTGATTATACATTTATTTTGCCCATCCTGGATGCCAGGGTTTCCTGTGTAAACACAAAGAATGTTGTGGTGTGGCAATATATGAATGGACACTTTAATATTAATATGTAACAACTCTATAGTTTGGGTGCACTCCTTTAATTCCATCTGTGATGTTTAATGATATTTGATGTGTGTGGGGTAAGGACACTGGGGCCATACATAAAATGGATCTGCAGGCTGTAGGAATTCCTGTGATATCACATCCTTTGACGTCTTCCCATTGCCCATGTTAGTAAGGTCCCAATTTTTGTTCTTTTTTATGCCTTTCCCTGCCACACACCCGTGTGTATCAGTCATCAAACTTTGGATCCAACTAAGCTTCTTAGAGCCATTTTTCTAGGAAATTGTGTGGTCTTTATAAGCTGCTAGTACCCTTAGCCTTCAAACATGTTCATTTCCAATATTAGTTTCAGGCTTGATCATCCAATGTTACCAATGAAAGCAAAGCCTGCTCAGCGGCCCAATTGTTTCCAGTTAGTCAGACCCCTAAACAGAGGTAAATGTAATAAAGACAACTTAAAAAAAAGAACTTTTGTCCCGCATGTTCACAATTGTGCACTTGTGACCGCAGTTAACTTCACGCATCCTAATCTCCGCCTCCATGACTCACCGACATAAGGCACTTTCTCGTGTGCTGCCCACTGGGCCCTTCACCTTAAATCTGTCACTGCTTAAGTGGTACTCATTTTATCACTCTCAAAATAAGGAAATGTTGAGTGAGGCCCACCTGACGTGGCAGACTCTACCCAGCCCTACTTGCCTTTAAGACATGTCCACATTTCATGCTATCCACCTCAGTGTTATTCGTTTTGTACCCCCCAGAATGCTAAGTTAAGCATGCTGCATATGGAACTAGCTCTTCCTCAGCCCTGCTGGCCTTTCAGGGGTACTACTTGTCATGTTACCTGCCTACTTAATGTTACCCACTTCTGTTCTACTTTTTATCACACTGAGAAGGATGAAAGGCTGAGTCAGGAACCCCTGGCATGCAAGGAAGCTTGTCTCGGTCCTATTCGCATTTTAAATGTACCACCTGGAAATTAGGTATTCTTATTATAATATAATCAATGTCAGCTGTACTCCAAGAGGTGGATGAAAGGATGAGCCAGAAACGCATGACATGTGACTGACTGGTGCCCAGCTCTTAAAGCCCTTCAGGGGCCTCTGAGTTTCATTAAATCTACATATTTAATTAAATAGTCCACATTTCATCTGCCGCAGAAGAAAACAAGGGTGTGTGAAATAACCCAAAATGTGACTGACCCTGCCCCAGTCCCACCAGAGTCTCAGAGGTCCTGCCCCAGTCCCACCAGAGTCTCAGAGGTCCCAGCGTGCTATATCTCATCTGTCCCATACAATATTCTCCACCTACAAGCTTTCATTTTCAAACTCTCGGGGATATAAATGGCTGAACCAGGCTCACCTGAGACGTGGCTGACTCCACCCCAGCCGACTTTCCACAGTACTGACCTATTATTACTACCCACGTGCAGGGGTGTTGCTAGGTCTGGAAAAGATCAGGGGCTAAGCTAATGAATATTATCCCAAAATGCCTCCCTGCCTAGGTTGAGCCCTATTCCCACTTCCTCCTCTATTTCACCAACATTCTTGGCACGGTAGAGTATATTCTCAGCTTTCTTCACACTTATCTATGCCTATTTTTCTCAAACCTTTTAATTGTATTCGCATATTTAAATTAAATGAAAATTAATTGCAGGCTTCAGCGGTTGGAAGTGACGCGGACATGTTTTCGAACGTTTAAATGCGACTATTAGGAAACAGTGACAGCTCCTTTCCCGACTACTGGCCAGCCAGCATGACTCAATGCTGCTATGGAAATGGAACTGACCCTGGGACAGGGAAGACGACGAGTGGCTGCCCCCAAACACCTCTCTGCTTTTCCTGTCTACGTCCCGAGTGCGGGCCGAGTCTTCTCGTCTGACCTTGTCAATCGGCGACTTCCATGGAAACCCATCAGCACACACCTGACGGATCTCGGCACCTCCCCCCCCTCTCCCCCGCCACCCTCCCGCCCCCCATCTTAGCACCAGCACGCCTTGTCTGCGTAGTCCTTGGCTCCCTCTATAAATAGCCCGGTACGGCCTCCAGGCTCTCCAAATCAGCAGAGCTGTCACGCCGGATCAAGCTGAAGAGGTGAAGACATGCCGAAGAAATCCTAATGACATTCTCCGCATTGTGGTTCAGTCGGGCGGCCCCCCGTGCACTCACCGCGCCGAGGAATACAGGCAACGGAAGTCCGCTTCCACGGGCATACACCATCCCTGACAGTCACTGATAAAAGCCCATCACAAACTCCGGAAGGAATGAAATAGAATAGGTCCTGGGAAAATGACATCCGCCGAGTACTGACTTCCAGTCAATGAGAACGCAGAGCTTAGTTTCAAAAGCACCCTCTGCAGGCTTCATGAAGTCCTTCCGTGACCTCTGTTGTGGGAGGAGAGCAGGCATTACACTCACGAACTGGCTTCTGGCATGGCTCTGGAAGCACCAAGTGGCTGTCCTAAAATATGACAATGCAGCCGAGTACTATGCAACCTGTGGCATGGCAGCAGAACAGACCCAAAGCCCATCAAGTTGCTATCTGAACGGTGGTGTGGCATTAGATTAGACCCATGGCCTGTCATTGATCTATCCGATGCTTGACTGGAACTAGAGCAGACCTATGGGTCATAAAGTAGCCATGCGACCTCTGGCTTTATGTTACAGTGGTCGCAGGTTCCATCATGTCACTAAAGCAGACCCATGGCCCATCAAGTTTAAAGCTGGCCTCTGCTATGGAATAGAGCAGACCCATACCCCATTAAGTAACTATCTCGCCTCTGGTGCACTAGGCAACACTTATGGCTCATTGAGTCTTTGTCTGATGGACAAACAGATGCCCCTTCAAGTCAGCTATCTGACCTGACTTTTGGGGTTATTCCACTATAACAAATAGCTGGCGTATAAAACCAATTTTGTGACCTCCAGTGTTTAACTATCAATGCAGACTATCTAATCTTTAATACAAATGATCCCAGGCTCCATTAAATCAAGTAGCAAAACAACAAAAAAAGAGTGATGGCTGGAAGTTTAAGAATGAATCCTAACCTCTGGCAGTGCTCTGCGCAACCCTCCGGATCATCGTTCTTCGCTTGCCAAGCTATTACAAAAGGGTTCGAGACCATATGCAAATCAGGCTGGGTGGGACAGCATGCCCAGACGTGAGTCCTGAGCATGCTAGGCCTAGAGATCCAAGCTACTCATCACTGATGACACCCAACAAGTCCGAAACATGTCTGGTGATGCTTTTGGTCTTGTGCTGAAGGGATGCGGCCTAGCAATGTGGGCTGGACTGATCCCACTGGGGTGGGACCAAGCCTGTTTTTCATATGGTCTTTCCCTTTCTGTAATGCCATGGCAGGCTGAAAAACAATGGTTTGGAGGGTTGCCCAGAGCTGTGCCCGCAGTTATCATTTGTTCAAAACCTTCCATCCATCAGCTTTTGGTTTTCCATTAAATCAAGTATTTGACACCATGGGCCTCATTCCGAGTACGGCGCTAACCAATGGCGCTATTAATGCCTTGGTTGACGCCGTACCCGGACCGGCAGCGCCTTGGTGGATGGCGGAATTACCGCCCCATTCCAAGGGTGGCGGGGCGGTAATTCCCCAATCCCCATTTACCCTTCCCCATTCCCATTTTTGCCCCATAGGGCATAATGGGAGTGGGGAAGGCGTTAATTACGCCACCGTAAATTACGGTGGCGTAATTAACATCAAGGTCCCTTAGCGCCATGGTTTTTAACACCTGCTAAAAGCAGGTGTTAAAACCTCCATGGCGCAAAGGGAACTCGGAGTATGGCGGTAAGGGATTACCGCCACCGCTCTCGTTAGCGGTGGCCGCTATCCCTTACCGCCATACTCGGAATGAGGCCCCATGTGTTAGACCAGCAACTTCTCAAACGTAGCTGTCTTGACAGTAGTGTTAAAACAAAACAGAGGTACAGTCTCAAAAGTCAGGTATCCTGCATTCGATGTTTATATCGAACCAATCCTAATCAAATAGTAGATCCTCTGCTGTACTGCATAAGTGGGATACCAGGAGAGTGCCAGTGATCATTTGTCCATGCTTCTGAACTGCTATAGACTACTAGGCCGGTGAGCCGAACGTTTAGGGTGCAAAACTAGAACAGACTACTTGGTCTTTGACTAGTACCCTTAGGGTGCTATTCAAGAACAGGTTAGTGGTGTGCTTATGGTGTTATAATGAAACCGACCACTAGGCTGCTGACAGCTGTCCTTAGGGTGTTAACCAAGAATAGATTACTAGGCCTCTGAAACCTGTCCATAGGGGACTACAAAAGACCTTGATGGATGTTGGTATGTGCTAAACTAGAAACAACTACTATGTCATTTATGAATGTCTACGAATGGGGGCTCAACTAGAATAGATTACTAGGCCTTTGGTTGATGTCATTATGTTGCTAAACTAGGACAGAATACCAGGCCTTTCATGGATTTCCTTAGGATGCTGAACTAGAAGAGATTATGAGTCCACTGACGATGCCATTAGGGTGTTAAACTAGAATAGACTACTAGACTTTTAGGCCCTGTATGTGTGTCTATATTTGCTCCATTAGAATGGTCTAGTATAGACTAGATGGATGTCATTACAACATACTCCAAAAAAACGCTCAGAGCTCGCCCAACATTGAGATGATAGAAATGCTGTTTGTTAAGGGTAGCAGGGGTCCGAAAACCAAATAAATCAAAGTAAACTTGCAGTTGTAATCAGAATTGGATGCATCATTTGTATTAAGGGAGAATGTTATCAGAGATCTACTTACATTTGATGAAATCTAGTATAAGGTTTATCAGCACTAAATATATGCAGTTCATTGAGCACGCAAGCTAATATTAGACTAAGGAAGATAGTGTGTTTTAGGTCATAAAGGACCACTGACACGAAGAACAAAGGGTGCTTAGTAAGAATGGAGGATACCATTCTACCGTCCCACCCGAATCCTGGGGTCTCCACATTGGAACTGTCTGCTACTATGTCCACCAGGGCTGTCTGCACATCATCCAGACATGACTTTAAAGGTCTTCTTTTATGAGCGGGCGCAGCTGTGAGGCACACATTCAAGGGTTCCTTTTAGTCTAAAGAGTGTGAATTGTTTTTGCCCTCCTAGGGCGCAATATCACCAGCTGTATAACGGAGGGGATTTAGCCTTTTGCCCTGGCACCATGTGGCATGTCTCTTCAATTTACGCGTGTGCAGTTTTCTTCAGGAAGGCAGACTGGCAGACTGCCAACATCCAGACAGCTCTCAAAGACCGAAATATCCCTATTCTTTCTCTCTGCAGTATCAAGCTGTCATATTCAATAGCTGGAGGGCAGGGTCCAGAGTTTGATCCCCAAACTGGTTTGGGGAATCCGCTCCAGAAACAGGAGTACATGTTTTTCCCCATAGCAGCTGAAGTAGGTACAAGAACCTCAATTAGGGAGGCCACGATTGGGTCACCAGGATTATGGGTGCTGTTTGGGTGGCCCGATTCCTTCGATAGGGGAGTTCTCTGATATCAGAGTCCTTTCATATAACATCATCACTGCCATGAGAAGATGTGTCTATTGTGTTGCTCGTGTGCATGTGCGTGTGTTGCATAAAGTTTCAACGCATTGATCACACAGCCGGCTCTTAAATAATGGGTGGCAAGGTGCTGACCCGCTTGTTCCATTCCCCATTATAGAGGAGCAGCACCAGCCCAGTGTAAACAATGAGCTCTCACTCAGCTGCCTGGGCTAGCTTAAAGGTTCAAAGGAAAGCATTGTTTACCTTTCACAGTTTCTGTTCCCCAGTGTGCATGTCCAGTAGAACATGCAACCAGTGGTGTAACACAAGATCTGGGGGCCCCCCTGCAAGCCATGCTGAGCACCCCCCAACTCGCAACAAATCACGAGTAGTGCCATACTCTGGCCCGTCCTAGATTACCACACTTGCGCAATACGTACAAACGTGTTGCTGAAGGGGTATGCCACACACTGCACCAGGAGAAAGATATAAATATGTGTTTTAATGCAATATACAGCACACTTTCTGAGAAAAATTGGCTAAAAAGCCACAGTGTTTGCTATTGTGTAGGGTAACAGAAATCCAATACATGCAAGTCACCAACAGTGCACATGAACATTAATGCTTTGCTATTAAAAATGCCATGCCCCAATGAAAACATGTCCAACTGGCTGCACAATGTAGACCAGTGTAGACACATTATAACATTACAGTAAAGCATGCCAGGCCACATTAAGACATGCCTGGACTGGTTGCACCGAAATGCCAGTCGAAACAATAACACTCATCAAGAAGAGAGCACACATTCAAGCCTGCGTCTCTGCGGCCTCTAACAACACAGCCAAACTCTTTAAAATCTGCAAGGAACTGGCCAATCCTGTTGCGGTTTCTACCTCTCCTGTTCCCTCAACAGGCCCTCTGTATAGCTTTGGCCTCTCGCTTCTCTGCTAAAACTCAGGACATCCTGTCTCCCTCTTCCTCTCTCGGCCCTCTTTGGCCATCTCTCCCTCTCCTCCTCCTTTCTCCTCTTTCTCTCTAACACCTGACGAGGTTTATAGACAAGTCCCATCTATGGAACTGTCATCAAAACAGGTGCTCGCCTGCTCCTACAGAACCATCAAGGACCACATTGACACCCTGGATCCAGCCTTGGCCGATTTCTGTAATCATTCATTTGTCACTGGAACTTTCGCCTCTCCCAAACGCTTGGAAAAGCTGGCCAACTGCCAGCTTACTCTCCACACTGAATCTGTTGGTTGTCTCCATGACCATCAGTCTGGCTTAAGAGCTGCCAGAGGTACAGAAACTTCTCTCCTGTACACCAGTGAAGATCTGATCTCTAACCTTGATTCCAGCATTCCTTCTGTCCTCATCGTCCTAGAACTTTCCTCTGCTTTCGACACAGTCAAACATGCCATCCTGATCAATTGACTCTGAGAGAACCTGGGCATCATGGATCAGGCCCTGGAGTGGCTGACCTTCTTCCTCTTGGACCGCTGCTCCCAGGTCCAACTTGGTCCCTTTCACTCCGCCACCTCTCTCCACATGTAGCATTCTCCAGGGCTCTATCCTCTCACCCTGTTTTTTTCAACCTCTACGTGTCCCCTTTAACCCACCTGATCTCTACCTTCTCTAACTTACAGTGTTATGCAGATGACACTCAGCTTTCCTTCAGGCTCCCCTCAGCCTACTCTCCTCTCTCGCTCATTCCTGGTGTTATCTTCAACTCCACTCTCTCTTTCTCTCCTCACATCTCGGACGTCGCCAAGAAGTCCAACTACCAGCTGCACCTCCTCAAAGGGACTCTTCCATTTCTCACTTTCCCCCAAGAAGCTCAGTCTCCAGAGCTCTGGTTCTCTCTAGGCTGGACTACTGCAACAGCCACTTTCTCAATCTGCCTTCCTCTACTCTCCACCCTCTGCAACTAATCCAGAACAGGACTGCAAGACATATCCTTGGCCTCAAGCCCAGGGACTGTATCTCTCCAGCCATTAAATCTCTCCACTGGCTCTTGGTGGCTGCAAGGGTCAAGTTCAAGACCCTTTTCATTGTCCACAAGGCTTTCTGGGGCTGGGATCTGCACTACATACAACACTATCTTCCAAAATACCTTCCTTCTCAAGCCCTAAGGGTTAGATGCTTCTCCAGGAAGAGAGTGGGGGGTAGATCCTTCTCCCCTGCAGGTGCCTCTCTCTCAAATGGCCTCCCTGACCCTCCCAAACTTGAGCCAGACGACCTGAAGTTCCGGAAGCAGCTCAAAACGTTCCTCTTCTCCTATGCTTTCTCTCTCTCCCTCCCCTGCTGACCTACCTATCCGCTGTACCAACTGGTTGCTTGGCTACTCTCTGTCTCACTGACTCCAGGCTCTTTCTTGATCAGTCACCCTTGCACTGCCCCCAGCCCTACCAGGCAGTTAGGGTCTGTAACTGTAACCCTACGGTCCCTTGTTCTCCTTGCACTACCCAGAGCTGCGCTGCCCTGGTGGCACTTCAGAGCATTGCTGCCCTGTTTTCCCCTCCCCTCCCCTCTCCCTTTCACTTCTCCCCTCCCTTTCCCCTTGCACTTCTCATTCTCGCACTTGCACGATCTGAATGACACAAGGCTTAGTAAGATCATTTGTCTTGTCCTCCCTCAGTTTTCCTTCCCTTGTCTTGTAGTATTGGGCCGGTTATTGCCCAATCGAGGGAGGCGGTGCCGGTAGCGAGCATGTAACATCAGGCACGGCTACTGCCATGCTCGTAATGAGGCCCATTGTTTCTTTTTGAAGTCACTCTGACTTCATAAAGACATTATTTCCGTTAAGGACTGAACCATAACGGAACTAATTTCTTTATGAAGGCAGAGTGACTTCAAAAATAAACTACTTATTTTTGAAGTCATAGGGCTTCCCCCACCCCATGACATGGAGGCCTACAGCCTAGGGTCTTCATGGCATGGGGTGGGGGTAGCCACCAGACTTTTTGATTTTTGTTACTCCAAGTGGGGCCCCCTTCCACAACATGGGGTCGCGGGGCCCCCGCAACACGGGGGGGTAGGGGCCCTTGTTATGCCAGTGCATGCAACACCGGGGTGTTTTGCTTTCCAGCCTTGCATGGCCCATTGAGAATGCAGACTGGGGAACTGCACCTTTGAATGTGCAGAGCGGTTGCTCCTGTGCCTCCACACACATTCATATGACCTGGGTGATGCTTTTTCAAGGTTCCGGCTCCTGTATGTTTGTGCAGGAACTGCGAAGCCTTCTTTGCTTCCTGGTTCCTGTTTGTGCTGCGTAGGACCCAAAGGGCATTTGGGGGGTGCCGGTGGTGAGAAGCACAATCGGGACCGGGGCTGAAGATTAAGTTTAATGTATTTTGTGTGCATGTATGCATGCATGAATGAGTGAGTGCATGATGTCTGGGTGGCTGGGTGCATGTGTAAATGAGGTAGTGTATGATGTATGGGTGCAGGTGTGGATGAGCAAGGGAATGCTGTGTGTAAATGTGCAAGTGATTGTTGTGTGAATGTGTGCTTGTGAAATTGTGCTGGGCTGTGGCACTGATTTTGGATGGAGCAGTTGTGCTGCATTACATGTTTTTACTGGGCAGCTATAATAAAGAAAGCATGGTATGTGTTATGATGCGGCTAGAATGGAATTTTGATGCAGCCAGTTTAGCTATTTCTTACTGTGCCATGGTATTTTTTACTGGTCATCTATGATACAGCAAGCAAAATATGTGTTATTACATGGCTAGACTGGCATCTTAGTGCAGCCATTGTAGATATGTTTTTCTCTGAAATGGCATTTTTTACTGAGCATATATGATAATGCAAGAACAATTAGTTTTATTACATTGCTAGAACAGAATTTTGGGGCAGCCAGTCTAGCTACTTCTAACTTTGGCTTGACATTATTTACTGGGCATCTATGATAAAGAAAGTATGACATGTTCTACTAAATAGCCAGACTGGCATTTTGGTGCAGCCAGTCCAGCTATGTTTTACTGTGGCATGGCATTTTTACTGGGCAACAATGATAAAGTAAGCATGATATGTGTTGCACCTGGCTAGACTGGCATGTTTTGGTCACCTGCATATTTTGGTGCAGCTAGTCTGGCTATAATTTCTTACTGTGGCATGGCATTTTTTTACTGGGCACCCAGGTGAAAGCAAACATGATACAAGTTGTATTACATGTCCAGACTGGCCTACATTCTTGCAGCCAGTTTGGACATATTTTCACATTGTGTCATGGCATTTTTAATGGCAACGTCATCAGCAGTATGTCCTTACATGGAGAAACTGCCATCTATTGGAAGAGCCAGCGTGGGATTCTTTTCTTATAGTACCATTACTAGCATTATGCGCAAAGAAAACATTAGTCTGTGCGCATATGGGAGTACTGGCATATACTGATGCAGCCAACATATAAATGTATGGGCACAAGCAGTGTGAACATGTTTTCTCCACCAGAATATATTGTGGTGAAATGTATCATCAACATTTTCACAGACAGTGGGCTGTAAAATGCACCATTTTAACCCATTATCCAAATCCTTTCCTTGGGAGGCAGGGGTTGGGGGGAGTACGTCCCTTAGGTTGGTTCAGGCTCCCTTGCTATGCTTAGTTACTCTGACATATTTGTGGGAAATATTTACACACCTCCAATTAATTCACCATCTGACGCTGATTAATCATGGGCATTACCAGTTAGAAGGGAACAGGGAGAGGCTTTGGCTCAGATGGTCCTTATTCCATAAGAAAGAGTCAATGCTGTAGTCTCACAATAATAGTATGGACTTGCTCTGATATAGGAACTATGCCACAGCTGAGTAGAGTCCTTGTTCCAAAGGGCTCACTCATAAACAAGCTTGCATAGGAATGGCTGATAGTATCACCACGCTCATTGGTGCTGTCACTCCCTCATGGAAGTTTTCCACTATAGATTTTTAGTATAGTATATCATGCTTTATACAGCACTTTATGCCTGATTCCTTCTTCTCCCAAATGTAATGATACTCAACTCCTTATGTGCTTCAGGTACCTGGAGAGCCAGGGTGCACATAATCTCCTGTTTCATCAGTAGGATGGACTCCTGTGTTTCTGAGGGTCTGCATGCGTCCAGACTGCTTCTTCACAACAGCATGGCCGTTGGCTTGAAAACTAGTAAACAGAGCATGCAATCAATGTGTTTATCTATGTTCAAGTTGTAATGTTGTGTGGTTTATATATATAAAATAAAAATATATTTAAAAAAAAAAAAACAGAGCATGCAATCAAGGGGGCTGCCAATGAGAAGGATGTTTGGCATTTTGATGCAGCCAGTCCAGCTATTTCCTACTGTGCCATGGTATTTGTTACTGCCCATCTATGATACAGCAAGCATAATATGTGTTATTACATGGCCAGACTGGCATCTTAACGCAGCCAGTATAGATATGTGTTACTGTGAAATAGCATTTTGTGCTGAGCATCTGTGATAAAGCAATCATAAGTATTATTACATTGCTAGAAAGGCATTTTGGGGCAGCAAGTCTAGCTGTTTCTTACTTTGGCATGGCATTGTTTACAGTGCATCTAAGATAAAGGAAGTAGGAAATGTTCTATTACATGGCTAGACTGGCATTTTGGTGCAGCCAGTCCAGCTATTTCTTACTGTGGCATGGCATTTTTACTGGGCAACAATGATAAAGTAAGCATGATATGTGTTACACCTGGCTAGACTGGCATGTTTTGGTCACCTGCATATTTTGGTGCAGCTAGTCTGGCTATAATTTCTTACTGTGGCATGGCATTTTTTTACTGGGCACCAAGGTGAAAGCAAACATGATACAAGTTGTATTACATGTCCAGACTGGCCTACATTCTTGCAGCCAGTTTGGACATATTTTCACATTGTGTCATGGCATTTTTAATGGCAACGTCATCAGCAGTATGTCCTTACATGGAGAAACTGCCATCTATTGGAAGAGCCAGCGTGGGATTCTTTTCTTATAGTACCATTACTAGCATTATGCGCAAAGAAAACATTAGTCTGTGCGCGTATGGGAGTACTGGCATATACTGGTGCAGGCAACATATAAATGTATGGGCACAAGCAGTGTGAACATGTTTTCTCCACCAGAATATATTGTGGTGAAATGTATCATCAACATTTTCACAGACAGTGGGCTGTAAAATGCACCATTTTAACCCATTATCCAAATCCTTTCCTTGGGAGGCAGGGGTTGGGGGGAGTACGTCCCTTAGGTTGGTTCAGGCTCCCTTGCTATGCTTAGTTACTCTGACATATTTGTGGGAAATATTTACACACCTCCAATTAATTCACCATCTGACACTGATTAATCATGGGCATTACCAGTTAGAAGGGAACAGGGTGAGGCTTTGGCTCAGATGGTCCTTATTCCATAAGAAAGAGTCAATGCTGTAGTCTCACAATAATAGTATGGACTTGCTCTGATATAGGAACTATGCCACAGCTGAGTAGAGTCCTTGTTCCAAAGGGCTCACTCATAAACAAGCTTGCATAGGAATGGCTGATAGTATCACCACGCTCATTGGTGCTGTCACTCCCTCATGGAAGTTTTCCACTATAGATTTTTAGTATAGTATATCATGCTTTATACAGCACTTTATGCCTGATTCCTTCTTCTCCCAAATGTAATGATACTCAACTCCTTATGTGCTTCAGGTACCTGGAGAGCCAGGGTGCACATAATCTCCTGTTTCATCAGTAGGATGGACTCCTGTGTTTCTGAGGGTCTGCATGCGTCCAGACTGCTTCTTCACAACAGCATGGCCGTTGGCTTGAAAACTAGTAAACAGAGCATGCAATCAAGGGGGCTGCCAATGAGAAGGATGTTTGGCATTTTGATGCAGCCAGTCCAGCTATTTCCTACTGTGCCATGGCATTTGTTACTGCCCATCTATGATACAGCAAGCATAATATGTGTTATTACATGGCCAGACTGGCATCTTAACGCAGCCAGTATAGATATGTGTTACTGTGAAATAGCATTTTGTGCTGAGCATCTGTGATAAAGCAATCATAAGTATTATTACATTGCTAGAAAGGCATTTTGGGGCAGCAAGTCTAGCTGTTTCTTACTTTGGCATGGCATTGTTTACAGTGCATCTAAGATAAAGGAAGTAGGAAATGTTCTATTACATGGCTAGACTGGCATTTTGGTGCAGCCAGTCCAGCTATTTCTTACTGTGGCATGGCATGTTTACTGGGCATCAATGATAAAGCAAGCATGATATGTGTTACACCTGGCTAGACTGGCATGTTTTGGTCACCTGCATATTTTGGTGCAGCTATTCTAGTTATAATTTCTTACTGTGGCATTGCATTTTATACTGGGCACCCTAGTGAAAGCAAACATAATACAAGTTTTATGAAATGTTAAGAGTGGCCTACATTGGTGCAGCCAGTTTGGACATATTTTCATATTGTGGCTTTGCATTTTTAATTGCAAAACCAAGAGCCGTATGTCTTACGTGGAGATACTGCCATGTATTGGAAGAACCAGCATGGACATGTTTTCTTATAGTACCATTACTGGCATTATGCACAAAGCAAACATTTGTCTGTGCATGTATGGGAATACTGGCATATACTGGTGCAGCCAACATATAAATGTATGTGCACAAGCAGTGTAAAAATGTTCTTTCCACCGGAATATACTGTGGCCAAATGTATCATAAACATTTTCACAGAAAGTGTGCTGTAAAATGCACCATGTTAACCCATTATCCAAATAGTTTTCTTGGGAGGCAGGGGTTGGGGGGGAATACGTCCCTAGGTTGATCCAGGCTCACTTGCTATGCTTGGTTTCTCTGACATATTTGTGGGAAATATTTACACCCCTCCAATTAATTCACCATCTGCCACTGATTAATCATGGGCATTACCAGTCAGAAGTGTACATGGTGATGCTTTGGCTCAGATGGTCCTTCATCCATAAGAAGGAGTCCATGCTGTAGTCTCACAATAAGAGTGTGGGCTTGCTATGATATAGGAACTATGTCACCGATGAGTCCTGGTTCCAAAGGGCTCACTCATAAATAAGCTTGCATAGGGATGGCTGATAATATCGCCTTGCTCACTGTTGCTTTCACCCCTTCCTGGAATTTTTCTCTCTAGATTTTTAGAATAAAATGTCATGTTTTAAACAACGCTTTATGCCTTATTCCTTCTTCTCCTAAATGTAATGATACTCAACTCCTTATGTGCTTCAGGTATCTGGAGAGCCAGGGTGCACCGAATCTCCTGTTTCATCAGTAGGTTGAACTCCTGTGCTTTCTGAGGGTATGCACATGTCCAGACTCCTGGTTTACAACAGCATTGCCTTTGGGCTCAAAACAAGTAAACAGAGCATGCAATCAAATGTGCTGCCTATGAGAAGGATTTTTGGCATTTTGATGCAGCCTGACCAGCTATTTCCTACTGTGCCATGGTATGTGTTACTGCCCTCTATGATACAGCAAGCATAATATGTGTTATGACGTGGCTAGACTGGCATCTTAACACAGCCAGTGTAGATATGTGTTACTGTGAAATGGCATTTTCTGCTGACTATCTATGATAAAGCAATCATCAGTATTATTACATTGTTAGAAAGGCATTTTGGGGCAGCCAGTCTAGCTGTTTCCTACTTTGGCATGACATTGTTTACTGGGCATCTATGATAAAGGAAGTAGGAAATGTTCTATAACATGGCTAGACTGGCATTTTGGTGCAGCCAGTCCAGCTATTTCTTACTGTGGCATGGCATTTTTACTGGGCAACAAGGATAAAGCAAACATGGTATGTGTACCAGCTGGCTAGACTGGCATGTTTTGGTCACCTGCATATTTTATGCCACAGCTGAGTAGAACCCTGGTTCCAAAGGGCTCACTCATAAATAAGCTTGCATAGGAATGGCTGATAGTATCACCACGCCCATTGTTGCTGTCACCACTTCCTGGAAGTTTTCCACTCTAGATTTTTAGAATAATATATCATGTCATATACAGCGCTTTATGCCTTATTCCTTCTTCTCCCAAATGTAATGATACTCAACTCCTTATGTGCTTCATGTACCTGGAGAGCCAGACTGCACAGAATCCCCTTTGTCGTCAGTAGGATGGACTCCTGTGTTTCTGAGGCTCTGCACAAGTCCAGACTGTTCCTTTACAACAGCATGGCTTTTGGGCTGAGAACTAGTAAACAGAACATGTGATCAAAGGGGCTACCTATAAGAAGGATGTTTGGCATTTGGAAGCAGGCATCCTTTGGGGTATAGGAAAATAGCCATGCCCCTGAGTCACTTAAGTTAGGATCTGGGATGGAATGACCATCGCTCGCAAACATGGTATCGTCCCTTTGAAATATCAGTTACTTTTCTCAAGCTCAGGCGGAAAACAGTCTTAATTTCCATTTCATGTTTGATAAGACATGGTAATGTAATGTTGCGTGGTCTTACACAGAGCACCACTGCATTTTGGAGACATTGTTGCGCGTATCTCTGCAAAAAATAGAGGAGTGGAGGTTGGTTGTTAGTGGGATCGAGGGAACGGCAGGTGCTTATCTTGAGGTGTTGCATGCAGTACCTGAGTCATGCATATCGGAATGAAGTTACGTGATTAGTGGTAGGAACATGTGAGTGTGTGTTTCATCCAGAGGGGGTAGCACAGGATCAAATAAACTGTGAGGCACAACTGTGAGATCAGGTTAGCGACTGATGCAAGGTGTGTGTGTGTGGTGGGGGGCTAGAGAACGGAGAAGCAATGTGGCTCTGTTAGTGAAGCGGTGCTGTGTGCGAGGGTTAATCATCGCAACAGTGTAAGGCTGTAAGAGATTGAGGTGGAGTAGGGTAGTAGGGTAGAGGAGAGGGGTTTCAGTTAAAAAAAACACTTGAATCCAGATCACTGCTCATGTCATGCTCAACATTCTTAATTACTGTCGCCTGGTGAAGAGTTCTTACCGTTTTGTTTAAAAGGGCACGAGGAGATCGACTCTTCACTAGTCCAATCTCCCGAATTACTTGGCTGAGTTCTGTGCAGTGCAGGGGCACATGGGCAGTTGGTGAGCAGGTGCACGTGGATCTAGGTCACCTGGCCTAAGCCCAGCCTGCCTGTCAATCACTTTAAACTGTTGGTGCTTTCCTGGTTTTCTGCTCTTTTTGCCTACTTAAGCAGCCCTCCAGCCTCTTTTCCTTTGCAGTTGGTGAGCAGGTGCAAGTGGATCTAGGTCACCTGGTCTAAGCCCCGCCTGCTTGTCAATCACTTCAAACTGCTGGTGCCTTCCTGGTTTGCTGCTCTTTTTGCCTACTTAAGCAGCCCTCCAGCATCTTTTCCTTTGCAATTGGTGAGCAGGTGCAAATGGATCTAGGTCACCTTGCCTAAGCCCCGCCCACATGCCAATCACTTTAAACTGTTGGTGCTTTCCTGGTTTGCTGCTCTTTTTGCCAACTTAAGCAGCCCTCCAGCCTCTTTTCCTTTGCAGTTGGTGGGCAGGTGCAAGTGGATCTGTTACATGACCTAAACCCCGCCCAACTGTCAATCGCTTGAAACTGTTGGTGCCTTCCTGGTTTGCTGCTCTTTTTGTCTACTTAAGCAGCCCTCCAGCCTCTTTTCCTTTGCAGTTGGTGAGCAGGCGCAAGCGGATCTAGGTCACCTAGCCTAAGCCCCGCCCACCTGTCAATCACTTTAAACTGTTCGTGCTTTCCTGGTTTGCTGCTCTTTTTGCTGACTTAAGCAGCCCTCCAGCCTCTTTTCCTGTGCGGTTGGTGAGCAGGTGCAAATGGATCTAGGTCACCTGGCCTAAGCACCACTAACCTTCTTAGCCCCGCCTCTTACTTTCTGATATTAACTCTTAGATCAAGGGTGTCTCTCGTCTGGCGGTCCCAGGCAAAGAAAAGGGAAACTCCTGCTTGAACCTGTTTGAATCAGGAGGACCCAGGGCCCAAACCCCTGCTCAGACAGCAGGTAAGCATGCACCAACATGTGTTTTCTCACTCTGTCCACACAGGCCATCCCCATCATCATCAGGCAACATCAACATCAACTTCTCTGGTGCTACGGTGAGGACAGGTGCTCAGTGGCACAGTAAATTGTGCATTTGAAAAAAGTTAAATTCTTGTGCCGCAGCGTGTGTGTACCTGTATCCCCACCCTTTGTCCCGGCTGCTTCCTTGTTTGTTGGCCCTCCCCCTCGCTTACCCCCACCAAGCTCCAATCGGTTGGTGTCAGTTTAAAATCGGCCACCCAAAGCACCCCCTGCTGTGGCAGCCCCCTCGGCCAAGGACCAGAGGCTAAGGACAGCTCCAGTGGTCTCTGCCGGTGTCTGCCGTGGTAGCACGTAGCCTTCAGCCGTCACCCTGCTGTGACTGATCAGGTAAGTTGAATCTCGGTGTGTTGTATTGTGCTGTGCTCAAAAACGTAGCTTCTTTTCTCCTTCTAGGAAAGTAGAATCTAAGTGTGTTGCATTGTGCTGTGCTCAAATACTTAGCCTTTTCCCCCCTTGTGGGAAAGTCCAATCTGGGTGTTTTCACACCCTCTGCTGCAAAGCCTTTGCAGGACAAAGCCACTGTGTTGAGTGACACATGTGCACAGGAGACGCTGCCTGATTATATGTAGCATACTTTGCTATGTCCACATTTCCGTGCCTATAAGAACCGAGGTATGGACCCTGTGCAGCAAAGCCCTCGCAGGACAGGGCTGCAGTGTTGAGTGATGAAGGTGTTTGGCGGTGATGCAGTAGCAGCGCAGACTGTGAGTGCAGACCACCTCACCCTCCTATCTGCGGCCGAAAGGTAAGAAGGTTTGGTGAGTGTTAGCTTCGCTTCATTCCACACAGCCCCTGAACGTGCGCCCCTTCCCCTGTTGCATACACGTTCCTCCCCCTGCAACCGATCCTCCCACCTCCACCCACTTGTATTTCCCGTCTTTGTGCCTCCATTCAACTCAGGCCACGTGCGTTCCCCCGCAATTTCAGCCCACGTGCACTCCCTTGTTTCCCTAGCCGGGTGCGCTCCCTCGCTTCGTAAGTCTCCTCGTCCAGTTCGAGAGCGTGCGCTCCTGCGCAACTTGGCCGCATGTGCTCCCTTGCTTCCCTAGCCGCATGTGCTCCCTCGTATCCTAAATCCCCTCATCTTGTTCGAGTGCATGCGCTCCTTCACATCTTAGCTATGTGTGCTCCCTTGCTTCTCTAGCTGCATGCACTCCCTCGCATCATAGGTCCCCGTATCCTGTTTCGTTCCCCCCTCATGCATTTCCCTTGCTTCCTCTCACACCTCAGCCCTTCCCTCTTCGATTTATTGTGTACTATTCTGACACTGGCTTGTGCGCCACTGTTTTTCTAGCATTACTTTGCATTGCCTACATTCTTCTTCTAGGTTCCTGTTGTGTTCTGTGCTTTGTTGACTGTATTGACTTTGTGTTTGCTCTTTACGGTTCTTGATATTGTGTTACTATCCACGGTTTGTGGCATCGCATTGCAATTGCCTGCCCTTCACTTCAAGGTTCCCTGCTGACCTCTGTGTTTTGCTTTTGGTCCTGTATTGCATCTGCATTCTTTACTTCCAGGTTCCTTGTTCTGCTTTGTGCTTTGCCTTGGTTCTGTACTACATATGCATTCTCTACTTCTAGTTTCCCTGTTGTGCTATTTTCTTTGCTGATGGTTCTGTACTGCATTTGATTTGTAGGTCCGTTGTTCTTGTTTTGTTTTGCCCCCCCTCCCTTTCGTATCCACCCTGTGCCTCCCTCCTGTCTGCCTCCTACCCCCTTTGCAACCCCCCCTCCCCACTCTCCTGCCTGGGTTCCCCTATCCCTACCCCCCTCTTTCCTCTCTTTACCCCCTATGGTGCTCTCAGTCCCACCTATCTTCTCTAACTGTTTTTCTATCGACTATCCTATTCCTCTCACGAAGTCTGGCAGGAAGAAGCTCAAAAGGTACATCCTGGTCTCCAACCCAGGCCTCCCTATCGCTGATACCTATACCAGTGCTTCCTCTAGACAGCCCCTTACCACCGTACTCTTTGTCGTTCCCTCTCCATGCATAGACACTGCATATGGTCTCTGTTCTCTCTCCTTTTCCTCTTCTCCCATTAATGGTGTCACCCTGTGGGAGGCCCTCCTGACCCCCTTCCACTCCCCTAAGACCATCGTTAATGTCTACTTAAATGGCACTGTCTTGGTCCAGGGCCCTCAGGCCAATCTCCTCCTATTTGATAGACGCTTCCCGCACCTTATCAACTTCCTTTCCTCTCCTGCTATCCCTTCTTACCCCCCTCTGGCTCCGCTGCCGCCTCCTTCCGCTGCCACCTCTTTGTCACCCCTTGCTTTTTCTCTGGCCACCCTGTTGCCTCGTTCCTCTGCCACTCCTCTGGCACTCTCTTCTCCCTCTCTGACGACCCTGCCTTCTCTTCCTTCCTCCTCTGCCCATCCTCCGACACCTCCAAAACTTCCACAGGGTGTATTTCTGACCTGTACCCCTCCCAGGAAGACCTTCAAATGTGGCAACCTGCTCCACATTGCTACTCTCAACTCTCGTTTAGCTGTCAAACACTCCTCTCACATCTGCCGTCTCCTAGAAGACCTTGATTTGGATGTACTCGGTCTCACCGAGACTTGGTTCACGGCCAGCTCTGTCACGAGTTTTAACACTCTCCTTCAAAATGGCTAAACGGTCCTCTCCGAACCCAGAACTAACTGTCCCAGTGGGGGTGTAGCCTTGATTTTCCAGAAGTAGATCCCTGCTTCTATCATTCCAATGCAGCACTTCTCCTCCTTTGAATGCCGGGTTTACAGGCTCTCTATCTCTCCTTGCCCCTCTCTCACTGTGGCCCCTATCTACAGGCCGCCTGGCCAGGTCACCCTCTTCCTCTCTGAGTGGGCTGCATCTCCTCCTAGCTCCTTGCCTCTACCTCTCAACTTCTTCTCGGAGACTTGACTTGAACATCCACTTGGATGCTACCAGCCCTTCTTCAGGACTCTTTTGCAACCTCTTTGATTCTCTCTCTCTATTCTACCCTCTGGCCCAACTTACTCTGCAAGGCACACCCTGGATATTCTGATCTCCTCAGACCTCCCCTTGTATAACCCTCTCACCGCTGCTCTCTTGGAGTGATCACTTTCTCCTTTCTTCCCACCTTTCTCTCTCTTCTTCAAAAGTCAAGCCGACTCCAGCACTGCTACCTATCTTCTCGGTCAACCGACCCATGAAGTGTGTGTCAGTTGAGGCTTTCAATGCTACTTTCTCTCCTGCTCCTGCACCTTTGGCTGACTCACACCCAGACATAGCCCTCTCTATCCTACATCTCTCTATCTCTAACACTCTGGATATCCTTGTTCCTATCACGAGGATCCGCTTGGTACGATTCTGAAATTGCTGCCCTTAAACACAAGTGTAGGGAGGCGGAGAGAAAGTGGAGGGCATCGGCGCACCCCCTGACAAACTGGCCTGCTGCCTGCTCCACAGGCAGTACAGACTCTCTGTCCTCTCCACAGGCAGTACAGACTCTCTGTCCTCTCTAAGAAGACAGCCTATATCCAAGCCCGTACGTCTGCGGCATCTAACAACTCAGCTGAACTTTTCAAAATATGCAAGGAGCTGGCCAATCCTGGTGCAGTCTCTACCTCTCATGTTCCCTCCTAGGCTCTCTGCACGGCCTTGGCCTCTCATTTCACTACTAAAACTCAGGACATCCTGTCTACCCTCTCTTCCTCTACCTCCTCTTCCTCCTCCTCTACCACTCCTGGCCCATCTGTGGCTGTCTCTCTTCCTCCTTTCACCTCCTTTCCACTGTTCACCCCTGAAGATGTTTCTAGACAAGTCTGATCTATGAATGTCTCATCAAAGCAGGTTCTCCCCTGCTCATCCAGAACCATCAAGGACCACATAGACACCCTTTCTCCAGCCTTGGCCAATTTCTGCCATCACTCCTTCGAACTTTCCCCTCCCCCTTAAGCACTCTCTTGTGCATCCCCATCTAAAGAAGCCCTCAGCCGATCCTTCCTCTCCAGCTAACTATCACCCAATCTCCATCACTCCTTTCCTGGGCAAACCCTTGGAAAGGCTGGCCATCTCCCAGCTTAATCTACATACTGAATCTGTTGGCTCCCTCCATGACCCCCAGTCTGGCTTCAGAGCTGCCAGAAGCACGGAAACGGTTCTCCTGAACACCCGTGAAGACTTGCTCTCCAATCTTGACTATAATCTCCATTCTGTCCTCATTCGCCTCGATCTATCCTCTGTTTTTGACATGGTCAACCATGCCTTCCTGCTCAGTCGCCTCTGCGACAACCTTGGTATTACTGATCAGGCACTTGCCTGGTTGACCTCCTTTCTCACTGACTGACCCTCTCAGTTTCAACTGGGGTCTTTCCTCTCTTCTCTCTCTCTCTCTACTTGCGTTACCCAGGGGTCTAACCTCTCTCACTGGCTCTTCAACCACTAACTGGCACCTCTTGCGCACTGCATCGCTACTTTCTGCTCCAATTCAATGTTATGCGGATGACACTTAGCTCTCTTTCCGGCTCCCCTCAGCCACTTCTGCTTCTTCCCTCATAACAGACTGTCTGGCCGCAATTCAGGAATGGTGTGCCACCAATGTTCTCTGCCTTAATGTCAGTAAAACTGAGATCCTCCTCATTGGGACACTCGCTTCCTCCTTTCCTCTTTCACTGTGGCCGCCCACTCTGGGCCCTCTTCCTGCTCCTTGCTGTTAGGCTAAGACCTGGTTGTCATCTTCGACTTCACCCTCTCCTTCTTTCCTCAAATCTATTGACGTCAAACTAACAGCTGCACCTCCTCAGAGGTATTCTTCCTTTTCTCACATTCCCCCAGAAGCTAACGGTCTCAAGCGTTCTGGTCCTCTCTAGGCTGGACTATTGTAATAGGCCCTTTCTAAATCTTCCTGACTCTACTCTTCAACTTTTACAACTTATCCACAACAGGGCTGTAAGACTTGTCCTTGGCCTCAAGCCCCGGGATCGTACTTCTCCAGCTCTGAAAGCTCTTCGCTGGTTCCCTGTGGCTGCAAAGATCAAGTTCAAGACCCTCTGCATCGTCCAAAAGGCTTTCTAGGGCCTGGGACCGCTCTACCTCCAACTTTCTCTTACAAAACATCTTCCTTCTTGACCTCTCTGCTCATCCACCTCCAACTCTCTGAGGGTCAGACGCTTCTCCAAGCAGAGAGTTGGGGGCAGATCTATCTCCTCCGCTGGGGCCTCCCTCTGGAACAGCCTCCCTGCCTCTCTCAAACTTGAGTAGAACCATCTCCGGAAGCAACTCAAGACATTCCTTTTCGCTTCCGCTTTGTTTCTTCCTCTCCCCTGCTGATGCACCTGACTGCTCCATGCACTGGCCACCCTCTGAACTCGGGCCCAGGCTCTTGCATGTCCAGTTGACCTAGCACTGCCTTTGGGCTCCCCAGCACTTAAGGCTCTGCATCTGCAACCCTACAGTCCCTTCTCTTGTGAGTTAACTGCACTAACCTTTTCCCCTCCACCCTGGTACTTCTCCTCTTCCCCGCACTTGCGCGATCTGAATTACACAAGGCCTAGTAAGATCAGTATTGTGTCCTCCCTTTGATTCCGCCTCCTTATCTTGTCACGCCTAGAAACACTTGTGTACAGGTGCGTTATAAATGCCACATCATAGCATATCCCGAAAGAGCATGAGTATTATTATTATTGTTATTATTAATAGGGTATTTCTTGAGTGCAGACCTGCCTTTGGGAAGCAACAGATCGCTTCACAAGTCATGGAGGGGAAGTACACTGCAAAGGAAGCAGATTTCAAAGGATAAGTATATTAGGGTGGGGAGCAAACACCAGGGAAGTGCGTGGGCAGGCAATTTGGCAGCAAGGGTCTTCCAAATTCATTCGTGTGGACTTTATAAGTTAGCTTTAGTATGGTTTTTGAGGATGTCCTATATAGAGGGCCATGCATATTATGTTGCCCTCCTTAATGTAAATCCATTGTGTAACTCATGAAGAAGGTTGGTGCTTTCTATCTGTTTCCAAACCTGCTGTATATAAACTTTTAAGGTTTTTGCAGGGAGGCATTTGGTCGGTAGCTTGCTGTGTTGTTAGGGTCTGTAGTAGGTTTTCTGAGAAGAGGATTGACAAGGAGACTGTTTTAAAAGCACAAGAGACAGTGCCTTGGTCAATGACTGGAGGAGAGATAGGAAAGAGGGAGCGAGTCTGAGCCTTTACTTTGCACATGTTGGGGGTCTTTGGTGAATCTACTTGATTGTGGGTTGAAGGGGATTTGGGCACTGTCTGTGTGTTGAAACATGGGAGTTATACATGAGTTCTAACAGTTGGGTTGTTATATATATTTTCAAGAGAAGAGGAGAAAAGCCGGATCCTGGCGGTATGCCACAGGTGAGAATGGGGGAGGGGGTGATATTAAGGGGGCCATGCGTTTTGTTTCTGGTCTGTCGGTGAGAAATGAAGTAATCCAGCATAGTGTGACTCCTTTTAATTCAATGTCCTCAATTATATTACCAGGATTCCATCACAGCTGATACTATCTGTTAGGTCAGAATTGGGGGTGCTGCTGGCCCATTTGATGGGAACCCCTAAACCTTTTGCTTTTTTCCTGCTTTGGTTTCTATGATCTCTGATTCATTTTGAGGGTCATGGAGACTTCTACTGACGTTCCCCTGCCAATGCACCCCTTGTCAGTATGTGGTCCTACTTTCTAAGCACCCCACTTGTTCCCTAGGACGATTTCATCACCCTTCATTGGTTTTACAGAGTGGGCTGGTGGCAACTATAATTTAGTTTTGGCTCCACCTGAGTTGCAGCCTGATTAACTGAAGCCACATCTACAAGTGGAGATTCAGCCCCTTGCAATGGCGGAGAGCACATTTTAAAAAGCATTCTGGGCCTGCACAACACTGCCCTGAACATTCCAGTGATGTTGGAGACTGGTCTAGATGGGTTTGAGAAGATCTGTAAATTGCGCCCGGTGCTCTTTTGGGCCGTTTATGGTCAAATCATCTGCCCAAATATAAATAGGCCGTCATGGATGTTTTGTCCCAGCAAGGGAGTAGCTCTCTGCAGTAATTGGCCTTCGGGGCAATTTGGTTGCATGTATTGCAAAATACCAACCATGGGGAGCGGGGGTTGTGGGGGTGTCCCCCACTTCCCATGTTTGATAGTTTGCAATGTTGGGTGTGCGGGGGTGTCCCCCATTTCCTTAAGATTTGAGGCGGGGGACCAAAAAAAAAAAACGAGAAATGCGTTTAAATTGGGAGCGGAGCAAATACATTTTCGGTCAGTTTGCCGTGATTAAAAAAAATTTGGTAAGCATACCCAAATCCTCTGCAGTGGGTTGTCCACGTGAAAAGCTATTTGGTTCACCTGGACTTGGGGGAGTATTGGTCTAACCCCGCTCTAATTACATCAGCGTCTAAGGATATGATTAAGAGCGCAGTGGGGGCTATGGCCCAGCATGATATCATGGCGAAATCCAGGGTCTCAGAGCAACTGGCCCGATATCTTGCTATTAAGAAACGGGTTGGTTTGCGAAGAGTACTTGGATTATACCACCTCTAGGTGGGAAAACTCTCTGGAGATAAGCCTGATTGCTCTGCCACAGCTACCCCTGTAGACAGTCTGGTGATTCCTTTTGGTTGGAAACCCTGGAACTCATTACAAGTCCGGCGGTAACCCGCTGGTGCTACCGGCGGGTCGCTGCCGGACTGAAACACTGTTTCTGCCGCCTGATATCCTGGTGCCACCAGGACATTACAAGTCCCGGCGGCCTGGGATATCAGGCGGCAGAAAATGTTAGTACCAATTCCCATGGAGCCCCGTAGGACTACATGGGAGTGGGCACACGGAAGCACAACTTCCGTGACAACTCTGCTTTCTGGGGCCGTTGTGCCCGGCAGGTCAGACTTGCTGGGTGCACATGCCCAGGAAAGCAGAGTTGAGTTGTAGTCTGCCGATCTGTAAATGGTGCTGGTACGTTGCTACCGCCACCCTTATTTCCGGACCAGCAGACTCGTAATGAGGAATTCTGTCTTGCCTTTAGGTTAGATGGTTTTTACATCCGTCCCAAGAGGCCTGTACAAAAATCACCCTAAAAGTATCAAATGCATCAGAGGCTGACCTATTCCACTGACTTGTGAACAGAGGATAGCACAGGGGCAACGTGCTGGTCTGGGAAGCAAGACAACACAGAACAACAGAGCTTTGAATCCCGGATCCGCGCTTAGAAACCAAACTCAGGTATGATATTAGATGCGTTATAAAAAACAAGTAAATCAATATCCAGTGGGATGGGTACAGTTGGCATCAGCATTGTTTTTTTAACATGACCCATATAAAGGTGAACATGGGTTCTGTCCCCCCAACCTGGTTTGAACCTGCATTCTGACTCATGAAGGATGTTTCTGCTTTCCATGTATTTCCAAAGCTGCTGATATATAAACTTTGAATATTGTTGCAAGGAAGGGTGTATTGGAAATGGATCAACTGTTTGCTACCTTGTTGCTGTCAGCTGGGGTAGGGGAGTTGAGCTTTGACTTGGGAAAGACTGCTTAAACAGTATGAGGGATAGTTCCTTTTGTCAGTCAATGAGTTGAGGAGGGATAGGAAAGAGGGTGTGAGTCCAGGTTGCTAAGCTAGTGCTTTGTAGTTGGGGGTGCATGGGCCTTTGGTGAACATGCTTGGTTACTTCCACTGACGGTGGTTAAAAAAGACAAGCATTGAAAAGGGACACAAATTACCAAATTGAAATTGTCCATCTGCTTGCTTCTGTATCCAGCACAGGGCATGGGGAGGAAGTTCTTTGGCAAACTGTGCGTTGCTGGAACAGCCAGATTGTGTGGATAATGTGTATACATACTTCTTGTATGGGACCTAATCCAGCCTTCAGACTTCTTTAAATCACTATAAGGGAAGAGGAGCAAGTGGGGGCAAAAAGGGGCTTAGGGCAAGGGATGGGGTGCGCTGGGAAGATAATTTAGGGAAAGCAATAGTGAAGATAAACAGGGTCTGACTGACAGTTAGAAAGTAGACAGGGAACATATTGATAAAGGGGCTAAGACGCAGGTCAGAAGAAAGAATGGTTCCCCCTTCTTTCCACACAGTGTCTGCAGAAAGTCCCTCCCTGGTCCCTAACTCTCAACCTTAAGGAAGAGTCCACAGTGGACGCTAGAAGGGCAAAGGAATAGGGGTCACTGGCAGGAGCACACCCCGTCATTTCCGTAGGTAGATGGGTCTTCTTTGAGGACCAGCGCAAGGGCTTAAGGGCAGTCACACTTAACAAGTTGCTAAGGGACAGGTCATGTTGCTCTCTTAGCCCTGGGAGGCCAACCTAGCTCATGTTCTTGCTCTGAGCTGTTTGGCTATTCGATAGCTGCAGCATAGAGGGTGCGGTGGACTACGGGCTGCACCCAACGAAAATAGGGCTGGGCATGCGACATTACGGGTGCATGGCACATGCAGAGAGTTTACAAGTGGAGGGTAGGATGGTCGTGTCATGTTATGTTACCCTGACATCTGAAGAGATCTACACTACCACTCGTATGTCCTCCTGGTGCTGAGGGCTGTCTGAGAACACACTGCTGCACATAACGTAGTTTGCAGTATATCATAGTCTGGTGTAGTATGCAGAAATAACAGAGCAATTACATTATGGAATAGCAGAGACAGAGATAGAAACGAAAGTCTACCTCTAATGGAGATGCTGTTTGTGGGGCTAGTTCAATAGTTAGAGTTCGATCTACGGGCGGATGTGAAGAGTGCGAAAAGGAAATGCTGCGGCATCAAAAAAGGGCGACTGGCAAATTGGTTGGCATGCGCTTAAGTGATCCCAAGCAAGTGGTTGCCAGTCGTAGGCTCTGCTTTTCTCACATCAGTGTGACGATTCCAGAAGGCAAGATGGCCGCAACGGTGCATTAGACTATGCATCAAATAATGCGACATGTAGCATGATCAGCGGACTTTGGTGTGTCATCACATTCCCAAACAGTAACAGCTTTCACTCACGCGGCCACTTCCCCTCGCCGTGAACCAAAACTGTGAAAGACCCATTGATTCCCAGCTGGAAAGAGTCCAGAAAACCGGATCTCTGAGGGAAGAATAACGCAGGCGCGCCAGCACAGGAATCTTCGAGAAGAACGCCTGGCAGGGCAGAGCCTACACCATGACAGATTTTTTTGTCTTAGAGGCCCAGGATTCTCTTAACTTTTCTGCCTTTTAACATTTGCCAAAAGGTGTGTAGCCATAATTCTGACAGTGAGGGCATGTGTAGGGGATTGCAGTGTCAGAGGCATCTTGCAAAGGCAGCATCCCCTTCTGGAAGAGCAGACACACTGGTACTGAAGAAAGCCAACGTCGTTTGTATCAGCGAAACGTTTCTATTGCAAGAATGACTTACCCCTGTAATCTGATTGGCCACTCCACGTGCCACCCCACGATCCTAAACTATGATCATTAGGTGTGTGTGCGCTCGCTTGCGTCAGTGCCCCACTTGGGCCACCCCAGTCAAAAGAGTTTGGACACGGCACTGCCAAATGGAAGTAACATGGATGCATTTTCTAACGAAAAAAGTGATTCTTGAAAGCAAAGGATAAAGAGAATCTAGTGACCGCCAACTGACTAGAATGGCGGGAAGGGGAAGTGAGAGCGCGTGGTCCTCTGACAGCGGATTGCGCAGAGCGTTCGGCTGTCACAGGACACAATGGTCTGGTTCAAATTGGGACAACTCTGCCACACACAGGCCTCCCAATCTGTCAGCCCTCATGTGATGCTGCACTCCGTCCGCAGCCACCTTGGAAGCATTTGAGTCGGGGCAGATGCCCCCAGGCCTGCATGCATATCCCCCCCCCCCAGCTCTGGATTCGGCCCTATCCGTGTGCAAGTCCAAAACACTGATTTGAAGGTTTTGCTGACAGGTATTCACCATTTATTCTATATCAAAGGAAAGAGGTTAACTGTTTATTTTACTTGTGACAAATTGAAGGCATGAACGATCTTTTTTACAGCAGGCTTTTCCTGTAATTCTCCTTTTTGCTTTTATCATTAAAATGCAAAACGTCCATCCTTCTTAATCTCAACCTATCTGCAGGAATTGCACAGGAATGTAAATTGCCCTGGGCAAAGGGTCATTGTGGGGCCCACTCACCCTTTACAGTAGATCCAGCTTTGATATGTGTAGGGCCAGTTTGATGAAGCCGGCCAATCTGACAGAGTCAAATGTTCTTTGGTGATGCAAAAAGACAAGGGCAGAACACTTACAGGCCGATTCATGGAATTAATGTGCGCTGAAGAAACGGCGCACGCGTGCGAAAACGTGCGATTTGCAGAGAAATAGCGAAAATCGCAGTGCAAGTGCGATTATCGCACAGAAAACATTGCACATCAATTCATGGAAGTCCGTGCACGCGCGAAATGTGGGATGTGCGCTGAAAAAGTGCGTGGCGCACGCTGGCGCATGCCGGCGCACAGGTCATCGAACGCCGTGCGATAAGGCCACAGAGAATTCGCACATAGCGCGGCGCACATAACAAAAGTAGGCGTAACACGGGGCGTCAAACGCAGAATGGGGAACAACTCGTGAAAATGTGGGCGTCAGGGGGGAAGTACAGGAGGCAAGTGTGCAGAACGCCCACACGCTCGCCTACAACACGTATTCATGGAATCGAATAGGGAAAAACAGCGCACGGCCAAAGACGCGCACAGGCCCATACATGTCCGCCACACGAAAGCAGGCGGTAGCGTCCCTGCGCAGGAAAAAAATGTGTGCCAAAGTCCTACACGAGTGAGAAGGCCCACACGCGATCGGGCCTGGGGGAGCGTGTGCGTGTATTTCAGGGGTGCGCGTGAAGTTTCTCACACGATTGGCCTGGGCGCGTGTATTTCAGGGGCTTGCGGGTGTTTTCACACGCGATCGGGCCTGGGGGAGCGGGGTACGTGTATTCCAGGGGCTCGCGGGTGTTTCTACACGCGATCGGGCCTGGGGGAGCGGGGTACGTGTATTTCAGGGGCTCGCGGGTGTTTTCACACGCGATCGGGCCTGGGGGAGCGTGTGCGTGTATTTCAGATGTGCGCGAGAAGTTCCACACACGATTGGGCTGCGTGCGGGCATTTAAGGGGTGCGCAAGAAGTTTCACACGCGATTGGCCTAGGCGCGTGTATTTCAGAGGTGCGCGAGAAGTTTCACACGCGATTGGCCTGGGCGCGTGTATTTCAGGGGTGCGCGAGAAGTTCCACACGCGATTGGCCTGTGTACGCGATTCCATTGGACCAAAGGCCCTGACAGCACAGGCACGTCTGTGACGTGACACGCGCGGGCGTGTCCCTGCACCCGGGGGAATGTTACAAGACCAAAACCTGCACGCCCGAGTGTTAGGCCGCGTAATTGGAGGATAGTGCCTCAGTGCGTATACGCGGAAGTGACGTTGGACGTGTGGTGCAGTTTAAAAGGTGCGTGTAGTACGTCATTTCCTTGTACGTGCTTCCCGTGGAGAGCGAGTGGGTGAAATCTGTACTTCTTGTCGGTTCACACGCGATTTACTTCACAGCGTTTCTAGTTCGTACTCCCTGTTACCTCTGTCAGTATTTTTCTGATTTTCTCTTCGACCTGTTTCCTCAAATAGCGTTGACTACTCCTTTTGTCCTGTCTCCTCAGACAGTGTACAATTCTTCTTTTGGCGGGGGTGTTGCCAACGCGCACACGCGCGTATTTTTCACGCTCATTTCCCAGGCAGACGGTGAGTCGCACACGTATTTACCAACTGTGCTAGCCCCGTGTGTAGAGTACCCCTTCAGAGGTCATTGTAGGCTGCGTGTGACACGCATACGTTCATTTTTGTGTTTCTGGGTGCCACAGCGTAGTGCAGGGTCCTTTTCCCACGCACGTGGTCTATGAGGGGTCGCGTGCACATCATTTTCTGTTTTAGGGGTGCCTGTACGTTGTGTGACCCGTCATCTTTCCCCAGGGGTTACATACAGCCTTGCTAGAGCACTTGGGTACGAATTCCATCTAGTACCCTACCCCTTTGACCCCCAATTGGCCAGGACAATTGTCCACTGCAACTCCCATCCGCACAACTCCATCAGTGCCATGGCTGGGAGGCGAGCAAGTGGTAAGGGTGGCAAAGGTGGCCGAGCCTCAAGAGGTGGGTGTGGTGGGTGCGGTAGGGGACGTGGCCAGGATTTGCAGACTCCCCCAAGCCCCCCACGTGTGGAGGACCAGTCAGGGACACACATCCCCCCCCATGGTTGAGGGAAACGTGGCTGACACCATCCCTGCTCAGCCCTTGTTGGACCGGCCCGTTGTG
Source organism: Ambystoma mexicanum (assembly GCF_040938575.1). NCBI lineage: Eukaryota > Metazoa > Chordata > Amphibia > Caudata > Ambystomatidae > Ambystoma > Ambystoma mexicanum. Next base: position 897,144,977 of record NC_090931.1, on the reverse strand, counting down.
GCCCCTGACCTAGCACAGGGTGACTCCCAGGCTTACTTCCAGATCGCCAAGTCTAGGCCACGGGTGGCGGCGCAAGCCAGTGTCACCAGGCCACGTGGTACAGGGGCAGCCATGTCATCTGCTGCCCCGAGTAGGCGGGGTGGGGAGGCTGCAGGGGCAGCTGCAGCTCCGTCCACCCCAGCTCTGACTCCCCCAGCAAGGACAGTGTTGGTCCCAGTACATCAGACTGAGGTTCCCCCTGCCATCATCACACTTCAGCTAATGCCTGCAGAAAGTCATGTGGTCAGTGTGCCATCGCACACTACTACTACACAGTCCACCGGTGCTCCTGCCTCTAGTGTCCAGAGCGGAGTAGGGCACTCCTGATCCCCACCACCCACAAAAAGAAAGAGGAAGAGTGCTCGTCCAGTACAGGCTGATGACCCCGACACGGCTACACGGTCCGGCACGCCAAGGAAACCTAGCTTCAATGATGCCGAACTGGATGCACTTGTGCAGTATGTGTCTGAACATGACGCAGAAATGTTGGTCACTTCAGGGTGTAGGATTACACCTGCTCGACGTCAGGCACACTGGCAGTCCATCGCGGACAGCATAAGTGCCCTTGGGTTTATGAGGCGCACAGCTGTTGAGTGCTACAAGCGCTGGAACGACCTTAAGCATAGGGCAAAGAAAAAGCTGGCCTCAAGTCATGCCGCAACTCTGGTGACTGGAGGTGGGTCTCCACAAGAGGACATAGAACTCACTCTACATGAGCATGTTGCTGGGACCTACGTCACAGAGGAGCAGATCCAAGGTGTGGGAGAACTGCCAGATTACGAGGCATTGTCCGGTGAGTGCACATGCATGTGTGTGTGATTCATGTGTATGTAGTTTGTGGGAGGGGTTCTGGTTGAGTGCCAGGTCAGGGTGTGTGTGCCTGAGTGTTTTGTCCCACCCATGTGCCTCATCCAATGCATTCTGCGCCCCGGGATTTGGGTATTACAGTATCCCTTCAGGCCACAGTAGGCGTTTTGCACTGCATCGCGCCAGTTGCCCTTGAAGTGGCATCTTGCTACCACATTGTTCCGTATTTAGCTGTGTTCATTCAGGCTGATTGTAGGAATTCACCTGGTTCTACTGCGCATCACTCTGCCCTATTGTCACATATATGACATGCCCATGGTACATGCCATCTGTGTGATGGCATGTGTCATGTATGTGTATTGGACATGCCACTCACAGGCCAATGTGTGATGGCAGTGCTAGCCAGCATGCAGCTGATGTGTTGCTCTCCAATCTTGGTGTCATCAGTGTCTGACATTTTCCTCCCCTTCCAACTCATGGACAGTGCATGCATGGGAGGGTCATAGTCATGTGGGACATGTGTAAATCAAGAACTGGTACTGTAGCTTGTCTGGCCTAATAGCGTGCCATGGTGCTAATGCCTGTTTCCATTTTTTGTCTTTCTTGTTTTTGCAGAGGATGACGCACCTGATGCTGTTGAGGGAGAGGAGATGGTGTAGGCCCAGGAGGGATCTGAAGCACGACCAGGCACCAGTGGGGGATGTGGTTTGGTGGTGGGGGAGAACCCTCTCTTGCTGCAGGCCATACTGTCCCGGGGTGTCCCTGGCTGCACCTCCCCAGAACTCTTTTCAGGTGTTGATTCGGATGAGGCCTATGTGGATTCGCAGGTATGTGTTCATGGAAGGGATACTGTTCTGTCCGACCCACCTGCACCAGGGGTAGAGCCCACTATGGGGATGTCAGTGTTGGTAGGTGCGCCTGTGGTGGTTACGGATGCAGGGCCACACTCCGCAACATCTGATCCTGTTCCTGGGCCAGCAGTTCAGAGGGGAAATGCAGTCCTGCAGCCTCAGGCAGTGCCGACACAGCAAGGCGCAGTTCGCCTTGCCCCAGACAGGTGTGGTGCCCGCCAACGCGGTGGCCGTCCGCCACCAGGCAATACCGCGTGGGAGCAATCCATTTACGGTATGACCAACCAACAGGCAGCATCATCAGAAATGATTGCTCAAGCCATGGAGAGGGCGGCCACTTCCGTTGTCCCCCCAGAAAGGCAGATGGAGCTACTACAGCAGGCAACAGACTCCATTTGCCAATCAGTCAGGGAGGACATGTTGGCATCCAACAGGGACAGACAGGCGGCCCTGGACAATCTGAGGGAATCAATTTCTATAGATGCCCAGGGACAGAGGAAAGCCCTGAGGGGAGAGGTCCGGCACCTCAGGCACACTCTTGTGGACCTTGAGGCTTCCACTGTCACCAGGACGGAACAGCTGCTGGAGCGCGTCACCCGTACGCTCTCAGCAGAGATGCAGGCAACTCAGGCGGAGGGCCGGGCACACGTCGGGTGTTGCATGGGGATCTCCGCACCATATCCCTCCAGAACGAGGCCTTCCAGACCCGCATGCTTGCTGCCATGGAGGACCAAACTAGGGCATTGCGTGGGCTGCCTCCCATGGCACCACCACCTCCTGTGGCAGCAGCAGCAGAGGTTGAGGAGAGCGAATCCAGCAGTGAATCTCCCACTATTTAGTAGCCGTGCAGGCCAAGAGCCCATGGAGTTGTTTTTTTTTCGCAACATTCACGCAGGTGGCTGTTGGTGGGCACCCTGTCCTCGGACCTCCTGGGTGGCCTCCCCCACCCCCGCTGGCCCACACATGGCCATTTTTGATTTTTGATTTCTTGTTGCAGTGTGTTGCCTTGTGTGGCTCCCGTGGGCATCCACTGTATTCCGGCTGGGCACATGCAGGCTTGTCCTGAGTTTGGGTTAGATGCTTGGGTCTGTGAGACACACACCCCTCCTGCTTCCCGTTTCCATGGGCTTGCAAAGGGTGTGCCCAAGTGACAGTGAATTACACAGTGACGTTGGACCCCCATGAGCTGTGTGGGCAGTCTGTAGTTAATACTGTGTATACATTCCTAGTGCATATTGTTGTTGTATTGTGCACTGCATGGTGTATTGATGTGTGCTTGTGCATCCATGTCTCCCTTCTAATTTGCAGGTTCATTCCTCATGTCTTCACAAGGCCGTCCACTTTGGAGATGGAGCTCATGTTGTGAGCAGTGGACTTCCAGATGTGCGTGGCAACAACACTGTACAGTTGGAGGTGGTGGATGTGCTGGCATTCTCATGTTGTAAGACTACGTATCCTTTGCCTTAGTACTGTCATGTTTATGCTATGTCGATTGTATTGTGGTAAGTATTTGGTCATGTGTGTTGTTGTTTCTACATTTATGTGGGCATATTGTGTGTGGCCAGTTTCCATTAGGGACACTGTACTTTGTGACACGTGTCATGTTTGGGGGATGACTTTTTTTGCTCTCACATGGCATGTCATGCCATGGTGTGTTGGGTGGCGGTGCTGGGGAGGGGTTGGGTGACATGGCACTGTTGTCATGTTGTGTCTTGCAAGGGGGTAATGATTTTAGCAGCATAGAAGTGTGTCTTTTGAACACAGCATTGGTGCTGTTTGTGTAGGTAGGGAAGCACACAATGGAACACTTCCAGATGTACAATCTCAGGCTGGTATGGTTGTGACAGTTGCCTGTCCATTGACACATCATAATTGTCAGTAACAATCATCATTGATTGTCAGCTGGTATGTGCCAGGGCTGTGTGCACTCCACAGGGGTGTGATTTTATGTGAAGTAATTAGCCACGAGCTGCGTACGGGCTGCCTCACCCCGTGCCCTTTCCCCTCCCATGCGCAGTGGGCATGCATGTGGTTGGGGATGTGGGGGCACCACCATGTCCACAGCCAGGCCCCGGCGTGTTGCAACGTTGTGCAGGACACATGCTGCCACTATGATCCTGCACACTATTAGGGGAGCGTATAACAGCTGCCCGCCAGAACGGTCAAGGGAGCGGAAGCGTGACTTGAGCACTCCGAATGTGCGCTCCACGATGCCCCGGGTTGCAATGTGGGCTGTGTTGTATCTTACCTGGGGTGGCGTGGTGGGGTTCCGAATTGGCGTCATCATGTGGGTGCTGAGAGGGTAGGCACTGTAACCTGGGGAGGTGGTGATGGGTATCATCAGTGGGGTTGTGACATTACTCAGTATCTGACATGCATGCATGCGCAGTGGCATTTATACTCACCGAGCAGCCATGTATCGCCATGCCGCCCAGCTTCTATGTCCCGGTTTAGGGTAGACATTCTGTAGATGAAACTGTCGTGGGTGGAACCTGGATAGTTGGCGTATACTGAGGTGATGATTCCCTTGGCATCACATACTACCTGGGCGTTGATGGAATGCCAGTGCTTGCGGTTTCTATAGATGTGCTCAGTTGCCCTGGGGGGACGTAGAGCCACATGGGTGCAATCAATGGCACCTAGCACTTTGGGGAATTGTGCCACCCTGTAGAAGTCCTGGGCAACAGCCTGCCTTTCTGCAGGTGTTCTGGGCAGGTATATGTGCCTGCGGACTGATGGGCGTGCAGTGATGATGGCCAAGACCTGGTGTAGGCAGCGTGACTGCGTGGCCTGTGACACCCCCCCCACTATGGCACTTGTCCGCTGAAATGATCCAGTGGCCAGGAAGTGCAGTACATTGAGGACCTTCTCCAGGGGGCTCAGTGATTGGGAGCACAGGGTGGTTGATGTGAGGTCATCCTCCCACTCACTGACCAGGTTGAGTATTATGTGAGGTGGAAACCTGTACCTCCCATACACATGGTCATCAGGCATCCCAAAAAGGCTGGTTCTGGGTGTAAAAATTCTGGCCCGGACTATCCTCCTCCTCCTCCTGCGGTATCCCACGGCCACTGCTACTAGGAACGGTTTGTTCATCCCGGCGTCTGAGCTTGTTTGTTGTTTGCGTGCACTTTTATGCTGTGCGGGTGGACCCTACTTCCTGCTGGCGTACGTGTTTCCGGATTGGCCACGTTCGTTTCCATGAATACGTGTTGTAGGCGAGAGTGTAAAACTTCCCGCGCAGCCCTGGAATACCCGCACCCAGCCCAATCGCGTGTGGTACTTCTCACGCACCCCTGAAATACACGTACCCCGCTCCCCCAGGCCCGATCGCGTGTAAAACCACCCGCGAGCCCCGGAAATACGCGTACCCCGCTCCCCCAGGACCGATAGCGTGTGGAACTTCTCGCGCACCTCTGAAATACACGCGCCCAGGCCAATCGCGTGTGGAACTTCTCACGCACCCCTGAAATACACGCGCCCAGGCCAATCACGTGTGAAACTTCCCGCGCACCCCTGTAATACCCGCACCCAGCCCAATCGCGTGTGAAACTTCCCGCGCACCCCTGAAATACACGTACCCCGCTCCCCCAGGCCCGATCGCGTGTAAAACCACCCGCGAGCCCCGGAAATACACGTACCCTGCTCCCCCAGGACCGATAGCGTGTGGAACTTCTTGCGCACCACTGAAATACACGCGCCCAGGCCAATCGCGTGTGGAACTTCTCGCGCACCCCTGAAATACACGCACATGCTCCCCCAGGCCCGATCGCGTGTGGAACTTCTCACGCACCTCTGTACTACACGCGCCCAGGCCAATCGCATGTGGAACTTCTCACTCACCCCTGAAATACACGCGCCCAGGCCAATCACGTGTGAAACTTCCTGCGCACCCCTGTAATACACGCGCCCAGGGCAATCGCGTGTGAAACTTCCCGCGCACCCCTGAAATACATGCACGCAGCCCAATCGCGTGTGAAACTTCCCGCGCACCCCTGAAATACACGCACGCAGCCCAATCGCGTGTGAAACTTCCCGCGCACCCCTGAAATACACGCACGCAGCCCAATCGCGTGTGAAACTTCCCGCGCACCCCTGAAATACACGCACGCAGCTCAATCGCGTGTGAAACTTCCCGCGCACCCCTGAAATACCCGCACGCAGCCCAATCGCGTGTGAAACTTCCCGCGCACCCCTGAAATACACGCACGCAGCCCAATCGCGTGTGAAACTTCCCGCGCACCCCTGAAATACACGCACGCAGCCCAATCGCGTGTGAAACTTCCCGCGCACCCCTGAAATACACGCACCCAGGGCAATCGCGTGTGAAACTTCCCGCGCACCCCTGTAATACACGCGCCCAGGGCAATCGCGTGTGAAACTTCCCGTGCACCCCTGAAATACACGCACGCAGCCCAATCGCGTGTGAAACTTCCCGCGCACCCCTGAAATACACGCGCCCAGGCCAATCGCGTGTGGAACTTCCCGCGCACCCCTGAAATACACGCGCCCAGGGCAATCGCGTGTGGAAATTCCTGCGCACCCCTGAAATACACGCACCCAGGCCATTCGCGTGTAGAACTTCTCGCGCACCCCTGAATTACACGCACACGCTCCCCCTGCCCCGATCGCGTGTGAATCTTCTCGCGCACGCGTGTTCCCGACACCCGTAATACGCGATCCCCGCTTTTGCCAGTCCGGTAAACTGGTACAGTGTTGGCGCAGCCCTTTGCGATGGTTTTGCGATCTTGATGGCTTTTCCTTGCGCGAGGGCGTTCTTGGGGGCGTAACTGGCGCTGCTGCAGGGTCGCTGTGCCACTCTGCGCCACGTCTGCTTTTGGAGGCGAGAATCCATGAATACGCTGTGCGCGGGAATTGATTTTATCGCATGCGGCTGGCGCAGACATTCGCACGGGCACGCTGTGCGCCAGCCGCGTGCGACACTTTTGAGAGGAATTACATGAATCGGCCTGTTAGTGCATTTAACAGCATTCGCCGGATATGCCCAAGAGCTCTCAGTGAACCCAGAATGACTTCTCCTGATCCATCACTTGAGAAACCCTGGATCACAGGAGCAAGGGAAAATGCGGAGTAGAGGCGGTTTGCATGAGCCTAGTGTCATTCTGTAAATCTCCAGCCAACTGCACATTCTGCTGGGCAGATGGAGCTCTTCTTTCTGCATTCCGCTTTGTTTTCTGTCCCGCTGATATCTTTTATGTTCTCATTCTATTGCCTCCTTTCCCACTCTTCCTTTTTATACTATTTTAGGTTCCAAATGGTGTTGCTAGGTCTGGAAAATACCCAGGGCTACGCTAATGCCAGGACTGCCGGGACTCAGAGCTAGCCAGTCTTTAGTTGTAGCCCCTGAGCTTCTATCCGGGGGCCACAGCCAAAATACCTTGGGCAATAGCCCCCTGATGCCCCCCCCACCAACGCCTCTGCGTTCCATCTCCTGTCACTCTTCGATGTAATTTCTATTTCACTAATTCAGTTGTTTTGTTTTTTGTTCTTCCTTACCCTAACTTTCCCTACCTTTCCCTTATCTCGTCCAGTTCCTTCTATTCCTTCTTATTCCCCCTTACCTATTTCATTAGGTCTTCCATGTCCTTTCTTACTTCTACTCTCTTCTATTTCCTATCTTCTCAATTCCCTTTTATTTTTCCTCACTCAACGACTATTTCCTGCATTTTCATTTGTTCATTCTTACTTCTGCTCTTCTGATTGTTTGGCTCATGTCCTTTTGTTCTTTCTTTCTCCTTCTCTCCTATTTTCTTTTCTCCTCCATTGATGTGTTCCTTCCTTGTTCATTGGCCATTATTACAAGCAAGTTTGCCGGTATCCCGCCGGTGATTCCAGAAGGATTCCCGGTAAACTGACCTAACATTTCCACCACCTGATATTCTGGAATTTCCGGGATACTACAGGTGGCAAACAGGGCAGTAAATCCCCATTCCTTGGGGTCCTACAGGAGTGAAAGGAGGGGATTTCTGATATTTCCGGTACCTGTAATACCGGTGCCAGAAATACTGGCTGTTTTTTGCCAGTGGGGTCCTGATTTACCTCCAGTTCTTGGCTGCCATTTGCCAGTCAGGGAACATTGCAGGTCACAGAATTCCCAGCAATTTTACTGCAAATGTTCAGACTGGCAAACTTTTAATGACTCCCATTGTCTTTTATTCCTGTAGTTATATATTTCTGTTCTTTCCTATTTCTTTCTTTCAGTTGTCTTGTCTTTTTCAACTGTTTCCCCTTCGTCTTTCTCACTTCTACCTTTCCTCCCTCATTATCCCTTCTTTCGTCCCTCCTCTGCTAATACAGGTTCTTGTTAGTGAACTGAAGCTTGCAATATATGTATTGTATGGCACACGTATGCTATGGCAGGCTGGTGTCAGTTATTCATCCATGTGCTTAATTTATTTAATTCCTCAAAGAGCTCCCTGTGCAACGGTCTCCAGAATTTTCAAAGAGTTATCTACCAATGAGCCAGAAGAAGAAGCAAGAGCAGTACCCTCAATAGATGAGGTCCCCAGGGTTATGCTGCAGTCCCATTGCCACACCTGGGATCATGCGACCTGCCACAGAAAGGAGGAGAGAGTGCAGTACGGAATGACTGATCTTTGCCATGCTACTGGACCGACTGATTGATGTCCCGGGAGGATAGCTCAGCGGCAACGTGTTTGCCTTGGAAACAAAACGACATGAAGCAACACAGGTTCGATGCCCACGTCCGTGCTTAGAAACCTCTGGGTATTTAAGCGCGTTATAAATATGCAACTAAGAAAAGAAAAAAAAAAAACAATTCCTGTAACAGCACCTCAATGCCCGCGGGCTGTGTGAGCTCTTTAAAAATGCTAAAAATAAATGTCTGACTGTAATGTTTTTTGGTGCCCTACGCATTGACACTGATTATTCTCCATGTTAAGGTGTCCATGCAACATTAACTGGCCCCAACATTGGAAAATGCATTGCGTTACCAAATTGCCAGTACAGTCTGTTTAAGTTGCACGGTTTGATGATTACATATGGTGCATTGTGATGTATGCATGATTGCACAATACTACATACATGCGTGTACTTGTCATCAGAGCAGTGACATCTTCATTGACCATCTATTGCTGTCGTGGGCATTATTCCCACTGCTATCCTTTATCCTGCAAACAATAGCAAAGTGTCTTTCACATTGTCAGGATCTTGAAGAGCAAAACTGCAGGCTAAATGGTTGAACGCTCACCTATAGGAGCAAAAGAAAACCATACATCATGCAATGGAACGGAAATGTAGTATTAGCCGTCTCGCCCAACTAAACTGACTTACTAGAACAAGCTGATAATTACAAAGCTGAGAACGTAAGGCCAAAGAAGTTTCCTAAAAGTACTAACTCAGGTTCCTCAAGTGATAGCTTTAGGACTGATTTTCTATGCTATGGCCTGATGTACAGATGTATAGAAGGCCAACCTATATTGTGACAGGAACAACTCTGGGAAGCTATAGCCAAACCAGTTTAGGTAGCAGTGACAGGCGGTCTAGGCTAAGTTCTTCAGAGGGGGTGAGCTTGTAAAGGGTCCACAATGAGGTCACATAATAGGAATCACAGATTACACTTAGATAGGATGTATAAAATACAGTTAATTATTTATGGCCAAAACATACTATAGAAAAATTACTACTATCAGGGTGACTTCTCACACAATACTATCAAACTAAATACATGTATACATTCACTTTGTTATAGGGCATAATACACACCAGAAACCCCTGCAATGGAAAGGTTAGACAAGTATTATGCATGTATGGTCCACAGAGATGATCCCTAACTAAAATTGGCCAGCCCTAAGTTTGGCAAAGCCTTTTGCCCAATAGTTCAGGTTACTGTTCCACAGAAGTTAGGATGCAGGAAAAAATGCAGGTAAGGGCTCTGGGGTCTAGTGAAGGGTTCTTAGGGTTAGGGTGCAAGTTAGACTAATGCCCAAAAGTAGCCCCAACAGTCAGATATCTTGCAAAAGCAAGAAGTGGCAAAGCCAATATTGTTATAAATAAGCTGTATCATAAACCCATTGACTTATAATGGGAGTATAGGGGTAGGTTAGAAACTCTGTAAGCTACCCCTGTACTCCGATTCTTCCTCAGAATTGGCAGAACAAAGGAAGATTGTCCAATGTTGCTTTTCCCACCAAAAATCATAGTCCTCCAATTCCCAGGGGTTGCAGGTTCGAACTGATCTCCGGTTGGTGTCGTTTAATGTGGTAAGGACTCTAGGTCAAAAAATGCAGAACAACTCGATGTAGCACCCCTCTCAGGACTGGACTCGGGTTAGGTAAGCTATTTCCAACGGTGGTTACTGCAGCAGGGTGAAGCGAAAGGACTCAATAGCCACGGTCAGACTTTCCCTCCTATCTCGGGTACCCTTGATGTTAGGATGCCGGAATTTCGCAGGAAATATTCTTGTAGGGCCAGCTGAGGATATGCTAAGTTTCAGGCCATAACTCTGTACGGTGACGCCGATAGCACGGTAGCCCAAAAACAAAGCTGGTCAGCCACAGGACGGTTCCAGGGCACTTCTGAAGGCTTCCGTTGGCAGGACGCTGAGCAGATGTCAGGAATGGATGGTCCCTCCACTCCAAGGGTCGGAGCTCCTTCGCAGGACTGCCAAAGATCACAAGCAAGACAGGGTTCCTCCAGGACAGCAGCAGAAGCTGATTGCCAGGCCTCCTTCAGTCAGATCTCAGGTTTCTTTGCGGGTCTCACAGCTGGACAGGATACTTTGCTCCTTCAGGTTTCTGCAGGATCTCGGATGAATTGGTGCTGGGGCCCTCTTCCTATGCTAAAAGCCAGGTAAGAGCTGAAACTCCCACTAGCCAATAGCAGGACTAGCCCACACACCACAGCAGTGGTCTAATCAGGACCCCAAATGGGAACATTCATGCATACCACTCAGACACACTGAAACCAGTTTGTGGATTGGAGTCAGACAGACCCAGCCCACATCCTGCCAGCAAACAAACACAGCCCTCCAGTAGCCCACCAAAAGCTTCTGCTTTCCCGGGCACTGGAAGTCCTTATAAGGATTTTCTTGGCCTCTTAGGCCAGGAAGAAGGCTAAAGGACAACATGGCAAAAGAACAGTAAACAAATCTCGTGGCACGGCCATGTTTGACCAGTAGCCACTGTTAGTAGCCAAACGCAGTAAACGCAGTGAAGCTAAAACGAAAATCCCCAAAAAGTGGGGAAAAATCACTGCTGCCACCAGCCTATCCTTTTAGCACACCTAGAGTAACCAAAACTCCTCTGAGTGTTAGTCTTGGGCAAAACAAAAATGCACCCCATTGTACTGCAGTGTTAGCTGCATTGTACAATGATAAAAGGTTATCATAAGTGATACAAAAGTAACCAAAAGTAGTAACACAGTAACAGGACTGAGGGAAATAATGTTTCCCAGTACTGACAGCCTGAAGGACATATCAGTTTCCCCATAACATATGAGCAAGGGCCAATGCAGTGAAGCTTAAGGCTTCACTGTACTGCAAAAAGTACAGGTCAGATTCAAAAATAAAAGCAACAAGTTTGGGGGTTCCATAAAGATGGAAGGAAAGGTGCAGTAAAGAGAAATCTTTCCTAACAGATCCTACTTGCGCTGACACTTACACTAAACTAATTGTACTCAAACACCGAAATGTATCTGTCCTAAGTATGGCAGCACAGGGTTAATCTGGCCCCAACCTGTAAGAGCGTTTGTTAAAATATACCATCTCCATATATGTAAAGTAGAAACTCCTTATACAATTCCACACCCTACCACCAATTTGCAGCACATTTTGCATAGTTGCCTTTTAGGACCATCCAGACATTACTGGCTACATGACCTATTGGACACCCCACCCCATCCCGAATTTCAGCCCCTTCACACATGAGGTGGTTGCCTGAAATCGGCGAAATATCAATGTGGTCGTAGAATGACCAGACAAAGTGCATTTTAAGCGTCTCAGCACGAGAAACAAAACTCAAAGGGGACCTTAACAAACATTTTTCTATACCCTCGAACGCATAATTTCTGAGATAGTTTCACTACAACACACTGCACCGTGCCAGGGTGAGGCAACAGGTGGGGAGAACGCACAGTAGGTCCCATTATGTTGCAGCACGCCAACTCTCGCCTCACATCCACGTCTGCTGCGGTGTATGTCAGCCAGCCACACGCACCCATTCTCAGTGCAGTTTACTTCAGAGTGCAAAGCAAATCAACTGACAAGTGACTCGGAACAGCGACCTACAGGGACATCGATTTTCAACAATTCATGAGAATTTTATCATGTCTGTCTACAGAACCTGTGTGGGGTACGGGTACTTTTTGCTAGTAACACAATAAACCCCTAACGCGCCTTAATACCAGATCTCTGTTAATGTTACAATGTTTAATCAATTGTATAATTCATCCTGAAAATAACACCTTGTAAAACAATAATTTCCATATCTCTTAAACATTCTAGTTTGCAAAGTTCTTCAATACAAACTGCAAATTTGATACATCCAGACAATACACAAAATAAATGCCAAATTGAGCACATTTTAACATCTATACAATGGACAACAATCAAGCCGACATGTGTTTCACTTAGAGGTCACAATACATCTTCTGTGACCTCTAGTGAGCTTTTTCCAGGCTGAGAATGCTGATTCCATGAGCTTATCATGGCACGGGTGATACTGTGAGTAGAAATAGACAAGAAAAGAGCATGATAATCTTTGTGAAGGGAAACCAAGGAGTCAAGGTTAGGTTTATGAAGCGATTGCATACAGATTAAATAGCCTGGAAAAATAACTTTCAAAATAGAAGGTTTAAGAGATATGAACATTATTAGTGTACAAGGTGTAATTTTCATGATTCATTGTACAATTGATTAAATGTTGTGAAATCAACAGAGATCTGGTATTAAGTTGTGTTAATTAAGTGTGGCACATTCAGGGATTATTGTGTCATGGTATACAGAAAATCTTCTTAATTTGACGGCATCCCCTTGGCACAATCTCCTATGAAGGAGGTCTTTAAAACAATCTCTGAGTCCTTTGTGTGCAACGCCTCTGACCCACCCTACTAGGCCCTCTGGAATTCTTTTCCTTAAGACCTGGATCAGGAAGATGGCCCTATGCTGGAAGGGAGGGGTCAGTTTACGGGCCAGAGTTAAATTGAAGAGACTAGCAGTAGTGATCTCTAATGCAGTCCTATGTTGAGAGTTTGTATTTTCAGTAGTAACAGATGGGGAAAGGTTTAAGTACCCTGGGATCCAACTGTTCATGCAGTGTCTGATGACTGACTACCATCAGGTGACTGAAAGGTACTTGGCGGAGACCAGAGAACCAACGAAAGGCTGTGGCAACCCCCCACACCAGCCAATATGACACAGAGATAAGAAAGAAGTGTTCAGAATACTATAAAATCCAAGCGATTGTCAGCAACTGTTTGACTCACCCAGAGAGGTGGTCTGAACTAAGGGAGAAAGGGAAGGACTACGGACTATTGTCCTAAAGGGGTTGATGGTTCTAGTAGACTGTTTGTTTTGCAGTAGTTTGTTCTCTTTGATATGTCAGAAAAGATGGAGTTATCACGCATGATCTGCAGCATTTGGTCAAGTCTCTCAAGTTATTTGGGTCTATGGGATATAGTATAGAGTCTTTGAGGATGGGCTTGTTGAAAGAGATCTTGTACTATGTGCAAACGATCTCCCGAGAGAATGAGGAGATGAGAATATTGTAAAATCTGTCCCCCTCAAGGTGGTTGAAAGGATTTCCTTGAATATAACTGGCAGGAAGTAGTTTGCAGGTATGCCTGCTTTCAGCGTGTTGTTCTTGGATGTCCAATGGTGATAGCAGCTTCAATGGCATGAAAGCCATGGGATTAGTAGGGCATCTTAAGTGCTGAGGGCATCTTTGTTTGTGTGAATTCCGATAAGGAATCATTGTAGGCTCCAGCCACTCCCACACTTATGTGGGGACCTCTTCTACATTTACCTTTCTTCAACATCCTCATCTGACCATCTTCTGCTCTTCTCCTTCCTCCAATGGTTGTCTGACTGCCTCCTCCATCCTCTCTGCCTCTCCCTCACCCACTCACTCCTGTCCCACTCTTCTCTTCTCTCTTTGATGTGCTCACCACTCGAGATCACCAATCCCTCTGCTCTACAGATTATTATTCTGTGCCTGTATGCTACATTTCATGGACCACGGTCTTGAAGCATGCTGAGGTACCTGATACAAGAGGCTATGGATGGGATGGAGGCCTTGGGGTCTCCCCTGCATACTGCCTCTGCTGCCAGCATTACAGAGCAGGTGGTGGTCTCCGAATCCCAGTGTATCCCAGTCCCCATTTCCTAGCCTCTCAAATGTTATCTTGGCACAGGCCCCTAAGGTTCTTTTTGTTCTTGTTGCACACTGTAGCTGGCTGGGCTTAACGGTTTTAATTAAAAAAGAGAGAGGTGCACTTAACTAATTAAATAATATAAAGTGTGGTCAATAAGGAGAAAATAATTCAAACCTCAGAGAGCTGCGGGGATACGGATCTGTAGCAAATGAATTGATAATATGAGTAACAAAATCTAGCAGAATCTCTGCTGGTTACCGCGTGCTCCCTTATGAAGGAAAAACCTGTTCCATTCAAGGTAAGTAAACATTAATTTGGTAATTAATAATATGTATATTTTAAGAAAATATTAATATATCCAAACAATACAAATCCCTAAGACAAAGTAAAAATTCCATAATGTTCTTCAACAAATGAAATATTACACACTATTTAATATTCTTTAGAAGTAGTTTAAGAATTTCAATAAAAAGTTATTCAGACAAAAGTTCTTCTCAGCAGTTCAGACTTCAACATATATTTCCCTCAGCTGCATAGACTGCAGCATATATTGCCCTATGCTTTTCAGATATCAAATATGTCTTCAATGAGTAATCTTACAATGCTTTTCTGTGAACATAATTATATATTCTTAATCATTACTAATAGCTTGATAATATAGAAATCGCTTGAAAACTATCAAATACTCTAAAATTCTACTGACCAGATGTCTTTCACAGTATTCTTTTCATCTTGTTATTACTCATGTTTATCACAGAAAACTAATTTTTCATATCAACAAAAGTTTTTTTGCACAGATATTTGCCACTTTTATGGGGCCACCATGGCCCCCACATATGCTAATACGTTTGTGTATACATTTCAGTATGACCATATACTGAGTCATCCAGTCTGGTGGAATTACACCCATGTTTGGGTAGGATTTATCAATGACAGTTTTGGAGTTTGGAGGGGAACAAGAGAAGACCTCAATAGTTTCTTTGAGTATTTAAACTCCATTGAGGAGCGGATACAATCCACCATCGAAATAGGCACTACAGATATTCAGTTTTAGGTATCTACATTACACCTACAATGAATGGTTTTGAAGCCAATGTCTTTAGGAAGAACACTGACTGAAACAGTCTATGACATCAACCTAGCTTTCACCCTTTGTCAACATTACATTAAAGAGTGTGTCATTCAGTTAGCTTTTGAGAATCCAGCGAATTGTTAGTAACCAGAAAGAAAGACAATTACAATTGACGTTAGTACTCAAAAAAAGATTTTGAGTTAGTGGTTATAACAGAGATGAACTAGAAGAAGCACATAGAAAATTCTGGCATATGACACAGAACAATTGTTAGCAACAGCTCCCACTAGATCAGTGTCATCCTTGGTTTATACTTCTAAATTCAGATCAAAAGGTGCATTTTGAAACATTGGTCTATATTAGAGAAGGACCCCAGGTTTGGTTAACTTTTTCAAGAATGCCCTGTATACGCATATTTGCATATCAGCGGAGTGGCCTTTTGTGATATGTTGATACGCACTAAAAAGAAGGTTGCGCAGAATGTGGTGCTATGGTCTGGCACAGTTCCTTGTTATAATTGTAACAACTGTCACAATCTTTCGGGTAAGAAACTGCTTATTAAATGCAACTCTAACAGTGACTCTTTTAATTTTGAGTACACCATTAACTACCCATGCAGTAAATATTATGTCAGTTACACCACCAGGAAGGCGAGAGTTCATTGGAATGAGCACTGGTCCAATATTCAGATGAATAATGAGAGATCAGCAGTTGCATGCCATTGCAGAGAAGCCAGACATAATGTATTTATCTCAACTCAGATTCCAAATTGTTGACAGGATTTTGGATAAGGACCCTAAATATGATTTGGAAATCAGGCTGAGATAAAAGGAATGCGTGTGGATAAATTTGTTGGATTCACGTTACCCCGGAGGAATGAATGAAGAGCAGGATTTTGTTTGTTTTATTTGAACTTGTTAATTGCTTGTTGAAAATGTTCTATAGGATAAATTCAATTTTTTTGCTATAGATTTTGTTTTTGCTTTTTGACTTGATATCATATTTTGATTTTTATGATTGCAACTATGTTGTTTTAGGATTTATGGATTTTGTTTCTTCTTTTTTATAAGATACTATGTTTTGGTTCGCATGATTCGATTTTGTAAACTCATTGTCAGATAACTGTTTTGGATAGTAGGAATTATTTTGGACAGATTTGTTAAATTTAGTTTACTTAGGATGGAGGATCAAGGAGGGTGGTTTTTGTTTTAATTTTATATGTTTTTAGATTTAATAAGTTTATTTATTTCTCGGGGTACACACTGGGTGTTGGTTTATATCTTTTTATTTTCTTCATTTTGTATTCCTTTTTGTGGTGTTTTCACACTGTTCTTTCATTTTTAATGTACACAATTTATTTATATTTCACTATATATGATCTGGAAACATAACACTCCCCTTTATGAGCCTTATTATCTTTGCCAACATGGCTGTTTCCAGGTGTCTGTGAGGTTGCATTTTGTTATGATTTATATATGTGATGACATTCATCTTTTCAGGCATAATCACCTTTAGTTACATGGCTATGATTGTACATTGTGGTTGCTGGATCTGTTTAATAAAATTAGTTGGTAAATCAGAATTGGTTAAGTATAGAAGTATTGTTCAGCTTCAGTGCACGGTCATGTTCGGTCGGTAATGTTATACTTACTTACCAAGTTGGATTTGTATGTTTTTCCTTAAATTTGGCTTCACATGTATGATATCATAGCTACATTACAATATGGTACTGTGTTTTCTGGACTCACCTTATATGATGGGTTTGACATCTTGCACCTGCGCCATGTTATTGTTTCTATTTCGGGAACGTGATCACGTTCAGACGTTGCCACATAGTAACATTGTATAGACTTTAATTTTCGGATTCATGGAATTTATATTTACATTGTGTAGGATTTCCAAATTGATGTGAGACTTGTATATGATTGCAATGTATATTTTATTAACGGGTCTGGGGACATATTTTGTTTGGTTTTTGCATTCACAGCATCCAGTAATTAACTGTTTTACATTTTTTTTATTTCTTTTGCCATTATTTTTTGAGGAGTTTCAGATATCAGGGGTTTTTGCATGTATTTTTAAATATTTATATTTTTCTTCAGGTAGTTCATTTCACTTGTAATGGTTGGCAGTTCTCTTGTGCTTTTTGGATCTTAAGGTACAAGTATTTGTAATTTTTGAGAATATGGTGGTTTATTCATTTGGGTGTGCATGATATTTTCAAGTCACTTCTGGACGCCTTTTAAAGGTAGACTTACTTCCAGCTACGGCTAGTTTATTGGGTGCAAGGAAAGGGGTGGGCCCTAGTATGGAACACTTCCAGCACTTCCCTCTGAGATGTGGTGAGTTGGTTAGTTAGCAACAAGGTCACGGATTGGTGGAGGTGGTGCCCTCACCGCCTTTTGTAATGAGTAGTGGGCAGAGTCCCGGATACCTTTCACTTTTGTAGGAAGGATGAATATCCACACGATTGTTTGAGTGAAACCCACTTGGTTTTTATTAAGATAAAGAAGACATATAGGGCCTCATTACACGTTAGGCGGTAAGGGTTTACCGGTACCGGTAAGGGCACCGGTACCGGTAAACCCTTACCGCCTTACTACGAGTTCCCTTTGCGGGACCCGACCTTAAAGGCTGGTTTTACCAGCCGTTAAAGTAGGGTGCCGCAAAGGGACCTCGGTGCTAATTATGCTACCGCAATTTGCGGTACCGTAATTAGCTCCTTCCCCATTCCCATTATGCCCTATGGGGGCAAAAATGGGAATGGGGAAGTGCCTTGGTGAATGGGGAATTATCGCCCCCGCTCACCTTGGAGTAGGGCGGTAATTCCGCCATCCACCAAGGCGGACACGGTAAAATACCGGCGGCAACCATGGCGCTAAGAGCGCCATGGTTACCGCCTACCGTGTAATGAGGCCCATAGTCTTGTGTGGTCAGCCGTTCAGTATCGGAGACCAGACAGCAGCAATACAAAGTCCTTCATGCAGCCTTCGGCCTGTGCCATTCGGATCACATCACAGCCTCCAGAAGTGAAGCCCATTGGCTACCCTTCAAAGCCTGCATCGAGTTCAAAACTTTGACACTGGCGCATCGCTTCATCTATAACGTTGCCCCCATCTACTTGAAAAAGAGCATCTCACTGAAAAACCCTTCATGTGCCCTCCATTCCTCTCACTGTACTTTGCTTGATACTCCAAGATTCAAAAAGGCCACCGTTGGTAGTGTTGCTTTTGCTGTCAAGGCCCCCTCACTTTGGAACTCGCATCAGTGACAAAACTTCCTACACCATCTTCAAGAAACGAATCAAAACCGGACTCTTCAATAAATACGAATAATGTCTTTACCACCCTATCCCCCCCCCCGTCCTCCTCTTCCTTATACATTATCTCACCATGAAAGTCCTTATATCTTTTGTATATGGTACAAACGCTGTGATACCCTTGGGTCTGGGTGTTACAAAAAAGTTATAAATAAATAAATAGAATAACCCATAGGACAGTTTACAGCAATCTCAAGGTGTCCCCTATCAGGTGTGAAATAATCGTCTAGTTATCACTTTTAGGCTCGCTTTATATTGCATTATGGTACTTGTAGTCCTGAATTTATCGTGTGAACAAACTTACAAGAACTATCCAAAAGTGCAAAATGAAGTGCTTTAAGAAGCTATACTGCGGAGGATGGCGTGTAATCTGTTCTGCTATTTTTTTTCTCACCATCTGCTTCTCTCTAGAGATGTTAAGTGAGGAAAGAAGGGCGTGGTTTGTCAGCATTAGTAGCTTTGTGGGCGTTTGCATTTTTATGCTACTTCACATGCAGATTACTGATGTACTGCAAAACATGAACATTTTAAGGTGTCCCTGGCATATACGATGGTACATGGCAATTCAGGCTATTAGCGACACTGTTAAATGGAAGTGACATTAGGCGATCACTCGCACTTTTACGTTGTCCTGTAAGCCCCCACCAAATAATTTGCGGCTGGCTATGCCCCTCCTGGAAGAGGTCTCTGGCACAGTAGGTCCCAGGGAGGCCCCGCCCTCCTCACAGCTCTTCCCTCTCTTTCCTCCCTTTTTTCAATACTCTCCCAAGCAGATACCAGGTTCCGTCGGGGCGACACTGCTTTTGTCCATCTCCCCAGGATTCCAAATGTCCCCGCCCTTTTGCCACAGTGGGGAAGCCTAATCATAATCATTTAATGGCTGCCAACTCCTCCTGAAAAAAAAATCACTGTGCCATACTCAACACGAAATGTACAGTGTAGAATACATTTACACAACATTGATGGATTTCGGAGTAAAATGCATGTATTTACAAAATAAAGTCTCTGGACCTCATTATGAGTGTGCTGGGCCGGAATCAACGGTGCCGGTAAGCCTACCGCCACCCTTGTTTCCGGACCGGCACACTACGACTCTGCGGGCGGGTGCGGTCCCGCTGGCCAGGGTCAGACCTGGCAGGTGGAACGACATCCGCCCGCGGAGTTTCAAGGAAGCATAACAGTGCCGGTGCTTCCGTCTTCCCCATTCCCATTGAGTCCTATGGGACTCAATGGGAATGGGGAATTACAAAATTAATGGCGCCTGACTTCCCAGCTGCCAGACTCGGAATAGCCTGGTTGCGCTGGGAAGTCAGGCAACAGTAATTCATTACGGGTCCGGCGGCAACCTGACATGTGTGTGTACTACATAGATGGCTTGCAGTAAGTCCCTAAAGGGTAGGCCAAATTCGAGGCAGTGGTTACACTAGTCCCTGGGAATTCAGAGCCTCACACGGAAAAATGCGAGGTTGGAATAAGTAAATAACAGCAGCGCCAGCTGAGCCTGAAATGAGACTGGTTGATCCCCCTGTATGTTCTTGGTTGTCTGAGTTTTCTGGGTCACTTCGGAATGAAATATAACGAGTACCAGAGTACCAGGATATTATTTATTTATTTATTTTAACATTTGTGTAACGCCCAGACCCACAGGTATCACAGCGTTTGTACAGAAGGATACAGTATAAACGTTTTCAAAACATTAAATAGGTAAGATAATAGAGCACAGCAGGATGCAGCACATGTGTAAGATTTAGTCATACTTGTTGAATAAGCACGTTTTCAAAAGTTTCTTGAAATGCAGGGTATGAGGGCTCATTTCTTAGGTGCGGGGAAAGAAAGTTCCAGAGGGAAGGAGACTTGGTGCTGAAACTCACCCCACCTGCTCTGGCAAGATTAAATCATGGGCCAGCTAGGCTAAGCTGATTGTAGGAGCGGAGAGTGCAACAGTGCTATTGGGTGGGAAGCTGCCCTACACAGTAACTTAAGGTCACTTAAGCCATCAGCTCCTCTAAGGCTTCAACAAATGGAAGGAGTTGCTTATGTTCATGCCTGCCTGGAAATTTGAGGATTTTTAATGTTAATGAGATTTGTACTGCATACCGCTGCCATGCGTATAGTCCCCACGAACTTCTTGTAAAACTGAAAATAAATGAGAGAAGGGTTGATTTCTTAGTGGGAGGAAAGGGAGCGCACAGGAGTGCTTGTGCTATTGTGTTGGTAGCTTCGTTTGGAAAAACCGGTCACTGTGTGTGGATTTGCTTCAAGGTGGTAGTGGTATGGGATGGTGGATGTGTGAATGCTTCAGATCATGTGGGAGGCCTTGTATGTCCGTGCTGTATGGGTGTATTGACTATGTTGTGATTGTGTGAGTTACTAGAGCAGGTGTGAAGTTTTGTTGCTTGGAGTGGATGTGTTATGCTATAATTGTGGTGTGCCAATTGCGTAGTTGGCTAGCGTATGGCGTTGCAGTAGAGTTAATGAGAAGAAGAGGGTGCTCCTCATGGCATAATGTTAAATTATCGTTGCACAGGTGGTTTGATGTATAAACTGAAACCCACTGTGCAGTGGTTAGTGATGTAAGATACGATCTCTCTTTGACCTTGGGGCATGGATTGGTGAGTTTGTTCGGCATGACAAGGAGCCATGTTTTTAGTACTTCCCTGAAAAGTCGTAGTTCCTCTGTTGTGCGCTTTTCGTTAGGGAAAAGACGGATCCAACATACTTCATTTTCAAATATTGTTTGGATTCAAGACGTATGTCATTGCTAGACCTCAGGATTCCTTGCATCATCTCTGCAGCATGTACATGAGACCCTCTATGGATAGTCTAGTGCTACCAGGGTGCCCTCGAGACTCTTAGTTTCAGAGTGGCAATTTCTGAGACTCAGGCGGCCATTGAAATTGTGATAGTAATGAACTGATGCCCAGACATTTTGTGGCACAGTCACTAACCAACGGTCCTATATGACTTCTACCCACATCTGCATGATTTTGAAGTGATTAGCTTCATTACAGTGCTGGAAATAGACGTTATTTACTGTGGGATCTCACCAGCGATGTGGAGACAGCGTTTTGGTTTCACGCCCCCCAAAAATAAGCATTTGCCTCTCAGTACCCTGGAAAATCACCTAAGGGGTGCATTTCATATAATGTTGCAAGCACACCTTTTAAACCTAAAAACCTTTACTTCAATATTTTCTGCATCGATTACACAGGGAACCTGGAGAGACGTTCAATTGGTCTGTTGTCTCGAGCCTGGTGCTAATGACGCAGGTTCGAGTCCGGCTTGGAAATGTTTTTCAGACCACAAAAGCAACAAAAGGGGGCAAATGGATTTCCCGGATCTGTGAAAATCCGGCCTAATGCTCAGCAACTGCTTTACGCCTAGATCGTTTAGATCCGCAGTCTGAGACTGATTCGTGGTAAAAGGTCACGTGATGTACTGGAGGAATGACTGTCATTTCAGAGTTTTGCCAAAACGATGCTACTACTCAGCTGGACCAGCAAGCTAAGCAAAAGTCACTTTACTCCCCCACAACTGGCACTTATAGGTACAACCAGCAGCCACAGAGAGGCGGGGGGCGGAATCAAGCACGATGTAATAGATCAATTCACCTTTTGCGCACTTGTAGTCTCCCTGTTGGGTAGCAGTGGGGCTGGATCCCGCACTGGCCGAGGAAGGAGGAAAGGCGGAGGCGGGTGGAACCAGCTCTCTTTCACGCCGGTGCCATTTCCCTGGCTCACTCAGCTTCTTTGTCTAAAGTTTACTTAGGAAGCACAGGCAAACCAATTATATTTTATAAGCTCTCTTGGCACAGCCAGCCTGCCTCTCAACTCTAATCACGCAAAGGCCTTTCCACCCATTCAGGAGCCCAGTAAGGCCTCGGCTAATTTCTTACGCACACTGACAGGCAGGCTCGGCTGGAGGGGGTGGACAGCCAGTTTCGAGCCAAAATAAACAATGGTTATTAGTGCAAAGACTCGAGCAACAGAGAGCCCGGTGGACTCTGGGAACAGGAGCAGGAGGGGACGAGACTCGGATCATTGCTCCAGTAATGAAGCTGTCGACCAAGCAGGTCACTGGAACCGGTCCAGGACTCGTTGGTGTGGCCCCTTAGCACGGTATCCTTAACGACCCTGGTTTCCTTCTTACCGGGTGATGTTTAGGGGGTGTGTTAGAAGCATTTCAAAATAAGGCATAGAAGAACATACATGACCCACTTTTCGATAGTCATCAGTACATTTTTTTCCCACTTCAAAACCCCTATTCCAGAATACGACGCACCCTTTTCAAGAACACGCTTCCCCGAATATATCTTACGTTTCCAGAAGCCCCTTTCTAGTATATCACTCAACCACTTTCAGAATCTCCTTTCTGGAAACTCTGCTGACAAACTTCCTGAACCATGTTCCATAATCTTAACATCCCAGTTTAAGGGCACCCCAGGACCTCTCTTGCCCTCTTCTCAAACCCTTTTCTGGACTCTCTAGCCTACTGAGTGACCACCAACTCTAACTCATTGATAATCATATTCTGTGTTTGCCTAACACCAGGTCGAAAACCGCTTGGCGGAATCTCATGCACACCTTTTCAGAACCAGTTCCTTGTAGATCTTTTGTTCACTTCCAGAATCCCTTTTGCAGAATCTGTTACCGAACCCTTTGAGGAACCTCTCATGACTACTTCTGAAACCATGATTTCCAACCTCTCTGACAGACTTCCTGTACCTCTTTCTAAAATCTCTCTAGCTCATTTCCCGAACCCTACCCTGCACATTGAAAACATAATCATTGACTTTCTCTAAACCAATCCCAAAGCATGATTCATTTACACTCAATTCCTTTGCACTTTAGTTCATCATTTGTGTGACCTTTGCCCAACACTCCGCCTAATCCATGCCTGACTTTCCTCAATCTTTTTGCTTGCCCCTTCCCATCCCTTCATCTCTTAACAGTCTCCGTGCCCTTTTTTGTTTTTCAATTGGTTAGCTGATGCAAGTGGAACAAGGTCCCGTCCACTCTTCCACGCCCATCAGTCAATCTCTGTTGCCATTTTGCACACTTTTTGTTTGCACAGCCTTCACCTTTTTCTACTTATGCTGTCTTCCAGTCACTTTTCTTCTTTTGCTGTTGGTCATCTCTACAAGTGGGCCAAGGTCACCATGAGCCAATCACTGCCTGTCTTGACCGGCTATTTGTACCTGCTCTGCCTCCCTTCATTCCCCCCTTAACGCTTAGCTCACATGACGTCTCTAGTCCAGGCCTCGAAGGGAAGTACAGGTGAAGACAAGGGCAATTACTGTTTGGTCCTAATAGAACCCGAAAAAGGCCAGGATCCTTACATCACCCACCTCAGGAAAGTGTATGCCATGTCTCGCCCAACTCACGCCACACCCCATCGCCACCATCATTAGACAAACACCTGTCACTAAGTCTCTTGTTTAAGGATAGAAGATGGGACTTGGGAAACTATAGGGACTGGAGACCACGACTTAAGCCCCAGAGACAGTAAAAGGGGATCTCACCGGTACCCCATACCATCACTAACCATTGGTGTTCAACAAGTCTCTACAGCTATGTCTTTTTTCCCCACCATACAGAGCCCATATATCTGACCCAGACCTGTTATCCACTTGTCTGTGAAAGACGATACTTTCATCAAGCGACACTAGTGCTCTAGTGGTTACTAGTGTCAACTGCACCTTTCAATCAAAAATCAACTTCAAGGACTTGGCGCAAGCAACATGCCTTCACCAAAGACCTGTACCTGCAACCA
This sequence comes from Ambystoma mexicanum, assembly GCF_040938575.1. Classification (NCBI taxonomy): domain Eukaryota; kingdom Metazoa; phylum Chordata; class Amphibia; order Caudata; family Ambystomatidae; genus Ambystoma; species Ambystoma mexicanum. Next base: position 897,120,766 of record NC_090931.1, on the reverse strand, counting down.
ATATGCAGCATCACTGGCATTGAAAACAAAGGGTCGTGCAGTCCAATCATCCAACAATGGGTTGAATTACAAAATAGTCGAAGGACATCTGCCAAGTGGCCTGTACAGCCCCACAAGCTAGGAGAGAGAGCACCCAAGGGCTTGGAGGAGAGTCTGAACAGTGGGTTGTCAGCTGCTGCTGGCAGGGCCAGCAGTGGCAGAAACAGCTGCAATCTGACAGGCAAGAGAGAGGGCGACACTTCTGAGCTTGCTGTGCCTAGCGCTGCCCGGAGCTGAGAAGATCAACAGGGAGCAGCTGAGGATAAGAATTTGAATCCGTAGAACCAATCCCTGCACTCATCTCATTGAGCTGCGCAGCTGAGTGCTGTTCGGTGTTTGTGGACCAGAGGGATTGGATCCAAGCTGGTATAAAGAGGCTCACCATTCTATGCTGGGTAAAGGTGTTTGTGGGCGGAGGAAGAGCAGAAAGGAGGTGGCGATCAGAGGGGTGAGGATGTGAAGGCAGAGAGAGGGAAAGTGATCAGCAGGGTAAAAAGGGTGGGGGGGTCTGCCATTTTTTGCAATAAACTCCTGGACTGCTATTTGATCTCCTGCGAGGCTCCTGATGAATGTGCATGCCTAGTGATAAAACTTAAAATAAACCACAAGATCTCCCTAACAATTCTTGCCCTCTATCGATCACCTAGAGTTATGCCCTCTTTCGAGGAACAGTTCATTGGCCTCTTAAACAAGCTAACTAAAGCCAGTACTCACGTCATCGTGCTTGGTAACTTCAACCTCTGGGCAGATTACCCTTCTGACAAACCTGCCACCTCTCCTCTCTTATGTCAGCCTTAGGTAAGGTATTATAGGGTGCTCCCAATCTGTGAACGAACCAACGCACTCTGCAGGCCACACTCTTGACTAGATCCTCTTGCACTGCTGTCCGTGTCTGACATCTCAGTCAGAGCGTACCCTTGGAACAATCACTTTCTTGTGTCTTCCCTTGTTCGTCTTCCTGCAACCCCCCACCTGCACCCCCCCCGGAGGACTAATGTTATTCCAAGTCATACACAACATCGAGAGAACCTATCGCACATTCCTAAATCCAAGCTCATTGAGCTTGAAAAATTTGATAATCCTACTGATCTAGTCACCTTTCCCGTGGGAACCCTGAATGAAGCAGTCAACTCTCTCGCCCCCTCCAATCCAGAGTAATCAGACCAGCTTCTATTAAGAATTCCTGCTTCAATCAGGATATTCTTGATTGGAAGCATTCTAAAAGGGTAGCAGAAGGAATCTGGCATAAATACCTGTCACCACTTACTCTTGCCCTTTACAAACAATCGGTGCAGCACTTAAAGTCAGTTATCACGGCTGCCAAGACCGCCACCTTCAACAATAGGATCTCCCAGGGTAAATCTAGCTCTAAAGAGCTCTTTACGATCCTAAAGGAATTTGAAGGTAAGTCAGTCGTGGGACAAACTCCCACTAAGGATTCAAAGTGGTGTCAGGCAATCCGCGATGAATTAAAACATAAAATCATTAACCATCAGGAGGCCATTTGTGCCCGTAGGAAGGCTAATCCATTCCCTGGGGTGGATACTTCCATCCCTGGGTCTAATCCTAGGCTTGCTCCAGCCCTTAAAGTTAACACGTTCATTTTCTCCCCCTGCTCTGAGGATGATTTATCCAAAATCATATCTTTTATGAAACCTATTGTTTGTCACAGTGACATCTGTCCCTCAAGGGTCTTTAAAAACTGCTTACACATTTTGGTTCCATGGGTCACTAAATTGGTTAATCTATCTTTTGCCGAAGGCCTGGTGCCACAGTTTTGGAAGGAAGCATGGATTACGCCCCTTCTCAAAAAGAGTAAACTCAACCCCTTCCAAGCTCTGAACTATCGCCCTATCATGGATGTTCCTTTTTTGCTCAAAGTGTTGGATCGAGTGGCTGTCATACCATTACAGAGCCATATTGAGAGAAATAATATTTTTGGCCCACGCCAGTCTGGCTTTAGAGCCAGGCATGGCACTGAGACTGCCCTTCTTGATTTAAAATCCAACCTTTCCCTTATCGTGGATAATGGTCACCCTGCCCAATTAATGCTGCTGGACCTCTCCGTGGCCCTTGACCTTGTAGATCACTCTTTTTTGGTCACCGGGCTGCGAGAGGTAGCAGGCTGCACCAAGGCTGCCGCTTGGTAAGTTGCATTTTTCCTGGGACCCCGCAATGCTAGAGTCGCGGTGGATGGTGCTTGATCCACTCCTGATGCCATCTCCTGTGGAGTACTGCAGGGTTCCTGTATTTCTCCGACTCTTTTTAACGTTTATATCCTGCCTTTACTGACACTTTTCGACGACATGGGTGTCCAACATGCTAATTACGCTTGAGCGTATGGCCCTATGGGTATCGCACGTGCAATGGATGGCGATGCAGAATAACTCCAACACCAAATAATCAAACCAACTCAGGAAGATGGCAAAGGTTGCTGTTTTATTAACAATTATCTAAAACGGGGAGTTACAACAGACATCAACGGACGTTCCCTCGAGCTCTCAGTGAATTTCTCATAAACACACATTTATATAATAAAAATTCATCATATGTGACGTCATACTGGTGACGTCATACTACATGGCAAATAAGAAAAACCTACAAGGGATTGTGATAGGTTCAAGGGGAACATCTAAGTATGCTTTTGATATGGGCTGGGATTGTGATTGGTGGACAACTTATGCCTACCTCTAAAACATGTCATCTTTAACACTATTAAGTACACAGTATATCATTGGTCTTCAAAGTATAAGGCCCTCCATTATACAGCCCTCTACAATTGGTTGGCACACTCGTGCCATGTCTGGAACATTCGGTTCACTTAGTAGCACGCAAGCTCAGACCCAGGTGCCAGGAGGTGGACTTGACTTTACCTTCCCACCCAATTAGCCCAACACCTCTCATCACCCACGCCTTTTTTCATGTAGATTGTCTTTGAACTTGGCCTTGCAAAGTATTCTTGTCTCTGGGAATATAAGGGAGTGTGAGCACGCACTGTTGTTGTTCTAGGACTCCACACTCAACTCTATTACCATCCTTGGCTCACGTGAAAGGAGACCACGATTTGGTCATTTTGCAGCATTTAAGTCTTAAATTAATACAACTTGGCATGCTTGGTGTTCTTTCTTTGCACCTTATCAAGGGATGATTTAGCTTCACTCAATCACTGCCTTCAAGAATAGACAACCGGCCTTGGCTTGCTTCAGATTTGACACCAGGCCATACAGCTTTGCCATTCGTTTCCACAATCTCAGCTAATTCTTGCTGCAACACAGTTAGATGCCTTTCCTCTCTATGGGTCAGGGCTTACTAAATTCATGACACCGATGTCCAGTTTCTATACAATGGCGGCTTCGCCTGCAGTCTATTCACTACATATAGCCAGCTTCTCAGATCACATAGTCTCCTTGAGTTACAGCATCTGTACAGTTATTGAATGGATTGCATTTTCTGCAGTGCTTCACACGTGTGCAATCTTATTTTCGCATAGGAAAGTTTACTCAATTCTTAACTTTGTTATCAGTTTCTGTAAGAACCATGCATTATCTTCAGCCAGTATCTTCACGGCGTCACGCTCATCTTTCGTGACGTCACCAGCTGTTCTTTCACTCTTTTTCATATTCCTTTCGGGAGTTCCTCCCTCAGATTATTGTCTCTTCAGGGATATATTTGATAGGGTTTTCTCAGTGGGTACCTTCTTTCGAACACTCTCTGGGGTATGGTCACAACTGCTGATGTCAAGCATGGCACTATCTCAGGCTTCCAACATATAGGAGGTATGGGGGCGGTATTTCCTGCAGAGGCATGTAACTGCTCCTCGACACGCTGATGACACCTATGTTGTCCTGAAGCTCTCAGGCATCTACACGGAAGACACGGCAACCATTAACCATGCCCTGAAGGGCAGCCAATGTGCTGGTACTGAACAAAGTTAAAACTGAGATTTCGGGGCCTCGGTTGAAAAAGCTACCTGTAGATTTTCAAAGCTTCAATATCACGTGTTCCACCATCCCACTGGAGAAAAGTGTAAAAATCTTTGGGGTCATGTTCTATGCCGAACTTACCATGAAACCTCATGTTCCTTTCCTCCCGGCATCCTGTGGCTACATCAATAAACTTCTTGTCCACATTCGTCCATTCTTGTCTCCTGGGAACATGCCCCTCCTTGCTTCAGTCTTGGTTAACTCACGCCTGGATTACTGTAATAGCTTGTTTCTGGGCACTTCACAGGCAAACTTTACAGCACTCCAGGTGATTCAAAATGGGGCAGTCCAGGCAACTAAGTGCCTTGCCAGACGAGTTCACATAACTAATGCAAAGAAAGAGCTTCACTGGCTCCCTGTGAAACTTTGTGTTACAAGGCCCTAACACTGAGTCACAAATGTCTGAATCTCCAGGCCCCCTCCTATCTCAGTGAGCGCGCTAAGGTCTACCAACCCTGCCGCTCACTCTGATCTTCCGATCAGGCGAAATACAAACTGAAAGGTTTCAGTGGCCCCTCTTCCAATGTGCAGGCCCCCCTGGACGGGAATGCCCTTCCTCCCAATCTGAGAAAGATAGTATGCTTATCGGATTTCAAGAAAAAGATCAAGACTCCTCTCTTTAACCTTGCATAACTGAACTTCGCCTCCCTGCTCTACTCCTGACTTCTGTTGTCTGTCTGTATTTTTATTTATGTGCGCCCTGAGACCTATGGGTGTGCGACACGTTACAAAAATTTAAATGAATAAATAAAGACGGCAAACAAAAGGGTTGGAGAAACAGAGGTAGAGCGGCAGTGGATGGAGAGAAAGAAGGAGAAGCAGACGCGGCTGGAAAAGGTGTCCAGTGCAAGAAGTGCCTGGTAAGGAGGGTGCCCACCCCCCAGTGCTACTGGAAACTGTTGTAGAGTCTGCCAAAGGCACCCCAGGGCTTGAGCCTCACAATTACCAATGCTAAGGAGTTCTGACACAACTTCAATCAGACATGGAGCTCCGACCAGCGAATCAGACCCCTTGAGCCCTGACAGGAGGAACAGACCAACTGGGGGATCCGCATCCTGAACCTGCAACCACAGAAGCACCAGTCTGCCAAGAAAGTAGGCACTTGAAACCCTGAAAACTATAAGTGACTTTTACTTGACTCCCAGATGGAGGAGCACAAGGGAAGAGATGGACTGAGTGAGAGACTGCGTCCTTCAGGAAGCAGAAATTGCTCATCTTTGATGTCTTTGAATATTCCCTATTCTTAACGTCCGTCTACCATAAACTCTAGGCATACTTTTGCTGTAAAATAAACCTTTCTGAACTGCACTGTCTGTGTCTTGAGTTGTCTATTGATCTTTCAGCTGTGACTTAACGCAAATGGCCATCTGAAATATGGGAACCACAGTTTCCTCGTCCTCATCTCTCTCGCACAAACCCACAAAGCATCCCTTTCAAGAACCTGGAAGCTAATGCTCATCAGTGCCTGTCAGCGATTCCACACACAGCCGGGATTGCAGAGAACATCACAATAGAAGACCATGTTGTAGCCAATCAACGATCGGCTACAACATTCAACTCAGAAACAGTCCTCACAGTACCAGTGGTGGACTCACAAGTCATCCTGGCCATGTCAGATTGGAAGACTTGAATAAGCCACCATCAGATCAGCCCAAGCACCTATTCCACTTCCCCATCTCTCACATTTAGCTGATGCCAGCTTAGCTAATGTGACAACGCCTGTCCTGACAAGTCCTTTCACCAGGCCTTGTTAAATGGGGAGGGAGCCGAATCCCCAAGACCCCTGGCGGGGCCAGCGCAAGTACAGGACCCACTCCCTGGTCTTCCTTACCACTAGGAGCAGACATAGGGTCGGCCTGGACTTCTGGGAGAAAATGAGTAATGCAGAGGTAACAACACCACAGCAAGGCACCGTGGAGTGAGGCACAGAGCCGGTGTTGCAGCAGGACTCTGTTGGGGAGGTGTCACAACAGGATTGGGTGAGCCAGCCTAGCACTACAGCAGCAGGACGCCACCAAGGAGGGCAATGTCACCACAGACCCATGAAGAGCACGGCTCCAGCAAAGAGAGTCTGCTGGAGCCCGCCATGAAGGGGCGGAGCCAGCATCAGAAAGGACGCTACAGTGCAGCAGTGAAATTGATGCATGTGCCTGGAACAATGTGAAGCTCCACCAGACAGCGCTCCAGGAAAACCACCACTAAACCACCAGGAATATTCTTTAATAAAAAGCCTGCAGGTACAAGAGATAACACCTACTAAACCACCAAGGATTGATAACATAATAAAGAATAGCCTCTAGGAAGGCCATACGAACCCACTAAACCACCAGGCATTTAGTATGGCAAACAAAGGCCTCAAGGAAGGTCGCACACAATCCACTAAACCACCAGAGATTGTACCATTAAACGACGTCCATAGTGGTAGGGGCAAAAAGCCCCCTGCCACCTAAGTGTAAGGAATGCAGAAGCACCACGTGAAAAAGGAGGTGGGGCTTACACACCCGTATGAGCCTCCCCAAACCCTTCCCCTGTCACACCCCCTGGAGGTCAGGTTAGCCATTGACTAGGGTTAGTGGCCAATCCAGGGAGGGAGAGGTTATTTAAGGGAGAGACTCAGGGAAGCTTAATATGGGTTGTAGTTGGTTGACAACAGGAGGTGGAGGAGGACATCCTAGAGACCAGAGAAGAATAGCGTGGAAGGAGTGTGGAAGGAGTGTGGACGCAACTGGAGGAAGAGGGTCTATGGAGTGTTTGTGCATGGGAGTGAGGATTGAGTGTTGTCAGATTAGAGTAGGAGTAAGAGATGATAGTAGTAGTAGGCGGTGGTGGTGTTAGTAGTGATAGTGGAGGGTGGTAATGAGACTAGAGAGAGAAGAGAAGTAGTAGTAGAGAAGAGTTATTAGCAGTGGAGGCAGAGTAGTGAGAGTTGGTAGCGGGGGCAGAGAGGTGGTAGTGGGGGAATAGGTATTGGTAAGAGCAAAGAGGCAGTAGTGGTAGAGAGGTAGTAGTAGGAAGGAGACGAGTAATAGGAAGGAGGAAGGGGAAAATAACAGCGATGGGAATAGTAGAATGGTAGTTGGAGGTGATAATGGTAGTGATATAAGGAGTAAGACAACTATTAACATCAAAGGGTGGAGGTAGGAAGGTGGAGTGTAAGATCAACAGTATAGTAGAGGTACAGGGAAGAGACTCTCCAGACTCAGTGTAGGAGAGGGTCAGGTGAGACTGAGTGCGTGTAGAGCGAGTGGCGCCATGAGGAAGAAGGCACCCTCCCTAACTCCTCCGAGAAAGCTAAGCGGGGGCTAGGAGAGGGACAGTGAGACATTTTTTATCCTTCAAACACTTCCCTTTAGAACCACTCACAGAAGACCTAGTCACCCTCCCGATCACCGTGTCAGGTCTGCAAAACACAGATTGCAACATGCTACTAGAAGCCCTCATCAGTTCTCTGAAGGAAGTCCTACATGAACATACAGGCCCAAAAAACAAAAGAGCATCAAGATCCAAACTATAATCTGCATGGTACATGCAAGAACTCAAAATCAGCAAAGGAGTCTTTGGAAAGCAAAAGAAAACCTGACACAAATACAAAATCCCATCTAACCTGACCCTTATTAAAGAACTGCGGGCATCCCACAGACAGATGATTACCATAGCAAACGCTTCCTACTACCAGAAAACTATAGCTGAAGCCAACAGTGGAAGCAAGGCTTAGTTCAAAACAAACAGTACTCAATCCTCACGTCCATCCCATAGAACACAACATTGAGCTATTCACCACCATCAATTTCAGCAATGGAAATGTTGATGCTAACGACAATGCAGACAAATTCAGAGCCATCCCACCTCACAAAATCAAAACAGTCTGCATGGGAGGCCTGACAAAGACTGCAGAATCCCTCAAAGCACCATCCTACTCAGAAGACATCATGACAGTCTCCATCCCCAAGAAAAGACAGACAGAGGCCCTCCACCCCATCAGGGATAGGATATCATCAAGGCATCCCTCACTCAGGACACCATCACCACTACCCTGTTCAAGAAGCCAATACTGGACTCTACAACTACTGTACCATCACATTCCTTTCTTTCCTAGGTATGATCCTTGAAAGAGCGTTAGCCATCCAACTTCAAACACACACAGATCCCCACAAGATGGAACACTGAGACAGTTAAGTATTAGATGTTGCACTCTGCATTCTCAATGACAGACACCACTGCCTCTTGGAACTCTTCCATCTCTAGACAGCCTTTCGAGAAAGTAGTCCATCTAGCTCTCATCAATTTACAGCACAAGTGCATAGGCACGGAGAAAAGATCTCCCCACTGGTTAGCCTAATACCTAGAAGACGGGTACTAGTTTGTCCAGATGAATTCCTCCACATCACCACCTCTACTGGTCATCTCTGAAATCCCACAACGATCTACCGCCTCACCCATTACATTCAAACACTAAATGGTCCACTAGACACCCACCATGCCAGCCAGAACATCCACTTATATGTAGATTGTATATATATATATTATTTTATTTAATATAGTTTGACAAGCAAACCTTCACAAAATAATTGATTTAAAAAAGCAATTACATTTCAATTCAATATGCAATACATAACAACAATGACATAAAGTGTTAAAACATGTAAAACAAGATTAAACAAGTTAATCATTATTTTTTTGTAATATATCTTTAAAAGCAGATTTGAACAGATCAGAACTAGAATAGTGTATTAATATAACTAAACAGATAACATAATAGCAAATTTCCTGAAAAAAAGAAGTTTTCTATTTAAAATACAATCGATGATTTTATAGGGTTATTAAGAATAGTATTGCAGCAACAAATAGAATGACTAAAAGAAAGAAAGAGAGAATTACAACAGTACATATTCTGATACAAAAAACATGCAATCACATAATAAAGAAATTCGATTCAATAAATCTAAAAACTCATTACATATGGTCTAAAATAAAAAAAATGGTAGAGGAATTTGAAACCTTGCCGTACATAATTAAAAGTTATTAATTTAATACAGGGATTTACAAGTAAGTCTTACATCATTACAGAATATTTTTAAAAGATGTACGTGATAGATCCTTCTAAGGGAAACTATTTTTAATAACCAATTCTTTAAGAATTGGTTTAAAAAAATGAAATAATGCCAATATAAGTGATTGATTAAAACCCCACATTAGACTGTTCCATAACATCTCTCGAGAACCTAGAGTGAATCCTATGTTATGATATGTTATGTTAATATCATTTGTCGAGCGCACGTACGCCCATGGGCATCATGGCGCTAAAGGAGGAGGTGAGGTGTAAGTTCCAGGAAGCCATTTGTTAAAACAGCAGAGTCTTCAGTTTGCACAGGAAAGTGAAGTGGTCAGTAGACTCCCTCAGGGAGAAGGGCAGGTTGTTCCACATTTTAGCAGCAGCAACCGAAAAAGCACAGCCGCCTCTGCGGACCAGCCTGAAACGGGGCACCATCACCCAAAGAGCCGCTTAGTATCGGAGGGTGCGAGTGGGTAGTTAACGGGGGAATTTGACTTGCAAGAACTCCGCTCCCATACCATACAAGGCTCTATGCACTATGCCATGGATTTGAACATAATCCGATGAGCAACAGGGAAGCTGTGCAATAGCCTCAACAAAGGAGTCATGTGAACACCAAATGGAGGGCGGATGATAGATCTGGCCACAGCATTTTGAAGCAGCTGCAGCCGCCCGATCAAATAACTGGGTTGAGCTAAATAGAGCGAATTGCAGTAATCCAGAACACTCAGAACCAAAGCAGCAACCACTGGTGCCTGGTTTACTATTGGAATGAAGGGGAGAACCTTTTCAAGAATCTGAAGTTTAAAGTGGCCAGATATACATACCGCACTGACCTGTTCATCCACGGTCAGTGTGGCTGAGGTCCGCACACCAAGATTCCGCACAGACGAGACTGGTATCGGAAGAGGACCGAGGGATGGGGGCCAGAAGTCCACCGTCAAGAATAGTTGAGGAATAGAGGTGCCCACAAGAAAAACCTCAGTTTTACTTCCATTAAGTTTCAGCCAGTTCAGCAACATCTATCTTCCGAGTTCCTCCAGGCAGCGTCTGAGACGGGATGCCATTTCCGATTTGGTTAGATCAAGGCGAACCAAGATCTGAGTGTCGTCCGCATAGAAATAGAAGCGGAAACCATGAGCTGCAATGAGAAGCAGGAGACAACTTATGTAGACATTTAATAAGATAGGAGATCCCTGAGGCACTCCGCAGGAAAGAAGGGAAGGGGCAGAGCAAAAAGGGAGAAGAGAGACTGATTGGAAGCGATCAGCAAGGAACGCTGTGAACCACTCAAGCATTTGGCCAGAAATCCCTGCATCCTCAGAGAGCCGGCAGATAAGGAGAGAATGATCGATGGTGTCGAAGGCAGCCGACAGATCTAATAGCAGAACTGCCCCAACGCTGCCCTGATCAACCGGACACATCAGGTCATCCATTACTGAATTTAAAACGGACTCAGTGCCTCTGCCAGGCCGGAAGCCAGACTGAAAGGGATCAAGAAAATTAGAGGATTCCAGAAAAGCAGAGAGAAGAGAAGACAAGAGCGCCTCCAGAACCTTCATCAAAAACGGCAGAAGAGAAATGGGGTGGTAATTGGCCAGCACCTCAGGATCTAATGAGGGTTTCTTCAGTGGAGGAATGACCAAAGCATGTTGAAGGGAGCGTGGAATTTCACCTGTTATGAAGAAAATATTGATCTCCTAGATGAAAGGGAAGGGAATCCTAGATGAAAGGGACCCAGAATTTCATTTCTTTTTGCTTCGAAATATGAACAAAACAAAGTGAGATGTTTTAGGGTTTCATTATGTTGTGTATTTAGGCAAAATTACGTTAGGCTGACCGATCAGTTTTGGGTGTCTGGTTCCAAGATTTGGTTTTGTCAAGAGTGGGGTAAAGATTTAGGCATCATCACGAGTTGGGCGGTAACGCCGGTGCTAATAGTCCTGGCGCTATCTGCCCTACCGCCAAACCCACCGGCGCTATTAGCGCCGGATCACGGGTTTGGCGGATTTGGAATTCCCCAATTCCCGCTGAGCCCATTCAGGAATGCCCCATTCCCCATTGGGCTCAATGGGGAAATTTCGCACTCATACCGCCGGCGGATTTCCCGCCGGCGGTATGAGCGTGAATTTTTGGCAGATTTCCCCCCAGCTTAGAGCTGATTTGGCTGACCCTTAAATCCGGTGGTAACAGCGCTACCGCCGGATTTAAGGGTTATAGCCAAACTCGTGATGAGGCCCTTAATCTGAAGCGTAAATACACATCACAAGTTTTGTTACAAGGGAAAAGCTGTATATAGGACAACCGTGGTTGCCTTTTAGAAAGGAAGAGTGCATAGTCTTTGTAATGCTTGTAGGATGCGACAGGGTCTAGATTAATTCGCCAGATGCGTTCATACAGCTTTTTTTATTACATAGGTGGGAGGAGATATAAGATCATCGCGAGTCGTGTCGCTCCTGTCTAAAATTTCAAGCATTCGCTCCTCGAAGGAAAACATGGAACAGGGGTTTTAGTGTTTCAACATGTTTGCTAAATCTAAGGAAAGAGAATTATGCGGAGGAGATAGCATGCCATAATTAGTAAGTAAACGGCAAGCATATTTTGTAGACAAAGCGGATAAACCGAGTTCATGACATAGAACTGGATTAGGAAGCGAGTTGGCCAGATTTAGCGTATGCTTCCAAATTTTACCCTGTAATTGGTCAAGAGTTGAGTTGATGTTTAACAAACACACATCCAGCCCAAAAAGAAGGATGGCTTCTACCTTTAAAGAATAGAAGTCAAGGATTGGGAGGAGTGAGAATTTGCAAAATGTCATATAGAGAAGCTTCATCTGCGAGATAAGTGGCATACTTTTACAATTAAGAGCAGCAATCCATACATTTTTAGAGGTGATGTCACACCTCTAAAATATCCGAGATATCTTAGAGAAGAAGTTTTATAAATAACCTCCTTGCCAATATGCCATGTGTATTTACATGTTTTCCTTTTCATATTATTAAAAACAAGAATCTTGGATTTAGAGGCATTTGATTGCAGATTAAGGTTTTTGGCATTAAACGAAAAGCAATGGAGTTTGGTTTGCAATTCAAAGGGTCTATGATCAAATAATATAATATCGTCAGCAAATGCCATTCATTCCAGCTTAAGATTGCCAAGTTTAACAGGAAAACCTACATCGTTAGACCACATTTTATCAACGTCAGATGAATATATATTAAAAAGGGTGGCTGCCAGATTGCAACCTTGTTTCACCCCTAAATGGGTTTTAATTGGGTCGGATAAAGCACCTTCAGCATTTAGCCTAATACGATAGCTAGTATTTTCATGCATTTTAGCTATCATAAGAATCATAGCCATGGTGAAACATTTTCTCCCAAAGTATCTGCCGGATTACACAATCGAAAGTGGCAGAAATATCTATGGATGTAGATAGTATATCATTCTACCCGAAACTATCAATTAAAGACATCAACCAACTCAAGGATTGCCTAGTCCTGATCCAGACTTGAATGTCCAGTGCCTCCCACAAACCAAACCCCAGCAAGATGAAATACCTCTTCCTTACCAACAATTCTGAACACCACACGATCCAGGCCTGGCTGGAATCTGGGATTCCACAAAGATATACACCTCGCCTTCAAAACAATCATAGCTAGGAAAACCTAGGCAGCAGGGTCCCTATTATACCTCTGGCAGAAAAAGAAGCCCTTCCAACAAGCTTTGAATCCAAAGTCCAATGTACAGTTCCTGAGACTATCCATCTCACCTGGATGAAGGAAACACTCTGCTCACTGGCCCACCTACCACCCTTGCACCTATGATAAGCACCCTTCAGGCTGATGCCTTTGTCATCAAAGATCTCCTCAAATATGACCATGTAATGCCCACACTCATCAAACTTCACTGGGTACCTCTAGAAGCAAGCATTACCTTTAAACCACATGCACAATATAGCTGTCACCATGCATTCCCCTTCCCACCTGGCAGATAAAGTTGCCAACTATGGAAATCAGCACACAACTAGACCTTTCCAGATTAGTGAAGCACACATGAAAAAAGGAAAGAACCAGGAAACAAGCCTTCTCAATCTACGGCCCAAGACTATTGCACCTCAAACCTATCAACATCAGGGTTACTCACACTCTGGTGCTAGTCAGAAAAGAAATCAAAACCCTCCTCTTTCAGGAGCACCTCCTTCACACCCGTAAAATGCACCCTCAAACCCATCCAAGCCAGTCTCCCTCCTCTGCATTCCCTCCCCGACTCAGCATTACTACATGTTCCCCACTGACTGTAAATGTGAACTATTCCTTCTAAAGGTTTAAAGGCTTTTCTCTATGTAAACATAATGTCTACCTGTAAGAAGTGCTTCATGTTGCTCAGCGGTTTGAAGGACCTTTTCCCAAATAGCTCAAGCCAAATGGTAAAGACCCTTTCTAGAGTCTCTATCAAACATTTCTAGAACTCCTCTCTGGAATATCTTTTGGCCACTTACAGGGCTCTTTTTAGCCCACTATCAATGAAAGAAACACACATTTGAGCATAACATGTAAGAAATTTGAAGAACAATCACTATACAAAATTACTAGAGCACCGAGCGTATGTTCCCTGTTTCTGCACGGAAAATAGTTTGTTTCACTTTATATATATTCATGTGCCATCTTATATTAATGCAAATAGTGTAAAACAGCTGAGAAAAGGGGCTGAGGTACTGAGGGCAGTTACTATGGTGTGTTTCTGAGAGGCGAAACAGGTCAAAATAAAATACTTCACACTTGGGATATGTTGGTTTTGATCAAACATTTTTGCGCACATATACAACACATTGGTTAAGTGAAACCAAGATGTAATTATTTTTCCCCCCTTTTGATAAAGTTCCCTACATACAGATAGACAAGATAAAAAAAAGTCTGTCATCTGTGAAGGCTTCATGAAGTAGACATAGACAACAGATTAAAAAGTGCACTCAAAAGTTGTATTGAACTTAAAAGGTAGGATGGAGTAGGGCCTAATGTGCCCTGTGCTAAGGTGGGATTTCCCTACCTAAAGTAAACTAAGGATAGTTTGTGTCAGAATGTCCACATCAAATAATCGTCTGTGTCAAAATCCTAGCCTTGCCTTCATAACTAACTGTATACCATGTGTAGGTATGTCAGCATCAATGTGATAGTGTTCAAAAGAAAGATAACAGCATCTTCCAGCTCTCGGCTTATAATCAGCTCCCCTAAGTTTAAGACAGTTCACAAGATATTGGGGCATATATCGTGGTTTCCTTCCCCAAGAGTTCAAATCTTCCAGCTTTTCAAAACAATACAATTCCTTGGGACACTTCCCAGCTCTCTTGTCATCAGTACTTTTCACTGGTTCATAAACATAGGTCTGTTTCTTGACTTCAAATTCACATAAACGGCTGTTTCCACACACAAGCTTCTTCATGGATACTTTCATAGGATTTTTTCATTTCAAAAATCTCTGTTTGAGCCTTCAAAATTGCTTACAACTTTGTTTGATTTCTAAAGCACTTGTTTCAGCATTCAAATGTTCTTTTAACCATTTTCAATTCATTCGATATTCAGGAGTGCATGTTCTGCCCCGGTAATAGTGTTTCCCTGTTTACACTCACCGGCTCCACACATCAGCTCCCTTCAGCTTCCATCTGCTCCTAGCACTGTTTTCCGGCTTCCTGTGACTCCGCGCTTCCTCTGCGGAGGCAATAGAGAGCACTGCTAGCTCTCCTGGGTCTTGAGGCTACTGGAGTGCTTAGGCGCCACACAGCTCCCGCTGAGTGCGCCAGGGAAGGAGGGCTTGCAGGGTTTCCAGATCCTCTCTTGGCCAGCCTCTGCCACGGTGCCCCTCTCTCCTTCTGGACACAGCTCTGGGTTCCTGTGTCTCCCGCTCCTCTTTCTCCAGCCAGCTTCTTTCCAGCCTGCCTCTGCAGCCTGCTTCTGTGTTCTCCTTCTGGCTGCGCAGCAAGGCTTTGTATACTTATTGGAATTGTAAAATGACCACAGGTGTGGATCATCAAGATCACTTGCCTGACCACAGTGAAACTCATTAGCTCAACATGCTTGGCTGTTCCATCGGTACAACTCCAAAGCCCTCTTCTTCGTCTCACTACTAGAGTGGTGTTGGGGCTATCTGAAGGGCTATCTGAATTAAAGGAAGTGTGCATAACTCTGTGTTGATTCTTCCTTGTCTTGGTACTTGAATTATATGTCTTTGGATTTACAATGTAAGACTGACATGTTTTATCTCACCCAAATGAGGATGCATCCACCTAGTTGGTCTTTTCCTCGTCCCAGTGTTGAAGTGGTGGTTTTGGGGGACATTCTGGAGGGAGGAAAAGGCAAAGGGCTGGCAGTAGCCTACAAAGGCTTGAGGGATAGAGGGTTCATGCTGAATTGAGAATGGGGGGTACCATTTATCACCTAAGGATGTCCTCTCCCCCTCCCCAAGTTCCCTTTACCCAGGTGAACCTCCCTCGCATATCTACCCCTAGGGTCAGGATCCAAAAGCGGTGGCCTTTCCCTGGCCTCCTGAAAATAGGATGATCCTGGAGAAAAAGAAGTGAGGACGTCCTCAGGTTCCACACACTTCCCTGACTATAGTCAGGTGACAGTAGGGTTTCACTGGGCATGACATTGGGCCGGGCGCCAATGAAAAAGTGGCCCACAGTCACAAATGGCAATTTGCTCCTTTTGTGACAGGCTGTTTGAGTAGTACCCTTGCGGGAGATTGCTGGTAAAATGTGTGGCAAATTATGCATTTTGAAGACTATTTCTTCAGTAACACTTGGCAAAACTACTAGCTGCAATGTGAAGTAATTCATTAACTGGCCCACTTGGCGAAAAAAACAGACTCATTTTGTAGAAGAAAAACATGTCAACTCTTGCATGTTGGGCTTGAGCTTCAGTCGTTGCCCTATTGCTCAGTCAGAGCTTCGGTGACAGGGCCTGCAGCACTGTGACCGGAACAAAAGGTCGAGGGAGCAGAAATGGGGACATTATTATCTGTCCGGGGTACACTGTACCGCAGGTGTGAGCACCTAGTCTGTGGAGAACCAAGGAAAACAGGCCGACCTGGCAAGAGTCACAGATGTCAGACACAGAGAAGCTTAGCAGCAGCTAGGACAAAATGAGAACTCCAGTCAGCACCCCGGGTGTCTGAGACAATGCAAAGAAGAGGTGAGAGCGAGGGGATAAAGAAGACGCCAAACTCTTGGTCCCCACTTCAAGTTATGCTGCATTGTTTACAGAAACATGGTATTTTATCAACCAAGCTACCCGGATAAAAACATTTCAATTGCTTGTTTGCTTATCGAAGGCAAACATTTTTAGCAGCTGGATATTCCTCTTTTCGGGAACTCTGAAAATGTCTGCATCAATGACCCGTGAGTTTGTAATGCCTCCTGCTTGCTAGTCACCTGGCACCAACACTGCAACTTTATGTTGTGGTTTGAAAACATGCATTACTATTTTAAAAGGGTCCCTACTTGGTTCTCGCCCTATTTTATAAGTCAGCTGTGACATGAGGATAGCGGCCCGGCACCCAAGTTATTGGCCCGACTGAAGCAAGGGCGGATAACGAGGGCTGCGGGCCGTTATCCCCCTTTCCAGGACCTGGAATGGGGGATAAAGGCCATTAGCACCCTTGGTTACCAAAGCGGTAACCCGGGGTGCCAAACATTTTTTATTTTCCTTCCTAAAATGAGATGCGCGCGGCGTCCCGCTGTAGGAAGGAAAATCCTTTTCCAAGATGGCCACCATGCAAAGGGAAGGCGGGGCTTTGTACGGAGCCCCTCTTATCTTTCCCTGGCGGCTGTGGGAAGCTGAGAGAAAGGTGCGGCTGCGGCCGCAGCCGAAATAAGGTAATTGGAGGTGTAGGGGTTTAGTAAAGAAAAAAAAACAGGGACAGAAGGTGGGGGGCAGATGGCGATGTGTGGAATCAACCGCCAGGCTCGCTGGAATGCAGGCTTGCATTGGCAGTTCAAACCTGCGTTACTAGCCACCTGATTGGCTGGCTTCCCCCGCCCGGGTGCTAATGGTTATTAGTTACCTGCTGAGTTTTTATGTCTGTGCCTTGCCATTTTATCGTGAGTCCAACACTGTTTAGAGTTAAGTTCTTTGAAAAATAAAGTATTATCTGTCAAGAACTATACAGTAACATTTTGTCTGCCTCCATACTTTTTGGTCTAACGTGTGTCACACGCAGCACATGTGGGAAGTACAAAGATGTGGTTATTAAGAAACAAACGTTTATTTACCCAACGAAAATGCATGATAGTTTTGTCACTAAAGAACCATGAGTATATGAAAGGTCCCTTGGAAAGGTCTTGAATTGGGCCCATCATGGCAGCTCTCCAATGTCCAATCGAACACCCTCGTCTTTGGGTTGCAGGTTTTCGGGGTTGTCAAATCCATTGCCACAAAGTCTGTAGTAAGTGAACTCCAAGGCCAAGATATCATTTGCTTGACAAAGCCTTACATTTTCTTCCAGATGGTGTATGAAGAGTTGGAGGTAAAGGTGGACATTTCCCACGAGTGGTTCGCTTTCCCGAGACTCTAGGACCAGGTTTGAGTGACGCCATATTACCCGACCACCTCCACATTTTAGGGCTCCTGATCCCCACGATGTTCCACCCCTAGATATCCCCAATGGAGCCTCTTTGTCCCTCTGTGAGGTTGTACTGTTTCATACCTCCTCCCACCCCTGAAATCTTGTCTGGACTAACGTGGCCTACCGGAACCTCCCTAATTTGTCTGGCTGGCAGGTGTGTCTGTTCTCCTCCCTCCTCGTCAGGGCTTTTAACTCTGTCTCCCACTCTGGATTTCCTCCATCCTCCTCCCGAGATGGTCATGGTTTGCTCCCTCTCTCACCTCTGCTAGTTTTTCTCTCCTGACAGCCTTATCCCCCCAGCCTACACAGTATAACTCTTCAAATTGTACCTCTCTCCCAATCTCCTAAGTATAACTCTCTACGATCGTAAATCTCTCCCTACAACCTGTTCAAAATAACTCTCAAGTTGTTAACTCTCCTCCTCCTCCACTTAATATGAGCTCAGGCCAACCTTTTTCTAGTCCTTCATGACCGCCTCCAAACACGTTCCTCCAGCTCCTTCTTGAACACCCTACACACTCAGTCGGAGCAAGCTGGCTTTTATCGTTCGGTATCTTGTCTCCTTGGGTAGTGCTCAAAGATATGGATTGCCCTATTGGATTGTAAAGCTTACCTGGACATGTGTGAGGTTTACTTCCTTTCCCTTTGGAGCCCTACTGACATTGCCTGCTTTGAACTGGGTCCCTCTATTTATCCATCGTGCAAAGCAAAAGCCAGTAAAATCTTTGGAAAGCAAAGGAAGCTGTTTGTTACAAATGTAAAGCTTTTGTCATTGTGAAATAGCAACTTTGTAATCCATGCGACACTAGCGGCAGCCGGAGAACCTTGCTTGTCTGTTTTGTCCCAGGCGTGGATAACGCATCTATGTTTCGTTTTAGGTTGTCAAGTGCACCCTAGTACCCGCGGACTCCCGTGGTCTGCGCATATCTACCTGATTCTCGTAAATGTTTCCTTCGGCAGTTGCGCAAAATGAAGAAATGTATTTCCACAATCGCCTGTGAATTCAAAATGCTGCAGCTCTGTTTCCTTAAAGGGAAAGGTATTAATTCCTAAATTGGGTGTTAGGGTACTGCTTGTGGGGACGAATAGCTCTCTAGGATTGTGCCTGCCCCCTTAGCCTGATTGCCATTGGTGGTTGTAGGTGGGGTAGTGCTCATCCCCACATACCTCCTCTGGTTCCAGCATCCAAAAACTCTGGATAGCCCAGTCTCTTTGATCACCCCACTGCAAGTCCCCAATGTTAGGAAAGGGACTTTGTCACACCTGCCTACTTAGCCTGTTGAGGTGCCTACTGAGGCGCAACAGGGCTCCTCCCATACATCCTCTCTATTTAATATCAACATTTTCCCCCTTGAACTTCTGATCCGTTCCTTTGGGTTTGCATGTTTTAAGTGATAGACGTCATATTTAGGTGAAACTGAAAACATGACTTTTATCCCAATAACTGTACCTTAGTGTGTACGCAGAACATGGACAAAACAATAATACATTACAGGTATACATTGGTAGCAATTAACGTGTAATCTGGTCCATGTGTCCATGCCGGGCTGCACCCATTGGTTTTACTTATTCCTATGTGTTTTTACTCATAGTACATTATTTCTAGTAGTGTTACTGGTCCAGGTGTCCAGATTCTAATTCCCACCTAGTGTTATGGTCACCTGACCTGTTGTTGGTCGACATCACTAATTATTAATACACAGCTGGAACAGGGTTCGATAGCTGTAATTCTGTCCTTCCTTTGGACATTTCAGCAAAAGGTGATTTAATACGCCTTCTTCTAGACCATTAAACTGTTGGACCCTAGGATTGGGGACACCAAACAGTGTGATTACTATTAACAAGGTTGCTGATGTAGTTTAAAACAATAATAGTCTAAAAAGGGAGAGTTGGGGGGCTGCTGCTCTACCCCTGAGAGACTGACCTTGGAAATCAAAGAACCCTTGGATCAAATTACTTACATTCGCAAGCATGAAAGGTTTGTATTACCTTTTATTACTTTTTGCCTTTTCCAATCAACAGTCTACCATCCTATGACACACCACCCACTATAGAGGCTTTCATTACATATACATCTTTGTGTCTCTTTACATAGACCATCAACCACATAAGTGTTGACTCTCATGGGAGCGACACAAGTTTTTCCACGCCCCTGCAGCGGATCAGTAACCAAGGGTTCTTTGATTTCCAAGGTCAGTCTCTCAGGGGCAGAACAGCAGCCCCCTTACTTCTCCCTTTTTAGAATATTATTGTTTTAAACGACATCAGCAGCCTTGTTAATAGCAATCACACTGTTTTGTATCCCCAATCCTAGAGTCTAACAGTTTAATGGTCCAGAAGAAGGCATATAAAATCACCTTTTGCTGAAACGTCCAAAGGAAGGACAAAATTACAGCTATCGAACCCTGTTCAAGCTATGTATTAATAATTAGTGATGTCCACCAACAACAGGTCAGGTGACTATCACACTAGTTGGGAATTAGAATCTGGAACCCGGACCAGTTACACTCCTAGAAATAATGTACTAGGAGTATAAAACCTACAGGAATAAGTAAAACCAACGGGTACAGCCCACAGTATGGACACATGGACCAGATTACACTTTGATGGCTACTAATGTACACCTGTAATGTATTATTGTTTTGTTCGTGTTTGGGGTACCCACTATGAGATGTAATAAGAGTTTTTTTTAAAAAATGTGTGTTTTATTACATGCTTTGCATGTTCTACACAGTCTATTATATTCTCCTGTATTTACCAATTTTATGATTGACAAAGTACATGAATGTCAATGGGAGCAAGAGGTTTCCGCTGCCTTATTGATGTTTTAATATACATTGTTTTCTGTGTTTTTTGTCACTATGTATAGAAAGATGTCAAGGGGAAAATTATGACTCTGAATTTTGAGAAATGAAAAATATTGAATAAAGAAAAAGGAGTAGGCGGTTTAATAACCAAACCCCCTCTCCCTCAAAAAATCTAAATGATTAGTTCAATCCTCCGTTGCCGAAAACCTTTTTTGGGAACCAATGGACATTCTTTGTTTATTTTGGCCAGCAAATGAATGCACACTTTGTGCACAAGGAGTTTGATTATTGATCTAGGAGTTCATCGGACTCTGTCACTGTGCGCAGCAGAGAAATCAGAAGCCTAATCCTGGCCTGATGTTTGTTCAACTGTAATAATTTTTTTACAAAAAACAAGCTTCTGCTAACCGTTTGTTAACATGTAGTACCATGTACTACCTCTAGTAAAAGAGTCTCGTGCTACATGTGGGGTTGTTTTTTTTAATTGTTGGGATTTGTGCTCTCGTACCCTACAGCACCATTTAAAACTAGTTCTGAGAGCTTGGCCTCCATCAACCTTTCATTTTTAGATCCGTCCATGTCGGCTTTGGTCTGTTGCTAACCAGTAAAAATGTTCCTCCACCTAGACTACCATGTATGATGCAGACACATTATGTTTCTCAGAGGAGCAAGACCAATAGGTCATTAATGGCCCTTTGTTTTTTGATAATATTACCAAAAACATCACAAGTTAAGCTAGTGACTTTGGGCCTCATTACGACCCAGGCGGTAAGGAGTTTACGGCAGCGTAAACAGCGCCGATCCTTACCGCCTGATTCCGAGGTCCATTAGCGCCATGGAGGATTTAACACCTCCTTTTAGCAGGTGTTAAAATCCATGGCGCTAAGGGACCTTGTTGTTAATTACGCCACCGTAATTTACGGTGGCGTAATTAACGCCTTCCCCACTCCCATTATGCCCTATGGGGCAAAAATGGGAATGGGGAAGGGTAAATGGGTATTGGGGACTTACCGCCCCGCCAACCTCGGAATGGGGCGGTAAGTCCGCCAACCACCATGGCGTAAACATAGTTTACGCCATGGTGGTAAAGGTACGACCCAGGCGGTAACTTACCGCCTGGGTCGTAATGAGGTCCTTACTCTTGAAGCTTAAAAAGTTCGGCACTGAATTACATGGCCATTTGCTTAAAGAGTATTTAAGATCCAACATTATTCCCATTCCCTTACAAGTCCAAATTGCACCAGTTGAAAGTGGGCTTTAGTCAAATTTCTGAAACGTATTAGAGAACTAATGCGCCACACCATAAATACAGCCATCCGAGTAGGCTAAAATCACTGACGATCTAGATAATTTAGAACACTGCGTTCTAGAGAGCCTGTTAATCATGGTGGCCAATACTAAACTAGCTGCAGGTAACAAAGAGGTAGAGGAATTTAAAAATGTCCACTTACTCAAGAAATTCGAAAAACTGAAAACATTTATTTTGGCCTTCTTCAAAGAAAAAGTCTATCCTTATCAGGCTCAAGAGATTTCATAGCGTTCCCCAATCAATTTACGAGATGAGACTCTAAGTTCAACCAAGGCAAGAAACGTTATGTTACCTTCTCAGAAAGTAGCAGCAACAGCAGTAACTCAGAAGGCCCCACACTGCCCACTGGAGAAAGGGAACAGCAGGCTTTTTTTTAGGGAGAGGCCAACATCAGTTCCAGCAAGATCCAGCCCAAGGTACTGCTCAAAATCAAGGCCTTCAGGACATTTTCCAGACCAGATGCAGAGCCTATCTGAGGTAGAGATCCCGATTTTTAAACATGCATTACCATGGAACAGAAGGATTTACTGGATCAAAACTGCTCTTTGTACTTAAACAGGGTTGGAATCATAATGAATTTTAAGAACAAGCTTGTACACGGTCTTCACTCGACTCTGCCAGCCCCTAAACAAATCAGGGAACAACTAGGCCTACCACCTCCAGTGGGTCACCATCCTTGTGGCCATTGTTCTGTCTGCAGATTCACCAAAAAGAGTACCTCCTTCCAAATGCATTATTTCACATGGCAATTGAAAAACCTCACAACCTGCCAGACAAGAAATGTGATTTATGCCATTAGAACTTTGAACATGCAAATTCCACTGGTCAAACACTTTCGGGAGAAAGATCACAGTGCTGATGAAATGCATTGGCTGATTATTGACTTGTTGCTTCCAGATGCAAACAATTCTCCATGTTCGATATTTGAGATTGGAACAACATTGCATCTCAAGATTGCACACACGTACTCATGGTTTGAATGATCAGATCAAATGGCCTGTACTCCTTTAAATCCCCAAGCTTTTTTCCCCTAACATGGGAACAGTGTTAATTACACAGATTCCATCTATGTTAGTAGTTTTGCAGGATGCACATTCTGACTTCTAAAACGCTGTCCTAACTCAAATTCCTCTTACAGAACAGACTCTGTTTTAATCCTTTGGTCATTCCACTTTTCTTCTTCTGCTTTAAGATGGCGGAATCAGTGTGTCTCCAAATGCCAACTGAAGAGCCTAGTGATTTAAAGAGCATGCATACTTAGAAATAGAAAACATCTGTCCTCTCACGGTCTGAAATACTATTCTATACGAATGCAGTACAGGAATGACATATCATGGCGGCGCCATCAGATGAGGATGCATTAGATGTGAGCACCTCTTGTAGCAAGGCTGAATTCAGTGTGATGAGATGACTACACGCTAGGTAAGCTCATTTCCATTCCAATATCATTTTCTCGTATGGACGTGCTGACACTTTGTGCCGGTAACTGATGCTACACTGTATTCTGTTACAGAAGTCAATAAAGGTGCCAGAAATAAACACTCCAATGCTGTTTGCCTCTTGACTTCCCAAATCATTATTGCTTTTTGACACCAGATACCGCGAACATGATGGTAAGACATTTCTGACTTATATAGAGGACTGCCTCTATAAGAAACTCTACCCTACAATAGATGTAGTGAGTCACAGTTAACAAGGTTCTGAATACTGTTTTTTCAGGGCATCTCCTCTGCTTGGGGTCACACTGTTTATACCATTCACACTGAAGAATTGGCTGTGTGCATCTGTGGGTAGCTTTTCAAAGGCTGGCCCATGCGGGTTTAGCATTGGGACCCTATTGTAATGAAAAGTGCCCTGCTACTGTGCTGGAGGGGGGAGTTAATCACTTCAATAAGGTGCTGATGCTGAACCAGTCTGGAGCAACCTTTCAAAGGCTGACCCAGGCTGGTTTAGCATCAGCGTCCTGTTGTAATGAAAAAGGCCCTGCTCTGTGGTGGAGCACCCGGTGCCAGCATGAGAGCAGGGCACATTTCCTTTCAATAGGTCGTTTTCACCCACCACACCAGCCCAGGAATGCCCTTGAAAGACCCCCCAAAGCTGGTGTGGCGGGGCCTAATGTGGAGCCCTGTGCGACCACCCAGGTCGCCCGGGCCTAAAGCCTGGCCCAACTATTCTCCGTTCTTCTTGTCCATGCAGTTTTTGCAGGTGTGTGTGTCTCCTACCATTTGACTGCTCTCTAGATATCCACCAGGGGAACCCCGGCAAACAGTACTGCAACAATGGCATAGCTCTGGTAGAATGGGCCCTTGCGCTCCCTGACAGAAGACTTCTTGTTGCCTTTTGGTGACAAAATCCAATGCATGCTGAAATACATCTGCCTGTGCCAGTTTTGGAGATTGCCTTGCCAGTGCCACTGTCCCGAATGCAACAAAGAGCTGTGAAGAATGACACATTCCTTTAGTGCGATCAATATAGTATTTTAAAGCCCTTTAAATGTCTTCCATGGGCTGCAACACTCTTTCTGTCAGTATAGCAGGTTTGTCAAAGAATGTTGGTAGAACAACTGCCTACTTTAGGTGAAAGGCAATCAGAACTTTGGGGCAGAAATTGTGGGTAGGTGCACAGAACCACTTCACCACTATAAAATTTGAGGAAGCACTTGTTGACGGAGACGGCTTGAATTTCCCCACTTTTCCCTCTTAAGTGAGGCTGTTTTCCAGGAGACTAACATAAGATAAGCCTTAGGTGTCGGCTCGAATGGATGGCCCATTGATGTTTTGTACAACCGTGTTGAACTCCCATGCAGGCACAATCTTCTTAATCAGAAGATATATCCTAATGAAGCCTCTCAAGAACTTCTTAATAACCCTTTGAGAGCAAAGATACAGTGATCCCTGATGTCTGGTATAGCATGTAATTTCTGCCAAATGCACCTTAATAGAGACGTGTGCCAAACCGCCCTTCTCTAGACGTGGCAGATATGTAAAAAAATAAGTGAATATGTCAGCACTTATGAGGAATGCAGTCAAATGGATTGCGGAATACACCTGCAGCAGAACCTTTTAAACTTCTTGCCATAAGTGTTGTTTGTCAAAATAGCCCTTGCAGAGGAAAGATTGTCTGTACACTCCTGAAGTAGGTTTAACTGTGGAATTCCCTAAATGCAGGAGCCAAGTTCTCAGGTTGAGTGAAGAGGGGTAGCATTGCAGGATGGACCCTTGCTGCCTGGACGGTAGATCTTGGACTTGACAAAGAATGATGTTATCTTTCAGGGACAATTTACGATATGTGGGAACCAGTACCAGGAAATGTGGGTCTCAGGCTGGGTCCACCAGTAACAACCGGCATGAGGGTCCCTGCATCCTGCGCAAGACTCTTTCAACGGGGAACAAGGAAGAGCATAGGTGGAGATTATGGTCCATGGGACGGAAAATGGGTCTAAGAGGTAACTGAGGTGAATGCACCTGCTGGCAGACTGCGGGTGCTTAGAACTCTCTTGAGGAGCAAATAGATCTACTAGAGATCTTCCCCACCTGGAGAAGATGTAGTCCACTTGGTCGTATATAAACTCCCATTCATCACATGCTCTTAGATGCTTGTTCAGTGTGTGCACTGTGGTTTTAAAACCACTGGGAGATGAAAGGGCATGAGGAACATCTTCTGTATTCTGTGAGGGTGCAGTAGTGAGAGATCGACACACATATGGCATTTTTGTTGCTACAGACTTTTATTCAAATGAAAAGTGGGGTTGGGGGAGGTCTCACTAGCCCTAACCATAGGAATGGGTTCACTGCCTCAACGTAAATCTCAAATGGGTTTGTCACAATGTCAAAATAAAAATAAGTCCACTGTCGTGACAAAACCCTAACTCTAGACCTCATACTAACAACTCAGTATAAAGTGCAAAGGGGTTGTCTTCTCAGCAGTTTCTTTTCAAAGTTCAGAACACAAAGTTCCAATGGGTGCAAAAACAAACAAAGTTCCATAGGGGTTAAGAGTATGTCTCCCTTCTGTTCACTTCTCACAGTGATTACAAGTTCCAAGGGGAATTAATTCTTTCCTTTGGTTCCTTTTCCACTTCCTCGAAGAGCTAAGAGAATGCCTCCCCTCCTCTTAGCTTTGCCGCAATGTTCACAAACCCAGGGGTTGTCTCCCTTCCCCAGGTTTCTCTTCCTTTGCACAGCCAACCAGGTTCACTCTTCCCCCCAGGTACTGTGATTAAGAAGAGGAATAACAACTGTCCTTTTGTGGGTGTGAGTTCCAGACTCACCTGGTTTCAACCGTTCTCCTTCTAGGTAGATTTGGTGTACTCTCCTGCCAAGTACTACTTATTGCACAGCCAACCTGGTTCACCTTCTTCCCAGGTACTGTGACTATGAAGATGAGCAACTGATCTATTTCTCTCTTATGGGTGCAAGTACCAGACTCGTCTGGCTTCAACACGTTTCGGTCTTGGTAGACTTGGTTTACTCTCCTGCAAGGCATTACCATATTTGACCACAGATGTAAATGTTTCTTCAATGTAACTTTCATAGACCCTCAACTCAGGATATTTCTCCCCCTTCTCTGCTTGCTGCCACCTCTTCTTATTCTCAGGGACTCAGACCCTAGGTTTGGGGTATTTCTCCCAGTTTTCTACTTGCCACGGCTTCCTCAGCTTGACAGGTTCCTAGAGCCTAGGTTCAGAGTAGCTCTCCCCTTTTCTACTTTTCATTACTTTCTTAGCTTTTGAGGGTCCCAGACCCTAGGTTCAGGGTATCTCTCCCCCTTTACCACTTGCCATGACTTTCTCAGGTGCCCAGTGAATCCCTGCGCCTTTGCGTACCTGTTTTCTCGGTTTGCGAGGGCATCTGCCTTCTCCCAGCTTCCTTCGTCAGCCGTGGGACTTCCCAAAGCTTGGGGAGGCTTGTTTGGTCTGTCGCAGCTCACCAACCATCCCTCAGGAAGCCGTTGCACTGCCAAAGCCTCAGGAACACCTATCGCATGCATCTGCCAGCCTGCCAGCCTGCCGCCCCTGCCCGTGTATCAGGACCAGCTCTGGAGCTCTCAGCTTCTTCTTGGGCATCCCAGCTTTCATCTCGTGCACGGCAGACACAATGCCTGTCCTCGCGGCTCCTCCAGGTTGGACTGCTCTCAGTCGGAAGTCCTTCTTATCTTTTTATTCTATAGCCGGTTCGGCTAGATTGAACAGGCTGGTCTGCTCACTGTGCTTCCACTGGGTGCTCTTCCAACACTTCATCACAGTATATTTTTGTAAGATGTGTGATGAATCCAATGGAGTCATCACATATTCCCCGGCAGTGACCTCCTGCCATGTGGCCAGGGGAAGGCAGCCACTACCTGATCCTGAACCTGGGGGTGGCTATATGAGAGAGGATCACATGAGAGAAGACAGCTACCAGGAATATGTCATTACTTCATTGGATAAGACTTGGTATTCAGCCCTTACCCATGAGGGAGATCCTCAAAACCCCATGACCGTAATGGTTTAAGTCAAGAAACCTCTTCTTTACACTACTCTAGTCAAGTACCCACCTTTGACTCAAACCACCATGATTCACACATAACACCCTTTGTTTCTAATGACTTTGCGCAGACTTTACACTGCAAGAATACACTTGGCACAGTTCCATGAATCATTGTTTGTGTCAGCAGTGCAAAGTCACTTTTCAGCAGTGCAAAGTCACTTTGAACCGTGCAAAAAATTCCACGAATCGGGCCCATTGTGTATAGACACATTATCAAAACCCAATAAATAAATATACCTGTTATTGATGGGCTAGGAGTTATGGCGGGATATGAGGGGCTAGGAGTGGTCATGGGGGAGGTCATTCTATCGCATTGAATTGAGTAATTTCGATAAAACAGTGTAGGACCACTATACTTGCCTTCTACAAATCCCAATTGCAGGCCACATTTACAATCGATTTCTAGGGAATGACGCCTGCTTCCACCAGGTGGTAAATCTAGGTGGGTTCCACAGCAGGCATTACCGCCAGCTTGAAAATCACATGCTGGCGGCAAACCGGGCAGCTTTGCAAGATCTACAAACAAGAAATTATCAAAAGAATGCTATACTGACTGCCCCTAAACTGGATGAAACACTTTAAGAAAGATATCACAGGATTTGAACTAGTAGACCAAATGCAAAGGTGACGGAGTACACAAGTGGTTTTAGATTGGTTTACAATTCCCAAATTTATTTTCTTTAATTATGCACAAGATGCTATATCAAAAAATATATATATTCAACATTTCATATAATTCTGTGGCCCATACTCTTAATTCATTCATTCACATTTATACTTTCTTCATCAGTCTCTCATTCTACACTTCATACTTTGGAAAAATGGTCTGTATATAAAAAACAGTAAAAACATCTGTTATCTCTACATATGTTTACAATTCATTGTGAAACACATCCCCACCAATTAGGGGTATTACACAAGTCTGTGTTCTGTTATTCCCACAGTTCTCACGTCGACACGTGTTTCAGTTGCTCTCAGCGAGCATCCACATTAATGCTCTCTTTGTATGGCAACCTTCTTCAGGACAAAACAACCCATTTTTCAGGCACATGTATTTGACATGGGCCACACCATCTAGAAAAATACATAAAACACTATGAATATTGTGTATCCCCGTCACTCCTTTTCAAGTTATTTGATTGCATATTAATATGCTGTGTTCTATAATCACTAGAACAACAAACCAACTCACCTCCTATCCTGATGGGGTCAGGAGGAACAGTGGAATCTGGAGGCCAATAGTCCTCTCGTCTATGGGGTAGAAGATTGTATCCATTACCACAAAGCTGTCTCCGTTTCACTTGATCGCAAAAGCCAGTATTTTATTTATAACTTTACAGATCACTACGGGTGGAAAAGACCCAAGTTGAAGGTTAAGTCACTCACTCAAGGTAGCAACAGCCACAGCTTCCCAAGTGGGTTCATCCAAGACGGGGTGTTCTATGGATGAAATGTCTGAGGCGGAGGCTTATAATTCCAAAGCTATCCGTCTGTCAACGCCTTTTCTTCTGGTTCATAAATCTAAAAGTAATATATAAACAATAATATATAAGCACCATTGGTTGGTTTTATATATTGCACTTAAGCTAGATATTATTAGATGTGGAGTTATATTACTCCATGCTCATACACTTTTCTTATCTCTTTTGAATTGTCAACACAGAGGGAGTAGAATCAATATTTGTCCGCTTTTTTAAAAAAACATTAATCTAAACTCATTTGTTCGGGTGACCAATGACTAGTACTAATCCTAACACATATAAGTCTCTTATGGTTAGAGAGACATGGATCGATCTAACAAAAACACGCGTTTCTGCCCATGTTTGTTATTTACAAAGCAGCTGCCTCCCATTTATACTTATGCCAGCGGCATCATCTCGTATGTCACAGGGGATTCATTTATACTGTCACTCTGATGGGGTGTACTTACCCGATTCTCGCCGTCACAGATTTTCTTTCCTGCCTGCACCACAATGACGCACACAGCAGCCAGCGGGGTCGTGAGTGCCATCCACACGAATCCTCGTGTTCATGTTCATAGAAAGCGGACTTGAAAAGTTTACGCGTGCACCGAGGGACGTCTCCTCAATTTACGCGCTCTTATGTCATGTCTTGATTTTTTATTTTGTCTTTTTTATTTTGTTTTGTGTGTGATCTCATCATCACATTTGGTTAAACTTCTAAAGGCAATATTTCTGTATCGATAGAACAGAAAAACAGAAGACAGACTAATCCAAAGTCTGTTATCGATATTTCTGTATCGATAGAACAGAAAAACAGAAGACAGACTAATCCAAAGTCTGTTACTAAAGGATTTACATTACCCCACTTGTTGTAAGGACGCAAAGTAAAACTCCTATTCAGGAGAATATACATTATCGCACGTCTTTTTTTTCTCTTTTTGTGTAAATACCACATACACTACTCTATCATGCGTTGGTAGGCGTGTTCATAACAAAAATGATGGATGTTATCAGTTGTTTTGGTAACGTCTCTGGGTGTAAAATTCTAATTCGCTGCAAAGTAAAATGTTGCGGGGAACAAAGCTAATTTTACATATGGGCAATCAGATGATTCCATTCCACAGACAGGTTTAGGCCTCGTTTCACTGTATCTAAAGTGTAAATCCAACGTTGTTCCTTCTGATGTAGGAGAGTGCCCATATCGCCACCTCTTCTTGAGGGTTTTATTACTTGTAATACAAACCACGTTAGGTCTGTATCTTTGTGACCGTATCTCCCAAAATGTTCCACAAGCGGCTTATCCGCCACTTTATTCCTTATACAGGATCTGTGTTCTGAGATGCGCTGCCGTACTTCCCTAGTGGTCTTTCCTATATACAAAAGATCACACGGGCATCTTATTACATAGATTGCATTCTTGGTTTTGCAATTAGTATGCATTTTTAGTTGCCATTTAATTTGTCTGTACTCGAAATCGGTTCTCACCTCTGCCAGTGGGCAGGCTACGCATCCTCCGCATTTGTGGTGACCGATCACGGGGGGCAACCCCCATTGACTGAGTATCGTCTGATTGTGTTTTGGTTCCACATATGTATGTACTAGTTTCTGCCTCAGATTTTGATTTCTTTTGAAGGCAAACATTGGTCTCTGATGTAGAGACCCATCCTGTTTCACAAGGTCCCAATTGTGGTTGACTATCTTTTTAATCTGATTACTTATTGGGCTATAGGTGGTAACACAGACCAATCGTTCTTTTTTTACCTTAGGCTGATGGGTTAAACATATATCCCTATTGGTATTTTTTGCCCTTTTCAGATTGTTTCTGACCAGTCGTGTGGGATAGCCCCTCTCCACCAGTCTGACTTGTAGCTGTTTGGAATGTTCCATGAATTCTTGACTGGTGCTGCAGTTGCGCCGTATTCTTAAAAATTGCCCATATGGTAAATTATATCGCTGGCTTGCAGGATGAAAGCTGGTGTAATGAAGCAAGGTATTGCGGTCTGTTGGCTTTCTATAAAGTGTTGTCTCCAATTTTGCTCCTGCTTTTCTGATAATTAGATCAAGAAAACTTACCTCTACAGTACTTGATTCCATAGTAAACCTGATATGGGTATCTTGCCTATTTAACCATTGATGAAATAGTTCCAGGGATTCTGCGTTGCCTGTCCATGTTAGAAAAATGTCATCGATATATCTATGCCACCCTTTCAGGTGTTGGCATAGATCTGGGATAGTTTTCAGTGCATTTAAATGTCCTGATATAAACTTGTCCTCAAAATCTGCCATATACAGATTCGCCACATCTGGGGCAAAAGTGGCCCCCATGCTGACGCCCTTGCATTGTTTGTACAACTGTTGCTTGTGTAAAAAGAAATTTTCGGTCATCGCTAATCTAGCGCATTCAAGTATAAAAGGTGTAGATGGTTCCTGAGGTATTGTACGGGTGTTCAAAAATTTACCCAAGACCTCCAGGCATTCAAGTTGCGGAATAGATGTATACAACGATTCTACATCCATTGTTGCGAGGATCAATCCCGGGGAGCACTCAATTTCTTGTATGATTTTAATCATGCTCGTGGAGTCCTTGACGTAGCTAGGCATCTTTTCAACAAATGGCTTAAGAAAAACTTCCACGTACACTGACAGCGGCTCCAGTAGTGAATTTATGGCAGAAACAATGGGTCTTCCAGGGGGATTCATTTTATCCTTATGGATTTTCGGCAGTATGTAAAAGGCTGCCGTTTTCGGGTGACTTTTATTCAGAAAACCTCTTTCTCCCTCACTGATCCATTCTTCTCTCATAGCATGGTCGGTGAGGCTTTTTATTTCTTCTTTCAATCTCGAGGTGGGATCTTGATGGTAATGCCATCTGTATCACAAAGTTTTTTCAAGCTGTTTCTTTCAGCTCTAGTCAAATTGTCCGGTTGAAAATTTTTCTTTTTTATGGCTTCCTTCACTTCTTTTATAACCTTATGTTCAAACGCCAAAATCTCGGGCGGGCATGCATAAGATTGGTCGAGATTTTGGCGTTTGAACATAAGGTTATAAAAGAAGTGAAGGAAGCCATAAAAAAGAAAAATTTTCAACCGGACAATTTGACTAGAGCTGAAAGAAACAGCTTGAAAAAACTTTGTGATACAGATGG
Source organism: Ambystoma mexicanum (assembly GCF_040938575.1). Classification (NCBI taxonomy): domain Eukaryota; kingdom Metazoa; phylum Chordata; class Amphibia; order Caudata; family Ambystomatidae; genus Ambystoma; species Ambystoma mexicanum. The sequence continues at coordinate 897,088,820 of NC_090931.1, read as the reverse complement.
CATTACCATCAAGCCCGCAGATAAGGGAGGCGGGATAGTGATTATGGAAACCAGCAATTATGAAAAAGAATGCCTAAGACTCTTGGGAGACATAGACTCTTATAAAACCCTCGGACAAGATCCCACCTCGAGATTGAAAGAAGAAATAAAAAGCCTCACCGACCATGCTATGAGAGAAGAATGGATCAGTGAGGGAGAAAGAGGTTTTCTGAATAAAAGTCACCCGAAAACGGCAGCCTTTTACATACTGCAGAAAATCCATAAGGATAAAATGAATCCCCCTGGAAGACCCATTGTTTCTGCCATAAATTCACTACTGGAGCCACTGTCAGTGTACGTGGAAGTTTTTCTTAAGCCATTTGTTGAAAAGATGCCTAGCTACGTCAAGGACTCCACGAGCATGATTAAAATCATACAAGAAATTGAGTGCTCCCCGGGATTGATCCTCGCAACAATGGATGTAGAATCGTTGTATACATCTATTCCGCAACTTGAATGCCTGGAGGTCTTGGGTAAATTTTTGAACACCCGTACAATACCTCAGGAACCACCTACACCTTTTATACTTGAATGCGCTAGATTAGCGATGACCGAAAATTTCTTTTTACACAAGCAACAGTTGTACAAACAATGCAAGGGCGTCAGCATGGGGGCCACTTTTGCCCCAGATGTGGCGAATCTGTATATGGCAGATTTTGAGGACAAGTTTATATCAGGACATTTAAATGCACTGAAAACTATCCCAGATCTATGCCAACACCTGAAAGGGTGGCATAGATATATCGATGACATTTTTCTAACATGGACAGGCAACGCAGAATCCCTGGAACTATTTCATCAATGGTTAAATAGGCAAGATACCCATATCAGGTTTACTATGGAATCAAGTACTGTAGAGGTAAGTTTTCTTGATCTAATTATCAGAAAAGCAGGAGCAAAATTGGAGACAACACTTTATAGAAAGCCAACAGACCGCAATACCTTGCTTCATTACACCAGCTTTCATCCTGCAAGCCAGCGATATAATTTACCATATGGGCAATTTTTAAGAATACGGCGCAACTGCAGCACCAGTCAAGAATTCATGGAACATTCCAAACAGCTACAAGTCAGACTGGTGGAGAGGGGCTATCCCACACGACTGGTCAGAAACAATCTGAAAAGGGCAAAAAATACCAATAGGGATATATGTTTAACCCATCAGCCTAAGGTAAAAAAAGAACGATTGGTCTGTGTTACCACCTATAGCCCAATAAGTAATCAGATTAAAAAGATAGTCAACCACAATTGGGACCTTGTGAAACAGGATGGGTCTCTACATCAGAGACCAATGTTTGCCTTCAAAAGAAATCAAAATCTGAGGCAGAAACTAGTACATACATATGTGGAACCAAAACACAATCAGACGATACTCAGTCAATGGGGGTTGCCCCCCGTGATCGGTCACCACAAATGCGGAGGATGCGTAGCCTGCCCACTGGCAGAGGTGAGAACCGATTTCGAGTACAGACAAATTAAATGGCAACTAAAAATGCATACTAATTGCAAAACCAAGAATGCAATCTATGTAATAAGATGCCCGTGTGATCTTTTGTATATAGGAAAGACCACTAGGGAAGTACGGCAGCGCATCTCAGAACACAGATCCTGTATAAGGAATAAAGTGGCGGATAAGCCGCTTGTGGAACATTTTGGGAGATACGGTCACAAAGATACAGACCTAACGTGGTTTGTATTACAAGTAATAAAACCCTCAAGAAGAGGTGGCGATATGGGCACTCTCCTACATCAGAAGGAACAACGTTGGATTTACACTTTAGATACAGTGAAACGAGGCCTAAACCTGTCTGTGGAATGGAATCATCTGATTGCCCATATGTAAAATTAGCTTTGTTCCCCGCAACATTTTACTTTGCAGCGAATTAGAATTTTACACCCAGAGACGTTACCAAAACAACTGATAACATCCATCATTTTTGTTATGAACACGCCTACCAACGCATGATAGAGTAGTGTATGTGGTATTTACACAAAAAGAGAAAAAAAAGACGTGCGATAATGTATATTCTCCTGAATAGGAGTTTTACTTTGCGTCCTTACAACAAGTGGGGTAATGTAAATCCTTTAGTAACAGACTTTGGATTAGTCTGTCTTCTGTTTTTCTGTTCTATCGATACAGAAATATCGATAACAGACTTTGGATTAGTCTGTCTTCTGTTTTTCTGTTCTATCGATACAGAAATATTGCCTTTAGAAGTTTAACCAAATGTGATGATGAGATCACACACAAAACAAAATAAAAAAGACAAAATAAAAAATCAAGACATGACATAAGAGCGCGTAAATTGAGGAGACGTCCCTCGGTGCACGCGTAAACTTTTCAAGTCCGCTTTCTATGAACATGAACACGAGGATTCGTGTGGATGGCACTCACGACCCCGCTGGCTGCTGTGTGCGTCATTGTGGTGCAGGCAGGAAAGAAAATCTGTGATGGCGAGAATCGGGTAAGTACACCCCATCAGAGTGACAGTATAAATGAATCCCCTGTGACATACGAGATGATGCCGCTGGCATAAGTATAAATGGGAGGCCGCTGCTTTGTAAATAACAAACATGGGCAGAAACGCGTGTTTTTGTTAGATCGATCCATGTCTCTCTAACCATAAGAGACTTATGTGTGTTAGGATTAGTACTAGTCATTGGTCACCCGAACAAATGAGTTTAGATTAATGTTTTTTTTAAAAAGCGGACAAATATTGATTCTACTCCCTCTGTGTTGACAATTCAAAAGAGATAAGAAAAGTGTATGAGCATGGAGTAATATAACTCCACATCTAATAATATCTAGCTTAAGTGCAATATATAAAACCAACCAATGGTGCTTATATATTATTGTTTATATATTACTTTTAGATTTATGAACCAGAAGAAAAGGCGTTGACAGACGGATAGCTTTGGAATTATAAGCCTCCGCCTCAGACATTTCATCCATAGAACACCCCGTCTTGGATGAACCCACTTGGGAAGCTGTGGCTGTTGCTACCTTGAGTGAGTGACTTAACCTTCAACTTGGGTCTTTTCCACCCGTAGTGATCTGTAAAGTTATAAATAAAATACTGGCTTTTGCGATCAAGTGAAACGGAGACAGCTTTGTGGTAATGGATACAATCTTCTACCCCATAGACGAGAGGACTAATGGCCTCCAGATTCCACTGTTCCTCCTGACCCCATCAGGATAGGAGGTGAGTTGGTTTGTTGTTCTAGTGATTATAGAACACAGCATATTAATATGCAATCAAATAACTTGAAAAGGAGTGACGGGGATACACAATATTCATAGTGTTATATGTATTTTTCTAGATGGTGTGGCCCATGTCAAATACATGTGCCTGAAAAATGGGTTGTTTTGTCCTGAAGAAGGTTGCCATACAAAGAGAGCATTAATGTGGATGCTCGCTGAGAGCAACTGAAACACGTGTCGACGTGAGAACTGTGGGAATAACAGAACACAGACTTGTGTAATACCCCTAATTGGTGGGGATGTGTTTCACAATGAATTGTAAACATATGTAGAGATAACAGATGTTTTTACTGTTTTTTATATACAGACCATTTTTCCAAAGTATGAAGTGTAGAATGAGAGACTGATGAAGAAAGTATAAATGTGAATGAATGAATTAAGAGTATGGGCCACAGAATTATATGAAATGTTGAATATATATATTTTTTGATATAGCATCTTGTGCATAATTAAAGAAAATAAATTTGGGAATTGTAAACCAATCTAAAACCACTTGTGTACTCCGTCACCTTTGCATTTGGTCTACTAGTTCAAATCCTGTGATATTTTTGTTAGATTGACCTGTAGAACTAGGGACTTTAAAACAGGTACCCCTTCTCTTTATTACACTTTAAGAAAGGCCTAAAACACTTGAATAGCATGCACAACACTGTTGACCACAAATATCATTCTTCTGAAACTGCATTTCCAGAAATCAGAAATCCTCAGAGCTCTGAGAAATCTGCTTCTTACTTTCTTTTGCCTTCTTTACGTTTGAAGCCCTCAATGATGCATGTGAGTTTAGGGCATCACGGGGGTCTGGTGTACTCAGTCCTTCTTTCTAGGGTAGGCTGTGGGGTGTAACACTTCATATTTTGGGAACAGGGTTAACTTCAGAGAATGTGTGGGGTGGGGCGGGGGAGCATGCGTGGGGGCATTTAACTTCTTTACACAATCTAATGAGGCTGTTCTGGTGCAGCTTCAAAGTTGTGGTCTGAAACCAGACTCTTAAGGACTGCTTTAAGAATGAGCTATCACCTCCCCGCCCACCCTTTCAATCATTCCCCTGTCAATGTTCCATTGGCAGCAGCCAGTGAATTGGCTTAAAGGGTAGTGAGATGTGGTTGAATTCTGGGAAGGCGAAGGATTGACAGGCAGTCTGATTTTGTAATCACTGCATTTCTTACTTTCCTTCATTCAGTGGTAAATGTATCTTTGGAAGTAGGCATTGAAAATTCACTGATGTTGCCCCCAATTTGGAATGATTATTCCAGGAATGCAATTATCGTGCCTTTATAGCAGTACATGCACATGCAGTGCATGAATGTGCTTTAGGGCGGGAGTTATGGGTTGCAGGGCAGATGCATGGGATGAAGGAGGGTGGCAGGATGGGGAAGAAGTAAAGCCAGGAGGGAAGCAAAGAGGTGCAAGAATTGGAGGGCAACTGAAGTGAACCTGGGCAAGATTGAAGTTATTCAGACTGATATTGCACTCATGGTTTGTCCCTCTATCATTGAAGATAATCTTTGTTTGATCATGAACTTATTTAAAACATATCTTTTTACCCCATATATGTTTAAAACCTGCTTTAAATGCACTCATTTTGACTAACTTTATTCAACATTTTCTTATGGGGCCACTTTGAAAAAAATGTCCCGGCCACTTTTGGTTCCCAGTCCAGCCCTGCCGTGCAGAAGCTCCTCGATGTACGACCGCTTGAAGAAGCAGCGTTCTCACGTCCGGGCCGAGAGAGAAAGCTGACGTGTGACCGCAGAGTCGCACAGGATGCTGGAAGAACGTCCTCACACTCCAAAGTGGAATGTGGGAGGAGAAGTGCCGTAGCGCAATCTGGATCGGAGATGCAAGAAGGAACTGGTGAGTATGCCCAAAGCAGCTGGGGACCCTGGCGCATTCCGACAAGCATGCCAACAAGTGTTTGATTGCTACAAGATTGCTGATACACAAATAAGTTTGTTTGAATGCAGTCAAGGCAAAGTACAAACGCTACACTCAATAAGAAGGATGCTTGAATGTGGACAAGGCAAAGTACAAAGGCAAACCCCAATCAAGTACAGATGTATGAGATGCCAGTCTGGGGGAGAAGTATGAGCAAGTGTTGCCACAGATAGATATACCAAGCACCACATGGTATATGCTATTGGGGTATAACTAAAGAACTGTGAAATTCATAAGAAGTCCTAACAGGTGAGTACACCAGGCAGATGAAATTGAATAAAAGATCCCGGGAAGGGACTATACCAGATGATCTGAAAAACCCATAAGAGAAGTTCTGGTAGGCAAATATACCAGGCAACTGAAATTTTGTAAAGATTCCTGGCTGGGGAGTATACCGGGTGATTTGAAAAGATGATCAGAAACACTACAGAAAGACTGTTACAGAACGTATTGTTTAAACAAGAACGCTGTGAGTCCAGTGAAGACCCAAAGAGACATTTCTTTTGCCATCCTACCTAAGAGTCCAGGGGAAGGGGACCAATCTCTGGATACAAGGGTCTTTACCTTGAAGAACATTTTCGTTGGAGTTATGCTTACATGATTTTGAATACTTTTTGCCAACATCAAGTTAGAGATATTTCCTTTCACCCTTTATGTTTTGTTTGTAGTATGAAGGTCAGGTTAGGACATTTTGGACACAAGGAAAGTTTTTGTTATTGACGACCTGCCACAGACAGGGCCTTAGATTTTAGTTCACAGGCAAGGAAACCCCTCTTCAGCATAGGGTGAGAGAGATATTTTTCCAACCTATTTTCTTTCAATAAATCTTTTCTTGTTAAAACATGACCTCCTTGTGTCCTGTTCTCAATTCTGACTACTTACAGATGTCATGACTGTTCCTTTTCATCTCAGTATTGTGGAGTCGAGGATAAACTTCTGCTCTGCTTGCATACATCGAATATGGGGAATTCCAGGACTCTTGAGAGTGTAAGAGGGTGAGGGAGCTGGGACAGCTGGAGAAATATACTGCGTCTCTCCTAGGGTGTCATCCCTCATTCCATGAAGCGTTTCCCACCCCCTGTGACCCTCCCGCGGTGCAGCACCACCAGGGGGATTGTTAGACTGTGGCAGCACTGCCCTGGCCATATGAGAAGGGTTCTCCCCCTGGGAGAAGGGACAACATCCAAGGATTTGTCACAAAACGTGCCAACCTCCATTGCGGCAGAACCTCATCTGGCAGCACTCTGGATTTGGTTCCCCTTTGTTTTCTGTTATTCAATGTTCATCATCAACAACTTTATTTATGGTTGTCAACTTTATTTTGGTTAATCAATCATAAAAGTACATATAAATAAAATAGACAACGGTCAGTTAATTAAAAAGGTAAAATAAATTAGCTTCAGTACAACCGTCCCGCCACAATTAATGTGTCTATAAAATACAGTACAATAAAACTTTGAACATGGTGAAAAATTTCTTTTTACAACAGCATACATAGGCTTGATAAAAATAAGTCAATTATCATAACAGTAGATAAAACAATAGACGAGAGTCAACAGCTCGCAGCCTCACTTTCGTCACCATAGTAGTCTCAATTAAAACCTAGCAATTGGGCTTGAAACTTAACTCTTTGCATCCAAGCCCTATAGATGTAGTGTACAGTTGGCCTAACAACATGGATGTCTGGACACTGACCCAAGAATCTCACTAAGCTAGCTGCTTGCCGGATCTTAGCGGCTCTCCAAACAGGGCTCAGATACATTCTTCTCAGGGCTGCAGAACCACTACAAAATAACAAAAAATGAATGACTGTCTCATTGCCCTACTTGCAGAGTGGGAAAACGCTCTTGTTACCAGGTAACCATTTTTGGGTAACAGCAGCCACCAGAAGAATTCCCAATCTAAAACGCAAATACAAAGCTTTTTCAAAAGCTGGGAAAATCAGATCCAAATATGGGTTATAACCCGCTATTTGCCTGAATTTGAGATGCCCAATTTTAATGCAGCAGCATCCGTCAACAAAAATTCATTACCCCTCTATTTGGACCTTTCTTTTTTAATCACACACATGGAGGATCTTGTGCTTATCAGAATCAGCCATATCTCTGATAGATCCAAATCCTGAAGGGACAACTTGACATGGGTGGCCCACTGTACATTTTTGCCCCCACCATTGCTAGGAGGTTGAATGCTGTTTTCCGGTATCTCTCAACACTGCGCTGCCTCCATAATCTAGCCCAAAAGAGGGCAATTCCTGCAGCATTACTACTTTACCTGTAATGCTTTGTCTCCAGATAAGATCCGTCGGTGAGAGTGAGCACCCACGTTTAACCCAGAAATCCTTTTCCTCTTGGGGGGCCTGACCTTGCAATTCTATTATCTGGGTGAGTGAGACAAGTGTGTAAGAAACTGCTAGCTACAATTGTTGTGTGGCTACCTCAGGATATGCTGTGATGCTCCTTCTAAATACACTGCTTCTTTGGCAGCCCTACTGTGGCATCATTACTGAGTGAAACAAGGTCTGTGTCCCGGGTGTGGGCAGCGCATTTCATCACTGCTACTACTGCTGGGCGGGATAAGGCATACATAAATCTTTCTAGCAATGCTGCATGCTGCACAGTCATCCCATAAGATCTCTTGAACCCTCTCCTTCACCATCTGGACAACCCTGAATGTACTGTAGATGTAACATGCCAAATCAGAAAATCTTGTTAAAAGACCCCATTATGATGCTTCTGGTGCTTCAATCCATGCAATGAGTTATACACTATTGTGGTTGTGTTGTATATGAATTATCCTGACTACCTGTAGCTTTGGCTGAAATAACCTCGAGGCTCAGAGAACTCCCCAAAGTTTCAAAACATTGGTGTGGAGGTGTTTCTCTAGAGGTTTCAAATTAACTTTGACCTATAATTCCCCTAGATGAGAGGTGTCAAGCATAGGTCCTGGAGGCCCCTTCTTCAGGCCCTCTTCATGAAGGGTGCACATTGCATAGGAAAGTGTGCTGACAAGTGAGAGACATGTCACTACATGGCTTCAGTTCCCATATAGGAAGACACTGTGGCCCTCATTAGGAGTTTGCTGGTAACACGCCAGTACCGGCAAACTCAGTTTACCATTACTGTTGCCTGATACACCAGTGTTACTGGGATATTACGGGTGCCAGCAATCGCAGTAAGTTCCCATTCCATGGAGTCCCATAGGACTCCATGGAATGGGAACCACTGAAGCACAGGCAACGTTATCAGGTGAAGTGTATCAGATCATGCTTCAGTGATGAAATGGCACAAATTGTCAACTGTGCATCTGTTGTTTCTCTGGGTGGACCACCATTTATCGACTGACCATGTCCATGCTTTGTTGCAGTAAAGTGAGCCTGTGTGCTGTGGGTAATTTGGCACCTGAAGTATTGCAATGTTACTTATGTTCCCCTACAGAAATGTTTTATATTTCTGTGGCTTTTTGTCCACTTTTTCATGCAATTTGTATTTCAATCTATTTTTCTACATTTCTTGGCAGGAAATCCCCTATGAACTGAACTGCCTGTACTAACCGCTTCATAAATCCACCAGTAGTCACTGCGTATTATGCTTTTAATTTTCATAGACATGGGGGTGAGGTTTCCGACTGAGTTTGACACCTTTTCCCTAGATCAGGGAGATGCAACCCTTGGCTCTTCAGATGTTTTGGAGTTGGGCCGATGGGAGCTGTAGTCCAAAACATCGGGAGAGCCAACGTTTGAAGACCCCTGTCTTATTTGAACACCCTATTTATCATATTTGTGATCACTGTATCCTGTAAATCTGGTTCCTGAAACTGAAACTCTGAGAGCAGATTCTGTCTGGTTCTCCCACCAAACAGAATCTCAGAAATTAATTGATAAAAAGACGGTGGGCCTCATTACGAGTTTGGTGGTAACCCGCCAGTGCTACCGATGGGTTGCCGCCGAACTCGAAACACTTTTCCACCGCCTGATATCCCGGTACCAGCGAGAGAAGTCCTGGAGGCCTGGGATTTCAGGCAGCGGAAAGTGTAAGTCCCCATTCCAGGAGCAACAGCACCTGCAGGCCTATTTGTAGTCTCGCGGTCCAGAAAGGGTTTTGGTTTGCTGCTACCGGCCCCCTTATTTCCGCACCACCAGGCTTGTAATGAGGCCCCTTGTTGCCATCTGGAATCCAGACACTGGACACTTGTGCAGCTTGTGGTTCTGAATCAATTGGATGTAAGAGGACAGCATTAAGCATCTGAGAGACTGGGCTGATGTTATCTTCTCAGTCAACAGCCGTACGGCCCTGGAAATCAAAGATTGAGCTGTCGTTTCTTAGAGACTCACTCTTGCTGCTCTTATGAAAAAAGAGCTCCTTTTAACACATTGCATTGGGAGGGCTACAGAGATGACTTCTTTGAGTTGACAGAAAACACCCAAGGATGTCAGGGTATCGAATTTCTCCTGCTGGGTATAATGGGTTCAATACTTGGAAGAGGCATATACCAGCCAATAACTGAAGTATGAGCAGTCATGATGTTGTTTTCTCCGCATGTGAGCATCTACTGGTGCGAGGCAATTCCTTAAGATCAAGGGGGCAGACTTGAGGCAGAACTACATAACTGCAAATTGGTAATGCTGGTCTTGGACGATGAATTAACTTGATGGTTGTAGCAATTCCTTCAGATCCAGGGAGGCCAGGATATCTCATTGGGACAAGGTATGTTATCTTTTGCAAAATTATCATCTAAATTTGTTTCCTGATAAATTTGTTTAGGTATGAGATCCTGAATTGATCTCCAGCCACCTAATTTTTTGCAGACCAGAAGTTATCCGGAGTACACATCTTAATTTATTTGTGACAGAGGTACCCTTTCTATGGCCTATTTCTTTTACTTCGTTTCTGAAGGCTGCTAGATGCTTTTTCGTCTTGTAGACTGGGGGGTGCCCTGGTGGCTTTTTGATGAATTATTGGGTATGACCACATCTCAGGAGTGTGGGCACCCATCGATTCAATATTATTTGGTACCACTGATGTAGGTAGTGGGGCAATCAACCCCCGCCTACAACTGGAGTCCTGAAATGAAAAGGCAACCAATTGGAGGAATCAAGTTTGCTTTAAATGATTGCCCCTAGGACTAGGACACCCCTTCTCTGCTCAAGTCTATGCGATAGCCTTGAAACCAAGCTTCGTATTGGTGTATTGTGCTATAAAAGGATATTTGTATGCTCTGAAACAATAGGAACTTAATCCCCCAATGATAATGGAATATCATCCTCTACATCCCCAAATGAAAAGCAAAGGGACAATGCTGTTGAAGAGCAAAAAGAATGTGCAGCATTGGTCTCTGTTTCGATCGATTTCTTACCAAAGAGATACTCGGCATAAAAAAATATTTCCATGGAAGAGATCTGCAGGGGAGCAGCTGACTGCCTAAACACTCTGCTCCCAGTGGTCTAAAGTCAAAAAGTAATTCCCCCTGGCAGGGCATAGATTTTTAGAAAAACACAAATTGCGCTGGACTCAGTAGGGTCATTGGAGGCTCTCACTGCAACGAGGGCAGGGGATCTGGACCAAGGGTAAAGCTTAGGCCCAAACTGCTGGTAGCAGTCTGCTAGTGCTGCAGACCCACACCGGTTTCTTGGGAGATTGTGACTTGCCGGGCTGTGGCATCAGTGCTCTCGGGCACCCAGGTGTTTTAGGTGGCCCAGAGTCCAGACTGGTGGCAGCATGAAGCAAACAAAAAAGGCAATTTCTGCTGGTATTACAAATGATTTAGGAGGCACAGCAATGGGGCTGGGCCCCACCGGATCTCTGAAAGCTCCGTCTACAATGAGCACTGTTGAATGGTAGCAAGGGTGTAGCTGAGCCCCAGGCTGCTGACAGTGTTCTGTTTGCATTGGGGACCCCCAGCCACTTCTCGGAATGTGGAGATTGGGGGTGTCAAAGCCCTAAGTGCTTGTGGGTCTCGGTTGCCCGAGGTGGGTTGGACTCAGATGTAGAGGTAATACAGAGTCTTCAGGTGGGACCAAGGTGCTGCACTACATTGATTAGCAGCAGACCCATATATGACAGCAGCCTTGGTGTTGCTGGAGGGAGGGCTACTTAACCGGAGTGAAGTGGACTACTGGTGCAATGGGGTTAAGCAGTGTCGGTGCAAGACTAAACCAGAGGCCTCTATGATTAGATATTGTGATTATCTGACCAGCTAATCATTATATTGTCTGAGTCAGAGAGAGAGCAAAAGGGAAATTACACAATACACATTTTGTATAAACCATACAAAATGTATGTGATGATATTGTACATTGCACTGCTGAGACTCAGAGCCTGGTGCCACTGCTGTTGTTGACATATCAATTAACGAACCTATTTCACTTAGTGAAGCAATTAAGGGGGTAATTCATAGAATATCGCGCACAAGTGGCGCACGTGGCTGGCGCACAGTGTGCGTGTGCAAATCTCTGCGCCAGCGGCGTGCGCTAAAATCCATTTCCGCGCACAGCGTATTCATGGATTTTAGCTACCAAAACCAGCCGTGGCGCACAGTGGCGCAGCGACCCTGCAGCAGCGCCAGTTACGCCCCCAAGAACGCCCCTAGAGCAAGGAAAAGCCATCAAAATCCCCAATCCAGCGCAAAGGGCTGTGCTAACCCTGGACCAGTTTACAGGGCTGCCAAACAGCAAACGCCAAGCGGGGAACGTGCATTATTGGGGTTCGCGTGAAGTCTCACATGCGATTTGAGCAGGGTACATGTATTTCTGAGATGCGCAGGGAGTCCTACATGTGAATTGGCAGTGTGGGTCCTCCCAGGTGTTCCCTCTACACCCTCCACGGCCCCTGCAGGCAGCCCACACCACAGGGGACTACCCTGCACCCGTGGTCATGTCCCGCAGGCAGCCCATCCACCATGGGCATGCCCCCCAGCCAAGCCACATGTCATCTTGCACTACTGATACTGTCCCCCAGCACCCCCACCCCCCAGCAGTCCGGGGCACCTGCCAGCAGGCCCTCACTCATGTCCCACTCATATCCCCCTGCAACCCCAGGCCCCAGCAGTGCGGGGCACCTGCCAGCAGGCCCCCACTCATGTCCCACTGATGTCCCCCAGCTCCCCCACCCCCCAGCAGTGCGGGGCACCTGCCAGCAGGCCCCCACTCATGTCCCCCAGCACCCCCACCCACCAGCAGTGCGGGCACCTGCCAGCAGGCCCCCACTCATGTCCCCCTGCACCCCCAGCAGTGCGGGGCACCTGCCAGCAGGCCCCCACTCATGTCCCCCAGCACCCCCACCAGTGCGGGGCACCTGCCAGCAGGCCCCCACTCATGTCCCACTCATGTCCCCCCTACACGAAATAAAGATGCACAATCATGGCCCACTTCTACACCAAAAAACCATATGCCGCCACCCCATACTTGAGACGCAATGATTTCCCAATCCACCCCACACTGACATGCCCATCTCAAGACACAAACCAAAACTCAACTATGTACATCAACACATGTCCATCACACACATACACTGGTTGGCATTGCTTGTGTAAACCCACATTTCCACATGCATCAACCCAATGAGCGAATCCCACACTTGGAACTAACATATGAAAATGTATTAAGTACATAAATAAATAAACGAAAAGCATACCAGAATACCCCACTCATGTCCCCCAGCACTCCCACCCACCAGCAGTGCGGGCACCTGCCAGCAGGCCCCCACTCATGTCCCCCTGCACCCCCAGCAGTGCGGGGCACCTGCCAGCAGGCCCCCACTCATGTCCCCCAGCACCCCCACCAGTGCGGGGCACCTGCCAGCAGGCCCCCACTCATGTCCCCCCTACACGAAACAAAGATGCACAATCATGGCCCACTTCTACACCAAAAAACCATATGCTGCCACCCCATACTTGAGACGCAATGATTTCCCAATCCACCCCACACTGACATGCCCATCTCAAGACACAAACCAAAACTCAACTATGTACATCAACACATGTCCATCACACACATACACTGGTTGGCATTGCTTGTGTAAACCCACATTTTCACATGCATCAACCCAATGAGCGAATCCCACACTTGGAACTAACATATGAAAATGTATTATGTACATAAATAAATAAATGAAAAGCATACCAAAATATCAAACATGAAATGAAAAGCATGTGAAAAAGATGAGTGAACGAAAATGATAACCAATCCAAAAAAATTTGAAAGAAAAACAGTCCTAACTCTCCCTCCACCAACGCAAATCCAAAGGAAAGGTAAAAAAATGATATCCATTGTTTCATGTTCATAATAAAAACAAAAAAAGATAAATCAATCCATAGTCCAACTATTTACAATACATTGGCCCTCATTACGAGTTCGGCGGTAACCATGCCGCTGTTGGCGGCATGGCTGCCGCCGAAATCGCGTCGGAGTCCGGGTCCTCGGGATGAGGACTTACCAGGCCATTCCGAGTTCGGAAGGCCCGGTAATTCCTCCCTCCAAGGACCCGGACACGGTCCTTCCCCATTCCCATTTCAGCCCCCATAGGGCTGAATGGGAATGGCAGATGGAGCAAACAATGGGCCATTACGAGATGGCCCGTTGTTTGCTCCCTCTTCCCCTCGCGGGACCCGGTAAGCACGCCTGGTTTTCCCAGGCGTTGCTTCCTGGGTCCCGCGAGGGGACCTCGTAATGCGGCTGTACGGAATGAATGGCGCCGGCACCTTTTACGGCGCCGTTCACTCCGTACCGTCAGGGTCGTAATGAGGCCCATTGTCCGGAAAAAACAAATCCATTACTCCATGTCCATTATGAAAAAAAAAATCCAAATTAATCCATGATCAAACTATATGCAATCCATTGTCCAAAATAAAAATCCATTAATCCATGTGCAAAATTCCAAAAAAGATATCAAATTAATCCATTGTCCAATGATGTAAAGGGTCCATGTGCCCAACCAAACAAATGAAACCTACCTAAGAAACTACCTAAAAAATAAAACTATACACAAATGTGTGTGGCATTGTCCATTGACCACAAATAAAAGGAAAAGGAAACCTAACTCTAAAAACTATTTACAATGGCAGCGGGCTAGTCCGACGGCTCACTTTTTGATGTCCCGGGCCAGGGCATCATCGAACTCCCGCTCAATGTCCTGGAGGCGGTCCTCTTCCATGGCCCCGAGGGTTCGCAGGGACGACGACATGTTCTCCTCCAACTCCATGTGAATTGCCTTGAGGTACTCGGCCCGCCTCAGGGCCCTCCACATGGAGTTCTCCGCCAATACCATTGTGAGCCGTGCCTCTTCCGCCCGCTGCCGCTCCACATCTATGGTGTGGCCCAACCGCTGCCACACGGAAGACAGTTGAAATCTAGGGTCCTCCAGCCATATGGCCGATGCCTGCCCCTCCGATGTTGAAGGCCCTGAGCCATCATGGCTCCCACCTTGTTGCTGCTGCTGCTGTGCCTCTGCCTGTGCCCTGGCTCTTGCTGCCTGCACATCCTCCTCCGGCTGGGGTGCAGTTGTTGAGGTGGCGACCCCTGCTGGACGTCCGACTCCCGACTGTGGCAGGGATGTGTCCTCCACCAGCCTGGCCGCAGGGTCAGAGGCAGCTCCACAGGGTACCCAGGTGATACATGGGTGGGAAGATGGCATGGAGGACGACTGGCGCATAGGGGGTTCAGGTGAAGGGGGGTTCGGAACAAGGTCCAGCAAACGGAGGAATCCGGCCCTGGTGACCTGTCCCAGTAGGTCAACGCGGTCAACGAGCCATTCGAGATGACGTGCAGTCTCCACATGAAAAGACTGCAAGTCACCTCGCATGGCCCGTTGACGCAACGCCACCCCACCCAGGACAGGCTCAACCCGGTCCCGGATAGCCACGTCCTCAGGGAGAGGAAGGCCAGTTGTTGTGTGCTCATCCCCTCCCTGAAAACGGGTCTGGACGTAGGCATCCCTGCTGGTGCCAGATGATGCAGTGACAGGATCAGGGACAGGATTGCACACAGGCACCTCCGTGGCGTCTTGTGCTGCCTCCTGTCCCTGGTCCTGCACTGCACCACTAGCACCAGTGGAATCCCAACCTCCAGACCCCATGTGTGTCCCTTCCACGGCCTCCTCCTCCACCAAACCCCACACCAACCTGGATGACTCCATGCCATCTTCCTCCGTCGGACCCTGTGGGGTCTCAGCTGCCCCTTCTGCTGCCGAGGAGTCCACCTCCAACCTCCGCCTCTTGGACCTACCCTCGGCAGCTGCGGCCTGGGACGCGGCACCAGACTCCTCACTCCTCGACGAGATGACAATCTGGGAGGGGAGCCGGGCCTTGCTTCTCCGGCTCGTGGTGCGATCCCTGCCGCTGTGCTCCACAGCACCCTCTCCGCCCTCTTCATCAGTCGACGCTGCAGACAGGGAGAGATAAAACACAGGCATCAGGGCACAGTACATTGGACTGATACACACATGACAGTTGTACATGAGTGGCATAGTCAAAATTCAGACACAGCATCACACTCCACGACACACATGTCATTTTAACTCACACACATTTCCACAGCAATATTGCACCAGGCAGCAGCATCCATACACATTCAACAGCATGTACAGCCAAAGGTGAGCCGGACATCACATGAAACAATGGGAGTGCACTAGACATGCACACACGTCACCACACTTACATGCATGTGTACATATCCAACTGTCGCATTGATGAGATCGCCATACATGTCACATCTGACATTCAGCCATCTACATATCAGTGTCACGTGCATCCATGTTGCAGCACAGTTGCACACTTGTCAAATACACTTACATGCACATGTACACAGTGCAGATACATGCATAATGAACCAACATCCAGGCCACAACCATGCCAATGTACATACACAGAAATTCAAACATGTGTGCTCCCACACCTGCATTTGCCCAGCATGCTTACCAACACATACACCATCGATGTGTCTCACACCTGAGAGGACTCACATGTGGCAGCCTCACGCCCATGTTCATACACATCCCTACATGGCCCTACAAAAACACATGTGCAACCTGCACACTACAAGCACACCACGACACGCGCATCGTCCAATCACCATGCATGTACACTTACCGCTCGACTCCGGACGGGTCTGCCTCTCAAGGATCTGGACGTAGAGCGCTGGGCATATGCGTTCCAGGACCCTCATTTGGTGGTCCGACAGCTGGACCCGGGCCTTGTTGAGGGTCCTCGACCTGAAGTCCTCCCAGCGCTTCTTGACATGATGTAAGTTGCAGACTGCCACCCCCTCCGCGTTGATGGCAGTCACGATGTTCATCCAGATCCTTGTCCGTCCTTCCTTGTCGGCGCGCGAACTTCCAAAGAGGGTATCATACTGCCCCAGGACTTGCTCCACCAGGACACCAACTTCCCTGGCACTGAAGCTGGTGGCCCTCTGCCTCTCTGGCTGGGGGTTGCCAGTGGTGCAAGATGGTGTTGTGCCCGACATGGCAACCCCAGAGGCAGGAGTGGGTGGGCAACTGGGTCCTGGGGCTGGGCTGTGGAGCGATGGTATCCCAGTCGGGAGTCTTCAGTTCCAGCAGGGGTGGTCACAGCAACTGCACCCCTGGCTGACGTGCAGGTAGCAAATAGCAGGGCACGTGGACAGCAGGCAGTCAGGCAGCAGCAGATGGCAGGTGGGAGCGTGCTCAGGGCTCTGGGGGGGCAGTAATTTGCCTTCTGGGCAGGAGCGTGGTCTTCCGTGTGTTGTTGCGTGGCCAGCTTGATACGGAGTGATTTGGCACGTGAAAATCTTGCACGTCAGCGTGTAATTCGAGGAAAGGCCCTTCGTGCGTCAGCACACATATGCGGTTTCATTGGACCAAAGGCCCTTAGCGCGTAAGCGCTTCTGTGACGTGACCCGCAC
The DNA here is from genome assembly GCF_040938575.1 of Ambystoma mexicanum. Classification (NCBI taxonomy): domain Eukaryota; kingdom Metazoa; phylum Chordata; class Amphibia; order Caudata; family Ambystomatidae; genus Ambystoma; species Ambystoma mexicanum. Next base: position 897,071,709 of record NC_090931.1, on the reverse strand, counting down.
GGGCGTTTCCCTCGTGGCGTGGCATCGCACGTGGAAAAACTGCACGTCCACGTGTGGATGCGTGTATTCCGAGGAAAGGGCCTACGCGCGTAAGTGACGTGACGTGCGCAGGCGTTTCCATCAACACGGGTGCATGTTCATCGTACACGTCCAAAAAAATCACGTCCGAGTGTCAGCTCGTGTAATTGGAGGAAAGGGCCTTAGCACGTACACGCGTGTGTGACGTGTACATGTGGGCCAGTTTAAAAGCTACGTGTCGGATGCCATTTCCTTGTACGTGCTTTTCGGGAGAGTGAGTGGGTGAATTCTGTACTTCTTGTTGGTTCACACGCGATTACTTCACAGCGTTTCACGTTCGTACTCCCTGTTAGCTCTGACAGCTTTTTTCAGATTTTTTGTTGGGACTGTTTCCTCAAACAGCGTTCACTTCTTCTTTTGTCCTGTCTCCTCAGACAGCATACAATTCTTCTTTTGGCGGGGGTGTTGCCAACGCGCACATGCGTGTATTTCTCACGTTCTTTTTCCAGGCAGACGGTGAGTCGCGCACATATTTAACAACTGTGCGTGCCCCGTGTGTCGCGTACCCCTTCAGAGGTTATTGTAGGCTGCATGTATTATGCGTACGCTTATTTTTGTGTTTCTGGGTGCCACAGCGTAGTGCGGGTAGATTTTTTTCACGGACGTGGTCTACGAGAGGTTGCGTGCACGTTATTTTTTGATTTTGGGCTGCTTGTGCGTTGCGTGACCCGTCATCTTCCCCCAGGGGTCACAGACAGCCTTGTTAGAGAACTAGGGTACGCATTCCATCTAGCACCCTACCCCTTTGACCCCCAATTGCCCAGGACAATTGTTTACTGCAACTCCCATACGCACAACAACATCAGTGCCATGGTTGGGAGGCGACCAAGCGGTAAGGGAGGCAAAGGTGGCCGACCTTCAAAAGGTGGCCGTGGTGGGCGCGGTAGGGGACGTGGCCGGGATTTGGAGGGTGCCCCTATACCCCCATGTGTGGTGGACCAATCAGGGACACCCATGCCCCCCAGCCACCGATGGTTGAGGGAAACATGGCTGACACCATCCCAGCTCAGCCCTTGTTGGACCAGCCCATTGTGGCACCTAACCTGGCACAGGATGACTCCCAGGCTGACTTCCAGGTCAGCAAGTCTAGGCCACGTGTGGCGGTGCAAGTTGTTGTCACCAAGCCACGTGGATCTGGGGCAGCTATGTCATCTGCTGCCCCGAGTAGGCAGGGTGGGGAGGCTGCAGGGGTAGCTGCAGCTCCATCCGCCCCAGCTCTGGCTCTCCCAGCCAGGACAGTGTCGGTCCAGGTCCATCAAACTGACGTTCCCCCTGCCTACATTACCCTGCAACCAATGACTGCACCAAGACCTATGGTCATTGTGCATTCCCACACTCCTTCTACCCAGCACACCGGTGCTTCTGCCCCTACTGACCAGAGCGGCGTAAGCCACTCTGACTCCGCTCCACCTTTAAAGAAGAGGAAGAAGGGTGCTCTGGCACGACAGGCTGAGACCCCAGACACGGCTACACACTCCGGCACGTCAAGGAAGCCTTGCTTTAATGACGCAGAACTTGATGCACTTGTGTCCTATGTGTAGGCACATAGCCACGAAATGCTGGTGACTGCAGGGTCCAAGACCACAACTGGTCAACGTAAGGCACACTGGCAGATCATCGCCGACCGCATAAGTGCCCTTGGATTTGTGAGGCGCACAGCTGGTGATTGCTGCAAGCGGTGGAAATACCTGAAACGCAGAGCAAAGAACAAGCTGGCCTCAAATCATGCCGCTACTCTGGTGACTGGCGGTGGGTCTCCACCAGAGGACAACAAACTCACTGAACATGAGTCTGTTGCTGGGGCCTTCGTCACAGAGGAACAGATCCAAGGCGTGGGAGAACTACCTGATTACGTTGCATTGTCCGGTGAGCGCCCATGCATGTGTGTGTAATCCATGTGCATGTTGTTTGGGTGACGGGTTCAGATTGAGTGCCAGGTGAGGGTGTGTGCACCTGAGTGGTATGGGTCACCCATGTGCTTCCTCCCATACATTCACGTGCCTTGGATTTGGGTATGACTGTATCCCTTCTGGACACAGTTGCCTATTAAGGCCACATTTGTGCACTTTACCTTGAACTGTTGTCTTGCAACTACATTGGTCGGATTTAGTAAGTCTTCATTCATGCTGATTGTTTGCACTCTCCCCTTTTTGCTAGACTATTTTATGCCCTATTGTGACATATGTGATATGCTTCGGTCATTGTTTACAGGCCACACTGGGGCACTATTATTACCTGGTTATGTTTATGATTACACCATTCAGGCTGATGGAGTATTGGCCTGCATAAAATTATTATAAGGGGCTGTTTGCATGTGGAACATGACAGATGTTTCCTGTGATGTCAAAGTGACCAACCATTGATCAGCCCACAATGACAGTATTTCTGGACAGTGGATGTGTTTCAGTGTGTGGCACACGCATATTTGGAAACACTATTCTGCATTGATCTTCTCATCATGTCGATGTCACATGGATGTATGACAGTACTCAATCATTGACATATTGCTGTAGTTTTGTACTTTACCGTGGCTATGCTACATGACATTTGTGTGGTGGCAGGTGTCATGTATGTGTATTGGACATGTCACTCACAGCCTGATGTGTGATGCCAGTGCTACCCAACATGCTACAAATGTATTGCTTTTCCATCTTGCTCTCCCCAGTGTCTTCCTTTTTGACTCCCGTTTCCAACTCTTTGACAGTGCCTACATGGCAGGGTTATAGTCATGTGGGACATGTGTTGATCATGTACTGGATCTGTGGCTTGTCACGGCCTATGTGTGTGCTATGGTGCTCATGCCAGTTTCCATTTGTTTTCTTTCATGTTTTTGCAGGTGATGACGCACTTGATGCTGTTGAGGTTGAGGAGATGGTGCAGACCCAGGAGGAATCTCTGGCACGACCGGGCACCAGTGGGGGACGTGGTGTGGTGGTGGGTGAGAACCCAATGTTACTGCAGGCCATACTCTCCAGGGGTGTCTCTGGGTGCACCTCCCAGACCTCTATTCGGGTGCTGAATTGGATTATGAGACTTATGTGCCGTCGCAGGTAAGTGTTTCTGGCAGGGATTCTGTTCTGTCCAACCCACCTACACCAGGGGAGATCCCTCTATGGGGATGTCAGTGTTGGTAGGTCCGCCTTTGGCGGTTACGGATGCAGGGTCACACTCCACAGCATCTGATCCTGTTCCTGGGCCAGCAGATCAGAGGGAGAATGCAGTCCTGCAGCCTCAGGCAGTGCCAGAACAGCAAGGTGCAGATCGCCTTGCCCCAAACAGGTGTGGTGCCCGTCGACGCGGTGGCCATGCGCCACCAGGCAATACTGTATGGGAAATCTCTATGTACGGTATTGCAACCCAACAGGCAGCATCAGTAGAAATGATGGCTCAGGCAATGGAGAGGGTGGCCACTTCCATTCTGCCCCCTGAAAGGCAGATGGAGCAACAACAGCAGGCAACAGACTCCATTTGCCAATCACACAGGGAAGACATGTTGCGTCCAACAGGGACCGACGGGTGGCACTGGAGACTCTGCGCCAATCGATGTCAATAGAGTCCCAGGCCCACAGGGAAGCCCTGAGGGAAGAACTACATACCCTCGGGCAGACTCTGGTTGACCTTGAGGCTTCCACTAATTTTAGGGCAGAACAGCAGCAGGAGCAGCTCACACGTTCACTCTCAGCTGAGATGCAGGCAACACGTGAGGAGATCCGGGCATCACGCAAGGCCTTGCGTGCAGAAATGCAGGTAACCCGTGAGGTGCTGCATGGGGATCTCCACACATTAATCATCCAGAATCAGACCTTCCAGACCCGCATGCTTGTTGCCATGGAGGACCATACCCGGGCTTTGCGTGGGCTGCCTCCCATAGTGCCACCACCTCCTGATGCAGCGGCAGAGGGTGAGGAGAGCGACATCAGTTCTCCCACAATGGCATAGCCGTGCAGGCCGTGAGCCCAAGGAGGTTTTTTTTTCCGCAACATCCACGCAGGTGGGGGTTGGTGTGCACCCTGTCCTCAAACCTCCTGGGTGGCCTCCCCCACTCCCCCTGCCCCCCACATGAGCATGCCTTGTGTGGCTCCCGTGGGCATCCACTGTATTCCGGCTGGGCACATGCAGGCTTGTCCTGAGTTTGGGTTAGATGCTTGGGTTTGTGAGACACACACCCCTCCTGCTTCCCGTTTCCATGGGCTTGCAAAGGGTGTGACCAAGTGACAGTGAATTACACAGTGATGTTGGGCCGCCATGAGCTGTGTGGGCAGTCTGTAGTCAATACTGTGTAGACATTCCTAGTGGATATTGTTGTTGTTTTCTACACTGCATGGTGTATTGATATGTGCTTGTGCATCCTTGTCTTCCTCCTAATTTGCAGGTTCCTTCCTCATGTCTTCACAATGCCGTCTACTTTGCAGATGGAGTTCATGTTGTATGCAGTACACTGAGACATTTGCGTGGCAGTAACACTGTACAGATGGAAGGGGACGATGTGCTGGCATATTCAGGTTGTAAGACTTGCACTACTTTGAATTTGTACTGTCATATTTTGCCACTGTTTCATCCTGTGTTTCCGTATTGTGTTGCTGGTAAGTATTTGTTCATGTGTGCTGTTTCTTATTGATTACTGGGAGCATATTGTCTGTGGCGTGTTTCCATTTCGGACAGTGCACTTTGTGACACTTGTGTCATGTGTTGTCCATTCATTTGGTTGCTTTCACATTGCATGACATGCCATGGTGTGTTGGGTAGCTGAGATGGGGAGGGGTTGGGTGACATGGCACTATTTTCATTTTGTATTTTGCAAGGGGGTAGTCATTCATGCTGCATGAATGTGTGTCTTTTTATCACACATCATTGGTTGTGTTTAAGTAGGTAGGGATGCACACAATGTAGCACTTCCAGGTGACCAATCTCAGGCTGGTATGGTAGTGACAGTTGACTGTCCCTTATGTCATTATCATTGATTGTCAGCTGGTATGTGCCAGGGCTGTGTGCACTCTGCAGGGGTGTGATTTTAGGTGAAGTAATTGGCCACCAGCTGCGTACGGGCTGCCTCACCACGTGCCCTTTCCCCTCCCATGTGCAGCGGGCGTGCATGTGGTTGGGGATGTGGGGGCACCACCATGTCCACCGGCAGGCCCCGGCGTGTGGCAACGTTGTGCAGGACACATGCTGCCACTATGATCCTGCACACTACTGGGGGAGCATATAGTAGCTGCCCACCAGAACGGTCAAGGGAGCGAAAGCGTGACTTGAGCACTCCGAATGTGCACTCCACTATGCCCCGGGTTGCAATATGGGCTGTGTTGTATCTTACCTCAGGTGGCGTGGTGGGGTTCCGAATTGGCGTCATCATGTGGGTGCTCAGAGGGTAGGCACTGTCCCCTGGGGAGGTGATGATGGGTATCATTAGTGGGGTTGTGACATTACTCAGTATCTGACATGCATGCATGTGCAGAGGCATTTATACTCACCGAGCAGCCATGTATCGCCATGCCGTCCAGCTTCTAGGTCCCGGTTTACGGTTGACATTCTGTAGCTGAAACTGTCGTGGGTGGACCCTGGATAGTTGGCATATACTGAGGTGATGATTCCCTTGGCATCACATACTACCTGGACGTTGATGGAATGCCAGTGCTTGCGGTTTCTGTAGATGTGCTCTGATGCCCTGGGAGGACATAGAGCCACATGGGTGCAATCAATGGCACCTAGCACTTTGGGGAATTGTGCCACCCCGTAAAAATCCTGGACAGCAGCCTGCCTTTCTGCAGGTGTTCTGGGCAGGTAGATGTGCCTGCGGACTGATGGGCGTGCAGTTATGATGGCCAACACCTGGTGTAGGCAGTGTGACTGCGTGGCCTATGACACCCCCCCCACTATAGCAGTTGTCCGCTGAAATGATCCAGTGGCCAAGAAGTGCAGTACATTGAGGACCTTCTCCAGGGGGCTGAGTGCTTGGGAGCACAGGGTGGGTGATGTGAGATCATCCTCCCACTCACTAACCAGGTCGAGTATTATGTGAGGTGGAACCCTGTACCTCCCATACACCTGGTCATCAGGCATCCCAAAAAGGCTGGGTCTGGGTGTAAAAATTCTGGGACCGACTATCCTCCTCCTGCGGTATCCCACGACCACTGCTGCTAGGAACGGTATATTCATCCTGGCGTGTGAGCTTGTTTGTTGTTTGCGCACACTTTTATGCTGCGCGGGTCCACATACGCCTGCTTCCTGCTGGCGTACGTGTTTCCGGATTAGCGCGTATTTTTTGGCGCACGCGTTAGCCCCATTCGATTCCATGAATACTTGTTTTGAACGTGCGTGTGGGCGTTCCGCGCATTTGCCTCCTGTACTTCCCCGTGACGCCCACATTTTCACGCGTTGTTCCCCATTCCGCGTGTCACGCCCCCTGTTCCACCTACTTTTGTTGTGTGCGCCGCGCTATGTGCGATTACGCTGTGCGTGTAGCGCACGCTGTTTGGAGACGTGTGCGCCAGCGTGCACCACGCAGAATTTTGGCGCACATCCTGGGATTTACACGCGCACGGACTTTCATGAATCGCTGTGCGTGGGTTTCGCTGCGATTTTCGCACTTGCGCTGCGATTCGCACGCTTTCATACGCTTGCGCCGAAAATTCCAGCGCACATTAATTCCATGAATCGGCCTGTATAAGTGTTATGACTTGTCCTTCCAGAGCATATAGTATGAAGAAAGAAGGCAGGACCTGGTTTAATAAGGAATGCACATTTCTTAAAGCAAACATTTTAAAGTGACTGAAGGACACGACTTCCACCAGATCTTAGTTCTCTGCGGTCAGAGGAAAGTATAGAGAAAGAGTGAGTAGAGCTTAGAAAAATGAAGGAAAAGCAAGTAATGTAAAGGATACCAGAATCCTTTGAAGGATGGTGGCAGCAGGGTCACAAAAGTCACCTTCTAATAACGCAGCAGATGCGCTTCAAGATAACATCTTGAATGACACCTGGTATGACAATCTTTCTGGGCAATATGGTAATTATTAACAGACAAACAGCAGTTTGGAGGATATCACCTATCTTTTCCTTACTTTAGCAGATGAATCAACACAGCAAAAAAAAATCTCCAATATCAGACAATTCGATAACAAGAGCTCTTTCTAAAGTCAATGGGCCTCACTACAAGTATGGCGGTAAGGCAACAACGGTGCCTGTATCACGACCGGCACCGTTGCTACCTTACTGCCATACCACGAGTTGTGCTCGCGGGTCTCGCTGACCTGGCGGGCAGTGCAGCACCCGCGAGCACAACTCGTGGATGCACCGGCACCGTTATAAACGGTGCCGGTGCATCCGAGCTCCCCATTCCCATTCAGCCCTATGGGGCCGAATGGGGCTGAGGAGTCCCTTATTGCCAGCACCCGCGAATGGGCAATTACTGTGTCCGCCGACCTCGGCCTGACCCAGTAATTGCCCATTCGCAGGTGCCTGTAAAATCACGGGTCCGGCGGCAGACCCGTAATGAGGCACAATGATGCTTTATCGTCTCCGTTTTTATGTAATGTGCTTCGGGCTACATTGATTACAAGAGTATTAGCACTATCATGGTTAACATTAGTCATAATTCCTATTTTCAAAAAAGCTAGCCCTGGTTCCCCTAAATGTCACAGACCTATTTCCTTAACAGATATTTTGTTAATACTTCTGGAGAAATGTATCTTAAATAAGCTTCAGGCTTGTATTGAGGTGAGCAAGCTACTTTCAGGCCAACAGTTAGGGTTTTGAGACTACCAACAGTGCCTTCATCCGGCCTTGATCATGTAAAGTACCAATGAGGCCAAGGTTCAAAACCTGTATTTGGCATGTTTGGACCTGTCCACGGCCTCTGCTGAGGCTGACCGGTGTATTTTATTTGACATTTTGCTAAAAATGGGGATTAACAAAGAAATCTTAAGCTTGTTGGTACAGCTATACATGAGTACTGAGGCATTTGTTACCTATGAAAAGAATGGCAATAGAACAAACGCTTTCCCAATAACTCAAGGTGTAAAACGGAAATTTGTGGTAGCTCCACTTCTTTCTAATCTATACTTAAGTGGCTTGCAGCAGAGTTTTCTCACCTACACAACGGGTGTCCTGAAAACAGCTGCGAGGTTGAGTTCCTTCCTGCATTACACTGACAGTGTTGTACTGATAGCGTGCATTCCAGCTGCACTACAAATTCTTATGACAAATGTCTGTTAATCTATCAAAAATCAATATCATGATCTACCATCGCAAAAAGGTGAAGAGCAGTTAATTCTACACTATTCAACCATTGGAAATAGTTCATGTTTTTGATTATTTAGGAGTGAGGTTCTCGAATAACAATAACTGGTCACGTCATATATATACAATATCACAACAATTCAATAAAGGAGGAGGATATTTTACACTTTATGCTCCTCTGTCATGCTCAGTTCCTAGGTGTCGCTTCCTTATTCCATTGCTCAGACCACATGCTCACACAGTGCGTAGTAGCTCTGTATTACTTGTTATTGCTAAAGAACATCAGGCTTGTTTGATATATACGTCAGTGTATTAAATTAAACCATACAATTTTAATATAACTGATGTCATGTATTTTACTTTGATTTTAGTCTGTCTGTTTCATTATTTTGTTTTACTGTTTGTAGTCAAAGTGTTGAGACTCATATCACAACTCCTTTGCTGGACGATATGTATAACTCACGATAAAGTACTGCACTGTATTCAGTGAAATGGCATGCCTTATCACACTGAGGTGGCATCGTGTAGCCCATTGCATGGACTTTCTTTTTATGCAGGCTGTTTGAGTGAATAGGGCCCTCAACAGAGCCGACCAAATGTCCACAGGTCTCTGGCAAGCTTACTTTCAAGTCTGCTTAATTGATACAAAACACAGTTTAGATTTTTTTCTAAAATTTGAAATGTTCCTCTTCACATCATGAATAACAATCTGCAAGGATGTATCGAACAATGACAATAAGCAGTGCAACATATCACATTTCTTTGTTGGGTGTAGGCTGACATTAGTTAGTATTCCGGTACTTGTAGACTTACATTTATGATGAAGAAAACAAAACTACAATCAATCGCCATTTGCATAATATGTTTCTAAAAGGATTTATTTTTAAAAATAGTGTTATGTTGGTTTATCTTGCGATGTATTTACAAATGAGGCCGCCGGTCTGGAAAAAAGTGGCAGTAACAACGGTTACCGGCACCTTCTCTGCACTGGCATACTCTGTGTCTGCCGGTAGGTGCAGTGAACTACCGGCATGTCTGACTGACCTGCCTTTAGTTCAGGCCCCTACCGGCAGTAAAATCACTGAAGCACTGGCACTGTCACCAACGGTGCCGGTGCTTCAGTGTTCCCATTCCCATAGAGTCCTATGGGATGCCATGGGAATGGAAATTTACCGCTCCTCTGCCGCCCAAAATATCCTGGTACTACCATCAGGACAACTAGGTATTGCAGGCTTAGGGTGGGTGTAGCCGCTTCTGGAACACATAGCGAGGGTGTCTCGACTACCGGGGTTACTGCTAGTTGAAGCATCAAGCAGAATTCACTGGTGCAGGGCTAGAGAAAAGGCCCCATTTTGGTATATACTGAGTGCTTCGGGAACCATATGCGAAGGAAGAAGCCTTCGTTTGTGGTTTGGACTTTTTCAAGGCAGTCCGACAGCCCTAACATATTTCAGCCAGCTCTTACAGATTGGAGGACATTAAGAGTCAGAAGAAGGGAGAACAATCTAGCAGAACAAGGAAGCATAGCAGGGGTATTTTGTATTTTCCATACAATTGTCTACATCCCAGGCAGTAAATAGAGCTTTGAAGGACAACATGGCTACTTTTACTACTACAAAATCCTTAAATGAAAAGCTCAACTGCACTGGCCCAGAAGCAGCCCATCATTCTGGTCCTATCCACCTTTCAAGGGCTTTAAGTGGCAATGTGGGGTTTAAGTCCACAGTACATGAGCCCCTCTTGAAAAGTAAACACCCGGTTTAGGGAGCAGGCAACTGACACTTGCAGTGATGCACCATACCCTAACAAAACTATGGCAAAATTGACAAAAGCACTCACCAGCCCATCAAATCTTGAGGCGGTACAGAAAAAGGTCAAGAGAGCCAAGGGTGGCATGGCTCTGTGACCATCACTGAGGGACCAAGAGCCAGATTCCCCTCCTCTATTTTATGATTAAGATGATGATTAAATGCGGTGGGGTGAATCCATTATTGTTGACTTGGACCCCTTAACTTATCCTGGAGACTCCCCATCAGGGCTATAGGATTTTCTGGTCAAGCTCATGTTCTGCCATGATGCCATGTCCCTTCCCAATTCCAGAAAATGGGGCCTCATTCCTTCAGTTGACTATTACTTGCATCAATGACTGGATGCCTTGGTCACAAGCAAAATGAAGTTGGAATGTCCTTGTTCTTCTCTCCCAGAGAAATCATCTGTCATCCCATCTATCAACAACAAGATATAATTCTTCTTTAAGAAGTATAGAAAAGACATCAGAAAGGGATTGACAAAGCCAGGTACTCTGGACAGGACAGTGTTTTGAGCACATCAGATCCCCCTCATCATGAAACTGGTCTTAGTTGAAGAGGTGAAGGTTTTGGGGAATCCCTTAGATCATTATCAGCTGGGCTCAGAGGGCCATTTGTTTGTGGACACCCATGATTCTTTCAAGCACAAGCGTTGGAAAGGCACCCTCCTAAAAATAAGCCATAAACGGTGTGGTTTGCCAGAAGCATGTGGTCCAGAAGATGCAGGGAGGCGGTCACCTGTTTGGAGATGGGTTTTTCAAGGAAAGAAAGCAAATATTTCAACACCTTTACCTACTAGCAGCGGTCTCATCTTCACTCTCCAGGTCTTTGACAAGGCTAGCTGAAGCAGGGGTTTCTAGACTGGCTGCGCCTCTTGTAACTAAGCCCTCTCAGGACAAAGGTGAAGGGACTTCTAACAGCGACCTCAGCTGCCCAGCTCTTCATTTCTTCCTCAAAGGTTTCAGAGCTCCAGAACTTGAGGCCACGGGCAAGCACTGGCACAACCACATTTAACCAGGGTGAGCTCCAGAACTTGAGGCCACGGGCAAGCAATGGCAGAACCACATTTAACCATGAGTGCTAAGTGGGGACAAAATCCAGAATCACAAATCGGGAAGTAAATTGTATTATTTTGTAAAACAATGGTCCAGTATTTTTCAGGATTAATGAGTGAGCCAAACCGTACTAGGTTTCAGACTAGACCATTATATGGGTGCATTCTCTGCCAAAAAAGGGTTGCCTTCTTTTCCAGGGAAAATCACCTGCAGATCTATTAGGCGGTCAGAGAAAAAAAAAGGTATGAAGAAAGCACACAGGCACCCGGGAGGTTTTCTCAGCAACATATTTTTATAAATAAAAGGGACCAGGGCTACCATCCAGTCATCAATCTCAGAGAACTGAAAAACTTTGTGGTATGTCACCATTTCAAGATGGAGATGATTGCCATGTTGAGAGATACATTAAAGCCAGATGGTTGGTTATTGCACCTGACCACAAGGACATTCATCTCTCTATCCCTATCTTCCAGACTCATAGGAGCTTCCTCCAGTTCAAATGGTAGGGGGTAACATACTACTTCTCCGAACTCCCATTCAGCCTATGCTTGGTTCCCTGATGTTTTACCAACATTCCCAATACCAGCGGTGGCCCACCTTAGCGCAAGTACGATAAGAAAGATGGTAAATCTCGGTGGCATTCTCATTTTGGGCATGTTAGCTTAGGAGATCCACGGGCAGGAGGGCTGTCATGCAGTGGCAAAAGTCAGGTCTGGTTCCTTCGCAGATCATGCAGTTCCTGGGGTTTGGGAAACAATGAAAAGTTGCCCCTGAGTCTTCCTCAGAAGAAGGTGTTGGGCATTTAGAAGGAAATTAAGAGGGCCCTTTGCCTTCAGCCATTTCTCTCAGCCTGCTGACTTCCTCTATTTGATTCATCTTTCCAGTTCCCTTCCCTACATGAATCTACAAAGGCAATACATTCAGGGCCTGTATCATTCTCAAATTGGGTTCCGCTTTCCACAGATTCAAAAGAAGAATTGCTACAGTGATTATTTTCACACTGAAACCTGAAAAGTTGAGCTACCTTTGCTTCTTGCCTCACAGTCTTCAGGGGTGGGGCACCAAATGCGGAATGGCCTTGACTGAGTCTATGGTCACATCAGAATTCTCATTGGTTTGCAGGTTCTTTTGCAATCAGGGGTTGTGCAAGCAGGTTCTCCAACAGCGTAGTAAGATTACAGAGGTACAACCAGAAGGCGGTGCGTTATATCAACAGATTGGGAATGTCTTGCAATTTTGCATTCGATACTGCATCAAGGTTCAGGTAGTCTATGTCCTGGGCAACTGAAATCTTGCAGCTGACTGTTGCTTGTGGCAATGGTCAGACACAAGCCATTGGAAACATCACAGGTCTCTGTTTCACAAATTAATGTACAAATGGGCTCATGTTCAACTAGACCTTTTTACGTCACAGTTAAACACCCAATTACTGTTTTTTATTCAGGTGGAGGCCGGATCCATTCGCTAGGTCAACATATCCATTGTGATGATTTACTAGATGTCATCACTTCTCCCTGAGGCGGAGCCCCTTCCTATGAGGCCAAGGAGGTGAGGCCGCTACCCGATGGTCCCCCTGGGGGTGGTATAATATGGGAGGATCTCATGGGGAGGGACTCCCCCCTCAAGGGATGAGTATCACCATCTAGGGTGCAGCCCTTGTAACATACGCACACCTCCACATATTCTCACATCTCGTTCCTCTAGTAACCTCTTTGTAGAGAGTAAACCTATGTACTGTTATCAGATAGAGAACTATAGGGAACCTGAAGGTACTATGAGGAAGAGTGTAGGAAACATGAAGATCACTTGCCACACAAGTACTGGTAAAAGGTGGCCCTGCACCAGTCTGAAGAACAAAACAACAAAGGAGGTGAAGGACTTATACTCAAGCCAATTGGGAACCGGCTACATTGTATAAAAACTGAAAAGGGACAAAGATACCTGTCTACTCTAGCCGAGCCAGACAGCAGCTTTGGAAACTCTCTGGTCCTGAGAGTTTCAAAGCTTCTTGGGGACTAGAGTAGAAGAGCATGGAGAACGCTGCAGAGCGGCTGCAGCCTTTCTTCTTAGGCACCGCAGGAGCGGTCCCAAAGGTCAGAAGGAAGTGGAACCATGCAAGGAAGTACCACACTGACGTGGCAGGTGCAGAGAGAAACCCAATGAAGCTGAGCTGCAGAGAGGGAGATCGAGCCCCCGTTGCAGACATGGAGAGAACCACTGAGAAGCCAAGCCGTGCAGAGGGAAGCAGCACTGTCGTTGCAAACATGTAGAGAAGCCCAAAGCAGCAGAGAGGTAAACCCTTATCCCTGGAAGCCACAGCAATGTATTGACATCCCTATGAAGTAAAAGTAGGTACGGGATACCTGGAGGGGACTTGGGGTTAGAAGGGAGGCAGGCATTAAAGGCTCTCCCTTGGCTTAGTAGTTGGAACACCCAGATTGGCTCTTATGTACATCAGACCTACCTGAAAGCTCCTCTTCTTTGTGTCAGTGGATGGAGAGATCCCACGGACAACCAGAGAAGTGTCAAGGACCCATACTCAAGAAGAATAAGAAAGACCAGGGTTAGTAACCCTAAACAAGAGAACAATATGAGCCATCTTCCTCCTGCAGTACAGGGTAGTGAACCTAGTAGGCCGAGTCCAAAAAGAGAAACATCAAGGACCCACGTCCAGAGAGAGACACAAGTCATCTTGCTCGTGGCAATACTTGGCATGTTAGTGAACCATGTCTGCTGAGTCTAAGAAGAAGTACCTCGGTCTGGGACCCAACCAAAGTTGGAACTTTATATGGTATTGAACAGAGGAGATACTGGGGTGTCCAGGGGAAGGGAGTCATTCCCCCTGGGTCTAGTGTTACTGGCAAGTTGTAATGAGAAGCATCAGGAGGAGGGAGTCATCCTCCTAATAGGAAGTGGAGGAAGTAAGAACAAGCTTCCAGCCATGGTAAAGGAGTAATTTCCCCTGGCCTTTGACTACAAAGTGTTAAAAGAACTTTTTAAACAGGGGAAGGGAGGCTTTCCTCCTGATACATCAACGAACCAAGAGGTGAAGTGTTGTTGGGCTTGTTTTTTGTTTGAGGACACTTTCAACCAGGGGAAGGGAGTCATTCCCACTGGTGAACATTGTTTGAATGTTTCTGTGTTAAGGCTACGCTAACCAGGGGAAGGGAGTCATTCCCCCTGGTGAGAACTATTGAAATTCCTGAATTAAATTGTGATCACAAAACCAGGAGAAAGGAGCCATTCTCCTGGCCAACAAACAATTTAGCCTTATCTACTTTAGTGTGAGGGACAGAAATAAAGGATTTTGATACAGGGCGGTGGACACTTAAGTTAAATAGACATTCTGACAGATCATTTTTAGTCTTTAATTGAGTCAGAAAATCCCTCACGGAAATAGGGACAGATAGGCCTTTCTCTTTCTTTTCAAAAAGAATAAAAGTACTTGCCAACCACCATGCCACCTTTGTGTCTGTGTCCTTCTTCTGCACCCTCACACCATGTTTTCAGGACTGGGGTGCAGGGGCTCATCATGCCTTTCCCCATGATAGGCTACACACTTCTTGATGCACAATTTCTGGGCACTAGGCGAGTGCTTATCATGTCATTGTGTCCAGCACACGTTTAGTTCCATTTGGCCCTGCAGATAACAATGACAGCAGCCATCCTGTTTCCCATGAGCAGGATCAAGCAGGTGGATTATTTTTTCCGTCCTCATCGGCTGGTACTCGAGGGCTCCCTTCAGTTAATGATAAATACCATCTAAACACAGATGGACCCTGGATGGTACTTTAGCAGAAGCCTCAGAATTAATTTGGCAATCATGAGTGTAGCCCGCGGCCTCACACAGGCCGGCTAGTGCAGCTACATGCTAGTCCCCTGAGGGAACACCTAGAAATAAAGACGGAGACATCAGCGTAATAAAGGTTTTTATTGAAAGTGTAGTGTGTGTTATTTATTTATGTGGCCTGTGTGTGTGTTTTGGAGAAAAAGAAAAAGAAAAGAACAACAGAATAGAATTCCCCTGCCCAGCCCGATTAGCTCAGGTGGTAAACCTTTTGGCTAATAATTTGTCAGAAAGAACAGTTAACATTTGCAGATCAGCGATCTCATCTAGAAATGCAATGATTAAAACGGTTTTCCACTTGGGGAGCACCTTTGATTTGTATTGTAGGCTGCTCTGGGGCATTAGGGTTACAAGCCTCCTTGCTCCAAGGTATTATGCCCTATGTGATTAATAAAAGTGCACTTTCCATGCTCAGGCACTGGCAGAAAACGAAGCTCTTCCGCTCAAGGTCGTCTAGCCAAACCTGCCACGTTGATTTGTCTG
Organism: Ambystoma mexicanum; assembly: GCF_040938575.1. Classification (NCBI taxonomy): domain Eukaryota; kingdom Metazoa; phylum Chordata; class Amphibia; order Caudata; family Ambystomatidae; genus Ambystoma; species Ambystoma mexicanum. Next base: position 897,056,203 of record NC_090931.1, on the reverse strand, counting down.
GTGTCTTTTTTTGTTGTGATCATATATTTGTATTAATAGAATTAAAGTGCATGAAATACAGTGCAATGATTTGTTACAATCTAAAACATATAACATGCTCTTGACAAATCTTAGATATAACAAGTAACACAAGGACCAAACAGGGGAAGGAGAGAGAACATAAGAAAAAACAGCGCAAAGAGAGGAAAGGAACCACCCACACCACAGGAACAAACACCAAAAAACAGTCATGGGGGAGGGGGTTCAGATTTCAGCAGCTCGCTCACACATTACTGTAGCTGTCGAAGGATATTAGAATAATTCTGTTTCATGCCGACTGTGGGAGAGGTTATGTCACTACAAGGGGAACAAGGAGGCTCCAGATTTCAAGGCAAAGTTGGATCAAGTGCGTTGGAGTAGGCCCAAGGCTCTGAGCCCGCTTGGACAAGTAAAGTCTTTGTTGTAAATTCCAACGTGGTCAAGAATGCAGTGCCATGTTTTAAAAGGCATGCAACCTTCGACTGAAGTGTCTATTAGATTTCCTTGTAGCTGGATAAAGGCCGCATTCTGGATAACCAATCATGTCAAGAATCCAGTGGACACAGAGTCTATCTGCGTTCTAGCAATCAAGAGCAGTCTAAAGAATGATATGTACCGGCCCAGACTTGCATGAACCAATCAAAGAGACTAAGAAGGCCCGTTTCCATCATGCATGATAACATACAACCAGTATATGTAGTGAGATTGGAGCAGTGCCATCAGATATTCATCAATGGTCCAGCACCTCCAAAACCTCGCCAACAGAGCCCAGACTCTCTGTTAGATATATGCTTTACTCTATCTGGGGTTAAATACCATCTCAATAGAATGTTAAATCTCTGTTCCACATACTGAGCGCTGTTTGAGGATTTCTCGTATGTTGTCCAGATCCTAATCCGGAAGTCTTCTGAGATTAAGAAACCAAGATCTCTGCCAGGCATTGGTGTAAGCAGGGAGTTTACTATTTGTTTACTATTTGTTTCGGAAATAAGGCAGCTCTATAATTTTGAGGTTAAGGCCATTAGAAATTATTATCTTTTCAGACACTGAGTTTTTTTTTGCTGCTGGTTTGTTAGTGTGGTGGAGGACCCAATGCCTTAGTTGCAGGTATTTCAGGCTTTCTTTGTCAGAAATGACCACAGGGACATTACATGATTTAAAGGATCGTATCTCCCCTCGTATGATAAGTCTGATAAAACTTCACAGCCCCCCCTTGCTCCATGAGTGGAAGAATCTTTCATCATAGGCGTGTGAGAATTCTGTTTTGAAGCAAATAGAGGTGAAAGGTTGAAAGAGGGGAAGAGATGAGGCCTAACTTTCAAGGGAAACCATCCCAGACTAGCATAGTCGTCCTAGGGAGGGAAGCTCGTACATTAGCAAGGGCCGGTCTCTCCGGGGGAGCCAAGGCATTTATCTCAAAGGTTTTCCTATGACCTCTTCCTCGAGTTTCTTTCAGAATTTCTGCAAGGGGGGATTCCCAGAGTCCCTACAGACCCTAAGTTGTGCAGCCTGACAATATATCTTAATATTGGGGAAGGTAAGGCCTCCTCTACCACTAGTTCGATATACAAGGATGTCATTTCACCAAAATGCCAGCGGTAGCTGAAATGACATCATCACACGGCCCTTGACCTCCAATAACATCAAAGGAAGTGATGCAATTTGACCTCACCCGAAATGACATTAGAGGAAGTGAAGGCACATGACCTTCAGATGTGTCTAAGACCCGTGTTTCCAGGCGCTCTCTTTTCAGCCAGATATAAGAACTGAGGCACAGAGGGAGGAGAGATTTGTCCACAATCGCACATTTGGGGAATGTAATTTTCCGGATCGATGTGGAGCCCACATGTAAAACATACATAATCTCTAACGCAGGCTACAGCTAGAGTATGAAACATCTATAGATCAACGGACACAGAAGTATTCGTTATCTGTGGCACTGATGTGTTAAACCAGCCAAAAAAGCACTGACCTGGCAGTCGTGCGCTCTCTGTTTACAGAGGAGCAAAACTCTGCACGAGCAAGGCCTGAAAATTAAATCATTGACCAAACAAAATTTCCTTTTTATAAATGTATCTATGAGTCAGCTACCACTACCACGGAAGAAACCTATTGTGCGGGTGTAAGCTGAGGCCATCTGTCACTGTTTTTTTCTTTAAATTATGTGACACACAACCACATGTTGTCCACTGCAACCCAGAGCCGAACATAACACCTTAATGTCCTAGGCTTTGATACATGAATCTTCTTCAATCTTTTTTAATGTCGTGAGGTGTGGGGGGTGGCTGCACTTCCCTCAAGAGTGGGGCTCAATGCATCTACGATTTTCAGAGCTCTATGTGCGAGGTGCGTTATTCAATGACCCCTCAGGACTGGCCCGTCAAGCCCTTTCCAAGAAAGAGTTTGAGTGGGGTGGTGTACGTCACTCCATGGCTCTCTCACTTCTGACACTCTGTGTCCAACGCTTATTTTCTTAAACAGTGTTGCACCAGAGCAGTGTCCTGGTCAAGTTTGCGGCCCCTCTCAACGATTCACATCACACTTCAATGCGTTCAAGGTGAGCAGAGCCCAATCAGTGGCATAGCACAAAATGTGGTGCCCCCCCTGCGAGCCATGCTGAGGGCCTCCCCACCCCCGAGCTCCTTAACAAAGCAAAGGGCCCACCACATCCCAGGGCGCCCGGATCACCATGTGTGCGCAATGTCCATGATGATAATTCTGCTGCAGGGGCATTCACAACTCCAAGTGAAAGAAGTAAATATGTATTTTAATGAACGCTTAAAAATTTCACCTAGCATAGAAAGAGGGGGGTGGTGCCTGGTCCCAAAATATACAAGCCACCAATGGTGGCTGGTGAGTTGTTTTATTGGCGGGTGTAAATATTTGCCAACTGAGCATAGCGAGGGGGCCCGAACTAACAATAACAGATTAGGGGTGGGGTCAGGGGGATTCTTCCCCATCCCATGAGAACATGTTTTGAATAATGGGTGAAAATGGTGCATTACACAGCACACTTTCTGTGAAAATGTGGGTAGAAGGCCAGACAGTTTGCAATCGGTTTTGTAGGGTGTAGTGTAACTCATGGAAAAAAGTACACTAGATGCAAGTAACCAACAGTGCACCAGGGCATTTCCCAATGCATTGTCATATATGCCAGTATAAAAGCATTTTCATGCTGGCTATGCCCAAACATTTCCATGCTGGCTCCACCAACATATGCTAGTATTCCCATATAAGAAAATACTCATGCTCGCTTTAAGATTTTTTTATAGTATCATTATTGGCACTAGGCACAAAGCTGGCTCTGCCAATTAATGCCAGTACTCCTATGTAAATAAATACTCCTGTTGGTTTGGCCATTAAAAATGACATGTCACAATAAGAAAACAAGTCCACAGTGGTTTCCAATTTAAGCCACTCTAGGCCCTTAAGAACACTTATCATCCTTTCTTCATCATAGATGCTCAATTCATAAAAAGTCATGATACATGTCGCTACACCAGTCTAGCGAGGTAATACTACTTGCCATGCTTGCTTTATCAAAGATGACGACTAATAAATGTCATACCACAGTAAGCAATGGCTGGACTGGCTGTACCAAAATGCCGGTCTAGCCAGATAATGACACACAGGAACTTGGCTTTGCCCGAAAATACCAGTAAAGCATGTAAAGTCAATAAAGGATGTGTCAAAAATGCTCTAGTGATCCTCAGTTTCCCAGGGCCTTATATATATATATATATATATATATATATATATATATATATACACACACACACATATTCATACCCATTCACGCACCAGTCACTCACCCATATACCTTCTCTCACATACACTTGCACTGACATCCAGCCACCCAGAACATTTACACACACTCACATTCCTACTCACTCAACCACCATTCACTCACCCATAAAACTCTCATGTCCACTTGCACTGCATTCTCCACACAGGAACACACCCACCCACCCATAACATTCAAACACACACATTTTTACATTCCTACTCATTCACCCACCACCTACTGACCCATACACCTTCTCTCGGGTCCACTCACCCTGCATTCTCCACTCAGACATGCACCCATCCAGAACATTGAAACACACCATCACATTCAAACTCATCCACCCATCAGTCACTCACTCATACACTTTCTCTTACATCCTCTCTTATTGCATTGTCTACACAGGCACACACCCATCCCTAACATTCAAATACACACACTATGACATTTCATCTCATTCACCCACCACTCACTAACCCATTGCACATACGTAAACCTGACTCGCACTTCACATATGCAAAATACACATCACAATAAAATAAAAAAAAGCCTTCTTACCTGTTTTTCCAGCTTTGGTCTGTCACTCCAAGCCACCCTTGGCTCATCTGTGCTGCTCACAAACAGGAACCAGGAAGCTGGAGAGTTTCCTGTTTCCTGTATATACGCTGCGAGGAAGCCAGAGGAGAAGGGGTTGGAGTTGCCACATGTCCAGGTCAGCTCCACCCCCTACTGAGGGCTTCCTTCTTGTGCTACAAACCCCGGCCCAGCTTTCACCCTGATAGGTGAAGACAGCACCGGGGCACCTCCAGACCTGGTGTGGCCAGGCCCCCACACCGCATGGGCAAGGGGACCCCCGCTACTGCAGGAGCTTCATTTAAAACCAGTAGAGCCGGAAAGTAGTACAGAAGTCTTGGCAGTACATTCATCTTTATAGATGATGGTTCCACCGTTTCTATTCCAGTTTAATTGAACTGAATAGCCTGGGGTAATTTGCGTGGTATAAGGAAGAGTAGTGTTGGGTGAGTGTAATACCCAAATATATGATAGACTCTTTAGCCCTTCATAACTACCACCATCATCCATAAACACCTTCTTCATTGACAAAATCAGCAATATTCATGGGCACATAGATGCCAGCTCTGCATCCAAAGACCCAGCTCACGTCCCTCCTCAAAATATATTCACACCCTAGACAACATTGAAGATGCTCTTGACAGAGGACCTGGTAGAAACCTTGGCTGCCATCAAAGCCAAATTGGATAGAGATAACATCGTCCCAGCATCCATCCTCAAGAACCTCCCTAAAGAAGTTCTCCTTCCCTACCTGGAGATCATCAACAGCTCCCTAACTCAAGGCACCTTCCCATCAACCCTAAAAACAGAAAAAACCTCCACTCTTGATCCCGACAACCTAGGTAACTATCGCCCATCACCCACCTTCCCTTTCTAGGTAAGATCATCAAGAAAGCGGTAGCCGCACAACTGCAGCAACACATCAACACCAACAATGTCCTCCAAACCAACCAATCCGGATTCAGGTTCAGACTAAGATGCAGCATGGAGACAGCAACCATGCAGGTGGTCGACAGCACCCTCAACATCCTGGACAATGGCCAGCCCTGTCTCATGGTTCTACTCCACCTCTCGGACGCTTTCAACAAAGTAGACCACTAGGCTCTTACAGACACCCTACATGAGCACATGGGGATCAGCAACCTTGTCCTAAGCTGGTTCAAGTTCTAGCTCGCCAAGCCCAAGCAGTTTGTTCAGATGAACTCCTCTACATCGCCAATGCTACCCGTCACTCGTGGAGTCCCACAGAGTTCCATCCTCTCCACACTGATCTTCAATCTATACATTGAGCCTCTGGGAGCCCTCCTAGCCACACACAACATCCACCAATACGCTGATGACACACAGCTATACCTCAAGAAGGACTCCATCAAGGACATCCATAGGCTCAAAACCTGCCTCTCGCTGATCCAGTCATGGATGTCCAGTGCATACTGGAAGCGCAACCCCTCCAAGACAGAATTCCTAATACTCAACAGCAACACTGAACACCCAGAATACAGACCTGGCTATCAACCATGAACTCTGAGGGCTTCACATCAACAAACACTTCTCCTTCAAGAGACACATAGCTAAGATAACTCAGACAGCTTGGTATAAGCTCTCGCTCCTGTGAAACGTCAAGCCCTTCCTCCCTCTGGACAGCTTTAGATCCACCATTCAAGCACTGGTCCTATCCTACCTTGATGGGGCAATGCACTCCTCAAATGCCTCCTTTCATCCTCCCATTTGCCCCAGAGAAGTGACCTACATGCAGCTGCACACCTCATCAAGGTTCTACGTAGATTCGACCACATCACCCCGACCATCATCGACCTTCACTGGCTCCCACTGCACGCACAAATCACCTTCAGCTCTTGTTGCATCATCTATAAGGCAGTCGCCCTCAAGTCACCCAGCTAACTCACGAAGAAACTCTGCATCTCGGTCAGACAGCACACTACCAGAGGCCAGGACACATGCAGACTTGAAAACCGCTGCTGCAAAAAAGAAAGGACCAGAAAACAAGCCTTCTCTCCCTACGCCCCAAGACTATGGAACCTAGTCGGCATCAGACCCGCACCATGCTCCTACAATTCAGAAAAGAACTCAGGACCCACCTCTTCAAGGAATCTCTCCTCAACACCCAGGCCATCACGTCACTCCTCATGCCACCTGACTCACTAGACGCTGCCCGCCCCTCTCCTCCCCGCCACCCGGTACAGCTGTACCCCTCCTCAGTCCCTCACTGTATCCTATCCCCAGCTGTATATCTGTTCTGTTTTTACCACTGAAAGCGCACTATTACGCATCTGTAATGTTCTACACCTTTGTAAAGCGCTCTGTTGCTTCTCGAAGCTATGTCCGCGTTCAATAAATACAATAATAATAATGATAATAAGGGTGGAAATCTATGTAGATGGAGGATACTCTCAGGCCATATGTTCAGATTTAAGTTGATTTTGAATGCAGACACGTCTCTAAATGTTTGTAGAATATGAAGTAAGGGCGGAAAGGAAATAGATGCCATAGTTAGGAATATGAATATCTACGTACGTAGAGAGCTTGTGTGTGCTGCCTGTATATTCAATCCCAGAAATGGTGTCTGTAGACTTTATCTTCAGAGCAAGGGGTTTGACTGCAAAGGTGAAAAGCAAGGCAGATAGAGGGCTCCCTTATCGAGTGCCTCTTGTAAGGGAAAAGCTGCTCAAAATTAGACCATTCATCGACACTCTAGATTGCGGGTTAGCTTATATGACAAAAATCCCTTTAAAAAATGCTTTGTCCAGTCCACACCAATGTAATACCACTTTTAAGAAGGGTAATTTGACCTGGTCAATGTTTTTTTCACATCTAGAATGAGGATAACAGCAGTTTTTTAAGTGGTCGGGCCAAATCAATACGATCTACTACTTTCCTTACGTTATCAGGAGCTTGTCTCCCCATAACAAAACCTGATGGCAGAATCGTATCTAGTCAGCCTGCTAGAATTTTTGCATAGATTTTGGCATCAGTGTTGGCCCCCCTCATGTATCAGGGAGATTGTTGCTTCACATGTTGTGCTGATGGTGTATCCTTAGGACCAGATATAATTCAAATCACTATTCCTTTGTAAAGATCTTATAAAGTTATCCCATAGAGGTCGAGTGCTTTCCTCAACTTTATTCCTGCAATGGCTAACTGTCATGACCCACAGAACGCGCCTCTTCTGGACTTCCTGGTCCTTATCACGACAGGGCTTGTATTCATTGTTTCTTCCAACATGGCCGTATCACATGACACGCCTCGCACCAGCCTTCATGGCGGAAGTTGTACGTCCCATAAATGTGCCACGCCCCTGCGGCCCCGCGTGTCTCAATGCTATTGCGAAGTAGTGACCAGACGTGTGCTACGTAGCTCGCGGTATTTTCTTCCAGCTTACCCCATCCTAGTCCCTTTCCTTCCATTCTTGGTTCCTGGACTCGTGTGTTTGTTGCGCACCCTGTTACTTTCCCGGACTCCTGGTCCCTGCATTCCGGAACCTTGAACGCACGCTGGAGTCGGAAGAGACTTGTGCAGCTTTATTCAAGACTTGATCAGTTCACAAGAAGGCATCGACCAAGAAATCCAGCAAAGATCGAACTCCGGTGAGAAGGGGAGAACTCCTTGACAGTTTGAGACGCCACCCGACCGAACTCGATATGGACATGGAAGCGGCTGTCCAGGATTTGATGCGTGGCATGCAAGAGCTATCAACCTAGGTGCAGAATCTAAAGGCGGAAAACGCCGCTCTCAAACAATTAGTTCTATCCCGTGATTCTGCCACAAAAGAAAGTGTATTTCTGGGCGGCATAGTGGACAAATACGATGGCTCAGCAAAAACCCTTCGTGGATTCCGGGATTCATGTTTGGTCCACTTTACTTTTAAGCCCTATTACTTTTCAACTGCCAGGGCTAGGGTGGGGTTCATAATTTCCCACCTTTCAGGAAATGCCTTGACCTAGGCTACGTCCCTCGTTAATTCCGGCGATACTCTTCTGAATGAGTATGATGGCTTCAAAAGACCTCTTAAGACCATGTTTGACCATCCAGAGCAGGTCTATAGTGCCCAGGAACGCCTGTTAGACCTCCAGCAAGGATCCCAGGATACGCTCACCTATGTTACCCAATTCAAACAATTAGTTAAGGAAGCTGATTGGTCCCCGGAGGCAAGTTTTACCCTTTTCAGGAGAGCACTGAATGAGGAGATTAAGGATGAGTTGGCCAGAGTGGCTCGCCCAAACTCATTTCAGGCACTAATGGACCTTGCCTTGCAAATAGATTTCCGTATCCAGCAAAGGAAGGCAGAGAAGAAGAAATCCAGAGCTAATCCTCCGAAGCTGTCTTTCGAGAATACCACCAAGACGGACACAAGCCCAGGCTCAGTCTCTGAACCTGAACCCATGCAGATAGGAGCCTTCCGTGGACCTATATCCCCGCAAGAAAGAATGAGAAGGATTCCTACAGGCTTGTGCATGTATTGTGCCTCAGACAAACACTTGGTTAGGGAGTGTCCTCTAGTCCCTCCCCGGCATTCGAGAAAGGCCAGCTCCCGATCCTAGATGGAGCAGAGCTTCGGGAGAGAGATGTTTGCTCCACATCAATTCCATCCTTGAACTCTCCTGGACAAAACAATTTGGTGATACTAAAGGCCTTCCTGTCGCCCTCCAAGAATAAGACCTATCCCATTCTGGCCTTGGTGGACTGCAGAGCTATGGGAATCTTCATTGATCATGACTGGGTTGTTAGTCATCATATTCCATACGAGACACAAAGCACCATGCAGCCGGTGGAAGCAATCGACGGAAGACCCCTCTCTTCAGGACCCATAAGCCTGCAGACAAAAGAGATCCAACTTTCCATAAACCATCACCAAGAGCGTATTACATTCGACATCATTAAGTCAGCCCATTACCCCATGGTATTGGGTATGCCCTGGTTACAAAAGCACAATCCGTATATCAATTGGACAGCAGGATCACTATTCCTGGGCTCAGAGTTTTGTATGTCCCACTGTCTATCCCTGGATCCCTCCTCGACACCTCCTAAAGAACCACTAAGAGACCAGAAAACACCACTCATGGTTTCCAATATCATACAAGTCCCAGAGGCCTATCAGGGATATGCTGATGTATTTTCAACTGTCATAGTCCAGGCCTTACCCCCTCACAGACCTGAAGACTGTGCCATAGATACAGATCCCTCAGGAGTGATTCCCTTTGGCAGAATGTTCATTCTTTCTGAACCTGAGAAAAAGGCCCTCTGAGAATACCTGGACACCAATTTTGAAAACGGCACCATAAGACCCTCAAAATCACCAGCGGGTGCTTCGTTGTTCTTCGTTCCCAAGAAGGACACCAAGGAACTCAGACCTTGCCTCGACTATCGTGGCTTAAATCAATGCACCCTCAAAGATCGGTACCACTGCCCCTGATCTCAGATATCCTGGAAGCTGTGAGAGGCGCCGTAATATTCACGAAGTTGGATCTCTGGGGTGCCTACCATTTAATCCGTGTCCGGGAAGGAGACGAATGGAAAACAGCCTTTAGAACACCCTTTGGTCACTATGAATATCTAGTCATGCCCTTTGGACTAGCTAATCCCCTGCAGTTTTTCAACGTTTTATGGATAGGGTGTTTTCTGACATGTTATTCCTCTTCGTCATTGTCTATCTGGATGACATATTGATCTTTTCCAAGGATCCTCTAAAGCATGAAGAACATTTAAAGGGAGTATTACAACGACTCCGTGAACACAAACTTTTAGCCAAACCCGAAAAATGCTTGTTTCATGTTACTTCTGTTCACTACCTAGGATTCATCCTTAGCCCAGAAGGAATTGGTATGGACCCTTCAAAGGTAAAAGCCATACTGGCTTGGCCCGCTCCCACATCTGTGAAACAAGTTCAATCCTTCCTGGGGCTTTCCAACTTCTACCGGAAGTTCATTTCTACCTTTTCTAGATCGTTCAGCTGATCGTTGCTCTCTTGAAGAAAGACACCCCCTTTATCTGGTCTACACCGCAAGATAAAGCATTCCAACGATTGAAGACAGAGTTCGCGCAAGCCCCCATCCTGGCCCAACCTGACATAAATCGCCCATTCCTAGTGGAAACGGATGCCTCTAACTACGCCATAGGAGCGGTCTTAAAACAGGTACTTGAGGAGAAACTGGAACACCCCATTGCTTACCTCTCACAAACCCTGACTCCCAGTGAGACATACTATTCCGTCCTGGAAAAGGAACTGTTAGCCATCCGCCAAGCCTTCACTGAATGGCGACATCTACTTCTGGGTACTAGATATCCAGTTCAGGTCCGCATGGACCATCGGAATCTTCAAATTCTACAGTCGTTGGAGTGCAGGAACAGTCGTCAGGCACGTTGGGCCTACTTCTTTGCCCAGTACAAATTCCAAATCACTCATGTTCCCGGATCACAAAACATGATTGCTGACGCCTTATCTCGACGTCCTGACTATGTAACCACTGAAGACAAGGCCTATCCTAAAATGTTTCCCCACACGATCTTTGTAGCTCAAGCAGTCAACCTCCTGGAAGAAATCCGAGTGCAAACCCAGTCCTCTGATCTCTGGAAGGATATTTCAAGGAAGAATCCATGGAATCTAAGAGTTAAGGAAATGCACTGGTCATCCCTACACAGAAATTACAACAAAGAATGATAAACCTCTGCCATGATACCCTTCACTCCGGACATCGTGGCATAACTAACACCCTCCGTCTTATACAAAGACAGTTTTGGTGGCCTTGAATGAAGACCGACGTACAACAGTACATCAAAGCTTGTGCTGTCTGCAATCAAAACAAACATGATAACAAGAGACCATGGGTCTTCTACTACAACCATTGCTGCCAACAAGACCATGGGAATTCATTGCTACAGACTTCATTGTGGAATTACCACCTTCCCGAGGATGCACGACCATCATGGTAACCATAGACTTGTTCACTCATATGGCTCATTTTACACCCCTGTGTAAGCTGCCATCCTCGTCCGAGCTTGCTGGAATCTTCCTGGAACACATATTTCGTTTACATGGACTTCCTTCCAAGATCATATCTGATCGAGGACCTCAATACGTCTCTCAATTCTAGAAACATCTCTGTCGCATTTTGGGAATCCAATGCGCCCTTTCGTCTGGTTATCATCCCCAAACCAATGGGGCCATAGAACGTGCTAATCAGACCCTGGAACAGTATCTTCGAAGTTTCGCCACCAAGGTTCAAGATGACTGGTCGCTCCTGATACCCGTGGCTGAATTCGCCTACAACAATTCTGACCATTCAGCACTTAAGACCAGTCCTTTTTTTTGTAGCCAAGGTTTCCATCCATCGGTTCTACCCTCTGTTCTCCCTCATCCTACACCAGTACCTACTGTCGACTCCTGGATAGAAACCCTCATCAACGTTCACCAGGAGGCCAAAGAAAACTTAGACAGGTCCAGAACACAGACTAAGAGGTATGCAGATTTAAAAAGGAGACCAGGTCCTTCTTATGCTATCGGTGATCAAGTCTGGTTGTCTTCGAAATTACTACCCCGGCATCTACAGCCAAACAAGTTGGCCCCTCGGTACTATGGTCCATTTCCCATCAAGGAAATTATCAAACCAGTTTCATACCGGATTAGACTACCAGACTCTTGGAAGAGAATTCACCCAGTATTCCACACATCCTTATTAAAACCCTACAACCAATCCTCCCGGAAATCCTGCCGACCTCCTCCTCTACTGGTCGACAACCAATTGGAGTATGAAGTATCCCGAATATGTGATTCCAGGTATAAACGGGGTCAGCTTCAATACCTGGTTGAATGGGAAGGATATCCTCCTAGTGAAAGAACCTGGGAGCCACTTTCTAATCTCAAGGCCCCTCGACTACTCAGAAGATTTCACTTTATACACCCAGGCAAACATGGTGGAACAGGTTTTCGGAGGAGGCATGCTGTCATGACCCACAGAACGCGCCCCTTCTGGACTTCCTGGTCCTTATCATGGCGAGGCTTGTATTCATTGTTTCTTCCAACATGGCCGTATCACATGACACGCCTCGCACCAGCCTTCACGGCGGACGTTGTACGTCTCATAAATGTGCCACGCCCCCCCGGCCCCGCGCCAGTATTGATAGTCTCAATGCTATTGCGAAGTAGCGACCAGACGTGTGCTCTGTAGCTCGCGATATTGTATCCTTTGCTTCTTCCAGCTTACCCCATCCTAGTCCCTTTCCTTCCTGTCTTGGTTCCTGGACTCGTGTGCTTGTTGCGCACCCTGTTACTTTCCCGGACTCCTGGATCCCTTCATTCCGGAACCTTGAATGCACGCTGGAGTCGGAAGAGACTCATGCAGCTTTATTCAATACTCGATCAGTTCGCAAGAAGGCATCGACCAAGAAATCCAGCAAAGATCGAACTCAGGTGAGAAGGGGGGAACTCCTTGACACTAACAGGATCTTCTTCTCCTCCAGTGCAACGTTCGAGAGTACCCTGCGTTCTCCTGAGATACATGGAAGAGAGCAGCGATTGGGATAGCAATCTATTTCAGAGGAATCCAGGTTCCTTGAGGTCTAGAGATCACTATAGATGCATTTAACCTCTTCTAACCTTGAGGATTCAGATCCCCACATCGTCCCATCATCTCCCCTGATCTCTGCTACTTGTTCCTTTCTAATTTCAGCCTTAAGTTTCCAAGCCACACCTTCCCCTGCCTTTTCCCCAGATTCCTAGTACTTCAGTTTCTTCCTAAGGGAATCTAACTCTGCTCTGTAGCTATTTAGGAGATTAATCTAAGAACAGACCCTATGCAGCTTATGTAATGACTTGAGAGGGCCTGCCCCTCCGTAAATCTGACCCGAGAGTTCGAACACTGCAGCAAGTAAGTTTAGCTGTTCCTTTGAGATGCAATGACTTTGCTATTGAAACCCCTCTTATAAAGGTTTGAAAGCGTTTGTTCTGGTGGGTCTGTTTGTATCCCACACAGGTTCTTTAAGTAGAGACTGTTATTGGAGGACAGGTAGGTATTTGCATATGCTCCCTTTGTGCTATCCTTTTTGGAATCCATAATCACGTTGAAGTCCCCAGCCAGTATTGATGGCCCTCAGCAAAAGGTATTAACTTCCTCAGAATACTAACTATACAATTATTTCGAACTGTGCTATGGTTGTATAGAGAGGTGAGAGCACAGAGAGTACCATCGAGTTCCCCTTTAATGAAGAGGTATCTGCCCTTCCCGCTACCTCCTTGCTTCATGATATTAAAGGTGATTTATGAGAATAGCAGCTCCTTTCTTTTTTTGGCTTGATGAGGCAAAGAATTGTGTAGGACAAAGTTTTGACTGTAACCAAATTGTGTCTGCCAGCACTAGATGAGTCTCCTGAAGGCACTCTACATCTATCTGAACACACGTGAGACTTTGAAGAACCTGTACCCTTTTGAGTGTAAGCCCCTTACATTCCATATGTGTAGCTTACTATTGGTAAATTATAGATAAGGCTGTATGTAAGCCAGTACCAATGCTGTCCATCATTCCAGAGCTAGTAATTGACTACTCCCATATGGTTAATAGAGCTGTAAGTCAGTAATAGTGATGTTCCAAATATAATCAACCCCAACCAACAACTAATAGAACAATGAAGAGGAACCATTTGGGAATGTCGGGACCCATTTAGCTCTATCATGCCGAGGTATGATTTACTCACTCAATATACTCTCACCACATTATCCCGTAAGGCCCCGGGGTGAGTCCCTCCCACCAATACCAGCTGCCATGTACCTAGAACACAAATTACCTGCAGCTCATTTGACAAGATAGTCACAAAGGTACATGTGCAATGCTAGGTTGCTTGCTGAGTTTGCAAATGCTTTACCAGCCCTGGCGACAATCATCCCAGAAGGTATCAGGAGATCCTCCTCTAGCTTCTATCAGGATGACAACTGACCTCCTCTTGCTCTAGTGAAATTCCCATCACAGTTGCTGCTTCCTCATACGTAGTGCAGCACACTTGTTTGTCCTTCCAAGTAAACAACATGCCAATCTGTAAAGTCCATTTACAGCTGATGTTTCATTTCTGTAGTTTGTCAGTAATAAGTATTAAAGCCCTGTCTTCTTTGGGGTATCAAAGCGCGATAACTTGAATGATCGTAGGTGCTTGACCAATATATCTGAAGGTGCCCATGGTGCTTGAGGCTCTCACGATATCTCCTTTAATTCTACAGGCGTGGAATTTCATGATGTGATTTTGGATCTTTGCGTATGGGGTCAACTCTGTGCATGTCTTTATACATTTTCAGTGTCCAATTTTTATGGTCAGAGGCCTCTGTATCTTCTTGCAGACCCAGCATTCTGATATTTTCTCTGAGATGTCTGCTCTTTAAATCTTTAAAGCTGCAATCACGAGACACGTCCACATTTGCGCCTCCGACTTCTAAATCTCCCTTTAGATCCTGCGTCCTGCACTTGTTTCATGCCGCTCAAGATCTCTGTAAATACATACCGAATGTCAGCAGTTGCATTCTGAATTACTAATTTGAAGGAGAGAGCAATTTCTTCCTTTAAGGAAGGTAAGCATTTCTATAGATCTTGCTTTGTTAATGGGGATATTGTTTCTGGGGCTACATCTGGTGGATCCAGGTATTTAGAGGTGTTTAAAGGCCCAGCTTGGCGCCTTTTATCCATGTTGGTTACAGTAGAGTTGTTAGTCACAGTCAAGAACAGATGAATTTCACCTTCCTCGTGCTCTGTCTTCAAGCATTTATATCCTGCCAGACGTAAAGACTCAATTGCCTGGCCCAGCGTTCAAGAGGATACTTGGTTGGAGGTAGAATCAGAAAATACAGTGAGATGCACCCAAATAGTGATACCTGAGCTGTCTGTACAGTGGGTGACCAAATATGTTTGCTAGATATCAGCAATGATGGAAATGGCTGCTTCTTGTCTGTGCTTCTAGTATCACCTTTACATGCTCTACGGATACAAAGACCAACGTTCCCTTTGTCTGTGTTTCTTGTACTACCATTATTACCCTATAAGTGCAGTGGTCAATGGCTCAAATTGGCTACTCTTGCTGCTATGAGTACTCCGTCTTAGTAGCGGAAACAGGTGCACATTTGAGTGGTGTACTATTGTGATGCATTATGAGGTGATGTGCCTAAGTTCAGGCCACGAGTGGCATGGGGGATAGCACTTAGGTATGTTTTTGGATCTGACAAGGATGTGCCCCAATGTGAATCTTCCTCAGGTGTAGTTGTACAGTGTCACAATAGGGCTCCACTCAAAATGAGGAGCATTGTGTTGAGGGTACTGTGGCAGGTCGGAAGAAGGAGTCGGACTCATTAAGGGCATTATAAACTCTTTTTAATGAAATTATATGAAAAGGCCTAACTTTCCTTGTTGCAAAAGGGATCACCTTGGCTATCTAAAGAAACTAAGGGTGCTTGTCTGTCGTCAGGAAGTTCCAAAGTAAAAAATGTCCTCTGTCCAAACCTAACTCTGCCTCATCCTACCACTAGTTTAACCAACATAAACTCAGCCAACTCAGCCAATAGAAGTGTTTTCTTCCCCTGGACTTCTCGTAGTTCCTGATAGTCTCTGTATGGAAATGTCTCTCTCTTATACTTGAGTTTATTCATACAATCTTCTTCATATATCTCCTCCATGAGCTCTTGTATATCTTGTAAAACACTTCTGGGCATATGCTGCTTACAGCCTGTTTTGAGACACACTCTTGTCTTCACTTGGGACTCTTTCACAGTCTTTCAATGCATCCTTTGTTACTTTGCATGGGACTTAATCCCCTTTTAGATTCCCCCTATCATGGGTTCATTCTTTTATACTCTTCTAGCTGGTTCTCATGATAGTCTTATCTCATATTCCTTAGAGGATGTGCTGGGGCTTTGCTTTAACCAGTCTTTGTTTCTTTGCTCACAAGACTTTTTCCCTTCTTCCCAGGGTAATTGTCACACTGTAGCATTCCTGGCTGATTCAAAAGTTGTGGGCTCCATGGCTTGGCTCCATTCCGCCCTTCCAAGGTGCACTCACATCAGGGGACTTCCCCTGTATGCCATACTCTCTCCTCCTCTTCCTCCACTTGTCTCAGTTAAATATACGTCTCGTCTGAAAGAGAGATCATATTTTCCTCTTTTTGATAGATTCACTTCAGCATTGCCTCCAACCAAATATAAAAATGTTACATTCTTCTCAGCAGGCAGACCCATATACGCCAATATGTTGGGCAATCAGGGGATACAGGGAGCTCCTCAAAGAAACAGCAGTCCTTGTCTCTTAAGTTACTCCCAGTGAGGGCCCTCTTGTCCATAGCCCTAGGTAGGTTATCTTGGTGTAGGCTCACCTGCCTAGCATCAAAGTGTGTAGCTCCCCTTTGCGGCGCAGGGGTGAATACCATTGATTCATCAAAGTACTCTCAACCTCATGCAGAATGGAGAATGGGGGTCTTCGTCTAGATCTGTTTAGATTCCAGGGGACTTTGCCTCATGTCAGCCACTTCTTCATGGCCCAGGGTCGATCAGTTCCGGAATTCACTACTGTCACAGTCAAATTGGCAAGAAGGAGATCCCCCCCAAAAGGACTCTGTTCGGATGGAATACAGATCCGGTATCTGTCACAGACACCAGCCGTCGGCAGTGACCAAGAGCGGCAGGGTTCAGGGGAGGTGGTGTGTTGAATCCAGAAAATGTGATCCATTTTCATAAGGGTTAGTCACTCTCTATAGAACTTCAGAGGTGAGCCCACAAAGTTTAACACCCCCTATGGAACGGGGCAAGCAGGATCTCATTAGGGATGATCCCTCCCCTGAAGACATGCAATACCTAAATAGGGATATGTACTGTTCTCCCTTGTCTCAGGAATGTAATAGATTTGTTGGTTACACGGTTACTTGTATAATGATTTACCACTGGCTGGTATGGTTTCTGAGGAGAGACGCTTGCGGACCAGCACAGGAAGAAAGTCCTCCTCCTTATGGGAGATGTGGCAAAGAGATGCGAGCACATGCCTGCTGTGGCAGATTCTCCCGTGGACAAGCCCATGGAACACTCATCAAAGTTACATGGACCCGGACCTCAGAAGCCTGGTCCACGACTCCCACAGCAGAGAATGCCAGAACAACGGCACAGCGTGGAACAAATCCGAAAAACTGCAGGATGACAATGGGAATGGGGCGCCAGCTCCTTCAGAAGCACAACGCCTGGAGGATGCTGAAAGGAGGAGACTTTGTCGGCCTATGTGAACACCTGCCCAGAGGAGCACCGCACTGAGAAAGAAAGTACGCAGTCTCTTCAGGGATCCTGGAGAAGGGTGGTCAGGTCAGACCAGATCCCAAGGCAGAGTGAGAGCATCCAGACCCCAAGGCAGGGTGAGAGAAACCAAACCCCAAGATGGGTTGAGAGTGACCAGATGCCAAGGTGAGGTGAAAGCAACCAAACCCCAAAGCTGGGTAGGCAGCAACCCAGAAGCACAACGCCTGGAGGATGCTGAAAGGAGGAGACTTTGTCGGCCTATGTGAACACCTGCCCAGAGGAGCACCGCACTGAGAAAGAAAGTACGCAGTCGCTTCAGGGATCCGGGAGAAGGGTGGTCAGGTCAGACCAGATCCCAAGGCAGAGTGAGAGCATCCAGACCCCAAGGCAGGGTGAGAGAAACCAAACCCCAAGATGGGTTGAGAGTGACCAGATGCCAAGGTGAGGTGAAAGCAACCAAACCCCAAAGCTGGGTAGGCAGCAACCAGTCCCCCTGTAGGGTGAGAGCAATCTGACCCCAAGTTGGGGTGACAGGAATCAGACTGCAAGGAGGGGAAAGAGGTATCCGATGACAAGGTGGGGTGAAAGGAACCAGACCCACACAAGGTACCGTGGAGGATAACCCAAGAAAAGTACCTAGTGGGGACTTGTGAACCGGGGGTTCCCATGGATGCAAGACGTCCCAAAAATGAGGCAAAGTCCCTGACAATACAGGAAGAGAGAGAGAATGGCCAAAGACTGATACTCAACCCAAGTAGGGGAAGGTGGAAGCGACAGAGGCTCATTACGAGTTTGGAGGTACAGAGAAAAGTGGAGGTAATACCGTTTACCTCCATTTTCCCTGCACCGCCAAACTACAAGTTTGCCGTTATTACTGCTGCTGCTATTCACATCCGGAAATATCAGCGACGGTAATACCAGCACAAATCTCCAATGGAGTCCTATGAACTCCATTAAATGGGGATTTACACTGGCAAACCACCACTTGTAATCAGGTGGTATTACCAATGGAGGATGTACCTCCAGTGGTAATACCACCTGACCAAGTGACGGTATCAGTAATTTCTGTTTCCCAGTATTCTGGTGGATTTCAACGTTTCAAAAGGGTTTCCAATGTTAGGGCTTTGGATTTGTTGCATCAGTCCTTTTCTCCATGGGGTGTAACGTTCTATGTTTGACGCAGGAAAAAATCAGTTTTTATTGAGTTTCCGAGATTTTTGATTTTCCAAAACTCAGTGTAGACAGATGTCTTAAAACATATGAATTACAGACAGATCGCTGGCCTAAGAACATTGGATCATCAATTGCGCATCACATTTCAGAAACCTTCCTTCCTGTATTTTCTCCTACTTTGGCCAGGTGGATTAGTTGGTTGATGTCCCAGGAGGGCAGAGATACATCCATTTGCAGAACCCAAACAACTTGCGGGCCACATCCTCCAAGGCTTTATGGCCTGGGGTCCATCTGCAGGACATTTTTACATCAGTCTTTTTGGTCAAATGAACAAACGTTTCACAGATTTGACTTTAAGCCGGTTGTGCACCCTTTGCTGTCAATGTTAATGGTTATCTTTATTTATAAAGTGCCTATACACAGGCAAGTGTTTCAAAGCGCTCAAGGAGGGTGGGAACATGGGGGAAAAACAAACAGACCCTCAGAGTCCTTGAAGTTCTGAGACGATAATAGTCTGCCCAGGTAGAGTAAATGAATATAATACATTTAACAATTGAGATAGGCCTGACGACGATTCTGCGGTTTTACCAAGTGCACAGTAAGGGGTGACAACAAGGGAGAACAGACAGATGATCGTCTGGCAAAGGTGCATTTGAATCATGCAAGTGCACAACGGTCAACGGAGGGTAGAGGTCCAAGTGCAACCAGTTGGTGAGACTGAGGTAAGTGCAGAGAGAGCCACTGTCTTGGGTTAATACTCAAGTGCATTGAGGGAGGGTGGGGTGCAGGGCCCTGAAGCAAGTGCAGAGAGGACTGGCAGGGGGGCCCGGGACCTGTGAGAATCTGAGGTACACCAGGTGGCCAGTCGGCAAGCTGTGAGGAGGTTGAGGGAGAGATGAAAGCAGAAAAGGGCTAGGTTAGCAGGTTAGAAGGAGAGAGAGGCAGGAGGAGAAGAGGAAGGTATTGAGGAGTTTCCGGAACTTAAGAAGATCAGGCTCAAGACAAAGGGTGGCAGGGAGGCAATTCCAGAGGGAAGCACCTGCTGAGGATAAGGATCTCTTCATGGAGAACCGGCTCACTTGCAGAACGTTGGAGGTAGATGAGCGGAGGACTTGTGAGGAACAGTATTTAGGTAGGCAGTGTTGCAGGTAGGTAGGTACCAGGCCCCAGAAAGCCTTGTGGACAATGCAGAAGATCTTGAACTTGAGCCTTGCAGCAACAGGGATCCAATGAAAGGATTTCAGCGCCATAGAGATGCAGTCCCTGAGCTTGAGGCTAAGGATAAGTCTTGCGGTTCTGTTCTGGATGAGTTGCAGAGGGTGCAGGGCAGAAGCAGGGAAGCAGAGGCTGTAGCAATAGCCCAGCCTGGAGAGAAGCAGGGCTCTGGAGACGGTGATCTGCTTGGGGAAAGTGAGAAAAGGTAGAGTGCCTCTGAGGAGGTATAGCCGATAGTAAGACTTTTTTGAGAGGTGCAAAATGGGAGAGGAGAAGGAGAGAGTGGAGTCGAAGATGACCCCAAGGTGTTTGGCCTCGCAGGTGGGTGCAGGCGCAGGGCAAAGGGACGCCAGCCAGAATGAAAGTGGGAAAGCAGGAGCAGGGGTCCCAATGCAAACAATCTCAGTCTTACTAGCGTTGAGGCAGAGGTTGTTTGCAGCACACCATGCATGAATAGCGGACAGATAGTCAGGTATGAACGAGGGGGTGAGGCGGCTGAGGGTAGCCTGAAGGATAGTTGAGTGTCATCTGCTTAACATTGGAATTTGGATGTGAAAGTGGTGATCACATGTGCCAAGGTAGCCGTATAGATGTAGAAGAACCAGGGGGATAGGTTTGGTCCCTGGGGAACGCCGCAGGTTGGGAGAGCGATAGTAGAGAAAAGGGCTCTGAGTTCCACCTGGGCTGGGCGTTCAGAGAGAAAGGAGGTTAACCACGCCAGAGCCTGACCTGTGATTTCCAATCCACAGAACTCCATTCCCCTTGGGGTCCTGACGAAGGCAGCAGAATTGATGCCCTGCCGAAACTTCCTGTACATCGCTCCATGCTACCGAGCTCTGTGATATGGCCCAACAACGCCATAATGGACGTAGACCTGGGATGTGTGTGTTTTGGTTAGGCCTAATTTAATTCACCATGTCTAATTAGTTTTAGCATTGTAATTGGGTGACACTGCCATACGGAGCATATCTGTGACTTGTTAGCCAGATAGGGCCAGGAAGTTAGAATGTGTGCCCGCCTTTCTTTGGTTTATACAATCTTTGCTGTGTCACCTGTGCTTTTATGATTATATCATGAAATTGTTAATAGATGCATTTACACATTTTCCACATTGATATATGTCTGTATGTGGTGTTTTTTATGATTGGTGTACGTAGGACCTATGGCCTACGAAATAAAACTATGATCATTTTATATTAAATGAAAAATATGGTACACTGTGTATTTCTCACTCTGTGAGGTGATGTATACAATTTACGGAATGGGACCCAGTTTAAATTGAGACTGGGCCATCAAATTTGTTCCTGAATGGTTCATCTGGGGGACTCCCCTTTGTGTGTTGATGTTGTCACTCATTTGTCCCCTGTATGCCTTTGAGTGTGCATCCCTTGTGTGGCTATATTCCCTACACAGCCACCACTGGAATAAATTAGCTACTGGGAGCCAGAAACACAGGCAGCATTAATCTACGCTTGGCTCCAAGCCTATGTGATCTGCATGTGACTGCATATTAAGATGATGTTTTTCTAAGAACATGACATATTGTCAACCCCTTCAGGACTTGTGTGAAAACACGCAGCAATAATCAGGTGTTTTGTAGCAGTGCCAAGTGGCGGATTAGTAAATATTAACAGCAGATAAGTCCAGTCTGAACCGAAAAATTAAACAGTCACTTTAAGAAACCCATTTCAACCACGGTAAATTGTGGCAAATTCTGGTCGCTAAATTGTGAACAGACCGATAAACTGAATACATGCAAAAAAAACTTTAAACTGTACACGCAGCCACGTTTACATTTTCTGGCATATATAAGCAGATCTATTTAAAAGTATCCGCTCATAATAAATACAAGTTTGGTCTTCTTTTTTATTACCCAAAAGTCTATAATTCTCAAATCAATGTGCAAACCTCACTAACTGACCTAAGCACTCTGACAAGACAAACAATTGAGGATTTCCATCTGTGTACACACCAAAACCCACCTAGAAAGAACACCCACACAGATGGCGGTTGCTCCTGGTTCTACACGCAGCAACAACTAAGTACAATGGGCCTAACTACAAGTTTCGGGCCTGGCGCCGGGTCCTGCGAAAGGGGAATTACTGGGCCATTCCGACCTCGGCGGGCCCGGTAATTCCCCTTTCCCGGGACCCGTAGCCGGTACATCCGATTCCCATTTGAGCCCTTATAGGGCTCAATAGGAATGAGGAGGATGGTAGCAGTGGTACCGTTCATAACGGTACTGTTGCTACCATCCTGTTCTGCTTGCGGGTGCCGCTCTGCACGCCTAGTCTGACCAGGCGTGCAGAGCGGCTCCCGCAAGCGGAACCCGTAATGTGGCGGTACAGTGATAACACGGCGGCAGCACTACCAGTGCCCTTATCACTGTACCGCCACTGTTGTAATGAGGCCCAATGTCTTACCTTTTCCCTCTTTTCCACCAACCAGCCCAATCCTATCAATTTCCTTTTCAGATCCACAAGAGCTCCTGGAGAGCATCAAATTGCAGCAGTACGCCATATAAACCCCAATAACATAACAGTAATCCAAAATCAAAGCACTATTAAGACACTGGCTCATCTTTACTAGCTATGGGCCATACATGGCCCCTACAAGTAGGTCTACATTGATGCAGCCAGTTGGGATATATTTTCTATTGCGGCATGGCATTTCTTTACTGGCATGGAGGAAAAAGCAAACATTATTGTTCCAACGTGGCCATACTGGCTTCATTGTTGCTGCCAGTCTGGACAATTTTTCTTGCAGTGGCAAGGCATTTCTTTACTGGCAAAGCCAACAGGACTATGGCCTAATATGGTAATACTGGCGCATATCTGTGCAGCCAGTTCTTCCAAGCCAACCCCGGGATGAATAAGATGCCGCTCCTTGCCTGCCGGTCTGACCTCAACGCTGCACCCCATTCATGTTTCCTTACTGATCTGGTGCCATAACGCCTGCAATCTTCCTCATGCGGTACGTGTGCTGTTATTTTTGAAATTTAAATGTTCCTCATTTAAATGCCACCCATTTGTATGAAAAATAAGAAGTGACTTCCTTTAAATTTCAAATAGGCGTTTAAATAACACGCCGACTACCGCCTGCTTGCTGTGATGTCTGCTCTGCCCACCATCACTCTGGAGCAACATGCTCTGGGGGCAGAAGCAAGATCCCCCCTGTGTATGCCTTGTGGAGCAGGCCCACGTGGCAAATTAAAGATGGCCGCCACCTTCTTTGCATACTAGAAGGCCCCTTTGAAGTCCTCCTCATTTCACCTCCACGCTCCTGATTGGCTGCATCTTCCTACTTGTGGCCTATTGGGGACCGGCAGGCTTTAGCCAGCACCCTCATCTAAGGCCCACATCGAAGGCCCTGTCCGCTGCCTGGCCGGGTCTGGGGGTTACCCAGCACCCCACATTAATCCATTGTGTCCTTTTGTTCCTGCATTCTACTGAACACTGAAACAACTTGTGAGACTTTCATTCCCTATGGGTTAGTCTCCTCTACTTGGAAAATGCCTCCGAGCCCTTTGACTGTCACTCCCTTCAAGCCATTTCACCTGGACTCCCACTCTGATCACCTTTAGCTGTGCCCTGTGGCTGCATTGTTTTCATCCTGTTCTGTTAAAATTCGAACTTAGCTGTGCCAAGTGACTGCACTGTGTCTCAGTCCGTCCTGCTGTTCCTGTCTTGTTCCGTCTCTTCTGCTTGTACCCCCCTCATGTTCTCCTACAGTGTCTCCACCCCCCTCTGCTCCTCTCTCAAACCCACCCACCCCCCTCACTCTCCTCTTCCCCCCTCCTCCTCATCACCCGTGGTTCTCTCTGTTTCTCCTATCTTCTCCAACTGTTTCACCATCAACTATCCTACCCTTCTCACTAAGTCTGGTAGGAAGACGTTCAAAAAGGATATCCTGATCTCCAACCCGGGTCTCCCTATCGCTAACACCTACACCAGTGCTTCCTCCAGACAGACCCTCACTGACATCCTCTTTTCCTTTCCCTCACCAGACTTATGCACTTCATGTGGTCTCCATGCTCTCTCCTTTTTCCTCTTCTCCCATTAATGGTGGCACCCGATGTGAGGCCCTCCTGGATTACATCCACTCCTCTAAGGTCATCATTAATGTTTAGCTTAATGGCACCGTCCTGCTCCAAGGCCCTCAGCCAACCGCCACCTCTTTGGCAGACGTTTCCTTTGACTTATCAATTTCCTTCCCTCTCCTACTGTGCTCTCTCTCCCCTCTTCAGCTTTCTTGCTTCCACCCTCTGCCACATATCTGGCGCCGTCTTCCTCCTCCTCGACTACCTTGCCCTCTCCTCCTACCTCCTCCGTCCCACCTCTGGCTTCTTCCTCACCTCCGCAGGGCGTACCTCTGATTTGTACCTCTCCTCGAAAGTCTTTCAAGGATGGCGACCTTCTCCACCTCGACACTCTTAACTCTTGCTCAGCTTTAAAACAATCCTCGGACATCTGCGGTCTCCTCGAAGAACTGGACCTGGATGTCCTTGGTCTCACTGAGACATGGTTCATGGCCAGCTCTGTCACAAGCTTTGACACTCTCCTTCCTGATGGCTATAAGATCCCCTCCGCACCCAGAACCAAGGTC
The DNA here is from genome assembly GCF_040938575.1 of Ambystoma mexicanum. Lineage (NCBI taxonomy): Eukaryota > Metazoa > Chordata > Amphibia > Caudata > Ambystomatidae > Ambystoma > Ambystoma mexicanum. The sequence goes on along the minus strand of NC_090931.1, from coordinate 897,031,574 downwards.
CCGGTGGAGGTGTAGCCTTTATCTTTCCAGAGTGGATCCCTGTCTCTATCATTCCTATGTAGGCCTACTCCTCCTTTGAATGCCTGGTTTGTAGGCTGTCTCTCTCTCCGGGCCACTCCCTTACATTTGCTACTATCTACCGGCCACCAGGTCAGATCACCTCTTTCCTTTCCGAGTGGGCGGACCGCTCTTCCTCCTTCCTGGCCTCAACCACTCAACTCCTCCTCCTTGGAGACTTCAACATCCATCTGGATCCCTCCTGTCCTGCCAAGGGACTCTTTTGCGACCTTTGCGACTCTCTATCTCTCTCTCTCTCTCTCTCTCTCTCTCTCTTGCTATTCTTCCCTCTGGCCCGACTCAGTCTGCAGGGCACACTCTTAATGATCTGATGTCCTCAGACCTAACCCTCTCACCACTCCTTTCTCCTGGAGTGACCACTTTATCTTCTCCTCTCATCTCTCTCTCACTACCCCCGGGCTACTCCTACCCCAAAACTGCTACACACCTTCTCAGTCATTCGACCTATGAAGCGTCTGTCAGTTGAGGCTTTCGCTGCATCTTTCTCTCCCCTCCTGCAACTCTGACTGACTCACACCCTGACAGTGCCCTCTCCATGCTTCACTCTGCTGTCTCTGATACTCTTGATGTACTTGCCCCAGTCATGAGGAACCGCATGTAGCCTAAAATCAAGTGCAACTCCTGGTACGACTCTGACCTCGTCTCCCTTAAACGCAAGTGTAGGATGGCTGAGAGGAAATGGCTGGCATCTTATACATCCTCTGACAAACTGGCCTGCTGCCTGCTCCAAAGACAATACCGACTCGCTGTCCTTACCAAGAAGAGAGCTCACAGCCAAGCCCATGTTTCTGCTGCATCTAACAACTCTGCCAAACTCTTTAAAATATGCAAGGAACTGGCCAATCCTTCTGCAGTCTCTACCTCACTTATCCCTTCCCAGGCCTTTTGTACGGCCCTGACTTCTCACTTCATCTCTAAAACCCAGGACATCCTGTCGACCCTCTCTGCTTCTCCTGCTTTTACCTCCACTCTCTTCTTCCTCTGGCCTGCTGCGGCCACCCCTCTCCCTTCTCTGCCTTTCCTCTCTTCTCCCCTGACTAGGTTTCTAGATAAGTCTAATCTATGAAAACCACATCTAAGCAGGTTCTTCCCTGTTCATACAAAACCACCAAAGGCCACATTGACACCCTTGCTCCAACCTTGGCTGACTTCTGCAACCACTCCTTCGCCTCTGAAACCTTCCCCTCACCCCTCAAGCAAACTCTTGTGCACCCTCTCCTCAAGAAACCCTCAGTTAACCCCTCCCTTCTGGCTAACTATCGCCCGATCTCTATCACTCCTTTCCTGGGCAAATTCCTGGAAAAGCTGGACATCTCCCAGCTTAATCTTCAGACTGAATTTGTTGGCTGTCTCCATGGCCATCAGTCCGGCTTCAGAGCCGCACGAAGCATGGAATCTGCTCTCCTGAACATCCATGAAGAGCTGCTCTCCAACCTTGATTCTAACCTCCCCTCTGTCCTCATCCTACTGGATCTCGCTTCTGCCTTTGACACTGTCAACCATGCCGTCCTGCTCAACTGGCTCCGTGATAATCTGGGTATCACTGATCAGGCCTTGGCCTGGCAGACTTCGTTCCTCTCTGACCAACCTTCCTATGTCCAACTTGGATCCTTCCTCTTCTCTATCTCTCTCTCCATCTGTGGTGTTCCCCAGGGGTCTAACCTTTCTCCCTGGTTGTTCAACCAATAGCTGGCACCTCTCACCCAACGCATTGCTGCTCTCTGTCCCAATTTCCAGTGCAATGCGGATGACACCCAGCTCACCTTCAGGCTCCCCTCTGCCGCCTGTTCTCCTTCTCTCATCCCTGACTGTCTGCAGTCCAGGAGTGGCACGCCACCAGTGATCTCTGCCTGAATGCCAGTAAGACAGAGATCCTCCTCATTGGCACACCTGCAAACCCCTTTGCTGCCACTCTCTGGCCGACCTCTCTTGGCCCTCTTCCTGCTCTCACCTGTGAGGCTAAGAACCTCAGGGTTATCTTCGACTCCACAATCTCCTTCTCCACTCGCCCCCTGCCTGCCTTGCATCTCCAACTGGCATGCACACTTGGGAACGGAAACTGACAAAGAGTAACTATGTTTTCTTATGACAGTTAAAGCCAGCCCAGTAGCGCTCACCTAATTGCTTGAGCATCTGAGGGCGTGCTTAGTGGGTTTACTGGGCTGGCTTTGTCTTGTTCATAATGGGGGTGGGTGTCAGCATCGCGCGTACTATTTTGGACTAGCCATCCCTGCATCACAGGCATAACAGGAACTGGGAACAGAGATGTTGGGACAGGGACTGCAAGTTGCAGGCGCTGGGTACTCCATAGCTTTCTGGCATCTACCCAATTTATGTTTTGGGATGTAAAGTGCGTAGCATGGTTGGGTGAACCCTTCTGTAGTATGAAGGGAAGAGCCACCCTGGCAATAAAAAGGTAACGTGACTTCCTCCACATGATCCGATACAAGAGATGAGTCACACAAACCTGTATTAAATCCACTAGCAAGCAACCATCACAGTACCTCCCAGAGACTAGCACACAAGGCACCAGCTTCAGTCCAAACTAGGCAGTACAAGTGTGTGGCCCCAGATGATCAGAACCTACTGTGAGGAGCCAAAAATGAGACTCGGACACAAGGGGTTCATGTTTCGGCTAAAAACGTTTATTAAAGAAAAGGGGGACTGGGGAAATGCCCCTCTGCCCCTGCTCTAGACGTATTTCCCTATCAAAAAGAAAAACTAATGGTCTGTCAAAGTCAGAATGTCCACAACAAAACTGTCCTGTATCCAAATTCTATTCTGGCACTTAAATGTTAACAAAATAAACTCTAAGGTGCAAAGGGCAATGTTCATTGTCTTCAAGTGTTCAAAAATGGCCTATGTTCAACATAAGATTTCAAAATCCAAAAAAAAAGATTTTTCTTCTCATGGACAACAGTTCACAGTTCTAGGGAGATCCTCCTTCCCTAGGTTCTTCGCATTTAACCTCCATTTTCAAATGAATCACCAAGTTTTCAAGAGTACTTCCTCTCTCCCTTTAGAGTGTTCATGTAGCTTAAGGATCTCGCTCCCTTCCCCAAGGTTTCTCTTTACTTCTAGTTTCAAAGGAACCTTTCTCCCCAGGAGCAGTTCCTTCTCTTTTTACACTTTTGTTAAAAGTTCACAATGTTATTTTTTGCCTTTAACATCTTCTGTTAATACATCACAACCATAGCTCAAGGTTTCCAAGACATGATTTTCCTTTGAGCCACATAATTATAGTTCATTGAGGTGACTCTTATTCTTCCTCGTCCCAGTACTTTTTAGGGGAATGGTAAGAGGGGTACAATTTAAGAGTCTATTAGGGGGAGGATTGTTCTTAGGGTTATAGGACGGTGGTTTTGGGGTACTTTGACTGTCGGGAATGCCGAGTTCCATCTAGTGAGTCCACTTTACTCCCATTAGGATTGTCTCCCCCACATGGTCCTTCCTTGTCCATATGAAGAGACTCCCCTAGGGCAAATAGTGGTGACATTGCTAGATTCATCACACTACCTTATGACCATCACCATGTCCCCCCTGCATATCAGTCATCACATCCAATGCCAGACCATGTGCTATCTGAGATGGGACAGTCTGCCTGCTTGGATAACTTCAGTGAGGAACAGCAAAAGTCTGTCATTAATTACATTAGGGAGATGGAGGCAAGGGTGCAGACCCAGGAAGGCATGTCATTGGAACGCCAATGGGATTCTGGATATCGGGAAGGCGATAATGGTGCATGTCAAGAAGACGGGGCAGCATGCGTTCCCTCTCTCAGAGAAAAGATGGCCTTATGGGTGCCATCAAACTGCAGCTGGCATAAGCGGGAGGGCGCAGAGGTAAAACAATAGGGCTTTTGAAGCGGAAGGAGCAGTCCCTGCAACAATTCCAGTCTGTGGTGTCCAGGACCCTCACACCATCTCGCTCAGTGAACACCACTGATGAATTTGTCATTGACAGCCTTCCACATCACTCTACATGGCGTTCTCATCCCCGCGCACCAGCACACATGGAAATGGAAAGAAACAATGACTACTGCTATATATGACATTTTTCTTACAGAGTGGCCAAGGGGTGTGTTGGTGTGTTTTCTGGGGAGGGTGGAGGAGGAAGGTGAAGTGGTGGTTTCTGTGGAGGAGGAATGTAGAGGAGAGGGGTTTGAGGTGTTTTCTGGTGAGCCTGACGGTTGCCAAAAAAACACATTGGAGTCTGTCAGTTTAAAAAAAGGGTGTCTATCGCACATATGTGTCAGAGACGTCATAATCTAGTGTCCACATTTTCTATGATATCAGGAAAGGTTTTCATACTGATGGCACAGTATTAGGCGCCAATGTAATCATGCAAGCATGTGCTACTTTCAAGACTACATGTCCCATCCAGTATGGCATTCACATGTGCAACTGAATACATGTAGTGATTTCACTGGTGAAAAGATTGCTCTGGCACTGCCATGTACTTAGATATGACTCCCTTTTCCTCAAGATGTATTGAGGAGTGCCACAGATGAGTGCTACCAGCATAATGCAGGTGTCAGCACACAAAGGGGAGAATACTTGTACTACAAATTAGCCCCTTCCATGGAACTTGGTGAGCATAGCATGCATCAGCAGATCTCTAACTCCAGTACACGACACCTAGCCCCAAACGGCATTGGTTCCAATAATGGCTACATTGGTACAACGTCTTTAATGCCCATTACCCGATTTGAGAGGGAGGACATTCGATATGTACGCATTGCAACACCTTATATATAGGTGTGACCTCACATGGACACTAAGAAAAATGAGTACACCAAATACTGCCATTGCAGATGTACTGCTGGTGATTTCTTCACATCGCTCTCCTTGTCGCTGTCAGGTGGGATGTTGACATTGTGGGCCATTGGCGTAATGCGCTGTATGCACAGATTATGGAGCATGCAACATGTAAAATGAGGAGATCAACCTCCTGAGGCACATACCTTCCTTAGCTCAGGACTCTACTGGTTCCCTGGAGGCAGGGGAAGCTTGCTTTGAGCAGATCAAAAGCCTGCTCGATAAAGCTGCATGTATGAATGTGAGATGATCATACTACCTCTCCTCTGGCCTCTGTGGGTTTCTAGATAGTGTAAAGAGCCATGGCAGGAGCGGATATCCAGAATCACCTGTATGTATGTGGGGGTTCTATGTTCTTTTGCCGACAAGTTTTTTTGAGGGAATTTCTGCCAAAAGAATTCCATCAAATAAACTCATTGATTTTTTTATTTGTTTTCATTTTGGGAGGGTCCCGCCCAAGGCTCCCCTTTCCCTGTGGTATTCTCCCTACCCCAATTCCCTCCCCACCTCTTTTAACCCCTCCACCTATACATTTCGAAGAGTTTTTTTCACCAGAAATTCCATCAGAAAACTCCTGTCGGCAAAACAATGCAATACCAATGTGGGTAAGCTGTTACTGTTGACATGAGCACTATTTTGTAGTCATGACACATATGTATGGTTGTGTGTGGTTCCAGTGAATGGTTGATGGAGCAAGGGGGTGGCCCTGTATCTCTTGCACATAGCTTAGCACCTGTGTACTTCCCCCCACCACAAGGTAATCCCTGTGCCACCCCCATCAGCAGGCACGCTCTGAGCGAGCGGACATAAAGACCAGAGAACGGCCCCCCGACCCCCTCTAGCAAATCAGATCACAGGAAATGGGCCGTTGCAATGGCCAGAGGTGAGAATGGGGGAGGGGGACAAGGATCGGGTGTGTGCTCCTGGGAGTCCACACCACGGGGTGTGGCCATCTCCCTCAGTCCCCGTGATCTGAGGGAGAACAGAAATATCACCTCTCACCGCCAATGGGCTCCCCTTTCTGAACCAAATTCAAAGACCCACACAATGTCAATTCGTCTGCAGAAGAGAAGAGGGCCACACTCAAAATAAGGACTGAGGATTGTGGGCAGGGAAAGGAGTGCAGGCACCAAGTGACCAGTGTAACGCTCACCTGGTATCCACGGGGACGTCACTCAGCCTGTTCTGACCTCTTACGACCTTGAACCCTTCCCTGGAGTCTACTCGACTGGAGACTGGGCCTTGTTTTCTTGGAAAGTGTGCTCTCCGTCCTGCTTTCAGCACAGGGGGGCGTTGATTGATGCGGGCTCGTTGCTGCCTAGTTACTTCACTGGCAAGTGGCAAGAGTCCGACAGGTAAGTATAATGAGTCTTTTGAACAGTTCTCTAACTTCGACCCTTTCATTCCTTAGATGATGGCCGGCGTCCGGGGATGGTGGCGTGCTGCTGAGATGAGTAGCGCTGAAGGTGAGTGAGAGCGCGATGCGCGATGCACCCCTTTCGTATTTGTATTGAACTGAGCTATTTTTCTGTGTCTTAAAGGTGCCGCGACATTTTCAGCGTGGATGCCGGTTATGAAGAAGAAATGCGGTGAGTAAGCGTGGTATGCGGCGCCTCTAGATGTTTCCACGCTAACCTGGAGTGTCTTTTACCTCTTGCAGATGGATGAGCAGTTCCGGAGACAGAGTTCCCCCAGAGCGGCTGGGATTCAGGTAAGCGTTTGAAGCTCGTACAGTCTTTAAAAATAAGCGAATATTTGCTGAATGCTTACTAATGCCTTTTTTCTGTTCTTTTCCCTTTTCCTTAGGAAGCGGCATGCCGGGATGGGAATGACACCACCGAAGATACCCGCAGAACAGAAGGAGCGATGAATGATGGGCAGATGCGCAGCAAGGTAAGGCTGTTCCTAACGGTGTTCTTGTTCTTGCAGGAGCTGAGCGCAGAAGAAAGATGCAGGCCTGCTGGAGACCGATCCGAACATGGTGAGTGTCACGCTGCAGGTGCAGAAAACACAAAGCATGTTTCCCAGCCTGGGCGTGGCTTAAATAGTCTCTGGGTATCCCAGGTGTCTCCGAGCTGAACCACACCCAAAAGACTAGACTGCACATGCAGTTCTGGGAACCGAAATATGTGGGGCATCCATCTTGTCCCCATCAATGCACTACAAGTCCAATCCCCAATGTTATCCTATGGGAGTGAGTGAGTCTGGTGCCACAAGCGCCAAGTCTGACTCCAAGTGGGTCTTTGGAGGGATGGAGAGGCCCTTGAGGGCCATGTAGGTGTTCGTGGCCTGGCTCCAGCCTGACATCTTGGAGGGTTGGGGACTTGAGGGGCAGGAATAATGACAGCACTCCCCCCCAAGGCCCCTTTCAAGGTGGCTATTATGTCTGGTCCTGGTTTGTTTGGATGGTTTTGATGAAATTGTCTAAGCAAGTGAGGTGCATGGATGTACTCACAAGGCTCCCATGTCCTGTCTTGTGGACCATACCCCTTCCAGTCTACTAAGTAGTATAATTTGGATCTGACGTACTTTGAATCCAGGATGTCCTTGACTTTGAATTCTGGCTCCCCGGCGATTACTACTGGCTGCACTGGCGATGCTACCCAGGTCACAGGTTGAACAGGTGGAACACAGGATGAATCTGCATGTTTGACGGCAAAGCTAGTCTGAGCGCCACAGGATTTATCACAGAGGTGACGGTGAATGGACCCAGGTATCTTGGATGCAAAGTTTGGGTCCTTTAATGGACACGTGTTTAGACGCCAGCCAGACCTTGTCTCCCTCTTGGTAGTTGGGGGCCTTTGGTCGGTGTTGATCACCAAACCTCTTTTGGCGATTCTTAGCTTGAAGTAGGTGTTCAGCTGCCCTTTTAAAGGTTTGAGAAATGGTTGTGTGCAAGGTTTTGACAGCTGGCATTTCCAGGGTTGTAGGAACGTACAACTCAGAAGTACGTGGGTGCCTGCCATACATGGTATAAAAGGGTGTCTATCCAGTGCTGGTGTGTGGGGAATTATTATAAGCATATTCAGCTATCCATAATAGGTTGAACCAGCTTCCTTCAGCTTGGTGTAACATGGAACGCAGATACTGCTCGAGCGTCTGATTTGTCCTCTCAGTTTGACCATCCGTTTGGGGATGGTGACTGGTGGATAGCCGGATGTCGATCTGGGCCATAGAGCAGCATTTTCTCCAGAAGTTAGATACAAATTGATTACCTTGGTCTGAGACTAAAACTTAAGGAAACCCATGGAGCCGAACAATGCCTTCAAGAAATACCTTTGCCAGAGTGGAAGAATTTGGGAGCCCCTTAAGAGGAATGAAATGTGCCATTTTTGAAAATAAGTCCACGACCACAAGAATAGTGTTAAACCCTTGACTGGGTGGTAAGTCAGAAATAAAATCGAGGAACAACGTGTCCCAGCTGCTGGTGGGATTTTCACTGGTTGTAATAGCTCAGTTGGTTTCTGCTTGGATGACTTGTTTTGAGCACACACTCCACAAGATAGGATGAATTGGATAATGTCTTTACGCCATGTGGGCCACCAATAATTTCATTTTACCTTGGCTAGGGTTTTAGCGATTCCGGGGTGGCCCTTGATCAAGGAATCATGATAACCGGACATGACCTGTTCTCGCGGTTCTTGGTTTGGTAAGAATAAATGATTCCTGAAGTAGGGCAACTGATGTTTTATCATGTAATGTTCTCCTTGTGGACTCCACGCTTGTAATTGCTCCGGACTCATCAGGTTTTGGATTTCTTCATGTAATTCTTTCTGAGTTATGGTTGCTGTGATTCCTAGGAGCTTGTCACTCGGGATGATTGCTATTAGGTCAGGGGTCTGATACCCTTGCTCTTCTACCCCCATACGGGAAAGGGCATCGGCCTTCCTGTTTTTCACCCCTGGTCGAAATGTAATCACGTAGTCATATTCAGCAAAAAAAGAGCCCAACGTAGTTGTCGTGAGGATTGGGCCTTTGCCGTTTTTAGGTACTGGAGGTTCCGGTAGTCAGTTATTACGGTGATTGTGTGTCTGGCGCCCAAGAGGTAGTCCCGCCATGCCTTAAAGGCTGACTTAATGGCCAGGAGTTCTTTGTCTGTGATAGCGTAATTGAGTTCAGGGGGTGTGAATTTACGTGACCAGAAGGCAACAGGGTGTAGCTGGCCTGTTTCGGGGTCCTTTTGTGAGAGGACGGTTTCCATAGCCATGCTTGAGGCGTCCGTTTCCACCAGGTATGGGAGATCAGGGTGAGGGTGGCGTAAGATTGGGGCAGATATGAATCTTGCTTTGAGTTCCTGGAAAGCTTCCTCAGCTTCTTTTGTCCACTGGAACTTTTTGTTGCTTTTCCTTAGCAATGACGTGATGGGATGCATGATTTACGAATATCCTGGGATGAACCGGCAGTAGAAGTTTGCAAAACCCAGCATACTTTGAACCCCCTTAAATGAATTTGGGGATGGCCAGTACAAGATACCATCTACCTTGTGTACATCCATTCGGATTCCATTCGGGCTGAGAATAAAGCCCAGGAATTCCACCTCAGAGACGTGGAATGAGCACTTTTCGAGCTTGGCGTAGAGCTGGTGTTGACAGAGTTTATCCAATACCGATCGGACGTGTTTAACGTGGTCCTGCTTTGATGCAGAATATACTAGAATATCGTCGATGTACACTAGAGCACAGACATCAATCAATTCCTGTAGGACATCGTTCATGAAGTATTGAAATGCTGCAGGTGCGTTGCAAAGGCCAAAGGGCATTACTTGATATTCGTACAAGCCGTATTTGGTGTGAAAAGCGGTTTTACATTTGTCCCCCTGTTTTACGCGAACAAGGTGATATGCCCCCTCAGGTCTAGTTTTGTGTAGATTTGGGCATCTTTGACTTGATCAAGCAATTCAGGGATCAGTGGCAGGGGGTAGCGTTTTTTTACGGTAATCTGGTTCAGTGCACGATAGTCGATGCACGTTCTCAAGTCTCCCTCCTTTTTCGGTACGAAGAATAGAGGACTGGCTGCTGGAGACTTTGAGGGACGGATGAACCCGTTGGCCAGGTATTGGTCAAGATAGGCCTTCAGGTTCTGGTTTTCTGGTTCCATGAGTGCGTAAATTCGCCCACAAGGGATTTGTGCGCCGGGTATCAGGTCGATTTGGCAATCGTATGGTCTATGCGGTGGCAGGGTATAAGCCTGTTCTTTCTGAAAGACATCTTGAAAGTCCTGGTATTCACTTGGTAGGGTGCCGATTGCCACAGTCGCAAGCGTGGAGGTTCTGGTGTCTATTGGTTGTTTCTCTTGGCGATAACATGTGTGGGCGCAAGTCTCGGGAAAGGCCAATTCTTTTGCATGCCAATTGATTCGAGGATTGTGAGCTACCAACCATGGCATTCCCAAAATCAACCAGAACTGTGGTGCCTTAATGAGGTCGAAAGCGATAGATTATTGGTGTCCATCCTGGCACAGAAGGGTTAAAGCTGCAGTGCATTGGGATACTGGACCAGAAGCTATTTCCGTGCCGTCGACAGTGGTAACAGTGTGGGTGGTTGATTTAGGGCATAACGGAAGCCCCATCTTTGCCGCAAGATCCTGGTCGATGTAATTCCCAACAGCTCCACTGTCAACGTACGCTGTTACTGCGTGCATCCGAGATGGTTGTTGGTGATTGATCAAGACCACAGATAGTGCAAAATGGAAGGTCTGTAGTTCACTTTCTTCACTCTGTAAGTGGACCCCTACACTTGCCGGGCTGGGGAGTTTTCCGATTCCTTGATGGTATCTTCCTTGTCCGTGGCCCCTACCGTCCTCCTCAGTGGCTTCACAGGGCACTCTTTAAGGAAATGACCTGACCTTCCACAGTACAGACATAACTGCTGATGTCTCCTTTTATCCCTTTCCGCTTTAGTCAAGGGGGATCTGGCCCCCCCCCTCCCCGATTTGGATTAGTTCTCCTGAATCTTCGTTGTGCGGCCAATATTGTCCTTTGAACGCACATACATAGGGCGAGGGTCCGGTCTGGTTCGATCTGCTCTTCGGTCCTGCAACCTATGAGCCAGTTGAACAACAAGGACATCCTTGAGATCTCCCCGCATCCCCAGATGAAATAACGTGGTTCTCTTCTCCACAGGCCATTCTGCTTCAACTACGGGTCTATTGAACGTGGCTATGTATGTTAATAGGTCTTGATTCCCTTGACGTAGGGACAGAAGTTTGTTGTCTAATGCCTGCCCATGCGTACGACGGGCGAACAGCTTTTCCATCTCCTGCTAAAAGCCCCTGAAGTCATGCAGCAAAGGACCGTCTTGGGCCACAAATGGTAAAGACTAGTCCGCGGCGCTACCACTCAGGTAGGATAGCACAAAAGCGACCCGTGATTGGTCATTCATAAAGGCCCCTGGTCTACAAAGGAAGTGCAGGCGGCACTTGTTCATGAATGTTGCAAACCTCTTGGGATCCCCCGTAAATAGTTCGGGCGGGGCCAAGGGAACTGCCCCAGGAAGGGTTATCTGAACGGGATTGGCTGATGGTGCTGGCATCGAGGGCACGCTTCCCGGCAATGGTGCATGCCCTGCTTGTGACTGGAGAAGTTGCTGGCTTAAATCATCAGTGCGTTCATTGGCTACTATCAGCTCTCTCCTCAGGGTGTTGGTCTCCTGCCTGGCTGCATGTACTTCGGAACATAGCTGCCCCAACATGTGGGCTAACTGGTCGGTTTCTGACGTTTCCATGACGCCCAGGTGGATTTTGATGTGAGGCTTTGTGTTCTGTAACGCTCACCTGGTATCCACTGGGACGTCACTCAGCCTGCTCTGACCTCTTACGACCTCAAACCCTTCCCTGGAGTCTACTCGACTGGAGACTGGGCCTTGTTTTCTTGGAAAGTGTGCTCTCCGTCCTGCTATCAGCGCAGGGGCGTGTTGATTGATGCAGACTCATTGCTGCCTAGTTACTTCACTGGCAAGAGTCCGACAGGTAAGTATAATCAGTCTTTTGAACAGTTCTATAACTTTGTTCCTTTCCTTCCTTAGATGATGGCCGGCGTCCGGGGATGGCGGCGTGCTGCTGAGATGAGTAGCGCTGAAGGTGAGTGAGAGCGCGATGCGTGATGCACCCCTTTCTTATTTGTATTAAAATGAGTTCTTTTTCTGTGTCTTTTAGGTGCCGCGACGTTTTCAGCGTGGATGCTGGTTATGAAGAAGAAATGTGGTGAGTAAGCGCGGTATGCAGTGCCTCTATATGTTTCCACGCTAAACTGGAGTGTCTTTTCCCTCTTGCAGATGGATGAGCAGTTCCGGAGACAGAGTTCCCCCAGAGCGGCTGGGATTCAGGTAAGCGTTTGAAGCTCGCACAGTCTTTAAAAATAAGCGAAGATTTGCTGAATGCTGACTAATGCCTTTTTTCTGTTCTTTTCCCTTTTCCTTAGGAAGCGGCATGCCGTGATGGGAATGACACCGCCGAAGATGCCCGCACAATAGAAGGAGCGATGAATGATGGGCAGAAGCGCCGCAAGGTAAGGCTGTTCCTAACGGTGTTCTTGTTCTTGCAGGAGCTGAGCGCAGGAGAAAGATACAGGCCTGCTGGAGACCGATCCGAACACGGTGAGTGTCACACTGCAGGTGCAGAAAACACAAAGCATGTTTCTCAGCCTGGGCGTGGCTTAAATAGTCTTTGGGTATCCCAGGTGTTTCCGGGCTGAGCCACACCCAAAAGACTAGACTGCACATGCAGTTCTGGGAACCGAAATATGTGGGGGCATCCATCTTGTCCCCATCAATGCACTACAAGTCCAATCCCCAATGTTATCCTATGGGAGTGAGTGAGTCTGGTGCCACAAGCGCCAAGTCTGACTCCAAGTGGGTCTTTGGAGGGATGGAGAGGGCCATGTAGGTGATCGTGGCCTGGCTCCAGCCTGACATCTTGGAGGGCTGGGGACATGAGGGGCAGGAATCATGACACCAGGCAGTGCAACGCAGCTGCAAAGATTGAATAGCTGCTGAATGTACCATACTGTCATCAAGTGAGGCACTGCTACAAACAGGCACATAAGCAAGGCACAGTAAAATCTGGGCCAGAAGGAAAATAAAGAAAAAAAAGGTGTTGTAGTACACAGAGAGCACAACTTTGGAAGGAACACCCGGGGTCACGCAGAAAGAAAGGAGGCCCGCCGAAATAAAGAATAGCTCAGAGTAGAGACAGCACAAACATACTGAGCACAGGCCCTGCAGCATCAAGGCCAACATTAAAATGCCCAAAGAAAGAGAGAAGGACAAAATTACAAGTTTCCAGGCGAAAATTGACTCATAAACAATGATAGCCATGCCGGGAACTTGCGGGAAGGAACTAGACAAGGGGCCCCAAAATCAGCAGGAGGAATTATCGCCTGAACAATCAACACGAGAGATCCCGAAAGTCATAAAAGAAGTCCGGAGAGGGCGCTAGAGAGCCGTCCAAGATGGCTGCTCACTAGAGAGCTCCGCACTGATCCTGAGAAAGATCCTGATAAAATAGCCTTATTCTCTCCCGAATCCCCCCCATCCACCTCATTACATACCCCAAGTCTCTAACGGCTGGCAGATACCAACTTCATCGCCGTCCGCCGTTATACTGGTCAACGCAGCGGCGGCAGGGGCGAGGCCGCAGCAGCACGGCGCTTCGGCGGCGGGTTGTCCGACCCTCCAGCATCACCCTCGCCCAAGCGACCGTCCCAAGATTCAATCAAGGAGCTTGCTGCCAGGAGAGGTGGGCGGCGCCCGGACCCCTTGGAGGTAGCGCCTGCGACAGGCCCGAAATCCACGGCCCGAGAACAGCGGTGAACCCACTAGGCCCACCTGCGCCATCGGCCGGTCGGGGCACTGACACTTGCATCCAGCCTACAGAGCCCTCCAGACCCAGCCGGAGAATGAGGGAACACATCTGAACACACCATCGGCACCAGGTAGGAGAGACGCCCCCCCGCCCGCCCCGGGCCTCTTCCCCGGCCCACAGATCCCCGCACGGCTGCCCAGCCGCGTTCTCCAGGCCTCCGACTCCTTGAACTGCTAACGGCCCCAAACCCAGGCCCATCTCCAGCAAACGATTAGACAGGAGGCCCACGCGGCTGCCCCACCCAGGCCGTCCGAGCCCGGCCATGAATGAGCTTTAAAACTCACAAACTCTCCAGCCTTCTGGATCTACACGGCCTGGGCCCCGCCATCTCCAAAAGGCCCTGCCGGCGGAGGCCCCGAGCGCGGTCGAGCAACCAAAAGGCATAGCGGAAAAACTCTTTGCTGGGGCCCACGCCGCACTGCGACAACTTTTCGGCAGTGGCGACCTCGTGGAGGGCCTCTGCTGTTTTTCGGTGCCCCGGCACAACACCGCACAACTGTCATCCAAGCCAGATGAGTGGGCCCTTTCCCGCCGCACCCAACAAAGTCGGGAACCCATATCAGCATGGGCAAAACGGACAAATCGCAGCGAAAATTGTTGTTTGAAACCGGGGCCATAGCCAAAACTCCCAAGCAGTCGAATCGAGAGATGGCGCCATCACCAAGCATGGAACAAGAAACCGAGTCAATACCCCCCCAATCTCTCGAAACAGGCAAAGGCAACCTTTCCCTCTCATCCAAAGTCGATTTAATACAACAGCGCCTCGATAAACACGGCGAGAGGCTCGACACTGTTGAACAAAGGGTCTCCGATCTGGAAGACAACTCCACGTCCCTGTCCTCCAAAGTGTCATCATTAGAATGCCAAGTAAAAGAAATTGTCGCCAAAAACGAAGACTTAGAAGGGCGAAGTCGCTGCAACAACATTAGACTGGTTGGGATCAGAGAGCAACAAAATCCTGCAAAAATGGAAGACTTCATGGAACGATTATGCAAAGATATCTTTGGAACAACCACCTTCTCACCACTGTTTGTGGTTGAAAGAACCCACAGGGTCCCAACAAACCACCCAATTCCAGGATCGGCACCTCGCCCCATAATTGCCAAACTGCTGAATTTCAGAGACCGCAATCTAATACTCAGGTTGGCCAGGGACAAAGGCGACATTCAATTCGACGGTGACAAAATCCAAATATTCCCCGATTTTTCAGCAACGGTGCAAGCGTCCCGAAGAGCCTTTGGTGGAGTTAAACGCCGCCTCAGAGAGAAGCAAATCCAATATTTAATGCTTTTCCCAGCTAAATTACGCATCCTCCATGCTGAAAAAACACAATTCTTCTCGTCCCCAGAAGAAGCCAACAGCTTTCTCGATAATATCAGATTTCGCCCATTACGTGAAATGCCTAGACCATGAGGGAGGGTGAGAAATGGAGGCGATCCGCCCTGAAAAGCAACCCACATTCAGCGCGACTTAGGGGATCGGGAAATGAGCAAAAGCCAGCTATACACACCTCGGGATGGGTGTTCTTGGAGGGCACCAGCGCCCCGTGCACAGCACTGTTCATAATGTTACTTGGGGGGGGGATCACATTCGGGCGGGTTGGGGGTTGCCCGACGGGGAGGGAAAAAGGGGAGATGGGACACAAGTTGGGGAAAGTGTCCCAAGAAGACACAAGCCAAGAGTTTTAAACGTGCACCGACTGGGGCCAAAACCAGCCCCACCCGAACCCGACCGGGAACACTGTCCCCACCCTGGACTTACCAATATCCTTGTCGGATCAACATACACTCTAAAAAAGCAGCCTTAAGCACTCAAAACCACCAAACAGTGACAGCGCAGCAGAAACAACAGAGCAACTCTAAGCAAAATTCAAGCTAGATACATGGAACATTGAAGGAGGCAACCAGCCCTCCAAAACCAGGAAGCTGCTACACTACTCAGAAAACCACTGGGCGAAAACGTGGGGATGCCACAGATACTTTGCCTCATTTTCATCATATGAAAGAGTCGCCATACTCATCAGCAAATCAACAAACTTCAGACTAATTCGGACCCAGTGCGACTCCGAAGGGAGAACACTGCTCGTTCACGGAACCATAGACGGGGAAGAAAAAATCATGATCAACTCCTACGGCCCTAACATCGACGGTTCCAACAATTTTGATTGGGTCCAGACCCACATCGCATCAAACAGGGAAGCCACAATAATATGGGGCGGCGATCTGAACACCCAGCGCGATCCCCGTACAGACAAAACACACAAAACAACCGCTCCTCGCTCCAAGGCGAGTATGCAGATAACCGAAATATGTAAAGCGCACAATCTCATCGATGTATGGAGAAGCAAACACCGTGACTCTCAAGAGTTCACCTTCTATTCCTGGGTACACAAATCCAGCTCAAGACTTGATTACATCTTAGTGTCGGCACATAGCAGACTCCAATGGGGTGATTGCCAAATCCTACCCAGGTCCATCTCAGACCACTCAGCGGTCACCTTAGTGTGCACGACATCTCGGAGCAACTTCACCAGGGCCCAATGGAGATTCAAGCCCAGAGCCCTTCAAGATCAACTCTTTGCTGATGAACTGCGTTCCGAACTGAGCGCATTTCTTGAGACAAACCAAGGCACGGTAGCTTCGCCGGGAACACTCTGGGAGACACTGAAATGTTTTATCAGAGGAGTGTGTCTAGCAAAAGAAAATGGAATCCTAAAGAGGCTAAGGGAAGAGCTAAACACATGCAAAAATCGCCTCAAAATGCATGAGCAATCAGCCACAGCTACAAATACTCCCAGCTCGCTAGCCGCTCTCAAGGCAGAATTGGACTCCTTCATATCACTAGCAGATAGAGAAGCCAAATTCCTAGCAAGCGACCACAAAATCCGCCAGTACGACGAGGGTCAACGACCCGGTGCGCTACTCGCAAGACTAATCACCGCGGAACGTAAACCCACGACAGTTGAAGCAGTGCTCTGAAGAATTTCAAGAAGACATACTGGAAACATTCCGCAAGTTTTACCAAAACCTATATAACTCCAATTATTCCAGGGAGCCCGCCAAAATAACAGACTACCTAAATACAACCGAACTATATTGGACGAGCACCGAGCTACGCGAGCCATTGAACGCACCTATCACCTCAGCGGAGATCCTGAAAGTCATTAAAGAATTACCGAGCACCAAAGCCCCAGGTCCTGACGGCCTAACAGGTGAATTTTACAAATTTTCCGCAGACATTCTTGCCCCACTCCTGCTCCAAGTCTTTGAAGAAGCCATTGCCAAGGACCAACTTCCACCAACCCTTTATACGGCGAATATCATTCTCCTACACAAAACAGGTAAACCGAAGGACGATTGCGCCTCTTACAGGCCCATATCACTAATTAATCTGGACAACAAAATTTTTGCAAAGATCCTGACCAGGAGGTTGATGCCACTCATGCCCGCAATGGTTCTGGCGGATCAAGCGGGATTCGTTCCAGGTAGAAATACATCATTCGGCCTCAGAAGAATGTTTGGAGCGATGGAGGCCCTCAACCCAGAAAATCAAGCAGTGGCAGTGCTTCTCGACACCGAGAAGGCGTTTGATTCTGTGGAATGGCCCTTCCTATTTGCAATATTAGAAAGAATGGGCCTTGGCAAACGATTCATCCAAATGATAGGCCTTCTCTACAAATACTCGACATCTAAAATCAAACTCGGCAACAAATCCTCCTCTGAAATCCTCTTACGCAGAGGAACCAGACAGGGCTGCCCACTGTCAGCATTGCTCTTCGCCCTGGTCATGGAACCCCTTGCGTCTGACCTAAGGGTTTATCATCTGCATAGAGATCTCGCCTTCGGCCCTCACAAAACGGTGGTTTCACTCTAAGCCGACGACATAGCACTCTTCCTTCGCGACCCGTATGACAACCTGAATCCAGTGATGCGAGCAGTCCTTAAATTTGGCAACTTTTCTGGGCTAAAAATCAATAATGCAAAATCGATAATCTTCCCTCTCACGGAATCAACCAAAGAATTCCAGGATGACTTCGGCTTCCACTGGCAACACTCGAAGGTCCGATATCTGGGGATCCTCATGTCCAGAACCAGCACCGACATCATGCAAGACAACTACGAGAAGTCACTTGCCACTATCCAAACGAAAGTGAACAGATGGAAAACGCTTCCCCTCACACTTTGGGGCAGAGTGTCCCTAGTGAAAATGGTGATCCTCCCTAAACTACTTTATCTTTTTACAAACATCCCCCTACTACTCACGCAAAAATTCTTACAGCGAATCAAATCCATCCTCCTCGACCTTATCTGGGCTGGCAAGGTTTCCCGGATAGCACACAGCACTATGATCCTGCCCATAATGCAAGGCGGACTGGCTTTACCTGATATGGAAAGCTACTACTGGGCAGCGCAAGCACAGTTCCTGAGCCATTGGTATGCAACACACTTCATCCGGCCACATGTGCAAATTGAAAGAGCACTAGCAACACCCTGTCTTCTCCGCGCAGTTATACTTAATGAACCACCGGCGCCTTCAACGCCGATGAACACAATGGTCACGACACATACGATTTGGAAAAAAATCGCCAAAAGGAACGAAATCCAAACCAGATATTCCCCCCTCCTTCCGATGAGAAGTATCCCAGGGATACCCATAACATCTGAAAAGGTTTTCCAGCTCTGGACCAAGAAACTGCAAATCCATTCACTAGGCAACATGTTTCTGAACGGTTCGTTTCTCTCGATTCAGGAAGCTCGAAACAAAGGTGGAAACAACGCCCTTGACGTTTTCATGTATTACCGCACCCGACACGCCATACAGTCTAGCTTTGCCACGTTCCCGCTCCAACCACCGACCTGGCCACTGCTCCACGGAGTGATTCAAGCCCAAGGTGATGGCCGCCTGGTGTCAAATATCTACAAGGCCTTGCTAACAGAAAAACTCACTCGCTGCTCAAAAGCCTGAACAAGTTGGGAAAGAGCGCTGAACACTACGATACCCGACAAAGACTGGGCATACATACTACGACTCACCAAAAAAGTGTCAATAAACACAAGGTACAAACAAATTCACTTCAACTTTGTCCATCAGGTCTACCACACTCCAGCAAAACTTCACGCCCAGAAGACGACAATACCCGCCTCCTGCTCTCGCTGTGGGCACCCGGAAGCCGACTTTGTCCACCTGGCATGGTCGTGCCCCGAAATAGGAGCGTTCTGGACAGCAGTCCTAGAGAAAATCTCAGCTATAATCGGAGTGCGACTAGAACCTGACCCAACACTGACCATGCTAGGTCTAACCAACCAACTACCAGAACATACCAGAAAACTGGCAAACCTACTCTTGGTCCTGGCACACAGACGAATAGCTTGTAACTGGGGCAGAGGACCGCCACCAACACTAAAGCAATGGCTCCAAGTTGTCACCTACTGTCAAGACACCGAAACAAACTACCTACCAACTCTGCCCCTCCACGCACGCCCCCCCAATATCTGGGGCGTCTATATTGCATACCTGTTAAACGCAGATGACGACTCGGGCTCGCAGTCTTCACCTCCAGTACAAAACTGTTGCGAGCAACCGGACACTTTAACAGCAGCCATGAGTGCCGAACAACAACAACATTAGAACTGATATGAAACTGAACCCGACATTATGCGGAGATCGTTCCGAAGGGGGGTGGGGGGGTTAGGGGGTCTTCTGACCGGTGCACTGTCTTGTGATGTCTCACTATTTCACTGTTGTAAAATTAATAAAGTTCCAAAAAAAAAAGAATACATGGTCTGTCTACATGGGAATTGGAAAGACGGTAATTACTTCTGTTTTGACACCACCAAACAGTGACATTTCTCCATCTCTTTGCCTCCAGGTAATGCTGGATCTCGCCTGAACTCTATAGTCAAAGAACAGCAAAACACCCCTTTTATTTAGGATACTATTTTGGATTCACCGAATAGTGAAATTTCTTCCAATTCTTTGGCTTCGGGTAATGCTGGATCTCGTCTGAGCGCCACAGTCACAGAAGGAAACCCTTTTTTGTGATGAAGGACATAAAACCAAGAGGAACTTTGAATTGGGGAGAAACTCCTGTGCAGGGAGGAAAGTGGCTTCTTCACAGCAACAAGCCTCTAACAAAAAGACGTCCTAGAGGAGCAGAGCCACACTAGGCCACAGGGCCAGCAGTAGCATGGAGAGCGAGCCAATCGCTAGCGGATGCCGAAAGGCTGGCGTCTGGACCGACCAGGAAGCCAAGGTCAGGAAAGTCACCTCTGGTGGCATGAACACAAGGGATCTGTAGTGGGCTTGGGGCCTGGTAACCAATGCAGAGACCAGACTGCAGAAGAGAGCCCGTATAGTAGATGTGCATTTGCCACTGAGAGAAGTGACAGAAAGGAAGCAAACGCTCCCGAGGAGAGAATCCAATTTTGAGCTACAAACACTGATAATCCTGACTGGCGGAGCCTGACAAACCAGAGCAGAAACAAAGCAGGCCTAGCAGAGGGCCATCGGGCTTCAGAGAGCCAAGAGAAACTAAGAGGCTGGGGAAGCCAGCAAGGTTACGGGAGCCTGATAAACCCTAGGAGGCAGACTCCCCATTTAAACCAGATTGCAACAAGGCTAGTAGAAGGCAGAGGATGTTGGGGAGTCTTGAGAAACAAATAGACTAAAACATTCTAAGCTGGGAAAGCTAGCAGGGTTGCGGGAACCGAGCAAACCCGAGTGGGCTGAGGCCCCGATGAGAAAGAGAAAGCAAGCCTGTCAGAGGACATGGGGACTTGAAGAGTCTGAGAACCATGAAATGTAATATCTATAGAGAAAGAGAACCTGGATGGTTTACAAGCACCAAGTGAAATCTGGGGAAATTGTATAAGAAATACCCTAACTTTCCTGAGGAGGAGGAATCCATATGAAAGATAATTAACTTTGACAACAAAACCTCCAGAGAGGTGTGATGAAGGGTATGGTCACTGCTTCCATTGGGTAAGACCCTTCCCATAAGGCCAGGGAGGTGAGATCACTAACCAATAGTCCACCTGGGGATGGTACTCAGAGGGTGGAATTCATGGGGAGGGAAAGCCTCCATGGGACCAGTGACGATAGCCTTGGGAGAGCGTGGTATTCACTCCCTCCATTGTTGTTCCAATTGTTCTTACACCCCACTCAGTCCTCTCTGGTCCCCCATATTCTTCTATATGTTTCAGTAGAGTAAAGGGTTTCATTGCAAATGCTGGGGCGAGGAAGGATGAGGTTTACCGAGGTAAAATACAAATCACCAATGACACGAAGATGGAACAAAGAGGCAAAAGGGCAATGTGGAACCAACACAAGCAGTGCAGCTCTCAAGAGGCAGCCTAAATCATAATAAGGGAAGAAGGACTCAATAGAGCGTCAAGCCAGCCCTGAAGGAGCGAGGAACAATGTTCTGTGCTAAGGGACCTGAAAGCTAAAAGCAGAGACGCTGTCGAGGAGAGAAGCGACTCTCCAAGAGGTTCAAGCACGAGGGACCTGGCCAGTGGCAAAAAGAAGGGGTGCTCAACCAGCAAGAGCAAACCGAGAACGGAAATGCACACAGCCAAGGATTTCAGAGAGTCTAACGCTGCCGGAGAGAGAACGCGGAGTATGGCAGTGACAAAGAATCCCTGCTCTGCTGCTAGGAGAAAACCGTATCAAGACTTCCTAAAAGAAGGGAAAGGATCAGACCGGCTACTGGGGCACGAAGAGAGCTAAGTGGATTGTGAATTACATTAGTACATCCTGAGAAGTAAAAGGGGATAGCAGAGGAATTATACATTTTGATCCAACCTGTGTGAAAAAGCCTATGTTGAACAGTACGTGGCAGGAGAGTACACTAGGTCTGTTCAAGTGGGCATCAGGTGAAACAGGGGCATAGGTCCCCCAGAAACAGAAGATCAGGGTCTGGGACCCATATGAAAACGGGCAATCACTGCCAGCACACACCAGAGTCTGCAACCCATATAGAAATGTGCATAGCCTACCAGAGAAGTATGTAAGGGTCGAGGATCCACATCAGTACAGAGGCACATATGATCAGTGGGCTGGAGCTGAGAGTCTCCAGAGAAGGTATAAAAGGACCTCGGTCTCAGAGAAAAGTGAAACAAGTGGCAGAACAAACAATCGAAACCCAGGAACAGTCCATAGAGATCTGGGGTCAAGGTCGAGAAAGAGAAGAAGCATCAGAGACAAAAGCAAGGGGTCTGCGACCCTTTGCCAAAGAGAAAAATACATTTTGTAACTCTAAACTATGTAACCAAGTATGAAAAGATAGTGAACCAGACTTGATAACCCATTGGTGATCTAGAGATACTGGGAAATTGTGTTTTGGGAAAAAGAAGGTCAAAGGCAAGTGTGGCAGGATAGTGAACCAGACTAGATACCATATTTGTGACCTGAAGACACTTGTAGATTGTGTTTTGAAAAAATGAAAACCACAGTCAAGTCTGGCAGGATATTGAACCAGACTTGATACTATATTTGTCACCTGAAGACGCTTGTAGATTGTCTTTTGTGAATCAAAAGGCCACAGTCAAACCTGGCAAGATGTTGAATCAGATTTGATACCACATCAGTGACCTGAAGATATGTTTGCATTGAGTTTCTTTTGAAAGGAGTAAAGTCTACAGTCAGGTCTGGCAGGCTAGTGAACGAGATCTGATAGAACATTTGTAAACTGAAGCATGGACAGAGGACGAGGTTCCCTCCAGAGTCCGTAGAACTGAGATTTGTGTATGTTGGAATAACGATTCTATAAGTGAACTTTGAGCGTTGGAGACTATATCCAGAATGGGAGGGTCCTCCTTCTGGATTAAGAAGACACCCAGTTTTATTTAGTTAGTTTAGAGTTTAAGACAGAAATAGGTTTGGAAACAGGACAGTGGACATTTTTCTTTACGGACATCCTGACAGAGTCCTTAGTATTATTAGGCTTTTCTTTTTCTTTCACTTTTATAAATAAAAGTCTTTGCCAACAAACATAGCACTACTGTGTCAGACTCAAACTTCTGCACACTTACATACAGAGGTTATGAACTGCGTTTTGGGACATTGACAAACTTTTTACATGAGGAAAAGAGATCGAAGGGATTGGGCCAGGCAGAAGCCAAAGACAGATCCCCTTGCTCCGGCCTCCTTTTTGGTTGTTTTTCTTGTAAGTGGTAGCGCCAGTTAGCTTCTAGGATTTGGACTCAGGACTATTTATTTTCAGACATTGATGAGCACCCTTAGTTTTATTAGGTAGGCAACTTTCCTAGGTAGGGCTAGATAGGAGTTTTCCTTTTTATTTAAATAAAAACCATTTAAATGGCAAAAAAAAAATACAAGAAGTCAAAACCACACTAGAACATAACATTGATGCTACAGGCAGGAACAGGGGGTTCCAGTGGCAAGATCCACAAAAGGTTGCCAGCCGAATCAGAGAGACCGAAACTAGACTCTCTAAAGTGGAAGATTCAATAGGGTCGTTAAAGAGAAAATATACAATTACAACTCTCTAGAACACATCTACTGGAAGATAAAATGGACGATGTGGAAGGCAAAGCAAGATGCAGTAACATCAAAATAACAGGCCTTCCAAAAAAAACAACAGAAGTGCCATCAATGAAACTGTAATGGTCTTTCAAACTTCTTCTCGGTGGAAATAGCCCACAGAGTACCAAGTAGGGAACCCCACCCAGGAAGCTCACCAAGACCGATCATTTGTAAAGCTACTGAATTATAGGAATCGAGACATGATTTTACAGACCGCAAGAAAGAAAAAAGTAGTGAGTGTAAATGGAGCAAGAGTTGCTATATATCCTGACTTCACAAAATCAGTCTGAAGGGCACACCAGTCATTTGAGATGGTAAACAAAAGGTTGCAAGAGCGAGAAATTAAATATGTGACAATGTAGCCAGCTACGCTCAAAGGTGCTAGGACCACATGGTTTCTGATGATTTACAAACCATGCGGAAGGTTGGGACTGTGCTGACACACTCGGTTATAAAAAGTGGGGGAAACAAAAGAGAGCTCCTTCAACACGAAAAACAACAGGAAAACAATGAATGAACCGCAACAAGGAGCGAAAGGCAAAAGACCCCGAAATCAGTGCTGCACATGAATGAATGAGAACTGCAGGGGAGTACAGAATAAACACGCTGAACCCAGAGAAACAATTAAAGATCAAACACACATAATAAAGAAGAAAAATAAAGAGATAAGAGACTGTCAGAGGTGGGCAGACCAAACTAAGCTATAGTCTCCCAGAACTTTCACCTATGGGTGATAATGAACATTTTCATGGGGCGACAGAGGCTTCAAGTTGGTGTAGGGAGTATGTGGAGGAGAGAGTCCAAAGAGAAATGTTATTGTTCTGGTTACACAGATCTCGAATTCCCAGCCAATGAGTATTCCCAGAAAAGTTCATCATACCTCTGATGAAAGGCAAAATGTTAATTCTCCAAGACAAACTAAACAATAGGAATGAATAGGAATGAGAGGACATCCCTAAAGTGTCTGACCTGGAATGTAAATGGATTGAACAACAAAAGTAAAAGAGGCATATTTTACAACTTTCTTAACAGACATAAAGCTGACATAGTTGTGTTAAAGGAAACCCACCTAATAGGAACATTGTGTGCCTTTCAGCGAAGAACACATCACAACATGACTGAACATGCAGGGTACTTTCAAAAATTAAGAGGCGTGTCCACAACGATTAAACGTTCCCTACCCCTAAAGATAAACACAGTTAAGTGGGACACAGAGGGGAGTTATAAATTGCCTCATTATGAGTTTGGTGGTATTTTGGCAAGAAATTCTCTGAGATACCACGAAATGGATTTACTGTTACCGCCACTTGGTCCAGCGGAATGACTGCCAGATTACAAGTGGCAGTATGTCAGGGTTAGTCCCGGTTTATGGAGTACATAGGACTAGGTGATTGGGTAAATCCACCAATATGGCCGTTCTTAGGTGGTAAGGTGCAGAATCACCTTCAGCATTTTGCTGGAGGTTTTAACTCCACCTTATCTCCCATATTTTGGCGGTGCTGTACTGCGGCAGTAATGCAGTGGTAACCACTGCATTACCACCATTTTTGCCCACACCGCCAAACTAACGGGAGAATTATGGGGGGAATCACTAGCCATCCTAAATGTATACGCACCTCCATCCCTGCTGCTCGAAAATGCTAAAGACAATACAAATAATACTAACAAATCACGGGGACGGTGGTGGGAGGAGACATTAATGAGACCATACAACCTGGAAAAAATCATTGCACACACAAAGGGAGAACAAATTTACCAGCAACTAAACTTAAAACATTCATAGAGGTTACTGGGTTGAGGAACGTTTGGAGAGAACTCCACCCAAATGAATCAGGCTTTTCATTCGAGACTATCGCCCACACGTCCCTGTCAAGACTGACTATTTCTTAATTCCCAGCATGATAGCCAGAAATGTAATGAAAGCAGAATATCTATCAAGCGGTATATCCGACCATGCTGCCCTATACATCAGAATCACAGGGAACGAGCCGCAAGGGGAGAAGATATGGAGACTAAACCACTACTACATAAGCAACCTAACAATGGTGGGTACATTAGAAGAGGAGACATCTGAATACTTCAACTTTAATGAAGGGACGGTCAATAGTCACAAGATCATGTAGGAGGCATATAAAACAGTAATAAGAGGGAAAGCGATTACAGCATTTAGACAACGCACAAGGGTCACCGCACAACCTTTGTGTCCACTTCTCCACCCATCAACTGTACACAATTCCACTTGAAGTTGGAAAAAGACATTCAAAAATGGAGAAAGATTACATAACACAAAACACGGAAGAATCAAGAAGGTAACCATTGAAAAGAACAGCCCAATAGATGACACTAGCAACAGATGAAGCAAAAGAAGCCTATTGGGATAGTAGAGAAAGACAATAATAATTAGGAGACAAATCTGGAATTATGCTAGCCTGGCTAGAAAGAGAGAAGAGGAGACCAGAAGGGTAAGGGAGATAATCTCTGTATAACAATCTGTATAAAGGGAGACCAGATAGCAGAAGCATTCGCTCA
This sequence comes from Ambystoma mexicanum, assembly GCF_040938575.1. Lineage (NCBI taxonomy): Eukaryota > Metazoa > Chordata > Amphibia > Caudata > Ambystomatidae > Ambystoma > Ambystoma mexicanum. Next base: position 897,005,745 of record NC_090931.1, on the reverse strand, counting down.
ATATTACCAAGACCTGTATAAAGCTTGGGGAGCACATAGCACAGAGAACAGTGCACAAAAGATGACATCCAGCTGCCCATTATAGGAGAGGGAGCAAACCAAGAGATGGGAGCAGATATAACTATAAAAGAAATCCATGAAGAAATTAACCAGCTGCAGTCTGGAGAAAATAAAACAGTCCATACTGATTTTCACTTGGGTTCTGGAAAAAATCGGGAGAAAAAGTACTCAAAGCAATGCATGAAATGTTTCAGTAAAACTATGAGTGAGGGGAATTACCCAGAGACCTAAGGATGGCAACGATACTGGTCATCCACAAAAAAGGGAAAACTCCACATTCATGTTCCTCATACAGCCCTATATCCCTATTAGACGGAAAGCCAAAATCCTCACAAAAACTCTAGCAAATATACTGATCAAAGTGATAGGCCATTGTATAAACTCAGATGAATGAGGTTTGTACCTGGAAGGGCCACCAGAATGAACATAAGGAGGATTCACAAAGCAATGGGGGAAGCCTCAATTCTGCAATACCCACATACAATAATGGCACTCATCCTAGAGAAAGTTTTCAACTCTGTTAGATAGGACTTTCTGTGGGCTCTAATGGGAGAAGCAGGGTTTGTGCCTTCCGCCATACGTCCTAGATCAAACATCTGTATACCACCCCTATGGCGAAGCACAGGCAAAACGGCAATACATCACATAGCTGCCCCTACAAAGAGGCACACGCCAAGTGAGCCCACTCTCCATTGCTGTTCCTACTAGCAATCGAACCACTGGTGGACAGAGTTAGAGCAGAGCAAATACTTAAGGGCTTCAAATGCCCTGGAGGCGGAGAAGACCAAATATCGCTATATGTGGATGATGTACTAGCCTATCTTGGAGATTCGAAAAACTCGGGTCCTAGGTGGATGGAACTAATCCACAAATTTGCCATGCACAGCGGACTGAAAATCAACTTGGGAAAATTGGTATTACTACTGGTTAAGAGAGGCCCAGAAGCATAGGTAGTCCCTCAGGATTTCCCCCTGAAAATCACCATAGAATCCCTTAGATATATGGTTATCAGAATAGATGCGGAAGAGCCAGACTTTCTGAACAGAAATATACTTCTAAAACTACAAGGAGATGCCAAATACGGGGCCTATTTAACAGAATTACCCATAGGGTGGGCCAATCTACTCAAAATTATGGCCTTACCGAAACTACTTTATAAACTACAAAACACCCCAGTACGAATCCCGAGAAGCATCTTCCAAAAGATCAAGAATCTACTGTGAGGAGCCAGGAATTAGACACGGGCACAGAGAACCTGGGAGTCGAGAGAATATTTCAAAACTCAGAGGTTTTCTCCTTCACTGGCTTTCTCTGTTTTTAAAGCTTCTCTCCCGGGGGTCTCTTGCCAGCAGGTGTTCAACTATCTATCAGCACGGTGGCTTCAGGAGAGGGAAGACCTGCGACCCCAAAACCATACCAGAATCACGTCCCATAAGAAGTGCACTTGTCAGTAATGCTGCAACATTTCAAGGGACCCGATGAACAAAGAAATACATTTTCTTAATCAGTGTCATGACTAAGAAATCCCCTCACATGGTTTGCAGAAGTCCTAACAGTAGAGTGTGTGAGCAAGAAAGTAAAAAGACCCCATTCTCCCAGTTTCAATAGCACCACAGGCATCACAGAACAGCAAACAACCCCCTTTGGGTGAGACATTGTAATGGTAACAAATAGCTTCTGTTACTTAACAGGCAATTTCCTGACTGCAAATAAACACATGGTCAGAACTGTGGACCCAGATTGATAAATTCAAGGGAATCTGGGATGCAAGGGAATGAGACCCCACACATGTCCATGCCTTCACAAAATTCAAAAGTAGCAGCAAGCATCCTTCCAGACCAACTAATCACCCTCACATGGTCCAATCACAAGAGTGCACAATCCTCAGTATCCTCAATGGCGGATCTATGTGATCACTACAACCCCAGAATTTCCAACGGCCGAAAATTGTGACTTTTTATTTTTTTAAACCCCCTTTACACCACATAGATATGTCATGTAAGGGGGTCGGGAAATTAAATCGGAATTTCGGGACTCAGAATTCTGAGGGCGACATTTTGGCCTATTACCCTCAATGGCCTTTAGGGCGAAACACTAATATAAAAAAACAGCCAGTTCAATCTGGCAGGGTGGGGTCTTCAAGCAGGAGTTGGAGGAAGGAGTTTGAGGAGAGTGGAGAGAGAGAGGAGTGTCGAGAGAAGAGCAGGAGAAGATAGCTGAGGGATGGAGGGTTAGTCTGGAGGCCAAAAGGTTCCTACAACCACATGAGATATGAGCTTCCCTATTGGCCCGTATAAACATATCTGAGGATTTTGTGGCCGTATATGCACTAAATTGAGCTGCCTGGCCATCCATGTTATGGCGAGCTATCACATCATCAGAGGAAAAACTATACAAATGTTACAGAGACAAATTATGTGGTTTATCTGAATGTCTCAAAGGACTTTGGATAAAAAGGCAGGATGGGGTGAAAAAAAGAATACCTTGTCATTTTGAAAACCAGCAGACGGGTCCTTAAAACTGAGCGGCTTCAATTGGTTCACTCGTCCAGCAGACATAAATTTAAAAAATCAGCCTTCCAAAACTCAGGTTTCAAGACAGGGGAAGTGAGAGGTTCAATAGGCCTATGAACTAAAACAGACAAAGCAATATTCCGGTAACACCATTCAGGTGGAGCAAGCCGTCAACATGGCAACAGATGTCTAATGAGAAAAGCATTCTTTCCCAGAGTTCCTTTAGATATCAAAGTTTCACAGACAAAGCTTAAACAAATTCACCTGGATAAGTAATCTGTCAAAGTTAGGATACAAATGATAGAACGTGACAGAACATACAGGATACCGTATTATCTCTTATCTTTAGAGCCTAATGGCTAAGACGAAATCACTTATTCCTTTGTGGCTTTTGAGTAGAAAACTTTCTGGCCAACTATGAAATTTAATATTTTTCTGAGAAGGTTAGAAATGGCCATATCACAGGCTAGCTCCGTAGTTGAGAGGAGAGGTGAAACCTAAAACACTTCTACTGTTAAAGTAATCACTCAACCCTGACACAGGTAGATCAAACAGTAGAACCCGATTTAGCTTAAAGATGCCTGGAAACCAAAACAGATTTTTTTTTATCCTGGAGCGACAAGAAACATTGCACAATTTCTCCTTTTAGGGGCATGTGTGCCTTTATTTGAACTAGAGGGGACGTGGGAAGGCATATTTGAACTGGCAATTAGAAATCCAAGTCTTTCTCCCATCAAATATGCCAAATGATGACATTTCTTCCACTTCATTTGGAGGATAGTAAATCCACAGCAATGCCATTTATGAATGGGATGAGTTGGGTTACTCCAGCATTCTGTTTGCATTTTGAAACTACTATCAGATGAGTGGCTGATAACCCAATGTTGTGGGGTGTGACAAGTTCTCACGTGTCACCACTAGATCATAGAGCTATGGGGACAAGTCCTCCCTATTTGTCAACAAAATTCTTTGTGGTAGTGTTGTCCATATAGACTAGTCCACACTCACAATAAACCAAAGTGAGGACTGAGAAGAAGAGGAACAGAAAGATAGTTTTCTGCACCAATACACAGGTGGGATGTTTTCTATCCTTCAGTGACCACAGTAGGGAAACAGGCGATACTCGCCGGTACTCCCCCCAGCCATACTCATTGAGGTAATAATGACTTGAGGATCTCAAACCTAGACTGGAACTCGGATCATGAAGTTTTTGGGGGAAGTAGAGGAGTAGGGATACAACTCTCATCTCTAAAGACTCGCTGGATGTAGCTCAGCAAGGCACCTCATCAGACCAGTATTTGTATCTATTTTAACTCAGAATCATCCCAAAGAGCTGGGAAAATGTTTGCAGGGAGAGTATAAAGAAATACTTACTTGTCTCAAAGCTGTGCCCAAAAGAGAATCTATTAAGATCCAACTTTGGGTTAGAATGCAAAGGTTGAAGAAGTAAGGCACTGCACGTTGTGATGAGTGAAGGGCACCCTGAGGGGCTGAGACTCTGACCATCCTGTGATCTAGATGAGGGTGGAAGGGTACCCCCTGGCATTGAAAGCACTGCCATCCCTGCTCTAACCTTTATTAAAAAAAATCTCATGTTCTGCGTCTATGTAATAGTGTTACGGTTATTCACAAGCTGCTTTAAGGCCCTTATTGTTTGTTTTGATAATGAGGGCCCTGGTGGAAGACAGCTTCATTGTTTTGCGATTTTAAGTTGGGATTTTCACACACAGGTCAAATACCAGGGTGCATAAGAGTTAGTGAAATAGTGAAATGCTCATCCTAAGGAGACAACCCATACTAGAGAGAGAGGGGCAGGGGGTGAAAGAGTGAGGTATTTTACTGTACTGCTGGAAACGATTAGGAACAAACAGAATGTAGGTATGGTTTAGGACAAACAGGAGCATTTCAGGGACAGAAAAAGCACTGAGTGTGTGGTACAAATTCCCAAACGTAAGACGGTGAATAATATTCCTTCCATATTTGAATTAAATGCAATGGAGTAAGTTTTCAAAAACTCTTTAAGAATTTCCTGTGAGATGACGAGAAGGTGGAAATAGACATCTTTCAAGTCTAGGGTGCTAACACCATCCTCCAGCTGGAAGTGTTTCTCCCTCTACCCACTGTTCTGCATTGCACAGTGATTGTGCCGTACAGTACAAAGGTTGAGGGGGCTTTGTAAAGACTGCTGACAGACACCACATAAGGAGATTAAATAAATAGTAGTTATCAATGAAATAACAGGACCAGGATTATTTCTGAGTCTCCTGTCTCAAAAAAAGATCATCAACGCCATGCTTACTTCCCAAAGGCAAGATACATGTTGCTCACGTTATGTCCACATGTGCACACCAGGAATCAAAGTGAACATGGTGGTAGTGTTTGCATCTGTCATGCTTCCTGCATACTACTTCAGAGAGGTGTCCTGAAATTCTCCTTTGAAATTGTTCATGCCCTGCCATATCTGCAGACAGTAGCCGGAGAGCACTGGGTCAGCATTGCCTTGTCTAAGAAGTAGGGATTCGATCCAGTTGGAGGGTTTTCCTTATGAATAAAACAAATGGATTATTAAGCAGTGAATGCATTATGGCGGTTAACCACTTCCATTAGCCAAAACCTGCTGAGACCACCCAGGACTGAGCAAGAGGGTGGGAAGTCACATACGTCATCTCATCTTCAGTGCCCTGCATTTGTTGGCCTATTACTTGACTCCTTGCTGTAGTATAAGAATCTATCAGATATTGAATGCCTCCTTAAGCACTTCATACTACATAGGAATACAGGACCTTTAGAAGATAGAAGAAAAGAGCCCTCTTTGGACAGGAGGTCTTGCCCGACCAAAGAAAGAGACAAACTGTGTAATTGTCCATAAGGGTGTGCAAAAACATGACTTTAAGAAATGTGTCTTCCTCCACATTTTGCCTTCAACTCTCCAAATTCAGGGCCACTTCAGCTACGTGCTGAAAAGGAGAATACTGTGCAGATCAGTCTGTCAACATATCGGAAAACTCCAGTTCAGACAAATCAGCTGTCTCTGATTCATACATAGGGCTTTTGGAGGGGTTGATAATGTTAGCGTGAAGCTGAGGAAGGAGGCTGTGAGGCTTAACTTAGAAACACACTGTCTAGATATGACCTCCATTAACATGATAGGATATGATATGGTATGATATGACATTTATGGCGCACCTATACACAAGTGTTTGAAGGTGCAATGAGGCAAGAGGGGGGACAAAAGGAGGACAAGAAAATGATCTTACTAGGCCAAGTGACATTGAGATTGTGCAAGTGCAGGGGAGAGGGAAGGGGAAAAGTGCCAGGGGGAAGGGAGGAGGAGCAAGTGCAAGACATAGGATCAGAACATCCAAAAACAAGAAGTGCGGCCAGCAGGTGGCAGTGCAGGGGTTAAGTGTAGACAGCAAGTGTTAGATAAGTGCAGGTAGGTGGGCTGTAGGGTTGCAGATACAGAGCCAAGTGGAGGGTTGCCAGGGGGCAGTGCAGGTGTGCAACTGAGAGGGCAGGGACCTGGGCCTGTGGTTCAGAGGGTGGCCATTTATTCAGAGCAGTATGAGACAGGAGATCAGCAGTTGGAGGTGGAGGAGCGAAGAGCGAAGAGCTCGAGTAGGAAGATACTTCTGAAGAGAAATCTGGAGATATTTTGGTCCGAGACCCCAGAAGGCCTTGTGGACAATGCAAAGGGTCTTGAACTTGATCCTTGCAGCCACTGTGAGCCAATGGGGCGATTTCAGTGCTGGAGAGATACGATCCCTGGGCTTGAGGCCAAGGACAAGTCTCGCAGTTGAGTTGCAGAGGACGGGGAATAGAGGCGGGCAGATTTAAAAAGAGGCTGTTACAGAAATAAAGCCTAGAGAGAACCAGGGCTCTGGAGACAGTGAGCTTCTGGGGGAAGGAGAGGAAATGAAGGTGCAGTTGGTAGTTTGACTTCTTAGAGACATCGGAAATGTGAGGAGAGAAGGAGAATGTGGAGTCAAAGATAACCCTGAGGTTCTTAGGCTCACGGGTGGGAGCGGGAAGAGGGCCAAGGGAGGCCCGCTAGAGAGTGGTAGTAAAGAGGGGTGCAGGTATGCTGATGAGGAGGATCTCTGTCTTACTGGCATTCAGGCAGAGATCATTGGCGGTGCACCATTCCTGGATTGCCAACAGACAATCTGGGATGAGAGAAGAAGAGGCAGCAGAGGGGAGCCTGAAAGCGAGCTGGGTGTCATCCACATAGCACTGTTTGTTTATTTATTTGTATTGCGCACCAGACCCGAAGGTATCAGTGTGCAGAGGTTACAAAGGAGATTCATAGCTTGGTATACAAAAATAAGTTACACATGGCAAGCAAATATAGAATACTGGAAATTGGAGATGGAGTTTCATAAATGTGTTCAGTGATTGCAATAGTTTTGCATTCCTCTGATGTGGAGGGAGTGCATTTACCTCAGTCTGGATCACAAGGTGTGGCACATGTTGATGGTGTGAAAGTGTTTTTGGAGAGGGCATGGTCATGATGGAGAGCTTACAGAGCAACTCTATACTGTTCCTGCCAGGCCAGGTGACCTGTGCTTGAGGCCAGGTGACCTGTGCTTCTCGTCTATTTGCTATTATCCACTTATCCACTGGTGAGATTTTCCAAGATCGGAAATCAGTGCTGGCCTGCCCAGAGCCTTCAATGGCCTGCAGAGAGAGTGCAAACAAAGAATGTTGGCACAGCTGCACAGATCAGCATACAACCAACATGGTATTCATGGAGCGATTGTGAGCATGAGGCGGAAGGGTACAACCATGACACAATGAGACTAAAAAGTGAACCAGTCAGAGTTGGATCAGTGAGGGGCTTCCCTTGGAGACAGCTATGAATGTGCTTGGTGGAAAAATGATGAATGAATATACAAGAGTGTATCAATGGGCCCGGATTATGCCTGTATGCAGGAGCAATGGTGAATTGTCAGGGACATTCCAGAATCAGACCAGGGCTGTGGCGGCTATACCACCGAGGCAGATACACGATACACACAGAACTGTGTGAATTTATTATGCCAGCAGACTATATCCCTGTGATTAGTGACTTCAAATGCAACAGATTCATGTAAAAGCGCTAATCCTATTGACATTCATTGGGGCACCTTCTAAATCCCAGATACTATTATTAACTGTTGGTTTTTGAGACATTGGATGGTGCGGGTGTTCCATTTTTGTTGGGATCAAGTGATTTCTTTATCGATAGTATATGAAAAACACAGCACTAATGACTAGGCAAACAAGGGGAACACATATAAGGTAACTGGACATCTATTAGACACCAGGAGATCCCATGGCACCTGCAAAAGAATGCCTACAGGCTACCCATGTGCCTCAAATAGCAGACAAGCAAGATCACACCGCCTTGTCCTCAGAACCCTATGTGGGCACACTTTTCCCTTTCTTTAAAGCCCTCATTGAATACCTAGGAGAAATGCTAACACTATCAAACAAAAAGTGGCCTCTCTGACAGAGAGGACTTGAGTAACAACTTGGGAAAAAGTAATCATGAGATTTAATCTTTGGGAAACAGAGGGGCTGTTACAGACCTATTCAATGAGGTGCCAAAATTACGGAATGACACTGATTCACCCAAAACACTGTCAGCGGTTCCATTGGAAAGAATATGGCAATCTAAACAATCATTCATGAAGGCGAACATTCACTTGAAATTTCTAAAAGGCTCTGAGGATTTCGATCCTGTTCCTCTCAAAAGGGATTTGTTACCATCATTGCTACCAACAGACAACAATCTTAAAATTAATATTGACAGAGCTCATTGTGTGGGCCCTAAGCTATCAACAACTATGGAGAAACTCAGAGATATCCTAATCAAACGTCAAACATATGCAAGCAAATAAAGACTCTTGTTGGTAGCTTGAGGAAAGCCCCACATTTAATACAGAGGTAGCAACATCCAACTTTTCCAGAACGTTTGCACACATATATGCAGAAGAGGAGAAAGTACAAACCCCTAACAAAGCACCTACATATCACTGGTTGTTTCCTTGTGAATTAACTTTCCTCTACAATGATGTTTTAAAAAACATGCTTTTGGCCCAAGCGGACTGTAAACTACTTGCCATCAAAAGACTTATGTTTGTGAGCACCAGGGAAACCATTCTTGACCTATAATACATGATTGGTCACGGGTGACCGATAGGAAAGAGAAATGTGTAGACAAGATACACCGTACATAAGATAATGTGATCCCAAGGCCTGTGCTTGGAATTTCTTTTTTTTTGTGATACAGTTTATTCAACTTTACACAATAGAAAACCACTTACATTTCCATATATAATTCCATGAAAAACAGTGAAACTGTCACATTAAAAGTTTAAAAATGTCCTCTACTTTTCTCCATAACAGGGTAAAATAAATAATGCAAGAGTGGTTATTGCATTGTGTTATTGTGAACTGCATTTGCATAGCAGAGGTCGGACTGTTTCGAGTTCATATGTCCCACATAGTCGACAGTCGATATTAGCTCTAGAAGACCGATGCCAGGCACTCTGAATTTCCACAGTTTTAGCTCTGTTGAATTTTAGATGCAGATTTTCCCATATTAAGTAATTACCAACAAATTGCTCAACATAGGTGGGTGTTTCCCCTCTAATGGAAATGTACAACTCAAATTCGTTGGCAATATTTTTTGTGTACAGATTGACCATGGCTTGTGCCAGGTCATACCTTGCTATTGTGCTCTTCATGGTCTTTTTAAATGATGGAAGAGGCATGTTTAGTGTATGCTCCGGTGCCCGTATTAACCACTTCTTAGCCAGATTGTACATTTTTCCCACTATGCTAGTTTTCATCAAGGTTGCACGTGAGGAAAATGCATCTGCCGTCAGAGCCACTAGGGTATCTGCTGGTGCATTGTTGAGTTTCCACAAAGTAGTTAGACAATACATTTTTACCCTAGATACTAAGGGGGAGATGTTAAATTCCAAGTGGATCATCTCAATCGCTCTGCGTCTTGGTAGCCGCAGTAGACTTTTTAGCAGACATCTTTCCAATTTTCCCAGCTCTTCCAGCATGAAAGGCGCCCAGACTTCGGCACCATCGAGTACCAAGGAAGTGATCTTAGACTGATAAAGTTGGATCAGTGTGCCAATCGAGTGCCCCCACCCTTCGGCGCAAAGCAGCAAAGACCCCCTAAGGTGGCGTTCATTCTAAGACTAATTTCTTCAAAATGGGTAATCCCACTTAGTCTACTGTTCAGGTGCATTCCTAGATATTTATAGGAAAAAAACATTCAGAGGTTTACCATTACCCTCAGAGGTTTGTGTTTTTTTCTTTTCCTTCACCCTGAGTCGAATATAATGATTATAGTTTTTTAGATGTTTATCACCAGCAAATGTTCATCCACGTACACCGCTAATTTGTTCAATGTGGCTTGTAGACCACCTGGTGTCAGGTCTAAAATGACCAGGTCGTCCGCATATCCCAACCACTTGATCGGTACTGATACTAACTTGGGAGGGATAGCGGACAAATTCCTCAAGGCCTCGCACAGGTCTGCCAAATATAGATTAAAGCAAATGGGTGCCAGTGTACATCCCTGTTTCAGGTCCTTGGATGTGGGTACCCACGCCGTGGTGCTACCATGATTATCCAACCTAATTTTCATCCTAGTTTGTGACTATAGTAGGGTAAACATTTTTTATTAACCATGGTGGTATGTGGTTGCTTTCCAGTTTACGCCACAGCCTAATGCAGTCCACCTTGTCGAATGCAGTGCTGAAATCAATTAATGCCTCAAACTGGTAATTTCCTGATTTCTGCCTGCTGTATTATGGTGGTTAAGGCAAGGATATTAATGTTTGTACTCGAATTCTTTCGGAAACCATTTAGGGGAATGATGTTAGCCCTGTTCGTCCATGCCTCAAGGTCTTTCAATAGTACTTGTGCAAATATTTTTGCTAGCATTGCGAGAAGGTGATAATTATTGGGATCCTCATGTCTTCCCTTTTTTAGTATAGGCACAATGATATTGTCCCGCCATGATCTAGGTACCAACTGTAGCATCTCTATGCATTTGAACAGGCCGTGTAGCGCCAGGGACCATAATACTGTTTCAGATTTTACAAGGGAACTGCATATCCCATCAGGGCTCGGCGCTCTAGAGGCCTTGATGTTCCCAATCAGCCCCAAGATATTAGATTACAGGCCATACAACCAATTGGCTGCTGGTGCCTTAAACACTTCATTAGCTGGCGGCTCTCCGGCCAGAACCTGAGTGATATGGCCGATCCAGACATGTTCTGGCACAGCATTAATACTTCCCCACTATGCTCTTTTGCGTTTACTATACGCCAGAAGTTTTTATGTAATTTTTTAAGGAGGGATTTACTAGTTCCCTCAATAGATGACTTTCTTTCGAGTATTTATGGCTTTTTAGCCATTTTAGGTACCTTATTTTAGCAGCTTTGGCCTCTTCGCTATGAGAAGCCGAGAAGGTTACAGTTTTTGCAATTGATTGCAATTCTTCTTGCAGCTTTCTCTTTCTTTGTTGACTGGCAATGAAGATTATCCTCCCTACACGCTCCCTCCCCTGGTATTTAGTTTTAGATATGGAACACTCCTGGCTTTCTCAATCAGAGCCACCAACACTAAGGAATTGTTTTCTTCTGCATTGATGAACGCAAGCTGAGCACTGTGTGCTACAAGTGTGTTGCCCGGGTTAGGTTCTTCCTTGCAGGAAATGCAGTTCAGGGTCTTGTTGGTGTTTAATTGACCTGTAGGTCCCTCTATCGCCCCCTTCAACTGAAGGTCGAGGTGTGCAATAATCAGATAGTGATAGCTTTCCGTGTATGGGTGGACACTTATGTCCAGTACAAGTGAGGGCCTATTGGCTAAAAACATGTAGTCTAGGATCCTGCTATTACCATTATCCACCCGTGTGATGTTGGCTGGGTTATCTGATGGGCGAGCTCCATTTAGCACCGCAAATCCATATCTTTCTAGCAAGCTGGCCCATTTCAGACCCCAGTGGTGCGTTCTCAGCCTGGATTCTCTACCTGCTGTATTCCCTCTTCTCTGGAAGGCTCCCTCTGAAGAGATAGTGGCGTTAATGTCCCCACAGAGTATAATGGGCCCGGTGGTCTTCAGCCCACTCAAGATGCTTTCCATTTCCCTAAGCATCTTGGTGATGTCTGCCTCATATGGGGGGACATAGATTACAATGATTAGTACCTCAAGAGGGCTCCCTCCTCTTCCCGAAGTGTGGCTAGCCATACATCCCATCAGGATATTGGACGAGACACAGCTGTATTCCTTCAGCCCCAGGGTGTTGTGTACCCCTGGGGCAAGCCCTCCCTTAGGTCACGCCCTGGGGCCCTTCTCCTCTTCACGTGTTAGGAAAATCCAACCATCTAAAATCAGAAGGACCAGGCAGTTCGACAACATAGGGAAACTGAGTACGAGGAGAGATGGGGGTCATTCAGGGATTTATTTGGATGAGGTGTAGGCTTTGGTTTATTGTGTGGATATTGAGGTTGGGGATTGGTAGGGGTGTATGTTTTGTCCTTCTTTTGTGTTTTGTGTTGTCACGTCTTGCCATGAGATAGGAGGGTGGGGATGTTTTCGGATTTTGTTTTGAATAGCTGTTACTTTAGTAGTAATTTGCATTTTGTTGCACTGATGTATATGGAGTAATCTTTTGCTTGTCCCATTCTGTTGTTACTCAGTTGTATTATGTTTTGTATAATTATTAAATAAAGGTGATAAATAAATAAATAAATAAATAAATAAAATCAAATCAGAAGGACCAATAGCCAAGTTTCCTGTAGCATTATGATGCTCAGCCCATTCAAGTATTCCAAGTATTCAAAAATACCTTCTTTTAAAAACAGATGTGTGTGCCCCCTAGAAATTCAACATAGGTACAACACAGAGTGGCCACTATTAAGGTTAGGAATCTCATGTCCCCCTCTTTTCCACTACCTTAGCCAGCCATTTCCAATGGGACTCATCACCCCTCATTTCCTGTCTCCCAGTACCCAACTCGGAGGAATTAACCATTATTTGGGACAAATGCGTAGGCATTGGGAGAGACGCCATGTGTTTACGGGCCAGCACCCTCCTCCCTGTGGGGGTAAGGAGAGGCTCTTTTCCTTCTGACAAGGGCAGTTGGTCATAATTTCTGTATTAATACAAGTTAGTCACATTACAATCGTAACCCAACTTAAAAAATACTTCTTGTTGTTCCAGGACAAATATGAGAGTGTCTTCAGAGTAGAAATGAATATAAAAAGGCGGAGTGTTTAGGAGTGTTCTGTGTGGCTCCCATTTCCCAGGAACTCAAGATTCAAAAAGACTGGAAGGGACAAACTTACAAAGGAAAAGAATCGTAAACCAAAAAGTCAACTTTGAAAGAGCTACGAAGAGTTTAAATGAAGATCATGACATGCAGCCCTGTACCGAAGTCAGACCTCAACCTAAAAAACAAATTAAAATTACATTTGCTTGCAAATAGAATGAAGATCAGAACCAAAGCACAAACAATAATAGACAGGAGAAAGACGAGGATGAGACAAGTTGGAACTGGGTTGCCAGTTCATTAAATTCTCAAAAAAACAAATAATGCCAGTCGCATAGGATATCGCCGGCCTTACGGATGGGTACATGGAACACAAGAGGCTTCATGCACCTGTTTAACAACAGTCTTGGAGGCACTGAAACGTTACACATTATCTGCCTCCAAGAAACATGGCTTCTCAACCAGCCCTTAGTGGAAGGCTATGAAACAGCCTGACACCCGGCTATAAAGAAAGCGAAGGGAAGACCAATGACATGGCTATTGACTTTAGTAAAACTAAACCACGGTCTGAGAATAATAAACTCAGCCAATGTGACCCCATACATCCAATATGTGACAGTAGAAATAAAGAACGAGGAAGTGAAAGAAAATACTAAACTACATATAACTAACTTATATTGGCAGCACACCGCCTTGGATGAATGGTTATACCTGGACGCCATAGGAGACCACGTATAAAATCAGATACAAAGAAAAATTGTCTACTTTTAGCATGGGAAGAAGAGATGGAAACACGAAGAATTAAAATGTTAAATGGTAACACAAATCGAGACACCCCCCCAAAACCAACTTGGCAAAACGAGAACTCTAAAATCATCCTCGACTACTTATATGCCTCCGAAAATTTGTTGGGAAATATTGTAGAGCTTAGTGAAAATGACATGCAAGATAGCGACCACGAGCTGATTAAAATTACCTTGCAAGGCCTAAAGACGAAAAATGAGTTGAGATGGAACAGTGACGTATCCAGTACACCGGGCAGAAATCGTCTAAGATTGAAAGAACAACAGATTATACCAATGACAAATCAGCTAACAAGCGCAAAAATTAAAGGAACTATAGATCATATAGAATATCCTGCTTTATTTGCAAGCGTACAATGAATCCTCTAAAGGAAATAACTCAAATAATTTTATGAAGATTCATGTGTACGACAGAGAAGTAGTCAGAAAAAATCGTGAACTGCGAAAAATCATTAGGACCTTACAGAGAAATCCAGGAACAGACTATTTGAATCACAAAAAGAAAGCACAAAAAATCTATACAAACTGGTTGCAAATGCACAAAAATACGATGGTGCAAAATGACGCTGAAAAAATGCTACAAATTCTAGCATCAAAAAATGGCCGCCAGTTTTGGGAAACGATAAACAACTTGGCAGCCTCTCAGCATGCAATTCTAACTAACATGGTGACATAAGCAACATGGAAAGAGCATTTTGCGTACTTGTTTACTAAAAACACTGATATTGAATATAGCGAACAAAACACACCTTTAACCTGGGATATCTTCATTGCTAGAACAGACATCTATGAAAACATTAAAAGGTTGAGCTCTTCGCAAGCTCCCGGACCAGACGGTCTCACCAACCAGATATTAAAATTACATCCTGATGAGTGGGCTGAGTTCTGTTATATTCTATTCAAAAATATCATTGAGGAAAAAAGAATTCCGGGCTCATGGAAAAGCACAATAATTGTGATTGTGTTTAAGAAGGGATTAAGAACAGACCCAAAAAACCACATGCCAATTTCCCTTTTAGACGTTGTGGGAAAAATCTTTGCAACTCAATTGTCATTGCAACTAACAGACTGGATAAAAGTGGCAGGAGTGACCGATGATCGCCAAAAAAAAACTTTGTCAAAGGTGTTGGATGCGGTCTAAATCTAATGATAATCAACTTACTAAAAATGGACACCATAAGAAAAAAATCTAAAGTATACCTAGCCTTCGTCGATTTGGCTCACACGTTCGACAGTATCGATCGTGAGCTTCTTTGGACAAAACTAAGCAAATTGGGGAGTCAAGATAGTTTGCTTGCTGCGATTAAAGAACTGTATTCTGGCACCACAATAAAAGTAAGATTGGATCTGCAAGGAACACTTTCTGCAGCCATCAAAACAACAAGAGGAGTGAAACAGGGGTGTCCTTTTGGGGCAACTCTATTTAGTGCATTCATTTCCGACATAGGAAGAGCACTTAATACAACAAGATCCTTCGCTCCAAAAATAAATGGGAACCGACTTGGTCATATTATATGCTGATGACATTGTGTTAATGGATTTGACCCCGATTGCTTTGGAAATTGACGGCACTAAAATAGTACACTGAGGCAAAACGGTCTCGCGATAAATCCAACGAAAACCGAGATATTGGTACTCCAAGACCTAGTGGGATCAAGCAACGTGTGAAAATTCAATTGGAAACTGGAAAATAGATCCATCCGACTCACGATGGAAACCTAATATTTGGGAGTGACGACAAACTCCCGCATTAATGACGACAATATGGTTGTGAAAATCCATCGAAAGTGTAAAGCTTTAACAGCCCAAGGTGTCGTACTAAACAAGAAGTACGGGAAATTCCCCTTGAAACTGACGATTGAATTCTATAAAGCAAAGGTTATCCCAGCATTAATTTTTGGTGGCAAAGCAATTTTAGGCTGCGCAACTGGGATATGGTCCTGGTGTGAAAACACATTCTTGAGTAAAGTGTTATCATTACCCAGAGGGACCCCAACGGCTTGTATTCGATATGAGCTCGGTCTCACTTCAATCAATGCCAAGGTGATGTGGAACATGCTGTCAACATACAGGAAAGTGTTGGGAGCGGATGACCTTCCTCAATATCGAATTTTTCGCAATGATGCAAACTACACTGATGACTCAATTTTGAGATTGTGGAAACAAACCTGTGATACAACGTTGAAACAACTACAAACCGATCATGTGCTACTAATCCAAAATCCTAATGCAGTAAAAAAGAAATTGTGGGACCAAGATTGGTGCAAAAATCAAGATCAAAGATCACTCCACAGATGTATGGCAGAAAACGCCTCCGAAGCGCGGGCAGTGAACATTCTCCCAAAATATCTCCAAAAGTTTCCATGTAATAAAAGAAGAAATATTGTCCTGAAATTTGGTTTCAATTTGTTCAAAACCAAAAAATATTTAAATATGAGAACTAACGACAAAGATTCAGACAAAGAATGCAGATTTTGTAAAACAGAAAAGGAAACGTTAAAACACCTGGTACTGGTGTGCCCAATAGCCTCTCTGGTAAATTGAATTTAGAAAAGTTCCTAATAGCCTCGCTGGAAAACTGAATTCAGAAGTATCCCCAATAGCCTCGCAGGAAAATGAAGTTAATAGTGCGCCCAGTAGCCTCTCTGTGGAAAATTGAATTTAGATATGGGCCCAATATCCTCTGTGAAAGCGGCATTTATAAGTGTGCCCATTAGCCACGCTGTGAAAGCTGCATTTAGAAGTGCTACCAATAGCATCTGCGAAAGTTGATTATAGAAGTGCATCCAATAGACACCCTGGAAAGTCTCAAGTAGAAGTTTGCCCAATAGCCTCTCTGGAAAATTGAACTTAGAAATGTAGCCCAGTAGACGCTCTGTGAAAATTTGCATTTAGAAGTGTACCCAATAGCCTCCGCGAATGTTACACTTAGAAATGTGCCTAATAGCCTCGCTGATAAACTGAATTTAGAAATGTTCCCAATAGCCTCTGCATGGAAAATTGTACTTAGAAGTTCGGCCGGTAGCCTCTCTGGGAAAGTGATTTTAGAAGTTTGCACATTGAAAGAGCATATAACCATTCTTACCACACCCCACGCTTACTCTCTCCTTTACATCACCACTCAACTAGAACACAGAGATACTATGACACCATTCGGAATAACTGTTCCCATACGAACATCCACCGCTTACTCCACATCATTCTATGTAAACACTGCTGGTCTCACACCCCCAGCCAGGCGTTTTCCTCAGGCCTAACGCAGCCACATCCGTTCCGGATAAATCCTGCCAGAACGAACACATTCCCCTGATCTCTCAACCACCACACCTACCAATAAGAATCAGCTATTACATGTGTACCGCACGAGCTGCACACATATCCGGTGCACACGCGCACCTTTTGACTCTCCCTACTCTCTCTACTGATCTGAACTTCGGTTCCCAAGGGCGTTCAACCTACCAGCGCCTTCAGACCATACCAATGGTATATAAGGCGCTATATAAGTGCAAAATAACAATAACAATAACAATATATTGTAAAAAAACTAAGAGAACAAAGAACAACTTACTTGGGACCAGAAATTCGAAAGCGTCCGCACTTAAAGGGCGATGATTGGTGGAACTTAATTTCAGAAGGAACAGACTTTGAACTAATTTTCGTCTTAACATTTTATTTAGAGAAACTTGAAAGTACTATGGCGGACCATTTCTGAGCAAAACATTCCGTAGCTCAGAAAAATATATTTTAGTTCCTCGGTAGAGGACAATGAAATGGAATGATGTAAATGTGATTTTCGCTAATCTGAATCTTTGTGGAATTGTTCTAAAACGGTATGATTGTGATGTAACGTTATTCTTGTGTATTCTATTTTCTTTGAATGTTTCTTCTTTTGTTCTTTAATTTTCTGATTTTTATTTATATTTTGAATATTTTAAGTTTGTAATGAACTATGAAAAAATAAAAAAGTATAAGAAGTGACATACTGTGCTTGCTCACACGTGTCCACTAACTTTATATCGCTGCTGTTAATGAACCTGAGTGGAATGATTGCGTACAGAAAGTTCAGGAACCGGGTACGGTTCATGTAGGAGTTCTGAGTCTTATGGATTAAACTTTGGATCTTCATAATCTTATGGGACCGAGGGGGTGCAGAGTCACTGTGCCTCCCCTCATTGTTTGGTAAACTGGCTTCCAGGGTGTATTCATCAGCCTCATTATTCCTATTGGTGGGTGATTTTGATGACATCACACACCCCCCCACTTTCATAGGTATAAGACTAGATTCACTTGTTGTGATGAGTTGTAGGTTACCAGTTAGCATGTTTGCGGCAGGCACTTTATTCATACTGACGCATCTTGCCTGTCCTGTCATCTCAGTGTCACCACAGTGGCAGTTCTTAGTAGCTTCAGATTTGCTGCTGATGTTTTCCCATGTCTTTGAGCTCATAGCTGCAGTTTCCTCCTCGTCTTCCACCTCCAAATCAATAGAACACCAGACAGTTTGTAGATGATTTACTACCGTGGGCCATGTTTTGGTCACCTTCTGCCACTCCCCCTTCTTCCAAGGGTTTGTCCAAAGAAGCTTTAGTTTTAATAGATTTTAAAGTGCTCTGTTTCTTTGTGGACAAATCCACATACATAGCGCCATGCTTTGCTATCTTCTTCTTCCTCTTTTGATCCGAGGAGCTTTCCTTGACAGAAAGGGGGTGGTCGTTATTGCTTTAAAGATGGTAATCAGACCCTGGGAAAGTTTATCCATACTCCTTGTGGGTGAATAAGAGGTTTTCAAGAGCTTGTTGACCGGATAAGCTATTTTGTCTACCCAGTTGTCAAATGAATTAAGTTTAGATTCAATAGCAGTCATTTTCGACAGCAGTTGTCTCAACAGGGATTCCAGTATGTTGAAGATTGCAGTCGGAAAGTCACTGTCCAATTCTGTGAGCGGTTACTCACATCGTCCAGGGTTTGGGTACTGAAGTCTGACTGCGCCTCACTCACTGCCCCAGAAGTGATAGATCCGAACAGTTATGGGAAGGAGTGGCTCGAGGAGTTAAAGTGCAGAAGCGGGGTACTAGACACGCTAACCTCTATCCGTGATGGAATTAGTATTGTGTGGATCTGAGTCCCCGGTTATCCATACAGCCTAAGAGGTTGCTACCTCATTGGTTTCTATCTCCCGTTCAGAAGAACCAAAGGCAGCTGAAGAGTACAGCAAAGCTTCATTCGAAGTGGCATAGGTAATGAATGATTCAATTGGTAGTGGTGGGAGTGGTGTAATTAAAGCTTGCACTACCGTCTCAATGGTTTTAGTTCACAAACCAGGAACATTTCTCATTATGTCTTTGGTTAGGTCAACAGCCAAGTCAATTAGCAGGTCCTACCCTCCTATACCGGCGGGGGTGGAAGTAGTCCATCATTTTTGAAGCCTCTAAGGTGATCCGCTCTGTGTCATCAAGGATTACAGTGTGTTGAGGACATCCTTGTCCTAGTTTCAGCGTCTTTTTCATAGCCTCAGTGAACACTGCCAGATTGGTCTCCGGGGGTACCACAACTACATCCTCCTATCTTTTCCTTCGCTGTAGATCCCAGTAGTGGGGTTGTAGATAAATTGGAACGCAAGCGCCACTTGCCCAAGGCAAGGTGCTTCGCAGTCACTGCTGTAATGGCCGTTGGGACCTGGTGCTTCAGCATGTTCAGTGCTGTTCAGTGCAGTAGATCGAACGTGTATAAGGGATGGCCGCCTCCTTTCAGGCTATGGGAGATTTTTCCGAGCAGAGGATAAAGGTAAAAGAACACACACGGGCCGTGGCACTTACCCTTTTCGGGATTGCTGTCACGTGTCCGACCATGCGTGCAGGAAGTTTTAGCATCACTTACTCCAGGGATGTCAATGAGGCCATGCTCCTCACTGCTCTCTCCTCGACCTCCAGACACCAGGACACTCCACTACACTCCGCTGAAGTGGTAGAGTAAGTAGTGAATGTAAGGTCTGCCTCCTCCAACAAAGGTAATGGTGGAAAGACTTCACCTGCAGTCACTCACACCTGAGAGACCACGACACTATACTACACTATACTACAATCTGCTACGCTACGCTGGAGTGGTAGAGTAAGTAGTGGATGTAAGGTCCGCCTCCTCCAACAAAGGTAATGGTGGAAAGAGTTCTGCTGCAGTAGCTCACACCAGTAACACCAGGGCACTCTATTACACTCTGCTACGCTTGGGACTTCTTTGTGGGTGGTGACTGTTTCTGAACTGCTAACAATGAGAGGCTGAAGATGAACTATAGGGCCCAGTGGAGTGATGAAGCTATGACATAATGTTGTGCTGTAGTGTTTTTTCCATTGTAGGTCACTATACATTTCAAGAATTGTACAATGTTTATCTGTTCAATGACTGGGAGAGCAAGAACGTGAGACATGATGTTAGGGCAGATATGGTGATTCCACAAATTATCAAGCCAACTGTTGTTTCTGCGGGGTGAGGAGAAATGGTGTTGTTGGATCATGGTTGAAGCAATAAACTTGTGTGTTTTTACCAGAATGGACAGTCATACTACTCCACAGGAATCACTTCAACAACTCTATTTCTCGTTTAGCAATAATAAGATTAGTTAATTAAGACTGTGACACTTGACGTTCGAGGCCTAAACTTTCCAAATAAGAGGGCAAGACCCACAGTTTCAACAAAACAGCAAAGTAGAAAGTCTTCATTCAAGCGACACGCCTGCTTCAAAAAGACCAGCGCCTGCTGTGGAACAGAACATACCCCACAATCCTATATGCTGCAGCCAGGTGGAAAAGAGCTGGGCTTGCTAACCTTATTAGTCGAGGTACTCCAATTAAAACAGAATCGACCAAAAGTGACAAGAGGGGCTGATTTATTATTTTGAATGGGTTTTGGACTTATTAACTTATACCCACGCAACAGTCTTGTAATGAGGGCCATAATGTATTTCTCTCCAGCGTTATGCTTAAATTAGAGGATATAGCAGGTACAGCTAATGCCATCAACTTTGGATCACTCTGATAAGGCACATGTACAACACAACGTTCCCAAGGAAGTGGATAATAAACTGATAGCTTTGGGTTTGAGTGATCTGCAGGCTATCTCAACATATGAGAAGTAAATCATCATGGTCTCTTCCACAATGTGTCCTAAAGGGTTGGGTGGTGACAAGGGACATTTTTGTGGACAGTACATAATTCTTTCCAATGAATTCACAAGACACCTCGTGTAGCATTTCATGGGATGCATTTAAAGCCTTGGTATGGGGATCCCTAATTGCTGCTGCCTTGAATCTGATGAGAATGCGTAAACAGGCTGAGTCCCAGTATAAATCTACAGATACTAGGAGGATTTACAGAAGACTATAGGAGATTAGAAATCCATTGAACTCCCTACAGATTAATAGAACGGAACGTGGTGTCTTGAACTTGAAACATACCCTTTTATGAAAAGGGTAACAAGTCTGATTAGACACTTGCATATATATTGAAAGCCAAGTTACAATGTGCGTTTATCCCAATAGTTCTAGACAGAAAGGGGATCAGATGCTCTGCAGATTGATTGATTGATTATGCTTTATTTTGACGCATGTCATAAAAGCAAAACACATCCAGTTAATTACAAATTTTACAAACAATAAATACAAAACACAGTAAAATAGATGTTAAAATATATTTGCACAGACATAATCAATATACCAACTGTTGCCGAAAATCCTCATCTTAATTTGCATATTTCAGCTATCTTTCCCTTCGCAACCATGCTCTGTACATAAAATGTGCCACTACAGAGACTACCTCTTAATGTTCTGTACAGTTCTGTACAAAATGCCTTGGAAGATTCTAGCATTCTGGTACCACAGTTGCCTATGCAATTTGTAAGATTAACGCATCGAATGTCATGATACAAAGCGCAGGAATACAGAAAATGTTGTAAGGTTTCCTTGGCGCCAGTGCAACACATACGGTAGTCACTTACCAATGGCTGCCATACATTTCTAACCGAGGCAGATGGCAGAATTCCCAGTCACTTTTTCAGAAATAAACTACGCATATATGATGGTTTTATCACATCCCGATATTCCTCAAAACCCCTTACAACATTACTCCTCATATGGAGCTGTGCCAGTGGGCTATCACTCAACTTACTTAAAGCATCTTCAATTGCCCAATTTGCAAATGTTTCTTTCGCTAGAAACAATGTCCCCATATAAATGACTCATGGGACATCTCATAATTCTTGAAAACCGAGCAATGATAGTACAACCTTAACATGTCTGAACCATGACAGTGATTTACCACGCTTCAGGTCCAAGACATCAAGAGGTGCTTCCTTACAATGCTCCAGCCTACGACTGCCCTTATCTGAACCCAATATTGTACGGGTTTTGGATGTGTTTTATATTCAACGCCCATGAGAGCTTCATCCAAGTATTCGGGGCATTCCTTGGTGACCCAATGGACTTATCAAGAAAAGGTTCTCTCGGCTGCTAATTTTGAGAGTCCTACTCTGCCGCCAAAAACCAGCTTCATACAAAGCACTAGTAACTGCTTGAAAATTGCACACTTCAATTTTAATTAATGTTCCTTTGTTTGCTTTTCCATATTTCATGGGAAGATGTACTAAGAGATCTAGAAGAGTACCAAATTCTGGCAGGTGGTCCACAGAGGAACAAACTGGGGTCTCGAAAGAATCAGTGCCCATGGAGTCCAGTGAGGTTTCGTCAAGGAGGGCAAAGTTATAGGGTGGGGCCCAAATGTGTGGTTTTTCCCATAGACGCAATGGAAAAAGAATGTTGCTCATGCCTACAGCCCAACCGCTGGACAGATTTTCACCAAATTGGTGGCAGGAGCGGTGGCTTAGTCCCGAAAGCATGCTTTTGTAGATTTGGTGTAAATCTGTGTAACAAAATGTTAACGTGATGCACTGCTTTCAAACATCGCAAACACTGAACACTTAAAAACCTATGAAAATCAGCGAAAAAACTTTTGTTAAAGGGACATTTTGGTTAAGTTGCACTAATAAAAACCTGTGAAATTCAATGAAAAAAAGTTGTTAAAGGGACGTTATGGTTACAAGTAAACCCGAAAAACCTCTGAAATTCACCAGTTATGGTAAGCTAAGCAACCATAACTCACACCACCACCGTGCACTGCTAAGACTAACACCCAGGACATCAAAGATGACATCACAAATTTCACTGATGACATCACATTATGACATTCATTTTGATGAAAAATCCCTACAAGGGGTGTGTGATCGGGAGACCCATCATGAACTACTTAATCTATTAAAGAATATATTAATCTAAACAAAACATTATATTGGAGTGTTGTTGTTAATGCAGTAACCTAATCATACATAAACATAGGCAATGTCTGCATCATGCACCATAGAAGTACAATATTTATAATCTTACAATTTTGGATAGTAAAATAATGAATGCTACCATATCAGAGTGTTAAGTAATGTTAAACATGTAATAACTAGCTAACAATTCAAGACTTATTCTACACTTGTGCTAGTACAAACAATACATATGTGGACCCACAATGCATACAAATCAGACGCACATACAGGGAAACTAAAGTAAGGAAGAAAGAAACAGCATCACCAGAAAATGTTAATAACATTAAAGTTTATCTTCATTTATACAAACAAATGGTATGTTTGAGGCCTGCTTTTTGCCCCATGTATGTGCACCATGAGCTCAGACCAAACCCTAAGGAATGTACTTCAAGAACCTACGACAAGGTTAACGTCTAGATATATAGAACCTTTTGAATTTCAATATTCTGTCAGTGAACAAAACCACCTGGCCTAGATATGCCAGTGAAAAAAACAACTGGCCCAGATATAACATTTGTGATGTCATATTTGATTTCCTGGGCGTTCTTACCATAATTGGGGAATTTCTGAGTTTTTTTGGTTTGACTTGAAAAGTTTTTTCATTGAATATATAAGTAGAAATACAGGCGCTTTATTAAATGCCTGTATTAAATGTGTATGTTTAAGTGTTTTAACAGGGACTTACACTTACCTGGCTGTACCAGGGTCCCCACCATGGGGGACACATAGAACACCAGACCGTAAGACAATGGACAGGTCTCCCCTGTCTATTTACATGGGCTGTACTCACCTGGAGGAGGAAAGAGCCGTTAAGGGTGACCACCTTGCAATCGAAAATTAACGCCAAACAAACTACCCTACTCACCAACCCCCCCAGTAAACCCTCCACTATCCCGATAGCCTCCTTCACTCATACACCTTTTAGCTTCACCCCCCTCACCATCCTCGAGGTCGAAAACATTATTCGCAATTTAAAACCCTCTAACTGCCAAGGTGACTCCTGCCCAGCACCTATCATTAAAGAAGCAGCACATGACCTAGCTCCTTTTATAACCACCTTCATCAACTCTTCATTCCTAATGGGAACGGTACCCAACAACTTAAAGGATGCGTGGATTATCACTCTCATAAAAAAACGACTCTGGACCCCGAAACCCCAACTAACTACAGGCCTATTACCACTGTACCGTTCCTACTCAAAATACTTGACAGAGCAGCATACCTGCAGATTCAGAACTACTTAGAAACTAATAACCCCCTCGGCTCAAGACAATCTGGCTTCAGACCTAGGCACGGGACTGAAACAGCTCTTCTTGACCTCAAAACTCAAATTGAGGACCTTAAAGACAACAGTAAACGGGCCCTTCTACTACTACTGGACTTATCCGCTGCCTTCAATTTGGTCAATCGCCAAATACTATGTCGGCATCTGAGGTCCGCCGCCCACTTCTCTGACAACACATCCAATTGGATTAGGTCATTCCTCGACAATAGGCACATGAGAGTTTTCTCACCTACCGCATCGGCCGATCCTACACCAGTCCCTTGTGGAGTCCCGCAAGGGTCTTGTGTCTCCCCTACTCTCTACAATGTTTTCACCAAACCATTATTTGATGTGCTTGACTATCTGGGCGTCACCTACACGAATTACGCTGATGACACCCAGATACTCATACCCATCACGGGTGACTACATTGTTGACTCTAAAGCCCTTAATGACATTTACATTGTCATACAAGCATGGATGGCCCAGCACGAGCTGTGCCTCAACGATGACAAGACTGAGCTTCTCATCTTAGGTACGCAACAGAGACTTAACAAACTGAGTCCCCTGTTCGGCTCCTTTAACATTGACGGTAATCTAATTAAAGTATCTAGAGACACCAAAACTCTGGGTATCTACCTGGACGCCTCCTTGACTCTTACCAGACAAACCAATGCAGTGGCCGCTGCGTCTGCCTACACCTGCAAATTGATCCCAGCCTGTCGCCCATTCCTTACCGCCCAGAACTGCATTACCTTGGCCAGGACCTTGGTTATGTCCAAACTGGACTACTGCAATGCACTGTACCAAGGCACCAAACAGGGTAATCTTAACAAATTTCAGACTACCCAAAATAATGCCATTAGAGTGGCTCTCAATACCCCCTGATCTGCCCACATCTCAGAAACCAGGCAGAACCTCAACTGGCTCTCAGTCGCCCAAAGGATCTCCCTGAAAGCACTGGCCCTTACATACAAATGTGTTAACCACCAGGCCCCCACATATCTAGCCTCGCGATTCTCTCAACATATACCAACGCGAGCACTTAGATCTGCACAATCCCAAGGTCTTGCAATCCCTAGATTCAAGCTTCAGACTGCTGGGGGTGCCAGCTTCCTTGTCTTGGCAGCCAAGCTTTGGAACACTGTACCACTTACTATCAGAACCTTACCGTCACTTAACCTATTCAAACACAAAGCCAAGCTTTGGCTAGTTACATCTCACTAACAGCTGCTCTTCTGACTCTGGACGGGCCACCTGGGACCCAGCTCTGCTTTGCTCCGGCACTATTGTTCTGCTTCTTGCCCTGATTTGTAACGTCAATTGTATATTCTGTTTACAATCTGTTGGTACCATTGTGATGATATGCCATACCTGTAATGTTCTGCCAAGATATATGCACGGTTGCCCTTGGGCTTGGTCTGCGCTATATAAATAAAACAAATACAAATACAGAAGAAGGGGAAGCAAAAGGAAAAACAGAAAGAAGATCCCCCCAGGAAAGTAAAAGACAAATAAAAAAAGAGCTGCGGTCCCTGGGGGGGTCGCACCCTTGATCGGCCTCCCAGCTGCTGCCCGGCGGGAAGTTAAGCCCCAGGCTTTATGTGCCGTGTGGCCTGGGGAAAGACTAACGCCCGGGGCCATGTGTGCGGGCGGTCCCCAGGACACAAGCGTGGCCTTTAAGGCAGCAGCGACTCACCTGGGGGCCAGTCCAGGTGGGCCGGAAGACATCAAAGTCCCGGGCCAGGTGTGCAGTGCAGCCCGGGTGAAGATAACGCCCCGGCCCAGGGCTGTGTGTCACTGCGACCCGGACCGGAGCGTGACCTGAAGGGAATGGTCCGCCCGGAGGCCACCACGGGTGGACCGAAGAAAGTGAAAGTCCTGAGCTGCGTATCATGTGGCGGCCTGGGTAAAGAAATAGTGCCGGCGTGCCGGACGTCCACCCGCTGTCAGGCAGGTGGTGAAGATCAAAGAGGAATCCCCGACGGCTTGGGCAGGCAGTCAGGAACCCCCTGTGCACTACCCGCTCTGCCCGGGCCCAGACGAAGGGAGCAGGGTAAAGAGACTTACCTGGGAGCCCGGCCGCATCATGTCTGGTGGGTCGGAGCTCAGCACTGGCTTTGGGTGACTGGGGAAGGCCCCGTTCAGGTGGGCAGGACCTGGCTGGGGTCCAACTTCAATGAACCTCCCTGCCTGAACACTTTAGCACCGCAACAGAGGAAATATTAACTCTCTAATGGCCAAGATGGCAGTATGGGCCTCTGAGCCCTGAGAAGCATTTAGGGCTGCCAAGGCCCCAACAACAAGTTCCATCACTGCCACAGAGAAAAGTGGAAGGGACTTTTAGGGATACCATAGCCCCAACACAAATACAACCACCATCATGGAGAAAATGTGTTTCCAAAAGCCCAATAAGGAGAATAAAAGTTTTTTTTAAAAAAGCAAAGCCCCTATGAGAAATTGAGGGCTCCCAAAGACTTGTGGAGCTGAAATAGGTGTCTCGTGACAGCCACTCACGGCAGAGCGGGGGGTTGAGGTTACATTTGGAAGGAACTACAGCAGCACCAGTGCTGCAACAAGCAACAAGAGGGTACTTTGCACTATATGTTATGTGATGTGACTGACTGATACAGACTGACAAGAGGACTGGGATTTAAATGAAGGTAATGGCAGTCTGCAGCTGTCCGGTTGGCTAGAGAAGGGGAAGATGTGCAAAATAACTGTGATGGGTGGATGAAAGGGTTGGAACGGATTTGAGAGGCCCACAGCATGTGTAATTAGGAACTTGGTCAAAGTTCATGTGTTGAGGGGCTGTTTTACATGGTATCTTCTACCTGGTCCTTAATACAGTGTGTGGAATGGGAAAATGAAAGAGGGCATGTTCACATGGGGTAAGGAAAGATGGGAAGTGACGTGTTTTTATATAAGTCTGTGAGGGCACCAAAACTCCCCTCCATGTACTGTGCCTCACTCAAGATCTGAACTCAGTATTGTGGTCCATCTCCTGAATTAACACCTTTTATTTGCAGGTTGCTCAGCACCCCACCAGAGAAGCTGGTCTGGCATGGTGGGGTGGCATCAGTGGGTCAATTCCTGGCTCAGAGTATTTATAATGCTGTGGTCACCGGTGGCAAGGAAAAAAACAGGGGCTACAAAATCTTTAAACCTCTCGGACTCCCAGTCAAAGAACTGAACAAAGAATGCTACAAAACTGCCCTCTGTTCAGGAAACAATATTCACACAGGTCTCCAACATCTAGCACGAACCACCCCCATACTGTTCCATTACCCATACCGCATATGTCTTCTGTCCTGTGTGTATTAAGCACTTTGAAGTTGCTTTAAGGTAGCACTAAATGAAGCAAACAAAACAAATCAGCAATCGAGATTCAGGAAGGGTTAGTGTCTGGGGAGCAGGAAGCACAGGAACAGACATCCGCCTTACCATGAAAAAAGCTCTTGGTCCGCAGGTAGCTGACACTTAGGCGCAGTATGGACAGCTTGTCCAGGCTGGATGTCACCTCTTCAGGGAAGGGCAGTAAAGTAGCCAGCCGTTCTAACTCCTGGTTCAACCGGTCCCGGTGCCGCTTAGACGGGTTGGATTTCACTACTTGCACTGGTGGGGGTTTGGCCCTGCAAAGACAACAGGTGGAAAAGACAGAAGGCAAGAAAGTCAGATGTGAAGCAAAGATAGCCTCCCCGTGACACACCTGGTTCAATAATGGCCATCTCATCCCTCATCACACACCTGGTTCAATAAAGACGTTCCATTTCTGGATCAATATTAAAATTAAGGGTACTTTTAAAAATAAACACAATTGATTGTTGTTTTTCTTTACGACTCTTTCGCCTTGTTTTAAAAGGTAGTTTGCCCCAACCCTTCACTTAGGCTGCCTCTTTCTCTCTGCTCCCTGAAAACAGAAAGTGTATTTCCATTTTAAAAAACAAAATCCACATGGATTTTCACTTTCAGGGAGTTTTTCCTTCTTTTTATAACTATGAATATTATATGGTTTATACAGACTTTCAACATAATAAAACATCTACAAATATGCAGTAAAAAAATACAATTTTCTATAGAGGCCTTACAGCGAACAGTCCAATTATACAGGGCCTCATCCCGAGTTGGGCGGTAGCCCTCAAATGCGGCAGTAACGGTATTACCGCTACATTTAAGATCTGGCCCTATCAAGAGTTAGGCGTGTGGGAATGGGTACTTATAGTTAGCGCCCAACCCATGATCTGGTGGTAATACCGCCAGACCGATTGGTACTAACGCTAATACAGTTGGGCGGTAATACAGCCCAGATACCGGCCAACACGTGATGAGGCCCACAGTCAGGAAATCAAATGCATTACAAATATTTTACACAACAGTCTATTTTAAGATATATAATCGCAAATTAAAAAATTCACAACATGCTGAAAAAGCATTCCTTGGAATAGAATAAATACAAACCATATCCAGAGCCATAACACTACTGTGTTTAGCAAAACACCTAATTCACTCTAAGAATAAATTGGGAACATGTGCATAGCGATGGTTAGATTATGTGAAAGAAAATCCCACAGTCAATTGGAACCCAATATAAGCCATTTGATTGCCTCCAAAAGTCTTACCACAGAGAGGTATAGTTTGGGATCAACCTCCTCTAGAGTATCTAGGCAAAATACATCCACCTTTGCTATCCAAAATTACCACTTCTCCATTCCCAATAATGTGTGCCCTTAGACATACCATGGGTAAGATTACAGGGGGTACTGCATAGTTCCCCTTTCCCCTCCACACAACTGCATAGACAGCATAAGCTTTTTCAGCCAGGTACATTCAAAACGGAATTCCCAAAATAGCTGTCTCCCAGGTCAACATGGCAACCTCATTAAATATAGGATTGAAGTTGGAGGGGGGGCAAAACAGGTGGCATGTTCTTTCATTGCACTCAACTTCATTACATTAATAAGTGTGCACATTCTTTCACATGTTAACATTGAACCTCTAAGGTAATGTTACGATTCGCCAGTAACTGAATAACACCTCATGTATACCAAGTTGACTTCATCTTGTTGCCCAAAAATATCAGATCTTGAAGATACTTTAACAATCAATTAAGCATTGTAGAAGATAAGACAACTGAGCTAACCTTGTCTGTATATGCTGTGACCTGGGGCTGTAGGCTGTAGCCTTTGGATTCACCACCAAACTTGGCATCAGATGCTGACTTTAGTTTTCAAACTATCGCTATTTTTTTATTTCATTGACATTTAGTTTATTTAAACTTTTGGCAGTCTTAGGTATCAATCAACAGAAAATTCCCTAATTCTGATAAAATCGTCTCTTCACACACAAAGGTAATTTACAACAGAACCAAAAAGATTGATTAAGTATGCTGCCCATCCACGAAAAGACCTTAATGTAGTCCATCAAATATCATGAGAATGCCGATAATCCTTATTAGAGATTGAGTCCCAGCATTGTCTGATGTACAGAATGGGATTTATTGATTTGGTCCAACAAATCAACAGCCGACACGTGTTTCTACTGATGGGTCGTCTTCAAGGCTATCTTGTTAAAGGTCTGTATTCCTTAACGTAGCCGGTGTGTCGCATAGAAATCAGTGGCGCTGACCAATGTGGTATGTATTCCCATTCGATTTGAAGTCTGTGATACCCAATGCATAACCATAAAGTGTTGTTTCAAATCATAATTCTCTCTATGTGGTGATGATAAGCAGAAGTCAATGTTGGCCCATTGGCCTCTCTTTCTTTAAACATCCAATAATAGTGGCATGTAGATTGCCTGTCAAGAACTTTATAGTGTCGAATCTTGTGCATACATTAAAGGGTACCGATACCTTTTAATACTATCGCGGGTCAGATCCCGTGGTCCTTGTGATCATAAAAACGATAATCATAAAAAGGGAAGCAAAAAGAGATGCATAAAAAGATGCGAAAGTCCAAGTTGTGGTGTGGAGAGAGAGAGGGCCGGTGTTTTTCTTTGGTCAAGCTCTCCTAGTTTTTTCATAGTGATTTCCAAATATTTTACAAGAGCGATATTGAGTTTCACCTTCGACACCCATAAAAGACCTCCCACCAGGCCCCTGCGTCGGTTCCATATCTGTCTCTCATTTGTTCGTAAAGAAGCATCATTCTTAAGAATATTAATTTTGGGCAAAAAAGGAGTATGTGTTTTAGAGTCTCCATAGCTTAAAAGAGTCACCTTTGTGCGTACTATGTTTAAGCGAAACCTGAGAAGCAAGTCTCTTTGTTTCACTGTGGAGGATCTCTTCAAATAAGGGGGTGTCTCATTCAATGCTGTCATTAATGTTTTTGAGAGCATATGGGCTTTTGAGTTTGTTCTTCTTTGTTTTGTTTTGTCCCAGTCGTCCCCCCACAAGATCTTCTTTGCCAATAGGGGGTTTCTACACAGTGTTTCTCTAGAAATTCCTAAGTTGGTTAGAATCATTTGACATTGGTTAAGCCATACATTCAGTAAAGGATCTTCATTTCTCGTTTGATTAATTGCCAAAATCTCAAATTGTGGTAGACAAGTAGGTAGCTGTAATTTTCTGAAGAGGAGCACAGCGTTCCAAACCACTCTTACATAGAGGGAGAGGAGACACAATTCGCTTCTGATTACTGCCATAGGCACACCTTAAGGAAATCTCAGGACTTTTTTTAATAAAAGTGGCCTTCCAGTATCTGCCATGTTTCCCGGGGAAGCCCCAGGCAAGCCTCTGCTGCATAGGTGAGCGATAGAACAACCTTTTGGTTATAAAACTTTATTTTGGGCTCAAGTGAAAACTTACAGTACTTCCGCCCCACAACTAGGGCTTGTGCAGTCAAGTTTTTTGTTTTATCCTTTAGGCATTTGGCCCATGGAGCATCGCAGACGTTAGCACTTATTGTAACACTTATGTATTTGATGTGTTCCACAAGGTCGATCCGATTTTCATTCAATGACCAACTTTGCATGTGTTTTTCCTCCCTTTCAGATTTTCCAAAATGATGATTTCTGCCTTTTTTTCGTTGATCTTCAAGTCATTTTGACGGATGTAATTTTGTTGGAGGCCAATAGGTGTGAGGTCTAGCAGTACCAAATCATCCACGTACAGGAGCCACCCCAAAGCTGTCCCATTTATTTTTGGGGAGAAAGTGCAGCCCGGGCCTAGTGCTTTTTTCAGATCTTCAATGAAGAATTTGAATAAGGCTCGAGCTATTCGGGCAGCCCTGCTACAGGCCTTTCGATGAAGGTATACATTTGGTTTGTGTACCTGTTTAATCGAGGCTGATTTTCATAGAGGTGCCCGTGTATAGATCTTTTATTGCCATTAGCAAGTCCTTTGGACACCCTTTTTTCCCAATCTGGCCCACAGTGTTTCTCGGTGTATGCTATCGAAAGCGGTTCCCATTTTGATTTTTGAACGAAATTGAAACCCAGATATTTAAAGTCATCACCAAATTAAAATTGTACTCCTGCTAAATGCCAAGACTTTTAAATAGCTCCCTTACTTGGGAAACACATTATTTTGGATTAAGGTAGATTTATTTCCGACCAGTTTGGTTTGTGGAATACTAAAACCCTATCCAGAGGTCGCTGGAGACCCACATGGATCATATCCAAGATGATGATAACATCGGCATAGAAAAGCAGTTGAAAATGGCGTACCCCTTTTCAGGAGGAAGGCCCAGTCCTCTTACATTGCTGCTGATAGGCCTACCATATACAAGGTAAAGTGCAAGGAAATGAGCAGACACTAACTGCAACGTTATCGTGTCTGCGTGTATGGAAATCAGCATTTTGAAAAACTCAGTCAGCATAAATACCCCAACTAGCATAAGAAATCCCGATTGACTACGACAGAACTGGATGACTCATCCAATAATGCTTTAATTAAGGGCTGGTTTCCCTTACCTCGACCATTTCTCACTACAAGGGGCACTAGACTATTTTTCTGAAGTTCTGAGCTATCCCTAATGTGTGTCTTCGTTACCAGCATTCTCCAACTACACAGTGTGTTTAGAAAGGGATCTATGATGTTAACTTGAATCACTTTCCCCGCTCAAGGCCTATTTGTTCGAATTTACCATTTTTAAATGTGGAGGAGACCCCCTGTGATCCCCGTACCCCCCACCATTCTAAACACCTACACCTAACCCCATCTATATTTGAGGTGAAATTTGGTGAAAAAAACTGGGCCTCGAACAAACTGGTCTGCGAGTTAATCGGCTAGTTCATTCAGAAAGTAGTTTTTGCAAGGATCTTTCATGGGCAATCAAAAAGAGTTATTAAGAGGTAACTTTAGGGATTCGCTAGAGGACCTTTTTTTTGTGTATCGGAATAAGAAGATGTTTATTCCAAGATTGTGCTAAGCAGCCCAACATCCAATTTTCACAAATAATGTATGATGAACAGAAGCCCACAACTCAGAATGGGCCCTGAATAGGCCAATGCAAATTCCGTCAGGCACCAAGCCTCACAATGTTTGAATTCATTGGTAGAGCCCTACATTTCCCAAGCTGAGGGCTTGCACAGTCACCTCAGTTGTTCTTGAGTAAAACTGAAGGTGGTCTTCGATGTCCAAGGGGTAAACAAGCAGCTAATATTGAGTGACCAGTCTAGCACAGAAGATCTGTTCTTTGAGGGAATATACAGCTCTTGCTTATTACTACTCATCAGCCTCCAAAATGTAACAACATTCTTGGATTACCATACCTCCTACGTGTGTTGCTATGGACCAGTCGGTGCCTATGTTTAAGGGAGTTTGTATCGGTTTTTTTTGTGAAGTATACTTGTTCCATTTACCCAGGCTGGCATTTTCACTATCTGACGGAGGGATCCTCTCATCCCTCAACTCAAATTCCTAAAGTAGGTGTCCTAGTTGCTCTCTTCTTAAAATATCTCTATAGATTCTTTGTTACCAGGTCATCAATGCCAGTCGTAAAAATCAAATTGTGAAGGCAAACAGGCCTCCCATTGTGGTGACTCAGAAACCAGGTAAGTAGGTGAACCCTTTTCAGTCCATCATGCCACCTCTATACCTTCAGTTCAAATGACTCCATTTCTAGAGCTACTAACTGCAAACCCTAAGATAACTTGGTTCATAATTGGTGGAGAAGGCGAGGCACTCCCCGTCCACTCAAATAACAAGGGGAAGTGCTTACTATCTGACCTACTTCCAATCTGTAAGGATTTTATTAAACAAACATGCTGAACCAAAACAGTGAGGCTTGCCGTTAGGACAAGCAGGTTAATTTAACTAGAATATTGCCTACAACACAAAAACAACTGTTTGTCATATGCAAGTTCTGCTCTTGCAAACAACGAATACCAGAAATAGCTATTTTAGTCTCCCATGATTTGCTCAAAAATAGTTCACCCTGTCTTTAAAAAAGCCATATGCTGACCCCTCCTGCCCAGCTAACTATCACCCTATCTCTACTACCCCCTTCCTGAGTAAACTCTTGGAGAAGTTGGTCCTTCCCCAACTAACCCTCCACACTGATCTTGTTGGTTGCCTTCATGACCATCAATCTGGATTCTGGGCAGCCAGAGGCACAGAAACTGCTCTCCTGAACACCCAGAAAAATATGCTTGCAAATCTCGACTCCAACTCTCCTGATGTTCTCATTCTCCTCAATCTATCCTCTGCCTTTGACACGGGTAACCATCCTAGTCTCATGAAAACGACTCTGTGACACCTTCGGCATCAATGACCGGGCACTGGATTGGCTGACTTCTTTCCTCACTAACACCCTTCCCAGATGCAACTGGGCCCTTTCTCAACCACCACCACACTCTCTACCTGTGGGTCCACCAGGGCTCTATCCTATCACCATGGCTCTTCAATATCTATCTTGCCCCTCCTGCCCACCTGATCTACTCCTTCTCTCCTCATTTCCAGTGTTATGCTGATGACACACAGCTTTCCTTCAAACTACCCTCTTCTCCCTCTTCCTTCTCTCTCATCCCAGAGTGTCCGCCATTCAGGCCTGCTGTGCAGCAAATGATTTCTGTCAAATATTTCAGTAAGATGGAGATCCTCCTCAGTGGGACACCTGTGCCCTCTTTTCCTCCCACCCTCTGGCCACCCTCATGCCACCCTCTTTGGGCCCTCTACGCCACCATCTGGTGAGGCCAAAAACCTTGGGTTCATCTTCGATTCTGCCCTCTCCTTCACCCCTCACATCATGGACCTTACCAAGAAGTCCCACTTCCAGCTCCACCGCCTCAGAGGCCTTCTTCCTTTTTTCACCTTCCCCAGAATCTCAATGTCTCCAGAGCTCTGGTCCTCTCCAGGCAGGACTACTGCAACAGCCTCTTTTTAATCTCCCTGTTTCCTCCCTTTGGTCCCTCAAGCTCATTCAGAATAGGGCTACAAGACGTGTCCTTGGCCTCAAGCCCAGGGACTGTATCTCTCCAGCCCTATAATCTATCAACTGGCTCCTGGTGGCTACGAGGATCAAGTTCAAGACCCTCTGCATCATTCACAAGGCCTTCTGAGGTCTGGGACCATGCTATCTCCAACTTTCCCTCCCTAAATACTACCATGCTAGAGCCCTACGTTCCTCTAACTCCAACTCTCTGACTGTCAAGCACTTCTCCAAGCAGATAGTGGTGGGCAGAGCCCTCTCCTCGACTGGTGCCTCCCTTTGGAACAGACTTCCCGCACCACTCAGACTTGAGCCGGACCTCCTTAAGTTATGGAAACTCCTCAAAACTCTGCTCTTCTCTACCTCTTTCCCTTCCCTGATAAGAACCCCACTGCCGATGTGACCAGTGACCCGATGTCCATGAATCTCACAGGATCAGGACCACCCTCCCAGTCAATACCAGCACTCCTCTCCACCCACTGCACTGCCCCGCAGGTGTCAAGGAGTTCCCCTCTTCTCACCTGAATCTGTTCTTTACCGGCGTCCTTGGATGCTGCCTTCTTTCGGATGCAACGGGTTTTGAAGAAGGCGGCCCGTGTCTCTGCCAAATCCAGAATGCGTTCAGTTTTCCAGGAGTCCGAATCCAGGAATCCAGGAGGCAAGGTAAGTTCGCTAGAACTCGAATCCAGGAGGAAGAAGAAGGGGGGGTTCAAGGAAGGGAAAGCGGAGTGGAAAGGAGAAGAACCGCGAGCTACGGAGCACACGTCTGGTCGCTACTTCGCAATAGCATTGAGACGCGTGGAGCCGCAGAAGGCGTGGTCTAGAAATAGAGAAAGGATACGTCCAACGCATGGAGCGAGAAGGGAATGCGTTGGACGGCCACATTGGAGGTATTAATGTGTATAAGCCCATTGTGACAGGGACCATGAGGCCCAAAAGGGGCGCACCCTGCGATTCATGACAGCATGCCTCCTCCGAAGACCCTTCCCTCCTGGTTTGCCCGGGTGGATGAGGTGGAACCTTCTGAGCAGCCGTGGGGCCTTGATGTTTGAGAGAGGTTCCCAGGTTCTTTTGCTAGAAGGATATCCTTTCCATTCAACCAGGTATTGAAGCTGGACCCTTCTATACCTGGAATCACAAATCCGAGATACCTCATATTCCAATTGGTCATCGACCAGTATAGGAGGAGGTCTGGAGGGTTTTTGGGAGGATGGATAGTAGGGTTTCAGTAAAGATGTGTGAAAGACTGGGTGTATCTTCTTCCAGGAGTCAGGCAATTTGATCCGATAAGAAACAGGATTTATAATTTCTTTAATGGAAAATGGACCATACTACCGAGGGGCCAGTTTACTAGGCCGTAGATGTCGGGGTAGTAATTTTGAGGACAACCAGATCTGATCACCGACTGCATAAGAAGGGCCAGGTCTTCTTCTGGAATCTGCATATTTCTTGGTCTGTTTCCTGGGTTTCTCCAAAAATTCCTTGGCTTCTTTATGTATGTTGACAAAGGTTTCGATCCAGGAGTCAACTGTAGGTACTGGTGTAGATTGAGGAAGAACAGAAGGTAGGACCGACGATGAAATCCTTGACTGCAATAAAAGGGGCTGATCATAAGTGCCGAATGGTCAGAATTATTGTAAGCGAATTCAACCACGGGTATCAGGAGCGACCAGTCATCCTGGACCTTGGTGGCGAAGCATCGAAGATACTGTTTCAGGGTTTGATTGACACGTTCTGTGATTCTGTTGGTTTGAGGGTGGTAACCTGACGAAAGGGCACGTTGGATCCCTAAGCATTGACAGAGATGTTTCCAGAATTGTGAGATGTATTGAGGTCCCAATCCGAAATGATCTTGGAAGGGAGTCCATGCAAACGGAATATGTGTTCCAGGAAGATTCCTACTAGTTCAGAAGAGGATGGTAATTTACGCAGGGGCGTAAAGTGAGCCATATGAGTGAACAAGTCTATGATAACCATGATGGTGGTATACCCACGGGAGGGTGGCAGTTCCGCAATGAAGTCCGCAGCGATAATCTCCCAAGGCCTAGTTGGCAATGTAGGTTGTAGTAGAAGGCCCGCTGGTTTCTTGTTCTTGTGTTTATTTTGGCTGCAGACAACACAGGATTGAATGTACTGCCATACGTCGGGTCTCGTGCTAGGCCACCAGAATTGCCTTTGTATCAGACGGAGGGTATTGGTGACACCACGATGTCCAGAGTGTAAGGTATCATGACAGAGATTCATTATTTTCTGTTGTAGTCTTTTTGTAGGGATGACCAACAGATTGTCTTTGAACAAATAACCTTCCCGGACCTTTACATTCCAAGGATTTCTTTTGGATTTGTCCTTCCACAGATCAGAGGAATGGGTTTGGGCTTGGATTTCTTTGAGGAGGTTGACTGCCTGGGCCACAAAGATCGTGGGGGAAAACATCTGAGGATATGCCTTGCCTTCAGTGGGCTTGTAGTCAGGTCTTCGAGATCAGGCGTCGGCGATCAGGTTTTGTGATCCAGGAACGTGAGTGATATGGAACTGGTACTGGGCAAAGAAATATGCCCAACGCGCCTGGCGACTGTTCCTACACTCCAAAGACTGTAGAATCTGGAGGTGCCGGTGGTCAGTACGGACCTAAACTGGATGTTTAGCTCCCAAAAGTAGATGTCGCCATTCAGTGAAGGCTTGGCGAATGGCTAACAATTCTTTTTCCAGGACTGAATAATGTGTTTCACTAGGAGTCAGAGTTTGTGAGAGGTAAGCAATTGGGTGTTCAAGTTTATCTCCTAATTCTTGTTTCAGGACTGCGCCAATGGCATAATTTGAAACGTCCGTTTCTACCAGGAAAGCACGGCTAGTATCGGGTTGAGCCAAGATAGGAGCTTGCGTAAACTTTGTTTTTAAATGCTGGAACGCCATATCTTGAGGTGTTGACCAGAGGAAAGGAATGTCTTTCTTCAGGACAGCAACAATCGGTTGAACTATCGCGGAGAAATTAGATATGAATTTCCGGTAGAAATTGGCAAGTCCCAGGAAAGATTGAATTTGTTTCACGGAAGTAGGAGCAGGCCAGGTCAATATGGCTTTTACCTTTGAAGGGTCCATACCAATTCCTTCTGGGGTAAGAATAAACCCTAGGTAGTGAACGGAGGTCACATGAAACAAGCATCTTTCAGGTTTGGCCAGGAGTTTATGATCTCAGAGTCTCTGCAAAACTGCCTTCACGTGCTCTTCATGTTGTTTAGGATCCTTGGAAAAGATCAGTATGTCATCCAGATATACAATAACAAAGAGAAACAGCATGTCAGAGAACACCGTATCCAGAAAGCGTTGGAAAATTGCCGGGGCATTAGCCAATCCGAAGGGCATGACTAGGTACTCAAAATGGGCAAAGGGTGTTCTGAAGGCGGTTTTCCATTCATCTCCTTCCCTGACACGGATCAAATGATAGGCGCCCCTGAGATCCAACTTGGTGAATATCACTGCGCCTCTCATGGCTTCCAGGATATCCGAAATCAGGGGTAACAGGTACCGATCCTTGAGGGTACATTGATTTAGCCCACGATAATCAAGGCAGGGTCTGAGTTCCTTGGTATCCTTCTTGGGAACAAAGAATAGAGAAGCACCAGCAGGAGATTTCAAAGGTTTTATGGTGCCATTTTCAAGGTTGGTATTCAAGTATTCTCTTAGGGCCTTCTTCTCGGGTTCGGAAAGAATGAACATCCTGCCGAAGGGAATCACTGCAGAGGGTTCTGTATCTATTGCGCAGTCTTCAGGTCTGTGTGGGGGTAAAGCCTGGACAATGGCAGTCGAAAACACATCAGCATATGCTTGGTAGACTTCAGGAACTTGCATGACATTGGATACCATTAGTGGTGTCTGTTGTTCCTTTGTTGGTTCCTTTGGGTGTGTTAATGGAGGTTCTAGGGATAGACAATGAGACATACAAAACTCTGAGCCTAGGAATAGGGAACCCGCAGACCAGTTGATATATGGGATGTGTTTCTGTAGCCAGGGAATGCCCAATACCAAGGGGTAATGAGCTGACTTAATAATGTCAAACCTGATCAGCTCTCGATGGTGATTTATAGAAATCTGGATCTCCTTGGTCTGAAGGTTTATGGGTCCTGATGTGAGGGGTCTTCCGTCGATAGCCTCCACGGGCTGCATGGTGCCTTGTGTTTCGTAGGGAATCTGATGTTTATCAACCCACTCATGATCGATGAATATTCCCATAGCTCTGCAGTCTACCAGGGCCAAAATGGAATAGTTTGTATTCTTGGATGGTGATAAAAAGGCCTGTAGTACCACCAAATTGTTTTGTCCAGGAGAGTTCAAGGATGGAATGGATGTGGAGCAAACATATCTCTCCCGAACCTCTGCTCCATCTAGGATTGGGAGCTGGCTTTTCCCGAACGCCGAGGGGGTGCTAAAGGACACTCCCTAACCAAATGCTTATCTGAGGGGCAGTACATGCACAAGCCCGTATGAATTCTCCTCATTCTCTCTTGTGGAGATATGGGTCCACGAAAGGCCCCAATCTGCATGGGCTCGGATTCTGAGACTGCGCTTGGGTTGATTTCCGGTCTGGGGTTACCATCAAATGATACCTTGGAAGGAGTTCCCCTGGATTTCTTCTTTTCTGACTTCCTTTCCTGGATACGGAAGTCAATCTGCATGGCAAGATCCAGTAATGCCTGGAATGAGCTTGGTTGTGCCACTCTGGCCAGCTCATCCTTAATTTCTTTGTTCAATCCTCTCCTGAACAGGGTACAACTCGCCTCAGTGGACCAGTCAGCTTCCTTTGCCAGTTGTTTAAATCGGGTCACATACGTGAGCATATCCTGGGCCCCTTGCTGAAAGTCTAACAAGTGTTCTTGTGCGCTGTAGACCTGCTCAGGGCAGTCAAACATGTCTTTTAGGGCCCGTATAAACCCATCAGAATCGTCCAGTAGGGCATCACTAGAGTTAACTAGGGGAGTGGCCCAAGTAAAGGCATTCATGGAAAGGTGAGAGATTATAAAACCCACCTTGGCCCTGAGGGTCGCAAAATAGTAAGGCTTGAAGGTAAAGTGAACCAAGCACAAATCCAGGAATGCACGAAGGGTCTTTGCTGAGCCGTCGTATTTATCCACGGCTCCGCCCAGTATAACACTCTCTTTTGTAGCAGAATCCCGGGATATGACCAATTGTTTAAGAGCGGCGTTCTCGGCTTTCAGATTCTGTACCTCGGTTGATAGTTCCTGCATACGACACATCAAGTCCTGCACGGCAGCCTCCATGTCGATATCACCTTCGATTGGGTGGCGTCTCAAACTGTCAAGGAGTTCCCCCCTTCTCACCTGAATCCGTTCTTTACCGTCCTTGGATGCTGCATTCTTTCGGATGGAATGGGTTTTGAAGAAGGCGGCCCGTGTCTCTGCTGAATCCAGAATGTGTTCAGTTTTCCAGGAGGCCGAATCCAGGAATCCAGGAGGCAAGGTGAGTTTGCTAGAACTCGAATCCAGGAGGAAGAAGAAGGGGGGGTTCAAGAAAGGGAAAGCGGAGTGGAAAGGAGAAGAACCGCGAGCTACGGAGCACACGTCTGGTCGCTACTTCGCAATAGCATTGAGACGCGCGGAGCCGCGGAAGGCGTGGTCTAGAAATAGAGAAAGGTTACGTCCAACGCATGGAGCGAGAAGGGAATGCGTTGGACGGCCATATTGGAGGTATTAATGCGTATAATCCCGTTGTGACAGGGACCATGAGGCCCAAAAGGGGCACACCCTGTGATTCATGACAGCAGGCCCCTGCTTGGTTGCTCCTCACCGACCCTTGAGAGTCGCTCTACTAGCACTTAGCCTGAGGTTCTTTGGCTTCCCTTAGCACTTACCTCCCGGGCTTTCCTCCAGCACTTGTCCACTTCTCCCCATCCCCTGCACTTCCCCTTGATGCACTTGCATGTCCGTATGCCACAAGGCCTAGAAGGACCATGACTGTATATTTTTTGGTTTTTTGCCATTGTTATTATTTACCCTGTTCCCTTCCCTTTTAGTCTTGTGGGGCTTTGAGCACAATTCTGTTGTATAAAGCACCTTACAAATGCTCAATGAAATAAAATAAATAAAATTCAAATCTACTCAACCTGCTAATCAATTAGAGGAGGGCAGGGGAAGGTCACACTTCGGAATGTGCCAGTGGTTTTTGACAGTAATGAAAAGCCATGACTTAGGCTGTCCTTGCTGTACATATGCAGCACACTGCTGGATCACATTCATGCCATGAAAACTAACCCCCACTCCTGGCCACTCCTCCTCTAGCTATAACTTTGTGACCTAGTAGAAAATCCCCAGAAGCACATTCCTCTAAAGAAAGTTAATTTTGCTTTTCTCATTTTCGTTTTAGTTTTCGTACAAAAAACATACACCAAACATAAGGCTGAGCAATGTCATGTAAATGCAAACAAAATATCTACACACAACCAAAGGTCAAACAAACTGTAACATTAGACAATTAAAAAACACCTTATATGTGGGGCTATTCCCCAACATCCTTTTCTAAAAATAAAAAAATCTTTAAAAGTGCTTTTTTTAAAAACTATTTACATTTTCAAAAAAAGAAAAATATTTAAACATTGCATGGGTTTCAAAATTGTTTCAATTTTCAAAAGTACATGAACATATTTTACCTAAATTATCACATATTATATCACAAGCATCTCAATTAAATCATTTTAATTCTATTATACACAATAAACCCAACTTCTATGGGACAGTAAGATATAATACACAAACTACAGAGTCAAAACAGGACAGATCACAAAACAAACACACACACACCCATACACATACGCCACCAACTAGACTAACACACATATATTTAATCATAGAATGCTCTAATTTACACACATCCATACATATCATTGAAGGGCCCACATCATTTAAGATCAGTCTCCTCCCGGTTCTGTTTTAACAGCATATGTTTTTCAAAGTTTGAAAGAGTTTGCATGTCTAATAACCAACCCACCACAAGTAGTTTCTTCCTTGTTTTCCACACTCTCAGGATTTGTTTGGTCGTCACAAGCAGTGCTTTATCAATCCAGCACGACAAATCACATGCTACATTACATCTACACTCGAATGACAGCAGGACCACAGCTGACAAGGTCATTGGGAATGTCACACC
The DNA here is from genome assembly GCF_040938575.1 of Ambystoma mexicanum. Taxonomy (NCBI): domain Eukaryota; kingdom Metazoa; phylum Chordata; class Amphibia; order Caudata; family Ambystomatidae; genus Ambystoma; species Ambystoma mexicanum. Next base: position 896,963,938 of record NC_090931.1, on the reverse strand, counting down.
CTTCCAGAGGTCCACAACTCTAGGCCAGCCCCACAACATATGCAGCAATTAGCCCCTTCCCCGTTCACAGCCCCAGCACATTTGCACCAGAGTCCAATAGAGGCGACCTAGAATCCTCTGGTGAGTATAGCATACATTTAAATCCATCTTGGTCCTTATGGCCACTTTCCAAAGCCCACCCATTCCTTCACGGATATATTACTGTCTAACTCATCAATCCAAGCTTGGCTCAGTTTTTCCAAAGAATTTGTCAAGGAGCCTTCCACTGGCATCATCTTAAGAAAGGTTGAGACCATATGGGGCAGTGTATTAAATAATTCACAAATTTGGGGCTTTTCTCCCATTGGTGTATTGAGCATCCTTTGCCTCTGAGATAACAGATCCTCCAAAGCCCTGTATGTCCCTAGCTCCCTCTTACCAAGACCATATGTTCGTGAAAGGTTTTTCAAAGGGTATAATTTTTAGTTCCTGCCAGATACCTCCAATCTTCAAGATCCCTTTTTTGACCCAGCTCTGCCAGTTCAAGCTCTTATTTTCTGTCTGCAAACCAGGATTATACCAAACTGACGCTCCATAATACATAAACAAATTCTGTCCACACCCTAGAATCCACGATGTCAGCGCAGTCTTAGTAAAGGTGACAATCTGCAATTTATCAGGCAACTGGACATTTTTTAATACAAACCACTTAGGTGGAAAGGCAGCAATCTTTGCCTCTCTATCGATACCCACAATGGCTCTAATCCCACCATCCTCTGCAAAATAGTAGGCAGATTTTTTCAGCAGGAATCCTCTGTGATAATTCTCAAAAATTGGATAGCCAGAACTGGTCACCCAGACACTGCGTGTCATAATGTAACGTGGGATCTTTGGCCTCTTTCCTGTGCCCCACAAGAATTCCTGAAAAAAATATGCTTTGCCCCTTCTTGGAAAATCTCAAAGGGAGTGACTATAACGTACAATACTTTGGGCAAAAGCATCATTTTAAAAGCATTCACCCTTGCCCAAACATTCAAGGTCATACGCTCCCATTTGCGGATATCCTTTTGAAGCACCTCTATCAACTTGCTGACATTGTAGTCCACAATTTTCTTCTGGTCACGAACAAGGTAGACCCCTAAATAATTTACACCCGTATTCGCCCACTGACAATTCCGATCAGACAATCCTTCACACAAAGGGGCCTCTTTAATCGGGAAAACCACAGTTTTCCCCCAATTGATTTTGTGTCCCAAAATTAGACTCACCTCCTAAAGTAGATGATTCAAAAGATCCCCTCCCCTCTTCCGGGTTCGTCAGAAGTATATTCATGTCATTCACTAGACCAGCACCTTAACCTCTTTGTCCCCCACAAGTGGAACCCGAAGGCCTGACTCTTGCCTGGTACAGGCTATAAGTGACTCCAATGCTAGATTAAAAAGAAAAGGAGATACTGGACAACCTTGCCTCGTACCACTAAATAACGGGAAGGAAGATGACAATTCAAAAGTGCTTTAATCAGTATTTAATTGTGAAAGATAGCTAAACTTAAATATACATTGATCTTTAATAAATGTATGAAAACCTTAACGAGTGCCTGCAGGACCGTGATCACATGGTATGGGCATGCAGGCCCGAAGTGAGGGACAGACACAGTAAATCCATTGTTGGAGTCTGCCGCCGCTCTGAGGCACGCGCGTGCAGAAATTCCATTTATTAACACAGTGTCATGACATAGTCATGACACCTCTTAAAGGGAAATACACATACAGGATGGACACACCACACTCCTCTCCCCCATACCGTGCCTGACCACATTTGACCCTACTCCTCCCATGTTTGGCAGTGCGTAGCTTCAGTCTTCCCCTATCACACGGCAGCATGATCATAATTGGTGAGCTCCCCATCACATGATTGGCTGTACACCACTTCAGTCCCTCCACCAATCACACGCCTGAAAAGCAGAGCAAGCCCTCATCTGCCAACAATGTGAACTCATTGAGATGCATGGAGAATGAAATGCGCTTCTTCCTACCCTGCGCCTTATATGTATACAGAAGAAACCTCTAAGATAGAGAATTCTATAGCAAAATAACCCATTTTAAAAAGCTTGAAGAGAAACAAGTTACGTCAAAACACTCACAAATAACACAAAAAGCAGCAGAATGATTGTAAGTGTGTCACCATCAGAAATACAAACATGTAAACATAAAACTCTTGAAAAGTCTATGAACTTGCAAAAGCTTTGGCAACACTTGTTACCTCATATGCCATTCCAATAAAGGATTATTGTGTTATTGTATTGGCTGACAGCATCGCTGGCTAATGGGCTGGCTGTCACTGGATCCGAGATCCGGGAGGCAGTTCTCTAGTTGGATCTCGGGATTCGGCTTGCCTCTGCCCCAGCCCTGTCAAACCGCGCACAGTGCTCTTGTGATCTAACATCCTCTGTGTGATCGCACTGTGCACACAAGGCCTGTTTGCACAGTGCGCTTGCACAGAGCACATTAGATCACGGAGGTAAAATGGCATATCGAGGTAGTGGGCTGGCAGCAGCATTGGGGTGCCCAGCGAGAAAGGTGTCCTGTGTGCCAAGCAATTCCTGCTCAGCACGCTCATTGTCCTGGCAGGAGGACACCTTACCTTTTCTGAACAGGGAGAGGTGTCCTGCTGCCAGGACAATGCCCCAAGCAGCTTTGGGCTGCAGAGTGTCTCTCATGTTGCTCTGCGTAAACAGAGCCTTAGAATGTGGGCCATTAGGCACTGATGGGAGGGACGGTGGACTATTAGCAGGAACGTGTGTCCCTTTAGAAATTTGATGGGAGGTGGTGATCAGAAGAGAGAAGGGTGCATACCGTTGCATGCTTTATGAAATAAAGTGGCTTTTAAACCCAAGGGGGATTTGTTAGGCTCACTTTGAATACAGGATGGGGGAATAAAACTAAAGTCATACTCTTATTGCTCCACTTATTTCTAATGTATATAGCGTATAGTTAGTTTACTATAAAAGGCTAGTTTATTATGTAATATGGTTTGCATCCAAGGCATTGCTATAAATAGAGTATTATTTAAGCACATGAAATACAAAGCAAAACCTTAATAAATATGTATATCAACTAAATCTGGAAAGATGTGCTCAATTGCTTAAATTGTCCACATCCCGGTTTCACCATTTAACCAAAGTCTGTGATCCTGGGCAAATCATTTAATCGCAATGTGTCTTATCTGCAGCTCTGTAAATGATTGATTCACTTCATAGCTTATGTTAATATATCATCTATTTTTTTTTTTTAAAAGCCCAGTGACAGTTGCTCCATATATATTAATAGTGCAATTTAGATATATTCCACCACAAAGCTATTTGCCACTTGGTTTACTTATGGCAATTTATTCTGAAGTCATTTCCATGGTGCCTCCAAGTATCAATGCTGATGCTCCTTGCAATGTCCTTTTCTGTGAAGTCACTTCTGTTGGTGCAATCCATATGCACATTTGGAGGTTTGCATGTATTTTGCCTGGACATACCTCTAATAGATGAGTTTCTTGCACCTGTATTGATCATGCAGCTTTTTTTTGTTATGTGTTAAAATGCCATCTGCCACTAATGTTACCAAAAAAGTAGATTGGGGTGGGGGTGGCCGGATTGAGGGCGTGAATGAGAACGTATGGAATTGCTCACACTGCATTTGGGGGAGGGGGGACGTAACAGAACCTTTTTTTCGTGGCTCATCCTTCTCCCACTCTTGCAATGCTGGATACTCCCCTGCCGAGGACAGCCCCCAGGTTCGCAGAGTCAAAGACCTGGTGACAGAGCAGAAATCACACTGTGCATACAGAGCAGAATCCATTTGGAAAGCACAATGATCACCCAGCCCCCAGATATGCGGGCACGGTAATGTAAACTGCTCAGTGCAAGCACACTGTGCACCCAGAGCAGTACATAATCTAGCCCGCAAAGCTGCGGGTTCGGTGATCATTGCCTTTCCCAAACAGATTCTGTTATTTGTAGTCTTGAGAAGATGTCTTGAAAAGTACACAAATCATAGTAAGGTACGCACACATATATTTGCGTGCATACCTTACTATGGTTTGTGTACTTTTCAAGCCATGAAAGAAATTGCACAATTTCGAACATTCTTTGATTGCAGTTCAACTGCCAGCTCCGGCCCCTCTAAACTCCGCCTCCTCGGAACTCTGCCCCAACCCCAAACTACGCCCTTGTGGGATCCCCCATCACATTATTTCCATTTCCACCACTGGCTGAAAGCCCAGAGCCCCAGCGCTCCCCTGTCATTGGCCAGTTGCATACAGCAACAGGCTCCATATCAAACACAATACAGCAATGCTTCCTTGTCATGAATAAAGACGCACGTGTTGCCAAAACTTCGTCATAATCATACTCATTTGTCATATGCGGTTGATCATCTACACGCCTGTCTGTGCTATGTACAATACTCCCGTTGCAAACCACACTTGGCTGCATAGCGCCCCAGCCCTCCTCATACGATCCCGGGCTATGCTGATTACACTCCTCCCCATCCCAAGCCTGGCATTATACCGCTCTGCCCCCATCGCCCACCACCCTGCTGCCCCGCTGTCCCCCATCGCCCACCACCCTGCTGCCCCGCTGTCTCTTGCTTGAGGAGCAGAGATGCAAAGAGGCTGAAGTAAAGGCTCTGTGATCCATGCAGCAGGGGATCTCATGGCCTGGGAGGGAGCCCTGCACACCAAGAGCTGCAGCAGACCTGTGTGATGGCGGAGAGTAACAACCCAGCGGCACAGCGAAGGGCGGTCATTTCTGGGCGCAGAGGAGAAATACAAATGCAATAATAAGTATTGACAAAGCTGGATAATACAGATCACCTATATTTCCTATCATATATATTTATATAGTTTTGTTGTATATGGTCTATATAGTTAAGGTTGTGGATACAAGTCTTTTGCATGCCTTATATTGGGACATAGGGCCAGGTAGTGTGGCTTTTTTCTGCTGTCATATAGCTCTCACTCCCAAGGATACATATGTTCTGGCTCATTCTCTGGATCTGGGAAGTTTCCTATTTGTATTGCAGAAACTCAGATCTTCGATGTGGTCTAAATCACATTGTTTACATATCCTGTCGCTTACAATTTCATGGATGTTTATGTCTACCTGTTCCGATCTCTAATCTATGGTCAATCATCCTGTTTTTGGTTATTAGTTGTCTATGTTTACTATTTTTAACTGTCAGTGCATGGTGTGGCGTCAGGATTACACCATAATGATGTGTGCGTGGATTTTACACGCTGCCCACGTGCAGACAGCCATGTACGCACACAATCACATGCAGTGCTTTAAGTGGGCCGGGGCCGAGCCCCACCATGCTCAGTTCATGGTGTGGCGTCAGGATTACACCATAATGATGTGTGTGTGGATTTTACTCGCTGCCCACGTACAGACAGCCATGCACGCACACAATTACATGCAGGGCTTTAAGTGGGCTGGGGCCGAGCCCCACCAGGCTCAGAAATATCATTCTGAGGCGGGGCCTTGCTGGGACTCACTAATGTCCCCTGGCAGCCCCGGATGCTAGTGGTTCAGGCTTCCAACAAAAAAATGCATTTAATCCATAATTATCAAAGAAAATCTGTGGCCACTGGAAACCAATGGCCTTTTTTCTAAAGCCTGAAGCTCCTGCTAATAAGCAGGAGCTTCAGGCTTCATGAAAAAAGACCTTGGCTTCTTGTGACCTTACCTTACATGCTGTCCCTCCCCAGGCATTATGCCTGGTGAGGGGTAGCGCAACCTTTAAGGCTGAAAAGGCAAGGTGCTGTCCCTTGCCAGGCAAGTCGTTAGTAAATAAATGCAGAGATCAGCCCCCTCATCTCTTCAAAGGGCTGCCTGGCAGGGGTGCCTGTAGCCCATTAAGCCAGAACTCATCAAGGGGGCTTGGCCTAACGAGCCGGCAGACCACGCCCTCTTGGCGAGCCCAGGCACTGATTACATGGGCACACTAGATAGCATCATCACGTCAATCAAGTTACAGGGCCCCGATCACACGATCAATGAGCCCCGACAGATCCCGCCAACACTATCCCAAGGTGCTTGGAGGCAGGGGTGCTCGTCTCTGAATTTTTACTGCCAGACCCTATGTTCCTAGATCATCAGGGGCATCCTGATGATCCTGCAATACATTTTAAGAGGTTATTTATCTTCCAACCATCATCTCTACAGCGGTGACCTTATGCAGAGATTCAGTGGGAGACTTCACTGAGTCCCTACAAGTTGGGAGACAAACACTGGAGACAAAGGCGGGGTGGGAGATTTGGACGATGATGCAAAACAAATCTGTGGTGCTCAACTATGCCGGCATGGGGTTCATAAGATATTCAAAACAGTAAAACCTTCAGATGCATCCTATTGGGCAGCTAAGGAAACTCCAGGAAAAGACTTCAACCCCCAAGCTAATACCGACTTTGAGCACTTCCAACTCTGATGAGCCAAACAAGTGGCACCAATAGACACCTTTCATGCGAGACTGCACTACCTGGCCTCCTCGTGCACCCTCGTTGATGAAACAGATGAGGTACATGCCAAGCTAATTCAAGGCTGTTCTTGAACAAATGCCATAGACAGAATCTCAGAGAGTCGGACCTCCCACTGCAGCGCATTCTAGAATTGGGCTGCTCGCATGAAAGTTAGGGCTGAGAAAATGGAAGGTGCTTTTCAATAGGTATCCCTTCCCGAAGTGCATGCTCTTGCAAAACGAAAACCATGTAAAACCTCTTCAAAAGCGAGGGAATACACCCAGCCACCAAAACCATGCAGATCATGCGACTACTGTGGAGGTCCATTGCCTACCAAGGTCGTTGTCTGGCACGTGGCATAAAATGCTGCAAGTGAAGCAGATCTAACCACTTTACAAAAGTATGCCACATGCACACTCATACCCGTTTTGATAACCAAACGGCAAGCAATTTCAGGGTCCAACAAGTACAATCAGCACAGATGTCCGACCCAGACGACTCGGAAGATGACCACAGTGTTCATGATCTTCCCCACTTGGTTGCAAATCAGACAAATGCCCCCAACTCTGCTTCAGGGTATGCATTGAAGGAACAGTGATGCTGGCACTCATTGATATGGGCCCCTCGGTAAACAACATGAGTAAGATATGGTTGACCCTTTTGAAGCTGCGTCCAACTCTGAGGCCAACCAAGGTTCACATATATGCTGCTAGGGGAGAAACTTCTATCCCTTTTTTAGGTGTGGCAAGAATAAGTATAATAATAACGTCCAAGCGATCAGAAAAATATATGCCATGCATGCATACATGGCCCCCCTCATTACCTGCAACACACTAGAAGAGCTGGAGCTCAACACTTCACGTTTGGAGTGCATGTAGAAGAAATAGAAGACCTTGTCACTGAATTAAATCAGCTATGCAATGGCACAGGCTGCCCGGGCACTTTCAAAGCAATACAACTGTCCAGCCAGTTGCCATCAAACATCGGCACATAACATTCCACATGCACCCGAAACTAGAGGAAGAGCTTTGAAAAATGGAAGAGGCTGGAATCATAGAGAAAGTTCACAGTCCCACGCCCATGTGGTTGCAAGAAAACCCAAGAGACCAGACCAAGTGTGCATTTGCGTGGATATGTTCCTGCCCAACAAAGCATTCAAATCAGAGTGACACCCCATGCCTACCCTCAAGGACCTACTTACAGATAGCCAGGGAGCATAAAACTTCTCCAAGATGGATGTAAGAGCAGGCTAGCACGCAATTCTCCTGCATAAAGATTCCTATTACATCACTACATGTCAGATTGCACTGATATAAGAGGCTAAACTTTGGCATATCATCTGCTGCCGAAGTTTTCATTGTACTATGTAGAGGAGCAGACGTACACATCTACAGGAGATCCTACCCCCTACCTCACCAGTATTAGAGCCATGAGACCGTGCCCCGTCTAAGACGAGCTATTGTACCAATACAGCAGCGCGTATTTGCAAAACGGTGTAGAGGTCCCACATAAAGTCTGCACTCCCATCGCCCATTTTGAAGTACCAGGAACATACACACCAAAATATGTGACGTATGATGAGCAAATAAACCAGCAGAGAGCCACCGTAGGGCTCTGCCCAGTACCCATCAGAAGAGCAACACCTAGTGAAGTACCAATAACCAGACAACCATGGACAGTAAAGTATCCATTGAGAAAACCCTACCAACAAATGAGAAGAAATGAAGATTGTCTAAGTACTGTCCCGGAAGAGACCAAAAAGGTCTTAATGGAAGACCAATGTGACATCACGAGAGCCTGGACAGACTCACAGATAGTACAAATGACGAACCAAGAATGACACATGGAGACGAAACACCATGAGAAAAGAGATTGTGAGCTTAAAGTGATAGGAAGCTATCAAAGCGTAAGAGAGTTAAGCTGTAAGCAAAATGAATACAGTCGATCAGTTTACGCCTGTACATATGCTTGGAACCGCAAGAAAGCTAAGAAAACAGTGCAGCTTGCTATGTTAAGTAGAAGAATAGCACAGCAAGCGCCATTATACATAATCTACCTCAAAGGGAAGTCCATTATTATAAGTGCGATTCCACTTTACGCGAAAAGCAGAATCAACTCAGGTTACTAGAGGCCAAACAAGACAAGATTCATATTCTAGCAAAATGAGAAGAGACGGCTGAATTGAAACTCAGCAGATGCAACGCATGCCAAGAGAGCCAAGGTCATACCAATAGAAGGAACAAACAGTAGCTAAATCTAATTGAAACTTAAGAACAGAATATCCTGTCTCTGAAAGGTCAAGATAAGGAAGCATAGGCAGGTGGCAAGCTGAATAAGAATTAAATGCACAAATCAAGAAAAACTAGGCAAATTCACGGTGTCTGCATCACGTGACCATCCGAGCGAGGAGAAGCACGAGTTCACACCTACGCGTGGCATCCGCCCAGGAGAAGATATCGGAACTTTCCCAGACAGAAGATGCAGTTTCGAGGCCAACCACAGTAACATAATTGACACATTGTTGTTGAAGTGATGATTGATTGTAACCTTAATTGAAGGAAGGCCAGGTAGCTGGGGGGGGGGCACCCTGCACCTGGCTGACCATTCTGCATGCTGCTAAATAAAGTGGAAATTTATGCATGGGGTTGGTGCCAACCCAATCACAATGGACCACACAATCTAGGGTCCTATAGTACTAGAACCAATGGGACGTCGTACTTTTAGTGACATCTGCAGTAGTCATTTTAAAGGAAGGGCTTAGATGCCCACCTGACAGTATTTACCCAATCCCCTCACTCCGTTACCACATACAGATATAGCACCTATATTAAAGTTACCTTTTCCGAACCAATAGAAATGCTTCTTAACTTTTGAGTGTTACACATCACTTATGATGAATTTTCAGTATAAATGTTTTTTATGTAGTTCATTGGAGTTGAAGCAAGACGGACTATCGCATCACTGATGATTGCCATGACTCCCCATTTTTTGTACTTGTCATTAAACGGACTCCTTTTGCCAAACCATTGAGTTGTCCTTATTTATTGGTGTTGGAGTAATAAATCTGCACCCCCCCATCCATCTCAAGGTGTAGCTATCGCGTCTTAACATATTCTTGGAGCAAACCTCGGCTATATGCGCCGGCCGGGGGTCTCCCGAGTACACTTGGTAGCAGAGATTGATGGTTATCAATTATCGGTTATTGATTTGAATAAGACACCTATTGACCGTCGACATAAAGTAACTCTAGGTCTTTGGCAATATCGCAAGTCCTTTGCTATTCGGCTGAGTAGACTGCGAAGCTCCCCGTAGAAAATGGTAGCATAAACAGACTGCAGTCAGAGCCTGAAGGGACCCGTGTTCCCCACGCATCCCTTCCCATTCCTACGGGCAGCTGAATGGGCGAAAACCCAAAGAAGGCGGTAACAGAGGCGGTGATTCCGAGGGTCCAGAGAAGAACCATGCAAATGGTGAGTAAAAAAGACTAATGTTCTGGCAAAAGTGCATGCTATAGAACAAGTAACAGGAAAAGGTAACAGAGGGAGGCGGGAGAAAAAACTAAATATAGTTAGAAGTAGAGAAAACTGTATATATAAGGGGATAATGACTCAAGAGTAATAAAAGTAAACAAAAGGTTACCGGGGCAGACATCCGAGAAGAGAGAGGTTACCGGGGCAGACACCTGAGAAGTGAGAGGATTGGCCTTATACCTATGCTTTAATATAGCGGCTAGAAGAAACGTGTACCCAGAGTCCCACATGATGGGGGAACAGATAAACTACCACAACATTTAAAGACATTGTGAAGGGGGTACGTTTACAATCCATGAAGGCGTAATGATTAGAGGCAGAGATATCTGTGTCAATCTGGTGTCTGTCTAGTCTGTCAAGCGTCTGTCTTACACGTTTTTGTTGTGACTTCATATAGAAAAATAATTCTTAAAGAAAACAGATTTGAATTTTGTGCGATTGGATAGCTGAGATAAAATCACATATGAATTGATGTTTTTTGAATAAATCAGAATGTATAAAATGTTGGGAAAATTTGGTTTGGAGCTTGCAGTGTTTCGTGCTCGGTCATATTGTTAGAAGTTGTTTAAGCCACACGGAAACGTTGAAGAGTGTTATATAAGAGAAAAGGAAACCGATTTAAGCATGGAAGACATGACTCCATTGGCACACTTATGCAAGCAGTTGCCAAAACACACAACCAAGCTAAAGAAATATAGTACCGAGTGGGTTAAAGGTACTGCCCACAAGATGTTTATGCCATGGCCACAAAATGGGTCTTTATCTAAAGCCGTCTTACAACATATGACGACATATTTGCATGCCACATATACAGGCAAAAAGTTAGAAAAACGCCTTGCTGTTCTCGAGTTGTGGTTAATGTATGAACAGGGAAAGGAGAAAGAGCCGCCAACATATTGGATACTTAATGCATGCACAAAGGGGGGGGTGAGACGCCTACCGCGCCACCTGCCCCACCCGAAACAAAAATTGAAGAAAGTAAGGATGAGGCATTATATCCACTGAGAGAACTCAAAGCGGCCACGGGGTATAGCAACCCTGCATATGAGTCACCTACACATAGCAGTGACGAAAATAAAGGGAACGATAAGGACAAGAATATTACCTCCGCAGTCCCAAGGGACATGGAGAGACATGACGACAAAAGAAGAGATCAGGCACAGACAAATACATCTCTCGACAAAGAAAGTGAAGGGAAAAGATGGGAGGAAAGCGAAGATAGAACTGATGAGATAGCATTCGCAAAAGCCGAATGGTTGGGAGAACAAATTTTATTGAAACTCAATGGCAAAGGTATTGATGATGCAAAACAAAAGGAGAGGTTAGATGAGACATGGAGAAAGGGGAAAGAGAAGGAGTTAAGAGTTGAAAGGATAAGAAAGAAAGATAGACAAAGGCGAGAACAGCTATATCGCGAAGAGCAAGAGAGACAGCTCGATCGCAACCCAAGAGCAGCCAATCACCAAGACAAACAGAAACAGCAAAGATTAGAAATAAGTAGGAACAAAGAGGATACGAGAAGTTGCACTAGGTGGGGACAGACAATGTCTGACTCGGAAAGGGAGGAGTGCGAGGAAAATGAGGAAGAGGAAAGGAACAAAAGATGACTCCCAAGGGAAAGAGGAATAAGGTGGTCAGATAATAGCGAATCTGCACCGAGAGCATCAGAGTCCGACACGCAGCCTGACCGATATGAAGAAGTATCTGATGGTCAGAGGGGGTGTCTTTGCTGCCCTATGTGGACAGACTAAGGGCATTACCAGGTAGACCGCGATGCAGGAATATTGCCCCTGCAATAGACAGGAGAACAATGAGAGAAGAGAGAGAGGGCTACACATTCCAATTTCCGTTGCTCGAGAAGGGGGGAGTAAGACCGCAGTATATTCCATGGCCACACATGGATCAAGAACATTTGAAAAACAAGCTTCCAATATTGACATCGGGAGACGGAAAATGGATACACGAATTAGAAAAAATGACAGGCGGAAACACGTTAGCCATAGGGGACATCAAAGGTCTCCTAATCGCCATACTTGGTGAGAGAGCAGATGACATATGGGCACGAGCAGGCTACCCTGGAATAACCACAATTAATACCGCACACGACGGAGCTCCATTCAACAATTGTAGAGCCGCAGTATGGAAGGCACTATGAGTGCTTTACCCAGACACTTCTGATATGGGAGCTATAATGACGCGAAAGATGAAGGAGTCGAAGATCCGTTAATTTACATACAGAATTTGCAAGACGCATGGGTGCTCAAGACTCATGAATTTTGGATGAAATCTATACCTGTGTTTTACTATATATTGTGCCAAGGGCTGCAAGAGCAAATACAGAAACAACTCAAGAAATTGGTGGGAATTGAAGCCAAGCCTTGGGCTGAAATATAGTTGACCATCGCACATTATTGTAGATTGCTGCAGGAAAAGAATTGCAAAAAGGAAGCAACTCGAAAGGGTGAGGAAGCGAAACTGGTGCAAAGGAAATTGTCAAAATATGCTCTTGAGGGCGTCATGATAACTAGCACAGCTGAATCAAGCATGCAGCAGGTGGCTAGTACACAGCAAAATAATCAAGGCAATACAGAGTTTTATCCCGGGGGAAGAGGATTTAGGGGAAGAGGATGGCAGAGCAATCAGGGAGGTTTCCAAACTAATCAAGGATGTTTTCAAAATATGCAAAATGCTAACAAGATATGTCAAATGGGCAAATGATCCGACCACCGCCAGTATGTTGGCTCTGTGGAATGACAGGGCATTTGGCACGCACATGCAGTAATCAAGGCATGATGCAGAACGGCCAAGGAATAGGAGCAGGCGTGGCAAATCCACCTGTAGTTTTACAGCAGGGCGGTCCACAGAATCACACAGTGCAACAACACGCACCAGGAGCGCAACAAGGTGTGCAACCGCAAAGCAAGGGGAATTTTCCACAAGGATAATCCCAACAGGCACCACTGCAACTATCGCAGACGAGGAGCACAGGGCAGACCACGAACCCTGGAATGGGGAGTAACAATGGGAATGGGGGAAATTCACCAGCACAAAGTGGGCCAAATTTGTATATAAACTAGGACAGCTCAATGGGAACCCTGATGTGTTCTATCTTATCAGTGACACCAGACCCTCACAGGGAACCTAGGGTGGATGTCGTTATAGGGGATAAAGAATATTCCTTCTTAGTTGACACGGGTGAAACACGCTCGTGCATACGTGAAGGCAAGTTTTCCTTGTCCCGCGAGGCCATCGATACTCAGAGTTTTACAGGAGCTACCAGTCATGTTCCCTTCACAAATGCACTTCCAGTCTCCATAGGAAAATGTGAAATGAATGTAACTTTATTTTATTCTCGGCAGATCCCAGTAAATATTTTAGGTTGAGATTTAATGACAAAGTTAAACATGACAATCTCGTTCACGGAGAAGGGCATAGTATGTTCCACTCCAGGAATGCACTACTGAAATGTATGCAAAATGATTAGAGCATACTCAGGACACATAGCCATGAGGGCCATACCATTAGAGCCAGAAATGTTCCCATATAGTATGCGTGTGCTTATGGCAGGATTGCCTGGCCTTGCAGACAAAATCATGAGAACCCCTGATGAGTTCTTATTCAGACCCAGAATACCGATTCATGAGTAGAAGGGACAAGTATTTCCCTTGGTGATACACACGGCTGCAGTGAAAGGGAGAGTGGCCTTGATTGATGGTTATGACGACGAGAGCCGACAATGGTGCGCAGTAATCGCCATTGAAGAAGGATATCGATTGACAGACGTCACTGATGACGATCTGTTTGAAGAACAAACAGATATAGGAGAGACAATGGTGGAAGTCAGACTCACCTTTTGGGTAAAGATGATTAAAAGATAACTATACCAGAGAATAATGTTGGCACTAAATCGTCCTGAATATTTTGATGACGGTATAGCCAAGGTGCCTGTCTCAGTATGGACTACAGGACCTTATGACGTAGGCCTCTTGAAGGGGGTTGGAGAAGTGAAGATTAAATTGAAACCGGGAGAAATTCTACCAAGAGCCCGACAATATCACATGTCCAGAGAGGCAGACGAGGGGATTTTTAAGACAATTTCTGCTGTGATAGAGCAAGGCATCTTAGTGACGTCAGAATCATCATGTAATACGTCAATGTACCCTGTGAAAAAAAGTAAAGGGGGGTTGTGGAGGCCAATTCAGGATTTGAGGCCAATAAATGATATTGTTGAGGCAGAGTTCCCTCTAGTCCCGAACTCATCTACAATTCTATGTAACATACCAGTTGAGGCAAAATATTTCATGGTGATTGACTTGAAAAATGCATTTTTCTCAATCCCGTTGCACCCTGACTCACAATATCTGACGTCATTCACGTTCAGACAAATGCATCTGAAACGCACAAGGCTGCCACAGGGATACTGTGAGTCTCCTTCTATTTTCAACTTAGTCCTGCTGATGGACTTGAGCAATATTGCACTAGAAAGTGTCGTCCTGCAATACGTGGATGACATCTTAATTTGCAGCACCACAGAAGAGCAATGCAGGCACGATTCTGTTCAGCTATTGACTATGGTGGCTGAGAAGGGATATAAAGTTGACAAGGAAAAGTTACAATATTGTCAACAAGAAGTGCTGTACATAGGCCAGCTGATCTCACATGAGGGAAAGGAGGTGACCCCAGAAAGGGCTGAAGCCATATTTAAAAAGGCTAAGCCACATATGATAAAGCAGATGCAGAGCTTTCTAGGCCTATGCAACTATGTCAGGGCATGGGTCTTTGACTAAGCTCTTACACCAAGCCTTTGCTCCAGGCCCTAAACAAGGCCCAAGTGATGAAGGAAAAGATTGAATGGTTTGAGACCATGGAGAAAAGGTTTGCTGAACTCAAAAGAGCCATCTGCACAGCACCAGTTTTAGGGATCCCCAATTATACAGAGAAATGTTAGCTGTTTTCACACACAAATGGCAGCGTTATGACGGCAGTATTCACACAGAGAACCACGTTGGGGTACAAGCCCCTGGCGTACTACAGTGGGAACTTGGACCCAGTTATGAGGGGTCATTTCACGTGTGAACAAAGTTCAGCTGCCGCAGCGTTCGCCATAAAGAAGGCTACAACCATTATAATGGGGTGCTCAATGGCGTTGTACGTCGAGCACTCGCCATTTGCCATTCTAGAGAAACCAAAGGGCACATTGACATCTCAGAAATCTTCTGCTTATGAAGTGATCGTATCAAATCCATCGATTAAAATAGTCCGATGTGAGATAGTGAACTCAGCTATGTTCGTAGCAGAGCCAGTAACTGAAGGAGAGCCGATACATGACTGTGCAAATTATTAAGAATTCTATGATGAAATTCCCAGGGTGAAAGAAAATGCGCTGGCAGGAGGAGAGATCGTCTTTATTGACGGGTCTTCGAGGATCGACCAAAATGATGGGCAAAGATACACAGGCGTTGCTGTAATGAAACTCACAATGAATGGAGTTTAGAGTGCTTCTTAGTGCACAAATACCATATCATTATTCAGCAGAGGCTGCAGGGTTATTGGCGTTAATACACGCCATTGAGAATCATGCAGACCAGGAAGTAACAGTGTACAGTGACTCCCCCTATGTGATGTCAACAGTGCACGCAGGCTTAGCGCGCTGGAAAAGGAGGGGCTACCTCTGAGCAGACGGCACGCCAGTGCAGCACGCAGCCCTATTGGACAGGCTGATCAAGGCACTACAGCTCCCAGTGGGCATAGCGGTCGTGAAATGCGCCACCCACACGAAGGGCACAGATTTTATCTCACGCGGGAATCAAGCAGCAGACACGGAAGCCAAGCGAATGACATCCAAAAGCGAAACGATCATGAAAGTGGAAGTTAACCATACCAACGGCCGAATGATGGTTACATGAACTGCACCTGAAAGTTACAGTAATTTGGGGAAAACACAGGTAATGGAACTCCAAGGGGAGGCACCACAGGAAGAGAAGAACCTGTGGAAACGTTGAGGGTGTTCTTTAAACCCCTCTGACAGCTTATGGCGACAATACAGCACTGGTAAACCAGTAATGCCTGTAGCTCTATTAAAAATAGCGCTGGAGCAGTTACATTACCAGGCGCACATGACAAAGGGGAACCTAGCAGCAACACTCGCAGAAGACTGGTTCATACCGAATGTAGCAGAGCACGTTGCATTCTTTATGGTAAACTGTATAATTTGTCAGCAATTTACGGTGGGGCACACATTAAAAGTAATGAGATGAATCATTCCAAGGTCAAATGGGCCTTTCCAACACTTGCATGTCGATTACGTCAACATGATTCAAGTATGTAACAGGTACAGATACTTAATTGTTGTGGTGTGTCCATTCTCTAGATGGATTGAGGCAGGTCCATGTACACACCCAGATTCTACCTGTGCGGCCAAATTGTTAGTGAGAGAAGTGTTCCCCAGGTGGCGGTGTGCGAGGTCATGAGGTCAGATAATGGCCCTCATTTTATCAATGCAATGTTCGAGCAGATTAGCTTGCTGCTTGGTGTAAGGCACAAGTTCTCATCGGCGTATCATCCACAAGGTAATGGGATCTGTGAGAAGCTCAACGACTTGTTAAAGGAAAGGATAGCCAAGTTGAAGCTTACTCTAAAGAAGGGATGTTTGCACTGCCTTCCACTGGCACTGTATGCTCTTCGGAACCAACCAGGGCCCAACCATCACCACACGAGATAGCCACAGGAAGAAGAATGAGAACTCCTCTGACACCCCGAGAAAGAACTAGATGTGATGCCCAGTCAACAGGAGAGGTTTTATGGTTTGAAATGCAAAACTATCTCAACTGCATGACATCTTGCCTTACTTTAATTTCAGACCAGCTGCAGCGACGACAAAAAGGGTACAGAGCAGCACAGAACACAGAAGGAGACGTTACAACAGACCAAGTTCAAGGTCTACGTGTTCCACCTGTCTTCCCTGGAGACGCCGTCTTTGTGAAAAATCATACAAGGAAAAAGTGGGACGAGTCAAGGTTCAACGGTCATTTTACAGTAGAGGACTGCACTCTGTCTGCAGTGAAACTACAAGGCAGGATATATTGGATTTTTCTCTGCGATATAAAACCCTACATCAGAGGAGACCTCCTGCCTGCACCCCAACGAGAGGAATCGACGAGCGACGGGGAAGAACCACAGTACATGACGCAGAAGAAGGACACATAAACAGCCAGACAAAGACAAAGAACCTTTTTCAAATTGTGGCTTAAATTGGACACTTCCTGTAAGCAAAAAAGGGGATAAGGACATAGAAACAGACACTCTGTGCATCCTAGTTGCAGGGTGAAAAAGAAAATTGCACGCACTAGCAACAATAGAGTGTGATGAGTTTTAAGTTCGAACTGGGGCACACTTAAGCCTTGAGAAAAGAGTATGCCAAATTTTGACCGAGGACACTTACATTGGAAGCAACTACAGTATCCCGATTCGTTTAATACTGAGACACTATTCGGAAACACTTATGGTGTCCCACAGTAGAGACATCACAAGGGACATAATAACCTATTTTGATCTAGTGCTAAGATCATACACGTCATTGGTAGGGAGGCTCACCAGTGTCACTGACTTTCTTCAAGATCCTGAAAACGAAAAGACAATAAGACAAATCCTCACTGTCATTGCCGAACAATTTATCCTACTCCCTGAGTACAGTGAGAAAGAATCAAATGTTCCCAACATAGGCAGAACTAGATGAGCTCATCAACACACTGTTCTTTCGCACAATCGACGACTGTCCAACTCTTATTGGGAGAACAACAGATATGCTCACATTCCTCAGAGACCCAGCAAATACAGAACATTTAAGCCATCTTTTAAATAAAATTATTTTAGTTGCACTCCATGCGAACGGACAGTGCAGACATTGTTCACATTTAGGAGAAAATATATAATCCTGAACCTCAGCAAGATGGGACGGATGTCCTTGTCACCAGAAGACACCAGATTGGTCCATAATGTTCTCTTTCACCTAGTCTCTGACTTTCCAGAGGTAGTGGAGAGACCAATTGATGTTGACGTTCTCACTTTCATCAGAGAGCCAGCTAAAATTGCACAGATGGGAATGCTCTTACACGGAATCATACTCCAAGTGGAACTTTCTAACCATCAAAGTAGCTATCTGAGGATATTCTAAGAGCCTTCCGCCGAGGGACAGATCAAGGAAGCAGTGCCAAGAACTCCACATGTCATATTTGTTGTTATTTTTGTCCCTAATCCTTCATACTGATCAACGTACACTATGTCCTTAGGGCTGAAGTAAATCAGAGGAGTGGATTGGGAGCTTACCTACTTTGAACATGCACAGTGAAGGGACTAACTAAAACGTCATTTTATTTCTGATTTTTCCCATAGTCTAGCAAAGGAACTGTATCCTGACAAAAGAGACAGTTTGTAACTCACGAGAGAGGGGACACTTGTGGAGTACCGGACACTCGTAAAATACAGAAACAATAAACACTGACATTTGTGAATGATCGAGATGGGGGTCCAGAGCAGCAATCTGGTCCTCCCACAAAAAGAGAGCCAACCCCGCTTCTCTGGAAGAAAATGCTGTTGCATGACCTACAGAGGGAAAATGTACCTAAGCATCATATTCATTATTGTTTTACTGTCATTAACGATCAGAACTGCATTCTTTATTGGTGCACAAAGCTTCCCAATTTCAGTGCACCCACCTAATGATACAGGCATAAAACCCACAAAAACACCCAGACCTTATATAGTCATTCCAGTCCCTAAAAGATCTGACGGTGGAGTGAATGAACTGGAAATGGATGCAATTAGCAACGATACACACACACTTGTGGTAACGAACTAAAAGAAAAGCCGGAGACAAGATCGGCAAGGAATGAATGAAGTAACATCACTGACAACTACACGCACACAAACAATGAATTCACATGAAGCAGCCCTAGGGTCAATGACTGTAGAACCACAAACCAAAGAAGCAGAGAAGAAGAGACTGCCTGCCATAAGAAACTCCACGGCGGACATTGTGAGAAAACAAGAATTAAAGCAAAAGCCAACAGAAGAAGTTATATCAGAAACTCTTAAGAAAACAAGAACCAACACTGAGAAACTCTGCCCAAACACAACTAATAGTAGACTCATTAGTTCCACACATAGCCCGAGCTAGGGAACTACAAGAGGAACTGAAGAACAAAATCGCAGAGACTGAATTACCAAGCATATACTCCAACACAAAGAACAAGTACCAGTTCTACAATACAACCATACACCAGACCAGTGTCAGGCTGGTTGGCATGGGCATTTGTAACCAGCAGGAGAAATATGTATGAGTAGAGGGCAAGAGCTACCAGGCTCTTGTCCACTCAATTGGTGCAGATGAGGAGCCCTGCACCATGGACCAGGATACCTGAGAATCCTCCAGCAAGAAAAAGCCATACCGATGCATTCAGGGATGTAGTCATAACCAACTACAGGAAAACATTAAGAATCAAGAGAAGTATGCATGGAGGTGAAAATGAACTAAACGACTACCTGGACAGCACAGCACATCTGGGAAACAACATTTGGTACCAGCACATGAAAGAAGTTGCAAGATGAAGTTCAGAAGGGGAATGCTTTGTTTGCGCACTCCTACCATACAGCATGGGGAAGTCCAAGATCTTCGTAGCTGTAGAAATCAATGTCCAGACAGCACACTGTATGTCAGACGTAGCAATGTGCAAGACCAGAGGCCAGTCAGTTCATGAGTAGTGATGCCTCTCTGAAGTGGGCAACTGAAGTAACTGATCCAAATGAAAACGATTATGTCCAGGACATAAAGACAAGAAACAATGGAAAGAGGAAACAAGTTGTGATCAGATATGAGAAGCCTGGAGTTAAAGGAGCAGAGATCAGAAGAGAAGCAAACCAGAAGCTAAATGTCCAAGGAAAAACTCCAGAAGAAGCTTGGAGATGGAAGAATCGAGGCCAAATGCAAATTTGGGGAACAGTGCTTTCACCAGACGGATGGGAGAAAGGAGTAGTGATATGCCGAGCATGGATGGTCTTTGGTCACTATGAGCCAACCATCAACATAGTGTGAAATGGATGCAAGCCATTATGGCCAAAACTTGCAAAACTACTAACATGGGTCGAAGACAGAGGAGGACCCTTGCAGATAGTGCCACTAGAAAGCCCAAAATTCTGTTTCAGGAACAATGGCACAAGGAAGATGGGAGAAAATCAGAACTGTGGACGAGTTTCGACACTCCAGGAATGTTACATGGAACCGCATTGATTATGGATCATTATTGGCCGTGTGGATCCAAAGCATACATCAGACTGCCAAGAGACTGGGGAGGCATATGCACGATAGTGAACGTCCACATTCCAGCATTGGAAATCCCGAAAAGTGACCTGAATATTGACAGTTTCCCAAAAGCAGATGCTCACCTAAGGAAGAAGAGATCTATGGAATTGATAACTCGGATGAAGAGAGAGAATTGCTTCTCTGCTAAATCAGAAGAAGCTTTTCATACAATCCCATATGAACGCAGGCTGTTCAGCCTCACCTCATAAGTGTTCACAACAATTTTCATGCCAATATTCCAAGTTAGACCAAATACTAAATGGTTACAGATAACCAGATGGGAGTTACTGCAGACCATCAACACGACAATAAAAGGATTCAATGCAATAAAGGAAGAGTTAAGAGCCATCCAACTGATGACTCTCCAGAACAGATATGTGCTTGATATGATCACAGCCAAGGATGGAGGAGTTTGTGCAAAAATAGGAGAATCATGTTGCACATTTATACCTTCTCACAATGAGGAAACTTGAAACTTAACAGAAGCCATAGGCATGCTGACGAAGCTACAGAACCAGATAATTGATGAAACTGACAAAGTTAATGATGACAGCTGGTTTGGATCACTATTCTCTTGGATCCCTCAATGGTTGGCAGACATATTCAAGTTTCTTGGAGCCCTGCTAGAGATGATATTGCGAGGAGTTTGTGTTATCAAGATAATAATCTCGCAATGCCAGAAAACTGCGAAGAAAGCCATAGGGATAAAGATCATGATTGATGTCAAACCAGAATGGAAGCCCAAAGACCTGACTAATGAAGAAATAGTCAAGGCCAGCAGGCACGCGCCAGAAGGTACAAAGTTTCTCTATCCCAGGAAGCACAGAAACTATGTGGGAAGATGGGTTTACTGTAGCCCAAATGGACAATGTCAACTAATGACATGGAATAAAGACGAACATGTAAGGACAGCAGGAAGCCTGAAAGGAGTAATAAAAATCTGGACTCCAAAGAGTCACTTCTTCAAACCATCATGTATAGATCCAGAAGATGAAGAAGGAATGAACCCAGGCGATAGAGTGAAGATAAATGTAGAAGAATCGAGTGAATTGCATCCAAAGGAGGAGGTGAAAGTGGTTGATTAATCACCCAGAGGGGGGAGTGTAGAGGAGGTCCCAAATAAAGCCTGCACTCCCATCGCCCATTTTGAAGTACCAGTAACTAGACAATCATGGACAGTAAGGTATCCATTGAGAAAACCCTACCAACAAATGAGACGAAATGAAGATTGCCTAAGTACCGTCCCGGAGGAGACCAAAAAGGTCTTAATGAAAGACGAATGGTGACATCACAAGAGCCCGGACGGATTCACAGATAGAACAAATTACGAACCAAGAATGATACAAGGAGACAAAACGCCATGAGAAAAGAGATTGTGAGCTTAAAGTGATAGGAAGCTATCAAAGCGTAAGAGAGTTAAGCTGTGTTAGACAGAAACCTGTGCAGTTCCCTCTGGCACCACTGCAAAAGATTTAAGACTACAGGTGTTTGGCAGTAAACCCACTTGGTAGCAGTCTGTACCACACAGATTCACTCGGTAGCTGTGGCTGAGCAGTCAGACTTCCTTCAAGAAGAGTTAGGCAGTATACAGAGTATTCACAATAGGTCAAAAGAACACAGTAGAACAAGTAAACACTGACCAGGGCTTGGTGTAAAAGAGATATCATTATTTATTTAAAACCACATCTAGAAAAACACACAGGCACTAATAGTAAGCAACTCAAAAACACGATCACTAAAAGATACACACTCCCTTAGAAGAATATTAGACAAGTCTTAAGTAAAGCCCCACTTTAAGAGGATCAAACAAAATGTGTCCAAGGACACACGGTTGCAGTGCACAAAAGTCTTGAAAAGGTTCAAAAAGAGTTGGACCAAAAGAAAGGGACCAGTTAGAGGGTCAAGGCGGCCAGCCCAGTCCAGAAGGTTTAGTGATTATTATTACCTTGTAGCAATCTTTAGAAAGGGAGGCCTGGCGGACGCGGTACCTTAAAGTGGTGAGAATACTCCAGCGGGGGCAGTTGTTCCTGGCAGCGGATGCAAGTCGGTGCTTCGTCGGGGGAAGAGAGGATCTCGTTGGGGAGGAAGACAGGAGTCCGTTGCACTGCCAGGGAAGAAACCAGCCGCGGAGTTCTCAGGTAAAAGGAGCGGTACTTTAGTTCCCGGTCCAGTGGTAAGTGGCTATCCGGTTGCCTGGGTGCTTGGCACAGGCAATTCGACCACAAGCCGGTCTGGGGTGCGAAGAGAAGAAGGTAAACTGGCTGTGCCCACCAGTCAGGCGAAGAAGCCTCTCCAGCCGGGAGATCTTCTCTGTCGTCAGGAAGTGGTGAGTCGGTTCCGCAGGGCTCCACCGGTGGTGTCGTCATGGTAGGTCGGCTCAGCTTCTCCCTCGTTGGATTCTCAGGTCCTGTGGTGACTTCTGAAGTTCCAGTCCCCAAAGCCCTGCTTTTATGCAGCGCACCCCCATTCACTCAGCCTAGCTGTCAATCAAACATGCTAAGTGGTGAGCCGGCCGGCTCACCACTTGGGCCAATCACACAAGAGTGCGACTTGAGTTACCAAGGTAACTCGGTCCAGGGTGCCTAAACCCCCTCCCACACCCCCTGTGGTACCCAGACAGAGTGGCACCACTTTTGGAGGCTTCTGTGGAGAAGCCCGCCAAAAAGTGGAACAAAGGGCTCGACTTGGGTTGGAGTCACAGAAGAGAACACAAACGCCATTTTAGAATCGAGTCCTGGCAAAAAATACCAACTGGCAAATTAATATTAATTAAATAAACCGGCGGTATGTTCGAGGCTATGAGAATTAAATAATTAAAGTTGGTAGCCTCGAACAATGGGAAAATCCCATAGGGATATATTTGCGGTTGAATATAAAAAGTAGTATCCACTGCCACCAGCCAAAACTCGATCAGGGGGGACAGAGACGTGCCCCCCCGACTAACAGACCCCGGGGCAATCGAATTGCCCCGACCAGTACGTCCACAATATGATGGTTTGCACTGGTTCCTGTTAATAATTTGGGACTAGTAAAGCCATGGTGACTTTACATGCCCTGGGAGACAGTAGTCAGTCCCAGGGTATGGAGTCTATGGTGGGGTGTCCCTATGACACCCCTGTGTCACTGCACGGAGGGTGCTGTGTAACACACATTGTAAAAACACATGAGACCCTATGGAGTAAAGGACCCCATAGCCCATAAAACACATTAACAGTCAAAGGAACACCATAAATCATGTCCAAGAGTGGGAGAAAAAGAGTCTCACTCTTGGCAGGAGAAAAAAACAATCTCCAGAAATCCAGCAAAGCTGCTGGGGGACTCACTAGGTTAGGAAATTCAGCCTAAAGAGAGAATTCTCCCTAACAAGCTGTAAGCATACTGAATACAGTCAATCAGTTTACGCCTGTACATATGCTTGGAACCGCAAGAAAGCTAAGAAAACAGTGCAACTTGCTATGCTAAGTAGAAGAATAGCGCGGCAAGCAACATTATACATAATCTACCTCAAAACAAAGCACATCATTATAAGTGCGATTCCACTTTACGCGAAGAGCAAAATCAACTCAAGTTACTAGAGGCCAAACAAGACAAGATTCATATTCTAGCAAAATGAGAAGAGACGGCTGAATTGAAGCTCAGCAGATGCAACTCATGCCAAAAGAGCCAAGGTCATACCAATAGAAGGAACGAACAGTAGCTACATCTAATTGAAACTTAAGAACAGAATATCCTGTCTCTGAAAGGTCAAGATAAGGAAGCGTAGGCAGGTGGCAAGCCGAATAAGAATTAAATGCACAAATCGAGAGAAACTAGGCAAATTCACGGTATCTGCATCACGTGACCATCCGAGCGAGGAGAAGCACGAGTTTACACCTACACGTGGCATCCGCCCAGGAGAAGATATCAGAACTTTCCCAGACAGAAGATGCAGTTTCGAGGCCAAACACAGTAACATAATTGACACATTGTTGTTGAAGTGATGATTGATTGTAACCTTAATTGGAGGAAGGCCGGGTAGCTGAGAGGGGCACCCTGCATCTGGCTGACCATTCTGCATGCTGCTAAGTAAAGTGGCAATGTATGCATGGGGTTGGTGCCAACCCAATCACAATGGACCACACAATCTAGGGTCCTATAGTAATAGAACAAATGGGACATTGTACTTTTAGTGACGTCTACAGTAGTCATTTTGAAGGAAGGGTTTGGACGCCCACCTGACAGTATTTACCCAATCCCCTCACTCAGTTACCATATACAGATATAGCACCTATATTAAAGTTACCTTTTCCGAACCAATAGAAATGCTTATTAACATTTGAGTGTTACAAGTCACTTATGATGAATTTTCAGCATAAATGATGTGTTTTTTATGAAGTTCATTGGAGTTCAAGCAAGACGGACTATCGCATCACTGCTGATTGCCATTACTCCCCGTTTTTTGTACTTGTCATTAAACGGACTTCCTTTGCCAAACCATTGATTTGTCCTTATTGATTGGTGTTGGAGTAATAAATCTGCACCCCAATCCATCTCAAGGTGCAGCTATCTCATCTTAAAGTACTCTTGGAGCAAACCTCGGCTACATGGACCGGCCTGGGGTCTCCTGAGTACAACGGTATCCACTAAAACAACTATATGGAATGTACTTTCATGTTGATGACAGCCTGCAGGAGTAGATTTCTGAAGGAATGTGAGAAAGAGCTAACAAGATAGACTGATGACATAATATGAAAGTGTGCACAAAGTCCTGAAATACTGAATGAAGACAATGTATGAATCCTAGCAGAAAAATGATCAAGTAAAGGACCAAGTGAAGCTTAAAAGTGTGAAAGAAGAAGAATACACAGTAACATGTGCTGCAGAAATCGGAAGTATAAAGAATGTACATACGCTAAAATGCAAGATAGATCAATTCATTGTATAGGCTAGCTATAAGTAGTGAATAGAATGCAGGCAGAGCCGCCATTGTACAGAAACTGGACATTGCTATCATGAAACAAGTAAGCCAAAGAATCATGAAGAGAAAATGAAAGGCTGTGTCGCAGTAGAATAGCAGGTTGATGGAGCTGGGTTTGGAGGCTGTCTGGCCTGAAGTCAAGGACTGAGAAGTCGAGGTCAGCTATCTACGATGAAGAGGAACATGTGTGCGCAGGATGAATCCTCTCACGTTAAGGTGCAAGAAAGAACACAGAAGATGACAAGTCTTCATTTGTTAAAACATTTAAAAGCTTGCAGAATGAACATAATCATGGTCTCTCTTTACATGAGTCTAGGCTGAAAACAGTGCTTGAACTTGGAGTTCCAGACACAATAGCGAGTTTCCTCACTCCTGTTGCATTCCTAGGACAAGAATACTCTGCAAGGCCAAGTACAAAGAGAATTTCATGGCAGAAGGCATGGGTGATGAGAGATGTTGGGCTAATTGGGTGGTAGGGCAGCTTCACGTCCTATCTACTTGCACCTGGGTCTTAGCTTATGTGCTACTAATTGAACCGAATGTTCCAGAAATGGCACAAGCGTGCCAAACCAATTGCATTAGTCCATATAACGAAGGGCCTTATAGTTTGAAAAACCAATGAAACTATGTGTAACTGATTTTTCTTCAATGACACATATAAAGAGGTAGTCATAAGTTATCCACCTGATATCTTACAGCCAATAACAAACCTAGCTCCTATATGATTGTATATATATAGACGTGTCCCTTAACCAATAACAAGCCTTGATAGGTTTTTTTATTATTGCCATATAGCATGACATCGTTCTGACGTATAAAGAAGTGTATAATTTTATTTCATGTGGAAATTGCTGAGAATCAGCGTACGTCTGTTGATGTTCGTTGTAAACTCCCTGTTTTAGAATATTGCTAATAAAACAGCAACTTGTCATCTTCTTGAGTTTGTCTGGTTATTTGGACTCAGAATTACTCTGGTGTAATCCCATCCAATAACAGATGCACGTTCCAAGGGCCATTAGCTCATGTGGTAGTGATGCAGATGGTTTCGAGCTAAACTGGTTTGGCTTCAGAGTTTCCGAACAATCGGGCATCCTCTGCCATTAGCTGGAAGATCGTGGAGTTTCCTGTGGAGAGCGGTCGATAGAAATAATCTTGCAAGAAAAACTGAGACGGCAGGCAGGCCCCTCTCTGATGAAATCCCTGCTCAGTTTCCACGGGCGCTCCGCGGACAGAGGGCAAAGTGGTCGGATTGGAGTAAGAGTCAAAACCGAAGGCCTCGAGTTGACTAAATGGATGTAAGTAGGCTTAGGGAAATGGCAATATAAAGGGGCGGGATTGTGATATTTTATGAAAATAAGTTGGGTAACAGGAATTTTGTGTGGATAAAGGATTACCTAGGTAATCCTATTTCAAGGGAGATAGAAAAAATATCTCAAATTCTAGTTTGACTATTAAGAGAGAGAATACACACAGTCAGGACTGTGGAAGGTGATGTCTTAAACTCCGTACAGGGTAATATAATTGGAGGCGTAGGAAGAATGCCTCTTACTATAAATGTTATAGGGAAAAGAGAAGGTGATCACAGGGGTTTTTAATGTGAATTGTGTTATTATTGTGATTATTATTAATGCATGAATTTCTGAAAAGTGATACATTGTATCATTGAATTTAGTTTGAGTTAAGTGTAGTAAACGACTGGCACCAGTCAGAAGGCAGATAGGTTGTTGAGACAAAAGAGGATTGAGCGACGATTGATGGTGTTTGCTCATATTTATTGAGATTAAAAGAGTTGAGCAATAAGCTTAGAGATAAGTAGATATGTATTGAATATAACAAGGTAACAGTCTGGTATGTATTGTGACTTGTCATTATGGTGGACACTCCTCTTATGCACCTTTGTAAAACATTACCACATCATGCGCTCAAGCTCAAACAGTGCAGTGCAGAATGGGTAAAGGACAAAGCTGATAAAATGTTCATGCAATGGCCACAAGGGGGATCATTGTCAAAGGCAGTATTATAACACATTACCACATATGTGCACGAGGTGTACATGGGAAAGAAATTAGAGAAAAGACTGGCAGTTTTAAAACTCTGGAAAATGTATCAAGAGGAAAAAGAGGACCAGCCACAGGAAGAGTGCATGCTTAATCAGCATAAAGGGGAGGGCATCAAGCCCCTGGCTCCTGTTACTCTGCCGGAAACTAAGAATATAGATGCAGAGGAGACCGTATTTTATCCTTTAAAAGAATTAAAAGCAGCGACTGGAGTATATCATCCAGTATATGCACCTCCCGCTTATAGTAGTCATGACAATCTAGAAGGGAGCAAAAAGAAGGAAGACGCATGTAAGTACATACAAGACAAAGAGGAACGAGGCGAGAGACCGAATATATCAACAGACATAGACAAGGAAATTAAGAGATGGAAAGGAGTAAAGGATAAGGCTGATGAGGTTACACTTGTAAAGAACAAATGGATGGGAGAAAAGATATTATTCAAGTTAGATGGGAAAAGCATTGAGCCGGTTAGGCAAAACGAATACAAAGACGAGCAAGAAAAGAAGGATGGGGAACAAGAAATGTGGTTTAGGGAGGATGAGCAAGGAAGGAAAAGCAGGGAATGACAGGAAAATATATATAGAGAAGAACAAGTGAAAGACAAAAAGCGGTCAGAGGAACAAAGGAAGTATGAAAGTTTGAAGAAAGAAATAGAAGAAAGGGATAGGAGAGAAAGAAAGAGAGGAAGAAGAGGCACAACAAGTGAAGGAAAAAAGATTACAGAGGAGAAGAAGAACGAAGAGAAAGAAAAAAAGAAGGGAAGCACGGAAGCAAGAAGAGAGGGCAAGAAGGGATGTGAGAGAGCAAAGGGAAGTGGCAGAAGGAATAAAACAGAATAGAAGGCAGCAAGATCTTGATGCCAGTCGCGTTCTTAAAGAGCGAATAAGACCGAGCGACAAAATACAGGGGTGAGAGACCGAATATATCAACAGACATAGACAAGGAAATTAAGAGATGGAAAGGAGTAAAGGATAAGGCTGATGAGGTTACACTTGTACAGAACAAATGGATGGGAGAAAAGATATTATTCAAGTTAGATGGGAAAAGCATTGAGACGGTTAGGCAAAAGAAATACAAAGACGAGCAAGAAAAGAAGGATAGGGAACAAGAAAAGTGGTTTAGGGAGGATGAGCAAGGAAGGAAAAGCAGGGAATGACAGGAAAATATATATAGAGAAGAACAAGTGAAAGACAAAAAGCGGTCAGAGGAACAAAGGAAGTATGAAAGTTTGAAGAAAGAAATAGAAGAAAGGGATAGGAGAGAAAGAAAGAGGAAGAAGAGGCACAACAAGTGAAGGAAAAAAGATTACAGAGGAGAAGAAGAACGAAGAGAAAGAAAAAAAGAAGGGAAGCACGGAAGCAAGAAGAGAGGGCAAGAAGGGATGTGAGAGAGCAAAGGGAAGTGGCAGAAGGAATAAAACAGAATAGAAGGCAGCACGATCTTGATGCCAGTCTCGTTCTTAAAGAGCGAATAAGACCGAGCGACAAAATACAGGGGTGAGGGGAAACAATAAGAAACATTTACCCAATGAAAGAAGTGGCTCAAGAAATACCTAAAGTAGCACAAGAAGAGGAAAGATATTATGTAGAAGGTATTGGAGAGAGGACCGATAAGTTATATCAGCAAATAAGGCAGAAAAGCGAGTATGGGACTCAAGGGAGTGGCACACGATCTCCAATCCCAAAAACACTGGATGAGGAGGAAAACATGTTCAATGATGAACGCAGAGCACTGTCCTTAAGTAGATTAGATTTAGATAGGGAAAAGGAGGATGATAGTCACACCAGTTGGGGTGTAACAATGTCAGACGAAGAAAGGGAGTCAGGCCGTGGAATAGAAGGGGAGGGTACATGTGCCCCCTTGGGAAGTCAAAATCTGGGTAAGGAGGTAAGATGGGCAGATCTGGAACACCCTAAGGAAAGAACACCAGATCCTAGACCATATCCTGCACCTTCCAAAAGATGATTGTGTGGTACGAGAGGAGAATCCCCACCCTATGTGAGTAGGTTAAGGTATTTACCAGCATGAAGAGGGGTGATTACCCCTGCATTGAATAAATGAATAATGGGGTCCAGTTATGGGATGAGGTTCACACAATTCCCCTTGTTAGGGAAGGGGGTAAGATTGCAATATATTCCATGGTCTCAGATGGATAAGGATAACTTAAAATGTAAGTTACCTAGTTTGACTTTGGGGGCTGGAAAATGGATTTACGAATTAAAGAAAATGACAGGTGGAAATATGTTGGCAATAGGGGGACATAAAAGGTCTATTGCCAGCTAGTCTTGGAGAGAGAGCTGACGACATTTAGAAACAAGCGGGATATGCAAGTGTGACAGCACAAAACATGGTGCATGATAGAGCGCTATTTAATAATTGTAGGCCGGATGTTTGGAGGGCTCTCAAGGTACAGTATCCCGATACGTCAGATATGGGTGCAATTATGACACGTAAAATGAAAGCAGAGGAAGACCCTATTGCTTATATTCAGGATATTCAAGAGAGATGGCAGCTTGATATGCATGAGCCTTGGGAAAAAACGGTGGCATTATTCTATCATATTTTGTGTCAGGGATTGCCAGAAAAAGTACAGAGACAAATGAATGAACAAGTAGGAATGGAAGCGAAGGCGTGGGCTGAGATACAGTCGATTATCATGCATCATAGAATAGAAAGAAAGATGAGAACAGAAAGGTTTAGGAAGCCAAGTTAGTTCAGAAGAAATTGTACAAATTTGCTATAGAAGGGACAATATTGATAAGTGGAGAAGGAGGAGGGATGCAAGAAACAGGTGAATAACGTACACCCAATTGATCAAAGTGGGAATGGGTTTTGACTACGAGGAAGTGGTGGAGGGTTTAGAGGAAGAGGAGGTGGATTTCAGAACACCCAAGGTGGATTTCAAAATACCCAGGGTGGAAGTCAGAACACTTAGGGAGAATATAATGGTGGGTTTATAGACCACCCCCATTGTGTTGGAATTGTGGTATAGTAGGGCATATTGCGTGTACATGCAGAAGTCGAGGAAACATGCAACAAAATGGGCAAAATTCAAGAGGGGGGACTGGTCATCCACCACTACACAGCACACAAACACAAGAGGGTGTTGCCCAGGATCACACATCCTATCAGCCACAGGCACCACAAGCACATCAGGCACAACAGCAAGCGCCAGGGCAATTGCAAAAAGCACCTATGCAGACACAACGTAATCCGAACACAGGGCAAACACTAGCACCTAGGATAGGGGGTATCATTGTGTTAGGAGGAATTTTTTATGGGGACTGGGATGAATTTGTACCCTCAATATGACAGCTCACAGGGTGACTTGCTGTGTTCAGTACTATCAGTAAGACCAGCCCGCCAAGGGGAACCAAGACTCGATGTGACGATAGGAGGAACATCTTTTTCTTTTCTTGTAGACACTGGGGCGACTCGCTCTTGTATAAGGGAGGGAAAATACCCAATGTCAAGTATTGCCATAAATGCTCAAGGGTTCTCTGGAGCTACAAATTTAGTTACTTTGTACTCATAAATTACTTGTTTCTTTAGGAGAATGTGACATGTCTGTCCCCTTCTTATATTTACGACAAACGCCAGTTAACATTCTGGGTAGAGATTTGATGCCAAAACTTAACATGACGTTTTCATTCACTGATGAGGGAATAGTGTGCTCCATTCCAGGAATACACTATTTAAATATAGGAGCGTTTATACTGGCATTTACAGGACAAGTGGCTCTACAAAGGGTTCCGGTTGATCTGGAAGTCTTCATGTATGGGGTGAGCATTTTTATTAACATGGCTACCTGGATTAGTAAGGACAATTGTGAGGATGCCTGATGAATTTTTATTTAGACCGCAAGTACCTAAGAAGGAGGAAGAAGGGAAGACTATTCCTATAGAAATCAAAGCAGCTATAGTACGAGGGGAAATCGCAACGCTTGAAGGATTAGATGATGAAGGCAGAGCATTGAGAACAGTGATAGCTCTTGAGGAGGGATACAGAGTGACTGGCATAACAGATGAAGATATGTTCAGAGATGAACGTATTAATGATGAGGGAGTGTTTTTTTATAAGTATTTCATATTGTATAAAGATTGAGAAAAGGGAAGTCCCACAGCGAATGGCAGTGATGCGGCAAAGACATAGAAAAGGTGCCAAGTGTCCTTTGGACTACGGGCCCATATTACGTCGGCCTATTGAAGGGAATAGGGCAGTTTAAAATAAAACTCAAACCAGGAGGGAGCAATTTTAATCCAAGCAAAACATATCTCGATAAGCAGATGAAGGCATATTTAAGACTATTTCAGCACTGATGAAACAGGGAATCCTAGTACCACCAAATTCTACATGCAATACTGCAGTGAATCCGATTAAAAAAAATCAAGCGGGGGGGTCGTGGAGATTTATCCAGGACTTGCACCCTCTTAATTAGATGTAGAAGCAGAATTACCATTAGTTCTGAATCTTGCGACAATATTGTATAGCATACCAGTTGAAGCTAAGTACCTCACGGTGATCAATTTGAAAAATGCATTTTTCCTCATCCCGTTGCACAAAGACTCACAAGACCTTACTTCCTTTACGTTCAGACAAAAAAAGACTAAAACATACTGCTTGCGTCAGGGGTACTGAGAGTCCTCCTTGATTTTTAATAGGGTCCTACAGATGGATTTAGGTAATATTGAACTCAAAAGTGCAGTAATTCAATACGTAGATGACATATTAATCTGTAGAGAAACAGAGGATAAATGTAGGCAGGACTCTGTTCAGTTAATTACTGTAGTGGCCGAAAAGGCATATAAAGTAGATAAGGAGAAATTACAGTGTTGCCAGGAAGAGGTGTTGTATATAGGTCAATTAATTTCACATGAAGGAAAGCAAGTGACACCTGTGATAGCTGAGGCTATCATGAAAACACCAAAGCCAAATACAGTGAGGCAAATGCAGCAAGTATATGCAAGTAATGCAGGGCCTGGGTGTTGTTTTACTACAGCACATACACTAGGGCCTGGGTGTTTGACTACAGCACGTACACAAAACCACTTTTGCAAGTACTTAAGAAATCAGAAGTTAATAAGGAAAAGATAGACTGGACTGTAGAAATGGAGGAAGGATTTGAGGAATTAAAAAGAACAATTTGTACAGCTCCAGTTTTGGGAATTCACAATTATAGTGAAGAATTGTATTTGTTTTTGCAGACCAATGGATCAGTAATGACAGCAGTACTCGCACAAAGAACAGCATAAGGGTATAAACCTTTGGCGTATTACAGTGGGATTTTAGATCCAGTTATTAGAAAACATTTTCCGTGCGAACAATCTTTGGCTGCTGCCGCATTTGCAATTAAGAAGTCCACAAGTATTACCATGGGCTGTGCAATGACGCTATATGTGGAGCATGACTTATTTTCCATTTTAGAGAAACCCAAAGGTACACTGATGACAGAAAGAGCTTCGGCATATGAAGTATTGATTTCTAGCCCAACAATTAAAATTGTGAGACATAAAATAGTGAACCCAGCCATGTTTGCAGCTGAACCTATAGAAGAAGATGATCATGTACACAATTGCACTAATGTTGAATTCTATGATGATATACCATGTGTGAAAGAAAATGCTTTAGCAGGAGGGGATATTCTCTTTATTGATGGTTCTTCAAAAATGTACCTAGTGGGGAGAGGCATTAAGGATCTGCAGTTGTAAGTTACAGATCAAATGGTGAATTTGAGGTAGTGGCGAGTGCAAGACCCTCATCCCATTTTTTAGCACAGGCAGCAGAATTGGTAGTGATTATTGTTGTGCTCGAGAAACACAAAGATCAAGAAGTGACGGTGTACAGTGACTCTGCCTATGTGACGTCAACTGCACTCGCAGTTCTGTCATGTTGGAAAAGGAGGAGTTATCAACATGCAGATGGCCCTCCAGTGCAACATGCGTCTTCATTGGACAGGCTCATTGAAGCGCTACAACTCCCAGTAGCCATAGCTGTCATGAATGGCACTCTGTCAAGAGTGGCACAGGGTACCCAGGTAGGATTTGGGTGGCTGTGCTGAAGTAAGGTAGCAGATAAGCACACACAGCAGGAAGTTCAACAAGAAAGAAGAGTAGGAAACTGTAGCTGTGAGCCAAAAGGGGCAAAAGATACAAAGGTACAAACAAACTGGATTCCCTCTTGGGGTGTATGCTGAAATGGGAAAGAGTGTTCCACGAACCTTAGGAAACTCCAGCCTTCTGCACGGATTGCTATAACAGAGGCCCACGCTGTATGCTCATGGCTGGGAACAACAGCAGTGGGTGTCTGTAACACTGAAAACGGGACAAGGGAAGGGGCAGAGGTTGCCTGTTGGAAACCAACAGGCAAGCTCTGTACAAAGGGATTACATAAGACACATGAGAAGACATGAACAGATATATCCAGCGAAAAGGAAGTCAATGAGCAATCTAGCAGGAGGAAATGAAGGAAAGGCAGTTAGACTGAAGTAGATAACCTAAGGTGGAGTACAGAGGACTCAAGGAAGAGAGCAAGGGAGCAGCAGTCAGGAAAACAGAAGGGCTGCAAAGTAGGAAGCAGGTCTGCAGTCAAGAGTGGCACTAGGTGCAGGCAAACTGTAGTGGACTGCGGAGGACTGTAGTAGGCTGCAAGGCAGGGAGTCCAGAAGAACAGGACAGAGAGAGATTAGTAGTAGGCGACAGAGAGCTCAAAAGAATAGGGCCGCGAGGTAGGGAGCCCAAAGGAGCAGGGCCGTAGGTAGCTAAGTGTAATACAGGCTGTAAGGCAGAGGAGTGTAGCAAGCCGCAAGGCAGGGAGCCCAGAGGACAAGGGCTGTAGGCAGCGGAGGGAGACAGGCTGCAAGGAAGGAGCCAAGAGGACACGGGCTGTAGGCAGCGGAGGGAGCAGGCTTCAAGAAAGGAGCCCAGAGGACAAGGGCTGCAGGCAACAAAGAGGTGCAGGCTGCAAGGTAGGGAGCCCAGAGGACAAGGGCTTGGAGACAGCAGAGGGTTGCAAGCTGCAAGGTAGGGAGCCCAGAGGACAAGGGCTGTAGGCAGCCGGAGTAAGGTAGGCTTTAGGCAGGGAGCCCAGAGGACAAGGACTGTAGGAAGCCGGAGTGAGGCAGGCTGCAGGGCAGGGAGCCCAGAGGACAAGGACCGTAGGCAGCCGGAGTGAGGCAGGCTGCAGGGCAGGGAGCCCAGAGGACAAGGATCGTAGGCAGCTGGAGTGAGGCAGGCTGCAGGGCAGGGAGCCCAGAGGACAAGGACCGTAGGCAGCCGGAGTGAGGCAGGCTGCAGGGCAGGAAGCCCAGAGGACAAGGGCTGTAGGTAGAAAGCAGCGGAGCGAGATCGGCTGCAAGGCAGGGAGCCCGGAAAGGGCACTGGATCAAAACAGGATAATGCAGCAACAGGAACAGCATACAAAGTAGCGGGTCAAGGCAAACAGGAGCGGCGAGATCTCAAGATGCAAGACACTGTGCTCCTGCAGGCAGCTGCTTATATGCAGCCCTGCCCTGTTCTGAGGCAGGCTAATTGACAGCACCTGTAGCAGCACACCTGAAGACAATCTGCCTCCTCCCTCTCTGGTCCTGAGCAGGTGGAACCAGCACTGACCGCTAGGGCTTCTGGGGATTGTGGTCCCAATAACGATGAATGAGAATAGCCAGGAATTGAGGACTGCAGCCAAATGCATTATGGTAAATGTAGTTAATTGAATAAAATAAGAAAGAACCAAAGTTGAGCAAATGGAAATAAAAGACCAAGGCGTGAAAAGGAGTTGTTCAAGGAGTATTAGGAGGATAAATGAGTACCAAGTAGTCCATGATGGTTGCCAATGCGTGCGCCAGCGGCGCGGGCATGATAATAGCAGCCTTAAAATGCACAGCACATACTAAATGAATAGACTTTATTTCTCGTGGAAACAAAGCCACAGATTTAGAAGCCAAAAGGGTTTCACATTGTTCAGAAATTTTGAGTTTTGTAACTGAAAATGTTAAAGAAGTATTAACTAGAAGCATGTTAGTATGAGAGCAGTTTAATATGATGTCAATTCCCCACCTAATAGAGATATGGGGTAGAGCCCCACAAGAAGAGCAAAAGCTATGGAGACATAGGGGTTTTTCTTTAACCTATGTGGAAGCACAATGGAGACAGGAAAGTACTGGAAAGCCAGTGATGCCAGCGGCATTACTAAAAGTTGCACTTGAGCAGCTGCATTATCCCTCGCATATAACCCGAGAAAGTCTTGCTGCCACTATTGCAGAGGACTGGTTTGTTCCCAATTTATTGGAACATGTTGCACAGTTCATTGTGAATTGCATCATGTGTCAGAGGTTTACAGCTGGGCACATAATAAGAACAATCAGAGGAGCAATGCCCCATCCAAATGGCCTGTTTCAGCATTTGCATATCAACTATGTCAATATGCTGCAGACATGTAAAGGATATAGATTTAATGGTGAATTTGAGCTAGTGGCGAGTGCAAGACTCTCATCTCATTTTTCAGC
This sequence comes from Ambystoma mexicanum, assembly GCF_040938575.1. Lineage (NCBI taxonomy): Eukaryota > Metazoa > Chordata > Amphibia > Caudata > Ambystomatidae > Ambystoma > Ambystoma mexicanum. The sequence goes on along the minus strand of NC_090931.1, from coordinate 896,928,048 downwards.
ACAGGCAGCAGAATTGGTAGCGCTTATTGTTGTGCTCGAGAAACACAAAGATCCAGAAGTGATGGTGTACAGTGACTCTGCCTATGTGACATCAACTATACACGCAGGGCTGTCATGTTGGAAAAGGAGGGGTTATCTCCACGCAGACAGCACTCCAGTGCACCATGCGTCTTTATTGGACAGGCTCATTGAGGCACTACAACTCCCATTAGCCATATTGGTCTTAAAATGTGCAGCACATACTAAACAAACAAACTTTATTCCTCGTGGAAACAAAGCTGCAGATTTAGAAGCCAAAAGGGTTGAGCATTCTTCAGAAATCTTTAGTTTTTAAACTGAAAATGTTAAAGAAGTATAAACTAGAAGCATGTTAGCATGAGAGCGGTTTAATATGATGTTATTTCCCCAGCTAATAGAGATATGGGATAGAGCCCCACAAGAAGAGCAGAGCTATGGAGACATGTGGGGGGCTCTTTATCCTCCACAGAATCACAATGGAGAGAGGAAAGCACTGGAAAGCCAGTGTGACAGCAGCATTACTACTGCACTTGAGCAGCTGCATTACCCCGCACATATAACCCGAGAAAGTCTTGCTTCCACTATTGCAAAGGACTGGTTTGTTCCCAATTTATTGGAAAATGTTGCACAGTTCATTGTGAATTGCATCGTGTGTCAGATGTTTACAGCTCGGCATACACTAATGGCCTGTTTCAGCATTTGCATATCAACTATGTCAATATGCTGCAGACATGTGAAGGATGTAGGTATTTATTGGTGGTGGTGTGTCCCTTTTCTCAATGGATTGAAGCTGGTCCTTGTACACATAATGGTGCCACCTGCGCAGCAAAGTTCTTAGGGTTCAAGGTATTTCTGAGATGCGGTGTGTGCAAAGTATTAAGGTCCAATAATGGGCCACACTTTGTCAATTAGCTATTTCAACACATCGGGTGTTTATTGAAGATAAAGCACACATTTTCTTCTGCTTATCACCCACAAGCAAATGAAATATGTGAGAGGCTCAAAGCTGGGTTAAGGAAAGAATAGCAAAGATCAGATTAACTTTGAAAAAGGGATGGCTATATTGCCTACACCTAGCCTTGTATGCCCCTCAAGATCCGCCAGGTTCAGATCTTCATCTTACGCCCCATGAACAAGTAATAGGGCGCCACATGAGAACGCCCCTCATGCCTGCTCAGAGTGTAGAACAGACTCTAGGGGATGAGATGCACGATTATTTGACATGTATGACTACCAGTGTTTCTTTCATTTCAGATCAAGTTACGCATCAGAGGGAGGGGTTGAGGAACATGGAAGAAGACGGCCCAGTAACAGATCCGAGCAAATTATTGCCACCACCAAAGTTGTATGTTGGAGATCAAGTGCTTATCAAAAACTACACATGTAGATGGCATAAACCAAGATTTAATTGACCATTTCAAATAGAGGAAGTTTCCTCTACTGAAGTTAGGGTTACTGGAAGAAGAGCGTGGTTACATTTGGGTGACATAAAGATCTACAAAGGCGTGACCCTCCATCTGGTACCCACTGACTGGGAAGCAAGACAAGAAGAAGAATTGTCATATGTGCAGACTCGATCAATGACCAAGAAGAAGACAAAAAACCAAGTGTGTGATTAAAAAACATTTCTTTTGGATTGTAATGCACTGGACACTCCATAAAATACCAGCCCGAAGTGCATGGATTTGCAGAAAATTCCACAGCTAAAACATACTTTATAGAGATTCTTTGAAAATGTCAGATCAGATCGGTACGATGCCCAAGCACCAATTCCTTATTAATAACTGGAAGAGAGATCAATGCCCAGATTCATTTTGAGAAAATATATTGCAAAATAACATATGACACCAACCGATAGTGACACACATAGGTTTTGCAGTTGCAGTTTTTGTGTTTATACTTCAGTCATACCCTGCCCTTGTTAGGAGCGATGTTAACATTCTCACCTTTCTCTAGGATCCAAAGAACAGCCCAGTTATAAGATGGATTGTGATTGCAATAATCGAGCAGATTGTGCAACTACGAATGCGATTTGAGTATATGTATTAATAATTATTCAGGGAGAAGAAAATGCAGTTGCAAGAAGGCAAGCAATTCAACAAGAAATGATGTGGCACACAAAATGTTTTTCTAGACTCTTATGCATGATATACATATGCATGTGCTTTCTTTTCTTCTTTTTGTAGCTTACATTCCAAAGTCTTTATCATCATTCACAATTCACATGTGATTTTTCCTAGTATATGTACAAATGATGATAATTTGTTTGACCTATTTGGGCATGTAAAATGACATAAGAGGAATGCAGAAGAAGATAACCAAGGGATAAATACCTATCTTGATAATTCGGCTGACCTGGGGAATTATATGTGGCACCAACATATGAAAAAGGTGGGGAAGAGTGCATCTGAAGAGAGCTGTTATGTCTGCTCTCTCATCCCCTATGCCATGAGTATAGTAAGAACACTCATTTCAAAAGAGATGCCGGCACAAGATGAGAAGTGCCTCAGCCACCCAGCAAAATGCACTACCAGAGGACAGTTCCAAGGGAGATGGGCAACCCTGCGATGGCGATCAAGACAGAATGTTCATATTGTATTGTAATTCTGTTCGTATTGTCAAAGGGATCAAGAACAGAGAGCATACAACGGAAGGAAGGAAATCACTGCACTGGTTGAGACTAGAGGACAAAAACATTTTTAAATCTATGACTATAGGTGCATTTACGGTGCAGCCCCTAAGTATCTAAAAAAAACCAATTCTCTTGATACATTCCCTCACAATCATTACGATAAGAAGATCAGAGCTGGCTAAATGTGCCGCATTTCGGCCGGGCAACCGGTAAGGGCAAAGCCTTCCCATAAAGGCAGCACAATATTTGAATAAGCTGCCACCTTTCCTCAGATTGGAAACAAATTACCTGAGTTTCAGGAAATCTCTGAAAACCTACCTGTTTAAATGAGTTGGCTTGTGGCCAGCTGAATCCTCTTATCAGAACCAACGGGAATGTTAGGTTGTTTGTTTGTTATGTGTTTCGTGCTCTACGCGCCCTGATGTCTGCGGCCTTTCGGCACGCTACAAGCATATAAATAAATAAATAAAAGACATTCCCATACCAGGATGATTATATCAAGACAAAGCAAATGGAAAAAGAACCTGGAAGGACAGACAAGATGCTTGTGTATCCTTCCATGGTACAAGACAAAGTAATAATTGAAGAAATGAAGAGGATGAATTGCTCTGACAAAACTGAAAAGGCTGGAATGCCTGGATGCTGGGAGCGCTCACAGATGTTGATCTATGGACGAGTGATTAGAACCATAGGATGGGAAGATGGGCTGGTGTCCTGTGGAGCTCATCTACTGAGGAAGGAACCAGTACACGAGGTGCAGGAAGTGAACAAGGAGTGTCTAAAGTCATGGGCCAAGAACTCTAAACTGCTGACATGGGTGGATGACGAATCAGGACCAATGGCTGGTGTCCCATTGATTAATTCAACAATGTGCTTTTGAAGCAAAGGTAAAGTCAGAGTTGGAGAGAATAAAGGGTGCAAGAACATAATTGATATCCCAGGAATGAGGAGAGGGGACTGCTGTCCTAGTAGATTAGGCCTGTGGATCCAGAGCATAAATGAAGTTGCCCAGGAACTGGGGAGGAGTGAGATTTCCAAAAGTGGATAAGCACTTAAGAAAAAGAAGATCAATTGCATTCCAGCAGATGAAGAGAGAGAATAATTTCTCAGCTGAGTCAATAGAAGCTTACAATGAGATTCTGGATGAGCACAAGTTGTTCAGCAAGACTTCTATGATAATGACATCTATATTTATGCCTGGACTCCAAGGAGCAGTGAATGCCAAATGGCAGCAGATCACCAGGTGGGAGCTGTTACAGACAATTGATGCCACTTTAAAAGGATTTACGCCTTAAAGGAAGAGTTGAGGGTCATAAGGTTAATGACCCTCCAGAACAGGTATGTCCTTGATATGATTACAGCAATGGAAGGAGGTGTTTGCACCAAGGTTGGGCCTTCTTGCTATACTTTCACACCATCTCATGATGGTGACAACGGGACTCTGACGGATGCTATAAATATGTTGACAGAACTGCACACGAAAATGGAGGAGGAGACAAAGGCTATTGTTGATGACGATTGGTTCTCATTTCTGTTTGCATGGATTCCAGACTGGATGGCAAATGTATTCAAGTTCCTTGGAGCAAAATTGGTGATGATAATGTTCGGATTATGTGTTATAAGGATAATAATTGGGAAATGCCAGAAGAAAACAGCAAAGAAAGCAGTAGGAATGAAGATCATGATCGATGTGAAGGATGAAACAGAAGACAACGTGATATTTCAAGGAGGCCACCAGGGGGCGCGCAGGCAATGGCTGCCTGAACGTGCTGCTCTCCCCGAAGCCAGGCGTCCAGCGGGATTCGAGCCCCCCCGAGACCCCCCCGGCGGGCCCGACACGGCGGACGAAGCGGGTGAACCCCCGGGGCACCCCGCAGGAAAAAGAACGGAGTCCGCAGACCCCGGGGTTCCCGAGAAAGGCCACTGCGGAGGAGGACGCGGCCCGGACACGTGATCGCGTCCGAGCGGGCGCCGCAGCTGAGGCCCCTTCGCCGCGACGAGGAACCGGAGGCCCGGAGGCCCGGCGGCGGCCTGGGAGACAGGCTCCCCCCCCGCCCCACCACACGGAACAGAGGTACGGAGGCAAAGCGACCGGCCGGGGGCTCCCGTGGCCGGTCCCGCTCGAGCGGAGAGGACCGGCGCTCGGCCTCCCCCCGCCCCCATCGGGCTGCCGCGGTCCGCGGGGTTCCGGAGGAGGGGGACAAGAGGATTGATCGGCAGCGACGCGGAGGGGCCCGGGCCTGCCCCCCCCCCGCCGGCGCGAGTGGAAACACCCGCGCACCAAGAACACCGCGGGGAGGACCCCCGGGGAGCATCGATTCCGCCCTCCCCCTCCCCCCCTGCGGAAGGAAGACCTCGGGGCGGACGGGGTGAGAGGCCCCCGCCCGCCGTTGGCGGGGCGTGTGCCCGCCCCCACCCCCCCCACACACCACAAGACCACGGACCCAGGCCGCACGGGCCAGAAGAAGCGGACCGCTGGGCCCGGAGGAGGGGGGCGAGAAAAGGGAGCAGAAGCAACGCGGAGGGGCCCGCCCCCCCCCCCCCCCAAGAACACCACGGGGAAGACCCCCGGGACGCACCGATTCCGCCCTGCCCCCTCGTGGAAAGGAGAAACCGGGGCGTGTGCCCTCCCCCACCTCCCTACACTAGCCACAGAAGCCCTCGGGCGCGGCGCCGAGGCAGAGGTGCCCTCCGCGCCCACTGGACCAGGCCGCACGGGCCGGAAGAAGCCCCGGAGCACGGGGAACGACATCGAGAGGGGTGTGAGGCCCCCACCCAGGAACGGGTGGGGCGTGTGCCCGCCCCCCCCCCAGGCAAAGGCTAACCCCCAGGAAAGAGCCAAGCCCCCAGCTGAACCACTGAGGGAGGTCGGACATTGACCCGGAGCAGGGGGGCTTCGACACCACAAGTCGCAGGAGATTATCGGATGAATTGGCGGGAAGCCCTACAGGGATACCGTTTCCAGGAGACCCCCAGAGGCAACATGAGCGCGGACCCCAGGGAAACCATGGCCCGACAGGAAGACGCGGCCCCCTCGTCGGCAGCAATGGAAAGAGGCTTTGCCTCGATATTGCAGGAAATCAGGGACATGCGTTCAGATATAGCCCAGAAATTCGAAAAAATGGACCAGAGGGTGGACAAGGTCGAAGATAGACTATTACAAGTGGAGGCCAACCAATCATCGACAGCAGCCCAGGACATACAACTATGCATGAGGTTGGAAGCCCTGGAGAAGAGGGACGAGGAAAGGGCTCGACAGATGGATGACTTTGAAAACAGAGAGAGGCGGAACAACCTCAGAATTTTCGGCGTGCCTGAAGCGGAGGGGGAGACGGAGAGGGACGTCATTCGAATAGTGAAGGACATCATCACCCTCCTATTCGCAGAGGCAATGACAACCGAGCCAACATTTGACAGAGTGCATAGGGCAGGGGGCAGAGCGGGGGCCCCCCGGTCGATCTTGGTCCGATTCCACTATTACTCCGAGAAGACAAAGGTGCTGGAGGAGGCCCGAAAGACCAGAGAAATTACCTACAACAACGCCCAGGTCTCCATGTATCAGGATCTTTCCTCCTACACGCTGGCCAAGCGCAGATCATGCCGACCCCTCACACTACTATTCAAGGAGCAGGGCGTGCGCTATAGATGGGGCTACCCCTTCTCCCTGAGCTTTGAATATATGGGCCGACGCTCAACCCTGATCACGGAAGAAGACATCCGGAACGCAATCCAAGAATATACAGCGGAACCGCACCCCTGGAGGGGTCCAGTGGGACCAGAAAACCTCAGAACGAACAGCCCCGGTCCATCCGGGGAGAGGAGAAGGCGCACCGGCGCAAGGAAATTTCGGAAAATGAACACTCCATCTCCAGCAAAAGAGGGAGAACGGCACGACTCCGAGGACTGAGAACGGGGGTGCCCCACTGAATCCGAGACGGAGATGCGCAGATTTGGAGTCTACCACTACCACCGTCTTCACGAACAGCAAGTACAGGGGTCACACGGTCGGGTTACGACCGGGGGGGAACGTTAGGGGCTCGAGGGGATGAGCTTTATGGGTGAAATGCCTGGCCGAGGTGGGCAGGCTGGTGGTTCGGCCAAAAGCCAGCAATGGCAGAACTAATTGGCTGGACGCCGGGGAGGGGGGTGGGGGAATATTCGGGAGCAGGGGTTGTTCAGACACTGTTGGGACACGGTGGGCAGTTGGGGAGTTTCAGGCCCACCGGGGGGGAGGGGAAGAGATCCGTAAAGTAGAACCAAGGGAGCATGCGAAGGAGAGAGATGCGTGGGTAATGACCGAGAGGGAGGGAATCTGGGACTATGGCTGACAGTCTACCTGCCCTGGGAGTGGGATCCCTCAATGTACGAGGCTTGAACACACCCACAAAGAGATCCCTGGTCTGTAGAGAGTTCAGAAGGGCCAACCTCGACATCCTCTTCCTGCAGGAAACCCACTGGCCACGGGGGAAGGAACCCAAAATCCGGGGAGGAGGTATCGGGGAGGTCTTCAGTGCATCCCATAAGAGCAAAAAGAGAGGGGTGGCCATCCTGGTTGCGAGGAACGTGGGGCTAGAGAAAGAGGCAGTGCTGAAGGACCCTGAGGGGCGCTACCTGATGGTGCGGGGAACCCTACAGGGTGCCCCACTCACCCTAGCCGTCGTCTACGGCCCAAATGAGGGCCAAATCCAGTTTTGGGAAGAGGTGAGGGATAAACTTAAAGGCTTTGTCCACGGGACGGTGGTGGTGGGGGGGGATTTCAACATGGTCCTGGACCCAATACGGGACAGGAAACGGGTCGGCCCCCAGGCCCCCAGGGCACTCGATGAGACCATGGCACGGGGCTTCCAGAGGGTCAACTCGGAGCTGGGCCTGGTGGACACGGTCCCGTCCCCTAGAACGGACACCCCCATATTCACTTACTACTCGTCCGTACACACGTCATTTTCCCGGATAGACTATGTCTTGGTGGATGAAACCTTGCACCCATTTATCTCTGGCCATAGGGTGGATCCAGTCCCCTGGTCCGACCACGACCTGGTGCGAGTCACCATAGCGAGAGGGGGCTTTAATGAACACAGGGGAAGATGGAAGTGTAACGATGCCCTCCTGAAGGACGAGGTCCTAGCCCAGGAAGTCCTTGACGCCATTACAGAATTTTTTGAATTCAATGACAACGGTGAGGTGTGTACACACACCTTGTGGGACGCGTTCAAAGCAACCCTGCGGGGAGTCCTGATCCGACTGGGAACCCGGAGGAAAAGAGAAAGGGAAGCCCAGGAGAGGCATCTGAGGGGAAAAATTGCCCAACTTCAGCCGGGAGGCTCCCCCACGGAGCCCTTAGACCGGGACCGGGTGGCTGCCCTGGACGACTATAGGCTCCAACTAAAAGACCTTCTCCTCCACAAAACAGAGAGAAGCCTTCACCTGGTCAAACAAAAGTACTATGAAAAGGGGGACAGGGCGGACAGGATTCTAGCTTGGAGGCTGAGGGAAGTACAGAAGAGTAGAATGGTGAAGGCGGTAAAGAACGAGGTGGGGGAGCTGGGACACGATACTTCTCACATTGGAGAGGCCTTCCGCCGATACTACGAAAGGCTATACTCGTCTGAGTACGGAGGGGACGGGGGGGAGATTGAGGAATTCCTAAACTCCATACAGGTCCCGTCTCTGACCAGGGAGATGGCAGAGGGGTTGGAGGGTCCGGTGACTGAGGAGGAGGTGGAACATGCGATCAGCGGCATGAAGGTGGGCACTTCCCCGGGCGAAGATGGATACTCAGTGTACTTTTATAAAAGGTTTCGGTCGGCCCTCGCCCCCCACCTGGTCAGGGTGTTCAATGCGGTCCTGGAGGGTGGTCCTCTCCCGGACTCCATGATGGAGGCAATCATTGTAGTTCTCCCCAAGGACGGTAGAGACCCCTCGGAGTGCTCCTCCTACCGCCCGATCTCCTTGCTGAATATTGATGTTAAGATCCTGGCCAAGGTCATCGGGAGCCGGGTGGAGGGGGTCCTACCGAAGCTGGTCCATGGGGACCAGGTGGGATTCGTTAGGGGGAGACAGGGCTCGGACAATATTCGCAAGTCCATAGACTTGTTTCACTATGCCCAGGTGTCGGACCTAGACGCGAGCGTCCTCTCCCTGGACTCAGAAAAGGCGTTCGACAGGGTCGAATGGAGGTTCATGGAGCTCACTCTCCGGAAGATGGGCTTCGGGACCCATATTAGGGACTGGGTGGCCGCACTGTACAGGGCCCCTAAGGCCAGAGTCCAAGTGAATGGTAGACTGTCGGCCCCACTCCCTCTATCGCGAGGAACAAGACAGGGATGCCCACTATCCCCGTTGATTTATGTCCTAACTATGGAACCCCTGGCAATAGCAATCAGATCACACCCAGACATCAAGGGGATCAGGAGAGGCGACGTAGAATTCAAGCTCTCCCTGTTTGCAGATGACATTCTGGCCTATCTGGTGGACCCAAGATCCTCACTCCCGCCTCTCCTGTCCCTGTTGTCCGCTTTTGGGAGATTCTCAGGCCTAAAGATCAACACATCTAAATCAGTCCTCCTCCCCATGAGAACTCAGGACCCAGGGCTAGACTCCCGGGACAGTCTGGAGGGAATAGCGGTGGGAAAGACCTCAATCCGATATCTGGGGATCCTCCTGACCAGGGACCTGCACAAACTCGCCCCTGCCAACTACGACCCTGTTGTGTCACAGATCACCGCTGATTTACGGAGATGGGGCTCCACGATCCTGTCCTGGTATGGCCGCATGACGGCAGTGAAGATGAATATACTCCCGCGCCTACTATACCTTTTCACCGCCCTCCCCACCATCGTCCCCGACCAAACATTCAGGGTCCTCCAGAACGCGGTGCGCGAGTTTGTATGGCAGGGCAGAACCCCGAGAACCGCGAAGGCCGTTCTTACCTTACCTAGAGAGGAGGGGGGGTTCGGGCTCCCTGATTTTCACCTCTATTTCCGCGCCGCTCAATTGCGCGTCCTCTTGGAACACATGAGGGAAGGGATGGGCACATACTGGTCGTATCTGGAGGATATGGATGCGCACCCACTCAAGGTACGCGACCTCTTATGGGCCCCACCAAAATTCATCCCGAATAGACTCAAATCCCACCCAACACTGGGTGTTCTCTGGGCAATATGGAGGGAGGGCCCCCAAACGGCACATCTGACATCATGGCCGTCCCCGATGTCCTCCCTTTGGGGTCACCCACTCAGACTGGGAAACAAGGGGTTCCGTAATGCACAGTCCTGGTCGGACTCAGGGTTGGAATGGGCTGGACAATTGTTCAAAGAGGGAGATTTCCTACCATACGAGGACTTGCAGGCCGCCCTCGGCCCGGAGACAATCTCCATATTCGAGTACCTCCGATTGAAGGGTATCCTGTGCGATCAAGCATGGGGCCAGCGGCTCAAAAGGCAGATGACCCCCTTCGAGAAACTACTCGATACTGCAACCTCCAGGAAGGGGGCGGTATCTGCAATGTACAGAATCCTCAACACGGTTGACCTGGAGAAAAGGAGGGGGTTCCGCACTTTCTGGAACGAGCTGGCCGGGGAAGAAATATCTGAGGACTCCTGGTCGAGGATATTCAAAATAGCATTCCACGGGAACCTGTTCACTGCAGACATGGAGCACAACTTTAAAATTCTACAGGGGTGGCACAGAGATCCCGTCAAACTGTCAAAAATGTTCACGGGAACTTCCCCCGCCTGCCCGAGGGGATGTGACCAAGCAGGCACGAGGGGCCACATGTGGTGGCACTGTCCGAAAGCGCAAACATACTGGGAGAGGGTAAGGGGCTGGATCGCCGAAGTCACGGAGGAATCGCTTCCCCACAATCCCCTAACAGTACTGCTGGGCCTCCCCCCAGAGGATACGGAGATACACAGATACCCGAGGATGTGGGAAACAATGCTGAGGGCCGGGAGGGTGGCATTGGCCCAGAAATGGAAGAGCAGGGAGATGCCCACGAAGGAGGATTGGACACACAAGGTTAAAAACATGTTCTTGATGGACAAATTAACAGCAATGATGAACAATGATATGACCTCCTTCCAGACTAACTGGTACGGAGTACAGCAGATCTGGGGATGGGAGGTCCACTGAGGCTCGAGGAGGGAAGGTGGATGGAAATGAGGACCCACGTCCCGGGGGAGAATGGACGACATACAGCCTATCACGCAGTTGGATTTTTCCTTGCTTTTTTCCCGAACTCCGGTCACACAAAGGTTGCAACGCATCTCCCCGCAAAGGGGGTTCTACTGGATCCAAGTTAATGGGGGGGAGGGTTTGTTTTTTCCTTTTTTCTCTTCTCTTCTTCCTTTTTCTTATCTGGGTGGGCGGGGGGGGGCTCCTCTTCCTTTCTCTTATTTTGGGGGCTGATGACATGTTGAATCTATGGTAATGCTTCCAGCCTGTTTGTTATATTATGAAAATGTTAATAAAATAAAGTTTAAAAAAAAAAAAGAAGACAACGTGCAGACTGAAAGTACCATTAGATACCATATAAAATGTGTGGCACCTGAAAGAACGAAGTTCCTGTACCAAAGAGATCATAAGAATTATGTGGGAGGTTGGGTCTTCTGTACCCCAAGTGGAGAATGCAATTACATGACCTGGAGTTTGGATAAACACATCAAAATTGCGGGCACCCTGAGGGGGGTGACGAAGATATGGATAGCAAAGAAATCCTTATTCAAGACAAGATTCATTAGAGTGGGGAATGCAGAGGAGCAGACGTACAAATCCGCAGGAGATCCTACCCCCCTTTATCCCCTGTATTGGAGACATGAGACCGTGTCCTGTCTAACACCAGCTATTATACCAACACTGCGACACATATTTGGAAGATGGTATCCTTTAAAACAGCCATATTGAATGTATGAAGAATGTGGCAAGGAAGACTTAGATACCCAAGCACTTGCAATCTAGTAGTCAAAGACAAAAGGCTGCAGGTGACAGTAAATTGTGGGTATTTTTGCCTAAATACACCACAGAAGTAGAACTGAATGTCTAGATATGTACAATCACACTGTGCACAGCGTCAGTAATTAGTGCATAATTGCAGATGATTTTTTTCAGATAAGCGCCAGCCTGACACTTGTTTCGAGCCGTGCTCTTCCTCTGAGACTCAAAGGCTCATCTCTACCTTGCACTCTCAATTAGCAGTTCACATCAAGTATATATCGTTACACAATTCTATTTCGTCTTCGCAGTTGCAGTAGTGTAAATAACTTCAGCCTTTCGGCAGAGCTTCCACATTGTCAAGAAAACAATGTGGAAGCTCTGCTGAAATTACTGACGTTGTGCACAGTGTGATTGTACATATCTAGCCAACCATATTGAATGTACCCTTGTGTTGATGACAGCCTGCAGGAGGAGATTCCTGAAGGAACATGAGAAAGAGCTAAGCCGATGGACTGATGACATCATAGGAAGGTGTGCACAAAGTCCAGAAATACTGAATGGAGACAATGTATGAATCCTAGAGGAGAAATGACAAAGTAAAGAATCAAGTGAACCTTAAAAGTGTAAAAGAAGAAGATTACACAGTAAAAGGTGCTGCAGAAATCAAAGCATAAAGAATGTACATAGGCTGAAACACAAGATAAATCAAGTTATCATATAGGCTAGCTATAAGTAGTGAATAGGATGCAGGCAGAGCCGCCATTGTACAGAAACTGGACATTGGTATCATGAAATAAATAAGCCAAAGAATCATGAAAAGAAATGGAAGGCTTCGTCGCAGTAGAATAGCAGGTTGTTGGAGCTGCGTTGGGAGGCTGTCTGGCCTGAAGTTAAGAACTGACAAGTCTAGGTCAGCTATCTATGATGAAGAGGAACATGTGTGCGGAGGATGAATCCTCTCAAATTAAGGTGAAAGGAAGAACACAGAAGGTGCCAAGTCTTCATTCGTTAAAACATTTAAAAGCTTGCAGAATTAACAGAATCATGGTCTCTTTTCACGTGAGTCGAGGCTGAAAATAGGGCTTGAACTTGGAGTTCCAGACACGATAGTGAGTGCCGTCTCTCCCATTGCATTCCTAGGACAAGAATATTCGGGAAGGCCAAGTACTAAGAGAATTCCATGGCAGAAGGCATGGGTGATGAGAGATGTTGGGCTAATTGGGTGGTAGGGCAGTTTCATGTCCTATCTACTCGCACCTGGGTCTTGGCTTATGTGGTACTAATTGAACCGAATGTTCCAGACATGGCACAAGCGTGCCAAACCAATGGTTTATAAGTCCATACAATACAGGCTCTTATAGTTTGGGAAACCAATGAAACACTGTGAAACTGATTTTTCTTAAATGACACGTATACATTTATCCATATGATATCTGACAGCCAATAACAAACCTAGGTCCTGTATATGATTGTGTATCTAGAATTATCCCCTAACCAATCCCAACCCTTGACAGGTTTTTTACTATTGCCACGTACCATGACGTCATTCTGACGTATAAAGAAGTATATCATTATATTTCATGTGGAAATCGCTGAGAAACACTTGTGTATAGGCACGTTATAAATGCCATATCATATCAATGAGCGTACGCCTGTCGATGTTCATTGTAAACTCCTTGTGTTAGATAATTGCTAATAAAACAGCAACTTGCCATCTCCTTGAGTTTGTCTGGTTATTTGAACTCAGAATTATTCTGGTGTAATCTCATCCAGTAACAGATGCACTTTCCAAGGGGCGTAAACTCAACTATATGTGTGTATATGTTTATAGGTGTGAGCACAGGAATGCCAAAGGCAAGTGATGACATCCTAATATTTGCTAAAACATTCACAGAACATCATCAAAGATAAAGATATGTACTGCAGAAAATGATACATCACACCCTTACACTGAATAAAGATTAGCGCAAATTCCTTAAGGACAAATTGGAATGTTTTAGTTTTACTCTCCAGAAGACCGGCAAAAGACCAAAGACATTAAATCACCCCCTACACTGCAAACCCAGTTTGAGATAAGGAATTTCTTAGGAATTATCAACTACTGCAGAAGGTTTATTCCTCACCTCATGACACTGTCAGAACCCCTCTAGAAACACACCAAAGCATCAGAACAATGGGAATGGGGCATGGCACAACAAAAAGCATTCAACACACTGAAAGATGCTACTCTTATGCTGACGATACTCGGATCATAGTACGGCTGGACCTTCTCCACCCTTCCCATGCCACTCAGCTGGGAGGATGTCTGCAGGCCATTGGGAGCTGGATGAGCGACAACTGCCTCAAATTGAATGGGGGCAAATCTGAAGTTCTGGTTGTGGGGTCTGCCTCCTATACCTCTCTCCGCACTCTTTTTGGCCTTCGTTTTTTGGTTCTATCCTTGTCCCTGCTGCGACTGTTAAAAATCTTTGTGTGAAATTTTCTTGCTCCTTTTCCATGTCTTCCCAATTCAGCTCAGTGTGCTAGATGTGCCATTTCCAGCTGCAGATTCCGAGAAAGGTGTTGCAGTTTCTTCCCTGTCATCTTCACGCCCCTGTGGTTGCAGCCTTAGTTCTTGGTCGTATTGACTACTGCAACTCCCTGTACTTGGCACAACCAGCTTATCTGGTTGAATGCTTCCAAATCCTACAGAATTCTGCTGACCGGCTAACCACCGGCACCCCTTTCAGGGACCACATCGCCCCTATTCTGCATGTTCTTCATTGGCTCCTTGTGGCCAAGCTTGTGCATTTCGAATCTCTGGGCCTCATTACAAGTCCGGCGGTAACACTGCTGGTGCTGCCGGCGGGTTGCTGCCAGACTTTAAATATTTACCGGCACCTGGCTTGCCGGAATCACCAGGGGGATTACAACCACGGCGTTCCGGGAAGTCAGGCGCCAGTAAATGTTAATCCCCATTCCCTTTTCAGTCCCATAGGACTCAATGGGAATGGGGACCACGGAAGCACCGGCACTGTTAATAACGGTGCCGGTGCTTCCGTGAAACTCTGTGGGCGGGTGCTGTTCTGCCCACACGGTCTGACCCTGGCGGGCAGGATGGCACCCTCCCGCAGACTCGTAGTGTGCCGGTCCAGTAACAACTGTGCGGGTAGGCTTACCGGCACCATTGTTAACGGACCGGCACACTTGTAATGAGGCCCTCTGTGTCTTGTACACAGGGCCTTCCAAGCTGTGAGGCCTGAGTACCTGCAGCATAGGTTCAGGTCTTATGTCCCGGGCCGCCCTTTGCACTCTGGGGACAGGTTTCTCCTTTCTGTGCCTGGATTTCGGTTCATCAGTATTGGTGGCCGTTCGTTTTCTGCCAAGTTGTGGAATGCTCTGCCCACTGCACTTCATTCCATGGTGGCCCACCTGTAATTTAGACGTGCTTTAAAAACTCTGCTCTTTTGGTTTCTTGTGCCCGGCTTTCGGTGGCTCCACAGTCTTGTAGTACCAGCTTGCCTTTTGTTGTTAGTTGTGCTTTACCTCAATGCGAAACGGATAACATAACATAACAAAAACACCCTGGCAAAAGCATCACAATGGACTGTTTTGTCCCAAGCGGCAGACTGAAATAGTGGTTGACACTAGCCCCCACAGACGAGGTGCGATTCTAAAGTGATGCTCACCCAAAGGAGAGGTCATACCCATTGCGTTTACGGGCCATGCTCTCCAGTATCCAGATCTCATACATAAAGAAGTTACTGCTGTCATGTTGGGTTGTTGCCACTTCCACCTGTATCTCTGCGGTCGGCCATACAAAGTTATTATAGATCATAAACCACTAGTCCCTGTATACAATGGCTCATTGCTGAGCCTACCTCTGAGAATCGAGCTTCAGGAATTTGGCTTCACCATCGAGTAGAGCCCAGGAGTTGGAAACCCAGCTGATATCCTTTCCTGTCACCCTTAAAATGGCAACTGCCAGAAAATCCTGGGCATGGGTGCAGGAAGTGACAATGGAGACCAGAGACCAGCACCTCTTTGTAATGCAATGTGTCAACTTGGTACTAACAACCCTCTTTGGTATAAAACGGCAGTGAATGTTCTGGCTGGAACCACTCCTTTCAGAGCAGGGAAGTATGTGAATTGTAGGAGACGAAAGTCTGCCTACAACCCCCTGCTTCAAAGGTGGCCCATGTTGTGACCAAGTGCTGCATAGGGCTCAGTTAATTAGGGAGACACTTTGATGTACAGCAGACAGGAAGATGGGTGGGACTTAGAAGTATATATTGTCATCCTTGCCCAGTCTGTTACCAAGCGCTCTGATTCTGACCTGAAGCATCACTGAAGATTGTTGGTGGGGACCCAGGATTGGGCCATTAAGGTGAGCTTATCCTGCACCATTCACTGGGGCCCGTTTGGATTTAAAAGAGGGCTATGCCCCTCATTGATCAGATCATCTGGAAACTTCGAAAGGAGTAGCAAGGACTCATTTAGACCTGAGCTGAAGGTACAGTCTACCTTACATCTTCCGGCAGCGAAGGAAGGCCAGGAGTTCCAAGAGGGAACAGTGGGAGATACCGGACTCAGAGGAACCGTCCAGCAGCTCCAGAACTGGTACGCAGCCAGCACACAGTGTGCCCTGCTAAGTTCTGACAGCAAGCTTCCTAGGTGGGAAGTGCCGTAGAGTCTCTGGACAAAGGACAAGGCTGTTGCCTGCTAACACCCTCCTGAGCTTTGGCCCGTCCACCTTGAAAGAACACGAGCCCTGCAAAGAGGCTAAGAGGAGTGTCACTCAAGCATCATCCAGCATCCATCTTTTTAAGGACAATTTTGAGACAGCCAAGTCCTCGTACCACATCCGGCTGCACCGCTATCTGGTGTCATGCCACAGTCACCAGCGCTGTCCAAGACGCCTTGACCAGCATTTCAGATCCACCAACCAGCACAGAAACAACGATTCTTGGCCGCAGCTGTCTCCTGCCACTAACTCTGCCTCGCGGGCTGCGAAGCACCCTGGACCCCCTTGACATTGTCGAGCACCAAGAACTTCTTCAGAACCGGGTACATTGTGGTTCTGCCCCCCTGGTCCTTCTCCAAAGGCCCCTAGAGAGAGTTACGACCCTTTGCCCCTTTGCTGTTAAAATCAAATAATCTTGAACTATAAGACTGATTACCAACTACCCTCCTGTCAGTATCCAGAGTGCATCCCTTTCCTTTGTGAAACTGTCTGTCCTCTTTGCTCCTTTACAGTGTGGGTTGTAATTGAAGTGTGCTATAACTGTCTGTTGTAGTAATAATAAAGTAGATATTTGTATGCAAACTTGACTGGACAGTCCCTTTTATGATTGGGTAATAATTGTATTTTCTCTGTGTTGCAACTAACCAACGATCCACGACCTTGCAGAGCAAAGCCTGCCGTTCTGTCCACATTACCAAAATTGGACAAGCAGGTCTTATAATTTACTTGTATTCCAATCTGTTCGGATCCCTTCTGGTGTACTAGAGGTGTGGGGTATATTGATAGTTTAGAAACCGATATTCATCCCTGGACCACTGATTCCCTGGATGTTGATTCGTCACACACCACCCAAAGGCAATAATGATAGTACCAGCCAATGAGGCGAATTGCAGGTAGGCCCGTTCCTGCCCAACCGCAGAGAGTGTCTGTCTGGAATGTTGCCGCAATCATCTTATTAATAGTTGCCCACAGAGACAGAGATTAACTCCTAGGTCTCCCACCATGATGCTGCCCCTATGGGATTTCCTCCCACTGTAATTCCACTCCGAGGGGTCCGACTGTGACTTCCTCCTCGATGCCTGACAGTGATTTGCCCACTGGTGGTTTAGTCACACAGGGACTGTGCCCACTGTGAGGCGTTACTGGTTATCTCTGCCCTGGAGGGGCTTCATCGCACTTTTTACATAGTAGCCATGCTGTATGTTTTCCCATCTTTCCTCACTCTGATTCAGGACCAGCCGCTGCACGCTGTCTATTGACAGGAACACTAGCCCACCCTAGAGAGGAGTAGGACCACATTTGGGAGAAGTAGGGTACACCACCATCAGGAAGTTGCCACACGGGATAGACGATCTGAATGACCTCAGTGACTCTGCTGACAACTCCCTACAATAACACTCAACTTCTACGTTCCAACTCACAACACATACCAACTAAACCACCCACACATGACAATCGAAAACACCCCCATACAAACATCAAATATCAACACGAAAGTGCCACAGCTCTCCAACCAGGTTCCATATCACAGCCCTGGCCAAATGCATCCTGGCACGACGGACACACAGGGTACTCTTTTGGACATCTCAGTGCTCTCAACACAAGCCACCTAGAAATAGACATCCACACAGTACCTTGTACTTCCAGAGCAAGCCCTCCAGCCAGTCTCTTACAGATATGTTAGAGCACTTACAAAAAGGCAGCAGGCTGCAGTATCAAACCCCAAAACATAATATATAACATGCAAACGTGTTCTAAATGGAAGCAGTTCACTTTAGAGGGGCATAAAAGAAGACTGTATTGACTCCTGTGCTCAAAGTAGCCTGCTGTTTGTCAGGGGAAAGCAATAGATCAGGTGATGGAAACAAGGAAACCAACAAAGCATACGCTGCCTTGCGCACAATGTACAGCAAATCAAGGTCACTTATGATCAACCAATCCGAATCCTTAATTCTAAGCAGAGAACACGTAATAAACACTGATTGGACCGATTCATCGCACGAGTTGCATGAAATAACGCTAGACGTGGAGCTCACGGTAAGCATGCAGTGGAAGTAAGAAACATGCATATTTATGAAATGAGTGACACACTGCAAGTCATGATATGCAAATATATTAAATCAGTTCCTGGTCATTCCTCTCCCCTCTCTAGTCGTATAATCAGGGACTTCGCCGGGTGCATTCCCAGGAGCTCGTTTTCACGTCATCTCGTTGGATGGTCGCTCGCTATACGAGCATAGCTGTGTTCCTATAAAAGTACTCCATAGCAGCACAGCCGATGCAAAGCCTTTTCCATAATTAATAGTGACGAACCGGTGGCGGCGAAGAAATGGGTCAGCGTTTCTAGTAACTCAAAGAAGAAATAAAAGACAAACCAAAGGCCTGTGAACTGGCGCTTGACAACTGTCACAACATTGTTAATAATGTTGTACGGAGGCATACTGTATGTATCATTTCCCTTCAAATTCACGGTTGTTGAGGGTTATTAACGAATGTCTGATATAACATGAAACCTACTGTTAATTATTTGACACAACACATTATTTCTGATACAATATACCATTCCACTAAACAACACTGCAACACGGCGTGTTCTCCGATAGCACACTATAATCTGCCAATGTGTTCTCCGATAGCACACTATAATCTGCCAATGTGTTCTCCGATAGCACACTATAATCTGCCAATGTGTTCTCGGATAGCACACTATAATCTGCCAATGTGTTCTCGGATAGCACACTATAATCTGCCAATCTGCTATTTCCACAGAGTTCATAGGGACGCAAAATGGGATTTTATTAGAATACACTTTGATCACTGCATGTTTACTGAAAGCAAAGCGTGAGTTTTGCATGTTATCGCTGCCTGCCCTGTTTGTCGGACATCTACCTCAGCTTTTCACAAAATCTAATAATCACGGCCTGCATGCAGAGATCAGACTATTTTATCACTTTAGATGGCTTCGTGTTACCAGGGTTTTAAGTGGGCCGGGCTAAGCCCTGGCAGTCTCTGAGATGGGCTCACCGCGACTAGCACCAGCCACACTGAACACTTAGGCAGCCATTTAGCAGAGCGCTCCATGGTTACAGGGCTGCCTAAAGGGGTCAGTATTTCGTATGACTTTTCTTTTTTCTAATCCGAAATGCAGACATCTGAAGTCAGCCATGTAACCGAGCAGAGCTTCGGAAAAACCTGCTGCGTGATGGCCCCTTACTCGGAAACAGGAGGAGGTCTGGGTTAGACAGCCTCCCCTTCTGTTTCTGATTAAAGAGCTAACATGCAGCAGGAAGCCCATTAACCGTGCTTGGTTAAAGGGTTTCCACTGTGTATTAGTCAACCCAACCCTCCTCCTGTTCGGAATCAATAGACATCGCACAGCAGGCAGCCCATTGCATTCAAGAAGCCGTGCGGTTGAAGGTTTGACTGGAAGGGTCAGCGACCCCTGCAGGTATTTCTTTAACCACGGCTCCTTGAATGCAAGGGCTGGGGGAGGGTGTGGTCTAAGCACTCATACTTAAGCCATGCCCCCTAACGAGAGCCCCCCTCAATTTACCACCTCACTTAAAGCACTGCATGTTACTATACGTTGATAGACTGTTTCCAGGTCAGACACCGCCCTGTATCACTGTGAACTACAATAAAGTTTAACTTGACATGGCAGAGGCTTTTTCAGTTGTACTGTACCAGTTTAACCACTCCATTCCCTTACCTTCTGTTACCACCAACATTCACCTTTATACGCACTCTATTCTCGACTATGCCACTCTTGCCTCAGTCTTGGCAGTAACAGAATTAACATTCTGGAGTTTGGCCTGGGGTGCAATGTAGAGGGGTGCCCGTGCAAATAAGCCACCAAACTTTCAGGCCCATCATGCATTCCACATTACATTTTGTACTAACTTACAATTCTCCAAAGATGCCTTCGAAACACAACCCAATTATCGTAAGCCTGTAGGCATCTCAGTGTTGCCTCAGTATTTTAAAGCCTCAGTATTTTAAAGGTTGTATAGTTGCTTCTATTTTAGTAAATTGTTTTGTTTTCTTAGTGCTGCCTCCTCCTGCTGCAGTCACATTTCATTAACAGAAATAAGAAACACATCAACATTGGCCATGCCTTTGCATTTACACAAGAACAGTGGCTGGAACGGCCCAGCTGTGCAGCAGCCTGTGCCTGCTAGCGCTAGGCTGCTGGGATGACAGATGCTGCGTTTTCGGAGAGATCAGGGCCTCTTGAGGTCTGGCTGACTCACTGCACATGCTGTGAAGAGGTCTGCAAACCCCGCCCCCCGAGCTCAAGTCTTACCCTAGCAAGCAGGTCAACGACTTTGAGCAGAAATCCGCTGCTTTTCTGACATCACATCTCCCTGAAAGGGAAGGGGCACTCAGAAGATCCATGGGAAAAGGGGACTGTTAGCCCACTCCATGAAATGTGTGAGAGGTGACTGAACAGCCACCAGAATAATGTAATTACTAAAAAATGAATGCAATTACAAGAAATGCGTCTCAAAAAGTGTTCAATTACTTGACGTCTGCCGGGAATGGATGCTATCATACGAAACATACCAAATAATATTTCAATTATTTAAAATCCACCAAAAATGTCAATATTCCATATCTTTGAAGTTTAATAACATGCAGCATTGCAGTACAAGCACTTTGAGGGGCTGGGAGAGGGAGATAAGGGGCAGGAGAATAGAAGGCGGCAGCGTACATCTGAGGTTCCATCACAATGCAAAGTGCATATTCCCAACTAACAGAGACACGCAACAGATCCAAAATGACATCATTAAATTAAGGAACGGGATACATATCAGTCATAATCCAAACGGATTTTCCTACTTGACATAAAAACAAATCATAACACAAAGCTCATAATGAAGCATGTGCAAGACGGGGGTGGTTACAAAATTAAATACCCTACGCCACAAACAACGTCAGCACAGGAAAACCTGGCATCCTAACGAGGGGCTAAGTTCATGCCAGTTGTCAGTGCTATATGGTGACTGCGCCATCAGACAGCCGTTGAGTTGTATAACTGCTTCATCATCTGGAGCCATTTTGGGTCATTAGGGGGTCGGCGGGAAAACCTGCCAGTAGACGGTGGGCTAACACAAACCCTGCAACACCATTTCTTCCGCCTGACATCCCGGTGCCACCGGGATATCATAAGCGGAGGCAGAACGGTTATTTCCCATTCCCATGACGTCCCATAGGACTCCGTGGGAATGGGAAACCTGAAGCACCATCACAGTTACTAACAGTGCCAGTGCTTCAGTGAAAAGCCTGCCGGTAGGGGCCTGAAATCCCAGCAGGTGAGGCATGCCGGAGTTCCGTGCCCCTACTGGCAGACTCTTCGTTTGCGGTCCGGAACGGGTGCTGGTACATTGCTACTGGTCCCCTTATTTCCAGACAGCCAAACTTGTAATGAAGCCCAAAGAGTTTCATTAGCATTTAAACATATAACAAATCAAACACAGTCTGATAACAAAAAACAATCATTAGCACGCTTAGGACAGTACCAGACCAGTAAAACGAATATATCAGCATTACCACCCAAACATCTGACTATGCAGTAGTGCTTATTGAGTTTCTTACTGTTTTGTACCTCCCTAATGTGCAAGGACAATTTGTTTCAGCTGCAGGAAAACGCCACTACGGGGGTTCTGCCTCCATGAAGATACCTTTTCAAAGTCTGGGTAGACAGTAGTTTGAGCAAGGGTGTTCTCAAATTACGTCTACACTTATATTTGCAAAGGCTTGACTGTAAGTATTTAGACTTGTGTTCCTGAGGAAGTTCTGGGCAATTCAGAGTGATTTCTTTGCAATCCTTTGCTCAATAGGGAGCCACAGAAAAGGCCTTGAAGGCTGGCATCATTCCATCCCAGTGTTTCAAGGCAACGATCATCCTTGCTGCTTTAATTGGGAGTAAACGCAAGGGTTGGAGCAGGAATTTGTCGAGGCCCACTCTTCATAGCACCACAGATCGAGTGACCTCAATTATATGAGGCATTTCAAGATAGAGGAACATTGTTTTGATCACTTGAAGTTGGTAATGACATTTTTGTGACACCATGTTCAGTTCTGAAATAGCTAAAAGAAGATTGTCAAATGCAATTCCCAAGACAGGGCTAGATCACCTATAAATAAGGGCCCTCTGAACAGAAGAGCCATTTAAATCAAATGAGCACCCTTGTCTGTGCATCCCGGCACAGGTTACAGTCTATAGTTCGCCCGTGAATACTTGGAAGGAAGGAAGTGATGAGGGTATTCACATTTTCCGCATGAGCATTATCTCGGAATGATCAGCAAACAAATAAAAGGTGGGAATGAAGGACTCTCAGATCTCATTGTCTAACGTTGGCATTGGACAGCCAATGAGAGATGATGGGTCTCTCTGGTAAACCACAATCTTGCTGACAGCCGAATTCCAAATGCATATTCCCAGTTAACAGAAATATAAAACATAGCACAAATCACATAATGAAACATGAGTAAGACAGACAAGAGAAATCCGGATCTTTGGTTGTGTGCTGGTTATGCGCACCGAACTTGGAGGTCATAGTAATATAAGGATGTAAGCATAGTACCTTCTAGCCTTAAACTATTGAATAGTCCCTCTATAAGCTAAGGGTGATGACCATGTCACATGTCACAGAAAATCCCATCAGGATAAGCGCAACTGAGCTGTTCCAAACTAGCATTGCATTGATTTTTCCTTTCATAAATGAAGGGCATGTTTCCCTGCACCTGTGGGGTTGGAAATCCAAATTGACACACATGGAGAAGTTTGATACCCTCAAAGAAGTTCATTAGTTGATTTGTAGTGATTTTATTGCAAGCAAAAAGGAGATATTGAAGATGGCATGATAATTATAGACTATGGTGGGGTCGCTATTTGGGTACTTAAGTCATGATGCAATCATTGCTGATTTCAGGGTCAGGAGCAGTTGACCAACACCTAAGGAAATATTACAGATACCAGTGATGGGTTGTGCTAGTGGGACAAGTGACTCCTTCACAAGGATGGCAAACACTGGTAACGTTGCTCGGAAGATGCCGTACATTTTTCTGTCAGGATAATTATCTCCCATGGGCTTACTGTGGAGCTGCAGAGTGGCTTGCTTGTTAGGGATGGGGCAGATACTAGGTCTGTTTTTAGTTAAAAGATTTCCTGGGTTTTTGTCACTTGGTTCCCGAACATTGAGTCCAATGTACTTGCCAACTCCGCTGATAGGATGGGTTTAGTATTAGTCTGTTAAAGGTGCTTTAGCGCCGAGTACATTTTGAAGTCGTCCAATGATTCATGGTTGGCTCTATTTATTAGGTTGCAGCTACGCTTACCTGCTGCACTGCGAGATTTGCACCATTTCCTCGGAAGCCACCTGGATGTTCTTTTCACGCGAGACAGCTCCTGGTCAAAACACTTATTTGCCTTTTTAATACAGGTTTAAAGGTGTTGGTTGTTGTCAGTTCCAAATGCATACTAATTTCTCACCCGTTGCAACTCTAAGTTACGTAAGAATATCTCAGTACAACCAACCATGACGCTTTGGACTGTCAAAGGACTGAAATTGCCTTCAAAGGTTTCACTATTCAATTATTTGGAGGTCTCATTAGCACCTTCCTTCTGTGCCCGGAGTTTGCTTGTACCCTGCATGAGTTTGGAGGTCCCAAACATCAGTCAGGAACTGGTGGGCAACACAGGAAAAGGAAGGGCGGATATGTATCTGATAGTTAAAAGTGTATATGACAAAGCTGGCCCGCTAGTGTTTGTGGCATTGGTAGCCTAAAGCATGACTCCCAAATGATCCATGGTGTACATTCATGACTGGTCACTGCAATCTAATTATAAATTGATGTTCCCCATGACTAGGACACTGTTGCTCTTGGCTTGTATGGCGACTAGCATTTTTGGCCAACTCAGCCAGAAAAGAGGTACCATTTCTAGGTGGTCCCTTGGCAAGAATGATGGTTAGGGATGTATTATGTCCTACTAATGTTACATTCGTCAGACGGTCTGCTGCAAAGTGATTCGGCCAACCCTTTTTCCCCAGTTCGGATATGCACTAGAATGTTGTGGTCAAGCGGTACCATCATGTTAATGGTTGTAGTAGAGTTATCCATACACCACGTTTCTGCAAGCCTTAGAATACTAATCTCACATTCCCCCTAAAGGAGTGGGAGGTTTGCTGCATGTTTAATGGCCCACTTACAATGGAAGGTGCTGAATGCGAGGTGGACTGAGGCTTATGTTCACTAAATGTTCTGCTCAAGTCCTGGAGGATTCAACATGTAATGCTATCATTATGGATGTTTCTGTAGGATTACACAGAGCAGTGGCCAAGGTTATGATTCATTCAAAACCTTTCTGCCATGACCTTTCTGTATACGTAATTGGATGATTCGACCAAAGTGCACAAACAAAAGGCAGACTTTCAAGTGGAAGTCTTTTAAAACACGTATTACGGTTTCTCACTTCCGCTTCTGCTTTCTCTTACTCTCATCCTTATCCTTCTGTGCCCTGCACCTTTGTACTGCATTCGTCCCTAGTGTTACCCTTTCCTGTTGGTTTCCCCCTGTCGTCCTATGAAGTGCCCACTGAAGCTTCCTTCCTACCCTACTGCCCATCTTGCTGTGATCGTGCTCAGGTTGGCAGGAGACTATGCCACAGATCCGCCTGTTTTCCCAGGTTTTTTTCCGCCAGCAGCATTTTCCTCTGACTTTGGGTTCATCTTCAAGCTATGCAGCCTTGGTCCATCGCCAAGGGGACGTGGCAACAAAGGAAGGATTGCCATTGCCTTATAGAGCCAACAACAAGTAGGTATGACGGTCCGTGTGTAAAGCCATTGACAATATCCCTGAAAATACATTTCTCCAGGTTTCTCTGAAATGGCAGCAATTACAAAAGATACCTTGAAGCAAGATTTGCATTTCTGAAATCTGCATGCAATGGGCCCAGTAGCCATGGAAATATTTCCATTACTACAAATCTCGATGCAATGTATACAATTACATCAATGGCAGTGGTGTGTCTCACAGCCACGCTCTCTCTCCCAAAAGCGTTTTTTACAATTTACTGTTGTGTTATTGTGCGCCATTTTTCAGTTATAACCTGTGTGCAGGTATGACTGCTCAGTAGACATTCAAGTCATGATAGATACTATGTTAGTACTATGTAAAGTAGAAATCAAGTCTACCTGCTAAATTAGAAAATCCTTATATTCTACAATCTGGAAAAATAAATATATCAGCATGCACAATACTAGTACCAACCCGATCGATTTGCAGGTTTCAAGTATCCCTGATGAGCAAATCATGAAAAGGAAAGGATCCACTTTCCTTTGCACAACTAAACCAAATCCACACTGTTCCTAACATCGAATTTTACAACTTTCAAAATAAAGACCTATATTTCGAAAATCCAATTTAAAAAAAAGTATGGATATCACTGTACTCTAAGCAGATATAATGTTAAAGACCATAGTGCTTCGAATATGTATATTGTTTTAAGTCAAAAACTTTTAAAGAAACAGAGAAATTAGAAAATAACTGAGACTCCTCTTTTATTAGTCACCACATTATTATTCTAAACCAACACAAATGGTCTTCAATCTGGGAATCTCTGCACCTGTCAAAATGTCCACAAACCCTTTGCAGGCTAAGCTTCTTGCAATGTATGGAACAGCTTGCAGATCATATAAATTACGTAGAACAGGGGAAAACATTTAAAGTTGAAAGCTTCTAGCCTGGCATAAAACGTTACTCACAACTGGTGGGCGTGGGTATATCATAAGCACAAATGTGTAGGGCTGGCTTTTGACAAACATACTTTTTAATTTGGAAATAATAAAATTTTGCGTACATTAGATTTGTACTTGTCTTAAATTAATTTGCCTTAACAAAATCAATCATAATCTACACATATGAGCTCTTCACTCACCACTTCAAAGCAACCCATTAACATCTCTGACAATCCCAGCATATATCATTACCAGTTTCTTCAGGACCGGCTTTTCGCAATGAACTTGACTTTTCTATAGGTCTATTTTAGTCCTCTCTTAGTCCTGTTACCCTTCTGAGCCCCAGACTCTTTCTGCTCTTTTTCTCGCTCCATCTTTTCTCACCTCCACCAATACAATGCACATCATATCATATGCTGCCATCATTTCTATCTGGATTTCAGTTAACCTCTTGCCTTATGTACAAACCTGTATTGGTACAGATCTCTTTCAATTACTTACATTTTCTTTTTTTCAATACATTTGTTTAAATTAAACAGATAACTAACCTTGGTGCAGCCTTTCTGATTGAGACTTCCAGTAATCAAAGTGGCAATATCACTATAAGACAACAAATAGATTGTTTCATGTCTGCACAGTAGAGTTGATCTAGCTAGAGCATCATCACCAGCTTCCATTAGGACTAGATATCAAATCACCCCATGTTCACTTAGCATGATCCCAAAAGATGGCAAAAGCCTTACTGTTGACACTTAAAAATAAACAAAATACAAATTTCCTGGAAATTGATAACATAGCTCTCTGCTATTAGTGCAATTCGCCCCAACATTTCAGATTTTTTTTTTTAGATCACTTAATATCCCCAAAAAATGAATGTGATTTCACAAATAATCTTAAAATGTACAAAAAATAGCCCTAAAATTAATTGAATTAGAACAAAATATTATGCAAATGAATCCCATTACACCAAATATGCCTGCAATAGGTAAAATGGCACTGAAAGTAGCTGAAAAATAAAATGTTTACTTGGGATTACACTGAAATGTGAAATGTATAAATCCACCAATTACAGCTCAAAAATAAGTTACATCACCTTAAAACATATATATTACCTCAAAGCTACCAAAAATGTATAAAAGAAAACCCTTGAAATATTTCAATTCACTTACATCTCCCTGAAATGGATGGAAATGCACTAAATATCCCTCAAAAGATTTCATTTACATCAAATATCAAGTAAACGGATGAAATGACACCAAATCGCTTAGAAAACACATTGCATCACTTTACATAGGCCCAATATATAATTTTAAACGTTTTAAATTGCAAAGGATCTACACCAGCTGGAGAGCATTCTACGATTGCTTTAAATCTCACTCAAATAAATGGAATAATAGTACAAAATTGCAAAGATAGATTCTGAAGAAATCAAACGACACTGAAATAGTCAGAATTGCAGCATACATGCCTAGAAAAAGAAACACATTGGGCCTCATTACGAGTGTCCCGGTCCCGTAAAAATGGTGCTGGTAAGCCTACCGGTACCATTTTTACCAGACCAGCACACTGCAAGTCTGCGGGCGACTGCCGTCCCACACGCTAGGCCTGACTTGGCGGGTGGGACGGCACCTGCCAGCAGACTTTCTGGGAAGCACCAGCACCGTTTTTAATGGTGCCGGTGCTTCCCTCATCCGGATTCCAATTGAGTCCTATGAGACTCAGATGGGAATGAGGATTTAAATTGTTTCCGCGCCTGACTTCCAGGAACACAAGGGTCGTAATCCCCTGGTGTTTCTGTGGAGCCAGGTGCCGGAAAAATGCACAAGTCCAACGGCAGCCTACCCATTTTACCGGCACAGCTACCACCGGACTCGTAACGATGCCCATTATCTCCAATCTTCATGAAAAGCATATCATTTTGTTGCTACTTATAAAAATGCGTAATAAAACTGTAGATTTTTTTAACCAGTCAGGAATATTCTAAGCACTATCTTCCAGTTTGTATCAGTTCAATTAAATGCCTGACAGCATGTGGAAAGTGAGACACTTTTAGATCAGAGAAACCCTGAACGTGCTAAGGGCGTGGCTTCCAAAAAATGGTTGACAACTTCATTTGCTTTGCCTAACCTTTGACACCTCTTTCACCACTTACATTTTCCGTTTGCAAATTAGGGGGCATATACTCACAAACCGGGATGGTCAGCTATTGCAGTGTGCATGGTGTGGGCATTCCCTATGGCATGCCGGTTCCGAAATTCACAAAAGGGCGCTGTGTGATGTTGCAGCTGCTGGAGGCAACATAAGTGGTACACTGCCAGCAAGGGACACATTGAGGTCAACTGGCTCCTAGACCTTGAACCCAAACGGGGGGAATGAGTGCATATTAGAGCACGGCCCTTAAAGGGTCTGAGCACTGAATGCTGTGTTTGGAAACCTAAACATGCTGTGACGGGGCAGCCCATCATAAAGAACCACAATGACTCTTATGGAAAGTTCATGGGTGTTTATTTTAAAACGTAATGGTCAGAATGGCTGATTCTGGGTTTCCTTCTAAGGGACTGGGAATGATTGGCGCTAGGGCCGTCCCTTTCCTCTCTCAACTTCCTATCGGGTTATTAGTAACTACCAATCAGTAACACCTATCTGTTCTTCTATGATTATAGGTGATTATAGGTTGAAGTGAGCGGGGCTCTCCAGGAATTATTATTTTTTTTCTGCTAGTCACGTGACGACCATAACGTGACCTATCCAAGCCACACACCCCGGAATCTCCACAAAAGCAGAACAGCGCGACCCTTGCAGCATGAAGCCCGCGTGGTGTAAAGGGCTCTGCTGTTTTCTGCTGTGCGGCTAGGTGACAAGTGACAAGTGATTTTGACCAGAACTGTACCTTAAATCAGCTGACTCCATTTTCGGAAGGCGTTTGTCCCGCTCCAATTCACGTAAGCCTGGAGGCTGGCGCCGTCAGCGGTTGAAGTGAGCGGGGCTCTCAAGGAATGTATTTATTTATTTATTTATTTCTGCTAGTCACGTGACGACCATCACGTGACCTATCCAAGCCACACACCCCGGAATCTCAACAAAAGCAGTACAGCGCGACCTTTGCGGCGTGAAGCCTGCGTGGTGTAAAGGGCTCTGCTGTTTTCTGCTGTGCGGCTGGGTGACAAGTGACTTTTACCAGAACTGTACCTGAAATCAGCTGACTCCATTTTCGGAAGGCGCTTGTCCTGCTCCAATTCGCGTAAGCTTGGCGGCTGGAGCTGTCAGCGGTTGAAGTGAGCGGGTCTCTCCAGGAATTTTTTATTTTTATTATTATTTTTTTCTGCTAGTCACGTGACGACCATCACGTGACCTATCCAAGTCACACCCCCCGGAATCTCCACAAAAGAAGAACAGCGCGACCCTTGCGGTGTGAAGCCCACGTGGTGTAAAGGGTGCTGCTGTTTTCTGCTGTTTGCGGCAGGAAGCGGCAAGCAAACCATCCAGGCAATTCTTAGAAAGCCGCTCTGAGCAGCCACCGGCATGCGACGGACCACGGAAGAAGAGGGGAGGCGCCTGAGGAGCCAGTACCTACGGGCTGAATCAAATAATGGTCTGGAGCACAGAAGCCCTCTGAAACAAGCCCCACCCTTCCTAGCCGCAGGTAAGAAAGTAACTGCTAAACCTATAAATACTTCCAGCACGAACATTCTGATGCAGAATTTATCCACACACTCATTGATGGAATCCTCAGACCCCCCCAGTCTCGTGTCTGTGTGTCCCCCCTTACCACTGCTTTCTGGTGTGATGCGGGATCGGACCACGGGAAAGGGCCTGGGGAATAAACTGGAGCCCTGGCAACATGACTCCCCTGACTGTGCCTGTACTACCAGCGAAGGCACGGGACCCAGCGAGGGAGAAGGAGAGGGTGAGTCTGTGGCAGGGGATCGAGATGTGGGTGAGAACCACGGAAGATATCTACCCCCCCAGACACCTCCGACTACGTGGCCATTGGCTACGGCAGTGGGGTTACCGGCGCGGTCCCCGCCTGCCCATTTCGAAACTAAAACACTTCAGCCCACTGACCCTCTATCGGAGCCCCAGCCATCTGTGGGAAGACCAGTGGCAATGGCAGGTGCTGAGCAACTACCAGCAAGTCCGCACGAAGCTGTGGGTGTCAGAGCCCCAGGGGTGTGTGCACGGTCACCGTCATTGGCCCCGGACTCACAAAGTATTAATATACTACAAGTGACAATTGACATCCACCCTATACCGAAAATGAAAGACATCAGGAGTCCCCTATCCAGCTTAACAGAGGCCATTTTGCACAGTGTTGACCCCACCAGCAACTTAGACTCACCCAAAGAGACATTCAACTCCTCAAGCAACGTATTTGAAAACACTGAACTCTTGGATCCTCAAGCAACGTATTTGAAAACACTGAACTCTTGGATGCCATCACATAGCCGGAAAAATTTCTAAATTCGACAGACATGGAAACCCTTCAACCTAATGAAAAACCAACATCGCTAACAAAAAAACAAGTGTCATCGTCCCTGAAGAAAACTTATTCTACACAAAAGAAGACTTTTAAACAAATGAAAAAAAATGGAAAATGCGTGGAGTCTTGCCAGCAATCCTAAAAAAAGGAGCCTCCCCCCAGACCGACAGAGAGTGAGGATAAATCTATAAAAAAATCAACCTTAAACCAAAGGACGTACCGGAAGACTCAGCACTTCCCCACTTCTTTAAAAAAGAAACATGATGAGTACCACGCTCTTGGCAAATTATCAGACGTGGAAATACTACCAGGAGTGGAATTAACCCCAATATGGAACCAGGCGGTCCCGCAGGTGTTTTCATGGACTGTCACAGACATAGAAAAGAATAATCAGCAAGTCCTACCTAATGAAGACCTACGCCTCCCATGTCAAGGATTGACCAACAGGCCGGAATCTGACCTGGAGAATAACACTGCAAAAACATACCCGGCCGCTCCGGTGAGCAAGGGAACTAAAAGGCCAGAGGACGCATTAGAACTAACTACTAAGGAAGCGACCGCCGCAGTGACAGCCTTACAAAAATTATCCTCTCCCTTTCCGCCATTAAACGACAAAACCACTACTCCACCACCAAACCAAAGTATCAAGGAGACTCCTTTGGTCAACAACAGCAGTGTGCAAGACTCACTGATCTCCCCAGTAGACATAGAAAAAACTCCAATGACAGTGCCTCCATTGGACTCAACAAAGGAAGGCCCATTGCAGGTACCAGTCCACTTGAATCCCCTAGCCCTCAAAGACATATCGCGACCTTTGGTAAGTGAGTCAAACGACCTCTCGCCAAGAACTAGTAGTAGCTTGGATTCCGTGAACACACATACATCAATCCTCAAGAAGGCGACCATCATCAAGACTGTCGGACCTGAAAGAGAAGGACTCATCTTAAAAAAAAAAAACGGATCTGATGGCCTTAATCTCAACCATCACTATTGCACTGGTGCCTTTTGCAAAACTTTATGAGGGGACAAACGACACTCTTAAGGATCACTCTACACTTATTGCAATGACACACACGAAAATCACTTATTTGGAAGGCTACATCAGGGCGTGCGAAAACCAAAAAGAACTCGTAAGCAATAACATAAACACATATCAGAGAGACCAGCAAAACTCAAACAAAGGACCAAAGCACAGAAACAGAAAACCTAAGTCAATCTTCAAGAATGACTCAAATGTCACCGACGAAGGACCTGAAACCTACAGAAGTACCAAAAAGGAACGACAATCGCATTGAGGAACGGGCTTCTCCCAGCAACCGTAACGTGAAAACAACTAAGAAAAGCACATTGCAAATACCGGCTAAAAATCAAATCAGGGAAAAAAGGAAGACAGGCGACAAGGATGAGAACTACCCTAAGCAAAATCCAAAAAAAACACGAACAAATGGATGTATTCTATTGGAGTTGATAGGGGACTCTAAAAAACAAGGAATCCAAGAAGGGCTCCCCCCCTCAGCCGCAAAACCAGAACCCCCTCAAAGCGGTCACATGTCCGGTATTTTTGCCACTAACAAATGCCAAAGGATCTGCAGCGAGGAGTGTAACTTTTGTGGAGAAACCGCTGCCTGTCATTGCAGTTGTCGACCAGACTGATGAAAGTGATGACGAAAGGGCGCTCTCGGTCCTAGCACAACCTAGAGACCAAAAAAAAACAACCGCATCCCCTACGTCAAAAGTATCCCGTGCTGATTTAAGCCAGACCCACAAACCAGCTCGCTGAGTGATCGAACACTCAGGTAACGACTCTGTCGACCTTATGGATCTATCGGTACACTCACAAGAAGACGTGGGATCTGACCTCTACTGCCAGAGGAAAGTGAAAAAACATCCACAAGAGCCATCTGAACATCACAAAAAGGAAAAACCGAGCCCTATTTCGCCACCATTCATGTCAATGCCTGAAAGGAGGGAAAAGGCAGACCTATTACATCAAGTAATGTCGATCCACGCACCCCACAAGAGGAACAAGACCTCAATGTACCCAGGGAACAGTGATGTCCTTAACTCTCAATTTACCGACTCCCACAAAGCCCCTGAGTAGGCAAAAACCCACAGGTCGTCACCCTCTAGGGTCGGAAGGAAAAAGCTGCATAATCATGATGCAAATAACAAAAAGGATCACGAAAAAGGAGAAGTCAGAAAGACCGTAGAAGGTCAAGTTCAAGAGAAGGAGCAAATAAGAAGGAAAGGCTTACCTATAAGGAAAAAACAAAAAGCGAAAGAAGCTTTCACATAAAAGCAATAGTAAAATCAGACACAGTGATTCTAAACAGAAGGAACACCATGGCTCTTTTCCAGTGTATTCCCTCACTAAGAATGATCACAACAGAGGACATACAAATTGTGGAGTTTGGAATTAAAGGCAAACTAAATAATGTCTACTTACATGTACCCTCCTTTGTGGTGCGTCTTTTAATATTGCAAGCGGTAGAAAGCTTCCTTATTTTAGTCTATGACCTAACTGAATGTCGCACAAATGGAAGGTCACCGGACCCAAAGTGGTCCCACAAATCCAAGAAAGATACTTTGCAACATTCGCCTACCAAACATTAAATAAGGCCCCGCCCCTGCCCAAGAACATCTTACTCTAAAGAAGCTGCTGTCAGGGACTACGTGCCAACCAAGAGTAATGAGGAAGGAGACTCTGTAATAATTATGGACGGGGAACCTCTTCCTTCTGATAATTCTCGAACAGGTCCACGAAAAATCTCAGAGACAGACACTACCAAACCATACTTGGATCCTCTCAATGTGGGACAAATACCTAACGGCTCTTTGAAGAAATTAACGATAACATTCGCTCCAGAAAATCGGAGCGTGGGGGTAACTGACAAGCAACTTACAGAGGAAGAACTAGGTGCAACAAAGGAAGGGAGGCAAATGATTGGGATCTCCAGAGTCCTGGAGTCGGGCAACCAAAGTTAGCCACCCCAGGAAGGACTAGTTTCGAAGGTCCAATTTGTGCTCCCCCACACAAAGAGTAAACTTCTGAAATTCGGATCCTGGAATACAAGGGGCTTTGATCATTTATTGAGACCTTCAGATGTCTACTTGGGAGACTACAATATTATATGCCTCCAGGAGACATGGCTAAGGGACCAACCATACATGGATGGTTTTGAAACCTATCTGGCACCAGCAACAAAGGGGCTTTTCGGTCGTCCGTCCTCAGGCCACTTGACCCTAGTAAGGTCTTACTCTGAATTACAAGTAATTAAGGTGATAGAATCATCCTTATTTCTTCAATTAAAATGGGAAGGGAAGCATCTCCGACAGACTTGTTCAAATGTAGAGGAGATTATAATAATCAACTCCTATTTGAACCCTATGGCCCAAACCGATGAACAATTTTTACATAAAGCAGATCTCATTCTCGAGAAAATCTCTGTGGAACAGGACCTGGGTAAGCTGATAATATGTGGTGATCTAAACCTAACATATACGGACGTCTCAGAAGGAACCACACATGCCATTGGACCATCTCGGCAACTAAGAGAGAAATTAAGTGGGCAAAAACAATGAAAGCCTATGATATGCTAAACCTTCACTCTCTGAGAGGAAGCAGGGAAGACTCCGTACCAACTTGGGAAAAAGGAGATTCAAAAGCGACTTTAGACCATATATTTGTCACTCAGGAACTTCTTCCATATATCATGAATTTTCGAGTCATACCCACTAGAAACAGTGATCACAAGCTGCTGGAATTTATGTGGACTTCCTCCCAGGAGATAAGAAGGCGGATGCATTCCGAAATCAAAGAGACCGGCGGAAGAATAAAGCTTAAAGTCAAAGCCAGTGATGTGGATACCCTGACCGAAAAATATACTGAGGTTGACATAAACAAAACACAAACACCCCCGGACTTCGAACAACACCAAAATATCTACAGGCACACAGTCCAAACCTCAAAGATTAATTTGTCGGGCTTTAACCACACACATGACAAAGAGAGGAAGAAACTGAGGAAAATTCTCTGTTTGGCAAAGAAAACAAAGTACATAAAGGATCTGCAGGCAGCAGCGCTGGCGAAGAAGACCTATAAAAACTGGCTGAAAGCACACAAAGAGGTAATGTACCATGCAGACGGTGAAGCACTTTTTCAGCTGTTAAATGGCTGGCATTCAAGAGACTTTTGGCGAATAATAAAATCTTCTACTACCGGTCCAGCAAACAGACTCCATAACTGCGTCAGTGAACAGAACTGGATCGCCCACTTCAAGGAACTTTTAAAAAACCCAAATTTAGAGCAGAAACAGCCTCAGCCTAAATCCGAAGTGGAGTGGAAGATTCCTATTGACCAAATTTCTATTGAAACGCAAATCCGAAAATTAAAAAATTCAAGAGCTCCCGGACCTGACGACCTAACAAATGCACATCTAAAACAAGCCTCGGAACAATGGGCCACGTTTGTCAGAGCCGTCTTTGACAGAATAACTACAACAAAATCAATACCCTTATCTTGGAAAAAAGCGACCATAGTGCCAATCCACGAGGCCGATCCAAGAGACAATCCTAAGAACTATAGACCCATTGCCCTGCTTGATGTTATTGGCAAGCTCTATGGTTTCACTCTACTGGACCTGTTTCAACTGTGGGCAGTAGATGAAATGTCAACAACCCATTCCAATCAGGCTTTGTTAAAAATCTCAGAACCCTGGTCAATATTCTCCTAATTAACATCTTAAAGCAGAAAACAAAAGATGGAGGGACCCCAATCTATGTGGCCTTCGTTGACCTGCTCCAGGCCTTTGACCAGGTCAACAGGCAGCTTCTCTGGAAAAAGCTTAACAGCAACAAAAGTCCACATTTAATTTTGGAACAAATTCAGGCACTCCATAGAGAAACATCAATTTCCGTAAGACTGGACCATCACGGAACAATCTCCAAACCTATCCCTACATCGAGAGCCGTCAAGCAGGGCTGTCCCTTGGTGCCGACCCTGTTTAGCCCGTACCTATGGGATTACAAATACACAGAGCCTTTGGTCAGATCTTTTCCGCCGATGCTAGGTGGGACCAAGGTTTCACGTCTTTTATACGCGGACGACTTCATCATTTTGGATCAAACCCCACTCGGCCTCCAGAGACAGTTAGATAATTTGAGCACCTATATAAGAAACAACAACTTGGAAATCAATACAACGAAAACACAGACTATGATTTTCCAAAAATCATCTAAGGTAAAAGCCAAATTTACTTGGTTTCTGGAGGGAGTAAACATTCAGACGGTGGAGGAATTCAAATACCTGGGTGTTACTTTAAGCAATAATCCCACAGACAAGAACATGCAACAAAAACTGTGGGACAAGTTGAAACGTTTAACAACCCAGGCAATGAAAATTGAAAGAAAATTCTGTAAATTCTCTCTACAACCGATTATTCAATTTTACAGAACAAAAGTCGTCCCCACAGTTCTATACGGAACAGAGGCTTTCTTAACGCTCCCAGACAATCTATGGCAAAAACTTGAAAGCCTCCTCTGGAGGAGCCTCCTGAATCTTCCATCATCAACACCAATGGTCCTGATCAGACGGGAGCTTTGTATTTCATCACTAAGTGCCATCCTACACAGAAACCGCTTAAGTTTGTTCAGAAAACTGATTATTCCTAATCGTCCAAAAATTGTCGATATCATTCACAATGAACTCTATGAGCGGAACTCCAGTGCTTTGAAATCATGGGCACAGAAAGTTAACAACATCCTCACCGATATAGGATCTTCGGAAGAGGAGTTTATAAACAACCCAACAAAAGTGACCACCAAACTAGAAATATGGGACTGGATAAAAACCAAACACACTGCTTCTGCTTACAAATCAGTATCGCATATTTTACTGGTGAGTAGGAAATTGAACGACACAAGGCCCTACCTGAAGAAATTTCCAAACCGCCAGTCCAGGCAAACCTTTATGAGAGCCTGTTTGAACACCATCGCAACAAACGAAGTTAGAGCCACCAGAGGAATTTCAACCTCAAACCTATGCCGGTTCTGTGAGAAGACGGAACAAAAAGAAAAAATCAGACACCTCCTTTTGGACTGTAAAGGCCTGGAGAAAGAAAGGACGATCCATATGATTCATTTATTTAAGAATATATCTGATTATGACGAGGAGTTCTGGTGGAATCGTCTAATGGAGGGAGAGAGAATGTATGAGGCCATTGCAGTGACTCAATTCCTGCAGAACATTGACCTTACGAGAGATTAGAAATGGCTTATTTCGATCTTGAATTTCTATTTTCTCCCATCCTCTCCCCGCCAAGGAAACCCTCAGGATTGTATGTCTTCATTTTTCATGAAAGATGTAAGAATTTTTGTTAAAAAATGTGCAAACATTTTAAATAAAAAAATTAAAAAATTACAGTTGGAGGGTCAACTTTTCAATGGGAGCTTGCATCCACTACCAGTTTGGTTGGCAGGGCAGGGTCAAAGTAGGACATTGTGGTATTATCCACTAATGTATCTTTTGTTGCCCCTAACACCACCTGATGTTCCTCAGTCCATGGCCAGGGCTTTGAGTCTTTTCTCAACCATTGTAGTGTTTCAGATATAGTGCCCAAATGGGGAATGTACCACAATAGTTGACCAGCCCTAGGAAGCTCCACATTGCTGAATGGTCTTTAGGGGCTGTCGTCACTTTAATGTCCTTCACTTTTGTGGATCTGCTGACATGAAATACAAAACCCAAAAAATCTAAATAAGGCTGTGTTCTCGGATTTTCAGCAGGACTGCCTACAACTATGACACATGTTTGCTGAAAGTGGGTGCGCAAATTAGGTTGTCAACACTTACATTGACCACCCCTGGAACAACAGCAACAATTCCTCTGATAGTGCAAAACTGAGTTACTTTTATCATTGTAGGCGCACATGCAACAAGAAAGTGACAATGTAGCGTGACTCCCTGTGGAGTGGGGGCTGATGGTCTCCTGCTCGCAGGTCAAGCTTAGAGAAATATTGCAAACCTTGAATGTCGGCCAGCAGATCATAAATGGTGGGGCTCGGGGGCCTCTCCCTCCTCATGGCCTTATTAGGAAGGCACATATCTAATGTGATGAACCAGAGGGAGTCCTTACTTCTATTCCCAACATACCATCCTCCCAGGGGGCCAAGGAAAGGCCATCGCTATTGTATCCTGACCCTAGGGGCGATATGCGAGGGAGGATCACCTGGGTGGAGGAGACTTGGGGAGTGGAGATGAGGCACCCTTGGGTGAGACATGGTATTCCCATTTCCCTTTTCTAATGAATCTAATAACCCCTATGCCTTTGTAGGTTATTACCAGTCCCTTCCCTATCCTTTACATTAGTCATCTCCCAGTAAACATCAGTCAGGTACTGGGATGAGGAAGAGACACAACAGAGTCATACATCCACCTTTATTGATTCTCACACACACGAGCACCACTTTGATGTGGGATATTTAAAAGAGAGGGGGTGAGCGAGAGAGAGAGAGCAGTCGTTTGGAAGCGAAATGCTGAGAAGTCCAGAGAAGCCGAAGAGGGATGCAGAGCAAGCGCAGCAGGAAGCAAGGTGGAAAGCAGGCTGGAGCGAGAAAGCTCTGCAGAGGAAAGCTGGTGCTTACCTCGGGACCGGAGAAGCATCTGGAGAGGACAGGTGAAAACTGAAAGAGCACCGCTGAACGAACTGCAGCAGAGAAGTGGCTGGCAGAGTCCTGGAGGCAGTGAGGTGCATCGACTATACCGGCGGGCGAGAGAGTAGCTGTTCACATAGCTGCGGGAGGATAGTGGAACAGAGAGCGCTTCCTGGAGACAAAACCAGTGCTGCAGCCCCACACCATACGTCAGGCATGCCAAGCAACACCGGTGAGTCTGCACAGAAGTACTGGGACCCCCTGGGGAATACCAACACAGGTTTCAATGGAATCTTTGCCATATATGACAAACGGATGAAAGAATTCAATTATCTAAGTCAATTTGGGGAAAATACAGAATAAGTACAACAATGAAGTAATGAACTGTTATAAAACCAGAGTGTAGAGGAGCAGCTGCATGCCTCTGCAGGAAACCCTGCCCACCTACTTCCCTTATGTTGGAGACCTGAGATTGTGCCGGG
The DNA here is from genome assembly GCF_040938575.1 of Ambystoma mexicanum. Taxonomy (NCBI): domain Eukaryota; kingdom Metazoa; phylum Chordata; class Amphibia; order Caudata; family Ambystomatidae; genus Ambystoma; species Ambystoma mexicanum. The sequence continues at coordinate 896,889,393 of NC_090931.1, read as the reverse complement.
TTTCACACCAGCAGTTGTGCCAATACAGCAGCGTGCATTTGAAAGAAGATACCCATTGAGACAACCCTACCGAATGTATCCCCAAAGGGATGAAAACTTGAGGGAGGAACTCCCTGAAGGAATATGAGAAGGAGCAGAGAAAATAAGCCAAGGATGTCCCAAAAAGTATGCACAATGTCTCGGGATACTGACTGAAGAGAATGTATGCATTCTAAAAAAACTAATGACGAAGTAAAGAATCGAGTGAACTTTCAAATATAAAGAAAGAAGATTATACATGCACGAAGTGCTGCAGAAAATCAACCATTCAATAAATGTCCAGATGCTGAAATGCTAGGTAGACCAAGTCATCATAGAATCTGGCTATATGTAGTGATTAGAACTCAGGCGAAGCCGCCATTGTATAGAATCTGGACGTCGGTATCATGAATTTAGTTAGTCGGGACCCATGAAGAGGGAAGGGAAAGCTGTGTCGCACCCAGAATAAATGGAATTGTGGAGCTGCAAGATGAGGTTGTCTCGCCTGCAGTCAAGACTGAAGCACTCAAGGTCAGCTATATATTCTGGAAATGGGCAAACGTACAAAGGATTAATCATCCCTTGTTGAGGTCAAAGAAGGAGCACCAACAGTGCCAAGTTTAATTCATTTAAACCATTTAAAAGCTACAAAATGGATCAAATCGTGCTCTCCTGTCACGTGAGTTTAGGATGAAAATAGAGTTCGAACTTGGAGTCCCAGAACACGATAGTGAGTGCTCTCACTCCCATGTATTCTAAAAGACAAGGATACTTTGCAAGGCCAAGTTCAAAGACAATCTCCATGGCAGAAGGCATGGGCGATCTGATATGCTGGGCTAATTGGGTGGGGAGGTAGTGTCATGCCCCATCTCCTTGCACGTTTGTCTGAGCCTACGTGCTGCTAAGTGAACCGAATGTTCTAGACTTGGCATAAGCATGCCAACCAATTATAGTAGTCCATATAATGAAGGACCTTATAGTTTGAAAACCAATGAGAAAAAGGTAGGCATATGTTGTCCAACTGATAGTGGGCAGCCAATAAAAATCCTAGGTCCTATCAAAAATATACTTAGATGTTCCCCTTAAGCCCATCCAGATCCTTAGTAGGTTTTTCATTATTGCCACGTAATATGACATCACCTCTGACGTATTTTTGATATAAAAGCTATGATTTGTGTCAAGATCGCTGAGAGAAATTGAGTGTATGTCTGTTGATGTTCATTCTAACTCCCTGTTTTAGATCATTGTTTATAAAAACAGTAATTTGCCATCTTCCTGAGTTGGTTTGGTTATTTGAATGTATCTGTGTGATCCCATCCATTACTTATGCACGTTCCTAAAGGGCCCTATACTCACGTGGTAGCGGTGCAGATGCTTTAAAGATCCAAACTAGTTCAGCTCCAGGTTTTTGGACGAACGGGCATCCTCTGGCATTAGCTGGAGGAATGCAGAGTTTCATGTGGAGAGCGGCCAAATAGAAATAAACTTGCAAACCGAACCGACATGGTGGGCAGGCCCCCCCTTTTCAGAAATCCCTGCCCGGTTTCCATGGGCGTTCTGCAGATGGAAGCCGAAGTGGTTGGAATGGAGGAGGAGTCGATACTGAAGGCCTCGAGTGGATTTACGAATGGTGAGTAGAATAAGGGGAATGGCAAATAAAGGGACGAATTGTAATCATTTTGAGTAATGGGAAAATATTGTGAAGATAAAGAGATACTGCCTAGGAGTCCTAATTTAAGGAAATTAGAACGAGACATTTGAAATTCCAACAGGAGTAGAGAGAAATATAAAACGCACAGGTCAGGACCGTGTAAGGTGATGTCTCAAACCCTGTACAGGGTAAAAGTAAAGGTGAGAGAAAAAGTACCCCGTAATTATGAATAAGACATAGATAAGTGGGAAGGTGATCACAGTGTTTATAATGTGTAGATGTCTGACTTGTCTAAAGGTTGTTTGTTGAATAAAGTATCGAGGAGCGATAGAATTGTGAAGAAGTAAAAGGTTAATAAAGATAAGTATAACGAAACAATTGGTGCCAATCAAAAGAAAAGATAGGGCATTGAAATAAGAGGATTTAGCAGCGATTGATGGTACTTGCTCATATTTTTTTTTTTTAAAGAATAAAAGTGGTGATTTAAAATAAAATAAAACATTTATTTAACAATCTGGTAAGTATTGACAGTCAATTGAGACTTGTCATTTTGGGGATACTCCTCTCATGCACCTATGCAAGACACTACCAAAACATATCCCCAGGCTCAAAAAGTACAGCGCAGAATGGGTAAAGGGCACAGCAGATAAAAATGTTCATGCTATGGCCACAGGGGGGATCATTGTCACGAGCGGTATTGCAACACATAACCACATACTTGCACGCTGTGTATACAGGAAATAAATTAGAGAAGATTTGCCATTTTAGAGCTTTGGAAGATGTATCAAGAGGAAAGAGAAGACCCACCACCTGAGGAGTGGATGCTTAATCAGCATAAGGGGAAGGTGTTGAGCCCTCAGCTCCCCTACTATGCCTGAAGTAAAGAGTGTTGCTACGGAAGAGATAGGAGTATATCCTTTAAAGGAATTAAGAGCAGCAACAGCATACAGTAATCCAATATATGAACCCCCCTGCGCACAGTAGTGATGATAGTCCGGAAGAGAATAAAAGAAAGGAAGATATTTTTAAATTCATACAAGACAAGGAAGAAAGAAGTGAACAGTCAAATTTATTGACAGAAATAGACAGGGGGATTAAGAGATGGAAAGGGGAAAAAGATACGGCAGAAGGGGCAGCGCTCGTACAAAACAAATGGATGGGAGGACAAATATTACTCAAGATGGATGGGAAAAGTATTGAGGCGGTTAGGCAAAGAGAAGATAAGGACAAACAAGAAAGGAAGGATAAGAAATGAGAGAAAAGACTGAAAGAGTATGGGCAGAGAAGGAAAAGTGGGGAGTGACAAGAACAGATATACAAGGATGAGCAAGAGAAAATTGAAGAGCAGGCAGAGGAACAAAGAAAGTATGACAACAGACAAAGAGCGATAAACGAGAGGGACAGGAAGGAAAGAAAGAGAAAAAGCGCAAAGATTAGAGGACAAAACATTACAGGGACAAAGGGAAGAAGAGGAAAGAAGGGAAGGAGTAAGGAGAGAAAAACAAAGGCAGGAGGAAGCAAGTGTTAGAAGAGATGCGAGAAAGAAAAGTGAAGTAGATGAACGAATAGAACAAAAAAGGAGACAGCAAGGTTTCGATGCCAGTCTTATTCAAAAAGAACAAATTAGGCAGAACCCAGAAATACTGATGGGACAGAGTGGAAGAGATTCCTCTGATAAAGAAAATAACGCCAGAAGTATCTAGAGTAACGCTAGAAGATAAAAGAGATGGTGCAGAAAGCATTGGAGAAAGGATTGATAAGGTCTATCAGTGATCAAGACGAGATAGTGAGTATGGAGCTCGAAGGAACGATGATCGATCCCCAGTATCTTAATCACAAAGTGAGGAAGGAACAATGTTTAGTGATGAACCTCGAGCATTGTCTTTAAGCAGATTGAATTTGGACAGAGGGGAGGAAGATGTTAGTCATACTAGTTGGGGTCTAGACATGTTGGACGAGAAAAGAGAGTTTGATCTTGAGGCAGAAGGAGGGAGCTCATGTGCCCCTGTAGGAACTGACTATGGGTAAGGATGTGAGATGGTCAGCACTGGCACAGCCTAAAGATAGAAAACCAGATCACATAGCATATCCTGAGCACCCCTGAGGATGATCGTGCAGTAAGAAGGGAGAGTCTCCACCATATGTAAGTAGGGTAAGGTCATTACCGACAAGAAGACAGATAGGGACGATTATCCCTGCCATAGATAGACTAATAGCGGGATCCGATTGTGGATGGGGTTCACGCAGTTCCCCTTGTTAGGGAAGGGAGGGGCAAGGCCGCAATATATTCCATGTCCACAGATGGATAAGGATAACTTAAAATGTAAGCTCCCTAGTTTGACTTTGGGAGCTGGGAAATGGATACACGAACTAGAGAAAATGACAGGAGGAAATACGCTGGTCATAGAGGACATAAAAGGTCTTCTGGCAGCCATTTTTGGAGAGAGGGCTGACAACATATGGAGGAGAGTGGGATATTCAAGTGTGACTGCACAAAACAGAGTGCATGATGGAGCCAGGGCAGATGTTTGGAAGGCTTTCAGGGTACAGTATCCTGACACATCAGATATGGGTGCAATTATGAGACGTAAAATGAAAGAAGATAAAGACACTATTGCTTATATTCAAGATAATTAGGGGAAATCGCAGCTTGAAACTCGCGAGCCGTAGGAAAAAAACAATGGCATTGTTTTACCTTATTTTATGTCAAGGGTTGCCTGAGCCAGTACAGAGGAAGATGAAAAAACAAGTGGGGATGAAAGCAAAGCCATGGGCTGAGATAAATAGTATACCCGCCATTGTCTGTGTTAGGCAGAATTGCATGCAGTACTCTCTGGGACCACCACATACAATTAGGACTGCACGTGTAAGCAAAATCAACCTTTGGTATGAATCTGTACTACACAGTTTTGAGGTAGCGAGCTGAGCAGCCAGGCTTATCTCAAGAGGGAATGTGAGCAGGATGTTACACAGAGGTCTTACAATCAAAGTGGTTCAAGTAGACACTTACACTCAAGGTTTCTTAGTAAAACACTTATTAATTTACTACACAATCATTTAAAAAATAATCACTAGAAGGAGGCAACTTAATATTATACACAGATAAACTCCAACACCAACCCAATACGTTTCTGAGTAAATTAGGCTGCCCTGAAATAGGAGCATAATAGCATTTCAGTCATTTTAAATGGAAGGGTAAAGGCACAAGTTAACAGAATAGATCACAAATACTTTCTTTGGCAGTGCAAATAGTTTCAGTTCACTAGAGGACTCGATTCAGTTCAATAGGCCTAGGCCAAAGTCAATGGACTAGAGTCTTGGATAGGAAAGAGCAGATCTTGAAGTAAACAGTAAAGTCATTGCCAAAGTTCTCAGAAGTAGTTTGTACGAAAAGGAGACTAAGCACAGGGAGTTTCGGGCACCTCCCTCACTTCCTGTCCACCCCAGACACTCAGACGCCAGAGGCAGTCTTCAGTCCTGAAGCCCGTCAAAGGTATGGAAGCAAAGGGAACAAAAATAGTTTGGCACGCAGAGACAAACCCTAGAAGGAACTTTTCTAAAAAGAAATGGCGAAAAAAGAAGACCGGGACCTGTTTAAAGAAAGGGGCTTAAGGCGCCATCTTGAAAAACATGGCTCCTGTGATTTTTTACTACCAGAGTTCGCGGTCGGGAAAAATCCTGGTAGTTTGTTGTAAAACCACTGTCGCCAGCCATTTCGATAGCGTGACACACATGCAGGCCAATCAGAGGCAGTTATGCACTCTGCCTCTTTTCCTTTTCTTCACCCTCTCGAACAGTGCCCCGTAAATCTCTTGGATTACTGCTGTCGGGACTCATTTGGATACATTCCAAAAACCGTGTGATTTCAACTTTGGAAACAAGGTAAGAGGGAAACATTCACTGCGAACTCACGCAGCTGACTAGGTTTTCTATATAATATTGTTGTTCCTCTAACGTGAGGCGTTTTCTGGCTTCTTGCAGAATGGATTAAAACACTTTGGGGACATGAGCCTAGCAGACTGATGTCTCCCACTTTTCACTGTTTCCAAGATAATTGGGTCCAACAAAGCAATTAAAGGGAACGCTCTCGCCATTATTTTGGCCAATTCCATATGAGAACTTAAGGTAGGCAGATTTTACTACTTCCAAGCCCTGCTTGTTTGTTTTTTCTCAAGCATTTGCACTTATCCATAGTGACACAGGCATGATTTCTCATGCATGTTCTTTGATTTATTTATTTCTAAGGTTATCAACACGGAAACTAAGAGCCGTGAAACAAAATTCAGCATTTCCTACCTACAAAACTTGTCTCACTTGGCAAATGCATGGACTTATTCCCGAAAACAGCGAGACAGCCAGGTATGCCATTTGTATTTGGCCAGATGGCACCTTCAATAAATAGTGCATTTATTTTGTTTTTCTCTATTTTCCTTTTTTAATTTATGAGCCTTGAACTGCGCAAAATTATTTTCCACAGTGGTTGTGTCTACTGCCGCGTCATCTGTGAGGTTGCCCCGTGGTTGAGATCATCTCTGGCCTATTTTCCATATGCTCTGCTCTGTTTTTTGTCGATAAGCACCGCATTTGGTTACCTTTACTTCATTACAGTCAAACTTTGTGGCATTCTTTGCCGTATGGCCAAAACTTACTTTGCAAGCAATCTCGATAAAATTTAGCACTCGAAATAGAGAATTCATGTTCTTTTTCCAACATAAAAGATATTTTATGTCTGCTTCCCCACAGGGCCCAGTTGTTGTTGTTTCTTTCGCCATGAGGAAGGCAACATTTGGGAGTTCATTGCCAGACAGGTGGCATATTTGCCGAAACGTGCTCTAGATGTCTGTGAATTCTATGCCTATTAAAAAGTCTTAAAGAACATTTATGTGAAAGACACCTGCACATTGGCAGACCTGTTTTAAGCTACAATTTGAATTGTGGATATATATATTGTTTCTTAAATCAAAAACGATCTATTCCATTTTTCTTGTTAATGTTTAATGTTTAAATACTTTTAGGGATTATTGTCCAATTCTAGACTGTCTAATAGGTGTCACAATGTTTTCACTGATTTCATATGTATTTTTCTACTGATTTTTTGGTCCAATTTGGACTTTTGTAGCACAATTATCAAAATAAATGTTTTCCTTTTTTACCCTTTCTACTTTTTCAATATTGTCTTGATTGCTTTCAAAGTCTGAGAATGCCTTCAAATTTGTTTTTTCTAGTGATATCATCATTCGATACACTGCATATCTGAATCATTTTTTTAAAGAACATTCTGTTGAATCATTTAACCAGCAGTTCAGACCTTATTGTTATTGATATATTGTTGTCCCGCCCCACTGCTGTGTTTGGGGCACTCCCCCAATTTTTTGTTTTGAAGTTTATGGTCAGATGGCCCTGCTCAAGAGCCTGCAAAACATATCCTAAATGGTCAACATATTCTTTCCAAGTAGGGCTGAACACTGCAATGTCATCCAAGTATGCCATGCAGAAGTCCTCCATCCCATGCCAATGCTTTACCAGAGCCAGACCTGCTTTTAAGTTATAAAATGCTTCTGTCATCATGTGTGTCATTCGCCTCCGGAGACCTAACACATAGTCAGTGACTCTCACTGGCTTGTGAGAAGGAGCACTCTCCAACGCCTCCTTAATTAGGGGCAGTGGACCTCTAACTGGATGACCATAGAGAAGCTCAAAGGGACTAAATCCAACTCCCTCCTGAGGGACCTCTCTATAAGCAAATAGAAGGCATGGCAATAGAAGGTCCCACTTTCTGCTAAGGGGTTCCTCTAAGGCACCTATCATGCTCTTCATAGTATGGTTAAACCTCTCTACCAACCCATTCGTCTGAGGATGGTAGGCAGTTGAGCACTTGTAAGTCACTCCACAGTTTTTTCACATGGCCTGCATTTAGTGGCACATACAATTTGATCCACTGTCAGAGTTGACTTCCTTAGGAAAACCTACCCTGGTAAAAATACCAAGTAGGGTCTTAGCAACAGCCTGAGCTGTAACAGTCCTCATAGATATTGCTTCAGGATATCTAGTAGCATGGTCTACTACAACCAATATAAATCGATTGCCTGAAGAGGTTGGAGGGTCTAAGGGACCAACAATGTCGATTCCTACGCTCCCAAAAGGGACTCCCACCACTGGGAGAGGCGCCAAGGGTGCCACATTCTTGGTTCCACTCTTGCCAGAGGTCTGTCAAGTGTGACAGCTCCTACAGAATGTATCTACATCAGACCCCAACTTAGGCCAGTAGAAATATAGAGAAAGCCTTTCCTTGGTCTTTTTGAAGCTCAAGTGACCAGCCAAAGGAATATCATGGGCTAACTGTAGGAACTGGTGTCTTGTCCCTAGGGGCACTACAAGTCTGCTGTAGTCACCTGGGATAGACTCAGCTGCTTTACTGTAGAAGAGGCCATCTTCCCAGTACAACCTATGGTTCCATGGCGCTTGCCCGTCCAGCCCGTCCAGCTGGGAAGCTGCCTGTTGGCAAAGACCTTCAAGAGTACGGCACTCTCTTTGACCTCTGCTGAAGTCTGGCCTACACGAGCCACCTTCTGCCATTAAAGACTGCAGCTCAGGATGGTCTTTAGGATCCAGATCTCCAAAGGGTTAAGGTCTTCTTCTGTTTCCTTTTGCTGGGAGGCCTGGGGGTGCTTGATACAACTCCAAGAGTTTTTAAGTCATTCCCCAACAGGACTCTCCCAGGCACCTCACTTTGTACACTAACAGGTATCTTGACAGTCATTTTGTTGCACTGGGTGAGAACTGGTAGTCCGGGAAGCATTTGGATAGGGCCACCAGCAAGTTTAGTGAAGCCTTAGAGTGCCTTAGCAACATCCTCAGGTTTGAAAAAAGATTCATACACCACAGTAATGCTGGCCCCAGTGTCTCTAATGGCAAGGGTCTCCTGACCATTCACAAGTACACTGTCCTTGTAATATTATTTTGTGTTATCTGGAATTGAATTCTAGACATCTAAATTCTGCTGTACCCACAGACCCAGGGACACTAAAGACACACTGGCAGAGACTCCAATGGGGTCTTCAGCTAGTAATTGAAAGTTTCCACTTGCCATTTGTACTACTCCCTGTGGGGAGAAGGCTAAGGAGACAGTGTGGACCCCTGCAGGTTTACCCTTACATCTGGGATCCCCTTTCACATGGTCTGTAGACCCACAAGCATAACATTTTCCAAATGTTTTGACAAATGGGGGTTTCTGCTGACCTCCCTCTGGTTTGGCACCAGAGGTTTCACTAGCCTGATTCGGTTTCCCTTGTGGCTTTCCCATTTTTCTGTTTGGGGCCCTTTTTTGGGTTGGAGGTATTACAATTCTCTTTGCCATCTTTCTTTTGCTGCTTCCCCTCATCCTTCTTCTGAGTTGCCCCAGAATCCTTGTGAGTAGCCCCGTTGGCACCCATAAGCCTTTGCTAACTTCTTTGGATCACTTTCCTTAGAGTCAGCCAAGTGCTGTCGCAGCTCAGGAGAGCAGGCATCAAAAATAGATTCTAACAAAAATAGATTTCTCATTCCTTCAAAAGTGTTACCTCTGTAACCCTTTACTCAACCATCTAAATTCTTCAAACATTCACATACCCAGGTAGCCCAAGGGGTGCCATCATGCTTTTTGAGGGTCCTAAACCTCTTAAGTTACTGGGAAAGAGTGTTCCCAAATCTAGCTATCAAAGCTAGCTTCACATTTTCATACTCCAATCTGTCAAGTTCCCACACCCCCATTACAGCATCAGTTGCAACCTGGGGGAGCCTAGAGAAAAGCCAAGGAATCAAATGATTCCCTGTAAAACCCTGAACCCCATAGTTATATTCAAAAACAGCCAACCAATCCAAAATATCAAGTCTCACCTCATAGATACTCACAGCTTCTTTAGGCATGCAAGGCCTCCTAGGACTGGAAGACCTAGAAGGCTATGGGATAGAACCATTTTCAAGAGACAATTTCTTCATTTCAAGAGCATGATGCATTTCCATTTCTCTGAATTTGATTTCTTGATGTTTACTTTCAGTTTGCATTTGGAGCCTTTTGAACTCTAACTCAAGTCTTATTTTTTCAAGAGAGACACATTCTGGACTCAGTACTGGACCAGGTAGGGTCCCTGTGGTTATAGGTTGAGGGGCTAAACGCAGGTAGATGTGCAGTGGGGCTCACATCCTGGGACTCCTCTGACTCTTCTAGCTCCTCAATAACATTAGAGTTGGACTCTGAATCATTTTCATCCTCATCAACACTATCCACATTTGCTGAGGGATAGGGGTTATAGCTCTACCACTCAGACTTTGATGATTCAAAAACTTTTCAATCAATTTGTTTTTCTTGCCTTTAACAGAGAGAAACCTGACCTACACATATCTTTCAATTGATCTACTGTTAGAATGATCAGGGCTGCCTGTCTGAAGTTATCCATATCTGGCATTATAAAACAGTTTCTTTTCTAGTGGTGCTTAGCCTTGTGAAGGTTACTTGAACAAAAGTAAGAGCAGCACTCTCAATGTAACAACTATACTTTATCCTCACCGCTTGCCACCATTGTTAGGCAGAATTGCATGCAGTACCCTCTGGGACCACTCCATACAAATAGGACTACAGGTGTAAGCAAAACCAACCTTTGGTATAAGTCTGTATTCCACAGGTTTGTGGTAGCGAGCTGAGCAGCCAGGCGTATCTGCAATTCTGCCTAACAGTCGGTTATCACAAGAAAAGAACAAGAAGAAAGATGAGAATAGAAAGATTGAGGAAGCCAAGTTAGTTCTGAAAAGTTGTCAAATGTTGCCATATAAGGGGTGGTATTGACAAGCAGAGTAGGACTGGCAATGCAGGAAGCAATAGGTATATCACAGGCAAATAATCTCAACCCAATGGACCAAGGTGGGTTCCGGTTTACACCACAAGGCAGAGCTATGGGTTATAGGGGAAGAGGAGGCGGATTTCAGAATATCCAAGATGGGCTTCAAAACACACAGAATGGGAACCAGAGTGCTTGGGGAGGATATAACCAAGGAGGGATTAACAGAAGGTTCCCCCAGTATGTTGGAATTGTGGAATGACAGGACATATTGTGCACATATGCGAGAGCCGAGGGAATGTACAAAATGTCCAGTTTGCCAGAGGGGGGACAGCTTATCCTCCACCATATAGCACACAGGCCAGAGAGAGCTTTGCCCAAGATCACACATCTTATCAAACACCAGTACCGCAAGTACAGAAGGTGCCACAGCAGAGATGAACACAAATGAATCCAATACATGGGCTGTCGCAACAAGCCCCTCTGCAGACACAGCAGTATGCGAATACAGTATTGACACCTAGAATAGGAGGTGTCACTGTGGTAGGAAGAAATCCTTTCACAGGGACAGGGATGAGCTTGTACCCACAATACGACCGCTCATAGAGTGACTTGATGTATTCAGTACTATCTGTGACACCAGATGCCCAAGAGGAACCAAGGGTCGATGTGACGATAGGAGGCAAATCCTTTTCTTTTCTTGTTGACACTGGAGCAAATCGTTCGTGCATACGAGAGGGAAAACCTCCAATGTCATGTATTGCCATGAACGCTCAAGGGCTCTGGTGCCACGAGTTAAGTTCCTTTTACTGATAAATTACCAGTCTCTGTAGGAGAATGTGGCATGTCCGTTCCTTTGTTATATTCAAGACAGACACCAGTCAATATTTTAGGAAGAGATCTAATGACAAAACTTAATGTGACAGTATCATTTACCAATAAAGGAATAGTGTGATCCACTCCAGGAATACACGATTTAAACGTGGGAGAGTTTATACTGGCATTTACAGAGCAAGTTGCTCTGCGGGGTGTTCCAGTAGATCCAGAGTTTTTCTATATGGGGTAAGCATTTTACTGACTTGGCTACCTGGCCTGGTAGGAAATATTGTGAGGATACCTGATGAGTTTTTATTTAGACCACAAATACCTATGGATGAGGAGGGTGGACAGACTATTCCTATAGAGCAGCTACAGTACGAAAATATATGGCAATGCTCCAAGGGATAGACAATGAGGGTCGACCATGGAGAACAGTGATGGGTCTTGAGGAGGGATGCAGAGTGTCTGACATAACTGATGATGACATGTTCAGGGAAGACCGAAGTGATGACAAAGTAGTGTTCTTCATGAGCATTACATACTGGATAAGGATAGAGAAAAGGGAAGTCCCACAAAGAATGGTGATAATGCAGCAACAACCAACATTTTTTCAGGAAGTTCTTGAAAAGGTGCTGAGTGCCCTATGGACCGCAGGCCCCTATGATGTAGGTTTATTAAAGGGTTTAGGGGAGGTTAAAATAAAGCTTAAACCAGGAGCAATTTTACCCCGAGCAAAACAGTACCCTATGTCTCAAAAAGCTGATGAAGGTATATTTCAGACTATTTCAGCACTGATGAATCAGGGGATTCTAGTGCCATCAGAATCATTGTGTAATACCGCGGTGTATCCGATCTAAAAATCTAAAGGAGGGTCATTGAGCTTTATCCAGAATTTAAGACCTCTTAACCAGATTGTATATGCTGCGTTTCCTTTAGCTCCTAATCCTGCGAGAATATTGTGTAGTATCCCAGTAGAAGCTCAGTATTTCACGGTGATCAATTTGAAAAATGTGTTTTTCTCGATCCCGTTGCATACGGACTCCCAAGACTTGACTTCATTTACGTTTCACCCAAAAAGACTAAAACACACTTGGTTGCCTCAAGGGTACTGTGACTCCCCAGCAATCTTTATCAGAGTTCTGCAGATGGATCTGGGCAATGATTATCTCAAAAGTGTGGTGATACAGTACGTAGATGACCTATTGATTTGCAGTCAAACAGAGGATAAGTGTAGACAGGACTCTATCCAACTAATGACTATTTTAGCAGGAAAAGGATATAAGGTGAACTAGGAAAAGTTACAGTGCTACCAAGAAGAGGTGATATACACAGGTCAGTTATTTTCGCATGAAGGAAAGAAAGTGACAGCTGAGAGAGCTGAGGCAATCATGAAAACATCAAAATCAACACAGTATGGGTGTGTGCAATTACGTTAGAGCCTGGGTGTTTGATTAGAGCATGTACACAAGGCCACTTCTGCAAGCATTGAAGAAAGCACGTTAGTCAAACAAAACTAGAATGGACTGAAGAAATGGAGGAAAGATTTGAGGAATTAAAAAAGGCAATTTGTACAGCTCCAGTTTTAGGGATTCTCAATTATTGCGAGGAATTTTATTTGTTCTCACACACAAATGGGTCAGTAATGACAGCAATGCTTACACAAAGGACAACATTGGGGTACACACCTTTAGCTTATTACAGTTGGGTTCTAGATCCAGTTATGAGAGGACACTTACCTTGTGAACAATCTTTGGCAGCTGCCGTGTTTTCAATGAGACGTCTACAAGAATTGTCATGGCTGCTCAATGACCCTTTATGTGGAGCATGCTCTATTTGCCATTATAGAAAAAACCAAAGGCACATTGACATCCCAAAGAGCTTAAGCTTATGAGGTAATGATTTCTAATCCTAAGATTAAAATTGTAAGATGCAAAATAGTGAACCCAGCCACATTCATAGCTCAACCCGTAGAAGATCATCATGTGCATGACTGTGCCAATTATATATTGAATTGTATGATGATATACCCCGTGTGAAAGAGGATTCTTTGATGGGAGGGGAGATTCTTTTTATTCATGGTTCTTTGAAAATTGATTTGACTAGTGAGGAAAGACATTTCGCACCGCAGTAGTGAGACACAGATTAAATGGAGAATTTAATCTTTTCAGCGCAAGCAGCAGAATTAGTATTGCTTATTGTTGTGCTTGAGAAACATGAAGGACAGGAAATGACAGTGTACAGTGACTCTACCTATGTGATGTCAACTATACACGAGGGATTGGCAAATTGGAAAAGGAGGGGCTATCTCCATGCAGACAACTCTCCAGTGCAGCACGTGTCCTTATTGGATAGGCTTATTAAGGCACCACGACTCCCCGTGGCCATAGCAGTTATAAAATGTGCAGCGCATACTAAACAAACAGACTTTATCTCTTGCAGGAACGAAGCTGCAAACATAGGAGCCAAAACGGTTGCACATTCTCCAGAAATTTCTAGTTTTGACAAAGAGGATATTAAAGAAAAGTCAGCTACAACTATGTTAGTGCAGGCGGGGTTTACTATGCTGTCAATAACCCAATTAATAGAGATTCAGGGAAGCACACCCAGGAAGAGCAAGAATTATGGAATAAAAGGTTGTGTTTTTATCCCCCATAGAAGCTTTATGGCGATTGGACAGCACTGGAAAGGCAGTGATGCCAGTAAACGCATTGAAAGTCATGCTTGAACAGCTGCATTACGCCGCGCATGTAACTAGAGAAAGCCTTGCTGCTAATATTGCTGAAGACTGGTTAATTCCTAATTTGTTGGAACACGTTGCACTGTTTAAGGTGAATTGCATCGTGTGTCAGACCTTTACTGCTGAGCACACACTGAGAATGATTTTAGGAATAATACCTTGACTGAATGGTCAGTTTCAGCATTGACATATTGACTATGTCGATATGCTGCAGACATGTAATGGATATAGGTATCTATTAGTGGTGGTGTGCCCTTTTCCAGGTAGATCGAAGTTGGTCCGTGTGCACACCCTGATGCCACTTGCGCAGAAAAGTTATTAATACACAAAGTTTTCCTGAGGTGTGGTGAATGTGAAGTGCTGAGATCCAATAATGGGCCACTTTTTGTCAATGAGCTATTCGAACAAATAGGGATTTTATTAAGTATAAAGCACAAGTTCTCTTCTGCATTACACCCACAAGTGAATGGGATATGTGAGAGACTCAGCGGGATCCTCAAAGTGAGAATCGGCAAGATTTAATTGACTTTGAAAAAGGGATGGCTGTATTGCCTACCACTGGCCTTATATGCCCTTTGGAATCAGCCTGGGTCAGACCACCACCTCGCCCCACATGAGCTAGTAACAGAGCATTGAATGAGAATGCCCCTTACACCTCCATTAGAATTAGGAGTGATGCCCGAGTATAGCCAAAACTCTAGGTGATGAGATGCACGATTTTTTGACATGTATGACTACCAGTATCTCTTTCATTTCATATCAAGTCAAGCATCGGGGGGATGGTCTCGGAACATGGAAAAAGATAATTCGGCAACCAATCCAACTGAACTATTACCACCACATAAGTTATGTGCTGGAGACCTGATCCATATCAAGAACATTACCCGGAAGTGGCATGAGCCTTGCTTTAATGGCCCATTCTGTGTTAAAGAAGTGTCCCCTTCAGCTGTTAAGGTTCAGGAAAGAAGAGCTTGGTTGCATCTGAACGACGTGAAGGCACATAAGGGCGAGGCCCTCCCTCCCGCTGTTGCTGATCCAGAAGTAAGACAAGAGCAAGAATTTCCACGTGTGCAGACTCGATCGATGACTAAGAAGAAGGACGATAAAGCACCAAGCGATAAATAAGTACTTTATTAGGACTGGAATACAATTCTCTCTCTCTCATTCTCTCTCTCTCTCTCTCTCTCTCTCTCTCTCTCTCTCTCTCTCTCTCTCTCTCTCTCTCTCTCTCTCTCTCTCTCTCTCTCTCTCTCTCTCTCTCTCTCTCTCTCTCTCTCTCTCTCTCTCTCTCTCTCTCTCTCTCTCTCTCTCTCTCTCTCTCTCTCTCTCTCTCCCTCCTCTCTCTCTCTCTCTCTCTCTCTCTCTCTCTCTCTCTCTCTCTCTCTCTCTCTCTCTCTCTCTCTCTCTCTCTCTCTCTCTCTCTCTCTCTCTCTCTCTCTCTCTCTCTCTCTCTCTCTCTCTCTCTCTCTCTCTCTCTCTCTCTCTCTCTCTCTCTCTCTCTCTCTCTCTCTCTCTCTCTCTCTCTCTCTCTCTCTATATATATATATATATATATATATATATATATATATGTTTTAGCAGAGAGTGCAGAGTGCAAGGATTTGCAGAGAATTCCAGGAGTTTCAAAAATGAACTTTTAGAAAAATGCCTCAGAATTATTCCTAACGTCTGTTTTTGATTAGAAATTTGAAAAGAGATCAATATCCAGATTTATTTTGTGGAGAATATTTGTTTTAGGTGATAAAACCCCATGATACCTGTTGACAGTGACGTTCATCAGCTTGTGGTTGCTCTCTTTGTGTTCATACTTTAACCTCACCCTGCTCTTGTCAGAAGCGATGTTAATTTTCATACTTTTTTACAGGATCCTAAAAATTGTCCAGTTATAAGATGATTCTTCATTGCGATAATTGAACAAATTGTAGTTACAGATATAAAGAAGCTCAATTAATGTATTCGAAATTATGAATGAAGAAAACGACACAACTATATAGAGAACACAAGTTCAGCAAGCAGTAGGTTGGCACGAGAAATGGTTGCCCAGATTTCTATGCATAATATATATTTGCATGAGTGTTCTCATTGTCTTTCTGTTCCTTATCTTTCACAGTCTCTATCATCTTAATGTTTCTGCCGAAGAAAGCACTCCTATGATTCTCCCCACTATGAAAACCAATAATGACAAGTTCCTTGATCTTTATAAGTATATTGGGAAACATAAAAGAGATGTAGAGGAGGATAATGAAGTGATAAAACATATCTAGATAATTTAGCTCACCTGGGGAATAACATGTGGTATCAACACATGAAAAGGGTAGGGGAAAGAGCATCTGATGAGAGTTGCTATGTCTGCTCTCTCATCCACTAGGCCATGAATACAGGAAGGACTTTCATTTTGAAGGAGGTATCAGCACACGATGCGAAGTGCCTTAGCCATCTTGCAGCATGTACTACTCAAGGACAGTTTATCAAAACTCTGAGAAGGAGTCTGGATGGAAAAGCAAAATGCTTGTCTATCCTGCTGCAGGACAGGATGAGGTGATCATTGAAGAAATGAAGAGAATGAACAGTCCTGATGTGACAGAAAAAACAGGATCACCTGGATGTTGAGAACTAACTCAAATGTTGATCTATGGATGAGTGGATACTAAGAAGGGATGGGAAGAAGGAATGGTGTCCTGTGCTGCTCATCTGCTGAAGACGGACTACATACAAGAAGTGAAGAAAGTGAATGATGGCCGCTTAAAGTCATGGGCCAAACATTCTAAATTGTTGACATGGGAAGAAGATGAATCAGGCCCAGTAGTTGTAGTCTCATTGGTTAATGCAACACTATGTTTACGGAAATCATGGAAAGAACCATGTGGGGTATAACAAAGAATGCAAAGCCACAATAGACATTCCTGGCATCAGAGAAGGGACAGCCATCCCTATTGATTTATATTGGGCTTGTGGATCCAAAGCCTATATGAAGTTGCCGAAAGATTGTGTGTTCCCTGGTGCTCATCCATGTTCCAGAATTATTGATTCCTCAGAGTGATCTAAACATTGGTGAATTTCCAAAAGTGGATGACCATTTGAGAAAAAGAAGATCACTTGAGCTCCTCTGGTGGACAAAAAGAGAACATTATTTCTCAGGCAAGTTGATAACAGCGTATGGTACCATTCCTGAAGAGTACAAGTTGTTCAGCAAGACTGCTATGATAATGACAGCTATATTCATGTATGGAATTCAAACAGTGGCGAATGCCAAGTGGTTGCAAATTACCAGATGGGAGCTTTTACAGATAATCAATGCCACCTTAAAGGGATTCAACACATCAAAAAAGAATTGAGGGCCATACGACTGATGACTCTCCAGAATAGATATGTCCTTGATGTGATCACAGTGATGGAAGGAGGAGTTTGCGCCAAAATTGGGCCATCATGTTGCACATTTATACTTTATCACAATGACCAAAATGGAACCTTAACAGAGGCCATAACGCTGTTGGCAGATCTGCATGCCATGATGGAAGACGAGACAGAGGACATTGAAGATGACAGTTGGTTTGCCTCTTTGTTTTCATGGATTCCACAGTGGTTGGTGAACATATTCAAGGTTGTTGGAGTAATACTGGTGCTAGTAATGTTTGGATTCTGTGTAGTTAGGACTGTGATTGGCCAATGCAAGAAAACGGCAGAGAAGGTGGTAGGGATGAAGATCATGATCGATGTTAAACCTGAACCAAACGACAAGGAGCTGACTGATGACGCCATTAGAAAATACATAGAGGCTACCACCTGAAGGAACCAAGTATCTGTATCCATAGAATCATAAGAAGTACATGGGACGATGGGTCCATTTTACCCTGAATGGACAATATAACTACATGACCTGGGGTGTGTATGAACATGTCAAATCAGCAGGCACCCTGAGGGGGGTGATGAAGATATGGAGACCAAAGAAACACTTCTTCAAGAGAAAATACCAAAATGTGGAAACGATTGAGGAGGTGGTCAAGGACTCGACCAGAGGGGGGAATGTAGAGGAGCAGCTGCATGCCTCTGTGGGGAACCCTGTTCCCGTACCTCCCATATGTTTGAGACCTGAGATTGTGCCATGTTTGACACCAGCAGTTGTGCAATACTGCAGCGTGTGTTCAAAAGAAGATACCCATTGAGACGACCTTACTGAATTTATCCCAGAAGTGATGACAACTTGAGGGAGGAACTCCTTAAGAAATATGAGAAGGAGTAGAGAAAAGAAGCAAGTGACGTCACAAAAAGTATGCACAACATCTTGGGATACTGACTGGAGAGAATGTATGGATCCTAATGTATCTAATGACGAAGTAAGGAATCAAGTGAACTTGCAAATATAAAGGAAGAAGATTACACGTGCACAAATTGCTGCAGAAAATCAACCGTTTAATGAATGTACAGACGCCGAAATGCAAGGTAGACCAAGCCATCATATAAGCTGGCTATATGTAATGATTAGAATGCAGGCAAAGCCGCCATTGTATGGAAACTGGACATTGATATCATGAATTTAGTAAGCTAGGACCCATGAAGCGGGAAGGGAAAGCTGTGTCGCAGCAAGAATAAGTGGAATCACGGAGCTGCAAGATGAGGTTGTCTGGCCTGGAGTGAAGACTGAAGCAGCCAAGGTCAGTTATCTATTCTGGAAATGGGCGAACGTGCGAAGGATGAATCATCCCTTGTTAAGGTGCAAAGAAGGAACACCAAGAGTGCCAAGTTTCATTCATTTAGAGCATTTAAAAGCTGCAAAATTGACCAAATCTTGGTCTCCTGTCATGTGAGCTAATGATGAAAATAGAGTTCGAACTTGAAGTCCCACAGCACGATAGCGAGTGCTCTCACTCCCATGTATTCTAAAACACAAGGATACTTTGCAAGCCAAAGTTCAAAGACAATCTTCATGGCAGAAGGCATGGGCGATGAGAGATGCTGGGCTAATTGGGTGGGGAGGTAGTGTCATGCCCCATCTCCTTCCACGTGGGTCTGGGCTCACGTGTTGCTAAGTGAACTGAATGTTCCTGACCTGGCATAAGTGTGCCAACCTATTATAGTAGCCCATATAACGAAGGAACTTATAGTTTGAAAACCAATGAGAAACTGTGTATCTGAAGTTTCTGAAGAGGACATGTTTTAGAGGTAGGCATATGTTGTCCACCTGATAGTGGGCAGCCAATCACAATCCTAGTTCCTATAGAAAGTATACTTAGATGTTCCCCTTAAGCCAATCCCGACCCTTAGTAGGTTTTTTATTATTGCCACATAGTATGATGTCACCTCTGACATATTTTTGATATAAAAGCTAGGTTTTGTATGAAGATCGCTGTGAGAAATCAAGCATACGTCCATTGATGTTCGTTGTAACTCCCTGTTTTAGATAACTGTTAATAAAACAGTACTTTGCCATCTTCCTGAGTTGGCTCGGTTATTTGGACTCAGAATGTATCTGTGTGATCCCATCCATTACATATGCACGTTCCTAAAGGGCCATAAGCTCAACTATCTGCCAACACTACCACCACTGGGGATTTCAATGTATAGCTTGCTAGCAGAAAAGGAAATCATGAAACCAAAGCCTTCTCAGCAAATCTTAATGCCCTCCACCAACATCAGGTATTGAGTGGACCCACTCATGCTATCTGACACACTCTGGGTGGAATTTTCTTCAAGGAGAATTTAACAATGGCACCTCCTTCTCTACAATGGGATTACAAACTTTTCATTCTGCTGCAGATAGCTTAAGCACCAACCAAAAACGTCAACGGCAGCTTTCAGAACCTTTGAAGGACATCAAGCTGGACTAGCTCCTTTCAGCCTTTGAAGCTACAAAACCTCACCCCATCTCACCAAGCTGGATAGGAACTCAAGACGTTGGACTCCAAATCCTACATGATTGGATAATGCAAAATTCGCCCCCAGAAAACATTCAAATGTTAAAACAAAAAGCATGCCATTAGATAGTATACCAATAACCTCAACAACATACAGAAAGAGAAGAGACGGGTGGAGCAAATCTGGAGGAAATATTACCACAAAATGGGACAAAGCTTCAAAGGAATGGTGAAGGCCAATAAAGTCAGTACTCTCAATGCTTAGAATTAGCATAATTCCCTCCGAAGGATATGTTAAAAAATCAAAGAATTCAAGGAATCCAGGCCCTGTAGCAGCACACCAACCCCATTAAAGCAACTCTTAGACTTAATCTCTGCCCACTTCAACTACAAAATCCTACAGATTCAAGATCACCTGGGCAAAAGGGACAACATACCAACACCAAATGATGAAATGGAACCAGCACCTTACTTTGCACCCTCTCACAGAGAGTGCCTTCCACCCATTGTCCGCTCAAGCCTTTGCTGGCATAGTCACCTCTTGCAACTAAGAAGGTACCATGAAGATCCTTGCCTGCCCAACATCTAAAAAGCCATAACATCAAAGCCTAGGCGCACCCCTCTCTTTCAATTACTCCTCATTTCATAAAAAGAGCACTGTACTGTTCTGCAATCCTTTAAAACTGCATACCTTAAGCCTTTATTCAAAACACCATAACAAACCATGATAACCCAGCGAGTACTGCCCTATCTGTGACACTCCCTGCAATGCAAAAATCCTACAAAAGTTCATCTACCAACAACTTTGGGAGCACATAGAGACCAATAAAATCATTCATAAGTCACAACATGGATTCAGAATAATGAGGGGAACATAATCAACTCTCATCCATTTACAAGACACTGAAGAGCAACACTGATGCTGACACACCAATTGCATATGTCCTTTTCTGCAGCTTTTACCACCATCTGCCACAGAATCCTTTTAAAATTACTTGTGGACATCGGACCGGAGGAAAGCACACTACGCCACAGGATTTAATTCCTCTAGAACAGGATGGTGACCACCTACTTGTCTCCAATCAAATGACCAATGCCCACTGCAATATCACCTGCACTACTCGCTCAAACATTGACTCTGTGCTGATTAACCAGTCTGAGACCTCGTTGAACACAGAGACAATAACTGCAATTGATTCGACAACTCCCTGCTTTCAGTTTTCACCCATTAGTCAAGATGTAGTCTCCAATCTTATTTCTAAACTTAAACCCACACCTTTTAATTATTACCATATCCCAGGTATTTGGCTAAACAACACGTGTTCTCATTGAGTGAGGTTATAATCACCTTTGTAAATGCCTCCATAGCCCAGGGATGAGTCCCAATTGATTTTTAAAAAATCATATCTTACCCCACTACATTAGACTACAAGGTGTTGTCTAATTAACGACCCATTGCAGGACTTTCCTTGCCTTCCAAGATCTTGGAGAAAATGATTACCTTGCAGCTCCAAAGTTACTTTGAAGATCATGGGATCCTAGATAGGTACTAGTCCGGCTTTAGACCAGGACATAGTACTGAGACCACATTGGTTAGAGTTTGGGATCACATCTTGAGGGCTGCTGACGATGGGAACAGCATGTTAATCATGTTAGGTCTGTCGGCAGCCTTCAACTCTGTTGATTTTTAGATTCTTATTTCAATCTCGAGACTATGGACAGTGGTGCAGGTTTCTAGGGAATCCTTGAGATGGTTTATATCATTCCTACAGGATCGTGCTCTGCAAGTAAAAATGGGCCCACACTGTTCCAACCCTGTATCGGTTAAGTGTGGTGTGTCCCAGGGATCGTCTTTATCTCTGCTACTATTTAATATCTATATTCGTCCCCAGCTGAGTATTTATTCCCAATTTGATGTTATTCCCAATTTCACTTGCAATATCACTCCTATGCTGATGACATCCAAATATATGTTTGATTGAAACAACCTCTGGAAGCAGTTGATGCGGTGCTAGCCTGTGCAAGTATGATACACAATTGGACGATGGTGAATAAGCTTCAGCTAAACCCTCCCAAAACCGAGGTTATGGTGCTTGGACCTAAGAAGAAATTACTCAGTATACAGCCATATGTTACTTGCCCTGCACTGTTTCGTGTCCCATCTTATTTATCTTTTAAAGTAAAAAACCTAGGCTGCATATGGCAAGCAAACTTGAGTTGTCACTTGCAGGTCAGCGAAACTGTTAAAGCGGTTTATTACCCTGTTAAACTCTTGAAGCCGCTTTTGCCGCTTATTCCAGAAAGTGACTGACAGCTGTTGTCGGTGCACTGCTTAATGGCAAGCTAGAGTACTGCAATGCTCTTCTCATGGGTATTCCACACTTCCAATGGCAGCATCTTCAGACTGTGCAGAACGCAGCCATTAGGCTCCTCTTTCCTTTGCCTGGGATTCATCTATTGCCCAGGCCTGTAGGAGCCTTCACTGGTTGTCAGTGCAGCAGATGGTTCTTTTTAAAACCCTCTGTTTGATGTTCGAGTGTCTCCGTGATTTTGTCCCTCGCTATCTTTCATCAAAAATTGTGGAGTGCCAGTCAAATCATTGTCTTTGCTCTATGTGCAGAAACATCCTGGTGGTCCCAATTGTCCCAATTGGTCAAAGATATGAAACAGGCAGCAATGATCACGTGACAGCAACTTTTCTTCTATGCTATGTAATTTTAAAAAGCTTTTACAGTGCGCTCATCACCGCCATAGTGGTCCTACGGCACTGAGGCTCGTCCACATAGTGTTGTAATGTGACCACAACTGGGGGAACCAGACCGTAGTTTGTGGTGAAAAGGCAATGGGAAAAGGGCGGGAGAATAGGAAAGCAAGGCTAGGGCATAAACTACACAAACAAATGTAAAGGTACAAGAAGTTTGAGGGGCTTTGCTTATGGTTGTTGGATGAATTACGTGCATGTGTGATCATTTGTTGTGGTTTGACATGGGGCTTGCTTATGGTGGTTGGAGTAAATTACGTGCGTGTGTGATCATTTGTTGTGGTTTTACAGGTCAGACCATAACATAGCATAGCATATCAAATTTAAGAAAAAATAGCATTTCAAAGTATGTCCGAGCATAGTGATAGTAGTATAAGTCGCATAACACAGTCACATAGCAAAAACATGGCATGGCGTAGCAAAACCAGACAATAATGTAAACCAGCACAACACCACAAAGTTAAGATGTCCCACATAAGATATAAGAGTGGGTTCCCCCTAGCCCCGCCCACCACCCACACACATGCACGCACCCACCCCTTTCAGATTCAAGGTCTGCTCTTCTGGAGCTTGACTGGTAACAAATCTATGTCCAACATAATAGCTCGGATGCCCCGGCCGTGCACAATGACTAAAGTTAGAAAAAAAATGTATAAGAGGACCCCACATCAGTACCTAATTGCTTTCCAATTGCACTGAATTCCAGTTGTCACTTGAGCTGCCCTGCTCTGAATCCAGCTCCACAGTCTGCAGCACGACAGTTGTGTTAGCCATATTCTTCACTTCCAGCTGCTGGATTCTGCTGTCTTTGGCCAGTTTTCCACCACTGCTAATTTCTGGCGAGTTTATCAATGATTTGCTATAAGGTGCACGTGAAACGCCCCAGCAAATGCATATCCGGAAATGTTGCCACCATGGCCTCAGAGCAACAGGCACGGTAAAGCTTGGATGATTCAAAAGTAAGATTATTACAGAAAACGTGAAATACAGGACCCATGTCACAAGTAGTTTGCACAAAATACCTTCCCAGATGCCATCACAATCTTGACTTGGGTGGCCCTTCTCACGCGGCATGGACCACCAACACCCGGGCTGCCCTGCCAGCATAGCCCAGGACTCAGTCTCCACCCACATATTGAACAAGGTTCTAAAGAACCTCGGCGGCACCTGAGTAACCCAGGTCCAGGGGAGTATCCAGCATTGCAAGATTGGGGGGTGTCATACGACTGAGGCAGGCTCTCTGCATCTTTGTGTGGGCTGGCCTGCGTTGTGGCCATGCTTAAGGGAATTGACGTTGGGGCTAGGGAGGCAGGAGTTTGTTAAATGTTAAATGTTAAAGGTATTTGTACCGCGCACCGTCACCAATGGAATTGGTCCCCAGGCGCTCTGGTGGATCTGCAAACGATAAGGTGGGATTGGTTAGTAAGGTGAAGAGGGAGTAGGATAGTGAGAGGAGTGGTGTTCTGTTGGCAGCTTCAACTCGGTATACAACGGGTGCTGAGCTTTGTTGTGGGTATTGGATCGGTGTCAGTCCACGTGTGCTGTTGTTCCGGCTTATGTGTTGTTGCAGTGTTGTGAAGTGCGTGCGGCTTGTGGTGCGAGAGATGGTTGTGTGAGTTTTTGAGTGAGATAAGTATGCAGAGTTTGAGGTTATATTGGTTAGTGGGTTACCGGACCTTTAGCATGCTAACATTCAGTTTTGTCTGAGTGTGGCACTTGCCGACCCTCACAATCCCCTCTAGATGCGGCGCAGGCCAATGTCCAGACCCCTATCCTGGTATGTCCAGAATCCAATTCCATCTAGATGCGACGCAGGCTAATTTTCACAATTCTATCCAAGTGTGGACACGCTAATATTTACAATTCTATCTAAGTGTGGACATGCTAATATTTATTTACAATTCTATCTAAGTGTGTACATGCCAACATTCACAATTCCATCTAGATGCGACGCAGGCTAATGTTCACTATTCTGTCTAAGTGTGGACGTGCTAATATTTACAATTCTGTCTAAGTGTGGACATGCTAATATTTGCAATTCTATCTAAGTGTGGGCATGCTAATGTTTATTTACAATTCTATCTAAGTGTGGACATGCCAACATTCACAATTCCATCTAGATGCGATGCAGGCTAATGTTCACTATTCTGTCTAAGTGTGGACATGCTAATATTTACAATTCTGTCTAAGTGTGGACATGCTAATATTTATAATTCTATCTAAGTGTGGGCATGCCAACATTCACAATTCCTTCTAGATGCGACACAGGATAATGTTCACAATTCCATCTAAGTGCGGGCATGCTAACATTCGAAATCTAATTCTATCACAAAGTCACAATTCCATCCAAGTGTGGATATGACAACATTCACATTTCCATCTAGATGCGACGCAGGCTAATGTTCGCTATTCTATCTAAGTGTGGACCTGTTAATATTTACAATTCTGTCTAAGTGCGGGCATGCTAACATTCAATGTCTAATTCTATCACAAAGTCACAATTCTATCTAGGTGTGGACATGCCAACATTCACAATTCCATCCAGATGCGACGCAGGCTAATATTAACAATTCTGTCTAAGTGTGGACATGCTAATATTTACAACTCTATCTAAGTGTGGGCATGCCAACATTCACAATTCCATCTAAGAGCGGGCATGCTAACATTCAAAGTCTAATTCTGTCACAAAGTCACAATTCTAAGTGTGGGCATGTTAATATTTATTTACAATTCTGTCTAAATGTGGACATGCTAATATTATGGCACTCTATGTTATTGGGAGGTAAGATAGAGTGGCAGTGGTTTTCTGGAGTAGAGTAATTGCCCTACTCCCCACCCATGCCACACTCACAGTTTTTGTTGGTGTCTGTTAGCTGCTGGCTTCCTTGGCATCCCCTGCGGACACCTGCAGACACATCTTGGGTCCGGCAATTTAGGAGCCGCCCTTTGCCTCGAGGCCCTTAGCCGCAGGGGCTGCAACGGGCAGAGGGCTGCCCTAGGAGGGGCATCTAAAATCAGGGAACTAACCAATCACAGGTGGCGGGAGGGCCTGGAGGCAGGCTCTGGGCGGGGATCAGCAGGCAAGGTGTATGGAGCGCGTGAGCTGGGGGTGACTTCAGGAAATACCCAGTTCTAGCACTGGCCATTCACGGCCGTGGCAAGGGAGCGGGAGGCGGGACAAAGGAGAGGGAAGCCTCGCTGCGGCCAGGAAGCCCGCAACGGTTTCCCCGCTGCAAGCGGCGCCATGATCTAAAAAAGGGGGGCCAGGAGACCTCACCCACGCATTCACCTGCATGCCAGTATGGTAAATGGTGCAGGGAGCGCGAAAGCTGGGGGTGACTCCAGGAAATACCCAGTACTAGCACTGGCCAATCGGGGCCAGGGGGAGGAAGCAGGAGGCGGGACAAAGGAGAGGGAAGCCTCGCTGTGGCCAGGAAGCCCGCAACGGTTTCCCTGCTGCAAGCGGCGCCGTGATCTAAAAAAGGGGGGCCAGGGGACCTCACCCACGCGCTCACCTGCATGCCAGGATGGTAAATGGCGCAGGGAGTGCGAAAGCTGGGGGTGACTCCAGGAAATACCCAGTACTAGCACTGGCCAATCAGGGCCGGAGGGAGGGAGCGGGAGGCAGGACAAAGGAGAGGGATGCCTCGCTGCGGCCAGGAAGCCCGTGACGGTTTCCCCGCTGCAAGCGGCGCCATGATCTAAAAAAAGGGGGGCCAGGGGACCTCACCCACGCGCTCACCTGCATGCCAAGATGGTAAATGGTAAAGTTTGGGGAAGGGGCTTTAGTTTCTGTGTATTAGGGAATAAAGACGGACGTTTGATCAGCAGCTCCGTGTCTGCATGTTTATTCCTGCAGCCGTGTGAGTGTGTACGCGATGTGCGGGCAGCCCCCACTGGCCAGGAGTCCATATTGGTGACGAGGCTCCACGAGCTCACGTAGAGCGTTGGAAGGCTCCGCAAGAGCAGAACGCGGCAGACCTGAGGCCTGAAGGATGCCGTCGGGCATTTGTTATGCTCTTGCGGGGCTCTATGTCATTCCAACGCCAGTTTGTTTTTTCGAAGAGTTTTTTGTCGCCGATTTTTGGCTGACAAAACTCTTTGACCTTTTTTTTACATTTGCAAGGGGTTCCGCCCAATCCCCCTTCCCAGTTTTTTACTGCTTATCCCCACCCCCAAACCCCTATATTTTTCAATGAGTTTTTTCAGTCAAAAATAGGCAGCAAATAACTGAAAAAATCCCTGGCGATGAATGAACATCATATGCTCTTTCTGGTGCATTTCAGATGTTATGGATCCTGTCCAAGAGGTTCTAAGGTTGCCCAAATGTAAAGGCAGCGTAGTGGTCAATCGGGTGTCCAGTCATAGTTTTGAAAAAAAAAGGATTGAATGCCGTTTTTTTGGAAACCAAAAGGACCGGGAAAAAAAATCTGAATACTTATTTATGTATTTATTTATTTAGTATGCATAAAAAAAATCAAAAGAAAAACAGGTGGTTTGGGGGTAACACCCCCATAAAAAAACTTTTAAAAAAGCATTCGAAACTTTTTTTTCTGCACTTTTGGTGTAAAAAAAAAGGCATTCAATCCTTTGTATTTCGAACAAGTCACCTACAACCGGTCAATCGTGATGTAACATAGACCTTATGCTGTCGTAGCTTTTTGGCTTTCTTTGGTCAATACTCTGACTTTAAATTGCTCATTGTTGTTTACTTGGTAACATGTTGCTCCATAGTGTCTACTCAAAGGTTAACCCAGAGATTAAACTCATTTTGAGAGCTTATTCTGGGATGCACACACAGAATGGATCTTTTGTTTAGGGGTCAACTACTATCAGTTCTGCTTTACCCACGACTAGAGCCAACCAGTTGTCTTCCATCCATGTACTGATGGCTGAAAATTGAGCCCTCAGAAGGGAGGGATCTACTCAGGAGCTAATGAAATATCGAAAAAAGCATTAACCTCACTGGTGTAGGTGTGAAACTCTAGGCCAGCTCTACTGATAAATCATGACATGGTTCCAAACTTTGTAGAAGATCCTGGCAAACCTGGGGCCGCTGACTGGCCAGAAAATGCTCACAGGCCTCAAATAGAGAACAGAGACTGAAATCAGGCGATGCAGGGTTAAGTGCACTGCCGCCCATAGATCTGGCACCCATCCTATTGGCACACCCCTGATATCCTGTGCATAGTCAGTATCTTGTGCCAGGTAGTGTGTTCTGCAACATGATAACATATACCTATACCCCAAAACAACCTGGAGGCTACGTAATCAATGAAGTAGCCAATAATTGTTGATTTCTCACTTCGAAGCAATACCTTGCTGGAATGAGAGATTCACTGGAAGTGAGAATGAACAGGATGCTTTATTATTAATGTTTCTTCTATAAAGTGTTTAATACCAGCAAGTGGTTTCTAAGCTCGGAATCGGAATTCGAACTTGTGTTGCGCGGCATTGTCTTGCTTCCAAGACAGACGTCGTTGCCCCTGAGCTTTCCTTCCTCCCCATAACCCTTATAGGCCGGGCATCTTAGAGCAGTAGATCTGTTTTACACAGCAATAAGCATGCACCTTAAAGCAACATATGTGCAGTCTATACACTATGCCTAACCCTTTAAAGGGCACATGAGCAGACTTTCTAGCACACCTGCACCTTCAAGCAGCAATTTGGCATTCCATCGGTACACCTGTGCCATAAAACAGCGCCTGTACAGTCAATTCAATGCATCTGCATTTGACAGCAGCGCCTTTGCTTCTCCCAGATGCGCGTGCGCAATGTGTGCAGGATATGCATATCCTAAAGCAACACAGGTGCATTCTTTACAGGGCATCTATATTGCATATCATTGTGCGGGAAACTATTATCAGCAAGTCAATACACTACATGAAGAAATCTACACATTAGCTACGCACATCTACGTATTCATTATATACTACCACACCCGTTCACATTCTATCTTAGAACAACACAGCTGCAATTTACCTCACAAACCCTCCGTCTTACGGCAGCTCGTGTTTCTACTAGACCACTAACACAGCACCCTAGAGCATCACGGGTGCAGTCTGTGCACTGCAGCTTCATCTTAGAGAGGCCTGGCGTCATTTGGTGCTGGTATACTATCTGATGAGGACATTACCTTAGAAACCAAAAAATGCTGCTGACTACGGCACATCTGTTGTCTATTCCAGCACACCCGCAGCGCATCTGTGTTCTATACCAGCACCTCTATAGCTTGGGCGACATCCCTTCATTCTATTCCAGCACACCCGCATCTCCAAGGAGCGCATCTGTATTCTATACCAGCAAATCCATACCATGGGCAACATCCCTTCATTCTATTCCAGCACACCCGCATCTCCGAGCAGCACATCTGTGTTCTATACCAGCACCTCCATACCATGGGCAACATCCCTTCAATCTATTCCAGCACACACGCATCTCCGAACAGCGCATCTGTGTTCTATACCATCAACTCCATACCATGGGCAACATCCCTTCATTCTATTCCAGCACACCCGCATCTCCGAGCAGCGCATCTGTGTTCTATACCAGCAACTCCATACCATCGGCAACATCCCTTCATTCTACTCCAGAACCTCCATACCTTGGGCAACACACCTTCATTCTATTCCAGCACCTCCATACCTTGCGCAACATCCCTTCATTCAATTCAAGCATGCCCGTATCTCCGAGCAGGGCATCTGTGTTCTATACCAGCACCTGCATACCTTGGGCGCCTCACCTTCATTCTATTCCAGCACACCCGCATCTCGGAGCAGCGCATCTGTATTCTATACCAGCACCTGCATACCTTGGGAGACATCCCTTCATTATATTCCAGCACACCTGCATCTCCGAGCAGCGCATTTGTGTTCTATACCAGTGTCTCCATACCAAGGGCAACATCCCTTAATTCTATTCCAGCATCTCCATACCTTGGGCGACACACGTTCCTTCTATTCCAGCACCTCCATACTTTGGGCAGCACCCCTTCATTCTATTCCAGCACACCCGCATCTCCGAGCAGAGCATTTGTGTTCTATACCAGCGCCTCCATACCATGCACAACATCCCTTCATTCTATTCCAGCAAACCCGCATCTCTGAGCAGCGCATCTGTGTTCTATACCTGCAACTCCATACCATGGGCAACATCCCTTCATCCGCATCTGTGATCTATTCCAGCACACCTGCATCACCGAGCAGCTCGTTTGTGTTCTATACCAGCACCTACATACCATGGGCAACACACGTTCATTCTATTCCAGCACCTCCATATCTTGGGCAGCACCCCTTCATTCTATTCTAGCACACCCGCATCTCCGAGCAGCGCATTTGTGTTCTATACCAGCACCTCCATACCTTGCGCAACATCCCTCCATTCTATTCCAGCAAACCCGCATCTCTGAGCAGCGCATCTGTGTTCTATACCAGCAACTCCATACCATTGGCAAAATCCCTTCATACTATTTCAGCACACCTGCATCTCCGAGCAGCGCATCTGTGTTCTATACCAGCTACTCCATACCATCGGCAACATCCCTTCATTCTATTCCAGCACGTCCATACCTTGGCCAACACACCTTCATTCTATTCCAGCACCTCCATACCTTGGGCAACACCCCTTCATTCTATTCCAGCATGCCTGCATCCCCGAGCAGGGGGTCTGTGTTCTATACCAGCACCTCCATACCTTGGGCAACACACCTTCATTCTATTCCAGCACACCCGCATCTCTGAGCAGCGCATCTGTGTTCTATACTAGCACCGCCATACCTTGGGCGACATCCCTTCTTTCTATTCCAGCACACCTGCATCTCTGAGCAGCGCATTTGTGTTCTACACCAGCGCCTCGATACCTTGCACAACATCCCTTCATTCTATTCCAGAAAACCCGCATCTCTGAGCAGCGCATCTGTGTTCCATACCACCAACTCCATACCATGGGCAACATCCCTTCATTCTATTCCAGCACACCTGCATCTCCGAGCAGCGCATTTGTGTTCTATACCAGCGCCTCCATATCATGGGCAACATCCCTTCATTCTATTCCAGCACCTCCATACCTTGGTCAACACATGTTCATTCTATTCCAGCACCTCCATACCTTGGGCAACACCCCTTCATTCTATTCCAGCACACCCGCTCCCGCATCTCTGAGCAGCACAACTGTGTTCTATACCAGCACCTCCATACCTTGGCCGACATCCCTTCATTCTATTCCAGCACACCTGCATCTCCGAGCAGCGCATCGGTGTTCTATACCAGCAACTCTATACCATCGGCAACATCCCTTCATTCTATTTCAGCACACCTGCATCTCCGAGCAGCGCATCTGTGTTCTATACCAGCTACTCCATACCATCGGCAACATCCCTTCATTCTATTCCAGCACCTCCATACCTTGGCCAACACACCTTCATTCTATTCCAGCACCTCCATACCTTGGGCAACACCCCTTCATTCTATTCCAGCATGCCTGCATCCCCGAGCAGGGCATCTGTGTTCTATACCAGCACCTCCATACCTTGGGCAACACACCTTCATTCTATTCCAGCACACCCGCATCTTTGAGCAGCGCATCTCTGTTCTATACCAGCACTGCCATACCTTGGGCGACATCCCTTCTTTCTATTCCAGCACACCTGGATCTCTGAGCAGCGCATTTGTGTTCTACACCAGCGCCTCGATACCTTGCATAACATCCCTTCATTCTATTCCAGCAAACCCGCATCTCTGAGCAGCGCATCTGTGTTCTATACCAGCAACTCTATACCATCGGCAACATCCCTTCATTCTATTTCAGCACACCTGCATCTCCGAGCAGCGCATCTGTGTTCTATACCAGCTACTCCATACCATCGGCAACATCCCTTCATTCTATTCCAGCACCTCCATACCTTGGCCAACACACCTTCATTCTATTCCAGCACCTCCATACCTTGGGCAACACCCCTTCATTCTATTCCAGCATGCCTGCATCCCCGAGCAGGGCATCTGTGTTCTATACCAGCACCTCCATACCTTGGCCAACACACCTTCATTCTATTCTAGCACACCCGCATCTTTGAGCAGCACATCTGTGTTCTATACCAGCAACTCCATACCATCGGCAACATCCCTTCATTCTATTTCAGCACAACTGCATCTCCGAGCAGCGCATCTGTGTTCTATACCAGCTACTCAATACCATCGGCAACATCCCTTCATTCTATTCCAGCACCTCCATACCTTGGCAAACACACCTTCATTCTATTCCAGCACCTCCATACCTTGGGCAACACCCCTTCATTCTATTCCAGCATGCCTGCATCCCCGAGCAGGGGGTCTGTGTTCTATACCAGCACCTCCATACCTTGGGCAACACACCTTCATTCTATTCCAGCACACCCGCATCTCTGAGCAGCGCATCTGTGTTCTATACCAGCACCGCCATACCTTGGGCGACATCCCTTCTTTCTATTCCAGTACACCTGCATCTCTGAGCAGCGAATTTGTGTTCTACACCAGCGCCTCGATACCTTGCACAACATCCCTTCATTCTATTCCAGCAAACCTGCATCTCTGAGCAGCCCATCTGTGTTCTATACCACCAACTCCATACCATGGGCAACATCCCTTCATTCTATTCCAGCACACCTGTATCTCCGGGCAGCGCATCTGTGTTCCATACCAGCACCTCCATACCATGGGCAACATCCCTTCATTCTATTCCAGCACACCTGCATCTCCGAGCAGCGCTTTTGTATTCTATACCAGCGCCTCCATATCATGGGCAATATCCCTTCATTCTATTCCAGCACCTCCATACCTTGGTCAACACATATTCATTCTATTCCAGCACCTCCATACCTTGGGCAACACCCATTCATTCTATTCCAGCACACCCGCACCCGCATCTCTGAGCAGCGCATCTGTGTTCTATACCATTACCTCCATACCTTGGCCGACATCCCTTCATTCTATTCCAGCACACCTGCATCTCCGAGCAGCGCATCGGTGTTCTATACCAGCAACTCCATATCATCGGCAACATCCCTTCATTCTATTTCAGCACACCTGCATCTCCGAGCAGCGCATCTGTGTTCTATACCAGCTACTCCATACCATCGGCAACATCCCTTAATTCTATTCCAGCACCTCCATACCTTGGCCAACACACCTTCATTCTATTCCAGCACCGCCATAACTTGGGCGACATCCCTTCATTATATTTCAGCACACCTGCATCTCTGAGTAGCGCATCTGTGTTCTACACCAGCGCCTCGATACCTTGCACAACATCCCTCCATTCTATTCCAGCAAACCCGCATCTCTGAGCAGCGCATCTGTGTTCTATACCACCAACTCCATACCATCTGCTACATCCCTTCATTCTATTTCAGCACACCTGCATCTCCGAGCAGCGCATCTGTGTTCTATACCAGCTACTCCACACCATGGGCAACATCCCTTTATTCTATTACAGCACACCTGCATCTCCGAGCAGTGCATCTGTGTTCTATACCAGCACCTCCATACCATGGGCAACATCCCTTCATTCTATTCCAGCACATCTGCATCTACGAGCAGCGCATTAGTGTTCTATACCAGCGCCTCCATACCATGGGCAACATCCCTTCATTCTATTCCAGCACCTCCATACCTTGGTCAACACATGTTCATTCTATTCCAGCACCACCATACCTTGGGCAACACCCCTTCATTCTATTCCAGCACACCCGCATCTCTGAGAAGCGCATCTGTGTTCTATACCAGCACCTCCATACCTTGGCCGACATCCCTTCATTCTATGCCAGCACACCTGCATCTCCGAGCAGCGCATCAGTGTTCTACACCAGAAACTCCATACCATCGGCAACATCCCTTCATTCTATTTCAGCACACCTGCATCTCCGAGCAGCACATCTGTGTTCTATACCAGCTACTCCATACCATCGGCAACATCCCTTAATTCTATTCCAGCACCTCCATACCTTGGCCAACACACCTTCATTCTATTCCAGCACCGCCATACCTTGGGCGACATCCCTTCATTCTATTCCAGCACACCTGCATCTCTGAGTAGCGCATCTGTGTTCTACACCAGCGCCTCGATACCTTGCACAACATCCCTCCATTCTATTCCAGCAAACCCGCATCTCTGAGCAGCGCATCTGTGTTCTATACCAGCAACTCCATACCATCTGCAACATCCCTTCATTCTATTTCAGCACACCTGCATCTCCGAGCAGCGCACCTGTGGTCTATACCAGCTACTCCACACCATGGGCAACATCCCTTTATTCTATTACAGCACATCTCCGAGCAGTGCATCTGTGTTCTATACCAGCACCTCCATACCATGGGCAACATCCCTTCATTCTATTATAGCACACCTGCATCTACGAGCAGTGCAAAAGTGTTCTATACCAGCGCCTCCATACCATGGGCAACATCCCTTCATTCTATTCCAGCACCTCCATACCTTGGTCAACACATGTTCATTCTATTCCAGCACCACCATACCTTGGGCAACACCCCTTCATTCTATTCCAGCACACCCGCATCTCTGAGAAGCGCATCTGTGTTCTATACCAGCACCTCCATACCTTGGCCGACATCCCTTCATTCTATTCCAGCACACCTGCATCTCCGAGCAGCGCATCAGTGTTCTATACCAGCAACTCCATACCATCGGCAACATCCCTTCATTCTATTTCAGCACACCTGCATCTCCGAGCAGCGCATCTGTGTTCTATACCAACTACTCCATACCATCGGCAACATCCCTTCATTCTATTCCAGCACCTCCATACCTTGGCCAACACAACCTTCATTCTATTCCAGCACTTCCATACCTTGGGCAACACCCCTTCATTCTATTCCAGCATTCCTGCATCTCCGAGCTGGGCATCTGTGTTCTATACCAGCACCTCCATACCATGGGCAACATCCCTTCATTCTATTCCAGCACCTCCATACCTTGGTCAACACATGTTCATTCTATTCCAGCACCTCCATATCTTGGGCAACACCCCTTCATTCTATTCCAGCACACCCGCACCCGCATCTCTGAGCAGCGCATCTGTGTTCTATACCAGCACCTCCATACCTTGGCCGACATCCCTTCATTCTATTCCAGCACACCTGCATCTCCAAGCAGCGCATTTGTGTTCTATACCAGCGCCTCCATACCATGAGCAACATCCCTTCATTCTATTCCAGCACCTCCATACCTTGGGCAACACCCCTTCATTCTATTCCAGCACACGCGCATCTCCGACCAGCGCATTTCTGTTCTATACCAGCGTCTCCATACCTTGCGCAACATCCCTTCATTCTATTCCAGCAAACCCGCATCTCTGAGCAGCACATCTGTGTTCTATACCAGCAACTCCATACCATCGGCAACATCCCTTCATTCTATTCCAGTGCCTCCATACCTTGCGCAACATCCCTTCTTTCTATTCCAGCACACCTGCATCTCTGAGCAGCGCATTTGTGTTCTACACCAGCGCCTCGATACCATGGGCAACATCCCTTCATTCTATTCCAGCACACCTGTATCTCCGAGCAGCGCATCTGTGTTCTATACCAGCACCTCCATACCATGGGCAACATCCCTTAATTCTATTCCAGCACACCTGCATCTCCGAGCAGCGCTTTTGTATTCTATACCAGCGCCTCCATATCATGGGCAACATCCCTTCATTCTATTCCAGCACCTCCATACCTTGGTCAACACATGTTCATTCTATTCCAGCACCTCCATACCTTGGGCAACACCCCTTCATTCTATTCCAGCACACCCGCACCCGCATCTCTGAGCAGCGCATCTGTGTTCTATACCAGCACCTCCATACCTTGGCCGACATCCCTTCATTCTATTCCAGCACACCTGCATCTCCGAGCAGCGCATCGGTGTTCTATACCAGCAACTCCATACCATCGGCAACATCCCTTCATTCTATTTCAGCACACCTGCATCTCCGAGCAGCGCATCTGTGTTCTATACCAGCTACTCAATACCATCGGCAACATCCCTTCATTCTATTCCAGCACCTCCATACCTTGGCCAACACACCTTCATTCTATTCCAGCACCTCCATACCTTGGGCAACACCCCTTCATTCTATTCCAGCATGCCTGCATCCCCGAGCAGGGCATCTGCGTTCTATACCAGCACCCCCATACCTTGGGCAACACACCTTCATTCTATTCCAGCACACCCGCATCTCTGAGAAGCGCATCTGTGTTCTATACCAGCACCTCCATACCTTGGCCGACATCCCTTCATTCTATTCCAGCACACCTGCATCTCCGAGCAGCGCATCAGTGTTCTATACCAGCAACTCCATACCATCGGCAACATCCCTTCATTCTATTTCAGCACACCTGCATCTCCGAGCAGCGCATCTGTGTTCTATACCAACTACTCCATACCATCGGCAACATCCCTTCATTCTATTCCAGCACCTCCATACCTTGGCCAACACACCTTCATTCTATTCCAGCACTTCCATACCTTGGGCAACACCCCTTCATTCTATTCCAGCATTCCTGCATCTCCGAGCTGGGCATCTGTGTTCTATACCAGCACCTCCATACAATGGGCAACATCCCTTCATTCTATTCCAGCACCTCCATACCTTGGTCAACACATGTTCATTCTATTCCAGCACCTCCATATCTTGGGCAACACCCCTTCATTCTATTCCAGCACACCCGCACCCGCATCTCTGAGCAGCGCATCTGTGTTCTATACCAGCACCTCCATACCTTGGCCGACATCCCTTCATTCTATTCCAGCACACCTGCATCTCCAAGCAGCGCATGTGTGTTCTATACCAGCGCCTCCATACCATGAGCAACATCCCTTCATTCTATTCCAGCACCTCCATACCTTGGGCAACACCCCTTCATTCTATTCCAGCACACGCGCATCTCCGACCAGCGCATTTCTGTTCTATACCAGCGTCTCCATACCTTGCGCAACATCCCTTCATTCTATTCCAGCAAACCCGCATCTCTGAGCAGCACATCTGTGTTCTATACCAGCAACTCCATACCATCGGCAACATCCCTTCATTCTATTCCAGTGCCTCCATACCTTGCGCAACATCCCTTCTTTCTATTCCAGCACACCTGCATCTCTGAGCAGCGCATTTGTGTTCTACACCAGCGCCTCGATACCATGGGCAACATCCCTTCATTCTATTCCAGCACACCTGTATCTCCGAGCAGCGCATCTGTGTTCTATACCAGCACCTCCATACCATGGGCAACATCCCTTCATTCTATTCCAGCACACCTGCATCTCCGAGCAGCGCTTTTGTATTCTATACCAGCGCCTCCATATCATGGGCAACATCCCTTCATTCTATTCCAGCACCTCCATACCTTGGTCAACACATGTTCATTCTATTCCAGCACCTCCATACCTTGGGCAACACCCCTTCATTCTATTCCAGCACACCCGCACCCGCATCTCTGAGCAGCGCATCTGTGTTCTATACCAGCACCTCCATACCTTGGCCGACATCCCTTCATTCTATTCCAGCACACCTGCATCTCCGAGCAGCGCATCGGTGTTCTATACCAGCAACTCCATACCATCGGCAACATCCCTTCATTCTATTTCAGCACACCTGCATCTCCGAGCAGCGCATCTGTGTTCTATACCAGCTACTCAATACCATCGGCAACATCCCTTCATTCTATTCCAGCACCTCCATACCTTGGCCAACACACCTTCATTCTATTCCAGCACCTCCATACCTTGGGCAACACCCCTTCATTCTATTCCAGCATGCCTGCATCCCCGAGCAGGGCATCTGCGTTCTATACCAGCACCCCCATACCTTGGGCAACACACCTTCATTCTATTCCAGCACACCCGCATCTCTGAGCAGCGCATCTGTGTTCTATATCAGCACCGCCATACCTTGGGCGACATCCCTTCTTTCTATTCCAGCACACCTGCATCTCTGAGTAGCGCATCTGTGTTCTACACCAGCGCCTCGATACCTTGCACAACATCCCTTCATTCTATTCCATCAAACCCGCATCTCTGAGCAGCGCATCTGTGTTCTATACCACCAACTCCATACCATGGGTAACATCCCTCCATTCTATTCCAGCAAACCCGCATCTCTGAGCAGCGCATCTGTGTTCTATACCAGCAACTCCATACCATCTGCAACATCCCTTCATTCTATTTCAGCACACCTGCATCTCCGAGCAGTGCATCTGTGTTCTATACCAGCACCTCCATACCATGGGCAACATCCCTTCATTCTATTCCAGCACCTCCATACCTTGGTCAACACATGTTCATTCTATTCCAGCACCTCCATACCTGGGGCAACACCCCTTCATTCTATTCCAGCACACCTGCACCCGCATCTCTGAGCAGCGCATCTGTGTTATATACCAGCACCTCCATACCTTGGCTGACATCCCTTCATTCTATTTCAGCACACCTGCATCTCCGAGCAGTGCATCTGTGTTCTATACCAGCACCTCCATACCATGGGCAGCATCCCTTCATTCTATTCCAGCACCTCCATACCTTGGTCAACACATGTTCATTCTATTCCAGCACCTCCATACCTGGGGCAACACCCCTTCATTCTATTCCAGCACACCTGCACCCGCATCTCTAAGCAGCGCATCTGTGTTATATACCAGCACCTCCATACCTTGGCTGACATCCCTTCATTCTATTCCAGCACACCTGCATATCCAAGCAGCGCATTTGTGCTCTATACCAGCGCCTCCATACCATGGGCAACATCCCTTCATTCTATTCCAGCGCCTCCATACCTTGGGCAACACCCCTTCATTCTATTCCAGCACACCCGCATCTCCGACCAGTGCATTTGTGTTCTATACCAGCGTCTCCATACCTTGCGCAACATCCCTTCATTCTATTCCAGCAAACCCGCATCTCTGAGCAGCACATCTGTGTTCTATACCAGCAACTCCATACCATGGGCAACATCCCTTCATTATATTCCAGCACACCTGCATCTCCGAGCAGCGCATCTGTGTTCTATACCAGCAACTCCATACCATCGGAAACATCCCTTCATTCTATTCCAGTGCCTCCATACCTTGCGCAACATTCCTTCATTCTATTCCGGCAAACCCGCATTTCTGAGCAGCGCATCTGTGTTCTACACCAGCAACTCCATACCATGGGCAACATCCCTTCATTCTGTTCCAGCACACCTGCATCTCTGAGCAGCGCATTTGTGTTCTATACCAGCGCCTACATACCATGGGCAACATCCCTTCATTCTATTCCAGCACCTCCATACCTTGGTCAACACATGTTAATTCTATTCCAGCACCTCCATACCTTGGGCAACACCCCTTCATTCTATTCCAGCACACCCGCATCTCTGAGCAGCGCATCTGTGTTCTGTACCAGCACCTCCATACCTTGGCCGACATCCCTTCATTCTATTCCAGCACACCTGCATCTTCGAGCAGCGCATCAGTGTTCTATACCAGCAACTCCATACCATCGTCAACATCCCTTCATTCTATTTCAGCACACCTGCATCTCCAAGCAGCACATCTGTGTTCAATACCAGCACCTCCAAACCATCGGCAACATCCCTTCATTCTATTCCAGCACCTCCATACCTTGGACAACACCCCTTCATTCTATTCCAGCATGCCTGCATCCCCGAGCAGGGCATCTGTGTTCTATACCAGCACCTCCATACCTTGGGCAACACACCTTCATTCTATTCCAGCACACCCGCATCTCCGAGCAGCTCATTTGTGTTCTACACCAGCACCTCCATACCATGGGCAACATCCCTTCATTCTATTCCAGCACCTCCATACCTTGGTCAACACATGTTCATTCTATTCCAGCACCTCCATACCTTGGGCAACACCCCTTCATTCTATTCCTGCACACCCGCACCCGCATCTCTGAGCAGCGCATCTGTGTTCTATACCAGCACCTCCATACCTTGGCCGACATTCCTTCATTCTATTCCAGCACATCTGCATCTCCAAGCAGCGCATTTGTGTTCTATACCAGCGCCTCCATACCATGGGCAACATCCCTTAATTCTATTCCAGCACCTCCATACCTTGGTCAACACATGTTCATTCTATTCCAGCACCTCCATACCTTGGCCAACACACCTTCATTCTATTCCAGCACCTCCATACCTTGTGCAACATCCCTTCATTCTATTCAAGCATGCCCGTATCTCCGAGCAGGGCATCTGTGTTCTATACCAGCACCTGCATACCTTGGGCGCCACACCTTCATTCTATTCCAGCACACCCGCATCTCGGAGCAGCGCATCTGTATTCTATACCAGCACCTGCATACCTTGGGAGACATCCCTTCATTATATTCCAGCACACCTGCATCTCCGAGCAGCGCATTTGTGTTCTATACCAGTGTCTCCATACCAAGGGCAACATCCCTTCATTCTATTCCAGCATCTCCATACCTTGGGCGACACACGTTCCTTCTATTCCAGCACCTCCATACTTTGGGCAGCAACCCTTCATTCTATTCCAGCACACCCGCATCTCTGAGCAGAGCATTTGTGTTCTATACCAGCGCCTCCATACCATGCACAACATCCCTTCATTCTATTCCAGCAAACCCGCATCTCTGAGCAGCGCATGTGTGTTCTATACCTGCAACTCCATACCATGGGCAACATCCCTTCATCCGCATCTGTGATCTATTCCAGCACACCTGCATCACCGAGCAGATCGTTTGTGTTCTATACCAGCACCTACATACCATGTGCAACACACGTTCATTCTATTCCAGCACCTCCATACCTTGGGCAGCACCCCTTCATTCTATTCTAGCACACCCGCATCTCCGAGCAGCGCATTTGTGTTCTATACCAGCACCTCCATACCTTGCGCAACATCCCTCCATTCTATTCCAGCAAACCCGCATCTCTGAGCAGCGCATCTGTGTTCTATACCAGCAACTCCATACCATTGGCAAAATCCCTTCATACTATTTCAGCACACCTGCATCTCCGAGCAGCGCATCTGTGTTCTATACCAGCTACTCCATACCATCGGCAACATCCTTTCATTCTATTCCAGCACGTCCATACCTTGGCCAACACACCTTCATTCTATCCAGAACCTCCATACCTTGGGCAACACCCCTTCATTCTATTCCAGCATGCCTGCATCCCAGAGCAGGGGGTCTGTGTTCTATACCAGCACCTCCATACCTTGGGCAACACACCTTCATTCTATTCCAGCATACCCGCATCTCTGAGCAGCGCATCTGTGTTCTATACCAGCACCGCCATACCTTGGGCGACATCCCTTCTTTCTATTCCAGCACACCTGCATCTCTGAGCAGCGCATTTGTGTTCTACACCAGCGCCTCGATACCTTGCACAACATCCCTTCATTCTATTCCAGCAAACCCGCATCTCTGAGCAGTGCATCTGTGTTCTATACCACCAACTCCATACCATGGGCAACATCCCTACATTCTATTCCAGCAAACCTGCATCTCTGAGCAGCGCATCTGTGTTCTATACCAGCAACTCCATACCATCGGCAACATCCCTTCATTCTATTCCAGCACGTCCATACCTTGGCCAACACACCTTCATTCTATTCCAGCACCTCCATACCTTGGGCAACACCCCTTCATTCTATTCCAGCATGCCTGCATCCCCGAGCAGGGGGTCTGTGTTCTATACCAGCACCTCCATACCTTGGGCAACACACCTTCATTCTATTCCAGCACACCCGCATCTCTGAGCAGCGCATCTGTGTTCTATACTAGCACCGCCATACCTTGGGCGACATCCCTTCTTTCTATTCCAGCACACCTGCATCTCTGAGCAGCGCATTTGTGTTCTACACCAGCGCCTCGATACCTTGCACAACATCCCTTCATTCTATTCCAGCAAACCCGCATCTCTGAGCAGCGCATCTGTGTTCTATACCACCAACTCCATACCATGGGCAACATCCCTTCATTCTATTCCAGCACACCTGTATCTCCGAGCAGCGCATCTGTGTTCTATACCAGCACCTCCATACCACGGGCAACATCCCTTCATTCTATTCCAGCACCTCCATACCTTGGTCAACACATGTTCATTCTATTCCAGCACCTCCATACCTTGGGCAACACCCCTTCATTCTATTCCAGCACACCCGCTCCCGCATCTCTGAGCAGCACATCTGTGTTCTATACCAGCGCCTCGATACCTTGCACAACATCCCTTCATTCTATTCCAGCAAACCCGCATCTCTGAGCAGCGCATCTGTGTTCTATACCACCAACTCCATACCATGGGCAACATCCCTTCATTCTATTCCAGCACACCTGTATCTCCGAGCAGCGCATCTGTGTTCTATACCAGCACCTCCATACCACGGGCAACATCCCTTCATTCTATTCCAGCACACCTGCATCTCCGAGCAGCGCATTTGTGTTCTATACCAGCGCCTCCATATCATGGGCAACATCCCTTCATTCTATTCCAGCACCTCCATACCTTGGTCAACACATGTTCATTCTATTCCAGCACCTCCATACCTTGGGCAACACCCCTTCATTCTATTCCAGCACACCCGCTCCCGCATCTCTGAGCAGCACATCTGTGTTCTATACCAGCACCTCCATACCTTGGCCGACATCCCTTCATTCTATTCCAGCACACCTGCATCTCCGAGCAGCGCATCGGTGTTCTATACCAGCAACTCTATACCATCGGCAACATCCCTTCATTCTATTTCAGCACACCTGCATCTCCGAGCAGCGCATCTGTGTTCTATACCAGCTACTCCATACCATCGGCAACATCCCTTCATTCTATTCCAGCACCTCCATACCTTGGCCAACACACCTTCGTTCTATTCCAGCACCTCCATACCTTGGGCAACACCCCTTCATTCTATTCCAGCATGCCTGCATCCCCGAGCAGGGCATCTGTGTTCTATACCAGCACCTCCATACCTTGGGCAACACACCTTCATTCTATTCCAGCACACCCGCATCTTTGAGCAGCGCATCTCTGTTCTATACCAGCACTGCCATACCTTGGGCGACATCCCTTCTTTCTATTCCCACACCTGGATCTCAGAGCAGCGCATTTGTGTTCTACACCAGCGCCTCGATACCTTGCATAACATCCCTTCATTCTATTCCAGCAAACCCGCATCTCTGAGCAGCGCATCTGTGTTCTATACCAGCAACTCTATACCATCGGCAACATCCCTTCATTCTATTTCAGCACACCTGCATCTCGGAGCAGCGCATCTGTGTTCTATACCAGCTACTCCATACCATCGGCAACATCCCTTCATTCTATTCCAGCACCTCCATACCTTGGCCAACACACCTTCATTCTATTCCAGCACCTCCATACCTTGGGCAACACCCCTTCATTCTATTCCAGCATGCCTGCATCCCCGAGCAGGGCATCTGTGTTCTATACCAGCACCTCCATACCTTGGGCAACACACCTTCATTCTATTCCAGCACACCCGCATCTTTGAGCAGCACATCTGTGTTCTATACCAGCAACTCCATACCATTGGCAACATCCCTTCATTCTATTTCAGCACACCTGCATCTCCGAGCAGCGCATCTGTGTTCTATACCAGC
The DNA here is from genome assembly GCF_040938575.1 of Ambystoma mexicanum. NCBI lineage: Eukaryota > Metazoa > Chordata > Amphibia > Caudata > Ambystomatidae > Ambystoma > Ambystoma mexicanum. The sequence goes on along the minus strand of NC_090931.1, from coordinate 896,846,117 downwards.
TACTCAATACCATCGGCAACATCCCTTCATTCTATTCCAGCACCTCCATACCTTGGCAAACACACCTTCATTCTATTCCAGCACCTCCATACCTTGGGCAACACCCCTTCATTCTATTCCAGCATGCCTGCATCCCCGAGCAGGGGGTCTGTGTTCTATACCAGCACCTCCATACCTTGGGCAACACACCTTCATTCTATTCCAGCACACCCGCATCTCTGAGCGGCGCATCTGTGTTCTATACCAGCACCGCCATACCTTGGGCGACATCCCTTCTTTCTATTCCAGTACACCTGCATCTCTGAGCAGCGCATTTGTGTTCTACACCAGCGCCTCGATACCTTGCACAACATCCCTTCATTCTATTCCAGCAAACCCGCATCTCTGAGCAGCCCATCTGTGTTCTATACCACCAACTCCATACCATGGGCAACATCCCTTCATTCTATTCCAGCACACCTGTATCTCTGAGCAGCGCATCTGTGATCTATACCAGCACCTCCATACCATGGGCAATATCCCTTCATTCTATTCCAGCACACCTGCATCTCCGAGCAGCGCTTTTGTATTCTATACCAGCGCCTCCATATCATGGGCAATATCCCTTCATTCTATTCCAGCACCTCCATACCTTGGTCAACACATATTCATTCTATTCCAGCACCTCCATACCTTGGGCAACACCCCTTCATTCTATTCCAGCACACCCGCACCCGCATCTCTGAGCAGCGCATCTGTGTTCTATACCATTATCTCCATACCTTGGCCGACATCCCTTCATTCTATTCCAGCACACCTGCATCTCCGAGCAGCGCATCGGTGTTCTATACCAGCAACTCCATATCATCGGCAACAACCCTTCATTCTATTTCAGCACACCTGCATCTCCGAGCAGCGCATCTGTGTTCTATACCAGCTACTCCATACCATCGGCAACATCCCTTAATTCTATTCCAGCACCTCCATACCTTGGCCAACACACCTTCATTCTATTCCAGCACCGCCATAACTTGGGCGACATCCCTTCATTCTATTCCAGCAAACCCGCATCTCTGAGCAGCGCATCTGTGTTCTATACCACCAACTCCATACCATGGGTAACATCCCTCCATTCTATTCCAGCAAACCCGCATCTCTGAGCAGCGCATCTGTGTTCTATACCAGCAACTCCATACCATCTGCAACATCCCTTCATTCTATTTCAGCACACCTGCATCTCCGAGCAGCGCATATGTGTTCTATACCAGCTACTCCACACCATGGGCAACATCCCTTTATTCTATTACAGCACACCTGCATCTCCGAGCAGTGCATCTGTGTTCTATACCAGCACCTCCATACCATGGGCAATATCCCTTCATTCTATTCCAGCACATCTGCATCTACGAGCAGCGCATTAGTGTTCTATACCAGCGCCTCCATACCATGGGCAACATCCCTTCATTCTATTCCAGCACCTCCATACCTTGGTCAACACATGTTCATTCTATTCCAGCACCACCATACCTTGGGCAACACCCCTTCATTCTATTCCAGCACACCCGCATCTCTGAGAAGCGCATCTGTGTTCTATACCAGCACCTCCATACCTTGGCCGACATCCCTTCATTCTATGCCAGCACACCTGCATCTCCGAGCAGCGCATCAGTGTTCTATACCAGAAACTCCATACCATCGGCAACATCCCTTCATTCTATTTCAGCACACCTGCATCTCCGAGCAGCGCATCTGTGTTCTATACCAGCTACTCCATACCATCGGCAACATCCCTTAATTCTATTCCAGCACCTCCATACCTTGGCCAACACACCTTCATTCTATTCCAGCACCGCCATACCTTGGGCGACATCCCTTCATTCTATTCCAGCACACCTGCATCTCTGAGTAGCGCATCTGTGTTCTACACCAGCGCCTTGATACCTTGCACAACATCCCTTCATTCTATTCCAGCAAACCCGCATCTCTGAGCAGCGCATCTGTGTTCTATACCACCAACTCCATACCATGGGTAACATCCCTCCATTCTATTCCAGCAAACCCGCATCTCTGAGCAGCGCATCTGTGTTCTATACCAGCAACTCCATACCATCTGCAACATCCCTTCATTCTATTTCAGCACACCTGCATCTCCGAGCAGCGCATCTGTGTTCTATACCAGCTACTCCACACCATGGGCAACATCCCTTTATTCTATTACAGCACACCAGCATCTCCGAGCAGTGCATCTGTGTTCTATACCAGCACCTCCATACCATCGGCAACATCCCTTAATTCTATTCCAGCACCTCCATACCTTGGCCAACACACCTTCATTCTATTCCAGCACTTCCATACCTTGGGCAACACCCCTTCATTCTATTCCAGCATTCCTGCATCTCCGAGCTGGGCATCTGTGTTCTATACCAGCACCTCCATACCATGGGCAACATCCCTTCATTCTATTCCAGCACCTCCATACCTTGGTCAACACATGTTCATTCTATTCCAGCACCTCCATATCTTGGGCAACACCCCTTCATTCTATTCCAGCACACCCGCACCCGCATCTCTGAGCAGCGCATCTGTGTTCTATACCAGCACCTCCATACCTTGGCCGACATCCCTTCATTCTATTCCAGCACACCTGCATCTCCAAGCAGCGCATTTGTGTTCTATACCAGCGCCTCCATACCATGGGCAACATCCCTTCATTCTATTCCAGCACCTCCATACCTTGGGCAACACCCCTTCATTCTATTCCAGCACACCCGCATCTCCGACCAGCGCATTTCTGTTCTATACCAGCGTCTCCATACCTTGCGCAACATCCCTTCATTCTATTCCAGCAAACCCGCATCTCTGAGCAGCACATCTGTGTTCTATACCAGCAACTCCATACCATCGGCAACATCCCTTCATTCTATTCCAGTGCCTCCATACCTTGCGCAACATCCCTTCTTTCTATTCCAGCACACCTGCATCTCTGAGCAGCGCATTTGTGTTCTACACCAGCGCCTCGATACCATGGGCAACATCCCTTCATTCTATTCCAGCACACCTGTATCTCCGAGCAGCGCATCTGTGTTCTATACCAGCACCTCCATACCATGGGCAACATCCCTTCATTCTATTCCAGCACACCTGCATCTCCGAGCAGCGCTTTTGTATTCTATACCAGCGCCTCCATATCATGGGCAACATCCCTTCATTCTATTCCAGCACCTCCATACCTTGGTCAACACATGTTCATTCTATTCCAGCACCTCCATACCTTGGGCAACACCCCTTCATTCTATTCCAGCACACCCGCACCCGCATCTCTGAGCAGCGCATCTGTGTTCTATACCAGCACCTCCATACCTTGGCCGACATCCCTTCATTCTATTCCAGCACACCTGCATCTCCGAGCAGCGCATCGGTGTTCTATACCAGCAACTCCATACCATCGGCAACATCCCTTCATTCTATTTCAGCACACCTGCATCTCCGAGCAGCGCATCTGTGTTCTATACCAGCTACTCAATACCATCGGCAACATCCCTTCATTCTATTCCAGCACCTCCATACCTTGGCCAACACACCTTCATTCTATTCCAGAACCTCCATACCTTGGGCAACACCCCTTCATTCTATTCCAGCATGCCTGCATCCCCGAGCAGGGCATCTGCGTTCTATACCAGCACCTCCATACCTTGGGCAACACACCTTCATTCTATTCCAGCACACCCGCATCTCTGAGCAGCGCATCTGTGTTCTATATCAGCACCGCCATACCTTGGGCGACATCCCTTCTTTCTATTCCAGCACACCTGCATCTCTGAGTAGCGCATCTGTGTTCTACACCAGCGCCTCGATACCTTGCACAACATCCCTTCATTCTATTCTATCAAACCTGCATCTCTGAGCAGCGCATCTGTGTTCTATACCACCAACTCCATACCATGGGTAACATCCCTCCATTCTATTCCAGCAAACCCGCATCTCTGAGCAGCGCATCTGTGTTCTATACCAGCAACTCCATACCATCTGCAACATCCCTTCATTCTATTTCAGCACACCTGCATCTCCGAGCAGTGCATCTGTGTTCTATACCAGCACCTCCATACCATGGGCAACATCCCTTCATTCTATTCCAGCACCTCCATACCTTGGTCAACACATGTTCATTCTATTCCAGCACCTCCATACCTGGGGCAACACCCCTTCATTCTATTCCAGCACACCTGCACCCGCATCTCTGAGCAGCGCATCTGTGTTATATACCAGCACCTCCATACCATGGCTGACATCCCTTCATTCTATTCCAGCACACCTGCATATCCAAGCAGCGCATTTGTGCTCTATACCAGCGCTTCCATACCATGGGCAACATCCCTTCATTCTATTCCAGCGCCTCCATACCTTGGGCAACACCCCTTCATTCTATTCCAGCACACCCGCATCTCCGACCAGCGCATTTGTGTTCTATACCAGCGTCTCCATACCGTGCGCAACATCCCTTCATTCTATTCCAGCAAACCCGCATCTCAGAGCAGCACATCTGTGTTCTATACCAGCAACTCCATACCATGGGCAACATCCCTTCATTATATTCCAGCACACCTGCATCTCCGAGCAGCGCATCTGTGTTCTATACCAGCAACTCCATACCATCGGCAACATCCCTTCATTCTATTCCAGTGCCTCCATACCTTGCGCAACATCCCTTCATTCTATTCCGGCAAACCCGCATCTCTGAGCAGCGCATCTGTGTTCTACACCAGCAACTCCATACCATGGGCAACATCCCTTCATTCTGTTCCAGCACACCTGCATCTCTGAGCAGCGCATTTGTGTTCTATACCAGCGCCTACATACCATGGGCAACATCCCTTCATTCTATTCCAGCACCTCCATACCTTGGTCAACACATGTTCATTCTATTCCAGCACCTCCATACCTTGGGCAAAACCCCTTCATTCTATTCCAGCACACCCGCATCTCTGAGCAGCGCATCTGTGTTCTGTACCAGCACCTCCATACCTTGGCCGACATCCCTTCATTCTATTCCAGCACACCTGCATCTCCGAGCAGCGCATCGGTGTTCTATACCAGCAACTCCATACCATCGTCAACATCCCTTCATTATATTTCAGCACACCTGTATCTCCAAGCAGCACATCTGTGTTCAATACCAGCTACTCCAAACCATCGGCAACATCCCTTCATTCTATTCCAGCACCTCCATTCCTTGGACAACACCCCTTCATTCTATTCCAGCATGCCTGCATCCCCGAGCAGGGCATCTGTGTTCTATACCAGCACCTCCATACCTTGGGCAACACACCTTCATTCTATTCCAGCACACCCGCATCTCCGAGCAGCGCATTTGTGTTCTACACCAGCACCTCCATACCATGGGCAACATCCCTTCATTCTATTCCAGCACCTCCATACCTTGGTCAACACATGTTCATTCTATTCCAGCACCTCCATACCTTGGGCAACACCCCTTCATTCTATTCCAGCACACCCGCACCCGCATCTCTGAGCAGCGCATCTGTGTTCTATACCAGCACCTCCATACCTTGGCCGACATTCCTTCATTCTATTCCAGCACACCTGCATCTCCAAGCAGCGCATTTGTGTTCTATACCAGCGCCTCCATACCATGGGCAACATCCCTTCATTCTATTCCAGCACCTCCATACCTTGGTCAACACATGTTCATTCTATTCCAGCACCTCCATACCTTGGGCAACACCCCTTCATTCTATTCCAGCACACCCGCATCTCTGAGCAGCGCATCTGTGTTCTGTACCAGCACCTCCATACCTTGGCCGACATCCCTTCATTCTATTCCAGCACACCTGCATCTCCGAGCAGCGCATCCGTGTTCTATACCAGCAACTCCATACCATCGTCAACATCCCTTCATTCTATTTCAGCACACCTGCATCTCCAAGCAGCACATCTGTGTTCAATACCAGCTACTCCAAACCATCGGCAACATCCCTTCATTCTATTCCAGCACCTCCATACCTTGGACAACACCCCTTCATTCTATTCCAGCATGCCTGCATCCCCGAGCAGGGCATCTGTGTTCTATACCAGCACCTCCATACCTTGGGCAACACACCTTCATTCTATTCCAGCACACCCGCATCTCTGAGCAGTGCATCTGTGTTCTATACCAGCACTGCCATACCTTGGGCGACATCCCTTCTTTCTATTCTAGCACACCTGCATCTCTGAGCAGCACATTTGTGTTCTACACCAGTACCTCGATACCTTGCACAACATCCCTTCATTCTATTCCAGCAAACCCGCATCTCTGAGCAGCGCATCTGTGTTCTACACCAGCACCTCCATACCATGGGCAACATCCCTTCAATCTATTCCAGCACCTCCATACCTTGGTCAACACATGTTCATTCTATTCCAGCACCTCCATACCTTGGGTAACACCCCTTCATTCTATTCCAGCACACCCGCACCCGCATCTCTGAGCAGCGCATCTGTGTTCTATACCAGCACCTCCATACCTTGGCCGACATTCCTTCATTCTATTCCAGCACACCTGCATCTCCAAGCAGCGCATTTGTGTTCTATACCAGCGCCTCCATACCATGGGCAACATCCCTTCATTCTATTCCAGCGCCTCCATACCTTGGGCAACACCCCTTCATTCTATTCCAGCACACCTGCATCTCCGACCAGCGCATTTGTGTTCTATACCAGCGTCTCCATACCTTGCGCAACATCCCTTCATTCTATTCCAGCAAACCCGCATCTCTGAGCAGCACATCTGTGTTCTATACCAGCAACTCCATACCATGGGCAACATCCCTTCATTCTATTCCAGCACACCTGCATCTCCGAGCAGCGCATCTGTGTTCTATACCAGCAACTCCATACCATCAGCAACATCCCTTCATTCTATTCCAGTGCCTCCATACCTTGCGCAACATCCCTTCATTCTATTTCGGCAAACCCGCATCTCTGAGCAGCGCATCTGTATTCTACACCAGCAACTCCATACCATGGGCAACATCCCTTCATTCTGTTCCAGCACACCTGCATCTCTGAGCAGCGCATCTGTGTTCTACACCAGCAACTCCATACCATGGGCAACATCCCTTCATTCTATTCCAGCACCTCCATACCTTGGGCAATACCCCTTCATTCTATTCCAGCACGCCCGCATCTCCGAGCAGGGCATCTTTGTTCTATACCAGCACCTCCATACCTTGGTCAACACACCTTCATTCTATTCCAGTACACCCGCATCTCCGAGCAGCGCATCTGTGTTCTATACCAGCACCTTGATACCTTGGGCGACATCCCTTCATTCTATTCCAGCACTACTGCATCTCCAAGCAGAGCGTTTATGTTCTATACCAGCGCCTCCATACCTTGCACAACATCCCTTCATTCTATTCCAGCAAACCACCATCTCTGAGCAGTGCATCTGTGTTCTATATCATCAATTCCATACCATGGGCAACATCCCTTCATTCTATTCCAGCACACCTGCATCTCCGAGCAGCGCATCTGTGTTCTATACTAGCACCTCCATACCATGGACAACATCCCTTCATTCTATTCCAGCACACCTGCATCTCCAAGGAGCACATCTGTGTTCTATACCAGCACCTCCATACCATGGGCAACAACCCTTAATTCTATTCCAGCACACCCGCATCTCCGAGCAGCGCATCTGTGTTCTATACCAGCACCTCCATACCATGGGCAACATCCCTTCAATCTATTCCAGCACACACGCATCTCCGAGCAGCGCATCTGTGTTCTATACCAGCAACTCCATACCATCGGCAACATCCCTTCATTCTACTCCAGAACCTCCATACCTTGGGCAACACACCTTCATTCTATTCCAGCACCTCCATACCTTGCGCAACATCCCTTCATTCTATTCCAGCACACCCGCATCTCTGAGCAGCGCATCTGTATTCTATACCAGCACCTACATACCTTGGGCAACACTCCTTCATTTCATTCCAGCAACTCCATACCTTGGGCAACACCCCTTCATTCTATTCAAGCATGCCCGTATCTCCGAGCAGGGCATCTGTGTTCTATACAAGCACCTCCATACCTTGGGCACCACACCTTCATTCTATTCCAGCACACCCGCAACTCGAGCAGCGCATCTGTGTTCTATACTAGCACCTGCATACCTTGGGAGACATCCCTTCATTATATTCCAGCACACCTGCATCTCCGAGCAGCGCACTTGTGTTCTATACCAGTGCCTCCATACCAAGGGCAACATCCCTTCATTCTATTCCAGCACCTCCATACCTTGGGCAACACACGTTCCTTCTATTCCAGCACCTCCATACCTTGGGCAGCACCCCTTCATTCTATTCCAGCATACCTGCATCTCTGAGCAGCGCATTTGTGTTCTATACCAGTGCCTCTATACCATGGGCAACATACCTTCATTCAATTCCAGCACCTCCATACCTTGGGTAACACACGTTCGTTCTATTCCACCATCTCCATACCTTGGGCAATACCCCTTCATTCTATTCCAGCAGACCCGCATTGCCGAGCAGCGCATTTGTGTTCTATATCAGCGCCTCCATACCTTGCGCAACATCCCTCCATTCTATTCCAGCAAACCCGCATCTCTGAGCAGCGCATCTGTGTTCTATACCAGCAACTCCATACCATGGGCAACATCCCTTCATTCTATTTCAGCACACCTGCATCTCCGAGCAGCACATCTGTGTTCTATACCAGCTACTCCATACCATCGGCAACATCCCTTCATTCTATTCCAGCACTTCCATACCTTGGCCAACACACCTTCATTCTATTCCAGCTCCTCCATACCTTGGGCAAAACCCCTTCATTCTATTCCAGCACACCCGCATCTCTGAGCAGCGCATCTGTGTTCTATTCCCGCACCGCCATACCTTGGGCGACATCCCTTCTTTCTATTCCAGCACACCTGCATTTCTGAGCAGCGCATTTGTGTTCTATACCAGCGCCTCGATAGCTTGCACAACATCCCTTCATTCTATTCCAGCAAACCCGCATCTCTGAGCAGCGCATCTGTGTTCTATACCACCAACTCCATACCATGGGCAACATCCCTTCATTCTATTCCAGCACACCTGAATCTCTGAGCAGCGCATCTGTGTTCTATACCAGCACCTCCATACCATGGGCAACATCCCTTCATTCTATTCCAGCACACCTGCATCTCCGAGCAGCACATTTGTGTTCTATATCAGCGCCTCCATACCTTGCCCAACATCCCTCCATTCTATTCCAGCAAACCTGCATCTCAGAGCAGCGCATCTGTGTTCTATACCAGCACCTCCATACCATGGGCAACATCCCTTCATTCTATTTCAGCACACCTGCATCTCCGAGCAGCGCATCTGTGTTCTATACCAGCTACTCCATACCATCTGCAACATCCCTTCATTCTATTCCAGCACCTCCATACCTTGGCCAACACACCTTCATTCTATTCCAGCACCTCCATACCTTGGGCAACACCCCTTCATTCTAATCCAGCATGCCCGCATCCCCGAGCATGGCATCTGTGTTCTATACCAGCACCTCCATACCTTGGGCAACACACCTTCATTCTATTCCAGCACACCCGCATCTCTGAGCAGCGCATCTGTGTTCTATACCAGCACCGCCACACCTTGGGCGACATCCCTTCTTTCTATTCCAGCACACCTGCATCTCTGAGCAGCGCATTTGTGTTCTACACCAGCGCCTCGATACCTTGCACAACATCACTTCATTCTATTCCAGCAAACCCGCATCTCTGAACAGCGCATCTGTGTTCTATAACAGCAACTCCATACCATCGGCAACATCCCTTCATTATATTCCAGCACACCTGCATCTCCGAGCAGCGCATCTGTGTTCTATACCAGCACCTCCATACCATGGGCAACATCCCTTCATTCTATTCCAGCACACCTGCATCTCCGAGCGGCGCATTTGTGTTCTATACCAGCGCCTCCATCCCATGGGCAACATCCCTTCATTCTATTCCAGCGCCTCCATACCTTGGGCAACACCCCTTCATTCTATTCCAGCACACCCGCATCTCCGAGCAGCGCATCTGTGTTCTATACCAGCAACTCCATACCATCGGCAACATCCCTTCATTCTATTCCAGTGCCTCCATACCTTGCGCAACATCCCTTCATTCTATTCCAGCAAACCCGTATCACTGAGCAGCGCATCTGTGTTCTACACCAGCAACTCCATACCATGGGCAACATTCCTTCATTCTGTTCCAGCACACCCGCATCTCAGAGCAGCGCATCTGTGTTCTATACCAGCACTTGTATACCTTGGGAGACATCCCTTCATTATATTCCAGCACACCTGCATCTCCGAGCAGCGCATTTGTGTTCTATACCAGTGCCTCCATACCAAGGGCAACATCCCTTCATTCTATTCCAGCACCTCCATACCTTGGGCAAAACACGTTCCTTCTATTACAGCACCTCCATACCTTGGGCAGCACCCCTTCATTCTATTCCAGCACACCCGCATCTCCGAGCAGCGCATCTGTGTTCTATATCTGCAACTCCATACCATGGACAACATCCCTTCATTCGCATCTGTGTTCTCTTCCAGCACACCTGCATCACCGAGCAGCACGTTTGTGTTCTATACCAGCAACTCCATGCCATGGGCAACATCCCTTCATTCTATTTCAGCACACCTGCATCTCCGGGCAGCGCATCTGTGTTCTATACCAGCTACTCCATACCATCGGCAACATCCCTTCATTCTATTCCAGCACCTCCATACCTTGGGCAACACACCTTCATTCTATTCCAGCACCTCCATACCTTGGGCAACACCCCTTCATTCTATTCCAGCATGCCCGCATCCCCGAGCAGGGCATCTGTGTTCTATACCAGCACCTCCATACCTTGGGCAACACACCTTCATTCCCAGCACACCCGCATCTCTGAGCAGCGCATCTGTGTTCTATACCAGCACCGCCATACCTTGGGCGACATCCCTTCTTTCAATTCCAGCACACCTGCATCTCTGAGCAGCGCATTTGTGTTCTCTACCAGCGCCTCGATACCTTGCACAACATCCCTTCATTCTATTCCAGCAAACCCGCATCTCTGAGCAGCGCATCTGTGTTCTATACCACCAACTCCATACCATGGGCAACATCCCTTCATTCTATTCCAGCACACCTGCATCTCCGAGCAGAGCATCTGTGTTCTATACCAGCACCTCCATACCATGGGCAGCATCCCTTCATTCTATTCCAGCACACCTGCATCTCCGAGCAGTGCATTTGTGTTCTATACCAGCGCCTCCATACCATGGGTAACATCCCTTCATTCTATTCCAGCACCTCCATACCTTGGTCAACACATGTTCATTCTATTCCAGCACCTCCATACCTTGGGCAACACCCCTTCTTTCTATTCCAGCACACCCACACCCGCATCTCTGAGCAGCGCATCTGTGTTCTATACCAGTACCTTCATACCTTGGCCGACATCCCTTCATTCTATTCCAGCACACCTGCATCTCCGAGCGGCGCATTTGTGTTCTATACCAGCGCCTCCATCCCATGGGCAACATCCCTTCATTCTATTCCAGCGCCTCCATACCTTGGGCAACACCCCTTCATTCTATTCCAGCACACCCGCATCTCCGAGCAGCGCATCTGTGTTCTATACCAGCAACTCCATACCATCGGCTACATCCCTTCATTCTATTCCTGCAACTCCATACCTTGGGCAACACACCTTCATTCTATTCCAGCACCTCCATACCATGGGCAACATCCCTTCATTCTATTCCAGCACACCTGCATCTCCGAGCAGCGCATCTGTGTTCTATACCAGCACCTCCATACCATGGGCAGCATCCCTTCATTCTATTCCAGTACACCTGCTTCTCCGAGCAGTGCATTTGTGTTCTATACCAGCGCCTCCATACCATGGGCAACATCCCTTCATTCTATTCCAGCACCTCCATACCTTGGTCAACACATGTTCATTCTATTCCAGCACCTCCATACCTTGGGCAACACCCCTTCTTTCTATTCCAGCACACCCACACCCGCATCTCTGAGCAGCGCATCTGTGTTCTATACCAGCACCTTCATACCTTGGCCAACATCCCTTCATTCTATTCCAGCACACCTGCATCTCCGAGCGGCGCATTTGTGTTCTATACCAGCGCCTCCATCCCATGGGCAACATCCCTTCATTCTATTCCAGCGCCTCCATACCTTGGGCAACACCCCTTCATTCTATTCCAGCACACCCACATCTCCGAGCAGCGCATCTGTGTTCTATACCAGCAACTCCATACCATCGGCTACATCCCTTCATTCTATTCCTGCAACTCCATACCTTGGGCAACACACCTTCATTCTATTCCAGCACCTCCATACCATGGGCAACATCCCTTCATTCTATTCCAGCACACCTGCATCTCCGAGCGGCGCATTTGTGTTCTATACCAGCACCTCCATCCCATGGGCAACATCCCTTCATTCTATTCCAGCGCCTCCATACCTTGGGCAACACCCCTTCATTCTATTCCAGCACACCCGCATCTCCGAGCAGCGCATCTGTGTTCTATACCAGCAACTCCATACCTTCGGCTACATCCCTTCATTCTATTCCTGCAACTCCATAGCTTGGGCAACACACCTTCATTCTATTCCAGCACCTCCATACCATGGGCAACATCCCTTCATTCTATTTCAGCACACCTGCATCTCCGAGCAGCGCATCAGTGTTCCATACCAGCAACTCCATACCATCGGCAACATCCCTTCATTCTATTCCAGTGCCTCCATACCTTGCGCAACATCCCTTCATTCTATTCCAGCAAACCCGTATCTCTGAGCAGCGCATCTGTGTTCTACACCAGCAACTCCATACCATGGGCAACATTCCTTCATTCTGTTCCAGCACACCCGCATCTCAGAGCAGCGCATCTGTGTTCTATACGAGCACTTGCATACCTTGGGAGACATCCCTTCATTATATTCCAGCACACCTGCATCTCCGAGCAGCGCATTTGTGTTCTATACCAGTGCCTCCATACCAAGGGCAACATCCCTTCATTCTATTCCAGCACCTCCATACCTTGGGCAACACACGTTCCTTCTATTACAGCACCTCCATGCCTTGGGCAGCACCCCTTCATTCTATTCCAGCACACCCGCATCTCCGAGCAGCGCATCTGTGTTCTATACCAGCTACTCCATACCATCGACAACATCCCTTCATTCTATTCCAGCACCTCCATACCTTGGGCAACACACCTTCATTCTATTCCAGCACCTCCATACCTTGGGCAACACCCCTTCATTCTATTCCAGCATGCCCGCATCCCCGAGCAGGGCATCTGTGTTCTATACCAGCACCTCCATACCTTGGGCAACACACCTTCATTCCCAGCACACCCGCATCTCTGAGCAGCGCATCTGTGTTCTATACCAGCACCGCCATACCTTGGGCGACATCCCTTCTTTCAATTCCAGCACACCTGCATCTCTGAGCAGCGCATTTGTGTTCTCTACCAGCGCATCGATACCTTGCACAACAACCCTTCATTCTATTCCAGCAAACCCGCATCTCTGAGCAGCGCATCTGTGTTCTATACCACCAACTCCATACCATGGGCAACATCCCTTCATTCTATTCCAGCACACCTGCATCTCCGAGCAGCGCATCTGTGTTCTATACCAGCACCTCCATACCATGGGCAGCATCCCTTCATTCTATTCCAGCACACCTGCATCTCCGAGCAGTGCATTTGTGTTCTATACCAGCGCCTCCATACCATGGGCAACATCCCTTCATTCTATTCCAGCACCTCCATACCTTGGTCAACACATGTTCATTCTATTCCAGCACCTCCATACCTTGGGCAGCACCCCTTCTTTCTATTCCAGCACACCCACACCCGCATCTCTGAGCAGCGCATCTGTGTTCTATACCAGCACCTTCATACCTTGGCCGACATCCCTTCATTCTATTCCAGCACACCTGCATCTCCGAGCGGCGCATTTGTGTTCTATACCAGCACTTGCATACATTGGGAGACATCCCTTCATTATATTCCAGCACACCTGCATCTCCGAGCAGCGCATTTGTGTTCTATACCAGTGCCTCCATAACAAGGGCAACATCCCTTCATTCTATTCCAGCACCTCCATACCTTGGGCAACACACGTTCCTTCTATTACAGCACCTCCATACCTTGGGCAGCACCCCTTCATTCTATTCCAGCACACCCGCATCTCCGAGCAGCGCATTTGTGTTCTATACCAGCGCCTCCATACCATGCACAACATCCCTTCATTCTATTCCAGCAAACCCGCATCTCTGAGCAGCGCATCTGTGTTCTATATCTGCAACTCCATACCATGGACAACATCCCTTCATTCGCATCTGTGTTCTCTTCCAGCACACCTGCATCACCGAGCAGCACGTTTGTGTTCTATACCAGCACCTCCATACCTTGGGCGACATGCCTTCATTCTATTCCAGCAAACCTGCATCTCCGAGCAGCAAATCTGTGTTCTATTCCAGCACCTCCATAGTTTGGGCGACATCCCTTCATTCTATTCCAGCACACCTGCATCTCCGGCACACCCGCATCACCGAGCAGCTGGTAAGCACCTCAGTATCTTGGGCAACTTCCCTTCACACCTGCATCTAGGAGAAGCACACTTGTATCTTTCCCCGCATGCCTTTGTCTGAAAGCAGAACTGTTGTATGAAGCTAAACCTTTGTATGCTTTGTTGTATAAAGCTAAACCTTTGTTTGTTTTCTTGTTGCTATGGTTTTCAGCTGTGTTTATGGCAAGCACATCATCTGTAATTCCAGAATGGATTTATGCCTACTGTGCCATTCTGGAATGATGTGTGCTTGGAGATGTTTACTCTGGAGTGAAGTCAGTTATACCCTGGATGCTGCCTGTGTTGGGGGTTTTAAGTGAGTTACTGAAGCTGTTCCAAATAAACTAGCTTTCACTTACCAAGTTTGTGGCTTCTTTACAATGGCGACGAGGATGGGATGTCTGTAGTGATCCCTGCAGAAGCCAAGACCCCCAACAGTGACTGGAAGTGGAGTTTGGCAGGAGCTGTCAGCAGGAGCAGCCACCATCCAGGAGGAATTGGCAGGAGCTATCAGCAGGAGCAACCACCATTCAGGAGGAATTGGCAGGAGCTATCAGCAGGAGCAACCACCATCCAGGAGCCGTCAGCAGGAGCAGCGACCATCCAGGAGGAATTGGCAGGAGCTATCAGCAGGAAGCTGGAAGCTGCCTGAAAGTGGATGTGGTGCTGAATCAAGCCCAGCTGAATACGGATGTGGCGCTGAATTGAGAAAGGATACTGAAACCTCGCCCAGGGCCCCCTGTGGGAAGACGAATTAGGAGGAGCTATCAGCAGGAAGCTGGAAGATGGAAGCTGCCTGAAAGTGGATGTGGCGCTGAATCAAGCCCAGCTGAATGCGGATGTGGCGCTGAATTGAGAAAGGATACTGAAACCTCGCCCAGGGCCCCCTGTGGGAAGGCGAATTAGGGGTGTATGACAAAGGACACCACACCTTAGAGAAGGTGCTTTCTCTGGCCCTCCAAAGGAGGAGATATTTTTGTGGTGGTGACTGGACAAGCATAGCCAAAATAGAGTGGCTATGTATGGCAACATTTGACGATATTCTAAGAATCACCATTTGATATCTTGAAAGCAAAATTGTTTTTGTTGTGTCATATACTTTGGACGCATATTAACCTGTTATTTTACGCATTGTGTTACGTAACATTTAGAGGTTATAAATATGGCCCTGTCTGGAGTCCCCGGTCCGCAAGTATTTATGCTCACACCAGGTCCGCCAAAAATTAAGCGGGCCCTGTGGAAGAAGGGATTCCTACATTATGTTAAAGCTACGTGTGGGAATGGAATGTCTGTAGAACGTAAAGTAGCGATGCTAATGCATTTTCTGGGGTATGAAGGTCAGAGGATATATGACACACTTCCTGATATTTCTGAATTAGATTCAGAAGAGGGAACAAATGATTTTGATCTGGCATTGACCAAACTTAAACTAGCATGGTATTGGAGCGATATCATTTTGGCATGAGATGTCAACATGAAGGAGAAAATGTTGAATACTATATAACTGCTTTGAGACATTTATCCCTCAATTGTAAGTTTGGTGGTGGATTGGAGGAACACATAAGAGATCAATTTATGATTTACTGCTCTAATGATAAAATACGGGAGGAAATTTGGTTAAAGGACGATCCAAACTTAGAGGAGGTCATTAGTATAGCGAAGAGAATTGAGCACACATTACAGTGTGTAGCGAAGCTGTCCCTCAAGGAAAATAAATCAGCACCAAGTGTTGAGGTACTAAGAGTTGGAAATAAGAAGGGAGGGTGCCCAAAGGAAAAGAAAAACATAGAACCAAGCCCAATAAACATTATGAGAATGCCCAAGCCAAAGGTGGGGGTGGTGAGCAGAATAATAGGCAGTTTCAAAAGGACGCTGCTCAATTTAATGTGAAAAAGGAAGATAGGTTATGTTTTCGCTGTGGGAGCTCACAACATTTGTCTACATCTCCCATTTGCCCTGGGTGGCGAGTGAATTGTGGTTTATGTAAGAAGTGGGGGCACTTCAAGAATTGTTGTAAAAACTATCGAATTGGAGGTGGAAGGAGAACCCTCCTGATTGAAGAATATGACGGTGTATCTTCTGAAGAAGCTGATGTTTCTGAGAATGAAATAGTTACCGTTCATATGGTAAAGTGTTCAGGTTCTGATGAGTGCGAGCATCCATCAGCATGGATAGAGGTAAATGGTCATATGGTTAAAATGCTTGCTGACTCCTGCTCCAAAATCACATTAATGTCTAAAACTGTTTTTGAGAATGTAATTGGAGGTGACGTCAGATGTTTGATTCCTTCAGATAAAATGCCTGGCGGATATAACGGAGACAAAATAGAAATTCTGGGGTGCTATGAGACAGAATTCAAATTCAAAGGGAGGTTCACACGTGGGAAAATATATGTTACCAAAAGAGGTGAAATCTTGTTAGGTTGGAAGGAACAAAGGGGTTTGGGAATGAAGTTGGATCCTAATAGTGAAGAGCAAGTCCTCAATGTGGTTAATTCTTCTGAGGTTAATAGTGACAAAACAAAATGTGAAATGGTGACTAGATATCCTGAGGTATTTTGTAACAGAGTGGGGTGTCTCAAAGGGATGGTCACAAGATTGAGGTGAAAGAAGGAAGCAATCCTGTTGCATCCAAGCTCAGACCGCTGGGCTTGTCTATGTGGAATGCTGTGCATGAGGAATTAATGAAATTGGAAAGAGAAGGAATTATTGAGCCAGCTAGGGCTGTGGAGTGGATATCTCCTGTGGTGGTGGTAAAGAAAAGCAATGGGGATTTGAGGGTATGCATTGATTTGAGGGAGCTTAATCGGTGTGTGGTAGCAGATCACCATCCTCTTCCCAATATGGGGGAGTTATTAAGTAGGATATGGAGTGCAAAATATTTTGCAAAGCTTGACATGGCGAGTGTGTATCATCAGATAAATTTAGATGATGAGTCACGCAAATTGACTGCTTTCATCACTTATGAGGGAATATATCAATTCAAGCGCATGCCATTTGGGCAGGTGTCAGCGTCTTCCGTATTCCAAAAGGTTATGGATAAATTGTTGAAGGATGTCGGCGGTGCATGGTGCTTTCAGGACGATGTCCTGATATGTGAGAAGGACGAGAGTGAGTTAAAAACAAGACTGGATTTAGTTCTCAAGATCTTTAAAGCAAGAGGAATAACTTTGCGTGGTGAAAAATGTGTATTTCTGACTCAAGCAGTTGATTATCTAGGTCATGAAATTACTGAGCAGGGACTCAAACCAAAAAGGAATTTAGTTGAGTCCATTTTGAAAACACAGCCACCAAAGAATAAGGCTGAGTTGAGATCATTTCTAGGTACTATTGAGTTCTATCATAGGTTTGTTGAGAACTATGCCGATTCCATAACTGAATTGAGGGCATTATTAAGGAAGAGTGCTGAGTTTGAATGGAGCAAGGAATGTGAAAAAAGAATTTGAAGCAATGAAAAGAAAAATTTATATGGCAAAACCCCTATCGATGTTTGATACTAGGAAGAAAACCATTCTGGCCGTGGATGACAGTGACACTGGTATAGGTGTGGTGATGTTGCAGCCAGATGTTGATGGTATGGAGATGATTGTAATGCATGCATCCCGCATGTTAAGAGGTGCAGAATTGAACTATTCCGTGTTGGAAAAGGAAGCCCTGGCGTGCCATTGGGGCATTGAAAAGATGAAAAATTGTGTCTGGGGTCAAGAGTTTACCTTGAGAACAGATCACAAACCCCTTAAGGCGATTTTTGAAAGTAAAGGCCTCGACAAGGTTTCAAGGAGAGTGGCAGGCTGGGTAACCAGGCTACAGTGTCATAAATTTGAAATAGAAGTAGTTGCTGGTAAAGAGAATGTGCAAGCTGATCACGCTTCGAGAGTGAAGTTGGAAAATGATGCTGGTGAAAAAGGAAGTAATGTATATGGTGAACATGAAATGGTTTTTGCAACTGTGGAGGGTATAATTCACAAACAAGAGTGGATTCAAGTGTTAAGGGCCAATGAAATGTGGAAGCGGATTATGGTATTTGTGGCGGATGGGTGGCCAGAGAAAAGGCTACTATCAGGTGAAGAGAGGGCTATGTGGGAAGTAAGGAATGAACTATCCGTAAAAGGAGAGCTGTTGTACAGATGGGACAAGTTGGTGGTTCCAGGCAGTCTGCAGAGGAAATTGATTGATTGTGCCCATCAGGGACATATTGGCATTTGTAAAACGAAAGAAGTAATAAAAGCCGATTACTGGTGGCCAGGAATTGATCGCAAAATTGAGAAAGTGGTTGGTGCGTGCAGTGACTGTACCAAATCAGGGAAGAATGTGATAGCTGTGTCCCAACCAATGGGTAAAACTACCGTTCCTGATGGTGTGTGGCAAGATTTGTCCATGGATGTTCTAGGTCCCGTAGACATGGGTGCAAGTAGAGGTAGGTTCATTTTGGTGATGGTTGATACCTTTTCGAGATGGACAGAGTTTAAAGATCCTGAGGGAAGTCACGTGTCAACGCATAATTGAATTCATGGAGGATGTGTTTGAAAGGGAGGGTTTGCCCATGAGCATTCTCACGGATAATGGTCCACAATTCATGGGAAAACTATTTTTGGAGTATCTGTACAAATGTGGAATCAAACACAAAAAGACTCCTTTGTATTGTCCCCAAGCAAACAGTATGGTTGAGAGAGTAAAGCTACCCGCATCCTACACATCCTTCGACATTAAAGATACCCCCATTCCGGTCCTAAGCAAGGTTAAAACCCTAGGTATGCTGCTAGAAGCATCGTTGGGTGCGGACGCCCAAGTACAGTTCATCAAAAAAAACTGTGCCTACCACCTCCGTCTAATAAAAGCCATCAGACCTTTCATATCCGAGGAAAATTGTGCGACCATAGCAAGAGGCACCATCTTATCGCGCCTTGACTATGGCAACGCTCTAGTCCTGGGTGCCTCCAAGCAATGCCTACAAAGCTACCAAATTGTACAGAACAACGCGGTAAGAATTGTCAAGCTCAAAACTAAAACAGAACATATCAGCAACTCCAGAAGAGAGCTTCATTGGCTGAAAATCGAAGATAGGGTGCATTTCAAAACCTTAACCATCGTTCACAGATGCATCTACGGAAAGGCACCAACCTACTTAAAAACTAGGATCAAACCATACGTTCCTAATAGAACACTGAGATCATCCCAACTTGTTAAAATTGCTACGTCACCTCACAAACTCAAAAGTGGCTTAGGTAGAGCCTTTCCAACCCTTGCAGCCAACCTTTGGAACAACCTACCAGACCACCTTAGACTGGAAACCAACTACTCGCGTTTTCGCAAACAGGTAAAAACCCATATCTTCAAATAAACGGCCATCACGGCATATGCCTCAGTTAGCTTAATTCTATGTGACTGTCCCGTCTGCTCTGTCTAATCACTATCTGTTCCGTCCGTTCTCGTGTCCTTGTTTCTGCGCCCCGAGGCTCGCGAGCTACCGGCGCAATATAAATATTAAATAAAATAAAATTAAAATAAAAATAAATCGAAGTATTATGGATGCTATTCGTGGAGCTAATGCATGTGGTCTTGACAAAAAGGTTGCAGCAAGAGACAGGCTGTATGCTTTGAGGATGGCTCCGCGAGTAGAAACAGGGATTAGCTCATTTGAATTTATGAGAGGGCGAAAGGCAAATACCTGTGTTGCGCCAGCTTGGTTGAGCAGGGCGAGAGCGTCAGATGCGGTTGTGGATGATGTAAAGAAAAGGATGGAAGCCCGAAAAAACAAGTGGGTGGAAAGAGTCAATAAGAAGCACCCAAGGAGAATAACCGTGGTCAAAGCTGGAGATTGGGTACGGATAAGGAAGGCTGTTGTTACCAAGAAAGGGGAACCGTTATACGCAGAGCCTGTTAGGGTTACATGAGTCTTCAAAAAAGCTGTGTGTGTAGAAAGTGGTCAAGTCTGGTCTTTGTCAGAATCGCGAAAGTAAAATGATGTAAGTATATATCTGTTCAGTGGGTACATATCCCACAATAAAGAAATGTATTTCATAAGGGAGGGGGATGTGTTGTATAAAAGCTAAACCTTTGTATGCTTTGTTGTATGAAGCTAAACCTTTGTATGTTTTCTGGTTGCTATGGTTTTCAGCTGTGTTTATGCCAAGCACATCATCTGTAATTCCAGAATGGATTTATGCCTACTGTGCCATTCTGGAATGATGTGTGCTTGGAGATTTTTACTCTGGCGTGAAGTCAGTTACACCCTGGATGCTGCCTGTGTTGGGGGTCTTAAGTGAGTTACTGAAGCTGTTCCAAATAAACTGGCTTTCACTTAACAAGTTTGTGGCTTCTTTACAAGAACCTCTGCATTCTATGCCAGCGCAATGCATTTTACAGTATCACATATGAGTCTAGATTATCACTGATGCATTGCCATGATGTGTAACATATAAAACAGCACCTGCCGCCCGTGGCAGCACTGCAGAGTGTCCCTCTAGACCAGGCTTATCCAACCTTTTTGAATGTGGAGCCGAAGCATTAACTTTGTGTCACCCGGTGGGCCGGCGAGCCAAAAGTGAACACCCTCACCCAAAGCAGTATATTCAAAAGCGATCGTGTGTGACCTTTAACACAATAGCATCACAGGCCTAGCCATGCAGTCCCAAAGATAGCTTTTGGTGTCAGGGGCAGTGATCAAAGGTTAGTTTCTGTGATTTCTTCCAGTATGTATGTGTTGATATTTCTCTGAAATAGTGGGGGCGACCGAGCATAGCGAGGGAGCTATAACGATCATGGGAGGGTTTGGGGGGGTCCCCCCACCAAAATAATTCCAAATATGGGGCTGAAATTGTACATTTTACAGCAGGAAAAGTGACCAAAAAGCCATAAGTTTACAATCAGTTCTAAAGGGGAACATGTACATTCCATGTCACCAACAGCAAACAAGAACATTGTAGAACACAACACATTTTAATGATCAAAGTGTCCACAGTATAAAACATCACGGTCACTGATGTAACACATTGGCATGCTGGTTGTGCCCAAAATATGCCTCTGTAGCAACATGTCTATGCTGGCTGTTCCCAATTTAGGCCAGCATTGTCCTCTACAAAGCATGATTGATGCTGCCTGAGCATGTGCAGTGTGCCCAATACATATGCCAGCTTATCTTCTGTGGTAATGAAAAAAGCATAATCCAATTCCAGGGGGTACCTGAGGCAGTGAACGTCCTCCGCCACGGCCCTGTTTATTGGTCGGACCCAACATTGCAGAAAGAAATAAATTAATCGTGCCCACGGACCCGACAAACAATGAACAAATAAATAAACCGGGCAGGGGAGCTGACTTATGAATTTCCCTAGGGGTCCCCAAATATAGGAAGTGACATCACCAGCAGTTATATGACCGCATTTGCACGTAGTCGTCAACTTGGTGCGAGGGGGCTGGGGGGGTGCAGAACAGTGGAAACGTTGGCTAGCATGTACTGCATATACTAAAGTCAAGTAAGAAGGAGGTTTAAGCCTTCCAGTTGCATTCCAGTAGGCCAATACTGCCCCTACTCCACCCCTCTATAATCATCCAGGTTGTAGCAGCCCTCAAAAGGCAGAGCAACAAAACTAGGATGGGAGAACAAAATGCCATCCCATCATGTGAGTGTGTCAAACCTCAGAGCAAACACTGTGCGTGTGCCTCCTACCTCGGAGCACAATCTCACTTATTTGGTGCAAATATCGCAAGTGGGTGCATGGGAATCCCATGAGTGTGTGTGGGCTGCAGACCCTGGATCACTTGCTCACTTCTTCAGTGTGAAACTCTGGCCAAGGCAGTACTGTCCCAATGGTGAGAAGTGTTGTATTTTCACATTAACTATGCTTAAGCACTTTGGGTTATTGAATAGTGCTGCTACATACTGGGTAATTCCATCCCTTTAAATATATTAGCTCTTGTATAACCACAAAAGTGTTGAGTTATTCTAATGATGATGAAGATGATGTTAGACTTGCTCAATAGTTCTGGTTCTGTATCATTAAATGTACTTCAGATCTTCAGAGACTCGGGAGGATAGGTCAGGGGCAATGTGCTCGCCTTGGAAGCAAGACGACATGGAGCAACACAGGTTCGAACCCTCTGGGTATATTGTGCGCATTAGAAATAACCAATAAAAATAAATATATCTGCTGAGAAGTGCTAGGGCCTTGTCAATAAGAGTGTGACAGCTCAACTGAGAAGTGCTGATGTTGTCCCATCAAAAGTTTAGCAGCCCCACTAAGATGAACTAGCATTCCCTCAACAAAAGCATAGAATTACAATTATAGATGCGCTGTTCAGCAAGCTAACTGAGGAGTACCTGCATTGCCCCATTTCAAATATGGCAGCTCTAATAGAAAATAGATTACACAGCCCTGCTGAGAAGTGCTGTTACTGTCTCTTTAAAAATATATAAGCCCATTAGCTCTGCACCATTAGGCCCTGCAAGTACTGTCCCATTGAATGCTATTACACTGAACAAGGTCAACAGTATGGCAAGGTCCATACTGGGTTCTATGTGATAATTCTGCATTTTGAAGAACAAATTCAAAAAAGACTGATTTATTTCGGCCGATTTGTGTGGTCAAAAGGCAGAATTATCGCATTCTACTGCCCACCCACCCCGCTAAAACCCCGAAGAAAGTGATCCCACCTCACCCCACACTCCCACCATCTCCCACGCTGTTACCTTCCTTAGAATTCAGGGGAGTTACCTCCCTCAACACCTCCGTTCCCCGCCCCTAGCATAGCATTCACCCTCACCACGTACACACTCAGAAAAATGCAAACAGTCTCATTTGCCCTCTCCCTATCACCTCCCTCCGCA
This sequence comes from Ambystoma mexicanum, assembly GCF_040938575.1. Taxonomy (NCBI): domain Eukaryota; kingdom Metazoa; phylum Chordata; class Amphibia; order Caudata; family Ambystomatidae; genus Ambystoma; species Ambystoma mexicanum. The sequence goes on along the minus strand of NC_090931.1, from coordinate 896,822,650 downwards.
GATGAAATGCAAGAGGGGTGCCCAAAACGATTTTTAGAAATTGGGGGACAGACTTGCTTTGCATCTGTGCCTCCATTTCTAAAAATCGTTTTGGGTTGGGTGTACCTCTTCATCTGTGCACCCATCTTGAAAAGAGGGGTGCACAGATGTACAAATACATCCAACCCAAAAAGATTTTTAGAAATTGGGGAACAGACTTGCTTTGGATCTGTGCCTCCATTTCTAAAAATCTCAGAGTGACGAGGGAGTGTTTCTTGTGTTTCCCGCCCTGCTGGATTGCAAGTCTGTTTACCAGCTCCATTGCTGGAAAGAAGAAGGAGTGTTTAAAATCCCCTCTCACTCGCAGAGCGAACGCAGAGTGACGAGGGAGTGTTTCTTGTGTTCCCCCCCTGCTGGATTGCAAGTCTGTTTACCAGCTCCATTGCTGGAAAGAAGAAGGAGTGTTTCAAATCCCCCCTCACTCGCAGAGCGAACGCGGAGTGACAAGGGAGTGTTTCTTGTGTTCCTTGTGCTCCGTGGGCGTGCGCGTGCGGCCCTTCACGAGAAGAAGGTCCGCTAATCCTGCAAAAGCATTCAAAGCATGGAAACAAGACAACAGCTGTGTGCGCATGCTAAATCGGCAAAATGTGAATCTGCGCCTGCCGGCATACCAGAGCGGCAACAAAGACTCAAGCTGCCGCCGCCGCTCTTGCAGACACAGCTGCCATTTCAAGTAAGTAAAGCTAAAGACACAGTACTATTAATTGAGAAAGTCATACACGAACTCCCTGTTGGCAGTACGGACAGCACGAGTCTCAAATGCCAAGTATTCACTGATCAGTCACCTGTGAACGTTGAGAAATGTATGTCAGATAACTTAAATGAGCAAGAAAATTCAAGTGCCGCCCCCAAAACAGCAGATACGTGTGAAGATGAGTGCGAGGTATGCGAGGAGTGAGGATATGGGTGAGGGTGAGGGTGAGGGCTGAAGAGGCAGAGAGTGAAATAAACTGCATTGAAAATCACATTGACTCGATAAATAAGTACCACGCCTTCCAATGATCCTGTGATAAACCCTGTCAAAAGCCCCGCCTTAAGTCCACCACCCACCTTAACTTTCACGCTACATGACCAGAACTCAATACAGCCTGCCTTTCGGCGCGTGTTTGAGCCTTCAGCTGATGATATGCTGAACAAAAGCACGAACAAAATGGAACCATTCATTTGGTTAAAATCTGACTAGGATTCAACCGATTTCAAAATAGCAACACAACTACAACCACAAGTGCGATTTAATGACAATGGGAATATCCAAACCAATAATAGGGCTGATGCTGGCACTGAGGATGACGTCAGAAACGCTATAGAAGAGGGCAAAAACCCTCAAGGACCTGTAATTTGTGATGAAAAACTGGAAAGTGAGAGCGCGAAAACAAATGAAAGGCGAAATTCCTTAATAGCTGTCGATCAAATAATTAAGGATATTATGGCCTTAACGGAAAAAGTTAATGCAGATAAAAAAAAAAGTGAACAGGTCTCCAAATCCATGAATGGAAACCAGAGCACAGTCCAAACTTTGAATTTTGATAACGACACAAATAACGGAGCAAACAACTGTAATAACTATAACAGAAGTCCGACTCGAAGAAAAATGACTAAAAAAAGTCAACACTCAATACCGAGATGGGACGAGACTCGAAGTAAAAGAAGAGTCAACTCTAGTCCAATGGAAGACCTCTGCTGCTCACAGAAAAGAAACATGAAAACAATGAAAGGCATGAATAAGGAAGAATATACTCTGGCCGCAACAAGTAAAACCCATCTAAAGGCGAGTGAAGTGATTATGTCCTCAATGGAAGACTCTTCATCAGAGGAAACATCTTCAGAACTAGACCTGCAGCCATGACCTTATAAGAACATGCAAAATCAGGCCAACTTTAAATCCAGACAAAGAGCAAATGATCTGCTACAAAAGAAACTTATTAACGAAATAACAGAAAATTTAAGTAATACACTAAGACCAAATCTATTGTCCTCCATGGCTATTGCAATCACACCATTATCCAAAATCTACGAACAATTTAACAAAAACTATAGAGATCAAAATACGTTGATAGCACTTGTGAATACAAAAATGGTCAACTTAGAGATGAAATTGCATGAACTAAAAATACAAGCGCAAAAAGATAAGCACAAAGATGAATTGACAGCAAACATATTAAAGGAAGCCCTACAAAATTCTGGAGACGACAAAAAGTTACTTGTAGGAGTTGCAAAAGAAGCTTTATCAATTTTATCTAAATATCACAGTACAGGATCTGAAATTGCTCAACGAGAAATTGAGGCAAAAAAAAATCAGAACCTAACTGAGATGAACAAAGGAACGCCTAATACAATACGCACAGAAGCAAAAGCGAACCTTACTGTGCTTCCTACAGCGCTGGCAAAAACTGACGGATCTGTACCAAAGAACACTGATGGGATAAAGGAAATCGCACCCAATGGAAAGATGCAAAAGAACTTTATACCGATCTTGACCAAGCCTGACCACATGGTTGAACTAACTGAACCCTCCCGGAATACCGCCTTAATCTCAAATGCCATGCCATCGACATCTCAAAACGCAGACAGTTTACTGTTCGAAAATCTAAGCGAGAAAGATAAGATGGCTGTCAAAGAGTCAAACCAAAGGCTTATAGAGGAGGGAATACAGGCGTCAAAATCAAATATAAATATGGGTGCACCCTCTTTAAAGCCATCCCTGGAGTCAACCTCTAACGAAAATGTCGGGGGTCTATCATCGAAAGAAAGCTTTGCAATTTTTGAAAAAGACATGAAAACATCAGAAAAATTAAAGACCATAGAGAGCAAAAAAAAGGAGGAACTAAGGCCTAAGAAAAAAACCAAGAACATGACAAAAGGAAAGAATCCCAATGCAAAAAACTCATTCCAGTTTTTGAGAAACTTAAAGGCGTTGAATGTAACAATACAGACAACAAATAATAAAGCACCTGAGAAAGAAAGAAAGAAATTACTAGATTCCAAAAAACAAATGTATGAAAAAACAGTAACTGTTCATAAAGACAGGCAACGAAATAATGAGAGCAGAGAAGAGGAGCAAACTATAGAAGATCCCCTGAACGTATCAATATATGATATGAGTGATGAAGAAGATCAGAATGAAAGTCTATCGGAAGACGATGGTGAGCTGCTCAATCACTCCTATCAATCATCAACTAATAAAAGCATTTGCTCGGAAAATGGATCAGTATATGAAAAAGTGATAACATGGAACAGAACGGTGACCAAACAGACTCCAGAAAGACCAAAGAGATCCAATTACGACGAAAAGAGTGAAAAAGCTGTTGCCTTTCATCAACTCTGCACGATAAAAGAGCGCAGGGAGAAGACGCTCTTAAAGACACAGTTACTGGAAAAGGTTGAGAATAACAAACCTGAGATCCTAAAATCACTGACGTTATCTGAAAGTGATAAAAGAACAAACACTAGAAATGAAGAAGATGGCTGGTCTACCAAAACAAAAGCAAGTGGTAAAACCGCAGACAAATCATGGAGGGTTGACAATAGACCTAATACAACAAACAAATCTGAAAACCCGAAAACTGTCCTAAAAGGCCCAGAGTTTAGTCTCCTACTGGAGCGCATCAAACCAAAAGAAGATGGCTTGACTCTCAATCGCTTCAATGTTATGAAGCTTCTAACCCATTTACCAAACATGAAATCAATCTTGTCTAATGACATAAAAAGAGTGGAATTCATAGGAGATGCCGCTCTTGACCGTGTACTGATACACATACACTCAAAAATTGTCTATGACTTGATCTTGAGGAATGCAGAAGAAATATACTATCTTGGGTTTGCATTAAAGGAGATTAAATCAACAAACGAGATGGAGAAAAACCAGACAGCGGAACAAAGTAAACGAAAGGTAGAAAACCCAAATACTCAAGGAACTGCCAAAAATCAAAGTGCGACACAAGAGAAACAAAGAGTTTTTTATTTTCATCACGTCATTAAGTAGTTCTTCTCCTCCACTAGTGTCATCAATAGAAGATGACACTAGTGGAGGAGAAGAACTACTTAATGACTTGATGAAAATAAAAAAACCATTCAAAGTGACGATTGAAACAAAAAACCGCAGAAAAGACCCCCAACAGAAAGAAGAACTAAAGCTAAGGGGAGATATCGGAGAAAACTGGAATTGGGTCGCTGGAGCACTACACATGTTAAGTAATAGTTAACATAAGGATAACGACAAGAGACAGCTAAGTATTGTGGGCTCTTGGAATACACAAGGTTTTGCCGACTTATTAGCAGAAAATTACCTCCTCAAACCTATTGACATCATCTGCTGCCAAGAAACATGATTGCTTGACCCTCCTTTAGCAGATGGATAACCCGGCGATACACCAAGCCAAGGGTCATTCAGTGTTTGGTATGTTGACTTTAGTAAAAAGAGAGAGTGGATTAAGAATACTTAATTCGGAAAATGTATCTCCGTACATTCAAACAACCACAATAGTGGATAGTAATTGGGCGGTGAATCAAACGAGAAAGATGTATATCATCAATATATACTGGCAGCACAAAGTGATGACTGAATACACAGTCACAGATCAAGTATGTGATATACTTGATCAGATAATAGAATTCGAAGATAATGCCGACATTATAATCTGTGGAGATTTCAACATGGATTTAGTGATAAATGATGAAAGAAACAAAGTCACACATACTCATAATTTGAGACAAATGATATGGGAAGAATGGGATGCCAGAAGTATGGTTATACTTAATGGAAATGTCCAAGGAGACATTCCGTCCCATTGAACATGGAAAAGAGTCACAAACCTCTATTATAGATTACTTTATAGCTTCCAAAAGTATGAGTCAAAAGATTAAAAAAATGGAAGTCATTGAGACAGATTTAAGTGACAATAATTTAATAACAATTTCATACAAAATGAAAACTGCAAATGAGCAAATTAAATGGGAACATGAAATTGAAGCTGAACCAGGCCAATATCAGCTACGCTTGAATAGCACAAAAATAAAAGAGCTCACAAACACTTTGCATAAATGGGGCAACGATAATGAGAACAAACAAATTGAATATGAAACACTTCTTCAAGTATACAAATCTCAAAAAGGAAAAAACAAAAAACAAAGTTTGGTTAAACATGTATATAATATAGAAGTGGTTGCAAGACAAAGAGCTCTGAGAAAACAACTAGGAATCATAGAAGCTGAAAGTAAAAAAAGAGAGGAAAAGGACAAAGAAAAAGAAACAAAAAATGCAATACAAAAACTGGCTGAAATTGCACAAGGCAGAAATGGAGCAAAAAGATGCGGAAGACATGATGCAACGCCTCGCCCAAAGAAATACTAGGGACTTCTGGGCTGCTATAAACGAAGTACAGATGCCACAGCTTGCCAGTTTGAGTAATGTGGTAACGGAATTGCAATGGACCACACATTACAGCACACTCTTCCAGAACGACGAGAGAGATAAATAAACCATCAGAAGAACAAACAAATGAAAGATGGAAACTAGAATTTGAGCGAGACGACATTCTGAATAACATAAAAAAAACTGAGCACGTCTCGGGCGCCTGGACCCGATGGCTTCACAAACTACGTGCTAAAGGCAAACCCAGAAGAATGGTCTGACTTCTGTCATAAATTATTCAATATGGTAGCTGGCCTAGGACGAATTCCGAAAACATGGAAAACTGCAATAATAGTCCCAATATTCAAAAAGGGCTCCAGGTTGTAACCAGGCAAGTATCGCCCCATTGCCCTATTAGATGTAGTAGGGAAACTCTTTGCCAGCCAACTATTAAAACAACTAACTACATGGATTCACAATACCAAAATAGCTGATTTAAGACAAACTGGCTTTGTGAAAGGCGTCGGCTGTAGCCTAAATTTGTTCATCCTAAATCTAGCAAAAATGGAGGCTATAAGACAAAAAACATCAATATACATTGCATTCATTGATCTTGCCCACCGGTTTGATGGAGTGGACAGAGATATGCTGTGGGATAAGATGAACCGGAAAGGATGCCCAATAGACTCAATGGCTGCCATAAAAGCCCTATACTCTGAAACGTCGGCCCAGATACAATTAGATCAACGAGGACAATTGACAGCACCCATACCAACTAATTGTGGTGTTAAACAGGGTTGCCCCTTGGGAGCAACTCTATTCAACTTTTTCATTTCCGACGTTGGTGATGCGTTATGCACCGTAAAATCTTTTCCATCAAAAATCAATGAAGAGCATATAAACATGATCTTATATGCTGATGATATTGCAATATTGGATTATACTCCAATTGGTCTCCAGAGAAAACTCACGGCCATAAAGACCTACATGGAAACCAATAAAATAGAAATGAACACAGCAAAAACAGAGATTTTGGTGTTAAAAAATTTGCAAGGCTCTGGCAGCCATCAAGAGGCCCGCAAATTTAAATGGAAGATGGGCAACGATGTACTTAGAGTCATCCCAGAAGTCAAATACCTGGGAGTAACCTTAAGTGCAAGTATATGCGACGAACCCATGATTAAAAAGCTAGTGGCCAAATGTAACCAGCTTGCGGCTCAAGCAGCAAAGATGAACGCAAAATATGGCAAGTTCTCAATGGTGCCAGTGATAGTTTTTACAGAAATAAAATCATACCAACTCTAACATATGGAGCGGCAACCATGTTCGGAATAGACTGGGAATTCTGGACAAGATGTGAACATGTCATATGGCGAAGGATCCTCAAGCTGCCAAAGGGATTCCTGACAAGCTGCATAAGATATGAACTGAGCTTATCTTCAATGAGAATAATAACCATGTGGAATGCCTTAAACCTATATAGGAAAATCCTGAATGATGATAACATCCCGCAATTCGTCATCCTCAAGCAAAAGAACGTTCCAGAGAGAGGTGGTATATTCAAAAAATGGAACGAATCCTGCGAAAATCTTTTTAAAACAGCTAAACTCTAGTACAGAAATTTTGATACAAAATCCTGAAGCAGTCAAAACAAAAGTTCTAATGCAGGATTGGATAGAAACACAAGAAAGCAGAAGTCAACATCAAAGAATGAAAAATGCTCCCTCTGAAGCAAAAAAACGAAATGAGCTCCCGAAATACATGATACAATTCCCATGCAGAAAACGGACACAAATTTTCATGAATTTCAGATTCAGTGAATGGGAAACCAGAGAGACGTTGTACCAAAGAGGAGAGAGATGGCACAAGGAGCCTTTATGCTGTCTCTGCAACTCAGAAGAAGAAACAACGAAACACCTGGTACTTTTATGCCCCAGCTTGCAAGATGAGAGAACAAGATATTTGGGGAAGTTATTAAATGAATGTTCCACATATACTGTAGATGAATGGTGGTGTATTATGCACCTAGGAGAAAGGAACAAACACATTTTTGCCTTGCCAGCATTTTTAGAGGAGATAGCAAGACATTTAGATGAAAAAAGGGAGGAAAGAAGGTTCATATAAGAAAAAGAGGAAGGTAATTGGTGCAAAAAAAGCCAAGAACATTAAAGGACGTATGTCATTAGGGCAAACTGACAAATACATGAGAACATTTTGCTAACAGTCTTGCTATGTATGCTGTCTATGCAATGATTCTGTTTTATGTATGTTTTTTAAAGGTTTGTAATAAACTAAAAAAATAAAATCATTTTGGGTTGGGTGTACCTCTACATCTGTGCACCCCTCTTGCCGAAGAGGGGTGCACAGATGTACAAATACATCATGTCCACGGACCCGACAAACATTGGGCAAATAAATAAACCGGGCCGTGGCCTGTTACTGCCTCTGGTGCCCACTTTCAGGGGGCACCAGAGGCAGTAACAGTCCTCTGCCATGCCCGGTTTATTTATTTGTTCAATGTTTTCTGTACAGCCACGTGAGCCACATGAAATGGCTTGAAGGACCGCATTGTGGCCCGCGGGCCGTATGTTGGACAACCTTGCTCTAGACCAGCATGTCTTTAAAGGAAGTAGATCCGTATGCTTTATCAGAAAATGTGTCTAAGAGCATAGACTCTGAAACATGTGCCAGCACACCTCCATTGCAGACGGGTTTCTCTATTATACACCAGTACCCCATACCTTACAACAACATATCTGTATTCTAAACCATCATCCGTGCATCTTAAAGCAGGCATGTGTCTACCATACCAGCACCTATGTGCCTTATAGAAAACACCTATATTGTATACTAGTACTCCTGTGTGTAAGAGCAGGCCTCTCTATACTCTCAAAGCACCCCTATATCTTTCAGCAGGCATTTGTATCCCATTCCATTAAACCAGTATCTTAGAGCATACATCCCCATGCTATACCAGGAGCCCTGTATTATAGAGCATGTTTGTATCTCATACCAGCAGACCTGTATTTCACAGCAGCCTGTCTGTGTTGTACACCAGCAGGCTAAGAGCGGACATATGTATTCTATACCATGATACTTGTATTTTAGGGGAGACATTTGTATCCTCTACCAGCATACCTGCATTTTATAGGGGCGTATCCGTATTTCATACCAGCACACTTGAATCTAACAGTAGACATTTGTATTCAGCATAAGCTCATCTGTACCTCACAGCAGATATAGTTTAACAATACGAACACCTGTCTATTTTAGAGCAGACTTAAGTATTCTATTTGAGACACGCGTATCAAGGAACATACATTTTGCTTCTGTATTTATCGTAAGAACATGGATATTCATTTCGATCAGAAATGACTGAAAATAACATTCACAGATGATGTAGGTGTACCCCAGAAGAGTGCCTGTACAATACCACAAAGATGAGAATAAGTGGAGGTAACATTAACCTAGGCGAGCAAGTGCTTCAAACTAGAGGAGTACTGAACAAATATAAACACTTATATTATTAGGGGGCACTGAGACGAGTGGTGGGGTTAGGTATTTAGGATGGTAGGGACTGCATTGGGAGATTAGATTTGCTGTCTTGCCGGTTTTGACTGTGATGGGCAGTGGGTTCTAATGGAGTGCGGCGAGTAGGGAGGGAGTGCAGAAGCAAGAAGAAACCCAGGCCGGGCATAGGACATTGAGGCTGAATGCAGAGCGGGCAGTGAGGGAACGAGATGGTGAGTATACAGTGATACAATCAGACAGGTACTAAGCAAGTCCATTGACAACTTTGCAGACAAGGAGAAGGAACTTGAAAATGATAATTTGTGAATGGAGAGCTAACCCGCCTGGTGTTAGTAAGAAAAAGTGATCGAGGACCTGGGTAGGTTTTAGAGAGTGCCGCAAGCGAAGTGGAGAACTTTGTCCAGGATGAAGAAAGGGTAGAGAGGAAAACCAAGGAGTAGGTTCAGGCAGTAGCCACATTTGCTGACCACAAAAGGCAGAGATTAGAGTTTATGTGGAGCGGTGAGAAGGAAATAGACACATGTTCCGAATGCTGAGAAAGTTAATAGAAGCAGCAAATGTGGTGGTACTGATGAATTGTTTCCTTCAGAGGTTGCTATCAAATTGTAATGGGTTATTTATAACGTGCTTAATACCCAGAGGTTTCTAAGCTCAGACCCGGGGATCGAACCTCTGTGTCTCCACGTCGTCTTGCTACCAAGATGAGCGCATTGCCCCTGAGCTATCCTCCCAAGACAGGATTGTCTCGGTAGGATTGAGAGACTTGGGTGAGTGTCACGCCGCCAGTCTTGGGGCTTCCTTACCTGTTACGGCGCTCCCCGTCCTGGAGGCTGTACCCGCGCTTCCCTCTTCGGGGCCCAGGGCAGTCTTGGGTTTCGGGCGCTTCCGGGTCTTCTGTGCGCGTTGATCGGCGCATGCGCGGGCGGCCGCTCTCCGCTCTCCGCGCATGCGCAGTGCGCAGAGTGCTTGGTTCGGGGAATCCTGCGGCCCAAGCCTTGTTGTGGGCTGACCAATGCCTGGGAAACAGCACGGCTTGCGTTGCAAGCCTCCCAGGTGTTGGTATCCACATATAAGGAGCCCCGGCCTGGTTTGGTTCGGACCGTGTCTACGCTGGTTCCTTGTCTACTTACCTGTTTCCTGAGTCCTTCTTCCTTGCCCTGTTCCAGTCGGTTTTCCCTTCTGGTTCCCTTCTTGTTGCCTCCCTGTTCCCTTCTCCTTTTACCTGGGGTTGGGTTCCTGGTTCTCCCTGGCTCTCACTCTGGTTTTGGGGTGGTTCCCCCCGCAGGCCTTTTCCCATTTGGTCCTGGGTTCAACTGCTCCTTCTGGTTCTCCTTGCCTGCCTGCCTCTGTCACTTGCCGCCTGTTGCTGATACTTGGAAGAACTATTCAACCTCAGCCTACTGGTCTTCGTCATACTTCATCTGGAGCCTGTTGCCCTCTGTGAACCCAGAACTATCGACAAGGAGGCTCCCCCTGTCAGTGCTTGCACTGTCCCGACGCCACGCTAATCAGGGGTGAGCGAGCCTGTGGCGTTGGGAGCCAGTTCACCTCCAATCCGGTTCCATTCGGGCTGGAGCTGGGCTGGTTTCCCGTGCCATCAGTTACGTCTCCACGGAACATCAGACAGTCTGGCATCATCTTCGAGACCCCAAACCGGACAAACAGGTACGCAGCGCCCTTGTGACGCTATCTTTAACAGATTGAGACGCCTGTCTTCGGATTCCTCGGACACTGAGATAGAAGAGGATCAAGGTCTTTGTAACGAGGTTCAAGCGCTTCGCGCTGAGATGGCTGCACTCCATCAGGAGAATCTAACACTACGCCAAATGGTGACACAGAACGTCGGTGCTATTCCACAGCCGGAAAGTTCCTTGGCCCACACCGGACCAATCAAGTTCGACGGAGATCCCAGACGTGTGGGTGAATTCTGCAATCATTGTCGCATTCATTTTCTCTATCGTTCATCTCACTTTAACAATGATAAGGCCAAGATCGGCTACATTCTGGGAAACTTGTCTGGAAATGCTTTAGCTTGGGCAACACCTTACCAACAGTTACCAATAGCCCTATTGTGAGTGATTTCGTAGCGTTTGGGAAGGCATTCCTGGAAGTGTTTCAATCTCCTAATCTGGCATCTGCAGCGCAGAACCAATTGATGGATCTACAACAAGCCAATACTGATATCATCACATACATTAGCCGTTTCCGTCAATTGGCGACTGACTCCCTGTGGCCAGAGATAACGCAAAAGATCTTGTTTCGCCGGGGATTAAGAGAAGAATACAAAGATGAGTTGTTACACATCCCTGAACCTGAAGATCTTCAGAAACTTATCGAACAGGTTTTGAGGATAGACCAGAGATTGGCCGAGAGAAGAGGAGAGAGACGTCGTCTTGAGAAGTCTTACCCTAGATCGCTGACTCAACCTACTGGGATGTCAGCTCCTTCGGATTCATACCCGGAGCCAATGCAACTGGGATCTGTAAGTGATCCCTTATTCGAAGAAGAGAAGAAGTGCAGAAGAAGTCAGCGACTGTGTTTGTACTGTGGTGGTGCCGGTCACTATTTGGGTACCTGCCCTCTGTGTCCTATCAAGAAAGGGGGAAACTAGGAGACCTGTCGTTAAAGGGGAAGGCTACGAAAGGTCCTGTTTTGCTTCCAGACCTTTCCTGTCCCAGTTTTGAACTGCCTCCTATGCAGCCGGCCGTCTTGATGATTTTGAAGATCACTTTAAAATGGCTTAACAAGACGATTGATATCCATCGTCTATTAGATTGTGGGGCTTCCGGAAATTACATTGATGAGGATTTCGCCATCAACATTGGCATGCCATTACTTACCAGAAGAACTGCCATACCGGTGGAGGTCATTGATGGTACTCCTTTGGCTTCTGGTCCCATACGGTTGCATATTGTCGGCATGCTTTTACGGATTGAGGGACATGAGGAAAGAATAGCTCTCGATGTTATCAAGTCACCTTCATATCCAGTGGTGTTGGGACTGCCTTGGCTTTTGCGACACAATCCCACGATTAATTGGGAGTCCCACACTTTGGTGTTTGCTTCTACTCTTTGCCTTCGGGAATGTTTGTCGCAGTACGTCTTTGGAATTTCCAACTCCAATACCTCTTGTTCCCGGAAGGAACTCATCTGGTCTATGATCTTTGTCCCAGTTTCCTAACATGTATGCCGACCTGAATACTGTATTTTCTGAGCCCGGAGACATACCTCTTCCACCTGACAGGACTTTTGATTGTTCTATTGACCTGATTCCGAGTGCAGTGATTCCTCATGGGAAGATATACTCTCTGACTCAGTCCGAAAGACAGGTACTCCGGGACTACCTTGATGATTGTTTAAGGAAGGGGTACATCGTACCTTCCAGATCCTGCGCCTGATTCCCGCTGTTTTTTGTCAAGAAAAAGGAAGGGACCTCGCGGCCCTGTATCGATTATCGCCAATTGAACGACATAACCCTAAAGGACAGGTACCCATTACCTTTGATTCGGAACGTCATGGAATCCTTACGCTCGGCCAATGTCTTCACCAAATTGGATCTCCGTGGGGCCTACCACCTGGTCAGAATTAAAGAGGGCGATGAGTGGAAGACGGCTTTCAAGACACCCTTTGGGCATTACGAATACAGGGTAATGCCCTTCGGGTTGTGTAATGCCCCAGCCGCCTTCCAACGGTTTATGGACAATGTCTTCAGCGATTTGATTGGCATCTCGGTCTGAGTATACCTGGACGACATCCTGATCTTCTCAGACAATCTGAAGGAACATGTCTCGCATGTCCGAGAAGTACTTCAACGACTAAAACAGAATCAATTGTACGCCAAGGCCGAAAAATGTTCTTTTCATCGGAGCAGTATGGAGTTCCTGGGATACGTGATTAGCAATGCAGGAATACACATAGATTCAGAAAAGGTAGAGGCTATCCGGAACTGGAAGCAACCGCACAACTTGAAGTCTCTCCAGCCGTTCTTGGGGTTCGCCAATTTTTATCGGCGTTTTATCCCACACTTTTCGCGTGTCTCGGCTCCATTGACACGTTTGACCAGTGTCAAGATACCTTTTCTTTGGAATCACGAGGCGTCAGAAGCTTTTGATCGTTTAAAGACAGCGTTCAGTACAGCTCCCGTTTTGCGCCATCCTAACGACGAGATGCCGTATGTCATCGAGGCTGATGCTTCCAACTTCGCTGTTGGCGCTGTCCTTTTACAGAAACACCCTACATCTGGCGATGAACATCCTGTGGCCTATTTCTCATGAAAACTCACTTCTAGTGAGCAGAATTACGCAGTCATAGAAAGAGAACTATTGGCCATCAAGACGGCGTTTGAGGAGTGGAGGCACCATTTGCTTGGTGGTCGTTTCCCCGTAGAAGTCCGTACGGATCATCGCAACTTGAAGTTCTTGCGATCTTTGCAGTGTCACACCACTCGCCAAGCCAGATGGGCCTTCTTCTTTTCCCACTATGACTTCAACATCACCTACATTCCTAGCTCTCAGAACCAGAAGGCTGATGCCTTATCTCGTTCTTTGGAAAAGGAAGAAGAAGGAATTGGTTTGAACACTCCGATGATATCTTCCAAACATTTCCTACTGACCATAACTCCGCATCTGCAGAGAATAATGCAAGAGACCTTGATGGACCCGGAACGAGGTAACATACTGAAAAGACCACAAGTCACTGAACGCGATGGTTTTCTGTTCTTTTTGAACCGTCTATACATACCTACGAGTACTCTTCGGTTGGACATCCTACATGGGTTTCACGATTCGCAGATAGCTGGTCATCGCGGTGTCAAGGATACTCAAGAGTTGATTTCCAGACAGTTCTGGTGGCCCGGATGGGCCAAAGAAGTTAAAAAGTATGTGGAGAGTTGTCCAATCTGTGCTCAGACCAAGACGCCCAGGAGGAAGCCTTTGGGATTACTTAAGCCTACAGAAACACCACCCTACCCCTGGCATACTATCGCCACAGACTTTATTGTCGAGCTACCACCTTCTGAGGGTCACACATGTGTTATGTGGTTGTGGATTGTTTCACGAAGTATGCACACTTTATTCCTTTTTCTAAGATCCCGACTTCCTCCCAGATGACTCTGGCATTTCTACACAACATTTACCGGTTACATGGTCTACCAGAGAAGATCATCTCAGATCGCGGTTCACAATTTCTTTCCTCTTTCTGGCATCAGTTGTGCAATCATCTTGGTATCCGCAGAGCCTTGGGTTCCGGCTATCACCCACACACCAATGGTCAGACTGAGAGGACTAATCAAACCCTGGAGCAGTACTTACGTTGCTATGCCAATGCCACTCAGTCCAACTGGATGAGGTACCTGGATCTGGCGGAAGTGTCCTATAATAATGCAACCCATGCCGCCACCGGTATCAGTCCCTTTTTTTGTTCAACCAGCCTACATCCCAAGCTTGTTGCCTTCTCTCCTGTGTTATCCAGCGCTGTTCCGTCGGCAGATCAATTGGTCTTCAACATCCAGAAACAACACGACTTGGCCAGGAGTACTAAGAACCTGCCAGTACGCAATTTACCCACTAAGTTGGCAACCCGGTTCTATGGGCCTTTCAAGATTTCCAAGCGCTTGTCCTCGGTGGCTTTTAGGCTAGTGTTACCCCGCTCTTGGTGGGTACATCCCGTATTTCACGTCTCCCTTTTGAAGCCCTATGTGGAGGATGTCTTTAGGCGCACTGGTCCACGTCCCTCTTCCATTCAGGTACGGGAGGTCCCTGAGTTTGAAGTGCAGGAAATTTGCGATTCACGGATTCATCGGGGTGTGCTCCAATTCCTGATTGATTGGAAGGGTTATCCTGCATGTGATCGCACGTGGGAACCGCGCTGTAAAATGCATGCACCCCGGCTTGTCCGTGACTTTGTCCTTCGTTTTCCTTGGAAACCTGGGGCCACGGGTCTTTCTGGGAGGGGGCATAGTGTCACGCCGCCAGTCTTGGGGCTTCCTTACCTGTTACGGCGCTCCCCGTCCTGGAGGCTGTACCCGCGCTTCCGTCTTCGGGGCCCGGGGCAGTCTTGGGTTTCGGGCGCTTCCGGGTCTTCTGTGCGCGTGGCTCGGCGCATGCGCAGGCGGCCGCTCTCCGCGCATGCGCAGTGCGCAGAGTGCTCGGTTCGGGGAATCCTGCGGCCCAAGCCTCGTTGTGGGCTGACCAATGCCTGGGAAACGTTGCAAGCCTCCCAGGTGTTGGTGGCCACATATAAGGAGCCCCGGCCCTTATTCAAACCGCGTCTCAACGCGGTTTGGTTCGGACCGTGTCTACGCTGGTTCCTTGTCTACTTACCTGTTTCCTGAGTCCTTCTTCCTTGCCCTGTTCCAGTCTGTTTTCCCTTCTGGTTCCCTTCTTGTTGCCTCCCTGTTCCCTTCTCCTTTTACCTGGGGTTGGGTTCCTGGTTCTCCCTGGCTCTCACTCTGGTTTTGGGGTAGTTCGCCCCGCAGGCATTTTCCTATTTGGTCCTGGGTTCAACTGCTCCTTCTGGTTCTCCTTGCCTGCCTGCCTCTGTCACTTGCTGCCTGTTGCTGATACTTGGAAGAACTATTCAACCTCAGCCTACTGGTCTTCGTCATACTTCATCTGGAGCCTATTGCCCTCTGTGAACCCAGAACTATCGACAAGGAGGCTCCCCCTGTCAGTGCTTGCACTGTCCCGACGCCACGCTAATCAGGGGTGAGCGAACGCGTGGCGTTGGGAGCCGGTTCACCTCCAATCCGGTTCCATTCGGGCTGGAGCTGGGCTGGTTTCCCGCGCCATCAGTTACGTCTCCACGGAACATCAGACAGTCTGGCATCATCTTCGAGACCCCAAACCGGACGAACAGGTACGCAGCGCCCTCGTGACGCTATCTTTAACAGTGAGCGAGCAAGAAGGTCAGGTGGCAAGGAGATAGCAGAGGGGAGGGATGATATTGGAAGCCAGGAGAAAGAGGAGTTCCATTTTTGAGAAGTTCAGCATCAAGCAGTGGAAGCCATCCAGTGACAGATTGTAGTGAAACTATTGGTCATCCTTCTCAAGATGGCTGGGGTGAAGGAGGGAAAGAAGCGAAAGATTTGAGTGCCATCAGCAAAGAATTGATTGTGAAAGACAAAGAGTGAGATGAGCATTGCTAGGGCAGAGGTATAGCTGGTGAAGAGCAGAGGTCCAAGGACTGATCCTTGGGGGACCCTGGCAGGCGGGGTGAGAGGTTTGCCAGTTCCAGGAGATTTTAAAGGCACAATATCCCTTGTAGGAGACGATTCAGGCAAGAGCATATTTGCGAAAACCCAACATCCTCGAAATTGGGGGGCGGGGGAAGGGCTGTTTGAAAGAGTCAAAAGCGGTAAAGAGTAGGAAGGATGAGTCAAGAGGAGAATGCGAAGTGGTGAGCATGAGAGAGAAAGTTGAAGGCATACATGAGTGTAGTTTCAGAGGAGCGTTCACTACACTAATAAAGTCACGGTCATTATCATCAAGCTACTTTGTGAACTAATTTATGACCATCTGCTCAAGGGCCTTTAAATAATAGGGTCTGGGGTAAACTGTGCAGTAGTTTTGCTGGGATGGTTTGGTCAGCGTAGGGTTTCTTCAAAAGGGACAGGACATGGGCAGATTTAAAGGAGGCAGGCAAGAGTCCAATGGAGAGAGGAGACTAAAGTGCTCAGATAGATAAGGGCAAGCGATTGAGACTTGCATGTAAGATCAATTATGTGTTATCTATATCAGCACACCTGCATTTTGTCATTTCTATAGTGCCTTTCATCATGGGTATGGTCCCAGCGCGCTGTAGGTTGAAAGCCCTCGGAAGGACCGAAGTCCGAAGTATAGGAAAAGTCTGGAGGTGCTAGTATGCATTTGTGCATAGTGGCAATTAAGGTTATGAGGTCTTGGCCAAGTCCCTGATAGCCACCCATGTCGAATTGGCATGTTTATGGGTGGAGAGAGGTACACTAGGGAAATAAGATGGGTGTGGGTAAGCGGATTGATAAATATGTGTGTAGTTACAGTTTGAATGTTTGTCATGAAAGGTGGCTACATTCTTATGGCAGAAGTGTTGTGCAAAGTGTTGTTCGCCTTGTATGTGAAAGCAGATGAGTGCTGGAGTGTGGGCGTGCTTTTGACTAAGTCCAAAAATGTTGCGTGCGAGTGGGAACATGCATTGGTTATAATCAGGTGAAGGCTAGAATTGGTGCATTCTGCAACATTCTAATAACATCGGGGTTGATAAATTATGGTGGGTGCATTCTGCATGCATCCAGATGTCCTTAAGTGGCTACGGTCAAGACCCCACTTAACTGTAAAGGAAGCATTCCGCCAACACCTCTATTCCATGTGGTGGTACTCATTCTACAATCGCCTAGAACCTAGGACTTGGTCACCCTCATGGACTCGACTAAATGCAGCACCCTGGTCACCTGCGCAGCCCTTCCAAGTGCTATACAAAGGCTATCACTAGAGACTCCATCTAAGTGGAGAATGCTGGCCACTCTCAATATCAATCTAAGTGTAATATATTGCCCACCCTCAGCGTTTATGTAGTGCGATAAACTGCCCACTCTCAAGTCCATCTGTATTATATACCAGCACACCTAACTCTTGGAGCAAACATATGTATTTTATACCGTATTTTTGGCTTCATCAAGAGATGGCCAGGACGGTAAAAATGTCGTGCTAATGCTGTTACCGCTGCATTATCACTCCGCCCCATCGGAACCTTGGAGCATTCACCTCCAGCTCAGAGCTGGAGTTGAATGCGCCGACTTTCCTTCAGTTTTCGCCACAATTACCGCTGCAGTAATTGTGCTGAAAATGCCCCATTGCGTCCTTGTGATCCGGTACAAATACCCCTGGACCAAGTTGCGGTAACGCTAATTGCATTAGGTGGTATCCCAGCATATTTACAACGGGATACTACCGAACTAGTAATTACCCCTATTATCTGTAATTTATATCAATGTGCAGTTTACACTTTCGTAGACGCAAACATACAAGACCATTTCAAACTAAAACATGCTTCTTAAACTTGCATCCACTAGTTTTCTTTAAACTGTTTAGTTTTTTTTTGCTTAACAATCACACACATACCCTGTGATTTTTGTGCCCATTCCTTTGTGTTTTATCACAGGCTACATTTCTAAAGATGTTATATGCTTGTCTAACTGCTTCATCACAAATTAATGCATCTATTGTTCTGACAGCAGTTATTAGGAAACAAAACAGTTGGCTCATGGGCGCTAACATTTGATTTTCACCACATGGGCAGAAATTCCCCCATCCATGTCCTGAATATAAAGAAAGGACCAGCCCAACCGATCCCCTGGCTGAACACATTTAATAGACATTGGCCCTCATTACAAGTCAGGCGTTAAGGGTTTAACGGCGCCGTCGGCGCCATTAACCCTTAACGCCTGATTCACACTTTAACGCCTGCTTTTTGCAGGCGTAAAAGTCCAAGGCGCTAAGCGACCTTGGTGCTAATTACGGCACCGTAATTTACGGTGCCGTAATTAGCGCCTTCCCCATCCCCATTATGCCCTATGGGGCAAAAATGGGAGTGGGGAAGGGCAAATGGTGAATGGGGAATTACCGCCCCACTCACCTTGGAATGGGGCGGTAATTCCGCCATCCACCATGGCGGAATCCGGCATGGACCATGGTGCTGATAGCAACATGGTCCACCGCCTGACTTGTAATGAGGGCCATTGTTTTTTTATAAGGAATTGCAAAAAGTCATAAGATGAACAGCCAGTTTTAACTATAAAACATCTCAGCAACAGTCAGCCAACCTACTGAGATACCCATGGTAACCTTCTACTGTAGAGAGCCTCTATGGTTCCCTTAGTGTACTCAAAATCACTGCATTACCAACAGGGCAGTGTATGTACATTGTTTCAAAGTCAACATTATTTCATATCCAGCCACACCGACCCTGTGCATAGATTAATTGAGGAAGTACCAGCGGTGGTCATCCAAAATCTGAAAGGGAACTCCGACCCACTGGATCCCTCACCCATTATGGAGGAGCTGCAGAGCCAGCTCAATGTAAACATAGAGACCCCCCCCCCCAGCTGCTTTTTGCATCTGAGCGAGCGTTCCTGGACTGGTTTGAAATGTCAAAGGGAAACGGTTGACAGTTCTGTTCCCCATCCACGCATATCCAATGGGCCATGCAATCCTGGGGGGCGTTTTGCTTCCCCAGCCTTGCATGGCCCCATTGGGTATGCTGACTGGGGCACTGCATGTTTGTATGTGTGAGAGGGCATTCCTGCACCTCACCGCACACACAAATGGCATGGTGTCCTTTATCATCAGAGCTATCACTCTTGCGCACATGTGCAGGAACCGGAAAGCACTCTGCTTCTGTTCGCGCTAGGTGGGAGTTGGAGCACTGGGAAGAAACTTCAGGAGTGGGGCAGCAGGTAAGTTAATGTAAATGTGTGTGTATGCTCATGTTGTGTGTAATGAGTGAGTGTATGATGATGGATGCACGTGTGAATGAGCGAGTGCATGCTGCATGTGAACATTTTGTGTGCGTTTGTGCTGGCTGCGGGAGTTGAGTTTTTTTTAAGGGGGTTTTAAAAATGCAGTTGTTGCACAACCCCCTGACCACTGGCCAAAATCAGCTCCCAGTGCAAGGCGCTGGAGGGCCCAGGGGACAGGCATGGTATTTTTTTATTGGGCATCTATGATAGATGCCTAATAAAAAATACCATGTCTGACACCTTTCCCCCCATTGCCATGCATACACGCATAATCAGAATGTGTGCATCTAATGTGCTGGAGGGCCCAGGTGCCAGGCATGGCATTTTTACTACCAGGCATCTATCATTGATTCCTAATGTAAAATACCATGACTCACGTTGATTGTATTTGTGCAGGCATGGCATTGTTTAAAGAGCATCTATGATAAAGCAAGCATGATAAGTGTTATTATGTAGCTAGTCTGGCATTTTAATGCAACCAGTCTATTGATTTCTTACAGTGGCATGAAATGTTGTATTGGACATCCTTTTATAAAGGAAGCATGAGTAGTTTTATGTAGCTAGACTGGCATTTTGGTGCAGGCAGTCTAGCCATTTCTTACTGTGACATGACATTTTGTATTGGCTATCTTTGATAAAGCAAGCATGATAAGTGTTATTACGTGGCTAGACTGGCATTTTGGTGCAGTCAGTTTAGACATGTTTTCATACTGTGCCATAACATTTTTAATGGTAAAGCCACCTTGAGTATGCTCTTACGTTGGGTACTGCCATATATATTGGCAGAACAAGCTAGGACATGTTTTCTTATAGTATCATTAATGGCCTTATGTGCAAAGCAAACACAAGTAGGTTCTTATACGGGAATATTGACATATATTGGTGCAGCTAGCATGGAAATGTATGGGCACAGCCAGCATGAAAATGTGGGCAAAGACATAGTGAAAATGTGTTGGGGAAATGCTCCTGTGCACTGTTGGTGATTTGCATCTATTAGGATTTTTCATGTGTTAACCTACAAAACCAACTGCAAACTAGCATTTTACCCACTTTTTTCCAAAAAAAGGGTTCTGCAAAATGCACCATAATAAGCAATTATTTTAAAAAATATTCTTGGCTGGGGGTCCCCCCCAAACCCTCTTGATTTGTTTGGGTTCCATCGCTACGTTCAGTCACTCTGGCATATCTGGGAGGAATTGTTATGCCCCTCCAATTCAAAAATTCACCAGCCGCCACTGGGATGTTCAGCCAGAAACTGAAAACTGTTAACAATTCAATAGGGGCAACATGAGATTCCTGCAACCATGGCTAAAGAACCAAGAAAGCAGTTGCCTCCTTTCCCCTGTACTCAGAGCCTTTAGGTGATATTTCATCTGTTAAACAGTCTGTCCTTGGCTATCATTTGAAACTGAGGTATGAGTGATAGCTCTTCTGTTAAACTGTCTCCTTTGACTATTATTTAAACCTGAGCTGGAAATGGTGTCTTTTCTGCTCAATACCAGTGGTGGATATTGACTTTTTTTTACTGTGGGATCCCACCTAGAGCAAGGGTAAGGGGGTCAGGGCTAAGGGTGGGGAAGTTATTTTAGTCACCCCCATAAACATTTGCATCTCAGCCCCTCAGAAGATGCGTACTTGTGATGGGCTAGAGCACTAGAATATACAGATCAGTGCGCTGATCATGATGGTTGGGAGTGGGTCCTGCTACCAGTAAGAGGTTCTTGGGAGACGGTGCTCTTCCGTCTCTGTGTTTTATAAGTGGGTTTTTGGTAAGAACCCCGTTCACGTGGGCACTGGGGTACGGGTAATATTAGTTGTGACTTGACTTAAATTGTCAAGCAATAAATGAGGAGTCTTGTCCCTTGTTTCTAGGGTATAACAGTGATTTATTACACACTTACAGCTGACACGTATTTCAACCCGACAGAAGACTTTTTCAAGGCGTGTATCTTATACGTGGTTATCTTGTTGTGGGTGTGAGCTTTTGAGTAGCCTGGCAAGCCTGGAGGGGGGGGGAATCAGCACAAAAATGAGCAGTCACTGCGATCTTTAGTACAAAATGTGCACACCTTTCAAACCTCCCAACAAATGCACATCAATATTTCCTGTACAGTGCAACATTGGCAAGGGATTTCAGAGCACTCCTGCTCAGACCCTGGAGGGGCCTTGTGTGGATGTGCCTCGCCAGCAATCATGGTTTCAATCCCACCCCACAGCATTCGAAATTGAATGTAGAGTGCACAACGATTCCCCGGGGTTGGGGAGCAGGATCTGAGATCAGGGCAGACATTGTTTGCCGGATCCGGCCCAATGCCCGCACTGCTAAATACTGCCTCTAACTACACAATATTTGAAGCTGTGCTGGGAGTGATGTCTGCTTGAGTTAAAAGAATACAGTCTCTTGCTGAGCGCTGTGTGTATTTTTGCAACTGTTGAACGTGAGTTATTGTTTTAGGATGTATATTAACTTGATGGAAAACTGTCATTGGGCCTCATTACAAATCGCCCGGTATGGAAACAATGGTGGCGGTAAACCCGCCGCCAATGTTGTTTCCATGCCGGGCGATCCTGACTCCTGCAGGCGGGAGGTGATGTTTCCGCCAGGTTTGACCTGGCAGGTTTAACACCGCCCGCCTGCAGGCGGACGAGGAAACACCGGCAGCATTACGAGATGCTGCCGGTGTTTCCATGATCCCCATTCCCATCGAGTCCCATAGTACTCAATGGGAATGGGGATTAACACCATTCCGCCTCCGTGATTCCCGGGAAACCGGGGTTGTAATGCCCTGGTAATTCCGGGAATCACGGAGGCGGAATGGTAATACGAGTCCGGCAGTAACCAGGCGGTTTTACCGCGTCAGTTACTGCCGGACTCGTAATGATGCCCAATTGTCTTTAAACCTACTCTGAACATGTTTAATGTCCATTGCTTTTAACCAGCTTAGTAAACTATAGGTTTATTTAAAACATTTTGGCCCGCGGACCCTTATTTGATGTGCCACCACCCCACCCCCTGTCGTATTTGTGCCCACTTCTTTGCACCCCTAATACTAATGTCTAGTGACGCCACTGCTAGGAGGTATGTCACTGCCCTACACACCAGGCATTCCCCACACACTTTCGATAGCCCTGAGCCCCCCCACACCTCTGTGCGGAGGTAGCCTGGCAGGAGGCGTCCTGGCCTGTGTACTCACGTCCTCTGCAGAGGTTTCCTCCTCTTGCGCCCCGTGTACATCTTCAGCTCCTCCTCGTGAGATTGGCCCGAGCGCTGCTTCTTATTTCCGGCGTCGGGATTACGCGGACTCCTGCTACTTATTCCCCCGTGTCGGGGCTACCCGGGCTCTACATCCTTGCAAAGATCTACACCCTAAATTCTAAACTGCATTCAAATGCCAAAATATGGCACGTTCACTTTTTCAATCCCAAAAAGAGCACACAGTCGTCGATCAACCTGTTAGGGCACAGCCCCCCTGCAAACCTCGCAAGAGCACCCTAAACCATACCGACCCCGCGCAAAGAAATCCGCTAATCCCCACCCCGAAACGAACCAGTACATGTCAGTCGGCGACAGCCCCTGACAGGGTTTGAGCGTGAGAGTCGTCTGCGCAGCTGCGCTAAATTACCACCTCCGCCATTCCCATGCATGCCCCGTTGATAGCCCTGCACCTCAAACCTGATGGTCTTTTTCCATCGCCTTTGCTCCTGTCACACCCTAATCCCCATCTCGAACTGCTCTACCCCTCACACCTGCTCCTCTTCCCCTTATTCTTTAACCCCACTACTATATCCAAACCCCTTCTCCCACGGGAGGCGCCCCTCTGTGGAAACCTAAAATTCCAAGAGTACTGACTGCGTCACCGTGTAACTCCCTGCTCCTGTGCAAAAGCGCGCGCCCTGCGTCACACCCTGAGGCGGCGTTCTCCTCTGTCCCACCGCCTGCATCGCACGCTCTAGTCTTTCGCGCCCGGTGTCGCTTTATCGCCACGGCTCGCAGTGCACACCCTGCGCCCCTGCATGCCCCGCCAGCCCCTCTCCCCGTGCCCCATTGTCCACCCCGGGAAAGCGCTCCCCGGACTCTGCTTCCGATGGTGGACCCGTATAGATGGGGACAGCAGCTCCCTGGAGTCCCTTCCCTGACGTGTGTTAAGCCTCTGCTGCCTGCTTTCCCGTCCCGTCCTTCGGTCCCTTTCCTCCTCGCGTGTCCTGCTTCCTTCTCTCCCTCTTCAACCTGTCTCGCTGGTCTTTTTCGCCCGTGCTGCCTCTGGTCCCCTCTCCACCTCCTGTTCCTTCTCTCTCGCCCAGCCTTTCCCCTCTGTCTTTAAAACTCCTTAACCATCTTTCTGCTGCTCATCTGAGTTTTCCTCCTGCTAGATTCCCACCTTGCCTCCCCCGCCTCCCTGTCTCTCCCCACTCTCTCTCACGCCTGCCAAAGAACGCCCTGCTCCCTCCTCCTCGCATCAAACTGCCCATGGTCCTCCCCGAGTCATTCTCCCCCCTCTCCCCTACTGACTCCCATATTTTTCACTCTTCACACTCTCTCTTTGTGCTTCTATAACCTCTCTTCTCCTCAGCATTTCTCCGTATCCCCGCTTCTCCCTCACTACACCCGGGCCCACCCGGATGGGAGGCCCGGGGCCGTAAGCTGGGAGGTGGGGGGTTTGTGCTAAGTCCGGTGGGGCAGTGCCTTTTGGCGCTGCCCCACTTAGCATGCACATGGTGGGGTCGGGCTGCTGGGTCCCTTTACAATGGGAACCCAGACAGCGCGTCTCCAAGACAGGAGGGTGAGGTGAGAGGGGCAGGTGACAACCGGCAGTCGCTGCCCCCTGTCACCTCGCCCTCCATACTTCAAAGGCCCCCCTTCCCATCCTGCGGATGCTGAGCGGGGGCCTTTTGAAGTTCAAAGAAGGGGCCGCCTTGCCCCCAGGCCGAATTTTGCCTTTATCTGGCGGGGGCAAGGTGGCCCTTCTCATGCTTCCTCCCCGTCAGCCACGAACAGCAGCAGGACGGCTGCAGGTCTAAAAAACCATCCCTCCCACCCTACAAATAACCGTAAGGAAAAGCTATAGCGAGGGCCAGGTAGAAAATGGAACACAATCATAGCATCAGGGGAGGCTAAAACGCCTCACTTCAAAAAATAATCATAAAAATTAAACTCCAAGAAGGGCCTTCTTAAAATACCGGGGGGTCTTTTTGTCTATTAGTTAATATTCCAGGAAAATACAGTTATAGAAGACCCAGGCGCTCAGAATCCACCAGAGAACATCAATACAGATGGGAGCCCTAGGGGTATAACAAAAGTGAAAAGGAGAGAGGAACTTGAGCAGAAACATGTACTAGTAAGCCTCAAGTATCCACCTCCATGCATGCAGAAGGGGGGGTCTCACCACAAGTGGATCAGGAGCAGGGTAAGTTCCTAGTAAGGCTCCGGAACCCACCCCCTCACAATTTTGTTTATGCAAGATAAGCGCACTGGGGTACGCAAGTGGATCGTGGGCGGGGGAAGTTCCCAGCTAAGCCCTTAGAACCCACCCCAGCAGCAAATTAGTACAACACAAGCACTGAAGGGGTCTCACAACACAAGTGGATCGGGAGCAAGGAACATTCTAGTAAGGCTCTCCTTTTGAACCCATTCCAGCTGTAAAAACAGGCAGCCTTAAGCGCTGAGGGGGTCTCACAACGCAAGTGGATCAGGAGCAGGGTAAAAACCTAGTAAGGCTCTTTGAACCCACCCCGGCTGTAAAAACAAGCAGCTTCAAGCGCTGAGGGGGTTTCATAATGCAAGTGGATCGGGAGCTGGGTAAAAACCCAGTAAGGCTCTTTGAACCCACCCCTGCTGTAAAAACAAGCAGCGCTAAGCGCTGAGGGGGTCTCACAAGGCAAGTGGATCGGGAGCAGGGTAAAAACCTAGTAAGGCTCTTTGAACCCACCCCGGCTGTAAAAACAAGCAGCTTCAAGTGCTGAGGGGGTTTCATAATGCAAGTGGATCGGGAGCTGGGTAAAAACCCAGTAAGGCTCTTTGAACCCACCCCTGCTGTTAAAAACAAGCAGCGCTAAGCGCTGAGGGGGTCTCACAAGGCAAGTGGATCGGGAGCAGGGTAAAAACCTAGTAAGGCTCTTTGAACCCACCCCGGCTGTAAAAACAAGCAGCTTTAAGCGCTGAGGGGTCTCACAATGCAAGTGGATTGGGAGCAGGGAAAAAACCCAGTAAGGCTCTTTAAACCCACCCCGGCTGTAAAAACAAGCAGCTTTAAGCGCTAAGGGGTCTCACAATGCAAGTGGATTGGGAGCAGGGAAAAAACCCAGTAAGGCTCGTTAAACCCACCCCGGCTGTAAAACAAGCAGCCTAATGCGCAGAAGGGGTCTCGTAGCACAAGTGGATCTGGAGCAGGGAAGACCCTAGTAAGGCTCCTAGAACCCACCCCCGAGGAAACAACTAGCCCGCAAACGGAGCGTGGGGGCTTCAAAAACTCAAGTGGATCATGTGTGGAGAAAGTGCCAAATTCATCTCCAAAGAGTGGACCAAGAGGCTAAAACGCCTCCATCCGTGGAAAAGTACAAAACACATGACCAAAAAATCAAAATGGCTCCAAGAACACATCCCGCGGAGGATAAGGTGAATGGCTTCACAATGCGGGGTTTTGTTTTATCAAGAAATACGGATCAAGAGCCATAACTTCAGCGAAAATCACCCTGTGAGCAAGAGAGGGCGCAAGTGCTAAACCTGGTCAGGTTGGACATCAGTAAAAGGCACACAAGCGCACACCTACCCACCTCACTTGGAAAGGACAAGAGAAAGCAGGATGAACCCGCTCCAAAGACAAGCAATTATGAACATGTCACAGCTCACACGCTGTGGCCAAACAATTGTCACAAGCTTTCATATGAATGGCGGCGGGGATCAGCCTCGAGCGGGCCCCTAATTGGGATTAGGGCCCCCCGCTCACCTGTTCCCTCTGTCCCCAAAATATAGTATTGTTATCCTTATGTGATGTTATGGCTGGTTTTTCTTTTGCACCATGGCTTGTACTAAAATAAAGCTTGTGGCCAAAGTTTTTTCCACCTCACATCATGGTCGTCAGTCTCCTCATTTCTGCAACTGACATTCCGTATTGCCTGTCTTGTCACACTTGTCATCCATCCGTGTCACCCGCATGCCACTCCCCAGCACAAAAACACTTCCAGGCTTACTGTCTTTATCCACCTTTCTCTCTCTTCCTGTCGCTTTCACACTTGGCCTGTCTCTCCACTCTTGCCTGCCTCTCGCTCACTGGCTGTCTCTTGTCCTTCTCTCTTTCTCGTTGGCCTTTTCCAGTGACGTTTCGTTCGTCTCCTCACATGCGTTATCTTCACCCTCTCCGTCTCTGCCGCTTCTATCTCCGTTTCTTGAGGTTAACGGAACTTCTCCCTTTGCCAAAAGAAAAAGAGAATACACGTGTCTGACAGGTCTTCGTCAAATCTAGCGGAGGAGCATCGGGTGGGCGCCGTTGTACCCCCTACTGTCAGCCCACCGGGCTGACTGCCACCCCACCTTCGCTCGGGTGAATCGCCACCTGAAAGCCTAAGACCCGTTCACATGGGGGACACGTATTCGAATCGGGCTCAGGAGCCAAGAGTTGGGGCATGTTGAGTTACTTTTTTTTTCAGTCCTTGGGTTTTAGTTAATAACACTTTGCCTTCTGGGATTTGTCGTTTTGCTTCTGAATTGTAAGAATGCGCGTACAAGTCATGTCACAAAAACCCCATGCGTGGATAAAACAGTCAGGAATGGCTCGAGGTGACTGGATCGCAGCTCTGGAATCCCAATGCTTCCACTCGCTCTTATTGGTTAAGCGCCAAGAAGAGCCAATTTAGGTGCTACGTGCGCAAAACACAAGGTTACTGTTCACGTGGAGCACGAGCAGGTGCTTCTCGTGATGACACACATCCCACTTAGCTCCTCCATACATTATTGAAAGCGCATATGGCCCTTCCCTTCCTGGGCGTCGAGCCCCCTCTACTTGCTTTCGAACAGCATTGCAACAACCACGAACCCTCCGATGTGGCCCATTGCCAAGGGCACCCATCAGGACTCAAAGTGCACCTAATCGAATTCGATTTAGGGTTCAGTTAAAAAATACAAAATCGGATCAAATGAAACACACGCGTATGCTCCGATACGTCAATACCGTTAAGAAGCACTTATTTATGTCGAAATGTACAACAAAAGGGAACCTTTTTTCTTAGCAGGCATAGGGGAACACGGAAGATTCGGGAGGTAACAGCATGAACCAGAAACAGGGCACGTACCATGTTGGTCTGTGTTGAGACAGGTGGTCACAGGAACTGCAAGAGCTGGCTTTAATCAAAAGAGACACAAAGAAGCAGGAAAGGCAAGCAAACGTACTGAGTAACAAGGATTGATCAAAGTAGGGAGTGTACTGGAATATGCGTGATCCACCGAGAGATTACAGAAAACCTTTGGGATTGATACCAGCAGATTACTTTTAACACCAATCACACAACAGTGTCAGGGGTTGGGCGCGACTCAGTGTAAGAGTCTACAGCTAGAGATGTGAGGCTGTTAAGATTCCCAGGACTAGACAGGGGCAACAGAAGTCTCTCCCTCATCTGATCGTAATGGCAATCAACCCAGAGGTCGCATTGTATATCAATATGGAGCTGAGGAGGGCCGGCTTTAGGGCATGGCCTCCTGGCGGCCACCTGGGGCACCATTAGACCCCCAGCACACCAGTAGTCTTTCATGGGTTACCCTGAGCTGGCATGGTGGGAGAAGGTGCACCATGCACCCTACTGAAATTAAATGTGCCGTGTTTTCAGGAGCAGGGCACATTTAATAATAATAGTGTGCTGGTGCATTGGCATTGGTGCCTATTGAAACATTTGGAGCCCCCCTGCACGTCCAGGAGCGCGCGGGGAGACAGAGGAGGCGCCACATTATTGTTTGCTGCCGGGGCACTGCCACCACTACGGCCAGCCCTGAGGCACATGCACAACAGTGGACACATTTAAAACACAAGGGGAAAAACCGGGTGAATAGAAATAACCATGTACAGTACAGAGAAAACAAGCATGCACAAACTAAAGGAGGGCAAAAGCCGAGAGCTTGACAAGTACCAATTTATAGGGCACAAAGGAATGCCAGCAGAGAGAAGAATCACGAGCCAAGAATCAGAACAGATATCAGAGAAAATCAAAGACGCAGGCACAGAAATCAGAATCCTAGCGCTCTAGGAATATCAGGAACCACAAAACACTAGTCACTTACAAATGGTCGCTGTCAACTCATCGAACAATTGGGTTAATAAGGAACTCAATGCACTAAGGAGAGACACGCAAAACGGGGGGGAGGGCAAAAGTCTAAGATTAAAGCAAGAAACTGGAACTGCAGGAAGAAAACAAAGAGGAACAGACCTTACAGAACAGGGGTGGTCTGTGTGGGGGGAAGGTCACAGACAAAACAGGGTGTTTATAGCCGTACTGGAACAGGTTTTCAAGGGGGAAAGCTCACAGAAAAAACAGGGTGTTTGCAGCAATGCAGGAAGGAGTGTGTGAAGGGGACAGGCAAAACAGGGTGTTTATAGCAATATTGAAAGGAGTTTGTGAGGGGAAACGCTAAGAGACAAAACAGGGCATTTGTGGTGATGCAGGAAGGAGTCTATGAGGGCCAACCCACAGACAAAACAGAGTGTTTAAGGAATACAGAAAGGTCTCTGTGAATGGGAAAGGTGTTGATAGCAATACCTGAAGGGATCTGTGAGGGGGCAGCTCAGAGTCAAACAGAGTGCTTGCAGGACATTAGGAAGAGAGTACAATCAAGCCCACTCTAGCTTTAGGTAGCCCCCATCAGCTGATTGTGATACAGGTATGTACATCTTTTGGCAGCGTTGCCTTGGGTAGCCTGCAGCAGCTGAGTGTGATACAGGTCTGTAAAGCTCTTGGCACCCTAGCCTTGGGTAGCCCGCAGCAGCTGATTGTGATACAGGTCTGTAAAGCTCTTGGCACCCTAGCCTTGGGTAGCCCGCGGCAGCTCATTGTGATACAGGTAGGTACATCTTTTGGCAGCCTAGCCTTGGGTAGCCTGCAGCAGCTGAGTGTGATACAGGTCTGTAAAGCTCTTGGCACCCTAGCCTTGGGTAGCCCGCAGCAGCTCATTGTGATACAGGTATGTACATCTTTTGGCAGCCTAGCCTTGGGTAGCCTGCAGCAGCTGAGTGTGATACAGGTCTGTACAGCTCTTAGCAGCCTAGCCTTGGGTAACCTGCTTCAAGTGATCATAACTTAATCAACTACTCCAGCCTTTTAGCTCCATGACAAATACATTTGCCAGAATGTATTTGCTGGATTAGTCCAAAATGGCATAATGGAACATATGATTTTGTTCCAACCTTGTAGCAGGAAAGCAGATACCGGAAAGCGGAGGCGTTGTGTGGATTGTAAAATGGTCATCTTGGTGTAAATTGAGTTTCATAATGTCCACCTTAAAGTGTGAGGCATCTCCTTAACCTATGTAAACATTTAATCGAGGAAAGTCATATTATCTGGAATGTATGCACGCAGGGAAATGTCATAATCATTTGACAATGGAAATTATCATATCATTTGACTTGGCTGATATAGCGTCAAAGATGACTTTAGTGTGAGTATATGTGTAATATTCCTTTTATGGGTATTATATATATATATATATATATATACATATATATATATATATATATATATTACACGGCCAAGCTAGTTATGGTTAAGTTGCTGTTTCCATAGGAAGAGCACTTTTTGAGCGGCTTATAACTTCACGCCCCCTGGACGAATCCTCACCAAACTTTGCAAAAAAAGTATATGGCCCACACTGAATGTTTTTGCAAAGTTTGGTAAGGTTTTATCCAGGAAGGGGAAAAGTTATAGGGGGGGGGGGGTTGTCCCAAAACGTCTTTTTTTCCCATAGACTGATTGGGGGAAAAACTTTGCGCACGGCTACAGGTCAAACCGCTGGACGGATTTTCACCAAATTTGCGGCAGGTGCAGGGGCTTTGTCTAGAAAGCGTGCTTTTGTAAATTTGGTGACCTTCCGTGCAGTACATTTCATTAAAATGACCAAAAAGTAGGTCTGAAAAAATTAGTGATATCTATGTCCGCTCCGCGGTCACACTTCCCTGTTCGGTGCATGGACAAGACACCGGTTGGCTAAGGGGCTGGCATAATGATCGCGGACACGCGACGTCTCTGCAGATTGGCTGCAGCGAGACGTGTTCTGCGTCAGATTGTTTGGATGCGCCCGACATCTTGGATCCGCCAATAGCGGAGCGGCAACCAGCGGAAACATGCTATATTTATAAAACTCTTTTGCTGTGTCATAGAGCGTTGGGAAAGGTTCAGACAGTAAGACTTGGGCGATGAATGCATTTGTTCTGGCGGTCGGTCTTCATGATGTATTTTCTATGACCACCTATACGCACAGAAAATGAGGGGTCTAATAGCGGTAGTATTTCAGTCCATGCAGGGCACAGGGAACTTGTAACTGTTGTACAGACACGCGTGGTGTTAGCGAACATTGAAATTGACAACATGCTGAAATTGCATTACTTTT
The DNA here is from genome assembly GCF_040938575.1 of Ambystoma mexicanum. Lineage (NCBI taxonomy): Eukaryota > Metazoa > Chordata > Amphibia > Caudata > Ambystomatidae > Ambystoma > Ambystoma mexicanum. Next base: position 896,791,655 of record NC_090931.1, on the reverse strand, counting down.
TCCTACGGATATTGCATTAATTAGTACGCCATGATGTGTTTTCTATGGCCACCTTGTACGCACAGAATATGAGGGGTCTAATAACTGTAGTATTTCAGTCCATGCAGTGCACAGGGAACTTGTAACTGTTGTACGGACACGCGTGGTGTTAGCGAACATTGAAATTGACAACATGCCGTAATTGCATTACTTTTTCCTACGGGTATTGTATTCATTAGTACACCACCATGGGTGTGACATGCTACGGTGGTTGTGGCCAGGGCCTAGAGTGTTGGATGCATGGCTGTCGGCTGAAGGCCGAAGGCCTTACTTCCAAGACTGTAGGCCCTGGCCACAACCACCGCAGCATGTCACACCCATGGATACACCCGTAGTAATGCGTATCAATTGCCTGGTTGTGGGGAGTGTGTGCAGTCTCGGGTGCATGGCCAAAGGCCATGCCCCCAAAAGCACATTTGTACGTAGTGTAGTTATATGCCCCAATGGATGTCATATGGTGTGGTATTAGTGGGCAGGATGTAGAGTATTTAAACAAAACAATAAGCACTGCAGTTGTAAGCAACTATGGATTTTATATACTGTATACCCATACATTGATAAATCTGTGGCCTCACACTCACGTCTGTAGCCTGTGGCTACAAACTACTGCAGCATAGCACAGCTATAGGTACACTTGTACTATGCAACATCATTAAGATGGTTGTGGGGAGGGCATAGCGTTTTGGGAGCATGGCCAAAGGCCATGCTCCCAAAACCAAGTTTGTATGTAGTGAAATTACAAGGAAGAATGGTTCCGATATGCTGTGGTGTTTCTGCCCAGGACCCAGAGTCTTGCCTGCATGCCCAAAGGCCATGCACCCAAGACTGAAGTCATAAGCAGTGGGGTTATAAGTGAACATGGGTGTGGTGTAATGCGGTAGTTGTGTGCACGTCCTAGCGTCTTGGCTGCATGGCTGCAGACGATGGTCCCAAAAGTTAACTTATAAGTAGTTAATTTACAAGGACCATGGTTTTGATATGCAGCGATGGTTGTGGGTAGGAACTATACTCTTTGTACCTTGGTCGTAAGGCGTAGGTGGTAGGGTACACAACCAAGATGCAAGAGCCAGCCTACAGCCACTGCAATATATTAGTACCATAGATTAGACGTGTAGGTTCACATGTGTACAAAATGACTGCCAAAATACTTACTCCTTACTTTGTTCAGAATCCATATATGTGTTAAATGACTTTAATACTTGGCGGAAGTATCCTTTTTTAATTTCTGTGATAAAAGAAAAAAGTATGTTAGTCTTTGCATTGTATGAAAACTTACTACATTGCATAATAGACAGTTTACTTTTTTTTCTACCCTCATATTTAGTTTACAAACCAGTGTACTGTGCATTCTGCTCAGTTTCTATGTTTGCTTTTCTAATCCTTGGGTCTGGGAAAAAAAAATCCATGTTGGTTTAAAAAAAACCCTTCATTTGCTATGATACTAACTACTTCCTTGTTTCCTTCATCTTTCCGAATAATGTTATGTTTGTTGCCTTGCTGGCGATTTGTAACAACAGTTAGATACCTGTAGGCGTATTCTAACTGTGCATTTGTTCTTACAGTTCTGTGATATTCATTTATTTGTGTCGTTGTTATATCATCTTGGGCAGTTAGATACCTGTTGGCGTATTCTAACTGTTTGTAGTCTTTTCCATAATTTTTTGGTAGTCTTGAAGTACACATTATTTATTAAACTTTGGCTTTAAGAAGATTAAATACGCATTTGTAAGATTAGCTGGCAATCTCTGCTTTAGAGTAATGGTGCTATCATTACATTCGAACCATCCACATTTCTTTTTAATGTATGCAGTGTAGTGACCTGCATTGGTTGTAGCTCCTGCATGATAGATTATACCTACTACGGTAAAGGTTTTCTTTCCAAGTGACACTTGACCATGTGTGAATCCAGTCAGTTTGCAGTTGTTTTTGGTACCATCTACATTTTAATGTAGAAGTATAAGTATTATGTAGGTACTATGTGATTGTATCAGTAAGGTGGAGCGATTGTCTGAATTGCAAATAGTACATAATCTGCCATGGTTTGCATTCTGTACAAGTTGCTGAAATGGAATGGATTCCCAATTAGGTATGGAAACATACACAAATCGCTCATTTGGGATTTGTTCCTGTATCACATTGTTACAGAGAGTGCATGTATGTTTCCACATGTACGATATCTGGAAGATTTCATTTACAGGTATGCTTGTGTTTTCCATTACTATTAGAAATTCTTGTGGATCTTCTTGTGAGTTCATAGTGAATCTCACCATTCCAGCACAGTAGTCAAATTCTTGCCTTATTCCATGAACACTGTATGTGTTGTCAGGATTGTTTGTTACATTTCTATGAAGCGCTAACATTTGCAAACACAATTGGTCTGTACTGTGTAAGTAAATATTGTTAACAATTGGTGGCAATTGAAATAGAATATTCATTGCTACATTTGCATAGCAACTTACCCCAGTTTCATTTGCAAATTTGAATGGACCAGCTAGTTCTGTATCTGAGTGCATTTTTCCGAGTTTCTGTTCCTTCTTTGAAGACGTACCTGGTTTACAATCCCTAATAGGTTCGTCTTTGTTTGTGGTAATTGATGAAGCTTTAGCTTCTTTTGTTTTCTTTGAGGGATTTGCTATTGGATTCTGTTGCATTTCTGTTTGATTTAGTTTTCTTTTACCACGTTTCACTTTATCTGGAACAGGATATTGTTTCAGATGGTGGGTGTACAATGACCGCAGTCTATTGTATTCCAGAATGCAAGGAATATCAGCTTTGACTTTACTTGCATCAAAGTTCATTAGCAATAGACCGTCAAGTGTACATAAGCATGATAATGCTACATAGCTCATGCCTTCTTTAAAGACTGTGTTTCCTATATCTGTCAATGCTTTGTATAGGGTAAAACCTTGGGATTTATGAATGATAACTGCATATGCAAGAGTTAGAGAAAATTGCTCTCTACGTACATACATGTCTTTGAAGAGAAGGAATTGAACAATTGAGCATCCCATCCTTTTCACTTCTGAAAGTTTATCAAAGCTAATATTGACAAACTGAATGTTGCTGTCACGTGGGTATGATTGAAAGCCAACAACTGTGCCCAGTGCTCCATTAACTAGTCCTTGCTCGACGTCAAGGTTACGTTTAAGCATTACTCTACAATTTAAGGATAATTTTAATATTTTTTCCAACCAAGCTGTGTTGGAGATTGAATTTTCTAAACTATTTAGTCTTGTTGTGGCTTGCTCACACATGGGCACTGTCATACCATGTACGTCTAGTTTGTCTGTGGCGCTAATTTCAATTATTGGTTGCATTTATTTATTTAACATTGTTTCATAAAATTTGAAACAGCTTGCAAGAGTTGGCATTAAGGCCATACAATTGACATTTCTGTGCGCAATTTGTTCCATAACATCAGTTGCACATGCATTATCACCATAAAGTTCACGAATGTGCCGGTTTTTCAATACTGCTTGTGCTTCTTGCTATAGTACACCAACTCTAATACTTTTTAAGATGTTGGCATAAGTGAGATCTGCAGATTGCCGCATATTCTCTGTTAATTCTCTGTATTGGAAATGTTGCCAAGGTTGACATTTCCTATGCTGCCAACAGTTTTACGGCAGAGTTTGTGGCCTAAGGTTTTAAAAATAGGTTCACCTTTCACTAGTGTCAATTGTAGAAGATCTCGGAAAACGATAATGTGTTTCCCTGCAAAGAGTTCTTTGTTGTTACTTTTAAGTACTTCTTGCAATCTGAGGTGAATCAAAACCAACATTAGGTTGGAGACAATGCTCACTTCATCTATTAGTAGCATTTTCATGTGTTTTAATACTCTGCGTACTTCAATTGCAGCTTCTGCAGAAAGTTTGTAATAGTCTAATTTATTTTGATGCTCTACTGGAAGCAGTAGTAATTGGTGTAAAGTGACACCGCCTATGTTGTAGGCAGCTAAACCTGTGGGGGGCGTTACAACCGCTGACAGTTTGTTGTTTGTCAGTTGTTGAAGGAACTTGCTGATGATTTTGATTAAGAATGTTTTTCCTGATCCAGCTTCACCACTCACGTACAGCAGTATAGGTTTGTAATTTTGGAAGGTACATTCTTTATTTTCGTGTTGTACACCATGTACAATTTCTTTTGTTAGATCTTCAAAAATGGTGCACTGATCTTTGTTAAGTTTTGCTTGTTGTACAGTTAAGTCTTCTGTATCTTCTTGATACTGATACATGGTATTTTCTACTTCTGCCATAGCTACTTCTGCTTCATTTGCTTTTAGTGGTTGTCCTAGTGGTTCTTGACTTCCTGTTACAGAAGGTTGACTACTGTCGGAAGAGTCCTTATCTAGTTGGGCCTGAAGTTCCTCTTCCTGTTGCTGCTCATTGTGTAACATTATGTACTGCGTAAAGTTCACATCGGTGATAGCGCTTTCATTTGCTTTAAACGCATCTTCATAGCAGTCATAGTTATCTAGTATGTCTTCCTCTTTTCTCCATGGTTTAAAAAGTTGTAACAGAGACATGTAATAAAGTTCTTTCTGTTGAGGAGTTTTTAATGATAATTTTACATGATTAATTAAGCTTCGTTTGGTAAGTTTCACTAAGCTCCCTTCACAATCGGTCACTCTATATCTACCTTTGCTTTCATCAGGTTTTATATTATAGTTCTGTATGCAAAGTTTTGAGCTATGTGGTATAGACACATGCTTTCCAAAGTGCTACTCCTGTTCGGATAGTATGTGTCCAGTAAATTGTTTTTTAGAATGTCTTGGCTGTTGGGATCATTTCTGGCAATTGTTTCTATGTCCTCATATGATTTCAGAACTCTTTTTCTAGATTGTGCAGGACCAAGACTTAGCCATACTATGTTGTCTGATTTTCCATACAAAGCAGTACCGGTTAAACAATCTGCTGCTTCATAGGTGCCACATTCTCTATGAGAGAGCAATTTTTTGCCAAGGCTGTACAAATTCTGTGATAGTGTTTTGTCTGATGCTAGGTCATCCCAGAGGGCTTGAAGCTCTGTTTTTTCTGCTTTTCTTAAGCAGGCTGTAACATATTGTGCAACAGCAGTAGAATTGTCTGCAATGTACTGCACATCTATGTTTGCATTCCATAAGAGGGCAATGATTGCATTGTAATCATTGATATATTTTGATTCTTCTGTTCTTTTTATGTAATACGTGTTCTTAGGTGATTTAACTTTAACACTATGTCGAACAGAAGACATGAAGTTGTTTACTTCACCTGTTTCTGTAACTGGTCTAGGGAAACCAAAGCGTCATTTGGTGTAGTATTTACCTTTGTTTTTGTATTTGCGGTGACAATATTTGCCACATTTGTGTCTTTGAAATTGTAAAATCTGCCCATGCAGCTCACTATGTGTCTGTTGTGAAGGGATTTCACAAGTGACATATTTTTGGATAAAATGCAAAACAGTGCTATCTCTGTCGTGACCAAATTTAGGTGCACCTTTGATTCATAACAGCATGTGAATATGTGGTGCTCCTCTCGCTTGATATTCTTTTCTCCAAAAGAAGTGTTGCACTTCTCCAAGTGGAGGAACAGTTTTATTGCAAATAAAGTGTAGCATGGCAATGAAACGATGATGGAAATATCTTGACACATTAACTGGTTTAGAGAGCAAAGTTCTCCAGGTGTTAATATATCTATGTTGCTTTTGTTGCTGTTTGCTATGCGTAGGAACTCATGTAAATCTTCCCATGCATATTCTGCACAACTTAGTGTAACAAACCAAGTCAGTGGTCCAAGGTTTCTGATCATACAACGCATGTCTCCGTGCCGTCGGAACCAGTATTCCTTTGTACCACGCATGTTTGCAAACAAATTTGTTATACTTGATTGTAAAACCTCATCTTTTTCCTGTACTTTTTGTATTAACTGCGTAGCTGACATATTTTGAAAGTGGGTTCCATATTTCAAAATGTGTGCAACTCCGTAACATAGCGTTGCTAACTCACTTTCATAGAGTAGGTGGAATACGTATTCCACATTTTGTCTAAATCTGGGATCTTGTGAATACATTTGTAATGAGCGGTATTCTGATGCCCCAATCTGAGTGGGTTTATCATCGTATCTTCCACCTTTGCCAGTAGGAAATAGCAGCAGAAAAGCATGTGCTTCTATTTTTTTTTTCCCATATACTCATTGGTGAACCTTTGGTTTGCCACATTTACTAAGTTTCTAGTGCATCATCTATGCTTTCATTGGAATGCAATGGATGAATTGTGTACTGGTCCAAAAGAGTGGATACTGTAGCAGGATCCAGAAGTTCGAATTATCCAGTTTCTGATGGCTCTTGAATTATTTCCGTTGTTTCCCTTAAGCTTTCTTCAATATTTATTTCCTTGTAGTACTCGTTATTGTCTTTTAGATATTGCAATGCTTGTTTAACTTTATGTAAGTCCACCAGTTGTTGCCAAATTCTTTTGTCTTTTGTTGGTACACCATTTGCCAAGACTATTAAAGAATGGTCTATTGAACGTTGCACTCCTAGAGTGTGTACATTTTCAGTTAGATCTTATGGCAAATAAACTACTTTGCCACAAATGCCTTTCACCAATTCAGAGTAAGGTAATCTTGCTGTTTTTGGATGAAGGCGTATAATTGCTTGAAATGGGTGAACAGTTTGAATTATGATGCTCTCATACAAATTGAGTTGTTGCAGGATTTTTGGTAGTGGGAACATTTCCAAATTATTGGTAATAGCACGTGAAGGAGTGTGGTTGTTGTCTAATTTTGTAGTACAGTAACTGCAACATATTAGGCGTTCAGTTAGTTCATATTTTTTTTCTGCTAAAAGGTAGAGAGCTAATTCAAACCATTTGGAATCTTCACTGTCTTCTATTTTGTATGCTATGTCCACATTTTTTGTGTTCCTTTTGTAAAATGTTCTGCGGCAACACACACACACATGGTTTAGTACTTCAGCCGATGCCCTTTTAAATTTTAGTATTTCTTTTCTGTATGTGTGTAATAGAAGGTTGCTATGTGCAGATTTGTTGCTACTATGCTCTAAAACTATTGCATTTTGAAAGTGGCTTTCACTTCGAAAATACTTTCTCTGAATACGGTCAATATCTTCTTGTAAGTATTTGGGTGTACCATGCAGAAGAGTGTTATTTAAATTGCCTAATTCTGAAGCTGGACTTTTTGCATAGTATATGTTATACACTAGATTTCTAACATTTTAATGATGTACTGATATCCTTTTGATATCATGGAAGGTGCTTTTGCAAATAGGCCCAGAAATGCAGGCTAATGAATGTCCTTGTAGTCAGGTGTATTTGCGCACTGGACAAATATCCATATTTTGCAGCACTTTTATTTTACTTTTGTCTTTCCCTTTTACATACAGATTGAGGAACTGACGTAAGGATTTGAAAGCTTTGTTTGGAATGGCACACATTGATGTGCACGGCCATTTGTATACTGGACGGTGTGGTTCTGTCGAATTGAGATGTAATTCTGAGTTTTCAGGGGATACTTTTGTAAGCAGTGTTTCTTGTTCCATGATGGTACTATTTATTTTCTCATACCCTCGTCCACTCATATGGATGGCAATTGTGTTAGTTTGATTTTGTTTGTAGGCTTCCTCATTAAAATATGGTTCTGTGGTTGTTGTGTGACTCCATTCACCTCCACAAACATTTAACAAATTATTTTTGTTCACATTCCGTTTATTGCTGAGTTTCTTTTGTAGTTTGGTACTTAGTTTTGTTAGTGCTTTCATCCTACTTAACACTAATATAAACAACTTCCTTTTGAGAAGGATTGCACTGTCAAGGAGAGTTTGTAGGATTAACTTTCTACGGTAGGTTTTAAGGGGTGAGGATGATTTTGGTCCTCTTCTTAGTAGATTCTGAAGCACTCTGTGACAAAACCTTTTTGCTAAAATACTTTTTTTACTATGGGTTCTTGTTACTATATCAGGATTATTATGAGCATTGTTAGCTGTACTGGTAGCCGATTTTTTGCCATGCTTTTTGTGTTTTGTGACACATTTTGATGGATGAGGTAAAGTTTCGGTAGTTGAAGCTTCCTTTGTTTTGCTAAACGACTGCATTAGCTGGTTTGTTCTGCTAAACGACTGCATTAGCTGGTTTGTTCTAACGTTCTCTACAAGCTCTACTAGAGATGGATGCTTAGATTGAACATTATTATTTTTATTTGCTCTAGTTCTGCGTCCCTTTCTACGAAGTTGCTTTTTGGTAGGCATTCTTTGGTGTCTGTTGAAAAAAAGAAGGCATGCTTTGGTCTGTTGTTCAATGAATGTGTGCTGTGTGCATGCGTGAATGAGTCTCATGGGGAAGCTCTTTGTCATGGTGTGTGAATGTGCATTGGCCTCTTACAATGATTTGGGATGACTATTTTACTGTTTTTATACTATTACAATGTTCTTCAGATGAGAGTACAAAGTGGCCTAGTTGTGACGAGAAGCATTATTAGTAAACGAAATGCCATAAACTTGAAACAGCAACTTCTTTTCTAGAACTAACATTCTAATGATTCTGTATTTTATTTGAGTTCCAAACACACAGGGAGTTGTGAGCCATTCTTACTGTTATTCTCTGTTTAATAAATGGGTATTTGTAGGTAGAATGGTTCGAAATCAATGTTTGCTTTGGTGTACAAATCAAATAAATAACCCACGCAGCCTCTTTGAGGAATAGTTACAATATAAACTTAGTACTGTGCTTTTTTTTTTTGCGAAATGACCAGGTTTCTTCGGATATGTCGTTTGCAGTGTAGATGGTGTTGATTCTCAGGAGGGTAGTCTTCACTTTGATTGAAAAAAAACATTAATTACTTTGTGTGTTTACAGCAGTGATGATACTGCACACCTTAATTGTGCATCTTTCATCAGAGCATTCTCCTTTCATATTTCAACCCAGTGCGCGTGTGCACTTCACTTCACTCTGCAGCTTTTGTATGTTACTTGCAATATGTTACTTGCAAGTCATTCTGAATTGAGAACAACTTTAAGGTTATGGTAATGCCTTGTTTTTTAAAAGGTATACTATCTATAGGAGAGAGGTTTGTATGCAATTGGGCATAATAGTAGATCTGAAAAATGTTTCTACTTCCAAATTATATCCATGATGCCGACACATCGGAAGACTCTCAGAGGGAGATGTCACCACAGCAATCAGGAGCACTTATTTTTCTCATACCATCACATTGCAAGTACCATTACTGTAGGCCGTACACAGTACACAACTCCAACACTGTCGAATGCAAAATCCAGTTTCGCCCTAAATAGGCATGCTTGTAATGTATGTATGGGTTATGCGGAAGACAGTAAGAAGTTGTGCGGTTTGTCAATGATAAATTGGACATCTTGCACTTAAAAGGGGGAGCGTTGGTATGTATTGAATATGCACATTTAGTGGCATTAATTTATTTAAATTACATCATACGGGTTGCACATGTTCTCTGATTAAAATATGCATACCTGTACTCTATACTCATACATGTGGGCATGCATGGAGCTGCACTTAGAAATCCGCAACACTTGTACTGTAGTTTGTGAAGTAGGTGCTTTGCAATGATATGCGACTTCCAGTCAGAGTCATCGACAGTATATTTGAAGTGCGCAATGTTGATGACGGAGTTAGATTTAACGATACAGAATGTGATTGGTGGATGGTTGTGTGACTGCTTAGTTGTGTCCAATCAGGGACTCGATTTGCTACCGATGTGGAAAGGGTAGAAGGACTGGGTAAGAGCTCCGTGCCGCACGTAGGCAACGCTTGTTCACGGGTACGGCGTGTCACATACAGGTTTATACAGCAAATCCTGCATGGAAAGGGGACTGTAGGCATCAGCCAATCAGATGTTCACATTACTCTTTTGTGGCGAAAGACGGTGCGTATACTGAAGATGGCAGAGGTGGAGAGGGTCCGGGTTTTGGTGCTTGGAGACATTTTTGTCCATGGCTTACAACACTATGCCGAGAGTAGGCATGTGGCACACCATTTCTATGTGAGAGGAGTGGAGGTGGTGTGGCGCGCTGACACTGACGCCAATGCTGCAGCAATTATACAAGTTTGCAGAGACATGCGTACGATGACCACTCCTCATGTGGTAATTTTGCACTACGGTGCTTGCCCTTTGGGCTACGTGAGTTCACATACTTTGTTGGCAGATTTGGGACAGTTGGTTGAAGCACTCATGACCATCTTCCCAACAACGAAAGTAATTTTGTCTGGTTTACTCCCTGGAGTAAAATGGGACAACAATTCTGTTTTCTGTCCAGATCAAAGTATTAGGAGGTGTATCATCAATCGCGGCATGCGTGCTTTCATGTTACGAGCTGGTATGTTTTTCTGCAGCCACGATAACGTTGTTCAAAGTAACGCATATTATTTTGAGGCAGATGGTGTTGCACTATCTTCTTTGGGAAATGCCATGCTCTTTTGGAATGTAAGGCTTGCTTTAGAGAAGGTTCTGTAATGGTTGTCGGAGTACAGTAAGCACTAAAAAAACAAAAAAATAAACAAAATAACAGATGTCTGTAAGGCATCTGCCCAAAAACAAAAAAAAAAAATGGCTCTTTTCAGAGCCCGCCTTAAAGGGGAAAAAGGAGAAAAGGGGAAAAAGGGGAAAAAGGGGAATAATACTTTAATGTACCGATGTCACGCTCTGATCCCATACATGTCAGCGGAAATCTGTAATGGAAGCATATATCAATGTAGGGGTGGCGCGGCATGAAAATTAAATACACATGTGATGTCATCAGTGATGTCATCAATGACATTTGTGAGGTCATCTTTGATGTCCTGGGTGTTAGTGTTAGCAATGCACGTAGGTGGTGTGAGTTATGGTTGCTTAGCTTACCATAATTAGGGAATGTGCAGTGTTTTTTGGTTTCACTGTGATGTGTAACATCCCTTTAACTAAGTTTTTTTACTGAATGTACCTATATGTAAATGTCAGTGAACCTAAACAAAGGGCCTAAACATGTGATGTCGTCAGTGATGTCATCAATGACATTTGAGATGCCATCTTTCATGTTCTGGGTGTTAGTGTTAGCAGTGCATAGAGGTGATGGCAGGTATGGTGGCTTACTCTACCATAACTGGCGAATTTCAGGGGTTTTTCGGTTTTACTTTGAAGCATAATGGGGAGGTTGAAAAGTTTTTTGTAGTGAAGTGCACAGGTTTTTGGAAGGGCAACTTAACCATAACGTCCCCTTAACCAAAATTGTTTTGTAGTGAATTTTACAGGTTTTGGGTAGGGCAACTTAACCATAACGTCCCCTTAACAACGTTTTTTTTGTAGTGAATATATATATATATATACATATATATATTCAAGGAAACAACTTTAGTTGTAGGGACGTAAAGGTGAGCAATACATTGCAAAAAAGAACCTTGAAATTCAAGGAAAAAACCTTACTTGTGTGGTCGTTAAGATGAGAACTTAATGCAACAATCCCCCTGAAATTTAGCTAAAGCCACCTTAACTTCACACCCCCTGTTGCGCAGCCTATGACTACAATGATGACATCACAGATCATATCACTGATGATATCACTCATTACATGCTGTAGGAGCACACTCATGGCATTACAAATCACGTCACTGATACCACAACACTAATTACATTGTATATAACTGATTACATCAATGATGTAATTAGACATAACATCATTTATAAATTAGCTCATGAAAACCTTACCTTAATAACAAATTAGGCCGTGGACTTGGCCATGACAAAGGCTGTGGTCACTGGCCAGCACAAAAAGCCATACCTAGTGGTTTGTTCTGTTAGTGTTCACAAATACCAATGTGCATGGTTAAAAGTCATGCCCAGTAGCCCATCACGGTTTTAAGATATATACAGTGGACAACGTTGAAAGCTGAAGGCAGTGGCCATGGTTAAAGGCTGTAGCTAGTGCCCATTAGTATGTTAGAATATATAGTCGGCACAGCGAAAAGCCATGGCCACAGGCTAGTATTGTGTTGAAGACCATGGCTAGTGGCTGGTTAGTGTATATAATATACAGTGGGCATGGCCGAAGGCCATAGCTAGTGGCTGGTTAGTGTTGTATAAAACATAGTGGGCATGATCGAAGGTCATTGCTTATTGCATTTTGTTATTTTAAAATATACAGTGGACATGGCCAAAAGATGTACAAACTGCTCATGGTCAAATGCCATGGCTAGTGAGGCCCATTTATATATTAGAATATATAGTAGGCACTGCTAAATATTGTGGTCACTGACCAGTATTGCGCTAAAGCCCATAGTTAGTGGCTGATCAGTGTACATAATATACAGAGAACACAACTGAAAGCTGTAGCCACTGGTGAAGCTCAACCTCTATGGTTGGTGGCCTTTTAGCGTTTTAAAATATACAGTGCACATGGGTGAAGACAGTGGCCAGTGTCCATGACTGAAAGCCATGATTAGCACCCATTTATGTATTAAAATATATTTGGCCATGCACACCGACCATGGCTGAAGGCCATCCTTGATGCTGGTTACTGTTGTAATCTAATTAGTGTTGTCATCAGTGATGTGATCTGTAATGGTATCATTAAGTTAAGGAGTCTGTAGCTGAATTTCAAGGGTTTTGTTGTGTTAAGTTGTCGCCTTAATATCCCTACAACTAACGTAAGGGTTTTGTTATTCCATGACATTAATAATACAGACAATTGGGCTAATGAAAATTATGTACCATGTGTAGAAAGTGCAATCAAAAGAAATTGTGCAACCATATTCCCCCCAAATAATCATGATCTTATAAAACGTAGTTTGCATATCTACTTAACTTTGTACAGTGTTAATATTTATATGCACTGTTTATAAATAGAACATTATTAAAGTGTTACAGCAACTGTGTACAAAGACTACACTCAATATATCCTAAAAGAAATCTTTACAAGACTACTACCCACAAATATATGTACATAAGTTTTTTTTAACGGTTTTATACTCGTGGTTACCAAAGATGCACCCACAGCTAAATGCGTCAATGCCTAGGAGTGGGGGGGTTACCCGCGGCTTCCACAGGGGATAACCGTAGCTACAAAGAAATACACAAGGATATGTCTTTTTTTATTTTTAATACACACTGTATTGAAAGAATCAATTAAAGGTCATTCATCCATATATACAGTATGTGTTTTTAATGTCTATTTTTATAACTGAAAAGTCGGCCCTAAAAGGACCATTTTGGGGGATAAGGAAAAAATAAGACGCAACTGTGAAGGTAAAAACACTAGGATTCATACATATAACAAAAGGTATTTGTATTTAGTACATTTGTTTGTGTGTTTTTTCTTCTAAAGAATAAGTTAAAAAATGGACACTTAAAAATATACCTAGCGTTGGCAATTGGACGTATGTTCTGAAAGAGCCTTGCCCGAAGCGTCTGGGGTGCCACCTCCCATCTCGATCAAGCTGTGACAGGTTTTTTGCATCACAATAAAGTTGGAAAGATCAGGTGCAGGCAGGATGGACTGAGGTTGGGTGTAAGTTGGTGGAAAATAGTTAGTAATCATGTTGGAAGTCTGTGGTGCAGATGATAAATACTGCTGTGCTGATCATGCTCCAAGTGCAATGACCTTATGTTTGACAAGAGCTTTCATGTATGAATCATCCACTTCGTCCCAATGAACACAGAAAAGATCTTGTATTAACGTGGATGTCCCCAAACATTGTGACGGCTTGTGTGAAGGTCCCCTCTGCAAAACCTCACCACAAAAATTGCACAAGACCTCCTCGATCTCCTTTTTTCTGCGTTGGTCCTTTACGTGTCAGCTAAGCTTTTTTATGCACATTGCTTCTTCTGTGGTGGTAAAGCTGAAGCCACCCACAGCACCATTTTAAAATGCAGGACTGTGGAGGAAAAATGAAAACTGTAAAAATGCACAAAACAAAAAGGACTCTGCCAATTAATATAAAAGAAATAACAAGCTAAAATAACAAAAACAGACAAATACAATACAAAGAACAAAGGTATAGGAAGAAGGAATTTAAAAAAGGAATGGCTAAAAGGAAATACTACTTTTAAAAAGTTCCTGAAGGCTCACAATGAAGTTCAACCATCAACACACAAAACGCAATGGGCCTCATTACGACCCAGGCGGAAAACCATGGTGCTAATAGCACCATGGTCCATGCCAGTAACTTACCGACTCTGCCATGGAGAAAGGGGGAATTACCACCCCATCACAAGGTTGGCGGGGCGGTAATTCCCCCTTCCTCCATGGCCCTTCACCATTCCCATTTTTGCCCCATAGGGCTCAATGGGAATGGGGAAGGCGCTAAGTACGGTACTGCAAATTGCGGGACCGTACTTAGCACCAAGGTCCCTTTGCGGGTCCCTACTTTAACAGCTGGTGTAGACCAGCCGTTAAGGTCGGGTCCTGCAAAGGGACCTCGTAACAGCGCTAATGGGTTAACAGCGCCACAGCCTTTGACGGCACCGGTAACCCATTAGCGCCAGGGTCGTAAGAGGGCCCAATACAGTAAACATAGAAGAGGTGCTAGGGAGAAGGGTATAACACAGTTACACGATATAGCAAACCAGAATGTGTTTTCCGTACGCACAGGTATACCCAAGCGCAATTACACGTTTGCACCTAAATTATTGCCCAATCGCCAAAGTGAATGAGGAGAGGAGCCTGCACAGGTCCATAGCCGTGTCGAGGAAAGCACCAATCACTTTGAAAACTGTGCTCACGTGGCTATGCGGCATCATGCCTGTTTTCCACAGTCGATTGGATCATGGCTGTGCTTCTCCTGCTTAGCCATGTCAGCAAATGGCTCAATCACACACTGCAGAATATTTACACAGCTATGCCCCTGCCGTATGTGCATGCAAAATGACCCAACGGGACGTTGTGCTTCATCGATGCGGCTAGCTATTTTTGCGCCTACGGCAGCAGCCAATCACATTACGTGCTGCGGCTGCGCATCTACAAATGACTCCTGGGCGCATCAACAATCAGACCAATCACGCATTGCGATTTATTGACGCAGCACCACCCCTTGCCTTGTGATAAAATCTGCATGTGCAAAATCACCCAATAGGATGTCAAGCTTCTTCAACATGGCTACACATATTCGCGCCTGATGCACCAGCCAATCATATCACGCCCTGAGGCTGCGAGTCTATGCATGATTCTTATCTGCATCAATGAACAGTCCAATCATATGCTGCAGTGTATTGACGTGGTTACGCCCACGCCATATGATGAAATCTGCGCATACGAAAGTGACCAAACAGGGCCTGTGGCAGTGCGTAGCTGTGAATAATCAGCCCACCCACAAAAAAATTCTTTTTTATTGATTGCTGCTGCTAGTGCTTGTTAGTGAAAGGGTTACCAAGTTACAACAAGAACATTTGGCGCTTTATCCCTTTAATTGTTCCTCCTTTTTACCCACTTTTAACCTAATTGTCTTTTTGCTTTTCTTGTCATTTGTTCAGTTTGTCTATTATTTGTTTGACTTTTTATCTTCTTTTTTTTAAAACGTTTTCATTTTTTGGGACATTGGGCCTCATTACACGGTAGGCGGTAGGGACATACCGTTACCGGTAAGGGATTACCGATATCGGTAAATCCCCTCCCCAATCACGACCCGGACATACCGCTATTAGCGGCACCGCAAAGTACGGTGGCACTATTAGCGGCAAGTCCGTGAGCGCGCGGCCCCTCAGACCGGAAATAGCGGCATAGCGCTAATATCACGGCATCGCGAGCCATGCGTACATGGCAATACCGGCATGTACTAGACCCAAAGAACCCTTACCGGCAAGGCGCTAATACCGGCATCGCGAACCACACGTTAAAAGAGCACAGCAGAGTTCCAACCTGCCACAGGTGGACAAAATCAGCACAGGTGGAGGCAATGGAGACTGGCAGCACAAAAGAGCACACCACACCCCTCCCCACACCCATTCCCACACCAAGATGGATGCAATACTAGCAGCATTACATGGGCTAGAGGACATGATTGCTGTGCAGCAGCTACAACAACAGGCAGCACAGAGGAGACGCAGGAGGAGGAGGAGGAGGGCAAGACAGGCGCAGCAAGCACCACCAGTGCACCTAGTGATACCACAGAGGCAGCCACCAATTCCCAGGATCAGAGCCAGTCCAGTCAACCTAACCCCTGAGCAGATACACACCCTGTACCGTCTGGACTGGGATACCATCACCACCATAGTAGACATGATATACAACGACATTGTGAGTCTCATTGACATCCGTACTGCCATCCCCCCTCTACTGAAGGTAGTAACAGTGCTCCACTTCTTGGCCACAGGCACCTACCAGCATACGGTAGGTCAGATGCATGGCATATCACAACCAGTATTCTCACGCACACTGAACCAGGTGCTCGATGCCCTCCTGCAGCACACAAGTCAACACATATACATGCCACGGACTGCCCAGGAGATCTCCAACACCAAAGTAGGCTTCCATACACTGGCAGGCATCCCAAGTTGCATTGGGGCCATCGACTGTACCCATGTAGAACTGGTGGTCCCACATGCCAATGAGGTAGTGTACCGTAACAGAAAGCAATACCACTCCATCAACGTCCAAATGGTATGTGACTCCAATAAGATCATCACACATTGCTGTGCCCGATATCCCGGTTCAACCCATGATGCAATGGTCCTGCGGAACTCGACAATACCACGATACATGGAGCGACATGCTGGACAACGTTCGTGGCTACTTGGTGAGTAGCAGGCTGACCACATGTCAGTGTGATGTGGATTGTGAGTGGGGGGGGAGATGCATACCCCAACTGGGCGTGAATGGGGGGGGGGAGATGCATACTCCAACTGGGCGTGAATGGGGGGGGGGAGATGCATACTCCAACTGTGCGTGAACTTGTGTCATGAGAAGAATGGACATACATATTTGCATCACTGTACAGTGAGGCAGCCCACAATGGACCAGAGACAAAACCACATGCCGGAAGTGAGTGCCACGGCAAACATATCAATCCATTACGCCAAACAGGCCATTCCAAACAACATGCACACCGCACAACACACCATTCCCCCATTACACAAATCAGCAACATGCATATCAAAATCACAACTGAAATGTACGCTAAACTACATCAGAAATGGTCCGCGCACATGAGTGCATACAAATGGATCCCCTGTAGCCATTGTGGTGAGGCACACCCGTACCCCACCACAGAATTGCCATCAAACAGCATGGGGACATCAACTAAGGAATGGCAGTGTACTAGCAGTGTGGCACTAACGTTGCCAGGGCCAGGAAACACAAATCACTTAAACTCTGGCGGGACATGGCAATCCCTGCTGTATGCATGCATGGTGCATGTCCACTTGCAAGGACCACCTCACCTTCCCACATTGCAGTTACCCTGATTGCCATGCGTGCTTGGATCAGTGGATGTCGTTGAATATGCAATGTTTGTTTGTGTGACATGTGCACGCTCCACATTATGTAGACACTTACACATACCCATTGTTGCACCCATGCAGGTGATGCAGGTTATCCCCTGAAGAGGTGGCTCCTTACCCCTGTGCGGAACCCACAGAACAGGCACGAAGAGGACTACAATCATGCACACACCCGTACCCGCGTGGTGATCGAGCAGACATTCGGCCTATTGAAGGAACGCTTCCGGTGCCTCAGCAGGTCGGGCGGGGCACTCCTGTACGGGCATGAGAAGGTGGCCAAGATCACCATGGCATGTGTCATGCTTCACAATATGTGTATCAGACGGAATGTGCCAATGCCCCCTGACATAGAACTGCGACCACCGTCTGAGGATGATGACGGGGATGAGGATGGAGGAGAGGGGGCTGCAGGTCATGCAGGTGGCGATGCCCATGAGGGACGTGCTGTGCGGCAGCACATGATAGACCATTGTTTCTGATGCACATGGATTAGGAGGGTGCAATTGGTGTTCAGCTCAGGGCACGGGGTGTATGGAGGACATAATCACAGTGCACCCTTCAACAATAATACACACATACACAATTATCAATGTCCAGTCATGTGATTATCCATGCCATTACGTCTGTATTGAGCATTATGACATTCAAACGTGCATGTACCCTCCACCCAAAACACCCTCACCCCCCTCCCCCCACAACTCCCCCAAACACCCTCACCCCCCTCCCCCCACAACTCCCCCAAACACCCTCACCCCCCTCCCCCCACAACTCCCCCAAACACCCTCACCCCCCTCCCCCCACAACTCCCCCAAACACCCTCACCCCCCTTCCCCCACAACTCCACCGAACATGGTGTGCACATCAGTGCTGCATTAGTTCCCAAGTGTCAACAGGGACAGGCTGGCCCTACTTCCCTCCTCCACTACCACCATTGGGGGGTTGTGAGTCTGACCGCCGCAAGGACCGGCTGGACCTGCGCAGGATGGTTGTCTGGTCGGAGCTAGTAGACGAGGGCGTGGCTGGTTGATCTGCTCCCTGTGAGTGACGCATGCTCTCCATCGCCTCAGCAATGCGCGTTAGGACCTGCCTCACAGCGGCCATCTCCTCACATAGGCGCGTCGTGTTGCTGTCCATGGCAGCTTTCATGTCCCTTGACAACCCCCGGATCTCCTCCCTGGTCGAGGCAGCCTCGCTCACTTGCCGGGCAACCAGGGCATTGAGCTCCTCCTGGCGCTGGCGTATCAGGCTCATGGTGTCGTCTGCGGCCCTGCCCCTGTTACTCCTCGGCGCAGCTTGCTGCATGTGGCCGACATCAGGTGAGCTCGCCACGGGACTGAATGACCCATCCATTGCATCTCCGGCATGCACCTCATGGATGTTGCCATTGGATGTGTTGCATGGGCTGTGGAGTGGGGACAGCTGGGGGCTGGGTGTACGCTGCCCTTCCGGTGTCGGACATGGGTCGTCCACATCACTCATAGGTGCCGTGGCTGCTGCTTCCCCAACGGAGCTATTGGCTGCGGACGGCGTGCCTTCTGGCACTGGCTCCTGAGTGGTGGGGGTGGGTGGTGGGGGTGCTGCCACAGTGTCGGATGGCATTTCGACCCTTGGTGTGGTCGTTGCGTGGGTGGCTTTTGTGCGCTGGGCCACTCCAGATATCCCAGTGCCCCTCGATGTACTGGGCCTGGTGCCTGCATCCTTTCCCTTGGCCTGCTTTTTGGGTGGTGGGGCCTGCGTTGCAGCGTCCAGCTCCTCACTGTCAGATTGTGACCCTGTGGGGGAGCAAGACAGGGATAACATCAGTGATGGGTCAACGTGCATCATGCATATGTTGTTGTTGCTGCAGTTCTTTGCATTTGGACATCTACTTTGGGCCTGCAGGTTGTTGGCCAGATGGGTGGGTCATCCGGACATGTGTCAGGGTGACACGTGTGTGAGGTGCTGCATGCATGTGGTTGTGTGGGGATGTGCAGGGCATATATGCAGGGTTGTGTACATGTGTGTGTGATGACCCCATCCATTAGCTGATTCCCAATTCACATTTAGGGGAGGGACTCATGCTTGGCATTGCTGTGTCTTGCGTGGTCACTCACCTCCGTCTGACGTTGTTGCCACACCACACTCCATTCGGCCCACTCCCTCGATGGATTCTATGCCAATGGTGCTGGCACATGTCTCCTCCCACTCCTGCATCTTCATCGGGGATCCACCTCCGCCTCCTGTGCCCATGGCCAGATTCCTGTTGGCCGATAAAATGCTGCGTACACGGAGGCGCAGATCATCCCACCGCTTGCGCACGTCCTTTACGGTGCGGGGGGTGGAGCCCACCGCACTGACTTTCTGCGCCACCTCAGCCCAGATTTCCTTTTTTCTCAGGAGTGCCGGGCGCCGCATGTCGCTAGCGAACACTACCTCTGCATTTGCAGCCAGGGTGTCTGCCAGCATTTTCAATTCCTCATTTGAGAAGCGTTCTTTGCGCTGGCGCGCATCGGCTTTCTTTAGGGCCTTGGGCATTGTTTGTTCTTCTGGGATGTGGTTTTGCCAGTCGTGGTGTTGCTGCAGGTCCTGAGTGCAGGGGATGGCAATGGATTGTGTTTTTAAAGATGGCCGCCGGGCTCTTTCCCGTTCCGGTGCGATGACGCTATTTCCGGTTCCGGTGTTTTACGGTGACCGCTAATAGCAGTGACCGCTAATAGCAGTGACCGCTAACAGCGGTGGCCGCTAATAGCGTGCAGCATGAGGGCGGAGGTGCTATCAGCACTTTGGTCGGAGCCGGTAAGGTGCTTTTCCGCCATGGCGGTGGGGTCATTTACCGTCATGGCCCTATGCGCGTGTCCGCTGACTCGTGATGTGACGCTATTAGCGGTCTCCTACGATGGCGGACACGCTAATGGCGCCATGACGGTAAATCACATTTTTTAGCGCCTACCGTGTAATGAGGCCCATTGTCTTTTTAGTGTTGTGATTTTTGTGATTTTACATTTTCCTCCCCAGTTGGACATTTCAACATGTCTAGCCATGAGAACAGCAGCAGCAGCGATGATGATGTCATCTGGATTCCTAATCTATCACCACCGAGGAAGAAAGCCACAGGAATGAAAACCCCTGCAGACAGTTCGAGATATTTCAAAGTAAAAAAGCACTGCTCTAAAAAGGAGGCAGAGGATGTACAGTGCACATTGTGCATGAAGACTCTAAGACGTTGACCAAATGGGCCTTGGAAAATCTGTGATGATCAATCATCTGGTGAAAGTGCATTGGGATGATGTGAACGACACATATCGCACGAACACCACACACTTAAAATGCATGGGCTCATGCATTACATACATGAAAATCAGCACCTCATCCAGCACCTGCTTCCACCAGTGGGACGTCACAGACACTAAATGAACCCTCAACTTCTGCAACAGTGTCAACTGCAACTGTTCCAATTTTACTGGCTCCCAATGTCTCAGTTATGAGAGTCACGTGTGAACTATGCCACCAATGGGTAGCTGTGGGAGGTGCTACAACTAAGGATTGGGAGGAGTTAATATCTCAACACCAGATTAAGTACCATCTTTAGGTTATTTTAAGTGGCAATACCCTGCTTTAAAAAAAATGAAAATACCAAACAAATCTTCCTTTTTATTTTAATTCCCTTTGTGATATGTTTCATCCTTATGTGTTTTCCCTCCCTGTTCCACCCCCTCTCTTTCCTTCCCCCAAAATGGCCGTTTTAAGGGCCAACCTTTCAGTTACAAAAATAGATGAAAATGAACAGAATGCAAAAATATATTACAATATCTATTGTAATTTATTTTATGCAGTTTGAGTGACTAAAATCCCCCAAACTTTCACTTATAACCGCAGTTATAATTTTGCCAGATGAACCAGTAGCCACAGATAGAATCACTCCAGTCGTTGTTCACCTTAGCCACACCTGCATATGTCTGCATCTCATTGGCGGGTGCTGTAGCCGCGGCTATAAATATTAATATTAACACAAATCTGTGTGTATACATATATGCACAGTACATATATATATATACATAAATATATATATATATGTATGAGATGTCTTACCTAATGCCTTCATATGTGTCATCTTCTTTGCAGAATAAGAGTCGTTCTGAAACAGAATGTACTGTATTTCATAATAAAAGAAAAAAGACGAATATTGATTTTTTTTTCTTCATAATGGTAGTGAATACTGAATGTATGCCTAGTACACAACCAATAAAGGTTGTATTCATTAATCATGCTACAGCTGATAAAAATGTCTTGTTGGAGCGAAAAGAAAACTCTATTCACTTTTATTTTGTTTTATCTTTATCATATACTATCTCACTTTTTGCAATTATATCTATATGACAGACTAAATGAAAACTTTAAAAATCGTATAATTGAACATTATGTTGAAAGAAATCCTAAAAGAATAACAGAGATGGGGTATCTACAGTGTAGTATAGATAAAATATATTTTGTATGATTAGCTCAACTACACTAACCAGTAAGGTAACTACGAACTTGGTTTTGCATCAGCAAATTCTAAATAGAATTGCCCACAACGTCAATAGTTTGTTTACCTACCACGATATGTTTCGATACTATACAAACATTATTTAATATTAAATGATGACAAATTTGCAAATTAGTTTATGCAAACTTACCTTAACCAGGAAACCAAGACATATTACCTATATTACCTATCTATGTCTTCAGTTTTACAAATAAATGTATGAAGACATGCCAAAATTGTAACATTATTTTGAGCATAAATCTTTTTAAAGTGTAGTCATATGAATATTTCAAATACTAGGTAGACAATAAAAACGTTTTTGTGTATACACATTTTAACACTTACCAAAACCTACACTAAGAACCTAACAAATGTAATTTCCATACTTCTTGTGAAATCTGTGTGTACCCTTTGTTTGGCCACATGCACACATCAGAATTTAATAATGACATTTCAAAATGTACACAACATATTTGAATTTTTTTTAAACTGGAAATTGGTATTTTAACTTCTATTTGCACAGACAGCTCTGTGCAGTGTGGAATACTTATTAATGAAATCAAACTTGGTTAAAAAATATAATAATGATCTCTACATTGTCTTTAGAATACTTCTTTTTAATTTGGTGTGCATCCTTTTTTTGGCCACCTACACACTTAACAAGCTAATGTCAATTGTGTATGAACTAAAAAAGCGTACACAGTGTAGTGACAATACATTGCATAACATTTCTGAAAGCGTCTACACTGCAAATAGAAGACCGTTAAATATTGAACAAACTAACACTTCAAGTAAGCTATCTTTGGTGGGAAACTTTTGCAGCATTTCATAAATTGTCCCACGTCAGAGATATAGAGGTTGAAGAGGGCAGGTGCTAGCACGCAGCCTTGCATCACTCCCCTAGCTGTTTCAATCTCTTCTGTCACTTGCCCTTCCAGGGTTAGGTGCACTCTCAACTGATGTCTGTATGTAAGGCATCGACTTGAGCCACCAAATCCTCAGAGCAGTTCCATGCTCTCCTCTTTTTCACAGCCGTACTTTCCTGGATTTAACCCTCCAGACTAAGTTCTTTTGTTGGTCTCATGGTCAATTGCTCATTCTTATGTCTTTGTCTGTTCTTGTCTTTTTGGCGGTTTGTCCGTTTTCGTTGGTAGTTCTTCCTCCCACACAGTTTCACTCAGGTTTCTCTGTACTTTTTCTTTTCTGTCCGGATGTGTCACAGCTTGTCTGATCCTAGGTGATGTGGAGGAGGTAAGGTCCATGTCCATGGAGTGGGTCCTTGGTCTCTTTTGGGCGGGAGGTCGCTTCTGTAATGTATTATGTTGGTTTGTGATTTTTGGACTCGGTTGCTCCCTATGTGTTACTCCTTCCTCATCCAGGGTTCCCTCCAGCAGCTCATTATTTGTGTGTTCATTTAGTTGTAGTATACAGTAGGGTGGGCTATGTCCAACCCTTTTCAGCTTTTTAGGGGGAAGCCCAACCCTACCCTGGTTTTTTGGCACCAGACTTATTTTCTTCTTCCGGGCACTTGTTTCCTTCCACTTCAACCTGAACTCTGGTGTTGGCTTACTGTAAAATGCAATGTTTGCCTGTCGGGTGGAGCTGCTATTTTTCCACTTCCTATGGTCTGTAAAGGTGGCAATTTAGGCTGGTAAGCACCACTTCTGTGATGGTACTTGTCCGTGATTGTTTATTGTTCAAGTTCATTTAGACGGTTGGGCGGGGGTGTTAATGTAGAGCTCATGTGGATCGACGTGTTCTCTCTTAGTTCCTCCGTCTACCCTATATGAGGGCACTCCCCCTCACTGTTAGGCGCCCTGTTCTCATTCAATTGGGGAGGATTCCTAGACGTGCTGCGTCACGTTCCTCGCTAATGCTTCTCCCAGTGTTTCTCTCACTTGTAGTGATTCCAAAACTAGCTCATTAGCATGGTTTAAAGTCTGTAGTTCATTGTGCAGTTGTAAATCTGTACTTTTACTGGGGTTATTAGCTTCTGAGTCATAGTCAACTAACCCCCCGCCCTATGTGCTTCTTTCTGTTCCCTCCGTTCTCTCAGGTCTTCCCCGTGTCTTATTCGGGCAGGCTCTTGGCCAATTGATTCTAACTTCAAGCCCTCACCCCGTATAAGTAGACGTGGCTTGTTCTGATGTAAACTGTATGGGTGATGTTCAACAATGTAAATCAGAATCAGAAGGACTCTCAAGGACACAGAAGCTGTTAATCGTTACCCCCGAGTCCTGGTATTGCTTACCAGAGTATCCTGGGTGACTGGGGTCGAGGGATGGTTCTCTTCATACTCCCGAGTCGGTCAGTCTGGCAGAGGGCTTCGGCTCCAAGCGGTCTGCTGTGGCGGGATGAGCGCTCAGCAGGCTGTTGAGCCTTCCCTCATGGCGTTTACCTTCTTCCTGTCGTGATATTTTTTTGTCATGGCCGCCAGATTATATCTGTCGGGCTCCAGCTTCGATACTCCTGCCACCCTGCCTTACTCGGTGCTGGACTGTCCACGCATGCGCTCCATGTGGGGGGGGAGGCTGTTATAGTTTTTGTTAAAGGGATACAGCAGGTTTGTGGCAGTCATATTCTTCAACTCTCTTCAATGAAAAACACAGCAGTTAGACTTTGTGTCCTTCTTTTCTGCAACAGGACCCGGCGCAGGACTATCCATGCCTGGGGTAGGCTGTAATAGATTTTGTTAAAGGAATGCAGTGGGTTTGGGGCAGTCACTTTCTCCAACTCTCTTCAATGAAAAACACAGTGGTTGGACTTTGTGTTCACCTTTTCTACAACGGGACTCAGAGCCGGACTCTCGGCACAGACTCTCTCTGCCTTGTGTAGGCTGTTATAGTTTTTGTTTTGTTAAAGGGATACAGCGTGTTTGTGGCAGTCACTTTCTCCAAATCTCTTCAATGAAAAACACAGCTGTTAGACTTCGTATCCTCCTTTTCAGCAACAGGACTTGCCACCAGACTCTCTGCGCAGGCGCTGTGCGCCTTGGGTAGGCTGTTATAGTTTTTATTAAAGGGATACAGCGGGTTTGTGGCAGTCACTTTCTCCACCAAAAAACATAGAGTCTATTCGAAATGCATTTTGAGTGGAGCAGTGGGCATTTTCCTCAGGCCTCAGTGAAGGCTGCATTTTAATGTGGTCACTATGATCTATACAATTAGCTCGGATTTCATTCAGATTTAGCATCTTAAAAATGTACTGTGCCAACCACAAATGCATCACAAACTGAGAAACTCAGTTGTCCCCCATTGAAACTCTACTATGCTCATTTTTTGTACGCTGCATGCAATGCTTTACACACTTTCTCCAATCATATAAGGCTAATTTACAAGAGGTATGTCAGCCTATTGGGCAAAAGGCATTCCTTCACCAGAAATTTAAAGGAAGGGCACATGGTCGTCTACCTCTATATTCGTTGATCACTATAAACTCAAGGTGAAAAGTGGGCATCTTAGTCCTGAGCACAGTAAACATGGCATAAATCAGCATAACTTGTTAATTCACATACATAAAGGTGCTGCAAGATAATATGTTACACGTATTTGGCTTGATGTAGCCACCTGCCATTCATGAAACTCTGGTGTGTCCTCAATTCATGAGGAAGCTAATGAGAGAGGAGAGTTAGAAAGTAATGGACTGCCACTCAGTTGCTATGCCCAGCTCGAGTTTTCATGCCTTACAAGCCTCTACTTAAGGACTGTAGGCCAGCTCCAGGCAGACAGCATTGAGTAGGCTGCTGGTCACCTGGCCGGGCCCTGCCACTCACTTGCTCCTCCCACCACCTATTTATTCAATCCTCCTTAGGCGTCCTCATCAAAGGACGTGCAAAGACAAGGGTCTCACCTATTTGTACCTGTTCAGGCCTGATAGGGCCAATGGCCTGACACGCTATCCTGCATTGCACCTACAAACTAATCTCTACTACTGCTACTCAACAAAAGACATCACTATGTGTGTCCTCCCTCCACTCCCTATCCCCACTTTCACTAGGGTTTGAATGGCCAAGTACCCTAGGCAGCCCCGGAAAGCTACTCTAGCGGATCTCATCAATATTGCCCTTGCCCCCATCCCAGTGAACATTTCTTTACTAATAATTGGCATACTATAGCCAAAGTACAATTCCCAAACCACATCTCAAGAGAAGAAATGTTCACTGGAAACTTACCAGTTAAAATTAACTTTCCCTGTAAGATGCCAGAATCCATGAATTACCACAAATAAAGAAAATAACATTTGCCAACATCATAACCAAGTTAGCATTGATCGGCTGCACTCCATTTTAAGACTTGTCATAGTTAAGGCCACATTCAAACACTTAGACAAATCCGACACAAAAAGGAGTTACTAATATGGGATCATGGCGAAGAGCTTAATATCCAACTTCGTATCAGAAACACATCTGCAATATTTTTCAAGCATGGAGGTATGCTGCTTGTTTGATGATAAGAATTACTATGCACCCCCATTCATTTTGCATCTTCCTATGTCTGTGCATTATGTAACAACATATGTGATCACATCACATAGCATGGAATCCAAGTAGGTTCCTGCCCTTCCAAAGCACACCATTTACAAGCAAATTGTGAAAGTGTCAGATATTATTGCTTTTTATTTTTTAAGAAAAACTACCAACATTTTGTGTTGTCTACCACACAGGTCGGACTCATGTACATGCAATGGTGCTGAACATTATAGTGCCCATACTGTTCTACATACAGCGAATTGATGCAGTCTACTTTCAAATATGTGACCAAAATGTTAGACTCAATTTCACATCTATTGTTTGCGAGGAAACAATACATAGCTGAGCTATATAAGGTAACAATTAGATTAGAGAGTAATTGCTGCAGTATCAAAGAATGCCCCATGTTCAGCTATGCTCTTCATGCTTGAGTAAAGTGGGATAGTAGTGAGCAGCTCATATAGCATAAATAAGATACGCAAACTAGAGTTTCAATAAATGACAACTACATTAGTCAGGTTGTGATGCATCTGTGGTTGGCACACTACATCTGTGGAATGCTAAATCAGAATAAAATATGAACTAATAATATAGACCACTGTACAATCTAATATTTTTGACTGGAAAACATGGAGTCTATTCGAAATGCAGGCTGGGTGCAACAGTGGACATTTTCCTCAAGCCTCAGAGAGGGCTGCATTGTAATGTGAGCTCTGAACACTTTCTGCATTCTTTGAATCACCATACAAATATATTCTTCCAGTCTGCAGTGTTTTAGGGATTGTTTTGAATAAAGCACCTGATAATGTTGCAGGAACTGAAAGCAAACTATGTTGTCTTTCAGGATCCCATGTAAAAGAGGCCTCTCACAGTTTTCCACGTGACATTTCGGCTGAATGCCAGTGGATGCTTGCAACAGGTGGACTTTCTGAAAAAGTACTATCCTGCATGTGGGGGAGGTTTAAATTGGGGAGCACTAGATAAGGAAATCAGATGGAGCTTCGGTAACAATTCATAATAATGCATATACATATCAGTTGAAAGAAATGCACAAACCATGGAATTTTCAAGGACATACCTATACAAAAACAGTCAAAGACATTTGATGGATTACTACAGAAAAGCTGAAATGCAAACTATGAGGCCTTAGCCACTGTGCATTAACGTTCTTCACTTTATTTCCCATCTGCTCAGAAACCATGGTGCATTTGGCTTGAAACCCCAAACCACTCTTGTACTACCTGGCAAACTGTAGCCATTATCACAGTGTACAATTCCCAAACCACTTTGCACAAGAAGAAATGTTCACTGGAATCAGTGGTTATTAACTCTCCCAGTAAGCTAGCAGAAACCCTAAATCTCCTCAAATAAGCAAAAGAACATTGGTGAACATCATAAACAAGTTAGCATTGATCAGGTGCACTGCATGATAAGACTTCTCAAATGTAAAGCCACATTCAAACACTTCCAAAACTTTGATACACTAGAAAGTCACTAATACAGGGTCAAAGGAAACAGCTTGATATCCAACTAAAAAGTACATACACAGCTACAATATTTGTCAAGAGTAGAGTTATGTGACTTGGTTGACGCTAGGGTTTGCTATGCACCCCCATTCGTTTCACATCTTCCAATGTCTGTACATTATGTAACATTATATGTTATCACATAGGGACCAAAGTGGGCCCCTGACCTCCCAAAGTACACCATTTACAAGGAGATTGTGAAAATACCAAATATGGTTGCTGTTTATTGATCACGAAGAACTACCAACATTTCATCCTGACTGGTGCACACATTGAGCTCCTCTGCATGCAATAGGGCTGTAAATTATGGTACTAAGGGTGCTCTGGATGCAATGCAGTGATACAATGTACTTTCAAATCTGTGACAGAAATTTTCTAAGTGAGGAAACTGTGGAAACCTAAGATACATAGTGGAAGAAAACTTGTAAGAGTTGAGACCACACATTTCTTAGATACAGAGCAGCAGCACATTATTTTATAACAAATACAGAATTCTTTTTTTAAATCCCAAAGCCACATTATCAGCAAATTATCAAAGAAATAATTCAACAAAACTGTGAGAAACAACCTTTAATTGGAAATATATTATTCTCACACATAACCATAGCATAACATGTGCTACTGCTTGATCACTCTCCTGAAAACACTGAAGTAAAATATGGAAAACCCTACTTTCCAAATACTACTCATAAACATTACTAAATCAGAAACCTAAACATACTTAACATATCTTATATAAACAACAATTCATATTATACATGAAATGTACACAAAAAAAACACAATCACTGACCTTCAGCTGCTCCAAAGAATGACTAGATCTTCAAAATAGGCAAACAATGAACCTCTGCACACTCTCAGTTCTGGAATCAGAATATCAAAAGTTCACACAAAAGGTCACTTTCATAGCTTTCTAAAATCATTAACACAAAAAGAGGACTGTACAAAGCAAACAAGTAGAATGGCAACCACATTTTTATTACAACTTATAACAGTCAATAAACCCCAAAACAATCCTTCTAAAGAACACTTTGTAGAACTTGTAGAAACACAATTAAATAAAACGTTTTTCCCCCAAAATTTGACAAATTACATAACCACGGCTATAACATACATATAAAAGCGGGTACAGGTAAATGTTTCCAATGCACTGAAAAACACATATTGCGAAGGTTTCACATTTAAATTACACATGCCTTGAGATGAGAGTATCCAAACAGAAAGACATGTAAAAATGTGTTCTGAAACATCTATAAAATAATATGACCACTGCACCAAAATACAAACAGCTATAACCGCGGGTACGACCAATGGGTTAATAAACGTGGCTACCAAATTGTTAGACTGACCGCTGTGCAGACTGGCCGGGGCGTTGGCTCAGGACCAGACGAGAGCTGTTCAATGAGTCCAGAGTCTTCAGTCACTGCTGGTGTTATTCCCAGAAGGGACAATACCTAGACCGGACCCCCTCTCACTGAGGGAACTCTTTTTGGTAATGGACCTTCCCGCTGTTTTAGATAACAGCCAAGATGATAAATTACCCAAAAGAGCAGGGATACCCACACCGCTTTCACCAAGCTGTAAAGAAAGGACAAAATATTAGAACCAAAAATGGAAGAAGGAATGTAATACAGATCTGCTGATAGGACTAATACCTGAAATACAGGTGATAGGTGATTGGTAGTATCTATGAGAAAGAGAATGGAGAATTTTATTAGCCAGGGTCAGGGAGTAAAGCTTTCAGAGGAACAATAAGGGAATTGCCTATTCTTACCCTCTGTATCCTAAAGTAATGTCTAGAATTTGGTAAACAACGGCAGGATAAAATAAGAAAGAGGAAGGTTAGTATGGGGAACTTCCCGGGCGGAACGAGGGCCGATACTAGGTACGGGTTGGTGCATTGTTTTCAGCAGAGCGTTCGAATTATTGCACTGATCGTCAGGTAAGTTTCCAAAGAAGAAAAGAAATGAGGATGGTACGTATTGTCCAGGTATGTTGATGGTGAACGATCGCCAAGTATGGTATTGAAAGTAAGTGGA
Organism: Ambystoma mexicanum; assembly: GCF_040938575.1. NCBI lineage: Eukaryota > Metazoa > Chordata > Amphibia > Caudata > Ambystomatidae > Ambystoma > Ambystoma mexicanum. The sequence continues at coordinate 896,761,651 of NC_090931.1, read as the reverse complement.
TACAGCGGACACAGGGTGTGCAGAATTCTCAGAGAGAAAAGATACAGTTTCAATCTTACCAGGTGAGGAGAAGTCTCAGCCAATCAGGATCGCTGAACGGGCAGGGTTATGACTTTCCGTGAGTATGCTGGGTACGCGGGACTGCCTAGCTCAAAGACGGGATTCGTGCTGGGCAGGGAGGTTGGCGGGCGGCAGGTCGCCTTGAAGAACTCCAGGAGTGGAGCGCTGAATTGTAGTCGGGCGGTCCGGGTCTGAAGCCAACGAGTCAAAAGCCAGGTAACAAAGGAGAGATGAGAAGAGTAGTCAAAAAGGATATCCGAGGTCAGTTTCACAAAGGAGTTCGGCAATAAAGGTATGGAAGTAGTAACGCTAATCAGAAGCACCTAGTCTGGCGTTACGGACACCTTTATGGGAAGGTGAACGGGAACTGAAGGGGCATGTCGTGCTACCGGCTGGCAACATAGCAGTCAGCTGATCAGTCACGTGACGTGATAACAACCTTCGTTTCCCTAGCAACCTCCAGCGTTGCCAGAAGGGAGTCGTTCTCCGCCATCTTTGCTCCTGCATAGAAGGATAAAGCAAGGGGCGTAGTGCGGATTGTACCACAGGTGTGACAGCATCTGCCCCCAAAGATAACAGCAACCCCCTGGAGGCATGAAAGGAATGGAGAAGGTGGGGAGCGTGCATATTAGTCAATGGTTCCCATGTGCGATCTTCGGGACCAAAGCCCTTCCAATCTACCAGGTAATACAAGGTACCCCTAGAGATCTTAACATCCAGAATGCGCGCAACCTCAAATTCTTCTTCCCCCTCCACCTAAACAGGGTCAGGATGCATAGGTAACCGGGCATCCGGAGGACAGGATTTCAACAGGGAGACGTGAAAAACTGGATGGATCCGCCAATTGGAGGGCAAAGAAAGACGGACGGCAGCAGGGTTAATAACCGCCTCCACTTTATAAGGACCCACGAAACGGGGCATCAGTTTTTTGCATCCAGGAATGCGCAGATGTCGCGTGGACAGCCAAACTTTCATACCCGTGCTATATGCAGGAGCCGGGGCACGATGGAGATCTGCATATTTTTTTGCTCGCACCTGAGCACGTAGAAGGTGTGATCGCACATCTCGCCGAAGATGATCCAGATCCCTCACGCACGCACTGGCAGCCGGATTAGAATTTGGCAATTCGAGGTCCAGGGGTAATGAGCGTGGATGAAAACCATAAAGAGAGTAAAACGGGGATGAATTGGTGGCCGAGTGCAATGAATTATTGTATGCAAACTCAGCATGAGGCAGAGCTTGCAACCATGTATGTTGGAACTGGAGGCACAAACAGTGTAAATATTGCTCCATCATAGCGTTGGTACGCTCTGTTTGACCATCCGTTTGAGGATGATAAGAAGAAGAAAAATGATCGTTAATGAGCAACGTGGCTGTCAAAGCTCTCCAAAAGCGAGCGGTGAATTGGGAACCCCTGTCGGTGATAATAACCGATGGAAGACCAAACCACTGGAAAATGTGGGACAGGAACAGATTGGCAAACACAGGAGCGGTGGGAATACCCACACATGGTATAAAACTGCGTATTTGTTGAAATAATCAACCACAACAAGGATTGTGTCTAAACCTTTGGTTTTGGGTAAGTTCACCACATAGTCCATCAATATCATGTGCCATGGCTTATAAGGTACCGGAAGGGGTTGCAACAAACCCATTGGTTTAGACTTGGATGACTTATACTGAGCACAGATTGCACATGATGCCAGATGATCAATAACATCTCTAGACATAGAAGGCCACCAAGACCAACGTCGAAGAGATTCAATAGTTTTCTGCTGGCCAGGATGCGCAGTATTAATGGAAGCATGAACCCATTGTAGGGCAAGAAGACGAGCTTGTCCAGGTGGGATAAAAACCCTCCCTTGGATGAAGGGCAGACCGTCCACGAAGTCCAAATTGAGGTCTGCAACTTCGGAGGGTTTCAAAGATACCCATTCTTCCAGGAGAGTTTGCAGTGAAGGTTGGACCGAACAACCACAGACCACATTGCTGTGTAATACAGGAATCGGTTCGGTACAGGTTGGGGACTGCTCCGTGTGTAGACGAGAGAGAGCGTCTGCCGAAGCTTGCATCCAAGCAGGTCTGTAGGTAATTGTAAAACGGAACTGAGAAAAGAACAGATGCCACCGAGCTTGACGAGCAGTAAGACATTTAATCGATCGGAAAGCCAAAAGATTCTGATGATCGGAGTAAACAGTGACACTATGTTTAGCTCCCAGGAGGTGGTGTCTCCACTCAACAAAGGCTTCCTTTATTGCCAACAATTCTCTCTCGGTAATGGCATAGTTCTTCTCATAAGCGGTAAGCTTACGAGAGAAAAAAGCTACGGGGTGTATGGGCCCTGAATTTGAACAGGTCTGGGACAATAGTGCTCCCACAGCAAAACACGAGGCATCCGCCTCAACAAAGAATGGGCAATCAGGATCAGCATGCTCTAGCACCGGTGCCGTGGTAAAGGCTATCTTGAGTTGTTCAAAAGTCTTCTGGGCTTCTTTGGACCATATGAAGGGTCATTTGGCGCTTGTTAGAGCAGTGAGCAGTGCGGCCAATGAGGAAAACGAGTGTATAAAGCGGCAGTAAAAGTTTGCGAAACCCAGAAAGGACTGCAAAGTTTTAACCGATGTGAGTGTAGGCCAATCCAGGACGGCTTTTACTTCAGAAGAGCACATTTGTATCCCATGATCAGTGAGATCAAAACCCAGAAACTCCACCTGCGTAGCACTTCTCAGCCTTAATATACAAGTAATTATCTCGGAGGCATTGAAGGACCGTGGAAATGTGTTGGAGGTGTTCAGACCTTGTTGATGAGTAAATCAAGATGTCGTCCAAATAGATCACTACATATTGATCCATTATGTCACGGAATATGTCATTCATAAATGCCTGGAATGTGGCAGGGGCATTACAGAGGCCAAATGGCATTACTAAATATTCAAACAGTCCAAACCACTTCTTAAAAGCGGTTTTCCACTCATCTCCACTCCTCATACTTACCAAATGATATGCCCCACGGAGGTCCAGTTTGGTAAATATCTTGGATTGCCCTAACTGATCCAGCAAAACTGAGATTAGTGGGAAGGGGTACTGGTTTCTGACTGTCACTGCATTGAGAGCCCTGCAGTTAACACAGGGCCTGAGGTCCCCTTCCTTCTTGGGCACAAAGAAAATGGGAGAGGCAGCGGGCGATGTGGAGGGCCGAATGAAACCCATGGACAATGCCTTGTCCAAATATTCCTTGAGTGCATCATCATCCTTAAAGGATAACGAATACACCCTGCCTGAAGGAATATTGGCCCCTGGGACCAGCTCAATTGGGCAGTCATAGGTTCGATGCGGTGGAAGGGTTTCTGCCATCTTTTTATCAAATACATCAGAGAAATCTGAATACTCCGGAGGTATTACTGCACTAGGTTCTGTGGAGATAGCCCCTATAGACAGAGTGATAGTGGCCAAAGTATGACCCGGAGTGCACACCGAAATACTATGAATAAGTAGACACTGGCCGTTACAGAACAGCGAAGGGAACTGAATAGTACCCAGAGCCAATCAATCACAGGGTTATGGAGCTGTAGCCAGGGTATCCCCAAAATGATTCTGTAGGCTGGAGCTTTGATAACGTCAAAAGTGATCTTCTCAGTATGCCCATCAGTAGTACACATTGTGAGTGGCACCGTATGTTGAGTAACCAGACGCGATACTAAAGCGGAACCATCCTTTGCACTGACCATCTTGGGCTGAGATTTGTTGATGAGGGCAATGCCTGAGGATGTTGCAAACTTTTGATAGACGTAATTTCCTGTGGCTCCGGAATCGATAATGGCCAAGGCAGGAAAAGACACCCCATCTGCTGTCGAAAAGTTTACCTGAAGACTGAATAAGGATGGTGGGCTGGTTATGATAGAGTCCAAAACAGGTTTTCCCGAGAAAGGGACTCTTTCTATTGTCGGGATTTGGTGTTTCCCGCCTTCTTTTTTGCTTTCTTATTGCAATCAGGTAACAAATGATCCGAGGACCCACAGTACATACAAAGATTGTTTTTCCTGCGGTGTTCTCATTGAGCTGGGGTAAGGGGTCCTCTAAAGGTCCCAATTTGCATGGGTTCAGGTACTGAGGAAGAGACTGCGGGATTATCTGCAACCATGGGAGGAAGAGCCGGGTATTTCTCACCCTTCCTTTCTGCCCTACGGGCATCAATTTGGAGTACCAAGTCCAAAAGTTCACTGTAGTCCATGGGTTCTACAGGGACCGTGGATAACTTGTCTTTTAGCTTTTAGTAGAAGAATGCTGTTTTTTTGTTCTCAGGCCAATCTGTTTCAACGGCGAGCTGATTAAAACAGGCTAGGTAGGAGATCAAGGAGGAAGTACCTTGTCTCAGTTTAAGGAGCTCTAGATCAGAGGCCTGAGTAGTGTATTGAGTATCAAAGACTCGACTCATGGCGGAAAGTACGCCGTCACAATCATATAGCACATTGCTATTGGACTCCAACAGAGGGTTGATCCAAGCGGCTGCAGTACCTCCCAAATGTGATAAAACAAAAGCAGCCTTGGTGGTGGAAGTGGGGAAGGACGCAGGTCGACACAAAAAGTGTAGTTTGCACTGATTAACAAACGTGCGATACTGCTTACGATCCCCCGTAAACCATTCAGGTGGGGCCAAAGGGAATTGGGTAGAGACCACTATCGGAGCCGGTTCTTGCCTGGGAGTGGGAAACCCAGGATTCGAGGCAGAAGCACCTGCTGTCCCAGAGACTTGTGGCTCATGGGGGTTCACCATTTGCTGGAGGGCATTGATTCTTTGTCTAAGATTTTCTTGTGCAGAGATCATGTCTGACCTGAGTTCAGTAACCATCTGCATAGGCTGTGCCAATGATTCAGTGGGATCCATTGGCTTTCTTTCAAGGCTTCTGATTCTGTTAGACTCACCACCGTGCAGACTGACCGGGGCGTTGGCTTAGGACCAGACGAGAGCTGTTCAATGAGTCCAGAATCTTCAGTCACTGCTGATGTTATTCCCAGAAGGGAAAATACCCAGACCGGACCCCCTCTCACTGAGGGAACTCTTTTTGGTAATGGACCTTCCCGCTGTTTTAGATAACAGCCAAGATGATAAATTACCCAAAAGAGCGGGGATACCCACACCGCTTTCACCAAGCTGTAAAGAAAGGACAAAATATTAGAACCAAATATGGAAGAAGGAATGTAATACAGATCTGCTGATAGAATTAATACCTGAAATACAGGTGATAGGTGATTGGTAGTATGTATGAGAAAGAGAATGGAGAATTATATTAGCCAAGGTCAGGGAGAAAAGCTTTCAGAGGAACAATAAGGGAATTGCCTATTCTTACCCTCTGTATCCTAAAGTAATGTCTAGATATTGGTAAACAACAGCAGGATAAAATAAGAAAGAGGAACGTTAGTATGGGGAACTCCCCGGGCGGAACGAGGGCCGATACTAGGTACGGGTTGGTGCAATGTTTTCAGCAGAGCGTTCAAATTATTGCACTGATCTTCAGGTAAGTATCCAATGTAGAAAAGAAATGAGGATGGTACGTATTGTCCAAGTATGTTGATGGTGAACGATCGCCAAGTATGGTATTGAAAGTAAGTGGATACAGCGGACACAGGGTGTGGAGAATTCTCAGAGAGAAAAGATACAGTTTCAATCTTACCAGGTGAGGAGAAGTCTCAGCCAATCAGGATCACTGATCGGGCGGGGTTATGGCTTTCCGTGAGTATGCTGGGTACGCGGGACTGCTTAGCTCGAATACGGGATTCGTGCTGGGCAGGGAGGATGGCGGGCGGGAGGTCGCCTTGAAGAACTCCAGGAGTGGAGCGCTGAATCGTAGTCAGACGGTCCGGGTCTGAAGTCAACGAGTCAAAAGCCAGGTAACAAAGGAGAGACGAGAAGAGTAGTCAAAAAGGATATCCGAGGTCAGTTTCACAAAGGAGTTCGGCAGTAAAGGTATGGAAGTAGTAACGCTAATCAGAAGCACCTAGTCTGGCGTTACGGACACCTTTATGGGAAGGTGAACGGGAACTCAAGGGGCGTGTCGTGCTACCGGCTGGCAACGTAGTGGTCAGCTGATCAGTCATGTGACTACGTGATAACAACCTTCGTTTCCCTAGCAACCTCCAGCGTTGCCAGAAGGGAGCCGTTCTCCGCCGTCTTTGCTCCTGCATAGAAGGATAAAGCAAGGGGTGTAGTGCAGATTGTACCGCAGGTGTGACACAAATCCTGCCACAAAGTACGTTGTCCAATTGGAGCGTAAATAGCCCTGGGTCTGGTTAATCGTGGCTACACGTGACATTTTTCAAGATTCAAAAAGACATATTGACAAGGTGTAAAAATTCAAACAACACAAAGGTATACATGAGGGCATAGAATCAGAAACACATGTAAAATTGTGCACTGTAAAATCCATGAAATATTATGATCAATGCACAATAAGTGGCATTGCTATACCCATGATTAAGGCATAGTTGTAATTGTGGATGCGGCTGCCAAAATATTGAGTAAAGTCCAATTGGCTTTGTGGTACCCGCGGCTATCCCCCTGACAGAAGATGATGTTTCTTTGGCTGTAGTCGTTTCCACAGCTACTGATAAAAAAAGGCATTTCATGTATTTTCCTTTTCTAATAAACTTTAAAAATTCTCTGGGTGGCTATTAAAAGAGCATTTGGGCTCTTTTACCAATATATAACAAAAAAAATATGTTCAACAAGAGAAATACGGTTCACCTCTAGTACAATTCAAAACATCTTGGAAAATGTCTCTGTGCTTTTTCTTTAGATGATTAATTAATTTTCTTTTCCCAAAGAGAAAAGAACCTGTGCTCCCTGTCAAAAATATTTCTCCACAATTGCAGCATAAACCTCTCTTTTCAAACACTCCGTCTAAAATATAATTATAGAACCAAAAAAACATGTTAAGCCAATGCTTTGACAACACATCACCTATGTACACAACATCACTATTAACCCCATTCTCAAAATCCAGAAATTCTCCACAGTCTTCTGTAGAATGAAATTCCTCTCCCTCTGAAATTGGCTGCATGTTTAAAATAGCCAACAAAACAATACATACCCCAAAAATAGCACAATCTCCCAAAACTACACCTCACTCTACTATATAGAAAAAGTGATAATATAATGATACAATATAATCTACAGTATTATTGGCACATATAAACATCACTCATAAAAAGTAAATTCTCTTATAGGTTCAACAGTTGAACAGCCTCTAAGGTACTTGACATCTTATTGGCAGCTGCCGACAATGCAAACAATAAGCAACCAATCAGAAAGTAAATACAAAAACTTTCACTGTATCTCCTCATGTAATCTTTCTCCATTTTCAATTCTAATATCCAAGGTGACAGGCAGTATTTTTGTTATCACACTACAATCAATAACTCCAAAAACATTTTCTAAAATACATCTTCACTGATAGCCACGGCTAGAGTTCATTAACTTCTTTTCTATCCTGATTACAATATGAAACTTTGGGGGGTACGTCACATAGATTTGTATACATATATACATAATAGATCATTTTTACAAAGGACTCTTTTGGGTACAAACAGCATACTTTTTTGCACATCAAGGCTTATAGCTGTGGGCATGGTCCAATGAACCCGAGCCTATGACCCTCCCCAGTCGTTGCTGCAGTTAACCGCACCCCATTGGGCAATGCATTAGCCGCGGTTATTCATCTATGTTTAAAAAAATAATATCTGTCTATCTGTAAAAAAAAGAAAACATAATTAGTTATAGAACACACACACTTTAAGAAACACAATTTAATACACATGTTTTTATGATCCTCATATATTGGATGCAGTGCATCACATGCACTATATAAGATACAGAATTTGTGCATACAACACTATTGTTCTCTTTGCATACACTAATCATTGGGTCACTGGGAAAAAATCCAACTTGGATTACAAAAAAAACATACAATAATATAATAAAGTATTAAAACTCACTACAATACATGAACAGCAATATATGAACTGAGTACGAATAAACGGGAAAATACACTTGGTTGTTGAAATAGAATGGATGAGGTAGGGTAAGTAAACTTGGACAGCAGCAAGAGAATATAGGGTGGGATAAGTAAACTTGTAGACTGGGCTGCTGTAAGTGGCTTCAGCTTTAGCTCCATAAAAAAAGCAAGGTACGCAAAAAACAATTGCTGACAGTTGACAACAGGGGTATTGCTAAATCTGTAAAAGCTTTGGGCTATGCTAATGGCTGGACTGTCGGGACTCAGGACTAGCAAGCCTTTTGGTTGTAGCCCCTGAGCTTCAATTTGGGGCTACAACCAAAAGAACCGGGGCTATAGCCTTATAAGCCGCCCGCCCCTAGCAACGCCTCTGGTTGACAATATTACCGGGTGAAGGACCAACACAGCAAAAAGGAGATTGAGAAAGTGATGTACAAATTCTGTGGAAGAGTCACACGCCGTCACAAATTTTGGGAATCTCAACATTCATTCAACATCTTGTCTGCGTACATTGGAATGAAGTGAAAGAATCATATACGAAGGCACATATAAACATAAAGTCAAAGAGCATGGAACAAAATCAGCAAACCAGTATTCATCATCTGCACTACAGTGTAAAATACCATCACTATTTTTCCATCAACCAACCCCCTAACCCCATCCCATCCTGCCTGCACCCAAACAGTCAAATTGTTTTGTAGTATGTAAACCCTGCCAAAGCTGGATCAAGGTGAGAGATGCCACCCTAGACGGTTTGGACAAGACTGTTTCAGAGCACCAGGACAATTGCCAATGCTGGGTGCAGCATTCAAAACTAGACTAGGGTGGCTGAAATTCAAAAACAGGGAAAGGATGGGATGGACACAAAGAATAACAGCATATTGCACAGAGGTAAAGAGAATATGGGAAGAAATGCACAGGGAATAATACAGCAGGAGAAGGCATGTATGACCCAACTACCAGGAGTTATCACAAAATAGTGTAGGTTCCCAATCCATCCCTACCACATAAAAGGGCTATAGGAATGAAAACGTGTGCACACATGGATAAACTACATAGACCTGTACAAGATGTGGATAAACTACAACTACAATAAAACACACAACATACTAACACTAAAGGTATACAAACTACCACTACAATAAACAAAAAGGGAAATATAAACTGGGTGAGAATAAACAAAGGACGTTATACTGGGTGGTTGCAGGACAGAGGCTGGGGAAGGTTAAGTACACTTGGAGAACACATAAAAACAACCTCCAAGAAGTCCACTGCAGATAGGAGGAACTATTTCAAGATAAAGGAACACTGTTTTAGAAGAATTGAGAAAGTCCTATGCACCTTGTGCAAAAAGATACTAAGATGTGGACCTTCAAATGTTCCATTTCGAAGCTTGGAAACATCCAGTGTCAGTGGGATGCCAAAAACAGTGAATGAACCTTCAACTTCTGCAGCATTGTCAATTCTACCTGTTCCAATTGTACTGCTCCAAAAGTTTCAGTTATGAGAGGGATGTGTTGTCTATGCCACAATTGGCTTCTCCCGGGAGATGCCACACTAGCCCATTGAGAAATTACTTTCTTCAAACATAATGTACATTGCCATCACTAATTCACTAACACAATAGAGGTACAATGAAAGTATAACAAATGTTACTATAATCAATGAACATACATATATAAATTGCATGAGAACAACCAAGGGATATTATGACTAGAAATTACAATAGAGTGAATGGGGTAGGTTAAGTACATTTGAAAAACAAGAGAGAATGGGGTAGATTAAAGTACATTCCTGAAGCAATGTCATAATAGATATTACATATATATTTGATATTTTAGCAGATAGAAGAGCGGTGTACTATATGCTTCCCTCCTAAAATGGGATTTAAATACTGTAATTGTGTGAACCAATCCACAATACACCAGTGATACATTGAGGAGTGAGGGGTCAATTCATGGTCTACGAATGAATACCATTGAAGCCAGTTTCCAAAGGTATGCAGTCGGGTGGCTGCAGGCAAGTTTTAACAAGCATGTGGCAAGACTGGCCTTGACCAATGGAGGGGCACCAAAAGCCAGTGCCCATCCAGGGATATTTTAAAGATGCTCAAATGCACCACATTAACTCTTGGTACCAGTTGTTGCAAAGCACTGACTGATATTAAAAACAAATTAAATTGTAACTAACTTTACCACTGAAGATGCCAGAGAGATTGAGCATTAGATCTCTTTTCTGGTCTGCTCAACCACTCCTTGGGAAGATTTCAATGAGGCAATGTGATAAGTTCATGTGCACTTTTATTAGTGAATCAACATTTTTTTAAAACACTTTTTCAACTATATTGGACTGAAGTATGCATTCTACAAATACACAGAAAATACCTCTTCACTGCAATATATGTGTATACATACAAGAGTAGGCAGCAATTGCAACTGTCTTGCAGGAAAATGCTTTGGTTTGCGGTGACAGACATTATGCCAGTCCTGGATTTCATGTAAAGTATTACACTTATCATTTTGGGGACATGTCCACTAAAAAGACTTGTAAGCTCTGGTGTGGTACTGGTAACAGAATGCACTACCTCTGTTGAGCTGGAGAAGCATTGTTTTGTGAAATCTATTAGACATCTTCAATCCAGAGATTTATAAGTCAAACTAATAGCCATGGACAGGCATGTAAGCATAGCCAAACTAATGCGAAGGAGGTTCCCACAGATGCAGCATCAATTTGACATTTGGCACATGTCAAGGTATGTTACTAAGAAAATAAAAGCTGCAGGGAAAAAAAGGTTGTGAAGAACTAATAAAATAGTCAAAGTCAATAATTAATCATCTCTGGTGGAGTACTTGCAAATCTGAACGGTCACAAGACATACTGGTCAAAAGGTGCCAGAAACATTCATGGGAGGCCAACACACACTATCATGCCTGCTGTGCATATCAACCACTGAGTGAGGAACAGCGGTGGAGGAATACATCACTGAGTCCTAGGGCACCGCCACATAAGTCCCCATGAAGAATGTGTGTGCATGGAACTGACCAGAGATTTGAAGGGGCTCACAGAATTTTGTCACACTTGTGATTTGAAGATGTTCCACAACATGTGCCTCAAATACCGTCCCAAAAGGTTGCATTGCAGCTTTGACGGCATGGAGGCGAGGACACAGTCATAACTGTGCTGGTACACAATGAAAGTGTGGGTAAGCAACAGCCGAGAACTGGTGGTGGTGCAACGGGAAAAGAAGATGGTGATGAATTGCATTATGGATTGGCCTTCAACAAACACAAGAAAGAGTGGGTCATAAAGCAAAATTTCAAAACATTGCAATTTGAGTTTGTGCACAATCCGGTTTTAACAGTCATGGCTGTGGAGACCCATGGTCCTAATACAGGATTGATGCCACGTGCCGAAACTTACACAAAAACACTGCACAAATAGAACTTCCTCAAAAGTCTACCACTGTCGCCCCATTAAGTAGCCTTTTTAAATTAACCTCTGGTGTGACCTTTGTTACATTTTGACTGCATTTTGCCATATAGAGTCCTAGTTACTTGTCACCTCCTCCAATGCCCTTTGTGTAGGATGTATATAATACATGTTGTGCATTCCTAGAAATTAACTAGTGTTGTACTTTTACATATCAGTGGCTATAAGTGTGCATGTGTTATAATGCCCTTTATATGCATATTGCTATGGGATTGTAAATCTGCTTGAGCAGATGCCCATTTTGTTGGGAAGCCGGACTTTCTGAGGTGATCACTGTTTCTGTGCAAAACTACTATTTTCTGTTTGCATTCTCTCCAAAGTGTGACCATAAACATAACAGCTTTAAGACTTTGAGAGTGAAAACGTTGTACATGCACTGGGCAAACAAAATGTGAGGGACCAACACATGCCAGTCCATTTGAAGCCACTGCGTTCCACACCTTTATTTGTTTATTGGGAAGACACGTCACGATTAGTTTCACACAAGTGCCCGGGCTATCTGAATTCTCAATGAATTCAAGTTATGAGGCATAGCTTTTGGTGAAATCCATTTCGAAACAGATACATCTAACAATCACTGTTTTCTGTGTTCACGTAGAAATGTCATAATAGACATTGCATATATATATATATATATATATATATATATATATATATATATATATATATATATATATATATAATATATATTAGCAGATAGAAGAGCAGTATACTATAAGCTTTCTTCCTAAAATGGGATTTAAATATTGTAATCATGCCAACTAGTCCAAAAGACACTAGTGATTCATTGAAGAGTGAGGGGTCAATAGATGGTCTGCGAAAGCATGCAATTGGTTATAGGCCAGTCGCGTAGCCAGACTCCAAGGTTATGCAGTGGAGTGGCTGGAGGCAAGCTTTAACAAGCAGGTGGCAAGACAGGCCTTGAACAATTGAGGGGCACCAAACTCCAGTGCCCTACATGTGTGTGCATGCCCACAATCACTTTAGTCTTTGCAATGTGTTCTGTTGCCACAGTAAAACTGATAAACAAGAGGCTTTGATGCTATGAAATAATTGGGGGATGATGCAGAACAATTTCAACAAGCTGTTGGCAAGGAAGGGTTCAACTGATGTACCAAAATGCAGGGCCCCTCCAAGTGCCTGCATGCCCACTATCACTTCAGTGTTTGCAATGTGTATTTCTGGCCATAGTAAAACTCCTACACAGGCTGTCTTGAACCTCTCTAAAGTCCTGAAAGAAATCAGGAAAGAACGAGTCCTGGGCACCACTGCTGATAAATTACACGTACTGGGAATCAAAGTGGGGCATGTTCAAGAGGTGATGTTATGTGACTACAAGCCCCAGGATAGCAAGCACACATGTCTCATTAAGACCACAGATGTCTTTATGGGAAGCCAAATAGGGAAAGGGCCCCAGTCCCCTACATTGGGACGGGAGGGGTAGGTCCACGTGGCTTCCTGATGTAAAGAAGTATTGTCCCATTTTTAACACACCAGGATATTTTACAGAGTGGTTATGAGGCTATAATGCTGCTGCCTTGCTGTTGTTGAAAAGTACATTCCATTCTTATCATTCAGTCAGGTAATGCTTACTGTGTTGACTGAAGTGAACACAGTTTGGTTTGTGTTTTTACCATAGAACTCAAGTAGCATTTTAATATGTTGTGGACAATATATTGATCAGTTGCAAAATCGAATGAACTGCCTATTATTTATAAATGTGTGTACCACTATGGCTCAGTTGATAGCACACCGGGTGCTCTATGGACTGCTTGCCAGGGAGAGAGCCATGGAATGACTCCCCAAGTCAACAGAACTGGGACTTCCAAATACTAAACCAACCTGGGAGAGAGCCACGTAAAGGCTCTTCGGCAGAATGAAAGCAGAGAAGGCCCTCACACGAAATGGACCATGAACGCAATAACCCACCAAGATGGGCCGCCATTGCTGAACTGCAGTGGACACGCGCATGAGAAAGGGGTGGGGCTTGGGTCCCTTTTTGTATTCTCTATTGTTTGTAACACTTCCCGAGGAGAGCAGACAAAGATTGGCGGGAGAAACAGTGAGTAGGGATGACTAATGGAGAGAAAGAGGGATGAAAGCAACTGGCACTGGAGTTTGAGTGGGCATGAATAGTGTGTGAGTGAGAATACTAGTGGTAAAAATAGAGATTGAAGGAAGATTGACTGGAGACGTGCGAGGAGGGTGATGGAGGGAGAAGGTCTGGGTGGAGTAGTAGTGTGGTGAGAGGAAGTAGTTGTTATCAGGTGGTAGGGAGCAGTAGTGTGGAGAGGGGATGGTAGTGTTGTGGAGAAGGGAGAGTAGTAGCCAGGAGAGGGAGAAGGAGAAAGAGAGAGAGAGAGAGAGAGAGAGTGTGAGAGAGAGAGAGAGAGAGAGAGAGAGAGAGAGAGAGAGAGGGGGGGGGGGGAAGGGGAGAGGGAGAGGTAATTGGCAGGGAGTCAGGCACATTGGAGAAAGCAGTAGAGAGATAGAAGGTACAGGGCTTATTAGAGGGACAGTAGAGATAGTGTGAGGGAGAGTGAGGGGAGACAGTGGGAGGAGTAGGAGGAGGAAGAGTAGGAGGATAATAGGAAGAGTAGTAGATAGAAGCAGGGAGAGGAACAACAGGGCTTGGAAGGAACGGCAAGGGCGAAACCCATGATGTCTGAAAAGCACTAAACAATCATGTGGGGAAACCTGTTGATTAGGAACCCCTAGGAATGTCAGATGGAAAAGGCTTTAGCCTTGAGGTCATCATCAGCAGCCAGATAGCTCATAGACACTAGGGTTTACCAATCTCCAATACTAGCCTAGGATCGAGACGCACATTTTTTAAGATGTGATCTCACCTACCATGGTTATAGAGGGAGAGAGATGGCCATTAGGCCCACAGCTAAACAAATGAAGACCCTTGAACTGTCTCTGCGAATGAGTGTATTATCGAGGCCATCTGGGACACGTCATATGTGTTACTTCCTTGTAGTCTATAATCTGCATCTGCTATCTATGCCATGGTATGTGTATCTTTGTCTCTGATCTGTATCCATGCTTGCAAACCTTTATATTCTGTGAGGCTGCAGTTTCTGTATCTATGCTGGGGTATGTGTTCCGTGTTCCTTTTTAATTCATTCTCCCAGCAACATCAGGAGTGAGGCATCGGCCTTCTCCTGCAGCACTCATCGTGGCAGATGGAGGCCGATGCAGACACCATCTGATCTCCTTTTTACTAACTCGGAGCACTTGCTCCTTCAAGATGGCCGCCTGCCCCGACTCCGACCATCAAGTCTCTTGGGCTGATATGGGCCGCAGTGACGCTCCCACCTCTGGCTACATCTATGGCAGCCCTGCCTGTTCCTGATTGGAGCATGCTGGAGCAAAATGCTCCAGTGACTACAAGCCGGCCAGCTTGCCGGCGACAACCCCCACTAAGGCCCCCTTTAAGGCCTGATGTCTGTCTGGGGCTGTCCAGGTGCTGCCGGTGTGGAGGTGTCTGCCCGTATGCTTTCCTGGGTCAATCGGTCTCCATACCCCCATTGGTTATATGTGATTTTACCGACCCAAATTTCAGAGTGGTACATTTTAAATTTGGGTGGCCCCTCCAGAACCCCATTTTTCTACACTTAAATGCCACCTCAAACCCATCCCAACTTATTTTAACCCCTTAGCCCACTACCCCATATATATTTAATTAATATTTTCTGTGCTATTCAGTATTATGCACTGTGGTGGTGATTCCAATGGATGTTCGAACCCAAATGTGCCCAAACATGCTGCTGATTGACAATGCCAAAATACACCAAATGTGAAATGCTGATGGAGGTTTTGGCATTGTAAGAACAAAAAAGGAACAAAAAAATAACTATGCCGTCTGAGCTGCATTTCAAAAGAATGAAAACTGTCTTCACTCGGTTTCTGAGATTACAGAATTTGGATGTGGCTTCAAAAAATCAACGAGCATAGAAAAATGGTGAACATTATACAAATTAAACAGATCCAGAGATATTTGCATTAGGACGTCAAAGACCTTTTCAAATTGGACTTCGGTTTTCTGAGCGGCGTGGAAAAACATGCCGAATGAATGATATCCTGGGCCATGTATTGTGCTTGATGATCAGTGCCCAGGTGGCATTTTAGTTATCAGTGGTGTATTTCTACATTGAGACGATAAGAACACACATCCTTACATTGAACTACTGTATCAACTACTTTAATTATTTAAGAAATATTCTGGAAAAGAAGTATGGGAGATCAATGGCGAAAGCCAATGTTGATTCGCATAACAGCACACGCGGCCTATCACAGACCGATACCAGCACCAAAGCGCAGCATCTGGTGTATACCGAGTTGAAGCTGCCAACAGAACACCACTCCTCTCACTATCCTACTCCCTCTTCACCTTACTAACCCACCCCACCTTATCATTTACAGATCCGCCAGAGCGCCTGGGGACCAATTCTGTTGGTGACGGTGCGCGGTACAAATACCTTTAATATTTAACATTTAACATTCCTAGGCAGAGAGTCGACCGCATTTGCGCGAGAGCTTGCAATTGCGTTGAGAGGACGTTTGGTTCCGGCAGTCCCTATATCATGGGAGGGGGCGGGGCTTTGGTTTATTGCTGCCATTCGAACGTACACGTTCACCTCAGACTTTATGTTAACACAAAATGACTGTGCCGCAGGTCGCAGTGATAAGTTAATCTAAATGTAAGTGATGATACACACAAAACACACTTAACGCGCATCGCTATGAGCAGGTGCAACGGCGACTCGTGGAGGGAGTGGACCGGGGTGGCCGTTCCATGAACATGATTTGAAAGCTCTGTATTGACGATTTTTTTCAGAAAGAGGAGTGTACACGAAGGAATAATGCCAGGTGAGGAGAGAGGATCATGCTTTTGGCAGGTGTTACACATGTTCATATCTATCAGTAACTGTGCATGCATTTAACTGCTCTGCACCAGAAGAGAAAACATGCATATACATGCTATTACTTAAAGGGCCTCATTACGACCCAGGTGTTAAACCATGGCGCTATTAGCCCATGGTTGATGCCGGATTCCGCCATGGTGAATGGCGGAATTACCGCCCCATTCCAAGGTTGGCGGGGCGGTAATTGCCCATTCACCATTGGCCCTTCCCTATTCCTATTTTTACCCCATAGGGCTCAATGGGAATGGGGTACCGTAATTACCTCCAAGGTCCCTGTGCAGGTCCAATCCTTAACGGCTGGTAAAACCAGCCATTAAGGTGGGAACCCGCAAAGGGACCTCGTAATTCGGCGATAAGGGGTTAACGGCACCGCCACCTTTTACGGCGCCGTTAACCCCTTACCGCCTGGGTCGTAATGAGGCCCAAAGTGTTGTGAATGCCCTCACTGGTACTCACTGTGTTGCAGTGTACTTCACTACATTTCCTGTGACAACTCTTTCTGGTATTTGTATTTTATTGATTCATAAAGCGCGTCGGCAAAAGCGCTGAACATCACAAACGGCACCATCAGCAGAACTGCCAATTGAACCAGTCCAGGAAAAGCGTCAAGAAAAGGAGAGTAGGGAGGTTTCGCATTTAGAGTGAAAGAAAGAGTAGAAGAAGATGTGATGTCAAGAGGAAAGAAATTCCAATGTTATGCGGCCAATACTGAACAACCAAAAGGAACAGATTTTGAGAAAGGAGAGAGCGAGGAGGAATATAAAGAGACCGTAAAGGAGACAGATGGGAGGGGGACGGGGGGCAAGCTTGTGTGTGCATTTAAAAGCAATACAGAGAGAGGAAAAGAGTAATCGGGAGCTAGAGGACAGACAGAAAAGAGAATGGAGAAGGAGTGATAGAGAAGCGGGGAGAAAGACAGAAAAGAGTATGGATAGAGGAAATGAAGATAGAACGTAAAGGATACAGCGGGTGGGAGGAGGAGGATGACAAGAAGTAGAGTGGAACAATAGTTGAGACGGGATAGAACAAGAGCAGAAATAAGGAGCTTAGCCGCTTTGAAAGAGGAAAGGCTGAGTTCTGTGAATATTGTGTGAATATTGAATTACTGATGGCAACATGAACGAGAGACGTGACGAGGAAGATAGTGGAAAAGCAGAGGGAGGGAAATATATGAAAATGTGGAAGAGACGGGAAAAAGGAGAATCTCACTTTTAGACAGGATAAGGGGAAATGCGTGAGCATGCATCCAGGATTTTCCAACAACATTCTGCATGGCGCCAGGAGGAACAGAGAGAAAGGAGATCCGGAGTGGGCCACGGCTGAGAGGGTTCACGAGAGGGCTGAAAAGGGGGCAGAGGGAGTCCCGAGCAGAAAGGCGACCAGTGCTGAAGAGTGAAAGAGCGGAATCAGCAGAGAGAAGAGAGAATTCCGAAGGGAGGAAGTATAGGGAGATGTGTCAACAGATCTTAGATTGCACCAAGTAATTATAGGGGTAGAGGAATTACAGATGGAGGGCATGGTAGTCGGGAACGAAAAGAGAGAAGCACATGGTCCGAAGCGTGAAAGGGAGTACCCGAAACTGGGGAGGAAGGAGAAAGTGAGCAGAAGATTAAATCCAAAGACCAGCCTGAGATGTGAGACGGAGAAGGTGCATTGGAAAATACGGTAGATTTCAAGAAAAGGAGAGGATGCATATGTAGTAGAAAGATGGAGACTAAAGTGAGAGGACCAGGGAGTTGGTACACAACTATTAAAGAGTGGGAGTGGGGCGTAGAGAAGGAGATAAAGTGATCTTCAAAGGAGGAGAAGGCAGATAATGGAGTTGAATGAAGGGTGATAATTGAATAAGAAAGACCACCTGTTCCGTCACATCCACCGGATTGATGTGGGGAGTGGGAGAAATTAGAGAATGGGGTAGGAAGAGCAGGTAGGGGTGGAAGAGTCAGTGGGGAGTATCCAGGTGTCTGTTAGACAAAGAAAGTGGAGGATTAAATGGAAGAAAGTGTAAAGAACTGAATGGTATTCATCACAGACTGAGCGGGCATTCAGGAGAGAAATAGAAATGGGGAGTACAACTGAGGGGATAGGGAAGCCAGATTAGAAGAGGCATAAGAATGGGGGGCTATTTGCACAGACAGTGCTGAGGGGTAGATTGAGGTTAGACATAAAGAGGGGAAAAAATGAATAGGGAAGCACAGTTAAGTGTGAATTGCCATTCACACTGCAATCAATGCATCGAGTCTCAAAGCCCCCACACAGGGAATTTAGCAACCTAATCTTCCAAAACAAAATTAATCAGAAAGTAAGCCCCCTTTCCTTTTTTAGAGCACTTCACATTTTTCATCAGATCACACACAATAACGGGCTGCATGGTTTGTCAAGCAATGACTACAAGGACGTATGATTAAAACAGCATATTTTATTGTGTCTTGACACAGTGTGACAAATTGCCTTGTTTGACAGAGTTGGTGGATGCAAACGAGGCACTTCATCATAGGATAACAGTTGATACTCCGAGAACCTTTATGAAAATTGAGGAGCAGCGTGCCTGTGGGGCAGGCAGGACTGGTACGCTATGCACTCCTCGCATGGGTGCTAAAGCTGCTCCAGAAGCCATTTAACAAAGAGATGGGGGGCCTGCGCTAGACCAGAATAACCTCGATACAGTCAGCCAGCAGCTTAAGGAACAAGAGGAGTCGGGAACTCCAATATGGCGGAAGTGGTTCTCAAAGCTGTGGTCCAGGTCCAGAGAATTAAGATTCCCAGGTCCTCCATATGAAACCACCACAAGTGCCTAAGAAACACTGCACCCAAGTATTTGGCAGTGAAATTCAACAAACACCACTCAGCTAGACCAACCAGAACCATGTATTCACACTGCCTCACCATCCCCAAATTCAATCTAAAAAAAGCGGGCGGATCGAGCTTCCCAGTCTTAGCCGCCCAAAAATGGAATGCCCTACCCTTCAACCTCAGAATGGAATCCTCGTTCTGGACCTTTAGAGCCAAAGTTAAGACCTGGCTCGTTGATTAAAGCTGCTAACGTCTGATGTACTCGCATAAAACTATTCTACTTGTTTATGGTCACTGTATCTCATCATGCAACACTTGGCAACTCTGTATAGCAGCACATTTTACCTAAACAGCGACCATCATGTAACCCCAGTCACTTGCACTTACTGTTGTTGTTCTCGCATACTCGGATATATGCATGTAATATGTAATATTTCCTCTAAGTCTCTGGCACCCAGTTACCTCAGGGTTCGGCGTGCAGTATAAATAAAGAAACTAAACTAAACTAAACCTGATCCCCATTCCAGAGAGGAAGGCTGGAAGGAGGGGCCGAAGCCCTGCAGTATTTCAAGGGCTCCATTATAGGTGGCATTTCACACTTTTCTCGACCAACCATTTGTCCGAATTACATTTAGCAGCATTTTTACCTGTTTTCTTACCATAAAGAATATAGATAGTGGGTTTGGTTGAGGTATATAGAAAAGGGGATCTAAAGGGGTAGGTGAGGATGGGTGCAAAGGCGCTCCCCTCACTTCCTGCAGTGAGAAAACAGCCAAACCGGGAAAAACAATGTTCGAAATGTAAAACAGTTGAGGAAACATCATAGATCCGTGGTGGTAAGAGGAAGAGCCCCTTTAGTGCCCGCTGGAAAGAGGAAGAGAGGAAGCTAGGGAAGGAACAAGACATTGCAGACTGGGGCAGAGCCCCTTGCGCCTGGGGAGAGCAGGAGGGAGAAGGCTGGAGAAGAGACTCAGAAGGCTGGGGTAAGGAGGAGAAGGGAGGCGTCTAGGAAGACCGTAGGAGGCTAGGTAAAGGTATACCCAAAAGGTGGGAGTCGAGAGACCCAGTGGGCTTGGAGGAGGACTGAGGAGGCTGGAGAAAGGAAGGTCCAGAAAGTGGCAGAGACAGTGGAGAAGTGGAGAACAGTTGTGGTTATAAGGAAAGTTACCAAAGGGGTGAGGAGGGTGGGAGAGTAATGAGTGAAATGAAGAACCGTAATTACAGTAACTGATGTGCCTATGGGGGTGAAGAAGGTGCTCAAATGGGTGAAGAGGTTGGGAGAGTTGAAAGAGACTTGGAGTATCTTAAAGGACGTGGGGGAGATGCTTAAAGGGGTGAAGATGTTGGGGTCATGAAAGAGACTGGGAGCATCGTAAGTGTTGTGAGAGAGGGGCCCAAAGGGCTGAAGAAGGCGAGGAGAATAAACAGCTATTGAAAGATACTCTTTTTTGAGGGATGAACAAGTAAAGAACAGGTGATAGAGGAAAGTGAAGCAGTGTGGGCAGAGGACGTGTTGAGCGACATGGAGAAGTGGACAGACCTCAGGAAGGCAGAATAGGAGGCGACAGAAAGAAGTGAAAGGTGTTATGTATATGTACATATGTTTTGACACTTTAAGCGTTTGGAATAGGCTAGGGGTCCAAATCACAGAGGAAATGCTCCCCGATTATAACCTAATCTATTAATTTTTTCTGTAAATTGTATATGTAATTTGTGTAGATATGATGGATTATGTAATGCTTTCATGGCTGCAGCCTAATAAAGCTCTTGAAAATTGAAAGAAGACATTTGAAGAGGTGAAGGGGGAACATTTGAGATCCTCCAGGAGGTAGAGGACTAGGAAGTGGGAGAAACAGAGGAGGTGAGGGAGAGGACTGCTAAAGCACTAGAATATGGTTATTCGAGCACAGTGGGGAGCAGAGAACTGTAGAGACAGGGGTGGTGGAGCGTGGTGGACCCGGAGATTTTAAAAAAAGGGTATGCCCAAGAAGACCAATAACAAAAGGTAATGATTTGTGGGGGGGCAAAATGTGAGGCGAGACACCAGGGCTGACAAAGGGATTGAAGTAGGTGGCTGAAGGACCAGAACTGAGACAGAGAGCAAGGGAGTGGGGAACCTAGTGAGCAAGCCATGTCTCAGCACTAGAGCATCCTCCTGTCATACTCTGATATGATATGATATGATATGATATGGCATTTATAACGCACCTATACACAAGTGTTTCAAGGCGGAACGAGGCAAGGGTGGGAACAAAGGGAGGACAGACAACGATCCTACTAGGCCGGGTGACATTGAGATTGCGCAAGTGCATGGGAGGGGGCGGGAAAAGGAAAAGTGCTTGGGGGAAGGGAGAGGGGAAAGTGCAGTACATGGGAAAGTGGAATAAATAAGGTAAATAAATAAACGGCCAGCTAGTGGCAAGTGTAAGGAACTGCAGAGATAAGTGCTGGTAGGGGGACTGTAGGGATACAGAACAATGGTCCCCAGGTGCAGGGGTTGCCAGGGAGGCAGTGCAGGTGGGCAATTGACAGGGCCTGGGCCAGAAATCAGAAAGGGTGGCCAGGTAACCAGAGCAGTTTCAACCAGGAAATCAGCAGGGGAGAGGGGGAGAGAAAGCAGAAGCAAAGAGGAAGGTTTTGAGGTGCTCACGGAACTGGAGATGGTTCTCCTCGAGTTTCAGGGAGGCAGGAAGGCTGTTCCAGAGAGAGGCCCCTTCCGAAGAGATTGATCTGCCACCAACAGCGACTGACCTTGAGGGAGTTGGAGGCGGATGAGTGAAGAGCGCGAGAAGGAAGATATTTAGGAAGAGAGAGTTGAAGGTATTGCGACTCCAGACCCCAGAAGGCCTTGTGTACAATGCAGAGGGTTTTGAAATTAATCCTCGCAGCCACTGGGAGCCAGTGCAGAGATTTCAGTCCAGGAGAGATACGATCCCTGGGCTTGAGGCCAAGGACAAGTCTTGCAGTCCTGTTCTGGATTAGTTGCAGAGGGCGGAGAGTAGAGGTAGGCAGATTTAGATAGAGGCTGTTATAATAGTCCAGCCTAGAGAGGACCAGGGCTCTGGAGACAGTGAGCTTCTGGGGGAAGGAGAGGAAAGGAAGAATACCTCTAAGGAGGTTCAGCTGGTAGTGTGATTTTTTAGAGACATCAGAGATGTGAGGGGAGAAGGAGAGTGCAGAGTAGAAGATGACCCCGAGGTTTTTAGCCTTTCAGGTGGGAGTAGGAAGAGGGCCAAGAGAGGCCAGCCAGAGAGCTGCAGGGAAGGAGGGAGTGGGTATGCTGATGAGTAGAATCTCAGTCTTACTGGCATTAAGGCAGAGGTCGTGGTGGCACACCACTCCTGGATGGCAGACAGACAGTCAGAGATGAGGGAAGGAGAGGAGGAGGCCGAGGGTAGCCTGAAAATAAACTGGGTATCATCCGCATAGCACTGAAAGTTGGGACAGAGAGCGGCGATGCGGTGGGCAAGGGTTGCCAGGTATTGGTTGAACAGCCAGGAGAGAGGTTAGGTCCCTGGAGGACACCACATGTAGAGAAAAAGATGTCTGAGAGGAAGGACCCAAGTTGGACCTGGGAGGGTCGGTTGGAAAGGAAAGAAGTCAGCCACGCCAGAGCCTGACCAGCGATACCCAGTTTATCAAGGAGACGGTTGAGCAGGATGGCATGGTTGACAGTGTCAAAAGCAGAAGAGAGATCAAGCAAGATGAGAACGCACTCTGGCCCAAATGCATCCTAGAAGGCCCCCTCTCATGACCTCACTCATGAAATCCACCCACAAACTCCAAATATGGCACTAGAAATCACAGAGAAAATACAGTGAGAAATGTGGGAAAACGGGTATGGGCCCCTTAAACCCGAGACTGAGAACTCAAGAGAAGAGACCATTAGAACTAAGGAAAATAAGGTTCGGGAACCACTTGAAACCAGGGACTGAGTTCACAAGTATTGTGTGGATTTGCCAGGGGAAATCCAATCCTTAGGCTTACTGAGAACTGGCAGAAACTATTGCAATACTTTACTTTCACAGGAGGCAATGCGCCTCTTCATGTGTTTGGTGGCATCTCAGCAATAAATTCACTGAGATACCACCAAACAAATTTACCGTTACTGTCAATTGGTCCAGTGGAATTACCGGTGGATCAAAAAATAGAGATATGGTGGTGTTAGTCACCATTTATGGGGATTTGGCAGAATTACCACAGGTGGTAATTCTGCCAGCGATAATTCTACCAAAATGGCAGTTTTTTGGCAGTAAGGTGGCCGAATTACCTCCAGCGTTTTGCTTGAGGTTTTTCCTCCACCTTACCTCTAGATCCATAGTTTGTCAGTGCAGCAATGTGGTGGTAATGCAGTGGTAATGCTGTTACCACTGCATTACCACCATTTTTGACCACAAGGCCAAACTCATAATGAGGCTAATTGTCTTTAGATATGTTTTCCCGGAGCACTGCCCCACAGAAGAAAAGGACCATACTGGCAACTTTCAGGTTAATTAAGACACATGTGTTTATTTTGGTCAATCCTGCACACATTTAGTAATAACATCCTTTCTTAACCTGATTCCCTGGTCCTGCCTGTTTGTCTGTCAATGTCTGCTGTGTGGCATTTGGTGTCATCCATGGGATCGATATGCCTAGACACAGTAGGCTGCCCATCGCCAGCGTGTATTCAGGCTACAGTGGCGAATACCTACCAGAGGATAACGCTTGAATTCGACGGCAGTGATAAGAAACCTTTGTTAGTCCCAACCCTCCCACCTTTTGAGATCCAGTGCCCCTCTCCCAGAGTCTTCTTGTGCCGACCAACCCTCGGGAGAAAAGGTGACAAGAGAACAGTGGAGTGAGTCAAGAGGTGAGACCCATTGGATTCCAGGAATGTGCTTCATACGTATGGCTCGCAGAGCTAGGAGGCCCATCAAACGCTCCCCGGAGAGCTCCACCTATGAAATATTTTCAGCATATAATTATTACATCAACGGGATGGAGACAGCCTTCACAGTAATTGCTGTGCATGTGAACCTGTCACCTGACTGCTGTGTGCTCTTCTCACCACCAACATACAAGTGTGGATACTGCCACAGAGCAACGAGTGCCAGGGTCCCTACGGAACACTCTGGAAAACTAGCGGCCTTGGGGCTAAATTATTCAGACATGCCCATCTGCATCCATCAAGGGGAGGTCATCAGTCGCATTACCTGCGAGAATCTGGGGTTCAGAGGAAATTCAAGAACACAATGAACCCAGAAAACCAGAAGGCAGAGACGCCAGATAACTGAAGCTGAACAGAAAAGATACCAATGCAAAGTCCAGAAATGTTCTGCCAGCCCTACCATATCGTCAGACCTGGGAGGTGCTCTGACACCAGCTTATCCACTGGGGGCACCATGTAATCCTTTCCCTAACCTAGCTTAACTATCTGAACTGAGGTAGAGGGCACCCATTGGACACTGCAGAAAACCTGCAAGCGACAGGAGGCTATGTCTGCCCCCATATGAAGGCTAAGGTGAGAGCGTCAGCACTCGTAGACCCAAGGAGGAACCTGAGGATCCAAACTTCAACCAAGAAAAGTGCAGCAAAATAATACACTTGTCATGACTAACCATGCTATCTGCCACTGGAGCCACAGCAGGGGACAGAAATATACGTCTGTCTTCATCTACACAAAAACCAGTGGTGCACTTAAAGTCTTCCTGGAGTACATCTTCCTAAGTGACATCAAAAGACGAGAATCTGCAGTAGGAGGAAGAGCTAATTCTGTCCTGGCTGGAGAGAGTAAGAGCACTAGCAAGGGAAGGAGATGGAGGTTGGTGACTAGAACAGAGCCCCTGGAGCCTGGGGAGAGCAGAAGGCAGGAGGCCAGCGAAGAGAGCCAGAAGTCTGGGATAAGGAGGAGACAGGAGGGTGCGAGGAGGACCTTAGAGGCTGGGTAAAGGCAGACCCAAAAGGTGGAGAGTTTGGAGACCAAGGGCTCTATCACAGCCTTGGCGGTATCCCCGAGGATGCCATTCCGGCCGCTATTATGAAGACGATTGCCCCTGACATCTTGACCGATATCATGATTGCCATAAACAATTCTTGCCAGTCCGGACTGGTCCCCCCGGAGTTGAAATCTGCAAGGGTCATTCCCTTCCTTGGATCCCACTAGTCCTGCTAATTTTCGTCCCATTTCTTTGCTCCCCTTTCTCTCTAAACTCTTGTAATCCCTGGTAACACCTCTTTTGTCTTCTTTTCTGGAATCCTCAAAAACCTTTAATCATGCCCAGGCTGGTTTCAGGCCAGGGAGAGGCACGGAAAGTGTGCTTGTCTCTGTACAGGACGACATGACCAGATTAGTCGATGCAGGCAGAGTTGGGGCTCTGATCCTGTTAGATCTTTCTGCCACATTCAACACGGTTGACCACCCCATCCTCCTCACTCGCCTGTCACAGATCGGTATATCTGGCTCTGTTCTTGCCTGGTTTACTTCTTTTCTTTCAGGCCGCACACAGACCCTCGCCGTGCCACCCTTTCTCTCCCCCTCCTGTCCCCTCACTTGTGGTGTCCCTCAGGGATCCTCTCTTTCGCCGATTTTGTTTAACATATACATCTGGGCCTTGGTCTGTCTCATCCGCTCTTATGGGCTTAATTGCTACTCCTATGCGGATGACACACAAATCCTGATCCGTTTGGATCAGGAGCAATATGAGGTCTCAGCCTGCCTCCACGACTGCCTTATGGCAGTCGGGCTTTGGATGGATCAAAATTGGCTAAAGCTAAATGGTGATAAGATGGAGATACTGTTGGTGGGGTGTCCCTTTAACCCCTTACTGTGGACCCCTGCCTTCTGGCCCTCTTCCTTGGGCCCTTTACCTGTTCCAGTCAGCAAAGTGAAGAACTTAGGGGTCATTCTCTCTGCCTCTTTGTCCATGTCCAACCAGGTTACGGCCGTCTGCCAGTCTGCCAACCATCCGATCCGGGTCCTTAAGAGGGTCATGCCCATGATCCCGGAAGCCCTTCGCCCTCCCGTGGTGACTACGCTAGTCCTTACACGGCTAGATTATTGTAATTCACTGTATCTGTCGCAGCCCATCGGTCTCATTCATCGACTCCAGCGTATGCAAAACCTTGCAGCTAGGCTAGCCACTGGCTCTCCCTATGGAGCTCACATTTCACCAGTGCTACGCCATCTTCACTGGCTCCCGGTGCCTCAGCGAATTCACTTTAAATCACTGTGTATCGTCCATCGGGCAATCCAAAGCCATGGAGCTGAATTCCTGCAGTCTAAATTCTCCCAATACTCCCCAAATCGGGATCTTCATTCTGCTTCCTCTAATCTACTCATTGTTCCTAGATTCTATCGGGAAAGGTTCGGCAGCAGAGCTTTCTCTATTGCCGCGGCCAAACTTTGGAACAATCTTCCTCTGCTACTTAAGGCCACTTCCAACCATTTGTGCTTTAGAAGAGCCTTGAAAACTAATCTATTCTAGTCTCTGGCTTCTCCATTGGTTTCCTCTTCGAGCAGTCTTCCTCTCTAGCGCCATGATGCCCTTGGGCGACCGTGCGCTTTATAAGTGGAAATAACATAACATAACATCCCGGCGATAATGGCACTGGGATACCAGCAACGCAAATAGCGTTATTGCTACTCGGTCTGGCACAATTTGTGCTGGATACCGAGTAGCGGTAAGGCTGTAAATCCCCATTTTTCAAAGAGTCCATAGGGCTCTGTGGGGATTTTTGGCGCTATTACAACCAGCGGTAATACTGCCAAAACCGGCCGAAAACAGGCAGAAAGTGGAGGTTTGTAACTCCAGCAAAAAGCTGGAGGTAAAACGCCGACATTCTGCCCAAGTCGTGATTGGGCCATCCCTTAAATGAGGCGGTAATAGTAGTAGCACTGCATTTAAGGGCTACCGCCCAACTTATGCTAAGGCCCCAAGTGGGCTCTGGAAAGCAAGGTCCAAAAGGCATCAGAGACAGGGGAAAAATGGTAAAGGGGAATGTTGTGGTTATGAGGAAAATGCCCAAAGGGGTGAAGAAGTTGGGAGAGTAGAAAGAGACTGGAAATAACTTAAGTGTTGTGAGAGAAGGGCCCAAAAGGCTAAAGGAGGCCAGGAGAATAAACAGTTATTGAAACAAACTCTTCATGAGGGAGGGATATGGAAATAACAGGAGATCGATGGAAGTGAAGCAGAGTGGGTAGAGGAAGTCTTGACCAATGTGGAGTAGTGGATAAACCTCATGAAGGCGGAACAGGAGGTGGCAGAAAAGAGGTGGGAGGTGAAGGAGATGGAAGTAGGAGCAACTGAGGAGGTGAGGGAGAGTACTTTTGAGGATGTGGCTGGAGGACCATATTCCTGACTGAGAGGAGTGAAGTGGGGAACCTAGTGAGAAAACCTGTGCAGCAGTAGGGCAGCCTCCCGCCATCTGGCTCAAACCCCATCCAATATGGCCGCCTCTCACGTCCCCACTTATGGAATCAAGCCACAAGCTCCAAGTACAGCGCTAAGAGCCAAGGAGGACCCTGAGAAGTGTGGGAAACAGTGTACTAGAAACTTTTAACCCCAAGACTGACAACTCAAGAGAAAAGACCCCAAGAATTGTGGAAAATAGGGTGCATGATGCCCCTGAAACCTGGCACTGTGAGCTCACATGTATTGTGTGGATTTGCTGGGGGACATCCTGCCCACTGGGCTAAATGACTACTGGTAGAAACATTTGCTGGAACACTTTACTTTCACGAAAGACACTTTCCCCCTGTTCCATGGAATTATTTGCGCCGAAAACGCAGATTTGCACGCCTTTCTGCCCGAAAATCCCTGTTTGAAGTATGGGGATTTTCGGGCAGAAAGACGCGCAAATCTGCGTTTTCGGCGCAAATAATTCCATGAATCAGGCAGTTTATTGGGATATTTTTTCCCAGAGCACACACCCAATGAGGAGAAACATCCTGACAGCTTCCAGCTTAATTAAGACAATATTTGTTTATTTTGGCCAATCCGGTACACATTTAGTAATACAAACATTTGTAAATCCAATTCCCTGGTCTGCCTTGTTTGTCAATCAATATCTGCTGTGTGACAACAGTTATAAAAAAAGATGCAAAATGTGCACTGCCACTAGGCTTTGGCTAATGGAGAGAGAGAGAGAGAGAGAGAGAGAGAGAGAGAGAGAGAGAAAGAATCGAATTGAGGTGACATTTATGACAAGTGACTTTTTATAGCTGACTAGTAGTTTTCAACTTGGCATTTTTAGCCCTGATAAAACTCAGGCACACATTACTTTATGTCCTAGGACAGGGGCTCGGAACCTGTGGCTCTCCAGATGTTTTGCACGAGAGCTTCCATGGTCCCAAAACATCTCAGGGGCCAACGGCTGCAGACCTCCGTACTTGGACAATGGAAGTGAGCATTGAGTTGAATTGTGTCTCAACTAATTGAAAGTATTCAATGGCATAGAGTAGTTCAAACGTTGGCCTAGTGCAAGGGAGCAGGCCAAAGAAACCCGCCCCCTAAAAAATAAAAATATCTCCGTTAGTTGGAGTGACCTCTACCCAGGACACGCATGTGCGATATGCAGAACCACCCATCCTGGCAAGAAATCCTGGTTATACCACTCGCGCAAAGTTCTTTAAAATACACCATTTCGAACAAATGTCCCCAAAAATGTAGCTCCTGAGATTTTTTTTTTAATTAATGATTTGCGATGAGTGAATTTGGGCTAGTAACCTTTCGATGTCTGGAACTGTTTTATGTATCCGTCTGAGCCTTCCTAGGCTCACTTTCATTCCATTTCAATCCGCCCTCACAGCAGCGCCATTACACTTTTGCCTGTTCCTCTTGTTTTTGTTTTCTGACTCTTCTTCGACGGCTTCTCCGTTTCTACGCCACGCTCAAAATCTCCCGAGCGCAGCTTTCAGGCAAACTTTGATTTTCGGCCGACACGCACATTACGGAGTGACCACCGCCCGTCGCATGTGACTAATGCGACGCGCCAGGACCTGTCCCTTTTGCCCGGGTCATTGTGCTGCCATGCGCGCGCATGCCTCGCGCCCGGACAGCGCTCCCCCGGGCTGGTCTCCGCGGCGCATCTGCCTACGCGCTTCATTACTATTGACGTCTGTGACACGCTTTGATGTAAGGTGATGGGGTCTTCTGGAGGACACGGAAGGCCTGATTCCACCTCGAGGCTGGAATAATTGGTGCACCGCATCAATCGCTGGAGCGCACGATCGCTCTTCGCTGGCACGCAGGACTCAGTGTGCTAAACTCAGCAGGTGCTTAAGAGCGTGCCTGTCTCCGTCATTTACGCCCAATGATCGGTTGCTAGCTACTGTAGGGGTCTGTTTGCGTGTCCGTCAAGTTATGTATGTGTTGGTGTTTATTGTGCCAGTGCCTGAAGTTGCACGTACACGCAGGCAGAGGTGCCAACTTTTCCAGGGCGGGGTTAGGGGGGCGCAAAACTTGTGGCGCAAATTGAGTAACCTACCTTTGACCCAACCAATGTCTTGGGAAGTGACCTCACAGGCCAGTGCGGCACAAGCTGGTCCATGCGGCTTGTGCACAAGCTGGTCCATGCGGCACAAGCTGGTCCTTGCTTTTTAATGACATTCTTCTTCCCTCCCAAAACTAAAAAGTGATGGATAGGTTTTAAATTAATGTGGTGTAGGCAGTAGGCCCAGGTGAAACCAAAGACACAAAATGCTGGTGTGGGCCAGTTTATTTTGGTCAAAGTGGGCCACTTTTTTGGCCAATTTGAGCCATTTTGAGTTTATTCACTCTGCAGCTTGTAGTTTTGACCAGTGTTGCTGAATAAATATTATTTAAAATGCACAATTTGCACCACACTTTACCAGAAAACTCCCTCTTGGTTGCTATTCAAACTGTGTCACAAAAGGAATGAGGCTTGGGTGGTGGCGCATATGTGTTTTCAAGCTATTGCGTCCGTGTGATATGAGCCAGTTAGAGAGAGGAGCACTTGGGTATCTCTGCATAGTTGGTATATGCGAACCCAAGTGCATCAAGTTTGTCAAAGAGAGGCTTTGTTAAGAGGTTATACAGCGTGGGTGCTGTACAAGATCCCTGTGGGACACCGCAGTGTATTATGGTGGGTGCTGCATTAGATGTATTAGAGAAGACTTTCATGGCTCTACCTTCTAGAAAGGATGTTATCCACAAAGTGGCTTGGTCTGAGAAGTGTGCTGAATGAGTGAGATGTG
Organism: Ambystoma mexicanum; assembly: GCF_040938575.1. Classification (NCBI taxonomy): domain Eukaryota; kingdom Metazoa; phylum Chordata; class Amphibia; order Caudata; family Ambystomatidae; genus Ambystoma; species Ambystoma mexicanum. The sequence continues at coordinate 896,731,169 of NC_090931.1, read as the reverse complement.
TGGTGAGGGTTTTATGGTTCACTAGGTCAAACGCCGCAGAGAGGTCTAGGAGGACGAGGGGGCGGGTTTAACTGTGTCCAGGATCTTTGTTATTTGGTTTTTTAAGTCCAGCAGAGCAGTCTCTGTTGCGTGGCCTTTACGGAAGCCTGACTGTTGCCTAAGATGGAGTTGGATTCCAAGTAGAGTTGGATTTGGCTGTGTGCTTTTTTGTCTAGTATTTTGAGAAGGAAAGGGACTGTCGTTATGGGTCTGTAGTTCTTGGGCAACGTAGGGTCTAGAGTTGGTTTTTTTAGAAGGAGGCAAACCCACGCTTCTTTGAGGCTGTTCGGGACAGAGCATGTCTTAAAGGAGGCATTAATGAAAGCGGTAATAAGTGGAGCAAGTGGTTCAGCGCAATCTTTGATTAACTTAGGAAGGCAATCATCGGCTTTGCAAACTGAAGGTTTCAGATGTTTCAGAATGTCTATGACTTCTAGTTCTGAGACGTCATTAAAGGCAGATTTGGGGAAGTTTGTGGGTTTACTGGATGGTGGAGATTGTGTGGGCTGATTCAGTTTAGGTAGGGTATTGTAGAGGTCAATGATTTTATTTTGTAGGAGGTCTATTTTGTTGAGCATAGCGCTTGGATGCTGTTGCACAAAGCTTCATCTTTGAAGATCTCGTCAGTGGAGATGGGAGGCACTGTGAGCTCTTTAAAGATGGTAAAGAGTTCTTTTGAATGAGACTTTGCGTCTGATATTCGACAGTTGTAGGCATCTGATTTGGCCTTATAAATGGCAGCTTTGTATTTTTTAGCAGTGTCTCTGAATAGATCCTTAGTGGCGTCGCAAGGGTTGGCCTGCCAGTTTTTTGCGCCTGGCGTTTGATATTGCATAGAGCTAGGAGGTCATCTGTGAACCATAAGTTCAAATAGAAGGACTTTTTTACTTTTTGTTCTTCTAGGGGCGCAATAGCGTTGATTGCGTTGGTGAGCGTGACCTTAAGAATATCTGCTAACATATTTGGGTCTTGTGAAAATGGAGGAGCAAGGCATGGTAAGTTAAGAAGGGGCCGTAGGTTGTCTGCAGTTAATTTTTGGGAGCTTTGTGTTAAGGTTGCAGGTTTATGTATTGTGGTTTTTGTAGTAGATGCTGTGGGGATTGTGAATTGTATGCAGCTATGGTCTGTCCATGGGAGGAAGGTGTTGTAAGTGATGGTGGAGTTGCAATTATGGTCGACCAACCAGTCCAAAGTTCTGCCTTTGGAATGGGTGGGAGACATAATATTTTGTGCGAAGTCTAAGTTGGGGAGGTCCTTAAGGAATGAGATAGCTGTTTTGTCATTGGGGTCATTATAACCTAGATTGGGATCACCTAGGAGTATAGTTTTGGTGGATTTTTTAAAGTTTTCGCTGAGCAGGTGAGTGACTTGCCCTTGAAAATCGGCAGGGAGTCCTAGGGGCTGATAGATGACGTGAATGTTGATTGTGTTATTATGGGAGAGAGGTAGTTTGACTGATAGTATGTCAGCATTACCTTCCCATGTATGGGGAGTAAGTCTAGGTTGATAGATCCCTTTGTAGAATAAGGCAACCCCTCCTCCTGGTTTATTGGTTCTATCTTGCCTGAGGATAGAGTAGGCTTCGGGAACGGCTAAAGTTATGGATGGGCCTGATGCCTCATGTAGCCAGGTCTCAGTGATGGCTAGTATGTCTACGTCATGCGTAGAGATAAGGTCATTTATTTCAAGGGCATGGGCCGTGAGCGAGCGGGTGTTAAGTAGTGCGCATTTGAGGAGTGGTGCTACGTGATTTTTATTTGGGCGTTGCTGTATTGTTATTTTAGGCTTAGAGTTTGAAGGTGCTTTAGGAGTAGGTGTTGTATTAGTACACGGGAGGAGAGTGTGTGGACTGCTTTGTGGAATGTTGTATTTAACAGCTGTACGGGATCCTAGTCTGAAGTTTCTTTGTGAGGTTAAAGTAGTGTGGGTGTTGAGGATCATAGATAGAGTGCGTATTCTAAGTCTACTGAGTCTGGAGCTGCAGTTAGGTGTATAGGTGAGAGAATGCGAGGTGTAGGGTGTGGAGTAGGTGGGTGTATGGTTGGTGTAAATAGGAGTCATATTGCTGGGGTTGAATAGGCAAGAAGGTAGAATTTGCCTTTCATGTAGCGCTTTGGCTAGAAGTGTGAATATAAGGAGTAGCGTATTCATCAGGTGGTAGAGTCCTGGCCACATAATAGTGTGCTGGGTTGATGGCGTGCTAGGTAACGGGCTAGAACAGAGGTAGCTCAGATAAGGTGCAGTGCTAACCGCCTAAACAATATCAGTGTGCAGATATATACTGTGAACAATCATTTGTATAAAATAGGTAGCTACAATGCATTAGAAATCTGCGAGCTAGGTTACTTCTATATACGAATTAACAGTATTATGAGCTATCAAAGTATGTCTTAATAGGAAGTATCGGTGTTAACACATGTAAACAATGGAATTAGAACATATACCTGTGCAGTAAGCAACGGGCAATGGTGCATAGACTAGAATTGAAAGTCAGGATGGCATTTAGTAGTAGGTAAGGGGGTTTCTATGAACACAGTGGCATAATCTCAAGCTGGTATATATTACTCACAGTGGGTTAGAGTCTATACCATATGGCAGTAAAGAGTACTAAGCCAGCGACTCCAGGGGGTGAACAGGGGCAAACAGGAAGGGGCCTTATTCTCTGGGCCTTCCTCAATTGGGCCGGCTTCCGCCTGCCGGCGGGCTTCCTGGCAAAAATGAATCGCGTTGCTAGGCAACGCGGTAAACACAAATGGCGGCAGCCATTTTGGGAGGCTCTTTGCTCTTTGAGCGGCGTGCAGGCAATGGGCTTTGGGTGCCTGAGGGAGGGATGCACGGCGCACTCGTGGGTGAAGGGCTCACCTAGTAGGGCACAGGGAGTGCTTCACAGCGACTGCTCCAGCAGCACTGTAACTCTGTGCACGGCTGCTCCTGCAGACCGTGTTGTTGGTGAGGCGGTCGATCAGGGGGGGGGCATCTGATCTGGATCCTCCCGGTGCGAGAAGGGCTCCTGCCCTCTCGAATGGCTACCTGCAATGAGAGGCAGGGGCAAACAGGAAGGGGCCTTATTCTCTGGGCCTTCCTCGATCGGGCCGGATTCCGCCTGCCGGTGGGCTTCCTGGCAAAAACAAATCACGTTGCTAGGCAACGCGGTAAACACCAATGGCAGTGGCCGTTTTGGGAGGCATTTTGCTCTTTGGGCGGCGTGCAGTCAATGGGCTTCGGGTGCCTGAGGGAGGGATGCACGGCGCACTCGTGGGTGAAGAGCTTACCTAGTAGGGCACAGGGAGTGCTTCACAGCGACTGCTCCAGCAGCACTGTAACTGTGTGCACGGCTGCTCCTGCAGACTGTGGTGTTAGTGAGGCGGTCAATTGGGGGGGGAGAGGCATCGGATCTGGATCCTCTCGGTGCAAGAAGGGCTCCTGCCCTCTGCACTCTCAATGACAAGACAGGTTAGCGCCATCTCATCTGCCTCTGCCCTCCCCACCAAACTTGTATATGCTATGAAACCCTTTCTAACCACCCAAAATTGCCTTTCCATCGCCTTTCCATCGCCAGAGCTACAATAGGAGCCAGACGTAATTACTGCAATGCTCTTCTTGCAGGCACCTCTACAAAAAACATCAACAGACTCCAAATAGTAAAAAATAATGTGCTCCGCGCCGCCCTACACATCCCCAAAAATGACCACATAACACAGGCCAGACGGGAGCCCATTGGCTCCCAGTCTAGGAACGGATCAACTTCAAAATCCTCACCCTTACACACAAATGTATTAATCTCTCCGCCCCTTCATACTTATCAGAAACCATATCCAAGAACATCTCTGCCCACCCTAAAAGAAGCCACGCTAAACAACTCTGCGTTCCCCCCATAAAGAGAGCTAACGCCGGTGGCATCGGCTTCCCCTACTTAGCGCCCAAACTCTGGAATGCCTTACCCAACGTTCTTAGAGCAGAACCCTCTCTGTACTCCTTTCGCAAGTCTCTCAAAACCACATTATTCATCTAACCTCACACAACACCGGCCTCCAGCTATCCACTTCCGTCAAAACTCTAAACCGAACTGCAAATGCAATTTATATGTAACTCCGAGATTAAACTAAATGCAAATTCTATGTAACTATTAAGCTTGAAACTAAGATGGAACTAAATGCAAATTCTATGTAACTATTAAGCTTTCCTCCCTCTATAACCAGCAATGATTACCTGTAACAGCGCCACGATGCCCAAGGGCTGATGTGCGCTTTAAAAAAAAATACGAATAAATAAATACTAAATCTTCCCACCGTGCATCACCGCCAGTGGGACTATCGGGTAGCAGCCTCTCCACCCTGGCCTCATTGGAAGGGGCTTCCCCTTGAAGAGAAGTGACAACATCCCTGGATTCGTCACAAAGCCTTAAAGCCCAAATGAATCAATTGATAAAATAATTTCTACAAATTGAGGCTTCTACTAAGAACACTTCCTTACTTTCATAAATGTTATTTTCTAGTCATGGTTGTCTCCATGATAAACTCAAAAACTGATTACTTTAATTGCCTATATTTAAGCATTCCAAAATATCAAATCGAAAGAATACAAAAAGTACAAAATGCAGCCACTCAGCTTATTTTTCAACAGGATTACATTAGTATTTACCATAAATTTATTCACCACCTTCATGAACAGCAACATATTGAGTTTAAGGTGCTGTGCCTAACATTTAAATGCCTTCACAAGATAGCAGCTGTTTATCTACAAAATAAGCTCCCTTGCTACAATCCTAAGAAATCTTTAACCTCAAAAGGTACACATTTACAAATGGGGCCTAAATCTAGATTTACATCCATAGGTGACCACAGATTTGCAGTGACAGCTCACAGGTTGTGGAATTCCTTACCACAACATATCAGTAAGCTAGACAATATTCTTTAATTTCGGAAAGCACTGAGAACTTGCTTTTTTGCTAACCTTTATGGCTAAGGTGATAATTAAGTTTAGTACACTGCGCCTTGACGTTGTTAATTCTGCCTGTGGTGCGTTACAAATTGCTCCTGATAGATGGTATACAATCTACCTTTCATAGGGGGGTAGAGTTGAAGCACTGGAACAAATTATTGCTCTCAAACTGTTTTTTTATTATCTTTACTCCCTCTGCATTTTCCACCATCTTTTTTTGGAAGATCGATAACCTGATTACAAACTATATGTGGAATAACAGAGCTTCTAGAATTTCCCTTAAAAAGTTAAAAGCTGCAAAGGCTTTGGGTGGTATGAATATTTCAGATTTTAGTTAATATCACAAGGTTATTCTTATTTGACATGGTATTTTGTGGTTCATGAATGTTCATTTTAAGCAGTCACCAGATTGGCCTATAATAATTCAAGAATTACTGGTGACTATTGTTCCGCTTCCTGCACTACTCACCATGAACAAAAACGCCCAACAAGTTATACACCCTGTAATTAATACTATTAGAATGGTTTTATTAAATGTTGATAAGGTGTTTCATGCCCATGTAAAGAAAATCAAAAGAAAGAGGTGATGGCTGGAAGGTTTGGAATTAATCTTAAACCTCTGGTAATTGCTCCGGGCATCCCTCCAGACAATCATGTTTTCGCCTGCCAAGCCATTACAGAAAGAGGAAGACCATATGTAAATCAGGCTTGGTCCCACCCCCAAAGGGGCAGTTCAGCCAAACTGCTAGGTCACATTCTATTTGCATGAGACCACAAGCATCATATGAGACAGGCATGGTATCAAGAGATGACACAGACAAATAGATTTGGAAAACCTTTATTTTGTGGCAGTCAGGATGAAAGAATACATATCTTTCCCTAACTCTAGGGTGGGAATGCTCCCTAATGGAAAGAAAACTAAGGGAAGTCTACGTCTGTCAGTCAAAAGAAAACTATCTGTGTCAAAGCCTATGCTTGCCCTCACTTCTACAAAGTAATATGGTGTGTGGGATTTGACCAACTTAACAGTGTTCAAAGCAAAGTCAATGTGAAAATAGAGCTCTTCCACGGCTCCCTTCCCCAGGTTCAAGACACTCAGGGTAAGAAAGTTCCACAAGTTCTTAGGATTCACTTGCCAAAATTCACAGTACCTTTCCTTATCTGGATTCATTTCTTCACGGGGTCTCTCAGGTTCCCCGTGGCTTGAGCTTAGACCCTCTTGGTTATCCTTCCAAGTGTCAATGTTCAAGTTTACTTTGTTTTCAAACACAAAAGCATAATTCACAGCAGTTTCTTCGGAAAATATCACTCTTCACATATTGCTTGTGGGACTCCCTGCCCATGCAAAACCAAGTCCTTCTTATGCTTAGGCCTCCTCTGGCCATGGTGCAGTTTGCAGACCGCATGGTCCACTCTTTACAGGAAATGTGTATTTTCCACACACCTTCTTGCTGTGCCACAATTATGTGTGAACAAAGTTCCACAATCTCATGTGTTGGTGATCCAATTAGTTTTGTTTATTGGCCCTTTCCGATTACACATGTTTCAGCATTGACTATGCCTTTTTCAAATCAGTTCATATCCTTCAGCGTTATTCATGGTTTATAGTGACTATTTCGAATTAAATAATTTTGAATGCCAAAATGTCGAAAACATCATACCTAAAAAAAAAAATTCAAATGTCTTTTTAAAACAATTATTTGTTTGAAATGGGGGGTTCCCTCAAAACCCCATTTTTTAAACCTTTTTTTTTTACCCGCGAAACAAAAAAAAACATGGGAATGAAAAAATATGACATTTGAAAAAAAAAATGTAGGTATAATTTTTTCGACATTTTTGTCATTCGAAATTATTATTTCGACATATTAACTGGATACCGTTATTCATATATGCATGTTTGTAGAGATGTTGAGATAGTACTGGGGTAAATCCCATCTGAAAATGTTTGTTTCTTGCAGCTCACATCGTGTGTAAAGGGCCAATAAACAAAACTAATTGGATCACCAACACATGCGATTGTGGAACTTTGTTCACACATAATTGTGGTGCAGCAAGAAGCTGTGTGGAAAATACACATTTCCTTACAAACAAACGGAGTGGGGGATCTCTTAGTCTCTGTCTTTAACACACCAATTCGACACCTAAAAATCTAAATTAAAATGCTGGTCGCGGGGGTTTCACAGTGATATCACAAAAAGCTCCTCAAACCAAAGTTCCACTCATTACAGGTCACACAACCAGGTGCCTAACGTTACTTTTAACTTGCTTACATTTTATTAGGACAGTGTATCTTCGGCCCCCCTGGATCAGCAGGGATGTCATTTAGGGGTTGCAAGAGCGACTGCTGGCGATTGCCCAGCAACCTCTGTCAATCTCTTGCAACCTCTGGCATTCGTCCAATCAAAGGAGGAGGGGGCATGGCCACAGTGAGCTGAGCATGCCGTGCTGCGTGTTGGTCCTCTATTTTGCACGTTTTTCCAAGAAGAAACGGATGCATGCTCCTCCTGCTTCCAGAAGACCAGCTTAAGACGTGAGTACTAGCTTGGCAGTGTCTGGTGGGACTGGGGCTCGAGGCGGGTGTGTGTTCCTTGGTGGGTAAGTAGGTTGACTTGAGAGCACCTGCTACTGCAGTGCTCTAGCGTGTGTGGTCGGTGTTGCTGGTGGCCTGCAGGCCTGGCTGTGCCCTACCGGGCCTCTCCTGTGCCTGAGGCTGCAACGCCGCCGGAGCCTCATGCCCAGGCTGAGGTCGGGCCGCTGCAGGTGTGTGTGCAGGCCTGGAGAGGCTGGCGCATGGCCTGCACCCGGTCGGCGGCCGTAACCTTTTTTCCCCAAGTTTTTCGAATTCAAACTGGTTAAGATCATCAGCCTGTTTCTAACGACTGCCCACTCTCTTGACTTGGCGGTTGAAAAAAAGGCTTCACGGGCATAGTGTATAGATTATAATGGACAATACAGGTTTCCTATTTGTAATGCATAATTTTCCATTTTGTTTATATCGCTGATGTTGAGGTTGTACAGGAGCCACGCCGCCTTGAGCAGCACAATAGCTGAAGCTGTGTGAAACACGTCTGTAATTATTTGAACCCGTTTTACAAATGTCTGTGTGTGGCTATCAACAAGGCACTTAAAGGGACATTTGCCTGGAAACAGTGAGGTTAAAAGTGTGGCGTTCTTCCGTGAATATGTGCACTCGCCGGTGCAAGGCCAGCACCCTCAACCTCTGTGACAAAGTTCTAGGTAAAACACACACATCCTTGAGTTTCCTTTTATTGCCCCTGGCGCCCTTCTCTAAAACGTCATTGTTTTCCTCCGTGTTGTTCTGTGTCCTTATGCCCCCCAGCCCCTCGCCAGCATGTCCATGTGCCCCACATCCCCTCGCCAGTGTGTCCATGTGCCCCCAGCCCCTCGCCAGTGTGTCCACGTGCCCCCGACCCCAGTCAGTGTGTCCATGTGCCCCCTGCCCCTTGCCAGTGTGTCCATGTGCCCCCAACCCCAGCCAGTGTGTCCATGTGCCCCCTGCCCCTTGCCAGTGTGTCCATGTGCCCTCTGCCCCTAGCCAGTGTATCCATGTGCCCCCTGCCCCTTGCCACTGTATCCATGTGCCCCCTGCCCCTCGCCACTGTGTCCATGTGCCCCCTGCCCCAAGCCAGTGTGTCCATGTGCCCCCAGCCCCTCGTCAGCATGTCCATGTGCCCCCAGCTCCTCGCCAGTGTGTCCATGTGCCCCCAGCCCCTCGTCAGTGTGTCCATGTGCCCCTGACCCCAGCCAGTGTGTCCATGTGCCCCCTGCCCCTCGCCAGCATGTCCATGTGCCCCCAGCCAGCGTGTCCATGTGCCCCCTGGCCCTTGCCAGTGTCCATGTGCCCCCTGCCCCTTGTCAGTGTGTCCATGTGCCCCCACCCCTACCGAGTGTGTCCATGTGCCCCGTGCCCCTCGCCAGTGTGTCCATGTGCCCCGACCCCAGCCAGTGTGTCCATGTGCCCCCTGCCCCTTGCCAGTGTGTCCATGTGCCCCTGCCTCTAGCCAGTGTGTCCATGCGCCCCCCCGCCCCTAGCCAGTGTGTCCATGTGCCCCCTGCCCCTTGCCAGTGTGTCCATGTGCCCCCGCCCCTCGCCACTGTGTCCATGTACCCCCTGCCCCTCGCCACTGTGTCCATGTGCCCCCCTACCCCTCACCACTGTGTCCATGTGCCCCCTGCCCCTCGCCAGTGTGTCCATGTGCCCCCGACCCCAGCCAGTGTGTCCATGTGCCCCCTGCCCCTTGCCAGTGTGTCCATGTGCCCCTGCCTCTAGCCAGTGTGTCCATGTGCCCCCCGCCCCTAGCCAGTGTGTCCATGTGCCCCCATCCCCTTGCCAGTGTGTCCATGTGCCCCCGCCCCTCGCCACTGTGTCCATGTACCCCCCTGCCCCTCGCCACTGTGTCCATGTGCCCCCCTGCCCCCCAGCCCCTCGCCAGCGTTTCCATGTGCCCCCTTCCCCTCGCCAGCGTGTCCATGCGCCCCCGACCCCAGCCAGTGTGTCCATGTGCCCCCTGCCCCTTTCCAGTGTGTTCATGTGCCCCCTGCCCCTCGCCACTATGTCCATGTGCCCCCCAGCCCCTCGCCAGTGTGTCCATGTGCCCCCCACCCCAGCCAGTGTGTCCATGTGCCCCCTGCCCATTGCCAGTGTCCAGGTGCCCCCTGCCTCTTGCCAGTGTGTCCATGTGCCCCCGCCCATAGCCACTGTGTCCATGTGTCCCCTTGCCCCTCGCCACTGTGTCCATCTGCCCCCCTACCCCTCGCCAGCATGGCCATGTGCCCCGACCCCTGCCAAAGTGAGTGTGATGGTAGTAATGTATAGAAACAAGAACTTGAAATGTTTTCTCCTCTTCACTTATGCATGTACTTTGAAGAGATACAGGAAGATGATCAGGTAGTGGTATTTGCCAATGCACTAATCAAACCCATTTAAAACTTAGCTCTAGGTTCTGAAGGAGATGCAAATCGGAGACTTCTGGCTGTTTGGTCCAGGAGTACTGAAGTACATGAAACAACTGCAAACAGTACAACACAACCCTGAAAGTAACTTGTTGAATCCGAGGAAAATGGGGTAAGTGCCAAAATTATTAAAGACTGTGGATGCTATACATGTTTTCTGGTGAAATATTCTCTCTCTCCGCTTTTATCCTGGCTTTCCCCTATCCACATGCCCGCCTATTCGCCCCTGCCCCCTAGGATGTAATTTTGCTCTGTAGTCCGGTTGAAATAACAGGGCGGATGCACATAAAGAGGGGATTTGGGTTCATACACTTCGCGTGGCAACATGGACCTTGACACCGTTACATATGACGATCCATTCTTGTATGAAATGTCACAATACATTGATATCGTAACCATATTTTTCTTAGTGTACTGAGGGATAATGCTTTATGGGGCCACTTCCTGTGATGTCATGTGGGGGTGTGGTCAAATGACATAATTTCCTGTGGGTGCGTTGTCAAATGGCATCACTTCCCATGATGTCACATGGGGGTGTGGTCAAATGACATCACCTCCTGTGATTTCACTCTTGGAGGTGTGGCACTATGATGTCACTTCCGCGACCCCTGGCATTTTCGTGAAATGACGTCCCTGTGGATCAGCCTCCTACCTGGGGGCCTCCCTAATGCTTTTCAACACTCTTGGTTCAATCACAATGTCTCTTTTAGTATTGGTATTTCACAGTTTTGCTCTTACTTCAATTTCCATGTAACCGTCTTGTGCTCTTACTTCAATTTTCATGTAACCTTCTTTTGCTCTTATTTCACTTTACTCTTTTTACTTCAATTTTTTTCCAGCTACCCTTATGACAGCTCCTGTCAGGATTTCTATTTTGCTCAGTTTTCAGCCCCACACAGCTCCCCTGCCGTTGCAGTGCTTTCCTTTACTTTCACAGAGACTTTTAAATGTGTATATTCTTATAAGTGACCACTTTGTGATACTTTTTCCTTCCAAAACGCTTTTACCATGGTCTTGTTATTGGTATTCTTTTTGCATTGCTCATTTGTTAAACTGGCTACCGGAGACTTTTAATAACAAGTGCTTTCACTTGCGGTCACTCCGATACAATGTACATTGTCTTTTCTTTACTGGCAAAGGAGTTAACAGCCTCCTTCAGATTTCTGTCCTTGACGGGCCTCGCGTCTGAGGTCAAGGTCTCCCCACCTGCCCCTCAGACCCTGCGGGCTCATATTCTTACCCAGGGAAATGAGCATGGATTGGGCACCATGCAACACAGGATAAGCATGCCCCTCGGCTCCCTCCTGCAGACACCTATGGCTCCCTGGAGACACAGCTCCCTCATCACTCTTCCCTCGGCTTCACCTGACAGCCCCTCAGCGTTTCAGCATCCCGTTCTCCCTGGCCAGGTTCCTGGTTCTGCTGGGATCCGCCCTCCAGCTCCATCTCGCGCTCCAACTCACGCTCCAACTCGCACTCCAACTCACGCTCCAACTCGTGCTCCTTGTCAAGCATGTGCTTTCCTTTTATATTAATCTAAATAGTTAAAAGGCTAAAGGTGGGCATAGTTGAAGCCAATTACATGACTCAATAGTGGGACATGTCCATTGGGGAAGTTGGCGTGCCTTGATCTGTATTTTTCTTTTCTCAGTACCATAGTTGTGCTTCTCATGGGAAATCAACACTCTTCTTGATTACCTCTTCTTCGTCTCTGCATTTGAATAGTGTTTAGGGGAAGGAGGAATGGGCACTTGAATATACCCTATACAAGCTGAGGGGGGTTGGAAAGGTCACTATCAGGAAGGGGGGGATACCATGTGTCGCCCTTAGGTACCCTCTTTCCAAACCTCAAGGACCCTCCTCTCAGGTGGTCCTCCCTTGCTTGTACACACCCCCCACCCCCTGGGGTTGGGATTGTTGGGATGCAAATGATGGCCCTTCACTGGCCACCTGAACAGAGGATCCCGGGGGAGTAGATGTGAGCGTACCCTCAGTTTTCTCACAATCCCCAGACAGGTTTTGGCCTCATTGGGTTTCATCAGTGAGGAGTAGCTTGGGTCTCTAGGCCCAGCAGGCACAGGACCCACGTATGGGTATACCTGGCCCACTGGGGGTGACAAAGCAAAAACAAAGAGGTGATAGCTGGAAGGTTTGGAATTAATGTTAAATCTCTGGCAATTGCTCTGCGCAACCCTCCAGATCATCATTCTTCACCAGCCAAGCCATTACAGAAAGGGGAAAGACCATATGCAACTCAAGCTTGGTCCCACCCCTAAAGGGACAGTCCAGCCCGAACTGCTAGATCACATTCCGTCTGCACAAGAACACAAGCATCCCAAGATATGTTTCAGCCTTATTGGGCACCACCATCATTGAGGAGTAGCTTGGGTCTCTACCCAGTAGGCACAAGTCCCACTTCTGGGCATACCCTTCACGCTCGGGGTGACAAATCAAAAACAATGAAGTGATGGCTGGAAGTAAAGAAAACCACCTTATGGAGCAATCCTTACATTTGGTTACCAGGGAACTAAAATAATGAAGTAGATGGTATGATTCAGGAATTTACTATTTATTTTATACATGCCAACGTAATTTTTTTCTTTCTTTTGAGCAAATATGCACCAAATTTAATATTGCATTTGATGAACTATTGCATTACAATTCCCTTGTTCAAGCAGTATATAGTAACTTTTTTGATGGCCTACCTTCCACTTTTTGCTCTGATCTAGAGATATCCTCAAAGATATAGAATTCCACAGGTGATGTTGCTTCTAAAGTATATAAACAACGTAATACCACACCTTTTCCTTCAAATGCTATTTTGCAAGTTTCCTGGAACAGACTGGAAAACATTTTGTTGTCAAATAATTCTATTTGGCTTTTAGTTTCCAGCCATGAAACAAACTGTTTTGTTCTTCTAAATATCTGTTTATGGACTTCCATAAAATGTATAAAGCCAAATGATGAACATCACCAGATTGTTGGTATTGTAAACAAAAGGTTGGAACTCTATAACATATGTCATATGACTGCTTGGATATATATTATATTCACTGAAATATCTTTGTTAAAGGGACATTATGGTTAAGTTGCACTAACAAAAATCCATGAAATTCAGTGAAAAAACATTGTTAATGGGATGTTATGGTTACAAGGAAAATTAAAAAACCCTTGAAATTTGCCAGATATGGTACGCTATGCAACCATAACCTGTGCCACCTCCGTGCACTGCTAAGACTAACAACCAGGACATCAAAGATGACATTACAAATGGCAGCAGACATCGGACAGCATTCACAGGGCTCAGAATCATAGGGAGACCAAAAAAGTTTTACCCATCGACAAACAAACAGATGTACATAAAATAATAACCAATGTTTGCTACATGCAAATATACTTATTTTTGTACAAACACTTATTAAAAAATATAAGATTTTTGTTTTACTTAGCACACATCACCACTCACAAACCATAACTGTACACTTCATATAATCTCCTCACTACAACTCTGCATAGAGATTGAGAAACACCAGGTGCTTATTGGACCATAAAATTCTCACTAAATAGTAAGGGCATTGTATTTATTTCTCCATTATTAGCTTTAATTATATAAACATGTGTTATAAGACATAAGGACTTTATTTCTCACAAAAATGGCAAGCGCACTGGAGTGGTTATAGGAGAACTTCCCAAAAGAAGAAATGAGCGATGATAATCACTCCAATGGTATACAATACATATTTTAATGTAAACAAATCATGTATTTTGTACACACCTTACTAAACTTAGCAATCATCCCCATGAAATTCTGAACATTTTAAGCAAAGACACTTTGATGAAACCTCACTCCTTTACTCCCCTCATGATTATTGTTCAAAAGTTCCTAATTCTCCCATTTATGTTTCCCATTCCAATACCCTACCCCTTTCTTGAATATATTTTTTATTCTATTTATTTATTGTATTTGGTGGTAGTGCCTAGACCCGGAGGTATCACAGCGCTAAGAGAGTGGTACATAATGGGTTACACAAGATGCTTGGAGACAGTAAGGTCATTACATTTCACCACAAGATAGATAGTCAGGTTCATCGTAGATAGACAAGCAGTACATATTTGTTGAACAGCAAAGTGTTTACTTTCTTTCAGGAAGTATGGATAAGCAGGTTCATCTTGGATATGCTGAGGGAGGGCGTTCCAGAGGGTGGGAGCAATGGTAGTAAAGCAGGAGCCCCAGCTCTCTTTCTGGCAAATCTGGGTGTGATCAAGGCCGATGTGGCGGAGGAAAGGAGATTGCGAGTGTTGCGTTTCTTGGTGATAGGGTTCGTGAGGTGGGAGGGCAGTGTTGTGTAAGCAGCGGTAGCTGATAGTAAGGAGTTTAAATTCAATAGATGCTTTGATGGGGAGCCAATGCGCCTCCCATCTGATTTGTGAGATGTGATCGGAGTGTTTCAGGCCTATAACTATAAATGGTTTGTTTTTACTGTTGTGTGATATTTGTTTTGTTTTAAACTCGTATTATGAGTCTGCGGACATTCCGACTGTCTGGGGTGTCTGCACTCAAAATTGAGGTACCCCCGTACAGGCGCGATGTCTGGACATGTCCTGTTTCACAGGACGCACTTTTAGTTAGTCTGCAGACACCACGCCTGTTCTACGGTCATCTGGTGCATGCGCACTGCATCTCCCACAAGATGGCTGTCCGCGGACGGCCGTCACGGCCGTGGACAGCCGCGGATGTCATATTGTGACCACACCCATGCTGCGTGACGGGGGTGTCCGCAAACGGTGTCCGTGACCGTGGACAGTTTAAAAGTACATTTCCAGTCAATCTAGGGTGTTTTAAGCAGAAACTGTACCCTCCCACAGCTCTAAGACCCATTCTTGGTTGAGCTGGCAACTTTTTTACTTTTCAAGGCCTATTTTCAACTTAGTTGTCTATGGACGGTTCCTCTAAAGGGACCCACCCATTACTTGTCCTCATTCTCAATCTGGCTATCCAGGAGAGAGCACCTACTTTGCAGATCTGTTTTGCAGAACATCTTGGAGACCACCATACCATCTGTTATGGCCATCCCTCCTTCCCAGCCACCCCCACCACCACCACCACCACCTCAACATCCTGGAGGGCCTGGACAGGAGAACAGGCACAGAGATACAGATGAGGATCAAGAGGAAGAAGAGGATGAGGTGGAGGAAGTCCCTATGACCATTACTCGGAGTGAGCCCTGTGTGTGGCAATCTTCTACTACCGTTGGTAATGTCCCAATTACTCGTGTAAGCAAGGTTCGATGCACTGAGTGCAAAGTTGTACTGAGTCGCGGGAAACCTGGCTTGTATTCCTACGGGACAACTTCCATGATGCGCCACACTAAATCTAACCACCCGACTGCTCTGAGAAAGGCGATACTTCCCTCAGGTAAGAGTAGGTTGACTTACTCCACCCCATCATTTTCATCTGCTCCTGTTACCACAAAGGATACTCCTTTGGGGCAGAGGATCCCAGCGGCGGCTTCACAGGCCATACAGAACGCGGTTGACCCTTACCTTTCGAGGGTCACAGTGCTATGTTTGTACTGTGAAGCACCAATCTGTAGGGAGGAGCAGTTTCGGAGTGCTTCCGAGGTTGGGGTCATGGAACACAAGAAACACTGCCCCCCATCTTAAATGTAAGGCCCACCCAACATCTTCCTCTGTCCACCTGCCCCTTCGTCCCTGTGATTGATGCCCCTTCCCTACCTTCCCTCCCCTACCTTGCCTCTCCTGAAAAAAGCCAACACAAACACAAAATCAAAAAAACACACAAGAAAGGTTCCTTTAGGAGCCACCTTTCACAGTAAAAAAAAATAGAAGTGAGAAAATGGTAGTCCGTGGACATCAAAGAAATTCCAGTCATGGGGTGGGACAATTTAAATGATTTTAATTCATTTGCATTAGAAAATGGAGGCTCTTAAAATAACCTTTTTGGTGTTTTTGGCTTTTATATATTTTTTTACATTTTAATTGTTTTATAAACTGATAGAAACATTTTACTGAATTTAATGATTTCTTCTCACTTTCACAAAAACTGCTTAAAAGCATTTTGAATGTTTTCCACAAAATTCTGATTAGCCATATCAGTTAGATGGACTCCATCTCTCTGAAAAATGTTGACAATATCAAATGTAATGTTCTCATTATGAAACAATGTCATGCCAACATCTCGCAGAAAAGCAGAACAGCTTTATTGACGTTGCCCCTCACATTTTCCATTTGTGGACCAAATAAACTCAAGCGCATCCACATCTGTCTCTGGGCAAAGCGTGAAAAAATAATTTTCAAATTAGGGAACATTTCCTTAACTTTTCCAATGTCTCCTTCATTGCAAACTGCAAGGAAATTCCAGTCACGTACCCCAAACTGTTACGTCCACAATGAACAATAATAATGTCCAGATGTTTTCAATTCAACCATATTTGCACAAAATGGGAGCAGGTCCATCCACTTCATGCCTTGCCCTCCATACCTGAACACTTCCAATTCAGGGAATCCAAGATTTTTTGCTATTCCACAGTGCTCACCATTCACCTTCAAACAATGACCCAAGTGTCCCCCAAAATCCACACATTCTGCCTTCTGAAATACATTGCCATGGCCATTTTCAGTCCTCTCACAACTCCTACTATCAAAACTCTTGCTACTCTCTCTTCCTCTACACCACACCCAGGGAACCTGATTGGCTGATCCTCCGATGTCCGCGGACACCCACGACTGTCCATGGTCTCCACAGTCCCCTATCCATGCCAGGCAACCTTAAATACCAGGATGTGGCACATGCTGTCCGCGGACTACCCCAGTGTCTGCAAATGTCACAGCCACTCAAAAGGGTGGCGGTGGGGGAAATTAAACCCAATTTAAGTTATTTAATCTTCAGTGGTGGCTCTGAAAATCTGAAAAGAAGCTTTTTGGGGGGTTGTTAACAAATACCTTTTTTCCCCTTTTTTTTGCTTTTATGTACAGTAGAACTGTACACTCTACATCTTCCATTACAATTTTCTTACAGGAACCTTTTCAATGCATTCCCAATAGTGTAAAGAAACATTGCATTTCTGCCATCCGTGAAATGAACTCCATCTTGAACAAAGAAATTCACACCATCAGACCTTATATTGTCATTATGAAAATATGACATTCCTGCAACATATAAAAAAGAAGATACAGATTTAGTACAAACTGCATTGATTCTTAAATTTGTGGACTGAAAACGTTTGTTGGACATCTCCATGTTTGCCTCTGATTTATTTCAGAAAAAATAATCTTGGCAGCAGGAAACAGATTCATTAGGCTTTTAAAGAAATCCTTCAGGGCCACCTACAAATACACTAGAGTCACAAACCCTGAACTGTCCCTCCACAACGCACAATTACAATGTCTGGACATTTAAAGTGAGCCATACTCTCACAGAATGAAAACAAGCTTGCCCAGTTTAAGCCACAAACTACATGCCACACCACATGCACTTCTGCCAATACAATACTTCTAAAGATACCATGATTTTCAGCATACACCTTCAATGACTGAATTTAAGAGTCCCCCAAAATCCACACAGTCTGTTTTCTCAAACACATAGCCATAGCCAGTTTCAGTGCGCTCACAACTCCTGCGAACAGAACTCCTGCTCCCCTCTCTTTCTGTATACCAGACCCAGCAAACCCGATTGGCTAATCCCAACAGTCCCCTTTCAATTCCAGGCATCCTCAAAAGACCCAGATGTGGCATGTGCAGTCCTTTGACTACTGCTGTGTCCGCGGACCCCACAACACAGGGGCAGCTCTACTACCCTTTCCACTTTCTTGTTCTCAACACTCCATCCTTGGCTGCTTTCAAGGAGTTACACATCCATCCACCATTCACATCCAAAACCTCTACACCTAACCCTGTTATCTCAGTTCAAAGCTTCAGATGTACACTTGAACTCTCAGAGTACATATCTCCTGTTAAAGGTATCTGCATCAAAAACTAATGTTCAACTGGCCAACATTTCTATTTCCAGATTCAAGAAGATCTGCATCTAACAAAATATAGTACAGGTATGCTTATATTTAAATTAAATGTTTTATTCAACTCTTTCACAAATATAAATATAGAGAGAGGGTTCCTGCTACATACCCTGTAATAAGCTTCTCAATAAGCATATTCTCTTTTTTAACCACTCTAGCAAATGCCATGCAGTGCAGCATTCACCATCTGCTCACATTAAGCAGCAAACAATGAGCATACTCTGCATTTCAAAATGTTTCTTTTTACAAGCATTTTGATACAATTATAAAAATGCATATGTGTATGTACAGCAGTACTGTGTGTCACTGTTTCATAAAAGAAAGGAAAAGCAGATAAAATAGATCTGTAGACCATGTTTAAGTGGCACTTAATGTATGCCAGTTTAATATGTTGGCAGCACATGAATACATCCCAACATCGCCAATTCCAATCTATAGTTGCTTGTTAGGTCCTTATGTTTTCCTTTGCATCCTGTCACTTCCATTTCCACTTCTCCCATTATAAAACTCAAACTACAAGTCCAGAATGCAAAGAAAAAAACACGACTCAACTTCAAGATTCAAAACTGGTACATGTATATCAAATAAACATATGTAAATGCTGTGCTTTTCAAAATAATTTTGGGGGGAAACATTTTGAAGAAAAGTGTCCCTTTTTCATAAAAGAAAGTAAAATCAGATAAGATAGATGTGTACACCATTTTCTATTGGCACTCAGTGTGTGCCAGTTTAATATATTGAAAGTACATGTATACTTCCTAACATAACCCATTTAAATCTTCAGCTGCTTATGCATTCTTAATTGTTTCTCTACAATCTGCAACTTGTACTCCAACTTGTATAATGGGAAACGTGGAACTACAAGTCCCAGAATGCAAACAGAACATCTAGGACTACATAAACACCTACACATTAGAATGTATCATGTTGGCAAGTATGCATATACTCCTAACATATTAAACTTGGACACACCAACTGCCACTTAAACGTGTACTACAAATCTTTTCCATCAACATTTCTTCTCTTTTATAAAACGTTACAGTCTCCATAAATGTACATACACATTTCTTAACTTTCATGAAAATGCTCCCAAAAGCAAACATTTTTAACTGTCCCCCAATTTTATTAACAGTTTTCCCCACTACTCCTCCCCCTTCATAAATAACAACCTTGCTTACTAAAAGTACTTCACCATTACCACATATCCCCACTAACTTTCTTTCACAATTAAAGGGAAGAAGCACATTATCGAAGACAAGAACTGAAAAAGGAATACCCTTTACATCCAACAAAGTAAGTACATTAATGTGCCATGCATATGTATGTAATTACAGCAGCACAGTTCCACTATATATTACCCGAGACTACTCTTTTCAAACCAACTTTCCTTTCACTCTAAACCATTATATTCCACCATTCACACTCTTATTATTCCCATCTAAACACCACCATTGCAACCCCCACTCTGTTCCTCAAAACGGCACAATGTCCATACAGATTCCATCACACCACCACTCCCTTACTCACTAACCCAACCCCATCACAACTCTGCAGACTCTTACTCTCACAACTTTCACAACCACACCTAATATTCCACCTGACAATCAAACAGCACTCTATTCAACTCTACAATCACACCCAAAAACCCATGTACCATACATGCATACACATTGCAAAACTTTCCAACCCAAATGTTCTCTTTTCCCAACAGACATGACAAAATGCCTACTCGAAAGCAACCCTGTAGAAAAGAAAGAAAAAATAGAGCAGGTAAGAATAAAACTACACTATACAGTCATCCACCTCCAAAACAATGTATAGAAAACATTAAAACAAAAGAGCTAGTAACCTCACTCAACAAAACAACCAGCCACAACTAAAAAAGGTAAGGCCCCTCTTGCAAAAAATAAAAAAAAATGTACAAAGAAAAGCAGACCTACTAACAAACCTAACACTTATCTACCAATGTTAACGTAGTCACGGTAAAGCAATCCAAAAAATGTATGTTACAGAAAATATTCCACCATAGAGTTCTTCACAATCTTATAAAAACAGCTGAAAAGTCACAATCTACCATTAAAACCTACCGCAGGAGACTTATCCTGCAAGCTTTAATTGATAGCGCTTTTCTACACAAGAGATAATTATTTATATTGATTTTAAACAGAATTATACCAGTAACTAAATTAATAAATACATTAGAAAAAGTACTTCTAAACAAGCGCAGTGTCAATATACAGACCTTTTCAAACTTCTGTGATGGTGAATGGATTCACACGAGCAGCACCGGACCATATTTCAATGAAGAAGCTTATAAACAAGAACAACAAAAAACAATTGCCATAGACAATAATGGTCGTGGGTATGAAATGATGGAAGACACCATTATGGCAAAAGATACCCTTATAGAAAAAAGTCCCCAACAAACATTGAACCAAATGCTCCTTTCACCGAAACAAACCATCCAGTGTACAAATGGACATGCAGCTGAATGTGTAAATGTATGCCAACAATCCTATAAATCTTTACGACAATTCCTCAATCACTTTGTGAAACTAAAAGACAAAAGTAGAATGAAAACTTCACAAACCATGGACTCCTGTCCAGTGCGCAGTCACACTGGTCTGTGAGGACATTCATTAGCCTGCATTTTAGGAACTGCTTGCAAAAGCACTTTGCACCACATCAAAATATTAGCAACACACCATTCTACTATACGGAATCTTGTGCATCGACTATACTGTGCAAAAAAGCACTAGAACTGTTAGCAACACACCATTCTACTATGCGGAATCTTGTGCATCGACTATGCAAAAAGTCCTGCTCTAGAACTGCAAAATTTAAATAACATTCTACTACATGGAACAGCCAGCAAACTGCCTTAAGAAATAGAGCACATCCAACGTAAATACTTTGGAACTGAAGTTCACTTCGAAAATTCTGTACCTTCAGAAAACATCACAGAAAACCTCAAACACCAATGTCTTAAAGGAATGGTTCGCCCAAAAATATTTATTTGCCAAAAAGATGAGCAATAATAAAAAAAATATACTGGCACTTTTTTTTAAGTCCCTATGTAAAATTTTGAGCAATTGAAGCTCAAAATGTACAAAAGCAAGCACATGGGGGCATCCATTTTGTGAAATGGATGCCCGCCTGTGCTCGCTTTTGCAGCACTAATGAAGGAAAAGCCAGCCAGCTGTAGTAAACAAAAGCTACCACTGGGTGGCTTTTCCTTCATTGGTGCCGGGACTCGCAGGACAGAGACCGGAGACATCCGTGGCAAAGTTGTATAATTGCCATTAGATCTGTAAGTAAATGTACAAACTCTGCGAGTACAACGACCAATAGATCAATCTTTGATTGTACTAGTTAATGGTGTGCCAACAAAATCAAATAAAATTTGGCAACAACTAGTCAACTTAAACAAAGTTAGCTAAGCCCTACAATATCTAAAAGAAAACAATGAATACTACAAAGATATAAAAATAGAGTAAATCTTAAGAGAAGCCACTCAGATAATTCAAGACTCACCAGCAACTGGCCAATTTGAACATGTCCATCCTGCTGCTGCAGCCAATATATTAGAGGAGTATACATTCACCACTAAACTCCAAAGACACCATTGAGGACACATTAGAAACATATCAAATGCATTAAGCCAAGGGATCCCCAATGAGAATATGGGAAAAAAAGTGTAGAATCTTGTTCTTTTCCTCCTTTCCAACAGGAAAAGGAGGACAATATGATGAAAGGTCCATGCAAATTAGTGCATCAGAATATCGCTCTTAAAAAATGTATTCTGAAGACCCCAGATTCAGACAAAATGTCGAATACATTTTCCACCTCCTCTTCGAAAGTGGACTAGCAACTCTATGTTATGGAGTTGCACACATTAAAAACAGGCTCTAACTTTTTAAACATATCCGCAACCCAACTGCTTAAAAAAATAAAAGACAAATATAAAGTTTTGCAGTCAAGTATCACAAATCTCTTAGCAAACATGCGTGGTACAAAAGAATATTGGTTCCGACGTCACGCTGATGTAGGTTGTATGCTGAGGAACATAGGCCCACCCACATGGTTTGTTACTTTAAGTTGTGCAGAGTACTCATGGGATGACTTGCACAACAACTTCTTATGCACTACAAACCAAAATAAAGATGAAATAGATATAAAAACACCAGGAGAACTCTGTTCTCTTGACCCTGTTAATGTATCAGGGTACTTTCACCATCGCTTCATTGCCATGCTGCACTTTATCTGCAATAAAACTACCCCTCCGCTCAGAGAAGTGCAACACTTCTTTTGAAGAAAAGAATATCAATCCAGATGAGCACCATACATCCTTTTGTGGATAAAAGATGCTCCAAAATTTGGCCATGATATTGACGCCAATGTTTTACAGTTTATTGAAAGATACTTTACCTGTGACATCCCTTCAGAAACCACAGTGACCAACATTCACAAATCATACAATTCCAAAAACATAAGGGTGGTAAATACTGTCGACGTAGATATAAAAAGAAAGGCAAATGCTACACCAAATTTTGCTTTTCCCTAGACCAGTTTGCACACAAGGAAAAGTAAATAGCTTAATGACTTCTGTTAGACACAGCGTAAAAGGCAAATCCCCTAAAAATACATACAACATTAAAAGAAACACAGCATTCAAATACAGCATTCAAATACATCAATGATTACAATGCAATCATTGCCCTCTAGTGGAATGCAAATGTAGACATACAATACATTGCAGACAATTCCACTGCAGTTGAAAGATATGTCAGAGCCTATCTCACCAAAGTTGAACAGATAAAGACCTCTGGGATGACATATTTGACAAAACACTATCACAAAAATTGTATAACTTTGGTATAAAAATGCTCTCCCATAGAAAATGTGGATGCTACTAAGCTGCAGACCGCTTAACAAGTACAGCCTTATAATGGAAATCTGAACACATTGTCTGGCTAAACCTTGGACCAGCTTCATCCCAAAAATGAGTACTAAAATCCTACCAAGAGATAGAAAACATAGCCACAAATGATCCCAACAGCCAGGACATTTAAAAAAAACAATGTAATTGACACATACTACCCAAACAGAAGTACTGCTTTGAAAAGCATGCGTCTGTGCGGCATTTCCCAAAACTACACCTACAAAAACAATGTCACACCGTCAATTGGCAAATATTCAGTCTCAACATGTGAAGGAAGCCTAGTGAAACTCACCAAACCCACTCTAATTAATCATATAAGGTTATCGTTTGATATCCATAACATAGAGAACTGTATTACATGGCCCTCTCCAAAGTTTATCTTTTTTGTTTTGTTTTGTTTGTTTTTTTTTAACCTTGGAGAAAAGAAAAATAATTATTAGGTGAATGACTCATTTGAAGCTGCTTTAAAAGCAAATGAAAGCAGTATAACAAATGACAATTTCAAACAATACAAACAAAGGTTGAACAATGAACGCCAACAAGAGGAAGAAATTGAAGCTCAACTAGACAAGGACACTTCTGAGGGCAGTCAACCTTCCCTTACAGGAAGCCAAGACCCACTTGGAGAACCACTCATTCTAAATGAAGCAGAAATAACCATGACTGAGGTAGAACATGCCATGTATCAATATAAACAATCTAAGGAAGACTTTTCAGTGCTCGAATCACAGCTAAATGATGAACAACTCACCATTAATCTAGAAGTCACTCAAGAAATTGAACATGGTTTTAAACATGAAACTAAAACCTGTAGTTGTAAGCATTATACACCTCTGCTCCTGTATGTAAGTGGTGAAGCTGGTTCTGCTAAAACATTCTTAATTAAAATAATCAGCACATTTCTACAAAACCGAACAAACAACAATCTTTCAGCTGTAGTACCAGCTCCCACAGGTTTAGCTGCCTACAACAAAGGAGGTGTCACTTTACATCGACTGCTGTTCCTCCCATAGAACACCAAAACAAATTACTGAAGTATGCGGAATTATAAAATAAATGAAATGCAAGAAGTCCTAAAAACCAACCACGAAGAACTGTTTGGAGGAAAACATGTTTTGTTTTCTGAGACCTCCTACAGTTAACACCAGTGAAAGCCAACCTATTTTCAAAACATTAGGACACAAACAATGCTGCAATACTCTCAGCAGCATTGATAATGTACATTTCTGGCAACATTTTCACTATAGAAAACTAACTCAAAACATGTGTCCGTCTGCAGACCTCACCTATGCTAACATTTTAAAAAGCATTAGAACTGGTCTGCTTACTAAAGATGCAAAATCCATCTTAAATAAATTAATCCATGAACTGTATGGACGAAACACATCTGCTCCTGATGTCATGGAACAATTAACATAACAAATTCTAAAATGCATGTCCTTAATGCCAACCCTTGCAAACTGTAGTCCATTCAACAAGACAATGTTGAAAAAATAAATGCAACCCATAATGCACATCAGCTCCACAGACAAACTAGAAGTGCACGGCATGACATTTCCTATGTGTCAACAATGAACTGTTTGTCCCGGGGTGATAGCTCAGCAGCAACGTGCTCATCTTAGAAACAAGACTAAATGAAGCAGCACTGGTTCGATCCCCGGGTCTGCGCTTAGAAACCTCTGGGTATTAAGCACATTATAAATATGCAACTATATCATACTCCTGTAACAGCGCCTCAATGCCCCCGGGCTGTGTGAGCGCTTTGAAAATGCAAAAAAATAAAATAACAGCATGACTAAATAGCTTAGAAAAATGTATCTCCAACATAGCTAGATTGGAGAAAATATTGACTTTGTGTCAAACGTAACCTTGACGTAGAACAAGGTTTAGTCAATAGAGTAATTGGTACAGTTGTTGGCATCCAAACATATACCACATGGCACCAACATTCAATTTGTCAACATCCACTTTGATAAACTTGCAGAAGGAAAAAAAAATTACCTGGACACTAGCACGTTTCGTTCTTTTCAGAGACATGTATGTACGCATAGCGCAATTTTCTCTATCTCTTGCATATGCTGTCACTATTCACAGATCACAAGGTCTAACCCTAGATCAAGCATTGATCGACATTGGCAGCACAGTCTTTAAAGAAGGTATGAGTTACATAGCACTTTCACGTCTGCGTACACTCAATAGTCTATTCCTAGTTAACTTTGATGCAAACAACGTCAACGCTGACATTCCTTGCATACTCGAATATAACTAAAAGGCTATGGATACTATACACCCCCTATATAGGTATGTACCCTGAACCTCAAAAAAAGAAACCTTTAAAAAGATAAGTAATCCAAACAGAATCTATAAAAGATCTCCCAACAATACCACTAAAGAAACAACAATCAACTCCTTCTGCACCAAAAATTACAACCACAAAACTGTCTAGTACAAAGTCAACTGCAAGTCCATCAGAAAACAAAAACACAAATGTCTGTTCTCCAGAAAGAGGCCCAACAAACGATCCACAAACAGAACTCTATGGTGCATTTAAATTCAGCAACACAACTGGAGTAAATTGTTATCCTAATGTAACACTGAATCTTGTCTTTCAATTGCCACCAATTGTTCACAACCTTTACTTAAAGGGCTCAGACCAGTTGTGTTTGCAAATGTTCATCCTTCATAGAAATGCCACAAATAATCCTGACAACACTCAGGTATAAGGCAAGAATTGGACTACTGCGCAGAAATGGTAAAATGTACCATAAACACACAGGAAGATCCACAAGAAATCCTAATGTACTTACTACCAGTACTGGGAACCAAAAAATCCCTATAAATGAATTCTTCCAGATTTCATACACATGGAAACAAACAAGCACTCTCTTCAACCATGTTTCACAAGACTACATCCCTAATGAACGATTTGTATATGTATCCATACCAAATATGGATCCATTGCATGTTACCAGCTTCTACTGAATGCAAATCATGGTACACTATGCCGTTTTTGGCGTTCAGACATTCATTCCACCATACAAATAAACTCACATAGCCAATATGTCATACTAATGCTTCTAAGGTACAATGCAGATGGTAACAAAAATAACTATAAGCATACAGGCTTCACACACGTCCAAGTATCTCTTGGAAAGAAAACATTCACAACAGTAGGTATTGTATGCCACACTGGTGCCACAACCACTTCAGGGCACTACACCTCATATGTAAAAAAATAAAGTTTGAATGTAACAATACCTCTGTTATTCCAAAACATAGGTTACCAGCAAATTAAACAAATGCCTACTTAATATTACCTCAACCCAAATTTAGTCACTAAACTGTAGCACAATTAACAGTTAAAATACGCTAACAGGTATCTAACTACATACAAAATACTACAATAGTACTTTTCAAAGTCAATCTAGTTAAAATATGCCAACAAGTATCTAACTACTTCAAGCATTCCATTAATCACAACATACTTCAAACAAACATACTATCACGCTTACACTCACATGATTGTAATCACTTTTTTTAAATCCAGTATGCATTTTTTGCCCTAATGACCCAATGATTATTTAATATCAAGACAACAGCGGTGTGACCTACACTAATATTGTACCAAACATAGTACTTAGAATGTACTGTTTATGAGGGTCTAAAAAATGTGTATGTAAAATTGTATACAACTGGAAGCTCGATTCTATAGACTGACACTAATAAGAACCCTTCAGATTTGATGGATGATGAAATGGAAGCGCAGAAAACCAGACCTGAGCAGTATACCAAATGAGCACCTACACCCGGGATATTAAGACTGAACCATACCAAGGGGGAGTTGGGGTTAGAGAGGGAACGGGTTGGGGGGAATCGGAAAAGTTGAAAGGCCTATAGTTTAAGACTGGACTGAATCACAAAACTCACAGTCACGGTACCTATTTGAAATAATATCAGACAGACTAGATGCATATGAGCTTGAGGTAATCATATAAGTAACAATATCTGCAATGTAACGAAAACTGTGATTGTGTATGAATAAAGTTTTGAAAAAAAAATGTATACAACTTAAGCTTTTAAACTATCCTGCTTAACAAATTGTAGTTTTTTTCCACAGAAAATAAACCAGAAATTCCAGCTTCATAACGCTATGAAACTAAGTAACCATAGCAAGTATAATCAAATACATATTCTATTAACACTATCCTCAATTGTACTACAATCATAAGTACCATATACAGTTCAATTACATCATTCCTCCATATTACAAACACTTTGTACTCCCCCTACATTACCTACAATTACTATTGACATATTACTACTGTGGTCATTCTGGCCATACTCCTACTACAATACATAATTACTACAAACATATTAGTACTGTGGTGGCAGTGGGCAGATTCTGGGGGGCATGGCATCTGGCCACAACCACCAGGATACAATGAACTATTTAAAAAGTATGTACCAGAGTAGTCAGGAGAAGTGCATATGATGGATGAAGAAACAGTCTCGGGAGGATCGCTCAAGGTGTCACACACCTGCCTGTGGGTCGTTTGTGGGGGTCTTGGCGTTTACTTCGACGCTAACCACTGTTCTCTATCTGTTCTCTGTCTTTCTTGGTTCTTGGTCCTTTTGCTATGTTCACTACCGGTCTTTCCTCAGTATCGGCTTAGTCCATCTTTGGTGTTCACTGCTTGGGCTTTCTTCGATTGTTTACCAGTCCGTCTTTTGCTTTTCTACCCTACCGTGGCCATTTCATTCCTTTCCTCTCTGTCAGTTCATGGCCTCGGTTCCTGACTCCTACCTTTTCCGTCTTTTCTCCGTTTGTTTTTCGCTTCTGATTCCTCTCTGGTTTTTTCCTCGCTACTCTGTTTGCTTTAGTTTCCTCTTGCCTTTCCTCCTTACATCTTAACCTTCCTATTCTTAGTCCTTTCTGCCTTCTGCTTTTTGCTGACTACGGACCTGTTCCCTTCCTGCTAAGCTGTCACTACTCTTGTTCGTTCCTCATGACGGTGTCGGACTCCCTGGTTCAATCCAGCCTGTTCCAACTCTGCTTGTCCATATTAAGACACCGGATTCATTATCCCTATATTGCTCCATCTATCCTTTGGATCTATTCTTCAGACGCTGTTTGGATTTGGAATACCATCACCTCAACCCAGAACCTTTCTGCCAAGACCACCACATTGGAAAAGACTACTCCAGAGAGGTTTTTTTAGCCTTACTTTTTCCTCTCTTTGGTGCTCCCGGGGAGGGGTCCTCTGGCTTGCTAACACTTTAAGGCAGCAGAGTGGCTTCTATCCGGGGGAGGCCTTACCTCTACCAAAAAAAAGGACGAAAGGAACGGAAGAAGAAAAGACATCTACATTATTCTTCCTCAGAAGGCACAGGTGAGGAGGAGGGGGAATTCCTATTTAGTGACGAACTAGAAGACGCAGTCACAGTACCCTCTAGTCGTGATACAAGGGCAACGCGTTAACCTTGAAAGCAAGACGACACGGAGCAACACAGGTTCAGTCCCCGGGTCCGCGCTTAGAAACCTCTGGGTTTTAAGTGCATTATAAATAACTAAAAATATATATATATATATATATATATATATATATATAATTAAATAGTTGGGAAAACTGAAGGCATCACTGGTTGAGAGGGTAAGGGACTAAAATCTAAGGGGGGTGCGTGGAAGACGAGCACACTAGTTGGCCACCCTTTCATCCCACATACCTTTTCCAGCTCTTGTCTGGGGCTTTGGGGACTGTGCATGCCTCCTGTCCAGAACCCTCATTCCCTGGCCCAAGAACAACAAGCAGCTATCGGAGGAACACAAATCAATCACTATGGTCAAGACAAAGGAAACTCTAAGAAGGATTTGGAAAGGAACAAAGTCCCTGAGGAATAAGAAGTAGGCTGTGGTAAACCGTATAGCCCTAATTTAGAGAGTGAGAGGCTGTCGGTTACCAGATATTTGGTCGAAAAAAATTGGTCGACCAGACAAATGGTCGAACCAATTTGGTCGAAAACCAAATGGTCGAATGTTTTTTTTATTTTTTTATTTTCACCCCTTTTTTTGGGGGGGGGGGTTCTAAAAACCCCTTTTGTTAAAAAACGAAAACCCAAAAAATAAATATATAATTTTAAAAAAAATTTCAACCATTTGGTTTTCGACCAAATTGCGTCGACCAAATGTCATTCGACCAGTTTTCAGTCGACCAAATGTCTGGACACCGAGGCTGTCATGATGCCTACCCCTAGGCATCCGGACCAAGCCCATCAGCCCCGCGAGCAGGCATCTAGACATTTAGTAAAACCTCAGCAGCCCCGGCTAGGGGCTATCTGGGTTCAGTCCTGACGCCTTAGGTGCCAGGCTCATAGTAGAAATCAGTCCTGGCGCCCAAGGCGCCAGGCTCATAGTCATTACTTACCTCAGGCAGACCATGCTGCAAATGACTCCAATCCAACATGAAGCCTGAAAGGGACTATTTTTCTGCAGGGACTATTTTTTACTTGGGTGTGGTTCTAGGGACTTCTTACCTGGGACTACTTTTGAGGCTATTTAAATCACGCCCGACTAGCAACACACGCTTTGCGCTATTCTGCATCCAGTGGTGTAACGCTCACCGTGCCTGCAGCCTGCATCCAGTCTTCTGCCACGCCCGCCTCGAATCCGGAGCTCCTAAAACAAAGAGGAAAGAAAGGGACAAGGTTAGAAAACAAACCTATTTCTATTCCACACCTGATTCTGGATCCATCTCGTCTCCGGACCTGTAAAGAACATCATTTCTGCAAGCGCCGCACCTCCAGCTGCAGCGCCGCGCCATACTCACCAGTCTGCACAGCATTCTTCGGGTCGCCGCTGCCTCCATCATTTCTTCGCCGAACTTCGGCACCTAGGAGACAAAAGAAAACCACAAGGTGAGCCAAGGGAACCAACAAATATAATTATTACCACCATAGACTTACCTGATTTACCACCGGAGGCATCCTTTTGTGACTCTCCATATTTTAAATTGCCGCATCTGTAAAGAGAGACAAAACAACACGTTTTCCACGTTCAACATTTACCGGACAGCGCTGGGTAATACAGACTCTTACCTGAGCGCCACCAGCTGCCACAAGAGCATCTTTTCACGAGCCAGCTGCAAGACAAGAAAGGAAGGGGGGAACAAGAGTGAACATCGGACATATTGAACTCTATGAACTTAATACTTACTGGTCCTCACCAGGAACCACAGAGTCAATACTCTCTGGAACTCTCCCGAGCCTTCAAACCAGTGAAGTAACTGGAATCGACACGCCCCTGCAAATCCACGCAGGATGGAGAGCTCATCTTTCAAGAATATAAGGTGAGATTGCTGTGAGGGCATTTCGGAGGTGATTAGTTGGGGAGGACTGGGGGGGTGCCATCACTTGAATCCACAAATGGCGAAATACATCTCTCCACTTGCAGGAGAATATTTATACGGGTTAAGCAGACAAGATTAGGAGGGCAGATCCAGTCAGTCATCGCTGCACTATGCATCACGTGGGTGGAGACCGCAGCTGTCCGGGTCCGATCGACGCCCCTGTGGGAGCCAGGTGAGCGTAACAGAACACGAAGCCCATCTACAAATCCCCACCCGGGCGTTATGGAAACCTCAGAAACCGACCAACTAGCCCTATTGTTAGGGGAACTTAGGGCAGAAGTGCACTCTGTGCGCCAAGAGACAAATGCCCTCAGGAGAGAACTGATTGTGTCAAAGGAGCACACTGATGATCTTGCTAGACAATTACTGCAAAACCAAGCTGGGCAAACACCATTACCTGGATTCGGGGGGAATCCAACTCCTGTTTCATCAAGCAATCCTGTGCAAGTGGTTCTACCAGGGAGCATTCCTTTAGCTCCATCCGAACGTTTTGCTGGGGACCCAAAAAAGTTTGCCGTGTTTTTGAACCAATGCCGCTTGCACTTTTTATGCAGACCTGGAGCTTTTCCAAATGACCAAACCAAAGTAGCCTTTGTACTATCATATCTTAGTGGCAGCACAGCGGATTGGTCAATTCCATTAGTTAACCAGGATGACCCTCTTCTTCGGGATTTTCAAGGTTTTCAATTGAGCATGGAAAGACTATTTGCCAGACATTCACAGGGACAGGCCCTGGATAACGAACTTTTATCATTTCGACAAGGTAACCAGGATCTACTAACCTATATCGCCACTTTCAATAGGTTAGTGGTGGAAACCGGATGGCCAGAGGTAAAACGAATTACATTATTTCATTGTGGACTTAGGGATGAACTCAAAGACATTTTGGCCCAAGTTGTGAACCCACCTCAGGATTGTGCAGAATATATAGACTTAGTGGTCCAGTTAGACCACCGACTTCAGAATAGAAAGGCTGATCGAGCTAAGTTCGAGAATCGGGTATTGGTTAAACCCAATGTTACCCTCAAAGGAACAGATGTATCAGAACCGATGCAGATTGGGGGGGTCAAGGGACCCTTAACTCAAAAGGAAAGAGAAAGAAGATGGCAGATGCAATTGTGTCTGTACTGTGGGGCTTCAGGACATTTTCTACGGGATTGTCCTATAAAAACATCTAAAAGAGTAGTCGGAGTTGCTGATAAAAATCAAACAGAGCCTGATTCGGAAAACGACCACACCCGACAAGCGTAGAGGTCCGCTTGCCGAGCATGAAGAAGGATACTCAGACCTCGCACTTCATCATACCAATGGTCCTTATAGATCTAAGGCAGCCATCACGTATGCATGCAGTGAGGGCATACATTGATAGCGGGGCCATAGGAAACTATGTGGACCACGAGTTGGCTTCTAGGATGAATCTATCTCTCTGCAAAAAGACCACTTCGGATGTCATCACCACAGTCGATGGAACTGAAATTGCCTCTGGGCCTGTAACTCATTCCACCGCAGAGATTACACTATTGGGTCAGGATGGGCATCGAGAGACTATTGTGTTTGATTTAATCAAAGCCCCGCAGTTCCAAATAATACTAGGGATACCTTGGTAGGAAACACATAATCCTTGTATTGATTGGCGAGAGAAGAGAATAACCTTCCTGGATTATGCACATACTTGTTACCCGAAAAAACCCTTGAACCAAGGCCTGGCCACAGTCGCTACTCCAGTCGTGCAGTTACCAGGAATATCAAGAATTCCAGGATGTTTTCCAAAAGGAACAGGCAAACACCCTACCACCTCACAGATCATACGATTGTCAAATCGATCTCATACCCGATGCACAACCTCCAAGTAGTAGGATCTACGCCCTTACGGAACACGAAAACCTTCATCTACAACAATACTTGGACCAATACCTTGCTAATGGCTTCATTCGTCCATCCAAATCCCCTGCATCTTCAACTTTGTTCTTTGTGCCTAAAAAGGAAGGTGACCTCAGAACGTGCATAGACTACCGTGCATTAAATCAGATCACGGTTAAGAACCAATACCCATTGCCTCTGATCCCCGAATTACTAGACCAAGTAAAGGACGCTTGCATCTACACTAAATTAGATCTCCGAGGGGCATATCATCTGGTACGTGTAAAGAAAGGCGACAAATGGAAGACTGCTTTTCGCACTAAGTACGGGTTATTCGAATACCAGGTGATGCCCTTCGGGTTGTGCAATGCACCAGCAGCCTTCCAGCATTTTATGAACAATGTCCTTCGTGAACTCATTGATGTCTGTGTTGTTGTATACATAGACGATATTCTAGTGTGCTCCTCTTCAAAATCAGACCATGTGAAGCACGTTCGTGCAGTCCTTGAGAAACTACGCCAGCACATGTTATATGCAAAATTGGAAAAATGCTTTTTTCATGCTATGGAAGTTGAATTCCTTGGATTTATCCTGACTCCAAAAGGAGTCCTAATGGACTCTCAAAAGGTGGATGCAATCCTCAAGTGGCCATCACCCAGTTCAGTTAAAGGGGTACAAAGCATACTCGGATTTGCTAATTTCTACCGCAGATTCATTCCGGATTTCTCACGTGTTGTACACCCTATCACAGCACTTTTGTGAAAAAACAAACGCTTCTTGTGGACCGAAGAAGCTGAAAAGGCCTTCCAAGAGCTGAAAGCGAAATTCACGTCTGCACCTGTCTTAAAGCATCCACGCCCCGAACTTCCATACATAGTTGAAACTGATGCATCCAGTTTAGCCATGGGAGCTGTCCAGTCCCAGAAGGATCCTGAAACCGGTCAACTTCACCGAGTATCATTTTGGACCAGAAAGTTCTCGGCACCCGAGTTAAACTATGCGGTTACCGATAAAGAATTAATCAAATCCGCCTTCAAGGCTTGGCGGCATTATCTTCTCAGTGCCAGGCATACCATTACGGTAATCACCAATCACCGGAACTTGCAGTATTTAAAAGCAGCCAAGGCCCAATCGTCGCATCAACTTCGATGGGCATTGTTCTTTGCCGAGTTCGATTTCGTGATTACTTATCAACCAGGTTGTAAAAATGGCAAGGCAGATGCCTTATCCCGAATAGGGATGGGAGAAGCATATGCGAACCCGGAACCGGTGCCTATAATTTCAGAACAAAGAATTCTTGGCATAACCACTCTACAGAGACTAGAGGATATTCAAGTAAAGATCCAACAACTCTTCGATCCAACAGCCCTGCAGGACTGGGTGAAGAAAGGCTCAGACTACTCAGTCATCAATGACCTACCTTATTATCAAGGGCGACAATTTCTACCACACAAGGAACTACAAGAACTAGTCATCTCCAATTATCATGACATCCTGATGGAAGGACACCCAGGTATCGCAAAAACTGAAGCTAAAATTAAGAGACAATTCTGGTGGCCCACCTGGCGAAAAGACATAAAGTCATTTGTAATGTCTTGTGGAATTTGCGCCCAAAACAAAAGTCAGAAGGAAAAACCAGCTGGCCTCTTACAACCTTTGGATATTCCACCTACACCATGGCACACCTTATCGTTAGACTTTATTACAGATCTACCTCCATGTAATGGATTTAACACCATTCTAGTTATTGTGGATCTTTTTTCCAAGATGGCCCACTTTATTCCTCTAAAGGTATTACCTTCTGCTTCAATTCTGGCCAAGGAGTTCCTCGAAAACATCGTTCGAATACACGGATTTCCTTCCGTATTGGTCTCTGAGGCGAGGTAGTCAATTCATTTCACATTTTTGGAAGAAATGTTGTCAACAGGCGCAAATCGACGTGAGGCTATCAACCAGTCACCATCCCCAGACCGATGGTCAGACGGAGAGGACCAACCAGACCCTTGAACAGTACCTACGTTGCATGCTACACCAGACCGAAAGTAATTGGAAAGATATTTTATGGATTTCCGAGTATGCATACAATAACTCTGCACAGTCAGGAACCGGACAAAGCCCCTTTTATACCATATATGGACATCACCCTCGAACCTCAGAACTAGATTCCCCTCAGCATTTAAAAATGCCTGCAGTTAGTCATTTGCATTCTACTATTACACAAGCCTTTAAAGAGGCAACAGAACATTTGAAACAAAGAAAAGAGAAATATAAGAAAAATGCTGATTAACATAGAAGTGAAACTCCATAATACCAGATTGGGGATCAAGTTTGGCTGGCTACAAAACACATACCTCTGAAGGGAACTCGTACTTTTAACCCTAGATATTTGGGACCTTACACTATTAAGGCCATTATCAACCCGGTAGCCGTCAAATTGGAATTACCCTCTAATATGCGCATTCATCCTGTCTTTGTCAAGGCGAAGTCCGTCCCAACGCAGAAGTAGCAAGAACTCCTTCCTCCCCTTGACGGTCTTGGTGCCTGGATTAGATTTAACACAGGTCGCCGCGACCCCCACGGGGAAAGAGGGTTAGGGTCCATGGGTTGGATGGGTTTCGGGGTGGTAGGGTGACCGGGTTGAGGGTTAGGAAGAGGTTATGGACAGGATGGGGGTTGTTAGGATAGACATGCTGATTGACTCTGACCATTTAGAGTCTGTTCAGTTTTCATTCTGTAGTTACAGTTTTAGCTTTTAACCATTCACTCATGCATTCATATCTCATGCATTCATTACCCTTAGACAGGAACCCAACACTCTGTGTCATACACAGAGTTATTCCCCGCATTAGAGTTTCCACTGGCACAGTACCCTGGGTGAGGTTGCAGCACTCCGTTTGGCTTTGACACTGAGTTTTTCCTCTCACTACATTAGGGTTACAGATCCCAAGCATATCAACATGAATTCAAGTACAACACGTTTGATCACAATAATGAACTTAGCTCTGGTTTTCCTATGAGTTTCGATCCGCCCGCCGGCTCCACAGTTCTGTGGGCCGTGGAGTCTGATCGCTGTAGATGGCGGTAAACTCCTGACAAGAAAGGAGATAATAGCTTTGTTCTCGTACGCCTTTTGGCAATTCACAAGCACCCGCAAGTAGCGAGTAACATTTCACCAACACCCGCAACTGGCGAGCACAGCGTTATGTTATCACCCGCAACTGGCGAGTGTACATCAGCATGCAGTTTAGTATTGTTATTAGTTAGTTCGCGTAGCTTCCCCGGAGCTTGGCAGGCTCTCCCGATTGTCAAACTGGCAACTGGAGCCTCTTATCAGCGTTAGTTTCTTCCGGCAAGCATTAAATTGAAAACAATCTACTTATCTCTTGAGCCGCGGGGCCTGACGATGGAATCCGGCAGCAAGGGCGGCCCCGCGAGTGGCTTATCTGGAGCTCTGCTAGGTGCGTCCTCTCGGCAGCAGCGTTGAGCACGGACAAGCGTTCCGGGATCGCGCATGTGCAGTGGCCTCCTCGCGCATGCGCGTTGCTTTGGGCGTTGACCTGGGCGTTCCCTGGGCTGGTTGCAGGCTCCGTGTGCCTGGTTCCTTCTCATACGAGACCCAGGCTGGCAGGGCTGTAGTCCTAGGCCCAAGGCTGCTGGGAAATGTAGTCTTCCTGTGGTCTTACCACCTGAGCTCCCCTTTCCACCACACCAAGTACACCTACACAGGGGACAAAGATGACACCGGCTCAGAGAGGTTCCCCCCACAAACCCTGCAGCCACCTTGCCCTTGTTCTGTCCCTGAGGGCATGGTCTTCGTGGCTTTATGACAGTCTTTCATGTTTCACTTTTAAAACCAGTTCAACCAGGAACAAGATTAACCAAACCACCCGACCCCATCTTGATAGATGGAGAACCTGAATTCGAGGTAAAAAATATCCTGGACTCCAAGATGGTTAAATCAAAACTTTTTTATTTAATCGATTAGAAGGGCTACGGACCACAAGAAAGGTCATGGGAACCTAGTGACCACGTCCATGCACCTCGGTTGGTGAAAAGATTCCATCGGAACTTCCCAGACAAACCAGGGCCCAGGGGAAGAACAACTTTAGGAGGGGCCTTGGGGGGGGAGTGCTGTCATGATGCCTACCCCCAGGCATCCGGGCCAAGCCCATCAGCCCCGGGAGCAGGCATCTAGACATTTAGTAAAACCTCAGCAGCCCTGGCTAGGGGCTATCTGGGTTCAGTCCTGGCACCTTAGGCGCCAGGCTCATAGTAGAAATCAGTCCTGGCGCCTAAGGCACCAGGCTCATAGTCATTACTTACCTCAGGCAGACCATGCTGCAAATGACTCCAATCCAACATGAAGCCTGAAAGGGACTATTTTTCTACAGGGACTATTTTTTACTCGGGTGTGGTTCTAGGGACTTCTTACCTGGGACTACTTTTGAGGCTATTTAAACCACGCCCGAACAGCAACACACGCTCACCGTGCCTGCAGCCTGCATCCAGTCTTCTGCCACGCCCGCCTCGAATCCGGAGCTCCTAAAACAAAGCGGAAAGAAGGGGACAAGGTTAGAAAACAAACTTATTTCTATTCCACACCTGATTCTGGATCCATCTCGTCTCCGGACCTGTAAAGAACATCATTTCTGCATGCGCCGCACCTCCAGCTGCAGCGCCGCGCCATACTCACCAGTCTTCACACCATTCTTCGGGTCGGCGCTGCCTCCATCATTTCTTCGCCGAACATTGGCACCTAGGAGACAAAAGAAAACCACAAGGTGAGCCGAGGGAACCAACAAATATAATTCTTACCACCATAGACTTACCTGATTTACCACCGGAGGCATCCTTTTGGGACTCTCCATATTTTCACGTGCCGTATCTGTAAAGAGAGACAAAACAACACGTTTTCCACGTGCAACATTTACCGGACAGCGCCGGGTAATACAGACTCTAACCTGAGCACCACCAGCTGCCACAAGAGCATCTTTTCACGAGCCAGCTGCAAGACAAGAAAGGAAGGGGGGAACAAGAGTGAACATCGGACATATTGAACTCTATGAACTTAATACTTACTGGTCCTCACCAGGAACCTCAGAGTCAATACTCTCCGGAACTCTCCCGAGCCTTCAAACCAGTGAAGTAACTGGTATCGACGCGCCCCTGCAAATCCACACAGGATGGAGAGCTCATCTTTCAAGAATATAAGGTGAGATTGCTGTGAGGGCATTTCGGAGGTGATTAGTTGGGGAGGACTGTGGGGGTGCCATCACTTGAATCCACAAGTGGCTAAATCCATCGCTCCACTTGCAGGAGAATATTTCTATGGGTTAAGCAGACAAGATTAGGAGGGCAGATCCAGTCAGTCATCGCTGCACTACGCATCACGTGGGTGGAGACCGCAGCTGTCCGGGTCCGACCGACGCCCCTGTGGGAGCCAGGTGAGCGTAACAGAGATCTGGACTTTGATGAAGGAGTCGGTGCATGAAACCTAAAAGGGAAGGTCAGAAAGGATGGTAGGACAACCTAGATACTATTTCAAGGCTGTGCTCTCCAACAATGGCCCACAAGGAAACACAACCTGACATTCTGAAACTCCAGAAAATGTGTGGCAAGTCCCCTTGGTGAAAACAGAATTCTGAAGGAAACCCATAATTTAAGAACTCCTTTTCGCAACTTTTAGTTGTCCCTAAAGTTTGAATTAGCTTGATTATCAAAGTAATCCTGACAATTTTGGTTACATTTTCTCCCTCCCGTTTACTAGGTTGACCCAGACTGTTTAACCCCATCAATAAACCATGCTAAACTTAAGTTGAGTGTGCCTGGTCCATCGATACCAGTCACCCATGTGATAGTGCACAG
This sequence comes from Ambystoma mexicanum, assembly GCF_040938575.1. Classification (NCBI taxonomy): domain Eukaryota; kingdom Metazoa; phylum Chordata; class Amphibia; order Caudata; family Ambystomatidae; genus Ambystoma; species Ambystoma mexicanum. The sequence goes on along the minus strand of NC_090931.1, from coordinate 896,693,109 downwards.
ACTATGCTCACTGTGCACTGCCCAGATCGTGGATCTAGAAGACTACGTGAGGGCTAGTTGGACATCCAGGCTTGAAACTGGCTCTTTAAGGGCTACCCTGAAGGTAGGGTATCCCCTCATCGACCATGAGGATAATTCCAACACTCCCTATGCCTCATTAGAACCAGTGGGATAGCTGAGTGGGCTTCGTAAAGTGAATCAAGGAAAGGCGCAGTGGTCCTGTGGATCAGGCAGCACTGCGTTCTCAGCTCCCTATATGTGCATCCAAAAATCACTCATAATTCTGCAAAGAGAGGGACAAGAGCTAGGCCAAGGAATCTGGGAGGCAGTCAAACAGCCCCAAGCTCCATCCCAGAACTGCAACCACCATTAGGGAAAGAACCTACCCATCAATGCCTTTTTCAGCAACCTAAACAGAAAGTGATAGTTGGGAACTCCCAGATAGTGGACATAAATCCTCAGGCTGCAGTAATTCATACCGCGTGAGTCAGAGAGCGAGTACAGTCTCACCTCAGTCAGTGCTAGTTCCCTGTGTTGTTTACATTGGGCCTCATTACACGGTAGGCGGTGAGCCATGGCGCTATTAGCGCCATGGCTCATGCCGGTAAAATACTGGCACCGCCTTGGTGGAAAGGGGATTTACCGCCCCATTCCAAGGTTGGAGGGGCGGTAAATCCCCCTTCCACCATTGCCCTTCCCCATTCCCATTTCTGCCCCATAGGGCAGAAAGCAGGCGTTAAATCCCCCAACCCGCAAAGGGACCTCGTAGTAAGGCGGTAAGGATTTACCGGTACCGGTATTTTACCGATACCGGTAAATCCTTACCGCCATCCGTGTAATGAGGCCCATTGTGTGGAAAATCTGCTGGAGAAAAAGACTGTCAGGCCAATTCATGAAATTAATGTGTGCCGAAAATTGCAGCGCAAGCGTGCGAAAGCCGCGCACATCGATTCATGGAAGTCTGTGCGCGTGTAAATCCTGGGATGTACGCTAAAATCGTGCGTAGCGCACGTGGGCGCACACGTCATCAAACGTCATGCGCTACACGCACAGGGAAAGCGCACATAGCGCGGCGCACACAACAAAAATGGGCGGAACATCGGGCGTAACACGCGGAATAGGGAACAACGTGTGAAAATGTGGGGGTTATGGGGGAAGTACAGGAGGTAAATGCGCGGAACGCCCACACACGCGCCTACAACACGTATTCATGGGATCGAACAGGGGAAACGCCTGCGCCCAAAAAGACGCGCTAATCCGGAAACATGTACGCCAGCAGGAAGCAGGCGTACGCGGCCCCGCGCAGCATAAAAGTGCGCGCAAACAACAAACAAGCTCAGACGCTACGATGAATATACCATTCCTCGCAGCAGTGGTCGTGGGACACCGCAGGAGGAGGAGGATAGCCAGGCCCAGAATTTTTACACCCAGGACCAGCCTTTTTGGGATGCCTGATGACCAGGTCTATGGGAGGTACAGGTTCCCACCACACATAATACTCGACCTGGTGAGTGAGTGGGAGGATGACCTCACATCACCCACCCTGTGCTCCCAAGCACTGAGCCCCTTGGAAAAGGTGCTCAATGTACTGCACTTCTTGGCCACTGGTTTATTTCAGCGGACAAGTGCCATAGTGGGGGGGTGTCACAGGCCACGCAGTCACGCTGCCTACACCAGGTGTTGGCCATCATGACTGCACGCTCTTCAGTCCGCAGGCACATATACATGCCCAGAACACCTGCAGAAAGGCAGGATGCCGTCCAGGACTTTTACGGGGTGGCACACTTCCCGAAAGTGCTAGGTGCCATTGATTGCAGCCATGTGGCTCTATGTCCTCCCAGGGCAACTGAGCAAATCTATAGAAACTGCAAGCACTGGCATTCCATCAACGTGCAGGTAGTATGTGATGCCAAGGGAATCATCACCTCAGTATATGCCAACTATCCAGGGACCACCCATGACAGTTTCATTTTCAGAATGTCACCCCTAAACAGGGACCTAGAAGCTGGGCGGCATGGCGATACATGGCTGCTTGTTGAGTATAAATGCCTCTGCACATGCATGCATGTCAGATATTGAGTAATGGCACAACCCCACTAATGATACCCATCATCACCTCCCCATCACCTCCCCAGGGGACAGTGCCTACCCTCTGAGCACCCACATGATGACGTCAATTCGGAACCCCACCACACCACCCGAGGTAAGATACAACACAGCCCACATTGCAACCAGGGTCATAGTAGAGCGCACATGTGTCCTGCACAACGTTGCAACCCGCCGGGGCCTGCCGGTGGACATGGTGGTGCCCCCACATCCCCAACCACATGCACGCCCGCTGCGCATTGGGAGGGGAAAGGGCATGTGGTGAGGCAGCCCGTACGCAGCTGGTGGATAATTACTCCACCTAAAATCACACCCCTGTGGAGTGCACACAGCCCTGGCACATACCAGCTGACAATCAATGATGATGACATAAGGGACAGTCAACTGTCACAACCATACCAGCCTGAGATTGGTCACCTGGAAGTGTTACATTGTGTGCATCCCTACCTACTGAAAGACAACCAACGCTGTGTCACAAAAAGACACACATTTATGCTGCATGAATGACTACCCCCTTGCAAAATAAAACATGAAAATAGTGCCATGTCACCAAACCCCTCCCCATCTCAGCTACCCAACACACCATGGCATGTCATGCAATGTGAACGCTACCAAATGAATGCACAGCACATGACACAAGTGTCACAAAGTGCACTGTCCCAAATGGAAACAGGCCACAGACAATATGCTCCCAGTAATCAATAACAAACAGCACACATGAACAAATACTTACCAGCAACACAATAGAGCAACACAGGATGAAACACGGGCAAAATATGACAGTACAAAATCAAAGTAGTGCAAGTCTTACAACCTGAATAAGCCAGCACATCGTCCCCTTCCAACTGCAGAGTGTTGCTGTCAGGCAAATGTGTCAGTGTACTGCATACAACATGAACTGCATCTGCAAAGGAGACGGCCTTGTGAAGACATGAAGAAGGTACCTGTGAATAAGGAGGAAGACATGGATGCACAAGCACATATCAATACACCATGCAGTGTTCAATACAACAACATTCCCCAAGAGGGATGTCCACACAGTTTTGACTAAAGACTGCCCACACAGCTCATGGGAGCCCAACGTCACTGTGTAGGTCACTGTCACTTGGTCACACCCTTTGCAAGCCCATGGAAAGGGGAAGCAGGAGTGGTGTGTGTGTCATGAACCCAAGCATCTAACCGAAAGACAGGAGAAGCCTGAATGTGCCCAGCTGGCATACACAGTGGATGCCCACGGGAGCCACACAAGGCAACACACTGTAAAAAAAAAAAAGAAAAAAGAAAATCAAAATTCAAAAATGCCCATGTGTGGACCAGGGGGGGAAGGCCACCCAGGAGGTTCCAGGACAGGGTGCACACCAACACCCACCTGCGTGGATGTTGCGAGAAAAAAAAATACCTCCATGGGCTCATGGCCTGCACGGCTACGCCAATGTGGGAGAACTGCTGTTGCTCTCTTCACCCTCTGCTGCTACATCAGGAGGTGGCAGTGCTATGGGAGGCAGCCCACGCAAAGCCCTGGTATGGTCCTCCATGGCAGCAAGCATGCAGGTGTGGAAGGTCTCGTTCTGGAGGATGATAGTACGGAGATCCCCATGCAGCATGGCCTCGCGTGATGCCCGGATCTCCTCACGAGTTGCCTGCAGCTCAGCTGAGAGAAAACTCCAGCTGCTGTTCTGACCTAAAATTTCGGGAAGCCTCAAGTTCACCCAGAGTCTCCCTGAGGAAATGGAGTTCTAACCTCAGGGCTTCCCTGTGGCCCTGTGACTCTACAGATATGGCTTCGCGCAGAGTCCCCAGTGCCGCCCGTCGGTCCCTGTTGGACGCCAACATGTCTTCCCTGTGTGATTGGCAAATGGAGTCTGTTGCCTGCTGTTGTTGCCCCATCTGCCTTTCAGGGGGGAGAATGGAAGTGGCCACCCTCTCCATTGCCTGAGCCATCATTTCAACCGATGCTCCCTGTTGTGCTGCTATACTGTAAATGGCGTTTTCCCATACAGTATTGCCTGGTGGCGTACGGCCACCGCTTCGGCGGGCACCACACCTGTTTGGGGCAAGGCGATCTGCACATTGCTGTGCTGGCACTGCCTGAGGCTGCAGGACTGCATTCCCCCTCTGATCTGCTGGCCCAGGAACAGGATAAGATGTTGTGGAGTGTGACCCTGCATCCGTAACCGCCAAAGGCGGAGTTACCAACACTGAAATCCCCATAGAGGGGCCTACCCCCGGTGCAGGTGGGTTGGACAGACCACATCCCTGCCAGAAACACTCACCTGCGACAGCACGTAAGTCCCACTGTCCGATTCAGCACCTGAATTATAGAGGTCTGGGGAGGTGCACCCAGAGACACCCGTGGACAGTATGGTCTGCAGTAGGATAGGGTTTTCACCCACCACCATGTCTTCCACTGGTGCCCGGTCATGGCTGAGATTCCTCCTGGGTCTGCACCATCTCCTCCACCTCAACAGCATCAAGTGTGTCATCACCTGCAAACACATGAAAGACAACAAATGAAAACAGGCATGAGCACCATAGTATACACATAGGCCTGACAAGGCAGAGATCCAGTACATGAATAACACATGTCCCACATGACTATAACCCTGGCATGCATGCACTGTCAATGGTTTGGTAGGGGAGGCAAAAAGCAGACACTGAGGACTCCAAGATGGAAAATCAACACATGTGCTGCATGCTGGATAGCACTGGCATCACATATTAGCCTGTGAGTGGCATGGGCAATCCACATACATGACACATGCCAGCACACAGATGGCACATAGCATAGCCATGGTACATTTGACATGTACAGCCATATGTCAGTGGATAAGTACTGTCACCCATCCATGTGAGATGGACATGATGAGATGAAAAATGCAAAATAGTGTGACAAAATATGCATGTGCCACACACTGCAACATATCCAGTGTGCAATAATACAGTGATGGCAGGCAGATGGATACATCAATGGTTGGTCACTTCAACATGACAGGAAACAACAATCATGTTCCACATTCAAACAGGCCCCACAAATCAATGTGAGCAGGCCCTTACTCAATCAGCCTGAATGGTCAAATCATTCCCATAACAAGGTAATAAATGTGGGCCAATGTGGGTTGTAATCTATGACAGAAGCATGTCACATATGTGCATTAGGGCAGAAAAATGCGTTGCAAAAATGGGAGGATTGAAACAATCAGGCTGAATGAACACTGAAAAATCAGAACATTGTTGTTGCAAGATGACAGTTCAAGGGCAACTGTAGTAATGTGGCGCTAATTGGCTACTGTGGTCAGAAGGGATACTGTCATACCCAAACCCAAGGCCGGTGAATGGTTTGGAGAAAGCACATGGGTGACCCATACCACTCAGGAGTACACACCCTCACCTGGCACTCAATCATTACACATCACCCAAGAAACATACACATGGATTACACACACTTGCATGGGCACTCACCAGACAATGCCTCATAATCTGGTAGGTCTCCCACGCCTTGGATCTGTTCCACTGTGACGAAGGTTCCAGCACCAGACTCATGTTCAGTGAGTTGGTCGTCCTCTGGTGGAGACCCACCGCCAGTCAGCAGAGTAGCGGCATGATTGGAAGCCAGCTTGTTCTTTGCTCTGCGTTTAAGGTCATTCCACTGCTTGTAGCAATCATCAGCTGTGCGCCTCACAAATCCAAGGGCACTAATGTAGTCTGCGATGGTCTGCCAGTGGGCCCTACGTTGAGCAGTCGTAGACTTACAGCCTGCAGTCACCAACATTTTGCGGCTATGTGCCGGCACATAGGCCACAAGTGCATCAAGTTCGGCGTCATTGAAGCTAGGCTTCCTTGACGTGCCGGAGTGTGTAGCCGTGTCTGGGGTCTCAGCCTGTAGTGCAAGAGCACCCTTTCTTGTGAGGTGGTGCGGATCCTGAGTGGCTTACGCCGCTCTGGTCAGTAGGGGCAGAAGCACAGGTGGACTTGGTACTACAAGCCTCTAAAGGCACAATGACCATAGGTCTTGGTGCAGGCATTGGCTGCAGGGTGATGTCGGCGGGGCCAACGTCGGTGTGATGGACTTGGACCGACACTGTCCCGGCTGGGAGACTCGGAGAAGGGGTGGATTGAGCTGCAGCTGCCCCTGCAGCCTCCCCACCCTGGCTACTTGGGGTAGCAGATGACATTGCTGCCCCAGATCCACGTGGCCTGGTGACAGCAACTTTCACCGCCACACGTGGATTAGACTTGCTGACCTGGAAGTCAGCCTGGGAGTCATCCTGTGCCGGTTCAGGTGACAAAATGGGCCGGTCCAACAAGGGCTGAGCTGGAATGGTGTCAGCTACGTTTCCCACAACCATGGGGGGGGGCATAGGTGTCCCCGATTAGTCCTCCACACACGGGGCTCTAGGGGCACGCTGCAAATCCTGGCCACGTCCCCTACCGTGCCCACCACGCCCACCTTTTGGAGGTCGGCCACCTTTGCCTCCCTTACTGCTTGGTCGCCTCCCAACCATGGCACTGATGTTGTTGTGCGTATGGGAGTTGCAGTAAACAATTGTCCTGACCAATTGGGGTGAAAGGGGTAGGGTACTAGATGGAATTCGTACCCTAGTGCTCTAGCAAGTCTGTATGTGACCCCTGGGGGAAGATGACGGGTCACGCAATTCACAGGCACCCCAAAAACAAAAGTACACGTGCACGCAACCCCTGGTAGACCACGTGCATGGAAAAATTAACCCGCACTACGCTGTGGCACCCAGAAACACAAAAATAAGCTTACGTATGTTACACGGAGCCTACAATGACCTCTGAAGGGGTACGCGACACACGGGGGCAACCAAAGTTGGAAAATATGTGTGCGACTCACCATCTGCCTTGAAAAAGAACGTGAAAAAGGCACGCACAAAAAAAGAAAAGAATGCAGTCTGAGGAAACAGGGAGTACGAACTGGAAACGTTGTGAAGTAATCGCGTGTGAACCGACAAGAAGTACAAGAAACACCCGCTCGCTCTCCACAAAAAGCATGTACAAGAAAATAGCATGATACTCGTACCTTTTAAGCCAGCCCACACGTGCAACGTCACTTACGCGCTTACGTGCTAAGGCCCTTTCCTCCAATAGCACGGTGACGTGCAGTTTTCTCACGTGCTTATTCACAATGCACCTGTGTTATGGGGAACGCCCGCGCACGTAACGTCACTTACGCGCTTACGCGCTAAGGGCCTTTCCTCGGATTTCACGCTGACGTGCACTTTTTTCACATGCCAAATCACTCCGTATCAAGCTGGCCACGCGAAAACACACGGAAGACCACGCTCCTGCCCAAAAGGCATCTGCTGCTGCCTGCCTGCTGCCCACGTGCCCTGCTATTTGGTGCCTGCACGTCAGCCATCTGCAGGGGTCCAGTTGCTGTGTCCACCCCTGCTGGAGCAGAAGACTCCCGACTTGGATACCATCGCTCCACAGCCCAGCCCCAGGACCCAGTTGCCCACCCACGCCTGCCTCGGGCGTCGCCATGTCGGGGCAAACACCATCTGAGACCACTGGCGACCCCCAGCCAGAGAGGCAGAGGGCCACCAGCTTCAGTGAGAAGGAAGTTGGTGTCCTGGTGGAGCATGTCCTGGGGCATTATGATGCCCTCTTCGGAACATCACACGCCAACAAGGAAGGATGGGAGAGGATCTGGGAGAACGCAGTGGTTGCCATCAACACAGGGGGTGGCAACCCGCAACATCAAGCACGTCCGGAAGCGCTGGGACGACTTCAGGTCCAGGACCCTCTACAAGGCCCGGCGCCTCGCGAAGGCAGAGGATGCAGAGGGGTGCCGGGTCAGCATGAGAAACATCCAGATGAGGGTCCTGGAACGCGTAGGCCCAGCGCTCCACGCCCAGATCCTTTGGAGGCAGACCTGTCTGGAGTTGAGCGGTAAGTGGCCAAGCATTGCTGTGTGAGACAGGGAATGTTGCAGTGTGCTGGTAGTCTGATACTTGCCTGTATGTGTGACATAGGACATGTATAGATGTGTGTATAGGGACATCATGGTCATGCATGTGAGACCAGTAATGTGTGAACCAAATGAATGGTGCATGTGTTCCAATGCAACATGGGGAGCTGTATGCGGAATGCACACATTAATGCATGCCAGTCTCTGTTCTTGGACATGGAGGGGGGTGAGGGATGGGTGCTGCTCTCATGTACATGTATGGTGCACATGTGTGTGTGTCTGAGAAGTGTGTGTGTGACTTTGAAACGCCACGGATGCATGACACATGTCCGTGATGATGTGTAGATTCACTCATGCAGTGCGGTCACCGTTGTATCCACTGTGTCTGTGGTGTACAAGCCATGATGCATGACCCTCCGGTGATGTGTGTGCATGGGAGCCATGATGTATGTGAGTTTGAAGGCAACATTTTGGTTAAAAGAGGCCCTTGTACAATGATGCTGATGTTGATTGCAAGCGCCGTGCCTGTTTCTGCATGTGAGTTGCGTGCATTCACCCATGCATTGTGGAGGGACAGGATGGAAGTGACATTTGACAGAGCCACTCATGTGTTATTGCTTTCTGTCTAGGGGAATATTGTTCTGTACCCTGATGCTTGTGTTCTATGTCTCCCTCTACGCAGCGTCAAGTCAAGAAAAGGGCGGAGACGGCGCTGTGGAGCTAAGCGGCGGGAATGCCTCCAACGGGAGGCGATGCAAGGCCCAGCCACCCTCCCAGAAATTGCCATCATCCGGGAGCGACGGGACTGGTGCCGCGTCTGCCACTACGGCTGTAGCAGAAGGGCCGGGTGAGCCCCCACAGGGGCTTGCAACGGCAGAAGATGGTGTGGAGACATCCAGGTTGGTGGTCTCCACAGAGGAGGAGGAGCCCGCTACTGAGCCGCACATGGGGCTTGGTGGGGGTAGTACCACTGGTGCAAGTGGTGCAGTCCAGGGCCAGGGTCAGGAGGCAGCACAGGTCACCGCGGAGGGGCCTGTGCCTGTCGCTGCCCGTCCCAGGCCCATCCGCAGGTAGGGGGGAGTGCCACGTCATCTGCCTCTCCACTACCTGCGGACGAGGGTTCCCATGACCGTATGGGCTCCGTCCTGGTTGGTGTCGCGTTGCGCACGCGTGACATTCATGATGATGTGCGTGCTTCCTGGGTGGAGCACGCACGCCATCACGAACAGCAGCGTCGCGACGTGGCACTGTTGGGAGGGGCCCTGGTCGGTGGGTTCCTACATGTGTCGCGCACTCTGGCGGACCTCTCCTCATCTGTGGAGACTATGCGCCAGTCGTTCTCCCTGCCGTCTTCAGGCCCAGATTCCACCAGGGCCCCCTGTGGACCTGGCCTGATCAACACAGCCAGCTTGGTGGAGATCCCATCCCTGCCACAGTCGGGAGTCGGCGGTCCAGCAGGGGTGGACACCACAACAACTGGAGACCCGCTGATGGAGGATGTGCAGGCATCATCGGACAGGGCACATGGACAGCAGCAGCAGGCTCTAGGTGGGAGCAATGATGGCTCGGGGCCATCAACATCAGAGGGGCAGGCATCGGCCAGAGGGCAGGAGGACCCTGGAATGGGTGTGTCTTCCATGTGGCTGCGGTTGGGCCGGCGTATAGATGCAGAGTGGCAGCGGGCAGAAGAGGCACGGCTCACAATGGTCAGGGCGGAGAACTCCATGCGGAGGGCACTGAGGCTATTCGCAGGGAGTTGGAGTCCAACATGGCGTCGTCCCTGCGAACCCTCAGGGCCATGGAAGAGGACCGCCTCCAGGACATTGAGCAGGAGTTCGATGATGCCCTGGCCCGGGAAATCGGAAAGTGAGCCGTCGGACTAGCCCGCCGCCATTGTATATAGTTTTTAGTTTTAGGTTTCATTTTCCTTTATTTTGGGGTGTTTGGACTTTGCCCCATACATTTGGATATAGTTTTTTTATTAGGTAGTTTTTTCCATAGGTTTCTGTTCTTTCGTTGGGCTCATGGACCCTTGACAATTGATTGTACATAGTTGGACAATGGATTTATTTGAACTTTTTCTTTGGATTTCACCATGGATTAATGGATTTTATTATTTACGTTTCCTTTGGATTTGCTTTGGTGGAGGGAGAGTTTGGACTATTTTTCTTTTGGATTTCTTTGGATTAGTTATACTTTTCATGTACTCATCTTTTGGACATGCTTTTCATTTCATGTTTGTAATTTTTTTATGCTTTCATTTCATTGCTTTATTTTTATCCATAATACATTATGATATTTTACTTCCATGTGTGTAATTTGCTCTTTGAGTTCATGCATGTGAAAATGTGGGTTTACACAATCAATACCAACCAGTGTGTGTGTGTGACGGACATGTGTTGATGTACATAATTGACTTTTGGTTTGTGTCTTGAGATAGGCATGTCAGTGTGGGGTGGATTGGGAAATCATTACGTCAAGACTGGGGTGGCGTGCTGTGGTATTTTGTTAGAGATGTGGGCCATGATTGTGCATCTTTATATCATGTAGGCGGGGGACATGAGTCAGGGCCTGAGGCTCACTGCTGGGTGGGTGGGGGTGCTGGAGGACATGAGTCGGGGCCTGCTGGCAGGTGTCCGGCAATGCTGGGCGGTTGGGGGTGCTGGGGGACATGAGTCAGGGCCTGCTGGCAGGGGCCCGTCAATGCTGGGTGGGTGGGGGTGCTCGGGGACATGAGTCGGGGCTTGCTGGCAGGTGACCCTCACTGCTGGGGGGTGGGGGTGCTGGGGGACATGAGTTGGTGATCACTAGTGCAAGGTGACATGTGGGCTGGCTGGGGGGCATGCCCATGGTGGATGGGCTGCGTGTGGGACATGACCAGGGGTGCTGGGTAGTCCCCTGTGGTGTGGGCTGCCTGCAGGGACCGTGGAGGGGGTAGAGGGCACACCTGGGAGGACCCACACTGCCAATTCACGTGTGGGACTCCCTGCGCACCCCACTGGATACACGTACCCCGCTCTGACAGCAGAATCGCGTGTGAAACTCCCCATGAACCCCAGTAATACAGGTACCCCGCTCGCACAGGGCTAATCGCGTGTGAAGCTTCCCACGAACCCCCGAAATACACGTACCCAGCTCGCACAGGGCCAATCGTGTGTGAAACTTCCCGCCTACCCCCAAAATACACGTACCCCGCTCGCACAGGGCCAATCGCATGTGAAACTTCCCGCGCACCCCCGAAATACACGTACCCCGCTCGCACAGGGCCAATCACGCGTGAAATTTCCTGCGCACCTCCGAAATACACGTACCCCGCTCACACAGGGCCAATCGCATGTGACACTCCCAGCTAACCCCAGTAATACACGTACCCCACTCGCACAGGGCCAATCGCGTGTGAAACTCCCCACGAACTCCAGTAATACACGTACCCCGCTCGCACAGGGCCAATCGCGTGTGAAACTTCCCGCGAACCCCTGAAATACACGTACCCCGCTCGCACAGGGCCAATCGCGTGTGAAACTTCCCGCGAACCCCGAAATACACATACCCCACCCCACTCGCACAGGGCCAATTGCGTGTGAAAATTCCCGCGAACCCCCGAAATACACGTACCCCACTCGTGCAGGGCCAATCACGTGTGAAACTTCCCACAAACCCCCAAAATACACGTACCCCTCTCGCACAGGGCCAATCGCGTGTGATTCGGAGGGGTGCGCAGGGAGTTTTACAGGCGTTTTCATGGTTGGGGGCCTGTATGCTGGTCCACTGGCCTGTGCGCCATGTACGAGATTTGTGCGCTGTACATGGCGCACGGGGAGGGGTTGGGGGCATAACTGGCGCTGCTGCAGGGTCACTGCGCCACTCTGCACAACGGCTGGTAATGGATGTTAAAATCCATGAATACGCTGTGCGTGGAAATTGATTTTGGCGCACGCGGCTGGCGCAGACTGTTGCACGCGCACACTGTGCACCAGCCGCGTTCGCCACTTGTGCGCTGAATTCTATGAATTACCCCCTGTGCTTTTAAGAATTAAGCACCACCTTAAACGCCCATCCCAGGCACGTAGCGCTGCTCGCGAATCCGTGAGCGAGTTCAGTCTCACCTCATTCCGACGGCAGGCTCGAGCGGCTTGTTACAATGGACTCTTTGGAAGTTAGTATTAAACACCCAAATACGCGCACAAAGTCGAGACTGGCAGCGCTGATATGAGAAATTGACACGACTGCTGAAGCTGAAGCAGAGGCTCGGGAGAACGTTACAAAGGAGTGAAAGTTGGATAAGAATCCACAACCCACAGCCGGAGATGAATATGAATATGAAGAAGTATTGCAAGTAAGTGAGCGGGCGGCTGTAAAAATAAGCGAGGCGCGAGCGAATGTGAGTTTAGACATTAATGATGTGACAGATGCCGAGTTACTTGAGGCAGAGGTGTTCATCGACAATGAGCCTGAGGCACGATATACAAACATACACAACACACAAGAAACGCAAGCAATGTCAGTCATGTCACTCATTCAGGCAAATAAGGCTGAAAGCCTAGAGGCAGCAGGGATCAGTAGTATGAGTACGAGTAACGTTCGAATAAAACTGCCTTCTGCATCTCCTGTGTCTGCATTAGCCGACTTGCAGGCTAATATGCAGAGTGACAGCCAATCAAGTATGGTGCAAGACCTGATTGAACATAGTCCAGAAGACCGGACAAGAGAGTCAGGCAGCGTCGGAGGTAAAATCTCGAATGATAACAGAGCCGAGAAACCAGGTGAGGAAAACACGCCGCCAACGGCAACGCCGAGTAGCGCTGAAGGCGCAGGAGATGGTAGTTATGTTATGTTATGTTACTGCTAGTTATAGAGCGCACGGTCCCCCTAGGGCATCATGGCGCTAGAGAGGAAGAACTGATGAGCCAAGAGGGGCATCAGAAAAGGAAAACAGATCTTAGAATAAATAGGTTTTCAAGGCCATATGGAAAGCCAAATGGTTCGAGCACAGTTTTAAAGCAGGAGGCAAGCTGTTCCAGAGCAGAGCAGCTGCAACAGAAAAGGCCCGCCCTCCCATCCAAGAGTGACGGAAGGGGGGAACGCATAGCAAGCTGACCGAGCCCGACCGCAGCAGCCAATTAGGGACATAGTGGTCGAATTTTGTGCATAGGTACTCCGCACCCTGATACTGCAGAGCCCGATGCACGATACAGAGAGACTTAAACTGGATACGTCGTGCCACCGGAAGCCAGTGGAGGGCTCGCAACACGGGAGATATATGAGAGCCATAGGGAGTCCCTGTTGCCACCCTGGCAGCTAGATTCTGGAGATGCTAGATTCTGTAGATGCTGTATTCTGGCAACTAAGCCTTAGGTTGTGCCAGATACAGAGAATTGCAGTAACCCAGTCTGCTAACGATCATAGCTGCTACCACCGGTGGACGCATTGAGGCGGGAATCAAATGGAGCACTCTCCTTAAGATTTTAAGATAGAAGTGTCCCTGCTGACACATCGAGGACACTTGGGCTATCAAGGAAAGATCGGCTGACATAGTCACCCCAAAATAATATACAAGCACGCAGAGACCACAGCTGGATCCAGTCTAAACGTATCAACATCGTCTGCGTATGAATAGCATCTGATGCTGAGGGAGCGGATAAGGCAAACCAGGGGAAAGATATAGATATTGAAAAGAAAGAGGGACAGGGCAGAACCCTGGGGGACACCACAGCTCAAGAGTGAGGTAGGGAGAGAGTTTGAGATCTGTCCTCCAAAAAGGAGCTAAACCAGGCCAGTACCTGTGCCGATATGCCGATCTGGCACATAGCGCTACCATATTTGATAATACTCATTCACGAGCTGGTAGGCATGGTACAGCTCAAGACGCTATAGTCCATGGTTGCCTGGGCTCAAGTGCTATACAAAGCTGTGGAATCGACGATGCCAGCAGCCTTGGAAGGCCTCCAATATGTCATCCGCCCTATGTGGAGCCCTATGTGGAGCAATTGGTTGAAGGTCGTTGCCACGTGCTGAAAAGCAGGCTGGAACATGCAAAGGAGTTCCAAAAAGTTGGGAACTTGAGCATGCTTAGCACAAAGCAAACAGGTAATCAACCAGTCACCCAGATAGGTAAGCAGACAAGATCTCATCAGCTTTCACAACCGCAAACCTACAGGTCGCATAGGTCGCTGATGTCTACCCCTGTGATTGGGAAGTGGAGGAGATTTAGCCTCAACGAGACATCAATAGCGGATGAAATTAAAGAAATTAAACGCAGGAACAATTTTATCAGGCAAATGAAATCAAAGGAACTGAATCTCACACAAGATTGTATAACAGAGTCAACCAGAATAGGGTTAACAGGGTGGTCACAAGCCGATGTTGGCCGAATGTACGTCCCAAGGGTTGACGCAAATACTGAGAGACTCTCATAACAAACTGCTGCATCAAGTCTGAACAATGGTAAACAAAGTACAGAATCAATAGGTGACATTACAGATTGCAACGGGAAGTTTGGGAGCAAGACATCTGTACATGCGACCCAATTAAATCAGAGGCAAATTGGTCAAAATAACACAAGTGGTACAAGTAGTCTATCCGACTCATCAAGGGTGGAGGATTTGAGTGTACATAGTATAGTTCCCAACTTGAAGCCATTGCCAATAAACACAGGGATCACATGGAGGATATGGCAGCTGGTCATAAACATAACACGTATTCAAGATCTAGTGCGCATGTAAAACAGCCATTGGATAAAACCCAGATTTCAACAGAGGCTGGAATTCAGATTCATAATAACGTGATGGCCGCAATGACCATCTCACTAGCACCTTTTACAAAATTGTAAGAATCCATAAATGAAAGCATCAAATATAATGCCACAATACTGGCAATGGTACATACAAAGTTAGTCTACTTAGAAGCCTTTACAGCAAAGGTGGAAGCAAGAATAAATCATGAAGCAGAAGCGTCAGTATGGTGGCAGAGAAGGCTGAGTGATCTCGCAAGTGGAGAACAGAGCGAGAAATCTGCAACAATGTCACTTCTAATGGACACCATCAAATGGATGCAAAGCCAGCTTTGACTACAGGTGAAAGCTCAACAACATCTAAACTAGACAAATTATTTAAAGAGCGTATCACTGGAAGTACAAGCACCATCACAAAGAGAACCCAGAAACGGGTCACGGAAGCAAAAAAATTTGGAAGCTGAGATTGGCACAGTAGGCCCATCCAAAGAGTCTGGCAACAAAAAACAGTCAGTAACCCATGAAGTGAAGACTAATGTTCAGAGGAATAACATACAGGCTCCAAGTGAAATAAAAGACACAATAGTAACAACTATAAATAAGAGTCTGATGAGAAAAGAGGATTCAAGGCTTTCGGCAAACATAGCAAAAGTGCTAAATCAGAAGGCAAATGTAAATATGGAGCAAACTCAAAGGCGGTCAAATGTGCCCGTTGAGAATGAAACCCATTATCCTGTCTTTGGGGCGGGGAAAAAGGAGCAGGAAAAAAAAACAGAACATGGATGTAGAGCCGCAACAGGGTGCAGCTCCGCAAATGCTAACAAATAAAACTGTGAACGATAACAAAGACATGAATACAAAAAAAAGAAAGTTGAAATTAAAAAAAGTTCAAATGGATCACAAGCATTTCTGCGCAATCTAAAAACACCTTCACCAGAAAGACGAGTTGTAGCACGGCCCAACTCTCGCAGAGCAGTAATTACAAAAAAACAAGTGACATCAAGGAACAACAGCGCCGTCGGCGACTCAACAATTGAGGCATCAGACACAGACATGGAGTTTGAAACAAGAGATGCAACGCATGATCTGATTGATGACGCCTCAATTTATATCAAATGTAATCGTTCCAAATCAGAAATGAGCTCACCAGAAAGTCCATGCGATGACAAATCTATCCATCTCAATGAAAGTGATGATCAGGCAAGTGACTCCAATACTCAGGATAGCTCGCGAAAAAACGATGAGGATAAAAGAAAATCAGGGGAGGCGCCATGCTCTCACTCGCTTTTTGAAAGATGGAAAACATTAAACCAAAAAGGTCACAAAACTTCTGATGAAATATATGAGAGGAGTCACCTGAATAGCACAGAGTGGAATCCGAGAAGACCAGTTCATCGTCAAATAGCAAAACAACCTCTGGTAACAGCAAAGGTGCCGAACAAAGAAAAAAACCATGACCCAATAACTAAAATAAAATTAGAAAGTTTCTGCATGGACAGACCAAAGGCAAATCTACATCGAAGAAATGTCTTGCACCTTTTAAATTGGATGCCGACATTAAGGGTTATTTGCTCTGACGATATTCGAATTGTGGAATATGTAGATGACAATCGAGCAGATAATGTCATTCTGCATATAAATTCGTTATTGGTGAGTGCACTTATTCTTTATTTTTTTTAACAACTTTATTTTAATACGGTTACAGCATATAAAAGGTAATCATGTGTGCAGACAGACATTTACTACATAATGAGTCATTTATTCCAGTCCTCTGCCTCCCCAGATGGGGGGGAAGCTCTATGGCCGTAAGAAATGTTTCACCAGTTGCGGCTGGTAAATCAGAGCCAGAAACTGGCTGTTGTATTCCAGGACCGAAGCCCAACAGTCTGTGAAGCGGTGCATGGCCCCCTCCTTTGAAGCTGTGACTTTTTCCGCGACCAATATCTCCCAAATGTTCACTCACCATAGGGGTATAGAGGGGCCCTCTTATGTCTTCCATTTGTGGGGCAAAGTTATCGCCAAGAGCAGCTGCATGAGGAGCTTGGCGGTTCGACCTGTTTTTGGATAGCCATCCGGCCACGGAACCACCCCGCTGGATTACCTTCGGGTCCATGTGCAGTTTGCTAAAGGTTATAGTTTCAGCGATCTGAATGACCTCCCTGCAGAAGGTTTGGGCCTTCGGGCATTCCCACCACATGTGAAGGAAAGTTCTGCGGGCGCCACATTGCCTCCAACAGTTTGGGTCTATGGCCTTATCAAAGTGGTGTAAGCGCTCCAGGGGGTAGTACCAGCGGTGCAGGAGTTTCAATGTACATTCTTTATTGGTAGTGCACCTCGAGGCGGAGTTGATCCTGGCCCAAATATCCAGCCGCGTTTGATCTTCTATGGGGTGCCCTAGGTCTGCTTCCCATCTGCCCATATATGCTGGCCTGGTCGTTAGCATGTTCTCTTGTAGTAATTTGTATAGCTTTGTATTTTACAACATAGCTCTGATCTACACCGATTAGGCTTCAATGTCGAAGAGCAATTACACAGAAACAAAAGCCCTGCAAAGTTTCCTCACGAACCAAAAGATGATATGGAGGTTTCAGAGGCTGTAAAAGATTCACTTAGGCTGCAAAGACCAAAGGACAAATTAAGCCGGCAGAAATTGAAAGTAACTTTTGAGAATTTGGAAAGTGCACCCCAAGGCAGGCCAGTAAAATCAAAGCCTAATAAAAACCATCTCCAGGAGAAAGACTGGTCCTGGATTGCAACAGCTTTAAACCAGCCAAAAGATGCCTAGCCAATACATTACGAGGAGGAAGGAAGTGATTGCATAATTTCGTGGAATAACCTAGGGTTTACCCACCTGTTTAATGATACAGAAGTGAACTTGAGAGCAGCAAATGTAATCTGTCTGCAAGAAACCTGGTTGGGAAAACCCCCAGTCTGTGATGGTTACGAGATCATTTTCACGCCGGCTAGGAAAGAAAAACAAGGAAGGCCCAATGCAGGGCTTACCACTTTGATTAAAATAGCGACACATACCAAAGTTTCTAAAATTCGGCACTCCAAACGCATATATACAATGAGCTTGGATCAAACTTAAACAAAGAAACGTCACAAGTGTACACATGATGTTGATAAATATATATTGGAATCGGGTGAAAATAAAAACAGCGAAATTCCTAAGTGAAATAATGACAATACTCAAAGAAGCACATAAAATGGCTCATGATCCACTGATTTTGATTTGCAGGGATTTCAGTCTAAGGTGCATGGATAACTACGGGGTACCGTTAGCAGCCATAAAAGGAGACTCTGACGTTGAAAGGTGGCTGCAGTTAACAGAGGTGCAGAACTTAGCCATGTTCAACAGGCAAACACAGGGCGACGTGCCAGGGAAACACACGTGGTCCAATGGGATACAAAGCACAACGATCGAATATGTCTGGAGCTCTAAAGACCATCTTCACAAAGTCGAAAAATGTGAAGTGTTGAAACAAGGTTTGAGTGATCATGAACTATTGAGTGACTTGGACTTCTATACTCAATAAAAGTTATGCTGCCATAATCAGGTTATAACCCTAAATCATGGAGGAAATCGCCTGAAGTTTAGGAAAGCCGACATACAAGCACTATCAATTAACTACACTGATCTGGCATGTGAAGGGTCAACAGACACGTCCTGCGCTCCCTTATTAAAAGCCTACACTGTGGTGAAAACAGGGTTGAAACCCTCAACATCATTTTAGCAAACTGCGAGTAGAAAGGAGGAAAGAATTGAGACGCGACATAAAAGAATTGGAAAAAAGAAACAAAAAAGAGCTCTTTTAAACACTGCAAGCTTAATTAAAGAAAAATAAACAGCAATACAAAGCTTGTCTGCGTAACTTCAAAGCCCAAAGAGCGCAAGAATACTGCAAGCTCATGTTGAGTGCAATGGCCAAGGCAACAACAAGGGACATGTGGTCAATTATAAATAATTTGACCCTGAATCAGCAAAGTCGGCTTACCGCCTGTGTCAGCTAAACAAACTGGGTAAAACACTACTCAGAGATATTTGGAAGCGAAGAGGATAAGCATTCCAATGTAGAGGTGACCTCTGAGAAATCGTTTGCGATAGATATGGATGCCGCAGAATTGGAGAAGATGATAACCAACCTTAAGGATTCAGCAGCAGCGGGCCCCGATGGGCTTTCAAATCTGATCTTGAAAAAAGATCCAGCTGAATGGGTAACCCTGATTACACTGATATTCAAGAACATCATCAAACACTGCTCCATACCGTCTTCGTGGACTTCAAGTATAACCATTGCCATCTTTAAAAAGGGCATGGGGGGGGGGGCACTGTTGCACACATCTAAAATGGCCACCTGATCCAAGAGCTCCGACCCGTATAAATCGTTCACGAACAAGCGTGGCGGCTGTGCTGCTACGTGGGTCCCCGGGACGAATCTGGCCCGTATTGTGGCGGTCTTCCCTGCCATCGGGTTGCCGCGCGACCCATACAGCCGCTGGGACACGCAGCCAGGAAGAGTTACAACACGCCCGAGTCGCCGACACTGTAATCTACTCGTTGTTGGACAGGGCCGCAGTGGATACGGCTCGTGTGACAGCAGGCATAATGGAGGATCCAGGTGCGTGGTGCAGCCAAAGACGGATTTCTCGCCCCACAGAAACGGGAGGCCGGCACTGCCGACAGAAGCTGGTGGGTGCACCCGGTTTTGGGGAATCCGCGACCGGGTGCTACGAACAACTCCAATGCGCAAAGATCTCCATCTACTCAACGGCCCCCACAACCAGGAGCAGCCGGTGCGCTCCAACCCCTGGGACCAAGTCACGAATGGGGCTGCGGTGGATCTGGAGCCACGGGCACGGAACTGTACCACCTTGAACAGCAGTTAGTACAACACATACATGGTCTGGTCAGGCAAATGTTTTATGTACCAGCTACTTGCAGTGGAGGGACAACCAAAATACCACTGATCCTTATTTGCCAATTGTGGTGTATGCCCTGATGGCCAGGACACTATAACTTTCTCCGTACTTCCTAAGAAAGTGGGTGGCCCCTAGTGCCAACTGGTCGCTCACACGCCACAGTGACTATCCTAGATCCAGTGACAGGGCGCCCGTGGCCTACACATGATGCAACCCTTAAGCCACACATGTGCTGTATACGTGATTCACTAATACCGCCTCTCTGCTGCGGTGTGAGAGGGGTGGTTGCGCCCTTGGGTGTGCACACTGCACTAAACAACTTGGAGGCTGTGGGAAATACAAGGAAGCACTGCTACAATCAGGGCGTGAACCCGACAAAATAGATCCTAAGCTGCAGTGGTAGACACACTGAATATCAAACGTATGATTCCTGGGTGGTGAACTGCTACGTGGGAGAACGCAATCCACACGTAAGGCCTGGAAACTTCATCAGAACACTAAGGGAGTCAGGTGGAAGTGGTGCACTACCCTTTGAACCACAAGGCTGTGGATTAATCCTGCTCACGATATCATTAGTGTGTGACTCTGTGAGCTTGCTAAATGGTCCATGCATTGACCTGAGCACCCCACCCAGTGCCTGTAAGGATGCGGAGGATAGAAGCCTGTGAAACCACCTTGGCAACAATATATGACATAAAACCCCCAAGTTCGGCCAGGGCAGGCCCATACAGGTGGGATAGAAGCGTGACTCGGCCACTTGAGTTTGAAATACCTAGCCTGCACCGAGATCATCAGAATAAAACTGTCTCATACAGCTACGAGATGTGGGAGAACACAGTCTACCCCTCGGTGGAAAGTTGCACCATAAGGGCCGCCACAAGAAAAAAAGTACAGGAGCCAAAAGAACCATCCCAAAGTACGCTTTTGCTAGCTCCCAAACTCACGGGTCGGCCACAATGCCACCATCGACACCAGACAGCCATGCCAAGACCCCCACCGACGCAAGAGAAGATTGCCTAATGACAATTGTACAAAACGCTTCTTGGCAGTAAATGTCAAACTAGATGACAGTGGCGATCATCGGCTCTCTGAAAGCAAAAGTGGATAAGGAGAGCGCACGTATCACTGACGCAGAAAATAGGATCAGTACAAACGAAGATACTATAATTGAGCACAGCCACGACATCGCACAACTAAGAAGTGACCTGCACAAAACCCAATGCAAGTGCAAGGATCTCGAATCAAGATCTAGAAGGAATAACATCCGAATTGTTGGAATTTCCGTGTCCTTCTGTAAAGGCCCGATGGAGCTACATGGAGAAAACCTTCTAAAAACCCTCCTAGGCACAGAATCCTTCTCAGAGCACTTCCTTGTCGAAAGGGCCCATCATACCCTTGCACCGCCTCGCACAATAATAGCCCGTCTCCTCAATTACAGGGATAGAGACATAATTTTGAGATTATCCAGAGAAAAGGGCACCTTACACCATGAAGAAAACAGGGTGTACATCTACCCAGACTTCTCAGCTAATATTCAAATACGAAGAAGGTCATATGAACCGGTCAAGAGACAACTCAGACTGCACCACGTCCCCTACGCTCCCATCTTCCCGGCAAAAATGAGAATCCAACATGGGGGAAGAGTCCACTTCTTTGAGAATCTTGCTGAAGCCATGGCATATGTCGAGGCTTCCATCCCTCTGTCCCCCAGAGACCGGCCAGTGGATCAAAACATGCAACCACGACAAGGCGAGGAGAGACACGACCCTGCTGATTGAGTGCAGTCCGGGGTTATATCCTTTGAAA
The DNA here is from genome assembly GCF_040938575.1 of Ambystoma mexicanum. Lineage (NCBI taxonomy): Eukaryota > Metazoa > Chordata > Amphibia > Caudata > Ambystomatidae > Ambystoma > Ambystoma mexicanum. Next base: position 896,671,612 of record NC_090931.1, on the reverse strand, counting down.
TGTTTGACGACTTCAGTAAAGAAGGTTGGCTCTGATTAATAATTGTTAAAATCGGGGTCGTGAGCCTCTGTTGATGGCAGCCATGTAGCTACAACGAGCGGCCCTAAGGAGATTTCCACAAGTTATGGAAGATGGGATACATCATCAGGTTGGGGTTGATGGTGCGGGTGGGCGAGGGAGCCAGGCGCGAACTATGGTTGCCCCTGGTACCATGCCAGGATTTGTTGAGAAAGTTAAAGGTTCAAAAGCAGGGAGTTATGTTACAGCACACCGCGCACAGGTCAAAGGAGCATCAGTGCACGGGAAGCGGAACTATGATAAGCGATGGTTATGACACAGGTTGTTAAAGGACTGAAGATCAAACTGTTCTCCTGGAATATCCGGAGTCTCAACAACCCAGTTAAGGCCAGGAAAATTGCAGCTTATGTGACTAGATATAATCCCCAGATCTTCTTGTTACAAGAAACACATGCACTCAGAAATGTTAATACTAACTTCCTTCCACGTTGGGGACCCCTTAGGTATTACACGGGGTACTCGGCCCAGTCTAGAGGAGTACTCACGTTGATTCACCCAAAACAAGGTTTCCGATACCACTATAACAAGATAGACACCCAGGGCAGATACGTACTGGTCTGGTGGGAGGTGGCGGGACGAAACATAGTGATAGTCAATACCTACAGACCTAATGTCGATGATCCATACTTTTATTGTACTATACTAGACATGTTGATCACGTCCGGAGACGCGTTGGTAATATAGGGGGGGGGTTTCAACACAATGCTTAGAGATCCCCATCTCTGTGATGCACTTCACATTGAAATCAAAGAGTTTTTTTAATTGAATGAAGGTTCGGTAGGCAATTATGCCACTCTGTGGGAGGCATTCAAGGTGTGGGTTCGGGGCGTCGTTCTGGCAAAGTCCACCGGATTACTGAAAACTGTTAGGAGGGAACTGAGTATAGTAGAAGCAAAACTAGATATGCTCGAAATCGAATGCAGCACTACACATAACAAGGAGACCCTTTCCGACATACATGTAACACTGAATGAATTCAACAAACTGGCGGACAGAGAAATCCTATATATGATCACCCCAACTCGATCCTGCGAATACAGGGAAAGAAATAAAGCGGGCAAATTCTTAGGCAGTATGCTTAAGGCTGAGAGTTACCATAGCCCCATTGCCAGTATCCAGATGACACAAGGGTCAATAGTCAACCGGGAACAAGATATCAGCATCACATTTGCTGACTTCTACAAATCTTTATATTCCAATGATGACATGAAATCCAAGGAAGAAATAACGAATTACTTGGATGATCTAGACCTCCCAACTCTAACACCGGATACACAAAATATACTAAATATAACCTCCGGCAGGGCCCCTGGCTCAGTATGACCTGGGAGCCGAACTATACATAGAATTCCATGACAAATTGGCCCCCATATTACTGAAGGTTTGGGAGGAAGCAATGGACCGAGGCATACTCCCTGAATCTATGCAAGAGGCGGTCATCACAGTCCTCCTTAAGCCCTGCGGTTCAGCACAAGAGATGGCCTCATACAGACCCCACCGCTTGATTAATACAGATGCAAAGATTTTTGCCAAAGTCCTCGCAACTAGACTCTTACCGTACATGCCCATCCTGGTTAACCCCGAACAAGCCGGCTTCATCCTCACTCGGTCTACTGCCTTAAATTTAAGACGGCTCTTCGGTGTGATGGCGCACATCGACCCGAAGGAAAATGCACCCATCGCAGCACTAAACGCAGAGAAGGCTTTCGATTCATCTCCTGGTCCTATCTATTCCTGGTCCTGCAGCGGTTTGGTCTGTGCCAATACTTTAAGAGCGTTTGTTTACTGTACACAAACCCAGCAGCTAGAGTCCTTACCAACAACACCATGTCATCTACATTTATGTGAAACCGAGGAACCCGACAGGGATGCCCCTTCTCTCCCATCTTGTTCGCACTTACCATAGAACCCATGGCAGAATACGTACGGATGAACCATTCACACAGAGGACTCAGGATGACAGGACCCCCCACAGATAATATCTTTATATGCTCATGATACCCTATTATATATCCGTAATCCGCAAGAAAATTTGGAACCCATCATGGCTGACATATACACATTCTCCGACTATTCTGGGTACAAGATATATGTTTCAAAATCTGAACTGTTCCCATTGACCCCCAGTACCGGCGATCTATCCGGTGTAAGTGGGTTCAAATGGGCCCCCACACAGGTTTGTTACCTGGGAATAATGGTATCCAAGGACAAACATACACTATATACACTAAACCAGGGGGACCTGTTTGAGAATTTGACTGCTAAATTACAACTGTGGGCTAGACTCCCTATTTCCCTCTACGGTCGAGTAGCCCTCCTTAAGATGGTGGTCCTTCCCAAACTACTTTACTGTTTTGGTAACGTCCCAGTCTGGCCTGGTAAAACCTTTTTTGCAAAACTTCAGACATTTGCTATCTCTTTCGTTTGGGTGGGAAAACGGCCAGATTGAAGTGGGCCAAACTGGTGGAACCTTTCTCGAGTGGCGGTATATCTGCTCCCGACTTCGAGTTATACTACTTGGTATCCCAGGCACAATTCACAAAACACTGGTTTGATCCCGACGACATAGCCACACATATCCCTCTAGAGAAATATCTGCATCCTCCACTGATGTACGATCAGTCATCTTCGGCCCTAAACATAAAGACGCTTGTGAGTTCGACCCAGTAAGCACCACCACACACGCATGGTCCAAAATATATATGAGGATTGGGCTGGCGACTCCATAGGACCCGGAAATTCTGTTGTGGAACTTCCCCAATATTGCACCCACATTCGATAAGGCCTTACAGGAGCCATGGGACCCGAACAAACACTTCAAAATGCAGGACATGTTTCCATGGGCCACATACTGTGAGCCTGGGGATTTTGTTGAGACAGTGGGAGATGGGCAGCTGAAACGTTTTCAATTCCACTGAATGAAGGCCGCATTTGCTGCTAAATGGCCAACACCCTTAGAGCCCCCAAACCACGAATGTATGAGAGCCATGACGACAGCCGGTGGACAAAAGAAAGGGGTCTCGGTGTTATAGATCTTGGTACAGTTGCATTCCATCTCATGCAACACTATTAAGGAGGTTTGGGAACGAGACTTGGGCATTGAAATAAATGAAACTTAATGGATCTGATGTTGTTAACTCACCAGAACCGTGTCCATGAACTCAGGGTTTACGACTGATTCAATTCAAGATACTGAATCAACTCCATTACACCTTGGCAAAGTTAGCCAAATTCGTGGATGGCTGCACGGGAAAATGCCTAAAATGTGATGCACCGAATACAGATGCATACCACATGTACTGGGCGTGCCCCTTGATGATGGAATTTCGGGGGGGAAGTGGCAGAACTCCTTGAGGAAATCATGGCAATCCCTGCATCTCTATCTCCGCTATAATACTTGTTCGGGGACATTGGTAAGGTGGTCGGAAAACACTAGGCGACTGTTTAACATATCATGTGTTATCGCAAAACGCTGTATCTTTAAATGCTGGAAGTCCGCGGGCAGACCCAGTCGAGCTGACTTCCTTAAAGACTTGTCAATGGTGAATGAATGCGAGGAACAATTTGTAATTACTGTAGCACCAACCTGCTGACCAAAAGACATTTGGGCCCATTCCGTCTTTATTTATGTAATATACTACCGGATGATGACTCTACACCCGCAATGTCACCATAATCTGTTCTGTTTGTTGTGTAAATGTGCAAATATATATTACGACTGTATTTGATGTACTTGTGCGCTGCCTGTAAAACGGCTCTGCCCCGATGCAACTCTCTATGAAAAATAAAAGTAAAAATAAAAAATGCATAAGAGAACATCTGGCAAATTATCAGCCGATAGCCTTACTTGACGTGATAGGAAAAATATTCGCCTCCATACTGCAAGACAGATTGACACTTGGGCGGACAAAGCTAAGATCATAGACCGTCGCCAGACGGGCTTTACTGGGGGGACGGGCACTGATCTAAATCTGTTTATTTTCACTCTATTGAAATTAGATGCCCTAAGAAACCAAGGCAAAATGTATCTTGCCTTCATAGATTTAAAGCAGGCATTTGACTGAGTAAATAGATCAAAACTATGGAGGAAATCACAGTCCCGGCAATGCCCTGATGGGATTCTGCAAATGATAAAGGCCCTTTATCCCAATATAACAACATGCATAAGACTAAATAGCAAAGGTCATTTGTCGGCGCCAATCCTAATGAACAGAGGAGTGAAGCAAAGTAACTGCTATTCTAAAGTAAGGGGGTGAAGCAGCTCTAAATTTAATATTGGGCAGTACTAGAGGGAACATTTTGGAAATGCGTCGTAGGACTTCTGAAAAGCATGCCAGTAGTGGCCATAAGAGTAGAACTAGGCCTCTTGTCCCTGCACTCATTGATAAGCTGGAAATCACCGGTCCTGCTAAGGAAGATCTTATTGGCAGAAACACCTATTGGCTACAGACTCCTATCAGCCTCAGAGGTTGGCAGAGGAACAATCACCTTGGTTGCCTGGAAAGAAAAGTGGATTGAGTATCCCCAAACGATTGACTCATCACTTGAAGAACTGCTAGTGAATCCGGAGAAAATCAAGGAAAAATACAAACGCGATGACTGGATAAGATCTCAAGACTCTAAGAAAGCATACAAATCACTGAATAATGTGGCGCAGGACCAACGCCCAAGAGAAACATTACCGGATTATCTGACCAAATTTCCAAGCAAGTTTCACCGAGATCAACTAATGCGAATAAGGCTAAACATATATCGAACGAATGAGTATCGACAGGCCAAAGGAAAGAGAGGTTCAGACAATGGGATCTGTAGATGCTGTAATGTACCAGGCTACCAAGAGACTGTTAAACATCTACTAATAGAATGTACAGCCCTGAAGAAACAACATAAGCAGCTGCTGGGTCCATTCCTCAGTGCTTATAGGGCAATAACTGAACAAGATTGGTGGGTTGACTTCTTGCAAGGAACGAATCCCTGTCTGGTATTTGCAGGAGTCAATTTTCTGGGCAAATTAATGACAGATCTTAAGGCACGTTGCAATTCGAGCAGACAAAAGGAAACGTGTTGAGCGACGTGATGATGATTGAGAGTTTGAGGACATTGAATAATCTTGTCTTATTATTTCTTTTTCTTTTTAAGAGTAAACAGTAATGGAGAAAGACAGTAACACATGTGTAAAAAGTTTTTCTAATTGTTAAAACTAACGCACAATAAAAAATAAATAAATAAAAAGAATTCATACCAAGTCTGCACCCCTGAGTCTCTTTCCCCAAAAAATGGATTGAAGACGGTGCCAAGGTACAATAAGAATGGTCTCAGTCAGAGTGGGGGGAATGAGGATGGCGTCTGTAGCAGGGGCTGGAAGGAGTTTGTAGAGGAGGAGCTGGCAGACCAGAGAGGGAAATGGCCCTGCTGGAGACTGGTGAGTAAGGAGGTGGAGGTAGAAGTTAAATTGGAGGAGGTGGGTAAAGAGCTACAGTGTGATGGGGAATTGGCGAGGAGGCGGTGAAAGATTGAAGAGCAGTATAAATATAAGCAAAGGCGGTGGCAGTGTCAGGATGTAGGTGTTAAAGATATAAAGGTGGACACTGAATATTTTCTTTGGGAGGAGGCAGATTTGTTGGAAGCGGTGCATGGATGAGAAATCAAGGTGGTGGAGAAGCAGAGCCACAAGGAGGTGATCAGATTATAGACCAAATATAGGCATGAGGAGCGGAGAGACAAACTGCAGAGGCAGTAAGAAGAGGCTCATGGAAGAGGAAAAAGAGTACTTGAAAAAAGAGATAGGGTTTGTTAGGGAACATTTACGAGAACTAGAAAAAGGAGAGATCATGAAGGTCGTTAGAGAAGATTCCCAGGATGTTAGGGCGAGTGGCACGGGGTGAAGATGACCTAACAGAGTTGAAAGAGGGGGTTGTTAGTGAAATTGTGGGAGTTTGATCAAAACCTGGAAGAGGAATTAGAAAGAGGTGTGAGGTATTAGAAGGCAAAAAAGTAGAAGACCTAGAGGTGGAAGGAGCTCAAGAGAGAGGACGGGGAGATAAGAAGGTTGAAGAAGCTGGAAACATTGCCAATGAAAAGAAATGAGGAGACAGTGAGAGTGGGTAGACCAGGAAAGCCATACAGTAAAAGGAGGCTTTTGCCAGGTACCCAGACAGTGTTAGGAGTTACGAGAGGTCTGAATGACATTAGGCAGGCAAGGGGGAGATTATCGAGGACTGGGGTGCTCAGAACCAGAGAAAACGTGGAAACCCTGATAGGGATACCAGGATCCTGACAAAGCAGTCTGTCTATTCCATCTAAGCCAGGCCTTCTCTTTTGGAAACTGTGAAGCTCCCTTCAAGATGCCCAGGACAAAAAACTCCTAAATAGGGACTGGGAACCCCTTTAAACCCACAGCTGGAAGACCAAAGGAGACACCACTTCCGCTGAAACATCATGAGCAGATTGAGAGACTGATTTGGAAAGTGACCACAAAACGTGATTAGCTTCCGAATCTTGAGGCTTTTCAGTTGTCTTTGTCGACCATGTTTGTTACCTCCCACCCCCAAACTGTACACTATGTATACTAATTTTGTATAAACCACTTTTGCACTTTACGTTATAGAAATCCACTCCATTGCTGCCAGATTCTGGAAACAAAACATGCAGATTTGTATGGCAGAGTGGATGGGGTGGCGGAAGCGGAAATTACACTGCGTCACCATGCTCCCGCATACAAATCAATGAAAATATGCACAATGGGCCTCTTTCCAAGTTTGGCACTGCAGGAAAAAGTGGCTGTAATTCTGTTACTGTGACTTTTTGTGGTAACCGAATTACTGCAATGCCAAATAATAATTCTTGGCAGATTTATCACAAGTTGAATTACCGCACTGTAAATCTGCTGATTTTTGGAGGGAAATGTGCCAGGTTCATCATACAGTTTACATCTAAGAATCAGTGGATTTACAGTACTGGCCGTAAATCCAACAAAAATCCCCATAGAGTCCTACCATCATTTGTAATCCCGTGGTAAACCCAGGGAACGAAGTGGTGGTAATGGTAACTGATTTTGGCAGCTTTGCCACGAAATTACTGCCAAACTCGGAATGCGGTCCAATGAAATGTACGGATTCTTTTTACACTACAGCATAAGGAAAATTACCCTCCTTCACTTTCCCTCCTCGATCTCTGCTACTGCTGCCTCGTCGCTCTGAATTACCACCTTCTTACCAACTCCATCTACCATGATCTATCAAGGGCGGTTTGTACCCGAGGATGATGATGCTTGCTCATGGAGAACATTGATCTCCCTTCTGTGGAAGCCACTCTGTAAGTGTTTATACAGAAAAATGACTCCCAAAGGTAGGAACCCAATACCCGGGGAGAAAAACCCCTGAAAGGGGAAAACCCCTGTACCCGGAACTGTAGTCATAGAGTGGCAGCCAGCAGTCATGCAGAGTAGAGGACCCAGGAGGGCAGCAGGATCAATGGAAAAGGGGGTACCCAGGAGGGTGACAGGGTCAACAGAGAAAGAAGTTATGCAGTCCGTCAGAATGAAATGCCAGATTTCTTCCAACGAGAATAATGAAAAAAACAACATGTGGATAAGCAGTCGAGGCAAGAGTTCCCCAAGCGGAAACAGAGGACAGAAGTGGGGGACAACAGAAGCACAAACAGCAACTGAACAAGCAGCAAAGAAAAGACATGGGTATAGGGTTTACACAATAAGGCGCTGTGCGGCAGTCCCCGCCGTGCTAAAGAATCATCAGTGCCACTGACCTACCAAAGGTAACGCAGAACCGGATAACAGTACATCTCCAGGCGTCATCTTGGAATGGGCAAGTCACCATAAATTTGAGTTGGGGCCAGTGGCGCCAGCGGAAAAGACAAAGGGCATTGACATAAACAGCAGGTTCCCAGGTTCTGTTGCACGCGTCAAAACCCTTCCAATAGGCCAAGAATTGCAGAAAACCTATTCTGATAAGCGTCTTAAATACCACATATTTCATGTTTCAAATGTTTTCCCGTCAGCCGAGGAGGTGGGGCTTCCTCAAACATCTTCCCTTCCCTGCTGACATAAGGCTTCAATAGTGAATCATAAAAAACTGAATGGATCTGTCTCCAGGGAGTAGCTGAAGGCAGAAAGCGACAGGATTGATTTGCTTCTAGATGACAAACTGTCCGAAATATTTGGGGGGCAGCTTAGTGGGTACCATACGTTGTGGTAATTATTTTGCTGCCAACCATACTTTTTTCTCCAACTTAAAAGACAGGAAATTCTGATTGGTTGAGAATAGTTAGTACCATGGCCTTTTTCTCTACATCAGTGAGATTTTGAGTGGTGGCTGGCTGAGCTTTCTGAAGACTTTGGAGTCATACATCTAATGCTGCGATGGTTAAGTCCAAAGACGAAGACAATGGAAAAGCTTTGGGGTGACACCCACAGGTGCAGAAGAAAGCACCCACCTTGGTACTACAATGCAGGTTATTATAGATGAACTCTGCAATGTTCAACATCCTCTCCCAATTGGCTTGAGCCGCAGAGGCAAATTAAGGCGTTAGTGTGGGGATGATGCCCAGATAATAAAGCTCTTTCAATGTTTAATAATTTGTACATATGAGACAAGAAATTAGACGTATACCAGGACCTTCGATCCGAGATGATCTTGTCTGGTAAACCATGTAATCAGAATGTGTCATGTAGAAAGACTTCAGCCATTTCACTTGATGGTAGCTTAGTCAAGGATGAAAACTAAGCCATCTTTGTTTAGTAATCCACGGTTACCATGATGGCCATACATCCATTAGACGGTGGTAAATCAACAATGAAGTCAATCACAATACCTTTTCAGGGAGCCTTGGGTATGGAAATGCTTTCAAGGTTTCTGTGGAAATGTGTGGACCCCTGACAGCCATCACTTGTGTTTCACATATATGTCACTTGCTGTTTACTGTGGGCTTTCTGTATTTGTAATTTTACCAATGTATTGTGTGACTTTTTATTTTCTCAAATGTATTTTTAATCTTGCGCTGAATGTGACTGGACTGTATGTGACTGTATATTGTGGGGGTTGTGGAACTCCAGCCGTGCTCTTGCCCAGGCAAAGGGACTCCATTCTCTCCCTAGCATGGCCAACCCCCACTAAAAGGTAACCTGTTCCCAGCATAGGGAACAGATGCCAGCGTTTACAGCCAATGGGCCTCATTACACGTTGCACGCTAAAAATCGCAAATTACCAGCATGGCGCCCTTAACGTGTCCGCCCTCACATGAGGGCGCTAATAGCGTACCATTACGAGTACGTGGACACGAGCATCGCGCCATGCGGGTAATGCCCCAACTGCCCTGCCGCTAAACTCCCCCAATAGTCCATTACCGGCTTCGACGACAGTGCAGATAGCATCTCCGCCTTGACGCTGCATGCAAATAGCGGTCACCGCTAATAGCGGTGACCGTTAAATAGCGGAACCGAAAACAGCGTCATCGCACAGGAACGGGAAAAAGCACGGTGGCCATCTTTAAAAACACAATCCATTGCCATCCTCTGCCCCCTGGACCTGTTTGTAGTGCGTTGCTGTTGGAAAATATCTGGAACACCCTTACCATGCCCAAGGCTCTCAAAAATACAACTGACCGCCAGCGGAAAGAAAGGTTTTCGAATGAGGAGCTACTAATGCTGACACAGACCCTATCTGAAAATGCTGCAGTGGTCTTCGCAAACGACATGCGGCGGGAGACACTCCTCCAAGAAAAAGCAATCTGGGAGGAGGTGGCACTGAAAGTAAGTGCTGTGGGCACCAGCACCCGCAATGTACGTGAGTGCCGGAAAAGATGGGATGACCTTAGACTCCGGGTCAGAATGATCTTGGCAGAAAATCACAACATTGCCACAGCAGGTGGATCGGGGTCGCCAATTAAACTAAAAGAATGGGAGGAGACATGTGCCATCGAGGGAGTCGGGAGGATGGAGCATGGCGTGGCAGGCACTTCGGATGGAGGTAAGTGTACCAATGAAAGCATGCAATGTGAATCTACTGGTCCCCGCAAATGTCAGCCCAGAATCACCTCATGGATGGCCAAACAGCCACACATGCATCCCACCCTGCCCGACCCAAACACACACACATGCACACATCAACAGAGCCAAGTGCCACACACAACACTGCATGGATGAGCCACTGAACTGACACATCACCTGCATCGTTCACAATGAAGTCCAAATGCCCACAACTGCATTGATGATGTATCCTGCATTAACTACATCGAACCGTAACCAATGCCATTCCCCTTCTTGTCCCCGACAGGGTCACATACAGACAGTGACGATGGTGGGAATGCATCCCAGGCACCCCCTGCGCAGAAGAAAAAAAGGCCAAAGCCCACAGAGGACACCCCCACAACATCCAGGGGAAAAGGCACAAGGCTCCATTTGCAGAGTCTCAAACATCGGTCGAGCGCCACTGCCAAGGCCACACCAAAGCCAACTGCCCCACCTCCGGAGGTCCACTCACCACCACCGATCACAGCCACCGAGGGACCACCATCAGCTGCAGCCAGTTCGGCAGGAGAGGCGGCAGCCACTGCTCCATTATCTGATGTAGAGGACCCAACAGAATTCAACCTGGGCATGCACACCCCAACCCCCCTGGAACTCCCCAGCCATCACCACCACACACACCTGGCTCCAACGTCACTGGTGATGAGACCATGGGAGCTTTCAGTAGCCCCCCGGTGCCTCCATCTGTTCACCTGCCAGTATCACAATGCACACCAGCCACACCACCAGAGCCTGACACTGCCCTTGACCTGGCCAGCATCAGCCAGCGGCAACAGGGTCTCACTGTGCTGGTTGGGCAGCATGTGGAGGAGGCTGCCCGTCTCAGGGAGGAGATTGCGGAGACATCCAGGCAGTCCAGGGAGGGGATGGAGGCATGCACAGACAGGCTGTGTGGGGAGCTCATCCGAGTTTGGGAGGTCCTCACACGTATTGCGGATGCTATGGACCGCCAATTCCCACCACCACCACCACCTGGACAGTCTGCCCCTTCTTCGTTCGCCAGTTCGCGGCAGTCAAGCCCACCCCGACGCTCCGCACGCACCACCAGGCGCACCTCTAGGCAGCCTCCCAATGCTGGTTTTGGCAATGACCAATAGGGAGTTAATGTTCATGCTTCCGCGTGCATGCCTGGATGCAAACATTGTGGAAGACACATGAGGGACTGTTGTGGGGGGTGGGGGGAAGGGTGTGATGGGACTGTTGTGGGGGGTTGGGGGGAAGGGTGTGATGGGACTGTTGTGGGGGGTGGGGTGGAAGGGTGTGATGGGACTGTTGTGGGGGGTGAGGGGGAAGGGTGTGATGGGACTGTTGTAGGGGGTGGGGGAAGGGTGTAATGGGACTGTTGTGGGGGCTGGGGGGTGGTGGGATGTTTGGGGACATACACATTTTCCTGTTTAAGTTCATAAATACACTGGTGTTTGAGCAAAACACAGGCCTGGACTCCTTCATTGTGTATGTGTACTTTATTGACGCCAGGGTCCATTGTGAGCTCACAAACAGACACCAGTGCATTACTAGCCATATCCAGGTGACAGTACGAGAACATGTTACTCAGAATATTTGGTTGATCAGATGCTGTCTCACAGCCCGTCCCTCCTGGCCATCCCCTTTTGCATGACCTGCATCCACTTCACCTCCATCCTCATCACCATCATCATCCTCATCAGGTGCTTCTATTTCAACGTCAGGGGGCAGTGGCACATTCCGTCTGATACACATATTGTGCAGCATGACACATGCCATGGTGATCTTGGCCACCTTGTCATGGCCATACAGGAGAGCGCCACCAGACCTGCTAATGCACCTAAACCGTGACTTCAAAAGTCCAAAAGTCTGCTCGATCACGATGTGGGTACGGGTGTGTGCACGATTGTATTCCTCTTCGTGCCCGTTCTGTGGGTTCCGTACAGGTGTGAGGAGCCACCTCTTCAGGGGATAGCCGGCATCACCTATATGGGGGAAGGAATGGGGTCCTGTTACTGTTCACCTCATGTGTGGCCTGTTCATTTCACAAACATTGACTTGGCATTGAGATTCAAGTACACAATCAACAGCATAGGTGCAAATGGTCTGTGTAACTGCAATGTGCAAAGGTGGGCTCAACCCTGTAAGTAGACATGCCCCATTAATGCCTACAACAGTAATTGACATGTCCTGTGTGAGGCCAGGTCTTAGGTGTCCCTGTGCCCAGGCCGATTTGGTACCACACTGGTGGTGTACTGCCCTTCCAACATTGACGTTGCCATGCTGAGAGGCATCACTTCAGTGGTGCTATGGGTTCGTGGTGCATTGCTATGGCTAGGGGGTATCCCTTAGCATGCATTGAAGGGCACATTTCATTATTGATGTCGTGCTGGACGAATTCAGCATGACTATGTTGACGGCATGGATGACATTTGTGTATTTTGTGGCGTGGAATGTTGTGCAGTGTGGATGTGTTTTGATGTTTGATGTTTCTAGACTTGGATTGTCATCTGTGTTGTGTAGCATATATTTGCATGTCCGTTCATCTCAAGTATGTTGCGGCCCTCCCAGATGGACATTGGCTTACATCTGTATGTGCATTTGGACGACGGACTACAGGCTACAACCAGTTGGAGTATCTATCTCTCCCCCCCACGCACACCCAGTTGGAGTATCTATCTCTCCCCGCCCCCACGCACAACCAGTTGGAGTATCTATCTCCCCCCCCCCAAGCACACTGCCATGTGCTTGGCCTGCTACTCACCAAGTAGCCATGAACGTTGTCCCGTTTGTCGCTCCATGTAGCGGGGGATAGTTGAGTTCCGCAGGACCATGGAATCATGGGTAGATCCGGGAAATCTGGCACAGCAATGTGTGATTATCTTGTTGGCGTGACATACCATTTGGACATTGATGGAGGGGAATTGCTTCCTGTTTCGGTACACTACTTCATTGTGATGTGGGACGACCAATTCCACATGTGTACAGTCGATGGCCCCGATGCAACTTGGGATGCCTGCCAGTGAATAGAAACCGACTTTGGTGTTTGCAATCTCCTGGGCAGTCCGTGGCATGTATATGTGTTCGGGTGCATGCTTCAGGAGGGCATCGAGTACCTGGTTCAGTGTGCGTGAGAATACTGGTTGGGAGATGCCATGCATCTGCCCCACTGTATGCTGGTAGGTGCCTGTGGCCAGGAAGTGGAGCACAGGCACCACCTTCAGTAGAGGGGGGATGGCAGTTCTGATGTCTATGAGGCTCACAATGTCGTGGTGTATCATGTCCACGATGCTGGTGATGGTATCCCGGTCCAGACGGTACAGGGTGTGTATCTGCTCAGGTGTTAGGTTAAATGGACTGGCTCTGATCCTGGGAATTGGTGGGTGCCTGTGTGGTATGATTAGGTGCCGTGGTGGTGCTTGCTGTGCCTGTCTTGCCCTCCTCCTCCTCCTGCGTCTCCTCTGTGCTGCCTGTTGTTGTTGCAGCTGTGCTGCAATCAGGTCCTACAGGCCATGTAATGCTGCTAGTATTGGAACCATCTTGGTGTGGGGAGGGGTGTGGGAAGGGGTGTGGTGTGCTCCTTTTGAGCAGCCACAAGCTCCATTGCCTCCACCTGTGCTGATTGTGGCCACCTGTGGCAGGTGGTAACACTGCACAGTTCTTTTAACCGGTGGTTCGCGATGGCGGTTTTAGCGCCATGCCGGTAAGGGGTTTTGGGTGCTTTTCCATGCCGCTATTGGCACATCTGCCTGGCTTGTGATGATGTGCTAATAGCGGCATGGCGTAAATTACGGATGCAAGGGTTGCGTGCCCGCAGACTGGCCGCTATTAGTGGCACCGTACTTAGCGGTGCCGCAAATAGCGGTGAGCAAGGTCATAATTTGGATGGGGATTTAGCATTACCGGTATTCCATTACCGGTAACGTTAAATCCCTACCGCCTACCGTGTAATGAGGCCCATTGTAATTTGCAGCCTGGGGCTGGCATTTTCATAACCTCCTCCCCTCCCCGGTAACATCTGTTGTCCCTGCCTGTGTTTGCACGCTTGTCCTACACCCTGTGATATCCCTTTCCCCTTCCTGTCACAAAGCCTCCTTGGACTCTGGTAACAGCTGTGCTCATCACGGGGATGGGCCTGGGCAGGCTCCGGAGGGGGTAAGGTGACTGCTGTGGAGAAAGGACTTGTCCATGCCCATGTTTACGCACCTGTCCTACTCCCTGTGATTTCCATCTCCCTTCCAGTCATCAAGCCTCCTTCAGCACTGGGAACAGCCAGAAACCAGTTCCACCTATTTTGTCCATCATGGAGTTGGGTGTGGGCTGTGTTTGCCCACTTCGCCTACACCCTGGGATTTCCCTCCCCTTCCTATCACCAAGCCTCCTTGAGCCCAATGAACAGCCAGAAATCAGTTCCACCTGTTGTGTTTATCATGGAGGGTGGGGGGGCGTGGCTTGGTAGCCATGGAATAGGCTGGAAACCCTGCAAGCTCTGTGATCCGACAACTTGATCCGACCAAGAAAGGCATATTTTTTGGATCAGTGGCGGCCCAAAAAGTATGTGCAGGCGTGGGAAGGCACAGAGCAGAGCATGAGCAGGTTGACTGCAAACTTAGAGCGGAGGAACGGTCGCATTGTTACTTTGTTCTGAGAGGTCGACCGCGGAGAGGACATCAAAATGGCCGCGGACGAGAACAAAGAGATCCCGAGGGGCGCACCCCTGAGACAGAGGAGCTGTCTCCGTTCGACAACAGCAGAGGAAGATCGCTAGGGATACGAAATAATCATCATATTGCCCAGTCCGGGTGGCCGCGGAGAAAGAAAAGCAAAGGGAAAAACGCTGGTGGAGTGCTCCGAGCGGAGCGTGGACGATCGAAGGAACTAGCAGATATCACCGGCCCTTTGAGGACAGTAAGAACCCACTCTTGCTGAGACTGAGGACGGGTGAAGGGGCTGATCCACGACTCATAGACACAGCGCCATGTCTAATAAACCCCCAAGACTGAAGAGTAAGCAACCCACATTAGATGAATACACAAAGACGCCACCCGGCCCGGAAGGAGCCAGGAGCAAAGACAAAGCCCAAGTTGGGAGCAGTGCCACATGGGCGCGAATCAGGAGGTCCTCGAAGTGATCGCCGATCTGAAGGCAGCTTGGGAGACCAAGCTCGAACTGGCGGTGACAGAACTAAAAACAGCACTGGAGCTCCAGGTTGGGGCAGTGCAAGAGGATGTGAATCTGCTACGGCAAGACGTTAGGTCTCTGGCGGAGTGTACGGAGAACCTCGAGAAGGAGATCGGCCCTAACACGGCAGACTGTGCTTCTCACCGGTCGGAGCTTCACGCCCTGGTACAACGAGTGGGTAATCTGGAGAGCAGAGCGGAGGAGGCAGAAGGACGGGCCCGGAGGAATAATATCTGTATTGTTGGACTACCAGAAGGAGCGGAAGGCCATAACCCCATGGAATTCGTTGAAACAATGTTGCTACAAGAAATCACTGGAGGAGTGCTGTCTCAAGGGTTCGCGGTGGAAAGGGCACACAGGGCCCTAACGAGAAGACCGCCACCAGGAGGCCCACCTAGGCCGGTGATCGCTAAAATACTTAACTACAGGGATCGAGAAAGGATCCTGGAACACTTCTGCAAAGGTGGGACAATACAAAGAGGTTCGGAAAACATAACGGCTTACCCAGATTATACCCTGACGGTGCAGCGGAGCAGAATGAACTTTGGGGCAGTCAAAAGGAGATTACGAGAAGCAGGTCATAAGTACATGCTGCTTTACCCGGCCAAACTGAAGGTTTTTCACAAGCACAGAACTTTGTTTTTTGAAACTCCGGACGAAGCCATGGGATGGCTCGACACGCAGGGATGCCCCCAGGAGTCGGACGTTCGGACAGGAGAAGGAGGTGGCGCGGATAAGTAATGAACGAGAGGGGCACCAGGGGGTCTCAGAACTTAAGACTATGGGACTTGAATATAGTCACTAAAGTAGCCAGCGGAATGGTGTTATCAGGATGGGATACCCTCATGATCCACGCATATTGCGATTTAGACTTTGACTAGGAGCCTTGCAGGACCAACCTGTACATCCCCCATTTATAGTTTAGTTAGGTCGCTGATAGTGCGGTGATGCCCTGCTGGGGTCTTGCCCGGGGTACCAGGGTAGGCCCAAACGCGGGGGAGCCTGAGATCCAGGGATGGAGCTGGGCAACTGTTGGGGTTGAGGTAGGGTGGAGAAGAGGGAGGGAAGGGGTTGTGTGCTGTGGTTTGTTATAGTTGGGGAAGAGTTATGGGGTAAGCCTACACTTCAGGGAAAACGAGATGAACCATGGGAGACCTTAAGATAGTCACTTGGAACGCAGACAGAAAGTGGATATAGCCCTGTTACAAGAAACTCATTTAACGAAAGACAAACTAGAAGTGATACGGAAAAAATGGAGAGGGACAATGGTGGGGGCAACATACTCTGCCTATGCAAGAGGGGTGCTCACAAGGGTGGCCCGCATGTTCCGTTTCAGTTGCTGAGCTCGCATGTAGAGGCGGATGGTAGGGTGGTGATTATGAGAGGGATGGTGGAAAATAGAGAGATCTGCATTTTGAATACTTATGCTCCGAACCAAGATACAGCTGTGTATTTTAAACTCAGTGGCAGCGTGGGGGGGCTATATTGTAGGGGGGAGACTTCAATTGTGTGTTGAACCCCACCATCGATAGATCAGACACTAAAATAGTTAGACCCACACCGGCTGCAAAGGCACTACATGCACTATTGGCGGAGTTTGGGCTTACAGATGCATGGAGAACATGCCATCCGCAGGATAGACACTATTCACATTATGTGGCCCCACAGGGCCTACATACAAGATTGGACTATATATTTGTCACGCAGGAGTTACTGACTGAAATACCGCAGGCGGAATACAAAGCTAGAGTCCTCTCAGACCACTCGCCACTGTTGCTAACATGGCAATACCGACCCCTTAGGGGAAGGATACCCACATGGCGATTGCGTGCAGAAGCTCTTAAAGACAGCGTATTCAGGGAGGATATGCGAGAGGAAATAAGTTATTTCGAGATAAATACTGGCAGTGTAAAGACAGCGGGCACACTTTGGGAAGCCTTTAAAGTGGTAGTGAGAGGAATTGCCATAGCCAAGTCTAAAGGACTGCAGGATGGGATTCTGACAGAATTACAGGACTCTGAGAAGGAATCGGAGAGGGTATTGGAACGGGGCAGTAACACTAAGGCAGATATAGAAGAGGCACTGGGCCTGCAGCAGAAATGTGCAGGATATTAGAAGAGATTATGTAATCTTAATTATAAAAAATACATAGAAAGACAACATGCTGGAGGCAACAAACCAGGAAGACTCCTTGCGTGGCTCTACAAAAACAAGATTACCAGGCCCCCAATCAGAACAATAGTGAAAGATAATGGCGAGGTAGTGGATACGCAGGAGGGGGTTAACCAAGAATTTGCAGACTATTATAGACGCTTGTACGGAGACGAGACGGGAAGCAAGAGGGGGGAAATAGGAGACATATTGGAAGGTATTGGGCTACCCCAAATTAGTGTAGAAGAGAGGAAGGAGCTAGATGCCCCGATCACTCTAGAAGAGTTAGAAGAAGTGGTGAGGCAGCTGCCCACGTGTAAAACCCCGGGAACTGACGAACTCCTGAGTGAATTTTATAAGGCATATAAAGCAGAGATTCTCCCCCCACTGCTGGAAATGCTTAACGAAGCATATGAAGTTGGGAGACTACCGGAATCACTGCGCGAAGCGGTTATTATACCACTCCCCAAACCCGACAGGCCTGGTAGTGACTGTGGTTCCTATAGACCCCTATCGATCTTAAACCAAGATAGTAAGATTTTAACAGCGGTGTTAGCAAACAGATTGAAAAAGGTCATAACCAAACTAATTCATCCTGATCAAACAGGATATGTCCCAAATAGGAATATCTCGAATAATTTGAGGCGACTCCATCGAGTGATTGAACATACTGAAAGGGACACTAGCGAAATGGCGATAGTGTCACTGGATGCAATTAAGGCATTTGACTCGGTCAAGTGGCCCTGGCTGAAGGCGGCCCTAGCCAGCTATGGTATGGGACCAGGATATCTTCACTGGGTAGAACTTCTATATAGCGAGCCATTAGCGAGAGTGAAGACAGGAACTGTGATCTCTGAAAGGTGGCAACTTGGTAGAGGGACCAGACAGGGATGCCCTTGGTCCCCCATGTTGTATATTCTGGCTTTGGAGCCTCTGGCGATTTATCTAAGGCAGCATTATGACGCAATAGGCATTGGCCCTCATTACGACCCTGGCGGAAATCGAAAAACGATGGCGGAAATGCAATACCGCCATCGAATAGCGCTCGGTGCGATTATGACCCGTCACCGTAAAGTACGATGCCATTAGCGACACCGTAGTGAACGCCAACGCTAACTGCACCAAGTACGCGCGCGCGCGCCATGCCAAACCGTAATTAGCACCATGGCGCAAGGGTACGCGAATTCCGACCCTAGCGGACATGTACTTAACGCCATCAAGCACGGCGGAAAGTACCATTCCGCCATGGTGAGAAGTACGGCATCGCGAATCAACCGTAAACGGCCCCACTGAGTGCCTGTACACCGCTCCCTGGCCACATAGTACAACTCCCCGTAGGTGCAACGAAGTCACAATGCAACCAGTGAAATGTACAAGTCACCCATGCATGCCAACGAACAAAAGAATCACAAGAGGGGCCAATGGGAGCTGCAGGGCACAGATGCACGAATACAGAAGCTATACCAATGGACATGACCTCAGTCTCCCACCAAGAAACGCACGCAAACACAGGCACCTGTGACCAGCAATATTCCGATAATCACATCATTCCAGCAATCCACCTGGCTGACCGGCATCTGTTACACAAAACCTAATCCCCCGCCCCTGAGCATGACATCATTCAAACAGTCATATTGGCAGCCCTCACCCCTGACCTCACTGGGCTTCGTAGGCAAACGCGCCCAGCACAGTACCACGCAACTATACTCCGAAGCTGGAACCCAATGCAGATCTCCTCACAATACATCACTCCCCAAATAGGAATATGCCACATCACTTGCAAAGAAGAACGCTACACGGCCCATATCAGAATAGAAATTTAATGCACAACAAATTCACCAAGCCCATACAGCCATTAGGCCATGAACTCCAAAACACATTTCACCATTGTGGGCTGCATCCGCAATAAATGACCAGCTACTTCTTGTGTGACGCCCTGTTCCTTCATGGTACACAGGGGCTACATTCTCGTACGAAAAGGCAACATGGAAGCGCCTAGAACCGCAGGGCCGTCCCAATAGGGAGGCACTAGTCCAGCTGAAAGGCCGAAATGTTGCTCCGAGCCACTAGTACTGCGTAAGGGCATGTGGCCCATTGGCGATCGTCCCATAAGATCGTAATGCTGCTCCACTGATTAACACGAAGCAGCAGGTGTCGGGAGTAAAACCCATCTGCAGGAGTGGCATACAGATGGCAGTGGCAAAAGGGGAGGAGATACCTGTCAACCAAAAGAAAAGAAAAAGAATAGAATGGCCATCAGAACTACATTCGAACAACTCACTTCAATGATCACACTAGATCCACAGCCATATGCATGCTAGCCCACTCCAAAGGATCATCACCACCCCAAAACCACTTGCGACTCATAACTATCCATATCGAGGTGAAAACACCATCACAAACGAGTGTACCTGTGCATGCGTCTGTGAAAACAGAATCCATCAGATGGGATTGGTAACGTGCATGGACACAAGTGTCTGAAGGCGCGTCGAGACAGGGAGGGCTCAACAAGGCCAGATAGACGATGGTCCCACTATGGCAGCCCTGCATCACATAGCGCAGGGGAGGCGGACAGATTCCAAGAAGCCCTGTACATGGCAAACACCGTATCAAATCATCTGTCCATGCATCCATTCATCATTCCCTCATCCCGTAATGATAACGCCTGTTTCCATACTCACATAACATGTGAGAATTCCATTGAGTCTGTGCGTTATGCAGCCTGCAAAATCCACTGTGCCCCAGCCCGTAATTCCAGTGTTGTGAAGTAACATGTATTTGGGAACGTCCGGCCTCATCATCCACTTCGCTATTGCGCATCCCAAACTATTCATATCAATCATTGCATCCTCGCCATGGCCCCTGTCCCAAGGACACTGAACAATAGAACGTTATATTTGCAGTCAGACCTGTGGGCATCTCCTCGCCGCTAGCTGAAGACCGAAAGCGCCGCCCTTCGAATTCCTCATTTGCAACATCACGTCGAAAAGGCATCTGTGGCCGCTTGAAATCACAAATTAATCCATCTAGTGCGGCTGTGTGTGAAAATGGCAACTGCCTTCACTCACAAATGGGAGGCCCCGCCCGTCGGTGAACCTCGGTACAGTGATGCATGAGGGTCCACCGTTACTCGAGTACTACGTTCCACTGACCCTTCACAAGTCTGTTCGCGACTGCAAAGAATGCATGTGAAACAATGGGACCATAGCCGAATGAACATATCAACCAATGTTACACGGCCATCGGGTACTAATACATGATTGTAATAGCAAGATGCCATTCCTCGAATTGCAGCGTTGTGTGCGGGACGTGCTCGCCCAAAGGGGAGAGCAGCTTGCACAGGTGGAATGAATCACCACAGGTGGAGGCCATACAGCCTGAAAACACATAAATTGCACACCCAGTCTCCTCCCACAACCACACCCACTCCGAAATGCTACCGGCAGGACTCGCGATGTTGGCCCTGGGGGACCTGATAGCACTGCAAGTACTCCAACTCCAAGAAGAAGACGAACACCAACTACAACCGGCCGCACGGAGGAGACGCAGGAGGAGGAGGAGGGCAAGGCAAGGCCAGCAAGGGCTGCCAGCACAGCCACTACCACCACGCAGGCAGCCCGCAATCCCACGCCTCCGAGCACATCCGTTCAACCTCACTGATGAGCAGATCCACACCCTCTACCGTTTGGACCGGGACACCATAGCCGCCATTGTGGACATGACACAGGCTGACCTTGTCAGCATGATAGATAGCCCAACCGCCATCCCACCCCTACTGAAGGTGGTGTCTGTACTACACTTCCTGGCCACAGGCACCTACCAGCACACAGTTGGACAGTTGCATGGCATTTCTCAGCCACTGTTCTCACGGACACTATTGCAAGTGCTCGATGCCCTCCTGCAGCACGCAGACGACTACATCTCTCTACCACGCTCGGAGCAGGAAATAACCAACACAAAAGTGGGATTCCATGCACTTGGCGGCATACCGGGTTGCATTGGTGCCATCGACTGCACCCATGTGGAATTGGTCGTCCCACATGCCATGGAGGCCCAGTACCGCAACCGAAAACAATTTCATTCACTGAATGTACAAATGGTGTGTGACTCCAACAGGATCATTACACATTGTTGTGCCCGATTCCCTGGATCAACCCATGATTCTATGGTCTTGAGGAACTCTACAATACCACGCTACATGGAGCGACACGCAGGGAACAGATCCTGGCTACTCGGTGAGTCTCATTTCATGCATGATGATGTGGGGTATGTGATGCGGCAATGACCTGGCAGGAAGGGGGCGGGGGGGTGCGTACGTAGCAATGGCATTCCACATAATTCGTTTATCGTCCACATACAGGTGATGCCGGATATCCACTGAAGAGATGGCTCCTCACACCAGTCCGGAACCCACGGGACCAGCATGAGGAGGACTACAACCATGCCCCCTCACGTACCCGTGTAGTCATTGAACAGGCATTCGGCCTACTGAAGACCCGTTTCCGGTGCCTCAGCAGGTCTGGCGGGGCACTCCTGTACCGCCATGAGAAGGTTGCAAAGATGGTGATGGCATGTGTCATGCTCCACAACATGTGCGTACGTAGAAATGTGCCCATGCCCCCTGACGCAGAACTGCAAGCACCTGAAGATGGTCATGATGAGGGTGGGGATGTGGCAGCACCTCAAGGAGTCTGCGAGGCACAGGAGGGCCGTGAAATTCGTCAGCATCTCATAGATGCATGCTTCTAGCACTCACGCCTGGTGGCTGATACATGGACACGGGACTCGTGGCACTGTGTGTGTCTGGTACATGCACAATATGGACTGTACGCCTATGATGGCCTAGTACACAAAGATCATTGTCCACACATCTCATTGTTTGATCGTGCATTGTTTATGGCATATGTGATATCATGTTGAACACCCTATCGACCCGCCACCCAAGTGAGCCCAACACACCCCCTCCACCCTCCTACCTCCCCCCCGAACACCAGTGTCCAAAGATGCTCATTGTCAGTGGGCAGTCGCTATTGCAAGCCCCCTCTGCGGGTATCAGGGGCACCCCTGCCTGTGGAGCGCAGGTTCCTCCCAGATCTACGTTGGGGGCTGCCCTGGACGGAACTTGCAACGGATGATGTCTCTGCCTGCTCACGTCCATGCATGTCCCTAAGGGTTTGTGAGAGCTCAGTGAGCACACGGCGCACTGCGGCAAGTTCGGCACATACGTCTTTGGACGTCGCATGCAGTTCCCCCCTCAGGCTCTTGGTGCTTCTCTCCATTTGGACTCTCAGGCTCTCGGTGCTACTCTCCATTTGGACTCTCAGGCTCTCGGTGCTACTCTCCATTTGGACTCTCAGGCTCTTGGTGCTACTCTCCATTTGTGCCCTAAGTGTCTCAGTTGATGTTTCTATGTCTGCCTTAGTGCCCCCACATCCATCGGCATGGTCCTTGAGGAGCGTGGCCAGTTGCTGCTGTTGCACGATTAACTGGTCGAGGGACTGTTGCCTGTGCTGGGCCATGGCCATTTGCGGTGGTGTCACAGAGGGGCTGTTCGCCTCATGTTGCCCTGCCACAGGGCTTGTGGGGGATGGCCAGTCGTCGTCTTGTGGGTGCCCCTGCGTGGTATCCTCATGGTGTACGGGATGGAACAGACAGGGGGATTGGGACAGGTCATGGATGGATCTGACTTCGACATCCCCGTCTTCTGTGTCGGAGCATGCTGCCATTAATGGGGTGTCACCTATGGTGCTGCTGCCACCAGAGGCAGTACCTTCTGTGGCATCCATTGGGGGGACCTGTGGTGGTGCTGTTGTGGGCATGCTGGCTGCTGGGGTGCCTGTTGATGTTCCCTCCTGTGTGCTGCCACTTGATATGTGCTGCTGCCGTGTCTTGATGCGTGCAGCTGAGGTGGAGGGTCTTTGGCCGTCGGTCTTGGCCCTCTTTGCAGGTGTGCTGGTAGGGGTGTCCTGGAGCTCGTCGTTTGGATCGGACCCTGTGGTGGAGTAAAGGAGGGCGAGCGTTATTAATGGGTCTGTGGGAATTGGAATGGCAATGTATCACATGCATTGGGGTGGTACCTGAGGGTGATTTGGGTCGGGGCCTTGGAGGTGCTTTCATTTGTGTGTGGAGTGAGGGTGCAGTTGTTTGGCAGCCTGCAGTTAGGGTGTGCCTGCTGCACGTGTAGTGGGTGTTTTTGGGGTTTTTACTTATTTATGTATTTATTGTGAGTTTTAAAGTGCGCTATCAGGCCAATGTGTGTGGACGTTCTCCTGGCCATGTGTTGCTGTTGCGCTATGTGGACACATGTGAGTCACATGATTGGACATTGTGGATTTGGCATGGTTTTATTTGGGCCACCTACCTGATTCTCCGGATGTCTGCACTCCTTTCTCCATCCCTCCGACTCCCTCTATGCTCTCCATTCCAATGGTGGAGGCACAGATTTCTTCCCAGGGGGTCAACTTGATGGGTGATTCCGATCCTCCCCCGGTGGCTGTGGCAATGTTGCGGTTGGCAGAAAGTATGCTACGGACGCGTATCCGCAGGTCGTCCCACCGCTTCCTGCATTGCTGTGGGTTGCGGGGTGCGGTCCCCACCGCACTTACCCGCTGTGCCACCAGGGCCCATATGGCCTTCTTGTTCGCAAGTGCCGTCCTGGTCATTTGCGTGGAGAAGACGGCGGCGGCATTCTCCTGGAGGGTCTCTGTAAGCACGGTGAGTTCCTCACGGGAGAAGTGGACCTGCCGCTTGCGGTCGCACGCTTTCTTCGCTACTTTTCCCATTTTTCTTGGTTTCACTAGGGTGGATGACGGGTTGGGATGTGTCTCAGGGTGGTGTTTTTAGTGGTTGTGTGTATTTTGTGGTTTTATAGGTGTACGGGGTGTTGTTTCCCGTTCCGGGCCCATGTTTTTACTTCCGTTTCCGTATATTTACGGTCACCGTACTTTCCGGTTGGCGCTCACTGCGGTGTCCGCTATGATGG
Organism: Ambystoma mexicanum; assembly: GCF_040938575.1. Lineage (NCBI taxonomy): Eukaryota > Metazoa > Chordata > Amphibia > Caudata > Ambystomatidae > Ambystoma > Ambystoma mexicanum. The sequence goes on along the minus strand of NC_090931.1, from coordinate 896,647,214 downwards.
GTGGCGGTATTGCACCTAGGGCGCCGTACGGCGGCGGTGTGGGCCGTTTTGGGGTCATTTCCGCCATCGCGGACTTTGCACTTCCGCCATGGCGTGGTGCTCGTGCCCGATGGGTCGGAATGGGCCGCACTTTGCTCCATCGTGCAATGGCGGAAACGCTATTTACGCTGTGGCGGTCCGGTCAGTCACTTTCCGCCAGGGTCGTAATGAGGGCCATTGTCATTGGGGAAACATCACACTTAATTTCTCTATACGCAGACGATATGTTATTGTATTTGCGCTACCCAGAGGAGAATCTGCAGTATGTATTAGAAGTAGTAGAGAGGTTTGATGAACTCTCAGGTCTGTTGCAATCTTGTCCATGATTTTAAGTAGGAAATTGCAATTCGTTATAAGATGCAGATTGCTTGGGTCCTGTCCTAGTTTTATTTATCAGGGGAGTGATCGTGACTGTCTTAAGCTTCTCTGGTATTATTCCTTCTTTAAATGAGGAGTTCACCATCCTCGTAAGTAATGGTGTGAAAATCTCTTTATTTTCCAGGATAATTTTAGGAAGGAGGATGTTCTCAGCGATGTGAGTATTTGTTTTATTTTTTTTTAAAATATTTGTATTGGTTTTACATGTTTTGTTAACAACAGTATAAACATCCACCCCCCCCCTCCAATTGCCGCCTCTCCACCTCCATACCCCCTTGAATGGCAATCATGGGTCCATAGCATATTGTTCTTCGACAGGTCACAGGATGTTTAAGATTCTGATGTTATGTGGGTACATTTGGAGCATATAGTCACTTTGTGGGTATGAGAGAACGTTGCCCCATTCTGATTGGAAGAGTTCCGGGATTCCTTGAATTTTGCTTGTCATCCATTCCATGGAAACAAATCTCCACACTTTCTGGAGCCAGTCAAATTTTGTGGGTGGCTTCTTTTGCTTCCAGTGCTGACCTATCGTCAGCCAAGCAGCCATGATCAGTGTCATTATATCTCTTGACACGTCTTTGTATATGTTCTTTGGTTGGAATCAGCCAAGCCGCTATCATCAGTGTCATTATACCTCTCTGCTGCGTCTTCGTATATGTTCTTTGGTGCGGATCCCACATTCCTGCCAGCCATATTTTGTCTTCCAGCCACTTGTTCTTTTATCTCCCCCCAAAAGGTCGATATTGCTGGACAGCTCCACCATATATGTTTCCAATTTCCTGTTGCTGAGTATCCTCGCCAACAGTTGTGATCAGTGGTTGGGGGCATAGTGTGAAGTCTCTCCGGGGTGTAGTGCCATTGTAGGAGGACTTTTTGCCACATATTAGTTTCGGGAGTTTGTTCGATACCTCTTGCCACGTTTCCCATGCTATTGGCTCTCCCAGTGTTTTCTCCCACCTTTTCATATATTTCCACTGGATGCTTTCGTTTTGTTGATTTAGAAGCTTTTAGAGATTTCATAACAGTTTGTGCAAGCCTGTGCCCATCGTCATATATTTTTCGAATGAGGTTAGCTGTCTTGTGGCTGCATCTTTATTTACGGGGGACAATAGCCAGTGCCTTAATTGTGTATACTGAAATTCTTCCATAGGTTTCACCCCCAACTCCTGCATACAGTCCTGGAAAGTCTGAACGGTCTTCCCCTTGTACATATCTCTTTTTTCGTGCATCCGTCTTGTATCCAACTGCTGTATGCCTTCTGCTCCATTCCGGGTTGGAACTTTGGATTCCCAAACATTGGGGTAAACGGTGATGGGTGCGTCGTGAGAGTACCTCATTTGATCGCCATATCCCATGCATCTATTCCAGCCCCCATCGCCTTGCCGATTTTGGTGTTCGGGTGTCTGTAGCACTTATGCTGCCATGATATGTTTGATAGGGTGGATCCTGCCACTGCTGCATCCTGGTATGCCCAGATGTGTTGATGAGGCTGCTCCACCCAGTCTTTGATGACTCGTAATTGCACTGCTTCATAGTATTTCTGAAAGTGGGGGAGGGTAAGTCCTCCTTTGTTTTTTTGGGCTGTTAGGGTCGCCATTGCTACTCTTGGTGGTTTGTGGCACCATATGAAGGTGGAGACCATTTTGTTGAGTGTCCTGAAGAATGTTCTTGGCATTTTTATCGGAATTGTTTGAAAATAATAGAGCAATTTCAGTAGGACCGACATTTTGATGACTGTCAGCCTACCCCTCCATGAGATATTGAGAGGGTTCCAATTTGGCAGGTCTGTCTTCAGTTTCTCCAAAAGGTTTGGATAGTAGGCATTGTATAACTGCTTCACCAAGGTTGTTAGCCTGATCCCTAGATATGTGATGTTGTCTGCCACCTTGTTAATTTGGGTAATGGGTAATGCATGCCAGATCGTCCACCGTTGCCAGTTCTGTCATAAGATTTAAGATTTCTGACTTGTTCTTGTTTATTTTCAGGCCTGAAATTGCCCCAAAGTGGTCTGTCTAGTTCTTCTAATAGAGCCAGAAAAGATTGATCTGGATACGACAGTGCCAAGAGCATGACGTCCGCAAATGTCATCGGTTTGTGAGCCTCTCCTCCCATTTTTATGCCTTTTATTTGCTGTGACGCTCATATTCTTGTCAATAGTTGTTCTAGGAATATTGCATGGAGGAGGGGTGAGAGCGGGCATCTCTGTTTTGTGCCCCTGGTCAGGGATATTTGGGTCGAGAGGGTGCCATTCAGTGATCTCCGCATTGTGGGTGTCTTGTAGTTGGCCTTGATCATCTGCATATAAGATTGTCTGAAGCTCCAGCATTCCATTGTATGGAACAGTTGCGTCCATTCGACTCTATCGAACGCTTTTTCCACATCCTATGACCCTAGAATCGCTGAGGTACTGGTATGTTCTAGTTTTTCAATTAAGTCGATAATCCTGCGTGTATTATCTGTTATCTGCTGTTTGTCTCCTGGGGATGAATCCTGCTTGATCTGGTCCCACCAGCTGCAAGAGAAACTTGGTGAATCTTTCCGCCAGTATATTTGTATATAGTTTGGCGTTGAGGTTGATTAGGGCGATATGACCCTGGAAGGGTCGGGTCTTTTCCCGGTACGGGGAATATAACCAGCTTTGCTTCATTCATGGACTGCGTTATGTTCCCTTGTGTTTTGAAGCTATGAACAGATTGGTCAATCTTGGGGCTAGTGTCTCCTGGAATTGTTTGTAGAAGGTTTCTGTGTACCCATCCGGGCCTTGCGCTTTATTTTTCGGTAGTTTCTTAATTGCCTGGATTACCTCTTCCACTTGTATGTCACTTTCTTATGTTTGTCTATTTCCTATAGCTGGGGTAGCATGATACTATCTATGTAGGCCTCCTGCCTGTCTGTCCTCAGAGATTCTGATTGATAGGAGGTTTGGCAGAACATTCTCATTACTTCCCTCATTTCGTTGTTGGTTGTCTTCACTTGCCCCGGTGTGTCTTGCAATTTTAGTATGGTTCTCTTATGGGCCTTTTTCACTGAGTTGCCTTGCCAGGAGTTTGTCTGCTTTTTTGGCGCTGATGTAATTACATCTGTTTCGTTTTTAAGAGCGCTATCTCTGCCTTCTTAGTCTGCAGCATCCCCAATTGGCCTTGTATGTGGTCCAAGGCTGATTGCACCTTCCTGGTGTGATTTTTCACTATTTCTCCTTGTGCTTCCGCTAGTTTCCCCTCAAGTTCTTCCTTCCATCTGGGACGTTGTTTGTCCCTTTGTGCCTTTAATGCTATTAGTTCTCCCCTCAATACTGCCTTAAATGCGTCCCAAACAATCCCCTGGGGGGGTTGTACCCGTATTGTTCTCGGCAAAGTAAAGTTTCCCTTAAGTGTTTCCACTATCGTGCTAACCTGTAGGATGTTGGATGGGAACCTCCAGGTGCACCCCCCCCGTTCTTCCCAATGTTGGGTGTGGTTATTACCGGGGCGTGGTCCCGATCTCTACATCTGTCATGTTTCCTAGTAGCCCCGTGGAGGCCTAGACAATCTATTCTAGATGTGTGTTATTGATGTGGGAATAATGGGTAAAGCCTTGTGTGTCACCTTTTTGAATGCGCCATTTATCATGGAGGGCTAGTGTCCCACGCTATATTGAGATCGCCGCCCATGATGATATACCCTGTAGCAAACTCTTCAAGCTCCGTTAGGGTTCCTCTGAGGAATCCGTCCAGCCCCATATTTGGCGCATATATGGACGGCAGTGTGAGGTGTCTGCCTTCTACTCTTATGTTCAGGAAGATGTAACACCCCTCTTGTCCGCCCAGTGGTTCTGGACTTGTGCCTTGAGTCTATCCTGTATGGCTATGAGCACTCTTGTCTTCTTTCTCTCCACATTGTAATGGTATGTTTGCAAGGCCCCCCTTATCCTGACCTGTGTTTTGTCCCGCTTCTTTATGTAGGTTTCCTGATACATAATAATGTCTGCCCCCATCCTCCACACCTGGCGCTCCAGTTTCTTCCTTTTTATTGGGGTGTTCATTCCTCTGATGTTAAGCGTCAAGATCTTAATCCGATTCACTTTACCTCAATCCATGATCCGCAATTCTCTGTCCCTATTGCTCCTGTCCCCTCATTTGCCTCTTGTGTGCTTCTGCCTCTTGCTTGCCCCACCATCCTTGCCCCCCTACCTCCTTCCTGCCCGTTTCCCACCCCCTCCCTACCCCAACTTCCATTCCCCCCTGAGGGGGAGCTAGGTTCCTATGGGTGTCCGAACAAGTTGTCCCACGCTCCTGGCTCCCTATCCACCTCAGGTGTTAGTTGTGGGGGTTTCTAAAACCCACCTTGGATTCCATACACACCCTTCCTCCTTCATCCTTGGGCCTGTATATTATTTTTCCTGGTGAATCCCTGCTCTTGGTTTACTCTATTACTCCATATGTTCTAAAGTTTGCCTTTTGTTGCGTCAGTGATATGATGGAGTTTATCTTTTATTTGCTCTTTAACTTTTCTTTGTTACTGTTTTCCATCCGTCCGGCTTGTTGGGGCCTCCTGCCCCCCTCAGTGGGCTGTCCTGTCCGTCCCCATCTTCTTGTTGCAGCCCCAAGATATGTTCTCCTTCTTCACACTTTGTCACACAGTGTTGGTTCCTTTCCCAGGTGAATAGGAGACCAAATGGAAAGGTCCACTTATATTTCACTTGGTTGGCTATGAGGTGTTGGACCACTGGGCCCATTTTGCATCTCTTCAGCAGAGTGGACTCTGCCAGATCCTGATATAGTTGTACCTCTTGGCCGTTTATCTGCATTTGGGCTGCGTACCTCGCTTTCCTTAGTATTTGTTCTTTCTGTGCGTAGGAGGTTATGGCTGCCAGGATATCTCTCGGTCTGGTTCATGGCTCGGTTGATCGTTTAGGGCTCACCCGGTGTAGTCTATCTATTTTAATCTGTGGTTCTGTGTCTTCTGCTAGAATCTCCACCAAGAGATGAGTAACTGTTCCCTGTAGGTTCTTCTACTCAACTAATTCTGGGAGGTTTCTTATTCTGAGGTTCGATCTTCTCTACCAATTTTCGTGGTCCTCACACTGAAGTTCCAGGTTGTTAGAGATGCGAGCCAGTTGCTCAAGCATCTCGTCTGATTTCTGTGTGTCCTCCTTGACCTGTTGAACCACTTTTTTTAGTGTGTCAGTCCTTTCTTCAAGCTTTGCAATATCTAGTTTCACCTCTTGGAAGGACTGTTTCATGTCTTCCTTCAGCATCTGAAACTGCTCCTAGATGGATATTAGAAATTGACTCTGCAGTTCCTTGAAGCAGTTTTGCATGTCTGCTTTGTCATAGTACTGTCCTCGATGCTTGGTTGTGCCACGTTGTGTGTATCTTTTGTGTGTTCCCCTTTCCTTGTTGATGTCATGTCATCCGTTGACCAGATTTGCCTCAGGCTTCTATTTTGTTTCTTTTGTGGGTGATGGGGGGGACTGTGCTGGAGATTTTGCTCTGGACTTTGAGATCAAAGCTCTTATGATGGCCTTCTCACTGTTCTTCTGCTGTTGCACTGTTCCGTTTCTCTTTTTTATTCTTGTTCTTTGCGGGCTCGTGTCTTGGAAGTCCCCCTTTCAGTGTGTCCCCTTTGTTTGGGCAGACTTTCCTATGTGTGTAGGCATCACCCCTCTATGTCCGTGAGTATGTCACTTCTCGTGGAGATCCTATCAGTGTCCGTCCCTCCTTAGGGTGGTTTCCCTTTTGGATCTGGGCTTCGTTGGTCTCATGCCCGTTTGGCCTTTTCTGGGTGGCACTACTTTCCCTTGATTGCTGCTCCATGAGCCTCCTGTTCTGTTGGTGGTTGCTGATCCCTATCCCTGTTGGGGTCTGTATTGCCACGTGGCTTTGAGGTTCTGCTTATTGTTACTGTTACTCTGGTCTCCCTCTGATGTTTACCTATTCAGCCCCTTCCTTGCTTTGCCTCGTTAGTCTTTGTGTTCTGCAACCCTTTTTAGGCTGTGTTGCCCTGTCAGGATTTCCTGCCTCTCCTATTCCTTTTGGATGCGCCTCGTTTTGTATGAGGAGCTGTCTCCGAAATAGTAGATATGGTACCGTGGATGGGCCTAGCTGCGTCGCCTTGTGGGTTTATGAGCAGGCTCTCTGGTCCTACTTGTATTGCAAGCCCCTGTCCCTGGTCCGTTACCCCTGTGCTCTTTGTGGGGTGTTCCCAGTGTTCGGCTATAATTTTATCAATGAGCCTGGGCGGGCCGCCGTGGGCTTAATGGTAGTCACGTGCTGTAAAATGGGCGCGTGGGGGTACTTGTTTTATGTGGTACTCACTGTGGGTCCGTGGCCCCTCACGCCCGCCATGCACCCTGTCTGCTGATTCCTCCCATGCAGTTCTGCTCGCTGGCTCATCTTGATCCTCCACAGGCAGAATCCGTCTCCGTCAGCTGTTGGATACGCTACCGTGCTGCGTAGTGTGTCTTCGATCAGCAGTCGGCCTTGTTGCTTTATGCTGGAAATGACATCTCAGCCTGGTACACGTCTCTCCCTGGTCCGGCTGTTTTCCCCAGAGGGAGGGGGGCCCTCCGGTTCTGCGACGCGTTTTTTCGCTGACGGGATGCAATCTTCTCACGACGGGTGACTTTAGGTGGGTGACCCTGTCGGCGCCTCCCCTCTTCGGTGTCTGCGTTGCTGTTGCAAGGGTTGGGTCCGGTCCCTCGATTTGACTGCTCTGTGTCCTCTCTGGGTTCGCCTTCTCACGGGGGTGCAGTGTTACTGCGGGGTACATGTCCTAGTGCCTCTTGTGGCTGGGTCGTCTTGTTCTCTTTTCCCACTGCCTCGCCAGCAGTTTCAGGGGAGTTTGCTACACAGACGGCTGTTCTTCCCTTTATCCGCCATGTACTGGACGCTGCATCCGTTCTGCGTGCCGTGGGTCCTGTCCTGCCCAGCGGGATTTCGGATGCTAGCGATCCCTTATTTTACTTTTTGGTTTGCTTCGCTGGTGGCATCTTGCTGTCCGACGCTTGTGGAGCTCTTCTCCCACATTGAAGCAGGGCATGAATTTGCACGGAAAAGCTTAATTGTGGTGCTGTTTGTTGCAGCCGGGCAGGGAGAGACTTCTAAGCATGTCCTCTTCTGCCGACCGCCATTTTGGAATCCGGATGTCAGTATTTTTAACATCTCTTCCAAACTGATCGGCTGAAATTCAAATTTATCCTGGTTGCTTAATAACTTTGTCAAAATCGGTGTCCCATTTTAGGTCTGTGATAATGCTTGCGCAACTTGAATGGTTTCTCTCGCCTTCCTTATTTTGATGGCAAAAGCTTCTTCCACTTTATCACAGTGTTCCTGTGAGGGAGCAATTGATGGAGATTGTGCCTTGGGTTTCTCTCTTGATTTCGAAATTTGAAATTATTTGCTGGACGAATTAGAAGCCTGTGAGATATGGTAATTGAAAAAATTATTTTTTACCTTTGTGATGCAGTTTTTGTAGTGTTTTTCTATCTCTTTCCAGATGTTCTTATAACTTGTGTTTGTGCTTTCTGCCATATGACTTCTATCCTTCTTTTTTATCTTTTCAACTTGTTTAGTTCGGGATTGAAACATTTTGATGGTTCTTATTTGCTCTAACCAACTTGTTCCTAAGGGGTGCCACTCGGTCTACTAGTTTTTGGAAATGTTTTTTCTAACTGCAGAGGTTATTTTCTTGTAGTTTCTGCTTAAGATTCTTGCATGTGCATTGTTATTTTTTGGTTGGTCATTTTTTACCATCAGGGAGAAGGACACCTTAAAATGATCAGTCCATATACAAGGTGTGGTTTTCCCCATTCGTGCCTAGATGTTATGGATAAATACCCAATCGAGTTGGTTCCCTTTAACAGTTGTAGGTTCTGAATGGAGCACTGGAAATGCAATGTTGTTTAATGCCTTTTCCAGTTCAATTGCCTTCTTATTCTCAGGGTTTCCTCTACACCTATTGAGGTCTCCTAATACTAGCACTGCTGCATTAGGGCCTTTGATATTATTAAGCTGCTGGACGATTTCTTTGTTAAAATCTGATATTAGTGAAGGTGGTCTATAAATAACTAGTAAGTTAATACAGCTGTTATTTACAGGTGTGTGTCTGAGGTGCAAGACCTCACATCCTTGGCAGTTTATAGTGGAAGGGAACATATGTAGAGAGTCCTTGACTATAGCCGTGACACCTCCCCCTGTCCCTCTATCCCTGTATCCCTGTTTCCTTGGCCCAGAACTGTGGCTCTGCCTGGGGTCTGCCACACAGCCTTTTCCCATTTTGGCCTGCATCCCAAGTCCACAGTTTTCTGGTACTGTGACTCAGATATGGAACCTGGTCTTGGTCCCTGATCACATGAAGAGCACCTCAATGTCTAAACCTTCTCTGACTGAACTCACCCATTCTATGGCCTCCGTTCCTCTCCTCCATGGACTTTCTACCTTCAGCAACAGCTATTTCTATCCACGTGGATGCCAACTTTCCCTTTTTTCAGAATCTATGAACCAGAGCCTACCTGAGTCTACCAGTCCCGGAGAAGAGGTGTACTTGCCCTCCAAGCTGCCTACTTTACTTGTGCCTGGCTGCCGGATCAAGTAATAAGGTAAGAACAGAAGCACCAATCACACACCTTGACATTGCCAGCTTGTAGCTGGTGGGGAGGGTTGTATACTAATTGACGTTTTCACATTTGACCTCGGGAGAATGGACCTCGGAAGAATTGACCTAATTTAGAAGGTCAATTAGGACAAACCCCCCGCAATCCCCCACCCAATCCGAAACCCCCTGCAACACCCCACCAAATCCCCTTATATTATTTATAATCCAAAACCAACCCAATACATATATAAAATAACTAAAATAATATAAAGGTCAATTGTGCAGAAGGTCAATTAGGACCACTATAATTAGATCAGTTATGCAAAAGGTCAATTGGAAAAGGTCAATTTGGGTAATAACGGTGGGGAGGGCTCGTAGTCTTGGAGAGGGATGGTGACACTGAGGGTAGGTCAGTGTACTCATCCAGTTAAACCAGGTCCCACTCCCAAGGTGGTAAAGCTCTGGCACATTACCACTCTCGGAGGTGGACCTGCACATCCACCCAATATCACACAATTGTACTGGCAGATTGTAGGGTATATCATTCCAGATAATCTGCCCAACTAGTCACAGCCTCCAGATCTGAACCCCTGATTTTATCCGGTGTTCAGTTTTGACCCCAAGTGTTCCTCAGAGAAGGGGGGGGCACCTACCCTATAACAAACTCACCTTCTAGGCCTATACTGAAGAGTAAATAAGGGTAGCTGTGGCTCATTGCTGAACTAAAGGGAATGGTTCACTTGGAGTCTCATTTTAGAGCATGCTACCTGTCGCTTAATTCAGTTTACTAGTGCCAGGGAAACCTAGTCTGTACTAAAGTCATCTCCTAGACACTCATTAGGAGTGAATAAGACTAATAGAGGACCCATCCTCACCCACTTACCCAGTTTGATTATGTCCGTATCCTGGTCGTGGGAGACGTGTATTTCTCTGCAGGACCATGAGAGTGGGCCTGCAGAGATCGTCTTTGCCTGGAACTCTCTTGTGCTCGAGTGACTGACTTGCCTGCCTACCTGAAATGTAGTAGTTTTCCAGGATGCCTGGGAACTGTACCTGAGATTCTTTTTGGTAGTTGACCAGTAGTTCGGCATCACTGCACCCACTGTCCTGCAACACTTTATCACCCAACCCCTCCCTTAGTTGAGCGCTTCTAAATGTGCATCTGTGAATACCTGTGAGCGATTGTGATTGCACTAGATTCACCCTGGCTGGCAAACAAGAACAGTAGGGACTCGGTGGTGCCAACCTACACCCTGTAGTGATTTAGTATTTGTCCTGATAAACTGGTCAATAAAGTTTAGTTTGTGTATGACACCTTTTTCCCCTGTCAGAATGGGAAATTCTGCAAGCGAGGAAGTGAGCCTTTCCATCAACAGACCAAGCTCCAGAACCTACTGGCCTGGCCCCTAAAAGGCTCCTTTGTTGAGACTCGGTAGCTGTGGTGTGTGAGGTTTTCAAAAGGGAGAAAAGGATCTAGCAGCTAGGCAGTGGAAGACCTACACATTGTGGTCCCAGCAAAGTGTGTCTGTGGCCAGGAAGAAGTGGTGGTAACAACAAGCGGCTCTAGAGAAAAAGCTAAAACAGCATACTATAGAGAGGATAAGTCATGTCCCCAGTTATAGGTGTGACCCCCACCTGTTTCCAGTGTTACCCCCCCCAGTATCCCACTCTACCCCAGATGATGTCCTAGATTTTTCCGCACTTGCTGCGCCACCCAGATATTCTGCTCCCTTTCTTCCAATCCCTGCCCCTTGCGTGTTTGCCCCTGTGTTAGCCCCTGTACTGTCTGACCCTGCTGCACCCCCATTAGTATCCTCCATTCCTGAGGCCCCTGTGCTGGTCAGCCAGGACATGGCTACTGGGTCCACTGACCCAGCTCATGCGTTACCCCTGGTGCCAACCTCTAAACAGGTGCAAGCCCTTCAGCGGTTAGAGGCGCTTATGTCAGACCCCTTTTCCCCCTTGTGTAAAGACTAGTAGGACCAAAGCAACAGTAAAAAAATATGGGGTGGAATACCCTGCCATTGAGCAGTACCCCAACAGGGAAGGGGATGTAAGTTCATCCAAGTATTTTTTGGCCTAAGCCCTGCCTTGCCCCAAAGTAAGGGAGGCTGATGTCATTAATTACCTGTTTGACAATGCCAGGGATTCATACACCCACTCGTCCTCTTCTTCAGAAGAGGAGGAGGTGAGGGGGGTGATAGCACCCATGTAAGCAGCATATAAATGAGACTGAGTAGCTTGAGAGGGTAAAGCATGTCTTCCAGCAATACTCTGGGATGCATGACCCTCTTAAGACAGCTAGGCCCCTGATCATCACCCAGTTCGTAGAGGGTCTGCTGCCAAAAGCCAATGCAAACATCAAGCTGGGTGGGACAGCATGTCCTTTTCTAGCAACTTGGCCCAAGCCAGGCACTACTGTAGCCAGCATAAGAAGGAGCAGGAGGACACTAAAGAGAAAATTGTGCCGCTGAAGTTTGCCACTTTGCAAATGCAAGCTGATGTGGCTGCTGCTGTGCCTGCAGCCCCAGACCCAGATGAGACGGTTCCATGTGTTAATATCCCCGCAAACATATCGCCAAATAAGAATGGCACTGTTTTTTGTGGCGATGTTAACCCATGGAACCTGCAGGGGACACCCCTGCTACCCCCATATTTTTTTACGGGAGCAGGGGAAACCCCTGGAACCCCGGCTCAAATGTACCCTATAAATTAAACCTACAAATAATGTTGCCTATGGCCTTTCCCAGGGATCATATATATGGCAACATTATTTGTGGGGATAATATTACCTGATGCTGAGGAGACTGCTCTCCAGATGGTGCATGCACCCTTTGGGGCCCAGTATGGGGCTTCTTGAGGGCAGCATTGATTTGATTTAGCAAGCAAGTGAGAGGAAGAGGAGGAATCATTCACCATTTCCAGATGCCCGCTCTGAACCCCCTGCACAGGGGCCATCAGAACCCTCGGTACATGCCTCAGCCTGTCCCCGGCCAGTATCCAGCCCAAGCCCAGTATCCATCCCAGTTAGCTCCCCTCGTGCATCAGGACCAGTGCGCTTATTGTAAGGAATGGGGCCCACTGGAAGTACAACTGTCCTCCGCAGATTCAGCATGAGCAGAACCAAGTCGCAGCCCTGTCTGCTGAGGACCAATTCCAACTACCTGCACCATACCAGCTGGTCCTTTTCAGCTCCCCGGTCAGCCTAGACCCCAGATCAAAATGTTGGTACTAACCCCGCACCTCAGCCGGGACAACCCCTGGCCCGGACCCAGACCAATGCCTCTCACCCACAGCCAGTAGTCAGAGCAGCCAGGGTGCCTCTTCCGGCACCACTTTACAACTCTGGCCCAGCAGCCAGCTCAGAGTCCATTCCAGTTCCATCAAGCTTGATGGAAACTGGACCCAGATGAAATATCCCTGCTACCCCGGCTCCTTGCCCTAACCATCCCCTTCCCATCCAGTGGCCCCCTACATGACAGCCCAGGTAGATAACAAGCAGGCCAAGATGCTGGTGGACATGGGAGCCACTTTCAGCCTGCTGAAGTTGGGGGAGTCCCCAGGTTCCCCAGTGTCTGGCCTGACTGTCACAGCGGTAGGAGTAGAGGGCATCCTCTCCAAGGTGCCTGTCACCTTGCCAACTAGGGTTCATTTGGATGCCCTGGTTAGCACACAGGCCTTCATGTTGAGTGCATCCTCCCCTGAAAATCTGCTGGGGATGGATTTCCTGGGAAAAGTGGGTGCATCAAAGGTGAAGCTGCAGTTCTGCAAAACTGAGGTGAAGTATCTGGGCCATATCATCAGCAAGGGTTGCCGGTCCCTGGATCTCGAGAGAGTGAAGGCAATCTCAGCCCTACCTCCCCCAGTGACTGAGAGCAACATACGCTCCTTGCTATCGGTGGTAGGATACTCCCAGTAGTGGATCTGTGATTATGCCATCTTAGTCAGACCACTGCAGGAGGCCATCCTGTCGGAACGGCTAGACCCAGTGCCTTGGACCCCTGAGCAGAACAAAGCTTTTGAATGGGTCAAAGCAGCCCTGTACAGTGCACCTGCATTGCGCTTGCCTGACTACGACAAACGCTTCATTCTCTACTGTCATGAGGGGAAAGGAATAGCTTCAGAGGTACTGCTTCAAGATCTATGTGGTGCACTGCATCCTCAGGCCTACTACAGCACTCCCCTTTACCCTGTCGCTGCTGCCCTATCCCCTTGTCTGTACGCTGCTGCGAGTACCGTGTCCCTGGTTCTGAAGTGTAAGAGCATTATCCTGGACAGTGAGCTTCTTGTTAGGGTACCCCACTCAGTGCATGCTCTCGACACATAGCAGGACAACATCTTTCTCCAACCCGCAAACTGAGATGTGAAGAGGCACTTTTCAACAGTAGAATCACTGTAGAGAGGGCTCCTGATTTCAACATTGCCTCCCTAATGCCGGCATGTGATGAGTACCTTGACTATTAGTGCCATGGCTGCCTCCAAACTCGGGTCTGGGTTCATTGAATGAGGAATTACCAGGTCATTCCAACCTTGGAGCACCCGGTAATTTCTCATAAAAAAACCTATCCCCATTTCCATTCGAGCCCCCATAGGGCTCAATGGGAATGGGGAGGGAGCTAACGGGCCTGTTATTTGCTCCCTGGTCCCCTTGCGGGACCCGTCAAGGACGTCGGGTCTGACCAGACGTTCTGAGCGGGTCCCGCAAGGGAACCGCATAATAGGGCGGAATGGGTTTACCGGCACCAGCACCATTACCGGCGCTGTTAAACCCATTCCGCCCACCTCGTAATGAGGCCCCTTGACTGTCCTAGACGCAGAGCACATATCTTCCCCTTGTTCTGCTCAAATCACTGAGCTTGTTGCCCTCACGAGAGCACAGTGATGTCAGAGAAGCAAGTTAATAACCTGACAGTAGGTATGCACTAGGCATGTGCCTAGACTTTAGCATGAACTTGCAGGAACAGGGTTATCTCACTTCGGCTGGGACCCCAATCAGGAATGCTTTATTTTTATTTATTTATTTATAAGGCACAGAAAGCCCATGGGTATCGGGGTGCCAAAACAAAAACACAAAAGTACAACATCAATAGACTGGACAATCTGGTATATCAGTGGACTGTGAGGGGCCTCAGTGGAAAGGAATAGTTTTTAATTGTCGACAGAACATATTTAGCTCCTTCAATAGTCTAAGATCTAATGGGAGGGAATTCCATATTTTGGTGGCATGAACAGGAAAAGATCTTCCTAGGCTACTAGCAAGTTTGAAATTTAGATTTTTGACCAAGGCTAATGTGGACGAAAGTAACTTTCTTGGGGGCTCGTAAGGGCACACAAGGTTTTTAATATAGGGACGGGGAGTACCATGTAAGGATTTATGGAAAAGTATTACTGCCTTAAACTGTAGTCGAGCAATAATAGGAAGCCAATGAAGGTCTTGTCGACTGTCGGTAATATATCTCTCCTGGGTTTCCTTTTTACGATGCAAACAGCATCAGTCTGTATCACTTGTAGGTCCTGCATACTTTTGTTATGGGTGCCAATCAAGAGGGTGTTTCCATAATCTAGTCTAGACAAGATGGTTGCCCAATGCGACAGATGAACAAGTGGGCTTGGATAAAAAAGGTCAAAGATTCTTCAGTAGTCGAAGGTAGTAGTGTGTCAATGCTCAGCATGGAATCTAGATGAAAACCCAGAGTTTTAACTCTATCAGAAACTTGAATGCAGCAGTCATGGATGGAAAAAGACTGGTATGTGGGGTCAAGTTTGGATTTGGAGTGCGCAGTGCGGAATATCAATAGCTCAGTCTCATTCCCGTTGAGACACATCAGGCTGAAATTCATCCAGGCTACAATACGGTCATAGATGGATTGCAGGCTGATGGCATCAAGGTTATAGTCTCCTTGAGCTTGAATACGGAGTGTCATCAGTGTAGTTAGTAAAAACACATTAAGCTTATCTAAGATGTCTGATATATAAGTTGAAAAGCAAAGGAGACATACAGGCCCCCTGTGAAACCCCACAGATGATAGGTGCCGGTGGTGAAGTGGAATCACCCCAACAAACTCTGGAACTCCGATGTGATGGAAAGGACTGCACCCATTTGATGGTATCCAGGCTACATAGTCCAATATCTCCAAGGGTAAGGAGGAGACGGTTGTGCTCCAAGAGGTCAAATGTCGCCGACAAATCTAACAAGACAAGCATTCCAGTGTTGCCTTTATCTGAGGAACTCAGCATGTGAGTTTGAAGGTCTAGGAGAGCAGTCTCAGTATTGTAATGTGTAGCAAAGCCAGATTGTCTAGTGTGCAGGATGTTAGATGCTTGTAACGCTTACCTGAACTCCGCGGGGACACTCAATATCTGTGCAGTCCTCTGAGGGTTCTTCCTTTTCATGCAGTGGCAATAACCCTAATAATGGTACAACAGTGATGTTCTTCTGTGAAGCTCAATGCTAAAACAATTCTGTCACAATTGCTATGAATAATTAAACTGTTGCCTTTTCAATATGGATGAACAAAAGCTCTGTTTACCTGTAGTTTTTTTATGATGAGTTCTCCATCCTGCATTGGGGCAGGGGCGCTAGTTCTGCAGAGCTGATGTTGAGTAGATAGAGCACATGCAGAAATTGGACTACGATTGATGGAACCCCCCTCAAAATTCAAGAAGGTGAGGAAGGGTTATGGTAATGAGTAAGAGAAAAGGAACTATCAATAGAAGGCTGCTAGAATGTTTTTTTTCTGTATTACAGGCGTGGAATGAAGAAGACTCTGTGCTGAAGAGCTTGAAGAGAACAATGCGGGAAGTGATAGCAAGAATATTTTCCACAAGTTGTACTGAAAAATTGGGGCACTCGTTTGTAATCCTTGAGAGGAGAATTACAAATAAAGGCAATTCTGAGGAGCTTTACCAACTCATGGAGCGTATTAAATTGTGCTGAATCTTGAATTGAAAATAATGACAAATACTATAAGACGTAATCAAGGACCTTATAGATGCAGTTCATAACTGGAAGCTTGAGTACGTAATGTAATGGCTGCGCTGAAGAACTTAAACTCTCTCCACAACTGCGAGCTGATAGGGAAGCGGTAACCGAAGACCGCAAGGCTGATTGAAGTTCAATGTTGTACGGCGCGGCAGAGACCGTAAGCACACTTCCGAGAAGCGGAGCAATAATTCAGTATCCTAAAGTTCGGCGGAGGCCGTATGCTGCATTCCGTGAAGCGGAAATAGCTTTTATATTTTTTCTAAGAATGGCAGGGCCGTATGATGAATTCCAATACAGAATTAACTATTTACAATGCACCTTGAGATGATAGTTTTCCAAATATCATTTCCACATAGAAAACGAAACCCTTCAAATGAAATGAGTTTACTGCAGAATACTGACGGAACTGAAGTTTTGAAGATACTTGCTGTTAGTTGCACGTAGACTGAACGCTGCGTATCACTGGAACGTTGAAAGCTGAAAGGACTTTTAATACGAAGCGGGAATATGTGACAGCGACTTAAGGCAAGATAAGGGGGGAAGAAAATAAGGACAATAACTACGGACCAATTAGGGAAATAATTACAAGGAAACTGAAGGCAGGACGGAAGGGTTCAGTGGAATTCTGTCGATAACAGGACTATGACAGGAACCGCGGTAAACGTTGCACTGCTGAGAAGCAGAAACAACGCGAAGCACGGAACACCCAAGGGGAGGGACTTATATAGGAAATAGAATCAAGAGCATAGAACAACACAGCCACCTGCAGGATGTCAACTAGGCGGCCATGTTAGGTAGTCAAGAAGTAATACTTCATCATTGAGCCCCCACTGAACTGTGTAACTTATGTACAAGCCAATAGTGATAGAGAGATGTCCAATTCCTTTTGGAGGCTAAACATGGTATTTCACACATGGTCATGACAGTATTCCCCCTCCCCCCCAAAGCCCCTCCTAGATTGGAACCACCCCTCCCCAGTTTTTTGGGGTGATTCTGATGAAAAGCCTTTAACAACCTAGGTGCATGAATATTCTCTAGGGGTTCCCATGTTCTATCCTGTGGCCCATAACCTTTCCAATCAACTAAGTAGAATAACTTTTTGCGCAACACCTTAGAGTCCACGATTGCCTTAACTTCATACTCCGGCTGATCATCTTCCACTTCTACTGGAGCAGGGGGCTCTTGGATTCGAGTGTCGGGCAAACTGGTTTTAGCAATGACACATGAAATACTGGATGGATCTTCATTTTCTTTTGAAGTGCCAATTTCATAACCACTGGGTTGATGACAGTTTCAATTACAAAGGGCCCCAAGAATCAAGGAAGGAATTTTCAAGTTCCTTAAGAGCAAGATTCTTAGAAGCTAGTGTCGAGACTTGATTGTCGTGAAGATTAGAGGGGCCTCCAGCCCCAAGTACCACACAGCGAGAGATAATATGACTCTCTATGCGATCCTTGAGGCCACAGGTGGGAGATGCTGGAACGCCGGAACCACGTAGCACTGGAAACCCCAAAGCCGCTGTAAGGCAAACAATTATTAGTACAAACAATCACAGTTGCAGTATACAGAATGGACTAGTACTGTCCAGGAAGAATCTTACCTAAGTGTAGTAGTAAGGTCGCTGCTAACCACACAGGGGCCTGGGATACAGCTACATGGGGGCGCGTGAGCAGCACCTTCAGATGATGGTAATGGTGACTTGGGATGGTGGTCAGAGTATTCACCAGTTGCTGAGCCCACTTGCAGTTGTTGATGTGGAAGACATGGTTTTACGTAAGTTTGTGAGAAAAATCAATCCAGGGAAGAACCAAAAGAAATCCGGTATGAAAGTCCTGAGGTTAAAACAGTGTAACGCTCACCTGATTCCCACGGAGGCGCGGGTCTTGGCAGGAAGCTGTCTGTGACTCGAAAAGTGATGTGCAGGACTCGATTGGCTTTTGGGGTCGAACCTCTTCGCACTGTGTGTCGGACTCGAAGAGTGAGGTTTCTGCAGGTGAAAGAATATGGGGGTTAATGGTCTGGGTTGTTGAATGTCCCTCTCTGTCTCCCTCTCTCTTCCCAGCTTTTTCGTAGAGCCCCCAGGTCAACGTGCTCACCTTATATAGACGAATGCTGGGCTCTCCATCTGCGTCTGGTGAAGGGTGCCGTTGCCAGTTCCTTCACTGGTGAAACACAGGCCTCTTGAATTCAGAGGATGGTTACCGTCGTTATCTGCACGAGCGGTGAGTTTCTGGGCACCTTTTGTCTTTATAGTCTTTACATGCGTGGCACGTTTATATGCAGACTCTGTATGATGCCTTTCCCTTATGTATTGCAGGGCTCTTGAGATGAAAGATGAAGTGAAGCGCCTGGAAGTTCGTAAGTATGGCAAGCGCTCTAACTGTCTCTTTCCTTGCAGCTTAGTTCGTGTTAAAGAGACGCCGGAGAATTCGCAGGCGTTTTATTACGACGAGCGTGATGGACGTAAGTAAATACCTGCTTAATGTCTTTTCTTCTGCCTTTCAGATGTTGGGTTGCAGAGCCGGAGTCCGCGGAATGCCAGTAAGTTGTTAACGATACTTTGTCTTCACAGGCGGCGATGCAGAACGAAGAAATCCGGAATTCACAGCGTGCCGGTAAGTATGGCAATGCTTTTGTTCTTGCAGGTGGAGATGCGGCGTGAAGAAACGGCCGCAGCGATGGATCAGGTAAGTAAGCACTGCGTGTAGAGTTCGCCTTGCTAACCTGTTGTTTCTGTTCGTTGCAGGTGCTGAAGATGTCTGGATACTGAAATAGTAAGTAGGATTCTTGCAGGTCCAGGATCGGAAGAAGAAAGGCCGGAGCAGACTCGGTGAGCGTTCTGCTGCAGATGCAGAATAACGCGAAGCACGCTTCATCTATCGGGTGTGGTTTAAATAGCCTTGGAGTGATGAGGCGTCTTCTTCCACGGCCCCGCCTAGGTAAGAAAAGAGTTCCAGTTTGCAGAAAAGTTCCAGTGCTGTATCCAGGGAGTGGAGCTGCCCCACCCAGGTAAGAAAGTAGTCCCTGTTCTCAGATGGCTTCTAAGTGGCTGGTAAGTAAGCAGCATGGTCTGCTGCAGGTAAGTCCACCCAAGCATCTTCACACCTATTATGAGCCCGGCGCTTCCAGCGCCGGGACCAATGGTTTTGATGAGCCTGATGCCATCGGCGCCAGGACAAGGTCCAAAAGGTCCCAGTGGGGACCGGCTGGTGCTTAGGATTAGGGTTAGGGGCCTGCTTCCAAGGACGTTGGGCTGGTCCTGGCTCCTTGGAAGCAGTGATCATGACAGTACCCCCCTCAAGGCCCCTCCTAAGCGTGTCTTCTCCGGGGGTTTTGGCTTGTCGGGGTGATTCAGATGGAATTTCTTGACCAGACGAGGTGCGTGGACATATTCTGAAGGTTCCCAAGACCTTTCCTGGGGGCCGTAACTTTTCCAATCAACCAGATAATATAACTTAGATTTGGAGATCTTGGAGTCTAGGATGTTCTTAACTTCGAATTCAAGTTCTCCATCTACTAAAACCGGTTCTGGGAATTCAGTCAATCGGGTTTCTGGTTGTACTGGTTTTAATAAGGAGACATGGAATACTGGGTGTATTTTCATATGCGTAGGTAACTCCAATTTGACAGCTACCGGATTAATTATGGCAGATATGAGATAGGGTCCAAGGTATCTCGGGATAAAGGTACGGGGTCCCTTTAGAGGCAGGTGCTTAGTGGATAGCCAGACCTGATCTCCTACAGCGTAGTGAGGAGCCTCTTTACGGTGTCGATCTGCTCCTCTTTTGAATTGAGCTTTAGCTCTTTGCAGATGGGCCGAGGCTTCCTTAAAAGCACGGGTGATCTCCGAGTGCAAGTGATCCACAGCAGGTGCTTCGAATTCTTGAGGAGGATCCAGGTTAGAGGTTCTAGGATGGTGTCCGTATAGTAGGAAGAATGGAGTCTTCCCTGTTCCAGAATGAATCGAATTATTGTAAGCGTATTCAGCGATCCAAAGAATATCCTTCCAGGGGTTTTCAGTTTGTTGGAGCATGCAACATAGATATTGCTCTAGAGTTTGATTTGTCCTTTCGGTTTGTCCGTCAGTTTGGGGATGGTGACTAGTTGAAAGTCTTACATCAATTTGGGCTAGACGACAGCAACTGCGCCAGAAGTGAGAGATGAATTGACTTCCCCTATCGGAGACTAAAACCGAGGGAAAACCGTGCAGCCGAACGATGTTTTCTAAGAATTCCCGGGCCAATACTGAGGCTGATGGTAGACCCTTCAGGGGAATGAAGTGAACCATCTTGGAGAATAGATCCACGACTACTAAAATGGTAGTATACCCCGAGCATGGAGGTAAGTCCGTGATGAAATCCATGGACAGGGTATGCCATGGACAGGGAGGGATGTCTAGTGGTTGTAATAGGCCGGCGGGTTTCTCCTTCTGACTTTTATTCTGGGCACACACACCACAGGAGATTACAAAGTCTCTAATATCCTTTTTCCATGACGGCCACCAGAAAAGTCTTTTAATCTTTTCTATGGTTTTGGTAATGCCAGGGTGACCCTCCATTAGAGAGTCGTGATAACAGGAGATTACTTGTTTTTGTATTTTCTCACAGGGTAAATGCAATCGTCCTCGGAAATATGGTAGGTCTTGATCCACTGAGAATTCCTTCCCCTTTAATTGCCAATCTTGCAAATCGCCCGGAGTTAGGAGTGATTTAACCATGGTCTTGATGTCTTCAAAAGATTGAGCGCTGACCAAATCCAAAATTCTTTGTTCTGGGATTATGGGTATTGGTTCTGGATTGGTCAAATGTTCATCTACTCCCATCCGGGAGAGAGCATCTGCTTTTCCGTTCTTACTGCCTGGTCGATAAGTAATTATAAAGTCAAATTCTGCTAGAAACAGAGCCCAGCGAAGCTGTCTGGAAGACTGAGCTTTGGCTGTCTTTAGATATTGTAAATTACGGTGATCAGTCATCACGGTGACTGTGTGTCTGGCTCCTAGAAGATAATGCCGCCAGGCTTTAAAGGCCGATCTGATGGCCAAAAGTTCCTTGTCTGTAATTGAATAGTTGATCTTGGGAGGCGAAAACTTGCGGGACCAAAAAGCAACAGGATGTAGTTGGTGTGTGACCGGATCTCTTTGTGATAAAACTGCCCCTATAGCGAGACTAGAAGTATCCGTTTCCACGGTGTAGGGGAGTTCTGGGCGAGGATGTTTTAGAACAGGTGCAGAAATGAATTTAGCTTTTAAGTCCTGAAAAGCTTGTTCTGCTTCAGAAGACCACTCAAAACGTTTGTTCTTCTTCAACAGAGCGGTGATGGGCTGGACTATCCGAGAAAATTCAGGAATGAATCTGCGGTAAAAGTTAGCGAACCCTAACATGCTTTGAACTCCTTTTACAGAGGTTGGTGATGGCCACTTGATGATTGCATCAACTTTCTTTGAATCCATATGGACTCCGTTAGGTGACAATATGAATCCCAGGAACTCGACTTCCGTTACGTTGAAAACGCATTTCTCAAGCTTAGCAAAAAGATTATGTTGACGCAATCTCTCGAGAACTTTTTTAACGTGTCTCTGATGTTCCTCTTCAGATGATGAATAGACGAGGATGTCATCAATGTAGACAACAACACACACGTCTATGAGTTCTCTAAGGACATCGTTCATAAAATACTGGAAAGCAGCAGGAGCATTACACAGTCCAAAGGGCATCACTTGATATTCGAATAGCCCGTATTTGGTGCGGAAGGCCGTTTTCCATTCATCGCCCTCTTTTATCCGTACCAAGTGGTAGGCTCCTCTGAGATCCAACTTTGTGTATATACATGCATCTTTGACTTGATCCAGGAGTTCAGGGATCAAAGGTAACGGGTATCTGTTTTTAACGGTGATCTGATTCAGGGCGCGGTAATCTATGCAAGTCCTAAGGTCTCCTTCCTTTTTCGGAACGAAGAACAAAGCCGATGAAGCTGGAGATTTTGAAGGACGGATAAACCCGTTAGCTAGGTATTGGTCTAGGTATTGTCTGAGGTGAAGGTTCTCTGGCTCGGTGAGGGCATAAATCCTGCTGCAAGGAGGAGTTGTTCCAGGTATCAGATCTATTTGACAGTCGTAAGACCTATGGAGGAGGCAGGGTATTGGCTTGATCCTTCCGGAAGACGTCTTGAAATTCCTGGTATTCGGGAGGTAATTTGGGCACATCCTCAGAAGAGATTGCTGCCAGTGAAACATCAGGCCGAGGATAACAAGTGGTAAACACTCTGGAAACTGAACCGTCTTTGCT
This sequence comes from Ambystoma mexicanum, assembly GCF_040938575.1. NCBI lineage: Eukaryota > Metazoa > Chordata > Amphibia > Caudata > Ambystomatidae > Ambystoma > Ambystoma mexicanum. The sequence goes on along the minus strand of NC_090931.1, from coordinate 896,624,952 downwards.
CGCCAATCGATCTGAGGATTGTGCTTCTCTAACCAAGGGATTCCCAGAATGATCTGGAACTGAGGGGCCTTGATTACATCGAACACGATTCTCTCCCGGTGTCCATCTTGACTCACTAGCGTCACTTCTTGGGTGGCATGCGTTACTGGTCCGGAGGCTATCTCCGTGCCATCCACAGTAGTGATGACGTCTTTCACTGCCTTAGGGACAAGGGGTAGATTCATCCTTGATACCATTTCACGGTCCACATAGTTACCGATTGCTCCGCTGTCAATGTAAGCTTCAATTGCATGCAAACGATCCGGACGTTCAGGACTAATGAGGACCATGGGTATCACGAAATGCGAGGTCACGGGACAGATCTTAACGCTCGGCAAGAGGACCTCTACTCTTGTCGGGCGAGGTCGTTTCCCTGCTCAGAATTTGTGGTACAGGTATCCGCGGCTCCTACAGTCTTCTTAGCTGGTTTCACTGGACAGTCCCGAAGAAAGTGTCCTGAGTTTCCGCAATAGAGGCATAATTGCAGCTGCCTTCTTCTTTCCCGCTCTTTCTGGGTTAAAGGTCCTTTCATGCCCCCTATTTGCATGGGTTCCACAGTGTCAGCTCCCTTATTCGAGGTCTGTGGTTTAGAAAACACTCGGGTATCAAATCTGGAACGATCTGCCTTCCTGTTCTGTAGTCTATGGTCCAATTGGACAACTAAGTCAATATAGTCAGAACATTCTTGTGGAGGATTCACAACTTGCGCTAACACATCTTTGAGCTCTCCACGCAGGCCTCTGTAGAAAAGCGTTATTCTCTTGTCCTCGGGCCATTGGGTTTCCATTATGAGTCTATTAAAGGAGGCTATATAAGTCAAGAGGTCTTGATTACCCTGTCGTAATGAGAGAAGCTCATTGTCCAAGGCCTGCCCTTGTGCATGTCTTGCAAACAGTTTCTCCATGCTGGACTGGAAGGCCTGAAAATCATGTAAAACCGGATCATCCTGGGTGACTAAAGGGATCGACCAATCTGCAGCGCTGAGATAAGAAAGCACGAAAGCCACCTTGGTCTGGTCTGTTGGGAATGCAGCTGGTCGACATAAGAAGTGTAGGCGGCACTGATTGATGAACACTGCGAATTTCTTTGGATCGCCAGAAAAGCGTTCGGGCGGAGCCAAGGGAACATTACCGGGCAGATTGATTTGCACTGGATTTAAAGATGATGCAGAAGGATAACTTCCTCCTGGAACAGGCAAAGGTGTCTGTCCTGCCTGCGTTTGTAACAACTGCCTATCAAGGTCCTCTGTTCGCTCCTTGGAAAGTATCAATTCTCTTCTTAGAGAGTTCGTTTCCTGACGAGCTGCATGTACTTCTGCTCTTAATTCCCCGAGCAACCGGGCTAGTTGATCAGTGTCTGAGGTTTCCATTGCGCCTGGGTAGGAGTTTTGTGGTGGGCTTCGCGTTCTGTAACGCTCACCTGATTCCCACAGAGGCGCGGGTCTTGGCAGGAAGCTGTCTGTGACTCGAAAAGTGATGTGCAGGACTCGATTGGCTTCTGGGGTCGAACCTCTTCGCACTGTGTGTCGGACTCGAAGAGTGAGGTTTCTGCAGGTGAAAGAATATGGGGGTTAATGGTCTGGGTTGTTGAATGTCCCTCTCTGTCTCCCTCTCTCTTCCCAGCTTTTTCGTAGAGCCCCCAGGTCAACGTGCTCACCTTATATAGGTGAATGCTGGGCTCTCCATCTGCGTCTGGTGCAGGGTGCCGTTGCCAGTTCCTTCACTGGTGAAACACAGGCCTCTTGAATTCAGAGGATGGTTACCGTCGTTATCTGCACGAGCGGTGTGTTTCTGGGCACCTTTTGTCTTTATAGTCTTTACATGCGTGGCACGTTTATATGCAGACTCTGTATAATGCCTTTCCCTTATGTATTGCAGGGCTCTTGAGATGAAAGATGAAGTGAAGCGCCTGGAAGTTCGTAAGTATGGCAAGCGCTCTAACTGTCTCTTTCCTTGCAGCTTAGTTCGTGTTAAAGAGACGCCGGAGAATTCGCAGGTGTTTTATTACGACGAGCGTGATGGACGTAAGTAAATACCTGCTTAATGTCTTTTCTTCTGCCTTTCAGATGTTGGGTTGCAGAGCCGGAGTCCGCGGAATGCCAGTAAGTTGTTAACGATACTTTGTCTTCACAGGCGGCGATGCAGAACGAAGAAATCCGGAATTCACAGCGTGCCGGTAAGTATGGCAATGCTTTTGTTCTTGCAGGTGGAGATGCGGCGTGAAGAAACGGCCGCAGCCGATGGATCAGGTAAGTAAGCACTGCGTGTAGAGTTCGCCTTGCTAACCTGTTGTTTCTGTTCGTTGCAGGTGCTGAAGATGTCTGGATACTGAAATAGTAAGTAGGATTCTTGCAGGTCCAGGATCGGAAGAAGAAAGGCCGGAGCAGACTCGGTGAGCGTTCTGCTGCAGATGCAGAATAACGCGAAGCACGCTTCATCTATCGGGTGTGGTTTAAATAGCCTTGGAGTGATGAGGCGTCTTCTTCCACGGCCCCGCCTAGGTAAGAAAAGAGTTCCAGTTTCCAGAAGAGTTCCAGTGCTGTATCCAGGGAGTGGAGCTGCCCCACCCAGGTAAGAAAGTAATCCCTGTTCGCAGATGGCTTCTAAGTGGCTGGTAAGTAAGCAGCATGGTCTGCTGCAGGTAAGTCCACCCAAGCATCTTCACACCTATTATGAGCCCGGCGCTTCCAGCGCCGGGAACAATGGTTTTGATGAGCCTGATGCCATCGGCGCCAGGACAAGGTCCAAAAGGTCCCAGTGGGGATCGGCTGGTGCTTAGGATTAGGGTTAGGGGCCTGCTTCCAAGGACGTTGGGCTGGTCCTGGCTCCTTGGAAGCAGTGATCATGACAAACAGCCAGATATCCACAAGAAAAGCGCCAAAGGGAAAGCCAAAAGGAGTCTGTAGTACGAGGTCCGAGTTCGAGTAATCCAAGAATCAAGATTGAAGAGCAAATGCCAAACAGAGTCATGAAGAACAGCTGTGAAGCGATGTGTGGTCGCGGGAACTCTGCTTTTATGCCATTTCGTTCCTAGTCAGATGACCCAAAATGGAATCACGTGATCAGGATCTCCTCGTTACGTGATCCGGAAGTGAACGTGACTGCCTGACTCTGCCTGACCCAATGCGCCACGGCAGTTGCCAATGCAGAAATTGATACAACCGGGACCGAATGTGACTTCTGCTGTGACGTAAGGAACAAGTTACTTACCTGTAACTGTTGTTCTCCAGCATGGGTCTGGCATGGATTCACATGCTCATGAATATTCCCCGTCGTCAGGCTGGGAATCCTCGGTAAATAAAAAATCAGTATCAGTTTCGTTTCTGATCCTTCTTTCTTAGTAGTAACCAATCACTGGTCTCTGGGTCATACTGCCCCCAGCCAATGACTGCCCTCTCCCTAAGCCCCGCCCCTGGCAGCCATCCTCAGATTTGGTAGCACGTAAAGTGGCAGTATGACCATGTGAAGAGCCGCAAAGGGGTAGGAGGGAGGGTTCGCATGTGAATCCATGGCAGATCCATGCTGGAGAACAACAGTTACAGGTAAGTAACTTGTTCCTTCTCCAGCATGGGGTCTGGCAGGATTCACATGCTCATGAATATAAGAATACATAGCATGCTCAACATTAAGCATTACATAAAACTCAACTTTAAGCATCTCTTGCCTCCTCACCAGGCTCACCTTAAGCAAACAAGTTGCGCAGCACTGCCTGGCCGACTCTGGACTCCTCCCTGGAACCCCAGTCGACGCAGTAGAATCTCGTGAAGGTGTGCGTTGACCTCCATGTAGCAGCCCTGCAGATGTCCAGCAGGGGCACCCCAGACAAGAACGCCGTGGTAACAGCGATCGCTCTGGTCGAATGGGCTCTCGGACGGCCGGGCAACGGCCGGTTTACCAACCGATGACAGTGCATGATGCAGCCGGAGAGCCATCCGGAAATGGAATCCTTGGATAGAGCCTTCCCTTGGTTCAAAGGTCCAAAGTTCTAAAAACAGCTGTGATGTCTTCCGAAAACTCTTCGTTCGGTCCACGTAGAACTTCAGCGCTCTAGCTACATCCAGCGAGTGCAAAGTCCTCTCGGCCGGCGACGAAGACGACGGGAAAAAGACTGGTAACACCAAGGGCTCATTGAGATGGAAGTCTGATGGCAACTTGGGCATGAAGGAGGGGTGCGTCCTCAGTACCACCCTTGTCTCGTGGAAAGTCAAGTATGGAGGCTTGCAGGAAAGGGCCTGAATCTCTCCCACGTGTCGTGCAGAGGTGATGGCCACAAGGAACGCTGTCTTCCACGACAGGAACTTCAACGGAGCCGAATACAAAGGCTCGAATGGCAGGCCAATGAGCCTGGTCAGCACCACCTTGAGCTCCCATGCCGGGGCTGGAGCCTTCACCAGCGGGAACGAACGGAAAAGTCCTTTCATAAACTCCTTCACCAGGCGATGAGACCACAGGGACGACCGTCCTGCAGTTCTGGTGTATCGGGAAATCACTGCCAGATGTATCTTGATGGAAGCGTGAGCTAGTCCAGCTTTGGCAAGCGACAGTAAGTACGGTAGCACTTGAGGGGCTGTAATCCATAGAGGGTTGATCTTCTGTGCACGGCACCAGACAGAGAATCTCTTGCACTTGTGTCTGTAGCACTTGAGAGTTGAGGACGCCCTGGCCTTTGCAAGAACCTCTCTGCAGTCAGCCGGGATATCGTACCCTCCAAACTCTAGTACTGCAGGAGCCAGGCCTGCAAGTTCAGCGACTCCGGGTCGTGATGAAGAATGGCGCCTCCTTCTCTGGAGAGAAGATCTGCGTCCGTCGACAGTTTGACTGGTGGGTACACTGACAAGTCCAGAAGGGCTGGGAACCATATCTGTCTCGGCCACCTCGTTGCGACGAGGATCACCCTGCACTGGGAACTCTTGAGTTGGTTGATGAGCCTGAGCAGCAACGGCGGGAACGCATACAGGAACAGGCCGTCCCAGGGGAACGAGAAAGCATCGCCCATGCTCCTCGGCTGGGGGAACCTGCTGGCGAACCTCTGGCACTTGGAGTTTGTCACTGTCACGAAGAGGTCGATTTGGAGTTTGCCTTATCACCGGAAGAGATGATCCACTTGATCCTGGCGTAATTCCCACTCGTGGCACGAGCGCAGCTCCCTGCTGAGTGAGTTGGCGATGGTGTTTGTTATCCCTGCTAGATGAAAAGGCACCAGAAACATCCCCTGGGCAACGGCCCAGTGCCACAGCTCCTGGGCTTCCTTGGACAGGGCTGGGGATCTGGTTCCGCCCTGCTTCCGGATGTAGAACATCGTGGTGGTGTTGTCGGTGAAGATCCTCACCACTTTGCCCTTGAGGGAACGGGAGGAATGACTTGAGGGCCTAGAACACTGCTCAGAGCTCCAGTATGTTGATGTGGAGCGGCCTCTCCTCTGGGAGACAAAGGCCTCTTGCGTGAAGATCTCTGGTGTGCGCTCCCTCACCCCTCCAGAGAGGCATCCATCGTCACCGTCACCTGGTATGCTGGAGTCTGAAAGTGTGTGCCCACTGCGAGATGCGCGCGGGTGCCCCACCATCGAATTGCATGGCGGAATGCTTTGTTGAACGAGATCTTGTCCTCGAAGCTGTCCGTTGCTTGCGTCCAACGGGCGTCGAGGAATTCCTGCAGAGGGTGCCTTTGAACCCTGCACAGGCGCACCAGATAGATGCAAGAGGGCATCATCCCGAGAAGGGACTTGATGGACCTCACTCTGGCCACGTCCGTGGCCAGCAGGCGCCGTACCTTGCCCAGGATGGCCTGCGTTCTTTCCTCCAACGGCGAGACCAACTGCACTACTGTATCGAGCTTGGCTCCCAGAAACAGCGCGACCTGCGACGGAACCAGATGGGAATTGGGGAAGTTGATGGAGAATCCCAGGTCTGTGAGCAGCCGGACGGTCTTTGCTGTGTGTTCTACGGTGAGTTCCCTTGTCCCTGCTCGGATGAGCCAGTCATCCAGGTAGGGGTAGACGTGGGTCCCCTGCAGGCGCAGCCGTGCCGCCACTGGTGCTAGGCACTTGGTGAACACCCTGGGCGCCGACTTTAATCCAAATGGGAGGGCTTTGAACTGGTAGTGCCGCCCTTGGACTACGAACCTGAGAAACTTTCGGTGTCCTTTTAGGATGGGGATGTGAAAGTACGCATCCTCCCAATCCAACGACAATCGGAAGTTGACCTCCTCCAGCTGGCCCAGCACATGCTGGAGGGTGACCATCCGGAACTTCTGTGCCTTGATGTATTTGTTTAGCCAGCACAAGTCCAGGATGGGACGCCAACCTCCTGTCTTCTTTCTGACGAGGAAGTATCTTGAGTATACTCCAGAGCCCCAGAGCCTCTTTGGGACGAGCTTGATGGCGCCTTTCTTGAGAATCGCCCTTACCTCTAACAGTAGGCGACGACGGCGAGATCCACCGGACTTGCCTCGTCCCCTGTAGGCTTCTTGCGCCGAGGAGCGGGCCGCCTGACGGTAGGTCGAGGAGCCGGCGCCAAATTCTTTGGAGGCACCTTGCTTGCCTCTGGAGTTCTGAAAAGGCGGCCGTCTCTGCTGCAGAACTCCCAGGGCCCGAGCCGTCTCCGTGTCGGTCTTGATGGCCTGCAGTGACTCATCCACAGTCTTTCCAAACAGATTGTTCCCGTCAAAGGGCATGTCCAAAACCTTAGCTTGGACGTCCTGGCGGAAATCCGTTGCCTTGAGCCACCCCCGCCGTCGAAGGCAAACGCTGTTGCCCAACTGGCGGAAACCGGTGTCGGCAATGTCCGTGGCCACAGTTATGGCGTGGTCCGACGCCAACTCACCCTCCTGTAGGATCACCAGGGCCTCTGCCCTCTTGTCGTCCGGGAGGAAGTACAACAGGGGGGCGATCTTCTTGTACCACAATTCCCTGTCGTAGCGGGCCACAAGCTAGGACTCATCGTCCCGCGGCGTCCAGCTTCTTTCCCTCGCCGTCCGGTGGGGAAGTTGAGGATGAAGCCGATGCCCCCCCCCCGCTTTCTTCTTGGCCGCCGTTGAGACAACCGAATCCGGGGTCGGCTGCGCCCTAAGGCACAACAGGGCGGCGTCAGGGACCCGGTACTTCTTCTCATACCGGTCCCTCTTGGAAGGTGTCGTGGATGGGTTCTTGAGGAGGGCAAGTCCCTCGTCCCAGATGTCATCCAGCAATGGCACCGCGAGGATCGTCTTCCTTTTTGCCTCACGCCGTTGGTAGAGGAAGCCTTCCTTCTTCTTCTCCTCAGGGCAGAGTTTAAAATCTCGGCTGGCCTGGCAATCATGGCGTGGAAGGACCCAATCTCGTCGGACGGCGATGCCCGAGGAATCGGAGACGGGAGGCCAGTCCCGTCGTCACCACCGTCGTCATCCGTCCCCGTCATGGCCGTGTCCATTCCCATGTCGTCCCTCGGGATCGGGGAAAGCGACAAAGGCTGAGAAGGCTTTGAGGGCTGAAGGGGCACTGGATGAATTCTCCTCCTCTTGTTCGGAGGGCTTCCCGATGAACCCGGTACAGATGGGTCGTCCGTTGGGGTCAGGGGCAGTCTCGTCCTTATCTCTGTGCATAAGGCTTGGATTGCCGTCAAAATGGCCACTGAGTTGTCCTGAGGCTCGGGTTGCGACGGGCGTGCTGGGAGCGACGGTTGTTCCTCCACGGGAACCTCATCGTCGTTACCACCCTTGCTCTCGTCCCCCTCCTCGGGATTCCTCCTGTGGGGCTAGGCCTCTTCCAAATTCTCAGTCAGTTCCTGTCTGTGACGGCCACTGGCCCCCCCCCACTCTTTTTCCACCGGGGTCTTCATGGGTGTCTTCTCGATGGGCCTAAAAGAGGATTCCCTCCACGGAGGCAGGGAAACTCGGGGCCCCGAGGTTGCCTCCACTGCGATAGCCTCCACAGGCTTTGCCAGGGCCGCAGTGACTCCCTCGATAGAGGCCTTAGCCGGGTGAATCAAGGCCTCACCACTTTGGGCGCGCTTGAGGCTTTCACCTTAGGGGGAGGATCACCGCCTCACTCCCCCTCGGCCGGTTGCTCCGAGATCGACCGGGGCCTCTCCAGAAGCTTAGCCAGGTTCTCGCATTTTCTCTTGCCCGAGCCAGAGCGTTGGCTCGCGGTTGATGGCGTCAGTGAAGGTACGCCCTGCCTGGCAGCCGAGGAGCCCGACCGTTCGGCGCTCCCGGTGCCCACGGACTCGCAGTGCTTTGCCTTCTGTTGGGCCCCCGTCGCCGGGGTGCCCTCACAGGATTTAGAAGATCGCTCGGACCTCTTCTTCTTCTTCTCATCTGTTGGGCTCTTGTCTTCCAGCCAGTTGGAGATACGGGTCAGACCTCTTCTTCTTCTCATCTGTTGGGCTCTTGTCTTCCAGCCAGTTGGAGAGACGGGTCCGGCGATCCCTCATCGTCCGATCCGACATGTTAAAGCAAAACGCACAGTCCTCCTCCACGTGCGTTTTGTCCTCGTGGAGGCAGTAAAGGCATTTCGAATGCTCATCCTCCTTGAACACATTTTGTAGGTTGCATCCAGGGCAGATCCTGAAGAGTTTGCCGGGAGTCTAGCTTCCCTTCTCCTGGGCCATGTTCTTCTCGTCCACGAGGTAGGCCTCAGAAACTTCTGGAATTGTCCAAGAAGCGTAACTCGATGAAAACTTCATCCTTGAGGGGCTTAGATAAATCCGAAACGGGTCCCCGTTGATCGGAAGTAGAAACGGTGGAGCTTGAGGCTCGATTACAACGAAAATTGAGATAAATCGCTTTGAAAAAGCACAAAACGCAGTAAAAGCTCAAGAGCTATAGCACGAGGACTCCCAACACTTGAGCGTGCGGTAAAAATCTGAGGATGGCTGCCAGGGGCGGGGCTTAGGGAGAGGGCAGTCATTGGCTGGGGGCAGTATGACCCAAAGACCAGTGATTGGTTACTACTAAGAAAGACAGATCAGAAACGAAACTGATACTGATTTTTTCTTTACCGAGGATTGCCAGCCCGACGACTGGGAATATTCATGAGCTTTGAATCCATGCTGGAGAAGGTATGGACCCCAAGCTGTTCATGCGGCCCCCGTCCTACATGTGTACCGGATGTTGGGATTGAACGTGCTGTGGGGCGTCTAGTGGGCGTGTGGACATGATGCAAGACAGAGCCCCCCCCAAAGGGCCACGGCCCCGTGGGCAGGATGGATGCTCAAGGTGAAAACTGGAAACGAGGCGAGGAGCATGAACATCCCCAGCAGGGACCCAGGAATGCTCCTCAGGACCATAACCTAACCAATCCACCAGATACTGCAACCTACCCCTAATAATGCAGGAACCCAAGATACCAGAGACCTCGTACACATCAGGAGTGTCCAAAGAGACAGGGGCAGGAGGAGCATGGAGGCAGGTAGGACCAGGGCAGGGTTTGAGCAGGGAGGTGGGAAAGACAGGATGGATACGCCAGGTAGCAGGAATCGAAAGCCGATAAGCCACAGAATTGATCACCTTAGACACCACAAAAGGCCCAACGAACCAGGGAATGAGCTTGCGACAACCCGGCAAGCGGAGGTGACGAGAGGACAACCAAACTCTATCCCCCACAGAAGAATCGGGGGCTGCCGAATGCTTTTTGTCAGCCGCGGACTTCAGAGAAGTCTGGGCTTCTTGGAGATATCACGGACGCAGGCAGCAGCAGCAGGATTGCCAGAAAGAGAGAGATCAGGGAAAGGCAAGGTGCGTGGGTGCTGACCGTAAAGGGCATAGAATGGAGAAAAACCTGTGGAGGAGTGCAAGGCGTTACTGTAGGCGAATTCAGCGAGGTTTAATACGCGGAACCAGGACTACTGATGTTGCAATGTTAAACAACGCAGGTATTGCTCCATAGTCTGGTTCACTCGCTCAGTTTGTCCATCTGTTTCTGGATGGTAGGCTGAGGAGTAACGTGCGTCTACACCAAGCTGTTTAGTCAAAGCCCACCAGAAACGGGACGTGAACTGGGATCCTCTATCAGAAACTAACATGGTGGGTAACCCAAACAAACAAAAAATTGACTTGAAAAACAACCCAGCTAATACAGGAGCGGAAGTAATACCTGAGCATGGAATGGAACGCGCAATTTTGTGAATGTTTCTACCACTACCCATATTGTGTCAAATCCTTGTACTCAAAGTAAGTCAGTCACGAAGTCCATGGTAACAGTGTGCCATGGTCTTGGGGGTACGGGTAGGGGTTGCAGCAGGCCTACAGGTCGTCCCCTACGGTTTTTGTATTGGGCACACACTGAACAAATGTTCACATAACAGTCGACGTCCCGCTTTATAGACGGCCACCAGCACCAGCGCTTCAACAGAGCCAGTGTCCGTCTCTGACCGGGATGTCCATTGATGGCGGTATCATGGGACCATTCTAATGCAAGGTTACGGGTGTCAGTGGTGGGTAAAACTAGTCTGTTCTGCACAAAGGGTAGACCGTCGTGATACACAGGGTCCCATTCAGACAAATGATCAGGATGTTGGGCCACCCAGGTACGGATAGAAGCCACCATGGATAAAGGTGGAGTGCAAAGGCAAATGGCGTTTTTCCGTTCCAGTAAAGTTTCAGAAAACACTGGTAGGGAAACACCCCCAGGGGAACGGGACAATGCATTGGCTTTCCCATGTGCTAACCCAGGTCGATGTTTGATCTGGAAATCATAGGCTGCAAAAAACAGATGCCAACAGACCTGGTGGCTATTGACGCACTTGAGAGGTTGAGAGGCACAGATCTTGAAGGTTGCAGTGATCCGTAAACACGATTGTCTGATGTTTAGCACCCAGGAGGTGGTGCCGCCAAACCTGGAACGCATCCTTTACGGCCAGTAACTCCTTTTCTGTGACTGTGTAATGGATTTCTGTGGGGGTGAATTTACGGGAGTGGAATGCCACAGCATGTAAACGACCAGAAGAAGAGCATGCTTGAGATAGGACAGCCCCTAAAGCAAAAGAGGAAGCATCCGCTTCCACTACAAAAGGTAATTCTGGGTAATTCTGGGTCGGGATTTTGGAGGACCGGAGCAGTGGTAAAGGCGGTTTTTAAGGATTCAAAGGCTTTCTGGTGCTCGTCTAACCATAGGTACGAGACATGAGGGCTACTATAGAAGAGAATCCATAGATGAACCGTCTGTAAAAATGTGCAATACCTAAGAATGACTGTACGGCTTTGAGATTGACTGGAGTTGGCCAGTCTAACACTGCTCGGACTTTTGAACGATTCATTGCCAAACCCCCTGGTGTGATGTGAAAACCCAGGAATTCGACATTGTCGACGTGAAATTGACATTTTTCGGGTTTAGCAAAGAGTGAGTGCTTCCGTAGTCGAGAGAGTACTTTGTGAACATGTGTTACATGTTCCTCCATGTTTTGGGAAAATATGAGGATGTCATCTAGATACACGACCACGTACACATCCACTATATCGTTGAACACCTCGTTCATGAAACGTTGGAAAGTGGCAGGCGCGTTGCAAAGCCCGAATGGAATGACCGTATACTCGTATAAGCCATAGCGGGTACAAAACGCAGTTTTCCATTCGTCCCCCTTGCGGATTCGAACCAAGTTCTAGGCTCCTCTGAGGTCGAGTTTTGTATACACAGAAGCATGTGTTAGTCGATCTAGCAAGGGTGTCATGAGGGGTATTGGATAGCGGTTCTTTACAGTGATAACATTTAGGCGTCGATAATCCACACATGGTCGGAGATCGCCTTCTTTCTTGGGGACAAAGAATATTGGACTGGCTGCAGGTGAATTGGATGGACGTATGTGTCCTAGTTTTAGTGATATCTGAATGTACGATTTCAGAGCTTGCTCCTCAGAATGGGACAGGGAGTATATGCGTCCAGTAGGTATGGAGGAATCGGGAAGCAGATCTATAGGGCAATCGTAAGAACGATGCGGAGGGAGGACCTTGGCTGTACCCTGGTCAAAAACCTCTTGAAAGTCATGGTAGACCGTAGGAATGCCCACAGCGACCGCCCCTACCACATGAGGACTGGATGTAGAATCCCCAGCGTCCTCCAAAGTAAGTTGTGCGACAGCACCCAAAACCTGCCAGGGTGTCCTGTCTCCTTCAGGCAAGGTGAGACAAAGGTTTTGGCATACTTTGGATTCGAAGTGTACTTGCCCCGATTTCCAATCGATAAGCAGATTGTGTTCTTTTAACCATGGAATACCCAAGATGAGACCGAACTGAGGCATGGAGATCAAGTCAAAACATATGGTCTCTTTATGATAGGTTTGGATGCTCAAGGTGAGGGGAGCGGTTTGTTGTTTGATGGGGCCAGACACTAAGGCTGTACTGTCAATGGCTTGGACTGGTTCCGGACGTGAATTATTCACCAATGGGAGATTCAAGGACAAGGCCAATGAGATGTCGATGTAGTTACCAGTGGCCCCAGAATCGATGACAATGGCGACTGGGTGCGTGATATCTGGAGTTGGTTTCAGAATGGCTTGTACAATAACGGGTCTTATGCAACCAAAAGCGGGCACTGATTCTGAGGAAAAACAAGGCGTGCTCGATCCAGTCCCCGGATCTAAGATCGAGCTGTCCGAAAAACCTGGTTCTTCAGCTTTGGGCGACAAGGACATTCTTTGACGAAATGTCAGTTCAGGCCACAATAGAAACAGGCGTTGTCTGTCCTTCTACGTTCCCTTTTTGTGAGAGAGATAGGACTACGGATTCCCCAAATCTGCATGGGTTCCCCGGAAGACTCAGAAGATGAAGTGGTGGGATGTGTACTAGAAAACCCAGCTTCGGCCCTTCGCTCAATTTGTTGGGCGTCCACCTGCAAACACCACTGCTTTCTTGCTTTCCAGCCATGAAGTTTCAACTGATAATTGGTTGAAACGAGTGATGTACTCTATGAGTGTACCTTTTCCTTGACATAAATCTAACAATTCTAGATCACGTGATTGGACCTTATGTCTAGTATCAAAAACCTGGGTCATTTCTGCCACTAGTAAATCAAAGTCGTACAAGGTAGGGCTGTCTTTTTCTAACAAAGGGTTGGCCGAGGCAACTGCAGTACCTGCCAAATGAGATAGAGTAAATGCTGCTTTAGTGGTGGAATCCTGGGAAGGCCAATGGTCTGCACAAGAAATGTAATTTACATTGATTGAGGAAAGTGCTGAACTTCCTATGGGTCACCGTGGAATCTCTCAGGAGCTGCTAATGGAAAGGGAGTGGAAACCACCACGGGAACGGGTGGTGGTAGACTGGGGGCTGTGATGCAGCATCCCCGAATTCTGGATCTGCAGGCAGGGGATGTTGGACACTTTGTATGGAATCAAGACGTTGGTGAATGGCGGTGGTGGCGGCTGACATATCAGCCCATAAAACTGTGATTTCTTGAACCAAAGTGGCCACGGGGTCATCAGCTGAGCCCTCCATGACTTAAACGAAAAGTGGCTTCACAGTCTGTCGAGACTTGATTGTCGTGAAGATTAGAGGGGCCTCTGTCCCCAAGTACCACACAGGGAGAGTTAATATGACTCTCTATGCGATCCTTGAGGCCACATTTGGGAGATGCTGGAACGCCGGAACCACGTAGCACTGGAAACCCCAAGGCTGCTGTAAGGCAAACAATTATACGTACAAACAATCACAGTTGCAGTATACAGAACGGACTAGTACTTTCCAGGAAGAAGCTTACCTAAGTAACTAACCACACAGGGGCATGATATACAGCTACGTGGGGGCGCGTGAGCAGCACCTTCAGATGATGGTAATGGTGACTTGGGATGGTGGTCAGAGTAGTCACCAGTTGCTGAGCCCACCTGCAGTTGTTGACGTGGAAGATGTGGTTTTACGTAAGTTTGTGAGAAAAATCAATCCAGGGAAGAACCAAAAGAAGTCTGGTATGAAAGTCCTGGGGTCAAAACAGCCAGATATCCACAAGAAAAGCGCCAAATCCGAAGGGAAAGCCAAAAGGAGTCCATAGTTCGAGGTCCGAGTTCGAGTAATCCAAGAATCAAGATTGAAGTGCAAACGCCAAACAAAGTCGTGAAGAACAGCTGTGAAGCGATGTGTGGTCGCAGGAACTCTGCTTTTACACCGTTTGGTTCCTAGTCACATGACCCAAAACAGAATCACGTGATCAGGATCTCCTTGTCACGTGATCCGGAAGTGAACGTGACTGCCTGACTCTGCCTGACCCAATGCGCCACGGCAGTTGCCAATGCAGAAATGGATACAACCGGGACTGAATGTGACTTCTGCTGTGACGTAAGGTATGGACCGCAAGATGCATGATAGCTAGCCATACTGAGTCTCCCACCTAATATTTTGGAGCGTCCCTGCACTTGGGTCAGAAAACCTCTTCTGAGAGTCTTTAGCTAAGGACAACTGAGCTCGTGCCTTGACAATGGCTGTGGAGATATTGTCATGCAGAGTCTTCACTGCTGGCATTTCTAATGGTTCGGGAGGATCATAGACTGAGGTTCGTGGATGCCGACCATGTAAGGTGTAGAATGGGCTGAGTCCTATGGATGAATGTACTGAATTATTGTAGGCGTATTCTGCTACCCACAAAATATCTAATCAGGAATCTTCGGTCTGATGAAGCATGCATCTGCGGTATTGCTCCAGAGTTTGGTTTGTTCACTCGGTCTAACCCATCTGTTTGTGGCTGATGGCTGGTGGACAGGCGTACATCAATCTTGGCCAGTTTGCAGCATTGCTTCCAGAATTTCGAAATAAATTTACTCCCACGATCAGATACTTCAATTGAAGGGAAACCATGTAACTTCACAATGTTTTCCAGAAAGGTCTTTGCCAGAACTGGTGCAGAAGGAAGCATTTTTAGAGCCACGAAATGCGCCATCTTAGAGAAGAGATCTACCACCACCAAGATGATATCAAACCCTCCACTTTTGGGCAAATTGGTGATGAAGTCCATCGAAAGAATATGCCAAGGAATGGGCGGCACATCCAACGGTTGGAGAAGACCAGCAGGTTTCTTTTTCTACGCCTTATTTTGAGCACAATTTCCACAAGTTTTAATAAATTGGACCACATCTTTGCGCCAAGATGGCCACCAATAAGACCTCTTGATTTTTTCCATTGTCTTGGTTACTCCAGGATGACCTGATAGTTTGCAATCACTTGAGCTCGTAACTTCTGTGTGGGTAAAAATAAGCGTCCTTGATAAAAGGGTAACCCATCCTGCACACTACATTGGGTTTTCCCAGTCACCCATCTCTGCAACTCTGCCGTAGTCATAATGCTTTAAAGGATGAATCTGTGGTGCCCATAACTCCAAGCATTTTCTCCCCAGAAATTATATCCACTGGGGTGGGAGCTGCATAGGCCTCTTCTCCTTTCCCGATACAAGATAGGGCATCAGCTTTTCCATTTCGCACTCCTGGCTGGAATGTGATTATGGAATCATACTCAGCAAAGAAAAGGGCACATCTCAGCTGTTGAGAAGATTGCGCTTTAGCAGAACATAGATACTGCAGATTTCAATGATCTTTAAAGATGGTAACAGTATGCCTAGCCCCAAGTAAGTAATATCTCCATTCCTTTAGCACACATTTAATAGCTAACAACTCTTTATCAGTGACCGTGTAGTTGAGTTCTGCTGCTGACATTTTTTTCAACCAAAATGCCACTGGATGTAACTCTTGAGTGTCTGGATCACGTTGAGATAAGACTGCACCCATAGCTACATTTGACGCATCGGTCTAAACCACAAAGGGAAGATCTGGCCGCGAATGCTGTAGAACGGAGCTGCAGTGAACCTTCTTTTAACATCTGGAAGGATTCTCCCGCCTCCTGGGTCCAATTACATTTTTTGTTCTTCCGGAGCAATGACGTGATGGGATGAACCAACTGGGAGAAATTAGACACGAATCGTCGATAGAAATTTGCGAATCCCAAGAAACTTTGGACTCCTTTTACAGATGTGGGTGCCGGCTAGGTAAGAATGGCATCTGCCTTTCTGTTGTCCATCATCGCTCCCTGTGAGGATAAGATAAATCCCAAGAATTCGACTTCAGGATAGTGGAAATAGCATTTTTCCAACTTCATGTACAGAGAATTTTCTCAGAGTTTCTGAAGAACAGATGTTATGTGCACTACATGTTCCTGAGTATTACCAGAAAAAACTAGAATATCATCGATGTATACCACCACACAAATATCTAGCAATTCCCTTAAAATGTCATTCATAAAAGATCCGGAGCAATGACCAAGGTTCTGGAAAGCCAATCAATCACAGGGTTATGCCTTTCCAACCAGGGCATACCTAAGATTATCTGAAACTGTGGTGCCCTAATAAGGTCAAAAGAGATCCTCTCTCTGTGTCCTTCCTGGCATAGCATTATGAGATGGTTAGTGCACTGCGTTACAGGGCCTGACACTAATGGAGTGCCATCCACCCCTGAAACATTCTCGGCTTCTAACTTATCCGTCAAGGAGAACCCTAGCTTGCTAGACAGGTTAAGATCCATATAATTGTCAATAGCTCCACTATCAATGTAAGCGTGCAAAGCATGTCTTTCAGTGGGGTGCTCATGACTAAATAGGATAATAGGAAACACAAAGTGTGAGATCACTGAACCTTTTTCCCCGCTCGACAAGCTGACTTCTAAACTTGTCGGGCACTGGAGTTTTCCGAACTCTGGTCCTTCTTGACTTGGTTAACCCCTCCCAGGGGTTTTCTGGATGGTTTCACTAGATAGTCTTTTTAAGAAAGTGGCCCGCCTTTCCGCAATATAAACATAGCTGTTGTTGACGCCTATTATCCCTCTCAGCCTGAGAGATTGGCCCTTGGATACCACCCAATTGCATAGGCTCAGGATGAGTCTCTGGTCCCGATCTTCCGACATGCTCTCTGGGGCAAACAAAATGCTTTTGGTTATCAGGGCGGGCACAATCCGCCCTACGATCCTGCAAACAATGATCTAACTGAATAGTCAGATCTATAAATTCAGAGATACTTTCAGGCGGATTTACCACTTGCGCTAAAACATCTTTTTATTCACTGCGCAATCCTCGATAAAACAAGGTTGTCCTTTTCTCTGCTGGCCAGTTAGTCTCTGCCACCAATCGGTTGACGGTGGCCACATAAGCCAATAGGTCTTGGTTGCCTTGCCTTAGTGACAACAATTCATTGTCCAAAGCCTGTCCTTGAGTATGGCGCGCGAAGAGCTTCTCTAATTCTCGCTGAAAACCTTGGAAATTCCGTAACACAGGATCATCTCGATTCACCAGTGGAATGGACCAGTCGGCAGCATATTCGCCCAAATAAGATAACACGAAAGCAACCTTGGAGTGATCTGTAGGAAAAACTCCAGGTTTGCAAAGAAAATAAAACCTACACTGGTTTAAAAATACAGCACATTTTTTGGGATCCCCTGTGAAACGCTTCAGAGGTGCCAATGGAATATTTCCAGGTACAACTACTTGAACAGGAACCAGTGGTACTGTTGGGGCTGAAGCCTGAGGGTTACCTAAAGGAAGTGGAACCTGCCCTGCTTCAGTCTGCAATAGCTGGCGGGCTAATTCTACCGTCCGATCTCGGTTCACCACTAACTCCCTTCGAAGGGAGCTGGTCTCAGAACGAGCTGAATGGGCTTCAGCCCTTAACTCCCCCAACAACTGTGCCAACTGATCTACCTCTGGAGTTTCCATAGTGCCCAGGCAGAGTAATTTCTGTACGGCTTCACGTTCTGTAATGCTTACTTGAACTTCAGGGGACACTCAATATCTGTGCCGTCCTCTGAGGGTTCTTCCTTTTCATGCACTGGCAATAACCCTAAAAATGGTACAACAGTGATGTTCTTCTGTGAAGCTCAATGCTAAAACTATTCTGTCACAATTGCTATGAATAATTAAACAGTTACCTTTTCAATATGGATGAACAAAAGCTCTGTTTACCTGTAGTTTTTTTATGATGAGCTCTCCATCCTGCATCGGGGCAGGGGCGCTAGTTCTGTAGAGTTGATGTTCAGTAGATAGAGCACATATAGAAATTGGACTAGGATTGATGGAACTGCCCTCAAAATGCAAAAAGGTGAGTAAGGATTATGGTAATGAGTAAGAGAAAAGGAACTATCAATAGAAGGCTGCTAGAATGTTTTTTCTGTATTACAGGCGTGGAATGAAGAAGACTCTGTGCTGAAGAGCTTGAAGAGAACAATGTGGGAAGTGGTAGCAAGAATATTTTCCAAAAGTTATACTGAAAAATTGGGGAGAATTATAAATAAAGGCAATTCTGAGGAGCTTTACCAACTCATGGAGCGTATTAAATCTTGACTTGAAAATAATGACAAATACTAGAAGACGTAATCAAGGACCTTATAGATGCAGTTCATAACTGGAAGCTTGAGTACGTCATGTAATGGCTGTGCTGAAAAACTTAAACTCTCTCCACAACTGCGAGCTGACAGGGAAGCGGTAACCGAAGACCGTAAGGCTGACTGAAGTTCAATGTTGGACGGCGCAGCAGAGGCCGTAAGCAGACTTTGGAGAAGCGGAGCAATAATTCAGTATCCTAAAGTTCGGCGGAGGCTGTTTGCTGCATTCTGTGAAGCGGAAATAGCTTTTATATTTTTTCTAAGAACGGCAGTTCGAGATGATAGTTTTCCAAATATCATTTCCACATAGAAAACGAAACCCTTAAATGAAATGCGTTTAATGCAAAATACTGATAGAACTGAAGTTTTGAAGATACTTGCTGTTAGTTGCATGTAGACTCAACGCTGCGTATCACTGGAATGTTGAAAGCTGAGAGGATTTTCAATATGAAGCGGGAATATGTGACAGGGACTTAAGGCAAGATAAGGGGGGAAGAGAATAAGGTCAATAACTACGAACCAATAAGGGAAATAATTAAAAGGAAACTGAGGGCAGGACGGAAGGGTTAAGTGGAATTCTGTAGATGACAGGACTATGACAGGAACAGCGGTAAACATTGCACTGCTGAGAAGCAGAAACAACACGAAGCGCGGAACGCCCAGGGGGAGGGGCTTATATAGGAAACAGAATCAAGAGCATAGAACAACACAGCCACCTGCAGGATGTCAACTAGGCAGCCATGTTAGGTAGTCAGGAAGTAATACTTCATCATTGAGCCCCCACTGAACGGGGTAACTTATGTACAAGCCAAGAGTGATAGAGAGATGTCCAATTCCTTTTGGAGGCTAAACATGGTATTTCACCCATGGTCATGACAATGCTTCGACGAATGACTGGAGTTGGATGGTGGCACCTTTGTCCAATATTTTTAACTGAAAATGACAGTTCATAATGGCCCGGATGTTATGATATGATATTTTATTTACAGCGCGCCTATACACAAGTGTTTCAAGGCGCGACAAGGCATGGGAAGGGCACAAGGGGGAACATGAAACAATCTTACTAGGCCCAGTAACTTTGACATCGCGCAAGTGCAGGGAGGGGAAAGGGGGAGAAGTGCCAGGGGAAGGGGAGGGGGAGAAGTGCAGGACATAGGATCAACAAGCACAAACAAAACAAGAAAGGGGAAGTGCAGCCAGCAAGTGGTAGTGCAAGGGTTAAGTGCAGGCAGCCAGTGATTGGGAAGTGCAGGTAAGGGGACTGTAGTGTAATAGATACAGCCCCAAGTGCAGGGTTGCCAGACACCAGTACAGGTGTGCAACTGGGGGGGGCAGGCACCTTGGCCGTAGGTTCAGAGGGTAGCCAGGTAACAAGTGCAGTGACAGACAGGAAATCAGCATGGAAGAGGAAGATAGAAGGCAGAATCAAAGAGGAAAGTCTTGAGCAGGTACTAGAAATGTTTCTGCTCAAGTTTCAGAGAGGCAGGGAGGCTGCTCCAGACAGAGGCACGAGCCGAAGAGAGAGATCTGCCTCTCTGCCTCCAGCTCTTTGCTTGTAAAAGAAAGTTGGAGGTGGAAGTAGGGAGATACTTCAGAAGAGAAAGCTGGAGATAATTTGGTCCCAGGCCACAGAAAACCTTGTGGACAATGCAAAGGGTCTTGAATGTGATCCTTGCAGCCACTGGGAACCAATGGAGAGATTTCGGTGCTGGAAAGATACGATCCATGGGCTTGAGGCCAAGGACAAGACTCGCAGCCCTGTTCTGGGTGAGTTGGAGAGGACAGAGAGTAGAGGCAGGCAGATTTAAAAAGAGGCTGTTACAGTAGCCAGGCCTAGAGAGGAACAGAGCCCTAGAGACAGTGGGATTGTTGGGATCTTTCAGGGTCAAGCCCAGATTTCTTAAGTTGAGGTGTGATGGTGACCTTTTTGATAAAGTCCGGAACCTGATTATTGGCAAACAAGGAATTTACAAACCTAACAAGAAAGGAAGCACAAATGTCTTTATTTTCCAAGAATTAGGTTAGGAGGAACAGTATTTTTGTGAGCACTGAGAGGCGCATAATGAGGAGAGTGTATTCATCTTCGTGCTTCCCATGTCGCTACTCTTTTAGATGCTTTGCTCCTGACAATATCCCAATCCTGCACTGTAAAGGGCACCAGACAGGAAACATCCTGGCAGGCAGCAGGTAACAACTTGGCAGATCAGACAGAGGACACAAGGAATGGCTCTCATTCTCCCCGATTTACCAGCACACGATCCTGAAGAAGACTGACAACATTGCTACACACTCTGCAGGCTACCCTAGGGACACAAGAGCCAGACCCTGAGCAAGGGTGCACCAAGGATGAATCAGGTGTCTGACGCTCCCCGGAAGGGAATCCAGTTGCTCCAACTTTTGCCCAGGAAAGCCTGAATCGCCTGGCACACAACACTGCACACGTGGCTAGCAATGTCATCACTAGCTATACAAGTAGCACCCAGATCGCCCCGGCTGGGGAGTGAGAGCAGAACACTTTGTCTAGCAGTATTACATCTGCCAGCTTCATAAAATTGGTAAATCAGTGAAGGTTGCCCCTGACTCTGCCCACCAGCCCCATGTTGGGCGATGATATGAGATCCAAATAGATTTCATAACCCTGCCATCAGTGGGTAAGTACTGGTATGTTCCATAGGGCGTTCCACATTTTTCCAACCAGGTGAAGAGTTACATGTGTGACGCCCTATGGATTGACCACAAAGCTTGGGGAACACAGAAAGAAAGAACGGGGAGCTCAAGAACAAGCTGGCAAAAGTGTGCACAGAGAACCAAGTTGGCCAGAGGCGTTGCCTCTTGCTCATGTACATGAGAGGTATGCCCTGCCACTTTGCTGGACTCTCACCATTTGAGATCCTGATGGAAAGACCAATGCCCCTGCCGGCTGAAGCTCCTCCCTCTGTAAAGAGGTTGTCTTTGGCACCGACTGATTCAGGTCTGGCATCTTTCAAACGACTTTCTTCAATCATATGAAGATCTACTGCCACGTCACTGAGGCACAACCTGTGCCAAGCAAGCAAAAACTACATTCCGTGCAGGAGGGAGACCCAGTGATGCACAAGGACTTTGCGTCCCGTGAAAATAGTCTACAGCCCAGGTGGAAGGGAGCATTTACTGTCTTTATGACCAAAGACACAGCGCTGAAGCTGTAAGGTGTAAAGTCCTGGGTTCACACTATCCATACCAAGAAGGTGAGGCCCCCTGCTGCTCCTGCAGAAGAACCCCCAGTGTTGCCTTCTCTAAAGCTGGGACCTTGTCCTCCACCGTACCCAGCCCTGAAGGGCCAGGAATTAACCCGGACACTGCACCCCAGAGGATTGACTCCATTTTTTCCCCAAAAATCTGCCTCAACCTGTCGGTGTGAGAACAGTCTGTCTTCTCTCGCCAAGCAGAAGTGACTTGTTTTTGGAAGACAGCACTGTCTGAACTGTGAGATTTTGAACCTTGATATTTTTTGGAGCTGTGATATTTTCAGACTCTGGTCTTTTAAACTGTTTTTGTTGGACTTTGATATTTTGACTTTGAACATTTTGAATCATTTTGAATTTTGGATTTCAAATTTGATGTTAATTATAATTTTGAATAATAATTTTGGCATTTTTGAAAGTTAATATTTTTTAATGTTGATTTTTGAATTTCGAAGTTTAGTTTCATTTTGGTTCATAAATCTGAATTTTAATTTTTGAATTTTAATTTTTGAATGTTGATTTTTGAATTTGTATGTTTTATTGAAGTTTCATATCTCTTTGAAGGCGGATATTTTTAAAGTTCAATATTTTTGAATTTAGACATGGGTGAATTGAGATATGTGGAACATGATCTGTGTTTGGGGTGTGGCAGTTCTGCTTTGATGTCTCCCAGTCTCTGAGTTCGAGCATTATACAGCTACAGTGTAACAAGAACACTTTGCTTTAAGTGTATTTCATCTTTACATTTTCTGTTGCAGCGTCCCAGTTTTGCCTTTCATCTCTCGTTATTGTACTATGCCATTGTCCTGTCTATCATGAATCACCGATTCCGGCCCTTCTGGACTTTGTGGTCCATGATGCACCGCAACATCAGGGCGGCGATCCTCCCAACATGGCCGACAGCACAGAAATGCTGCTAACTAGTGTCCATGCGCAACGCGCGGCTTCCTAGAAAATAGGCACGCCCCGCGGCTCTGCGCGTCTCAACGCTACTGATCTGAGTTGTTCAGCGTGTGTATGGTTCCCGTCTATCTTCCAGTTATCTACCCTTTCCTCCTTCCTGGAATCCCTTCTTTTTCCTGCCTCACTTCGGTAAGGCCATTCTCCCCTTCATCCCGGAATCCGTCTCGTGCTCGGTGCCGCGGGCTCCCCGGCACCCGCTGAGCATTGGACATCAGTTTCCCTTCCTTCCTGGATTCCTCCGCTGTAACTTTCCTAGATACTGAACGCAACCTGCTTAAAGCAGTCGGCACTCCTCACACTGGAACCCGAAGACTCACGTCCCTTCCTGTATAAGTCCCGATCAGTGAGGAAGAAAGAAGGAGTTCCCAAGAAGACCGCAATCACGGACAAACAGGTGAGAAAGAGGGAAGGGTGTGACAGATTGAGATGCCAAAAACCTGATATCAGAATTGACATGGAGGCTGCAGTCCAAGACCTCATGAGAGGAATGCAAGAATTGACTACAGAGGTTCAAAATCTCAAGGCCGAAAATGCGACATTAAAACAACTAGTCTTGTCGTGGGATTCCGCGTTCAAAGAAAGCGTCCTGGTAGGGGGTATTGTGGACAAATATGATGGCTCTTCCAAGTCCCTGCGTTCCTTCCTTGACTCCTGCCTGGTGCATTTCACGTTCAAACCCTACTATTTTTCCACGCCCTGGGCTAAAATAGAGTTTATAATATCTCACCTAACTGGCAATGCCTTAACATGGGCGACTCCTTTGGTTAACTCGGGAGACCCACTCCTGGCTAATTATGACGGATTTATAGAAGCCTTTAAGGGCATGTTTGATCGACCAGAACTCGTCTACAGCGCTCAGGAAAGACTTCTGGAATTCCAGCAAGGGAGTCAGGATATGCTTACTTACGTGACCCGATTCAAACAACTAGCTAAAGAAGCTGATTGGTCCCAAGAAGCTAGTTTCACCCTATTCCGTAGAGGCTTGAATGACGAAGTCAAGGATGAGTTAGCCAGAGTGGCCCGCCCAAGTTCATTTCAGGCCTTAATGGACTTATCCCTGCAGATCGATTTCAGAATCCAGGAGACAAAGGCTGAGAAGAAAAAAACAAAGACAAAATCCCCAAAGACAACAATGGAATACACTTGCCTTAAGGAAGCACCCATCCAACATTCATGAGATCTGGATCCAATGCAAGTGGGTGCCTTCCGGGGACCAATTTCTCTACTAGAAAGGATCCGTAGGATAAATACCGGACTTTGCATGTATTGGGCTTCTGATAAACACCTTATAAGAGAATTCTCTATAGCACCACGCAGGCGCTCGGGAAACGCCAGCCCCCGATCCTAAGCGGAGCACATCTTCGGGAGAAAGATGCCAGCTCCACATCCCTTCCTTCCTTAAATGGTCCTGGCCAAAACACCTTAGTGGTTCTCCAAACTATCTTGTCACCCACTGAGAAAGACTCATTTCCCATCCTGGCTCTGGTGGACTGCGGTGCCATGGAAGCATTCATAGACCATGACTGGGCTGTCAGGCACAATATTCCTCAAGAACCCAAAGAAATAATACAACCTGTCAAAGGAATTGACGGGAGACCATTATCTTCTGGGCCTATTACTCACCAGACCAAGGAACTACTGCTTTTGATAAACAACCACTAGGAGAAGCTCAGTTTTGATATTATTAAGGCTGCTCACTACCCCATGGTTTTAGGCATGCCCTGGCTCCAGAAACAACTCGTACATCAAGTGGGCAGCCGGATCCCTCTTTCTAGGATCTGAATTCTGCTTGTCCCATTGTTTGTCTCAAGAATCACTGCCTAACCCTCCTGTGAACTCCCGGAATTCCGAACAATCACCTTTATGTGTGTCCAACATTACCCAAGTGCCTGAAATATATCAACCATACTCGTCCGACAGCCATCGTTCAAACTCTTCCACCCCACAGACCTGAGGATTGTGCCATCGAAACAGATGCTTCAGCCTTAATCCCATTCGGCAAAATGTTTATACTATCTGAACTTGAAAAAAGAGCCCTATGAGAATATCTGGATACCAACCTGGCTAATGGAACCATTCGTCCTTCAAAATCTCCTGCCGGTGCCTCTCTATTCTTTGTACCAAAGAAAGATACCAAAGAACTTCGACCCTGTTTGGATTACCGCAGTCTCAACCAGTGCACTATCAAGGATCGTTACCCTCTACCGCTCATTTCTGACATCTTGGAGGCAGTTCGGGTGCAGTCATCTTCACCAAGCTCGATCTTCGGGGTGCCTATCACCTCATTCGGATAAGGGAAGGTGATGAGTGGAAGACAGCCTTCAGAACCCCTTTTGGCCATTTCAAATATCTAGTAATGCCCTTCGGTCTCGCCAACTCCCCTGCGGTCTTTCAGCGGTTCATGGATAGAGTCTTTTCTGACATGGTGTTCCTTTTTGTCATCCTATACCTAGATGATATACTGATCTATTCCAACGACCCCTAAGTCCATCAGGAACATGTAAATGCAGTTTTACAACGATTACGAGAAAACAAACTCCTGGCCAAACCTGAAAAATGTCTGTTCCATGTCCAGACCGTTCATTACCCCGGATTTGTGCTGAGTTCCAAAGGAATCGGAATTGATCCTGCCAAGGTTGACTCCATACTCTCTTGGCCAGCGCCTACTACAGTAAAACATCTTCAAAATTGATTTTATTGATTTTTTAAAATAAGAACATTGTGGATATCGATACATTCGTAACAGAGTAACAAGGCATTGGTAAACTGAGAAGAGAGAGGGAGGTGGAGGGGAGGAAGGGGATGGGGGAGAGAGAAGGGGAGTGAGAGAGAAGGATTAAGAAAGTGAAGAAGTTGCGTTACATTTCTTTTTGATGCCAAATATCCCTGTTTTGATCCCCGCCCCGCCCCCCCACCCACCAACCCTGAGGGATAAGGTAAACAGTAGAATTAAATAAGAGTTTGCGAGGGGAGTTCTTGTATGCTTTCAAATACTGAGACATCAGGAAATCGAGTGACAACAGACGACACGGTTGAGATTACATGCTGCTTGATACAATGGGGTTCAGACAAATTCTATTGCACACTTGGTTTTACGTAATGTACTTGGCTCGAAATTCAGACCACTCATAATCAATGGAGGTGGGGTCTCCGTGGAAGGCTGCTGTAAGTTTGTCCATGTAGAAAATGTTACGGGAGACATTGATCCACTCCGCTTTCGTTGGTAGGCTTGTCCTTTTCCACACGGTTGTGAGACAAGCTCTTGCTGCTAAGAGGAGGCCGTGCGTCATTTTGGGTAGTTTAATCATTGTTTCACCCGTCTCCTCTAGGCCAAATAAGATCATGAGTGGTTGCCTCTCCCTATCCTCCTCTTCGAGCTCTTTAATCCAGCTGAGGACTTCATCCCAATATGCTTGGACCGCACTACACCCCCACCACATATGCCAGTAGTCCGCCCTCTGTCCGCATCCCCGCCAACAGAGAGGGCTTACATCTTGGAACATTCTGGCTAGTCTGAGTGGGTCATAATGCCATCTATATAGTAGTTTGATGCCGTGCATTTTATACTGACATGAGATGGAGGTTGTCGATGTCCTCCTACATATCTTAAGCCATGTCTTAGGGGAGAGTTGTCTGCCGAGATCAGTTTCCCACTTGTGTTTTAGTGTAGTTGAGGGAGTTGTGTTTACTTCAACTAGTGCTGTATTCATCACACTTATGAGGCCCTTGGAATCTGAACGGGTGTCCAGTATAGTCTCGAACGGAGTAAGATCTCTCTGTAGAGCTTCCCTCCAGACCTCCCGAGTCATGACTCCCTTGAGCTTTAAGTATTGGAACACAGAAAGTGGACCCAGCCCTAGAGCTTCCTCCAACTCCTGTATGGTAATAAATGTGTTATTCCTCCATAACTGCCCCGCCCTCTCAAGTCCTGCATCGTACCAAGAGTCAAAGCTTCCTGGATCTGGGATATCGTCCCTAATCCCCGGTGACCATAGGTGTGCTAGGGGGGAGGGCCAAGTTGTAATTCCTTTCATTCCTTTGTTTGGCTTCCATATGTCCCATATGGTCCCGAGAATGGGGTGGTTTTTAACCCTGTTCATTAATTGGGCCTCTGGTACCCATAACCATTCCCCTACAATGAATGGTCGTATGTGATAGTTGTCTAGTCTTATCCATTGGGGTTCTTTTTGCTGCCTGACGTGCAGGATGAGTACTCTTAGTTGGGTTGCTCTGTAGTAAAGTTCTATATCTGGGAGGCCTACCCCACCATTATCTTTCTTAAGATGGAGCAGAGCGACACGTACTCTCGGTTTTTGGCCTTGCCATAGAAAGGTGCGCAGGACCTTTTTTATAGTTGTAAAGAATTCCTTGGGCATTTGGATGGGGAGCATTTGGAATATGTATAGCAGCTTTGGTAGGATGACCATTTTAATTGTGTTCAAGCGCCCCATCCATGAGATGGTGAGCCTTGTCCACCTCTCAATATCTTTTTGAATTGTCTGGAGTATCGGAGGGAAGTTGGCTTCAAATAAGTCTTGCAGGTCTCGGGTGACATTGATACCCAGGTAGCGCAGCATGGTGAGGCTAACCTTCAACCCTTAAAGATGTAAAGCGCTCCACCTCCGCGTCCCTAGCTTTCTCGAGCGGGAGGACCACCGATTTGCCTGTGTTAATCTTTAGACCTGCCAGTTGGCCATATTCCTCGATTATTTCCATAGCTGCCGGTATCGAGCTTAGGGGGTCGGTTGTGTGCAGGAGGATGGCATCTGCATAAAGGCCTAATTTATATTCTTGGTCTCCTACTACAATTCCCTTCACCCTCTTATCAAGCCTTAGTCTCTGTGCCAACGGTTCAAGGGATAACACAAATAATATGGCTGATAGAGGGCAGCCTTGTTTGGTTCCCCTCTCCAATGGAAACCACCTCGAGTAACCACCATTTACTGCCACCGAAGTTTTGGGGGATGTGTAAATCGCTTTGATGGCGCGGCAGAGTTTGGGCCCAAGATACCAGTACCCTTTCCAAAAACTCCCAATCGACTCTGTCGAACGCCTTTTCGGCATCGAGTGATAGGAGAGTTGGGTCGCCGTGCCTGCCCTGTGCCTCATATATTAAGTGTAGGGTCTTCCTCATCGTGTCTGCGCCCTGTCTACCCATCACAAAGCCAACTTGGTCTGAGTGTATTAACCTCGGTAGGTGCGTTTCCAACCTGGCCGCGACTACCCTGGCGTAGTTTTTAGCATCTATGTTAAGGAGTGATATTGGGCGGTATGACCCACAATGTTTTGGGTTTCTGCCCTCTTTCGGAATGACCATTAGAAGGGCCTGGGTAAATGTTGGGGGTGCTCGGCCTGTCTCAAAGATATCATTAAATAGGGTCGCCAGAAAGGGGGTGAGGAAGGCAGTGAACGCTTTGTAGAAGCCAGGGGTGAATTTCTCCCGGTGCCTTCCCTAACTTAAGACGTTTGATAGCATCGGAGACCTCGTCCTCGGTGACTGGTGCGTCGAGGACCTCAGCCTCTGACTGCGATAGTGCAAGGAGGCCGATTTCCCTGAGATAGTTATCCACGCTCCCTGGCGGAGGGGGAGGGTCACTGGTGTATAGGTCTTCATAGAAGAAGGCGAATGCCTCCTGTATTCCTTCTGGGGAAGATTCTATTGTGTCTATTAAAGTGCCATCTGTCCTTTCTATCGAGGCTACCCATCTTTCTGCCCTTTGCGCCGCGCCCTAAGCCGTGCGCAAGGAGGGTGTCAGCTTTGTCTCCCTTTTCGTAATACTTCTGCTTCAAATATTGTAGGGTCTGGGTAACCTTGCCTATCTCAAGGGCTTTCAGCTCGTCTCTGAGTTCCTTGGCTTCAGAAAGGTGTTTGGGTCGGCTTCGTGGGGATGTCTGAGCTAGATTCTCTGCTGTGGCCAATTTCTTTCTGAGGTTGAACTCTATCAAAGTGCATTCTCTTTTTTCCTGGCCCCTTCTCTAATCAGGACCCCTCGCCACTTGGCTTTTGCTGCTTCCCACACATTCGTTTTCGCGACCTGACCAGTATCATTAGTTATGAAGAATTGTTTAATTTCATTTTCCAGTTCCTCCCTAAAGGCTACGTCACACCATAATGATTCATTGCATCTCCACTTAGAGTTGCGTGGGGGAAGACCGTCCCAATCCAGGTCCACCACGACCATATCGTGATCCAACCATGCAATGGGGTGTATGTCAGCGTTCTGAAGTATCTTCATTAGGGCTTCGGAGAGAAATACGTAATCTATTCTAGTGAGCGTGTCGTGGGGGAGAGAGCGGAAGGTGAATCCTTTGTCTGCTGGGTGTAGGTGGCGCCAGCTATCCAAAAGGCCGTACAAGGCAAGGGTTGTGTAGATGTCTGTGTACTCATTTGCCTTGGAGGGGTGAGAGGTGTCGCATGAGGTTTGCCTGTCCATGGTACTATTCATCCATGTATTAAAGTCCCCCCTAAGTATTGTGTGCCCTTGTGCTTTGTCAAAAAACCGTTGTGTCATTTTTTTAAGGAGGAATCTCTTCTGGCCCTGGTTAGGTGCATACATTGTAGCTAGGGTCACAACAGTATTCTTAATGGATCCTACTACTACTAGGGCTCTCCCCTCAGTGTCGGACCAGGAATTGAGGATCTTCATGGGGAAGTTCTTCCGGATCAGGATCCCAACCCCAGCTTTTTTCAGAACACCCGAACTCCAGAAGGTATGTTCCACAAGACCGCTGGGGATCGCTCTCTCTTCCCCCTTCTGATATTTCGTTTCCTGCAGGAACATGATATCTATGTTGGTTCTCTTAAATTCTCTCGCCACTAAAGAGCGTTTTGTGGAGGAATTCAGGCCTTTCACATTGAGTGTGCATGTACGTAATTTATGGCTTCTAAGTGTCGTCACCATTGTTATTGTCTTGTATGAGGTAGCCCATTATCTGCATCTGTCTCCCTATCTCAATATCTGGTTCGAGCCGTGTGTCGGAATTTGTGCGCGAGCACCAAAGACTGAGCAATCTTGATAGGACCGATTTGTATTCCGGATGCTCTGTAGACTGAAGTTTCATGGCTATTTCCATCTCCCTTTCCCTCGCATTTCGTCCCACCCCTTTGGGTTGTGTTTTCCCACCCTCCCCTCCCCCCAAACCACACGGCGTCCGATTCGGCTGGGTTATCTTCTCCCAGACGTCCTCGGACCACCAGCGGGTACCGCACATGGAACGGTCCCGATTATATAATGTTACAACATAACGATGAGCCCCCAACTTCCCCCTTGCAATTCAAACGTTTGTTAACAAACTGAACCATTATGCCAATTTACATCTCATTCCCACTTCTTATGCCTCCCTCGCCTCCAGGTGGCTCATGAACCCTTGTCCCCCCCGCCCGACCCAAGTGTCAACCAGAGCGCCTAGGCTCCCATCCCAAGAGCGCAAGCCTGTCCTCGACCAATTTCTGGGTGGGATGTCCACCTTGATATGGGCAGGGTAAGGGGGGTTGTAAGTCTCACCTTCGTTCGTGGTCATTTGATGCATGACGATGCGTAGATAACGGCAGACCTCAATGAGCTAAGTGTCCGACTTAGGGTGCACCCGTGTAAAGGTAGTCCAACGCTCAGGGCGACATCACTGCTCGGCGTTCGGGGAATTGTTCATCCGCCTATATTTCCTAGCACCGAGCATCTTCTTTCTTCGTGAGCTCTTATTGTGCCATTCCCTAACCTCAGATCTTTTCCCACTCTGTGATGGTTCTTCTTCATGGGTTCCTAGTAGGTCAGCAATGCAATTCTGCACGTCCTTTTCGGTGATTAGTTTTATGGCGCTGCCCTCCCATTCGAAGGCGAGTGAGAAGGGGTATCCCCAGCGATATCTCACCTCCTTCTCTTTCAACATTTTGGTGAGAGGGAGGCAATTTCTTCTCATTGCCAAGGTGAGTGAGGAGAGGTCCTGGTAGATGGTGACGTTTGCGGTGCCCAACCTCACTTGTGGGGTGTGTCTGGTCTTTTCCAAGACCCTGGCTTTGTCTGGGTAATTATGGAATCTGGCGAGGACTGATCTAGGACCTCCTGGTTTTCCACCGGCTCTGTGGATGCGGTCAATTTTGGGCTCATCAACCGAGTCATCATTGAACAACGCCTTCATTAAGGTGTGCAGAGTTCTCTTCAAGTCCATCTCAGTCTCGCCTTCGTTTTCTGGAATGCCAAAGATGCGTATGTTATTCCGCCGTTCCCTATTTTCCAGATCGTCAATCTTTAGGCGGAATTCTTCCTCTCTGGCTTCAAGCTCCGTAATGCGTACATCCATTTGGGTCTCTAGAGTGGTCAGGGATGTCTGGTTATGCTCTACCTCCTCTAGTCTGTCCTCCATTTTATCCATCCTCTGGGTGATTTTGTCTGTCTTACTACCGATATCTGCTCTCATACACCTCATCCCAGTGAGGATATCAGCAACATCCGCTTTAGTCGAAGCCGCTTCAGGTTTTTGTAATGCCTTCGTAGGGGAGCGAAGTGAGCAGTGGTTATCCGACTGTGGTGAGAAGTGGTATGGGGCCAATCTCTCCTTGGCGTTCATGTGACAGTTTGTGAGATGATTGTCTTAGTGGGCCCTTTCAGTATGCTCTGAAGGGTGGGTGGTGGGGCAGAAGTTCTGCTGTACTTTTGAGTTCGCCGGGGTTCCCTGAGTTGTTCAGCGGGTGGGGATGTGAATAGAGGGGCAGATCTGAGAAGGGCACACACCCTGCAACGCAGGGGCCCAGCTCTCAGCAAGATGAGCTCAGGATTTCCCAAAGGTGTTCAAAGAGGTGCGGATTCAGTCTGCTTTTCGATCCAAGTTCTGTGGGTTGCTGACCCCTTTCAATGTCCAACTGTTGGGTCAGGGATGCTTTATTTGCCCCCTCGGTCTGCAGGTTTCGTGGCGTTGTGCTAGGTTGCCCTGCAGTGGCGTTGTCCCTGTTCACAGATTCTGAGGGCCTGTCCGGCACTGGAAACCCACCCTTATCGCGGTTTTCTATGGTGTCCTGAGTGGGGGGAGGCGGCGGAGGCCCTCCTCGATTGTTGCCACCGGATCTGGAGCCAGGCACCCAGGCGAAATTGGTTCAGGAGATTGCCTGCGGTCGCTCACTGGGCTAAGTGGATTGTGCAGAGCAGTCCCAGGGGGGGCAACTCCGTGCAGGGCCTGTGCGCGCTCTCCCTCCAGAGAGGTCCGGGCATGTGCCTCCCTTTTTTCAAGTGGGGTCAGGCGTGCCGGCCTAAGGATACTGTGGGGCTTTGGAACAGAGCCCCGCGCGAAGGGGTCATCGCAGGAGGCCGATCTCAACAGGTGCGCGGGGGCTGGGGAGGCCCACAGCAGAGGGCCTCTTTGGTGGTGGTCGGTGAGGCGGGACCTCCCCCTGGGCCGCGCCCCGCGCCAGCTGTACCTCTCCTGTGAGGAGTGCGGGCGTCTTCAGATGCTTGTGGGGTCCGGGCCGCCGGGACCCCGACCGGCGAGCTCCCGGTCGCTTCCCGCGAGGTGTGGGTCCCGTGCAGGGCGGCCAGCGGGTGGATGGGTCCGCCACTCCAGAGCCTCGAGTATGTTGGGACAGGCCGGGCTGGTCCCTAGAGGAGGTCTTTGTATTAGAGGCGGGGCGCGGGAACCGCGGCCTCGGTCAGTCCGCCTACGCAGATGCCGCTCTGGGTTTCACAAGTCGATATCTCCACGAAAACACCTCCGTTTTTCAGCGTGCTTTTCACGGGGCGTGCAGGAAGCCTTGGGGCATCCGGATCAGTCGGTCATGTACCAAGGGGGGGTCCAATAGAGGGGGCTCATACCACTTTTAATGGACCTCGGTGCGGAGCTCACGCGGAGGAGCTTGCCATCCGTGCGCCCCCTGGTGGCCAGTCCAGTAAAACATTTTCAATCCTTCCTGGGACTTCCACATTTCTACAGAAAATGTATCCCTACATTTTCAGACATTGTGCATCCCATAGTCGCACTCTTAAAGAAAGACACACAGTTTAATTGGTCTGCTGCTCAAGAGACAGCCTTCCAGGAACTAAAACGAAGATTCACTCAAGGTCCCATCCTGGCTCAGCCTGACATAAATAGGCCCTTCCTGGTAGAAACAGATGCCTCAGACTATGCCATTGGGGCGGTCTTAAAACAAGAATTTGAAGACAAGAGGGAACATCCTATTGCCTACCGATCCCGCACCTTGACTCCCAGTGAGCCACTATTCTGTCCTGGAAAAGGAATTACTGGCCATCCAACTGGCGTCATCTACTCTTGGGCACCAAACATCCTGTGCTAGTGCGGACCGATCATAGAAACTTGCAAGTCCTACAGTCCATGGAATGCAGAAATAGTCGTCAAGCCCGTTGGGCCTTCTTTTTTGCCCAGTACCAGTTCCGCATTCACCACTTTCCTGGAACCAACAACATTATAGCAGATGCCTTATCCAGGCGTCCTGACTATGAGCCTGTCGAAGCACGTGCCTTTCCGAAGATGTTTCCTAATACAGTGTGTGTCGCCAAAGGCCAATTCTGTTCCTGGATGACGTCCGTGCCGAAACACCTTCTTCTGCTCTCTGGGAGGACTACATCAAGACAAATCAATGGAGCCTGGTTTCTTTTTTTTCATAACAACATGTTATTGGGTCATTACAAATGAGCATTACATTGAGCATAACGACAGTAGCAGATTAGCAATCGCTAGGTATCATAAGGTGATAATGTCTCTCGGTGAAAACAGTGGGGGTGGGGTGGGTCGGGGTGCCATATTGGTGGACTGGGCATTATTGTCCATGGCCTGATCTGTCCGTAGTGGCCGAAGGGCTTTTTGGCTTACTGGGTTGTTATGGTCTGAGGCTGTGGATCAGTAGAGCGGGCTGATTTGGAGCCATCTGGTTAGTGGGGGCCTTCTGGTGAGAGTCAGGAATTTGGCCGCATAGTCCATAAATGGGTCCCAAATGTTTAAGGCTCTATTCAGAGAGCCGGATCGGATTGCAGTGACTTTTTCAGCGACCGCTATGTCCCAAAATTTAGCCCACCAAAGTGCCACTGAGGGCCCTTCTTTGTCTTTCCATACCCGGGCCATTGCAATTTTCGCTGCTAGGAGCAGGTGCGTACATAGCTGGGGGATTTGGCCTGAGAGTGGGAAAGCGCCATCGCCTGTGTCGCCCAGCAGGATGATTCCGGGGTCCCAGGCTATGGAGAGGCCCGAAATGTCCTTGATGTGTTCAATTACCTCTCTCCAGTACAGTTTAGCCGTCGGGCACATCCATACTATGTGGAATAGTGAGCCGGGTGTCTGGCACCCACACCAGCAGGATCTGGGAATGTTCGGATTGGCCCTGTTGATTTGTGCAGGGGTTACATAGTACCTGTAGCAGAGTTTGTAGCCCCCTTCCCTATTTGTGATGCATTGTGAGCTTTTATGCAGCCTGGCCCAAATTTTCCCCCAGTCTTCAACTTCAATTTCCTTACCCAAGTCCTTTTCCCATTCGAGCATATATCTTTCTTTTTTAGATGGGTCTGCCCTATTTAGGAGTCGGTAGAGGGTCGAGGTTCGGCCTTTGCTAGTAGGGGACGTTAGAGATAGTTCCAGCGCAGTTAATTCTCTGGAGTATTTCTCTCTGGTTACCATGTGGGACAGCCAATGTCGGATTTGGGCATAATGGAATCTTTCTCGTTCATAAACCCCGAATTTTGCTTTGCACCGCTCAAATGAAATGGGTGTTCCTGCTTCTAGAAAATCACTGGTTATTTGCAGGCCTCCCTCTATCCAGGATTGGAAGCTATGTGGGGACATGCCTGGGGAGAATTCAGGGTTGTTCCAAATGGGGGCTAGAGGGCCCAGAGAACAGCAGATGCCCCATTTTCGTACCGCTGCCTTCCAGCAGCGGACTGTTGTTCTAGTTGTTAGTAGGGGGCCGGTAGTTGCTTTTGGTTGAATGGTGGGTAGGTGTGGGAGTGCAGAGGGCGCTACCGGGCACCAGGCTTCTTCGAGATGTGTCCATCTCGGTGTGTCTGATTCTTGAACCCATGAGAATGCGTGGGACAGTTGCGCCGCTAGGGTGTATCTGGCCAGATCTGGAACTCGCAAACCACCCTGTGCTATCCCCCTCATCATTATTCGTTTCCCGCTGCGGGGAGCCCCCCCCATTCAAATTCTTGGATTTTCTTTTGTAGGGCTATCAGGGCCGGACCTGGGATCTGAATTGGTAGTGCTGTGCAATGGTACAGCCATCTGGGGAGTAGATTCATCTTGATGGCGGTAATCCGACCGAACCAGGACATTTCCTGGGGCTTCCACCGTTTGAGATCCTTTTGGAGCTCTTTAATCAGTTGTGGGAAGTTGCTTGAATACAAGCGTAATGGGTCGTTGGGGATCGGTACCCCAAGATACTCGATTGCACCTGTCGCCCATGGGATTGGCATTAGGGGGCTGAGGGAGTCTTTTTCTTGTTTAGCTAGGTTAACTGCTAGGCCAGCGGATTTGGTTAGGTTCACCTTGAAACCTTATAGGGCCCCGAATTCTGCGATCTCCTCCCACAGGGCGCCCAGGGACATTGTCAGATTTGATGCTGTTATTAGGACATAGTCCGCATATAGTGCTATTTTATATTCTTGGCTTCCCACTGATATCCCCCTTCTAGGGTTATGCCTGATTTTTGCTGCGAAGGGCTCCATGGATAGAGCAAAGATTAGAGGTGAAAGTGGACATCCCTGTCTAGTGCCCCTGGATATGTGGATTGTTACCGACCTGGTGTCATTGACCCGTAGCTGTGTGGGGGGAGATTGATAGTTAGCCATTACCCATGTGATGAAGTTTGGGCCAAAGCCAAAGTGCTCGAGGACTGCCCAGATGTACCCCCAGTTGACCAGGTCAAAAGCTTTGTGTGCATCTAAAGATATAACCGCCATTCCTACCTTCAGTTTGTGAGCGCTTTCGATGATATTTATGGTTCTCCTGATATTATTATGGGTCGCTCTCCCTGGGATGAATCCCGTCTGATCTCTGTCAATCAGGGATGGTAGGATCGGGCCCAGCCTTCTAGCCAGAACTTTGGCGAAGATTTTGCCATCGTTGTTAGGAAGTGAGATTGGGCGGTAGGAGGCGACTAGTTCAGGGTCTTTCCCGGGTTTGTGCAGGACTGTGAGCGATTCTGCCATTGATCCAGTGACTGATTTCGATGATAGGAAGGAGTTGAATAGGGCTGTCATTTGGGGAGCTAGGATTCTGGCATATTTTTTATAAAAGTTTGCAGACAGGCCGTCGGGGCCCAGGGCGGGGGGTTTGAGAGTTTTTATAGCTTCCTTGATTTCTTCGGTAGTTATGGGAGATTCGAGGGCTTCCAACTGGGATGTGCTTTTGGAAGGTGTGGTGCGCAAATAGTCTGGCAGGTTGTCTAGTGTGATGGGCTTCCCTGAGCAATTTTCCATCTTCCCCTTTTAGTTTGAGAATGTTGTTCCGGTTGCGAATCTTTTTCAGTTTTTGCACTAGCACTTTGTTCGCTTTATTCCCTTTACTGTAATAGAACTGCCTTGTGAAAGCTAAGGCTTTGGCGGTGCGATCGGCACACTGCAATTCGAGTGCTGTTTTTGCTTTCTTCGGGGTTCTCAGTTTTTCTGGAGCTGTGCAATTTCAGTTTGTTCCCTAGTTGCTTAACTTTTTCCTCCAACTTGGCTGACATGATAGTTGAGACTCTTTTCTGTTCTGCTCCGGCGCTGATTAGTGTGCCTCTGACGACTGCTTTCATGGCGTCCCAAATGATATTGATGGGGGACTTTTCTGTCGTGTTTTCCTTGAAATAGTTGGAGATCGTTTCTTCGGATCTAAAGCATTCCTCTAATAACAATGAGCCATTAATCTTCCAGTATCTTTGAACAGGGTGCTTTTGGCCTGAAATGGCTAGGGTAGCCGATACTGGGGCGTGGTCAGATATCATGCCAGTGTGGATTTCTGTGTTGTTAAAACAGGGGAACAGGACTCCAGAAATTAGTATGAGGTCTATTCTTGAGAATCCTTTGTGCACACAGGAGTAGTGAGTGTAGTCTTTCGAGGTGCCATTGAATAGCCTCCATGCGTCGACGGTTTCGGTTTCTCTGAGCAGTTTGGCAATGGATAGGGCTTGCGCAAAGTCTGCATTCGTGGGGTCAGAGTTTTATCCATTTGTGGGTTTGGCATGCAATTAAAATCCCTGCCCATGATAAGATGGCCTTCGCGGAACGCTATGATGGTTGGTATTAGGTTTGATATAAAGTTGGCTTGAGATGTGTTGAGGCCATAGATCAAGATGATGGTGATAGGGAGTTCTTCGAGAAAGCGCCTTTCCGGGTCTCTTTTTATGGTGATCTTTGACAGTGGAACTTTATCACTTAGCAGAATTGCCACTCCTCTTTTCTTCTGACCGGAGGAGGCGAAGTACTTTCTTTTATACCTGCTAAATCTCACCCGGTCTTCATCTTCCTGCAGCAGGTGGGTTTCTTGGAGCAGTATGATGTCTCCCAATAGTTGTCCCAGTCTGTGTTCCACTGATTTGCGCTTTCGTGGTGAGTTCAGGCCTTGGACATTCTAAGTGAGGATTACTATCTCACTGGAGACTGACATTGGCTTTGTGCTTTTGCGTTAGGTGTGCCTCTATCCATGTCCCCCCCTCAATAGCCTGATTCCACTGATACCCTTTCTCCCCCCCCCTCAACCTGAACTGGTAGAAGAACTGTCATCCTACTGTCACTGGGGAACTGGTGGCACCAAAGCGCTTAACAATGGCCAACTGGGCCGCTGATAAGGAATATGTTGGAGCTCCAACATTGCTCCCGCACTGTTGACATGTTTGCACGTAATTCTTTGTGGTCTTCATCCCTGTGAAGATATCGGCTCAGACCCATAAGGGATAAGTGCAACGCTTCTTTTTAAGCTTATCGGCCGGCGAGGGATGCAGGCCTGGGGCCTGAGAGCTAGGGCTCTCCTAAGTTATTGTTGGTTGGTCATCCCGGAATGTTGGCTTTCTTAGGGGGACCCCGGGGTCTTTGTCGCCTGCCAGCTTTTGACCATTCTCCTATTGAGGGCTTGTCTCGTTGGGGGCAGTTTGGTTCTTCCGATCCCGACTCAACGTCCGATCCTCCAAGGCCCATGAATTTCACTGCCTCTTTTGGTGAGTTAATTTGCTTTTGAGTCCCGTCCCATTTGAATCTGACCGAGGCCGGGAATCCCCATTGGTATGGGGTTTGCTTTTCGCGTAGCCATTCCGTTAATGGTCGCATGGTTTTTCGTTTTTGTAGAGTGGAGGTGGCTAGGTCTTGATAAAGTGAAATTGTGGCCCCCTGAAAAGTGATCTGTCTCATTCGCCTCGCCTCGTGCATGATTTCTTCTTTTAGCTGGAAAAAGTGGACTCTAGCCAGGACATACGGGGGGAAGGTGGACTCCCGTCTCGGGGATGTTCTATGTACTCGGTCCAGCTCCTGGGGTGAGTTATTAGGGAGTGTGATTATGAACCTGAGGAGTTTCGAGACATAGTGTTTTAGTTCTGCGTCTGTGATGGATGTTGGGATGCCTCGTAGGCAGATGTTATTTCTCCGAGAGCGATTTTCTGCATCCTCCTGTTTGGATTCTAGGAGGTTGCATCTCGCCTCTAAGGCTGATATCCGGTCCCTGCCCTGTTCTCCTTCAAATCTTTGATCACAGACCTCGGATTGTAGTTCGGCCGTTCAGTGTTCTACTTCTCCCACCCGCTTATCCAGAACCATGATTTTCTTCGTGACCTCTTCTGTGCTCTTTTGGATTTCTTTGGTTAAAGCTGACAGGAGATCTTGAAAGCCGGTTTTAGTGACCATTTGGGAAGAGTCTTGGGCTGTTGAAGGTGCCGTGGGCATGGGGTTATCGGTAGAGGCTTCTGGAGGATCCCCCTTTCTAGAACTTTCAGCTGATGAGTTAGCCATTAAGGAGACAATGTCCATTTGTTTGGATGTTTTGCTGCCTTTCGACATTTTGATGCTGCTGAGTCTCTGTGGCAGAACTTTCTGTGTGGAGTCTCTGGTGTCACTCTGCAGGAGCAGAGTTCGGGCGCCCTTGTTGTGTTCCTGCCTCGCCAGGCTCAGCCTCGGGAGATCGGCTGCAGGAGGGAGCTTAAAGGTGCAAGGTTTCTGCCCTTGGTTGGTTGTCGTGGGCCTTGGTATGTGCTTTGGTGGGCTCATGCGGGTAGAGGGGAGGGGAGTGGCGGGCCGGGTGGATGGGTCTCGGGGGAGTGACAGAGTCCGGCTGTGGTGACCCAGTGGTGCCCGATGAGAGTGAAGATTTGGAGCCCGAATGGTGTAAGGCTGCAGACAAAGGTGGGCTCAAGCGGGTCCCCCTGCCCCTCCCCACTCCTCACCTCGCGGAGCCTGGGTTGATGCGTTCTCCCGAGGGTGTTGGGACTCCAGGATGCCCCAGGAGACTTCTGCTGAGCCGGTCCGATGTGCTGGTTGTTTGAGGTGCTGGGGCTGAGGGGTGGGCGATCGGGTGGGAGCTCTTCACTCTGGACAGCCCGCCGAGTCGTGGGCTCGGCTGAGCTCCGTTAGTGTCCACCGGATGAGGCAGGTTATGAGGCCCCACCGTGCTATGGCAATGCAGGCACTAGGGGGTTGTGTGGTACCTGGTCGCGGTACCTGGATTGGCGCGGCAGCCGATGGAACGATGGGGTACCTGTGGAACGTGCCTCTCTCCGCTCACAGCCCCAGCCAGGTGCGCATCCCTGCACCCAGTGCCTTCGGGGGGGGGGCGTGGATGATTTGCTCCCCACGCGGGTCAGAGGATAGGAGGAGCGCGGGGCTCAGGCAGAGAGGCTGGGCCAAAGATCTTATTCCTGCTCTGCAGCAGTGTGTGCTTGTGGGAGGGCTCGCCTCTGGTATCACACTGGTGTGCGGCGAGTGCTGCTCCGGGGATCGGTAGCCGCTGATACTGGCCTCCAAGCAGGGATGCAGGACAGGGTCCGACAGTGCGGGCTGGCGAGCTTGGAGTGCTAGGCGGCTTTGGTTGCTTTAGTGTCACCGCCATCTTGAAGTCGAGCGGGTCCCGAGGGGAGAAACGAGCCGAATCATGACAAATCGGGCTCAGAGCGTGGACCCGCTCAAGCGACGGCCGCAGCGAGTGTTCATGTGCAATATATTTCATTTGCGCTCCATAACGGGGTCTGGAAGCGGCGGTGATCGTGACGGCACCAAAGGCCATGCAGGAGCTCCTAGGAAGCCATACCAGTCACGGCGGCTCCGAGCCACGTCCCCCTGGAGCCTGGTTTCTAAGGATGGCTATCTCTTCAAGGATAAGAGATTGGTGGTACCCACACAAAGATTGAGAGACAAGATCATGAGCTTTTGTCATGATACCTTCCATTCGGGGCATCGAGGCATCACTACAACTCTCCACCTCATTCAGAGACCATTCTGGTGGCCGAGGATGATCGATGGTGTAAGAACTTACATCCGAACCTGCACTATTTGTAATCAAAACAAGTGTGACAACAGAAAACCTGCAGGTCTCCTACACCAACCCGCATTACCAACACGCCCTTGGGAGACGATCGCCACAGACTTCATTGTGGAATTGCCCCCATCCAGGGGTATACAACTATAATGGTTACTATCGATCTGTTCACCCATATGGCTCACTTCACACCCTTGCACAAGCTACCATCTTCACGTTTGGCAGGGATATTCTTAAAACATATATTCAGGCTTCATGGATTACCTACCTAGATCATTTCCGACCGAGGACCTCAGTATATATCCCAGTTCTGGAAACATCTATGCCAAATGTTAGGCATCCAGCGTGCATTGTCCTCAGGGTATCATCCTCAGGCAAACGGAGCAACTGAACGTGTAAACCAGACCCTGGAACAATACCTACGCTGTTTTGCTACCAAGGTCCAGGATGATTGGTCACTTTTGATTCCGGTAGCTGAATTCGCTTACAACAACTCTGATCATTCGGCTATCAAGACTAGTCCCTTCTTTTGCAGTCAAGGGTTTCACCCTTCAGTTTTTCCATCTGTTCTACCACATCCTACCCCGGTTCCCTCAGTTGATTCCTGGATCGAAAGACTGGTAAACGTACATAGGGATGCCAAAGATCACCTGGAGAAAGCCAGGATAGAAGTCAAGAGATATGCAGATACCAAGCGGAGACCCAGCCCTCCATATGAAGTTGGGGACAACGTCTGGTTATCCTCGAAACTCCTACCTCGACATCTACTGCCAAACAAACAGGCTCCCAAGTATTATGGACCTTTCTCCATTAAGGATATCATCAATCAAGTGGCCTTTCGACTTCAGCTCCCAGAATCCTGGAAGAAGATACATCCGGTCTTCCACACTTCCTTGTTGAAACCGTATATACGGTCCACCAGATCGACTCCTAGACCTAGCCCTGTGCTTGTCAATGACCAGATTGAATTCGAAGTCTCCAGGATATGTGATTCTAGATACAGACGGGGTCGACTCCAATACTTAGTGAAATGGGAAGGATACCCCCCCAGCGAACGCACCTGGGAACCAGTCTCCAACATGAATGCCCCCGTCTAGTGCATAGGTTCCATCGAATCCATCCAGGCAATCCCGGTGAATCAGGGACACCAAAGAAACACCTCCCGGCAAGATCTGAAATGCCAGTGACCGACAACAAGCCTGTGACATAGTGAACACCTACACTCCTCTGATGAACGCACAGCTGTATGGTACCACATTAATACCCCAGATGGGTGTCATGATAGTAGGTTGGGCTGTGTATCGGTTGAATGCAATTCTGGAGGTGATGGCGAATGAGATTATTTCACTGTAACCATGGGCCGTTGAGCAGATGGAGTTGAGAAAACTGGCTCTCCAAAACTGTATGGTCCTCAACATGATATTGGCTTCCCATGGCAGAGTGTGTGCACTTATTGGGCCAGAGTGCTGCGTATTTGTTCCAGACTCCTCTGATGAAACCTTTCACCAGGCTCCTGGGGCCTACATGACCATGGCTCATATGCCCCATAAGAACTTTACAGACTTGCACAGATTGAGGTATGACACTGGTCCCCGGGCCAGTTGATGTGCCTGTACGGGACAAGAGGGTGGCTTTGGAAATGGCAGGTGCACGTGTGGCCCCCTGACAGCCTTAACTTCTGTTTTACATTTATGTCACTTGTTGTTTACTGTGGGCTTCCTGTATTTTTCCTGTATTGTTCGTTAATGTATAGAGTGACTTTTTTCCCAAATGTATTTTTAATCTTGCATTGTATACGACTGTATATTGTGGTGGTTGTGAAACTCCAGCCGTGCTCCTTGCCAGGCAAAGGGACTCCATTCCCTCCCTAGCATGGCCAACACCCCCCCTAAACCGTAACCTGTTCCGTAGCTGCCAGCTTTTACAGCCAATGTAATCTGCATCCTGGGGCTAGCATTTTCATAACCTCCTCCCCTTTACCAGCAACAGCATCTGTTGTCCCTGCCTATGCTTACCCACTTGTCCTACACCCTGTGATTTCCCTTTCCAGTCAGTCACCAAGCCTCCTTGGACCCTGGGAACACCTGTGTTCATCATGGGGGTGGGTGGGATCTGGAGGGGGTACCAGCTTTGGAGAGAGGACCTGTCCTGCTTGTGCTTGCCCACCTGTTCTACACCCTGTGATTTCCCTCTCCCTTCCTGTCACCAAACCTCCTTAAGCTCTGGGTGTTACGGGCCGGCGTTCACCTTGTCCTGTGCGGAAGCCCCTGCCACCTGCATCCTTAGCAGCTCGGCTCCCTAGAGCAGTCAGTTTCCCAAGGACAGCTATCAGGAAGGTCAGGAGGGTTGTAGCGCTCCCCAAAGGGATACAGCATAATGCTGCTTGATTCTATACACGGTGGCAGCTACCGTGGAAGTTAGCAATACGAAACTACACTTCCCAGAAAACCTAGCTCCGTGCTGTAGTTCGGCTGTGGAGCCTCGCCTTGGCTGGCCCCGCCTCCTTTACTGATGTATTCCGCGGTTGCAGCCAGGACGCTGCTTCTGTTTAAAGTTACACCCGGCTACTAGAAGTTCCTCCTTCAAGTGCCAACTCCTTAATTCATTATGTTATCGACCCGGATTTGTTTACTGGACTTCGCTATTAGATTTCCCTGGCTTGTACCTGTCTGCCCGTGTATCAGACCTTTGCTGATCTTCCTGGAACCCGCACTAACGTTTTGCCATTGGTCCTGTACGTACGTGTACCGAACCCCTGCTTGCTTCCACGGACTCCGTAAGATAAGGTTCTGTCTTTGTCCTTGCCTGCACGTGTATCAGACCCTTGTTTGCTCCCGGACTGCTTTTCTAGACGTTTTTGCCATGGTTGCTGCCCGCTAGTGTGCCAGACCTTGCCTGCATTCGAACTACCTTTCCTCCCTGAACTACCATTCCGCCTGGTTGTTGCTTTCATTCTACAATTGCCATCTTATTACCACCAGTGGTAAGACTATTCTGCTTTCTTGAACTCAACATTGGATTGAACTTTGTTTTGCTTGTGCACTTAAGGACGCTCTGCAGCTGTGCACCA
Organism: Ambystoma mexicanum; assembly: GCF_040938575.1. Classification (NCBI taxonomy): domain Eukaryota; kingdom Metazoa; phylum Chordata; class Amphibia; order Caudata; family Ambystomatidae; genus Ambystoma; species Ambystoma mexicanum. The sequence continues at coordinate 896,581,913 of NC_090931.1, read as the reverse complement.
TCCCGAAACCGGTGCGACCCTCGTGCCGCTCGGGTATTAGTATCCTACTAACCTTCCCCTTTTTTCTTATTTTATCCCTGCCGTTGGGTTCTGATTTCCTCCAATCCTTCAGTCCTTCTCCACTGGTAAGATCATGTCGACCTCCTGATTTATGTCATAGCTTAATCCAGTTAGATTCTAAGTCTTGTGATTTTCCTAGGTGATTTCCTGTGTTGTGCCTTACTTTCCATACAACGGGGGGGAAACGCTCAGGTATTCCATTGGTTAGTAAGACTCTCAGGGGATAAGTACTACCTTCAAAACACTTACTTGTTGTTCTTTCCTTTGCAGCCTGGTCCGCGGCGGTGCGTTCTCCCTGCTCTTTTGGGTGATCGGTCCACTTGCCTGGTTATTAGACAGCAAGAGGTCATATTATTTAGAAGGTCTAATTCCCTCACAGAGAGGAGGCTTGGGGGGAGGCTCCACCCAAAGCTCTTCAAGCAACTTCCCGGCTTTACGGTTCTATTCTCCGGTTTCACGCACTCTCCTCAGCGGTGAGTAACAAAAACAGAAGCCATGGAAGAAGCCGATCCTTTGACTGTCTTGGTTCGTTTAGTGTCTGAGTTACGGTCTGACATGACGGTGGCTCATGACGCCATTCACCAGAGGATCGATATCTTACGGAGTGTTCCAACTCCCCCAACACTGGAGGTAGACATGGCAGGCGCAGCCGCATCAGGTTCTGGTTTACCTCCAGCTTCTGCTTCAGGGTTCTCTGCGGCCCCGGTTTTGATGGCCACACAATTCCCGTTGGCCCCTCCTGAATGCTTCATCGGAGACCCAAAACAATACCGGACTTTCATTAAACCAATGCAAGTTACACTTTTTGTGTCGGCCCGCCGCTTTTCCAAACTCCTCCATCAAGGCAGCCTTTATTCTTTCCCATCTCGGGGGTACTGCGGCTGCTTGGGCCAACCCTTTGCTTGAGTCTAACAGCTACGTCCTCTATGACTGTGCTGAACTCATTTTGGCCATGAATAGGGTGTTTGATAACCGCTATAAGTCTCAAGCATCAGACCTGGAGTTCCTGAGCCTACGACAAGGCACAACTTCTCTTTTTTCTTATCTCACCCGATTCAATCCGCTAGCTGCTGAAACGGACTGGCCCGAAGAGAAGAAATCAGCCGTGTTTTACAAAGGGTTGTCAGAAGAATTAAAAGACATCCTCGCCATAGTCCCGGTTGTCCCAACCTCCTTCGGTGAACTGTTAGACTTGGTGTTACAAATAGATGCCAGGAGGTCAGAATAAAGAGGGGAATGTAAAACCCCAGTCCTTACCCCCTCTCCAGTGGACATAGTGAACCCTCCTGCTCCAGCTCTAGAACCCATGCAGATAGGGGCGGTGAGGGGCCCTCTGACTCCTGCACAACGCGAATACCGACGTTCACATAGTTTGTGCATGTATTGTGGGTCATCAGAACATCAATTGAAGGACTGTCCTAAAAAAACAGTCAAAAAGGTGGGAAATGCCAGATGCCCGCGACAGAAAGAGTCCCTACGCAGGGAGTGCTTTCTTTGGACTCACATGGTGTTTCCTCTGCTCCTGTCGGTCTTCCGGTGTTATTCACCACGACGAATGACGTTACATTCTCCTCTTTGGCTATCATCGATTCAGGAGCTACAGGGAACTACATGGACTATGACTATGCTACAAAAAACAACATATCCATACTACCCAAGGCACAACCCGAGGTGGTTCATACTGTGGATGGTACATCTCTGATATCCGGCTTAGTTACACAAAATACTTCCCTTGTCTGTATGAAAACCGAAGACGGACACACTGAATCGATTTCGTTCGATTTAATTAAGGCTCCTCAATATCAGGTCATATTGGGTATTCCGTGGTTACAACACCACAACCCTGCTTGGGCAAAAAAGAGTGTTCACGTCCCTTCTTTGGAGTGTAATGAACACTGTTTTCAGGACACGTGTGTATGCCCGGAGTCTTCTTGTCAGGCTCTAGTGGCTTCCGTGTCTATTATAGGCGCCATCCCTCATGACACCAGTACAGACATTCCTCCTGAATACGAATCCTTTCGGGATGTGTTCGACAAAGGTAGGGCAGATCAATAACCTCCTCATAGACCCTATGATTGTCATATAGACCTGTCACCAGGGGCCAAGATACAAGCCGGCAGAGTCTATTCACTTACCTTACAAGAGGACAAGATTTTGAAGGAATACATAGATAAAGCCCTGGCCACAGGCTTTATAAGGCCTTCAAAGTCCCCTCCGGCTTCTCCACTTTTTTTCGACCCTAAGAAGGAGGGGGACCTGCGCCCTTGTATAGATTACAGGGCATTGAATGCAATTACTGTAAAAAATCAATACCCCCTTCCGTTGATATCAGTGCTTTTGGATCAGCTTGGTTCTTCAGTGGTGTTCACTAAGCTTGACCTTAGGGGTCCCTATAATCTCGTCCAGATTAGAGCAGGGGACGAGTGGAAAACTGCCTTCAAAACATGACATGGGTTATTTGAATACCTAGTGATGCCGTTCGGTCTCTGTAATGCCCAGGCCACCTTCCAAGCATTCATGAACGACATCTTCCATGACTGTCTTGACCAATTCGCTGTGGTTTATCTGGATGATATCCTTATCTATTCATCCTCTATGAAGGAACACAACGAACATGTACGTATTGTGTTGCAAAGATTAAGGGAGAACCACCTATACGTCAAGGCAGAGAAGTGTGTTTTTAATTCCACCGAGGTGGAATTCCTTGGTTATGACCTGACCAGCCACGGCATTCAAATGAGTCGTTCCAAGGTTAAGGCAATTTTGGAATGGCCGATCCCTACCTCTGTCAAGGCGTTGCAGTCCTTCTTGGGGTTCTCCAACTTTTATCGGCGCTTTATTCATTCATTTTCATCAATCTCTGCTCCTTTGACTGCATTGACCAGCTCCAAGAAACTGTATGCGTGGAATCTGGATGCGCAGTGGGCCTTTGAGACTCTGAAGGCCGCTTTCTCGACGGCACCGGTCTTACAACACCCGGATCCTCTTCTCCCTTTCCTAGTGGAGGCGGATGCTTCTGGCTCAGCTATCGGGGCGGTGTTGTCACAGGAGTGCCCTGATTCGGTGGAAGTCCATCCAGTTGCATATTTCTCCAGGAAATTGACCCCGTCCGAACGCAATTATCCTATCACAGAGCGTGAACTACTAGCCATCAGAGACGCCTTTGCAGAATGGCGTCACCATCTGTTGGGTGCTCGTCATCAAGTCACTGTTTATTCGGACCATCGCAGCCTCCTTGCATTTAAATCAATGAAATGCCTTACGGCCCGACAAGCTCGTTGGCATCTCTACTTTCCTCAATTCAATTTTGTCATCACATACCGACCGGCTCGTCTCAATGCCTGTGCTGACGCCCTTTCAAGGTTATCCCACGGTCCTTGTATTTCTAAGGCTGATCGTCCCCTGTTGTTACCTAAGAGGGTAGTTTGTGCCTGCACTCCCCAGCCTTCACTCCGTGCCCTTATCTCGTCCTGGGTGACATCAAACATGGAGGAATGTGACTCACACAACCTCGACATTTTACAGGGCTTGCCTTGTATCCAAGGTCGTCTCTTTATACCTCCTGGGGAAGCACGTCTTCGGGCGCTAGCCTGGTCACACGATTCCCTGATGGCGGCCCATCCAGGGCAGCAAAAGACACTGGAGGCATTGCGCCGCTGGGCTTGGTGGTCATCAATGTCCAGGGATGTTATCGATTATGTGGCCTCCTGCTCGGTGTGCTCAATGCAAAGTCACTAGATCAAAGCCCATGGGCCTTTTGCGTCCCCTTCCGGTGCCACACAAACGATGGTATATGGTCTCCATGGACTTCATTGTAGACCTGCCTCCTCTGAACGGTTATGATACTGTCTGGGTAGTCATTGACTATTTCTCTAAAATGGCTCTGTTTGTTCCCTGCTCGGGTTTGCCTTCGGACCCCGTCCTGGCTTCTTTGTTCCTCAAGAACATCTTTCGTTTCTTTGGGCTACCTTCTATCATTATTTCAGACCGCGGCCCTCAGTTTACGTCTCACTTCTGGAGGGCTCTGACTACTTCACTTCACATTGACGATCGTTTCAGCTCTGTGTATCATCCACAGACAGATGGACAAACTGAAAGGGCTAATGCCACTCTTGAGCAGTTCCTCCAATGCCTTTTTCTCCACTTTCAGTCTACCTAGTTGGAGATGCTCGCCCCTGCTGAATTTGCCTACAATAATTCGGTACACTCCGTGTCAGGGGTGTCCCCGTTTTTTGCCTTATATGGGTTTCATCCACGGTCTTTGCCTTTGGATCCTGCGCTCCCCATCGACAAGCCGGCCGCTCAGGCTTGTGTTAGAGAATTGGAGTCGGTCCGTATGGCAGTTCGATCCCATCTTCTGTGTGCCCAGAAGAGGGCCAAGAAGTACGCTGAACGATTTAGGATTGCAGCCCCGAAGTACAGGGTGGGCATGAGAGTTTGGCTGTCTACGCGTAATCTACGCATTCCTGGCAAACGTCTGCTGCTGCCAAAGTTTGTGGGTCCTTTTCCCATTACGGACGTTTTGAATCCTGTGGCAGTGTGTCTTTCTTTGCCTGCTTCATGGAGACTACATCCGGTGTTCCATGTCTGTCTCCTCAAGACTTGCCTTCCCTCTACGCGTCTACCTGCACAACCTCGCCCTGTTCGTGTGGATGGCGAGGATGAATATGAGGTTGCTGATATCTTGGACTTTCAACTCTGCAGGGGTCGTCCATTCTATCTGGTCGACTGGAAGGTGTATGGTCCCGAGGACAGGTCCTGGGAACCCTTGGGCAATATTCACTCACCAGTACTCCTGCGCCACTTCCACGCCCGCAGGGGGTTGTCGCCGCCTTTGGGAGTGGATGCTGTTACGGGCCGGCGTTCACTTCGTCCTGTGCGGAAGCCCCTGCCACCTGCATCCTTAGCAGCTCGGCTCCCTAGAGCAGTCGGTTTCCCAAGTACAGCTATCAGGAAGGTCAGGAGGGTTGTAGCGCTCCCCAAAGGGATACGGCATAATGCTGCTCCATTCTATACACGGTGGCAGCTACCGTGGAAGTTAGCAATACGAAACTACACTTCCCAGAAAACCTAGCTCCGTGCTGTAGTTCGGCTGTGGAGCCTCGCCTTGGCTGGCCCCGCCTCCTTTACTGATGTATTCCGTGGCTGCAGCCAGGACGCTGCTTCTGTTTAAAGTTACACCCGGCTACTAGAAGTTCCTCTTTCAAGTGCCAACTCCTTAATTCATTACGTTATCGACCCGGATTTGTTTACTGGACTTCGCTATTGGATTTCCCTGGTTTGTACCCGTTTGCCCGTGTATCGGACCTTTGCTGATCTTCCTGGAACCCGCACTAACGTTTTGCCATTGTTCCTGTACGTACGTGTACCGAACCCCTGCTTGCTTCCACGGACTCTGTAAGATGAGGTTCTGTCTTTGTCCTTGCCTGCACGTGTATCAGACCCTTGTTTGCTCCCAGACTGCTTTTCTAGACGTTTTTGCCATGGTTGCTGCCCGCTAGTGTGCCAGACCTTGCCTGCATTCGAACTACCTTTCCTCCCTGAACTACCATTCCGCCTGGTTGTTGCTTTCATTCTACAATTGCCATCTTATTACCACCAGTGGTAAGACTATTATGCTTTCGTGAACTCAACATTGGATTGAACTTTGTTTTGCTTGTGCACTTAAGGACGCTCTGCAGCTGTGCACCATCCCGAAACCAGTGCGGCCCTCGTGCCGCTCGGGTATTAGTATCCTACTAACCTTCCCCTTTTTTCTTATTTTATCCCTGCCGTTGTGTTCTGATTTCCTCCAATCCTTCAGTCCTTCTCCACTGGTAAGATCCTGTCCACCTCCTGATTTATGTCATAGCTTAATCCAGTTAGATTCTAAGTCTTGTTATTTTCCTAGGTGATTTCCTGTGTTGTGCCTTACTTTCCATACAACGGGGGTAAAAGCTCAGGTATTCCATTGGTTAGTAAGAATCTCAGGGGATAAGTACTACCTTCAAAACACTTACTTGTTGTTCTTTCCTTTGCAGCCTGGTCCGTGGCGGTGCGTTCTCCCCGCTCTTTTGGGTGATCGGTCCACTTGCCTGGTTATTAGACGGCAAGAGGTCATATCATTTAGAAGGTCTTATTCCCTCACAGAGAGGAGGCTTGGGTGGAGGATCAACCCAAAGCTCTTCAAGCAACTTCCCGGCTTTACGGTTCTATTCTCCGGTTTCACGCACTCTCCTCACCGGTGAGTAACACTGGGAACAGCCAGAAACCAGTTCCAACTGTTGTGTCCATCATGAGGTTGGGTGTGGGCCGTGTTTGCTCACTTGGCCTACATCCTGGGATTTCCCTCCCCTTTCCTGTCACCAAGCCTCTGTGAACCTTGGGATCAGCCATAAACCAGCCCACCTTTTGTGTTAATCAAGGGGGTGAGCGTGGGCGGGCTCTGGAGGGAGAAGCAACAGCCTTATAAGCATGTGGAGAGAGAACCTGGCTCGTTTTGGGTTGCTTGCAGTGATGTGCTGAATGGGTGGGCAGGGGCAGAGAATCTGGGGAGGCCGGTTAGCAGGTACCCATTTTCCCTGTCTGCCCTTCACCCTCTCCCCCTTTCCCTCCTCTTGTTCCTCTTTCTCCCCCAACCTGCTCTATTTTCCACCGGTCGTCCTTCTGGCTGCCTCTGCCCCCTGCTCTTCTCTCTCTCTCTCCCTTCCTCTCTCTTTTTCCCTTTATTTCTCTCTCCCTTTCTCCTTTGGCCCTGCTCTTCTCTCTCTCTTTCCCTCCTCCTCTCTCTCTTCCCCTTTCTCTCTCATTGATATGATATGATATGGCATTTGTAACGCGCCTATACATAAGTGTTTTAAGGCACGACGAGGCAGGGAGGGGGGAACAAGGGGAGACAGACAACGATCCTACTAGGCCAGGTGTCATTCAGATTGCGCAAGTGCATGGGTAGGGGGGATGGGAAAAGTGCAGGGGGAAAGGGAGTGGGGAAAGTGCAGTACAGGGTTAGTAATGAACAAGATAAATAATAAGGGCCAGCTGGTGGCAAGTGCAGACAAGTGCTGGGAAGGGGGGCTGTAGGGATACAGAGACAGTCCCGCAGTGCAGGGGTTGCCAGGAAGGCAGTGCAGGGGAGAGTGGCTGGGCCAAGGACCGAGATTGGTGAGTGGCCCAGTTGCTGATTCAGTACAGTTTCAGTGATTTAGCAGGGGAGAGGGAGAGAGAAAGCAGAAGCAAAGAGGAAGGTTTTGAGGTGCTTCCGGAACCGGAGATGGTTCTCCTCAAGTTTCAGGGAGGCAGGAAGGCTGTTCCACAGGGAGGCCCCTGCTGCGGAGATAGATTTCCCCCCAACTTGTTGCTTGGAGAAGCGGCTGACCCTGAGGGAGTTGGAGGCGGAAGAGCGAAGTGCTCGAGAAGGAAGATATTTAGGAAGGGAGAGTTGAAGGTAATTAGGCCCCAGGCCCCAGAAGGCCTTGTGGACAATGCAGAGGGTTTTGAACTTAATCCTCGCAGCCACATGGAGCCAGTGTAGCGATTTCAGTCCTGGAGAGATACGGTCCCTGGGCTTGAGGCCAAGGACAAGTCTCGCAGTCCTATTCTGGATGAGTTGCAGAGGGCGGAGAGTAGAGGCAGGCAGATTTAGATAGAGGCTGTTACAGTAGTCCAGCTTCGAGAGAACCAGGGCTCTGGAGACAGTGAGCTTCTGGGGGAAGGAGAGGAAAGGAAGGATACCTCTGAGGAGGAGCAGCTGGTAATGTGACTTCTTAGAAACGTCAGAAATGTGAGGAGAGAAGGAGAGTGTGGAGTCGAAGATGACCCCGAGGTTTTTTGCCTTGCAGGAAGAGGGCCAAGAGAGGCCGGCCAGAGAGCTGCAGGGAAGGAGGGAGTGGGTGTGCCGATGAGTAGAATCTCGGTCTTACTGGCATCAAGGCAGAGGTCGTTGGTGGCACACCATTCCTGGATAGCAGAAAGACAGTCAGAGATGAGGGACGGAGAAGAGGAGGCCGAGGGTACCCTGAAATTGAGCTGGGTATCATCCGCATAGCACTGAAAGTTGGGGCAAAGAGCAGCGATGCGGTGGGCGAGAAGTGCCAGATACTGGTTGAAAAGCCAGGGAGAGAGGTTAGAACCCTGGGGGACACCACAGGTAGAGAAAAAGATGTCAGACAGGAAAGACCCCAGTTGGACCTGGGAGGGTCGATTTGAGAGGAAAGAGGTCAGCCAAGCTAGAGCCTGACCAGTGATACCCAGGTTATCACGGAGACGGTTGAGCAGGATGGTATGGTTGACAGTATCAAAGGCAGAAGAGTGATCAAGCAAAATGAGAACACATGGAATGTTAGAGTCAAGGTTCGAGAGCAGGTCCTCACGGATGTTCAGGAGAGCAGTTTCCGTGCTTCTGGCAGCTCTGAAGCCAGACTGATGGTCATGAAGGCTACCAACAGATTCAGCATGGAGATTAAGCTAGGAGATGGCAAGTTTCTCCAGGAGCTTGCCCAGGAAAGGAGTGATAGAGATAGGGCGATAGTTAGCTGGGCAGGACGGGTCGGAAGAGGGTTTCTTAAGAAAGGGGTGCACAAGGGAGTGCTTGAGAGGGGATGGGAAGACTCCAGAGGCGAAGGAGTGGTTGCAGAAGTCAGCAAGGGCAGGAGCCAAGGAGTCGATGTGGTCCTTAATAGTTTTGGAGGAGCAGGGGTGGACCTGTGTTGACGAGACTTTCATAGATCGGACTTGTCTCGAAACCTCATCAGCAGAAAAAAGGGGAAAGGCAGAGAAGGAGAGAGGAGGGGTGGCTGCAGAAGGGCCAGAGGATGGGCAGGGAATAGAGGGGAGGAGGTGATGGGAGGAGAGTGAGGACAGGATGTCCTGAGTTTTTGAAATGAAGTGAGAGGACAGTGCCGTACAGAGGGCCTGGGAGGGGACAGGAGAGGTAGAGACTGCAGCAGGGTTGGCCAGCTCCTTGCAGATTTTAAAGAGTTCAGCCGAATTGTTAGATGCCGCAGTAATGCGGGCTTGGATAAGGGCTCTCTTCTTGGTGAGAACGGAGAGCCGGTATTGCCTTTGGAGCAGGCGACAGGCCAGTTTGTCAGAGGATGAACATGAAGCACGCCATTTTCTCTCTGCCACCCTGCACAAGCGTTTAAGGGTGACGAGATCCGAGTCATACCAGGAGTTACATTTGGCTTTGGGCTTCAGGTGGATTCTCATAACAGGGGCAAGGATATCAAGAGTATCAGATATAGCAGAGTAGAGAGTGGAGAGGGCTGTGTCAGGGTGGGAGTAAGCCGAGGTGGGAAGAGGGGGCGAGAAGGTGGCAGCGAAAGCCTCAACTGACACACGCTTCATGGGTCGGATGACCGAGAAGGAAGATGGCAGTGATGAGGGTGGCTTTGTCTGTGGGGTAGGGAGGGTGAGGTGGGAGGAGAGGAGAAAGTGATCACTCCAGGAGAGAGAGGAGTGGAGAGAGGGACAGAGAGGGGAAGGTCAGAAGAGATCAGGGCATCAAGAGTGTGCCCAGCAGAATGGGTTGGCCCAGACGGGAGAATAGAGAGTGAGAGAGAGTCGCAGAGGTCGTGAAAGAGTCCAGAGGGGGGACAGGAGGCATCCAGGTGGATGTTGAAGTCTCCAAGAAAGAGGAGTTGAGTGGTTGAGGACAGGAGTGAGGAGGAGAGGTCCGCCCACTCGGAGAGGAAGGAGGAAATTTGACCAGGTGGCCGATAGATAGTAGCCACGGTAAGGGAATGGCTAGGAGAGAGAGAGAGTCGGCAGACAAGAGATTCAAAAGAGGAGTAGGTCTGCGTGGGAATAGCAGTGGCAGGAATCCACTCAGAGAAGATAAGGGCCACACCCCCCCAGCACGGTTGGGCCTGGGCACGGAGAGGATCTTGTAGCCGTCAGGTAGGAGTGTGTCAAAGCTGGTGACAGAGCTGGCCGTGAACCATGTCTCAGTGAGACCGAGTATGTCAAGGTCCAGTTCCTCAAGAAGGCGGCAGATATCAGAGGAATGTTTGACAGCAGAGCGAGAGTTAAGAGTGGCAATGTGGAGAAGGTTGCCATCTTTGAAGGACTTCCGGGGAGGGGTACAGATCAGAGGTACGCCCTGCGGAGGAGAAGAAGGAGCACGGGAGGGGGCAGGGAGGAAGGGTAGAGGCAAGGTAGCCGAGGACAGAGGAGGGGGGACAGCAGGAGAGGAAAGGAAGTTGATGAGGCGCGGGAAGCGTCTATCAAAGAGGTGGAGGTTGGCCTGAGGGCCTTGGACCAAGACGGTCCCATTAGCGTAGACATTAATGATTGCCTTAGAGGAGTGGAAGGAGGCCAAGAGGACGTCCCAGCGGGTGCCACCATTAATGGGAGAAGAGGAGAAAGGAGAGAGCACAGAGACCATATGAAGGGTCCATAGGTCAGGTGAAGGCACGAAAAAGAGGATGTCAGTGAGAGTTTCCTTAGAGGAGGCACTGGTGTAGGTGTCAGCGATAGGGAGGCCTGGGTTGGAGACCAGGATGTCCTTTTTAAACTTTTTCCTACCAGATTTAGTGAGGAGAGCAGGATAGTCAATGAAGAAGCAGTTAGAAAAGATAGGTGAGATAGAGAGCAACATGGGATAGGGGGGAGGTAGGATAAGCACGAGCGGGCAGGAAGAGAGCAGCAAGCCCTAGTTTACCACAAATTCAGAACACAGTGAACACAGTAATGCATATCAGGTACCCATTGGAGAGGCCACCTAAGTTTGAAAATCCTGCGGGGGGAGAAAAACCCTAGTTTACCACAGATTCAGAACACAGTGAACACAGTAATGCATATCAGGTACCCAGTGGAGAGGCCACCTAAGTTTGAAAATCCTGCGGGGGGAGAAAAACCCTAGTTTACCACAGATTCAGAACACAGTGAACACAGTAATGCATATCAGGTACCCAGTGGAGAGGCCACCTAAGTTTGAAAATCCTCCGGGGGGAGAAAAACCCTAATTTACCACATTTTGCAAGGCATAGTGAAGACAGGGCACAATGCGAAGGAGGTGACAGCTCTAAATGCGGTGGGCAGAGGGAGCAGGTAGAGCTAACCAAGGTGGACTGGCGCCAAGCGTCCCCTGCGGACACCTGCAGACACCCAGGGAGCCGCAACTGTAGGAGTCGCCCTTGGCCTTGGGGCCCTTAGCCGCAGAGGGCTGCCCAGGAGGGGGTGGTTATAGGCAGAGGGAGGAGAGGAAGGGGAGGGGGGTGTGGGCGGGCAGGGAGGCGGGAAGGGAGAGGAGGACCAGGAAATGGGAGGGGGGAGCAGGCACAACAACGCGCTCAGAGCGCGAATCAAATATTCAATTTAAAACACACAAATCCACTCACGGAGGCCCGCAAGGGCCAGGCAGGGCTTCCTTGGCCTGCAGTTCCCTCAGGGCTACCGGCGACCGCTCTCCCACGCTCCGCTGAACAAAGAAGCGAGCAGGGGGAGCGGCTGTCGAGTAGGCCAGAAGGGAACCAGCCAGACAGCCAATCAGAAGGGGGTGTGGGTGGGCAGGGAGGCGGGAAGGGAGAGGAGGACCAGGAAATGGGAGGGGGGAGCAGGCACAACAACGCGCTCAGAGCGCGAATCAAATATTCAATTTAAAACACACAAATACACTCACGGAAGCCCGCAAGGGCCAGGCAGGGCTTCCTTGGCCTGCAGTTCCCTCAGGGCTACCGGCGACCGCTCTCCCACGCTCCGCTGAACAAAGAAGCGAGCAGGGGGAGCGGCTGCCGAGTAGGCCAGAAGGGAACCAGCCAGACAGCCAATCAGAGGGGGGTGTGGGTGGGCAGGGAGGCGGGAAGGGAGAGGAGGACCAGGAAATGGGAGGGGGGAGCAGGCACAACAACGCGCTCAGAGCGCGAATCAAATATTCAATTTAAAACACACAAATCCACTCACGGAGGCCCGCAAGGGCCAGGCAGGGCTTCCTTGGCCTGCAGTTCCCTCAGGGCTACCGGCGACCGCTCTCCCACGCTCTGCTGAACAAAGCCATTCCCTTTCTTTCTCTCTCTTGCCCTCTCATTCTCTCTCCCTTTCTCTTTTTCTCTCCCTTCTTCTCTCCAAACTCTCTCTCTATCTCATCACTCCCCAGCTGCCCAGTCTCTCTTCTCTCTCCCCTCTCTACAGTCTGTGTCTTGCCCTCTTCCCAGCAGCCTCCCCACTCAGCTTTTCCCTCTTGAACCCTTCCTTTCTTCCCTTGGTGTCCCTTCTCCACCAGCTGCATCCAAGAGTACTCCACAGGCCCGGACCCCATGAACATGGGTGTACTGAGCCTGTTTACCTGTCATTGATGCTCCGCCTTGTGCCCGCAGCAGTATGCCTAATATACTCTACCAGCAATACGTTTTCTTTTTTGCCAGTAATAAATCTGTTCCTGATTTCTGACCTGAACAAAGACTTTGTTGCAGTCATTTGATGTTTGCACTCTTCGGTGTAGCCTGACTGTTATTGCCAGAGGGGGGACCCCGTCTGCCTACATACACATTGTACCCTCACCGGGTGTGTTAATTCCTGGCTCAAAACTGTGGCTCTGCCTGGGGCCTCCCACACAGCTTTCCCCATGTTGGTGTGCCTCCCAAGTCCACATTTCCATATTGTCAGTGACAGGGTACCTTAGCTCGAGCACAAACAGAGCAGGACAACAATGAGTCCTTCATGTTGCTGATCATGGTGCGCCGCCAGAAATGTCTACTTATCACGGTCGTGGTGGTCAAAGCTCCTCTGTGTCCTGCAGTAGGATTGTTGTGGCACTGTCGTAGAAGTTGTTACTGGGGATTTCTAGAGGAACATCCGATCGTTGCAAAAGAGGCGATCCCATATCTTTTTTGGTTTAAAGGGATTGATCTTTAGGCCTTTGAACTGGGGGATGACTTGGTTGCTTGACAGACCTTTGACAAAAAGGATCTCATTGGTGCTATGATGGTAGGTGGAGTCATCAGAAACTCAGGTGATTACATAGGTTCAGGGCTAGAGAATTGTCGGGATAAGGAATCCGCCACCATGTTAGCTGATTTTGGAATGTAGGTTACCTGAATGTGAAGAAACAAGTAAGCTCAACTAGCTTGTTGGTATTACATTTCGTTTGTTGGAGCACTGTAAAGTTTTGGTGATCTTTTTGACCTTCACTTAGAAAAGAGTCCCTAATAACAGATGTTGACAGTCCAGAAAGGCTTGCTTCATGGCTAAGAACTCTTTTTCCATAACAGAATAGTGCCAATCGTATAGAGTGATTTCTTTGGATAAATGAACCACAGAATGCTCTATATAATCTTCAGAAAGTTGTTTCGAAGGCGGCAACTATGGCACATTCAGAGGCATCTTTCTTGTGACAAGTCCTTCCGTCTTACCTTGTGCCATCCACTGTCTTGTGCAGTCAATCAGAACAAAATGCCAGAGGTCTCCCAATGGAATCAGAGGAAAAGCATGCATCCAAACACACCAGGCAAGAGTCTCCCCAAGCGGGAACAGAGGACCAAAGGGGGGAGAGGAGGCAATACGAACAGAAAAAACAACAATGGAGTAAGGGGCAAAGAAAAGACAAGGGCACAGGACTTACGCAATAAGGCGTGATTCAGTCTGTCTCCACTCCACTCAAGAATCATCAGCAGCATTGCCCTACCAGAGAGACCCGGAACCGGAAGCATTCAATGGTACTTTTCAAGGTGTCTTCTTGGGATGTACAAGTCATCTGAAATGTCACATTAATGCCATCAATGCCAGTTCTGCACCCTAACAAAATCCTCTTCTAGCATAAGCCACTGAGTTTTTATACCTTCCGGGATCTGTCTGTGGGGGTGGCAATCTCTGAACCATACCAAGTTGTGCCGTCCTCTCTGTTGATCCCAGGGATTGTCTTTCCAGATTCATGTGTTTCTTTTCAGTTCTTCCTCTTTTGGGTTACAAGGAGCAGCGAACCAAGCCTTAATAAGAACAGTCCACCATATTGTTGGTTAGACTAGCATTGCTATTGCTGCACACCAACTGTACGGCTCCATCAATCACAGCAGTGTACACGAGCATTCAGCCCACAAGTTCACGGGTGCCAATACACATCGCGGGCAGGTCAGCCATTGCTTGATATTTACTTAGCAGAAACCAAAGAAGTCTGTCACAAATATGCAATCCATGGGAGTCCACATTTGTTGTCTACCGAACGGGTCCCTTTACAATATCATTGGTTCTCGTAATGTCCTGCTGTGTAGTTCATGGGCAATGTTCCTGGTGCTGATTTGGGTCCCACCGGACGCAGCAGTCACTGGCCTATGTAACACTTTCCCAGCTCTACTATCTCTAACATAAAAATGAGTACTCCCAGCAGTGAGCAGGCATATCTTTACCATTTGCTAAAGCATAATCGATGCTTTGAAGTAGGGAGTTGGTATAGCAGTTCTCCATAAAGCAGGTTGTAACATGTAGGGCTGGACATGTTTTCCTGAAGGCCTTTGGGGTGTTGTCTCTGAGATGTGAGAAACCTGAAGGTGTCTCACCCGCTAGTCCTGGAGATGTGTCGTCCAGGTGGCCAGGACACGGCCATCGCTATTGGATCGAGTTCCTGGGGGTGGAGCAATGGGGCAGGATCACCTGGGTGAGGGTTCTTCAGGGAGTGGAAGTGGGACACAGAGGGTTGAGACGCGGTATTCCCTTCCTTCCAACACCTTTTCCCCATCCTACCCTGTAGGATTATTTAGAAGCTTAGAAGCTCTACCTCCCCGCTTTTCCCACAAAAACACTTTCTTAAATTTTAACAGACAACAGACTAACACCAGATCTGTTTACCTGACATGTCCCAACACACTGGTCAGGCAGAGCCAGGCAATTGACAATAACCACGCACACCTGATGACCCTTTACCTTCCCCACAGGGATAAAAGGTGAAGCACGAAAGCATACTTCAAGACCGAACGCACGAGGAGACAGCTACACCAAACCGGCAGTTCAAACGGAGAAGAAAGGCGGGGAGACCTGGAAGGACGACAAAGGGGGAAATGCCCTTTCCCTTTTCAACTCCGACCTGCGAAGCCTGCGTAAAGGAAAGCATAAGACAGGGAGCTGCAGCTGGCATGCAGAGCAGCAGATGTTAATGGTACACAGGGGCCTCCCGCTTTGATAACGCAGGCGGAGAGGCAAGCTGGTTATCGTGGTACTATCTTTGACTCCAGAGAACAGAGAAGCCAACGGGTTCAGCACAGCCAGTATCTCGTAGGAAACTGATAGCAAACCGAACTGTGTTGAGCCCAAGGTTGCAAGTAGCAACATTTTGAATTCAAGGAATTCAAAAGAAAAATAACTTGTGTATGTGTTTAAACTTCAAAGAAAGCCCAGTTGAGGTCCAGGTGCAGAGGGATCTGGCGCCACGTGGGCGTTCATTCGAAAGACTCTGGACGGGACCTGTTTATAAAATATAAGAACCAGAAGGCCTTAGGAAAGGGCGGTATGAGCCGTCAGAGCGTTCCTATAAAGGTTAGGTCAAATCCCTGATACAATCAAACGTCTCTGACCCGTGGCCAGAGGAAAGCTAGGGGAAGGGAACCCTGCTTTCCGAGAAGATTGTGAACTGTGTAATAAGGCAAGTGTGAACCCGACAGAGGGATGCCGAAAGAATGCTAGGAAAAGGAAACCCCTGCTGTCTTATGAAAATAAGCAACACATGAACTCTGATCGAAATACATGAACTGTGTTAAAGAAAGGCCATAGTGAACCCGACAGAGGGAGGCCCAAGTTGCAAAGAGGGTCTGAGCCCGTCAGAGGGAGATCCTAGGGGCAAAGAGCAATCACCCAGGTGCTCGTTGTGAATCAGCAGGCCTTCTAAGGCAAGAGACTTTATCCGGAAAGAGACATAGCTTCTTAAGGTTTTGATATCGTTGAACCAGAACTGTGAACCTCTTGCGGACGAGGCCCAGGAGTGTGCTGTGCTCGAGAGCCCCGCCTTGTGCTGTGCTGCAAACATGGGGAAGGGAGACCGAGCCATACCATCCTGATTTTTCCTTTTGTGAACATGATTTCTTTTCTGGTGAACATTATCCCACACTCTTTTTGTAATTTAGCAGTAAGGAATTGGCAATAGTTTTTTTTTTAGTATATGCCCTTTTTATTTGACAAGCGGCCACTAGGACTGCCTTATTATTTGCTGGTCGTAGCTTGCTCCCATCTTAGATTTAGGTTTAGATTAGGCGTTTATCTCCCGATTACAAAGTTCAATAAACACCCTTGGACTGTGATCACTTGTGTCTGTCTTTACTGTTGCCACCATGAGTTCCTTACAGAGGTAAGCATGAGGCTTTCCTTCCCTTGGAATATGCCACTCTATCATGGTTAGCCTACCCTCCATCTCCACTGTACAGATCCCCTTTTTGTATCTTGCTTCTGCCGCTCTCGGGCCATACCAGATCAGGTCTCGTCATATCCTGTGTCCCCCCAGAGTTTAGCGGGTATGTTACCCTCACAAGGCTGGTGGTGGACTGAGGAGGCAGCGGGTTATTCTGTCTACCTACTTGGGTCCTCCATCCTGGAATGGCTAGTGGCAAACTGCCCATGGTCACGCCAGTCTCATCATACCATGAGACATGTGACTTTGAAACAGCCCCTAAGCAGATATGTGGCATGGGTGTGGAATTTCTAGGTGTAGGGAGGTCCACTCTCCAAAGGCAGTAAAGTAGAGGTAGGGGGTAAGGTCTAGCTCGGAAGAGCCCCCCAGGAGGCTTTGGAATGAATCACAAAGTCAAGCAGGTTTAACATCAAAAAGGCCCAAAATGAGAACTAAAATTAATATTTATTTGGGATAGCTGTAGTACAGGTTTCCTACAAAGAAAAGGAAAGTTGCCCTCCGACACCTTTCCTGATCCCTGGAGCTTTATTTTTGCAAAGAACATTGATACTCCAGGGGTCTTAGAATCTCTGGGAACCACACACTCTCTGCCTTTCCAAACCAGAATGGATTCTACTTAAGTTCAAACAACCAAGTCTCTTTGTTCAACAAAAAGGTCTCTGGGTTCAACAGAAAGTCCCTCAGTCCAGGGTGCCTTATCAGATGTTATTATCAATTCAGTCACTCACAGTCTGGGATTTGAGGGCCCCTGCATGTCATCGACTGCTGGTTTCATTTGCTTGGGTCTTCTGCTTGTCATACTGTACTACTGGGAGAACACTAAACCCGGGTCTCAGGGTGCTAAGTCCCAGAGTTTCCACCAGGAAGCTAGCCTGCTGTTCTTGTCTACTGACTGGGTTACGCATTGTACTCTTCCTCCCTGTGCTAGGATCCTAGATCAACACACCATCCTCATCTACATCCTTCCATAGTCAGGAATGTTTTGCACCCAAGGGGACCTTTACTACTTCTATTCTCCTCTCAGCTAAACTCCTCTTTCAACTCATCTGGGACTTTCTAGGCATTCGGAACCATGCTCATACCTTCTTCACTCCACAACTTCTTTCATGCTTGTAGAGAGGCTGCTCCTTCTCTCTATCTGTTTCAGCCTCTTCTTGGCTGTCTCTCCCCACCCCCTGCTCTCTCTTGCCTCTCTCTTCTGTATGTCTCCCTACCAAAAATGACCGGAGTTCTTTCCCAACCTCCTTTACTCTGTATTTGTCTCCCTTCATGTAGTTACCTCCAAAAAAACTAGGTTTTTTATCCGTTCTCTCCTCCAAACGCTTTGGGCCTCATTACGACCCAGGCGGTAAGGGGTTAACGACGCCGTAAAAGGTGGCAGCGCCGTTAACCCCTTACCGCCTAATTACGAGGTCCCTTTGCGGGTCCCCACCTTAACGGCTGGTTTTAGCAGCCGTTAAGGAAGGAACCCGCAAAGGGACTTTCGAGGTAATTACGGTATTGCAATTTGTAGTACTGTAATTACCGCCTTCCCCATTCCCATTGAGCCCTATGGGGGCAAAAATGGGAATGGGGAAGGGCCAATGGTGAATGGGGAATTACCGCCCCGCCAACCTTGGAATGGGGCGGTAATTCCGCCATCCAACATGGCGCAATCAGTAAATTACCGGCGTCAACCATGGCGCTAATAGTGCCATGGTTAACGCCTGGGTCGTAATGAGGCCCTTTGCATCTTATTTCTCCCCCTTACATCGCCACTCACCTGTTCATTATCCATCTGCTCTTCTAAACTGCTTTACTCTCAACCACATCCTCATTCACCACCTCCTTACTCTACACCAGCTCAATGTTCACCACCGCCGGCTCCTTACTCTCCCTCTCCATAGTGTTCCCCCACCTACTCACTGTACACCCCCCCCTCCTGGGTTTTTACCACCTCATCACTCTACACCTCCTCCTTAATGTTCACAACTTCCTTACTCTCCACCTCCTACTTGGTTTTCACATCTTTCTTACTTTCCCCTTCCTTCTTAGTCTTCAACACTTTAAAACTTGCCTCCTGCCTCCCACACACTCCTGATCCATTCTACTACTTTCTCCAAATGACCACACCCTCCTGAAAAGACCTCAGGCTTAGATGGGGCCCGAGCACACCTCTAATGACTGCCCTTATCTACTCGACTAACTTTATTCAAGTGCTTATGATTTTTCTTCTAAAGCAGAAATGGTCAGGTTTTACTACTCCATAGCTTAACTGCCCAAGCCATTATACAGGACTGCACCATCTTTGAACACTGTTTCACACGTGCAGGGAGGGTTGCCTCGGTGGAGCTCTGCCATTCCACCTGGCATAGCCGAATTGCAGATGCAGCTCTGAAAACTGGAGCTTGTTTACATTGTTTGACTACAGGATTCTGTATTGATTGTCACCGGTCTTGCACTACATTGATCACAGCGCCTCGGGAATCATTCTCCCTTTACCAGCAGGATTATGGGCCATTCTCCTCTACAGCATCCCTGACATTCCCACGCCAGATGCCATTAATGTCCTCGCTTAGGGTTCGGAGGCCTGCTAGTTAAGCATAAGGCATGGATTGGATACAATTGTTCCAAAGAAGGCCTTAAAGGGTCTAGCCATACTAGAAGCTTCCCTTAAAGAGAGAGGGGTATAATGTGTCCCCTTTTGACAAACCCCTCTCAAACAAAGTTGTCATGGTGTGATAAACCATGGGCTCCTCCCTGCACTACCCCAAAGCCCAGCATTGCTCATCAGCAGTGAAAACTGGCCCCCCATCACTACCTCACTCTTCAGGCAGGGGGCTTTGTCACAGGTTGGCCAGAGAAAGTGGATACATACCACTGCCATCATACCCTAGATGCCTAGTACTCCCATTGTTGCCTCTAGGCCCTGTGATGCCACTACCACAAATCTGCCCTGTGCTGCTATTGATGTAACTATGCCTTGTGATGCCACTACCACTAATCTGCCCTGTGCTGCTATTGATGCATCTATGCCTTGTGATGCCACTACCTCTAGTCTGCCCTGTGCTGCTATTGATGGATCTATGCCTTGTGATGCCACTACCACTAGTCTGCCCTGTGCTGCTATTGATGGATCTATGCCATGTTATGCCACTACTGCAAGTCTGCCTTTGGCAGCCTTTGACAATACCATGCCCTCTCTTGCCACTGATGTTACTCTGCCGCCCCTTCCTACTGCCGCCCCATTCCCCCTGGCGGGTGTCCCACTGAGATGTGCCCTGATCAACTCCCGTTCCCTACCAGCACACGCCCTAGACCTGCACGACCTGATCAGCAGCAACAACCACAACCCATTATTCCTTAGCGAGACCCTGGCTAACTGACACATCTGGCCCTGCCCTCACCTTTGCCATTCCAACCCACTACACCATCTATAGACAAGACCGCCCCTCCCATAGAGGTGGTGGCGTAGCTGTCATCGCCAAGGAAACAATCGATCAGGAGGATCCAGGGGTACCTTGATCAGAGTTCTGACTATCTTCTGCTTAAACTTAAGCTCTCCCATTACTGTACTTTTGCCCTGCACCTCGTCTACCGCCTCCCTGCCCCCTCCAATGATTTTCAGGAAGCCTTGACCCACTCACTTTCAGAAAACCTAAAAAGAATCATCCAAAGTCCTGCTTCTTGACGATCTAAACCTTGGCCTGAACTACCCCAACGACTCCCACGTCAATGCCCTTAGTAAAGCACTCTCCACTATAGGATTCTCCCAAGCCATCTCCAGCCCTACCGACACTGAAAGTTGCACCCTAGACTGGGTGTCCTACCGCAACTGCTCCCTCAGTCTCCCAGAGATCACTCCTTTACCTTGGTCTGACCACCACTGCATTCAATTTGATATCAACACCTCTAAAGGACCCCCCTAAGTCCACCGTCCTTTTCCCTGCGGCATTCTCACAAAGTTCCCGGCAACTCACGCATTACAATCTCTCCCAACACCTCTTGGTGCCTGCTTTACTGCCCCCCTTCTCCAATGACCCTGAAGTACTCGCCAATGAATTCAAAAGGGTCATTACTCAGGCCATTGACACTATGGCTCCACTCACCCTTAAAAAAGCCAATAAAGTGAAGCATGCCAATGCCTGGTTCACCCAGGTACTCCTATCGTTACGCTCCTAAAAAAGAGCTGCACTCACCACTTGGAATAATAACCCCACAGAGAATACCAAAGCAGCATTCAGAGCCTTATCCAAAGAGTACAAAACTGCCATCACTAACACAAAGGCGTCATCCTTCAGCACCAGGATAGCCAATGCCAAATCAGGGACAAGAGAAATCTTCACCATCTTCAGAGCTGGAGACCCCTGACACACCCCAACTCCTCCTCAAGGACGAGGCTTGGTGTAACATAATCCAATCTGCCATGCTGAATAAATTGGACACCTTGCAGTCCAAAATCCTTGCCCACCAACGGGCACTTGCCAACCTTATAGCCGACAATCACAGTAGCCCGCCACTCATAACCCACCCCAATCGATCCCCTCCGTTCGACTTTAAAGACATGAGTGAATCGGAAGTCACTGTACTCCTCCGATCCATTAAACCTTCCAATTGTAAAGGGGATGCCTGCCCAACACAGGTCATCAAGGACTGTGCCCCCTCCTTAGCCCCCATCATCACGGCATTTATTAACGTCCCCTTCCGGTCTGGCTATGTCCCTGTGGGACTAAAGGAAGCGTGGGTTCATCCGCTCCTTAAAAAACATTCGCAGGATACTTTGATCCCAGGTAACTACAGGCCTATGACCACTGTCCCTTTCTTATTAAAAATCCTGGACAAAGCAGCCTACCTGCAAGTACAGAAATTCCTAGAAGACAACCATCTTCTTGGATTATGGCAGTCAGGATTCAGGCCACGTCATGGCACCGAAACGAACCTCCTTGACCTAAAAAACCAGATGGGTGATCTCAGAGACGCAGGCAAACCTGCGCTCCTTTTGCTCCTGGCCCTCTCCGCCACCTTTGATTTGGTAGATCATAAGACCCTCTGCCATCATCTCTCCACTGCAGCTAACTTCTCCCCTAGTGCCTCTAAATGGATACCCTCGTTCCTGCAGGACGGAACAATGAAAGTCTTCTCCAAATCCTCCTGTGCCAACCCCAGCACCATTAAATGCGGGGTCGCACAGGGTTCATGCATTGCTCCCACCCTTTACAACCTCTTCACGAGGCCACTGTTCAAAATTTCGGATGCCCTTGTTATCTCATATACAAACTATGCTGATGACACCCAGGTGCTCATCCCCCTATCAGGTGACTACCTGTCCAACGTGAACACACTCAATTCCATCTACTCAACAATCCAATCCTGTATGGCAGAAAACTGGCTATGCCTCAACAGTGGGAAAACCGAACTTCTGCTGATTGGCTCCCCATCTACCCTGAGTAAGCTGGACAAACAATACACCTCCTTCACCAGCGACAATCTCCCCATCACCATCTCACAAGCGATTAAAACCCTGGGAGTGTATCTGGAACTCAACCTGACCATAAACAGGCAGGTTAATGCCATAGCTTCCACCTCAGCATACCACTCCAAACTTATCAATACAGTGCGACCGTTCTTGTCCCAACAAAACTGCCTCACCATCGCCAGGGCTATAATTGGATCAAGGCTGGACTACTGTAACGCCCTCCTTGTAGGAACTTCAGGTAAAAACCTTGCCAAACTTCAACTAGTGCAAAACAACGCTCTTAGGGCCGCCACAGGCCTCTCACGTAGGGATCATATCTCAGGGCTCAGAAGACAGGTCCACTGGCTACCAGTCAAGGAAAGAATCATCTTCAAGACCCTTGCCCTTACGCACGAGTGTCTCCAAGACCAGGCCCCCCTACCTTGTCCAAAGGATCTGCAAACCCCTTGCTTCTAGGCCTGCCAGAACACCCTACTCCAACATGATAACTGTCCCCAGGACACGTAAAGCCTGTGCCGGCTGCAACAGTTTTCCCAACTGTGGCCGCCATCTACTAGAACACCCTCCCTCCTCACATCAGGCTAATTGATTCTCATGCGGCCTTTCGCAAGGCCATCAAAACCAGACTCTTTGTATGAATCAGCATGCATTTCCTGGCTCTAATTCTGTACATGTAACTAAGTAACCTGTTGGTCACCTATCTCAGGATGTGTAACCGTGTACCCTGTACTGTACCCTGCACGAAGTCTACTTATGATGGGTGGCTTTCCTGTAACCCTGAATCAAGCCTTCTTAAGCTATCTTATAGTGCCTCGATGCCTGCGGTCTGCAGTGCGCTCTACAAATCCAGATAAATAAATACAAATATTAGAGATTGGTGAGGATTTAGGCAAAGTATGGGAGAGGACTCCCTACAGGAGGTGAGGGGGTGACTCAATGCAGGAGAGCCAATGATGGATGCCAGGTAGCATGGGGGAGGTGGGAGTGGGGTTGTTTTTTCCACCCCCATGGAAAGAGTGACAATGGCTAATTGACACATCTGGCCCTGCCCTCACCCTCACCATTCCAACCCGCTACACCATCTATAGATAAGACCGCCCCTCCCATAGAGGTGGTGGCGTAGCTGTCATCGCCAAGAAAACAATCGATCAGGAGGATCCAGGGGTACCTTGATCAGAGTTCTGACTATCTTCTGCTTAAACTTAAGCTCTCCCATTACTGTACTTTTGCCCTGCACCTCGTCTACCGCCTCCCTGCCCCCTCCAATGATTTTCAGGAAGCCTTGACCCACTCACTTTCAGAAAACCTAAAAAGAATCATCCAAAGTCCTGCTTCTTGACGATCTAAACCTTGGCCTGAACTACCCCAACGACTCCCACGTCAATGCCCTTAGTAAAGCACTCTCCACTCTAGGATTCTCCCAAGCCATCTCCAGCCCTACCGACACTGAAAGTTGCACCCTAGACTGGGTGTCCTACCGCAACTGCTCCCTCAGTCTCCCAGAGATCACTCCTTTACCTTGGTCTGACCACCACTGCATTCAATTTGATATCAACACCTCTAAAGGACCCCCCTAAGCCCACCATCCTTTTCCCTGCGGCATTCTCACAAAGTTCCCGGCAACTCACGCATTACAATCTCTCCCAACACCTCTTGGTGCCTACTTTACTGCCCCCCTTCTCCAATGACCCTGAAGTACTCGCCAATGAATTCAAAAGGGTCATTACTCAGGCCATTGACACTATGGCTCCACTCACCCTTAAAAAAGCCAATAAAGTGAAGCATGCCAATGCCTGGTTCACCCAGGTACTCCTATCGTTACGCTCCTAAAAAAGAGCTACACTCACCACTTGGAATAATAATCCCACAGAGAATACCAAAGCAGCATTCACAGCCTTATCCAAAGAGTACAAAACTGCCATCACTAACACAAAGTCGTCATCCTTCAACACCAGGATAGCCAATGCCAAATCAGGGACAAGAGAAATCTTCACCATCTTCAGAGCTGGAGACCCCTGACACACCCCAACTCCTCCTCAAGGACGAGGCTTGGTGTAACATAATCCAATCTGCCATGCTGAATAAATTGGACACCTTGCAGTCCAAAATCCTTGCCCACCAACGGGCACTTGCCAACCTTATAGCCGACAATCGCAGTAGCCCGCCACTCATAACCCACCCCAATCGATCCCCTCCGTTCGACTTTAAATACATGAGTGAATCGGAAGTCACTGTACTCCTCCGATCCATTAAACCTTCCAATTGTAAAGGGGATGCCTGCCTAACACAGGTGATCAAGGACTGTGCCCCCTCCTTAGCCCCCATCATCACGGCATTTATTAACGTCCCCTTCCGGTCTGGCTATGTCCCTGTGGGACTAAAGGAAGCGTGGGTTCATCCGCTCCTTAAAAAACATTCCCTGGATCCTTCGATCCCAGGTAACTACAGGCCTATGACCACTGTCCCTTTCTTATAAAAAATCCTGGACAAAGCAGCCTACCTGCAAGTACAGAAATTCCTAGAAGACAACCATCTTCTTGGATTATGGCAGTCAGGATTCAGGCCACGTCATGGCACCGAAACGGCCCTCCTTGACCTAAAAAGCCAAATGGATGACCTCAGAGACGCAGGCAAACCTGCGCTCCTTTTGCTCCTGGCCCTCTCCGCCACCTTTGATTTGGTAGATCATAAGACCCTCTGCCATCATCTCTCCACTGCAGCTAACTTCTCCCCTAGTGCCTCTAAATGGATAACCTCGTTCCTGCAGGACGGAACAATGAAAGTCTTCTCCAAATCCTCCTGTGCCAACCCCAGCACCATTAAATGCGGGGTCGCACAGGGTTCTTGCATTGCTCCCACCCTTTACAACCTCTTCACGAGGCCACTGTTCAAAATTTCGGATGCCCTTGTTATCTCATATACAAACTATGCTGATGACACCCAGGTGCTCATCCCCCTATCAGGTGACTACCTGTCCGACATAAACACACTCAATTCCATCTACTCAACAATCCAATCCTGTATGGCAGAAAACTGGCTATGCCTCAACAGTGGGAAAACCGAACTTCTGCTGATTGGCTCCCCATCTACCCTGAGTAAGCTGGACAAACAATACACCTCCTTCACCAGCGACAATCTCCCCATCACCGTCTCACAAGCGATTAAAACCCTGGGAGTGTATCTGGAACTCAACCTGACCATAAGCAGGCAGGTTAATGCCATAGCTTCCAGCTCAGCATACCACTCCAAACTTATCAATACAGTGCGACCGTTCTTGTCCCAACAAAACTGCCTCACCCTCGCCAGGGCTATAATTGGATCCAGGCTGGACTACTGTAACGCCCTCCTTGTAGGAACTTCAAGTAAAAACCTTGCCAAACTTCAACTAGTGCAAAACAACGCCCTTAGGGCCGCCACAGGCCTCTCACGTAGGGATCATATCTCAGGGCTCAGAAGACAGGTCCACTGGCTACCAGTCAAGGAAAGAATCATCTTCAAGACCCTTGCCCTTACGCACGAGTGTCTCCAAGACCAGGCCCCCCTACCTTGTCCAAAGGATCTCCAAACCCCTTGCTTCCAGGCCTGCCAGGACACCCTACTCCAACATGATAACTGTCCCCAGGACACGTAAAGCCTGTGCCGGCTGCAACAGTTTCCCCAACTGTGGCCGCCATCTACTAGAACACCCTCCCTCCTCACATCAGGCTAATTGATTCTCATGCGGCCTTTCGCAAGGCCATCAAAACCAGACTCTTTGTATGAATCAGCATGTATTTCCTGGCTCTAATTCTGTACATGTAACTAAGTAACCTGTTGGTCACCTATCTCAGGATGTGTAACCGTGTACCCTGTACTGTAACCTGCACGAAGTCTACTTATGATGGGTGGCTTTCCTGTAACCCTGAATCAAGCCTTCTTAAGTTATCTTATAGTGCCTCGATGCCTGCGGTCTGCAGTGCGCTCTACAAATCCAGATAAATAAATACAAATATTAGAGATTGGTGAGGATCTAGGCAAAGTATGGGAGAGGACTCCTTATAGGAGGTGAGGGGGTGACTCAATGCAGGAGAGCCAATGATGGATGCCAAGTAGCATGGGGGAGGTGGGAGTGGGGTTGTTTTTTCCACCCCCATGGAAAGAGTGACAATAGATGCCCAAAGAGTACCAGTGGATATGGAGACAAGCTGATGAGGTGTCTCAGGCAGTAGTGGGGGATGATGAAGGGTCAAGCAGGAGTGAGGAGGTTTGGGAGAGTTGGGGAGGCGGCTGCGATTGGTCAGAATTGGTGATCTAGAGGAATCGATTTGAACGAATTGGTGGCAGTTAGCAAGGTAGGATTTGAACCAGCTGAGGACAGTCTCTGTGATCCTGTATGGTGAGTTAAGTCAGTGAGCGTCTCGTGGCCTACAGTGTCAAACATGGCTGAGAAGTCGAGGAGAACCAGGAGGCAAGGATGGCCTTCATTTAGCACCTTGATGGCAGTCATTTCCATGATGCACCTGGGTCTGAATCCAGATTCGTAGGACTGTTGCTGTGGATGTGTCGGAGTAGTTACACGTCTACTGCTTTCTCAAGGATCTGACCTCAGGAGGGATGGTGGGTGATGGGGTGGTAGTTCCTGAGGTTGTCCGGTCCAGTGTTGGTTTATTGCGAAGCAGGATTCCTCTGGTCCCCTGGATCAGAGGAAAGCTGCCTTGAGTGATGGGACATGAGTTCGGAGTCAAGGAGGAGTCCATCCACATATAATGTGGATTTGAGGGATCCTAGGGTGGCAGTCAGGTCTTCTTTGGCAAGTGTCTTGAAAGCTGTCCAGATAGTATTGATTGTGTGAGATTGGATATATGGTGTGCTGTCAGTTGTGGTTTTAGTGCCTATGTGCTGGCACGTCATGCTGATGGTGTTGATCACGAAAGAGTTGATGGTGGATTTGTCAGTATGGGTGAGTCATGGAGAGGGTTGATGCAATACTTGAGGGCTTTGAAGAGGGCTCTGCTTTCGTCGTTGGCCTTGGCAGTGGACATCAATCACCTGCGTGTAGCCCAGAGTTACTTTAGCAGGGCAAGTTTGGATGGCTGCAAGATTGTCACCAAGTCTTTTCTTGTTTTCTAATGGCTCTTTTGTTGAGGTTGAGTTCTTCAGTGCACCAGTGTGTGGAAAGTTTGGGCTTGAGGGTGGGTGCTTTCATTGGAGCGTGGTGTTCTTGGAGAAGCAAGCCACATTGTAGACACTGGGAATGGGGGTCTAGGATGTGGGTAGATGTGCATGTCATCCAGGTGTTGATAAAGAAAATGACATCCGTAGAGTGTGTGGTGAGGTTAGGGATGTCTTGGTTGGACTGCTGATAGGGTCTATGGCTACGTAGGTGAGGTTGCAGCAATGCAGTGTCCATGATGTTACCGGTGAGTGGCATGGTTGGAGATGAATAGTGATGGTGAGAATGGCCTGTTCTGAGAGAAGGGTGAAATACATATTTGAGAAGACTTACCTGATGTTTGAGGAACAGAGGCTCTGGTCCTGGGTTCTCCCAGTCCAAATAGGTCCAAACAGTAATTGCTCTTTTCTTTGTCTGCCCTTTGTTAGGCAGAAACCTGTGCAGTTCCCTTAGGGACCACTGCAAAAGACTTAAGACTACAGGCGTTTGGCAGTAAACCCACTTGGTAGCAGTCTGTACCACACAGATTCACTTGGTAGCTGTGGCTGAGCAGTCAGACTTCCCTCAAGAAGAGTTAGGCAGTATATAGAGTATACACATAGGTACAGAGATACAGTAGCATAAGCAAACACTGACCAGAGCTTTGGTGTAAAAGTATATAATTATTTATTTAAAAGACACACTTGTAATTTACACTAGCAAAAAAGAGGTAAGTAAATTCAGCACACAGTCACATTTATGTATATACAACCCTAATTACTTATTAGACAAGTCTTAATGAGAAACACCACTTATTTTCAGACAGAGGTGAGCGCTTAACATAAGATGGCACTCTAATAAGTTATTAAATAGGGAGGGAAAAAGGCAGAGTTATGGAAGCACACAAATTTCAATACTTTTAAAAGAACCACAGTAAGGCAGGATAGGCAGAGTTCTACTGAAGAGCAAGGAAGTCAATTGCAAGGCCCACTCTTGGAGAGAGCAAGCAGAAGGGGTCCAGGTTCACACAGTGGGGTTATGCCCAAAGAGTCTTGTAGATAGTTCGAACACAAAGGATGAAATTAAAGACAGGAAAAGTTAGCTAGGTTGTCCCGAGCCAGCCCAGGTTAGAAAGTCGAGGCTTTACTGTCACCCCGAACAATCTGTGGCAAGGGAAGCCAAGCGGGACACAGTACCTTAAGTGTGAAGGAAGCTCCAGCGGGGGCAGTTGTTCCTGGCAGTGGGTGCAAGTCAGTGTTGCGTCCAGAGGAAGAGGAGGTCTCGCCGTGGAGGAAAGATGAAGGTCGTTGCACTGCCAGGGAAGAAACCAGCCGCAGAGTTCTTTCTGTTAAAAGGGATTACCCTTCTCTTCGCGGTAGTGGTAAGCCGTGGTGTTCCGGTTTCCGGGGTGCTTGGCACGGGCAAGGCGGCCACGAGATGCTCCAGGAAGGTGAAAAGAAGGCAAAACTGGTTATCCCCACCAGTCAAAGCAAGAAGACTCTCCGGACTGGAGATCTCCTCTGTCGTCGGGAAAAGTGGTGAGACGGTTCATCAGGGCTCCACCGGTGGTGTCGTCATTGCAGGTCGGCTCAGCTTCTCCCTCCTTGGATTCTTAGGTCCTGTGGCGACTTCTGAAGTTCCAGTCCCCAAAGCCCTGCCTTTATGCAGCAAACCCCCATTCATTCAGCCTAGCTGTCAATCAAAAATGCTAAGTGGTGAGCCGGCCGGCTCACCACTTGGGCCAATCACACAAGAGTGTGACTTGAGTTGCCAAGGCAACTCAATCCAGGGTGCCTAAACCCCCTCCCACACCCCCTGTGGTACCCAGACAGAGTGGCACCACTTTTGGAGGCTTCTGTGGAGAGGCCCGCCAAAAAGTGGAACAAAGGGCTCGACTTGGGTTGGAGTCACAGAAGAGAACACAAACGCCATTTTAGAATCGAGTTCTGGCAAAAAATACCAACCGGTGAATTAATATTAAATAAATAAACCGGCGGTATGTTCGAGGCTATAAGAATTAAATAATGAAAGTTGGTAGCCTTGAACAATGGGAAAATCCCAGAGAGATATATAATCGCGGTCGAATATAAAAAGTAGTATCCACTGCCACCAGCCAAAACTCGATCAGGGGGGAAGGAGACGTGCCCCCTCGAACAACAGACCTCGGGGCAATGGAATTGCCTCGACCAGTACGTCCACAATATGATGGTTTGTACTGGTTTCTGTTCATAATTTGGGACTAGTAAAGCCAATGGTGACTTTACATGCCCTGGGAGACAGTAGTCAGTCCCAGGGTATGGAGTCTATGTTGGGGGGTCGCTACGACACCCTTGGGTTACGGCACGGAGGGTGCTGTGTAACCCACATCAAAAACACATGAGACCCTATGGAGTAAAAGACCCCATAGCCCATAAAACACATGGAAAGACAAAGGAACACCTCAAATCATGTCTAAGAGTGGGAGTAAAAGAGTCTCACTCTTAGCAGGAGAAAAAAATAAACCCCTAAAATCCAGCAAAGCTGCTGGGGGACTCACTAGGTTTGGGAAATTAGCCTTTACAAAGAATTGTCCCTAACACCCTTTACCACAGATGCCCTCTGATCTAACAGAAAGGATGGGGCAGGGCTAAGCATGAGGGTGGACAGAGATCACATGGCCTAGACTCACTTGCACAAGCTGAACAACTGCAAAATAAGAGGCTACAAGGATGCTTAAGTAGAGAAAATAGATGCAAGACACACCAATACACTAGCAGTGATTGACAGATGGATGGGGCATGTGACCTAGATGAACAAGTTACTTTCTTACCTGGTAACGTTCTTTCGATGGGATGTTCGGACGACATATTCCGCATCTATGACAAGTAATCACCACAGCTGGCTGCTTGGGAAAATTTTCGGCGTCTGTGTTCTGCGTCGATGACGTCGATACGCTGTCCTCGAGGACCTCCGTCAAGCCGACGTCACCGGATGTTATATGTAGGACGCACAACGCCCGTAGCCTCAGTTGTAGTTTTTTCCCAGAACGTGTGGCACCAATCTTCTGCCAGTATGACTACAGAAAGCCTTGCGGAAATGAAAGCTTCAATCGCATAAGAAATTCTGTTGAGGGGCAGGTAGGGAGGGATGGATGTGGAATATGTCGTCGGGAACATACCATCGAAAGAACGCTACCATTAAGAAAGTAACTTGTTCTTCAAAGGGATTGGTTCCTCCGACGTATTCCACATATATGACAGACTCCCAAAGCAGTACCAACGTAAGGAGGTGGGAAAATAATTTAGAATTTTAGAATGCCCAATTAAATTGCAGAATAGAGGACCGCCTTGCCAAAGGCTAAATCTTGCCCATAGACAGAATCCAGGGAGTAGTGTTTTACAAACGTATGGGCAGAGGCCCATGTGGCTGCTTCACAAATGTTACGAATGAGAACACCCCTCTGCAGGGCAGTAGAGGCAGCCACACCCCTAGTAGAATGGGCCTGTAAGCCTACCGGAGGGTCCTTGCCCGCCAAGCGGTAACATTCAGAAATTGTCAAGATAATCCATCTAGACAAAGTCTGTTTAGTAACAGCTTGTCCCAAACACCTTCCAGCGTATCCTACAAAGAGCTGATCGTCCACGCTGACCAGGGACATGCGTGAGATGTAGAAACTTGAAGCTCTCATAGGATCCAACCGATGGAGCCTCTCCTCTTCCTTACCAGGATGCGGAGGAGGATAGAACGCCGGAAGAATGACCTTCTGGCTTAAATGAAATTCAGACACAACTTTCGGAAGTAAAGAAGGACAACCCCGTCCTTTTGGAACACTGAAGGGTGGCTTAACAGAAAGTCCTGCAACTCACTCACTCTGCGAGCGGAAGTGACCGCAACTAAAAAGACAGTTTTCAAGGTCAACAGTCTCAAAGAACAAGAATGTAAAAGCTCAAACGGAGCTCCCATTAGGAATTTTAGAACTAGGTTCAAATCCCAACCGGGCACCTGGAAAGGTGACTGTGGGAACACATTAGTGAGCCCTTTCAGAAACTGAGAAATCAAAGGAATTTTAAAATAAGAACAGTCCTCAGACGAGCGCTTAAATATGGACAGCGCCGCCAGGTAACCTTTAATGGTACCCACTTGCAGGCCCTTGTGGGCTAACAAAAGCAAAAAAGACAGAACCACAGGAATGGCACATGAAAAAGGATCCACATTCTTAACCCTGCACCAGTCGTCCAACGGCAACGGTACAGGGACTTCGTTGCAGGCCTTGTGGCCGAAAGCAACACCTCCATCACGTCTTCAGGGAGGTCCCAATCCTTATACCTCAACCTTTCAGAAGCCAAGCATGAAGGTTGAGGGACTTGACCTCTGGATGGAGAACCTGACCCCCCTCCCTTGAGAGCAGATTGTCTCGGTAGGGAAGGCAGCGTGGAGGGCAGATGGACAAGTCGAGAAGGTCTCGGTACCAGGTTCTCCTGGCCCATGCCCATGCCGTAGCAATGAGGATCATTCGGGAACCGAACCTCCGTAGCACTTCTGGAATGACAGGGACTGGAGGAAACGCGTACAGCAGTGGGAAGGACCACTCCACTACGAACGCGTCCCCTAAGGCTCCTCTTGGAGGAAATTCCCGCGAGCAGAATCTTTCACACTTCCAGTTGACACTGGTGGCGAAGAGATCCACTTGTGGGGTCCCCCAAAGGGCAAGGATCTCCAGGAGAATCTCCTGAGCTAGCTCCCACTCGTGAGAGACCATGCTCTGCCTGCTCAGAGCGTCCGCCGCTGCGTTTTCGTCTTCGGCCAGATGAACTGCCGAGATCGAAATTTCCTGCTGGATTGCCCAGAACCAGAGCTGCATCGCCTCTCTGCACAGAGGGAGAGACCCTACCCCCCCTTTTTGTTGAGGTAGTGCATGGCAACTGTATTGTCCGTCAGAATCAGGACATTCTTCCCCCGCACAGACGGCAGAAAAGCCTTCAGGGCTAGCCTAACGGCCCTCAGCTCCAACAGATTGATATGGAGTCTGGACGACCGTTGACTGTCAACTCGTTGGCATGAGCTCCTCATCCCGTGAGGGATGCTTTCGTCACGATCTTCACCTCCGGCCAGGGTAGCCAAAATGGAGGCCACTTCATCAGATTGACTTTGACGGCCCACCACAGAAGATCCTGGGCGACCGAGGGCGGCACTTGAACTGGATCCGACATCCTGCCGGAGGACTGTGACCACTGCATCTTGAGAGCCCACTGCAGAGATCTCATCCACAGCCTGGCCTCTGGCACCAGGAGAATGCAGGATGCCATGAGGCTGAGCAACCTCAAGAACTCTAACGCTGTGAGACTCTGGGCATGTTGAAACTTGTTCACCATCTGCAGAATGTGAGAAGCCCTCACCTGGGGAGGGAAACACAGCCCCATGGATGTGTCGTGCAGTGCTCCGATGTACTGGAGCTGCTGGGTAGGTGTCAAGTGGGACTTCTTTAAGTTGAGGGAGAAGCCCACCCTGTGAAGGGAGTGGCAGGTGACTGACAGATGATCCAGTACTTGCTCAGGAGAGCGCACCCTGATCAACCAATCGTCCAGGTAGGGGTAGACGTGAATCCCCCCTTTCCTGAGATACACTGCCACCACCACCATGAGCTTGGTGAAGACCCTCGGGGCGGAGGTCAATCAGCACATGAAAGTAAGCGTCCTTGAGGTCGAGAGACACCAACGAGTCTTGAAGTTGAAGGGCCTGGAGGACTTGAGAGAGAGTAACCATCTTGAACTTGTTCTTCCTGAGGAGCTTGTTCAAACCACGCAAGTCCATGATGGGTCTCAATCCTCTGTCTTTTTTTGGGATCAAAAAATATGGGGAATACCGTCCCTTGTTCCTCTCCGCTACAGGCACCAGTTCTATGGTGCCTTTCTCTAGCAGGGATTTGATTTCCTGCGCAAGGTGCGGATCCAGACTCTTCAAAGAGAGATTCCCTGATGGATTTTCGTGAGGCCTCTGCCGGAAAGGAAGACAGTAGCTGTGGGCTATGATCTCCAGAACCCACACATCTGAAGTAATGGCATGCCATTCTACAAGATGCTGTGCCAGCCTTCCCCCAACTGGCGAACCAGGGGACATGGCCTCATGAATGAGCTGAAGCGGCTGCAGCAGTGCCTAAGGGCAAAGAGGCAACTGCCCGAAAGGCTTTGGCACCTCGAGTACCTTGTTTTCCACCTCTGGTACTCCTACGTTGGCCCCTTTGACTGGCCGCTCCCCTCGAGCTACCAAAAGATGAGTAGTATCGAAAGGAACCTCCCCTCCATTGCTGTCCCCTAGGACGAAAAGGCGGAGGTTGACTGACTGCAGCGCTCAACGACTTCGCTGCAGCCTTTGAGGTCTGGAACCTCTCAAGGCTCTCGCCAGCCTTGCTGCCAAACAGATGTACACCATCAAAGGGCATGTTGAGAAGCCGGGCTTGAACATCAGGAGCAAACCCCCGACTTCCTCATCCACGCAAATCTGCGCATCACGATGCTCGCCACAATCGACCGGCTGACACAGTCTGCCATGTCCAGACCCGACTGAACGGATTCATACATGGCATCCTTGCCATCCTGAACGAGGGCAAGAAAACCATCCTGTTCCTCCCCTTCGGGAATATGTTCAGCCGCCAATGAGACACAATTCCACAGAGTGTGAGTGAAACGTGCTTAGGCACACACGGAGTTGGCTGCCTGTAAAGCCATACCCCCTGAAGAAAACACTTTCTTCGCCCAGCCATCAAAACGTTTGTCTTCCCTATCAGGAGAGATGGTAGGGTATGATGCCTGCTTTGCTGGGGTCGTAGCCCCCTGCACCCCCAAACTCTCCGGAGTGGGGTGCGTAGTCAAGTAGCAGGGGTTGCTACTGGCTGGACCGTATTTTTTACTTGCTCACTGCCGGGAGACTCTCCGTAGCAGTCCAAGCCACCGCCACCCTTCTCTGTAAAGCCATATGGAATGGCAACACCAGGTCAGTGGGTGCACCTTGGTCAAGGATATCTGTCAGGTCATCCTGCAGAAAATCCACTGGTGCCGCAGACCACCCCAAGTACTCTGTCACCCTCGACATGAGGCGCCTGTACGAAGATTCAGCATGCGTACCAGGCTCAGGCCTGCCAAACTCAACCTCCGGGGAGGTATCAAGACCCCTGGCGTTGTGCAAAGACTGATGCAGGTCTACCAACTGGCTATGACCAGACAAGAGTTTGCCAGGAACCTCATCAGGAACCAAACCTTCATCAGACCCTTCATCCACCTCAGAAATATAATCCAGAGGCTGGAATGGGGTTACAGAAAAAGGCACAAACACATTTTTCGACTTGGCCAGGGCCTTCCTCGGGGGTTCCATCGGTCTCCGTGGTACCTCCGATAAAGCCTCCTCAAAAGGCGTTGACGGAATCGGCGTTGTGCCGATGGCTTCGACACAGGCCTCGAGGGCGGTGCCCCGAGCGTGTCCTTCGACGGCCTCACGCCGATGGCATCGATTACTTCCTCGGAGGTGGAGCCTCAAGAGAGTCCGCATTTTTTTTTTTAAAAATTTTTTATATAGCGCTACGAACCCTTGGGTATCTGAGCGCTGCTTATTATTACCCACGGTGTGTGGTGCTCATTTATCGACCTCAGAAGGATGAAAGGCTGAGTTTGGCCCTGCCGGGATTCGAACTTGCGTTAGCAGACTCTGCACAGATGTCAAAGCGAGCGCTCTACTCGCGGTGTCTACTTGTCCCTTGACAGACATGGCACAGACGTCTTCTTAGAAGACCTCACAGGCTCTTCTGGTCTCGAGGGTGTCGAGGACTGATACCTGGAGCAGGCATGGCTAGAGCGATCCACCTTGCCCGACCGGGACCTCGAAGGTTTCCGGTGATCGTGCCGACCGCCCGAGCCTGAAGGCGTGCGAACGTTGGCCCTAGCGCGTTCCTTGCCGGCTTCTCTCAAAGGCGCGGACGGAACAGAGCCCTGCGATTGGAAAATCGCCATCATCTCCGTACGAAATGCATCCCATTCCGCAGGAGAAGAGTGCTTGTTGGGACAAGCAACCCGCCGACAGGCTGAGTCCTCAGATGGGGAAGGCGACCGGTGACAGCGCTTCCGCGAGTGCCTCGAAGAGGCAGAGGAATGACGGGAACCACTGCAGGACTGAGACCCCCTGGATTTACGCCGACAACGCGGAGAGTCGCCTCTTGAATCATCGGTCGAAAGCCCA
Source organism: Ambystoma mexicanum (assembly GCF_040938575.1). Taxonomy (NCBI): domain Eukaryota; kingdom Metazoa; phylum Chordata; class Amphibia; order Caudata; family Ambystomatidae; genus Ambystoma; species Ambystoma mexicanum. The sequence continues at coordinate 896,546,756 of NC_090931.1, read as the reverse complement.
GCGGATTTTGACTTTCGGGTCTTAGAAACCCTACCGACAGAAAGCTTCTTCTTCCGCTCTCGCAATGCCTTCGATGTTAATGACTGGCAATTGTCACAGTCATCCGTGGCATGGTCCTCACCGAGGCACGAGAGGCAGGCGTGGTGCCGGTCCTTAAGAGACTTCTTGGAACCGCAGTCCCGACACTTCTTGAATCCCGACCGCGGGGTAGAAGAAGACAAAGACATGATATCTTCACAATGCAAACAATTTCAAAGAACCGATAGAACAAAAGAACCGAGGTGCGCAGAAAAAACGGAACTGGCTACGGGCGTCGTGCATCCTACTTATAACATCCGGTGATGTCGGCTCGACGGAGGCCCTCGAGGACAGCGTATCGACGTCATCGACGCAGGACGCAGAACATTTTCCGAAGCAGCACAGCTGTGGTGATTACCTGTCATAGATGTGGAATACGTCGGAGGAACCAATCCCTTCGAACTATTTGTACCAATGACCAACTGTGGGAATGCTTTGGATGGATTGCATGGGGGCTCCAGACAGGAAAGATGCAGTAGGGGTGGGCAGAGTATGGACCCAAAGAGGATAAGGAAGGTGGAGGGGGCAGGTTTGAAGAGGAATTTTTAGCAGTCCTGGGGTGATGGTATGCAAGAGGTAGTTCCTGGATCTGAGGCCATTTGTGAAGATACTTGTGGAGGTATGGTCTGTAGCTCTATCTGTGGAATCCTTGGAATGCTCAAGTTTCAATTATTTATTTTACAAAGGCAGAAAAACAAAGCACAATGTTCACAACAACATAAGGTGAGCCAATCAACAGAAAAAGAAGGTGCAAAGGAGTAATACATCTCTAACATGTCTCCAATACATGAGTCGCCAGAGAAGCTTCAATCTATAATTCCAGACAGTAGAATATAATTTAAAAAAATTTAAAACACACCCTTCACGCTTGACATTTCAATACTCAAGGTAAGAACTACATATACAGATGTTTGTATATCAATCAGAATACATTGTGTACTGTGTTTGTGCCATTATCAACCATACAGGCACAGGAAGCGACTCCCGATCTCTTCAAACATGTCCAACTCGCTCCAATTCTTATGGATGACCTTTTCAAAGGTCAACGCAGTTAACAGTTCATTGATCCAGTTGTCAATGCAAAAGCAATGTGATTTTTTCCTGGCACACAGGATCATTTTCTTCAACAGCATTCAGCCGCAGAATAGCCAAACTCCGTTTGCTGTGCTCAAATCTTCTATTGGCTGTCCATCCCCAAGAAGAAGCAGGGAAGCTTTCATAGGTATAGTAAAATCGCAGTACCAGGCTCAGTCTCTCCGAAACCCCTCTTCCAGAACTCGTTAGTCTAGCAGTAAAACCAAATGAAATGGCTGAACGTTCCTTTCTCTTGCTTACATTTTCAAAACATAACCTAGTCAGAGCAGCGTCTCTGATGCATTCGTTCTGGTGTCCAGTATGTCCTGTAAATCAGCTTAATCTGGGAAGTTCTTAGGCCCCAATCCATTGATGACAAGCGCAAGGTATTGCAACATCTTTTCCAACATCCAGGCTCCAGGTTTTCCCCCAGCTCCCTGGCCCATATAAGTAGTCGTTCTGTATCACCTTCACCAGCAGAAGCTAGTATCCTATAAAATGAGGCGACTGGATGGGCTGCACTCGCGCATACTTCCAGTTTTAACCAAGCTGCCTTCTGGCAAAATGTAAGAGATGTGTGATTAAGTTTCTCAGCTATAGCCCCTCTTAACTGCCTATATTCCGTTCAGGTGCTGCCCTGCAAATCATACCCCACGCACAGCTGGGTATAAGGTAGTTATTATAGGTTATCGTTTACATGCTGAGATAGTGGGATAGCATACTTGGTGCATGTTGGGGACTATAAGCAATGGCACCGTTATTATTATGGAAATATTATGGCTGCTTAGTTGCACGTGTGGCATTTTGAGAACCTCATAGGTTTCAATGTGAGGATAATTTAGAATATTTATTCCAGGCTATGTATTCGGCAGGATGCTAGGTGTTGCCTCTCAATTTTCATGTTTTTCGTAAAGTTTTGTGCTTCATTAGGTTGCTTGTTGTTTACATGCAGTGCTGGTGTGGCTGCATCATGTGGCTGTTTAGTGCTTCTTAAATCGGATTTTTTGGTTTACATGCAGTGCCAGTGTGGTTGCAGCAAGTGGTTCTTTAGTACTTTCATAGAAAAGGAGAGTTCTTGTTTCTGCTCGGTGGGGTAAAGATTTGAGCATGGGTATGGCGGTGTCCAGTATCAATCACCATTACACAAGTAGAATAGTTGCTCGTTATGTTCATGACACTAGTTGGTGCCTGACTGTATTCTTCCAAGCGTTTTGCTGGTGTGGTTGCTGTGTGAGCTGTGTTCCCGGTTGACTTTGGGTTTAAAGTTTTCTTACGAAATGCATCACTGGTGTGGTTACTGTGAGTTTTTCTTTCTTGATTTTTCCTTTTGATGTAGGAGTGTGTCTTTACCCTTCTTTTCCTCATGTTTCTGCTTGTGCCATTTCCTCGCTTACTGGCTGGCTCGTACTTACTAGGTGTTCTTCCATCCCCTTGTGACCTCATTGTGGCCTTTAAGCCCTGGGGGGAGGTGCCACCAAGTGTAGGAGGCTAATTTGAAGTCTAGTGGTGGTGAAGTCTCTTTGTCTGTTGTATGTGGAGCAGACAGCAGCTGCTCAGGTTGCCTAGTTGGTTTTTCTTCCATACTGTTGTAGGTAGTAGTTCAGAGTCCGGTTCCTCCATCTCAGGTTCCTCATTTGCCTTTAGATAAGTGGTTTGGTGGTGTTTTTGTCTGAGTGGTTGTGTTTGTGTGTCCCAGGAAGTATGCATGGTTGTTCGGGGGTGACAGCCCCATAAGGTGGGTTCTTGGGGTGACAGCTCAAGCCAAATGAGGGTGTGTGGATGACTTGGGACATACGTTGATGAAGGTTCCTGAAAGTGGCAGGCTCAGCGTAGACTCTGTTGCTTGTAGTGTTTTGCAATTGTATGTCAATGTGTTAGGTAGCATGGTGGGCACTCCGCTTCTCATTCCTTCCTGCCTTGGCTTTGTGTGCAGTTATTCCTTCCCTGTGTAGTTGAGTGTGTGTCAAACTGACTGGTTCTGGGTCATAGGGTCTGCAAGTGTGTCTCTTTTTAGCTCCTCTGTGTTGGTCTCTGGTTGATTGTAAGTTGAGGTCTCTGTGCGTTTCCCTGTTTGAGTGTTACTGAGAGTAGCACCTGCTTTTGTCTGTGATGTCATCAGTTAGTGTTGTAATCTCTCGAATGCGCAAGAGGATGTGCTCTCAACGTTCCTGGGGAGGTGGGTGGGGGAGTCTGTTGGCTTTATACTGGGTGGTGAGCACCACTAGGCTCCCTTGGAACATCTATGGTGTCTCCTACCTCTGTATCAGTGGACTTACCTTAATAAAGGACTTACATGGAAACCACCACCTCAGTTTTCCTTCTTACTTGGTATTTACCGGTCCAGTTTACAATAATATGTTTAGGCAGGAGCAGTGATAGAGATTTTCAGAGGAGATGGAGAGGAAATTGAGCGGAGGTGCTGGGGGTCCGTTTGAGAGCCCATGTAATGAGTGGAGGTGTGGGGAGAGCCATCAGGGAGATTGGAAGGGCAGAAAGCAAAAAGGGCTGGGAGTGACTTGATAAGTGGAAAGAAATTAGAGTGGCAAGCAGTCTCATGAGGTATGCCAGAGGAAGTTGCAGCGGTTGACCCATTAGGGGTGCTGAGTTCCAGGGTGGAGGGGGGTGTGAGACAGCCCCTCGAGAATAATATAGAGAAAGGGTGGGACGAAAGGCTGTCTCACCTGGAGCATTCAAAAGAGAAACGGGTAAAGAGCCAAGTGCCCTTGGCAATGAAAGGCAGAGGCCAGCTGCAGGGACACCAGGGGAAGGGTCTAGCAGCTGTGCACATCATGAGAGATCACAGAAGCGGTGTGCCGTGCGGGTTGTAGAACAGGTCTAAATGTGTTTCTAGAGGTTTATGAATGAAGAAGCGTGGCAGTGCCACATCCAATGGAGTGCCAAGATGGTCAGGTTCGAGAGAAGAAGAGTTGGGAGGGAAAAAGCACAATAATGGAGGCAAGGTCTGAACATGAAGAGTCTCGGCCTGGGCAGCAATGGGGAGCAAGAGGAATGGCAATGCAGGGCATGGGCAAGGACTGCAGAAGGGACACTTAAGGCATCAGGGTTGAGCTAGCAGGGACGAAACAGCCAGATTTGTGGAGGACCAAAGCAATGGACAGAAGGGCAGAGTCGAAGCGTGTCTGAAGATGACTGCCGACTGCCCACAAGTGATCATTACGAGTGGTGAGGGGGAGAACTGGAAACCCAGAAAAGAGTAGGCAGTAGGGACCTGCTAGAAAGAGTCGTGTTTAAAACATGGCAAGAGCAAGAGAGGCTAGGGAAAATTGATGAACTGAGGGGACTATGGCAAAAGAGGGAACTGAAGAAAAGGCCAAGTATCCTTAAATGGGGATCACAAGGCTGTTGGAGACAAAACTCAGAGGGACCACGAAAGCATGCACCCAGATGGGCGAGCCTGTGGAGATCTTCAAGCCGTTGCATTGGGAGGTTCAGTGTAAGGAGGGTGGATCAAATAAGGAAGAGACAGAATTGGCCAAGTGATCGAAGGTGCAAGGGACTATCAAGAAATCGACATTTCTATTTTTTTTTATTTAAGCTGGTATATTTGTTAGGGATTTCCCAGGAAGGGCAATGCCTTGTTTAAATATACAGACATCAAACTAAAGCGCAGGTGCATTTCATGGGTAGGGCTTTGGTAAGGTATGATGAGGCATTGCGAGGCAGGATGTAGGAGACGTCGTTTATGTGGGGTTTACTGGACACGGATTTGTGGCTGCTATGGATGGCACCTATTACAACTGGTCAATGCTCACACACAGTCAATCGCATCCCAGTGCCGTATTGTTCTTTTCAAGGCCAGGTTGGTTGGGGCCAGAGTTTACAACAGATAAGGTTCTGCAGGACCTATTTCAGGAAGCTGTGCAGAAGGCCATACTGCAAGAACAAGTATGCATGCAATATGTGTGAGAGATAGAATCGGGCTATCCAGTGTTTCAGTACATTAGGGAGGGGCTGCTAAAGCATTAATTGAGAGGTATGGTTTCACAGAAAGGAACTGCCGGAAAGGAGTCCTACACTAATTAGGATGTAGGAGCTATTCAGGTGGTTACTTGCCCCTCTATCTGGATAGGGCGATAGCAGGATTCCTCTGTGACTATTTTCATGAGGGATTTCAGTAGTGTTACTACTGGCCATGGATGTTACAGTGGTCAGAATGTTGGAAGTCGGCCAAGAAAAAGCTTCTGTAAGGCAGACAAAGTTGGAAAAGGATGTGCAAGGAGGATGAGTTACGGGCCCATTTATGAGTTGGTCTTTAAAAAACGCGATAATGTCCCAGCGTGATAAGGAAGGGGAATTTCGGTTGATCAACCATCTGTACTTGTTGGAGGGGGATGTTCGTATTGATCAAGCAGAGGCAATGGTGCAGAGGTATGTGCAGAGTGCAAATATGCGAAGTGTGACTTAAAAGTGGCTTTCCTGGAGCTGCCCTTCCCCCGAGATTTGTATTTATTTGTTATTTGGGACGCAGTTTCGGGGTGAGCTGTACTTGGCCATAGCCATGTCAATAGGTTGCTTGGTGTCATGCGCACTATGTGAGCAGTTTAGAACATGTCTGCAATGGTGTGCGAGGTACAGGGAAATAAATGTTTTTGCATTATTTGAATGATATTTCCATTGTGGGGTGAAGAGAGGAAGTGGTGAGTGTCTCAATCCCCGAGTTTATAACAACAGCAGAGAAGCAGAGGGCGCCTTTGGTCTCGGAGAAGATGGTTAGCACATCGGGTTGCCTTACATTTTTGGGGATTGAGCAGGACACTTTGGGGATGTGCTTCAGTCGAGTGCACTACACTGAGGAGGTATTGTTTAGGCTGTTGGATGAAGTAGTGGCATGCTTCATCCGACAACCTCAGGGAGATGAAGAAAGCACAGAATTCCTTGGTGGACCAGAATCTTGTTTATAAGTCAGTGGTGGCACGCAAGCCTTTTTGCAGGAACATTAGCCAGGTGATGCCAGCACTGTCTTGCCACATCATTGAGGGGCATTAAGTACCTAAAGGTCTGATCGGTGTTTTTGAAGAATTTCAATAGGATTTCCATGTGGATGCTGGGAGACCCGCTTGGGTGGATGTTGCCCATCTTCTTGGACACATCTGCAGCATTAGGTTTTGGTTTATACTGTCAAGGATGGTGCTGCACAGAGCGGGGTGCACAGAAGTGGTATGGGAAGAACTTGAGAATTGTATTTCTAGAATCTTTTTTTCTAATGGTGGAGTTGGAATTGTGGGAGTAGGAGTTGGCCAACAATAGAGTGACCTTCAATGTAGACCATATGTCGGTACTGCATGTGGTAAACAGGCTGTCTGCAAGGGACGAGGAAGTCTGTTGCAGAGGGTGTTTTGTATCGGGTTGTTTAGACAACAATAGAGTGTCAGGCATGTGAAATGATACAGCGGACCCATTATGTTCCAAATAATTTCTGTGAATTGCCACTGGAACCAGATGACGCACCTTGCCAATGAGGTTATAGGAACGTGTGGCTGGACTTTGAGACATGGCCAAAAAAAAAGTTTGAGTTTGGCCATGGCCGCATAGAGTAGGAGAAATGGTTTGTTTCATGTTACATTAGCTCAACTCAACAAGTGGTTTACTCCTCAGTTAAAAGACCTGCGACTATTAATGTTACGCTCACCTGGACCCCACAGGGGTGTCGATCGGACCCGGACAGCTGCGGTCTCCTTCAACGTGATGCGCAGTGCAGAGATGACTGTCTGGACTGGCCCGCCTAGTCTTGTCTGCTGGACACGAAGAAGTATTTTCCTGCAAGTGGAGACAGGGATTAACCACCTGTGGGTTTTAGTGATGGCCTTCCAACTGTTCTCGCTCTCCCCCACTAATCACCTCCGATATCCCCTTAGTAACCTCACCTTATGTTTGTAAAAGATGAGCTCTCCATCCTGCGTGTCTTGCAGGGGCGCGTAGATACCAGTTACTTCACTGGTTTGAAGGCGTTGGGAGAGTTCTGGTAAGTATTGACTCTGAAGTCCCTGGCGGGATTGGTAAGTATCAAGTTCAAAGAGTTCAATATGCCCGATGTTCACTCTTGTCCCCTTCCTTCCTTAAATTGCAAATGAGTTTGTGAGAAGAAGGTCTCGTAGCTGCTGCTGGCGTTCAGGTAAGAGTCTGTGTTACCCAACGCTGTCCGGTAACTATTGCATGCGTTAACGTGTTGTTTTTCTCCCTCTTTACAGATGCGGCATATGAAAACATGGAGAGTTATGGAATAATACCGCCGGTGGTAAATCAGGTAAGTCTATGGTGGTAAGAGGTTGTATTTGTTGATTCCCTTGGCTCATCTTGTTTTTTCTTGTGTCCCCTAGGTGCCGGATTACGGCGAAGAAATGATGGAGACAGTGCCGGATCGAAAGATGCTGTGAGAACTGGTGAGTATGGCGCCGTGCTGGAGCTGGCGAAGCAACGCGTGCAGGACTGATGTACTTTCCAGGTCCGGAGATTAAATGGTTCCAGAATTAGATGAGGAATTTGAAATAAGTTTGTTTTCTAACCTTGTCCTTTTCCTCTTCTTTATTCTAGGAGCTCCGGATTCGAGGCGGCGTGGCAGAAGACTGGATGCTGGCTGCAGGCACACGGGCGTGGCAGAAGACTGGATGCTGGCTGCAGGCACGGTGAGCGTCACGCTGCTGGATGCAGAATAACGCGAAGCATGTGTTGCTGTTCGGGTGTGGTTTAAATAGCCTCCAAAGTAGTTCCAGGTAAGAAGTTCCCTAGAGCCACGCCCAAGTAAAAAATAGTCCCTGTAACAAAATACTCCCATCCAGGCCTCATGTAGGCTTGGACTCTTTTGCAGCATGGTCTGCATCAGGTAAGTAGGCGCCAGGACTGATTTCTATGATGAGCCTGGCGCCTAAGGCGCCAGGACTGAACCCAGACAGCCCCTAGCCGGGGCTGATGAGGTTTAATCAAATGTCTGGATGCCTGCTCCCGGAGCGGAGGGCCTTGGGGGTAGGCATCATGACAGCACTCCCCCCCCCCCAAGGCCCCTCCTAAAGTTGTTCTTCCCCCTGGCCCCGGTTTGTCTGGGAAGTTCCGATGGAATCTTTTCACCAACCGAGGTGCATGAACGTGGTCGCTAGGCTCCCATGATCTTTCTTGTGGTCCGTAGCCCTTCCAATCGATCAAATAAAAAAGTTTTGATTTAATCATCTTGGAGTCCAGGATATTTTTTACCTCGAATTCAGGTTCTCCATCTATCAAGATGGGGTCAGGTGGTTTGGTTAATCTTGTCCCTGGTTGAACTGGTTTTAGAAGTGAAACATGAAAGACAGGATGAATTCGTATATTAGAGGGTAATTCCAATTTGACGGCCACCGGGTTAATAATGGCCTTAATGGTGTAAGGTCCCAAATATCTAGGATTAAAAGTCCGAGTTCCCTTCAGAGGTATATGTTTTGTAGCCAGCCAAACTTGATCCCCAATCTGGTATTGTGAAGTTTCACTTCTATGTTGATCAGCATTTTTCTTGTATTTCTCTTTTGCTTGTTTCAAATGTTCTGTGGCTTCCTTAAAGGCTTGTTTAATAGTAGAGTGCAAATGACTAACTGTGGGCATTTCTAAGCGCTGAAGCGAATCGAGTTCTGAGGTTCGAGGGTGATGTCCATATATGGTGTAAAAAGGGCTTTGTCCGGTTCCTGAATGTACAGAGTTATTGTATGCGTACTCGGAAATCCATAAAATATCTTTCCAATTGCTTTCGGTCTGGTGTAGCATGCAGCGTAGGTACTGTTCAAGGGTCTGGTTGGTCCTTTCCGTCTGACCATCGGTCTGGGGATGGTGACTTGTTGATAGCCTCACGTCGATTTGTGCCAGTTGACAACATTTCTTCCAAAAATGCGAGATAAATTGACTACCTCGGTCAGAAACCAATACGGAAGGGAATCCGTGTAATCGAACAATGTTTTCGAGGAACTCCTTGGCCAGATTCGAAGCAGAAGGTAACCCCTTTAAAAGAATAAAGTGGGCCATCTTGGAAAAAAGATCCACAATAACTAGGATGGTGTTAAATCCATTTCATAGATCTGTAATAAAGTCTAAAGACAAGGTGTGCCATGGTGTAGGTTGAATATCCAAAGGTTGTAAAAGGCCAGCAGGTTTTTTCTTCTGGCTTTTGTTTTAGGCGCAAATGCCACAAGACATCACAAATGACTTTACATCTTTTCGCCAAGTGGGCCACCAGAACTGTCTCTTAATTTTCGCTTCAGTTTTTGCGATACCTGGGTGCCCTTCCATCAGGGTGTCATGGTAATTGGAGATGACTAGTTCTTGTATTTCCCTGTGTGGTAGAAATAGTCGTCCTTGATAGTAAGGTAGGTCATTGACGACTCAGTAGTCCGGGTCTTTCTTTACCCAGTCCTGCAGGGTTGCTGGATCAAAGAGTTGTTGGATTTTTGAATGAATATCTTCTAGTGTCTGTAGAGTAGTTATGCCAAGAATTCTTTGCTTGGGAATTATTGGCGCCGGTTCCGGGTTTGCATATGCTTCTCCCATCCCTATTCGGGATAAGGCATCTGCTTTGCCATTTTTGCAGCCAGGTCGATAAGTGATCACAAAATCGAATTCGGCAAAAAACAATGCCCATCGAAGTTGTCGCGATGATTGGGCTTTGGCTGTTTTTAAATACTGCAGGTTCCGGTGATCGGTGATTACGGTAATAGTATGCCTGGCACCAAGAAGATAGTGCCACCAAGCCTTAAAGGCGGATTTGATGGCTAATAGTTCTTTATCGGTAACCGCATAGTTTAACTCAGGTGCTGAGAACTTTCTGGACCAAAACGCTACTGGGTGAAGTTGACCGGTTTCAGGATCCTTCTGGGACAGGACAGCTCCCATGGCTAAACTGGATGCATCAGTTTCTACTATGTATGGAAGCTCAGGGCTTGGATGCTTTAAGACAGGTGCTGATGTGAATTTCGCTTTCAGCTCTTGGAAGGCCTTTTCAGCCTCTTCGGTCCAGAAGAAGCGTTAGTTTTTTTCGCAAAAGTGCTGTGATGGGGTGTACAACATGGGAGAAATCCGGAATGAATCTACGGTAGAAATAAGCAAATCCGAGCATGCTTTGTACCCCTTTGACTGAACTGGGTGATGGCCACTTGAGAATTGCGTCCACCTTTCGAGAGTCCATTCGGACTCCTTTTGGAGTCAGGATAAATCCAAGAAATTCAACTTCTGTAGCATGAAAAACACATTTTTCCAATTTTGCATATAACTTGTGCTGATGTAGTTTCTCAAGGACTGCACGGACGTGCTTAACATGGTCTGAATCTGAGGAGGAGTACACTAGAATATCATCTATGTATACAACGACACAGACGTCAATGAGTTCACGAAGGACATCGTTCATAAAATACTGGAAGGCTGCTGGTGCATTGCACAACCCGAAGGGCATCACCTGATATTCGAATAATCCGTACTTGGTGCGAAAGGCAGTCTTCCATTCGTCGCCTTTCTTGACACGTACCAGATGATATGCCCCTCGGAGATCTAACTTAGTGTAGATACAAGCATCCTTTACTTGGTCTAGTAATTCGGGGATCAGAGTCAATGGGTATCGGTTTTTTACCGTAATCTGATTTAATGTGCGGTAATCTATGCACGTTCTAAGGTCACCTTCCTTTTTTGGCACGAAGAATAAAGCTGAGGATGCAGGAGACTTGGAAGGACGAAAAAAGCTGTTAGCAAGGTATTGGTCCAAGTATTGCCGTAGGTGATGATTTTCAGGTTCCGTGAGGGCGTAGATTCTACTGCATGGGGGTTGTGCACCGGGTAGGAGGTCGATTTGACAATCATATGATCTGTGAGGAGGTAATGTATTGGCCTGTTCTTTTTGAAAAACATCCTGAAATTCTTGGTATTCCTGAGGTAACTGCACGATTGGGTTAACAACTGTAGCCAGGCCTTTGTTCAAAGTTTTCTCTGGGTAACAGGTGTGTGCACAATCCGGGAAGGTTATTCTCTTCTCTCGCCAATCTATACAAGGATTATGTGTTTCCAACCATGGCATCCCCAGTATTATCTGGAACTGTGGGGCTTTGATTAGATCAAACACAATAGTCTCTCGATGCCCATCTTGACTCAACAGTGTCATCTCTGTAGTGGAATGAGTTACAGGCCCCGAGGCAATCTCAGTTCCATCAACTGTGGTGATGACATCTGAAGTGGTCTTTTTGCAAAGAGGTAGATTCCTCCTTGACACCAATTCGTGGTCCATATAGTTTCCTACGGCCCCGCTATGTATGTATGCCCTTACTGTGTGCATACGTGATGGCTGCCTGGGATCAAGTAGGACCATTGGGATGATCAGATGTGAGGTCTGAGTGTCCTTCTTTAAGCTCGGCAAGTGGACCTCTACGCTTGTCGGGCGTGGTCGTTTCCCGAATCAGGCTCTATGTGGCTTTTATCAGCAACTCCTACCACCTTCTTGGGTGGTTTTGTAGGGCAATCCCGTAGAAAATGTCCTGAGGTTCCACAGTACAGACACCTGCATCTGTCTTCTTTCTCTTTCCTTTTGAGTTAAGGGTCCTTTAACCCCCCCGATCTGCATAGGTTCAGATGCATCTGTTCCTTTGGGGGCATGGTTGGGTTTAACCAATACCCGGTTCTCGAACTTAGCTCGATCAGTCTTTCGGTTCTGAAGTCGGTGGTCTAGCTGGACCACTAATTCTACAAATTCTGTGCAATCCTGAGGTGGGTTCACAACTTTAGCCAAGACATCTTTGAGTTCTCCCCAAAGTCCACGATGAAACAATGTAATTCGTTTTTCCTCCGGCCACCCGGTTTCCACCACCAACCTATTGAAGGTTGCAATATAGGTTGGTCCCCTTTTGCAATGGCGCAGACGGGCTAAAAAACGGTGGTGTGGAAGGTTGCCCAGAGCAATTGCCAGTGGTTTAGATTCATTCGAAACCTTCCACCCATCACTTTTGTGGTCAGTTTGCAATATAGGTTAGCAGATCCTGGTTACCTTGTCGTAAGGATAAAAGTTCGTTGTCCAGGGCTTGACCCTGTGAGTGTCTGGCGAATAGTTTTTCCATGCTCCTTTGAAAACCCTGAAAATCCCGGAGAAGAGGATCATCCTGGTTGACTAATGGAATGGACCAATTCGTTGCGCTGCCACTAAGATATGACAATACAAAGGCTACTTTGGCTTGGTCATTTGGAAAGGCTCCCGGTCTGCATAAAAAGTGCAAGCGGCATTGGTTCATAAACACGGTGAACCTTTTGGGGTCCCCAGCAAAGCGTTCGGGTGGAGCTAACGGAATATTTCCTGGTAAAACCACTTGCACAGGATTGCTTGATGAAACGGGGGTTGTGTTTCCCCCATATCCAGGTAGGGGCATTTGCCCAGCTTGGTTTTGCAGTAGTTGCCTAGCAAGATCATCCGTGCGCTCCTTTGAGACAATCAGTTCTCTCCTGAGGGCATTAGTCTCTTGGCGAGCGGTATGTACTTCCGCCCTAAGTTCCCCCAATAATTGGGCCAGTTGGTCGGTTTCCGAGGTTTCCATAACACCCGGGTGGGTATTTGTAGATAGGCTTCGCGTTCTGTTACGCTCACCTGGACCCCACAGGGGTGTCGATCGGACCCGGACAGCTGCGGTCTCCTTCAACGTGATGCATAGTGCAGAGATGACTGCCTGGACTGGCCCGCCTAGTCTTGTCTGCTGGACCCGAAGAAGTATTTTCCTGCAACTGGAGACAGGGATTAACCACCTGTGGGTTTTAGTGATGGCCTCCCAACTGTTCTCGCTCTCCCCCACTAATTACCTCCGATATCCCCTTAGTAACCTCACCTTATGTTCGTAAAAGATGAGCTCTCCATCCTGCGTGTCTTGCAGGGGGCGCGTAGATACCAGTTACTTCACTGGTTTGAAGGCGTTGGGAGAGTTCTGGTAAGTATTGACTCTGAAGTCCCTGGCGGGATTGGTAAGCATCAAGTTCAAAGAGTTCAATGTGCCCGATGTTCACTCTTGTCCCCTTCCTTCCTTAAGTTGCATCTGAGTTTGTGAGAAGAAGATCTCGTAGCTGCTGCTGGCGTTCAGGTAAGAGTCTGTGTTACCCAACGCTGTCCGGTAACTATTGCATGCGTTAACGTGTTGTTTTTCTCCCTCTTTACAGATGCGGCATTTGAAAATGTGGAGAGTTATGGAATAATACCGCCGGTGGTAAATCAGGTAAGTCTATGGTGGTAAGAGGTTGTATTTGTTGATTCCCTTGGCTCACCTTGTTTTTTCTTGTGTCCCCTAGGTGCCGGATTACGGCGAAGAAATGATGGAGACAGTGCCGGATCGAAAGATGCTGTGAGAACTGGTGAGTATGGTGCTGGAGCTGGTGAAGCGACACATACAGGACTGATGTACTTTTCAGGTCCGGAGATGAAATGATTCCGGAATTAGGTGAGGAATTTGAAATAAGTTCGTTTTCTAACCTTGTCCTTTTCCTCTTCTTTATTCTAGGAGCTCCGGATTCGAGGCGGGCGTGGCAGAAGACTGGATGCTGGCTGCAGGCACGGTGAGCGTCACACTGCTGGATGCAGAATAATGCGAAGCATGTGCTGCTGTTCGGGTGTGGTTTAAATAGCCTCCAAAGTAGGTCCAGGTACGAAGTTCCCTAGAGCCACGCCCGAGTAAAAAATAGTCCCTGTAACAAAATAGTCCCATCCAGGCCTCATGTAGGCTTGGACTCTTTTGCAAAATGGTCTGCATCAGGTAAGTAAAGTCTATGAGCCTGGCGCCTATGGCGCCAGGAGTGATTTCTATGATGAGCCTGGCGCCTAAGGTGCCAGGACTGAACCCAGACTAGCTGGGGCTGCTGAGGTTTAAACAAATGTCTGGATGCCTGCTCCCGGAGCGCAGGGCCTTGGTCCTGATGCCCGGGGGTAGGCATCATGACAATTAAAAAGAAAATGTGAAACTGATTTGTTCCTTTGCCCCTCCCACGAAAACAAAAAGAAGCTAGCCTCCACTGCATCACATTATAAAAAAGAAATCTGCCAGGCTAAAAGAAACTCCTACAATGAACGGATAGCTAAGTCCAACTCTAGTATGAAAGAATTATTCTCAATCCTAAAAGGGCTAGAGTCCCCTATCTCCCCCCCTGATATCTGCCTTAAAGACAAGAATTGGTGCTCAGAGATGCAACTAGCACTAACCAATAAAATGAACACCCTCCAAACTAAAATAAAAAACAAAAAAGACTCTCTGAACTTATTTCAACCAACCAAACACCACCCCCTACCTATTGCAAATATCTCTGATCCAAATACTACATTCTCCTTCCCCAAAACTACTATCCTTGAGGTGGAAAAAGCCATCCTCTCTCTCAAACCATCTAATTGTAAAGGTGATATCTGCCCAGCGCATATCATAAAAGAGGCTGCAAGAACGTCTCCCCTTTCATCTCCAAACTGATCAACGTCTCCTTTGCTTCCGGTACCGTCCCAGCCAATTTGAAACAATCTTGGGTACTTCCGCTTCTCAAGAAGCAAACCTTAGACCCACTTATCGCTACCAATTACCGCCCCATCACAACAGTACCATTTCTTCTTAACATTTTTGATAAAATTGCATATTTACAGATCCAAAAACACCTCGAACAGTACAAACTCCTAGGGGTCCATCAATCAGGATTCCGACCTTTACACAGGACGGAAACTGCACTGATAGACCTGAAGACACAAATCGATGAGCTGAGAGACCAAGGGAAAACAGCATTATTACTGTTACTCGATCACTCAGCTGCATTCGACTTGGTTTATCATAAGGTCCTCTGTAGGCATCTTGATACAGCAGCCCATTTCTCTAGAGGCGCCGTTAAATGGATAGAATCCTTCTTGAGCAACAGAACCAGCAGAGTATTCTCGAGCTCTTCGCTCATCCGCCTCCAACTCCCTCAGGGTCAGCCGCTTCTCCAAACAACGAGTTGGGGGCAGATCTCTTTCCACTGCAGGGGCCTCCCTCTGGAACAGCCTTCCTACCTCCCTGAAACTTGAGGAGAACCACCTCCGGTTCCGGAAGCACCTCAAAACCTTCCTCTTTGCCTCTGCTTTCTCTCCCCCTCTCCCCTGCTAATATTACTGAAACTGCACTGAATCTGTAAATGGGCCATTCACCGTTCTCGGCCCAGCCACTCTCTCCTGCACTGCCTCCACGGCAACCCCTGCACTACGGGACTGTGTCTGTATCCATACAGCCCCCCTTCCCAGCACTTGTCTGCACTTACCTCGCACTTGCCACCAGCTGGCCCTTGTTATTTATCCTGTATGCTGTATGCTAATAACCCTGTACTGCACTTTCCCCTCTCCCTTTCCCCCATGCACTTTTCCCTTCCCCTCTACCCTTGCACTTGCGCGATCTGAATGACACCTGGCCTAGTAAGATCGTTGTCTGTCTCCCCTTGTTCCCCCCCCTGCCTCGTCGCGCCTTGAAACACTTGTGTATAGGCGCGTTACAAATGCCTTATCATATCATATCATTCTCTCCCTCAGCAGCTGCGGACCCTACCCCCATCATGTGTGGAGTCCCTCAGGGTTCTTGTGTGTCCCTCACTCTCTACAATATATTCACCAGGCCACTGTTCGATGATCTGGACCTTCTGGGTGTCACCTACACTAACTACGCAGATGACACTCAAGATTCTCCTCCCGCTTTCCGGGGATCATGGCAAGGACCTGGCGCTGGTGAATAGAATTTATCTCATCATTCAGGTATGGATGGCCACTCATGGCCTATGCCTGAATGATGTCAAGACAGAGCTGATAATCCTTGGCTCGCCATCCAACATTCCCAAACTAGGACATGAATATGCCTCCTTCATCATTGACAGTAATAATACCATCGTCTCCAAGGAGGTAAAAACTCTTGGTTTCTCCTCCTTTACCAAACACTAAATTCCCTGGCCTCTACCACAGCCTACACCTGTAAGCTGATCAGAGCAGGCAGGCCCTTCCTTTCCAACAACAGTTGCCTTATACTAGCCAGAGCATTAATTCTATCAAGATTAGATTACTGCAATGCCCTCTACAGCAGTGCTAATAAAACCATTATCCAAAAACTCCAAATATTACAAAACAATGCCATTAGAGCTGCACTAGGCACCAACAAAAGAGTGCATATCTCTGCCATCAGACGTTATCACAAATGGTTATCGACCCACAATAAAATACAACTAAAAATTGCCTCATTGACACTTAAAGCGCTACACAACGTGGCACCGAGCTACCTCACTGACAGAATATCCAGAAGACCCTCTAGTAGTCCGTCCAGAACTATTAATACTAATTGTCTGGTAGTACCCAGATTTAAATTGTCTAAGATTGGCGGCAACAGCTTCCCCGTGAAGGCCGCTAAACTTTGGAACTCCCTGCCACACCAGCTGAGAGCCGACCTCCCCTACTCTTTCTTCAGAAAGAACCTCATTATTCACCTCAACCTGACTGAGAACTAGTTTGCCCTGAAACTATGGTACGTCAGCACGAGCTACTGCTAGATTGTAAATTATGTATAGTACCAACTACCTTGATGTAAATTATTCTGCCTCTACGTGCAACTTAAGTCTTGTATATTGTATTATATTGTATTATTTCAGATGTAATGTCGACATATGGTATTTTGCCTGTATATTTGTAACATATGTAAGCTTTGCATATCCGTCTGCGCCCTACTACTCCTGTGTCTGGTGCGCCTTATAAATGCAATAAACAAACAAACAAACCCTGGTGGGGGGAGCCAGCCAATCAGGTGGCTAGGAACGCAGGCTTGAACCGCCAGTAAAAGTCCACGCTCCATCCCACCTGACAGCGGGCTTCCCCAGCTGTCATCTTCCCCCCACCTTCCCTCCCTCCCCTTACTATTATAATTTTTGTATTTCCCCCAGTAACATTATTTTGGCTGCAGCAGCACTCGCCACTGCAGACGCACCTTCCGCTCTGCTCCCGATGGCCGTTATGGAAAGGGAAGAGGGACTCCGTATGGAGCCCCCCTTCCCTTTCCATGGCGCCCATCTTAAAACAGTATTTTCAGTCATTGAACGGGACGCGCAAGACGTCCTGTTTAATGACTGAAAATACTTTTTTAGCACCCCGGGTTACCGCTTTGGTGGCCCGGGGTGCTAATGGCCTTAAATCCCCGTTCCAGGTGCTGGAACAGAGGGGGGGGCAAAGGCCAGGAGCCCTCGTTAATGGCCCTCGCTTTGGTCAGACAATGGTCTCAGGAAAACTGGACTAGGTTGCATTTTCAGTAAATGGATTTGAAGGCACGAGCCATCTGTGGGGAGATTGGTAGAAGGACATTGAATGGCTGGGCTTCTGTTCTCTGAGCGAAAGAAAAGCAGATGAGTAACAGGGCAACAACAATGGCATATTAAGTGGTCTATTGGTAGGGAAAGGAGGGTTGTTTCAATATGGTGGGGATATCTGGAGAGGATGTCGGGTTATTTTCTTTTGGACATTCCGGGTGTCTGAATTACTGGGATCGAAAGAAGGGGATGCTGATATGGGAACATTTGAGGATGAGTGAAGAGGAAGGTTGGGAACTACGTGTGTAGGGGAAAACAGATCAGCACGAAAAAGGGACAATGGTATGTATAGTGAGAGACACCCAAAGGTGTCTCACTTACTGGTCCCCAGGGATATGCTATCCAGGTGGCCAAAACATGGCCATTGCTATTGGATCCAGTTCCGAGGGGTGGACCAGTGGGGGAGGATAACCTGGATGAGGGGTCTTCAGGAAGTGGTAGTGGGACACCAAAGGTTGAGACACGGTATCCCCTTCCTCATAACACCTTTTCCCCCATCCTACCCGGTAGGATACTTAGAAGCTCTGCTGCCCCCCCCCTCTTTCTAACACATAGACACTTTCTTACACCGTAACAGACAATGGACTAGTACCAGAGCCATTTACCTGCCATGTCCCAACATACAGGTCACGCAGAGTCAGGCAATTGGCAAAAACCACACACACCTGACGGCCCTTTACCTTCCCCACAGGGATAAAAGGCAAAGCACCAGAACACACTACGAGCAAGGCAGAACGCATGAGGAAACAGCTACACTGAAACGGCAGTTCAAACAGAGGAGAAAGGTGGCAAGACCAGGAGGGACGACGAAGGGGGAATTGCTCTTTCCCTTTTCAACTCCAACCCACGAAGCCTCTGAAAAGGGAATTACAAGACCGGGAAACATAGCTGACGTGTGGAGCAACAGATGACAAAAGTGCACAGGGGTCTCCTGCATTGATAACGCAGGCAGGGAGGCATGCTGGTTACCGTGGTACTGTCCTTGACTCCAGCAGCAAGGCAAGCAAAGCGGACTCAAGACTGTCGGTGAGTCGGTGGAAGCTGATAGGAAACTGAACAGTGTTTGAGCCTAAGGTTGCAAGTGGCAACTTTAGATGAACGCAAGAACTTGATAACAAGGACCTTGTGTGTTTTAACTTTTTAGAAAGTCCAGGGAAGGGCCAGCTGCAGAGTGGTCAGGCGCCGTAGGAGTGCTCAGTCGAAGGACTCTCACTGGGCCTCGTGTATTGAAACTGCAAGTACCAGAAGGCCCTCGGAAAGGGTGGCGTGAGGTGTCAGAGTGGTCCTACAAGGGTCACGTCAAATCCCTTGTACACTCGAAAGTCTCTGACAAATTACAGAGAGAAAGCTGGGGAAGGGAACCCCTGCTTTCTGAAGAGAACGTATTGTGAAATAAGGCAAATGTGAACCCGACGGAGGGGTGCCGAAAGAAAGCTAGGAAAAGGGAACCCGGCTTTCAGATGAGATGAGCAAACCATGAACTGTGTTGAAGATGGCTATGTGAACCCGATGGTGGGATGTCAGTGGAAAAGCTAACTGTATCAAAAATGGCTATGTGAACCCAACAGAGGGATGCCAAGGGACAGCTAATGAGAATGAATCCTGCATTTTGATAAAGCAAAGTGAAAAGTTTATTTGGCACACGTGAACCCGGCAGAGGGATGCCTGCGAATTGGGGTGAAGAGTAATACACCTGTGAATATTGGAAACATGTTGACAAGAGTGAACCCGGTCGAGGGTTGTCCGCAGTGGGGAGTTGTTTAAAAAGACATCAAGACGCTTGAATATTGCAAACTGCGTTTGAAAGGCCGTAGTAAACGCGACAGTGGGAGGCCCAAGGTGCAAGGAGGATCCAAGCACGGCGAAGGGAGATGCCAGGGGCGAAGAGCAATCGCCCAAGCTGTAAGATTACCAAAGGAACTTTTTGTTTTTTTGTTGTTATTTATCAGGCCTTCTAAGGCAAGAGACTTTGTAGGAAAAGAGACTTGGCCCCTGAAGGTTCTGGTATCACTGAACTGGATTCGTGAACCTCGTGCTGGAGAGGCCCAGGAGTGTGCTGTGCTCAGAAGTCCTGCCTTGTCCCGTGCTAAAAAAGCATGGAAGGGAGACCCAGCCATACCATCCTGACTTATTTTGTGAACACTTCTTTTTTTCTGGTGAACATTATCCGACACTCTTTTTTATAACTTAGTGGTAAGGACTGGCAATACTTTTGTTAGCACAGGCACTTTTAATTTGAAAAGATGCCACTAGGACTGCCTTATTATTTTTAAATGGTAGTAGCTTGCTCTCAGCTTAGATTTAGGTTTAGATTAGGCGTTTATCTCACCCATTATAAAGTTCAATAAACACCCTTGAACTGTGATCATTTGTGTGTCTTTACTGTTGCCACCATGAGTTCCTTACAATAGGGAAGAAGCAAGAAGGGGGGATTACCGTAATAGATACAGTTGGCGTAAATAAGTATAATAAGGGATAAATGAGGGGACGGTTGGAGGACAGAGCAAAGTGTGGTTTTTGAGCCAGTATATTCTTGCTGATATTTTAGTATGTTAAAGTTGACGAGCCAGATTATTGTTTCTTTGTGAGCTTCAAACTGTCACACTGAAGCAAACTTTAAACACACTTAACATGTGTTGGTGGTTCATGCGATCTTGCCCAATGTGTTTTCACCCTAAATTGAGCCTCATACTTGTTCTTAACCCCGTGTGAACACTAGATGAGTATACACTGAACCCTCCAGATAAGGGGTCTATTGGCCACTTTTACTCCCCAAAAGTAGACAAATACACCCAAAAAATAATTTTAAAAGAGGATAAAAAATACTCCCAACAATAAATGGGAAATAGACACATCAGAGCTTGTGTCCCTTGCTTTTACCTGCAAATCTCCATGCATATGTTTGGACCAGTTGTACACAGAGTGCAACAGGAACTAACTACTATTATTACTACCTGATCTTAAAAGGTAAAAATACAACTTTTAACATGCATGAAATAATAATTACGGTCAAAACATATTTTCACTTGCTTATAAAATACCTTTTTCCTTCTTAAAAAATAATTATATGAGTAACTTTAAAAATAGTGTGTAAAATACTCCCACCCCTCCGACCCCTGCCTAAAGTCTCCACCCATGTGGCCTGGGGTAGGCAGCCGCTACTTGATCCTGACCCTGGGGGTAATATCAGGGGGAGGATCAAACGGGAAGAGATGGTTATCAAGGGGAAGTGGTGACTCCACCAGGAGACACATGGAATTCATCTTCTTCTGAGGATGAAAGTTAAGGTTTCGATTCATGGAATTAATGTGCGCCGAAAATTCCCGCGCAGAGGTGCCAAAACGTGCAAATCGCAGTGCAAGTGCGAAAATCGCAGGGAAACCAGCGCACATCGATTCATGGAACGCCATGCGCGAGAAAAAAATCGGATGTGCGCTGAAAAAGTGCGCGGCGCATGCCGGCGCACAGGATATCTAACGGCGTGCGCCACGGCGCACACAACAAAAGTAGGCGGAACACGGGGCATAACACTCGGAATGGGGAACAACTCGTCAAAATGTGGGCGTCACGGGGGAAGTATAGGAGGCAAGTGCGCGGAACGCCCACACGCTCTCATACAACACGTATTCATGGAATCCAATAGGGCAAACCAGCGCACGGTCAAACCAGCGCACAGGCCCAAACACGTCCGCCACAAGAAAGCAGGCGGTAGTGTCCCTGCCCCTGAAATAAATGTGCGCCAACAAAAAGCACCTATATACAGCCATGATGAATGTCACATACTGTGGCCCTCTAAGACAAATGACGTGCAAAGGGGTACGCGACAAACACGGACACCCGCTGTGTGAAAAATAGCGTGTGCGTGTATTCTGGGGTGCGCGGAAAGTCCCACACGCGATTTGCCTGGGTACGTGTATTCCGGGGTGCGCGGGAAGTCCCACACGCAATTGGCTGGGTACGTGTATTCCGGGGTGCGTGGGAAATTCCACACGCGAATTGCCTGGGTCCGTGTATACCGGGGTGCGCGGGAAGTCCCACACGCGAATTGCCTGGGTCCGTGTATTCCGGGGTGCGCGGGAAGTCCCACACGCGATTGGCCTGGGTAGGTGTATTCCGGGGTGCGCGGGAAGTACCACACGCTAATTCTGCAGGGTACGTGTATTCCGGGGTGCGCGTGAAGTTCCACACGCTAATCCTGCAGGGTAAGTGTATTCCGGGGTGTGTGGGAAGTTCCACACGCAATTTCAGCAGGGTACGTGTATTCCAGGGTGCGCGTGAAGTTCCACACGCTAATCCTGCAGGGTATGTGGATTCCGGGGTGCGCGTGAAGTTCCACACGCTAATTCTGCAGGGTACGTGGATTCCGGGGTGCGCGTGAAGTTCCACACGCTAATCCTGCAGGGTATGTGTATTCCGGGGGTGCCGGGTAGTACTACACGTGAATTGACCGTGTGGGTCCTCCCAGGTGTTCCCTCTACACCCTCCAAGGCCCCTGCAGGCATCCCACACCACAGGGGACTACCCTGCACCCCTGCTCATGCCCCGCAGGCAGCCCATCCATGGCCATGCCCCCCAGCCAACCCACATGTCACCTTGCACTACTGATCACCAATGCATGTCTCCCAGCACCCCCACCCACCAACAGTCAGGGGCACCCTCCACCAGGCCCCCACTCATGTCCAACTCATGTCCCCCTGCATCCCCACCCCCCAGCAATGCAGGGCATCCTCCACCAGGCCCCCACTCATGTCTCCCAGCACCCCCAAACCCCAGCAGTGCAGGGCACCCTGCACCAGGCCCCCACTCATGTCTCCCAGCACCCCCAGCAGTGCAGGGCACCCTCCACCAGGCCTCCACTCATGTCTCCCATCACCCCCACCCCCCAGCAGTGCAGGGCACCCTCCACCAGACCCCCACTCATGTCTCCCTGCACCCCCACCCCCCCAGCAGTGCAGGGGCACCTTCCACCAGGCCCCCACTCATGTCAAACTCAAGTCTCCCAGCACCCTCACCCCCCAGCATCCAGGGGCACCCTCCACCAGGCCCCCACTCATGTCTCCCTGCACCCCCACCCCCCAGCAGTGCAGGGGCACCCTCCACCAGGCCCCCACTCATGTCTCCCACCCCCCCACCCCCCAGCAGTCAGTCAGGGGAAGCCTCCACCAGGCCCCCACACATGTCCCCCTGCACCCCCACCCCCCAGCATCCAGGGGCACCCTCCACCAGGCACTCACTCATGTCCCCCTGCACCCCCACCCCCCAGCAGCCAGGGGCATCCTCCACCAGGCCCCCACTCATGTCTCCCATGACCCCACCCCCAGCAGTGCAGGGCACCCACCACCAGGCCCCCACTCATGTCCCCCTGCACCCCCACCCCCCAGCAGTGCAGGGCACCCTCCACCAGGCCCCCACTCATGTCCAACTCATGTCTCCCTGCGCCCCCACCTCCCAGCAGTGCATGGGACCCCTCCACCAGGCCCCCACTCATGTCTCCCATCACCCCCACCCCCCAGCAGTGCAGGGCACCCTCCACCAGGCCCCCACTCATGTCCAACTCATGTCTCCCAGCACCCCCACCCCCCAGCAGTGCAGGGCACCCTCCACCAGGCCCCCACTCATGTCTCCCAGCACCCCCACCCCCCAGCAGTGCAGGGCACCCTCCACCAGGCCCCCACTCATGCCCCCCTGCAACCCCACCCCCCAGCACTGTGGAGCACCCTCCACCAGGCCCCCACTCATGTCTCCCAGCACCCCCACACCCCAGCACTTTGGGGCACCCTCCACCAGGCCCCCACTCATGTCCCCTGCACCCCCACCCCCCACCAGTCAGGGGCACCCTCCACCAGGCCCCCACTCATGTCCCCTGCACCCCCACCCCGCAGCACTGTGGTGCACCCTCCACCAGGCCCCCACTCATGTCTCCCAGCACCCCCACACCCCAGCACTGTGGGGCACCCTCCACCAGGCCCCCACTCATGTCTGCCAGTACCCCCATCCCCCACCAGTCAGGGGCACCCTCCACCAGGCCCCCCACTCATGTCCCCCTGCACCCCCACCCCCCAGCAGTGCAGGGCACCCTCCACCAGGCCCCCACTCATGTCTCGCATCACCCCCACCCCCCAGCAGTGCAGGGCACCCTCCACCAGGCCCCCACTCATGTCCCCCTGCACCCCCACCCCCCAGCAGTGCAGGGCACCCTCCACCAGGCCCCCACTCATGTCTACCAGCACCCCCACCCCCAGCAGTGCAGGGCACCCTCCACCAGGCCCCCACTCATGTCTCCCATCACCCCCACCCCCCAGCAGTCATGGGCACCCTCCACCAGGCCCCCACTCATGTCCCCCTGCACCCCATCCCCCAGCAGTGCAGGGCACCCTTCACCAGGCCCCCACTCATGTCTCCCAGCACCCCCACACCCCAGCACTGTGGGGAATCCTCCACCAGGCCCCCACTCATGTCCCCCTGCACCCCCACCCCCCAGCACTGTGGAGCACCCTCCACCAGGCCCCCACTCATGTCTCCCAGCAACCCCACCCCCACCAGTCAGGGGCACCCTCCACCAGGCCCCCACTCATGTCACCCTGCACCCCATCCCCCAGCAGTGCAGGGCACCCTTCACCAGGCCCCCACTCATGTCTCCCAGCACCCCCACACCCCAGCACTGTGGGGAATCCTCCACCAGGCCCCCACTCATGTCCCCCTGCACCCCCACCCCCCAGCACTGTGGTGCACCCTCCACCAGGCCTCCACTCATGTCTCCCAGCACCCCCACACCCCAGCACTGTGGGGCACCCTCCACCAGGCCCCCACTCATGTCTCCCATCACCCCCACCCCCCAGCAGTCAGGGGCACCCTCCACCAGGCCCCCACTCATGTCCCCCTGCACCCCTACCCCCCAGCAGTGCAGGGCACCCTCCACCAGGCCCCCACTCATGTCTCCCATCACTCCCACCCCGCAGCAGTGCAGCGCACCCTCCACCAGGCCCCCACTCATGTCTCCCATCACCCCCACCCCCCAGCACTGTGGAGCACCCTCCACCAGGCCCCCACTCATGTCTCCCAGCACCCCCACCCCCCAGCAGTGCGGGGCACCTGCCAGCAGGCCCCCACACATGTCCCCCAGCCAACACGTCATCACAAACCAGATCCCAGGCTCCTATGCCCACCCAAATCCCACCCCACGCCACGCCACGCCACGCCACGCCACCTCAGTCCAAACACCCAACCAAGCTTTACATCCATTCAAAATTGAAATACCAATTACATGATAGATAACAAATAAGCAGTATGCGCATGAGTACAAGTCCGTCAGACCCACACAATGGCAACACATGACTGTGAAAACCCACATTGTGACAGGCATGAAACCAATGAGAGAAGTCCACACATTGAAGTAAGAAACAAAAATGTATTACAGTGTAAATGAAGTGAATTAAATCAAAACAAACAATAATAGCAACAAAAATCAAAATGCAGCATGTCCACAAAAATAATAAATAATGAAAATGGGAATCCAAAATAACCGTAATGAAAATGTGTCCAAAGTCACCGTCCAACAAAGCAAATCCAAAGGGAAAGTAAAGTGAAAATCCATTGCTCCATGGTGAAAAAATAATAAAAGATGAAGGCCACAAATCCAACGATGTAAATGAAACCTACAATAAAACCCACCTAACTAATAACTGTATACAAAAAGGTGGGGCATAGTCCAAGCGCCCCAAATTAAAAAAAAAAATTAAACCTAACACTAATTAACTATATACAATGGCAGCCGGCTAGTCCAACGGCTCACTTCTGGATGTTGCAGGCCAGGGCATCATCGAACTCCTGCTCAATGTCCCGGAGGCGGTCCTGTTCCATGGCCCAGAGGGTCCGCAGGGACGACATGTTCTCCTCCAACTCCCTGCGGATTGCCTCGAGGCACTCGGCCCGCCTCAGGGCCCTCCGCATGGAGTTCTCCGCCCTGACCATCGTGAGCCGTGCCTCTTCTGCCCGCTGCCGCTCCGCATCTATGGCGTGGTCCAACCGCTGCCACACGGAAGACACTTCCCGTCCTGGGTCCTCCTGCCCTCTGACCGATGCCTGCCCCTCCGATGTTGAAGGCCCCAAGCCATCGTGGCTCCCACCTACAGCCTCCTGCTGCTGCTGCTGTCCATGTGCCCTGTCCGATGGTGCCTGCACATCCTCTTCCAGCTGGGGTGCAGTTGTTGATGTGGCCACCCCTGCTGGACGTCCGACTCCCGACTGTGGCAGGGATCTGTTGTCCACCAGCCTGGCCGCACGGTCAGAGGCAGCTCCACAGGGCACCCAGGTGATACATGGGTGGGAAGATGGCATGGAGGACGACTGGGGCATAGGGGGTTCCGTTGAGGAGGGGGGCGGAACAAGGTCCAGGAAACGGAGGAATCCGGCCCTGGTGAGCTGTCCCAGTGGGTCAACGCGGTCAACGAGCCATGCGAGAAGACATGCAGTGTCATCATGGAAAGACTACAGGTCAGCTCGCATGGCCCGTTGACGCAACGCCACCCCACCCTGGACAGGCTCAACCTGTTGCAGGATAGCCACATCCACAGGGAGAGGAAGGCCAGTTGGTGTAAGCCAATCCCCTCCCTGAGAACGGGTCTGGAGGTAGGCATCCCTGCTGGTGCAAGATGATGCAGTGACAGGAGCAGGGACAGGATTGCACACAGGCACCTCGGCGGCGGCCTGTGCTGCCACCTGCGCCTGGTCCTGCACCACTAGCACCAGTGGAATCCCCACCTCCAGACCCCGCCTCTGTTGCTTGCAGGGCCGCCTCCTCCTCCACCAAACCCCCCACCAACCTGGATGACTCCGTGCCATCTTCCTCCATTGGGCCCTGTGGGGTCCCAGCTGCCCCTTCTTTTTTTTTTTTTTTTTATTGGTTTATACAAAACCTTTAAAAGAAAAAAACAACAAAAAAAAGACACAAGTCATCCATTTCCGCGTTCAGAAACATACATGAGATCACGTTTCAAGATACAGACATGAGAAAGCAGGAGTCCACAGCAAGGGCCAAGGGAACCTTGACATATGACACCGGTTGAGCTTTATTTGATAACAAGCCGTACGAGCCTGTACCGTCAACCTTCCTCTTCGATATTCACCGAATCAAGGATCACTTCAATTTCCTGCAAAAACACGGTTAGCACCCTTGTCAGTTTTGTGTTGGGACCAGAAAACATCAGCTGCCACCATTCTTCTGCATTCCTTATTGCGTGCTCAGAAACTATTTGTCCCAGATGTTTAGTTCTTTGTGGTTTAAAGAATGGGCAGAATAAGACAAGGTGCTTGAGTGATTCATCGCAGATTTTGCAATACCTACATACGGTGTTCGAATCAACTTTTCCTATCCAGTTCTTTGTCCGATCTTTAGTTCTAAATAGGTTTAGGCGAAATCTCATGTATGTGGCCCTTTTTGCGTTGTCCGGGAACAAGACTACGTAGTTTTGTAGTATGTTAAATGCTCAGCTGGGGCATCCTTCATTGCTTTAGTCCTTCTGTCTTCACTAGTTTGAATCCAGTCTGCTTCCCAGATCTTTTTCTTCACCAGGTCTGGATTGGCCTGAAGAGTTTTGATATTCGTTCCATAAGTGGTTAACAGTTCTTGGCATCTTTTGTACCACAAGGCTAGGAGACAGTCTGGCTTGGCATTGCCAGGATTGCTTAGTATTTTAAATTGAGGTGCTGTTGCAGGCATCACAGTTTTCCTGAATAGGGCCAAGGTGTTCCACAGGATCCGAGCTTCAAGCGAGATCATGCCTAACTCGTAGCGTATGCAGGATGTGGGGGTGCTGTTCGGAAGATGTAGAATTTTTACCCAAAAAATGTGTTCTAGGGTTGACCAGAATTCGGCCGAGCATCCAAAGGCATTCTCTGCACCGTATATCAAGGCTGGAACAACCTTCTGCTGATAGAAGGCTATCACTGGCTTGAGTGAAAACTTTCCATATTTTTTGTTTAGTATAGATGCTTGGGAAGCTAATTGTCGACATTTCGTCTTCGTGATCTCCATCCAGGGGCTATCATTTATGTTTGTGTTAATTTGCATCCCAAGATATCTGGTGCTTTCCACCGTAGTAAGTGTTTCCTTTCCCAGGTGCCATCTGAATTTGTTATTTTTCCGGTGGCATCCAGTTTGCAAATTCTGTAGTGTTAGTATTTCGCTTTTTAAGTTGTTAATGAGCAATCCGTTGTTTTCCACGTAACGTTCAACTGCATTTATTTTGCGCTGGAGGCCGATTGGGGTAGAATCCAACAAGATCAAATCATAGGCATACAACAACCAGCCTAATGCAGAGCCGTGTAACATGGGGGAGAAGGATCGTGGCTCATTAATTGCGAAGCCAATGTCCGAGAGAAAAAGGTTGAAAATGATCGCCGCCAAAGGACAACCTTGCTTGACACCACGAAAAGTGTTAATTTCTTCTGTGAGCAGTCCACCTTGGTCAAGGCGTACTCTGATGGTGGTGGCAGAGTGGATTTCTTTGATGGCGGCTAACAGACTCTCAGAACACCCCCAGTTAGACATTTTTGTCCAAAGTAGCTCTCGATCGATGGAGTCAAACGCATGGGAAAAGTCTATCAGAGCAAGATAGACCTTTCTCCCAGCTCTAATGGCTTCCATTTTCAACAAATTTATCAGCAGAAGGTTAAGACCACAGCCGACCCCCTTTACAAAGCCTGTTTGTCTTTCATCAAGGTGACCACTGTCAACAATCCATTGTGAAAGTTTTCGTTGCAGCATGGTTGCATACACTTTGCCCAATACATCCAAAAGAGCTATTGGTCGATAGTTTTTTGGCTCGAGCCGATTTCCTTTTTTAAAGATGGGCACAATTATTGCTTTCTTCCAAGACTTTGGAGATTCCCGTCTTCTACAGATTCGAGTGAAGAGTTCCTCACAAAAGTCCGCCCATAGCTCTGGATTTTGTTTTAGGGTAAAGTTAGTCAGACCATCAGGGCCAGGAGCCCTTGAGGCACTGGCGTTCTTAATTATCTGTAGTATGTCAGCTTTAGAGAAGGTCAGGTCCCATTTGATTAAATTTGGTGTTATAGGGGCCTGACAGGTACCTTTTTTGCTGTACAAGTTTTTGAAATGTGATGACCACCTTGCTGCTGGTACCATATTTGACATCAATGCGGATTGAGGAGCCCCTTCGTTGTTTAGAAGTCTCCAGAACTCTGCCGAATTTTTGTTGTTCATTTTTTGCATCATTAATTCTGCATCGTTTTGGAACATAAGGGCTTTATGGGATCTTATCCAATTTTTGTATTTCTGTTTTGCGACAAGTTTTTCTCGCGCTGAGTCTATAGAATCTCTGAATCTCAGGAGTCTGATAGAGGCGCGTAGTTCTCTCTTTCTTCTCATGATCTCAACATCAAATTTATGTTTGTTAGCAAAGCCATGGTTTCTCAGTCCCTGTTTTTTTCCCACAAACAGATGTAATAAATGTGCGTATTCGACTCCACAATCCAGTTTGATGAAAGTTTCTGAAATTGTGGAGACTTCAGCAGAGAGCAGTGTTAGCCTCACTCTGTTTGGCTCAGCCAATATCCGATGTTCCCATCGTTCTTGGGGCGGTTGATTTACGGCTGACAAGGTGAGAATTACCATGTCGTGATCGCTTTGAGTCATCGGTATTACCTCAAGCGACTTGATGGATTGTTGGATCTTTTCTGAGGCGAAGAAGTAGTCCAAGATGGAATTCTGATCTGCTCGTCGCCACGTAGGTTTAGCTGGTATATCGCCGACAGAATTTCCATTGAACATTGCTAAATTTCTAGCTTCCATTTCCCCCATCCATTTTGAAGCCACGTTGTTAGATACGTACACGACTTCGTTGTTTTTCATTCTTGTTGCCAGCCAGTTGATATTCAAGTCTCCACAAATTATTATGTTTGTTGACTCATTCTCAAGTAAGAGATCGTCGATTTTAGATGAGACTAGATCTATGAAGGAAGTTGACCCGGCCTGAATGTGATTCCAGTATATATTAAATATATGGAAAAGAGTCGAGTTGTCAGCTCGGGACCCATCTGAAGCTATCGTTGACAGAAGTATAAAGGGTGATAGGTTTAGAGAGTTTGTGATACGACAACCCGAGCTCTTTTTTACAATTGTCAACAGACCTGCCATTGGTCTTCCTCTAGTTTTTTTAAAGGCTGAATTGAAGGCCACTTCATAGGCATCCATAGTTGGGCAACTCGTCATCCACGTCCCTTGAAGGCAGACCACATCTAGCGCGTCCGGCCAGGGTTCTACAAATAGGTGGGAGAAGCCCCTGGTGTTCCAGGATCCGATCTTAAATCTACCTTGGCGTTACCGTTTTGAGGATCTGCCTAATGCTTCAGCCAGCCAGGACCAATCCTTTTGTGTTCCGCTTTGGTCTTGTGGGCTTTGCGAGTCACCAAGACTCGGATCCGTCGTGCCAGCTCCTTTAATGGTGATTTTGATGGTATCCTCTGTGGGGAGTTTCCCTGGTACAGTCTCAGGGGAACTACTGGCCATTGTCTTTTTCATGCTTCCAGAACCAGGATGCAGATCACGTTCTAACAACGATTCCACGTTTCGGGGAAGCTCATTTTCCGCGGTTTTGTTAGAAAACAGTGGTTCCTGATAGAACGAGTCGCGTTTAGTTTTTTGAGAGTCTGCTCTGTGATTGAATTCAGCTTGCTCAGACACTTCTGAGATGTCGAAGCCCATAGACATAAGAGCGGAGCCCGCATCCAGTACAATGTTCAGAACAATTCTGGATCTAAAGTGGAGGATGATTTTATCATCTTGGTCCTCATTTTTGAATTCCACCGTCTTGATGTCCTCAGATCGTATCTGAGAGAAGGCACGTGTTGAAAGAGGCATAGAACGTTTGTGCGATTTAAGATGAGTTTCTCTCCATTTTCTATACGTTCTAGCCTCACCTTGTGGGAAGTTTGACTTTTGTCGCCAGCGCTTTTATCCGTCCTGTTCGTTTTGCGCCATTCCATTCTCTCACGGCCAGGCCGTGTGTCGAGGATCTCGTTTCTAGCCAGTCCTACTCTGTTTACGTTGTCTTTGTTGTAAACAAGGCCATCCGAAAATGTATCTTTTGATTTATTATGGGGCCACAGGCCCTCTTTCAGAGCATGCTTCCTTTCTAACGATGGTTTAGACAGCGTCTGAGATTGAGCGAGGGCTTTTCGCCTTTCTTCCAATGTTTTGAATATGGGACTTGAGGGAATTATGTGAGGCTCGTCTTGTTTAGGCTTCTTTTCGAAAAGAGTACATGTTCTTGCAGCGCCAGCTGGTATCCGGATAAGCACTGAGTCATTTCCGTCACTTGGAACTACCGGCTGTGCATCCGCAAGTGACGCATCCTCAGCACCCATCTCAGAAACCTTATCCTCTGATTCCAAGTCTTCATACACAGACAGGTTGATTAAGTCGATGGATTGATCCTCGGTAGGTTCAGGGAGAGGGACAGATTCTACAGGCTTTGCAGAAGTGTTTGCAATGGTAAGGTCTTTTTTCTTTGTTAGATCTCTGTCATCTGTCCGAGTGTTATTAACAGTTACATTGACAGTTTTTAGATTCCGAAGGAATTTTCTTGAGTTGTTGCCAATTCTTTGGTTTTTAGTTCTTTGATTTTTAGTTTTTTTCAGCGGTCCTGGTTTGGGCCCCTTGTGATCTGCTTTCTGGGGTACAGTTCCCTTGAATATATCAAATATTTGATTTTTGGGCTCCGTTGTTTCTGGAATTAGTATCACCTCAGGTATGCGAGGGGCGCCCGTGTCAGTCAAGGTTGCCAAAGAGGAGGGTTTTTGAGGATCCAGTGTCGCCAGATTTTTAGGACCCTTACTGCTTTCCAGGACACTAGCAAAGCTCATTTAAAGAAATGCTTCGGTTCTTGTTCTTTCATGGCTGGGGCCCAAGCTCTCGTTCATAGGTTTTTCAGGCTCAGGTTTTGAGCCTTGGATACCCCGAGTATCAGGCACTGAGGGAACCGGCGAACTTTTTTCGCTACTCAGGTTGTTGGCCTCCCGACAATTCTGAGTTATTGGTGCAGTTTTTAGTGCTTCTGTGGTTTCTCTAGGATTGTTGATAGTGTCCAGTACCCCCATGGTAGAGTGGAGCACCAGCGAGCCAGTGTCTGTGTCGGAATTTCTCATTGAGGTGTAGGCGGGAGGTTCCGTGGAAATTAGCCCCTTGTCGGTTTGTTGACCAGCTGGGTGCTCCCGGCTAGGTTGCCGATTTGAATCCTGTGTCGTCGTGTGACGATACCTTAGCACGCTTAGAGCTTCTTTCGCTACCTCTGCAAGGAGCTTTTTATCCAATTTGTTGTTTTCTTTCTGTTCTGTTAGTGTTTGCAAGGCAGAGGTCAAGTTTGTTTTTATTGTTCCATTGTCCTTTCTTTCAGCGCGCAATTCTTTTTCCATATTGATTATCTCTGAATTCATAAGCGCCACTAAGGTTGTCAGGTCCTTCACATTATCATTTAGTTGCTCGTAGAGCTTTAGAAATGGAGCAAGCGAAATTCCAGTTGCTGACATTAAGACCGATTGTAGGTCTTTGGTGAAGTTCGCATCAAGCCTGACTTCTGAGTTGCGATCTTTTTTATGTGATTGAATTTTGGATCTCCTGACTTTTGGAAAGTCACGTTCTATGATTGAAGAGGCAGTTGAACAAATCTCAGAAGAGGATGAGGTGGAAGCGTGAGAGTCACACTCACAGGTGTTGTATGCAAGATTTTGTTTAGCACTTCTGAAGTCAATTGGGCGTGTTGTCGCATTTGCCTGTCTTTGAGGGGCACGAGCCTGAGAACAGGCTATACGGGGTGAAGCCGGACAAACAACATCTTCTTCATTTTGCAGAGCGATTTTCCAATTACGCAGAGCATCAGAATTTGTGATAGACCAGTCTGCCCCTGGCTGAATCTCATGGTTGGGCGCCATAGGCGTCCGCTGGTTCTGCTGGTTAGTTATGCTACGGTCTCCTCTAGATGTAAAATTGCAGGCTTTGTTTATTTGGGAAAAATCTTGCAAAGTTTTGTTTATTTGGGAAAAATCTTGCAAAGTTTTGTTTACAGCTTCTGTCGAGTCTCTTCTGTTTTTAGGGAGTGCTGGAGAAATGCGTCCCTTGTTTAGAACAGATAAGTGCTTGTCGAGGGGGCAAAATACTTCATCTTCCAACACAGTGTTGGGCTTGACAGGGTCCAGTTCATCCATTCCGTGTATAGAGTGGCCGTATGGTTTCTTGGTGGGCGGGAGTGATGAGGTGCGCAGCTCTGACAGAAAGGCCTCTTTCCAGATTGGGTCCGGGCTGTCATCACAGCTACCGTTATTTGTGCATCCTCTCATAGTATGTGCGCGCCACGCCAAAACCATCAATTTAGGTAGTGTGTTTGAAGAAGAGTTTATGGAGTGGGCGTCAGTAAAGAGCGCAGCGTTCGGAGAGCTTGGCCACGGCCTTGCCGCAACCTCAGTCTCTGTGTTACAGGCGTCAACCTCGGTCGGCACAACAAGCGTGACGACGGGCACACGAAAATCCACTCCGCGTCTTACCTCTCTCTCAGAGCACACGGAACTGACAGTTGGATCGGGCGCCGTCAAACTTACAAAAGAGGCAATCGAAGGCTCGGGGTGGGAGGGTCCGCTCCGAGGATCGCCCGCAGGCGAAGAGGCCCCGACCCCCACCAGAACTGACCCACCATTTCCCAGGTGGGAGGGGATCCCCAGTCCCACGCGGTCATCCATGAAGCCACCACCCCCACAGCCGCCAGGCGCACACTCCCTCTCACCCCGCTCGGCTCTCCCATCACTCGCCGAGCATAGTGACGTCACACTTGGTGTGAACTTGCTCGCATCGATGGCCAGTTTGTGTAACACGGGGGGAGACAGGTAAGGGGGATCGAGGGGTGAGACGGGCCCTGCTAGGTGATTGTCAGTATTATCAGTATTTGACGAGTCCATCTGCACGGTAATGGAGGCTATTGGAAATATAGAGGATGTAGAAGGTATAGAGTCTATCATTGGAGTGGCGGCATATACTGCGTTTCTCCTTGCACTTTTATTCTTCAAACACATCAATGACGATCCCACATCTTCAGGTTCTCCCACAAAAGTTCTGGTACACTCACTTACGGTGTCGTTATGTCTAATCAGTTTTGTACTTACTCGTTGGCCAATGCTCGCGTCAGTCAGATTAGATGCTGAGGCGGAGGCGGAGTTCCAACGTCGCAGTTGCAGCCTTGTATGGGGTGGGGAAGGCAAGCGGTCTCCTGTTTTCCCGCGTTTGTGCGATGATCCATCCATTACGGCAGGCCCGCAGGCCCTCGCCCGAACACCAGAACACCAAAACACACTGCGCACACCGCACGCTCCGCGTGTGCTAGGGGTTTTATGCTACTTCCTCCTGGAAGCAGTAGTGGAAATGGAAAACAGACTTCCAAGTGTCCCAGAAGCAGCAGCAGCAGAAAGAGCCTGGGCAGTCTCAGGCTCACCAAAACACACTGCGCACTGCCCCTTCTGCTGCCGAGGAGTCCAACTCCAACCTCCGCCTCCTGGACCTCCCCTCGGCAGCTGCGGCTTCGGACGCGGCACCGGACTCCTCACTCCCCGACGAGATCACAACCTGGGAGGGGAGCCGGGCCTTGCGTCTCAGGCTGGTTGTGCGAGCCCTGCCGCTGTGCTCCACAGCACCTTCTCCGCCCTCTTCATCAGTCGACGCTGCAGACAGGGAGAAATAAAACACAGGCATCAGGGAACTGTATAATGGACTCATAAACATATGACAGTTGTACATGAGTGGCATTGGCAAACCTCAGACATGCCATCACAATCCCCAACACACATGTCATTTCAACTTGCACACATGAGCTATACCACAGCCATATCGAAACAGCCAGCACCATCCATACACATACAACAGCATGAGCAGGCAAAGGTGAGCCAGACATCACATGTGACACAGGGAGTGCACCAACCATGCACACACACCACCACACTTGCATGCATGTGTACACCTCCGCCAACTGTCGCAGTGTTCAGATCAGCATCCATGTCACACCTGCCAATCATTCTTCCACATCCTTTGCCATGCAAGCCTACACACACAAGCACCATCCATGTGTCACACATGAGAGCCCTCCCATGTGTCAGCCTCACGGCCCTGTATCCCCCCCCCCATACTTGGCCACATAAAACCACATGTGCAACCTGCACACTCCTGCCACACCACCACACGCACAGCTTACAATCAGTATGCATGTACACTTACCGCTCGACTCCAGACGGGTCTGCCTCTCAAGGACCTGGACGTGGAGCGCTGGGGATATGCATTCCAGGACCCTCATCTGATCTTCCGACAAGTGACCCCGGCGCCCCTTAGCATCCGCTGCTTTCAGGAGGCGCCGGGCCTTCTTGAGGGTCCTGGACCTGAAGTCCTCCCAGCGCTTCTTCACATGATGGAATAGTCGGACTGCCACCCCCTCCGCGTTGATGGCAGTCACGATGTCCGTCCAGATCCGAGTCCGTCCTTCCTTGTCGGCGCGCAACCTTCCAAAGAGGGCATCATACTGCCCCAGGACATGCTCCACCAGGACACCAACTTCGGTGGCAGTGAAGCTGGTGCCCCTCTGCCTCTCTGGCCTGGGGTTGCCACTGGTGCCAGATGTTGCAGTGCCCGACATGGCAACCCCAGAGGCAGGAGTGGGTGGGCAACTGGGTCCTGGGGATGGGCTGTGGAGCGATGGTATCCCAGTCGGGAGTCTTCGGTTCCAGCAGGGGTGGTCACAGCAACAGCACCCCTGGCTGATGTGCAGGCAGCAAATGGCAGGACACATGGGCAGCAGGCAGTCAGGCAGCAGCAGATGGCAGGTGGGAGCATGCTCGGGGCTCTGGGGGGCAGTAATTCGGCCTTCTGGGCAGGAGCGTGGTCTTCTGTGTGCTTACGCGTGGCCAGCTTGATACGGAGTGATTTGGCACGAGAAAATACATCAAGTCTGCGTGTAATTCGAGGAAAGGCCCTTAGCGCGTTAGCGCGTCAGCACATGTACGTCAATTCATTGGCCCAAAGGCCCCCAGGCGCGTCTATGACGTCACGCGCATGGCCGTAGAGAATGTCGCGTGTACAAAAAAAATACACGTCCTAGTGTCAAAGCGTGTAATTGGTGGAAATGGCCTCAGTGCGTATGCGCGTCTGTGACGTGTGTATAAAAGGTACGTGTAGGACACCATTTCCTTGTACGTGCTTTTCGTGGA
Organism: Ambystoma mexicanum; assembly: GCF_040938575.1. NCBI lineage: Eukaryota > Metazoa > Chordata > Amphibia > Caudata > Ambystomatidae > Ambystoma > Ambystoma mexicanum. The sequence goes on along the minus strand of NC_090931.1, from coordinate 896,511,026 downwards.
GAGCGAGTGGGTGAAATCTGTACTTCTTGTCAGTTCACACGCGATTTACTTCACGGCGTTTCAAGTTCGTACTCCCTGTTACCTCCCTGTTACCTCTGACAGCTTTTTCTCTTTTCCTCTTTTTCCTGGGCCTGTTTCCTCAAACAGCGTTCCCTTCTACTGTTGTCCTGTCTCCTCAGACAGCGTACAATTCTTCTTTTGGCGGGGGTGTTGCCAACGCGTCTTTTTCACGCTTTTTTTCCTGGCAGATGGTGAGTCGCGCACGTATTTAACATCTGTGCTTGCCCCGTGTGTCGCGTACCCATTCAGAGGTCATTCTAAGGCTGCGTGTGACACGCATACGTTTATTCTTGTGTTTCTGGGTGCCACAGCGTAGTGCAGGTTTATTTTTCCACACACGTGGTCTAGGAGGGGTTGCATGCACCTTAATTCCCTTTTTTGGGGTGCCTGTGCGTTGCGTGACTCGTCATCTTTCCCCAGGGGTGACATACAGCCTTGCTAGAGCACTAAGGTACGATTACCATCTGGTACCCAACCCCTTTGACCCCCAATTGCCCAGGACAATAGTTCACTGCGACTCCCATACGCACAATAACATCAGTGCCATGGCTGGGAGGCGAACAAGCCGTAAGGGTGGCAAAGGTGGGCGAGCCCCAAGTGGTGGCCGTGGTGGATCCGGTAGGGGATGTGGCCGTGACTTGCAGGGTGCCCTTAGCCCCCCATGTGTGGAGGACCAGTCAGGGACACCCGTGCCCCCCCCCCTGTTTGAGGGTAACATGGCTGACACCATCCATGCTCAGCCCTTGTTGGACCAGCCCACTGTGGCACCAGACCTGGCACAGGGTGACTCCATGGCTGACTTCCAGGTCAGCAGGTCTAGGCCACGTGCACCGGTGCACGTTGGTGTCATCAGGCCACGTGGATCAGGGGCAGCTAGGTCATCTGCTGCCCTGCATAGGCATGCTGGGGAGGCTGCAGGGGCAGCTGCGGCTCCATCCACCCCACCTCTCACACACCCAGCCAGGACAGTGTCGGTCCAAGTCCATCCTGCTGACATTCCCCCTGACACCATCACACTTGAGCTAATGCCTGCACCAACTCCCATGCTGAGTGTGGAATCCCGCACTCCTAGTACAGAGTCCACCGGGGCTCCTGCCCCTAGTGTCCAGAGCGGCGTAGGACACTCAGGAACCCCACCACCTTCCAAGCGGAACAGGAAGAGTGCTCGTCCAGTAGAGGCTGATGCCCCAGACACGGCTACACAGTCCGGCCCGTCAAGGAAGCCCAGCTTCAATGAGGCCGAACTGAATGCACTTGTAGAGTATGTGTCCGCACATGACCGCGAAATGGTGATTGTTGCAGGATCCAAAACCACACCTGCACAACGTCTGGCACACTGGCAGACCATCACAGACATCATAAGTGCCCTTGGAATCATGAGGCGCACAGCTACTGAATGCTACAAGCGCTGGAATGACCTGAAGCGCATGGCAAAGAATAAGCTGGCCTTAAGTCATGCCGCTACTCTAGTGACTGGAGGTGGGTCTCCAGCAGAGGACATAGAACTCACTTCACATGAGCATGTTGCTGGGACCTACGTCACGGAGGAACAGATCCAAGGTGTGGGAGAACTGGCAGATTACGAGGCATTGTCCGGTGAGTGCACATGCATGTGTGTGTCATCCATGTGCATGGTGTGTGTGTGAGGGCTTCTGTTTGGGTGCCAGGTGAGGGTGTGTGTGCCTGAGTGGTTTGGGTCACCCATGTGCCTCAACCAATACATTCTGCGCACCAGCATTTGGGTATAGCAGTATCCCTTCTGCCAACAGTAGACATCCAGCCCAACACCACGCCAGTTGCCCTTGAAGTGTCATCTTGCCACAACATTGTTGCTTATTTTTCTCTGTTTATTCAGGCAGATTGTTTGCATTCCACCACTTTTACTAGGCATTTCTCGGTCCTATTGTCACATGTCTGACATGGCTATGGTACAGTGGACTGACTTTGTTTCCTGGATATCATTTGTTTAGACATGTCCCTGTGCTATAGGACCATTTTGGACTGGCAGCTCCAAGTTAAACATTTGAACCATTTCAATGAAAAAAGCAATTTCATGAGCAAACTAGACTGAATGAACAATTGGTGCCCTCCTCTCCCTCTTCACTTTATGGCTAGGGTACATGCCATCTGTGTGATGGCATGTGTATTTGACCTGCCAATCACAGGCCAATGTGAGATGCCACTGCTAGGCAGCATGCAGCAAATGTGTTCATCTACCATCTTGGTGGCATCAATGTGTGCCATCTGCCTCCCCTTCATACGCAGTGACGGTGCATGCATGGGAGGGTTTTAGTCATGTGGGACATGTGTCAATCAAGTACTGTTTCTGTAGCTTCTCAGCCCTAATTGTGTGCCATAGTGCTAATGCCTGTTTCCATTTCTTTTCTTTTATGTCTTTGCAGGGGATGACACACTTGATACTGCTGGGGTTGTGGAGATGGTGCAGACCCAGGAGGGGTCTCAGTGCCGACCGACCACCAGTGAGGGACGTGGTGTGGTGGTGGGTGAGAACCCACAACTGCTGCAGGTCGTGCTCTCAAGGGGTGTCTCTGGGTGCACCTCCCCCGAGCTGTATTCAGGTGTCGATTTGGATGATGAGACCTATATGCCGTCGCAGGTAAGTGTTCCTGGGAGGGATTCTGTTCTGTCCGACCCACCTGCACCAGGGGTAGAACCCTCAATGGGGATGTCAGTGTTGGCAGGTACGCCTTTGGTGGTTACGGATGCAGGGTCACACTCCGCAACATCTGATCCTGTTCCTGGGCCAGCAGATCAGAGGGGGAATGCAGTCCTGCAGCCTCAGGCAGTGCCGGCACAGCAAGGCACAGTTCGCCTTGCCCCAGACAGGTGTGGTGCCCGCCGACGTGGTGGCCGTACGCCACCTGGCAATACCGCATGGGAGCAATCCATATACGGTATGGCAACCCAACAGGCAGCATCATCAGAGATGATGGCTCAGGCCATGAATAGGGTGGCCACTTCCATTGTCCCCCCAGAAAGGCTGATGGAGCGACTACAGCAGGCAACAGACTCCATCTGCCAGCCACACAGGGAGGACATGTTGGCGTCCAACAGGGACAGGCGGGCGGCACTGGAGACTCTGCGGGAAGCCATTTCTATTGAGTCCCAGGGCCACAGGGAAGCCCTGAGGGCGGAACTCCGTCAGCTCAGGGCAACTCTGGTTGAGCTTGAGGCTTCAGCTAACACGAGGACAGAACAGCAGCTGGAGCGGCTCACACGTACGCTCTCAGCTGAGATGCAGGCAACTAGGGCGGAGGTCCGGGCATCCCGTGAGTTGTTGCATGGGGACCTACGCTCAATTATCCTCCAGAACCAGACCTTCCACACCCGCATGCTTGCTGCCATGGAGGACCAGACTAGGGCTTTGCGTGGGCTGCCTCCCATAGTGCCACCACCTCCTGATGCAGCTGCAGAGGGTGAAGAGAGCGACAGCAGCGAATCTCTCACAATAGGGTAGCCGTGCAGGCCATGAGCCCATGGAGGTGTTTTTTTTCCGCAAGATCCACAGAGGTGGGTTTTGGTGTGCACCCTGTCCTCGGACCTCCTGGGTGGCCTCCCCCACCCCCCCGGGCCCATTAATGGCCATTTTTGATTTTTATTTTATTTTTTTATTTTTGATTTTTTGGGCAGTGTGTTGCCTTGTGTGGCTCCCGTGGGCATACGCTGTATTGTGGCTGGGCACATGCAGGCTTGTCATGAATTTGGGTCAGATGCTTGGGTTTGTGTGACACACACCCCTCCTGCTTCCCGTTTCCATGGGCTTGCAAAGGGTGTGCCCGAGTGACATTGACGTACACGGTGACGTTGGACTCCCATTTGATGTGTGGGCAGTCTGTAGTCAATACTGTGTATACATTCCTAGTGCATATTGTTGTTGTATTGTACACTGCATGCTGTATTGATATTTGCCTCTGCATCCATCTCATCCTCCTAATTTTCAGGCCCATTTCTCATGTCTTCACAAGGCGGTCTACTTTGGAACTGGAGTCCATGTTGTAAGCAGTGCACCTACACTCTTGCATGGCGCTAACACTGTATACTTGGAAGTGTTCGAAGTGCTGCCATTATCAGGTAGTGAGGCTACCAATGTTTTAAGTCTGTACTGTCATGTTTAAGGTAGGTTGGAGGTTGTGTAGGTGATTGGTATTCTTGGTAAGTATTTGGTAATGTGTGTTGTAGGTCCTGCATTACTGTGAATATTTCATGTGTGGCCAGTTTCCATTAGGGACACTGTAGTTGGTGACACTTGGGGCATGTTGTGGGGATTAATTTGTTTGCTCTTACATTGCATGACATGCCATGGTGTGTTGTGTGGCCGTGCCGGGGAGGGGTTGGGTGACATGGCACTGTTCTCATGTAGTATTTTGCAAGTGGGTATTCATTTCTGCTGCATGGAAATGTGTCTTTTGATGACACTGCATTGGTGGTGTTTGTGTAGGTAGAGATGCACACATTGTGACACTTCCACATGAACATTCTCAGGCTGCTATGGTTCTGACAGTTGACTGTCCCTTTGTTCGTCATAATTGTCAGGTCGAGTCATCATTGCTTATCAGATGGTATGTGCCAGGGCTGTGTGCACTCCACAGGGGTGTGATTTCTATGTGAAGTAATTAGCCACCAGCTGTGTATGGGCTGCCTCACCCCGTGCCCTTTCCCCTCCCATGCGCAGCGGGCGTGCATGTGGTTGGGGATGTGGGGGCACCACCATGTCCACAGCCAGGCCCCGGCGTGTTGCAACATTCTGCAGGACACATGCTGCCACTTTGATCCTGCACACTACTGGGGGCGCATATAACAGCTGCCCGCCAGAACGGTCAAGGGAGCGAAAGCGTGACTTGAGCACTCCGAATGTGCGCTCCACCATGCCCCGTGTTGCAATATGGGCCGTGTTGTATCTTACCTCGGGAGGCGTGATGGGGCTCCGAATTGGCGTCATCATGTGGGTGCTCAGAGGGTAGGCACTGTCCCCTGGTGAGGAGGTGATGGGTATCATTAGTGGGGTAGTGACATAACTCTGCATCTGACATGCATGCATGTGCAGTGGCATTCATACTCACCAAGCAGCCATGTATCGCCATGCCGGCAGCTTCTAGGTCCCGGCTTAGGGTAGACATTCGGTAAATGAAGCTGTCGTGGGTGGACCCTGGATAGTTGGCATATACTGAGGTGATGATTCCCTTGGCATTACATACTACCTGCACGTTGATGGAATGCCAGTGCTTGCGGTTCCTATAGATGTGCTCAGATGCCCTGGGGGGACGTAGTGCCACATGGGTGCAGTCAATGGCACCTAGCACTTTGGGGAATTGTGCCACACCGTAGAAATCCAGGGCAGCAGCCTGCCTTTCTGCAGGTGTCCTGGGAAGGTATATGTGCCTGCGGACTGATGGGTGTGCAGTGATGATGTTCAAGACCTGGTGTAGGCAGCGTGACTGCGTGGCCTGTGACACCCCACCCACTATGGCACTTGTCCGCTGAAATGATCAAGTGGCCAAGAAGTGCAGTACATTAAGGACCTTCTCCAGGGGCTGAGTGCTTGGGAGCACAGGGGGGTGATGTGAGGTCATCCTCCCACTCACTCACCAGGTCCAGTATTATGTGAGGTGGAAACCTGTACCTCCCATACACCTGATCATCAGGCATCCCAAAAAGGCTGGTTCTGGGTGTGAAAATTCGGGCCCTCACTATCCTCCTCCTCCTCCTTTGGTAACCCACGGCCACTGCTGCTAGGAACGGTATATTCATCCTGGCGCCTGAGCTTGTTTGTTGTTTGCGCGCACTTTTATGCTGCGCGGGTCGACGTACGCCTGCTTCCTGCTGGTGTACGTGTTTCCTGATTAGCAAGTTTTTTTGTGCGCATGCCTTAGCCCCGTTCAATTCCATGGATACGTGTTGTTGGCGAGCGTGTAAAACTTCCCGCGCACCCCTGTAATACACGTACCCAAGCAAATCGCGTGTGAGAATTCCCGCACATCCCTGTAATACACGTACCCAAGCAAATCGCGTGTGAGAATTCCCGCACACCCCTGTAATACACGTACACAAGCAAATCGCGTGTGAGAATTCCCGCGCACCCCTGTAATACACGTACACAAGCAAATCGCGTGTGAGAATTCCCGCGAACCCCTGCAATACACGTACCCAGGCCAATTGCGTGTACGCGCACTTTCATCCAATTACACGCAATGATACTCTGACGTGCAGTGTTTCTACGTGTGCTCTGTCATCACGTGCTATGAGGGAAACACCCGCGCGCGTCACGTCACAGACGCGCTTACGGCCTTTGGTCCAATGGAATCTCGTATGCGTGCTGACACGCTTACGCGCTAAGGCCCTTTCCTCGAATTTCACGTTGACGTGCAGGATTTTCACGTGCCAATTCACTCCGTATCAAGCTGGCCACACGTAAGCACACGGAAGACCACGCTCCTGCCCAGAAGGCCGAATTACTGCCCCCCAGAGCCCTGAGCAGCCTCCCACGAGCCATCTGCTGCTGCCTGCTTGCCTGCTGCCACCGTGCCCTACCATTTTGTGCCTGCAAATCTGCCATCTGCAGGGGTCCAGTTGCTGTGTCCAACCCTGCTGGAACAGAAGACTCCCGACTGGTATACCATCGCTCCACAGCCCAGCCCCAGGACCCAGTTGTCCACCCACTCCTGCCTCTGGGGTCGCCATGTCGGGCACTGCAACATCTGGCACCAGTGGCAACCCCCGGCCAGAGAGGCAGAGGGGCACCAGCTTCAGTGCCACCGAAGTTGGTGTCCTGGTGGCGCAAGTACTGGGGCAGTATGATGCCCGCTTCGGATCGTCACGCCCCAACAAGGAAGGACGGGACAGGATCTGGGACGACTTGGTGGTTGCCATCTATGCGGAGTGGGTGGCAACCCGCAACATCCAGAAAGTCAAGAAGCGCTGGGAGGACTTGAGGTCCAGGACCCTCTTGAAGGCCCGGCGCCTCGTGGAGGGGGGCCGGGGCCGCATGAGTACCATCAAGGTGAGGGTCCTGGAACGTGTAGACTCAGCACTCCACGCCCAGATCCTTGCGAGGCAGACCCGTCTGGAGTTGAGCGGTAAGTGGGCAAGCATTGCTGTGTGAGACAGGGCATGTTGCAGTGTGCTGGTTGTCTGATGCTTGCCTGTATGTGTGACATAGGCCATGTACGCATGTATGTGTGCAGGGACATCATGGTCATGCATGTGAGACCAGTAATGTGTGAACCACACGGTTGGTGCATGTGTTTAAATGCAACATGGGGAGCCCTATGCGGATTGGACACATGAGAGCATGCCAGTCTCTGTTCCTGGACATGGGTGGGGGTGAGGGATGGGTGCTGATGCCATGTACATGTATGGTATCCATGTCTGTGTGTCTGACCTGCGTGTATGTGACTTGTGAATGCCATGGATGCATGACACATGTCTGTGACAATGTATAGATTCACAGATGCAGCCTAGTTATCCTTGTATCCACTGTGTCTGGGGTGTACAAGGCCAGATTGATGAAATTACGTTGATGTGTGTGCATGTGATAGGCATGACCCATGATGCATGTGAGTTCCATAACAACATTGTATGTTTGGAGAGTCCCTTGGACATTTATGCAAATGTCCATAGCATGTGCCATGCCTGTTATTGCGTGTGTTTTGCCTGCACTGACCCATGTGTTGTGGAGGGACATGATGGAAGTGATCTTTGACAGTGCCACTCATCTGCTATTGCTTTGTTTCTAGGGGACCATTGTACAGTACCCTGATGCTTGTGTTCTAGGTCTCCCTCTACACAGCGGCAAGTGAAGAAGAGGGCGGAGACGGCGCTGTGGAGCAAAGCGGCGGGGATGCTCCCACGGCTGCAGCGGAAGGGGTGGGTGAGACCCACAGGGGCTTGCAACAGCGGAAGACGGTGTGGAACCATCCAGGTTGGTGGTTTCCACAGAGGAGGAGGAGGCCGCTACTGAGGCGCACATGGGGCCTGGTGGGGGCATCCCTGCTGGTGCAAGTAGTGCAGTCCAGGGGCAGGGGGCAGCACAGGTCGCCGTGGAGGGGCCTGTGCATGTCACTGTCCCTGACACTGTGACTGCACCACCATGTACCAGCAGGGATGCCCCATCCCAGGCCTGTCCGCAGGTAGGGGGGGGGATGTCCATGTCATCTGACTCCCCTCCACCTGCGGACGAGGGGACCCGTGGCCGTATGGAGAAGGTCCTGATTGGTGTCGCGTTGTGCACGGGTGTCATTCGTGATGACGTGCATGCTTCCCGGGAGGAGCTTGCACGTCATCACGAAGAGCACCGTGCCAACGTGGCCCAGTTGGGATCGGCTGTGATCGGGGGTTTCATACATGTGTCGACCAATCTCGCGACCCTCTCCTCTTCTGTGGAGACTATACGCCAGTCGTTCTCCATACCGTCTTCCGGCCCAGATGCCACCAGGGCCCCCTGTGGACCTGCCCTGACCAACGCAGCCTGCTTGGTGGGGATCCCATCCCTGCCACAGTCGGGAGTCAGAGGTCCAGCAGGGGTGGACACCACAGCAACTGGACCCCAGCAGATGGAGGATGTGCCGGCATCATTGGGCAGGGCACGTGCACGACGGCGTCGATGGATTCCATCAGCCTGGATGCCGTCGTGCTGGCAGAGGCAGTTGCGTCGGAGGCAGCAGCGGAGTCAACGTGGGAGGCGGCATGGCTCGGGGCAATCTACATCGGAGGGGCAGGCATCGGCCGGAGTGCAGGAGGACCCAGGACGGGAAGTGTCTTCCGTGTGGCAGCGGTTGGGCCAGCAGATAGGTGCGGAGCAGCGGCGGGCGGAAGAGGAGCGGCTCACGATGGTCAGGGCGGAGAACTCCATGCGGAGGGCCCTGAGGCAGGCCGAGTGCCTCGAGGGAATCCGCAGGGAGTTGGAGGAGGACATGCCGGCGTCCCTGCGGACCCTCAGGGCCATGGAACAGGACCGCCTCTGGGACATCGAACAGGAGTTCGATGATGCCCTGGCCGGGACACCACGGAGTGAGCCGCTGGACTAGCCCGCCGCCTTTGTACATAGTTAATTAGTGTTAGGTTTTATTTCTTTTTTTGAATTTGGGGCGCTTGGACTATGCCCCACTTTTTTGTATATAGTTATTAGTTAGGTAGGTTTTATTTACATCGTTGGGATCATGGACCCTGGATTTGCTCTTTGTACATAGTTTGACAGTGGATTTGTGGCCTTCATCTTTTATTTATTTTTTCACCATGGAGCAATGGATTTTCACTTTACTTTCGCTTTGGATTTGCTTTGTTGGACAGTGACTTTGGACACAATTTCATTACGGTTATTTTTGAGTCCCATTTTCGTTATTTATTATTTTTGTGGACATGCTGCTTTTTGATATTTGTTGCCATTATTGTTTGTTTATATTTCATTCACTTCATTTACACTGTAATACATTTTTGTTTCTTACTTCAATGTGTGGACTTCTCTCATTGGTTTCATGCCTGTCAGAATGTGGGTTTTCACAGTCATGTGTTGCCATTGTGTGGGTCTGACGGACTTGTACTCATGCGCATACTGCTTATTTGTTATCCATCATGTAATGGGTATTTCCATTTTGAATGGATGTAAAGCTTGTTTGGGTGTTTGGACTGGGGAGGCGTGGGGTGGGATTTGGGTGGGCATAGGAGCCTGGGATCTTGATTGTGATGACGTGTTGGCTGGGGGACATGAGTGGGGGCCTGGTGGAGGGTGCCCTGCACTGCTGGGGGGTGGGGGTGCTGGGAGACATGAGTGGGGGCCTGGTGGAGGGTGCCCTGCACTGCTGGGGGGTGGGGGTGCAGGGAGACATGTGTGGGGGCCTGGTGGAGGGTGCCCCTGAAAGCTGGGGGGTGGGGGTGCAGGGCGACATGAGTAGGACATGAGTGGGGGCCTGGTGGAGGGTGCCCTGCACTGCTGGGGGGTGGGGGTGCAGGGGGACATGGTTTGGACATGAGTGGGGGCCTGGTGGAGGCTGCCCCTGAATGCTGGGGGGTGGGGATGATGGGATACATGAGTGGGGGCCTGGTGAAGGGTGCCCTGCACTGCTGGGGGGTGGGAGTGCAGGGGGACATGAGTGGGGGCCTGGTGGAGGGTGCCCCGCACTGCTGGGGGGTGGGGGTGATTGGAGACATGAGTGGGTGCCTGGTGGAGGGTGCCCTGCACTGCTGGGGGGTGGGGGTGATGGGAGACATGAGTGGGGGCCTGGTGGAGGGTGCCATGCACTGCTGGGGGGTGGGAGTGCAGGGGGACATGAGTGGGGGCCTGGAGGGTGCCCCGCACTGCTGGGGGGTGGGGGTGATTGGAGACATGAGTGGGTGCCTGGTGGAGGGTGCCCTGCACTGCTGAGGGGTGGGGGTGCAGGGGGACATGAGTGGGGGCCTGGTGGAGGGTGCCCTGCACTGCTGGGGGGTGGGGGTGATGGGAGACATGAGTGGGGGCCTGGTGGAGGGTGCCCTGCACTGCTGGGGGGTGGGGGTGATGGGAGACATGAGTGGGGGCCTGGTGGAGGGTGCCCTGCACTGCTGGGGGGTGAGGGTGCAGGGGGACATGAGTTGGACATGAGTGGGGGCCTGGTGGAGGCTGCCCCTGACTGCTGGGGGGTGGGGGTTCAGAGGGACATGTGTGGGGCCTGGTGGAGGGTGCCCTGCACTGCTGGGGGGTGGGGGTGATGGGAGACATGAGTGGGGGCCTGGTGGAGGGTGCCCTGCACTGCTGGGCGGTGGGGGTGCAGGGGGACATGAGCTGGGGCCTGGTGGAGGGTGCCCCTGACTGGTGGGGGGTGGGGGTGCTGGGAGACATGAGTGGGGGCCTGGTGGAGGGTGCCCCACAGTGCTGGGGTGTGGGGGTGCAGGGGGACATCAGTGGGGCCTGGTGGAGGGTGCCCCTGACTGGTGGGGGTGGGGGTGCTGGGAGACATGAGTGGGGGCCTGGTGGAGGGTGCTCCACGGTACTGGGGGGTGGGGGTGCAGGGGGACATGAGTGGGGGCCTGGTGGAGGGTGCCCCTGACTGCTGGGGGTGGGGGTGATGGGAGACATGAGTGGGGGCCTGGTGGAGAGTGCCCTGCACTGCTGGGGGGTGGGGGTGCTGGGAGACATGAGTGGGGGCCTTGTGGAGGGTGCCCTGCACTGCTGGGGGGTGGGGGTGCAGGGGGACATGAATGGGGGCCTGGTGGAGGGTGCCCTGCACGGCTGGGGGTGATGGGAGACATGAGTGGGGGCCTGGTGGAGGGTGCCCTGCACTGCTGGGGGGTGGGGGTGCAGGGGGACATGAGTGGGGGCCTGGTGGAGGGTGCCCCTGACTGGTGGGGGGTGGGGGTGCTGGGAGACATGAGTGGGGGCCTGGTGGAGGGTGCCCCACAGTGCTGGGGTGTGGGGGTGCTGGGAGACATGAGTTGGACATGAGTGGGGGCCTGGTGGAGGGTGCACCACAGTGCTGGGGGGTGGGTGTGCAGGGGGACATGAGTGGGGGCCTGGTGGAGGGTGCCCCTGACTGGTGGGGGGTGGGGGTGCTGGGGGACATGAGTGGGGGCCTGGTGGAGGGTGCTCCACAGTGCTGGGGGATGGGGGTGCAGGGGGACATGAGTGGGGGCCTGGTGAAGGGTGCTCCACAGTGCTGGGGGGTGGGGGTGCAGGGGGACATGAGTGAGGCCTGCTGGATGGTGCCCTGCACTGCTGGGGGGTGGGGGTGCTGGGAGACATGAGTTGGACATGAGTGGGGGCCTGGTGGAGGGTGCACCACAATGCTGGGGGGTGGGGGTGCAGGGGGACATGAGGGGGGCCTGGTGGAGGGTGCCCCTGACTGGTGGGGGGTGGGGGTGCTGGGAGACATGAGTTGGACATGAGTGGGGGCCTGGTGGAGGGTGCCCTGCACTGCTGGGAGGTGGGGGTGCTGGGAGACATGAGTTGGACATGAATGGGGGCCTGGTGGAGGGTGCCCCTGCACTGCTGGGGGGTGGGGGTGATGGGAGACATGAGTGGGGGCCTGGTGGAGGGTGCCCTGCACTGCTGGGGGGTGGGGGTGCTGGGAGACATGAGTGGGGGCCTGGTGGAGGGTGCCCTGCACGGCTGGGGGTGATGGGAGACATGAGTGGGGGCCTGGTGGAGGGTGCCCTGCACGGCTGGGGGTGATGGGAGACATGAGTGGGGGCCTGGTGGAGGGTGCCCTGCACTGCTGGGGGGTGGGGGTGCAGGGGGACATGAGTGGGGGCCTGGTGGAGGGTGCCCCTGACTGGTGGGGGGTGGGGGTGCTGGGAGACATGAGTGGGGGCCTGGTGGAGGGTGCCCCACAGTGCTGGGGTGTGGGGGTGCTGGGAGACATGAGTTGGACATGAGTGGGGGCCTGGTGGAGGGTGCACCACAGTGCTGGGGGGTGGGTGTGCAGGGGGACATGAGTGGGGGCCTGGTGGAGGGTGCCTCTGACTGGTGGGGGGTGGGGGTGCTGGGGGACATAAGTGGGGGCCTGGTGGATGGTGCCCTGCACTGCTGGGGGGTGGGGGTGATGGGAGACATGAGTGGGGGCCTGGTGGAGGGTGCCCTGCACTGCTGGGGGGTGGGGGTGCTGGGAGACATGAGTGGGGGCCTGGTGGAGGGTGCCCTGCACGGCTGGGGGTGATGGGAGACATGAGTGGGGGCCTGGTGGAGGGTGCCCTGCACGGCTGGGGGTGATGGGAGACATTAGTGGGGGCCTGGTGGAGGGTGCCCTGCACTGCTGGGGGGTGGGGGTGCAGGGGGACATGAGTGGGGGCCTGGTGGAGGGTGCCCCTGACTGGTGGGGGGTGGGGGTGCTGGGAGACATGAGTGGGGGCCTGGTGGAGGGTGCCCCACAGTGCTGGGGTGTGGGGGTGCTGGGAGACATGAGTTGGACATGAGTGGGGGCCTGGTGGAGGGTGCACCACAGTGCTGGGGGGTGGGTGTGCAGGGGGACATGAGTGGGGGCCTGGTGGAGGGTGCCTCTGACTGGTGGGGGGTGGGGGTGCTGGGGGACATAAGTGGGGGCCTGGTGGATGGTGCCCTGCACTGCTGGGGGGTGGGGGTGCTGGGAGACATGAGTTGGACATGAGTGGGGGCCTGGTGGAGGGTGCACCACAGTGCTGGGGGGTGGGGGTGCAGGGGGACATGTGGGGGGCCTGGTGGAGGGTGCCCCTGACTGGTGGGGGGTGGGGGTGCTGGGAGACATGAGTGGGGGCCTGGTGGAGGGTGCCCTGCACTGCTGGGGGGTGGGGGTGCTGGGAGACATGAGTGGGGGCCTGGTGGAGGGTGCCCTGCAATGCTGGGGGGTGGGGGTGCAGGGAGACATGTGTGGGGGCCTGGTGGAGTGTGCCCCTGACTGCTGGGGGGTGGGGGTGCAGGGGGACATGAGTTGGACATGAGTGGGGGCCTGGTGGAGGGTGCCCTGCACTGCTGGGGGGTGGGGGTGCAGGGGGAAATGAGTTGGACATGAGTGGGGGCCTGGTGGAGGCTGCCCCGGACTGCTGGGGGGTGGGGGTGATGGGATACATGAGTGAGGGCCTGGTGGAGGGTGCCCTGCACTGCTGGGGGGTGGGGGTGCTGGGAGACATGAGTTGGACATGAGTGGGGGCCTGGTGGAGGGTGCCCTGCACTGCTGGGGGGTGGGGGTGATGGGAGACATGAGTGGGGGCCTGGTGGAGGGTGCCCTGCACTGCTGGGGGGTGGGGGTGATGGGAGACATGAGTGGGTGCCTGGTGGAGGGTGCCCTGCACTGCTGGGGGGTGGGGGTGATGGGAGACATGAGTGGGGGCCTGGTGGAGGGTGCCCTGCACTGTTGGGGGGGTGGGGGTGATGGGAGACATGAGTGGGGGCCTGGTGGAGGGTGCCCCACAGTGCTGGGGTGTGGGGGTGCTGGGAGACATGAGTTGGACATGAGTGGGGGCCTGGTGGAGGGTGCACCACAGTGCTGGGGGGTGGGTGTGCAGGGGGACATGAGTGGGGGCCTGGTGGAGGGTGCCCCTGACTGGTGGGGGGTGGGGGTGCTGGGGGACATGAGTGGGGGCCTGGTGGAGGGTGCTCCACAGTGCTGGGGGGTGGGGGTGCAGGGGGACATGAGTGGGGGCCTGGTGGAGGGTGCACCACAGTGCTGGGGGTGCAGGGGGACATGAGGGGGGCCTGGTGGAGGGTGCCCCTGACCGGTGGGGGGTGGGGGTGCTGGGAGACATGAGTTGGACATGAGTGGGGGCCTGGTGGAGGATGCCCTGCACTGCTGGGAGGTGGGGGTGATGGGAGACATGAGTGGGTGCCTGGTGGAGGGTGCCCTGCACTGCTGGGGGGTGGGGGTGATGGGAGACATGAGTGGGGGCCTGGTGGAGGTTGCCCTGCACTGTTGGGGGGGTGGGGGTGATGGGAGACATGAGTGGGGGCCTGGTGGAGGGTGCCCCACAGTGCTGGGGTGTGGGGGTGCTGGGAGACATGAGTTGGACATGAGTGGGGGCCTGGTGGAGGGTGCACCACAGTGCTGGGGGGTGGGTGTGCAGGGGGACATGAGTGGGGGCCTGGTGGAGGGTGCCCCTGACTGGTGGGGGGTGGGGGTGCTGGGGGACATGAGTGGGGGCCTGGTGGAGGGTGCTCCACAGTGCTGGGGGGTGGGGTGCAGGGGGACATGAGTGGGGGCCTGGTGGAGGGTGCACCACAGTGCTGGGGGTGCAGGGGGACATGAGGGGGGCCTGGTGGAGGGTGCCCCTGACTGGTGGGGGGTGGGGGTGCTGGGAGACATGAGTTGGACATGAGTGGGGGCCTGGTGGAGGATGCCCTGCACTGCTGGGAGGTGGGGGTGCTGGGAGACATGAGTTGGACATGAATGGGGGCCTGGTGGAGGGTGCCCCTGCACTGCTGGAGGGTGGGGGTGATGGGAGACATGAGTGGGGGCCTGGTGGAGGGTGCCCTGCACTGCTGGGGGGTGGGGGTGCTGGGAGACATGAGTGGGGGCCTGGTGGAGGGTGCCCTGCACTGCTGGGGGGTGGGGGTGCAGGGGGACATGAGTGGGGGCTGGTGGAGGGTGCCCTGCACTGCTGAGGGGTGGGGGTGATGGGAGACATGAGTGGGGGGCCTGGTGGAGGGTGCCCTGCACTGCTGGGGGGTGGGGGTGCAGGGAAACATGAGTGGGGGCCTGGTGGAGGGTGCCCTGCACTGCTGGGGGGTGGGGGTGATGGGAGACATGAGTGGGGGCCTGGTGGAGGGTGCCCCTGGCTGCTGGGGGGTGGGGGTGCTGGGAGACATGAGTGGGGGCCTGGTGGAGGGTGCCCCACAGTGCTGGGGTGTGGGGGTGCTGGGAGACATGAGTTGGACATGAGTGGGGGCCTGGTGGAGGGTGCACCACAGTGCTGGGGGGTGGGTGTGCAGGGGGACATGAGTGGGGGCCTGGTGGAGGGTGCCTCTGACTGGTGGGGGGTGGGGGTGCTGGGGGACATAAGTGGGGGCCTGGTGGATGGTGCCCTGCACTGCTGGGGGGTGGGGGTGATGGGAGACATGAGTGGGGGCCTGGTGGAGGGTGCCCTGCACTGCTGGGGGGTGGGGGTGCTGGGAGACATGAGTGGGGGCCTGGTGGAGGGTGCCCTGCACGGCTGGGGGTGATGGGAGACATGAGTGGGGGCCTGGTGGAGGGTGCCCTGCACGGCTGGGGGTGATGGGAGACATGAGTGGGGGCCTGGTGGAGGGTGCCCTGCACTGCTGGGGGGTGGGGGTGCAGGGGGACATGAGTGGGGGCCTGGTGGAGGGTGCCCCTGACTGGTGGGGGGTGGGGGTGCTGGGAGACATGAGTGGGGGCCTGGTGGAGGGTGCCCCACAGTGCTGGGGTGTGGGGGTGCTGGGAGACATGAGTTGGACATGAGTGGGGGCCTGGTGGAGGGTGCACCACAGTGCTGGGGGGTGGGTGTGCAGGGGGACATGAGTGGGGGCCTGGTGGAGGGTGCCTCTGACTGGTGGGGGGTGGGGGTGCTGGGGGACATAAGTGGGGGCCTGGTGGATGGTGCCCTGCACTGCTGGGGGGTTGGGGTGCTGGGAGACATGAGTTGGACATGAGTGGGGGCCTGGTGGAGGGTGCACCACAGTGCTGGGGGGTGGGGGTGCAGGGGGACATGTGGGGGGCCTGGTGGAGGGTGCCCCTGACTGGTGGGGGGTGGGGGTGCTGGGAGACATGAGTGGGGGCCTGGTGGAGGGTGCCCTGCACTGCTGGGGGGTGGGGGTGCTGGGAGACATGAGTGGGGGCCTGGTGGAGGGTGCCCTGCAATGCTGGGGGGTGGGGGTGCAGGGAGACATGTGTGGGGGCCTGGTGGAGTGTGCCCCTGACTGCTGGGGGGTGGGGGTGCAGGGGGACATGAGTTGGACATGAGTGGGGGCCTGGTGGAGGGTGCCCTGCACTGCTGGGGGGTGGGGGTGCAGGGGGAAATGAGTTGGACATGAGTGGGGGCCTGGTGGAGGCTGCCCCGGACTGCTGGGGGGTGGGGGTGATGGGATACATGAGTGAGGGCCTGGTGGAGGGTGCCCTGCACTGCTGGGGGGTGGGGGTGCTGGGAGACATGAGTTGGACATGAGTGGGGGCCTGGTGGAGGGTGCCCTGCACTGCTGGGGGGTGGGGGTGATGGGAGACATGAGTGGGGGCCTGGTGGAGGGTGCCCTGCACTGCTGGGGGGTGGGGGTGATGGGAGACATGAGTGGGTGCCTGGTGGAGGGTGCCCTGCACTGCTGGGGGGTGGGGGTGATGGGAGACATGAGTGGGGGCCTGGTGGAGGGTGCCCTGCACTGTTGGGGGGGGTGGGGGTGATGGGAGACATGAGTGGGGGCCTGGTGGAGGGTGCCCCACAGTGCTGGGGTGTGGGGGTGCTGGGAGACATGAGTTGGACATGAGTGGGGGCCTGGTGGAGGGTGCACCACAGTGCTGGGGGGTGGGTGTGCAGGGGGACATGAGTGGGGGCCTGGTGGAGGGTGCCCCTGACTGGTGGGGGGTGGGGGTGCTGGGGGACATGAGTGGGGGCCTGGTGGAGGGTGCTCCACAGTGCTGGGGGGTGGGGGTGCAGGGGGACATGAGTGGGGGCCTGGTGGAGGGTGCACCACAGTGCTGGGGGTGCAGGGGGACATGAGGGGGGCCTGGTGGAGGGTGCCCCTGACCGGTGGGGGGTGGGGGTGCTGGGAGACATGAGTTGGACATGAGTGGGGGCCTGGTGGAGGATGCCCTGCACTGCTGGGAGGTGGGGGTGATGGGAGACATGAGTGGGTGCCTGGTGGAGGGTGCCCTGCACTGCTGGGGGGTGGGGGTGATGGGAGACATGAGTGGGGGCCTGGTGGAGGTTGCCCTGCACTGTTGGGGGGGTGGGGGTGATGGGAGACATGAGTGGGGGCCTGGTGGAGGGTGCCCCACAGTGCTGGGGTGTGGGGGTGCTGGGAGACATGAGTTGGACATGAGTGGGGGCCTGGTGGAGGGTGCACCACAGTGCTGGGGGGTGGGTGTGCAGGGGGACATGAGTGGGGGCCTGGTGGAGGGTGCCCCTGACTGGTGGGGGGTGGGGGTGCTGGGGGACATGAGTGGGGGCCTGGTGGAGGGTGCTCCACAGTGCTGGGGGGTGGGGTGCAGGGGGACATGAGTGGGGGCCTGGTGGAGGGTGCACCACAGTGCTGGGGGTGCAGGGGGACATGAGGGGGGCCTGGTGGAGGGTGCCCCTGACTGGTGGGGGGTGGGGGTGCTGGGAGACATGAGTTGGACATGAGTGGGGGCCTGGTGGAGGATGCCCTGCACTGCTGGGAGGTGGGGGTGCTGGGAGACATGAGTTGGACATGAATGGGGGCCTGGTGGAGGGTGCCCCTGCACTGCTGGAGGGTGGGGGCGATGGGAGACATGAGTGGGGGCCTGGTGGAGGGTGCCCTGCACTGCTGGGGGGTGGGGGTGCTGAGAGACATGATTGGGGGCCTGGTGGAGGGTGCCCTGCACTGCTGGGGGGTGGGGGTGCAGGGGGACATGAGTGGGGGCTGGTGGAGGGTGCCCTGCACTGCTGAGGGGTGGGGGTGATGGGAGACATGAGTGGGGGGCCTGGTGGAGGGTGCCCTGCACTGCTGGGGGGTGGGGGTGCAGGGGGACATGAGTGGGGGCTGGTGGAGGGTGCCCTGCACTGCTGGGGGGTGGGGGTGATGGGAGACATGAGTGGGGGCCTGGTGGAGGGTGCCCCTGGCTGCTGGGGGGTGGGGGTGCAGGGGGACATGCGTTGGTGGGCAGTAGTGCAAGGTGACATGTGGGTTGGCTGGGGGGCATGGGCATGGTGGATGGGCTGCCTGCGGGACATGTGCAGGGTAGTCCCCTGTGGTGTGGGCCGCCTGCAGGGGCCGTGGAGGGAACACCTGGGAGGACCCACACGGGCAATTCACGTGTGGTGCTCCCCGCGCACCCCTGGAATACACGTACCCTGATGGAATTGCGTGTGATACTTCCCGCGCACCCCTGAAATACACGTACCCTGCTGCTTTTGCGTGTGATACTTCCCGCGCACCCCTGGAATACACGTACCCTGCTGCTTTTGCGTGTGATACTTCCCGCGCCCCCCTGAAATACACGTACCCTGATGGAATCGCGTGCGATACTTCCCGCGCACCCCTGAAATGCATGTACCCTGCTGTTTTTGCGTGTGTTACTTCCCGCGCACCCCTGGAATACACGTGCCCTGATGGTATCGCGTGTGTTACTTCCCGCGCACCCCTGGAATACACGTGCCCTGATGGTATTGCGTGTGTTACTTCCCGCGCACCCCTGATGTACACGTACCCAGGACAATTGCGTGTGAAACTTCCCGAGAACCACTAAAATACACGTTCCCCGCTTGGCGTTTGCCGTTTGGCAGCCCTGTGAACTAGTCCAGGGTTAGCACAGTCCTTTGCGATGATTTGGGAATTTTGAAGGCTTTTCCTTGCGCGAGGGCGTTCTTGGGGGCGTAACTGGCGCTGCTCCACTCTGCGCCACGGCTGGTTTTGGAAGCTAAAATCCATGAATACGCTGTGCGATGAAAAGGATTTTTTCGCACGCGACTGGCGCAGTGTATCGCACAGGGACACTGTGCGCCAGCCGCGTGCGCCACTTTTGTGCGAATTTCTATGAATTACCTTATAAATCATTCCCAGATATTCAATGGCATGCCATCAATGTACCAAGCCCTCTAATATCAATGTACAAAGCATCTGTTATAAAAAGCCAGTCAAAAAGAACAAAACTGGTGCCCCAAAGACTAAGGAGTTAAAGATGAAAACCTTGAATTGTCATAATTCTGATTTAATGAGAAATCCTCACTCTAATGTGGAATTACAAACTCTTTCCTCAACCTCCCCTTACTCTAATAACTCTCAGTTCACAGAACAGTCTGAATTAATTAAAAATAACATTTAACAACTTAATGTTACACATTTTTCTATGGACTTCAGTTCCCATAATGCTAAATGTACTGGGACGAAGGAGTTCAGAGGCAATGAGGACTCAGAATAGTAAATATTCAAATGTGGGGGCTGGTTATTGCCAACTAAAGCACCTGAGCAGGATATTTAAAACCCAAGATGAGACCCAGCTAGAGAATGAAGGAGAAGAAGGGAACGAAAGTGAAGCAGAGGACGCAAGCCAAGGAGCTTTGAACGGCCGTGCAGGAGGCGTAGCTGAGGAAGCTGAAACTATCCGAGGTGCAGGAGCAGCCACGGAAAGAATCCCACCAGCCGAAGTCACCACGAAGAGTGAAATCAAGCAGCACTGCAGAGCATGTGCAGCGGAAAGCAGCGTACTAAGAAGCAGTCCCGCTCAGGAGCAGACATGCTTCTAGAGCAGCGTGTGGCAACCCGGTGAAGCCGTGGTGGATCTACAGAGCTGTCATTGATCCTGAAGACTGACTTGCAACTTAACCAGGGCTCGCAGGAGAGAAAGCAGGCGGAACGCTGAGGAACCGCTGTGAAGCCTGACAGCAAGAAGGAACCGCCGCACAGAACCAGTGAGTCGGCAGAGTGTAAAGGCTGACCCCGGG
The DNA here is from genome assembly GCF_040938575.1 of Ambystoma mexicanum. Taxonomy (NCBI): domain Eukaryota; kingdom Metazoa; phylum Chordata; class Amphibia; order Caudata; family Ambystomatidae; genus Ambystoma; species Ambystoma mexicanum. Next base: position 896,490,941 of record NC_090931.1, on the reverse strand, counting down.
GCGCTCCTTACATGAAAGCTGTTAAGACTGTAAAGAAGGCAAGGTATCAACAATAAGACAGACACAAGTAACCACAGTTTGAGGGTGATTACTGAACTTCAAAAAGGGTCTGAAAAACACCTATTTAATCCTAAATCTACAGATGCAGCAAGCTACGACTATCAAATAATAATAATGCAGTCCTTGTAGTGTCTTGACAAAATAAAAAGGGACTATACTAATAAACTTATTGCTAATCCTTACCTCTAAATACAAATAGTGTGGGAAACAATGTTACGAAAAAGAAAGAAGTGTTCAGAAAATGATGTGCCAGGATGTTCAGGCCGTTGGCTTCCCTTCCCCACGTGTTCAGCATGGGACAAGATGGTACGCTCAAGCTTAGCACAGTCTCTGGCTTCTCTAGCACGAGGCTACAGTTCAATCATTAGCATCACTGCTTTCCATGCTCAAGTCTCTTTTCCTTTCAAAGTCTCTATGTTCAGAGGGCCTGATGCGACAAACAAACAGTACGTTCTTTTCCTTTTTCAGATTATCACAAGTACTCAAGTTCCTAGGCGATTTGCTATTCACCTCGGGTCCCCTTCAGCCAGGCTCAGATCCTTTCACCACAATGCTTGCACATTATTTATGCATCTAATTCCTCGTAGGGTATTCTTTCTCGGGTGACTCACTGTGCTCCACGGATACCCCTTTGTCGGGGTCAGATCTCGGATCCTCCTAAGTTGGGCTCAGATTCCTTTTAACACAATTTTCATAACTTTACACAAACTTGCTTAAACCAAAAGCTTTAAACTGATCTCCCTCCGCTGCGCTTGGACCAACTTTCTATACAATTTCATCAATTATAGAAGACTTTCGAATGTGCACAGGGTTTTTGCTCGACACGTTGCAGGACCACTTCGATTTCACAATTTTTTATCACTCTTCACATTTGCCACTTTTCAGCAGGACACCTAACAGACTTTCGAATGAGCACCCAAGTGTTGCCGGACCACACTGTTTATGGTATTGTATCTTTGCTTCAAAGTTCGATCACTCATCCGCTGATTGTGCTCGCGTTGCTTGCCACATACGCTTCATACACTGCTCTCTTCAGTTTTCATTATACAATGCTGCTGCTTGCAACCTTGGCTTCAACACAGACCGGTGTGGTATCAGTCTCCCCAACTCACCGGCTGTGCCGACTTCACTGCTGCTGCTTTGTTGTAGGAGCCAAGGACAGTACTACGGTGGCAAACGATTCTTCCCGCCTTGACTATCGACGTGGGAGAGCCCCGGGTACCTCTGTACACAATGCAGCGTTCTTCAGCCTCGACTCCTGGTCTTACATTTCTATTCTAGAAGATTGCTGAAAGTAATGGTCTTTTGTTGAAAAGGTCAACAGGCACTTCCTTCCTTGCATTCCTCTTCGGTTTTGCCGCTTTTCGCCTTGTATTAAACTGCCATCTTGGAACTGCCATTTCCTCGTGTGTTTTGCCTTGCTCAGAGTGTACCTTCGCGCTCCGCCTTTTATCCGTTTGGGGAAGTGGGATGGAAGTCAGATGTGTGTAATGGTCAGTGATTGCCTGACCCTGCCTGACCATTGTATTGGGACGTTAGGTATGCGGCTCGGGTATCAGTCCATTTTCTCTCACAGTGAGCTGTTTGTGAGAAAGTGTTTGTGTTGGGAAAGGGGGCAGGGGTTGAGTTCCTAAGTATCCTACCTGCTAGAATGGGGTAAATGTGTTACAGGGAAGGGGATCCCGCGTCTCGCCATCCGGGGTCCCACTTCCACTCCCGAGGATGCCTCACCCAGGTGATCCTCCCACACTTGTACACCCCCAGGAACTGGATCCAAAAGCAATGGCTGGGTCCTGGCCACCTGGCTGACAGATCTCCGGGGACTAGCGGGTGTGACACCCCCAGGTTTTTCACATACCCTTCCCCTATGCAAGGTGGATATAATTGGTCTTGGTCCAAGTTCTTCAATTTTAAGACCTGGGAAAGAACAAGAACGAGATATATCCAAGGACCTTTCCATATTCCACAGGTTTCTTTTCATCTGTGTAGGCAGAGGCAAGAGGTTTTTGTCTCTCGAAAGTATTCAACAAACTAGTCTATAGGGGTTCACCCTGAATTTATGGGCTCCTTATGTCTCGTGGGAGGTTCATGGTGTTCTGTCTCCTTCCAGTCCCATATTGGAGAGTTCTGGGCATAGTAACAGTGCCAGCAAGTTTGGGGTACCCATTCCCTATGGGACGTTGGGGATTCCTGCAAAAGATTGGAAGATATAGGGAAGTCTTGTCCCACAATGATCTCTTCGGGGCGCCCAGGAATGATGGCTGATGATATATTTCGCCCCCGATGTTAATGTACACAGGTATCTTTGGGTATATTGTTACGCTCACCTGATATCCACAGGGACGCCCTTATGCTCTGGTTGCCGGATTCACCCTGGACCTTCCCGATTCTCGACAATGCCTTCTATGGCGGTCAGGCTTGAAAACACAGGAGGACTGGATTTAAGAACATATTTCGTTTCCTCCCACCAGCCCCCCTGGACTCGACCTGATGGCCCACTCCTCACCTTGTTATGATGTTTGGCGTGCTCTCCGTCCTGCCTTCTGTGCAGGGGCGCGTAGTTTTCTGCAGGTTGAAGCGACCGAGTTAATTTCACTGGTGCTAACCCATTTAAGTGTCTTTTAGGAGTTGAGTCTGGTTATAGCAGTCTTAAAATGTCCTTGCTTTCCTTTCTTGCTATTAATGTATTTTCTTGGTTTCCTCTTAGGTGCACGGAGGTTCGGTGGGTGCGCTACTTGGATCAGGCTCCTGCCAGGATGATGGACGCAGGAGCGTATGATGGATGGTAGGTTAAGCACGAAGTGCAGCGCGGTAATGTCTTTTCTTGCTAACCTGTAGTCTTTATTCCTTTTCAGGTCGCGATGGTCTTTCTGGCCGTGTGAAGACTTCCGGAGTGGAACTGGTCAAGAAATGCCCAGCCAGGTGAGGATTTTGTGATTACTGCCGTGAATGCCGTGAGTAACCTGTTTTAACGTTGTCCTTCTTTCTCTCTCCCTCCAAGTGCTTCGCTCCGGTGCGTGCGTGGTGTCCTGATGATGCTGCCGATTGGATGAAAGACCACGAGCAGCAGGAATTGATGGATGGAAAGTTGCAGGTAAGCAGAGACTGCTAATGATGTTCTTTTGTCTCCTCTGCAGGTCCGCTATTCAAGGATCGTCGGGTGCTGGCCTCTGAACACGATGAGCGTCACGCTGCTGGCTGCAGAATAACGCGAAACACGTTCTGCAGCTTGGGTGTGGTTTATATAGCCCTCTGTAAAGTAGTCCAGGTAAAGTAGTCCGGGCTACCACACCCTACAAGACTTCACTGCACAGTCTGGTTCTTAGGAACTAGACTGTGTGGGTGCCTCCATGTTGGCTGAAGGCCTTCACAGAAAAAGTAGTCCCTTCAAGACAATGTCCCAATCTGAACATGAGCCTGGCGCCAAAGGTGCCAGGACTGACTCCAGGAGAGTCTATGATGATAATGCAAGGCCCTAGGGGCCCCAAGTGAACCCTGAGTCCTAACCCTACCTGGCATGTGACCATGCCAGAGGGGTTTTGGGTCATGGGTCGTGACAGCCCTCCCCCCTCCAGGCCCCACCTAAGGTGATTCTCCTGCCTGGTCCAGGCTTGTCTGGAAAGTTTCGATGAAACGTTCTAATTAAACGCGGTGCATGAATGTTCTCACTAGGTTCCCAAGATCTGTCTTGAGGGCCGTAACCCTTCCAATCGACTAGATAGTATAGTTTGGATCTGGTATATTTGGAATCCAGGATTTCTTTCACTTCGAATTTGGGTTCTCCATCGATCATTATGGGTTCAGGTGGTGGTTTAACTCGTGTACTGGGTTGTACTGGTTTTAGCAGTGAGACGTGGAATACTGGGTGAATTCGCATGTTGGCTGGTAATGCTAGTTTAACTGCTGCTGGGTTGATGATGGCTTGAACAGGATAAGGTCTCAAATAGCGAGGGCGAAAAGTCTGGGTTCCTTTTAGTGGTATGTATTTTGCGGCTAGCCAAACTGTCTCCTACTTGATAGTCAGGGGCCCTTTTCCGATGTTGTTCAGCAAACCTTTTTTGCTTGTTCTTGGCTTGGATTAACTGTTCTGTTGCCTTTTTAAAGGCCTGAGTGATGTTTGCATGAAGAGTCTTTACAGCCGGCATTTCTAGACTGGGAGAGCTGTCTAGTTTGAAAGTGCATGGATGTCGCCGTAGAGGTTGTAGAAAGGTGTTTGACCAGTACTGGAATGCAATGAATTGTTGTAAGTATATTCGGCTATCCATAATAGATCTCTCCAGGTTCCTTCAACTTGGTGCAGCATGCACCGTAGGTATTGTTCGAGAGTCTGGTTGGTCCTCTCCGTTTGACCATCCGTTTGTGGGTGATGGCTGGTGGATAGCCGGATGTCGATGTGAGCCATAGCGCAGCACTTTTTCCAGAAGTTCGATACAAATTTGCTGCCTCGATCAGAGACCAGGACTGATGGGAATCCATGCAGTCTGATTACGTTTTCCAAAAACACATTTGCTAGATGGAATGCATCCGGAAGGCCTTTGAAAAAGGGATAAAGTGTGCCATTTTAGAAAATAAGTCTACTACTAGTAAAATGGTGTTGAACCCTTGGCTGGGAGGTAAATCGGTAATGAAGTCGAGAGAAAGTGTGTGCCATGGTGCCAGAGGTATTTCTAATGGTTGCAGGAGGCCAGTTGGTTTTTGCTTCAATTACTTGTTTTGTGCACACACTCCACATGACTGAACGCATTGGACGACGTCTCAACACCAAGTGGGCCACCAATAATTGCATTTCACTTTGGCTAGAGTTTTGGCAATTCCGGGATGACCCTCCATCAAAGAATCGTGATAGTCTGAAATGATTTGTTGTTGTAGCTCGGTTTTCGGCACGTACAGGCGATCATCAAAATATGGCAGTTGATTTTTAACGGTGTATTGTTTTCCTTTGGTATGCCATTCCAGTAACTCGCTCGCGGTTATTTTACGTTGGATCACGTTTCTAAGCTCAGTTTGTGTTAAAGCTGTGGTGAGGCCTAAAAGATTGTCCTCAGTATAATGGCCACTGGATCTGGGGTTGCATGTTCTTTTTCATCGATGCCCATGCGAGATAGTGCGTCAGCTTTCCCGTTTCTAATGCCTGGTTGATAAGTGATTATGTAGTCATACTCGGCGAAGAAAAGGGCCCATCGTAATTGGCGCAAGGATTGTGCTTTTGCTGTTTTTAAATATTGTAAGTTCCGATGATCTGTGATTACAGTGACTTATGCCTGGCCCCCAAGAGGTAATGTCGCCATGCCTTGAAGGTGGATTTTATAGCAAGCAGTTCCTTATCGGTGATAGCATAATTGAGTTCAGGGGGTGTGAATTTTCGCGACCAGAAGGCCACGGGGTGCAATTGGCCAGTTTCAGGGTCTTTCTGAGAAAGAACCGCCCCCATAGCCATACTGGAAGCATCCGTTGTAACGATGGAAGGAGGATCCGGACAAGGGTGTCGTAAAATCAGGGCTGAGGTGAACCTTTCCTTAAATTCTTGGAAGGCCTTTTCGGCGTCTTCTGTCCACATGAATTTTCTATTGTTTTTTCGTAGAAGTAATGTAATCGGATGCACAATCTGAGAGAAGTCTGGGATGAATCGACAGTAGAAGTTTGCAAAGCCCAGCATGCTCTGGACCCCTTTTAACGAGGTCGGAGAGGGCCATTTAAGAATGGCATTCACCTTGTGTGCATCCATTTAAATGCCTTTCGGAGTAAGAACGAAACCAAGAAATTCTACTTCGGTTACGTGGAAAAAGCATTTTTCAAGTTTTGCGTATAGTCTATGTTGGCGCAGTTTGGCAAGGACAGCGCGGACATGCTTGACATGGTTTTATTTTGAGGTTGAATACACTAGGATGTCGTCTATGTAAACCAGGGCGCAAACATCGATCAATTCCCTTAGGACGTCGTTCATAAAGTATTGGAACGCCGCCGGGGCATTGCAAAGCCCGAAAGGCATTACCTGGTACTCAAACAACCCATATTTGGTACGGAAGGCCGTTTCCCACTCATCTCCTTGTTTAACTCGGACCAGGTGGTACGGTCCTCTGATGTCTAACTTAGTATAAGTCTGGGCATCTTTGACTTGATCCAGCATCTCGGGAATAAGGGGCAGGGGGTAACGGTTTTTCACAGTGATCTGGTTCAGGGTGCGATAGTCAATAAAGGTTCTCAAGTCCCCTTCCTTCTTTGGTACGAAGAATAGGGGACTGGCTGCAGGTGATTTGGATGGGCGAATGAACCCATTTGCCAAGTACTGGTCTAGATAGGACTTTATATGCTGGTTTTCTGGTTCTGTGAACGCATAGATTCTGCCACAAGGGATCTGTGCACCAGGTATGAGGTCAATCTGACAGTCATAGGACCTATGCGGTGGTAGTGTATTAGCCTGTTCCTTCTGCAACACATCCTGGAAATCTTGATATTCTTCAGGGAGAGTACTAGTTGCGCCAAGTGTAGATATGCCGATTATAGGATTAGTAGGAACCTTGAAACTGGATTTGTTTTCTTGGAAATAACAGGTGGAAGCGCAATCATGAGGAAAAGTCAATTTTCTTGCACGCCAATCTATCTGAGGGTTATGAGCAACTAACCATAGCATCCCTAATATTAGCTGAAACTGAGGCGCCTTGATGAGATCAAAGGAAATTGATTCCCGGTGTCAATCCTGGCACAGCAGGGTTGTTCCTGCTGTACATTGGGTTACTGGTCTGGAAGCAATTTCAGTCCCATCCACCGCGGTTACCTTTTCTGAGTTTGGCTTAAAATGTAAGGGAAGCCCCAGCTGTGCGGCCAGATCTCGATCAATATAATTCCCAACTGCTCCGCTGTCTATGTAAGTTTCAACGGAACGCATCCTTGAAGGTTGTTGGTGATTGATTAGGATCACTGGTATTGCAAAATGTGAGGTCGGTGGCTCATTCTTCTCATTCGACAAACTGACCTCTACTTTTGTCGAGCTAGGCAGTTTTCCGACTCCTTACTCTTATCCTTTTCTGTAGCTCCCACAATTCGCTTGGGGGGTTTTATTGGACAGTCTTTTAGGAAGTGCCCCGATTGTCCGTAGTACAAACATAACTGCTGTTGCCTTCTCTTGTCTCTTTCAGCTTTTGTTAACGGTGGTCGTATGCCTCCGATTTGCATTGGCTCTGTGGTATTCTCTGACATGCGCGGAGTAGCATCCTTGGTTCGTAGATACACGCCCTGTGTGCCTGATCTGGACCGATCTGCTTTCCGATCTTGTAGTCGATGATCTAGTTGTACCACCAGGTTGATAAATTCACTACAGTCTCTAGGTGGATCAACTACCTGAGCCAAGATGTCCTTTAATTCCCCTCGAAGGCCTCAGTGAAACAATGTGGTTCTCTTGTCTCCAGGCCACCTGGTTTTGGCCACTAACCTATTGGAGCTTGCTATCTATGTTAGTAAGTCCTGATTCCCCTGCCGGAGTGATAAGAGTTTGTTGTCTACAGCTTGTTCATGGGTGTGTCGAGCAAAGAGCTTTTCCATTTCTCTGTGGAAGCCCCCAAAGTCACGTAGTAATGGATCATCATAGCTCACAAGCGGCACTGACCAGTCTGCTGCACTACCGCTCAGATATGACAAAATAAATGCTACTCGTGCCTCATTGTTAAGGAATGCGCCCGGTCTGCAGAGGAAGTGAAGGCGACATTGATTCATAAATGCAGCATACTTCCTTGGGTCACCTGAAAACCTTTCTGGCGGTGCTAACGGTATTGTTCCGGGTAAGGTGATTTGTACTGGAGCAGCAGTCAACGTGGTTGCCTGTGCTAGTGGATTTGTCCCAGCTAATGGAGCTAGTCCGACCTGTGATTGCAGTAATTGCTTGCTGATTTCTTCGGTGCGATCCTTGGTGACGACAAGATCCCTTCGCAGGGTATTAGTCTCTTTCCTAGCCGAATGCACTTCGGTGCGTAATTGTCCTAATAACTGAGCCAGTTGGTCCATTTCTGAAGTCTCCACGGTGCCCAGGTGGATAATGTTATGAGGATTTGCGTTCTGTTACGCTCACCTGGTATCCACGGGGACGCCCTTATGCCCTGGTTGCCGGATTCACCCTGGACATTCCCGATTCTCTACGATGCCTTCTATGGCGGTCAGGCTTGAAAACACATGAGGACTGGACTTAGGAACAGATTTCGTTTCCTCCCACCAGCCCCCCTAGACTCGGCCTGATGGCCCACTCCTTACCTTGTTATGATGTTTGGCATGCTCTCCGTCCTGCCTTCTGTGCAGGGGCGTGTAGTTTTCTGCAGGTTGAAGCGACCGAGTTAACTTCACTGGTGCTAATCCATTCAAGTGTCTTTTAGGAGGTGAGTCTGGTTATAGCAGTCTTAAAATGTCCTTGCTTTCCTTTCTTGATATTAATGTCTTTTCTTTGTTTGTTTCCTCTTAGGTGCACGGAGGTTCAGTGGGTGCGCTACTTGGATCAGGCTCCTGCCAGGATGATGGACGCAGGAGCGTATGATGGATGGTAGGTTAAACGCGAAGTATTGCTGTATTCTTTATTCCTTTTGAGGTCGCAATGGTCTTTCTGGCCGTGTGAAGATTTCCGGAGCGGAACCGGTCAAGAAATGCCCAGCCAGGTGAGGATTTTGTGATTACTGCCGTGAATGCCGTGAGTAACCTGTTTTAACGTTGTCGTCCTTTCTCTCTCCCTCCAGGTGCTTCGTTCCGGTGTGTGCGTGGTGTCCTGATGATGCTACCGACTGGATGGAAGGAATCGACGGATGGAAAGTTGCAGGTAAGCAGAGACTGCTAATGATGTTCTTGTGTCTCCTCTGCAGGTCCGCTATTCAAGGATCGCCGGGTGCTGGCCTCTGAACACGATGAGCGTCACGCTGCTGGCTGCAGAATAACGCGAAGCACATTCTGTAGCTTGGGTGTGGTTTATATTGCCCTATGTAAAGTAGTCCAGGTAAAGTAGTCTGGGCTACCACACCCTAAAACACTGCACCGCAGTCTGGTTCTTAGGGACTAGACTGTGTGGGTGCCTCCATGTTGGCTGCAGGCCTTCACAGAAAAAGTAGTCCCTTCAAGACAATGTTCCAATCTGAACTGACTCCAGGAGAGTCTATGATGATAAAGCAATGCCCCAGGGGCCCCAAGTGACCCTGAGTCCTAACCCTACCTGGCATGTGACCATGCCAGTGGGGTTTTGAGTCACGGGTCGTGACATATATTTCGTTATCCCCGTATACACAGGTACCTCTAGCTAAGGTAGCGTCAAGGTCCGCTGTTGTGACTAAATCAGCCCTTGTGGCGGTTTGCTAGCTACCTGAGTCAATTAACGCTTTTACTTATTTCCCATTTACAGAGGCAGAGGACTGACACAAACATATGCTGAATGTTTCCAGATCTTCTTCTGGTTCTTTGCATTCTTCCCCTTTTAGACAGCCTATTTCCATAGGTTATTCTTTTAAATTTTTTGTAGTGTCTGGCCACATGACCTGCTTCTCTACGTGAAAAGCAGATAGGAGGGGGTGGTTGGTTTCCTTTAGTTTCTGCCCTTTTACTTTCCTCTCTACTTCTAGGGTCAGGTCTATTAACTTCCATTCTTTCCTTCGGTATCCACTCCTTGATCTTATATGTGTAATGCTCACCTGGTTCCCACGGGGGCACTGGTCTAGTCTGGATTGCTGTGGCCTATTCTAGCGTGATGCGCAGGACCCGGAACACCGATTGGACAGGACCTCCAAATCGTGCTTGCCTGGCCCGTAGGAATATCCTTCTGCAGATGAGAAAGGGGATTAACAGTCTGCAGAATAGTGTGCTAGCTCCCCCCTTTCCCCTTTCGTTCCTCTCTAACTTCCTCCAAACCCCGGTTTAAGCTCACCTTATGGTTTGGAAGGATGAACTCTCCATCCTGCTTCTGGTGCAGGGGCGCGCGTTTGTCCAGTTACTTCACTGGTTTTCAGAATGGCGCTGGCAAAATCCACTTGACTTTTCTGAGCGATGCGCCGTAAGTATGAAAGTTCAAAGTTCAAGTGAGGCCCCCTTTATGTTGTCTTTCTAACCTGTGATCTGTCCTTTATTTCAGGTGCAGAATGAAGGCGATGCGTCGAGGGGTTAAACTGCCGAGGTGAGTAGTGATGAGGGCGATCCCTCTAAATGTCCTTATCATTCCCCAGAAATGTCTCTTGTCCTTTCCCCATAGGGGCCAGGGTATGGTACCTGCCAACGGGGCGGCGCCGACCCAAATTGTGGAAGAAAAGCCGGTAAGTATGGCTGTTAATCAGGCTTTCCTTCTGTGTTCCTTCTGCTCACCTTTTGTTTCTTCCTCTCTCCCCTAGGTGCAGAGATGTGGCGTCCGATGATGACAGCCGCGATGGAGCCGGGAGATGTCTCGAGGACAGGTGAGTGAAGCGTGGCGCTGCAGTGAGCAACGGGATGCTTTTAAATGGAAGTCTTTCTTCAGGGATGCTGGCGAGAAGATTCCGGATGCAGGTAAGAAGTTTGAAATAGTCCTTGGTTTTCACCTTTCTCTTCTCTTCCTTCCTTGCAGGTCTTCCAGGTTCGAGGCGGGCGTGGCTGGAGTCCAGGAGCAGGAGCAGACACGGTGAGCGTTAAGCTGCAGGAAGCAGAACAACGCGAAGCATGAGCTGCTGTCTGGGCGTGGCTTAAATAGCCTCCAAAGAAGTCCCAGGTATGTATCCTTCCCCAACTAGGTATGTATCCTTCCCTGGCCACGCCCGAGTGAAAAAATAGTCCCTATGAAAAAATAGTCCCTTTCAGGTCTCAGGGAGGCCTGAAGCGTGCAGCATGGTCTGCATCAGGTAAGTGCACAAAACACCTCCCTTTATGAGCCTGGCGGCTATGGCGCCAGGACTGATGTCCAACATGAGCCTGGCGCCAAAGGCGCCAGGACTGAGTCCAAAGAGCCCCTATAAGGGGCCGCTGGGCTTTTACCCGAGGGCATGATGCCTGCTTCCGGGGGTGCTGGGCCTGGCCTGGTGCTCCGGGGGTAGGCATCATGGCAATATGATCCTCCTCCCTTATCTATTACCTGGGGTTGGGGGTCAGTGAGTAGGTTTGTGATCTTTCCGTCCCTCACCTCGGTGTACCGAGTGGAAGTGTTCGGCTGCATCGGAGTGGTGTTGGGCAGCCTCAATGGCAATGGCTACCGTAGGTCGATTTAGCTGTAACTCTGCTTTTTGCAAAAATGGGGGTAAACAATTGGTGAATGGTTCTAAAGTAATAATTTCTACCAATTCTTCAATTTTTTTGTTATTAATCCAAAGAGCGATTGTATTTTTAATTTGTTCGCTCATTTCAAAGGGGGTTGGGGGGTTTCTCCCGGATTTAATCTAATGGCCCTTCATTTTTACTGGTAGAAGTTACAGGTTTGGCCTATTCTTTTCAACAGCCCTTCTTTTATGGATATAAAGGTGAATGCCTGGGCAAGATTAAGCCGGTGGTAGACGGTCTATAGCACACCTTTCAACAGGGGGGTAAGGGTTCCTTCTGTAGTTTTTTCTGAATCGGAAAAGAAGCAGGTCTCGACTCCTTCGGACAGAGTTTCGTAGCTGTCTGACCCTTCCGAGTCTGATTCCGCTGAAGGACTTGGATAGATTGAGCTCTAACCCTGATGGACCAGGGATTGACAGTAACTTAGTGCCAAAAAATAAAGTTAGGGACACAGGGGATTTAGGGCACTAGGTCTAATGAAGGTACTGGCTGGCCGTGTTTTTAATATTATGCTGCCCGTGTTTTTAATATTATTCGATCTCACGGTTGGATGTTATAATGGAAGAGTGGGAGTGTACCTAATAACTGTTTTAAAAAACAAATCTTGTTGACCAGTTGGGATGTGTAACAGAGCAAAACCTCTTTAAGGGTGGATACACTGTCAGAGTCAAGGAGTTCACAATTCTATTTTCCCCTTCTGGTGGTACAACGATTATCAGCATGGATTCTCAATTTTTACCAAATGAATCACATCCCACTCCTGACACCACATGCAAGGACAGCATGGTATCAACAGAAATACAGACAAGTGACCACAGTTCAAGGGTTTTATTGAATGACAAAAAGGGTTTGAAAAACGCCCATCTAATTCACAATCTACAGAAGGGAGCAAGCTGCGACCATCAAATAATAACGCAGCCCTCGCAGTGTTTTGTCAAAATAAAAAGGGCCTATACTAATAAACCCATTGCCAATCCTTCCCTCTAAATACAAAGTGTGGGAAACAATGTAACAAAAAAGAAAGAAGTGATCACAAAAGGATATGTCAGGATGTTAAGGCCGTTGGCCTCCCTTGCCCACATTTTCAGCACAGGACAAGGCGGTACACTCAAGCTTAGCATAGTCTCTGGCTTCTTTAGCACAAGGATACAGTTCAATCATTAGCATCAGGGACTTCCGTGCCCAAGTCTCTTTTCCTTTCAAAGTCACTTCATTCAGAGGGCCTGAAGCGACAAACGATAAGTTCTTTTCCTTTTTCAGATTATCACAAGTACTCAAGTTCTTAAGCGATTTGCTATTCACCTTGATCCCCCCTCAGCCGGGCTCAGATCCTTTCACCACAATGTTTGTACCTTATTTATGCATCTAATTCCTCGTAGGGTATTATTCCTTGGGTGACTTACGGTTCACCTTGGATCACCCTCAGTCAGACTCCGATTCCTTTCAACACAATGTTAATAACTTTAAACAGTTGAATCGAAGTTTGGCAAGAGCTGGGGGTGCCATAGGTATTTCTCTTCTTATTCCAGGGGTGTGTGCATTTTGGTGCATAGATCGGCGGGGTTTCGACTGATCAATGTTCTGAAAGATCAAGAGGGTAGGGTCTTGGTGGTACAGGGGTTTATCCAGGGGAAGCTATATACACTAATATGCTACTATGGTCCCAACCAGGACACGATAAGAGTCTCTTGACTGGGTACCGAGGCAATTGGGGGTACTTCCTGAAGGGGAAATTATATGGGCAGGAGATTTCAACTCGGTTTTGGACTTTTGTCTGAATAGGGTGGGTAGTGCAGTGCGTCTAGGTAGTAGGAACTCCACCAGAATTCGGGGCATGTTCCCAGTGTGGGATATTGAGGATATTTGGAGGGTGAGAAATCCTGGGGTGAGTCAATTTACGCATTACTCTGCGCCGCATGGTTCGGCGGCTTGACTAGACTATTTCCTGGTGTCCCGTGCAATTATGGGTCGGTCCGTGGGGGTAGGTATTCTGGCCCGCACTCTTTCAGACCATGCTCCTGTTCTGTTAGCTATCCGTTTAGAAGGCCGAGATGAGGTGAAGCCTCCCTGGAGGTTTAACAGTGAGGTGCTTACAGACGGGGTCTTTAGGGAGGAACTGGAGAAGGCTATAGATGTATATTTTGAGGTCAATGATGGGTCGGTGTCGTCCGCTGGCATCCCGTGGGAAGGATTTAAGTATGTGATTAGGGGGTAATGTATAGCCAAGGAGATGGGGATTCTGAAGAAGTTACGGAAAGATCTGGCTGATGCGCAGGAGGAAATACGGGTCTTGCAGGAGAGGGCCCCCGTTCCGACTAAAACCCAGCAGGGAAATATTAAGCGGAAAATGCAGGAGTTTCATGCCCTTGCTCAACAGGAGGTTAAATATAGGTGGGATAGGATAGCCCCTCGGAAGTATGGAGAAGGGCAGGCCCCAGGGCGGTCGCTCGCGAGAGCTACTCGACTGAGTGGCCGGGAGAACAGGGTGACTGTGATTACGGATGAGAGGGGGGTTGATCATTACAAGGACAAGGGGATAGTTCATGCATTCCAGGAATTTTATAGCCAGTTGTACTCATCCCAATTGGCGGTGGCGCAGGCGGATATAGAGGCTTTTCTTGACGATGTTGGGCTGTATTGGTGCTCAGAGGAGCAGAGGGAGTGGTTGAATAGGCCGGTGATGCTGGATGAGGTGCTGGAAGCTATTAAATCATTGCCGGGTGGGAAATTCCCGGGCCCTGATGGCTTTACAGCCGAATTTCATAAGTGTTATGCTGAAAAACTGGCACCATATTTACTACGAATGTATCAGAAGGCAGTGTCCAAGGGCCGATTACCAGATTCTCTTAGGGAAGCTGTGGTGGTCGTATTGCTGAAGCCGGAAGGTGACTGCTCATCGTACCGCCCGATTTCGCTAATCAATCTCGATAATAAGATCTTGACGAAAATCGTAGCGATGCGGCTGGCGTTGCTGATGCCAATCTTGGTGAGGGCCGATCAGGCAGGGTTCATTCATGGTCGGTCGACCTCGTTCGGGCTGCGTAGGATGTTTGGTCTGATGGCGGCGTTGCCAGCGGATGACCCGGTGGTGGCGGTCCTATTGGATGCCACAAAGGCATTTGATTCTGTCGAATGGTCGTTTTTAGTCACAGTTTTGCGTAGAATGGGCTTGGGCAAGTTTTTCATCTCCTTGGTGTCACTTCTATATACCAACCCGGTGGCTAGGGTGATGGTGAATGGGCAGACCACTGAGATATTATAGCTTGAGTGGGGGACGCGCCAGGGCTGTCCGTTGTCCCCCCCTGTTAATCGCCATGGCTATAGAGCCTTGGGCCGAAAGGGTTAGGGAGTTTCATCTACACTGGGGAGTTCAGCTGCATACTCATAAAGTGGTAATATCGTTGTATGCGGATGATATGGTCCTGTTCGTTCGCCATCCTGAAATTAACCTAGACCCGATTATGCTGGATCTTCAACGATTTGGAGAACTTTCGGGGCTTAGGATAAATGCCAGTAAGTCAGTTATCTTCCCATTGATGGGTGGAGCATCTCAATTTTGGGATATTTGGGAATTCCAGTGGGACCTACGCAGCACTCGATACCTGGGGGTCACCGTGGCGAGAGAAGAGGGGGTGGTGTATACTGCAAATTATGTGGAGGCACTAGAATCAGCTAAACGGGCAATGTTGGGTTGGACCTCACTCCCACTTAACTTATTTGGTAGGATCTCGGTGGTCAAGATGAGTATTCTTCCCAAATTTGTGTATGTGTTTCTAAATGTGCCTATAAAGGTACCACAAAAATACTTTCGGGATCTTTGTTCATCCATAGCGCACTTCATGTGGGTGGGTAAAAAGGCTCGGGTTTCGTGGGGGAAGCTTACAGCACCGGTTCGGGAGGGGGGTCTGGCACTGCCCGATTTTGAGTTATACTATATGGTGGCACAGGCCAGCTACCTCAGGTACTGGTATGGGATGGCGGCAGAGCACAGACACGTGTAGATAGAGAGGTCAACCGCATCACCGGTGTTGCTAAGGTTGGTCATCCTAATGGCTCTGAGCCGTTCGCGGATTCCTCGAAACTTGGTGGGGCTTACATGCTGGGCCTGGTCTCTTCTGGAACATGCATCCATTGGCAGTGTACTCTACTCACCGGAAATCCCACCAATATTTATTCTTGGTGTTCCCCTGACTAGTGAGGCGCATTATGTAGCTACGATGAACCGGTTAGTTGTCACTAAGCTGGGGGACCTGTTTCTGGATGGGAAGTTTATCTCCATCGATCAGCTGAGGGAGAGAGGGGCCCTGTCGGCATTAGATGTGTTTCTGTATCATAGGCTGAGGGTGACGCTACAGCAGCTGTTCCCTTCTTTTCCTGGGCCGCCCTCAGTGACTGGGATGCTCGATAAGGTGATAGGGGGGGCATAGGGCGGCGGGTACTTTCTGAATTGTATGGGTTGGCTCTGAAGGGCAGGCCAGGTATTGGGATGTCATCAAAGGAGCTGTGGGAGAAGTCGCTGGGCAGGGAAATACCTGCAAATATATGGGAGTACTGTTGTGAGTTGACCAAGAAGGGGGCGGTTAACTCGAACTTTAAGTTGATCCACTTTAAGTTTTTGCATCAATGTTATTACTCCCCGGCCCAGCCAAAAGATGACTTTCCTCAGAGGTCGGGGGCCTGTCTCAGATGTGGACAGGAGACGGCGGGATTTCTTCATGTGGCTTGGGAGTGTGTGAAGCTGGTGCAATTCTGGCAACAGGTATTTGTGGTGATTGGAGATATTGCGGGGCAACAGCTTGCACCAGATCCCGTACTGGCCTTATTGGGGTACACTGAGCAGATACCCAAAGGGACGAGGAAATTGAAAGGGCTTCTCTTAATTCTGGCAAAACGTCGAGTGGCTATGGGGTGGGGAAGAAAGCGGAGTCTGACAATTGCCCAATGGTCAAAGGATATATTGTATTGCAACGATATGGAGACTAGATAGGGTGTGATGAGAGGGAACTGTCGGGGCGACAGTCGGATGTGGTATGCATATACACTACATCTCCTCGGCCAGCCGGGGAGAGAGAACCCCGAGTCCCTTGCTACGCAAGGATCCCCCATCCAGCACAGTCTCGAAGTGAGATCTTTACCCACTCCCTGAAACCCTACCCGAGGAATGGGCAATTTGGACCATACAGCCTCGTCAGCATGGAGACTGAACTGGGAGGGTTATCTGTAGGACGCTGGTCCTGCTGCCCAGGCTGCTTCTAGGTTTTCTTGTACTACCTTCATGTGTGTACCGGGGTAGGGGGGTTACTTGGTTGATTGTTTGTGTTGTTAAGTGAAATGCCAATAAAGAAACTAAAAAAATAAAAAAAACTTAAAACAAACTTTCTTTAACAAAAAGCTTTAAGCTGATCTCCCTCCGGTGGACTGGGACCAACTTACTATACGATTTCATAAACTATCGAAGACTTTCGAATGTGCACAGGGTTTTTGCTTGACCCGTTGCAGGACCACTTCGATTTCACAATTTTTTATCACTCTACACATTTGCCACCTTTCAGCTAGATACCCAACAGACTTTCGAATGAACACCACCGTGGTGCAGGACCACTGTTTACGGTATCGTATCTTGGCTTCAAAGTTCAGTCACTCATCCACTGATTGTGTTTGCGTCGCTTTCGACATAGGTTGCATACACTGTTCTTTTCAGTTTTCATTATACAATGTTGCCGCTTGCAAACTTGGATTCAATACAGACTGGTCTGGTATCAGTCTCCCCAACTCACCGGCTGTGCTGACTTCACTGGCGCTGCTTTGTTGTAGGAGCCAAGGACAGTACTGTGGCGGCAAACAATTCTCCCCGCCTTTACTATCGATGGGAGAGAGCCCCGGGTACCTCCGACACACAATGCAGCGTTCTTCAGCCTCGATTCCTGGTCTTACGTTGCCTATTCTCAACAATTTTTTTTAAAGTAATGGTCTTTCGTTAACAAGCTCAAGGGCACTACCCTCCTTGCAATCCTCTTCTGTTTCACCGTCTTTCGCCTTGTATTAAACCGCCATCTTAGAACCGCTGTTTTCTCGTGTGCTTTCCTTGCTCAGAGTGTGCTTTCATGCTCCGCCTTTTGTCCATACGCAGAAGTGTGATGGAAGTCAGGTGTGTGCAATGGTCAGTGATTGCTGATGATTGTATTGGGACGGGTTAGGTATACGGCTCGGGCGTTAGTCCGTTTTCTCTCACAGTGAGCTGTCCGTGAGAAAGTGTTTGTGTTGGGAATGGGGATCGGGATTGAGTTCCTAAGTATCCTACCTGGTAGGATGGGGTAAAGGTGTTACAGGGAAGGGGACACCGCATCTCGCCATCCGGTGTACCACTGCCACTCCCAGAGGACTCCACACCCAAGTGATCCTCCCGCACTCGTACACCCCCAGGAAATGGATCAAAAAGCGATGGCCGTGTCCTGGCCACCTGGATGACAGATCCCCAGGGACTAGCGGGTGAGACACCTTCAGATTTCTCACACAAAGCAATCAATTTGAATAGTGCACAATTGATAAATCAAAGTATAACTTATTTTCTGAAATCCAAATAGTGAAAGACAATTCAGGTTGGTGGCAAAGAAGAAAGTTGCCTTATAAGGGAAAACTACCAGTGGGAGAAGCCTCCAACTAATATTACCTACAGCCGAGAGGCTACGAGAAACCCTTTTCAAGACAACCATTGGGAAACGTTCATAACCAGCATTACTATCAGCCAAGAAGGTGTGAGAAAATCTTAAAGCAACCAAGACATAAATACCCTTGTAGAAAAATATACCTTTGGGAAAGCATATATCTAAATTGGCAACAGCCAAGTGATTGTGAAACCATATTAAGACAAAAACGATGCAACTCTTCTCTTTTGGGATTTCAAATGGAGGAAGCTTGTAACCCAAACTATCAGTCAAAAGGTGTGATACGGTCTCCGGTCCTACACCGTCTCCATGCCAGGAGACCCAGGCACCAGCTATCTACGTTAACATTTGTACGTCCTCCCAACATGACACCCGATCCAGGCAGTAGCAGTCCAGCTTCTCTTAGCTGTGTTAACCTCCCGGGCCAAGCCACACCCCCAACACAAGAAGCAGTATATCCAGGCTGCTCAATGCTACGGCTTCGCATTGCTACTCTCTTCAGGGTATCGTTACACTCTATAAGTTCGTACTTTCTTTCCTTTTCAAACTAAGCCTTTAGATCCTGGTTACAAGTGTGATTACCTTTCTGCATCTTGTGTTCTATCCCTTCCTAGTTTGCTTGTGTTCCTGCTTGTGCATATGCGAGGGCATCCATAGTCCACAGTCTTTGCAACTCGCTTCAGTCAGCGGACCCCCCACGGATATCCTAGGTAGGCGAGGGTGAGGGGCGTTTAAGGGCACTTCTAAGAGTAATATTTGATTGATCGGTTTGACGCATACTTGTTTCCCAGGTGGCCGCACGGGCGTCTCAAGACTACAACTCCCAGCAGCCCACAGTCTGCCGGATCGGTATGGCATAAGTTTGTCTTACCACGGTACGTTCCGTGAGCTCCAGCAGACCTCTCTTCCCTTTTACGTTCGCATCTCCTATCTCGCTCTCTCTGTGTCTCATTCTGTTTATTTCTCCAGAGCCCATTCACAGTGCTCCATCATAATGGCTTCCTCCTCCTTAGCTGTTTATGCTACGGCAAACTCGCTACACAGCACCTTCTAGGGTAAGCTTGCTAGGGTTAGCCACATCACCTCAGGAGGGTGTGGGGGGGGGTTTACTAGGGGTCTGGATATCCGTTCCTTTAATCAATCGCACCTGTCTTCTACCACTACCAGGAGATTGCAGGCGCTATCCTATCGATCCGACACCATCATCATGACTATATCCACTCCATGTGAAGACCAGAGTCAGCGAACCCTAGCATCCCAAACCAGGGTTTTTCCCCCACAAGGGTTTCCCTGGGGGCCTCCCTCTGATCAAGCCTCTGTGCTGGATCCACGCAGGGGTCACCAGGTGGATCACTCATATCTGCAAATCGATCTGTGGAGACAGGTAGGTGGCTTTCAGTGTTACGACAGCTGAATAATTCTAGGAGGGAATTTCTTGACATTCAATCAGAGCCAAGCATAACAAAAGACTGTCTAGAAGTCATTGAGAGACCCTTTGAGAATAATTCCTGTACATTTTGTTCTTAGTTTAGGGAAAACTGGAACACAAGATGCCAAGAGTCCAGAGGTTATAAGAAAATGCAGCTATTGGTTAAACCTCCTTCCAAGAGAGATTGGTGTGGATGATCTTGGAATCAATATTGCCATCAGGTTTGAAGATAGTTGTAGGTGTTTTCTTCCTAGTAGGCGAGTATACCAGGAAAGAAGATGGTGGTTTGATATCTTTGTGGTAGAAACATGTGTGGAAAGCACCTTTGTTGAATTAGGAGAATTTGTGTACATTATCATTTGTTTGACAAGCAGTAGCGTCACTGAGACAAAGTTGCTTTTTGCTATCCTGACAAAGCGTTTTATTTCAAAAAGAAACATTGAGAAAGATTGAAGTGCTATCTCGACACAAAGTAGTTCCTTTGAAGAAAGTGTTACATGATAACAGCACAATTGCATTTGGTTTTGAACCTGTGTTTTGGGGGGAAAAGCAATCATCCTTTCAAGAGGGATATTGTGAAAGACATGGAGTTGATTTTGAATTATCAAACAGTTGTGGCGAAAAATACATTTGTTGTTTCTCCAAGAAAGGCCCAGTGATTGCAAAAGACTTTTCTATTACCTTCAACAGAACTTTGTTGAATCAGAATTGTAATCTATGTATTCCTGAATTGATCCAGGGGTAGGGAATACAGCCCTGGACGCAAGGAGTGCTTTCAAGAACATTTGAGTTTGAATTACAAAACTGTTTTGTTGAAATAATATGTAGCCATATTTTCCTTGTTTAATTTTATTGTGTGTATTAGTGTTTGGGCCAGAGATATTTTGAAAACTAGGTAATTTTTCTTTAGTTTTAGTTTGCTACGCAGGGATCTCTCGATAAGGTTAGGGAAGGTAAGCGTTTATCAAAACCCCTTTTTACTTTGAATAAATGGCAAACTTCGAGAAAACATTACCTCTGTGGCCGTCTTACATTTTGGACTCTGCCCAATACGCTCATCAAAGCCTAGGGAGGGCTTCCAAGTGGTCACAGTCACACTCTTATCTGAAACGGAGTCATACTCATCCCGCTCTTTTTCCACAGGCACCTCTTTTGCATGTTGCTTTACCCATATATTTTCTGTCCACAAATTTCAAGCTGATACGTTCTTTCCTCGGATGTACCAGATAGAATATCATCCATCTGCCCCATATCACCTCTGTGCTGTCTAACTTTGTGATCTAATCTCATACACAAAAGTCAAAAGCTACAAAGCAAAAACATACTTTAATATATAACAACAACAGGCCATACAAAGCAGGCCATACATACATAACATTTCTTTTTGAATAGCACAAAACTACACAGCATACAATTTTGAACTGCCAATCGCAAATTAATGTATATATATTTTTATATATATATTTATATATCTGTGTATATATATAAATATATATGTATGGATATATATGTATATATACAGTATATAACAGGTACATGATTGTAACACGTTCAGTGACCATTACAGAGATACATAGCGAGTATGAAAGAATATGGAATTCCTCATTTGTGAAATTGTGTAAATAGTGCCTACCTATTGCCATAAGTGCCTTGGGATCCACCCATGAGAAGCCTCTATGAACCCCACATTCTGTTTCATAGGTAGCCATTGCTTGATTCTTGCTGCAGATATGAGCAGGAATGATAACACCATTTGAACAATGAGTTGTGGCCATTTAAGAGTCAGGCCTCTAGTGCAGGCGGCTAGCCACTGCTAAACATATGGTGCAGACAGAGTCCTGCTCTCACACATACTTACTGGTTGATTACACCAATATAGGCTCCAACAAACGCAGAGAGTTACTTTTTTTTATATGACCGTTGGTCAGACATTAATCCACTTCCTATGAAAGTCTACTTTTCTCACCACGTTGTGCTCGGCAGTAACTTAGACAATCGCGAGGAATTGTGGTTATGAAGAGGGTGAGGGCAGAGGGAGACAAAGCAATGGGGCGAGGATCAGGACAGAGATAACAATTCAATGAAGGCAGTAACCAGGGATCAAAATGAAGATTGTATAAGCAGGACCTAAATGCAACGCCTGGGTATCCAGCATTAACCAGTGACCTGGAGCAACCACTGGGGAACGAGGAGCTAGTACATAGCGTTCCACAAATCTAACTTCCACATAAGAAGAAAACATAATTTAGTCCGTTATTTAGGACGCCTTGTGGCTACAATATTGTATAGAAATGTCCCAAAGGTTATTTATATATTGTCCCAAACGCAGAATATTCACACAGGTGCGTTTGTTCTGCATCAGTTGGCCTGGGAACCAAAAGTCGCTGCTGGTAGTTGTTGGCTGCAAGCTAACCAGGCTCTTCTAGGCTACCAGTAGGACCTAAATAGCTCACTGTTCTCCTCAATTTTGAACCCTGCCAGTAGTGTGACCGTGGTAAACAATGCAATTAAGGGAGGATCACAACAGAGTGAAAGAATGCATAGGAGAAACTATGGCGACAGAAGGAGATGATGCAAAGCAGAATGGGTGAGGATAAAGGGAGACAATGCAATGACGAGTAATGGAGGGAGACTGTGCAACATACGGAGGAAGTAAGCCGGCACTAGACTACATAGTGCAATAAGAATGAAGGATTTGATAAAGGTAGTGGATGAACAATGGTGACAGATTACGCCTGCAGTGCAAGGATGATGGAAAGGTACACGATTTCATTGAGAGTACACATAGAGGAAGGAGCGTGGAGAGGGATGATGTCAGTGTACTGAGGGTGGAGAGGTGTGAAGACAGTGCAGTGAGGCTGAAGAGGCATAAACACAGTTAAGTGAGGGTCAGAGGGGATGAAGACAGTGCCATGAGGGTGGTGTGGGATGAACAGTGCATTAATGGTGAAGAGAAATGGACATGGTACAGTATAATGAGGGTACAGGAAATCGAGACAGTGCAGTGAGTTGGGATACAGCCGGTTTCAGGGTTGGTGGAGAGGTGAACAAAATATAGTGAAGATGGATAAATGAGCGTGGTGCAGAGGAGACTGAGTAAAGAAGAAAGTGCCATGAGGGTGGTGAGGGTTGAAGATAGTGCAGTGAGGGTGGGCTGTGGTAAAGATACTACAATGAAGGCGAAGAACACTGGATAGAGATTAATACACCACAAGAAAAGTGGCTGCAGTTTTAAAATGAATAGGAAGTCTCAATAATGTTTTGAGTTTCACCGGCCATTCAAGGCTCCTAAAAAGTAATACATCTTGCCCTTGCTGATGCGGTCAACCACAAGTCAGACAAGAAAATCTTGATGGAAAGCTGAACCTGGTGAATATTTGGCAAATTACAGCTTCACTGCAAACACCCTGGCCTTGTTGCCTAAATGAAGGGTAATCTGTAGTTGCGGCATCTGCACCCAAAGAAGGTAATAGTCCTGCTCTTTTAAACCTTCAACCAACAGGACTGGAGGCTGATAGGGCCAGGATGGGGTTTGAAGTCATTACCAGACGCGGAGATCAGAGATGCCTGTGCTACTGTTAAGTGTGTTGTGCTTCTTGGCAACTAATCTCTGCTTCACTCAATATTTATGTGCATCATATACAAATGTCAGGGCAGAGGATATAGTAAGCAGCAATGTGTAGGGTATGTGCCTCTGCAACCAAATCACACTTTTGGGAGAGGGGCTATGAGTGAGCAATTCCAAGAAAGGGTGTCACACCCAGGGGCCTCTACAGCGAAACAGATGGTGAGGGCAGGAATAAGTGCTTCATTTCAGGGCAGACAAACCTAAGAACTGGAATGGCAGGGTTAAGTGCTGCTCTACAAGAGGGACACACTGGAGGTCTTCCTTCCACAGAGCAAGGACCTCCACAGTGAACATGAACGGGAAGCATATCACACAGCGTCTTATCATTTTGCCTTCATCCGATGGTGGAGCCGTTGCACCACGTTCACGGTGGGATGTGTGCACGCAAACGCAACACGCCCACTATAGCCTTGAAAGGACAAGATTAGCAAGGGGTGACAGATATTGCAGTGCAAGGGATGTTTTAAGGCCAGGCTATCCAATGGTGCAGCTTAGTACGCCACAGGTAGTGTCAATCCACTCATCCAGGTCTCAGGAGAGTATGTGGCTCTGTGCAGGACCAGCTGGCGTGAACCCCATCAGTGTGCTCTCTTCCATCTGGTGGCACTGCTGCAAAGTAAGCGCAGAGAAGAAGTTATATAAAAGCAGGTAAAGCACAACCACTAGATGTGCCTAACTGGGAAAAGATGGAGCATACATGGTAACATTTCAGAACAGATTAATGTACACTTTGTTTCTGGAGCATGGCTATAAGCTACACCAGATCTCTTAGCCCTTATTCACAAAGGTTTGCTGTAGAACAATCATGAAAATATATGGTGCTCCCATGTGCATCATCAAAATACACATATGAAACCATAGTGAGATTTGTATACAAATGACAAATCTCTTAAATACTCAAAGCCTGGATTATGTATAGTAACCCGTTATACTGGGCCCCCCTCCTGGTCACATTCCTCACGAGTTGAGAACCCTCACCCCCAACACTACTTTATCATGATGCCATCAACCCCTAGCCTCTTACCTGTCTAAGGAGCTGAGATAATGAAACATCCTGTGTTAGCCAATAACAGATGAGATGTGATACCCTTGTGGGAGGAATTGGAGTACTGTGATGAGGGCAAAGGCCCAGTTTAGTTGGGATAACCATACATAGTGTCTTTGCATTACCTCCGGACCTTCTTCTTCATCACACCGTCACTAGCTGAGGTTATACCAAATAAAATGTGGCACGTCTTAAAAGACCAACACAGAAAAATGTACGCATAAATGATTAGGTTTTAAGGACAGACTTAATTAACTCTGTGATCCAGAACTGACTGAAGCACTTTCGAACCAACATTATTTCCTATAGAGAGGCCAATCTGTACTTGATAATGCACAACGAAAGTGGGAGGGAACCCAAAGTAGTGGTCCCGAGAGATCAACCAAAGGAACCCACATAGATTCTGCCCAAGAAGTCAAGATACCCCTAGTTGACCACCTCCCGCCCACAATAGGAGGGCACTGAACCCCACTTATGACATGATGATTAGCAATCTGACCAAACTACACAGAGAAGCCACCAAGGTTAAAGACCATTGAGACTTCCTCCAAAAGTCATCTGCTGTGCCAAAAAAGACCAGCCCATGGTGGGCTTGTTCGGAGGACTTTTAGCCCATCAGCCTCATTACGAGTGGTAAATCCACTGCATTACCGCAAAACTCGCTTATTGTTACCGCCACATGTTCACATGAATATACCACGGGGTTACAGGTGGTGGTAATTCCCCATTTTTGGAGTCCATAGAGCTCCATGGAAATCTTTGGCAGATTTAGCACTGGTGTAATTACAGTGCAGTAAATCCACTGATTTTTGGTGTTAAAGTGGCAGATTAACCTCCAGCTTTTTGCTGGAGGTAAATCCTCCACTTCACCTCAAACATTATTATTTGGCGGTGCAGGAAAAACTGCAGTAATTTGGTTACCGCCAAAAAGTGGCGGTAACGGAATCATCACCACTTTATCGCCACACCGCTAAACTTGTAATAGGGCTGTATGTTTTCTAAGCACATAGCTATTGTTTTTTGTACCATCTGGATTCCTGGGTCTGTAACTGGTCTTTGTTTATTATGCTTAAATGTTAGTATTTTTAAGATTTATCCCGTCCAACGTCATTTTTGTTTTTGGGGGTGGCTTGCTTTTGTCTCTGAATCTCTATATAGTTTTCTTGCTTCATTTCTGCTGCTTTCACGGACCATCAGTTTGTTATTTGCTGGTGTTCTTTTCTTATTTTTTCTCTCTTGTATTCTCTTATTGATTTTCAGCATTACATGTATTGTACCCATTAATTATGTTTTGTAAAGGGCCTTGGCATACGGCGTTATAGAAGCCAAATAAACAAACTAAACAAGTGATCACACTTCCTATGTAAAGTTGTTCTTTCCCATAGAGACAAAACAATCTTTTTGAGAAGGAGCCAGTCGCCCAGATAGGGAAAGGCATGGATCTTCGCCCTTCTGATGGGAGCCGCAAGTACTGCCATCAACTTGGTCAAGTGCCTGGGGATAGAGGTCAACCCCAAAAGAAATACCTTGAAATAGTAATGGGTGCTGCCCATCAGTAACTTCAGGAAATTCCTGTGGGTGAGGTGGATCAGCACATGGTAGTATGAGTCCGGCAGGTCCGACGAGACAAACCAGTCCTGGCTCTGCACATCCTTATGAATCTCTCTCAAGATCACCATTCTGAACTTCTCCATCCTCAGGAACTTGTTCACAGCACTGAGGTCCAGGATGAAGATGCAAGTCTCCTCCCTTCTTAGGCACTAAAAAGTATAGGGAGTAGTACCCAGACCCAAACTTCCTTCACCACACCCTTGGGCAAAAGCGTGGCGAGCTCCTTCAGGAACAAGGGCTCCGGATCCCAAAAAGAGAATGAGGGGGTGTCTGTTTGGTAGCTCTTGGAGGAAAGGAAAAGAAGGCAGTAGTCAATTTGAACTAGCAGTGATGAATTCAATGGAGTCGGAAGATTACTGAAACCTTTCAGAATGCATCATGGGGGTAATGTGTTCATTGGAAAGCAAAAAAATCTTGGTGCATTGATAAAATGTATTTATTTATTTATTTATATGCAGAAAGCACAAGATCAAATGCTTTGCATCAAACCTTGTCCCGATTGCAATTTTTTTTTCTAAAACAAGAATACAATAAATAAACACGTATGCAATATTTTGTTTAAAAAGAGCATTCATTACTTGGTGGGGTGCTGCTGAGCAGCCACAAGATGACTTCTTTTTTCTAATCTCCCGAGCTGGCCGCCCAAATCCTGCTACAATAGCCCACCCGCAGTCACTTGATCACTGCAATGACCATAGATACTGTGTAACCAATTTCTCAGACAATTCAGGGTTCACCCCAGATCCCCCACAGCCGGGCTCAGATCCCCTTTAACACAATGTTCAATCAGTCTCCCTCTGCCTGGCTCGGACTAATTTAATTTACTCTAACACAAACTTGCTTTAACTCAAAGCTTTTAATTGATCTTGATCATTCGGGCTTGGACCAACTTCATCTACTTTGTTATCAACTTTGTTGGCAGTATCAGCATCGAAGACTTACGATTGTGTACAGGATTTTCCTTGACCAGTTGCAGGACCACTTTGATGCAGTTCTCTGTCACTGTTTCACCTTTGTCATCTCTCAGCTGGATACTTTACAGAGACCTTCGAACGAGCATGTACGCAGTGCCGGACCACTCTGTCAAAGATACTGTATCTTGGTTTCAAAGTTCAATCACTCATCTGTTGTACAATTTTACTCGAGTTGTTTATCACATGCATTTCATACACTGTTCGCTTCAACGCTCATCATACAATGTTGTTGCTTGCAACCTTGGCTTCAACACAGACTGGTCTGGTATTGGTCTTCCCAACTCACTGGCTGTGTTGATTTCACAGGTCACTGCTTTGTTGTAGGAGCCAAGGATAGTACCACGTCAGCAGGCAATTCTCCCCACCTTGATTATCGACACGGGAGGGCCCAGGTACTTCTGACAAACAATGTAGGATTCTTTATCCTGGTTTGCTGGTCTTACGCTTTCTATTCTCGAGGTTACGTGAAGTAACGGTTCCTCGCCGAAAAGGTCAAAGGCATTTCCCTCCTTGCAATCCCCTTCTGTTTTGCCGCCGTTCTCCTCATGTTAAACTGCCATCTTGGAACTGCTGTTTCTTCATGTGATTGGCCTCGCTTATACAATGCCTTCTATCCTTGTGGCGAAGTGTAATGGAAGTCAGGTGTGCATGATTGTCAGTAATTGCCTGACCCTGCCTGTCCATTGTATTGGAACAGGTTAGGTATATGGCTCGGGTGTTAGTCCGTTTTCTCTCATAGCGAGCTGTCCGTGAGAAAGTGTTCGTGTTGTGAACGGGGGCGGAGAGGGGTTGAGTTTCTAAGTACCCTACCTGGGAGGATGGGGTAAAGGTGTTAAAGGGAAGGGAATACGTTGTCTCGCCATCCAGTGTCCCACTCCCACAAGACCCCGCACCCAGGTGATCCTCCTGCACTGATCCACCCCCAGGAACTGGATCCAAAAGCGATGGCCATATCCTGGCCATCTGGAGGACAGATCCCCGGGGACCAGCGGGTGAGACACCTTCAGGATTCTCACACAAGGTATCGGAACCTGGATGGTACCCCTGGTGCACTGTGGGGAATTAAAGACCAGTTAGAACTGCGACCCGGCTTCAGTGTCGGGGTGGTGACCTCCTGGTCATGCAGTTATGATCAAGGGAGGGAGCGGTCAGCCGACGCAAAACACACCGGAAGCATTCGCGCGCAAGTCCAGCCGGCCCCACACAGAGATGCTTCCCGAGGCCTAGACATTGCTGAGTTCCATGGACTCAAACCTTAAGCAGTTTACGGAGAGCATGCAGGTGGGCTTCGCCACCATGACAGACAAACTGGATGGTATTACGACAAAAATCAGCACCCTCAACAGTAAGATGGAGCGAGTTTGTGCAAGTGTAGCGGAGGATGGCATTCATGCTCTTAAGTCCCAGGTGGCAGTTATGGCCAAAGACCTGAAGAGGGCCCTGCCTAAATACAACGACTTGGAATCTAGATCAAGGAGGAGCAATGTCCATATTGTGGGGCTCCCAGAGGGTTTTGGGCGAGGCCCCATGGAAGTGGCGGTCAAGACCTTACTCAAAGAACTGCTTGGTGAGCAAGACTTCTAGCTGCATGCTCAATCACGAATGTGGGTGAGAACATCAACCATGAGACCATGCCTGGGGGCTCCTCCCAGGGCGGTAACTTCAAAACTCCTTAATCACTGAGACTGCAACACTGTTCTGTATGTGGCGAGAGAGAGGTCCACTGCACTACGAGAATGCTACAGTGCACATTTATCCAGATTTCTCCACAGCGTTGCAGCTAGGGCGTAAATCTTTTCTGTGGGTCAAACGTATGCTTCGAGAGAGGGCCATTCCCTACGCCATGCTTTTCCCAGCGAGACTGCGTATACAGCACCAGGGAAAGACAATTCCGGTGGCAGTGGCCTTCATTGAGGCCAATATACCAACCCAACCGCATCTGGCTGCAGGCATTGCTACCTGGATGGTTTATTCTGTTTGTTATTTGTTTGGTGCTGCTAGAGACATGTCATCTACCTTGAGCTAGTCCCAACGCTTGGAGGCATTATGCCAAGAACTCAAAGATGGCGGGCGTTCTGACTCCTATGTGTTATGATGGATGTGCTAGTATCAGGAGACGTGGATGTTTAAGTGGTAGTCCCCTATGCAAGGTTGCTCGGAAATGGTTGCTCTTGTTGGGAATGAGGCCGGTCTGGGGTAACTGTTGGGTTTAGGAAGGGGTGTGTGAATGAAACTGTTATGGCCTTGGTGGGGAGGGGGACAGAGGCTATACATTGGCCCTGGTTGGGGGGGCAATGAGGGATGGTGGGGGGACTGTTGGGGTGAAATTGTTTAAAGGTGTTTTGGCAAGCACGTAGCACAGGTCATTGCTGGTAACGTGTTTTATCCGCTGGAGGTGCAACAAACACAGTGATGTGACGCCATGCAATTCACTCTAAGACTTTATGGGGACCATTAATATCATAAGCTGGAAAGTGAGGGGACTAAGGAATTACACCAAAGCTAGGAAACTAGCATCATATGTCAACCGACATAAGAACAAATGTTGTTCTTGCAGGAAACCCATGCCAGAGGCAGTGGGAATGACACATTTGCAAAGGGCTGGGTGACCAATAGATTTTACACCAATTACTCGACACAGGCCAGGGGGGTATTGACCCTAATTCACTAAGTTTGAGTGCTCACACACACATAGACCCGGATGGCCGCTATGTAGTAGTGCACTGCAAACTGATAGGAATTCACCAGCAACATTTCCTTACCCATCGGCCAAATCTAGATGACCCAGGGATCTATGCAGGATTAGCGGCTGTCCTTGTGACCTACACATGCATGCCAATCATAAGGGGAGGGGACATGAATACCATCCTGAACTTAGACCTAGACTGCACTGGGAGAGCGCCTAGATAGTTATCGAATGCGGCCCGCTGTATTTCACAGCGCATGTAGGACCTCAATCTGTGTGACATATGGCGAACCCTAAACCAGACTACTCAGGGATTTTCTTATTATTCATCGGTGCACAATATGTCCTCTAGGATAGCTTTATTATTAGTATTGCCGTGCCTAGTAAGGCAAACCGTACTGGCCAATATACTTCCTTGTACGTACTCTGATCACTCACCCAGAATATCCTCACTGAAATGGGGAGAATCCTGCTGGGATTGTGTAAAGTGGTGGTTCAAATCATTGGCCCTGCAGGATCTAGTGTTTAGAACCAGTATGGAGGACGATATCCAAGTCTTCTTTCAAACTAATAAGAAAGCAAGGTACACTTTTTTGCAGACATTCAAGGTATTTAGAAGGTGGATGCTCATGGCTAGAGAATTTGGCATGCTTAACACTATCCCCGGGGACAGAGCCCTTTGTGAGAGTACGCTTAATACCCTGGAAAGACAATATACGCTGACACCCATCTAGGCCACTCTGTCTGATATTAACAGCCAGTTAGAGGAATTTAACCAAAATGCAGACTGCAAGGTTAACTACTTGTTCAACCAAAATTCCGCTGGAAGATATGGGGAAGGGGAGTGACCAGGCAGGACGTTGGCCAATCTGGTCTGGGTTGAAAGAGGGGCGAACTATATAGTGGGAGTGTGTGACGACTTCGGACAGATACAATACTCTGATCAGGGCATTAACAATGTTTTTCGCCAATTTTACAAATCACTATACATAGCGCAGGATTGGATAGATGAGGAGGGCTTACAGGCTCTAATAGAGTACATCCCAATGTCGTTGTTGCTCTCAGACAGTGCCAAAGAGCAGATAAACATTCCCTTCACAGCAGATGAAATCCTACGAGTTATTACAGACTTACTGAGAAATAAATCCCCAGGTCCAGATATGTTGACGGCTGAATTCTATATTGAATATGGGGCTCTGCTCGCTTTTGCTTTCCTTACTTCCATTTTGTAATTCTCTGGGTCAATATATAGTTTTTTAAAATCTCTTAGGCATTTTCTGTGTTCTCTTTTCTTTGGCCAGGATAACTCATCAAAGCTATGTAGATGTTTTTGTTTTTTCTCTAATGATGGTTTGCTGGGGGGTAAGGTGGACCAAATACATTTCGCAAATGTAATCCATGTCACATTCAGCCCAGACTGATATTATACCTTTTTGCAGACAGATGTGAAAATCCCAATGCTCTCAGGCTCTTAATTATATGCTTTAGCCATGGTGCTCTCCAAAGTATCTAGCAATGATATCAAGTATTCTAAGAGATTGGGAAGTTTCCGAGTTGGAGCATATTGCAGTCCATAAGGCTATGGGGATAACAATACCTGTAGACAGAGGTTGGTGGTCCTGGTTTCCACAAAAAGTAATTCTTTATCAGTTGAACGTGGAACCATGAGAAGATTTTTCAAAAACACAATTTCTGTGAGCTCCAATTCTTTTTATGGTTCAGAACTCCAAATACTTCTAGCAAATGTTATAAACCCCTGTGTCTTGGCCATAAAACGTTCAGGTTCATGCCTGTGCTAACGCCTTTTCGGCACTTCCATAGCTGCAATAAGCCCTGGTGGCTTGGGCCGCCCTGGTCACTGGGTTTGAGCTACAAACCTTCCATGAGAGAACGTGAGAGAACCTTAAGCCAAAGTAGTAAAAAACAGTCATTTTTATCCCTCCACATACATTACTCTTTAACTTGGTTTAGAATATCCAACCTGCTTTCCTACTTTAGATATATTTGTAGAGAGTTCCCTAGCTTTGACAAATGAGGCATCTCTTGAAACAAGCTTCTGTAATGCTGTCTGTGTACGAGCAACATGAATCATGTCATCAGCAAGAGGGGAATCTGCTTGACACCCATTATCAGGGTATCTACTCTAATCGCTTGCAGCACATTCCCCAAATCATGAATGTACAATGAAAACAGAGGAGCCAGGCCACAGCGCTGTATCATTCCACGGCAGATTCTAAACACATTTGAGCATTTGCCCTCTCGGCCAAACCTAGCCATGCCTGAAAGGTCACTAATATCTAAAAGGGAGTTATAAAGACACCACAACTGGAGTCTCATTAAAAAGCTATCCATCCGATATCCAAAATTGCCTGATCATACTGCCCAATTTATGGACAGGTTCATGAAGTGTCAACGATCCCACATCCCTTCGCAAATGTCCATGAGGCTTCAGGTATCTGTGGTCTCGTATCAGTATAATTTTGTAATTGACTTCATTAAGTTGTACACATTTAGCCATTTGTATGGGATGTGTCTTCATTCAGCACAGACTGATATCTGTGCAGTTCCCCATGCCATTTTCTGATAGAAACAGTCTGAAAATCCATTTAAGCACTCTTTTAAAGTTTTTATAGATTGACGATCACCTGTTCCTCCCGATTTACGGGGCTGTCCATGTCTAAATATTCCCCCAAATCTTAGCTTCCATTTTATGAAGGCTCTCATTTCTCCATACTCTGGGACGTTACCCCCTTTATGAATGCACAAATGCCTTGCACCCGTTTGCAGAAGAAACACAGGGTTTGAAAAATTGGAGTAGCTGGTCACAGGGAGGTTTGTAAGGCATGTACTTTGTGCTTGTAGGTCCCTGACCAATATGGCGGTCTTCAGAGTTGGATATTCATATTGAGTTCTATACAGTCGCGGTAGCCACCATGGCACATGAGAGGCAAGGAGTCTATATGGCCGGGGCTGCACACTGCTGAGTTAATCGTGTAATGGTGTCGAAGGAGCGGCTAGGTGAAGGAGCCGTCTGGGATCCAAGGAAGCCACGACATGCTAGAAAATGAAAGCACAGAGTATAGGGCCTGGATGGTGTGCAGCAGCATGTTTCCTAGGATCCACCTTCAGCTGATGTCAAGGGAAACTGCCTGCGGGAATGTCAGGGAAGCGTTTGGTACTGGCTGGAATCAGCTGTGTTGCAGGGGGTGGCTCTCTTTTGCAATGGGTGCTTGCAGAGCTATTCTTGTTATGTGCCCTTATATTCCATGCAAAATGAATGAGTAATTAATGACATTTCTCATCCCTTGGTGAGCCTACCTCTAAGGCATCAATTAGGTACAAACCGTTCAGCAACTTTCTAAATATGTCTGAGGGCTTTCCCCCTCCCCCCAGAAGATCTATCCACCATGCACGACAGTATTAAGGTCTCCCCCAATTAATGCATTCCCTCATGTAAATTCCAGAATATGCATCAAGGATGACATAAGGAATACCCTCCCCCTTAAATTTGATGCATTTAACAAGGCAGCTTTTAATTTCACCTTGCCCAACAAACCAGTTCATCTTGCCCTCTGCAGGCAGCAGGGGCTTTTAGAACATTTGCTGAAGTACACATCTTAACATCGAGGATAACACAGAGATGTGTCTAGTCTCATTGGCCATAATTATGTGGCACAGCCCGTGGCACAAGGTGGCAGGACAGGGAAGGAATAATCAAATGGGGATGGAGGAGTATTGATGGTGGAGCAGTGCATGTTTTTCGAAGAAGTCTGTTAATCTCAGAGAAAGGCGAGAAGTATAGAGTCAGCGTGTGTTGTACAGTCTTGGAGGAACGATGTCGAGAAGGAACAAGTTACTTACCTTTAATTGTTGTTCTCCAGCAGGGTCTGGCTTGGATGCACATGCTCATGAATATTCCCCGTTGTCAGGCTGGGAATCCTCGGTCAAAGAAAAAACAGTTTCACTTTCAGTTAAAAACTGTCTTTCTCCTATAAACCAATCACTGAGCTCTGGGTCATACTGCCCCCAGCCAATCACCGCCCTCTACCTAAGCCCCTCCTCTGGCAGCCATCTTCAGATTTGGTAGCACGTAAAGTGGCAGTATGACCAAGAAGAGCCGCAGAGGGGCAGGGGGGAGGGTTTGCATGTGAAACCATGCTGGAGAACAACAGTTACAGGTAAGTAACTTACTTCCTTCTCCAGCATGGGGTCTGGCATGGATTCACATGCTCATGAATAAAGAATACATAGCAGTACCTCATTACACGACCACAGGAAGTGACAAGGCTCAACAGAAGCAACACTCTTTCCTCCGGAACAGGCTCACCTTCAAGCGAACAGGTTGCATAGCACTGCTTGGCTGACCCTGGACCTCTCTGGAATGCCTATTGACGCAGTAGAATTTTGTGAAGATGTGAGTAGACTTACACGAAGCAGCCCTGCAGGTGTCCAGCAGGGGCACACCAGACACAAACGTAGTCGCTGCAGCAGTGATTGCTCTGGTGGAAAGGGCTCTCGGACGGCAGGGCAACGGTCAGTTTGCCAACCGGTGACAGTGCGTGATACAGAAGGAGAGCTACCTGGAAACGGAAGCCTTCGACAAAGCTTTCCCATGGATCACAGGACCAAAGTTCACGAAAAGTTGAGACGTCTTCCGGAAACTCTTTGTGCGTGCCACATACAATTTCAGAGCAGGCGCCACATCCAGCGAGTGCAAAGTCCTTTCAGCCGGCGACAAAGGTGCTGTAAAAAATCATAGGCAACGCCAAAGGTTCGTTGAGGTGGAATTCCAACAGAACCTTTGGCACGAAGGAGGGGTGCATGACAGGGCCCGAATCTCACCTACTCTCCTGGCAGAGGTGATGGCCATGAGAAAAGCTTTTTTCCACAAAAGGAATTTGAGAGGGGCTTGGTGCATAGGCTCGAAGTGGGCCCCCCTATGAGCCTCGTCAGTACCACGTTGAATTCCCATGCTGGGGCAGGCGCCTTCACCGGCGGGAACGATCGAAACTGTCCTTTGAGGAACTCTTTGACTAGGCGGTGTGACCAAAGAGAAAACCGTCCCGGAGACCTGACCTGGTGTAGCAGGGGATAGCCGCCAGATGCACTTTGATGGAGGCTTGTGCCAGCCCTGCTTTGGCCAACGACAACAAGTATGGAAGGATCTGCAGGGCTGTGAACATCAGAGAGTTGATCTTCCGCATCTGGCACCACATTGCGAAACGTTTCCAGTTGTGCCAGGAGCACTTAAGAGTTGACGATGCTCTGGCACTGGCAATGACCTCCCTGCAGTACGCCGGTAGCTCGTACCCACCAAACTCTAAGGCAGCAGGAGCCAGGCCTTCAGGTTCAGCGATCCTGGGTCGTGATGTAGGATTGCACCTCCTTCTCTGGCAAGCAGATCCGCAACCACTGGTAGCTTGACTGGAGACGACGTCGAAAGGCTGAGGTCTGGGTACCAAATTTGTCACGGCCACGCCCGGGAGACGAGGATCTTACTGCATTGGCACCATTTGAGTTGATTGATGACTCGCAGCAGCGGAGGCAATGGCAGGAATGCGTATAGGAACAGGCCAGGCGTTGCCACGGGAAGGAAAACGCGTTGCCCATGCTCCTCGGCTGTTGGAACCTGCTGGCGAATCTCCGTCACTTGGAGTTTGTCTCCATCGCAATCAGGTCAATCTGGGGTCTGCCCCATTTGAGGAAAAGAATATCCACTTGATCCTGTTGAAGCTCCCACTCGTGGCAAGAGAGCAGCTTCCTGCTGAGGGAATCAGTAACAGTGTTTTTGAATCCCGCCAGGTGAAAAGGAATGAGGAACATCCCCTGGGTGACAGCCCAGTGCAACACACCCTGGGGCTACTTGGAAAGCCCTGGGGATATGGTGCCCCCCTGCTTCCTGATGAAGAACATTGTGGTGGTGAAGACTCTCACCACCTTGCCCTTGAGGGACTTCAGGGCCCAGAACACTGAACGCAGTTCCAGGACATTGATGTGGAGATCCCTCTCCTCCGGTAACCACAGGTCTCTGGCATGGAGACGTCCGGTGTGGGCTCCTCAGCCCTCCAAAGAAGCATCTGTGGTGACCATATCCTGGTATGGGGAACTCTGGAAATCCCTGCCCCGGAGATGTTGAAGCGCACACCCTCCCACCATATTGCTCGACAGAACTCCTCGTCGAGAACAATTTTGTCCGCAAAGCTTCCGGATACCTGGATCCACTGAACATTGAGGAATTCCTAAAGGGGTCGCATCCGCAACCTGCAGAGCCTGATTGGGTAAATGCACAACATCATGCCGAGCAAGACTTAATGGTCCGCACCGTGGCAGTCTTCAGTGCCAACAGCTGTTGCCTTGCCCAGTATGGCAGCTATTCTCTTTTCCGAGGGGGCCGCCAGGCAGGAGACCATGTTGAGCCTGGACCCCAGGAACAGCGCGTTCTGCGATGGAATCAAGCAGGACTTTCGATAGTTCACGGAGAACCCCAGATCCATCAGCAGCCAGGCGGTCCTCAATGTTTTCGACGGCGACTTCCCGCGACTTGGCACGGATGCCACAGACGCAGATGGGCCGCCACTGGTGCTATGCACTTTGTAAACACCCTGGGCGCCGACTACAGTCCGATGGGAAGGGCCTTCAACTGGTAGTGCCTTCCCTGTACAACAAAGTGCAGGAACTTCCGATGCTTCTCGTGAATGGACGTGGAAGTAAGCGTCGTCCAGATCCAGCGACGTAAGGAAGTCTCCTTCCTCCAGTTGGCCGAGCACGTGCTGCAACGTGACCATCCTGAATTTTTGGGACTTTAGGTACTTGTTGAGACGCCGCAGGTCGAGAATGGGCCTCCAGCCCCTGGTCTTTTTTACCAAGAAGTATCTGGAGTAGACTCCGGAGCCCCGGAGTCGCTTTGGGACCAGCTCTATCGCCCCTTTTCTCATCATGGCCCGTACTTCCTGCAGGAGCTGTGGGATGTGCTGCTCCTGCCAGGCCACCGATGGTTTCAGACGACACTTCTGCTGGAATTCTAGAGTGTGTCCGTGTACAAGAATGTCCAGCACCCATTGGATATGTGGAGATATTTTCCCACTCGCTGACGAAGCCTGCCAGCCGGCCTCCCACCGGGGTGGCAGCCTGACGTCCTGGCTGGTTCAATCTTGCTTCGGGGCCTGCGTGCCACCTTCGGAGCGACGTCAGCGGCCACCTCCTAACGCCTTGGAACGACCCCCGTCAGCCTCCTGGGTCGTGGAACAGGAGGGATGGTGGTACGAGCATGATCCCTCGCCGAAACCAGTCGATGACCTGCCAGGAACGCCGCCGCCATCAAACAGTGTCAGTTGTCCCTGTACCCGTCCCCGCATCGCTAGAGGGTGGGTGAAGGGGCATGTGCGGCTGTTGATGAGGCGGCGTATGGTGCAGCTTCCTCTTCTTTGCCGGTGGCGGTCCCGGGGCCACATGGGCTGGCGCCGGGGGAGTCGTCAGCATCCTCTTCTATATCTCTGACACCAGTGTGTGGAGAGTAAAAGAATATCCAGCGATACGTCCATGGGAGGTGTCAGGGGGGGTAGGCTTGCTGGGCCCAGAGCACACATTTTTGGCGGCGGTGGCACTCCTGCCGCCGTCGTCGCCCCCTTTGGCGTTTCCGCCTTTGTCGTTCCCCACGTCCACTGGCACCATGTGAACGGACAACATGTCCTCTTCATCCGAAGAAGAAATATCTGTGCCCTGGGGCACGGTAGAGGCATCCACTCCCCCACTCCTTTTTGCGTCCTACTGGGTCGGCCTCCGGCGCAGCGCTGGCATCGTCTTCTCCAGTGTTTTCTCCAACGGTTTGGCCAAAGCCTCCCGCCTGGGAGGGAGGGCCACTCTGAGCGCTGTTGGGGTCTGCTGGACCGGGACAGCCCGTTTCGCCTTTGAGAGGGCAGCAGCCACCAGCTTGATCATCGAGGATGACTTCCACTGGACCACCTGGGCCTTCAAGGGCAGGTCGGATACCTTACACTGCACCTTGGTCTTCTCCGCCTTTTCCTGCAGCTTCCCCCAGTTATCAGATTTCCTTTTGAGGAGGAGCTGGAGCGATGACTTGAGATGGAGGCAGATGGTGAAGAAGAGCGCGCCCTGCTTGTCGTGGGGCCCGCTTGCACAGCAACCCCGGCTGAAACGTACTTGCAGTGCTTGTCCTGGTCTTGGGCTCCCACGAATGGAGCGCCCTCAAAGGATTAAGAAGCCTGCTCCTCAGACTGGCCGGTCCTGGGTGAGGCATGTCCCTGTTTGCCACACTGGGTAGAGGCATTGGCGTTGGGCCACACCCACCTATCTACTGTGTCGATCCTTGGCGGTGCGCTTGGTGAACCCAAAGCAGATGTCACAATCCGCTTCCTTGTGATCTGGGTGAAGACAGTAGAGGCAGCGGAAGTGTTTGTCCTCCACAAACATGTTCCTCAACCCGCAGCTGGAGCAGAGCTTGAAAGGGACCCTTCGTCCTTTTCCTCCGACATGGTCCGGCGTGCGGTGTAGGGACGATGGCCTTCTTGAATCTTCTATGATGGATCCCCGTTTGCCGGTCGAAGAAACGAAGAGCACATAGGCTCCATTTGACAAGAATAGGAACTTTTTAATGAAAAAAGCGCAAAAACTTAGAAAAGCTCTCGGAGCAAAACATGAGGACTTCCAACACTTGAAGGTGCGGTACAAATCTGAAGATGGCTGCCAGAGGAGGGCCTTAGGGGGAGGGAAGTCAATGGCTGGGGGCAGTATGACCCAGAGCTAAGTAATAGGTTCATAGGAGAAAGACAGTTTGTAAGTGAAAGTGAAACAGTTTTTTCTTTTACTGAGGATTCCCAGCCTGACTACGGGGAATATTCATGAGCACGTGAATCCATGCCAGACGCCATGCTGGAGAAGATAATCAGACCCAGACATGGGAAAGACTGGGGAGTGTCCGAGAGTCAGAGGCAGAGGAGAAACGCTAGACCCTGGGACCATGCCGAACTACCAGACGCTTTCCATTCTGGGAGCGATGTGTGAAAGATGACACCGTTAGACAGGGGAAGCAGCACACATCGAAGACCAGAGAGAAGAGGTTCACCTATGCCTGCCACTGTGAAGAGGAAGAACATGTGATGAAAAGAATATGGTCAAGGCAACCAAGAGCCAATTGAGAAACCCATTCAGAAAGTGACTAAAAGGAGAACAGTTCCATGCTGGAACTTGGAGGGAAAGTTCCTAGAGCCCACTGAAAAAGTGACTGAAAGGAGAAATGTATAATGGAATTTGAAGGGAAAGTTCCTAGAGTCGTTTGACAAGGTAACAGAAAGGAGAAACCTTGTCTGGAGAAAGTGATTGAAAGAAGAACCTCCCTAAGCCCCATGTTGCTACTTGAAGGGAAAAGTTCCTAGAACCCATGGAGAAACTGATTGAAAGGAGAAATGCTGCCTTCTGGAACTTAAAGGAGAGTTCCGGGACTTTTTTTTTATTGTCCCTACGGTTCGGCCATGTGTTTTTAAGCATAAATCGGTAGATCGTAGAAAACTTTCCTATGGACCATACCCGACTTTTCGTCCATTAACGCACTCGAAATCAGCCGCCATTTTCTGATAATCCTATCATTTCCCCCCATCGACCTGGCTCACCTGCTTTTGCGGCACTAAATCAAATCCCCCGCCCCTGAAACAGACTTCATCAAAACATTCATATTCCCCGCCTCTATCCGTGACGTGACTGTGCTGCGTAGGCAAACGCGCCCATGCGTCTTCTACGCGACTCCACACAGAACCCGGAAAGCAACACAGATCAGCTCACAACACAGCGCGCCACAATTCGCAATATGAAACTGTACTTTTAAATCAAACCGCAAGATTGTAAATTTGGTAAAGTACATTTATTTGACATCAAATGTTTAGAGAATATTCAGCGATTTTCATTTTTATTTGCTCACGTTCGAAAAAGTTTGTTTTGAGGCACGCGATGTTCCTTTGCTGTACACAGGGTCTTAGATCATCTCACAATACAGCGCCACAATTCGGAATATGAAACTGTGGTTTAAAAGCAAACTGCAAGATTGTACATTTGGCAAAGTACATTTATTGGACATCAAATTTTTAGAGAATATTCAGCGATTTGCATTTTTATTTGCTCTCGATCCAAAATAGTTCGTCTTGAGGCAAGCGATGTTCGTGTGCAGTACACAGGGTGTTGGTTTACGATAAAATAAGCTCTTCGGTCGCACTGATAATCGCATGGCTGTTCCAAGAACGAGGCACTAGGCCACCACAGCGGTCTGTATGTTGCATCTAGCAGTTAGTACCGCGTAAGGGCATACTTGTACTTGGCGATCGTCCCACAAAATGGTCAGGGTGCTAACGTTGTTCACGCGGAGAAGCAACTGGCGGTTGAAAAACCCATCCGCCGGTGTCTGGTACTCGTGACACAGACAATAATGGGTGAAGTACCTGTTTGAAAAACATAAAAAATGAAATTAGTCTCACCATCAGATCTTTATTAAAATTATTCATTTTATATATTCGGTCGGGAAATTATTTCATAGCTAGGACAGTGCAACTGGGTTTTAAACGTCAAGGGGGGGCTGTTGGATACTGAGACAGTCCCCCAGTGCAGGGGTTGACAGGGAGTGCAGGTGGAGAGTGGAAGGGCCCAGGACCGAGATCGCAGACAGTGGACCAGTTGTAGCAGGGGAGAGGGAGAGAGAAAGCAGAAGCAAAGAGGAAGGTTTTGAGGTGCTTCCGTAAAAGGAGACGGTTCTCCCCAAGATAGTGCGCGGTACAAAACAATATGCCACATAGAACGAACAAGTACAACTTAACCCGTCTTTAAAGCTACTGTATAGTAATTAAATTGCGGTATAAACTCATCTAAAGAGTTACTTACATTATATTTGCATTTTCCATTGTGTCTGTGCGTAGGGCAGCCCCAAAATACCACTCCTTCTATGCCGACGTTATTTCTTCTAATGAACGAACATGAAATGGCTTTCGTTTCTGAAATTATATTCATTATCGTTTCTTACGTGGTCCCGGCCTGTCGAGGTCAAATAACAATAGAACCTTATACTGAGTCGTGGGCCATTCTGGCACCCGAGAAAAAATCAAAGCAGCTGACCTTCACTTTGAACGAGCACACATTCCTAGTTAGCTACATTTAGTGTAAGGCCATCTCACAGGACTTGAAATTTACACTCCATCTTTGCATTTTGTCTGCGTGCTTTGCAGCCCCACAGAACCATAAATACGGAGACATTCTATATTTTTTGAAAAATTATTTATATTACTGTTTGGTTTAATTTAATGCGCAAATGAACAAGGTTGTATAGATACACATATTCAATGGGCCTGCGACATGAGGAGACTCGAGAGAACAGACAATCAAATTACAATCATTTAAACCGTGATGTGTATTTCTCAATGAGTTCTTCTTTAGATGGACATGGAACAGAGGCAATGTTGGGTGGCAATGCAGTTGTCCCCTGCACAGGTTCGTTCACAACTCCATTTATGTGCCTATCTAGGACGTCAACAATAAGTTTCTCAATAAACTCATATTGCATATCCTCAAACACTGGTTTGATCACCCATTGTTTACTTCTTTTAGTGAAGGCCTTATTGTAGCGAAGCGTCCCTAAAGTTCCGGTCGTCCTACTTTGTTGATGGCCAACATTATGGTTATGTGCCAAGACCGCTAAAAGAGTCCGATTTATCATGCCCTCCATGCCAAAATGCAATCGTTTTGGCCTGTACTTTAGGCACATATTGTGGAACACCTCCAAATCTCCTGTGTGGCAGAATTCCGTGAGTCCCCTCAAAGCTTTTGTTATAGTTTTATCAAATACAATCTTTTCAATGGCTTTGTGAGTGGGTGATGAAGGAATCAACCACTTCTTCTTCCGTGCCTCCTCTGTGGACAAATGGCCATGTTCACAATTGTGGAAATGTTGGTTCGTGTTCCATCGGTGAACGTTTGTACAGTGTGGCATTACTGACCGCCATTTTTCCAGTAGAATTTCCAACGACCCTCCACATGTTTTTGAGCTCCACCAAAGATGGTTGCTGATTGACTTGGACCACTGTGAAATACCTTGCAATTCTTTTTTTTTACCTGCAGCCGACAATTTTTTATTGATTGTTTTTGCAAGATGCCAAACGTCAAATTGGTGATTTATATTTTTGTACTGTTCTCTCATTGTCTTGGCAATTGAAACGTGTCTGTCCGTGGCTATCAGGTCGATCA
Source organism: Ambystoma mexicanum (assembly GCF_040938575.1). Taxonomy (NCBI): domain Eukaryota; kingdom Metazoa; phylum Chordata; class Amphibia; order Caudata; family Ambystomatidae; genus Ambystoma; species Ambystoma mexicanum. The sequence goes on along the minus strand of NC_090931.1, from coordinate 896,449,368 downwards.
CCATTCCCCGCGATTGTAGTTCTTGCAATGATGCTACAAAGCCAACTTTCTCCATGGCCACTGAGGATGTACTTTGTGACACCTGCACGACCACCGAACTCACAATTTTCTTACTTTCCATGTCCTGAAAGTGGTAGGTGCAGTACTTGGCTGAAAATCCTGGGCTGTCACACTGTCCATCACCGGCTAGCCTGAACCGTTTTCCCGCGAATGTACTATCAATAGACATTTTTTCCATTCTCCAAGCTTCGCTAATGGCTGGAAATAGATAATCGGTTTGGTATTTCTAGAACTGAGTTTTCGCAATGAAATGGATTCCCACAAACTGAAAGAAAGACTCTAATTTTTTAAAACTTGAACCACTAAAAAGTGCAGCCGCTGCACAAAGTAGATTGCCTGCTGGCAGTTGTCCCAGCATAGGTTGTGCAGACCATGAGAAAGGATGATATTTTGTACAGGTGGCATGTATTTTAAGGTTAGTGCCTCGAATTGCACGAGTCACATTAATGAATGGCTCCCCACATACTTCCCCACCAACCGAATGCCCACATTTCATCCGAATAATAATATCAATCAAACAACTATCGAATACAATGAATTTGGCCTCTTTCCTTATACTGTCACTCTGCATCCCAGCTGGTTCGGCCTGTAACGTTGAGGACATGTCACTCACATGAAAGGTAGAATCTCTGATATCGTCTTCCGCTATGTTCAGTGATATTGATGGTGTTTCATTGTCGTCCACTTCATTCTCTTCCATTGCAACATCTGTTCCTTCTCCGGAGATGGGTGAATAAAACAATTTCTTCAACTTTCTCGCGGTCTTAGTTTTTGCGGGTGTGGATTCTGTGAATTGATCTCCGACTGCATCCGAACTACCAGGAGGACATTCACTATCAATGGCTGGTGGTGGTATAGCTCCGTTGTCAATCACTTCATATTCTTCCCATTGGCACGATGCATCTCCAGTCTCAAGTCCCTGCCAAAAGGTTTGACAAGCAACATCTCTCGTTCGCTTCACTGTCTGTGTAGATCTAGTTTGTACACCCACTCGCAACTAGAGGACAGATTGGAAAAGGGATGTTCAGTTTAAACACAACTTACAGTATTGAACTATTAACAGTGAAAAACAACATAATATAGTGACCAGGACACTAACCTTCTTTTGCTTTCTTTTCTTTGAAACTTTCTTGCCTCGAACTTCAACATCAGGACGCTGTTGCTCCGACTCGTGTGTGCATGTCTCCACTTCCTCTTGCGCTGCAACGACTATGTTTTCCTGATAAGCACATCCATCACGCACTGACGCTCCATCGACTCCCTGAAACATAGAACTTTCATTAGTATGTATAATAATATCGAAAACACAAAATGTACTTGGGGACCAATACCCACGTACATCTCAATAGCAAAACACGAATGAACGCTTTGTGTAGAACATTCAAACGACAATTATTCACGCATTGTTGATCTAGTTAGATGGAACTGTCAAGATCCATACCTCGGGCTCCTCATAGACTTCCATTGATGATATTATTGAAGATGATGCTTCAGTGACTCCCTGAAACACAGTAATTGCATTAGTATGGTTTTATATTTTGATAAAAAGAACAGAAACTTTGTGCAGGCGTGAACGGCTCATCTAAATAGACCTGCACAAATGATCAGTTGTCTAAAATAAATAATGGATATGTCAATATGATTCGATTTGCTCGATCGTTGGAAGTGTCACCACCCAGAGATCTGCATCAACTACTAGGGGTGATGTTCTTGTAGAAGAAGCTCCGTCATCTCCCTGAAACATAGTACTTGCGTTAATAAAGAAGGAAGTATAGCGGCTGTAATCACGTCATATGATTTCGCTTGATTGAACTGTCAGTATCCATACCTCGAAATGCATAAGAACATCAAGGGACGATGTAACTGCGGTGCACACTTCTGCAAGCTGTTGCGCCGACCCGTAACTGCACGCTCCCCCTTCTTCTTGGACTAATGCTCCATCGACTCCCTGAAACATAGGACTTTCATTAGTAATGAACACAATATTGAAAAAAGAAGACACATAGGAGGGCGACGACAGAAGGACATATCAATGGCTAAAAACGAAAGAAACATTGTGTGTAACAATCACGCTACAAGAATGCAAGATCTGATGATCTCCATCGATGGAACTGTCCTGAAACGTACCTCGAGCATCTGAGTGACATCAACGGTAGTCGTCAATACGTTGGACTCCTCAGCATCTCCCTGAAAGACAGTACTTGAATTATTTTGGATAACAATAATTATAACTGAAAACAAAGACTAGAGGACGAGTACAAGGGTGTACCATTAGGTAAAATAATTACACGATAAATTAAAACTATTGATTTACATGCCTAAAACAAGTCAGTGGCAGAATAGCCAAGTAAGATTACCCGATAGGCGCTTGAAGTGGCTGATGACTGCAATAACGACACGGATGGAGAATCTTCCGCCTTCATATTGAGTGGATACATAAATGGGGAAATTATTGTTAGCTAATGCTACACACTACCGCAAGGCCGAGAGATAAATACGTAAACTTGACTCACCAGTGGAGGGATGTGGACGAATAGAGTGGGAATAGCGGTTGAGAGCAATTTTCGCCTCGCTCGCGGTGTGTTCTTCTTTATTAGCAATGATGTGGAGTACATGTCAGAGGTAAAGTGCCTGCTGCAGATGCGGTATCGATCACCCCTCTTGTCCGCAAAGACTTCTAGGACTCTACTTTCAAGCTCAGACGGTGGATATCCGCAATATCGGACCCATTCTCTTATCTGATCTATTGTCATAGGGAAAACATGCATTATAGTACCTTCAGATTTATTATGGGTCTTCGAAGGGCAACCGCCAATGGAACAGGCAGGCATTGTGGAAAGTTCTGAAAAGTAAAGATCAACAATTCTCTATGAATACCAATGTAAACTCAGAACATGTGACTAGTTCCTTGCATGTACTGTCTTGAACGAAAAAAAATTGGACGCAAAATGATTATGGTACATGGCCTTACCTTGACGAACAAACAGTTAGATGCAGGGATCAGAGTAGTTTCTTGTCGTAGAACAGGGAGCAGTTCACAGGTTGCAAACTGAGGAGTTTCCTCGAAGTGGTCACGGAAGTTCACAGAGACGAAGAGCAGATAGCCAGCACCTTCACGGGTTGACTAGCAAAGCGCAAAGAAGTGCTCATTAGAAATATGAAGTGGGTTATAAAGAATTCGAAACAGGGGTGTGTTTGTGAATGAATGACGTGTTTAAGTCGTGGCATTATGCCGTTTGCAGGGGGGCGTCCAGCGTGAGGGGGGATGCTTGGCAGGAGACACGGGGTCTGGAGGTAGACATGGGAACAACAACCCATGCTCTAGAGACCACTTTGAAGTGTACATGGTCTTTGGCACCTCTTGGCCTTTATCGCTCCCTGACAGCTCCACTTGCCAGCGCAAGTACCCCGGTGCAAACTGCCTTTGGTAGGGCGGGGGGGGTGGATTGGGGCAGTGGTCGTGCAGACAAGACACAGGAAGACTCGTGAATGGAGACACACATGTGGATTGCAGGGGGGCGTCCAGCGTGAGGGGGATGCTTGGCAGGAGACACGGGGTCTGGAGGTAGACATGGGAACAACAACTCATGCTCTAGAGACCACTTTGAAGTGTACATGGTCTTTGGCACCTCTTGGCCTTTATCGCTCCCTGACAGCTCCACTTGCCAGCGCAAGTACCCCGGTGCGAACTGCCTTTGATAAGGCGGGGGGGGGGTGTGGATTAGGGCGGTGGTCGTGCAGACAAGACTCGTTTGCCGCAGGGCCTCACCAAGGAGAGGCCATCCAACTGCATGTAAGAGGCTGCCTGCAGGATCTAGTACATGGAAGGCAGGGGGGTGAGTTTATTAATACCTCACCCTCCCAGGAGAATATATGGGTGCAGTTCACCCTGGAGACCCTGGATGCCTAGGCAGTTAGTCAGCAGCAGGCTGGCCTGTGGTGGCAAGGCGGCACGGGCCAGAGGTGGTCATCTCTGTACCCGGTGCCCAAAAGGATGATTTATTATGATCAACCATATTGATTATTTACCTATAACCATGTTTTGTATCAATAAAATCCAACGGCCTTTCTTTTATTGCCAACGCTTTAACAAAGTGGTGTGGTAAGTATTTTTGGGGGAGGAGGCAAGGCCGGGAGGCTTGATGCCAACCCGCAAAATAACATATGTATGTCTGCTGCATATGGGTTCAACGGTTATGTGGATTGAAGGTGGGCGGCCAGCGTGAGGGAGGATGCTGACCAGAGACATGTGGTGTGACAAGACAAGGCACAGGAAGACTATTCAATGGAGACACACTAGATTCATTTAAAAAATCAAAACAACCATTGTTAAAATATATGTTGGGTTTTATTTTAGATCTTAATTTCAATTGAACATAAATAATAAACATTACACATTGTAAAGTTGCGGTTGCAGCACATCCAGGGAAAATCCGCGGTATTGTCCACTGTCGCTGGGGAAATGTTGTCTAATGGCAAGTACCGCACAGGCAGGTATTACTATCCGAACGCGGTGTCCGAGCCTCCCGTGAAGCCACCAAGTGAAGCAACGATAGGCCACCAGCCTGTACCACCTGTGAAAATGAAAGATGCAAACTGTACTAAAATGACAAAACTTTCTTATCACTGTCGATTCAGGTAAAAAATGTCATTCTGCTTTGAAAAAAATTCTATCTAGAACATGCCCAATATGGAACCAATTTACATGCATTCGAATGATATGTAGATGTAATTTTATATGTGGGAGACGACCATGACATAGTAGTGGCATCACTGACATCACAACCAGAGTATACTTACTCGTTACTCGGATTACGCGGACGAACAGTGCCGCGAAGTTCGTGCATAAGCACCATCATCATCCTCAATACGGTCCGTGAGAGGCAGGCTTCCCTGAACTCTGGCAGCTCGGTGATGCATTGCGGACTTGGCTCGCCTTCCGAAATGTAGGCCAAGCACCCGGAATTTTCACGGCAGCAGCAGTTCTCCTCCTCAGTTGGCATTAGCTCGCACCGATTGCACGTGCACCAGGTGGAGACGCCGTCCATGCGACATGGTCCAGGCTCTTCATCCGTTGACTGGTCCTCCCAACTGCCGTCCGAATCCCCATCGTTTTCACGTGCTTGCCTTTCCAGTAGTTCTTCCTCGGTGTACTCGGGCTCGTACATATACGGCATTATTGTAGCCATTGTGTGGTAAAGAAAGTAAAATAATTTACAGAGATGGTACAGGTGTTCACAAGGCCTAGAAGCGGCGAAGGTAGCTGACCAGAGCACAGAAACGAGTCACAGAATACTCAAAGTAACACAGAGAGAATAATGGAATCGAAAATCTGCTGCTGTGTGTTGTGAAACGGTGTGTTTATACTTATTGAGGAAAGAGGCGTCCTGCCATTTCCATGGCGACACGTCATTAGCTGAGGCGCAGCGATTGTTGACACGAAACGTGCTTTGGCGTTGGGAAATGGGCGGTACGCGTCTGCTGATGTCAGGCTCAGGGGCGGGGGATTTGATTTAGTGCCGCAAAAGCAGGTGAGCCAGGGCGATGCGGCAAGTGAGAGGATTATCAGAAAATGGCGGCTGATTTGGAGTGCGTTAATGGACGAAAAGTCGGGTATGGTCCATAGGAAAGTTTTCTACCATCTACCGATTTATGCTTAAAAACACATGGCCGAACCGTAGGGACAATAAAAAAAAAGTCCCGGAACTCTCCTTTAAGAGGAAGTGTTGCTAGAGGCAATTGAGAAAGTGAATGACAGGAGACACACTGCATGCTGGAATTTGAAGTCAAAGTTTCAAACTATGTCTGGAAAAACAAACTAACAGTATAATTTCTCCTGGGAATTGAAGTTAAATTCCGAGCCATACCTGTACAAATAGTGGAAGGTATATCCTTGAATACTGGGAATTGAATTCTAAGTTCCAAGTTACATCTGATACAGGGACCGACAGAGAAATTATTGCATCTAGAAACGTGAAGTCAACATTCCAAGCCACACATGTAAGAAACAACTGTGGCTAACATACATGGTTTAGAGTTCCAGGCCACCTGACAAACCTTTTCAATAATTCAACTATTGACCTCCATCTCTTTGCCAAGCGTTACATGTATGAATAATAAACAAACATACCTCCTACATGAACATTTATGCGAGTTGTGGACACGAGCTGGGTTTGTTCAATAACCAAGGTGTTCTCCCCATTCATCTTGGAGTCAAAGGAAGCGTGGTACTGTTGTGAAAAGTGTTTACTATGCATTTATGCTGGATCTTTTTTTTAATTCTCCCACAAGCATGAAGTTTGTTTCACATGTCTCTCGTTTCTCAAGACATGATACATTTTGTTGGCAGTGGTTGTAGTGAATATGAGTAGGATAACCGGATCTCATTTGAAGCAAAAGCAACCCTGGTGAGTGTAAACTTCTGACTGAAATCTTAAAAAGACATCTTGTGGTCCAGCATCTCCTCCGTCTTTCCCTCTCCTATCCCAACACTATGTGAACCCAGTTATTTTAAATTTTTAAATGTTGTTATTTGCATTTATGATATACATCAACATTTTGCTTCCAGTTTTACCATCATTGTCATGCATGTATGTTAAGGCAAGTTAACCACAACAGGTAAACTTATAACCACAACAAACGGTCTTCGCTACTAGTTCTGCTAATGGAGCCCCAGATTCCTCATTCAGGCGGGCCCTGACATGTAGGGTGTCATGATCGCTGAGAGCCAGGAGAGTGTACGCCCAAACTTTTTCATTTCGGTAGCCCAGCACTGGAGAAGTCCTGAGAGTCTCCGGTTTGGGCATGGTTCTTTCATGATGGCTTATTGTCTGATAAGTGAAACATGTCCCAAGGTAGTGTTTTCCAGGCCTCATATGCCAGGCCTGCCTCACCTCCAGCTTTAGCCACTCCGTCTCCCCATACCATAGTTTCTGCCTCAGCCCAGTGTTCCAGCTCCATGTACCACCTGGCATATTGTGGGCCCCCCGCCATTTTCCACGCCATTGCAATGGACCTTTTAGCCAGCACACATACCATGTCCATAAATTTAATTACATGCCCAATTTTACCTATTCTTGGGTAGGATCCCAGAAGACATTCCTTCTGCATCCATTTGTATCGGACCATCCCAGCCCCTTTGCATGCCTGTTCTGTTTTGGCCCAGAAACATTGTGTCTTCCAGCACCCCCAGAACATATGCAGCATTCCCGCCCCTTCCGCCCCGCACCAGGGATACAATGGATGTGTGTTGCTGCTAAATTTGGCTATCCTGCCCGGAGCCATGTAGGTCCTGTACAGGACATTTAGTTGGATCAACCTGAATCGGGCATTACGTGACACCTCCCGGGGATACACCAGGATCCTCTCCCATTTCTTCTTAGTGGTACCTATTCCCAGGTCAGTTTCCCATTGTTGCTTCAGCTTATCACTTTTGGGGTTGGGCCTGTCTGCTAACAGGCTGTAGAGCCTGGATATTGGTTTCCAACCGTTGCCCAAGTTGTGGAGTAGTGTTAGCGCTGGGGTTGCCGCCAGCTCTTCAGGCTATTCCTTCCACTTTTTCCTTGCCACCCTCCTGATGTTCCTATACCATAGGAACTGGCCTCAGTCATGAATGCAAGTTCCCTAAACACACCTGCTTCATATAGGTCACCCCACGTATAAATGCCGTGCCTTTCCCATTGCCTTACATTTACTAGATCTGCTTTGATCGCACAGACATCAGCTGTGACTTGGGTCTAAGGCGAATAGGGGTGTTCACATCCCATCAATTGCAGCGCCCTGCCCCAGATCCTCCTATCCAGGTGCACCATTGTTGGGGAGTCGCTTGAGTGCTTCAGCGAAACCCACAATATTTCTTTTAGGAGCACCAGCGCCACTAGGTGCTGTATCAGTTCTGTCTCTGATGTGGCCTCATCTGCGAGCCATTTAGCCACAACGCTAAGTTGTGCTGCCAGGTAATACCTCTCGAGATCTGGCAGTTTGACCCCGCCCTCCTTGTATTGTAGCATAAGTGTGGTCAGGGATAACCTGTGTCTAGCGAGGCTCCAAAGTAGCTCCTTTAGCAGTTTTTCCAAAAGGCGGAAGAAGGAGGCCGGAATATAGCAATGAACATTAAGAAAGAAATACAAGAACCTCAGCAACACTATCATTTTAACAATGGCGACCCTGCCCATCACCGATAACAGGAGCTTAGACCAGAACTTCATCGACTTCCTGAGTCCCTGAACCGCCCATACAGGGTTGCCCTCATTTGTCAGCTCTGGTGTGTGCCACATATTCATGCCCAGGTACCTGAACATGTGTGGCTGCCATCGAGCCCAACCTCCGGGGGATCCACCCCTCATTCCTTCATCAACCCTGCTAATGGGAAAATGCAGGACTTCTCCCTGCTAAAGGTAATCCCGGACACCCGTGCAGTTTCCCAAAACATCTAGAATCCCTGGTAAATTGAGATGCAGGTCCCTTAAATACAACAATACGTTGTCCGCATACAGTGACACCACATGATATACTCCCCCCCACCCCCCACTCTGATGCCTGCATCAAAAAATTGTTTTCTGAGATATATAGCTGTGGGCTCTAGTCCCGGGATATAGAGCATTGGTGACAGCGGGCAACCCTGCCTGGTTCCTCTTTGAATGTTCCATGGTGCCGACACTGTTCTCCCAGTGTGAACCCAGTTATTACAGATATATTTATAAAGAGAACCACCATAACAAAAATCATCATAAAATACATACCCCTCAGGCATCCATCCATAAGCCAGAATATTGTGTCTGCCAGCACTTAACATTAACACTTCCCCCATTGGTCCCACACAGATGCCACCATGTCAAGGCGACATCCCTCCATCTTTCAACTACCTGACAGTAGTGGCCATATCTTGCCAGGAAAGGTAAAAAAATAGTTGCAGTCAGTGTCATTACTTCTCCTACTTTCCTTCTCATCTTACGCCGAAACACCAGTTTACTTTGCTCCTTCCTTGCTTGGTGCGACAAGGCCAAATAAGTGAGCTATGGCCCAGTGAAGCTCCAACCATAGCCTCTTGCGAGATTTCAAGTCGAGATATCCTCCTTACGGCCTTAATGTTTATCGCATGATATTGTCCTCCATTTTAAGAGAAAGCAATTCCAAATGGAAAGGTGCACTGATAACATATCTTTAGCTCATTTCTAGTTGGTTTCATTGCATTCCTCATCTTCAACATCAGAGCTGAAAGATACTGAAACATTCTTAAAATGTTCTGCATTGAACCCCTTTGCGTAATCATGGCCAAATCTTCTTTCATCAAGAACTCTTGTCAATGTATCCAGACATCTCTGACTATTGATTAAACGTCCTTCATCTTTTGACCAAACTCTGTGAACCCTATAATTGGGCTGGTGTTCATTTCCCTGCTCAGTTTCCCACAAAGTTCAGCACTAAAGACATGAATTATTTACATGCTGTTATGTCTTTCTAGTTTTAAATTCTTGGTAGCACCCTGGTGGGGGGAATCAGCCAAATGGGGGGGCTCGGAACACGGGCTTGAACCGCTGGTGAAAGCCTGCGTTACATCCCACATGACTGCCGCCCCCATCTTCCTTCCTACCCTCTGTCTGGTTCTTTTTTTTGCCCCTCCCCACCCTCCCTAACTTACTGTATCTATGCGGCTGCTGCAATCCCTGCCACCACAGCTCCTTCCACTCCGTTCCTGCAGCCCGCCATGGAAAGGGAAGAGGAGCTCCGCACAGAGCCCTGCTTCGCTTTCCAGGGTGGCCATCTTGAAAAAGGATTTTCCTTTGTACAACGGGACGCCGGCAGGACGGCTAACACTTCCAGAAGACACGACAGGTGCTGCACCCGCATGCCACTCATCGGACACACCCAGCAACACATGCAAGTCTGCCAGAGAAACTGAGGAAATGAACTTATACATTGGTGAGAGAGAACCAAACTGGAGGGCGGGGAAGTGTCCCAAGGAGTGGCTATTTTGGAACACTGAACATCCTGAAGAACTGTGCTATTTTGGAACACTGAACATCCTGAAGAACTGTGTTATTTTGGAAATGTGATAGACTTGAACACTTGGTGAAGGGACCCCTTCTTTTGTGAAGTGAACTATTTGAACTTTGGGGAAGGGAAGGGAAGCCCCTTTTCCATCCGAGAGCTGGAAGAAGCTTTGAACTTTCATTTGACTTTCATTTGACCACTTTTTATTTGATGCCGACATCCGTAGACATTGTATACAATCAGATGTGAGGGCAAGTATAGGTTTTGGGCAAAGACAGACATTTGCTTTGGACTTCCTGATGTTGACTATCATTAGTTTAAGTTAGGTAAGGAAATCCCACCTTAGTATAGGGCAAGTTAGGCCGTTTTCCAACACTCAACTTTTAGTTAATAAAAGTTTGTATATATAATTGTATTCAGTTGTTTGTGTCTACTTCATGGTGCCTTCCCTTCACACTGTGAATTTCCTTAAAGGTACTTCTTTGGTTTTTCTCAACTGTCCAACGAGTATTGGCTCTCAATGGCCAGAATGGTTCTTTCCTTAACTGTTGTTCATATATTTTCTCTCTTCTGGTTTAACAAACTATTGTTTCTACTAGTATGACGAGGGAGGCTTTTCTCGTAGCACTCTTAGCTTTTCTTAGGGTTTTACCACTCACTGTGACAAGGAGCTCGCTTGGTTTTTCTTATGGTTTCTACAGTAACTGTGATGAGGGAGATTGCTCTCATAGTACTCTTAACTTTTCTTAGGGGTTTCACAATTACTTTGAGGGAGATTACTCGCATACCACTCTTGGCTTTTCTTAGGACATTTAAAATCACTGAGGTGGGAGATCACTCCCGTAACGCTCGCTTTTCTTATGGTTTTCACAATTACAGCGACGAGGGAGATCACTCACGTAACACTTTTTACTTCTCTTATATTTCTCACAATCACTGCGACAAGGGAGATTACTCTCGTAGCAATCTTCACAGTTTATGGACCACACGGTCCACCTCCCAGAGGTCACGCCACAGTCTGACTCCCCATCGGAGTCCTCCTACCTTTTGTTTCAAAGAGGTATTCTTTATGCCTCCTTGGATACAACTCGTCCTAGTACTGGCTATCTTCACTGAAGGAGTAGTGGTTATTGCTTCTTCACTCTTCTTCTCAGTACCATTGGGTTCCAACCTATTGCCATTCTTCAAGTCTCTTTTAGTCTTCCTCGTCTAAGTGGTTTCAAGTCTTATAAAAGAAGCGAAAACAGTGGTTTCTTTAGGCTGGACTTCTTTTAACATTGAGTGCCTCAGGGTCTCATAGGAAAGAGGATTAGGGAATTCCTGCACAGAAAGGGAGTCCCTGTCCCCAAGAGTGGAGTCTCTCCCTGCGAGTTCCCGCTTACCGCCATCCCTAGGGCGAATGCTGCATAGCAGGCTCACCTCCCTAGCCTCACAGGGAAGGGCTCCCCATCTGGGGAGAAGTGATGAGATCCCACGAATCGTCACAGCATGGAAAATGTCCACGGCAAGTAGAAAACTTGGCGAATTTGGAAAGATTGGAAATGTAATGCACAGCAGCGTTTTGAACCATTTGCATCTTATTTGACAGGTTGTTAGCAATGCCCACATAAAGACTGTTGGCATAATCTAAATGGGGGTTATGAGAGCATCAATCAAGTGAGCGTGAGATCTGAAAGAACAACCTGGAGAGTCTTTTAAGTAGCAACAGTCGATAAAAGATACTCTGACAACTTCATTGATCTGAGCAGTAAGTGATCAATCAGCATCCCGCATAAACCCAAGATTTCTGACTTTGCTGGCATATGAAATAGGTACATCCAGGAGGGTTGTGTGAGAAGGGGACAGAACTCTCACTGGGTCTTTAAGAAAGTAAGACAGGCCTAATAACATACAGTTATAATAGGCAATAGTCAATCAAAATTTCAATTGTGGCGGAACCAGATGAAATACCAATCTCCCTAATTAAAAAAATGTAGGCTGAAAAGCGGAGTCCAGTATTCACTATTTATTGGAGGTCTAAACAAGTACTGGTTAGGGGAGAACAATGATCATCCCCATCTTCAAATCCTGCACTAGATTAAAACCACAAAACGATGGGATTGCAGCTCTCCAAGATTCTGCAGCTAAACTTCTCAAAACCTCTATCAGGGCTGTTACTGCAATGGGTGGAGACAAACCTATTCCCTACAGCCAACCAGGTTTTGTGAAGGGTGCCTCTATGGTATAACATCTTTTATCCCTAAAACAAAGTGTACCTAAATATACTAAAAAAAGAAAAGACAGCAGGTAAGCATGCACCAACATGTGTTTATGTGTTTACACCCTCTGTCCGCACAGGCCATCCCCACCCCCTCTGGTCCCCGTGATGTTCCCTTGTGCACGCCTCCCTTCTCGCACACAGGTGTTGCCTGTTTGGCTTGATTCTTCTACCCTGCGCCCTCCCCACCCCCCCTCCAGCCTACTTCTGCAGGAGTCTGTCCTGATACATTCTGGTTTCACCATCACCGTCTTGTGGCCAATGCTGGATTTGACTTTTATGGACTTCATTGATTCACAGTGCGTCACCCTTTCTCAGCTCTCATGCTGGACTTCCTTTGCATCTTGTACTCATGGTGGCCCAGAATCATGCTGTTCCCATCTTCATATTTTATCCTGGCTTGTAACATTATGTGTTACTGCTGACTTCTGCAATTGTATTCGCTCTCCCCTCTTGCTTCTCCACTCTTTTTGACTGCCTACCCTCTGTTCTCTCCTCCTCTCCCTTTTCCAATCTCCTCTCCTTACTTTCTTCTATGCACTTACTCTATCAGAATTGTCCCTGGACCTAGTATGATAGCAACCTCGTCTGTCTCCTCCCACCTCCCCTTACTTGTCCCTCACACCCCTACAGCAGTATCTGAAATGTTGTCGGGCCTAGTACAATAGTCGCTTGTTTTGTTCCTCCGCTCCCTTTCTGCACCCCTCTCCCTCACCTTTTGTCTTTCTCCATCTCTACCAGAAATGTCGCCAGGCCTAGTATGGTAGTCACCTGTCTGTTTCCATTTCCTTCCCACTCTCCCCCTTCCTTCCTCATCTATCTATGTCTTAGCTCTTGCTCTGAAATGTCGTCGGGCCGAGTACGATAGTTAATTTCACATCCTTACTGTTCATGGCCTGTAAGAATGTCATTGTGTTTTCCCTTGTTCCCGCCCTTGCCTTGAAGTGCTTTGAAACACATTGTGTATAGGCGCTATTTGAATAAACTATCATATCATATCATATATCGCAGATCAGGCTGGGTTTATATCTGAAAGAAAAGCAGGAGACAATCCATGCCACGTTTTGTATCTTACACAGGTGGTTCAATAAAAGAATGGACTATCAGCGCTCTGGGCGACTATTCTAGTTGCAATCATGTGTTATGTTAATGCCCATGCTATCAAAGCACACTGGTACCAAATGCCTATTACCCAATGTTGTGACATAGTGGGCACTGCATGCCTTGAGAGACTATGTTACATAATACCATGCAATGTTAAGCAATGCCATATATTAAGGTCAGGCTAAACTCTCTGGTGCCATAAAACAGTCTGTGGCCCTCCTTTCCGACTCTGCCCATTGACATCTCAGACACCCCAACCTCAGCACCATTCAGCCTTCCATGGGGTCATGATAGAATGCAGCCAGACACACACTATGAACTCACAATTGACATTACCAACTACAAAAAACATGTCAACCACCATGCACATTGCAACCACAACAATGCATGCTGTACCGGTAATGGATAGTCCACTATGTCTGCTGATGGGTTATGCTATTCTGCATGCAGTGTTCGGTCGATGCCCATTTTCAACATATAAATGTAAGAAATGTTGATCATTCTGCAATGTCTTACTCAGTGCCATTTATTGTACTATGCCACACTGCGGTCCTCTGGAGACCCCGAAACAGATCAATTCTCTTGTACTCCCTCTCTTCTCACGGAAACTACACTTCTGCTCTCTCCTGGTTTTCTCCCCAGCTCTCTGATCACACACTCTCTGGGCTGGTGTTACTTCCTAAAATCTTTTGTTTTGCCGATCCCTAAAACTAAGCGCCTTCCTCAGTTCTTGGACCTCTTATTTTCTCTCCATACAACACCCCCTTTTATTTTACTCTTTTTACCTAAATTGTAATTTTCATGCTGGCTATTTTCAAGTCTTTGTCTCATTCTCTTTTACTGATCAACTTTAAGCCTATATTCCCCGACGGTCTTTCAGCTATTACGTCCGGGATGCGTGTTCATTCGCACCATCTCAATTAATCAAAGACTGAAGCTGCCCCACTCCTCCTATTTATTTTCCGGACTCTCTCCTTTTTATCCTCTGCTTGTAATCGAGGTGCTATTTTTGATCCCTCTCCTTTTCTCTGAAAACCCTTTCCTGACAATTCCTCTAAAATAGCTGCAAGATTTACTCTCTTCTACTTTCTCAGCTAAGGTTCTTATTCTCACTCTAATCTCAAATTGACATATGTGCCTCGCTACTACTTGGATCCCAGCCTATGCTCTTACACCTGTGAATCTTATTTTCAATTCGTCCTCTCCTCCAGCTCCTCTAATTCACATTCCTCAGCCTTCCTTAATTGGCTTCGTTTTCCCGTTTGTCTTCTGTTTCGCTACCTTTATATTGTTTTTAAACATATCCATGGTGTACCGACTTATCTTTCTTCTTTTTTCTCTGCTTATCTCGCCCCTTGGGTCTCTTCATTCATCTTCTCTATTCTGATTAGCTGTTCCCTGTTCCCAGTGCAGTTTCCACTCCATCTTCCTCCTTGTTCTTGAACTCTAGCCTTCTCTTTCCTATTCCCTCTTTTGCTCTCTGTACTGCTTCTTTTCGCTCTTCCCTTAAAACTCATGTCTCTCCTAGTCTAACCATTCAGAGTGCTACACGATGCTGCCTTTTACTACTCGTGAATTTTTGCTCTCTCTTTGTAACTTGTGTAAATTGCTTAGGCGCAAGTGCTTTATTTAACCAAATAAATACATATATTAAGTAACTGTGGGTCTGATTAACAAAAAATGTTTTTTTTTAAAAAACATCTTTTTATTGGCATTTCTTAAACAAACAGCGACATTGCACTCCATCTTCCCCCCCTTCCCCCGAAGAGAGCCTGTGTCCATATGTCACCAATAGTAGATGCGCCGTTAAGCAATTTGAACAGTAACAACTATAACAATCCACCAAAAGCTCCCTTTACACCCCCCCCACTCCTCCCAACTGTGAGTTGCATCCTGTTCCTGCCACTCCTGCTCCTTCCGGCCTGATGGTCTGTAGACATAAGCCCAGAGTCCTGTGTGCCCATATTTGTGTGAAGAGGAAACCCCTCAAGGCTGTCTGAGGGCCTGATTGTTTGTGCTTCACTCTTTCAGGTATGTTCGTCTATTAGCGCACAAATGGAGTTGTGCGTTTGTTTTCTTGCCATCGCCGCCAGCTCCATTCTGATTTACAAAAATATTTTAACATGGGAAAGTCCCATTGACATTTTTTTTGTAAAATCAGCCATGCGTCCAAAGCAATGATATTTGTTAGGAAACTGAATCTTAAGATGAATAATAAACTACGAATGCGGCCTCATTCCGAGTTTTGCGGTATTTCCTTTGGAAATAACCCAAAATGGTAATTCTGCTACCCTATGCAGTAACCTTTTGGGTCCCCATGTTTACAAAACGATGCAGATCTGAAAGTGTAATCCCCATTTTGGAGCCCTTTAAGATTACATGATGATTTTTTATTACTGCATGTGGTGTTGAAAATGACCTCCACACAAAAGCAGGTGGAGAAGAAATTCAATGTGGAACTTTTGTTTTTGTGGAAAGGTGAAACATCCAGTATTTTTACCATTGCTGGCAAACTTGTAATCAGGCACTGTGTGTGTCTACAACAATGAAAACATAAGAAACATGGAAACAAAATGGCTGCCGTCACCCGAAAAGGGATCTAGTCACTTTTCTATTTTGTGATTGGCCAATCTGTTTTTCCCATGTGCGAATGGTGCTTATTGGGGACTTTGAGGCATACATCCGATTGCAAACTAAAAGAATGTGCATTTACAGCAATAGTAAACGTAGTCTCTAGAGTCATAACAAACGGAGACAGTGTGTCTAAAACTGCAAGATATTGGGAAAATATCTTGAAACCCATAATGAACTAGGGAATGTGATATATAATATGGCATTTATGATATGTGCATAACATTGTGCCCACACAATACAGCTGATAAATGCAGTCAGGCAATTTCTGACACCCTCCAGCTACCTCACCATTGCTCAAGCAATAACAGGAGCACGGTTGGACTATTGTAATGTGCTCTTCGCAGGCACATCCCCAAATAACAAACACAATGCATATTATCCAGAACAATGCCTTGCGTTCTGCACTCAACATCGCCAAAGAGAACACAATTCCACAGCCAGAAGGCAAGCCCACTTGCTCCCCATTCGAGAAAGGATCACTTTCAAGATGCTTTCCATCACTAACAAATACCTGTCTGGCACAGAACCAACCTACCTGGCACAGAAAGTCGTGAGCAAAAAAATTAAAACCAGTGAGGTCAATGCATGCAACTCTCCTGGTGACACCCAAGTTTTACTGAATTAAAAGGAGGAGGCTCAGGTTTCCCCGCATTAGCAGCCAAGCACTGGAACTGCCCCCTTCACCCCCACCCCCACAAACTTACGCTCTGAGGAATCGTACTGGGCCTTTCGCAAACCTCTCAAAACCCTGCTGTACACCTAAGCTTTGACTTGGCTACTGGCTGTAATGGTATGATATGAGTGCCTAAAAGGTATGTAATGTTTAGCCCTAAGATGTCTGACCCTGTGTAACTGTTTGAAACAGAGCGTTGATGCCCCTGGGCTTAGGCGCTTTACAAATACAAAAAAAAAATACAGCTGAATATTGAGAAAATCAACGACAACAGACTGTGCGTCTAAAGCATTGCTTCATATTGAGCAACTCGTTCCCGAGACCCACAATGAACTGAGAAGCTGTGTCTAAACCAACACTTCATGCTGGGAAACTGAGTCTCAAATCCCAGATTGAATTGAGAAACACTTAAGAGCTTCAATGCCTGTGGTATAGTGTCACAACAATTGGGAACTGAAACGCTGCCGACCTCTGCCGAATTGAGAAATAATGGCGAATTTAAACTGCACTGCATGTTGGGAAACGGAGTACAAAAGCCCCAAGCAAACTGTTACAAGTATTTGAAAATGGAAATGCCCCATGCTGCTAAACTGGCTCTCAGAGCCCACACCGAGAAACCGTTTGCAAAGGGAAACATTGCACACTGGGAATCTGAGCCTTCAAGCCTGTATAGAACTGGAGGACTTAATTAACACATTGCATCATGGGAATCCGAGTCCACAGGACCACTCGCGGCTACCTCAAGGCAACATCCTGACCTCACGTTGTTAATACTCCCTAATAAAGCTGTATTACCACTAGTGAGTCCGACATTTATGTCAACTGTCATTAAATCTGCCACATGGCTCAGACTGAGCACCTCCGCTGCCCGTAAGTATTTATGTCTGTTAAACATGTGAAGTCAAGTTGACTAAAGCTGAATGTATGTGTCTATGGCAGGTAAGTGATCACATCTTCCGGAAGAACTGGGGGGTCATGCCTAAATGTGTGACCAATCACCTGTGAACATTGGGAGAACTTTTTTCTGAGACGGCAAAGTTCTGAACAATTGAATGTAATGTCTGTATATGGTATCACGAAACAATGACCACCAATCAGGCTCATGGGCATCAAAGGAGTGTCCAGGGGTGGCAGCCAGTACAACTACCTGGGCTAAAACCACAAACACGTGGGTGAGGCTGCCCAACCTGCAACACAGGAAAAAACGATCCAAAATATTAGCACACTCGTTCTAAACAAAGGCACCCCCTGGAATCAAACATCCACCTTCCAATCACTCTACCCAAAATCAAGCTTACTTCCAGAAAAAAGGCTAAACTCTATGTTTAACAAGTTGCTGGCAGCCCTCGGCAGCCAACACTCATCTTCACCTAAAATCGAAAATGGAGTCCTTTACCCCGGACAGTAACATTCCCTCATTAAGATGAACCTAACCAGCTGTACTGTCCAGAGCTAGCCAGAATTGAATGCTACCAGTCCCTTTTTTCAAAGACCTGAAATAAATTAGTCAACCATCTACAATACTAAATTTGAAATTGTGGCAGAGGAAGGAAAGTGCACCTGTAGCTGTGACATTTTAATCTCTCTTCAGTTGCAGTGGAAATCCGCCGTGTGGACACCCCGAGACTTAGTACTGCCCCTCTCTGCAGCACACCATTCTCTACTCGGCTCCATCTGAGTGACTGACATCTGTGTGCTATGCCTAAAGAACACCCACTTCTCACTGTGTATGTCTACTCAGCAGCCCATAACACAGCACCCGATCCCAAAAGGGGTGATGCATTCTTGCAGCCACTCCTCCACAATGTGGCTGCTCAGTTTGTGTAGCTGCTCAACGTTAGTACTGTTGCTAATCGCCATGCCTTCTTCACTGTGACCATGGCCACTAGTGCTACCTCTCCTTATTGTACCCGCTCAAGTTCATGATACTTTCTACTGCACCCTCTCTTTCCTCTCTGCCTACTCAAAGGTAGTGTTTCCCCCAACCTTCACAATGCTAAATCCGCTATGCTGCCTCCAACCTTAAATTGCCTGCTCTGAAAACGAGTACTGATCCGCAGCCACAAACCCTCCTCATTGTGACTGCTCAGAAAACTGTGCAACCCCATCCTACCTCTCAAGTTCCCCACATCTCCCTCACCATTGTAGCTTACCTCAAGCTGAATGTTATAGCTGAAGAGTTGCTGGCCATCGGTTAATGATACGGACGGGCAACCTGGTTCAAACTGGCAGACAGAAGATCTGTTAAAACCAGAGCCCATCTGAGAGGCTGCGTTCAAGCTCAGCTGGGAATCCTCTGGAATGTTCTGGAAATAAAAGGCCTCCTCAGCTGTGCTAAGAGCATAGCAGGCCTCCAAGTTCTGATGCTGTGGGATGCTCCCTCTTTGCGGAGGTGGGACAGTCTTGTCGTATCCACACAGTGGATACACATAGGCTTTGGGGGCTGATGGTGCCAGCGGGTCATGAGATTTGCTGTCCACTATGCGGCCACTGATGTCAGAGGCTGTATGATAACCAGCCTCCTCCTCTTGGCCACTGGGTTTAAGACATCTGTTCTGTTGGGCTGGCCTTTGCATGCACGACGTGGAAGGCTGGAATGTCACTCGGGATAACGATGAAGAAAATGGTTGGTTCTGAGAAAGCGTCTGTTGCTGCTGGTAAGCATGACCCATGACCGGAGGGGTCTGTGTGTTAAAGTTTGGACCCTGTAGGTGATTCGATGCATTTGGCTTCCCCTGGTGATATTCCATGCCACCAACACCAAATGATGGCACCCCCCTCCCTCGCGAATACTCCACAGCCTCTCCGCCAAACGATGACGGCACCATACCTCGAGAATATTCCACACTGCCACCGAGAAGAGCCTGGACATTCCTCTCCTGGGAGTACTCCGCACGTACCCCTCCTGGCAGTCCCTGCTCCGTGTAACTGTTATAGTGCCCTTGGGCTCCCCAATGTCTGCTCGCTGTTAAAATGGCCTGCGAGCTGAGTCCAATGTCTGCAGTTTGAAGCCCTGGCTGGCCAGTTGCCAGAGGTTCCCATATGTTTCTAGCATCGTCTCCCAACTGGTCCGTGGCTCCTCCCATTAGGTTTTGAGGGCTCAGGAAGGTCGAAGGCTGGGGAACTGTGCTCGCTGCCACAGGCCATCTACACATCTGGGAGATGCTGGACGGTGACTGCTTGTGCCCAGGTCCAACTGGAGTATTATTTATATTTGTTTGAGTTCTGCAAGGCAACTCCAATGGTCGACCAGAGAAATCCGTAGGGAAGGAGCACTCACCAGGCTGAAAAACATGCATTGAGCTCGATATATCCCCTTTTACTGGGCACTGCCTGCTTTGATTGGCTGGGTTGAATCTCATGTTGAACTGGTCAAGAACACGTTCCCTGTCCGAGATTACCTCTGCGGCAGGTGCCTGCCCTGGTGGAAAAGAATTCTGAATGGTAGACCTTTGTCCATTTTGGGGTACATTTATCTGTAGCTGGTGGAGTCCAGGAGAGTGTAGAGTATCTATACAGTGCCTCTGGCCACTGGCAGTCACTGTGCTTTGCCGCTGGCTGGCAAGAGAATTGGGCTGGGGTTGCCCCGGAGTCATGTGCTGAAGGCAGACAGATGGCGGGCACACTCCGTCAACGAAAGATGTGCCCTTGTTTTTCTCCTGCTTGAACAGAATGTCTTCGAGGAAAGAGGCCACCTCACCGCCCAGGTGGCCGACAAGTCCAGTTGACTCAGATATGTCCTGTTCCATCTGCAGCAAGTTTTCCTCCCAGCCCTCCAGATCCAAGTCGCCCACGTCAAGACCCTGCAGGGAGCCCTCCACCACATCACCATTCTCTAGCAGCGTCTCCAGTATGGCCAGCACTGGGTCACCCTCCGGTTTGATGCTTAGGCCATTCTGATCAATGTGCCATCCTTCATCCTCCTTGCTTGGGATCACAGGCAGAGGAAAGCGTGGCTCGGTCCCTGGGTGCGACACATACACCGATTCATCCTGCTTCATCATGGCCCCCAGAATCGAGCTGGGATCCACCGCCTTCTGTTCCACCTCGGAAATCTTGCGACCTTTAGACGTTTTATCTTTTGGCAGGACAGGGTCAGTAAACTGGGGCAGGTTGTTCTGGTACAGGACGGCCTCCCCCGTGGCGAAGCTGAAAGGCAGTTGTAGGGCCCGTTTCCGCAGGTGTTCCTCGCCTTCTTCGTTTCTAGATGTACGCAAGGAGGAGAGAGAAGAAGAATGTTACCAACAAGGTGGTGGTTTGGGCTAGCACAGGTATAGCACACGTTTGCAGAGGGAAACATTGGGGTAGCACAGGCAAATTCAGGAGTAACATATAGACAGCAAATGCCATCAAAAGAGTGGCACTGAGCAGAAAGGGAGGGTACAACGGCAGCATAAGCGTAGAACAGGAATTTCAAATGGCTAGCGCAGAGTGCCCAGGAAAACCCACAAAGGTTCAGGGAGAAAAAAGGTTTCCACAGAAAATACCAATGAAAACTTGAGATGTACAGCAAAACAAATATGTTACTCGTCATGTTCTGGGTAGCGCTTTATCGCCACTTGTAAGCCAAAACTATTGCATTGGGGTACAGCTAGGGGGAGATGGCATATGAGGAGGCACACAAAGATTGTAGGTGTTGTTTGGTTATTTAGCCCACCCATGGCCTGCCTCTCCCTATGACCATTCCCAACCACTCCCTGCCCTTCTGCGACCAAAACACACCCTCCGTGACAAGACTTAACATCAAACTTTGTACTCAAAGTGTCTGTCCGTATTTTTTCAAAGCATTCTTCTGAGTTAATCGTTTCATTAGAGCTGTAAATGTGCTAGTGGTTTGATAAAAATGTCTTAACCAGGTCTTCCATCTACTTGATTTATAAACAGTATGTGTGTCCTTCAATGAAGTCCTGTTAAAAACAAACATTGGCAAAGCCAACATTTTCGGCTTGTGTAACAGTATAAGAGCCAGTTATACCATTATGGCAGTGCCTTGAAAATGCTTTTCCCAGGTCAAAAGAAATGCCAACACTTGGCATTGCCAATGCTTGTTCACCTTAATGTCAGTCATACACTTAAACACAGCACCTCTTTGTTGGGTGGCTGCTTAGTAGGGCTGCCGCACAGCCTTTTACCTCACTGACAAGGTGCCACCTCGACACAATGGACAGGATATCATCTGGCAGTAGCCATGGAAAGGTAAGGACACTTTTTGTATACCCTACCACCTTCTGGCAAAGAATCTTCACTGAATTATAGTTGTAACCCAATAGAGAAATAACCCCTACCACTGCGCAGTACTTGGGAGTCTCAGTGCTTCTTCCACACCAATTCTCAGTCCCACATGTATGTGCATCTTGTCTCGAATATGAATCACAGCAATACTGTGCACCTTGACTGGTGCATTGAGAGGTAGGATTTCGCTAAGCATATCTTCTGCACAGGTAGAACACTGATGAGCACATCTCTGGATGACTGTTTCAATGTGCTTTGGATAGTCCAGCTGAGCTGCCCACTTGCTAATGAGTAATTATAATCATAATTGTTCTTTTATAACGCGCTTAATACCAGCGAGGGGTTTCTAATCGCGGTATCGGGATTCAAACCTGTATTGCGCTGCCTTGTCTTGCTTCCAAGACAAACGTGTTGCACCTGAGCCATCCTTCCTCAACCGTAAGGATGTTTGATACACTGTCCAATTTAATATGTGGTCTTGATAGCTCCTTACTGTCGTAAAATATGCTGAAGGTTCACACACTTAAAATGTCAAAGTGGCCTGGTGGTCACAGTCACATGGACCTTGGAGTGAAATTTCCAGGGGCTCGAAGCAAAGCAAAGGCCTGACATCTTTATTCCCAGTCCATATCACTGTGCCTATTTTGGGAAACACATCACTCCTGGAATACGCCCTCCAGAATTCCCCTTGGTGTCGGGGAGGAAAAAACCTGTAATTGATCAGCAAGAGTGAACTACAGATTTGGGAGGAAAAGGACCCTGGAGACAGTTTAAGAAAAGAGCTATCCAGAGGGAGGTCTGGAAAGATTTTTTTGTAGCTGCTGAGAACCGAAGGGCTCGAGAATGGGGGCTTACATGAACTTCTATCCTTGCATCTCCCAGAACCCAGGGGAATTGGAAAGCTACAGTTAAAGGCTTACCACCAGCGAAGCCTGTGATCGAAGCAATCTCTGGCCCCTGGCAGGGGGACATTAAAGTATTGAAGTCCTGACCAGGACCAACCCTGAAATACCTATCACAACCAGCGGAACACAGAAGAGGTCCATGAGAGTCCTACCAGGTCTAGATATGAGGAGGGACCAGATGAGAAGTCTAGTCTTATGATATGGAGCGAGACCTATCCACAACCTAAAAAGACCGGATTGGCTAAGAAGCCAAATGCAGAGAATTTGCTCAGCGACTCTGTCAAAACCTTAAGGCTGCAGGTAGACCTATACAGGGACCCGGTGGAGAATCCTGAGGAACAAGGTCCAAGTAATGACCTGCCTAGTACACTGAACCTGGGGTCTGAGAGAAGACTTACAGCAGCATAGTGTAAGCGTGATATGGAGGAATATAGATGCCGCAGTGCAAAGGAAAGGACCCTTTGCAGGGGAAGAATGATAAAAACAGGTAGCAAAATGTTGGAAGTAACACTCAGCGTTAATGAAAGTCACAAGTATTATTAATGTAGGCCAAAACTGCATCCAAAACAACACATAATTAACAATTTAATGAAATCCTTTTGAGTACATGTTTACATGAGAAAGTTATACAAAAAATTAACACAATCCTAACTTAAATAACATCTGAAGAAATGCTGCCTCATGTTCGTCTGCCACTAAATGAGCTGGGTGAAACATAAAACACAAATACAAAACAATGCACAAAATTTGAAAAGGAAAAGACTTGTCATAGCATGACAGGGACACTGCAGATGAACATCAAACAGTTGTCAACATTTTAAAATGCACACTCGAGTAGAAAATGTACAGGAGTCAAGAAAAACAATCAGACAGTATGCAACCATGCAAAAAATCCAACATGGCAAACGACAAAACATCAGGAAAAAAAAAAGAAAAAAAGAGCTTCTAGCATGTCGACTCAAGAAGAGTCTTGAGTTTTGGGCTGTAAAGAGGTCCTGGTATCACAAGGAAATAGGCCCAGCCCTCCGCAGGACGAAAGAAAAGATTGATGGGCAGCATACATGAAGATATTCTATATTGCAAAAATCATGTAGGTATCAGGATGGGTCTCTAATGTAATAAAACATCTGTTTAAACTATATGTTGGAGGTGGCCCACGTGTAAGCATCAATGCCATTAATATGGAATTATCCAATTTGAACGCTTAAAATCAATTGAATGGTACATTTAACCGATCTCAGCTAGTACCATTCGATCGATTTTTTAAAATACTGAACATGTGGACCGGGGGTTCTGGGGGTGTTCCCCCGCTCCCCAGGTTTGGGATTTTTGTCTTGGAGGGGTTGCAGGGATATCCTCCGCTTCCTGAACATTGGAGGCTGGGAACCAAAAGGAAAAAAGAAAAAAAAGGGACCCTGCGGCGTCCGATCCGACCTTGGTTAGAGGGACGGATGTGACGCTGCGGGGGAAGCGGCGGCGAGCAAGCAGGTAAGTAGGGGAGGGGGTGTAAGGCACATTTGGGTTTACTTAGCAGAAGTTCAAAGCGATTCGCAGCAAAATTGATTACGGTCAATTCTGCCGCAAATTATTACACTTTGGTCAAACAACCCAAATCCATTAATAATAGATAATTGACAAGTAAATGAATATCTGGAAGGAGGTTTCTCTTTGCTCAACTACATAGTCTTCCTCTTCCCTGCTAACTCTTCCCTTGCTCCTGCACCATTCTGCTGGCTGCATGGTGTTACATGGACACCACCACCCTGTCCTATCCAGTCCCCCTGCACTTACCTGCTGGCCTTCCTTGCACTAACCGGGTTGTGATTCCCCTTGGAGTCCCAGCCGTCCTTGCACTTAACTCCGGGCCGTGCTGCTCTGAGTGCACTTCTCCCTGTACCCTCGCCTCTGCACTTCTTGCCTGCGCTCTTGCACTTATCTAAATGACACTAGACCTAGTAAGATTGTTTGTCTTGTCCTCCCTTGTCCCCCCCATCCCTTGCCTGTTCGAGCCTTGAAACATATTGTGCATAGGCGCATTATAAATATCATATCATGGTGTCATTCAGTGGCCTCAGGGAGTCCACATTTTATCGTCAGGGTCAATGAGTTCAGGAAGAGAGCAAAATCCCCCAGCCGTACCGTATCTGTGAAAGGGGAAGAGACCTTGTGTTATGCCAATATGTACAAAATAAAAATGAGGTACTGGGATAACTACTTGAAAGAATGGCGTGAGGGTGGCCATGCGGGAACAACGTAAGACCCCGCCTATATGGATTAAAAAATTAGATACATTTGGAAAGTAGTAAATATGCAACCGGTTAGTAGGGGTGCCGGGACGCAATCGTTGCGTGTCTAACTTGCCCTCTGAAATAAAGCATGAACCAAAGTTCTCAGAATCAGTGAAATAAGTGGCCCCCAAGTTGATGAAGGCAAGACGAACCTTGCTCTGAAAAATGGAGATGCCGCACGGGTCTAGCGAACTAAATTCTTTACCTAGTGAAGTGAGCAAAAGGCGATTGTCCTCATCCGCCAAACGTATCTTAAGTTTCTCGGGAGCAAGGTAGGAGTCAAATACCAACACCAAATGAGGTACATCTGCAGAGCTGGCACATGCGCCTGGCATGCTACGCTCAAGCTGCAGCTTGAAACACTAGACTGGAATAAAGGTGCCACACCATCCGATCTGAAGGTGAAAGACCAGTCCTAAGCGGTTATGGTCTAGAAGCTGTGCAGAATCACAGACCAGACTCATTTCTGTCATCTGGAGGCTGTCAACCTAGCGACCAGTACACCCGGGCCAGACATCCAGGCAAAAGCCATCAGGCTTCAATAGGATTGGGACCATCCAAGCCAGAAGCCTCGGGAAAGGGCTAAGTAGCCAAGGGGGAAACAGAGCGGCCCGGAGGGAGAAGCAGACTGTACCAGTTACCAGAACCATTCCCCTGGAACTACCTTGTTGGATGATATTGGATTAGGGAATTACTTTTCAGAGAGGGTTTTGGGCTATTTTTTCAGCCAAGCGTTGGATCTTTGTTTTAGAGTAGGGTAGTTGGAAGGCTAATGATTTATCAAGAATTTGGTTTTTGTGTTTCTATGGCCACATTTTGTTCCATTTGAGTTTCTAGATTAGGGCGTTTAAAGCAGAGACAATGACATATTGAGACTAGGGACATTCATAGGGAGGGGAAGACACTTTAATTATTTTATTTAATTATCCTGACCTTCACCTTGTTTAGTCAGATCACATATGTTGTAGTTATACTCCTTGGATTGGAAGGTTTAAACCCAACCCTAGGCTTTATAGAAGAAAACCTAATAAAGAGATAGTTGAACCATTCTTTGAGTCTCACTTCTCGGCCTGCCAAATTAACCTTGTCCCCCTTTTTACCTTTTATGTAGTACTACTACAGTCTTGTGGATGCTAATGCAGGGCAACCATGGCCCACGTGTTGCTTTCTCTAAAGTGTATTTTTCACTCCTTTGACAGTGTTTTACTGATAGGCTGGTGGCAGTGTATCTTTAATATTGACATATCTTACTGGTGCAGTACTGTACACCTTTAGTGTACTGTATAGGTGCCTTTTGGCTACAACAATGGCCAAAACAACCCCTGTTTCTTAGGCCCCGTCTCTGAGAAGCAATGGATTTGTTTTGTCATCTTCCTCCTATTCTGGGGTAGAAAAGGGCATGTGTCATGCCTTTTTGCAGGCTCTGTCCCGAGCATAGGAATGGCAGATGTGTACATGGACGGGGTTTGGACTAGGTTACTGTCTCAGACACCCTAAATCTATATTCTCATCTTGACTTACTTCACAAGTGTCTCTGAGCCGGTTATCCAGGATTGGAAAATCTCTCCGGGTTTGCATGGTGCATGAGCCCTGGCAGGTTGGCTGTGGTCACCCCAGTCCAGCATTTTTTATGTCTGAGGCGATTTTGGAGTCCTGCGCCAGCAGACCATTGGAATTTAAATCTAAGCACAGAGGACCATGAAGGATGCTGAAACCGCTGCTGCAACTGTTGCTTGCCAAGCCAACTACCTTAAGATAAAACACTGGCTCTCTTGACCAGGATACATCTCCCTGTTTGAACCAGTGTTGACAACTAGAACTTTGTCTGGCAGATCTCCAGTAGTTCGGAAGGTCTGTACATCCTGATAGGGGACCCCATCTTGAATCTGGACAACAGGCTCTTCCAATGTGCGACATCAAGGAACATCTCTGTGACTCTGCTGCTGCTCATGGTCCCCACACTGAGTTAGAGGAAATCCCTTTTCCCCTCCTGATTGCCAGCAGGTTCGTGATGGGTCACCTAAAGACTTTTCAGTGCCAGGTGCTCGGTTTGCCCTTCTCCAATTTCGTAGAACTTCAAGCACAGGTCTTCCTTTGTCAGGATCCTGAAGTCCAGCTATAGGTATCTTCCGCGACCATGAGCTCTGAAGCGGAGACCGCAACGGCCACTAGACTAGCCGGACACAACCCCGACCCTGAAATTCTCCTCTGCACCCACGGATCGTGTGCCTCCTTCATTGCAACCCTCAGGGTGAATAGTATTCCCCATGTCTTCTGACTTAACTTGAATCATTAGTGTTCCTGTGGAGGACTCTTGTGCATGGGATTTTTCGTCCCCCATACTCAGACTTCGTGAATTTCCATAGGATGCAAAGTCCTTATCTGCAACCAACCCTGGACTCATTTTCCATGGTGGAGCTTGGACAGAGGAATCTGGTGTTGACTGCCTCTGACTACTCAGATTGGTTGCTGCTGCCCTTTTACTCTGGACACTTGTAAGCACAAACTTGCTACTGTATAGCACAATAACCACACTGACCGAATGACTTTCTCCTATGTTAGTCTACTGAAGAACTTTTCATATTGCCTATACTCTCGCCCAAATAAGTAAAACTGCTTATTTACCTGTGAATTTGGTTGAACAATTGCTCAGGGGCCAACTAGGACATATTAAGCCAGTGATGGCAATTGGGTTGTTTTTCCTTAGTTTCTATGGCTTACAATGCTTTTTAATAGCTGTTTTCCTCCCCACTTTCCAATTCAGTGTATTCTACAGTACTAACAATTGTATTAATGGTTTCCGTTTAAAAGTGTGGGTAGTGCCCATTTGTGTGTGTGTGTGTATATATATATATATATATATATATAGTAGGAAAATCCATTTGAGTCAAGTCACACACTCCACAGCGCCCCTAGTAGCCATTGCCGGAAGTTCACCTCCAGTTCTGAGCCACAACAGCAAGGCATTGTGGGTATCTAAAAATGTGCCCAAATGAAAACCTTTTCTCCAGGAAATTGTCTTCGTCTGAGGGCAGTGCTATTTTATACATCGCTTAATCAACCCAAGACAGACATTTTGCAAGGCTGTGATTCCTAATGAGGGATTCTTTATAGCTTCTATTTAAAGGGTTCTTGGTATTCTGGGGTTTCCAGTGCAAAAAAAGAATAAAGGTTTTCTTGGTATCTTGAGGAAGGCAGGGTTAAGGCATGAGCTTCAAGGATGGGACTCTTGGCAGGACTTGGTGTTGACCAGTCGTCAAGATGTAGCAGCTTGGCAACAGAAGATGATTGGTTTGGCTCGCTGGTCCAGCCCTAGACTATTCTGGGGTGTTTACAGTGCTTCTCTCCTTTTACAGAGGGTTCCCACCCCCCAGCTATTCGATATTTGCATAGAGGAGAGCATAAACTATCCCTGGGCCTCCAACCCTTTTAGGCCTCACTGTTGTACTTTCCAGGGTTGATAAGATAACCCCGTTTTATGGTGTTTCAGGGAGTTGGGGTTTCAGGTTTCCAGATATGTGTCTTCTCAATTACTGAAGCCGATGGTCCCAGTTCATACTATTCACTGTTCTCCCTTGTTGCCTTAAGTTTCATGGAATGTCTAAAGAGTTTTGATAACAGCTCGTCTGCTCCCTCCCGGACGTTCGCTAACTCTTGTTACCTGTATTGGGTCGGGATGCTTCACCGGGTCAGTAGGAATTCAGATGACGCCGTCAGCCTTCTCTCTTACAGGGTGCCAATTCTTATAGCCTTGCCCTGTTCGTTCCTCTGATATCGATAGTGGTTTCGACAGTCCTTCGCATATAGGCCGGGTGACAGCACTCTGTAGTTTTCATCTGCTTGTTCAACCCTTGTCTGTAGCTAGCCTGAAATAGCGGTATCGGCGTAGTTGTCGGACCAGACGGTCCACCCACTACAGGTCACACCACCGCCATACACTCTGTCTTATTGTTGGGCCCTCTGAGGAGATGCTTTCCACTCGTCAGGGGAATTCGTCACGCTGGGGTGAAAGGCCACTCATTCTTGGCTGCAGTCTTATTTTCACCTGCCGTCCGCCAAGTGTTATTCTGATAAGGTATGGGGTTCTGTCTTCATACAGAATGTGTGCTCCAGTTTCTGCTCCTACTTCTCCTCCCAACACCAGATCAGCCTGCTGGGTGTTGTGCGATCATCACTAGACATCGGGTATGGGCCTTTTCTCATGTGGCTAGGGAAACTTGCAATCCCCATATAATTCCTTAAATGCTAATGGCTTACTGTAAAATAGAACACACTAATAACACACAATCTTCTATGGACTTCAGTTCCCATAATGCTAAAAGTATTGGGACAAGGAAGAGGAGCTCAGAGGCAATAGAGATTCAGAATGGTGAATATTCAAAAAGTACGGTCTAGTTGCTGTTACACAAAGCACCTGAGCAAGATTTTTAAAACCCAAGGTGAGGCACAGCTGTGAAATGAAGGGAAAGAAGATGAAGCGGAGTAAGATGAATGAGCTTTCAATGGCCGTGCGGAAGGCGTAGCTGGAGAAGCTGAAGCCATCAGAGGCGCAGGAGCAGCCATGGAAAGAAGCCCTGCCAGCAGAGGTCACCACGAAGGGTGAAATTAAGCAGAATTGCAGAGTACGCGCTGCGGGAAGCGGCTTACTTAGAAGAAGCTGAGCTGAGGGGTAGACGTGCTCCCAGAGCAGTGTGTGGCCGACCGGTGAAGCTGTGGAAGATCAACAGAGCTGTCATCGCTCCTGAAGACTGACGCACAACTTACCTGAGGCTTGCAGAAGTGGGAGAGAAAGCAGATTGAATGCAGAGGGACCGCCGCAGAGTACCAGTGATTTGGCAGAGTGTGAATGCTGACCCTGGGGTGCTCCTTACAAGAAAGCTGTCACAACGCAATGATTTGGAATACTGAACAATTGAAAAATCAAAGGAGAACATATTTTCTGAATACAAAATAGCTAAAGAAAACAAAGCTAAGTGGCAAACACAAAAGATCCATTATAAGGAACTTCAAAAGTTGATAACCAGTATTACCCACAGCCAAGAGGCTGTCAAAAGACTTTGGGAAAACTACCAGTGGGGAAAGCCTCTAACCAATACTATCCACAGCCAAGAGGCTATGAGAAAACCATGTTAAGACAACCACTGGGAAGAGCTCACAACCAGTGTTAATATGAGCCAAGAAGTGAAAAAATCATAAAGTAACCAAGGCATAAATCCCCTTTTAAGGGATATACTTTTGGGAAAGCGTATATCTCACATTGCCAACAGCCAAGAGACAGTGATACCATACCAAAAGACTGGTGTGGAGAATACTGGAGTCAATATTGCCATCAAGTTTGAAGTTAGTTGTAAGAGTTTTCTTCCTGGCAGGCAAGTATACCATTAAAGGACTTATAGTGGTTAGTCCTGGCAGGCGAGTGGACCAGGAAAGAAGATGGTGGTTTGATATCTTTGTGATAAAAGATGTGTGGAAAGAACCTTTGTTGAATGAAGTGAATTCACATACTTTATCAATTGTTTGACAAGAAGTAACATCACTGAGACAAGGGGCTTTTTGCTATCCTGACAAAAGTGTTATATTTCAAGACGTATTATTGAGAGAGACTGAACTGCTATCTTGACAAGAAGTAGTTCCTTTGAAGAAAGTGGTATATGTTAACAGAACAATTGTATTGGTTTTGAACCTGTGGTTTTTGAGTGAAAGTCAAGAATCCTTTCCGAGGAATATTGTGTAAAACATTGATTTGTTTTAATTAATCAACCAACTGTGGGGAAAGGACATCTGTGGTATCTTCAAGACGGAAAAAGTGTTTGAAAAAGACATTTCTCTTTCTGTGAACAGAACTTGTTGAATCAGAACTGTAATCAAAGAATTCCTGAATTGATCCAGAGGAAGGGAATACAAACCTTGTCACAAACAGTGCTTTCAAGAGCATTTGAGGTTGAATTACAAAACTGTTTTGTTGAACTAAAATTAACCATATTTTCCTTGTATAATGTTGTTGTATGTATTAATGTGAGGGTCAGAGAAACTTTGGACACTAGGTCATTTTTCTTTAGTTTGCTAGGCAGGGACCTCTCTATTAGATTAGGGAAAGTTAGGCATTTATCAAAATCCCTTTTTAATTTGAATAAAAGGCAAACTGAGGAAACTTTACCTCTGTGTCCGGCTCGCATTTCTGATACCTCAAAGTGTCCTTGTGCGTTCTCCTGAACGACACCCTTCACGCCACTCTCTCGGGCCATCCTGTTCTTCCTTCTGCCTTCTTGGCCTCGATTGCCAAACCCTTCTCGTTCAATCTCTCAACTTTGGCCTTCTCCTTGGTCTCCGTTCTCATCCACGAGTCGGTCTCTCCAGCTTCGACCCAATGTCATTTTCCTCTGTTCTTTCTCACTCTCTCTAGTAATCTCCTCAATACCCTCCCTGGTACTCTTCCACCTTTGTTTCCGACACCCTGATATAGTAGAGCCCCCCCTGCAACACCTTCCATTACATTGACTACAGCTGGGTTGCTATTCTTCCCAGTCACTTGTAGAGTTCTCGAAAGCAAAGGTAGTGGTTGTGCTATCCTGACAAAAACATTTCCATTGGAAGAATAATTTTGATGTGTTAAGATTTACTCGAATCATGAGAAAGACATTGTGCGAAGGAAAACAATTGCTTTGGTTTATAAACTAGTGTTTTGTGAAAGAGAGGTTTGCCTTACCCAGAATTATATTGCAGGGGAGAACTATTACTTTGGTTTTTGAAAAAGCATTTTTTGGAAAAGACATTTACTTTACCAAGTGGAAAGAGGCAGTGGATGGAAAAGACCTACTGTATTGAACTGAACCGATCTTTGTTGAATCAGAATTGGTTCAAGCGTGTTCCTGAATTGATCCTAGGGAAGGGAGCCCAACCTTGGTCACAAGGAATACGTTCTAAAAACTATAGGTTTGAACCTTTGCACTGTTTTGTTGAACTTAAGACAGCCGAACATCCCTTGTATATCTATGTTGCATGTATTAGTGTGAGGGTCAGCGATTGGGTGGTTTGCTAGGTAGGGATAGTCTTGTTAGGATACGGAAAGATAGACATTCAATCTCACCCCTTTTATATCAATAAAATGGCAAAACTTGAGAAATCGATACCTTTCTGTTCGTCTCGCTTTTCTGACCCCTCACAACTGCCTTGCAAGTCAATGAAACGGACTGTCTTTTGCTAATACCCTAAACTGACTGGTGTGAGCTCTGTTTCTCCAAAACCAGCGTGATAATCTTTTACCAAGGAACAAGGCCTCTGAAATGCTTTGTCCCATGCTGAACTCTGTGTTCAGACTCACAAACAACACTGTATCTGCGGACCTGCAAAGTCCACAACAGGTCTTGCAAACTGTGAGAGGAGTTATTTGATGTGCTATGTAACACTGCAGCAGTAGCCAAACCCTTGCCACCATTGTTGAGTGGAGAGAAACTAGTTCCCTTAAAGGGAAAGCTTTCCTCTTCATTGCTGTAGTTATTGTTGTAGTTTTGGGACTGTTCAGGGAGAGATGCTGGCTCTCTCAGATGAGGAGGCGGTGCATCAAAATTATCTTGCCAGGTCTCTCAAGCGGGATGGGAATGGCTAAAGCTCTCAGGATTGACCTGTCCTACTAGACCAGTGTGGTGGGGAAAGTCTGAACCCCCTCGATGGCCTGTGGTGGGGTACTGTGATTGTTCTCTGCCACGTGACAGGGATCGAGGAAGGTTGACCAGCGTATCGTCATCATACCACTCCTGGATCAGTCATCCATCGGCACAGGGTGGCACCTAGCCCTCTGAGTCACAACCATGGAAGTCATCAGAATCAGGCAGGGGACATCATCAATGGGCATGCCGTTCCTGAGATTCCATGTTGGAAGCGCAGGGCAGCCATGTCCAAATCTTGCCAGATGTGCAAATGGATATCTTGATACCCTTCTGAATTAACATCCTGAGCGTTTGCCCAGGAAGAAGGTTGAGAAGGTTTGAATTTGGGATCCCCTCTTGACTGGGTAGCTGCCAAATATCTGAATTGTAAAGTGTTACTAATTAGAAGATGGGTGTGCATCCAGTCCCCAAGAACTGTATAGGACAAGTTGTATCTGCACCATTCCTTTGTCATTTCCAGGGAGAGAGAAGAACTTACCCAAGAAAGACAATGGCTCTGCTCCTGAAATCTACAATATGATGGTGACGTACTTGTGGGCTCTGCACACCCCAGACAACACAACTACAAGGAACAATGTTGAGGCTCACTTCCCTTCCTTAGGCAGACAGTTGAGTTAGCACCTGCATTACTCTCAGTATTATAGACTAGAACATGCTGGCCACATAACAGCTGACACTGCGCTGTGACCCAGACTGTCCTGCAATAATAGACAGTATATAATATCCTAGATCTACAAATGCCCAGTATTTCATCTAACCTTCTTCGAACCGTCGGGCCACCGTCTGCAACACTTTGGCCACTGAGAAGGTCAGAGTTGATGCATCGATCCCCAGGATCTGCTTTTTCTTTGGCAGTCTTGTTTATGATCCTTTAGTTCTGCCCCATCACAACTGGTCTGTGACTTTGACAGCTCCTTTTCATACCAACCAGAGGCTTTCCACATTGAATAACACTGGCCCATAAGAAAGCAGTGGGTCCAAGCTAAGCACAACTGCCACTAGTGCGGACTCTGGCCCCTATTTGATAGGCTCCCTTTACCATAACCACAGCACTTTATTACTGACTCTTTTCTGCAGGAAAGCATTGGGGTGTTACAGACAAGCATTGGGTTCTCTCAAGTACTAAATCCCTACCGAATATGCTGCATTCTGAAATCTGAAACCGATTTCCTGAACATTTAGTGACTTATGTGGAAGTCACTGCCCTAAAGTTCCTACCCTAAAAATCTGTTAACTTGTAACATGCTGCATTTATATTTTTTGCTAAAGCCTTTACAAAAAATATTTGTTGTGGGCTATATGCTATTGTATGTTACCTTACCACCCTACACACTCCTGAAAGTATAGCCTTTGGCGGCTCTGCTACGTCTACCTCTGGCAGAGTCTGGCATACCCATAGAAGGCCTGCAACCTAGATTTGGCTTCATCTTTTTTAACCCTAAAAACAAGGTCAATGAAACCATTGTAGCACAACAGACTCTCTTTCACACTTGCCGCCTTTTCTGGGCAATTTCTGAGATGACCCTGCAACAGGGCGCAGTCAACAAATACCCTTATAAGACTACATATGTCATCAATTGTAACCCATGAGAGCTGGTCATTTGCCACACCACCCTCCCCCAAGTCGCCTGCATATTGCCCTTTGTATCACATTCATGTGGGTGATCAGGTCTGGCCAGTCACATGGTGTACCAAGTATGCCCCAACACTAATTCAATATTCCAACACCAACCTGCAGTGCACTCACAGCCAGTGGTACGCGAATGCTCAAAAAGTACAAAAACAGGGCACTTGAAGTACACTGATCCCAAGAGAGGAAGGGACTCTCAGGGACACAACAAGAAGATGTGCATCTCGATGAGGCCTCAGATGAAGGCTCATCAAGGCATTTTTTTTTTTTTTTTAATTAGGGCCTCTTGCCAGCATTCCAATTTAGGACATTCGACCTCACAGTGCTGTAGAACCTTTTCCAACACCTCGAAAGCTGTGTCAAGAGAAGGAGGCATCTTTTCTACATTACCATTACCATGGAGTATAAAGGTATTTGTACTAGTCTATTGTTAAATGCAGTCTGGGATTATTGTGTTGTAAGAGTGGAATCCTTGTTCACCCACATGGCAATAAATGTCAGAGCTCCTCTGGCAGAAAGTACTTACGATAAAGCCCTTTGGCGAGCGATGATACAGTCTGGACGTCCTCCTTTATACACCAGTCGAGCATTGGCCTGGACCCAGATCCAGCCAGCCAGCTTCGTCAATAGTCGGAAAACGGTCATCCCACTCTCACCGGTCTTAATCACTAGACAACCAGGGCACAAATTAGAAAACGTTTAATAAAAAATGAGTGGGCCACAAATGAACAAGACATGGAGATGTACAAAAAACATTGCAATGCTGGCTGGTGGACACAAAAGAACCGAGACACGACCAGAGTGTGACATGTCAACTGTTAGGCAAACCGAGCAACAAAAACGAACTACGACAAGCAGACACAAATCAACTGCAAGGCAAGCAGTGTGCACAAATGTACGGAAAGAGAAGTCGTTGGACAACAACTTTGGTACGGTTGAGAACCACAAATCAAACTAAACGATAAGTTGGAAAATAAATAGAGGAAAGTATGAGAACATAAATCAACTTGAGGACAGGTAGAGGTGCAGAAAGCAAGTGAGAGACTATTAGAGGAATACCTGCAATAGGCAGGATACAGAAATGTGACTAAGTTAAACTCTTTGATGATAGCACAGCTGGTGGTGCTGCCTCCCTCTGATGAGAACAAAGACTAACAACATATCTTACGTAAATTGTTGCACAGCCCGTGACAAGGGCTTCATTTTGAAATGTGATATTTACTTCATATTGTATTTTGGTACAGAATGCAGGATTAGGGGATTCGATATAGCAAGAACATCAAAGATAGTATTGCCTTATACATTTAAATCTACCTTTTGGATAGAAGTAAAATGACCACACTTCCCAACATATTTTGTTCTGTAGGTGAAAGGAACAAACGTGTATCACCTTTACTTAAGGACCAACGTGATTTATGGAAATCACAACATGGCTGAGAACGTACACATCTCTGTCCCCCCTGGAGATGCAACATGCTATTACAGACTTTTCTGTGTATGTTCCTGGCTCAAGCCACTGTATGCATTGACACTAAACCGTTGGGATAAACCGGTTTCTATGACTCTTTGAATTATATTTTGGCAGTAATCCATTCTCAAAGCATCTATTTTCTCACATGTCGTTAGATGAACTCAGATTTACAATGATTTGTGTAGTATAGGATGTGGGGCATGATCACATTGAAGAGACAGGGATGTCATCAGCGAGATTCAGGTGGCTGGAGACCACTGCCTTCTCCGTGATACTCGCACTCCTGTAGTTTTCAGGAAGCACACCTCGTGGAATCCGTTCAGCCACTAGCATAGTTGAGTACTTTTTAGGAGGGTCGAGTACCATTTCCAGGGTACTCAACCCTGTGGTTGAGCGTCTTTTCTGAAAGATTAGTATTTATTAATTGCACTGTCTGCAGCTGCCCTACAGATGGTATTGGTGCATCAGGTTAATCCCAATTACCTGGAAGCCAATCTGTCATTCTGCTGTTCAAGCTTATTGGTGAAGGCGCTATTGGCGCTGGGAACCAAGGAGTCTGCCTGCTTGGGGGCCAACCTGCTTTTGCTTTCTCGAAGAAGAAATCACAAAGAAGCAGCCACTGAGATCTGTAAGCAGTTAGCACAAACAAACATGTGGCCTAGAACTGGCATGTTACAATAAAGAGCTTGCATTATACCAGCCAGTATGTCAAAATATTCCACATCAGACTCCCCAATGTCCACACTGCAACTTGCTGTATGATGTTTTGGTCTATGTGATCCAGGCCTGCTTAATTAGATTTTGTAAATGTCTTGTTGGAGCCCCGATTATTAGTCAGACAAATAATTTGCTATCAGTATGTATATTTGGAATTTATGAGTTTGAACCCAAATGTGTGGCCGGCTTGGAAACCCAAGGTCAGTGTCGGGGAAGAGATGCATTGTGAAGGGTTTGAAATATAAAAAGGTTGCACGTTACAGAGATTAATTGCCTTCTTGTGGTGGAGCACAAAGCTGGCACAGGCCGAAACACAGGATATGGCCTGGGCAGTGAGGCCGGATCTGTACATGGATGGCGAAGGCTTGCTGAACATCGCCACAGGCAGCATTCTAGTGTGCACCCACCAGACCTTAAATGAGGCAGAGAGTGACAATCTCAGCTCCATTGGCTCCAAGCTATCCAGCTTCAGCAGCAAGCACCTGACGGACTGCTACAGGTGTACAAAGTCGAGGCTAGCTGAGTTTCTCTTTAAAGTACTGTACCATCGAGGGAATTTGAGAAATCTTCTTTGTACATTTCTGAACAAACAGATCAGAAGTGAGGGGTTGGAGAGGAGGGGCAGTGCACTGGAGCTTAGTGCCTAAGGTATCCCTGGCTATTGCGGTCACAGCGCACACGTCACTTGGCCTGGGGAGGGGGCAGATGAGTTACCCAATGCACAGTCTCACTATAGATTTGTAAACGGTTGCCCTTCAAGTAAAGTTAGATTGGAGAAGACAACTCCTGGCTCATTTATATTCATGAATGGCCACTCATTCCTTTTTTTGAGTGTATATTGAGCCAGTAGATTGCAGCCTGTAGCCCTTTCTGCATGCCTCGGCCCCCTGCTGAGCAAGAAGATGCAGATGTTCAGGGGGCAGCAGCATCGTGGGGTGCAAAGGTTAAAGACATGCACTGGTACCAATATCAATACATTTCTGCATCAGTTTGCAGCCTACCATTTGCTTTCTGGTAACATCCTGCACTATTTAGTGCGCCTTTTGTTTAGTAAGTCCACATATTAACTTAAACTCTAACCCTATCCTGGGCCCTGGCTGCTGGCCCACAGTGTGTGGACTTATTTATCCTAACCCTAACTCAAATCTTGATCTTTAGGTTTATGCTAATCGTAACTCAGACGAACAAGCTATTGCAAACTATAAGCTCGTCACACAGATGTATTATTACCCTCTTGGTAGCCTTTCCCAATGGTACTAGAAATGTTGGGGATCCAGTACTCTGTGGTCGATAGGAAATTGTTGCTGGTATGTTTCTTGATAGGCCACCATGTTTAATACAAAGATTATTATGCAGTTAAGTTAATTTCTCTTAGACTGATCAGATCAACTAAGTTACTCGATCTGCAAGTGTGGCAGGATATTAAAGATTTTTTGAGGCCTGTGAAGATGTTCAAGAATACAGAAGCCACTTGTGCCAGAGCTGGACTCCACAATCCATGTGTTGCTTGTGGGCTAGGTGTGCCTGCAGAAAGATCTGCTATATTGAAGCTGCACGCGCGCAGGAAGAACCTTGCGCTCATGTCAGAGAGTCACAAATCCTACCACAATCAGAGTACGACACCAGCAGACCACAGAGGGACAGCTTAAGGAACAAGCCAAAACTATTTTAAAAATAGCTGTCAGAAATAGCAATGATGGAGGTTAGCCATGTCCCAAAGTGAGGCAGTACTGTGGACTAATAGTGGTGTACGTAACTGTTGATACTATAACATAATCAATAGCACTCAAATGCATTGGACGTGAGAGAAACTATACCTTGGACGAGATTTTAATCTGAAGCCTGTGGGTCACACTCAGATCTAAGAAGCAAGTACTTACCTTACCAAGCTACCTTACCAATACATCTCCCTAATAGTCGCACAGTTTGCGAGAGCTCCTCATTCCACTATAGGTAGCCTTACCTTTGGAAGTATCCTCTATCTGAATAGCACATAGTGTGAGAACCCCTTTTTTCTGACAGTATCACATAGTTAGAGCATCCTCGCTCTCTAATGGCAGTACATACTTTGGGATCCCCCTTTCTTGTGGATGATACCACAGACTGTAGAAGCACTTACTTCTAACATGGTTGTCAGCACAGTACATCATGTCTGCTGCGTGGATGAACTGGTATCCAGTGCCCCGCATGCACAGCTCCATCTCTGTGTACCCTAGAACGATCTTTCCTCTGCAAGGAAGGATAAAGGATAGGACAAATTCAGGAGCATTTAAAAACAACAAGTGAGTCAAACCCGCCCTTGGGCAATCCCTCTGCAAGACAGGGCAAGAGAAGTGGTCCCTGAGGAACAGTCACCACCACCCACTGAACCCCTAAACACTGTGAACCATTTGATTCAGAAACCATCTGTAAGAAAATGTATAAAACACAGTTTAGTGCACGTTGACCATAACCACATGCCCTAACCCAGACTACTCAACGATCCTAAAGATTGGTGGAGAGAAAGAAAAAAAGCACAAATCAATTAGAAGAACCTAGTGTAAACACACACAGTGATTTATTTTAACTTAACCCCAAATTAGTCTGGCCTTACCCTACATAATCTATGTGGTGTATGGGCCCTCAGTTGACCGAAAGTCATGGGTGGTCGAAGGACACTTGAAAACAGGTCAACAAAATGTGGCTCTACAGAGGTTTAGGACTCTGACTCACCCTCTCCATCGATTATATTGGCTAGAGTGGATGGGAGTTGTAGTTCAAAATATCTGGCGAACCAAAGGTTGCTGACCTCTGACCTAAAAAAGGTTAGTGGTTGGAGAGTTAAAGGGGCGCTTAACTGGATCTTAGTTGGAAGAGCCCAACCTCCACTTACAGCTAACGAAATAGAATGGGAAGGGATTTTCATGCCCTGTCCCACTCGTCTAAAAGCACACACTCTGAGCTTGCACCGAATAGGCCCTCTTCTGTCCCCCGCTGCCACCAGCAAACCATTTGAAATATCACTCCTTGAACCACATACTTAAGTTCTCCTCATGTAAACCCCCCACAAGGTCCATGCCATAGCACACTGTGCCAGCTTCTTGTCCTCCAGTTTTGCTCCCTAGTTTCTTGAACAAAGTGACCTCCCAGTTTCATGCTGACTCTAGACTCCTCCTTTGTCCCCACCTGGAGTCACAGGCCATGGGGGTGAAGTCCAGCTTGTGCTTGGTCTGGAAGATGAAGGTCTTGGTCCGAAGTTCCAGGATGGAAGGAGGCTGTAGAGGGGAGGCAATAGCAAATAAGGCCAGCTGCGGAGGCTGCACTGACCCATCCTCAGACCTCTTATTCTGTCCATGCAGGAACTTTAGGCGGCCTTTGAAGGTCAGGGCCTGAGGAGACATCAGATAATGGTAAGGGAACAGTAAAAATAGCAGTTGAAGGGTGCATGCAAGCTGGGAAGTAAACAATTACTGAGAAGCACAGATAGGATGCCGAAGACTCCTGGGCTAAAGAGCCCAACCAGGCTGAGGATGCACACATGAGCCTCTGTGACTTCGCATAAAATAGGCACATTCTACATGATTCTGCAATTTCTCATAGGGGGTGCAGAGTGGTATTGCAATAGCATGGGATGATGCAGGTCAAGATGGAGTTGCACTGGCAGGCCAATTTTGGGTCTCAGTAGAGAAATACTTCAGCATGAAGTGCTCTGGGCCAAGATTGGATCAAATTCACAAAATAACATGAGATCATTAATACAGGAGTGAGCCTGAGTGTTTTGGGCAGCAGCAGTCACAGACACTGAAAGCTATGCAGACTGGAGTCTGCTTTCTCCTTCTACTGCTTATAGGAAGGAGGCGGGCTGATAAAAGCCCTTCCTTTGGCAGAGCCTCGGCGGAGTGAGGCTGAGTGTTTTGGTGTTTGGGTGGGTGAACCTACTGGAGACAGCACGCTCCTTCTCCTCAGCTGAGCTTGCTTTCTAGGGCCAACTGTTGGTGTACAGAAGCGCTTTTTACACTCCCACTCCTCTCCATTGCTAGGCTACCACCCATTCAACCAATTAATCAGACCGGAACACAGATCTGTGCCAAAGAAAAACAATCAATGTGCTGGTGCATGGGGAGAATGCAACAGAGAAAGCAGCAACGAGTAGGACTCTGAAGTGAGACAGCAAGACTAGGTAAGAGTATGCGGAGCCCCTCAAAACAGCTAGACAGATTTAAAACAGTCCTGAGGCAAAGAAAAGGGCAGGCTTGATCCTCCCACCTGCGTTGGAGTCTGCTCCAAAGAGATTTAGCCTGGTGGGAATTACCCCCAGTAAGGGCACCATGAGCGACACGCACCACTCACTTAACATTGATAATGATGGATCCCTTCTTAATATGTGTAATAACCTGAAACGGAATTAATTGGGTATGGGCAATGGTGAATCGGGACACAACACAAACTTGTCTGCCAGGCCCAACTTAGTGGGTTTGGTTTCGGACACTGAGATCTCTATCTATGAATCAGAGGAGGAGATGTACTACTTCTCTATATTGAACGAACACTTACCCAAGCCTAATTTGGATATCTTGTACTCAGTAATGATGTCCGCACTTGCAAATGTTGAAGCATTATTCCAACTATGAACTAATTCGACTGAGGGACAACAAGGCATAAAATCTTTATTGTTTGGAGTGACGGACATAGTAGAAATGTTGGGAGCAGATGAGCCACGTAGTACCGATTGTAATACCGCAAATAAAGATAAAGATAAGGCTATAACTATCACACATGTAATCCCTGCCTACGGGTTGAGTTAAGAGGACTGCTAGATTTGTGGCTTCTGAACAACACTGGCTCAGATAGAACAGTAAAACCTTTAGATGATATTATACCCAGCACTGCAAATTCCTAACAAATGACTAAAAATCCTAAAGTCATGGCACATACCTCTGGAAGGACTATATTAGCTGACACAATCCTCACACAATCTAGTAATAGAGACAAACTTCCACCTAATGCAGGGAAGAGAGGTATTATGTGGGATAAACTGAGCACCTTGGCCAAACTTGAAGAATTAAATCCAACGGATGACAGCCCATTCTTAAATCGATCCCAATTACTAACCCTATGGAGTTGTGTTCCTTTTCTTGCAGATATAACTAACAAGGACGTCCTAAGATTTGAATTACCTAAATGGGAGAGTACAACCAATTGGGTACTTCTGGAACTTTCTTCCCCAGCCATCACCACTTTGCTGTGCTCTTGCTCAGATGCACTATTTGACTTGGGTTTTTATCTTCTAGTGAAATATAAAGAACCGATACCTATGAGTGTTAGGGAGAATTCTCTGTTTAGGCTGAATTTCCCTACCTAGTGAGTCCCCCAGCAGCTTTGCTGGATTTCTGGGGTTTCTTTTTTTCTCCTGCCAAGAGTGAGACTCTTTTACCCTCACTCTTGGACATGTTGAAGTGTGTTTACTTGGTTAAACCTTGTGTTGAATGGGCTATGGGGTCTTTTACTCCATAGGGCCTCATGTATTTTTGTGATGTGGGTTACACAGCACCCTCTGTGCCGTGACCCAGGGGTGTCCTAGGGACTCCCCAACATAGACTCCATACCCTGGGACTGACTACTGTCTCCCAGGGCATGTAAAGTCACCAAAGACTTTGCTAGTCTTGAATCCTGAACAGAACCAGTACAAACCATCATATTGTGGACGTACTGGCTGGGGCAATTCGATTGCCCCAGGGTCTGTTAGTCGAGGGGGCACGTCTCCGTCCCCCCTGATCGAGTTTTGGCTGGTGGCAGTGGAAACTACGTTTTATATTCGACCGCGAATATTTTCCTATGGGATTTCCCATTGTTTTAGGCTAACACATGTAATTATTTATTTACGGTAGCCTTAAACATACCGCCGGTTTTATATATTTATTTTTATAACTCCGGTTGGGACTTTTTGCCAAAACTTGATTCTAAAATGGCGTTGGTGTTCGCCTCTGTAACTCTGACCCAAAGTGGAGCCCTTTGTTCCACTTTTGGCGGGCTTCTCCACAGAAGCCCTCCAAAGTGGTGCCACTCTGTCTGGGGTACTTAGGAGGGGTGGAGGGGGATTTAGGCACCCTGGACTGAGTTACCTTGGTAACTCAAGTCGCACTCCGTCCTGATTGGCCCAAGTGGTGAGCCGGCCGGCTCACCACTTAGCATGTTTGAGTGACAGCTAGGCTGGGTGAATGGGGGTTTGCTGCATAAAAGCAGGGCTTTGGGGACTGGAACTTCAGAAGTCGCCACAGGACCAAGAATCCGACGAGGGAAGAGCTGAGCCGACCTGCTTCGACGACACCACCCGGTGGAGCCCTGCTGAACCGTCTCACCACTTTTCCCGACGACCGAGGAGAACTCTTAGCGGAGTGGCTCCTTCCCTTGACTGGTGGGGACAACCAGTTTTCGCCCCGGCAACCGGAACCCCACCACTTTTACCCCAACCACGAAAGTCGGTACAACCCTTTAACCGGAGGACTCCGCGGCTGGTTTCTTCCCGGGCAGTGCAACGACCCTCTTCTTCTGCTCTTCAGCGAGAACTTCTTCTCCCCTGACCGACGTCGAGCCCTGCTGCCACTGCCTGGAACAACTGCCACCGCTGGAGGATCCTTTCCGCTTAAGGTACCGTGTTCCGCCTGGCTTCCCTTGCTACCGACTGTACGGGGTAGATTTAGCCCCCGGCTTTCGAACCTGGGAGTGCCTGGAGCACCTTGGCTAAACTTTCTAAGCCACACTAAACTCTTTCTAACTCTGTGCAAGACTTTGAATCCCTAATAACAGTGTGATCTTGGGCACATTTTTGCTCCGGCTACTCTAAGAGTGGGCCCTGCCTAGTGACTTTTGCTCACCTGTGACTTTGTGCTTCTTTGAGCCTATTGCAAGTGTTCTGGATCTTAGAGTGGTGTGTTTAACCCATTTCTGTTTCTCTTTACCCCTTTCCCTAACCTACTAGAGTGTCATCTAACGTTAAGTGCTCACCTCTGTTTTAATTATGTGGTATTAACTTAGAGTTGTCTAGATAGGAGTAAGGGTTGAAACTGCTTTCATCATAACTGTGTTTGAAGTGTTTTTACTATATTTTGCTAGAGTGATTTCCACTTATGTGTATTTAATAAATCAATAACTATATACTTTTGAAACCAAGCTCTGGTCAGTGTTTGCTTGTGCTATTGTGTCCGGGTACATATTGTGTATACTTTGCATACTGCCTAACTCTTCTTGAGGGAAGTCTGACTGCTCAGCCACAGCTACCAGGTAAATCTGGGTGGTACAGACTGCTACCAAGTGGGTTTACTGCTATACCTGTAGTCTTAAATCTTTTGCAGTGTTCCCCAAGGGAACTGCACAGGTTTCTGCCTAACACTGGTGTACAGCGGTGGGATCTGTATTGAGTATACATTTTATTGTACTTTAGATACCTTAGTGCAACTAACCACAAAGCTTAGCACTGTAAAAGTAATCCTCTAACATGTCAGTTATAGAAAGCTATAGTCAAGAGTCCCTTGCAGCCAAAACTGCTGATTGTTTAAGAGTGCTCTGTAAACATAAGGACCTCCTGACTAAGGGCAAGAAAATGGAGCTGATTGAAAGATTGTTAGCTAACCAAAGTCTGGGTGATGGCTCAGAGGCACCTACCACTCCAGCCACTGTAGATGACAGTATTGAAGTTAACATGGAGCAAAATGTTGATGATTCTGAGGAAGAGTCAGAAGAGGAGGGTGAGGCTGTTGTAACTGTCCCCCCTAGGCCTCTGCCTGCTCTACCTGCTGTACCTACTGGACCTTTACCAGGTCCCACATTTAGTCCTCAGTACTATGAACTGGAGAAAATGAAGCTAGAATTGGAGTATAAGAAACTTAATGCTCAAACTGACAAAGAACTAAGGCTAAGGGAAATGGAGCTCAAGTATGACTTAGAAATGAAGAAATTATCTGTTGAGAATGTTTCTCTCTCTGGCTCCTCTAGAAGTTCCAGTCCTAAAAGACCCCGGATGCCTAAAGAATTGATTGGTATGTATGAGCCTAAGTTGGATGTGTTGGATTGGTTGTCTCTGTTTGAATATAGTCATGGGCTCCAGAACATCACAGGAAATGACTTACTCACCTGGTTGTTCTCTAGGCTTCCC
This sequence comes from Ambystoma mexicanum, assembly GCF_040938575.1. NCBI lineage: Eukaryota > Metazoa > Chordata > Amphibia > Caudata > Ambystomatidae > Ambystoma > Ambystoma mexicanum. The sequence continues at coordinate 896,404,606 of NC_090931.1, read as the reverse complement.
CCTGTTGCAACTGATGTGGTAATGGAGATGGGGGAGGAGGATAGGAAAGACTATGAATGTGTAAAACTAGCTTTGATAGCTAGGTTTGGGAAGACCCCTCCCCAGTATCTTAAGAGGTTTAGGAGCCTCAAAAAGCATGATGGTACCCCTTGGGCTACCTGGGTGAGTGAATGTTTGAAAAACTTAGAGGGATGGATTAAGGGTTACAAGGTGAACACTTATGAAGGTATGAAGAATTTGTTTATGTTGGAGACTATTTATGATGCCTGCTCTCCTGAGCTCAGACAACACTTGGCTGATTCCAGGGAATTAGATTCCCGGAAACTAGCTAAGGCTGCTGACTTGTGGGTTGCCAACAGGGCCACTCACAAGGATTCTGGGGTCACTCAGAAGAAGGATGGGGAGAAACAGCCCAAAACAGACTCCAAAGCGAATTCTAATAATTCCTATCCCAAAGAGGGCCCCAAACCACAAAATAACCAGGGTAAGCCACATGGGAAACCTATTCAGGCTACTGTACCTTCTGGCCACAAGCCAGAAGGAGGTCAGAACAAGCCACCCTTCCAGAGAGCATTTGGACAATGCTATGTCTGTCAGGGTACTGACCATATCAAAGGAGATCCCAAGTGCAGGGGTAAACCTGCAGGGATCAGCACAGTCTCCTTAGCCTTCACTCCTGAGGATGAAGTACAGATGGCTAGTGCCCACTTTGAACTCTTTGCTGAAGAACCCTTGGGTCTTCAAGCAACTGTAAACTTAGAGCCTATGGGTCTGGTTAGTCCCCAGAATAGGGTTGTGTATAACTCCCTACCTGTTAACTCTAAGGTGTATTATGTGGACAGTGTTCTTGTCAATGGCCAGGATACTCCTGCCAGGAGAGACACTGGGGCCAGCAGAACAGTAGTGGATGAAAGCTTCTTTCAACCTGAGGATGTGGCCAAAGCACCCAAAGGTCCCACTAAGATGTCTGGAGGCCCTGTCCAAATGGTTCCTATTCTACCAGCCCTCATTCAGTGTAACATGACAGTGAGGATCCCTGTCAGTGTTCAGACTGAGGTACCTGGGAAGGTCCTGTTGGGGAATGACCTAAGAACTCTAGGAGTAGTGTCACATACCTCCAGGCCTCCCAGTATGGAGAAGCAGAACTTAACCAAATTGGCTAGAAAGGCTACCTTGAAGGACCCTTCTAAGCCTGTGGGACCCTCTACTGAGAACCCCACTACAAGCCCTGGGTTTAGTAAGTTGACCTCTGACCCAGGCACCTTTCAGGATAGTATGCTAGGAACATGGGAGCCCCAACCAAGCTCCATCATTGTTCCCCTAGTCTCAGAGTCTCTGACTCCCCCTGCTTCTGAGGAAGAGGTGGATAGACCAACTAGGCCCCTATCTGGACCTGAGAGAACTGGTAATTCTCAGTGCTGGTGGAAAACCAGAAAAGAAAAGTCTAAGGCCAAAAACCTTCAGACTGTTGGACCTTCTACTAAAGACCCCAGCTCAAATCCTAATATTAGGGGGGAAACTCCTAAAATAGGTAAGGGTAGATCTAAGAGGAAGGGGAAGCAGGTACATTGCCTAGCCCCAACCCCTCCAACCAAGAGGCCTAAGACCCAACCTGCTCCCACAAGAGAGGTGGTGAGGAACCTTGGAGGCCCCTCTAGATCTAAGGGAATCCTTTATAAGGACCCCTTCAAAAAGCCTAACCTAGGTTCAGAAGTTGTACCAACTTCTGAGGGACTGGTCAACCAGATCCCCTATAACAAAAAGACTGATGTTCCTCAAAGGGTCTGTAGGTCCGTTAGCTTGCAGAAGAAAACCTTTGAGTTCTCCATTGAACATAGGTCAAGGTGTCACCATCAAAATGCTGATGGACTCTCTAGGATGCATATCATCGACTAGAGGTATGAGGTTCATCCAGGAGTGGATTAAATCCTCCTGTCCCTTAGTCTGGGGGGGGCGAGTGTTAGGGAGAATTCTCTGTTTAGGCTGAATTTCCCTACCTAGTGAGTCCCCCAGCAGCTTTGCTGGATTTCTGGGGTTTCTTTTTTTCTCCTGCCAAGAGTGAGACTCTTTTACCCTCACTCTTGGACATGTTGAAGTGTGTTTACTTGGTTAAACCTTGTGTTGAATGGGCTATGGGGTCTTTTACTCCATAGGGCCTCATGTATTTTTGTGATGTGGGTTACACAGCACCCTCTGTGCCGTGACCCAGGGGTGTCCTAGGGACTCCCCAACATAGACTCCATACCCTGGGACTGACTACTGTCTCCCAGGGCATGTAAAGTCACCAAAGACTTTGCTAGTCTTGAATCCTGAACAGAACCAGTACAAACCATCATATTGTGGACGTACTGGCTGGGGCAATTCGATTGCCCCAGGGTCTGTTAGTCGAGGGGGCACGTCTCCGTCCCCCCTGATCGAGTTTTGGCTGGTGGCAGTGGAAACTACGTTTTATATTCGACCGCGAATATTTTCCTATGGGATTTCCCATTGTTTTAGGCTAACACGTTTAATTATTTATTTACGGTAGCCTTAAACATACCGCCGGTTTTATATATTTATTTTTATAACTCCGGTTGGGACTTTTTGCCAAAACTTGATTCTAAAATGGCGTTGGTGTTCGCCTCTGTAACTCTGACCCAAAGTGGAGCCCTTTGTTCCACTTTTGGCGGGCTTCTCCACAGAAGCCCTCCAAAGTGGTGCCACTCTGTCTGGGGTACTTAGGAGGGGTGGAGGGGGATTTAGGCACCCTGGACTGAGTTACCTTGGTAACTCAAGTCGCACTCCGTCCTGATTGGCCCAAGTGGTGAGCCGGCCGGCTCACCACTTAGCATGTTTGAGTGACAGCTAGGCTGGGTGAATGGGGGTTTGCTGCATAAAAGCAGGGCTTTGGGGACTGGAACTTCAGAAGTCGCCACAGGACCAAGAATCCGACGAGGGAAGAGCTGAGCCGACCTGCTTCGACGACACCACCCGGTGGAGCCCTGCTGAACCGTCTCACCACTTTTCCCGACGACCGAGGAGAACTCTTAGCGGAGTGGCTCCTTCCCTTGACTGGTGGGGACAACCAGTTTTCGCCTTCTTTTCGCTTCTCGAGGTATCTCGTGGCCGCCTTGCCAGTGCCAAGCACCCCGGCAACCGGAACTCCACCACTTTTACCCCAACCACGAAAGTCGGTACAACCCTTTAACCGGAGGACTCCGCGGCTGGTTTCTTCCCGGGCAGTGCAACGACCCTCTTCTTCTGCTCTTCAGCGAGAACTTCTTCTCCCCTGACCGACGTCGAGCCCTGCTGCCACTGCCTGGAACAACTGCCACCGCTGGAGGATCCTTTCCGCTTAAGGTACCGTGTTCCGCCTGGCTTCCCTTGCTACCGACTGTACGGGGTAGATTTAGCCCCCGGCTTTCGAACCTGGGAGTGCCTGGAGCACCTTGGCTAAACTTTCTAAGCCACACTAAACTCTTTCTAACTCTGTGCAAGACTTTGAATCCCTAATAACAGTGTGATCTTGGGCACATTTTTGCTCCGGCTACTCTAAGAGTGGGCCCTGCCTAGTGACTTTTGCTCACCTGTGACTTTGTGCTTCTTTGAGCCTATTGCAAGTGTTCTGGATCTTAGAGTGGTGTGTTTAACCCATTTCTGTTTCTCTTTACCCCTTTCCCTAACCTACTAGAGTGTCATCTAACGTTAAGTGCTCACCTCTGTTTTAATTATGTGGTATTAACTTAGAGTTGTCTAGATAGGAGTAAGGGTTGAAACTGCTTTCATCATAACTGTGTTTGAAGTGTTTTTACTATATTTTGCTAGAGTGATTTCCACTTATGTGTATTTAATAAATCAATAACTATATACTTTTGAAACCAAGCTCTGGTCAGTGTTTGCTTGTGCTATTGTGTCCGGGTACATATTGTGTATACTTTGCATACTGCCTAACTCTTCTTGAGGGAAGTCTGACTGCTCAGCCACAGCTACCAGGTAAATCTGGGTGGTACAGACTGCTACCAAGTGGGTTTACTGCTATACCTGTAGTCTTAAATCTTTTGCAGTGTTCCCCAAGGGAACTGCACAGGTTTCTGCCTAACAATGAGGCATCAACCTGCACAAAACCCCCAGAGGTGGTCCACAAAGAAATTGAATGGAATATATAAGACTGATCAAATCAGTTACTTTGACAGTAATGCTAACAAAGGCAAGATTGATACTGAAGTATATTGACCTCATATCAAGATAACAGCATTTAAATGGATATGGTGGAATATCAGAGGATATAACTCTTTCACGAATCATTCTGAGGGCATTAGAACTAGCTGTATTGTCATGCTGCAAGAAACCTGGGCGGTCAAAGAACTCAGTATTGATGGATACAATATTATTTGCCGCCACGCAGTCAGAGGCGCTTGTGGTAGGCCTATGAGGGGGGGGGGCTGCAGATTGGGGCACAAGCCTTCCTCTCCATTGTTCCATACTGTCCTGCGGAAAGCACATAATATGTACTATCTGTAATATTGCACGCTCCGGATATGCAGAACGATACTTTGATAATAAATGTTCACTCCCCCCCAGGGTAGCTAGGGGGTAGTGGAGATGATACAAACTATAGATAACATAATAAACAGATGGTTGAGTGATTTGCAATGAATGCCACCAGGGTAGAGACTTAAATGCCCCAATTTGAACAAATATAATAACTACCACCCTGATTTGTTAGACTTCACAGAAGATGATTGTCGCATATTAATTGCTAAGGAGCATGACGCAAAATGGGCACAGTTATGCAATGTGTGGGACATGTTTTGTTTAAACAAAAGGAAGTGGACTCTGGCTCCAACAATAAGACTTGGATAAATGGTATTAGCGAATCCACTTTGGATTATGTTTATGTTGACCATGACCTATGGAATAGACGTGCCCCTCTTATGATTATAATTTAACACACTAAGCAATTGTGCGGCTTTGACATGGACCAACACAATACTGCAACTTACTATATACAACATTACAATGAACAGATACAGAGTAATACAGCAGAAATTCTATCACTTGAGTGACAGAAATCTGGAGAAAATTAATTATTTTATGTATGCAAATAGTAAATAACTTTATGTATGGCTTTCAATAAATCAGTGGAATCTAGCTAAATTAATGATGACAATGTAGGAATATCTGAATCTGAACACAATATATATGAAAGGGAAGAATATACATGCTGGCTGTTTTGATAACGCAATAGAAGGGGAAAAAAAGAGCTAGCAGTTAAAATGTAGAACCATAAAGAAAGATGTCTGCTTAACATGGGAAAAAAGACAGGCTGCCACTCGGTACAAGAATTGTCTCAAAGCACATAAGTCATTGATCAATAATGCTAATTGGTGCTATATGTTCAAACTACTTGTTAAACGGGATAAAAAGAGGTTCTGGGTCATGATCAGATTAAATAGTAATTCACTGACAAAGATCGAGAACAACTCCATTAGTATGGAGGATTGGACCCATGCAGTGAATGAACTATTCTATGTGCATGGTATTATGGGGAAAGAACAACCAATAATGCTCCAACAAGTTATTTTTTGGAGGGCTTTGCACATGATGACATTATGATAGTGATTAACTCCATTAATAACTCTCTACCTCCTGGCCCGGATATGATGCTAAACCAAGTATTAAAAGAGAATCCAAGCTTTTGGGCATGCATTCTTGAACAATTATTTGCACAAATATTGCGGGAGGGAACAATACTGCGTAGTTGGCAGCAGTCTATTATGGTCCCAGTTTTCAAAGGTGGCGACCAGTCTAAAACCACAAATTATAGATTGCTGGCGATGATTGAACCCAGCCAAAAGATTTTCACCACTAAAAATAGTTAAATAAGTGGATCAACAAAGAAGCAATACTCTCTCCGTTTCAACAGGGTTTCGCAAAAACATGGGTACTTTACTAACATCAATCTACTACACTATTTTATTGCAGCTTGTGGTTATATGTCTGCATCATTGATTTTAGTAAGGCGTTCGATACAGTATCAAGAGCACGGCTTTGGAACGAGCTTAGGAATTGGGGGGGGGGGGGGGATTAACCCGAGCCTATTACATTTTATTATTGCACTTTATACCGATTCTACGGTCAAGATGAAAATGAATAGCGAGGGTGCTCTTACACCGGGTATCTATAGTAATGTGGCCATCAAGCAGGGATGCGTCCTGGCCCCTACATTGTACAACTTATATGCAAGTGATATGGGACATGGTATCATGGCAGTTCAGAACATTCCCCCTATCATTGGGGATGTTCTGGTCCCGTGGGTCGGATACGCAGATGATGCCATCATCATGGACCGTACCCCTATTGGGCTACAAAGATCATTGACAGCACTTGCTGAATTTGCCCAAAGGAATCACATGAAAATTAATGGCCTGAAAACTAAAGTAATCTTTTGGGGAAAAAAAGCAAAATTCCTCCTCCTCCCCGATACATTAATGGAACTAATTTAGATGTTGTTGAGGTGTATACTTATTTGGGTTTCCCAATGAAAAATGTACCATGCAATGATTTCTATTGTAGTAGTATCCGGTCAAAGGTGCTGAAAAAATGGCTGCTTTTGGTAAAAATCATGCTCAAGCGAGGGGGAAATAATGTGGAGGGACTGATGAAGGTATATACCCAAATGTTTGGTTCCCAGTATATATGGTTTAGCTACACTTTCAGAAAATATGTTGGAGGGTATGGAAAAATTAGGTGGCGGCCCTTCGCATGGAGTTGGGTGTCTCATCAATTAGATCCACCAGATTGATACAAAAATGTAATCTGTACTTCACCATTGTCTTAGATTCGATGGATGACAATAGTATATATGGTTTCCTAGCGAGACAATATAAGAATGGGACCAACAATCATTTTATGAGGAATCTTTTTGATACTGTTACTGAGTACATGCAACAACTGAGTATTAAACTGGATGATCTTTTGACGAATCCTAACAGAATTTCTCTCCTTAAAAAGAAAGCATGAGACTATGATCGCTCAGCTGACATTGACCATTTGTCTGTTTTAATGATCTATAAAGAATATAGCATGCAATCCTTTAGACAAATATTGGCCTGCACTTATCTCACAAAAATATGCTCGGAAAAAATGTGAAGATTTATCATCTATCTTCACTATAACATACTTCTAAAGTTAGAGCATAAGGGGCGATGGATGAAAATCCCCTGGGAAAATCGATTATGTCATATCCGGGACCGAGGTTGAAACGGCCCGGCATATTCTTACACAGTGCAATGTATTGAAAAAGGCATATCTCAATAGCTATAATAACTTTGTATCATAAACAGCATATATTGAGTACGATCAATTTTGGGCAGCCGTTAAAGGTGCCAAGTCCATTGTCATGTCTAGAGCATCTTATGTGTGTAATGTGTGTAACCGACTCTCCCTCCACACCTCCACCCGACCTCAAAGAACCCCCCAGACCCACTGCCTATCGATCCCAAGGTTCAAACTTCAATAAGCTGGGGGTTTGAGCTTCCCTGTCCTAACATCTAAGCTATGGAACACTCTCCCTGCTACCGTCAGATCCGAGGACTCATTTAACACCTTAAAGTTGAAAACGAAATCATGGCTCCTTGTTCAGAACTGAGACATTCCGCTATTGCTCCATGCACCACAGTTCGCAGTCGCCTGCTTCTGCCTCTGACTCCTTGTTAATTCTATGGCATATTCTACTAGCCGAACTTTGTTAAGACTATGACCTTTGTCTATTCTCCCTGTTATGTTCTGATCCCAATGCAATGATCCCTGCTTGTTTTACATGTCCGCCTTTATATCTCATCACTTCAACTACTGCTGTAAATACTTGTATGTAACTATGTATGTAAATAATTTCAAGTTTTGCACCCTGATGCCCCCGGGCCTGATGGTGCGCATTACAAATACAAATAAGACAATTGCTCTTTTTTAGTTACAGAAGGCAACATGGGGAGCCTATTGCTTATTTGTCCAAATAATGTTTACTAAGGTAATATAGCTGCTATGATGAGTCTGATTAATTGTATTCATTTAGTAGATATCAACTGAAATTATGTATTTGGTGTTTAAAGGAATCAAGAGAAATGTATTGAATTCTAAGCCCTTGGCGAAAGGGCGAGTTATTGTTTCTTAGCCGTGGAGTGGAGCCTGGAGTCCGGAAAGAAGCCCTGAGATTACTATCTACACTACATGTACTGTTATATACATTGAGGTGCGTGTGCCTTTAAGGACTCCGAGTCAGCTGACTACAAAAAGGCCGCCTCATCGCCCTTGCGGTGTAAGCCCTCGGTGAAAGGGCGAGTTATTGCGGTTTAGCCGTTTGGCATGTTGGCGGAGTCAGGAGAGCCTCGGCCTCCGTCTCGTATCTGCTTCCATTCGTAGCCAGCGATAATGAGTCGCCGCCCTGAAGTGCCCGATATTCCGATTTCAGCTCAGACCCTATCTAAAACGCGAGCGCAAACAAAAAAGAGGAAGCCTTTTGAAGTTTCGTAAGATGGCACAAACCCTCCCGCCTCCCAGCGACACTGAACCTCTCTAGACCAAGTAAGTCCCTTGAACTCCTGCGGTCAAGACGTTGCAGCTCTTGACAGAGACGCTGATGGCTGCGATAACTCTGTGTCTTGTGTGTCCCCAGCTCTTAATAATGAAAGTGAAAATGGAAAATTGTTTCCGACAAATGCCAAGTCCCCTTTACTCATTACCTCCAACACACTTCCTGTCTGTTTCTTTCCCAACACCCGACTCTGGCAGTAACTAGGCCTACTATTAAGGATCTAGGGGGTGTCGGGCAATCAGCTAATACAAGTGTGGATCGGGCTTGTTCCGTGGTCGCAAGACCTTACATCGATTCCGACGCTGGACTAGCCAACACTGCCCCTCTGGGTTCCTGTCCCTCTACTTCCCACCTAACTTCCCATTTAATTGGAATGGTGGAAAAACCACACCTTGGCAACTCAACACTGCTAAAACGTGGTGATGAGTGTGCGCGATCTCCAATGGCAGACTTGGTTAGGGACATGATTTCTCCAAAATCCAGCCGCTCAGTATACCTTAGTGCTTCGGCCACCTCTCAAGAAAGAGCTGTTGGTATCTTCAGTGACAAGGTTTTTTATGATGTCACCCTGCCTATTGATGCACAGGCTAATCCAACTGCCGTGCCTCCTGCAACTCCCCCGTCTTCTGAAAATCTTAAACCCACGAGTGTAATATTATCTGCATATACTACAGAGAATCGCCGTAATTCTATTGACATTGCAGACAAGTTGACATCTGATTTAGTTCAGATTAATAAAGCTGGGCAAAACCATCACGCCGAGATTGCAGCTCAAACAAATCCTTCATGTACACCTCCAATGGAAATACCTGAAGTCCAAGCTGTTGGCCCTGATGTTACGACTAACCCTAGAAATCGAGACACTGCCAGCGTTAGACGCAGGCGAGCTCAAGTTAGTAGCTCACCTACCATGCAATGCTCTCAGCGGAAAAAGCCGAAACTCGGCTTGAGAGCAGCTTTGTGCAAACCAAAAAATGGATCTGTACTTTCTGCATCTGAACTTGAAGCTCAATCTGTGGAGACCATTGAACAACGGTCCCCAGATTCCTCTGCATCAGATATTTCTTCGTCCAACTCTTCAATAATGGAGCGCCCCCACCCAAAAATCAGGTCGAGTAGACCACATTACCGGCACAAACAGGTAAGCGAAAACTGGAATTCTAAGGCTCCTCGAGAACTACCCTTGGCCAAAGACCTTCAGGCAATCGTTATGGCATCAATGGGTATATCTACCGCTCCCTTCATTAAGCTTTATGAAAACATTAATGAAAACATTAAAGACCTCACAACATTGACCACACTTCTTAATACAAAACTAACTGATGTTGAGAGGAAAGGTATTGCCTGCAAAGAAGACCTACCTACCATAAGTAGGAAAATGGATCTGATGACAAAGGCAATTTCCGGACAAACTCAAAACAATAACAAGGACAAAAAACGTCTTGCAGAAGTAGCCAAAGAAGCCTTCAAAATTTTTAGGTCAAAATCTGAGCATCACACGATAATCATTGACACGGAGGCAGCTTTCTTAGACATCGCCCCAAAAGATAAAGAACTGGTGTATGTTTCAACCACAGTCAACACTCAGCCAATTCCAGTTGACACTGGTCGACCGGTAATGCCTCCTGTAACTCGTGATTTAATAACAACAAAAGGACTTTCGATGTGCCATCAACCAGGACTAACGAAGACCATGTCTTCCATGGCGGATGCTCTTGATATCTCGCGCTGCTCAATGACCGAGACTGCAGCGACCTCAAGCAACAACTCGTCATCTACAAGTGCTGATCTAGCTGCGCCTAATGATCCTGCCAAAGACTTAGCACTGCAAGATTTGACCTCCTTTGACGAGGCGCTGGAAATCAGTCGTCAATACAGCAATCCTGCCCTGTCAAATCCTCAAAAGTCCTCATCATCGCGAACTGCCTCTTCGATCCTCGTAAAAAGTGTAAAAGATGGCAAAGTCGTACCAGGCGCAGTTGATTTGAGTCTTTCTAAGACCTTGGGCATATTTCATATCTTTAAGGGAGGACCAATGTTTACAATTTTCAGTGATTCCACCAACTACCTTTGCTTTTGGAAAAGCCCAAGTCTCCAAAGAAAAAAAATCCCAAAATCAACAAGCTACTAAGACGCGGCGTGGAAATGGTTCCAGAAAATTTCTACGCAACATAAAAACTGTAAATCTAACAGTCCACAATAATACTGTGTGTAGAGAAACTATTCCTCTGAAACCAAAACGGGTGTGCGAAGTCTTAAGCTCAAATGTCGATCCTAATCCTCCTGATAGGACTCAGAATGATGAACCTGATCTGATCAATCTATCAACATACGACGATGAAGAAGAAGTCCCTCAAATAGAGCAGGATTGCCCTTTAATCAAGAGTTTGGTCCCTGCCATGACTGAAATTGCGCAACCTAACCCATGCTGCACTCCTTCAGACAAGCCCCTACTTGTTGAGTCACAAAGAGCCCCCAAACTACTGAATCCGCAAAGAACCTGCACGCTTGTGAAATCAGCCACCTTGGACACAAACAAGAACATAGAATCAGGTTCCCCCTTTCTGACAACTGAGGAAAAGCGAAAATAACGGCCCGAAGGCTCCTGAAATAGACAGCGAAACCCGCCCATCCAAGGCAAACCATGTCTTTCAAAAACTGGTGAGACTTTAGACTTGCAATCGCGGCAAATGACCCAAAATCTACCTACCCTTCGTGATGACACTTTTGATGCAACACAGTTCACAACTAAACGTAACATGACAAATTCTAAAATCATGAAAAAGGTCTCAGCATACGAAAAACTGATTCTGGAAAGACTAGACTTCCGATAATCTGATTTTGAATCGTCAGTATATAACTAGGCTTTTCTATCTTGTGCCTAGTCTGAGAACGATTCTCTCAGACGACCTGAAAATTATGGAATTTCACTGTGAAAGAAGAAATGACACGGTAACTCCGCATCTTGCTTCAATAATAATACGAGACATATTACTAGAAGCAGTACCAGCACTGTTGTCCTTGGGATTTGACTTATATTCTCAGTACCATGATGCTTCACTACCGAAGCTCTCACTTAATGGTATGTGTACTTAAGTTCCCAGAAATTCAGTGAAAACAACAATAATGAACACAAAAGAAAAAACCCAGATAGGTCGAGAGTTTCCGGTATCCTCAGAAACTGAGTCTTCAGTCAAAATCAAGGAAACAGCTTACCATACAGCCAATGAGCAAATTAAAATAACCATTGAAGGCTTAAGTATAAAGTCAGATACAACTTCCCATGAGGATCGGCCTGGACGCACTTCTGACAGTGGAAACTGGGCATGGTTGGCTTCTACTCTCAACAAACATGGCAATTAACGCCAGGAATTGTGTGAAAGCCGGCCTATGACTTTTGGATCGTGGAACACGCGAGGTTTCGTCCACCTGTTTCACACACCCTGGATGTGTAACCTGGATCTGACATGTCTTAAGGAAACATGGTTAACTGAATGTCCTATTTCACCTCCGTTTGAGATAGCTGTAAATCCTGCCCTCAAGCCTCTTAAAGGCAAACCTATAGCTGGGCTCCTAATAGCTGTGAAAAAAGATCTTGGTCTCACAATTGTTGAGACAAGAAATATCACCTCTTATATCCAAACTGCTAAAGGGATGATACCCGGCTTGTGCAAACCAGAGTTCCTGTATATCATTAACCTTTACTGTAATCAGATTGCAACCGGAATCGCACCATTTATTGATCAAGTGACTACGATCATAGACACGATACTAGAAAATTCATGTGTCGCTCAAATAATAATATGTGGTGACTTAACCATCGACTGTTTGAATATGGACACGAACACCACAACAAAGTCACTTAGTAAAAAGGCCAAAGAATTAGCTGCTCATACATGGTGTTTAGAAATGGACTCCCGAAAACTAATACTCTTAAACGGGAATGTGTCTGGTGACATTGCAGCTAATCCAACGTGGAGCCGAGATCAGCAGTTCTCAACACTGGACTACTTTTTCGTATCCGAATCCTTTTTACCAAAGGCCAGCCACTTAGAAGTTATCAAGATGGAACATAGGGACCATGATATGTTAAAGATGACTGTTAACATTCATAACAATACATCACAAACATCATGGCCTCATGCCATTACCTATCGCTCTGGAAGGATAAAACTTAATCTCAGAACTAGCAATGCCAACCTGATTGTATCCACTATGTTACTAACACCTGATGAGACAGAATATCAGCATCTCGTCTCAATTTTCGGAACACAATCCAGGCCTTAAACAACGCAAGATGCATCATAAACATAAATTCGACATCCAAGTTTTGCAACATAAATGATTGTTGCGAGGAGAGTTAAGAAAGTTATCCTGTGAAGACAAAGGTCCTTATTGTGCAGGAAAAAAACTTGCAGTGCAGAAATACAGAAATTGGAGCAAGGCCAATCACGCGGTTCTGCTTCAGAATGACTCCGAGGAGATGTTGACAAAACTTAAGAACAAGAACTCCTCTGAATTCTGGAGCCTCATAAATAATCTTGCAGTCTCTCAGGGTGCATTTCAAGCTTCACCGATTTCTGAAGAAACTTGGGTGAAACATTATACGGAAATGTTTCATACCTCCGAATCTGAGATTGAGAAAAATTATGAAACTCTGGCACTGTGGGAGTTGAAATTTAATAGAGCTAACATCTTGGGTTCAATTAAGAATTCCAGTGCCTCGAGAGCTCCGGGACCTGACGGCCTTACAAATTATACCTTGAAATTAAATCCTGACGCATGGGCAAATCTTTGCATCACTCTCTTCGAAAGGATAACAATGAAATGTGCAATACCAAAATCGTGGAAAAACGCCATCATTGTACCCATTTTTAAAAAAGGCAACAGAACAGATCCGAGAGATTATCGACCAATCGCCCTGCTCGATGTACTTGGGAAAATCTATGCAAGCCAACTACAGCAAATGCTGCTAGCTTGGTCAACTGAAAACAACCATATTGACTGTCGGCAAGCTGGCTTTGTCAAAGGCGTTCGATGTGGCCTTAAAACTCTCCTGCTGAATCTATTAAAAATTGAAACAATCAGAACCAACGCTTTAATCTACGTAGCAACAATTGACTTTTCACATGCCTTCGACAGTGTAGACCGTCAGATTTTGTGTGACAAACTCAAAGCCTGGAAGTGTCCACCTAGCCTACTTGCTGCAATAAAAGAACTGCACTCTCATACGACCATCAAAATTAGATTAGACCGACGGGGCACTTTATCTTCACCAATTAAAACTCATAAAGGTGTGAAACAGGGCTGCTCCTTGGCTGGCATTATTTTCAACCTTTTTACCTCCGATATTGGAGATACACTTAATGCGGTAGCAGCCTTTCCACCCAATATTCATGGATCACACTTAGGCTGGCTCTTATATGCAGATGATTTAATTCTTCTAGGCGCCACGCCTATTGGACTCCAACATAGACTGGATGCCCTTGAAATGTAGGTCAACAAAAATGGTCTTTGCATTAACAAGCAAAAATGTCAAGTCCTGATTTTACGTAATCTGTCAACTCACAAAAGAGGAACGAAACAACATGTCTGGCACCTAGAAAAAACAATCCTTAGAACCTTGCCCTACATTAAGTACTTGGGATCTATGATAAGTTCCAACATAGATGACCGTCCATGGGTCGAGGCTACAAAAAGGAAAAGCTAGCCTGCCAAGCCGCCATTATAAATAAAACATTCGGAAAATTCTCTATAAAACCTACAATTGAATTCTACCAACAAAAGGCTGTCCCGGCACTCATTTATGGTGCATAAAAATGTTTGGCTGCCCACATGATCTGTGGAATACATCGGAGAATAACTTCTGGACCAGAGCGTTGCATCTTCCTAAGGGCTGTCCCACTAGCAATATAAGATATGAACTGGGTCTGATATCTATACAAGCCAGAGTGTGTTGGAACACACCAACCCTTAATAGGAAGACTCTACTTTCTAATCCAGTACCTCAATTTAAAATCCTACATAAACCAGACACCGACCCGGATCACACAGTTCTCTCCAAATGGAGTAACCTATGTACCGAAGTTCTCGAAGCAAATAATATAAAAATCATAACTTTGCTAGAAAATCCAGACAAAGCTAAACTAAAGTTATGGAGAACGGACTAGCATCAAACTTGTGTAGATAGCTTCATTAGCTCTCGTCTAATGAAGGACGGCCCATTGGAAGCAACAGAGTACGACAAACTACAGTCTTACTTGACTCAATCACCAGACCAAAACTCCAGATTGCTATTTTTACAATTTCGACTTAATCTTTATTTGACTAAAGATCGCACAAGACCCTGGAATTTGAACAGAAATCCAAACCTAACTTGCCGTTTCTGTGAACATTCTACAGAGACTCTTAAACATCTGACTTTATTCTGTTCAAAGTTTCGATCATTACGAACTAAATTGTTTGGACCACTCTTTGAGGGGCGTCAAACTTACTTCGCCAATGACTGGTGGAAAGCAATGCTTGATGGCTCCGAACGTAAAGTCATGTTTGGATTAGTAACGTTTTTGAAAGATTTGAAAATGTGTTTAGCTGAATCCAATCCCACACCTGCGTTGCCTCTAACAGGTCACTTAGTCTAAACATGAGAAACTATGAAATAGTTGTGAAATCTTTGAGAGACGGTGTGGGTTCGTAAGATGTGATGTAATTGTGAGTGAACTTTTTAAAGGTTTTTCGAAACAAAAATAAAAATAACTAAAATAAAAAAAGTAAGGGGCAAAGCAAATAAAGACTTCTGTGCATTGGCAGAGCCATGGGTCCCGTGAACGAAATAGCAGGTTATGCTACAGATCAGGGTTGAGGCAGAGTGAAGTGTAGGTGTGTCCCATTTGTTGATACAAACATGGGCATGCAAGCTGGGTTTTTGCCCTTTTTTACTGGACCAAATTGCCCCTTAGTTCTCTCATTTAGGGCTGTCCCTCCATGCTCTCATGTTTTTACACTTATGCTGCTCCCTATCTATGCCTATGGCTAATTTTTTCCCTTTTTTATTGCCATATCTTTTCTTTCTGTTTTTAGGGTGTTTTGTCCTTTTTCCAGTGGTTTTTTTCTGTAAACAGACGTAGATCCCACTGCACCGACTCAGAATTTTGTATTGGTCACTTACCAGGAAACCAGATGAGTTGTCCAACAGACAACGGAATCGGCAGACAAAGTTGCGCTCGAGGAAGGCAGAATTTTCTGGTGGCAGCTGGTCTGGTGTATAAGTAGTTGCACCGTTCTGCAAATTCTGGTTAGCCGGCAGCACTGAAAAAGACAGAGAAATAGGATGAAAAAAACAAAAAGTATTTGGCGCAGTAGTGCTAATAGAGCCACTGAAGACACTGGGCTTTCAGACATGATGCGGCTGAATTGGGCTAAAGCAAAATTGTATCCATTTCCTACAGGCTGGTAGCATTAATTAAACGAACAGCATGTGATCAGGTAAGCCCCCAATTTCCTAGTACTCTCACTCACTGTTGCCCTTCATTTACAGTTCTCATTTTCTGCCCATTCCCTGGTTTTCCTATTCCGCACTTTTAAATTTCAGATGTAGGTATTTCCGTCCGTTCTCACCGAACCTTATCTCCAGGTTCTCGCCTAACTCTAAACCTCTATTCCCAATTGTCTATCTCCCCAATAGCCTCTGGTCAAAATCTAGTGTTCAAACTCTCGCCTTTGTCCAAATCTTCTCCGGTTCTTACCAATTGCACCTGAATCATAACATCAGTGTACCTTGGTTCTCACCCTCTACTTGTCACCGCTTCGTTCTCCCCTGTTCCCAGTGGTATTACCCAATTTGATCGAACAATTCTGCCATGTTCAAACAACCCAGATCCCTCTGTGGTATTACCCAATTTGATTGAATGGTACATATTACCTAACTCGATCAGTAGCATTCGATCGTTTTGATTTGATCAAGTTGGGTAAAAAATACAGAACATGCGTAGCATGGTTGCGGGGGTGTCCCCTGCTTCCTGAAGATTGGAGGTGGAGGACAAAACAAAAAAAAGGAAAGCGGACACTGCAGCGTCGGATCCAACCCGCGTTAGAGGTACGGAACCGGCGCTGCAGGGTCAGGAGAGGTAGCGGACAGAGAAAAGGTAAGTGGGGTGGTGTATTAGGGAAGAGAGGACATATATTTGGTGAGTTTGGCCGCAGTAAAATTGTATTCGCGGCAAAAAAGACTACGATCAATCCGCTGTGAACAAGTCTGCCAGAGTCAAACAACCCAGATTTCTTCACTCCATACTTCTGTCTCCCCTAATCATGATGCATACCGTCTGCACTATAACCCTACAATCACTTGTAGTGATCGGTCACTGCTCCTTATGCCTAACCTCTCAAACGTTCCAGTTTGCAAGAAATGTCCCCCGCAAATGTCCTATCTTTCATACCTTATGCCCTGGATTTCCACCGTTCCCACTCTCCCCTCATGTCCACAGGTTATCCCAAGTTATCATGCTCTGTCTCCGATCTACAATTCTTTCTTCACTGCACAGCTCCAAAACCCAAGGGACTCTTCTCAGAGCTCATGCTCTGAGATCGAGAACAACTCTCGCTGGTTCTTGCCCTGTTACTCCCCATCTATAGGCTCTACCTCAGTTCTCAAAGCCTGCCCTCCATCTGCAAGTACACCTGGGATTTCATTTTCTCTAGCATTTTTACTTTCTCTCCCTGCTGCCCCCGTCCCCAAATTCACATACATTTTACCATGTTCCTGTCCTTTGTACTCATTCCCAATACTCACCATCTGCTCCCGGCTCACTCTCTTGATTGCTGTAAGCAGGCGGGTTGAGCGCCCAGTGCAGCTGGCAGCGGAACATAGCCCGGTCATCTGTGTGAATAAGCTCAAACACGCTCTGGTAGATGACATCAGACTGAAAAAAAGAACATATTGTATAGAAATCTGTGTCTCTGGCAGCGGGAAACAGTCAAGGAAAAGGCACCATTGGAAAATGCAAGCCTACATCATAGTCTGTGCACAATAAACATCCTGAACGGCGGTCCCCAAAAAGTTCATAGCACTGCCGTTCTCTTACCAGGAAGATAGACCAATGGCTTAAGTCAAGAAAACACCACAACTGTTACTGGGGCCACCTGAGCAGTGGGAGAGACCACAAAGTAAAGTCGCAAAGCCCCGCCCCCCCCCAAACATCACTGCAGCCCTCAGTAAGACAGACCATGGACACTGGATCAGGAACACATCCCTTGGCCATCTTTGCAATACTAGAACCGAAGAACGAGGCATGAGTAACAGTTGCTGAGTCCATTTGAATTCTTTTAGACCTGTCTGCCAGAGAAACGGATTCCCAGTTTACAAACCTCTGTGGCATTGGGCGCGCCACTGTCTAGGGAAAAATGCCTTTTGTTTTGACTATTCTTACAGACAACTAACAAGCTGGAGATTAGCAAAAACGGAGTGGCAAGTCAGAAGATGGATATAGAGGAGGCAACTTGAGGCCTTGTTAATACATGAAGAGAATGGTGGGCGCTTTCGTATGTCAAGAAATGCTCTGGTTAGATTTCCACTGTCTTAAAGGAGGGAGAGTAGCCCAGTTTAAACTTGCCTTCAGCGTAGATCCCCTCACCGTTGCCAATAGGCTCTTAGTTAAGTTATTCTTGAAAGGCTCATGAGAATCTCACACAAAAAGCAATACATTAAAGGGGTATTCACATCCATAGTTTATTATTATTATATTTTTTTTTAACAACTTTTATTTCTTGAAACAGACAGGAGCCAGCTTGGTGACTAAGTAGGCAGGATAAAGCATGTGACACTGAGAATGGCACAGAACAGTAGGACGCCGTCAACACAGTTCAGTAGTCTTTGGGATTGTACACTCCAGATAACAGTAACCTGGCATAGCCCCTGGACTCCCTCCACCCCCCATTACTGTAAAGCAAAGTATCTATTGTGCAGTGGTTTATACGCCCCATGATAGATATGCTGCGTATAGTCAATTAAGAGAAGCCAGGTTGCCACATAAAATGTGTATTTGCCCCCTGCCAGAGCCGCAATTGGCTCCGGAGCCAACGTTTTCGAAAGCTTCTCCCACCACATTGTTATAACAGGGCCAGGATTTCCAGTTACAGGCCAGTAAGATCTTAGCCGCCAGCAACAGATGGGTGATCAGTTGAGATGTATTGCCGATAAGCGAGTATACCCAGTCGCCTCCAACCCCAAACAAAATAACCAAGGCATCCATGGGTAGGATGACCTATAGCATAGATTTGATATGTAAAAGTACTTCTTTCCAGAATGTCTGGGCTTTGGGGCAAAGCCACCACATGTGGTAAAATGTCCCGGTCATCCCCTCCAGCAACGTTCAGGGTAAGATTGGGCCATGTGGTATAGTCTATCTGAGGAAAGATACCATCTCTAGAAAAGTTTGAGTTGACATTCCTTGTCAGTAGTACATTTGGAAGACAGGTGGTTCTATACCCATAGCTCACGCCAGGACGCCTCCCCGATTTGGATACCCAGGTCCCTCTCCCAGCAGACCATATATGGTAGGTGCTCCTGACGGTCAAATTTGTCAAGCAAATTTTAGAGCTCCAAAACTCTTCCTTTAGAGCGACCTGCTAAAAACGTGAGCTCAAGGGCATTATGGTCTCTAATACCGCTTTGTTTTATACTGGGATGGCTCGCCCAATGATGCAGCGGACGTACCTGAACCTTTCCCCTCCTAGTAGTGAGAATGATTGTTTACAGTCTTAAAGGAGAGTGGAGTTCCCTTCCTGAAGAGCTGCCGAAGTTCTTGCAACCCATCAAAAGACCATGAGGAAAATGCCATTTTCTGCATGCCCGTAGTGAATTTTCTGTGCTATTACAGCGGCGGTAATTGTGCCGAAAATGGGCGTAAAGTCGGCGCATTCACCTCCAGCTCAGAGCTGGAGGTGAATCCTCAAGAGTTTTGCCCCAAATTCGGGATTGGGCTGTGTGGTAATGAGGCGGAAATGGCATTACCACCACATTTTTACTGCATCGCCCAAACCCTGATGAGTCCCAATGTACCTGCACCAGATAGCACTAGCTATAAACTTAACATAGCATCACTATAACACAGGTCTAGAGCTTGGTTCATCCAAACGGGGATTGCAAAAACAAGCATCCACCGCCAATGTAGAGCATAAAACGTTAGTCGGGAGCATTGATTAGGTAGTCAAATTCAAGACTGTAGAACCAAAGTGCTCGGGCTCATATCCTAGCTTTTCCAGCGGACGATGCAGTGATCCCTGACAAATCATCTTATCTTGCTGTATAGTACTCTGCTGCCTTCAGTGAGAAAGTGTGTGCTCTCAAATACTGGTAGCATTGTTTGGCCCATTGCCTGATAATTATTTTTATGTATGCCATATGAGTGAGGGGGGGTCATAGAAGAGAGCTGACCAAATTTCACAGTCCTGTGGAAAGAATATTTTCCCATGTGCTTAATTTTATTTTATTTATTGTGCATTTGTATGGCGCCTATGTCTAAGTGTTTCCAGATGCCAATTAGTAAAATTGGTTGCTTTTTATACAATGTCCAAGGTATTCCTGCACACCATGAATAACAGTGAACAAGTCTGTCTGCTGGGTGTATTTAAAGCTGTAAAATACAATTGAAAAACCCAGATGAAATCTTTTAAGCGCTCATCAATGAATATTATGGTACTTGTATACTTGCCTTGATAATGGAGAACATACAGCCAGAATAAGTCTCCTTTTGCATAACATGCACCTATAAAGTTGTGTTTAAAAATATTGTCAAGTTAGGTTACTAGGTGATTTGTGTATTTCCCAAGTCAGTTCGACAAAACGATCATATTAGGCATGATCATAGATTCTGGATCCCTTCGGTTCTTTTGTTCGAAGGGGGTCGGTTGGGGGGGGGGGTGGAGGGATACAAGATATTAAAAAAGGCGTCATATAGTCAGACTTGGACACAGGTATGTGTGGAGTGATAAGGACGGTGAGTACATAAAAAAGGAATGGGGTGAGAGAGATGACACACGCTGCAGATTCCTACTTATCCATAGGATAGAGAGGGGCAAACAGTATCCTGGAGTAATGGAAAGCGGGCCTAGCATTGGCGTGTCCAGTGAGTGGCCTGGGGTGGCACGTGCTACACCTGGAATCTGGGAACCACGGGTGCCACCCCATTATCCTGAACTATGATTAGGTGTGTGTGTGCGCGCGCGCGCGCTCGTACTTCGTGCCACCCCTGCATAAGTCAGTACCCCACTTGGGCCACCCTAGTCAAAAGAGTCTGAACACGCAACTGCGGCCTAACTCTCCAGATTCCTGGAACTGCTTCTCGCACACATTCCTGAGTGAGAGAATAGCTAACTGCTTGTTCTGGACTCTGCCGAAAGAAACGAAGCCCTGAAAACAAACACTGGCTGCTCTCCTTTCAAAGAGGGGCGAGAGACTGGTGCGGGTGTGGGGAGGAGGGGCGGGGGGTTGTCAGAGAGAGAGAGAGACAGTCCTCCCTCTTGTTGGGAGGAAACGGTTTCAGTTCCCGGCACTGCCGCCCGCAGCCTGATAACACGTGGACCAAGTAACCACGCAAAACACAGAGCCCCAACCATTGGTCGGGGAAGCGTACAATGGCAGACATAGGGCACAGTCCCTACAAACCCGCCTGACACAAGGCCTCATTTGCAGGCACATGCCCGCACAATCCCTACAAACCCGCCTGACACAAGGCCTCACTCGATGGCACATGCCCGCACAGTCCCTACAAAACAAACCCGCCCGACAAAAGGGCTCACTCGCAGGTACATGCCCGCACAGTCCCTACAAAACAAACCCGCCCGACAAAAGGGCTCACTCGCAGGTACATGCCCGCACAGACCCTACAAACGCGCCCGACACAAGGCCTCACTCCCGACACAAGACCTCACTCGCAGGCACATGCCCGCACAGTCCCCACAAACCCGCCGACACAAGGCCTCACTCGCAGGTACATACCTGCACAGTCCCTACAAACCCGCCCGACACAAGGCCTCGCTCCCGACGCAAGACCTCACTCGCAGGTACCTACATATCTGCACAGTCACTACAAACCCGCCCGACACAAGGCCTCACTTGCAGGCACATGCCCGCACAATCCCTAAAACCCGCCTGACACAAGGCCTCAACTCGATGGCACATGCCCGCACAGTCCCTACAAAACAAACCCGCCCGACACAAGGCCTCACTCGCAGGTACATGCCCGCACAGACTCTACAAACGCGCCCGACACAAGACCTCACTCGCAGGCACATGCCCGCACAGTCCCTACAATACAAACTCGCCTGACACAAGGCCTCACTCGCATCCACATGCCCGCACAGTCCCTACAAACCCGCCCGACACAAGGCCTCGCGCCCGACACAAGACCTCACTCGCAGGTACCTACATACCTGCACAGTCCCTACAAACCCGCCCGACACAAGGCCTCACTCGCAGGTACATGCCTGCACAGTCCCCACAAACCCGCCTGACACAAGGCCTCCCTCGCAGGCACATGCCGCAGTCCATACATAGGCAGGGCCGTTCTCCTAGTAGGCCAGGCCAAAACGTTAATACATGTACCGCAACCACAGGCCGAGGGCAGCGCACTTATCTAAATCCTCATTCTTCAGACCAAGAAAAGGGTTTAAAACCAGGCGTTTCTGCCAGCTGGTTACATGCCCCATTGTACCACACCGCCTTGGCACCTAATGAGCCCAGACATTCCCATCGCGTGAAGCATAATGTTCACACTGTGAATGTAGGGAATTGTTAGTTGCTGCCAACCATGTTTTGTAGTTTATACTCCGGTGGTCCCCCGCCCCTCCCCCCTGTTGGGTATGGAAAGTACACTTCTATGGCACTTTGTGCCTAAGACCTTAAGCCGAGTAGTCACCCCTCACCCAGCCATCACACGGGTGCTGAGCGACTCAATCCATTTATAGTGTACACTTTCTTCGTTTGTGCCGCTGATCTCGCTTTGAGTGCACCTAATCCATCATCTAACGAATACCAGCAAAACGTGTTTTTATTAAATCAAAAAATGAACACCCATCGGTTTCGCAAACTGGGGTTCTAAGTAGCGAGGCTGTAAAAAAAAGGGGGCTAGAGTGTGCCCTGTTGCTACAATAGTTCACAGGACACCTTCAGACAAACACTGTGACCATCTCTTTTGCGCCCCCCCCCCATTGGTTCCGGTTCATGCTGTGGCAGAGCAGACAAGGCATCCCACACGGGATATCATCATAAAATGCCTTATTTATTTATTTATTTAATTTTATTATGTGCAAACGAATCCCTGGCTCAGATTTGGATGGCATTTTTTGCTCACTTTTTGTCAAAATAATACCACCTTCCTCCTGTGAATGTCCAAACGAGTCCACGAGTCTTTATTTCAGAGGGTGATCAGTTACGCATGGAATGGTTGGCAGTGATTGTAAGGGCATGGTTCCAATCACAAACCGCATAGGAGCAAAGGGTTTGCATTCAAGATCTCGCATGCTGGAGAGAGTTCACATAAAATGGCCCACTCACATGCTAAGGAACGCCTGGGTAGTTTCTAGGCAACGGTACCCAGGGAAAAACACCAAAAATGTGGTTCCACCACTCCCTCATGAGTTTGCGGCACACTCCCACGACGCTAACTTTGCCAGCAAGGTCTAATGGCCAAAATCAGTGTGCACAGACGCAACCCAGCAGATCCCAGAAAATGCCATAAGATGCAGCACTGCAGCTGAGCAAACATGAGGTGCTCAGGTACTGCGTCATATTCATACCGGGGTAGTGGAGTGGTATTAACAAAGACATGCAAAAAGGGGCTGATGGTTAGGACTTCACAGAGTTAATAACTGGGACGAGGAAGAGGATGACATGGAGGTGATGGATCATTATAGGATTATTTTTTAATGTATATTTTGGCAAAGGACAGATTAGGGACCTCTTTGACTCTGTCCCAAGTTTTTAAGTAAAGTGTAAAGTCACTCAGTTATAGGCACAATAGTTGCCCCTTTATCATATCCGTGCTGCATAAACTAATTTTCTGGCATCATTTTCAAAGCTCACTGCACATCAAAAGTGCAGAGCTCAAGTTTCTCATTGCCAGGCATGTGAAGGACGGCCAGTCCTGTTTTTGCTTTGAATTCTGAGACTTGTAGGTTTTTCCATTAGAAAGTAAGGAAAACTACACGTCCCAGAATGCAAAACAGGACTGCATGGCCTTCTCGCGCATGGCCAGGGGAATCGTGTGAGCTCAGAACGTTGTGTGTATTTTTGATCCTGTTTAACAAACCGTGTTTAACAAGCACTTCCAAAGTCTGAAGACTCCTGCCTAGAGAGTTCATGTGGAATAGATCATCAGCTGCTGATTGGTGCTATAGTGAAGCTAATATCACCCCTTGGTTCCTATGAGCAGACGCACGTAAGCCTCACAGCGTGCTTGCTTTCTTTTTGTATACATTAGCACTCTGCACACCCACCCAGTGCACGCATCCAGGCTTCAGTGATTCTCTGGAAGAGAGGAGCAGCTAGTGAAACCACACGGAATCATTGTTGTAAATGTGATAACACACTGGAGAAAATACACTGGGGTTTTGGCAGGTTTTAATGCAATCATACCTGCCTTTTTTTATAGCCTCTTCAGGTGGTTCAAAAACCCAGGTCACCATTTCTCTTTCCTGCAAGTCTGTCACTTTTCTGGGCCAGGGGAACCTCTAGTTCAGACCTTTACACGTAATGGGGCTTACATAATTGGCATGTAGCCTCAAATACTCCCACGCTGTCCCACTCCTCACCCTCAGTGCTGTGAGGTGGGCTTACTGTGACATTAAGCGCTATAGTCATTTGCGGCGACTGTCAAGAAATGCATGCATATGCATCCCCCTCTACAGGAACCCTCAGCAGTGCAGCAAGTGGACCCTCAGACAACATATTACACTATATGTTAATGTTAAAGGATATTTATACCGCGCACTATCACCACCGGATTGGTCCCCTGGCGCTCTGGCGTATCCGAAAGGGAATGAGGGTGGGATGGGTTAGTAGGACTGAGCAGGAAAAGAGCAAGGGAGCTGTGATGTGCTGTTGGCAGCCTCAGTTCGGTTAACAATGTTCACTGAGCTTAGGAGTGCTTTCGGTTGGTAGCTGACGAGTGCTGTTTTGTGAGGCTATGTGAGGATTGTTTTGTTGTTGCAGTGTAGTGAAATGTGTGCGGTTAGTTGGGTTTTAGAGGCATGGTTGTGTTTAACAGTTTGAGAGGTGTATGCAGAGGGGTGAGATTTTAAGTATGGTTGGTTACTGGCATAACTATCTAGATGTGACGCATGCTAGTCTTCACAATTCTTTCTAGATGTGATGTATGTTAATATTCACAATTCTATCTAATAAACAACCAGTAATTTGGATTACCTTCACCTGTCCTGGGTAAATCCCTTCCCAGGATTGTTCAAAGTCAATTTCCCCAAATGTTCAAACAGAAGACTAAAGTCTGGAACCAGTTCTTGTAAGTTCCAAAGGAAATAAAAGTTCACCAACCAAAACATCCACTGGTAACAATTCCTCAGCCTTCAGTTGAAAAGATCCCTTCCCCCATTCCAGCAAAGAAAATAGCACCAATGGTAATCCTCGATGTTTTCCGCCCAGGATTGCTTTGCCATAGTTCAGAACGGTGGATTAGCCACTTCCTCTACAACTCACAAGTGCGCATAACATCTGCAGAACATTTGGGCTAATTGTCAGGATGCGTATTCTTTGGTTGTTCCCTTATAGTCAACCACCCTTCTACTACTGTTACTGTGGAAACCAGACTCCTGAGTTCCACAGTATGTCACTACTTCAATGTGACATCTATAATAATAATAATAATAATATTTATTGTGATTTAGTTTACATTGAAACTTTACACAAACATTTACAATAGAAAAATTATTAGCATGTAAAAACATAATACATATTTAAATCAAAATCTATAATAAAACTGAAATTTCATAAACAATAATAATATCCACTTACAATTAAGCATTTTGGTACTCTCACCTTCCAAGCTATACAGCCTACCACATATAGACTATGGCTATGGACTACTACTACTCTGGGTTCACATCAAGTTCTTTAAACAAAGGAAAATTAATAACTTGCAATAATGTCTCATTCACCTTGTATGGCAATATTCCCAAATCGCATATAAGGTTCCCTTTGATTCCAGCAGATTTGTTTCAGCTTATTGTCTTTCTTAACTCCTTATATTGTTATGCCTAGGCTGACTTCAACCTTCAGCCAGATGGGAGTAGTTTCTTACCTGTAACTCCATTTCTCCAGCGTTGGTATCTTTCATGGATTCACATGCTTAGAATATTCCCCGTCGTCAGACTGGGAACCCTCGGTACACATATATAGTCGTTTTCTATAGGAAAAAACTTCCGACACTTGTGTGTCCTATCCACATCTACGTCCTCCCCGGGGACGTCCACGCATGCCCCATAGGACGTAATGGTATATAAGCCCCGCCCCCGCGGGTCCCGTCAGATTTCGACCCCTCCAAAGAAGAAAAAGGGGGAAACCTTTTTATGCACATATCCTGCACATTGCATTTCGGGGAGGCTGGTGGGCGCATGTGAATCCATGAAAGATACCAACGCTGGAGAAATGGAGTTACAGGTAAGAAACTACTCCCTTCTCCAGCATTGGATCTTTCATGGATTCACGCTTAGAATAGATTGTATAGCAGTATCCTAGAAGAAGGAGGTGAGAATGCAATGCAACATACATTACAAAAATAACCATTCCCAGTCCATATATATACTGCACGTAAGCAGTAACATTTATATAAAGGCGATACATCAAGGAAAAAACCCAAACGTCGGCAAGGTAAAAGACAACAGTTTCACCATTTGGCTTACCTCATTGAAAAAGATGGCGCAGCACTGCTCTCCCCATCTGTACTTCATCCGCGTGCTGCCTTTCCAGGCAGTAATGGCGTGTGAATGTGTGTGGAACTGACCACGCCGCCGCCTGGCAGATGTCTGTCAGAGGAATTCCTGCCCATAGCGCCACGGAGGAGGCTGTCGATCTCGTGGAGTGGGCTCTAGGGTGCCCTTGTAGGGGTCTCCCGGCCTTGGAGTGACTAAAAGCAATTGCCGACGAGACCCATCGGGCCAGTCCTTGCTTGGAAATCGCCCTTCCTCTTGTCGACGGACCATATGCAATGAACAGCTGTCTGGTAGTTCTGAGTTCTTGCGTTCTTTGCAGATAAAACTTTAACGCTCTTTTCACATCGAGCGTATGAAGAGCCTTTTCCGCCGTCGACGACGGTGTCGCAAAGAAAGTAGGGAGAGCAATGGTCGAGTGCTTGTGATAGACCGTCGGTACTTTCGGGATGAAAGTAGGGTTAGTTGATAAAATTACTTTGTCCTTAAAGAATCTCATATATCGAGGATCTATGACCAATGCCTGTAATTCCGACATTCTTCTAGCCGATGTAATGGCAATTAAGAAAGCCAGTTTCCAAGATAGGAACTGCATGGATGAAGAGGACATTGGCTCAAATGGAGGCTTCATTAAGGCCGCCAACACCACATTCAAACTCCACGACGGTGGGAACCGTTTCGTAGGGGGGAAAGTTCTAAAGAGACCCCTCATGAAATGTTTCACAAGTCTGTCACTGAATAATGGTGAAGACTGTCTCCTCCTCGTAAACCTTGAAATGGCCGCCAAGTGCACTTTGATGGACGATGATGACAGACCACTCTCAGCTAGGTGAAGAAGATACGGAAGAATTTGTTCAGGGGTTACTTCTAAAGGCTGAATTTCGTGCTGTGTTTGACACCACGTACAGAACCTTCGCCATTTGCATATGTATGATTTGTTAGTCGAAGGGGCCCTAGCCGCCTGCAGTATTCTCCGGCAATCCGACGAGACTTTCAAGCTGCCAAACTCTGAAAAGTCAGGAGCCATGCTGTTAAGTTGAGGCTGTCCGGATTGTGGTGCCACACCGTTCCCTTGTCCCTGGACAGTAGGTTCGGCACTTTCTGGAGAGTTATAGGCTGTTCCAACGACAGATGTAGGAGGTCGGAAAACCATGGTTGTCTCGGCCAATACGGTGCCACTAGAATGACCCGGCATTTGTACCTGCGAATCCCCTGGATTGTCCTCCGTATAAGGGGGAACGGAGGGAAAGCGTACAGGAATTTGTCCGTCCAAGGAAACGAGAACGCTTCCACCAGGGATCCTTTTTGAGGCCATCTGCTTGCGAACTGTTCGCATTTCCTGTTTTCTTTCGTTGCGAAGAGGTCGATTGAGGGGGTCCCCCACCTTTCGAAGATTATTTGAAGCTGACCGGTGTCCAGCTCCCACTCGTGTATTTGAGCCATTGTCCTGCTCAGGGAATCCGCTTGCACATTCTTCACACCCGGGAGATGGTAAGCCACTAAGGATATGTTGTGTTTCAACGCCCAGTGCCAGATCTTTTGAGCTTCCGCCGAAAGGGTCCTGGATCTGGTGCCGCCTTGTTTTATCAAGTAGAACATGGCTGTCGTGTTGTCTGTCAGCACTCTTACTTTTGATCCTTTGATATGTGGAAGGAATGATTTCAAGGCCCATCTCACTGCCCTCAGTTCCAGCACGTTGATGTGTAGGTGCGATTCGGTCGAAGACCATCTGCCCTGGGTTTGATGATCGTTCATGTGTTCTCCCCAGCCCGTCAGGGAGGCGTCTGTGATGATGGTGTTCTGAAATTCCGGCTCTTGTAGAGGAACTCCTCTGTCCAGGTTGTGAAAGATTTTCCACCATTGGAGGGATCTGATGACACCCTCGTCGTCGACGGTTATCCTGTCCGACCACCGGCCCGTGGCCTGCTTCCATCTGTCCGACAGGAACTCCTGTAGAGGCCTCATGAACAATCGGCAGTTTGCCACCAGGTGGATGCACGAAGCCATGGAACCCAGGATTGCCACATATTTTCTCACGGAAAATGTGCTCTGTAGGCGAAGTTGACTCGTCAGTTGTTCGATCTTCAATATTCTGTCTAGGGACGGTTTCACTATTCCCGAGTGGGTTTCGAATTGAGCTCCCAAGAACTTCAAGCTCTTTGAGGGCTTTAGAGAAGACTTTTCGAAGTTCACTGCGAACCCCAGTCGTTGCAGAAGTTGTAAGGTGGCATGTACGCTGTCGTTGGTCGACGCTGGGGAGGATCCCCTCACAAGCCAGTCGTCGAGGTACGGGTATACATGATGCCCTCCCTTTCGCAGCCAGGCTGCCACAGGTGCCAGACATTTTGTAAACGTTCTTGGGGAGGACTGTAGACCAAATGGGAGCACTGCAAATTGGTAGTGTGTCTGACCTAACATGAACCTCAGAAACCTCCTGTGTGTTTGACACACCGGAATGTGGAAGTACGCGTCCTGTAGATCTAGTGACGCCAAAAAATCGTCCCTTTGGACGGATCTGATCACCTCCTGCAGTGTAAGCATTATGAATTTTTGACTCTGTAGGGTCTTGTTGAGGTCTCGCAGGTCGAGAATAGGGCGCCATTTTCCGTTTGGCTTCTTTACCACAAAACACCGTGAGTATACCCCTAGGCCTTTCTGCGATGCAGGGACTAATTCGATGGCGCCTTTCTGTAACATGAGTGTTACTTCCTGCCACAAGATGTTTAGATGTGGTTGGGATAGGTGTATTGGTGGACATTTTGGAGGTTTGCATTTGAATAGTAGGGAATGTCCGTACCTCACAGTGTCCAAAACCCACTGATCTGTTGTGATTGTCTCCCATTCCTCGATGCAGCTTGACACTCTTCCTCCCAGAACGGCACGCTTCCCGTCATTGCTGGTCTTTCTGTTTGCTCGTCGACGACGAATAAGTTGGTCGTCTCTTGGAAGACTGGAAGTTTCTGCGCCGGCTTGAGGTCTGCGAGGCGCGTCTATATCCTTGGGAAGGATACGCTGATCTACCAAAAGATCTATCCCTGGTTGCTGAGAATCTTGCGTTTCCAGATGCTCCTCTAAAGGGACTAAAAGAACGAAAGGGCTTACCACTCTGGAGAGAACCCAACGAGCGTGCTGTATCTGAGTCCTCCTTCATGCCCTTCAAGGCCTCGTCCACCTTTTCTCCGAAAAGAAGATCACCTTCGAATGGCATGTCCAAAACTTTATACTGTACTTCGGGTCTGAAGTTGGTGCACTTAAGCCAAGCCTGGCGTCTTAGAACAACTCCGTTATTTATTTGTTTAAAACCCGAATCTGCCAGGTCCACCGCTATATTAATAGCATGATTCGATGCCTCTTCGCCTTCTCGAACCAGGGACATCGCCGTTTTTCTATGTTCTTCCGGGAGGTGGTCCAGGATAGGTGCCAGTCTGTGCCACATCTCCCTGTCATATCTGGCCACAATCGCCAGGGAGTTAGCTGCTTTCACCGTTGAGGCCCCCACAGAAAGAACCTTCTTACCAAACACGTCTTGGCGCCTCGCCTCATTATCTGGAGGGGTAGAGCATTTATGTTGGGCCTTTGCTTTTCTCTTCGCCGCCGACGACACCACCGAGTCCGGTGTAGGTTGAGCCGAAAGACACTTCGGTGTAGAGTCTGGTGCTTTAAATTTCTTTTCAATGCGGCCTTTGACAGCCGGCTCAGAAAATGGGTGACGCATGGTTTGGACACCTTCTTTCCAGACATGGTCTAAAATGGGTATTGAGAATATTGAGCGTCTACTCTTGCCCATATGGTCAAAAAGAAAACAGTCCTTTTTCTCCTCCTGTTGGACCAGGCCAAACTCCTTGCACGCTTTTTCCATCATAGAATGAAAGGAACCTATATCATCCGGTGGTGACGGTTGAGTGGGACTCTTTGGTGTTTCCATTTCCACATCCGACACCCAGGATGGATCCCTAGATGGTGAGAGGGATATATCTGACGCTGACCCGTGGTCAGATAGGGAGTCCGAAAGCTCACCTTCCTCCTGGACTGCTGGAGTAGTTGGAACCCCGATCGATTTGGTCGGGCGGTGTGAAGGGCTGGGCTCGTCGACGGGGTGTCGACGGTACAGGTGGAAGCCTTTCGTCCAGCGATTTCAGCAGCGAGTGTAAGGAGGACAGTACCTCCATGGACAGGGTCGCCTGAGAGCTTGGAGGTTGGGTAAACACAAGAGAGCAGGTTGCTCCTGATGGAAACCTGGGTCGTAGACCGAAGTCCTCCGGGCTCACAATTCTGAAGCCGTCGTCTTCTTTCGAGGTAATTGACGCTGCCTGTTCCTGTAGCAATGTGTCAGGCAACCCCATATCAAATACCTCCGGTCTCCAGGCCAGAACTTCCGTCGACGAGGACATTGTCGCCGAGGTCGTCGCTGAGTTGATGACGGGTGAAATCGACTGCGTCAGCGGCAGTGAAGACACCGACTGGTTCGTCGTCGTCGACGTTGGGCCTGCAGGTGGCTTAGGTGGTCCCGCCTTCACAGCGCTCTCCCTGCGTTTATCCGAGTCTCTACTCGTGGCTGATCTGTGTTGATCGCCCGAGGAGGATTTAGGCCTCTCCTTTCCTTTCTTCGACGAAGTGGACTAAGATGTCTTTCTTGCAGAGCCTTTAGAAGAGTCCTTAGAAGAGTGACTTAGTGGAACGTCCTTTTCCACAGGTCGTGACTTCTTAGCCGGGGGTTCCGACGAGGTTGAGCGTCGAGGGGCTCCGGATGTTTTCGCAGAGGCCACACTGCGAACCGAGCCCACCTCTGACTGAGGGTACGCTCCCGCACCGTCATTTAACCAGGATACCAGCCGGCGGTTTCGATCCTTCAGGGTTTTCTGGGAAAAACCTTTACATATTCCACACTGGTCTGCCGAGTGGTGAGGGTGTAGGCAATAAATACAGTCTAAATGACCGTCCCCCTCATAAACCTTCTTCAATCCGCACGTGGCACACGGGCGAAAAAGAGGTTTACCCGACATTCCGATAAAATTAACAAACTCACAGGAGTTTCGACAATTCGAAAAATCTAGCAGTAGAGACTACGCGAGGAGATCCCACTATCTTTGGAGACGGTTGAAATCTGACGGGACCCGCGGGGGCGGGGCTTATATACCATTACGTCCTATGGGGCATGCGTGGACGTCCCCGGGGAGGACGTAGATGTGGATAGGACACACAAGTGTCGGAAGATTTTTCCTATAGAAAACGACTATATATGTGTACCGAGGGTTCCCAGTCTGACGACGGGGAATATTCTAAGCATGTGAATCCATGAAAGATCCAATGCTGGAGAAGTTGTATAATGCCATCAATAGGCTCATGCTAATACAATGGAGCCAGAATAGTTCCTCCTTAATATATTCATAGCTATGTACATGTTTACCCAGAAGGAGGTTAATAACACCCGTCATTTTATGGCATTCTGTCAACAAATGTTTAGCTGTCTCCAACTGATCTTGCTCTTTACAGAGGCGACATAGCCGTAGTTCCATTGCAATCTTATCCCTTCTCCCAGTGACCATTAATGAAGGTAATTGTTCTAGCCTTAGTAATAGTATAAAAGCGTCTTACTGCTGGGCACAAGTTCTATAGTCTAATAGTCTATGCTGGACCAACTGGTAGCTTTTTAGGTCTCGGAGATGATCGTAGTTCTCCAGCCAGTCCCAGAGCTCTATACGTTTTCCCAATGCCCTCTGTGCCTCATCTGGGTCACTTCCCACCCTTATTTGCCACCCAATTTCAGCAAAAAATTTAGTCATCTGGTTCTTGGCTGTGCACAGAGAATTTGCCTTCGACATCTCCTGATGGGCTGCTGTTAATAGCCCATTCCTTGTGTTACTGATCATTTTCAGATATAATGTAGCACGCTTTTTTAGTACTATCACTTTTAATGAAATCAGCCCGAGCTCCAGCCTTATTATTGCCACAGGTATGCCAGGTGGTAGGCCCAAGATGGAACGTCAGAATTTCCCTTCTATCTGTAACGTTCACCTGGTATGCACGGGGACGTCACTCAGCCTGTTCTGACCTCTTACGACCTCAAACTCTTCCCTGGAGGCTATTCGATTGGAGACTGGGCCTGAAACACAGGATTGGTAGAGTTTAACTCCCTATTGTCTCTGTGTGCTTGAATCCCTTCTTCCCCGGGGTCCAACCCTTCCCTTTGATCCACAGCTCACCTTGTTTTCTTGGATAGTGTGCTCTCCGTCCTGCCTTCAGCGCAGGGGCGCGTTGATTGATGCGGGCTCGTTGCTGCTTTCACTGGCAAGAGTCCAACAGGTAAGTATAATGAGGCTTTTGAACAGTTCTCTAACTTCGTTCCTTTCCTTCCTTAGATGATGGCCGGCGTCCGGGGATGGCGGCGTGCTGCTGAGATGAGTAGCACTGAAGGTGAGTGAGAGCGCGATGCGCGATGCACCCCTTTCGTATTTGCATTGAACGGAGTTCTTTTTCTGTGTCTTTTAGGTGCCGCAACGTTTTCAGCGTGGATGCCGGTTATGAAGAACAAACGCGGTGGGTAAGCGTGGTATGCGGCGCCTCTAGATGTTTCCACGCTAATCTGGAGTGTCGTTTCCCTCTTGCAGATGGATGAGAAGTTCCAAAGACAGAGTTCCCCCAGAGCGGCTGGGATTCAGGTAAGCGTTTGAAGCTCGTACAGTATTTAAAAATAAGCAAAGATTTGCAGAATGCTTACTAATGCCGTTTTCTGTTCTTTTCCCTTTTCCTTAGGAAGTGGCGTGCCGGGATGGGAATGACACCGCCGAAGATGCCCGCAGAACAAAAGGAGCAATGACTGATGGGCAGAAGCGCCGCAAGGTAAGGCTGTTCCTAACAGTGTTCTTGTTCTTGCAGGAGTTGAGCGCAGAAGAAAGATGCAGGCCTACTGGAGAACGATCCGAACACGGTGAGTGTCACGCTGCAGGTGCAGAAAACGCAAAGCATGTTTCTCAGCCTGGGTGTGGCTTAAATAGTCTCTGGGTATCCCAGGTGCCTATAGGCTGAACCACACCCAAAAGACTAGACGGCACAGGAACCGAAATATGTGGGGGCATTCATCTTGTCCCCATCAATGCACTACAAGTCCAATCCCCAATGTTATCCTACGGGACTGAGTGAGTCTGGTGCTACAAGCGCCAAGTCTGACTCCAAGTGGGTCTTTGGAGGGATGGAGTGGCCCTTGAGGGCCATGTAGGTGATCGTGGCCTGGCTCCAGCCTGACATCTTGGAGGGCTGGGGACATGAGGGGCAGGTATCATGACAGCACCCCCCCCCCCCCCCAAGGCCCCACTCAAGGTGGCTCTTCTGTCTGGTCCTGGTTTGGTTGGATGGTTTTGATGAAATCGTCTAAGCAAGCGAGGTGCATGGATGTACTCACAAGGCTCCCATGTCCTGTCTTGTGGACCATACCCCTTCCAGTCTACTAAGTAGTATAATTTGGATCTGACGTACTTTGAATCTAGGATGTCCTTGAATTCGAATTCTGGCTCCCCGGCGACTACTACTGGCTGCGGTGGCGTTGCTACCCGGGTCCCAGGTTGAACAGGTTTAAGGAGAGACATGTGGAACACAGGATGAATTTGCATGTTTGACGGCAAAGCTAGTCTGACCACCAGAGGATTTATCACAGAGGTGACGATGAATGGACCCAGGTATCTTGGACGGAAAGTTCGGGCTCCTTTAATGGACACGTGTTTAGACGCCAGCCAGACTGTTTTCCACTTAGTAGTTGGGGGCCTTTGCTCTGTGTTGATTAGCAAACCTCTTTTGGCGATTCTTAACTTGAAGTAGGTGTTCAGCTGCCCTTTTAAAGGTTTGAGAAATGGTCGTGTGCAAGGTTTTGACTGCTGGCATTTCCAGGGTTGTAGGAACGTCCAACACAGAAGTACGTGGGTGCCTGCCATACATAGTATAAAAGGGTGTCTGCCCAGTGCTGGTGTGTAGGGAATTATTATAAGCATATTCAGCTATCCATAATAGGTTGAACCGCTTCGTTCAGCTTGGTGTGACATGCAACGCAGATACTGCTCGAGCGTCTTATTTGTCCTCTCAGTTTGACCATCCGTTTGGGGATGGTGACTGGTGGATAGCCGGATGTCGATCTGGGCAATAGAGCAGCATTTTCTCCAGAAGTTAGATACAAATTGGGTACCTCGGTCTGAGACCAAAACTGAAGGAAACCCATGGAGCCGTACGATGCCTTCAAGAAATACCTTTGCCAGAGTGGAAGCATTTGGGAGCCCCTTAAGAGGAATGAAATGTGCCATTTTTGAAAATAGGTCCACGACCACAAGAATAGTGTTAAACCCTTGACTGAGTGGTAAATCAGTAATAAAATCGAGGGACAACGTGTGCCAGGGTGCTGGTGGGATTTACAATGGTTGTAATAGCCCAGCCGGTTTCTGCTTGGATGACTTGTTTTGAGCACACACTCCACAGGATAGGATGAATTGGATAATGTCTTCACGCCACGTAGGCCACCAATAATTTTGTTTTACCTTGGCTAGGGTTTTAGCGACTCCGGGGTGGCCTTCGATCAAGGAATCATGATAACCGGACATGACTTGTTCTCGTAGTTTTTGGTTTGGTAAGAATAAACGATTCCTGAAGTAGGGCAACTGATCTTTTATCATGTAATGTTCTCCTTGTGCACTCCACGCTTGTAATTTCTCCGGACTCATCAGGTTTTGGATTTCATCATGTAATTCTTTCTGACTTATGGTTGCTGTGATTCCTAGGAGCTTGTCACTCGGGATGATTGCTATTGGGTCAGGGGTCTGATACCCTTGCTCTTCCACCCCCATACGGGAAAGAGCATCGGCCTTCCCGTTTTTCACCCCTGGTCGAAATGTAATCACGTAGTCATATTCAGCAAAAAAAAGAGCCCAACGTAGTTGTCGTGAGGATTGGGCCTTTGCCGTTTTTAGGTACTGGAAGTTCCGGTGGTCAGTTATTACGGTGATTGTGTGTCTGGCGCCCAAGAGGTAGTGCCGCCATGCCTTAAAGGCTGACTTAATGGCCAGGAGTTCTTTGTGATAGCATAATTGAGTTCAGGGGGTGTGAATTTATGCAACCAGAAGGCAACAGGGTGTAACTGGCCCGTTTCGGGGTCCTTTTGTGAGAGGACGGCTCCCATAGCCATGCTTGAGGCGTCCGTGTCCACCAGGTATGGGAGATCAGGGCGAGGGGGGCGTAAGATTGGGGCAGATGTGAATCTTGCTTCGAGTTCCTGGAAAGCCTCATCGGCTTCTGTTGTCCACTGGAACTTTTTGTTGCTTTTCCTTAGTAATGACGTGATCGGATGCACGATTTGCGAAAATCCTGGGATGAACCGGCGGTAGAAGTTTGCAAAACCCAGCATACTTTGAACCCCCTTGAATGAATTTGGGGATGGCCAGTTCAGGATAGCATCTACCTTGTGTACATCCATTCGGATTCCATTCGGGCTGAGAATAAAGCCCAGGAATTCCACCTCGGCGACGTGGAATGAGCACTTTTCGAGCTTGGCGTAGAGCTGGTGTTGACGGAGTTTCTCCAATACGGATCGGACGTGTTTAACGTGGTCCTGCTTTGATGCGGAATATACTAGGATATCGTCGATGTACACTAGAGCACAGACATCAATCAATTCCCGTAGGACATCGTTCATGAAGTATTGAAATGCAGCAGGCGCGTTGCAAAGGCCGAAGGGCATTACTTGATATTCGTACAAGCCGTATTCGGTGCGAAAAGCGGTTTTCCATTCGTCCCCCTGTTTTACACGAACAAGGTGATATGCCCCCCTCAGATCTAGTTTTGTGTAGATTTGGGCATCTTTGACTTGATCAAGCAATTCAGGGATCAGTGGCAGAGGGTAATCTGGTTCAGTGCGCGATAGTCGATGCAAGTTCTCAAGTCCCCCTCCTTTTTCGGTACGAAAAATAGAGGACTGGCTGCTGGAGACGTCGAGGGACGGATGAACCCGTTGGCCAGGTATTGGTCAAGATAGGCCTTCAGGTGCTGGTTTTCTGGTTCTGTGAGTGCGTAAATTCGCCCACAAGGGATTTGTGCGCCGGGTATCAGGTCGATTTGGCAATCGTATGGTCTATGCGGTGGCAGGGTAATAGCCTGTTCTTTCTGAAAGACATCTTGAAAGTCCTGGTATTCACTTGGTAGGGTGCCGATTGCCACAGTCGCAAGCGTGGAGGTTCTGGAGTCTATTGGTTGTTTCTCTTGGCGATAACATGTGTGGGCGCAAGTCTCGGGAAAGGCCAATACTTTTGCTCACCAATCGATTTGAGGATTGTGAGCTACCAACCATGGCATTCCCAAAATCAACCGGAACTGTGGTGCCTTAATGAGGTCGAAAACGATAGATTCTTGGTGTCCATCCTGGCACAGAAGGGTTAAAGCTGCAGTGCATTGGGATACTGGACCAGAAGCTATTTCCATGCCGTCGACTGTGGTAACAGTGTCGGTGGTTGATTTAGGGCGTAACGGAAGCCCCATCTTTGCTGCAAGATCCTGGTCGATGTAATTCCCAACGGCTCCACTGTCT
This sequence comes from Ambystoma mexicanum, assembly GCF_040938575.1. Lineage (NCBI taxonomy): Eukaryota > Metazoa > Chordata > Amphibia > Caudata > Ambystomatidae > Ambystoma > Ambystoma mexicanum. The sequence goes on along the minus strand of NC_090931.1, from coordinate 896,367,536 downwards.
ATGTACACTCTTACTGCGTACATCCGAGATGGTTGTTGGTGATTGATCAAGACCACAGATGCAAAATGGGAGGCCTGTAGTTCACTTTCTTTGCTCGACAAGTGGACCCCTACACTTGCCGGGCTGGGGAGGTTTCCGTTTCCTTGATGGTATCTTCCTTGTCCGTGGACCCTACCGTCCTCCTCGGTGACTTCACAGGGCACTCTTTAAGGAAATGACCTGACCTTCCGCAGTACAGACATAACTGCTGCTGTCTCCTTTTATCCTGTTCCGCTTTAGTCAAGGGGGATCTGACCCCCCCCCCCCATTTGCATTGGTTCTCCTGAACCTTCCGTTGTTCGGGCAGTATTCTCCTCTGAACGCACATACATAGGGCAAGGGTCCGGTCTGGTTCGATCTGCTCTTCAGTCCTGCAACCTATGATCCAGTTGAACAACAAGGTCAATGAATTCTGAGCAGTCTTTCGGGGGGTTCACTACTTGTGCGAGAACATCCTTGAGCTCCCCCCGCAACCCCTGATGAAATAACGTGGTTCTCTTCTCCACTGGCCATTCTGCTTCAACTATGAGTCTATTAAACGTGGCTATGTATGTTAATAGGTCTTGATTCCCTTGGCGTAGGGGACAGAAGTTCGTTGTCTAATGCCTGCCCATGAGTACGACGGGTGAACAGCTTTTCCATCTCCTGCTGAAAGCCCCTGAAGTCATGCAGCAAAGGATCGTCTTGGGCCACAAAGGGTACAGACCAGTCCGCAGCGCTACCACTCTGGTAGGATAGCACAAAAGCGACCCGTGATTGGTCATTCGGAAAGGCCCCTGGCCTACAAAGGAAGTGCAGGCGGCACTGGTTCATGAACGTTGCAAACCTCTTGGGATCCCCCGTAAATCGTTCGGCCGGGGCCAAGGGAACTGCCCCAGCTGGGTTATCTGAACGGGATTGGCTGATGGCGCGGTCATCGAGGGCACGCTTCCTGGCAATGGTGCATGCCCTGCTTGTGACTGGAGAAGTTGCCGGTTTAAATCATCAGTGCGTTCTTTGGCTACTATCAGCTCTGTCCTCAGGGTGTTGGTCTCCTGCCTGGCTGCATGTACTTCGGAACATAGCTGCCCCAATATGTGGGCTAACTGGTCGGTTTCTGATGTTCCCATGACGCCCAGGTGGATTTTGATGTGAGGCTTTGCGTTCTGTAACGCTCACCTGGCATCCACGGGGACGTCACTCAGCCTGTTCTGACCTCTTACGACCTTGAACCCTTCCCTGGAGGCTATTCGACTGGAGACTGTGCCTGAAACACAGGATTGGTAAAGTTTAACTCCCTATTGTCTGTGTGTGCTTGAACCCCTTCTGCCCCAGGGTCCAACCCTTCCCTTTGATCCACAGCTCACCTTGTTTTCTTGGATAGTGTGCTCTCCGTCCTGCCTTCAGCGCAGGGGCGCGTTGATTGAAGTGGACTCGTTGCTGCCTAGTTACTTCACTGGCAAGAGTCCGACAGGTAAGTATAATGAGTCTTTTGAACAGTTCTCTAACTTCGTTCCTTTCCTTCCTTAGATGATGGCCGGCGTCCGTGGATGGCGGCGTGCTGCTGAGATGAGTAGCGCTGAAGGTGAGTGAGAGCGCGATGCGCCCCTTTCGTATTTGCATTGAACCGAGTTCTTTTTCTGTGTCTTTTAGGTGCCGCAACATTTTCAGCGTGGATGCCGGTTAAATAGAACAAATGCGGTGGGTAAGCGCGGTATGCGGCGCCTCTAGATGTTTCCATGCTAACCTGGAGTGTCTTTTCTCTCTTGCAGATGGATGAAAAGTTCCGGAGACAGAGTTCCCCCAGAGCAGCTGGGATTCAGGTAAGTGTTTGAAGCTGAGCTGAGCGCAGAAGAAAGATGCAGGCCTACTGGAGACCGATCTGAACACGGTGAGTGTCACGCTGCAGGTGCAGAAAACGCAAAGCATGTTTCTCAACCTGTGGCTTAAGTAGTCTCTGGGTATCCCAGGTGCCTCTGGGCTGAACCACACCCAAAAGACTAGACCGCACATGCAGTTCTGGGAACCGAAATACACGGGGGCATCCATCTTGTCCCCATCAATGCACTACAAGTCCAATCCCCAATGTTATCCTATGGGAGTGAGTGAGTCTGGTGTCACAAGCGCCAAGTCTGACTCCAAGTGGGTCTTTGGAGGGATGGAGAGGCCCTTGAGGGCCATGTAGGTGATCGTGGCCTGGCTCCAGCCTGACATCTTGGAGGGCTGGGGACATGAGGGGCAGGAATCATGACACTATCACCTGTAACCATTTCAGATCTATGTCAAGGAGAGTTTCCAAACTATACGTTTTCATCGGGTACAGAACTTCTATATATAGTTGTCGCGTGCCCCACATGGTAAAACCTCCCTGATTGATGGTAAATCTGTAAAACAGGGCGGTCAATTGTGCTGCTCTAATAGCATGTGTTGGTTTGCATGTTCTATAGTCGCTAGCAATCTCAAATTCTATGCCCAAGTATCAATATTGTTGAGTGTAAGCAATAGTTCCTATGCTTACCCTGAGCTGTATATGGGAAGTATTCCTCTTAGTATACCTCATGACCTTCGTTTTTTCCAAATTAATCTTGAGGTTGTTTTCCTCAGCGTATTCCCAAAGGGCAGTGGACGACCTTTGTAACCCACTGATAGTATGATATAAAATTACTAGGTCGTCTGCATAGGCTAATACAGGGCAGAGGGATTCACCTATTTTAGGGGAACAATTTATCACGCCACTTATGGCCGCAGGAATGTCATGGACATATAGGTTGTATATTAAAGGTGCCCTAACACAACCTTGTTTAACCCGTTTTGATAGACACTTCTTGTAGTATGACCTCCCTGATCTAATTTTAGTTTTACTGAAGTATCCTGGTGAAGCAGTCTGAGATAGTACATCAGGCCTTCAGGGCAGCCCATCAATTTTAATTTCTGCCACAGACGGCCTCTAGGAATAGAATTGAATGCCGCCAAGAAATCTATGTATAGGGCATATAGGGGAGGCTGCCCACCCTGACCTTGCTCGGGACCAGAAGAGGTCCATTACCATGATGTTATGAGCCGTAGAGTATCCCTGTCTGAACCTACTTTGGAATTTGCATAAGATATTGCATTGCTCCACCCAAAGCTGTAATTCTTTTAATAGGGAAATATCTTCCCCGTGGAGTCTAACATTGAAAGCAGCCTATAATTATTGGGTCTGAGCGATTCCCCTTTTTGAAGATGGGAATAAGAACTGCCGTTTGCCACGATTGTGGTATTTTCCCTTCTTTTAGGATCTTATTAAATAAGATGACTAATAAGGAAGCCCAGAATTCAGGGTGCGATTTCATAACAATATTTGCCAATCCATACGGGCCTGGAGCTCGGGAGGATTTCAGTTCCTTAATCTTATTCACCACCATTTCATATGATGAATTAATGGGTGGAATTAATTGAGGACTGCCCAATGATCTAAATTCCTCCTCATCTGCCTGGGCGTTCCGATTTTCCAAAAATGTTGTCCATATTGTAGCCTCAATAGGATTAACTAATGGACCTTTCACCACTCCCTGCGCTTCATCCAATAGAGACCATATATTACGGGTCTTTCCTGTGCAGATTGTCTTTACTAGTCTTTGCCAAGACTGGATCTTGTCCGCCTTTCTTTTCGCTTTAATAATAGCTCTATATCTATTTTTAATAAACCTTACGTTAGTATGATATATATTCAGGTGGAAAGCTTGTTTCTTGGCATATCGGAGCTCTGCTCTAAGTTCTCTTTTAGCATCTCAAATCATCTTATCATAGGGAGGCTTTTTGTCCCCAGTGTTTATCGTAGTCCCAATAGGGAGCGCAGCATACTTGCCAACAAAGGTATGGATCCAGTCCTCAATAGAGTTAATCGTCATCTCCCTGAAATTCGGCAGGAGATGAGATCTATCTATAGCCAGTGCTTCCAAGGCCTGTGCAACATTTTGTCTGACCAGCTTATCCATGTGCCTGCTTTATTTACCTTTACCTTTATATTACCCATGTTACTCATAGGAATATCCCTCTCCGCAATGTTAAGTTCACATACCAATGCAGCGTGATCACTGCACTCGCTGGGCATAACTCGCAAATCTTCCACCTTCAAGTAGATCCTTGGGTAAACAAATATATAATCTAGTGTACTGCAGGAGGTTCCATTTGACCATGCGTGGCGGCCTGGATGATCACTAATGGTTCTGCCATTGATCATTTGTATGTCCCAGGACTCAAATAGATGTTCCCATCCTCCTCCTTCAGGATCCTTTTTGGTGTGTTGCATAGAACATTTTCCTCTTAGGTTAGGATTGTGAGACTCCCCCCCTCTCCGCCCCCCCATTCCCAGCCATGGAGAGCCTCCTGCAGTTCTCTTAATATAACTCCAGGGTGGTTGTATAGTCTTACTAGTAGGAATTTTTCCTTTACTCCCCTACTGTCATAGGTCACTTCTACAGCTATCATATTACTTGCTAGTTGGGTCTCAATTTGTCTCGAACCAAATGTGTTAGCCACCCCCATTATTAGGCCGCCATATGGTCTACCCTTTTCACCTTTCTCAGCTACAGATTGGTAAGTAACAAATCCATCCAATATCAGAGGGTCCATTGCCCATGTTTCTTGGCGACAAATACAACTATGCTTATCTAGCACTTTAGTCGAACCCTCTGCAGATAGTAGAAGTGCAAACCCATGGCAGTTCCATGTCAAGATTGTAAAATCTCATTGTTTTGAAAGTACCTCAGGTAGCGAATCAGCCAACCATTTTATTAATTGTTGAACATCCGATACTTCCACCTTCTTCCCTTTTGGCAGTTCTGGGCAGTCTGTGACATAGGCGGGCATGTCTACCTCTCTGGCCAAGCAACTTCGATCAATTTCATTCAAATCAGCATCCACCTCCACTGCTTTCAATTCATCCTCGTAACTTCTTATCAGTTGCGCTGTTGACAAAAACTTGCAATGAAGCGCTGAAACCTGATGATTAGGGCCTTTTAGAGGCTCCATAAATTGAAAATCATCAGATTTGAGGACCCGTAATTGTGGCACACAGTTCAGTCTAGTTAGCAATTCTGAGCGCGATAGCCATTTCAGTTCTTTATCAAGCAGATGTGACTTCCTTCAGTCAGTCCTTTGGCTTCGGCCGATATCAATGCTTTAGTTGTTGGGACTGTCTGCTCCGGTAGTATGATGGGCGTCTCATCCTCAATTATGACATCTTCTTCACTCACATTGCCCTCCTCCAGCTCATCTGCCTCATCTTCCAGTTCTTTGTTCAGGTATCAGCCAACTGGTCAGGCGGCCCTCTCCAGTAATCTTCCTTTTCTTGGCTCTTGCTGCTCTCTTCTTACCTTTCTTGGAAGGGAGCCCTACGGGCCCCGCTTCGCATCTAGGTGAAACCATAACATTAGGTCTTTTATTCTTTTCGGCCCTCCTACCCATTCTTCGCTGCTTACGTGGGAAGAATGGTTCAGCACTCTCCTGGTTTACATCTGCCTCCTGATTTAGCTGTTCTTCAATCTCTTCAACAAACTGTATAGCTTCTGAGAGGTTAGATTCAGCTGTTTCACAGGCTTTCTCGCTCCTGTTCTTGTCCAGTGCTAGAGCGTTAGTATTATCCAATATCCGCCAAGAGATCTGTAGTAGAATCTTTAGAGCGAATTGCAAGGATGCTACTGATAACTGAATCTCTGCAATCTCGAATGCCCCTGGGTAGAGACTGTCAAAGAAGTCCATTTCCGCATCAGGGGCGTCCTCCATAGAGGCCATGGCCAAATCTGGTGAGACTGACAGTCTACCCATTACCTCCACAGGGGTGGGCGTCTCATACAGAATATTCGTCTGCTTGTTTTCTTGTTTTCCATTATTGTTAATTGCCATTACGCCTGATAGGGGAGTCATATTGGATAGTTTGAGGAGCTCAATGAGCCAATATTGCATACAGCCGGTGCAATTATTTCCTAAAAAGTGGTAGAATTTATTTCCGGGGGCGGGTTTTGTGGGAAGAACTCAGTAATCATACCCTGATACGCTGGAATAGCGTTTTTAGCTTTCTTTTTCGGTTTCACCAGCTCACCTTCCGCATTTGGTCAGTTCCTGGCTTTCGGCATTCCCTGAGTTCTTCTTAGGTTGTACTTGGGCTGTATTGGTCTTTTCCCAGAAGGCATTTAGGCTGCCCAGACAGTGCCCCTCCTAGGGTTAAAGGACCAGATCAAAGATCCCTCCGTCACCCTATAGAGCACTCTCTACTAAGAGTTATCACGGCGGCTTAGTACCTCGAAGGTATAACTGGGGCTTTCAATCCCTTCAACAGGATCAAAGGCTCACGGCCCACAGTCTCCTGTTATCGTACAACTGGAAATCCCACCAATCCAAATTAAGCCCCTTATAGGAGGGCACGTCACAACTTGAGTATGGTTTCCCCTTACAACCAAAAGATGGAACAATGGCCTCCTTATGATCGCATGAACGATCCACAGTGTACCCAATCTCTGTATGATTAAGTATGAGCTTACCACCACAACAGAAAAAGGGGCACTAATGTGCTCTACTCGTTAGTGCCACCCAGATTTTGTCCACCACTCCTCCTGATCTTAATCAGTGGGTGCCAATGGTGGGAAGCATATGCCTATATGGCGGCAATCACCCCAAGTCAATCGCAATAGGCTTCTGATCGCCTATCCACAGAGCGCAGGACTCGGGATGCTAGGCAGTCTCAGCTGTCTTACCCGTCACTCCTGGCCAGCTCCCCTGGAGCTCAGGGCTGCTCAGGGCTGCAAGGTCCTCCTGCACGTGTCAGGCCATGCAAGCGGCTCGCTTTCACACCCTTCTTTTTTGCCGCTGCCGTCAGCCTGTGCAGTAGAGCCACAGAGCCAAGGAACAGTGTCCCACGTCCCGCGATGGGCACACCAAGCCGCCGCTTCCACACCCTTCTTTTTTGCCGCCGCCGCTGCCCTGTGCAGTAGAGCCGTGGAGTCAAGGAACAGTGTCCCGCGTCCGGTGATCGGCACACCAAGCCGCCGCTGCACTAATTCGAGGAAAGGACCTTGCAGCCTCACTACGGCACCGTACGTACTCCGGCAAGAAAGCCGGACACAGGAATCAAGGATATCAAGCCGCACCTCAGACCACTGACACGCACTCCCAGTCGTAGAGGTTGCTTCCGATTTCAGACAGTTGTGAAAGTACAAAAAGAATTGACATCTACTGACAATATTATACACAGCCAGAGTTCTGTTATTTCTGCCTCAACTTTAGATATTGGAATGGGTAGGCATTTAAAGACACAACACGTCGACCTCTACAGGTAGACATGGTACTCTTCTTTCCTATACTTCAAGAAAAGGGCAGCCTCTTTTCCTCTTCCTGTCTGCCTCACTGACACATGGATAACCCGCCTCTGCTTCCAGACTGACTTTCTCCCAAATTCAACAGTCTCACCATTACAGGTTATTTGTTCAATCTTCTTACAGGCACCCAGCTCGTTTCCCCAGCTTTGTAGACACCTGCCAGGTTCCAGTTGCTACCTTGAAACTGTAGTGACACACTCCCAGCTTCAGATAACAATGTCTCACTTGTATCAGAGGACACTGGACCTTTAACAAGTTCGCCCGTTAGGTGGATTGATTTAAACAGGGTTTTCTTCACTACAGAAAGTGTTCACCTCTTGGCTTTGCTAATGCTTGTTCTCTTTATTAATACAACAACTTCTGAGTTTAAAGAATATTTGTTCTAAGGATTACAAGGTTCAGTCTTCAAAGGAAAAACAATGTTAGACATATGCAACCACTCTTTAAGGTAATCTTCAACCTCAAGTATCTGTAAGGGTTTATATTCACACGCATTAACACAGAGGCACTTTCTACTCGGGAATCACAATAGGTCACATACGATCTTCCTTTTATGCCGTAAGATCTTGTAACAAATGTGAATGTCAGCTTCAGAGTTTTCTGAGTACTTTAGAAAGCGTTCCGCCTCTTAACTGGAGACACGTGACCACTCTGGTAACATTAAGAAGTTCAACAATGGGAAATGAAAGGCTTTTCTTCACACGCGAGCATTGTAACTTTACTAGATGTGCGCATGATACATTTCCATTGTAAAGAAGAACAAGTTACTTTCTTACCTGGTAACGTTCTTTCGATGGGATGGTCCGACGACGTATTCCATATCTATGACATGTAATCACCACAGCTGTGCTGCTTTGGAAACTTTTTTCGGCGTCTGCGTCGATGACGTCGATGCGCCGTCGTCGAGGACCTCCTCCGACGTCCGACGTCATCCGATGTGATAAGTAGGACGCACGACGCCCGTAGCCTCAGTTGTAGTTTTTTCCCCCAGAACGTGTGACATTAGTCAACTGCCAGTCAGACACAAAGCCTTGCGGAACGTAAGCTGCAATCGCAAAAGAAATTCTGCAGCGGGGAAGGCAGAGCGGGAGCGATATGGAATACGTCGTCGGACCATCCCATCAAAAGAACGTTACCAGGTAAGAAAGTAACTTGTTCTTCGAGGGGATTGGGTCCTCCGACGTATTCCATATCTATGACAGACTCCCAAAGCAGTACCAGAGCAAGGAGGAGGGAAAGAATTTAGAATCAAAATTTAGAATAGCCAATCAAATAGCAGAGCAAAGGACCGCCTTGCCAAAGGCCAGATCCTGTCCTCGGATGGAATTGAGGGTATAGTGACGTACAAATGTATGTACTGAAGCCCAGGTGGCTGCATCACAGATGTTGCGAATAGGAACACCCCTCTCAGGGCAGTAGATGCAGCCACACCCCTGGAAGAATGGGCCCGCAAGCCAGCCGGTGGGTCCTTACCCGCCAAGCGGTAACACTCCGAGATGGCCAAAATAATCCAGCGAGACAAAGTCTGTTTCGTCACAGCTTGCCCCAAACGCTTTCCAGCGTAACCAATAAAGAGTTGATCGTCCACTCTGACCCGGGACATGCGTGAAACATAAAAACTTAAAGCTCTCCTAGGATCAAGCCTATGGAGCCTCTCCTCTTCCTCTCCAGGATGCGGAGGAGGATAGAATGCCGGAAGAACAATTTTCTGGGCCAAATGAAATTCCGTCACTACCTTCGGAAGAAAAGAAGGACGAACTCTAAGGACAACCCTGTCCTTGTGAAATACAGTGAAGGGTGGCTTAACTGAAAGTGCCTGTAACTCACTCACTCTGCGAGCGGAAGTAACCGCAACTAAAAACACAGTTTTCAGAGTTAACAGCCTCAAAGGGCAAGAATGTAAAGGCTCAAACGGAGCACCCATAAGAAACTTAAGAACAAGGTTTAAATCCCAAACGGGCACCAGGAAAGGTGACGGAGGGAACACATTAGTGAGCCCTTTCAGAAACTGTGAAATTAAAGGGATTTTAAAGTAAGAACACTCTTCAGACGAGCGCTTAAAGATGGACAGCGCCGCCAGGTAACCTTTAATGGTACCCACTTGCAAGCCCCTGTGGGCCAAAGAAAGTAAAAAGGACAGAACCATGGGGATGTCACATGCAAAAGGATCCACATTCTGAACTCTGCACCAGTCGCAGAACTTACGCCAACGGCAACGGTACAGAGACTTTGTTGCTGGCCTTCGGGCCGAAAGCAACACCTCCATCACGTCTTCAGGGAGGTCCCAATCCTTATACCTCAACCTTTCAGAAGCCAAGCGTGAAGGTTGAGGGATCTGACCTCTGGATGGAGAACCTGACCCCCCTCCCGTGAGAGCAGATCGTCTCGGTAGGGAAGACGACGTGGAGGGCAGATGGACAAGTCGAGAAGGTCCGGGTACCACGTCCTCCGAGCCCACGCCGGAGCAATGAGGATCATCCGGGAACCGAACTTCCGTAACCTCCGCAGCACTTGCGGGATGACGGGGACTGGAGGAAACGCGTACAGCAGCGGGAATGACCACTCCACCACAAACGCGTCTCCTAAGGCTCCTTTTGGAGGAAATTCCCGCGAGCAAAACCTTTCGCACTTCCGGTTGACACTGGAGGCGAAGAGATCCACTTGAGGGGTCCCCCAAAGGGCGAAGATCTCCAGGAGAATCTCCTGAGCCAACTCCCACTCGTGAGAGATCGCGCTCTGCCTGCTCAGAGCGTCCGCCGTCACGTTTTCGTCTCCGGCCAGATGAACTGCCGAGATCGAAACTTCCTGCTGGATGGCCCAGAACTCGAGCTGCATCGCCTCCCTGCACAGAGGAAGTGACCCTGCCCCCCCCTTTTTGTTGAGGTAGTGCATGGCCACTGTGTTGTCCGTCAGGATCAGGACACCCTTTCCTCGCACAGTCGGCAGAAAAGCCTTCAGGGCTAGCCTGACGGCCCTCAGCTCCAACAGATTGATATGGAGTCTGGACTCCGACGGAGACCAACGACCGCTGACTGTCAGCCCGTTGGCATGAGCTCCCCATCCCGTGAGGGATGCATCCGTCACGATCGTCAACTCCGGCCAGGGAAGCCAAAATGGAGCCCCCTTCATCAAGTTGCCTTCGACGGCCCACCACAGAAGGTCCCGGGCGACCGAGGGCGGCACCTGAACCGGGTCCGACATCCTGCCGGAGGACTGCGACCATTGCGTCTTGAGTGCCCACTGCAAAGATCTCATCCGCAGGCGAGCCTCTGGCACCAGAAGAATGCAGGATGCCATGAGGCCGAGCAACCTCAAGAACTCGAACGCCGGGAGCGTCTGGGCATGCTGAAACTTGTGCACCATCTGCTGAATGTGAAGAGCCCTCACCTGGGGAGGAAAACACTGCCCCAGGGAAGTGTCGAGCACTGCTCTGATGTACTGGAGCCGCTGTGTTGGCGTCAAATGGGACTTCTTTAAATTGAGGGAGAAGCCCAGCCTGTGAAGGGAGAGGCAGGTGACGGACAGATGATCCAGGACTTGCTCGGGAGAGCACCCCCTGATCAACCAATCGTCCAGGAAGGGGTAGACGTGAATCCCCCCTTGCCTGAGATGCGCTGCCACCACCACCATGAGCTTGGTGAAAACCCTCGGGGCGGAGGTCAATCCGAACGGCAGGACCCGAAACTGAAAGGGCGAGTCGCCAACCGCGAACCTCAGGTACTTCTTGTGCTTGGGATGGATCGGCACATGGAAGTAAGCATCCTTGAGGTCGAGTGACACCAACCAGTCCTGAAGCTGAAGGGCCTGGAGGACTTGAGAGAGAGTAACCATCTTGAACTTGTCCTTCCTGAGGAGTTTGTTCAAACCGCGCAAGTCCATGATGGGTCACAATCCCCGTCTTTCTTCGAAATCAAAAAATAAGGGGAATACCATCCCTTGTTCCTCTCCGCTACAGGCACCAGTTCTATGGCGCCTTTCTCCAGCAGGGCTTGAATTTCCTGCGCAAGGAGCGGATCCAGACTCTGCAAAGAGAGGATCCCCGGTGGATTGTCGCGAGGCCTGTGCCGAAAGGGAAGACAGTAGCCGTGGGTTATGATCTCCAGACCCCACACATCTGAAGTAATGGCTTGCCACTCTACAAGATGCTGCGCCAGCCTTCCCCCAACCGGCGAACCATGGGACATGGCCTCATGACTGAGTGGGAGCGGCTGCGGCGTTACCTGAGGGCAAAGAGGCAACTGCACGAGCAGCCTTGGCACCACGGGTACCCTGTCGTCCACCTCTGGTACCCCTGCGTTGGCCTCTTTGACTGCCAGCTCCTCTCGCTTTACTGAAGGACGAGTAATAGCGAAAGGAACCACCCCTCCACTGCTGTCCCCTAGGACGAAAAGGCAGAGGTTGGCAAACTGCAGCCAACGACTTTGCTGCAGCTTTTGAGGTCTGCAACCTCTCAAGGCTCTCGTCAGCCTTGCTGCCAAAAAGGTGTTCACCGTCAAAGGGCATGTTTAGGAGCCGGGACTGCACATCAGGAGCAAACCCCGACTTCCGCAACCACGCAAACCTGCGTATCACGGTGCTCGCCGCCATGGACCTACTGACGCATTCAGCTAAGTCCAAGCCCGACTGAACGGACTCACATATGGCATCCTTACCATCCTGGACCATAGCAAGGAAACCATCCTGTTCGTCCCCTTCGGGAATATGTTCAGCCGCTAACCAACACAGTTCCACAGAGTGTGTGAAACGAGACAAGGCACAAATGGAGTTGGCCGCCTGAAGCGCCATACCACCAGAAAAAAACACTTTCTTCGCCCAGCCATCAAAACGTTTGTCGTCCCTATCAGGAGGGATGGTAGGGTACGACGCCTGCTTTGCCGGGGCCGTGGCCGCCTGCACCACCAAACTCTCCGGAGTGGGGTGCCTGGTCAAGTAGCAGGGGTCGCTACTGGCTGGACGGTATTTTCGCGACAAGGATCTGCCCACCGCCGGGAGACTCTCCGGAGCAGTCCAAGCCGCCGCCACCCTTCTCTGTAAAGCCATATGGAACGGCAGTACCGGGTCAGTTGGGGGACCAACATCAAGGATGTCCGTCAGATCATCCTGCACAAACTCCCCTGGGGGAGCAGACCATCCCAAGTACTCAGAAACCCTAGCCATAAGGCGCCGGTACGAGGAATCGGCATGAGAGCCAGGCTCAGGCCTACAAAACTCCACCTCTGGAGAGGTGTCCAGTCCACTGGCATCATGCAGTGACTGCCTCAAATCGTCAAACTGACTATGGCCCGAGACAATTTCATCTGGAACCTGACTAGGAACCAGGCCATCAGAATCCTCATCCGCCTCTGAAATATAGTCCAGGTGGCGAAAAGAAGGCACCCGAGAGTGCTTGCTCTTAACCAGAGCCTTCCTAGGGGGTTCCCCCGTGCCACGGGGTACCTCCGACACGAAAGGCGTCGATGGCGTCGAGCGAATCGGCGCCGACGTTGAGAGAACAGGCATCGGCGCCGAGAGAACAGGCATCGGCGTCGAGGAAATCGGCGTCGACGTCAGATGCAGCGCCGCCAGCATCGGCGGCGTCGACACAGCCCTCGAAGCCGGAACCCCGAGCGTGTCCCTCGACGACCTGAGCGTCGACGACTTCCTCGGAGCCGGAGCCTCGAGAAAGCCTGTCGACGCCCTCGACGTCGACGTCTTCCTCGAAGACCTCAGAGGTGCACACGGTCTCGAATGCGTCGAGGACCGGGACCTGGAACGGGTACGTCGAGAACGAGTCTCCTTGTCCGAACGGGACCTCTCCCGTGACTCGTGCCGACCACTCTTGCGAGCGGTGTCTCTCGACCTCTCACGACCGACCCCACTCGGGGGCGCGGACGGCTTAGTACCCTGCGACTCAAGAATCGCCAGCATTTTCTTCCCGAAGGAAGGCCATTCCTCCGGCGTCGCACGGCTGGTGGGGCAAGCGACGTGCCGGGCAGAGTCCTCCGAAGAGGACCTGGAAGACGACCGGTGTCGGCGCTTCCGAGAATGCCTCGAAGAGGCTGAGGAGTGGCGAGACCGACTCCTAGAAGGAGACCCACGAGACTTCCGACGATGACGCGGAGAGTCACCCCTCGAATCATCCGTCGAAAGCCCCGCAGACTTCGACTTCCGGGGCTTGGACACCCGACCTACCGACAACTTCTTCTTACGTTCGCTTAAGGCTTTGGACGTGAGCGACTGGCAGTCGATGCAGTCATCCGTGTCGTGGGCCTCCCCGAGGCACCAGAGGCAGGCGTCGTGCGAGTCCGTCACCGACATCTTGGACCCACACTCCCCGCACTTCTTAAAACCCGGACGCGGGGTCGAAGACGAAGTAGAAGACCTCTTCACACGAAGGATTTTCACAAAACGAACAGGTTCGAAGAACCGAGAAGAACAGAACTCCAAAGAGTCGAGGCGTTAACCGAGATTCACGAAGCAACACGTTCGCGGAAAAAACGGAACTGAGGCTACGGGCGTCGTGCGTCCTACTTATCACATCGGATGACGTCGGAGGAGGTCCTCGACGGCGGCGCATCGACGCAGGACGCAGACGCCGAAAAAAGTTTCCGAAGCAGCACAGCTGTGGTGATTACATGTCATAGATATGGAATACGTCGGAGGACCCAATCCCCTCGAATAGATTTCACACTGACAAACAGTTTATACTCGCTTCTACTCTTACGCAAGCCAGGTTAGAGCTGGTAACAGTTACCGGCAAGGGTTTAAGAGTGAACCTGAACGCCAAGCTTCACTCACTGGCTCCAGGAACACTGCGGTTGCTTCAACTTCCAGACCTCTACTACGGCTTCAGGCACACTTGGGACCCATACCCCTCTGCAGCACGGATGTCTCCGGTCCGGCCATGCCAACTGGGAATCTCCTGCACTCAGTTTCTTGCTACAGGCCTCCAGCTTCAGCACAGCCAAGGATCTGCAATTACAACCACTAGGGGCACCTGAGAAGACCTTCACTCAGCAAGTCTCTCTAAGTGCAGCCATGCCAAGGGAGGGTTTGTGAACACAGGACCCTCTCAGAACTTGCAGATGAAATCTGCTCTTGCCATGTCCCGGCATCCCTTAATTGATCACACTTTGTCGTCAACTGCCAGCCTCCTGCTGCTCTTCTACTACTTCGGCCAGTCTCCCTGCTCCTGCTCCGGCTCCTCTCCCAACTCTTCCTTCCTCCTGCTTCTGCCTTTTATGCCTCTTATGTGGAGCAATTGATTTCAGGTGCAGGGCATTACTCTTAATTGCCTGTCCTCTATTTCTACATGCCTCTTCAGACCTCATGTTCGTCTCAGTCCCTATGGGATTCCGAGACATGTAGTTCACATAGTCAAAGTTGGGGTTTTCCAATTTGTGTCACTTTTTAAGGGTAGATTTAATTCCATTGGTGGTTTTAACAGAGGGGCAATACATTTTAACTCTAGTAGAGAAAGATGTGGTAGAGAAGGCAACACTTTCACTGTTTCTTGTAGAATACCCTTGATATTGAGAATACCTTTGCATTTAGGGACCATTAATATTCTGTCTTTTAGTACAATAGGTTTGGGAGTTTACCATCTTAGGTTTAGCAGGAGGTTGAGAGATATTAAAATGGCAATAAGACAACCTCTTCTGGCATAGTGGTAAGAATATTCCCATCAGAGGAAAAATACTGCATCTTATCCCACGGAATCTCCTCACTACCCTGGGCGCGGTCTCCCCCTAGGTGATCCTCCCACAATACACCACCCCCCCAGGGTTGGAATCAGGAAGCATTTAGCTTCCCTTGGCCACCTGAGAGGAGACTTTTCGCAGGGTTTCAGCGAGGGATAGAATATATAGCTTCTTTTGTTTGTGTAACAAAGGTTTACTAAATCGTTAGACTCTTACATTTATACCATCAGATCTGTCCAATTTGTGATATTACCTCTGGAGATGGTAAAGTCGTTGACATTCTAGACTACACTCATTATGCCACCATTACAGGCCATTGTTACTCTGAATCCATCTTGGACTTTATCCCTAAATTCGAGGCCGACTTCTGTAGATTAGAGTAGGACTGTTCACATGAAATAATCAAGCCAGCGCAAGATGTGGTAGGACTAAATCATACCTTTAATTAATCTCATATACTATCTCAGAACAGACATTCCCTAACATGAGAGAAAATAGAAGTGTTCAGTTTATTGGTGAAGTAGAGGTTTGCAATGCTCGCCAGGATGACTGGCGACGGCTATCGAGTTTTCTACCTAACAGCTACCTAAGGCGACCCTGACCAAGACATTAACTTGATCTTAGAATACCCGAGGCTTCTCACATCTGTTTGATGAAGATGGGCTCTTGAACCACTCTAATTTACCCAGTTTTATTGCTCTGTAAAAAACATGGTTATTAGATGACATTCTTAATGGTAGAAATACCATCCAGAAAGTAGCCACTAAAGCCACTTTGAGACGCCCTGAAAGAAGGCTTCTTATTAGTACTAGAAGCTCTTTTTCTTTGACTAATTTGAAAATCCCCTCAGATTCCGGTTTGGCTGGTACTGTTTCTTGGAAATCAAGTGATGACTTTCAATTCTTTTTTTTGATTGTCAACATTTATGTTCCTCCAGTCAATGGACTTAATCCTTTGTTGATCAATATAGTCAACAATGTAATTGAATCATACCACGATGATCATCACATTTTAGTCATGGGGGACATCAATGGTAAAACACCAATGCACCTCTATTAACATGAAGGTATTGTTGGCTTTATTCCCTTACAAAGAACTCATTATACATGTGGCCTTGTCTGGGTTCATCTCTATGGGACCTTTGGTCAATGCAGTTTGACTAGTTGTTGCAAACACGATTCACCTAGAAATTACACTATAGTATTTGGGAAGAGTTCCTCCACCATCGACTACTGTGAGTAAATGGGGAGCAGGAGTGTGGCATGATATGACATGAAAAAGAAGGTGGGTGAGGCGCGCACTCCCGGTCCTGGTCAATTGAACCTGTTGCAAAAAATAAGTAGCTGGGTCACATCCCAAAATGGACAAATATTCACAGGGTTAGATCCCTTCTGCTGCAAATCAGGTACTCAGTATTAACAGGGTTAGATCCCTTGCTGCAAATCAGGTACTCAGTAATAACAGGGTTAGATCCCTCAACTGCAGTTCTGTGGTCTGTAGTTGTTCTCCTCCTAGCGCTTTCTTATCTCAAATAATCATCAGGGAGGCTGTTGAGCAGGTGTGTCTAATTAGACTCAAAGGATTCTGGTAGCTGTAGTGAAAACCTGAACCTGAACAGAAAAAAACGTTTTCACTACAGCTACCAGAATCCTTTGAGTCTAATTAGACACATCTGCTCAACAGCCTCCCTGATGATTATTTGAGATAAGAAAGCGCTAGGAGGAGAACAACTACAGACCACAGAACTGCAGCTGAGGGATCTAACCCTGTTATTACTGAGTACCTGATTTGCAGCAAGGGATCTAACCCTGTTAATACTGAGTACCTGATTTGCAGCAGAAGGGATCTAACCCTGTGAATATTTGTCCATATTGGGATGTGACCCAGCTACTTATTTTTTGCAACAGGTTCAATTGACCAGGACCGGGAGTGCGCGCCTCACCCACCTTCTTTTTTGTACTGAATGATATGATATGATACGATACGATATGTTATTCATAACGCGCTTAATACCCAGAGGTTTCTAAGCGCGGACCCTGGGATCGAACGCATGTTGCTATGTGTCGTCTTGCTTCCAAGGCGAGCACACTGCCGCTGAGCTATCCTCCCATATCATATGAAGAGTTCCTCCACCATCAACTACTGTGAGTAAATGGGGAGCAGGAGTGTGGCATGGGGAGTTTTGCGCCGGAGTCACAACACACAGGCTAATAAGCCCTGGAGGTGTGGTGTGTTGGGACCCCGGACCGCTT
Source organism: Ambystoma mexicanum (assembly GCF_040938575.1). Taxonomy (NCBI): domain Eukaryota; kingdom Metazoa; phylum Chordata; class Amphibia; order Caudata; family Ambystomatidae; genus Ambystoma; species Ambystoma mexicanum. Next base: position 896,350,232 of record NC_090931.1, on the reverse strand, counting down.
TGAACTACAACTCCCAGGGTGCCTGGAGCATGGAGTGCGTGCGTAACACATGCAACATGAAGGCCTTGAAGCTCCTCTCTGGCCCATGCCGCTTGCTGGCGATTTTGGTGTTTTTTCGGGCACGGGCCGGAGGAGTCTATATTATCAGAATATTGCACTATTCCGTTCCACGGCGTCCTTCATTCAGTATGTTGCCATCCAAGCACGGCACTCCGAGCATTTCACTTATAAAGGGTGCCAGGTTGTCAATTCATTGAGTAAGTCAATCAGACTGTGCTAACCCTCCCTACCCTTTTGTCATCCACTGGCATTCACCCATTTACACACTCTACTCTTTACTTGGCATATTTGGCCTCCTGGTTTGGCAGTCCTTACTATTCTGGAATTCTTCCTATATAAAAATGTAAATGTAAGCCCAGGCAAAAAAAAAAAAAAAAAAGTCACCATACTTCAAGGACCGCAGGATCACCTCTCGCACCCACCAGGCATCCAAACACTTCTTACTTACAAATTTCCTATTGTTTTTCAAATCCTCCCCATTATTACAATCCAATGTATTCCAAAGACATTCGAACATACAACTTAACTACATTATCAATCTAAGGTCCACCTAACAGAACCTGCATGCACTGATGCCATCACAAAACATGATTCTCCTGCAGCATACCACATCCTTCTGTCTTGGTACCTTCTTCTTTCCCATCCTTTTATCTGTTGGCAGTAAGCACAGCCGTACCCATCGCGAGTTAGAGGTGCAGGGAATGGCTGTGAATGGAGAGTGCCGTGGCACTGGGAACTACGATCCCTTGCATCCCGCACGTAATCGGGCAGTCCTCAGTGGCAGTGAACGCTGTCTCAATTCCTAGCCCCTTTTGTTCCAGTTCCCAGTACCTCTCCTGGCTCTGCATCTCGCCCTGTCCTTTCGGTTACTGTTGTGTTCCGTCCTTCCCTCTCTTGCCCCTGAGCTCCCCTGTGCTGTCTCTGGCGGATTCCTTGCGCATTGACTCAGTGGGCCTCATTACGACCCAGGCGGTAAGGGGTTTACGGCAGCGTAAACAGCGCCGACCCTTACCGCCTGAGTACGAGGTCCCTTAGCGCCATGGAGCTTTTAACACCTGCTTTTAGCAGGTGTTAAAATCCATGGCGCTAAGGGACCATGGAGTTAATTACGCCACCGTAATTTACGGTGGCGTAATTAACGCCTTCCCCACTCCCATTATGCCCTATGGGGCAAAAATGGGAATGGGGAAGGGTAAATGGGGATTGGGGATTTACCGCCCCGCCGACCTCGGAATGGGGCGGTAAGTCCGCCTACCACCATGGCGGAATTGCAACCTTAGCAGCATGGACCATGGTGCTAATAGCACCATGGTCCTCCGCCAAGGTTGTAATGAGGGCCAGTGTGTTTTCAGACCAGTTTTCAGAACTTTCCAGGTACTTTTGTTAGTGTTTGGAGAGATACTGGTATTTTCATTCAGCCTGCTTCTGGATTTGCTTTTGGAACTTCCATTAAACTCTGCTCAGTGTGGACAGACTCTGAAATCTTACCTTGGTTTGCCACATAGCCTGTCTTTGGAAATCCTGGACTTTTTTGTTGTTTGGACACATATCTCTCTATAGATCCCCTATAGATTGCGCCCTGGTGCCGCCGGGGATTCCCATGCGTCTTTCTTTGCTTTGTGTGTGTCCTCGTGATGTATGGGGCAGTTTCCACCTTGTCCTTCCTTTAGCTGGATGACATGCTTCAAGAGGACCTATGATTCAGCCTTCATAGCTGGGACTGCTTGTCCTCTGTGCTACAGGTCAGTCTTCCTGCTGCTTTTCGGACTTACTGTTGCTTTTGTATTTCTGGTCTAGTGGGCCCTATGGATAACTGCCTTGTACTCCATCCTACAGATTGCGACATCTGCCCCCAGCTTCATTTTCCTTCCGCAGTTGAGGGTCTGGATACCTTGGGCGGGGGCACAATATACCAACTTCCAGACAAACTTAGGAAGTCAGGGACTTCTACAATGTCGATTTGGTGCAGCATAAAACCGTCATAACACAACATACATGGGCGGGGGTGCTACAAAAGCCAATGAGAAACGCTAGTGAAGCCATTAATAATACTGGCTGCAAATGCTGCACACATCGTTCATTAACTAAAGTGAAGCAATATGAGAGATTAGAAGAGAGGATTGTGAAACCAAAACAAAGAGACTCCTGTTAACATTTTTGGTTTCTAATCTTTGACACACAACTGCTTGTCTCCCTGAAATATGGCAATAACCTGTATAACACTATTACAATTAATGCACTGAGAAGAAACCCCCATGGGGGAAAGACTGCAAACCAAGTGAAACACTGGGATTCACAGTTAAAAATCAATGATAAGACCACTCCTTGAGAGACCGTATGAAACAGTATCCAATGTGGTTGCAACCCACGTCAATCTTAGAATAAAGTGATTGTGATTTGCAAGGGAAGACTTTGAAATAGTATCTCAGAAAATGATTTATAGACCATGTCTAGTTCAGTGAAGAGTCAAGCGAACTTAAAGTAAACAAACTGGTAGGGAACTCTGTACGGAAGCCAAGCCTTAAATGAAGTATGAGAGAAGAACTCTACACAACTTGCCTTACCTACCGTGTTGTGCGGCTTTTGGTGGCGAAGAGGTAGGGTCACGACTGACACTGACTGAGAGGAAATGTCAAGACCCAAGACTAGGCTCCATGAAGCGTCAAAAACCCAAAGGAAAACCTCCCAAATGTGGGGGGAAAGCACACTTCAGCGATGCTGAAACTTCGTGGATGAAGGAAGCCGAATAAGATTCCAGTAAGGAAGACGTCCAGGTGAGAAACCCCACTGAGGTGACGCAGCGAGGGAATACTCTCCGGAATTCTTCGAGAAGAGACTGCTGAGAAGGAATCTGGAAACAGCAAGGAGAAAGGGCAAAGAGCAGCTAAGGTGCAGAAGCAGAATCACAAAAGAAGCTGTGCACACAGAGAAAAAAGGGTACGTACAGGCAACAAGAAAGTAGCAACACGAGGGATTATTGGGAATGGGAGCCATTATGTTGCTCCCGGTGTCCTTGGTGCTGCACAGGGCCATTTTGGATGTTGTCAGACAATGTACAGGTCTGTACATCGCCGCCATCTTGGATGAGGACTAGTCTGCTGCATCCCATTTCGTGTCAGAGGGCCACAACATCGACCCGCAGCGAGGAAGGGAAGCCAACGGCAGCGCTGCCAGGGTGAAAGTCACTAATGCTAACAAGATCTTTGTGGCAATTTAAAGATCAGTTTGGCCTACTTTCCATAATACCCTGATCATAGTCGTTATTTTAAACAAAAACTTTACATTTCCTTTTTGAATCCTACTTGGATGCCAACTTTGTCCTTACAATAAGTGCAATCACACTCTCACAGGTTCAGGAAATGGTTTGAATACAAAGCACATTTAAAAATATGAACAAAAGGCTGCAATACTGAACCGAGGACTCTACTCCAACACAAGGAATTATTAATGAGCTATAAAATGGGCTCGTTTGTCGTTTGTAAGGACTTTTCAAAAACAGGCTGAAAAAGTTGATGGTCTACAAAACATCTCTCTCTGCCCGAGGTCAGGGATTGAATGGAAGACTTCACTGGGGGGAATGAAAGGGTAAAACTAGAAGGTCTGGCAAACAGGGCAATGAAACAGTTAACATTCAAGCCCCACTCATTGATCAACAAAAGGTTTGAAATAAATGTTCCCACTGATATTCCAAGAAAAGGGTAAAAATATAGTGCCCTGGTCAGTGTGAGCGGCAAGCATTTGCAGACTATAAGCCACGCGGTTCTCGAGGGTACCTCAAAGTCGTGAATCTTGACATTGGAAAAATGTCCTCTCACATCCATCACTTCCCCATGCTATATTTAAATCGAGCATTTGCCGCTCTTTGACTATGACACGTGTGGGTGTGGCAGGCTAGTATGGAACCAGGTCTACTTTTCTAGGTATTCAGGTAATTCTGGAATAAGCCATGAATTTTACCCCTCATCACTCTGGAACAATTTCACCTCTTCCAATCTTTTGGCGCAGATTTCTCCCTTCCAGCTAAAGATGTTCACAGGTCCCTCGATAGGGTAGCACTTGTAGCTTCTATCATATTGGCTGGCTAGGCAAGGATAGAAATCATAACAGGACTTCCATTTCTTGAAACACTCTCTTTACATGTGTCTTTTTGTCAGAGTTCTCCTTTGGATAGGAATTTTGGGAATGCCCAAAGCTAACTCAAGCTAACTCAGTTTCCGACCTGAGAAAGGAGCAGAGACCAGTTTTAATTAATCAGGAAATGCCGCCATCCACCTCCGAGCAGCTTCCCTGCCCTATCCAAGAAGCCTCTCCAACAAACCTATCACCTTTACAAGTTAAGAAAAGAAAACACAAGGACAACTCAACTTAAAAGTAGGCAAGGTATTCCAAGATGGCCGCCGGACTGTGAGGACGCACTCCTCAAGTCCTCCGTGCAGGCCGAGTAAAAGGTGAATATAGCGGCATACGAAAGCCCCTGAGCAACCGAAGGGGAAGCACAGCGGGACGGGGAACGTGCACCCAGACGACATACGCCTGAACACAGTGTCCGACGCGGGCAACGGAGCTCCCTACACCCGGGCGCGCACCCAGCAGCGCGGGCGAGCCGGTCCCTCTGGAGGCCCGGAGAGGAGCGGGAAGACCCGAGGCGGCAGCAACCGGCAGATCCACACGCTCGGTCGCGGAGGACCAGCGGTGGACCAGCGGAGACACCCCCTACCCCCCAAGCAACAAAGCCGCGACCCCCGTTAGGGGCCAACCTGAGGCGGCAAAAGGGAAAAGAAGATCGGTGGTGGAGGTTCCCCTCCTCCCGCGCTGCAACACATCTAGGCGGCGCGGAGAAGCCCGCAAGCTGCCTGCCTGTGGCCTAGGGAGGAGACAGCAGTGACGGACAGCCCCATATGCTCAGTCGCGGACGTCCAGCAAAGACTCCCCCGCCCCCCAAGCAACAAAGCTCCGAGCCCGGCCACACCAGGAGCAGCGAAGGAAGATCGGTGGTAGGAGCTCCCCTCCCCTTGCCCCTCAACACGCCTCAGCGGTGCGGCGTAGCCCGCGAAGTGCCAGCGGGAGTCCTCGGAGGGAGGCGAGAGGTCCCGAGACACCAGTTACAGGCAGCCCCACGCGCTCGGTCTCCCCCGCCTCCAGACAACGAAGCCCCGAGCCAGGCCGCACCAGAGGCAGCAAATGTTAATCGGGGCTGGGTGTTCGCCTCCCCCCGCCCTACAGCACGCCTCACCAGTGCGGAGAAGCCCGCTGGGGGGTTCCCTTCCTCCCCCCGCCCGACAACGCACCTCGCTGACAATAGCTGCCTGCCTCAGATGCCAGGTACCAAATCCAAAACGGGCCCATCAAGAGCACGGACCCCGGCCAGGCCCCAGGAGGGACAGCTTGAGAAGTGCAGGCGACAAAGAGGCCATACGCAGGCAGACTCGCCCTCTCCTCCCCCAGCGCCACTCACTGAAGCACAGGCCCACCCAACTAGCAATATGGCAACCAACAAAGGCTAACTGTTAAATTGCTTGAAAGGTATGGAGGCCAGAATGACAAAAGCATTCCATACTCAAATGGAACAATTTAGGCAGGACCTGAAATCGTCCCTCCAGGAGGTTAACAAGGAAATGGCGGAGATGGGGGAAAGAGTAGACATAGTGGAAAGAGGCCTCTCGAACATTACGGAGGAGACTAATCAAAATAGCCTGCTTCTAGACCAGTTGGCAACCGCAACTAACAATTTGGAACTCCAGGCGGAGGATCTAGAAAACCGCTCGAGAAGATCCAATATCAGGGTTAAGGGCCTGGCGGAATCAGTACTGGACAAGGACTTAAGAGACACCATGCAACTCTGCTTTAGCAGCCTACTAGCCGATGCCCAACCTGAAACGATAGGCTTCGACAAGATTCACCGAGTGGGCCCGATACGCAACGAACCGGGGTCACGACCCAGAGATGTCTTAATAGCAATGACATTGTATGGTCTGAAGGAAGAGGTGCTACACGCGGCAAGGATGAACGGGGACCTCACGATCAACGGGTCCCGCATACAGCTATACCAAGACCTCGCCCGAATCACCCTTCATAAAAGGCGGCTAATGCAACCAGTCACAAAAGCCCTTCGGACACACAAAATCAGATATAGATGGTTGCACCCGTTCGACTTTTCATTCACATGGGAAGGCAAACAGAGGAATATCGGGAACTGTGCAGAGGGTTTAGCTCTCCTACACTTGGAGGACGAACAGCAGGAGGCACCCGAGCGCCCTCGGCCAAACGCATCTGGCCAGGCAAGCAAACCATGGGAATGGTCGACGGAGAGAAGGCAAAGACGAGGGAGAATGGGTAGAACTGGCAGCACCCAACCGGTTCAGGTTTGTGAACCCAAAAGCCCACCAGACCCGAAGGCAGCCAAACACACAGACAATGAGTGAAGCGCCACCTAAAAATGAGAAGACCGCAAAATGACTCTGAAGTGCCTGCACGGAGGTAGGAGGTCATTCATCTTGGAAGCAGGGTCAGAGTAAATCTACTCCTGACCATTGTGAACTGCGGGGACCCTAGAGGCCTTACATCCGTTGGTTCAGCGGAGGAGCCCATTAGGGGCCCAGGCCTCATACTCTCCCAGGATGGGGGGGATGGGAACAGGGTGGGAGGGGGGGGGAAGCGTTCGAAGATTGGGAAAGCAAGGAACCAAAAAACTATGAGCAAAGATGAGCCACCTCCACAACTGGGTTTAACAGAAAGACAACAGACAGTGGGGAAATTATGTAGCAGGATACAAGACCCAATATGCCGAACCCCATCTCCTAGAGAGCAATGGTAGAAGTGAACATAATCTCGCTTAACGTCCAGGGACTGAATTCCCCTGCTAAAAGACGATCGATTCTGAGTAGGCTGGAAACCATGCAAACGAAAATAGCGATCCTACAGGAGACACACCTGCTCCAGCAAGATGAAAGAAGGAAGCGTAGTAGATCATTCCCTCTCCAGTTTTTCGCCTCAAGCCAGTCTAAAACGAAAGGGGTGGCAATCCTCTGTAGCAGGGACTTAGACTTCCACAAACAACATGTCATGAAGGATCGGGAAGGCAGATACTTGGGGGTGAAGGGTACCATCAATGATCAAATGTACACAATTATAGCAGTATATCTCCCCAATGAAAAACAGGACCAGTATATCCCCAAACTACTCCAGAAGATCGGGAGCTGGTGTGAGGGCAGAGTGATAATAGGTGGAGACTTTAACTGCGTTATGGACCCAAAATTAGATAAAACACTCCCCCCGACAGCCGCAGACCAGCGAAATAGACAGGCCCTGGGAAAACTCTTCAGAGACTTGGAGGTGATAGAGACGTGGCGGTTCTTCCACCCAGAAAGCAGAGAATATACACATTACTCGGCGGTACACAGAGGATATTCTAGAATTGACATGATCCTAGTGTCTTCCACCCTGATCCCCTATTTTAAGAAAATAGAAATCGAGGTCCAATACCTCTCAGATCACGCCCCAGTGGTAACCTGCATGGAACTATTTATTATTTATTTTTTATTCTACTTACCCTGTTCAGCACTTCCCCCTCTCCCCTTTCCCCTTGCACTTTTTCCCTTCCACCTACCCCTGCACTTGCGCGATCCGAATGACACCTGGCCTAGTAGGATCGTTGTCTGTCTTCCCCCTGTTCCCTCCTCCCTGCCTCGTCGCGCCTTGAAACACTTGTGTATAGGCGCGTTAAAAATGCCATATCATATCATATCATAACTGCAGAACATAACGAATAGGCCCTGCCCACAATGGAGGCTAAATGAAACAATCCTGAGGGACATAGCGCTCAGAGCACATATGGAGGAAGTCATAAGTAATTACTTCCTGGAAAATGACAATGGAGAGGTGGACTGGCGGGTAGTATGGGATGCGGGGAAAGCAGTTATTAGAGGGGAATTCGTAGCTCAAGCAACGCAATACTACAGAGAGAAAGCCCTTACAACGCAGAAATTAGAAGAAGAGGTAAGAAATGCTGAAAAGCTCCATAAGACCCATCAGACCCCCAGAACCTGGCGAGACCTAAAAAAATCTAGATCCAAATTAGAAAACCACATGGCGGACAGAACAGCGCAAATACTGCTAAACACTAAACAATCATATTACATACACGGGGGGAAAGCGAGCAAATTCTTGGCAGCCAAATTACGCAAACAGAAGGCGCGCAACCACATTACCCGGTTAAGAAATAGTAGTGGGGATTTGCAAACGGGAGATAATGAGAAACTAGAAACGATGGTCCACTTTCACAAAAACCAGATGTCTAGTGGGAACTTGAACGCGGCAGAACAAGTGTCCTATCTGTCAGCCATAAAACTGCCACAGATTTCCGAACAGCAAAATGAACAATTAGGAGCCCCTTTCACAACACAAGAAGTGAGTGACGTGATTGCAGCGCTACCTAGAGGAAAGGCACCCGGCCCAGGTGGTTTAGGGAACGGGTTTTACAAAGTATTCCTGACGCAGCTGACAACCCCCCCCACTCGCCTTTTCAACTTAATTAGGGATAAGGGAGCGGTCTCAAAGGATATGGGACACTCAGTCACAATCCTTCCCCTAAAACCGGGGAAAGACCTGGTAGAATGCTCCAGTTACCGCCCCATTGCCCTCCTCAATACTGATGCAAAACTATATGCAAAAATACTCGCAAATCGGTTGGCGACAGTATTGCCTGGGATAATACATACAGACCAGGCGGGCTTCGTACGGGGAAGACACACTCAGGATAATGTCAGGCGGGTAATTGACATTATAGACTGGGGCACCAGGGGCGTCTAGAAATTCGCCATCGCTGCACTCGATGCCACACGAGCATTCGACAGCATAGACTGGGAGTACATATGTCTGGTTCTAGAGAGTTTCAGCTGCGGGCCGACATTTACTACGATGGTTCTGGCTAATTACCAGCATCCTTCTACGCAACTAATTGTAAATGGCTACACATCAGAAAGACAATATCCGGAGAGGTACACGGCAGGGGTGCCCGCTCTCCCCTCTTACATTCGCCATGGCAATGGAGCCATTTGCCCACAGGATTAGGGAGGACCCAGGTATTAGAGGGGTGCGTACAGGGGAAACCCAACATAAAATTGCCCTATATGCAGACGATATTATGCTTTACATGGCAGATCCAAAGCACACGTTACCCAGAATAATCAAAGAACTGCAGAAATTCGAAAAAACATCAGGGTTCACAATACATTACACCAAATCCAAAGCACTGAATGTAACCGAGGGTAGAGAGAATATAACTTACCTAGAGGAACGCTACCCCCTGCAGTGGGAAAAATGGTCCATGGAATACCTAAGAATCCAAATCACTAGATCCACAAAAATCCTGCTCAAAGCGAATATCACTCCTCTATGGAAGCGCCTGCAAGGAGACTTGCAGAGATGGGACGTCCAGGAATTAGCATGGTTTGCTAGGATAGCGGCTATAAAAATGACCTCGTTACCCAGACTACTGTATGTGGTAAGTTCCACCCCGGTGGTTATCCCCCCGGCAATGATGCAGCAACTCCAAAAAGCAGTGTTTAAATTCATCTGGGGGAATAGGAAGCCGAGAATCCAAAAAAAGATCATGATGCGCCCAACACTAATTGGGGGGCTAGGTGTGCCGGATATAGGGAGATATGTATTAGCAGCCCAATTGGCGCCAGCAGTGAAATGGGCAGGTAGGGACCCCCTCCCAGGGTGGGGGGAAATAGAACAGCCTGCGACAGACACCCCACTATGTATGCTACCATTCCGCAAGCCAAAAGCACGAGAGAGAGGAGGTATCCTATTGGAAGCGCCAAAAAAAACGACACTTCACACCTGGGACACAGCGATCCACAGCAGAGGGATCAAACTAGGCCTGGGTCCAATGTCCCCTATAGTACATAATCCTGATTTTACGCCCGGGCTTCAACAAAAGTTCTGGGACGGTTGGCAGGGAGCAGATACGGTGTCCTTACGAGACTTGTACCAGGATGATTCCCCACTTTCCTTTGAACTATGCAAACAAAGATTTGGCATCACCCAGCATCACTGATTTAAATATATACAAGTGCGTCACTGGATCTCACACCCAGAGGTAAAACAGGCTGGATTACGCCCCCCAGTAGGTCTAGAACTCACGATACGGGAGGGGACACAGGGAAAAGGGATCACTAGACTGTAGAAGCTACTCGATAAATCGCAAGCAGAAGAAACCCTCCAATATATGAAAGACTGGGAGCGGGACATAGGGGAGGAAATCACACAGGAAGAATGGAGTCAAATTTGGAGAAGGGCTCACAAACTATCCAAATCCACGGCAATCAAAGAATCAGCATATAAGATATGCTACCGATGGTATCTGCCCCCAAGTAGAATACATAAAAAGAACCCCACGTATCCCTCAGACTGTTGGCGCCAGTGTGGAGAAAGAGGTGACCTTTTCCATATGTGGTGGTCGTGCCCAAGGATAAAAGTGTATTGGAAAGAAATACTGAGTCTAATCAAAGACATAACAGGCGCAGAGCTACCACAATCCCCTAAGGTCATTCTGTTGGGGGCAGTGTCAGAAGGAATATACGCAGCTTCAGGGAACAGAGCGGCTCTCATCACCCACCTACTGTCGGCAGCAAGGATGACCGTGGCCCAACGATGGAAGACAGTGGAAGGTCCTACAACCCCATGGTGGTGGATGAAAGTGTGGGGAGTTATGGCGATGGAGAACATTTGCGCCACAAAATCAGGGACATACCTGAAATTCTTAGCCATATGGGATCCACTTCAAGACTATGTGGGGGAAAGGGAGGCTCAATTCTTTAAACATTCATATCAGATAGAGACAGCAGTAGACGGAGGAGCGATGAGCTCAGGAAACAGCTTTGCTTTGGTTATAACCTTGATTCAGTTTGGTTCAGATAACTCTAAGGGAAAGGAGTGGGACGGGTGGGCGAGGGTGGGGACACTTGGGGGGGGTTGGAAGACAATAATAGTCTCGATGCCAAAGTTCAAGTAGGTTAAATAATTTGCTTTCACAGATGATAATGGTTGTAATACTGCTGTAACCAAAGGCTAACTGTTGTCTTTCGTTTAAAAAAGAACAAAATGAAAATAAAGTTGGTTAAAAAAAAAAAAAAAGTAGGCAAGGAGGATCAAACGTGTTAGATGGCTTTTTACCACAGATGATCACAGCTTCAATCATGTAAGAAGCAACCTCATTATTTCAAAGGAACCTCCCCTCAGAGTATATAAAAGGCATGGACCCGTAGATCAGCAAGTCAATTTCATTGGCAACCAATCAAACATCTTTATGATTTGGGCATCTCTAGCTACTTTGCCCTTTTCTCCTGAAAATTACCATTGTACTAATGACGCTTTCAAATAACTCTTGTAGACTTTCAAAATATCCAACAAACTTTGTGGCTCTGCCTACCTCACTCTACCCTTGGTAATACATATGATTTCTATCATATCTCCGTGTGGGGTACAGTTTGAATGCTTAGAAACACGTTTTGACTTAAATATGTCACAGAACGGATGAGTGTCTATATGCTCACCCCACCACATATGTACTAGCAGAATAACTCATGCTTTTGTAAAGGAGTCTTTACTTTCTATGCGGCTCAAGAAAGGGAAAAATAAACGATGGGTCAATGGCTGGTGAAGCAAGTTACTCGATCTTAAAGGGAATGGGCGCAGAGAGTCGGGGTGAATAGGACCATCGATCTCGTCTGCAGAGAACGTGTGCACTGTAAAGGGATGCTTGTGTGAGTGTCTAAAGACATTCTGTGGGCCAGTATCTCCAGAGGCGGGGACTTGCGGTCAGCTGGGGAGCCCTCCAAATCAAGGCACAGGCAGCCGCACTGCACATTTCACTCAATCATGCAGAAAAGGTTTAGCACCGGCTGCACATGTGCATGCTTCCCTCATACACAGAGCCAGTACAGGCAGCCGCAGGACATGTCACACACGCACACACAGTAACCGCAGTACAAGCTTCTCTGATCCAGGTGCAAATCAGGCAGAGTCACAGGCAGAGTGCCCTCCCTGGGTCTTGGCGATCTTTAGCATCGAAGAAGGATTCCCAGCCCACGGTGGTGCCAGTCCTAAATACACAAAGGTGACACTCGCACCAATGCTGCTCCCATTCCCACAAGGCCAAGAATGAACTCAGAGACTGTACATGTCCAATGGACTCCAGTTGTGCTGCCGGCTAAAGACATTCAGATGTGCCCCTTCATAGCCACCCCATGCCACCCTACATAGGCACACCCAATGCTCACCTGCTGGAAACCCAAGTAGTCTTGGATGGTGGACGAGACATAGAAGACGTAGCCGTCGGCTGTCACTGCGATAATGAAGCCATCGAGAGCCTGCAGAAAAGAGGAAAATACATGAGGCGATGCAGCGACCTGATGTAAGGCAAGCTCATGGTATTGGTCTGTGCCTCTGCACGCTTGACTGAGGCCATACATGACCTCGTAAACATGCACTGCGGGCACACTGTGCTATGGAGTCAAAACTACACACAACAAAACCATCCGTAAACTTTGGTTATCATTATTTGCTTAATCAGAAGATCAAACATCTTGCATAATAGCGAGATTGTGTAACCAGACTCTGCTCAAGATCTTAACAGGTGAAGGAGGATCCAACAGGAGAAATGCATTTACTTCGACAAACAGGCACTTTGTAGCCCCAAAAATGCACTGATAGCAGAACTAGGGAGAAGACCCGTGAAACTCAAAGTCAGGAGCTTCTTCATTCTACGGAATTATGTTTATATGTCTCTTCAAAGTCAAAGCACACGCCAGAATGAAAAGAGCTGAACAAAAGGGAACAAAAAGACTGCACAAAGTAAAGGAAACCAGAAAATAGGAACTAGTTGCTAAATGCCTACAGATGAGCAAGAGGCGACTAAGAAATCACAGAACAGCATTCAAAACCCAGAGAAGGAATATCTGCACGGTATCTCATATCTGCAGAAGCTGAATAACATTATATATAAAATCAGCTGAAAAACAGACAGGCGCAAGACTAAATGCTACAGATGAATTGGCCTCGTAGAGCAACAGGTAACAGTAAAAAAAACTATTCATACCTTGGGTAAAGAAAGACCACATTCAGAGTGAGCAACTCTTGGCTGCAGATGTAGGTAGACAGAAACAAGCAGGCCAGGTATTCCCACATGCAAAGAACCGGTGACCAAAAAAGGCAGAGTGACTACTGGTTGGTGGTAGAAAATACCAGCCCTGTGGATCCTCTACACAAAACAATAATGAACTTCAGCGCAGGCGCGCTGAAGAAATATCAGTGACTATATGGGGCCATAACCCTTGTTCACTCAAGCATTTTTAAATGGTTGCCGCAGTGTGCAGCACTGGTGCTTCCTCCTGCACAGCCTGATGCTGCTCTGATTGGCCCATGCCCCTTACATCAGAGCCAATCCTGAAGCCGGCAGGCGAACGCTGGCCTCACTTAAGGCCCACTTGTAAGGACCTGTCTGAGCCAGTCCAGGCCATGGCGGACTCTGAGGGCCACCCTCCTTTCGGCATCCCAGCAGCACCTCATGGAACAGCCACCAGACATGCAGCCAGTTACCTAACCAACTTGGGCCTCTGGAACTTTGTGCACCTTTCCAGAATAACTGTGAGTCATGGCTGGACACATCGCTTTTTTTCCCCTAGCCTAAACAGCTGCTGAACCACGGTGTGCCTATGCCATTCTGCTTCCCCTAGCCTTACTCAGTCCTTCATTTCCTCAGCTTTCTGTTCCGTCTTCTGTAAATTCGCTTCTTGGTGTATTTTTTTTTTTTTTAACAGCTCTGCACCCCATTTTCGCATTGCATTGTGTGCCTCTTGTGCAAATTCTAATCTTGGTGTGTTTTCCAACATCTCTGCAACCCTTTATTCAGTATTAAAGTGTTCCCATTACATCAGTTTTCTTGCTCCCCTTGGCTACTAGGACGCCGGTGAGTCTGTGTGTACTGTGCTATGCTGCCCCTCCTCTATCTTTCTCCTATCCTCCGCCGCCCCTATGGAACTCACCAGCTATCCTATCTTTTCTAACTGCTATACCCCTTCCCTTTCTCACAAAGTCTGGAAAAGAAAACCTTAAAAAGGACACCCTGATCACTAACCCTGGCCTACCTATCGCAGACACCTAGGTTAGCGCAACCTCCAGACAGATTTTCACTGGTATCCTCTTTTGTATCCCCTCCCCAGACCTATGGACTCCTCATCTAATCTCTACTCCCTCTCCTCACACATCTTCAGTCATTAATGGTGGTACTAGATGGGAAGTACTTTTGGCGGGCTTCTCATCATCCATGTGTTTCATTAACGTCTATATCTTGGTTCACGGTACTCAGTCCAACCTCCTCCACTTTAACCAGCGCTTGCCATCCCTCGCCAACTTCCTTCCCACACCTGATATTCCTTCTTCCACTCTCTCTGTCCTCACTTCCTCGGACTGGTGTACCACGCCCCTGTACCTCCTCTCGGAAAACTTTCAAAGGCAGTGACCTCTTGCCTCCAGCCACGCTTAATGCGCATTCGGCTAACAAACACTCTATCGACGTCCATCTCCTCCTTGAAGACCTTGACCTCGATATCGTCGCTCTTACCGAGAGGTGGTTCAATCCCAGCTCAGTCACTGCTTTTGACTCCCTTCTCCCTGATGGCTTTAAGATAATCTCCAAGCCTTGCCCTAACCATGATGGTGGTGGGGTTGCCCTGATCTTCCCTAAGTGGGTCTCATCTTCCCTCATACCCACCAAGTCTTACTCTTCCTTCGAGAGCCTGGTTTGCAAGCTGGTCATCTCTCCCACTTCCTCCATGACAATTTCAACTATCTACAGGCCACCTGGCTCTACGACCCTGTTCCTCTCTGAATGGGCTGATTTCTCCTCCTCTCTCCTCACAACCACCTCTACACTCTTCTCCCGGGTGACTTCAACATCCACCTCGACTCCTCTATCATGGCATCCACTCTCTTCCGTGATGTCTGCACCTCGCGCTCCCTCTCCATTCTCCCCTCTGGCCCTACTCATTCGGCTCAACGCACTCTTGATGCCATCATCCACAATTATCTTTTGCTCTCCTCCCCACTCATCACCCCACTCCTGGTCAGACCATTCTCTCCTCAACTCGCACCTCGGTCCTCTCTGCTGTCTGACCGCACCCCCACAGGCCTACCAACCTCATTCACGTTCATCCGTACGATGAAACGAGCCTTCGCATCAACCTTTAATCCCCCCTCTCCTCACAGCAGACTACCTCAGACCCCGCTCTCAGCAACCTCCATCTTGCCATCACTAATGCTCTCGACACTCTTGCCCCAGTCGTGAGGATCGGCCTGAAACATGCCTCCAAGCATAACACCTGGTAGGACTCCAGGCTTGCATCCCTGAAACGCAAGTGCAGAGCAGTGGAGCGGAAGTGGCAGACGTCAGGCTCACCTTTTGACAAACTGGCCCATCCCCTGCTCCAAGCGCAATACTGACTCTCCATTCGCTCCAAGAAAAGGGCCCACATCCAGGTTCGGGTCTCTGGTGCATCTACCAACATGGCTGAACTCTTTAAAATCTGCATGGAACTAGCCACCCCTACCAGAGTCTCCATCTCACCCGTTCCCTCCCAGGCCCTCTGCAATGCATTGGTCACACACTTCACTGTAGAAACTCGAGACATCCTGAGCACTCTCGCTTCCCTTTCTCACTCCTCTTCCCCCACCCCCTACCTCCCATAACTTCCCATCCCCCTTGCCTTTCCCGACCTCATTCTCTCCTATCACAACTGATGAGGCCACCAGAGTTGTCTGCTCCATGAAGGACTCCTCCAAACAGGTCTCCCCCTGTTCCTGCAGAACCATTAAGAACAATATTGTCTCTCTTGCCAGTGCACTTGCTGATTGCTGCAACTACTCTTTTGCTAATGGATCTTTCCTCTCCTCCCTCAAGCACTCCCTTGTGCAGCCCCTCCTGAAAAAACCCTCTGCAGACCCGGCTTGTCCAGCTAACTACTGCCCCATCTCTATCACCCCCTTCCTTGGGAAACTTCTGGAAAAGCTGGTCATCCCCCCAACTGACCCAGCGGATTGAACTGGCTGCCTAGACGACCATCGATCTGGATTCCGAGCAACCAATGGCATGGAAACGGCTCTTCTAAACACCCTTGAAAAACTGCTTGCATCTCTCAATTCCAACTCTCCAGCTGTTCTCATTCTACTTGATCTCTCCTCTGCATTTGAGACAGCCAACCACTCCATCCTCATAAAACGGCTCTACAATACCCTAGGTATCTCAGGGCGGACACTGGACTGGCTGACCTCCTTCCTCAATGACCATCCATCACAGGCCATTCTGGGCTCTTTTTCATCCCCCAAGGCTCCAACCTTTTTCTCTGGCGCTTTAACATCCATCTTGCTCCGCTTGCACACCTAATCTACACCATCTCCCCTAACTTCCAGTGTTATGCAGATGGCACACAACTCTTCTTCAAGCTTCCCCCTGATCCTCTCCTTACTTCCTCCTTCATTCCTGACTGCCTATCTACCATCCAGTACTGGTGTGCCTCCAATGACCTCTTACACAATTCCAGCAAGACTGAGAGCCTTCCCATTGGGACTCCGGATCCCTCTTTCTCCCCCTCACGCTGGCCACCCCATATGGGCTCTCCCCTCTCCTTCAAGAGACAGAAACCTTGGAGTCCTCTTCGACTCCTCTCTTTCCTTCCTCCCTCACATTCAGGACCTTGCCAAGAAGGCACACTTTCAACTACACCTCCTCAAAGGAATGCATCCTTTCCTCAATTTCCCCCAGAAGCTCAACGTCTCTAGAGCTCTGGTTCTCTCGAAGCTAGACTACTACAATAGCCTCTTCCTAAATCTACCCTCTTCTTCTTTACAACCCCTGCAGCTGATCCAGAATAGGGCTTCAAGACTTAACCTTGGCCTCAAGCCCAGGGACCCCATCTCTCCAGCCCTGAAATCTCTCCACTGGCTGCCGGTTGCTGCAAGGATCAAATACAAATCCCTCTGCATCATCCATAAGGCTGTCTAGGGCCGGGGACCACGTCATCTACAACTGACTCTCACCAAATACTCTACCTCTAGATCTTTACGTTCCTCCAGCCCCAATTCTCTGTGTTTCAAGCGCTTTGCTAAACAGCAAGCTGGTGGATGATCTCTTTCCTCGGCTAGCTCCCTCCGACGTAACAGCCTCCCCCTTTCACTTCGTCTTGAGCCGGACTCCTCAAATTCTGGAAGCTCCTCAAGACCTACCTTTTCACCTCCTCCCTTACTCCCTCCTCTGCTAAATCCCACAGTTGCTGAGATTGGTGACCAGGGCCCTTCTGAGTCCACCGGGCCCTGGCCTCACACACAATCGCTTCCAGCCTCCGCCCGCTTCCTAGCACTTGCCTTGCCTTGGCACCCACTGGACTGTGCTACCACAGGCCTGCACTTATTTATTAGCCGGCAGCCACTCCACCAACCCACTTAACAGCTGCCTACTCCCTGCGGTGTCCAGTTAAAGTTTTGAAACAATAGTTTCGAATGACAAAAGTTTCGAAAGAAAAAGTTCTGAAACAAAAGTTTCGAAAGAAAAAGTTTCAAATGTATTTTTTTTAATATTAAAGGGTTTATTTTAAGTTTGTATGGTAAAATAAGTGTTTAAAAAAAGGGTTTGGGGGTGGGTCCCCCCATAAAAAAAGTGAAACTTTTTTTTCGACACTTTTGTGTCGAAACCTTTGTCATTCGAAACTGTGACTGTCCAAACAGTCACTATGAACCCTCCCTGGAACCTTCAGCACTTCCCCCCCGTGGTACTTCCATCACTTAACCACCCCCACCCCAACCCTTCACCCTCTCTGCACTTGCACATTCTGAATGCTCACAAGGCCTAGTAGGACCGCCTCTTTCTTTCATTGTTATATTTGCATTTCACTCCCATGTTCCCTCCCTATTGCCCTGTAGGCACTTTGAAACACACTTTACTTGCTGTAGAAGCAACTTACAAACGCACAATAAATAAATAATGCAGAGTGAGTAACCATTGGGTGGCGATTGAGACATCACTGAAGTTCTTGGAATTTTGGTTTGCATTAGCACCGAGGCAAGACTTTCTTTGTGGACACACAGGCCCACACAGAGATAATACCTATGTGAGATAGATACTTTGGCAACACTTTTACACCTCGCCATGCCAGCAAAGTGTTATTTGAGTGTGTAGCAGAAGGACAGACAGGAAGGGGATTGTGTGAGAGATACAAATAGAGAGTTACATAGTGCCAATTCCCATTTAAGTAGGCCAGGCCTTTGACTGCCTTTCCCCAAATCATGTGCTGCGGCTCCCTTCGCTATTAAATGTCAGACACACACCAACACATGCTATATCCAGACCTGGCAGTCAGCCCCTGTGCTCAATTTAGGCAGCTCCACTTTCACAGTCCCTCAGAAATGTTCTTATTTTTCCGTTCTCTCAGCAACGCAGATTTTCCATCTCCAAAAGAATATAAAACAACGCACCATATTGAGGCGTTCTGCCGCTCCATCTGAAGCAAATAACAGTTTGTCCTGCACCAGATCCACCAGCACAGATCCTTCTAGACCAGATCAATCATTACTTCCAATCAACTAACCACCACCCTCACCAAAGAACCACTCAAATTTCCACCACCAAAAATCCACCCAGACTAGTTTTACAACTAGGGTTCAACTCTGGACTGGCTCGATCACCATGGCATTCACTCTCCATGAGCCAAATCTCCAAAGACCAATCCTTGATCAGAACCATCAATAGAGATCTTCCTAGACAAGACAGGTCGCAAGACGTCACACAAGTCAGATTCATCACCAAAGACCTACCAAGACCAGGCTAATTGCTAGAGATCACTCAGACCATGTTAATCATTACAGATTCACTGTGGATTATAGCCCTAACCTGTGATCAACCCAGACTATCTAAACGACCAGAGATCCACCCCAGACGAGATCCATGAACAGACCTACTCTCAGATCAGATTAATCTCCAAAAATTGTCTAACACTATCAGCAGATACTGAACAGTAACAGATCATATGATTGGATGTGTCCGCTGGACTAGTTGCATAAAATGTACCTTCTCGTTATCAGGCCCATTAACGAAAGTCCAGCATGGACTAGATCCATCATCAGGAATCTTCCCTGGTCTAGAATGCTGGACATGGCTAGAATTGCATAGAATGCTCCTATGCACAGTCCCACTGGCACAAAACAATGTTATTCAATTTGCTTATATCAGAGAATGATGTTATACACAACCACTTTGTCACAGAATGCAATTATACACATCTCTGATGTTACCCTATGTTTTTGTTCAGAGCCTTGATGTCCCAAAAGGATAGTATACACACCTCTGATTTCATAGAATTTTGCGATTGTGAACTCGGATGTCATAAAATCCTCAACAATTCCCTACAGTTTTTGAGTGTTATTACATATTGCTCTTGTGTAACAAAATGCTATGTCACACAATGGTATTCACAGCTGTGATTTGACAGAATGCAGTTTTATACTATTCTGATGTTCTACACACAGATCTTGTACAGAGATTGGATGGCACAACCCGCTGTAATGCAGAGCTCAGATGTCACAGATTGATGCTATACCTCTGGCATAATATTGAAGAATGCTGCACACACACACACCCCTTCCCCCCCACACCCCCTACTATTTCAGCGAAGGGTGTTATACATGGTCCTGATGTAAAAGAATGCCTTGTCTCGTCTAATGTGCCACTTAAGCAGGAGGGGCTTTAACTATGCCTCTGATGCTATTACTGGCCAGTAAAGTCCTGGCACATAAGGTTTATAGATATGGTACCCTGGAAGCAGGAGTTGGCATGGAGAGGGTCCTGGAGCACCAATTAGCGTGTTGCGTGATCAGAAACAGGTGAGGTTTGTATGGTGCACCTCGGCCTTTAGCAACAATTTTAATCAGTGGTGCACAACATGTGACCCGTGGGCCGAATGCAGCTGTTCAATACATGTTTATGGTCCTCCAAGCCATATGAATTTAATGATTAAGTGTTGCATGGTCAGTCAGTCACTATGTCCGTCGTGCCAGGTTTATGAAGCCTCTGTGGCTTCGTTTTTGTCTTCATGATGCATTCCGTTTTTATTTTTATTTAAAAACAATTTCAGAGCCACAATACAAATAAATCAAAGCTGTAATGCCAGTCAAAGACTATAGATCTGATTAAAAGTGTGCCAGTCCATGCCGGGTAGGCCTGACTTGCCGGTAGATCAGGCCCCTTACTAGCAGAAAAATGCCAGAATCACCAGCAATTGGGAGTTACTCCTTCACTTTGTGAAAACTCATTTTACCTAATAAGTGTGTTTAACGTGTCTCGGGAGGATAGCTCAGCGGCAACGTGCTCGCCTTGGAAGCAAGACGACACGGAGCAACACAGGTTTGATCCCCGGGTCCGCGCTTTGAAACCTCTGTGTAGTAAGTGCGTTATAAATAACCTATCATATCATAACTGGGGCCTTGTATTAGCGGGATAGTGGGAAAGGTGAGGATAAGAAAGGCTGCTGTGTTGGTCGGTGGAGGTTGCATGCACGAGTACACAAAAGAGAATGCATCACTTCTACAAGAGGTGCCATACAAGGTGGAGGGCCATCAAATGACGCCTTACCTCAAAAATGCGTGTACACAGGCACAGAACGCGACCCGAGCCTGTGAAAACAGGAAATAGGGGGCCCGGGAGCAGAGGCATAGACAGGACCCTCTAGCAAGTGGGGCATGAATCTAATGGGGCCCCACCGCACTGACAAAAATATCTGTAAATGCCATCACAGCGTTGCCGAGTGGTCATTTACAGAGTTTGGGTGGGCCATGCCTGGTCAGGCCCTACCCGGTCTATGCCTCTGCCCAGGAGTGCAAGCTAGCCACAACGCATGCCTGTTCTGCACCTGTGCATCGCCATCCCCCCCAACCCCTTGTCGCTCTCACAACTTTTGTACCATGGAATCACTAATATAAGCCCAAGGACCTCCACATCTACACATCGCTGATATCATCCGAGGGGCCCCTCACATTACATGGCCTGCGGTAGCGGCCATGGAATTATGGTTAAGTTGCTAAACCCATAGGAAGAGCACTTTTTGGGTGCCTTATAACTTCGCTCCCCCTGGACGAATCCTCACCAAAGTTTGCAAAAAAAAGTATATGGCCCACTCTGAATTGTTATGCAAAGTTTGGTGAGGTTTGGCCTGGGGGGGGGGGTCGTTAAAGTTATAGGGGGGTCCCCCTTTTTTTCCCAATTTGCTCACGCCTACAGCCAAAACCGCTGGACGGATTTTCACCAAATTTGCAGCAGGAGTGGTGGCTTGGTCTGGAAAGTGTGCCTTTGTAAATTTGGTGGAAATCCGTCCATTCGTTTTTTTGTTAAAACGACCAAAAAGTACGTCTAAAAAAATTAGTGATATCTATGTCCGCTCAGCGGACACACTTCCCTGTTCGCTCCGCAGACAGGACTCGGATTGGCTTAGAAGGCAACGTGGTGTCCGCGGACATCGGACGCGCCCACTGATTGGATGGTGAAAAGCGTGAAGTGCGTCAGATTTTTGGAAACGCCCGCCATCTTGGATTCACGGACAGCGGGCAGTGTTCGCGGACAGCGGGCAGTGTTCGCAGACATCACAGTAAAAACATATTAAAAACACAATATTGCACTTGTCAAACTTATCAAATATTCTCTGGGGAGGTGAGGGGTGATGAGGATGGGATGGAATACGGCTGCAAGAAGCAAAAAAACATGTGTTTTTCACAGCAAAAGTCTGCAAACAGTCCAGTGAAGTCGCAGACACCTCTGCATTACAGGGTTGGTGAAAAGCAGTTCTTGGATGGCTTATAACTTTGGTGCCACTTAATGAAATTGCATGAAATTTTGCAATTATATTCCTAACCTGATCCCACCAAATGAGTTTGCAAAGTTTGGTGGGATTCTGTCAAGAGGGGGCAAAATTAGCGGGGTGGTCCCAAAATAATGTAAAGGCTTATAAATGAGGTGCCATTTAACAAATCTACACTTAATTTGGCAAACTGATAATACACATAGATATTAATGTTTTTGCAATGTTTGGTGGGATTTTGTCAAGAGGGGGCAAAATTAGAGGGGGGGGTCGCAAAATATTGTAAAGGCTTATAAATGTGGTGCCATTTGATAAATCTACACAAAGGTTTGCAAAAAGATTATACTTTCGTAAAGTCTGAATGGATTTTGTCAAGTGGGGGCTAGGTTATATGACGATTGTATGTGCATACATTTGACACTTGAAAAAATAAAACATGGGTGGATTTCCAGCAAACTTGTGTAAGGAGCCTTGAGAAGGACCTGAAAGCATGGTTTTGCAAATGTGCCCGTGTTTTATTTTTTGAAAAGTGTCATAATTTAGGTACAAGAAATAGTGATATACCTTTTGTGACTGAGGTGTAGCCTGTGGCCATGGGCAGTGGCAAGATTCTCCAGATCATGACCTTCTTCCATGACTTGGACAATCTGGCTACTGGCCATGACCACGAGGGACAAAACATGGGGTTAAAGTGGTTATGTCCACCTGGGACTGGCTTTGTGGTAAAGTTATTCGAAATTGGGATAGATTTGAAAAGGAAGAAAAATGTGCTGGTGGTAATATGGTCATGGAGTTACCTTTTAGGCTTCTGCAGGGTGCCATGGAAAGTGAAGAGGGGCCCTGTATGGAACCCCGCCTTCCCTTTCCATGGCAGCCATTGTTAAGATGGATTCCTGAACTCTGTCCTGGAGGGGCAGAGGTTCAGAAGGCCAGCCTAGTTTCTTTGAACAGGGTAACCTCTGGACAAGCCAGACCAATCAAGGTAGCGATCGCGGCGGTCAAGACTAGGTCTCAAGAGGGGTGAGGGTGACTCAAAGCCCGCAATCAGCACACAAAGCAAGGACACTTACAAACTACTCCAAACAGGTGTTATATTAAAAATATAGACACATTTATTACAAAGCCTTTGTAACATAGACCCTAGCAAGAGATCACAATAAAACTCAAGTAAACCAACACATCACAATCCAATACAATATATATACAATTACCAACGAGTCTAACGAGTTAGATGCACGAAATGTGCAGACCACCTAGATGCGGAGGAAAACAGGCAGTGCGAATAATAGTTAGACCCAGTCCGCCTTCAGAGGCACTTAACTAGAAGGAAGTCCGAGCCCTACGAAGAGTGGAGCCTTGTGCTCAAAAGTACCTGCACACGCGGGTGCCAACGGGCCAAGGGGAGTCTCCTCGAGGAACTCAGGCTGTTCAGTTCGGTGAACAAATGAAGAAGAACAGAGCTCCGCGACTCAAGCGCAGCCTCTACTGTGGGCAGAAGCAGAGCGCGAGTACGGAAAGGCGTGCTGTTTGACACAGCGGGGAAAAGCTATGGGCTACTGCAGGAGGGCGACCAGTTCCTAGCAATGCTACTCACCGGTCCCCGATGCAGGCAGACCCAGGCTTCTCCGCGTCAGTTTCAGTGCTGGCAGGTTCAAATACGAGCAGGGGATGTCTCGGCGTCGTGTAGATTCCGCAGCAGCAGAAGTTAGAGTTGAGGATGTCCCAAACGCAGTGAACCCGCACAGTTTGTTACCACAGCAGGGCAACGGAGCGGCCGTGTGTATTTCAGCCCAATGTACACTACTCACTTCAGACCTGGGAATGCCAAGTGTACTAATCGTGTGAGAGTGACAAGGACTCGTAATACAACACAACCTGACGGCGGTTACAGAGCAAGACTCCTGGGTAGGCTGGTCAGTCCACTGGATGGCCCAGAGACACTTCTGAAGGCTTACGTGCAGGAGATGGTGAAGATGCCGAGAATAGTTGTTCCCACTATTCCAAGGGGTCGAAGTACACGCACAGGACTTCTCGTTCGATCAGAGGTAGAAAGGGTTTCACCAAGCGACAGCAGTGCAGAGGAGCAGTCCTTCAGCGGGTCACCAGCGATTCCTCGGTTCAGCCTCGTAGTTGTAGGATACTTGGCTCCTGTATTCCTTCGTTCGTGAGAACTCAGGAGATCGACATAGTAGTGGTGTTTCCAGCCTCCTCTTATCCACGGTTCCCTTTGCGCCAAAACGGAGGGGACCCAATGAGAGATCTGCTCACAAAACACTCACACCATACGTGGACCTATCACGGACCACGGTGGTCCCAGGCATTCACGACACACTAGACTCTCTAGCACCCAGGATGTGTATTGGGACCAGATATCCCAACCCACATCCTGGAGGCACACACAAGGCCTGTAGAAGCCCGCGAAAGCATCTGTGTTTCGCGGGAAAGTACATGCCCAATTAAGGAAGGACCCGGGTCAGCTCGACCTGGGGGAGGTGAAGGGGGCAAGACGGTCAGCGGGCAGGACAAAGAGCCTTGTGGTCTGGCCCTTTTGGAAGCCAGGCCACCATTTTGGGCTAAGCGTGAGAAATGCGCTTAAACGCTAAAAGGAGCTCAAAAACACAAAGAAACTATCGCTGCCACCAGTCCCGTCCGTGATTCACTTGCACCGTTCGTTAACAATCCAAAGAGAGTATCTAGGGCATGTAGAAGACTAGAGACCCAAGAGAGCAGTAATTTAGCTTACAGTGCCCTCTTGTGCCATGTTGCGCGAAAGCTGCAACATGATAAAAGAACTACGGAAAACAACGTTTCCCGGTACTGACTGGCTTAAGGGCATGTCAGTTTCCCCGTAAGAATGGAGCGAAAGCCCAGAGGAATGCGGCAGAAAGCTGCACTTCTCTGGCAAAGTCTAGATCATGGTGGAAACAACAGCAAAAAGTTTAGGGGTTGCCACATGGAAGGAAAATGACCCACAATTAAGAAATCCTTCCTAACACTCATCTTGGAAAAAGATTTTCCTTCCTACACCGGGACGCTTCGCTTGGACTGATAACTTGGGCCAGTCCCTGGAACGGAAGATGAACGCCACAATATTCCCATTAGCATAACACAAAATTACGTTTTTTTTTTGTTCTATTTTTTTACTGTGAAAGGTGGTTCCTAAAGGAACATTTCTTTTGTTGTTTTTGGATGTATTTTTTTTTTTGGCAGGAGAGCTAAGAACGAAAGGTGGGGAGGGAAATGAGGGAAGAGGCACCAATAACTAATATGGAGGGGTAGGTGGACAGGGGAAAATGCTGCGCGTGTGTTATTTCTAAGGTAGGGGCCAGTGTTTCTCATGCCCCTTGATTACAGCAGTGGCGGCGGCTCTTGGGGAGGAGAGATGGCATTAGCTGATGCCGTTTTAAGATATATAGCATTTTTGCTAAAAGTATGTACTGTGTACTAGATTGTTAATGGATAAGGAGTAGGAATAAGTGTTGGAGTTGTGCAACGGACATTTTGAAGTTAAAAGTTCCTAGATCAGTAGAAAATGCAGTTCCAAACTGTTCGCGAAGCACTGATCTTATCGTGAAGGGCAGACGGGTTCTCGGACACGTCATCATGCCGCGCGCCACTGTATGGTCATGTGGCACTGTCCGGAAGGTCCGCAATGAAGTCAGATGTTCGTAGACGTCTACGGATGCAAAACTAGTTGAAATAGTTGCAAAAAGTGTATAGAAATGTTAAAAATGATTCTAGAAGGTTGGAAATGGCCGAGTTTTAAGGTGACACTTTGTAAATTGGACACAAATATTGCTATATTGGGTAAGTATGATTTTAGTAAATTGTAGGAAAATAGCATGCACTGGTAAAAACCCATGAACTTCACTGAAAAACTTAGTTAAAGGGATGTCATGGTTAAGTTGCACTAATAAAAACCTATGAAATTCAATGAAAAAACTTTGTTAAGGGGACGTTATGGTTACAATTAAAACCGAAAAACCCCAGAAATTCGCCAATTATGGTAAGCTAAGCAACTATAACTCGCGCCACCACCGTGCACTGCTAAGACTAACACCCAGGACGTCAAAGATGACATCACAAATGTCATTGATGAATAAATGTTGATGAAAAGTCCCTACAAGGAGTTGTGATTACATTGTCGGTAACAAGATGTCAGAGGTGATCGGGTGACCTAACATGAACTACTTAATCTATTAAAGAATGTACTCATCTAAAATCATTGTATTGGAGTGTTGTTGTTGTTGTTAATACAGAAACCTAATCATATATAAGCATAGGCAATGACTGCAGCATGCATTTGTATTTGTATTCTTTATTTATAACGCGCAGCCAGGCCCAGGGGCATACGGGCGCAACAATTTAAAGTGGTTACAGTAAGTTACAGTTACATATAGTATGTAGGAATATACATACGTGTTGCAGTGGTATACAGGTTACAGTTACATACAGTAAGTAAAAGAGGATGCAGTTAAATAGAACAGTAAAATATTTACAGTAAATACAGTAAGTCAGACCTAAAGTCGGGAAGTTAATCTCTTGTTGTATCCAAATCCAGAAGCCAGCGCTTAGTGTTACGCTTCAATAAGTGGAAGGAAGGTTCTACTCTGAAGGGAGCAGGGAGTGTGTTCCATAGCTTTGATGCCTGTACAGGGAAGCTAGCCCCTCCCGAGTTATGGAGTTTGAATCTTGGTATGGACATTGTGTTTGCTTGAGCCACTCTAAGTGGTCTAGAGGCCGTGCGAGAAGTGAACTGGTTGGTGAGGTAGGCTGGCGCGAGATTGGTCCCGACTGTGTGTTAGAACAACAGTTTTGAGAGATATTTTGTGCTCTAAAGGGAGCCAGTTCAGGTTGCGTCTAGTCTCAGAGATATGGGACTTCTTAGGGATGTTGAGGGCTGCTCTGATAGCATTGGTCTGGGTTACTTGTAACTTGTTAATGTTTTTGCGGCTAGTACCTAAATAGAGGGTGTTACAATAATCAATTTTGGACAGAACTAGGGTTCTAGCAAGTGTGATGCAATTGGGTGTGGAGATGAACGGTCTGCAAGCGGTGATTAGTTTAGTATATGCGGATGACGCTGCTACTGCATTGATTTGTTTGGAGAAGGATAGGGTGGCATCAAGATAGATGCCAAGAGTTTTAGTGTTGTTTGAGACAGTAATGGAATTGCCATCTATGGTGAATGATTTGAAGGCAGTGTTTAGTTTATTCAATTTAGCATGTGTACCTAGGATAAGCAGCTCAGTTTTTTCGTCGTTTAGACAAAGACCATGTTGTGCCATCCAGGCTTGTATTACTGAGTAGATTTCATTAAGGGTTTTACTGTCAGTTGCATAATCTCCAGAGATGGGGAAGAGTATCTGGGTGTCGTCCGCATAGTTAGTATACGTGACACCCAGATAGTCAAGGATATCAAATAGGGGCTTCGTAAAGACATTATAGAGCGTAGGGGACACACAGGAACATTGTGGCACCCCGCAAGTACCGGGGAAGGTTCGGCAGAGTCAGTAGGAGAGAAGACCCTCATAGTTCTGTTCGCCAGGAAGGAGCTGATCCAGGATGTGGCTGAGTCGGAGAAGTGTGCTGCTGATTTCAGATGGTGGCATAGTGTTTGGTGGTTGACCAAATAAAAAGCAGCTGATAAGTCGAGCAGTAAGAGGAGTGCTAGTTTACCATTGTCTTTTAATGCTTGAATTTGAGTGGTGAGATCTATGCACCATAGAAGTACACTGTTTATAATCTTGTAATTTTGGATAGTACAACAATGAATGCTACCTTATCAGAGTTTTGAGTAATGTTAAACATGTAATAACTAGCTAACAATTCAAGACTTACAACACTTGTGCTGGTACAAGCAATACATATGAAGAACCACAATGCATATACATCAGAGGCACATACAGGGAAAC
Source organism: Ambystoma mexicanum (assembly GCF_040938575.1). Taxonomy (NCBI): domain Eukaryota; kingdom Metazoa; phylum Chordata; class Amphibia; order Caudata; family Ambystomatidae; genus Ambystoma; species Ambystoma mexicanum. The sequence continues at coordinate 896,322,355 of NC_090931.1, read as the reverse complement.
TAAAGTAAGGAAGAAAGAAACCGCATCATCAGAAAATGTTAATGACATTAAAGTTCATCTTCATGTATACAAATGAATTTTGTGTTTGAGGCCTGCTCATTTCCCCATGTATGGGCACCATGAGCGGAGACCAAACCCCAAGGAAAGTACTTACAGACCATATGACACAGTTAACGTCTAAACATATAGCATCTTTTTCAATTTTAATATTCTGACTGTCAGCGAACAAAACGACCTGGCCTATATAAGTCAGTGAACAAAAAGAAGGGGCCCAGATATGTGATGTCAGTGATGTCATCAATGACATTACTGATGTGATCTTTGATGTCCTGGGTGTTGGTCTTAGCAGTGCATGGTGGTGGCGCGAGTTATGGTTGCTTAGCTTACCATAACTGGCGAATTTCTGGGGGTTTTCGGTTTTACTTGTAACCATAATGTCCACTTAACAAAGTTTTTTCATTGAATCTTATATATAGATAGATCACTAATATCTCCAGAGACCCCCCTACTTTCTGTTCCTGTGCATCACTGTTATCAATCCAAGGACCCTCAAAACATCTGTATATGTGCATCAATGACATCACTTTTAAGGACCCTCACAGCTGCTGCACCCGAGCATCAACGATATCTATTCTAGGACAATATGTAGGACCATAATACCCCAACCTCATTAAAGAGGCAGATTTACGCCAGGGTTTATCACGCAGAAGAGATGCAAACGCTGGCAGTGTGGGCTATGTCATCTGTGCACCAGGTAGAGCACTGCCCGAGGGGGCAGTAGGACTGCTGGCAAGGGCCGATGAGGGGATTATAAATGGTAAACGATGCACAGACCTGCTGACATAGGAACGACAGCATAATGTGCAGCTGGTATTGTTCTGCCAGCAGATTCAGATAGAACTTTCATATGGCCAATACGGACATTCACATGGCTTTCACTTATGCAACAATGGTATTTCCACCAGGGATCCTCGCATCTTCTGCGCATGTGCATCACCAATACTGTGCCTCCCACCTCCGAAACTTTGAACTACTGCTAGCAGAAGAGGCAAATCGGGATTTGAATCCAGGTTCTTTACTTAGAACAAGAGGAATAGCAGCCGGTCTACAGTTCTTGACATACAGGATTCCGGCAATCGTCTGCCCTACAGCCACATTCAAGAAAGCAATGATCATGGCACCTTCTAAATGTCGGAGAACGACCCTGTGCAGCGACCTGCAGGACGGATATTGACACATCCTCATCTGGCAGCCTCATTGCCAGAGAATTGTGGCGATGGAGCAGACTACTAGGAGACTACTCATTCAAAGTGCTTCGGGTCAGTAAGCTTTGCTCCAAGGGTCTTCACCAAAAGTCATGACTGATTGTTGCTGAATTTCCTTCTGGGAAAGGTGCTCCCACATACATCTACCCATACCTAAATGCGGTTCCATGTCTTTATAACAAATACAAAGATAATGAAAACATTCTCGGTGAAATAAAAATAAAACGGGAAACGTCAAATAATTTTCTCTTTAATTTGGGGCGGTCCCCCCCCCACAACCTCCCCATTTCCCGAGCTTTATTACCCACCTCCCAACCCCCCCACCCTTTTAATCCCTCACCCCACCCCCACTATATACATACCAAAAAAGCTTTGTTATTTTTTTTTTCCGTTATAAACACTGAATACCCTAGAAGGTTCTTGGCAAGTCAGTCACTCCAGGTGTGATGTGTTCTCTGCGTCACATGACGGTCATTTTTGATGACCTAGTACGATCAGTGAACCTCTCCAAGGCCTTGCTTGTTGTGTAATGTGGTCGTTATGGCACACCGTTCTCTGCTTCACAAAGGAATTTTCGATGACTTAGTACTATCAGTGAAACTTGCCAGGACCTTGCTAGTTGTGTAATGTGGTCTTTATGGTGCACCGTTTTGGTGGCCTCCATGCACGTGGCCTTGCAAGAAGAGAGGGGGGATTGAGGGTATTCGTGGGACAGAGCGAGAGGCAGGTGCGAAAACGGAGGCGTTGAGTATAGGACAGAAGTATTCAAATCCTGAGTGACAGTGTGGTTCTGTGTGTTTTGGCAGTGAAACTTGTATTTGTGTTTTATCCCATTTATCACAGCTTTGTGAATCTGGGTTGTCCACCAGCTAAGAGGGTATATTATAGTTCTAGATGTGAGCTCCAGCATACCTATTGGGGGTAGTACGGTAATGCCAGGCATGTGTGAGGTTGCCTGTGTGTGCAGTGCAAGATGTTTGGAGATTTAGAGGCAAGTTGCTTAGTTGGGTGAACACATTGCAGTGGGAAGCCTAGATGCAATGGAGCTGTAACAAGGATTTAACAGCCCCATTGCATATATATGTAAGCAGATAAGATGCTACTATTTGTTACTAATCCAAGCAAGTTCATTCCTGTCGTCTTTGACAATTCACAGGACATCGTCACTTCTGCCCAGAGGGCAGCCCTTCCCTATGAGGCTAGGGAGGTGAGGCTGCTACCCAATAATCCCCCTAGGGGTGGTAAAAAGCAGGAGGACCTCACAGGGAGAGACTTCCCTTCAGGGGATAGGGACGCCCTTTCCGTTCAGTAACCCCCTTACCCTCTCATCCCTGAAACTTTAAGATCTCCTCAAAATATTATCAGCTAATATGAAAACACTAATGTTATGTATTGTAATTATGTATTGTAATTCTTCAACCCATATTTACTCAGAGTTTGAGCACAGTAAAACGAATAACAGTCCAGGACATTTACAAGTCTTTCCTGAAGCTATTAAGACGAGGAAGAGCACTCAAGGAAACAAACCGAGGGTTCACCCACTAAGTACTGGGACAAGGAGATTCGAAATGGGCAAGAAGATGGAACACTGGGGAAGCTGATCCATACTGCTGCGGACATCAGGGGTAAACCGAGGGAATCTGCTGCAGCCCGACTGAGCGAGGGCTTACCAGGAAGAATGAGGTTGGAAAACCGGTGGCACGAACTCGCAGAGCTGCTGTGGGATGCGAGCAAGGACAGCAGTCACAGATGCTTGGCTGGTGATCCACTGCCCCAGGAACAATCGGTGATGTGTCCCACTACAAACACAGGGAACTCAATAGACCCGGTAAGGGAGTTTGGCCAGCTGAGAGCTGCATCCAAAGCGATCTCCCTCATCCCAGTAGTCCAGTCAAAACTACGAAAAGGGGAGAGTCTCCAGGGAGTAACCTCCCTTGTCTCAGTGATAAATACAGAAATACTATAAGTCTGGGAAGCCTCGAGAATAATCTCTGTGACTACCAACAAAAGTGCTAGAAGTGTGAATATGAATAAGAAGCATCTCCCTTGTGTCAGAGAGGGTGGTGAATATAAAACCAGTATGAGAAGCCACAGGAGTTCTCTCCCTCTTCAGAGAGACTGCGATAATAGAAACTTAAATGTCAAATACACTGAGAGATTCCCTTCATCACCGTGAGTGTGATTTAAGAGAGAAAGACACAGGAAGCAGTCAGATTGGCCTCCCTGGGTTAAGAATAACCACTAAGAGACAGAAGGAAGATCACAGCGGGACTGGTCATTCTAATCCTAGTGGCCCTGGGAATCTCAGTGTTTATTTGAGAGACATTCAAGTGAAAATAGGCAAAGTAACTAAGTCACCTCAGTGGGGGAGAAACCAGGAAAAGGAGGAGTTTAAGTTCACCCTAAAAGGAGTTTGGAAGGAGCTACAAGGGCTCTTGAAAAGTATGGTTTCATCCCGGAGATTGCCTAAATTGAATAAGGAGAAATGAGACATTATCCAGGTTGATAAATCAGACACTAAAGCAAAAGAATTGCCCAACGGGTCCAATTTAAGCTGATTATCATCATAAACAATAGACGGGGAAGAATGACAATAACAGCTGTATACACTTCTACCCCTAGGACGTTCTACAGTAACCTGACAATATGCCATGGAGGCTTGTGGAATAACAGAGGGGTAGTCACGGTCTAAGGGAAAAGGTTTCACCTGATGAGGTCATGTCATCCCCCCGAGGGTCGCCTCCCTGCACGTAATAGCCACCCCTCAAGGTCAGGATCAGGTAGCGGCTGCCGTTCTCTGGCCACATGGGAAGAGGATATCCCCGGGAGAGGAGTGATGACATCATCAGATTCATCACAGAGCCAATGTGTTGAAATAATCTTTGTAACATGTTCATTGGGCATAAGCAAGAGCTTCAGAATCTCGAATATTCAACTTCAAAACAGTTTACTTACAATACCAGCAACTAGAAAATAACCTGGTTTTTGCTGGGTATGCACCACTGCACTATTTAAACCTAAAGTCCTAAATTGCCAATGCAGCCAAACCCCTATAAAGGGAGGCGAGATCCTGCTCCCAAACAACATTGAGCTAGCTACACCCCATGGAGGCTATGGAAAGACTACAGAACTCACCTGCACCATAAGGTAAGACCTTGCTAGTCACTTCAGACCTTCTATCAGCTTGGGCAGGTCAGCAGGATTCTTTGCCGCCACACGCACCACAGGACTCACGCTGAACTTCATTACTCTCAAGTTGTGGGCATGTTCAAAAGGTGGTGATGTATGTATGTAGTCCTGTATAAAAGGTGAGCTAGTGATACCTTGAGATGGCCTAAACATCAGGTAATGTAAGAAGGGGGACCGCTGCACAGATCAGTGATGATTGTCCTCTAATAGGAGAATATCAATTTAGTTTGTGTTAAGGAGTGAGGAGACCTGAATGGGTGGCGGGACCTTGCTATTACGCTATGAAGTAATGGGTGATAGAGAAGAGCCTCAACACATGGGGGGTTTTGTGGGCACGAGTTCAATACTTCTGGGAAGGGATCAAACAGCAACGAATAATAGCCAGAGAGAAGATTGCATTTGCATGCATAGTGTAGTGATACTAGCTGGGCTTCTGCAAACAAGCCTAGGAGCTGGAAGCTTGAGATTTGCATTGGAACTATAAGTGAGCAGAATAGGAAAATGTGCCTTATGGTCCTCATGATGATCTTTGAATACGTTCTCAGATACATTATCTTTGATAAGTGATCTTGTTGTGTTCCTAAAACCAATAATGATTTTAAATAAAGAAACAAAGAAGTGCAGTGGGGCATGCCTTAGCGAATTGCATTGAAAAAAATGTTTCCTTTCCCATAAAGGGAACCCAGTTCCTCGAGTACAAAACTCAGCATTTCCGCTCCTGCATTTCTGCCACAGCATGAGGGCCTAACATGCGTTTTATTGGGTATTTCACTGGTTTCCACAAGTGTCTCACTTTCATAGATCATCCAATTAGTACCAGGCAAAGGAGCCTATCTGATTACCAAAGAGATTCTACAGGATCTGAACTACTCTAACAAGACCTTCTAGTGATTCCCTTACTCTCCCACTCCCCCAAGAAAAAAAAGTTTCTATGACCTGCCATATACCTACTATGGATGTGTAGTTTTCCTGGGTTCTGACCATATTCACAAGCATAGCTCCTGTGGCAAGTTAGAATCAGGAGACTGAGAAGATGTCATTTTTGGATAACCCGTCCCTTTATTCAGTATAATTCTACCTGACCCTATTGGTTCTTGGCCATATTTTAAAGAAAGTAAACAAGTCTAAAAGGTGCTTGTCAGGAGGTCCTACAACAAACTCTGCCAGTCATCCAGAAAACCTAGTCTACCCTGATCTCTGTCCATACCATTATAACAAAACAGAAGCTAGCATAAAGTTAAGGCCCCTTGCCCTTGAGTAAATGGCACTTTGTTTCTGACCCAGTGATGCGTCTGTTTCTCATGAGCGGGTCCCTGACCCGGTTGCTTAGTTCAACCAACCAGGCACAAGAAAGCCTCCTTCTCCAAATTCAGACTGAGCTTGTTGTAAATCACTGTCTTTTCTTTCCTCTTTGGACTTTACCAGACAATTTGTACCAGTCCCAGGCGTCTAATACCCGTGGAATTGCTAGGGCTTGAAAGTCTTGTTCAAGGTACTCCACTGGACTCAGATTCCACTGATGACAATAATCTGCTCTCTACTCCTGTGGTCGATTTCCTCTCCTTGGGGTCTTGAGGTGTACACAGCAACTTAGGAGTGCTCTCTCTTTGGGGCAAAAGAATGGGCCATTATGAGTTTGCACCATTATAAAGAAAGCAGAAAGTTCTGCTTCATTACTGACCATTCACCTCTAACATGGATGTACCTGAGAAAAGACACCAACGCCAGGGTGATGACATGGTTTCTAGATATACAATCTTTTTCCCTAGCCCACACCTTCCAGGAGGAGCGTTCTACCGCTTGTCTCGCTTTCTCTTCACTTCCATTAATGCAGATGAGCTTCCCCCCGCCCCCTGGGCAGCCAGAGGGCGTGTTTATGTCTTGTTGCCTGGACAAGATTAACAACTGGGCCCGAGTAATAGATATGCCTATCTAGAGATTGCCTGTCCTCTAAGGGGGAGGGCCACCCCCACTCAGATCCTACTTACCCCATCCCCTATGGGGTATTAAGCTTAGCAGGCCCCCCCTCCAGAGTCTCAAAGGGGGTGGTGCCCCCTTGGGAAGAGTGGACGATATACATGGATTTGTCACAGTCCCTTGGAGGACAAAGCAGTCTACATACATGTTCTGGGACTGAAGGCAATATAATTCCACTAAGAAATGTCTCTCTTCAGTAAACAACAAGATGTTTTACATGAACAATTAAGAGGGTGCATACTCCTTATCTCGGTTTCAACTACCCATGTAGCTAGAAGGAAAACATTAACTTCTCTAACAGTCACCGCCCTGCTATTCTGACCTTCCCAGTGGACAAGAACAGCAGGTGGACCTGTGCTTCACAATTCTCTTTTACATGATCTGTTCCACTATTGGAGGACACCACCGATAGAATATTTTGCCATGGGGACGTTCCTGAAATGTAGAGCTTTTGTATTGGAGCTGAACAGAGTCATCCTTCAAAGAAAGGCTTGCGGATTACAAAGCGAAGTGGGGGGTTGGGAGGAGGGAAGGATGCTTTCCCCCTACATTGATTGACCAATTCCCTATATGACTTCCAATCAAATTACAACAATAGTCCTCAAGCTCTACAAGACCGTATGGTCAGTGGCAACTAGTGCCCCTTGCTTTGGGTGAGATCTGCATTTAGATGAACATTTTAAATGTACATTTTTCAATTGATGCAGTGCCAGGCAGCACTGCTGGGTGCTTTGCCTGCACAGGGAACTGTGCTGCTTGCCACGGATACATCTTTCTCTACATATTATTTTTCTTTTGCGATATGGATCCCAAAGGGGTCCAGACAAACGACATAGACCGAAACATTGATAAGACAGCTTTGCGTAGGAAGTCTAGCCCCACCGACTCTTATTGTGCAAAAATTGTATGCCGCATTCCCTTGTCTCCTTTTCTGTCAGATGCTCCACCAAATCCATTTTGTTTTTATTGGCTCTCTCGCTACGCTCGCCGACACACATCCTTGGGAAATGTTTATGCCCTTCCAATTAAAAACATCACCAGCCACCACTTTGTATGGTTCTCATATAGCTTTAGCACATCTGGCTTTCAGACTTTTCGAAAGTGGCAAAGCTGATCTCAACATTTGTTCCAGATTGGCAAAGACATCGACATTTCCCCCAGCAGCTGGATCTGGTGTTGCATTAAACGATTGTCACCCAATACTCTTATGGCAAAACAATGATATACTCCAGTTAGCTGCAAAAATATCCACACAGGTCCAATATCAAACCATGAGAATGAGAATATATATTACTCCGTGCCAGCCTTAACCTGCTTCATGCAAAAGCAACCGGGCTGCAATTGGTGCCAAAAGGGACTGGCAAGGTTCATGGGCCTTCAATGAACAATCCTAATACTTTTTCACATGACAATAATGCACCTTTCCTCTTTTTCATAAGTTCATCAACTGTTTTTTTTTTCAAATACTTCTTCTTATGATGAGGGATCCACTATGAACTGCTGGTTTTAAGACAGGTTCTCAAGGTGTACCTGGATGCCTTTTATTTCTTTTTGATACTCTAGATTGTTTTTGCATTACCGTTACTATAATTCTGAAAAGCAGGCATCTAAGACCTCAATGGCGCACTTGATGGCGTCAGGCATTCTGGAAAGTTATTCCCTTTGGGACATCACTCAGTCTGTAATCCCAACTCAACACATCAGTGGAGTCAGCAGGAGGAAGCCGGGGATAAACCGCTAGCCAAGAAAATCCAAAATGGCGGTATGCCCACACAACTGCATCCAGCAAATATGTCCAGACGAGGGCCTAAAAATGCAGCAACAGCGGGGCACTGCAGGAAATCTCTCAGCCGGTAAGCAAACCTGCTTCTTCCAAAAACCCAGCAACAAGAGGGAGTAAAATGGCAGAATTGCCTCTTTTATAGCACTACTCATAGTGGCGTGCCAAAGCCATCCTACCAATCAGAGGAGGAGGCTAGAAAATAGGGATCATGTGGCCAGCCATTCTGGTTGGCCTTTAGAAATAACACTATGGCCACCCCACATTATGTGAAGGAACAGCCCAATGACTTCTTGCAGACTGCAAAAGTAAAAAACAATATGGAGACAGGCAGGTCGGCTCACAAAGAACCCACATGGGCAGAACAGCCATTTTGTAGCCTACCTTGTGTTTCCCTATAAGAAAGCAAGCCCTAACGTACAAAATGGCCAAGAGCAGAACTTAAATGCAACGGTACCAAAGTGCCGACCAAAATGTTACTTTGGGCAACTAATGCAGAAAAAAGGCTTGCACCTGGTGAAACCAAATCTAAATCAAAGCTGCCACCAGCCTGCTCCCTAAAGCCAATGAGGGGTAATAGAATCACCCTAGGGCGTTAAAGTAGGTGTTTGGGATGCAATCTGGGACCTCAATGAACAATTCTAATACTTTTTCACATGACAATAATGCACTTTTTTTTAAAGAATACCAATGCCGTATATTTTCTAAGACAGTGCAAACAAGATAAATGCAATTATTGGATTCATTCAAGTAAACAATTTCTGTATCTCGTACTCAGATGGCGCAGGCTTGTGGCCTATTTAGCTTTTACATGGTGAATTTATGGAAGACTGGGATTCCACATTCGACGAATAATACCTGCCTGTGTGGTCCGAGCCATTCGTGAGAAATTCCCCAGTGACTCCGGATTATACAAGGGATTTATACAGACAGTACCTCAACCACAGCAGTACAATTTGTAGTTTGCCAATGCCATCAGCCTTATAATAAAAAAAGTGTCTTTTTACAAAAATTACTAATTTTTCTACTAAAAATGTATGTATGTATAATATTTTTACATTGTATTCTTTTAAAAAATATTTATATTGAGTACGTTTCATTTAAAGTTTACATTTTTTATTTCTAATCTCAAACTGTCACCAACAACATACAAGGCACAAACGCTACAGTCAAAAAAATAAAAATGTACTTTCATTTCAAGTGCAATTACATTCTGTTTCAGAAGAAAAGTACTCTTACAATACAAATTTACAAATCGTCAAAACCTTCAGTGAAAAAATAAATAAAATAAACATGTTTAATACGAAATTGTAAGTCACCAACAAGTCCAAACATCTAATATTCATAAATGTATACTATACCAAGAAGATCATGAAAGATTGGTGTCCTTTAACAAGGTTCTTGGCATATTGCACTAGTTTCATCGTTATCCGTTCTCCCTCCCTTACCAAAGACAATTGAAAACGGGTCCTATGCACTCACAAGGAGGTGGAGGGGAGTGGTGTCTATGGGAACGCACACGTTGCTGAATACCATTTACACCTCAAAGGGTTCTTTCGCATGGGGACCATTGGCCACATGGCCATCCGAGGCACAGTGTCTCCAGACTCCCCTTTGAAGATCCTGCTTCGCAATCAACATATCTCTATGGCCCTCATTACGACCCTGGCGGAAAGGGGTTTACGCCGGCGTAACCCATGGCGTACCTTTCCGCCCGACTACGAGTTCCCGTAGCGCCATGGTGATTTTTACGCCTGCTTTTTGCAGGAGGAAAAATCCATGGCGCTACGGGACTTGTCGTTAATTACGCCACCGTAATTTACGGTGGCGTAATTAACGCCTTCCCCACTCCCATTATACCCTATGGGGCAAAAATGGGAATGGGGAAGGGTAAATGGGGATTGGGGACTTACCGCCCCGCCAAGGTCGGAATGGGGCGGTAAGTCCGCCAACCCCCATGGCGGAGTTGGCAGCTCTGCGCCATGGACCATGGTGCAAATTGCACCATGGTTCTCCGCCATGGTCGTAATGAGGCCCTATGTCTGTTGACTCGGTGCCGAGCCCATTGCGCTCCCCTCATCCACATCCATCCCCTTCGGGGGCTGTCGGAAGCGGCTGTCTGCAATTGCAAACAGTGCGGCTTGACAGCGTGACTGCTTCTTGCACAGTGTGCGGGCCTTTCCTCTAGCTTGGAGATACCCAGGGTCGAGCGTCCTTCTAGAACGGAGCTGGAGCCAGAGCTCTGACGTCCAGGAATCAATGCAGTATAAGAGGCAGAGCCGGTAGGGTCCTGGCGTGCGTCTCCCAGCCGCGTCTGGTACCCGGACGGGGGCCACTTGGCATGATAAACCCAGGGGGTTGTGTGTGGCACTTGCTCATTTCCAGCATTGGAAGCTTCTATTCTTTCATTTATTTTCCTGTGTAAAGCTGCATCAAGGTATTTCAATGAGCAGTATAGTGCAGCGCACAGCAGGCCTGGGCTGTATCGAGAGGGGTATTTTCTGTTTTTGTTTACTGCGGATTAGACCCTGCTTAGCCTGTGGCTGGTTTGTTAGGTGAACAAGCTATTGTTTATTGCAAGCTGTGTGTGTGGATTCCCCTTTCTAATCCCCTGCAAGCAGATTTTACCACAGGGGACCACCCTTCACCCCAGACCATGCCCTGCAGGCAGCCCACATGGCACCATGCACTTGTGAGCCCTGACTCATGTCCCCAACCCAACCACCCACCATTGACGTGCACCTGCTAGCAGGCCCCGACTCATGGCCCCCAGAATTGAGGGGCACCTGCCAGCGGGCCCTGACTCATGTCCCCCAGAATTGAGGGGCACCTGCCAGCAGGCCCCGATACGTGCCCCACCAAACACCATGTTCTAACAAAAGAGACCCATGGGCCTAATGCCCACACAAATCCCCTGCCCCCCAGTACAAGCACACAACCATCCACTGCACCTACTCCCAAAGTACCAATGCCATGAGAGCCTCAAAAGAACCACCATGGCTATGCATAAAAGTACAACAGACCCACACAGTGGCAACACATGACTGAGGCAATGCTCATTGAGACATGTGCAAAACCAATGAGAGTACACAACACCAATAATGAAGAAATATGATGTGTATTAAAATATGTAAAGAAAAAACATCATGAAACATCAAACTTGTAAATTAAGAAATGATGAAATCCAAAATAAAAAGAAATCCAATGTAAACCAAAAATCCACAAGAGGAAAAAACAGAAGTTGTCCATTTCAAATGTACAAATAAAGTACATTAAATTCTTTTTTTTAAAAACCATTGATCCATGGGATGACAAAATAACTTTAAAAACCATTGATCCATGGGATGACAAAATAACTAAAGTATGTACGAGTGTGGAACTATATACAGTGAAAGTCCAAAGGGTCCATGATGCCCAAACAAAAGGAAACCTACCAAAATTCCTAAAAAAATAACTATGTACATAAAGTGGAGCAAAGTCCATGAACTCCAAAATAAAGAAAAAACGAATGAAACCTAACCCTAAAAAACTATGTACAAAGGCAGTGGGCAAGTCCAACGGCTCACTTGTTGATGTCCCGGGCCAGAGCATCATCGAACCCCTCTTCAACGTCCTGGAGGCGGGCCTCTTCCCTGGCCCTGAGGTCTCGCAGGGATGCAGCCATGGCCTCCTCCAACTCCCTGCGAGTTGCCTCGAGGCACTCAGCCCGCCTCAATGCACTGCGATATGGAGTTCTCCGCCCTGACCGTAGTGAGCCATGCCTCTTCTGCCCGCGGCCGCTCCGCATCTATTTGCTGGCCCAACCGCTGCGACACGGAAGACACACCCAATCCAGGGTCCTCCTGCCCTCCGGCCAATGCCTGCACTTGTGATGTTGATGGCCACTAGCCATCATTGCTCCCACCTTGGGCCTGCTGCTGCTGTGCATGTGCCCTACCTGTCGATGCCTGCACGTCCTCCTCCTGCTGGGGTCCAGTTGTTGGGGTGGCCACCCCTGCTGGACCTCCGACTCCCGACTGTGGCAGGGATGTGTCCTCCACCAGCCTGGCCGCTGGGTCAGGGCCAGCTCCACAGCGTGCCCAGGTGATACGTGGGCAGGAAGATGGCACGGAGGACTGGTGCATAGGGGGTTCAGTTGAGGGGGGTAGGGGGGGTCGATAGAAGTTCCAGCACACGGAGGAACCCAGCACTGCTGACCCGTCCTAGTAGGTTGATGCGGTCAATGAGCCAATCATCCTCCTACATGCCGTGTCACATGTATCCGTGGTGTATCACAGTCCAACACATGTCAAATACACACACACACACACACGTACATACACTGTGCACATACATGAAGGTGGAACCAGCATCCATGTGTCACACCCCAACCATGCCACAGTACATACACAGAAATGCTAACATGTGTGCATCCCCACATGCATTTGTGCATCATGCATTTCAACACATACACCATTGATGTTCCTCACACATGACTGGACTCACATGGGGCAGGCTCATGTCCCTGCACATACACAACCATACATGGGCCTTTCCAGACATATATCCAAGCTGCACACTCCTGGCAAACCTCAACATGCACTGCGTCCAATCAGTACACATGGACACTTACCGCTCGACTCCAGGCGGGTGTGCCTCTCAAGGACCTGGAGGTGGAGCGATGAGCGTATACGTGTCAGGACCCTCATCTGGTTGTCGCTAAGGCGGACCCGGCACCCCTCTGCATCCTCTGCCTCCAAGAGGCGCCGGGCCTTGCTGAGGTTCCTGGACCTGAAGTCCTCCAGCGCTTCCGGACGTGTTGTATGTTGCGGGCTGCCACCCTCTCCACGTTGATGGCAGCCACAATGTCCTTCCAGATCCTCTTCCGTCCTTCAGTGTCGGCGCATGCTCTTCCGAAGAGGGCATCATAATGCACCAGGACTTGCTCCACCAGGATACCAACTTCTGCGGCACTGAAGCTGGTAGCCCTCTGCCTCTCTGGCTGGGGGTTGCCAGTGGTCTCTGATGGTGTTTCCCCACTACATGGCAACCCCTGAGGCAGGTGTGGGTGGGCAACTGGGTCGTGGTGCTGGGCTGTGGAGCGATGGAACTTCAGTCGGGAGTCTACTGTTCCAGCAGGGGTGGTCACAGCAACAGGACCCCTGCAGATGGCTGACGTGCAGGATACAAATCACAGGGCACGTGGCCAGCAGGCAGGCCGCAGCAGGTGGGAGCAGGCTCGGGGGATCTGGGGGGCAGGAAAATGGCCTTCTGGACAGGAGCATGGTCTTCCGTATGTTGTTGCGTGGCCAGCTTGATACAGAGTGATTTGGCACATGAAAAAACTGCACGTCAGCGTGTAATTTGAGGAAAGGCCCTTAGCGCGTAAGCGTGTCTGTGATGTAATGAGCACGGGCGTTTCCCTCCACATGGGTGCATAGTGATTGTACACATGCAAAAACTGCACGTCCGGGTGTCACTGCATGTAATTGGAGGAAAGGCCCTTAGCGCGTACGCGCATAAGTGATGTCGCACGTGTGGGCTGGGTTAAAAGGTACGTGTAGGATGCAATTTTCTTGTATGTGTGTTTTTGTGGAGAGTGAGCGGGTGATTCTTGTACTTCTTGTCGGTTCACACGCGATTACTTCATAATGGTTCCAGTTCTTATTCCTTGTATACTCAGACAGCGTTCAATTCTTCTTTTGGCGGGGGTGTTGTCAACGCGCACATGCGTGTCTTTTTCACGTTCTTTTTCCAGGGAGACGGGGAGTCGCGCATGTATTTTTCAACTGTGGTTGCCCCCGTGTGTCGCGTACCCATTCAGAGGTCATTGTGCCTGCGTGTACCATGCGTACGCTTATTTTTGTGTTTCTGGGTGCCACAGCGTAGTGCGTGTTCTTAATTCCACGCACATGGGCTACCAGGGGTCGCGTGCACATTAAATTTTGGTTTTGGGGTGCCTGAGCGTTGCGTGACCCGTCATCTTGCCCCAGGGGTCACAGACAGCCTTGCTAGAGCACTAGGGTACGTATTCCATCTAGTACCCTGCCCCCTTCACCCCAATTGCCCAGGACAATTGTTTACTGCACCTCCCATTCGCACAAGAACATCAGTGCCATGGTTGGGAGGCGACCAAGTGGTAAGGGAGGCAAAGGTGGCCGACCTCCAAGAGGTGTCTGCGGTAGGGGACGTGGCCAGGATGTGCAGGGTGGCCCAAGAGGCCAGTGTGTGGAGGACCAATCAGGGACACCTATGCCCCTCTCCCCCAATGGGTCGGAGAGATGCAGCTGACACCATCCCAGCTGAGGCCTTGGTAACCCGGCCCATATTGTTGACCGAACTGGCACAGGATGACTCACAGACCGACTTCCGTGTCACCAAGTCAAAGCCACGTGTGGCGGTGAAAGTTGCTGTCACCAGGCCACGTGGATCTGGGGCAGCAATGTCATCTGCTGCCCCAAGTAGCCAGGGTGAGGAGGCTGTAGGGGCAGCTGCAGCTCAATCAACCCCAGCTCCGAGTCACCCAACCGGGACAGTGTTGGTCCAAGACCATCACACCAAGTTTAGCCCTGCCAACATCACCCAGCAGCCAATGCCTGCAGTGAGACCTTTGGTGATCGTGCCTTTGACTACTTCCAGTGCCCAGTCCACCTGCGCTTCAGCCCCTACCGACCAGAGCGGAGTAAGCCACTCAGGGTCCGCACCACCTCTCAAGAGGGAGAAGGGTGCTTTTTCGGTACAGGCTGGGACCCCAGACAGGGCACCCCCATCCGGCACGTCAAGGAAGCGAAGTTTCAATGATGTGGAACTAGATGCACTTGTGGGCTACTTGTCGGCCCATGGCCGCGAAATGCTATTGACTACAGGGTGCAAGACTACGACTGCTCAAAGTAGGGCCCACTGGCAGTGCATCGCAGACCAGATTAGTTCCCTTGGATTCGTGAGGCGCACAGCTGATGATTGCTCTAAGCGGTGGAATGACCTCAAACGCAGAGCAAAAAACAAGATGGCTTCCAATCATTCCTCCTCTGGTGGGTCTCCACCAGAGGAGGAAGTACTCACAGAACATGAGTCAATCGATGGAGGCTTCATCACAGAGGATCAGATCCAAGGCGTGGGAGACTTACCCGATCTTGAGGCAATGTCCAGTGAGTGGGCATGCAGGTGTGTGCAAACCATGTGTATGTTGCTTGGGTGATGTGTTCTGATTGAGTGCCAGGTGAGGCTGTGTAGTCATGACTGCTATGCGTCAACCATGTGGTGCCTCCAAACCATCCCCCGGCCTTGGGTTTGGGTTTTACAGTATCCCTTCTGACCGCAGTTAACAATTTGCACCCGATTACTGCACTTGTCCTTCAAATGCCATCATGCCACAACTTTGTTCATACTGTTTTCCTGTCCATTCTGCCTTATTGATGGAATCCTTTAGACGATTAACACACATTTTTGTGCCGTTCTGCCCCAAATTTAACATACTTCAGACATAGATTAGACCCCACAATGCCCCACATTTGTTTACTTATTACGGGAATGATTTCATCAATCAGGCTGATTGAGTATTGTGCACCCACACATGCCCTGCACACAATCACTTCCGGGCCCTGTTTGAATGTTCAACATAACAATTGTCTTCTGTCATGTCCAAGTGACCAACCATTGATGTATCCATGTGCCTGCCATCACTGTATTAGTGAACACTGGCTTTGTTGCAGCGTGTGGCACATGCGCGTTTTGTCACACTCTTTTGCATGTTCTATTTCATGATGTCCATCTCACATTGATGGGTGACAGTACTGATTTGCTACCATCTGCGTGTCCTTGTCAAATCTGCCATGGCTATGATACGTGCCATCTGTGTGCTGGCATGTGTCATGTATGTGGATTGTCCATGCCACTCACAGGCTAATGTGTGATGCAGGTGCTATGCAGCATGCAGCACATGTGTTGCTTTTCCATCTGGAGTCCTCAGTGTCTGCTTTTCAGCTCCCCTTCCACTTCATTGCCAGTGCATGCATGCCAGAGTTAGTGTCATGTGTGACATGTGTCATTTATGTATTTGATGTGTACATCGTGATGCCTATGTGTCTTCATTACTTTTCTTTTATGTTTTTGCAGGTGTCATGATTCCTGCCCCTCATGTCCCCAGCCCTCCAAGATGTCAGGCTGGAGCCAGGCCACGATCACCTACATGGCCCTCAAGGGCCTCTCCATCCCTCCAAAGACCCATTTGGAGTCAGACTTGGCGCTTATGGCACCAGACTCACTCACTCCCATAGGATAACATTGGGGATTGGACTTGTACTGCTTTGATGGGGACAAGATGGATGCCCCCACATATTTCGGTTCCCAGAACTGCATGTGCAGTCTAGTCTTTTGGGTGTGGTTCAGCCCAGAGACACCTGGGATACCCAGAGACTATTTAAGCCACGCCCAGGCTGAGAAACATGCTTTGTGTTTTCTGCACCTGCATTGTGACACTCACCGTGTTCGGATCGGTCTCCACTAGGCCTGCATCTTTCTTCTGCGCTCAGCTCCTGCAAGAACAAGAACACCGTTAGGAACAGCCTTACCTTGCGGCGCTTCTGCCCATCATTCATCGCTTCTTCTGTTCTGCGGGTATCTTCGTCAGTGGCATTCCCATCCCGGCACGTCGCTTCCTAAGGAAAAGGGACAAGAACAGAAAAAAGGCATTAGTAAGCATATAGCAAATCTTTGCTTATTTTTAAAGACTGTACGAGCTTCAAACTCTTAACTGAATCCGAGCCGCTCTGGGGGAACTCTGTCTCCGGAACTTCTCATCCATCTGCAAGAGGGAAAAGACACTCCAGGTTAGCGTGGAAACATCTAGAGGCGCCGCATACCGCGCTTACTCACCGCATTTCTTCTTCATAACCGGCATCCACGCTAAAAACGTTGCAGCACCTAAAAGACACAGAAAAAGAACTCTGTTCAATACAAATACGAAAGGGTCGCATTGCGCTCTCACTCACCTTCAGCGCTACTCATCTCAGCAGCACGTCGCCATCCCCGGACACCGGCCATCATCTGAGGAGGAAAGGAACGAAGTTAGAGAACTGTTCAAAAGACTCATTATACTTACCTGTCGGACTCTTGCCAGTGAAGTAACTAGGCAGCAACGAGCCTGCATCAATCAACGCGCCCCTGCGCTGAAATCAGGACGGAGAGCACACTTTCCAAGAAAACAAGGTGAGCTGTGGATCAAAGGGAAGGGTTGGACCCCGGGGAAGAAGGGGGTTCAAGCAAACAGAGACAATAGGGAGTTAAACTCTACCAATCCTGTGTTTCAGGCCCAGACTCCAGGGAAGGGTTTGAGGTCGTAAGAGGTCAGAACAGCGTGACTGCGTGGCCTGTGAGACACCCCCAACTATGGCACTTGTCCGCTGAAATGACCCAGTAGCCAAGAAGTGCAGTACATTGGGCACCTTTTCCAAAGGGCTCAGTGCTTGGGAGCACAGGGTGGGTGATGTGAGGTCATCCTCCCACTCCCTGACCAGTTCTAGGATTATTAGTGGTGGAAACCTGTACCTCCCTAGACCTGGTCATCAGGCATCCGAAAAAGGCTGGTCCTGAGTAAAGAAATGCGGGGCCTGCCTATCCTCCACCTCCTGCAGTGTCCCACGACCACTGCTGCGAGGAACGGTATATTCATCGTAGCGTATGAGCTTGTTTGTTGTTTTCATGCACTTTTATGCTGCGCGGGGCCGCTTACACCTGCTTCCTGCTGGCGTACCCGTTTCCGGATTAGCGCGTCTTTTTTGGCGCACGGGTTTCCCCTGTTCATTTCCATGAATATGTGTTGTTAGCGCGCGTGTGGGTGTTGCGAGCATTTACCTGCGGTACTTCCCCCGTAACACCCACATTTTCACGCGTTGTTCCCCATTCTGCGTGTTACGCCCGTGTTCTACCCCCTTTTCTTGTGTGCGCTACACATTGTGCGCTTTCGCTGTGCGCGACCCACGGATTTGGCGCACATCCCAGGGTTTACACGCGCAGTGCATTCCATGAATCGACGAACGGCTGCATGCGCGGCTTTAGCACGCATGCGCTGCGATTTTCACGCTTGCACTACCCTTTTCGGCGCACATTTATTCCATGAATTACCCTGTATATCACAAGCCCCCTCAGACAAATCAGATATGTCCTGCCAAACTCAGGTGCATGGTCAGAGCATGGACAAGGCATGCCAATGTGAGCTGATTGTTAAGCAGGTACATTCTTATATGCCGGACACACCGGTTCAACCTACTTCAACGGCGCGCGATAGTAAGGTAAATGGCGTTGTGGAAAACAACAAACCTCAATCAATGGTGATGTGCCCAGCCTCCACTGTTGCTATGGTGGTCGCCACTGGAATTGAAGAGTCTGAGGTCTCTACTTCTCAGATCACTCCTATTCTGAAGCAAGCCAGTGATAACCTGGCCGATTTCCCCTTTCAAGAAGGGTTTGGCATAAAAAAAACTAAAATACCTGGGATTTCAGACCCTAATGTAAGGAAGTTGTTCAGTGATCACAGACATTTTATAATTACCAATGTGGACAGACCTGAGAGACAGAAATCAGAGAAGCATTGAGAAATAAGGTCTTATTTTTGAAATCAGAGAAGCATTGAGAAATAAGGTCTTATTTTGTCTGCGTAGCAGTGTAGGTCTGGGTTATGTCAGAGCCCAAGACATTAGATTCTTACGTAGGGTTCAAATCAAAGACTTGTGCCAGGGAGTAAACAAAGACTGCATTATTATTGGTTGTGGCCAGACCAATCTCCCTTAATTTCTGATGTTACATTATCAGTCTCTAAGCTAAATATTGTCCTGGATTAAGTAAGGTTGATATTTCTGCCATTTTAATTTGGAAATGTTTTTGATATGTCTATCCCAAGATTTATTCTTGTGTTTGTTTGTTTGTACTTTTTTGTTTTTCTTATTGTTGTAGCACCTATATGCCTGTGGGCCAATGTTGCAGAGCTATAGAAATTAATGAATAATAAAAAATAGAAAAATGGCAGCTCGCACCTGTGTCCGTGCGCTCGCAAGGGGGCTGGGTGGGAACGAACACGTCACACATTCACACCCACTTTTTAAAGCGTTTATGAACACTTTGAAAGTTAGCAAGAAAACCTCTCTGCAATCTACAACGGATATAGTCATTGAGCCGCTTGTTACCTTGGTTGTTGAATCAGCTCATCTATTTTTCCAAGTACCCGTTAGTCAACTCTTCGTTTTTCTAGTGTCATTGTTTACTGCCCAGTACTTTTCCAGTGCTTTTTTATTCAATGTACAACGTATATTGATTTAAATGTATCTAATCAACCTTTCTATTTATTGTTATCTCTGGAATTACCACATCACATGATAGTGTATTGTTTGGAAATGTAATATTTCGTAATCCAGGTTTTCTTTAGGAGGGCTAAAGGTGGGGGGGGATACTTTATCCCGTATATCACTTGGGTAATAATAAGCCATCTCCAAAATAGATGTTACAGCTAATATAATGCCCAATAAAATAATGATAGTAAAAATAAACAATGTGCCAAAATTATAGGCCCCAAAACAAACAAGCTTATTGTAAACCAGGATGACAGGAGGAATCTAGCAATGAAATAGCATACCTTTATTAACAAAATCCACAGATGTGATAAATGTTACAATCACTGGTGGTTAATTCAAACCAGAGTATCTCACCATCACAAAGCATGTGCTTGGAACGATCACTTCAAGTACCACTCAATATTAAGCTTCGAAGTATCCAAGATGATGAATGGAATAATTTATTTACCCAATTTACCCCCTAACTGTGAGTGACTCATAGTAAGGTGAGTGTATTGCAGAGAATTTCAAGAGAATTTGTCTTGATGAAAAAGAAAAATACTTCCTAAAGGGCCTGGCCCATACAAATGTTGTGCTATTACTCACTGATACATAATCTCAAGAAGGGAAATATTGTTATGTTTGTACTAAAATATAGATTTTGTAACAAAATACTGATAACTATGCTAGGTCATGTTGTCCTCTATAGATTGCAACTTTCAACCCAAAAGGATATGTTGGCACTGGGGCTCAAAGTACAATAAGCCGGATCTCGTATTTTTTTGCATTTATGTTTAAGCAAAGACAAAAAAATTGCCCTTATTCCAATCATTGTGGGCGTCTGGATCACACAGTGGCACAAGCACTGCGATAAACAGGCGGGGCGCTTTTGGAATGGGATTTTAGTAGGTTTGGAAATGTCTATCGATTGCTGTTTTAAGATGCATAGAGGATACATTTTTGACAATTGAGTGATATTAAATGCTCTTGCTTGTTATTTATTGGTTTTTAGAAGTAATATAGGTAGTTGATTCTATGTAACAGAATATTTTATCTGGTTGTTTTAGTAATATTATATGCAAGTTTTGTGTAATCATTGTACTTGTTGAACAAGTGGAAGTTGTGATTATGTTATGAAATGAGCAAAGTTTGATTTTAAGCTGTATGCACAATACATTTTGAAAAAAGAACAGCAATTTTCCGATGGAACAACTGTTCTATATCATCACAAAGCTTCTGTGTTGCTGTGAAAGATGTTACAAGAGGAGTAATTGTGTTTAATTTTGAGTATATTAAAGAGGTTGTTTTCTGTTTTTTTTAGAATTGTGGGGCTGAGAATACTTTGTGTATAGCAGCTTCTTTTGCATTTAGAATGTTTTTCCTGTAATCACATAGTAGTTGTTCCATATGATACTTTACAATTTGAAGTGCCCTTTCCTCATTTCCCTTCTTTTTTCCCAATAAGGGTTTTTGCACTACTGAGGGCCTTTGTGTCCCATGGATGAGAATGAGATTCCTTGGAAGAGGTTTCTACTTTTAAAAACACTGCTTCAGCGATACAGTACTAAAGGCTTGGTCTAAACCTGATGCAAGTTGGATATTGATCTTATACTACATTTTTTAAAGTCATGTTTAAACTTACTCAAAAAACATTTCAGAGGTGACCAATGACCACTACCTGCCCTTTTCACAGCGAACCTCTTATTTTTTAAGTCTTCCGTCTCCCTCCCGGGTTCCCACTTATGAGACTACGCCCCCTTACCACACTCAAGTCAACCAGCCATGAGACGGACCCACGACCAGCACCAATGGAGGGAGAGGATAATCTAGCCCCCCCCCATAAGTTATCATTCCTTTCAACCACAGAGGGGCTCACCACTCATGAATACTCTCACAAGTGATTGCCTGGCCCCTGAGTTTCTACCCGCGTCTGCCTCAATTCAAGTGGTGAACACTGTGCCCACCCCTGTAGCAAAACATAGTCCCCTGGAACTAACGGCTTGAGCGGACATGGAGGCTGACATGTCTGAAGATAGATCCTCTTTCACTAGTAGCGCCTGGAGTGGGACCTTGATGAACATGTGCTCAGGGAGCAGCTCCTTCCTTCACCTAACCTCGTTACGGGGTCTTCAAGAAACCAGTCAAGGTACCCAATCAAATGCTGACTAACCAGCTAAGGAGGCTCTGCCTGACCAAGCATGCAATTGTAAACTAGTGCTCTCAGAGCTCATGCATATAAACATTTTTCTATTGGTCCTGGTAGCAGCACAAGGGAGGGCAGAAAGGGGACCTACGGGGTGGGCATCACACTGGCCCTTTGATGTAATGGGGTCTCATAAATCACCTTTGAAACAACCAAAGAAGCTAGATACACATGGCCCACCAACCAAAGAAGATAAGACTGCATTTGACACTACGAAACAACTCCGGGTGATCACTGTCTGCGAGCCCAACATATACTCCCATGTGATCGACGCAGGAAGAGCAACCTGCCCAGTTGCAAACAGAGGGAAGAGATTAAATCCCCTAATTTCAATACTATACATTCTATATGGGAGGACCAGGATACACATATAAAAGAAACCCGAGGCTCAAGTATAGTAGATAACAGTGCACACAGACTCAGGGATCACTTGATTGGCTGTCAAGACTATGGGGCCCCAAGGAGGTGCACAGTTTATTTGCATGGAGTTCCCAAATTGGATCCCAACCAGCGTGAATCAAGGGATGCACTTTCAAATAAATGCCTACATTGGCTTCGCTCTGTAAGGGGCTGTACCTTTGTGAGCAGGGAAGCCATAGCAAGTTACTAGAGCGTACATAAAGTGAATGTCAGCTCCAGTGGCTCTGTTAAGCTAGAATTTTGGGACCAACTAGTGGCCAAGGGTGTCTTGGGGAGAGCCAGGAGCAATGGCTGGACTGCAAACAGCAGGGTTGCGATTAGCCCTCACCCCCACTTTAGAACTGGTGCCCTATCTGGGAATACAACATTTAACTCTGTTCCATCTGCTGGAAATTGTACACCTTTGTGGAGAAGGTTAAATGGCACCACCCGTGGCTCTAGGCCTGAGGGGTCTTGAACTGTTACATGTCAAGAGAAAGGGATTATCCCTCCTTTGACTCACTGTGCCCCATTGTGATTATTAGGTCTTGGGGGTTACAATCAATGTTATATTGTGTGATTTATTGTTAAATTTAAGTATATTTTGCTGCGTCAGGTTTTACTTTGATGGCCATATGGCCAAATAAAGTTTTGATGATGATGAATACAATATCGATGCAGCGTGGGTGGATGAGGGTTGTTGATTTTGTTAGCTAGTTTCCTACACACTCTCAGGGAGAAGTGTCCAGACACTACTTTGCCTTGCTTCCTCTTGCCCACCAACCTTTTTTGTAATCCAGCCAGGAGAATAATGCCTTACCCACTTATTCCAGGTCTAGGGTTATAATGCACAGTTCACTACTGGGGGAAAGGGGGGTTATCATTCTCTTGTTCTCTTGGTAAGGGTTAAGGTGCACTTCTCAATTTTCAGTAAGGGGCATGGATCCCCTCTCATGCTCAGTAAGGCATGTGGTGCCCTTCTGAATGGCAAGCAGTGTCCTCTCTTACAGTTTAATAAGTGGTACCAGCCCTAGGCCCTCTCCTCAGTCTACTGCCACTGCCGGAAAGAGAACTTCTCTGATGACCGACACCCATAGTGACCCATCTCTCTACAGGTCCCAGGTCCGGTCTCAGGCTCCTGGTAATGGTCTTGGTTATTTGCTGTTCTCCTGCCTCTGGATAGCGATGGCTACTGTGGGACTGCTTATCCTTTTCCTCTACGGTCTGCTGCACACTGGTCTGCTCCTTTTGTCGACCTCTGGCCTGCTTCACTCTCCCCTGCAGCGCATTGAAATGCCATTATGGTAGGCATTTTCCATACTTGCTCCAATGTCTATTCTCCTGGGATTGGTTGACAAGCAGTCTCTCCTGTCTGGGAATATGGAATTCATGAATTTGTCTTTTGTATATGCCCCTCTTTTCTGGGTGTGCAAAGTTCAGTTAAACAACATCAGACAGAGGAGGCCTTCAGGTCATGGGGTGGTGGGAACCCTAGGAATTCAAAAATAAATAGTTTATGTAGTCACTCTGCATTCATAAAGAAATTATATCCGTTACGGTTCGGTCCTTTAACGGAAATAATTTCTTTATGAAGTTAGAGTGACTTCAAAAAGAAACCATTTCTTTTTGAAGTAATGTGGCTCCCCTCCACCCCATGACATGGTGGTCTCCAGATCCTCCGCAGATGACAGGACAAGCATTCCTGGCTGCTGCAGAGAGCTGAATGCCTCTTTCCCTGGAGTAAAAGTAAGAAAATGTATTTTGTTTAAATGGGTCTAGAGGCATGTAAGTATGTGTGCATATATATGTATATAATGTAATATGCATGAATGAGTGCGTGCATGATGTATGAGTGGCTGCCTGTGTGAGTGTATGGTGAAAGGGTGCACATAAATGTGCGAGTGTATGGTGAAAGGGTGCACGGTCCAGTGTGCGTTAGGGATTAATTTATTGTGGCACTTTTTTGGCATATGTGTTTGTAATAACCTTAAACATGCATTTCCAAATTGTTTAGATGTTGCTTTATCGAAAGTATTAAGCTCGTTGTAAAAGAAAGTAGTTTTTTCAACTAAACCCCTATTCTTTTTTGGGAGGTGCGGGGGGGGGGGGGGGTGGTAAGTGCCGGGTTATCCATTAGGCCAAGCAGGCACCGGCCTATGAGTCCCACTCCTTTTTGGGTCCCTGCAACCACGGATCAAAATAAAGCGGTGCAGAAAATTTTAAACTTATTAGGGGATAATTTTCGAGTGGGGGTGTCATTACGACTGCCTAGGGGCCTCCACAGGGTTTAATCTGGCACTGGGCAGTGGCTGTTTCCACATGTCTGCAAATTTCAGAGCAAGAGAGAACGAGTGGGAATGAGAGAGTGAACGAGAGGGAATGAAAGAAAGAGCGAGAGAGCGAGAGAACGAGAGAGATAGAGAGAGAGAGAGGGATTGTGTTCAGGGGTGCAACGAAACTTACATTTCGGGGATGGAGGGGCTAACCCTTCAAATGTTGGCAGCCAACTTCACGGGCGGTGTGGGAGGGACACACCTATTTGTGTGGGGGCATTGAACTTCTTTACGCATTCTAATAAGACTATTTTAGTGCAGCTTCAATGATACAAGCAGTTAACTCTCTCCTTTAAGTCTGAAAGCACTTACTTATGGACTGCTGTGAGAATGAGCGGTCTCCTTTCCCCTCTTTGCCCTTCCAATCAATCCCCTGGCATGCAAGTACTAAACCCACAACACAATTTCAATTGCCTAAACAAGTATGCCCTATTCTTCCTCATCCCAGTACTTGTGTATGAGGCAAAGTGCCACATATGTAGGCACTAGGACAAGTAAGAGGGAGGTGGAAGTAATTCTGGGCTGAGGAGCTGATTTTAGGGTTTGGGGTAGGGGGGTGAGAGGGAGAGGGGATGTGTGGAGGTATAGGGAGGGGGACTACGCGATAAATCACAATGATCATCCATGTCGAGGTTAAGCAGGCACGATATGTGGTATTAGTGGCTAGAGAGGCATTTTGGTGCAGCCAGTCTAGTCATTTCTTAGTTAAGCTTCAACTGGGCATCTCTGATAAAGCAGTCATGCTAAGTGTAATTACCTGGCTAGACTGGCATTTGGGTATTGCCAGTCTAGCCGTTTTTTACTGTGGCATTGTATATTTTTCTGGGCGTGACAAAACAACCATTATATGTGTTATTGCTTCGACTAGCATTTTGGTGCAACCAGTCTAGGTAGGAGGTCTAAATGGGGCCTGGCATGCTTTACTGTAATAAGTTATTACGTGCCTAGACTTGTCTATAATGTGCAGCAGTTGGACATGTTTTCATTGTGGAATGGCATTTTTAATAGCAAAGCATTACATTGATTAAAGTATTAACGTTCCTGTGCACTGTTGGTGACTTTCATGTATTGGAATTTGGTTTGGTGTTACCCTACAAAACAACTGCAAACACTCTGGCTTTTTGAGATTTTTTCTCAGAAAGTGTGCTTTATAATGCATTAAAACATATATAACATGCATTACTTACCGTAAATGCATTTCTGATGATTCTATCTGCTTAGCATCATATGCGGTGAATATAGTCCGACATCTAGTGGTAACCACAGAGTATTGCATCTGGTCTTTCGAGGATCGAAAGGGGACGACATGGGCATGCGTGTAAAACTATCCCTTATGTGTGGTGTACCCAGAATCCCTCACGCGTCGAGGTCCCTCCAATTGTATTTTTTCTACCGTGGGGGAGCCTTATGACTATCGTGTGTGAGTACAGAAGAGAGAAGAAGTAGTAAGATTCCTATGTTCCTTCCATTCAAGCGGGGAGGAAGGGTGGGCGCATGTGAATCTAAGCCGATACAATTTCAGAAATGCTATTATGTAATGAATGCATGTCTTCTGATGCTTGTGAATCTGCTTAGAATCACATGCTGTGCATAGACTATCGAGCAGTACCCAGAGTTGGTGGTGGGACGGGAGAAGGAACAGTAGTGAAAAGATGTCAGAGTACTGCTTGTCTCACCTGAGAATCAGACCTAGAGTAAGTGTCTAGGCAATAGTGCTTTGTAAAGGTGTGCACAGAACTCCAGGTTGCCGCTTTGCAAATGGACTTGAGGAGAATATTTGCAATGAATGCTATGGAAGCCCTAGTGCCTCCCCTTCTCTACAAGCCGCCACTGAAATGAAAAACTGGGTTTGTTTTCCTTAGTGGTTTAGTTCTTTCCAGATAGTACATGACTGCCCTGTGCACATCCAGTGTGTGTAGGCTTCTTTCCGCCACGTTAGTGGGGTTCTGAAAGAATGTTGATAGTTCTATTGACTGGTTCACATGGAACTTAGAAATAAATTTGGGCACAAACCGTGGGTGAGTGCGCAGAACCATTGTGACAAAAGGGTCTAGAATTGAAAGGGCCTGTAGTTCACTGACTCTCCTTATCGAAGTGACTGCCACTCGGAAGGAGATCTTGCAAGTGAGTGCTTTGAGGCTTGCCTTGTGCATAGGCCATAAGTCTGGTTAATACCACATTTAGGTCGCATCCGGGAGCCGGGTTATGATAGCATATGGCATTTATAACGTGCCTATACACAAGTGTTTCAAGGCGCGGGTTGGAAATAGGGGGATGGATTCTCTTAACCCCTTCCATGAAAGCTTTAATTACTGAGATCTTCCACCACAACACCTTTTGTTGCGACGTGGTATAGGCTGAAAGTGCAGCTAAGTGGACCTTCAGGGAATAAAAAACTAGACCTGAGTCTAGTAGGTGAGTCAGGTATAGTACAATATGAGTAGGAGAGCAGTCAATGGGATTGATGCTCTTGTAATTGCAACAGATGACGAAGCGTTTCCATTTATTGGAGTAGCTAGGTCTGTTAGGCTTTCTTGTTTCGCAACGTATATCCATGCATCTTTGAGGAAGTTGGAGATACCCAAACTCTATGGCTTCAGGAGCCAGGCCGCTAAGTTGAGGGTCTGCGGGCACGGATCAAGTGTTTCCCCATTTTCCTTAGATAGCATGTTGTATGGGCAAGGTAGTTTCATCGGAGGAGAGACAGCTCCATCAGATGGGAGAACCAGGGTTGGCGGGCCCACATCGGGACCACCAATATCATGGTGACTGGTTCCTGGTGCATCTTGTGCACAATCTTGTTGAGTAGGGGAGTCGGGGGAAAGGGCGCGAACGTAAACACATTTCCCTGACCATGTTATCCAGAGACCATTGTGAGTTCTCCAGAGTTGCGAACAAGTCGATCTCTGGGAAACCCCATTCTACGAAAACGTTGAAGACGATGTCTTCGTGTAGTCGCCAGTCGTACTCTAAGGGTGGTGGGAAGTCTCTGCTTAGAACGTCTGCCAGAAGATTGAATTCCCCGGAACATGTTGAGACAGTAGGAACATCTTGTTTTTGTGCGCCCACTTCCAAATGTTCTGGGACAGTTTGGATATCCCCAGAGAGTGAGTGCCTCCTTGATTGTTCAGGTAGTAAATGGCTATAGTGCGGTCCGTGAGGACCAGTACGGTCTTTCCCTGCAATTGTGTCTGAAAAGCCTTGAGGGCATTGAACACCGTTAACAGCTCCAACATGTTTCAGTGGTAGGATGCTACTGGGGGGACCAAACGCTGTGTGCCGTCTGCTGAAGGAGGTGAGCTCACGTCCTGTGAGAGATGCGTCCGTCGCTTCTACTGCGGTGGTGGTGAAGGTTTTCCCCTTCAAGAGATATTCCCTCTACCACCACTGCAGAGCGAGATCGAAAGCTGCCGAGACAACCACTAGATCGTCCCATTGTCCGCTGGCCTGACACCACTGGCTGTTGAGCCACTCTTGCATGGGGCACATGCACAAACATGCATGAGGGACCAAGTATATGCAGGATCCTTAACAGTTGCATGGGTTTGCGTACCATCAACTCTCGATTGGCTACATACTGAGGGATCTGAAACAGCATGTTTTGAACCCACTCGTGGGAGTGGAAGACGAGGCCGTCTTCTGTCCGAATTAGGACCCCCAGAAATTGCTTGACTTGGTTGGGGTCTAGGCTGGATTTCATCTCGTTTATGGAGAATCCCAGGCTGAAGAGTAGGTCTATCGTCTTTTGGGTGTTTGACAGGCATGTTCCGTAGGAGTCCCCGGTTATGAGCCAGTCGTCGAGGTAAGGATATACTGGGATGGATTGCCTGTGCAGGTAAGCTGTTGCAACAGCCAGTACCTTTGTAAATACTCTTGGGGCTAAGGCAATGCCGAAGGGGAGGACCTTGAACTGAGAGTATTTGATCTCTATCATGAACCTTAGGTATTTCCTGTGTGCCGGCAACATTGAAATATTAAAGTATGCATCTTTCATGTCCACTGTTGCCATGTAATCCACTTGCGTTAGCAGAGGGATTACCTCTTGCAGCGTTATCATTCGAAACCTTTGTGGTTTGACAAATTTGTTCGCTGGGTGCAAGTCTAGCACAGGGCGCATGGTGAGATCCTTTTTGCGTACAAGGAAGTACACTGAATAAATACCCTTGTTTAGCTGTGGAAAGGGGACGAATTCGATTGTGCCCTTTGCCTGCAGGATCTCGACCTCTTGCAGCCGGATCTTGAGGTGTTCAGGTGTTAGACGTCTGGACTTTGGTGGTCTGAATCGAGTTGGCCGGCTGAACTCGATGCAATAACCGTGGGTGACGGTCTTGAGCACCCACTGTTCTGTGGTAATCTCTTCCCATGCCTTTAGTAATGATGTTATACGTCCCCCCGACTGGGGAGGCATAGAAGGGGACACAGATCTGCAAGTCACTTCTGACTGGAGGCCGGGGAGCCCTTCCCTTCCCACGGCGCTGTCCTCTAGGTGGATACTGATTTGAAGCAGCGGACCCTTGTCCGGAGGATCATGTTTTACTTATTCCATAGTGGTTATGTGGGGAACGTGAATATGACTGTCCATGAAAGGAGCAGGAACTTTCCCCTCGCTGCTGAAAGGGCCTTTGAGTGATCTGATTTAAAGATTTCAAAGTCTCATGTTCTTTTATCATTGTTTCCAGTGCTTTGCCAAACAGGTTGGACTCCTCCACAGGTTTGTTGATGAGAGACGCTTGTGTCTCTGGTTTGAACCCCGAGTTCTTTAACCAGGCGTGCCGTTTTAAAAGGGTACCTTGGGCCAGAGTTCTCCCTGCTGTCTCGGCAGGATCTCGGTTGTTTTTAATGATTTTGTGATTTACTCGTCTACCCTCTGACACAATCGTGAGCCGGCGTAAACGTGCTGGTTCGGGAACCTCTTGCAGACCCTCCTGTAGCAGGTTTCAATGAACATTGCAATAGCTGGCCAACAGCATGGTATTGTTGGCAATCCTGGTGGAATACGCTGCAGCAGTAGTGACACACTTTCCTAAGGCATACAGTCTTTTGCAGTCCTTGTCCGGCGGTGCATCACCTGTGGACAAGGGTACCCCTAAATTTCAAGGAACCTGGGATTGGTAACCCTAGGTCTCCTGGGGGCAACCAGACGTGGTCTCCCTCTCACTGTGCTTAGAGAGACATCAGCTTCACCTCACTGATGATCCCCAACAAGGGTGAAACACGTGTATGGGGTTGCTGGTGGTACTCTCGTTCAGGTTGGAATTGCCATTGCATTTCGGTGCTGGACTGCCCCTGGGCAGGACAAAGACTGATACGCAAATGGATATTTCCCATCTGTGAAAGGCACAGTGAATAAAAGCAGTGGCTGCGAACTCTCAAGTGGTTAATAACCACTGAACAGGTTATCAGGCCTTGTTCTGTCGAGAGAGGGGCGCCCGCTACCTTTGCAAACTAAATTTCAAGGAACCTGGGATTGGTAACCCTAGGTCTCCTGGGGGCAACCAGACGTGGTCTCCCTCTCACTGTGCTTAGAGAGGCATCAGCTTCACCTCACTGATGATCCCCAACAAGGGTGAAACACGTGTATGGGGTTGCTGGTGGTACTCTCGTTCAGGTTGGAATTGCCATTGCATTTCGGTGCTGGACTGCCCCTGGGCAGGACAAAGACTGATATGCAAATGGATATTTCCCATCTGTGAAAGGCACAGTGAGTAAAAGCAGTGGCTGCAAACTCTCAAGTGGTTAATAACCACTGAACAGGTTATCAGGCCTTGTTCTGTCGAGAGAGGGGCGCCCGCTACCTTTGCAAACTAAATTTCAAGGAACCTGAGATTGGTAACCCTAGGTCTCCTGGGGGCAACCAGACGTGGTCTCCCTCTCACTGTGCTTAGAGAGGCATCAGCTTCACCTCACTGATGATCCCCAACAAGGGTGAAAAACGTGTATGGGTTGCTGGTGGTACTCTCGTTCAGGTTGGAATTGCCATTGCATTTCGGTGCTGGACTGCCCCTGGGCAGGACAAAGACTGATATGCAAATGGATATTTCCCATCTGTGAAAGGCACAGTGAGTAAAAGCAGTGGCTGCGAACTCTCAAGTGGTTAATAACCACTGAACAGGTTATCAGGCCTTGTTCTGTCGAGAGAGGGGCGCCCGCTACCTTTGCAAACTATACCCCTGCCCTCTTGTTGTAGTGACCACAAGTGACTCATGGGTGGCATGTCCCCGAATATAGAGAGGGTCAGTAGGGGAGGGGCGAAAATGTTTCTCCACCCATGGGTTCACAGCTCCGGTCTGTAAAGGTGCAAGTAAAGAAGGGGCAATGTGCCTCTTAATGGAGTTAGGTAAAGGGATAGCCTGACAGGCAGGTGGCTTCTCCTTTAAAATATCCTCCACAAGGTCAGAGTCCTGCACTACTTCTTGCATGGCTATTTGAAAATGTTCAGCTGCCTTTTTCAGAATGGCATTAAATGCCATCTGGTCATCTATGGGAGATGCCTGGCGCAGAGGTGGGGAGGATCTATGCATAATGTGTCAGGGTCTGGGGTATGGGTAGGTGACAACCAAGGTGGGTTATCCACCGGTGGTTCATCTCCCCAATCAGGGGCCTGGTCAGTGTGATCCTCAAAGGGATCATCTTCTTGTAAAAAGGGGTCTTGAGGAACCTCATCTTGATCTGCCAGGTCAAAGACCTCCTCAAGAAGAGGGCATGTGATCCTCTGAAATTTAGAGACTGAAGGGTAAAGCTCCTCCTCACCAGGCCTTTTGGGCGTGGTAAACTTTTATGAAAAGTCCCCAAACTTTGCAAGCCTATCCATACACCCCTCAAACCTATCCCTGGTCCATAAAGAGGAGCCAGAGGGAGGGAAGGGCTCTTCCTGGGGATCCACTTGCCTAGAACATCGAGATTTATCTGAGAGTGTTTTAGATAAGGACTGTGGCTCTCAGCATAATCTTCCTGTCGATCCCGACGTGAGGACGTGTCTTTCGACCTATACTTAGTCTCATTGGCCGCCGAAACAATCTTTGCGAGACTCTCGTGGATGGTCTGCGTCTCCGGGAGGGGTTTCAGTTGTTAAAGCGGCTTCGCCGTAATTTTCGACATAGCCAGAACCTTGTGCGTTGGCGCGCTCTTAAGAGGCGTCTTGACGACCTAACTTTTGGTGTTGACGCCCTTGTCTGCGGAATGCCCAGACGCATGTCACTTAAAAGGTTGCGTGGAGGGCTGCCTACCGCGTGGATCGGTGGGTGGCATTGAGGAGCTAGACGTACCCGTTGGTGCCTTGGACCGGCTTGAGGAATCCGTCGAGACGGTACTGGGGGTTGTGTCCTTACTTTTATGTGTAGCGGGTGTGCCCGGTCGCTGGGATGTACATTCCCCATAGCGGAACCATCGTCCCACCGGTCATGGCCGGGGAAAGATGATTCGGTCTGTAACCGCTCCGATGAAAGGTCGATGGCATCCGTATCGAAGCCACGGCCATCGCTTAAATCCTAGTCACTCACAGTGCCTGTGGCGGCAGGGGAAATATCCTTGGCCTGCATCATGGCAGAGGCTGCCCACCGTTTCACTCGACGCTCTTTGATAGTTTTAGGACACAAGAGTTGGCAAGACCGAGAGGATGCCTTGTGGTGATCTCGAAGGAGACACTTATTGCACCTCCAGGATGTGTCCTTCCAAGGGTACTTGCCTTTACAAGAAGGGCAACATTTAAAGGGTGTCCTGTCCATAGTGACGGCAAAACCAGAGGGGCAAAGAGAGGGGAAAGGGAAATACATTGTTGAAAGAAATGAAAACCCCTGGACCCCACTTTTCCTACTGTATAGGCCAGTCGAAGGCCCAACCGACAGCGTTGACCGGAGCACCAGCCGTCAAAGTCCAGGGTTGTCTTCCGATGTCTTTGGCAGTGGCAAACAAGTAGTTGTCGATGACAAATATATATAACGACTGGAGGTCGTGGGGAAGAATATAATTTGCAATTTGTAAGAGCTCCGCATTAGGCGACCAGATAGCTGGACGGAAAAAACAATCTGAGGGACCTCGACGGTGAGGGATTTTGAGTACACTACACGTCACGTTAGGGATAGTGTTACAGGCACCCCCATGTCGACATCCCCTTTCGATCCTCGAAAGACAAGATGCAATACTCTGCGGTTACCACTAGATGTCGGACTATATGCACAGCATGTGATTCTAAGCAGATTCACAAGCATCAGAAATATCTATATCTTTCTCTTAGTGCAGTGTGCGGCGTACCCCTACAGCAGCACATTTGCGTGTATTGCACAAGCGCGGTAATCTAGGCCGGCCCAGAGTGTAGCGCAGCCCGCAATTTGTTCACAAGCGGGTGGGTGGGCACTCAGCATGGCTCAAAGGGGGGCCCCCAAATGTTGTGCTATGCCACTGTTGCCACTCTGCATATTATTTCTTCAGATACATGGGAGAGAACGTCTTCTGGCATTCCAAGGTTCCCGTGGAGACCTACAAACTTAAGTGGTCACTGAGGCTCTCTGATTCTCTTTTGCCTGTGTGCAAGGTCTGCCGCCTCCCCCAAAACCACTCAGTGGACCTAGGATCCATGGGATACAACCTCCAGAAGCATCTTCAAGAAACATCCAGCCAGGTCCATTAAACCTTCCATTTCTCTGGGTCATGTGGCTTTCCAAGTCATTCTCATTAAGTAAAGGTCCTGTTTTGAACTGCAGGTCTCTGGGTTCAGAGATCATCTTAATCAGGCTTCAGACAAGACCATATGTTTGGAGGGTGTCTCTATAGCTCCCATCCTGTAATTCCTCAAGGTAGCTATCACCATTGGCAATGGCGGCTTCTGTGGCTTCTATTAGTGACACTATCTGGCAGGGTGGGCCATTGGTTACAGCACAGTTCTCCTCTCCTTAAGAGCACTCAGAGAACATATGGCTTGCAGGGTGTTACAGGCTGGTATGGTCCGCTCTGCCAGGTGCTAATGCGTAGTTATCTTTCAACTTCTCTTGAAGGGCACTTCACAATGAGTAAATACAATTACTCTTATATTAGAAGTCTTTGAGCCCCATCTTACTTTATAATACCCTCACCCATCAACACGCTGTCTGGCCTTTATTATCAATTAGTATGGTGGCTGAAGAGAAGGAACTGCAGGGGAATCTGAGTGTGCAGTTGATAGAGGGCAGGGCCTGCTCGGTAAAAGGGCCACACTTGCATTATGCCTTGCATAGTGCTATGATAATCACTGAGCCACTTTCAAGTAGAAAAGATATAAATAATATATGTATTAAAAAGGAAAGCGAAGGGCAAAGGGTTACAAATCAGACTTGCCATCAGCTTGCGTCAATAACATCACCCAGAGTTAAAACCTGGTGTAACAAAGTCAAGGATATCACTGCCAAGGACCCAGAGACATTTAAAGAATGTGCATCTCTAATGTAATCATGAGACCCTGTACACCTTCAGTACCTCTTCATCGCTAAATGAACTCAAAGACCCTCACGCCTACAACACTTGCGCATCACCAATTTTGTGCTTTCTCTGACAGTGCATCACTGATCTATCCTTTGTGACTCTCACACCATCTGCACTCATGCATCAGCGGTTTTATGCCCAGGGATCGTCACAATACTCTGCACTTATTATTTGGTAGCAGCATCCCTGTAACCTACCCGTGACACCATGAAACTGCTCTCACCTCTACATCACTGATATGAGTGCCAATGGAGTGTTACACTTCTATCCCAATAGCTCTGGGCAAGCCAGGCAAGGCTCGGGCCGGACTGGGCCAAACGGCTGGCACAAGCTCAACTCATGAGCAATTTCCTGGCTAAAACACAACCTAAACCCCACCTTCTCACTAGAAGAAAGGCTTGAAGTGAACGGTGGGGGGTCCTGTTGACATCATGTTCTACACCTTACACAAGCAGGTGTCTGGGTCGGGATAGAGTCTACTTAACATTCTTGAAGAGAGAGATGCTGTTGTCCTTTTTTCCCATATCAGCTATTTAAGACGGATTGTTTTATGTTTGTGGAATGGTCATGGATGACCGCCGGATCCAGGAGAAGGTGAATCTCAAGCCGAAGAGTGTGCCAGCAAGTCCTGTGTCCCTCCACCCCACCACAGTCACCCAATGTTCGAAACAATGCTCAAATAGGTGTGCTCCATCACAGCCCATCCCTTTAAACCTTGCCACCTACCGCATTCACATCAATCCTGGGGCAGGTGGTTGGTAAGAAAGCCAGATTTGAGTCTCAGGTACACGGTGCATACGTGACTGTGCCTTTCATATTTAAACTATGTACTTAATACTGTATGAAGCATTAACTAGCATTGGATTGAATAACAGGCAGGAGGCTCAAATAACTGGCATTTGGTGCATGTTCCATTTCAAAATTTACGTGCCGATTATTTTTTCAGATCAGCTCTTGTTTGGATATATTCGAGACAAGTCAGACCCCCTTGGCTAGGCTCTGGCTCGGTTCTACCCATGAATCCTCGGGCACCCTTACCTCTACATCATATGCACAAATTAAAGAACTTGCAGGAAAAGGAACAAGTTACTTACCTGTAACTGTTGTTCTCCAGCATGGGTCTGGCATGGATTCACATGCTCATGAATATTCCCCGTCGTCAGGCTGGGAATCCTCGGTAAAGAAAAAACCAGTATCAGTTTCGTTTCTGATCTGTCTTTCGTAGTAATAACCAATCACTGGTCTCTGCGTCATACTGACCACAGCCAATGACTGCCCTCTACCTAAGCACCGCCTCTGGCAGCCATCTTCAGATTTGGAAGCACGTGAAGTGGCAGTATGACCAAGTGAAGAGCCGCAGAGGGGTAGGCGGGAGGATTCGCATGTGAATCCATGCCAGACCCATGCTGGAGAACAACAGTTACAGGTAAGTAACTTGTTCCTTCTCCAGCATGGGGTCTGGCATGGATTCACATGCTCATGAATAAAGAATACATAGCAGTACACACATGCACAACCACGGGAGGTGGCAACGGCTCAACATTAAGCAGTACATCAAACTCAACATTAAGCGTCTTACCTCCTCACCAGGCTCACCTCAGGCGAACAGGTTGCGCAGCACTGCTTGGCCGACCCTGGACTCCTCCCTGGAATCCCGATCAACGCAGTAGAATTTCATGAAGGTGTGCGTCGACCTCCACGTAGCAGCCCTGCATATGTCCAGCAGGGGCACACCAGAAAGGAACGGCGTGGTAGCTGCGATCGCTCTGGTGGAATGGGCTCTCGGACGGCCAGGCAGCGGTCGGTTTGCCAACCGATGACAGTACATGATACAGCCGGAGAGCCATCTGGAAATGGAAGCCTTCGAGAGAGCCTTCCCCTGATTGACAGGTCCAAAGTTCACAAAGAGTTGTGACGTCTTCCGAAAACACTTTGTGCGGTCCACGTAGAACTTCAGCGCTCTAGCCACATCCAGCGTGTGCAAAGTCCTCTCAGCCGGCGACGGGAAGAACACAGGCAACACCAAGGGTTCGTTGAGATGGAAGTCCGACGGTACCTTGGGCATGAAGGAGGGGTGCGTCCTGAGCACTACCCTCCTGTCGTGAAAAGTCAAGTACGGGGCCTTGCATGAAAGGGCCTGGATCTCTCCCACCCGTCGTGCGGAGGTGATGGCTACAAGAAACGCTGTTTTCCACGACAGAAACTTCAACGGGGCCGAGTGCAGAGGCTCGAATGGAGGTCCCATGAGCTTGGTCAGCACCACGTTGAGCTCCCACGCCGGGGCCGGAGCCTTCACCGGCGGGAACGATCTGAACAGTCCCTTCATGAACTCTTTCACCAGACGATGAGACCACAAGGACGTCCGGCCCGTGGTTCTGGTGTATCGGGAGATTGCAGCAAGATGAATCTTGATGGACGCGTGTGCCAGTCCAGCTTTGGCCAGCGTCAGCAGGTACGGCAGTACCTGGGGAGCCGTAATCCGTAGAGGGTTAATCTTTTGTGCGTGGCACCAGACAGAGAACCTCTTCCATTTGTGTCCGTAGCATTTAAGAGTCGAGGACGCCCTGGCCTTTGCAAGAACCTCTCTGCAGTCGGCCGGTATGTCGTATCCTCCAAACTCTAGCGCTGCAGGAGCCAGGCCTGCAAGTTCAGCGATTTCGGGTCGTGGTGGAGGATGGCGCCTCCTTCCCTGGAGAGGAGATCCGCGTCCACCGGCAGCTTGATTGGCGGGGACGCTGACAAGTCCAGAAGGTCCGGGAACCATATCTGCCTCGGCCACGCAGGTGCGACGAGGATCATCCTGCACCGTGACCTCTTGAGCTGGTTGACGAGCCGGATTAGCAGTGGCAAAGGAGGGAACGCGTAGAGGAACAGGCCCTCCCAGGGGAACGAGAAGGCATCGCCCATGCTCCTCGCCTGGGGAAACCTGCTGGTGAACCTCCGGCACTTGGAGTTCGTCGCCGTCGCGAACAGGTCGATCTGGGGTGTGCCCCACCGTCGGAAGAGGCGATTCACTAGATCCTGCCGTAGTTCCCACTCGTGGCACGAGCGCAGCTCCCTGCTGAGTGAGTCGGCGATGGTGTTTTTTATCCCTGCCAGATGAAACGGCACCAGAAACATCCTTTGGGCGACGGCCCAATGCCACAGGTCCTGCGCCTCCTTGGACAGCGCTGGGGACCTGGTTCCGCCCTGTTTCCCGATGTAAAACATGGTGGTGGTGTTGTCGGTGAAGATCCTCACCACCTTGCCCTTGAGGGACGGAAGGAAGGACCTGAGGGCCCAGAACACTGCACGGAGCTCCAGGACGTTGATATGGAGGGACTTCTCCGTCGGGAGCCAAAGGCCTCTCGCGTGCAGATTTTCGGTGTGCGCTCCCCACCCTTCCAGGGAGGAATCGGTGGTCACCGTCTCCTGGTGGTCTGGGGTCTGGAAGTCCATGCCCGCCGTCAGATGCGTGCGGTTGCCCCACCACCGGACCGCTCGGCGGAAACTCTCGTCGAGTGTGATCCTCTCCTCGAAGCTGCCCGTCGTTTGGATCCAGCGCGCGTCCAGGAACTCCTGCAACGGGCGCATCCGGAGCCTGCACATGGGAATGAGGTAGATGCAGGAAGACATCATTCCGAGGAGGGACTTGATGGACCTCACCTTGGCCGCGTCGGAAACCAACATCCGCTGTACCTTGCCCAGGATGGACCTGGTCCTTTCCTCCGACGGGGAGGCCAGAAGAGACACTGTGTCGAGCTTCGCTCCCAGAAACAGTGCGTTTTGCGCGGGTACCAGGTGAGACTTGGCGTAGTTCACGGAGAATCCCAGGTCCGTGAGAAGTCGGACGGTCCTTGCCGTGTGATCCACGGCGAGCTCCCTCGTCTTGGCTCGGATGAGCCAGTCGTCCAGGTAGGGGTAGACGTGGATCCCCTCGCGGCGCAGCTGCGCCGCCACCGGTGCAAGGCACTTGGTGAATACCCTGGGTGCCGACCGTAGTCCGAAGGGGAGGGCTTTGAACTGGTAGTGACGCCCGTGGACCACAAACCTGAGGAATTTTCGGTGCCCCTTTAGGATGGGAATATGGAAGTAGGCATCCTCCAAATCCAACGACGACAGGAAGTCTCCTTCCTCCAGCTGACCCAGGACGTGCTGGAGGGTGACCATCCGGAACTTTTGCGCCTTGATGAACTTGTTCAGACGTCGCAGGTCCAGGATGGGGCGCCATCCCCCCGTCTTCTTCTTCACGAGGAAGTATCTCGAGTAAACTCCGGAGCCCCGAAGCCTCTTTGGGACGAGTTTGATGGCGCCCTTCCTGAGCATCGCCTTTACCTCCAGGAGAAGTTGAGGGACGTGAAGTTCTTTCCTGGCCACGGGGGGGACGCGCGGACACCTTCTTTGAAACTCGAGCGCGTGGCCCCGGGCCAAGGCGTCCAGCACCCAACGGTCGGTGGAGATGGACTCCCACACGCTGACGAAGCTCGCCAGCCGGCCTCCCACCGGGGTGCTTCGGTGGGGGCCCGACCCCACGGTCGGTTCAATCCTGCTTCGACGAGGCTTTGCCGCCTTGACCTCCTTGGCGACGACGGCGGGGTCCGCCAGACTTGCCTCGTCCTCTGTAGGCCTCCTGAGCCGACGAGCGGGCCGCTTGACGGTAGGTGGAGAAACCACCGCCGGAACTTTTGGAGGCGCCCTTGCCTCCGCTGCTCCGAAAGGGCGTCCGTCGTTGTTGCAGAACTCCAAGGGCCCGGGCCGTCTCGGTGTCCGCTTTAATGGCCTGAAGGGAATCGTCCACTGTTTTCCCAAACAGTTTGTTACCATCGAAGGGCATGTCCAGGACTCTGGTCTGAACGTCTTGACGGAAGTCCGTAGCCTTGAGCCATCCACGCCGCCTAAGGCAAACGCCGTTGCCCAACTGGCGGAACCCAGTGTCGGCGATGTCCGTCGCAACGGTAATGGCGTGGTCCGAAGCCACCTCACCTTCCTGCAGGATCTCCAGGGCCTCTGCCCTCTTGTCGTCCGGCAAGAAGTCCAGTAGGGGAGCCAGTTTGTACCAGAGCTCCCTGTCGTAGCGGGCCACGATAGCCAAGGCGTTGGCCGCTTTAATCGTCGTCGCCGCAGATGAGATGACTCTGCGTCCCATAGCGTCCAATTTCTTTCCCTCGCCGTCCGGTGGGGAAGTCGATGTGGAGACCGCACCCCCCCCCGCTTTTTTCCTGGCCGCCGCGGAGACGACGGAGTCCGGGGTAGGCTGCGCCCGGAGGCACAGGGGGGCCGTGTCCGGGACCCGGTACTTCTTCTCGTACCGGTCTCTTCTAGCTGGCGTCGTGGAAGGGTTCTTGAGGAGGGTGAGGCCCTCATCCCAAATGTCGTCCAATAGAGGCACCGAGAGGACCGTCTTCCTCTTGGCCTCGCGCCGCTGATAAAGGAAACCTTCCTTCTTCTTCTCCTCAGGGCAGAGTTGGAAAAGCTCGGATGCCCTGGTGATCATGCAGTGGAACGATCCAATCTCGTCGGGCGGAGAAGCCCTGGTGGGAGGCGACGACGGTACATCCTCGTCGTATACCTCGTCGTCCGTACCCGTCGCTGCCGTGTCAGTCCCCGTATCATCCCCTCGGGTGGACGGGGAGGAGGGCTGGAAGGGGCGCGACGGCTGAAAAGGAGGCGGAGGGTGGATCCTTCTTTTCTTGGTAGGGGGAACACCAGAAGGTCCTGGTTCTGGGTCCCCCGACGGGAGAGGTTCCGTCGGCAACGGTAGTCTCGTCCTTATCTCTGAGCATAAGGACTGTATAGCCAACAAAATGGCCGCCGAGTTGTCTCGCGGCGCTGGC
The DNA here is from genome assembly GCF_040938575.1 of Ambystoma mexicanum. NCBI lineage: Eukaryota > Metazoa > Chordata > Amphibia > Caudata > Ambystomatidae > Ambystoma > Ambystoma mexicanum. The sequence continues at coordinate 896,282,640 of NC_090931.1, read as the reverse complement.
AGAGGGGAATCCGACGGGCGATCAGGGGCCCCGTCGGTACCCTCGACGATGTCGTCGTCACCTGCGTCGGGATCCATCCCGACGGGCCGGTCTTCTTCCACGCCGAGGCCGTGGCTTAAGACTTCGACCAGCTCCTCCCTCCGAGGTTGAGGCCGAATCTACGACGACGCCCTGCCCCCCCTTTTTCTTCCCCACGGGGGATTTCACGGGGGTCCTATCGATGGGCACAAAAGAGGACTCCCTCCGAGGTGGCAGGGAGACTCTGAGCCCCGAGGTCGCCACCACTGGTGTAGCCTCCACAGGCTGAGCCAGGGCCACCGCGACAGTTTCGATAGAGGGCTTGGCCGGATGGATTAAGGCCTTCACCACCCTAGGTGCGCTCACCGCCTTATCCTTGAGGGGGGGGACACTGCCTCGCTCCCCCTCCGCCTTCGAGCTCGACCGGGGCCTCTCCAGGAGCTTCGCCGGGTGCTCGGCCTTCCTCTTACCCGACCCAGAGCGTTGGCTCGTGGTTGATGGTGCCGGGGAGGGGGCGCCCTGCCTGGCGCCCGTAGAGCCCGACCGTTCGGCGCTCCCGGTGCCAGCGGACTCGCGGTGCTTGGCCTTATGTTGGACCCCCGTCGCCGGGGCGTCCTCAAAGGTCTTAGAAGACCGCTCGGCTTTCTTCGTCTTCTTCTCGCCGGACGGGCTCTTCCCTTCCAGCCAGTTGGCGAGACGTTGATGGCGGTCCTTCATGGTCCGCTCCGACATGTTGCCGCAACACGCACAGTCCTTCTCCACGCGCGTCTTGTCCTTATGTAGGCAGTAAAGACAAAAAGAGTGTTCGTCCTCCTTGAAGACGTTCTGCAGCTGACATCCAGGGCAGACCCTGAACAGCTTTCCGGGCGTCGAGCTCCCCTTCTCCTGGGCCATGACCGGGCCTGAGAAACTTCTGGAGTCCTCCAAAAGCGTAGCTCGACGAAATCTTCACCCTTGAGGGGCGCAGGCGAATCCGACACGGGTCCCCGTTGATCGGATGGAGAATCGGTGGAGCTTGAGGCTCTTCTGACCGAAAAAACGAAGTTTTTGAGAAAAAACGTGAAAAAATAGCATTAACGCTCGAGAGCAATAGCACGAGGATCCCAACACATGAACGTGCGGTAAAAATCTGAAGATGGCTGCCAGAGGCGGTGCTTAGGTAGAGGGCAGTCATTGGCTGTGGTCAGTATGACGCAGAGACCAGTGATTGGTTATTACTACGAAAGACAGATCAGAAACGAAACTGATACTGGTTTTTTCTTTACCGAGGATTCCCAGCCTAACGACGGGGAATATTCATGAGCATGTGAATCCATGCCAGACCCCATGCTGGAGAACTCTCCCTTTCCGTACTTGCACAGCACTTAGGTTACACAGCCCTTACTACCACATGTTCATAGTTTCTAAGAATTGCAAAGACAGGTATTAGCATTTGCCCCAGGTTTAGGGGTGCTACTTTCAGCCATCATCGGAGGTCAGAAGGAATAGGACTGGCTGGTATTTAAATTAATTACTGCAGCTGCAGTTTCAATACCCTCCCAAAGGCATTCACATTAGCATTACCACATTAATGGATATCATGCTACTTGTGTGCCTTTTTAGCCACTATTATGGAGTGATATAGGAGCTGAAGGCCCTAGGTTTTGCTCTTTAAAAGGTTTTCTTCTCTCCGCTTTGCTCTCCTTTTTTTGATCTCTCCGCTTCAACCACAACACTATGGGCTTCATTACAAGTTTGGTGGTCCGGAAATAAGTGTGCCGCTAGCACCGTGCCGGCACCCATTCCGGATCACCAAACTAAGAGTCTGCCGGTAGGGGCACAGGACTCCCAACGGGCCTCACCTACCATGGGAATGGGAAATAACTGTTCCGCTGCCGCCTTCAATGTCCCAGTGGCACTGTGATGTCGAGTGGCGCAAGCAGTGTTACGGGGTCGGCGGTAACCCACCACCTACCGACGGGTTTTACTGCCAGCCCCGTAATGAAGCCCTATGAGATGTATGGCCAGTGCTGTAAAGTACTATACAAGCAACCAACATAACATAACATTTTGTGCGTTCTTCCCTCTGGTTCTCCTTCCCTCGTCATCTTTCCCATAAGTGCTCTTAAACAGCCTGACAGAGCTGTAAAACGCTAAGCAAGCAACCAACATAACATAACCAGCTGCTCCTGGAGTTACCTGCAACAAGAGCTCTGCTTCGGAGAAGGTCTCCCCATTGATCTGCAGGCCACTGTGTCCATTGCCTCCAAACGTTCCTGGCAAATCTCCCAACCAGCCGGTGTTTTTCTTCTTCATGGTGGCTACAAAACCAAAGGAAACAGAAACAGTCTTCATTGTTTTGGCATCAGTAGCAACCAATGAAGGCCGCTGAGTGCAACCTATTTACTTTGCGATTCAAAGGCGAAACATAAATGCAGGATACACAAAGAGGCCCTTTCTTTAATAAAACAGAGCTGTGCTTGCCAGGAGTTCAGCTGAACTGGAGCCTAGTCTGTCTTTCCATGTCAAGTCTTACCCACAGCACTCACTACTTCAGTACAGATACTCCAAACTCTCGGTTTGAGCGCCAGTACAAAACAGAGGGGAGTATGCCACACATAAGGTGCAACAACAGACATGTGCAAATATCTTATTATGGGAATAGCAAGGGGCGCTAGAGATCAGGACTAAAATGCACTGCCCCAGATGTGAGAGTGGGTGTCTATAGGAAACATAGGTGCCAACCTTTAATTTTCACTGCATGGGCAGAACCCTCCCCTCACCTGCCCTCTTATCCTTCTGAAAAGTAGCAAGCGAGAGAGTAAAGCAAAGAAGCACAACCCCTCCCTAGAAGGTTGGGGGGGCATCCCTCCCAGCCCTAGAGATAAAGGGTGTATCAGTTACTTTGACACCCTAACAATAGGCAGTACTCCCAAAAAATAAAGAGTAAAAATACTCTAAAAAAAAAGAGTAAATGGAAACATGTCCCCCTGATTTCATTCACACTGCTCTATGGGTATGTGTGGACCAGAAGTACATGTAGTTCCACAAGAAAAAGTCTATGATTGCCTTATCTATAACGGTAAACATTTATATTTTAATGTGCATGAGTACAAAACATTTCTGTTTTAAACTTAAAATATTTTTACTCGTTTATTAAATACTCCCATTGGGAATGGGGAGTACTTCTTCACTCTTTATACTCCCAACTTTAAAAAATAGGGAGTAAAATACTCCCACTTCAAAATCTTATCTGGAGCACTAATCCCAAGCTGCTACAAGGAAACCTTCAAAGTCATTTCAGAACTTGAAACTTGACCACCTAGGCCTCTCCTAGTTTCACTTGATGCAGAATCTCTGCCGTCTCTGCATCTGGGATCCGCCGAGTCTTCTATCGACCTCAACGCAACACCATCTGCCTGGTTACCAGCTTCCTCGAGCTCCAAGCCGTCATTGATGCAGTACCACAACACTGTTGAACCAGTTGAGCCAAAGACAAGTCTCTGCTTCTCTGCACCTGCAGCCTCCAATTCTTCCAATGCCACCAAACCAACAATGGTGGCAGTTCCCAGGGCCTTCGACCTACAAGCCTTCGCTGCTTGAACAGCACTGCATCATTGGAACCTGCCGCCCCTACTCCCCGACTAAACCCCAACTCTGTGACAAAAGTGCCCAGACTCCCAGTTTGTTGCTGAACCCCTTTGCTCAATGTTGTTGAGCCCCAAGACGAATGATAAAAGACATTTGCAGACGTCCGGTCTACCTTTAAGAACCCAAGCACCCTTCCCTATCTTTTGAAAGCAAACCCAGGTCTACAAACCGAGAGGGCCCCCTTAAGCCTTCAGTGTGTTGTCCCTACCACGATGTAGGCCAGTAGTTTTATTAGTTGTATGTGTGTTTGTGTTAGTTTAAAGATCCTATTTTTACAGATACTTGGGTGGACATTTTATTATTTTGGTATCACCATACTATTCTTTAGTTTTCTTTTGTACCCGCTCATACTCCGTCCTGCAGAGTAGAGTCTGCCCTAGTTCCACGTTACAAAAAATGGCAAGAGGTATACCTGTCGGGCTGTGCCTGTTTCACCTTTAAGATTGAGATCACTGCTAGTTTAGTAGTGGTGGGGGTCTGGGTAGATGCTTTAGCGACAACTCATCCCTGTACTCCTGAGCAGCAGTTATTTTGTCACGCTGTGCTGTACCCGTTCTGTGTGCGAGGGAAACATGCACCGAAGCTGCCAGTATGCTGTACTTGAGAGCATTGTGCACTTCTTTTGCCCAAGCAGTACCGTTGCCCATTTTTGAGGGGACTTCTGCACTGCTGCTGCCCATGCTGCCATTTTTTGTTTTTGCGCGAGGGAAGCTTGTATTTCTATGCCTTCAAAAGGTAAAAAAACAGCGTTTAAGCATGAAAAAGGCCACATGGCAGTCAATGAGAATCAGATAGCTGATGGCACTGAAATAACCTAAAATTACAAAACCCTGCTACAATGTACTTCTCTGCGACTAGTTACAAAGGTTTTTTGATCGAACCAGAGTTGCAGGCGTGTTTTTTTGACCTTCGACTAAACTGCTGTGGAGTAGAACTATGGTTGAATTCACCGCTCTTGGATCTAGCTCTTTGGGTTTGTTGGTTTCAGTGGCCATTTCTATTCAACAAGAAGAATTCTCCTTGTTGTTTTCTGCTGGACATACATAGGCCAATGTTCAAAAATCGAATTGTTAAAACTAGATCAAATAGAAATCATTTGTAAATGGTAAACTGGAATTTCTGACCAAGTAGGATCTCGTGTGCAATTGGCACTCAATACATCATATCTAAAATTGGCGGCATGAGAGCTGGGCCAAAATGCAATTGTGCATTTGGGAGGATACCGGAATGGATGGGATAAGGGGGCATGGCTCTAGTATAGGGAAGGATACCTGAATGGATGTGATAAGGGGGCATGGCTCTAGTATAGGGAAGGATACCAGAATGGATGGGATAAGGGTGCATGGCTCTAGTATAGGGAAGGATACCAGAATGGATGGGATAAGGGGGCATGGCTCTCGTGTAAGGAAGGATACCAGAATGGATGTGATAAGGGGGCATGGCTCTAGTATAGGGAAGGATACCAGAATGGATGGGATATAGGGGCATGGCTCTAGTACAGGTCTCCAAGATATGTGAAATCTGGCTGCTGCTTTCAGTACCCTAACCTGGCTTCACTGCTCTGTGGTAACGCTCCGGCCACGTTAACAGCATTTCAAATAGGCAAATACCCATAAAGAAATAGGAAGTAAAAATAAAAATAAATGGGAAACAACAGACACATAGGAACCTGCCCCATTTTCACCCAAACAGCTTCATGGGTATGTTCAGCACAGTGGTACCAGTAGCGCAGCGTCGCAGGAAGAAGTTCTAATATCACACCCTGGTCTTATACGTAATGCTTAATTTGCAACTGTTACTAGATGCAAGTAGTATCAATTACAAAAAGATATTTGAGAGTAAAAATATAGATTTACTTATAGGTGCAGGGATAGCCGGAGGTCACACCCTCTGTTCTGTGGCTGATGCATGATCCAGAACAGGATCTCAGGGGCAAGGGGAGTCCTTTCTGCTGCCCTTCCCAAACCAGAAGGCTTTAAGAGGGCACTTGCAAGGGGGGTTTGGTCAGCGCCAGTGACAGGGTCTTGGGTACTTGTGCCTCAGTTGCAGAAAGGCCTTGTTCACAAAGCAGTTTCACCCTAAACGTGCCCTGGGTATGGGTAGGGAAAAGAGCTTTCCTCTTCCGTGAATCCTTCTGTCTAAGCATCTATGGTAGAGGAGGTTGGAGTAGACTGTATCCCAAAAGAGTTCCAAGCAAACTCTGGCTTCTTATGCAATTTCTTCTGGTAATCATTTTTGGGAATAGAATGCTACAGGATGGAACCTTCCTGTAGTGGGACATGTTTGCAAAAGAACAGCTCCCACTGTGAAGGCAGAAGCATCTGCCTCTAATACAAAGCGTGCCTCTGGGTTGGGATGTTGTACAACCGAAGCAGATGTGAAGGCTTCTTTGAGTTATTCAAAAGCTCTTTGGGCTTCCGGCGACCACCGAAAGGGTTTCGAGGGACTCTCGAGGAGTTATAAAAGCGAAGTTGATGGAAGGGCAATCGAAGAGAAGTCTTGTATAAAGCAGCGATAAAAATTGGCAAAACCCCAAAAAGTCTGCACAGCCTTCAAAGAGGCATGGGCGGCCCACTGTAGCCCCGCCTTGACATTGGTGTTGCTCATATGTAGTGCTCCAGATAGGATTTTGAAGTGGGAGTATGTTCCTGCCTATTTTTTTAAGTTGGGAGTAAAATGATTTTGTTAGGGAGTAATAATGTAGGTTCAATTCCCAATGGGAGTATTTTATAAGCAAATAAAAATAGGTTTTAACTGGAAAGCGGAAATGTTTTTGTAATAATTATTCACACACGAAAAAAAGATACAGTTTACTTCTTCTAAGCAGTGTAAGACAGGCATGGTATCAAGAGAGACACAGACTCCAAGGTAATCTTTATCTAATAAAGATCTGGGGTTGGTGTAATACCTAATTGCCCCTAACTCTAAAGAGGTTGTTCCCTCAACTGATGTTTCTAAGGGCTGTCTATGTCTGAAAGTGCAAAACCGAAATCTGTATGTGTCTAAAGCTACGCTTGCCCTCACTCTTTGAGGAAATGTGATAGGAAGTCTCCTTAAAGAAAAAATAGTGGTTCAGGAAAAAGATAATGTAAACCACAGCTGGTTTCAGGTAGTCTTGGTGTAGTTCTGCCAGTGCAATATAGTTCAATTAAAAAGGGGAGCCCTTGGAACCTTCCACAAAGGGCACTTGCAGCAAATCAACAAAGTTCACAATGTCTGTGGGTCTCTTAGGGTTCCCTTCCCCAAGCTCGGCCTCCTCTGGTTCCAAACACAAATACACAGTTCTTGTCAAGCCTCTCAGGGCTCCCTACCCCATGCCTAGCCCCTTTCGTCTTCAAACAAAGTTCTCCTAGTCAGAATGTACCTTTCACCGTACAGTTCTTAAATTGGGGTAGTACCAAGAGACCTGGGCTGGGCTTTTTGCTCCTCCGAGGCACGACCACTCTGACCTCTAATCCCTCGCTTTATTCTCGGTACCTTTCTTCTGGCACCTTTTCCCTTCTGTGCTTCTGTCACTCTGTTATTTTCCACTTCACTGTGCTTCCTGCCCGCCTTCTTTTCTATTGTGCCCACTCTTTACACCTTGCTGTGTCCCTTGCGCACTTCTCTTGTCTTCTGTCCTTATCGTGGCCCTGACACCCTCTGTTCCTTTCGTTGTGCACCCTTGCATGTTCTTTCCACTTTGTCGTGCTGCTTGCAGTTTCCTTTTTCAACATTCGGGTCGCTCATAACCTCTTTTCGATTTTTCTCGCGCTTTTACTTTCACTTTTCCAGTCTGTCAGGTCACTCGAACCCCTTTTCCAGTTTCGGGTCACTTGCACCCACTCTTTTCTCTTACATTCCTTAAGGTTCACTTTCCTCTTATCTCTCTTTACTTCTGCGCCTCTAGCACATATTTCTTCAAACTTTCATTTTTGGGTTCCGCTCTCTTTACTTTCGGCTTTCTTTACCTTCATGCTGCTTGTAAATCTATCTTCACTCCCACTCCAGCCACATGCACGCAACAGAGTTTCTCTCTTCACTGTCACGAAACTCACCGGGTAGCGCAGCGCTGGCAAGCGGTCTTCCCGGGATACACTGGCTCAAGGTCAGGGTTTCATCACCTACCCCTCAGACACCTAAGGGACCAGCACACGTCCCAAGGGAACAATCATCTTTCTGGACTCGTCCAGCAGGTCGCAGTCTGCCTCACTTCGGCTCTCGGGAGACACGGCTCATCAGCCACGCTGCAGCCCCTCAAATACACTGGGCCAGCGTCTCGCCACACCGCTCCCCTCCAGACTCCTCTTCCTCCGCACCTTTGCTCCTCTGGTCCAGTCGTCCTCAGCTCACTCCTTGCTTATGGCAAAACCACACCTTTTATACTGGTGTAAAGAGTCAATTGGAGTCAGGTGTGCACAGTTGGAGTAGAGTGCCTGACCTTTCCTGGCTCTATAAGTGGTTCAACCTAGTGGTAAGTTGTAGTAGGACCTGTCCTGCCTTCCACTGCTTTTCCGGTGGGTAATCCTCATTGTTCTTAGCAGCTTCTTCTTCTCAGTATTTGTTGAAAATGGGGAGGGGAGAAGAAAGGGCACTGTAGATTAGATTTATTTAGTGAAACATTAGTAGGTGACTGACGGGGGATATAGGAAAATTCTCTAGCCTTGGGTTTATTTAAATGGATAGCTTTCCCTCTCGGTAGGTCACTCTGTACCCCTGACCTACTAACATATGAGCGTGGGACTTGATAGTATTGCCTGTGGTCTAGAGTCTTTGTCTTTTTAGATCTTTTTTCTCACCTAGCTTCCTACGATAAAATCCTTTCATGTTCTCTCTTGGATCAAGGTTACTGAGACCTGGATCAGGGAGGATGGAACCAATATATCCCATAAAAGCTTCCGGGACTACTACTTCCCCACTTATCGCCAGTGGGGATACCATGTCTCACTTTTGGATGCTCTCCTTGCAGTTCCCAAGGACCCCTTGTCCCGGTAATCCTCCCTCGCTTGTCTGACCCCAGGGTTGGGATCCAAGAGCGATGGCCTTCCCTTGGCAACCTGAGCAGCGGCTCCCCGGGGACTACTTGTGAGAATGCCCTCAGGTTTCTCGCAGCAGGCACGGATAATAGTACTTTCTTCCTGTGGTACAACATGCACTACTGTTCGAAACACATCCATCGAGCTGTGTGGTTGAAAGCAGGGGCAAAAAGGTCCTACATATCAGTTTCCCATTTTTTGTTGGGAGTATTTGTACTGCCCGTTTTTATTTTTTGGCAGTATTCGCCTATTTTTAGGGAGTAAAAGTGACTGATACACCCATTATCTGTAGGGCTGCTCATATGAATACCATCCGGAGAAAGCATGTAACACAGGAATTCCACCAGAATGACGTGGAAGAGGCATTTGTCTGCTTTGGCAAACAACAGATGGTCTTGAAAGCACTGCAAGACGTTACGCACATGGATGCGGTGTTCCGAGGCTGATTGAGAGAAGACTAGTACATCATCCAGATACACAATGCCATATTTGTCTAAAACATCACAAAAGACGCTGTTCATGAAATGCTGAATAGTGGCCGGCGCTTTACATAGCCCAAAGCACATAACTAAGTACTCGAATAGCCCGTGTTTTGTGCAGAAAGAGGTCTTCCACACATCTCCTTCCCGCATACTCAAGAGGTTGTAAGCATATCTGAGGTAAAGTTTGGTGAATATTACTGCTGAGTGGAGTTGGTCTAGTCAGACCAAAATGAGTGGAATAGGATACCGGTTCTTTATATTAAAGTGTTGAGCATGCAGTAGTCAATAGAGGGCCATCAATTGTCTTCTCACTTCGGCAGGAAGCATAATGATGACACAGCTGGAGACTTAGATGGACGGATAAACCCGTTCCAGAGGGTCAATGTACTCCTTTAACACCATATTTTCTGCTGGTGTGAGAGAGTAGATATGATTATTGGTGAGTACCACTCCTTCCACCAGGTAAATCAGACAATTTTAAGGCCTACGTAGTGGTAATATTTCATAGTGGTAATATTTCAGCCTTTAATTTGTCGAAGATGTCCATATATGCCCTGTACTCTAGTGTTATGCCAGATTCCACTACTCCCACTAGACACTACTAGCAAGGACTAATGTGGGATTGGCCCATGGGTTAGTGGAAAAACAATAAGTCAGGCAGTACTCAGAGAAATAATTAACCTCCCTTCTTCTCCAGTCAACTGAGGGGTTATGAGCACAGAGCAAAGGTATTCCAAGGATGACACAACATGCAGAGCGGCTTGAGATCAAATGAGATGCTCTCAATAGGTCTGTCCTTGCAAGCCATAATCAGGTGGTTCTAGGTCTGTTCTCTCACCAGTCCGGATATCAGGAGTGACCCATCCACTGCCCGCACTGGTTCTGGAACGGTCTTGGTGGACGCAGGGATCCGGTGTTTCTTACCAAAGGAGAGGTCCATATAATTGCCAGTAGCACCAGAATCCACCATCACAATCGTGTGAATGGGTTCCCGTCCCAAAAGTGTGTTACCTGTAATTCAACATATAGTGAGGCGCTGGAGAGAGCACAAACAGGCAGTACTGGGGATGGGGGATAGGAGGTGGGAGGCTCAATCAAGAGGCCTCTTCTATGAGCGAGCCAAGCAGTTTTCAGAGTCGTTTTGGGCATTCGAGTATGAAATGGCCGGCCTTTCCACAATCCAAACAAAAGATCGGACCTCCTACGTTGTTCTCGTTCTTACAAGTAAAAGGAGGACGGATCCTGCTGATCTGCACAGGTTCGGAAGCAGAATGAACCGAACCCCCTTGGGAAGCCCCATCGTCTAAAAAAGGAAAAATAGGCGGGTAGATGCCGCTCTCCCTTACGTTCTGTCTGGCAAGCGTCTTACTGTAGTAAGAGTTTCAACAACCCTGGATATGTATTTGAAACTACGAGAACCATGGCACATGAATCTATGAGGGGCTGGATTGCTCCATGAAACAGCAGCTTTTTTGTTTTCTGGCCACTGTGTTTCGGCGGGCAGTTGATTAAAACAAGCAACGTATTCCAACAGGGTTCGACAGCCCTGATTCAATTCGAGGAACTCTAGATCAGAGACCTGGGCCTTATATTTGGAGCCAAATAACCTTGTCATCTGTCCAACTAGTAACTTAAGGCCATACAAAACAGGGTAGTTCGCTACCAGAAGAGGGTTTGCCTACAAAGCGGCAACTACCCCCAAATATGATAACACAAAGGCTGCTTTAGATGTAGCATCGAAAGGCTGAAGGCTTGCAAAGAAAGTGCAGTTTGCATTGGTTCAAAACGGTGCAGAAGACATTTGGATCTCCCAAAGACCTTTCAGGTGGAGCTAAAGGAAAGGGACGGGCAAACATGAACTGAGAACACAGCAATGGACCTGCTTGTGCCACAGGTTTGCTTCTTGAGGGGCCTGATACCAGAGCGGCTGGGGAGGAAAAGCCACAATGGGTGCATCACCGAACTTCCCTTCAGGCGTAAAAGGTGATGGACGCTCTGAGTAGCGTTGATGTGCTGGTTCAACTGCGAATGTGCTGTAATCATGTCTACCCACAGGGCAGCAATGGCCTGCAAGACCGTGGATAAAAGGTCTGCAGAAGCGACCATGTCACCCTAGTGAGGAACAGGCTCCTCAATCTGTAATGGCTGGTACTGAACGAGTGCAGGGATCATTCTATCAAGGAACGACAAAACCTTCCTGGCCACCCAACTGAATCGCATCCAGATAACACCACAAGGGTTGAGAGGGTGCCCTGAAAGGTCGATAAGAGGGGGGGGCAAAAGTAGGGGTGGACTGCGAAGCAAAAGAGGCCCGGGAAATAATTTTTGAAGTGGCCCCATATTTCTCATTTTCAGCAACCCCAATCCTTTTTCTTTGAGAAAATCGGGATGTAAAAGAGGTTAACATTCAAAAGAGGCCCAGGGTGCAAGGGCCTACTGTGAAATCTCCAGAATTCCCTATAGGTCAGTCCAACTCTGGCCAAAAGGTCCCTCTGCAGGAAGCTGAAAATGAAAGAAAGTCAGAAGGGTTCCCAGACACCTGCCAATCCTCCTACCCACATCCAGATTCGGTCTTACCTTGAAGGAAGGCAAGATGCTCAGCGGGCAAACCACAGGGGACACTACGAGTGGGGAAACATAGGAAAATAATCCAAGGCGACAAAATTCAGGAGAAATCCGAGAGACGGGAATCAAGAAATAGCAATTATAAGCAAGAACAAGAAGCAACCTACTCACAGAAAGTAGAACCGTTGAGGAATGTAGAGCGGGAGAAACCACCGGCTTAAGAGCCATCTCATTCCGGAAGACCAGCGGAGCCGACATCACTGTGCGCGGCGTGCTGACATCGTGGGCAGCGCAGTGACGTCAAGTGTGGGCAACAACGGCAGCACAGCACTGAGCCTCATGGACACAGAGTCCAGAAAGTAGTACAGCAGCACTGCCACCACGGATTATGCCAATCCATCCGTCGCAGACATGCGAGTCGGACGGCTGGCCCCGGGGTACTGGCATTGCAGGGCTGTCTTTGAAGTATCGGTTCTCGGGGCATGTCACAGGGAAGGTTCCTGTTCCCTGGAGGAAGATGTTGACCTAACTCAGGGAAATGGCAAGGAGAATCTTCCTGTGCCTGGTCCCACAGGGTTGTTGTAGGTACGCCCAGGACAGAGAGCTAATTCACACCCAGCTCTGTCTTGAAGGAGTCACCTCACCAAGCTGACAACAATGTGACATACAATGCTTGTGGTGGTAGATAGTGCAACCTCAGCAGCCATAATGTCATAATAAGACATGGCTTATATTTAGATATTAAAATGCAATCAGGCTGCCGGGGTATTTGATCCAGAGGTACAAATGGGTAAAAAGCCCCCTCTGGCTGTTGGAACTTTGTGCTCCAGCAGCTGTGTCCAGGAATGCACATGTGACCTTCAAACCGGTCCGGCTGCCACTTTAGGGCAGTCGCTGGAGACGTTATGTGACTGTCCCAGCAAAGGTGCAGGCGTACATTCAACTTGTGTCATAGAACATTATGAAAGTGGGATCAGATCAGCTGATCCTGTTTTCAGAAAGAAGATTACCAGCATAATTTTATTAATAAAAATCAAAAAAGCTCAGGCTATTTAACTATCACTCTTGCTCAGTTTAAAATTGGAGGTGGGGGAGCCAGAGCATTAGGGGCAGGGCCACGCCAGGGGTCTAGCCTTGCTCGAAGCAGGCGTGCAGTGCCATTGGGCTAACTGGGCTTCAGCGCTCCTCGAAATGTGAGTTGAGGGGTGTGGCTTCTGCACTTGCTGTTTGTTAGGCAGAGAGGGGAGGGAAGTCTTTCCTGAAACTGGAGGCATTAAAGTTTTACTGTGTTCGTGCAGAAAAATATATTTGCACAAACGCAGCAAAACCTTAAAGCTGCTAGTTTCAAAAAAGGCTTCTATCACCTCTCTGTCTGAAAAATCAAATGAATACATCAGCCCCCTTACCACAGATGCGAGCCAACATATTACAACATTATATGTTCTTTCACCTCTGGGGAAGGAGGGCTGGTGTGCGCACTTGCTTTTTCGTTGGCAGAGAGGCGAGGGAAGCCTTTCTTGACACTAGCGGTGTTAAAGGGTGTTGCATGTTAGCTTGTTATGTATGTATGCATGTGTGCAAGGAGTATGTATTATGTAATACTAGTGTGCAAGCCTGTGCAAGCCTGTGCAGATGTTCAATCCCACAGCAGGACCACTATATACCCTAAGCCAGCTCCCTCTCGCCGTGACAACAGGCGATGACTGCATCGGACAAACATGCATCTGGCCTTTTATCATACTGTTAGATCAGATGTGTGTGACTGAGTGAGTGTATGATGTATGGGGGCTGGTTGCGTGTGTAAATGATCAAGGGCGAGTGAATGGTATGTTTAAATGAGTGAGTGAATGATGTAATTGTGGGCGTTTGTGCACATGTGTATTGGTGGGCCGAGGAGCTGATTTTGGCGGGTGGATGGTGTGCAGCCACTCTGGACAGGTTTTCTTATTGTGATATGGCATTTTTAATGGAAAAGCCACCAGAAGGATGTGCTTACATGGGGATACTGACCTATTTTGGTAGAGCCCGTATGCACATGTTTTTTTATAGTATCATTACTGCCACTGTGCACAAAGCAAACATGCATATGTTCATATTTGAGAATATCAGCATTTTTTTGTGCAGTCGGAATGGAAATGTATGGGCACAGCCAGCGGTTAAATGTTTTTATACTGGCATATAATGGTACAATGAACAGAAATGCATGGTTTGTATCTGATGTGGAAGTTGGATTTGTAGCACTCTGGACTAGCACCTGGTCCCCTGGTGGTTGCTTTTGCTTTAAGGGTGATAATCGGATACCTGGGCTTTAGATATATAAATTATCAAAGCAACTAAATGATTATAAAATGCAATCACTTTGTCTTTCTCACTGGCATATTGCGCTTTAAAATGTAGGGCGCCATTCCACATAACCTTTGGGGTAGAACAGAGGGGGTAGAGCCTTTAAGTTTTCCCTGCCCAATTTCTGAAGTGGCACATCCCATCACCAGTTAGCGCCCTCAACCCCGAAACTTGGGTTTCGTTGCACCCCTAGCTCAAGTCCATACACAAGCCGAGCTAGCACAAGAACGCTGTGTAAATCCTTGAATGGAACACTTTGTAAACCACTGTCACAACACTGAAGTTGTAAGAGACTGATGGGCGGAGGCAAGCCTTAAAAGTACACTTCAAATGCCTGCACAATGCCCCTTAAATGTGCTCACAAACATCAGTTTAACGTTTTCAGTATTTACCCCCGTTTACTATTGCCCCACATTTCCATGTACCACCACGCATGCAGCAGATACCTTAACATGTCCATGTTTTGCCACAGAACAGTAATCTGCATGTGAAGTAGCCTAATATGACTGTCGAGTATTACAATTCAAAAGAAAGCTAACAAATGCTAGTAATGCCACTAACTGCTGGTGAGAGAATGGGGTCACTCCCACACTTCATACCTCACTGATGGAGGGAGGTACCGGCTGCAGCCCTGTTTAGAAACGCACAGCTAAGCAGTCTGTGTGAAAAACACAGTACATTTTCCCAGAATTAAGTATCTTACGACTGCTTGGCTCAGGGGTACTTTGGCATATGTTTAAGCTTCAGTCCTCCCAAACCGGAGGAACTTAGTAGCAGAACTAGTACTTCTGAGAGAGAATCCAATAACAGTTTCTGGAATCCCTTAGCAAAAGGCTGGTTTTCAGTTGTGGTCTGTTGCAGTGAGATCCTTTCTCATGCAGGGCCAGTGCTGGACATTGACAACATTGTCTGGGAGAACTCCTCCCTCCCCTCCCCAGGTCTCTTCTGGCATCGGGGAGGGAGAAGCAGGTGGGAGCAGTGGCAGATTGTGAGTGGTGTGGGCGGGACTGAGGGGCACAGCAAGGTGGTGAAAAAAAAAGTGAGTGTGAGTGCCACGACTATGAGATGCTGGCTGCTTTGCATAAAAACAAAGTGCATTTTGGGAACGTAAGAATAACCACCAATTTATCAAGCATGTCTGTGATAGTAATTCAAATGTGCATTCCTACTAAGCATGCAATGCACACTTTGTATGATGCTCGTGTCATCTGTCCGAATAGTCACCATGACATTAAAATGTGTTCAAGGCATGAGACCTATATACAGCTTTGGACCGTTTCATTATACGGTGCACATCATCCTATAGGATGGGGAAGCGCCTGCGTGGGTCCGCCCACGCCTCCGATAATTTAGAAGAAGAAGAAGACCGTTTCATTGTTTTGAGTTTGGGCTATCCTGGTGAGCAAAGGGCAACTTTCAAATGCAGTTTGGGAAGTAAGATATTGCATACATTGAGTATCGCACTGAGACTCCAAACACTCCTGGGCAGTCAGGGGCAGAGAGCTTCCTCAACTTGAGCGAGTATTAGGGCCTTGGATCTGCACGGAACGGTGCTCCGCAGGACAATTTTTGCTTGGGCACAACTCTCTCTTCTTCCGGCACAATACCGTCCCTTTACAGGGGTACCTACTGCTCTTTCATAGCCAGCCCCCACGCATTCCCAGATAACCCAGGCCCACCTTTCACACGGCAAGCTTTGCCGACATTGGAAAGCTGCTGCTATGGGCCCCAGGCCTCGTGTTATAAACTGGGCCTCTCAGGCAGTGTGAGGCGAG
The DNA here is from genome assembly GCF_040938575.1 of Ambystoma mexicanum. Classification (NCBI taxonomy): domain Eukaryota; kingdom Metazoa; phylum Chordata; class Amphibia; order Caudata; family Ambystomatidae; genus Ambystoma; species Ambystoma mexicanum. The sequence continues at coordinate 896,266,812 of NC_090931.1, read as the reverse complement.
CATTTATTTTTTCATTTATTTTGTGTGGCCGGGCAGGCCTTCGCCTCCATCTATGACCCATTGAGCTTCTCCCTACTTCCTCTCAATCCTTTGTTGATTTCTTTCAATGCCTGCTGGACCTTAAGTGGGGCCCTCTAGCCATGTCCTGCTGCCAGGCCCTCCCCACCTTTTGAACATCAGAATTCAATGGAGTGAAGATGTCAGTGCCAACAGATGGCTGCTGTCATGTAACCCGGGTGCGTGCTTTTTCATGAGTGGTCTCCTTTTCTTTTCAAAATGGAGGAGTTAATCATCGTTATTGAAATCTGGGCGTACGTATTGTTTCATTAAACTTGACAACTTCTCAAATCTTAATTCATAGCACGTGCCCATCGTTGCATTTAACATTCCAATGTGTAGAATGACAAAGGCATTTGTAATGTTCTAATCTGCCTATTTTACCTCACTGGCCTTTGAAGATATGCTTTAGCTGTCACGGTCATTTCTCCTGAAAGTTAACCATGGCTCTTGTTCCGAACAGGTGTCTATAACCTCTTGTATAGTCTCAAGTTCACTTATGGGCCCCAGTTGTTTCAGGTAAAAGTCAAACAAGTCGATAGCCTTCCACTGTCGGTGGGTGGGAAGAGTTCCTGGGGATAGGTCTCAGGAAGATATGTTGCATCCTGTCCCCAGGTTAAACAGTCAAACCTAAGCCAATCATTTCTACCCAATGAACGTTTGTTTCAAACTGCTGTAGGCACAGATGTAGAATTTGGAAACAGGAAAGCGGAATTTCCCTACATTCCCAACATTGTGTAATCCTGGGCAAAACACTCCCTCTATGTGTGCCTCACTCTGCTCATGTGTTGATATTGAGAGGGCATAAAATGGGGATCACGTTAATAAGTGCTCAAACAAAAAACAAACCAGCATTGGCAAAGCCACCAGGCGGGTTACTGAGGTGTGAAGCAAAGAGGGGATAGTGATTAATGAGGGAAAGAGTGGAGCTTTCATGGCTCTGTCTGCAGGTGCATGGTGGTCAAGCAGAGGACGGGTGGCGCAATGCAGCGGCATAGACAAACAGCTGCACTAAACCACTAAAACCTTTTTTCAAAGCAGTGCAGATGTACATAAACCCACGTTAGCATCAAGGACGAGTAGAAACGATTTGGAAATAGTAAAGTGGAATTGCCAACAGGACACCAGTTGCTCATGCTAGTAAACCTCCAAATAAAATTGAAGAAATTGTTTTTACTGCATTTAGTTGAAGAATATGAATTTTAATAATGAAAAACCAAATGTACAGACACCCATCTATGAGCAACTGGATCCAGGTAGAAGGGAATAGTTTCTTACCTGTAACTCCATTTCTCCAGCATTGGTATCTTTCATGGATTCACATGCTTTGAATATTCCCCGTCGTCAGGCTGGGAATCCCCGGTACATTATATAGACCCTTTCCCGTAGGAAAACTTTTTCGACGCTTATGCGTCCTATCCACCTCGTTTTGTATCATGCGTGCCCGTGCCGTCAGGACGTCATGATATAAATACAGGCCCCGCCCCCGCGCTCCCTCAGATTTCGGCCCCCAAAGTAGTGGGGGAACCGGTTTGCATGATCAGGGGAGGCAGGTGGGCGCATGTGAATCCATGAAAGATACCAATGCTGGAGAAATGGAGTTACAGGTAAGAAACTATTCCCTTCTCCAGCATTGGATCTTTCATGGATTCACATGCTTTGAATAGATTACATAGCAGTACTACCCCCAAGAGGAGGTGTGCATGCAAACCCCTATACATTCTTCGCAAAAGGCCGTTCCCTAAGATTATGTATACATCAGTAATAGTTTACATAGGGAAAAAACGGACCACATACAGTCATAAATTCCACAGGATGCCACCCCGCAGCCGGGGCTTACCTTACTGGAATAGGTGTCGAAGCACCGCCTGTCCCATCCGGGTGTCTTCGGCATGTTGCTGCGACAGGCAGTAATGGCGGGTAAAGGTGTGTGTAGTCGCCCAGGTAGCCGCCATGCAGATGTCCCCTAGAGGGACTCCGGCCCACAGTGCCGTCGACGATGCCGCTGCTCTAGTTGAATGAGCTCTTGGCCGTCGTAGAAGAGGCTTCCCTGCCTTGGAATGGCAGTACGAGATGGTAGATGACACCCATCTTGAAAGTCCTTGCTTTGAAATGGCTTTTCCTCTAGCACCCAACCCATAGGCCACAAACAGCTGTCTCGTTTCTCTGAACGGTTGCGTACGATGAAGATAAAACTTGAGAGCCCTTTTTACATCCAATGTGTGTAGCATGCGCTCCGCTCCCGAGCATGGCTCCGGAAAAAACGTAGGCAACACGATAGAAGAGTGTTTATGAAACACCGAAGGAGTTTTTGGTATGAACTGTGGGTTAGTGGCTAGGACTACCTTGGTCTTGAAAAATCGTAAGTATGGTGGGTCCACCATTAGAGCCTGAACTTCTGAGATACGTCGGGCTGAAGTGATGGCCACCAGGAAGGCCAATTTCCACGACAGAAACTTCAGAGACGATGATGACATTGGCTCAAACGGAGGTTTCATAAGAGACGTTAAGATCAGATTGAGGCTCCACTCCGGTGGAAATTTCTTCTCTGGAGGGAAACTCCGAAAGAGGCCTTTAAGGAAGTGCTTAATCAGGCGGTCGCTGAACAATGGTGCCGAGTGCCGTCGACGAGTAAACCTGGAAATGGCTGCTAGGTGTACTTTTATTGACGACACCGACAGGCCCATTTGAGCTAATAACAGCAAGTATGGAAGGAGCTGTTCCGGCCTAATCGATTGCGGGGCCAAACCTGGTTGATCCTCACACCATTGACAGAACCTTTTCCATTTGTACGCGTATGAGGCGTTTGTGGAAGGTGCTCTTGCCGCTTGCAGGATACGTCGACAGTCCTCCGGAATCGTTAGCCGACCAAATTCGGCGAAGTCAGGAGCCAGGCCGTCAACTTGAGGCTGTCCGGGTCGTGATGCCAAACGACACCCTCCTGTCGAGACAGAAGGTCGGGGGTCTTCTGGAATCTCATCGGTTCCGCCGCCGCTAAGTGTAGTAGGTCTGAAAACCACACTTGTCTGGCCCAGTATGGGGCCACCAGAATTACCCGACATGGGTACCTGAGGATCCATTGCAACGTCCTCCTGACAAGGGGAAAAGGAGGAAATGCGTACAGGAATTTGTTCGTCCATGGGAATGAGAACGCATCCCCCAGTGAGCCCTGCTGAGGCCATCTGCTTGCGTACTGATGGCATTTCTTGTTGTTCTTCGTTGCAAACAGGTCTATGGAAGGGTGTCCCCATTCCTTGAATACTTGTTGAAGTTGTTGGTCGTTCAGCACCCATTCGTGAACTTCGTTCATTTCTCTGCTGAGGGCATCGGCTTCCACGTTTTTCACTCCTGGTAGGTGAAATGCTAAGATTTGTATGTTGTGTTGAAGGGCCCAATGCCAGATTTTCTGTGCCTCTGTCGATAGGGACCTGGAACGTGTCCCTCCTTGTTTCCTCAAGTAGAACATCGTAGTGGTGTTGTCCGTCATGACACGCACCACCGAGTCCCTCAGTTGCGGAAGAAAAGACTTCAGAGCCCATCGCACTGCTCTCAGTTCTAGCAGGTTGATATGCAGGGAGGACTCCTGCAAAGACCACTGGCCTTGTACCTGTAACATATCCAGATGAGCTCCCCATCCGCTCAGCGATGCATCCGTCACCACCGTCTTTTGGAACTCTGGTTCCAGTAGAGGCATCCCTCTCGTTAGGTGAGTAGACACTTTCCACCAGCCGAGTGCTTGAACTAGTTGTTCGTCGACGACCAGTCTGTCGGACCAGCGACCTCTGCTCTGTGCCCAACGGTCCGCTAGAAATTCCTGGCAAGGCCTCATAAACAGACGGCAGTTGTTTATTAACGGAATGCAGGACGACATGGTCCCTAGCAGGGACATGTACTTGCGCACAGAGACTCTGGTACCGCCGCTCCATTCCGACGCCTTGTTTTGAAGTTTCTGAATTCTTTCGCTGGATGGTTTCACCAGGCTTGAGCTCGAGGACGATCTTTTACCGCCTGGGGAGCCGATGGGTGATTCGTCGACGAGCGAGCCGTACAAGTTTGCTCGTCGACGGAAGGTACAGACAGAAGTGACGATGACGTCCCAGGTTGAGGGAACTGGGTATCCAGCCGCTGTAGTAGCTTCTGAAGAGTATTAAGCACATCCAGAGACAAAACTGTCTGGGGGTTCAGCAACGTGGATGATATAGGTACCATACCCCCGCTCGCACTCGTCGCCGTCGTCGTCGACGTGGAAGGCCGTAAGCCTAAATCCAATGGCTGCAGAACCATGTCACCTTCCCCTTCCGCCGAGCAGGCCGTGTCTGGCTGCAGTAAGACCTCAGGGGGGATCGGGTCATAGACCTCAGGCAGCCAAGCCATAGACTGAGTTTCCGTCGACGAAGGAATCCCAACCGCTGCTGCTTGAACGGTAATAGGCATCGTCAATGACACCGAGGTCGACGAGGAAGTCGTCGTCGTCGAGCCTTTAGACTTCGTTGTCGATTTTGATGCCGACTTCCCGGCTGAAGCTTCTCGACTCACGGAAGACCTGGGACGGTCCCCTGAGGAGGATTTAGACAGCGCCAGCCTCTCCGTCTTAGATGATGAGGAGGAGGAGGGCTTTTTATGAGATGAGGAGGATCCAGCATGTTTCCCCTTATGCTTGTCCTCAGGGCGAATTTCTGCTGGCCGCACCTTCTTCGATGGAGGCTCCGACTTGCTCCTGGAGGCCGTGGAGCCAACTTCCGAAGCCGGGTAGGCACCCGCTCCGTCATTAAGCCAGTCGACCAGCCTTCTTTTACGGTCCTTAAGGGTTTTTTGGGAGAAACCCTGGCATATCTCACATGTATCCGCCGTGTGGTGCGGGTGGAGACAGTAGATACAGTCCATGTGGCCGTCTCCTTCATAAACCTTTTTGAGGCCACAGGTTGCACATGGGCGAAATAACGCCTTTCCAGACATAATTCTCCAGATTTGAACTTCGCTTACGCGAAACAGACAAAAAAACAATCTAGTTATCACTAGTAGTAACACGAAGATCCCACTGCTTTGAAAGACGGTTGAAATCTGAGGGAGCGCGGGGGCGGGGCCTGTATTTATATCATGACGTCCTGACGGCACGGGCACGCATGATACAAAACGAGGTGGATAGGACGCATAAGCGTCGAAAAAGTTTTCCTACGGGAAAGGGTCTATATAATGTACCGGGGATTCCCAGCCTGACGACGGGGAATATTCAAAGCATGTGAATCCATGAAAGATCCAATGCTGGAGAAATAATGTGAAAATAGTTAATCTATTTGCTGATGTATACTGCGTTTTCACATGCTTCAACGGACATCCTTTGCCAGCAAGAGGGAAGTCACACGAGAGTGTTAATTACTCGAGACTCTTCGAAGTAGGAACAAAGGGCAGACTTTGAGTAGCTCCAGAGAGCAGTTGGAGTTCACAAAAGGGACCCACAATCTCGGAATATCCCAGGGCTCTCACACTTCTGTGCCCCTTACCAACTTCCTGCAGACAAAGCACTCTGGGACTGACTTCACCAGGAGACTTCTGTCACAGCTGCGAGGGTTGGACCCTTATACAAGGCTCGACATTGACCAATCCGCTGTGACATAGGTGCATCCTGATCATTGCTGTCCTAAAAAAGACAAACGAGAACTCTGGCCAGAAAACAGGCAGATTGGCATTGTGTAAGGGACAGCGGTATCAGCAGACATGCACACACAGGGGGGCAGCAACTGCCCCCCAAACTCACTCACCCACCTCTAGTGTAGAATAGTCTCAAGCAGACATTCTGGTAGGCCAACCACCCTAGGTCAGGTGGGAGTTCCCCCTGACACGGCTATGACCCTGACCCTATCACTCCAGGTGACAAAATGGCACAAAAGGGTTTTGGCCAATAGAATTGTAGATTCCCAGAGACCACTATGTTAAAACAACACATGGCTTCTATTGATTTATTAATCTGTCACCGGGCTCTGGAAGCAAACAATTATACAATTTGGTTCAGGACTACCCATGGTTAAAGGCAGTCCCTGTCTGTGGGAACTTTGGCTTCCATCATGCTGTTTATAGGAATGCACACGTCACTCTGCAATTACCATGTTGCCACATTGCAAGTGGCTGCTGAAGGGTATCAGTTGACTGGCTCAACAGAATGACATGTTTGCACTATACCATCCAGCAAGGTACAGTGAGACAGTGGGCCTCATTATAACCTTTGCGGAATGGGTTAACGGGCGCACCTAATGGTGGCGGACCCGTTAAACCCATTCCGAAAGATTACGAGGTTCCCTCGCGGGACCCGATGTGGACGCCTGGTTTTACCAGATGTCCATAGCAGGTCCCACAAGGGAACCAGGGAGCTAACAATGGGCCAGTCGTAATCGGCCCCTTGCTAGCTCCCACACCCATTCCCATTGAGCCCTAAGGGGGCTCAAATGGGAATGGGGAAGGTCCGGGCCCGGGTTCCCTGTAGGAGGAATTACCGGGTCCTCCAAACTCGGAATGGCCCGGTAATTCCCCATTCAGGGAACCCGGATCCGGTTTTGGTGGCAGCCATGTCCTTATTAAGGGCATGGCTACCGCCAAAGTCATAATGAGGCCCAGTGAGTCCAATTAGCAGGGTAACTAGCCGAATCAAAATACCACTCATTTTAGGTTACAAAAATTCAAAAAAGCTCAGGCTAGTCAGACTACACACATGGCATTCTGTGACACCACCAAGTTTGTAACAAATTCAGGGAGCTTTCTTTATGGATCCATTTTGGAATGACTGGGGACAGTTGCCTGCATTTCAGGGAAGACTCCTACAACACTAGGATCAGAGAGATTGTTATTCAACCATGGAGAAACCCCCGAATGTTGGGAAAGTTGGGTGACCTGTACAAATCAAGTTTTCTGTTATGCTATGCGTGCATTTTCAGGCCATAAACGGAATCTCTTCTATTTACACCCATCCTTCCCACTAATACAGTAGCATAGCCCCCCCCCCCCCCCCAGTGTAAATCCTCAGGCTTCCTGCGCAAATGGCTGCGTGGAGGGCACACCAAAGAGGTTTATTTTCACAAGATGTTTTTTGGAAGTCCTGTTCACCTTGACGTTATCCTTGGGTGGCACCCACTCACTTGCTACATACACAAACGCCTTTTCGAGGACTCATGAACGAGCTACTTACTTTGCTTTAGAAATTAGACGCTGTATGCCATATCCAAGGATTGAAACCAGCTCATTGAGCTACTCTGGCAGGAATAAATATGCTATTGACGGGGATGGGCGACCAATCCTTACCAGGATTTCTGCCTATGATCAGTATTTTTAATCATAGAACACTAAACCAAAGGCCAAAAGAGCGCTGCATTACCTCGAAGGAGGATTTTTTTTGTTAGCATTGTGATGTTAGAGCCTAGATGCTATATATGTCTCCTCCAAGGCAAGCATTTTACCTTAGTGGAAATGCCAGCTGTAAGGCATGTGATTGCAGTGCAGGCCCCGCAGCCCCTCCTCCAGGGTAATCCCACCGGTCCCTGCGGCTCATACCCATCCGGCTCAACATCTATGAACAAATGGCCTCACTTAAAGGTCCTCCATGCTTACTTGCACAGCAGAGGCCGCAATTAGCATTATAACCAGAATGTGGATTCGTTCTCTAAAGGAAAGCCTAAGAACGTCATGGGAACCTACCAATACAAAAGTCTATATTCTGTCTGTGGTGGCAAAGTCTTCGAAACTATCTCAAGTCTGCCTAGGGACACTTCACTCGGACGTGCCGGTCATCTTTTGTTCAACTGCTCAAATACGTGCACGAGTACAGCAGATGTTTTTAGAATGATTACCCATCCATCTGGTTTGCACACCTCTAGTTTGAATACAAATACTTAGGTAGATGGTGGGCATGTCCATCTGTTAACTTTAGGGGACTCCAAAGAGCCCCCTCCGACCCCACGTTCTGTGCCATTCTCATGGATAGTTGCCTGCTAATTGGTAGCGCAGCAGACAAATGGCCTTTACATTTCAAAGGCTTCGGGCATATTTCCACTCTGATAATGCAATGAGCCCTCTGCACCCCCCACTCTGCTAAGCAGAGGGGTATTATCCCTCTTTAACACCCCCACCCCATACACACAGGCCCCGAAAGGGCACGATTGGGGCAGAGGTCGAAATGGGCGGGACCTAAAGGGCACCACGTTGCCCTATGTTTTAGTGAACTCTTCCACCGTTCCCTTACGTTATGAGGTCTGAGGTATGGCAGATTTATGTTTTGCTGCCCCCTCACGGGGTAAATCAGCTCTGATGTTGTATCATGTTCAGCTAGCTTGCAGCTGCGGGTTTGCTGTTTATTTCAGCAGCCTACTTGGGACGTAAACCATTCCCGAGGAATAAAATGGGACACAGATGGCCTTAATAACACAGACTACAGGAAAATTCAAGGATTTGGGGCTTCCAAGTTTTTATTTGCAGATTGTAGACAGATTGTTCAATATAACACAGTGGGTTGGAAAAAGAGAGTGGAGGGACTAGTTCACGGCCGCCCCTCTCCCTCCCATCTAGAAATCGCCAGTCCCATCCTTACCCATGCATCCGTACTCCCCAGGACAGTATAGACTCACTGTTTCGCCCTACTGTCGAAGGTTTACTTCTGTAACAGTGAGGGACTAAAAGCAAACGTCTCATCTGTCTAAGCTCCCTCTGGGACCTCCTATCCTGGCACTACACGATCAATGTTGTTAGGTCGAAACGGATTGTAGGGTTGTGCCTTACAGACGCTCAAACCCCCACTATATCCGCCTTCCATTCCCTGGTGTTCCTCTCCCTGTGCCTCTGTTATCGCTCTCCCCGATTTCCTCTCACTCTCTTCCCTCCTACTACACCCACCATCTCACAGTCCCCGATACTTCCTTCTTGGCTCCTCTGGTGTTCCTCTCGCTCTTCTGCTTAACTCCACCATCCGATCGCACTCACTACTACGCCCCCTTCTCTGCACCCCTACTATTCACCCCTCTCCACAGCACTATGACTCTCCCCGTTCTGCACTACTATTACTACTCTCTGCACTACTACTCTCCCCTCTCTGCACTACTTCTGCTATCACCACACCACTCACTAAACGCCTCTTGCCCTCTACTCAGGGATATAATACCCTCCTCAGTCTCCTACTACATCCACTGTCACTACCCCCCCCACTTTTCTCCAGCACCCTTCTGCCCAAACTCCCTCCTAAACCCCTCTCTAGTATCCTCCACTGCCTCTACTTACTTCCCTCACTTTCCTACCCATACCTCCCATTCTCCCTTCACTACTACCCTCACAGACACACTCTCATTCACTACTTCTCTCTCCCAAACTGGTACCACTCTCCCTCACAAATGCCTCACCTTGCATACTGTCTGAGAAATTCTGCCTCCACACTCCTCTACACTGTCCTTCATCCGCCTGGTCTGCCTCTGCCCTCACCCTAACAACCCACACGCTGCCTTTCTTGCGGTCTCCTTTCATACTGTGGCCCCTTCCACTGGCTACAGGGCTCTCATGACTATGGACCAATTGTTGCCTTTCTTTTGCCCAGAAGCTGGTTTACACAGGCGAGAGGCTTTAAAAACTCTCTAAACCACTCCCCTTTTTCCATCACGGTTTTGGAAACCGTCTCTGGTGTGGTAGCAGCCAGGTTCTTAGGCTGTTTGTTCTCCCTGTGACTTTCCTGAGGTGCTGGTGAGTTTTGCTGCCAATTTGATTGGGGAGTGTTTCTATGTCTCCCTTGTTCTCCTGCAATCTCTCCTCACTCCCACTTAGTTTTCTGCTGGACCCCATTCGCCTGGGGTCCGCCCGGGTTTGTCAGGTCAGGAGTTTGGTGTCTCAGTTGTGTTTGGTAGGGAAATTCGAAGTCCATTTCCTAGCTGTTCTTGATGCAGGTCCCTATGTTGCGGTCCCGGATTTGCTGGTTGCTCCCAGGTGCCTTCACAGAGTTTGGGTCCTGAAATGGAAAAGAAAGAACACTGGCCAGAATAAGTGCTCAGAGGCATATTGTGAGAGAGGACGGGGTCCTGAAATGGAAAAGAAAGAACACTGGCCAGAATAAGTGCTCAGAGGCATATTGTGAGAGAGGACGGAACCAGTAGCGACATGCATGGCACATGAGGGGGTAGCAAAGGCTGGTCTACTCTCATCTCCATCTTTTCACAGTGTCATGACCCTGCCCTTAAAGACAAGAGATGGAGTGTTACGTTAATATGCATGTCATCATGTTCAGAAAACAACATTTAAACTTTACACCTCCAACAATCATAACGTTCATAAAGGCTGCACATCATTTCTGTTGATTGAGCTTGACGTCACAATTTGATTACGTTTTCTTATTTAGGTATTTTTATTATAGAACATTTTTAACACACTCAAATTGTTCAACTGTTCACTTGCGATGTAGTTTGTAATTAATCAAAAAACATACAATTGTTCTGCTAGTTCATTCCCTTAGTTACACAGGCCCAACCTTATAAAAGTCCCTCAATTACTTAGGCTTGTTAGGATGCGACTTACATGTCTTAAGACATGTACCCATAAAAAATATTGTGCAGTTTTAGGAGCCCTATTATTTTTCTTGACGCTTTAAGCACTGAATAATGCCACACTATCAGGACTATTCTTAAGCAATAAACCCCAAACTGGGGTGGGGGGGGGATTACCATGTCGGGTAATGCCCTGGGGTATAAATTACAGGCCAGAGCAAATCAAAACTACAAACCAAGATGGCCGCCACGGACTAGGGAGACGGGAACTACACATAGTCCCTTCTCCCTTTCCATGAAGGCTATTGCTGCAACAGAGATGCGCCGGGAACACAGTGTTCCTGGCACCAGTGAGGGACAAAGGAGAGCAAGTTAAGTGGGGTGGGGGATGTGGAAATTATGATTGGGGTAAGCAGGGGAAAGGATCTGCAAAGGTTGAAACCCAGCAGGGAAGATGGTGGCCTCCCTCGTCCAAGGAGGGTCAGAGTGGGGGCTTTACCATGAGGTAAAGACACATTAGAAGCCTCCTGATTGGCCGGGAGGCGGCCACTCCTTCCCTCACCCACCTCTTGCCGGGTGCTAATATTAACAAAACAGATGGTAGAGTGTTCCACTGAAATCATTTATACCCAAACATTAAACACTGAAGAAATACTAATGCAAAATAACTAAAAGAAAGACTATTACATCAAACAAGACAATCAAGTAACAAATAAAGACAATAAATTAAAGTAAAAGACTACATCAATTCAACATAATAATGTGTAACAGCTATAAAACGATTTCCTAGAATTACTAAACACTGTAAACAGAGGACGAAATCCAGAGAACACAACAATCTATACAAACCAAAGAGTTGCTATCAAAACCAGGAAGTTTAAAGTGAAAAGATTACATCAAAAGATTAGAAATGACTAGATGGAAAACCGAAGAAATGATACAACAAACCTTAACAACATGCATCTCTGTAAAGCAAGGTCCAAAAGATGTCAGATCTACCAATTGACAACCCCTCAAAAGCAATACGGAGAACACTCATAACTATCACAAATTTAAGTAACCATAGGACACCAATTGCAGACCGTGTTGTGAATACCAGTGTGTGGAAAATGTGAAGAAATATGCTATTTTACTTGGTAGGCCTGGTCCCAAGAAATTTCTTTTCCCACAAACCCATCCTAACAATTTTGAGGACATTAAAGGAAGTACTCAAGACTATCGAGGAGGCTCAACCATTTAACATTGTTTAAAACAACAATCTAGATCTTTGTAATTTGTTCACCGATCCCACAAAAAACAGACTGAAGTTTTTACTGTTCTTTCACCAATAGATGGAAAATAAAACAAAGCTTAGCATACTGGGCAGCCATATGTGCTCTATATAACTGCAAATTCTGTTAACTGTAGCAAAACCTTGTTATCCTTGTGGTTATGTGCGCATTATAAATAATAAAACAAACAAACAAACAAAACTCAAACACTTTATTTTAATAAATGTATAATGTGCAGGCCATGGACCAGTAGGCTTAAGGGCACAACTGGAAAAAACAAAAAAAGAACAAAAACTCACAGGCATGGACAGATTACAGAGGAGCAGTAGGCAGAAGCTGACCTCATTAGGCAAACAGCAGTGTCTTCAGTTTTCTTTTGAAGACATCAGTTGAGTCAATGCCTCTTAATTCTAAAGGAAGATCACCAGGCAGCATTCTTTAGCACCAGTCCTGGGTCAGTCTGATTCGTAGATTCTTGTTCTTTAAGAATTGTGAAGAGTTGTGTCTGATTGAGCATTCTCAATACTATTGTTAAAGAAGTTGCTTTGGGCCTCAATTATCACTACTCTATATTTTTTAGCAGCAACCTTGTATACTGCCAGTTCTGACTGGGTCGAGTGTAATTTCCAATCACTTGATCGATTAAACCAGTCTGTCAACTCCAACTGCAGGATCGCAGAGGCAGCATTCCATGTGACAATCCAGTCACAAGGCACTAATCAAATGATCACAATCTCAACCCTAGAACACCAGTGAAACCAGCCTCAATGCCACAAGGTGGCGGCCCCTGCATATAATCAAAGGCCACCCAAATCAAGGAATGAACACCCCAGCTTCAGTGCAGACTATCAGAGTTCCTGTACCCCCAAATATGCTACATTTTTGTACAAGTATAATGCCACACTGAACAACACGCCCACATGCAAAAATGTAAAATTATGAAAACACTCCCATAGTTCAACAAGTGAATCGAAGGACTCCACAACCTCAACGATGAAACAGAAGGTCACGTACTGGCAGTGGAAGAAACTTGGTTTACTAACAATCGCAACACCATTCTTAATTAATTGCTCTCAAATGGCCACAAAGTATTTCTAAAAAGAAGAAAGGTGATGAGAAGTATGGTGTAGAAGTAATTATCAGTGAGGGGGTCACGGACTAAGTAATCATGGACATTCCTTCAAACACAATCATCCTATGAAATAGGCATAAAAGTGGCTGTAAATCCCAGCTCTTCCTTCTTGATGACAGTGATCTTTCATATGCTAAAATACAATCCAGTCTTCCTTGAAATAATCATTCCATCTACAGACCAAATCACAAAATGTCCTCAGAATGCAATCATGACCCTCGATTTGACCCTCAGCAAGAGCCTTGTCTAACCAAAGTTATAGTTTTAGCTGTATGTTATGTTCGCTGCCATTTTTCATGCTACACATGAGAGGATAACATAGGGCCTTTGAAAGGAAAACAAAAACAATCTGTGCCAACTAAGCTTTTTTCAAGATCTACTGGGAGGTCACTGACAGAGAACCACTTAAGAATGTCCCCGTGCAAGCAATGCTGACCCTGTGCTCAGTTTCTTTAAATACCAAATTACAAACATTTGGGAAGTAATACCGAGAAGCACCAAGTGCTTTCCATATGCCCTCTCGATTAATTCCCGCTTGGAGCAGCCTTGAATGCCGACAATCCAATCAGATTTGAATACATCAGGAAGACAGTGGATTAGCTGTGAAATCATGCCCAGACTTGTTCCTTAATGTGTCTTTTGATGCTATCATTATGGAGATCGTACGCAAACTGAATGAATACAAATCCGTATCCGCTAAAGCATGCACCAATTAACCGCTACAAAACATAAATCAGCAGATGACACCAATAACTTGTTGAACTGCTGCCCTATTTCCAAATTCCTGTTCATCATCAACTTCATGGAACACAAAGCAACCAACAGCTCCAGAGCTACATTTAAGATAAAATTCACTCTGTGATCTTCAAGGCCTTTAAAAGACAACCGGGACTAATAAAGCCCCCTAAATTCAGTCCATGAGAAGCAACCAGCTAAGTGATCTTACTGGAGGGGTGTGTCTCGTACAACACAACTGACCAGGACATCCTGGTAGGTTGTCAGAAAATAGGTTTTGGTTTGTGGAATACACCCTGGTGATACACGATACATAAAACTGCAACAAATATAAAAAACCACAACTCTAATAATATTATAAAAAAAGGTCTACCATACCTTCCGAGACCCTCCACTACAAACATCCAATATAAAATCAAATCATTAAAATTCGTAAATAAACGCATAGCATTCGAGATGTTTCTGATTCCGCACTTAACAAAATGATTTCTAAATCACAGTCTTCTAAGAGCATTCAAAATAGGGCATATCAGCAGGAAATGTTAAATATACTCTTCAAAGCCTAACCCACAAGAGAACTCTTTGTGGCCACTCAGCCAGGTCATTCTTGCTAATAATGGTAAAATGTTTAAACAAACCATTAATATAATTTGTCTATGCTCTGGAGATCTCAAGGAGCTTACAAAGCCTCTCTCAATAACATTCAACTGGGAGGCAACGAAAAAAAAGACATTGACAGTAATGAGCATAGGCGGTTCATCATGCATACATGTTCCAGACTAACAGTCTTAACCCCAAGAACCGTCTTCAGTTCTGCTAGGCTATTCATTTGATTAAGTACAATACCCCATTTATTTATCAGAGTATTTCCATATTTATACCATGTATATTTCTCTTGGGCTGGACCAAAGGTGCATTTCCCTCACAGCATTTATTCTTATAGGGTTTTGAATATCAAATTAATTAGTGTTCGCATACAATTCCATGAACTTACGCTCAACTACAACCACAATCCTGTGCGCCCCAGGTTCTGCACATAAAACATCTCCTGGACCACTGAGGCCAATGCATGCTATATTCCTTAGGAATACATTCTGTGCCACATCCAATTTTTCACAATTAGAGAAGCCACAGATGGTACAGCCAAATTATGCAGACAAATGTACTTTAGCTTCCATTACCCTTCAACGTGTATCTATTCTCTTACCTCCATATTTGTAATAAAAGCGCCTCAACCCTCTAAAACATGTTTTAATTCGTTTTTCCACCCTTTTAATATGGTGGAGCCAGGTGCCATTCTGATGGAACAACACGCCTAGATAGTTAGTCTTCTCCACTGGGATATTGACATCAGTTATGAGCCATGCAAAGTTCTTTTTACAATTTCAAAACGGCCCCATCTTTGTTTTTTCTAAATTCAATTCAAGACCACGTTCCTTAAAATACCTAGCTGCATAATTTAAAGACTATTGGAGAGCCCTGTGTGTTAAATCGACCAGAGCTGCATCATCGGCATACATTGGAGTGCCGTATTTTGTCCCATGGAGGATTAGTCTTCATTAAAGAGTTGTATGGGTCAAAATCTGATAAGAGTAGGATAAACAATATTGGGGGAAGGGGTCACCCTTGTCTGGCCCCCTTATTAGTAGCAAATTCCTTCGAATAACTAGTCAAGCCTGGGCATCTTATGACAGCTGATGCTTCTGCATGTAAAAGTTGGATTAGCTGAGGTAATTCTGCAGGTACCCCCAGTCTGTTCAGTTTTTTTCCACAAAATTGCTCTATCCTAAGAATCCAATGCTTTTGACGAATTCAAGAATGCAACAAAAATGCATCACTTCCTGATTGATACATATTTTTCTATTATATTCAAGCGATAGCAGTGGTCTAGTAGCCTTTTCTAAAACCCAGCTGTGTTTCCGGGAGATTGCCGTTCATCTCTGCCCATTCTTCTAGCGTTGTCAAAATACATTTTCCTTGTACAGTCAACGAAAGAGATAAATCGAAAACAATATCACTGCTTGAACCTTTTTTAAAAATCGGAACGATTAAACTCTTTTACCATGATGCCGGAAATATCAGAGATTTCCCTGTTGCAATACAAACCCTAGTCAGGGTGGAAACCCACCACTTAGGAAACCACAACTGAAGCCAACAGGTCTGAAAAGTTTGTGATCCTTCCTCCTCAGAACAAGAAAAGCATGGCGTTCTCCAGGACTGAAATTTGGCACAATTAGAATTCAGCCTATATATGTGACCTCCAAGATCGCCAATGGATAAGTACAACCTATGCTTTCAGGCCAATGGGGATGACCCACAGGTCTTCCTGGAACTAGGGTGTAAACCAGAAAACCTCAAGATCATAACTAAGTGCCTCAACTACATCCAACAAAACGTCCATGCTCTAAATGGGACCAAAACAGGGATGTTGACTGTAGGGAACTCAAGGAAGCCGCATTACCCTTTGTTTGCCTGAAAATCTCTTTGAGCTGCTTTGTTCGAAGTCCAAAACGCAAAGAACCTGGTATTGTCTTCAACTGTGAGGCGATCTTCATCCACAAGTAAACTGCTACCTGAACACGATTAGCAAAGCTTTCGTCTTTTGCAACCCTCCTAGCATGTTGAGATCACACAAGCATTGGAGGTGTTCTGGCTGGACTATTACAATAGGCATACATAAGAACCACCAAAAAACGGCGGGAAAAAAAGACTCCATGGAATGCAAAACCAGGTGGAGGGACGGTCTAAATTAGACCCTACCACCTAAACTCTGACGTCTCTGCATTGGTTCCCTCTGAAGCATCAGAATAAAGCTTGTGTGCATCCTCCACAAGGACCATTACAACACTGGCCCCCAATAATTATGGATCCTAACGCCACACTAGCACCCCCACTACACTTCGAGTCCAGCAACACGCATGGAATGTAAATAAATCAAACATGAAGGAAAGGCTGTTATGCCATCATGTAAATCCTTGACCCCCTCAATATCGCACTTTCATCGCAATATGTGTCTATTCCAGGAGGCTATCAACCATACATGGCAGATTGAGACCACCAGCCTTCATGCACATCAGCCCTCTAACTACAGACACTATCCAATAAAGGAATGACTGACCAGGGAGAGTCCATAGCCTGTCTAATACGGAGTAATCAATGCTGACGTAGATAGAACAATGTTCTGAAGCTACTGAAAGGCAACATGCTGTCACAATACAAAAGCTGAGGGGCACTAACAGAACCGGAGTGTAGAAGTGGTGGTTGTGATAACCAAATGAAGACATGAGTGGATAGTGCTCTTAGCGTCGAAGTACACTGTCCCAGAGGGACGTAGCTCCCCTGCCCCCCCCCCCAATCACAAGAGGAAGAGGAGAAACTGGTGGAGAACGCAGACACTTTACAATGGGGGAGGGCAGGAGATAAAGAGTGGGGTGACAAACCAGAAAGGATATGGAAGCAGCAGCAACTTTAAAAGCGGTGAGCAAACTATTCTACCCATCTTGTTTGCACACCACTTTGAGAAGGTTATGTTACTCGCCGACACCTCGAAATGTTTTCCATGGACAGTTAATCATTGTTCATGTTTTTTTTTCTTATTTCCTACAGGATCAATGCAGCTGAGCTACACTGTGTATCCATTGCAAAAGGTGCTTTCAGGGACCACCAGGGTACTATTCAATCACAAACTACCAGACCCCACTGCCGCTTCCAGTGACGCGTAATAATGCGATTTTGTATATTTAAATAGTACTCCACTTTCGTTTGAAGCACTTGCCCTCTTGGGTTAATTGTTACCTTTATACGTCGCTGGTTGTCACACATAGATTTTTTTTTCCTGTTTGTTTTGCTTCTGATATATGTCCCACTTTCTTCACACCCTCATACACCGTCTCACCACTCATTCTCATCTTTGTGCTATTGTACAGGCCCCCTTGTGGGACTGCTTCCGCCATAAGTAAATGTGTTCCACTAAGTCATTTCTGTTCGAAATGTACATCTCTGTTCTTCAAATAAATCCCAAAAAAATACAAGCTTAAAGTAATGGTTCTCTGGGGTACTGACCTCAGAGGCGCCTTGGGACAAAATGGGGATATGGACGGGATCTGGCAAGTCCCTTTAGCCTCAGTAATTGGGCCTGAGAAGCAAGTAAGAGGGTGTATAACCTGGGGAGCAAGTATGGTGTGAGAGTCCGTGAGACCTGGCAACATGTACATTTTTAAGAGTTATTGAGACCTGGCAACAAGTAAACTGTAAGCGGTCATAAGACCTGGGTACCTGTAAAGAGTATGACGTCCTACGGCAAATTGCCAGTAAAATGAAAGAGGTCATATGAGCTGCGCCCTGGGGAACAAATAAGGTGCAGGAGCTCACAGCGGACAGAGTGGGAGTGCTCCCCTAACCCCAAAGAGAAGGATGTATTTCAGACGACTGGACCGTAGTCAGGACACCAGCTTTGTGCAGAATAATAAGACCAAGTTGTCTGAATGGATCACCTAAAAATTATCTGCGGTCAAATAAAGCAGTTGCGACCATCTTCTATCCACGCAATGTTATCCAATTCCTTTCTTTGGGGATGTTGGTTTTGCATGGGGGACCGGGGGTTCGAGAGTCGCAAAAGAGAAATCTTTGTACAAATAAAATGCGCAAGTCTGAAGGGTCAAGTACGTGCTGTCGCTGCTAAGAGCAGAGCCAACGCGCCCAAGTGAGTTAAAGTGTGTTAAAATAAAGAGTGTGAGCATTTGTTAAAAAAAAAGTAGAATGCAGGGCCAATACACATAAATCAACATTGTTGGGTTGTCAGGTGAGCAGGAAGCGGGGAAATCGTAGCAGAACAGTTAAAGTATGGGGGTAGTAGTAACCACAGTGTTACCATACCCCCGCCTCCACATGCCTCAGGACAGGGAGTGTACTGTGGAGGGGACTGCATAGATGCCCAGCAGGGCGTGGCTTCCAGTGTGATAATAAGACACAGATGTATTAATAATGCAGTGGTCGCAGTGTCACCCCTGCCAAATAGCACAGGCAGTTCTTGCGTTGCACTCCCCTCATGTCCTAGGCAGTGCGGCCTGTGCTTAATTTGTGAGGGGGTTTGCCAGGGCTCAGCCCTGGTAGTTATTTCTGGGCCACAGAACTTATTGTCTCAGACTCAGTTCAATTAATATTTTAACTGTCAGTCACCTAAGAAGCATCTATAAAATCAGAACAAAATGATAACAATGATTGTGTTTAAAAGACACACTTGAACATTTGCCTCATATCAAGACACCAAAAGAACGCAATTTTATGGTATGTTGATTGGTATTTGTAAATCACACATCTGCATAATCAGTACATCCATCAAGCCCAATGAGCCAGTGGGAGTTGCAGTTTTAATCCATGTTGACACTGAGGGGAGCAGCCGTGGGTCGTGGCACCAGTGAACGGAAAGCTACCCGTCGTGATGTGTTGGGGGTATGCTCAGCCGTGCAGATGAGGGGTGCATCAGCCACTTTTACTCCTTAGAAACTGGCAAATACACCCCAAAAATAAAAATAGCGAGCACAAATACTCCCAATAAAAAAATAGAAAAATACAAGTAGAATCCTGCGCCCCTGCTTTCACCCTCAAAGCTCCATGGATATGTTTAGACTAGTAGTGCACGTTATACCACAGGAAGAAACTACTATTACTGCCTGATTGGAAGTAAACATATCTTTTAATGTGCATGAATAACTAGGTGCAAAGAAAATTAATATTACCAAAACATTTCAGCTTTTCAGTAAAAAACGGTTTACTCGCTTACAAAATACTCTCAATGGGAATTTTTACTCCCCAAAAAATCATTTTACTCCCAACTTTAAATAAAAGGGAGTAAAATACTCCCACTTTCAAATCTTATCTGGAGCACTGGGTATGCTAGAAAATATTTGAGCCCTGGCACTTATTCATTTACAAATGCAGCCCTGCCGGTGCCGCTGGGAACATGCCAATATCTGATGTTGGCCTATATGTGGGTCAGCGCTTCCTCCAGAGCTGCAGATATGCAGACAGCAGCTTCCTCCTCGCATCAATTATTCAAACCAGTTCTGCAGGTTCCCATCAAAGGGAGCAGGAGAGAGAAGAGACAACAAGCAGAGGAGAGGGAGGGGGAGGGAAGGAGAAGTGAAGGGTGGGGGGGGCACAACGGGGGAGGCGTGGGAGGGGCAGGAGGCCCGAGAGGGGACTGTTCACAAGGAAAGGGAACGAGAGAAAGGGGCAGAAACCTGGGAGTCAGGTTCGCAAAATGATTGGTGTGGCCCAGACTACAAATTCACGTCAAAAACAACACTAAAGCGGATAAGGGGGACTTGCGTGCGGATGGGGGAGGGGCGGAGCTTTTTGCCATTTTTAGGAAATGCCATACAGTTTGTTCCATTACTAAATATGAATTGATAATATTTTTACTAGTCCTATTGACCTCGAGAAGTGCAGTACTGAGTAATCGCACCATCTCCGGGTACAGACAGCTTTCCTCCCCGGATTACAGGCAAAGCAGCTTCAGAGACATGTTGAGAGGCACTCTGGGCGCAGGGAGCGCCTTTTTCTCCTTGGATAGCAGTGCGCACACAACTATGCCATTAATAGTGCAGTCAGCGGAGTATCCAGCATTGCAAGAGTGCGAGGGTAGTGACGGGCACGAAAAAAGTCCTGCTACTCCCCCCCACACACACACTTCCACCCCCCCCCCCCCAACTGCAGTGTGCGCGATTCCATACAGTCTTATTCGCGACCCCCGCCCCAATCAACGTTTTGGGTAACATTAGTGGAAGACGCATTTAACACATACACAAGACAAATAATAACCCTGCAGGACCATTCCAGATGCAGGAAACTCATCTATTAGAGCTCTGTCCAGGCGCTCTGGGTCAAAACGCATGCAAACCTCCAAATTTGCATATGGATTGCACCAACAGTAGTGACTTCACAGAAAGGGACATTGCAAGGCGTATCATCAGTCTTTGATACTTGGAGGCACCATGGAAGTGACTTTAGAACAAGCTGCCATAAGTGAGCCAAGTGGCAAATATTTTTAATATCGAAATTGCACTATGATTACATATGGAGCAACTTTGGTGTTTGCTTACAGCATGCAATGCCACTACAGAATCGAATGCATTTGCACGGTTGTCAATAATATCATCACGAACATGTTTCTATTATACATATTTGAAAAGTTGATTTTCAACTGAAACAAATATAAAAAAATGCACATTAAAAATAAAATAGTTATTAGGCTTTTTCTTTATAACAGCATCATCTATAAACAGAAGCCATAAAGTGATTTGCCCAGGATCACACACTTTGGTTAAATGGTGAAACCAGGATGTGGACAATTTAAGCAACTCCACAAATCTTCCCAGGTTTAGTAGATATATATTTATTAAGGTTTTGCTTTGGATTTCATATGCTTAAATAATACTTTATTTATAGCAATGCATTGGAAGCAAGCCACATTACATAATAAACTAGCCTTTCATAATAAACTAACCTTACACTATATACATCATCATATACATATTTTTAGCAATAACAGTATCGCTTTAGTTGCATTCTCCTCATCCTGCATGCAAAGCCACAATAGCCTCAAGCAGATTAATGTGAGCCTAACAAATCCCCCTTGGGTTTTAAAGGCAAAGTCATTATTTCGTAAAGCCTGCAGCATTATGCACCCTTCTCACTTCTGATCACCCCATTCACATTTCTTAAGGGACAAACGTCCCTGCCAATAGTCTCCCATCAATGCCTAATGCTCCCATTGTAATGCTCTGTGCTGGGACAATGAGGGTGCTGAGCAGGAGCTCATTGTCCTGCCAGCGGGACCCCTTTCCTGTTTGGCACCTGACGATGGCCAAATGTCCCAGTCGTGCTCTAAAAGAGCCAATGGGGGGAGGCATGCTGCCCCTGCCCTGCTTGGTACACCACTTCTTCCTAAACTTTTATTTTAAAACAAAACCATTCCTTTAAAAAATAAAAGTATCAGAACAGTAAATCATTTATTTTATTATTTTTTTTTAAATTAGAGGAGCACCGCTGCCAACCCAACCGCTCCCGCCCACTTAGACCACGAGCAAGCAGACTTATTTCTGAAGCAATACACGTTCCAGGATGCTGCCCTTGCAGAGTTTCCCACAGAAGTTTCCCAATTCTTTATTTCCTCTCTCCCTCCGCCCACCGCAACACACACATAAATGCAGTATGCCTGATCCACACCCATCCGCGAGCCATGCTGCCTTTTTGCTGCCAGCTGGGTTCAAGTAGCAGATGTCATGTTATGTTATTTTGCATTTATATAGTGCCTTATGTACCATTGGTATGGTCTGAAGGCGCTGGTATGTTGAACGCCCTTGGGAACCGAAGTTCAAGTCAGCAGAGAGAGTAGAGAGAGTCAAAGGCGCGTGTGAGCACCGGATATGTGTGCAGCTGGTGTGGCTTTGTGAAATAGCTGCTTCTTAGCGGTAGGTGTGGTGGTTGGGAGGTCAATAGTATGTGTTCATTCTGGCAGGATTTGGCAGATGCTTGGCTTTTGCAGGCCCACTCAAAAGGGCAAGTGAACCACTGGCAACCAAGGGCTAATTCCATCCCTTCGTGCAGCCACTCCAAGAACAATAGCCCCTTTAGTGAAACTCGCAGAGGGAGCCGATCTGATGGGAATCCAGCTGTTTGCGATTATATAGCTTCAACACAAAAACACACATTTGACAGGTCCACAGTAAATGGGGTGAGGAAGAGAATCTGTGGGTCAGGGTAGTTAAGCAGAATGATAAAGTATTTTTGACATGATCAATGATCTGACTCATGTCATGGATAGATAGGGGCCCCGCTCAACTTGGGGCAGAAGGTCCATCAAGATGTTTGGCAGAGCCAGTCCTACTACCCAGAAGTCGGGGTGAGGAAGTTGGGAGGGCCCCAGTTGCTACCCCTGCTTTTATGTGCCCGATTAAAAATGAATAGTACCACTGTCAATCGCCCAATGCCTGACTTACACCAAGCTGGCCAGTGTTAGTTCTCATCCCTTTTAAAACCACAAAGCCAAGAAAGCTGTGCAGCGAGAGACAAAACACTGACCCACCAGAGAGCGCAACATCAATGCCAACGAGCCTGTGTTGAGAAAAGGGGCGGGGCTCGAAGGGCATTTTATAGTCTCACACCTGTGTAGCCAAGCACTCTCCCAATAACCATTCTGACGATCAAGGTCGGGCTGGTGAGTAACAAATGCTCCTAGAGACTTTCTGAACATACATTGCTTTTTGGTAACCCGCAACAACATCTTTATGTACCATTACAAGGTTTAAAGTATATTTAGATTATATGTCTGTGGGGGCATTCTGTTATTCAGAGTAATACAGTTTAACCTGTATTGTTGTCTACCGCTGCCCCTCCCGAGAGTTGACACCGACAATCATCCAGCGATACCAATAGTTGAGCCAAGGAAAGCTTAAGGGAACCATGTTTACTAAGGTTAGGAAGGTGACCCCATACCCCGAACATAGGGCTAGGAGATTCTTCCTAAACATTCAGCACAACTGCTGACCCGAAGTCCAACAGATGATACCTCACAGCTACACCCAACCCCACATTGCTGACCCGATCCCTTGCTACTAGTCTTAATCCCCTGCCCCTAACCTTTAGTCATAGGACATTGCTTTTAAACCATAATACAGATTAGGTGGAGGTACCTCAAAGATGGGTTCTAATCCATTCCCTAACCAATAAATTGGGGTGCGTTGTCTGTGCTGCCTGTGCTGAGGACCTTGATTGTGTAACAGAGACCCAGGAAATCGAGGGTACACAGAGAAACCTAATCCATCAGCTGTTTTTCGGCAGCGTGTCGCTTCGTTCCCAGGAGGGGGCGGAGCCTTGTTGCTGCTCACGTGAGGAGTCACGTGACCCTAAAGACACTGAAAAAGCATCCGCTTTCAGGCGAGCGGTGCGTTGTCTGTGCTGCCTGTGCTGAGGACCTTGATTGTGTAACAGAGACCCAGGAAATCGAGGGTAGACAGAGAAACCTAATCCATCAGCTGTTTTTCGGCAGCGTGTCGCTTCGTTCCCAGGAGGGGGCAGAGCCTTGTTGCTGCTCATGTGAGGAGTCACGTGACCCTAAAGACACTGAAAAAGCATCCGCTTTCAGGCGAGCGGTGCGTTGTCTGTGCTGCCTGTGCTGAGGACCTTGATTGTGTAACAGAGACCCAGGAAATCGAGGGTACACAGAGAAACCTAATCCATCAGCTGTTTTTCGGCAGCGTGTCGCTTCGTTCCCAGGAGGGGGCGGAGCCTTGTTGCTGCTCACGTGAGGAGTCACGTGACCCTAAACACACTGAAAAAGCATCCGCTATCACCCTTGCGGCGTTGAGCCCGGTAGGGGTGGAGGGCGCTGGCTGTTGTGCGGCTGTTTGGCGCTGACAGTGTGACTAGAGACTAGGGTACGGGAGACTGCGGAGGTATTCCCTCTTTGATCCCGACCTAGAGCAAAAGGTAAGTTCAATTAACACTGCCCAAAAGTCCTAGATGAAACCTCGTGCAGCGCGGTAAAAAAAAAAAAAAATTTTAAAAAAAGAAGAAAGAAAAATTAAGTACTGTAAGTCTTAGCTGGTGCTTGCTGGTCGTTTTAAGAATAAAACAGTCCGATAATGTCAGCAGCAATGAGGGGGATGACGAATAAAGCTAACACACGAGCTCAAGCTAAGCGAAGACTGAACACCATGTCCATTACCATAGGAAATCCTACTGACATGGAGAGAGCTCTTAATCAGTCCTCCGCCTCTTCTAATGCCCATGTAGCTGCTACAATGGTTAGTAAGAGCGTCACTCCCCAAGTTAACGGCCCTAGGATGGCAGCCACCAACGTCAATACTAGATAGCAGCAGTACTCTAGCTCCGAGGCACCCAGGTCTACCGGTGCTCACGAACATATGGGTATGGTGTGGCATAGATGGGAAGGAACCACTAATGACTCGATGGATACTTTCGATCTAGGAAGTGACTCTGAAAGTAACGAAGACCAGAACGAGACGAGGCTACCGAGAAGGAAACCAAAGATGAACCTGAGACTGAAAAAGAAGTTCAATCAGAGAATCACAGGGAGAGACAAGGGACAAAAGACACTGGTTCACCTGAATTGCAGGGGAAAAAACCCAGAGCAACCACGGAAATGGAAAAAGAGACGCAGGTGGTCGAGGCACAGAGAAGAAACAGCGAATCTGAGGGAATTCAATCAGGAACAAAGAATGTTTAAGTCTGCACTGCTATGATACACCATGTTCTGAGTGACCAACCATCTCCTAATACCCCTTACTTCGAGCATAAGCCTGAGGACCCAATACGAGACCCAGCCCATAACACTCAAGAAAAGAACATAAGCATAATGATGATACAAAGAGCGGCAGCCAAGGTAGAGCATTTAAAATCGAGTTCATCGCTAAAACTATTGGCTTGGACAAAGGTAGCTGAGATGCATAAACTAGAGTCAGACAAAATAGAAATAACAGCAACCACGAGCAAAGGAGATGAGCAATTGATCAAATCACTACAAGATACAAGGGGTCTCCATACCAAACTAAACACAAAAGAACACCTCACTGCGCTAGAGAAAATAGAGGGCACTATGGAGTTGTGGTTACCATCAAATGAATGGATAGAAAGCTCTACACCACCAACGACTCTACCACAAAATAATCCAAATTCAGGAGAAAGAAGAAATTCAGTAGGGATTGTGGATCAAGTAATAAAAGATCTAGCAAAAATGAATGCAAAACTGCTGCAAACTAGAAGGTCATCTCAAATAAGCGCCAACGTGGAAAATCCACTATCTGCAGAGTTATACTATCCTAAGCATAGGAGTATACACGAAGTAATGACCCTAGAAACAAACTCGTCAGCATTCGAATCTAGAAATGAGGAGATTATAGTGTCTCAAAAGAGATGTCGAAGAAGAGAAAGTTCCGAAAATGATGATAGTAGTGTGAGGAAAAGACTCAAAGGTCAAAGAGAAGAGGAAAACACGGGAAGAAATACATCTGGTGAGATTCAATCACCTAAAAGGTCCAAACGACGCGCCACCTCAACTCCATCTATGGACTCGGAAGATGAAGACGGCACAACAACTTTGAGAAATGAAAACTGGCGGAGATCCACAGAGAAACCCCAGACAGGAATAAGCAATACAGATGAAACATCGACCTGCGTTGAAAAAATAATATCGAAGCTAAGTCCAATTCTGATGTCTGCCGCAACAATAGCTGTTGCGCCTCCGATGAAGCTATACGAGAACTTAAACGAGAACTACAGAGACCAAACAACTTTGATTGCTCTACTAAATTCTAAAATGATCAAACTAGAGACAGACTTTAAGGAAATGACCTCTGAGATTGTGGTAGCCAAACGAGGGAATGATATTTCACTAATGGCTTTAAAAGAATCCCTACGAAATAACTCTGAAGATAAGAAACTCCTAGCAGAAGTGACAAGGCAAGCACTTACGCTACTACAAAATGAACGAGAAAGAAGGAGAGACTCAAATACAACACAGGTCCCAAAAACAGTACAAACGAGTCAGACCTCAGTGATCAATCTAGAAACATTAGAGTTACCCGAGAAATCCGGTGTAACTAAGCATTCGTCTGAAAAAAAACAGAAAGAAGTAGAGATAAGGGTATCTCAACAGAATTGCTGTTATGATAAGGAACTCGTAATTAGGCATGATGACAGTGATTGTGGAAAGATGGAGTTCAATAGAGCGGAGATTGCACAGAAAACAAGATCTTGCTCTTCGACTGTCTCCACGAAACCTACAGAAAAAGAGATTGAGAAAAGCAAACAGCAAATCGAAAAAGAAGGAGATAATGAGCAAGCTCTTCCACCATCCAAACCACCTGAAACGTCAAAATCCATCAATACAAATACAAAGAATCTGGGAAGTAAGCCTACAACTGAACACGGAAAAAAGAATGAGAGGGAGTGGTATGATATATTTGAAAACCCGAAAATCAGTTCAGGAGTGAGTAACGAGAAGAGTTCAAAAATAGCTAAGTTAAACTCAAATGATTGTAATAAAAAATCTAAGAACCAACAAGTAAAAAAGAATAGGAAAGCTTGCAGTTCAGCCAACTTCTTCAGAAACATTAAAGCATTGAACATAACTGTAAATAATCCTGAACTATCGACATTGAAGGGTGAAAAAAAAAAATAGATGATGAGATCCAAATCGTGGATGAAAAAGTACAGCCAGTAAACCTGACTGAAGACAATATGACCCTGACAGGAAGAACAATTGAGCTGGATATGGAAGACATAGAAGTTGATGAGGAGGAATT
Organism: Ambystoma mexicanum; assembly: GCF_040938575.1. NCBI lineage: Eukaryota > Metazoa > Chordata > Amphibia > Caudata > Ambystomatidae > Ambystoma > Ambystoma mexicanum. The sequence continues at coordinate 896,239,787 of NC_090931.1, read as the reverse complement.
GTTGAACATGTCAACTTACAGTGTGTCTGATGCTGAAGAAAACAAGGATAACAATAAGGTAGTAAAAACAATCGAAAATCGAAGTAATATTGGACAAGATAATCATGAGTCAGAGACAAGCCCGCAGAAATCGTCCATTGAAGGATACGAGAAAGAGAAAGATGATAGAACGTCAAGCAAAAGAGTGATTTCGTGGCCAGAAACACCTAAAAAACTTCAACTTACAGCAAAGAAAATTACAAAAAAGGTGGAAGATCCACAAATCTTTTTCACCTTAGAAGAGAAAAGACTGAAGAGTATGTTGAAGCAGGGAAACTCATCTAAGATCAGGGAAGTTACAAAAAACCCCATGTTAGATGAGCAGAAGAACAATATGAAGAGTACTGGGCTTCCGAATGAGAATCTACAACAATCCACAAGAGAAGTCGAAGCACCTAGAGGGAATATCGAATAGTCCGCTAAGTCAAGAAACCCTAACTTGATTGTCGGAAACAAAACAACACGGAAAAACCACCAGTATAGATTACTGGTTGAGAAAATTGACGGAAGAAAAGGTGGTACCCCACTAAATCGGTACACCATTCTACAGATATTCCAAAAAATTCCTGTGTTAAGGGTAATAAAGAGTGCTCGGATTGATCGTGTGGAAATCATGGCCGAGATGAACCAGAAGTTTGTACTCTTACACATCAACGACAAAAAAGACGCAGAATTGATCATGATGTGTGAGAGACAACTCCTAGAAGTTGGATACCAAGTATACGAAGTAGACAACACCTTAAAGGGAAATGACGATGCAAAAACAAAAGAACCCAAAGTACAAAAAACAAACGAAAAAGATCTAGTGACAATCAAAACAACGGAAAAAAGCGTAATAAGGGAATACGTGTCTAATGTCAAGTTCAAAGACACTGAAATGGAGACTGAAGCAGCAGGTCTTCCCGATGACAAAGACGAAGAAAATCAAAATAACAGTGGACAATCGCGAAAAGTTAGGTACAGTGAACTCTAAATCTCCGGAAGTAAACGCTGATGAAGATGAAGGAAAAAAGTGGTCTTGGTTGGCAAAATCACTGAACCCAACAACGAAGAGCTAATGCTATGGCAAGATAGGGACACTGATGATAGCCTCGTGGAACACCAGAGGATTTTCACATCTCCTAGGATCCCCACCGGAAACAATACAAAAGGCAGACTTGATATGTTTGCAAGAGACATCGGTCTCCAAACTACCATGTGTGGACGGCTACGAAGTAGCAATAAATCCAGCTATAAAACAAAAAAAAGGACGGCCTATGTCAGGACAACTGACTTTAATCAAAAGAACATGTGGACTAAGAATAAAATCCGCCCGTAACTCGTCACCTTTCCTTCAGGAGGTTTGTGTAGAGCAATCAGAACTCACAGAGAAGCTGATGAACCGATTATATATACTAAATATATATTGGAACACAACGCCAAAGTTTAATCAAAAGCTGGAAGATGATATCATTGAAGCAATAGACACAATTAAAATAGAAGATTCAAAGGCAATAATTATCATATGTGGAGATTTCAATAGGAAATTTATTGATCTAGACCAACGAAAAAGAACGCAGATCAACGGGATGAGATTTAAAAAGGACTGTTGGCTAGAAGAAATGACAAATAGAAATCTATCAATGCTTAATGGAGCAACAAGAGGGGACATTCCAGCAAACCCGACCTGGGAAAGAGGAACTCAGCAATCTATTTTAGACTATATCTTTGTCTCGGAGAATATACTACACGAAATAGTTTCCTTCACAGTCACTAAAACCATCCAAAGTGATCATAATATTACATCAATGGAATGGAAATGGAGAAAAGCAGAAAAAAAGGAACAATGGAGATGTGACATCTCAGTGGAACCTGGACGCAACAGACTAAGGATAAATAAATCGAATATTAAGGTGATATCTGAACAAATGCAAAAATCCCAGGAGCAAGGCCTGATTGAGGCAATTGAATACCAGCATTTACTAGAAATTTACAAATCCAAAAAAACAAAGGCTCTAAAGAACCAAAATTTCTACAAACATAAGTATGACCCGGAAGTGGCAAAAAAAAGAGGGAATTGAGGAAAGCATTAAGATCGATTAATGCCACTAAAGGAGTAGTAAATCAAAACCAGTCCAAAAAAGTAAGAAACCAATATAACAACTGGCACAAGTTACACAGAGCTAAGATGGAGAAAAACGACGCAGAGATAATATTGAAAGCGCTGAACCAAAGGAATTCCAGGGGTTTTTGGGCCTTAATAAATGAATCATCCAACTCAGAAAAAGCGATTATAACAAATATGGTAACGGAAACAGACTGGGAGTGTCACTACAAAAATCTGTTTAAAAGAAGGAAAGGTACAAGTACAGTGGAGATCCACGCAAAAGTCCCATGGGACTTACAAATGGACAGAGAGGACATTCGAACCCCAATTGCAAATAGCAGTACATCTAGAGCCGCTGGACCTGACGGCCTCTCGAATGCTGATAATCATTATCCTTTATTGCCAAGCCTCCCCTCTAGCTTTAACTGCTAACCCTGACCTTCATCACCAACTTTAATCTCTAACCCAGATTTCAACTCCAACCCATAACCCTCACTATATTTACTAATACAAAGTGCTAATCCTTACTGCTAACCCTAACCACCAACCCAATCCCTACAATAAACCTCAATGCCTTCCACCTCTCCTACCCCCAAATGTGGACCTAAAGCCCAGCAGCTAACACTCTAACCTAACCTCTGTCGCACCTAACCCTGCTCTCCTCTTACTGGATCTTGCTATCCATGTTTTCCTCGTTCTATTTTTCCCACTCTCCGACATCTAACTCTTGCCATCTGGTTTTATCTCCTACCTTTGCAGATCCCAGTCACATCAGGTCCTGCTCTTCCTACTAGCTCTCTCACTACTCCTTCCCATCAGCAGCTTGTAGTAATATGGCTTACAGAGCAGCTGTGTGTGTGTGATGTCATGACCTGTGGAAGGTTGGTGTTGGAGTGTTCTACTGGGCGACAGTTAGTGAGAGAGCAAGCTGTGAGCTGAGAAGATGGGTGTGGGGGTGAGCCCGGCGTTTCCCTTGTAAACTTTTGTCATCTGTCTTCCCTACCATCCCCGTGTCTTGTTGATGGAGTACAGGACAAGGACAATAAAGACCCTAAGAACTTACCTTGAGTACCGGAGGTCTTCGTTACTACACAGCTCCCAGCATTCTTTATGCTACAGTTTCTGCCTTGTTTGCCATAGGCGCGTCTCAGCAGTGCCACTCCCACCTGTCCCCCATTGTCTATGGCAGGGCTTACTGGTGTCTCACGGTGCTTTTTGTGGCTTAAATATGGCCTGCCTTCTGAAGAAGCCATCCAGTCAGTCAAAACAGAATAATTAACAGGGTGTACCCCAAAGAAAGGGGCCAAATATAGGGAAAGTCCTCTCCTCCTAGAGCGGGAAAACCCATGATGTTTTCCTCCCAGATGCAGGCCTGTAGGAGACGTGATAAACAAGGCAGAGGATTTCCAATCGCAGAAGAGTGGCAGCATACAGTAGCAACTAGAAGCAGCAGAAGGAATTCCTCCCCTTTTCGGGCAACAGGGCAGGAACTCAGTAGAATGGAAGCGAACAAGGAGGGAGCCAGGAAGCAAGGGGAGCAAGAGTAAGATGATCAAGGGAGGCAGGATAAGGGAATACTGGAATCCAGGAAACAAGACCGGAGCACAAACGTACTACAATAAGGCACGTAGGATCCGGTTACTGCTGCTGTGAAATAGCCGCTGTTTGTAGCTGCTTCTGTAGACTGGAAGCCGAAAACCTGCAATGTCCCATGGGAGCCGTTATTTTGGGATGGGTAGAGTGGGAGCTCTGCACCACCATCTTGGAAGGGGCCGGTCCATGTACAGCCCAGTAAGGTAGTCGGTGCCACTGCCAATGGAGGAACACTTGATGACTAAAACCTAGGTTTCTTCTCTTCCACAGTTTCTCCTCGCCTTGTTCTTTCTTCTGCCTTTTCCCTCAACATTGTATAGTTAATGCCTTTCTTGGGGGTGCCTTTCCTGCCTTTAATAAAATATCACTCTGTACAAGGCCTACTCTCAGTATCCCATGTCTAACAATGTGCTTTCCTTGGTCCCTGCATGCAGTCTTCCCTTAAAGTCCATCACGTCTCCTACAGTCCTGCAGTTGGGATTTCTACTCTCTATAGTTCCTGATCCAAGTGTTGGAGGAATAACACAGAGTTCTGGTTGCAATACCTGCGCTCAGGGCTACGTGAAGGCACCACTCTCTGTAGCTCCTACTCACAATGTTCTGCATAGAACACTACTGTCTGCGGTGCCTGCCCTTGCTACTCAATGCGTGACTCTTAACTCTGCAACTCTGATGTCGCTACTACGAGGAGATGACGATACGATCTGCTGGTCATTTTCTTAGCACTCCCTTCATGGGAGTATACTCCCTTCTCTTGTAGCTACCAACATGTTACACTATGCCCTCCTTAGTTCATGCTCTTGGTATTCCCTGCATGGCACCCTGTAGTGCCTCACACCCCTGCTTGGCACCTCATTAATTAAGGACTTTCTGCATTTAACTACACTCTCAGTAGTGCCTTCAATCAATACTTCCGTTTACCACTAGACTAGATGATCATTGGCAGCGGTGTCTTACGGTCATCTTCTGCAAAAGTTGATCCGATTACTCACTACATTAAAGCATACTTTCTGGAGGACCTTTGCCGCACTCCTCTATGGAACCATGCACTCAACAGTTCCTGGTCTCGGTACTCCCTCCAGGTAACAACACTCTGCAGTCCTTTCTTGCTCTCATTCTGCATGCACTGCTCTACGTTTCCGGCAACTGCTGCTTTTTTGTTCTTAGCTCTTCCTTCCTACCACTCCACTCTATATAGGTTTTGTTCGCAGTAACTAGTGCAAAGTACCGCGCTCTGCAGATTTGTATTTTGGGCCACATTGTAGGATACCAGACACTGCACTTTCTCCACTCTGTAAACCCTGCACAATACTACACTCTTTAAAGTGCCTGCTCTCAGTACTTCCGGAGTTGATCTTCCACTCTATGCAGTTCCTACTCTCGGGACTCTCCTCAAGTTGCACTTACTCCAGCAAGAAGCTGGTGGCAAGTCCGCCACTTGACCTCCACAATTCTGTGGATTTACCGCACAGTATTTCCACAAGCAGTAAACCTGCCAAAAATTCCCTCTGGACTCCAAAAACGGGAAAGTACCACCACTTGTAATCCTGCGGTAAACCCACGGGACGGGACCAAGCGGCAGCAGTAAGAGTAATCTAGCTTGACTGTAATTCAGTGGATTTAATGCCAATTTACCACCAAACTAAACGGCGCTTGCTCTTGTGCTCCCTGCATGCACACTACAGATTCTGCTCTCAAAACTTCCCCGGTGGCGCCCTATTCTGCGCACTTCCTGCTGTCAGTTCCGGATGCTTCAAGGGGATGTCGCTATTTTTAAATAATCCGAGTCGGGAACAATCGGGGGAAGTGAAACTAGCATTTACCCTTTCACTCCTCTTCGAAGAGGGTGGGGGAGGAGTTTCAGTTTCGGAGAAAACACTGAACTCCGAAGCTCAAGCTCTAGTCCCGAGTGCCATTTCTTTCAGGCTTCATGCTTCCTTTACATATCCTGACATACAAGTGCCCCTTTCTGTGCCTCTGTGAGTGGGTGTACCTTGGCCGTGTGCTCTGTATCTTCTGCACGCAGCCATGTTTCGCCCACTTAGCTGTTGCCCTTTGGCCCGATGCATGAGCCCTCTACTAAGACCCATTTTTCTGTAACTTGCCTCAGACACTGTGTCCCAGGTCTGCTCATCGTGCCTTTGCTCCTGTGTCCCCTACCTGTAGCTGCTTTCCGAGGCCTCGGTCTGTGACCCTTCTATGTGATGTAATGAGGTCTTGTGTGGGGCACCTCTGCAACTTCGTGGCACTGCAAGAAAAGAGGGAGGGGTTTGCGAGCGATATGGGGTGGAACACCCCGATTCCTGTGCGTCATCGTGTGTGAAAGATTGATCAATGTAAATCACAGCTGGGAGGACTTGGCTCGCTGCTGCTGTGCCTGGGCTGTTGGGTGGGGGGTGGGGATAATAATGCGGCTGGATGCGAGCAGTGGCATTGCTCGCTGAGGTGGTATGTCTGCAGGCAGTCAGACGGGTGCGAGTAGCATTAGGTGGAGGGAGAGGAAGACGAGAGTCGGTTGGTTGGGGAATAGTTTAACGGGGAAAAACACCTTTGGTTCAAGATTATAGATCCGGATCACTGAAATATTTGGCGATGGTGTGTACCTCCCAATCCAGTATCTTTTATGTGATTTAGAAATATTGGCCCAAAGGGGTCCAATCCCTCCATGTTCCTTGGCTGATGCCTTGTGTGCGGGCATGTGCATTGGCAGCGCCTTTTCGGCAGCACAGCTATGCGTCATGTGTTTGAGCCCGCCTCCACCACCCCCTTGCATGGGGGTCCTGTCTGCAACACATAACCAGGTTTCTCTCACTTCTTCTGAGCCTATGGTCATAGGTCCATGCTCTTAGTCTACTCATATGCATGTATCTCCTGCTTGTAGGACCATCACCACCCACTTGCCCTGTCACCAGACTCTTTGTACCCTCAGTCTCTCCGCCATCTTATGTGCACTCGTCTGAAATCACCATCTGCTTGTACTATCTTTACTCGGATATACGTCAACATTTCGAATTGAGAAATGACCGCATCATTTTGTTTTTATAATGCGGGGGAGACCTCCCCTCCTCCCCCCACACCTGAACTATTTCCATTACCCCACTCTTATATTTTTGAAACATGTCCCCAAAATTGGAAAAAATGATAGCTAAAAAGATGCAGTCATTTCTCCATTGGAAAGATTTCTTTTGCGACTTGTACGGATACCTCTTTGGATACGCCCATGCGAGCCCCACTGCACACACCTTTGTCAGCACCCTCTGTCTGGTCCCATCCGTGCTCTCCCCCTCCCCCCTCCCGTCTAAGCCCTCTGAAGGTTCTCCCAGTCTGTGACCTCTGGTTTTATTCCACGCCTTTGATCCCGACATACAACCATGCTGTGCCCTGGTGACCGACTTCAGCTTCCAGTTGTGGTTTGAGGAATGCCACTGCAGTGTAAAAGCGCAGCACATTCAACTCACTCAGGCACCAAAGACTTTGGCTCGGATCCTAATGAGAAACAATGGGCGCTTAATAGCCTTCGTTCAACTATTGGGCAATGGTGAGCATGGGAGGAATCAGATCTCCCAAAGTCAAGCATTTGGGAAATATGCAATGCATCTTTATGGTGCCCGGGAACAAGAAGACCACTCTATTCAACAAAGAAACCAGAATCTCAGCATCCTTTAGGTGGGTTGGGGCTTCGCAGATGTCCACGCACGCTCCGTCTATAAGCAATAGGAAGTTGTAGGGCTACCTTTAGTCTTAGTCTCCTATGTGAATACTAGGCCTATCACAGGGGCCGGCCTGCATAAACCCGGCATGTGAAAGGAGCCCACGTGGTTCTGTGGTCCTGTGCGTTTCCCACACTGTACAGTGTGGGAAACGCACAGGAGGCCGGGATTTCACAGGGTGCAATAGCTTTCAATCCATGAGGCTCAGGCCAGCTGCCCTCGCCTGAGCCTCATACGGGGTCTTCCCTCAGGAGGTCCAGTATGTATCTGCAGCCTGCCTGGGCAGACCACCCCACTATTGAGCTCCCAGAGGTAAGGCTGGATGGCAACTGGTTTGTACACAGCGCGTCAGGCAGTTAAGACAAACTGTGGCTCAACTTTCTTACAGGGGACATTTTCTGGCAGCTCCCCTTCAGCCAATGCAGTCCTTCATGCAGGAGCATTTGGTATTGCAGCCAATGCTCAAGCAATAAAGACCAGACCATAGACAGCAAGCAGGTGGGACTGTGGGCTTCAGCAGATAGACAGGGAAGCAAGCAGCTTCCTCTGTCCTTGGGGGTGGGGTGGTGGATCAGTTGGTCTTGCTGGCAAGCAAGGGGGTACTAGTATTGCCCTTTGGAAGAGACACAGTCCTCTAGCATTTCAAATGCTGGCTCAAATCTAACATATTTATGGAGTGAAATAGCAATTCAAAGCCCTTGTGAACCAACTGTTTATCAAGGGCAATATTCAAACATCATGTGCCCATGACCTCATTAGGCTACTGGTTCAGACAGAAAGGGGACAGATACACATTTAAAACGCAGACTCTCTGGCTTCATGAAAAACAAGGGTCTCAAAACAGGTTCTCTAAAGTTTTGTTGGATTGGCAAATATTTGTGGATTATCAGCACAATTTAAATCAACAGGAATCAAAGCCGGGAGTATACATTAGCCATGAAGATAGTAGGTAATCAAATTGCATTTAAAATAGCATTAACATTAATTACTTGGACATTCAGGTCACCTCAGAGTACCAGAAAAAAGTTGGAGAATTACTCAGCGCCTGCAAGTATGTGGCTTTCCTTTTACCCCACAACAGCTCCTCTCCCACTGTGTACCCACATAAACCTATGTCTTTTCAACCTGTGGGCCCTCCCTCATGCGCCTGACCTTTAATATTATAAGCACCTCCTGCGTGTGCCCCAGTCTGCTCCTTTAGGTTGACTGTCTGTGTCCCCCGACCGTGGCCCCACATAGCCCAGGTAGTAGGCGATATATGCTTGTTCCCTAAGGGACCCTAGAAATAAAGAGGCAGACACCAAGGACAATAGTGTGTGTAATATATAACGACGCTGGGCGGTGTGTGGAGGAGACCCCACATAGTGTGAGTAAGGGGAGGTTGAGCTGCTTATGTAAGGGGCAACTCGGCCGCCTGGGGCCGTAGTGGGTGTCAGCCCACCTGGAGGCCAGACCAGATGGACCCAGCATCATCTAGGGCCGGTGTAGGGTGCTGCCGGTGCTGAAAACGAACAGGCTCTGTGTGGGGGGCAGCCTAGATCAGGCTGTGTCCCCAGTCTGCCTGCCTCAAGGCTAGCGAGGAAGGCCCATTCTAAGATGTACTCCCGGGCTGCATATGTCAGGCACAGCCCAGGAGGTGAAGAACAGGTAAGCCCGCTCCACCCTCAAAGTCCCAGGCTGGCTTGCTAACTAGCCCAGGTTAAGTGGAGGAAGGAGGTAAGTCACAGGTTACTCCGATAGGTATCCAGGGTGAAGGAAAGCCCTGGGCTGGTTCGCGATGCAACCTGGTGAAGGCCAGTGGCCGGCCCCCTCTGCCTGGCAATGCATTGCTGAGGGTGGGGGACAGGAAGCCTCAACAGGGTCTGGGCGGAAACATGGCAGCATCCCAGTTGCCATGGAAACGCTGCCTAAAGTTGAGATGGCCACGGGCGAGGCAGTAAAAGTGCAGAGTCGCCACAGCACAGGGGACACCACCTGAAGATGTAATGGCGGTACGGCCACATCGCTGACATGGGGCGACCCCCATGCCAACAGGGCCACCTAAAGATTTTGAAAAACCTGCATGAAAAGTGGCGAGTGCGCGCAGGTAGGCCGCCCAGCCTGCCGGGCCCACCCAGAAGATTTGCAAAGGCCACGGATGCAGTAGTGATAATGGGCAGACCCCCCACACAGGCAGGGGGCCGCCCAAAAGACTAAAGAAAAGCAGGCTACATGGTGAGTGCAGGTGGCATGGCCCCATATGGTGGACGGGGCCACCCTAAAGAAGGAAGAGTGGGCAGGCCCAGTTTAACATCAGGGGACAGGGCCCCAGTCAGCCAAGAGACACCATCACCAGAGAAAGCCCAACAGTTACTGTGAGGGGGTGACTTCACTGCAGCAATCACCCCATTGTGACAAAGTTTGTTAAATGTTGAAAATGTGTTGGATGTCAATGTAAAAATGTATGCAGTCATATGTATAGATTTCATTTTTAAATGTTAGGTAGGATGTTATGTAGGGAGTCGTTTTATTTTTTAATGTGTTATGTAGGTTTAAAGGTTAAGTGGGGTAGAATGTGATTTATATGGGATACATTACTCAATGTAATCATATTTCTGATGTTTGTATCTGCTTAGATCACATGCTGTGCATAGATTAGAAAGCAGCATCTGGAGAAGGAGGAGGGTGAGAGAAGGTACAGCAGCAAATAAACATTTTAGCACCGCTTGTCCCAACTGTGAATCTGCTTTAGAGTGTGTGTCAATGCAGTAATGCTGCGTAAAGGTATAAATGGAACTCCAAGTAGCTGCGTTGCAAATAGCGTCTAGGGGAACATTTGCAATAAATGCTAGAGTAGCTCCTGTACCTCTGGTAGAGTGAGCTCTAGGAGTGAAAGGTAGGGTCTTTTAAGATAGTGATTAGCACAGCTGTATGGACTGGACTATCCATCTGGAGATGGCATGTTTAGAGATGTGATCACAATCCCTACCAGGTGCTTTAGAAACAAAGAGCTGATCTGTTTTCCTTAGAGGTTTTGTTTTGTTTACATAGTACAAGACGGCCCTCCTTACATCTAATGTATAGAGGACTTTTTCAGTTGAGTTAGACGCTTTTTGGAAAGAGGTAGGTAGTTCAAGGGATTTGGTTGACATGGAACTTGGAGATGAATTTTGGTGAAAACCTAGGATGTGTTCTGTCCTTGTGGATTACAAAGAAAATGTATTGTACAGAAAATGCCTGTCGTTCACAGACTCGTTTTATCGAGGTGATGGCTACCAGAAAGGTGGTTAAGTGTTTTAGGCTGGCCTTGTGCATGGGCTCAAAGGAACAACCCATGAGCTTTGAGAGCACAACATTAAAGTCCCAACCTGGTGGAGGGTTATAAACGAGATGGTATAATCTCTTCACTCCATCCATGAAAGCCTTGCTAACAGGAACTTTCCACTAAGACACCTTGTTATGCGAAGCAGTGAATGTGGGCAAGGCCGCTAGGTGTACTTAGATGGGGTTAAATGCTAGGCCAGAGTGCAGTATATAGAGCATGTAGTGTAGAATGTTGGATGGTGAACATTCAATTCGATTTAAGAATTGTGATCTGCACCATGCCACAAACCTCTTCCACTTGAGTGTTGGGTTTCCGTGCCTCCTTTAGGATATCCACACACCTTTGAGGAAGGTTTAAGTAACCAAACTCTATGACTTCCGGAGCCAGGCTGCCAAGTTCATAGACTGATGATGGAGTATTGTCCCCTCGTATTGGGACAGCATGTTGGAGATGCACGGAAGCTTGATTGGTTTGCACATGAGCAGATTTGGAAACCAAGGTTATCTTGCCCACATTGGAGCGATCCGGATTAGAGTGACTTGTTTCTGGTGGATCTTGTGTACTATCCTGTTCAGGAGTGGTGTCGGTGGAAAAGCATAAGCGAATTTCCCTGACCAACTCCTCCACAGGGAGTTTCTCTTGGATCCTTATTGGTGGAAACCTGGATGCGAAGCCTGCACATTGTGAGTTTTGGCTTGTGTGCGAACAAGTCTAAGGGAGGATAACCCAACTGGGAGAAGATTTTGCCTAGAATATTTCTGTAGATTTGCGACTCGTGTTCATCTAGCAGAGGGTTTCTGCTTAGAGTGTCTCCTAGAGCGTTGAGTTCCCCTGGAACGTGTTGGGAGACTAGGAACCTGTTCTGCTTGAGTGCCCCTTCCACATTTTTGGGGATAGCCTGGACAGACCTGGAGAGTGTGTGCCTCCCTATTTATGTAAAACATGGCAGTGGTGCGGTCTGTGAGGACTTGAACTGTCGGACCTACAATATGCTGCTGAAAAGCCTGCAGAGCCTGGTTGATGTGGTTTTGGGCTGTGGGGTGTGTCCAGAGGCCGTGAGCTGTGTGGGGAAGGTAATGGGCTCCCCATTTGGAGAGTGAGGCATCTAGAGTTCGTATTGCTTTAACTGGTGAATTGCAAAAGGGGTTTCCTTTTAGCAGGTTGTCCATGGAACGCCAGCCAAGAGCCTGCACTAAGGTTAGTGAAACAACCACTAGATCGTCCCACTGACCGCTTTCCTGAGACCATTGTTTTACTAACCACTCCTTCCCTGGGCGCATGCGCAGCCGCGCGTTTGGAACTAGGTAAATGCAAGATGCCATCATTCCCAGCAGGCGCATTGCCTTGAGTACGCTTATCTAGTCACCAGCTTGGTAGTGAGGTATTTGCAGCAGAATATTCTGAACTCTCTCATTTGAGGGGAAGACTAGCCCCACTTTTGTGTTTATGATTTCTCCCAGGAATTGTTTTGTTTGACTGGGTACGATTCTTGATTTTTTCTCATTGATTATATAATCCCTGAAGTCATGGAAGCTGCTCCTCATGTTGTGCCTCCACACTCAGAGGCTCTTGTCCTTCATTCAAATAGTTCACAATCTCATTCCACAGCAGCAATAAAATGGAGATTCTGTATTAATATGCCTGGTTAAAAAGCAACCATTTATTTTGAATATTACTTGCACCGATAAAGTGACAGACAGTGAGATAAGGTGAGTCAACTGTGTCTCGCCACCAGGGCTTTGTCATATATATATTTATATATGGACATTAAGTTAAAAAAGGGGGGTTTAAGGGAGGTACCCTTGATAGTGTGGCAGCCTGCTGAGGCTGGCTAGCGAGATGGGACCACCCACAGAGGCCACCCAATGGCCTCACACTCGCAGTCTGTGTGGTTGGTACCTGAGGTTAGTTTCTGGGTCTGTTACATTAGACTCACCCTAAGAGTCCCCAAGACCCCTCCAAGGAAGGGTGAGCCGACGTAGCAGGGCCCCGTTTAACCAGGTGAATCCTAGAGTGAAAAGAGTTAAAAGTATAAGTGTTTTTTAATAAGTAAAGAGGGGTCCCCTTGACATCTCAATAAAATATCACTCTGGTGTCTGTGTCCATTAGTGATCTAAGAACTCAGGGTGTAGCCCATCTCCCGTTATCAGCAATTTTATTTTGTGGTGTAGCACCCCTACCTACCAGCCGGCCGGTTGAGTGGGGGTTATGGTTCCCATGGGGACTGTTCCTGTTTTGGGGTGAGGGAGGTGCACACCCTTGCTTGGACCAGGGCCAGAAATCAGGGGCTACACCCAACTCTGGGAACGCAAAGTCCTTGGTGATGGCACTGCGATTCTGAGTGACCAATACGCTCTGCAATCAAGTACTGAGGATCCCTACTGTTAGGATCGGGGACAGCCGCTTTCCGATACACTCCACAAACCCACCTGCTAACACGGGGTGCCACATCTATGTCTGCCTCCAGTAATCCGGCAGAGTGTTTGGAACCGCAATGGGCTGCTGTGGCATCTGAGGGACACTTGACGCTGTGCCTAATCCAATAACATCCGTCCTTCGCAGATGCGAAGGACGCCGTTAGTCATGTGGCTTGCAGCATTTGAGTGTTCTTTCCTCTAGAGAGCCTCTGTTTGCGTGACATAGCCTGCAGGAACAAGCTGCTCCTCATTCTCGCAACAGTCATACTTCTTGTGGCCATGGACGTGTGCATCTAGTGACTAGTTTATGTGAGTAGTTAAATACGTATTTAGTTAGGACCTGGATCATTCTCTGGTGCTCCTCGAGGCCCGGAGCAACACATATAGGTAAGAAGAGTATTGGAATATCACTGTATGTTTGATGGTCCCTGCTTCCTAGTATATGGTATTACTTATGCATCCTGTCTCCTATACAGTTCCTGCCTATTTTCAAGGTTCCAGTTCCAGTGTCACATAGCACCTCTGTCTGGGGAAATTAGTCACATAGGGCCTCATTACGAGTATGGCTGCCTCCATACCGGATTCTCGTACCGGGTTCCTCCAATGAGGACTTACCGGGCTATTCCAACCTAGGAGGACCTGGTAAGTCCTCACTGGAAAAACCCATCCCCATTCCCATTCCCATTTGAGCCCCCATAGGGCTCAATGGGAATGGGGAGGGAGCCAATAACGGGCCAGTTATTTGCTCCCTGGACCCTCGCGGGACCCGCTAAGGACGCCTGTTATTTTTGAGCACTCGTATCGGCACCCTTCATTGCGGGAGCGCCTGCCCTGTAGTGAGGCCCATAGTCTGCTAGTCTGCCTGTGGGGCCAATTCTCCTGGGTAGGAGTTAGCACAGCTTCCGAGGGCTCCCAGGTATTTCGTGCAGAACCTGACACCTGCCCTTGGCACAGTGATGTTGAGTGAAACCCTACCCTTGGTGGTGCGGATTAATCTGTGAGCAGCATGGATTGGAGTAGCACCCTCTCTGCCTGTCTTTCCCTCCCATGTGAGACCTATCTGCAACCCGCCCCAACCCCATGTGTTCCATTAGTCCAGTGGTATTCAAACCTTTTTAAGCTAAGCCCCCAGCCCCCTTTAAGTAAAATATCGTGGTCAAGCCCCATTTCAGTAAAAAACAGTGTTGCCACCCCCCGTATGCCATATCTGCTTATTCGTTCTATTGAATAAAAATCACTGTACTCCTCTTTTGAAGAGCTTTTGGGCCTCCTAGAAGGGTCAGGCGGCCATAGGCACAGTTTGAAGACCACTCTCTAGTCTCTGCCGCTTGCATGTCCTCAGGCGTCGTCTGAATTTTTCCTGGGCCTTGGCTGGGACTTCTGTTTGAGCACCCTCTCTGCCCCAACTAACCCTCCTCCCCGAGTGGAATGAACACCTGCACACTTTCCTGTGCCATCTATCTCCCCGTCTTCACTATTTTGTGTGTCGTCTGTCTCTCTGGCAACCTGCCCACACTCAATCTGTGTCCTCCGCATCCTCGGTCTGTGCTATTTGCGCCCTCATTGCCTCACCGCCGGGTCGCCCCGGTATTCACGTGATCTGTACCGAAACAGACCTAACTTGTGCCACCTGTCTGTGCCCCGGTCTCCCTTTCCCTAGTGTCCTCAGACTTTGTTACTTGCAGGCCTTGGCTGCGAGACCCACCCCCGATTTACACTGGCAGCCTAGGACCGGGCAATAGGGCAATGCCCAAAGGGCAGGTCTAGCGTGCAATAGTGTGGCTTAATGCATTGTGCAGAATGGCGTTTTAGCCAATATTATTGACCCAATAGGGAATACAAGTCACTATTTGCTATAAATGTTACAGAAAATGCCCCTACATGCGCTACTCAGATAGTTTGCATCAGAGAACTGAAAAGCAATTTGCAACTGGGGGTCATTTTGTTGGTCATTAGGCCATTTTTCTGCTACAGTGTGACCCTGATTATGGGTGATGGCGCTGGAGTTCGGGGTCACCTCCTGTCCAATGATACTGTAGAGTGTGGGTACCCGTGGACGTTCTGAGTGGCCCCCTTGGTGGATTCATGCCCTTGGCGACCATGTATGAAAGATGAGGAGTCATATACACTACTGGTGCCGTGAACAGGTTTATAAAGCCAGACGGTGACTCTCCTTAATATGCAAAAGGTCAGATGAAAGTTTGCTTTTCTTCCACCGGCTGAAATCTGGTTGTAATCGAGGCATGTTGCTATGTAATTAAGCACAGGATGTGTAATTACCGGCAGAATCCGAAGTCAAGTCTTTGGTTAAAGTTGCCTGCTTCCTGCTCCCTCCCCCTCCACGCCACCACTACTCCGTCTCCGACTACAGCTGCCCTTATTTCAGGTGGCTGGCCTCGGGCATTTGGCTGCAGCTGCCTCTGGGCACAGACTAATCGAACGTGGGTAGGGCTGCGGGTCTCTGACAGACAGCTGGATGTCTGGTTTAGATTGTGAGCACTGCTGAATAGCGTGCCTGTCTGCGGGACTCGACTGCTGATCCTCGCGGTTTACCTTGAATGCACATACTCTAGTAGAGGGCAGGTGGGCTGCCTCCCTCTGACCACGTGCCAGCTCCACCTCTCCTGGAATGGGGATAGGAAGAGGAGTTTGGTTTGATGGCGCAGCACATGCTGGGAGTATAACTCGTGCATTGGGGTGTTAAATCCTTGCCACCACTGAGGAAGCCTCTTTTTTTATTTTGTTGGCTTTGAGTCAAAGAAAGGATCACGCACCGAGGCACCTCCGGCATTGACAGGTTAGGATGTTGTAGGGAAGGCCCGGAAATATAGGTGGTTACAAATGAATGCTAGTTTTCTTGTAGCATAGAAAGCAGAGTCACTGGACCAGTCTATCGCAGGAGGAATGCTGCTTCATATTACCCTCTGGCCACTCGGGGGGCTGGCGGGACGGGTGTCCTCCACCATAAGGACATTTGGACTCCAACTACTGCAGAGTGACATAGGCAGCCCTCTGTTTAAGCTATTGTAGTGACACAAGTGATGGCTGGAAGGTTTAGAATGAAACTTAACTTCTAGCATCGCTCTGGGCAACCCTCCAGACCAAAGTTCTTCACCTGCCAAGCCATTATAGAAATGGGAAAGACCATATGCAAGTCAGGCTTGGTTCCACCCTAAAAAGGGACAGCCCAGCCCGGACCGCTAGGTCACATCCCTTCTGCACCAGACCACGAGCAACCCCAGACATGTTTCAGCCTTACTGTGCGTCATCAGGTTCCTGCTATGGGAGGAAACTGCTAATGCCCAATTGCCTAACAATGGTCCCCGACAGTGAGCATAGATCGTCCCTCTAGTTCGGGGTACGACTGTGTGCACGTTTCAATGGTAGGGATCCCTGACTGAGGGCCCGATCTGCAAGCTCGAACTATGCATAGCTGAATGAGAGCTCTGACTGGAGGCTCTGATGAAGACCTCCCACCATACACTGGCTGCTGTCCAAGATGGAGGGCCCCGATTGTGTGCTTCAAGGGACTGCAAACCCCTTGACAGACTAACCTTCTCACTGGGGTCTTTGAGGAAAAAAAATACTTCACCAGCCAGTATCCAAAAAGTCTTGTCGAAAATCTTCCATGCGGCGTGTTCTTCCGATTAAGCTGTAATTGCACTGCTACATCTAAATTTAACACACATGCTGATATTTTGCAGAACAGACTTACTGAACGAGGTTATCCGAAAAACGAGTTTATAACTGTAGAAAACGAGCTAGGGTTGCAAATCGGGAAAACTTTCTTATTTCTCGCAAGACTGAAAATAAAGTGAACAGCTTAGTATTTTCCGCCACCTTTTGCCAATAAAGCACGGCCATTCGAGGAGCTAGTATAAAAAAAATTGGAGGGTATTAAATAAAGAGGCAGAAGCTTTACGCAAAAGTTAGTGAAGGCCAGTAGAAATGTGATAATGCGTCCAATGATTTTGGATGTACATAAGCAACAAGTAGCGGTTCACTACCCCGGCACTTCATGTGATGTGCAGTATGTATGTACATTGTCTAAGAAAATGCAGTCCTTCACCAATGAAGGCAAAATATGGCAATTGAGATCTTTTACTACTTGCAAAACCAAGAATGTAAGTTATGCATTCCAATGTCCTTGCCAAAAATTGAGTATTGGTAAAACCTCATGAGAGGTTCGCCGGAGGATGAGCGCCGCTCTAAAATCAGAACCAGGACACAGAGCGCCCCCTTGGTCACACATTTCGTGGAAATGGGGCACAGAGTGGAAGATTTTAGTTGGTTCTGTGTGGACAGACTTCTGGAAAACACTGTTGAAAAGGCAGCTTGAAATTTAACTTCTAACGGGCAATTATGGATTTTTAATTTGAAGACACTTAATGGAGGAATGGGATTTTGTTATGTAATCTCTATGATCACAAACCTCTGTGTTGTGTATTCTGTGGCTGGTAAATTAACAATCAGCGTTGAAACAGACATAGTACAATGGTTTGGTTTTTCTTGTCTGAACCACAAATACTTATTTTGTGTATTGGTTCATTTTGCAAATAATTTATTTGCAGAATGACGCCCGATCGGGACCAGGCAAATCACAAACGCCAGTGAGCCATCAATTCTACTGTTATTTTGGATTTAATCCACATGCCAAAAGGGTGGCCGCAATTGACGTGCAATTGGAGATCCCACAGCTGTCTTTCATGTCAGTAGTAAACTGCCGACAAACCATGTGATTTGAAATGGTATTGGGCATTCCCGAAGGTCGGTCTCCTGATGCTGGCCGTGAATATGTGGAAGGTCGGTTACCATGTTATTTTTGAGCACTCGTGTGCCCCAATCATAGTAAACTATTGGTATCCACTAAAGCTATACAACAAAGTCCAACTTGACTGGATTTGAAGTGGCTTTGCCATCAGGTGAGCAACCACATTGCCAATATCATTAGGCTCATTTCGGTTCCAACCTATGAGACCGTAAAAACAAAAAGGTCGATTTCATTTTTTTTATTCTCTTTTAGAGACTACCATTATCAGCGACTGCAAATCCCAGAATTAGTGAATGTCAATGATTTTGACTGCTCACTTGATTGCAGTGGCAAGTGCTATGGTTTGTGCACTTTAGGGCTTATTACTATGACCACCCTCATTCTCATACGGCATTTTTCTTCTTGCGTTCCCTTTTTCATTTAAGACTGATATTAGCCTGGCATTCTCAGGTCTAGACACTTTTTCTCCATGTCAAGACTGCAGGTGATCGATTCCCCATAGTTTAACATCTGGTGGTCAAGGTTGTAGCTGGTCTTTTGCCTGGAGTGATAAAGTGTGGTGCACCCTAAATTGTTGTCCAACAGATAATAACAATCAGGTTGTTGTTTTGTGTGAGCACCTCTGAGGGAGTAGACAAGGCACTTCAGCACCCTGTTGCATGTGATCACTCAGATTAATTTTTGGTGTTCACATGGCGATAGGACACATACATTATTCTTAAATGGTGTCTTACATATACTTAGTTTATAAATACATATTGGGTTGGATAAATGACCTAATAGTATTGTATAATTTTAGGTCTATTATGAATTCCTGATGAAGACACGGTAAATTGTATGTTATGTGTCGAAACCGGGTGCTGCATGATAAATAGCCCAAAGATGAAAATATGAATTCTACAAGCCATCTCATGTTCGGCTATACTGAAAAAAGCTACTGGAATTTGTTATGTTTTTAATTATCATCAATTGTTGGATGGTGTATCGTTGTGATTGAGTAATTGTAGATGTGGGCGATTATAAGATGGTTTGTGTTTATGTGAATTTTTCATAATTTTCCTCCCGTATTGAATTGAAAGGTTTCTTAGAAAGATAATTTGAATAATTCACTTTAATATTAATTAAATACATAATGTCTATGTTTTGAAACAAAACCTCTGGGCTTGCCTTTTTTTTATTTATATTGTTGTTCCCCGAGTCTAGAGGGTAGTGACTCCTGCTCTTCCTAGAATTCTGCCAGCTCCAACTATGCATAGCTGAATGTGAGCCCTGACTGCAGACTCTGACGAAGGGCTCCCACCATACGCTGCGACCTTAGTACAAGATGGCAGGCCCCGATTGTGTGCTTTGAGGGATTCCAAACCCCTGACAGACTGACCTCCTCACCGTGGTCTTTGAGAAAATGCCTATGCAGGCAGGAGTGGGATAGTGGCTAGAAGCTGAACTGAGCTTCCAAAGTGGCATTAACCAGGATTTGCTGTAAAATGACAAAATAATCTGCAGCATAGCAATAGGCAAGTTACAACAGGTGACCTGCCAGTGTGCAGCTGCTTTTGGGACAGGGCTTCATGCTTCGAGGAACTGATTTACCGGTCTCCCCAATGGTTCCAACTGCTCTTTCTTCTCTCGTGTGTAGGGGCTTGTGCTGACCGCTATAAAAGGCATTGTCGCATGGCTTCTTGACATGGGTTTCCAGAATAGTAAGCCAGGAGAACATCCCTCTGGACCGACTGATGCCGCTGGAGGTTTTCTTGATCAGGTCGTAGCAAACAGTCTTACTATCAAGACACAACAACTTTGCAGGGGGAGCATTTCTCCAAACATTACAGTTTCAAGGGGGCACAGCATAGCACTGAATAAGCTTCAACCCGCTAGACATTAACATTGTGTTGCCTTTGTGTTCACCACCTTTTAAAACAGGGTGGCCGCTGAATTATGTAAGGTTTACTGTGTAGCCAATATAATCATGGACAATCTTACCTATAAAAAAAAATCTGGAAGTACAATGCAGACCTATGCACCCCTAACTGCGCCAACCACCCCCTCCAGTCCCTAATTATAACTCTGCAGGCAGGAAAAAGAACTGGGCACTAGATATCCCAGGGGTGCAGGTCAGGGATTGTACAGGCTTTTGCCAGGTGACTCAAACATTTGAACCATGGACTACCTAAACTGGCACAGATAACACTCATTTTTGGAAAAGAAATCTTCAGCAATAAACAATGTAATCATTCGTCACAGATCATTGCTCATCTGTGCTCCAAATATGATGCATGTCAGACATTCTAATATTGAATACTAAGTGTCCACGCTGTGCACAACAGGGAAGTCACTAGCTCCAATCACTGATCCAGCCAGCTGCCTGTGCATGAACACTCTAATATTCTCCATGAGTTTGGTCTGTCCCACAATAGGTAAATGAGTTTAGTAGTAGACTGGAAGAAGGCATCATCACAGGAGTGCCAGCTTCCATGTTGCTCCTTCCACTGGACCAGTTTATGTTTGTTGTTTCATTATACTGTCAAAGTTTGAATCTAAGTGGTTTTGCATTGCACTGTTGAATCCAAGTGAATTTTGAATCTAGGTACTTTTCCCCACTGCTGTATATTTTAAATCTAGGTGTTATTTCCCCACTACTGTGATTTTTGAATCCAGGTGCATTTTCCCACTGCCGTGCAATGTTTGATTAGATAGATTTTTGGGGGTAGGAAAAGTAGTGCATCTAGTTGGAATTTTGGGGATAGGAAATGTGCTCTATTCAGATGGATTTTGGGGGTCGGAAATGTGTTACACTTTGATGGATTGTTGGGGCAGCAAATGCGTTAAACTTAGATGGATTGTTAAAGGAATGTGTCATACCTAGATTGTTTGTGAGAGATTGGAATTGTGTTACACTTCGATAGGTTGCTGAGGTAGGAAATGTGGTATACTTATCTATGAAAGGCAAGCAATGAGTTACACTAAGATGGATTGTTAGGGGAAACGTGTTACTCCTGAAGAATTGTGAAGTTGAGCACATGCTTGCATTAGAAGAAATAGTGTAGTTTTAGTAGTCTCATTTAACTTAGGCTGGCACCCGTATGGCCAGTATGCGCATTAAATTAATCTGGGAATGGCCATTTGTGCTGTGTCCATGAGGTTAGCTGCCTTTACACCTCAGATCTACCATGGTAATCCCTTCATTACTTTTAAAGATCCTAACTCAGCCCTGGTATCCTGATATCACTGTTAGTAGACGGCTGTTAGAAGCTACATAGAAGCAGGAAGATATTTAGTAAGACTATAAAAGGTAGCCTGTCCATTGCGCCTTGCGAACCCTACTATCCTAAACCCTATGGTAGCCACCTAGTAGATATACTAGGTCGGCCAGTCTATTGCGCTAAGAAGACCCAAGGATAGCCCCCCCCCTCCATTTCCCCAGGATGCCTAGAAGAGTATAGAAGGTTAGCTCGTCTTTTTTGCCACAGACTTTTCAGACGATACAGAGACATCAAAAGATGAGCTCAATTGGGGCTCTTGGTACATATAAATACACCACTTCCGTTGACATTCTGCCCCAGGCACGGCTATCCATCCACTCACAGTAGACTGCAGCTACGACCTATGACACAATTTGGGCTAGCTGGACACGTAGCGAGTCTCCAGCACTCATGCCATCTTCTGTCCTCATCTCTTTTAGCATCAGCATCCATCCACCTGCCTGATCTTTGTGGGTTGTTTGTACTGGAGCCTTGCCAGCCTGCTAAGCCATAACGTAGCAAAATGCACACACACATTCTAATCCTTCTCCGTGATCTCCAACACTCTGGACTTCGGTCCACAGAGGGCACTCCCGCTACTAGCGCTTTGAGACTCTAATAATGGTAAAAGGCACTATATAAATGACAATTACAATACAATACAGCAGGAGCCAGGTGGGAAAATTGGGGGACTCTTGCTCAACCCTACTTTCACATACTTTCCTGCCAATATGTGTGGCAAAGCCAGGTGAAAGGAAGAGGTTGGGTCAGAATGAGTAAGAGTATGTCATGATCTCTGCTTCCAAAAGGTCAGGGTTTTCCCAACTCCCTTGGAAGCAGATCCATAACCCAGGTTCCGAGTGCCAACCAGTCCCAATTGGGACCTTTTGGACCCAGTCCTGGCGCCAGTGGCACCAGGCTCATAAATATGCCCAGTCCCAGCGCTGGAAGCGCCGGGCTCATAATGCTTGGGTGGACTTACCTTCAGCAGACCATGCTGCTTACTTGCCTGCCAGTTGAGCCTCTGATCCTCTTCTGTTTGGAACTACTTTTCCTGTTGGGTGGGGCTGGAGCCACTCCCTAGATTCAGAACACTGGAACTCTTCTGGAAGGCAGGAACTCTTTTCTTACCAGGAACTCTTTTCTTACTTAGGCGTGGCTGTGGAAGGAGACACCTAAGCACTACAGGGGGCTATTTAAACCACACCCGGTGGATGAATCTTGCTTTGCGTTATTCTGCAACCTCTGCAGCAGAACGCTCATCGTGTCTTCTGCATCCGGTCCTGGGCCTAAGGAAAAAGGCTTACCATCCTGAATCCAGTCTTCAGCAACACCTATAAAGACAAGAAAGAACAGGTTAGCATTTCGGCATCTGAAAGACAAAAGTTTACCAACTCTTCGCACGCTCCGGAGGCCTTCGACGCTGCATCCCGCATCTGAAAGACAAAACAAGGTGCGTTTAAAGACATTGGGGAACTTTAATACTCACGTGCCATTACTCCTTTCCACATCTAATCCAGTGGGTATTCCGGCACCCTGCAGCCGCTCCGAACTCGTACCTGCAAAATAAAAAGACAGTTAGAGCGCATAGTGAAGCAGGCAACAAGCGCTTACTTACGTGCTTCCAGGCGCTTCTATTCATCACACGGGCTCCATCTTCAACTCACTTCAGCCCGTCATCCGCCATCGCCGGAACCCTGCAAAACAAGAGACATCATTACTAAAGACTTTAAAGACATTTGAATGACTCGAAACTTACCGTTCGTGCAGTAAACGACGGACAGCAGTCCTCTGAAGTCAAGAGGCCTGCGCTACCTATCCAGTGAAGAAACTGGTTACAGCACCCTGCCCCGAGGCAGATGGAGAGCTCGGCATTCACTTACCTAAGGTGAGAGCGTTAACCTTTGGGGGTCTACAGGAGAGGAGAAGAGGAAAGAGATAGGGACACCCCAATAACCCCAGTTCATTAACCCCATATTTTCTATCTGCAGACATCTTACTCTACACGTCAGGAATACAGTGCACAGAGGTCCAGCCCAAAGAGCCAACCGGGTGCTACACATCACCTTTGAAGATACGGTAGTCGCCCAGTCAAGACCGGCGCCTCTGCGAGAATCAGGTGAGCGTTACAGAGTAAACCAGTTGATGCAATGGTGGTCTAAAAAGACATGGACAGAGATAAGGGGCAGGCACAAATAAGGCGATATAACATGCCAAGAAACCTTTACAAGTGATCAGTAAATTCCAATATTTTCATTGCCCATCTCGGCAAGTTTTAAATAGAGGAATATTGATCAATGGCCCCAATAAAGGCCCACACACTCAGAGCTGGATCTTTTATCTTTGGTAGTAATCAATTATGTGATGATGAATCCAGATGGAAAGATCACTAGAACTTCATTGGCAGTCACCATTTTGTAACAGAGTTTGAATTCAAAATGAACGAACAAGCAACAGAATGGGTGTTTAGGCTACACGTTGTCCCCTGCACATTCGGCACAAAGCACTTTATTTCTTCAGGTTATCAAAAGTGGACATACCACTGCATCCCTGCAGGCAAAGCAAAAGGGCTACTGTTAAATACATGCTAGCTCTTTCAAAGAGGTACCGCTCAGTTCTGTTGTTTTAACTCTGTCCTTACAGTGCTAGGTAATGGCAAAACTACAAAATCAAATGCTAAATTAAAAAATAACAAGGATCACAGAGTTGGGGGGCGTGGCTAACTGCCAAGAAGTGAAGTCGCATTCTCTATGGCTCCTACCAGATCCGCAATGATCTGTGCCTGGAATAACAGATGATCGACAAGCCGCAAGCTCAAACACTTATGAAACACCAGCGGTACAAAATAATACTAAATCCACTCATGGGAAGGGCACGATAACAGCATACACGTCTCGAAGAAAAAGGACCCTGAGAATCCAAGATGGCGCAGTAGTACGGCATATTACACAAGCAGCGTACTCGACAGAGCACTACAGCCCAACATCAGGCGAGAACAGGAAGATCCAAGTATTATCCCTGCAAGAGTACAGCAAACTAAGGAGTGGCAGGACACAGCAGGGACGCTGCAATCTATACGGCAACACAGACCGCCACAACGCAACAGAGACGTACCTGTGGGAGGAACCTCGCTAGGAGTACAAGAGAACGAAGGTAGGTGTAAGGCAGTTGGAAAACGCACACGCTAAAAACACTGACCTCCTGGCCATAAATTAACGGCAGCCTGGTGAGAAACGCAAGAGTTGTCGCACAAAGGCAAACGTAAAACAAGCAGAAGCAGCACCACAGTGCGTTGAACACCCGACAGCTCTGCCGCACACAGCAGAGCGCCCCGCACCTCAAGGGGCTTGAGGATAGCCAACACTCTGCCAGCCAAACTACGCACTCTAGGCACAGAGGCTAGCAAACAGGAATGGGCAGGAAGCTAAGAGACGGATCCGCACCAAATACACAATCAGCAGACGCACCGCACAAAATGCAACAAGCACCGACAAGAAATCCACAATTTACAAGCGGGTGCTCGGCAGGTCACCAATAGATATAACCGGACACTTGGAACATATATCCAACCACTAGACCAAAGGCCAAAGCAGGCCACACAGCAGATTATAAGACACAGAACCTTGCAGGGACATAAGATAGCTGGTGAAAGCAAGGACCCAAGCACACAATACATCAGTGTGCAACCAGCAAACGTAGCAAGCAACATGCCTTCTAAGGCCACCAAAAGCAAGACCAAACAACCCACAATAGAGACATATGCGAAAATGACAACAGTTGGGCGAGACACGGACAGGACCCCAGAGGCACAAGCAACCATAGAACAACACATTGGCGGAAATCAACAAATACTTGCAGCCATCGCAACCCTAAAATCCTCACTGGAAGCCAAAATGGATGCCGTAATCATCGATGCGGGGCTCCTGACACAAGATGTACACTCACTGGGTGAAAGAACTGGGTCATTAGAAAATCCAGCTGCAGAGAAAGCAACGGGCATAAAGAAAACCGCAGCGGACATCAGAACTATACAACAAGTACAATACCTGGAAGACAGAGTGGACAATGCTGAGGGAGGAGCCAGAAGGGAAAACGTAAGAATTATAGGCCCGCCAGAAGGATAAGAAGGGACAGACCCTACAACATATCTTGAGAACATGCTATTACAGGAAATTGGACCCAGTAACCTTACCCAGGGATTCACAGTGGAACGAGTGCACAGGTCGCTAAACAGGAAACCTCCACCAGGCGCGCCCCCTCGAACCTATGATACCCAAAATATTTAATTACAACAGAAAAGAATGCAATTCAGTTCAGCTAAAGAAAGACTCTGCAAGGCCAATTTGAAATATATGTTGCGATACCCTGCACGCCTGAAGGTTGTATACAAAAACAAGGTCCTCTTTTTCGACACCCAAGAAGACTCACAAGACTGGATGGACACAGAGACTACGCCACAGCAGGAATGAAAGCCATAAACCCAGATGGTACCACACAAGCAGACAACATCCAATTGGAGCAACAGTTCCATAAAGAAGCAGGACGGTATGTCACAAAACGTACACAGAGAGACTTCCACCCCTGTGCATTCACATCTTTAGGATACTAGGTCTGAAGTATCCACCTGCTATACACCAGACACCGTTGAACTGCCCGATCAGTGCATGGGAAGCGTGCAGGAATGCCTGGGCAAGCTAAGTAAAGCTGGGCAACAGTTAAAAGTTGGTAAGAATTTGGGGGAGGGAAAAGTTGTACGAGTTTTTTTGCACAACCTCGAACCGCACTTGTATCAGAACACAGTACTAGACAGCAGATGCTCGAGTGCTAACCACCACAAAGGACATACAGAGTATCCCTCTCAGCCCCATATTGGCATATTGGCAGAGGCGGGCATTACCACACCACCCAAAATACCCACAAATGACAGACGCCCTTAGACTGATCACATGGAAAGTCCAGGGTCTAAACAATTACATAAAAAGAAATAGAGTGATGGCATACTTACGCAAACAAAAGGGACATAGCACTACTGCAAGAGACGCACTTTTCCAAAGATAAACAAAATACACTATCCAGGAAATTGAGCAGTACCACGGTGGGCTCCACCTATTCCGCATACGCAAGGGGCGTGTTGGTCCGGATAGCACTAACAGTGCCCCTAAGAATTCTACACACAATCTCAGACAACAAGGGCAAAATGGTCTTAATACACGGGTTCCTAGAATATAAGGAGATATGCATCATCTACACATATGCTCTGAATCATGACGCCTCCATGTTCTTTAGTTCCATGTACGATAGAATAGGCCCATACAGGGGGTGTGACTTGAATTGCGCATGCAACCCACTACTAGATAGATCAGACAGCAAACTAACACGCCCCACGCTCCCAACCAACCAAGATCTGAAACGCATTACTACAATTCTTTAATCTGATGGATATCTGGCAGAGACTACATCCAAAGTCAAGAAATTACTCACATTACAGCGGCCCACATGACAGTTTTGTCAGACCATGCCCACCTTCTGATGTCGTGGCAAGCAGCACCACCGAGAGTGCTCATCCCAACTTGGAAAATGAGAGGCGTGGCCCTACAGTACAAGATGTTTAGAGACCATCTGAAAGAGCACAGACAGCTACTTCCACCACAACTCGGGTAGCGTAGCAACAGCAGGTACACTGTGGGAAGCGTTCAGTCGAGGCCATAACTAAATCAGGGAGGCTACAAGCAGACATAACGAGAGAATTAAACCAAGCCGAAAAAGAATTGGAAGACAAAGAAAAAGAAGTAGGTAATGCGAACATCTGCCTAACCAACATGTTCAAACTAAAACAGGAATGTAATACACACTGGGATAGACTGAGCAAACATAGGTACGCAAAGCACATAGAGAAACAACATGAAGCGGGGGACAAGCCTGGAAGGCTGCTGGCATGGCTTTACAAAAGCGACGCCAAACAGGAAACAATCTTATACAGTCAGGGCACGGTACGCAATACACAACCAGACATAAACAAAGCCTTCCTTGGATAGTGTAAGGCTTAATATAAAGAGACTACCAAGGTACAATCTTCAGAAATAAAAGAGGCTCTGAGACAGATTAACGTACCTCTCCTAAACAACACAGCGGCCGAAGACCTAGAAACCCCCCCCACGCCCCCCATCACCAAAGAGGAACTTTTCGCCACGATCAAAAGCTTGCCATCCCCCGGCGCAGACAGTTTGCCTAGTGAGTTTTAAAAAGAATTTGCAAATGGAACCTCCACTATTTGATAAGTTAAACGAAGCGTATGACCGAGGTATCCTTCCTATATCTCTAGAATCCATAATTATACCTCTCCCCAAGCCAAACAAACCAGCTACAGAGTGCAGCTCATACAAACCACTGTCATTATTAAACCATGGCAGTAAGATACTTACTGCACTTCTGGCTAACTAACTTAAAAAGTAATAACTGGCCTCACCTACCCAGATCAAACAGGCTACGTATCGGGGAGAAACACGACATGGAACCTACATAGGCTACATCACATTATAGTTTGTACTAAGAACTGGGAGAGCCGTTGTGTAGTAGCTTCCCTGGAGGCTAGCAAAGCGTTTGACTCAAATCAAACGGCCATGGCTATTCACTACATTAAGACGTTAATACATCAGATGGATACAGATGTTATACAGCGAACCTCTAGCTAGGGTCAAAACAGGACACCAGTTTTCAGAACAATGGCGATTGGAGAAGGGAACGAGACAGGGATGTCCTCTGCCCCAATGCTTTTTCTGCTGGCCCTGGAGCCCATAGCAGCATTCCCCAAACAATAATATGAGGAGGCAGTCATAGCCATACACGGAGTACATCATCTGGTATCAATGTATGCGGATGACATTCTGTTACACATACAAAGACCAGAGGATAATCTACAATATATATTGGAGGTACGAGATATGGTCTCAGAGCTCTCGGACATAAAAGTGAGCAGGGAAAAATCATGTGTGTTCCCACTGGCAGCTCTGAGGTGTAAAGATGCAAAAGCCTTACCCACACTAGCAATACGCTGGAACAATAAATCATTAAAATACTTGGGTATAGACATACATCACGACCCAAAAGCGGAACATACACACAACACACAGCGGGTGCTAAAAGGGGTATCAAGGTCAATGGACTTCTGGTCGAGACTACCTATTTCATTAATGGGAAGGGCAGCGCTATTAAAAATGGTACCAATATCCTGCATAATATACCCACGAAGTTCTTCAAAGCACTGAAAACCTAATGCAGGGGTTTCCTATGGCAAAATAAAAGATGTACACTTGCCCTATCCACTCTCCAAAGACCGCAAGCAGAAGGAGGAATCGGAGTGGCCAACATTGAACTTTATGTCTTGGCTAGCCAACTACAATTCGTCACAGGTTGGCTGTCTCACGAGCCGACACAAGACACCCCACTCTTACAACCGGCCAGCAAACCCTTTTACTTGAAAGAAATACTATGGATACGTAATACTCAGCTACAACACCCTCCACACTTAATAGGATTAGGCAAGCAGTTGTAGCAGAGGACCTACAAAATCCTAGGGATAACGGCCCCGTTCCCACCGCAAATCCCCCCTGGCGACACTAGCGGCAGACAACCAACAATGACGGTTGTGCATACGCACATACTGGGAACCCAACGGAGTGGCAACTATCAGCGACCCGTTTCAGGAAGATACACTAATAGACTTCATGACATTGTCAGAACAGACAGGATTACACCAAGGCCAATACATAATGTACAATACAATGCTTAGCATCCTCAAACAAAACTGGCCAACACTCAAAGCCCAGTCTGCCCAAACAAAATGATAGAAACCTTGCATGATGTGGTGGAGGGGGGGCATACCGTGTCCCACATATACGAACTGCTCCTCACCCAGCACCCGGCTCCTGGGGGGTGGGAGGACTCAGCATAGGCACGGGTACTCTTATATCACAAACGGGTATCTAGGAATGCGAAATTGCAACTGTTACAAATGTTCATTACACACAGAGCATACCGAAAGCCCCAGAAAATCTCAACATTTAATAATTCAGTGCTGTCCAAAGTGCACGCTAGAGACGGCTGGAGTGACGCATGTTCTGGTCCTGTCCGAAGGTGCAACAGTATTGGAAAACAATAGCACACAAATTAGAAAAAGCAGATTGAGGCTTGTTGTTCGCTCACCCTCGGCTTGCCTGCTAGGAATGTTCCCACGGCCCAAACATGCAAAACAGATCAGCAAACTGAAAGACCTGGCGTACGCAATAGCAAAGCACAGAATAGCTATGGGCTGGAAGTCTCAAAATGGACCAGCCGTGAAACCATTGGTGGAAAGACGTACAAAAATGGGTGATAGCGGAAACCTCGGTTTGGCAAAGAACTAGCCACTGGGGCCAAGCAGAAGAAGGAACAGCCAGAACAGACTGGATAATACTTGCACAAGAACTATTTACAACTACTGCAGGAGTACCAGAAGGAGCAGTCCCCACAACAGAAACAAGCATGTCTACCACAATCGTAAACTATTGAAGCTTGCATACCAAAACCAGTGCCATGCAATGGTAGAAGGCGCGGGAAGGGGTTGTGCAGTTGGGTAACAGGGGATAGGGAGGAAGCTGTTGGGGTATAAAGTACGGTTTTATAGATAGCTGTACACCAAATATCAGAAGAATGTTGTCAAGATGTTCAAAGTGTACATCACCACATTGAAAGTAAAATAAAATAGGTATTGCTTACACATTTGTTTTATTAAAAAGAATCAAAATAAGTAAAAATAGCATTCCCGACTTAGTGGAAGGAGCATCCAGTTTGTTATATAAACTGGCATTATTAATATTAGGAAGGAAATGCGGTCAGAATGCTATAGGCCCCATATGGAACTTCATATGGGCTCCATATGCCCTTCATATGGGCTCCATATGCCCTTCAACTTTTACGCACACAGGGGGCATCTTGCTTTTAAAATAGATGTAGAAATACAACTGGTCAAACTGGACCTTTTTCTCCAGGCAGTTCACTGCTGGCTGTGCCAAATTTGGCTTAAGCTAAATAAAAGGTAAGCCAGAGATGATCTTCCAGCCCCCTTACATCACTGGAAGACTTCTACTGGAGAACTCTTACCAGTACTATTGGACAGTCCCCTCAACACATTATTTAAAACCAAATGCCTTTTGTGTGACCCAAGATGAGGACTGTTCCTTTATACACCTCAAGGACACACAGCCATAGAAAATCTGCTTCAAATTAAGTACATTCTGGAGGAATCTTCATTTTATTTCGGAAGAGAAACATAATAGTCAGGGACATGTGGACAGATTCATATTACAATAAATAACATGTTACTTCCACTACTCACATTAAGAGGGACATAATTATGAACAGAAATAAGGTTCTTGACCAATTTCAAGTGACACAGTCCTTGTGATTGCTGCGCTCTGGCGACAGACTTTGTGGAGTTTTCAGACTCAGATAGTAATAGACTAGTATGCCACTTTTACTCAAACTTGGTGGCAAAACTGTTTTTGAGGAACAAACTACTTTGAGGTCTTTAGGATTTGACCTCTATGAAATCAACAACGAGGCAGAGGCAAGGTTCTTTTTGGCGACACTCGCAGTAAACACAGCTTCCACAAACAATGTACCCCAACAGTGAGCAATAGCCCAATCACTCATTCAACCCAGTAATTCAATTCTAGGTGCCATAAAAGGAGCAAATCTGGACTGATCCTGGCTGGAGGCAGCATGCAAGATGTTAGCAAATTCACGCCAATCTTCACAGCAGCTTTAACACCTCTAATTTAAGTATAATCTCGTGAAACAACTGGTTATAATAACTTAGACAGGGCTTCAAAATCGACAGAATTTCTTTGGGATAAACACATCTTACTTCTGCAGGAGACTAGGACTACCTCTCACTTTGAATTGGAAGGCTTTGTCACCTTTAAGAAACCAGCTATTAGTCCAACTACTTCTATATAAGATTTAGGGCATCAGACGACTTGGCTCCTGTGTTGCTTAAAAGCGACCCACAGTCTTGGGGGCGGGGGGGCCTTTAGGCACCCTATTTTCTTCCATATACGCGACACACGTACTGCCTCGCTCCTGGCATGAATCAACGCTCATACCTATTTTTAAAAAGGGTTTGGCCAGTGATCCTACCTACAGGCCGATTTCACTCCTTGATGCAACCCTCAAGATATTCTCTTTATTATTATTTTTTTTTTACAAGACTTGAATCGCTCGTTGGGGCATCGCATCTGGTGGTGTTAAATCGCTGCCAGGTGGGCTTTAGATCAGGCATGGGAACTGTCCTTCATGCAAGCATCTGCTGGAATCAGTGAAAAGGGGGGGACCTGTGTACCATCTACATGGCCTCCCTTGATATGACCAGCGCATTCGATCGAGTAAATAGATCACTCCTATGGAACAAGCTGCTGGGAAGGTCTGTTCTTTTAAAACTAGTAAACTAATGGCTATTCTACATAGGCAAATGTCGGTCAGGATTAGGTTGACAAAAGAGGATGCGGTGTCGAGCCTAGTTCAGACATTTGTGGGCCTAAGACAAGGTTGTGTGCTGGCACCCTTCCGTTTTAACGTGTACATCAGCGATTTAGAAAACCTCTGGTCAGAGGCAGTCATATTCCCAGTTAATCTGGGATATGTGAAATTAAACATCTTAATATTTGCTGATAATCTAATATTTTTCGATAAAAAAACCCTAAATTTACATAGGAAATTTAATACATTTTTCACCTATTCCATCAGGAACAATCTCATGGTCAATGGAGAGAAATCTAAGATCATCATCTTTTCCAACAAACTTAAACCCAAAGTAAAGGTATGGAAGATGGGATAACAGATTCTGGAGAGGGTGGCGTCTATACAATACTTGGGCTACGAACTCACGAATACTCATTCTAGGACAGTAAGTAAAACTCACCTTAGAGAAAAATCTAGGCTCCTAATCTGTCAGATGAAAAGATTTATGTCCAGTCTCTGTAAATGTTCTCTCCTGCCGGTTATCAACTAATACCTGGCAAAAGTGGGGCCTTCTATTTTGTATGGGCTAGATTTGTCAACCTTTGACTTGGGTACTTACTTAAACAACATTCAAGGGGTGATATGGAAAAAGACTCTAGGCCTTTCCAACTCCATCCCTAATGGAATAATACAACATGAGCTGGGCTGGATTTCTCTCTAGGCGAGGATACAAAAGAGGCAATTGTCAAATTACTCAAAAATGATCTCCCCTTCTGACAACTCCCTATATAAGGACCTGGGCGTATTGCTAATAAACCAGTCTGCTTTTAAACATATTTAATGATGTTAACAAAGTGTGTGGATATATTGGAGGCCCTTAACTGCTCGGAAGAGGAATTTATTTATAGGCCCTCTGTTACAAAAAAAACCTATTCACACTGGACTGGTTTAAGACGGTCAATGGTTTATCTCGCCACAAATCATATAGTGATTCCCAAGAAAACGGGAGGACCTTCACAAATTTGTATACTTGTTTCCTGATAACAGAATACAAGCACTGTACATACGCCTTCGTCTCAACCAACTCCCCACACTAGAGCGATTGGGTGCATGGAAATTGGAGGCAGATACCAGATTGCACTGCAGACTGTGTAATTTGGGGAATGTTTGCAAAACCTTGAAGCACCTGGTCCTACACAGTACTCAGTTAAAAGACACTACAGCTAAACATTTTAGCTCAGTAGCACTCACTAATTCTAGTGATATGGGTAAGTCATTCTGGGCACGACTGATGTGGGGTGATAGTGTCTCATTCAAAATTGCCTTATATGGCTTTTTGGTAGATACACGTAGGAGATTGGAAGAAATGGCATTGGTTATGGAAAGATTTTAATCTGAATGAACTGCAGAATATATATATGAATGTGTATATTTATTTTTGATAACTTGTTTTTATGTTGTAACATGTTGAAATGGAACAGGTTTACCTTTAATAAAACCAATATCACAATAAAAAAATGTATTTTATCTATGTAGGACCTAGTTAACAAAACCCCAGTGGAAAATGCAGTGGTCACGAAGACTAGAGAATTAAAAAGAAGAGACTGAATTTGAGACAGGAGCGCACAATTTCATGGTTGAGGAAATATCAAACGTCAAGGTTCTAAGTCTCATGTCATTATGCTCAACAGGTCCAGCCGCCGATAAGAAAATGCTGGCCGTATTCCTGCCAGCAGTAAATACGTTGCAGAGAGTCGCAAATACTGGCAGCCACCAGCACATGGTTACAGGTAGGATTGGATGCTGTGGTAAGAGAGACAAAAAAAATGGGGGAAATCAGGTGGTGGGAGATGAACACAGGGTTTGGAAGGGGCACTGCCAAAAGGGAACAATAAAAGGAAGGAGGACAATGGCATACCGGCATGCAGGCACTGTAGCCGAGGCCACAGCATCAAATCAGAAGGCGGAATAAAGAAAAAAAAAATCAGATCACCGTTAACGGCAGCCGGCATTGTTGCACTGGCAAGATGATACAGATTTGTATGCATGCTGGGTACAATCGCTGGTTCTGCCAGCAGTCAACACGCTATGGAGTCTCCAATGAATGCAGTGTCCAGTGGCAATAGTAAGGTGGCTTAGGGGGCGAGCAGCAAGGAGCCAAAAAGAGGGTTTGTGGAGTAAACAGTGCGGGTTGGGTGTCATGGGGAGAGGAGATGAGGAATGGGCATTAAAAGGGGGGGGGGACAAATAGCAAGGAGTTGGGGGTGGACAATCCACAAAAGAACATGGCTAAAATAATAACACCAACTTAATACAGACCAGCCACCACTGGGTTAGGGCTGTAGAAGAGAAAGCAGAAGGCAAAAATAATCAGACTGGCATAAGAGTATCAGCATTAAGTACAGCCAGCATTGTTACGCAAGCAAGACAACAGAAATAAGTTGTTATGTGTGTCTGGTATGGCCTTGCCACATATGTCCAAGATGATGCTCTCCCTCTTGCTCCAGGCCTTCGCAAATCCTCTGAATTGCTCCCTGGATACTTCAAAATGCAGCGGCCCATTTACTATTTAACCTTAAGAAGTCTTCTAGCATCATCCC
Source organism: Ambystoma mexicanum (assembly GCF_040938575.1). Classification (NCBI taxonomy): domain Eukaryota; kingdom Metazoa; phylum Chordata; class Amphibia; order Caudata; family Ambystomatidae; genus Ambystoma; species Ambystoma mexicanum. Next base: position 896,205,531 of record NC_090931.1, on the reverse strand, counting down.
TTTTCAGGCCCGCCTGCATTGGCTTCCAATTAAACAAAGTGATTTTGCGGTCTTCGAACTCTCCACCCGAAAACCTAGTCTCAAAACCCAAGGCATATGTTCCCACCCAAAACCGAAGAGCCCAACATTGAGGTTCACGCCCTTGTTTTAGATATGGACAGAAGGATGCCTAGGCCTTTGCGACAACGGCACCTAAATTATGGAACTATCGTCCAAGATCTGTGCCGATTGCTCTATCACTTAAAATCTTTAGCAAAAAGACTATTCTGCACAGCCAGGTTCTCGGGTATGTAACTTCCTGTTAATGCATCTGATTTTATCAGCAGTGTAAGCTAACATCTAGAAAACACTTGTGGTGTAAGCAGTGCTTTAGAAATGGCTACTACATAACTTGATAGAAAACTAGAGATTATGTATTTCGACAACACTATTTCCCCTGCTTTTCTTTTCCTTTGACCTCCCTCCGTGGGAGACTCGCTAAGCCTTGTGGCTGCCTTTAAAAATCTGAATGTTATTTTTGAGACTTTTCAGATCTTAAAAACGTCACAGTTCCAGTTCCATATCCAACAACACCCTTTTTAACATGTCCCAATGAGTATAGGTGACCTTGGCAAAGGTTGGTTTCTCCGTTTGAAGTCTCCAAGATGTTACGCATCAATGACACATCATTCAGATCAGAGGTGAAGTGCATCTTGGGCCTCGAACCCATGAATCATATTTGGCCAGCTCCACTCATCTCACCTCGCATGCGCACCCATCAGAGAGCGGATTGACTTCCAAGTGCAGTAGCTTATCCAAAGTGCCTTCTGGAACACTGGCCCTCTTTACCTCAGGTGAAAGGCTAAGAAGTGCATTCAGGCCAGACACTTAAAATCTCAAAGTTGCGTGCTATACGTGTTCCGCTACATGAGCATCATCTTTCAATGACTATTGGTTTTTTTAGTCCGCTACTGCGAGAACGTTAGCAATGCAACTTGTCCCACATGACACCTTCTGCCAGGTAAGCATTCGGTTTTTGAAAACTGCCCTTATGTATATTACAATAATGTATGCAAAGTTAGTACTATCATACAGTGGTTAATATTTTGCAGTTTTGTTGTGCTATCTTGTTGTGGAATTGAAAGTGATTTAAAAGCCTACGTGTGACTATTAGAGCCAAGTGTATGTTTTAATTACATATTTTTATGGACATGGGCTTTATGAAATGTGGCCCAGCTTCAGTCATGATTCTATTCGGTTCATGGTGTGCAACAAAAAAAGCGCAACATGTGGGTGGTCTTGAGAGAGTGTTGTCCGAGGATTAAACAGTCAATATTTTTTGTGGGTCCATGGATGGCTGGTTGGATTCTTCGGTAGTATGTGGAAGTGTGATGTAAGGCTTTTCTGGCCGTCTGGTGAACGGGTGTTATTAATTGTTCTGCAACATTTGTGTTTGGGAAGTTAGGCATTTGCCACAGCTGTGATGTCGCACATGAATGGTACAGGCATGTGGAGTGTGTTTGTTCTCCACGAGGAAGGTTGCATTTTGTGATAGTGTGTAAGGATTGCCCATGTGACCACGTCGTGATATCATTTGAAATTAATGTGGTTCCTTCGACCGCGACGCTGTGTCACTCTGGGTTGTAGGTTTTAAAATGGCACATGTTTTTCGGCCACATTTGGGCATTTATTTTTCCATTTACTAACTATGATGGTGTGCTTTTGTGAAAAATGTTTTTCTTATTTGCACAGAATTGTCCTCATTTGCATCCTTTGATGATGTGCTGACACCGGTTTTTGTTTTTAATTGATACATTCAGGATGTATTCGTGTTCCTCTGACCATAGAATGCAAGACTGAATTCTTTGTCTATGCATATTTCGGACTGCAGCTGTGTTTGTGCATTTTGCTGAATATTTCTAATTCCACACCACCATTTTCATTCAATTTTGTTCCTTCACGACAAACGTGCATGTATGTTGGCCTCACGGGATACTGCGGTGGGGTAGATCATCGTGTGTCTTTTGTGCCATATTTTTCATTCTGCTGTATATTTGTCATTTAATTGTGTCCCTCCAAACCTATTGTGCTTGTACATTGGCCCTAGTGAGTATTTGGTGAGACAGATCATCTCTACTGCACAATAATGGTGTTTGGTGTGCTCAATCGTTTTATGCCTTTTGTTGAATGCTTTGGATCTTGTTCCATATTTTTCATTTTGTTGTGTCTCCCCGATCCTACTGTGCATGACTGAGTAGGTGTAGGTGTGCATCTGTTGGTTCTGCAGATGACTGTGCATTTTCAATTCACATTGTCCCTGTGGAACTACTGTGGCAATAAGACCCGAGGCGGCGGGCCAATACCTCCCCAAGTAATGCCCCCAGGGCCTTAGTCCGTTTTCCCTTTCCATAGCGGCCATCGGGAGCGGACGCGGTGGGAGCAGAAGTTTTTCCAGCGCGTTTGCTCCCAAGACAAGAAGAAAAAAGAAGGTAAGTGAGGTTGGAAGGGTGGAAGGGAGAGGGGTGGGGGGAGTACTGCGGTCTCCGGCGGGGGACGATGGAAGCCTTCAGCCATGTGCAGGCTCGGAGCAGGAATGGCCCCACTCCGAGTCTCCACACTCCCGGGGGCTTCCATCGTCCCTCACCAGAGACCAACGGATAGAAGATAAGTGGGGTGGGGAGGGCAGGGAGGTGGGGAGGAAAGGGCAAAAAGGGATTGCCCTGTTTCGAGCCTCCCCATTGACTGAGGGGCTGCCATGCCCCTCGCCGGGAACAGTGTACCCGGCGAGGGGTGTACCACGCGCAGGACGCACCGGCGTACAAGGGAATACCGTGTGGTACGGCTCGCAAAAGAGCCAATCCACACGTTGTATTCCCGGTGCGCCGCGCGTGCCGGGTACTAATGCATGTTCTGAAATAACTTTTTTACCCCTCAAGAATGAATATTTCAGGTTCAGCTGATGCGATTTTCACACCGTGCAGTGTGTGCCAAAAATCCCGAAAATTTAACATCACAATTTTGAGATACCGTGGGCAAAACAGCATTTTTCAGCACAGAAACATCAATTAAACATCTCCAAATATGACGTCAGCATTCAGATTAGGCCAGATTAGTTACTTGATACATTTGGCAATCTTTCGTGCACGAAACGCAAGTTACAGAGGAAAGGATTTTTGCATTGTCCCCATGTAAAGTCTGAGGGAACATGAACTGTGCTGCCACTATCACAGTAGTATAATGAATGTGTCGCACTACAACACTATATGAGAAAATTCCACAAGAAAATGAAATAACGTTTTTCTTCAAGCACACAGGTTTACCTAATCTGGCGCGCAACAGATCCAGCCAGATCCGCAAAGTCATGCTAAACATGGTGAAATCCACCAATGTTTTCATGTTGGAAAGAAGGCCTCCTATGTTGGCTTCTTTTCCATAGACTCTGATAAGGAGGTTTTCAGGGCGCACATTTCAGTACTGTCCACTCCGGTTTGGGAGTTTTTGGCTCATGCGTAGCCAGTGTCCTGAAGTTGCATACAAGTCTGTGGAAACCTGATCAGCCAAACCCGAGCGATTACATTCCTCATGAAAAGTATGTATCTATATATTTCGTCCATGCATGCTGCGCTTGTGGGAGGTATGCCTGGCATATGACTCATCAAAGAAAAGGAAGGAAACCAAGTAGCATTGTTCAGAACGCACAGGAAAAAAACAAAACTACACTAACATGGGAAAGAAACAGACTGTAGGAAGCGCGCATAGTATTGAAACACATAGAACTAAAATTAAAGCATCTGTGAAACAAGGGTAACAGTTACACAAACGATCATTGAAAGGAACGTTCACCATAGAAACACAAAAGGTACGATAGAAACCTAGCACTGAAACACACATAGCATTTAGACAAGCATAATGGTTCCCATTGTAATACATGAAGCTGAAAGACATATCATTATAGCACTTACATAGGAAAGAAACCTAGCATTGCAGGAAGCATAGGTGCTACTGAAACATACACAGAAATGAACCACACAGCTTTGTAACAAGTGTCACATTGATACAAACTAACACTGAACAGAATAAACCATTGAACACAGAAACACAAGTAGCATTGATACAAACATATGTGAAAGAGTTAGCATTTAACATCACAGAACAGAGAGCATTGTTTGGTGTGCCAGTATTGTGTTTGGTGTTACTGGCGGTGGAGGCTTGTCTCTGGTGCCTCTCCTGTCCTGCAGCTGGAGTTGCTGTTGCTGCCCGGAACTACTGGTGAATTATATGGAACTTTTCACTTCTACCATTGGAAACCTTTCAAGTCCCCTTTCTTTTACTGTTGATCCTAGCTCCATACACACCGCGCATGCGCGGAGCGCTGCATGTTGTGCCAGTAGTGCGTTTGGTGTTCGGTGGGCGAGTGGAGGTGTGTACGATCCCGCTCTGAGGAAGTCGCAACTTTGCTCCTGGTGAGTTCCGTGTGACTGTAGTTACGAAAGCCCCAGGCTGCTTGTTTCCCGCGACATCGGCTGGCCTAGGATGTTTGTCGCGTGTACTTTGCAGCTAGCAGCTACATCATATTAGGTGACTTCATGACAACACCTGTTTTTTCTTAACTTGTGTTCGAGCGAGCCATGGAACACTTTTTCATTTGCGTTTGGTTTCAATTACATATTTTGCTACTGAATGTCTATTTGGTTTCCTTTTGTGTAGCAGAAGGGAGCTCATTTGAACTTGAACATTGGACCTTTACGAACTTGAATCTCATGGTGTGGTGGTCTATCCTACGCACGAAGTAGTTTTGCTGCAAAGTAAAGCGCCCGAGTGTGAAAAGTGGAGGGAAAAATCTTGCCCAAGTAGAAGGCAATCTGTTTATAGGTGTCAGCTGGTGTATGTTAAGGGGTAATCCTATTCTGATAAATCAAAGATCACACAAACCACAATTTAGTCAATTATAAAAAAAACCTTATTTCATTCATTGATATGCATCTTATGCAAAAACTTAAAAGAGGACTATCACAGAGTCCTACACATCAGTAAATAAAACTACCGAAAAACCAAAAGACTGTGCCAACCACTTACAATCTAAATGGTGCACTAGAATCAAACCTTTCATGGTACCTAAGACCAACACAAAACAGGAGGAGAAAAGTTTCATCTACACAGGAAAAAGAATAAACTCATCACATAGGTTTGTCAATGACCACTTTGGGATCAATATTCCGGATCCCTTTTGCATGAATGTCTCACAAATTTTTCTTTGGAGCGGTCATGGGATGTTCAGCTAGTATACCTGTTTGAACCACACAGTATTTGTTCCAAAGGTCAATTAGAGGATGCTAGAGGTATATTCTACACTCCCCCCTTTCGAAATTGAGAGATAGGAAAATTAGAATACAAATTTCCTTGTGTAAAGTCGATATAGGTTTCGGCCTTGTAACTCATATAGTGCACTCTCTCAGTGCTGTTGGTTATGTTAATACTGGCCGTCTTCAGGACAAGGTAACAAAGTTGTTCAAAAGAGGTAATGAATACTTTCCCAGGCGCTTCTATTGCACTCTAGAAAAAGAATGGTAGGGTATTTAGAAAACGCTCCTAAAAAAACCTAAAAAAATAAAAAGCTTGACTAAAAATTGTGGTAATGGACTATACTAATTGTACCATAACGCAGACTAACCTGCAGGTGCCTCAGATTTCTTCGGGACGTTGTAGGAGTAGTGTCAATGGAATAATTCTTAACACCTTTGACTCATTTTCAGATGCTCACTGGACCAGGTGTATTAGTTTACCATGCCTATAAATATATATGCTTACGTCATATTTACATTCATAATAAAAGCCGAAAAACACAGCTCGATGTGCACTACTCAAAAATTAAAGGTATAAATATGTACCTTATATGGCTTTGAAAGAGCAGTCGTTCTTATAACATCGCCACAGGGGGGCCCTTCAGTTGAATTCCTTGAATGAAATGGGCTCAACTCTAAATGCAGCTATTGGTATCAAAATACACCAAGTGCTGTAAGAAAAAGGCATAGTTTTCTTTTCACCACATCATGAGCAGAACCAATTATGTCACTTTCTTATAAAATTAGACCTATCGCTTTAGTCCCTATAAATAACTAAATGTCCCTATCCAGAAAGTAAGCTCACTGTCCCTTGGGGTACAGTGTCCCTAGTCAGGCGCTGGTGTGTCGCCTATCTAGGGGTGCAGGGAGAAAGGAGTGTAGAAAAAGTCTCCCTAGCCTGGCTCACTACTTTCCTATACTAAAAAGTGCACACTAAGGTCAGTCAACAGTTGTCTTTTAATGGCGTTTCTGGCCCTTCATGTGATTTATCATAAAAAGGCGGTGTGGCCACCGTCTACTTGGTGTACTACCATTCAATTCGGATAAAAAATATATTCTGTATGTTCTATTACCCAGAACACTATTAGATTATCGTGAATCTGGTGGGTTGTATTGGCTGCCCAATACAACCAGTGTCGACCGGTTTCAGCGGGGTAACTCGTTTGCCGCTTTCTTCAGGACCTATTGTAGTGCCCCATGTGGGCACTTAGTTTCTAAAAAAGAACAGTTCTTGTTGTAGCTGTCTTTCAATTTCTTTTGCTGGTGTGGACATCTTCCACAGAGTTGGGACATTTCATCATTACGTCCATTCCCTGTAAGGGAAAATACATACATATCAGGGGACTGGGGGTAACATGACGACTAATCACTATATTAGGGTATCCTTAATGTATCTTACCAGAAACTTTATTGCTTGTGTGGTATGGCTGTGAGTCCGGTCTCTGCAATGTATCTGGTGGGACCCTGTAAGGTAAGTCACCACCAATAAGTGTTCCATAGTACTCAGTACGTATTCTTGTTTATGCTTTTTCTTTGTTATCATTAGTCTCCCAATATTTAATAATGGGCGGTACACTTACCCTATCTGGGCACAAATCGTGCGTTCTATGTGTAGAGGGTGTCCATATCCTTCTTATGTTGTTTCTTGTTTTTTCATATAGGTCGTCTCGTGTAGTTGGCGCCTAAAAGCAATGAGACATTACGAGGCCAGATATTGGGCTCTCTTTCTCAGTTTTAAATGGTTATTTCTAGCATTCAAGTGGCTGGGGGAACGGAGTAAAAGTGCTCCCCTCTCACCTAATTCAAATTGAAATTCAAAAGGGGCCCGGCGTCTGTACATTTAATCAAAGTCACCCGTGCGTCTGTTAGGGTTTGTCTTCACTACGGCTCTAGCCACGTGTGTCCATGACTAATCAGTGCTTTAATTAATGCAGTTGGTATACCAGCGGCTACGCTGGCATTTTGTGAGTTTCAGTGCGCGATTCTAAACAGGGTGATTTTCAGAAACAGGAGAGTCATAATCCCCATAAGGCTGGTAATCCATGTCAAGGCTGGTCTTTACCTGCTCTGAGGAGCTCGTCACTTTTCGTCCGACTCCATCCAGCTTCCGCGTACTATGCGGCCGCCATCTTGGGGGAATCCCCTTATATACTTGCCTTAAGGACAGTTGTCCTTTTTTAGTTTCTATACCCGTTGTCTCTAGTGATTGTTTGTTTCATCCTAGGCGGAGCTATCAGTATGTCTGTTAATTCCCAATTGTCCAGAGTACTATCGCACGGTGCCTACCGTTATTTAGTGACAAGGCAGTTACGAAAATTAAATTGAATTTAAATTTTATTTATAATTCTTAAAGTGTGTGTTTGTTCTTTGCTTACTATTTATTTTTTATTCTTCAAATTTGTCACATTCAGAGTGTATGATCCAAGATCCATGATCATTTCATTCTCTTTGTTGTTGAAGTAGGTCCTTGACTTATCGGTGTGGCAACATTTTGGATTGACAAAACAATGGTCCAATAGTAGTTATGTATACAAATGGATTTGACATATAATTTAGTGTAATCACTAGTAGTCACCATATGGTGTACAATGTGATTTCAGGACTGTTCGTATCGCACCGTGCACTGTGATTGTAGTACAGATACTCCAAAGATGTTGCCCCAGAGTGTTGGCATTGTTCTACTACCGTCTTACAAAACCTTGCTGGCTGTACTGATGTTTTAAGAGGTTCTGCTCATGATGTGTTGAAATGTACAGGGAAGGAGTCAGAATCCGAATACCCTTATGACTTCAAGTGTATTGACTCCCATTTGATAGTGCCAAGCCCCCAACATCAAAAAACTGGGAGTACCCATTCTATAGATTTTTGTATGTTAAGGGGTGACTGCGGGCCTAGGTGCCTTTGAACCCCTTGTATTAACATCAAATAATATTGTGGCTTGTGCCTCTAATGTACTTTTCTTGCTGTGAGTTAGGGAGGGTCTGTGGGCTTAGGTGCCTTTGAACCCTTGTTTTAACATCAAACAATAGTGTGGCGTGTGCACCTAATACACTTTTTTCGCTGTGAGTTAGGGGGGTGTCTGCGGGCCTAGGTGTTTTTGAACCCCCAGTGATATCAACAATCATCAATAATTAGGCTTGCGCTCTCAGTGTATTTCTTTTTTTTTTTCTTTTGCTGTATGGAATTAGCCTCAGAGCCTACTTTTGGGGTGCCTAATTGTACTCTAATCTGTTTTTCTGTGTTAAGTTGCTGTAGGGCAGGGGGTGACTGTGGGCCTCGGTGCCTTTAAACCCTTTGTGTTTTACGGCAACCAGGCCCCTGATTGAGGCTTATTTAGCACAAGCGGGCTGCACAAAACTAGACCACATTCTATCGCACGGGTACTTGCAGACCTAAGTGACTTTGTACCCAATTGGGGAAAGGGCGGCTACCTAAACAAGGTATAGTGGCAAAACTAACTTTGAATTACTTTGGTGGGGTAACGGCAGGTCGTGGTGCCTTTGAACCCCGCAAGGTAGCGGAAGCCTGTGTAGTGGTCTATTCAGTTTCGGCCAAGGTGCCATTTGCCCCCGACAGGTGAGGGAACCGTGTTCAATTGGCATTTGTGTAGTTACTTCTTGTTAGAAAATTGACATGGTAGCCTATGTTGTCACTAATTTACAGCTTACAAAGTTGGGGAAGGCTATTTAGACAATTTCAATCCCGTATATACTGTCTAGCGATTGACTGCAGCGGGGTGGCTTGGTTGGAATCGGCTTTTCCCCTGTTGGGGTGACTGTGGACCCCCCACACTACCATAGGTGCCTTTGAATACCGACAGGTGGGGGAGCTGGATTCAATTGATAACTGTGAAGTTAGCCATTGTTGGAAATTGAAGGAGGATGTATGTTTTTGTCTAAGCACGATTTACTTACAAACTTAGCTGTGTGAATATCAAGGGGCTGGTGGCTGCTCCCTTCTCAGCTAATTGGCAATATCTGCTGATTTGAAAAAGATCATGAGCCGTTCACTGAGAAGTGGAAATCGTGGGGGCAACTCAACAAAAGCATTTGTAAAGAGTTCTGCTTCCAAACTGTTTAACAGCACATTACCAGTGTTACCGCCCCGCAAAAAAAAAAAACGGACTCTGAGGGGGTTCACATTCCCTCTGCACCGACAAGTTTGGTCTCTGAGGAGGGGTCCATTCTCACTGTGGCCCCTGTAGTTTTGAATTTACCCTCTTTTTCAGTAAAAGATGCAAATGATGATGAAGGGCAGATAGCTTGTGATCCCCCGACTAACTGTGCATCGAGGGTTGACCAGGAGGGTTTTGCACATATTGCTGACACCTCCATGCTTGCGCCTGCAATTGTGAGCGAGTTAGGAAAACGAGTATGTCTTTCCCTTGGCCCCTCTTCGCCATTATCTAGATCCCATGTGTTCCGAGAACAAGTACATCTTCATCTCCCAGACAAATTCACCTATAAGGAACTTAGTGCACCTAGAAGGGAAACTCAAGATCTACTCCAACAGGTGTTGGGTATGGGTACAGCTTTGGGTTAGGGACATTCCTCTGATAGTTATCCAGAAGCTACGGGGTCCTTTTTGCCAATTTCGCTAGGAGCTCATGAGTTAAAGAAAGATGATGCTGGCTATGCTGCCCCAAAAGAAGTTGACATGCCATCATATTCTCCGGAGGATTCTCCCTCCGATATCTTTCCGCATGACCTATATAACTTCCCAGTGATTTGACAAAGGCCACAAACTAACTCGCTATTCATTAAGAGAAATGCAGGGCTCTTTATCATTCATGAAGGGAAAAAAAATCAGCAAACTAGAAGGATACATCTTGTCTGAAGCCCAATAGAAATCTTTCTATTCTACTCAGCTAGAAAAAATGATGGCATCTTACCACCCAGTTGTTGCTCCATGCTAATCTAGTGCCCAAGTAATTTCACAGGGAACACAAATGGTCAACAAGGTATACAACACTCATGTTCCACAAAGATCATATGCTGAAGCGCTTCAAGGTGCAAATGTTATTGCAATAGAGCATGGTAGTATCAAGTCCATTAATCTTTTGGAGGTGGCAAAACTTCACCATGATCGCTTGCTTCAAGTGGAACAAATGTTGTTTACTGAATTTTCAAAAACTCAAGTCCCAGCGACATCGGAGTTGTCAACTGGAGCAATGGTGGATGTTAAGAAGCTATCCCCTTCTCTGGATAGTCCTTCTGCTTTAACAGAGTTAATTGACTTACAGCCTTCTGTTGAGTCCCAAGCCCCGCTGTTGGTGGCTGAGACAGGTGCAAGATATGTGGGCAAAGGAGGGATGCAGTTCATTTCTCGAAAGGCGAAGAAATTGTTCTTGAGAGCGCAAAAACGGTTAAACTCTGCAAGGTTAAGCAGAAACAATCAACTCAAACAAAAAGCATGGTGGAGACAAATGCCACTCCTACCAATGAGACGGTGCCTGTCTTGATCAGCAAGCCCTGTGTGACTGCAGATGATCTAGCACTAAATGTGCTGGAATTGAATGAGGAAACTCAGAAACATCTGCAGATTAAGGCTCTGGGAAGTGGCAACGTGCAGGTGCTGGTTGCAAAACCTATTGGGAAAACTATAGATAAGAATCAATCTCAATTACATCGTTCCCCCCACCCCCTGAGTGTTGAAAGTAAAAAGGTGGCAGTCCCTCTAATTGAGGATGTCTGCTGCACGAAAACAACAACAAAAAAAGAACTGGTTTGCTACAAACGTTGACAATTAGTGAAGGATGCATAAAGGGTCCCGTTTTACAGGAAGATGTTATTCCCGCTGTACCAAAAGACGCGGAGAGTGTTCAGACCGGACTGGATCCGCGTCTATTGTATAACTTGGTGAATAAAGACATACCCGTTTTTGAGAGGGTAGCCTCCATGGACGCCAAACCAGTCCCGCCTTCCACTGGAATGTTGTTGTTTTCAGAGACTCCCAAAGAGATGAATGAAATACTCATTTGGGTAAGCGATTCTAATATAAATTGAACAGCGCGGATTAACAGGTCATTTCTGATTAATGCATTTTACCAGATCCCTTCACTACGAAATCTGGCCACTAAGGACATAGAGTGGGTTAAACTAGCAAATCACAATTGCAAAGTGTTGTGTTAAGTCCAGTCCCAAATTATAACCAAACTAATTTTGGATTTTAAGGACGACTTTGAGTCCTTGGAGCTTTACCCTCATCTGTTTGGGGACATGGTCCTTTTTGGACTTTGCCCTGCCCGTGCCTCAGGACAGAGCTGGGGGGAGGGGGGTTCAGATCTGGTATCAAATGATCTTCATAGTAGAGAGCTATCACAGCAACTGGCCTCGCTGACTCGGGCATTAAGCGGTTTAACGTGGCTGGAGCCCCTTATTAAAGTGGCAGCTTCAATGAAGGAAGATACCGCCAAGTCATAACCATCGAGCATTGTCCTTTTATCTTGGAATTGTTGTGGCGCAAGAAATCTTGCGGCATGGCATGAAAGGGTCGGGACTTTAAATGCCCCAGAAATTTTACTTTTGCACGAAACAATGTCTTTGTATGAAATCGTTTTAGATGGTTATGTATCTTTTAGTGTACCTGCTTGCTGCAACCAGTTAGGCCGCCCTAGTGGTGGTATTGCCATTCTTATTAAAAGTAGTCTCAAAGTCAAGACACAGCTAGTGGACAAGTCTGATACTTGTCTAATGGTGGAACTGTGTATTACTGGTTACACTTTACATTCATTTTTGCTGCTATCAATTTATTGGAACTCAAATGTTGAATCTCTGGAAACTACAATAAGGGCATTAAATCAGATATTGTCTAACACCTAGCTTTTTATCCAATGCATGAAATCTTGACTGGTGGAGATCTTAATGCTTGCTTGGAATTAATTGAAAATAAATCGCTGATCTATAACTCAACCCCATATGCAAGGAAGTCCCGAATTAGAGGGAAGCTTTGTGCTGAGTTTTTTGAAGCTTGGGGCATTTTTCCAGTCTCCCTCGCTTCCTATAGTCCATTGGTTTCCTGGCTGCACAGTAACTTTCATTCACTAACTGATTATGTCTTAGCATCAGCGGCAATGTCCGGTTTGCTTGACCCGATTAGAATTCCGAATGTGGGTTTGGGCGACCACAGCTTGTTGAGCACGAGGTTACATATTACGGCTAAAACGTACAAGTATGCGCCAGCCATGGGATTGGTGGAGAGTGATTGGCATATACTGGCTGTACGATGGCATCCAGGCACTTGTCGTAGACTTGTGTTTTTAGTCAATAGGGACCTGTTGGTTTGTACTGACAAACTGGCATCCTTGGCCGTTATGGAAAAGGTCAGCAAACTTAACCTGTTGATGATTCACGATCACTTGGGGATGGGGGTTTGGGTGGCTAACCCCCCCAAAAATAAAAAATTCTATGAGTTTTTTAGAAAAAAATCTGCGGTAAAAAACCCCGCGAAAAAACATCCCGTGATGAAATGACATGGAACCATTGTATCTATTCTTGCTTTGATCTTATATTGATTTTTAAGATATGGAATATTATAATTTGTATAAATGTAAATTTGTCTTATCTTTTGTGAAATTTTTTCCTCTTTTTTTTGTAAAGGTGTAATTAATTGACAACCAAAAAAAAAAAAAAAGCATTGAAAGTCACATAACATGGAAAACAAACATAGGAAAGGGGGATAGGTGGCCGGAGGTACGATTAGTGGGAGGGATAAAGGCGGGAAGGTTAGTAAAGAGGAAGAGATGGAACGAGGGAGAGATGGATGCTTGGAGGGAGCGAGGGAGAGATGGATGAAGGGAGGGAGTGATGGATGGAAGGTTGAAGAATGGACAGATTTAGTTAGGGAGGCATGGAGGGAAAGAGAGGTGGAGGGAATGATGCAGAAATGGGGCCAACAAGTTTGGAATGAACGGAGGGAGGGATTGAAGCAAGAGGAAGGGTGGGATGGGTAAAGATGAAGGGAGGGAACCATTAAAGGAGGAGTTGAGAGAGACAGATCTGCATCCCTGCTGCTACTGTAATCTCAGTTGCAGAGTGTATCACGCCCTTCATCAGGCCATCAGAAGGGCTATTTTGGAGCAGATCTGGAAGAGGTTCCCTTTCCTCTTCCTCTCTTCCTTGTAGGCACCACGACTAGCACTCTTTGTCCAGAAGTGAAATCAATCAGCGAGAACATCTGAGCATGCCAATGCTTGACCAAAGCCTGATCTGCAGAGTGCCATTCTATTGCAAAGGCCTACCACAAAGTCAACCATATTTAAGGAGGGAGTAGGAAAGGTGGCACATACTTAAGAAACAGCAAGTAATTCAACCCATTATTGCCCAGCAGTGACTTCTTACACTATGGACACAGCAGCAAAACACAGAACAATACATTATCATAGCAAAAAGTCTATGTATGGCATTAGTTTTCAATGCATTATGAACAATTTTACGTGTAGGTTTCATGGAGGGTATGTAGCTGGAAAGAAAAAGAAACAGATGTCATATTAAGAGCCATTCAAAGCCTTTAGTTCTCAACACCATCACTGTTGCCAATGTTAAATAAAGCCTCAGGTTCTCCTGCAGTCCAGAGAGTAATATCTGGTCTCCAATTCGGTAACACTGGATGATTTGAGGCAAACCAGCTAATCGCGAAACAGTGCTTAGCAATCATACACCGCAGATTTATATATTTGTATTTCCTACTGTGCAACTCCCAGCAGACACACACAGGGTGTGAATGCCTGACGTGCGTTATTTCTTCTCACACCTCTGTCACTAGAGGCCACAATGCAAGAGGTCATCCGGCACTCTCATAGCAAATGATGCAAAGTCCCGGGAGAGACTCTACATTTGCGACAGTGTGGGCTGTGTCTGATCCATATAAGGTTTGGTGCAAATCTATGTTCTCCAAATCACTACCGGAATTGCGTGAAATCTTGACGTGCAAACATGCTCTAGACCATTCTGCATTCATTATTTCTTTGTGTAGGTCCTTTACCGAGCGATTATAGCATTTGAATAGTGATCTATATAGGCCTGGATTGATGGAACAATAAAGAATTGAGGCCACCCGGTGACCATCTGAAATCTAGTATGTTAGGGAAGGTAGACGACACTCTCTGAGGCCGTGGGTATGCAGGCCATGTCGTTTGTGCTGCTTTCGCTTTCCTTCCAATCTGTAGGAAGCTACCATTTTAAAAATCCCAGACAATGCACACATTTGGTCAAAAGGGACTAACATTTCGCATTATAAACGTCTTCACACACCATGCACCTCCCCTTCATTTAGGGACTCTGCCCTTTCTGGAATTCACCATGATTTGCCGGAGCTGTCTCTGTAATACGTCACTGTTTCACAAATGTGACATCGCATTTTATCTTACTTCTAAATCTGGCACAGACTTTGCTCCCTAAATTGTGGAAAAGACTTTTCAAGATCTAAGGATGCAATCTTGGTCCCTATCAAACACCTCCCGGCATTAGAACCCTCAAAGAACCAATGTGGTAGGAGGAGTAGCTGCGCAGCCAAAATAGTAATATTAAAAATCTCGGGATTATATACCACCATCCGCAAAAGCACACCTAAGGGTCCGGAAACAGACTGTGTCTAGCCGGGCCCCAATAGAGTTTTATCAACATCTTGCCTAATTCTCTAAAGACATTTGAAGGGCTGTACACAGATGCTCACAAGTGTATATATAGATGCTGGGGTAAAATGAACATTTTGCTTAGTATTACACGACCAATCATTGACCGTGGAAGTGAAACCCAGAATTTGAATAGCAGTCACAGTGCAGTAATAGTCTTGGTTATACCACTGTCGAAGAGCACTTGTTGATCATCATATATATTGAATCCCAGATATCCAAAAGACCCAGAAGCCTACGGGAGGAGGATGGTTAAAACACCAAGAGAGAACAAGCATGCTTTGTTATAATAATAATAATAACTTTATTGTACATAGTTCTTGAAAGAATCTTTACAATCAACACTACCAACACAGTTAAACAAGAAAAACATATACATTTAGTAATACAAATATACACATCAATCATAATACAAATCCAAGGCATAAAATAAGCAGTGTCGCATAGCAATTTGCTTATCAATTCTGTAGGTTTGCAAATCAAATTGATACTTGTGTAGTAAAGCTAGCTATTTAAGTTCCCATGTTCAATCAAAGCACAGCTAGCCCTGCATTCCTCACTTGCCCTCGATGCCCCCTTCACTCTTTTTCTCTGTTCACGTCAAGTGATAAAGGAGAGAAAGTACAACAGTAATCATCTCCTCCACTCTTATGTGCCAAAGGCCTGCATGGGAGTGCTTGGCAAGAAGTGCATGTTTCTTTCTTTTCCAAATCACTGCAAACCAGAATTAATCGGAATTACCAGCAAAGACCAGTATGTGTCCACACAATTAAATGCTGATGGCACACCTAGTTCAGTAACCTGCTGGTTGCATAAATCTGTGCAACTGGTGCTCAACCCATTAGCTGATCCCATACTCCTTGACCTTCTATGTTATCACTCTGTTGCTCTATACCAGCTACGCTGAAAGCGAGATGACCAAAAACTACAATATTCCACCTAGTTTGCCCAGTTCTCTGCTTGTTATGCCATCCACTCTGCATAGTCTACTACTTTCTTCCATCTTACATAATGAATACACAAAGCTAACTAGATGCTTACGCAAAGTAGTGATCAATAGTTACAACCAGTTGGCACATCTGCAGATCTAGTGCAGTACCATACACTGTAGTTTGCCTCCAGAGCCCGCTTTGCTTTATAATTATGATTGCATTATATATTAGCATCTGCGGGAGACAGCTGGCAAAACTGTTTTCAGAGCCTTTTTATCACATCTATTTATTTGTTTCCATTCATACAGCTAACCTTTTACATTTTACAGACACTCATACATGGCTCACAAGGTCTTTTCACCCACTTGCATAGTCAAGTAGTTTTAAGAAGGGCGAGTACCATTTGCAAGGGATGCTTCAAACATTTATGTAACATTTACTTTGTTTGCAGTAAATGTCAAATAAAAGTTTCACTGCGCATGGCTGGCCTCTGGGTGGTAGCAGTGTGCCGACCATAAAGCGGGTTTGTAGTGACATGCACCATTTTACAGAAATAGCATTTAAATTTGTTGTCATTCATTACTATAGGTTGAGCGCATTTGTCTTAGGTCGAATGGGTAAACTAAGTTACCCGACCTGCAGGTCTAGCTGAAATTTAAATAATTTGCATGTAGGAGTACTTTGTCATGTATATAGTGCCTTTATCCCATTAGTATGGTCTCAACGCTCAACAAGTCCTAACTTTTCTCACTAATGTCTTAATTTGGCGGCACGCAAAACGGCTGCATTGTTGCTCATTTCATGTCTTCGGTACAAATAAATTCTGGTGACATTAACAATATTAGTACAACATTGCTAATCAAATGGGTCGGTTTGCTAATTAATACAATTTGAATTGGCAAATTCTGCTAATCAATTTTTGAAACTAATTTATGCCTTACAAATCAATCAGTCAATCACTCAAACAGTCAGGATCTTCATACAAACTTTCCTAGAAACCAAACAGAATTCATTAAATGGCTTAAAACTGCACACATATTAAATGACTACCCTAAATTGTTAATTGCTTATATAGCCCCAGTATGACTGGCATCGATTCCGAATTTAAAGAAAATGCCCAAAAGTCCAAAGATTTTATAGAATTATAATCATGAACAAATGGACCCAGCATGACCATATAAAGGGTACCCACTTGCTTGAGGGCACTCAGTGAGTACATGTTTGGCAGACTGTTGGTTACAACCTTGCACATTCTACAGTATCTGGCTTCTGGGACAGATTAAATTGCGGGCCCGGCACAGTTAATACCGGCAGTTGGTTAATCCGAAGCCTTAATCAGAAGTTACGTACTGCTCGATCTGGGCATAGCAGCAAGTAACGTTCCGGTTGCATAAAGCGGTGTGCCACGTTCACATGACCCTTTAGCATAGCCAGAAATTGTGACACCTCTGCCCACACAATTCTACCGGAGTGCAATTTCCAATGACTAACACTAAAGCAAAGTCTCTTATTCCCATCTCCACTCCCCAGCTCTCGGATACCACTTCACCAGTGCATATATGGGTCTGTGGCTCAGCATCTAAAAAGGCATATTCCATTAAAGAAGTTAGGGCCACATTTCATATATCCCAATACCAAGGACACAAATACCCACCTCACTGAATCAAAGTCTATGTCGAGTAAAGCGATGGACAGCTCCTCCAGTGCCCTACCGACTCCAGAATATATGCATCAAATTCTGAGATTTGATTGGGTGCACCAGCACCGCACAGAGCCCTATTGATCTAGGTATCGTACAAAAATATCACACTCCATCACTGCGAATGCGATTACAACGCATAAAAAACTACGAATTTCAATGAAAAACAATAGATGGGAGTTTGGGTTGGGGTAATCATTGAAGCGGGGTGTGTTGCGAGGGGTTGCGGGGGTTGGGGGGTCTCCCCCGCATTTATTTTGATTGAAATTTGTTGTAATCGCCTTCACAGTAATGGATGCAATATTTTCACATAGATCCTTGATCTGCATGAACCAAGTGTGGGAGAGAAGGTTGTTGCATCTTTGAGCCAGAGCCTTGCTCAAAATCCTATAAACAACATTTATTAGCCAGCAAGGCCTACACGATGCACAGTTAAGTGGATCTTTCCCTGGTTTCAGCAGTGTCATTACCACTGCCTCCCTCATGGAATCAGGCAGAAACCCATGCTAAGGGCTTCCTACAATAACTCCTTCAGTCTAGGGGTGAACATATCCTCAAAGGTGAAGTAAAATTCAATTGGAAGTCCATCTGGACAAGGAGCCTTACCTCTGCAATAGCCTAGTTGCCATTTTAATTGCCTGCATTGAGATCTGAGAATCAAGGGACTGACTACCTCTGGTTGTTGAATAGTTTGGATACGAACTGCACGCCAATAGGCTACTACATGTTGGTCATCGTCCAATGTTGGGGGTTGAGAATAAAAGTCAGAGTAATGCTTCATAAAGACTTTATTGATAGATTCTTGCTTAGTAATTATATTGTAATATTTTGACTTTTACGGCTGTAAACAATTGGCCTATATTTGGGGCCTGGGTCAGACGAGCAGGCAATGCCCCAAATTTATCTTCATAATCATGAAGACTATTTCGGGAAGCACCGACTTCAAAACGCTGAAAAACTTCTAGAACACCCACGTGTGTGCTCTGTGCGGATCATAATCTAAAGGATTTGATCTCTACTAAGCAGTTTTATGTTCATAAGTGAACCAATTATCTCTATGTCTTTCAATTTGTTTGTGTGGATGTCATGTATAGATGAGCCGTAAGAGTAGATGCACTCATTTCTGTGAAATTCTCGTCAATGGTCGACTAACCCAAACTGCTTGATCACCCTTTTCAGCAATATCGAAGAGTTCTCACAAGGTTTACGAGCCAGGCGAGATCTATCCCAGTTCCTACCAAAAGTGCAGTTGGAATCTCCTGCCAATATGATAACGCCACCTGTTAAATTAGAGCATTTTGACACAATGGTGGTGTATAGATTTATCAAGCAAATCAGCCAATTGTTTTAGCGCTCATGGACAACAGACCATACTTCTTTAGCTACACCTGCTCAAGTGCAAGTGGTACAACACAGGGGCCCCCATATGAGAACTGTGCTAGCATAACTAGAATATGTGGTTTTCAACCCTTCTCAGTGGTGTGGAATTCCTATAGCCCTACTCCCAGAGCAAGTTCGTTGTGGTCAGGGGCAAGAACATTTCATAAACATATTGTCCTCTAGGCAAGAAGAAAGTAAGTAAAGCCTGTATATATTGTTGGGACTTCAAAATACTCTTTGAACTATTGTGTACCTGGGAGAATCAGGCCTAACGTGTGTGTTGGTGACTCAACTGCACGGCTCCAGCAACTGTGTGTTTGTTGAAATGTGGTTGAAGAATCATCCTACCGGGTTGGGGATGTGTGGCAAAGTGGCCACATTGAGATTGCCACATCGACCTGGGTATGGGATCAGTAGGTCCACAGTAGCAGTAAAAGCAGATCCCCGGTAATAGACCATCTCCTTTACAATTAAGAAACCAAAAACACTTACATGTCCCGTAATTCCCCTCAAACAAGACCAAAACCTGGGCTGGCTCCAAGGAGGGGATTTTTGGACATGGAAGATGGGCCATACAGAAGACTCCGTCAGATCACTTTGGCTTGGGGACATAGTTTCCATTCTTCTTTCTGGCTTGACAGCCCAAAACATTTTAACAAGCCAACAAGAATGGGACTACATCTCCCGTAATGCCACTTTCCCAACGGAGGAAAACCTGCACTGGACTAGCCGACCACTCTTAGGGATTCCAGATCATGAAGATAATGGGGAAGACTGGGTTAACCCCCAAGATTGCTTTCGACCCCCAAAGGGGGCTGTCGCGGAAAACACGAACCCCTTGCCCATTTGATATCCAAAGTAGCAACAGGAAGCCCAGTCCTCAACTATACAGTTAACAGACAAACAGGCAGACCAATTTGTTTCCCACACTACAAAAAACACTGGCGAGGAAAGAACTCCGGTCTCCCTTATAAGTGTCAGCACAAAGGAGAAGGAGACAGAATCAAATGCAGCCTCCAATATAAGCAAGGAAAGGGATGCCAGCACTGCATCAAACCAAGGAGAAGCATTTTCCGAACTCTCACCCCACAGGAGCAATGCTTAGTACATACCCTGAGCGGTTTGAAAAACAGAAGGTCACCGAAACTAAATTCAGAAAAGAGAAACTCAAGAACTTGAGACAGGAGAACAAACTAGCAGCTCCTTCCCAGCCAGCAACAAACAGCAGTGGGATCCAAGATAGGCCACTCATTTAAAAACCTCTCCCATGAATTCACAACTACAAAGCACCCCAGCCATGGAGCATGCCCAGAGAGGGCATGTGACCCCTCTGGCCAATCACTAGGAAGCTATTAATGTGAAGCACTGTATAAAGGTCAGCTCACATGATAATAGTGGAAGGGGGTTGTATTTTGTATTTGTATTTTATTAGACTTATATAGCGCTTTTGGGGTTGTGTGGTATAGAGAAGGTGGGTTGCAGTGTTAAAGAGGACAAAGATTGCTGGAGCATAGGGGGAGGTTGTTGGGGTGACTGTTAGGCCAGGAGTGGAAAAAAAGATTGAAAAACAGATTGTAAGACCCATAGGAGAGCAAGACTGTTGTGCGTACGATCTGGAGCAGAAGAGAGAAGGGGGAGATTTCTGGGCAGATTATATGACCTGAATTGGGGTGGGGATTTTTAACTCCTGGAGCAGAGAGGCTGATTGTAAGGCCTGGAGACTGGCAGAGATTGAAAGCTGGAGACCAGAAATACTGAAAAGGAAGGAGATTGAAGCAGAGACCAAAAGGCAGGTGAATAGAACCTGGCCATAGCTCTAGTCAAGAAAAGGGCAGAGGAAGCAAAGGCGGTGGCCTTAGATGAGGAAAAGACAGGGAAGGTGAAGAAGGTGGTTCTGGCTAAGGGGAAGGCATAGCAAGAAGCCGGAGAAGATGAATGCTCTGACCAAGGGTGAAGGCACAGCAGGAAAGGGCAGAGGTCCTTACAAGAGAAAGAAAAGGCAGAGGCCTTGAACAGAGAGAAGGAGGAAGTTATCAAAGGTAGCAAAGAATGGGCGGTTAGAGACCCTGGCCTATGAGATGAAAAGGTGACGAGAAGAAGTTGAAGAAAGAAAAAGGTCCAGTGGGAACTCACTAACTAGCATGGCTTTGGCAACAACACCGGACCAAGGGCTAATTCCAATGAACGCACATACAAATGCACAGACTTCACAGTACTGTACTAATGTTAAAAGATGGCAGCTGAAATGTTGCCTACCCACACTCTGTGCAGAGCTTCCATACTCTAAAGCTAGGTCTGTGCTTTAAACAATAAAAAATAAAAACCCCCTTGAAAGAAGAACATACACTGTCCTTGTAAAGTGTAGGCAACACGCCTCAACCATCCTCACACCTTAAATAAAAAGCATAAACTTGAATATCGGTGTTGCGTCATTTGTTACAACTTGCAGTAGGTTAAAGGTCTCGCTCTTTCCAAATTGCTATCAGTCTCCTTTAATGTTGAAATGCAGGGCCAACTGCGGTTGTCCATTAAAATGCATCGGACTGAAATCGGATCCTGCATGGCCACATTATGACATGGCCTGTTTTTGGACGAAGGATGGCTGTAACATTCTGGTGGCTTTAGCTCAGCAAGCAAATGAGGTGGGATGAACTTAGGTTTGGCTTTGAGTGACAAAACCATAAGGAAGAAGTCTAGACAACCATCAGCAGCGAATAGATTATTCAAGAAGTGACAATTACTCAATTAGATTCTTGGGCATGTAAATGTGTTGTTTGCTTAGACAGTTCATGCACAACTTCAGTTTTTCAATTAGTTGTACATGATCTGAAGTAGTGGTCATGATAAAATGCTGTGACATAACAGTGGCGATAATGTAAATCTTCTTTCATCTTTGGGCAGGCCCAAACATTTCACTATTTTCTGCTGCAAGACCAGAGTTCTCAGTTTTAGCACTACTGATGAAACCTACCCACTTGAATTTAAAGCTCAATGCATCTCTTAGACACCCACCAAAGTGAATCGTGAATGAAACTGCCTAATATCCACCAACTGCAGACAAATGCATAGATGTGCTCAGGAAACTTTTCTTTTGATTTTGATAGCATTGGTAATAAAAGAAAATTAAAATATGTTTAAAAAATTGCGCTGCAAAACTACTAAGTCGTACTGTACAGGTTCTATATATACACACACGTATTTTGCCAATGGTGGGCCCTACTATTTTTTCTATTCCTCAGTATAAAGCCACACACTTTTATAGACCAAGTTTTAGTTACGGCTGAACATGCTGTTGTATTAATTTAAAGTATGTGTAAACCAGCATTTCATGTGGTTTTTCATATAAAGAGACTCGGGTTTCATGTTTTCTGTGTACTTGGGCCTTTCTCGCGTCCCGTAGCGATGAGCACAGGAGAAGCTCCCAGGGGACTTGGTATGCTCCACCTATAGGGGGAGCGAGTACGAGGCTGAAGAGTTGTGGGAATTATTTCTGTCAGGAGGCACCTGCGAGATAGCAGCAGGTGGGCCAGCCGAAATTGCATATTTTCTATCCCGGAGTGGCACGAAAGGGGAAGACTGCCCGGGAGATCCAGAGAGAGTAGATTGGCTCTTGGTTGCTGAAGGGGACCCCCTTCCAGCTGTCCTTGTTCCCGCTGGCCTGTCTTACTCTCCCCAATCCTGGGTTGAGAGTTTGGGCCCAGTTGGAGGCGAGGGACCAAGGTCGGGAAAAGAGCTGGTGCTGCTCTGCTAGAGCAGAGCCCAGGTGCCGTCACAAACTGGTCACTGAGGTAGGAGGTGAAAAGGGAAAGGAAGGAACAATATTGATTTGTTTAGAAGTAAGCTCACTCGCAGACAATGCACAAGCGGGCAGTGGCTATAAGTAAGCTCACTCGCAGTCAATGCACAGGCGGGCAGTGGCTAGTGTACATCTTACTTCTGTCAAAGTTGAGGGAGAATGAAAAAACAATATTGATTTGTTTAGGCCGGGCTGAGGCCAGTGTACAGTCGTCCTGTCAAAGTGAAGCGAGCAGTCACGCACCCCTTTGGGTCCCCCCCCTAGGTGGCTACAGAGGCAGGAAGGTTTCCAGTAGGGTGGTGGTTTAGTCACTATGGGCTGTAGTGTTCTCGGATCCCCCTCAAGGGGAAGTCTTGCTGTACTTGTGTTCACAGAGGAAGGGGGGGGAGCCAAACTCGGATCCCCCTCAAGGGGAAATCTTGCTGTACTTGTGTTCACGGAGGAAGGGGGAGGAGGGGAGGAGAGCCAAAAGCTTAAGCTAGGAGAGGACATGACTCTGCCCGATTGAAGTTTTAACAATTAATTATTTATTTATCCGAGGTGAATTGTCTCACTCCCAGGTGACCCAATTTATGATAATCAAACCTTTATGCTACAAATGTGAACCGACTGATTTAACAGTGATTCAAGTGTTTATGATTAATTATTAATTTACCAGCGGTGAATTGACTCGCTCCCAGGTGACCCAATGTATGCTGCTGAACCATTTATGTAACAGATGTGAACGGACTGTCTTATCCTGAATGTTAAGACCTGTTTAATGTAACAATGTGCTACTTGAACCAAATATGGCATATATAAATCAAGCTATCAAGTTGGTCAACTGAAGATAAGTCTGTTTTATTTACACTAGTTGCTCACTAACCCATATTGGCAACCAGGTGTAACCTAGCTCATTCTCTGTGGGGGCGGGCCATTGGTCATCATAAGAGAGCGCAACCCTAACCCCTTGGGATATCATTTCGCACATGTGTGCGGTAAGGTGCGAGTACCCCATTCTCAGGACTCCCACAGGTTGCAGCACACACCACTTACATATGCATCTGGTAGATTTAACATATATCAAATATAAAATGCATGTTTTGTCTGTCCGCCATATTTAATACATTTAGAGCAGAGGGTGCAAGAACATTCTCCACCTAAGCAGTTTCCCAGTGTACTCAATTCGGCATCTAATACATGGGCTTCCTGCAGCATTGCTATTTGGATTTTATGCCCAAGTAAAATGCCCATACCCTAAACCTTTTCACATAATTATTTAAACCACAGACATTCTGTGATAAATAGCACTTCGCCCATTCACCACATATCGTTTTATGAATGACAATGAATTACTTACCGTAAAAGCATTTCTCATGGTTGTATCTGCTTAGATTCACATGCTGTGCATAGGTCCGACATCCAGTGGTCACTGCGGAGTATTGCATTTTGTTTTTCGTAGTCGAAAAGGGGACGTCGACAAGGCGTGTCTGTAACACTATCCCTATAGTGACGTGCGTTGTACCCACAATCCCTCACGCGTCGAGGTCTCTCCGTTTGTATTTTTTCTGCCCTGAGGGAGCCTTCTATACGTGAGTGAGTACAGAAAAGAGAGAGATGTAGAAAGATGTCTATGTTCCTTCCATCTGAGCGGGGAGGAAGGGTGGGCGCATGTGAATCTAAGCAGATACAACCATCAGAAATGCTTTTACGGTAAGTAATGCATTGTCTTCTGATGTTTGTTAATCTGCTTAGAATCACATGCTGTGCATAGACTAGCGAGCAGTACCCAGAGTTGGCGGTGGGTTATGAGAAGGAACAGTAGAGAAAAGATGTCTTAATACTGCCTGTCCCACCGGGGAGTCAGATCTAGAGTGTGCATCTAGACAGTAGTGTTTTGTAAAGGTGTGCACAGAACTCCAGGTAGCCGCTTTGCAGATGGACTCAAGGGGAACATTTGCAATGAACGCTATGGAAGCCCCACGTGCCTCCAGTGGAATGTGCTCTTGGCTTGAAGGGTAGTTCTCTCTTAGCAAGAGTGTAACAGAGAGTGATGCATTGAACAATCCATCTAGATATAGTGGACTTCGAGACTGCATCTCCTTCTCTTCCTGCTGCCACCGAGACAAAGAACTGGTTAGTCTTTCTCAGTGGTCTGGTTCTTTCCATGTAGAACATGACAGCTCTGCGTACATCTAGTGTATGCAGACTTTTTTCTCCCAAGCTGGAAGGGTTTTGAAAGAACGTTGGTAGTTCTATTGACTGGTTTACATGAAATTTCGAGATGAATTTTGGTGCAAACGTTGGGTGTGTGCGTAGAACCACCTTATCCTTGTGAACTGTTACGAAGAGGTCTAGAACAGAAAGAGCCTGTAGTTCACTTACTCTCCATGCAGAAAGTGCCGCTAGGTGGACTTTAATGGAATTGAACACTAGACCTGAATCCAGTAAATGGGTCAAGTACAGAACAATGTTCGTGGGAGAGCAGTCAACCGGGTTGATGCTCTTACCTCTACACCAGATGACAAATCTTTTCCACTTGCTAGAATAGCAGTGGCAAGTATTAGGTTTTCTGGCTTCCCTGAGGATGTCCATACATCTCTGCAGGAGTTGTAGATGTCCAGATTCTATGATCTCAGGAGCCAGGCTGCTAAGTTCATGGTCTGAGGGCATGGATGCAGTGTCCTGCCCTTGTCCTGTGACAGCATGTTGCACGGGCAGGGAAGTCTCACTGGGGGAGATAGGGACATCTCCATCAAGTGAGCGAACCATGGCTGCCGGGCCCACATTGGGGCCACTAGTATCATGGTAACCTGTTCCTGGTGCATCTTGTGCACCACCTTGTTGAGAAGGGGAGTCGGGGGGGAAAGGCGTAAACAAATTTCCCTGACCATTGAATCGACAGATCGTTCCCCTTGGACTGGTTTTGGGGGTACCTGGAGGCGTAACCTTGGCATTGTGAGTTCTCCAGTGTTGCGAACAGGTCTATTTCCGGGAACCCCCATTGCGTGAAGACGTCCAAGACGATGTCTTCGTGCAATTGCCATTCGTACTCTTCGGGCAGGGGGAAGTCTCTGCTGAGTTCTTCTGCTAGTAGATTGAGTTCCCCTGGTACGTGTTGTGACAGTAGGAACATGTTGTGTTTGAGAGCCCACTTCCATATATTCTGTGACAGTTTGGACAGTCCTGGAGAGTGGGTTCCCCCCTGCTTGTTGATGTAGTACATGGCTGTGGTGCTGTCTGTAAGGACCATCACTGTCTTCCCTTGTAGGTGTTCCTGGAAGGCTTTTAGTGCTTTGAACACCGCTAGTAGCTCCAGAAGGTTTATATGCTTGGATTCTATGTTCGGAGTCCAGACTCCGTGAGCAGTTTGATGGGATAGGTGAGCCCCCCATCCTGTGAGGGATGCGTCCGTGGTTAGAGTGGCCTCCACCGCGGGTGTGGCAAAGGGTTTCCCTATTATCAGGTTTTCCTTTGTCCACCACCGTAGCGAGAGAACCAAGGCCTGTGAGACCACCACTAGATCGTCCCATCGTCCGCTGGCCTGACACCACTGGCTGTTGAGCCACTATTGCATTGGGCGCAGGCGCAGGTGAGGTACCAAATAAATACACGACGCCATCATACCTAGCAAACGCATCGCTTTTGGCACCGTCACCTCTCGACCTGCCACATATTGGGGGGATCTGAAACAGCATGTTTTGGACCCTCTCGTTGGAGGGGAAGACGAGGCCGTCCTATGTTCGAATTAGAGCCCCTAGGAATTGTTTGACTTGGCTGGGGTCTAAGCTGGACTTCTTCTCGTTGATGGAGAAGCCCAGTTGGAACAAAAGGTCTACAGTCTTTTGGGTGTTTGAGAAGCATGTCTCGTAAGAATCCCCTGTTATGAGCCAGTCGTCGAGGTAAGGGTATACTGGGATGGATAACCTGCGCAGGTGTGCCGCTGCCACTGCCAGTACCTTCGTGAATACCCTTGGTGCAGATGATATGCCGAAGGGTAGCACTCTGAACTGGTAGTGTTTGCCCTCTATCATGAACCTGAGGTATTTTCTGTGCGCTGGCAATATTAAAATATGAAAGTATGCATCTCTCATGTCCAGTGTTGTCATGTAATCTCCCTGTGATAGCAGTGGGATCACTTCCTGTAAGGTCACCATACGAAACTTCTGGGGTTTGACAAACTTGTTCGCTGGGCACAGATCTAATACAGGGCGCATGGTTAGATCCTTTTTGGGTACAAGGAAGTACACTGAATAAATACCTTCCATTACCTGAGATAGAGGCACGACCTCTATGGCTCCTTTTTCCAGCAGTTGGTCCACTTCTTGGAGAAAGATGGCGAGGTGTTCTGGTGTCATGCGGCGTCCCCTCGGGGGTCTGTATGTTGGGGAACTGATGAACTCTATACAGTAGCCGCAGGCTACGGTGGAAAGTACCCAGCGGTCTGATGTTATTCCCTCCCATGCTGGAAGAAAGGATGTTAACCGGCCCCCGACCGGTGTTGCATGGGAAGGGACGCGAATCTTCGCGTCACTTGGTTGTGTTGTTGGCTTGGGAGCCTCTGGGGGTGGAACCCCGGCCTCTTCCCCTGCCACGACGTTGACCCCTCTGATTATACTGGCCGCTATTACTCTGGTAGTTGCTGGCAGGGTACTGTTGTTGTTGGTTTTGTTGCTGGCGTTGTCCACGAAAAAAGCGCTTATTACCAAATCCCCGCCTATTAGGAGGTTTAGAAATTTGGTCTAAGGTCTTTATAGTATCAAATTCTTTTTTCACGTTCTCGAGCGCGTCATCCACTGCTCTCCCAAAGAGGTTGGATTCCTCTATGGGTTTATTAATAAGGGATGCTTGTGTTTCCGCCTTAAATCCGGAATTGCGAAGCCAGACGTGACGCTTCAGTAAAATTCCTTGTACCAAAGTGCGGCCAGCCGTCTCTGCTGCATCGAGGGTATTCTTGACGATGCTTTGATTGACCAGAGAGCCCTCGTTAACTGTAGCCAGTAAACAAGACCTTAGGGGTTCGGGAGCTTCTTCGATGTCCTGTCTGAGCTTAGCCCATTGAGCATCGGCGTAGCTTGCCAATAGGGTATTATTATTGGCAATTCTGGTAGAGAATGCTGCAGAGGTGGTGATTCTCTTGTCTAGGGCATACAGCTTCTTCCCCTCTTTTTCTGGGGGTGCCTCGCTAGTAGATAGTGGGACTCCTGCCCTTTTTCTGGTGTTGGTCACGACCAGGGAGTGCGGGATTGAGTGACCCTTAATATATAATGGGTCTGATTGAGAGGAAGAGAACAGTTTCTCAATCCTCGGATCGACCCCTCTCACCAATGCAGGAGTGGAAAGAAAAGGTGTAATACGTCTCATAACTGAGGCGAGGATAGGTATGACCTGGCTAGTGGGGGGGGGTTTTCTTTGATAATCCTCTCCACAAAATCGGTGTCTGGGGTGACGTCTCCAGTTTCGATTTCGAAATGCGCTGCTGCCTTCTTCAGCAGTGCATTGAAGGTGGGTTGATCATCGACAGGCGAAGGGTTCCTGACTGGTGTAGATTCAGTAGACCTGATGACTATACTGCTACTGCCTGTGTCAGTCGACCTAGCCGGTGACTGCCAGCGATTTTGGTCGCCCTCGCCTGTGTCTTCCTGGAATCCTTCCTCACATAGGTTAGTTTCCTCGTGAAAACCTTCCTCTTCTTGTTGGTCCTCAACATAGGTGAACTCATCTTCCTCTTGGAAGAAGGTGTCTTCCTCAGTGGGATTGTAAGAGTTTATGTCCTCCTGAATGGGGTTATAAAACGTATGGTATTTAGCCCTTGGACTCTCAAGGGGTGCCTCCCTTGGTCTAGTTTGTCCATACAGGTCTGGAGCCTTTCAAAGGGCACTGAGGTCGGCCAGGACGGTCTGGGAAAGAAAAGGGGGTTTCTTCCTCCTGTAATTGTCTGGTTCTGTCCCATAACGTCGAAGAAAGAGAGCCTTCGCCTTCTGAGTAGCCTTCTTGCTGGCTGGGGCCTTCCGACGGTGTCGGGAACTGACCTGATCTGTTTTCCGGCGCCTTTGGCGTATCTTTAGCCTTGTGCGCGGTTTTCGGCGTTTCACTCGCCGTACGTCTTTGGCCGTCCTTAGATGCTATGCGCGCGAGGCTTTCGGCGATCATTCTCTCTTCCGAGGGATCGGTCGCCGTCGCGCTATGGAGCGTCGAGCCTTTGCTCGTCGAGTCCTTGGTCATCGAGTCATTGGTCGTCGAGTCCTTGTTGGCAACGTGAGCGATCTTGTGATGCGTGTCGCCGGAAATTTTGGTGTTAGCGCCCTTATTTTTAGAGTGCCCGATCGCCTGTCGCGGAAGCGGTGGTGGGGAGGGCTGACGACCCTTACGGTCGGTGGAAGACGTCGGTGGGTCCGGCGTCCCCGTTGGCGCTACGGCTGTCTTCATCTTCGACGAATGTGTGCCTGGGGGTATGTGCTTTGGTGTTTTTCTGTGTGCATCCTTGTCGCCGGGGTGTTCATCCCCATAAGCTGGGCG
This sequence comes from Ambystoma mexicanum, assembly GCF_040938575.1. Taxonomy (NCBI): domain Eukaryota; kingdom Metazoa; phylum Chordata; class Amphibia; order Caudata; family Ambystomatidae; genus Ambystoma; species Ambystoma mexicanum. The sequence goes on along the minus strand of NC_090931.1, from coordinate 896,176,274 downwards.
TGAGCCGGGCTTGTCGGGGCCGGACGACGAGGAGCGTGAACGCTCCTTTGAGAGGTCTACAGCCTCCGTTACGGGGGCCGTGTAGTCACTATCCTCGTCACACTCGGCAGCGGGCGAGGAGTCAGGCCTAGACATAGCGTAGGCCGCCCACCTTTTGACCCTGCGGTCCTTTTGGGCTTTAGTAATTTGCAGCCGCACAGCCGTCCTCCTGGTGATCGAGGTGTAAGCAACGGTTGCACCGTTTATGCTTATCCTTCCAGGTATATTTACCCTTGCAAAGCGGGCAAAACCTAAATGGCGTCCTCTCCATAGCTGAGGGTAATAGGTGTGACTACGACCTCGAAAAAGAGGGAGGGGAAAGAGAAAGGCATTCATAAAGAAAAGAAAGAAAGACCACAAAGCCCCACTCTCCCTACTGTGTATGTGTCATGCATCAGCCCTGGAGAATTGCTAGTCGTTGGAGATACTACTAAGATGGCGGTCTGTTACATTCTATCGGTCTAGTTTATTCCAACATGGCTGACGTAATCTATAACTAGCGGGCCATAGCAACGCTCGGCGCGTTGTATCGTTTTCGTTACGTGCCCAGCCAGTCGCTCTCAGCGTCTAGCTTTCCATTATTGCCTTTTCGTTCAGATCCTTTGCTTACCTACCTACTTTCCCTGCACTAGTGGTGTTTTTAGGTTTTCAGGTAAGGTGATTAGGGTCTTATCTTCTGTTCTTTCTTACATGACGCGTACTACCAAGCGTTTTCCATGTAAGTATTTTTCCCGTCTTTTTCACTCAGTCAGCGCTTCAGCGTTAGCATGTCGCTGTGAGCGTTTTCGGCTGTTCATACTTTTCTGTCCATTTCCTTACCTCTTTTCTTTCCACCTTCCTTTCTTCTGTTGTTCCGTTCCTAACGCCTCTCCGGTGTTCCGACGGACCGAGACCTCCCTTCAATTACAACTCAGCCCATAAGACATCGAGACCGCACAACACCGGAGGTGGTATCCTGGTCTCACCACCTTTCTCAGGGAACGAGTTGAGCAAGGTGTGGACATTCCTCCTACATGTCCGGAGCTCTGCTGCTGCAGGAATCAACATCTCCATATGATTGCCAGACATCAGTATTCCACGGACACCTGAATACTGATCAGGCTTTTTTCCCCATTCTTTAGGGCGTGCTCCTCTGGTATTCCCTTGATCTGTTATCAGCCAGATCACGGAGGCTACCGAGGGAGCGCGTCCATACCTTCGACAAAAAAAAGGAGAAGAAGCCAGCCGAAGGAGAAAAGGTCAAGAAGAAGAAGGCGGTAATCAGGACGGAAGAAGTACAGGAGAAGACAGGTGAGGAGGAGTTGGGGAAGGCTGAGACAGATCGTGACAGTATGGCCAGCGAGGCCAGGCCACGTGTTCGGCAGCGCCGAAGGATCTCCTCCGCTCGTCCTTCCGTCGAAGATCTTGCTCGGCGGAGAAACGGCTCTGCGTCGAGGGAGGGATCTATCGTTATTGGTATTAATAACAAACGACCAAAGGTCGAAGAAACTATTTGGCAATGTCTCTCGAGGAGCTCTGCATAAAGGCGACCAGTAGCTGGGCGGAAAAAAACAATCTGAGGGACCTCGACGCGTGAGGGATTGTGGGTACAACGCACGTCACTATAGGGATAGTGTTACAGACACGCCTTGTCGACGTCCCCTTTTCGACTACGAAAAACAAAATGCAATACTCCGCAGTGACCACTGGATGTCGGACCTATGCACAGCATGTGATTCTAAGCAGATTAACAAACATCAGAAAACTCATTACACGTTTCTGCTAACAGAGAATGAATAGAGCAGTAACAATAACCTAACAGAATCCCCAACTGAACTGCCCTCCTTACCTTCTTACCTTCTGAATCTTAAATGGGTCCACAATAACTTTGCTGCCCCATCCATTTGTATACCCTACGTAGGTGAACATGAGTCAGGCCCCCACCCTTATGTTAGCAAACCTATCTAAACCAAAAGAAAATTCCAAAATGTGTCCATGTGGTATACTCGCTCCCACTCTGAACAGTGGTACTTACTGTGAGAAACCAGAGGGAATCTCACTAGCTAGTCCCCAGGGACTTGTCATCCAGGTGGCCAGGACACACCCATTGCTTTTGGATCCAGTTCCTGGGGGTGTACTAGTGCGGGAGGCTCACCTGGGTGAGGGGTCTTCGGGGAGTGGGGATGGTACACCTGCTGGTGAGACGCGTTATTCTCCCCCGGCCCCTTTAACACCTTTACCCCCCTCCTACCAGGTAGGATATCTTGAGACTTCAATCCCCACCCTTCCCTAAACAAACACTTTCACATGGACAGTGCGCTCTGGGGAAAGACAGACTTGCACCAGAGCATTACATTGGACATGTCCCACTAATCGGTTCAAGCAAAGTCAGGCGCTTGACTTTAATCACATACATCCGATACTCATTAGCTCCCCCCACACAGATAAAAGGCGGAACATAGAGACACACTATGAGCAAGGTGGAACACGTGAAGGATAAGATGTTCCAGGGCAAAGGCGAACCCACTGGAGCAGAACGACTGATCGAGGGACGAGAGAAAAGCGTAGGGAAACCCAGAAAATCCCTGCAGGAGGTCGTTGCATCCAAAGAGCCATGAAATATACACGGAGAAGGCCAAATCCCAGACAAGAAGACTGCACTGTGTTACAAGGACGTCAGTGACCCTCCCGGGTGAACGACAGAGTTGGAGAGGTGTGGCCAAGCCTGTGGTATTAACGTTAACTCTTGAATTAAAGGCGCAAATACAAGAAAGGAAGGCACACAGCTGGTGAGTTAGCGAACAGTATGAAAGGCCGGTGCGTGTTAAGGTAAGATTAAAGTTGCAACAGTATATTTCAAAATTGAAGGCTGCGCGCATGCTGATGGGACGCAAAAGAAGGCAGACCTGTGGTGAACTTTAAATTACTGATAACTGTGAAGCCATTGATGAGGAGAAGCGGAGTGGACCGGCAACAGGAAATTGCCCACGTGAATGTCTCTTTGAAATATGTGAGATCTTGTTATAAAAGCAGCAAAGTGAAAAAACTCTGAAATGCACAATGGTCAAGATTAACCCCGGGGAAAGGGGATGTTAAAAGGGGATTACTTTGAGATAAATATTTCTATGAACGTGTTCTTATGATGCTGAACTACTAAGACCATGTTCAGTGCCTTAGCTCTTCTTGATTCAATGATTAGCACACCTACATGGCTTAGCCTGCCATCTACCATGGTTGTCTGCAAAGAGCTCATTAAACAACTCTTGGTACTGTTATAAAATAAAAGAAAACAGTCCCCACTCTCAGCCTTCCTTTTCATAATTCTTCTAGCTTGGTGAAGCTCATGAGTAGGATCTTCATGACTGCAACCATATGTGTATGTGAAACACTTATGATATGGCATTTATAACGCACCTATACACATCATATCATATACATTTCACCCAAGCCAAATACCCGATAGTCTTGAAGGAATCTACTGCATTAATGGTTTAGGGCCTGTATACCTCATTATTAAAAGGTTAGGTTTTCAGAACCTTCTTTCTATTTCATCAATTATGGAGTCAAGGATAGGGTAGAGTAGTCTCGGTCTGAATTGATCTTTGTCATCATTACCTTTACATCAGCCTATAGTACATGTCACATAAGACCCACCAGGTTTGGAGCTAACTTTGTGTGATCTCTTCTTCTCACCATTCTCAACAGCTATATTGCACTTTTTGGCTGTTGTTACCATGTCGTGCCACAGTTGATCACTAAATGTTTCAGTCCTGTACTCAAGTGTATTGTGAAGTGACTCCACCATGTCAACTATGTCCCGGGTTTCCCCATAGCTTATGTTGCCTAGAGATTTTCTCCTTCCATCCCATAGCTCTTATAAAGCCCTCCTGTATCTGCACCAGTCTGTATCCCGCTGCAGGGAGATGATACTTGCATTGGGACGTCCCCTTCCATGGAAGCTAGCTCAAGTCTAGTGTGTGAGAGAGTTCTCCCCCAAATAACCATGTCTTTGTAACAATCATGCATGCAGCCCAGTAGTACTTCCTAAGGCCGGGTAATTCAACCCCTCCTTGCTACAACGATCTGGTCAGCGTGGCCAAGACTATTCGTGGGTTCCTGTTACCCCGCTGGATTTCCCTCATCTGGGCACTGGTCACTTCAAATCGTCTATTGGGTGTTCTCACCATAATATTGTGTAATATATTTATGGTAGCCTGTGAAGTGCCAGCATCTTGAGCAGATGAATTCTTGCAAATAGTGTTATGGGCAGGGTATCCCAATGCTTGGTGTCACCCGTTAATCTGTGGATTAATGGGTCACGATTGCCTTCCAAGAATTTCTCTGGTTTCCTAAAGGCTGATATCCCAAAATATTTGAATCACTATTCGTTGACCCGAAGGGTATAGACCTGTCGGTATTGCTTCTTTCCCACCTAGTACTGACATGATTACTGATTTATCCCAATTGATTTGGAGTCCGCAGTACCACCCAAACCCACTCAGTGTTTCTATTATTCTCTGGCCTGATCGTTCCAGGTCTCCCAAAAGTATAAGAAGATTGTCTGTGCACAGGGAGATCTTGTCTTCCCAGAAACCCTAGTATCAGTGGGTCCATCCTGATTCGCTGTGCCAATGGTGAAACGCCATAAGGAACAATAAGTGCGACAGCGGGCCTCGCGGTCGGGTGCTGCATTGGGAACAAGTGAGATATGTGACCATTAACTCTCACCCAAGCCAGTGGTTGTGCATAGAGTAGCCGTACCCACCTGAGGTAGTTGGGTCCCAGCCCCACCTTGGCCATTACTGCCCAGAGGAAATTCCACCCTACCGAATTGAAGGATTTCTCCTAATCTAATGCCATCACAGCATCGAGCCCCATGAGTGATTTAGACAGTGCCAGTGCATTGTGTAGCCTTCTTAAATTCAAACGGTGGCCCTCCCAGGCACAAAGCCACATTGGTCTGAGTGTATTATCCCACCTATCATTGCGAACAGTCGTTTGCCAGAACTTTTGCCAACACTTTCGCTTCAACATTCAGTAACAAAATGGGCCTATACGAGGACCATTGCCAGGAGGCTTCCCCTTTATATGATTGACCATGATGGTAGCTGTCCTCAGATCCCTCAACTCTCCTGAAACATGTTTAGTAGAGGTTCAACCACCTTAACCCCCACACATCTCCAGAATTCCACTGGGATTCCATTCAGTCCTGGTGATTAACACGGTTGCAGGCTGTTTATTGCTTGCTCCCCTCTCTGGTTTTCTCTTTTTCTAGTTCTTGCCGCAACTGTTCGCCCAGGCTTTCTAGGGCTATGTCTGTCAAATATCTGTCTATCTCTGGGATTGAGGGCTCTGGTATCTCCTTATAGAGAGCCTGGTACAAGGCCCCTTTAGTTTCTACCATCTGCACTTGTACATGGCGCCTCTATTAGCGCTTTGAAACACACTGTGAATAAGCGCTATATAAATAAACGATAATATCATATCATATATTCTTCTTTCACCTGGAATTTCTCCCGCGCCTCTCTTTTGTGAGCCCCCATCACGCTCTGCACCACCGCACTGGTCCACTCCTAGGAACTGGATCCAATAGCGATGGCCGTGTCCTGGCCACCTGGATGACAGATCCCTTGGGACTAACAGGTGAGACACCTTCAAGTTTCTCACAGGTATGTTATTCAACATTTCTACTGGGTCATCAACACCAAAGTGGTCTTAGAGCACTGGTCCTTGTCCAAAGGTGTCATATCCCAACTCCCCCAGATTGTGGCCATACTTTCGTTTGTAAAGGAGAAAGAGGAGAGTTAGGAAAAAGGTATTAGAAAAGAAGAAAAAAAACATTCCCTGGGGAAAATAATTGGGATGAAGTAGAGAGTATGTGGTTGAGGTAGTAGGGATTGGCATTACTTAACTGTGACTAGTTACTGGTAAGCATGAGCAAATGACTCCAGAATGAGCAGCTTGGTATAGAGCAGAACAAAACTATAAAGCAAAATCTAATTGAGACTATGCTTGAGTAGATGCGTGATGGATGAGAGGTGTTCAAGCTGGCCCTACTTGTGTGGAGGATTTCACCAAATTATTTTGTAAGAAACAATCCCTGTACAAGGGGAGAAGACCAAGTTTTCCAAGCCACCTGATAGATGTGTCCGCAACAAGAGTTGAATATGTATAGATGTATATATGCGCTAAGGGAGGCGTCCAATAATATTGGGTTCCATATGCTGTGAAGAAGTATAATTCACCATCATTTGTCACACAATGCAAGGAACTACCTCGCACATTTGGCACAGTTACCACCTATGAGACAACACCACATTTATTTAGTTTTTATAATGCATCTATACACAATGTGTTTCAAGGCGCAACAAGACTGGGGGGGCAGGGATGACAAAACAAAAACAGTCCTACTAGGTCTGGTGACATTCGGATCGTACAAGTGCAGTAAACAGAAGTGCACGGGAGGGAGGTGGGAGGGAGTGCCGGAAGGTTAAGCGAGTGCCAGGGGAGGTCAGGTGGATAGCCCGGGGAGAAGAGAGTGCAAGGGCAGAAGGTCCAATTGGTAAGTGCGAGGAACTGGCTGGAAGGGCTCCGGGGTGCAGGCCCAGCCAGGCTAGTGCCAGGGGAGGGAGCCCAGAAGAGCAAGCGCAGGGGGAGGCCATTCCAGAGGGAAGCATCTGCGGAGGAGAGAGATCTACCCTCCCCCCCTTGACTCTCTCCACCGAGAAGCATCTGATCTGCACAGTTGGAGCTAGAAGACCGAAGGGCTCTACCAGGGGGTCATTTAGGGAGAGCGAGTTGGATGTAACAATGTCCCAGGGCCCAGAAAGCATTGTGGATGATGCAGAGGGTTTTGAACTTGATCCTCACGGCCAGCGGGAGCCAGTGGAGAGATTTTAGGGCTGGAGAGATGCAGTCCCTGGGCTTGAGGCCAAGGGTAAGTCTTGCAGTCCTATTCTGGATTAGTTGAAGAGGGCGAAGGGAGGAGTCAGGCAGGTCGGGGAAGAAGCTGCTGCAGTAGTCCAGCCTGGAGAGGACCAGAGCTCTGGAGACATTGAGATTCTGGGGGATGGTAAGGAAAGGAAGAATACCTCCGAAGAGGTGCAGCTGAAAGTGCGCCTTCTTGGCAAGGTTCTGGATGTGAGGAGAGGAGCGAGAGAAGTCGAAGAGGACACCAAGGTTTGTTGCCTCACATGAGGGCGACGGTAGGGAGCCCATGGAAGGCGACCAGAGTTTAGGAGAGAAGGAGGGAGCTGTAGTCCCAATGAGAAGGATCTCAGTCTTACTGGCATTAAGGCAGAGATTGTTAGCAGTGAGCCATGCATGAATAGCAGACAGACAGGCAGGAATGAGAGAAGCTTGAAGGAGAGTTGCGGGTCGTCCACATAACAGGATAGCATGATTGACCATACCAAAAGGCAGAAGAAAGGTCATGAAGGACGAGAACGGAAGGAGAGTTGGAATCCAGAGTAGAGAGCAAGTCTTCACGGGTGTTAAGGAGTGCAGTTTCCAGGCCTCCTGCAGCTCTGAAGCCAGGCGGGTGGTCGTGAAGTCAACCAACAGATTCAGTATGGTGAATAAGCTGGGAGATGGCCAGATTCTCGAAGAGTTTGCCCAGGAAGGGGGTAATGGAGATAGGGCAGTAGTTAGCCGGAGAGGAAGGGTTGGCAGAAAGCATTTTAAGGAGAGGGTGAACAAGGGAATGCTTGAGGAGTGTCAGGAAGGATCCAGTGGCAAATGTGTGATTGCAGAAAATCAGCCAAGGCTGGAGCATGGGAGACAATGTTGTTTTTGATAGTTCTGGAGGAGCAGGGGAGCACCTGTTTGGATGAGACTTTATTAGAGACCTCATCTGGTGATATAGGAGAGAAAGAGGAGGGAAAGGGGAAGAGGGCCAAGTGAGGCCTGAGAGCGAGTAAGGGAGAAGGGTGTGGTGTAGAGGAGAGGACAGGACAGTATAGCCTGAGTTTTAGTAATTAAGTGAGAGGCCAGAGAAGTGCAAAGGGCCAGGGAAGGTAGAAGAGAAATGGACACTGCAGCAGGATTGGCGGGTTCCTTGCAGATTTTGAAAAGTTCAGCCATGTTGTTAGTGGCCCCAGAGATGCAGGCTTGGATATAGGCCCTCTTCTTCGAGCAGATGGAAATTGTGTATTGCCTTTGGAGCAGGCGGCAGGCCGGTTTGCAGGTAATGTCACTTATCAACATACGTTCTGCTCTACCAAACTGTAAATGCCGTCCACTGCAAGGTAATGCCTCAAATGGCCAATATAGTCACCTTATGCAAGACACAGCCTCCCATAACACCATACAGTATTGTACGTCCAGCTACAACCTACCTATTAAAAGTAATCCTATTAAAAGTAAAACTACTGGCATCATAGTCTATGTTCTTCCTCACGTGCTTAAGTACTGAAATACTATGCCAAGTGAAGGCTCAGATGACCAGGTATTGTTATGTTATATGTAATGGAAAGTGGTCTTCTTTGGCACTCTTCTGCCACAAATGTTGAACTTCTATGCATGGCTCTGTAGGAAAGGAGGGCAGGTGTGTTAGGTGGATAGCGAGAAAGCAGATGCAGAAACCTTTGGTGTTGATGGATGCAAGTCGGAAGCGGCAGTTGCCTGTGTGTCGATATGAAAATCTCTACATTGTTTGCGTTTGGTATCGACTGGGCAGCCATATGGGAACCCCCCGGATTGTGGAGTGCAAAAATAAACAGCATGGTTGTTGATAGAAGATGGATAGGGTTTAAATTTGTTAAGTGCACTAGACCTAGGAGGCTGTCTGAGTGTGGGAGGTGCAAGGATGCAAGATTTTAGTAGTGAGGAGTTAGTTGAGGGACAACGGGGTGGAGAGTGGGGGTGAAGGTGTCGTCACTTCCTTGCTCTTGGTTACCACAGATGCTATACCCGAGAGTTTCCAAAAAATCCTTGTAAATTACCACAAAGGTTTCTGGTGTTATACATAAACACACAGAGGCACTCTACTTCCTCAGTTAAGAGTGTGTTGTCTGAGGCTTGACCAATCATGATGATTTGTGTTTCCATATTTTCAAAACGTGTACATGTGAATGGATAGTTGGATCGTTCTAGAAATGTCTGAATCTGGCAGCGAAAGTGAGATTCAATCTTTGTCTGTTCCGCACGTATTTTACTTGTTCTACATCATTGCGTTTCTGAAAAGTTCATAGCTTGCTACCGTTTGTGGCCCCTGTGCAGGTGAAAATGCCCAGTTTTATATTTGGCAGGTGAAAGCCCATTGATTTAAATGAGCGTGTAAGGGGTTTGGAGGGTGAGAGCACCGCCTAAGGGGCAGGTGACACCCGCCATAAGCATGTGAGATAGGAGGTATGGAAGTTAGGAGAGTGTCACTGCGGTGGTGTCGCACATGCATGTTAAGGGCATCTATTGTGTATGCATGTTTATTTGTTCCACATGTTGTGGATATGTTGTTGAGGGTGGTTTGGATTGTTGTGGCCCTCCGACGGTATGCTGTGCGGTATACGTTTTTAATTTGTGTGGTCCCTGCAAGTGTTGCTGTTACTGTGAATTGTATGATTTGTGGCGGTAAATGATCTTTCACTGAGATTGTGATTTAAAGTAATGTTTGCATGCTGTGATGGTAAGTTGTTCTATGTCGCAAATGTATTTTCTCCTTTATATGTTGCAATTGTTTGCTGTACCTTGACAGTGCATGCTCTGCAACAGATTCTTTCTATAGTTGCACAATATCTTATTTTTGTTGCAGGGCATAGTCTTTTCCTTTTGTCTCTCTATATATTTTTACTTTCTTTGGTCTCTGCGACCGTGTTGCTGTGAATTGTATCATTTTTGATGGTGTAAGCAATGTGGCTGCATGTTTTTTTTTTTTTTACGATTGCATACTGTGTTGGTGTACCGTATCCTCATTTGCATGCTGTGATGGTCTGCTGTAGTTTGTGCGTGGCTGTGTTGTCACAGATTGTTTTGGTATATTTGTCCCTCCCACCCTACTGCGCTTGTATGGTGGCCTCCTGGCTGTTTGGTGTAGTGATCATCCTGTGCATTTTGCTTAATTTTTGAGCCGCAACCCTTCCCATGTATGTTGGCCCTACTGGGAATTTGGTGCGACAGATCATCTTGTGTGTATTGCAGAAATGGGTTCATTCCGCTGCAAATTTTTGATTTAGGATTAGGGTGAGAATAGGGATTTAGTCTTGTCCTCAATACCATCCCGAGCATATATGGTGGTCCTCTACTGCATGTTTGGTGTAGCAGACCATGCGTGTTGCTGAATACATTTCATTTACTGTATATTTTTAAGTTGATCTCGTCTATCCAACCATACGGTGCATTGCTGAACAGGTGTGGCTGCAGTGTGGTTTTTTGGAGCTGCGGATGATTTTGTGCATTTCGCAGTTTAGCTTGCATTCCGTGGATCCCTACATGCCTACTGGGCATGTTTGAAGGATTTTTTAAATGCTTGCAGCATGTACACGACGTCAGCCTGAGGCCTACTTGTGTGCCAAAACGTCTGAAAATAGAAGAGGGTAATATCGAGTCATGGTGGACTAAACAGTGCATTTTTCCACTTCTATGGAACACATTGTCCAGCAGTATTTTTTGGCATGACAATGTTGATAAAATTGAATTTAGCCAGATATGTGGCCTGGCCAATGTGTCCCCCTTCACCCCCCCCCCCTTGGATGGGAACACAAGTTAGAGGAAAGCATAATTGCATTTTTGCATGTAAAGTTTGCTGTATCCTTCACCACAGAGTCGCAATCTATAATATTGTACTACACACGCACACCGACTCACTCTGAATAGGCATGTTCGTGCAGTGAGATAGGATCTCAGTGCACATATTTAACCCCTGATTCTGATGTGTTAACATGCAACAGCACAGTATGCAGCTGCATCGACCCTTCATGAGATCTGTAGTCTTATTTTAGGCTCTGCTATGAACATACCAACAGAGATTCTGTCGACGTATTTGCTCTCACAAAGGCCTCAGGCATTAGGAGAAAACTGACTGGCTGCAGAAATGTAAATATTCCGTTTCAGAGAATTTGCGCAGCCACACCCCGGAGGCACTGGGGAAGGCATGCACTTCCTGGGAGGACAAAGGTTGGTTTCATGACCTGCTCAGTTCTCACACATCAAAGGACAGAAAGTCCTTTGTTTTCTGGGTAAGCAGGCCTCTTTCTCTCTCCACATCTTCAGTGGTCCCTCTGGTGTAAGAGGGCAGTCAACAGCCATGTGCAGAGCGTGCAAGGAAGCTCGTCTCGAACACCTATGGAGAAGGTTTACAGTACATACACATACACCTTGGAACTATTTGTAAACATTATAATGAAAAACGGTGGTGAAGGGTTCGTCTTTCCAGCCCTCGTTGTATCTCTGGGCTGAAGCACAGAAGCTGAGAGAAATCTGTCTGTACTGAACAACAAGACTTTAGTATGTGGAATTTGGCTACAAGGCCGAGCTGGGCTCGAGCTAAATATATTTGGGTCGGAACTCCCCACCTCCCACCCTAACTCTGCCCTTCAAAAGCAACTCTAGTGATTTATCTTGTGCGCGAACGAGCCTCACCTTCAAGACACTGGCAGAACCCGAGGGGGACCGCGTGATTAAGATACAAGCTCACATCTCGAAGCAGAACAGTTCAAGCCACACATTACTGTCCAAATGAGTACATATGCCTTGTGGCTTACAGACATTTTATTGTTAGGGTGAGAATAGTGAGTAATAGAATATGCATAGATCCCATCGTGCATTACGTGTTTAGAAGCGTTTCAAGTATGGAGTCATTCATACGTTTGCAAAATGTCCTTTGCTTTTATGCACATTTATTTATTTTTACAGTTCTAAAGCGCATTAAACTCAGAGGTACCAAGACGCTGTTACAGATACAATTACACAGGCATGTTATGCAGTACACGTTACACAGGTATAGGTTACGGCGTTGAAGGGAAAGTTGTTCAAGTGGGGGCTCAAGTGCTGTGCTCCATGAAGAGCCAGGGTTTAACCAAAGCACCAAGACCCAGTCCCTCCTGCAGGTGACCCCAGCTGCACTTGATTTGGTTCCTTGAGGAGATGGGCAGTCACAGTCCAGGTCGAGAAGTGCCAATCAGCCACGCTCATATCATTCCGACCACTCAGTCCCCAACCCCACACAAAGGGGAGTTCCCAGAGTAAATGATGTCCGATGCACATGGACCTAATGGATGCGATTAGGAAAAAATCTACTGTGCCCTTTTAAAAGGTTTCTTCTTTCCAGTTAGACCTTATGTAATGTAACGGGCATTTGTACTGTGTCTGGTGGCACCATGGTGAGTGCACGGTGCAGTTTCACTGTGCAGGTTTAAGTAAAATACAGCGCCCTCTGTATACCAGTGTATTGTACACCATAGCAATCTAGCTTGGGTTGAGCCACATATCCCTATGAACGCACATACACACTTGCACACACTCACTCCTTGTGGCCCTTTCCTTTAAAGATCTTGTGTGCTCTCTTCAGGATCTCTTACATCACTTTAACGGTTCTTTGAACGCCGCTAAAGTCCTTTAAAGATTATTTGCTCATCTTTAGAGATCCTCGGTGTCCATTTAAAAGCACGTGCCTTTAAAGAGCTATTATGAAGGGTAGATGACCAACCCACAGCCTCAAGCGTTTCAGGATAAGGCAAAAGCCATCAGATGTAATGTAAGGGACGGGGGGAGGGGAGTGCCCTTAAAGCACTTTGCACAATCACATTATTGAATGCTTTGTAGATGTAGTGCACTTGCAGGAACAAACGCCATCTTGGATATTAGCAGCCATATTGAAACGCAAGGCCAAACGAAGAGCAGCAGCAAGCATCATGGGCTGCGCACATGAGGAAAGGAATAGGTTGTATCCTGGGCAGTGACGAGAAAGGCCAGAGCCACAGAGATCCATAAGCCCTTCATTGTCTTAAAAGTTGCCAGCCTTCGTGCTCTGGGAAGAATGGACCCTGCAAGGCCATGGGAGGAGGGCCGAGCGCCTCTGTACGATACAATCCCACAGGAAGGAGGGCACAGGCCTCCAACCCCCACCAGTCCCAACTCTAAGTTGTAGAACCCAAAAGCCCTACCCTTAAGACCCCTGCATCCCAAAGCACCAGCCAGCCCCAGAGCACTGATCATAAAACTGTGAGACCCCCAATTGATCAAGAAAGATCAGAAAGCAGGGCTTTCTTACCTTCACTTCTGGGTCACATGATGTGTGCTGCGGGGTGCAGGGAGGTGTACAATTCTAGCCCAAAACAAGTGTGGAAGACCTTGAGAGGTGCCGGCATGTATAGGATGGAGCTAATTCTGTGAGTGAGAAGGAGCTCGGCTTTTCCCTCTGGCCCCTGTCTGCTCATACCAGGTGCACGGTTACATAGATAAAGTTGTATTGTTTACTTTGACCATAATTGCCAATGGGCCACCACCTTCTGACCGATGACTACTGCAGCATCACCCACGTGGAAGAAGATGGACAGAAGGGGCTGGGACCAATGACCTGGCATCCCCTATGGAGCAGGCGACCTATGAATAGGGTCTCACCAACCAGCTGTGCGGGTTTCTACTGTATATAATGATGTCACTGATGACGCTATGCACTTTAACATGCTGCTCATGCAGATTTTGGCAGAAATTCGGCGGCAGCGGAGCTCTTTGCTGATGCACTCCAATTTTTGGGGATAAAATACTTTTTAGCATTGCAAGAGGTGTCTTGGGCCTTTTTTCCCCCTAGCGCGGTGTATTTTTTCTGGTCTGAGCATTCAGGGGCATTCCGACAGAGCCTGTGTACTTTGTAGTCCTGCACCAATTTAAATCTCACGTTATTCACTTAAGAACCCTTGAACAAGTTCAAAGACTCTGTACTTATTTAAATGTCTCATGCACCTCTTCCCTGGGCTCTTTTAAAAATCTTGTGCATTCCTTTTAAGGACGATTTTGCTCATCTGTGAAGCATGCCCCTTTACAGATACCCTGCTGCCAGTTTAACAAATCCTCGAGAGTCCATTTAACCATCGACTGAAACTACTTCGGACACCCCTAAGCCCTCAACAGTCCTATATGACGTAACCGATCATCAGTGCCCCTAACAAATTCAGTGCAACCATTTAAAGACCCATTATGCCCCTTTGAAACACAGAACCAGAATATTTGGTGGGAGATAATAACCAGCAGGCCCATCTAGCCTGGCCATTCATTACACCAATGTCCTCTATGGCAGCCACATAAAAGGAAGATTGGGGCTAGGATACAGACAGTTTGGACCACAAGTAAGGACCATGAGATCCAGGAGCACATCAATCGCTCACCTGGGGAGCAGGAATGACTTTAAAGCACTCCGTTAAAAGTTTCTTGCTGTGTTCTTTTGTCTGGCAAGTGCTGCCCACAGATGTAGAGATTAATGGGAAATGCCTGCGAGGCCAAGGACATCTTCATTGACCCTTTTACATGCAAAAATTCCAAATCTTCCTGGGAAGTGCTGGCTGACTTGCCAATGTGTGATGAGCTCATCTGTATTTTAAGATAAGATTCCTACAACACCCTCCCAGCTTTGATTAACTTGCAGAAAAGCAAGCTAAAGTAAACAATTGCAGAACTTCACAGCTTTTGGCCCATTTTAAAATAAACAGTGTTACTTTGCTCGTGGAACTGCAAACTTTATCCACAAAATGTCCACTAATTAGTCAAATGCCCGTTTCAAACAATGATAAAAGCAAGTGCTTTTATTGGATAATACAACACTGAATATTTTACATAACTCTCAAGTGTAGATACAGCATCCAGGCCAGCCTCCTGTCCATGCAGTTTGAACTGGGTGGTGGAAGGAAAGTAGCTCTACCAAGTGGCATTTTCTTTGCATTTTAGTAAACAGTACTTTTTATTTGGAGGTTTGTGGGTAGCACCATCTAGGAAAAGCAAAACTATAAATCGCATATTGCAAGTGCTGTTAGATGAAAAGTCGGGGCTGTATGGAGTCGACACAGAACCACTTTGCGATACAAAGTGTCTTGTTGGAATTTAAACTCCTCTTGCTGTCCCATGTCCGGTTAGAGGCTCTGCCAGTCCTGGAACCCCGCCACTATAACATCTCTGCTTCCTGTAATTCTGCATTTATAATGGGGAAAAACTTTATAATGTTGTAGGAGATAGCAAACTGCCATGAGCCAAAACACCACCATTGGTAGAATAAATGATAACATAACTATAAGGGGCAACCCAGGAACTCGCTTTCTGCATATTCTTTAGGTATGTGTTTTAATGAAAGAGCTATGTTAAATCGCAAAAGTGGGTATTTTCTCAACATTATTAGCACAACCGGCTTTGCCAGAGGACTGTACACCATCTGAGTGTACTGCCTGAAAAACGAAGCTCGATGCGCCTACAACGCCCAGGACCCTGCCAGAGGTTTACAAGCAACCTGGTCAATGTTATTGGCTCCTAGAGGGTCATGTGTATGGAGTTTTGTTTCCATTTTTATTCCTGGCCACTGCCTGCTTTTCCAGAGGTCCCTGTGAACCATCTAAGTGGCCTGCCTGCAAGTCTGGAAGGTGACTGTCTGAAGCTTCATTCCCATTTCTTTTCTTTGGTCAAATCATGCTTTTTCAGAGGACCCTATGCATAATCTGAGGGGCTCTGCCTGCAAAACAAAGCTAATTAAGCCTATAATATCTAGGACCCTGCCCGCCAGTCTGGAAGCCATCTGGAGCACCGATTGGCTCCCAAGGGGTCATGTGACAGACTGCCTCTCACATCCAGCCTGGGCATCTGCAGTCAAGGGCTATAAGCAGAAAAGGGGAAATGCCTGCTATGGCTGGAAATGGCTAAAGCCAGAACCCCTGGTCAAGCTAAATCTTCGGAGATCTCACCCTTTACCAGATTACTGCTTCCACACACAGGAATCCCTCTACGCATGGACTATTCACTGCAGAGCTGCTGCTACCGCACTTGAACAAGGGCCATTCCTGTTTTGGACCAGTTAACTGTCTTTTGATAACCTATTGCCCCATTCTAGCCCAACTCAGAACTTGTAATTGCTTCTTCTCAACCAATTATCCACCCATTCCCTTTCCACTTACACACCTACCCTCTTCTCTGTTTGTTAAGCGGCACCCTTTCTTTATTTGCTCATTTCCTCTACCCTTCTATCATGCACCTTCACTTAGTTCCATTCCTCCCTTCTACTCACTGTTTTCCTTCCCTTCTCTCATAGCCTTCAGCCTCAAGTCAGTCTAACTTTTTGCATCACCCTCCGGCATCCTCATCTCCTTCCCCCCCCAAATAAGTCGTTGCCATTCTCCCACAATCAACGGCCTTTATAGCCCCCATGCCTACTGCACAACACCTGCTCCTCTCCCACACCTATTGTAACTTTTCCACTTGGCCTCTGCAATGCTCAATTCCTCTAAAACAAACCTTCCTACATCACTGACCACTTCGTCTCTTATCACATTCAACTTTTCCTACTTGCTATCAGAGAAAGCTGGATCTCTGCTACGCTAGCAGCTGTCCACACCAACTCTGCTACCTTCTTCCACTCTCCCTGGCCTGTTGGGAAGGGTGGTGATGTGGTACCTTATTAATAAGACCCTCAACACTGCCCCTATATCCCAGGCTGACACCACCTCTTCTCTTTTGAATTTGCCACTATTAAACTCCTAACTCCTACACCTCTCACTGTTCAGTCTCTCTGTGGACCCCCTGGTCCTCTCGACCCCTTCTTTGACTGAACCTTCTTCACAAGTAACTTTCTACCAACATCCCCATTGTCAGCCTGGGGGACTTTAGCCTTCAGAAGCCCTCTGCTACCGCCTGCCTTGCACTGAACTCCCGCCATCCATCTGACCACTCCCTCCAAGAACAGCCTACCCACTCTGGTGAAAATTCTTGACCTTGTTTTGTGCTCTACTTCACTCTCCTCCTCTGACCTCTCCATTGACCCCTCTCCCTCTGTTCACTCAATTGTTCACTTTAACATCTCGGTCCATCCACATTCTACTCCTCCTCTCCCCTCTTTGACTATGAAGAAATTCAGACAGGGCTCTCTTGCTCCTTACCTTAATGAGGACCTCTCTCTGGTCTCTCTCCCCTCGTCATGCCTCTTCCATTGACCCCACTTTCTCTATGCAGTTATGACTCCATTTGACCAACACCATCTTACTCACGCATTCACACCTTCCTGTCCTCAGCCTTGGATCACCTCTGAAATTCAGATGCTCAGAACAAACATGCACCCTGACCTATGATGCTGGTGCAAATTACAGACCCGTATCCTACAGAAAGTCCCTTGCTGCCCTTCCCTCTGCACTGTACTCTGCCAGATACTTGTACTTCACAAACCCAATTCCTCCTTTCGCAATCACACCCGCCAGTTTTCACCTACTCTACCATCTTTGCTCAACTCCCAAGCCAACATCCAGCTCCTCCTCCCTTTCTGCTAATGACTTTACCTACTTTTCCTGTAAATCTCTCAAATGTGTAACTCTCTCATAGCCCTCCTCTCTCCCCTTCCCAAACCACCTCCTGACAACCACCTCACTGCCTACGTATACTACTCTCAACTACTTCTCTCACATGCAGCCTTCGCAGCACCAACCCATCTTGCGCTTCTATCCCTTTTCTCCAAAAACGGTCAAAAATGTAATCTCAGTCACTTACCTGTACCTATGTGAGGTCTTTCTACACTAAGTTTTATCTCTCTCTTCCCCCTGCCCCCAATCACCTCCCCTTATGTCTTTGAGCTTGTGAACATCTCTCGCTCTCCCTGCTGGACTCTTCCCAGCCTCCTTCAAATCCACAACCGTGTTACCCCTATTGAAGAAGCCTTCTGTTGACCCAAACGTCCCAGCAAACGATCACTGCGTTTCTCTTCTTCCTCATTATTCAAAAGGTCCTTGGAGCAAGTAGTCTTCAATGGGATCACGAATTATCTTGAGGAAAATGGCCTAGGAAATCCACTTCAATCTGGATTCCATAATAAACACTCTGCCTAGACTGTACTCCTGCATGTCCGCAACTTTCTCTCCGATTCTCACCACTCCACACTGTCTTCTAAGCTCATCCTTTTAAACTTTTCTGCTGCTTTCGGCACTGTTGAGCCGGGACTTCGGGTTTAACAAATCTGCTCTTGCCTGGATTACCTTCTACCTGGAGGAATATTCGCCCACTACACCTCTGCCATAGGATATCGCCAGTTGGCTTTCAATATCACCTTTTTACTGATGGGACTCAAATATTTTTCCCCTTTCCCTCATTCACCACAGCCATTTTGAAACCGATTACAAACTGTCTTGCTGCAATTCGTCACTGGATGGTTCTTTGCTGCCTCATGCTGAACGCTTCAAAAACAGCAGTCATCTTTCCTCCGAACCTCCAATGCAATTCCAACCCTATTCTCTTGCATTTCCTTCCCGCATGACCTTCTTGCTACCTCGCCCAAGCATTGTAATCTTGGCATCCTCTTTGTTAGTGACCTCCGACTGCCAGAGTTCATAACTACCACTGCCCCTGCTGCTCGCATTAACCTCCTCCACATGCAGAAAATGTGTCCTTTTCGTACTAACGATATACAAAAACTCTAATCTTTGCCCTCATGCTGAGCAAACTGTACTACTGCGCAAGTCTATTTCTTGGCCTTCCTCTTTACTCCATCCAGGCCTCCAGATAAGCTGCGTACTAGGCCTTTTTACGCATGAACATCTTATAAGTCAACAGCTTTATCATTTTCCTGGGTTTATAGTGATTGCATCGAATGGCAAAGCATCGAATGCCTTACCATCTAAAAAAAAGCAACGAAAAAAAGCATTGAATGCATTCTTTTTAATGGATTTCTAACCCCTGTTTTTTCTACCACTTAAAACCCATTATACTTACAAATAAAACCTTTACCTTTGACAAAAATGCATTTGATGCTCTTTTTCCGATGCTTTTTCCCCTGATGCTTTTGGCATTCAATGCAATGATTGGATACCTTTTCCTGTGTACATTTACACACAGGTTTAGAGCAGAGGGCAGTGCAAAGGTCAGTTACTTGACAGAAACCAGAACACAGATTTTTATCTACATGGATGTTATTGCAAGCCATGGATAAACGCCTCTGAAACAGAAATTTATTTCTCTGAAGCCTTTCAAAAAAAGAAATTGCACACTGTGATAAAAGGAATGGTTTATTTCCATTCAGCTTCTGCTGTGTTGCTGCTCATGGAGCAAACAGACACACTGTGCATATTTATTTTCCTAGCATTTTAGGATTGTAAAATTAATAAGAGGGAAAACTAAGCTGCCATTGCAAATTCATATTTCTAACAGATTATGCTATTTTTCCCCCAGTGAAAGCAAACCAGTATTGCACAATTTTATTTCAGAGTTCCTGTGCTGTCTGCATAATCATGCGGGGGCAGATCAATTTTTACACTAATAATTTAATTTGCACTCTAATTATAAGAACAGTGTGTAAAATGATGACTACGCACAGTCTTGTTTACATCCATTCAACATTTCAGTCAATGGGGTACATAACTATAAATGGTCAGTGGCAGCACAGTCTTTGTTCAAGGGTGAGTGATTGTCATTACACCAATCACAGGTGTTATAGCCTCTCAAATCTTCAAGACTACAATTAAAACATCCAAAACCTGACTTTCCAGGAAGCGCAAGTGCTGTTCAAAAACAAATAAGTAAAAGTTACATTTGTAATTGAAATAGAAACTCAGCAAAACCTGTCCCTGTGATAATCCAGATAGGTATTTAACTTTATGTAGCGCTTCATACATGGTTCATGCAACATCTAGGCACTGATTATTATCCTCAGTCGATACTCAGCTAACCAACCTCTGAAGGATGTTAGCCAATAAGATAGCTCAGCCGTTTTAGCGCTCGTTGCTGCGATCTGTAAGTTGCAGGTTCGAATCCCGGCAAGGCCAACTCAGCCTTTCAATTTCGATAAAGGAGTACCGAATATGGTTTGATGATAATTGTGATCAATATGTTCTATGTACAGCGCTTTGCCAAAAGCGCTATGTAAATAATCATTTGACCATGAGATTACATATAGAATTTTGCATGGAGTCCTTGCCACCGTGCACTGTTTATCATAACATTGGCATACCATTAGGTAGTAATAACTCCAGGAAACAAGGACTTTCATTAAACATCAAAAGACAATTCTGCTATCAAACCTCAAAATACACAATACAAATCATGCTTGCTTTAGTATGTAATTGGCTAGATTTTTTTGTTTTCAACATTTAAATATATACAGGAGAGATCAAATGGCCACACCTTGGAGAAATAACGAAATGTGTATTCTGTCACAATGCAGAAAGCTGTCACATAGTAATGATTTCCATGCAGTTTTTGCACACATCGGCTGGATGTCACATACATTTTACATCTTTCAAAGGAGAAGTTATTTTTACTCTCTTAAAATCACATTTACTCTTAAAGTTTAAAAATAGGGAGTAAAATACTACCACCTCAAAATATTATCTGGAGCACTGACTCCCTCCACCATCTAGACAAAGTCCTCAACTTTGCTACACGCACTCTCTAAAATCTACCTAGATCCTCTCACACTTCTACTGACAATATCCAGGGTTGGCTTTCCATGCGTTTGAGGGAAAGTCAAACCACTCAAATTTCAGGTTGTTTGAGGTTTCTGGTATAAACTTGTTCAAGCATGAATAATTAGTATAAAGATACATCCTGCTGATGCATTCAGAGTTTTTTTTTAGGAGGTGCAGGTATGTCTGAAACGCTTTTATACTTTAATTTTGTTTCCTGACTCAATGCAGTCAGTAAATAATAATTGGAACATGTTTTTGTACTATGATAATACGTCACCAATTTCAGCAGTCAATAAGCTTGGCAGTGTTGCACACTAGAGTATATACAATCCATATAGTAAATCAGCTACATTCTGAAGAAGCAAGGGTTGAATATAACACATATTTGCAGGGATCGAAATTAGGATTTATTGACCAGGAGCAAAAAACAACTCCTGGGTATCTGGCATCACCCGTTAGGCAGGAGATAGCTCTATGGAACCAAGAGCCAGTCCACAGCACGCAGCAAATCTAACGTACGCACAAGATGCTAAATCTAACTTTTAGTCCATTACATATTATACAATATGGTTTAAATGTCCCTTGTGTGTGTTCCTCATTCACCTTTAAACATTCCCAAATCTACTGTTAATATCACATAGCTATGTTTGTATGGCACCACATGTCTGGGGAGTTAAAAGTAGCTCCTGGTAGAACTAACCAGGCTCCCGTTGGCTATAACCAGGAGCTAAATGACACCCACCTCCTGGCAATTTCGAGCCCTGCGTTTGATTTAATTGGTTGAGGCCAAGACATACATGGCCCTCCGATACCAGACACCTGACCTACACACTGTCTAGTAGAAGACTGATTACATACCAGCCTTGCGCAATGTAATTCACATTATTCAACTGAAAAATGACCCATTTCCCCTTAATAAATTAAGAATGGTGTCTTGAAAACGAATTAGCAGCAATTTTCAGGTGATCGGATGAAACATGACATTGTAGTCTTTGTACCACAGGACCTTGGATTTACTTAGTTAAGAGGCTCCTACCAATCAAGAGGTTGGGTGAGAGATGGTTTGAAGGGTTACCCAGTGCTTCAACAGTGGTTTATGATTTATTCCGACCCCTCCAACCATAACCCTGGGTGAAACGGCTTGCCCTGGCGTGGGGGACAAGGTTGCCATGAATATAAACCTCGGCTACACTTCACGGATTAGGCTTAATGTGGACTAAACATGTCTGTGGTCTTGTACAGTAGGGATGCAACTTTGCACTCTGGGCTGAACTGGCCCTTTTGAGGTGGGAACAAACCTGATATGCATATGGTATTTCACCTTGTGTAACTGCATGGCAGCCTGAAAGGTGATGATCCAGGGGGTTGTTCAGACGTTTAGCAGTGGTTTGGATTCATTCGGAGCCCTCCACTTATCACGCTTCAGTGCTCAATCAAGAGATTCCACAACCATTCAGGAGACAAGAGGAAAAGATGCCACCAACCCGAAGACAGAATCAACATTCACCCAAAGAAAAAAATAATAATAATAATAATCAAGCCTACCAATCCAGAGGTATGTATACTATTTGTACAAAGACAGAGACCTCTAGAGGCAATCCAGAGAAAAGAGGAAAAAAAAAAAAAAACTCACCTAGGGACAGCAATCTCGGCAATCAATCCAGAGAGCCAGAGGCCAAAGGCAAGACAGACAAACCACCACATCTGGCGCAGAGACATCAGCGCCAATACAACGAATTCCACAACAAAAAAAAAGACTGAGATCCCATAAAATGGAAGACAAAATCAGATATCCAACCATTACAGAGTGGGTCAGAGGTCCTAGCAATCCAATCCAGAGACAGAGCTGGAGAGCCTCACCAATTCAGAGTAACAGTTAGAAATCCCCATCAATCAGGTGGCAGTGCTAGGGATCCTTGCTGCTCTAGAGACTGAGATGCACATCAATCTATAGGACTAGCACGAGGACTAGCGCAAGCACCAAAACACACTGCAAAATAAATGATTGGTTTAAAGCTATCCATTCATCATCTTTTAGCGGTTTCAATGAGTGGCTCTATGCAACACATGTATTCCCAGGATGAGTGTGTGGTGGCTATAGTTGCAAGCATTACCTCACTTTACCTCACTTTAGAAACTGAATGAAATAAAAACATGTCTGGTGTTTCACATGGCTCCATGCATTAATGATATGATTAAGCAGTTTGGACAGGAATTACCCTTTTGGATTGGAATAAAGACAAACAACCTCCTGGATGATTTAGATTTTCCAAGAGTACCAAACGTGGCTATGGTCCATCGGGTATACACTTAAAAACAATGCTTTGCATCGCTCCTACATTTTCTAGCACTGTTGCTACTATCTACAGGACCCCTGGGCCGGTCTCCCTCTTCCTATCCAAATGGGCCGCTGCCTCTAAGCTTCTCCTCCTTGGAGACCTCAACATTCATCTTGTCTCTCCTGATGTGGCCTCACCTTTCCGCAACCTCTGTGACTCTTTCTCCCTAACCATTCTTCCCCTCTAGCCACACTCACTCAGTTGGGCATGGTCTGGAGGCGCTCATCTCTGCTGCTGCCTCCCTCTCCAACCATCTTGGTACACCTCTCTCTTGGTCTGATCATTCTCTCCTCTCATCCCATCTGGTGCTCTTGGGCTCCCCAGCAAAACCTCTGCCTGCACTGCCAGCCTACTTATCCGCCATCCAACCGATGAAGCGAATATCAGTTGTCACCGTTGCCGCCTCATTTATTCCTCCTCCTGCCTTGCTATTGATGCTCATTCTGAATCAGTCCTTGCTGACCTTCACCTCTTCACACCCTTGACATCCTTGACATCCTTGCCCCTGCCATGAAGATCTCCATGAAGCCTGCCTCCAAGTGTGACAGTTGGTATGATTCCGACCTAGCCTTGCTGAAAAGCAAGTGCAGATTAGCTGAACAGAACTGGCTAGCTTCGCGCACATCCTCTGACAAACTGGCCTGTGGCCTGCTCCAAAGGCATTACAGACTTTCCATCCGGTCCAAGAAGCGGGCCCACAACCAAGCCGGTATCTCTGGGGCCACCAATAACAGCTGAACTCTTCAAAATCTGTAAGGAACTTACAAATCCTACAGCAGTCTCTACTTCTCCTCTTCCTTCCCAGGTCCTCTGCATGGCTTTGGCCTCCCACTTCTCAACAAAAACTCAAGCCATCCTGTCCTCGCTCTCCTCTATCCCCCTCCCTCCTCCACCTGCACCTAGGCCTCCCCTCTCCATCCCTCCTACTCTCCTCCTTCTCTCCCATAGTACCATATAAGGTCACCAAGACCATTTATTCTATGAAAGTGACCTCCAAACAGGTGCTTCCCTGCTCCTCTAGAACTATCAAGGACAATATTGCCGCCCTGGCTCCCTCTCCGGCTGAGTTCTGCAATCGCTTGTTTGCCACTGGCTCCTTCCCAATAACTCTTAAGCACTCCCTTGAGCATCCCCTCCTGAAAAAGCCATCCGCAGAGCCTTCCTGCCCGGAAAGCTACCGCCCTATCTCCACTACTCCCCCCCCCCCTTCTTGAGCAAACTTTTGGAAAAGTTGGCCATCTCCAAACGAATCCGCCACACTTAATCTGTTGGTTGTCTTCACGACCACCTGTCTGGCTTCAGAGCAGCCAGAGGCATGGAAACTGCTCGCCTGACCACCTGTGAACACTTGCTCTCAAACCTTGACTCCAACTCTCCCTCTGTTCTCATCCTCCTTGATCTGTCCTCTGCCTTCAACACGGTCAATCATTCTCTGGCCCTCCTCCCCTCACACTGTGAGGCAAAAAACCTGGGGGTCATCTTCGACTCCTCTCTCTACTTCTCACCTCATATTGCTGACCTTGTCTAGTAGGCTCACTTTTAGCTTCCCCTCCTCAGAGGCATTCTCCCTTTCCTCACCTTCCCCTAGAAACTCAATGTCTCTAGAGCTCTGATCCTCCAGGCTGGACTACTGCAACAGCTTCTTCCTTAATCTGCCTCTTTACTCCCTTTACCCTCTGCAACTAATCCAGAATAGGGCTGCAAGATGTAGCTTTGGCCTCAAGCCCAGGGACCGCAATTTTCCAGCCCTAAAAGCTCCCGGTGAATGCAAGGATCAAATTCAAGAACATCTGCATAATCCACAAAGCTTTCTGTGGCCTGTGGCCGCACTACATCAAACTTGCTACATCAAACTTGCTCTCACTAAATACCGCCCTGCTAGAGTCCTTCAGTCCTCTAGCTCTAACTCTCTGCAGGTCAGACGTTTCTCCAAGCAGAGACTGGGGGGTGGGAGGGTAGATCACTTTCTTCGGCAGGGCCCTCCCTCTGAATGGCCTCGCTGCCTCTCTCAGACTTGAGCCTTCCTTTTCTCTTCCTCCTTCCCCTTTCCCCCTAATTGCTAATGCCCCCCCTGCTGACACTACTGGCTGCCTGGTCCCTTCTGAGTCATACAGGGGATAGGTCCTCCCTCGACCAGTCTGTCTCAGCACCCTCCCCTACCAGCACCTGCTTTCAGACACCCTTCCCTGATCAGATTACTGAGTCTGGTCCACCACCCTCCTCTCGCACTACTTGACCCCTCTTCCCATGCCCCCTTGCACTTGCCAACCAGGCCTCACCTAGCACTTGCCCTTCAGGCCCCGCCCTAGCCCTTACCCAGCCCCTGGGGCCCCTTCCCTCCTGCATCCCCCGGCCCCTCTCCTCCCTGCCCCTCCCCTCCCCTTACCTTCCCTTCCCTCTTCCCCTCCACCACCCCTGCACTTCCCGTTAGCTGCACTTGCACTATCCAAATGTGACAGTGCCTAGTAGGACAGTTTATTGTTTTTATCCTCCTCTGTTACCCTTCCCCCCAGTCTTGTGGCACCTGGAACACATTCTGCTGTATAGGCACCATACAAATATTTAATAAACAAAATAAATAAATGCGGATGAAAAAGTGCACTCATTCTGCTGAACGTGGCAGATGCTTTCGACACCGTCAGTTATGAGAACCTCCTAAAAAAAAAAATGGAAGATACTGGTATTAGAGAAATTGCTCCACAGTGGATCCTCTCATTCCTCACTGGTAGAACAGAAACCACTATATTGTGCACCTACAATTTCCAGCCTCACCCATTTACCTGCAGAGTACCAAGTATCCACACTCTTGCCTTTACGTTTCAGCATCTACATGACACCCCTACTAGACCTCACAACAGATCTGGTATCTTCTGCTACAACTACAATGATGACACAAATAAACTACAAATGTGTGAACCACCGATCACCAAAGGCTCCAGACAGTAAATTTGCCTGGCAATGGGGGGTTCGAGGGGTGCATGGATGACAGCAAACAGACTAAAACCCAATCCTAGCAAAACGGAACTGATGTTATACAATCCAACAGGTTTTAACTTCACTACAATTCCTTGGCCTGGTGAGATGGGTGCTTGCCCAACCCCATACAGCACTGTAAGGAATCATGGAACCACAATGGACGACACCCTCACTTTTGATCCACCGATTAGAACCATCATTAGATGTGGTTTTTCCCACCTGCACCTGCTATACCACATGTTAACTTACTGAATATTCATTCACGGTCTATTGCCATCATTTCTCTAATGTTATCCAAACCAGACTATGAGAACAGCTTCTATCTCAGACTCCAGATTACCCAATGAGGAAACTTCAAAGGGTTTCAAATGCAGCAGCAAGACGACTTCTCAGAACGAAGTGATTTGAACATATCAAACCAGCAATACATATTCTCCACTGGCTGCCCATAAAAAAAGCCTTAATTTCAAAACCTTCTGCATCGCCCATCGTTCATATCATGAAAGGGGCACTTCATCCTTTAGAAGGACATTTCAACAATTCACTCCCTCCAGAAGACATCGGTCCAGCAAAGCTGCACTAGTTCTAGTCTCAAACTTCAATTAAAAAAAAATGACAAGGAGGATAATCGTTTGTCAGTTCTGGACACAAAACTTTGGAACAACCTACCAAATCAACTCCGCCTGGAAGTAAACCACCTGACTTTCAGGAAATGGCTCAAGGTTTAGCTTTTCAACCAAACACTTTGAAAGAAATGAAAGATAATTCCAACTGACTAAAAACTGTGCACCAGAAACTTTCGGCTACTTTACAACAAGCAATTGTGAAACTCTTTGCACAACCATTGGAAATGTATTTGATATATGGATCCTCTGCTGTGTGACATTGGTCTTCACCTGAATCTCACTGACATTTACAACCAAGAGCGAGCAACCGACAACACCATAATCCCCCTCCCACTCTCTACCATCCCTCAACTTACTCCTCACTACTAAATTCCAGTATCCTTACACTTCCCACATCCCTTCAAATGACCAACCAGATCTAGAGTACTTAACAGACTGAGACCCTATCCATCTTCCATCAACAACTACTCTTTCAATTTCTGCACTCCACAACCTGGTGCCTGCACATACGGCTAACCTGCCAGAGTCCATACCAACCAGGAATAAAATTAGATTTTCATATCAACACAGAGGTAAACGGTACATCTGACATGCATCCATCAACACCACACATTTTTCAATTGCTATCCAACTAACACACCTTGCCCCCCTTTCTTACAGAGCCTCAAAGTCTACATCATTTGTAAAATGGCACTATATAAGACCACCTTATATTATATTACATTACACTGGCTGAACTGGGATCCAGGGGCCAAATATCTGTCTGAAATCATCCTTCCCTCCAACCCATTGGGGAACCTCAGGTCAGCAACACCCAGGGATAATCAAAACCTCTAAACCAAAGAAAATGTAGGAGTGAGACGATTAATCTGTCAAGTGATCTCCCCTAAAATATAGAGCAGGAAATTAAATGCTGCATTTTCAAAATTACCCTAAAAGCCGTATTACCCCTCCCAAACCTTCGACTTTAACAAGAGGCAACAATCATGGGAGTAGGAATTATGCCCCCCCACACGCCCCGCACTCATGATCTGCCACCTCCTTACATGCTCACGCAAGCACCTCTTTGCTTTTTGACCAAACATACCCAGTGGACATATTTGAGAACACAATTCAAAAAATCAAATACCTCCCAACAAAAGTGGTGAAAATAGGGTGACATGCTTTCTCCATCTATTAAATCCTAAATATTTGTGGAAATAAACGATCACACATCCTAAATAAAAATTGTTCAGGTGTAAAAAGATCCCAAATTCAGAGCAAAAAATACAAAACCTGAGAATAATCAAACAAGCAGATTTATTTGTTGTGTGACCAAAGAAAGAAGTAACCCAAATATACTCCAAAAAGAGGATTTTGTTGTTGTTGTTGCTGGGGTCCTTATGGGACTATCAGGGAACACAATTAATTGTGCCAACCATATTGACTCGATCCATCTTGAATCTGTGAAGAGCACTACTAACACGTGGCTCCAAGTGGATATATCTCAGTTTCATGTATTTGGTCAGCTGAAAAATGGATTTTAGAATCCCCCTTCACCTGCTCTCACGCCACTACCTCCTGCTCCCTTTCTCCTCCATGCACTTTGAATCGGTTTGTTCTGCATTAGAAAACTCCAAACAAATAAAATGCTGCTTGCAAAGTGAAATGAAATTCCTTCGAACCATAGATCTGTGTTATGTCGCTGCTCCGTTTTGTATAGAAATGTATTAAAATGCACTCAGGTTGGTGGATATTAGAATATTGTAAGATTCATATTAAACAAATGTCCTATTACATTATGCATTATAGCTCATCACATAATTCGCTAATTGGTCAATATTAAAATGTTCGCTTCAAAAGTCACCTAATAAAAAATGATGTTCTGCTCATTAAAGCACATACACTTTGAAAAATCTTTTAATATCAATTTATTGACGCAACTGCTAAAAACTCGATTATAAAAGTTCTTGCAAAATATAGGTTAATAATTCGCAATGGTAGGCACCAGACTTACATATTTCCCTACCCTTAGGTTTGCTTTCACACTGGAAAAATAATTCCTGCAGTGCTTTTTCAGAGCTGTCCAGAACCTCAATCTGTTCAGGAGGCCTGCTTCGAGACAAAAAAGGGCAGCAGATCAGGCACAAGCCGTTCCAGAGGGCATGTGGAGTGGCTGAAGGGAGTTGAGTAAAGCCAAAGGGGGTGGCTGGAAGGTTTAGAATTAATCCTAAATCACAAGCACAGCCCTGGTAAACGTTCCAAGCCATCGTTTTTACGCCTGCCAAGCAATTACAGAAAGAGGAAACCATATACAAGTCAGGCTTGGTCCAATCCCAAAAGGGCAGTCCAGCCCAAATGGCTAGGTCACATCCCTTTTGTACGAGACCTCAAGCATCCCAGGACAGGTTTTGGCCTCATTGGACGTCATCAGTGAGGGGAAGCATCACTCTGCTGCAAAGGTTGGGCCCTGGGAGTTTTGTTTACAATCTTCCCCGTTGGTTCTATAATAAGCTAGTTAATATAAATGAGGAGGCTTGCCTGTCACACTGAGAAGGCTCTGCTCAGGTGAGGTTGGGAGGCAGCGTGCAGAAGTAAAGTCGTGGAATCCTACACACGAAGAATGCCCCGCTTCAAAGAGGGTGCACCCACTCCTGTAGAGGGCGATAGAGGTGTAGCCCACCAAGGGAGCTGACCGTCTGGCCATGAGTCATCTCTGCTACTCCAGGACATGCAGGTGTAGGACATGCTGGGTTTCCGACCCCTTGCTCACTGTGCTCTGAGACGCACAGCTCCACCTCACTGATGAGGCCCGACTAGGCCGAAACACATGTCTGGGGTTGCTGTTGGTACTCTTGTTCAAAGGAGGATTGCCATAGCATTTCGGTGCTGGACTTCTCAAGTGGGCGGGACAAAGACTGATATTCAAATGGGTATTCCTCCTTTGTGAAAGGTATAGTGAGCTAAAACATGTGGCTGCAGACATTCCCACAGAACAGGTTATCATGCCGTGTTCTTTCTTGGAGAGGGGTGCCCCCTGACCTCTTTTTGTGTGCCATGTATATATATTTCATGTACAATTGCTCTGCTGCTTTGAAATCCAATTATTCATATATATGACATTTATGACATTTAAAATATTTGTGATATCACTAGAAATACACGCGTTTCACACTAAAGTGGAACATATACATCCAGGGAGTGTCCTTCAGTGCCTTCGTAAAAGGGTTGACTGTGATCTGTGCACCTTGTGAAGGCATCATGAAGCAAGACACAGAACAGATTCAAAGTTGAAAAGAAAATGGTTTATTAAATCAAATGTCAGGATGGTAGAAGGCCTAACTTACCCTATACTAAGGTGGAATCTCCCTACCTAATGAATAAATTGAGTCAAAAAGTTCAACTTAAAAGTCTGTTTGTATCCAAAACCTATCCTTTCCCTCACAACTAAAGCTAAACAATGTTTAGGGATGTCAATAATGAAAGAACTGATGATCAACACAAAGTTCTGAGCTTCTTCCAGCTCTTAGCTTTCTCTTCAGCTCCCCTTGCCCAAGTTCAAGAAAGTTCCACAAAAGTGTCAAGATGACCTTCTCCGAGTTCATCGCGATACAGCTCCATGTGATCCTCTGGGTTCCCTTCCCCAAGTTCAAGGCAACACAGTTCACATAACAAAGGGGTATTGAGGCTCCGTTCTCAAGACAGAATTTGAAGATCAACTCTCAGGGTTCCCTTCCCCAATATTTCACAACATAATAACTTGTATTGGTTTCAATCTTTTAAAGTTCAACACAACTTTAGGTCCACTTGACCCTGCTTCTGGTTTGCATTACCAGTTCATTCACATTGCTCCTTCTTGGTTTACTTCACAATGTCTTGGACTGTCACCATTTAGGGCTCACTGGTCTAAGTGCAGTTGTCAGACCACACGGTACACCTATAACAGGTTGCACAACCAGGAACCCTAGGCTCTCCAGCCCACACAGGTTCTTCTTTATTTGTCCCTGCTTGCCCTTGCTTCCACGAGTCTCTGGGACATTGGCCTGTGTCCTAGCTTCCTCTCAGGTCCCACCACGGCTGCCTCCTCCAGACACTGGTCCCATGCTGGTCTCTGCCACACAGGTCTCCCTGTTGCTCTCTTTGCTGCTCTTTTGTTCTCCCTTTATATACCTGCAACCCATTGCCAATTTACAGGCATGGATCTTCACTTGGGCTTGCCTGACAATGATTGAAGGGACATGCCTGACCTTTAAAGCACATTACAGGCATCTTCTTTGTACCAGTACTAGAGTGGTGAAATGAGGTTTTAGTGTTCATCTCTCCTAGTCGCCTGTTTTTCGTCCCAGTACCGTCAGAGGTAAAAGGTGGAGAAAAAAGGTAAGAGATTTTACAATAGCCTATAAAGGCCAGGGGGAGGGCCAAGTTGGTCTTCTATAGAAAAAGGGGGATACCATGTCTCACCTGTGGGCACCCCACTCCCAATCCCCAAGGACCCTCCACCCAGGTGATCCTCCCTCACTTCTCCGCTCCCAGGGTCAGGATCCAAGAGCGATGGCCTTTCCCCTGGCCACCGGAGAAGAGGATCCAGGGGGAGTAGGTTCGTGAGGATACCATCAGGTTTCTCACAAACTTTATAGTAGTATCCTTAATACATTTCTGGCGGTTCCAAAATATCTTCAACTATTTAATGATTCCAATTAGTCCTCAATTGTCTTCTTGCTTATATGAGAATTGTGGTACAATTTACGCATACTTCCGTGTGTGAAAGCATGCAGCAATTGTTCCAATCACCTAATCATATTACATGAAACTGCAGTTCTTAAGAAAAAACCTTTTGTTGGTTTAAATTAAATTATTTTCAGCAAATCGGAAGATCGGCAGATTGTTCCTTTGGAATAAATAATTCCAGTCTCCATCAACACAAGCAATAACAGAGACAACCAAGACTCACAGGGGAAAAATGTGCCCAGTGACTGAGAGCCCTCCACCAGTAACCCATATGCAGTAAGAGAACCTGGCAAAGGTCACTTGGCCAGGACAATGCCTTCAACATCCATTGGCATGGGCATCTAAATCTTGAGAGCAGCAGTGGTTTACTATATGGTTTCCTTTCTTTCGCTACTCCTATTCTTTACCTCCTTGCCCTTCCAGCCTCCTCTTCACCTTCAGCAGTCAGCGATTTCCTGCCAGTGGTGTAGAATACTAGACAAACCACCAGCATAACCTTCTACTCTTCCCATGCAACAGGGGCTTAGTTTCAAGTCTCTTTTCTTTAGTTGTTTTGCAATCAAAATGAGTGGAGCATTCTACAGGGATCCTGCACCACATCTGCACGTGGAAGACTCTGCAGCAGGGCAAAACTTTCATAAGCAGCTGGGCAAGTCTACAGCAACATTAAGTGACTACGCTATTGGATTTCAAAGTTCTGAAAAACAAATGCACCATCACTCCATTGGTTCGATTCCTGAAACCGGAATTGGGAAGAGGCCTCACCAATCAGCGAGCCAAGGAGAACCGGAATGATTACTCCCAGGGACTTTTGTATATGCTTCTTGAAGTTATTATTACCAGTTATTATGTCACATCCTCATCAGATGTAACTGTCGGTCTAGCCCTTAGGTGCCACCTGTGAAATAGCTTGTCCCCACCATACTATAGCAAATACAGACTCCTCCTTAACAGCTGAAACTTTTAACACCTGTGGCTGCTTTCTTTACCGGCATGATTCATTGTTGTGATTATTTCAATGTGTAATAACTGTTATGTAACAATTTGCAAAGCACAAGGTTATGTTTAGAGGTAGTAGTAAATACATAATTAATTTTAGATGGTCCATAAAAATCAGCCATAACCAGACTAATAGATATATATAAAACCTAGTGTGTAGTTACCATAGCGATCAAAAAGGAGGAGTATGCATGCGTAAATTCTTCATATCATATTCTAAAATATTCTAGCAAAATCGTTACCCTATATTTAGAGGTGCTTTGTACAACAATGGCTACCTTACCCATGAAGAAGCCTTTCACCTTCAGGTAGCCCACGATAAGGCGCAGAATGGACAACTTGTCGAGTCGTGCCCGCACATCATCAGGGAAGGGCAGTAGGCTTGTCAACTTATTCAGCTCCTGGTTCAGGCGGTCTCTGTGCCGTTTTGAGGGGTTCGACTTCACACCCTCTGGAGGAGGGGGTTTGGGGCTGATGGGTCCCATGAAGAAATATAAGAAAGGAGCAGAAGAAAAACAAGCGATCGTGAGAAGGAGAACCCAGCAGAAAGAAAGAACAGATAGCATGATATTGACAAACACTGGGCCAGCACATGCACAGAGGCCTTAGAGATCCTGGTCTACGGCGGTCAGAGGTTGAGACCATGACAACCGAAGCCTGTGTGCTCTGGCAAATAAAGTTCACTGATAGTGACAACATAAAACACCACAAGCTCCTGATTGACTAACAATCAAAGCCCATCAGCTTTTTGACTTTTCGACGAACGCCCAAGTCGACTTTTCAAAGGCATTTGGATTTGGTGCCACGCACTATCCTTTGGAAAAAATTATCTGACTGGGGAATAGTCAGAAATGTGTTATATTACATTCAACTTCTCTATACAAATACAAATATTGCAATTTGGTTAAACGTAGTAGGTCATTGTACAAAATATCAAGAAACAAAAACAGGGTTGAAACAGGGTTGCATGCTCGGGCCAACATTATATAACCCATTTACTGCAGATATGAAAAAAATATTGGTGGAGGTAAAAAATGTCCCACCTACAGTAAATGGCGTAGAGATCCCAATGTTGGATTACGCTGATGATATAATATTTGATCGTACACATATTGGATTACAGAGATCATTAAATGCTCTGACACAATACGCTATAGAGAACGCAATGGTGATTAACATAGAGAAGACAAAAACATTGCGTCAAAGTAACAAGAATATAGGTAACAAGAAAATATGTATTTGGCATATTAATGATGCTCCATTAGTAAACGTACTGGAGTACAATTATTTGGGATACTGCAGAACAGCAAATATCTCCGGAAAATGTTATTATGAAAAAGTGAGCAATAAAGTTTGGAAGAAGTGGCTAACGATAAAGCATTATGTAAGCGACTGTGGGGAAAAAACACGCAGGGTATACTAGAAATATACAGAGTTAGCATAATCCCCACAATAATGTACAGATTGTCCGTACTGGATATTGACCAGATAAATTGGCTGGTGCCACTAGAAGGCAAAATTAATTCTGCGTTCCATTATAAACGTTACGAGATCAGTACCAGTGGAAGCATTACGTCTCGAGTATGAGGTGAAATTGGTACAAAGTATTTGGAGAGTGCAAAGAACATTGTTATATGTAAAATTTAAATGCAGCAATGACGAATCAAATTACTTGTGTAGGCTGTTGGGTAAAACCTTAGACAACAACAGTAAAAATAGTTTTTTGACATCACTCAAAGAATCTGCAGAATGGTTTATAGCCCAGCTGAACCTTGACCTGGAAACATTATTACAGGACCCAAACATTGAGAGTAAAATAAAAAAGAAAGCAAATAAATGGGGCATGGTTAATAATGTGAATATTTTACACACAAAGACGCGTCATCAGGATTTAGTCCGACAGGGATGGCAAAGACATATACCGTCACTCTACTTGACGAAGATAACCAGTATTGAGCTCACGCGCTTTATATTGCACCTGCGCATGAACATTATGCATACAAGGGAATTTACAGGACTATGGTTGGGTATTCCCTATGCAGAACGACTATACAGATGTTGTAACAAAAAAGTAGAAACGAGTCGCCATATTTTGTCTCAATGTAAAGCCTTGACCATAATGTTTGCAAAGTGCTATGGAAATTTCTTGAGTAAACCAGAGGACAGTACAGGTGACCAATTATGGTCATTTATATACGGGGCAACATCTGTGGCAGTAAGTACAGCAGTATATGATATATGGAAGGAGATTAAAAAAAGGGGAATGAATTCTCAAATTCTACACCTGAGAGCTTACATACCTAGATTGATTTCTCTATATGATGGAAAAGGTCTTAATTGTGTGAATTTTGATCTAGCAAAGTGACATTTTAGATGTGAAGAAAATGTTGGAATGATGTGTATGTTGTTCATTTTGATATATATTTTTATATGAAATGTACCTAGAAAGATGTGTATGTTGATAATTTTGATATGGATTTTGATATGGAATGTGCTTAAAGTTGTAATGAATTAAACCAACTGCACAATAAAGAAAAATCCCATCAGCAGTGACAAAAAAACTTATTTGTCTCTAGAATTAAAAGATCATCTGCAGTGACAACACAGGCCCATGGGCTATTATGGTAATCATAGGTGATGGGCAGGGACAACACAAGCTCCTGGACTCTCACAGTCAGAGATCAATGACAGCGCAAACATACCTTAGAGCACCTTGGCTCCTCCGTCAATCAGAGGTCACCTACACTGACACTGCAAGATAGGATTCCTTGGATCTTCTTGGCTCTAGAAGTCAAAGGTCATCTACAGAGCTAGACAAAGGGTCCTCAGCTAAGGCTGTCAGAGGTCACAATGACAGTGCAAGTTCGGATGCCTTACAACTCCTGTACTCTCTAAAATTTCAAATAAGTTCTTCTTCTAGATGTCCTTAAAAATAAACGAAAACCCCAACATGGAGACTTTATATATGCACTGTCGCAACAGAACAACATAAAAGAACTTGCGCCGGGGTACGGTCAGGGCTCAAGACGAACAGAGCATTAACATAAAGTAATAACATCTCCGAGAGGACAGTTCTTTAATCCGGATTAGGACGGACACGGACGGTCTCGGTCTCTCTCTCGGTCTCTCTCTCTCGGTCTCTCTCTCTCGGTCTCTCGGTCTCTCTCTCTCTATGTTTTAAATTCGCCATTACTGTCAGCATTTCCCAAAAGCAGCCGCAACGGCACACTTGTAAAGGGCACAGCTGCTCCACTCTTTACCACAGTGAATAGCCGTATAACATTATAATAACCATCTAAGGACAGCATGCCTCTACAATACAACGAATGATGGATTTGTATTTGAACCCCTGCGTTAATGACAGTGACGAGTGTCTGGGGCGGCTCCGAGGGGCTGTAGAATGGACAGGTGTGGACAGAGGCATGTTCATGCAGTTTACTCGGCTTGGGTGGCCAGTGGCGTCTGAGCAAGAGGCAAAACCTCAAGTGCAGTTATTTTGTGGCACGTGACAATAATGGTGGCACATAAACATTACATGCATACTGTTCCATGCGCTCCTCTGTCAGCCAGTTGTCGCAAAGAGTGTCCGGTCAGTTCTGAAGGTGTGTGCTGCGACCAGGGCAGTCATCAAAGGGTTTCCCGCCATGCTAACAATGGAAAATCCCCCTCAGTAGCCTGACAGGGGGTTTAGATTCTATGAAAGACAGGAAGCGAGTATTATGCATTACAATCTTTACTTCTGAAACCACAGCAGCAAAGAAAAACTTTTACAAACAAAATGTTTCAATAACAGAACTAAAAGAGTTCAATGTCAATATAATGGGAGACTCCCAATCCATCATGACGGACAGGTCATGCCTTGCAGGAGACCAATGAGCATGGACCCTCCTCTATATATGTCCTTTACTCTAAACCCAACTCCTCTTGCCGCAGCTGTCTTGCACCAGACTCCCATTGTAACAATCCAACTGCGTAGCGCAGAGAAAAGGATCTAGCGAAATTGGAGGGATCTCAACCTCTCTGCAACCTGAAACTATGACGAAGCTCTTCTGGATAGGACCGCTCACCCAAAAGCTGAAACAATATGAAACAAGATAGGGTGGGTGGGTGGAATAAGAAACAGAAAAAAAGAGTGGGTGTGTGGGATAATACTCGCCTCGTGTCTTTAACAGAATCTAAACCCCTGTCACGCTAGTGAGGGGGATTTTCCATTCTATGGCATGACAGGAGGCTTCATATTATGCAATTTTAAAGCCCTTAACTCACAATAACCCCAACATGAACCATATACTTGAGATAGAATAAAATGCCTTTAATGATTATTTCTTTGACCAATCAGCTGCTTTGATACTTTTTCCCCCCAGGCCAACCCCAGGAGAATGTCCTAAACACCATAGTACCTTAACTGAAGAACCAAAGGAGTAACTAACTCCCTCTTTCCGCATAACTTACTTAATCTATTTAGTCCAAGGGGCAAGGGACCCCGCAATAGTGTTCCCACAGGAATAGCAGCTGAGAAGTATTAGGAGGCTAAGAGCCTCTGTGATCCAATTTAAGAATTTTAAAACATTTAATAACTCATAAATTAAAATGTCCCAGAAAAACCCGGATAATAAATGGAGGAAACCATACACTTACCCCTTCTGGCAACAAAGAAAGTAATATCTAATGGTCTGATACCGGAAAAACACCTTAACAGGAAAGGAAAAAAACACATGGATAACTTCGAAAAAGAGTAGTAGCACAGACAATCCTTCATTGGAAAGACAGAAAATGCACTAATCCAACACGATGTAACGTCTCCTATAAGAAAACCCCTAGCTCAGGTGGAAACACAATGCCAAAGGGTTTGAAGGTCCTGCGCAGCAAGCACTGCCTATCCACTGTTTTCACCCTTAATGACATGTCTCGTTGAGATAGCGGCAGTTAAACGCAATCATTAACATGTAATGTTACTCTTTGAAAACAAACTCGACCAGAAACTACCTATCTCTACTATAAAAGGGAGAAATGGAAGTGTAAAATTGAGCCACACACGTACTAATCCAGCGGTTGCAAGCTGAAAGGAAACCTAACTTATTAAAAGCTATCCCGAAGAGCTTGATGACAATGATAGAGTCCTGCGAAAACCCTCGGAAGCCCCAGGAAGAGATGAAAATACATTCTAATGAGTAAGAGAGGAAGCCCTGCAAGAACCGTTCATAAGAGAAAAAACCCAGCAGGGGCAGAGATAGGCCACGGGTGGAGAGGGACAATATTAGAAATATCCACCGTAAAATCCTATAGGGCTCGGAACCAACCCCGAGAAGGCCAACACTAGCTTTGTCGTCTGCCCTCGCAGCTGAAAACGAAATTCTTGCTATCGTGGCAAAGGAGGAAAAGAAAACACACCAAAAGGGACTAACCAATCCCGGAGGAAACAGTCTGAAGGCATTGCACTTGGATCCACATTCTCACAAGGGAAAAAGAGAGACCACTAAATCGGAACTCCAAAAGTACAAAATCTTGGCAAAGAGAGAGTCCTGTCTAACATTAAGTTGCTCCTGTCTTGGAGATATCTGCCGTTGATCCTAGAGAAAGGCCCTTGACTGCAAAGAGTTTGCCAACAACTCCAAAAGGTTGACCTGCAGTTTCTTCACTAAAGCGGACCACCTCTGCCTGTGAAACCTATTTTAGCACCGTCAGCTCGAAACTGCTGGTATCAGACCCCTGAAAGATATCCGGAGAGGGAACTGAAAAAGAGCTGTGCAATTCCAGGTACTCGTGAGGCTGAGTCACTGAAGGAGCTCCAGTGTGACCTCGGGGAACAGAAACCTAACTGCGAGAAAGACAAATTCTCACGAAGATGTTTGGAACCATGACACAGATGGAACTGACCATCTTCCCATCCCGGTTAGCTACCTGAGGGAAAAACCTCTCTTTCAAGGGAAGACGACGGATTACTTCCTTACTAAGGAGAGTCTGTCATCTCAAAAGATAAAGATGCAGAGCTTTAATCTCTTGTACTTATAAACAAAAACCAACACCATGATTGTAGAAGGGACACTTCTAACTGTATCAAAGAAAAATATGATCCAAAACCCCTTGCAACTGAGGTGAGTTATCACCCGCTCCATTAACTTGGTAAAGCACCAGGGGGCTGATGGGAAAGAACTGAAGAGGAAACTCCTGATGAGGAGGAAGAACAGGAAGCATCCATCACTCATCCATGAGGTCTAACATGATCATACCATCTGCCGGGAGTAGGGAGCCAATGAGTATAATAAACCCTTCCATTTTATAAATGCCACAAATAGACGCTAGAACTTGCAAGTTAATTATCGGGCAAACCCTTTACCCAAACCCCCAATTAGTTGGAGCATAGTTATCTTTGTTCATAATTGCAAAAAGCGTGAGAGACGCTGGTATCAACGCCCCTTCCAAAGAAATGAGGTCACTGACCCCCACACTAACAAGTTCTGCTTGCCTTAGCGAACACTGGGGAAGGAGGAAGGGAAAACAGACAGAGGAAGTACTCAAATTAGATCCTCGTTAACTTACAGCAACCCCCAGGGTTTGAGGTGAACACCCTCCAAGAAAAAAATCTAGCCAACACCTGAGGCATTACAGGAGATACCCTAGGTCTAGCATGACCCCTGTTGGCACGCACTCTCCAAAGGAGCCAAAAACTGTGTTCAAGCCCCTCGAGCAGAGCAGTAACTGTGTGCACCCCTTGATGCGCCTTTTCCAGGATGGGTAGAGACCTGGGAAAAACAGCCAAAAGAGCGGGCTCTATTCTCCTAAGGGGCAAAGATCTTAATGAAAGCCACTTGTCCAATAACAAATTGGGATGAAGTCACGTGGGAAAGGACTCACGTCATCTTGTTGACATGAAGGCGTTTAGCGATACTGAGTAGGCCAATCAGTCTTATAGCCCAGCCCATCAGGATCTGCACCTCAACAGGCAAAGCCCGTACCAAACCCTGGATAACCTGACCCAACACATTTGTTAACTTGCCTTGACAACCCCTCCAGGGTTTATCCACCCCTTTTTTCGGGGCCTGTCCCCTTTATTTGGGACCAAAAGGATGCCATTAACAGGCCGATTCCTGGAAGAGGGCCACTTTTATAAATAAATAATATGATGAAAGAGGTTACCCCCCTTTTTTGTGGAAGAAGGGAGATATAAGTTTATCTTGCTCCTCTCCGGAGGCAAAAACCATACCACTGGGCTATCAATAGAAGAAATAGAACTGCGGGAAACAGCTACCAGGTCCAAAACAGGACAAACCAGGACTGTCGGTATTACTCCCACTCGCTTCTCAGGTCCCTTACCATGGGCAGTGGAGGGGATGTGGGGGTGTTGGGGGGGGGGGGACGGACTGAATTGTCCTGTAACCTAATTGGATATACTAATGTACCTTAAAAGGGAGCGATCTGGGAAGAAGGAAAAAACCCTAAATGGAAGGTCTCTTTTATAGGCCCTTAACGCTGAGACTAGAGAGGAAATAAGGATTAACCACAGTGTCCAATGAAGACTGACTACGGTACCAATGGCTGTATCCTAACGCTCACTTTTATTAGAAGAGAACATTTTTATTATTTGCACTTAACATGACCACAAACCGAGCAGGTAAGGGTTAATGTTCCTCAAACACGGCCCATATTCTCGCCGTAACAGAGAAACATAGGAAATGACCATAATGCGCAAGCGCACATCCAAGCTGCTCACCTTAGCAGGGTGTGGCACTCAGCAGCACACGAGGGAAACCTTGCACTATAAATCAGGCAAAGCCTGAAACCGAGCAGGTCGTAGTATGCTTATAGCAAGGCAAACAGCTGTGCCAATAAAGTTATAAACACATTTACTCTTAATACCCATACTGTGTGGATTTCTAAGCGCTGGTACGGTATTCACACCCTTGTTGTCCTGTGTCGTCTTGCTTCCAAGACCTAACATTTTCTATAATGTTATCATGGCAGAAAGGGTTTGAACGCCCAGCACACCAGGCACAGCATTAACTACTTGTGCCACAGAAACAACCAGTTTCTTTTAATTCTCCCCTCCCCCCCCCCCCCCCAGTGCGAAAGCTGAAGCAATAGCTTCTGAAAGGCTTGCACGTGGGACAGGGGTGGGAAGTACACTGCAATTATAAAACCAATGAATATATCAAAAGAAATAATATGTAATATATATATACTACAATCCCACACGTGCGTCGGGTGTGAAGCAAACGCTTCTAACCAACCCGCGTACGCTGGGGAAGGAGGGGGCGGGCCAACCGGCCACTGAAATGCAAAGAAACACACACAGTCACACACTCGATCCGAAGCGGGTGGGCCACCTTAACTGAAATAAAAACACACAGCCGCACGCGCAGCCTGGAGCGGGAGGGTCGACCGGCCCTTTAACTGAAAGAACAAACACAGTCCCACACGCGGCCTGGAGCGGGAGGGCCGACCGGCCCTCTAACTGAAAGAACAAACACAGTCGCACACGCGGCCTGGGGCGGGCGGGCCGACCGGCGCCACTCACCCCCAATGCAATGCGAATTACCCGCACGCAGATGGAATGGAGTGGGCGGGCCGCTCGGCCCCACCCTCCAAGCCCCAACAGGTCCACACGCGTCGGGCCCAAAGCGAAAGCTTCTTTCAGACCCGCGCGTGCAGACCTGAAGAGACACCTGCGCTGCTTGAGCGCCAGAGACCCACGCGCGTCGGGCCTCAAGCCAAAAACTTCTGACAGGCGTGCACGCGTTGGGTAAAGACACCAAAGAAAAAGACCCTGCTACAATAAAGCGGCGGTAGATACCATAAAACTTAATTTTGTAAGTGAAAAAAACAGTAAGTATATACTGTATAACCAACACACTACACAATATAAAATATTATATTAATATAATATGCAATTTGACAATTACTGACTAGCATGCAAAGCACAACTAGAAGGAGTGACTTAGCTGTGGTGTCAGCAGCAAAGAAAGAGGAGTTGGGTTGAGGGTAAAGGACTTAAATAGAGGAGGGTCCCTGCTCATTGGTCTCCTGCAGGGCATGACCTGTCCTCCATGATGGATTGGGAGTCTCCCATTACATTGACATTGAACTCTTTTAGTTCTGTTATTGAAACTTTTTGTTTATAAATGTTTTTCTTTGCTGCTGTGGTTTCAGAAGTAAAGATTGTAATGCATAATATGAAGCCTCCTGTCATGCCATAGAATTAGTTTCCGTATGCGGCTGTCCTGTGATTTACATCCAGGTAGTCAGATAAGGGCTACCCAGCACGCAGCAATTCATGGTAAATGGGTATGGGGGCGAGGGGCTGGCTTCTGTGACCCTTCCAGATGGAGCATTCCAAACCTTCAGCAAAAGTATGAACGTGGAGTTCGGAAACTGTAATGGGTCATCTGCATTTTAAAGCCGTACTCCCCTCAGTCCAACCCCCCCCTCACAGCTGCTTATTGGCAGTGGTCGAAGCGTACGAAAAGAAGTAGTGGAACTATGTTCCCTGCTGGCCTGCACCCACTCCCCACAAACCCCTTCGCCACGCCCCCTCCCACAAACAATACAAACCCCCAAACACATGCACCTGCAGTTTAAGTTGTTTTTTAAAATAAAAGTATAGGAACAGTAAAAGTGAATTTCAAAAAGTAGAGGAGCACCGCTCCCGCCAACTTCGTCCTCTATTTATTGGTTTATGTATGAAAGAACAGGCAAACTAAATGCGTTTAAAACTGCAAAACTGCCCATTTGTATTATAACCAAGACAGCACCTTTTATTCATGCAATGCAAAACAATATGCTGCCTGCCCGTTTCAAATAATAATAAAAGCAACTGAATGTTGTCATAATACAAACAACCCACAGACAAGTATATATTCAGCCCGAGACATGCCAGTGTCACATGTGAATAAGACATCCGAGCCCTGCCTCCTTTGCTTGGTCACTTGCAGCTCTGCATTTTAAGTGGCGATCAAGCAAAACGGAGTAGAAAATGAAACAGCAAAAGATGCACTGCTCCCACCCGACTTGGGGCACAGTTAGATCTCTTGGGGATCTGGACCCACTTTCGGGTACAGTGCCTTCTAGGTCAAATCCGATAAAGTATTTGCACCTGGACCTGAAAATACTACAAACTCAGTCCGTCCAATGTCGGCAGTCACCTCAGTCCAGGTGTTCATGCAAACAAGGCAGGGACATGGCCCGAGGCATGAGGGAATGTATTTCTCTGCTCCGCAACCACCATATAGAATTGATAGGTAGTGTTGGGGAAGTAACTACAAGTCTGAGGATGGAAGCGGTTAGCTGAGCAGCTAGCAAAATGTAAAGCTTTGCTGGAATGTGGTCCCCGCTTGGAACATCCATTAGTCTGTCCAATGGCAGTAAGCACGCCACCAATCCTGGCCTCCAGGCACGCACCACCATGCAACTCTGCTACCTGGAGATCTGAATTTATATTGAGACAATTCAACCTTACTATGTAAGAGAGCAGATTATAATGGGCTACAAAAAAAAATAACATGCTGGCTTGGCTCCCTTTCTTTGTTCCATGTAGATGCCAATAAGCCTGTCCTGTGATCATTTGCAGCTGCTCGCCCCTCCCTCAATTCCTTTAAAATCTATGCACCCCACAGGTATGTCAGACTGGTTTCCACAGATGTAGGCAAGCCCCCAGCCCAAACATTTTGAAATGTGCCCCCTCGAGCCCTGTCACATCTTCAGATGGCCCAAATAAGTGTACTCATAGCCAACTCCATTTGGAGACATTCTTGTCTCCTCATAGATTAAGTTAAGAAAATGATACAGCAGTATAAGTAATGTGAATTAAGGAGGGCTGAGTGATGGGTTGAGAGCACAAATAGACAGAAGTCGCAGTAATACATAGCTATTGCTTTCTATTAAAAGGACATAATAAAGTGGCAGTTCCCAACTCACCAGGCTCGACTTTTAAGTTGGGTACACCCCATAGCTGGTTAGGAAAAACTCAACCGCCAAACCCCAATTTTATTGACTATGCTATGCCCCCGCTTGGGGTAGGACCTCGAGAACCCCTTTCCTTGAGACACCACAACTGCTTGACACCACAAAGGCCGCATACCTGTCGGAAGTGAATGTGGCCACCCAACAAGAATAACCGGTCCTGCAAGACTAGGACCAAAGCTCCAGGAACAGGAGGAAGTGCGCTCTCTTAACTTAGATGACCTCTATTGGCAGAAAAAAACG
The DNA here is from genome assembly GCF_040938575.1 of Ambystoma mexicanum. NCBI lineage: Eukaryota > Metazoa > Chordata > Amphibia > Caudata > Ambystomatidae > Ambystoma > Ambystoma mexicanum. Next base: position 896,132,840 of record NC_090931.1, on the reverse strand, counting down.
CCTGCCCCTCTCCCCCAAAAACGATTGAGACAGTTCCTGCCTTCCTGCTCTGAGACCACCGATAGCCTTCGACAGGAATCTTGGAGGACAACACCCTAGCAGCAATACTGTGCATGGGTTTCCACCACACCAATGAGAGGGGTGTACTCGTGTTTAACTAGCGTGATACAGGCTTGCTTGAAGGGTGCAAATGCGTTTTAGCCTGCTGTAACCTCACAACAAAGGCGGCTTGGGAGGGATAATGAGAGCACAGTGAGCCGATGCATTTGCTGAAAAAACCCATAAGTCACAGGCTCAAAACCCCACATGAGTGACTAGGCCTGTCGACCTTCAGAGATCAAGGAAATGGGTATTGCTGGTGTGGGAGGGAAATAAACACAGTTTGAACACAATGGGAAATCATGAGGTTATTGTTGTTAAACGTGTGGTTAGTAGCCCGTGTGAAGTTGCAAAAGGCGACATGTTCCACAAATGGCGTAGTAACTCTTAAGCTCCAATCACGCAACTTCTACCGTTCATCAAGCAAAGTGGCATTTTCAAAAGTAAAAAATACAATTCACGCACGCGCAACGTAGGTGCCCTGGTGTGCAGGGTGCATACTCTAGTCTGTAGCAGAACAGTCTGGTGCGAGGGCTTGAGTGGTAGACGCATAGGCTTTCAGGCAAGTGACAAAGAGGTGCTCTGGTGTGAGGGTTGCAGAAAACAGTCGCAGTGGTGCGAAGTAAGAGAGCTGCAGGCAGCAGAAGACGGTATACGTGCGTGAATGACAGGCACGGGTCGAGTGTGTGAGGGCTGCGACACCAGTCGGAGAGGTTTGACAAGAATTAAAACTGGAGATACCAAGCGATAAAAATAAAAAAAAGAGTGGCCGGCCGGAACAAAGATGGGAACCTCAGTAACCTAGGTTCTCCCCCCACGCCAAAATAAAACGCACACATTCTTTGCGCCCCACCCCCATCCGTGGATCCTTCGTGTGCCTTAGACTCTGATAATCAGTCCACACGCTACAGCCAAGAATGTGGCGGGAAGGCGACAGCGAGGATTTTCCGGGAAAAGCGAAAGAAATATAGTCCAGTCACCACATCCTGTAAGAAGAGCCTCTTCAAAGACCTGTGCGGAAGCGCTCTTAGTGGGCAGGTCCGGGCAGATGTGCACAGAGCTGGGAGGCACTCTACAACTGGGAAAACGGAGCTTGTGTGCGTCCATGCCTCAACCCATCGTTTTAAGGCAAGCGACCCGCATCCTTCCCCATCATATGACCTCGCACTGACTGAAGAGGTCAGGACTGGCCACTGGACTAATATTAAAACACATCTTTTGTAAACAAAACACTGCGATCCGACTAACCCCTAATCTTCAATCGGACACCAAGATCCAACTCCACACACTGACAACAAAACACACGAACAGGGACCACCAACCCCCAAGTATAAATTAAATAGCGAGTTTTCAACACGAAACCATAACAAGGATTGCCAAGAGCATCTAGAACTAAAAACGGGGAAGCCAAACACCAACTAAAAACGAAACAATGAGGCCCAAGAGTGACAAGAACTGAAATGGAACTCCAACACTAACTGAAGTGAGTCAACACCAATCATAACTGTTAGGGAGAATTCTCTGTAAAGGCAAATTTCCCAAACCTAGTGAGTCCCCCAGCAGCTTTGCTGGATTTTTGGGGTTTATCTTTTTTCTCCTGCTAAAAGTGAGACTCTTTTCCTCCCACTCTTAGACATGATTTGAGGTGTTCCTTTGACTTTGTATGTGTTTTATGGGCTATGGGGTCCTTTACCCCATAGGGCTTCATGTGTTTTTGGTATAGGGGTTACACAGCACCCTCCGTGCCGTAACCCAGGGGTGTCGTAGCGACCCCCAAACATAGACTCCATACCCTGGGACTGACGACTGTCTCCCAGGGCATGTAAAGTCACCATTGGCTTTACTAGTCTCAAATTGTGAACAGAACCAGTACAAACCATCCTATTGTGGACGTACTGGTCGGGACAATTCGATTGACCCGGGGTCTGTTGTTCAAGGGGGCACTGCCCAGTCCCCCCCGACCGAGTTTTGGCTGGTGGCAGTGGATACTACTTTTTATATTCGACCGCAAATATATTCCTATGGGATTTTCCCATTTTTCGAGGCTACCACTTTTTAAAATAGCCTCGAACATACCACCGGGTTATTAAATTAATATAAATTCACCGGTTGGTATTTTTTGCCGAAACTTGGTTCCAAAATGGCGTTTGTGTTCACTTCTGTGACTCCAACCCAAGTCAAGCCCTTTGTTCCACTTTTTGGCGTTAGATTGAATACCATGGGCACATTGTCAAATACGATTGAAAGCTCACACACCCTTAAACAAGGCTGCATATACTGGCCCAGTTTCTTTTTAACCTTTTAATTTCCGACATAGCAGATGCTTTTAAGGATACCTGCCGTTTCCCACCTTTTTTGGCTGCCTGCAGGACCAATTACCTTTTATATGCAGATGACCTTGTTTTGCTAGTTTATACTCAGATTGTTCTGCAAAGACCACTTGCAGACCTGTCGGAGTACACTACTCACACAAGATAGACGATACATTGCAAAAAACAAAAAAAACAAAAAAAAAATCAACGTTTTTCAAATTAGAGCAGGAAACAAAAATCATTATACTAAGTTCAGGTTGTACCTGGAAAATTCCATTATTGAACAAGTGCCTAATTCTGTTTACCTGGGAATCAATTTGTTTGAGGGTCACAATCACAGTTTCCTTTCTCCAACAGAAGGCTAAAATTCCCTCCTTCGCAGTGAATGCCATAAACAAATTTGATAATTTTACATAGGCCCCCGTGGTTGAATTTTATTTTTTTAAAGTTCTCCTGGTAGTAGCATTTGGGGCAGAGACACTCCTTTTTATCCTAAGTTAAATTGGAGCAAACTTGAAGGCTGCTTTTGGAGAAGGGTATTGTCTCTTCCTCCTGCAGTCCCGACCGCTGTTCTGCACTACGAGTTGGGGCTTCTGTCTACTGAGGCACAAGAGGCGTGGAAGCAACTTGCAGCTTTCTCAAAATAACATCTGGAGAAAAACCAACACTGTGGTGGGAATTGGAACAGGTTGCGGAGGGGAAATATTGTATTTCACTTATTTGAGAATTTAATGGTAAAGTATGATGTGGCTTTATTATTGCTGCAGTCCACTCCCCACCTTTCTACAAAGAACATGGGGCGTGGGATTGGATTTTAGATATACAAAAGAGGTATATAGAATTAAATTGTTCTTTCGTGTCCTTGTTATTCTCAGGTCTCAGGGTCTTTTGCCGTTTAAGTTCCCGTGCTCCACCTGGAGATACCAATTAATAAGCTTGACGCTTGCAACTCAACCTACTCCAGACAAATTAAATTGTAGGTTCGCGGGAGGGAGTGGAGCGCTTGCAGATTCTGTAAGTCTGCAACACTTGTTGAAACAATTGCACGTTCTTTTAGAGTGCAAGCTTTCAACATTTCATTGGCTGGTTTTTTTTGGCAACAAATTATGACATATGGGAATAAATGTTGCGTTTAGCAGCACTTCGGTTTTTTGAAGGATTCGTTTAATTGAATAGGGACTGGCAGAATATGTGGGTACCTTATTGCATGAATTGTTTTTCTAATTTTGTATTTGCTGAATTGAGAAGAATGTGTATGTGTAGTTTTTACTGTTTAATGATAATGTAGATATTGGTCTTATGATAATGATGGTATTGTTGTAGTTACATGTTTCAACTATGGGGAAACATTCTTTTATGAATACATTTCACAATACAAAATAAAAGAAATGATACTAGTAACTGTCTAGTGTACACCTTAAATTGAATTGTTTTTTATTACCCAACATAAAATGCATTTTATTGAGCTTGAGGGGGAAGAAAATCTAAGCCTGCGTTGCCAGAATTTGTACCTGTGGAAGTACGCTGGCAGGCTCTTAGAGCACTGAGGCATCATACGAGTTTAATTAAAATACACTTCTACTACTTTTAAAGAAGAGCTACCATAACTGCCACATAGCTTGCTTAAAACAGGGGTCGAAATTGGAATGAACAGCTAGTAGCTCGAGGGTGTCTGGATTTTCCTCTGAGCAGGAGTTACCCATTAGGACCCATGAGCTTATAAAGTGAAGGCTCATTAATGAGTTCTTAGGATGGTGTTCATTTCATGAATGCCTTAATATAAATGAGTAGAACTAGAGGATTCAATGAGTAGCACATGAAGATTAAAAGAAATTCAGAGATGTGAAAAATGCCGTCTTTGTATAGCTGTTTAATATTGAGATATGCACACATCACAATAGCCTCTGGGGAGTGGCTTGAAGACGGAACTGCCGTTTTATTTTTTTATTATAATTTTTTTATTTTTAACTATGGTATGCACCCAAAAATGCACATTCCATTAATACAGTCCTTTTGCAATGTTGCTCTGTCTTTCACACTATTCCTGTTTCCCCGTAGTCACTATTTGTGTCTTTCGATTTCTTTCCCTATCATTTTCTCTTTATATTTATTTCCTGTCAGTTCTTCTGTCTTCCTGTTCTCTCTTTTAGTCACTACCCATCTGTGCCACTACATCCAAAACTCTGTCACTGCATCAATCTGTTGGTGTCTCTTTACCCAACACAGTCACCTTTTTTCAGTGAAGCGATTTTGCTTGCTCTGCCTCACTGCTGCAAAATTAGGAACTATTATCTCTATATATAAAAAGGCAAAATGTGTGGATATGTGTGTGTGCGTCTGTTTGAAATGTTCAGCATACTTCCCAACATGCTACAAACCTGAAATGTGTCATGTGGGTAGGTGCCATGAGGTACTCAATGTTTATTTATTTAGTGTGATGTAGTTTACAGAATAAACTTTACACACATATAAAAATCAATGAATTTGGCAAGATTGTATTTTACTATTCCAATAAAACACAAGTAAATAGTATAAAAACATTATGTCACTTTTTTGTACTAATCCTTAAAAGCATGATCATTCTTAAAACAGAAATTTCATACCCAGTCTCAACCAATTAAAAAAAACAAAATGTCAAATTAATTAAAAGTCTATCACTAGGAGTACCTACTATTTGCCACAAGAGAGTCTCCCAGTTTAGCAAAGGACGTGTATGAAAATACTGTTTAAAGGTTTCATCGCCATAGCCCGACAAAGCTGGACATTCCACAACAAGGTGTTTCAAGGATTCACACACGACATTACAGCATCGGCACATGCGAACAGACACGGGAGCCAAAGGCCACGTGCCCAGTACATCGCAAGTGGTGATTACTTTTAACTTTAGGCAAAGCCAGAAATTTCTGATGTGTCTAGATGCATGTTTTGTCATGTATTTTTGGGGGCAGTTTAACGGTTTGATGTCCAGAGAAAAAATATCGAAAATCTTTTTAATTGGCCAGTTTTTCCCCCATTAGTAATCCAGTCATTACAAAAAGTGATTTCTTAAATTTTGCCTGGATTATATTCCAGTTTGTCCAAGATGATTGTCCGATTTGAGGTCGCAGTCACTACGGTGTTCACCGAATACTTTAGCACAACACAGTTACTCTGGGTGTATGATGTATTCAAATGGACAAATACTACTTGGTCAAAAGGCCTTCTCTGCACCCAAAGAAAGTACCATGTTCCCCACTCTCAGCCTCTGAGGATGCCAATATATCCAGTGTCTTCCTTAGATTATCTGCCACTTTACTATTCTGCACAAAGCCGGCCTGATCAGGGGTGCACTAGCCTTCGGGAGAACCACCTGCAGCCGAAAGGCCAAGACCTAAGCCAATATCTTGGCATCTATATTTAACCGAAATATCAGCCTATAAACCGAGCATTGGGTTAGATCTTTACCGTTTTTAGGGATTATTGTTGTCAAGGAAGATTGGAGGTATATCACTTCCATCCTTGATACGGTTGAACACCTTTACCAACGGTGGAGTCAGAAGGTCCACATAGAGCTTATAAAAGGCCTATGTGAAACCATCTCCACCTGGTGTCTTCCCCATTTTCATGTGTTGAATGGCCATTTTCACCTCAGCAAGGGAGATGTCAGTGTCCAGGGCTTCTCTCTCTTCAGTGGACAGTGAGCGGAGGGTAACTCACCCTTCTCATAATATCTCTGTTTTGTAGAGTTCATGGCTCTTCTGGTCTTTCCCATAAGCAAGGAATGCAGAGAGTCCTCTAGGTCTCCTCAGTTTCCCTTAAGAGAGGTCCTAAGGTTTGCAATGTCCTCCCCATTCTCATCTCAATTAGGCCTCCCTACTTTTCATTCTATGCCCGCTCTGCGAGGAGGAGACCTTGGAAGGAGGCCTTTGTCGCTTCCCAAGCACGTCACTGTGAAATCTCCCCTGTATCATTGGTTTAAAAAAGAACTCAACTTCCCTCTCTGCAAAGTCCCAAAAGACTCCATCCCGCAGTAGGGCATCATTCCAGCACCAACTGAGAGCTTTAAGCTCTCTGCTGCCCTGTGTCAATGTGAGCACTGTCAGAGCTGATCCGTCCAAGCTACAGTGTCAATCATGACCAACTTAACACAGTCCTTAAACTATCTGGACAGCAGCAGAAGGTCAATTCTCCTGAATGCTTTGTGTGGCAGGGGGAAATAAAGCACATCCTCCCAGGAGGGTGTCCCAGAATCTCCACATAGCGAGCCAGAAACGATTGTCAGCGAATTCAGAGAGAACTCCTGGTTTTCCTTGCATGCTCCCGGCATTCCTGATTTAAAGTCAAATTGAAAATCACCACCCACTATGGACATTCCCTCTGCCCAGCCCTCTATGACCACAAAAGCCTTTTCCAGGAAAGGTATCTGCTATTTATGCACCCAATATGGGACAATCAATTATTTATTCCCCCCATCCAGGAGCCCCTTCAGCATTAAAAGCCTTCTTAATTTTCATGTATTTTAGTATAACAGATTTCCCCAAAATGATTCCCACTTCACCACTACAGCCTTCTCCTTCTGAAGCCCATAAACTCTGTCCCACCATTTTGCCTCACAGGCGGCTTTCCTCCCCAACCCAAAAGTAAATTTCCTGTACAAACAGACTATCCAAGTGTAGGTGTCTCAAGTCCCTCAGGAGTATGGATCACTTTTGTGGCAAGATGAGCCCCTTCACATTCAATGCCCCACCGATAGCTCCTAATCTGTTAATAAATCCACACCATTTTCAACGCCCAGCAAGTCCCATGAGTTGTATCCAAACATCGTACCTAGGTCAAGCAGCCCTCGCTTTCCCCTCCCATCTCCCCCTGCATCTCGCACCCAGAACTCAACTACTTCCTCCATCCCATCCCACAACAGGCCCAGACAAACCCCCCCCCACCAAAACTCCTTAAAATAAACAGCCTCCTTACAGGATCTACGGCCCCCAAATCACTAAGACCCATCCTTTGCCAGGTCACTGAGGGGCAAAAAGGGAGGGAGACAAAACATCCCCACGCGAAGCTTCATCAGTAACATAAATTGCACCAACAAGGTCTCATAATTTTGTCAGCACATTCAACATGCAACACTCTTCCCACCAATGCTTTCCACGGATCTGAACATCTACGCTTACTTTGGCACAGAGGAATTCATTTTCCCAAAACATTCATGCCCCGTCACTTGCTTTCACCCCCCAGCTTGAGCAAAAGCCTTCTTTAATTGTTCCTTCATCTGCTGCTGACCCTCTGTAGTCAGTCTTCGAGCTTCTTCCTGCAGCTCAAGTAACAGCGAGTCTGCGAGATCACTGTCCTTCAACTCATATCGTGTACCACGAAAGAGAGGATGAATGGATACCTCCAACTGTAGCATATACCCTCTTAGTGAAGCATGATGTTAAGGGTCTATACTTGCGCCATTGGTCCAGGGGCTGGAGCGACAGATTCTGGAAGAACCGGATGAAGATCCTTCCAAGTCGAAAAATACCCAACTCTGTCACTTTTCGCAGGACGTCTTCCTTCTCTTTGTAGTAGTGGCATTTAGCCACCACTGATCTGGGTTCCGTGCCCGATACAGCTTCCCAATGAATCCTATCGGAAATATACAAAAATGTTGCCCTCAGTAGTGGGCCCCTACAGTTACTGCGACTTTTGGGGGGCACAGAATACGGACTCCCATTACTGCACCTAAGCAGAGCAGGGGATGTGGGGGTGTACCCCGCTTACCATTGTGGTAAGCGGGGGACAAGAAAGCACCCTGCCGCGTCAGCTCTGACCCATGTAAGTGGGAGGAACTGGCGCTCCAGGGATAGCAGGGAGTCTGAGGTGCACACAGAAGTGCGCCGCCGTAAAGGTAAGTGAGGAGGTGGGGGGGGGAGTAGGGTAAGGGAATGCAGGCCGGGTATGTGGGTGGGTAAAGTGATCTATTTGATCACTGCGCTGTGCCACAATTGGCATCAACATTTCCATTGGCGCTATTATGGGAAGCACAGTGATCACATAGGTTCATCCCATCAAATGGAATGTCCCTGTTTCTGTCTCTTCCCAATAGTGCTCTGAACATGTTACCAACCCTCCTCACTAGGTCGTGGAGATCCTCTCCACCTTCCTGGGGGGAGCACCCCAAAGCCGTATGTTGCTCCGATGCTGCCTATTTTCGATGTCTCGTTTACTTATGAACTCATTCTCCCATGGTTCAACGTCCTTCAGTCCATCTTGGATTCCATAATATCTGCTCATAGCTGGTGATTCTCAAGGGCTTCAAACCTATCTTCAGCCTTCTCAACCCTCTCCTTAATCACAGACAGGGAGCATTGGACCTTTGCCCTAAATGCCTTAATCTCAGACAAGACTCCTTGAATATCCGATTGTAGGCCTCTCAATTCATCCTCCCTCCTCCCCCTGCACCCCCGTGCTGACCAGCCATGTCAAGTTAGTTAGTATGTCGTAGCAAGCTAGCAAAGCACTTTCAAGACCCACTTAGCCATATGAAGCCTCAGGGGGAGAGGCAGGTCAAGTCAGAGACGAGGCTCAGTATACCGCCTTCCCAGAACTGTTTATTAAGCAAGAGCGGTGTTCCTTTGATACTCGCTCTACCCTCCTGTGCCACTTAGCATTACAGTCTGTGCTATCCCCCTTAAAGTGGGGGTGGGGGTGGTGGAGGTCGTCCTCCATGGGGCCCATGAACTGCCCTAAAATATTCCAGGTGCTTCGTCTTCAAACTCCAGATGGTTACCTTCAAGGCACCTTGATGTGCCAATTATTCACCATACTGTCAATGCGACTCCAAATATGGGTAGGGTTCTCATTATGTTCAGTTCAGCAATACGCTCGGGCCCCCACACCGCCATGACACGGCACCAGTTTTTCCAGTGCAGCGAGAGGCCAGCACTTCTCTCCGGTCCTCATAGCGGTACCCACCGCTCCTGAAAAGTCTGAACCCGCTACACTGAAGCACCCGCTCCTCAACACGCAGATCTGCTGTGCCTTGAGCCCACCCCTCTTCAATCATAGACACACAGACCAGGCTCAACCTCGGTTGCGGAGCCAAGAGGGGGCATAGAGTCAGGAGGGACCGAGACGGTATCTTAGCTAGGCCATGCCTTGGGGCCGATTCGTCTGCCTTCACTCAGTAACCCGGCTCGTCATAATCCCAGGAGTGCCCAGGTCCGAGGGGAACCATATCCGAGTGTGGGAGTCAGGATCTGACAAATGCCATGCTAGAGCGCTCATATTTGCTACATAGCAGGGAGTAAGCTGTTTATGTGCCCATCTTTTTCCACGCCCCCTAATAGTCTCCTGGGAACACCAGTTGACTTGGGGAGCTAAAAACAGCTCCTGGTAGTTGATGGGCATCAAGCTTACCAGACTCTACTAGGCTATATTCAGGAGCCAATTAGGTCCCAGCAATTTCAACTCGGTTAAAATGCATACAATTTATTGTATTTAAAAATGTTCCTTTATCTGTACAATGTGCAAACTCAAATGAACTTTATTTCAACAGATGAAGGGTTTTTCTTTTCACCTGACTCAATGCATGTATAATCCACTTAATCTATGGCTTCAAAATGCACATAAGTGGAATGCAGGAAGGGCAGTCGCAATGGGCAGAGAGTTGAGAATACAATACCGGAAACCCTTTCAGGTGGTTAGAATTCCAAACCTAAAATAAACCTTCCCTTGATTCTACCTCTTCCGAATCCTTGCCCTGTCTCTCTTCCTCCTTTTCTTTCCAAACTAGCCGAACATGTTATATACATGCAGATTTCTCCATTCCTTAACCAACCCTCCCTTCTTCCTCTTCACCAATCTGGGTTCCCTTACCTTCATTCTACAGAGACTGCCTTACTTTGTTTCCAACTCCTTACCTTCTGCTCATCACTCTATACTCTTCTTTTCTTGTTCTACTAGGTCCACATGTTGCCTTCGATACTGTCAAACACTATTCTTTCTTCTACCCTTTCCTCCTTAGGTCTCTCTGGTCTTGTTCTGAAATGGTTCTCACTTAAGCCATTTCCTTGGCCGTTCCAGTTTCTTCTGTCCTTACACTTTTCTTCATGGAATTCCCTCAGGGTCTGTTCTTGGTCCTCTTTTTTCTCTACACAACATCCCACTCTATTATATTTTCTTCTCAGTGTTCCTATCAGTTCTACACTGAGTAGTGAAATGTTCCTTTCAATCTCATTGTTCTTTGACTCACTTCACTCCACTCTTCCTACTTTTCTTGCTGAAATATGTTTCTGTATACCTCCTAACTTTCATCTCAACTCATCCAAAACGGTGGTTCTTTTCTTTCCTGCATCCTTTACCTCTTTCCTATTACCTTCACATGCCTATGAATTCCACAATTCTGGACCTCATTATGTGTTGGAATGATCCCAGATGTCCACTAAAGGATTTCTTATATAGCGCACACACACAAGCCTGGAGGCCTCAGGGAGCTCACATGTCAAAAAACATAAAACAAAGAAAAAGCTGCAGGAGAAGCTTTAGAAGAAGGGTTGTCAGTAGTTTGGAAAGAGAACCGTTTTAAGGTGGTTCCTGAATTGCTGAGTAGAGACACTAACCTTGATATCCAAGGGAAGTGAATTCCAGAGTGACGGGGCACAAGCATTGAAGCTTGCACCACAGTTTTTTCAGGAAAACACGTGGTTGTTCCAGCAGCAACTTATTATTCCAATGTAGTGTCCGATGAGGGGTAGCTTTTTTCACTTTGGCAGAAAGATAGCTTGGTGCTTCGCCCAGTAAACAATTAAATACCATAACAGCACCTTTAAAGTGTATATGCTGTTCAACCGGAAAGCCAATGCAGCTTCCTACGGTATTCTGAGACGTGAGTTTGGCGTGCACGACCGCAGACGGCTCGGACTGCACCATTTTGCAGTACTTGAAGCTTCTTGATATTACCTTTTGATGTCCCACGGAGAAGACGGTAACAGCAATCAAGGCCCTGTTGGGTTCAGATAGATATGGGCAAATCTTCCACAATAAATGTACAAAGTAAGAGCATGTGGATTTTAAATGGGGCACATGTTTTTGAAATGACAAGTGGAAGTCGAAAAAGATACCAAGTGTCTTTACTGAGTCTGACACACATGGATAAGGTTCCCATTAATCACAAAGGTTTTATATTGTGGGCCCAAGTTCTTTAGTCTATGGGGTGTTCCAAGTACGAATAACCCCGTTTTTTAAAATGATTTAGTGAAAGGGAGTTTAAGGCCATCCATTTCTGGATTGCCCCAAAGACCCTGTTATCATTTCCTACAGCCTCCTCGTAGATCCCAGATAGCTTGAAAATTATCTGGGAATCATCTGCATAGTCAGCAAATCGAACACCCAGGTATGGCAAGTGGTCACACAACCATTTAACATAAATGTTCAACACCAAGGGAGATGAACACGATCCCTGAGGGACACCACAGGTAACTGGTATACTCTGTGACTGGGATGCTCCCTTAGATACACCTGCCATTCTGGGACCTAAAAAAGATTTAAGCCAGGAAACCGCCATAGGAGAACAGCTACCTACATGTTCTAATCTGTCTTCCAATAGGTCATGATCAACCAGCTCAAATGCTGATGGAAGATCCAGCAAAAGCAGCAGGGCAGCATTTCCCAGCACAATAATCTCTGTGATATTGGTCTTCAGGTCTACCAAGACCGTCTCAGTTCCGTTGTTTACTCTGAAGTCCAATTGCTCCTTTGACAAGATGTTTGTCTCTACAAAGGTTTGATACTGCAAACATGCCACTGAATCAATTATTTTTAGAATAAAGGGCACATTAACTATTGGACGATAATTATCTGGAACAAGAGGATCAAGGTTATGCTTTTTTAAAAGAGGTGTGATCCACGCTTCCTTTAGGACCTCAGGTATCTAGGCCTCCGTAAAGGAGCGATTAATAAACGCTGTGATCTGGAGGCTTATTATCGGTGCAAAGTCTTTGAAGAGAGTAAAGGGGAAAATGTCGCCTTTACAGGACGTGGGCTTCATCTTGTCCATGATTTGCAATACTTCCTGTTCTGAGATCTCACAGAAGGAGAAGAGGTTAGTACCATGTGAGGGGTCGTCAGCGTTGGAGATGTCTGTCTGGATCATTCACAAAAAGTTGTGTCTCAATTTGGTTTTGAATGTATGCCTGGTGCTGTAGTGTCTTCTGACAAAAACTGCCTAGAATGTTCTGGCACCTGCCATGATCTATGGTGATAGTGGGTTCAGAGGCTGAGCTTTTTAATTCCTGAAGGACCGAAAAAAGTTCCACGTTAAAAGATCGAGAAACTTCCAAAAGGGAGCTGCTCCTTAGTTTATAAATTTGATAGATATTGCCACACATATTAGTGATCTGTAAACCCGTTATGTCTAAATCCTCAATGCCATTTGCACATTGTCTGATGTTCTCCAAATTATGTCTGATATTGGAATGGGGACATTTTTTCGAGTATTTGGTTACAAAAATCATTTGATATAAGGTGAAAGCTTGCACCTGGGTTGGGATTTGAAAAAAAGAAATCCAGAAGGAGATCGGCATAGATCTCCAAAAACATGCCACTAGACTCATTCATAATAAGCTCCAATTAAATTATTGGACTAGATCTGTGAGGGGTAAATAACACAAGTCTTTGTTATTGACACGAGAGACAGAAATAACGATATTTCAATGGAAATTCGTCATAATTCAGTACACTGGATATGGTAGATTTTACTCGATAGAAACACAACACCAGTTTCCAGCTTTTTAAGCATTTGGTTGAATTACCAATTTTTGTGTTGTTTAAATCACACTGTATAGTTTCTTTGGTGTAATTAAAATATACAGCCTCAGAAAATATGTACTTATTGGTTTAGAATACACTTACTACACAAGTGCATACGTGTTGCCTTGAAATGTACCACATCCCTCCATCTGAGAAGATATTTACTTCCTCAAAACATAAACATTCTCTCAGACCATACCCAATATCTAAGGACGTGCCCATTGCCTCACAACACTAACACACTACTGTTGCTAGTTAAAGGAACTCCCCACCTTAGTTTGTGAGGTGGGTAAACATGGGGACTGTGTTGGTCCGGTCGCTACACGATGTGCCTCCTATAGGAAAAAAGGAGTGAGACCCTGCAGACCTGCCAGCCCCACCAAGATGTGGTATGACATCCTCAGAGGTGCTTCAGACCCCTTCCTGAAAGCGACAGAGGCGTACCATCAGCTTTCCGGAAAAACACAGGTAAAGAAATGCTCAAGTGTGCTTGTATGAGAACAAGGACTCCAATATCGAGCATGTCCAAAGCAGACTTTATTACAAGTTCCCTGCTGTAAAATCTTGCTTAGCAACATGCTGGTCAGACCCTATCAGATCGACACAGTATTTGCAATACTGAGCATGAAGTCAGTGCAACATGAGAAAGATTTTCGAACTAACCGAAGAGCGTGATACAACAACTGCGATTCCAACAGATGGTGGGAGAGACAGCAAGAATCGTGTTCCTGCAGCTACTCTTGCAGGAAAAATACCAAAACATTGGCAACGCATATAAAGATGCTGCATGAATAGGTGAGAAGAATCACCTTATTAGCCGATGCAGAGAGACTCAAACGGATTGGAAACCCCGTTTGGGGCAGGGGTATGGGGGTGCGGAGGCTGACACAAACCAGGAGAAAATCCAAAGCTAACCCAATACGGCCCCAGCCAATCCCACAGGCCAAGAAGGATTATGATCCCGGACTATCAAAGAGACAGGGTCAACAGAGAGTGGGGAAGCAATGGAAGATTGGAAGGAAGTAGATGAGCTTCCCGTTGGCCCCTGGATACACTGGGAAACTACTACCTGAGAAGAGGTAGTGTGAATTTTAGCAGCTGTTCAACAGTTACTCTGGAGAAAGGTACACCAGAGAATCGACCCACAAAAAGGTATGCTAAATGAAAGACCAGACGTACAGAAGGCCTTTGGAGCCAAACGGGGAGATCTAAAGGAAGCCTGATGGTGAAAAACTTCATGAAGACTTGAAAGAGGGGAGCAGGAAGATAACATAACATTGTCAGCCTGAAAAGGACCCCGAATGGGAGCACAGGGAGAGAAATACCTATTGTCGCTAATGTTTTTAGAAACCCAAGGTCTGGGAGAGAGCTAAAGTGAATGTGGATAAACTCAAGGACTGGGAGACACTTATGACGGAAAACTACGTGGCTGAGGTGGATCGTAGGAAGATAAATCGGAGAAGCTTGAACCCCATAGAGGGATCTTGAGAGATATTGTTAAAGCAGGAAGACTGAAGAAGGGTACAGACTCTGAATTACCCCTGGAAGAGCTTTCCTGGGAGACCTTTTTCTGTGTGGTAAGACTAAGGATGGATATTTGAGATGTTATGGTTGGAATTTTGAACATTCTTTTGACATCGCTTTGTAGACTAAAGGTGTCCCTAAAAGGGATAAGGACTCTTGGGTTAGGTTAAAAACGTATGATTTGAACGCTCCCTCGGGGAGTTGGACACCTAAGAAAGTCCCCCTTCGTATTGACCCATCCCTGACACAGTTTTGCTTTAGGAACTCATTATTTGCAGATATTTGCCTAGTTCCCATAGGTATTAGGTTCAACTCCTTCCCTGGCAGAATACAACATCCAGTCATATGACCCAAGCTTATCTTGTGTCATGTGTCATTGTTAGGCCTTACCATTCTACCCAAGAATGTATTTACTGCCTGTGATGAATCAACTTCCGGGGCACCAGTGGTCCAGGAATGAATATCGGTTTCCAAACCATCAATCAGCCCCACACCTCTAGTACACCAGAAGGGATCCGAACAGATTTGCAACACAAGTGAATTATAAACCTCCTTGTCCAATTTTGGCAACGTGGACGGAACGGCAGGCTTATCCCCGCAAGGTCGTTGATTAGTTTCAACACAGTGAAAATACAATTATTACCCAATGGTAAAAAGGGACTGTCCTGTCATGGTTGTATACAAATATCTACTTTATTATTATTATGACAACAGCCAGCTCTGGCACACTACAAAATACAACCCACCCTGTAAAGGAACATGGAGGAGAGTTTTACAAAGGAAAGGGATGCACTCTGGATACTGATTAGAGGGTAGTCGGTACAGCAATCAGTCTTAACTGTGCAAGGTTAGCTGGTTTCAGCACCAAGGGGGCAAGAGGTTGTAAATGTCACTATGGGCCTTTTGAGAAGGACCAGGGGACAGAACCACAATGTACCTAGTGCTCAATATGATCTTGATGCTCAACAGCATTGAGTTGGTTCCAAGACGCTTTGTAGATTCTGCAACAGAGGTCATGACGGGAGACAGCTGCCAGTATCCAGCGGCAGGCAGTTCGGCAAGCAAGGCTGGATGGACAGCTGCAGGCCGACCTACACAACGACTCGGGGTCAAGAATCGTTGTCACTGTGCTGGTTGGCAGATCTGGAACACTGGTCGAGGCATCTCAGACGGCTTTAGTAACTGCAGCGTGACAACAGTCTGGAGCAGCCGGTCATGTTTTGAGGGCTCGACTGCCTCGAAAATGTCCTTAAAAGATGGACGCTGGTTGATACTTGTTGTGACATTCCTCCTAGCTTCTTCGCAGGGCTTGTGTCGTCCTTTAAGGCGGATGGCCCAAAGATGAGGAGAGTTTTTGCAGGCAACGTCCTTGTCCTTTTTTTCCAGAGTCTCTTTGGCACTTCCCACCTAGGAAGCTTGCTGGCAGAACCTAGCAGGGCACGCTATGTGATATGTTTAGGGGAGGGATCTTGCTTCCCTCTTGGAAATCCTGCCCTTCCTTCACTGGCGCAATCCATAATAGACTGTACCTTCGGCCAGGGTCCAATGCTGAGTTCTCCTTTCCTGCTTCTGATGAAGCCTTCAGAACTGCTAAGTGAAGGACTCAGCCATCTTTTAAAGCTGAATGGGCCCCAGGCTAAACTTGCCTTAAGGAACCAATCCAAGGTCTCCACCAACCATCTTCTGTTATGTGTGAGGTCAGGACCAGAGTGATTTTGCCACAGGAAAGGTAAGAGGTGACAACATGTACTCCTAAGTCCGATCTATCTTCCGGTCTGTTGTAGATCAAGTGTCTCACTGGTTACGTGAGCGCTCTGTGGTTCTTGATCAAGGTGCAGGTCTCCCTTGACGCTTGTGGTGAGAACAGACTTCGGTCTCCCTCAAATCACACACTTCATCCCTCTGGATGGGAGTTGGCCTACTGTAAACGGCTGTTCCAGACATGACATTCACTGCCCTTCGTACAGAGGGGTGGAAGCTAGCTTAAAGGTGACACAATGCATATCGTGTTCGTTTTCCTGCCCATTGTTAAGTTCTGTGACCAGGCCTATTCCCAGGCCTACTTCAATTAACTCTCATCAGTATGTGCCACCACCACACAGAATTTAGACAATAGAAAAGGGCGAATCCATGGAGCCTTTGATATTTAATTAGGCTAGCCATGGGAGGAGGAAGGTATTGCCCTTTCCCTCTGGATGTTTTTGTGCACTCCTCACTGTCAGCAGTCAAATAAATGTGACAGGAGGACTGTGCCTGTAGGCTGTGTCCCCCAGAGTACACTGGACTATCTGCTTGTTGTGCGGCAAGCATTAGGAAAAGAGTGCGGGTTAGCCCCACACATTTTCGGATGTTGATCTCCCATCATTCCATTTCCTAAAAAAAAAATGTTTTGTTTTCTTTTTTAAAAGCCCTGGCGAGCGCGCACTCCCCGTGCAGATGGTCGAACCCCTCACACTGCCACAGAATATATTGGGACAGACTCTACGAAATGACATGAACAAAGATTTATAGTTTAAAAAAAAAAAAACAATATTGGTTACACGTGTATCCAATATTATCAGGTGCTCTGCTACTTAAATACTCACATCACCAGAGTTCTTCACCTTATTTAGAAGAACTGGTTATTCTGGTCTTCCAATTCCTGTGCTTTACCTTCACTTTCTGAACATGCTTTAGGCATTGTAACTCCACGTTCTAGCATGCAATGTTTTCCTGTGGCTTCACTATGCTTTACAGTTTCTGGCTCAAAGTTTTAGCATGCAGCGTTTTCCTCTGGTTTCACTTTCTCAATATTTGCATTTGTATTTATTTCCATGACAGAGATGTCAATTTCAATCAGAAATGACTTCAACACATTTACAGATGGCAGAGGCATTCTTTGGAAGGGTGCCTGTACAATATCATGAAGATGAGAACAAGTGGTGAGTCAGTACATGAGAGGAGGAACAAACTAGGACATAGTCCAGAGACCTGAACCAAAATAAGAAACATGTGACTTACAAAGGTAATATTAACATATGGGGACAAGTGCTTCAAACTAAAAAGGTACATTTCACAAATATTCAATATTACATTATTAAGTGGCACTGGAAGTAGAAGAGTAGTGGGATCATGGCGGGAGGATGGGGGACCCTCCCTTTAGCAAGTAAGAAGTATAATCAGAGCTTTGATAACTATGCTTCAGTTCCATCATGCAGTGGTTTTCCTTAATGTCACTTTTCTTAAAGCACTTTCGGACCTTCCATGTCAAGTCTCAACATGTGGTGATTCTTTTTATTTTTACTTTGACACCCTCATGGAACTACACTCGATTTCAAGGCTCAGGCTAGCTTTTTAAATGTGCTTGCTTAATGCACTCTAGAAACTCCAACTTCAAGTTCCATTTTGCATTGTTTCACTCTCAGCACCCACGGTTTCTGTCAGTTGCTTAATGTGCTCTGGGAACTTCAACCCGAAGTTCTAGCATGTAGCGTTTCTAAATCATGTAGGTGTTCGGCCCCTGGCATTTCTCCTTCATCTCAGGATGTTCACTCTGGCTTTTCACCATTGTTTCAGGTGTCTATTATGTTCACTCACTCCTATGACAGTTAAGAGTGCCGCCTCTTCCTCGTATCCCGACCTGTATCTCTCTCTGGTTCCCCAGGTCAGGACTCCTTCCTAGCGGCTGGCGTCCTTCTGCTTCCTGCTTTTCCATTCTCTCAGTGTAGTCCCAGACTTCTCTGGTCTATCAGGGGTTTCTGTCTTGTGCTTGTTGCTGCTGAGCGGCTCCATGTCCGATGACCCTCCAGAGCTAAGCCATACCTCTTGTATTCTCCCCGGTCCTTCTGCCCATATCATCATGACAGCACTACCCAGGCACTGATGATAGTGCCAACAATTACCACTTCCTCCTTTTTCCAAGGGTATACTATGGTCAGGTAGAACAGACTAGTGACATGGTCTGCCATCTTACACGTTGGATGGCACTTAATCACAAAAAGACTGCCTGCAAACAAACAGACAAACACACGCACACACACACACGCAACCTAGGAAAACACTGAAATGCTTCAATATATACTCGCTGCATCAGCAAATTCTACCAGTCTCAGACAATACTAAAACACCAAGAATACACAGTAGCAGAAAGGGGGCTCCGGGGGTACACGCAAGCCTTTTCCCCCAGGGTTATTTTGAGCGCTGCACAGGCCAGCCAGCTAGCCTGCGCATAGCGTGCCCCTTTGCCTGGATATAAATGGGGGCAGGGAAGGTTAAGGAGCAAGCGACAGCTGCCGCATAGCGTTCATCGGGCTCGCTGCTCCCACTCTTTCCCTGCATTGGGGCCTTCTGGAGGGTGTCGTTGGCAGTGGGACGGGGGGTTTTGTTGTTGTAGTGGGGAGGGTAATGGTGACTTTTGTGAGTGGGTGAAATTTAAAAAAAAATAATAGAAGTGAAGGAAAGCAAATAAAACATTGCGCCATTTGTTTGCCTGGGATTGGGGGTGTTTCCTCTGTCTCCGGTTCGCCTTGGTGCCGGCTTTCTTGTTCTTGGGAGCGGCGTACTCGGCCCATCGCTGCTCCAATGTGGGAGGGTTTGTCGTGGAACCGGTGGGGCTTGGGGTAGGGCCGATGTCAGGTTTGTGGGCCCCCTTTTTGATTGCAGCAGGCAGCTCTTGAGCAGGAGCCGTGTCGGCTCAGCCGAGAGCTGGGCTCGGAGTGCGTTGTGCTGATAAGCCACAAGGGGGCAGTGCGTTGCACGGCAGCTAGGCTTGCATTGCACTTCCTGGTAGGAGAGCAATAGGTACCGAGGCAGTAGAGAGCGTAAGTAAATAAATTAAGACAGTTAGTGAATAAAAGTAAATTAGGTAGTTAAGGAATAAAATATATTAAGAGAGTTTGATTTTGTCGGCAGGATATTTAAAAGTTATACAGCAGCTTGGCATTAGTCATCCTCCCTGTACATGATAGCAAGCCTGCAGTGCTGGTTTTGTTTTACCTTCAGGTGCTGAGTATTGGGTTTTGAGTTGGGAATTACCTGGTGTGGTAGCCAGAGTGTGGGCAAGCAGAAGGGGTAAGAAATCTTAGAAAAAAATGAGTGGTAAGAATTTGTAGTTGATTTTTTTCCTCAGTGGGGCCCGTCTAGGAGCCCTTGCTGTGGGGCTTGCCCAGTGTGGTGGATGCTCAAACCTTCCGCGAGGCCTTGCGATTTATCAGCAGGGCTTCAAAGGCCCAGCTGGAAGGGGCGGTGCAAGAAGTGTCTGGTGAAAAGGGGCCCACGGGAGGGGGGGGCGAAATGGGAGGCCCCGGCAACAAACAGCTCCGGGCGGGGCCCTCGCAGCAGTGGTGGCGTTTAGTTCATCAGCTGGGAAGGCAGCAGAATGGGTAAAAGGGTCCAGGAGGAGCAGGGTGGATATACCCAGGAGGGTGGCGAGGAGCAGGGGAGCTGCGGGTTGGGTTATGGTGTGGGTCTGGAACTGTAGGTATGGACGGGGGTGCACATGTAAAGGGAGTGGAGGAGGAGGAGGTGGGCACCAGGCAAAGGGGTGATGGCAGTAAGGATGGGACAGATCGAGGGGTTGCAGCGGTACAGAGGAGGAGAGGAGGGAAATGCCTGCAGAAGAGTGCAAGTGGGGAAGACACTCTCCCTGGGGGATAGCAGGGATAGGGGAAGGACCATGATGACATCCCCGCAAAGTGGTTTGGTATGCGGAGGGAGCGGCTCGGCCACCGTGGCTGTAGAGGTTGAGGAAGGAGAGGGTTTTAGAACGGCTCCTCCAGTAAGAAGAAGGGAGTAGTCTAAAGGGTGCGGTACATCCCCTAGCATGGCAGAGCGCATGGTGGGGGGCGAAGAACACCTCGCCCGAGAAGAGGAGGAGAGGAACAGGAAGGGGTTGGTGCAACCTCGCTGAGAAAACAACACAGGAGCATCAGGATGGATGGCCCGTGCTGTGATGGCCCATCGTGTTTCTGCCTGGCCCGAGCGGACGCTCGCAACATGAATATAGGACTGCGGAAGATGAATTGGGGCGGGGGGGACATTGTTTGCTGTGGGAGGAGAGGGGCCAAGGAGAGCAGGTCGGGAGAGAAAGGGTGCAGAAGGGTTTAGGTTTGAAGAGGAAGAGCGGGCTGGGGATAGCAAGATTTGGGGAAGATGGCCTGGAGACTGCTGATATTTTGTCCCCAGTAGGAGCCCCTTGAGGAAAGAAGGAGTACCGGTGTGGAGGCCAGGATGACGCAGCTAGGTGATGGCGGGTCAGTAAGAGGTAAGCAAGACAGGGAATGGTCTGTGGCATGGGTCCGTTTTGGGGACTAGTTGGGGGACACAAAAGGGGGGGTTGGGCGGTGAGAAGGAGAGAGTTGGCAGAGGCATCGATGAGTGCGAACTGGAGGGTGTCGCATCAGTTGCAGTGAAGACGGACAAGATCACGGATCCAGGAGTTGGTGGAGGTGCCTACAGTAATTACGGGTGAGTGCGGCAAAGAATAAGAAGTAACCCTGTATGGCTATTACAAAGCCGCTGGGCGCGCATTTGTTGGGGGCTACAAAGGAGAAAATATGGGGCGGGGAATGTATAGACTTGTTTAAACTTTTACACAGGTAGGTGAGGACCAGAGAAGGGTCCAAAGAAGAGGAGCGGGAGCTAGCGTCAAGTACCGTTCTGATTGAAAACTGGACATCAGCATTTATAATCTACGCTAGCGTTTACTGTGAAAAGTTCCCTGAGCGGTGTGTGGCATTGCTAAAGTATATGGACATGATTAGGAAAGCTTTTACAAGTTTTGGAGGGTTTGCTTGGGTGAGATATAATGAAGAGTTTAGGGCTAGGATGAAGGAGGACAAGCAAGCGGTATGGGGAGAAATAGATATGGACTTATGGTTACAGTGGATAGCTCCCACATGTCCAGCTTCAACACTGCCTACAGCAAGTGGTATACCCCTGCCTTACTGGCCCTTTCCTGGTCGCCCCACCTCCGATGGGGGAGGAGGCAGGCGTCAGCCATCAGCAGCATGCTGGGCCTTTAATAAAGAGGGCTACTCTAGACCAGAGTGCAGATTTAGGCACGAGTGCAGTAGGTGCGCAGGATGGCATCCCGTTACACAATGTTTTGCGACAGGAGACTGAGGGAGGGTGCGTGGGGCGGGGAATTGTGGGGAAAGGCCTATACTCCAGTTAAGATGGATGTGTTGAAGGAATGGCTCCGTTTTTACCCGGACAGGGAAGGGCCAGGATTTTTGGGGATAGTTTCCGGGAAGGTTTTAAGTTGGAATACCATGTCCTCAGCATGCAGCAGTGGGTGGAAAACTTGAAGTTTGCTTGGGAGAATTTGGAAGGGGTAAGGGTGAAGCTGCAGAATGAGGTGGGGGTTGGTAGGGTGGTTGGGCCGTTTACGAATTTGACCAGCGATTTAGTGGTTTCTCCTTTAGGGGTCGTGGTTAAGAAAGCAGCCAGAGAATTCAGATTGATTCATCATTTATCATGGCCAGAGGGCATGTCTGTGAATGACTATTGCACTGGAGGATTGCGGATGTCCTATGCAAGTGTTGGTCAAGCAGTGGGTTTTGTGAGGAACGAAGGGTGTGGTGCTTTCATGGCCAAGTATGATATCAAAGCGGCTTTTCGTTTGCTACCGGTGCATCCGGAGGATATTTGGATGCTCGGAATGCAGTTTTAGGGTCAGATTTATCTTGACAAAGCGTTGCCGATGGGCTGCGCAGTTTCATGTGCATTGTTTGAGTGTTTGAGATCTTTTCTGCAGTGGGTTTTACAGTTCTGGTTTTGAGGGAGTTTTGCATTATTTGGATGAATTCTTGTTCATCATTGGGGTGGGCAAAGAGCAGGAATGCCAGCGGATGCTAGAGGGTTTTCAGTCATTGATGTCCGGGTTGGGAGTGCTTTTGGCAGAGGACAAGACCTTGGGTCCGGCAGTGGTTTTGTCGTTAGGAATAGAGCTGGATTCAGTGGCTATGACCTCACGCTTGCCGGACGACAAGGTGAGCAGACTGGTACAGTTGCTAAAGAAGGTTATAGGGGCCCATAGAAGGACGCTGGAGGACATGCAGAGATTGGTAGGGCATCTCAATTTTGCGTGTCGGGTGGTGGCCCTGGGTCGCACTTTTTGCAGGAATATGGCATGTTCAATGGCAGGGGCGAAGTACCCAAGGCACAGGGTGAGGATTTCAGGAGCTCCCAGGGAGGATTGCAGGGCTTGTCTGAGATTTTTGGAATAATTTAATGGAGTGTAAATATGGCTGCAACGGGAACCAGTGGCGTGGGAAGTGCATTTTTTTCAGATGCAGCGGGTGTCAGAGGATTTGGAGTGTGCTGGAGGAGTAGGTGGTGCGCTGAAAAGTGGCCCAAGCATTGGCTGAGAGGGGGGGGCATAGCCTTCTTGGAGTTTTTCCAGTTGTTAGTGGCACTGGACTTGTGGGGTAGAGAGTTGCAGGATAAAAAAGTGAATTTTTAACACTGACAGTGAGGCAGTGGTCAACACTGTGAACAAGCAGTCAGCTAGGGACCAGAGGGTAGCTAGGATAATGAGAGAATTTGTGTCTGAAGTGTAATGTGGTGTTTAGAGCAACTCACGTGCCAGGGAAGGATAACTGCATCGCTGATGCATTATCTCGTTTTCAGTGCAGAGATTCTGTGGGCTGGCACTGGAAGCAGAGGTGAAGGGGCACCAGATCCCGGAGGAGCTGTGGCGGCTAGGAGATTGATAGCCCTTCATTTAGTAGAGGGTTCACTAGCCCCAGCATTGCAGCTGCATTCAGGAGAGCATGGTTGGAGTTTTTAAAAGGGGGAGCGCGCAGTTGGAAGGGTATGGAGGACGCGGTGGAGAAAAAAAGGGAGGATGTGATTGAATTTATATTGAGGTGCGTGGACAAGGGTTGGTCTAGGGCAACGATAGCAGGGAAGTTGGCAGGCATTGCGTTTTATGGTAAGTGGTTTTGGGGCCTTCAGCCCAGTGGGCGAGAATTGGCGAGTAGTATGTTGGAAGGATGGCCATGGGAAAAGAGGAAAGAGAAGGGCAGCAGGAGGCCAGTCTCAGCAACCCTGTTAGTGAAGTTTTCCAAAGTTATTGAAGGCATGTGCTGGTCATCATGGGAAAGCGACATGTTTTCAACTTGTTTTATTAGGTTGTTTCTTTGGTTTTTTGGGGGCATTTCAGGTGTCTGAGCTGGTAGCGGGGAGAAGAGGGGAGGGAGGTCTGCTGTGGAAGGATGTCCAGCTGTCAGATGAAGCATGGATATAAACATTTGTTTATCAAAAACAGATCAGAAGAGAAAGGGGTTTTGGGTACACCTGGATAGAGGTAGTAAGGATTTGTGTCCAGCGAGGGCGGGTGCATTGAGCCGGGAAAGGTGTAGAGAAAAAGAAGGCTTGGTTTTCCAGCATGAAACCCGGTCAGAGTTGATGGCTTCTCAGGTTTTGGAAGTGATGAGGAGGGCCCCGTTAGCGTTGGTTGAGAAAGGGGAAGATTGGTTGACTCATTCTTGGGAGGATGGGGGCGGCCTCTGTCTGAGCAGAATGTTAAGAGCATGGGGCACTGGAAATCGGCAAAGTACGGGGGATACCTCAGAGATCTGGGGAAAGGAGAGGAGACTGTTAGATAACAAGCCATTGGGATGGGGCACAGGGGTTGTCGGAGAGAAGGCTCACTGTATCTTTTCTTTTTCAGATGTGGCACAGAGTATTAGCGAGTTGCCTCACATCTGGCTGGATATACAGACACTCCATAGTGAAATGGGCAGGGACCAATGCAGCAAAAAGGGTTTTCGGGTCCCAGTTGAGGTGTAGTTATAACGTGGGGTTGTTGAGATGGTCTGGCGTTGGGGGCCAACTATTGCCAATGCTGGCGGGGATGAGAGAGCGTCATGGTGTCCTGGCGGCTCTGGTTTTACATGCAGGGGAGAATTATTTGGTTAGGGAGATGGGTGTGGCACTGTTAAAAAAGAGCAAGAGGGACCCGAGTTGGTTGAGGGAGATGGCCTAGGGTGGTTTTGGTTTGGACCAAATTCTTGTGAAGGAAGGGGTTATGGAACGGACAAGGAAAATTATTGACGGGGAGATGGTGAAGTTTTGCAGGTCATGTGGGGTGCAAACGCTGACACACCAGGAGATCATATAGGGGGCTTTTGATTTGTTTCAGGAGGATGGAGTGCACTTGTTGCTTATGGGAAAACAATCCTATTTGTGTAATGTTAGGATAGCGATTGAGGAGATCATAAAGACTTGGAGGTAGATGGGAGTGGGGGTGGGGCAGAAAGAACCCCTCAGGGGATGTTTTTTCTGGTGCCGGGGACATGGCACTTTGGAGGATGGTTGGGGGAAGCAAAAAGAGGTATTTGCACAGTAAAGGAGTGGGGTGGTGCGGTTTGCACAACAGGCTACCCCGGGGGTACAAAGAGGGGGAAGCGGTATCTTTCTTTCAAAAGAAAAAGAACTGGAACATGCCACCTGACAAAAAAAACACTGCATTAGAAAGTGCCTACGGCCTCACAAAGTACCAAGTGTTAGAGGAAAAAAACACCCTGCCACCTCACAAAGTACCCTCTTTCTCCAACTTTACCCACTGCCTCATAATATATAAAATGTCTTTAAATTAATTGGCTAAGAAAATACTCAATGGCTTAGGAAGATGCGGAATATGCATGATCTCTGAACATATTCAGAAGCATTAATAATTTCCTCGATCTCTGCATATACTTCTCAGGAAGGTACACACTTATTTAAAACATACTACCCAACTAAATGATCTATATATCTGCTGCATTATTGCCGTTTACCAGTTTCCCTCCGCCTTCGAGAATACCCTATTCTGTGTTATGTTATCCTATTAATTACGCATCCTGGTGGTGTGAGGGGGTTGCGTTGTCACCATTAAAAATCGCTGCCATTGCGCAAATTGCCAGTAGCTGCATACTAAATACAAACGAGACGGAATAAAAATGCAAGTTTGGGTCTTTGCATCTTGTGTAACTAAACACATGTCACTTAAAATCACACCATATTTTTACCATCCAATATTACTTGGTTTATTTCCATAATCATTCATTAATACATTACAGCTTTTTCTAACCATGTGCCTACGTCCATGGGTTCCCGCTGGTCCCAACAATACAACTAAAAGGAAATCTCAAATTCATCTACTACTTGTTTCCTGACCAAACACATGTTTTGCTCTTACTAAGTGCTCTTACTAAGCGCTCGTATCACCGCAGCATACAGGCTTTTCCAAGGCCTGATGTGTTTGATTACTTGTTAGTACTCTTCCAATTTACCAATGCTTAATGATGTGTTCCTTATCCAAAGGATTATATTCTAACAGTGCTCTTGTTACTTAGTGATTAAATAATAACTCCACGTTTTGCTTCTTTATTATTATTATGGTATTTATTGAGCGCGGACATAGCTTCGAGACGCAATGTTGTCCCGGGAGGATAGCTCAGCGGCAGCGTGCGCGTCTTGGAAGCAAGACGACACGAAGCAACAACAGGTTCGATCCCCGGGTCCGCGCTTAGAAACCTCTGGGTGTTTAAGCGCGTTATAAATACGTAACTAAGACAAAAAAAAACAACACAATTACACAACTAAGAAAAACAAACAATTCCTGTAACAGCGCCTCGATGCCTGTGGGCTGTGTGAGCGCTTTATAAATGGTAAATAAATTAAATGGAGCTCCGTACACAGGTATACACCGATACAGATATATAACGGAGTGCTTTAAGGAGTGTGTCCAACATTACAGATACATAACGGAGCGCTTATCAGTGGTAAACACAGAACAGGTATACGGCAGGGGTAGGATACAGAGGGGGATAGAGGGTGGGTACAGCTGTACGGGGTGGACAGCGTTTAGTGAGTCAGGTGGCACGTGGGGGTGACACGATGGCCTAGGTGTTGAAGAGGGGAGACTCCTTGAAGAGGTGGGAGTTATTTTCTGAATTGTAGGAACGTGGGGGCAAGTCTGATGACGACAGGGAGGAGATTCCCTAGTCATGGGGCCATAGGTAGAGAAGACTTGTTTTCTATCATTCTCTTAGCCATGTTTCTGTATTTTCTTTTATCTCTTGTTATTGACGTGGATGTTTTTGGTCTGATAACCGTTCCGTGTCTTTGTTCAGCGTGTTTGTATACGCTCATCTTAAAAGGTTATCCAATGTTTATGTTACTAGTATTTTGGACAGATAATACATGTAAATAAATAACATTGTTATCACTAAATAGCCCCAGAGTTTGTTCTTAATTTAATTTCACCATTATACATCTATATCACTAAATCATAGGCCTCACCCCTTTTCCAAATCCCACTTAGTAGAACTAGGAACACACAAACATTTACCTTTACAATAGGGGCCGGGGATAATGCATTTTACTTTATTAATTCGGTCTGTTGCACTCCCCTGCATTTGTTACCAACATGGCCCTTTTGGCACATCCTAATCTTGGGGTAGGCAACCTGGTTACTTAAGGAGTCCCAGAATCACTGTTCGGGATCTTACCTGCGGTAAGAGACACTGCAGGTATTTTAAACCTACATATCTAACAGGAATGCAAGAGCACACTCTCGAGCTCTAACCAAAAAGCCCTCCTAAACTGCCTTGGAATACCAATGTACATATGAACCTAACAGCTAGTTTTCTCTGTCGCTTCCATCTATGAAATAGTCCAGACACGGTGGTATACCACGCATCCAAACTGATACAAAGCTTTTCACCTCTGCACTCCTCCCTCCCTGCATCCTCTTTCTTTACTCTTCTCTTTCCCTCCCTTGGACTTCATTCTTGCTCTTCTTCCCAGTAGACGCTTTGCATTTCCCCAGGCGAAGGCCACCATACACCAAGGAGAAGGATCAGTGCTTTGAAACTATTACAGTGGTGATTCAGTGCACTACAAAAGCATACTAATAGTGCCTCAGAAAGTTCACGGCATTAGAAAACACCCAAGAATGTGCACTGAATATATCCAATTATGTCAAACACACTAGGGACCCCAGAAAATATCCACATTTCAATACAATGATGCCTCAAAAGACGCTCAATGCTTCCGCGTGTGCCTGCTGCCTTAGAAATTACACAATACCTCAGAATATACTTGCTGCTTTGGAACATGCTTAATATCTCACAGAAAAACTCCCTGCCATTAGCGCAGAAAACATATGCTCCATTAAAGCATTCTTTATCTCCGAAAAAATTTTTTGGGAATTTCGGGACTCTGGAAACGTCCAATGCCCCCAAAACAGGCACAATGCATCCATTGAAATATTCTATGTACACTGTGCCTGAGTCACATGGCTGGACATTCGGGTGGATGGAGGGATCAGGTCAAGAGAAGCTTCTGACCTGTCCCAGGGTGAATTGTGCCTATTGATTTTAGGAATTTCCACGTCTTCCAACTTAGTGTGGTGAAGATTTGGTCCGATAGTATCCCTATCCTCCTGCAATGTCTCTTAAGAACCATATGCTGTTGTGGAGGAGGAGATGGCGGCAGTGACAAAAAGCCAAAAAGGGCCACAGTGACAGAAAGGCAAGCAACAGAAGAAAAAAGGCAGGAGCTTAATGTGCCAGATCACGCAGAGAGAGCGGCAGTGGGACAAGGATGAGCCAAGTAGGCCACAGTATTAGAGGCCAGGTGGAGAGCTCAGGATAGCCCAGCCGCATGCCGAGAACCGGGATCCAAAGCTAATCCCTCCCTCCACCGCAACCCCCCCACCCCCAAGAAGGAGAAGTGTGCTTGGCACAATAAACCCAAGGGAGGTGAAGCGAGCCGGGGACATAATACCCCCAAGTGTGTTAAGTGAGCCATGGTGTATCACCAAGACAAGAAGCTGGCCTTTAAACCATCTGGGTCTCTAGCCTCGGTGGCAGCGTCAAGCCTACCAAACAAAACTAAAGAACCTTGCTTTCAGAATCCAGGGGGAAAAGCCTACTGGATGTACCCAGTAGGGGGGAAAGACCTACCCAAGTTGCCCAAAAAAAGAACTCCCGACAAGAGGGAGGGTTTACAGACCTTGCTCAACAAAGTAGAAGGAGCAACTGCCGAGTAATTGTAATTCATTATTTATAACACACTTAATACCCAGAGGTTTCTAAGCGCGGACCCAGGGAATCGAACCTGAGTTGAGAGTGCGTTGCCCCTGAGCTATCCTCCCGAGACACCAAGGGTACCACAAGAAACCAACATACTGTCTAGGAGACGAAGCAAGGCCCACGCAACGACCCAAATCAAAGACAGGACTACAACAGCTGAAGGAACCAGGCCATGATGTGTTCTGGGTCAATAGACTGCCTGAGACTGAATGAATTTGATGGACATTGTCTTGGGCATAGCCACTCTGAAGTTTGAGGATGTTAAATAGGAAATTGAACTTCAGACACAAAGTCTGTTAGAGTAATGTTCACATGCACATGCCAAGTGTGACTGGAACCATCTATAACTATGGATATGATAACCTCTGCAGATACTCCAGTACATCTGAAAGGCCAGCAGTGCTGGGTCAGAGTCAGTCACATAACGGGCGTTCCACAACTCAGCATTTTATACATCTCAGGGTTATATTATGTGACAAGGCCAGTACTGTGGCCTGGCCAGAAGGAGATGGGAACCCTGCTCAGCGGGGGTGGGAGGCCTGCCAGGGAGAAAGCCAGAATGAGACCTTCCCCTGAGGACAACGGTGGCAACAATTCTTATGCCCTCTTTGTGCCAGCATACTGTTATGCAGTACCCATTGGCCTGAAACCGTGCGTCATGTACAAAATGCTTGCCAGGCTCCGTTTCTTGTCGAGTCAGCGAATCAGGCATGAGCCCAAGCAAGCAGAGAGAAGTCCTCCAAGGGCACACAGCGTCGGCCACCTGACATAAGTGGCCTAGAACCAAAAAAACTATAATCAACCATCCAGCATCCAGCACTGCCAATGTTCTGTTACTGAAAGAAGGCATCCAGCAGAGAGAGGGAACCAACAGACCAACAACTACGTGGTTGTGAGCAAAGCTGCACAACGCTCTCCAGTGCCGAAAGCAACACGCCACGGCCAGCAGTTCTTTCCCTAGAACACAAGGGACTTAACAACAGGGCCTTGACCCCCAAACAGAAAGGAGCCCAGAACCAAGCCTCCTAACACGAACATTGAAGAACTCGGGCCGCCTTCATTATTCCGCCACCGGCCTGTGCAGGAAAAATGGGACAGGGCCTAGCCAACTATTAACCAGTTTTGCGGATTGTGTCACCGCTCAGGCAGGAAAGACCGGGCTAGATTGGACAGGGGACGGGAAGAAAACAAATGTCAGGAGGGGGAGAGGGGCACCATAAAAAGAGGAACAGGAAGTAGGAAGGTGTGGGTTGTTCAGGCTAGGTTAGTGGAGGTGGCAGGCCATGACGCTAGAAGGAGGAAGAAAGGAGCAGCAGAGTGTGAAGGCGATTTCCAGACAAGGTAGGGTGTTGGTTAGGAAATGCAAGTGGTGGTGTGAGCGACAGTGTGGCGGGTGTGCTTAGGTGACATAGTGCAAGGATGAAAGGTGTAAGGAGTGGATGGGAATGAGCGAACGGAGGGTGGCTGAGTAAGAGATGGGGAAGTTGCAAAAGTGTGTAGCCTATTGTAGTAGTACAAAGGAGGAAAGAGTAATATCAAAGAGGGGACGTGGGGTCTAGAAGGAACAAGAGACATCCGAGGGTCAGAAGAAGGGCGAGGAGGGAAGAAAGGTGGTTGAATTTGGAGGAATGTAGTAAGAAATCAGGGGGGGGGGGACAGGGGAGAGGAGGGGTGTACGTGGTAGAAACAAGACTGAATCAAGCAGGGTGTTTGCAAGGCACAACCCCAAACCTCTATAGAACACCAACAACGCAGTAAAGTAGGGAATGTTAGAAAGTCCCTGAGGGAGATTAGCTGGATAAAGCCATTCACCTTCAGGTTGACATCACAGTTTATACAGGGACATTCAGAATTTGGGTAAACGAATTTTATCTTTTTTTCTTTTAACTGTACAGTGTTGTAAAAACTGAATTATAGGTGGGAAACATGAATTTCGTATGGAGGAAAATATGTTATGTAAAACTTGTATTAATTATGCTGTTTTTAAACCACAAAGAAATCATTTGTAAAAGCTACTATGTAACTATAAATAAATAAAACAATGTTTTTAAAGTATGTTATTATACTGACCGTGAAACTGTCAGCATTTACTAACCAGGGGTAGGGACGCCTGCATTAATGCAAAATGTGGAAACGTTGTTGAAGGCTAGCAGGACAGGGGCAGTGTCACTTGTCGGGTAGGCCTCACTCAACCTTTCATAATTAAGAAGTGGTGGGGGTAATGCTCAAGTTGATTTTAGAATATCAAATAGGGTTAGTAAAAAAAAAAAAAGGTATCATGAAATCGCTTTCAAGATGAAGCAATGTTAAATTGGAAATAAATATATAATGTAATCTTTGCAAATGTAGTCATATTCATATGTTTTATGTAAAAAACAAAAGTGTTAAAAAGGAGAAAATAAAAAAAATTAAAAAGGGGCAATATGATTACGAGAAGTTCTTTTGACAGGCTTAAGAGCTAGGGCAGTCAGGCATATGTCCTGTGCACTAGCCTCCGCCTTTCAGGCTCCTGAAGATGATAACAAGAGTACCATTAGGGAGAATAGCAGTAGGCATGAACATTTAATTATGTGCAGGTATCTCTAAAAAGCTGGTGCAGAAAGAGTTACAGGCCGAACGTGGCCGACTCTTCTCCTTAGGAGGGAAAACCAAGGAGTAGAACCCCATTTGCTCATTTCAAAAGGGACTGAAATGCGGACAGCCGTCAAAGGATAGTTGTGCTGGGGGAGGAGTCAGTGGCTTGGCAAGATGAGCCTGACTCGGCTTGTTAGCTTTCATTTCATTGATAATATAAGAATGTGGAGACTTAATTTTAAGCAGTACGACAGGGAGGGTGAGGCGTTCAATCTTACGTTAGTTGCGCTTTGATCATCCTTACATCCTTCCGAGGGTGAAAACAGAAGTATAATTGAGGTGGGTAACCCGAACTGGGAGAATTAATATTGTGGGTAAATGCCACTGAAAAGTGGTTGTACTGCGTTATGCCCCCTTCAAAGGGGGCATAACGCAGTACACAACAACGCAGAGGAAGATTCATGTGAAAGGAAAGGATATAGAACAGGCAGCACGCACCTCTGCAGCAGAACTTTAATCCTTTTAGCTATTCTGATGGATTTTTGATTTTGCCAGGTCAGTTTTAGAAATTTGCTCAGAATTGGCAACACATTTTGTTCAAACATGCCAATAGCTAAATCAATATGTGGATGCGATGAGATGCCAGGCCTCCCTGTCCCATGCCAGGCACCGGAATATGGAATGGTTCTGGCTAGGCTTTAAATGTGGAATAGCTCTGGTTACGGCAGGTTTCGGATCATTTCAAGGTTCAGATTATACCAGTGCTAAGAATAGTGCTTTGGTTCCGATCATGGTATGGCTCCGCTTATAGCAGGGCTTGGATTGTACCACTATGCTCGTTATACTGTAGGCCCGATTATGCTGAGAATCTGAATAGAACAGTAATTCACATTTTTATTTGACTCTTCCAATTGCTGCAGCAGGGCGGATTATGCTGGGCCTGCAATAATGCCAGGATTACGGTTATGGCGCCGAGCGGATTATACCAGGATTTACCTTAGAAGAACCCGGATTACACCAGGAATCTGATAGTACTGGTGCTATACTGGGATCGTTCATGTTTCCGCTTTGTGATCAGGGACCCGATACTGTCTCGGTTCTCATAATGCAAAGGCTCTCTTTTCAGGCAATGACTCAGTTCCTCCAAAAGCCACCTTCAGACTTGAGCTCCAATTGTATGTGGCCCTCTTTGTGCTACGTTTCCTGTTATGGCAAGATTCCAGTTATGCCTGGACTTTGTTTCTTGCCTTAATTTCAGTTTGTTTCTTTATAAGAAGGTTGCCGTTTCGGCATTCAAGCCTGCGGGTAACAATAGGATTCAATTGTCTGCAACCCCAGTTAACGGTCCGGGACACAGCGAGGACCGATAACGAGCGTCAATTCCGGTTAGTGTCCTCGTCTGCATGCTCTATGGCTGTTAACATAAAGTCGGATGGGCCCGGTCTTTAAGGCTTGGGACTTCCTACAACATGCAATGAATAGTACCCGTTAATTATTTGAACATGAAACCCAATTCAAAAATAAAGATGACCACCACTGAATCTCGAACATCTGCGGAAGAAGATCTCGTGTTCAATTTTTATTTCACAGTACCAGGCTCGGAGAACTGGTCCTGTCGGAAGCCGTGACATCTAGATGCTGCTTCAACATAGAGTCTGCCATACACCATGTGAATACGCTGTGGTGCGTGGTAGAAACAACATCCCATGAATAAATAAAAATAGCAAGAACTAAAATAAAAAAATACAAAAAGGGAGCCAGACAACTGCAGCAGACGTTGGCAGGCTAGGGAAGCCCAAATGATCCTCGCAAATGTGGTCAGTAGTTGGTGCCCATAATCCAAGGATCCTGATTAGCAGAGTCCCGGAAAGTGTCCTCTATTCCTGGTGCTAATTACAGATATGATTGTTGTACAACAGCCAAGTTGCTAACTAAATGCAGAAGTCAACGGTGCTGCAACCCCGGTTTCTCTACACTTGACCTCGATGTATGATTCTGGATAAAACCCTTTTATCTCCCTGTGCCTCAGTTCCCATAGCTGCCAAAGCATGGAGCACTTTGATACCGACCACGCCCGATGTAAAATAAATGTACATTTACATTTTACAAATTGATCACCTGTCCCAGTTTTTCAAAGTGATTAAAGTATTTAAATATCTTATTACCACCACATGTCAAATGAATATTAATAATTTGCTAGGATTTCCCCATAAATTCCACATTACTGAAGCAGTCAAAAGTTGGCATGGACTATATATAAAAAGGTATTTAAATATGATTGACGGTACCAAAAGCAGAATGTTTTTCAATGTGGTTTTTGTGAAGTTCTGCGCCCTTGTTGGTTTGTACCGTTTTTTCAGATCATTTTTGTGATCAGTTTTGTGATCAGTTTTGTTATGAAACGACCACAGATCTGGTATACATTCATTTGAAGCCTTTTTTTTTTAATAGAAAGTAGACTTGCTACTAGACAAAATGAAATTATGTGTGTTTTATTATGCTAACAAGAGAATTTGATTATTTGGATTTCTGAGATGAGAAATTGTCGTGTATTTAGCTGGGAATAGTGGCCCTTTTTGCTTCACCTGTGTCTGTCTGATCAAGGACATTTCTCCAACTGTAAATCCTGCCCAAGCAAAAAGGTCATTGGGGAAATTCTTTGAATGCTTGGATGAACATAGCAAACATACGTGCCCAAGAGGTACAGCAGTCCATTAACACAAACATGCAAAGATAAAACAAGAGTTCCGTTACAGGCAAAGGCAGCAAAGCAACCGTTAGAAGGCAAAATAAGTAAAGAAAATGAAATTCACGTTTTTTTAAAAAAAAAAAAAGTACGCACAACCCCAGAAAACGCCTGCTGCCTTACACGTGAAATGCACATGGTTTCAGAAAACGCCCTCTCCCTTTTCACATATTGACTGGCTCAGAATGCAGACCCAGACTCCGAACGTAAGCACTCTTATATACCATCTATAAAATTAACCGTCTCAGAACATTATTTTTGTATCAGAAAACAGTCGCAGTAAATACTCACCGACCCGCCAAATGGCTTCAGAACATGACCCATTCCAATCTGTAGGCGATTCTCCAGTCCAGCGTTTTTCATCTGGGACTTGTAGTTCCACCTTCCCCATTATAAAACTCGAACTACAAGTCCCAGAATGCAAAGAAGAAGAAAAAACATGACTGGATACACACCAACAGATTGGAACGTGCCATGTTGACAACTAAGTCACCGTCTCTGAATATACACTCAATTCCCAAGAATGTACTGATTGCCTCAAAATGGCCAATTACAGAAAATAGCCTTAACTGCCTCTAAAAATATCTGCTGCGTCAGAAAATGCCCACAGTCTGTCAGGTGGTTCACACTGCCTGAAAGATATATATGGTCTCAGAAAATATCCAACATCTAAAGGATGCGAGAGCCCTAGAATTTACACTGGTCCAGAATATCCCCACTGTCTCTAAACCATCCACCGCCTCGGAAAATATCCAATGATTCAGAAAAAATCCACGGCCTCAGAATGTGCGCATTGCTCTGAAATAAAACGTCCGTTTCAGAATATGCTAATTTCTTTTTAAATTAGCCAATGCATTCAGAAAATAACCGTTAAGTGTGCACACTTCCCCGGACACATCAACTGCGACACAACAACATTCGCCACCTCATAAAACACTCAGTTCTAGGAAAATGTTGATGAGCTCAGGAAACACTCCAGTGTAAGAAAAAAAACTCTCTACGAAACCAAACAAAGCTTTCGAATATAACGTTTCCCAAAACAGCCACTGTCTCATAAAGTACCCACTGCTCCGATTTTTCCAATGCCTTGCAAAATATTTATTGACCTGAAAAACGCGCAGACCTTAAGAAAGTGCACGCTGCTTTTGTATGTGGACAATTCCTCAGAAAATGCTCAATGCCGCGGCCCAGGCCCCGCAAGGCAGATGTCTGGAGGAGGGAACATATTGTGTTGGAGGAAATGCCTTGTCATTCTATGGTGTGGGTTGTGGTGGGCGGCATGTCACTCTGGTGAGGATGCGACTCCACGGGCGGGGCCAGCTTTGATGCGGGAGGGGTAGACAATAGGGTACCAGGGGAGGCTGGGGGTAGGTACTGGGCACCAGGTGGAAGCCAGAGCCAGCGGGGGTCTGCTCCCCCCTGGCGACTCCCATATAGGTTTAGGAATGGCAAATGACGGGGCTATGCCTCGACTACCCGTGTTAATATGGTATGGTCATGTTGTGGGAACATGTCATAAAAGAGATGCAAGACCATATCCTGAATATATGGGGGCAGAATGTCAAAAGGGGGTGGGTAAAGAGGGCGGGTACATTCCATAAAAGGTGCATTTTGTGGAAAGGCCATGCCAAACTCCTTTAAAGGAGAGCATTGTGTTTGCCATGTCATGACATAAGCGAGCGCAATAGCATGGAAGGAGAGGAGCGTTTTGTGGAGACATGCCATGGTAGAGGAGGTGCCTTTGTCATTTTATGAGAGAGGCATGATCTATGGGAGAGGCATGTAGGAGGGGGATTTGCTAAACAAAAACATGAGGGTCCCATGCCGTTCAACCCGGAAAAGGCATTCTAGGGCGATAATCACCATGTCATTAGCCGGGGGCAAAGGTTAAATAATCCTATAGGGATAGAATGCTTCCCAGCGGGAATAAGTCTCGATTCTGATTGTGGTTAATCATAGGGCAACATTTGGAGAATTCAAAAGGATAACCAACGTGTCATAGCAGAGGCATAGACAGGGTAGGGCCTGAGCGGGCAAGCCCCAACCAAAACCTATAAATGCCCACTCAGCAGCGCTGTGTGAGCTTTTGCAGATGTTAGTATCACATGACGGGACCAACTTCATTAGCTTCAGGCCCCACTTGTTAGACAATCCTGAATACGCCCCTGTGTCAAAGGAAGGTAAGTAAGGGACGCCACAGAGCCTTAAAAGAGGCGGTATTTGCCAGATGGGCTTC
The DNA here is from genome assembly GCF_040938575.1 of Ambystoma mexicanum. Taxonomy (NCBI): domain Eukaryota; kingdom Metazoa; phylum Chordata; class Amphibia; order Caudata; family Ambystomatidae; genus Ambystoma; species Ambystoma mexicanum. The sequence continues at coordinate 896,096,513 of NC_090931.1, read as the reverse complement.
TAAAGCCACACTAAAGATAAACAAACTCAAAGAGGCAGAGAGCCTTGGGGATTGAGAACACTTAGAGCCTTGGTTGCAGAGAGGCCCATTGCCATTAAGGAGAAACCCAGGGACAAGGTTAGCCAGGACCAATGGACAGAGATGGGGTCCAAGACTGGGAAAAACCAGGCCAAAGAGCTGAGCAAGAGACAACATGGCAGACACAGAGACCCTCACCTACAAGGCAGAGAGGGGCGACGGGACACGTGTTAGTCAAAGGCAAAGGACTGAGAGCTACGGGGCAAATGAGCAGCGTCCCAGTGCCAAGGCACAAACAGGTCCAGAGCCGCTTAAACCAAACCAAGACCAGGTACCACCATATTTGAAAGAGACCCAGTTGAGGCAAGGGGGAAAAAGTGAGAGAAATAAAAAGTATGAGACAAATGGCCTGTGGCCTCTGGTTCCACTGCCTCTGTATCATGTGTCTCCGTTTCCCTTGACCCTGCATCCCCTTGTTCCTAGTTGGCCGTTTCCAGGGTCGGATTGGGGCATTCAATTGGCTCGGGCACCAATGAAAACGTGACCCACCGCTGCAAATGGCAATTCATTCCTTTTGTGCCACAGAGTAGTACTCTAGGGGGAGGTCTTTGATAAAATATGATGAAAATCGCGCATTTGAAAGAATATTAATTCATTAACACTGGTCAAAACTACTAGCTGCATGGTAAGTAATTTGCCAAACTGACTCACATGCGCCAAAACAGTGGCCCACTTTGACCAACAAAACTGGCCCACACTAGCATTTTTGATTCGGGCACTGGTCCATTGCCATATTCGCCAGTCCGAGCCTAGCTGTGTTTTTCTGTTTTGGGGTCTCTCCACTGGCACAAGTCTCTCTGTCCTTAGACCAGAGGTTTTTTTTGCAATTATTTTTTACCCTGGGGCACAGTCTCATGATAGCTTGGCCTTAAGTCTGGACCCCTTTGTCTATAGCCCTGGGCTGCTCTCCCTTGGACTTCTGCCCGAAGTAGGGTGACCAGCTTTCCAAAACAAAAACCGGGACGACCAACAACATAAAAGAGGGACTATCCCATCGCAGCCCACCAATTACCACCCCTCCCCCAACAAGCCCCCACAACCACCACCCAATCATATTTCCAGCACTTTCCCTTTTAATAAACTGTATATGATCTCATTTGTGCAGTTTTGTCTGTGATTCTTGGCATGTTAAACAAGCGTTTGCTCTAATTGATATTGCATGGCTTGCTGTACAATCATTTCCAAGCAAGTCTAAGTAGCACAGTCAGTAAGTGTTGTGACTTGTACCTAAGAGGTTGGGGGTTCGAGCCAATCCTCCAGGTCCAACATTCTGGACGTGTTGTGAAAAATAATTACAATTTTGATTACCACAGCCGCCCAACCATGCAAACCTTGGACGGGGTTTCTAAAATGTAAAACTCCAGGGACCCTGGGACGGACGGTGATTTCCCCGCACTGTCCCAGGAAAACCGGGACGTCTGGTCACCCTAGCCCGAAGGCCCAGTGCTATGTCTCTGTCACCATCTTGCTTCTTTTGGCCCGGAATTTCTGTGTTCAATACCAAGGGCAAACAGGAGACAAAGTGGCTAGCTATGCAGAAACTCGGCACCAAACGAAAAAGGGACATGTAGCCAAGGAGAAAGAGACCCATGAACAAGAGATAGAGGAAACTGGTTTGAAGAGTTAAAGAGCCAAAACGGAAAAACACAAGCAGCCATGGAAAAGAGAAAGAGCCAAGGAGCATAGAGACTCTGCAACTGGAACAAAGACATAGCAAAAAGAGCCCCATAGAAACAAGAGACAAAGATTTGGAGCCTCAGAAATGCAAGGCTAATAAACAAGGACACGAGTGGGTGGGCAAACCTTGCTGGTAATGGTGCTGGATTGAGTTCACATCCTGGATAGGACTCCTTAGATAAACAGGTCAGGACACCTTGTCTTGGTCCACAAATTGGTTTCATTGTTATTTTGTAGTTTTATATTGTGTGACCTTTATTATAGCACGTACACTGTTAGTTGCATGTGAGAAGAGCCAATACGTGTTTCGACCGAAGTCTTTGTCAAGGCAGAGGATTACTCTGCCTTGACGAAGAATTTGGTCGAAACACGCGTTGGCTCTTCTCACATGCAACTAGATCTCTGGACGTGCTATGTTACTCTGCCAAGAGGCAGAGATACCCAGGGATCAGATCACAAGGGCGTGTAGTCAATGGGTAGAGGGAGGCAAGGCATAGAGACTTCGATTTAGGGGACAGAGTGACCCAGAACTAGGAGAGTGCCATAAAATATTTCTGGGGTTGGGTGCAAAATCAGAACACAGAGCAAAATATGCTAACAACCACTAACAAAACTATCCAGTGGCTTCTTGACCATCTTTTCTCCCCTGATCACCTTGAAGAACTCACACCCTTTGCTCAAGATGGAGAAGTAGTAATCATTGTTTCATAAAGGTGAGGCAATGGTTATCAGATTCCAAGCAGCAGATCTCAGCGGGAGCAGGGGGAAGTCGTGATTTTGGGGGTGAGTTTCCTTACCTTTTTTGCACAGGCTTTTTTCTCTTCTTCATGGCATAAATGCCCCCAGTGGGCAACATGGTGGGCTCCGTGGAAGCAATGTTGCCTGATAAGTATGGAAGGCCCTAGCCTGTCTATTTCTTATATCCACGGAACCACGCGAAGGCTGGACACAAGGACACAACCAAAATGCTGCGTGCCGATGCCTGCCAGGAAAAGTAGTAATCTGGGTCAGTGAAGAGCGCAGTATTGTATCTTGGAAGCAGTGTAGAATCCAACGAAGAAAATAGGAACCCAAAAAGAAAACAGGATCCGGTGAGACGACCTATCAGGAACCCAACCACAATATAATCAAGAACTCATCTATAGACCTGCAAGTATTGTGGCACGCCCATAGCCAGTACACCCAGGCAGAAAAGAACACATCCACGACAGGAAGACGGGCTGCTGCATTAAATCCAGGGCAAAATATCCGAAATCAAATACATAAAAAAAATAACCCGGAAAGAATCCAGCGCAGGCAGACAAGTCCTAAGGTATATCGGCCGTCCGAACAGTAACGTTATGTTATGTAGGAATTAAGGGTAGCCGGTGAAAATCCAGGACGGGACACCTGATCGGAATCCAACATGGAGAGTCCGTCTCGAGAGTCCACATGAAGGACTGCGATCTGGATCCCGCGGCAGGGCCCCCTTTAGACGTCACCTCGAAAGCCCGCCCCGGGAGCCGAGAACCAGGGGGTACCGAGTAAACTTTGCTTGAGCTCTGTCCGAGGAATGGAAAAGCCAAGACGAGGACTCATTCCATGCCAATCCTCCCTTCGTCTCATGCCCCTGGCCACCTCCTTCGCTCCACCCTCTTTTCTCCAGCCCCAACGCCTCCTCTCCCCGTCGCTGTTTCTCTCTCCTCCTTTCCCTCCTCTCCTCTCCTCTCCTCTCCTCCCAGCCAATTCAATATAGTACAAAACCAAAGTACTTATTGGCAGGACAAGAATTGTCCATGTAAATATAAGAGAATCCTCTCCCCCTAACTAGTCTCCCCCCCGCCCCTCCTTCTTCCCGCCCATCAACTCTCCCCACCCTTCTCCAGGCAGTTGGCCACTCCCTTCATCTCTATTTAGCCACTCTAAGGCACAGTCCCCCTGAGTGCGTAGTGGCCGCACGCGGAGCCCAACCCACAATATTACCGTTTGTGTGCATTTATTTGGTTAACCTCGTTCGCGAAAATGCGTTACCTAAATTACACTAGAGCATAGAGTGGTTGTACGTAGGGTGGGAACTAGTCAGACGACCCGTAGGCGGGGTCATGCAAGGGAGGGCCCCAGTGGCAAGCAGGGGGCGGGCTCTAGCGACCCGCCTCTGGTGACGAGGACATATATATTTATATATATATATAGCGCCCTATCCAGTACAGCTATCGCCACCGCCTTCTCCTTGGCTGGTCATTGGCTCCAGTCGCAGTGACGGGGCACACCCCGTGCTATTCATGTGAGCTGTGGTCTGCAGTGCCTGCTGCTGCGCACCACTGTGGCAGTAATGGCAAACTAGGCCGTATCGCACGCAGTGTGCTTGTAAGTCTACAGATACTACCCCAGCTGAGCCGATCCAGGACAGGAGTTAGGCCCCACCCCGGCCTGCGCACACAGTTATGCCACACTCCTTATTTTTCAGTTGTTTTCCTTTTTGAGGCGTGCCTTTCACTGGGGAGATTTCATAACTTGTGTAGGCTCCTCCCCGCCTCGCCCACAGTCTGAACAGGACCGCCTTCTCTGGGTGGAGTGGGTACGAGTCGCTGTAGGAGGAGGGAGTAAGCCAGTAAGAGCTCAGCGTCACGTGAAAGCTGAATATTTATTTTAAAGGCCATTTTTTGGCCAAGAAGAGTAGAAGGCTGACGTCTCTGTCTAATCATGCCACACAAGAAGGCACACCCTCATATCTATAAATCGTTTTAATAGATTTTCAGTGCCCGAGGTGTGAGATCTTTACAATGCAACAGGTACCCATCGTTAATGAGGAGCAGGTTATTGCGTCGTGGGTGCACATGGCGATTTTGGGGGATGTAGTGTGACTAATTCCACGTGGAAGTAAATCCTGCACGTTGCCTCCAAAATCGTTATTTGGCGCAGCAGGAAACTGGTGGTAAATCAGTTACTGGTGATAAAGTCGTACCGCCCATTTTGCCACAGTGTTTTCCCTTACCACCTGTTGAGGCAGTGGGTGGGCCTAGCATGCGGATGGCACACTTCCAATAAAGAAGGACACGGAGCTGCAATCAACGTGTCTGCTTTATTTAAATGCAACAACTCTCCCTTGCCCCGCCTCCCCCAAGCCTGTCACTTCCTTTCCATCCGTCATTTCCCCTGCCCCAACTGCCTGCCACCCTGTGTCCATGTGGACGTGAACGTGATATCTCCCCCCTTTTTAAAGAGTCACCAGCCCATTTCTTCAATCCAACGCGAGCACATTGCGGACGTGATCTGATGGCCTCTGGACAGCCACCTTTAGTTTCACACTCGCCGGGGCTTTCCAGGTCCGATTCTCTCCGTGTCTCCGTGGTCTCCCTGATACGGCTCGTCTGAGGGGTAATCAATGGGGACGACCACTCGCCCACTTAGCCGTCGTGCCCCCGGTTTAGGGATCCCCTTGAAGTGGAATGAGTTGCGGGTGATGGGACCTCCCGAGCCTTGCGCTGTGACCATGGATCCTTTCTTCTGGGTGACGAACTGTGTAAACTGATGCCCATTGAATGGGGGATCATTGTCTGTCTAGAGCACCCTGGGCATCCCATAGGCAGAAAAGATGCTGTCTAGCGCTGGGATGACGTGATGAGCGGGTGTTGAGGAGATGAGCAGTGCCTCGGGATATCGGGAATATTCGTCCATTACCGCAAACACATACTTCCCTCCTTCGATGGGCCCGAAGAAATCTGCGGCCACCGCTTCCCATATTCCTTGTGGAAGTTCTGACATGTTCAAAGGCTCCGGGTGTCGGTTAGGCGTGATGAGGCCGCACGTGGGGCAGGACTTTAGCGCATCCTCAACCATGGAGTCCATGCTGGGGAACCAGACCTTTTGGCATAGCATGTGCTTAGTTGGCGCCATATCCTCTATGATAATCCGACAATGCCAGCTCATCCCTCACCTGTACCAGGCGTTCAACCTCATTGTGCACCGGATCACCAGCGGCTCTCCCCTTCTTTCTCGCCTTTCTCCACATGCCGGACTCCAGTCCTTCACAGATGATTCGGCACGCCATGCCATTCTCGGTCTCCCGAGCAATCCTCTCGATGTATAGCCCTTCTGGGGTGGTCTGCTGAATGAGGTACTGAAGATACCTGTCCGCCATGGAGGCTTCTGGTGTGCACCCCTCCCAGGGCCTTCTGGAAATGTCTTCCAGAAGGAGCAAGCGAACACCCTCCCTCCACACAGGCCTTACGACTGCCAAATCGATCTGGTGTCTGGAGCCCAAATTCCCTGCAGTCGAATTTACACTCTAACGGAGCAAGAAAACCAGCATCTAAAATCTTACGTGGATTACTACCTAGCTAAAGGCTTTATCTGCCCGTCTAAGTCCCCTGCCTCCTCGGCTCTCTTTTTTTGTACCAAAGAAAGAGGGCGACTTAAGAACCTGTATAGATTATAGAGCGCTTGACCACATCACGGTAAAGAACATATACCCCCTGCCACTTATCCCAGAGCTTCTAGATCAGGTGAAGAATGCTCACATGTACACAAAACTGGACCTACGAGGAGCCTATCACCTTGTGAGAGTTAAAAAGGGGGACGAGTGGAAGACAGCATTCCGAACCAAATATGGGCTTTTCGAGTACCAGGTCAAGCCTTTCGGGTTATGTAATGCCCCAGAGGTGTTTCAATTCTTAATGAATGATGTGCTTCATGAATTATTGGACGTTTGCCCACTTGTCTACATAGATGACATTCTTATTTACTCAGCTTTCAAGGAGGACCACGTCGGCCATGGAAGAGCAGTTTTGAAAAAACTTTGACTGCATCAGCTGTTTGCCAAATTAGAAAAGTGTTTCTTCCATGTTACAGAAGTTGAATTCTTGGGCTTCATGCTCACACCACGAGGGGTACACATGAACAAAACGCAAGGTGGATGCTATCCTTCAATGGCCATCGCCAACATCCACAAAAGGAGTACAGAGTGTGATCAGATTCACTAATTTATATCGTCGGTTTATTCCAAGGTTTTCGCAGATAGTTCATCCAATAACCTCCCTACTGAGAAAACAAAGAAATTCTTCAGGTCTCCTGAAGCAGAGAACGCCTTCGAGGAGCTAAAACTTGCTTTGACCACAGCACCAATTCTTCAACAACCTCGACCAGACCTGCCATACGTGATCTAAACAGATGCCTCCAACGTAGCCATGGGAGCGGTATTATCACAAAAGGACCCTGACACAGGACAATTGCATCCCATAGTATTTTGGTCCCGTACGTTTTCTGCACCAGAGTTGAACTATGCAATCACTGACAAGGAACTGCTAGTGATTAAGGAAGCCTTCAAAACATGGAAACACTATCTTCTGGAGGCAAGACACACGGTCACAGTCATCACGGATCACCGCAATCTACAATACTTGAAGACTGCCGAAGCCCAATCCTCACGCCAGCTTCGCCTAGCTCTCTTCTTTGCAGAATACGATTTTATCATTACTTAAAGACCAGGAGAACGCAATGGGAAAGCAGACACTCTGTCACGCATGAGTGAGGACAAAGAAGCTTTCACCACGTCTGAGCCTGTGGCCATCATTCCTGAAGAACGAATCCAAAACCAAATCGCCACAACCACCTGTTTGGATGACTTGAAAATGGATCTCCAATCTCGGATGAACCAAGCAACACAAAGGGAGTGGCTAGCTAGAGGAGACCAATACACCATTGAAAATTATCTACCTTATTTTCAAGGGAGACTATGATGTGATATGATATGATATGATGATATGATATGAAATGGCATTTGTAACGCGCCTATACACAAGTGTTTCAAGGCGCGCGACGAGGCAGGGAGGGGGGAACAAGGGGAAGACAGACAACGATCCTACTAGGCCAGGTGACATTCAGACCGTGCAAGTGCAGGGGTGGGGGAAGGGAAAAATGCAAGGGGAGGGGGAGGGAGGGAAGTGCAGTACAAAGTAAGTAGAATAAAATAAATAAATAGGGCCAGCTGGAGGCAAGTGCAAGGTAAGTGCAGACAAGTGCTGGGAAGGGGGGGCTGCAGGGATACAGAGACAGTCCCGTAGTGCAGGGGTTGCCAGGGAGGCAGTGCAAGTGGAGAGTGGCTGGGCCCCGGACCGAGGTCGGGGAGAGTGGCCCAGTTGCAGAATCAGTGCAGTTTCAATGAAGAATTTAGCAGGGGAGAGGGAGAGAGAAAGCAGAAGCAAAGAGGAAGGTTTTGAGGTGCTTCAGGAACCGGAGATGGTTCTCCTCAAGTTTCAGGGAGGCAGGAAGGCTGTTGCAGAGGGAGGCCCCTGCCGCGGAGAGAGATCTACCGCCAGCTCGTTGCTTCGAGAAGCGGCTGACCCTGAGGGAGTTGGAGACGGATGAGCGAAGGGCTCGGGAAGGAAGATATTTAGGAAGAGAGAGTTGAAGGTATTTAGGCCCCAGGCCCCAGAAGGCCTTGTGGACAATGCAGAGGGTTTTGAACTTAATCCTCGCAGCCACTGGGAGCCGGTGTAGAGATTTCAGTCCTGGAAAGATACAGTCCCAGGGCTTGAGGCCAAGGACAAGTCTCGCAGTTCTGTTCTGGATGAGTTGCAGAGGGCGGAGAGTGGAGGCAGGCAGATTAAGATAGAGGCTGTTACAGTAGTCCAGCTTCGAGAAAACCAGGGCTCGGGAGACAGTGAGCTTCTGGGGGAAGGAGAGGAAGGGAAGAATACCTCTGAGGAGGTGCAGCTGGTAGTGTGACTTCTTAGAGACGTCAGATATATGAGGAGAGAAGGAGAGTGTGGAGTCGAAGATGACCCCGAGGTTTTTTGCCTTGCAGGTAGGAGCAGGAAGAGGGCCAAGAGAGGCTGGCCAGAGAGCTGCAGGGAAGGAGGGAGTGGGTGTGCCGATGAGTAGAATCTCAGTCTTCTGGCATTAAGGCAGAGGTCATTGGCGGCACACCATTCCTGGATAGCAGACAGACAGTCAGAGATGAGGGAAGGAGAGGAGGAGGCCGACGGTAGCCTGAAAATGAGCTGGGTATCGTCCGCATAGCACTGAAAGTTGGGGCAGAGAGCGGCGATGCGGTGAGCAAGGAGTGCCAGATATTGGTTGAACAGCCAGGGAGAGAGATTAGATCCCTGGGGAACACCACAGGTGGAGAAAAAGATGTCAGAGAGGAAGGACCCAAGTTGGACCTGGGAGGGTCGATTGGAAAGGAAAGAGGTCAGCCACGCCAGAGCCTGACCAGTGATACCCAGGTTATCACGGAGACGGTTGAGCAGGATGGCATGGTTGACAGTTTCAAAGGCAGAAGAGAGATCGAGCAGAATGAGAACACACTGAGTGTTGGAGTCGAGGTTCAAGAGCAGGTCCTCACGGATGTTCAGGAGAGCGGTTTCCGTGCTTCTGGCAGCTCTGAAGCCAGATTGGTGGTCATGAAGACTACCAACAGATTCAGCATGGAGGTTAAGCTGGGAGATGGCCAGTTTCTCCAGGAGCTTGCCCAGGAAGGGAGTGATGGAGATTGGGCGATAGTTAGCCGGGCAGGAGGGGTCGGAAGAGGGTTTCTTAAGAAGAGGGTCCACAAGGGAGTGCTTGAGGGGGGATGGGAAGACTCCAGAGGCAAAGGAGTGGTTGCAAAAGTCAGCCAGGGCAGGAGCCAGGGAGTTGATGTGGTCCTTGATAGTTTTGGAGGAACATGGGTGAACCTGTTTAGACAAGACTTTCATAGATCGGACTTGTCTGGAAACCTCGTCAGCAGAAAAAAGGGGAAAGGCAGAGAAGGAGGGAGGAGGGGTGGCTGCAGAAGGGCCAGAGGAAGAGCCGGGGAGAGAGGGGGGAGGTGATAGGAGGAGAGTGAGGACAGGATGTCCTGAGTTTTAGAGATGAAATGAGAGGCCAGTGCAGTGAAGAGGGCCTGGGAGGGGACAGGAGAGGTAGAGACTGCAGCAGGGTTGGCAAACTCCTTGCAGATTTTAAAGAGTTCAGCCGAGTTGTTAGATGCCGCAGAGATGCGGGCTTGGATAAGGGCTCTCTTCTTGGTGAGAACGGAGAGTCGGTATTGCCTTTGGAGCAGGCGGCAGGCCAGTTTGTCAGAGGATGAACATGAAGCACGCCATTTCCTCTCTGCCACCCTGCACTTGCGTTTTAGGGTGACGAGATCCGAGTCATACCAGGAGTTACATTTGGCTTTGGGCTTCAGGCGAATTCTCATGACAGGGGCAAGGATATCAAGAGTATCAGATATAGCAGAGTGGAGCATGAAGAGGGCTGTGTCAGGGTGGGAGTCAGCCGAAGGGGGAGGGGGGACGAGAAGGTGGCAGCGAAAGCCTCAACTGAAACGCGCTTCATGGGTCGGATGACCGAGAAGGTGGGTGGCAGTGATGAGGGTGGCTTTGCCTGTGGGGTAGGGAGGGTGAGGTGGGAGGATAGGAGAAAGTGATCACTCCAGGAGAGAGGAGTGGAGAGAGGGACGGAGAGGGGAAGGTCAGAAGAGGTCAGAGCATCAAGAGTGTGCCCTGCAGAGTGAGTAGGCCCAGACGGGAGAATAGAGAGTGAGAGAGAGTCGCAGAGGTCACGAAAGAGTCCAGTGGGGGGACAGGAGGCATCCAGGTGGATGTTGAAGTCACCAAGTAAGAGGAGTTGAGTGGTTGAGGACAGGAGTGAGGAGGAGAGGTCAGCCCACTCAGAGAGGAAGGAGGAAATTTGACCAGGTGGCCGATAGATAGTAGCCACGGTAAGGGAATGGCTAGGAGAGAGAGAGAGTCGGCAGACAAGACATTCAAAAGAGGAGTAGGTCTGCGTAGGAGTGACAGTGGCAGGAATCCACTCAGGGAAGATAAAGGCAACACCCCCCCTGCACGGTTGGGCCTGGGCACGGAGAGGATCTTGTAACCGTCAGGTAGGAGTGTGTCAAAGCTGCTGACAGAGCTGGCTGTGAACCAAGTCTCAGTGAGACCGAGGACGTCAAGGTCCAGTTCCTCAAGAAGGCGACAGATATCAGAGGAATGCTTGATGGCAGAGAGAGAGTTAAGAGTGGCAATGTGGAGAAGGTTGCCACCCTTGAAGGACTTCCGGGGAGGGGTACAGATCAGAGGTACACCCTGCGGAGGTGTAGAAGAAGGAGGTGAAAAAGGAGCCCGATAGGGGGCAGGGAGGGAGGGTAGAGGCAAGGTAGCCGAGGACAGAGGAGGGGGGACAGCAGGAGAGGAAAGGAAGTTGATGAGGCGTGGGAAGCGTCTATCAAAGAGGTGAAGGTTGGCCTGAGGGCCTTGGACCAAGACGGTCCCATTAGTGTAGACATTAATGATGGCCTTAGAGGAGCGGAAGGGGGCCAAGAGGACATCCCAACGGGTGCCACCATTAATGGGAGAAGAGGAGAAAGGGGAGAGCACAGAGACCATATGAAGGGTCCATAGGTCAGGCAAAGGCACGAAAAAGAGGATGTCAGTGAGAGTTTCCTTGGAGCAGGCACTAGTGTAGGTGTCAGCGATAGGGAGGCCTGGGTTGGAGACCAAGATGTCCTTTTTAAACTTTTTCCTACCAGATTTAGTAGGAGAGCAGGATAGTCAATAGAGAAGCAGTTAGAGAAGATAGACGAGATAGAGAGCACCATGGAGTAGAAGGGAGTGGGGGGGGAGACAGACGATACAAGAGCACGCAGACAGGAAGTGAGCGGCAAGTACAAGTTTACCACATTTAAGAGCAACAACAGTAAATGCGTATTAGGTATACAGTGGAGGTGCCACCTAAGTTTGAGAATGCTGCGAGGGGAGAAAAAACCCTAGTTTACCACATTTCAGAGCAACAACAGTAAATGCGTATTAGGTATACAGTGGAGGTGCCACCTAAGTTTGAGAATCCTGCAAGGGGAGAAAAAACCCTAGTTTACCACAACTGTGGAACACAGTGAGGTGAAGACACCATGCGAATGCAATGACCAGGTGTGGGTGGGCCGGGAGAAGGTGGAGATAGCAAAGTGAAACTTGCGTCTTGCGTCCCTTGCGGACACCTGCAGACACAGTGGGAGCCGCAGCTGTAGGAGCCGCCCTTTGCCTGAGGGGCCCTTAGCCGTGGGGGCTGCCGGACAGGGGGCTACCCAGGGGGATCGGTATATGGGGGGAGGTGGGCGGGCAGGGAGGCGGGATGGGGAGGGCTCCAGGAAGAGGCTGCAAGGGGAGGGGGGAGGAGGAAAACACACACGCGCTCGGAGCGCAGGGAAAGTAAGTAACACAAGTAAAAAATAGGAAAAACGAAATCCACTCACTCGAGGCCCTGGATGGGCTGGATGGGCTGGCAGGGAGTCACTCCTGCACTGGGCTGCCCGGCGAGCTGCTCGCAACCCCAAAGCTCTGCACAAAGAGGCGAGCGGGGAGAGCAGCCGTCGGGTAGTCCAGAAGGGACACCTGAGGGAGCCAATCGGTGCGGGGGGTGGGCGGGCAGGGAGGCGGGATGGGGAGGGCACCAGGAAGAAGCTGCAAGGAGAGGGGGGAGGAGGAAAACACACAAGCGCTCGGAGCGCAGGGAAAGTAAGTAACACGAGTAAAAACAGGAAAAACGAAATCCACTCACTTGAGGCCCTGGATGGGCTGGATGGGCTGGCAGGGAGTCACTCCTGCACTGGGCTGCCCGGCGAGCTGCTCGCAACCCCAAATCTCTGCACAAAGAGGCGAGCGGGGAGAGCAGCCGTCGGGTAGTCCAGAAGGGACACCTGAGGGAGCCAATCGGTGGGGGGGTGGGCGGGCAGGGAGGCGGGATGGGGAGGGCACCAGGAAGAGGCTGCGAGGGGAGGGGGGAGGAGGAAAACACACACGCGCTCGGAGTGCAGGGAAAGGAAGTAACATGAGTAAAAAACAGGAAAAACTAAATCTACTCACTCGAGGCCCTGGATGGGCTGGCAGGGAGTCACTCCTGCACTGGGCTGCCCGGCGAGCTGCTCGCAACCCCAAAGCTCTGCACAAAGACTATATATTCAGGACAAGAAATGACAAGACCAGATAATGGCAAACTATCATGATTCATTAGTGGAAGAACACCCAGGGATTGCCAAGACTCGAGCTAAAATACAAAAGGGCTATTGGTGGCCAACCTGGAGAAAAGACATTGCCCAATTCATTGCGACCTGTGGTGTCTGCGCGCAACACAAATCTTAGAAGTTAAGTCCAGCAGGGTTACTACGTCCTTTGACTGTACCACCAGCACAATGGCATACGATGTCTATGGACTTTATCACCCATTTTCCTACCTGCAACGGATGTAACACTATTCTGGTTATCGTGGATTTATTCTCCAAGATGGCTCATTTTATTCCATTGAAGGGACTTCCCACTGCTTCCGCCCTTGCCACCATGTTTTTGGAACATATTGTCAAGCAACACGGATTCCCTTCGGTATTTATCGCGGAACACAATTTGTCTCAGCACTCTGGAGGAGGTGCTGCAAAATAGCCAAAATTTACCTCTGGTTATCCACTAGTCATCATCCCCAAACCGATAGCCAAACCGAACGGACCAACCAGACTTTGGTGCAATACCTGAGGTGTATGTTACAACAAACTGAGGAGTCCTGGAAAAACATCCTTTGGTTGACCGAATACGTCTACAATAATTACATCCGCACTAGCACCGGCCAGACCCCATTCTACACAGTGCATGATCAAGATCCTTGAATCTCCACTTTTGATTCTCTTGATGAATTAGACATTGCAGCAGTTACAACCTTGCACAAAACTATCACTCGAATCCATGAAGAAGCAGCTGAAAATCTGACCAGAGCCAAAGAACAACAGAAAAAATGTGCAGATCAACTTCGAAGAGAGGCTCCACATTATCAGGTCGGAGACAAAGCTTGATTTGCATCCAAGAACATTCCCTTGAAAGGACGACAAGCCTTCCATCCCAGGTACCTGGGACCTTGACCCATCAAGGCCATAATTAACCCTGCTGCCATGAAATTGGATTTACCATATAATATGCAGATCCATCCGGTGTTCCATGTTTCTCTCTTAAAACCAATGAAACCAGGTACTCAGATTGAGGCACCACCCGAGCCCGACATCATAGAAGGAGAACTGGAATATGAGGTAAAGACTATTTTAGATTCCAAGATAGTGCGATCTAAATTGTACTACCTTATAGACTGGAAAGGTTATGGACCTCAAGACCGTACATGAGAGCCTAGTGAGTTCATCCATGCTCCACGACTAATCAGACAATTCCATCGCAACAACCCCACCAAGCCAGGACCAGGAGGAAGAGCACCCGTGAGAGGGGCCTTGAGGGAGAGTGCTGTCATGGCCACTGCGCAAGAACCACAGACTCCACAACATAAAGGTTCCAGTTGGACCCAATCCTGCCGCCTTTGGGGCCAGGTTCATGAGTAAGTGTGCCCTGCACACTTTTGTTTTGGTGCAAGTGCTGGTTTCGCCCTGCAGGGCCTCCACATCCATCTAGATGAGGCGTGGCCTTAGAAGAGAGTTGGGCTTCACGTGCCGCATCCTCTAGGAGTGGCAGTCTGCGGCCACGAGTCAGAACTAATGGGTGTGGCTGGAGTAAGGCTATTTAAGCCTGCCCTGCCCACATGCAAGCACTTTGTGTTAATCTGCTTATGGCAGCGTGACACTCACCGCCACCTGAAGCGCATCCTTACCTGATTCCAGCAGCAACCACCGTCGGAGCACATCCTTACCTGATTCCAGCAGCAACCTCTGTCGGAGCGCATCTTTACCTGATTCCAGCAGCAGCCGCAGTTGGAGTGCATCCTTACCTGATTCCAGCAGCAACCCCAGTTGGAGTGCATCCTTACCTGATTCCAGCAGCAACCGCAGACGGAGCGCATCCTTACCTGATTCCAACAGCAACTGCAGTCAGCGCTCATCCTTACCTGATTCCGGCTACCAACCACAGCGCTTACCTGGGAGTCCGCTTACGGCCAGCATCATTGCGGATCCAGGCATCCTTCATTCGCCGGCAGATCTCCAGATAGCAGCACTTCAGTCCGACATCGACAGACAGTTCCTGCAAGAGAAAAAGACAAAACATGGTTAGAAAATCGCTAAAGACATTACGCTAAGGTCGCGCTTAGACAATTCCTCACGCTTGACCTTAATACCAAAACTTACCATCTATTGGAACATCGTGAACTCCCTTCTCTTCCATTGGGCCTTCGCTTCTTGCAGCGCAACTACCGCTGGGCCGCATATCACCTATTGGGAGAAAGCAAAGGAAAGGCATTATAAAGGGATACAGACAATAATCAAGGAAAGACATTATAAAAGGATACTTACCTTTGGAGTGGTTCAGCCACAGCCGGTCTGGGCTGCTATGCACATGGACCAGTGAAGGAACTCGGTCCATCTAAAGCACCCCTGCAGTGAGAAGCAGGACGGAGAGCTCGCCATCATCATTAAACATGTGAGACTATATGGGTCGGCGCATGCTCACCACATTCTGGGAAGAAGGGTTTGAGGGACACAGCAGTCATATCACAACATTCTCACGACCGCTCATATCCTCGCAGGGGCAGTGCCAACAACCAGCGCAGTCCACAACACACGAGCAGGGGAAGAAGCCTCACAAAGGGAAGCCATTTCCAGGGAGGGCTGCAACCGTGCCCCAACGGCCCCGCAGAGACCAGGTGAGCGTAACACCAGCAGACTCCTTGTACACCGCCGCAGCCCAGGGATTAAATTCTCTTTATCCTGCCCAGACGGGTGACTCACTGCCACAGCACATGCCTGTCCTCCGCCCCTGCGGCGTCTCGCAAAGTGGGTCTGCTTGGCGCACGAGCATCTGGAATGTCCGGTCGCTGCTGTGCTCCAGCATTAATTCAAGGGGTGGTGCCTCCAGGCACCCACCCGTGACTGCGTCCCTGCTAAGGCCGCCCACCTCGTCACCAGTGTTGAGGCTGTGGGTGGGCCTAGCAGGCGGATGGCGCACTTTCAATAACGAAGGAAACGGAGCTGCAATCAACCCGTCTGCTTTATTTAAATACAACATGACTCTCCCTTGCCCCGCCTCCCTCCAGCCCATCACTTCCTTTCCCTCCGTCATTTTCCCAGACCCAATCACCCGCCTCCTTGTGTCCATGGGGACGTCAGCGTGACACCACCAGTGCTTTAAGTGGGTTAAGAAATTGAGGGGGGGCTCATTTAGGGGCGTGGTTTGCACGATGGGCGTGGTCTAAGACTTGATGCTCGTGGCATAAAGACGAACATGTAAAAATGTTCTGGCCTATTTAACTAAGTGCATATCACAACACAGTATGCTTGGTACAAACTAAATAGATAAATCAGCATGTGCACCCGGCACACAATGCATAAATAAATAAACCGGGTTGTGTATGCAGGTGAGGCCTTATGACCCAAGAACTGTTCCCGCTCAGCGTACCAGGTTTATTTATTTATGCATTGTTTGTCGGATATACCTGCAAACACCTCCAAAAATTATTTGAAGTAGGTGTTCAGGTAGCCCAGCAAGAGCAACCATGTAGAAACTTGGAAGCTGGCCTCACTGTATCAAAGGACCACAGTGGAGGTAAACTGGAGCCGGAGGCCACGGGGGTGGCAGCATGGGCTTGATGACTGAAGATGGCTATGCTGTGTAACAACTGTCCCCAACAACCGTCTTGGGAGGATAGCTCAGCGGTAACGTGCTCGCCTTGGAAGCAAGACGACACGGAGCAACACAGGTTCGATCCCCGGGTCCGCGCTTAGAAACCTCTGGGTATTAAGCGCGTTATAAATAACCTATCATAACTCTCATTGTGTTGCTAGCAATCACCCTGCCTGAGTGTTGCTCTTTGTCATGAATGCATGTTCACATCCGAAGAGGAATGAACAGGTGTCACTCTTTGAGATGATAGGCTGTAGAGGAAATGTGTGGGACCAAACACTTCAGCCTATCAAAATACTAACAAGGTTTCATGGCCAATCAAGATTCAAAGAAAACCAAAAAGAAACCGGCATGTAGTTGTTGACTGCCTGTGCAATGAGTCTGTCTATGCATGTATCAGGTCAGGCTGCTGTTAGGTCATTTTACATTATTTCAAGAAGTGTCTTACGATGAGCGTTTTGTGAGTTAACTCTTCTCCAGGCTCCCTGACATCCCTTTCTTCTTGCCTTTCCTTTTTCCTTGCTCTCATTGCTTCACTCCTCTGCTCCATTCTCATGTCTTTCCTTTCCTCTCTTTTCAATCCTTCGCCCCTCTTCACCAGTCTCATCCCTTTATTACCTCTTCTTCCATCTCTCCTTCTCTTCCATTCCTTCACCCCTCTTCAGCATTCTCACCCTTGTCTTTCCTCTCCTTCCATGGCTCCTCATCCTTCTCTCATTCTTACCCCTGTCTTTCCTTTCCTCTCCGCTTTTCAATCCTGCGCCCTCTTCACCAGTCTCACCCCCATATTTCCTCTCCTTCTATCTCCTTTCCCCCTTCTCTTCCCCTTCTCTATTCACACCCATCTTTTCTTTCCTCTCCTCCTCTGCTCTCATTCCTTCACCCCTCTTTTCCATTCTAACCTTCGACATTTCTCTCAGCTAATTTCTCTCATTCATTTTTCTGTAACATCATTGGTTTCTGTCACTTTCTTGTGTTTCTTCCCTCCTTTTCATTCTCTTTCCATAGTTTCTCCCCAATGTATGCACCCCTTGACTCTGTTGTGTCCCTATCTTTCCTTCCTTTACTTTCTCTCTCACGTAACATTTTATCTATTTCATTTGAATATTTCACCACTTTTATTTCTCACTCTCTTGTCCCCTCCTACTTTTCCCTTCAGTCTCACTTGTTACTATACTTCTTTTCCTGCCCACCCCTTCACCTTACTTCATCCCCTTGTTCCTTTCTCTGTTCTCGCACCTTTGGTTTCACTCCTTGAACAGACCTGTTTTAAAAAAAAAAGTGTATATATTGTTTGTCGGATACATGTATACGACAAACAAGACATAACTAAATTAACTACGTCGTGCGCAGAGCATTAACAGACCACTGCCCGGTTTATTTATTTATTTTAGCATTGTTTGTCGGAAACAGATATCCGACAAACAATGCATAAATAAATAAATAAACCATGTCTGTTCAATTGTGGGCTTGGTTCTCGAATCTGCAGCGCACAGCGCCCAGGTTTGCAGAGCATCAAAGAAGCCTCAGTGACTTGGGGAGCGGGTGCAGGCATGATTCTGCCCACAGGCAACCAAGGAACTGTACCTTACTCTCCTGACCCCTCATAAGGGGTCAGTAGAGGAAGTTACAGATCGGAATGCCGCAGTGTGTTTCCTGCAGGCAGCTGTGACAGATAGAAGTGTCAGCCAGCCACAGCGTCGCTTTTAGTGTGCTGCTGTGGCTGGCTGGCACTTCTGCCAGTCACAACTGCCTGACTCAATCATGGTGGCAGGCTCATCTCCCGTCGCGGCTGCGGCCATGGCGGGATAATGACCCGCCATAGCATGGTGGGACCGGGGGCCCCCGACAGGGCCTGGCTCAGCCTCACTTCTGGGAGACTGCCGGGGCTCAGCCCCGGCCCACTTAAAGCACTGCTTCCCACTATGCTCATATAGAGGCCCGGTTGTACTGTACGCATAACAGGTAAGAAAGTTGTAGTGTTAGTGGTCGGTCACAGGATACTTGGGTAAGATGTAGTGGAAATGCTGGAGCCGGTAAGTGCAAAAGTAGAGGTACTTTATTGGGTTACAGGGTATCAGGTTAGGAGAGAGAGAACGCAGGTAACAACATCCTTCTAACTTGTGACTCCCATCCTGAATGGCCAATTGACATTCCCTGAACCCTCAAGGAGCCCAGGGTTCCACCACTGCTGTACATTCCATAGCTTCCATTGCAAAATTCAGTGCAAGCACCACAATACAGGAGCACAGAATAGTAGTAGTGTTTATGTAGGAATATGAAAGTGCACCAGAAAAGAGAGGGTAATGTGCTGACATGATTACCAAGATATCACAGAAAAGGATAGTGCTGTTGCAATAGGTTTATGAAGTAACATGCAGGAATTGCAAGTGTTCCAATATAAATATCAAAAGTATTCCTAAGAAGGAACGATACGAATATGACAATAGCATAGAGAAGAAAGTCACTTTCGAATAAAAGTGCGGAAGAATGTACTACTCTCGGAAGATGGTGTAAGTAATGCAGGGGAGGTTTTGATTTTTTTCAGACAGTGTGCTTGAAATGTGAGTATCAAACTTCTGCATGAAAAGGAGCACGAATAACGACGGCGAATAACAGAAGCTGCCTCCGGGGAGATTGGGACGCATACGTTTTGAATTCGAACGTGACCAAAAAGAAGATAGAGGATTGACTCTGATCTGGAGGGCAACAGGGACGGGGCAATTGTTCTTTCTGCTCCAATCATTCAGATCCCTTCAGAGAATGTGAAGTTCGGTTGATTGTTAATGGGGACCTGCACCATAAGATCAACAAAGCTCCCCTGCGAGACACCATTGAGTCTCTGAAAATAGGAGCACATTGGCACAACAGAGGGTGAGTCAATTGGTAGATCTGACCCAAGATCATCATTGAGAGGTCCAAATCCGTCGAATGGCCTTCGAATGTGCACATACCGAACGCACTAGCTTGTCAAGATCTCATGCGAAAGCTACATCCACCGGGGCCGACTTTAGGGCTGGAATGTGAAACATACAAGAAGGAATACAGTTGAACATCAAAGAAATGCACTTTATTAAACACTGACTTGTAGTCATTTTTAGAATGTATTTTTGTATTTCTGTGTCCTGATGAGGTGCACTAGTTGGAAATAGTTTTACCAACTAGTTGTCCAAAACTTGAGTCGACAAGACCAGAGGTTCCACTCCATCTCAGTGTTGGACTCTACTTGGGGTACATAGAAATACTAGAGCAATTGTATATATTGAAAGAAATGTGTTAATATATACTCATTTTTAGAACACATATTGATGCACTTTATAAGACTACAAATATGCTTTAGAGTCTTAGGTTTTATTGGTATAGACTGGTTTGTTCTGTTCTTGGAACACACAATAGAGACTGCGTTGATTTGCACAGGTATGAATGATTTTGGTTTGAATGAGAATGCAAGATTAGGAGATGAATGTTGAGAGATAATGGTTTTTGGTTGGTGTGGTGTTTTTTGATATTTCAGATTTTAACAATTGTTCAACTAACAAATGTTGTATTTGTACACATCAATTGTTAAAAATGTGTCGCTAGTTATGACTAAATAAACAATCAAATAAACTTAATTAGCAATGCCTTGTCTATAAATGATTGTGCATAAAACAGCCACCTTTCCGTGGAAGGAATTGGTTGGTCGTTCTTGTGTTAGTTACACATTATAAATGGTTAGAGGGCGGTACTTGTCCTTTGACAATTGTACCCTTTGCATGGTGAAAGGGAACATCCAACAATCGTAGCAGAGTACTTTAGCAAAAGTAAAGTACTGTCCTACTGAGGTTGTAGATCTATTCTAAAGGCTAGATATAGCTGCTGCAATAGAAATATGAACTTACTGCAAAGTGGGGAGGGCTGTTTTCTTATAGCATTAACAGGGTACTGCTGAGCAATTGTACATTTCCAGAAGGCGTATGGACGTATTGCAGAACCGTGAGGTTCCCTTTGCAACACTGGTGTATAGGCGCATTATAAATACCCAATACATAAAAACAAGAACATACAACTGCAACAGAGATTGAACTGTACTGTTCTAACTGTGACAAATCAACTTCTGGGGCACCAGTAGTCCAGGGATGAATATCGCTTTCTAAACCATCAATCAACCCCACACCTCTAGTACACCAGAAGGGATCCAAGCAGATTGGAAACACATGCAAATTATAAACCTCCTTGTCCAATTTTGGTAACGTGGCCTGAACAGCATGCTTATCTCTGCAAGGTCATGGATCGTTGGTTAGTTGCAACACCGCAAAAATGCAATTATTACCCAATGATAAAAGAGACTGGCCCTCATTACGACCCTGGCGGAAATCGAAAAACGATGGCGGAAATGCAATACCGCCATCGAATAGCGCTCGGTGCGACTATGACCCGTCACCGCAAAGTACGAAGCCATTAGCGACACCGTAGTGAACGCCAACGCTAACTGCACCAAGCACGCGCGCGCGCGCCATGCCAAACCGCAAACACCACCATGGTGCAACGGTACGCCAATTCCGACCCTAGCGGACATGCACCTAACGCCATCAGGCATGGCGTAATGTACCATTCCGCCATGGCGAGAAGTACGGCATCGCGAATCAACCGTAAACGGCCCCACTGAGTGCCTGTACACCGCTCCCTGCCCACAAAGTACAACTCCCCGTAGGTGCAATGAAGCCACAATGCAACCATTGAAATGTACAAGTCACCCATGCATGCCAACGAACAAAAGAAACACAACAGGGGCCAATGGGAGCTGCAGGGCACAGATGGCACGAATACAGAAGCCATCCCAATGGACATGACCACAGTCCCCCACCAAGAAACGCACGCAAACACAGGCACCTGTGACCAGCAATATTCCGAAAATCACATCATTCCACCAGTCCACCTGGCTGACCGGCATCTGTTACACAAAACCCAATCCCCCGCCCCTGAGCATGACAACATTCAAACTGTCATATTGGCAGCCCCCATCCCTGACCTCACTGGGCTTCGTAGGCAAACGCGGCCAGTACAGTACCACGCAACTAAACCCCGAAGCCGGAACCCGATGCAGATCTCCTCACAATACATCGCCCCCCAAATTGGCATATGCCACATCACTTGCAAAGAAAAACGCTACACGGGCCAAATCCGAATAGAAATTTAATGCACATCAAAATCACCAAGCCCATACAGCCATCAGGCCATGAACTCCAAAACACCAATCACCATTGTGGGCTGCTTCCGCAAGAAATGACCAGCCACTACCTGTGTGTCGCCCTGTTCCCCCATGGTACACAGAGCCACAATCACGTACGAAAAGGCAACATGGAAGCGCACAGAACCGCAGGCCCGTCCCAATGGGGAGGCACTAGTCCAGCTGAAAGGCCGAAATGTTGCTCCGAGCCACCAGTACTGCGTAAGGGCATGTGGCCCATTGGCGATCGTCCCATAAGATCATAATGCTGCTCCACTGATTAACACGAAGCAGCAGGTGTCGGGAGTAAAATCCATCTGCAGGAGTGGCATACAGATGGCAGTGGCAAAAGGGGAGGAGATACCTGTCAACCAAAAGAAAAGAAAAAGAACAGAATGGCCATCAGAACTACATTCCAACTACTCACTTCAATGATCACACGAAATCCACAGCCATATGCATGCTAGCCCAACCAAAAGGATCATCACCACCCCAAAACCACTTGCGACTCATAACCATCTATATCGAGGTGCAAACACCATCACAAACGAGTGTACCTGTGCATGCGTCTGTCAAAACAGATTCCATCAGATGGGAATGTTAACGTGCATGGACACAAGTGTCTGAGGGCGCCTCGAGACAGGGAGGGCTCAACAAGGCCAGATGGACGATGGTCCCACAATGGCAGCCCTGCATCACATAGCGTAGGGGAGGCGGATAGATCCCAAGAAGCCCTGTAAATGGCAAACTCTGTATCAAATCACCTGCCCATGCATCCATCCATCATTCCCTCATCCCGGGATCAAAATGCCTGAATAATTACTCACATAACATTAGAAACATCCATTGAGTCCGTGCGTTATGCAGCCTGCTAAATCCACAGTGCCCCAGCCCGTAATTCCAGTGTTGTGAAGTAACATGTTTTTGGGAACGGACGGCCTCATCGCCCACGTAGCTATTGCGCATCCCAAACTATTCATATCAATCATTGCTCCCTCGCCATGGGCCCTGTCTCAAGGACATAGAACAATAGAACGTTACATTTGCAGTCAGACCTGTGGGCATCTCCTCGCCGCTAGCTGGAAACCGAAAGCGCCGCCCCTCGAATTCCTCATTTGCAACATCACGTCGAAAAGGCATCTGTGGCCGTTTGAAATCACTAATTATTCCATCGAGTGCGGCTGTGTGTGAAAATGGCAACTGCCTTCACCCACGAATGGGACGCCCCGCCCGTCGTTGAACCTCGGTGCAGTGATGCATGAGGGTCCACTGTTACTCGAGTACTACGTTCCACTGACCCCTCACAAGTCAGTTCGCGACTGCACAGATAGTATGTGAAACAATGGGACCACAGCAGAATGAACATATC
The DNA here is from genome assembly GCF_040938575.1 of Ambystoma mexicanum. NCBI lineage: Eukaryota > Metazoa > Chordata > Amphibia > Caudata > Ambystomatidae > Ambystoma > Ambystoma mexicanum. Next base: position 896,073,622 of record NC_090931.1, on the reverse strand, counting down.
AACCAATCTTACACGGCCATCGGGTACAAATACATGATTGCAATAGCAAGATACAATTCCCCGAATTGCAGCGTTGTGCGCGGGACGTGCTCGGCCAAAGGGGAGAGCAGTTTGCACAGGTGGAATCAATCACCACAGGTGGAGGCCATACAGCCTGAAAACACATAAATTGCACAGCCAGTCTCCTCCCACAACCACACCGAAATGCTACCGGCAGGACTCGCGATGTTGGCCCTGGGGGACCTGATAGCACTGCAAGCGCTCCGACTCCAAGAAGAAGACGAACACCAACTACAACCAGCCGCACGGAGGAGACGCAGGAGGAGGAGGAGGCCAAGGCAGGGCCAGCAAGGGCTGCCAGCACAGCCACTACCACCACGCAGGCAGCCCGCAATCCCACGCCTCCGAGCACATCCGTTCAACCTCACTGATGAGCAGATCCACACCCTCTACCGTCTGGACCGGGACACCATAACCGCCATTGTGGACATGACACAGGCTGACCTTGTCAGCATGATAGATAGCCCAACCGCCATCCCACCCCTACTGAAGGTGGTGTCTGTACTCCACTTCCTGGCCACAGGCACCTACCAGCACACAGTCGGACAGTTGCATGGCATTTCTCAGCCACTGTTCTCACGGACACTATTGCAAGTGCTCGATGCCCTCCTGAAGCACGCAGACGACTACATCTCTCTACCACGCTCGGAGCAGGAAATAACCAACACAAAAGTGGGATTCCATGCACTTGCCGGCATACCGGGTTGCATTGGTGCCATCGACTGCACCCATGTTGAATTGGTCGTCCCACATGCCATGGAGGCCCAGTACCGCAACCGAAAACAATTTCATTCCCTGAATGTACAGATGGTGTGTGACTCCAACAGGATCATTACACATTGTTGTGCCCGATTCCCTGGATCAACCCATGATTCGATGGTCTTGAGGAACTCTACAATACCACGCTACATGGAGCGACACGCAGGGAACAGATCCTGGCTACTCGGTGAGTCTCATTACATGCATGATGATGTGGGGTATGTGAATTGGCATTGACCTGCCAGGAAGGGGGGGGGGGGTGTGCGTACGTATCAATGGCATTCCACATCATACGTTTCTCGTCCACATACAGGTGATGCTGGATATCCACTGAAGAGATGGCTCCTCACACCAGTCCGGAACCCACGGGACCAGCATGAGGAGGACTACAACCATGCCCACTCACGTACCCGTGTAGTCATTGAACAGGCATTCGGCCTACTGAAGACCCGTTTCCGCTGCCTCAGCAGGTCTGGCGGGGCACTCCTGTACCGCCATGAGAAGGTTGCAAAGATGGTGATGGCATGTGTCATGCTCCACAACATGTGCGTACGTAGAAATGTGCCCATGCCCCCTGACGCAGAACTGCAAGCACCTGATGATGGTCATGATGAGGGTGGGGATGTGGCAGCACCTCATGGAGTCTGCGAGGCACCGGAGGCCCGTGACATTCGTCAGCATCTCATTGATGTATGCTTCTAGCACTCACGCCTGGTGGCTGATACATGGACACGGGACTCGTGGCACTGCGTGTGTCTGGGACATGCACAATATGGACTGTACGCCTATGATGGCCTAGTACACAAAGATCAATGTCCACACTTCTCATTGGTTGATCGTGCACTTTTTATGGCATATGTGATATCATGTTGAACACCCTATCGACCCGCCACCCAAGTGAGCCCAACACACCCCCTCCACCCTCCTACCTCCCCCCCGAACACCAGTGTCCAAAGATGCTCATTGTAAGTGGGCTGTCGCTATTGCATGCCCCCTCTGCGGGTATCAGGGGCACCCCTGCCTGTGGAGCGCAGGTTCCTCCCAGATCTACGTTGGGGGCTGCCCTGGACGGAACTTGCAACGGATGATGTGTCTGCCTGCTCACGTCCATGCATGTCCCTAAGGGTTTGCGAGAGCTCAGTGAGCACACGGCGCACTGCGGCAAGTTCGGCACATACGTCTTTGGACGTCGCATGCAGTTCCCCCCTCAGGCTCTCGGTGCTTCTCTCAATTTGTGCCCTTAGCGTCTCTGTACCTCTCTCCATTTCTGCCCTAAGTGTCTCAGTTGATGTTTCTATGTCTGCCTTAGTGCCCCCACATTCATCGGCATGGTCCTTGAGGAGTGTGGCCAGTTGCTGCTGTTGTTCGATCAACTGGTCGAGGGACTGTTGCCTCTGCTGGGCCATGGCCATTTGCGGGGGTGTCACAGAGGGGCTGTTGTCCTCATGTTGCCTTGCCACAGGGCTTGTGGGGGATGGCCAGTCGTCGTCTGGTGGGTGCCCCTGCGTGGTATCCTCATGTTGTACGGGATGGAACAGACAGGGGGATTGGGACAGGTCATGGATGGATCTGACTTCGGCATCCCCGTTTTCTGTGTCCGAGCATGCTGCCATCAATGGGGTGTCACCTATGGTGCTGCTGCCACCAGAGGCAGTGCCTTCTGTGGCATCCATTGGGGGGACCTGTGGTGGTGGTGTTGTGGGCATGCTGGCTGCTGGGGTGCCTGTTGATGTTCCCTCCTCTGTGCTGCCACCTGATTTGTGCTGCTGCCGTGTCTTGATGCGTGCAGCTGAGGTGGAGGGTCTCTGGCCGTTGGTCTTGGCCCTCTTTGCAGGTGTGCTGGTAGGGGTGTCCTGTAGCTCGTCGTTTGGATCGGACCCTGTGGTGGAGTAAAGGAGGGCGAGGGTTATTGATGGGTCTGTGGGAATTGGAATGGCATTGTATCACATGCATTGGGGTGGTACCTGAGGGTGATTTGGGTCGGGGCCTTGGAGGTGCTTTGATTTGTGTGTGGAGCGAGGGTGCAGTTGTCTGGCAGCCTGCAGTTAGGGTGTGCCTGCTGCACGTGTAGTGCGTGTATTAGGGGTTTTTAATTATTTATGTATTTATTGTGGGTTTTAACGTGCGCTTGCAGGCCGATGTGTGTGGACGTTCTCCTGGACATGTGTTTCTGTTGCACTATGTGGACGCATGGTACTTCACATGGATGGACTGTGTGGATTTGGCATTGTTTTATCTGGCCCACCTACCTGAATCTTCGGATGTCTGCACTCCTTTCTCCATCCCTCCGACTCCCTCTATGCTCTCCATTCCGATGGTGGAGGCACAGATTTCTTCCCAGGGGGTCAACTTGATGGGTGATTCAGGACCTCCCCCGGTGGCTGTGGCAATGTTGCGGTTAGCAGAGAGTATGCTGCGGACGCGTATCCGCAGGTCGTCCCATCGCTTGCGGCATTGCTGTGGGGTGCGGGGTGCGGTCCCCACCGCACTTACCCGCTGTGCCACCAGAGCCCATATGGCCTTCTTGTTTGCAAGTGCCGTTCTGGTCATTTGCGTGGAGAAGACGACGGCAGCATTCTCCTAGAGGGTCTCTGTTAGCACGGTGAGTTCCTCACGGGAGAAGTGGACCTGCCGCTTGCGGTCGCACGCTTTCTTCGCTACTTTTCCCATTTTTCTTGGTTTCGCTAGGGTGGTTGACGGGTTGGGGTGTGTTTCAGGGTAGTGATTTTAGTGGTTGTGTGGTTTTAGTGTATTTATAGGTGTACGCCGGGATGTTTCCCGTTCCGGGCCCATGTTTTAACTTCCGTTTCCGTATATTTCCGGCCACCGTACTTTCCGGTAGGCGCACACTGCGGTGACCGCTAAGAGGGGTGGCGGTATTGCACCTAGGGCGCCGTACGGCGGCGGTGTGGGCCGTTTTGGGGTCATTTCCGCCATCGCGGACTTTGCACTTCCGCCATGCCGTGGTGCTCGTGCCCGATGGGTCGGAATGGGCCGCACTTTGCTCCTTCGTGCAATGGCGGAAACGCTATTTACGCTGTGGCGCTCCGGTCAGTCGCTTTCCGCCAGGGTCGTAATGAGGGCCACTGTCCAGTCAAGGTTGTACAAAAATATCTACTTTATTATTATTACAGACAGTTGAAGCACACTACAAAATACAACCCACCCTGTAAAGGAACACAGAGGACAGATAGTTTCACAAAAGAAAGGGATGCACCCTGGATACTTACAGGAGAGTAGTCGGTAAAGCAATCAGTCTTAACTGTTCAAGGTTATTTGGTTTCAGCACCAAGGGAGCAAGGGGTCGTAAATGTCATGAATGGACTGAAGCTGAGGAGAGGTTTTGCAGGCAACAGCCTTGACTTTGTTCAGAGACTCTCTGGCACTTCCCACCTAACAAGCTTGCTGGCAGAGCCTGGCAGGGCACGCTGTGTGCTGGCTGGGTACCGGTTCTGGAGCTGCTGGACGGGGGTCCTCTGAGTGCGGTTCTCCCTTTGTTCCCTGGGAGATGTTTAGGGGAGGGATCTTGCTTCCCTCTTGGAATTCCTGGCCTTACTTCACTGGCAGATGCTGTAAGGCAGACAGTACCTTCAGCCAGGGTCCAAATGAGTCCTTCTTCTTACCCCTTTCAAAGTTATATGATGATCTGCTAAGTGAGGAGCTCGGCCCTCTTTTAAAGCCAAATGCGCCCAAATGATTGATGCAGGCTAAGCCTACCTTAATGAACCAATCCTGGGTGCCTACCAACAATCTTCTGTTATGCGGTGAGGTCAGGACCAGAATGCTTTGCAACAGGAAAGGTAAAAAGTGGCAACATGTACTCTTAAGTCCCACCCATTTTCCTGTCTGTTGTAGATCAAAGTGTCTCTCTGGTTATTTCAGCCCTCTGTGGCTCTTGATCAAAGCGCGGGTCTCCCTTGAAGTTTGTGGTGAGAACAGACTTCTGTCTCCCTCAAATCACATACTTCGTCTCTCTGAAAGGGGTCTGCTTTGCAGGGGTTGCCTACAGTAAACAGTGGACCCAGACATGCCATTCACCGTCCTTCAAACAGAGAGGTGGGAACTAGCTTCAAGTTGACACATTGCATATCCAACAGGTGTTAGTCCTGCCTTCCTCTTGTCCATTCTGCGATGAAGCCTGACGCAAGCCTGTTCTAATTAACTCCTATTAGTATGCACTGCCACCAGCAATTTAGACAATAGGAAGGCTGATCCATGGAGCCTTTGATATTTTAATTAGGCTGCCCATGGCCAGAGGAAGGTTTTGCCTTCCCCCTTCTTGAGATGCTTTGATGTACCCATGGCTGTCACATTGCAGCAGAACATGACAGGAGAGGACGGCACAAGTAGGATGTGTCCTCCCGGAGTACACTCGACTATGCGCTTGTTGTGCGGTGAGCAGGGAAAATGTGTGCTGAATGGCTCCACACATTTTCAGAGGCTGATCTCCCAACATTCATTTTCATTTAAAAAATCAAAAAAGCCCCAGCGAGTGCACACTCCCCTTGTGGATGGTCAAATTATTCACACAAACACAAGTAGGAATGCACAGAGAAAACACCATCATGAGGGTATCTGAGTAATGCAGATAAATAATATTATTGGTTCAATATGAGCATGAAAATACTGCACCAAAAAGGATAGGGCTCTATTCTGAAGAATTAATCTGCTTGGAGACAAGTATGGAAGTAGCACAGAGGAGGCATTAGACTGTTGCAATAAGTTTGTAGAGCAACCTCAGTAAAAAAAATATACAATAATGCTGCATAAAGAAAATTATACTATTATACTAGGAATAGAGAAGATGATGTATGGTTCCAACCTCAGCATGGGACTACTGCAAAGAAGGAATAGTACTGTTCCTATTAAAATAAAGCAACAACCTATGACAAATTCGTTCTAGCTGAGTACACATCTGTCTCCTGCACTAGCGCTCTGTCATGACCACCCACAGCACCCACCCACGTACCTGACCTCTTGGCCTGCTTACTGGAGCCTAGCCAGTCGTTCTAGCTGGGTACACATCTGTCTCCTGCACTAGCGCACTGTCATGACCACCCTCAGCACTCACCCACGTACCTGACCTCTTGGGCTGCTTACTGGAGCCTAGCCAGCCCTACTAAGACCTAATTTCAGTCAAATGCACACACGCATCTTAAGTCTCCTCTTCAAACTTTTCCCATACCTGGACTTCGATCCCCGAGGGTGTTCCTACCACAAAGCACGTTGAGGCCATGCAAATGGGAAAAGGCGCTATATAAATTATGACTTCAATACAATACAATAACGACAAGAAAGTACCTCAAAGTAAAGGTACCGCAGCAAAGATATTATACTGTTTCAATAAAACAGCCTAGTTGGGTCACTTCACCAGTTCTCATATTTCTACTGACTGGTGTGAACAGGAATGTGCTTCTCTCCTGCTCAGTGTTTCCACGATCTGCACAGCCTCCTGTCCTATCGCTGCCGTATACTTTTTCAGTAAATTCTTCTTGTTGTTGCCCTACTGTCTGTTGGGGTATGGCAGTCGGCATTGCTCCAGGTAAGATTTTGAGGTGGGACTATTTTACTGAATATTTGTAAACTTTGATTTCAAGAGAGTAAAAATGACTTGTGACATCTATCTGACGTGTGCAAAACTGTATGGAAATCATTACCATGCGGCAGCTTTCTGCATGTGTGTTAGGCGATCCTCGGCACATCAGGCCTCCCCACATCAGAACACTGCTCACATTCCCCCAACTTCTCCACCCCAGCTTCGAGGCTCAAGGGATTCGGTGAACCCACAGAACCGAAAACACCGTACCTCCTTTGGTGTATGGGCTCGATTACAACCTTTTCTGCATTGGCAACTGCCTTGGAGAATATATCGCAGAAGGGGCGGCGTTACGTCATCACGTCGGTCATGTGATACAGTGTGGCGTTCCTCACGTGATCTTGGTGGACGTCACATGACCCAGAGACGTCACATGACCCAGAGACACACAGTATAAAGAACTGAGAGGCAGGACGATCATTGCTTCTCAGCTGGCTTCGGACCCTGTTTGGCGTTACTACTTGCTCCTTGCTACCTCGACCACGGAACTCTATCTTGGACTCTCTTGGACACCCCTTTGTACCTTTGCTTGGAACTGTTTACCTGTTGCCGGATTTTTGGACTGCACATCGACTTGTCTTTGGATCATCCCTGAGTATCTTGCTGTACTCCCACGCCCAAGTCAAGCCCTATCTTACAGGTGGCCTACCCGTATCCACGCTTACCTGCGGTTCTACCACTCCAGGGACCGCTGTATCTTGTTGAGCCTCGAACCTCCCTACTAGGTTACCTGGGTCTCCCTTACACCAGATAGGTAAGACACTGTAGATTCTTTTGTTTACCTGCTGTATTGTGATTGCCTGGTGCTTAACCTCCTTCCTTCTTGACAGCAGCATCGGTGTTCCAGAGGCTCCGTGGATCTGGGAAGACATCTCTCACCTGTGGCCTCAAGGGTCGCACAGCGGGTTTCTATTTGTTCCCCTGTGCGTCACTTGGGGACGGAGGTCTCATCGGTCTACACGACACTCAAGTCAGAACAGACTGAGAAGCCTTATAGTCGTGTTAGACGATGCAGGGATCCACGGACGAACCCATAACTGCTTTAGTTCAGGCAATTACAATATTAAGGGCAGATATGGCCGCCGCGAACACGGTGATCCATCAAAGGTTGGATACCATACAGAGCGTTCAGCATTCCCTTCCTGCAGACCCTGAGTTTGGAGATGGCAGCTCCTCCACTACACCCCCTCCCTTGGCTACTTCTACAGTCCCGACTCCAATAATCCTCCCAACTCCTTCCCCCCTGGCTGCTCCTGAACGCTACCAAGGCGATCCCAAGAAATTCAGAACCTTTGTTAACCAGTGCAAGTTACATTTCTTATGCAGGCCTTTGGCTTTTCCCACGTCCACTGCTAAGGCCGCCTTCGCCCTTTCCCATTTAGCTGGAACAGCTGCCGCTTGGGCTAATCCCCTGTTAGAGAACAATAGTCCAGTTCTTTATGACTTTGATTTGTTGATCCTAGAAATGTCCCGAGTATTCGATACCCGACACAAGGCACAGTCAAGGGTTCTGGAGTTGTTGGAATTGACTCAGGGCAAAAGGACTCTGATAGATTACATCACCCGGTTCTATCAGCTAGTTGCGGAAACGTCATGGCCAGAAAACAAGCGGGCGGTGGTCTTTTATAGGGGGTTAAGTAACACCATGAAAGACGCTCTAGCAGTGATCCCTTCTATGCCTACTCAGTATCAGGAATTGGTTGATCTCGTCCTGCAGGTAGATGCACGACGATCGGAGCGTAGAGCTGAATTGGGGGCCTCTTCCTCTCCTACTCTTGTTAGTACTCCCGCTTCCAGTACTGAAGAACCTATGCAAGTGGGAGGATTACGCAGTCCTATTACAACATCTGAGAGGGAACGTAGAAGGGTAGATAATGCATGCTTTTATTGTGGCACCACTGGACATTTCGTGAAAGAGTGTCCTCGACGTCCCAAGAAGAGTCAGGTTTTTCGGGTGGCTCGACCTTAGAACCGGAGAACAGGTCGAGTGTCCCTTCATCTTCTCCGGGTATCCCTCTTGCCTTTGCTCGTGTTCAACCCATCTCCGTAAAGGCTACTCTATGTCCCTCTACTGGCCTTCTTCATGCAGTCAATATCATTATTGATTCCGGTGCCACTGGTAATTACATAGATATTGATTTGGCCCATACCCTCAATCTACCCTTAGTGGTAAAAACACGACCGGAACATGTCCAAGCCGTAGACGGCTCCGCATTGGTTTCTGGTCCTGTTAGACAACAAACTGCACCCCTCTTGTTGAACATCCAAGACATACACACAGAAACCTTAAGTTTTGATCTGATCACCGCACCTCAATTCGGTATCATACTAGGGATTCCCTGGTTACGTGAACATAATCCACAGATCAATTGGCAAGCAGGCACTGTACTCTTTGAGTCCGAGATTTGTCAGAATTATTGTCTCCCGGTCCATCAAGTCCCTGACACGCCCTCTCGGTTCTTGGGAGCCTTAGCACAACTCACACTGACCGCTGACGATCCAGAAGTCATACAGTCCCATACTGTTGGGGGGTTGATGTCTGGGATTCCGCCAGAATATCGGGCTTTTGAATCAGTTTTCGATCGAGGCTCGTCTGAGGTACTTCCTCCACATAGAACATATGACTGCCCAATCGAATTACTTCCCGATTCCACTGTTCCTTCGGGCAGGATCTACTCTTTGTCTCCTTCGGAGGAACTGGTGTTAAAAGAATATGTACAGAACGCCCTGCGTTTAGGACACATCCGCCCCTCCACTTCACCAGCGGCCAGTCCTATCTTCTTTGTACCCAAGAAGGAGGGGGATCTACGTCCTTGTGTGGATTATCGGCGTCTTAACGCTATCACCAAGAAGGATAGATATCCCATCCCGTTAATTACTCCACTCTTAGATCATTTAACACATGCTTCCATTTTTACCAAACTTGATCTACGCGGCGCATACAATTTAGTACGCGTTCGCGAGGGAGACGAGTGGAAAACTGCTTTCTGTACTCGTTACGGCTTGTACGAATATCTTGTCATGCCCTTTGGCTTATGTAACGCCCCGGCCACGTTCCAACGATTCATGAATGACATTTTCAGGGATATTCTGGATGTGTACATGGTTGTGTATTTGGACGACATCCTGATCTTCTCTCGTGATCTTGATGACCATGTAAAACACGTCCGAGAAGTATTAACCCGTTTAAGAACACATTCCTTATTTGCCAAACCTGAGAAATGTCAGTTCCATAAGACCTCTGTTGAGTTTTTGGGTTTCCACATCACCCCTGGGGCGTTATCCATGAACGAGTCTAAGGTCAAAGCAGTCTTAGATTGGCCAGTACCTCAAACACTCAAGTCCTTGCAGGCCTTTTTAGGATTCGCCAACTTTTATAGGCGTTTCATTTCTTCCTTTTCTACGATTGTAGCCCCACTCACGGCCCTGACTAGTCCTCGGGTACCATATCAGTGGCAGAGAGAACAGCAGGAGGCTTTTGATACTTTGAAAACCGCCTTTACTACCGCACCGGTACTCCAACATCCCAATCCTGATCTTCCGTTCATAGTCGAGGCAGATGCCTCTTCCTTTGCCCTCGGGGCGGTACTGTCACAATCATGTCCTAATACAGGCAAATTACATCCAGTGGCATACCACTCCCGTAAGTTTTCCAGTAATGAGTCTCATTATACCGTTACGGAGAAAGAACTCTTGGCTGTCATGGACGCGTTCCGTGTTTGGCGTCATCATCTTCTGGGGGCTAAACATCCCATCACAGTATACTCCGATCATCGGAATCTACAGGATTTGCCCTCTTTGAAATGCATAAATAGCAGACAGGTCCGATGGCATCTTTTCTTTTCCTCTTTTGACTTCCGTATTATGCACCGTCCTGGAACGGCACATGGGAAGGCGGATGCCTTGTCACGTTCCCCGGTGGGGGTCCAATTGCCTATATTCCCTGACACTGTTCTCGGAAAGAGTCATGTGATTTGTCTATGTACTCCCTCATTGTCACTGATGGACTCGGTTCGATCCTGGACTAGTAATCATTCTGACCAGTTGCGAGAATGGGACCCAGTGTATTCTGATGGACTACCGTTCGTACATGAACGCCTGTTCCTTCCCACACCTGACACACGTAATCTGGCCCTTGAGTGGTCTCATGACGCCCCCTTTAACGCTCACCCCGGACAAGAGCGCACTTTAGATCTTCTCAAGCGTTGGTGTTGGTGGCCTTCTATGAGGCGCGATGTAGAATGTTATGTTAGATCATGCGCAGTATGTGCTCAGGCTAAACATCAAAGGGGTCGACCGATTGGGTTGTTGCTTCCGCTTCCGGTACCTCCCAGGCCCTGGCATACGTTGACGATGGATTTCGTTACTGATCTCCCCAAGTCGAAGGGCTTTGACTCCATCTGGGTGGTGGTGGACACGTTCACTAAAATGGCCCGTTTTGTTCCTTGCAAAGGTATCCCTTCGGCTCCTGTATTAGCGGAGTTGTTTTTTGAACATGTGTTTATGCTATTCGGCCTTCCTTCGGTCATTATATCTGATCGAGGGTCACAGTTCACCTCTCAGTTTTGGAGATCCCTGACGAAGCTATTGGGCATTGATACCAGGTATTCTTCGGCCTATCATCCTGAGACCGATGGACAGACCGAAAGGACGAATCAATCTATGGAACAATACCTTCGTTGCCTTATATTGCAACATCAGACCTCTTGGTTGGCCGCTTTACGGCTTGCGGAGTTCGCATATAATAATGCGGCTCATTCAGCCACTGGTTATTCTCCTTTTTACGCCCTCTATGGTCAACATCCCAAGGTCTTGCCGGTCCCTGATGCTTCTGGTTCTGCGAACCCTGCGGCCACGACATGTCTTAGGGATCTTTCTGCCTTACACGCTAGTACAGTGGTTCATCTCACTGAAGCAAAGGCTGCTATGAAGGCCCGTGTGGATGGCAAACGTCGGGCTGCTCCCCCTCTGGTGGTGGGTTCCAGGGTCTGGTTGTCTTCACGTCATCTTCGCCTAGTGGGTTGTCGGAAGTTGCTACCTCGCTTTGTCGGTCCTTATGTGATATCCAAGGTTGTGAATCCGGTGGCTTTCCGTCTAGTGCTTCCCAGCTCTTGGCGCATCCATCCTGTGTTTCATGTCTCCCTCCTCAAACCTTGTCCCGACTCTGTCCGTCTTCGTACCCCTGTTGCGCCGGTGTCCTTGACCTCTCCTGATGTTTTCGAGGTGTCGGCCATTTTGGGCTCCAGATGGTTTAGGGGTGGGATCCAGTATCTGGTGGATTGGAAGGGTTACGGGCCGGAGGAACGTTCATGGGTTTCCGCCTCTGACCTGAACGCCCCTCGCTTGGTAGCCCGTTTCCATTTAGACCATCCATCCTGCCCACGGGGTCGTGGGCCGTTGGGGAGGGGCTATGTTAGGCGATCCTCGGCACATCAGGCCTCCCCACATCAGAACACTGCTCACATTCCCCCAACTTCTCCACCCCAGCTTCGAGGCTCAAGGGATTCGGTGAACCCACAGAACCGAAAACACCGTACCTCCTTTGGTGTACGGGCTCGATTACAACCTTTTCTGCATTGGCAACTGCCTTGGAGAATATATCGCAGAAGGGGCGGCGTTACGTCATCACGTCGGTCATGTGATACAGTGTGGCGTTCCTCACGTGATCTTGGTGGACGTCACATGACCCAGAGACGTCACATGACCCAGAGACACACAGTATAAAGAACTGAGAGGCAGGACGATCATTGCTTCTCAGCTGGCTTCGGACCCTGTTTGGCGTTACTACTTGCTCCTTGCTACCTCGACCACGGAACTCTATCTTGGACTCTCTTGGACACCCCTTTGTACCTTTGCTTGGAACTGTTTACCTGTTGCCGGATTTTTGGACTGCACATCGACTTGTCTTTGGATCATCCCTGAGTATCTTGCTGTACTCCCACGCCCAAGTCAAGCCCTATCTTACAGGTGGCCTACCCGTATCCATGCTTACCTGCGGTTCTACCACTCCAGGGACCGCTGTATCTTGTTGAGCCTCGAACCTCCCTACTAGGTTACCTGGGTCTCCCTTACACCAGATAGGTAAGACACTGTAGATTCTTTTGTTTACCTGCTGTATTGTGATTGCCTGGTGCTTAACCTCCTTCCTTCTTGACAGCAGCATCGGTGTTCCAGAGGCTCCGTGGATCTGGGAAGACATCTCTCACCTGTGGCCTCAAGGGTCGCACAGCGGGTTTCTATTTGTTCCCCTGTGCGTCACTTGGGGACGGAGGTCTCATCGGTCTACACGACACTCAAGTCAGAACAATGTGACAGAATACACCTTTCATTATTTCTCTAAGGTCTGGCCATTTGATCTCTCCTGTATTTATTTGACTGTTGAAAAACAAAAACCTAGCCAATTACATAGTAAAGCAAACATGAATTGCATTGTGTGTTTTGAGGTTCGATAGCAGAATTGTTTTTTGATGTTTAACTAAAGTCCTCATTTCCTGAAGCTATTACTACCTAATGGTATGCCAATGTTATGCAGAGACGCAAGGACTCCATGCTAACTTCTATACCTAATCTCATGGTCAAATTGTTATTTATATAGCGCTTTTGGTAAAGCGCTGTACATAGAACATATTTATCACAATTATAACCAAAATGAAGCTTTATTGACCTTGAAAGGATGAAAGACTGAGACGGCCTTGCCAGGATTCTAACCTGCAACCTACAGATCGTGCACAGATCGCAGCAACGAGCACTCAACCCGCTGAGCTATCTTATTGGCCAACATTCTTCAGACGTCGGTAAACTGTGTGCCTATTTGTTGGATGACCCTTGTATGAAGCAGTACATAAAGTTAAATACCTATATGGATTATCACAGGAACAGGTTTTGCTGAGTTTCTATCTCAATTACAAATGTAACTTTCATTTGTTTGTTTTTTAACAGTGCTTGCATTTACTGGAGAGTCAAGTTTTTGATGTTTTAATTGTAGTCTCTTCAAGATTTGAGAGGCTATAACACCTGTGATTGGTGTAATGACAATCACTCAACCTTGAGCAAAGACTCTGCTGCCACTGACCATTTATAGTAACGTACCCCATTGACTGCAAGGTGGAATGGATGTAAACTAGACCATGCATACACATCATTTTACACACTGTTTTTATAATTAGACTGTAAATCAAATTATAAGTGTAAAAATGTTGTGCCTCCTGTGAGGTACCAAAGGGTGTCTCATCTACTGTCACGATCCATGCCCCTGACCCGCTCAGGTATAACAACCCCCCTGGCAGCAGTGGGGCTAAGGCCCTTCACACTGGCCTCAAGGGCCTTACAACCGCATCAGAAATATACATGGGGTCAGTCCTGGCGCCTTTGGCGCCAGGCTCATTATCAGGAATAAAGCAACATCAGTTTTGGACCTTAATCCAACATGGAGGCCTATTACACAACTCAGTTTGTTAGAACCAACCCATGCGGTCTAGTGTTTTGGGTGTGACTGGGCCTGGAAATACTTGGACTGGAACTACTTTACCTGGTCTATTTAAACCACACCCAAACAGCAGAACACGCTTTGCGTTATTCTGCACTCCTGCAGCTTAACGCTCACTGTGTTCAGCTCCTTCTCATCTGCTTCTCCGGCGGCCCTGTCTTGAGTCCTCGATCCAGGTTCCATTTCTAACCTGGAAGAACAAGAACAGCATTAGCGAGCAAGAACAATTACCTGTGAGTAACCGGTCCTGAAACCATCCTGCGCTTTGCTTACCTCACCCATCCCGGGATTTCACTGCAGCCTACAAAGGTAAAAGAACAAGAACAGCATTAGCGAGCAAGAACACTTACCTGTGAGTAACCGGTCCTGAAACCATCCTGCGCTTCGCTTACCTCGCCCAACTCCAGATTTCTCTGCAGCCTGCAAAGGTAAAGGAACAAGGACAGCATTAATAACAATTCTTACCTGGGCAAGCAGCGCTTCGATCGCTCATCACTCCGAAAAAATCGCTGCAAGCTGTACAAAGAAAGGAAGAGAACAAAGGTTAGCAATTAACACTAACAAACAACACAGCGCTCTGCGAATCAATAACTCACCGTAGCTTTCACCATCCGGCGCAGCAACTCCGAAAATTGCTATCATCCTATAAAACAAAAAGAGACATTGTTAGGGAACACCGTAGTGGAGCAAAGACGCTAAGAAGACAGAGAAATCGAAGCAAAAGGAAGAGACAGACTAAAGACTGAAAAGACATTATAACTCACCTGGAACACAGCAAGCAGAGTCGGAGTCACTGCCGGTCTGGACCCGACATAAGGGCGCATGGACCAGTGAAGCAACTAGGTCCACGGAACGCCTGCATCGACCACGCGCCCCTGCACAGATACGCAGGACGGAGAGTTCAACACACCCAACAGAACCAGTATCCTAAACCTCCATTCTCCTTTTATAGGCGCTACCCAAGGTCTCGTACTTAACTAAGCAGAGAGGGGTCCGGAATAGCGCTTAGACATCCATCCAGTATCATGTGGCGCCCCCGTGGATACCAGGTGAGTGTAACACCTACTAATCCTTGAGATCTCTCTCTCAGGTGGCCCGAGCACGGCTATCGCCTTTGGATCCAGACCCTGGGGGTGTACAGGTGCGGGAGGATCACCTGGGTGAGAGTTCTCCGGGGAGTGGAGGTGGGGCGGCCGATGGTCAGACACAGTATTCCTCCCTTTCCCGTATCCATTATCCCTCCTATTTCATAGCGTTCACTGATGTCCCAACACCCCCTTTCTACACAAACACTGGGCCGAGGAAGAGGGCGACTGAGAGTAACAAAGCTAACTCTTACACATCTCATTGGGCATGTCCCACTAATTGGGTCAGGCAAAGTCAGGCACTTGCCTCTAAGTGCATACATCTGATACCAATTAGCTCCCCTCACACGGATAAAAGGAGGAACATAGAGACACACTCTGAGCAAGGTGGAACACGAGTAAGAGCAGAACTCCTTGGTGGAAGGGGGTGAACCTACTGAAGCAGAGCCATGGACAGAGGGATGAGAACCACTGGTGGATAACCCCAGGAGTTCCCTGCAGGAGGTTGTTGTCTCCAAAAAGCAGCGAAAGATATGTGGAGAAGGCCAAATCCCAAACAAGAAATCTGAATTGTGTTTCAAGGATGCCAGTGACCCTCCCGGGTGAACAGCAGAGTTGGGCTGGCGAGGCCAAGCCTGTGGTACTAGTTTTGACTCATAAATTGGAAGACAGTAAAGACAAGAAAGAAAGGCACACAGCGAGTGAGTTGGCAAGTGGCATGAAAGATTGGTGTGTATTAATGAATGATTGAATTGCAACATTATAACACACAATAGAAGGCTGCATGCATATGGATGAGACGTGAAGAAAGGCAGACCTGTGAATGAACCTCGAAGTAACGATAGCTGTACATAGTGGCACATACAAATAGTGAAACCCACACATTGAAAAACACAATGACACAGACAAGTGCATTTGTAGACCTACACAAACCCACATTTGACTTAAAAAAACATGTTTTTACTGTGGTAGTAAACAAATTCATCCACCATGCTGATAACTATTGAAATAATATAACAAAAGAAAAGTTAATTATACATCAACAAATGGATTCACAGTTAAGATGCGATGCTTCAGGCGCAACACTTAGGCCAGCCAGGGACAGAATGGAATTAAATCAATGAAATCAATGCATTTCAATTAATATCTAAGCGTTCGAGCTGGGAATGAGGGGAAAACTAAAGGAGAAATGACAACAGCATTTCCCACACAGCCTCTGTATTCAACCTTGGATCAAGTGCCAACATAAGGATGTCATACCTCCCAAATCTCCTCAGATAGTAATTCCTATTTAAGGAATCTAAAAAGTATGTCCAGAATTGAATTCTGGCCTATCTCTTCCAGGTATCCCTCTCTCCTATAGCAACGATTCATCCACCACAGCCCACCTGGTCAATTCACTGCACCAGGAATCCATAGATAAAATGCTAGGGCAATCAGCATTTCGCCGTCTTTTATATAGCACCAGTCCTGGAGAAACCAACTTCCTGCTCGTTTTTCGATAACTTGTTTGTGCCAGGCATATCCCCATAATACACACGTTTGGATCTGTTAAAGGGTTCGCCCACTATTTTTCTCCACACACCTCACAACCTCCTTCCACTGTACCCACACCCTGGGTCACGACTGCACCAAGTGCAAGAATCTAACGTCCTCCTTTCTACAAATAGGCAACCCCAATGGCTGCTGCTGGAATAAATGTCGGATTTGAGGTGCTAATAAGAAACTCCTACGCAAGGCCCGGAAGTACATCAGTTCAAATCTAACCTTAGGGCAGACGACTCCGTGGCCGCACAGGCCTTAGCTAATCCCTTTTCTGTAAAGTATACCGTTTAGTCCCCCCCCCAATCTTTCTCTCCCACCCACAAACTCAGAGATATTAACGTCTTCTTCGTGTTTGTTACTTTCTTATAATCTCCTTCAACCCACTTGTACTTTAAAATATTCCGAATACTGAGCAATAGTCAGCCGCATTCCTTTCGCAGCATTTCAGAATGATCTAGTCCAGGTTGCTTTTTCTATGACATTTAATACCTTTTAAACTTCAAAATGTACTGATGTGAAGACTGCAGGATGGCATGGAAGTCCATGATGAAACCCTGTGCAATAAGGAATGGAGCCCCACCATTTTGACCCCCAGAGCAAACAATAGTGGCGATATCAGGCACTCATGGCCATGCCCCACTGAACCAACTATTCTCCCCAATAGGCCCAGCCTGTTCGCACTATAGCTGTGGAATTACTGTACAAGAGATTTATTAGCCTCACAAAACCTGGCCCAGTCCCACATATTCATATAGCACATAAAACAGCAGCTTAACAGATCAAATGGCTTTCTTTACCAAGAAAGACTGGCTATTTCCAGATTCTGTGCTTTATTTTCCAATTCCTCCAACACTGAAAATAGCCTGCAAAGGTTTATATTGACGTGTTGCATGCGCTTAAAGCCACACAGCTCATGGTAGAGCACCAAAGGGATGATTTGCTGCATTCCAACATTATGCTTACAATCTTCATGTCCGTATTCCGTAATGACCCACCCTTCCGTAGCACAGTAATTATTGCCAGTCTCATAGTATTCAACAACTGTCCTACGTCCACTCTGCTGTTTAACAGAACAAATAACTGTGAGATAGGCATGGTATTTTAAAAAAAAAAATTGTTTTCTTGTTAGGCGCTTATACAATAAGAAAACATTGTTTCAAAGCTCCCACAAGGCAGGTAGGGAGTGAGGGTGGGAAATACATTACAACAGAAATATTTAAGAGCAGAGGGGGGAAGTGACGAACCTAGTATGCCTTGTGAGTATTCAGAACGTGCAAGTGCAGAAAGGAAGAGGGAAGAGGGGGTAAGTGCTGGGGGTCCAGGCTTGTGGGTGAGCCATAGACGAAGTGCTAGGAATGCTGAGTGCTACATGGCCTGGGCCGCGGGAGGTGAAAGTGCAAGCCTCCAGAGGGGAGGGTGTGAAATGCAAGTGCTGTTGATAGACAGGAGCTGGTAAGAATTGGTCTGGGAGGTCAAGGCCCGAAGATGCATAAGGGCCAAGGACACCTATTCAGCAACTGTGGGATTAGCAGAGGAGAGAAGGACGGAAGGAGGAGGAAAAGAAGAAAGTCTTAACTAGCTCGCGGAATTTGAGAAGATCCTCCTCAAGGCACAGGGGGAGAGGGAGGCTATTCCAAAGGGGGGAACCCGCAGAGGAAAGTGCGCAACCCCTTGCCCTCTGTTTAGCAAAAGCTTTACACACAAAGAGCTGGTGCCAAAGGAACAAAGTGGTCTAAAGGGAGTGTTTAGTGAAATAAAGTTGAAGATAATGTGGTCCCCAGGCCCAGACAGCCTTGTGGATGATGCAGAGGGATTTGAATTTAATCCGTGCAGCAACCGGGAGCCAGTGAAGACTTTTTAGTGTAGGAGAGATGCGGTCCATGGGCTTAAAGCCAAGGATAAGTCTTGCTGCCCTATTCTGGAGAAGCTGGAGGGGTCGCAGAGTGGAAGATGGAAATTTCAGGAGGAGGCTGTTACAGTAGTCAAGCCTAGAGAGAACCAGGCCTTGAGTCTTATTGCACATCTGAGGAAAAGTGAGAAAAGGTAAAATTCCTTTGAGAAGGAAGAGCTGATAGTTGGACTTCTTGGCAATGTCCCAAGTGTGAGGGAGGAAGGAGAGAGAGGAGTCGAAGATGACTCTAACGTTTCTGGCTTCAGTTGAAGGCGCAGGGGGAGAGCCCAAGGAGGAAGGCCAAAATGAGGGGAAGAAGGATGGAGCAGGGATCCCAATGGGAAGGATATCAGTTTTACAGGCGTTGAGGCAGAGATCATTGGAGGCACACCAGTACTGGATGGCAGATAGGCAGTCAGGGACGATGGAGGGTGCAAGAGGGTCAGCAGGGAGTCTGAAGAAGAGCTGTGTGTCAACTGCGTAAGACTGGAAGTTGTATGAGAAAGAGGAGATGAAGTGTGCAAGGAGAGCAAGGTAGATGTTAAAGAGTCAGGGGGAGATTATAGAGCTCTGGGGGACTCCACAGGTGGAGATGGAAGTAGGAGAGGAGAAGTGGCCCAGGATGACCTGGTTAGTGAGGAAAGAGGACAGCCAATCCAGTGCCAGTTCCGAGATACCATGTGGAGCCTTTGTATGAGGATGGAATGGTTAACTGTGTCAAATGCAGAGGAAAGATCGACAAGGATAAGGAAAGCTGGGGAGTTGGAGTCCAGAGATGCAAGAAGTTCTTCACGGTGTTCAGAAGAGCAGTTTCTGTGCCTCTGGTTGCTCGGAATCCAGATTAGTGGTCATGGAGGCCACCAACAAGTTCAGTGTGAGAGTTGAGTTGGGGCAAAGCCGGCTTCTCAAGCAGCTGCCCCAGGAAGGGGGTGATGGAGGTAGGGCAATAGTTGGCATGGCAGGTAAGGTCAGAGGATGGTTTATTCAGTAGTGGCCACACAAGGGTGTGTTTAAGGGAGAGGGGAAGATCCAGTGACAAAAGAGTGATTGCAGAAATCAGCAAGGGCAGGGGCAAGAGCGCCAATGTTATACTTTATGGTCCTGTATGAGCAAGGGGAGACCTGTTTAGGAGAGACCTTCATAAAGCGGCCAACTCTGGTAGCTTCTCGTGTATGACAGGAGAGAAGGAGGAAGGAGGAGGGAGGGGAGTCTGGTGGGGGTGTTATGGGTTGTCAGGAAGTGCAGAAAGGGAGGTCAGAATGTCCTGGGTTTTGGTGGCAAAGTGTGAGGCCAGTGCATTGGAGAGGGCCTGGGAAGGAGAAGGGGAGGAGGAGACTGCAGATGGGTTGGCTAATTCCCTGCAGATTCTGAATAGTTCAGCTAAGTTAATGGATGCACCGGAGACCTGTGCCTGAATGTGGGCTCTTTTCTTTGCACGGATGGCAAATCTGTATTGCCTTTGGAGCAGGCGGCAGGCCAGTTTGTCAGAGGATGAGCCCGAGGTTAGCCACTTCCGTTCTGTCGCCCTGCACTTTCGTTTCAGGGCTTCAAGTTCGGTGTCGTACCAAGTGTTTTGCTTTGAGGCAGGTTTCAGACAGATCCTCATGACTGGGGCAAGAATGTCAAGAGTGTTGGTGATAGAAATATGGAGGTTGCTGAGGGCAGAGTCAGAGGTAGAGTCAGAGGTGTGGGGGTTAGGGGTGATGAAGGTGTAGGTGAAGGCAGCCGCAGTCACTTGTTTCATCGACACAGACTCAAAGGGGTTTGTTTGAAAACCTTTATTTACTAAGGTTCCTGGGTGGTATAATGCCTGACTGGCCCTAACTCTAAAGGGGTAATTCCCTTAACTGAAGTTTCTAATGGTCATTGTTGCCTAATAGTCCAAAATAAAAGTCTGTCTGTGTCTAAACCTATGCTTGCCCTCAGTCTGTACAACAATGTGATAGGAAGTCCTTTCAAAACAGAAATAATAGTGGTTCAACAAAAAGTAGAAACCAGGGTTGGTTTCAGGTGGTCTTCTCACCAGGTGCTGCTTGGTCACTGCCACACAATGAGTTCAATTACCAGGGCCGTTCATAAGACCTTCTCCACAAGTCCCTTGTAGTTATTCCAACTCCCTTCAATGTCTTTAAGTTCCTTAGGGTTCCCTCCACCAAGCTAAACACCATAAAATAATCATAACACAGTTCCTTTTGTAAGCTTCTCTGGGTTCCCTTCCCCATGCTTCAATCCCTTCAACATTTAAACACAACTAATAGTTCCCAACTTGGTTGGCCCTCTTAAGGTTCTTATCCCCAAGCTCAGGCCCCTTTTCAACCTTTAAACACAAAGTCACTGTTGTCAGGATGTTTTCCTTGGTAGGCCTCTCAGGGTTCCTTTACCCAAGCTTTAGGCCTCTTCCAGCCTTCAAACAAACCAGCTCACAGTTCTGTCTTACTTTTAAAGGGTGCCCTTTCCCAGATGTAGCCCCTTCCATTTAAAACCCAAATTCCATGGCATAGGATGTGCCTTTTCCTTTTTGCCAACTTTTCCCCTAAACCATGTTTTCATGGGTTAGAATCAGAGACTCTCGAAAATGCCAGGTTCTTTACTTACCTAGGCACGACCACTCTGACCCTTCTGCCCCACTCTTTGTTTCCTTGTTTCGTTTCCTGACACCTTTAGTTTCTCTTTAGATGTTTCCTGCACCCCTGTGTTTCTTCCTGTCTGTCTGTGTACACTTGGACTCTTCTTTCCTTCCCGTGCCCACTTGTACTCTGCTTTCCTTTCAGTGTACACTTGCACTCTTCTTTCCTTTCTGTGCACACTTGTACTCTCCTTTCCTTTCTGTGCCCACTTGCATTCTGCTTTCCTTTCTGTGCACACTTGCACTCTTCTTTCCTTTCCGTGCACACTTGCACTCTGCTTTCTTTTCTATCAAGCCCCTGACACCCTTTCCGTGCAGATTTGCACTCTTCTCGTGCCCCTCTTTCTCTTTCCAGTACGGGCCACTTGCACCTCTGTGATTCTTTCCACTTTCTATTATCTTCTGTCTCGATCAGACGGTTGCTTTATTTCCTTACCAATCAACTTTGCTATGCTTTTTGTTTTTACTTATGCTTACAGTTATGCTTTTAGCCTTCACACCTTCTGCCCTGCTCTGGGCTTTCTGCTTTGCTCTCAGCCTTTCCGCTTTCTGCTTTGCTCTCAGCCTCTCCGCTTTCTGCTTCTCTCTGGGCTTTAGCTGCATTTTCAACTGTAATACTTTCTTTTATCCTTATGATTCCGTGCTGCTTCCACTGTTCATGCCTTTCTCTCGCTTCACTCTCATCCCAAACGCACGTGTGCAGGGGGTCCCTTTCCACCCCATCAGTCTTTCTGGCATCTGTGAATTCATTTTGAGGCAAGGACCAGGAGTAAAAGAAACAGGCGCCTGGCTGTTTTCCACAGCAGTCTTTATTTATTTACGGTTCCAAGACACTTCTGAAAGAACACACACCAACATTTTGCTTTCAATCTGCTTATATAGGCTTATTTCGATGAAGCAACACCCTCATGCAAATTACTACTTTGTTTGAGCATGTATCTAATAGGTCCTTTTAGCCAGAGGAAAAAACCTCCCTTTCCTCCGATAGAATGATTTATCTGATGGACAACAAGCCCATATTAGTCATAATTGGCATTAACACTTGCTGTCTGACACATAGACAGATAGGCTATTTTAAACCCAGCTGAACATAATTACATCATTCTTTATCTATTGCCAAGAACAATTTCATCACATCACTGTCAATCCCTTATCTGCTTCTCGAGGCTTTGCCAAGTTTAGTCAGCTCTTACATCGTTGAGAAATACATATAAGCTCAATTATGATGCCAAGTAATGCAGCTGTTCTGTTTACATTGATATTTTCTCTTGGCTTATCTGACTTCACCATCAATCTTGTCTGCTTTTCCTGTCAAATTACAAATGTAACCTTCCAGGCATAATTATCTCACAGCAAGATGCTGCCTAAGACCATTGTTTATCAGCACAAGTTAGGGTTTTTCCACTAGACACCATTTTGCTCGAGGTATCCATTTTGTAATATATCCCAGTCTGCCACTGTGCTACCCTTCAGGGAGCCATTATTGAATTATTTTAACATTTCTTACTTTGTATCTCTTTTTCATAATATATTTTTAAATATTCATGATATATGTGCGATACTTAAAGCACCCTTCACTGCCTGGGTCATTTTAACCCACATATGCACCGTGCCATGTGCACTAGGTGCGATAACCTTGATTTCTGCAATAATAGAACCATTGATCTGCGTGTCATGTTATCTGTACTCAGTTGAGGGGGGGGAGTGGTTGGCACCCCTCTACACACGCTCCTGAGTTTCTCTCACATTCCCCATGAAGCTCACTGGGCAGCGTTGCTTCAAGAGGTGGTTCCTCCTGGAAGTGCAGGGTTGAGGTCAGGGACCCTCAGGCACCCTTGTGGTCGGCACTGGCCCCAAGGGAATGAGCAATTTCCTGGACATGCCCTTCAGAGTGCAGGCAGCACTTGTCCGGCTCCCTCGCCATGCTGCAGCACACACACGCAGGCCAGCATCGCTGCACGCTGTCCTCCTTCTCCAGCCTGCAGCTCCTGATTCTCTCTGCTCCTGGGCTCTCCCTGTCCGGGCTGCATCCCCAGCTTGCTCATTCTTGTGTGCATGACAGCATCTTTTATAGTGAACCAAACTGTTAAGCGGTGTCAGGTGTGAGTAGTTAATATCACATCAATAGGTGGTACCGACAATGTATAATGTATACAATACCCACCATACACTCAGTGTGGAGTATTCAATGAGAATTTACTTAACATAAGAGAAAGTGGTTTCAGATCCTTTGAGCAATACATTCGTTCCATCACATTGAGAGTGATGGATGTATTATAGTTGACAATGTTTTAGAAAACAAGAAGATGGGTATTTTATACAATGGGATCTAAGGAGTCTCTGAGATGAACAATTACACTGTGCAAGCATGTTTTCCTTTGTTGTATCTTTATTTTTTAACATACTTCTTCTTTTCCCCTGAACTTAGATGACATACCATGTTTAATTACAATGCAACATACAGGACCCTTAATTATTCCAACGAGTAGTCCTTGATCTCTATTATACTTGTCACTTCACTGGTTGACACTTTGACCAGTTCACAGTTGAGCTGCAGCACCACAGTGCGACTCATACATTTAGTACCTACACAACATTTTTGCTGCATGAACATCTAAAATGTACGTTTCACCACCACTGTTCTTTGACTAGGGAGCATTGTTACCGGAGCACTTAATTCTGATTCGCTTTCCTAGTACCTGCACGTAACGTCTAACGCATGAATGTTCTATATTTATGAGTTCATGCTGTTTTGTATGAATCATGTCATAACAGACCAGTACATTTAATGCTTCACATTTTATGTATTTATGTTGCCACTTTAACACTACCACTTCCTTAGAGAAACATTTTCTCATATTCACGGATAGTTAGGAATGAGGTCGTACCTTTCCAAGATGGCCAACCGCATTCAGAGTGAAGCTTTCCATTTGGTTCCCATGACAACGGTTCGTTGTCATTATCATCCCTCACTAGCTGTTGCGTGTCCCGCAGCACTCACTAACAGGCACGCTACTGAATTCTTCAGGTAAGTCCATAGTCAGGACCCCTTATTGAGTAATTAACATTATGCACATGCTGCCCAACCTGGTTAATCACACAACCAGCCATTACCAATAGTTGTATATTCTTCCGCACAGCAGCAGTGGAATTCCTAATTTCACATGGGCAACGCCACACATTTTCTGTGAACTTCACTATAAGAGCATAGCTCTACACCTTTGGTAAGGATTTATTAGGCTTCTTCTACCTGAGCACACTTTAGCAATATTCGAGTTTCGGTTTTATTATTTAAACATTGTTGTCTTGCTTTGTCCAAAATCACAGATATTCTGACGCTCTGATAAGCGCCAGCAGGTTAGTCAGTATTCCACTGCAGTTGTTTTTGATGACTTACTGAGCAACATACAAACTAACAGATATCTCTTTCTTCCTCTCCCTCTCGCCCCCATACTTTTTACCAACCTTCTCTCAACTTACGTATTATTATATTATGGTGACTTATGCTTGCGATCTAATTTATTTACCATGCAATTGTGCGTGTGCTTAATTATGATGAATTTCTGATGATTCTGTATATGTTGGCTCTTATATTTAACCTACCTGTGACGTGCAATGCTTCCAATCATAATGTTTATATGTGAATCGCTGTCCTAGATGTAATTTTACTCAATTTTGGATAATGACTTGTAATTATCTGACCTAACTAGAGGATTGTACAGGCCCTGATGAAGGAATGTCCGTAATACATTGGCCCTATCACGCATCTGCTTATAACCTATGAATGATCAACTGACCAATAAGATAATTATCAGTGAATACATCAAATCAAGGTTTTTAAGACTTGAATTAGTGTTTTTTAATATAAAAAAATTATATACCACTCATGTGGATATTGGGTGTGTAGCCCACACCGCTGGCTTCATAGCCAAAGTCCTCTTTTTTTAGTTACTATAGAGTGCCTGAATCTGCCTGACTCTATTAGTGGGACAACCTGAGATCTTTCTAGGGTAGGTTTCCCGTACTCTCCCCATGTTATTCCTATGGGTAATCTTTACTGATCTTAGTCGCCTCATCTCAGTATTTGTTGGAAATTGGGAGGGGGAGATAGGTGAGATTGTAAACATCCCCTTAAAGTTAAGGGAAAGGGTTTAAACATGTAACAACATTGAGACTGAGTTCTGTTCATTTTATCAGGGTGTTGACTATGAGTGTGAGAGAATCCCCTGATTTGATTTACCCCAAAGGAGAAAGTTATCCTTTTCTTTATGTCTGCCGAGAGTTTACATGTATACGGTTTTAGGTGGCTTTCCCTAAGGTGTGGAGAGGATGAATAACCCTTGTTCCCAGTGCTCTAGTCTTGTTTTCTTTTTGCCTTCCTCCCTCTCCCCCTTGGGTAATCTGCTCCTTCCCTTCTCATGTGGGGGTCATGATGGATGAGATGAGATCTAAGGATCTTGCTGCTTGGATTTGGGTTATCGGAGTCCAAATATCCCAAGAAGGCATCTGGGACTTCCTCTTCCACTGTCCGGTTAGAATACCTAGTCTCCTAGGGTATTCTCCTGAGGGAAACTCTGTTCTCCCCTACTCAGGTGATCCTCTCTCGCTTGTCCACCCCAGGGTTGGGATCCAAAAGCAATGGCCCTTCCATAGCCACCTGAATGGAGTATTCTCTGGGGTCTGCATGGGAGAATACCCATAGGTTTCTCACCCAACACAATAATGATATCAGGAGGTCCACATACACCATATATAATTCCGACGTGATTCTGCCATTGCTTGGAGCCTTATCATTTTTTAAAGAGCCAATCACACATTTGACCTTGGCTTACCTAAGCCAGAGTAAGTATGTGCAAGTCAAAGATATGTTCATCCATCTGTTGACCACCCACTCTGGAAATGTATTCAGTACCACAAGAATTCACGGTCTATATCCACCTGATCTTGCACTAGGCCCCCATTCCCTTTCCTAAATGAAACAATCTGTTTCAATCCCTTTTCCCAGTTAAGCATCTACATTAATATTTCACAGGATTCGTCTCTCTCTCCATGCAACCACTCAGGTAGTTATGATCACTGAAGTTACCCAATTATTCTAATGTGTTACTATGTTCTCTCCTCTCCTGAGTGTCACCGATTCCCTGTCTTTCTCCATAGTTCTATCCGTCTTTCTATCCAAGATCTCCAGCTTCCCTTCTAGCCCATCTGGCTGGCAAATTAATGACCTCCTTACCTCTTTGTCCATCGAGATACTCACCCTCTACCACAACTTTGGAAGCCTACCATGTAAGGGGCACGTTAGACTTCTTCAGGCTATTATTCTCCAGAAATACATTAATCATATTTTTAACTCTTGTCCGCATGCCCCATCAAACAGCAAACCTGTGTTGATGCAGCACAAGCACACCCTACTAGGAGACCTCCCCCCAAAGTGAATGTCTCCAGGGAATGGTGAAAGAGAAGCCTACCCAGTGCTCCACATCAGACACTGCATCCATTGCTCCCCTGACATTAGTATCATGTTGATTCTGTTAAATACTTTATGAACAAGAAATAGAATGAGAATTCCTGATGATCAAGATGTGTGGGCCATATGTCATGCAAGCCACAGAAAGGCATTATCTCACCTGACATCTTCAAGCCTGATCAAGGGTTGCGAACCACAAAGGTGGTGCCTTTTAACTGAAGCTTCTTATATTAAGTTGAATTGTCCTCCCCATACCACTGTATTACTCGTCATTTGCACAAACAAGACTGTCATTGTACTAAAAACCTTCTGGATAATTAGGAGCATATGTATCTACCTGTGTTATCGCAATTCATGATCAATATCTGGAACCATACCCAAAGGCAAAGCCCCTGGCAGAGAAGGAGTGATGCCTTCTCTAACCTTTCCACAATCTAGTACACTCTCCTGGAGTTACGTGGGTTTTATTTAAAAGAGCAATCTTCAGCATCCTTCTCTGTACGAAGGAGTGGATTCGATGCATTTTGTGAGTGTTTAATATCCCCTGACATCTAGGAAATTGCATCAATTCCACCTTCCTGGCTTTTATTCTCACCCATTAGTCTCAGGTAAATCCATCCACCCCACCTCCCCCGCCTTAATCGTAAAACAGCCTCAACGCAGGAACCATATATTTCCTCTCTCTCCCCTGTCACCACACCCCACCCAACCATACCCGCATTCTTAGCATCTTAAAGAGAGCAAATCTGTCATTTACCTCCCCCCGACATGTCCACTATGGCAAGTCCTGCTCAACTGCTCAACTAGAACATTAACTGTAATACCCTTAACCTCTAGCTGTCATAAAAGACGAATCCCTCCCTCAGTGTGGTCCAAAAGCTACATAGCAACCACTGAAATTATAGCTGCACGACAGCTCTTCGGGCGAGGGACTGTCCAGCAATGATGGGGGCACCAAATTAGTAACGTAACATGTTAATGAACAAAGAAACTTACATTGAGAGAAGCCACCCTGAAATCCTAAGTCACACAACCCACATCCAGTCGTAGTAAACCCTTGAGAAAAAAC
The DNA here is from genome assembly GCF_040938575.1 of Ambystoma mexicanum. Lineage (NCBI taxonomy): Eukaryota > Metazoa > Chordata > Amphibia > Caudata > Ambystomatidae > Ambystoma > Ambystoma mexicanum. The sequence continues at coordinate 896,046,038 of NC_090931.1, read as the reverse complement.
ATTAGTCAGTTACATTTCACCCAGCAGATACCATGATCTAGCACTCCCTGTTCATAATACCCACCAACACATCAGTTGAATATTATGCATGGGAGAAAAACATATTACAATTGTCATGCACATTAAAAATCAAAACATCACCCCCTCTATTTCCTCCCCATCCGTATGCACCAAACCTCCCTTCATGCCTTATTAGCTACCAGTCCTGCCCACCTCCTCCCGCCCATCCCATAGAGCCTGAGTAGCACCTCCAAAGTCTATCTAAAAAACGACACACACAGTCCTTCCTTCCCAAACTCTCCCTTCCGTCCCAGTCAGCCAGTCTCTGAAGAAATGTCCAACACCTGCTCCACTGCCAATGGAGCCTGCTCCCTATTGTCCATGCCATGACCCTCTCAGTCTGCGTATGTCTGGGCTCCAGCACTCCAGGTGGACCTCTCAACCCCTTCTATATGCATGGGCTGCTCATTCCTTCACCAAGCACCAGGCCTCCTCGGTCATCTCAAAAAGGAAATTCTTACCGTTAGCCATGACTTTTAACTTCGAGGGAAACATGAGCATGTACTTCATTGGCAGTGACCGTAGCTTTTTCTTTGCTTCCTGAAAAGATCTTCAAACCATTTGTTCCACGACCGTGAAGTCTAGAAAAATATGAATTAGCTTGCTCCAGTAATTGATATTCTCTTTAGTTCTGGCTTCCTTTAAGATTAAATCATGGCCCTTATAATTAAGCACACTTGTAATATAGCACACAGAGGGGTGCCCTCAGGTGTTCTCCTGGTCAGAGTCCTATGTGCTCTACCAACCACGAAGCACATAGACAACTTCTCTGGGCCCACCAGGTTCCTCAACCACTTCTCCACAAATGACCCCTCTGGAAACCCAACCAGGGGCAAATTATTCTGTCAAGAGTGGCTTCTGACATCATCTGCACTTGCTTCCAATGTTGCCGGTATATTCAAAGTCCATTTACCATTTTATGGATGGTATCTGGAGCACTGATCACTTCACCACATCAATGACCCTTTCTGACACTTTGTGTAAGTCCTGACCCATCGCTTGCACCTCTGCTACCACTATTCCCATTCTGGAATCAAGAGAGACCGCAGTATCTTCTATCACCTGTAAAACGGCTGCAGTGAATATCTATACATCTCCTGTGCCCATGGATGACTATGAACCCAATGTCGAGGGCAATTTCTAAGGGGGTCGTGCGTCCGACTGCACACTGGTGAACTAAACAAATTTGGATTTCTATGTTCATGATGTCTCATTTCCCACGGCTATTAACACACTCAGTGGGCTTTCACCACCTCTGCTAGTAAAAGTGGTATTCACCATCTCACTGCAGCCTACACAGCTTTCCTCCTCTTGCACCCTCGCTAATGCCTTACAACTTCACAGTGAATCTTCAGCCTTGACTCAGCAGACTTCCGATTTACCCACAGATCCTGCCAACCCCACCTTGCCTTTACTCACCAGTCTTCATTACTTCAGTCTTCAGCCCATCAGGGGGGACCCCAGGGTCCAACAGCTCAGCGTTGTAGCACCATTCCTCCCATAGTCGCAGTCCTCCCAGTGCTTCATTTGTAAGAACATAAGTGCCAGGCCACAAATAATTTCATGCATGGGGGAGGGGCAGCTCCATACAGTCACCCGGCTGCTCCATACGGCGTCAACATATTTAGTGTTGAATCTCCCAACCCCCACTGGTACATTGAGGGTGAAATCAACATAATCTATTAGTTGTGCCTTGAAATAAAATAAATGTTTAAGTGTTTCTTTAAAACACATCATCGTTACCATTTTACTCTAATCCTATTGGTGTCAAGTGGAGCATGTTGACCATCTAACCACAGGAAAAAGATACAAAATGCTTTCCTCCTATGGTCATTTGTTGGGAGAATGTAGGCAAAATCATGACTGAACTAATGAGTTGCCTGTCAAGTAGAAAAATCATCTTGCTTAGGTTCACACTCATGACGGGCTCTCCTCTTCGATATGGTTCTTTTCACTGACTTTGCCCCTGTGTTGGAGCTGTTGGTTGGTGACTGTCCTGTTGTTGTCAACCGGCCCTGCTGGCCCAGCTGGTTATTACACTAGAGAATGTGCAGCAGTGTCATGCAGGCTGAGTGGAGCGGTGTGTGGACATGGCCAGCATCAGTGCCCAGGATTGTTACCTTGCATCTCATTGTTTTTCATGAAACTTGATAAATAGTCCTGCCCTGCCAACCTGGGTCATCAGGTTTGTGAATAACAATGTGCCAGCCCAGGATGTAGAGAACCTGGCCAGTGCACACTGTTGGTAATTGTTATGTTTAGATGACTGACTGACAGTTAAAGTAATGAAGTTGCCAAAACATCATAGCTGGGCTTAAGAATAAGTGCCGGGGGGCAGAAATGTGTGCTGGGGCTGAGCCCTGGCAAGCCCCTCCACCAACTGGGCACTGAGTCCTCACCGAGCTGTGCCAACAGCACTGGCCCCCTCTATATAGGGCACTCCCCCAGCACTCCTCATCAGTCCCCATAGCAGTCCCCATAACACACCGCAAGGGGAGTGAAGGGCTGAGCATCAGTACCCTCTGTCAATATTTTCCGCTGGACCTTGGCGGCCGCCCACACCTGATCCCTCCTCTTACACTCAGGAGGGGCTTTAAAAGATTCCCTAGCATTCTCCTCTGGCTCCTGCTGTCCACGGAGCCCACGGAAGAAGAGTCTGTGCTGTCATGACCTTATATGGCAGATGCCCTTTGTTCAGAGGAGGCACAAAGCTGCAACCCCGAGCAGCAGCACAGCCCCCTACCAGCCACTGTATTACCGTGCGACTCCTTGCAGATCATGTTCCTGCCACTGCAGCTTACATGGCACCCACCAGAGCCAGTCGGAGGCGTGGGCAGTCTGTGCTGTTGCTCCAGGCCCGCGCTTTTGGAGGCCCCACAGGTACCTGCTGCCGGGTGTATAACAAGTAACGAGGGCTGGGCTGCTTCCAGCCACAGTGCTTTCTTTGTGCCTCTTTTAACAAGGCCGTGCTGTCACCTCCCAAACCCCTGTGTAGCGCTTCTAGAGACAAATACCTCTCCAGCAGCCCATGAGACCAGTGGAGCCTCATAGTTAGGGCTTATCACACTCTTTGTTTAAAATAATGGTACATTTAAGAATCTTTATTTTGGAGAAGGGGTTGTAAAGGAGCATTTTATTCAGAAAGCACATACATTAAAACTAGTTGCCTCCAAATCTGTCTTGTTTGAAGACAATTAAAATATGTTGACAAAAAAGAGATAGTATTCATATGTCTGAATTTGGTGTGTTAAATACATATTTTTTGGTGGGGAGAATGTCCCATTTCACTTGCATCAAATAAAGCATGCCTTTGTCAAACGATGCAAAAGGTTATCATTTTACATTATCTTTTGTTCTGACTAAGGTCCTCATCACGAGTTGGGCGGTATCTCGGCGGTATTACCGCCGGGATACCGCCCAGGCTAATGGCGTTACCGTCAACTGGTCTGGTGTTATTAACACCGGATCAAGGGTTGGGCGGTAATGGGTATTCCCCATTGGGTCTTTTGGACCCAATGGGGTATTTTCGGTGCAAATAGCACTGCACTAATTGCGCCTGAAAATGGGCATTTTGTTGGCGCATTTACCCGCAGCTTGGAGCTGGGGGTAAATGCTGCCAGACTTGTGATTGGGCGGACCCTTAAATGCGATGGTAATAATGTTAATGCCGTATTTAAGGGCTACCGCCTAACTCTTGGTGAGGCCCTAAGTCTTGAAAGACAGCCTACAAGCCATTTTTAATAATTTTGTGAAATTGCATTCTGGTATTTGTAGTCTTAAAGATGGAGTGAAAATAATGCAACATTTGTACTCTTTCTGTTTAACATATTTCTATAAGGATTCCTATAATGCTGAAGTACTTTAATTATAATGTGTGTATCTTTCAAGTCCGATTTATAAAACAGAGTACTGTAGAAAGCCAAACGTTGTGGTGAGGAGTGAAAAGGATCAGAGAGCAATTTGTTTTGATGATTTACAAGGTTCATGGTTGTGGGAAGAGAGGTGGCTGGACTGAAGATGTTCTACCTGGCACTGTGCTGATTTTCAGGGTACAAGTTGAGATTACATGTGTGTTGATAGTGTCCGTCCACTTTTTTCACAGTGCCAGCTCGATCCCCCTTGGGTGTTTTTGAGGCCAGCATGCAAAAAAGTGTGTTTGCTAAAGTTTTCGCCCAACAGGATTTGAACCCACTAGCTCACAAAACCACATGAAAGTGTCTTCAAAGTACACATGTTGTAATGGAATTTTGTTTCCCATAGAATACTTCAATATAGATTTGTGGGTAAAAGGGTGCATACCTTTTATACTTTTCAGCAGTGTTCTAAGAAAATCTCCTCTAGCTGTTTTTTATTTCAGGTATATATGATTCATTTTGTGAAAGCCAATGCTTGTTTCCATTTTGAATTTTCTTCTATTGGGAAAGGCCAGTTGAATGAAATGTGCGTATTGCACTTTAGGATACATTCAGTCTCTGTGCATATGTTAATGATCTCCCACACTTTTTTCTGGACTTAGCCCTATTGATGACATTTGAAGATCTGCGGAATTGCTAACTCTGACTGCCTCAGTACCTTTCCGGTAAATAGGCTTTGTTACGATTGCGCTATCCTGCAGTAAAACACTTTGCACTGTCTGGTCTAGGACCAATCCCTGCCCTTACATCCTTGGCACATGCAGTCACATCAGGTATGTTTGGATTACTTACCGGTGATCTTCTATACTCTTTGTCCTGCTCTTCCTGGGCACAGTACTATCACTCCTGATATTGATACAACCGTATTATTAACAGTTACATTTCAGAAATTGAATGTCCAGTTTGTTTGAACCCTATGGATATTAATGACTAATTTAGTGACATCATTTTCTGCAATGCACATAAAGGGGCCCACACATCTTTGGCCGCCAAGGGCCTCGCAAATCCTAGGGCTGGTCCTGCCAACCACTCTTCTTCTTCTGGTCGCAACTCCCAGCTCCAACAATGCACTGGTCTGTTCAATGGTGCCAACGCTGCAGCCATCTTGTATACACAGCCCCACAGTGGCAATCTTGTGTACATCGGCCCAGCGTCAGGCCCTGAACTGGCAACAGGAAATTAGCCAGCACTCCTGTCGGGCTGCACAGAAAGCTCACACTCTTTCACCAGTATGCTGTGGACAATAACCTCAAAGTAAATGGCCAAAAGTCTAAAATCATCATCTTTACCACCAAAAAGCGCCCTTTAACATTCAACTGGAGGTTGGTTCACCAAACTTGGAAAGAGTACAGTTTCTGAGGTACTTGGGGTATAGTTTATCCAATAGTACTTCAAAAGAGGTCTGGAAGGCGTTCCTCAAAGGCAAATTTGGTCCTCTCTTACCGAAAATGAAGAAAATCTATTCTCAATTGTGTTGCTTTTCCCTTAAACTACTCGTCCAGTATTATTTACTTAAGGTGGAGCCCACGCTCTTTTATGGGCTGGATATCTCACTGATAGACTTGGGACAACATCTAGATTCTATTCAAGGCATGTTGTGGAAGAGAACTTTGGGATTTGGCAAACTCGGTTCTCAACACTGTTGTAGGGCATGCGTTTGGCCTTACCTCCTTGGCTACAAGAGCTACCTAGAGGAAACTAGCAGAGTTTGCCAAATGCCTGAGTCCCCATAACCACTCCTTTTAACAAAGTTTGGGTGGGCAGCAACTTCAGGACTCAGCAATTCGTATCAATGAATTTACATTAAAAATGATAACTATTCTTTCAAAAATTGGGTCCTCTACTGAAGAACTAACAACATGTGTAAGGTAATAAAGAAACTGTTCACGTATGATTGGGCAGCCACAATTGACTTATTGGCATCATACTTGCTCTACAAGGAGTATGCTGAATTCCCCAGAAAAAAGGAGGATACCCCGCGCTACAATGCTCTCTTCCCTTGCCCCAAAGTCTGGGCGGTATATCTAGGATTTCGACTAAACCAACTGCATACCCTGGAACGAAAGAGCAAATGGGGCAAGTCAATTACCGACACACATTATAGATTTTGATTCTTGCTCCACTGAAACCATAAAACACATTTTAATTGTAAGGCATTCAGAGACCAACAAATTTGATGTCTTGGGTCGACCCAGTTGACCAATATGTTATGAATTTCGTTAATTTGGGGAAACAGACAGAGTTTGATTTTAACAATATGTGCTTTTTTAAAGTTTTACTGAGAAAACTGGAGGATCACTAGATACACCCAAATGTGTTAACCTCAGGATTGATTGTTTGTTCTCACTTTGTTTGTCTTGACATTCATCTATTTTCTTTTTTGTTCCTGTTACCAACTTCAGAAGCATTTTAAAAAACATATTTTTTTGTTGTCATTCTAAAAGTGTGTATGTGGTGAAATGCCTATATAGTGTTTTTATGGGTTAAAGAACAATATATTTTTTTTTAAGTAGCCAGGGCCCGAGCAGTAAGCTAGTGTCGCAGTTGCACGCATTGATGTGCCGCGGCCGCCAGGGGGCAGTGCGGAGCCCTTAAAGGGCCGCATACCTGTTATTAGAGGGAGAAAGATGCGTTATTGTCGCGTTATTGTCTGTAGGTGGTTTTATTTTCCGGGTGGGGGCCTGGGCATTATAAAAAAAAAGCAAGTTATAGATATAATTAAATAAGGAATACGTATAATAAGAGACAGCTAGGTATTGTTAACACAGAGCCAGGAGTGGATACAGTTAATTAGGGTCAATTTTAGGTGGTTTACTTCTGGCACAGGGGGGATTCCTGGGCTTCAGATAAGAAGCTTTTCTTCCCCTTCAGGCAGTGCACCCGGAGAATAAGTTGCTCGGGGGCCAGCTGTTTAAGTTTGGTTCAGCATGGCGGTGCACACATTTGAAGCAGTGCTGCTGAGGCAGGATGGTGGGACAGGAGGCCAAGAAGCAGGGGGTTGATCGATGCCCAGGCTCTGAGGGAGTCCCTGGCTATTATCAGCAGGGCAACTAAGGCCCAGCTTGAGGGGGCGATGGTTGAAATTACAGGGGAAAAGGAAGGCAGTGTGGGGAGGCCACATCGGAGAGCTGTGGCGGATGGGGCTCTTGCTGCAGTGGTGGCTTGCAGCCCGGCGGCCAGGAGAGGGGAGGTTTGGGATAATGGGGCAAGGAGAAATAGGACGGAGACCACGAGGAGAGCTGCCAGGGGGCAGGAGGGGTCAGAGAGGGGTCAGGGAGAGGTGTGGAGGACAAAGACCCGGTGGAGGACGCAGAAGATAGGAGATTGCAAAAGGGTGCTGGGCAGATGGGTGGGAGGATAGGGGCGCAGGGGAGCAGAGATGGGCAGCATTGTTAGGGCACACTATGGCCTCTGCTGTTGCGTAGGGAGAGACAGGAGAGAGTTTAAGAATGGCCCCTCCGCAAGGCTTACGAGGACAGACTAGAGGGCGCAGCACGGCCCGTGGCACGGAGGACCAAAGGGTGAAGGAGAGGACCCCTCGCCTTAGAGAAGAGGACCAGGAAGGGGTTTCTATGGCACCGCCGAGAAGACACTTATGGAGTGGCGGAGCAGCCCCAGGCTCACATGAGGAGGAGCTGCCAGGCCGAGCATGTGCTCGAAACAGCCATGGTATTACGTTGGGGATGACGAAGGGGAGGAGTATGTGGGACAGTGGGAGGATGAGGGGTACAGTGGTGTAAGGATGAGGGAAAGGGTTGGAAAGGGTATAAGGTGGGAAAGAGAAAGCCAAAAGAAAGGGGGGGCTGGGGTGCAGAGGGTCAGATGGGGGAGACTGGTTGGGTGAGACTATTGACATGTTTTGTCCCCGCAGCAGGAGCCCAGTGAGGAAGGAGATGAGGAGCGTTGGATTGGAGGCCAGGCTGCGGATGGGCGACGGCAGGGCAGAAAGAGGTGACTGGAAGGGGGATGGGCAACAGCTTGGCGCAGGGGGGACGCGAGCTGGGGAGCAGGAAAGGAAGGTGTAGGGGCACAGGGGATGGGGGTGAGAAGGGCTTGCGGGCCACGGAGACCGTGGAGAGGGAGAGAGGGGTAGCATCGGTGGAGGGTGAGCCTGTGGTACCAGAGGTGCAGGCCCCGATAGAGAAGGCTGCGTAGGGTGCGGAAAAGATAAAAAAGTTGCTATACATGGGCATCACAAAGCCATTGGGTGCGCATTTGATGGGGTCTACGAAGGATAAGATATGGGCTGGGGAATTTGTGGATGTGTTCAAGCTGCTACATAGGGAGGTGAGAGCGAAGGAGGGGTCTAAGGAGGAGGAGAGGGGGTTGGCCTTGCATCCAAAGGTGCCGGTGACAATTGAGAATTGGACGTCAGCGTTTATTATCTATGCTAGCGTCTACTGCGAGAAATTCCCAGAGAGGTGTGTGGCACTGTTGAAGTATATGGATGTGATAAGGAAGGCACTCACAAGTTTTAGGGGTTTCGTGTGGGTGCGTTATGACGAGGAGTTCAGGGCAAGGATGGCAGAGGACAGCCAGGTGGTCTGGGGGGCGATCGACATGGATCTCTGGTTGCAATGGATGGCTCTGATGAAGCCAGCTCCCACTTTACTCACGGCAAGTGGCTTACCCATGCCTTACCGCCCCTTTCTTGGTCGCCCCGCCCGGGAGGAGGCAGAGGTCAGCCCTCAGCAGCGTGCTGGGCCTTTAACAAAGAGGACTGCACAAGGACGGTGTGTAGGTTCAGACACGAGTGCAGCAGATGTGCTGGGCAGCACCCGATCACACAGTGATTCCAGCAGGGGGATAGGGGGAGAGGACGAGGTGCAGGTCGAGGGTTTGTGGGGAACGGCTTTTACTCCAGTTAAGGTGGAGGTTCTGGAGAAGTGGCTTAGTTCTTACCCGGACAGGGAGGGGCGAGGATTTTGGAGGAGGGTTTTCAGGAGGGTTTCAGGTTGGGGTATCAGGGGCCAAGGGTGTGTCGTTGGGCGGAGAATTTGAAATAGGCCAGGGAAAATGTTGAAGTGGTAAGGGAAAAGCTGCGCAAGGAGATGGCCGCGGGGAGAGTGGTAGGTCCGTTTGCGGATTTGCTGGGTGACCTGGTAGTGTCCCCATTGGGGGTCGCGCCCACAAGGTGCTGGGGGAATTTAGATTAATACATCACTTATCGTGGCCAGAGTAAATGATTATATTGCCCCGGAGGAGTGTTGGGTGTCTTACGCGAGCGTGGATCAGGCGGTGGGGCTGGTGCGGAAGGTGGGTTGCGTGGCGTTCATGGCCAAGTGCGACATCAAGGCAGCGTTTAGGTTGCTGCCGGTGCACCCGAAGATTTCTGGCTGCTAGGAATGCAATTTGAGGACCACATTTACACAGACAAGGCATTGCCTATGGGGTGCGCAATTTCTTGTGCCTTGTTTGAGCGCTTTAGTTCTTTCTTGCAGTGGGTCTTTACATATAGCTCAGGTGCTGAAGGTGTTTTACATTACCTGGATGATTTTCTGTTCATTAGTGGGGCGGGCGCAGAGCTGGAATGCAAGAAGATGCTAGGAAATTTTCAGGCTCTGATGCAGGATTTAGGGGTGCCATTGGCGGAGGATAAAACGGAGGGACCGGCAGTGGTGCTGACATTTTTAGGGATCGAATTGGATTAGCTGGCCATGACCTCACGCTTGCCGCACGACAAGGTGAGCAGGATGGTAGGTGTGCTGGAAAAGGCGGTAGGTGCACAGAAGATGACATTAATGGAGATGTAGGGCTAATAGGGCATTTGAATTTTGCATGCACGGTAGTGGCCCCAGGGCGTACATTTTGCAGGAACATGGCGCGGTCTATGGTGGGAGAAAAGTGCCCACATCATCGGGTAAGGGTGTCAGGGGTGGTGCGGGAAGACTGTAGGATTTGGCTGCATTTTCTGGAGGGTTTTAACGGGGTGTTCATGTGGCTCCAGGGGGATCCTGTGTTAGGGGAACTGCAGATATGTTCAGATACGGCAGGTGCGGGGGGGTTTGGAGTTTTTTGGGGCGGCAGATGGTGCGTGGAAAAGTGGCCATCGCGATGGCTGAAGGAAGGAAGAAGCATAGCATTTCTAGAATTTTTTTCCTTTGGTGGTTGCAATGGAATTGTGTGGAAAGGTACTGAAGAACAGGAATGTAAATTTCAATATTGACAATAAATGCGTGGTTCATGTAGTGAACAGACAGTCAGCAAGGGATTAGAGGGTGGCGAGGTTAATGAGGGAGTTTGTGTTATGCTGTATGGAATTGAATGTGGTGTTTAAGGCAACACACGTGCCAGGGAAGGATAATGGCATCGCTGATGCATTATCTCATTTTCAATGGCAGAGATTACGTGGACTGGCACCAGGAGCGGACCAGAGGGGGCAGCGGATCCCAGAAGAGCTGTGGAAGATAGGACGTTGAGAGCGCTTTCTTTAGTGGAGGGTTTGCTGGGCCCGGAGTCTAGGGCAGCATACAGGAGGTCATGGGCGGAATTAATAGAAGGGGGAGCGCGTACCTGGAGGGGTAGGGAGGATGCCGAGGAGCGAAGAAGGGATGATGTGGTCAATTTCCTATTAGTGTGTATGGACAAAGGATGGTCGAAAGCAACAATAGCCAGGAAGCTGTCGGGCATCGCGCTCTATGGGAAGTGGTTTTGGGCTTCCAGCCCAGCGGCGGGGAAATGGCAAGCAGGATGTTAGAGGGCTGGGCGATGGAGAATAGGAGGGTGAAGGACAGCAGGTGGCCAATCTCGGCAGCTTTGTTGGTCAGATTATACTGGGATTTGGATGGGGTTTGCTAGTCGACTTGGGAGTGGGTCATGTTTTTAGCATGTTTTACTTGCTTGTTTTTTGGGGCGTTCAGGGTGTCTGAGCTGGTGGGAGGATATTTATTTCTCGGAGGTGGGGTTGGATATTAAGATTAGGAAGTCAAAGATGGATCAAAAAGGGAGAGGCTGTTGGGTGTTGCTGGGGTGGGGTAGTAAGGAGCTGTGCCCGGTTAGGACAGGTTTGACTTGGAAGGAGTTATGTGGGGGGAGATCAGGGTTGGTTTTCCTGCATGAGGATGGGGCGGTAAGTGTTGGGAGTGTTGAGGAAGGCTTGCTGGGGCTTTGGGGGAAAACACGGAGGAGTTTGGAACTCATTCGTTCAGGATGGGGGCGGCATCTGAAGGTAGCTGGTTGGGGTTATCGGAGGATAAGGTCAAAAGCCTGGGTCGGTGGAGCTCAGGGAAATAGAAAGGGTATATCAGGGACCTGGGAAAAGGGGCTGTCTGAGAGGGGAATAATGGGGGAAAGGGGTGGGGGCCAGGGGTTCCGGGAGGTTTGAGAGTGGAAAGTGACAATGTAATTTCTTTTGCAGATATGGTTCGGAAGACTGAGAGATGCCGCAGATTTGGATTGTTGGTCATTCAATTGTGAAATAGGCGGGGAGGGAGGCAGAGAAAAGGATTTTTGGTACTCAATTGGGGTGCAGTTACAATGTGGCGCTTGTGTAATGGTCGGGTTTAGGGGGGCTTTGATGGGATCAGCTGCTGCCCATGTTGGCGGGGCTGAAGGAGCGTTTGGGGGTCCCAGTAGGGGTGATAATACATGCAAGGGAGAATGATCTGGTCAGGGACACAGGTGTGGCTCTATTGAGGAAAATGAAAAGAGATTTGGCATGGATTAGGGAGAGATGGCCAAAGGTAAGTTTGGTATGGTCTGGGCTGCTGCCGAGGAGATTATGGAGTGGAGCGGTAAGTGAGGGGGCAGTAGAGCACACTACAAAGAAAATTAATAGGGAGATGAACATTTTTTGCAGTTTGGCAGCAGTGCAGGTTCTGGTGCACAGAGAGATGGTGTATGAGGATTATTCGGTTTTCCAGGAGGATGGCGTTCATCTGTCGGTTTATGGGAACAGTTACTACCTTTTGGATATGCAAGTGCAAGTGCAGGAAATGATGGGGATAGAAGGTAGAATGGTAGGAGTGGGGTAGGGGAGGGTTTTTCTGATGCCAGGAGCAGGGCCCCTTTGGATGAGGGGGGAGGGAAGAACAATGGGGGAATAGCGTGGGAAAGGATGGGGTGGTGCTGTTTGCACAAACGACTACCCCGGGGTGCAAAGAGGGGGAACAGGTATTGAAGATGGGGGGCATGGCCCCGGGGAGAAGATGGGAGAAAGCATGAAGGAAGGCTGGAGAAGATGGTAAAGAGACGATAGGAAGCAAGGGATAGGTAGGGAGGAATTGCAACTGATTTAATTATTTAATTGTTGGGGGAATTGAAAATGTTTAATTATTAAATTTGTTTGGCAAGTTTTGGACAAATCACAACCTGGCCACCAGTACTCAGCACAAACCATTTGTTTAGATTTAGTGATACCTTGATGCCCTTCATGGCCAATTTCTACTATTCTCTTCCTTACATCAATGGGGGGGAATAATCCTGTCCCCTCTCATTACAAAATCACAATTCATATACAATTCCTCTCTCACCATCCATATCCATTCTAAATCCGAACCATTCATAGAACCTTTCAGAATCATCCCTTTTTCCACAAGTTCAACTTCACTCTTCTTAAATTCTCATCATTTACCATACACTCATCCTTAGCAATCATTTTCTGTTCCACTAGTAACACACAATCTGGTTCATCTTCATCTTCTTCCTCATCCTTATTGGTTGTTAGCTGAAATAAACAGTCAGCAGGAATGTTTCTCTTCCCTGGAAAGTACTCGACATAGAAGCGATATTCTTGAAGTACCACAACCCATTTTCTTATTCTTGAAGATATTCCATCTAATCCCTTTTTCTGCATTGTTTCTTTCAACTGTAAAGTTTGAGCCCCACAGGAATGTTCTAAATTTTCTGATGACCCATTTTATCTCTAATAACTCCTTTTTGATTGTCAAATAGTTAACTTCTGCACCCCTCAACAGGCATGATGCGAATGAAATCAGAAAATCTTCTTTCTCTTCTATTTGTGTGAACACAGCCCCTACACCTGTCTTGCTCGCATCAGTAGAAATAATGGTCTTTCTCCCCATTTTAAAGTTCTGTAGGGAGGGCGTTTTCTCTAGTTAGTGCAGTCTTTATATTTTCAAATTCTGATGCACATTGTACAGTCCACTGAAACGGCTACTTGTTCTTTAACAAGGATCTCATATGTATTCATTTATCTGCAGATTGTGTATGAACTTCGCATAGAAGTCCGCCATTCCAAGAAACTAGCGTAGTTGCTCCTTACTACTTGGCTCTGATGCATTTCTCATCTTATCCACTATTTTCTTTTTGACATTCACTCCACTAGCTGATAAAGTGTGACCAAGGTATTCATTGTTTCTTGGTTGAATTTGCAATTCTCTTGACTCAGTGTAAGTCTTCTTTAAATCAACATGGCCATTACTCTTTCCAATCTGCTATCATGTTTCCTTTGATTGTGACCAGAAACCCACACAACATCTTGGAAGCAAATCACTCCTTCTTCATCTCAGAAAATCTAATGCATTATCCTGTGGAATACTGATGCTGCCGATACCATCCCAAATGACATCCTTACAAATTGAAAAAGTCCTTCCAGAGTGATAAAAGCAGTACATTGTTTAGATTTGTTGTGTAACTTTATCTGGTGGTATGCAGATGTGAGGTCTAATGATGAAAACACATGTGCTTCCCCCAATGTTGAGAGTGTTTCTGCTATATTTGGGAGGGGGTGACAATCTGGTATTACACGCCTATTCCGAGACCTCAGGTCGACCCCGAGCCTCAGTTTACAATTGGGTTTTGCTACTACCACTAATGGGGATACCCACTCTGAAGATTCGATTCTTTCAATTATTCCCTCCTGCCCCAATTTCATTAGGTAAGTCTTGACTTGTTCTAGAAGAGTCAAAGGAATAGCTCTCACTTTATGTACTACTGGTTTTGATCCTTCCGACAACCGTATCTTATGCACAAAGCCATTTAGGCACCCAAATTTGTTATAAAAGAGCGTGGGTGTAGTTCCTCTACATCACAGAGCAGAATGCATTCATCATCATTAGGGTTCAACCTGATGCTCAGACGTTTTTGTTGTAGCCAGCTCACAAATTGAATGCTTCGCTTTTCAGTAACATAAACCTTTCCAGATACAGACTCCCCTTTAAATTGAAACTGTGCCATAAACCATCCCAGTCCTTTTATGTGTGCTCCTCCATATGCTTTTGCTTTATGTCAGCATCTTTTAATGTACTGTTAGGAAATTCTTTCTCCCATATATTTCTAGGCATTAAGGTACATTTTGGTCAGGAATCTATCATCATCCGTACTTGTTGACCATTAATGCAAACTAAATCTTTGGAGGCCTGTAAGTCCTCTTCTTCTTCATCTCTTACGTCGAATACAGCCTCTTCCGCTTGACCATACCATTCTTCTATCATGTTGATGGTATGGGACCTGCAACACTTAGCAAGGTGACCCTTACATTTACATTTTGTGCACTTCTGCTCTCTCTTTGGACACAAAGTATTGTTTGCTAGATGTCCTACTGCATGGCATCTGTAGCAACGTCTCTGTGGCGGTGTCTTTGACTGTTTGATCATATTGGTCATGGTCTTCAGTTTGACTGCAGGCTTGTTGTTTGTAATGAATGCAACATTTTCATTAGAGGAATTATCTACCTTATTCTGTTGAACTTTCTTCTCAAGGGTCTTTTCACACTTAGTGGTGTGCTCCACTTCTTTAGCCACTCTGAGAACCTCATCCAAAGGGGGGTTACTCTTTTCCCATAATTCCACTCTTATTTTGCCATCCCAACAGTCCCAACATGAATTGGTCTCTTAAACATTCATCTGATTATTGGCCAAAATGACATGTTCGGGCCAACCCCCATAGGGCTGTGATGTAAGATTCCACAGTTTCTTCTTCTTCTTGCAATCCTGTCATACATTTGTATTGTTCCAGTATTATGCTGATTTTTTTCATAATGTTTATCTAATTTCAATATGCACTTTTCGTATTTGTTGAGACCATCAGCTTTTTCATCTCGTAAGTCAGGGAGATCATTACATTTTTCATGACCAGATTTTCTGAGACAGTGCATAAAAAGAGATTTTGTTCTCTCCTCACTGAAATGTGTCCGACATACAGCTGCGGCATAATGTTCAAAAGATTTCTTCCATCTTTTCCAGGGTACTGGGGGATCACCTGGATTTGGGAGAAATGTAAGTGGACAAACAATATTTTGCATCATGTCTATGCCACTATATGGTCTCCTACTGCAATTCTGACACCCTTTTTTTTCTTTAGACTTTACTTCCTTTATTTTATTTTGTTTGTGAGGGAGTTCTGTAAATTATTTGTTTTGAATGGTATAAAGTGCCAATATTACATGACAATTATGCAGTTTTGCTTTGTTTATCTTATTATATGAACAACTTTGTTGAAAATGGAAGCAGTGTTTAATATTCTGGCAATTCTTAATTTACGTAAATGTAATTTGGATGCAGTAATTTTCTCTTTTTACACAGGTCCGGATAGAGCATGGCACTGAAATAGGAAAAGCTGCGGCTTGTTTATATGTTGCTAGACAACATTAGCAGAGTGCGTCTTCTCTGCGTGTAATACCGAAAAGAAGTCTTTGTTGCTGGGAGAACCACAGCGACAAGGCGTGGTGATGCCGAAGGGTCCTTTCCTTTAGTGCGCTCGCTCTCAGGCTCGAGCACGGGAAAACTGAAATACACTTTTTCGTTTAAATTAGGAGATAAGATTCCAAGATGGCCGCCGGCACTGAGTAGACGTGCTGATGGCGCTCCCCGGTCCCGTTCGCTGCAAGGTGCCCACCACCCCCAGTAACGGACCATTTGCAATTATTTAGCGGTTCCCAGAGCGAAGGAGGAGTGAGCTGGAGGTGTGAGCTGGCGCCGAGGAGCTGTTCTCAGTGCGAAGTGCAAGGCAGCAGAGACCTCGCCGGGGACAGTGCCCGAGGCCCGATCGCAGCTGGCGGGCGGTGCGTAGGGAGGAGCGCGCACTGAAAGAGGAGAGGCGAACTGTGTGCCTGGCCAGGTGACGAGCTGCGGAGAAGGGACTCGGGAGGATCACTGCCCGTCTGGGGATACACGGGATGTGCCGGTGCGGGTGGCGTAGACGGCTGCCCCTCCCGTCGTTGCCCCCCCGCAGTAGCCAGGAAGCCTTGGAGGCAGAGCCCCCCCTTGAAGGGGACTGGGCGGGCTACAGCGGCAGGCACAGCCCCCCCTTAAAGGTGACTAGGTGGGCTACAGCAGCGGCTCTACGGGGCTGAGACATCACGGCAGTGCCTCCAGCTGACATACCGCAGCCGCCGGATTAAGGATTAACTGGAGGCCGCCGGAGGCAGTGAGCGGGCAGCCCGGGAACTGCAGGCGAGAGGAGACGGCCCCTGCGAAGGCCCCCTGGATCTGTGGGCTGCGTCTTGCGCTACGCACAACGGTTGACTACAGGTACATGGACATAGTGGGGGGTGGGGAGCCCTGACTACTAGGCACTGCAATTCATCATAAACCCCGCTGGTACCCACAGGGGAAAATCATTTTTGGTGAGGCGGACCTGGGAGAGATCATAGAGGAGCAGCCGCAACCTCGAAGACAATACCGCCTGAGCTACGAATAAGGCTGGGCAGGCCATCTATACCACGAAGCGGGTGAGGAGGCGGGAGGGTGGACATCTTGGGTCCCCCCGTGACTCACCCTGAAGACGCGGGAGACGATCCCTACCGCACGGGAAGAACTTTTGATAGTGACATCTGGCCTGAAGCCCCGGCCCGACCCAGGAGGCATTCAGAGAGGCGCAGCTGGCCCGTGACCAACCCAGAAGGAGAGAGGCGGACAATATGGCCACCAAAATCAAGGGGAGAGGGGGGAAATTGCCTAAACCCCCTGGAGACAATCCAGGTACCCTCCATGCAATGTGGCCAGTGCAAAACCTAAAGGAAGGGTCCGAGGCTTCCAGTGGTAAGCCAGGAGGAGAACCCGTGCAAGGCGGAGCTGAGGAATTGGCAAATATGCCCAGACAGGAATTCCTAGGGGATGCTCTGCAAGCAAATTTGGCAAAAACTTTTCAAGAGCAATTTCAGTTGATGCGCTCGGACCTGAACAAAGCTATAGGGGAATTGAAACAAGAGATGCGTCAACTAGGCGAGAAGACCGACATCCTGGAGAAGGGCCTCCAAGAGGTGGACAAAGATAACTCAGCTAACAGTGAAGCCATAGAAAGGCTAGATATATCCGCCAGAAATCTGGAAATTCAGGTGGAGGACTGGGAAAACAGGTCCCGTAGAATCAACATAAGGGTCAAAATGCTGCCGGAATCAGTACCCGAAAAGGATTTAAAGGCGGTACTCCAGGGCGTTTTTGCAGACATTCTGGGTGAGGGAAACTCAGAGGTGGTAGAACTGGACCGGGTTCACAGAACCGGGTGAATGACCAAAGGTCGGACATCTAGGCCGAGAGACGTTTTGGCAGCATTTACTAGACATGCTCAGAAGGAAGCAGTACTCAGAGCAGCAAGACTACGGGAACCTATCATGTTCGAGGGTCAGCAGATCGCTTTATTTCAAGATTTGGTAGCCAGTACACTCCTGAAGAGGAGGCAAATGGGCCCACTGTTAAAGGTCCTTAATGAGCGAGAGATCCAATACAAATGGTCCTTCCCGTTTGGCTTGGTTTTTGAATGGGAGGGACCCCAGAGGGGAATCACCTCACTCCAGGAAGGGGCCGATCTTCTTCGCATAGAGCTAGAAGAAGCCCCCTCGGGCGCTGGACGAACGAGCTTGAACAGCCGACCTGGGTCGAGGCCCTGGGAGTGGTCAACGGTTCGAGAGAAAAGAAGGAGGGGTCCCAGAGAAGGCGACCAGCGGAGCGACGGAAAACCCAGTGGTGCACGAAGTGAAGCTTTGGCTCGGTCCTGAACTGGCATGGTACAGATAGGGGTGGTGGGCCTCTCAAAGGAGGGTAGAAGCTTAGGGTTGCAGGGGAAGCAGCCATGTTGGGAATAGAAAGGGCGTAGATGCCCAAGTTAGGAGTGGTGAGTGGGCGGGAAGGTGTTAACCTTCAGGGGAGCTTGGGGTGGAGGGAGGATTGGGGGGGACCAAGGGAGGGGGCGGCGAGCAATTGGTAGGGGAGATGCGGGGACAGGCACTTTTGCTTAGCGCGGTCTGTGACCGAATGGGTATCTCCTCAAGTGGTTGACGCATAATGTGAGGGGGTTGGACACCCCGCTTAAAAGGAAAAAGCTGGAGTTGTTTACGCAGATGGAGAGGCCAGATATTATGGGGCTTCAGGAAACACACTTGCTGCACAAAGACCAGGGTAGGCTGAAATTGCCTGGCTATGACCAGATTTTCCATGCCTCAGGCCCTTGTAAACCTAGGGGTGTTGCCCTGGCTATTAGGAACACGGTGGATTTCAGACCCTGTGAAGTGAAGAGGGATAAGGAAGGGAGGTATATTGTGGCCAGGGGGAGGTGTCAAGGAGTCCCGTATACAATAGCTGTAGTGTACGCTCCTAACATAGGCCAGGAGCAGTTTTTACATCAGGTGCTGAAAATGCTAGCAGAGCGCTCCTGGGGCCAGATTGTTCTTCTTGGGGATCTTAACATAGCGTGGGACAGGGAGAGGGACAGAACTGGTGGGAGGGGGAGGGGGGAGCAGTAATGTCCGTGGAACTGAAGGAAAAGATTGGTAGGCTGGGATTATGGGATGCTTGGAGGGAACTAAAGGGGGACAAGGAAGGCTATACCTTTTTGTCAGGAGTCCATGGCTCGTAATCCAGAATTGACTATATATGGGTCTCGGTAGGTCTGGTGGGAAGCATTTGGGAAGTGTGCACAGGGCTGATAGGGATAGCAGATCACAAAATAGTCTCCCTGCTAATGGATGTGGGTCAGAGGGGGAGTGGGGTTTGGGGCTGGAAACTCCCAGCTGGCATTTTGAGGGACCCGGTAACTAGGACATTTAAGAGAAGATTAAGCTCTTTTTCGATATCAACAAGAAGGAGGATACTGGAGAGGACATGAGGTGGGATGCATTCAAGGCCACTCTTAGGGGGGAATTTATAGCAATGATGGCCCATAGAGTGAAACAACTGCAAGCACTGGAATCTCAATTAGAGGCAGAGGTTGAGGTGGCTAGACAGGCTGCGGGTAGCGCTCACCCCCCGGAGATCAGTGAGGGAATATAGGAAAGCGTTGGGGCAACTGGAACTCCTGTGTACTAAAAAGGCTGAGGGAGCTTTGCTGTCGGTGCGGCAAAAATACTATGCCTGGGCTAATAAAGCTGAGGCTCTCGTGGCGCAGTTATTGAGGGGGAAAATGGTGAGAAACGCTATAACAGCACTGAAGTTAGGCACAGGGGAACGAGTCACAAAGCAGGAAGAAGTACGGGAGGCCCTGGTAGGGTATTACGAATCCCTTTATGCCTCCCAGCATCCTCAAGGCGATTTGCAGGACGACTTCCTGCAAAAGGTACAACTGGGGAAAATGAGCAGGGAGACGGGCGAAGCCCTGAACCGTGAAATCTCGGAAGAAGAGGTGCGTGGGGTGATAAGGGTGTTACCATCAGGCAAGGCCCCCGGCCCGGACGGCTACACTGCTGCTTTTTACAAGCTATTCATCACGCAGCTAGCCCCGATATTAACTTCACTATTTAATTCCTTCCGTCAATCAGGGAGTATTGCGCCTTCCATGGAAGAGTCTAAGGTCACCCTCATTATCAAACCGAATATAAATCCAGAAGAGAGAGCTTCTTACTGCCGATTGCTCTGATTAATATCGTCGCTAAGATCTATACTAAAATCTTGGCAAACAGGCTGGATTCCATCCTCCCGCAATTGATACACCCCGACCAAGCCGGGTTCATTAGGGTTAGACAGACCGCCGACAACATTAGACGTGTTGCCCATATAATTGAGAAAGTGCAGAAAAGGAACACTCCCGCAGTCTTGGTGGCGTTAGACGCTGAAAAGGCTTTGACCGCGTGGAGTGGTCTTTCCTGTTCCGCGTCATGGAAAGGATGGGTTTTGGGGGGGAATTTATGTCGATGGCTAGGGCTAATTATCGGGCGCCCTCTATCAGAGTGATGGTGAACGGGTCTGCTTCTAGAAGGATACCCCTGCAGAGAGGAACCAAGCAGGGCTGCCCGCTCTCCCCAATACTCTATGGGATCTATTTAGAACCGCTTTTGCAGGCTTTCAGGGAGACAGCGGAGATACAGGGCATTCCTTTCGGAGGTGCGCAACACAAAGTAGCAGCTTTTGCTGATGACATGCTGCTCATGCTCACAGCTCCGTGGGAATCGCTGCAGGCTAGTGTGACCCTCATGGAGACCTTTGGGGAAGCCTCAGGCCTCAAGATCAATGCCAACAAGTCAGAGGTTTTGAACCTGACCCTAGGTGCAATGGAAAGGAAGAGAGCGTGAAGGCGAGCTCTCGCTTTTTGTGGAGCCCTGGAGGGATACGTTACCTGGTGGTAAGGATTACGGCAACTTTGGGAGGATGGTACGTGGCAAACTTCCCCCCGCTCCTTAAGGCGATCAAGAAGGACTTCCAAAGATGGAGAGATTTAAGGGTATCTTGGATGGGGTGGATAGCCGTGGTTAAAATGGTTACTCTCCCACGGCTATTGTATTTATTCCAAGCGGTCCCACAGCCAGTCCCGGCAGGCTTTTTCAAGGATTTGGGAGTGCTGATTAAAGGATTTATCTGGGAAGGGAAAAGACCCAGAGTGGGAGTTCGGCTACTGATGGCTGCAAGGGGCGAGGGAGGCCTTGCACGACCAAATTTTCGGCAATATTATGAGGCTACACAACTCTGCATTATCAGGGAATGGTTGAAAAGGGAGGAAGGCATGCAAGACAAACTATGGGTGAGGATGGATAGAGCGGTGGTGCACCGAGACCTAGTTGAAGTGTTATGGCTCCCAAAACCACGTAGACCTCGGCATCTCTACGAGAGTTCCATCACCAAACTTATGGCTGACCATTGGGACAAGTTTGCGGGCACCAAGGGGATCACCACATTCCCATCTCCCTTCACTCCTATCTTCGGTAATGGAGACTTTTCTCCAGGGCTGGAGAGAGGTGCTTTCACGAGGTGGCTGGAGGGAGGCTGCAGGAAACTGTGCGATATGTTCCGGGGGGGGAACTCCTATCGTTCATCGATTGTAAGAGGAACTTTGCGGTACAGGAGGATGAAAGGCTAAGGTATGCGCAGATACGGCATTGGGTATTACAACCAGGGGTTAGAACGGCGGCCACAAGGGAACCAGCGCCTTTTGAAAAATTCCTACTCACTAATGATGGTACGAAGGGCCTCATTTCTAATATCTATAAAATTCTAGGCAGCGCAAAGGCAGGGGTTCAATGGGGGTATATGTGAGACTGGGAGCGAGTCCTTGGGCGTTAGATTAGCAGGAGAGATTGGGAGAGGTTATGGAGGAGAATCCCTAAACTGGTCAAGGCGTCCCACTTACAGGAGGCTTGGTATAAGATTCTGTTTGGGTGGCATTGCACCCCGGCCCGGCTCCATAGGATTTACCTGTCAGTGTCGGGGAAATGCTGGAGGGATTGTGGAATGGTAGGCTCCGCGGAGCATATTTGGTGGAAATGCCCAAAAATTGAACCGTTCTGGGGAGAAATACGGAAGGCTCAGGAGCAAGCCTTCGGCCAGGGAGACGAAAGAACTCCAGCACAAATCCTCCTAGGCATTCGGGATGACCAGGGGCCAGGTGTGCCTAGAGGAAGGGAGAAAGCTAAGGCAATAATGACTCTTGCGGCTATGCTGTTAATAGCCCAGAGATGGAGAGGCCCTGAGGTTCCTATGGGTCAAGACTGGCTCCGAAAAATGTGGAAAATTGTGGCTTTGGAATGGGCGATTTATGCCATGAATGATAAAGTACATTGCTTCACGGTGGACTGGGGGGAATTATTGAATGTTCTTAAAGATGACTTTAGGGTAATGTGGTGCCGGCAGCGTTTGAGATTTCTGGATTTACAGTAAATGTGGAGTGCCAGCCCGGTAAAAGGGCGGTTAAACGGTTCAAGCTTGTTGCTGGGGGGGTGGGGGGGGGAGCGGGGAGGTGGGGTTGAGGGCATGTTCTGTTTGTTATCTTGTAAAATCCAATAAAAAAAGTTTTCAAAATAAAATAAATTAGGAGATAAAATGTTTACGGGCAATCTTATTAATGAGCACCACTTCAACGTTGTACCAGCATGGATGATATTTGATGGACAGTTCATTACATGAAGTTGCGTAGTAACTCAGGCCAATGCAGCAGGACCTAAGAATTACAATCTTTGTGGATACAAGCTAATGGGCACTCGTTGCCAAAAGTGAAGCATTGACATGGAGGCTGCAGATTCACTGTTCATAGGTATTTATGAAGCCTTCTGTATCAAGCCCATTAGCAGTACAGCTGGAGCATCCATCATCATCCATCCACTCCAACCGTCTTTCTCCTTCTTTCACCCCACCATTCTAGAACACACTGAAACGCATACATTCCACTCATTATGCACACACATACCGTCATCTGCATACATCACTAAGCACACTACAAGAACTTTAAGTGTTCACATATAATGATTGCTCTTATGGCAGGATACTTTAAGTTCCTGCTGTGTTCAGCATTGCTTGGCGTCCCGGATGTGTTGTATCCAGCCCATGGAAAAGCAGGGACAGCGGCCTGGCAGTCCCTTATTTGTGCTGTCCCAGGTGGAGGGCTGCAGGGCATCTGTCCCTCCAGGCCTCTGTCTGGGGGAGCATATGGCGATAGGAGGCCATGATGGTGTATATTTTCATCATGGGCAATGTGAAGGCGGGACTCAGGGAGGGAAGTGTCAATAAACCTCTGTCCTTGGTTCCTGCTTCCTGTTGCTGCGCAGGCTTCAGCAAGAACATGAGCAGTTCTGAGGAACTAGGCGCAGGACCAATCAGCAATAAAGCTAAGTGTAGCAGAAAACTGTGTGTGCGCTTGGAGGATTGTTTGTTAATGTTTGTGAGTATTGTGTGAATGTGTGTATGCTTGTTTGCATGTGTATATGTGGGTATATGTTTGCATATCCCTGTGTGCATGTATGTGATTGTGTGTGCATGCGGAGGACATAGTGAGGCAGAGGAACAGCACAAGCACCACCAGAACGTTATTCAATGGTAATCCTGATATATCTGTAACGGATACTGGCTGCAATAGAATGTGTTACACAAGCAATGATTGCATATATCTGTCACTGGTTGCATAACAACATGTTTAAAAGGCAATGCCAGCATATCCAGAAAGAATACAAATGTTTTACAGTGGGAATAATGGAATCTTCAGGCACAGCTAGATGAAAGCGTGTTCTTACAATTACAATACTGCCATACATTGGCCATCGTCAGCATTATTATTATTAGTATTATGGTGTTTATTGAGCGCGGCCCTATCTTTGGAAGCAACAAAGTGCTTTACAGAGGAATACAACATTACAGATACAATTTATAGTTGTTATTAAGATGTGTTTTTGCATTTTCAATACTGGGATATATTGGGTACAATTAACCTGTGGTTTCTTACAGTCACATGCCGACATATATTGGCAATAGCCAGCATTAAAATGTGTTTTTTACATTGGCAATACTGGCATAAATTGGCCACAATCAGCTCATAGGCGTGTTCTTACAATGATGTGCTGGTATTCATTGGACACACCATGAAAATGGGTTCTTACAGTGGCATGATAGCATATACTGAACAAAGTTAGCATGTAAAGAGTGTTCTCAAACTGGCACACAGTCATATGATAAACACAGCCAGGATGACTATGTTTTACAGTGGAAATCCTGGCGTATAAAATGTGGGCACAGGCATCACACACATGTTTGTTACAATGGCAGTGCTGTCATGTTATGGTTCTAGGCAACAACATGTTTCATTTAGAATGGAAGTGATGACATTTACTGCTGCCACAATCATCATGAAGTGTACTTTACAGTAGTAATGCTTGCATATATTGTGGGAAAAGGTATCATGAAAATATGCTTTAGAGTGGCAATGCTGGCATATCGTTTGGCCACAGGCATCATGAAGTGTGTTGTACAGTGGCAATTCTAACATATATTGTGGGCACATGCATGGTATTGGGTCTTGTATAGCTCTACTTCTGCATCATGTAAATGCAATGAAAAATGCTTCAACATACTGTTGGTGACCTGGAATCTATTATATTTTTCCATGTGTTTTCCTACAGAAACAGCTATAAATTGTATGGCATTTGACAACATTGTTCACTAAAAGTATGCTGTAAAATGCACCATTTCAACACCAGAGCCCTCTTAGGTTGGTCCCAGCTCCCACACTACACTCGTGCATATTTGGTGGAAATATGTATGCACTACCAGTGAAAAAAATATTTCACCTGTCATCGCACCCGACACCATGACATTAAGACATTGGGGAGCACAGAAGACATGAAGATAGGTATGACACACAGCAATATGCTCACTCGCATACAGGACAGACGCTGTCATGAATCACCAATTCCGCACCTTCTGGCAACATGGACTCTCAAACATCGTAGTATTGCATCCAGTGTACTTCCAACATGGCCGACGCCACTGGGAAACTCACGGTCTAGTCTCCCAGCTATGCCTGCTTCTTCCTTGAAAACAAACAGGCCCCCGCGGCTCGGCGCGTCTCAACGCTAGCCGTTCCATGCCTGATTGTACCGGCAAGTTACAACTCTGAATTCTGTCCTTATCCGCCTTTCCAATCCCTTTGGCTTTCCAGCGGTTAGCTGTTCTTTCTTTCCTGGTATTCTATTCTGATCCGCTCCTCGCATTCTCCGCCTCACGGTTCTGTGCGAGTTCCTTCATCATTCCTGGAGTAGTCTGCTTCCCTTCCTCGACTTACCTGATTCTTCCGGGGTATCTCTCTGGAACACTGAACACTGTCAAGCCATCTCCTCCTTCCGCGGCTGGAGCCCAAACTGCATCGACCCACCTGCATACTGGCGACGGAAGAGACACGTCCCTTTCTGTACAAGGCTCAAACAATCAGGAAGAAGGAGAGTCCTTCGAACACCAGACGGAAGACTTCAAAAAGTGAACAGGTGAGCCAAGAGTACGAGTGTGACAGTTTGAGACGCCAACAACCTAACATTGAACCCAACATGGAGACTGCTTTACAGGACCTCATGAGAGGAATGCATGAGTTATTGACAGAGGTCCGGAACCGCAAGGCTGAAAACGCAACACTAAAACAACTTGTTTCGTCCAGGGATTCGGCATTTCAGGAGAGTGCTTCAGTAGGAGGCATTGTGGACAAATACGATGGGACCTCTAAAACATTACGCTCTTTCCTTGATTCATGCCTGGTGCACTTCACATTTAAACCCTACTATTTTTCTACACCCAGGGCTAAGGTGGGCTTTGTAATCTCCCATCTTTCTGGAAATGCTTTAGCCTGGGCAACACCGTTAGGGACTGCAGGAGAGCCTCTTCTTGACGATTACAACGGATTCATAGACGCCTTCAAGGCCATGTTTAACCGTCCTGAACAAGTGTATGGTGCCCAAGAGAAACTTTTGGAATTTCAACAAGGAAGTCAAGATATGTTGTCCCATGTAACTAGTTTTAAACAATTGGCTAAAGAAGCTGATTCGACCCCCGATGGCATGCTTTACCTTGTTTCGTCGTGGGTTAAATTAAGAGATCAAAGATGAATTAGCAAGAGTGGCCCATCCAGGTTCCTTCCAGGCCCTTTTAGACTTGTCCTTGTCCTTACAAATTGACTTTCGAATTCAAGAAAGTAAGGCAGAGAAGAGAAAGACTCCTCGGATCAACACTGGACTCTGTATGTATTGTCCCTCTGACAAACAACTGGTAAGAGACTGCCCAATAGCCCCTCCACAGCGTTCGGGAAATGCCAGCTCCCGATCTTGAATGGAACCCAGTTTCAGGAGACTGGTCCTTGCTCCGACTCTTCTCATTCCTTGGGTCCTAATCTGAAGAACTCCCTGGTGATACTTCAGGTATTCCTGTCGACCGCCAACAAAGAAAGCCATTACGTTCTGGCCCTGATGGATCGTGGTGCCATGGGCATCTTCTTGGACCACGAGTGGGCCTTGAAGCACAAGATCCCGAGAGAATCCAAAGGTGTCATCCAGGCAGTTAAAGGAATAGATGGGAAGCCGTTATCATCAGGACCCATAACTCAACAAACCACAGAACTTTTGCTTTCTATACACAATCACCAGGAACTGCTACAATTTAATATAATAAAAGCAGCTCATTACCCAATGGTTCTGGGCATGCCCTGGCTTCATAACCCGTACATCAACTGGGCTGCTGGATCCTTGTTCTTAGGATCGGAATTTTGCCTTTCGCATTGTCTATCCTGGAAAAGTTTACAAACCCTATCCACGGAAAACAAGATCCCGGAACAACAACTCATCACTGTTTCCAACATCACTCAGGTACCTGAAAACTACCAACAATTCTCAGATGTATTTTCAACAGCCATTGTCCAGTCCCTACCTCCCCATCGACCTGAGGACTGTGCTATCGACACAGAAGGTGCTGTCATTCCCTTTGGAAGGATGTTCATTCTTTCAGAACCTGAAAAAATAGCCTTACGAGAATACTTGGATACCAATCTAACCAACTGAACCATTCATCCTTTCAAGTCTCCTGCTCAGGCCTCTCTATTTCTTGTGCCCAAAAGGTATACCAAGGAGCTCCGACCATGTCTGGACTACTGGGGTCTTAATCAGTGTACCCTCAAGGACCGTTATCCATTACCACTCATTTCTGACATATTAGAAACCGTACGTGCTGCTGTGATCTTCATCAAGCTAGACTTGCGGAGTGCCTACCATCTGATCCGCATAAAAGAGGGCGATGAGTGAAAGACAGCCTTCAGAACACCTTTTGGAGACTTTGAATATCTGGTCATGCCATTTGGTCTCGCTAATGCCCCAGCGGAATTCCAGCACTTTATGGATTGAGTCTTCTCGGACATGTTATTTCTTTTTGTTATCGTTTACTTGGATGACATATTCATTTATTCAAACAACCCGGTCTTGCATCAGGAACACGTTACCT
Source organism: Ambystoma mexicanum (assembly GCF_040938575.1). Taxonomy (NCBI): domain Eukaryota; kingdom Metazoa; phylum Chordata; class Amphibia; order Caudata; family Ambystomatidae; genus Ambystoma; species Ambystoma mexicanum. The sequence continues at coordinate 896,019,001 of NC_090931.1, read as the reverse complement.
TGGTCTTACAACGTTTATGGGAGAATCAGCTGCTGGCCAAACCTGAGAAGTGCATCTTTCACGTCTCTACAGTGCGTTATCTGGGATTTGTACTAAATCCTCAAGGAGTAGCAATGGATCCAGCCAAGTTTGAATCTATTCTTTCCTGGCCTGCTCCTAACTCAGTTAAACAAGTCCAATCATTCCTGGGACTTTCTAATTTCTATAGAAAATTCAGTCCTAAATTTTCCTCCATTGTACAACCTATTGTTTCCTTGCTAAAGAAAGACACTCCCTTTCACTGGTCTGCTGATCAGGAATCCGCCTTCCAAGAGCTAAAACTTAAGTTCATTCAAGGACCCATCCTGGCTCAGCCTGACACAACCAAACCCTTCCTGGTGGAAACAGATGCCTCGGAGTATGCGATTGGGGCAGTAGTAAAGCAGGAATCCAAGGATGATCAAGAACACCCCATTGCTTACTTGTCCCGGACGTTAAATCCCAGTGAAACACACTATTCTGTCCTGGAGAAAGAACTACTCGCCATTCGACAAGCCTTCACGGAATGGCGTCATCTCCTCTTGGGTGCTAAATTCCCAGTACTGGTACAAACTGACCATCAGAACCTACATGCCCTACAATTAATGGAATGTAGGAATAGTCGTCAAGCTCGTTGGGCCTTTTTCTTCACCCAATACCAGTTCTGCATTCAGCACATACCTGGGACATCCAATATCATTGCTGATGCATTATCCAGACGTCCTGATTATTTACCGGAAGAAGCTTGCACCTTGCCCAGGATGTTTCCAGACACAGTATTCATAGCCCAGGCCAACTCATTATTGGACAACACACGGGCTGAGACCCCGACCTCGGACCTCTGGAACGAATACTCCAAGACCAATCAATGGTCCCTGTTTGCCAAGGACAGTTATCTTTTTAAGGACAAAAGATTGGCTGTTCCTACACAGATCCTAAGAACCAAGACAACAAATCTCTGTCATGACACATTCCATTCTGGGCATTGAGGTATTAAGGCTACTCTTCAGATCATCCAGAGAAACATTTGGTGGCCTAGGATGATCAATGATGTAAGATCATATATACAAGCATGTGCTGTGCAGTCTGCAGTCAAAACAAATCAGATAATAGGAAACTAGCCGGATTGCTCCATCAACCTACCCTGCTGGACCGACCCTGGGAGGTGAGAGCCACTGATTTTATCGTGGATCTCCCTCCTTCCAAGGGTTTTACCACTATTATGGTTACCATCGACCTGTTATCTCACATGGCCCATTTCACTCCCCTGATCAAATTACCTTCGGCTCAAGAAATGGCAGGAATATTCCTGTACCACTTCTTCCGACAACATGGTCTTCCATCCAAAATCATCTCAGATCGTGGACCCCAATATGTTTCCCGGGTCTGGAAGCACCTATGCCAGCTATTGGGTAATCAATGCGCATTATCTTTGGGACACCATCCTCAGACCAATGGCATTACCAAACGGGTGAACCAAACCCTTGAGCAGTATTTACAATGTTTTTCATCTAAAGTCCAGGATGACTGGTCAGTGTTGATTCCAGTACCCGAATTCGCTTACAACAATTTCAACCACTCTGCAGTCAAGACAAGTCCCTTCTTTTGCAATCAAGGATTCCATCCTTCTGATCTGCCTACACTCCTGCCTCATTCCACCCTGGTTCCTTCAGTTGATTCCTGGATAGCTCGCTTAGTCACTATACATAAGGATGTAAAGGGACAACTAGAGGAGGCCAGGATGGACGTTAAGAAACATGCAGATGCCAAAAGGAGATCTGGCCCTATCTATGCCATCGGTGACAAAGTCTGGCTTTCTTCTCGACTTTTACTCAGACATCTAAGGCCAAACAAACTAGCCCCTTGCTTCTACGGCCCATTCACAGTGAAGGAAATCATCAATCCTGTGGCCTTTCGACTCCAAATACCAGAATCCTGGAAGAGAATCCATCCTGTTTTCCATGCCTCCTTACTCAACCCCTACCTCCAGTCAACCAGGACAGCTCCTCAACCTCCCCCTGTTCTCTTCAATGGTCAGATTGAATTCGAGGTCTCCAGGATATATGACTCAAGATATAGGAGAGGTTGTCTCTAATACTTGGTGGAATGGAAAGGTTATCCACCCAGTGAACGAACATGGGAACCTGCGTCCAACATGAATGCCCCCCGTCTGATGCGTAGGTTCCATCTAACTCACCCAGGCAAACCTCGGGGATCGAAGTTTAGAAGGGGGCATGCTGTCATGAATCACAGATTCTGCCCTTTCTGGACAACATGGTCTCTTAAACCCTGTAGTATTGCATCCAGTGTACTTCCAACATGGCTGACGCCACTGGGAAACTCACAGTCTAGTCACCCAGCTATGCCTGCTGCTTCCTTGAAAACAGACACGCCCCCACAGCTTGGTGCGTCTCAACGCTAGCCGTTCCGTGCCTGATCATACCAGCAAGTTACAGCTCTGAATTCTGTCCTTATCTGCCTTTCCAATCCCTTCGGCTTTCCAGCGGTTAGCCATTCTTTCCTACCTGGTATTCTGTTCTGATCCGCTCCTCGCATTCTCCGCCTAGCGGTTCCATGCGAGTTCCTTGATCATTCCTGGAGTAGTCTGCTTCCCTTCCTCGACTTACCTGATTCTTCCGGGGTATCCCCCTGGAACACTGAACGCTCTCAAGCCATCTCCTCCTTCCGCGGCCAGAGCCCGAACTGCATCGACCCACCTGCATACTGGCGCCGGAAGAGACACGTCTCTTTCTGTACAAGGCTCGAACAATCAGGAAGAAGGAGAGTCCTTCGAACACCAGAAGGAAGACTTCAAAAAGTAAACAGGTGAGCCAAGAGTACGAGTGTGACAGACGTACAGTAACATGCACACAAGTGCATTGACACATACATAAACTGTCACAGATGCAAACAGTAACCACACACGATATACGTAGGCACATACGCTGATTCACACACATGCAGACACGGAGAAATGCAGAGAGTGGCACACACACACACACACTGACAGGCACAGAATGTTAGTCGCACACAGTGACATGCTTAATCATTTCATGCCACTCTCCACCAAAACATTTTGCATGATCCTCAGAACTATTATTTATTTATTTATTTATTGCATTTGTTACAATCCCAGACCCTTTGGTATCACGACAAGGTTACAGACAGCTCGTTAAAACTTTAGAATATTCATAGATACAGTGAGATTAAAATCAAACTTACAAAGTAAATACAGTAAAACAATAGAAGAGCACAGATACAATAATTATTTACAGTTAATAGGAAAAAAGGCATTATTAGAATTGGTTAAATAGCCAGGTTTTTAACAATTTTTTAAAGCCCAGGAAAATGTCCTCTTTTTTGATGTTGTATGGGATGGAGTTACAGTGTTTAGGAGCGAGGTATTTGAAAGTATTGCCCACAGCTCTGGTGTTTCTAAAGCGAGGAGTAGTTAGCAGAAGTTGGTTATTAGATTTTAGGGTTCTAGTAGATTATTTTTTGGTGATGGCATTGTTCAGGTAGATGGGGCTTTTTTATGGTGGCACTTATATGTGATGCATAGAGTTTTTAAAATGACTCTAGCTTCGATCAGAAGCCAGTGCATATCCCTTCTAACCTTAGATATATGATAGGATTTTCTTATTCGTAGGGCAGCCCGTAAGGCATTGTTTTGGATTAGTTGTAGTTTTTGGAGGTTAGTAATAGAGGTACCAAGTAGCAACACGTTACAATAGTCCAATCTTGATAGGATCAGTGCCCTGGCCAATGTGATGCAATTGGTGGGGGTCAAGAACTGGTGGTTTAGGGCAATTAGTTTAGCCGTGTAAGAGGTGGTTGATGAGAGATTGCTAATGTGTTTCGTCATTGTGAGGTTAGCGTCCAGATAGACTCCTAAAGTTTTTACTTGCTTCAGTGCAGGTATCATTGTGTCATCGATGTTAATGGAGGAGTAGTCTGGGTGGAGAGCAGCTACTTTAGGCTGGGAGCCCACGACGAGAATCTCTGTCTTCTCATTGTTGAGGCAGAGACTGTTTAGTGGCATCCAATTTTGTATTATGGCATAGATTTTGTTGATAGTCAGAGTGTTTTGGGCATAATTCCCAGAGAGTGGAATAAGGATCTGAGTGCCATCTGCAAAGTTTGTATAGATGACACCCATGTCATCTAGTGCTGAGAAAAGACTATTATTATTATTATTGTTTATTTTTACTACTGTGCCAGTTCACCACCGTAGTCGTCTCAAAGCGCATAAACCTTGGCCGATTTAGAAGCATTCAGTAGGGAACACATGTCCCTTGTCTGCTAGAAGGCACTGACCGGAAAACAGTGTGATATAAGAGAGAGATAGTCGAGTTTGTTGTGGCTGGGATGGTGTGCATTTAAAACATGAAAAAGGTGTTTAAGCAAATGCTCGAAGTATGCAGTTGAGGCAGGAGTGCAATGAAACCTACATTTCGGGGGAGGCTAACTGTTTATGGGGGGCCATTTTAGAAACAGGCGTGGCAAACCTAGAGGCTCCGCCCCCTCTGTTCTACCCCAAGGGTTGCCTGGCAGGGAGCTTATTTATCGGTATCAGGTAATATTATCCCTACAATTAATGCCGCCATATATATGGTCGCCGGGAACAGCCATAGGCGACATTATTTGTGGGGATAATTTATGCGGTAACTGGGAGCAGGGTTTGCAGGGTGTCCCCCGCTCCCTTAAAATAAATATGGGGGTTGCAGGGGTGTCCCTCGCAAGTTCCATGGGTTAATATTGTTGCAAAAAAATGGTGCCATTCTTGTATGGCAATATTTTTGCAGGGATATTAACACATGGAACCCATTTATCCTATCTGTCTTTCCCACCCATCCCTCTCCTACCAACCACCACACCCCCATTCACTCACTCATTTAAACCTCCCATTGACCATACACTCGCTCATTTACATGTGCACCCAACCCCCATGCATCATACACTCATTCACACACACTCATTCACTCATTCATACATACATTACATACACACTCCTTGCGCACATGCATACAAACATACATAATGAGTTAACATGCAACACCCTTTCTCACTGCTAGTTTCAGAAAAGGCTTCCCTCGCCTCGCTGCCTAACAAAAAGCAAGTGTGCACATCAGCCCCCTCCTATCAAATGTGAAAGAACACATAACATTGTTATATGTTCGCTTGCATCCGTGGGGCGGGGGCTGATGTGTGCATTTAATTTTTGTAAGGCAGTGCAGTGATGGAAGCATTTCCTGAAACTAACAGCTTTAAAGTTTTGCTGCGTTTGTGCAAATAAATGTTTCTGCATGAACACAGTAACACTTTAAAGCCGCCGGTTGTAGGAAAGATTTCTCTCCCCTCTGTCCGATTCTCATGTATGCGCAGGGAGCGTGCTAAACAGCATGCTTCGCGGTACCTTTCCTGACACCAAGGCACCACGATTATTCTTAAGTGGGCCCGGGCGTCATCATAGTGCATGACAGTGCACTGCCTGTGTGCACTAGGACTCCAACTGGCCCATAGAGCTGGGGGTTACCCAATAGCACTTTAAGATGAGGCAACAGCACCTGTGAGATGGATGGGGATGCAGATTCGTACTCTCGCATCAAATCAATAATGACAAGTCAATGGTTTGGCAAAGGGAGTCCGTGTACAAAAAATAGGGAGTTAATCAATATCAGCAATCGCTCGATCTTTCTTCTCGCTTCAACGCCACTTAATTTCATAAAAAACACAACATAATTTATGCTAAAAACGCGTCATCGCTGGCGTGTAACGCTTAAAATGTTGCATGCAATTCTACTGGTTCTAGGAAGGTAACTTTAATATAGGTGCTATATCTGTATATGGTAACGAAGTGAGGGGATTGGATAAACAGTGTCAGGTGGGGCATCTAGGCCCTTCCTTCAAAATGGCTATTGTAGACGTCATTAAAAGTACGATGTCTCATTGGTTCTACTAACTATAGGACCCTAGATGACTTGGTCCACTATGATTGGGATGGCATCAACCCCACTCATACTTTTACACTAGCCTAGCAGCGTGCATCATAGCCGGCCAGGTGCAGGGAGTTTGTTTTCACCCCAACCCTCCCTCCAATTATTGCAACAATCAATCATCACTTCAGTGGTCATGTGTCAATTATTTCTTTGTATTTTGGCCGCAAGACTGCTTCTTGGTCTGGAAAAGAGAAGGCGTCTGGGCATGTCACAAATCCATGCGTAGGTGTGAAAGTTTCATCCCTTCTACTTGCTCGGTCACGTGATTCCGACACCGTGAAATCATTTTATTCTCCATGTAATTCGTGTATTTGATTTCATTTTGCCAGTCATCTGCCTTCTGTGACTTATCTTGACCTTTCAGAATAGGATACTCTGTTCTTCTCTTCATTAATTGTGTCCACTGTTTGGCTATTTCAGCTGGTACGACCTTGGCTTCTTTCCATGACTTGCCTTCGTCTGAGTTTCTCTCTGTCTTTAATTCTCGTTTTGTTTGCTGCGAAGCTCTCCTCTTGAGACCTTAAGTAACCTTTTAGTCGGTTCTGCTCTTGTGCATAGTGGAAGTATACTTGTATAAAGTGCTTTCTTTCTTTCTTAGCAAGCCTCACGATTTTCTTAGCTTCTTCCGGTTCTTTGCATATGTACACGTGTAAACTGGCTGAATATGTTCAACACGCTAATGGCATAGGTTTCTTACATTTGACATCAACTGTTTCACTTTAAACTCAGGATGTCACTTATCCATGGCGTTTCGTCTCGTTTCATCATTCATAGATTGTCATATCTTCTATATGTGAGTCAGTCCGGGTTCTTGTGATGTCACCGTCTTCTTTTAGTACCTTCTTGGCTTCTTCATGTATTGCATTTTGACAATCATCATTCTGTCTCATTTGTCGATACGGTTTTCTCAATGGGTACCTCACTGTCCAGTTGTTCTTAGGTGTTGGTACTTCAATAAGTGCTGTCAGTCTGATAGGTACTGGACAGAGCCCCACTGCGGCTCTCTGCTGGTATATTTGCTCATCATACGTCACATATTTCAGCGTGAACGTTCCTGGTACTTCACAATGGGTGGTAGGGGTGCGAATAGTGCTTGAGACCTCCTTTACACCTGCAATCCTCCTGTTTCTGTAAATCTCGGCAGCACTTTCGTAAAATAACGTGGTAATCGTACATTTGCGAAAGTGCGCTGAGATCATCTTCTTTCACAGTCCAAGAACACTTTGGCGGCTTTATCTTGCAGTCTTTGGCGGAAGCTATGGGTGTTGGAGAGGCCTCTGTAGAGAATGTTACAGTTGTCTAATCACGCCATCACCATGCCTCTTGTCAGTTCAATTTGGTGATCTTTTGAAGAAACAGCAGCATTTTAAAGGGTATAGACATTTTAAAGTTCAGTACCTAATCTATTGCGTTAATGTGAGAGCCAAGGGATAATTCTATTTTAAATATTAGCCCCAGATTTTTTTACTTCGAAGAAATGGTCAGAGCTATTTCCACTCTAGGAGGTCATGCTAATAGTAATAGGTCATTATCGTAATTTGTGGTGACATATATTCAACACAGAATGGGTTTACCCAAGCTTACACTTAAAGCTTAGATATCTTTAATTTAAAAGTGTTTTAAACTAGCCCTGAATTTACTCCATAAAGAACGAGGAATACTAAAAACATTGTTGTCATTTCACTAAAGTCCTAGATGTTGCTTTTTGGGATAGTGTTTTACTTTGGAGCGGCTGAAACAGTTAACTGCTCCCCATGCTTGCAGCATGCATCTTTTCATAAACAAAAAATTAAAGCAGTCTTTTCTTGTATATGCACACCTGTGATTTCTCAACATGAAAAATCTCTTCAAACAAGGAACGCTGCTTCATGTGGCACTCGTCCACAACAACAACACTAAAGTGGTGCCGTACATGTGCGCCACTTTTGGTCATGTGCTACAGTGGAGGAGTGCCACAAGAATCGCCAGGTAAAATGCCAAATACCGAAAGTGCTGGTTGCTAGTTTGGTTTATCGCCCATCAGAGCAACCGGCACATATATTCCGAAAGTTGCGCATTTATTCCGATTTCGGAAGAATGCACCACCTTCAGAATAGGTGTTCTACTGAAAACGTTGCTAACGCTTTCTGCGACCTTTTCGATACTGAACACCAACTTAAGTACCAAAAAGCTCAAATTTCAGGGTGCTGGGGGAAACGGAAGCCCGACCAGCTCAACGGCGCTGCGCGCCCGAGTTGCGGTGTTGTGGGTGCATATGTAAAGTTAGTGTGTGTGAGGTGCTCGAGATATCCTAAGTATGTTGTTGGCATGGTTTGAGAAGGTCATGATAGGTGGACTGCCCGGAGACCTGGGACATCAATCCTGAGTGTATGTGTTCACTGTGTGAGGAACATTTAAATAGATAAGAGTGAGCAGAAGAAAGCTGGGGGGTAAGGAAGTGCAAATGGAATGGAACATCAGCATAGTGAAGCAACGCTGAATTCTCTAAACGTATTTGCATATTTATATAGTGCCTGTTGGTGGATATTCCCAATCCAAGGCATTGAGCAGCATAGGTAGGGTAGGCTGATTGATACTAAGTGGATAACTTCCCTCTACATTATTAGTAACCTTGTTCTAGGATCCAAAACAACTAGAACTAAAATTCACCTCCTACCACTCACTGTTCATCTCTATGAATAAGGACACCGCACTCCAGCCGCCTCCCCATTATGCACACCATGCACCGTCTGGCTTCATCTCCCTTCCCATCCATTCCTGTCTGTGCTCACTTAATCATAAATAACCCTTCCCGGATACAATCACTCTCCGCGCCACTGACCCACAGGAAGAGACCCCAGGGAAACACTTAACCTGGTTCTGAGGCTAATCCACTGCACTCTGCCCCGACACTCCCCCAACTCGCTCCTGTGCTACCCATGCCCCTCCCGAAATTCCAGGAGGACCCCATAATCCTAAACAAACACGGAGCACACTGTGACAACTCAGTGCATAATTCAGTACTCTTAGCTATGCATTATTCACAGCCGAGCCAAGGGCGGCATGTATGGGGACCGTGAAATATGGAATCATCAACAGGGCGGGGATCACAGAAAAGAAAGGAGAGCGTTGCACAGAGATCGAGAGGGATGGCGCGAGGAGAGTGGCTGTACATGTTATGCAGGGAGTGGGAGTAAGGAGAGAGAGAGAGAATGGTTGGAGAAAGAGAGGCAGGTTGTGTGATAGAGAGATAGGGTCACGTGGGGGGGGGAAATAACAGCGAAAATAGCAGCTGGAATAGAAAGGGAAAAAGCGAGTTTGCCAATCACCAAAGTATAGTCCCAAAGCACCCATCCTTGTCCATACCATGCCGTAGTGTGCCCCCGCCTGAGGAAACCAGACACTGACTGGTCTGCTGGAAGAAAGAGCGTGAAAATCTCTGGAGGATAGCACATGGGCAACGCGCTCGCCTTCGAAGCAAGACGATGCTGAGCAACACAGGTTCGATCCTGGGTCTGAGCTTAGAAACCTCTGGGTATTAAGTGCTTTAAACCAATCACAAAGTGGTAAAATAAGGTGGGAAAGCAGGAAAAGCGGTTGTAATGACGGAATTAGCGAGCGGATAGCAGTGGAAGAAGAGGGTGGAGATGAAAGAGTGGAAGGGGAGACTGGAATGAAAGGAAGCGAGTGATAGCCTCCGGTTTAAGTAGCCTTCTCACACAATTATACGCTCGGCATGCTAGCATTAACTGAAAGGAAAATGAATAACTAAGATCCATTGGTATGTGATTTTATAAAAAAGCATCAAGAGAAAAGGGAGGGAGGAGGGTGATGGCGAGCCCTGAGTGGCCACAAGCCTTTCATCTTTGCTTTTTAGACTGGTTACAGGCAGAGGTCTCACATGGCTTGACACGCTTCTGCAGAGTTTTTAAAAGTTTTTTGCTCATAGGTTTTGCTTGAGCGACACCTAGAGCGTGTGGTGTCTGCCCCTTTAAGAGCACACACGCGGCAGAGTGACGTACCTCCTCCGCTTGTGCCTGGAATAAACGGGGCGTCTCCACAGCTGCATCACAGCGACCGTGGAGCCTGGACAGCAAGCATATCTTCGAGTGTGCTCTGTGGCTGGGGGGATCACAGGGCCAGAAGGGTAATCTGGCCACACACACCAGTGGCAACGAGGATGGGATTGATCCAACGCAGACCCGGGCACAGGCGGTGAACAAACGTGGAGGCATTTTCTCCAGTTTTCATGCCGCAGATCCGGTAGAGTTCACGCGGTCGGCCGCCATCTTGTCCATGCGGTAATGAGGGTTGCGGCTCCTGCTAGGAGTGCTTGTGCGCCCCCCACGTGGAATTTTTTAATCCCCTGTCCAGGGGACAGCATTGTGCTGCACATTCATCATTTCTGGAGTGTTTTAACACTCTTGACGCATCGAGTGTGAGGTGAGGAGAAAGGGGAGGCCTACAGTGTCTTATTCTTGTCCCCTGGGCCCACCCCACTCAATTTTTGGGACATCTAGGCTTTGGACCAAGATAATTGCCCCATTGTTCCTGGCTGTTTTATTTTTTGTTTTTTTATTTTTTATTAATGCTTTTAGTTTATATTCAATCAAGAACAAACTTTTGCATTCAAATTCACAAAGTAAAAATTGCATTTCCTAAAAAAAAAAACAATTAAAATCACTTTCACTAAAAGAGGATTAAAGAAATTCAGCAGCATCAATGGTTACAGGTAAGGGTATAAAAAAAAACTCCATCCATTTCTGTAGTTATGGTGGCATGTGCATTATAGAGTCAAAGTTGTTGACCAAAGTTTTCGTATCGTATCTACTTTGTAGCTTTTTTCCATATGTCGTGGGCTGCAGCGTTATGAACTATAGATTCAGCCCCAATCAAGTCTGACCAGAACTGATCCCTGCTTATGTACTCCATGTGTCTGACTCGCCCTCCATAGCCCTTTATGTAGAGGGGTTTCAAAGCTGTACAGGCAGTCAGTAAGTGCCGAGTTGTTTCCACTTCTTTGTCACAGTGCCTGCACATTTTGTCTTCATCTTGGTGATCAGTCCTGTTCCACTTGTTCGTATATTCTTTGGTCCCCAATATATTAAGCCTTAATTGAAGTGTAAATCTCCTCAGTGATGGGTTAGACCATTTTGTTAAATAGGTTCTATGTTTGCTCCTATCAAAACCTTGGTGAGAATACTCTCTGTATCTACTTAACTTACACAGACTATCTATGTCTTTTATCTTGTCCATCTACCTAGATTTCTTTTTGATGACTGTCTCGTAGTCTGGTCGATCACATATTGTTTCTACTTTTAAACACTAAGAACACAGATAGGAGTCTGCAAAATGGCTCTGCTCTTTGCTGAAATAGTTGGAAAAATCACCTTTTGTTGTTTTTCCCTTTAACTGAAGGAGAGGATTCTTACTTGCTATTCCTTTACTGATTTTTAAATGGAGAAGTGTTTTTTTTAATGGACCATCTTGCGAGTAAGGATTCTACTCCGTACTCTAGTCTCAGGGTCTCCACTGGTACTCTCTTAGGCATATTCATTATAGATCGAAGGATTTTCCCTTCCATTTTCGGTAACCACCCGATTTCCTTTTCTGGCAATTTCTCAAGTGCTTACAATATCGCCGGGCACACACTAGATTTGTATATTTTTAGAAAGCCTTCAATGTTTCCACCTTCTTTGTGCTGCACATAGCTTTTTATGGCCAACCACCTTCGCCATATTTTGGGCATGATGCATTCTTTGTGATGCGTTACAGATGGAATCGCCTAGATGGGAAAACCCAGATGTAGCACTTCGGTTGCCCTTTCTAATTTCGTACCTTCCAAGAACCATGATTTCTTTTTTGACTTTCTATGAGAGTCTTTCAGACACATTGTCCTTGTCTTGTTCTTATTTATAATCATGGAATTATCTTTGGCATATTTTTCCAGGGCATTCAGGGAGCGAAGCAAGGCAATTTGTGTCTGGTCAAAAATGATTATGTCGTCAGCATAAGCCGTCATAACCACTTTTACATCATTTATGGTAGGTGGAACATTTCTTCTGTCCAGTAAAGCTCGGTCCATATCCGCCATATATAAATTATACAGGGTAGGACCCAGTGCACAACCCTGTTTCAGCCCTTCCAGGGTTTCGATACATTTTGTCAATACACCCTCTTGACTTAGACAGACAGCCACTGTGGTATTTTTGTAAAGCTCCTGTATAAAGTATAGTAGCACCGGATCGATGCCACAAGCTTTCAGTTTAATCCACAATCTACTTCTTGACACTAGATCAAAAGCGTTAGAAAAGTCCACATAACAGCAGTATAATAAGTTTTCACCTTTTGTGTTGCTCTCAAGAATTGCAGAGCTGCGATGTTAGTTGTTGTTCCATATTTCCTCCTGAAACCTGTTTGGAATAGGTTAAATATGTTCTTGTTTTCTGCCCATATGTTCAACGTTTCCAGAAGAACTCCCGCAAAGATTTTCTGGCTGGCATCCATCATTGCCAGCAGATGTTATTAATCTATCCCCTTTTTTTAATATTGGCACCATTATAGCTTTTCTCCAACTCTCAGACATTTGGTCAGACCTCAATATTTCCCCGAAATGACGTACAATTATTCTCGCCCATAGGTTTGCATCTGCTTTGTATACCAAGTTTGGGATGCCATCCGACCCTGGTGCACGGGAGGCTTTTTATTTTGTTATCATTCTTTCTAGCGTTGATTCTCAAAGCTCTTCTTCCAAAATTGACTTTTAAGGATACGTCAAACGTATTCCAATCTATTATTGCTTCTCCTCGAGATTTTGTAAGCGACCGATCCTTTGGTGAGTAGAGCTTTTGGATGTGTTTTACCCATCCTTCCTCTGATATGGGATTTAAGTCAATCTTCGATGTCAGGTTTTTGAAACTGTTGTAATTTCACCAGAATTTTGCTTTATTGTCTTGTCTTAGCCATATAAACAGATTGTTCCAGTTCACCGTCTTGATGGAGTATCTATGCGGTTTTTGCCATTTGCTATACTTTGTAGCCAAGTTTTTTATATGGGACATTTAGGACAGAATTACGTTTCACAGCGGCCTTGTCATTTCGATATTTTTTCTTTCTTTCATGTATAATTGGGTCAAATAATGTATGATCTTGTTCTTGGCTGTTATGGCACCTTCCTTTGTTGTTTTATATATGGGGTGGAATAATCTGTTTTATTATCTCTTCCAGGTTCAAAACCCCTGTTTTATGCAAGGAGTTCAATTTACCTTTGTTAGCTCTTATTACTTCATTTAGCCTTTCAATGTCCCAATGTGACCATCTCAGTCTGTCACCACTGTTGTTTATAAATACATGTGCACATTTTTTTTGTTTGTCCAGGGTACCCTTTTGCGTCGATGTCCAGTGCAAAATTCCATGGTCACTGGCACCGCTGTGAGTTACCTTTATCTGACTGCTTGTTTCCCATATAGCCCTGCTCATAACTATGTGATCTATTGTGGAGGAGGTTATCCCATTTGTCCATGTGTACATTGGTGCCATCGCCGTGCTAGGTAGCATCTCACTAGGAACCAGGTCAAAGAATTCAAAAAGTGATTGCCAGCTTTGTTTTTGCCCCACTTTTGAGGTATTTATTTTGTGTAGCGCTCTCCTGCAAGTAAGATTTCCCCTAAAGGAATGTGTATTCCATCCAGCTCGTTAAGGCCTCTGTAATTACCCTGTGGACCAGTTTAGTCTATAGACCACCCACAGGGTCGTAGATATTTATGATTAATATGTTATCATCCAAAGACTTACTGGAGGTTTGCAATACGTCTATTAACACATTCGGGGAATCTTGTATGCTTGTCCAAGGGACCAGACCTTGCCCTGATGGCGAGCCCCCCACTCGGCCTGCCTTTGTTGGTTTTTATCGCCTTTTTAAATAGTATTTGAAATCCATTGATGTAAAAGTTTTTTGTGTACCATGTTTCTTGGAACATAAATATGCCCACCTCCTTCATCATTTGCTGGCCCTTTGGGTGTTTTAAGAATGATTTATGTCCTCTTGTGTTCCAAGAGCAACATAGTAATTTTTCTGCGACTTGTGCTTGTCAGTTGGCCCCACGGTATGCGTTCATGGGCATCCATAATGTGGAAAGGGGAGCAGGAGGGGCCACCCTAACCTTTTGCTCTTGTAGGGCTCTCAGTGCCTCTCTTTCTATTGACAGGTTTAATATAGGGCTTGTGTTCTTTGCCTGAACTTCCTAATTTACTTTTGTGCCTTCTGTTTTCTGACAGGCTATAAGTGTAGATCCTGCTCTAAGCAGTGTTTCTGGATGAGTTTTCAATAAAGCCACCACCAGTGGTGACACAAACTCGATCAAAGCCCAGTTTGTCTCACTGTTCCATTTAGGTAACTCGATTCTCAAAATATCTTGTTTATGGATATACTCCATGTATTCTAGCTGTTTAAATATTGCTAGTAGTACCGATTGATTAAGGAATGGGCTCTGTGCAATAGGTGCGATTTCTTCCAGTATAACCAATGTCCCACCATCTTTCAAGGCGCCAGGATGGATGATTGGCATTTTGAAGTCTTCCTCCACAGGTATTTGCTTTGTGTGAGATTCTTCCTTTTTTCATTTCTTTCCTCACCCCTTGTATTTCTGCTGGCTTGGGGGCCGGTGATAAATTAATTCCCTTCATCCTTACTCTCTTTGAGATCTTGTCCCATTGATCTAGTGGGTTACTATTTACTTTGTTTATCTCTGTCCCTCCTGTGTTTTGCGTAGCACTTATTCCCTCCTTCCTCGGAAGTTCAAAACCTTTACACTCAGGCAAACTTTGCTGTTTCTGATTCTCCACTGTTTTATGAGGTTGTTTGTTTTTTAAAACCTTCTTAAGTTCAGTCAGCAGGGATATTTGTGTCTCCTCGAAATCCCAATCCCTTTTTTCCTTTTCTGGTTGCCCTCGAATCTCGAACCTTTTCTTTTAAGTCGTGAGATCCTAGGTTTTGTTTCTCTTTGTCTTTGCCATTTTTGGTGTCTTCCTTGGCTCCTTCAGCAAGTATTTGCTTGCTTTTTATATTTAAGAAGTTGTCCATTTTCTTAAAGAGTGCTGTTGTTGATCTTATGGTTGTCTCCTATTTCTGTTTTTATGGAAGCTATTAATGCCGCTTGAGTGTCGATCTTACATTCCGGTGCCATCAAGTAGCTTTTTGTGTCTGTGTCCTCATCCACCATAACGTTATCCCCCATACCAGACTCAATTTCCTCTTCGGACAGAGATGTATCCGATGAGTCCGAATATGTTGCAAAGACTGACATATCTGGGGAATAGGACAAGCTAATGCCCTCGTTGCCCTCAGAACTTTTTTCGTTAGGTAGCCTTTTTTCTCTGCCCATAGAGGCTCTTTTCAAGTCTTTCACTAAATTCAGCAGTGAGTTGCTATCTATTAAGTCTGACAAGCGTTTGTCCTTGTCGGCCTCTCTTGTATCTGATGAATGTCTGGGTGAAGTCTTATCCAGGGCTCCGAAGAAGTTTCTTGAGAAGGTTGAGAAGGTTAATCATTTTTAGCACTTTTTAAGGCTGAATACGTGTTGCCACTTGCGTAAATTGGGGCGCTTATGTTGTACATTTTCTTTCCGTGTTTGATTTTTCCTTGTCATATTTATCAGTAACAAGGTCTAAAATAGTTACTGTGTTTGCCCATGGATCACCACAGACACCCGCGGCTGTCGGCAAAAAGTCGCCCCTATCTCCTCGGGGCTGCCAGACTGCTCAGGGGCTCACCAAGCTCCTCCAAACAACAAAACGTATCACACGGTGTAGATAGCGCCAGGCACGAGTTCGCCTCAGAATGCTGGTAGCTGTTAGCAGGGAAAAGTGCAAGTACACTGGAGGAAAAGTACCTCAGGAATCGTTAACCACGTTACAGGGCACGTCAAACCAACACCGTAGACAGTCTCCGAAAGAATACAGGAAACCAACGGCTGCTTCCGACGGCTCAGTTCAGCGCCAATGAAATGTGATAGTTAATTTTTTGCAGCCTTAGTTGAGGATACCAAAAATACCGAACTGTTTTGCCCTTATTCACCACATGGGTTGACGTAAAGAGTAAACCCAGCTGTTTTGCTTTTTACAAAAATGTGCTGCCAGAATTAGTGTCCACACACACACAGAGTACTCCAGCACTCTAACCAACTGCTGGCTTAATTGCTGATACTGTATGGGCCCTGGGGTCACATGCACATGTCCTCTAAAATTGTTGCCTGATAATCAAGGTGAAAATAAGTGAGCATGGTGAGATTTCCAAACCGTGTAAACCACCCCAGGGACCTTACCCGCCTCCACCTCCCAGGCACTGCGCTCAGATCAACAACAACCTCGCGTATGAACGCTGAGGTGGTGAGCACGCCACAGATAGAAAACACTGCGGCCAATAGACTACTCGCAGTACGCTGCCGGACCTACCCAGTCAGAATCTCGGTCTCAGAGGGCTCAGCGGGCTGGTGTTCCCAAGTGCTCCTGAGGATGTCGGAGAGCACCGTTAACAGCTCCCCTGAAAAGGAGAGAAAGCGGCACTTCCTCAGCTCTCCGTTCGCAATCCTCGCAGGCCTCCAACATCGGCATCAACCTCGTTAGAGGAAGGGACCTACAGGACCAGTGAAGGACTGTCAAGCTGTACCAGGCAATGCAGTGAAATGTTCCCGAACACATTGCTAATGCTAACTGGCCGCTTACGACAGTCAAAATTCCTGTCTGTTTTGACATTGGTGGAGGGGGCTGCTTATATCACAAGCCCTAGCGTGGAGTAGTGGCAAGTGGCCACACGCCCAATGTCTCTGGACACTTTCTATGGACGTCTGCACTGGATGTCCCTGTCGTGTGCCCGGGGAATCCCCAAACAATGATCAGGAACCAACTGATTCAAGACTGTTCATCTGGAAAACTGCACAGACAGGTGCTGCGGGAACCGGGACTCATGCTACCGTGCATATTGGAGCTAGCCCGTTGCCAGGAGGTGTCAGAGGTACGCACCTCAAAAATGGATACAGCAGTGCATCCAGGGAAGACGGAGGAGGTATGTGCTGTGGGCCACGGTCAAGGCGCAAAAGTGGCCCGACGTCCAAGTGCTGGGCAGCATGACAGTGGTGCTAGAGCCCTCGAATCCTGCATAAAGTGTAGGTATGATCTTCCGTACCCTGCAGAGTGCCCGGCGCAGGGGAAAGCCTGTGGACATTGTGGGACACTCGATCATTATGCCTGTATGTGCAGGGCTCCGGTGCCGGTGGTGGTACCTAGGGGGACGGTAAAGTCAGGCTTATTTAGGCATTAGCGCCATCCCAATGTCTCCCAAGTAAACCAAGGGGAGGATGGTGTACCTCACAAAGATGAAGAGGAGGACGAGGAGGAGAATATTTTCTTTATCTCGAGTGTCGCTACATGCCACCACCAGAAGACAGCCACAGTGCCTCGTGAAAGTCGACGATACCGGTGTTGGTGGACACAGGGGCGTCAATTTAATGGCCAAGGTGCACTATGATGCCATGGTGGCGCCACCCACATTACAGAAGCCTAGGGCGCGCATATTCACCTTTGGTGGTGATCAGCCGATCCCATTGGCCGGGGCATTTGTGGCAAACGTTGAGTATGGATGGTCATCCATCAAGGCCCAATTCTATGTAACGAGCGTCAGCGGCAATGGCCTCCTGAGTTGTGTGGCAGCATAAGCGCTGGGCATTGTGAGCTTCGCCTACTCAGTGTATGTGGAGGACGTGCAGGGGCTGCTTGCGAATTACAGCCAGCTCTTCGAGGGAATCGGCCGCATGGCCGGCGAACCAGTGAGGCTGCATATTGACGATTAAATATAACCTATTGTGCTCAATCACTGCAGAGTCCCATTCCATCTGCGAGACCTCATCAACAAAGAGCTGGACAGTTTGGTGGCACAAGACATCATTGAGAAGGTGGATGGACCGAGCCGTGGGTGTCTCCAATTGTCATTGCAAGGAAGCCAAAGCAACCAGATTCAGTGAGAATTTGTGTGGATATGAGGCTCCCAAACAAGGCCATCAAGCGTGACAGACACATCACCCCACGATCAATGACATAATTGAATTATTTTCTAAGCTGGAACTACGGGTGGGATACCATCAAGTGGTGTTGCATCCAGACTCAAGGTACATTACCACCTTTACCACGCACCAAGGCCTCTACACATAGAAGCGCCTTAGCTTCGGGGTGTCTTCTGTGGCAGAGGTGTTCCAGAACATCATTCGTGGGGCCCTGACTGATTTGGATGGAGTCCTCAACATCAGTGACGACATCCGGGTGTTTGCAAGGAAAGAGGCAGAACACATGGAGAGGCTAGTGAAAACTCTTGAACGGCTGCAGGCACTCGGACTGACCTTGCATAAGGAAAAATGCAAATTCCTCAAGAAAAACTTTGAGTTTTTCGGGTTCGTGTTCAAGGAGAGAGGCATGTCACCTGATCTCCAAAAGGTCAAAGACATTGTGGAGGCAAGGCCCCCAGAGGAAGTCTCTGAGGTCCGAAGCTTCCTGCGGATGGTCACTTACTGTGGCCGGTTCACCCGGAACCCAGCCTCCAGGTCTAAGCCCCTGAGAAGTCTAAGAAAGAGGCAACATGGCAGTTGGGTCTGCTCGAGCAGGCCGCGTTCGAGGACGTGACGGGAGCACTGACAGCGGAGGTCACTATGGTGTTTCTTTCGATCCATCCCTGACATCAGAAATCGTGGTGGGCGCCAGCCCGTTTGGTCTGGGTGCAGTTCCCACCCAGGCAGACACTAACAGGGAGATCAGGCCGATTGACTGCGTGAGCAGGCGCTGTCGGAGACCGAGCAGCGATACTTACAGATCGAGAGATAGGCCCTGGCAGTCTTGTGGGGGTGCTGGCACTTTCGCCTGTATGTGCTAGGATGGCCGTTGACGGTGGATACATGACCAGTGGAGTAACCTTGCTGAAAATGTTGAGGGGACATGACATCTGATGAAAAGGTGCCCACGCGAAAAATGAATGGGGACAAAATAGTGTGCCATGAAAGTTGGGGGGGACAAACACCCCCGTACCCCTGAAAATTACACCCATGTAACTGACCATAAGCCCCTGCTGCCGATCATGGCTTGCTCGTTTTCCAAACCTCCAGCCATGATTCAGAGTTGGATGCTGGCACTCCTGGAATATGGGGTCTAGTTGGTGTACCGGCCGGGCAGTAACAACGCTGCTGACTACCTGTCTAGGCACCCCAGAGGCGAGGCAGAAAGACGTGGAAACATCAGTGGGGAGGAGGCTGATGAACATATGAGGCTGATTGTGGAGGCGGCAACCCCAAACTCGGTGTCTCTCCAGGAGCTGGAAAAAGCGGCGGCCGAGGTTGGGTGCTTTCGAATCCTAAAGGCGGCCCTTCAGCAAGAGTCATGGAGGACGGTGGTGGACACGCTGGCACAAAGGACCCAGGAGGCGCGGTCAGCGCTTGAACGACTGTGGAGAGTCAAAGGTGAACTGGCATTTGTTGAGTCTGGGCTATTTCTCAGGGGTGACCGCATAATGGTACCAATGTGCAAGGTTCCCCAGGTCATCGAGCTAGCGCACCAGGGCCATCAAGGAATTACCGAGACTAAGGCCCGGCTGCAACAGAAAGTATGGTTCCCGGACCTTGAGAAAAGTGTGGAGGACTTTGTGTCAGCCTGTGTATGGTGCCAGGCAGCGGCCCCCGCACAGACGGAGCCCCTGATTGAGACGACGCCTGAGGAACAAGCTCTGGGAAAACAGCCATGCTGACTTTGGCTCCACGGGCCAGGACACTCATTTCCTGTTGGTGGTGGATGAGTGGTTGCGGTACCCTGAGGACGAGTTCATCGACTCAGTCTCTTTTGACAAGATGGCGGTGGCCCTAGTGAAGATCTTTGCCACTCACGGCCTGCCTCAGTCCCTGTGTTCAGACAATGGACCGCCATTCCAAGGGGACAGCTTCGCCCAGCTGATGGGGGACTACAGAATACAACACCGGAAGATAACATTAGTCTGGCCCTGTTCAAATGGTGAAGCTGAAAGGTTCATGAGAACTCTGAACAAGGTGTTCCTCATCGCTCACGGCAAAGGACCCTGTCTGCAACGGGCTCTGTATCAGTTCCTGAGGGAATATAGGGCCACCCCTCATGTGTCCACTGGAGTTACATCAGCGGAGACAATGTTTCGGAGGTGTCCGAGGGGTCTGATCCCTGAGGTGCGGGAGCGGGAACCGGCTGTCATTGATGATGCTCAGGTGGAGCGTGAAAGGCGACTCAGGACAGAGGGAGAGAACATCAGGAGAGGGCTCCGGCCCCAGCAGCTGATTCCGGGGGATGAAGTACTTGTGAAGAACCGGCGGTTCCATGTGTTAAAATCGCGGCAAAAATTGCTGTGGTTACAAAATATCGCTGCATAAACACAGTGGTTCTGCCACCGCAATCCATATAAAGGATGTGGAGAACACCCACGCGACCCCCGGACCTATTATACCATTTAAGGGGAGCGAGAGACACCCCCGCAACCCCACTCCCCTTAAATGGTATACTGGGGTATACCTTTACCGGGTCAAAGCACAGCATTTTTGTCGCGATTTTTTGTATGGGTGACATTTTTGCCGCGATTTTATCACTGCTTACCGAACCGACATCCTCAAGGCAAGCTTTCACTAACTTATGAGCCTGGTCCGATGGACGTGGTGACTGTACGTGGCTCGATGGTGACTTCATCGGATGGGACAGCCACTGTTACCCGTAATGCCAGCTTCTTCAAAAAGGTGGGAGACCAGGCCGGAGGCGATCCTGAGAAGAGACTGTGGTGTGATACCGGATGAGGGCAGTGGCCTGGCCCATCCGCAGAGTCCCTTAGGTCGAGGGGATGCAGATGAGGAGGGCCCGATCTGGGATGCGGGCAGGAGGTATCCCCAAAGGGTTGGGAGGGGGAAGCCTGCCCATCTCAATGACTATGTGTTGGACCCCTGAACTGGTGGGCCCAGCCGACGGGCTGAGCAGTGACTTGTGGGATTGGGAGGGAAGCGATTAAAGGGGTGTTTTACTTTGGGTGCAGTGTAATGTTTGAAGTGTTTGTAGTTACCTTTCTTCTGTTGTTTGGTTTGAAAAAGGAGGAGTGTGGTGTCTGGCACTTTAAGGGCACACACGCGGTGGTTTGACGTAACTCCGCTGCATGTGCGCGGAATAAACGGGGCGTTTCCACGGCCGCATCAGAGAGACCGTGGAGCCCGGACAGCAAGCACGTCTCCGAGTGTGCTCTGTGGCTGGGGGGGGGGCTCTTGGCGGCCAGAATGGTGCAATCTGGCCACACACAACAGAGGGGGCTTTAAAATGGCAAGCGTTTTTTAAAAACTTACAGAGAGTAGACAAGCTCTATGAGGATAATCTCCGACCCGTGCCTTATTGGTCATGTTTCCCCTGCTAGAAGCTCCACAGGCGTCAGGGAGGCATCATCAAAGCTGCTAGAGAAGCTCACCATCTAAACCAGCCCGACAATGTTGTTTCATACCATATAAGGGCAAGGCCAGACTTCCGAACAGACAGGCCATTCCCAGTACTTCCTGTGGAATGTTTAGT
This sequence comes from Ambystoma mexicanum, assembly GCF_040938575.1. NCBI lineage: Eukaryota > Metazoa > Chordata > Amphibia > Caudata > Ambystomatidae > Ambystoma > Ambystoma mexicanum. The sequence goes on along the minus strand of NC_090931.1, from coordinate 895,997,411 downwards.
TTATCTGAACATGACAGGCTCAACATGAGAACATAGGACATAATTGAGTTGTGCTGAAAAATACAGGACGAATTGTATTAACATGAAGTTGCCTACCAACAGTGGAGTGACGCCACAGTGCTATGGGCAGGGCATTGGTATTTTATAATTTTGGAGTTCTGCAAAGAGAATATAGGAATCCAATATTGCTATTAGGCAGTACATGTCTTGTTTACAAGGGGGTTGGAACTTGCTGTCCCATTCAGGTGAAGGCTGCCGGTTTTACAGGTTAAGTCACTCTTTGTTCCATGATCTGTTGGGTTTCAGAAATACAGGGGAAGGTGTTGCATTTTACTGATTGAATACACAGTGTAGGTTCATCTCGTTTCTGATACTATAGCCTTACAGGGTGGACTGCATGATACCGCACACACAGCGGAGCAATGAAACCGTAACCTGATGGTGCGGGGGGTGGGAGGGCAGGGCAGCAGCTACCTTCAGAGACTTTGTGTGGGTGGGCCAAAGGAATGCACACCAGTGTGCTTTCAGAACTTTAAAAAATACAGGTGGTCCTTTTACCTAAAAATATAAATTGCATGAAGGGGAGCTGTCAATAGATTTCTTTGGAATCGGTCTGCTTTTAGCTGATTTAAAAAGCAGTCAAATTCCTGCAACATCCAAAGCATTTGCGCTAGCATGAAAATGTCATGCCAGCGCAAATGGCTGTGGCTTTCTATGACGGAGAGGATGAGCAATTTTGTTCTCCGCCATACAAATATGGCATGGCAAAAAAGCATGGATAGAACTTTTACATAAACATTTTACACATGCTTTTTATGCTTTGTCATAATAAACATTCCACTGACTCTAAAATAAATTAGGGCTCATTTTGGAAATCCCTGTATTTAGGCGTCAGGGACCCATTACGTTTACACGTCTGTGTAAACGGGTCCCCGTTGCCTAATTTTCCTAATTTGCATGGCGGAGTGCCAAAAGGGAGGGTAAAAAAAGTGGCCTGCGCCACCCTTTTACACACCAGCACGCAAATGAAGTAAATTCAGACTGCCATGTACGCATTCAAAGCAGCGTTTACAATGGATTCTCATGGACTCACAGGCAGACTCCATAGGCAGCTCCAGCATTTGCGCCAGTATGCAAACCCATGCCTTTAAATGCTGGCCTGTAAATGCTGGCGCTTTTGCATGGTGGAGAGGAAGGGAGCGACAGAAACACAATTTATGTTCCGCCCCTACTATCCACCATACAAATACCTGAAAATGAGCCTTTACGGAAATATAATCTTTAAAAGACTTACGCAGGGTGCAAAATGTGCATTCACCACAAGCCACTGGCTAGTCAGAAATTACTCTTGGCGAGTAAGAAATGGTGTGCTGTGTGTAAGAAATGGTGTGCTGTGTGTATGTATATGATTGAGGTGGCGAGTGACATTATATGGCTGGCTTAGTAGCTTACAACCTGAAATTTGTCCCCCTGCCTTACGCAAGACTTTTACACATTTGATTTCCGTTGCGGCTCATTAAATGTGTGAAAAGGTCACCTGGTATATGCTATAAACTTCCATCTGGCTGTAACACACGATGTTAGGAACATTTGATATCCACATAAAAGCAAACTCTTTTTTGCATTTAAGCTAGTGAACACAGCATGGGTATAAATTGTGGAGGACGTGCAGGGGCTGCTTGCGAATTAAAGCCAGCTCTTCGAGGGAATCGGCCGCATGGCCGGCGAACCAGTGAGGCTGCATATTGACGATTAAATATAACCTATTGTGCTCAATCACTGCAGAGTCCCATTCCATCTGCGAGACCTCATCAACAAAGAGCTGGACAGTTTGGTGGCACAAGACATCATTGAGAAGGTGGATGGACCGAGCTGTGGGTGTCTCCAATTGTCATTGCAAGGAAGCCAAAGCAACCAGATTCAGTGAGAATTTGTGTGGATATGAGGCTCCCAAACAAGGCCATCAAGCGTGACAGACACATCACCCCACGATGAATGATCCCTGAAGTACTTGTGAAGAACCGGCGGTTCCATGTGTTAAAGTCGCGGCAAAAATTGCTGTGGTTACAAAATATCGCTGCAAAAACACAGTGGTTCAGCAACCGCAATCCATATAAAGGATGTGGAGAACACCCACGCGACCCCCGGACCTATTATACCATTTAAGGGGAGCGAGAGACACCCCCGCAACCCTGCTCCCCTTAAATGGTATACTGGGGTATACCTTTACCGGGTCAAAGCACAGCATTTTTGTCGCGATTTTTTGTATAGGTGACATTTTTGCCGCGATTTTATCACTGCTTACCGAACCGACATTCTCAAGGCAAGCTTTCACTAACTTATGAGCCTGGTCCGATGGACGTGGTGACTGTACGTGGCTCGATGGTGACTTCATCGGATGGGACAGCCACTGTTACCCGTAATGCCAGCTTCTTCAAAAAGGTGGGAGACCAGGCCGGAGGCGATCCTGAGAAGAGACTGTGGTGTGATACCGGATGAGGGCAGTGGCCTGGCCCATCCGCAGAGTCCCTTAGGTCGAGGGGATGCAGATGAGGAGGGCCCGATCTGGGATGCGGGCAGGAGGTATCCCCAAAGGGTTGGGAGGGGGAAGCCTGCCCATCTCAATGACTATGTGTTGGACCCCTGAACTGGTGGGCCCAGCCGACGGGCTGAGCAGTGACTTGTGGGATTGGGAGGGAAGCGATTAAAGGGGTGTTTTACTTTGGGTGCAGTGTAATGTTTGAAGTGTTTGTAGTTACCTTCCTTTTGTTTGGTTTGAAAAAGGAGGAGTGTGGTGTCTGGCACTTTAAGGGCACACACGCGGTGGTTTGACGTAACTCCGCTGCATGTGCGCGGAATAAACGGGGCGTTTCCACGGCCGCATCAGAGCGACCGTGGAGCCCGGACAGCAAGCACGTCTCCGAGTGTGCTCTGTGCTGGGGGGGGGGCTCTTGGCGGCCAGAATGGTGCAATCTGGCCACACACAACAGAGGGGGCTTTAAAATGGCAAGCGTTTTTTAAAAACTTACAGAGAGTAGACAAGCTCTATGAGGATAATCTCCGACCCGTGCCTTATTGGTCATGTTTCCCCTGCTAGAAGCTCCACAGGCGTCAGGGAGGCATCATCAAAGCTGCTAGAGAAGCTCACCATCTAAACCAGCCCGACAATGTTGTTTCATACCATATAAGGGCAAGGCCAGACTTCCGAACAGACAGGCCATTCCCAGTACTTCCTGTGGAATGTTTAGTTTATCTGAACATGACAGGCTCAACATGAGAACATAGGACATAATTGAGTTGTGCTGAAAATACAGGACGAATTGTATTAACATGAAGTTGCCTACCAACAGTGGAGTGACGCCACAGTGCTATGGGCAGGGCATTGGTATTTTATAATTCTGGAGTTCTGCAAAGAGAATATAGGAATCCAATATTGCTATTAGGCAGTACATGTCTTGTTTACAAGGGGGTTGGAACTTGCTGTCCCATTCAGGTGAAGGCTGCCGGTTTTACAGGTTAAGTCACTCTTTGTTCCATGATCTGTTGGGTTTCAGAAATACAGGGGAAGGTGTTGCATTTTACTGATTGAATACACAGTGTAGGTTCATCTCGTTTCTGATACTATAGCCTTACAGGGTGGACTGCATGATACCGCACACACAGCGGAGCAATGAAACCGTAACGTGTGGGTGCGGGGGGTGGGGGGGCAGGGCAGCAGCTACCTTCAGAGACTTTGTGTGGGTGGGCCAAAGGAATGCACACCAGTGTGCTTTCAGAACTTTAAAAAATACAGGTGGTCCTTTTACCTAAAAATATAAATTGCATGAAGGGGAGCTGTCAATAGATTTCTTTGGAATCGGTTTGCTTTTAGCTGATTTAAAAAGCAGTCAAATTCCTGCAACATCCAAAGCATTTGCGCTAGCATGAAAATGTCATGCCAGCGCAAATGGCTGTGGCTTTCTATGACGGAGAGGATGAGCAATTTTGTTCTCCGCCATACAAATATGGCATGGCAAAAAAGCATGGATAGAACTTTTACATAAACATTTTACACATGCTTTTTATGCTTTGTCATAATAAACATTCCACTGACTCTAAAATAAATTAGGGCTCATTTTGGAAATCCCTGTATTTAGGCGTCAGGGACCCATTACGTTTACACGTCTGTGTAAACGGGTCCCCGTTGCCTAATTTTCCTAATTTGCATGGCGGAGTGCCAAAAGGGAGGGTAAAAAAAGTGGCATGCGCCACCCTTTTACACACCAGCACGCAAATGAAGTAAATGCCGACTGCCATGTACGCATTCAAAGCAGCGTTTACAATGGATTCTCATGGACTCACAGGCAGACTCCATAGGCAGCTCCAGCATTTGCGCCAGTATGCAAACCCATGCCTTTAAATGCTGGCCTGTAAATGCTGGCGTTTTTGCATGGTGGAGAGGAAGGGAGCGACAGAAACACAATTTATGTTCCGCCCCTACTATCCACCATACAAATACCTGAAAATGAGCCTTTACGGAAATATAATCTTTAAAAGACTTACGCAGGGTGCAAAATGTGCATTCACCACAAGCCACTGGCTAGTCAGTAATTACTCTTGGCGAGTAAGAAATGGTGTGCTGTGTGTAAGAAATGGTGTGCTGTGTATGTATATGATTGAGGTGGCGAGTGACATTATATGGCTGGCTTAGTAGCTTACAACCTGAAATTTGTCCCCCTGCCTTACGCAAGACTTTTACACATTTGATTTCCGTTGCGGCTCATTAAATGTGTGAAAAGGTCACCTGGTATATGCTATAAACTTCCATCTGGCTGTAACACACGATGTTAGGAACATTTGATATCCACATAAAAGCAAACTCTTTTTTGCATTTAAGCTAGTGAACACAGCATGGGTATAAATTGATCTTCAAACGGTAGCTTTTCCATTTTGCAGAACATTGGGCCTGATTTACAAACGGTTCTTCCCATTGAAAAAAACGTTTGTAAATCCGGCCCTTCGTCTTGGAAACATATAGAATTGCAGAATTGTAAGTTAGTTTGTGCTGTAAAGGGGGTCCTTCTGGTGGGAAGGGGGGCCCCGGGGGGAACGCGAAGCGTTTCCCCCCGCGGAGTTTTTTGGCGATGCACATGGCCAGCGAGTGGCCGTGGGGCAGAGCGCCTCCTGGGGGGGTATTTAAGGGCTCAGGGAAGGTTCGGGAGGCAGGCGACAGTTAGGACTTGATGATTGTATCAGTCCTGTCGCCTGCTCCCGAGCCTTCCCTGAGGAGCTGGGCCTTGTGGCGGTTTAGTGAAGGTGAGGTAGGGAGTTTAGTAGCGGAGGGAGGGTAGGTAATTAAAATAAAAAAAAAATAAAAAAGTTAGGTTTTGTTAACAGGGTAGGAGGGGTGCCGTAAATAAGACACCCCTCGCCTTACCGGTTCTCCAGGATTCCGCGTCGTTAAAGCGGTAGTGCGCGAGCGGGGGGGCTTTGGGGCGCCGTTTTATGAGGTTACAGAAAGGTTTACTTCCTTTCAAAACCGCGGTCCGTGTGGGCGTTGGGGCCGAGGGAGGAGCGGAGCGTCGGGGATCATTAGCGTTGTCCGCGGGGCACCTGGGAATTACTTCCTCTCCGCCTGTCAGGTCCGTGTGCGAGGGCGTGTTAGGAAGCGCTCGCTCGCATAGGGGGCTGGGCGGCGGGTTAAAGGAGCCGTATCCCGTTTGGGCCTGTTTGAGTGCGGTGCGCCCGGGACACGGCCAGGTGGCAGTGTGGGCCTGTTAGCAAGTGCTAACTGGTGCAGGCTCCTTGACGTTCAGGGCTCCTGCTCCTGTATTAGGTGGTGGGGAGGGAGAGGGTGAAGTAACTAGGGGTGTTTGGGTATATATAAAAAAAAAAAAAAAAAAATTTATAATTCATATTTTTCAATTTTGCAGCAGGGAAGGACAAAATACAAAAAAAAAAAAAAAAAAATTCAGTTTAGGTAGGTTAGTTTAAAATGTGTTGCCTTTATTAATTGGCACTAGTAGGGAGACTTCTTACAGGTTTCCAACTAGGTGGGTGTGTTGATTGTGGTTTTTTGGGGGTGTTCAGCTCCTTTCAGGTTTTTGAGGTTTCTCTGGGCAAAAAGGGCTAGTCCACGGGTAGGTCTCGGCTCGGGGGCATTAGAGTATTTAGGGAAAATCTTTGAAAGGGTGATTCTGCTGGGCACACACATTTTAGTGTGCACAATGACAGGCCGGGGGGCGAGCAAGAAGGGGCTGGTGGATGCCGGGGCCTTGAAGAAGGCCCTGGAAATCATTAGCAGGGCCACTAAAGCCCAAGTGGAAACTGCGGTAGGGGAAGTTACGGGAGAGGAAGGGAGCGGTGGGGGCCGGCCGCAGCGCAGAGCGGCGGCAGACGGTGCATTGGCGGCGGTGGTGGCTTGCACCCCTACGGCAGGAAAAGGGGAGATTTGGGAATCTAGGGGCAGGAAGATGAGGAGGGAGATAGACAGGAGGGCAGATGGGGGTTTAATGAGTTCAGGGGGTCAGCCAGAAAGGGAGGAAGGGTATGATAGCTCCAGGGTAGAGGGGAGTTCTCGAGAGGGTAGAGACCGAGGGAACAACAGTGGGGGCAGGGGTGGAGGGCAGGTGGGTGTGGCAGGGCAGAGAGGAAGAGGGGGAAAATACCTGCAGAAGAGCGCAGGTGGGAGAAGGAGGGAGAGGTCCCCGTCAATTGAGGAGGGTAGGGTGGGGCGCGGAACGGCCCCACCGGATAGGAGGAGTGGGGGCGGAGGGCGCTGCGCAGCCCCCGCTGTGCAGGTGGAGGGTGAGGGTTTCGGTACGGCCCCTCCCCGGTTAGCGCAAGGAGAGCCTAGAGGGCACAGCACAGCCCCTAGCAACGAGGACGTCAGGGTGGAGGTCGGAACGCCTCGCCCAAGAGAAGAGGACCAGGCAGAGGTTCCCACAGCCCCGCCGAGAAGACGTCAGAGGGGTGGCGGGGCGGACGCCCCGGGCTCGGAGGAAGATCAGCAAATCATCTCGGGCAGGAGCCCGCATCCTCAATGGTATTTAAGGGGTGATGAAGTTGGTTGGGAGGAATACGGGGGGCAATGGGAACTTGAGGATTACAGGACGGAAATGGAAAGGGCGGAGGAGAGAAGAAGTTCAAGGTGGGACGGGGAAAGGGAAGTACAAGGGGGTCGGGGCGAAGAGGGTCGAGGAAATTATTGGCTGGGCGATTGTGCTGACATGTTTTGTCCCCGCAGCAGGAGCCCTCTAAGAATGGAGAGGAGGAGCACCGGTGTGGAGGCCAGGCCGCAGATGGCAGGCGTGGAAAGAGGTGAGAGGGAAAGGGAATGGTCATCTGCATGGCAGAGAGGGGTCACGAATTGGGGGTTGGGGGATGACCGGGGTGGTCTACAAGGTGTGATGAAGGAAGTAGGGGTGCAGGCTTTTGGAGCCGAAGGGGTTGGAAAGAACATTTGCTCAGTGGAGGTCCAAACGGACAAAGTGGTGGAGCCATTGGGGCTCGAGGTGCAGGCGGGAAAAGATAAAGAGGTGGAGGTAAAGGGAAAGGAGAAGAAATTGCCATACATGGGGATAACAAAACCATTGGGGGCACATTTGATGGCAGCGACCAGGGAGAAGATACAGGGAGGTGAATTTGTGGATGTCTTCAAGTTGCTGCATAGGGAGGTGAGAGCGAAAGAGGGGTCTAAGGAGGAAGAGAGAGAGCTGGCTTCACGCCCGAGGGTCCCGGTGACCATTGAGAATTGGACGTCGGCGTTTATCATTTATGCCAGCGTGTATTGCGAAAAATTCCCGGAGCGTTGTGTGGCCCTGCTTAAATACATGGATGTAATAAGGAAGGCTTTCACGAGCTTTGGGGGCTTTGCTTGGGTAAGGTATGATGAGGAATTTAGAGCGAGAATGGCGGAGGACAGTCAGGCGGTCTGGGGGGAGATAGATATGGATCTTTGGCTGCAATGGATGGCCCCAACGAGGCCAGCCCCGACATTGCACACAGCGAGTGGGCTGCCTGTGCCTTACCGGCCCTTTCTTGGTCGCCCCGCCCATGAGGGGGTGGGGGGAGGAGGCGGAGGACAGCCCTCAACTGCATGTTGGGCGTTCAATAAAGAAGGCTGCACGAGGTGGATGTGCAAATTTAAACACGAGTGCAGCAGGTGTGCGGGTCGGCATCCGGTTACAGAGTGTTTTCAGGCAGGGGACAGTGGGTCAGGGCGAGGAGCGGGGCAAGGAAGTGGGGGGGAAGGACCGCATACCAGGTAAATTGGGGTGTGCTGGTAGGTCGGGCTCAGTTTAATGTAAAAGTAGGGGGGGGCACAAGGTTTGATGAAAGATGGCTGGGGGCAACTGAAAGGGGGGCAGAAGAAGGGTGAGGAGGAAGACGCGTAGGTAGGGGAGGGCCGCAGGGGGGATGTAACGGTGGTAATTGTTAAGGGGAGGTAGCTGTCGTTTGGAGGGCATGGACGACGGGGGTGAAGCTCTCACGCTTGCCGCACGACAAGGTGAGTAGGCTTCAGGCTGCATGGACGGAGGTGCGGGAGCGCCTCTGGTGCAGCAGGGGGAAGTGAGGATTTGGGTCTGCATGGACGGGGGTGCACTAGGGCCCCTGGTGCAGCTAAAATAAAAAATGAAAAAAAATAAAAAAGTGGAACAGAGAAGCGAGGTGCCGGAAGAGGAATTTATGTGGAATGGTCTGCATGGACGGGGGCGCAGGTTTGGCCCCTGGTGCAGCGGTGGAGAGGAGTAAAAGAAAAAAAAGGGGGCCTGCATGGACGGGGGTGCACTAGGCCCCCTGGTGCAGGTGGGAAACAGGTGGTAATGGACGCAAGTAGCTTGAAGATGGTGATATGGAAGGAACTGCATGGACGGGGGCGCAGGTTTGGCTCCTGGTGCAGCGGTGGAGAGGAGTAAGGCAGAAAAGGGGCCTGCATGGACGGGGGTGCATTAGGGCTCCTGGTGCAGGCGGGGAAGAGAAAGAAAAAAAAAAAAAAAAAAAAAAAGGGTGGTAATGGATGCGAGGAGCTTGGAGAGTTAGAGGGAAGGGACTGCATGGACGGGGGTGCAGGTTTGGGCCCCTTGGTGCAATGGCGAGAGGAGGAATAAACTAAAGGTCCTGCATGGACGGGGGTGCACGTGGGCCCCCGGTGCAGGGGGGACAATGCAGGAATGTAAAGGAATAAACTGGGCACAACAAGTGGAACAAATAGTTATTGCTTGTAGGGGAGCTGTCTGCGACTTGTTTTTACGTGGTTATTGTTTGGGGGCTTTCAGGGTTTTTGAGTTGGTCGGGGGAAAAGGGGGGGTAGTGGGACTGTAGTGGGAAGATGTTCAAATTACAGAAGAAGGTTTAGACATCAAGATTAAAAGGTCTAAGACGGATAAGAAGGGAAGGGGCTCGTGGTTTCGGCTGGGTCGTGGGAGCAAGGTCTTATGCCCAGTTCCAGGTGTTAGGGGTATCGAGGAAGGAGTTGGTGGCAGGGGGAGAAAAGGAAGAGGATTTCGGGACTCATTATTTAGGATGGGAGCAGCATCTGTGGGTACCGGGCTGGGTTTTTTCGGAAGACGAGGTGAAAAGATTGGGACGTTGGAGGTCTGGGAAATATAAGGGGTACGGCAGGGAGTTTGATAATGGGGTTGTTGAAAAGGTGGTTAGGACTTGGTGGGCCAACTGTTGTTGAAATATTTTTGACTTGTCAGTGATTTTGTATTTTCTTTTTCAGATGCTGCGCGAAAGGAAGGGGAGTTGGCGCAAGTTTTGATTTGTTGGCCATTGAATTGTTAAGTGGGTTGGGAAGGAAGTGGGGAAAAGGGGTTTGGAAGGTAACAGGGGTGCAGTTACAAGGAAGTGGGGGTGAGACGGCACGGGTTGGGGGGCCTGCGGGGGGATCAGCTGCTTCCTATATTGGCAGGGTTGAGGGAACGCTTGGGGTTACAGAGGTGGTGATTTTGCATGCAGGGGAGAATGACCTGGCGAGGAATACGGGTGGCTCTTCTTAGTTTCTGGGCTGGGAGACTGGGTAAAAAGTTTGAGGTAGAAAAGTTTGGGGGGGGGCAGAAAGAACTCCTCGGGGGAGGGTTTTTCTGGTGCCGGGGGCATGGCCCCTTTTGATGTGGGGGGAGGGAAGCACAATGGGGGAATGACACGGGAAAGGATGGGGTGGCGCTGTTTGCACAAGCAGGTCACCCCGGGGGAACAGGTATTGAGCCTGGAGGGGCATGGCCCCTGGGAGAAAGCGGGACGCCTGGAAAAGGGGCAAGGAGACGGTAGGATCCAAGGGATCATTAGGGAGGAATTAGGTTATTTAATTATTTAATTGTTGGGGGAAAATGAAAATGTTTAATTTATTTAAGTGGTGGTTAAAATATTCCTTTAGTTTGTTAGGCCATGGAGCCAGTTAAGCGTTTGATTGTAAGCTTTGGCCTGTCACATTAAAGCGACCTTTTCCACTTTTAAACGAGTCTGGGGTTTTTGTGCATTAAGCCAAAAGGGAGGCCCCGGGGGGAACGCGAAGCGTTTCCCCCCGGGGAGTTTTTTGGCGATGCACATGGCCAGCGAGTGGCCGTGGGGCAGAGCGCCTCCTGGGGGGGTATTTAAGGGCTCAGGGAAGGTTCGGGAGGCAGGCGACAGTTAGGGCTTGATGATTGTCCCGCCCTCCCACCCTTTTCACTTTCGTTAGGGTAGTGTCTGGGTATGTAATATGGTGGGATCCATTGTTCATGGGATGATGCAGGGGTTTTTTAGATGGCATGGCGGGTTCATGAGTTTTGGGGTCTGTTAGGAAGGTAGGGTTGGTGGTTTTGTGTGACAGGTCAGGGCATTGGGAAAGTTGTGTGTAATATATGTTGCTGATGTGGCAGGTCAGGCTGGCTGCAGGTCATAGGAAGGGGGAGTTTGGTGTAGAGGGGAGTTTGAAGGGTGTTGAAGTGGGTCGGGGCGCCGGGGGCATGGCCCCTTTTGATGTGGGGGAGGGAAGCACAATGGGGGAATGACACGGGAAAGGATGGGGTGGCGCTGTTTGCACAAGCAGGTCACCCCGGGGGAACAGGTATTGAGCCTGGAGGGGCATGGCCCCTGGGAGAAAGCGGGACGCCTGGAAAAGGGGCAAGGAGACGGTAGGATCCAAGGGATCATTAGGGAGGAATTAGGTTATTTAATTATTTAATTGTTGGGGGAAAATGAAAATGTTTAATTTATTTAAGTGGTGGTTAAAATATTCCTTTAGTTTGTTAGGCCATGGAGCCAGTTAAGCGTTTGATTGTAAGCTTTGGCCTGTCACATTAAAGCGCCCTTTTCCACTTTTAAACGAGTCTGGGGTTTTTGTGCATTAAGCCAAAATGCTCCATTAGAGTAGTTCTGGCTGACAATACAGATTTTCCATTCTAACGTTCAGGAAAGTCATGATTCTATTAAAGACATAAGGCAAAGTATTATAAAATGTGCACCTAAGAACAGCCCTGCTGAGAACAAAAGCAAAGTGATGACGCAGCCTTGGATTTGTCTGCTTTACGTTCTGCTGATGGCAGTTCTGAAGATCTGCAAGCCCCACACGAATGGCGCAAGATGAGGGTTGGAGCTCAATTAGCCCAATGGTGTTGCGCACATGATCACAGATGTCAGTAGTTCCTGCTGTTGGGGTTTATACAATCAGCTATTACTTGATTATTACAGTTTGCACATTGCAGAAATGTTTGTGACAGTTTTTGCCTCCATTTTAAAAGATATTTTTGCAGGAAGGTAAAGAAAGACATGTGCAGTGTGCGCTTCGATCATTGTGGTGCTGTAGCCTAGTGACATGCGCAAAGCCTGCATCACATGGTGTCGGAAGGCTAGCAAGGGAGGATGCCCACGCATTCAGAGAGATGCCCAGAAAAGCACTGGATTGCTGAGGAGCGTTACCCTGTGCTTTCGCAGTAACCATATGCATTTTAATAAAAGAGTCTGGTACAAACCTGCGTTCTAGTGTAGCTCATTATTTTGATGTCACGAACATACCTTTCAACAATGGCAACCAAGGATGGTATCAAGAAAGCATAAATAAAGCAAAGATAAATACTCCACAAATGAAAAGGGGGTTGCCGGGGGAACGTGCAAGCGTTTTCCCCCAGGGTGATTTTGGGCATTGAGCCCCGTTCCAGGGGGTATATATGGGGCAGGGAAGGTTCGGGAGCAAGCGACGGTTGGAGAGGTACCGTTTGTCTGGTCGCTGCTCAAGAGCCTTCCCTGCTTTGGGCTGTGTTCGTGGTGTCAGTTTGTTGGTAGGGCTGGGGGATTGATAGGAGGGCAGAGCTATTTTTGGAGTGTGGCGGGATATTAAAAAAAGGAAAATATTGAGAACGGTGTATATGTAAAGGGGGTGCTGTAAATAAAGCATTACACCTCCTTACCTGCAGGGGATCTGCCTCCAGGCGCACTGCAGGCCTATTTCTCTTTCCCTCGTTGCTGTTTCCTTGTGGGTTTTGTGTCGGAGCTGCGCCTGCAGGCTCAGGTTCCTCCCGCATAGGTTTTGGTGTAGCTGCGGTGTGGGGGTGCGGGCACACATAGGTTTCTAGTTACTGGGGAGGGCAGAACAGAACAGTCTGTTCCTGGTTGGGAGCTCCTTGGTTGCACACAAGGTGCTCAGTGTGGTGCCGGTTTGTGCCACAAGGGGGCAGTGCGGTGCGCACGTTAAAGTGCTATCAACGTTCCTTTTCTATCGTGAGGAAGATTTTGGTAGCAGTGTCAGGTGATTAGGGAAGTAGGGCAGACTGGACAAGCAGTTGTTTTATCATTAGTTTCATCCTTTTGATAGGACCATCACGTTTAGTTCCACTTTTAGAGGGGAGTGCGGTTTTACAGTTTGGCCACAAGGGGGCAGTGCAAAGCAGGTTGTTTTTGCATTTTGTTTGCAGGGAGAGGTGGGAGGGTCGGAGGGGGGGGGGTCTAAATAAATGATTTTAAAAAAAGAAAGTAGAGAGAAATTTTATTTTAACCAGGATATTTTGGGTGGGCTAGGGTGAAGGCCGAGAGTTAGAGGATGATAAAGGTTGGATCATTTTATCCATTAATGCGGGGAGTGTTAACAGTGGTGGTTTTTGGGGGTTGTAGCACATTTTATGCGGTAAGGTATCTAGCAGAAACCCGCGCATGGAGATCTATAAAACAGGCTCGGGAGGGAAAATATTTTGGGGTGCGGCAGAGGTCGGTATCAGTAATTGATACATTTTCGCTAGTGGTGCAGGATGGCAGTAGAAGGTGCTTGGTCTATGGTTTTAGTGGATGCCCAGTCTTTGCAGGAGGCACTGAGCATTATCAGCAGGGCATCAAAAGCAGGGGGCAGTGCTTGAAGTTACAGGGGTGAGAGGGTCCGAGGAGGGGAGGCCACAACGCAGAGCGGCTTTGGTCGGGGCCCTCACAGCTGTGGGGGCTTGCAGCCTGTCAGCAGGGAGGGGGAGGTATGGGACAAAAGGGCCAGAAAGAGCAGGAGGGATGTACCTAGGAGGGCAACCAGGAGTGGGGGAGCAGAAGTCAGGGGGATAGGTTGCGGGCCGGGATTTGATGGGCCGGGCGAGACAGCGAGACAGCTAGCAGAGGAGGAATAGGGGCAGAAGTGGGCAGAGGAAGGGTTAGTGACGATGTTAGGGTCCGTTTGGACCCAAGACGAGTGGTGGCGCAGAGGGGCCAAGGGGGGAAATGACTGCAGAAGAGTGCAGGTGGGAGGAGGAGGACTCTATCCCCATTAGATAGCGAAGAAAGGGGAAGGTATGGAGCGACCTCCCTGCAAAATAAGGTGGTATGCGGAGGGAATGGCACAGCCACCATGGTCACAGAGGAAGTGGAAGGTGAGGGTTTGAGAGCAGCCGCACCGGCAGACAGAAGAGGACAGCCTAGAGGGCGAAGTACAGCACGGTGGAGAATAGGATGGAGGATGGAACCCCACGCCCGAGAAGAGAAGAGCAGGAACCGGTTGGCGCGACCCTGCCAAGAAGATGTCACAGGAGCATTGGGTTGGGTAACCCATGGTCGCCCGAATAGGATCTGCCCGGCCCGAGCATACGCTCGCAACATGAATGGTATTTAACAGGGGAGGATGAACTGGAGGAGGAGAATTGTGTGCGTTAGGGAGATAAGGAGCAAAGAGAATTGCAAGGGAGAGAAAAGGGGGCAAAGATTTGAAGGGGAAGATGGGGCTCATGGTAGCAGGAGTGCAAGAGGCCCGGGAGAAATTGGCCTGGTAGGCTCTGCTGATGTTTTTTGTTCCAGCAGCAGGAGCCTGGTGAGGAAAGAGAGGAGGGGTGTCGGTGTGGAGGCCAGGATGACACAGCTAGGTTCAGCAGGGCAGAAAGAGGTGAGCAAGAAAGGGAGTTCTCAGGGGCATGGGTCAGGCTGGGTCCTAGGTGGGTGACACATAGTGGGGGGTTGGGGTGCAGGTGGCCGGGGGGAGATGGAGAGGGTGTCTGCAAGGTCATTGGTGAGGGCGAGCAGAAGAAGTGTCTCCTCAGTACAAATGGACAAGGTTGCAGAGCCGGTGGCCCAAGGGGTGATAGAGGTTCCTACGGAGAGGACGATTGAGAGTACAGAGAAGGACAAGAAGATGCCTTATATGGGCATTACAAACCCACTGGGCGTGCATCTGATGGTGGCGACAAAAGAAAAAATATGGGCAGGGGAGTTTGTGGATGTTTTTGAACTCTTACACATGGAGGTGAGAGCAAAAGAAGGGTTCAAGGAAGAAGAGCGGGAGTTGGCAGCAAGCCCAAGGGTACAAGTGACAATTGGAAATTGGACATCAGCATTTATAATATATGCTAGTGTTTATTGCATACATTTCCCCGAGAGGTGTGTAGCATTGCTAAAATACATGGACTTAATCAGGAAGGCTTTTACGAGTTTTGGGGGATTTGCATGGGTGAGATATGATGAAGAATTTAGGGCAAGGATGGGTGAGGACAACCAAGCGGTATGGGGAGAGATCGACATGGACCTATGATTACAGTGGATGACGCCTACGTGTCCAGCACTTGCGCTGCATACAGCAAATGGTTTACCCATGCCTTACCGGCCCTTTCATGGTTGCCCCGCCTCAGAGGGGAAGGGAGAGGGGGCAAGGATCAGCCATCAGCAGCATGCTGGGATTTCAATAAGGAAAGCTGCACTAGAACAATGTGCAAATGTAGGCACAAGTGTAGCCGATGTGAGGGACGGCACCCTGTCACACAATGTTTTCAAACAGGTGACAGAGGGAAGGGGTGTGGGGCAGGGCGAGGAGTTGTGGGGGAAGGCCTATACTCCAGTTAAGGTTGAGGTTTTGGAAGAGTGGCTCAGTTTTTACCCAGATAGGGAGGGACCAGGATTTTGGGGGAAGGTTTTAAGTTGGGTTATCAGGGTCCGAGGATGCGGCGGTGGGCTGAAGATTTGAAGTCTGCTTGGGAGAATTCGGAAGTGGTGAGAATGAAGTTGCACAAGCAGGTGGCAGCGGGAAGAGTGGTAGGGCCGTTTACGGATTCGCCAGGTGACCTGGTGGTGTCCCCTTTGGGGGTCGTGCCTAAGAAAGCAGAAAGGAAATGTAGATTAATTCACCATTTATCATGGCTGGGGGGCATGTCAGTGAATGACTTCATTGCACCGTAAGATAGCGGGGTGTCCTATGCCAGTGTAGATCAGGCAGTGGGCATAGCGAGGAAGGAAGTGTGTGGGGCATTCATGGCAAAGTACGATATCAAGGCAGCGTTTCGTTTGTTACTGGTGCATCCGGAAGACTTTTGGCTGCTGGGGATGCAGTTTGAGGGGCAGGTTTATGTTGCCAAAGCATTGCCAATGGGCTGTGAAATTTAATGTGCATTGTTTGAGCCTTTTAGTGACATCGGGTCGCACTTTTTGTAGAAACATGACACTTTCTATGGCAGCGGCTAAGTATCCACATCACAGGGTGAGGATGTCTGGAGCGGTTAGGGAGGATTGCAAGATGTGGCTGAGAAATTTGGAAGAATTGAATGGGGTGTCAATGTGGCTGCAGGGTGATCCTGTTTCGTGGGAAGTTCACGTTTTTTCAGACGCGGCAAGTTCAGGAGGTTTTGGAGTGTTCAGGAGGGGCAAGGGGTGTGCCGAAAAGTGGCCTGAGCATTGGCAGAGAGGAGGGTGGAGCATAGCGTTTTTGGAGTTTTTCCTGTTGTTAGTGGCACTGGAGTTGTGGGGCGGAGAGTTGCAGAATAAGAAAGTACATTTTAACATTGACAATAAGGCAGTGGTCAATATTGTGAACAGGCAGTCAGTTAGGGACCAGAGGGTACCCAGGCTAATGAGAGAATTTGTACTGCAATGTATGTCGTTGAATGTGGTGTTTAGAGCAAGGCACGCGCGAGGGAAGGATAATGACATTGCTGATGCATTATCTCATTTTCAGTGGCAGTGATTCCGTGGAATGGCACCAGAAGCGGACGTGAGCGGGCATCGGATCCCAGAAGAGCAGTGGCGGCTAGGAAACTGAGAGCACGGTACTTAGTAGAGGGTTCTCTAGTCCCTGCGTCTAGGACTGCTTACAAGAGGGCATTGTTGGACTTTATAAAAGGGGGAGCATGCAGTTGGAGGGGTATGGCGGATGCAGAGGAGAGAAAAAGAGATGATGATGTTGATTTTATGCTGGGATGTATGGACAAGGGTTGGTCTAGGGCAGGGGTGCACAACTGATTTTGACAGAGGGCCGAAAGTACCTTACATGATGGCTATAGTGGGCCGAAAAGTAAATGTGGGTAGGGCGGTAGGCACGATGGGGCGTGGTGTCGCAGGAGGCTTTTTGAACCCCCAATTCTTATTAAAACACATGGAAAAAGAATGTTTTTGAGGTGTAATGATTTTTATTTGTATTTCAAACTTATATTTTGTACTACACATTTTCCATTGTTATTTTATTTCTGTTTAGTTATTGCATATTGTCTGTTTAATTAAATTATATATATTTTATTGACACCTGATTGGACATTCCACTATTTTGGACTGCTATACTTTGCTGTTTGGATTGCCCAAGAGGAGTATGGCCTTCGTTGAGTCAGGTTTCCACAAAAAGCAAAGCATGTACATCTCCTAACTGTGCCTGTTTTAGCTTTATTTTTGGGTTCACTCTTGGAGTGCGTCACTATGCCCCATAGCCCCCACCCCTCAACCAAACACTATGCCCCGTGGCTCCTACCCCTCAAGCAAACACTATGCCCCAAGACACCCACCCCTCAAGCAAACACTATGCCCCAAGACACCCACCCCTCAACCAAACACTATGCCCCAAGGCACCCACCCCTCAAGCAAACACTATGCCCCAAGACACCCACCCCTCAACCAAACGCTATGCCCCAAGGCACCCACCCCTCAAGCAAACACTATGCCCCAAGACACCCACCCCTCAAGCAAACACTATGCCCCAAGGCACCCACACCTCAAGCAAATACTATGCTCCAAGACACCCACCCCTCAAGCAAACACTATGCCCCAAGACACCCAACCCTCAAGCAAACACTATGCCCCAAGGCACCCACCCCTCAAGCAAACACTATGCCCCAAGACACCCACCCCTCAAGCAAACACTATGCCCCAAGTAGAAGGCTCTAAAGTAGAAGGCTATCAGGGTAGCTCAGCAGGTTGACAGACTGTTGCTAAAATGAAGTTCTTGTTAATCGTATGACTTTTTGCAATTCCTTATGAATAGTGCTATAAAATATGTTTGGCCAGGGCATGGGTTGGGCTGCTCGCTTGCTTATAATCAGGCAGAGGTGGGGGTAGTATCGGCCCCTGTAGTGAAAATCAAATGTTCACACAGCCATCAGAGGCAAGGGCTCATCTCACTAAGTGAGCCAAATGGAAGGCTGCACACCTATGCCAGAGACAGGCGCTTAACTCACTGAGCCATCATACTGACTGAAGGAATCCAATGACAACCAAGCGTTTATTGTTATTTATAGCCCAGTCTTAGTGTGCCCAGCATTGCGGAATGACTGCTTCCAGCAGTAATGCCTCCTCCCCCGCCCCTTAAGGACAGAAGAATGAAACACGCGGCTGTTTGGGCAAAGGAGCAAGGAGCCCAGGGCACAGGGGAGCCGATTTATGAATTTCCCGGGGGGGCCCAAATACAGGAAGTAACATCACTGGCAGTTATAGGACCGCAAATCCCCGGATCACATGCTCACTTCTTCAGTGAGCAACTCTGGCCAAGGCACTTTGGGCAAGCATTCAGGATGGGTCTCACACCTTTAAACAGTGTGCTATATTGAGTGGGCACCTCAATCCTTCGAGCATAGTATCAACCGTTGCTGCTAATCTCACAACTGAATGTACAGTTTCACTCTTGGTCATCTTGTGACCCCATGTATATTAATGGAGTCAGTCTCCCATCTGGGAAGACAATTATATTTCTGTTAAAACACTCTGAATTGTCACTCCAGTTTTCTCGATCTATAGATCCATACCATATTCATTCAATGTGTGTGCAGGGGTGATAACTTGTGTCTTAGAGAGCTACAATGAAATGCAACAGACCCGCCAAATGGCGGTCTCTGGGGAACTGCCAGAAAGTCCTCCAAATATGTGTTTTATTTGTTGGCCTGCCAGTCGGCTTGGGCTGAGGGAGGAAAGATGAGGGAGGTCAGGATCACTGATGTTTGGCTTGGCTCGGATGCAGGGCTCTCGTTTTTCTGCCGCTTCAGTGAGCTGCTGTACGTACCAGATTACATTGGGGGCACTTAAACAGGTTGACCTAGTGCTGCTAACTCTGACCCTCATGTAAAGGAAGTAGTGAGCCTTCCCCAAATCACAGAACTGTTCTGGAAATTTCACTGTCTTGCATTCAAATTACTAGCTTTGGGTGCGGCTTTGATTTTAGTAATTATTTTTAGAAATTGAGGGACAGATGCAAAGCAAGAGCCTCTTGCTTTGCATCTGTCCCACACTTTCTAAACATCGTTTTTCCCCCGCTTTTACCCGGGCCGCCAGAGAGAGACACAGTATGGATGGAACAAAGGGCCATCCATACTGCGTCTCTTCTCTCCGGCCGGGGGGGGGGGGCTCAGCCATGACTTCATTCTGCGGGGGGGGCCAAGCCCCCCAGATCCCCCCCATACTCAGCGCCCCTGCCAGGGCAGGTTAGGTCACCAAGCCCCAGCTTCCCTCGGTGAAGCTGGGGGTTCGGTAAAGCCTGCCATGCTGCTGCCTGCCCACCCGGCTGTCGTTCACAAAGCATTTTTTTATGAACTCACCGGGCACGCGGGCGAGCTGCAGGGCAGAGAGAAGACGTGCGTGCAAGCAGGCAGGCAAGGGGGATGACTTCTTGTGCGGCTGGCGTGGCAAGACTGAAATGCCTTCCGGCATCAAGCCTTATTGGCCATGTCAGCTGCACTGCTGGCCCCCCATTGGTGCAGAACACACACATACTATGTGACTCACAGGAGTCACGTAGTGTGTGCTGACTGAGCCAATGAGGGGCAGTCTTTTTCACGGCCCGGCAAGGAAGAAAACAAAGACTTTCTTAATGGAGGGTGACCGTTGCTGCTTATGGGCCGCCTTCCATTAGGAAAGTCTTCAACCCTGCCGGGCCGCATCCAGCAGCATCACGGGCCGCACTTGGCCCGCGGGCCGTATGTTGTGCACCCATGGTCTAGGGCAACGATAGAAGGGAAATTGGCAGGCATTGCTTTTAATGGGAAATGGTTTTGGGGCTTTCATCCCAGTGGCGGTGAAATGGCACGTAGGATGTTGGAAGGATGGGCAAGGGAAAAAGGGAAGGGTAAGGATAGTAGGAGACCAGCTTCAGATACCCTGTTATTAAGGTTGTCCAAGGTTTTTGTAGGGGGTGTGCTCATCATCATGGAAGAGGGACATGCTTTCGACCTGCTTTATTTGGTTGTTTTTTGGGGAATTTAGGGTATTGGAACTGGTAACGGGGAGAAGAGGCCTACTGTGGAAAGGTGTACACTTATCAGAAAGGAGCGTAGAATAAAGATTTGTAGATTAAAGACTGATCAGAAAGGAAAGGGCTGTTGGGTGCTTCTGGATGGAGGCAGTAAAGATTTACTAAGGGACCAATGCAGTTGGTGGAGAGAAAACTCATGAAATCTTTTCTTTTTGAGATGTGGCACGGAGGAGTGGTGAGTTGTGGACACTCTGCAGTGAAATGGACAGGGAAAGATGCAGCAAAAAGAATGTTTGGGACCCAGTTGGGATGTAGCTATAACATTGTTTTATTGACATGGTCTGTGGTAGGGGAGCTCAGGTGGGACCAACTGCTGCCTATGTTAGCAGGCTTGAGAGACCATCATGGGGATCGGCAGCAATGATTTTGCATGCAGGGGAGAACGATCTAGTTGGGGATACAGGGTGTCACTGCTAAAAACGATTAATAGGGACCTGGGCGCGTTGAAAGAGATATGGCCCAGGTTGTTGCCAAGAAGAGTATGGAGGGGGGATGTGAACGAAGGAGCGGTAGAAAGGACGAGGAAAAAGATCAACAGGGAGATGGTGAGGTTTTGCAGAGCCTTGGGGGTGCAAATGCTGGTGCACCAGGAGATCATTTATGGGGATTCTGCACTATTTCGGGAGGATGGGGTGCATTTGTCATTATTGGGGAACATGTACTACCTGGGTGATGTTCGATTGGCTTTGGAGGATATCTTGAAGGGTTGGAGGTAGATGAGAAGTTTGGTGGGGGCATGGAGCAGTAAGAACACCACAGGGGAGGGTTTTTCTCGTGCCGAGGACATGGCCCTTTGGAGGAGGTTTGGGGGAGCGCAATGGGGTACTAGCGCGGTAAATGAGTTGGGGTGGTGCTGTTTGCATTAACAAGCTACCCCGAGGGTACAAAGAGGGGGAAGAGGTATTGAAGAAGGAGGGGTGTGGCCTTGGCGAGAAGATGGTAGAAAGCAGGAATGAAGGTTGAGAGGAATTTAAGGGGAGGGGAGGGAGCAAGGGACAGGAAGGGAGGCATTTAAATGGTTTATTTATTTGTTTTGGCAATTGTAAAAAAAATGGATATGTTAGCCTGTAAGGATAGAGAGTCAGGTTAGCGTCTTTTTGTGAGCGGTAGCCTGTCACATTAAAGCAACATTTTCAACTTAAAAGCGAGCCTGTGTAATTTTGTGCAGCAAGCCCAAAAGGAACAAAACCAAAGAACACACTAACAGATCACAAAGACTCAAAGCATCAAGAGGAAGATGGCGTGGTTTGTCACAGATGGCCTTAATAACTCAGGGAGCCCGATTTAAAGTGTTACATGTTTTATTCCAATTACAGCACCGGTATAACATATTTTTTTCTGAATATGGTTGCAATTGCAATGCAAAGATTGGCAAGCTATTTGATGAAAGGCACTGGCTGAAAAGGGGGTTTGGAAAGTGGAGCTTGGGTTGTCCCTCTCTCTTTCAGCTCCTGTTGAATTTATGTTCTGGCCCAGGCATCCGGAACCACCAGTGAGTGCTACTGACTGGAAACCCCCTACTGTCTGCCAATGCCTTCAACTAACAATGTTTCCTTGAAACAATGGCCCTAATAACTCCATAAGGGAATTTCTAACTCACCCTACACTCATGATGGTTAGTACTAGTGGGTAGTGAATGTTTGCCATTTGACTGTCAATCCCTTTATCTCCTTCTCCCCCACTCTCCTCCTATGTCCAACTCCACCCGCCTTTTATCCTCCCCACCCTTCTCTCTCCGATGTTACTTCCTTCCATCCTACCAGTCTCCCCTCTCCACGCTTCTACTCTATCTTCTCTGCACTACTACTACTCTCCCTCTTCCACAATACTACTAAACTCTCTGCACTATGACTGCTACTATTCTCATTGCTACTACTCCTCTCACCACTACTACTATTCTCCCCACTCTACCACTCCTAATACTCACACTGCTATTTCTCTCCTCTCTCTGTACTGCCCTTCATTGATTTTTGCACTCCTCGTCCTTGCCTCTGCTCTTTCATTTTACCCCTCCATCTATCCTACTACTACCACTCCCTCTGCACTACCCCTACTCTGCCTCACTCTACTACCATCTCCTTCACACTACTTCTCTGTCCTCTCCAAACCCAGGGATATGGTGCCCTGCTCACACCTTCCATTACACTCACTTTCATTACTTCCACCCTCCCCACATCTATCCTATACCCTTCTCCTCAACCTCACTTCTACACCCCTCCCAACTATCCTCACTCTCTCCTAACACTCACTCCCTCTCACACTAACTACTACTATTCCATTCCCCTACTCCCATCTCTCAAACTACCACTCTCTCTCTCTCTCTCTTTATCTATCCCTCTCTCTCAACTTCTCTGCACACCGCTTCGAGCACTACACTATTCTACAAACCATTAGCAACACCCACTCTCACAATTACTTTACCTCCGCAAAAAGCTCTGCCGCCAACTCTCCAACACTCTGCTCCTCAGTTCATCCTGCGCTTGGTCTCTCGGTCCACCTTTCATTGCTCCTGTGACCTCACCCGTACAACCCCCACTCTGCCTCTCTTGCTGCCTACTTTCATAGTGTTGGGCTGGTGTTTCAGTACTTTTCTCTTGCCCCTCCATTGGTTTCAATGCTCACCTGACTTCCTGCACCTATTGACTACTGTCTTTCCCCCAGGACCCAGTTTAGAGGATTTATAATCCCTTTCCCCTTTTTCGAGGACACTTTTCCTGTCAGTCTCTCATATTCCTCTGTCGTGCTGTGCGGCTGAAAATTCGTTTTTCTGCTTGGGTGGTGAATTTGCTGTGTTCCCGGGGTGCTGAACGCTAATCGGATGTTGTGACAGTACCTGGTTCACCTTGGTTGTCGCAGTTCTTTTTTCTCCCTTGTTTGAATCCAGTTCCGGTTTTCTGTGTTGCCCGTAGGTGGACTCTGTGAGATGTGGTTCTGCCAAAGTAAAAAGAGAACGGTGGCCTGCAACTGCGTCAGAGGCATTGGGAGAAACAGAGTGGTACCAGATAGGGGCACTACAGTACATGGGGGATTTCTGGGGACTGGGGACTCCCAATTCACACTTCACATATCTGGGGTAGGACTGGTTCTGATTTTTGTTCTGAGGAGCCTCCTGCCTCAGGTTGAGAAGTGTCAACTCTCCCCCTTGACAGGGCCATGGCCCTGACCCTGTCAAAGTTTCCAACATAGAAATCCCATATGAAGAGGCACTCAGGAGGCCGAATAACAGATTAGAAAATAGAGGGAATGTTCCGAGGCACAGGCTGCATTATTATGGGAGAAAACAAGGAGCGAATTAACCTGTTGATGATTAACCCATGGCACTGAGGGAGGTGGAGAAAGACTGCCATTTTGGAGACACGTGAATGTCATGTTAAGAGACTCCCTGGTCGTGGGATGATAGAAGCTACAAATGCAAGAAAAAATGCTATTGAGCAAATATTCCACTTAGGAGAAAGTGGTGAAAATAACACAGTGTGGAAGAGAGTACATTGCATTGACAAAAAGTACAACAAAAAGCCTACATAAGGAAGTCATGCACATAAATGAGGTGCAGTGGAAAACAACTGGGATGAAAGGATGCAACAGTACAATGAGCGGTAAAGAAAGAAGAGATAACACCCATGAAAGAGAAACAAGCTACTAAAGAGTGAGCTTCAGGTGTGGAATGCGTAGTCAAGAGGGGAATGACACAGAATATCCAACGCGAGTGAAAAAAAAAGCCAAAATCCCAGAAAATAGCCCTCTTTGCCAGAGCATCCAGAAGCATGCTAGTGAAACAGGTCAATAAAGAAGACAGTGGTGGCGAAGAGTCAGAAGAAGAACAAGAACAAAAACCTATAAGAGTGTTCAGTATAAAAAACTTGAAAAGGAAACAAAAGAAAGAGAAACCATATTGCGAAGTGTTGATTGATGGTAACCAGATAAGGATGATGACTGAATTAGGGTTAGACCTTACTCTGATGTCTGAAGAACAGTACAAACAAATGCAGAAAGGCGGAGAAAAAAGGTTGAAAGAAGACTAGAATCAAAACTGGAGCCTACTGGGGCAAAGAAATCAGCCCAGTAGGGTACTTCAGAGCAGACATATAATTCAAGCACCAGAAAATAAGAGGAAGAGTATACGTCACTGACATAGGAGACGTACTATTGGGGTGGCCGCATCTAGTAAATCTAGACATCAAATGAGATCCCAATGCTAAAAAAAACAAGCCATGGAAGTAACCGAGAAGCGAACCACAAATCTACTAGAAAAGTACAAAGGAGTGATAAAGGACTCAATAAGGATGCTGAATGGTGAAATACATGGAAGCAAGCTTGGTGAAGGAGCCATTCCAGTCAAACGGAAAGTGAGACCAGTTACATTGATGGCAAAGGAAGAACTACAGAATTTAATAGACAGCCTACTAAAGGAAAATGTGATATAAACGGTGAACGCAACATAATGGCTGACTGAATCAGACAGACTGGGAATGTGTATTCATCTCAGGGCACTCTACCAAGACGTAGTCAGAGATAAATGTCCACTACCAAATATAACTGAAATGATGCAGTCATTTCAAGGAGTGAAGAAGTTCTCCCAGCTTGACATAACAAGTACATCATTGGGTGAAACTACACCACAGACCAAAGCAAATGACAGCATTTGTGATACCATTTTACAGATCTTAGTACACAACGACGGACACACTGCAAGGAATGCAAAAGGTTAAATATTTTCCAGATGACATCTTAATATATGAAGTAGAAATAAGGATTTCATTCGAAAAGAAAGAAATGTGAAATAGGGAAAGACAAACTAGAGTTTCCATTGTACACATTCTCAGCAGCAGGAATGGAACTAAAAAATAAAGTCTGAGTCGAGTAATAGAACTTGCTCCAGAACGACAGAACAAAGAGCAATTGTAATCATTTATGAGACTGGCAGAATATTATGCCACATTTTTGAAAAACTTCTCCGACAAAACACAATATCTATGGAAACAGCTAAGGATGGATGAACAATTCAAATGGACAGAGCAATGCAGAGACACTTTTGATCGAATACAAACAGACATAACAATGGCACTTAATCTAAAGCCTTTCAATGTGAACAACGAGGCAATAGCTGTTGATGCCAGAGCATATGCGGTAGGAGCTGCACTCATGCAAAACCCAGGGAGAAAGGGATACACAGTGGTGTTGGCTCCAAAGTTCTAACGTCAAAGGGACAACACTACTCCACTGTAGAAAAGAAAATGCGGCCTGTACATGATGTGAAGAATCCTGTGGTTCCCTCACTGAAACCCTGCCTAATGTCTCCTCCCAGATGGCCAGGTGAAGGCAGATGCATTCTGATCCCAACCCTGGGGGTGGTGTACTGTGGGAGGATCACCTGGGTGGCAATAAGGCCCAGAGGGTAGTGGGGAGATTCCGTGGGATGAGACACAGCATTTTTCCTCTAACAGGGAGACTATTACCATTGTACAAAAAGAGGTTATGGCTTACTGTCATTTTAATGTCTCTCAACCTCCTATGGAATCTAAGGTGGTAAGCCCTAAGGTTATGACATCAAAGTAAATTATGCAAAGGAAATAATTCTTTTGGTTCCTAAAATCAAATGCCCTCCTCAATACAAAAGGTATACTACAAGGAATTGCGGAAATGTTGTCTTCACTAAATAATTTTCCTCTAGCAAAGTTAAAACCGACAGTCCCTCTGTTACAATTACTAAGGGAATTAAATCTACCATTAACAATACTCAAGAAGTAGGAAAACCTGATTTTGATGAAGTAAACTACATGTCCCAGAATTCTATAGGGACTGAGACGAAGAAGAGGGTTAAAGAACCATGTAGATGTAGTAGTCAGGCAATTAGGCCTAACAGCCTTTGCAAGGGTCAGGCAATTAAAACCAATGGCTCACACCTGAAGCCAATCGCCAAACCTGTGAGGCATAAAAGGCTGCAGCAGGAGAGAGGAGAGGGAAGGAGCTGGAGCAGGAGTTGGAAGGCTGGCAGCAGTAGTAGAAGAACACAAGACTGGCAATTCACAAGGAAGTGTGATCACAGAAAGGACACCGGGGAGTAGAGGTAGCAGTTTTCACCTGCAAGTTCTGAGAGGGTCCTGTAGTCTCAAAACCTGCATTGCCGTGGCTGCACTGAGGAAGACGTGCTGAGAGTGGAGCTTTCCCCAGGTGCACCGAGTGGCTGTGATTGCAGAGCGTGACCATGCTGAAGCCCGAGGCCCATAGCAGAAGGCAAGCCGAGGGACTGGTGAATAAAGGAGACTCCCAATTGGCGTGGCAGAAGGGTGTGGGTCCCAAGAGTGCCCGAAGCAGTTGTAGCAGATGAAGAAGTCAGAAAAGAGAAGCAGCCCGCACCACATTATTCCCGAAGCCGGTGAGTGAAGTTCGGCGTTCAGGTTTACTCAACAAACCTTGCTGGTAACTGTTACCAGCTCATAAGTAACTTGCGTAAATTCAAAAGTGATTATAAGCTGTTCGTCGTTGTGGAAAGCCCTTATTATGGAAATATAACATGCACACTATTAGAGAGAGCAGTAGTGTTCACGTAAGAAGAAAAGCCAATTATTTCCATTGTTGAGCAGTTTACTGGTAGCGGAGTAGTCGCGTGTCAATCATTAAAAGGAAACGCCTGTTGAAAACCATTCCGAAAAACTAACGTTGTCTTTCACAAGTGTAACAAGTGAATGCAGCACCAAAGGAAGGTCACGTGTGGCCAATTTTATTTCCCAAGATAGGAGTCTGAACCCATCTCCATGATATTGAAAAGAAATACAATCACTGGTATCTCTTTAAGGTTAAAGATCTATCTTAAAGAGTGGTTGCGTGTGCCTAAATCTGTTTCTCCTTTGAAACTGAACCTTGTAGTATCCGGAACATTTATTCTTTAAGTCCAGAAGTTATTGTACTGACTAGTAGAACAAGCATTACCCAAGCCAAAAGGTGAAACCTTTCCCTAGTGAAACCAGTCCTATTAAGATCTATACACCTGATCTGTGAGTTTGTTTAAGGTCCAGTGTCCTCTGATACAAGTGTTGAATTGTTACCTGTAGCTGGAAGAGTGGCAATACAGCTTCAGGGTTGTTACTGGAACCAAGAGAGAGTGAACAAAGCTGGGTAAGGGAGCTGGATGCTTGTAAAAGAGTCATGGAGAAGAAAATAATGTATAATGCTGAAGACTGCTGAAGTTGAGAGAAAGTCAGTCTTGGAGCAGAGGCAGGTAATACTTGTGACATTAAGGTAGACAGAAGAGGCTGCCCCTTTCTTTGAGTATAGGAAAGGAGCGTGTCCTGCCCATGTGTAGAGTTCGAAGTGTCTTGTCTTTATATGCCTAATAATTCTGAAGTATAAAGTTGTAGAAGAAGCAGAAACACCTGTGGTGGTGAATCAACTGTCAGTGAATGTCATATTGATGTTGGTTGAAGTAGTAGCATAGTGTGGAACAAAGGAGACTGTTTCCATGGTAACAGTAGTAGAAGGGTGATTGGCAAGAGGAAAGCAACAACCCAAAGAGAAGCATCCTGAGAATTATACCAAATGTAATGCAGAGGTCTTAATCATTTATAAGGTTGTAGAAGAAGAATTTGTTAAACTAATCTATAAACTGTGGCAATTCATCTTAGAAGGAAGACATCCAGGATTACCACTGGTGATATTTTCTTGACTCAAATTGGAAGAGGATCCTTTCAACTGAAAGCTAAATAAGTGTTAACAGTGGATTTTTGTTTGATGAACTTTTGTGTTGACTGGGAACTCACAATAACTGGTTTAAGACTTTTTCTTTCCCTTTGCAAATTTTTGAAGAACTGATAAGAACTGGCTCAAGACTTTCAATTTCCTATGAACATTTGGAGAATCAACTGGGGGAAGGGATTTACCCAGGACAGGTAAAGGTCATCCGAAATACGGGTTGAATATTGTTCATTCTATTATGTTGTTTATGATTTCCTGTGAA
Source organism: Ambystoma mexicanum (assembly GCF_040938575.1). Taxonomy (NCBI): domain Eukaryota; kingdom Metazoa; phylum Chordata; class Amphibia; order Caudata; family Ambystomatidae; genus Ambystoma; species Ambystoma mexicanum. Next base: position 895,969,542 of record NC_090931.1, on the reverse strand, counting down.
TGTATTGTTGTTTAGTGTAAGGGCCAGTTTGTTTATGCTAGAAGTTACTCCCTTATCCTTTAGATCAGGTAGGAATTTCCCTGATAGAGTAGGACTAGCGAGGATTTATTTACCAAATATTTCTTTAATAAAATCTCTAAACTTGAGAAAAACACAAGCAGCAAGCAGTTGTCCGCTTCTCATTACTGACCCTTCACAATGAGCAATTCATTGTTTTAGGACTTACCTCTGGGAAAGCTGTCTCAAACTGTGAACAGGCCATAAGCCCCTAGTAAACATACATAGGAACATGGGAGGACAAACTCTAAAGTTGGCCCAATTGGCAAAAATGAATTAAAGGAGTATACCTTCAAAACAGAGCACTTCCTAGGATGGCATACTTGACAAGCAGATTGCTTCTTCAGGCTACCAGCAGCCAGTTAGCAAAATGAAACATACCTATTGAAAAAAAGAGGCATGTGTAGTGGCCATGGTAAAAGATTACACAACACAAGAGAAACACGTCTCTAAAAGAATGGTGCAAAGGATTACTGGAAGATGAAACTCTACAGAAAGTAAAGGAGGACTCGATAAAAGGGTGGCTGGGTGGGAGGTCACTAACCCTGACCCTACAGAGTTACTGGAAAATACAGTCTGAAAAGCACACACATGACAACATACTCCTGAGAGGAAATGTACTCATTTCCCCACAATTCTCAGAGACCGAATAATATGGTTGTGACAGGAAGGACACACCAGCATGACCCTAACAAAAAGGAAAATAAGGGAACAGTACTGGTGGCCAGAAATGGACTCAGAGAAAGTGAGACTATTTACCAACTGCACAATATGTAGAGAAGGGGGCAAAAGACTAATAATGAAGCTTGCAGCTCTTGTAAATATAAAATGGTTAGAAGTATGAACTCAAATCGGAAGTTGACTTCATGGATACCATAGAACACCTTCCAGATCCACAAAAGTGTGCTACAATGATGGCGGATTACACATCTAAATGGCTGAAAGTGCACTTAAATCCAGATATCACAACAAGTGATCATTAGAGAGGGTTATCCTGAATAGACAGTGTGATGCTGGAAATGCATTGGAGGGACAGTGTCTCTGTATCCTTGTCCTTTATTGCCTTATTATGTATGTTCTGTCTTGTTTTCCGTGCAGGAGTTCATGTGGGACTCCTGGCGGTGTGGCTCTTCCTCTGTTTGGTTTGGTGAACAGACCCTTGGGATACCCTTATGGCACCCATGGGTGGGAGTACAACCCTGTACTTCTACTGTATGTTTCTGAGCAGGGTAGGGGCTGGTGGCAGCTCCGTGCTGAATTGACAGGCGCCCTGAGCATCCTCCATTTTGGGATGCCCAGGCCCTGTCATTGGAATCAGTGGATTTCTGATAAGAAACAAGATGGCCCCTGTGGTCTCTTGCTTTCTATTGCCTGTTACCTTACTTTTCCCAAAGTCCCGGGAAGCCCTAACTCTGTCCCTTCCCCCTAACTGGCTGTTGGGTGGAAGTTCCTTATATGGTGTTGTGGGGAAGTCCAGGCCAGACTGGCTGTAGCCTTCCCAATGACTGCAAGTTGTGGGTACGCCCGTAAGGTGGGACCTGGTTGAATGGGTATGTGTTGTGGGTGTCTAGTATCTGGTTTTTGACACGATGACTGAGACAGGCCTGCCCGAAACAGGTATGAATGCAGTGTGTAGTGTGTAGTGCTGAATGGCAGAGTGCTTGTCCGTATTCACATTCTGTGTTGTGAGTGTCTGGATGGAGAAGAATGGCCTGAATGCACTGTGAGCCGATTGGCTGCCTGACTGCCTGAATGCCCTTCTGAGTGATTGGTTGCCTGAGTGTGACCCAGCAGAGTGAATGGGAGGGAGATCAACAGTATATCTGGGGGCCTCTCACTGCTAGAAATCGCTCAGAAGTTGAAGTAGAAACTGACATCAAAACTGACGCCGTTCAGAAACTGAAGTTGAAACTGATGCTTATCTTTGAAGCCCACTGGAAGAAGAACTGCTGCTTCTGTCCTTCGCTAATCTGAAAGGTGCTGTGCCTTCAAGGAACTGATCCAAGAGAGGACCTAGCTAGGAGACCTCTTCCCGAGCTACGAGGGACCATCGTGCACCAGCTGATCTTTGCCAAAGCTCCCTGGTAGACAGACCTATGAAAGGCTGCCGACCAGAGAAGGGGACCGCCGAGGAGAATGAAGAGAAGCACCGGACATCCGTCCACCATCGCCGCCCACAGTCACCGACCGGAGCCGCAGTGCTCCCTTTGCTTAAGAACATTGAAACAAGGACTCCCTTGCTCATCCTCATTGACCACTTTTGTCCTGCCGGAGAAAGTCAAGGCTGCCGACGACTGAGGAGAATCCGGCGATGGGTTTCCCGCCACCTGAAGACCTCAGAGACGCCGACGAAGCTACTGAAGCCAGCTGTGGCCACGTCCCATTCGCTGACACCAGACGCCGACGACCCGACACCCTTGCTGGGCCAAAGTTCTTCATTGACTCTTTTTGGCAACAAACGCTCGTCGTCGAGGTGCACCGCACACCTCTTCTTCACAGGATGTTCACGAGCTCTCGTCAACGAGCCCTGCGAAGATCGAAGCTGCTCTCTCTATGACTACGTTCGCCTCTTTCTTCACTGAATCGCGACGACCCGCGGCTCCTGCCTGAAAGGGAGTGCGCTCAAGAAGGGCCTGTCAACGATTCAACAAAGAACTCTATGAAACTAGGTACTTTGGGGCAGTAGAAATTTTATAGAAGGAGATAAGACTCTAATAGACAATATATGGATTGGGCTTGTAGTGCATCTTCATTTACAGGTTGCCCAAGTGGGGGGCTCCTTACACAGAACTGTGTCTAGGTATCGGGCCAGTATTCTACCAATTGTCTAACCAACTTGTCTTGTTCCTAAGTCTACGGTTGTAACGCTCACCTGGTATCCACGGGGACGTCACTCAGCCTGTTCTGACCTCTCACGACCTCGAACCCTTCCCTGGAGTCTACTCGACTGGAGACTGGGCCTGAAACACAGGATTGGTAGAGTTTAACTCCCTATTGTCTCTGTGTGCATGAACCCCTTCTTCCCCGGGGTCCAACTCTTCCCTTTGATCCACAGCTCACCTTGTTTTCTTGGAAAGTGTGCTCTCCGTCCCGCTTTCAGCGCAGGGGCACGTTGATTGATGCAGGCTCGTTGCTGCCTAGTTACTTCACTGACAAGAGTCCGACAGGTAAGTATAATGAGTCTTTTGAACAGTTCTCTAACTTCGTTCCTTTCCTTCCTTAGATGATGGCCAGCGTCCGGGGATGGCAACGTACTGCTGAGATGAGTAGCGCTGAAGGTGAGTGAGAGCGCGATGCTCGATGCGCGATGCGACCCTTTCGCATTTGTATTGAACTGAGTTCTTTTTCTGTGTCTTTTAGGTGGCGCAATGTTTTCAGCGTGGATGCCGGTTATGAAGAAGAAATGCGGTGAGTAAGAGCGGTATGCGGCGCCTCTAGATGTTTCAACGCTAACCTGGAGTGTCTTTTCCCTCTTGCAGATGGATGAGAAGTTCCGGAGACAGAGTTCCCCCAGAGCGGCTGGGATTCAGGTAAGCGTTTGAAGCTCGTACAGTCTTTAAAAATAAGCGAAGATTTGCTGAATGCTTACTAATGCCTTTTTTTCTGTTCTTTTCCCTTTTCCTTAGGAAGCGGTGTGCCGGGATGGGAATGACACCGCCGAAGATGCCCGCAGAACAGAAGAAGCGATGAATGATGGGCAGAAGCGCCGCAAGGTAAGGCTGTTCCTAACGGTGTTCTTGTTCTTACAGGAGCTGAGCGCAAAAGAAAGATGCAGGCCTACTGGAGACCGATCCGAGTGAGTGTCACGCTGCAGGTGCAGAAAAAACAAAGCATGTTTCTCAGCCTGGGAGTGGCTTAAATAGTCTCTGGCTATCCCAGGTGTCTCTGGGCTGAACCACACCCAAAAGACTAGACTGCACATGCAGTTCTGGGAACCGAAATATGTGGGGGCATCCATCTTGCCCCCATCAATGCACTACAAGTCCAATCCCCAATGTTATCCTATGGGGGTGAGTGAGTCTGGTGCCACAAGCGCCAAGTCTGACTCCAAGTGGGTCTTTGGAGGGATGGAGAGGCCCTTGAGGGCCATGTAGGTGATCGTGCCCTGGCTCCATCCTGACATCTTGGAGGGCTGGGGACATGAGGGACAGGAATCATGACAATGGTTGATATTGTTTCGATGTGTTGATTCGTATGCTATTTAAACTGAGTATAGTTAATGCATTTTAATGGAATCTGAGTAATAGTGGTACCACCTAGAACTGTATATATTTACCATTTTAGAATTGTCAGAGCACAAAGTGTGTTATTGCGATTGTGTTTATAACGTGAACCTCATTTATATAAAGAGCTGTGTTTTCACTAACATAGTGTGTGGACATTCCTTTGTGGGTGTTTGGGTACTACACTGTACTTAAGAACCAGCCCGCATCACCTCCTGAGAAGCTAGGCCTTGATTGCTCGACCATAGCTACCATAGTAGAACATCTTGTTGGGGTCCTCTGTGCCTCTCCTCTACCATATAGAGAGCAGGAGTACAGACGCTCTCCAACCCCAGTCTTTACAGACAGTAACAGACAAAGTGGTTCAGTTCACCTCTGAGGAAATGAAGAGGTATCCTGAGAGCAATAGCAGTAAATACAAGAAATCCTACTTGTACCACCTGCAAGGGAATGAACAAATTGGATGAGTGAACAGGTATGTGAAAGGAATTTAAAAAAGCATTGGGGTGTTGACATTCTTAACAACGAGGAAAAGACAAACCAACAAGAAATTAGCTCTGCCAAGTGCGACAAGAGACAACAGAAGAATGGAAAACAATATGGGAAGCGGGGGCTAGAGTAATAAAAAGGGAACTTGGAAGGATAGAAATACATGACGCAAGGAAAGCGGTGAAGAAACACAGCATATGTCGAGTGGAATGGGTGAGATATGAGTGCCCCACAAAGACAAACAGAAAATGTCCAGGTCCAGTGCACCTGTCCAATTGTAGAAAGCTGAAGAGCACTACATCCAGCTGCTGGATGGGAGGAAATGGAAGGCTGAAATAGTAGCATTGAATAGCAAAGAGCACAGCAGTAGAAATGCAGAAGAGCATCAAGAGAGAAAAGCCCTATTTTGCTGACATGGAAGAAAGGAACATTGAGCTAGAAACGTGAACACAGAAAGTGAATAAATATGAGATTCAAGAATTCTGTCCCTTAGGTGCAGAGAACACCCCACTGAAGAGCAAGGGAATGATGAAACTGATGAGAATGTTGAAGATACCAGAATGGAAGAATATAGCAATCAGAGTCCAGAAGTAAGAAACTGCATGAAAAGAACAAAGACTTAGGAACTAAATTGTATTGATTACAAAAAGGTATAATGTAGTGACATACGCTAGCCTCTTGCTTTTATAATTGGTTTCCTGCGGAGTCCTGTTGCTTCCTTTTGCCAATAACTGCTGCAGGTCTAGTGACCGAGTTGCCTTCCTGCAGTCCCTTTCCTGTCTGCCTGCAGCCCAGTTGCTCACTGCCTGTAGTCCTAGAATTCAGTCTGTAGCTTCCTTAATTCTAGTCCATTGCTTCTGTTAGTACTTCCTTTGATTCCAGTAATTTGTTTCACTGGGTAGTTTTCTTGATTCTAGTCTGTAGCTTTCTTTATTTCAGTCTATAGTTTCAGTTCACGGTTTCCTTGATTCTAGTCATTAGTTTCAGTCTGTAGTTTCCTTGATCCTAGTCTGTAGCTTCCTTAATTCTAGTCCACAATTTCCATCTGTAGTTTCCTTGATTGGAGTCTTAGGTTTCAGCATGTTGTTTCCCTTATTCTAGACATGAATTTCAGTCTGTAGTTTCCTTCAATCTAGTCATTCATTTCACTCCGTAGTTGCCTTGATTCTAGTGCAGAGGTTTCTTGATTATAGTCCACAGTTCTAGTCCATAATTTCCTCAATTGTAACCTGCCGGATCGTCGGCTCTAGTGAACATTTCATCTAGTCCATGGTTTCAGTCCATAGTTTCCTTGATTCTAGTCCATAGTTTTCCTAATTGTAGTACGTACTGAGAAGGCTTCATGAAGTAAGACACAGACAACAGACTTAAAGTTAAAAAAAAAGATGTTTATAACTTAAATGTCAGGATAGTAGAAGACCTAACTTGCCCTATGCTAAGGTGGGATTTCCCTAACTGAATGAAACTAAGGGAAGTTTGTGTCAAAGAGTTCACCTTAAAAGTCTGTGTGTGTCCAAAACCTATTCTTGCCCTCACCTCTAAAGCTAAAAAATGTGTAAGGATGTGACTAAGAACATAAACAGTGCTCAACATAAAGTGCTGAGCTTCTTCCAGCTCTCAGCTTTCTTTCAGCTCCCTTTCCTCAATTGCAACAAAGGTCCACAAAAAGTCTCAAGATTACCTTTCTCAGGTTCAAGATAAACCAGTTCCAAATAGTTCTGGGGTTCCCTTCCTCAAGCTCCAAGCAACACAGTTCTCAAGGCAAAAGGAGTCTTGAGGCTATCTCCTCAAGTCTCAGGGTTCCCTTCCCCAAGACTTCAACTCAGACAAGTTTATTTCAATCTTGTCAAAAGTAGAACATAACTCGTGGTCACCCTGACCCTGCTGGTTTGCTGCACCAGTTCACTCAAAATTCTTCTTCTTGGTTTGTTTTACAAAGTCTTTGATTTCTCCTTAATTAGGGCTGACTAGTCTAGTCGCAGTTGTCAGACCACACAGTCCACCCATCATATGTCGCACAACCAGGATCTTTAGGTTCTTAGGTCACACAGGGTCTTAACCTGTCACATTTACTTAATTCCACTTTGTTAGCTTCTTGGATGAATGTGCAAGTATACACTTCTTTGGATTCTCCTTATCAACCTCTTGATTCTGCCATCAAGTGTCACACACCGCTTGCCAGTTTGGGGCCTTGCATTCACTCATAAAAGTTCATCATTGTGGGGTTTAACTCATATCCTCCTTCTGCGACACTCTTTCACACTTATGCCCTTTTCCGTAATACATTTTCACATTGGCACTTTATTTATCCTTCGAGATTTGCTTTGCCCATAAAGTATTTAGTGTAATCAGTGTTCAATATATGTAACTTCAAGGTTCCATTCAGTTTGGTATTCATTACACTTCTGTTATGTTTAATTTCACCTTTTCATTCAGTTTGGTTTTTAAAATGCAATCATTACGCTTAGTTTTACATTTTTATTGAATTCGGTAATTACAATGTTTTCGCCATGTTCAATTGTAAGTCTCCAGGCAGTTTCATATTTATAATGCATTCGTTATATGTAGTTTCTAGTTTTGGTTTGATTTGGTATTCAATAAACATTTGTTAATCTTGTTTTCAAAGACTGTTAATCCTTCCTGGTCTATTAGGAGCACGCTGGTGCCCAAGTGCTCTCCCTGACACTCACCAGCTGATTGCAGCTTCCTCCGACGGCCGCCGCAGGTTCCTTTCTGCTTGCGAAGCCGCAGGCCTTCTGATGCACGCCGGCAATCAGAGAGGTTTCTCTCCAGACAAGGACGGAGTCCTCTCTCTCCTGCATGTGCCCGCAGTTCCTGCTGCTCGCGCTCAGTGCTGGAGGCTCCCACACCTCTGTCCACTTGTCCTGGGCCACACAAGTTCCTGGGATCTCTGCCGGCGACCTGGGTCCCCATCTGGTCCCACCACAGCTGCCTCCACACATGAAGGGGTACGCTGCTGGCCTCTCCCACGCAGCCTCCCTGTTGCTACCTTCTTTTGTTCTCTGACCCTCATTTTGTACACCTGTGTCCAGTTAACAGGTTGCAAGTGTGTCCTTACTTAGGTTTGCCTGACCATGATTAAAGGGATATGCCTGACTCTCTGCAGGCATCTTCTTCGTCCCAGTACCATAGTGGTAAAATTAATGTATAGTCTTTGCTACTCTCAGTCCCCTCTTCCTCATCCCAGTACATTTAAATGTCAAATGTGGGGAAATGAGGGGAGATGTCTTGCAATAACCCATAAAGGTCGGGAGAGGGTTAGGTTGGTCATTATTAGGGAAAAGGGGATACCATGTCTTGCCTGAGAGTACCCACTCCCAAACTCCAAGGATCCTCCGCCCAGGTGATCCTCCCTCACTTCTGCACTCCCAGGGCTGGGATCCAAGAGCGATGGCCTTTCCCTGGCTACCTGAGAAGAGGATCCAGGGGGTCTAGGAGTGAGAATACCCTCAGGTTTCTCACAGTAATTAATTCCACAGCTCAATGATTTCCATTCCTCAGAATACCTGTTTTAATCTGCAACACACTTGTTAAACTGCTGCTCCATGTGGTCTCTGTTCATCCTGATTTCCTAGCCAGTCTTATTTTGATTTGTCCCACCATTCCTCTTGCTGTATAGTTTATCCTTTAGTGTTAGCAGAGGTGGAGTTGATCGTGGCGGGACTCCCTTTCTCCCGCGCACCTCCTCTTATCTTGTTGCCGAATCTGACCAGCAGCCTGGATCCTGGTTTGTTGAGGAACCAACTCTGGGGTTCCTATTAAAATGTAAGAGTTGTGGGGATGACAAACTCTGGATCAGTTGGGCGCTGGTAGGGTATGGTGGCCACCATACCCTACCAGCGCCCAACTGATCCAGAGTTTGTCATCCCCACAAATCTTATAGTTTATCCTTTAGCCCGCAATCCTTTTCTTTGTCTAGAACCATTATTTAGCCTTCCTGTTCATTTCCTGTGCAGGTTTGTGTGCTATACGTCTTGTCTTCATTTGTGCTTATGTAAATCTTTTGTCCAAGGTTTGGCTGCTGTGTTCCCCAGTAAGAAATATGTGTCCCTTCCCTCTATTGCGTCTCCATGTATAGTCCATTGTGCCATACGTGTAAATAGTGGGATGGTTGCTCTTTTATGTGCAATCATTGGTTTGTCCCTGCAGGACCCATACAAGTTATTTTCATGTGCGTATAGTTTCCTTGTTCGGGCCTTAGGGACCAGACACCGACATCCACTCCTGCTGCTCATTCCCATGAGCATTCAGAGTGAGGGACATTTATAGTAACTTGCTGAGAAGGATAGGCTTTTCTCTGACATCGTGGGAAACCCTGCAACCATTCTGTGCGCACCCAAAGTGAGAAACATACAGGTTTGTCTTAATTGCATTCCCTTTCCTTTCCCTTTCTGGTGTCCTTGGTTGTTACTCTATACTTGCTGCCTATCCTCCCATGTCTTTTCCTTATTTTCTCTTGTATGCTTTCCTCTCTTTAGATTTGAGGGACAAGTTCCCCCTCTAGACTCTGACACTGGCTGTTCCAGTCTTTGGAGGAGAGCTCTTGATTAGCAGTCACCAACGGCACCAACTGACCGGGGATCCCTCGTCATAGTGGTGAGATAGAGAAACTGATTTGGGTGTCAAAAACCAACAATGGCTACTTGCCATCTCACCTGTTGAGAAAGTTACTCTGACCATGGTTTACTAGTAAGAATTGTTTGTTAATTACTAACTTGTCATAAAATAGACTGTGAAGGGATCCAACTTCGTAATCTTATCCCATCTTGGCTTTTCAGAGTATTTCAATGGCCTTCTAATGGGGTCACAGCAACTTTCATTCAAACCCTTATTCTGGCTCATGAGTGAGTAATTCCTTTCTCTGCAAAGGCTTCCAATAACCTCTAGGGTTACCAAGACAACTATGGTTTAGAGGCTTTCAGCAAACTCTTGGGTTTATCAGGTAAACATTATTTAGAGACTCTTAATCAGCACTTTGGTTTTTACCATGGAAACTTCCCTTCAGAGTCTTCACTTGCCTTATGGCTTTGACAGACAAGTGTCAATTCAGTCTTCACTGGCCAATTAGCTTTATCGGTCAGGTGCTCGTTCATCAGCCATTTATTTTTGTCAGTTGTACATTCATCAGATAATTCATCAACCCCTTGGCTTTGTCAGATAAGCATTTCTTCAATGACTTTGGTTTCCTTTTGGCTTTCGCAGACAAGCATCCGTTCAGAGACTTCAACAGCCTCTCAGCTTTCTCAGGCAAGAGTTTCTTCAGAAACATCACCAGCCTGTTGTCTTTGTCAGATGAACATTTCTTCAGAAGTTCTCCAGACTCGACTTTGTCAAACAAGCTTTCCTTCAAAGATGTCACTCCCTCTTTGCTTTGTCAGGGAAGTGTTACTTCCACTGGCATTTCACTGGCATTTGACTTTGTCAGGTGAGGCTTTTCTTTTGCAAACTTCTTGATTTTGTCAGGCCACGGTGTCTTCAGAGATTTCCACAGCCTTGTGGCATAGTCAGGTATTGATCTTTCAAAGATTTAAACAGTCTTTTGGCTTTGTCAGTCAAGGGTTCCCCCATAGATGTACGCTGAGCAACGCCAACATTTTTGGCAGAAGGGCACTGTAAATCTCTTATTTTATCTAGCCAAACCTTTGCAGAGACTTGACCTGCCTCCTCACTTTGTCAGTCAAGCACTCCATCAACCTCTCAGTAATGTCAGACACACGTTCATTTAGAGTGCTCACCAGCCTCTTGACTTTATCCAGCTAGCGTTCTGTAGGAGACTTCACCAATCTCTCGTCTTTGTAGGGTGAACATTTCTTCAGAGACTTTACCAGACTCCTTGCTTTGTCAGGCAGGTCTTCCTTCAGAAATTCCAGCAGCCCTTGGATTTGTCATGGAAGCATTCATCAGAAACTTCACTGGCATCATTGCTTTGTTAGGCAAGCATTCCCACAGAGATTCACAGTGTGAAACTTTGGTCAAACAACCTTGTGACAATTCAAAAATGTTTAACTTTTTATTGGAAAGAAATAGGTATATAAAAATCACTTGGGGTTCCCAGACTAGGGCCCTGCAGCTCACCTCAACCTCCACGTGAGATCCTGCCTCACTAGCCCAGGCTTCCCTATTCCCCTGCACAATGGTTCCCAGAATACCACCAGAATATCACCAGGTGACCCCTCATGTCTGGTTACCGATCATATATACTAATGGAGGTCCTAAAGGCTGTGGCCTTATCTAACTCTCTCCTCAGGGACTTCCAAAAGGACCTAACGGGTTACCTGGTTAATCTGTCTTTTCTTTCAATGGTTGACTCCACCGATTCTCCACACTCCCCTCTCTCGCTTTCTCTCTCTCTCTCCCTCTCTCTCTTCTCACCGCTGCCACTCTCCTTCTTACTCTGTCTCTGTCTCTCTCTCTCCACACTCCTTGATCTTACTGGTCTCTCCCACTTCTCCTATATCCACCCTCCAACTGGCCGCTCCCCTCTTCCTATGTTCTGCTTCCTGGTCTTACCTCTGTGAGAAACCAGAAGGTGTCTCACCCACTAGTCCCCTGGGATCTGTCATCCAGGTGGCCAAGACATGGCCAATGCTTTTAGATCCAGTTCCTGAGGGTGGACCAGTTCGGGAGGATCCCCTGGGTGAGGAGTCTTCGGGGAGTGGGAGTGGGAGCGGGATACCGAATGGTGAGACACGGTATCCCCTTTCCTATAACACCTTTACCCCATCCTACCAGGTAGGATATTTAGAAACTCTACCCCCCCCCCTTTTAAAACACAAACACTTTCACAGGGACAGCCCGCTATGAGAGAAAATAGACTAACACCTGAGCAGTATACCTGACATGTCTCAATACAATGGTCAGGCGAGGTCAGGCAATTACTGACCATCACACACACCTGACTTCCATTAAGCTTCCCCACATGGATAAAAGGTAGCGCATGAAAGCACACTCTGAGTGAGGCAAAGCACACAAGGAAAAAGCAGTTTCGAGATAGTAGCTGAACGAGAGAAGAAAGATGACAAAACCGAAGGGGATAGCAAGGAGGGAAATTCCTTTGATCTTTTTGACAACTAACCATTACTTTCCAGAAACCTCGAGAATAAAAAGTATAAGACCAGGAAACCAGGCTGAAGTACCCTGCATTGTGTGTCAGAGATACCCACTGCACTCCTGCGTCAATAATGAAGGTGGGGAGAAGCACCAGCCGCCATGGTACCGTCCTTGGCACAAATAACAAAGCAGCGTCAGTGAAATCAACACAGCCGGTGAGTTGGGGAGACCGATACAAGACCTGTCTGTGTTGAACCCAAGGTAGCAAGCAGCAACAGTGTAGGGCGAGCGCTGGAGCAAACATTGTTAAAACGCGTGTGATAAAAGATGCAAGTAATGTTGAACTGCTGATGAGTGATTGAGCTTTAAAAGCAAGATGCAATACCTTTGACAGAGTGGTCCGGCACTGAGTGGGTGCTCAATCGAAGGTCTCTGTAAGGTTTCCAGCTGAGATGTGGCAAAATCGAAAGTGAGAAAAAGGTTATATCAAGAAGAAAACAAGCAATTGTGAATCAAAGTGGTCCTGCGATGGGTCAAGCAAAATCCTGCGCACAGTCGAAAGTCTTTGATTTTGATGAAGTAAAGAAAGTTTGAAAAAGTAGATACATTTGGTTCGAGCCCACCGGAGGGAGACCAAGTGAAGGTTTTGTGTTAAAGTGGGACTGAGCCTGTAGAGGGGGACCCGGGGTGAACAGTAAATCACCCGAGAAGTTGTAAACGTGAAATCCTAAGAAGAAAGGAACTTTAATGTTTGTCATGTTGCATCAGGCTCTCTGAAATAAGAGACTTTGAATGGCAAAGAGACTTTGGCACAGAAGTACCTAATGTTGAGGTTTTAAACTGCATCCTCATTCTCGAGAAGCCAGAGAGTGTGCTAAGCTTGGGTGTACCACCTTGTCCCGTGATGAAAACGCAGGTGAGGGAAGCCAACGTCTTCAATATCCTGACATATCATTTCTTGAACCCTTTTCTTTTGCATAACATTGTTTTCCACACTATTTGTATTTATAAGTAAGGATTGGCAATAGGTGTATTAGTACAGGCCCTTTAATTTTGACAGATTCAACTAGGACTGCGTTATCATTACTTGATGGTCGTAGTTTGCTCCCATCTTTAGATTTAGGATTAGATAGGCGTTTTTCAATCCCAATTGAAGTTCAATTAACACCCTTGAACAGTGATCACGTGTCTATCTTACTGTTTCATACCATCCCTTCCTCACATATGGTGTCAGGCGGGGGATCTGATTCAATTGACACACATTGAGAATCTATGCTGATGTTTGTTGTACCACCAGAAGGCAAAAACTCCTTGATACTGATTGTGTACCCACTCTTAAAGAGGTTGTGTTTTCCCAGCTTCACGTCCCAACTGGCCAACAAGAATTATTTTTCAAAACTCCTCTGTTGTTAGATTCCCTTCCACTTTCCCACTATAACATCCAACAGTGGGATTGAATAATCTTAAGAATACAACTCACACACATCTTCATTAGACCTAGTGCTCTGAATCCACCTCTTCCCGAACCTTTTCTTTTTGATACCAAATCCGATTCGGTCCCTGGTCCATCAGGTTTAGCAATTAACATATCCAGATCTTTCCCTCCGTCGGAATCAGACTCGGAGGAATCACTCGACTTTGAAACCCTATCAGAGGAAGTCAAGACCTATTTTTTTCTGATTCAGAAAATACCACAGAGGGAACCCTTAGCCCGCTGGAAGACATGGCTGACCAGACAGCCATCATGGCCTAGCTAGCTGCCCATCAGATTCAGGCCTAAACTCGCCTTCAAGAGAATTTAACAAAATTGCTTGAGTTGCAGGCAAGACCCCTACTACCTCAAGGGATACTACAACCGTACCAAGAGGGCGAAGACCTAGGGAATTTCTTTTTTTAATTTCGAGAGATTAGCCAAGCAATTAGGATGGGAAGAAAATCTAAAAAATATATTATTTAGTGCCTTTACTGAAAGGTGAGCTACAGACCGCCCACCAGCTACTTAACCTTGCCCAGGGGTATACCTTTATACCCATAAAAGAGGGGCTTCTAAAAGGGGTAGGGCAAACATGTAACTTCTATCAGCAAAAATTAAGGGCCATTACACTCAACCCTGGTGAAACCCCCCTTGAATTGGGAGAACGAATAAAAAATAAAATACAGTCACCCTCTGGATTAACAACAAAACAATTGACAAATTGGTAGAAATGATTACTCTAGAGCAATTCACCAATTCTTGACCACCCTTTCTGCAAAAGGCAGCATTACCACTGAATCGACCCACCCTAATTATGACTATTGAGGCTGTCCCAAACCACTCGGATGCAGTCAAACACTTCCAATCAGTACTTCAAAGTGAAGAGCGGAAGGATCACAAGCTTACTCACCGCTCCCAGCCCCAGGTACTAGGTAGAGAGGAGGATCCTATAAATCCAAGGAATGGATACCGAAAGAAAGAATGGAAGTTAAAAGATCCAACCCAAGGGCAGAGAAGAAAGTAAAAGAGAAGCACCTAAAGGAATCAAATCCTCTCCTCCTATCTGCTTTTCATGTAGAGAAACTGGCCATCTGGCCAGAAACTGTCCTAAAACGCTAAAGGAAGAACCAATGGAAATAGGCTGTCTAAAAGGGGAAGAGTGGGAAATACCCAAAGAAGATCTGGAAACCTTTGTTATATCTTTATCGCAATCTTCTGCTGACTTTACGTATGAAAAGGCCATCTTAAATTGAAAACAAGTAAAGGCATTAATCGACTCAGGTAGCAACCACACCACTATAAAGTCCGATTTGGTTACAACAACAGACCTTGAGAATGCAACCCTAGTTAGAGTTACATTTGTACACAGGGATAACGAAATATACCGCAAAATACCTGTGTACATTAACATTAGAGGAAAGTCATATTTGGTATCATCAGCATTCATTCCTTGGCCCCCCGAAGAAGTCATTGTGGGAAGGGACTTCCCTGTGTTCTTCACTCTCTTTCAGGAACGTCCAGTTACCCTTAGAGAATGTATACCCCAAGACCATTGGCACTCCAACTGTTACTCCCAAATCTCCCCCATGTGGTAGTGGACGGAAACAGAACCCATTGAGCCTACCATTTTACCAAAAACCTTCCACTAAATATGGAGAGCACCTAATTCCAGAGTCAACCCATCAATGTCAGTTTATGGGCTGCATTTGGGAGATAAATGGGTACACCTCACCTCTACCAGAGCGAGGGAAAAGAAACCTGTGGACTATGCGAGTGTAACGCTCACCTGATTCTCGCAGAGGCGCCGGTCTTGACTGGGCGACTACCGTATCTTCAAAGGTGATGTGTAGCACCCGGTTGGCTCTTTGGGCTGGACCTCTGTGCACTGTATGCCTGACGTCTAGAGTAAGATGTCTGCAGATAGAAAATATGGGGTTAATGAACTGGGGTTATTGGGGTGTCCCTATCTCTTTCCTCTTCTCCTCTCCTGTAGACCCCCAAAGGTTAACGCTCTCACCTTAGGTAAGTGAATGCCGAGCTCTCCATCTGCCTCGGGGCAGGGTGCTGTAACCAGTTTCTTCACTGGATAGGTAGCGCAGGCCTCTTGACTTCAGAGGACTGCTGTCCGTCGTTTACTGCACGAACGGTAAGTTTCGAGTCATTCAAATGTCTTTAAAGTCTTTAGTAATGATGTCTCTTGTTTTGCAGGGTTCCGGCGATGGCGGATGACGGGCTGAAGTGAGTTGAAGATGGAGCCCGTGTGATGAATAGAAGCGCCTGGAAGCACGTAAGTAAGCGCTTGTTGCCTGCTTCACTATGCGCTCTAACTGTCTTTTTATTTTGCAGGTACGAGTTCGGAGCGGCTGCAGGGTGCCGGAATACCCACTGGATTAGATGTGGAAAGGAGTAATGGCACGTGAGTATTAAAGTTCCCCAATGTCTTTAAACGCACCTTGTTTTGTCTTTCAGATGCGGGATGCAGCACCGAAGGCCTCCGGAGCGTGCGAAGAGTTGGTAAACTTTTGTCTTTCAGATGCCGGAATGCAGTGTGAAGACCTCCGGAGCGCACGAAGAGTAGGTAAGCCTTTGCCTTTCAGATGCCGGAATGCTAACCTGTTCTTTCTTGTCTTTATAGGTGTTGCTGAAGACTGGATTCAGGATGGTAAGCCTTTGCCTTTCAGATGACGGAATGCTAACCTGTTCTTTCTTGTCTTTATAGGTGTTGCTGAAGACTGGATTCAGGATGGTAAGCCTTCTTCCTTAGGCCCAGGACCGGATGCAGAAGACACGATGAGCGTTCTGCTGCAGAGGTTGCAGAATAACGCAAAGCAAGATTCATCCACCGGGTGTGGTTTAAATAGCCTCCTGTAGTGCTTAGGTGTCTCCTTCCACAGCCACGCCTAAGTAAGAAAAGAGTTCCTGGTAAGAAAAGAGTTCCTGCCTTCCAGAAGAGTTCCAGTGTTCTGAATCTAGGGAGTGGCTCCAGCCCCACCCAACAGGAAAAGTAGTTCCAAACAGAAGAGGATCAGAGGCTCAACTGGCAGGCAAGTAAGCAGCATGGTCTGCTGAAGGTAAGTCCACCCAAGCATTATGAGCCCGGCGCTTCCAGCGCTGGGACTGGGCATATTTATGAGCCTGGTGCCACTGGCGCCAGGACTGGGTCCAAAAGGTCCCAATTGGGACTGGTTGGCACTCGGAACCTGGGTTATGGATCTGCTTCCAAGGGAGTTGGGAAAACCCTGACCTTTTGGAAGCAGAGATCATGACAGTACCCCCCCTCAAGGCCCCTCCCAAACCGGGCTTCTCCGGGGGTTTTGGCTTGTCAGGAAATGTTCGGTGAAATCTTTTGATTAGGCGAGGAGCGTGGACATATTCAGCAGGTTCCCAGGATCTCTCTTGGGGGCCGTAGCCTTTCCAGTCAATTAGGTAGAATAGTTTAGATTTGGAGATCTTGGAGTCCAGAATGCTTTTGACTTCAAACTCGAGTTCTCCATCCACTAGGATCGGTTTTGGAGATTTGGTTAGTCGGGTTTGAGGTTGCACGGGTTTTAATAGAGAGACGTGGAAGACCGGATGTATCTTCATGTGCGGGGGCAAGTCCAACTTGACCGCTACTGGGTTTACTATGGTAGTGATGGAATAGGGACCAAGGTATCTTGGGTTGAATGTGCGTGGCCCTTTTAGAGATAGATATTTGCTGGATAACCAGACTTGATCCCCTACTTGATAGTGAGGGGCTTCCTTCCGATGTTGATCTGCTCCTTTCTTGTATTGTTCTTTAGCCCTTTGAAGGTGAGAAACAGCTTCCTTAAAGGCTTGGGTGATTGTAGAATGCAGGTAGTCTACTGCTGGTGTTTCAAGATCTTGGAGGGGATCCAACTCCGAGGTTCGAGGGTGACTGCCGTACAAAAGAAAAAACGGGGTTTTCCCAGTTCCCGAATGGACAGAGTTATTGTAGGCATACTCGGCTATCCAAAGGATATCTTTCCAAGCTTTTTCAGTTTGTTGCAGCATGCAGCGTAAATACTGTTCCAGAGTTTGATTGGTCCTCTCGGTTTGTCCGTCGGTCTGAGGGTGGTGACTGGTCGATAGTCTCACATCAATTTGAGCCGACCGACAGCAACTTCGCCAAAAATGAGAAATAAATTGACTACCTCGATCCGAAATTAGAACCGAAGGAAAACCGTGCAGTCGGACGATGTTTTCGAGAAATTCTCGGGCCAGAGTTGCTGCTGTTGGCAAGCCTTTGAGCGGAATGAAATGCGCCATCTTGGAGAATAAGTCCACGATTACTAGAATCGTATTGTATCCGGAGCATGGAGGTAGATCGGTGATGAAGTCCATAGAAAGCGTATGCCAAGGGCGAGGTGGGATGTCAATAGGGCGTAAGAGGCCTGCTGGTCTTTCCTTTTGACTCTTGTTTTGGGCGCATACTCCACAGGACATTATAAAGTCTCTGATATCTTTTTTCCAAGACGGCCACCAGAAGTAGCGCTTGATCTTTTCTGAGGTCTTGGCTATACCGGGATGACTTCCATTAAAGAGTCGTGATAACAAGAGATTACTTTTTTCTGTAAATCTGTGCTGGGTAGGTATAATCGTTCTTGGAAATACAATAAGTTGTCCTTTACTGCAAAGTCCTTTCCCTGCAGATGCCAATTCTGTATGTCTGCTGGAGTTACAAGTTGCCTGGCTTTATCCTTAACTTCCTCTATGGATTCTGTGGCGATTACACCCAGAATTCTTTGTTCGGGAATGATTGGTACAGGTTTAGGGTTGACCAAGTGTTCTTCCACTCCCATCCGAGAAAGGGCATCGGCTTTACCGTTCTTTGTACCAGGTCGATAGGTAATTATGAAGTCAAACTCGGCAAAGAATAATGCCCAACGGAGTTGTCTAGAGGATTGGGCTTTTGTGGTCTTCAAATATTGCAGGTTTCGGTGATCCGTAATCACAGTAACGGTGTGTCGGGCCCCCAGCAGATAATGCCGCCAAGCTTTAAAGGCAGACTTGATAGCCAGAAGTTCCTTGTCAGTAATCGTGTAATTGATTTCAGGAGGCGAGAATTTGCGGGACCAAAATGCCACGGGATGCAACTGATTGGTTACCGGGTCCTTTTGTGATAGAACTGCCCCCATGGCAAGGCTTGAAGCATCAGTTTCCACGATGTAGGGGAGTTCGGGGCGAGGGTGTTTTAAGATTGGTGCAGAGATAAATTTAGTCTTCAAATCCTGGAAAGCTTGTTCCGCCTCGGTAGACCATTCAAAACGTTTGTTTTTCTTTAACAAGGCAGTGATGGGCTGGACTATTCGAGAGAATTCGGGGATAAACCTGCGGTAAAAGTTAGTGAAGCCTAACATGCTTTGCACACCTTTTACGGAGGATGGTGATGGCCATTTGAGAACTGCATCGACCTTCTTTGAATCCATACGCACTCCGCCAGGTGATAATATGAATCCCAAGAATTCAACTTCAGTCACGTTGAAAACACATTTTTCCAACTTAGCGAAAAGTTTGTGTTGACGCAATCTTTCGAGGACCATTTTCACGTGTTTCCGATGTTCAGATTCCGATGAAGAATAAACGAGGATGTCGTCAATGTAAACAACAACACATACATCTATGAGCTCTCTGAGGACATCGTTCATAAAATATTGAAAGGCGGCCGGGGCATTGCAAAGTCCGAAGGGCATGACCTGATATTCAAATAGCCCATACTTGGTGCGGAAGGCTGTCTTCCATTCATCGCCCTCTTTTACTCGTACCAAGTGGAAAGCTCCTCTAAGATCCAGCTTTGTATATATGCATGCTTTTCTGACTTGGTCCAGGAGTTCAGGGATCAAAGGTAACGGATATCTATTCTTAACGGTGATCTGGTTCAGGGAGCGATAATCGATACAAGTTCTAAGGTCTCCTTCCTTTTTTGGAACGAAGAACAAAGCTGAAGAAGCAGGGGACTTGGAAGGACGAATAAACCCATTTGCCAGGTATTGATCCAGGTATTGTCGAAGGTGAAGGTTCTCAGGCTCGGTGAGGGCATAAATTCTACTACAAGGAGGAGTAGATCCAGGTATCAGGTCTATCTGGCAGTCATAAGACCTATGAGGAGGTAGAGAGTTAGCCTGATCCTTCCGGAAAACATCTTGGTATTCTAGGTATTCGGGAGGTAACTGGGGAGTCTCTGAAGAAATTGCGGCCAGTGCAACACCAGGTGGAGGGTGACAAGTAGAGACACATTCTGGAAACTGGACCGTTCTTGCTCGCCAATCGATCAGAGGATTGTGTTTCTCTAACCAAGGTATTCCTAGAATAATCTGAAACTGAGGGGCCTTGATCACATCGAACACGATCTTCTCATGGTGTCCATCTTGACTTACTAGCGTCACCTCTTGAGTGGTATGCGTTACTGGCCCGGAGGCTATCTCCGTACCATCCACCGTAGTAATGACGTCCTTTACAGCCTTGGGACAAAGAGTTAGATTCATCCTCAAAACCATTTCATGATCCACATAGTTGCCGATGGCACCGCTGTCGACGTAAGCTTCAATTGCATGTAATCGATCCGGATTATCAGGGCTAATGAGGACCATAGGTATCACGAAATGCGAGGTCACGGAACTGGTTTTCACGCTCGGCAAGAGGACCTCTATTCTTGTCGGGCGAGGTCGTTTCCCTGCTCAGAGTTTGTAACTTTGGTAACTGCAGCTCCTACTGCCTTCTTGGCAGGTTTCACCGGACAGTCTCGAAGAAAGTGCCCTGAGTTTCCGCAATATAGGCATAATTGCAACTGTTTCCTCCTTTCCCGCTCCCTTTGTGTTAGAGGACCTTTCAGACCCCCTATTTGCATGGGTTCCCCGGAGTCTACTCCTTTGGAAAGAGTTGGCGGTTTGGAAAATACTAGAGCATCAAACTTGGAACGATCGGCCTTCCTGTTCTGCAGCCTGTGATCTATTTGAACGACCAAGTCTATATAATCCGAACAGTCTTGTGGGGGATTCAATACTTGGGCTAAAACGTCTTTGAGCTCTCCACGTAGACCTCTATAAAACAGCGTAATCCTTTTGTCCTCAGGCCATTGAGTTTCCACTATTAGTCTATTGAAAGATGCAATATAAGCCAAAAGGTCTTGATTACCCTGTCGCAACGAAAGAAGCTCATTGTCCAAGGCCTGCCCCTGTGAATGTCTTGCGAACAGTTTTTCCATATTAAGCTGAAAGGCTTGAAAATCATGGAGAACCGGATCATCTTGATTAACTAGAGGGATCGACCAGTCTGCCGCATTGCCACTAAGGTACGAAAGTACAAAAGCTACTTTTGCTTGATCAGTTGGAAAGGCTGCTGGCTGGCATAAGAAGTGCAACCGGCACTGATTGATAAATACTGCAAACCTCTTTGGGTCACCAGAAAATCGTTCGGGCGGAGCCAGAGGTACATTCCCAGGTAGGTTGATCTGCACTGGATTCATAGAGGATGTTGAAGGAAGATTTGCCCCTGATGCGGGTAACGGGGTCTGTCCGGCTTGTGACTGTAGCACTTGTCTAGCAAGATTGTCTGTTCTCTCCTTGGAAATAATTAGTTCCCTTCTTAGAGCATTCGTTTCCTGACGAGCTGCATGCACTTCTGCCCTTAGTTCCCCAAGTAACCGGGCTAGGGGGTCAGTATCCGAGGTTTCCATAGCGCCTGGGCGAGAGTTTTGCGGTAGGCTTTGCGTTCTGTAACGCTCACCTGATTCTCGCAGAGGCGCCGGTCTTGACTGGGCGACTACCGTATCTTCAAAGGTGATGTGTAGCACCCGGTTGGCTCTTTGGGCTGGACCTCTGTGCACTGTATGCCTGACGTGTAGAGTAAGATGTCTGCAGATAGAAAATATGGGGTTAATGAACTGGGGTTATTGGGGTGTCCCTATCTCTTTCCTCTTCTCCTCTCCTGTAGACCCCCAAAGGTTAACGCTCTCACCTTAGGTAAGTGAATGCCGAGCTCTCCATCTGCCTCGGGGCAGGGTGCTGTAACCAGTTTCTTCACTGGATAGGTAGCGCAGGCCTCTTGACTTCAGAGGACTGCTGTCTGTCGTTTACTGCACGAACGGTAAGTTTCGAGTCATTCAAATGTCTTTAAAGTCTTTAGTAATGATGTCTCTTGTTTTGCAGGGTTCCGGCGATGGCGGATGACGGGCTGAAGTGAGTTGAAGATGGAGCCCGTGTGATGAATAGAAGCGCCTGGAAGCACGTAAGTAAGCGCTTGTTGCCTGCTTCACTATGCGCTCTAACTGTCTTTTTATTTTGCAGGTACGAGTTCGGAGCGGCTGCAGGGTGCCGGAATACCCACTGGATTAGATGTGGAAAGGAGTAATGGCACGTGAGTATTAAAGTTCCCCAATGTCTTTAAACGCACCTTGTTTTGTCTTTCAGATGCGGGATGCAGCACCGAAGGCCTCCGGAGCGTGCGAAGAGTTGGTAAACTTTTGTCTTTCAGATGCCGGAATGCAGTGTGAAGACCTCCGGAGCGCACGAAGAGTAGGTAAGCCTTTGCCTTTCAGATGCCGGAATGCTAACCTGTTCTTTCTTGTCTTTATAGGTGTTGCTGAAGACTGGATTCAGGATTGTAAGCCTTTGCCTTTCAGATGACGGAATGCTAACCTGTTCTTTCTTGTCTTTATAGGTGTTGCTGAAGACTGGATTCAGGATGGTAAGCCTTCTTCCTTAGGCCCAGGACCGGATGCAGAAGACACGATGAGCGTTCTGCTGCAGAGGTTGCAGAATAACGCAAAGCAAGATTCATCCACCGGGTGTGGTTTAAATAGCCTCCTGTAGTGCTTAGGTGTCTCCTTCCACAGCCACGCCTAAGTAAGAAAAGAGTTCCTGCTAAGAAAAGAGTTCCTGCCTTCCAGAAGAGTTCCAGTGTTCTGAATCTAGGGAGTGGCTCCAGCCCCACCCAACAGGAAAAGTAGTTCCAAACAGAAGAGGATCAGAGGCTCAACTGGCAGGCAAGTAAGCAGCATGGTCTGCTGAAGGTAAGTCCACCCAAGCATTATGAGCCCGGCGCTTCCAGCGCTGGGACTGGGCATATTTATGAGCCTGGTGCCACTGGCGCCAGGACTGGGTCCAAAAGGTCCCAATTGGGACTGGTTGGCACTCGGAACCTGGGTTATGGATCTGCTTCCAAGGGAGTTGGGAAAACCCTGACCTTTTGGAAGCAGAGATCATGACAGCGAGAGTCCTTGGTTATATTTCCCTCTTGTTCTATCCAGATCGAAGAATCCAGGAAAGAACCAAGTATATCCACCTTGCATAGGGGAAGGGCCTCTGATAAACCAGAAGGTGTCTCACTGTTACACTCACCTGGCTCCCACAGGGCCGTCGATCTGAACTGGACATCTGCGGTCTCCACCAATGTGACGCGTAGTGCCGAGATGACGGACTGGACTGGCCCACCTAGCTTTGTTTGCTTGGCCCGTAGGAATATTCTTCTGCAAATGGAGAAAGGGAATTAACCACCCGTGGAGTTGAGCGTAAACCCCCCACCCCCGCTGTTCTCCCCACTGATCACCTTTGATGTCCCCTCTTATAGTCTCACCTGATGGTTTGGAAAGATGAGCTCTCCATCCTGCGTTGAGCGTAGGGGCGCGTAGATAACCAGTTGCTTCACTGGTTCGAAGGCATTGGTGAGTTCCAGAACATGAGATTTCCTGCAAGACGCCGTAAGTATGTAGTTCGTAAGAGTTCCAATGTCTGACTTTCACTCTTGTCTGATTCCTTACAGGTTGCAGCTTGACCCTAGCGAAGAGTTCCTCATGGCAACCGGTAATATTCAGGTAAGGATTTGTATTATCCAACACAGTTCGATAAAATAATGTCAGTATGTAACCTGTTGCTATCTCCCTTATTCAGGGGCTGAGAGAAAGTATGAAGTCTCGGGGAATAATGCCGCCGGCGGTAAAATTAGGTAAGTCTATTGTGGCGAGGAGGTTTCCCCTTGTTTGTCCCTTTGTTTCACCTTGCTGTCCTTTTGTTCCCCTTAGGGGCCGGGGTACGGCGAGGATGCGGTGGAGGCTGCGCCGACCCGTGAAGAAGAATAGTACCCCGGTGGTAAATCAGGTAAGTCTATGAGGTGTAACTAATATTGCCTCTGTTTATTCCTTTGGCTCACCTTGCTGTTCTTGTGTTCCCCTTAGGTCCCTGAGTGCGGCGAGAACATGCAGAAGGATGCAGTGGATAATGAAGATGTTGCGAAGGCCAGTGAGATCAGCGCGGCGCTGCAGCAGACGAGGCAACACGCATAAAATAACTTCTTTCTTCCAGCTCAAAGGCGCGGTGGATCGGGAATTCAGGTAAGGATCAAAGGTATTGCTCTTGTTCTAACCTTTTCTCCTTCTTTCTCCCTTTTTCTAGGAGCTCCAGACTCGAGGTGGGCGTGGCAGAAGACTGGATGCTGACTGCAGGCACGGTGAGCGTTACGCTGCTGGATGCAGAATAACGCGAAGCGTGTGCTGCTCTTCGGGCGTGGTTTAAATAGCCTCCAAAGTAGTCCCAGGTAAGTATTCCTCCCCAGCCCCAACCGAGTAAAAAAAATTGTCCCTAGGTAAAGTAGTCCCTTCCAAGCCTCTTTTGGCTTGGAGCTCTTGCAGCATGGTCTGCATCAGGTAAGTTTGCAGCATGGTCTGCATCAGGTAAGTTTTAATCTATGAGCCTGGCGCCTATGGCACCAGGACTGACTCTCCATATGAGCCTGGCGCTATAGACGCCAGGACTGCACCCAAATAGCGCCTAGCAGCGGTTGTTGGGCTTGCTTGGAATAACTTGATGCCTGCTTCTGGGGTTGCTGGACTTGGTCTGGGTCCCCGGGGGTTGGCATCATGACACTCACCCACTAGTCCGCAGGGATCTGTCATCCAGTTAGCCAGGACACTGCCATCGCTTTTGGATCCAGTTCCTGGGGGTGGACCAGTGTGGGAGGATCACCTGAGTGAGGGGTCTTCGGGCAGTGGGAGTGGTACACAGGATGGTAAGATGCGGTTTCCCCTTCCTGTAACACCTTTACCCCATCGTACCAGGTAGGATATTTAGGAACTCTACACCCCCCCCTTATCAACACAAATACTTTCACAAGGACAGCCCACTATGAGAGAAAACAGACTAACACCCGAGCATTATACATTTACGTGTCCCAATACAATGGTCAGGTGAGGTCAGGCAATTACTGACCATCACACACCTGACTTCTATTAAGCTTCCCCACACGGATAAAAGGCAGAGCATGAAAGCACACTCTGAGCGAGGAAAAGCACACGAGGAAACAGTAGTTTCGAGACGGCAGCTGAACAAGAGATGAAAGACGGCAAAACAGAAGGGTATCACAACGAAGGAAGTTCCCTTGACCATTTCGACAAGGAACCGTTACTTTGCAGAAACCTTGAGAATAGAAAGCGTAAGACAGGAAACCAGGCTGAAGAATCCTGCATTGTGTGTCGGAGATACCCATGGCCCTCCCGCGTCAATAATCAAGGCGAGGAGAAGCACCAAAAAGCAGCATCAGTGAAATCAACACAGCCGGTGAGTTGTGGAGGCCCATACAAGACCGTTCTGTGTTTAAGCCAAGGTTGCAAGCAGCAACATTGTATGGCGAGCGCTGGACCGGACATTGTTAAAACGTGCATGATGAGAGACGCAAGTAAAGTTGAACTGCTGATGAGTGACTGAACTTTAAAAGCCAGATACAATACCTTTGACAGACTGGCCCAACACTGCGTGGGTGCTCAATCGAAGATCTCTGTAAGGTATCCATCTGAGAAGTGGCAAAAGCGAAAATGAGAAAAAGGTTATATCAAGAAGAGAACAAGTAATTGTGTATCGAAGTGGTCCTGCGATGGGTCAAGCAAAATCCTGCGCACAGTCGAAAGTCTTTGATTTTCATTATTAGAGAAAGTTTGAAGAAGTAGATACATTTTGTCCGAGCCCGCCAGAGGGAGACCAAGGGAAGGTTTTTTTTTGTTCTTGGTTTATTTAAACCTTTACAAAATAACACATTATGAGAGAGAAAGAAATAAAATAAAATCTACATTTCATCAACAGTCAATGGTCGATAAACACATTAAAAAAACAATAATAATGACATATAAATAATGTCACAACTAAGATTTCAGAAGAACAGGCGTTATACAGAAATAACACTAGTTAACTTAAGCAAATCTTCAGTGCTCTCATTAAAAGACAACAATTTAATAATATAATGACCATGCCTAAACTAATCTTTTATAGAAAAAAAGGAAAATTCACAGTATATTCATTTCATGTTTTTAAAATTTTACATATGTTGATACTTGCAAATAAAACAGAATCTATGGTAAATTTTTCTTCCAAATCTCTTCACGTTAAATCACACAATTTATTTTTAAAAGCAATCTAATTTTCATTGCAATTGCATTTCCATGAAGCATCTGAAACCACAATAGCTCTCTATTGATTAAGAAGATAGAATTCACAAAATTTGCAAAATATAGGATTCTCTGCGGAAGAAGTGGGGACAAACGAGCAATATATGTTGGAGGGTCTCTTCGACACCTACAATACCACAAAAGCAACAACTATTTCCATTGCCCCTGTTCATATATCTGATGTTTATTATTTCTTGTGTCTTCATGACGTTCAGCCTGAAACGCATAATTTTGTTTCTGATCGATCTACTGGGATACTTACTTAGATATCCTTCTAATTCCAGATAGAATTTCCAGAAATATACTACTTGGGAATACATTCTAGAACACAAAATGAATACCTTGTTATCATACCAATCATTTCCTTTTAATATTTTCTTCACTTTATCTGGATTTTCAATCAGGATTTGCATTGAAACTCCCAGAATCATCAATATACTTTCTACATTCATCTTAAGTTCCTTCATGAATACATATGAGATATCCGCACCAATGATTGCACAGAACTCTTCCTTTTTAGCAATGAAACACTTCCTCCATAGTGAAATTATTTTCCATTGATTGATCTCTAGATTTCAGAGACTGTAGACCAAATTCATATCTAATTAATTCTAACGGTAAATTTTTTGGTAAGTAGAACAACACTGCCCTCCACACAATTCCTTCCACCACTCTTAAATACTCAATGAAATCACAGGCAAAGAATTCTAACACATAAAGAAGTCTATGCATCACTTTCAATCTATAGAACTCTCTACATGGTACCATGGAGAATTTCCCATATTTTCTTTCAACAAGGTGCATTTGTCTTAAGGCTGTCTGAGCTTTCACTTTTAAATATTATTTTGCTAAATTTATGGATCCAGTATCAGTAAACGAGTAGTACAAATAATGTAAAACATTCTGACTTTTTAATAATTTGCCTTTGCACAACCATCTGAACTGGTGTGAACCTTGTTTCTTCTTCCCAAATGAAGAATGACAGTTTTTGTGGGTTGATTTTCAATTTTAGTTCTTTAACAAATTGCCTGAATACATTTATCATATGCTGTAGACTCACCTTTGTGCTGTCCAGAAGAAGGAAATCGTCAGCGTAGGATATCCAGCCCACACTTAATGCTCCAACCTTAGGAGCTACCATTTCACTTTCATCCAATACTTTCCCTGCACCCGAAACATAAAGATAGAAGAGAGTTGGCGATAGCATGCCCCCCGCCTAATCCCCTTTGTAGTCTCAATTACCTTCGACATTAGGAACACAGAGTTTAACCGTACTGTCATTATCGTATTTGAATAGAGATAAATAATTAGATCTAGCAGTCCCCTTGATATTCCCCATTCAGTTAGCCTACTCCATAATGTAGGACGGTCCACCATGTTGAAGGCCATTGAAAGTTCCATTCAGGCAATAAACACAGGCTGAGCATCCTTCAAACATACCATCTTCTGTAAACCTTTAACTACAAGACCTCCAAAATGTGTTCCCATATTTTTTTTTAAACCTATTAGTTTGTTGTCCAAGATATGTTTTTCATCAATCCATTCTTGGATGTGTGTTAAGACAAGTGACGCGAACATTTTTGAATCTGCGTCTGCTAAGGCTATTGGCCTATAGCCTGTTGGTCTTAGACGACAGTCTTTTTTCTTTTTTAAAAATGGGTACAACCTATGATAATTTCCATGATTGCGGAATAGTTTTAGTTTTAATTACATCAGCAAAAAGAAGGTAAAGAACTCTCGACGAAAATGGTACATTGTGTTTCAATAACTTATTAGATGGGTTATTAGGTCCTGGTATCTTCGAATTCTTAGAATGTGTGATTAATCTAGAAATATTCTCAACTGTTATCCAGATTCCATTCGTAACTCTCCTTACTTCTACTTTCATAGCTCGGGTAATTTCCTTTATGCAGGTTTTCAAAATAATCTATCCATACAGTCTCCTCAATAGGGCTAATAACTAATTGTACTTGGGTTGTCTCCAGATTATTAACAAGCTCCCAGAAATTGGAAGAATTATGTCCCTTCAAAGAGTTCAACATAGCCTCTCTGTCTTTCTGGTATAGCTTCGCCCTATGGCATTTTAACCAATTTTTGTATTGCTGCCTTACTCGTTTTACCTTAGTTTGAATTACAGGAACTTCACCTCCCTCTTTGCATATCATTCTTACTTTTTTGCCCATTTCTGCTTTGTGTTCAAGAACTAAAATATCTAGGACATGCTTGTGATTCTGATTGTTATTGAGGCTTGGTAATTTCTTTTTCTTCATATTATTCTGATTTTTAATCAGATAGCCAAGAATGTTTGCAACTGTGTGTCTTAATGATCTTTTTCCATCACAGTCGAATCATAATCATACATCATAGTTGTCATGACATGTTTTGTTTTCTGCTGCGTCCATTTAACTCTAGTACCAGTTACATTCACCATAACCCCTTCCTCAAAACAAATTGGATTTTCCCTGATCTCTAAGCAATCAAAATTAACAATAAGCATTGAATGGTCACTGTTTGAGGACAATCTCGGTTCAAATTTCTTCATACATTCGCTCAGTTGACATGATATAAAAATGTAATCGATCAGTGGCGATGCCCCTCTTTGTCAGCGTTCCCTTGGACTCCTCATTTTTATTTCTTAGAGCGGGTGCAAACATGAGAAGACATTCCCGGTTCCCCAGGAGATTCAGCAATTCATGTAATAATGAGAGAGTTACTTTGTGTCCTCTGAATCCTTGTTCATCCAAAAGGATGCGTCCTTTCAGAGAACGCTATGGGTTGCCCTGGAAACGCTGGTGCCCATTGCATACCGGCAGGCGTTCCAGCCTACGGCGGTGCGTTGTGCGTGCGGTCAGCTGATCGGTATATTAGCCCCGCCCCCGCTGCACAGAGCTGCTTCTGAATTTGTCTTTTCTAAGCTGCGTATTTTGGTATCTTGTTCCCCTGTTCCTCGTCCCCTGTACTACCCTTGGAGTTACCTTGCCTTGTCCTTTTGTCATTGTTCATTGATCTCTGTTGCCGACCCGGAACGTCTCAGGACTGCAACCGCTTAGCCCTTCAAGTCTTACCTGCCCGCTGCAAACTCGTAACGTTATTTGGAATACCTTTGTCTCATTCTTCCACGTCTTACCTGCATACCACCAAGCCGGAATCTTCCCTGGACTGCATTTGTCTCGTTCTTCCACATCTTACCTGCTGGCTACTAAACCGGAGGACTCTAAAGAACTTTAAAAGACCTCCGCACATCGGCGCTTGGATCAAACTTAGGCGTCCTCGTGCCAGCGGGAATAGGAAATAAGACTTTGTGTTCCCAGAACTACCACACACCTGCAGCAGTCTTCTCTTCAGAATTACATCAGAACTCAACCAATCTTGGTAAGTTGCCACTACCTGGTTCCTTCTTGTTTTGCTACCTTGTATTAATAGTCATAGTAATAGCTACATCTCTTGTTTCAGGGTGCTCACCTATTTAGCTTGGAACTTATCAGTCCCATCCACCATTCTTGCTTGTGAGTATCAGCTCATCCTTGCCTAAGTATTTCATTGTACTGAATCATACATATGAATACTTGGTTACTTTTTCTTGCAGCCAGCTGACTAGGTACCAGGGTGTACCAAATATTTTCGGGCAATACTCCCCTCAACCTGTCCTTTTGTACTCTTGAGGTGTGTATTGTCAGAAAGACTCAATTGCATCATGACGTGTCAAGCCACCACTGCAGCATTTAGTTCTTGTGCTCTGACATATTCAGAAGCCTATACATGTATCCATTTGGCAGCTTTTTCCAAAGTGGTGGCAGAACTTAGGGCCGACATGACAGCAGCACATGATGCTACTCAATGTCGTATCAATGAGTTACATGCTGGCTTGCAGTCAGGAGCTGGAGCACCTAGTTCGGGTGCGGAAACTGTTGCTGGTAGGGCTCAATCTAGAACTGTTTGTTTGTTTTTTTGTTTGTTTGTTTGTTTATTCATTTGTTAGGCGTACCAGACTCGTGAGTAAAAGGGCGCAACAATATGGAAATGCAAAGCTTACAAAGGTTACTAATATACACAGGATACAGTACTTACATAGTAACGAGAAATACAATATTTACATGAATACAAGATATACACAATGTACAGAATAGAGACGAAGACAAGGAATAACCAATGTAGTTATAGAGATAAGCGATAGCCACTGTGCAAAGGATATCTATGCCAAAAATGGGGCCCTTCGTGTAACACTTAGGCTCCCGGGTTGATTACATTACACAAGGTCTTCAGAGTTAACGCAGTAGTGCACAATTAATGCAGGATGGACAGGTCTCTTTGGATTTGGGCAGGTCCCCAGTGGGTAATGGGAGACTAGGGGTCAGTAGTGATGATGTCTTTTATTACCTTTTTCCTGAAATGTAGGTAGGGTTGGTCTGCTCTAAGATCCTGAGGCAGTGAATTCCAGAGTTTAGCTGCCTTGACAGTAAAGCTATTGCCCCCGATAGTGGTGAGCTTATATTTGGGTATGGTCAGACAGTTAACATTCCCAGTTCTGGTAGGTCTGAGAGAGGTTCTTCTCTGGAGTTTATCTATAAATTAGCTGGGGGCTACGTTATTAAGGGCTTTGTAGGTCAAGGAGAGTGTTTTTAGTTGTATTTTTTTAGATGTGGATAACCATTTATGTTGGCGTCTCAAGGAGGAGGTGTGAGTTTTCTTGTTTATGCCTAGGGCCGCTCTTAGGGCGTTATTCTGACGTGTTTGGAGCTTTTGGATGGTAGATTTATTGGCACCGCTGTATAAGGCATTACAGTAGTCAATTCTGGAGAGTATTAGAGCCCTCGCCAGGATCATGCAGCTATTGTCAGAGAGGACGGCTTACCAGCTCTGAGTAGCTTACAGGTGTAAGCCGTGTCAGAGGTGAGGGATTTGACCTGTTTAACAAAGGACAGTGTGGAGTCCAAGTAGAATCCAAGAGTTTTTACTTCCTTGGAGACTTTGATGGTGTTCCCGTCAATATTAAATGAGGAGAATTCTTGGCCTAGTTTTTTAATATTAGCCTGCAAGCCCAGAATTATAAGTTCAGTCTTATCTCGTTCAAGCACAGGCCATGAGTGGCCATCCATGCTTGGATGATAAAGTAAACTTTGTTCACTAAGCCCTTGTCTGCACTGTAATCCCCAGAAAGTGGGAGGAGAATCTGGGTATCATCTGCATAATTAGTGTAGGTGATACCCAGCTGGTCCAGATCGTCGAACAGTGGCT
This sequence comes from Ambystoma mexicanum, assembly GCF_040938575.1. Taxonomy (NCBI): domain Eukaryota; kingdom Metazoa; phylum Chordata; class Amphibia; order Caudata; family Ambystomatidae; genus Ambystoma; species Ambystoma mexicanum. The sequence continues at coordinate 895,938,563 of NC_090931.1, read as the reverse complement.
TAGTGAAGATATTGTAGAGGGTAGGCGAGACGCAAGACCCTTGGGGGACACCGCATACGATAGGTGTTGGGTCGGCGGCTGCTGATGGGGAGAAGACTCTCATGGTTCTCTCACTCAGGAAGGACTCGATCCATTTGATGGCGCCCGTGGAGAAGTGGGCTGCAGAGTCGAGATGCCGGCATAAGACCTTGTGATTGACCAGATCAAATGCGGCAGAAAGATCAAGTAGGAGCAGGAGTACTGTCTTACCTTTGTCTCTCTGCTCGTCTATTTGGGACTTTAGGTCTATTAAGGCTGTCTCTGTTCCGTGTAGTGGACGGAAACCAGATTGTCTGTTGCCTTAAAGTTTGTGCCGTTCAAGGTGTTATTGAATTTGGATGTATGCAGCTTTATCCAATATTTTCAGTAGAAATGGGACCGTGGTGATGGGCCGGAAGTTAGTGGGAATAAGCGGATCTAATGTCTGTTTCTTAAGGAGGGGTAGCACCCAGGATTGTTGGAGGTTAGCAGGTATGGTGCCTGTGGCAAATGAGGCATTTATCAGTTTAGTGATGAATGGGGAGAGGTCTCTGGCAGCATCTTTTATTAGTTTTGCTGGGCAAATATCGCCTTTCCAGTTTGAGGGCTTCAGTGATAGGATCATTTTTTCTACCTCCAGGATAGACATTTTAGAGAAATGGGAGGTAGTATTGTGTGCCGATGGTGAAACGTTAGGCAGGAGGGTGTTAGGCGAGTGCTGTAGGTTCAGTGCTTCTTTTTTTTGTTGAATTTTATTCTGGAGTGTATTAATTTTATTAGCTAAGGCATGTTGGATGTCTGTACACCAGGATTTGTCCTTGGTGCAGACATCAGGTATAGCAATTGGGGACTCAAGTTATTTGAGTATAGAAAAGAGTTCTTTCATACTCGAGTTAGAGTTAGAAATACCCTCGTCGTAGGAATTACGTTTAGCTCGGCAAATTTCCTTCTTGTAGTGTGAGGAAAGTGAGGTTAATTTAGCTTTATTCTCATTAGAAGGGCAAAGTCTCCAATTGGTTTCACTTTTATTCTTTAATGTGCGAGGGTCTTTAAGTTGTGGAGTGAACCATTTATTTAAATGGGCTATTGGTTTGCTAGGTCTGAGTTTGACAGGGGCGATTTTATCCAGTGTGGTGAGCATGATGTTGTTAAATTCTTGAACTAGGATGCTAGGGTCAAGATTTTCTGGTAGTGCGTTGAGGATGGGAAGAATGGCTGGGATAACTTTCTCTACAGTGATGCTTTTTTTACTTCTAGTTGAACATGGTGGCGCTAATGGTTGAACCAATGGAGTAGGTCTTATAGTGGATAGGTGGAAGGACACCAGAAAGTGGCCTGTCCACAATAATGGCAAGATGGATGAAATGGTAGCTGAGCAGTTAAGGTCCACTATCCATTCCAGTATTCTCCCTTTTAGGTGGGTGGGTTTATTAACTTTTACTGACTGAGTCAGGTCCTGTCTACATGGCAGCACGGTTTCCATTGGCTCCTCCAGAAAGGTTCTTAGGGGACCCTAAGACCTTTTGAACGTTCATTAATCAGTGCCGCTTACATTTCCTGTGTAGACCTGCCTCCTTTCCGATGCTACTACAAAGGCAGCTTTTGTTTTGTCTAATCTTGGGGGTACTGCTGCAGTATGGGCTAATCCCCTTCTGGAGCAAAGTAGCTAGTTACTTCATGATTGCGAAGCATTGATTACGGCCGTGACCCGTGTCTTTGATACTCGATATAAGTCACAGGCTACAGACCTGGAATTGCTTTCCTTACAGCAAAGAAATCTGTCTCCCTTGGAATATTTGGCTAAATTCAATCAGTCGGTTGCAGAAACAGAATGGCCAGATGAAAAGAAGGCTGGCTTGTTCTATAAAGGTCTTTCAGAAGGTTTGAAGGACATTTTAGCAACGGTACTGGTTGTGCCTACGGGTTTCCCAGAATTGGTGGACTTCGTGTTGCAAATTGATGCTTGCAAGGCAGAACGGAAGGGCGAACAGACAACAACCTGAGCCATGCCGCTGGTCTTAACGTCTATTTCGACCTATGAGCCAATGCAGATCGGTGCTATTCGAGGTCCATTTACCCACACAGAAAGCGAACTTCGAGGGGCTTATCATTTATGCTTTTACTGTGGTTCATCAGAATACTTTCTGAAACAGTGTCCCAAGAAACCTAAGAAGGCGGGAAACACCAATGCTCGACAACAGACGGGGTCCCGTTGTCGAGTCGGGTTATCTTGGACCCCAGATCCTCAGCTCCCTTTTCGGTTTTGGCTACCCTGCCTGGTCCCTCTAAGAAACCCTGGCCTGTTGAACTCATTCTTGATTCAGGTGCAACCGGAAATTATTGGATGCTCAATATGTTCTTGATCATTCCATTCCGTTAATTACTAAGAAAACACCAGAATTAGTCAATGCAGTGGACGGTACATCTCTGATCTCCGGTCTGGTGACGGAACAAACCATTGACCTTGTGTTATCAATAGGTACATCATCTTCCGAGGTCATCCATTTAATGTCATCTCAGCTCCACAACTCAAGCTGATTCAGGGATTGCCCTGGTTAACAAAACACAATACCATCATCGATTGAGTGTCACATTCTGTTGAATTTACCTCGGCTCAATGTCAGGAGTCTTGTCATGTATTGATGGTTGAATCAGGAAACCCTAGCTCCATGATCCTGGATGCAGCCTTTACTATTGGGGCTATCACTACAGTGCTCCTTCCTAAGGAATATGAGTCTTTCATGGATGTTTTTGATTTAAAAAAAACAGCAGAAAAACGACCTCTGCATCGTCCCTATGACTACCTGATTGAACTATTGGCTGGGGCCCGTATTCCTTCTGGTAGAATCTATTCACTCACGCAAAAGGAGGACATAGTGCTCAAAGAGTATTTAGACCAAGCACTAAGTACGGGATTTATTTCGTCCCTCTAGGTCTCCAGCTGCATCACCTCTTTTTTTTGTTCCCAAGAAAGAGGGAGACCTACCCCCTGCATCGACTTTAGAGAACCTAATGCGATCACAGTCCGGAACCAGTATCCAATTCCTCTGATTTCGGTCTTATTGGATCAACTGGGTTCCTCCAAAGTTTTTACCAAATTAGACTTAAGGGGAGCTTATAACCTGGTCCGAATCAGAGAAGGCGACGAATGGAAGACTCCCTTTAAGACATAGTATGGTCTTTTTGAGTACTTGATCATGCCGTTCGGCTTATGTAACGCCCCGGCTACGTTCCAGTATTTCATCAATGATGTTTTCAAGGATTTACTGGGCTGATTTATTGTTATCTATCTTGATGGTATCCTCATCTATTCTCCTACCTACCAGGAGCATGTTCAGCACGTCTCCACTGTTTTACAGAGATTGCGTGAAAATAGTCTCCATGCTAAATTGGAGAAGTGTGTTTTTCATGCTGATCAGGTGGAATTCTTGGGTTGTGACATCACCAGTGAAGGTGTTAGGATGAGCAACACAAAAGTTAAAGCTATCTTGGACTGGCCTGTTCCAACTACAGTAAAATCACTTCAATCCTTTTTAGGGTTTGCAAACTTTTACAGGCGGTTCATCCATTCCTTTTCTGCTATCGCAGCTCCTTTGACAACACTAACTAGCTCCAAAAATCGCTTTGTATGGACTGATCATGCCCAAGAAGCCTTTGACACACTAAAATCTGCATTTACTACTGCACCGGAGTTACAGCATCCGGACCAAAAACGTCCATTTGTTGTAGAAGCCGATGCCTCTGCTCAGGCTATTGGGGCTATTCTTTCTCAGGTATGTGAAGACACAGGTCTTCTACATCCGGTGGCCTATCATTCTAGAAAACTTACCAAGTATGAGATGAATTACACAGTTACTGAACGTGAACTCCTTGCAATACGGGATGCATTCATGGTATGGAGACACCATCTATTGGGGACCATTGCTGCAGTGCAGGTTTTCACCGACCATCGTAATCTTCTTGCTCTAAAATCAGTCTGTTGTACTACTGCTCGCCACGCACGTTGGCATGAATTCTTCTCAATGTACAATTTCCAGATCACCTACCGTCCCGTAAATTTGCATTCTATGGCAGATGCCCTGTCCAGATTGAATGAAACTGAACAGACACCGGTTCGGGAAGGGAGGTCCTACAGCTGTCTTTTGTCATTTGTTCTTGTACTGTGGATTCTTCTTTGAAAGGTTTAATTCAGTCTTGGATGGTGACTAATCCTCCAGAACTACATGACTATGGGATGGTTATCACCCACTCACTGCTATATGTACAAGGGCGTCTTTATCTTCCTACAACTGAAACCCGTGTGTTGGCTCTCCAGTGGTGTCATGATGCCTTTAATGGCCGCACACCCGGGTAGATGCAAGACTCTTGAGCAACTAAAATGATGGGCGTTCTGGCCTACTATGACTAAGGATGTGTCGGAATACATCAAGAATTGCACTATTTGTTCTCAGTGTAAGGGTACGGCGTCTAAACCAGTGGGGTTGATTCGTCCAATGCCTGTCCCAAAGAAACCTTGGCTTATAATTTCGATGGATTTTGTGGTTGAATTACCTCTTGTCAGGGGCTGTGATACTATATGGGTGGTCGTAAACTACTTTTCAAAAACGGCTTTGTTCATACCTTGCCAAGGTCTGCCATCTGCTCCGGTTCTAGCAGATTTGTTCTTACAGCATGCTTTTCGCCTTTTTGGCCTGCCCGAAATCATCATCACTGATTGAGGTTCACAGTTTCTGGCATCATCTCGTCACTGCCTTGGGTATTGATGGACGCTATTCCACGGCCTATCATCCTGAGACGGATGGTCAAACAGAGAGGGCAAATGCCACTATGGAACAATTATTGCGCTGTCTGATTGCTCAACATCAGGAATCCTGGTTAAACATTTTGGGAGCAGCAGAATATGCGTACAATAATTCAGTACATTCATCTACTAGCACCACTCCCTTCTTTGCCCTCTATGGTCTACATCCTAGGTCGCTTCCTGGGGATGTCATGCCTACCACTGACAACCCGGCAGCTCAGGACTGCATCCGTGACTTTATTTCCCTGAGGGAGACGGTCGCTTATCACTTGGAGGCTGCGCAACGACAAGCCAAACTCTATGCCGATAAACACCGGAACCCTGCCCCGAGTATCAACCCGGAATGCTGGTCTGGTTGGCCTCTAAGAATCTTCATATGCCTGGTCGTAGGTGTTTGTTACCTCATTTTGTGGGTCCTTTTCCTATCAAGGAAGTGCTCAATACTTTAGTAGTTCGTTTGGAGCTACCTTCCCAGTGGAAGATACACCCAGTTTTTCATGTTTCCCTTCTGAAACCGTGTCCTGCGGGTACCCGCCTCCCTACGCGTCCAGCACCAGTCATAGTAAAGGGGGTGGAGCAGTACGAGGTCAAGGCCATTCTGGATACCAAGTTGATCCATGGAATGCGTCATTTTCTCATTGACTGGAAAGGTTACGGGCCTGAGGAACGCACATGGGAACCCGAGTCGAATGTGCATGCTCCTCTACTCATGTCTAGATTCTTGGCCTCTCACTCCTGGGATCCTTCTTTGGGGGAAGAAACTGTCAGGGTTCCCTTGGACTCCTCATTTTTATGTCATAGAGCAGGTGCAAACATGAGGAGACATTCCCGGTTCCCCAGGAGATTCAGCAATTCACGTAATAATGAGAGAGTTACTTTGTGTCCTCAGAATCCTTGTTCATCCAAAAGGATGCGTCCTTTCAGAGAACGCTATGGGTCTCCCTGGAAACGCTGGTGCCCATTGCATACCGGCAGGCGTTCCAGCCTACGGTGGCACGTTGTGCATGCGGTCAGCTGATCGGTATATTAGCCCCGCCCCCGCTGCACGGTGCTGCTTCTGAATTTGTCTTTTCTAAGCTGCGTATTTTGGTACCTTGTTCCCCTGTTCCTCGTCCCCTGTTCTACCCTTGGAGTTACCTTGCCTTGTCCTTTTGTCATTGTTCATTGATCTCTGTTGCCGACCCGGAACGTCTCAGGACTGCAACCGCTTAGCCCTTCAAGTCTTACCTGTCCGCTGCAAACTCGGAATGTTATTTGGACTGCCTTCATCTTATCCTTCAAGTCTTACCTGCCCGCTGCAAACCCGGAACGTTATTTGGACTGCCTTCGTCTCACCCTCCACATCTTACCTGCATACCACCAAGCCGGAATCTTCCCTAGACTGCATTCGTCTCATTCTTCCACGTCTTACCTGCATGCCGCCAAGCCAGAATCTTCCCTGGACTGCATTCGTCTCGTTCTTCCACATCTTACCTGCTGGCTACTAAACCGGAGGACTCTAAAGAACTTTAAAAGACCTCAGTGCATCGGAGCTTGGATCAAACTTAGGCGTCCTCGTGCCGGCGGGAATAGGAAATAAGACTTTGTGTTCCGAGAACTATCACGCAACTACAGCAGTCTTCTCTTCAGAATTACATCAGAACTCAACCAATCTCTTGGTAAACTGCTACTACCTGGTCCTTCTTGTTTTGCTACCTTGTATTAATAGTCATAGTCATGTATTAATAGTCATAGTCATAGTAATAGCTACATCTCTTGTTTCAGGGTGCTCACCTATCTATTTCATTGTACTGAACCATACATATTAATACTTGGTTACTTTTTCTTGCAGCCAGCTGACTAGGTACCAGGGTGTACCAAATATTTTCCGCCAATACTCACCTCAATCTGTCCTTTTGTAATCTTGAGGGGTATATTGTCAGAAAGACTCAATTGCATCACGATGTGTCAAGCCACCACTGCAGCATTTAGTCTTGCATTCCAAGTCGGTGAATTGTTAACCACCATCTCCATTCCCCAACTCTTTACAAATGTAAGCCATACCAATCCACGAAATGTTCTACTACCATTGGGTGGTGGGCATTCCTCAGCACAGACTATCAGTTCCTCACCTTCCATTGGATCCAGTTTACAATCAGCATTTAGATCTCCTGCTAAAACAATTTGTTCCCCTTGGTTAACATATAAGCATTGATCAATTAATTCTCCCAGACTAAATAGATCATCTCTAGCTGTGTGTCTGTATAGTCTAAAGGGTTCCAATATGCATTTATTCTCATCATGTGAAGAAACCCCACATGACTTTCTAAACAAAATGTGGCAATCAGCATTGAGTTCGCTATTTGCCAGTCTGCCACTTTCTTAATCTATTTCCCCTGTCGATAACGCAAGAATAGGCCACCTTTAGGATGGCCACGCTGGCCCCCAGTTGTGTGAACACAAAGGATATCAAAGCCGTCCCACATTAGCTCCCCTCTAGCCCATGTCTCCTGTAGCAAGATAAAATCAAACCGGGACAGTTCCTCAATTAACTTTTCGTTCTTCAGCAGCTGTTTATAACCTCTAGAGATCCAGGAGAGTAGAGTCCGAGTCCTTGGAGAGCTAAAGCGGTTTTCCCAGCATTTTTAATTGAGAAATTGAGTCTCATAAAGACAAGGCCAGCCAACTCCAGTCTTAAGCGTCTGTACCCCTTGGTTCGTGATTGGTATAATACTCAATTTTTGAGGTTTCAGCATGACCCTCTCTAGCTATAGATTTATCATTTCTCCTAACATGCTGCCAAGGTGTAGGGTTGAAATTACTAATATCAAACCCTCTTTTCTGCAAGGCCCCCGCCTCCTTCAACAGCAGAGACCTTACCGGAGGAGAGGGTATAATAAGTCGAACATAGTCATACCTCTGACGATGTATGAAATCAACTAATGAAATATCTGCTGATGATTTTAGGCTTAATTATGGTATATCAGCAAATATAGAAAGAATATAGGGTCTGTTCAAGGAATAAGGTCCCCCTTCCTCGAACAGGTACTTCATTATAAGACTGTGAGATTCTGGGTGTATAGGCAATCTGAGATCATTTCCTACACACCTCATACTTCTACTCTCATAAACATCAATTCTTTCTCCTTCCTGACTTTTAGTATCTTGCCCACTACCTTTAACCGCAGCATCCATTTTTTTGTCCAATTGAGCGGCCGCTGAATCCTCCCATCCTTCTATATTGGTCCTGTAGGGCTTTTCCCAAGAACATCTCTCCACTTCATAGTGTGAATCACCTTTATTTGCATTTTTACTCTCAAACATACTTTCTATTATCTGTTTCACTGCTGCTTCATCCGGACCCTCATTTTTCTTCTGCTTCTATTTTCTGCTTCTAGCAGGGTATTTTCTTGAATATTTCCACACCTTCCATCTTTGTTTGAGGATTCCATTCACCCTAATATCTTCATATCATTATTTATAAGTGTATTACGCTCTAGAGGCATTCCTTGATGACCCAAACCCGTATTTAGTTGGTACAGGCCCTTCAGTTAGAGTCTCTATCTGATTACTATTTGAACCGATGAACTGCACTCCATTGGCCAGTGTCATATCTGATGTAGATTTCTTAGGAGCAGTAGGACCAACTGACACTGGTGTCAGTGTTCTAGAAGGGGCTGCATGGTCCTTAAATATATCATAAATGTCATTGATACCGTATTCAATAGATTTCAATTGCATTTCTATCCTTCCAGACTCTTTTTTTTACTTTTCAGGACATCTGAAAGGCCATTTTCTCCATCTTGGTATTCACTTTTTGTAACCTGATCAATCCTGAGTTTCGTAGGCTTAGGTCTGCTAGCAGTCGATTCTTGTGCTACTGATTCCCTGGAAATGGCCATAGAAGGGGGTTTCTCCTCCTCTATCCTATTGCGTAGCCCCTTACCTCTGAGAAACTTTCTTGATGATTTTTTCTGGCCTTTCTGAGCCTGAGCTTGTTTTTGTTTGATTTTTTTTTCTTGATTTTTTTAAATGTTTATTTTAAATTTTGAGACCTCGGCTTGGTCCATTGGTAAAGGGCTCAATTCGATTATTGCAATGATTTCATCCTCACGGATACCTCCCTTATCATGGCCTCCCATTGGAACCTCTTTTATAAATGGCTCAGTATATGCTTGCAGTTCCCTTAGCATTTTTATCGTTGAAATATGCAAATATTCACTTAATTTATCTGGAAGCATATCAATCGCCCTTAGAACCTCCTCCAGCGCAGCTGTTTGTTTCCGTATTTCTCACGTGACTACTTCACTGTGTACACCTAGTATGGTTGTCTGCTGAGATATACTCTTAATTGAAGAGTCTACATTAGGATTATCTTCTATTTCGTCATCATGTGTCGATAGCCCCAACAAGGTTATCTCCCCATTTTGGAAGATTTCTGGAGTGTCATGAAAGGATCGATTTGCACTTTGTCCTATGGGTGGGTTGCCGACAGCATCCGGGATCAATGGATTTGGTACGTTCCCCCCAGCCTCTCCTTCACGGTCCTCCGCAAAGAGAGATTGTGAGGAATCAGTACCATCAATTAAACGATTACCAGTGGCGTTTTATTTTTGTTTTTTAATTTCATTTGAACATATTTGAGCACATTCAAGTAGCACTTTCTCCTTATTAGACAACTGCAGTAGCGGTAAAGCTGCTGCTCTCGCTAAACTCGCCCTGCGCGTGTTAATAGGAGCAAACATATCTAACACAGCATCCTTTTTTAACAGTTAATCTTTTTCTTCATTTTCCTTTTAAGTACACGGTCCACCCTTTCTGAGTAACCTTCCAGAGAAAACGATGAATACGTTTTCACAAGACACACAGAATACAATGATACTGCGACAAAGTGCCTGTGGCACGGACCAATTAAATGCTTACTGCAGTGAACAAAATACAAGCCAATGCAGGGGCATTTCAAAATACAAAGAGACACAATATCTCAAATAGAACAATAAACGTACCAACAAGGCTATAACTCGCTGCTCCCGCTGCATGCTAAGCAGCAAACAGCAAACAGCTACTTGTGAGCTACTTCGGAGCGCGCAGATCATGGGTAATGTAGTTTCCAACAGTGTTTGGGAGGAGCCTCAATTTGTATAGCCCTAGAACAACAGACAATCAATGATTAAAGTAATGCTAAAGTAATGCCCTCTTTCCTATTCCTTAGAGTCTATATATGAAAGAGTAGTCCTTAATTGCAGAGCGTCCATATCACAAGAAATGTTGCTAACAGGATTTTGGGAATTCTGGCATCAGAGGAGCAGCATCTCACCCAGCAAACAGCTACTTGTGAGCTACTTCAGAGCGCGCGTACAGGAGCTCGCAGGTCATGGCTAATGTAGTTTCCAACAGTATATGGGAGTAGCCACAATTCTTACAGCCCACAGGAAATGTTGCTAACAGGATTTTTGGAATTCCGGCATCAGAGGAGGAGCATCTCACCCAGCAAACAGCTACTTGTGAGCTACTTCGGAGCGTGCACGCATGAGCGCGCAGATCATGGGTAATGTAGTTTCCATCAGTGTATGGGAGGAGCCAAAATTCGTATTCCACACAGGAAATGTTGCCAACAGGATTTTTGGAATTCCGGCATCAGAGGAGCAGCGTCTCACCCAGCAAACAGTTACTTGTGAGCTACTTCGGCGGTTTTGTGTTAAAGTGGGTTGAGCCCGGCGGAGGGGGACCCAGGGTGAACAGTATATCCCCCGAGAAGTTGTATATGTGAAATCCTAAGAAGAAAGGAACTTTAATGTTTGTTGTGTCGCATCAGGCCTTCCCAATAAGGGACTTTGAATGCCAAAGAGACTTTGGCACAGAAGGGGCCCTGATGTTAAGGTTTTGAACTGCATCATCATGCTTGAGAAGCCAGAGAATGTGCTAAGCTAGAGTGTGCCACCTTGTCCCCTGCTGAAAACACGGGCAAGGGAAGTCAATGGCTTCAATATCCTGACATATCATTTCTTGAACACCTTTCTTTTGCATAACATTGTTTCCCACACTATTTGTATTTAGACGTAAAGATTGGCAATAGGTGTATTAATATAGGCCCTTTCATTTTGACAGACTCGACTAGGACTCTGTTATTATTACTTGATGGTCGTAGTTTGCACCCATCTTTAGATTTAGGATTAGATTTTTTCAAACCCAATTGAAGTTCAATAAACACCCTTGAAATGTAAGAATAATAATCACTTGTGATCACTTGTGTCTGTTTTACTGTTTGATACCATACCTTCTCCTATCTCTCTTTCTCCACACTCCATCCCCTGTTCGTGCCACTCTCTCTCACCTGTCTCCACTAACTCCCTCCTGGTCTTTCCTCTCTCCAACACTCCTCAATCCCACAACTACACCAGCATCTAGTCTCCTCTCTGTAGCTTCCTTTCTCTCTCTCTCTCTCTCTCTCTCTCTCAAACCTCCCCCACATCTCCCTCCTTTCCTGCAGGTAGGAGTTCTCACACCGCTTCTCCAGTGAGCAGATGCCCGTTTGCTGTCTTCGGTTTGTGGTGGATGTGGCACTATAGAGCTATTCACCAATGGCTGACAACTTTGCTCTGCCTGATCTCTCTTCTAGTTTGCTGCCTGTCCTCCGTAGGGACAGCATTTCCCTGTCTTTTTTCTTTCCCCTGTGTTTGATTTTCAGTCTTTAAGTCTGGCTCACTCTTAGAAAAGGATGTCTCCTTTCCTCTTTGATTGCACTCAGTTCATTCATCTGTAATCTTTGCCTCCTGGATGACACGGCTGTGTGTGACATCACACATCCAGGCTCAGTGCACTTAGAACATCCACCCCTGGTTACTGTCTCATTGTAAACTTGTTATTGTTATGGTTCAGGCTTGAGAGTGTGAAGGAGGTTGAGAAGCTCCAGCTATAGGGTGATGCCAGAAGCCACCTGAGGCTGGGGGGTGTCTTTAAGATGATACTGAACAAACGTCCTTTGGCAACGTTCACCAGGTGTGGTTCCTTTCACTATCAGATGATGTCTGCCACCACACATAACAAATTGGCGATGAGGATTTGGGCATAAACAAGTTGTGGAAGAAGGAAGAGCGGCAGACAACCCCCAACCAATGACGCCTCGGTTGCCAGTTGTTGTAGGCAGGACGCACCCAGGATCGTGGATGCACCCCTGGGATTTTTGAGAGGCCCCAGCCAAGGGGAAACCAAAGGAAATCCTTTCCAGGAGCATATTAAGCGAGGGCAGCACCAGCAGACCCAGCAGAGGCAGTCGCTGTCACTTTGATGTGTATGAAACCTTCACAAGCTCTCTCTAATTGCAAGTAAGTCAAGCTGTTAAGGAAAGCATTTTAACGTTGTAATATTGGCACAGTCACTTTCAGGGAGTGCCAGCAGCCAGTACTTTGGGAATTAGCAGTAGCATGGCGAACATTCCTGCCCCAATATCTTTTCTTTCCAGCCGTGGTGAACCCAGAGTGAGATGGGTTGATTGGAAGGAAGGTTTTATCAAATATGCACTTGCAGCATTTGGGGCAAATTGCTCGAATGAGAGGAATTATTGTTTCATTGTTTAGGACAGGCTGGCCAGGATCTGTTGAGGAAGCTGCCCGAGACAGTGGGGTTGGAGGATGGTGTCCCATATGAGAGGACCCTGTCAAAGTTAGACAAACATTTTATGGTGGAGGAAAACATTATATTAGAACGCTACAAGTTTGGCGCCAGAGAACAACAGAAACAGAGTGAAACTGTTGAAAAGTTTATAACAGCCTTGAGAGGACTAGCAGTAAAGTGCCGTTTTACACATTGTCATGACGAACATCTGAGGGATCAACTTATGATCAAGTGCACTAATGACAATGTTAAGAAAGAACTGTGGAAAGAATGCAACCCTTCATTGGACAGAGCGATTGAAATTGCTAAAATGGTGGAGCATACAGAGAAATGCATCAATGCTCTCCAATTAGACAAGGGATCTGACCAATCTCGAAAGAAGTCCAAGGTGGAAGATGGCTTGGTGAATAAAGTCAATAAGGCGCCCCCCAAAGCGCCCCAAGGTGAAAGTTCCAGGAAGCCGGAGAGAGACAAGAGAGTGGAGGCTCACAGAGGTTAAGATAGCAGAGGTGGGGGACGCCCGTGGATAGTGGGAAGAGACACAAAGACATCTGTAAGAGGTGGCGGAACATTCAGAGAAAATGTTAGAGGCATGCCCATTAGAGGCATGCCTAGTAGAAGATGTTTCAGGTGTGAAAGCATCACGCATTTGGCTGTGGACAGGGAATGTTTTGCATGGCACATAATATGTCATGAATGTGGAAGAAAGGGACACTTAGCACGATGTTGCAAGAATTTTAACAGTGGTAAAATTAATTAAATGTATGCTATGATGTTGCGGGCAGGGAAGTTGTTTTCTCGGTTAATTCTGTGGAAGGGAAAGTGAGAATACCTAAACCTTATGCTGATGTGATCATTGCAGGTATACCAGTGAAAATGTTAATTGGCAGTGCAGCGGACTATACCCTAATTAGTGTTGAGGTATGGAGAAGAAAATGTCAAAGTTGCACGTTATGGGAAATTGGGGTCAAGACAAACGCTTATGGGGATGTACCCATTGACATCATAGGTTGTTTTGAGGGAGAGGTTGAGTTTAAAGGGAGTAAAGCCATGTCCACCATTCATGTAGCAAACAAAAGGTGGTGAACTATTGTCTTGGAGTGACCAGGCAGCTTTGAAGATTAGGCTTGAAGCCAGTCATCATGACCAAGTGCAAATGGTGAGAGAAGTTGAGACACAAGTTAAAGCAGTGGAAGTGATGGGAGTGAGGCAAGCATCACAGTTAGGATGTCTGAGAGGATTTGTACACAAAATTAGGTTGAAGAGAGGAGCAGTTCCCAAAGTTGCCAAGTTACGCACACTACCTCTTGCACTGTGCAAGGATGTAGCCAATGAGATATTAAGGATGGAGAGTGATGGTGTGATAGAGAGGATACAGACCTCTGAGTGGGTGAGTCCCATTGTGGTGGTTAAAAAGGCAAATGGACAAATAAGACTCTGCATCGATCTCAGGCACCTCAATAGCATGGTGGTTGCTAAGATATTCCCTCTTCCAAGGATTGATGATTTGTTGGCGGGGGTGTCAGGTGCAAAGGTTTTTTCAATACTTGAATTGAAATCTGCCTATCACCAAGTAGAACTCCACAAAGACTCCAGAGATCTCATAGCTTTTATAACACCCATTGGTTTGTTCAGATGTGTGAGAATGCCATTTGGACTAGCGTCCGCTGTCAGCGTGTTTCAAAACATAATGTATAAGCTGTTGGGGGATGAAGTTGGAGTGATGTTTTATCAAGATGATGTTTTAGTATGTGGGGCTGATGAGACAGAACATGAGGTGAGGCTCAAGAGAGTTCTGAGAATTCTGGAAGAAGCTGGATTTACAATTGCTAAAGAGAAATGCACATTCAGAGCTGAGAAAGTAGTCTATCTTGGGCATGAGATTTCTGGAAGTGGAGTCAGACCCAAAGAAGATGCTATATAGGCGATTAAGAACATGTTAGCTCCCAAGAATACATTTGATGTTTTGTCATTTCTAAGATTGATTGAATTCTATGGGAAATTCATTAGAGGATTAGCAGATAAAACTAGGAACATAAGAAGGTTGACGCGAAAAGGAGTCCATTTTAAGTGGGATGAGAAATGTGAAGCGGAATTTAAAGACATAAAGCTTGCAGTAGTTAATGCCCCCATTTTAGCAGAATTTAAAGAAAGCAGAGAAACAATTATTTTTGTTGACGTTAGTGATCATAGCCTTGGCGCAGTATTGATGCAACAGGACAGACTATGATTACATACCATTGCGTTTGCTTCTAGAAGTCTCAAGGATGTAGAAACCAGGTATTCCGTAGTAGAGAAGGAAGCACTGGCATGTGGGTGGGGAGTAGACAAGTTCAAGAGGTTTTTATGGGGGAGAGAATTTGTGGTGTGTACGGATCACAAACTGTTGGTGAGTATATTTTCTAAAAAAGGATTAGAGGGGGTATGTCGCCGCATAATGAAATGGGTAAGCTCTATGCAAGGTCTAAGGTTTACCATGGTGCCTGTTTCTGGAGGAAACAACGTAGTAGCAGATGCATTGTCGAGATGTGTGGAACAAAGAAAAGGTGATTTACGAACCAGAAATATGGAAGATGAGTCACTGGAGATTTTTCAGGTACAGAACAGCATTCAGAGGACTGAGTGGAATGAGGCATGTAATGAAGACAAGGTATATAAGAAAGTCCTCAACATGGTAAATGGCAACAACATTAAAGGAATTGATGGTGAGGGTTTTGCCAGAGTGAAGGAAGAGTTATGGGTAGAAAATAACTACTTGTATTGTGGGCACCAATTAGTAGTTCCGACTGGTATGAGAAATGCTGTTATTGAACTACCCCATGTGGGGCATTTGGGTGTGGGGAGAACAAACTAGTGAGAGCAGATTTTTGGTGGCCAGGATTAGACAAAGAAGTGGAGGATCAGGTGTTGGCCTGCTCAAACTGCAAAGAAGGAGATAAAGTTCTCTCAGTTCAAAAGGTTCCTATGGTTGTTCGGGACAGTCCCAAGTTACCATGGGATGAGGTGGCACTAGATTTGCTTGGGTCTTTTAATATAAGGGGAGCTAGAGACACATCTACAAGTTGTTTATCTTCTTTCAAAGTGGCCTGAAGTATGTGTTCTTAAAGAGATTACAAGTTTCAAGATAATTCAGTTTTTGGAATAGCTGTTCTGGAGGGAAGGCTTCACCAAAAGATGCATTTCAGACAATGGCACGCAGTTGGTATCAAAATAATTTAAAGAATTTCTAAAAAGGAATGGGATTGAACAAGTGAACACAGCACTTTATCACCCTCAAGGGAATGGTTGCGTTGAGAGATTTAACAGAACGCTCATGGAAGCAATAAGAATTGCAGTGTCTACGGGGGGTGATTGGTTCAGGACTGTTATGGAGAGAATGTTTCAATATCGTCTGGCACCACACAGTGTCACTGGAGTGTCACCATTTGAAGTTCTGAGGGGAAGGAAACCCAACACCCATCTGTGTCCTGGGTGGATGGGGAGGTCAAGGATGGTAAACGTAGATGTGGATAGAGTGAGGGACAGAATGCAGATGAGTGGTGGCAAAGCTAAACGCAGGTATGATTGGATAAATTGTTACAGGAATCTAACTGTCACTGAAGGTGATTGGATCAAAATTAAATTGCCAACTAAGGTTCGCAAAGGTTCTCCGATATTTTCGGAGCCCAAATTAGTAGTGAAAGATTTGAGCTCATCTGTTTTGGTGGAGGGTGGAGCTGTATGGAATAAAGAAAGAGTGGCAATCATCAAAAATGGTGCAAGGAATAAGGAGGAGTGATGAAAGGGTCACGTTTGTAGGACTAGCTTTGCTGACAAATTTTGTGAACTAGCATCATTGATGAAAGGGTCAAGTTTGTTGGACTAGCTTTGCTGCCAAATTTTGTGAACAAGCATCATTGTTTGTATGTATGTAATTTCTTTGAAGTAGAGATCAAATGCATTTCCTCTTTGATTACACTCAGTTCATTCATCTGTAACCTTTGCATCCTGGATGACATAGCTGTGTGTGACATCACACATCCAGGCTCAGTGCTCTTAGAACATCCACCCCTGGGCACTTCTCCATGTAAACTGGTTATTGTTATGGTTCAGGGTTGAGAGTGTGAATGAGGTTGAGAAGCTCCAGCTATAGGGTGATGCCAGAAGCCACCTGAGGCTGGGGGTTGTCTTGAAGATGATACTGAATAAACTTCCTTTGGCAACGTTCACCAGGTGTGGTTCCTTTCACTATCAGATGATGTCTGCCACCACACATAACACCCACCCAGCATGTTCTTGAAGGTTTACCCTGTCACGTGGAGGGTGCAACAGAGGTCATATACGGTCCAATGGCCATTTTGGTTGTCCACATTGTAATGAGTTGGATGGAGTATTGTGAAGGCAAGGCAAACCTTCTATCCATACAGCTGAATCCCACGAAATACAGCTGACTCCCACGAAAAAGTTGGTCCAGTTGTCACTGCGCTTGGACGCAATGAGCTACATGGTTTTATGTTTTAAACTCGTCATCTCTACTACTAACTGAATAGCCAGCAAATTTGAGTTACTATTTGCATGCATGCAATGTAATGCTCTTTTTAGTTTCATGTTTGCACAGACCACGGTCTTCATAAACCACAGCACTTTGAAACCATAACAATGGCAGTGGGCGCTATACAAATATCAATAACATGACATAAACAAACAATCACTCCAAGTTCTTCTTTTCCCTTGCAAAGGGTGATTCATCCTGTTTGACTGATGGGATTTAACTTTACTAACTGGGGCGCTCATGCGCTGATGGACTGAGAATGGCATGCCCAACAGGTTATCAAAATAAAGACTGCAATTTGCAGACAAAGTTCTAGGAGTTGGAAACGAAGCTGCGGCTCACAACCATCAGTGACTGGGCCAAACAATGAGCAGAGATGACCCAGTCCAACCTAAGGGCTAAGCTTTGCTCTTTAAAGTCTGCACGGTCCTACATCAAAACAGAACATTCTAGCACCAGTCAGGAACGAGACTCGGAGTGGAAAGAGCTACAGCTTCTTCGGTAAAAAGTGCACACTATTGCTTTTTGAACTCACTGGACCCAATACTGTGGACCCAATGGACATAAAGATGAACCTTTGGGTATGAAGAAGGGCGTTCCACAAAAGGGTAGGCCACACTGGCTCGCCATTATCCGACTTTGGAGTACCTCAAGCCTAGGACTGCTTGGTCTCGGGAGGTTAGCTCAGGGGCAACGTTCCCGCCTTGGAAGCAAGATGACACAGAGAACCACAGGTTCGAGTTCGATCCCCGGGTCCGTGCTTAGAAACCTCTGGGTATTCAGTACGTTATAAATAACCTATTATATCATTTCTTCAAGACCCACAGCAGGGTCTGAGTAGCACTGCCATATCTTTGCACATCAAACAGTGATTCAGAGGACGGTAGAGAGATAGAAGTTGAAAATCGGGCTATGCATGGGCCTGGTAGCTCAGAAAGAAGATATAACTTCCCAACCCACATTTTCCATGATGGCAACCACTAAGCTTTAGCACCCTCTTCCACCAGTCACCTATGTAAACAAACGGCTGGACACTAGATCGTCACATTAATACACTTCACGTTCCCATGCAAGTCAGATAGCCAGAGCAAGGATTTTTTGGCACACCAGGCGAGAGGTCGTTTTTCCGCCCCCAACTACCAACCCCATGTGTCCTGACTATTCAATCACCTCACTCCAGATGTGTCCTCCCCACTTTACATGCCTAAGACATGCACACCACGTTCACAAGCTGCAGATTTGGACCTTTTCCTAACAAGGTACATTTAAATCACTCTATTTTACACACACAGTGGGCCTCATTACACGGAAGGCGGTAATCCAGGGTGCTATTAGCACCCTGGACCATGCCGGTAAATTACCGGCACCGCCTTGGCGGAAAGGGGATTTACCGCCCCATTCCAAGGTTGGAGGGGCGGTAAATCCCCCTTCCGCCATTGCCCTTCCCCATTCCCATTTCTGCCCCATAGGGCTCTATGGGAATGGGGAAGGCGCTAATTACGGCACCGCAATATTGCGGTGCCGTAATTAGCTCCGAGGTCCCTTAGCGGGTTGGTACTTAACGCCTGCAAGAAGCAGGCGTTGATTCCTCCAACCCGCAAAGGGACCTCGTAGTACGGCGGTAAGGGTTAACGGTCACCGTTGCCATTAACGGTGACTGTTAACCCTTACCGCCGTCCGTGTAATGAGGCCCAGTATATATAATACACTTGACAGGCTGGATTAGAAACTACGACCAGATCAGGCAGCAATAACAGTACAAATAGGCAACATCTATGCATCAGTAGAATTGAAAATAACGACCCTCAGACATCCCCTTCCAACACGCCTCCCCCTTCACACACGCAAACACAAACACATGTGTGACTCTGTGAGGCAGTTTTCAGCAACATTGTGAACCACTTTAAAAACAGACGGTAGGCGTCCATTTAAAAGTTGTTAGAAGCAGGCTTTTTCTTCATTACCCCAACCCCACCGTCTTTCTGCAAGCAGCCCCATGTTGGAGGTGGAACTACCACTGGTATCCAGCCACCATCATTAACCAATTGATTGGCCCGGCGCTCAAAGCACTACTCTGCATAATTTATTCCTCCTTCACAGAAGGGTCACTCCCTGACACCGGCTAGACTGGTCTTATACAACCTCTTTTGAGAAAAACAACACTAGACCCAGACAACCTAGCAAACCTCAGGCACATTGTGAACCTCTACTTTATTGGCAAAATCTTGGAAAAAGTTATCACACTTACACCTCCTGAATGACTATCAGTCAGGGTTCTATACCAAGTGTAGCATTGAGACAGCCACCATCTCTGTGGTGGATGATGCCCACCAAATCATGGTAATGGCGACTAATGTCGCCTCATCCTCCTTGACCTCTCGGCTGCATTCAACACCATGGACCACCGCATCTTCCACTCCCTCTTTGGCGACAAGATAGGATTCTTTGGCAGTTTGCCTTCTACTTCTCTGGCAGACAACAGGCCGTTCAGATGAACATGTTTCATTCTAGCCAACTCCCAGTCTCCTGCAGAGGCTCCCAAAGTTCCATCCTGGCACCAAGCCCTTTTAACCATTAAATGGAGCCTCTGGGCACACTCCTCAAAGATACCGATATAGTCATCCACCAATACGTGGATGATACTCAGTTGTACATGAGACTATAAAGTCCACAGGACATCAGTCGTCTATGCGGTTACCTAGCAATCCTTCAGTCATGGATGTCGACTGCTTCCTCAAACGTAACGCATCCAAGACTAAATGATATACACCTACAAGGATTTGATCTGCAACTCTCAAATTCAGCATTATCCTTAGGTTTCACCACTGGCAGCAGCCTGACTTTCCAGAAACACAAAAAAAGGGGGTTGGGGGGGACCCCCCCAAAATAAAACAAAAAAAGGGGTAAAAAAAAAAATTCGACCATTTGGCATTCGACCAAATGGTGTCGACCAATTGTCCTGTCGACCAAATGTTTTCGACCAATTGACTGGGAACCCACAGGCACACTGCCCTTTTTTTCGGTCTAGCAAATGTACCCTTTAATTTATTTGGTACAATATCAACTTTCTTTGTACAATTCTAATAACTGTTTTACAATAGTAATAGTGCTTAAATCACAGTGAGATTGCTTTAGATTCTCTTCTATCCTGTTTAGATAGGGGGCACACCACCGCAAGAGAGGGAAGATTCATACCCAGCAGGGATAGTTTAGCACCTTTCCATAGGGAAGTGGTGACTATAAGCATCCTTTACTATCCCAAGTCATTCTTTCTTCCTCTCACACTCCTCAGACACTCCTCACCCACTCCTCACTCCCCAGTATGCCCACTAGACAATCTCAGGCTGTTCTGTTTGGTCAGCTTGGACAGCCAGAGAGCAAGTCCTAAGTCTGCAGGGCTGTCCACCTTGGCTGATGCATATTTGGCGCTTTGGAGGGCACATGCACTGCAGGCAAAGTGCCATCAGTGTCCTCTATGTTCACTTGAACCCTAAGTGACCTAATAGTTGCTCCAGCCCCGCTTTTAATTTACATCAATTAGGAGTTTCAGACCTTTTTCCACCATCAAATAGCTAGTAGGACCTTCCAACATTTTCGATTTGTTTGATACATTTCACTGGAAGTTTAATGTTAGACCAGTATTTTAACAGCGAAGACCCACATTAAACTTTGGCAGGTTGAGTGCTATGCATTTACTCTCAACATGCACATATTCTCAGCAAGCCTGCTTATCTTACATTTATATCCTGCACTTGATATAAATATACTGGCAAAGGTAGCCAGGCTTGACCAGTACCGTTCAGTTTTGCTTTGAAAGTCAGCAAAAAGAAATCACAAATGTGTTGGGCATCTTTTCTTAATTGGCTTTCCGAGAAATGCTAGATAATGCTTGTAGCATTGAAGTCACCCAGATACAAAGAATGTCATGTGGGTATGTGTGGCCGCCCAAAAAAAGCCTTATTTATACATGGAGTCGTTTTTAATACATAACTGCCGCTTGAGAGCAAACACTGAAAAAAATAAGTTGTGGGGTTAGTACTCATAGTTAGCCCTTCCAACATTGCTTAAAACGTTATATCTAGCAGGTTGTTCATGCTAATGAAAATGTTTCAGAGTAAATGTACTGCAACCACAGCATCCTCTGGCCTATTCTGAGATTATGTGGATAAAACACTTTAACTCCCTTTTGCTTAACTCGCATGAGGCTCCTAGACTCACCCCATCTCACTCCTGTTCCTAACTGTTAGGTGTACTTCTCCGGGCACATGCTCTGCCGACAGAAGTTGCAGTTGGTTCTACTATGACTCTTGACTTACCTGGTGTGAATGCCCTGGTTCTGACCACATTGTTTCATCAACATGTGTTCATTCTAGGCCTCTGTGCTTTTATGTGAACCAGACCATGTACTTTGCGATCAAACACGTGTCAATAGGCAATAGCCCTGCTTCCTCTGCCATGTTAGACTCCTAGAAATGTGATCATTGTGATTGCAGCAGGAGACCCCTAATTGCAGTAGGACACCATGCAGCTACTTAAACTCAAATTGGTTTACATCTCTTTTGTAGTTTAGGAAAGCAGAGGGAAAAACTGCATTTTGGCACCCCTGCCCGCCTGCACCCTAGGCAGCTTCCTAGTTTACCTAGCGTTTGCACCGGCCCTGCAGATAGCTCAATTTCATGTTTGCTGCTGATCCATGTTCACCCTGCAGATCATTTGTGCCAATTACAGCAGACCAGTTTGCACCGGCCCTGCAGATAGCTCAATTTAATGTTTGCTGCTGATCCATGTTCACCCTGCAGATCATTTGTGCCAATTACAGGCATGCAATAAAATGCTAACAATATTGTATGCATATGAGTATAACAGCCTTTAAATACTAATTGAGGAGTGAGAGAACGTTCACCTACAACATTATGTCACAGGTCTTTCTTTTGTAGTATACCAAGTGTGTATTTTAAATTCTGGCTTTTAGATGGCGCTTTAAGCCAAAACTGTTGCATTAGAGTACAGCTAGGGGGAAATGGCATGTGAGGAGGGATACAAAGCTTGTAGGTGTTTGTTGGTTATTTATTTTAGTAACACAGAGGGGAAGGCCTAACAACATAGTTTGTGTGCAATATTGAACATAATTTCTTCAAACTGACACTCAATGTCTGAGACAATATAAACAGTCTTTCAAGAAAATGGCCGCCTGTTATGAGTGTATATATCACTTGGTATAAACAATTGCTTTAATATTTCATTTTCTGATCACAATTATTATGACAAACACAACATTCTGCGAATGTATTGCACATATTTTTTTAAAGGCAATAGTGCATTATTATTTGATTCTGAAAACACACACACATGATCCAACATAGATACCTGCTACCATATACATATCGTTGGCTAAAGTATACTTTTTAAAAAACAAATAAAACATGAGGTGAAGTCACTTTACTTGCGCATCGGCAATGTGCAAAAAAGCCCAATGTTCAAAACTCTGAGGCCACTTAAAGAGCAAATAGTCCAGCATGCAAATTCCACAAACAAGGTTAACAAAACAATGTGCAAAATATAAAAATACAAATTAATCAAAAAAACATCATTCACTGTGGGGAATTTAATTCCTTAATCGGGGAACATCTTCCTAGTCACTCCTTCTTATTATTTTCGTTTTTATACTGGAAGTCTTTCTTACAGAACCTGAACCCTCATTTCAGAATCAGCTCAGGAACCTATTCACGGTCAACATCGTCTGAATGTAAGCAGGTACTGAGCGTTGCAGATAGACACACTGTTGGCCTGCCTTCCCTTGATGTTTCGGCGTGATAGATTATACTACCTTCCTCAGGACCAAGAATAAGGGAACCCTGTTGGCATAACGGGAGTTACTAATGTATATTTCAATCAAAACAAGAAAGACTGAAAAAGCAGCACATGGCAGTCCAATACTGACTGACCTTCACTGGAGGGACCGCAAGACTGGTAACCAACGCAGGGAGAAGGGGATACAGCTTGATTGAAGGCTTAATCCTCATGAGTGGGAAATAGTGCCCCGCTGGGGCTAACACATCTATCGAAAGAAAGGGGACACAATCCTATTCGCAACTTAGGGATTTGTGTCCATGTTTGCTGTTGTGCCTCACATCAAGAATGTACAATATTCAATGTAAAGGAATGTTAAGTACTTTGGCAAGTTATAACTCCATAAGGTATCGCAATTGTTCTGGAGGAGTGGGAAAGGACGTGATGACTGCACCAGCCTGCTATCATTATACTCGACTACACCATTTGTAGAGCATTGAGAAATGTTTGCAAGCCATAGATTAGTGTCACCATAGCTTAATTTAAGGATCAATTGAAGAAAAGGTGGAACACTGTGCATCTCACATGTAGATGGTGCATGTTGCACTCAATCTGTGCCCAGCTACGTTTTAGGAATGGAACTCCCTAATCCTGTAATAGAACGTGAAAGAATCGGCAGTGGAGGCAGGGTTGAGATCCTAGGATCTCTTTAAGCAAGATGTATCAAGCCTCGCAATCGAACTTTGAAGTGCCTGCTGTTCGGCAGAAACCTGTGCAGTTCCCTCTGGGACCACTGCAAAAGATTTAAGACTACAGGTGTTTGGCAGTAAACCCACTTGGTAGCAGTCTGTACCACACAGATTCACTTGGTAGCTGTGGCTGAGCAGTCAGACTTCCCTCAAGAAGAGTTAGGCAGTATACAGAGTATTCACAATAGGTCAAGAGAACACAATAGAACAAGTAAACACTGACCAGGGCTTGGTGTAAAAGAGATATAATTATTTATTTAAAACCACATCTAGAAAAACACATAGGCACTAATAGTAAGCAATTCAAAAACACGGTCACTAAAATATATACACTCCCTTAAACGAATATTAGACAAGTCTTAATAAGCCCCACTTATTTTCAGACAGCGGTGAGCGCTTAACGTAGATGGCACTCTAATAATTCGTTTTTAAAAAGGGAGAGAAAAGCAGAGAATAAATTGAAACAGATCCCAACACTTTTTCACGAACACAACAAGAGAGGAAGGCAAAGTAACACCGTGAATTCAGAGTCAGTAGGCCGGATCCGCTTTAAGAGGATCAAAACGAAAAGTGTCCAAGGTCACACGGTTGCAGTGCACAAAAGTCTTGTAACGGTTCAAAAAGGAGTTGGACCAAAAAAAGGGACCAGTTAGAGGGTCAAGGCGGCCAGCCCAGCCCAGAAGGTTAAGGGGTTATTATTACCTTGTAGCAATCTTTAGAAAGGGAGGCCTGGCGGACACGGTACCTTAAAGTGGTGAGAACACTCCAGCGGGGGCAGTTGTTCCTGGCAGCGGATGCAAGTCGGTGCTTCGTCCGGGGGAAGAGAGTATCTCGTCGGGGAGGAAGACAGGAGTCTGTTGCACTGCCAGGGAAGAAACCAGCCGCAGAGTTTCTCAGGTACAAGGAGCGGTCCGTGGGTTCGCGGTTCAGTGGTAAGTGGCTATCCGGCCGCCGGGGTGCTTGGCACGGGCGGTTCGACCACAAACCGGTCTGGGGTGCGAAGAAAAGAAGATAAACTGGTTGTGCCCACCAGTCAGGGGAAGAAGCCTCTCCAGCCGGGAGATCTTCTCTGTCGTCGGGAAGTGGTGAGTCGGTTCTGCAGGGCTCCACCGGTGGTGTCGTCATGGCAGGTTGGCTCAGCTTCTCCCTCGTCGGATTCTCAGGTCCTGTGGCGACTTCTGAAGTTCCAGTCCCCAAAGCCCTGCTTTTATGCAGCATACCCCCATTCACTCAGCCTAGCTGTCAATCAAACATGCTAAGTGGTGCGCCGGCCGGCTCACCACTTGGGCCAATCACACAAGAGTGCGACTTGAGTTACCAAGGTAACTCAGTCCAGGGAGCCTAAACCCCCTCCCACACTCCCTGTGGTACCCAGACAGGGTGGCACCACTTTTGGAGGCTTCTGTGGAGAAGCCCGCCAAAAAGTGGAACAAAGGGCTCGACTTGGGTTGGAGTCACCGAAGAGAACACAAACACCATTTTAGAATCGAGTCCTGGCAAAAAATACCAACCGGCGAATTAATATTAAATAAATAAACCGGCGGTATGTTCGAGGCTATGAGAATTAAATAACTAAAGTTGGTAGCCTCGAACAATGGGAAAATCCCATTGGGATATATTCGCGGTCGAATATAAAAAGTAGTATCCACTGCCACCAGCCAAAACTCGATCAGGGGGGACGGAGACGTGCCCCCTCGACTAACAGACCCCAGGGCAATCGAATTGCCCCGACCAGTACGTCCACAATATGATGATTTGTACCGGTTTCTGTTAATAATTTGGGACTAGTAAAGCCAATGGTGACTTTACATGCCCTGGGAGACAGTAGTCAGTCCCAGGGTATGGAGTCTATGGGGGGGTGTCACTATGACACCCCTGTGTCATTGCACGGAGGGTGCTGTGTAACACACATAGTAAAAACACATGAGACCCTATGGAGTAAAGGACCCCTTAAAACACATTAGCAGTCAAAGGAACACCATAAATTATGTCCAACAGTGGGAGAAAAAGAGTCTCACTCTTGGCAGGAGAAAAAAACAAACTCCAGAAATCCAGCAAAGATGCTGGGGGACTCACTAGGTTAGGAAATTCAGCCTAAAGAGAGAATTCTCCCTAACACCTGCGAGTGTTATTTTAAGGCAGTAAAAGCCGAAAGTTAATGACTTAATTGGAGCTGTAAAGGTGCTCTGGGTTCAATAAAAATGTCTTAGCCAGGTCTGCCGTCAGCCACTTTGTTTATAAGCACTATTTGCGTCTTTCGCTGAAGGCCTGTTAAAAACAAGCATTGGGAAAGCTAACAGTTTTGGCTTGTGTATAAGTATTAGGCATTTGCCAGACGCTGCTATTATATACCCAGACACTCGCAGAGTTTTGCAGTTGCTTCCATCAGTTGTCAGTTATTACCACTATGCAAGTACCTGGCAAATGCCTTTCCCATGACTACACAAAAGCCAAAATGGTTGGCATTGCCAATGCTTGTTTTTTCTTTTCTGGACTATCAGGGCACACAGTCCAGTGGGGGTGCCCTATCGGAGGCAAGAGTGCTAGTTTAGGAACTGGTACATCCAGGTCCTGGTGGCCTATTGGTCCGCCCTGATCACGCTATGGGTTTTCAGTGTAGCCCAGAGTGCCCTCTGCAGCCTGTACTGGGTATCTGCCCGCTGGCTCCTCCCTGTCTCCCCAGCAGGATCCTCCCTGTCTACCTGCGCAGGCAGAACCTGTGAGCCGTACTCTGCGTCTGCTGCTCAGTCATCTGCAAGAGCGCCATGAATAAATCATGTTTTCATTAATTTCATCGTCCTCCAAAAAGCCAACATGTGCCTTTGTACGTGTTGCTGGGCAGAACACACCATGGCGTTACAGTACGGCAGTCCATCGTGGCACCCCGCCCCTCCTGCCCAGCCCATGAACCTCAGTTATGGCAGTTGAGGAGCATGCGCTGGTATTGGCGGGGGGACGGGGCTCCTGGACCACCTGTCAGTACCATTGTACTGCTTTGGAGCGACAGGGAGGGTGCACTGAACGTTCTGAAAGGATCCGGGGTAGGGGAGGGGCAGGGGCACCCCCCATCAACCCCTCCCCACACTGCCATTGTTTCATGCATGGGCACCCACCCTTCCTGCGCAGTGAAGCCCTCCTCTGTGTCCCCACCTGCATGTACCACGCACCACGTTTACCCCCTCCTGCAGCCCCCACAAGGCTGCCTCTTCAATTATTTTATAAATATAGCATTTAACCCCTCTTAGAATCGATTGCAGAGCAGTTCATATACATGTTTCTTATGAGCTCTACTGTAGTTGCCGTTGCCATTGGTACAGCTGTACCCCTCCTCTGTGCCCCTCTGTATCCGACCCCTGGGGTGTATATCTGTTCTGTTGTTACCTCTGAAAAGGGCTCCATTATACATTTGTATTGTTGTATACCCGTGTAAAGCGCTCTGTTTGTTACCTGTATGTAAAGCGCTCCTTTGTTGATCTGTGTTGTATACCCGTGTAAAGCGCTCTGTTCGTTATCTGTATGTAAAGCGCTCCTTTGTTGATCTGGGTTGTATACCTCTGTAAAGCGCTCTGTTAGTTATCTGTATGTAAAGCGCTCCTTTGTTGATCTGTGTTGTATACCTCTGTAAAGCGCTCTGTTAGTTATCTGTATGTAAAGCGCTCCTTTGTTGATCTGGGTTGTATACCTGTATAAAGCGCTCTGTTCGTTATCTGTATGTAAAGCGCTCCTTTGTTGATCTGGGTTGTATACCTCTGTAAAGCGCTCTGTTTGTTACCTGTATGTAAAGCGCTCCTTTGTTGATCTGTGTTGTATACCTGTATAAAGCGCTCTGTTTGTTACCTGTATGTAAAGCGCTCCTTTGTTGATCTGTGTTGTATACCTCTGTAAAGCGCTCTGTTCGTTATCTGTATGTAAAGCGCTCCTTTGTTGATCTGTGTTGTATACCTGTATAAAGCGCTCTGTTTGTTACCTGTATGTAAAGCGCTCCTTTGTTGATCTGTGTTGTATACCTCTGTAAAGCGCTCTGTTCGTTATCTGTATGTAAAGCGCTCCTTTGTTGATCTGGGTTGTATACCTCTGTAAAGCGCTCTGTTTGTTACCTGTATGTAAAGCGCTCCTTTGTTGATCTGTGTTGTATACCTGTATAAAGCGCTCTGTTTGTTACCTGTATGTAAAGCGCTCCTTTGTTGATCTGTGTTGTATACCTCTGTAAAGCGCTCTGTTTGTTACCTGTATGTAAAGCGCTCCTTTGTTGATCTGTGTTGTATACCTGTATAAAGCGCTCTGTTTGTTACCTGTATGTAAAGCGCTCCTTTGTTGATCTGTGTTGTATACCTCTGTAAAGCGCTCTGTTAGTTATCTGTATGTAAAGCGCTCCTTTGTTGATCTGTGTTGTATACCTCTGTAAAGCGCTCTGTTTGTTACCTGTATGTAAAGCGCTCCTTTGTTGATCTGTGTTGTATACCTCTGTAAAGCGCTCTGTTCGTTATCTGTATGTAAAGCGCTCCTTTGTTGATCTGTGTTGTATACCTCTGTAAAGCGCTCTGTTTGTTACCTGTATGTAAAGCGCTCCTTTGTTGATCTGTGTTGTATACCTGTATAAAGCGCTCTGTTCTTATCTGTATGTAAAGCGCTCCTTTGTTGATCTGTGTTGTATACCTCTGTAAAGCGCTCTGTTTGTTACCTGTATGTAAAGCGCTCCTTTGTTGATCTGTGTTGTATACCTCTGTAAAGCGCTCTGTTCGTTATCTGTATGTAAAGCGCTCCTTTGTTGATCTGTGTTGTATACCTCTGTAAAGCACTCTGTTAGTTATCTGTATGTAAAGCACTCCTTTGTTGATCTGGGTTGTATACCTGTATAAAGCGCTCTGTTCGTTATCTGTATGTAAAGCGCTCCTTTGTTGATCTGGGTTGTATACCTCTGTAAAGCGCTCTGTTCGTTATCTGTATGTAAAGCGCTCCTTTGTTGATCTGTGTTGTATACCTCTGTAAAGCGCTCTGTTAGTTATCTGTATGTAAAGCGCTCCTTTGTTGATCTGTGTTGTATACCTGTATAAAGCGCTCTGTTTGTTACCTGTATGTAAAGCGCTCCTTTGTTGATCTGTGTTGTATACCTCTGTAAAGCGCTCTGTTCGTTATCTGTATGTAAAGCGCTCCTTTGTTGATCTGTGTTGTATACCTCTGTAAAGCGCTCTGTTAGTTATCTGTATGTAAAGCGCTCCTTTGTTGATCTGTGTTGTATACCTCTGTAAAGCGCTCTGTTCGTTATCTGTATGTAAAGCGCTCCTTTGTTGATCTGGGTTGTATACCTGTATAAAGCGCTCTGTTCGTTATCTGTATGTAAAGCGCTCCTTTGTTGATCTGGGTTGTATACCTCTGTAAAGCGCTCTGTTTGTTACCTGTATGTAAAGCGCTCCTTTGTTGATCTGTGTTGTATACCTGTATAAAGCGCTCTGTTTGTTACCTGTATGTAAAGCGCTCCTTTGTTGATCTGTGTTGTATACCTCTGTAAAGCGCTCTGTTTGTTACCTGTATGTAAAGCGCTCCTTTGTTGATCTGTGTTGTATACCTCTGTAAAGCGCTCTGTTCGTTATCTGTATGTAAAGCGCTCCTTTGTTGATCTGTGTTGTATACCTCTGTAAAGCGCTCTGTTTGTTACCTGTATGTAAAGCGCTCCTTTGTTGATCTGTGTTGTATACCTGTATAAAGCGCTCTGTTCTTATCTGTATGTAAAGCGCTCCTTTGTTGATCTGTGTTGTATACCTCTGTAAAGCGCTCTGTTTGTTACCTGTATGTAAAGCGCTCCTTTGTTGATCTGTGTTGTATACCTCTGTAAAGCGCTCTGTTCGTTATCTGTATGTAAAGCGCTCCTTTGTTGATCTGTGTTGTATACCTCTGTAAAGCGCTCTGTTAGTTATCTGTATGTAAAGCGCTCCTTTGTTGATCTGTGTTGTATACCTCTGTAAAGCGCTCTGTTTGTTACCTGTATGTAAAGCGCTCCTTTGTTGATCTGTGTTGTATACCTGTATAAAGCGCTCTGTTCGTTATCTGTATGTAAAGCGCTCCTTTGTTGATCTGTGTTGTATACCTCTGTAAAGCGCTCTGTTCTTATCTGTATGTAAAGCGCTCCTTTGTTGATCTGTGTTGTATACCTCTGTAAAGCGCTCTGTTCGTTATCTGTATGTAAAGCGCTCCTTTGTTGATCTGTATTGTATACCTCTGTAAAGCGCTCCAATGCTTCTCCACGCTCAATAAATACCACAATAACAATAACTGATTTTTGTTCTTGGACAAGAACCTTTATTTGTCGAGCATTTGTGGAAATCGCTATTGGGCTACAAATCGCCTGTTAACTTTCACGAAAGTAGCACCTGAGACCAGTCATAGAATATCATGGATGCTCTGCTGACGCTCATGAAGATGGCCATGGCACATGCCGTGCATGCAATGCTCAGGAAGGGAGTGGCGCATCTACCATGTACACCAGCCATGCAAGCATGGCTGTGTTATTTAA
The DNA here is from genome assembly GCF_040938575.1 of Ambystoma mexicanum. Classification (NCBI taxonomy): domain Eukaryota; kingdom Metazoa; phylum Chordata; class Amphibia; order Caudata; family Ambystomatidae; genus Ambystoma; species Ambystoma mexicanum. The sequence goes on along the minus strand of NC_090931.1, from coordinate 895,908,570 downwards.
TATTATGTCAATGAGCTCTAAGAGGGCACACTGCCGCTGGCAATTTGTATTTTGTATTTTATTGAATTTATATAGCCCTTTAATCCAAAGTGCTTTACATGAGAACAAGAAAAAATACAACAAGCATAAGACGGCAATTGAATCACAACTCGAAAACAGTATAAGGAACAATTTACAATATTGCTGAGGTGATGAGGGAGTGGAGAGGGACAGAGGTGTGAGAGGGAAAGGGAGGAGTTAGTGGAGGTCGAAGCGGAAGTAAGCGGGAAGGCGAGAAGGTGTGGGGAAGAAGAGAGGAAAGGGAGGAGTTAGTGGAGGTAGAAGTGGAAGTAAGCGGAAAGGCGAGAAGGTGTGGGGAAGAAGAGAGGAAAGGGAGGAGTTAGTGGAGGTAGAAGCGGAAGTAAGCGGGAAGGCGAGAAGGTGTGGGGAAGAAGAGAGGAAAGGGAGGAGTTAGTGGAGGTAGAAGTGGAAGTAAGCGGGAAGGCGAGAAGGTGTGGGGAAGAAGAGAGGAAAGGGAGGAGTTAGTGGAGGTAGAAGCGGAAGTAAGCGGGAAGGCGAGAAGGTGTGGGGAAGAAGAGAGGAAAGGGAGGAGTTAGTGGAGGTAGAAGCGGAAGTAAGCGGGAAGGCGAGAAGGTGTGGGGAAGAAGCGAGGAAAGGGAGGAGTTAGTGGAGGTAGAAAGGAAGTACGAGGGAAGGCTAGAAGGGAGAAGAGAGGATGGAGAGGGTAAGGAAGTACAGGAGTAAGAGGTAAGGCATGAGGCGGGGGGAGAGGTAGGAGAGGAAGCGAAAGGTGTTAGGGAGGGGAATGGAAAAGATAAGATTTTAGAGAAGAGCAAAAGGAAGGGTAGGAGGAAGAAGAGCAGATGTGGAGCAAATTGTTCCCTGAGAAATATTTTAGAAACTCTTAAGAGAGCTAGTCAAGGTTTCTGAACTGTTCGGACACATTAAAAGCAATACCATATGGCATACATATTTGATAACTGAATCACTCAATACATGCACATTTAGGGAACAGACAGCAGAAATAGTATTTTAGTCGAATTCTCTAGGCAGAGCAATGGCAACAGCAGATTAATTCAAAGTCACAGATGTCTGCAATATTTATTAAATATCGTAGTGATTTTAGTCTCAGACAATCAATAGAAGAAATATCGTATTGTTCGTTTCCCTCTCTCGCCACTGAACCAACCCAGCCCCCTCTGGTTCAGATGTGCTAGAACTCCTGGAGACCATGCAGACAGCAGCGTTGCACGGTATAAATCCCAGTAGCATAATATAACATGGCATATTTTCAACCAATGATCAGACTATTAGAAGGAACCGCTGCATTCTACCAGTCCAAACATAACTGTGAGGAAAGGGCAATGGGAACCTCACACTGGACACCTGGTGAATCATGTTTTTATTTCATAACAGGCCTACTCTCCCTGGTGGAACGACGGAGAGCAGCCATGACCTGGGTCCCTACGTATGAGAGGAAAGGGTAAGGGTTCATCTGCCATGCCCAGTGTAGCAAGGACAATGGGAGCAGGTGTCCTGTTTAAGAGGATCTGGTGTACCCTCCCAAGACCCCTCCACACCTTCTATGTCTGATTAGAAGTACAGGTTCTCAGGTTCCCCTTGTTTGATTCTTCGTTTCTCCTTTCTCTTCTTTTGTCTAGGTTTCTTAAGTTTCTTTTCGTGAAGATAGGGTCGAGCTCCCCCGGAGGCCACCTTGACAGGGATGGAAACCCACACCAAAGGGAACCCCAGGGAGCTGACCCCAAATCAGGGAAAAAGCCAAAGGCACAAAAAACCCTGAACGTTGTTCGAGTTGTAAGTCCACATGGGCACAATGTTGTTCTTCCGAGGTTTGAAGGATTCTTCCGGCCGCTTCATGAGAGAAACAGCCAGCACTGAAATATGGACGTCTGCAAGTGCAGAAACACAGAGGTTCCGGAATGGAAGAAGACTGGGAGGAGGAAAGAAGACCCTAACTAGAGACAGGTAAGTGTACAGAGTGAATCCGAGAGCGGAGAGACGGGATAGGAACGGAAAGTTAGAAACAAGCGGATCCAAGAGGAACCGTAAGAAAGAAAGTCTGAGCAGTACAGCGGTAAACCGGTGAATGAAAGGTAGACTACCAACCCGAAAGATGATTGGAAAAGGCTGCGCGAACACGCAACAAAAATAGGAGCAACAGTTGTAGAAAGGAACGGAAAAGACTACGGAGCGAGAGCAAGGCCACGCGGTAGGAGAAGACAAGGCGAGGCGGGAGCAAGAACTAGGACACAGGGAAAGCAGTCCAGGAAGCTGCAGTCACTGAAGCGGGCACCACAGACGGATACAAAGCGCAGAGCATTCGTCTCGCAACCTAGTTATAGTCACACCCTCCATTAGCGGCGGCCATGTTGGTAAAGGACTAGACCATGAAACACATTCCTCTCAGATAACCTAATGCCCAATTCCAAGGCAGGACTCAGCAGGGAAACTTCCATTTATTCAATAGGCGCCATCGCTGAGGCATGACAGCAGAAAACATTTTAGGAGGAATACTTGTAGGCTGGGCATCAGGTTCCCTATGAGTAGACTCTGGACCAGTGGATGGAGGAAGCCACACTAAGGTCTAATAGATATGAGCGTCATTGTAGCTGCCATACGGATGGCCCTTGGCATTGGCATCATCACTGGCTCCCATGTAGCCTTCCAAAGGTCTTGTTGTCTCACTTGAGGATCTTCCTGGGATTGAGCCAACAAAGGGTCTTCCTCTTCTTTCCTGTCCGCGTGGAATCTGTGCTGTTTGGCCATCAGCCCCTTGGGCGATTCTTCTCCTGTTTCTGCAGTACTAACCTGACCTTATCCCGACTGGGAACAGTTGGTTCTGGTAAAAGGTCTTGATGTTCCTTAGCCGTCCTTCCTCTCGCAATTGGTAGACAGGGCGCTCTCCTACCTGATGCTCTATAATGAACGATTGTGGCTCCCATTCATCCCCCAGCTTGTTCCATCCTCTTATTCCCAGGCAGCGGATCAATACACGATTGCCAGGTGCAACAGAGTGGATTTTGAACTTGGTGTCATAGCTATGTTTGGTTCCTCCTGCAGTCTTCTCCGCAGCAGCCTGGGCGAGTTGATGGGCTTGCTCTAGTTGGCGTTTGAGCTGCTTCACATAGCTGGCATAGTTCTCGCTGCCTGTTCCTTCTGTGTGCACTCCAAAACTCATGTCTGCAGGCAGCCAGGCATCCCTTCCGAATATCAAATATTTTGTGGCTTAAATCCAGTGGCATCACTCTTCGTATAATGGTAAGCATGGGTCAGAGGAGCCACATTCTACGCTTTTCTCCTCCGGCCTCAGGGTGTCCAACTTTGCTAAGAAAGTGCAATTGAATCCCTCCACTTGAGCATTTCCCAAACTTAGCAAGACAACATCTCTCCTGTCTACAATGGATATCATCATCGCATGCTTCTTATCCTCAATGGCTAATCGCCACGTCAAAATGTTCCTATTACAGGCAATAGAACTCTTGGTTATTACAGTGTACTTGTGTTCAACTTGGTACTTTTATAGTGCCTTTTACTCAATTTCGATCCAATTTTTAAGTTCATGTATCTGAATGAGTTCACCATTATCAACCAATCAAAGTATTATTATCTCTTGAATGAACACATCACATGACAGTGTATTATTTAAGACTGTATTCATTTAATCATCCCTCTTATTTTGGTGGCTCCAAAGATGATCAATGTACCACTAATACTTTTCTGGATGTGACAGACCATTGACTTAAAAGTACTTTGTTCACCTGTCTGGTCAGACTATGTTACAGGTCACTTACTAAATTGTACAACACTTTGTTTTTGCAAGATTATTATTGGTTGAATTAATCACTGTTATACGTAATTAATTACATTTTCTAATAATGTCTTCTAGATCTTCAGGACTATCAATTTATGTCTTGGGTGTTAGTCTTAGCAGTGCACAGTAGTGGCGCGAGTTATGGCTGCTTAGCTTACCCTAACTGGTGAATTTCTGAGGTTTTTCGGTTTTACTTGTAACCATAATGTCCCTTTGACAAAGTTTTTTCATTGAATTTCCTAGATTTTTATTAGTGCAACTCAACCATAACATCTCTTTATCAAAGCTTTTTCAGTGAGTTTCATAGGTTTTTATGAGTGCATGCTAATTTCCTACAATTTACTAATTTCATACTTACTCCATTATAGCAACATTTCTGTCCAATTTACAAAGTTACACCTTAAAACTCTGCCATTTCCCACCTTCTAGCATAATTTTTACCACTTCTATACACTTTTAAAAACATTTTCCACTATTTTTGTGTCCGTCGACCTCCGCAAACTTTTGACGTCATCTCAGATCTTCTGGACTGTGTCATGTGACCTGACGAGCGCATGCAGCATAATGACATGTCTGCGAACACCTCTGCACTTCTAATCGGGTCTGTGCTTCGCAGACAGTTCGGAATTATACTTTCTACTGATCTAGGAACTTTTAAGCTCAAAATGATCCCTGGACACAACTCCTACTCCTTTTCTTATTCTTTATCCATTAGGAATCTAGTACAGAGCACATACTTGAAAGAATATTAGCAAAACTGCTATTTATCTTAAAAATGGCATCAGCTATTGCCATCCCTCCTCCCCACCACCACCAGCTGGAGAACCTACACAACAAAAAAAGCGCAGTACTTCCAAAGACAATAAAGACCAAGAAGATAAGGTAGAGGAAGTGCCTACCTCTAGCACCAAGAGAGAATAATGGGTGTGGCAGTTCTTTACCACTGTTGCGAATGTACCTAAGGTTAAAGCTACCAAAGTGAAATGCACTAAGTGCTCAGTCGCAAACTACCTGCACAGTACTCTAACGGCACCACCTCCATGCGCTGCCACACCCAATCCAACCACTGCAATGCTCTCAGAAAGGCTGTTCCTTTCTTAGCAAGTAGTAGGCTGTCTTCCTCCACCTCATCTTCCTCAACCAATACTGTAACCACACAGCCTACATCTGTGGCACACAAAATCCCACCAGCTACCTTGCAAGCAATAAAAGAGGCTGGTGATCCATATCTTTCGAGGACAACAGTCTTCTGTAAATACTGCAACACACCACTCTGCAGGGGGGGCAATTTCGAAGTGCTTTTGAAGCTGTAATCAAAGAGCATGAAAAACACTGCCCCTGTCATGATGCCTACCCCCGGGGCACCAGACCACGTCCAGCAACCCCGGAAGCAGGCATCAAGTTATCCTAAGCAAGCCCAACAACCCCTGCTAGGGGCTATTTGGGTCCAGTCCTGACGCCTATGGCGCCAGGCTCATAGATTAAAACTTACCTGATGCAGACCATGCTGCAAACTTACCTGATGCAGACCATGCTGCAAGAGCTCCAAGCCAAAAGAGGCTTGGAAGGGACTACTTTACTTAGGGACTATTTTTTACTCAGGCGGGGCTGGGGAGGAATACTTACCTGGGACTACTTTGGAGGCTATTTAAACCACGCCCGAAGAGCAGCACATGCTTCGCATTATTCTGCATCCAGCAGCGTAACGCTCACCGTGCCTGCAAGTCTGCATCCAGCCTTCTGCCACGCCCACCTCGAGTTTGGAGCTCCTAGAAAAAGGGAGAAAGAAGGAGAAAAGGTTAGAACAAGAGCAATACCTTTAATCCTTACCTGAATTCCCGATCCATCGCGCCTTCGAGCTGGAAGAAAGAAGTTATTTTATGCATGTCGCATCGCCTGCTGCAGCGCCGCGCTGAACTCACCGGCCTTCGCAGCATCTTCACATTCCACCGCATCCTCCTGCATGTTCCCGCCGCACTCCGGCACCTAAGGAGAAGACAAAAACAGCAAGGTGAGCTAAGGGAATACACAGAGGAATATTAGTTACCCCCCCATAGACTTACCTGATTTTACCACCGGGGGTACTATTCCTCTTCACGGGTTGGCGCAGCTTCCACTGCATCTTCGCTGAACCCCGGCCCCTAAGGGGAAACAAAAGGACAGCAAGGTGAAACAAAGGGACTAACAAGGGGAACCCTCCTCACCACAATAGACTTGCCTGATTTTACGGCCCGAGGTATTAGTCCCCAAGACTTCATACTTTCTCTCAGCGCCTGAATAAGGGAGAAAGCAACAGGTTACATATTGACTTTATTTTATCGAACTGTGTTGGAAAATACAAATTCTTACCAGAATACTACCGGTTGCCACGAGGAACTCTTCATAGGGGTCAAGCTGCAACCTGCAAGGAATCGGACAAGAGTGAAAGTCAGGCATTTGAACTCTTACAAACTTTATACTTACGGAGTCTTGCCAGGAATCTCGGAGTCAATATTGTTCTGAAACTCACCAATTCCTTCGAGCCAGTGAAGCAACTGGTTATCAACGCACCCCTGCGCTCAATGCAGGATGGAGAGCTCATCTTTTCAAACCATCAGGTGAGACTATAAGAGGGGACATCAAAGGCGATCTGTGGGGAGAACAGCGGGGGTGGGGGGATTTACGCTCAACTCCACGGGTGGTTAATTCCCTTTCACCATTTGCAGAACAATATTCCTACGGGCCAAGTAAACGAAGCTAGGTGGGCCAGTCCAGTCCGTCATCTCGGCCCTACGCATCACATTGGTGGAGACCGCAGCTGTCCAGTTCCGATCGACGCCTCTGTGGGAGCCAGGTGAGCGTTACAGCCCCCTACCTTAGATGTAACACACGTGCAACATCTTCCCCTGTCCATTTGCCCCTCCATATTACTGCTTGGTGACTATTCCCTCATTTTCCACAACACCTTACATTGTCAACTTTCAAGAAAAAAAACAAATTGAAAACACAGGTTCTGGTAGGAATCACCTCTCACAGTTAAAAAATAGAACAAAAAAAGTTATCTTATAGAATTAATCTACTTTGCATGTTCAATAAAGTAGATAAACTCAATACGATACTATTGGCCGAACTTCAAAGAGCCGCGCAGCACTGATTACATTCGCCCACCCCTAACCCTAACATCACTATATGCTCAAAATGAGCTCCACCTACTTCAATGACGTTAGTCCACAGTGTAGCCAAACGTACACAGTCATCATCAACGTCTTAAACTTATGTTATGCAGAACAAGGAACTTAAATACAAACATCCACAACAAATGCAAACCTTTGGTCTTTTTTTACAGAAATGATACAAACATTTTATTTCAAACAAAACAGCATTTTTGACACAACGATGAAAACATTCACTTAAGTCCAAAAAAAGTTTGTTCACTTTTCAAACACAGTTCATAGCTACCAAACGTTGTAGCGTTCACATTTTCACTAAACTCACAACTGCAATCTTCTACTCTTTGATCCATCAATGCAAGTCTTTGCGTTCTCCACCAAAAATGATTTTCCATAAGCGACGAATAATCTGTGCACATGCCACTCATCACGCAGGACAAATTACTGCTTTCAAATTGAAATAAATGCAATACTTTCACATCCGCACTTTGCTAGAACCTATATGCGATGATGTTGCTTCTTGTTACGGCAACGGCAAAAGGACAAATTGTTGTCTGGCGATCATCCCACACAATATTTATAATAGCTCCATTGTTGATAATTATTGTCCAAACACTATTGAAGAGGCCATCCGCCGGTAAACTAAACCCATGACACACACACAGCAGGAGTATATAACTATGTGAAATAGATAACAAAAACATATTTCAGTAAGCACTTTACAATTTAATATACAAATACATTTATATTTTGACTATAAAGTTTCTCGTAACATGTACACCATCTACACTTTGCTGCAAATTCAACATTCATGCATAACAGCATTGATCATATGGCAGACAGTACAGTTTCCACACTTTAATAGCTTTCACTTAAAATGTTGCTTACATTGCGTTTTGCGAATCCATTTTTCCAATGTTGTAAAGGACGAACCACTTCACAACACAGTTTTATGAAATAAAAACTTTACGATGTCTGCTTTTAATACAGTGAATCTTGTCATTTCTTTCCGGATTGTCTGCACATTTAGTCCCACAAATTCTTAGTCCACTGTTTTGAAGGACACATAACAATGCCCTCCTTCATGTAGCATTCACAGCGTGCCCAACTCAGTTTTGTTTCTGCAGACACATGCAACATCAATTAACACTATTACTTGCAAACAGTGTAGTATAAAAACAACCAAATATTTCAAGTAAACTACATATCACAATACTACCTTCCATTTTACTGCTTTCAACGTGCTTGTTTACAATACAATTACATTTATCTTTAAAAAATAATCTTATCCACAGGCACATATTTCCCTACAGCAAAAAACAGGAGTAACAGGGGATACCAGGTCTATCTCTGTTCTATGATCTTACCTGGAAAGGAACGATATATTTACTTAAACATAAAAGATCATAGAACAAGTGTTTCTGTGGGTGAGCTCAGAAGAAGTGCACATGTCTATATGACCATTATCTCACCAATATAAACCATAGTGTACAAATGTAAGAAATTGTGATGTGAAACAATTCAATTCACTTCACAAATAGGAATATAAATATTTGTATTAAATTGTAGAAAAAACACATCGAATTAATTTGAACAACTTTTTCTAAAAATCATCAATAGTGCCGACATAATGCACTTCTAAAAAAGTAAAAAAGAAAATTGACCTATCTAATTAAACACAATATTCTCATACTCTCCTAGAAAACATTCTCCAGACATACCTTATTCACACTCAATCAGACAACCTGACATCACACTTGTTTCATCCATTCTTAACATCTGAATCTAGAATATGAAACAACACTCTAAAATACAATCAATGATCCTTAAAATTAGGAACAAAAGATCATCACAGGACAGCGACAAACAAATATTTAGTATAATCAGAACAACACAATACACTGTGATTTTTAATACAACCTACAACAGCATCAAATTCCCCAACCCAACATGTTTCTTTCTGTGATAATTTCATTCAGCAGAAATTCTTCAGTGTTAATTTGGTCCGGTATTTTCAAGGCAATATATATGGAGGTGCAAATGTGTGGACAACATCAGGAACTCACCTGTGAATGTAACCACGCCCGAAGAGCAGCACATGCTTCGCATTATTCTGCATCCAGCAGCGTAACGCTCACCGTGCCTGCAAGTCTGCATCCAGCCTTCTGCCACGCCCACCTCGAGTTTGGAGCTCCTAGAAAAAGGGAGAAAGAAGGATAAAAGGTTAGAACAAGAGCAATACCTTTAATCCTTACCTGAATTCCCGATCCATCGCGCCTTCGAGCTGGAAGAAAGAAGTTATTTTATGCGTGTCGCATCGCCTGCTGCAGCGCCGCGCTGAACTCACCGGCCTTCGCAGCATCTTCACATTCCACCGCATCCTCCTGCATGTTCCCGCCGCACTCCGGCACCTAAGGAGAAGACAAAAACAGCAAGGTGAGCTAAGGGAATATACAGAGGAATATTAGTTACCCCCCCATAGACTTACCTGATTTTACCACCGGGGGTACTATTCCTCTTCACGGGTTGGCGCAGCTTCCACTGCATCTTCGCTGAACCCCGGCCCCTAAGGGGAAACAAAAGGACAGCAAGGTGAAACAAAGGGACTAACAAGGGGAACCCTCCTCACCACAATAGACTTGCCTGATTTTACGGCCCGAGGTATTAGTCCCCAAGACTTCATACTTTCTCTCAGCGCCTGAATAAGGGAGAAAGCAACAGGTTACATATTGACTTTATTTTATCGAACTGTGTTGGAAAATACAAATTCTTACCAGAATACTACCGGTTGCCACGAGGAACTCTTCATAGGGGTCAAGCTGCAACCTGCAAGGAATCGGACAAGAGTGAAAGTCAGGCATTTGAACTCTTACAAACTTTATACTTACGGAGTCTTGCCAGGAATCTCGGAGTCAATATTGTTCTGAAACTCACCAATTCCTTCGAGCCAGTGAAGCAACTGGTTATCAACGCACCCCTGCGCTCAATGCAGGATGGAGAGCTCATCTTTTCAAACCATCAGGTGAGACTATAAGAGGGGACATCAAAGGCGATCTGTGGGGAGAACAGCGGGGGTGGGGGGATTTACGCTCAACTCCACGGGTGGTTAATTCCCTTTCACCATTTGCAGAACAATATTCCTACGGGCCAAGTAAACGAAGCTAGGTGGGCCAGTCCAGTCCGTCATCTCGGCCCTACGCATCACATTGGTGGAGACCGCAGCTGTCCAGTTCCGATCGACGCCTCTGTGGGAGCCAGGTGAGCGTTACAGCCCCCTACCTTAGATGTAACACACGTGCAACATCTTCCCCTGTCCATTTGCCCCTCCATATTACTGCTTGGTGACTATTCCCTCATTTTCCACAACACCTTACATTGTCAACTTTCAAGAAAAAAAACAAATTGAAAACACAGGTTCTGGTAGGAATCACCTCTCACAGTTAAAAAATAGAACAAAAAAAGTTATCTTATAGAATTAATCTACTTTGCATGTTCAATAAAGTAGATAAACTCAATACGATACTATTGGCCGAACTTCAAAGAGCCGCGCAGCACTGATTACATTCGCCCACCCCTAACCCTAACATCACTATATGCTCAAAATGAGCTCCACCTACTTCAATGACGTTAGTCCACAGTGTAGCCAAACGTACACAGTCATCATCAACGTCTTAAACTTATGTTATGCAGAACAAGGAACTTAAATACAAACATCCACAACAAATGCAAAACTTTGGTCTTTTTTTACAGAAATGATACAAACATTTTATTTCAAACAAAACAGCATTTTTGACACAACGATGAAAACATTCACTTAAGTCCAAAAAAAGTTTGTTCACTTTTCAAACACAGTTCATAGCTACCAAACGTTGTAGCGTTCACATTTTCACTAAACTCACAACTGCAATCTTCTACTCTTTGATCCATCAATGCAAGTCTTTGCGTTCTCCACCAAAAATGATTTTCCATAAGCGACGAATAATCTGTGCACATGCCACTCATCACGCAGGACAAATTACTGCTTTCAAATTGAAATAAATGCAATACTTTCACATCCGCACTTTGCTAGAACCTATATGCGATGATGTTGCTTCTTGTTACGGCAACGGCAAAAGGACAAATTGTTGTCTGGCGATCATCCCACACAATATTTATAATAGCTCCATTGTTGATAATTATTGTCCAAACACTATTGAAGAGGCCATCCGCCGGTAAACTAAACCCATGACACACACACAGCAGGAGTATATAACTATGTGAAATAGATAACAAAAACATATTTCAGTAAGCACTTTACAATTTAATATACAAATACATTTATATTTTGACTATAAAGTTTCTCGTAACATGTACACCATCTACACTTTGCAGCAAATTCAACATTCATGCATAACAGCATTGATCATATGGCAGACAGTACAGTTTCCACACTTTAATAGCTTTCACTTAAAATGTTGCTTACATTGCGTTTTGCGAATCCATTTTTCCAATGTTGTAAAGGACGAACCACTTCACAACACAGTTTTATGAAATAAAAACTTTACGATGTCTGCTTTTAATACAGTGAATCTTGTCATTTCTTTCCGGATTGTCTGCACATTTAGTCCCACAAATTCTTAGTCCACTGTTTTGAAGGACACATAACAATGCCCTCCTTCATGTAGCATTCACAGCGTGCCCAACTCAGTTTTGTTTCTGCAGACACATGCAACATCAATTAACACTATTACTTGCAAACAGTGTAGTATAAAAACAACCAAATATTTCAAGTAAACTACATATCACAATACTACCTTCCATTTTACTGCTTTCAACGTGCTTGTTTACAATACAATTACATTTATCTTTAAAAAATAATCTTATCCACAGGCACATATTTCCCTACAGCAAAAAACAGGAGTAACAGGGGATACCAGGTCTATCTCTGTTCTATGATCTTACCTGGAAAGGAACGATATATTTACTTAAACATAAAAGATCATAGAACAAGTGTTTCTGTGGGTGAGCTCAGAAGAAGTGCACATGTCTATATGACCATTATCTCACCAATATAAACCATAGTGTACAAATGTAAGAAATTGTGATGTGAAACAATTCAATTCACTTCACAAATAGGAATATAAATATTTGTATTAAATTGTAGAAAAAACACATCGAATTAATTTGAACAACTTTTTCTAAAAATCATCAATAGTGCCGACATAATGCACTTCTAAAAAAGTAAAAAAGAAAATTGACCTATCTAATTAAACACAATATTCTCATACTCTCCTAGAAAACATTCTCCAGACATACCTTATTCACACTCAATCAGACAACCTGACATCACACTTGTTTCATCCATTCTTAACATCTGAATCTAGAATATGAAACAACACTCTAAAATACAATCAATGATCCTTAAAATTAGGAACAAAAGATCATCACAGGACAGCGACAAACAAATATTTAGTATAATCAGAACAACACAATACACTGTGATTTTTAATACAACCTACAACAGCATCAAATTCCCCAACCCAACATGTTTCTTTCTGTGATAATTTCATTCAGCAGAAATTCTTCAGTGTTAATTTGGTCCGGTATTTTCAAGGCAATATATATGGAGGTGCAAATGTGTGGACAACATCAGGAACTCACCTGTGAATGTAAACACAGAAACACACTCAATTGGACTAAGTACAACATTCTACCGATTGACATATGCTACCACCGCTGAATCAATAAGCGGAGTGCAAAGTGGGGCAACAAAGACCCCTATACATCCTTATTAGCTATACCGGCAGAATAGCAGTTGTTTCTACCACAGGGCCGTCCATGGAAATGAGAAGGAACAATAGGAAGTCATAATAACATTCCGCGACGTATGAGGTGTGCCTGGAATAAAAGGTTAGTAGAACCTCGGTCTGTGACACGTTACCCCCCCTTGATGCAGATGATTTGTATTTGTTGTGCACTTATTGTACACACAGCTGATTCTTATTGAAACGAGGAGTTTGATTCAATCTGTTACAGTGGATAAGATACCCTTCTGGTGCACATGTTGTACCACACCTTCAGCGTCTCCATCCACCCTGCCCCTTACACATATTACTACTGTAGGTATTCTGCCCAGTGCACATATGGCCATAGGCCATGCCCCCCAGAATATAGCCACTAACCACAACACAATTAACTGCATAACAAGTACGTATCATACACAGTGAACTAATGAAACTCACCCCCACCCCCTGCAATCGAAATGATGTCTGCGAGATGTTCGTCAACATTACAGGGATGCCCGGGCTGTTCGCGGACATCCGAGAAGGAACACGCCCATTTCTTGGGTTTTGAAGTCCATACCCCATCCCATCCTCATCACCCCTCACCTCCCCAGAGATTGTTTCATTAGTTTCACAAGTGCAATGTTGTGTTTGTTTATTAATATGTTTCCACCCCGATGTCCGCAGACACAAATAAATGTCTGCCATTTCAACATGGTGGGCGTTTCCAAAAATCGAATTCGCCTCACACTCTTCACCATCCAATCAGCGGGTGTGCTCAGGGTCCGCGAACCTTGCGCCATCCATTGAACTAACCAAAGGCCCGCTCGTGGTCTAAATAGGGAAGTGGGTCTGCAGTACGTATCATATACAGTGAACTAATGAAACTCACCCCCAACCTCCTGCAATCAAAATGATGTCTGCGAAATGTTCATCAACATTACAGGGATGCCCGGGCTGTTTGCAGACATCCGAGAAGAAACACGCCCATTTCTTGGTTTTTTAAGTCCATACCCGATCCCATCCTCATTAATATGTTTCCACACCGATGTCCGCGGACAAAAATATATGGCCGCCATTCCAACATGATGGGTGTTTCCAAAAATCTGACACGCCTCATGCTCTTCACCATCCAATCAGCGGGTGTGTCTCATGTCCGCGGACTTTGCGTCTTTCCCTGAACCAACCAAAGGCCCACCCGTGGTCTGAATATGGAAGTGGGTACGAGGTCGGACCCAGATATCACAATTTTTTTTTTGGCTTTCTTTTTGGCCCTTTAAAACAAAACTACTGGACGGATTTACAAAAGCACGCTTTCGGGACCAAGCTGCCGCTCCAGCCGCACATTTGGAGAAAATCCCTCCAGCGGTTTGGGCTGTAGGCGTGACCACAATATTTTTTCCATTGCATCTATGGGAAAAACCACAAATTCTGGTACTCCCCCTATAACTTTGACCCCCCCCCCTTGATGAAAAGTTTCGTGAGGATTCTTCTATGGGGAGCAAAATGATAAGCCGCCCAAAAAATGCTCTCCTTATGGGTTGAGCAACTTAACCATAACTACAGGGCCGCAACCGCAGGCCCTGTAATTTCAAATCAATTATGATACCATTTATTGAAGTGTGTCAGAGATGACTTCTAGAACCTTGTCCTGTGCACCTGACTTCATCTTGATACAGTGCTCAAAGTCCCTTAGACTTTCTAGACTTTCCAAGACTACCATGGGACATTCTAAGGCCCATTTATCATCCAATTCTGCTATCATCACCGGAACAGATGCACTTGTTTGGATGCAAACCCCTAGGTTCCTTTGTTCCTCCCATTCTACTAAGGATGATCCCTTCTTTCCTACAAGAATGTCTGCAGTGCACTCCCTGCCCTTGTAATCAATGATCGCCTGAAATTTCCCAACAAGTTCAATCTCTGTCCCATCATAAGCACACAGCTGATTGTGGGGTCGCTCCAACTCTTGCTCTTCCCTTGACAACGTTCCTGTGAACGTATCTTTAGAAATGATAGTCCAAGGGGAAGTAGTGCCCACCTTCATGGAAACGTGAGCAACGAGCACTGCTTCCTTTTCCAGCCCTTGTTTCCCTTCTCTTCACCTGCTATGGGATGTAGCACATCGGTGTTGTCATGGCAACACTCCAAACAATGTGTGTCGTTCAACGTAGCGTCAGTTTTGAGAGGTCCTTTCCCCTAGCTTGTTTTGGCACTGCCACGTCACCTTCCAGGTCTTGCCCTCCTTCTCTCCCGTCTCTCGTCCCTCCTTCCGGCACCGATTAGGGAGATGAAATGAACATGGACACCCCCCTTCTCACCTCTGGTTCAGGGAGACAGGGAAACTGCTTCAGGGCCCAGCTGCTGCATGGAAGGGCCTGCATGCTCTCTTCTGCCCCCTTGTGCAGTTTACATCCTCGTCACCAGTGTAGCGAGGTAAAGATGACGCCAAGAGACCATCAGATAACAGTAAGTATTTACTATGAGTGAGAGCGCAGAGAGCAGCGGGCACCTCACCACCAGTCACCAAGCTCTCTCTCTACCTAACGGACCACACGTTGCAGAACACACATGTGTGTTCTGGAAGCCCCCACTTCAGTCAGACATAACGTTGTCCTCCTCTGGAGGCTTAATTCAGGTAGACCTTTGCCAGAAACAGAGGTACTGTCCCACTGTGTGGAAGCAGACAGGGGAGCATGCACAGGGTGAGAGCCCTATGCCAGTCCAAAAAGGGGCGCAGGGGCGGGGCAAAGACCCTTGTCTATTCCAAAACAGGGAACAGATGCAAGTCGAAAGCCCTGACCTGTTCACACAAAGTGAGTCCAAGAATTCTGAGGCAGATTGCAGCCATGAATTGGTTGTACTCCTGGGCCCCAGGAGTTTCTTATCAGACCTGGCCCCTGAAACACTGGTTGGTCACTTGGAAGTGTTTGAGATATCTGACAGCGTGTCAGATAATTATTACAGGCCGAGGGTGAATGCAAATATGGAAGAATCAGTGCGCTCCTTCCAGTTTTGCCACGGTTCTGGTAAGACAAGAGAGACAACCGTGACCCCCTTAAATCCACTACCTGTGGTTGGGTGTTCTTGTGAGAGCAAAGGGAGCTTCTCTTTTTTAGGATCTATCCAGGAAGTCATAGCTGACAGGAGGCCCCATTTCATGTATGTGGCTATACAGATATCACATAAAGGTCCAAGGATCTCTACCTGCCAAATATATTTTAAAACACTGGAAAGCTGGTTTGTACAGGGCCCCAATTCTAGAATTCCCAGACTATGGGCAGGGATTCATAGGCCAGACAATCACCTGTAAATCTATAATTGAATCAGGTTTAATGCAGCTAAGCTTTGAAGGGATTGATCATCCCACTTCCTACCTTATCAGGCGGCTGATGGGAGGAGAAAGAAACTGTAACACAGTCAGGGAAAAATCCAGGGCTTTGGCAATGGGCCCTATCTCTACAGAGATTCCAAATGGAAATATCACCTAAGCCTGGATGTTAACGTTCTAGTACAGATCTCTTCAATATATTTTCTTGACTTGAGCCTGACACTTAGAAGGGTAGTACTCTGCGCCTCATTATGAGTTTTAAGTAGTTTGGCTGTAATTCCAAACTACTACCAAACTCATTTACCGTTACAACCACTTGGTCCCGCTGACATACCGCAGGATTACAAGTGATGGCAAGATATGATATGATATGGCATTTGTAACGGGCCTATACACAAGTGTTTCAAGGCACGACGAGGCAAGGAAGGGGGAACGGAGGGAGGACAGAGACAACAATTTTACTAGGCCAAGTGACTTTGAGATCGCGCAAGTGCAGGGGATTCGGGAGGGGAAACATGCCAGGAGAAAGGGGAGGGGGCAGCGCTGTAAATGGGATCAAAACAAAAACAATAAATGCGGCCAGCAGGTGGCAGGTGCAAGGGTAAGTACAGACAGCAGGTGTCCAAAGGTTCAGGTAGGGGGGCTGTAGGGTTACAGATACAGACCAAAGTGCAAAGGTTGCTGGGAGGCAGTGCAGGTTGTGCAACTGAGCGGGTAGGGACCTGGGCCCGAAATCAGAGGCTAGCCAGGTGACGAGTCCAGTATCAGACAGGAAATCAGCAGGGGAGAGGAAGAGAGAAGGCAGAAGCAAAGAGGAAGGTCTTGAGGTGCTTCCGGAACCGGAGATGGTTCTCCTCAAGTTTCAGAGAGGCAGGGGGGCAGTTCCAGAGGGAGGCCCCAGCCGAAGAAAGAGCTCTACCATCAACTCATTGCTTGGAGAAGTGACTGGCCCTGAGGGAGTTGGAGGTGGAGGAGCGAAGAGCTCGAGTAGGAAGATATTTACGAACAGAGAGTTGGAGGTATTGAGGACCTAGACCCCAGAAGGCCTTGCGAACAATGCAGAGGGTCTTGAACTTAATCCTTGCAGCCACTCGGA
The DNA here is from genome assembly GCF_040938575.1 of Ambystoma mexicanum. Taxonomy (NCBI): domain Eukaryota; kingdom Metazoa; phylum Chordata; class Amphibia; order Caudata; family Ambystomatidae; genus Ambystoma; species Ambystoma mexicanum. Next base: position 895,891,400 of record NC_090931.1, on the reverse strand, counting down.
GCCAATGCAGAGAACTTAGTGCTGGAGAGATACGATACCTGGGCTTGAGGCCAAGGACAAGTCTTACAGTCCTGTTCTGGATGAATTGCAGAGGGCGGAGAGTAGAAGCAGTCATATTTAGAAAGAGGATGTTGCAGTAATCCAGCTTAGAGAGAGCCAGAGCTCTAGAGACAGTGAGCTTCTGGGCGATGGAGAAGAAGGGAAGAATACCACTGAGAAGGTGCAGTTGGTAGTTTGACTTCTTAGAGACGTCAGAGATGTGAGGAGAAAAGGAGAGTGTGGAGTCGAAGATGACCCCGAGGTTCTTAGCCTCACAGGTGGGAGCAGGAAGAGGGTCAAGGGAGGCTGGCCAAAGAGTGACAGGAAAGGAGGGTGCATGTGTGCCGATGAGGAGAATCTCCGTCTTACTGGCATTAAGGCAGAGATTGTTGGCTGCACACCACTCCTGGGTAGCCTACAGGGAGTCAGAGATGAGGGAAAGAGAAGAGGTGGCAGAGGGGAGCCTGAAAACGAACTGTGTGGCATCCGCATAGCGCTGAAAGTTGGAGCATAGAGATGTAAATCCCCATTTTCAGAGTCCAGAGGACTCCATGGGGTTTTCGGAGGAATTGTGGCAGTAGGTTGGCAGATTCACCTCCAGCTTTGTGCTGAAGGTCAATCCTTCAACTCCACTGCCGATCTTGTAGTTCGGCAGTGTAGGAATGTGGCAGGAATGCAGCAGTAATGGAATTACTGCAGCATTCCTGCCAATTTTTCCCACACCGCCTACCTCGTAAATGAGGCCCTCAGTCGTTTTGACTGGGGGTATGTGCTGTGCTGCCATATGCAAGGGTGTGAAAGCCCTGGATGTTTTGATTTTTTAGAAATATAATGATGCCATACATTTTGTTTCTGAAAGGGAGCTCTGCTAATCAGAACCCGCCCTTTCAAAATGCGCTATGCTAAAATGTAAATGTGCACATGTGCCTTGCAGTAACCGGTCTACTGACATGACAGCACCAGCTCTGCTGTGGTACAGAGCAGGTTCAAATTTCTCCTGTAAATCCCTGACAGCTGTTGCAACTCAAATTCACTGTAGGCAGATGTAGCAATTAAAATGTCTGCATCTCTAATCTAAATTCTAATAATTGTCGACCCTGATCAGTCTGGTGGGAAGTAAATCTCTATAAGCTATGACTGGGTGTGGCATGATGACTAAGAAGAATGCACAATTATGAAAGCCATGATAATCTGGTATCCCACCAATGCCAGCTCTATGAGCAGATCCCAGATGGGACAGGGCTGACGTGTATTAAGGTCGAGACTGAGTGGTTCCAGAGCGCTTTTGTGGAACAATGGCCTGGATGCTACCTCCTTTGATTCTCCAGGAGGTAGGGACACACCTTCCCCCACAGCATATTTATTTATTTAGATTTATATAGCGTGCTAACAGCCCTTGGACATCCAGGCGCTGTTACATGTGATAAACTTAGTTACAGAGATGAGCTTAGTTACAGGGGGCATCATGACGCCTTGGGAGTCAATACACATTATTTGCATACATTTATACATAGTAGGCAGGCAGTATATAAGGCAGGCAAGAAGCACTGGCAGTGTGGTGTAGGTGAGGCAAATGGTGACGGTTTAGATGTAGAGTAGTGTCTGGACAGCTTTGCGGAAGGCATAGACTCTTCTCCAAGGATATCTTCTGGGAAAGGTTCTTCAGAGAGGGCACTGACATAACCAGGGGTGTTGCTAGGTCTGGAAAAGATCTGGGGCTACACTAATGTTGGGACTGTCGAGACTCGGGGCTAGCTAGTCTTTTGGTTGTTGCTCCTAAGCTTCTATACAGGCTACAACCGAAAGACCCAGGGCTATAGCCCCCTCAGCCCCCACCCCCTAGCAACACCTCTGGACATAACAGAGCCAGCCTCATACCAGTTTGCTGATAACTGGAATGCCTGTTAAGGTGGCAGCCATGGCTGGCGATAGGGCTAGAGTAGACAGAGAAGAAAGTGAGGCCTAGAGAATGGTGCCACCAATCTTGCTTCCTATTATGGTTCTCTTCCCTTTCCTGTCTCCTCCATTTCATGCAAGTAAGACAAAGGACATATGTTACTTCAATGGGGATTGGATCCTTTACAGCAGGCTTACTTTGGAACAATCCCTGGAGCGTTTGGCCTGTAAAGGTAGAGGGGCACCCACTCATCCTTTGATTCATCTATGGGCACTAGGAAAAAGAAAAATAGACTTTTGGACCTCTGTTGGGAGTGCAGTCAATTCCAGAGTCCTCTGCCTTAGACGACCTATCTAGACACTGACTTGCTGCGTTATCAACATGATTCGACCTGTCTCAATGCTGGCTCGACTGCAGGAAAGCACGTAGAAGCCTGGCTCAACTCTGTGGAACCTCCAAGACCAAGATATAAGGTAGTGTGAAGAGGAAGTGGGTCACTGGTCCAATCTTGGGACCATAGTGACTTTAAAACCGCTCTTCTGTGCCTTGGACTTATAAGACAATGGCCTTATTAGGAGTCCAGTGGTGAGTATCGCAGTAATTCCACCAGACAGAATTATCGTAACCGCTGTGGTATCCGGCAGAAATACCACCACATTACAAGTTGCCAGGAACGTGCAGAAGTCGTTGGTGAGAACGGTAATTCTTTCCTGTAGAATTACTGCTAAAAATCATCTTCAAACGGTAAATCGGTCAATTTCTGGTGGAATTACTGCTGGGCGGAAATCGCGTCATGCGGGAAACGGAAAGTCTTGCAGCGCCTTTCTTTAAAAATTCAATCTGACCTGAATCACCCATTTCCTGTAGTCATCCGAAGACAGGTGGAGACAAAAATGTCCTAGGACAATGGAAAATCAAAGCATGCGCAAGCAACAGTTCAACAGAGCAGAGCTCCAGGTTCTCCCTTATGAGATAGTGAGCCATGCTGAGGAGCTGTTTGGGGGAAGGCATAGGAAGACATTTGGCCAGTGGAAGACTGACATCTGGGCCCCAATACAGGACAATGTGACAGAAGTGGCCACAGTCGCATGTGATAGCGAGAACTGCCATATGAGTTTGAATTACCTCTAGACTAGGGTCCACATCCTCCTGTCAAAAAACTGTTAACAGTCAGCTGCCACAGGAGGTGGCAACATGTATCCCCTTGCCCTCACACCATTGGAGGAAAAAGCCAGCAGCATCCTTTGCATGGCATCCTTCAATCCCCATTCCATGCATGTGTCTCTCAGCATAGATGGTCATAACGCACAGGTGAATGCCCTACCAAATGGCAATGTGGATAATGGCACTGAAACATATGCAGGGTCAGAAATGCGATAGAGACACAAAAGTTCAGTTTTCTCAATTTTGACATTTATTAAAATAAAAAGGGGTGGGATAAACACCCATCTTTCCCTATCCTTAAGAGGAGGCCCCAACCTGAAACACTAAACTAAAGAATGTTAATGTTAAAAAAGTCTCTGATCGTCACACTAATACATACATCAAAACAAACAAGGAATTAATGACTATCTTAAGTTCCACACAAACAGAATTAAAGTTCAAACTTATAGATTTGAGCAAGTACTCCTTGTGACCAGGATTGAACTCCCATATGCTGGGTCAGTTCAGGAATATCCTTGACAAAGTTCAGATTCACCCAAGATTGATAAAGTTCAAAACAAAATGTATTTCCTTTCAGCTGCATCCTTTCACTGAATGATGCAAATGTCTTTTTCACAAATGTGTGTTAAAAAACCTCAAACTTGTTATCCTTCACAGTATCCTTCTTGTTAAGGAAAAATGTCTCTCACACAAAACACAAATTCATAAACCAAAGCAATTGTTGTCTTTAAAGTTCAAAGCACATTAGTACATCATACTTATTCTTCCCTTGAACTACTCTTGTCAGGATAGCACACTGCTGCGTTTTGATGATGTAGCAGCTTGTTAAATAACAACACAAGTAATACCTTCTTTCCACTACACCTTTTTGTCACAACACTGCTTCAAAAAGTATCTCCTTCTTTCCTGGTATACTCGCCTGCCAGGACTAACTACTAATGATCCCTTTCCCAGTTCACTCTCCAGCCAGGAAGATAAACTCCCACAGCTACAAATAATTTTATCGATTTTTTTTTATTTATGTATTGGATATTTGGATGGCACTTATACAAGAAATGGTGTTTCAAGGTGCCACAAGACGAGAAAGGCAGGGGACAAGGGAGAAAGATAACAATAACGGTCCAACTAGGCCTTGGGACATTTGGGCGGGCCATGCAAGTGCAGCAACAAGAGGTGCGAGAGAGAGGAGGGGGGAGTGCTAAGGGGAGGTCAGGAGGGCGAGTGCCAGAGATCACATAGGGTGCAGGGGGTGAGGGTCCACATGCTTAGTGCAAAATGGAGGGTGGACTCAGCAGGGGGGCCTTGTACCCTGTAGAACTCAGAGGCAACCAGGCAGCCAGTCATTGTGGCAGACAGGGGTGTTAGAATGGAGGGGAAGAAAAGAAAAGGACGGTCTTGAAGTGCTTCCGGAACTTAAGGAGATCCAACTCAAGCCTAAGAAGGGCAGGGAGACTGTTCCAGAGGAGAGTTGGAGCTAGAAGACCGAAGGGCTCTAGCATGGAGATATTTAGGAGAGAGAGTTGGATGAAGTGGGGTCCCAGGACCCAGAATGCCTTGTGGATGATGGTGGGGGTCTTGAAATTGATCCTAGCAGCAACCGTGAGCTAGTAGAAAGATGTTGGAGCTGAAGAGATGCAGTCCCTGGGCTTGAGGCAAAGGAGAATTCTTGCAGTCCTATTCTGGATTAGTTGAAGGGGGCATAGGGGGGATAAAGGAAGATTGAGGAAGAGGCTGTTGCAGTAGTCCAGCCTAGAGAGGACCAGAGCTCTGGCAACATTGAGTTTCTGGGGGAAAGTGAGGAAAGGGAGAATGCCACCGAGTAGGTGCAGCTGATAGTGGGCCTTCTTGGCAAGGTCTGCGATGTGAGGAGAGAAGGAGATAGAGGAGTCAAAGAAGACACCAAGGTTTTTTCCCTCACAAGAGGGTGAGGGGAGAGCACCCATAGAGGGTGGCTAGAGGGTAGAAGGGAAGGAGGGAGCAAGATCCCAATGAGAAGGATCTCAGTCTTAGTGGCATTAAGGCAGAGATCATTGGCAGCACACCATGCCTTAATTGCAGTAAGACCATCAGGGGTGGGAGAGGAGGCAGTAGAGGGAAGCTTGAAGGAGAGCTGCATGTCATCTGCATAGCACTGGAAGTGAGGAGAGAAGGAGGAGATCAGGTGGGCCAGAGGGACAAGGTATATGTTGAAGAGCCACAGCGAGAGGATAGAGCCTTGAGGGATGCCACAGGTGGAGAGTGTGATAGGGGAGAGAAAAGGGCCCAGTTGAACCTGGGAAGGTCGGTCAGAGGAGAAAGAGGTCAACCAGCCCAGTGTTAGGCCCATGAGGCCAACGGTGTCACAGAGCCAATTTGTTAGGGTGGAATGAATGACCATGTCAAAGGCAGAGGAAAGATCCAGAAGGATAAGAATGGACAGAGAATTAGAATTGAGATTTGAGAGTAAGTCTTCATGAGTGTTCAGTAGAGCAGTTTCCCTGCCTCTGGCTGCTCTGAAGCCAGAGTGGTGGTGGTGGAGACAACCAACAGATTCAGTGTGTTGGATCAATTGGGAGTTAACCAGCTTCTCCAGGGGTTTGGCCAGGAAAGTGGTAATGGAGATAGGGCTGTAGTTAGCCAGGCAGGAGGGGTCAGAAGAGGGCTTTTTGAGGAGAGGATGCACAAGGGAGTGCTTGAGGGGTAGCGGGAAGGAGCCTGTGGCAAAGTAGGGATTACAGAAATTGGCCAAGACTGGTGCAAGGGAGGCAACGTTGTTCTTGATAGTTCTGGAAGAGCACCTGTTTGGAGGAGACTTTCACAGAGAGGACTTGTCTATAGACCTCATCCGATGCTATGGGTGAGAAAGAGGAGAGTAGGAGGGAAGGGAGGCCTGAGAGCTGGGGAGCGAGGAGAGAGGGAAGTAGAGGAGAGTGAGGAAATGAGTTTTGCTTAAGATATGGGAGGCCAGTGAAGTACAGAGGGCCAGGGATGGCAGGGGAGAAGTGGAGACTTCAGTAGGATTGGCGAGTTCCTTGAAGATTTGAAACAGTTTGCCTGTGTTGTTAGTGGGCCCAGAGATGCAGGCTTGAATATGGGCCCTTTTCTTCGAGCGGATGGAGAGTCTGCATTGCCTTTGGTGAACGTATCTTTAGAATTGATGGTCCAAGGGGAAGCAGTGCCCACCTTCATGGAATCGTGAGCAACGAGCACTGCTTCCTTTTCCAGCCCTTGTTTCCCTTCTCTTCACCTGCTATGGGATGTAGCACATCGGTGTTGTCATGGCAACACTCCAAACAATGTCTGTCGTGCAACGCAGCGTCAGTTTTGAGAGGTCCTTTCCCCTATCTTGTTTTGGCACTGCCACGTCATCTACCAAGTCTTGCCCTCCTTCTCTCCCTTCTCTCGTCCCTCCTCTGGCACCGATTAGGGAGATGAAATGAACACGGACACCCCTCTTCTCACCTTTGGTTCAGGGAGACATGGAAACTGCTTCAGGGCCCAGCTGCTTCATGGAAGGGCCTACACGCTCACATCTGCCCCCTTGTGCAGTTTACATCCTCGTCACCAGTGTAGCGAGGTAAAGATGACGCCAAGAGACCATCGGATAACAGTAAGTATTTAATATGAGTGAGAGCGCAGAGGCCAGCGGGCACCTCACCACCATTCACCAAGCTCTCTCTCTACCTAATGGACCACATGTTGCAAAACACATATGTGTGTTCTGTAAGCCCCCACTTCAGTCAGACATGACATTGTCCTCCGCTGGAGGCTCAATTCAGGTAGACCTTTGCCAGAAACAGAGGTACTATCCCACTGTGTGGCGGCAGACAGAGGAGCATGCACAGGGTGAGAGCCCTATGCCAGTCCAAAAAGTGGTGCAAGGGCGGGGCAAAGACCCTTGTCTATTCCAAAGCAGGGAACAGATGCAAGTCGAAACCCCTGACCTGTTCACACAAAGTGAGTCGAAGAATTCTGAGGCAGATTGCAGCCATGAATTGGTTGTACTCCTGGGCCCCAGGAGTTTCTTATCAGACCTGGGCCCTGAAACTGTCACTAACGTCGGTTATATCCTCTTCTTCAGATGAGAAAGCAGATTCCCCCCCTTCCCCCAACTCCTCACCTTCCACTTTCTTCTTGAGTTTTCCTTCCTTGTGTCTTGAAGGCTTCTCCTTTTTTTTATGAAGATAAGGACGCCCTCGATAGGATGCCACCGTGCCACTAAGATAGGGGCAACAGGGGCGTTCCCACCGGGAGCGCCACCCAGGGGAAAAAGCCAAAGGCACAAAAAAAACCTAAAAACTTCCTTCTGGTAGAATTGGCGAAGCAGACTGAAGCGCTGGAGAATGGTAGGTAATGGAAGAGTAGACCAACCAATCGGCACAGGTTGGAACCAGAAGAACAGCGAGGTACCAGGGGAACACCAAGGCAGTTCGGTAGGTAAACACGGGACTGGTAGCAGTAGATCCAACAAGGTACAAGGGAGTAGAAAAGGCAGTCCGGTGAGAAGGCACGGGTCAGTAAACCAGCAGATCCAACAAAGTACAAGGGAGTAGCAAAGGCAGTCCGGTGAGTAGGCACGGGTCTGTAAACCAGCAGATCCAAACAAGGAACAAGGTAGCTTCAAAGGCAATCCGGAAGCAGACCAAAGAAGAAGGAAAATAAAGAAGAATAGAAGAAAACAGGCGAGGAGGAAAAAATAAGGAAAAAAGGACTAGAGCAGCAGCGGACAGAAAAAGGAGGAGGAAAGAGGAAAGGAAAGGTAGGCAGAGAAACAGGAGGAGGAGGGGGAAAGAAGGGAATACTAACTGGAAACAAGGGAGTGGCAGAAAAACCCTAGCAAGGCAAGATAGTCGAGAAAATTGGTAGCGGAAACAAACACGGGAGCGGCAGCAACACAGGAAGGAACCCGGAACGTTGCAACGCGCACGCAACCCAGAAGCGGTGGTCTTTATACTTCCGGCCACGTACGCACGCAACGTCTAGGACGGCGCAGGGATCGTCGAGCAAGAAAATCAATGACGGACTGTCTCGCCAGCGATCCCGCGCCAGCAATTCCATACCCGCCATCCCTGCCGCGATGTGACAGAAACTCTGGTTGGTCACTTAGAAGTGACCGAGATATCTGACAGCGTGTCAGATAATTATTACAGGCCGAAGGTGAATGCAAATATGGAAGAATCAGTGCGCTCCTTCCAGTTTTGCCACGGTTCTGATAAGACAAGAGAGACAACCGTGACCCCCTTAAAACCACTGCCTGTGGTTGGGTGTTCTTGTGAGAGCAATGGGAGCTTCTCTTATTTAGGATCTGTCCAGGAAGTCATAGCTGACAGGAGGCCACATTTCATGTCTGTGGCTATACAGATATCACATAAAGGTCCAAGGATCTCTACCTGCCAAATACATGTTTAAGCACTGGAAAGCTGGTTTGTACAGGGCCCCAATTCTAGAATTCCCAGACTATGGGCAGGGATTCATAGGCCAGACAATGTAACGCTCACTTGGTATCCACGGGGACGTCACTCAGCCTGTTCTGACCTCTTACGACCTCGAACCCTTCCCTGGAGTCTACTCGACTGGAGACTGGGCCTGAAACACAGGATTGGTAGAGTTTAACTCCCTATTGTCTTTGTGTGCTTGAACCCCTTCTTCCCCGGGGTCCAACCCTTCCCTCTGATCCATTGCTCACCTTGTTTTCTTGGAAAGTGTGCTTCTGTCCTGCTTTTAGCGCAGGGGCGCGTTGATTGATGCGGGCTCGTTGCTGCCTAATTACTTCACTGGCAAGAGTCCGACAGGTAAGTATAATGGGTCTTTTGAACAGTTCTCTAACTTCGTTCCTTTCCTTCCTTAGATGATGGCCGGCATCCGGTGATGGCAACATGCTGCTGAGATGAGTAGTGCTGAAGGTGAGTGAGAGCGCGATGTGCGAGTAAGCGCGGTATGCGCCGCCTCTAGATGTTTCTACGCTAACCTGGAGTGTCTTTTCCCTCTTGCAGATGGATGAGAAGTTCCGGAGACAGAGTTCCCCCAGAGCTGCTGGGATTCAGGTAAGCGTTTGAAGCTTGTACAGTCTTTAAAAATTAGCGAAGATTTGCTTAATGCTTACTAATGCCTTCTTTCTGTTCTTTTCCCTTTTCCTTAGGAAGCGGCGTGCCGGGATGGGAATGACACCGCCGAAGATGCCCGCAGAACAGAAGAAGCGATGAATGATGGGCAGAAGCGACGTAAGGTAAGGCTGTTCCTAACGGTGTTCTTGTTCTTGCAGGAGGTGAGCGCAGAAGAAAGATGCAGGCCTACTGGAGACCGATCCGAACACGGTGAGTGTCACGCTGCAGGTGCAGAAAACACAAAGCATGTTTCTCAGCCTGGGCGTGCCTTAAATAGTCTCTGGGTATCCCAGGTGTCTCTGGGCTGAACCACACCCAAAAGACTAGACTGCACATGCAGTTCTGGGAACCGAAATATGTGGGGGCATCCATCTTGTCCCCATCAAAGCACTACAAGTACAATCCCCAATGTTATCCTATGGGAGTGAGTGAATCTGGTGCCACAAGCGCCAAGTCTGACTCCAAGTGGTTCTTTGGAGGGATGGAGAAGCCCTTGAGGGCCATGTAGGTGATGGTGGCCTGGCTCCAGCCTGACATCTTGGAGGGCTGGGGCCATAAGGGGCAGGAATCATGACAGCACTCTCCTCCAAGGCCTCTCTCAAGGTGGCTCTTCTGTCTGGTCCTGGTTTGTTTGGATGGTTTTGATTAAATCATCTAAGCAAGCAAGGTGCTTGGATGTACTCACAAGGCTCCCATGTCCTGTCTTGTGGACCATACCCCTTCCAGTCTACCAAGTAGTATAATTTGGATCTGACGTAGTTTGAATCCAGGATGTCCTTGACTTAGAATTCTGGCTCTCTGGCGACTACTACTGGCTGCGGTGGCGTTGCTACCCGGGTCCCAGGTTGAACAGGTTTAAAGAGAGACACGTGGAACACAGGATGAATCTGCATGTTTGACGGCAAAGCTAGTCTGACCGCCACAGGATTTATCACGGAGGGGACAGTTAATGGACCGAGGTACCTTGGACGGAAAGTTCGGGTCCCTTTAATGGACACGTGTTTAGACGCCAGCCAGACTTTGTCTCCCAATTTGTAGTTGGGGGCCTATGCTCGGTGTTGATCAGCAAACTTCTTTTGGCGATTCTTAGCTTGAAGTAGGTGTTCAGCTGCCCTTTTAAAGGTTTGAGAAATGGTCGTGTGCAAGGTTTTGACTGCTGGCATTACCTGGGTTGTAGGAACGTCCAACTCAGAAGTACGTGGGTGCCTGCCATACATGGTATGAAAGGGTGTCTGCCCAGTGCTGGTGTGTAGGGAATTATTATAAGCATATTCAGCCATCCGTAATAGGTTCAACCAGCTTCCTTCAGCTTGGTATAACATGCAACGCAGGCACTGCTCTAGCGTCTGATATGTCCTCTCAGTTTGACCATCCATTTGGGGATGGTGACTGGTGGATAGCCGGATGTCGATCTGGGCCATAGAGCAGCATTTTCTCCAGAAGTTAGATACGAATTGAGTACCTCGGTCTGAGACTAAAACTGAAGGAAACCCATGGAGCCGTACGATGCCTTCAAGAAATACCTTTGACAGCGTGGAAGCATTTGGAAGCCCCTTAAGAGGAATGAAATGTGCTATTTTTGAAAATAGGTCCACGACCACAAGAATAGTGTTAAACCCTTGACTGGGTGGTAATTCAGTAATAGAATCGAGGGACAACGTGTGCCAGGGAGCTGGTGGGATTTCCAATGGTTGTAATAGCCCAGCCGGTTTCTGCTTGGATGACTTGTTTTGAGCACACACTCCACAAGATAGGATGAATTGGATAATGTCTTTACGCCACGTGGGCCACCAATAATTTCGTTTTACCTTGGCTAGGGTTTTAGCGATTCCGGGGTGGCCCTCGATCAAGGAATCATGATAACTGGTCATGACTTGTTCTCGTAGTTCTTGGTTTGGTAAGAATAAACGATTTCTGAAGTAGGGCAACTGATCTTTTATCATGTAATGTTCTCCTTGTGCACTCCACGCTTGTAATTGCTCTGGACTCATCAGGTTTTGGATTTCTTCATGTAATTCTTTCTGAGTTATGGTTGCTGTGATTCCTAGGAGCTTGTCACTCAGGATGATTGCTATTGGGTGAGGGGTCTGATACCCTTGCTCTTCCACCCCCATACGGGAAAGGGCATCGGCCTTCCCGTTTTTCACCCCTGGTCGAAATGTAATCACGTAGTCATATTCAGGAAAAAAAAGAGCCCAACGTAGTTGTCGTGAGGATTGGGCCTTTGCAGTTTTTAGGTACTGGAGGTTTTGGTGGTCAGTTATTACAGTGATTGTGTGTCTGGCGCCCAAGAGGTAGTGCCGCCATGCATTAAAGGCTGACTTAATGGCCAGGAGTTCTTTGTCTGTGATAGCATAATTGAGTTCAGGGGGTGTGAATTTACGTGACCAAAAGGCAACAGGGTGTAACTGGCCCGTTTTGGGGTACTTTTGTGAGAGGACGGCTCCCATAGCCATGCTTGAGGCTTCTGTTTCCACCAGGTATAGGAGATCAGGGCGAGGGTGGCGTAAGATTGGGGCAGATGTGAATCTTGCTTTGAGTTCCTGGAAAGCTTCCTCGGCTTCTGTTGTCCACTGGAACTTTTTGTTGCTTTTCCTTAGCAATGACGTGATGCGATGCACATTTGCGAAAATCCTGGGATGAACCGGCGGTAGAAATGTGCAAAACCCAGCATACTTTGAACCTCCTTGAATGAATTTGGGGATGGCCATTTCAGGATAGCATCTACCTTGTGTACATCCATTTGGATTCCATTTGGGCTGAGAATAAAGCCCAGGAATTCCACCTCGGAGACATGGAATGAGCACTTTTCGAGCTTGGCGTAGAGCTGGTGTTGACGGAGTTTCTCCAATACGGATCAGACGTGTTTAACGTGGTCCTGCTTTGATGCGGAATATACTAGAATATTGTCGATGTACTCTAGAGCACAGACATCAACCAATTCCCGTAGGACATCGTTCATCAAGTATTGAAATGCTGCAGGAGCGATGCAAAGGCCAAAGGGCATTAATTGATATTCATACAAGCCCTATTTGGTGTGAAAAGCGGTTTTCCATTCGTCCCCCTGTTTTACGCGAACAAGGTGATATGCCCCCCTCAGGTCTAGTTTTGTGTAGATTTGGGCATCTTTGACTTGATCAAGCAATTCAGGGATCAGTTGCAGGGGGTAGCGGTTTTTTACGATAATCTGGATCAGTGCGCAATAGTCGATGCACGTTCTCAAGGCCCCCTCCTTTTTCAGTACGAAGAATAGAGGACTGGCTGCTGGAGACTTCGAGGGACGGATGAACCCGTTGGCCAGGTATTGGTCAAGATAGGCCTTCAGGTGCTGGTTTTCTGGTTCTGTGCGTGCGTAAATTCGCCCACAAGGGATTTGTGCGCCGGTATCAGGTCGATTTGGCAATCGTAGGGTCTATGCGGTGGCATGGTATTAGCCTCTTCTTTCTGAAAGATATCTTGAAAGTCCTGGTATTCACTTGGTAGGGTGCCGATTGTCACAGTCGCAAGTGTGGAGGTTCTGGTGTCTATTGGTTGTTTCTATTGGCGTTAATATGTGTGGGCGCAAGTCTCAGGAAATGCCAATTCTTTTGCTCGCCAATCGATTCCAGGATTGTGACCTACCAACCATGGCATTCCCAAAATCAACCGGAACTGTGGTGCCTTAATGAGGTCGAAAACGATAGATTCTTGGTGTCCATCCTGGCACAGAAGGGTTAAAGCTGCAGTGCATTGGGATACTGAACCAGAAGCTATTTCCATGCCGTCGACAGTGGTAACAGTGTCGGTGCTTGATTTAGGGCGTAACGGAAGCCCCAACTTTGCCGCAAGATACTGGTCGATGTAATTCCCAACGGCTCCACTGTCAATGTGCGCTCTTACTGCGTGCATCTGAGATGGTTGTTGGTGATTGATCAAGACCACAGACAGTGCAAAATGGGAGGTCTGTAGTTCACTTTCTTCGCTCGACAAGTGGACCCCTACACTTGCCGGGCTGGGGAGTTTTTCGATTCCTTGATGGTATCTTCCTTGTCGCTGTCTCCTACCGTCCTCCTCGGTGGCTTCACAGGGCACTCTTTAAGGAAATGACCTGACCTTCCACAGTACAGACATAACTGCTGATGTCTCCTTTTATTCCTTTCCGCTTTAGTCAAGGGGGATCTGACCCCCCCGATTTGCATTGGTTCTCCTGAACCTTCCGTTTTGCGGGCAATATTGTCCTTTGAACAATCATACATAGGGTGAGGGTCTGGTCTGGTTCGATCTGGTCTTCGGTCCTGCAACCTATGATCCAGTTGAACAACAAGGTCAATGAATTCTGAGCAGTCTTTCGGGGGGTTCACTACTTGTGCGAGAACATCCTTGAGCTCCCCCCGCAACCACTTATGAAAAACATGGTTCTCTTCTCCACTGGCCATTCTGCTTCAACTACGAGTCTATTGAACGTGGCTATGTATGTTAATAGGTCTTGATTCCCTTGGCGTAGGGACAGAAGTTCGTTGTCTAATGCCTGCCCCAGAGTACGACAGGTGAACAGCTTTTCCATCTCCTGCTGAAAGCCCCTGAAGTCATGCAGCAAAGGATCGTCTTGGGCCACAAAGGGTACAGACCAGTCCGCGGCGCTACCACTCAGCTAGGATAGCACAAAAGCGACCCGTGATTGGTCATTCGGAAAGGCCCCTGATCTACAAAGGAAGTACAGGCGGCACTGGTTCATGAACGTTGTAAACCTCTTGGGATCCCCCGTAAATCGTTCGGGCAGAGCCAAGGGAACTGCACCAGGAAGGGTTATCTGAACGGGATTGGCTGATGGTGCTGGCACGCTTCCCGGCAATGGTGCATGCCCTGCTTGTGACTGGGGAAGTTGCCGGCTTAAATCATCAGTGCGTTCTTTGGCTACTATCAGCTCTCTCCTCAGGGTGTTGGTCTCCTGCCTGGCTGCATGTACTTCGGAACGTAGCTGCCCCAACATGTGGGCTAACTGGTCGGTTTCTGACGTTTCCATGACGCCCAGGTGGATTTTGAAGTGAGGCTTTGTGTTCTGTAACGCTCACCTGGTATCCATGGGGACGTCACTCAGCCTGTTCTGACCTCTTATGACCTCAAACCCTTCCCTGGAGTCTACTCGACTGGAGACTGTGTTACACCTCGGCAGGCCCGGAGGAGGATTATTGCCCTTCGTAAGGGCATGCGTCACATTGCAAATCCATTCTACGCCCACTGGAAACTGCCCTGGAAAATAGTGGCTTCGGCTCACTCCGCAGCGCTCTGCGGCAAGTTGGACTACGATTCCCAGCCTTCCGCCTCCCGCTGTCAGCAGAGAGGCGATGATGCGTGAACCTCGGTTTCGTCCGGTTCCGCCTTTCTCCTTCCCGATTTAAACCTCAGAACCGGGCAAGATGCTGCTTCTGATTAAAGTTGCATCCCGTTGTTTAGAAGTTCCGTCTTCGATCCTACTTTACTTACCTGTGTACCAGACCTGTTTCCTCCTTCACGGACTGCTTTTGCCTGCCGCTTTTGGAAAGCTACTTACTCGTGTACCAGACCTGTTTCGTCCTTCACGGACTGCTTTTGCCTGCCGCTTTTGGAAAACTACTTACCCGTGTACCAGACCTGTTTCCTCCTTCACGGACTGCTTTTGCCTGCCGCTTTTGGAAAACTACTTACCCGTGTACCAGACCTGTTTCCTCCTTCACGGACTGCCTATACCTGCCGCCTTTTTGGAAACCTGTGATCACGGCATCGGTAAGACTCTTCTTTTTCACTACTTGCTAAACAAGCATTTCTTGTACTCATTGTACCTTGCCGCTGAACTCCATCACCTGCAATACTCCAATTCAATTGTGCCTCTTATTGTTGCTGTTACCATCATCTCCACAATCAGACTTCCATTGGACATTCTTCAGTAGTGCACAGGGACGCCTTGCAGAAAGTGCACCTACCCGACTCTAGCGCGGCCCTCGTTCCGCCCAGGTTCAGTTCCCTAACTAACCTACCCATTTGTTATTTTGCACCTCCGTTTTTTGAACTCTTTGGGACAACACAGACTCAACAGCACAGCAGTGGTAAGGGTTTTCTATTTTTATGATTCCATACCTCGTAGCTAATCGACCACTATAGTTAGTATAGGTTACATTCTCCTTTCTTACTTATAGGTGGTTCCGGTTGCCTTAAAACAAGGGGAGGGCATAGCTCAGGTACTACTAGAAAGAAGTATCAAGGGAAAGGGATTCTTCTTAAAGTTCCAATTGCTCACCTCTTGTTTTTCCTTTACAGCTGGGTTCTTGGCGGCGTGTTCTCCCGCCCTTTTGAGCGATCAGTCCATCTGCCTGGTCCTACCCAGCAGAGGGTCATATCGTTAAAAAGGTCTTGTGCCCTCACAGAGAGGAGGCTAGGTTGGAGGCCCCGACCTAGCTCTTCAATCAATAGTTCAGTCCTGTGTCTTCCGGCCACCGATTTGGTTTACTTCCCGTCCGGTGAGTAACAAAATCAGAAGCCATGGAAGAAGCGGATCCGTTGACCACTCTAGTTCATTTGGTATCCGAACTACGGGCAGACATGACTGCCGCACATGATGCCTTACACCAGCGGATTGACAACATGAGGCCCTTTCCTGCACCCCAGACTCTGGGAATTGATCCGTCCGGTGCTACTGCCTCAGGTTCTGGAGCCCATTCAGCCTCCGCCTCTGGGTTCACCTCGGGCCCCGTTCTGATGGCCACCCAATTACCATTGGCTCCTCTGGAACGCTTTACGGGTGACCCAAAGCAGTACCGGACATTTATCAACCAATGCAAATTGCATTTTCTTTGTCGCCCTTCGGCCTTTCCCAATTCCACCACGAAGGCGGCCTTTATCCTTTCGCACCTCGGAGGGACGGCGGCAGCTTGGGCTAATCCCTTGCTTGAATCCAATAGCTATGTTTTGTATGACTGTGACGCTCTTATTACAGCCATGAATAGGGTATTTGATACCCGGTACAAGTCACAAGCCACGGATCTAGAATTCTTAAATTTACGTCAGGGTACGTCTTCCTTGTTTACATACCTCACTAGGTTTAATCAGTTGGCAGCCGAGACGGATTGGCCGGAAGAAAAGAAATCTGCGGTATTCTACAAAGGATTGTCTGAGGAGTTAAAAGACATCCTTGCTACTGTGCCGGTGATTCCTACCACATTCGGGGAGTTACTTGATTTGGTACTACAAATAGACACTAGAAGATCTGAAAGGAAGGGAGAACGGAAAAATATGACTCCAGTTCCCCTTCCCCTTGATTCCGTTAATCCTCCTTCCTCTGCTTCTTCTGAGCCTATGCAGATAGGGGCAGTACGTGGTCCGTTGTCTCCTGCACAACGTGAACACCGTCGATCCAACAATTTATGTATGTACTGTGGTTCGTCTGAGCACCACCTCAAGGATTGTCCAAAAAGACCTGTTAAGAAGGCGGGAAACGCCAGAACCCGGCGATAGCAGGAGTGCCTATGCCGGGGGTATTATCTTTGGACTTGAATGTGGCAATTACCGTACCTGTTAGTCTGCCAGTGGTATTTACCACTACAACTGACTGTTCTTTCTCTTCTCAGGCTATAATTGATTCCGGTGCTACTGGGAATTATATGGATTATGATTATGCCATGAGCAATAACGTTCCTGTGGTTTCTAAACCACAACCTGAAGCCGTACATGCGGTAGACGGCTCTTCTCTGGTCTCGGGTCTGGTTACTCAAAGCACGTCCCTCGTCCGTATGCAGACGGCCGATGGACATACCGAAACACTCACATTGGACCTAATTAAGGCCCCCCAGCTTCGTGTAATTTTGGGCATTCCGTGGTTACAACATCACAATCCTGACATTGACTGGGCCAGGAAGGTGGTACAGTTTCCTTCCTCTGTCTGTAACGAAAGATGTTTTCAGACTAGTAGCATTTCCGGTACTTCCTGTCAAGCCCTGGTGGCCTCAATGGCCTTGATAGGTGCCATTACCAATGCCATTGAACCTCGCATCCCTGTGGAATACGCTTCTTTTCGGGACGTCTTCGATAAAGGTGGAGCAGATCAGTTGCCCCCACATAGGCCATATGATTGTCCTATCGACCTGGTACCGGGGGTTAAAATACCTGCTGGCAGGGTTTATTCGCTCACACTGCCAGAAGACAAAGTGCTTAAAGAGTACATTGACAAGGCATTGGCTACAGGGTTCATCAGACCATCGAGATCACCGGCAGCGTCTCCTCTGTTTTTTGTTCCTAAAAAAGAAGGTGACCTTCGCCCTTGTATTGATTATAGGGCATTAAACGCAATCACAGTCAAGAACCAGTACCCTCTTCCCCTGATCTCTGTAGTCTTGGATCAGCTAGGTTCCTCTATAATCTTTACCAAACTTGATCTGCGGGGTGCTTACAACCTAGTTCGCATAAGAGAAGGGGACGAGTGGAAAACCGCCTTCAAGACCCGGTACGGGTTATTTGAATACCTAGTGATGCCCTTCGGGTTGTGTAACGCCCCGGCCACTTTCAGGCCTTTATTAATGATGTATTTCACGATTGTCTGGACCGGTTTGTTGTGGTCTATCTAGACGATATACTGATTTACTCCTCATCCAAGAGTGAACACACCCAACATGTGAGATTCGTCTTACAAAGGCTGAGAGAGAACCATCTCTTCGTCAAAGCTGAGAAGTGTATCTTCAATTCGTCGGAGGTTGAGTTTCTAGGTTATGACCTTACCAACCAGGGTATCCGGATGAGCCAGTCCAAGGTTAAGGCCGTTTTGGAATGGCCTGTCCCTACTACAACCAAAGCCCTACAGTCATTCCTGGGGTTCTCGAACTTTTACAGGCGCTTTATCTTTTCATTTTCTACCATCTCGGCTCCTTTGACGGCTTTAACTAGCTCAAAACAGCCATACCGATGGACACCAGAAGCGCAATCCGCCTTCGAGGCCTTAAAAGCGGCTTTTTCTTCAGCCCCAGTGCTGCAACATCCCGATCCGCTCCTACCATTTTTTGTGGAAGCTGATGCTTCTGGGATGGCCATCGGGGCTATTCTGTCGCAACCCTGTCAGGATTCGGGTGAGAATCATCCGGTTGCGTTCTTTTCGAGGAAACTGACACCATACGAACGCAACTATCCTATCACGGAAAGAGAATTGCTGGCAGTCAAGGACGCTTTCTCTGAATGGCGTCATCATCTATTGGGGGCCCGTCATCCGGTTACTGTCTTCTCTGACCATCGGAGTCTATTGGCATTCAAATCAATGAAGTGTCTCACTGCCCGGCAGGCCCGTTGGCACCTTTTCTTTTCCCAGTTCAATTTCACCATCACGTATAGGCCAGCCCGTCTCAACGTTTGTGCAGACGCCTTGTCTCGCCTGCCCTCTCACTCAGAGCAAAGCAAACCGATTGCCCTCTTCTGCTGCCTTCTAGGGTCGTATGTGCGTGTACTCCACGACCTTTGCTCCGTTCTTTAATCTCGGACTGGGTGAATACACATAAAGAGGAATGTGTAGCCCTAAATCTTGATGTGGTACAAGGACTTCCCTATATTCAGGGCCGCCTGTTTGTGCCCCCGGGGAAAGCCCGTCTCCAAGCCCTTGCTTTATCCCATGACTCCTTGATAGCGGCTCATCCAGGCCAAAAGAAGACTCTGGACTTGCTCCGTCGTTGGGCCTGGTGGCCGTCTATGTCACAAGACGTGGTTAACTATCTGGCCTCCTGTTCTGTGTGTGCTCAATGTAAGGTCTCCCGGTCTAAACCTGTGGGTTTGTTGCAGTCACTCCCGGTTCCTCACAAGCCATGGTACATGGTCTCTATGGATTTCATTGTGGACCTGCCACCGGTGGACGGTTTTGATACCATCTGGGTGGTAATTGATTATTTCACAAAAATGGCGCTCTTCGTTCCTTGTGTGGGTTTGCCCTCTGCTCCGACTTTAGCCTCATTGTTCCTTAGGAACGTATTTCGTTTCTTTGGTCTGCCTTCTATTGTGGTTTCGGATCGCGGACCGCAGTTTACATCACGTTTCTGGAGGGCTCTGACGGCATCTCTGGGCATTGATGACAGGTTCAGCTCTGCCTTCCATCCACAAACAGATGGGCAGACTGAACGGCTCAACGCTACTCTCGAGCAATACCTGCGCTGCCTCACACTTCGTTTCCAGTCATCTTGGTTGGCGTTGCTACCACCTGCTGAATTCGCTTATAACAATTCTCTGCATACCGCTTCTGGTGTATCTCCCTTTTTTGCACTTTACGGACACCATCCGCGGTCCTTGCCCCTGGATCCTGATCTTCCCAATGACAATCCAGCGGCTCATGCGTGTGTTCGGGACCTCAAGTCCATTCATGAGGTCGTTCGTCAACACCTGCTGCATGCTCAGACAAAGGCTAAGAAATTTGCTGACATGCATCGGACACCTGCACCCGACTACCGTGTGGGTATGAAGGTTTGGCTGTCATCACGCAACCTGAGAATGCCTGGAAAACGAATGCTCTTACCCAAGTTTGTGGGACCCTTTCCTGTCACTAAGGTTTTGAATCCAGTTGCTGTGCGTCTTTCATTGCCCTCGTCCTGGAAACAGCACCCAGTGTTTCATGTCAGCTTGCTGAAGCCTTGTCCGGCCAACATGCGGTTGCCGATCCGCCCACCCCCGGTGCGGGTGGATGGCAATGATGAGTTTGAGGTGGCCGATATCCTGGATTTCCGACTTCGGAGGGGTCGTCCTTTTTACCTGGTTGACTGGAAAGGTTTTGGCCCTGAGGATAGATCTTGGGAGCCTTTATCTAATATTCATGCTCCGGCCCTGCTTCGCCGCTTTCATGCCCGTAGGGGGGTGGTGCCGCCTTTGGGGGTGGATGCTGTTACGCCTCGGCAGGCCCGGAGGAGGATTATTGCCCTTCGTAAGGGCATGCGTCACATTGCAAATCCATTCTACGCCCACTGGCAACTGCCCTGGAAAATAGTGGCTTCGGCTCACTCCGCAGCGCTCTGCGGCAAGTTGGACTACGATTCCCAGCCTTCCGCCTCCCGCTGTCAGCAGAGAGGCGATGATGCGTGAACCTCGGTTTCGTCCGGTTCCGCCTTTCTCCTTCCCGATTTAAACCTCAGAACCGGGCAAGACTCTGCTTCTGATTAAGGTTGCATCCCGGTGTTTAGAAGTTCCGTCTTCGATCCTACTTTACTTACCTGTGTACCAGACCTGTTTCCTCCTTCACGGACTGCTTTTGCCTGCCGCTTTTGGAAAGCTACTTACCCGTGTACCAGACCTGTTTCCTCCTTCACGGACTGCTTTTGCCTGCCGCTTTTGGAAAACTACTTACCCATGCACCAGACCTGTTTCATCCTTCACGGACTGCTTTTGCCTGCCGCTTTTGGAAAACTACTTACCGTGTACCAGGCCTGTTTCCTCCTTCACGGACTGCCTATACCTGCCGCCTTTTTGGAAACCTGTGATCACGGCATCGGTAAGACTCTTCTTTTTCACTACTTGCTAAACAAGCATTTCTTGTACTCATTGTACCTTGCCGCTGAACTCCATCACCTGCAATACTCCAATTCAATTGTGCCTCTTATTGTTGCTGTTACCATCATCTCCACAATCAGACTTCCATTGGACATTCTTCAGTAGTGCACAGGGACGCCTTGCAGAAAGTGCACCTACCCGACTCTAGCGCGGCCCTCGTTCCGCCCGGGTTCAGTTCCCTAACTAACCTACCGATTTGTTATTTTGCACCTCCGTTTTTTGAACTCTTTGGGACAACACAGACTCAACAGCACAGCAGTGGTAAGGGTTTTCTATTTTTATGATTCCATACCTCGTAGCTAATCGACCACTATAGTTAGTATAGGTTACATTCTCCTTTCTTACTTATAGGTGGTTCCGGTTGCCTTAAAACAAGGGGAGGGCATAGCTCAGGTACTACTAGAAAGAAGTATCAAGGGAAAGGGATTCTTCTTAAAGTTCCAATTGCTCACCTCTTGTTTTTCCTTTACAGCTGGGTTCTTGGCGGCGTGTCCTCCCCGCCCTTTTGAGCGATCAGTCCATCTGCCTGGTCCTACCCAGCAGAGGGTCATATCGTTAAAAAGGTCTTGTGCCCTCACAGAGAGGAGGCTAGGTTGGAGGCCCCGACCTAGCTCTTCAATCAATAGTTCAGTCCTGTGTCTTCCGGCCACCGATTTGGTTTACTGCCCGTCCGGTGAGAAACAGACTGGGCCTGAAACACAGGATTGGTAGAGTTTAACTCTCTATTGTCTCTGTGTGCTTGAACCCCTTCTTCCCCGGGGTCCAACCCTTCCCTTTGATCCACAGCTCACCTTGTTTTCTTGGAAAGTGTGCTCTCCGTTCTGCTTTCAGCGCAGGGGCGCGTTGATTGATGCGGGCTTGTTGCTGCCTAGTTACTTCACTGGCAAGAGTCCGACAGGTAAGTATAATGAGTCTTTTGAACAGTTCTCTAACTTTGTTCCTTTCCTTTCTTAGATGATGGCCGGCGTCCGGTGATGGCAACATGCTGCTGAGATGAGTAGCGCTGAAGGTGAGTGAGAGCGCGATGTGCGAGTAAGCGCGGTATGCGCCGCCTCTAGATGATTCCACGCTAACCTGGAGTGTCTTTTCCCTCTTGCAGATGGATGAGAAGTTCCGGAGACAGAGTTCCCCCAGAGCAGCTGAGATTCAGGTAAGCGTTTGAAGCTCGTACAGTCTTTAAAAATAAGCGAAGATTTGCTGAATGCTTACTAATGCCTTCTTTCTGTTCTTTTCCCTTTTCCTTAGGAAGCGGCGTGCCGGGATAGGAATGACACCGCCGAAAATGCCCGCAGAACAGAAGAAGCGATGAATGATGGGCAGAAGCGCCGCAAGGTACGGCTGTTCCTAACGGTGTTCTTGTTCTTGCAGGAGCTGAGCGCAGAAGAAAGATGCAGGCCTACTGGAGACCGATCCGAACACGGTGAGTGTCACGCTGCAGGTGCAGAAAACACAAAGCATGTTTCTCAGCCTGGGCGTGGCTTAAATATTCTCTGGGTATCCCAGGTGTCTCTGGGCTGAACCACACCCAAAAGACTAGACTGCACATGCAGTTCTGGGAACCGATATATGTGGGGGCATCCATCTTGCCCTCATCAAAGCACTACAAGTCCAATCCCCAATGTTATCCTATGGCAGTGAGTGAGTCTGGTGCCACAAGCGCCAAGCCTGACTCCAAGTGGGTCTTTGGAGGGATGGAGAGGCCCTTGAGGGCCATGTAGGTGATCGTGGCCTGGCTCCAGCCTGACATCTTGGAGGGCTGGGGACATGAGGGGCAGGAATCATGACAGACAATTACCTGTAAATCTGTAATTGAATCAGGTTTAATGCAGCTGAGCTTTGAAGGGATTGATCATCCCTCTGCCTACCTTATCAGGCGGCTGATGGGAGGAGAAAGAAACTGTAACACAGTTAGGGAAAAATCCAGGGCGTTGGAATTGGGCCATATCTCTACAGAGATTCCAAATGGAAATATCACCTAAGCTTGGATGTTAACGTTCTAGTACAGATCTCATCAATATATTTTCTTGACTTGAGCCTGACACTTAGAAGGGTAGTACTCTGCGTCTCATTATGAGTTTGAAGCAGTTTGGCTGTAATTCCAAACTATGACCAAACTCATTTACCGTTACCACTACTTGGTCCCGCTGACATACCGCAGGATTACAAGTGGTGACATGATATGATGTGATATGGCATTTGTAACGGACTTATACACAATGGTTTCAAGGCGCGACGAGGCAAGGAAGGGGGAACAGAGGGAGGACAGAGACGATTTTACTGGGCCAAGTGACTTTGAGATTGCGCAAGTGCAGGGGAGTCGGGAGGGGAAACGTGCCAGGAGAAAGGGGAGGGGGCAGTGCTGTACATGGGATCAAAACAATAACAATAAATGCGGCCAGCAGGTGACAGGTGCAAGGGTAAGTACAGACAGCAGGTGTCCAAAGGTTCAGGTAGGGGGACTGTAGCGTTACAGATACAGACCCAAGTGCAAGGGTTGCTGGGAGGCAGTGCAGGTTGTGCAACTGGGCGGGTAGGGACCTGGGCCCGAAATCAGAGGGTAGCCAGGTGACCAGTCCAGTATCAGACAGGAAATCAGCAGGGGAGAGGAAGTGAGAAGGCAGAAGCAAAGAAGAAGGTCTTGAGGTGCTTCCGGAACTGGAGATGGTTCTCCTCAAGTTTCAGAGAGGCAGGGGGGCTGTTCCAGAGGAAGGCCCCAGCTGAAGAAAGAGCTCTACCACCAACTCATTGCTTGGAGAAGTGACTGACCCTGAGGGACTTGGAGGTGGAAGAGCGAAGAGCTCGAGTAGGAAGATATTTACGAACAGAGAGTTGGAGGTATTGAGGACCTAGCCCCCAGAAGGCCTTGTGAACAATGCAGAGGGTCTTGAACTTAATCCTTGCAGCCACTTGGAGCCAATGCAGAGAATTTAGTGCTGGAGAGATGCGATACCTGGGCTTGAGGCCAAGGACAAGTCTTACAGTCCTGTTCTGGATGAATTGCAGAGGGCGGAGAGTAGAAACAGGCAGATTTAGAAAGAGGATGTTGCAGTAATCCAGCCTAGAGAGAACCAGAGCTCTAGAAACAGTGGGCTTCTGGGGGATGGAGAGGAAGGGAAGAATACCACTGAGGAGGTGCAGTTGGTAGTTTGACTTCTTAGAGACGTCAGAGACGTGAGGAGAAAAGGAGAGTGTGGAGTCGAAGATAACCCCGAGGTTCTTAGCCTCACAGGTGGGAGCAGGAAGAGGGTCAAGGGAGGCTGGCCAAAAGTGACAGGAAAGGAGGGTGCATGTGTACCGATGAGGAGAATCTCTCTCTTACTGTCATTAAGGCAGAGATTGTTGGCTGCACACCACTCCTGGATAGCCTACAGGCAGTCAGAAATGAGGGAAAGAGAAGAGGTGGCAGAGGGGAGCCTGAAAACGAACTGAGTGTCATCCGCATAGCACTGAAAGTTGGAGCATAGAGGTGTGAATCCCCATTTTCAGAGTCCAAAGGACTCCATGGGGTTTTCGGAGGAATTGTGGCAGTAGGTTGACAGATGCACCTCCAGCTTTGTGCTGAAGGTCAATGGTTCACCCCCACCGCCAATCTTGTAGATCAGCAGTGTAGGAATGTGGCAGGAATGCAGCAGTAATAGAATTACTGCAGCATTCCTGCCAATTTTTCCCATACCGCCAACCTCGTAAATGAGGCCCTCAGTCGTTTTGGCTGGGGGTATGTGATGGACTGCCACATGCAAGGGTGTGAAAGCCCTGGATATTTTGATTTTAAAAAAGTATAATGATGCCATACATTTTGTTTCTGAAACGGAGCTCTGCAAATCAGAACCCGCCCTTTCAAAATGCACTATGCTAAAATGTAAATGCGCACATGTGCCTTGCAGTAACCGGTCTACTGACATGAAAGCACCAGCTCTGCTGTGGTACAGAGCAGGTTCAAATTTCTCCTGTAAATCCCTGACAGCTGTTGTGACTCAAAGTCACTGCAGGCAGATGTAGCAATTAAAATGTCTGCATCTCTAATCTAAATTCTAATAATTGTCGACCCTGATCAGTCTGGTGGGAAGTAACTCTCTATAAGCTATGACTAGAGTGGCATGATGACTGCGAAGGATGCACAATTATGAAAGCCATGGTAGTCTATTAGCCCACCAATGCCAGCTCTATGAGCAGATCCCAGATGGGACAGGGCTGACGTGTATTAAGGTCTAGACTGAGTGGATCCAGAGCGCTTTTGTGGAACAATGGCCTGGATGCTACCTCCTTTGATTCTCCAGGAGGTAGGGACACACCTTCCCCCACAGCATATTTATTTATTTAGATTTATATAGTGTGCAAACAGCCCTTGGGCATCGAGGCGCTGTTACATGTGATGAGCTTAGTTACAGGGATGAGCTTAGTTACAGGGGGCATCAGGACGCCTTGGGAGTCAATACACATTATTTGCATACATTTATACATAGTAGGCAGGCAGTGAACAAGGCAGGCAAGAAGCACTGGCAGTGTAGTGTAGGTGAGGCAAATGGTGACGGTTTAGATGTAGAGTAGTGTCTTGACGACTTTGCGGAAGGCATAGACCCTTCTCCAAGGATATCTTCTGGGAAAGGTTCTTCAGAGAGTGCACTGACATAACCAGGGGTGTTGCTAGATCGGGAAAAGATCTGGGGCTACACTAATGTTGGGACTGTCGAGACTCAGGGCTAGCTAGTCTTTTGGTTGTAGCTCCTAAGCTTCTATACAGGCTACAACCGAAAGACCCAGGGCTATATCCCCCTAATCCCCCATGCAATGCTTCTGGACATAACAGAGCCAGCCTCACACCAGTTTGCTGATAACTGGAATGCCTGTTAAGGTGGCAGCCATGGCTGGCGATAGGGCTAGAGTAGACAGAGAAGAAAGTGAGGCCTAGAGAATGGTGCCACCAATCTTGCTTCCTATTATGGTTCTCTTCCCTTTCTTGTCTCCTCCTTTTCATGCAAGTAAGACAAGGGACATGTGTTACTTCAATGGAGATTGGATCCTTTACAGCAGGCTTGCTTTGGAACAATCCCTGGAGTGTTTGGCCTGTAAAAGGAGAGGGGCACCCACTCATCCTTTGATTCATCTATGGGCACCAGGAAAAAGAAGAATAGACTTTTGGACCTCTGTTGGGAGTGCAGTCCATTCCAGAGTCCTCTGTCTTAGACGACCCATCTAGACACTAACTTGCTGCTTTATCGACATGATTCGACCTGTCTCAATGCTGGCTCGACTGCAGGAAAGCACGTAGAAGCCTGGCTCAACTCTGCAGAGCCCCAAAGACCAAGATATAAAGTAGTGTGAAGGGGAAGTGGGTCACTGGTTCAATTCTGGGACCATAATGACTTTAAAAACACTCTTCTGGGCCTTGGACTTATAAGACAATGGCCTTATTAGGAGTCCAGTGGTGAGTATTGCAGTAATTCCACCAGACAGAATTATCGAAACCGCTATGGTATCCGGCAGAAATACCACCACATTACAAGTTGCCAGGAACGTGCAGAAGCCGTTGGTGAGAACAGTAATTCTGTCCTGTAGAATTACTGCTAAAAATCATCTTCAAATGGTAAACCGGTCAATTTTTGGTGGAATTACTGCTGGGTGGAAATCGCATCATGTGGGAAATGGAAAGTCTTGCAGCGCCTTTCTTTAAAAATTCAATCTGACCTGAATCACCCATTTCCTGTAGTCATCCGAAGACACAAGTGGAGACATAAATGTCCTAGGACAATGGAAAATCAAAGCATGCGCAAGCAACAATTCAGCAGAGCAGAGCTCCAGGTTCTCGCTTATGAGATAGGGAGCCATGCTGAGGAGCTGTTTGGGGGAAGGCATAGGAAGACATTTGGCCAGTGGAAGACTGACATCTGGGCCTCAATACAGGACAATGTGACAGAAGTGGCCACAGTCCCATGTGATAGCGAGAACTGCCATATGAGTATAAATTACCTCAAGACCAGGGTCCACAGCCTCCTTTCAAAAAACTGTTAACAGTCAGCTGCCACAGGAGGCGGCACCATGTATCCCCTTGCCCTCACACCATTGGAGGGAAAAGCCAGCAGCATCCTTTGCATGGCATCCTTCAATCCCCATTCCATGCATGTGTCTCTCAGCATAAATTGGCATAGAGCACAGGTGAATGCCCTACCAAATGGCAATGTGGATAATGTCACTGCAACATGTGCGGGGTCAGAAATGTGATAGAGACACAAAGGTTCAGTTTTCTCAATTTTGACATTTATTAAAATAAAAAGGGGTGGGATAAACGCCCATCTTTCCCTATCCTTAAGAGGAGGCCCCAACCTGACAAACTAAACTAAAGAAAGAAGACCTAATGTTAAAAAAGTCTCTTATCATCACATTAATACATACATCAAAACAAACAAGGAATTATTGACTATCTTAAGTTCCACACAAACAGAATTAAAGTTCAAATTTATAGATTTGAGCAAGTACTCCTTGTGACCAGGATTGAACTCCCATACCCTGGGTCAGTTCAGGAATATCCTTGACAAAGTTCAGATTCGCCCAAGATTGATAAAGTTCAAAACAAAATGTATTTCCTTTCAGCTGCATCCTTTCACTGAATGATGCAAATGTCTTTTTCACAAATTTGTTAAAAACCCACACACTTGTTATCCTTAACAGTATCCTTATTGTTAAGGAAAAATGTCTTTCACACAAAACACAAATTCATAAACCAAAGCAATTGTTGTCTTTAAAGTTCAAAGCACATTAGTACATCATACTTATTCTTCCCTTGAACTACTCTTCTCAGGATAGCACACTGCTGCCTTTGATGATGTAGCAGTTTGTTAAATAACAACACAAGTAATACCTTCTTTCCACTACACCTTTTTGTCACAACAACCCTGCTTCAAAAAGTATCTCCTTCTTTCCTGGTATACTCGTCTGCCAGGACTAACTACTAATGATCCCTTTCCGGGTTCACTCTCCAGCCAGGAAGATAAACTCCCACAGCTACAAATAATTTCATCGATTTTTATTTATTTATGTATTGGATATTTGGATGGCACTTATATAACAAATGGTGTTTCAAGGTGCCACAAGACGAAAAAGGCGGGGGACAAGGGAGAAAGATAACAATAACGGTCCAACTAGGCCTTGGGATATTTGGGCCGTGCAAGTGCAGTAACAAGAAGTGCGAGAGAGAGGAGTGGGGAGTGCTAAGGGGAGGTCAGGAGGGCGAGTGCCAGGGATCACATGGGGTGCAGGGGGTGAGAGTCCACATGCTAAGTGCGAGATGGGGGGTGGACTCAGCAGGGGGGCCTTGTGCCTTGTAGAACTCAGAGGCAACCAGGCAGCCAGTCATTGTGGCAGACAGGGGTGTTAGAATGGAGGGGAAGAAAAGAAAAGGGCGGTCTTGAAGTGCTTCCGGAACTTAAGGAGATCCAACTCAAGCCTAAGAAGGGCAGGGAGACTGTTCCAGAGGAGAGTTGGAGCTAGAAGACCGAAGGGCTCTAGCATGGAGATATTTAGGAGAGAGAGTTGGATGAAGTGGGGTCCCAGGACCCAGAATGCCTTGTTGATGATGGTGGGGGTCTTGAAATTGATCCTAGCAGCAACCGTGAGCCAGTAGAAAGATGTTGGAGCTGAAGAGATGCAGTCCCTGGGCTTGAGGCAAAGGAGAAGTCTTGCAATCCTATTCTGGATTAGTTGAAGGGGGCATAGGGAGGATAAAGGAAGATTGAGGAAGAGGCTGTTGCACTAGTCCAGCCTAGAGAGGACCAGAGTTCTGGCGACATTGAGTTTCTGGGGGAAAGGGAGAATGCCTCTGAGTAGGTGCAGCTGATAGTGGGCCTTCTTGGCAAGGTCCGCGATGTGAGGAGAGAAGGAGATAGAGGAATCAAAGATGACACCAAGATTTTTTCCCTCACAAGAGGGTGAGGGGAGAGCATCCATAGGGGGCAGCTAGAGGGTAGGAGGGAAGGACGGAGCTGGGGTCTTCCCTCCTGCCCTCCTGAGAAGGATCTCAGTCTTACTGGCATTAAGGCAAAGATCATTGGCAGCACACCATGCCTTAATAGCAGTAAGACCATCAGGGATGGGAGAGGATCCAGTAGAGGGAAGCTTGAAGGAGAGCTGCGTGTCATCTGCATAGCACTGGAAGTGAGGAGAGAAGGAGACCAGGTGGGCCAGAGGGGCAAAGTATATGTTGAAGAGTCACAGCGAGAGGATAGAGCCTTGAGGGATGCCTTAGGTGGAGAGTGTGATAGTGGAGAGAAAAGGGCCCAGTTGAACCTGGCATGGTCGGTCGGAGGAGAAAGAGTTCAACCAGCCCAGTGAAAGGCCCATGAGGCCAACGGTGTCACAGAGCCAATTTGTCAGGGTGGCATGATTGACCATGTCAAAGGCAGAGGAAAGATCCAGAAGGATAAGAATGGACGGAGAGTTAGAACTGAGATTTGAGAGTTAGTCTTCATGGGTGTTCAGTAGAGCAGTTTCCCTCCCTCTGGCTGCTCCGAACCCAGAATGGTGGTCGTGGAGACAACCAACAGATTCAGTGTGTTGGATCAATTGGGAGTTGACCAGCTTCTCCAGGAGTTTGGCCAGGAAAGGGGTAATGGAGATAGGGCTGTAGTTCGCCAGGCAGGAGGGATCGGAAGAGTGCTTTTTGAGGAGAGGATGCACAAGGGAGTGCTTGAGGAGTAGCGGGAAGGAGCCTGTGGCAAAGTAGGGATTACAGAAATTGGCCAAGGCTGGTGCAAGGGAGGCAACGTTGTTCTTGATAGTTCTGGAGGAGCAGGGGAGCACCTGTTTGGAGGAGACTTTCATAGAGAGGACTTGTCTATAGACCTTATCCGGTGCTATGGGTGAGAAAGAGGAGAGTAGGAGAGAAGGGAGGCCTGAGAGCTGGGGAGGGAGGAGAGAGGGAAGTAGAGGAGAGTGAGGACAGGAGTTATGGTTAAGAAGTGGGAGGCCAGTAAAGTACAGAGGGCCAGAGACGGCAGGGGAGAAGTGGAGACTTCAGTAGGAATGGAGAGTTCCTTGCAGATTTGAAACAGTTTGCCTGTGTTGTTAGAGGGCACAGAGATGCAGGCTTGTATATGGGCCCTTTTCTTCGAGCGGATGGAGAGTCTGCATTACCTTTGGAGCAGGCGGCAGGCCCGACTGTCAGAGGATGTGCCTGATCCAAGCCACTGCTGCTCTGCAACTCTGCACTTGCGTTTCAGAGAGGCTAGGTGTTGCGCTTCTCGTAACAGGGGTATGGATGTCCAGTGTTTTGGTGATAGAGAGGTGAAGATTAGCAAGGGCAGAGTCAGTGTGGGAGTCTGCGGCAGGAGTGGGAGGGGCAATGAAAGTGGCGGCAATAGCAGCAACTGACACTCATTTCATCAGTCGAATGACGGAAAAGGAGACTGACAGTGCAGGCATAGGCTTAACCAGGGGACCTAAGAGATCCCTGTGAGAGGACAGGAGAGAATGGTCAGACCAGGAGAGAGGTGCAGTGAGAGAGTTGGAGATGGGGATGTCTGCTGAGGATAGAGCATCCAAGGTATGTGTGCGTCGGACCAGAGGGATGAATGGTAAGGGAAAGAAAGTAACAGAGGCTGTGCAAGAGTCTAGTGGCCGAATCAGGAGCATTGAGGTGAATATTGAAGTCACAGAGGAGGAAAAGCTTGGAGGAGGAGGCAAGAAGAGAAGAGGTCACTCAGAGAGGAAGAGGGAGAGAGGACCAGGGGTCCTGTAGATGGTGGTGAGTGTCAATGAGAGGGTTGAGAGACACCAACCCTGCAGATGAGGCATTCGAAGGAATAGTAGGTCTGAGTGAGAATGATAGTAGCAGGGACCCATTCAGAGAAGATCAAAGCCACTCCGCCTCCAGACCGGTTAGGCCTGGGATTAGAGAGGATCTTGTAGCCCTCAGGGAGGAGTGTGTCAAAAGCAGTGACAAAACTGGCAGTTAACCACGTCTCAGTGAGAGCTAGAACATTAAGGTCAAAGTCTTCAAAAAGGAGAGAGATATCAGAGGAGTGTTTAACAGCAGAGCAAGAGTTGAGGGTAGCTAGGTGAAGGTGGTTGCCACCTTTGGAGGTCTACCAAGGAGTGGTGCAGGGATGTGGTACAGCGGTCGGAGGTGGCGAAGGGGCAAGAGGGGTAAAAGACAGACGAGTGGCAGGAGAAGGGAGGATATTGTTGAGGGACGGAAGGTGCCTATCAAGAAAGAGGAGGTTGGGCTGAGAGCCCTAGTGTAAGGAAAAAAGGCTGTAAATCAGTCTGAGGACTATACTTGCGGGCTAAAACGGCCCGGGCACTACATTTCCCATGAGACATGTGTTTTTGATGTGCTGGCACATGCGCACGCTCGTGCATGCTACTTAAACCCCTCCTCGGCCCGTGCTGCATGTTGGTGATTGTTGGCGTGGCTGGTACGGGCCGGAGTAGAGCATGAGGCAGAGTTCATGGACCCGGGCTCAGGCGGTGAGGAGATGTGTTCCGGAAAGCCTCTGTCCCTCACGGAGGAGACGGACCAGATTCCAGCGGTGTGACTGCTAAACGCTGGAGAATCATTGCCTGGGGAGGTGCCAACGAGCCCCCCAGGCCTCAGTTAAGTGAACACTGGGAACCCGGGAGTGTGAGAGTGTTTGTTGGGAAAGTCATTAACTTATGTGGCAAGCACTGCATGTTGTTCTTACACACGCGTTACTTACCAGCATGCTGCAGAGATCTGAAGCACTCTGTGGTTAGGTTCTTCCAAGTGCGTTCCTCTGCAGCATATCTCTGGAACTCAATCAGGGCAAGCCACGGAAAGCGGAATCTTGGGTTTTGAACATTCCCTGCATTACGATTATAAGAGCAAGGGACGCTATATGTTTTTGTGGCTGCTTGTTCCTGTCAAAACCTACTGGAAGAAATTTGTTAGATGCATGTTGCTTGCTCTAAAAACATTCTGTGATAATACCCTCTGCCAGGTGTGATGGCAGGAGGTTGTGGAGGTCCAGTGGGGGTACCAGTACTGTTTGCAAGATGTAGATGTTGTCTTTATGCTTATGTAATTTTTCATGTTGTGTGCTACAGCTGCTGTCACATGTTTTCTGTTAACACATCATGTGCTTATGTGAGTCGCTGGCTTAGGAATGAAAGGTGTGGAATACAGGTTCTAGGGGTGATATCCTAATCAGGAAGGGTGTTAGCCTTTCCTCAGGAGCAGGGTTAGTAGGTGTTCTTCACGGTACAGGACTCTGTGTTGTTTTAAGCATGTTTCTTACCTATCCAATTCAAGAGCCCTAAACTTTTTTCTGATTATCCTAAACACTGCGTACCTATCCACAACCTCTCCCTAACCCTCTTCCCCCCCAATGGCTGCCTGAGGTTACCTGTGTTACTGAATATCAGGAGCCCGTGCCAACCAAGGTGGGAGGGATCAACTGCATTTGGCTTCCGTGGCTAGTAAGGAGTTGTGAGATACTCCAAGGGTGTGACTCCTGGGCCATGACAGTGCCATTCTGATAGACGTTAATGATGCACCTAGAGGATGAGAAGCATGCATACTTCCCATCTGGTGCCATCATTAATGGGCGATGAAGAGAAAGGGGAGAGGACATAGACCATGTGCGCAGTCCATAGGTCCAAAGAGGGAACGACAAAGAGGATGTCTGTGACAGTCTGCCTGAAAGAAGCATTGACGTAGGTGTCAGCAATGGGCAGGCGTGAATTGGAGAACAGGAGATCTTTTTTGAACATTTTCCTTACAGGCTTCGAGAGAGAGGTAGCATATGTGATCAAGTATCAGTTAGAGTAAATAGGAGAGATGGAGAGCACCATGGAGGGAGAGAGCAGGCAGATGGAAAGGGGGAGAAAGGTGGAGCAAATCCAATGCAAGGAGCAACTGCACAATGCAAAACAAACACTCACCAGGTGGCCTAGCAGCAAGACAGTTGCAGACAAGTCAGGTACACGAGACGTCCCAGGTCACCAAAAATCGGGTAGCTTGATGCATGGAGAGTCTCCACTTATTAGATGTTTGGGATGCTTCGCTTGTCGGAACTTGCCACCACTTGTTTCGTCTGTCGGTACTAGCCATCATGCCTCACAGAACCCGTAGTGCAACTGGGGCCTCACTATGCTTCCTCCGACACATTAAATGCTCCATTTCCTTTCAATTCTCTTCCCGCTGTGCTCTCGTGGGACCCTGCACTGGTGCCTCTATTTCTGTTGGGGTAGGATCTGACAGCCTGGTCGGCCAAGTGAGGTTGGCCACGCCTGGGACCCAGGTAGATCTAACACACCATGTACATTTGCCAGGCCAATCTCCTCCACCAGGGCGTACCCCAAGGCAGTCTGACCGACGAGTGAGGATAGGTTGTTCTCTCACCATAAAACTGTCTTTTGCAATGTCACTCGCAGGGAGTTATGTGACCCACTGAAGGCCACTGCAGTCCCACGAATCTTGTTGGTGTGGGCCCCGATGGGGTCTCCGCCTACTTGACTTCTTGTGATGGTGTCTGACCGACTTGTGCTGCTTAGCAACAACACTGGCCAAACTTGCAATTTCCTTATTTATATGACTAGACCCCTAATTTCACAGGACATCTGCACCAGTACGGCCATCTTGGTTTAAAGATCTGGTGGTGATAACTTTTCCAGAGCTCTCCCCACCATTGTCCTTTATGAGAAAGGCTGCACACTGGTAGCCTCTTTTCATAGTTTTTGGGTTCTTGACAATGGGCCTCATTACGACCCTGGCGGAAATGGAAAAATGATGGCGGAAATGCAATACCGCCATCGAACACCGCTCGTTGCGATTATGACCCGTCACCGTAAAGTACGATGCCATTAGCGACACCGCAGTGAACGGCAACGCTAACTGCACCAAGTACGCGCACGCGCGCCTTGCAAAACCGGAATCACCGCCATGGCGCAACGGTACGCGAATTCTGACCCTAGCGTACATGTACTGAACGCCATCAAGCACGTCGTAAAGTACCATTCCGCCATGGCGAGAAATACGGCATCGTGAACCAACCGTAAATGGCCCACTGAGTGCCTGTACTCCACTCCCTGGCCACATTGCACAACTCCTGGCAGGCGCAATGTACTCACACTATGCAACCAGTGAAATCTACAATTCACCCATGCATGCCAACGTAGAAATGCATGCAGGGGCTCAAAGCGCCCCGTGAGTGGGCATCCATGTACGGCATGTCACCATAGCCGTACTGATGCAGCACAGGCATGTGAAGGTACAATACATCAAAATGAAAATCAAGAACACATGACACAAAACAACAGTAGTCCCCCATCGCTTGCCACCAGCGCAAGGCAACATCCAAAACAGCATCCTGAGGGGGATTGCACCAGCCCTGTACTCTTGCCAGTAAACAAACCAACCATCAGCAGAAGCATGTACCACACAAGTTGGCAGAGTGACTGAGCAGCCAGGCTCATCCCAAGAGGGGCCGATGGGAGCTGCAGGGCACAGATGGCATGAATACAGAAGCTATTCCAATGGACATGACCCCAGTCCCCCTCCAACAAACGCACGCAAACACAGGCACCTGTGACCAGCCACATTCTGAACATCCCATCATTCCACCAATCGACCTGGCTGACAGGCACCAGTCGGCCAAAAGCCAATCCCCCGCCCCTGAACAGCACATCATGTAAACAGTCACAATGGCAGCCCCTATCCGTGACCATACTGTGCTACGTAGGCAAACGCGGCCAGTACTGTACCACACAACTCAACTCAGAAGGCGGAACACAATGCAGATCTTCTCGCAATACATACCGCCACAAATCGAAAATCGCCACATCACCTGCAAAGAATAACGCAACACGACAAATATCGGAATACAATTTAAATGCACATCCAAATGACAAAGGCCCCACAGCAATTTGCAAAATAACACCAAAACATCCATCATCACCGAGGGCTGCATCTGCAATAATTGACCAGCTTCCACTTGTGTGACGCCCTGTACCATCATGGCACACAGGGCCTACATCAACGTTCCAAAAGGCAACATGGAAGCGGCAAGAACCGCAGGTCCGTCCCATGAGGCAGGCACTAGTCGAGCTGAAAGGCCGAAATGTTGCACCTAGCCACCAGTACAGCGTAAGGGCATGTGGCCCATTGGCGATCGTCCCATAAGATCGAAATGGTGCTCCACTGATTCACCCGAAGCTGCAGGTGTCGAGAGTAAAACCCATCTGGAGGAGTGGCGTAGAGATGGCATCTGCAATAGGGCAGGAGATACCTGTCACCCAAATGAAACACAAATTAACCGATTGCATTACGGGACTCATGATGCATTACAATCTTCATTCAACACACCAAATCCACACCCATATGCATGCTAGCCCACTCCAAAGGAATATACAGACCCCTAAATCAGTATCGATTCATAACGAAATCAATCGAGGTAAATACACCATTGGCAACGTCGGTTACTGTGCATGCGTCCGTCAAGATAGAACCCATGACATGGGATTAGTAACGTGCCTAGACACAAGTGTATGAAGGCGCGTCGAGACAGGGAGGATCCGACAAGGGCAGATAGACGTAAGTCCCACTATGGCAGCCTTGCATCACATAGCGCAGGGGAAGGGGAGTGATTCAAAAAACCCATGTACATGGCAGACCCTAAACGGAATCATCTGTCCATGCATCCATTCATCATTCCCTCATCCCGCAATGAAAACGCATGAATATTCACTCACATAATATGTGAAACTTCCATCGCGTCTGTGCGTAATGCAGTCTGCAAAAACCACTGTGCTCCTGGCCGGATCTGTAGTGTTGTGAAGCAAGATGGATTTGGGAACGTCCTGCCTTATCGTCCACTACGCTATTGCGCATCCCATTCAATTCATATCATTCATTGCTTGCTCGTTATGGGCCATGTCCCAAGGACATTCTACAATAGAACGTTACATTTCCAGCCAGACCTGTGGGCGTATCCTCGCCGCTACTTCAAAACCAAAAATGCTGGCCTTCGAATTCCTCACTTGCAACATTACGTCGAAAAGGCTTCTGTGAACGCTTGCATTCACAATTACATCAATGTAGTGCGGCTGTGTGTCATAATGCTAACTGGCTGCAATCACAAATGGGACGCCACGCCCGTCGGTGAAGTACGTTACTGTGCTGCATGAGGGTCGGCCATCGATCGAGCCCTACATACCACTGACTCTTCACAGGTATGTAAGCGGCTGCAATCATAGCATGTGTAACAATGGGAGCATAGCATGAAAATCAGTCAAAGTACATCACACTGCCATCGGGATTTGATACATGATTCCAATCCCAAGATGCCATGCGGCCAAATGCAGCCTTACGTGCGGGACGTGCTCGGCCAGAAGGGATTGCATCTGCCACAGATTCATTCAATCAGCACAGGTGGAGGCCATACAGGCCGACAGCACATATATAGCAGACCCAAACCCCTCCCACAACCACTCCCACTCCAAAATGCTACCGGCAGGACTAGCGATGTTGGGCCTGGGGGACCAGATAGCACTGCAAGTGCTACAACTACAAGAAGACGACGAACAACAACAGGTACAACAACCGGGCGCACAGGGGAGACGGAGGAGAAGGAGGAGGAGGAGGGCAAGGCAGGGTCAGCAAGGCCCACAAGCACTGCCACTACCACCACGCAGGCGGCCCGCAATCCCACGCCTCCGAGCCGATCCGTTCAACCTCACTGCTGAGCAGATCCACACCCTCTACCGTTTGGACCGGGACACCATAATCGCCATTGTGGACATGACACATGCTGACCTCGTGAGCATGATAGATAGCCCAACCGCCATCCCACCCCTACTGAAGGTGGTGTCTGCACTCCACTTCCTGGCCACAGGCACCTACCAGCACACAGTGGGACAGTTGCATGGCATTTCACAGCCACTGTTCTCACGGACACTCTTCCAAGTGCACGATGCCCTCCTGAAGCACGCCGACGACCACATCACACTACCACGCACGTACCAGGAGATTACCAACGCAAAAGTGGGATTCCATGCACTTGGCGGCATCCCGGGTTGCATTGGTGCCATCGACTGCACCCATGTTGAATTGGTTGTCCCACATGCCATGGAGGTCCAGTACCGCAACCGGAAACAATTTCATTCAATCAATGTGCAAATGGTGTGTGACTCCAACAAGATCTTTACGCATTGTTGTGCCAGATTTCCAGGATCTACCCATGATTCTATGGTCCTGAGGAACACAAGAATACCACGCTACATGGAGCGACACGCAGGGCACAGATCCTGGCTACTCGGTGAGTCTCATTCCATGCATGACATCGTGGCCCATTTGATGCGTCAATGACCTTGCAGGAGGGGGGGGGGGCTACTTAGCACTATCATTCCACTGACACCCTTTATTCGTCTCATACAGGTGATGCCGGGTATCCACTGAAGAGATGGCTCCTTACACCAATCCGGAACCCACAGAACGAGCATGAGGAGGACTACAACCATGCCCACTCACGTACCCGTGTGGTCATTGAACAGGCATTCGGCCTACTGAAGGCTCGTTTCCGCAGCCTCAGCAGGTCTGGCGGGGCACTCATGTACAGCCATGAGAAGGTTTCTAAGATGGTCATGGCATGTGTCATGCTGCACAACATGTGCATACGTAGGAATGTGCCCATGCCCCCTGACGCTGTACTGCATGCACCTGAAGATGATGATGATGATGAGGGTGGGGATGTGGAGGCACCTCAAGGAGTCCATGAGGCACAGGATGCACGTGCAATCCGACAGAGCATCATAGATGCATGCTTCTAGCAACCACGCATGGTGCCTATTACACGGAAAGGGGACCTGTGGCACTGTGTGTGTGTAGTACAGGCACATTGTGGACTGTACGCCTATGAAGGCCTCGTATGCAAATATCAATGTCCACACATGTCATTGGATGATAATGAGGTGCTGTATTGTTAATGTGATTTGATTTATACACCCTATGGACCCGCCACCCAGTGAAGCCCAACACACCCCCTCCACCCTACTACCTCCCCCCCCAACACCAGTGTCCAAATATGCATGCTGTCCGTGGGTAGACGCTATTGCAAGCCCCCTCTACGGGTATCAGGGGCACCCCTGCCCGTGGAGCGCAGGTTCCTGCCAGATCTGCGTTGGGGGCTGCCCTGGACGGAACTTGCCACGGATGATGTCTCTGCCTGCTCGCGTCCATGCATGTCTCTGAGGGTTTGTGAGAGCTCCGAGAGCACACGGCGCACAGCAGCAAGTTCAGCACAAACGTCTTTGGACGTCGCATGCAGTTCCCCCCTCAGGCTCTCGGTGCTTTTCTCCATTTGTGCTCTCAGGCTCTCGGTGCTTTTCTCCATTTGTGCTCTCAGGCTCTCGGTGCTTCTCTCCATTTCTCCCCTGAGGCTCTCACTACTTTTCTCTATTTGTGCCCTGAGTGTCTCGGTGGATGTTTCCATGGCTGCCCTGGAACCCCCGCATTCATTTGCATGGTCCTTGAGTAGCGTGGACACTTCCTGCTGTTGCTCGATCAGCAGGTCGAGGGACTGTTGCCTCTGCTGGGCCATGGACATTTGCGGTGGTGTGACAGGGGGGCTGCTCAACACATGTTGCCTTGGCACAGGACTTGTGGGGGTTGGCCAGTCGTCGTCTTCAGGGTGCCCCTGCGTGGTTTCGTCATGGTGTAGGGGATGGAACATGCAGGGGGATTGGGAAAGGTCATGGATGGTACCTACGTCGCCAGCACTGTTTTCCGTGTCGGAGCATGCTGGCATGACAGCTGTGTCACCTATGGTGCTGCTACCACCAGAGGCAGTGCCATCAGATACGTTCTTTGGGGGGACCTGTGGTGCTGGGGTTGTGGACTTGCTGGCTGCTGGGGTGCCTGTTGCAGTCCCCTCCAGTGTGCTGCCACTTGATTCCTGCTGCTGCCGTGTCTTGATCCTTGCACCTGAGGTGGAGGCTCTTGGGACGTTGGTCCTGGCCCTCTTTGCAGGCGTGCTGGTAGGGGTGTCCTGCAGCTCGTCGTTGGTATCGGACCCTGTGGTGGAGTAAAGAGGGGCGAGCGTTAGTTATGGGTCTGTCGGATTTGGAATGGCAACGTATCAAATGCATTGGGGTGGTACATGAGGCTGATTTGGGACTGGGCCTTGGAGGTGGTCTCATTTTCGTGTGGATTGAGGATGCATTCATTTGGCTGCCTGCAGTTAGGGGGTGCATGCTGCACATGTAGGGGTTGTTTATGGCATCTTGATTGATTTGTTTATTCATTCTGACTTTTAGAGGGCGCTGTCAGGGCAAAGTATGTATTGCACTATGGGGTCACATGGTACTGCACATGTTCGTGTTTTGTGGATTTCGCATTGTTTCTCTTGGGCAACCTACCTGATTCTCCGGATGTCGGCACTCCTTTCTCCATCCCTCCGACTCCCTCTATGCTCTCCATTCCTATGGTGGAGGCGCAGATATCCTCCCAGGGGGTCAACTTGATGGGCGACTCTGAACCCCCCCCGGTAGCTGTGGCGATGTTCCTGTTCGCAGAAAGTATGCTGCGTACGCGGATCCGCAGGTCGTCCCACCGCTTGCGACATTGCTGTGGCGTGCGGGGTGTTGTCCCCACCTCACTTACGCGCTGTGCCACCAGGGCCCATATGGCCTTCTTGTTGGCAAGGGCCGTCCTGGTCATTTGACTGGAGAAGACGACGGCGGCATTTTCCTGGAGGGTCTCGGTGAGCACGGTCAGTTCCTCTCGGGAGAAGTGTACCTGCCGCTTGCGATCACACGCTTTCTTGGCTACCTTTCCCATATTTATTTTTTTAACTGGGGTTGCTAACGGGTTGGGATGTGTGTCAGGGTCGGATTTTTAATGGTTGTGTTGGGATTCGGATTTTATAGTTGTGCGGCGTGCTGTTTCCCGTTCCGGCCACATGCTTTTACTTCCGTTTCCGTATATTTACGGTGCCCGTAATTTGCGGTGCCCGCTCGTTACGGTGACCGCTCATTACGGTGACCGCTAAGATGGGTGGCGGTATTGCACCTGGTGCAGCGTACGGCGGCGGTAAGGGCCGTTTTGGGGTCATTTCCGCCATCGCAGCCTTTCGGATTCCGCCATGGCGTAATGCTCGTGCCCGATGGGTCGTAATTAGCCGCACTTTGCTCCTTCGTGCAATGGCGGAAACGCTATTTACGCTGTTGCGGTCCGGTCAGTCACTTTCCGCCAGGGTCGTAATGAGGCCCAATGTGGGTTACAGGATCCCCCAAACTGGAGTCCCAAAAAAGGAGGATTGTGCCCAGGTTGTCTTCTTATACCGTCTTGATCACAACCTCTTGGTTGCTGGCAATGCGTGCTACAGGTTTCCCTAGATAGGTTTCCCTTGAAAGGGGATTTGTGCCCTTGCTGCCTCTTCACTTTATATGTTTGGTATTCAAATCCACTGGGCATGGCCCAATGTCCTATTCAGAGCGGCCCGGGGTCACCTTTTATTTTAGGCCAACTCCCTAGTCTTCTGTGGTGTCTCTGTTGCATCTGCCGTGAATCTCTGGCATTCAGCTGCCTCTGTCGCCAGCTCCCGCTTACATGTAGTGGTCTGCGCGGCCCTGACAGCTCCATACGATCTCTGCTTCGGCTTCTGCAGCGTAAAGGTTTGTGTCACATTGGGAGGTCACTTCCCATGCACTCCACTTCTTCCCAAACCAGTCATAATGTTGCTTCTTGCTGTACAAACTCAATATTGTCTGCCTCTTCTGTATGAGTCAGCTCCAGCTAGTGTACTTTGTTCGGCAGTCTTGGGGTTTGGATTGCCTCTGCTACTGCTTCCACACCATCTTGCACGTGCAACTCATTATGGGATTTAAATATACAGCTCAAGGGCCTCATACTACAACAACTAGACCATTCATTATACTCAATGGAACCTTTGATCTCCATTGCCTCAGAGTCTCTCTTCCTCGTCCCAGTACCACATGCATTATGGGCCCTGTAGTCCATAGTGGCATTAATCCTCTAACATTTAACTGGTTGGGAGTATTTGCGGAGTTGAGAATTGTTAGAGTCAGGGAAGGTTATGGAAGGGTATAGAAGAGGTTTGTGATTTACCATTGGTGTGAGGACCTTTACCCAAAACAGAATCATGACAATTCGGGGATATCAGATATCATTCTTTTTTTTTCAAAATATTTTGAATATCATTTTTTAACCAAAAAGTAACAAGCATCAGCACAATTTCCCCCCCTCTCCCAGTTCCCCACCACAAAGCCCCCTCTCCCTCACCACCCGGAGCTGCCCCTCCCTTGCACTCAGCTGGCATATATTTAACATAGAGCCATCGGGTCAGTAGGGCGATCATATATAATGTCCAGGATCCTCAGGTTCTGTGGGCACATCTGATAGTGGTACTCCTCCCAGAGATACGTCAACACCATACCGCAGTCCTCCTGAAATTTTGGATAGTCCCCTTGAATGTTATAGGGGACCCACCCCATCACAAGGATGTGCCAGATCTTAAAAAGCAACTTGTGGATTGTGGCGGCCTACCTACTTTTCCATTTTCTTGCCACCACCAACAATTCAGCCAACACAAGGACCATCCAAGCCTTAAATTGCGCCCTGGCTTGCGGCATGTTTCCCTTTGCTAAAGGGCCAGCATACATGCTCCCATCCCCATGGTTAGTTCAGTATTTATAATTTCTTTAGTGGAAGCTTTCACCCATTCCTAGATGAGCTCTAGGGCCAGACAAATTCACCAAATGTGGTCCCAATCTTCCACCCCTTGCAAACCCTCCAACAGTGTGACGATACCTTCGGGTACATCCTCTGGAGCTTCACCGGGGTGTAGTGCCACTGAAGCAGCACCTTGTACCACCCCTCTCTCAGCTGAATTGACCAGGTGAGCTTGTGAATGTTGCTCCAGAGGAATTCCCTCTCCTCTAGTAGTATGGGCTGGCCCAGTTTACTTTCCCATTTCCGCATGTAGGGCCCGAGACCTTTCCCTAGACTCTCCGAGAAGATTGCACATAGGGCCGAGATCAGGTGGGTGCCCCCTGAGTGAGTTGTGATTTATTTCTCAAACATGGTGAGTTGTCTATTCGCAGCTGTTTTGTTAGTGGGGTGTAAAACCCAGTGACCCAGCTGAAAGTAGCAGTGCCTATCGCCCTCGGTCAGGCCAAAGCATTGTTTACACTGCTCAAAAGATTTAGGTTGTCATTCCAAGGTGGGCGGTAAAGGA
The DNA here is from genome assembly GCF_040938575.1 of Ambystoma mexicanum. Classification (NCBI taxonomy): domain Eukaryota; kingdom Metazoa; phylum Chordata; class Amphibia; order Caudata; family Ambystomatidae; genus Ambystoma; species Ambystoma mexicanum. The sequence continues at coordinate 895,849,494 of NC_090931.1, read as the reverse complement.
TACCGGGCATCGGTAAGGAGACCGGTGCCGGTAATCCCTTACCGCCCTACTACAAGTTCCCTTAGCTGGTCCCACCAGGAACAACAGGTCTGACCAGCCGTTCTGGACGGAACCCATTAAGGGACCAGGGCACTAATAATGGGCTCGCAAGTCGCGAGACCATTATTAGCACCCGACCCATTTCCATTGTGCCCTATGGGGGCTCAAATGGGAACGGGGAATGGCATTTTCAATGGGGATTTACCGGTCCCGCAAAGGTCGGACTACACCAGTAAATCCCCATTGAACTATATAGGTGCCGGACCCGTTATTGGTGGCAGTCATGGCGTAAATAGTGCCATGACTACCACCAACCTCGGAATGAGGGTCTTAATCTCTTGCCAGTGCATTAGGTCCCTGAGTCAGAGACACCCCGCCTCCCTCCATCTTCCCAAGGCCCTCCATTCCACCCCCGGGGTATACTGTTGGTTACCAAATAGTGGTGTGAACTGGCCCGACATGGTTGAGATCCTCCCTCGACTCATTAATATATTCCACATCTTCTCCACTAAGGCCATGATTTGTGATGACTGCATACTGTTACGCTCACCTGGTATCCACGGAGACGCCACCCAGCCCTGGTTGGATGATGTGCACTCTCGAACCCTCTCCCAGTCCCTTGGTAAGGCCTCTGGTTAAAGATGGGGCTGCAATATAGGATAGCTGGATTCAATACCAGATTGTCTTTGTTTTCCCACCTCCCTTGGCCTCAACTCCTTCCTCCCCCTTGGTCCTTCTCCTCAACTTAATATTGTAAAAGGTGAATTCTCCATCCTGCTCCTCGTGGCAGGGGTGCGTAGATGTGGGGGATGAGCAGCGACCAAGTTACTTTACTGGTGCAAGCCCCCTGTGGGTATCCAGGCCTGCTGCAACTCCGTAGGTCTGTTGCTTTACAGTCTTTATATGTAGTTCGTATGTTTGTCTTAGTTCAAATAATAATGTCTTGCTTCTTTCCTTTTAGGTATGGAAAGGTATTTTGGTGTTGTCATGCAGTTTGAAGATGAGCATGGGCCGGTAGCCAAAAGCGCGGTGTGCGCAATGCTGTCTGGTGAGTAATGCGCGACGCGCAGCGCTTTTTCGCCTTCTATATTGCTAACCTGTGTCTTTTCTCTCCTTGCAGGTCGCAATTTTCCTCGCCAAGCGCCGTGATGTTCCAGCGATGATACTGACCAGGAGATGACTACCCAGGTAAGAATTGTGTGACTTTCTTCATTCGGAAGGAAACGTGAGTAAACGATTACTAATGCTGTCTTTCTTTCTCCTCTTTCCATGTTATGGTATTCCAGGATGCATGCGGTGCCGGATGATGGAGTTCGTACCTTCAGATGAGTGGAACTGAAGTCGGTGATGGATTGAAGACAGGATACTATTCCAGGTAAGTTTTCTAGTGTTCTTTCTCTCTCTGCAGGTCCTTTGTTTCAGGTAAACTGGCATCAAAGAACTGAACACGGTGAGCGCTACGCTACCCACAGCAGAATAACGCGAAGCGTGTTCTGCTGTTTGGGTGCGGTTTAAATAGTCTCAGGTAAAGTAGTCCAGGTAAAATAGTCCCAGGCCTGCCACACCCAAAGTAGTCCAGGTAAAGTAGTCCCAGGCCTGCCACACCCAAAATACTAGACCGCATAGCTCAGTTCCTTGTAACTGAGCTATGTGTGTGCCTCCATGTTGGCTGAACCCCCCAAGTTAAATAGTCCCAAGTAAATAGTCCCATTCTAATGTTGGTCTTCATGATGGTTATGAGCCTGGTGCCAAAGGTGCCAGGACTGACTCCAAGAGAGTCTTGGATGAGGTTTTAAGGCCTTTGACCTGGCCCTAACTGGAAGGCTGACTTGCCAGTGAGGGCCAGGTGTAAGGGTCATGACAATACTTGGCGGACTGTCATGTTTGGTTAACCAAAGAACCTCTGCCAGGGGGGCATCAGCACCACCCAGTACATACGCGCACAGTGTTTCTCATCGTCCCCTTTTAGTCACTGCCTTAGCACCCGCAGCTGGGGCATCCTGAAAATACTGGCAGATGTTTGGGAGCGCCATACAACCATTCCTTTTCGGGGCCATAAGGACCTGCAGCACTACTCTCTGCTTTTTAGTCTTCTAAATAAAGGCAGAAAGAAGCTTGTTGAGCGAGTGGAAGAACTCTGGGGGAGAGAGATCGGAAGAGCCTGGAAATAATAGAGGAACTGCCGGAGAGTCACCATCCTGACTGAAGCCATCCGCCCATCCTGGAAATATGCAGGAGGGTCCAGTGCTCGAAATCCGCCTTCAGGGTGCGGATCAGTCGGGGGTAGTTTGCTTTGTATAAAGAGTCCAAATATTTTGTAATGTAGACCCACAGGTATTGATTCCCCCCTTGCCCATTGAAACGGCATGCGCCCCCACTTCTCCCCTACGGATGCATCTGTTAGCGAGAGATTCAGCCTCTTACTCATTGTGGTAAAAGTAATTGAAAATGTCCAATTAAAATTGCAAAAGAAAAACTGAATTCGGACTTTTGTGACATTTCGAGCCAGTGGCTTGGGCAGTGGGTGTGAGTGTATTCCCAAGTCCCAGATAGTGAATCTGCAGAGGAGATGGTATGAAAGCTGCTAAGTTGCACTGTGTAATGTGTGACACCTCTAGCCCGTCTGGGTTTTTCCTGCTGCATGCTCAGACTTATACTTTTGTTTTTCCTATTGTAAGTATGGGCCTACGAGTTCCAGCATGCAATGGGAAAAATCAGCACTGGTTGAGTTGCCACGTATGACATAGGGCAGTTTCAAAGTTATTAAGTATCCATTAGAAATGCACAGTTTGCCTTCATTTTTTTAAACTCTTGGAATGCTTGTTGTGTCAGTTCAAACTATGAATGTCATCACTACTATTTTAAAATATTAGCAAAAAGTACACGTTCTCTGAACGGGTTCTGTAGACAGATATGATAACACTTTCATCAATTGCTGAAAATAAATGATCCTGTAGGTCGCTGTTCCGATTTACTTATCCCTTCATGTAAACGCACTGAGAATGGGTTTGTATGGCTGGCTGACGTACCCTGGAGCAGATGTTGGGGGGGAGGCGAGAGTTGGTGTGCTGCTGCATACTGCGACCTTCTGTGCTCTCTCCCCACCTGTCGCCTCACCCTGGCGTGGTGCAGTTAGTTGTGGTGCAAATTTCTTGGAAACTGTGCATTCTAAGGCCTAGAAGAGTGGTTTTTGAGGACCTCAAGTTTTGTTTCTCGTGTAGAGACCAGTCCTTCTACGACCACATTGGTGTTTCTCCGATTTCAGACAACCGTCTCATGTATGAAGGTGCTGAAATCCGGGGAAAGGGGTGCGGTGTCCAAATGTTATGTAGCTAGGGTCCTAACAGGTAACTATGCACAATTTGGTGCAGATTGATGAAATGGTGTGGAATTGTATAAGAAACAATGTTTCGCCAAGCCACAAATCAACAAACACATTTTGACTTTTATTAATATAGATTGAAGAGCTATAGGTTTTATATTTAATGTAGTGTCCGCTCCTGATTTGCTTAATTTCATTAAATTAGATGGATATGTGTTCTTAAATTTGAGAGTTTGTCCAGAATTTGACCCAAAAATGTAATCTTTTATCCAGTATTTTTAGAGAGACTTTCCAGAATGTGTCACAGTGACAGAGGTGGCTACCGTATCTCCAATTATGACAATTGTTGGGGCTGGCACCACTATATGAAATTCAAGAATTAGTTCATTTATACTCTGAATGCAATTTGGTATGTACCAAAAACCTGAATTGTACTGTTTCGGGGAATAAATATACACATAAAAACTGATGGAACCCCACCAGTGTTGGTAACACATTTGTATTGTCCACTACTGCAGTTCAGCACATTAGTGATAAAGTAGATCCTTGCTGCTTCATCTTCTTAAAAAATTACTTTATTGGCGCTGTCCTTTGCACCATTGTTCACGTGGCAGAACCTGTGGCAAATGCAGTTCGGACAATAAGGTCCATCATCAGGGCTGATTCTGTTGATAATCATAACAATAGCATTGGTGAACACACCTCGTTGTCAGATATCCCAAGTGTCTCCTAAATGTAGGTTCCTATCTGTATCTCCAACTACCATTTCTCAAGATGCTAGAAGTTGAACAGAGAAAAGATCTGCACTTTACATTCCAAGGCCTTACAGCCGCGACATCCCACCTAACCTACTAGAGAATGCCAGTTTTGAGCTATTTTGCAATCACTTTGAGAACTATGGAAAGCTTATCCAGAAAATTACACATACCACCAATTATGTCAAGCAGCTAAATATCAAAAGACTCCGCTTTAGCAGTTATCCACAAGGGACTCACTGTCCTGGCACATGATGTCCTCCTTTTATGGACGTGGTGAAGCTTTTCCGCATCACTGTGGGCAAGCATGCGTGCATGGATGTGCGAATGTGAATTTTGAGTATGTTGGACGTCCCACGTTGGGCAGTCACCATGCTTCCATCCTTTGCTGTCACTATTAGAGGGTGGGGATTGAACAACAGGCCAAACTGTCCTTGCTGCCTTGAATTTTTCACCAGGATTGTGGGCCTCATCACAAGTTGGGCGGTAGCCCTTAAATGCGGCGGTAGCAGGGTTATAGCTGCATTTAAGGGTACTACTGCCCAACTTGTGGTGAGGCCCTGTGCCTCCAAAACCAAATGTCAGTTCTCTCGTTTCCCTCATGCTTTCAGTCGAGTTGCATTACTCACACCTAGCAGTTGTGGTGATTAATCTGATGGACCCATCACTGTTTTCCAGGCGCTGACCTCCTCCCATGTGGCCAGTGGACGGCAGCCACTACCTGATGCTGACCCTGGGGGAGGCTGTATGAGGGAGGATCACATGGGAGGGGACAACCTCCGGGGAGATGCCCTGAGTCCATCGGGTAAGACACAGTGTGCCTCCCTTTCCAATGAGGAAGACCATTGAATACCCAGGTTCTAAATGGCCTATTGTTATTCTGGTTGTGCCCCCACCTTTGACCCAAACACCCACAACTCACACATAACACCTTTTGTTTCTGATGTGCCTTCATGTGAAATCTCTGAGTAAAAACATCTAAGAATTAAAAGCCCGATGGCATCCATGGGCTCCAACTACCATAACCACCCAGGTACTGAGATGAGGAGGAGGACGAGGGAGTTTGTGGAAAGTGACAAGAGCTCGAAGTACGACATGCAGGCCAGTTGTTTTTCCAAGTCTTCAGTGCATGGGACATTTAAAGATGGCAACTGCACTGTTAAGTCAGAAAGTACAGGAGAAGACGCTGAACTCCATGCTGCGGTTCACAAATGCAAGGCACATGGACAGGTGTGGTGGAACGGAGAAGGCCGCCGGGCCAGGAGGATAAACGGAGCGTATAAGCAAGAATGGTTGTAGTGACACTGGGAGCTGCGCAGGAGCTCCTGAATCTCGACCACTCTAAGAGACAGCATTCTCCAGCCTGAAAAGGAAAGCCGGCGTGTGGTCGCTGGATGCTGGCAGAGCGTCTGCACACTCTAAAGTGGAAAGCGGGTGAAGGAATCACCCTGCAGTGGCACAAGCAGGATCAGAGACGCTAGAAAGAAGCAGTGAGTCTCCCTAAAGGAGCTGGGGTCCCAGGAGCTTTCTGACAAGCACACCAACAAATGTTTGAATGGTACGAGATTGCTGATGCAGAAAACACCCCAAGTTTGTTTAAATGCAAAGTACAAATTCAACCCCCAGTAAGAAGAACGTTTGAATGCAGTCCAGGCAAAGTACAAATTCAACCCCCAGAAAGATGAATGTTTGAATGTAGACAAGACAAAGGGCCTCATCACGAGTTTGGCGGTAACCCTTAAATCCGGCGGTCGCGCTATTACCGCCAGATTTAAGGGTCCGCCAAATCAGGGCTTTGGCGGATTTCTCCCCAGCTCTGAGCTGGGGGAAATCTGCCGAAAATTTGCGCTATTACTGCCGGCAGGAAATCCACCGGCGGTAAGAGTGTGAAAATTCCTCATTGAGCCCAATGGGGAATGGGGCATTCCTGAATGGGTTCAGTGGGGAATGGGGAATTCCATTACCGCCAAACCCGTGATCCGGCGCTAATAGCGCAGGGGGTTTGGCAGTAGGGCTAAAACCGCTGGTGGTAATACCGCCGGCGTTACTGCCCAACTCGTGATGAGGCCCAAAGTATAAATGCAAATCCTGATCAAGTACAGATGCATGAGATGGCAGTGTGGGGGAGAGGGGGAATTTGAGCAAATGTTACCATAGACAGATATACCAAGCACCTCACAGTATATGCAATTGTGGTGTAACCAAAGAACTGTGAAATACATAAGAAGTCCTGGCAGGGGAGTATACCAGGCAGCTGACATTGTATATAGATTTCTGTTAGGGGAGTATACCAGGTGATCTGAGAAAACTGTAAGAGAAGTCCTGGCTGGCAAGTACAACAAGCAGCTGAAATTGAATAAAGATTCCTGGCAGGGGAGTATACCAGGCGATCTACAAAGTTGCACGAAATTTTACAGAAAGATTGTTACAGAACCTATTGCTTAAACTAGAACTTTGTGAGTCCTGTGAAGACACAAAGGAACTGTTAGCTAAAGAGACATTTTTGTCCATCCTATTTAAGAATCCAGGGGAAGGGACCACCCTCTAGATCCAATTGTCTTACCTTGGAGAACGTTTTCATTGGAGTCATTCTTTCATTTTTTTGGTTTTGAACACTTGTGTCAACATCAAGTTAAAGACATTTCCTTGCACCCTGTGTTGTTTGTAGTGTGAGAGTCAGGATATGATTTTGGACACAATGACGGCTTTTCAGTTACTGACATCCTGACACAGACAGATCCTTTGTTTTTGGTTAATAGGTAGGGAAGTTTCTCTTTAGAATAGGGCCAAAGGTGCATTTTCCCAACCCATTTTTATTTAACAAATTTCTTTAACCAAAAACATGACAACTTTGTGTCTGGCTTTCATTTCTGGCTCCTCACACATTGCACTGTTGAGCATCAGGTCAGCAGGCATCCATCCTGGGATTGTGTGGATCGTTGTTCTTGGAGCCCTTACCAACAGGCGGCATGCTGAAGCAAACCCTGTGGCCATGCGAGAGATTCCCTGAGAAAATGGAACAGAGCTCTCTGCGGGTCATCTTGGCACTCTGTAGCGATCCTTAGGGCCTTGTTGAACTCCATTCGTTTGGGGCCTGCAAGGAGTGATCTTTCAGTGTCTTATATCAAGTATGTCCAGGAATCGTTGGAACTCACCCCCTTGGAAAGGGTAGCCGTTCTCCGTCTTGATAGATGACGGGAGCACACGGCTGGTGAATTACGGCACTTGCTTCCTTGGAACTGACAATCTCAACCTCTGAACAATGGGAAAACCCATCCACCACCACTAACGTGTGCTGCCGTTAGATAGTGACCCAAAGTCTGCGTCGACATTCTCCCAGGGCTTTTCCTTTCTGCATATAGATCTGATGGGTGCTTTCCCATTGCCTAGAAAGGGATGCATCCACTGCTTGCTGCAGCCCTTGGAACCACACCTTTTGCTGGAAGCCGGATTTTGTCTTACACACGCGTTAGCGATTGGCATGGGATAGGTTTACCACTCTGTCTGTTAGCAATGCCGGGATCACTGACCCCCCCTTAGCAGGACTCTTTCTGATATAGATAATCGTTGCAATGAAACATACTTGAGAGGCATTGTTATGCGGTTTCAGTGTGATGCTTCAACGTTTTTAAGAAACCATTCCACTGCGCTGTACATAATGCCTCTTTAGTGGTGCAGAGGCACACAGAGTTTCGCTGACGTTATTTCCTCCAGGAGTAGTGCCTGGTGGGACATTCCTCTCAGCCACTATGTTCAAAAGCCCAGTGAGGTGTGCAAATGCGTGAGCCTCACTGGCTTTTGCAGTGCACAGTGAAGTGAAAGGAAGTCTGCAGAATGCCATTATCCTGGCTGTACTCAATAAGTAAACTTTTGTAATTGGTGAGCTCATTTATTTATCCAGTGTGGGTGTCGTAGGAGGAGCTGTTGAAATAGGAATGAGTAGTTGGTGATCAGGAGGGCATTGAAGGGCCAGCCATAGAGATACAAGTCAAAATGGTTACAGCTCCACACCACAGCAATAGCTTCCTTCGCGATCTGAGAGTTTTTTTTATTTTGTATTGAAGTGTTTGTGGTTTAAAATCAAACCTTAATCACTACATTTATACACATATAGAAGAAGACATTTATCTTAGTAGGCTATACAAAATATCATAGTAATTAATTCAACTTCAAACTAAATGTTAAAAATCCCGTTGGCTAAAACGTTACATATATAATTCAACAGTTAAAAGGTTCCTAAAACCAAGCATTCAATTCATCGTCAAAAGTTGCCACAGATAATATAAATTACAGTTTAGATGCACATTTTCTACTGAGTAAATATATGCCCACGATTGGTCTTCTCATGTATTAACAATTCCCTTAAAACCACCATATCCGTTGTTGTAAATTTCGAGCAATTTAGGACAGCTAGTTCAAAGATGTCTCCAAACAGCAAAATGTACATAATCTTTCCTGTTTGGGAATGCCCTGCCAGGCACCCAACCGAGATCAAGTAGGTAGTTGTTCCACTTTGAGTTGAAGGATGAATCTTCTCATCCTAAAATGTCTGAAGTTAATAATATATTTGGCTGGGGCGTTTATAGCGAAGCCTTGTTTAACGTAGCTAACAAAGGTGGATTTTTGGATCCGAGAGTACCTGTATTCAGGAGAGGTCAGCGCGTGGCTCGCAAAGGCAAGGGGGATGACGTCCCTGGCAGGAGATCTTTGGGTCAGTACTGCTCATGACATCAACCTAAGTGCCTCTGTCAATGATGGGCATTGACGTTCCTTCTATGATTAATCTGCATCAGGGATGGCAGCATCTTCCAGGCTTGGAAACCAGGGTGGATATCATGAACACTGCGCGTTCGTCTTCCAAGGCGTCAGGGTAGATAGTTGCATCAAGACCACCAGTCGTACAAGGATGTGTGCCAGGTGGTTTGGACTTGTGGCGGGTATGAACGTGCCGGCGCAGTACACCTTTGCAAAATGATTGAGCCTGCCACACTTTGAGCATTCCACACCCGGTGCCAGACACTGGCCTCTGTGAGGATAAAAACCCCACCCCAATAGTGACACAATTGGCCGGTTTCAGTGGTGGGGTACCCTCTTTGCATCTGTGCACATTGTCGCCACTGTGTTCCATGCCTTTCAGTGGCTGGCTTTTTGCGAGGGGGTGTGCTTCTTGACGCACCACTTTTGGAACGCTGCTTTCATCTTCTCCACCCCAACTTCGGTTAGTTGATGAAAGTGGCCCAGTTGCAGAATGCATTGTAGTGGCAAGCCAGAGTCACGTAGAATCTGCCTGCACAGTTTGTTGGAGAAACTACTTTAAATACATGCACCTCATCTGTCTCATTCACAAGGGTGCATGTGGAGGACAGATGTTGCAGCTGTGTTTGAAAACGTGACTATAGGTTCATAAGCTGCTTGCTGTTACGGAGTGGGGTATAACCCGTGCGCATGCGCAAGCCATAACGAGGGTCGCGCATGCACGAGCCATAACGAGGGTCGCGCATGCTCAGATAATAAAGGGGAGCCTGTGCGCCTCAGTTGCCGCTGGGAGCCGGTACCAGTAAGACGTGTCCGTGTCTTCTCTTCAGGTACGGGGGGCATGTTACTCGGAGGTCCACGGGGCATATACAACTCTAACATTGGGGACGAGGACGGGCCGGAGTGGGGTGCGAGAATATTTAGATAATGCTATTTGATCTTCGTGAAATTTTCTCGGCGCTCACTGGACGCCGTTACCTACAAGGCACGCCCGGGCCGCCATTTTGAGATCTGATGGTAGCGGCCCCTCACGGGGTGCTTGTACGCCGTCATGAACAATTTCTGGACACACCACAGCTGTTTCAACACAAATGGCTGTGGTTTCTTATGCAGATTTTGCACACATGTAATCTGCACAGCACTTTCAGCCTGGAGAAGGAGCTGCAGATCCTCTACTCATCCCCACCATAGTGGATCTGCTGGACAGCATTCCCTCATCGGGGGTCATTTTTTTTGGTGCCATCGGCCTAATCCAGTATGCTGTTGGGTGGGCCTGCCTCATAGATTCAGGATCTGACAACTACACGGTTGGTGCTGACTTGCGGCCTCTGGAAGGAGAGGGGTGCCTGTGCGGTCTGAAGCCATGGGAGACCAGGAAGACGCCGGAACGCAGGTTCAACCCATTCAGAGACAACAAGGTACATTGGCGCCCATGCCTGAGTTTGACATGTCTGGTCCTCCATCTAAACTGGGACCCAAATGGCTTTTATGGGTCAAAAAGTTAGAAATGTACTTCAGAGCCACTGGAGAGACGGAGGACGATGCCAAGGTAGCGACTCTGTTGTATGCGGCCGGATCCGAAGTACATTGCATATGTGAATCACTGAACTCTCCAGCAACCACGTACGTGGAAGTCAGAAACGCCCTCAAGGAACACTCCCTGCCTGTGGTCAAACAGGACTTTGACAGGTTTGTAATGTGCAGCGAGAGACAGTTGGGGGATGAGACGCTGGATCATTTCTGCGGGAGGCTACGACATCTGGCCAGCACGTGTCAGTGGGAGAATGAGGAGGGGATGGTGCAGAACCAACTCAGCCAGAGGTGCAACTCTGGGAATCTCAGATGCCAGGTGCTCCGAGAACCAGGACTAACCCTAGCACAGATTCTGGACATGGGCAGAGAGTATGAACGGCAGAGAGCAGAGGAGCGAAAATGGACGCAGCAGTCAATCCGGGGAAAGGTGAGGAGGCTTGCGCCATTGGGCACCCCACATCAAATGCACCCCAGAGACCGCGATGGGCCCAAAGGAGACCAGAATCCTCTCAGAAGCCCGACCTGCCCCAACTATGTCAGTATTGCAGTTAGGACCTTCCAGACGCCAATGATTGTCCAGCAAAATTGAGGGTGTGCAGGCACTGAGGTTCGACTGGACACTTTGCTAGAGTATGCAGGGCAGCCACCCCAGTGGCCATCTCATGAGGGCCGGCCCGGGCCGGCAACAGTGGCCCGCGAAAACAAAAGAGTGTGGCTGCTATTGAGCAAGGGATGCAAAATCTTGAACTAGCTGAGGAGGAAGAGAAGGATGAAGAGGTCTTCTTCATCTCGAACATTGACTTTGGCTCCAGAAACTGACAACAACCCACCTGTGTGGTGGAAATCAGGGAAACCCCCACCCCAGTGCTGATAGACAAGGGAGCATCTGTGTGTGTAATGGCCGCTAGACATTATGTGGCGCTACCAGGTCCACCGGTGCTCGATGAAACCAAGACCAAGACATACTCCTTTGGGGGCAATCAACCCCTTCCCCTGCAAGGAGTGTTCCCCACGTCAGTTTAGTCACCCACGGCTAACACTCCATCAAAGCCACATTTTTTGTGACAGAAGTCAGTTTGCCATCTCTGCTGAGATGCTCGGCGTCTGAAGCTCTGAATATAGTACACGTCGCCCTGTCGGTATATCAGTCCGATGTTCACAACATCACAGAACAGTATGCCGATTTATTCAAAGGTGTAGGTAAACTGCGGGGAGAACCTATCCGCTTGCACATTGATGAGTCGGTGAGACCAACCGCGCTAAAACACTGCCGGATCCCATTTCACCTAAGGGCGCAGGTGGAACAAGAACTGCAAAATCTCATTGATATGGACATAATAGAGAGGGTGGAAGGTCCCACCCTGTGGGTGTCTCCAATAGTCGTGGCATCCAAACCCAAACAACCCGGGGCAGTGTGCAGCTGCGTGGACATGTGCCTGTCCAACATGGCCATCAAGCAGGAGCGTCATCTAACGCCAACACTGAGGTAGGAGAGCACCAGGGTGCCAAGATATTTTTGAAACTGGACCTTCGCTCGGGGTACCACCAGCTCGAGCTATACCCGACTCCCGATACATAACCACCTTCACCATCCACGATGGTCTCTACCAATACAGGAGGCTGAGTTTCGGAATCTCTTCGGCTGCCGAAGTATTTCAAGACGTAATCAGAGGTGCCCTTGCGGGTCTCAAGGGGGTGCTGAATCTGAGTGACGACATCTGTAACGCTCACCTGATTCCCGCAGAGGCGCCGGTCTTGACTGGGTGAATGCCGTATCTTCAAAGGTGATGTGTAACACACGGTTGGCTCTTTGGGCTGGACCTCTGTGCACTGTATGTCTGACTCGAAGAGTAAGATGTCTGCAGATAGAAAACATGGGATTAATGAACTGGGGTTATTGGGTGCCTCTCTCCTCTTCCCTTTCTCTTCTCCTGTAGAACCCCAAAGGTTAACGCCCTCACCTTAGGTAAGTGAACGCTGAGCTCTCCATCTGCCTCGGGGCAGGGTGCCGTAACCAGTTTCCTCACTGGATAAGGGTGCAGGCCTCTTGACCTCAGAGGACTGCTGTCCGTCGTTAACTGCACGAATGGTAAGTTCTGGGCACTTCAAATGTCTTAAAAGTCTTTTGTAATGATATCTCTTGTTTTGCAGGGTTCCGGCGATGGCGGATGGCGGGCTGATGAGAGTTGAGGATCGAACCCGCGTGAGGAATAGAAGCGCCTGGAAGCACGTAAGTAAGCGCTTGTAGCCTGCTTCACGATGCGCACTAACTGTCCCTTTTATCTTGCAGGTACAAGTTCGGAGCTTTAGAGAAGCTGAAGTGTGCTGGAATACCGACTGGATTCGGCGTGGGAAGGAGTAATGGCACGTGAGTAATAAAGTTGCCCAATGTCTTTAAACGCACCTTCTTTTGTCTTTCAGATGCGGGATGCAGCGCCGAAGGCCTCCGGAGCGTGCAAAGAGCTGGTAAGCTTTTGTCTTTCAGATGCCGGAATGCAGTGCGAAGACCTCCGGAGCATGCGAAGAGTAGGTAAGCCTTTGTCTTTCAGATGCCGGAATGCAGTGCGAGGCGTTGGTGACAGCCGATGGACCAGGTAAGAGATGCGCTGCCACTGAAGACCGTAGTGCTAACCTGTTCTTTCTTTGTCTTTACAGGTGCTGCTGAAGACTGGATTCCAGGATGGTAAGCCTTTGTTCCCTTAGGCCCAGGATCAGAAGCAGAAGACACGATGAGCGTTCTGCTGCAGAGAATGCAGAATAACACAAAGCAAGATTCATCCATCGGGTGTGGTTGAAATAGCCTCCTGTAGTGCTTAGGTGTCTCCTTCCACAGCCACGCCTAGGTAAGAAAAGAGTTCCTGCTTTCCAGAAGAGTTCCAGTGTTCTGAACCTAGGGAGTGGCTCCTGCCCCACCCAACAGGAAAAGTAGTCCCAAACAGAAGAGGATCAGGGGTTCAACTGGCAGGTAAGTAAGCAGCATGGTCTGCTGCAGGTAAGTCCACCCAAGCATTATGAGCCCGGCGCTTCCAGCGCTGGGACTGGGCATCTTTATGAGCCTGGTGCCACTGGCGCCAGGACAGGGTCCAAAAGGTCCCAATTGGGACTGGCTGGTACTCGGAACCGGGGTTATGGGTCTGCTTCCAAGGGAGTCGGGCAAGTCCTGATCTTTTGGAAGCAGAGATCATGACAGCACCCCCCCTCAAGGCCCCTCCCAAACCGGGCTTCTCCGGGGGGTTTGGGCTTGTTAGGAAATGTTCGATGAAATCTTTTGATTAGACGAGGCGCGTGGACATATTCTGCAGGTTCCCAGGATCTTTCTTGGGGACCATAGCCTTTCCAGTCAATCAGGTAAAATAGTTTAGATTTGGAGATCTTGGAATCCAGGATGCTTTTGACTTCAAACTCGAGTTCTCCATCAACTAGAATAGGTTTTGGAGATGTAGTTAGTCGGGTTTGAGGTTGCACGGGTTTTAATAGAGAGAAGTGGAAGACCGGATGTATCTTCATGTGAGGGGGCAAGTCCAACTTGACCGCTACTGGATTTACTATGGTAGTGATGGAATAAGGACCAAGGTATCTTGGGTTGAATGTGCGTGGTCCTTTTAGAGGTAGATATTTGGTGGATAACCAGACTTGATCTCCTACTTGATATTGGGGGGCTTCCTTCCGATGTTGGTCTGCTCCTTTCTTGTATTGTTCTTTAGCCCTTTGAAGGTGAGAAACGGCTTCCTTAAAGGCTTGGGTGATTGTAGAATGCAGGTGGTCTACTGCTGGTGTTCCAAGATCTTGGAGTGGATCCAACTCCGAGGTTCGAGGGTGACTACCGTATAAAAGAAAAAACGGGGTCTTCCCAGTTCCCGAGTGGACAGAGGTATTGTAGGCATATTCGGCTATCCAAAGGATATCTTTCCAAGTTTTTTCAGTTTGTTGTAGCATGCAGCGCAAACACTGTTCCAGAGTTTGATTGGTCCTCTCGGTTTGTCCGTCGGTTTGAGGGTGGTGGCTGGTCGAAAGTCTCACATCAATTTGAGCCGACCGACAGCAACTTTGCCAAAAATGAGAAATAAATTGACTACCTCGATCCGAAATTAGAACTGAAGGAAAACCGTGCAGTCGGACGATGTTTTCGAGAAATTCTCGGGCCAGAGTTGCTGCTGTTGGTAAGCCTTTGAGTGGAATGAAATGCGCCATCTTGGAGAATAGGTCCACGATTACTAGGATCGTATTGTATCCGGAGCGTGGAGGTAGATCGGTGATGAAGTCCATAGAAAGCGTATGCCAAGGGCGAGGCGGGATGTCAATAGGGCGTAAGAGGCCGGCTGGTTTTTCCTTTTGACTCTTGTTTTAGGCGCATACTCCACAGGACATTATAAAGTCTCTGATATCTTTTTTCCAAGACGGCCACCAGAAGTAGCGCTTGATCTTTTCCGAGGTCTTGGTCATACCGGGATGTCCTTCCATTAAAGAATCGTGATAATAAGAGATTACCTTTTTCTGTAAATCTGTGCTGGGCAGGTATAACCGTTCTTGGAAATATAATAGGTTGTCCTTCACCGTAGAGTCCTTTCCCTGCAGATGCCAATTCTGTATGTCTGCTGGAGTTACCAGTAGCCTGGCTTTATCCTTAACTTCCTCTATGGATTGTGTGGCGATTACACCTAGAATTCTTTGTTCGGGAATGATAGGTACAGGTTTAGGATTGATCAAATGTTCTTCCACTCCCATCCGAGAAAGGGCCTCAGTTTTACCGTTTTTTGTACCAGGTCGATAGGTAATTATGAAGTCAAACTCGGCAAAGAATAGTGCCCAACGGAGTTGCCTAGAGGATTGAGTTTTTGCGGTTTTCAAATATTGCAGGTTTCGGTGATCTGTAATCACAGTAACAGTGTGTCGGGCCCCCAGAAGATAATGCCGCCAAGCCTTAAAGGCGGACTTGATAGCTAGAAGTTCCTTATCAGTAATAGTGTAATTGATTTCAGGAGGCGAGAATTTGCGGGACCAAAATGCCACGGGATGCAACTGATTGGTTACTGGGTCCTTTTGTGATAGAACTGCCCCCATGGCAAGGCTCGAAGCATCAGTTTCAACGATGTAGGGGAGTTCTGGGCGAGGATGTTTTAAGATCGGTGCAGAGATAAATCTAGTCTTCAAATTCTGGAAAGCTTGTTCCGCCTCGGTAGACCATTCAAAACGTTTGTTTTTCTTTAACAAGGCGGTGATGGGCTGGACTATTCGAGAGAATTCGGGGATAAACCTGCGGTAAAAGTTAGGGAAGCCTAACATGCTTTGAACACCTTTTACGGAGGATGGCGATGGCCATTTGAGAATTGCATCGACCTTCTTTGAATCCATACGCACTCCGCTAGGTGATAATATGAATCCCAAGAATTCAACTTCAGTCACGTTGAAAACACATTTTTCCAACTTAGCGAAAAGTTTGTGTTGACGCAATCTCTCGAGGACCATTTTCACGTGTTTCCGATGTTCAGTTTCCGATGAAGAATAAACGAGGATGTCGTCAATGTAAACAACAACACACACATCTATGAGCTCTCTGAGGACATCGTTCATTAAAAATTGAAAGGCGGCCGGGGCATTGCAAAGTCCGAAGGGCATGACCTGATATTCAAATAGCCCATACTTGGTGCGGAAGGCCGTCTTCCATTCATCGCCCTCTTTTACTCGTACCAAGTGGTAGGCTCCTCTAAGATCCAGCTTTGTATATATGCATGCTTTTCTGACTTGGTCCAGGAGTTCAGGGATCAAAGGTAACGGATATCTATTCTTAACGGTGATCTGGTTCAGGGCGCGATAATCTATACAAGTTCTAAGGTCCCCTTCTTTTTTTGGAACGAAGAACAAAGCTGAGGAAGCAGGGGACTTGGAAGGACGAATAAACCCATTCGCTAGGTATTGATCCAGGTATTGTCGGAGGTGAAGATTCTCAGGCTCGGTGAGGGCATAAATTCTACTACAAGGAGGAGTAGATCCAGGTATCAGGTCTATCTGGCAGTCATAAGACCTATGAGGAGGTAGAGAGTTAGCCTGATCCTTCCGGAAAACATCTTGGTATTCTAGGTATTCGGGAGGTAACTGGGGAGTCTCTGAAGAAATTGCGGCCAGTGCAACACCAGGTGGAGGGTGACAAGTAGAGACACATTCTGGAAACTGGACCGTTCTTGCTCGCCAATCGATCAGAGGATTGTGCTTCTCTAACCAAGGAATTCCTAGAATAATCTGGAACTGAGGGGCCTTGATCACATCGAACACAATCTTCTCATGGTGTCCATCTTGACTTACTAGCGTCACTTCTTGGGTGGTATGCGTTACTGGTCCGGAGGCTATCTCCGTACCATCCACCGTAGTAATGACGTCCTTTACAGCCTTTGGACAAAGAGTCAGATTCATCCTCAAAACCATTTCATGATCCACATAATTGCCGATGGCACCGCTGTCGACGTAAGCTTCAATCGCATGTAATCGATCCGGATGTTCAGGGCTAATGAGGACCATAGGTATCACGAAATGCGAGGTCACTGAACTGGTTTTAACGCTCGGCAAGAGGACCTCTATTCTTGTCGGGCGAGGTCGTTTCCCTGCTCAGAGTTTGTGACCCTGGTAACTGCAGCTCCTACTGCCTTCTTGGCTGGTTTCACCGGACAGTCTCGAAGATAGTGCCCAGAGTTTCCACAATAGAGGCATAATTGCAGCTGTTTTCTCCTTTCCCGCTCCTTTTGTGTTAGTGGTCCTTTCAGGCCCCCTATTTGCATGGGTTCCCCGGAGTCTACTCCTTTGGTAGGAGTTGGTGGTTTGGAAAATACTCGAGCATCAAACTTGGAACGATCGGCCTTCCTGTTCTGCAGTCTGTGGTCAATTTGAACGACTAAGTCAATATAGTCCGAACAGTCTTGCGGGGGATTCACTACTTGGGCTAACACATCTTTGAGCTCTCCATGTAGACCTCTATAAAACAGCGTAATCCTTTTGTCCTCAGGCCATCGAGTTTCCACTATCAGTCTGTTGAAAGACGCAATATAAGCCAAAAGGTCTTGATTACCCTGTCGCAATGAAAGGAGCTCATTGTCCAAGGCCTGCCCCTGTGAATGTCTTGCAAACAGTTTTTCCATACTGAGCTGAAAAGCTTGAAAATCATGGAGAACCGGATCATCTTGATTAACTAGAGGGATCGACCAGTCTGCTGCATTGCCACTAAGGTACGAAAGCACGAAAGCTACCTTAGCTTGATCAGTTGGAAAGGCTGCTGGCCGGCATAAGAAGTGCAACCGGCACTGATTAATAAATACTGCAAACCTCTTTGGGTCACCAGAAAATCGTTCGGGCGGAGCCAGAGGTACATTCCCAGGTAGGTTGATCTGCACTGGGTTCGTAGAGGATGTTGAAGGAAGATTTGCCCCTGATGCGGGTAACGGAGTTTGTCCGGCATGTGACTGTAGCAATTGTCTAGCGAGATCGTCTGTTCGCTCCTTGGAAATAATCAGTTCCCTTCTTAGAGCATTCGTTTCCTGACGGGCTGCATGCACTTCTGCTCTTAGTTCCCCAAGTAACTGGACTAGCTGGTCGGTATACAATGTTTCCATAGCGCCTGGGTGTGAGTTTTGCGGTAGGCTTTGTGTTCTGTAACGCTCACCTGATTCCCGCAGAGGCGCCGGTCTTGACTGGGTGAATGCCGTATCTTCAAAGGTGATGTGTAACACACGGTTGGCTCTTTGGGCTGGACCTCTGTGCACTGTATGTCTGACTCGAAGAGTAAGATGTCTGCAGATAGAAAACATGGGATTAATGAACTGGGGTTATTGGGTGCCTCTCTCCTCTTCCCTTTCTCTTCTCCTGTAGAACCCCAAAGGTTAACGCTCTCACCTTAGGTAAGTGAACGCCGAGCTCTCCATCTGCCTCGGGGCAGGGTGCCGTAACCAGTTTCTTCACTGGATAAGGGTGCAGGCCTCTTGACCTCAGAGGACTGCTGTCCGTCGTTAACTGCACGAATGGTAAGTTCTGGGCACTTCAAATGTCTTAAAAGTCTTTTGTAATGATATCTCTTGTTTTGCAGGGTTCCGGCGATGGCGGATGGCGGGCTGATGAGAGTTGAGGATCGAACCCGCGTGAGGAATAGAAGCGCCTGGAAGCACGTAAGTAAGCGCTTGTAGCCTGCTTCACGATGCGCACTAACTGTCCCTTTTATCTTGCAGGTACAAGTTCGGAGCTTTAGAGAAGCTGAAGTGTGCTGGAATACCGACTGGATTCGGCGTGGGAAGGAGTAATGGCACGTGAGTAATAAAGTTGCCCAATGTCTTTAAACGCACCTTCTTTTGTCTTTCAGATGCGGGATGCAGCGCCGAAGGCCTCCGGAGCGTGCAAAGAGCTGGTAAGCTTTTGTCTTTCAGATGCCGGAATGCAGTGCGAAGACCTCCGGAGCATGCGAAGAGTAGGTAAGCCTTTGTCTTTCAGATGCCGGAATGCAGCGCGAGGCGTTGGTGACAGCCGATGGACCAGGTAAGAGATGCGCTGCCACTGAAGACCGTAGTGCTAACCTGTTCTTTCTTTGTCTTTACAGGTGCTGCTGAAGACTGGATTCCAGGCTGGTAAGCCTTTGTTCCCTTAGGCCCAGGATCAGAAGCAGAAGACACGATGAGCGTTCTGCTGCAGAGAATGCAGAATAACACAAAGCAAGATTCATCCATCGGGTGTGGTTTAAATAGCCTCCTGTAGTGCTTAGGTGCCTCCTTCCACAGCCACGCCTAGGTAAGAAAAGAGTTCCTGCTTTCCAGAAGAGTTCCAGTGTTCTGAACCTAGGGAGTGGCTCCTGCCCCACCCAACAGGAAAAGTAGTCCCAAACAGAAGAGGATCAGGGGTTCAACTGGCAGGTAAGTAAGCAGCATGGTCTGCTGCAGGTAAGTCCACCCAAGCATTATGAGCCCGGCGCTTCCAGCGCTGGGACTGGGCATCTTTATGAGCCTGGTGCCACTGGCGCCAGGACAGGGTCCAAAAGGTCCCAATTGGGACTGGCTGGCACTCGGAACCGGGGTTATGGGTCTGCTTCCAAGGGAGTCGGGCAAGTCCTGATCTTTTGGAAGCAGAGATCATGACAACATCCTTGTATACGAGTCCTCTGAGGCAGAACAGGTGAGGAGACTCGAGAAGACGCTGGAGAGGATCCGAGACCTGGGGCTAACCCTCCATCAAGAGAAATGCACATTTTTCAAGGACAAAATCGAGTTCTTCGGGTTCGTGTTTCATGCAGGAGGCATATCCCCGGACCCAGAAAAAGTAAAAGACATTTGGGAAGCAGCCCCCCCCCCCGAGTCCTCATCCGATGTGCGAAGCGTTTTGGGGATAGTAAACTACTGTGGACGGTTTATCAGGGACCTAGCTTCCCTCTCAGAACCGCTTAGGGCTCTCACGAGGAATGACGCCACCTGGGAGTGGTGCGCCGGGGAGCAAAAGGCATTTGACACAATTAAGAAAGCTTTGACCGGGAAATAGTCCATGTCTTTTTTTGACCCCAAGAAAGAATCAGAGTTGGTCGTTGATGCTAGCCCAGTTGGGAGCGGTGCTGTTGCAACTGAACACGAAGGGGCAAATGCGGCCAATAGCATATGCTAGCAAAGCCCTGACTGAAGGTATTCACAGATTGAGGGGGAGGCGTTAGCCATCCTGTGGGGCTGCAAACATTTCCGTATATACATCCTGGCAAAGCCGGTGTCGGTCGTAACGGACCACAAACCCCTGATCCCCATCATGACAGGGACATCCTCCAAACCTCCCCCAAGGATTGAAAGATTGATGTTATCCCTGATGGAGTACGGAGTGAAGCTTCAGTACCGACCAGGTACCAATAACCTGGTCGGTACTGAAGCTTCACTCCGTACTCCATCAGGGATAACATCAATCTTGTTGACTACCTTTTCCCAACACCCTGGGGCTGGCTGCTCGCAAGACAGGCCAGCAGGGGAAGACTGCGCTGAAGTGGTCGGACATGTGGTGGAAGCCGCCATGCCCATAGCGTTAACGATGATGGAACTGGCTGACGCATCCAAGGCAGATGAGTGTTTTCAGCTTTTCAGGACAGCAATGGCCAATGGGGACTGGAAGCTACCGCTGGCAGATGTCTCACGAAAAAAAAGCGAAAGGCGCACAGCAAAACCTACAAGCGCTATGGCACAGAGGGGGCTGAAATTGGCCCACAGTGTCCACCAGGGCACAGCCAAGACCAAGGCACGTCTGAGGGCCAAAGTCTGGTTCCCAGATCTGGAACATCAGGTAGATGAATATGTGCAACACTGCATCTGGTGCCAAGCCGCTAGCCCGGCAGCGAGATAGCCTTGTATTGAATCCATGGAGAGAAGTGACAGGCCATGGGGCACGGTACATGCCGACTTCGGTTCCACGGGGAGAGGCACCAACCTTCTGGCAGTAATCAACTAATGGTCCCGGTACCCAGAGGTAGAGTTGGTTGAGTCTACTGCCAGCGACCACACCATACAAGCGCTAGAGCGAATATTCGCCACCCATGGTTTTCCCCTAGAGCTATGCTCAGACAATGGACCGCCGTTCCAAGGCCATCCATTTGCACAGTACATGGAGGAGTGTGGGATAACACACCGGAAGGTGACCCCACTATGGCCCAGGGCCAACGGAGAAGCTGACGGTTTATGCGCACGTTGAACAAAGTGTTCAGAATCACCCAGAGCCAAGGAGGGGAGCTATGAAGGAACCTATATCAATTCCTCCGCGAGTACCGTGCTACTCCCCATCAATCCACGGGGTGGCCCCAGCAGAGGCCCTTTTCAATTGGTTCCCCAGGGGACTGATTCCGGAGCTGGAAGGGTGCGACCTGGGGACCATTGATAACCAGAGGACACGCGAAAATGTCAGGAGGCACCTCCAGCAGCCCAGTATTGCAGTGGGTGATACGGTACTGGTGCGCAACCGCCATCTGGAGGGAAAACTATCTCTTGCATACAAGCCCAGTCCCATGGGCGTAACCCACGTCAAGAGGTCAATGGTGACAGCAGCAGATCGACGGTCACAAGGAACTCGTATTATTTCAAGAAAGTCGAAATCCGGTCTGCAGAGGATGACCCTAACGCAGGTGAACCCGCAACTCTGCTCGTCAGTCCGGCGCCTGGGAACAGCGAAGATCGAGAAAGTCTGGTACCCACCGACTCTCCGCACAAGTCCATGGACGAGGGCAGGAGGTACCCAAGTCGTGAAGGTCGCAGATGCTGCCAGGTTCAGCGACTTCATAATGAACACTGATCCCCAGGGAGGACAGTAATGGCCCACTTTCGCCCCTAAGTTGACTATATGTTTTGCACTAATGTATGCGCCCCGGTTGGGCAGTTTACGATTGTTTGTGTTATCACTCTGTTTGTTCTTTATGAAAAAGGAGGAATGTTACAGAGCGGTGTATACCCCGTGCGCATGCGCGAGCCATAACGAGGGTCGCTCATGCGCAGATAATAAAGGGGATCCTGTGCGCCTCAGTTGCCACCGGGAGCCCGTAACAGTAAGATGTGTCCGTGTCTTCTCTTCAGGTATGGGCGCCCTGTTACTGGGTGGTCCACGGGGCATATACAACTCTAACACTTACCTCGCATGGCAGAGCTGAAAACTCGTAGACAACATAGGCTTGGGGATTGACATACTCTACCAGTGCATATTTCACTGTCCCATACAACATGTTTTGAGCGGTCAGAGTCTTGAAAAGTGTATGCACATCCATGACAGCATAAAAGAGCATAGACAACTGCTAGGCATCGTCATCAAAGTCCCTGGTGGTAGCAAGGAAAAGGTCTATGCTCAACCCGCATTGGCTATTTAGGGCCGAGGGCGGATGGTGCTCCCATTATTTCAAACTCCTGGATAGGTCTGGCAAAGGGACGCGGACTCAGTTGTTGTGTCCTACCCTATCCCTGCTAGGATCTGTGCAGCACGTGACTAATGTGTGCACACTGATATCGCAGAGCTCTCAAGTTTCTCGTGGCCATGCACAAAAAGGCCCATAAGCCCTGCTTTTGCTTGGTATTCTGGGACTTGTAGTTTTCCAATCTTTCAAATGGGAAAGGAAAAACTACAAGTCTCAGAATCCAAAGGGAAATCAACAGGACTGGGTGGCCTTCTCACGCATGGCAATTGGAAACCTGAGAGCTCTGGATATGGATGGTATCAGTCAGGGCTGCTTGAGAGCAGGCAGTCATTCAAGGTGTATCTCTGTGCACCATAGATCAAGGGTGTGGCACCCATTTATGGCAGGAGCGCTGGTACTGCTAATAAACCCAAGAGTTCCGATTTACCAGCTATCAACACAGATTCTCTGCCTGACCTCGCTCTTTATCTTGCTGACTTTTTTGATCTGTCAGTGGTGTTTTGGGTTACAGAGACTGACCCTCATTACTCCATTTCCTCTAGTTGAAAGTGTGCTCACGGTTTGGGTTGCTTCTTGGTCTGTGTTATCTTGCCACTGTAAAGTTGGTTTCATTGGATCAGCGCTGTGATGGGTGGCGGGTAGCGTTCACAAGCAAATGGGCCTGTGAACAAATTGGCAAGAACGCTGTAATCGTAGCATGTTTCTTGATCAGTCGGTTTACGTTCTGATGCAGTCGTTGGCAGAAATTCTTGTTTAGCGTTGCTAGATTTTCATTCAACATTTCGATGCCCAGCTCCCTGTGAAGGTCTGATGTTATTGTGCGCTGACGTCCTCCTTTTATTGATGCACTGACACCGTCCTGGGTCAGTGTGTCATACATGTCAATTCTCCAGATTTAGGTGGGGGACTCCCGATTTTTTAGTAGAAAATATTGCTATTTTTCACGTTCTCCTGCCTAAAATAATTGTAGCCTCAATGCATCCCTATGGGAAAATGTATGTCTCCTGATTTCCCTGGCTAAATCTCCCTCCCGTATAGATGCCAACCCTCACGATTTAGATGGGAGACTCCTGAATTTTCAGTGGAAAAATTTTCTATTTTTCACATTGTCCCACCTAAAAAATTCTAGCGACAATGCATTTGTATGGAGAAAATACATCTCCAGATTTCTCGCACTAAATCTCCCTCCCAGGTGCACCGCAGTGTAGGCATGTATGCTCCCATGTGTGTCCGAATGTTCGCATGTGCTTGCATGTACGTGGGCCGCGGGCATGTATGGGCAAACATTGCCTTAAAACGGTTTGACAAATATGAAAGTTATTTCTGAGTTATTTTAAAACACCAAGGACCTTAGCAGTATAAAACAAATTCCATAAGTCTGAGAACATATTTACCTGTTTATGCTCTGTTACAGCGGCATACCTGCCTAACCTCTGGATTTTTCCCTGAGACTCAGGAATTTTAACCATTTCTCCGGGTCTCCGGGAAAGATCCTGGAATCTCAGGAATTTTGGTGGGGGACAGCTTTCACTGATTGCCTTTTTTTTTTATGCTTGCATGACTGCGCCGCCTTGGACTCCCTGCCTGAGTGTGGCTTTGTCTCTGCAGCAATGACTGTAACGCTTCGAGCACATTGGCAAAAAGAATGCAGGTGAAGCAAAATAACGTGTGTTTATTTTGCTTCACCTTTCATTCTTTTTTGCCGACTTTCAATGCGAACACGTGTTTGTTTTGCTTTCGTTCTTTTTGCCCATGTTAGGGTGGACCCAGCCCCATTGAACCACAACCATCAGGTTTGCAAGCTGGACAACTCACCACTGCACTAAATAACCTGATGAAAAACAACTAAGGTGAAATGTTCAATTTCGGTACTGCAAAATTCTGGGAAAACCTTTGTATTGGTTCTTGGAGTTTACATGTGCACATTTTAACATGTTGATTTTTATGGAAGGTGAATGCCTTTTGTCCTATGCAATGTGGCTGGTTGTGAAAAGGCATTTTAATGAAATGTGCATATTTCAATTTGTACTGCAAATTTCTGATGCTCCTCTGCTTAAAAAAATAAAAAAATTACTGTTCCTATACTTTTATTTTAAAAATAAATAATTCCGGGATAGTTTCATTTTAAAATAAAACGGTAGGAAGAAGTTGAAACGTGCACTTTCAGTGCACTGCACACAAGTACCTTTGACATAACAGAACACTGCACTGAACATTCGTTCCTTTAAACAGTATGCACATGGCGGCGGGGTTTGAGGGGAGCGCGGGGACAGGCCAGTAGGGGATATAGTTCCACTACTTCTTTTCGTACACTTCGACCACTGTGTATAAGGAAACACACCGCCTGTCACCGCCATAAGAAAGTGATAATCCCAAAGGTATTTTATATTTTATAACTGCAGCTATGAACTCATTGCTGCTTCACTCTAGGTGGTGTTGCGCTAGCACTGTAATTCTGAAATCAAATTCTTCCACACCTAAGATGGCGGTGGAGCAGGTCTGACGCACTCATTCACCGTAGCCCAAGGAGCTCAGACATGCAGTCCCTGTTCTGCCTGACGTCTCTGTAAAGCGCCGGCGCAAGTTGTCCCTGTCTCCTTTGGAAGGACAGGGAGGAAAAGGAGAAACCATGGTGTTTGTATTAACGGCTCTGAGATCTGCTGGATGCGCCTTACGTGGAACGGTAAGCGTAAGGAAATGAAGGGAAACATGTAAACTAAGCTCTACTAGAAGTGACAGTGTGTGACCCCCTCAGTACACATGACATGGGGTCAAAAAGCTTCCCATTTTCAACTTGCAATTTGCTTAGTAGTGTTATCAAATTATTCATTGAATGCATTCAGTCCAAGTTAATGGAAAATACTTATTCCAGACTTGTAAAGTGATTTCCCCTAAGACATTGAGTAATATTACTTCTCCCATCTGAAACTGCGATTGACTGTCACCACAAACTCCCAAGGAAACGAGATTACCCGGCCCCCATAGTTGTCACGTTTTTCCGAGGCCTTCTGTTTTGTACTGGCATGGCAGCAAGCAGCAGGTGTGGGTCTTTCGTTTATTTTATGTATGGAGGAGCCTTAATTTGGTTCATTATGTCCTGCACTGGGGTCACCCAGCTGCATTCTGGGGGCACCCAGCAGACGTACCTTGACAGGGGGCACCCTGCCAGCCCATGAGCACACAAGCTCTTCCATGGCTTATGGGCACCCAGGCCAACACGACAATGCAGGTGTTGCCCAGTAGGGGCACCAGCGTCTCCCAGTAGGGTTGCCCATCAGGGTCTCTGCTGGCTTACGCAGGTAGAGTTGCCGTGGACAGCATTGCCCAGCAGGGGCACTGTCCTGGTGGACGGCCCTGCAGGACAGGCTCTCAGCCAGCTACGCAGCACCAGCATGGTGCTGGTAAGAATGACACGGACCACCAGTCAGTTACTTCCAAGACTAATGAGCAGTGGGCCGCTCATTCCTTTTATTGAAATGAAGTCACATGGTTACTGACATGAGCACAAGTCCTCTGGAGATACCATGCTCCCAGGAGGGGTGACACACTACGCTGCTCCTTTTCCATAGGGAGCAAACAAATGACAGACTTCACTAGACCTCTACATTGTGACAGTTGCTCATAAGATCCATGTTTAGCATATACCCATATTCAGGGTTGGTGGCACGTTGGAGGTTTCACCACATTATCAAAGGACCCTTTATTAACCTGGGTGAGTGAGGTCTAAAGCCACTACACAGCACCAATGAGAGCTCCTGGCACCACATAAAGCACTTCCCCACGTACGGATGTTCACAACTTCACATTGCCCATTGACTGGGCCATGTAAAGCAAGTCCAGGTTTGCAGGCTGCCAGCCTTCATGGTGATGGTCTATGGTGTCCATCTTACGCACTCGTGGAGTTGTGGTAAACCAGTTCATACCTTCGCTAGAATTAGTTCAGGACAGTCACACCACAGCCAAGGGGCTGGCAAAGCCGCACCTGGGGAGGCCTAGGGGCCACATCGGCCTAGCCCATATACATTTGGGGGGGGGGACACCAGTGACAGGGTACTGGTGACAGGACGCCAGGCTACTCCTTACACTTCCTTTCCCCATCTGGGGCGGTTGGCAGGGAGACACGGGTATCTGGGCCACAAGCCAAGCAGGGCGCACAAGCACTCACCAGAGCTGCAACCATCCCTTTCATTTCTTCCATCTTTTATTTATTTATTTATTTTCCTTTTGACATTCAACACCAATGGGCCCAGGAATTTCAACAGGCCCCGGGGCCATTTCCCAACCGATGCTGCAGTGGTGTTGTATTCACTTTTGGCCATTTAATTACGTCTTTATAGGGCCTTGCACACACCCTCCATCATGCCTTGCGTGGAGC
Source organism: Ambystoma mexicanum (assembly GCF_040938575.1). Classification (NCBI taxonomy): domain Eukaryota; kingdom Metazoa; phylum Chordata; class Amphibia; order Caudata; family Ambystomatidae; genus Ambystoma; species Ambystoma mexicanum. Next base: position 895,822,828 of record NC_090931.1, on the reverse strand, counting down.
ACTGGTTTGAAGCTCCTTGCTTTCTCTTTTGCTCCGGTGCCCATCAGCGTTCCATGCGCAGCAGAGCGGAATCTCACCGCGGGGCCTCTCGTGTGAGAAATCCGATTTCCACCTTTCCCAATCACGGCCAGTTGGGCCCGGATCAGCTAGGCCCAGGATCTACAGGGGCCAATTGCGTGACCCACTCGGGAAGTTCACCGCCTTCAGGCCTGGGATCTGAGAAGGGTGCTACATTTGAGACGCAGTGCGCCACACTCGTTGCTTGATATATTCACCGCCATGCGGCCAAGGATCTCCCCGGGCGGAGCTGTCCCACTGAGAATGGAGCTGACGACGGAAAAATCAGCTCAAGATGGAGGAGGCAACAGGGTAATCCCTGCGGGGTCATGCCGCCAGGACCTGGGACCCTCCCCTGGGGGTCAAAAGGCGAGGGGCGGAACGGCGCCAAAGGCCTAATGGCCCAAAAGCCCGCGAAGGGCTGAACAAAGGAAAAGGGGCGGGGCCATCAGGATTTAAGCAGGCGGGACCGGGGTGCCAGGCATCTCGCTCCTGCACTGGGACCCGGTCGCCGCCTCGCAGGTGGAAGAAATTTCGTTTTGTTTCCCGTTTGATGGCGAGGACTTCGTGGGCTCGGCTTCCCGTTCCTGTTTGATGGCGTGCTCCGGTTTCTGGTGGGTTTCCAGTTAAAGGGCTGGTCCGGCGAAGTGTTTCCAGCGCTGAAGGAACGGGGTCTCAGTGAAGAGGGAGCCACGAGCGCAGGAAAAAATGCGCGGTCAGAGGTACGTGTGGGGGAGGGGCAAGGAATAAGGAAGTTTCCTTGGCGGGTCGGGCCCTTATGGCCCTCGGGTATCACCCACCCTACCTCTGCTTACCTCACATTAATAGGTATGGGCGCAAGGGCATTAATTTGCAGTATGGTCGCAGCTACGAGCGACAAGTGAGGGTGGAGATATGCGCTCTTGCGAGTGCGCAGCAAAGAGGTCAAGCCTTGCATGGGCGGCATGCACACGGCAGTAGGTGATAGAGGGGCCAGGCAGATCAGCGCGTGGGGGTAGCAAGCAGGATGGATTTAACCACTGTATTAGCCCAGGTGGGAAGCTTAATGGGATTAAAAACGGGGCGGGTAGGCTTCCTGCGAGTATCGCGGAAGTTTGACCGAACCGCCTTGGGTTGCAATCGGTGGAAATGTTGATTTTATGGCGGGGCTTGTCGAGGCTGCATAGAGGTTTAATTTTGGATCACGTGCATAGATAAGGGGGTTTGCGGTTGCATCGTTCTGGGTCTCCTTTCGGGCGCGTTGCACAAGTAAAAGTGTGTGGACGATAAACACGGGGGAGTCGGGATTGGCATCTCTCACCTAGGGTATGGGCACCGGTTCGAATATTACCAGTTGGTCAAGTGGCACAGGGAGTAGGGCGCTAGCTTTAACATCCGCGCAGAGCCTGCTAACGCAGGTTCGAATCCCCGCAGGGCCAAAGCACCGTGGTTAAGGTCCTGGGCTCGGCACCGAACAAATGTGGCCCAAGCGGTTGAGTAATTTCTAGGGGCACGTGCTTTCTTTTGGGGCACGTCATACATGTTTAAAGCACTTATATTAAGCAAATCTGCCACCTGCACAGTGCAGTACCATTAATGCGGCCCAAAATGACCCAGAACTGTCGAGGTTGGAATGTTAGGCCGCCGGGGCCGGCCCTTGGGGCATTGCCCTGTGTGCCAGTCCAAACCGGGACTTCACTGTATAGCATTCGACGACTCGAAGGCTGGTGTACCGGCCATCTTGGTATGAGTTAATAATAAGCAGCGCTTAGGTACCTGAGGTTTCGCAGCACTATATAAATGTCAAATTATTAATAGAAGGCCTCTGTTTTGTCGTGCCACAGCGAGAAGTGTGGGGTAGGAGTGGTCGTGTTGCCGGTTTTGGGCACGACGTCTCGGTTAAAGGCAGTTCGGAGGAGTAATGCAGCCGCCGTGCGGCACTGGATTGCGGCTGAATTCTGTAACAGGCGGTACTTTCGGGTACTGCATGCATTCTGATTCCGCAATCTATGGCCGGCCAATTCCAGGGGCCTCTAAATGCATAAACAACTGGTTTGCCCTCGTTCAAGTAGTACTGTGTAATGCACCATTGGGGACACGGGTGCAGGGAAAGTATTGAAAATGTACATGATAGAGTAGTGGTAAATGCAAACAGTATTTTGTACATGGGTTAAATAATATGGCATGGGTGCATCACCAATATCGGGAAAGGTGCATGTAAAGTAGTGGTAAATGCGAGCAGTTTTGAAGAGGGGATAAGAAGGATGGCTGCCTATTATAGTGTTTAGTTGTATGACCGCACACCAAACGAGAGACCTTTTAAGGGAATGGGGACAGGAGAGATCAATGCGAGCAAACAGGTATCGGGCCTGGCATATCGTTCCCGCGGGATGGGGTGACTCCAGGGAGAAGCAGCATGAGGAGGAAGGTTGGTTAATGAGTTAACACAAGTAGAGTCTGTTTTTATAGGGGTATGCGGTGCAGGTCAGAGCGAGGATCGGGGTTTATTACAGTGGCCGGAAAGCGCGCAAGATTCAGGATGAACCAATAATGTTGCAAACGCGAGCAGGTCGCACCGCCTTCCACCCTTAGCCAAAATTGTCCCTGGGGGCACTGGGGAGATAGAGGTCTGCCCTTTTGTGGGGTGTGTCACTAATAAGGGGTTAGTTGGCACAGGGGGCATTGCCGATTTGTGTTTGAGGGAGTAAACTGAAGGGGCGAAACCGGTAAATGTGCAGTTGTAACAAGATGTATCTACAGGATAGTAGGCTGGTAATTTATGTTTGCTTTGGTCCTATTGCTCGACTATGGCATTTTCTCTGGTCGGCCCAGCGTTTGGTTTTCTACTGCTAAGGGGTGAAAACATGTGTGGATTTATTTCAGAGGCGAAGAACGATGGGACGGAACGTGTAATTGAGGCTTGGTTATAGTCAGCAGGGCATGGGCTGCCAGGAATTAATAGTCGCCCTTGGGAAGCAGTTAGCAGGCTTTGGTAAACGAAGGGGGTAAGCCATGTGGATTTCTATGGTTTATTACTCCATTGTTTGCAGCGGGGCATAAGAAATGTATTGGTAAATAAGGGCAGGAGGTGGTAGTTGGGTTGCAAAGTATGAGCAGCCGGGATGGGGTTTAGCTTGTACAGTGGCGCGCAACCCCGACCATAAGAGGCCATGGGAAAGGATGGGTAGCGAAAGCCTTGCGCGCGTGGGTATTATCACCCATCTGCTGGAATGGTAGCTGCAAACATATCGCTTGTTATGATGTTGCGCAACATTTGGGGCTCCCCTCGTTGTACTGTTGCGCTACGGCTTATTTAGAGTTTTTGAGGGCGTACACATCGTCCCATCTGGGTGGGGTAGGCCCAGGACAGGTGGACTTAACGGGCATGTTTGCCGCAGAGGTACAGGTTACGAGTTGTACCTGCGGGACGGCAATGTATTCATGGCCGCGGGCCGATGGTGCAGCTTCCGTCGTTAGCCGCAGCTTGTTAACTGAGGAGGGGTGAAGAGCAGAGTTCAGGTTGGACCCGCAGCGGGCCTAAAGCAAGCAGGCGTGGGGATGGTCTGCGGGTGGGGAATACAGCTTGGTAGCTCAAGTCTAATTGGACAAACTGTGCCCCCATACACCTCACTCGGGTGTGGAGTGGGAAGGGACCGATACTCAATCTCTCTACACCTGGAAGGAGGGTAGATCTCCACATTGCTTTGCGGGCCGGGGCCCCCCAGTGGTGGCATTCTAGAATCAGTTGCGCTAGGGAGCCACTCGGCTGCCTGTATGGGGGCGGGACAGGATAGCCGGACATCTCAACTACCGTTCTTGGCCTCCCAATTTCAGAAAGTGGCAAGTGGAGGACACAGGCTGGTTATCAAGGTTCCAAAGGTTTAGGAACGCATGTCGCAATTGATGGGGGCACATTGTAGCTGGAAGGGGTCGGGGCTTGGCAGCATGATCACCCTTTGAGCAAGAGGAGAGGGAACAGCACACGTGCAGACACCGAATAAGCTTGGTGAAACTTCTGGGTATTAAGCATGTTAAAAATAACGCATCATAGCAGATACCGATGGAGTTCAGTTAAGTTTCGGTTAGTGCTTTTGCGTTCAGGGCCCTTCCTTCGCTCCACCCACACCCGGGGAGGTGATAAGGGCACGGAGGTAGATGGATACCTTTGTAGGCGGCCATAGTTGAGCAGAAACTGGTGTTCTCTGTAAGGGGTATATTTTAGTTGACCGGGGGTAAAGGCTGCGCTCTATGGTCAGACATTTTGGCGGTGGTACGGATTATTAACGCAGGGTCATCCAGCAATATGAGGGTTTTGAGGCTCCTCAGGGAACTCACCAGAAGTCTGTTAATGCTGAACATTGAGGTTAGGGCACGGCACATTCCAGGAGTGAAAAACAAGGCCGCTGATTCTCTGCCTCGTTTACAGTGGGACCGGTTCCGAGACAGCTGCCCCGAAGCGAGGGAGGAGATGACCCCATTCGAGGAACAGTGGTGGGGGAGGATTGGGGCGATCTGACCTCGCTGGTAGAGACTGCCCTGGCTTCAGGTACAGCCAAAAGGTACAGGGCTTGTTGGGATCGTTTCATACAGTTCCAGGAGGAGGTGTCGGCAGGTGGCCGGGGGGAGAACCCGGTGAGGGCATTCATAGGCGGGTGCTGGAGGACAGGGCGGCCTTAGCACATTACGCAAAAGTAAAAGGGGAGAAGGACCCCACTAAGGAACACTACGTCTTGCTAGCCATGAGAGGCGGGGCTAGACAAACCATAGCAAAGCCAGACGAGAGGCATCCAATCGATATTGGGAAATTGCACGGGTTGGTTAAATGTCTAGGTGCAGTGTGTAGGCAGGAGGCAGAGAGATTGCTCTTCACGGCCGCCTTCACGGTGGCGTTTTTTGGGGCTCTCAGGATCAGCAAATTGGTGCCAGAGAACAAGGCCGGCAAAGGGAATGGGTTCTTGCGCGTCAGGGACGTCCAAGTGGGAAGCGCTCAAGTCGTCATTTATGTAAGGAGATCAAAAACGGATCAGAAAGGAAAAGGGGCGGCGTTGACCTTACAGGCAATTCAGGCAAGCAGGGTTTGCCCGGTGGCGGCGGCGGAAAACTTTATGCAGTAGCGGCGGCCATCAGGAGCAGAGGCGCTGTGGCTCACGCACAGGGATGGGTCCGCACTAAGCCGCTTTCAGCTCAGGAAAGTGATGGCGCTAGGTTTGGATAACATGGGCCTGGCAGGGGGCCGGTTTGGGACGCATTCATTTCGGATAGGGGTCGCCACCTCCGCGGCGGTCGGGGGGGTTAGGGGCGGAGGACATCAAGAAACTGGGGAGATGGTCTCCAGGATGTTATAAAAGTTATGTTAGACCAGAAAAAATGTAAAGATAACCATGGCGTTCCCTCCATTTCATTTCCCAGCAGTGCGCCAAAGGAAACTACGCACAGTGTGGGTAGTGGGGCATTCATTCATCTCAAGGGCAGAGGCAAGTGTCCCAGAGCAGGCCCGCCCTGGTTAAGGCGGAGCAAGGTGGAAAGGTGGCAGGGGCAGAAGTGTCCCAGAGCTGGCCCACCCTGGTTAAGGTGGAGCAAGATGGAAAGGTGGTAGGGGCAGAAGTGTCCCCGAGCAGGCATGGCCGGAAGACATCAAAAAATTGGGGAGATGGTCTTCAGGATGTTACAAACGATATATCAGGCCCGCAAAAATATAAGTTAACCATGCCGTTCCCTCCTTTTTGTCATTTCACAGCAGCACAAGGAAGGAGGAAACCTACCGGGTAGGTAGTGGGGCACTCATGCATCCCAAAGGCTAATGCGAGCTGGACTCAGCAGCAGGAGGCGCTGACGGACGGCGAGCTCAAGAGTGAGTGGCACGGGATGCCAGGGATGAAGTGGGCTCAGCTAGAGGGGCAACTATGGAAATTGCTGAGTAGGCGGCAGAAGCCAGAGGTGTTGGTAATACACTTGGGAGGGAACGACCCGACCAGCCTGGGGAGGGGTGTCCGGCTGAGGGACATTACGAGCTCATTGCAGGAAATAGCAGCACAGTTGGGCGAAACTGAAATTGGATGGTCGGAAGGTATTCCTCGGGCGCAATGGAGGGGGGCAGAGAGCCATGCAGCAGTTGAGAAGTCAAGGAGGAAGCTGAACGGGGCCGTGGCAAAATTCTGCAGGGGCAGGGGTTTCCATCAGACCAGGCATGGCTTGATTGATGGGAAAACACCCGAGTACTTCCTAACGGACGGATGAAAACTTGTCCACGAAGGAAACGGAGCTCTTTTTCTGGGACATCTCTACCGAATTACTGGAATGGGAGAAGGAGACAGGAAGAAGGGGAGCCACAGTGGGCGAGAACCCACTCAGTGGCGTGGCGGTGTTTGGGCAACCAAGCACAAATGATAGACTCCGGACGAGCCAGAAGGAAACGGAATGGGTCTTCGCTCTTCCGGACCAGCGCCTCTTGGGGGCCTAAACGGCGGGGGCATCTGGTAGGGACAAATAAGGCTCAGCTTCCCCCAAAAACAAACGGCGCCCTCCCCACCCACGGACACCTGCACGGGCAGGATTGGAACAGGTACAATGGGTCGGGGGAGTTGGGGGCCTACTATACCAAGTATAGGGGGAAGCAAAGGAAATCTGGCAAGCAAGCGCCACACGGACAGAATGAAGTTCACAAATGTGTACAAATAATTCTGTTGTCATGGAAATAAAACTGCGGCCAAGTTTGCCATTTGAAATTCTGTGTCATGCCAATTTGTGGGGATAAGGAGTAATGCATTGGGGTGCATGCGCAAAGAATAATTGGCAGTAAAGGCAAATGGACGGCTGCAGGGGTTATGTGAGCAACATGGGCCCGGCATGTGAGGAGGGCCCATCCATGCACATTCCTCTCCCCAGCGGCCACCGTATCGGGCCGCACACCCACGGTGTTCTTTGCTCTGGTCCGGAGCAACAACCATCCACTACCCGGCAGCCTGGGATCTCGGGGGCTGTCGGCACAGCAGAGACGCCTCTTTGGGTGTTAGTGGATGGGGGGGGTGTGGGGGGGCAGCATACCTCTCTCTCCCCCTGCGGAGATGTCTCCCTCTTCGTGGCTGTACCCGCACCAGTTGTTCTCTTCTGGTGTGGGCAGCCCAACTCCTCTCTTAGCGGGTGACAACCCACCTCCTCACAGTTGCATCCGACGCCGCTCCCTCGCACCAGTTGTTCTCTTCTGGTGTGGGCAGCCCAACTCCTCTCTTAGCGGGTGACAACCCACCTCCTCACAGTTGCATCCGACGCCGCTCCCTCGCATCGGAGTGGCCACCCGGCAGCCCGCACCAAAAGAGGCACGGGGGCCCAGGCCACCCCCATTGTCGCAGAGCGACACTGCACTCCTCCCTTAGTGGCGAGCACGCCACCAGCAGTAGGGTTACGGGGGCCCTCACTCCTCATCGCCAATGTTATGTCCTAGTCTGGGCGTACCCAGGCCAGGGTACACCCTGCCAGCCCATGAGCACATGGGCTCTTCCATGGCCTGGGGCCACCCAGGCCAGGGCACCCAGCAGACGTACCTTGGCAGGGGGCACCCTACCAGCCCATGAGCACACAGGCTCTTCCATGGCCGGGGCCACCCAGGCCAACACGACAGATAGTGCCGGTGTTGCCCAGCAGGGGCACCAGCGTCTCCCAGCAGTTTTGCCCGGCAGGGTCTCTACAAACTTGGATGCCAGCAATCGTGGACAGCGTTGCCCAGCAGTGGCACTTTCCTGGTCGAGGGCCCTGCATGGCAGGCCCTCAGCCAGCTGCGCAGCACCAGCATGCTGTTAAGAACGACACAGACCACCAATCAGTTACTTCCAAGACTAGTGAGCGGGAGGGGAGGGGGGCTGCTCATTCCTTTTATTGATATGAAGTCACGTGGTTACTGCCACGAGACATGAGCACGAGCCCTCGGGAGATAACATGCTCACAGGAGGGGTGACACAGTACAATTACGACTGCAACCAAACGAAAACACATGATTCTCTACGAGAAAGTTTATTTTTAAGTGTTTTATTGTATGCCTATATAAGTTAATGCACATTTTAATTTTAGAAGAGACATTTCGAAGTTAATTTAAAACTTCATTTTTTATGGCAAATGTGCGAAGGATTACACCAATGATTGTGCTTCTGAACAGAGTTGTTACCTCTCTTCGTCGACTGTTTTAAAGTTCTGTACACAATGGTATCTAGTGTGACAAGAAGGGTGGAGAGCCATAGCTGCCAAGGTGCCCTTTGTCATTTGATGCTGGGATATATAGACCCATTTACAAAGCTACAAGTTCCAGTATGCGGTGGGGAGAACCAGGACTGTCTCGACGTGTCAAGTACGAGACCAGGTAACGTGGCAACTATGGAGATCTGTGCATCTACCCCTTCCTTCTGCCCCTGCACATCTGGACCCCCTGTATACCGACAAAAGAAGCAACACAAACCGCTGTTTTCACAAAGGCATTTTAAGGGTTTTTGGGGCCCAGGTGTATTTGTGTCTCTGAAAACAAAAAAATGGAGGCATCCAAGAATCTCTGTATCCCGCCAAAAAAATCACAACCCATAGCTTGATGTTTTCACTGTAAGTGATCAACATTAGCTTGGGGGTATCCCTTACAAGTCCCATAACTCTCTTTATCTGTGCTAGAATTAGAAAAATAAATGTGGCATTTCGAAGGTAGCATTAACAGGCCGCAGTGAGGGTATTTGTGTTATAGCATAGGAACAGGACTCACTAAAACAGTAGCAGCTACGAGGAATGCACACCACCTGTAGTCTACATCAAGACACATATCACGACCTAGATGAAAAATGTACACATTCCCTAGAATAGATGCAGAACTTAATTGGCAGTCTCACAAAATGTAAAAGTGCCCAAGCGTGGGTTTTGGAGGCAAATCGTAACCCACAATGTAGGTACTATTACTATATACCATTGAAGGTGGATACAGGTTGTGCATATCAGAGTATAGAGATTAGAAGAGTGCCATGGTTTTCAAGTTGTGTTGCTATTAGTGGGCAATGAACCAAAGGATTTTGCAGCGTGCAATACGAGTGCTCGCTCAAATAATATTTGAAGAAACCTAAAAACATTACCTCCTCGTCCCAGTACTTACCTTATGAGGTCCCTGCCTCCGACACAAGACTGTCTTTTACTCCCTATAATTCCTCCTCTTAACCCACGGCACCCAGTTAATTTTTCCTGCCTCAGTTAGGTTGGACCGTTCCCGGTGCAGGGCACTGGGGAGCGATGATTGCTGGCCCCCTGGCGCCGGTGCGAGGACAGTCTTTCCTTGGCTTCTCCTTCTCACTCTTTTCAGAGAATGAGGGGGGCCGTGGTCCTCCACGATCTTCAGGCCCGGTGCAGAAATCCTGGCGGTTTGGAACGGCCGTGGGCGGGTGTCTCCGGCTGTTTTTTCCGGTGTGGGACAGGTGGTGCTCGGATTCCTGGGTTTTGGACACCATTCGGAGGGGTTATCAAGTGACCTTCCTGTCTCCACCTATCCTGGTTTGCATGGTTTCGGACCATTTTTCCCAGATCCAAGAGGTTGGCTATGGTGACTGCTCTCTCAGAGTTGTTGCTGAAGAGGCTATTATGCATGTTCCTTTCCCTCTTCGGGCTGGGGTTTCTACTCACGAATGTTCCTGGTCCCCAAACCTTCAGTGAAGTATCGCCTGATTTTGGACCTCCAGGCTCTGAACTGCTTCGTCCAGAAGGAACGCTTCAAAATGGAGACTTTGCAGAACATTCTCCCGGTTTTGTACAGGGGGGACTTGATGGCATCTCTGGATCTCCAGGATGCATTTTACCACGTGGCTTTCCGGTCCTGTCGCATGCAGTTATTCCGTTTTGCTGTGGGATCCCAGCATTTTCAGTTCTGAGTGCTCACGTTCGGGTTGCGCTCAGCCCCCCAGGGTGTTCACCAAGCTGGTGGCACATCTGCACCTAAGGGGCATTCAGATTTTTCCCTACCCGGACGACTGGTTGGTCAAGGCGGCTCTCTGACGGACTGTCCTGGCTCATCTCCAGCTGGTCGGCCAGGCATTACGGGACTGGGGGTTTCTAATGAACTGGCAGAAGTCTCAGATGGCGCCCTCTCAGCATCTGGTTTTCATCGGGGCTCAGATTTGCAACAGGATGAGGAGAGGTTTTCTGTCCCAGGCAAGGGTCAGTCGCCTGCTTGCTGTTCTGGGCAGGGTTCTAAGGAAGCTGTATGTCTTGACTCGCTTATGGCTCAGGCTGCAGGGGCACATAACTTCTTGTGTGTTTCTGGTTCCTTGGGCACTTCTTTTACATCCTCTAGTGTCTTATCTACTGTCCCACTGGCTCCTGTCCACTCAAGTTTGAGGCTTTGATCCCGGTGTCTCCGGTTCTGAAGGTCTCCCTACTGTGGTGTTTGGGGGTTCCGAATCTCCGGGCAGGGCTGTCCCTTGTCTGTCCTCCTGTGACCGCTCTTACTACAGACGCCAGTGGAAGTGGTTTGGGGGCAATGTTGGGTGTCCTCTCGGCCCAGGGGTTGTGGGGTCTGGAGGAAGGCCATCGGTCATCCAATTGGAGAGAGTTGTGTGCCATTCTCCGGGCTCTGGTGTGTTTCTGGAAGGCCGGACAGTTTTTGTCCGAAAGGACAATACAACGGCCTTGGCATATGTCAACTGCCAGGGGGGTTCTGGCCACTTTTTGAATGCTCTGGTTGCTCAGATAAGTTCTTGAAGGAGGGTGGGGGGAGTTGCATCTGGTGTCCCTGGTGGCCTTGCATGTCAGGGGGTTGGACAATGTTCAAGCTGATCTTCTCAGCCGCCGGTTCCCCTCCTCTGCGGAATCGGTTCTCGGACAGGGTCTTTGCTGAGATCTGTCTCAGATTCAGGACCCCTGTTCTAGATCTCTTTGCCTCTCCAGCCTCGGTAAGGGTTCCCCTCTTCTGCTCCCGGTTTCAGGCCGAGGGGGATTGGGGGACGCCCTCCCTGTTCAGTGGCATTGGAGTTTTCTTTATGCATTTCCTCCTCTTACCCTTCTTCCCCGGGTGGTTCAACGCATGAGTCTGGGTCGACTGTGTTGTTGGTTGCTCTGTTCTGGCCCCACTGGAGCTGGGTCCCCTTTCTGTTGGAGCTTCAGTCCCAGGAACCTTGGCTGGTTCCGAAGTGGCCGTGTCCCCTGGAGGAGGGTCTGGGGTCCGACGGATTCAATGGGCAGTATGGCAATTGCACGGTCTAGGTTGATGTCTTGCGGGTTTTTACGTCCTGTGCTCTAGTCTATCATGAATGCTCGTAGATCTTCTATTCCGAAGGCGTATACCAGGCCTTGGGGCCATTTCCGGGATTGGTGTGGGCGGTCTGGGATCCTTCACCTGAGGTCTGGTCTGCCCGCTATTCTCCAATTCCTCCAGGAGGGTTTTGACAAAGGCTTAGTGGTCTCCACGCTTCGCTCTCGAAGGGCCTCCATAAAATTCCTCTCGGGGGGACTCTGATGGCCACCTGGATGGGGAGGTGTTGGTGGGGAAGTTGCTCCGGGGTCTGTCTGTCTTCCCGTTCTTGTGCTTATAAAGGGCTTCCCCTTTGGGATCTCCCTCTTGTCTTAATGTTCCTTCAGGGGCTACCTTTTGAGCCTATTTCTGAGATTTACATCAAACAACTTACGCTGAAGACTGCCATTCTTATCGCCATCACTTCTGCCTGTAGGCTGCGGGAAATTGGGGCTCTATTGTGTCACCCCTGTCCCCTTTCCTGAGGGTGCTGCCAGACTTGGTGGTGTTGAGGTGTGATCCGAAGTTCCTACCTAAAGTTGTGTCTCGGTTTCACACCTCTCAAGATCTGGTTCTCCTTGCCTTTTTTCAGGATCCGCAAACGTCGGAGGAGGTGGGTTGGCATGCCATTGATGTGCGGCCGGCGGTGTTGGAGTATTTGGCTAGGACTGCCCCTTTCCGACAGTCTAATATTCTACTGATTACTTTTGGTCCTGCTGGTGCAGGTCGCAAGGCCTCAGTGGTTTCCATTAGCCGATGGATCAGTATTGTTGTCTCCATGGCCTATGTGGCTTCTGTTCTGCCTGTGCCTGCGCACATTCAGGGGTGGTCCACCAGGGGTTTGGCGGCTTGCTGCGCCGATGTAAGGGGGGGTTTCGATTTGTAGGGCTGCCACCTCGGCATATCAAAGCCCTTTCATCAACCACTATTGGTTGAATGTCTCCCACTCGGAAGATGGTTCCTTCGGGGTTGTGGTTTTATCAGTGGGGATGTGAATTTGTAGTTATTAAAGGTGAGTTTTTTTCTGCAGTTTTTTTTTTTTTTTTTGTCTCTCTCATTGGGACCTTTGCCCCATTGCTGAAGAGTGGACGTGGAGGTAATGCTCTGATTATTTACTGGAAACCTTCATTACTCCTAGTCCTACTCTTCCTCATAACAGTATTGACAACCTTTCTTCCTTCCTCCCCCATGGGGAAGGTCCCATGCTCTGGCTAAACTGGGTGACGTAGGTTAAAGGGAGGAGTTATAGGGAGTAAAAGAACTAAAAGAAGCTCCTGTGTCAAAGGCAGGGGCCTAATGAGGTAAAAACTGTGCCGAGGAAGAGAAGGACGAGGAGTAATGAAGATTACCTGTAAGTAATCGGAGCAAGATTAACCATGAGTCTGGCGTGTTTGAAGAGTTTACACGGAGAAGCAAACCACTCATAGTGACTGACCGTTTTTAAATATTTAGGGAATGGACGTTTTGATAGGTTAGAGATACTGTGATTAAACGTGTTGCAAAAGATCACACACCTTTGGTTGAGTGGTGAAGTTGTGATTTAAGCCCATTGTACAATTTTTTTCACTTGACTATATTGTTTCCTAGTTCTTGTCATAAAGCAAGTTGCAATTGTCTATTTAGTTGGTTTAGATAATTCTAGAAAAAAGCAAAGCATTTTGATCAAATAAACTCACCAGAGGACTCTGATATTTGGATAGCTCTCTCGTGATGGCCACTTCTTCCCAAATGGCCTAGATGAAAGACCGAGCAGGCAATGGGCTAAAGAATGCCGTTAGCATGCAAGAAAGCAAACCTTTCACAGAAGACTGCAGAGTACTGTAAAATCAACTAACATGATGTGTCCGGGATCGCAGTGTCATGTTTTGGCAAAGCAGGGATAGCAGGTTGCTTTCACTGTCCTAATTTGATTAACCTCGTCTACGACTAATGCATTATGCACTTCCTTAGGAATTGTAAATGGACGTGCACCACAATTATGCTATGTTTGTTTTATAACTAGCACTCTCTTTTGCAAGTTTCTTATTTTGTTGCAGAGTCGGTGTTACGGTCAACTGTATTTATATGCACAAAGCTATAACCTGAGAGAGCAGAAAGGCTGAGTTGTCTTGACAGGATTGGGCTATATGATATTGGCTTATTTTTACAGGGATAACTACAACAGCTACTAAACTTAGTGAGTTATCTATTCTTCTTAACCATAGTGGCACTAAAACTTGTCAATTTGCTTTTCATCATGTATTACACATAGGCCGATAAACATACTACACAAGTTGTGCTATGGAGGGTCAATAGGGTACACCTAGTATTTGCTCTGAACAAACTGCTGTCCCTTATTTTCTTCAGCACTGCTGGAATTGTAGGGTTCGGTGGAGATGCATACAGCAGACCTGAAGGCCAGGTTAGCATCCACTTCTCAAGCTCCTTGGTTCTACAACCTGCAACAAAAACTGGTCCGTTCAGCATTCACTGCTTGTTTTCCCAAAGTACCTGTCAGCTTTTCCAAGGGTATCCCCTTGCCTTGTTTTTGATATTGTTTGCCTGGATGACGCCTGACCGTCCTTGTATCCTGCTTACAAACGCCAAGAGAGACTTGCCCACTGCTGTCAACTCTTTCCAGTGGGATTAGTTATTTGCTCCTAATTTTCCGATTATCCAGCGCTGCCTCCATCGTGTGCTGCTGGCCTCACTGGTACCAATGATCCGCACTGACTTCTCTGGAGAAACCCCCTTCCTCAATTTGAACATTCCCAGCTACCAGTGGAAGTTTTTCAGATCTACCATCTATGTAATTTCGGCTTCGAGCTTCAGGCAATGGCCACCAATGTCGATGAGTGTGTGAAACTGTTGGTCGCAAGTTCAACTTTGCCCATGCTTTGTACACACAAGGTCAAATGTCCATGTAGTAAGAGTCTGACGCATCCTCCCACTGATGTACAGGTTCAGTAGTAGTTCTGTAGCTGTATTGCCTGTTCCACTGGCAGAACAACAACCCACTCCCATATCTGTCCTAAAATGTGCCTGATTAACGGTTAGCTCCTGAGATGGCATTGGATTTGACTTTTCCCGGTTTATCAGGAACCCTTGAAGAGATAGTCCTGATGAACATGTAATCTGGAGGTAGTCCATGAGCTTTTCCCGAATTCAGGCCTTCATCAACCAGTCATCCAAATACTGGACTAACTATATGCCCTCCAGGTATAGTGATACTGGTGGAGCAAGACTTTAGTGAAGACTCCCAGGATGTTCTCAGACCGAAAGGTAACACCCTGAATTGAAAATGTCTCTTTCAACTTCAAACCACAAGAGAATCTTATGATCTGTCCAGATCCGTATATCGTAGTAGGTATCCTGAAGATATATTGCTGCCGGGAAGTCACCCTTTTGGAGGAGCGGAATAATCTTTTGGAGGGTCTCCATTTTGATCCAGTTCCTGGGTATGTATTGGTTGAGATTTTTTAAATCCAGCTCCAGGTGGACCTTGCCAAATACTGTAGGGACCAAGAATATAAGTAAAGCCCCTGGCATTCTTCTCTCTGGTTCTCTTGTTTGCTCTAGTAATCAATAACTCCTTGTTAGTGTCTTGCTAGTAAATGTCTTGCCTCTTGGAGTACTTGTTTTTATTGAGGATTTATAAGGGTATTGGAATTAGATTCTGACACCCCATTTCACACCTTTTGGCATTGGAATTAATTTTGACACCCCAGTCAAAATATGCACTCTTGCCCTAGACACAGATGCTAGATAATTGACTCTTACCTAGCAAAAAATGCTGTGCTGTGTGCATGTAGTGAACTAAGCGGGGGGGGGGGGGAGAACAAGGAAAAGAAAAAATATATATATCGATGCTTGACTAGTAGTTTGCAACTTTCATTTTTTGCCCGAGTATCTGATGACAGACACTGCTGATTTTTGTAGAATTGTCGGTCTGTCCCACTGGTTTTCCTTGACCACCAAAACGTTTTTATTATCTGCATAGAGCTTAGTTTTGAAGGGCTCAGCGGAGACCTCCTTTTCACTTTCCGTCTGAATCTGGTCTTGCGGGATCTCTGCATCGAGATTTTGTTCTTCCTGAGTTTGCCAACATGCTTGCCTGCCTTAAATACTTAAGGACTTTCTCCTGTAAAGGTTCCTTTTTCAGCTCAACCTGAAAGTGCAGCAGCTTCAGTGCTGTTTTTTTCTGGACCCCCTCTCTGTCCCTGTCCTTGGTATGTAAATTCCTTTTTACAGACATCGGAGCCCCATATCCAGGGCACATGCTGTCCGCTATGGGAGGCTAGATTGTATAATATCTCAATAGAGTTTCTCAAGGTATTGGATAAGTCAATAGCATCTTCAGTGGCTTTTTGCAATTTATGAAAACTTACTAACAATGCCTTTTCTGAATAGGAAGTATTGGCACATAGTGAGATATCGGCGCCAGAATGTTTTTCCGAAAGCTGATTTTACCTTCTGAGCACCGGTATTCCTCATGGCTGCACTTCTGCTGCCATGGAGGATCTTCCCACCATGCTCGACAATATGAAATCTATTGGTACTGATTATGATGGGGTTGTGTTCTCCACCCGCTTCACCGGCTGTAGCTTGGAAATTAAGTGAGTATTGGTTAGTCTTTCGGTGTTCTTCCGTCTTAAATATTTTGTCCTTTTTAATGTCTGAAATTAGCGGCAACCCAATATTCGGTCGTCTTTTAAACTTTCATTTTGGGGTAAACTGAAGTCCCTGGGGAATCTCTGATAATGTCCTCTGCTACCTGCATCAGCATTCTGACTAGGGCATCTCCGTTCTAAAATGTACCCTTAAGGTTACCATCTACCACAGTGGATCTGCCAAACTCTGGACTTGAATCTTGGGTGAAGTTAGTTCAGCAAATCTTAAAGCAGCATTGCTCCGTGAACACAGGACTGGAGAGCACATGATCTTCAAACCTTCTCGAAGCTGTGCTATACCCTACCTCCAAGTAAAACAACTTGTATAGGTTTTCTACCACATTGATTCTAATACAACCACAGAAAGAGTTTGACTTTTCTACAGAGGATTTTTCTCCTTCCAGTTAGTAAACTTCTGTGATTAGAAACGCAAGCCTATGGTCCTACAAAATTAATCCTGCCGTCTTCAAGAGATCAACGCAGGTGTGCATTTTTTATACAATTAAGGCATACACTCTTGTCACTAGTTGTTTGAAGTCGTTTTGGTTATCCTCCTGGCGAGGCAAGCAACATCACAAAACGTGTGCGGACTGCAAATAAAATATTGCTTCATTGTGCCAAGTTTCTATTCTACGTTCATACAGCAAGCTTGTATGATTGAAAAATGGGAGTCTCTCTACCTATAGCAGGCCGGTGCACTGATTAGAAGTACTATTAAATCAACATTTCCCTATCTTTCATTTGAAATTTAAATTCATTTACAATGGCATTTGTCTACATTATTTGAAAGCCTCATTACAAACAACAACATTTTTCCTCCACATGCATACCCTAAAAATGTAGGTGGGGGCCCAAACCCAAGAGTTTTTGTGCATGATGAGGCATGGGCCTACATCCTTAGTAACCAATTCAGATAACACTGCTGGCCAGCCCCAAAAATGTAACACTGTTGCCAGATAAAAAAAATGGTGGTTTGTGTGTCTGTGGAGAATTGAGGGTGTGTGTAAATTTACTGCCACTCCTTTCTTTTTGGCCAGAAGCGTCTAATGTGACAATTCACAGGATCTTATCACGTCTCCCCAGAGGGGAGCCCCTCCCTATGAGGCTAGGGAGGTGAGACCGCTATCCAATAGACCCCCTAGGGTTGGTAAAAAGCGGGAGGACCTAATGGGGAGAGACTCCCCTCATAGGAATAAGAACTCCCGTCCTGCGAAAGACCTCCCTAAATCCTTGTTCCCAGAAGCCATGACCCAATTGACTCCTTCTCCCTTCCAACCTGAAACTACTACTGTGGTGTTAATACCGATCTGATGGCTCCGCTTGGGCCTTTAACTCGGGCCCGGGCCGATAACACCCGATCCAGCACGCTGGAGATGGTGTTAAGGCCATTAGCACCACAGGTTACAAAAGGAGTAACCTAGGCATTTTCATTCTTTGAACGGGACGTGAATGAGAATGCTGTCCCAAGATGGCTGCAATGGATATGGAAGGCAGGGCTGTATACGGAGCCCCTCTTCCATTTCCATGGCAGCCACGGATCAGCGCCCCTGGTGCTAATGTGTGTTATTGTGACACTATCCTCTGGAAAACCGAATAGGACTGAGGTGAAGAAGAAACAAAGACCAATACATAACATTAAGAGATTACCAAAGAACTGTGATGAGGTGGTCACTGGGAGGTATGAAGTTACTTCAGAGGCATTGACGAGACAAACCATGTTTGACAAACCCGCGCTGCCTGAAGCATTAAGACATTCGGTTTCGGAAGAAGAATCTGACGGGAACCATGCAAGCCGAAGTAAATCCGGCTTGCTGCAGAAGCAGCAAGAATCCATTGGCGGCGTGGCCCCTCTGAGGTGGACCAGGTGGCCCATAAATCCCACCGACTGCTGCTGCAACGGCTCCGTGAAGCTGCACTAACCAAAATCGAGGAAAGCGTGACTACGTGCTGAGCGTGTGCAGAACCAATGGTGGCTTGAGACCCCAGGAAGAATTGGTAGCACTGCTCAGTGAAGATGCTGGTAACCGGAGTTGCCGGAAAGCCGGTGGGGTCGAGGGAGCCTCAAAATACAAGTATTCCTCAGGAGTAAACTCCCTCATCACAGTGTGAAACCCAACACATGTGAAAGATACCAAAAGGACCAAGAACTGTCAGGGAGCAATCTCCCCAATAGTCCAGACATAAAAAGTTCTAAGTGCCAGCGCTAAGAAAAGTTCATAAAGCCTTCACTTTGTTTGCAAATCCTTGGCAGGAAGTAAAGAGACTTCTTAAGACGTGTACCAAGGACTATCAAGGAACAGTCACCAAAACTCTTGCAGATAGATAAGGAGAAGGAAGTAATTCTGCTTATCTAGGTGTATTTGGTAAATCGGGCTTTCATACAAGTGACTGCTGTTAAATTAGCCTAATACTGGATTGTTTGAGAAGGGAGTTATTCTCCTGGTGGCTTTGGTAACGAGTTATTTGAATCCTTTCTGGTTTATGTCTTAACTATGTGGATGCAGTAGTTGGTTTGGATGGGTGGGGGTGTGTGTGTGTTTTGCATCCTGACGAGCACCCGAGTTATTCGGTGTTGAAGTAGGGAAAATCCCTCTAAAAATAAGGAGAGGCAGGTTCTTTTCGATATTTGAATACAAAATTATTCCTCCTTGTTGTGATGCTCCATCACGCCACACCAAGCAGTGACATTTATGGGTACCTCTTTGCATCATGGTGCAGCTGTTAAGAATTGCTTAGCCCTGCTTTCAGGGAATGGGGTTTACTTGCACTTTCCCCAACTCGCCTTTACCTAGCTCTGGTGAATGACTCCCCACTCGTAATGTGGGGTGTTGGGTAGACATAACTACTAAGGGCCTGATTCATGAAACATTTCCCTGTGGGATTGCGCCATTATAAAACACTTCCAAGAATCAGGCCCAAAGTTTTTTAAATAGTTGAGTGCCCATCCAGATGTATTATGAAAATATATTTTATATCTTGTGAAAAGCAAATGTGTGGTTTCAAGTTAAAGTTAACTAATTTGAGTACACAAAGTTTTTGTAGGGCATTTTTGATATTGTTTGTCCACGCATGAGTTCCAAACGCCATCGTTGTGGACGGCTGAGCCTATGAGGTTTGGTACCAACGGAGGCAGGGGTTTTGGAATTCAGATGCTGATGGAAGTCACAAGCAAGTGCCCGTTATGGTAATTTCTCACAGCTTTACTCTACCTCAACTGTGATGAGCCTTGGATCTAAGCAAGCCAAGTGGTTTATCCTATGGAGCCTTTTGGAACCATTTTTGCCATTAGCTAAGACCTCATTACTCAGTGAGGTGCAGACTATCCTTTAAAGGAATCCATTAAGAGCTTCCGGACTAGATGGACAATAAGCTGTTATACAGGAGTGGTGTGTTATTATGGTGCCCATTGAATTCCTATTTTGTTTGTGTAAAATATAATTTTGATTTCTGTTTGGGTCCTTAACTCTTGCCATTCAGTTATAATTATTCTAATCTATAACGTAATTAAAATCTGCAAACATCTGCCCTATAGCTCTCCTTCTTATGGGCATGCATTTATTTTTTTATTTTTTTTGAAAGTTGCTCCCAAGAAGCTCAGTGGATGCTTTTTCTATAGCAATCTTTTGTCTGATGCCCAAGCTGGTTTTAGAATGTGACAAAATAACGTAGACCAGAGTTTGACTTTTTTTTCTTTTGTTTTAGACCTAGTTAATCAAGAAGGTTATTTTTATTTGGATTTTATTGATCCCGGAGGGATTTTTCCTAGTGAATAGCTCAAAGTCGTGGGCCTCTGAGAGCAAAGGGAATACCTATTGATATAATCTGAACTGTTAATCTAAAATATTCCTATAAAACAACAGTTTTAAGATTCAGAAATGTGGGGGGGAACAGTGTTCTTTTGTTTTTTAAATTAGGCTGCATAGTCTGTCAATGTATTGGTTCCTACTCGTTTTAGTCTTTCATTTATGGTGTACTTGGAGACCTTGTAGAGGTGGGAAGAGATGATACTGTACGAAACTTGGCCCATACTATATCATATGCTGATGATGCAGTGCTGATGGTAAGGACTGAATTGTTGGTCAGGAAAGTTTTAACTGCATTTTGATTATTTTCGTCTCGGGCAGGACTTGGTTATGTATTCCTGTAAAATGAAAGTTATGAAGATGTGAGGTTGTTGAGTGGCACATCGTTGGATGTTGCAAATAATCACTTGCCCAGGAGTATGCTTTTTCTCTACAAGTACCTGGAACGCGCACATTGATCAGGCCAATTAGATGATTTTGCAAGGTATGTTGGCCACGCTTACATTTCAGACATTTGGCATTGGGTACATTTAGTCAGCCCTAAAAATACATGCAACTAAACTATTATAGCTGTCTCTTATGGCGAATTCTTGGGTTATAGAAATCAATGCTGGCTGTAAGCTAGAATACATTTTTTAGAGCATGGGAATCAGCCCCTAGTTCTACTTTTATCTTTTTACATGCAGATATTGATGTTGGGGGGGGGGGGTGAGGAGGGGCTTGTTATCGTTGCCCAGGTATTTATGAAACCTTCAGTACTGTAAGTTCGGGTATGGTCTTGCCCAGATAATAAGAGGTGGTGTCTTTGGGAAGTGAAAGGAAATAATTGTGTTTAGCACATTAACCTACTTCTAATTGGAATAAGTGGTTCTCTGGATATTGTTGTGCATGTTGACCTGTTTTTAGTAAAAACTGCTTGTTTGTAGTATTTTCAGCCGGGCAAAAATCGACAACCTGTTTCCAGGATTTCCTTGGATATTGGATTAATAAATCCAGCAAAGGATTTTGAACAGTACCTAGATGAAATGCAACCCAATGACATTTGAGTTAAATTTAAACCTGGAGGCTTAATGGGTAACTCTACTTCGGTCACAGGGTTGCTTCACATTTTTGCAAGCTAGCCAATCGTTTCTGGGGGCCAGGGGGGGTTCCACATTTTAATTTTGTGGACCTATTACCTGGGTTTCTTTAATGGTGTAGATGCAGGCCTGAAAGAAAGGCACCATTCGCATAAATGGTTGTCCACTGGACTCCGTTCTGAATTTACACTGGAGTGATGTGGCCGCGCTACAACTGTTTGCACCTCACTAGATACAAACAAGGGCTGCCACGAACCAGTGAAGCGCGCACAACCAGCTTTGCATGTATATTTGCCCAGGGAAACGGTTATTTAATGCATCATAAGTAAGGCCTTCCATTGCACAGATGGTGCTGCGTATCTGATATTGCCTCATTTAAGGGTTAATCGACAGGGAAAATTGAAAATCCTAGGGGCCTCTTTGCACAAGTATAGAATGGATAGTGTAGTCTCACACATACCAGAACTCTTTGTTTGCCATGGTCAACTTAATTATAGAGGAGCATAGGTCACTGTGGTGAGGAATCTACCAGCTCCTTCAGCATAAAGGAAGACCTTAACTAGTGAAGTGTGTGAACTCTATACTTTCATGAGCAACGCCTTTGAGCACTGGCTCTGTGCTAGTAAAAATTCAGAATAAACAACCATTTGTGTATTTAGGAAAGTGATGAGTAGTTGACACAATTTTTTTCAGTTAATCCTTTGCCTTTGATGTCCCACCCACCCACTCACCACTTCACTCCTTAACGGTTAGAAATAACTTCCAATGACATTGCATATCATAAAGTAGTTTTCGGGCCTATGACCTGCATGTTAAATCTCCTATTTAATGAGTGTCATCAGCGCCATTATACAGTTTATTCTGTTCTGTGCGCGTTACAAATCCAAAAAAGAAAAAACAATGGTTACCTTGTTGCCCATGATTTTCATGAGTGGTGGACATTGTAGTGTTCATTTAATTCTTTTATTTTTTTAGTCTATTGCTTGGAAATTGTGAAAGCTCCTGGAATGATTGCATGGGTAAGCAGTGTTGTCACTATATGGGAACACTCTGCTTCTGAGTGTCAGTAAATGAACATTAGGAGAGGCAGAAACACAGGCTGAGAAAACCTTCCAAGATACAGGTACCAAGCCTAAGGCAGTTATATGGCAACTATGCCCTACCAGGGGTACACATTTCAATTTGCAACCTAATGGTCTGGCCTGAACCGCCCCCTCAAACAGAACTTGTCTTACTCTCCACCACTAACCAGTGACTAGTGCCGGGTGCATATTCTGAGAACAACCTCAGAATAGGTTTGTTTTTCTGTTTTATTGCTAATATGCTGCCTTTTGGCTTTCTTGCACTTTGAGGCCCTGCCGCATGCTCTAAGAGGAGAAAGTGTAGGCAGCCACAGTAAACAAAGCGAGCATTAGTGCACCACAGGTACTGTGCTGGGCGGATGGGGGGGGGGGTTTGGTCCAACGTCCTATGACATTAACAGGTCTTGAAGCTTTCAGTCGCCCTGTTCTATGTGCAGGATAGTTGGCTGACCATGACGACGCTCCCAAGAAAAGGTGGCTTGTGATTGGTTATTTATGTCCACTTGTAATTGCTCTACGTTAGGGCGATTGTCCCGAACTGTGACTTGGAGTCATACCCTATCAATGTTGCTTCTCCCTTTATATTTCACTGACCTCCTTTTTGCGTCTGTCAAACTCTGCTCCATGTGTGTTCTCCCTGGCTGGTGGTACCCGTGTTTGCATTGTTTAAGGTGGCTGTATGCTATTGCAGCCTTTTAGGTTTATGAAAGACGGCTTGTCCCTGATGGTCTACATTGAGATGGTGACTTGTTTGGTTCACTGTTTGGCTGTCTTTATAAAACACGAAAACACATTTTTTACCCATATTAGTAATATTCATTTTTGTACATTATCTAACAAATTCTGTATACTCTTTCTGATGGAAAATCATTCCTGAAACGCATTGAGCCTACTTATCAACTTTAAAATGCAAATAAGATTTGTATACATTTACTACAATGTTTTTGAACTTTGTGCTTTTATCATGATTGACCATTGAAATGAATTCATGGAAGTGGATCTAATTTCTTTACATGTGGAAATGTATTAATTGTGAATGCACGATTGTTCTTGGAATTGATTCTTAAACACTGACTGATTTCAGTAATGCATGTGTAGTGGAGTGGACAGGGGTATCCATAGTTTTTGGATACTATCCATTTTCTTTATAGTATCTTGCACCTTGTGTTCAAGGGGTACGTTTACCTCCTCTGCACCCAAGTCTATATTTATTCTAAATTTCCTTTTTACTTTTACATATTTTATTCTGATGTGCATAAGAACGCTTACCTTTTCTCCTGACGTCTGGAGCAGCCAACCCATCGGGAGTAGCTTTTATCAGCCACTTTATAATTGAACACATTTACAGTTTATCTGTCTGCTGTACTTCTATTTAAATGTTCTATTGTTTCTTACTGGGCAAAGTACTCTGTTTTGTCTCTCAGATTATGCTTTGATGTTTTCTGGAGAAACCTTTTTCAAAAGTCGTTGCTGCAAGACGTTTCCCTCTGCAGTCCTGGCACCATTCTAATTGAGGGCAATAAAGAGCACCCCCTCTTCAGCCAAAAAATCCTTCTCTTCCATGCGTGGCACGTCCCTGCAACTCTGCAATCTGTGTTATTGGTAGTGTGTTAAATCCTTCTGCCATCACCATGTTACATGTGTATTTGTTTGGGCTAGTTGTAATGTCTAGTATCTCGGGAAAATGCTGCCCTTTTCGCTTCTGTCTCTGCGACTTTTTTGCTGCAAGAAATCAAGTCTGTGGCTCTCGTATGCACTGCACGCTTTACCACGGCTATCGCAGATGGTCGTTCAACGGCTTCCAATAGTCTCTCTAACAATGGTGCATGCTGTACTGGTGTGCCATCTGCATGTTGGGAGCCCCCTCCTTTTCCATCGTGACAGTCATGAATGTACTGTTGTCACGTAGGCGGAATCGGAATATACTGTCACCGCCTCCTCTTCATGCTCCTCCCCTTATAAGTGGGGGATTCCTGTCTCTTCCCTGTAAAGAGGCTTACCTTGTGGTCTTCCTCTACCCTCATCAAAAGTATTCCATCATTTGATCATCTTTATTTCTCATTAATCGATAACTTCCAAACCCCCAACTCCTCGATTTGCTTTGATGTGCACTGTTCATACTCACATCTATGGATCTTCCTGAGAGTCTCTGGCCTGGCACCTCCTCTAGCTGCCTGCTTCCCTCCTCACCCAACGCAGGGACTGGGCAGGGCTTTTCCATCAACAGGGGTACCTGCCGGCCTCCCTTCTCGCTGACCAGCGATCTCAATTGTGTGTTATCTGCGCTCTCCACAGACCACCCTTGCTGTTCATGGGGACATGGCGAGGAGCCCTCTATTACCCAGAGCCATCCTCTGCTACCCCTTGTTAAGGTTTGCCCAGGATCACACAATTAGTCTGAATAATGTTCATTGATGGATAACTCTGGTGCACGTCAAAACCCAGCTTTATTCAAACAACAAATCCAAGCTGGGACATGCAAGCATTTAATCTCAAAGCTCTCGCATTTCAAACAACTGCAAGATAGTGTAGTGTGATGTCATTTCTGATGTAATTTTATAACACTAACAGTTTACAAAACCTACTGGGAAACGGGGTATATGCGATGGCTCCACCTAGACCCATCTGACTACAGATACTATTTCTAATATATTATTTTTGAAGTCTGTTAATTGGTTAGTCTTATCCATTATAGGCTGTGTGGCACAGGGATTTCTTATTGGTTGGCATCTAGCTTACCATCCTTGGACACTTTGACAGGATGTCAAGATATGAACGAGACACAAGTGAAGGAAGAGACTTTCATGGTCTGCCATACTTTCAATTAAAGAATGACTCCTAATCATCCCAAGGCGATGAGGCCTTCCTTTATTCTTTGAACTTGGCCTTGTGTAGTGTCTGTGTGCATACTGAGGGAGTTCTACACGTGTTTGGCTTATAATGAATAGTCAGTGAATTTGGCTCATGTTCTTGTGTACCGTGTTTGAGAGTGGATTTCCTTCTATTAAGGGTTTAGCTAATTCTAATGTGCGTGTTGTGTTCTTTATGGCCACTGGGAACACTGTTGAGTTACTTTCTATAAAGCCTCTTGGCTTGCTGATCTCATGTACCTGGACATCAATGGTTGGTTGTGCTCTTATTAAAATTAACTGTGTAGTCTACTCTTGTGCCTGCATTCCGTTAAACTATTACTCCCCATCACGTTTCTGAACTTGGCTCTAGCTGTGAGCTACTGCTTGGGCTCTGCATGAGTTTCTTGAATACATGTTTTTTTGTATATTTAGCATCTTGGTTCTGTGGCTCTGCTAATTCAGAGATCTTTTGCACCCTCTGTGTGTATGAAAATGGTTGTGCCTTGGTTCATTCTTCGCCATTGTGTACTGCATCTTCTTACGTTTTATTTTTTTGTGCATTTGAAAAACTTGAACATTAACAATCCCCTTCCCAACTCGTCGCCCAATCCTCTCCCCTCCCCTGTCCCACCCTGGATCGCTGCGAGGCACATCGCTCCTTAGGTCTCGTAAAAGAGGTTTAAAGTTCTGGTCTATAGGATATCCAACAATCTGATTCTCTGGGGGCACCATTGTTCGGAAGTCTTTGGGGAGTAATTCCAAGACCATGTCCCAGTCTTCCTGGAATTTGGTGCCATCTCCTTGTATGGAGTAGGTTACCCATTCGAGTGAGGTGTAGTGCCAGATTTTAGCTATCCATTCGTGCTCGGTAGGGATATTGACTTGCTTTCACTTCTGTGCTATTAGGGAGAAGGCCACCCCGCTCTGGACCATATATGCTTTCCTCTGGGGTTTAGTCGGGAGTACGTCCAAGACGTCGCCTAGACCCAACAGGGCTTGGCCAATACCTCTGTATTTGTGGGCCAAATATTGCTTTCATTGCACTATTTACGGGTTCCCAAAAGGGATTCCGCACTGCCAAGAGCCTACCTCAGTACATCCCCACCAACAGAGCCTGGACGTCATAGGGTACATTTTATGTAGCTTCTCAGCGGTTAGATGCCATTGTACTAACGTTCTAGTCCACATTTCCCTAATCTGCATCCCCCTCATTAGCTTGGGAATCCTTTGCCACACTCCCCACCACTGTCCCTCCGAGATTGGGAGGAGAAGCGCGTCTGCCCATTGCCCCGTATAGGTCCACTGGGTCTGGCCCGCTTGCCGGGAGAACAGTTTGTCTATCATTTGGCGGTCCCCTGAGTTTGTATTTTTCCTGAGGGGTGAAGTCCCTGATTATGGAGAGTTTCATACCTGGGGACTCTAACCAGTGTCTCAGCTGGGCGTATCGAAACCTATCCTCCTCTTTGAGTCCCATGGTCTGTTTGCATTGGTGAAAAGATTTTCCTCCTGATCTCCATCATATCCCTTGCCTTTAGACAGCCCGCCCCCTCCCATCTGACGAATGCCCCCCTTCTCCAGCCCTGGAGTGAATTTCTGGTTTCTTAGTAAGGGTGTAAATGGGGACAGGTAGGATGTGATGCCTGCTGTTTTAACCATAGTGTCCCAAATGTCGCCAACCAGGGCTATCTGGCTTCTATACATGTTAGGGGGTCTGTCCTCCCTGGGGCTCCACAGGACTTACTCTAGGGGTCTGCCCACCAAAGCACCATCCATCCTCCGGCAAATCTTGTTGGGGTTTCCCGTTAAACCATTTGCGGGTTACTCTCACTTGAGATGCCCGGTAATACATCAGGAAGTTCGGTGCATCCATTCCCCCTGCCCCCATCGGCGCCGTCATGATTTTCTATGCCACCCGAGGCCTTTTCCCTTGCCAAAAGAAGTTGCTAACCATTTTATTCAGGGTTTTGAAGAATTTTGGGGGAACTGCTAGGGGGAGATCCTGAAATAGAGCACTCTGGGCAATACCATCATTTTTTATAACGTTAATTCAGCCCAGCCAAGCCTTTATCGTTTCCAGTAAATGGAGGGTGGGGGGGTTAGTTAGCTTGATACATGTTGCCTATGGTATTTGTGATCGCGACCCCCAGGTACCGGAGGTTTCCTTTTGCTTTCGCAAATTGCCCTATAAGTGATTGGTCGGGGTGTGGGGGTGAGCTGTCTCCCTGTAAAATGATTAGTTTGGATTTTTGGGTATTCAGCCCTGCTACTTGGAGAGCGGAGCCCCTAGCTGTCAGCGCCACTACTAGATCTTCGGCGAAGGCCATCGCTTTGTGCTCCTCTGCCCCGAACACTATCCCTTTTTTTTTTTTTTTTTTTTTTTGTTTTTTTGTTTTTGTTTTTTTTGTTTGGCGTACTTCGTGTCTGATCCTGGCTAGGAGGGGTTCTAGATATATTGCATATAATATTGGGGACATATTGCATCCCTGTTTGGTGCCCCTCTTTACTGGAATCGCTTGGGAGATGTACCATTAATGGCCAGCCTGATGTGAGGCGATCTATAGTTGGCCCAGATCAGGCGGAGAAAGCCAGGACTAAACCCTATTCCCTCCATGGTGCGGAATAAAAATGACAATTCTACACTATCAAAGGCCTTCTCTGCTTCCAGGGCCAATAGCCCCGCGGTGTAGCCTCCTTGATTTCGTTTTTTCGATCAGGTGGCATAGCCGCCGTACAATGTTGAATGTTTGTCTCCCCCCCGATAAAGCCCCGATTGGTCTGGAGGAATCATCTCAGGGATAATTGTATCCATTCTAGTGGTCAAAACTTTAGGAAAGATCTTGACGTCTAAATTTATCAACGCGATGGGGCGGTATGAGCTACATTGGGATTTGCCCTCATTAGGTTTGGGAAAGCGGACCGCTTTCGCCTCTTCCATGGTGCGTGTGATTTGCCTTGAAGTGGAGAACAAGTTGTAAAGGGATGTCAAAATGGGGACTAGGGCGTCTTGGAACGTTTTATAAAACAATGCTGGGAAGCCATCGGGGCCTGGACCTTTGTTCCAGGGGCAAAGGTCTTATCGCATTCCGAACTTCGTCTTCTGTGATCGCACTCTCCAGGGCGTCTCTCTGGCTTTGTTCTATTCTTTGAAGTGGGCAACATCTTAGGAAGGACTTCTGTTGGTCCCCGTCGGGGACTCTGAGGACTACAGAATCGAGTAAAATTATGTGAAGGCCTGGAGGATTTCCTCTGACACTGTGGTTTTGTTACTCCCCCCCCCTGCAGCCGGATAGGATAAATTGTTCCCACCACCTATCTTTTTCTTTCCTGCCTAGCCATGAGGCTATCGGCTTTATTCGCCTGGACATAATAACGCTGTCTCAGATACAGCAATGATTTTTCTGCTTTCTTGGTCTGCAGAGTACTAAGTTGGCCTTTAAGCTGTCTGTATTCCTTCCTAATGGTCACCCCCTGGTCCGTTTCCATTCTTGTCATCACCTCTGTCAGGTGTCTTTCTAGGTTGGTTTGTAGTTCCTTCTCCTGTTTGGTTCATGGGGCTGACTTTGCTATGAGCTCACCCCGCATGGTCGCCTTAAAGGTGTCCCAGACAACCTGTTCCTGTGGGGCCGGAACGTGTTTCTTTTTTTAAAAAATGTGCTAATGCAAGACCGGATGTCTTCGCTGATCACCCAGTCTCTCAGTAAATGTCGGGAACTGCTGTAGCCCGGAGCCGCCCCTTTCCGATTGTAGTTCCATCAGCAAGGGAGCTTGGTCCGAGAGGGCTATCGGCCCCCGTAACAAGCTCCTGACTTGTCCTAGCAGAGTAATGGATACCCAGATGTAATCGATTCTTGAGAATGTTCTATGGACATGGGAGAAAAATGTGTACCCCTTGGCTCCCCCATGTAGTTCGTGCCAGGTATCAACCAGGGTTAACCCATCTATACTGGTCCGCAGGTTCTGGGACTAGCCCTTTGACGTGGGGGGTGGTCTTGCCTGCACTTCTATCTTCACTGGGGTGCCAGGCCATATTAAAGTCCCCAGTTACAATGAGCTGCCTCATTCTAAATGGTTCTAAGTCCTCCATAGTTCATCCCCCCACCCCCTGCAGAAACCTATCCTGGCCCGAGTTGCGGGCATACACCGATGATATCGTGAGTAGTTTTCCTCCCCATTGAAGTTGGACAAACGGGGATCTCCCTTCTTTGTCTACCTTCGTCCCTTCTATTTTTAGATCAGGTATTTGTCTATCGCTATCAAGACCCCTCCCGTCTTTCCCTTGTCTTTCGCTTGGAGGATATGAGAATGGCCCCTTAGTCTCAATTTACCCTTGTCTTTCTGGCGGATGTGGGTCTCTTGCAGTGTCACTATTACAGGTTTGGCCTCCGCTAAGAGGTTCTCTAATTTCCGTCTCTTGGCTGGAGTATTCAACCCCATAACGTTCCGCCATGGTAGCAGTCTTGTTAAACACCCGGAAAGCAGGGCTGCAGGAAGATCTCTCCCACCTCCCTGTGCGGTCCCCCTATGGACGAGTTCTCCAGCCCCCCCCCCTGAGATGGATGGATCTCATCTCGTAGGTCGCCCTCTTGAGTCTTACTAGTCCCCAGAGCTCCACGGGTGTCAGTCGGTGGGGGCCTTTCTATATGCCCAGGGCTGCCCTCTTTCCGTGGCCTGGCCCTGTTGTCAGGTGCCCCGCTTCCTCCTCAAAATATGGCCAGGCGGTTCTCCCCCCCGGGCTGTTGATGGGGCCATCCTTCGGGGCCTTCCGCGTCCGAGAGCTGGTTAAGTATTGTGCTGCAGGTATCCCCTTAGCCAGGGGGCTGCTGGGCTGGCAAGTCTGGCAGAGAGGGAGAGCGTGCAGAGGCAAGTCCTTACCCCTTGTGTGTCCCGCTGCTAATCTTGTCCCCTACCCCCCCCTTCGCCGGCTGATCGGTGCTGGGACTGGGGGGGTTTGAGCCTCCTAGTGCGGTACACTCCCACTCCTACCTGAGAGTCCTGAACTGTGTTGGGGTGGCTGGGATGGCGGGTCCCGCGCCCCGCTTCTCCTGTGCTGGGTCTGCCACGGCCGGATTGTCCCATATTGGTGCTCTTCCTGAGGTGGGGCAGCCGCAAGGGGTCTTTCCAGCAAGGAATCCCCCGCTCGCATGGGGAGGTCACCTCTGAGGGGGAACCTCCCACGTCGTCCCTAAACGCTGTTGCAATGGGCTGGCTCGCCCCTTGTGGACCGCGTTGCCTGCAGCTGGGTTCTGTCCCTCACTCTGGTGCCTCGGAACGCTTGTTTTGCATGCCTTTCTCCACCTCCGGATTTGAATGGCGTGGGTAGTGCACCCTTTGGGTGGGTTTACCACTTCTTCAGCGCCCTGGTTTGGGGGTCTTAGACACTACTTATTGCTCCTTGTTGTGGGACCGACTGGAGGAGCGGGCTCCTTATGGTGGTGGAATCACAGCGGCCATCTTGGAATCTCATCTTGCATATTAATGGTTTTAGGGGCTGCATGTGTACGTTTGTGTGTTCTTCATGCAAATATTCTTTGTGTCTGTGCTCTTCATGTCTATATATACTTGTGTCTGCTACGTGTACTTCGTGTGTGTGTATAGTCCTCTTCATAGTGACAACTTCATGGTCCTGGTTGGTTTCGTCTTTCACCTCTAGACTCCTGTGGTGGTGGGGCTGTCTCAACTGGTATCGGTTCTCACCTGGATAATACTGGTGAGGGGGTAGGGATGGAAAGTGGTACTTGTACATTAATCTGAGAAGGGCAGGTGGGTATTGCCTGCACATTAATCTGCCCCATGTACTTCCATTTGAATGTTCTATTGTTTTTTTACTGGGAAACAGTCTGTTCTGTCTCCTTTGATGTCCTTTGGATTTAGCATGGCCAGGACACTGAGGATTATTTGGGCAACACTGCTAATCCAGTATATTTATTTCTTTCCTTTTTAACAAATACCATTTTATTTGGAACGTCCATAATTTATTTTACATCTTGTTGCATTGTTTATCATACTCCCACACTCTGAAGAGGAGCCGTAAGAACTGGCCACTTACTATCACGGAAGGAATTAAATATTGCTTTGGTGAACAAACATCTACGACTATCCTAAATCTGGCATTACTCCTGGATTTAGGGCATTGACTTTGAAATCCTTCCCAGGTCCATTGTAAAAGATTTTAGAGTTGACAATGTTTGGCACTGTGTCCATCTCCTATGCTTCAACATGTTAATATACCACTCTCACTGAACGTGACCCTTTGTTCTTACTTTGTTATAACATTCTCGATGTCATGTAAATGTTCATATTGGAGGTTTTTTAGAGTCACTTGAAGTTAAATTGGGATGTCTGCTAATTGTGAATTACAAGTTTTTTTGCTAAGATTTCCACCCACCAAGTAAATATAGCATTGACTTAAGGTTACTCTGCTCTGTTTTCGTTTCTGCAGGCCCAGCTTCATACCAGCTGCCAGCGCAACCTTCAATATGGCTTTTGGGCTTACATACTGGGCGAGAGATGTTCTAATAAGTTCAACAAGCTCAGCAAAATAATTACTGTGGATGGCAATTTATATTCTGGCAAGCAACAGCTGGGACAAAAGCTTGCTGGAAGCCTAGGTTTGCATGCTCTTCTTTTTTTTCTTCTTTGTGCAGGCACTAAGTTCTATTACCTACGTGTTGCCCTGTCCTTTAACCTAACACTGACCATTAAGATGGACCTGCACCTGTAGTTGGAAGGGCACCCACTGCCAAGCTTAAATCATCTAGTGCCCTCTTTCTAGGCAACTGTTGATGGGTAGGTGTAGGGCTGCTCGACCTACCTGTTCGTTTAATGTTCATATGCATGTTGAAAAGATGTTCTGAGATATGGACCAGGAACAGGTTGCTTTCTGCAGTTTTTCCCTTAATGCTTCTTTACCACTTTCTTTTGTTTGATAAACGGGGTGATTGACAGCTGGACGGTTTGGTTTTGGGTAAAATTCTGGATCAGACTTTTAGTATGTTCTGCCATGTGCTTCGAACAATTCGGGGGTAAAAATCAAATTGCGTGTTACTAGACGGACATTTTCACTTGTTCCCTCCATTCTCCACATACACACACATCCCAATCAAGAGTCCATTATCATTGGTCAGTGGATCATGCAAATTATGAGGCCTGCATGATCAATCCCATTTCTTGATTGCCTAAGATTCTGCCCAACTAGGTTCTGATGTAATATTTCCTGAGAAGGGCACTTAAGGTGGTAATCTACAATTGAAGAGTGCTTTCATGAAATCAGTCCTTTGGCAGTAGAGGGTCTGACGCTGATGACTTGGGGAAGATGCTATTCTTTCTGTGTAGGGGAGTGATTAGGATGCTTTCTTCTTACAGTGCTGTGAAACATGGAGGCTTCCGAGTGTGGGGAGTTTATGGGATGATTTAGGCTTTCCTCTCACCCACCTTACTGTCTTGAATTTCCTTTTCTTTGTTTTAGGTCTGCATTACTTGCCAAATGCAGATGTTCACTACCTGGACAAAATCACTGGAGATGGCAAGAATCTTGACCCAAAGTTCAATGGATGCTGCACCCTGGAGCAATTCTATGAGGACCCCAAGTGCCCAGATGGGAACTCATACCGCTTACAGTTCTGGATGTATGTTGTCCGTATGTTACAGTACTCTGATGCCCTGGAACATTTGCTCCGTACAGGTACGTTCAGATGTTGCGCTATAGCTTTATATCTAATTCATTTAGGTTTTGCGGGTGGGGCAGTTGCCTGTGAGGAATGGCAAGGGTGTAATCCCAGCATGTCATAGCTTGGTGCCTCAAGACTTTATAAGTGTGCCCTGGTGCATGCTTTAGACAGTGTTTCAGTTTTTCAAAGGGAAGATGCTAGTTTCTTTCATAAGGAGATGGGTGCCAACATACTCTATTCCGGAAATGTATCCTGAGACCACTTAGTTCAGGTTAAGGTAATGTCTTGATCTTTGTACTCCAACAACAGGATTTTACACCCATGCCATTTCATTCTGCCACCCACATGTCTGAGATCACTGGTTTTGCCTTGCTGCCCAGGTTGCAGTTGCTCCCTCCCTTGCAGTTAGTAGTTGATGTTTAACAGTGGTAGTCCTGTACCTTTCGCTGCTGCATGCCCCCCCCCTACACACACACCCAACTTTGAACACTGGTGTGTAGAAACCAGGCATCCAGCATTAATCCAAGCCTCATAAATGAGTGGGTGAGGTTTCCTTTGGGGATGAGACTCCAGTGCACTGGCATCTCCAGAATCTTTGGTTGATTAACTGCTTAGCCACATTTCCAGAGACACAAACTTTACTTTGCCACTGGCACTCTGCTTCACTGAATTGTGAACTTACAATGGGCCCCTTTATGGGTTTTATTAATAAAGGTCTTACTAATGTATAGGGACCTATGAATGAACTAATTATCTTTTGACTGTATAATGCTTTTTGTGAACATTTGTGGAATTTACTTCTGAAATAAAGACTTTACTATGCCACTGGCTCCGTTTCACACTGTTTTGGGGCTGTTGGCCAGTTGCAGCACTCGGTGCTCGGCATCATCACCTGCCCCAGTCGCAGCGATCCTGCTTGGGTGTTATGCATTATAAAAGACTTCCAATGTATAATAACATAATATTCTCCCTAGCTACCTGTGTTCATTTCTTATACTGGGATTGGATGGAGGTTGGCTGAAAGACACGTAAATGGCTACGAGTGTGGTGCATGTTTGTTGGATGCAGATAAACCTTCTATGATAATATTCATCACACTGGAGATGCTTCAAAGTGTTGTTGACATGAGCCCACATTCCCTGCTGCTTTCTGCCAACCCAAACAGAACTCTGCAAAAGCATGATGCCAGTTTCCACAGTCCCTCCTTGCATCTTAGCCACGCACCATGTTGTCATTCTGTACAGAAAATGCTAATCTGCCAAACTCGACATAATGGAGATTCTCTCCACCGCGAATCCTATTACCTGCGGTCAATGCTGACTGCTATTCAGCACAACGCTCTTTCGCATGAAGTAATATGTTGTCTGTGTTGGGAGTCTGAGTGCATCTAGTTTGCACCAAAGCCCAGATTTTTTAGGGTTTTCATTGGTGATCCGCTCTTTGCTTGCATATGCTCTTCAAGTTGTGCTGTGAAAGGCTTTTGTCTTTTTGATTTCTAGTTTAGGTTTATCCCTTTTGATAACACATTGTTTCTTTACCCTGCAGGACAAGGCGTGGTGATGGACCGTTCCCCCTTCAGCGACTTTGTCTTCCTTGAAGCCATGTTTAAGAATGGGTACATCCGGAAGGAGTGTGAGTCCCGAAGTCCTCCCTTCCCATCAATAGCTAGTACCTGGGTAGTAGTGGGCGTAGATGATGCTGATCTTTTAATATCCTGAACCAGAGTAGGTTTTCTCCCTCGCATCTCAGATAAAACATGAAATTGGTGTGACTGAGCAGATGAGGATGGCCGTCGGAACATCAGATCAATGGGCCCTAGACGAGGGTGTTCTGAAGAGAAGCCTTTTGCACTCTAAATATTGTTGCATGATGGTGAAGAGGGGAAGCCAAGAATGGAACAATCTACTACGAATGTTGGTTCAATGTGACATGAAAGGCGTATGAGACACCAGATAAATTGGGCATGCCAGAGGTAAAATAGTTGATGCAATGTTGATAATCATACATAGAGCATAGCCGAGCATAGCCTAAGAGTGGTTTTCCAAAGCAGATTCATTTTTACAGCTCATGATGACCGCTGAAGGAGAGCAGGCCCAGGCAGTGCGGTGCCATCGGAGAATAAATGTGCCTCCCGTTAGATGATTCAATATAACTTCCTTAGTTTTCTTCTGTAAAAGGTGTAAGAAGGTGTCGACTTGATCTCTGGTATATAGCTCCAAGCCTCTTCTTTGTTTCACCGTCTTGTGGATCTAACACCCAACCACTGTTTGCAATCTCTTGCCTGCAAGTATTTCCTTTCTTCCACTTGCTTAGGGTTATAGGTTTATCTGTGATGGTCTCACCCTCCATTTGTGTGTCACCCTCTGGCCAGTCAATGGTATCAAACTAAGAACATATATTCTCAACCTCTGGCATTGTTGGCTTCCTAGGCTTGTGCTTGTCAAATTGATTGATTTATTTATTTATATAGGCCTTTATAGGCGCAGTAGCCAAATTCTTTCACACTTTAGAATGTTTGATCTTGTCTGCCAGTTGGAGTCGATTTTCTTGATGCGTTTCCAAGATCTGGGCAACCCATCCTGTAGCTGCTGACAGCTGTGATCAGGTGTGGTCAGAGTTTCACTAAAGGAATGTTTCCCACTCCTCAGCTCATGCTGCTTTGTGCCGCCTTCTAGCTCATGGCCCTTCTATCCTTGCTCTCTGATCCTGAATGCACAGTCCTGGGCCCTTTTTATTCCCTAGATGTGATTCAACGGATCATGTAATCAAGATTTTGATTACTTCCTAATCTTCCATTCATCCTAGTACGAGATTGGTTATTTGCCCAGTGTTCTTGTTCCGTCTCAGGTATTCTCTCCTTCACTAAGAGATAGCAGTTGTGACATCTGTCCCAGTTGATCACTGGCTCTTGTTTGTATAGATGTCGCTTGTGGCCTTATAGCTATGCTTGGCTGAGCCATCTTTCCCTGCTGGCTCCAGGCCAAAATGTATCTCATCGGGGCTAGCATGAGTTTTCTTATATTCCTTAGGAGTTCAGTGGAAAAATCGCTGTGCCTGGAAACTAGTACATTGATTCCCACGGCAGCACCAGGTTTGCATAAAGGTTGATTTATGTGTCTCAACTCGCAAGGGGAGGGGTGGGGGTGGGGTGGGGGGTTGTGGGGGGGATGGCTGTCCTGGCCTTGGTAAAATTATTGCCTCTCCTCACTGGCTGATGGTAATTGCAGAGGACGGTGTTAGGCAGTATCTACTCCTGAATACAGATGGCAGAGGGATTGGGTAGGATGAGGAGTTCTGATGGAATCCCTCATTTACATGTCCAGTTAGAAGATTGTATAGCAGGTGGGCATTCCTTGTCCCCACAGCCCCTCGCAGCCCAAAGAGCGATGACTCTAATTTGACATTATCACGCTCTGCATAACACTCACACGCCCCTCTTGCAGTTGTTCCTTTGTGTTTGATTCAGATATGCAAATCTAATTCCAAAGCTTCAGCTAATAACTGCTTTTAGTGTGTGTGTGTGCAGTACACTGACTATGTTTATGTACTATACTGTAAATGTACTTCTACTAGAGAGCTTATTTTCTGTTTGAGTAATTCTTTGCTGACGGTACAGTACTTTGATGTTTGTTTCGGCTGACATGTAGTTCTCGGCAATAAGAAATCCTGAATCTGGGTGGTAAACCTCCCCCACCAAGCTACAAACTATGATGTCTATAAAAGAAAATGGATGTCAGTGCTCTGCTCTCTCCACAGTATGGAACTAGACCTAAACGGCACTACCCATGCACGAGGTTTGGCCTTACCCACTGAAACAAAGTGCCCTCCTTAGTCTTCAAGTAAGTTCCTTTAAGCTTTATTGGCATCTTCTTAAGTTACATTAGCTTAACTTATCAGGAGCTATTACATAGGACACAGAACAGACTCTGGCACCCATCACCCAGGCAGGGGCTCTCCAATTGCCTGGGCTTGGAACCCTCACCACAAACGCTCTCATATCCACACATGACATTCCACATTACATCACTAGCTTCTACATACACTTACAAGCACATCACAACACGGCTCCTTTTCTAACAGACACCACATACAAACAAGGCACACAACACATCTCCCTTTCTACCTAAGAACACGCACACACACAGCAAGCACATCACAACACATATCACCATGAAGCACCCTGTTAAAGAGAGGGGCAACTCTGTAAGAACAACTGTGGATGGCATGACACCCCCCACCCTTCTTAATAACCTTGGTGGGACTTACAGTCCCAGCCCTTGACCTTAACACTGTCGGGAGGCATGACCGCCACCCCCGCTCCCTCTGGCGGAAAGCATGACCTCCCCGTCTGCCTCTATGGGAACTACCAATCTCCACCTCTTATCTCTGGTGGGAGGCACAACCTCACCTTAACGTTGGCAGAATTCACGACCTCCCTGTCTACCCCCCCCTGTGCGAACTGCCAATCCCACGATTTCCACTGGCGGAAGGCGTGAGCCCCCCCTTATTTGACAAACATGTGTGGAACTCACTATTCCCAACGTCTTACAACTGCCGAAAAGGTTAACACTAGCACTAACATCAATACTGCCCTCTCTAGTGCCATACCTACCATAACGCTCCTAGTATTACCTCTTTGCACTCAACATGCGAAACGGAGCACTAAATTGCAGACCCACCTCGTTAACAAAAACCAATAATTCGCATCAGTGATTTAATCCTTTACCCAACTGTGCCTACCTCGTGACACCGCTGAACGGTTATCAGGCCGTACGATCTCGCGCACAAGAGGAACGACCACAGAAATTGGCGAAAGCAACAAGGATAGAAGCCTTACTTAAAATTGGGACAACTAAAGGGGAAAACGTTCCTTTAAGCGAATTCAAGACACACATAGAAGTTTGGGTCAGATAGAAAAAAACTGGAAACAAATATTTCTTTTGTAAAGATATCAAATGTGTTAAAGGATTGAAGAATATGATACACGAGTCAGAAAAATTGATTTGTTATTCCCTCCTGAAGATCTGTCTGGAAACCTAAGACAGTGAAACACGTGTAGAGGGCATTGATTTGAGGACATTGATTCATCATTTTGATAATACAGATTTATACACCATCAAAATTGGATCATACCTTTTCATTTTATATTTTTTTCAACTAAAAAGTTTGCTGAGGGCGCAAGACATTTGGTTTCTGTCTTTTTTCTAAAAAGACAAATTGTTGCTTTAAGTTTATAGTCTGATCAGCTTCAGACCAAAAGAAAACCAAGAGTGTTGCCCAGCGACCAAGCTTGCACAAATTAATATCATTAACTATTGGTTAGATAAGGCTTGCCAAGGAATTGTATAAAAGCTGAAAACAAGGGACCAATTGGACCCTAACCTCATACTCGTGACACCGCTTAATGTCAAAGCATAATCACATTGGGGGGAAAAAACTCCCCATGCTCCTCGAGCACACTTGCAGTCCCTAAAACGGTTGTCCATAGAGTCGATCAGCGACTGGTCCTCTCTGACCATACATCTCTATGCAGACATTTTCAAACACGTTTTGGCGACTCCCATAGTACGCGGAACTCCTCCGACATCAGGCTGTGCTCCATAAACTAGCCGATATCCACGCTATCCCTCATAAACTTGTTGAAGTCCTGCTTCCTGCTCACGTTGGCACAGGGTGCCTGCCTCGAAGTTTCTTCTTCTTCCTCCTCATTACACTACGCAATTTCGGCAAATCTGATGGCACTGGCTGACAAACTCAACCATGGCCAGCATTCCACCTTATCGCCAACTCCCGAGACGCTCGCACTGATGTCAACATTGCAGCACTGGACGCGGGCCGTACAGAGCTCTGCCGCTCCAACTGTCAACTCTGCCTGGGGTACTGTCTTCTCTGTGACACTGGGCTACGTCAGGCCATACAGGGTTGAGCCTTCCTCACAACTTTCTCATCCCCCGTGGCTGGCCGAGACAGAATTCAGCACTTAACACCATCAGATCGGCTCAGCACCAGACGCCATCCATTCACTATGTAACTGTCCAATTCGTCATGCAGTCACACTTTCCTTTTATTTGTGCAGAGACTGTGCATGCCACCAAAACCTGGCTCTCTGATTTTTGGTGCTATTCTACCAACTGTTTGCACTGTAATCATCATGCACCAGTCCAAACCCCTGCTTACAGTTCCCCTTTTAACTACTGAGGTACATCCTTGCAGGGCACAACCTCTTTAAATTGGGACCATATCTTGCCTTCTCTGCTTCCTCTGGACGGGGGCAGAGTCCCTTCCCCTCTGGGGGTTCCCCTTCTGGTGCACATCTGAAGACTGGCCCCCTCACATCTTCACTACTACGGGGCCAAGGTCCTTCCCCTTATTGCCCTGGGTGATGGGACGTACATGTTTGGGGGCAGTGTGTGAAACAAAGTGACCTCCTTCGTCTTCAAGTAAGTTCCTTTAAGCTTTAGGGGCATCTTCTTTAGTTACGTTAGCTTAACTTATCAGGAACTGTCACATTGGACATATAGAACAGACACTGGCACCCATCGCCCAGGCAGGGGCTCTCCAACTGCCTGGGTTTGGAACCCTCACCACGAACACGCTCTCTCATCCACACCATGACATTCCACTTTACATCACTAGCTTCTGCATACACTTACAAACACATCTCCCTTTCTACCAAAGACACCACATATACACACAAGGCACATCACAACAACCACCAAATGTCATCTATTGATCTATCTCTAGGGTGGCACATGCTTTTTGATGTATTGTATGATCCATGACTATGCCCCCCTCCCTAAAATCTAGCTAATGGAATAGAGCTCCCACTACCCTTAATCTGCCTCCCAGCTGCTCTTTATTGGGGTGGGGGTTTCAACCCCTCATAAACCCCTTCCTTCCTGCTCCACATACCACATCCGCCTTTCCCTAACCACTCCACAATCCCCCATTCGCACCCTTGCCCTGCTGCTGTTTTAGACCATGGGAGCCCACCCAACCTGCCACATGCCTCCTAATCAGACTCTCCCACTTCACCCCCCACCCTCCATGCACCCCTCATCCACTCCTTATATCGTCTACTCTTCTCCTGGTTCCTCTTCGTTCTTGTGCACACGGGCGAACACAAGTCATGTGTTCACTGCGCATAGGATTCGTCAAGCTGTTTTTGCGGTCCCTCCTGTATGGCGAGGGAATATCCAGCGAATCTGTATTCACCGAATATGAATAAATCCTCATTGTGATTTGTTTTAAAACTATGCATGCTTATACAAGTTATATTGGTAGTGTAGAGGAACAGGCTGGGACTCGCCACCTTGGCACTTCCTTTAGTTTTTTGGAAATATTTTCTTTTTGCTGATTTTTCTCCATAGACAAAACAACCCCCTGGCCAACTTTTTTATTTTTTTATTTCCTGATCTGACTTTTGGGGGTAAATAAAAACGTTTTACTGTACTTACCTTGCTAAGATCATCGGTTTTGATGACACTGATCAGTCGCTATATCCATCAGTCCAGAGGGACTCTGTCCTCCAATCCGAATTCCCTGTTTGTTTTTCATTGCACGGATCACCTAATGTGAAGTGCAGTGGGGATACTTTGTTGCTTTCTTTGCTTTTGTATCTTTATGGTTACTGTGCTAGGTCAGAAGGAGGGGACAGACCAGTTATTGCCATTCTTGCAGATGTTTTTTTTGAAAATATAGTAAAAAGGCCTCACTATTCCTTATCTGTGGATTTCCTTGCCTAACTGAACACTGACTAGGGTGCTCGTCTTTTGTGAAGTCCAAAGCAAACAGACTGTCCTCCGTCCAAAACTAAGCTGCACTAACCGTACCACTAAGACAAAATAACTAAAACCCAGGAGAATGACTCCCTTCTCCTGGATAGGCTTCCCCTGCCTTAATATACAATTCTTACATAGCCACAATCTTCTGTATTAGCTTGTTCCTTTAGGGGATTTTTAAGTCTTTGGTTTCCCTTTCTCAAACTTCTCCTCCTCAACGTTCTTGGCCTTTGAGTTTCCCTTATTATACTTTTCTCAAGTGTCTTTCTCTGATATGTTTGGGGAAATGGAATCTCTCTCTTGACGTTGTTCCTCTTCTCCCTATTGCTATGGTTCTTTAGCTCCTCAAGCGTAAAATATCCAATTTTCTCCTTTTCTGGTTTACTGGCTTTCTCTTTGGGGCAAGAATAGTAGGCCCAATAGTTTATTCTCTTGGCCTCTTTAGGTATTACTGAGTTGAGTGTGAGGAGTTCCATAATGATTCTCAATCTATTGGTTCTCTCTCGGATCTCTGGGACGAGTAGGAGCAGTCCCGTAACAGTCTCACTTTCTGTGCTCTGTCTCATTACTGGGACGAGTAGGAGTTCCGTGATGGGGTTTCACTCTCTGTTCTGTCTTCTATCACTAGGACGAGTAGGATATTGGTACTCATTATAACAGTGTTCCGTCTCGGGTCTCCCACCATCCCCGTTTCATTTTTTCCTACAGATCGGCGTCGCTGGTCCTGCATGCAGGATAGGAAGCTCCTGTATGGCCAGGACGGCTTCTGCTTTCCTACCGACTCTCTGCTTCTTGTCTGCAGCTTCGTGGGGCCAGTGGTCTCTGCGTCATTGCCAGACTGCACAGTCCACCTCTCGCGGGTCACGCCACCACTCACAACTGTCTCTCTCTCTTGGGTTGTCTTCCCCAGCTCTCCACTGCCCTCAGGTCCCTTGGTGCTTTTAATGCTCAGCAGCTGGTTGTGTCCTCCTTGAGGAGCATCTCCCGGTCTCGGTCAGCTTCCATGACCGTGCTGATTTAAAACTCTGACGGTGGTCTTTCAATTTTTATTATACATTGCTGCGTCCTCCCCAGCGGACAATTATAGTCCTTTTTCTCTTCCAGTTGAGCGCTCTCCATTACTCGCTCATTCCTTCTCATCACAGTATTGTTGGATTTTAACCAATGAATGATTGGTATTTCTCGCTCGCTCTTCTTCACAGTAGTTTTACCAGCTATTTCTTAAGGTTGGATCTCATGGCACAATAGCAAACAGTGGTTTGGTCTGCTCGATCTTTTTGAAGCCCTGATGGTACTGTTGGTCCAAGAGTGAGGGATTTTGGAAGTTCCTCTGCCGAACGAGTCCTTGTCCCCAAGTGGGAGCCTCTCCTGGTGAGCTTATGCAACCCCTAGGGCGGGTATTTCCTAGTGGGATCACCTCCCTAATCTCACAAGGAAAGGCTCCCCCTTGGGAGAAGTGACTGAATCCCACGATTCGTCACATTACTTGCATATGCTCAGGACGGGCTGGTGACGGCGGATATTTTTCTATCGTTTTTAAACCTTTCTTTTATTTTTGTTACGTTCTCATTTGCACTTTTATGCTGTAAAATGCAAGAGTGCCATATATTCTTAAATGGCCATGCTAGTAGATTTCTCCTTCTCCTTTTGGCGATCTTGTCTTTTGTCTTAATTCCTC
The DNA here is from genome assembly GCF_040938575.1 of Ambystoma mexicanum. Classification (NCBI taxonomy): domain Eukaryota; kingdom Metazoa; phylum Chordata; class Amphibia; order Caudata; family Ambystomatidae; genus Ambystoma; species Ambystoma mexicanum. Next base: position 895,780,959 of record NC_090931.1, on the reverse strand, counting down.
CTTTTTCAGGGCTGGATTTGCCATGTATGTTGAGCTCTTTCTTGGACAAAGCCTCTGCTTATTTCAGTTCTATTTTGGAGATCCTTTTCCTTCCTTGTGTAAGTTGGATTTTTGTTCTTTCATGGAACTTGTGAATGGTTTTGGGGTACTGTTAAGGTTGGTGTAGGATTCCAGAGGTAGAGTGAATCATGGTTTGGTAGTAGCGGTTAGGATTCTCTAGTTGGTCTTTAGCAAGCTAATCAACAACTGCAGGAGTCACGAGGGAAGAAAGACCTATAAGCAATCCATTTAACAGGTTAATGAACCTTTACTAACAAACAACAAAATTAATTTGGCCAAAAACCTGTTTTGGGGGGAGATTTTTTCTCTCAAGTCAGTCAAGGCAGATGAATCAGTCTGAATTCTGTAACATCGAAAATACATATTTTATTATTACCACATTGCATTAAAAAGATTTCTTTATACAGTTCAGTTGCTAGAACAGTGCAGGGCAGACAGTTTACTGATGGAAATCCACTAATATAAGTAAACTGTCCAGTGCTGTGCAAACAAAATCAATGATGTAAAACTCACATCAAGCACAGCATTCATGCTCCTACTATTCCAGTCATACCAGTTTATGAAACATCACACATCCCGACATGTTTTGTTCCTTTGTCCACTATTCTAAGTAGTATCAGGAATTCATCAGGGGCTACCTGTCTGAACAAGCTGCACTGTTCTAAGAATCTACAGCAAACAAATATCAGTTAACTTTTTTTTACTAAAGAAGATACTCTTGTTTTCTTGACTTTTAGTCCAACAGTATCATCTTCTCTTGACCAGAATATCGAACCTTCCCCTAAAACAGTAAATATTGGTGTAAGATTACCATATATCAGCGAGTTTGTCTCACTGCACCAACCAACTCTCTGGAAAGCGAGTTTGTTAGTTACACCACTTCAATCTAAAAGAATCACAGGGCTCTAAGGCTAAATTAGGAACTAGACAGGGTTGCTCACTTGGTGGAACCTAGACACAAGCTCCTACAGTTATACCCTAAATGTTGCAGGACTAGATCCACGGGTCTACTTTAAGCTGAAGTCTTTTCAAAAATTCGGGGCTTACCAAACGGGGCACGTGTTTCTCCCTAGAGATCGGTTGAAGACTGCAACAAAACTGTTAAGGTCGGAGGGGCAGCTGACGCCCTAGTAGGGATTGCCGGGTCTTCTTAAAAAAACTGCCGTCAAGTTCTAGACGGTTGGAAACAGACAACAGTCTATCTTAGTCGACACTCCTCGACCTACAGTTATGTGCATGGATTTGTAACTATTGATTTCTTTTATACTGTGGGCGTGAGCTTACCAAAAAATGTTTAGATGGTCCTGTGCTCTCCTGTTTCGAAGGAGCGCATCAAACCGGCTCAAGCAAAGGTACACAACGGCTGTTTCTCATTGCCTCGGTGGTCCTGTCCTTTTCAAGGAAGTAGTTATCTGCAATGTGCAATTTAAGCATACAGACCACCCGTGAGAATATATTTCCTATTGCTCGTTAACTGTTGAGATCAAAAATGTATAACTGCTTTTTCAATTGAACTCCCAATTGTACAATTAATCTCAGATTACCTGCGTCAAGTCAACAGGGTGCTTCAAAACATTTGAGAAAGGAAGAAAGCTCTGACTTAATGGGCTCACATCAGCATCCACCCCCACATATTGGCGGGCATATGCTGTCGAAACATATTAGAAGTGCTAGATTGCACTACTCCCACAAGTCTGTCTCGGCACCTAAGTGACAAAGACGGCAACGAAAAGCTACATGAGCTCAACAAGATAATGGGCATAAATCGACGTTCTACATCATCGATTTCCTTACCGGTTGGTCGCTTCATGCCACTTGCTGTGCACTGCGTCTCATATCGTCAACTGTGCAAGGTACTCCTGTGGTCTCGCATTTGCTGTTTCAAACATTCGCTGGGTTGTGAGTCCCTTTTCTAATTGCAAGCAAGATGACACGCATACTGTGTTCGCCTCCTATCACTTCAGTCCTCTTTTACTTTGCATGTACTGCGCCATCCGCTCTCCCCTGTGCTTGTAATCGTGATAACCACAGCACGTCTACAAAATAAAATATAAGACATTGCATGTGTATAGTTATGCCAGCAGTATTTTACTGCAACTTGGAAATGAAAGCAGAAACCGAGGATGATTCAATGTGCACACCAAAGAATCATTGGAAATAAGATTTTGGTTTAGTTCAGTAAGCATCATTTTGACTTCTGTTGGCGCTCTGTCGGATGACCATTCTATGTCAGCACGAAATTTACAAAGGTCATACCATCCAGTCTATCTTATCATTGAGACCTTTGTGAGCACTTTTCTTTAGAAAAAATGAGTGCTGTTCTTTCTTCAGAAGCAAACTTTTATCTTGATTGCTGTCCATGCTTGGTCTTAATTTCTACAGGATTTACCATTTCATGTCCTCTGATAAATGTATTGCTTCAATCCAGTGGTCCACCATTGGTGCATTAGCTATCTGATTATTATTTTTTTTCCAGCCAGCGCCTATGTTCTGCTATCCTCAATTTAATTTCCTTTGTTTTACCAATGTACATTTTTCTACATGGACACCAAATGATGTATATTACCATAGTTGAGTTGCAATTTGTAAATGGGATTTGCTTCCATGGTGATGCCAGTCCAATGTCAATTTCGGTGCTTTTAGTGGTGTAACGGCAACACATGCTGTTTCCACAGGGATGATGGCCAATGATCTCTGACAAGCCCAATTTTTCAGGTGATGTCCTTTGTTTTATAGGTCTCAAACTAATGTTGTTCTGTGTCAGATCTTTAAGATTTTTGCTTCTTTTAAAAGCTATTATTGGTCTCGGAACGGGCTGTGTGTTCCAAAATATTCAAATTTGTCAGAATTATCTTTTTAATTGCATTAGAGATGTGACAATATGTGGTCTTTAGTAGCAAACTGGTTTGTTAGTTATGAAACACAATGCCCTGCAGCTGGTGGGGGCATGGTTTGTCATGACAATCCTTCATTTTTTTTTTCGTTTTCTTCTCTTCCAGGTTGTATAATTGCAGTGTGCATTGCCTTACAACAAATGGTGTACATTGTGCTAGTGACAGCTCTCTGCTATTGTGTTTTCCAAAAGGCCCATCCCAGCTGTTCTTGGCCTTTTCAACATAATTGTCAGAACCGGACATTGATGCAAGTGACTTATCTTTTTGGTATACCAGCAGCTCTTTTCTCTTGTGTTTGAAACTCTTCACAGCTGCACAGTGTATGCATACCTTTAGTGCACTACTTTGTCTTGTTTAAACTTTCAGTTTTGCGTTGATGAACCAACTAAAACGCCCTTATTTTATTTTACATTGTGATAATTTTCATCAAAGTTACAACTTTGATTTGGGCCCTACGTTGGCAAGCAATCCTCTGTGAAATTATGTAATTGTTAGTGTATGTCATTCATCGAGAAATATTCTATTCTTTGGAAAAGAAGGATTTGGTCAGATATACTCCTTCTAACATGCAGTTGGGTTCTACTCCGGCCTGCCAGCAGTTCAAGAAATAACCTGGAAAAACAATCTAGATTAGACAAGTGCTTATTGTCGTACAAACGGGGGCGATTAACCAAAGCAAGACTTAAGATGTCCCTGACTAGCAAAGGAGTAGCTTGGTTGGATAATTCCTATTGAAAAGCCAGTAAAACATTTCGAAAGTGTACCAAAAAGGCAGAGACAATCTAGTACCCTACCAAACGGAGGATGACCAAAAAAGTACACCATAATTGCAAGAGTTTTTTTCTGTCCTTGTATTGGTCATAACACAGCAGCTGATTGGTTTAAAGCACTAATGCGAAATTTTGAGCTATTATCTCGTGGATATTTAGATCGATTCCTGCCATTCATATTCCATTTGATTAAATACATTCCGTTTCCCGATTTCTAACTCGGCTGATCAGCTATACATTTGAAGCAGGTTGTAGCATTCTGTTTGTTCCTTTTAAAGCTGTGAAACGAGCATGACTGTCTTTGCAATTCCATTTTTGTCTGTCTCCTTCACTGAGCTGTTGCTTTTACCCCTTATTTCAACCCATTCATGATAATATGGCAGTATCTTCATTTCGGATGAATTTCTGGGGGCACATAGTCTTATTTCTTAGATCTTCTTGGTTGGAAACTAATTAGCCTATCCATTAAGCCAGTTTCCTCACAGGAGTCCCGACTCAAAATCTTTGTGTTGACTGTGGAAGTGCAAAGACAAACGTAACTCTGGTCGGCCATTGTGTCCTGGGTTTATAGATTTCGGTGGTACATGTGTTCAAATCGATCTGGCTATATTGTGGTATAAAGTGACCCAACTGGTTATGCCTAAGAGCTTGTTGAGTCCGGGTTGTCTTCACCTACTGACACATGGGACCAGATTGGTTATGAGCCTGCCAGTGCCATGGCAGGAGAGTTTCCCGATTGTAAACTCAAGTGGGCAGGTCCATGTCTTTTAAATGTATATCTGGTGGATCTTTCAGAAGGCTGTAAATCACTCTGGAGTTTTCCTCCTCTGCCTTTTGCTGTTCACTTATTGATGTATGCAGACAATACAGTACTCGAAGACCAAACTAAAGTAGGGGCATTTGAGTGTTATTGAAGGATAAACTGGATAGAAATCCAGCAATACAAGATAATCTGCTTTATCCCTGAGAAGTTTTGGGAAGTTTTCAGCAAGTCCTGTAGAACAAATAATTCATGTCAAGGTCTGGTTTCCCCACGCGGGGGCACAGTACAACACTCTATGGACAAGGATTGATGCTTCGAAACTATTATGGTGGTGATGCGGCGCAGTACAAAAGCATTGTAACGGAACATACCATAATGAAACTTTAGTAACTTCACTCCAGTGACTTCTAAGGATATGTAGAAACCGATATCCAGATAACATTCCAAAGAGAGATTCCTTAAAAACCTGACCATCCATCCTTGGTAAATGTAATATGCCCCCATCCCCGGACTGGCTGTGGATCCTTGATCCATTGTAAATGTTTCTTTCCAGAGTGGTTTGGCGCCTCAATCCCTTCAAATGGCAACTGTACAACTGTATCCTAAAATCTTCTTTTTTTATTTCTTTATTTTTTTTACTTTTAAGCCGATGGTGCAAAGAGATCCCATAACTATCGCTTTTACTTTCTCCCAATTTTCTTTTCCTGCAACATTGTTAGACATCCTCTGAAGGTATACTCTGAGTCCCCCAAGATTCTGGACAGCCAACAGGCCGGTTTCAAACCAGCCCAGACAACCAACACGGTAGCTGTGTTATACTGAGAGAATGAAGACTTCTGGTCCTCCTTAATTTCTCTGCTGCATTCAGTGTAGTTAAATCACCTCACACTGACCAGCCTACTTTCAAACCGAATGGGCCTCTCTGGTACAGTTATCAACTGTTTGCATTTTACCTCTTGGTTAAGACACCAAGCTGTCCAGATAGACCACTTCATGTCAGACCTCCACCACGTCACCTGTGGAGTCCCACAAATCTCAATACTCTGTGGAGTGATTGTTTAATCTATATATTTAGATTTATTTTAATATGCTTTAAGCCACAAGGCTTTGCATATACAACATAAGACAATCGGAGTTTTAAAACAATTACATGTACAACAATTGTCAAAAAATACTGTTCTTTTTCAAAAGAAGCATTATGCTTCATTACTTAGTGAAAACACTTATGCTAAATCCATAATCACAGTAATACCAACATTACAAATACTTAAAACCATATATAAAAGAACAATCCTATATAAAAGCATAGCACACTAGGTTAAAACAAGGGGTCATTCCCGGTTACCAGTAATTTGGTGGAAAAAAATTGGTCGACTGGACAAATGGTCGAACCAATTTGGTCGAAAACCAAATGGTCGAATTTTTTTTTGTTTATTTTCACTTTTTTTTTTTTTTTTTTTGGGGGGGGGGTCCCCAACCCTTTTTATTTTTCTAAAAACCCTTTTTTTTAAAAAAAACGAAAACCCAAAAAATAAATATATAATTTAAAATAAAATTCAACCATTTGGTTTTCGACCAAATTGTGTCGACCAAATGTCATTCAACCAGTTTTCAGTCGACCAAATGACTGGACACCGTCATTCCCTTAGCCTTTTACACCTCACTGGATAGAGCTTTTAGAATGGCCATACAGATCCAGTAAAATTTGATAAAATTATAAATCCGATTATGATCAAGGCCATTTAAAAATCTTATCCAGAAGATCTGGTTCCTCATTTGCATTTCTGTTCCTCAAATAGGATAAAAATGCATTGTTTGCGTCACATTTTCAAGGGCAGGCCCCTTAAAGGCCCGTCAAGGAGAAATGTGACCTTGTCAGGAGAGCGCTTTCGACACAAACATATTCAAGGCGGCTGGCCAGCAGCCAACATATCATTTGTGCCATAGATCAGCCCTGTGGAATTGCGCAGGTCACCTATGGGAATAAGGTGATAAAAATCGGTTCTCTAAAAATAGCATATCCTGTGTTCATTATTATTTTTTTCCAGAAGCCCCATATTTTGAGGATCTGGGCACAGATCTACATTTTTATGCATTTTTAAAATGGTCACACTAAGAGAGACACGGGGGGGGGGGGGGGGGGGGGAGTGATGGGACAAGAAATCAGAGGTAGAGCAGTGGGTCAGAGGGGAAAGCGGTGGTCAAGAGAGCAAGGGGAAGCAATGCGGCAGTGGGCTAGACATCAGAGCGGGAGCAGTGGGCCAGAAATCAATGAGGGAGCAGAGGTACAGAAAGTAGAGGTGCGCATGGTCTCGGGGGCAGCAGTGGGACAAAAAGCATAGAGGGACCGTTTGGCCAGAAAGAGGCAGTGTGCTGCAGATTGGCAGAATATATGAGGGAAGAGTGCGATAGAATGGGAGAAATGATGCAAGATGCAGAAGTAGCATAAAAGAATGAAGCACTGCTTACTCCGGGAGGAATTGGGGAGCGTAAGGTGTGAGCTGAGAGTATGATTTGGAGGGGACTCGGGAGTGCAAATTGTGTCTTGGAAGTGTGACAGTGCACATGAGTATGTGTATGACGGAGTGTGAGGTTAGGGAATGCAAGTTGTGATGGGGAATTCGTCAGACGTGTGTGGGTGGTTGGGGTTTGGAGACCATGGAAGGGGAATATTTTCAGCATTACAACTGATAATGATCAATACTGTGAATAATATTAAATGGGCATGCACATTAACCCAAAAACATACCCAAAACAAACACTTTTCAAGCCAGCGATATCTGGGACTCTTCCTTTTAAATTGATACAAAAGGTACATACACATCATTACACCCTGGCTTTCTTTTAGCCTTGGACACTGCCTCTTTCCTGCAATCTTACTTCCTCCAATCAATACAAAATGTGCCGCAAAAATGGCACAATAAATAGTTTTGTGCTGCAGAATTTGCCATTTTCATGCCGCAATATCCTGGTGGTTCTGACTAATGAAATTTCAACTAATCAAAAACAACTAATAACAAATGTATTTTTCGTTATTTTTGGGGGGGTTACCCCCAAATCCCTCCCCTTTTTTGCTAATGTTCCCCAACCCCATTTTATGTTTTTCCCCAAATGCATTATTTTTGTATTAATTGATATTTCATTAGTTTTGTATTCGAAATAATCCCTGCATACCGTATTATGTTACGAACCTGCATTTCATGCAATACAAGCCTGGGAACGTGCCTGTCCTTTTAGTCTGAGGTGCTATTTTTATCATACCGGTTTTAACTTGACAATTTGAGATTTGGGCTTCTCTTGTAGGCAACAGTGGTACATGGAAGAGGTGCTCGACCCGTGAGTCACATGCAAGTGTTAAGCAGTTCTTCTGCACAATAGATTTAATCTGTTTACTCTGTATAGAGTATTTAAATACATATACTAAAGTGGGGACCCTTTTCTCTTTCCATTCTTTAGTAAGTTCATCAATCTGACACTGCCTCACTGCTATATAAACATGAACTGCGATACATATGTGGTTTCATATGTTTTTTCAACTGCAATAGAGTTCTGACCGAATAAGTTGTTTCTGTGTATACTAAGAATTTGAAGTACTTTTCAGCCCATTTATGGGCAAAGCGAGAGCATGTGGTTCTTGCAGGGGGAGCCCTGTGATTATTGCCTTGTGCCATCAGCTCAGATAATGTCATGTCTAGAATCAGATGATGGAGAGGAGGAAAATCCGCTAGTTAAATTAATCTAGTTTACTGGGAAATGAGTGGTGCCCAGCTTCACTTGGTTTTCGGAGTTATGATTGCAACCAGTGACCCCATGGGTGCCAGAAACAATGTTTTAGTTCTGCATCTGCAAAAGAGTAGATATGCCATAATTTTCTCCAGTGCATTGTGGTGCTCGATGCCATTATCACCTGGGCTTGACTAGTGCTGTGGAGTATATTGTGGCCTAAACAGAACAAGAGTAGGCTTCAGCTAATCCAAAATGCTGCAGCCCTTTTAGTAATGAGGCATAAAAGATGGGGGGGCCATATATCGCCCACCACTGTAAGTAGTCATTGGCTCAAAGTGAAGGAAAAATGCATGTTTAGAGCCATGTGTATTGTACAGAACGCCATTAGATTAACTTGCCTGGTGTTTCTTCAGCACCAGCTGTGTCTGTATAAACCCACCAGATTGCCACGATCTGCTGACGCCCACCTACTAGTCATATCCACACTTCCGTAATGCCCTGGACGTGGTGGCGGATGGAATTCAGGGTATGTGGAGGATGGAGCTTTTCCTGTTTAGGACATCCATGTTGGAACCCCCTTTTCTGAAGGGCTGATGAAGCTGTAGGCCCACCTGCACTACAGGAATCCCCTAAAAGCTTATCTGTTTGCTAATTAACTGGCTTATGTAAGATCTCCTTGTAAACCACCTTCTGCCTTTTCCGGTTTCCTCTTTTAAGCAGGAGTGGTCTCAAACTGGCTTGTCCCCCCACCCTTTCTGGCCTGCACTGTATGCCACCTCTTTTCATCCTTTCTTTCCGCCAGAATCACAAGGCCTCTTCGAGGTGTGCAAGTGTTTTTCTAAACTGTGCATACTTACTTTTACGTGTTTTTTTAATATCTTTATTTGATCCGGATTAAGATTCAATCCGCATTTATGGCTTTACCTTGTTTTAATGCCGTTCATTGTAGCCTTTCTATTTTCCATTTTGTCAGGCTTATAAATTGAAGATGTAGGCAGCTTTAATTGGGTGTGAGGGACAAAGACTGATATGCAAATGGGAACCATCTGTGAAAGGTACAGTGAGCTAAAGTCTGGCTGCGGACTCTCGAGTGGGTACCTTCCCATAGAACAGGTCAATGGGCCGTGTTCGTTCTCGCAGAGAGGCGCCTATGGACTATTTTTAGATTTAGCTTTAATTTGGGCCTCGTGAAATCTTGGTATTACTAGTTGATATGTGGGACTCTGCTATGGGAAGGCTCTAAATATCCCTTGAGCTGCTCCTATTGCGGCTCTCTGTATAGAACTGGGCTGTTTATCTAGATATGCATTAATTATACATTGAGGAGACACGTTCTTTTTCTTCTTTTCTCTATCACAGCTTGAAATTGTAGATCGTGAGGCAGTGGGCCTTCAGTGGAGACCTGGCTAATGGCCTGATCAAAGCCTTTGGCCTGGTACGGTTGCTTCCCATTTCGAGTGATCGTCATGATTTTTAAATCCAGTAACCACAGCCCTATTTTGAAACTCTTAGGGACCAATCACCCAGTCATTTTGCAAGTTTATGTTCGTGGTGGGGTTCCCAGAAATATTTAATTCCGTCAGTGCCTGCCCCCATTTGCCTGGAGTTATGGATGTTGAATGGTGGATGTGGTCTGCGATGGCTGCAGAAGACTGTGTGGCGCTCTGATCGTACCTCTCACACTTGGCGATTTGGCTTTTTCCTACTTGGGGCACTTGGCGGCTGCTTTCAGTATTGTAAGCGCAGCGGCTCACCTGACTACAAAGAGGTCTACCACTTCAAATAGCCCTTCCGGCGTGAAGCGCGTGTAAGTGGTCTGTGGTGGTCCGCTGGGTGTGGAAGTGAGACCTTGAAGGTGCACGTCTTCCAACTCCTCATTACTTGTGAAGGAATAACATTTAGGTACAAGCTCAGGTATTTGCAGACCAACGTTCCCAATTGCTCTTCCGTAATACTGACCCAATGATGCTGACCACAGCGGGGGGAGCAAATGCAGTTTGAGGCACCTGAACTAACGACTCCAGAAACAGCACAAGTTAATAGCTTGGAAATGGCTTGGGAGAGCACCTGCAACCATCCTCTACTAGTTCATGTCCCTAGGTGCTAATGGAGGGGCCTACCCAGGAGGAACAGGCAAACTCCTGTTATTTTAGAGTAATCATTCCTGTGTTTATGCATTCAATTGGACAAGCCCTTGGATTCTTCAGATGTACAGGGTCCCAAGTTGCATACCCATGCTCGAGTGGAGGTCCATTCTATGTCACAGCCACATAATGATCCCCTTGACTATTTTACCCCACGGAATGTCCCCTTGACTATTTTACCCTGCAGAATTTCCAACTATTCAGGGAATCTAACGTTCTGCCTTGGCCCCACCTTGATCTCGGTTTTGCATTTAGTTATGGAATCCATTCTTTGACTATATGACAACAAAAAGGATATAGTCTAACAACACTCATTGATTGACGGGAAGTTGTCACAGCTCGTTGAGTCAAATTCTTCTTCACCTACAGCTAACATAAAGGAGGGTTGATTGCCTTTTGAGAATTCCAATCAAGAAGTAGATGAGGGATGATATCAACAGTCCCTCCCCTCTTCTTACCTGCTATCGTTTCTCACCTTACCTCTTTGGTTCGATCAGTAACCATTCACCTCTAAATGATAACATTGATAATGTCCCCCAGGGCAGACCCAGTTCACCAGATTTAACAACCATTGATGCAGGAACAGATGTAATCCAAAATGAGGACCCACCCCTGGATAACGAGGAGAGGGTTGAAGAAATCGACCTGGCATTTAGGTTTAGGTATACTTAGAAGTAAAAAACAAATGTCCCCCGGAAACAAGACAACAAAAAGGTACCAAACAACAATAAAAATACTTCTTTGAGGAAATTCTTACAATCTTTACCCGAGGAAAATAATATTATTGATGGGGCACACGAGGGATGAAGACTTTACTGAGGTTGAGATACCTAGAAGCGAAGGGGACCTACCTCGATCTAAAAGCAAGAATAAGGCCAATCGAGGAGCAACAAACCAGAAAAAGATCACTTTGTTTCTGCTTACTAAGGGTTCCCTGAATCATCGATGACCCCGAGGTCATTGAGTTTTCATTCCTGCTTCTTTGCAACCTTTACTGAAAATCAGAAATGCTGGAGTAATCTACCGCTCATAGGGGTCACACACTCAATTTAGGCCGGTGAGTCCAGTCCCCTTTAGAGCCTTGTTAACTTCTTATGCCATTGATGGGCTATTACCTCCTCTACAAAACAGCTATTATGAGGGGACAATTGGCTTGGAAAATCTAGTGCAAAGTAATGGCAAACTTCCACTTTAGATATAATGTGTTTTCAAATCTTTGCCAAGATCCCTGCACTAAGGTTACTTCATTCGGGTGACATATAGACTGTGATGATTCCGGATAAGGGTATGGACAGGCTTGTCATGCACTTTTATTCTTCAATAATTGCGCGCATTGTTTGGGACCAGAGAGATTTTATTAAAACCATGGGGTTTGATTTAGTTTCATTTAAAACCTCTGGGCTGCCTTCCTCGTTTTTGCAGTATGCTGAACGAGGACTCTATAAAACCTCCTCTGATAAATATTCAAGACTTTTCAACTGCAGACAGAACCATGACTAATACTTGGTACCGGGATGCAGAACCAGCATTCAAATCCAATTGGACTTGGCTTGCAGCCTCCTTTGAATATAACGGCTACATCAAGGGGACTGTTTTCCTATCTTAAGCTTTGGATGGGGGTGGGGGGGGGGTCTTAACTTTTTGTCTGGAATGTCAGGAGTTTCGATGAATAGCTTTCTATCCACTTCCTTGAACTGTATTGTTGTAGAGAAAAAATGTATTTTTCTCCAAGAGACTGTCGACTGTCCCTATTTTTCTGGAAGGCTTTCTAAAGTTGCCACTAAAGGTCAAGTGGGTCGGCCTAAGGGGGTCTGGCGCTTGCATTTGACTTAAACTTGTAAATGCAATATACAGAAATTCCCAAAATAAACGAGGGCCTGCTAGCAAAGGATGTTTCTTTAGATGATCCACCTTTCCATTGGTTATCAGTTGATACTGGAACCCGACGTCCCAGCATTATTCCTGCATTCAAGCCGACCATGATGATGATATTGTGAAATGGTTGGGGAAGTGCCTCCCAAATTATATTCTAATAGGGGGCAGGGAACTTGAACTCTTCTTGTGTGATTCAGCACACTACAGGAAATAGTGGAGGACAATTGAATGGTTCTCAGGCTGGGATGAATATATGAATGTGGACCCAAGGACTGGTCACCTTCAACTCTTCATATGTCTTGGAATAGAGGTTCTAAACAGTCTTGGATTAACCATGTATTTGTGTCTTCCCTCTGCTCTCCAATAGTTATCGGAAACCCTGACTATGATGACCATTCTACTATATCCCTTACCACATCACTCAGAGAAGATGCTGGCCTTAATAACCAGCGATGCAGGGGGATTAACAGTAGAATGTAATAGGTCACTATGTTGTTTGTTTTGTTTATTGATTTGATAATGCACACCAAACACTTAGGTAGCTGGGCGCAGCAGTACAAGATTTCTTGAAGCTTGGTTACAGTGACAGTCTCAGGCAGGTACATAACATGTGAGTACAGCATACAATACAGTGTATAGTACAAAATATAGCTGATCAAACGTACATGTATAATGGATCATGGTTAAACATTGCCTATACTTAGGGTAGGAGAATGCCTGCAGGGTCCGGTGTAGTAGTTGCAGTAATGGGGCTAAGTGAAGTAGTAGTCATGGATGTGTCGGGAGGTAGAGTGGCAAGGAAGGGAGGAGAGGGTTATGAGTCGTTAGTACAGAGCCAGTTGAGAGCATTGTGTCTAAATCTGGCAGAGGGTAGGGGGCGTCTTAAGGTCAATTGGGAGTGTATTCCATGATTGCGCAGCTTTGACTGGGAAACTAGTTCCTCCAGCCGTGGTTAGTTTAGTTTAAATCGGGGGATTTCGATTATGAATGAGTTGGTAAATCTCGCGGGTCGGGTCGTGGTTCTCCTGGAGAAGTTTTCCGCTAAATACGCAGGTGCTAGATTGTTTAGGCATTTGGATGTGATAGAGATGGTTTTAAGGAGGATTCTGTCTTTTATTTTGAGCCAATGGGTCCCTTTCCTGAATTTAGTAATGTGATCTCTAGGTGGGACGTTCAGCGCTGCTCTTTTTGTGAAAGAGGTTAGACCCTTGCTAATAGAACGCATTAATCGAAATGTACACAATGTTTTTACGGTGGGCAGTCTTAATGAGACTATCGCGAGATGCCTGAGAAATATGATTTGGAGAGGGTTGATGGTGGCTCCAAGAATCACATGTGTATTTATGAGTGTCTGTGAGCCAGGCTAAAATAAATAAAAGAAAACGGCTAAGAATAGTTTTTCGTATGTGTTAAGACGGATTTCTGAACTCTGTCCTGGTGGCGCAGAAGTTCAGAAGGCCAACCTAATTACTTGGAACAGGGTAACCTCTGGACAAGCCAGACCAATCAAGGTAGCGATCGCGGCGGTCAAGACTAGGTCTCAAGAGGGGTGAGGGTGACTGAAAGCCCGCAATGAGCACACAAAGCAAGGACACTTACAAACTACTCCAAACAGGTGTTATAGTAAACATATTTCTGATGTTTGTTAATCTGCTTAGAATCACATGCTGTGCATAGGTCCGACATCCAGTGGTCACTGCGGAGTATTGCATTTTGTTTTTCGTAGTCGAAAAGGGGACGTCGACAAGGCGTGTCTGAAACACTATCCCTATAGTGACGTGCGTTGTACCCACAATCCCTCACGCGTCGAGGTCCCTCAGATTGTTTTTTTCCGCCCAGCTTCTGGTCGCCTTCACGCGGAGCTCCTCGAGAGACATTGCAACTCCTCGACCCCTGGTCGTATTTTCTCTAATATTTATAATCCCTCCCTCGACGCAGTTGTAAGCTGTTCTCCGCCGAAAAGAATCTTCGACGGAGGGTCGAGCGGAAGAAATCCTTCGGCGCTGCCGAACACGTGGCCTGGCCTCGCAGGCCATATACAGTAGGGAGAGTGGGGTCGTGGGACATCTCTGGGTCTTTTCTGAGAATGCCTTTCCCTTTCCCCTTCCTTTCCCTTGGGGTGTGTATCGCGATTTATTGCCTCGGCTATGGAGAGGACACCGTTTAGGTTTTGCCCACTTTGTAAAGGCAAATTCACTTGGAAGGACAAGCACTCACGGTGTAACCGCTGCTTGCCCCTCTATCACAAGGAGGAAAGGTGCGCGGCGTGTCGGCTTCTTAAGCCTAAAACTCTAAAAGACCGAAGGGTTAAAAGGTGGGCGGCCTACGCGATGTCGAAGGCCGAAGGTTCACCCGCCGCTGCTACCACCGACAGTGACGAGGAACGCGATACCACGACCTCCGCTACGGAAGTCGAAACCCCCTCTAAGGAGCGCTTACGCGCTTCGTCGTCTGTCCCCGGCCCCGACGGGCTCGGCTCACGCCCTGCTTATGGGGATGAACACCCCGGCGACACAGACGCACACAAAGATCCACATAAACACACAACCCACGGCTCTTCGTCGACAAAGTCGAAAAGACCTTCGGCGCCCAAGGAGACGCAGGTTCCACCGGCGGCCTCCTCGGACCGTTCGGGTTCGAAGCCCCTCTCGCAACCGCAGCCGCGACCTGCGACTGGGCTTTCGGCAAACAAGGGCGCTGCCACCAAACCATCGGCCGGTGCGCATCAACAGAAAGCGCAGACCGCCGTAGAGCGTTCGATACCCATAGCGTCGAAAACTCAAGCTTCCGCCGACAAACGAGTCGCCGACAAGCGAGTCGCCGATAGCTTAGCAAGGATCGCTGTAGCCGACGCCCAAAAGCGTACGCCGAAGATTTCGTCGAGCGTTACGCATAAATTAAAGGATACGCCGAAAAAGCCCGAAGGGAAGCAGGGACTACCCCCTTCAGGCAGGGAGTCTCCCGACACACCAGAAGGTTTTTCGGAGGGCGATGGGACACTTTCCTCGACGCTTTGGGAGAGGTCGAGCCATTTCGAGTTAGATAACCCTATGTTTCCCCCGCCAGACCGCTCTGGGGTACCCCATGAAACTATGGAAAGACTCCACCTCTGTATGGAGAGGATGGAAAAGTTCATGAGCACCCAGGCCTCTCAAACACTCAAGAGGACCAGAGAAGGGCCTCAGGAGGACCCCAGGGCCAAAAATCCGAGGCTAGTCGATCCCCAGCAGGACACAGCCTCAGACTTCCAAGATGTATATGACCTCACTTGGGAGGAGCAAGACTTCGAGGAAGAAGATGATTTCATGGACAATGAAGAACAGAACCAGGAGGAATGTCTGGAAGACAGAACAGACATTATAGAAGAAGGCTTCGGGGTTAACCCAGAAGAGGGACCTTCACACCCCTGGCAATCACCATCAGTGTATTCCGACACTGATGTCATAAACCTAACTCCTCCGGACAATTCTCCAGTTAGGAACACGTCTCCAATTGACGATCAGCCAACGTTCAATGCACTGTTGCGCAGAGCAGCAGCGCATTTCGAACTCGACACCGGGGAACTCTCTCCAGAATTGGACTTTGTGGAAAGAGTGATTAAGGAAAAACCCCCGGTCAGCCAGACCATTCCACTCCTCGCTTCAGTGAAGAGAAGGATCATACCTTCGCTGTCCACTCCCGCTATGATCAGAGGGGTCAATCCACGGATTGAAAAACTTTTCACTCCTTCACCCTCAGACCCCCTCTACATTAGGGGACATTCCATTCCTGATTCCCTAGTGGTTTCTAATACTAGAAAGAGGGCAGGGGTACCACTTTCCACGAGTGAGGCACCCCCTGACAAGGAGGGCAAGAGGCTATATGCCCTTGCAAAAAGGGTTACTTCCTCGGCTGCCTTCTCAGCAAGAATTGCCAACAACAATTCCTTGCTTGCAAGCTACGCAGACGCGCAGTGGGCCAAACTGCGAAAAGACGCCGAGGAAGCACCGGAGCCTTTACGTACGCGCCTACTGTCAACTATTGGCGAAGGAACCCAAGTGAACCAGAGCATTGTTAAAAACTCTCTGGACGCGGCAGAAACAGCAGGACGTTCGTTGGTACAAGGAATACTCCTAAAGCGCCATGTATGGCTGCGCAACTCAGGCTTTAAACCAGAGACACAGGCGTCTTTGATAAATAAACCTGTCGAGGACGCTAACCTCTTCGGAAAAGCGGTAGATGAAGCCCTAGAGATGGCTAAAAAAGAGTTCGACACTATCAAGACTCTCGACCAGATCTCTAAGCCCACTACCAGGCGCGGCTATGGCAACAAACGCTTTTTTCGTGGCCAACGCCAACACCAACAACAAAATCAACATCAGCAATACCCTGCCACCAATTACCAAACCAATAGTGGGCAGTACAGCCAAAGAGGACAACGCCGGGGCAAAGGGAGGGGTCGGGGATCCACCCCCAGAGGCTCCCAAGCCCCCAACAACTCCAAGTGACGCGAAGATTCGCGTCCCCTCCCATGCAACACCGGTCGGGGGCCGGATAACATCCTTTCTTCCTGCATGGGAGGAGATAACGTCAGACCGTTGGGTACTGTCCACCGTAGCCCACGGATACTGTATCGAATTCAACAGTTCCCCATCCTACAGACCCCCGAGGGGACGTCGCATGACACCGGAACATCTTGCCATCCTTCTCCAAGAAGTACAACTACTACTGGAAAAAGGAGCCATAGAGGTCGTGCCTCTATCTCAGGTAACGGAAGGTATTTATTCACTATACTTCCTTGTACCCAAAAAGGATCTAACCATGCGCCCTGTATTAGATCTGCGCCCAGCGAACAACTTTATCAAACCCCAAAAGTTTCGTATGGTAACCTTACAGGAAGTAATCCCACTGCTTTCTCAGGGAGATTACATGACAACATTGGACATGAAAGATGCATACTTTCATATTTTAATGTTGCCAGCGCACAGAAAATACCTCAGGTTCATGATAGAGGGCAAACACTACCAGTTCAAAGTGCTACCCTTCGGCATAGCATCAGCACCAAGGGTATTCACGAAGGTGCTGGCAGTGGCAGCGGCCCACCTGCGCAGGTTGTCCATCCCAGTTTACCCTTACCTCGACGACTGGCTCATAACAGGGGATTCTTACGAAACATGCTTCTCCAATACCCAAAAGACAGTAGACCTTTTGTTCCAGTTGGGCTTCTCCATCAACGAAAAGAAGTCCAGTTTAGACCCCAGTCAAATCAAACAATTCCTAGGGGCTCTAATTCAAACAAAGGACGGCCTCGTCTTCCCCTCCAAAGAGAGGGTCCAAAACATGCTGTTTCAAATCCCTCAATATGTAACCGGTCGAGAGGTGACGGTACGCAAAGCAATGCGCTTGCTAAGAATGATGGCGTCGTGTATTTATTTGGTACCTCACGCGCGCCTGCGCATGCGCCCAATGCAAGAGTGGCTCAACAGCCAGTGGTGTCAGGCCAGCGGACTATGGGAGGATCTAGTTGTGGTCTCGCAGGCCTTAGTTCTCTCGCTACGGTGGTGGACAAAGGAAAACATGGAAAAAGGGAAACCCTTTGCCACACCCGCGGCGGAAGCCACTCTAACCACAGACGCATCCCTCACAGGATGGGGGGCGCACCTATCCCATCAGACTGCTCACGGAGTGTGGACTCCGAACGTAGCATCCAAACACATAAATCTACTGGAGCTACTAGCTGTGTTCAAGGCGCTAAGAGCCTTCCAGGAACACCTACAAGGCAAAACAGTAATGGTCCTTACAGACAGCACCACAGCCATGTACTACATCAACAAGCAAGGGGGCACCCACTCTCCAGGCCTGTCCAAGCTGGCCCAGAATATATGGAAGTGGGCTCTCAAACAGGACATGTTCCTACTATCACTACATGTACCCGGGGAACTCAATCTGCTAGCAGACAGTCTCAGCAGAGATTTCCCCCTGCCCAAAGAGTACGAATGGCGCCTGCACGAAGACATCTTCTTCGACGTCTTCACACAATGGGGATTCCCAGAAATAGACCTGTTCGCAACCCTGGAAAACTCACAATGCCTAAGTTACGCCTCCAGGTACCCCCAGAACCAATCCAAGGGGAACGGTCTGTCGATGCAATGGTCAGGGAAATTTGTTTACGCTTTTCCCCCGACTCCCCTTCTCAACAAAGTGGTGCACAAGATGCACCAGGAACAAGTGACCATGATACTAGTGGCCCCAATGTGGGCACGACAACCATGGTTCGCTCACTTGATGGAGATGTCTCTATCCCCCCCAGTAAAACTCCCCTGCCCGTACAACATGCTGTCTCAGGACAAAGGCAGGACTCTGCATCCATGCCCCCAGAACATGAACTTAGCAGCTTGGCTCCTGAGATCATAGAGTTCGGACATCTACAACTCCCGCAAAGATGCATGGACATCCTCAGGGAAGCCCGAAAACCAAACACTCGCCACTGCTATTCTAGCAAGTGGAAAAGATTTGTCATCTGGTGCAGGAGTAAAAGCATCAACCCTATTGACTGCTCTCCCACACATGTGGTCCTATACTTGACCCACCTATTGGATTCAGGTCTAGTGTTTAACTCCATTAAAGTCCACCTAGCTGCACTTTCTGCATACACCACTTCCCAACTCAAAGTGTCGTGGTGGAGGATCCCTGTTATAAAGGCCTTCATGGAGGGAGTAAAGAGAATACACCCCCCGATAGCTGACCCAGCTCCCGGACGGGACCTTAATGTGGTACTTACCAGACTCATGGGCTCTCCATTCGAACCCATGCACAAAGCATCTCTTAAACACCTCACGCTTAAGACTGCTTTTTTAATAGCTATCACCTCCATCAGGAGAGTAAGTGAACTTCAGGCTCTTTCTATTCTAGACCCCTTCGTTACAGTTCACAAAGATAAAGTGGTTCTACGCACTCACCCTAGGTTTGCTCCGAAATTTATTTCTAAATTCCACGTAAACCAATCTATAGAACTACCAACGTTCTTTCAAAATCCTTCCAATTTGGGAGAAAGGACTCTGCACACACTAGATGTACGCAGAGCGGTCATGTTCTACATGGAAAGAACCAAACCACTGAGGAAGACTAATCAGTTCTTCGTCTCGGTGGCAGCAGGAAGAGAAGGAGATGCAGTTTCAAAATCCACTATTTCTAGATGGATTGTTCAATGCATCACTCTCTGCTATACTCTTGCTAAGAGAGAACTGCCCTTTAGGCCAAGAGCACACTCTACTCGAGGCACGGGGGCATCCATAGCATTAATTGCAAATGTTCCCCTTGAGTCCATCTGCAAAGCGGCTACCTGGAGTTCTGTGCACACCTTTACAAAACACTACTGTCTAGATACACACACTAGATCTGACTCCCAGGTGGGACAGGCAGTATTACGACACCTTTTCTCTACTGTTCCTTCTCATAACCCACCGCCAACTCCGGGTACTGCTCGCTAGTCTATGCACAGCATGTGATTCTAAGCAGATTAACAAACATCAGAAGAGAATGCATTACTTACCGTAAAAGCATTTCTGATGATTGTATCTGCTTAGATTCACATGCGCCCGCCCTTCCTCCCCGCTCGGATGGAAGGAACATAGACTTCCTTTATATATCTCTCTCTTTTCTGTACTCACTCACGTCTAGAAGGCTCCCTCAGGGCAGAAAAATACAAACAGAGGGACCTCGACGCGTGAGGGATTGTGGGTACAACGCACGTCACTATAGGGATAGTGTTTCAGACACGCCTTGTCGACGTCCCCTTTTCGACTACGAAAAACAAAATGCAATACTCCGCAGTGACCACTGGATGTCGGACCTATGCACAGCATGTGAATCTAAGCAGATACAATCATCAGAAATGCTTTTACGGTAAGTAATGCATTCTCATACACATTTATTCCAAGGCCTTTAAAACAATGACCGTAGCGAGAAATCACAATACAACTCTAGTAAACCAACACATACCATACCAATCCAATATATATACAAATACAACAAGTCTCAAGCGTTATATGCACGAAATATATAGTCCACCTAAAAGGGAAGGAAAACAGGCAGTGCGAAATAATGCTTAGACCCAGTTCGCCTTCAGAGGCACCTAACTAAAAGGAAGTCCGAGCCCTGCGAAGAGTGGAGCCTTGTGCTCAAAAGTACCTGCACACGCTGGTGCCAACGGGCAAAAGGGGAGTCTCTTCCAGGGAAATCAGGCAGTTCAGTTTAGTGCACAAATGAAGAAAAAGAAGTTCCGCGACTCATGCGCAGCCTCCACTGTGGGCAGAAGCAGAGCGCGAGTACGGAAAAGGGTGCTGTTTTGACACAGCGGGGAAAAGCTATGGGCTCCTGCAGGAGGGCGACCAGTTCCTAGCTAAGCTACTCACCGGTCCCCGATGCAAGCAGACCCAGGCTTCTCCGCGTCAGTTTCAGTAGCTGGCAGGTTCAGAAGAGCAGGGAACGTCTCGTCGTCGTGTTGAGTCTGCAGCAGCAGAGTTGAGTAAAAAGACGTCCCAATCGAAGAAACCCGCACAGTTTGTTACCACAGCAGGGCAACGGAGCGGCCGTGTGTATCTGAGCCAAATGTACACTACTCACTTCAGACCTGGGAACGCCAAGTGTACGAAGCGTGTGAGAGTGACAAAGACTCGAAATACTACACAACCTGGCGGCGGTTACAGAGCAAGACTCCGGTGTAAGCTGGTCAGTCAGCTGGATGGCCCAGAGACACTTCCGAAGGCTTACTAGCAGGAGATGGTGAAGATGCTGAGAATAGCTGTTCCCGCTATTCCAAGGGTCGAAGTACCAGTACAGGCCTTCTGGTTCGATCAAAGGTGAAAAGGGTTTCACAAGGCGACAGCAGTGCAGAGGAGCAGTCCTTGAGCGGGTCCCCAGCGATTCCTCGGTTCAGCCTCTTGGTTGCAGGATACTTGGCTCCTGTTTTCCTTCGTTCGTGAGAACTCAGGAGATCGACAGGGTAGTGGTGTTTCCAGCCCCCTCTTATACACGGTTCCCTTCGCGCCAAAACGGAGGGGACCCAATGGGAGATCCGCTCATCAACACACACACCATTCGTGGACCAATCACGGACCACGGTGGTCCCAGGCATTCACACCACCCTAGACTCTCTGGCACCCAGGATGTGTATTGGGACCAGACATCCCAGCCCACATCCTGGAGGCGCACACAAGACATGTAGAAGCCCGTGAAAGCATCCGTGTTTCGCGGGAAAGTACATGCCCAAATAAGGAAGGCCCTGGGTCGGCTCGACCCGGGGAAGGTGAAGGGAGCAAGACAGTCAGCGGACAGGACAAAGGAGCATCGTGGTCTGGCCATTTTGGGAGCCAGGCCACCATTTTGGGTTAAGCGCGAGAAACGCGCTTAGAACGCCAAAAGGAGCTCAAAACACAAAAAACGATCGCTGCCACCGTTCCCGTCCCTGAATCACTTGCACCGATCAGTTACAATCCTAAACGAGTATCTAGGGCCTGTAGAAGGCTAGAGACCCAATAGAGCTGTAACTTAGCTTACAGTGCCCTCTTGTGTCATGTTGCACGAAAGCCGCAACATGATAAAAGAAACTACGGAAAACAGCGTTTCCCGGTACTGACTGTCTTAAGGGCATGTCAGTTTCCCCGTAAGAAAGGAGCGAAAGCCCAGAGGAGTGCGGCAGAAGGCTGCACTTCTCTGGCAAAGTCAAGAACAAGGTGAAAAACAACAGCAAAAAGTTTAGGGGTTGCCACATGGAAGGAAAATTTCCTACAATTACGAAATCTTTCCTAACAGTATGAGAAACATAGACTCTGGCACTCTTAGATTCCTCAAATGCAGTATTTCTCAAAAATAACGTGTTAAAAGATCATTTATATTTAAGAGATAATCAAGCTACCCTGAAACTGCTATGTGATTCTAACCATATGAGATTCTGGGAGATGATCAATCACACTGTGGGCATTAATTGCCATTGGGATTCATGTACTATCGAGGAAGCGACTTGGGTGGCTTTTTACCTAAACCTTTTCGCCAAAAAGGCAACGATCCCCCTGTCACTATTGGAATTGATAAATACACCTCAATTCCGGGACAAGAGATGTTTATATGACGTCAATAAAGCAAAAGCATCTAGGGTGGCAGGACCCGATTGTCTCACCCCCCTTTCTATTAAGTTTGACCCCATATTATGTGCCAACATCCTATTTCCATTGTTTGAGATTTTGTAAACTTTGATATTTCCACACACTTGGAGTCTGTCCTACATTATCCCTATGTACATTATCCCTATGTTCAGAAAGGGGGACCGGTCTATTCCTTCAAACTACAGACCTATAGCCATCCTTGTCATCTCCTTGATATTGCAGGATCTTTGTTTGGGTGGACAAGTTAAACCTTCTCCCGTCAAAGGATCTGCAATAGGAACTGTTTACATAGCCTTGTGTTTGGGGGCTGGGGGGTGGCGATATAGCATTATAAGGTCTGTGACAAATTGTTCTAAGTGTCAGGGTCTTTGCTCTTACTGTCTTCGGAATCAATTGAATGAGCAGGTGATTGGCTGCAAGCCTTGGATCTCACCTGAGGCTTGGAGTCTGGTGCAGAGGTGAGGGTCCTGAACTTACTATCCTTTGCACGAGACTGAGAGTTGTGTAGGTAGGGGTGACTCTCTCCAGATTATACCCTGCCTGATTTAGGAATCCCCAGGCAGAGGGCCACCCGGAGTGAGCCACCAAACGGGTAAAACCACGAAGGGGAGGGTGGGGGGGAACAACCTGTTCAGGTCTTCTGGCGGCAAGATGGTATGGAAAACAATGCTGAGTGGCCAAATAAAAATCGGGTGAAAGAATATCCAATATGGAATAGCAAAATGGCACAAAACAAAGGAGGGAGAAGCCAGCAGAAGGAAGCCTTTTCAGTAATGAGGAACCCGGAGAGAAACCTAGAAGCAGGACAAGGGAGAGACGAGGCGGAACAACTGCGGTGAGCAATGGCATAGGTACCTAGAGTTAAAAGATTCAGCTATTCTCCTCTTCCGCGCTCTACAGTTTTCTTACAGAAATGGGCATTAAGGTAATACTGCACTTTGGATTGCCTGTGAACAGTGCCAAATAGAATAGTTTTATTTTTTGAATTTTTTTTTTATTTTAGATTTCAAAACCTATTTGCTCTCTTCCAATTTTGGGTGGTAACTGGGCATGTATAACATAAAAATTAGTTCATTCACTATGTATAATTCAACGTATTTCAACCAAACGCATTTCGCTGCACATTCTAATAAGGAAAAATTAACCCATTCGAAATGCGGTCATGTGATCAATTATAAAGATTTTCTAGATTGACTAATGCAGAATTGTGGTGGAAAATATCTCGCTAGAACTTTAGATAAGAAACACAGGATTGCCTCTAGATTTGCTAATACAACTCTGTGATGGAAAATCTCCCTGGAACCTGAGATATCAAACAAGAGTTGCCAATACGTGTTTCGACCCATTTTGGTGCTCATCAGGGCACACTTAAGCAATACTTCTCCTAAGTAAAATTAGTAGGCTGTCCCTATATTGGCTAGGAGACATGAGTCATGTGAAAATCAGACATATATAGTGGCGTCACTGTTGGGAGAGAGGAGAGAGAGACCGAGGAGAAAAACATTTTTTAGAATGAGGAGAAATTTTCAATGAAGAACAATTCAAGCAATCTGGAAATATGCATTTTCATGAGTGGTATGGCTACCTGGTATCTGTGGTCTCTATACCCTAGTGTGATTACTTTGAAGACGCACATAGACATCATAGTAATTAAAAACGAACAACATTGGATTGCGTAGGGGGAGCCTCCTTATAACTTAAGACTTGATGATAATTCATGTGTTATGTGGGGCTATTGGATAAAAAGAAAATGCTCATTTCAAGATGGGTATGTTACCTGTCACACACTCTCACTGAGTGTATTGCACTATATTTTCGTCTGGCGAAATCCTTAGGAATCCCGCAATATATTTGCCTTTGATTTATCTCGAGCTGAGCGTTGCTTCAACGTTAGATAAAACGGCACTGTTTGATTTTGAGAAAGTAACATTGTTTCGTTACCATCTAATCAGTCCAAATGCATGTCATTGCTATCTGATAAATTAATTCTGTTTGTAAGGACTGGGTCAAAGGTCTACACCATTACACATCTTACCTATTATAAAGTACTGCCTTGATAGCCGTGTTGGCAAAGTATTAGTCTCGAGCCGTTGCTTACAATCTCGAGATTACAAAACACCAACTGGAACACCGGTCACATTAGATGCATACTCGGAAGCAGAAGAAGGAATTACTTCAGAAGAAGGAGCAGAATCTTCCACCGGGATTCAGCAGATCAAAACACAACACAAGAGGCTTTTTGGCAGAGATCGAACTTTACAAAAAGGGCAATCGGCCAACCTACAATTCATCAGTGAAACAAGTTTGTTTCCGTGCTCCTTTAGGGCACAATACTGTAATCGCCCCAATATCTTCAGAGGAAGAGGAGCAGAACAGAAGAATGAAACCAAGTACCAACACAAGACTGACCAGGTCAAGTACCAAAAACCAAGCCCTTAAACCCTAGTAATTCACCTCTCTGACAAGGAGCTTTCAACAAGTCAAATATCATTACTAAACTATGGTCTCTCGTTTGCCCCTACCTCATCTGACATGATGGAAGTGCAAATCGACTTCTACAAATTCACTAGAAAACTATAAAATTAAAGAAATTCTTTCACAAAAACAGTCCAATATCAACCGAACATCAGACAAGCAAATTAAGCATAGAGGACATAGAAAACACACAGCTCTTGTTATCATTAGAAAAGGACACGGCCAAATCTGTCGGAAATTAAATGCGAGCTAGGTATTTACCAGAGCAACATTGATATACAGGAACATCGTACACGCTCTACATTTTTGCCACCAGTTACTGCAAATGATATACATGATTATATAGATGGCAGAATCAGAGGCTATGCTAGCAAGAAATATAACTTAACCAACATCGAAAGAACAGCTCTACGAGAATTGGCACAAGATGAGAATATTACTATCAAAGAAGCGGATAAGGGAGGAAATATATTCATCCTCAATAAACAAGACTATATTCAAATGGGAAATGAACACCTTTCCACCCGAGGATGCTACAGAAAACTGCAATCTAATCCAACTGTAGAAACAGTAAAATAATTGGTTGGTTACATTAGTAAATGACTGACATTCCACAGGGCTACTAACAGACAACAACAAATCCTTTATTGGATCCAAACCTCTCATGCCCACCATCTATTTTTTTGCCAAAGGTGCATAAAACGTATGATAATTTACCTCCAGTCAGACCAATTATGGGCGGCTAAGGATGGGCCACCGAGGGACTATCGGAGTATATAGACTAATCAATGACCCAGTTGCTTTAATCCCAGCTTATCTCAAAGATACAACCCATGCACTGAAATTGCTCAATCAAATATTATTGCAACCACGTTACCATCTAGCCACCCTGAATGTAGAATCATTATATACTTCTATCCAACACCATTTGGCACTCGAAACAATAGATTTTTCCTTCAGAACCTGGTCTGCCTCCAATACCACACATGTACACATGATCAAAAGTTTTCTGGAGTTCACATTGTGTCAAAATCAATTTCTGTTCAATCTATGCTATTACTTACAAACCAGTGGCATAGCTATGGGTGCAAAATGCGCCCTGTCGTTTGCAATGTATTTATGGCATTTTTCGAACACACACACATTTACCTGGCACATGAATTTGTGGGAGAAATACATATGTGGAAACATTACATAGATTACGTGCTGTTAATATGGGACAGACCGCCAGAGAGATTTGACCTCTTTTTACAGTATCTCAATCATAACAACTTTGGAATTGAATTTACTGGCCAAATTCATGATTCACACATAGTATTTTTGGATCTAAATATATTCAATGAGCAAAATCAACTTCAAACTATCACACACAGGAAACGCACAGCGGCCAGTGCTATATTTCATGCATCACGTTGTCATAAAAAGTGTTATAAACAATATACCAAAAGGAGAGTTCTTCATCGCACGTCTAAATTGTCGTACGAATATGGACTTTGATTTAGAATGTGAGCGAATTGGCAACAGGTTCAAGAAAAGAGGGTACCCTGTCAAAATCATTAATTAAGCAAGAAATACAATCAATAATGCAGATCGGGCATTATTATTGAACAAGCTGAATACAACAAAAATCACATATCCAGAATTGGTTAACTTCATTACCAAATACTCAAGCGGCAGCTGTCAAATTTTCAATATGCTCAAAAAACATTGGTATATTTTGCAACTGGATAAGGATATCTCCCAATACATTTCTGACAGACCGAATATTATATATACCAAATTACCAACACTTTGCACGAAACTCCGTCCCTCGTTCTTGAAATCTGAACTCAAGCAGCTAACGTGGCTTAGCAGCTCAAGTAAAGGATTGCACAAATGTGGTACTTGTAATTTCTGCAAGTTTGCCTTATCGCCTACGAAGATCTTTTCTTGCCATGGAGAACTACAGGTAGAAATAACAGATTTCATTAATTGCAAAACTAAATATGTGGTATATGGAATTGTGTGTGTAAGTGTACCTAGGCAGCACCATTAGGGAGCTTAGAGTTAGAATATAGAATCAACTGGCAATTCTTAATAATCAAGACCCTAAACTCCCCCTCGCTATGCATTGACAGAGACAACACAAGGACAATAGCAAAGATATCTGTTCTGTGGGACTGCAGCAAGTGAAACCACATGCCAGAGGATACCGCCAACTACGTTGGCGGCAGTTGGAAGCCTGCACCATCTATAAACTCAGATGTTTAAAACTTGGACTGAATTTGGAGCACAAACGAAATGTTTTCCTCCAATTTAAGGTTATGAATTTGTACAACTTTATGGCGGTATACACGGCGCAGTGTGTATATTTGCTTCACATATGGCTACCAAATACAGACCCCAAGTGCTATGGTATGAAACCAGTATATGTATATCGTCATGCGATATGTGATAATGGATTAGCATTTTTTTGTCATCCAAGAGGTTGCATGTGGCAAAGTGATACTCAAATTTGTAATGCACAACTCATATAATTACAAAATCCAAGAGTTTACACACGTGTCAGCATTACCAGCAAATAACTACCAAACACGGAATCAACATTGGGTTGGCAAACAAGGTAGAAATATTTACTAATTAGTTGGCTGAAAACTAGGCCTTGAGTTTTCTACGAAATGAGGCGTGGGAAGGGTCGGCTCTGATGTCCTAGAGGTAGGGCATTCCAGCCTTTGGCTGCCACAACTGGGAAGCTGTGCCTCCTCCGCCTTGCTTCTTTTGAATTTTGGAACCTTGAGAAGGAATGCTGAAGCGGAGCGTGTGGGCTTGATGGTTTGGTTTGGAGTAAGCAGGTTAGTAAGATATTTAGGAGCAATGTTAGTGGGGGATTTGTGGGCGATTTGCCAAGGTTTTGAATTTGATCCGCTGCTGAACTGTTAGCCAATGCACTTTGCGTCTGATTTCAGAGATCTGTTCTCTTCTTGGTATGTTCAGTGCTGCCCATAACTCATTGTTTTCAGTGACCTGCAGTTTTTTTGATACTGTTGGTTGCTGTGCCCGCCAGGAGGATATTACAATAGTTAAATTTTGACAGACTGAGGGCTCTAGCTAAGGTTGGGCAACTGTTTGCTGATAAGTAGGGTCTGCAAGCGTTGATGAGTTTGGCAATGTAGGCTGCTGACGAGATTATGGAATTAATTTGACTGGAGAAGGTTAAGGAGAAGTCTAGATACACGCCCATCGTTTTAACATTCTTTAGAGACGGTAACGGTGTTTCCATCAATTATGAAGTGTTCGTATTTGTGGTCAAGTTTCTTGAGGTGAGTTTGGGCGCCGAACCAGGAGTAGCCCCGTTTTGTCGTCGTTTAGACAAAGCTCATTTTGGGCCATCCAGGATCAGCTGGTAATTGTCGTTGATAATGGAAGAGTCTGTATCGTAGTCTCTGGTTAGGTGAATTTGCGTGTCGTCCGCCATAGGACACTCCACGTTCATCAAGGCGGTCAAATAACAGCTTGGTGAATATGTTGTAGAGGGTTTTGGACACACAAGATCCTTGAGGTACCCCGCAAGGGACGGGGGGCAGAGGTGGCATTAGCTAAGTTTGACAAAACTCTCATAGTACGCTCAGAGAGGAATGATTTTATCCAGTCTATAGCATTAGGTGTGAAGTGAGCAGCGCTGTCCAAGTGGTGACATAGTATTTTGTGATTTTTCTAAGTCAAATGCTGCAGAGTTCTAGAAGAAGTATTATGGCTTATTTTCTGTTGTCTAGGCTGTCCATTTGTTTTTTTAGGTCAAGGAGTGCTGTTTCCGTACCTTGTCTTTGTCGGAAGCCCGATTGGCGTAGGCCTAGGAGGTTGTTAGTTTCCAGGTGTTCCTGTATCTGGAGGTAGGCGGCGCAGTCAAGGATTTTCAGGAGGAAAGGGACCGTCGTAATGGGACGGTAATTAGTAGGGATGCTGAGGTGAATGGATTTTTTTTTTAATTATTTTTTTATAGTAGTGGGTGGACTCGCACTTCTTTCAAATTCTTGGAATGTACTTTGTGAGAAAGTTATTGATGAGAGTGGATGAATGGGGCAAGTTTTGTAACGCTGTCTTTGACTGGGGCAGGGCATATGTCGCCTTGACATCTTGTCGGTTGTAAGCTGGAGATGATTTTGAGGACCTTGGTTGTGGAGACTGGCCTTAATTCGAATGTGCGGTGGGAGGGGGGGGTGAAGGGTTTCTAGTGGTTGGCAGGTCAGTGCTTATGACTGACAACGTTACCTTGTCTTTTTTGTTGGCAATTTTGTTTTGGATCGTTGTCATTTTGTCCAGGAGTGCATGCTGTATGTTCGTACACCAAGTTTTGTCTTTCTGATGCTAACCCTTTCCATTCTGCAGTTGCCTGGAGTGAAGGAATGCTCAATTCTCTACTTATTATAGAGCTTGGTGTTGAATTTGCCAGGTTTAGAATTCTTTTACAGACAATGGCTTCCAATCTTGGCCATATCCTCTGAGGGATGTACGGAATTGCCTCCACACCATATGTAAGTGTGGGATCCACCTTGCCCTTGTAGAATTTTAGGACCGCACCCAGAGAGAGACAACCACATTTCTTGTCCATGGGGTTAGTTTGGTTCGCCAACGTTTTTGCTTTCCCTAATAGGGCTTCTTGTAAGAGTCTCCACAGAGCTGTTTACAATGACTCCCAGGTATTTGAATATCTCAACCTTTTCTATTCTGTTGGCCCCAAAGTCCATGTAAAGGGTTCCCTCTTTGATTTTTCCTTGTTGAAAACACATTATTTTGGTCTTGGCTTGGTTTATCTCCAGCAAATTTAGGTTTACATATCTCTGTAAGCTATCCAGCTAACGTTGAAGTCCTATTTTAATTTGATCAATCAGTATGAGATCATCTGCATATAGTAATCTTGTGACTTTCTCATCCTCAATGGTTGGTGGAAAGGATCTCAACTGAGGTTCAAATTGATGGATCTCTGAGATAAAAAAAAGTTGTATATTGCAGGGGCCAGATGACACCCCTGTTTTACACCTCGAAATGTTGGAATCGCTGAAGAGAGAACCCCTGCACGATTTAACCGGACTCTTATCTTAGTATCTGCACGGAGAGCAGTCAAAGGCTCTGTTATGTCGCCTGGACACTTCCTTTCCTCCAGTTACACCCACAACAATTTGTGGTCCACCCGGTCAAAGGCCTGGACAAGGTCGACAAATGCAAGGAAGATCTGTCATCTGCCTTGGTGGTATTTGCCTTTCAATATACTAAGTAGCATGATGTTCGCTGATGTTCCAACTGATTTTACAAATCCGGTTTGAAATGGATCAATTGAGACAGATGCTTTAGTCCAATCAAGGAATTTCTCCAATAAGGACCCAAAAAATGTTGCCCATCATGTCCCATAGCGCGATAGGCCTGTAGTTTTTGGGGTCATCCTTTCCCCCTTTTTGAAGATGGGGACTATTGTGGCTGACTTCCATGAATCATGTATTAACCTTTGTTGTGAGACATTCTTAAATACTGCATGTATAAAGAGTGACCATTCTTCAAGATGTTCGCTCAACGTTATGTTGGTGAGCCCATCAGGACTGGGTGCTCTTGATGGATTTAAATTTAGTATCTTTTCAAGAATGTCCGCCACATCATACTGGCACGACCAAGACTTCCTTTATACGATGTTGTAACAATTGGGGCTGTAGATGGTGAGCCCTGGTACACGTTTGAGTAATGATCTTTCCAAACTGACTCACTCGCGTAATTCTGTTCGCTGTCCTGGGCAACAGTTGACATTTGTTTTATTAAAGACCAGAAATCCTTGGACTTTTTGCCACTTAATGCCCTTAATATTTGCTTTGAGACTTGTTGGAGCATCTTGTGCCTTCAGGCAAAAATCTAGATTTTATATTCCTTACATGCTTTTACTGCTTGTTCCTTCTAATCTTCCCGATTAGAGATGGCTGCTGCTCACTTTGAGCACCTCATGTGTCTCTGTTTCTCCACCAGGATAGGATCGTAACTGTGGCACCCAGATTCTTTCACCTTACTGTTCCCAAGCTTCTTACTTCTGAAGGGATCCAAAAGTGGTCTATAATCTACATGTTTAATTACCTTACTGGCACCTTACGTGCCTATGATCTATTCCTTTAAGGATGTAATGTTGCATATTAGGATTGTTTAGTTTCCATTCCTTATTCTGTCTGCTTTTAGATAAGCAGCACATCAGCGCAACCTAGCACTAGAGGGTAGCCAGGTAGTTGCAGTTGGAGATAGAACTTCACTCTATCGTTCTGTCCTCTGTTTATGCATACTGTAAGCCGGGGCACCACCTGTTCTGTTCCAGATTGGCTCTCTCATGTGGACCAATTGGGAATAGTGTGACAATTGCTGCAATTGTTAATGTAATTTCGGGGTATTGTTCCTCTCTTGTGTAAAGTACTATTTTTTTTTTTTTTTTTTTTTTTTTTTTTTATTGTTTAAAGTGCTTTTGGTTAATTAAAACCTTATACACTACAAAATGTTAACATTGACCATACATAGTTACATATTTCACATAGAAAATCATTAATAAACACATTTTAAAATTAATTCTTGTTTACAAACTAAATTCTAAAAAACACATTTACAAAATACCTCCCATTACACACTTCCAAATATAAAAGGCTGCCCCAATAAAAACCTTAATTTCTCCGTCATAAATAACTGACCAGAATTGGTCTGATTCAATTCTTTGCATGTCCCCTACTAAATTTGAGTACCCTTTAGTGTAGTATTCTTTTAAGTTTGGGCAAAGAGTTAGAATATGTCTTACTGTCTCCACCTCGATATTACAGTATCTACACAATCTTTCTGCACGAGGAATTTTTGTTCTTACCCCGATAATTTCATTACACGGGAGAATGTTCAACCGTAATTGTAATATGAATCTTCTCATAGCTTTATTTCCCGTGTTAAGCAGATACTGTCTTGGTGTAGCAGGCTTGAGGCCTTGGAGAGCATAAGAGGAATATCTAGACTTTTTGTATAAATAGGACTGATTGTCGCATAAATCCCAGATAAAAGCCTTATCTTTAAGGCTTTTCTTAATGTACATAATGTTATCTTTTCCCATATGTACATTATATCCTAGGACTTCTAGAAATGTTAATACTATTTTTTGTAAATTTAAAAAATAGGGATCCTTAAATCTGCCTTCACTTTTATTTTTACCTATAAGGTTGAGCATGTTACCTTCATCCCCATCCCCCAAAATTATTCTTAAATAAAGTTTGCAACATTCTATTTTCCATAGGGTCGAGAGGGATATTAGCCCCAATTCGCATCTTATCGCTTGTATTGGTACCGAATTTGGGAGTCCTAAAGCTGGTCTCCAAATCTTCCCTTCAAGTAGATGCAGATTGCACAAATATTTGCTTTCTACAGTTTCCAGTGCATACATAATTCCAGGAATAATACAACTTTTATA
Source organism: Ambystoma mexicanum (assembly GCF_040938575.1). Taxonomy (NCBI): domain Eukaryota; kingdom Metazoa; phylum Chordata; class Amphibia; order Caudata; family Ambystomatidae; genus Ambystoma; species Ambystoma mexicanum. The sequence continues at coordinate 895,748,666 of NC_090931.1, read as the reverse complement.
TATCTCGAGTAGACCTTCGACAGAGTGACCTCCTTTACTGGTGATATATTTTCTTATAACTTTCCATTTCTTTACTATTTTAGAACTCACCGCCTCTTGGAAAAATTGTATGCAGGGATTGCTCAGAATAGGCATCCCCAAATAAGGGTAGGCCTCCACTACCTCAGTTTAATCAAGTTTATCTGCCACCTAGAAATAAGCCTTTTCTTTTCGAGCCTGGTGGCTCCAAATACCATAACCTTAGTTTTGTTTATATTGATACTTAGGTTATTCTTTTCGGAGTACAATAATAGTCCATTCAACATTCTTTGCAACCCTACTGGAGTTTTATCCAAGAGGACGGTATCATCCGCATACATCAGGCCACAAATGGGTTTTCCCGCTACTATTGGTGGAAAGTTATTTATAGTCGAAAAACTTTCCCACATATCTGAGACATACAAATTGTATAATATGGGAGATGTCACACATCCCTGCTTTAGACCGGTGTTAGTGGCGATCTCTGGAGATATCATCCCTCCTTTGCCCAAACAGATGGAAACCGTGGTTTCCCTATACATTTCCCTCAAAGTGCAAAATTTTGGGACAGATATTTTTCTCACTTAGTTTCTTCCACAACAACCCCCTATTGACACTATCAAAAGCTTTCGAATAATCTACAAAGCACACATACAGTTTTTCCCCCTTATCCTTTGACCCTGCTATAATGTAATTCAGCATTGTTAGGTTATCAATGGTACTGTACCCTTTCCGAAAGCCAGTTTGAAGAGTAGATGGAAGTCCCTTTTCCTCTATCCAAATGTTTAACCTCTCCACTAATAGGGAGCAGAAGATCTTACAACTGCTGTCTGCCATAGCCAGCAATCTATAATTATCAGGCAGTTTTCTATCTCCCTTTTTAAAAATAGGGACCACTATGGCTTTCCTCCAGCTATCCGGTATGCGGCCTGTCTCCCATATACCAGTAAACAGCTGGAGCAAAATCACTGCCCATTTCTTAGGGTTTTGTTTTATGACAGCATTTGCAAGCCCATCCGGGCCTGGGGCACGTGAGGATTTCATTTTAGAGATCACTTTCAAAATATCTAGGATACCAAAGGGGATAATGTCTTGGTCATATGAGTTTATCCCATTGAGATTAGCAGACATGTCACTTGTCTTGAAATAGAGGTCAGTAATATAATGCTTCCATGCATCTTGGCTCACATTAGTATTTTCCCTACTATCCTCATCCATCAGATACTGTCTATATAGGTACCAAAATTTTTTTGAATCATGGGTTTTACATATCGTGTATAAACACCTCCAAAGTACTATTGTTGGGACAAACCCAGCACAATTAGCCTACAGACACCCTATTGTTCATTTTTTTAAATTGTTTTTTAATATATCTTTTTATTGTTTCAGAAGCACAACACCAAACGAGAACAAAAACAAAGAACCATACAGACATTAACTTCCTTGAAATTAGTCATCTTGTCTGTTGAGAGCAGTACATCTCCAGAGTACAACACATAAAATCAAGTCACAACATGTTACACATATCATTTGCAAGTATATCAAGTTACCCCTGTAGGTTCCCCTTCTCCCCACTTGCCCCACATTTTTGTGGCTTTCATAGGACAACCCTGTGCAGTGTAAATTCGGTGCTCCACTGCAACACACATGTTGACCTTAACGACCCATTGGGCCAGGACCGGAGATTCGGGCGAGCCCCCTTGCTGTGCTATATTTCATTTTATCAATCCGACCGCTGTGAATACGTTTTTTCCTTCAGGTTGGTGATGTCTTCATCAGGAATACCCAATAACAATAGTTTAGGGTCCATTGGTACCACTCTCCCCAGAACATCGGACAGTTTGTTGCAACATTGCCTCCAGAAATGTTGAATCTGGGGGCATTCCCACAGGATATGTCTAAAGGTACCCTCCTCTTCCTGGCATCATAAGCAGTTTTGATCAGGAGCTTGGTTCCATCAGTGCAGAGCGACCCAAGCGTGGTATATTCTGTACAGAATGTTAAGTTGTATTAGGTGGAGTCTAGAGCTAATTGCAATTTCTCGTGGGTGCATTAAGGCCAATATCCAATCCTCTGGATCAATCGTGCCCACACCTACCTACCATTTCAGTTTGAGACTGGTCAGTTCTGGAGTGGCAAAGGGCGTAATTGCATTATATAGTATGGAGGTGACTCTAGTGGGTATGTGTTCAATCCAGGGATTTCTTTCCAAGGGAGTACACTGGGGTGTGTGTGTGTGTGAGGGTAGGTGTCTGCGTAATGCGTGGGTAATTTGCAAGTAATGATAGTGCTCTGTTTCGGGAAGTCCGAACCTCTATTGCAGCGTTTCAAATGCGGGTGATACTCCCCTCAGTGAGAATGTCTCCTACTGCGATCTGCACCTTGTTCCATTTTGACCATGTTGGGAGTTTACCCATTTCAGCCAGGTTTCTGTTATTCCAGAGGGGTGGCATCAGGGTTACCCCATCCTCCCACCCAATGTGTTTGTGTGCTTTCGTCCATATTATGGCAGTGTGTGCCGCCATAGTCTGCGGAGGGTGGGGGGGGTTTGGTAAGGGGCTGATGAAGCAGTGCAAGTGGCGACATGTCTTGCCGTCCCAAAATGTCAGCTTTGATGTGCAGCAGTTCTTGGTTACCATGAAGCATATCATTGACTAGCGTCATTTGACTCGCCCATTAATATGACTGGAGATGCGGTAGTCCTATTCCCCCTTTCCCATATTGACCTTTGTAGTGTGCTAAGGGCGATGCGTGGGTGTCCACCTCCACATATGAGTTTCCTAAAGAGACAGTCTATCCGGTGGCATTCTAAGTCAGGGATCCAGAGCGGGGCGTTCTGTAAGATGTACAGAAAACGAGGCAGTGTCAGCATTGTAAAGAGTGCTGGTCTGACCAAAAGTGTTAAGGGGAAAAGCATCCAGTGTCGCACGTTGTTGGCAAACCGGTTGATGATCCGTTGTAGGTTGCCGGATATAGAGTCCGAGAGATTCAGTGAAATCTGGATTCCCAGGTAACAGAAGCTGCCTTGTTCATCACGATATGGACAATCTGGTGGTATCGCGTATTCCCCACCTTTCACTGGGAAAAGTATGGATTTCCCCCGCTAAACGCACTGAAGCGAGCCAGTATCTGCGTGACCAACGGACAAGAGCAGGCTGGTTCGCCTAGATATATTAAAAGGTCATTGGCGTATAAGGATAGTCTATCTTCCATGACATTCGGCCAACGGCAACCCAGCCATGTATTAAGTTGTCGGAGCCACAGGGCCAACGGTTTGATGGCCAGTGCAAACAGTAGTGGGGACAGGGGACACCCCTGTTGTGTTCCTCTGCCCAGTGGAAAGGATCTGGAAAGCCATCCGTTGACCGTAACCTCTGCTAACGGGGCCTCATAGAGTAGTTTCATCCATCCCAGAAAGGTTTCCCTGAACCCCCATCCTACGCATCATTCCAAAAGACTCTCCCAGATTACGAGTCAAACGCTTTTCCAAAATCGATGGCCAACAAGGCGAGGGGTGTATCAAGGATCAGGGCTTGTTCCAAAAGAAGGTGGAGACTTTGTATGATCATGCGCGTCGATTTTATTTGGCATAAAGCTGCACTGGTCCTGGTAAACCAAAGAGGATATGACACCTTGCAGTCTGGTAGTGCAAGTTTTTGCATGAATTTTAGCCTCCCCATTAATCAAAGAGATTTTGGCCCGTATGATGTGCATGATTCGGGGGGTTTTGTAACTTTAGGAATGACCACAATTGTGACCTTTCGGAGATCCGGGGGAAGAGTACCCTATTCATTACTATGAAGAAACATCTTGTGGAGCGTAGCTGCCATTGTTTCTCCACTTAGTTTCTTCCAGGTCTCCACCGGTAGGCCGTTGGGTCCTAGTGTCTTCCCCGAGTGCAGCTGGGCGATGGCCTCTGCCATCTCCAATACAGCGAGGTCTTTATCAAGTTGTATGCATTGCACTTCAGAAAGCTGGGGGGGGTTACGATATCGTCCAATATAGAGGGATCCACTGGGTCAGTTGGACCTTGGTAGAGTGCGGCGTAATAGTCGGCAAATACTGCCGCGATGTCAGAGTTTTGCTGAACTAGCTCGTTTGTGCATTTTTGATTTCTCTAACATATTTCTCTCCTCCCTCCTTCGCTGCCTTTCCCTTGTTCTCCCCAGACAAGGTTTCTAGACAAATCTGATCTATAAAAGTCTCATCAAAACGGGTTCACCCCTGTTCCTTCAAAACCATCAAGGACCACACGGACACCTTCTGCAACTACTCCTTCGCCACTGGTGTCTTCTTTCTCCCCCTGCCCCCCGAAGCACTCCCTTGTGCACCCGCTCAAGAAACCCACTGCCGACCCTTCCTGCCCGGCTAACTATCCCCCAATCTCCATCATTCCTTTCCTGGGCAAACTCCTGGAAAAACTGCCCATCTCCCAGCTTAATCTTCACACTGAATCTGTTGGTTGTCTCCATGACCATCAGTCTGGCTTCAGAGCTCCCAGAAGCACGGAAACTGCTCTCCTGAACATCCGTGAAGACCTGCTCTCCAACCTAGTTTCCAACACCCCCTGTGTCCTCATCTAACTTGATCTCTCTTCTGCCTTTGACATAGTCAACCATGCCCTCCTGCTCAACCATCTCCGTGATAACCTGGGTATCGCTGATTCAGGCCCTGGCTTGGCTGGTCTCTTTTCTCTCTGATCGACCCTCCCAGGTCCAACTTGGGTCCTTCCTCTCCCCTGTCTACCTGTGGAGTTCCCGAGGGGTCTAACCTCTCTCCCTGGCTGTTCAACCAATACCTGGCACTTCTTGCTCATCGCATTGCCTCTCTCTGCACCAATTTTCAGTGCTATGCAGATGACACTCAACTCATTTTCAGGCTCCCTTCTCTGACTGTCTGCTATCCAGGATTGTGTGCCACCAATGATTTCTGCCTTAATGCCAGTAAGACTCCGCATTGGCACACCTGCTCCCTCCTTTCCTGTTACTCTCTGGCTGGCCTCTTAGCCCTCTTCCTGCTCCCACCTCTGAGGCTAAAAACCTTGGGGTCATCTTCGACTCCACACTCCTTCTCTCCTCACATCTGACGTCTCTAAGAAGTCACACTACCAGCTGCACCCCCTCAGAGGTATTCTTCCTTTCATCTCCTTTCCCCCAGAAGCTCACTGTCTCCAGAGCTCTGGTTCTCTCTAGGCTGGACTACTGCAACAACCTCTTTCTAAATCTGCTTGCTTCTACTCTCCGCCCTCTGTAACTCATCCAGAATAGGACTGCAAGACTTATCCTTGGCCTCAAGCCCAGGGACCATATCTCTCCAGGACTGAAATCTCTGCACTGGCTCCTAGTGGCTGCGAGGTTTAAGTTCAAAACCTCTGCATTGTCCACAAGACCTTCTGGGGCATGGGGCCTGAATAACTTTAACTCTCTCGTCTTAAATAACTTCCTTCTCGAGCTCTTCTCTCCTCCAACTCCCTCAGGGTCAGTCGCTTCTCCAAGCAACAAGTTGGTGGTTGATCTTTCTTTGGCTGGGGCCTCCCTCTGGAACAGCCTCCCTGCCTACCTGAAACTTGAGAACCATCTCCGGTTCTGGAAGCACCTCAAAACCTTCGTCTTTGCTTCTGCTTGCTCGCCTCCTCTCCTGAACTCCCAGCTGAAACTGCACTGGTCACCTGGCTACCCTCGGATCTCGGCCCCAAGGTACCCTCCCCTGCCAGTTGCACGTCTGCACTGTCTCCCTGGCATCCCCCACACTTGGACTGTTTTTCTGTATCCCTACAGCCCCTTACCTGCACTTGCCACCAGCTGGCCGCACTATTACTTATCGCTTATTTATTCTATTTATTTTACTGTCGTTCCCATGTACTGCACACACCCCCCTCCCCGCACTTTTCCCTTTTCCCTTTCCCCTGCACTTGCACGATTTCAATGTCACCGGGCCTAGTAAGATCGTTGTCTCGGTCTTTCCTCTGTTCCCCCTCCCTTGCATAGTCACGCATTGTAACAATTGTGTATTGGCGCATTTATAAATATATCAGATCATCCAACGAATCGTCCAAAACAAATCCGAGAGGCAGAGAGAAACCGGAGTAGGGGTGGGAATGGGAGATTCACTAGAGTTTGCGGCGTGAGCCGCCGTTTTGTCAGTTCTACGGCACAATTCGTGCAACGCAGCGCAGAATGTTTGTTTGTTTATTTATTGTGCGCACCGGACCCTGGGGTAGCAGGGCGCAAAAGAACAAGGAAATTTACAGCTTAGTTACAGACGTTACAAGTTACAGGTTCCTCGGCAGGCATGGTAGACCTTTCTTACATTTACAAGGTAGGACAAGTGCAAGTGCAGATAGAGCGCACAATCAGCAGCTAAACAGTCAAGTCTGTAGTGTCAGACAGTATAGCAAATCAAAGCGGGCAATATGGCATGTCATTACGTATCAAGTGAGGTGCAATTGGACAAGCGAGGGGTGGAGAGACATTTATGTCGCATTTTCAGTGAGCCATTTTATAGTGTTCTTTCTGAAATTGCTGAAAGTTTGGTCAGATCTAAGTGCATGAGGTAGGGTGTTCCATAATTGCGCTGCCTTGACTGGGAAGCTGGTACCTCCAATAGTGACTAATTTAAATCTAGGCACTTGGAGGCAGTTAGGGCTGACTGTCCTTGTGAGTCTGGTGGGATATTTCCTGTTGAGGCGTTCTGACAGGTATCGGGGGGCTTTATTATTTAGGCATTTATGGATAAGGGAAGCAACTTTGAGGTTGATTTTTTTCATGGGTGGAGAGCCATTTGTGATTACGTCTTAAATGTGTGCACTTCTGGGGATACTTGGGGCCGCTCTGAGTGCGTTGTTTTGGAGCACTTGGATTCTATTGATGATTTGTTTGGTAGTCCCTATGTAAAGGGCGTTACAATAATCTAATTTTGATAAAATGAGGGCTCTAGCTAGGATAAGACAACTGTCATCTGAAAGGAATTGTTTCCCAGCTCGTAGTAACTTGCATGTATAGGCTGTGGATGAGGCCAGTGAGTTCACCTGTTTGGTGAACGATAGTGTTGCATCAAGGTAAAAACCTAAGGTTTTTACTTCTCTGGCAACCTTGATCATGTTGCCATCAATGACAAAGGCTGCGTATTTTTGGTTAAGTTTGGAGATGCGGGCTGCCGTGCCCAGGATGATGAGCTCTGTTTTGTCATCGTTCAGGCATAGACCGTGGTTGGCCATCCATGCCTGAACGATGCTGTAAACTCTGTTCACCAAAGCCAGATCCTCAGCGTAATCCCCGGTAAGTGGTAAGAGAATCTGGGTATCATCTGCATAGTTGGTATAGGTGATGCCCAGATTATCAAGATCATTGAAGAGTGGCTTTGTGAAGATGTTATAAAGTGTCGGCGAGACACAGGATCCCTGGGGCACTCCACAAGTGATTGGAATAGGGTCTGCTGCTGCTGCGGGTGAGAACACCCTCATGGTTCTGTCATTGAGAAATGACTGGATCCAGGCTATAGCCTCCCCTGAGAAGTGGGCCGCCGAGTCCAAGTGATTACATAAGACTCTGTGGTCCACCAAATCAAAGGCGGCTGAGAGGTCCAGAAGGAGAAGGAGAGCTAATTTGCCCTTGTCTCTGAGTGAGTCTATTTGGGCCTTTAGGTCAGTAAGGGCAGTCTCTGTGCCGTGATGCGGCCGGAAACCGGATTGGTGGGTGCCTAGGAGATGGTTCATCTCAAGGAAGTTCTGGATTTGAGTGTACGCTACCTTATCTAATATTTTTAGTAAGAAGGGAACTGTGGTGATGGGTCTGTAGTTTGTGGGAATATTGGGATCTAATGTTTGTTTTTTTAGAAGGGGGAGAACCCAAGATTCCTTTAGATTGCGCGGGATGGTGCCCGTAGTGAAGGAGGCATTAATAAGTTTTGTGATGAAGGGGGCTAGATCCCTAGCCACGTCCTTGATCAGTTGTGCGGGGCATTGGTCACCTTTGCAGTTGGAAGGTTTAAGAGTCAGAATGGTCTTCTCTATCTGAATTACTGAAACCTTGGAGAAGCGGAATTGGGAAGATCTGTGGGTTTAGGGGTGGAGGTTGCATTTAGCGGGGGTTGGGTAGGTAATGAGGCTTTCTTTAAGGCAATTTTAGTTTGGAGATTGGCCACTTTGTTTGTTAGTGCCAGTTGTATGTCTGTACACCAAGTTTTGTCTTTAATGGAATCATCTTGTACTGCGATGGGATTTTCCAATTCTTTTAGGATGGAGAATAGCTCCTTCATACTAGAGTTAGCTTGGGTGATCCTATTATTATAGGTTTCTTGTTTGGCCAGGATAATGTCTTTTTTGTATTGCGAAGAGATGTTTATTAGGTTAGTTTTATTTTCAGCGGTAGGATGCCGGTTCCAAGCTGTTTCGCATTTTCTCTTCTGTAGTCTTAAGTTTTTTAGGTGGGGTGTAAACCAGGAGTTCAGATGCTTTTTTGGTTTGCTGTTCCTGAGTTTAAGCGGAGCAATTCTGTCAAGAGCAAGGGACATGGCCTTATTATATTCGTCCACTAGGGCGTCTGGGTCAGTGTGGTCCAGAAGGGAATTAAGTTTAGGTAGGATGTGGGGCAGAATATTATCTGCTGTAATATTTTTCTTGTTTCTGGTGAGGGTGGGTGTGGCTAGCGTAGGTGTTGAGACTATAGGTCTTTTAGTGTGAAGGGTAAAGGAGATAAGGTGATGGTCTGACCATATTTGGGGGGTAATGGCTGTTATAACAGGGTTACAGTTGTGACTGGCAATCCAGTCGATAATTCTTCCCTTAGAGTGTGTAGGAGTATTCACGATTTGCGTGAAACCTAGTACTGACAGAGTATTGGCTACAGTAGTAGCATGGTGGTCGTTGATATCGTTGAAGCCTAAATTGAAGTCTCCCAGCACTAGTGTTTAGCTTCTCAGAGATAACAGTGGTGATATCTTCAGTGAAGGTGCTGATGGGGCCAGGGGGTCTATAAAGGAGGTAGATATTTAAGGTTTGAGAGTTAGCTGTAGGTAGTTTGATAGCGAGAATCTCACAGGATTTAGGGAAGGGTGTGGAAATGATTCTCATGGAGAGATCAGATTTGGCGATGATCGCTATTCCTCCACCACGCGCGTCTGGTCTGTCGGCTCTGAGAATGGTATAGTTTTCTGGGACTGCCAGAGTGAGAGCCGGACCTGCTGCCTTGTGGAGCCAAGATTCTGTAATGGCAATGAAGTCAAGGTCATTATCTCGTATGACATTTGCTATGTCAGTAGCATGGGCGACTAATGATCTGGCATTGATTAAAGCAGCTTTTAATTCAGGTTCTGGCTGCACTGTGAAGGGGAGGTTGGCCATAGGTGTATTGATTTTATAGACGGGTTGGTGTTTTAGAGGTGCGGTGGCTACTAAGGGTTGGAGAGGTTTGGGTCGAAGGTGTTCCAGGTTGATGTTATATTTGGTAATGGGTTCGAATATTTTGGGTAGTCTCGCCCGGAGTCTAAGGTTCTACTGTGCTAGGAAGCAGGGTTTGGAAGTAGGTTGTATGTGGGCTCCTGAACCCTCAGTGGGCGGAGCTGTAGGCATGGTCATGTAGATAATAAGTGTAGCTGTCAGGTTGATGAGCGGTGCTAGGTGAGCTAGGTTAGGCGGGAAGGAGTACATACTGTTACTAGTGGTTGAGCTAGGGAGATACGATGGTCTCGGTTGATCAGTCTGCCGACACATAATGTCGCAGTCGACATCACTCCCTGTCTGTCATCGTCACCCTGGCTATTGCTTTTAGGGGTTCTCCACTTGCCCACGATCATTATGCACTGGTGGCACAGGGTGTTTCTCTGGGGGGGGGGCCAATCCGGTTTGGAGCGAGGTCTACCTCTCGGCTCCACTCTCTAGTCGCCATCTGTCATTCAGCCCATCTCCAGGCTTAGTGTAGATGTGTATCGTGGTGCCGTTGTGGTAAATTTTAAGTTGGGCCGGGAATAGCAAGGCATATTTCACATTCATGAAATGTAGTAGCCTCTCCAGTTGGTCGAATGATTGCCTGGTACGTTGTACCTCTCGGGTGTAGTCTGGAAAGAAGGCGATTCGGGAGCCGTTGTATGTGATTGATCCTTTCGTGCGAGCCATCTGGAGCAGTGCATCCCTATCCCTGTAGTTAAGAGTTTGGCAATTACTGTTCTTGATGGTGCTCCCACAGTTGGTCTTCCCGATGGCATCCGATGGGCCCTTTCCATGGAGAAGAAGTTGGAATAAGTTTAGGTGCAAAGACATCCACCAGCCATTGTTCCAGGAAAAGTTCCATGTTGGGTCCTTCCGTCTTCTCGGGGAGCCCCAAGATACGCACATTATTGCGGCGCGATCTGCCCGCTCCTTCATCGACCCGGGCCTACAGGGTCTTCAAACGGGTCATTACTTGCGAGAGCTGTAGGTTGGCTCCTCTGAGGCAGTCTTCAGCTCCTGAAATACGTTGTTCTACCTCCCCCCCGTGCGGGAGGACAGTTTCTGTAGGTTTGTGTCAGAGGAAGGAGACCTCGGCTGTAATGCCGTCCATTTATTTTCACCATTGAGGAGCGGGAGTTGCCGATGGCGGTCATCACGTCCTTCAGGGAGAGGGTCTCTTCTGTGGTCAGGATTTCAGGGTCCGGTGTCTAAATCGGTACAAGAGTAGTGTTTGTAGCGTACTGGTCCATCTTACTCTGCGTGGATGTTTTCTTCGGCTTGTCTTTAACCATGGTGTGCGTCCAGGTTGGATGGATGATATCGTGCTTGTATGGTGTGTGAGCACTGTGACCAGGTGGGTATTGCGACTGTCCGCAGGGGGTGGGAGCCTGGTGTCTCCCTCTCCTCGGCTCCCGGCCGCCCATCACGGGAGACCTGTGCCCGACCTTCTCAGTTGTCTGTGGCAGGCCTGCAGGTGTTTATATAGCATGTAGCAAGTGATATGGTGTTTCCACTGATTGGGAAGTCTGGTGCGTTCGTACGTTGGGCTTCTGCCCCTTTGCACAGATTCCCAAGCACCCCCTCTCCGTTCCACTGTCCATTCAAGCCCCACAGCGTATGGGATCGGAGCCGGCGGAGAGAGGGGGTGGGGGGGCGTTCTCACCCCTGTTAGTTTGGCCACCGTGGCTTGTATGGTGTGTCATATGTATCCAGGCTCCAACAGGTCATTTCCATCTGTCCAAGGCCGCCCCATTACAAGTGGGTCCTCAGGAGGTCTGCTACCGCGCCTCTAGGCAGTGTGCCTTTCATTATTGCGTTCTCTGGTGTCGGTATTAGCCAGTTGCTTCAGCGCTCCTTGGTTATCCCCGCACTGTTCTATGCTGCGCCATTCCTGCCTAGAATGGCACTTCACCCCTGGATGCCCATTTGTGTCTAATTCTGTAAGGGTGGGGAGGAATGGCAGTCCCAGGTGGTTCTGTAGCACCGCTCCTGTCCAGTCTTGGTGAGCGCAATCCTTAATCACTTCGTAGTGGGCGAGGGAAAGGGCTGTTAATGTTACTGCGGGGTCTGGATGTTTGGGCACGGTGGATCTGGATGGGCTTGTGGCCCGTGCAACGGTGCCTCATAGATGGTGCCCACCACTGCGGGCTACGCTCCTAGTTGTCCCCTGTTGTGTCGCACAGTCGTCTGTGGCCTCAGTCCAGGAAGGCGCCAGCCTCTAAGTTGGGCCTTCGTCCCCTCCAGAGTTAATGGTCACCAGCCCGTCCAGTATATTGAGTGTGGAATTCCAAAGCCCCCTGCAAGAGTGAGCTATGTTCAGGATGTTCGTGCTCCTCACCCCCCCCGTCACTCCCCCCACGAGGGCTAAATCAGATTGTGGCAGTCGGCCAGTGTCTCCTGGCCCGGGGGCTTATTGCAATGCTCTTGGTCGTGCAGGGCGGGTATGATGGGAATACCCCCCCAGGGGTCCACCGGTCACATGGCACGCGGCGGCGGGAGTGCGGTGACGGCATCCAGCGCCGCCCCTCCACCCGTACTCACAGTTCTGATGTTGAAGCGCTTTAGACCCTTCTGTGTGTCAGTGACAGTCTGGGCGGGTGCCTTTTGCAAGCCGCTTGAAACCTGTGGGTGTCTTCAGCTCCGCTTTGTGTAGTTTAGGCTCTATGGTGCCTTCCCGGGTGATCAGGAGCTCTCAGTGGGTCTGCGTTGCCCCGCATTCCATATCGTTTTATAGGCGGAGATGGTTCTATTGCTGTATGTTAGTGTCCTGTTTGGCCTCATGTGTCATGTGGCCCCGGCTCGGCCGGGTGTCAGGGTGGTGAGGAGGGGAGGGGATCTGGAAGCAGCAGTCCCACCTATTCAGTGTGAGGACCCCAGGTTATGTATGGGCGTGTCAAGGCGAGATCCAGTCCAGCGCAGAAGCAGCACAAACTCCTACCTCCCCTTGGTGGTCTTGGCGCCTGTATTGTATAAGCGCCGGACACCGCGACCCCCATGGGGAAAGAGGATTAGGGTCCACGATTGGCTAGGTTGGGGGGGATGTAGGAAGACTAGATTGAGGGTTAGGGAGAGGTATGGGGTTTGAAGGGGACGGCATCCTCCTCAGCTCTTGTTCTGCGAGCCTGTATAACAGTAGCGTAGCATTCCTGGACACACCTTATGTATATACATGCAAATTCACACCTTTAGTGCTTGAACAGAAATGAACTTGAGCAGTAGCACTCCTTAGTCCTTAGTGTTTAAACATAAATGAACACCAGCAGTGGCACACCTAAAGTGCTTGAACATAAACAAGAGCTCCGGTTTTGGAGCAACGTATGCACTGACTCCAAATGACTAAAAGAGGAAACACTTGGCTCTGGCTTCCTGTTTCGTTCGTGTTCTATAGACTGTCATGCGGTCTGCAGCCCTGTGGTCCTTGGGCTTGTGAGCAGAATGCGCCTGGCAAAAAGGGAAATAATTAGTATGTGCCCTTTTACGTCTGAGTACATTTGTTATGTTGGGTATTAATGATCCTGCAACGGTGCAAGCATAACACTGCATGCAGTTAGTGTTAGTTCTCAAGCGGTTACCATAAATCACGTTCTCTCCCCATGCGCTTCTGCAACTCTCCAAGCTGTCACATAGGCAACCGGAGCCCTCCTGTGTGTGTCAGGCACTCGGGCAAATGTTAGCGGCATGCTCCGGTCTAAGAATAATAGTTGAGGCACTTATCTTTTGAGGTTGCGGGGCATGAAGTTAATTTCGGGCGAGTACTGGCGGTGCCGAAGTCCTTCAGAATGCGCCCACTCGGTGAAAGGGTCGAGCCTCGAACAAGCGCGCATGCGCAGATGTTCATTAGCGCATACGTGTTGGTTTGGGTGTTGGCCTGGGTGTCGCCCAGCTCCTTTGTAGGCCCTGTGTGCTTAGCTGTTTCTTAGAAGGTGCCCGTACTGCTGGGGCTGTAGTTCTCTGGGGTATGTGGTTCCTTCCTGGCTTTGTTCCTTGTGGGTCTCCATCTAGCAGATGTCAGCCTGCCACACCTAATGCACCTTCCCTTGGCCTTTATGACAGGGCCGTTAAACCTTTCTGGGTGAATCCGCTCATGACTTGTGGCGCGTAGTGAAGGGCCGGTACTTCTGTAATGTTGAGGATAAGCAGCCTCTTGTTGCTGTTGGTTTCCTCTGCTGTTCGACACCCTCGAGTGCTCGAGGGGGGGGTACAGAGATCATCCAAAAGCTTTGGCGGTGTTTGCCGCAGTGGTTGCTCTCGCCGATCTGCTTGGTGGGGCTCTCCGTCTGGGTGCTTAGTCTTCTTTCTGTGTGGGGTTGCTGGTCCCAGAGTCGGGCGGGCTCCTGGTGCAGTCTGCACCCCCGGAAGCCTGGTACCTCGGCCGATGCTGGACACAGCACGCTGCACTGTCTCTTTTGTTTCTGGGCTGGTTCTTTGCCTTCCAGGCTGTCTCTGCGTCCACTGTGTGACATGTCCCTTTAGTGCAGGTCGGGTTATATTCCCAGCATGCCGAATCGGGCGGCGACACCATGCATCAGTCCTCACCTGGCTGCGGGCAGTCCGGTGCCTTAAGGCGCAGCGTTCTCAGTCACACGCCACAGGTAGCCCCTTACTAGTCCTCCATTCACTCCATGGTTACTGTTCAGCTGCCATTTTTAGAGACACCACTGGATAGTCGCTGTCACCTGTTACAGCCCTTATTACCTAGATTCCTGGAGGATTTGTTGTCTGAGTCCTTCGGTTTGGTCTCTGCACGTTCACTTTCACTCTGGTATGTTTCAGTGCATTATCCGCCATAGTATACAGGATATTATTGCAGGATGTTATCGGTGGCCACGGGAGCTCGCCAAACTCACGTCTCCATTGCTCAAAGTTGGCCACGCCCTCCCGCCCCCTATTGTGTTTTTTGAATCTGAAACAAAACAATATTCCCATGGGTGTCCGTTTATATCAGTGCAGATTTTGTAAAGATGTTAATAGAAAACCTGCGATTAAGACTCTACGCTCTACATAAAATTAAAACCGTGTCCACTGAACTTAAAGGGGGGAAAAACTATGTAATTACTATCCAAGAGATGTTGGCTGTGGAACAAAGAACTGGGTTAATCTAATCCTCAGTTTACTACATATGGCAACATAACATGGAGAAAAATGCAACCCAACACTATACATATGACCAACTAACATTTATTTGAAGAAAGACCTCAACAAAAAGAAAAATGTGTGGGGTCTTGGTACCTATTAAAAGAAAAAGTATTAAAGGAATGGTTCGCCCAAAAAATTTTATTTCAAAAATAGATAGGCAACATTAAAAAAAATGTGGGGAGCCCTAAAGCCCCAAATAGGAAAGCAGATTTAGGCAGAAACACTACGCGGTTGTTTTCCGCAATGCTAAATGCTGCAGTGTTTCTGCCTAAATCTGCTTTCCCATTTGGGGCTCTAGGGCTCCCCGTGGAGAGCCCTAAAGCCCCAAATGGGAAAGCAGATTTAGGCAGAAACACAACGTGGTTGTGTTTGAGGCTGCGGTTTTTCTTTCTAAATTTCTCTGGCTCGGAGGAGCCTGAGAAACTTAGAAAGAAAAACCGCAGCGTTTTCAAACACAATAACATTGTATTTATGTTTGCGGTCGCTTCAAAAGCGACCGCAAACATAAATACGTTTTTAAAGCTGCGGTTTTATTTCTAAGTTTTCCGGGCTCCTACAGCCTGTAAAACTTAGAAAAAAAAACGCAGCTAGTGCTTATTTTTAAAAATAAATAAATAGCACTTACCGAGATGCAGCTGCAGCTTTTCTGCCTGTAGTCTCCGGTCCGCGTCCTCGGAGTCCCAGCACCAATGAAGGAAAAGCCACCCAGTGGTAGCTTTTGTTTACTACAGCTGGCTGGCTTTTCCTTCATTAGTGTCTCAATTTTTGAGCTTGAATTGCTCAAAATTTTACATAGGGACTTCGAAGAAAAAAAACGCCAATCGTTTTTTTTTTTTGTTGCCTATCTATTTTTTAAATTTTTTTGGGCGAACCATTCCTTTAATGGCGGTGGAAATGTTTTCAGCATCATTTCTTCCTAGTATTTTAATTTGAAAAAAAATGTATACAAATGATTGGTTGCACTTGTGTTGGCTAACATATCCTTTCATCAAATGGGTCATGCCTTCTTCAGGACCAAGTTATATCTGATCATCCAATGTCCCAAAAATGGATAATTACTTTTTTCATGCTTAACTTTTTTTCAAAATAAAATGTTTAATTGGTAACAAATCCTGGCTCCAAATGACACATGGCCCACTTACTGTGTTTTGTATGCCATGTGTTGTGGCTTTATTCCTAATCAATGCAATGTAATGTAAACTGGGTTCTCCAGCTAAGCAACTTCCAAACACTCTTGTGTTAGCGTGGATATCATCCATAAAATTTGAACGGATTACATCATTTTAAAAAGTCTATGGGTTATACCTCTTTCACATTTTCCATTTATTATGTCATGTTGTGGTGGGTCCTCTGTTATGCTTGTGTTTTGTATATTGGGCTTTCATCCTATTTACTGGACAGTCTTGTATAGTCTGAAATGCTGTAGTCCATTTTATCTTTGATAAATGTAAAGGAGAGCCCTTCAGTGTTTGCCAGTGAGGCGTTGTGTATGTTACACATGTGATTACTTTGCCAGTTTATGCAGTGTCTCCTCAGCAATAGAGGAGGAGCTAGCGTAGTTGAAACCAGAAAGAAAGGTGAATATGTGCACAGTTATGTTAATAGATACTTTTTTATAGCACTTTACTGCCATTGTTATGAAGTGCTTTGGATCTGTGGAGGGTAAGGGGAGTATAAGGGAGACTCTTCAATCCCTTGGCAACTGTTTTCAGTTGAGGGCTCTGAAGCACTTTACAAGCAATCACATTCACAATGAATACTTTGCAATCACAGGCACATTAAATGCGCGTTTGGTAGCCCTGTCCATGATCTATTTCATTTCATGTCCACTTGTCGAGCCAAAGCCCAGTCTCACCGTACTATAAAATGCATTGTATATACTCCAGCGACGGGTCAGTTTCGCAAGTGGTAGATATGATAGACTGAAGGATGAATAACACCATTGGGTTTAGGAAATGCTGGAAGACAATCTGGTAGAATAGAAACTGTTAGTTGTACATATGTGAATCGCATAGTGTGTTGCAATACAATGTGTTGTATTGACATATATACTTGAAATATTTATTAAGGGTAGCTTAAGGAGAAAGAGCCAACATAGAACAAGTCAGGAACCATCTTAAGAGCATTCATTGAAAATCCTACAATGTAAATCGTCTGTCACTCTGTATCAGTACCTCGGCTAAGCTACTTGTTAATATGGAAGAGCTATCGTTGGCATGCGTGTGCAGTATCCTCCGATGTTATGTGGAAGATACCAATAGGTGGCTTGAGAGGTTATTTGGGGGAATGAAACAATGTAGGCTAACCTGTACACATTTTCTTTTTATATTCAGTATACCCAAACTGAGATGGAGGCACAGGCATAATTCAAGGTCTGCCAGATGGGGAAGCATGAAATCTGCTTGGGCAGGAAGTATTTGGGCTCACAGCTAAAGGGGCAGCGAAGAAAGGCATAAATATGAGCATATTGGTGATAAGAGAGTATTGTCTTCCCCTTAGTAAATAAGGAGGTGTGTGAGATTGATCAAAATAACAAAGGTGCTGGGGTATTCTGTTTGAGGCCTTCGTGGCTTGAGATACAGGTGACCCATTTTCATCTGGGCTGCTCGTCTGAATAGAAGGTAGCCTACCTTGGCTCAGCTTTTGAAAACGTGGGTGCATGATGGCACCGGTGCAGGAAACCCAGGTGAGTCTGAGGGGAAGGGGGGACACAGCTGTCTGGATACATTCTTCGACAAGGGTTGTGGTGAAGGGCAGGGTTGAGTGGCTAGAAAAAGTTTAGTGGAGGCACTGGTCCCAAAAGCAGGGACTGGGTGGCTTTAAATGCCCTGCAGTGGGAAATCAGTTTGGGAAAAAATGGACACAATTTAGCGTGCTAGTACTTTCACGTTGAACCATATTCTTTGTTGTTCAAATGCATTGAAGTTCTAGCTCTATCCTATTTAGTGGACAAGATTGTTGTACCAAGTGAACCTATGATATGATATGAAATGGCATTTATAACGCGCCTACACACAAGTGTTTCAAGATGTGACGAGGCAAGGGAGAGGAAAACAGTGGGAAGACAGACAACGATCCTACTAGGCCAGGTGTCATTCAGATTGCGCGTGCAAGGGAAGGGAGAAAGGGAAAATGCAGTACATGGGATAGAAGAATAAATAAAATAAATAAAAGCGGACAAATGGTTGCAAGTGCAAGGTAAGAGCAGAACATAAGTGCTGGTAGGGGGGGACTGTAGAGATGCAGAAAACCGTCCCTAGGAGCGGGTGTTGCCAGGGAGGCAGGGCAGGTCAGCAAAAGGCGGGACCTGGCCCCAAGGTCAGAAAGGGTGGCCAGGTAACCAGTGCAGTTTCAGCCCAGAATTTCAGCAGGGGAGAGAGGCAGAGAAAGCAGAAGCAAAGAGGAAGGTTTTGAAGTGTTTCCGGAACCGGATATGGTTCTACTAGAGTTTCAGGGAGGCAGGAAGGCTGTTCCAGAGGGAGGCCCCTGCCGAAAAGAGAGATCGACCACCAACTCGTTGCTTGGAGAAGAAGCATGAGGGAGTTGGAGGCAGAGGAGTGGAGAGCCCGAGAAGGAAGGTATTTGGGAAGTTGAAGGTATTGCGGCCCCAGGACCCAGAAGGCCTTGTGGACAATGCAGCGGGTTTTGAACTTAATCCTTGCAGCCACTGGGAGCCAGTGCAGAGATTTCAGTCCTGGAGAGATACGATCCCTGGGCTTGAGGCCAAGGACAAGTCTTGCAGTCCTGTTTTGGATAAGTTGCAGAGGGCGGAGAGTAGAGGCAGGCAGCTTTTAGATAGAGGCTGTTGCAATAGTCCAGCCTAGAGAGAACATGGGCTCTAGCGGCAGTGAGCTTCTGGGGGAAGGAGAGGAAGGGAAGAATACCTCTGAGTAGGTGCAGCTGGTAGTGTGACTTCTTAGAGACATCAGAGATGTGAGGGGTGAAGGAGTGTGGAGTCGAAGATGACCGCAGGTTTTTTAGCCTTGCAGGTGGGAGCAGGAGGAGGGCCAAGAGAGGCCGGCCAGAGAGCTGCAGGGAAGGAGGGAATGGGTGTGGCGATGAGTAGAATCTCAGTCTTACTGGCATTAAGGCAGAGGTCATTGGCGGCACACCACTCCTGGATAGCAGACAGACAGTCGGAGATGAGGGAAGGAGAGGAGGAGGCCAAGGGTAGCCTGAAAATGAGCTGGGTATCATCCGCATAGCACTGAAAATTGGGGCAGAGAGCGGCGATGCAGTGGGAAAGGAGTGCCAGGTATTGGTTGAACAGCCAAGGAAAGAGGTTAGATTCCTGGGGGACACCACAGGTAGAGAAAAAGATATCTGAGAGGAAGGACCCAAGTTGGAGGGTCGATCGGAGAGGAAAGAAGTCAGCCACGCCAGAGCCTGTCCAGTGATACCCAGGTTATCACGGAGACGGTTGAACAGGATGGCATGGTTGACAGTGTCAAAGGCAGAAGAGAGATCCAGCAAGATGAGGACACGCGGGGTGTTGGAGTCAAGGTTGTAGAGCAGGTCTTCACGGATGTTCAGGAGTGAGGGAGTGTCCGGGTGAGAATCCGCCAAAGGGGGAGGAGGGGGTCAGAAGGTGAAGGCGAAAGCCCCAACTGACACGCGCTTCATGGGTCGGATGACCGCGAAGGTGGGTGGCAGTGATGGTGGCTTTGCTCGAGGGGTAGGGAGGGTGCGGTGGGAGGATAGGAGAAAGTGATCACTCCAGGAGAGAGGAGTGGAGAGGGGGACAGAAGGGGGAAGGTCAGAGGAGATCAGAGCATCGAGAGTGTGCCCTGCAGAATGAGTCGGGCCGGAGGGGAGAATGGTGAGAGAGAGAGTTGCAGAGGTCACGAAAGCGTCCAGAGGGGGACAAGAGGCATCCAGGTGGATGTTGAAGTCTCCAAAAAGGAGGAGTTGAGTGGTTGAGGCCATGATTGAGGAGGAGAGGTCCGCCCACTCGGAGAGGAGGGAAGAAATCTGACCAGGTGGCCGATAGATAGTAGCCACAGTAAGGGAATGGCTAGGAGAGAGAGAGCCGGCAGACAAGGACATCGAGGTCCAGTTCTTCAAGAAGACGGCAGATATCAGAGGAGTGTTTGACAGCAGAGCGAGAGTTAAGAATGGCAATGTGGAGAAGGTTGTCATCCTTGAAGGACTTCCGGGGAGGGGTACAGATCAGAGGTACGCCCTGCCGAGGAGTAGAAGGAGCCTGAGAGGGGGCAGAGAGGGAGGGGGAAGGCAAGGTAGCCGAGGTCAGGGGAGGGGGGACAGCGGGAGAAGAAAGGAAGTTGATGAGGCACGGGAAGCGTCTATCAAAGAGGTGAAGGTTGGCCTGAGGGCCTTGACTGTCCCATTAGAGTAAACATTAATGATGACCTTAGAGGAGTGGAAGGAGGCCAAGAGGACATCCCAACGGGTGCCACCATTAATGGGAGAAGAGGAGAAAGGAGCGAGCACAGAGACCATATGAAGGGTCCATAGGTCAGGTGAAGGCACGACAAAGAGGATGTCGGTGAGAGTTTCCTTGGAGGAGGCACTGGTGTACGTGTCGGCGATAGGGAGGCCTGGGTTGGAGACCAGGATGTCCTTTTTAAACTTTTTCCTACCAGATTTAGTGAAGAGAGCAGGATAGTCCATGGAGAAGCAGTTAGAGAAGATAGGAGAGATAGAGGGCACCATAGAGTAAGTAGGTGGGAGAGGAGGGGGGGGAGTGGATAACACAGACGAGAGCAAGCGGACAAGATGGCGAACGGCAATCAAGTTGCGCAGTAGGACAGACTCTCGGGGTAAAAGAGCTCAGTACTCAAATATGGAACCGGGGAGAAGCCACCTAAGTTTGAGAATCCTGAAAGGGGAGAAAAAGCCTAGTTTTTTCATGGCGCAAAATTTTAAATACTGGTACAGTGCATATTGAACAACACGGGGGATTGCACAGCCGTGTTTAGGAGTTTTAAGGAGGGGTAGGCAGGGAGGCCAGTTGGACAATCAGTGGAGACTGACTGGCAACTGGCGTCCCCTGCAGACACCTGCAGACACAACAGGAGCCGCAGCCCTGGGAGCCGCCCTTTGCCTAAGGGGCCCTTAGCCGTGGGGGCTGCCTGGCAGGGGGCTGCCCAGGGGGAGTCAGTTAAGAGTAGAAGTGCACCCAATAAGGGGGAGGAGAAGGGGGGGTGGCCGGGCAGGTAGGCGGGAGAGAGTGGGGACCCGGAAGTGGCTGCAGGGGGAGGGGGAGAGAGGGAAAATACAACGCGCACGAAGCGCAAAAGCTATTTAAATTAAAACGAACAGAAAGCGTCTGGAGGCCCCGAGGACCGTGCTAGGGTCTACCCAGCAAGCTGGACTACTGGCGACTGCTCACACCCGCTCTGCAAATATGAAAATATTCCTCTCTTCCAACCACATCTCCGTTTCCCCACTCTAAATTTTAAAAGGAGTGATAGAAGACTTGCTGTTCAGGGCCCTCCTTTTTTTTTTATAATGCGCTCTCTTTGGACATTTTGCAGCTTAGCCAGTTTTCAGACTTTGCACAAGACAGCAAGGATCAATGTTTTCTGCTCCTAGTTCTTAAATACATTGTATTGCACTGCTGACATGTCTCCACACCTTCACATTGCCTGGTATCTCCGCATTCAGATGCAATTACGTTTTTGGTGTTAAACGTGACATAATATTTGAAATCTTTTTGTTAGGCAAGCTGGATACTAGTAAGCCTTAACAGCCCTAACATTACAATAATGGCACGTTGGGTGTTCTGTTCTGTATGTGGGGGCCGGAGCAGACCTTGCCACTGTTGTATGCTCTGCTCCTAACTCGCATCCAACATTTCTGCTTACCTTCTGTAACATTGCTCCCGCGCTGCTCATCTTCATTTATTCCGTTCATTTGCATTAATCTGCTCAGTCTTCAACCTCCTCCACCCCCTCCCCCCTTGCTGAGAGAAATTGTTCCTCCTTTCTTTAGCCCCTCTGCAGCCCGTGACTGTGATTCATTCCCTTCTGTCCCTGTAGGCTCCTGCTGGTGTCAATGTGGCTCATCATCCTGCTCTACTACCGGCTCTCACCACTTGCCTCATCTCGTTGAGCTGGATTGCACACACCGTCCTCCTTCACTCCCCAGCAGTGCTTCTTGCACCTGTGCTACATTATTGCCTGGCCCACCTTACACTTGCAGAGTCTATTCTGTTCCTCTTCCTGCTTGATCTTGCATTTCTTGCGCTCCACATCCCACTCCAGCTACTGACTAGTCCTTCTTTTCTGTCCCTTCTTCCCGCCCCTCCGTATAAAGTCGACTGTCTGCTTGTCAAATTCAGTTGCTGTTTTCTCTGCGTGTGGATGAGACTGGCTTCCCTGTTTTTCTTTCTTTATCTTCATAATGGGTGTTGTGCCGTGATGGTGTAAGGAGGCTGACGAGGTGTTCCAATTTTGCCTATAGACTTTAATATTTTGAAAGAAAGTAGACTAGTCTTTCCCCTTCTCTAGAGAGGTTGGCCCTGCCTCAACACAAAATACCTGGGTGCTTGTCAGAATGTCCATCAAAACCAAAAAGGTACCATCCTCTGTCCAAGCCAGCTAATCTATCCCTGCCACAAAGAACTAAACCACCCAGGTTCTTAACAGCACCAGGAGAATCACTCCCTTCGAATGGATTATCATCTCACGTATTCCCCATCTTTGATATACTCTGTTCTGATGTTTGTCAATCTGCTTAGAATCACATGCTGTGCATAGTCCGACATCCAGTGGTAACCGCAGAGTATTGCATCTTGTCTTTCGAGAATCTAAAGGGGACGTCGACATGGGGGTGCCTGTAACACTATCCCTACGTGACGTGTAGTGTACCCAAGATCCCTCACGCGTCGAGTTCCCTGGTCGCCCTTATGCAGAGTCCGTAAAGAACATTGCTATTGTCCAACCGACCTTTGGTCGAATAATTCTATAAAGAGTTAAGATCACCCCTCCCGTCCATTGTCTCGACAGCTTTTCCAGGTTCCGCCAAAGACGGACGGTGATCCTGTCGGTGTTGCCAACCACGTTGCCAGGCCTTCCGCCGGCCTACACAGTAGGGAGAGTAGGGTCGGGTGGACATTTCTTTTCAAACTGAAAATGCCTTTCCCTTTCCTCCCCCTTTCCCGTTTGGTCTTAGTCACTCTGTGTAACCTCAGCTATGGAGAGGACTCCATTTAGATTTTGCCCTATTTGTAAGAGCAAATTCCCATGGAAGGAAAGCACAGACAGTGTAACCGGTGCTTGCCGCTCGACCACAAAGAGGAAGGGTGTGCTGCCTGTAGGCTCCTCCACCCCAAGACCTTAAAGGAGTGTAGGGTAAAACAGTGGGCGGCCTACGGTATGTTGAAGGCTGGGACTTATCCCACTGCCGCTACCACCGAATGTGATGACAGCGAATCAGACCTCCGAACCGGAGGTTGTTGACCTTTCGACAGAACGCTCACGTTCCGCATAGTCTGTCACCGGCCCTGATGAGCACGGCGTAAGCTCAGCCATGGGGAAGTCACAAGACGGACACGTGCAGGGCACTAAGCACACAACCCCTAGCCTTACTTCGACTACGTCGAAGAAGACTTCGGCGCTAACGGGTGTACCAGCAACTCCGGTCATCCCCGCCGATCACCGAGATCGGCAGTCCTCCCTGCGTCCGCATGCGTGCCTAGCGACTGGGCAACCCAAGACAAAGGGCGCTATCCCAAAAACACAGTTCTGTTTATACGCATCACAAGAAGGCGTACAGGGACGATAAATCGAGTAAGGCCTTACCGCCAAAGATTACAGCACTACCGGAAAAGGTGGCCGAAGGGGCAGGGACCCGGTTCCACCGAAGACTCCCTTCTAATCGGCGGATGTACCTTCGCGCCTCCCGATTGGTGAGGACGTCAAGGACAGCCTAGCAAGAATTGTAGCCTCTGACTCTCACAGACGGCAATCTAAGGACTCTCCGAAGTTTCTGAAAGGCCTAAAGATCCGCACAGATCTAAGGAAAGTGTTCAAAAGTCAAAAAGGAGGACACAGGGATACCCCACCTTCATCAGTCCCGCAAGAGTACTTCTATGAAGGAAGGACTTTCTTTGACGTTTAAGGCAAAAATCTCTGCGTTTTTCGACAGAAGAAAGTGCTAGAGACACTTTTTCGACGTAAGACTGAGAGGGACACCTTTCCACCCCTAGACCGCTCTAGGTCATCAGTCTGGACTAGGGTAAAGTTTGAAAACTGCATGGAACGGCTGGATAGGTTTGTTTCATGTGCAGAACAACCTACACCTAGAAGGCCAAGGGAGGAAAGCCCTGTTAACACTAGAGCTAAATTCCCAAGGCTTTTTGACCCCTCTTTAGAAGAGGACATATATAATTATGACCTTACTGAAGAGGACATTCCACCAGTTAATGTAGAGGAGAATCCTTTCTCCAACGAGGAGGAAGATGAGCCCATTGAAGATGAGCCCATTGAGGGCTGGGGGGGGGCCGAATATGGGTGACCCTCAACCATGGCAGTCCCCAGAGCCACAAGACCCAGACATTCTGGCTTTGCACTCTCCTTAGAATACCCCTACAAGGAATCCCTCTCCTATTGATGATCAGCTGACGTTTAATGTAATGTCACGAGAGGCAGCTGAACACTTTAAACTTGCCGCTGAAGAGGCAGCACCTGAAGCCGACTTCGTGGAAGATGTACTTAAAGAGAAGCCACCAACCAACCAGCCAAGCCATCCCTCTCCTCAATTCGATTAAAAAAACGCCTGGCTCCATTGTTGACTACACCAGCTCTCACAAGAGGGGTAAACTCAAGAATTGAAAAAGTATTTTGCCCTTCTCCCTCAGATTCTCTATTTATTGGCGGTCATTCCACCCCAGATTCTTTGTTAGTCACTACCACAAGGAAAAGAGCAGGTGTACTGTTGTCAACCGGCGAGGCACCCCCTGACAAAGAAGGGAAAAGACTTTATGCCCTGGGTAAGAGGGTCACCACATCAGCAGCATACTCTATGCGTATTGCCAATAACACCACTCTATTGGCCAGTTACGCAGATGCGCAATGGGCTTTAATACAAGAAGGCCTACAAGAGGCTCCAGAACCTCTACAAACCCGCCTCCTTACCACAGTCTCTGAAGGTAGGCAAGTTAACCAAAGCATTTTAAAATGGATTCTGCCGAGACGGCCAGTCGAGCCTTTGCTCGGGGCATTCTCCTCAAAAGACGCACATGGCTTAGAAATTCAGGGTTTAAACCTGAAACGCAAGCGTCGCTTATAAACAAGCCTGTGGAGGAATCCAGCTTGTTTGGGAAGGCGGTCGATGAGGCCATTGAGACTGTGAAAAAAGAACATGAACCCCTAAAAAGTCTAGACCAAATTACTCAAAGACCCTCCACAAGGCAGGGATTTGGAAACAGGTTTTTTTGTGGCCAACGTGCCACTCATCAGCAATACTCTTCAGGAAACAACTGGAACTCTCCACAAGGGACCAACACTTAAACCACCAGAGGGGACAGCGCTGTGGTAATGCTGACCCTAAATCTTTAGTGGAAATCTTCAATACTGCCATGTCCCAAGCCCTTGGACTCCACCGCCCCACTAAAAATGCGCAAAGCCAGACAAAAATCACACCTCAATGCATGGTTCACACCTCAATTTAGATTACAGAAAAGAAAACTGCAAACTATCTGGCGCCACTCCCCGACTACTGTCAATAAGGCTAAATTCACAGAACTCTCCAAACACTACAAAAAAGAAATAACCAACAGAAAAAAAATATATTCGATGATAGAATTGCAAAAGCTAGTTCCAACACTAAGGAACTGTTCTCCATCCTCCACGAAATGGAAGCCCCAACTCCGGCAGACAGTGTCCCTAAGGACAAGCCATGGTGCACTGCAATTCAAAAAGCCCTCCTAAACAAAATCACTACACTCCAACAGAAAATAGCAATTAAATAAGCCTATCTGCCCCCCCCCTCTGAGCAACAACCATCCACTGACACAGGGCATAACACAACTACACCATTTACCTTTAAAGAAATCTCTCTTCTTGATACGGAAAAAATCATTCTCTCTAAAACCATCTAACTGCAAGGGCGACAGCTGCCCGGCACAAATTATAAAGGATGCGGCTAGAGACCTTGCCCCTTTTATCTCCAAGCTCATAAACGCTTCCTTTAAAACCAATACAGTACCTAATAAACTCAAAGAATCCTGTGTCCTCCCCCTGCTTAAAGAACAAACACTAGACCCCACCAACTGTAGACCGATTACCACTGTCCCCCTTCTACTTAAAATTATTGATAGAGTAGCCTATTTTCAAATTCAGGAATACCTAGAAGCTAATCCCCTACTAGGATCACGACAGTCTGGCTTCCGCCCACTCTACGGCACGGAAACTGCCCTGCTAGACCTTAAGACTCAAATTGACGAGTTGAAGGACAAGGGACAAACAGCTATGCTATTTCTCCTGGACCTCTCTGCAGCTTTCGACCTAGTGGATCATGCAGTGTTATGCAACCATCTTAGGTCGGCGGCGCACTTTTCAGGGGAAGCCATAGCCTGGGTCCAATCCTTCCTGGCCACAATGCGAGTCTCTTCCCCACTAACGGCTGCTGACCCAGCTCCAATTTCCTGTGGAGTACCCCAAGGATCCTGCGTCTCGCCCATTATGTACAACATCTTTACTAAGCCTTTGTTCGACAAATTGGATAGACTGGGTATCACCTACACAATATATGCAGATGATACCCAGATCCTCATTCCCCTTTCGGGCAACTTTTTGGAGGACACAGCCTTAGTAAACAGATTATACCTCCTCATTCAGGCATGGATGGCATC
The DNA here is from genome assembly GCF_040938575.1 of Ambystoma mexicanum. NCBI lineage: Eukaryota > Metazoa > Chordata > Amphibia > Caudata > Ambystomatidae > Ambystoma > Ambystoma mexicanum. The sequence goes on along the minus strand of NC_090931.1, from coordinate 895,722,270 downwards.
TCATGGCCTCTGCCTGAATGATGATAAAACTGAGATACTAATCCTAGGCTCTGAAACTAACATAAAAAAACTTTAGCCCTAGCTATACCGCCTTCAATATCGAAAACAATCTCATCATGGTGATGCCAGTGGTCGAAACACTAGGCTTCTATCTTGATGCCACTCTCTCACTTAAGAAACCAACTCACTCGCATCCTCCACAGCTTATGCCTGTAAGCTTATCCGAGCATGTAGACCATTCCTCTCTACCTCGAGTTGCATCACCTTGGCCAATGCCCTCGTAATGTCGAGATTAGACTACTGTAACGCTCTTTACTCAGGTGCCAACAAAAATATCATCGACAAAATACAAAGAATGCAAAATAACGCCCTAAGAGAGAACACATCTCAGATGCTAGAAGAGAGCTTCATTGGCTACAAATATCTGACAGGATACTCCTAAAAACAGCCTCCCTCACCTCCAAATGCTTAAACAACTTAGCCCCACCCTACCTTGCTGAAAGGATAAACAGAAGATCGTCCACACGTCCAACGAGAGCAGCCAATGCCCATACCCTGGAAACACCTAGATTTAAACGTGTTACAGCTGGAGGATCTAGCTTCCCAGTTATTGCAGCACAAACTTGAAATGCATTACCGCATGACCTCAGAAAGGAACAACCATATCCTAAATTTAGACTCAATGTAATTAAATGGCTACGAACGAATGACTGTTAGCTTACCTTGTCGGTACCTTGCACTCCTGTCTCTGCTGCATGCCTTTTACCGTGCTTCCTTCCGTATGCCACTGTAACTATCCCGGCAGCACCTATTTACAACTGTTTTGTATATTATATGCTTCTTTGTACACATTCTGTAACTAAGCTTAAGTTATCTTGACCTCTACTGCGCCCGGCTACCTAATGGGTTTGGCGCGCAATACCAAATAAACAAACAAACAAGGGGCAGGAACCCTACCCCCAGAGGGTTTCCTGCCTCAGGTTCCAAATGACTCGAAGATTCATGTCCCCTCCCATGCCTCCCCGGTCGGGGCCGGCTTACATCGTTCCTTCAGTCATGGGAGGGAATAACCACGGACCAGTGGGTGCTAAAAACCATAGCCCACGGGTACAGTGTAGAGTTCCACCGGTCCCCAAAATTCAGACCTCCACGACAACGAAGACCAACACCAGAACATCTTTGCATACTTCAAGAATTCGAGATACTGGAACAAAAAGGAGCTATAGAAAACGTACCTCTCTCACAGGTAAAAGAAGGTATTTATTCAGTGTACTTCCTTGTACCTAAAAAGGATCTAACCATGGCCCTGTGCTAGATCTGCGCCCAGCGAACAAATTTGTAAAACCACAAAAGTTCTGCATGGTCACCCTGCAGGAAGTAATTCCCCTGCTCACACAGGGGGATTACATGGCAACTCTGGACATGAAAGAGGCATTTCCAGCGCACAGAAAATACCTCAGATTTATGATACAGAACAAGCACTCTCAGTTCAAGGTACTACCCTTCGGCATAGCATCTGCACCAAGGGTATTTACAAAGGTACTAGCACTAGCGGCATCACTGCAATGGCAATCCATTCCAGTATATCCTTACCTCGACGACTGGCTCATAACAGGGGACTCTTACGAGACATGTCTATCAAATACCCAGAAGACGATGGATCTTTTATTCAGTCTGGGATTCTCTATCAACGAGAAAAAATCAAGCTTAGACCCCAGTCAAGTCAAACAATTCCTAGGGGCTCTAATTCGAACAAAGGACTGCCTCATCTTCCCCTCCAACGAGAGGGTTCAAAACATGTTATTTAAAATCCCTCACTATGTAGCCAGTCAAGAGGTAACAGTACGCAAGGCTATGCGTCTGCTAGGAATGATGGCGTCATGTAGCTACTTAGTTCCTCACGCGCGCCTGCGCATCCGCCCAATGCAAGAGTGGCTAAACAGCCAGTGGTGTCGGGCCAACGGACAGTGGGAGGATTTAGTAGTGGTCTCGCCGGCCCTAGTTCTCTCACTGCGGTGGTGGTCGAGGGAAAACCTCTTGAAAGGGAAATCCTTCACCACCACCGCAGTGGAAGCCACTCTAACTACAGACGTCTCCCTTACAGGGTGGGGAGCCCACCTGCTTCAGCAAGCAGAGTTTGGTCGTCAGACATAGCGTCCAACCACAAAAATCTGCTGGCAGTGTTCAAAGCACTGGAAGCTTTCGAAACACAGCTGCAGGGAAAGACTATCTTAATTCTCACAGACGGCACCACCGCCATGTACTATTTGAACAAACAAGGGGGCACTGATTCTCCAGGGCTGTCCAAACTGTCTCAGAACATTTGGAAGTGGGCTCTCAAACGCAACATGTTCCTGTTATCACAACATGTTCCAAGGGAACTCAATCTTCTGGCAGGCGTACTCAGCAGAGACTTTCTGTTGCCCAGGGAGTACGAATGGCGATTACACAGAGACATTGTCACCAATGTTTTCGCACAATGGGGTTTTCCAGAGATCGATCTGTTCGCAACCCTGGAAAACGCCCCATGCCAAGATTACGCCTCCAGGTACCCCCAGAACCGCTCCAAAGGGAACAGACTCTGTATAACATGGTCAGGGAAATTTGTCTATGCTTAAACTCCCCTTCTCAACAAGATCGTGCACAAGATGCACCAGGAACCAGTCACGATGATACTGGTGGCCCCCATGTGGGCCCGCCAACCCCGTGTCACTCATCTAATGGAGATGTCCCTGTCTCCTCCATTCAAACTTACTTGCCCATACAACATGTTGTCGCAAGACAAAGGGGAGACGCTTCACTCATGTGCAGACATTGAACTTAGCGGCCTGGCTACTGAGGTCATAGAATGTGGACACCTGCAACTCCCTCAAAGGTGTATGGACATCCTTGGAGAGGTAAGGAAACCGAACATTAGATATTGCTATTCGAGTAAATGGAAACGGTTTGTCATCTGGTGTAATTCAATGAGCATCAACCCAATCGACTGCTCTCCCACTCACATTCTTATACCTAACTCACTTACTTGATTCAGGCCTAGTCTTCAACTCAATAAAGGTGCGCCTAGCTGCACTTTCAGCATACACAACATCACAACAAAAGGTGTCATATTGGAAGATACCAGTGATTAAGGCTTTAATTGAAGGAGTAAAAAGAATTCACCCTCCCATTTCTAACCCGGCTACCGGATGGGGTCCAAACGTGGTGTTAACTAGGCTAATGGGAGCTCCTTTCGAGCCCATGCACAAAGCAAGTCTTAACATCACCGTCAAGACTGCTTTTTTAATAGCAATTACCTCCATTAGGAGGGTAAATGAACTTCAGGCACTCTCTATTCTAGATCCCTTTGTAACAGTTCACAAAGGTAAGGTTGTTTTGCGCACTCACCCTAGATTTGTGCCTAAATTAATTTCCAAGTTCCATGTGAACCAGTCAATAGAACTACCGACGTTCTTTCAAAATCCTTCAAGCCTGGTGGAAAGAACCCTGGACACACTGGCTGTACGCAGAGCTGTCATGTTCTATATGGAAAGAACTCTTCCACTAAGGAAGACTAATCCGTTTTTCGTGTCAGTGGCCACAGGAAAAGGAGACAGTCTCCAAATCCACTATTTCTAGATGGATTGTCAATTGCATTACACTTTGCTACTATCTTGCTAAGAGAGAACTGCCCTTCAAGCCTACAGCACATTCTACTCGAGGCACTGGAGCATCCACAGCATTCATTGCAAACGTTCCCCTTGAACCCATTTGCAAAGCGACAACCTGGTGTTCTGTACACACCTTTACAAAACACTATTGCCTAGATGCTCCTTCTAGATCTGATTCTCAGGTGGGGCAGGCAGTATTAAGACATCTTTTCACTACTGTTCCTTCTCACAACCCACCTCCAACTCCGGGTACTGCTCGCTAGTCTATGCACAGCATGTGATTCTAAGCAGATTGACAAACATCAGAAGACATGCATTACTTACCGTAAAAGCATTTCTGATGGTTGTATCTGCTTAGAATCACACGCGCCCACCCTTCCGCCCTGCTCGGATGGAAGGAACATAGACGTCTTACTACTTTCTCTCTTTTCTGTACTCACTCACGATAGTCATGAGGCTCCCTCTTGGAGGAAAAAATACAATCGGAGGGACATCGACGCGTGAGGGATCTTGGTTACACTACACGTCACGCAGGGATAGTGTTACAGGCACGCCCATGTCGACGTCCCCTTTCGATTCTCGAAAGACAAGATGCAATACTCTGCGGTTACCACTGGATGTCGGATTATGCATAGCATGTGAATCTAAGCAGATAAAACAATCAGAAATCCTTTTATGGTCAGTATTGCTTGTCATATCCTGCTTGCAGCTCGGAAACTTTCCTCCACAGAGGGTGCCATGTGTTGTCGACCTTGTGTCCCTCGACAGCCTCTGTCCTTTGAGTATGACGTCCACTTTGGTATATATGGCAAGCACCGTGCCCGTTGCCTCAGTTCTGTTTTTCCGCACAGCTGCTCAATACGGTTCTTCGCCTCTGCGTGTTATTTACTGCGTAGTTATGAGTTCATTATAAAAAACGTTTACTTATACCCCGAAAACAGGCTTCAAGAAATTTGCTGAGTGTTAGGCTAAGATGTCCATAACCGATCCTCATCGAGCAGGTCTCTGGTGCCTGGGGGGTGGGCCACATTGTCGAAAATTGTGGCTCGTGCCAGTCTGACTGGAAAAGCGTTAAAGGAGAGGAATGGGAAACTTACTTTGGGCAAACCAATCCCAGAGTTCGTCTTCGGTGACCCCCACAAAGGTTTCTTCCAAATATAAGAGCCTAAGAGGGAGATCTCTGCACTGTTGCCAAGAGGCGCAGTAAAAGTTTGAAGCGTTTGAGATCTCGACGGTCCTCTTCGTCCTCTTTGAGCTGATCAAAGTAAAGTAGTCATTGCTCCAGGTTGTCCTCTACAGATTCCTTGCCCAAAGGTAAACAAGTAAGATTTCCTTAAAAGGGGGCTAGTCAAGCAGAACTGGAAAGGTTGTTGAAGGTGTTTGAAAAGGCGGCAAAGCCAGCCCCTTCATTGCAGTCGTTAGAGACTCTCGAACCCATCGCGCAAAAGGCAGACAGGTTGTCATCTATGAAAACCACTGACCGAGGGCCCAGACAGTAGGTCGAAGGATTCGAAGACCGAGGCATCTTGTGTGCCTCTCATGGCTTCAGGTGGATCCTCCTTCTCCGGCCTATTCGTTGGTGTCGAAGTCTGATATATCAATGCCAAAACAGTCTGGGTCGAAGCCCTCAAGGCCTTTTCCAAGTCTGTCAAAGGTTTTTAAACCTCAGCGAAAAACGCTAAGTCTATGGCCTCTATTTATTAGGAAGAAGTGGAGGAAGAAAGCCCTACCTCTAGTTTTGGTAAGGAATATGGCACTCCTGGTGTTCCAGAATCTATAATGAGACCTTGTGGATACCCTGCAGGATGCCAGTGGTCTAGACACCTATACAGAGGTTGATTTTTGCACTCCTGAAAGGTACCTCTTATAGTTAAGTATTGGCAAAGATTCTTTAATACCTTGGATGGGGGTAGACCATCTGTTGACTATGAACAGAGTGATCTTAGATATTTTGGGCAGGGGACCACCATTTTGGGCAGTCCTTCCCTTCCAAACAGTCATTCCCTAGCTTGAGAACTGGAAAAATCTAGATACCATCGCTGCGGTTCACAATGATTTAGCAAAGAAATACAGACCCTCATCAGTAGATCCAGAGTTTCTTTCGAAACATCAGAGTCCACAATGTCTTGTTGTGCAAGCCGCTACTTCTGCATCCAAGGGAGCAACCTATACCACAGTCCCCCCTCCGGACATAGAGGATAAAAGGCTTGATGCCATGGGAAAGACAATATTTTCTGCAGGGACTATGGCACATAAAGCAACAAATGTAACTTGATGCTATAGTGAAGTTCACCTACACTTTGTGGGAGGTGATGGCCATGGCATTTGAACACACCCCATAGGTTGAGGAAAGGGATGGTTTTATGAGCATTATTCAGGATGGTAAAGATGCTATTTGCCAATCATTGCAGTCAGGGTCAGGGCTAGACACTGCAGTTGTATTAGCCGGTCTATGGCTGCTGGTACAGTGCTTAGACTATTTGCCTGACTTTAAATCAGGGTTTGCTTCTGACAGGCAATCCAGATTATTGGATCTGTCTTTTGAAGGGAAAACAAACCACTGGCATTGCTCTGGGCAACCCTCCAGACCACCGTTCTTCGCCTGCCAAGCCATTACAGAAGGGGAAAGACCATATGCAAATCAGGCTTGGCCCCACCCCAAAAGGGGCAGTCCAGCCCGAACTGCTAGGCCACATCCCTTCTGCACGAGACCACAAGCATCCCCAAACATTTCCCCTTCTGTAATGGCTTGGCAGACGAAGAACGATGGTCTGGAGGGTTGCCCAGAGCAATGCCAGAGGTTAAGATTCATTCTAAACCGTCCAGCCATCACATCTTTTGTTTTGCTATTGTCTTTTGAAGGGTCCTACTTGTTTGAATCTGAAGCAGACGAAGGTTTGTTTATTTATATGGCGCTCCAGACCCAAAGGTTACCGGGCGCAGCAAAAAGTATATGCGAGGCTTACAATGTTACATGAATAAATTCACAATATTAAAATATTACATAAATGTACAATGGAGTACTTACAATCTATTTAGAAAAATTGCCAGGAGAAACTGAAAGTGCAGTAGTATACATGCAATGTTAGCAGTTATAAACATAATGGGTAGCTAATAGCAACTATGTACATGGAGTACGGCTAACCGTACGGAGGAGTCATTTACAGGTGTCTAAGCATTGTTAGCAGTAATGTGTTTAATGAAGTTCCTTCTGAAGTGTGAGAAAGGTTGGCCTGCTCTTAGGTTGGGTGGCAAAGCGTTCCACAAGTTAGCAGCTCTCACAGGGAAGCTGGTGCCACCAATTTTGGCAAGTCTGAATCTGGGTACTACCAGGCAGTTAGAGTTGGCAAGTCTCATAGGTCTATTGGATGTTTTTCTTTTATTTTGTCGGTCAAGTAGCTAGGAGCAGCATTGTTAAGGGCCTTGTGGGTCAAGGAGATCATTTTTAGATGGATTTTGTTGTCAGTAGAAAGCCATTTGTGTTGCCTCCTAATAGAGGAGATATGCTCCCTCTTCTTTATGCCAATTGCGGCTCTGAGGGCCTTATTTTGTAATGTTTGGAGTCTTTGGGTAGTGACTTTATTGGCACCGCTATAGAGGGCGTTACAATAGTCAAGTCGGGAGAGTATTAAGGCTCTCGCCAGGATCAGACAACTAGTGTTAGATAGGAAGGGCTTGCCTGCTCGTATCAATTTACAGGTGTAGGCAGTAGTGGAAGCTAGAGAGTTGACCTGCTTGGTGAAAGACATGGTAGAGTCAAGGTAAAAACCGAGTGTTTTTACTTCCCTCGAGACTTTGATAACATTTCCATCTATACTGAAAGCCGAGTAGTCCGGGCCTAGTTTGTTGATGGTGGCTTGTGTACCCAGAATAATCAACTCTGTCTTATCATTCAGGCAGAGACCATGAGTAGCCATCCATGCCTGAATGATGAGATACACTCTATTCACCAACTCCCTGTCCCTACTATGATCCCCAGAAAGCAGGAGGAGAATCTGTGTATCTGCATAGTTATTGTAGGTGATACCTAGATTGTCCAAATCATCGAACAGAGGTTTGGTGAAAATATTGTATAGGGTCGGAGAGACGCAGGATCCCTGAGGGACTCCACATGTGGTGGGTATAGGGTCTGCTGATGCCGATGGGGGGGGAAAAAACTCTCATAGTTCTCTCACTCAGAAAAGACTCTATCCATCTGATGTCTTGGGTAGAGAAGTGAGCGGCAGAATCCAAATGTCTGCAGAGGACCTTGTGGTCCACAAGGTCAAAGGCAGCTGAGAGATCTAGTAAGAGCAGGAGAGCTGTCTTGCCTTGATCTCTCAGTTCCTCTATTTGGGTCTTTAAATCGATGAGGGCTGTTTCCGTTCCGTGTAATGGGCGGAAGCCAGATTGTCTAGTTCCTAGTAGCTTATGCAGTTCAAGGTGTTTTTGAATCTGCATATAGGCCACTTTGTCCAGGATCTTCAAAAGAAATGGAACTGTAGTAATTGGATGGTAATTAGTGGGGATAAGGGGGTCTAGTGTTTGCTTTTTGAGCAGTGGGAGTACCCAGGATTGTTTTAGGTTAGCAGGGACGATGCCTGTGGAGAAGGATGCATTGGCAAGTTTAGAGATAAAAGGTGATATATCTCTGGCAGCCTCTTTTATTAACTGTGCTGGGCAGATGTCACCTTTACAATTAGATGGTTTGAGGGTGAGGATGATTTTCTCTATCTCTAATGTGGTAGTTTTGGTGAAGGAGAATTTATTAGCCTGGGAATTGTAAGTGGCATTGGGTGGTGGATTGGGCAGATTAGAAAGGTTGAGCAAGTCTTTTTTCAATATAATTTTATTTTGAAGGGTGTTTGTTTTATTAGTTAGTGTGTTGGATATCTGTGCACCAGGTTTGGTCCTTAGTGCAGGTGTCTGGTATGGCAATGGGTGATTCAAGTTCCTTCATGCTTGAATTAGATTTGGCAATGCGATCATTGTAAGAATTCCTCTTTGCCAGGCAAACTTCATTTTTTGTAGTGGCGGGAGATAGATGTTAGGTTAGCCTTGTTCTCAGCAGTTGGGCATAGTTTCCAGTTAGATTCACATTTTCTCTTAGTGAGGCGTAGGGCCTTAAGTTCAGGTGTAAACCATTTATTTAAATGGGCTTTAGGTTTACTTGTGCGCATTTTAAGTGGGGCAATTTTGTCCATAGTATCGGTCATGATTTTATTATACTCATGAACTAATATGCTAGGGTCTAGGTTGTCGGGCAGTGCATTTAATGTTGGAAGGATGGCAGGTATGACATTGTCTATTGTCATATTCTTTTTGTTTCTCGTCAGGCATGATGGTGCCGTGGGAGCAACTGTAGGGGATGGTAGGGCGGTTAGGAGGTTGAAGGACACTAGTGAGTGGTCAGTCCATGATAATGGCGAGATAGACGAGATAGCTGTTGTGCAGTTTGAGTCAGCGACCCAGTCTAGTATTCTACCTTTCGCATGTGTGGGATTATTAACTTTTTGGGAAAATCCTAGGGAGTTAATAGCGTTAGCAATGGTCAAGGCGTGCACGTCCGCTTGGTCATTAAATCCTAGGTTAAAATCCCCTAGTACCAGCAGTTGCGAAGTGGTTTTAGCATTATTGGTTAGTAACTTGTGCAGATCCTCTTCAAAGGTCCCAAGCGGGCCTAGGGGTCTATAAATTGGGTGAATGGTTAAGGATTGGGTGTTGTTTATAGGGAGTTTGGCAGTAAGCGCTTCACAAGATTGTAAGGTTTGGGTAGGGGCTAGTCTTGGCGATAGATTAGATTTGGAAATGATGGCAATTCCACCTCCACGGGTGCCCCCTCGGTCTTACCTACATAAAGTGTAGCCGTCAGGGATGGCTAGCATAAGTGAAGGGCCTGCTGCCTTGTGTAGCCAGGTCTCGGTTATTGCAATAAGTCCAAATTCGCCTCTGTAATTAAGTCCGCTATGTCAAGGGCATGGGCAACTAATGACCTGGCATTGAGAAGCGCTCCTTTGTATAGGTGATCCTTAGTTTCCTTTAGGTTGTATAAAATTTGGAGTACTTTTAGCACTAAATTTTGACTTAGATTTGGATGTTTGTGGGTTCATTGAGGCTAGGGTAATATTGGAGGCATTACATTCCTTATCATTTTGGCGTAACGTCTCACGTTTAGTAAAAGGGAGGAGGCGTCTAGGTATCTCGTGAAGTTTGTTGAGTCTAGCACGTAGTTTATTTCTATCATGAGTGGAGCTAGGCTGGGAGGCGTATGCTAATGGTCCTAGCAGAGCTTGGTGTTTTAAATCAGAGTAGACATGAGAGTTGGTAACTACGTCTGTTGATATGAGTGAGAAAGGTACAAGTCCATACGGGGGGACCCCTGTGTATGCGACCTGATTACTGGAGGCAAGGAGTGTAGAGGTGGCCATGATACAGTAGATACTAAATAGTCTTGACATTATGCAAAGCTATCACTTAGTTGGGTAGGTAGTAGTCATGTAGGGTAGATACTTCCTGTGGTAGGGTAGAATGATCTAGCTGGTGAGTTAGGTTGGGCTGTGTAGATGGTCAATAAGGTTAACAGATGATACCTAGATGCGACAATCCAGCAGTGACTGAAAAGCAAATGATAAAGGCACCTAAATGTGGCAATTGAACAGTGACTAAGAATCATAGCATAGGGGGCACCTAGATGCGACAATCCAACAGTGACTGAGATGCCATGTGTAGCTACCTTAAGGCAAAGCATGTAATGATACTATGTGTGAGAGAGTGCATATACTATGCATCTGTAGCTCTCTAAACAGCATGCATACAAGGCGGATAAGAACAAAAGAGGCAATACTGTAGGTCTCTAGGCAGTAGGTGTAAATTGCGAACAAATGACTCTATGTATTAATATTTATACCTGTGTCCAGTCTGCATGTGCAGATGCTGTGTTAGTATATAACCAAGCCGGAGACGCATAGTGCAGGGTAATACATAGTGATGGAGGTACAGAATACACATTAGCTAGCAATGAAATTCGATCTGGAATTGACACTTTGCTAGGGAGTGAATATGAATGGATGCACAGAGGTACAGAGTTCCAACTGGAGCAGGTCATTCGTGATCATGGCAGTGCTAGCCAGCGTGCATTGTTGTAGGAAGTGACACTAGGTTAGCGTTACGAGGAACAATGTGGCAGTATCAGCTTACCTGGAGCAGAGCAAGCACGGGCCCCATGCTCCTATGGCTCAGGACAGGCTCAAGACAGGAGTAGCCCTTGTGTGTCTGCCTTCGTGTGGACGCCGGCTCCCTCGCCTGCCGGCTCTCATTGGCCAGAAAATGGGGGCCAGCAGCCAATCAATGGCCAGGTTAGGTGCAGCTGCTCTTCTCACAGTGCAGCTAGTATGCTGGGTTGGCGAGTGGCCATCTTTGAAGAGGTTTGCCTCGTGGCAAACAATGGTGGTCAGCGAAGTGTGGCTGGTAGGGAATGCTGCATATGACCTGCTATGGAGATGCAGGTTCAGTCGGTGCAGCGTAGATGTCGAGGCAGCCGATCTGCGATTTTAGGAGGCAATTTTCTTATTAATGAGAATGGCGTGCATCAGCCCATCCGGCTTCTTTTTCTGTTGTCGGAGGTTTGGGCATTTCGTAGCACTGCTCCTGCAGTGCTACTGGTGTGAGCTCCTGCTCAAACACAGGACGTGGGGCGAGTGAGGGGAGACACAGGCTCAAGGCAGGAGTAGCCCTTGTGTGTCTGTCTTCGTGTGGACGCCGGCTCCCTCGCCTGCCGGCTCTCATTGGCCAGAAAATGGGGGCCAGCAGCCAATCAATGGCCAGGTTAGGTGCAGCTGCTCTTCTCACAGTGAGGCTAGTATGCTGGGTTGGCGAGCGACCATCTTTGAAGAGGTTTGCCTCGTGGCAAACAATGGTGGTCAGCAAAGTGTGGCTGATAGGGAATGCTGCATATGACCTGCTATGGAGATGCAGGTTCAGTCGGTGCAGCGTAGATGTCGAGGCAGCCGATCCGCGATTTTAGGAGGCAATTTTCTTATTAATGAGAGCGGCGTGCATCGGCCCATCCGGCTTCTTTTTCTGTAAGTGCTGCCACCTCTCCCCCACCCCGCGGCCTCCGCTTCCTGCCGGGCTCGCACAGAAAGTCTTGTAGGCAGTTGCAACATTTTTGTGTCGGGTTATTAGGTAGCCCTAACGAGGTCAAACGGCTCCATATTCTGCTCAGGGATGTCGAAATCGTTTTTCGTTACTATTCCTCATTTAGCAGAGGAAGAGGACAATTTAACCAGAGGCGACACAGAAGGCATCCTCAATGCGCTTGAGGACGTGCAGGCAGAGTATTCTCTGCCTTGCCTTCTGCACCAACCAGTGCCACAAAACCATTTTGAAAACTTGAATCATTCGACAGTGGTGGGAGGCAGATTATTTTCATGTGCCAATTAATATCAAGCACAGGAAATACCAGAGATTCGCCATTGGGAGTTGTCACTATTACTTTCGAGTTCAGCCATTCGTGCTGACCTCTGCCCTGAGGCTTTTCAACGAGCTGATGGCGGTATGAAGGGGGGGGGAGATTCACATCTAGCCCTACCTGGACGATTGGCTGATCAGAGCCAGTTCACCCGAACAGGCTCTGGAACATCTGGATAGCACCTGTCATTCTCTCCACAAGCTGTACTTCTCCCTCCACTTCAGGAAGTCTCACATGACACCTTCTAGAAGGTGCAGTTCATTGGAACAGTCTCAGGAAAAGCTTTGCCACCCGAGGTGAGGGCTATCCACATAGTGCAGATGGTAAACAAATTTTAAAAGTGCCTCAAATATTCCGCCCTTAGATTTTTTGAGGTTGCTCGGTTTCATGGCATCCTGCATGTTTCTGGTGCCAAGGCCTGTCTGAGAATGAGGTTTCTTCAGTGGGCCCTCAGGAATCGGTGGTCACAGTTCTCGGCAGGATGACCTATCTGGTACAGATCCGAACAGGGTCGCGCAGCATCTCCTGTGGTGGTCCGTCAAGGAGAATGTGTTAAAGAGGGAACCCTTTTGGCAACCATGGCTGGAGATTACGGTGGTTACAGATGCTGCCCTATCGGGTTGGGGAGGTCACACCCAACAGTCTAACAATCGGTGGACACTGGTCTCCGTTGGGAGTCCAAACTGCTTATTAACCTTTTTGGAGCTGAGGGCAATCGGGCTAGTGCTGATGGCCTTCCTGCCCACTGTACAAGCAAAGAGTGTGCTGATAATGACGGACAACACAGTCACCATGCATTACCTCAACAAGAGACGTGGTGTGGGGGTCACTGCATCTGTGCAGAGAGGCAATGCAGCTCTAGGTTTGGACACTTCAAGAAGGAATCTCTGTCACAGTTCATCTGGCTGGAGAAGATAACTGAGGCGGACGCTCTGAGCAGAAGAGCAGTCTCCCACAAGTGGCAGTTAGCTCAGGAAGTCCTTCAAGAGATCTTCACCCTTTGGGGAACCCCACAAGTGGATCTGTTTGCGACCAGTGTCAACCGGAATTGCGAACAGTTATGTGCATGGGAATTTCCCCCCCGAGAGGAACTCTAGGGGACGCGTGATCCCAGTCATTATTCTTAGGCTACATACATTTTGGAAATCCATGATCCTGATTGCCCCGGACTGGGCCCGGAGGAAATGTCCATCTGCCCTCGTATTCATCTCCCACAAAGAGAGGACCTTCTCTCCCAAGAGCGGGTTGCATTCTTCATCCAGAGATAGTACCCTCAATCTCGATGCATGGGACCCCCTGCTCCCGGCTTCTTCCCCTCACTCTGGCCTTCCACCATGGGCTCTCCCCCCTGCTCCCTCCTCTGAAGCCAGACACCATGGAGTTACCTTGGACTCCTTTCTCTCCTTCCTCACTCACACTCAGGACATTGCCAAGAAGTCCCACTTTCAGCTCTTCCTTCTCAAAGGGGTTCTAACTTTTCTCATCTTCCCCCAGAACCTCAATGTGACCCGAGCCCTCGTTCTCTCTAGGCTTGACTATTGCAATAGCCTCCTCCTTGAAACTTCCTTCTACTCTGCGTCCTCCTTGGCTAATCCAGAATAGGGCAGCAAGACTTGACCTTGGTCTCAAGCCCAGGTGCCGTATCTCTCCTCCCCTAAAGTCTCCACTGGCTCCTTGTTGCTTCACAGATTAAATTCAGATCCCTCGATCGTCCACAAGGCTTTCTGGGACCGGCGACCACACTATATGCAACTCTACTAAATATTCCCCTGCGCTCCTCTGGCACCAACTCTTTGTGTGCAAGGTGTTTCACTAAACAGAGGGCAGGAGGTAGCTCTCTTTCCTCAGCTGGCTCCCTCCCTTCTTTGGAACAGTCTCCCCGTTCATCTTGAGCGTGACGTTCTTAAATTTTTAGATAAGTTTATTGTTATACTTACAGCACAAGCTTTGTAAAACATTTCATATAAAACTTTCAAAAAGAATTCATTCAAGATATAAGCTGGAAATCATAATAGATTATGACAAACACTTTAAAAACGTATCCACACTTGGAAGAAAGGAAGTTATATTAAGCAGTCAAAAATCTCGGATAAGTGTATATAAAAATTGGACAATAAAATAGATTAAATTCATGTCATTGCCTTGTAAAAATTTCAACCTTAGACTGGGGATCTCAAGGATCGTAACAGCATTATTGTATGATTTGAAGTATTTCATTCGAAGATGGGTCGTACTTTCACACGTGATGATCGGATGATGCAAAGTTTCTTGGCATAGATTGCCACATAATCTACAATATTTGTGATTATAAATATTTTTGTTCCTCCAACTTGACGGCGATAGTGCCACCGATAAGTTGAATTTGACCAGTAGATACGTTCTAAAAACGTTGGTATTCGGATAGGCCTGAATGTAAAGTGGGGTAAATTTTCGATCCCTTCTATATTTACAGTAGTCATTAGTGGAGGGCAATTTTTCTAGATGGAGCATATTGAGCGCAAATGAGCAAACACTTAATTTACGCTTCAACCAATATTTAATATGCCCGTACTATATATGCTGCTACCTTCATATATTCACTAAATTACGGAAGCTCCTCAAGACCATCCTCTTTACCTTCACACACCCCCTCTCCTCTGCTAATCTCACAGTTGCTTGTTTGGTGTTCAGGGCCCTTATGCATCCCCAGGGCGTTGACCTCCCACACCGAATCCCCCCTGCTTCTGTCTACCCTCAGCACTTGCCTTGGTTCCCCCTCCGACCTGGAGGCTTGCACATGCCTCACATTGCACTTCTCTTGTTGCTCACCCATGAGCACCACATCACCTATCCCATTCCCCCTCCCTTCGGCACTTGCACGTTCTGAGCACTCACAAGGCATAGTAGGTTAGCCTCCCCCCCCCCCAACTGTATTTAATATTTGTATGTATTTCGATCGTTGTTACTTTCCCTTGTACCCTCCCTGTTGCCCTGTGGGCGCTTTGAAACAGTATTTACTTCCTGTATAAGCGCCTAACAAGCAAACAATACATAAATGGTTTCTGAGAGGTTGAGGTACAAAGATTGGGACCTTCCGGAAGATGTCATGGAGGTGTTGCTTTCGGCCAGAAGGCCAGCAACTACATCTTTATATTGCTGCGTTGGAACAAATTTTGCAGCTGGTGTAAAGCTAAAGGGCTTAAGGAATTGATCCATTCACTTGTGACACACAATCAGTTGTCTTTTCTACTATATTTAACCCATCGGGGGTTACAGGTTGTTACAGCCAAAGACTATCTGGCTGCGCTGTCCATTTTCGAGTGCCCTCTCCTGAACAAGGTTCCTACTTTAAGGTTCCTATAGTTATCCAATTTCTGAAAGGGTTGACCAACATCTTCCCACCGGTTCCTTTTATTGTTCTGGCCTGGAATCTCAACCTAGTTTTAAGATTCCTGATGGGTTCTCCATTTGAGCCATTACATTCTTGTCCACTTAAGAATACAGTTTTCAAAGACAACATCCTAACGGCCATTACTTCTGCTCGCAGAGTGAGTGAGCTTCAGGCGTTGTCTTTTAAACCACCATTCACGGTCTATCTTAAGGACAAGGTAGTTTTGAGGGTTCGTCCCTCCTTTCTGCCACAAATAGTGTCAATTTCATTTGACACAAAAGATTCTTACCGACTTTATGCTCTCCTCCTCATCCATCTAGAGAGCAGGAGGGATTGCACAGACTTGACCCTAGAGAGCCTTCAGCTTTTATATCAACACGGTTTCTAAGAGGAGTGGACGACCAACTATTTGTTGACTATGCAGGGCCACAGAATGGGAAAAATTGTATATCTGAATGTTACAACCTGGCTGGCAAAGAGGTTTCAGAAGGTCTAAGGGTCCACTCGACCAATGGTGTAGCCACTTCTTCAGCAACACAGAGAGGGGTGCCACTACAAGACACCTGCAATGCTGCTACCTGCTCTTCTGTGCATACATTTGCGAAATAGTACTGTTTATATTCCCATTCGGGCTGGGAATCCAGATTTGGAAAGGTTGTTACACAGCAAAATCAAACATTACATTAAAATTATTTTTCCAACCTCCTGCAACGCACTGCTATGGGAGAATATCAGAGATGAGGAATATGTGGGAGGGCACAATCTATTTGAATAACAAATTGCTTACCCATGGTAATGTTCTTTCGACTGGATGTTCCTCCAACGTATTCGTAATCGCAAATCGCAACCTACACCTCTGACACCTTCCTCTCAGTTAACGCTCAAGTATTCTCATCTTCAAGACTGCTGTGCTGGTGAGAGGAAAAACCAGAACTGAGCCATGTTATTTTATTTATTGCATTTGTTGGTAGCGCCCAGATCTGGAGGTATTGCGGTACTAAAGTACAAGGTTGGAAAAACATAAAGTTACATGTATGATGGCAACATGGTGGTTACATTTTGTCAGAGGTCAAGAGTCAGATGCATAGTAGGTAAGGCAGTGCATTACAGATTTGTTGAATAGTAATGTTTTAGTTTTTTTGCGGAAGATAACATAGACAGGTTCATCTCATGTCTGCTGAGATGGGGCGTTCCAGAGTGTGGGAGCGATGGAGGTGAAGCAGGAGCCCCCGGCTCTTCGTCTGGTAAATCTGGCAATACTCAAGGCAGAAGTGGTGGAGGAAAAGAGATTACGCAAGTTTTGTTTCTTAGTGATACGGTTTGTGAGATGGGGCAGTGTTGTTTAGGCAGCAATGGGTGATGGCTAGGAGTTTGAACTCAATGCGGGCTTTGATGGGAAGCTAATGAGCCTCCTGTCTGATGTTGGAGATGTGGTCGCAGCGTCTCAAGCCCCAGACTGCTCTGAGGGCGTTGTTTTGCCACAGTTGGAGTTTAACATTTTTGTTTGAAGTCCCAGCTAGAATGGCGTGGCATGCGTACCAGCGTGGACATTGCTACTCTTGGAGGACTGAGGCTCTCGAGGGACACTAGGTTGACGACGCACAGCATCCTCTGCTGAGAAGGTCCTGAGCGTCAAGCAGGATATCGCATATATCAAAGATGAGGACTATGTGGGAGGAACATCCAGTCGAAAGAACATTACCAGGTCATTTGTTGTTCTCCTGGGGAAACCATCCAGTCTTGGTCGAGTAGCAGTCTCTTGACTACCAAAAGCACTGGGTACAGGAGAATTACTCCCTTCTCCTGGTCTACTTGCTGATGTTTTCAAGACTGATCTTGAAGTTCTCTTCAACAGGTTTGTAAAAGTTATTTTACTTCCTCCCAAGGATTAAGGAACAACTTGGTTAATCTTTTCTCAATTCATCTTCTTACTGTTGATACCCTCTTAGAGCTACTTGTATCTTGACTACAGGTGAGATTGCTCCCGAATAAATCTTGGTCCTTTTGATCCCTTTCCTGTAAGTTGGATTTCCTGTCTTGACTAGGGAATTGACTCCTGAGGTACTCTAGGACTCTTGTCACCACTGTGACAAGTAAGTTTACTCATGATGTATGTTAAGAATGCCTGATCAAAGTTGCCCTCGTAGTGTAGAAGAAGAATTCTACCCTACAATGTAACCTTGTGTCTGGATACAAAGAAACCAGCACCAGGGGTCTATTGTTTGGAAGAATGGACCCACACGCTTGGCAGGAGATTTTCTAAACCGGAAAGGAAAAGAGTGATTAACAATAACTCTATCCGAATCTTGTCAAGGTAAAACGGACAGAATTCTACTACCTTTGTGTAAATGACCAAATTCCTAGGTGACACAACTTGAATTTAAACCACATCAACATCAAAGGGAAAGCCGGAAGATATCTGTTGCAATACACAAGGACATAAGAATTCTTAGTACTTACAAAAAACCATTTGGCAAGTGGAATCAAAAGTATGGACAGACCCTTCTTACCATGGTAATCCAGATAGGGCAACTGCTTCAAGTAAGGCCGCACGGTACAGAGGTGTATGGGACTATTCCCGCTGGCACGCGAACGCTTGGGGCTAAGGAAGTCCAAAAAGGAATACCCGACAAAACGAGGACGCTCCTCCCTCACCCCACGATGGTACACCGGCAGTCTCTAGTCCGTACCGGGATGAGGCGAGGAGGAAGGTATCGGCAGTCTTGTGGAGCACTTGCAGTTATGTGGCCCCTAAAGCGTAGTGAGCAATCTAATGAAGTCCGGGTCAGTAACGGGCTGACGATAAACGGTGATCAGTCGTGAGGCAAAGGCAATCCTGAAGGCAGTCCGGGTCAGCAGCGGGAGTATCTTCAACAATGACAAAAGTGAGGCAGTAAGCAGTCCTGGGAGAAATCTGGTTCGGCAGCGGGAATTATCACAGCAAGAGTTGAGATATGATACAAAAACGGTTCAGGGTGAAGTCCGAAATGGCAGCAGGAAGGTAAACGGCTAAGGCGGGGAGGAGAGACAAGGGACAGAAAAGCAGGCTGTGTACACACAGGACGGAAGACTTAACTTCACAAAACCAAGGTGCAGAGACTCGGTGAGGCAAGCTGAAGACCAGGCAGGAACCAAAAAAAGGGCAAGAACAAAAACAGAATCTTGATAATAGAACGTAGCGCACTTCATGCAAAATCGGAAGCAATGGGTTCAATGCAAACTAGAGTTTTTGAAGTTATGGTCACATGACCATAACGTACATCTGACATTGACAGTCAGTGTCCCTGCCCCAATTTCCATGGCAACCGCCACCGCAACAGGAAGGAAGGAAGGAAGGATATATTTTTGTAAACTTGGTGCGGCAGTGAGTTAACCCTTCTTTAAGAGGGGAAGAATAAGACTGTACATGTGATCGACGGTATGAATGGCGTACTTTGGAATGCCCCTGTTGTGTTTGACAAGACTGGGACGGCGCTCGCCCAGCTCGATTCCTGACAATGTATTCATCCTTGTGAGTCTCTTGCTCCTTTTTTTTAAAAATTTTTTTTTTCCTCCTTGATTATCAACACCAGTGTGCCGGCTTATATGTTCAAGGAATGCTGGACTCTTGGTCTTTTGACTATCGAGTAACACTTCACTCGTTATCTGACTTGTACATTCCTCCGGACCCCACTCGGGTCTCCCGCTACTCCCAATACCTTCACTGTGGTCGGAGGGCGTCTCTGGTTCTTCTTGGGCTCTTGGATCGGCTTCTTGTTGTCATGATCTCTGCTTCCAAAAGGTCAGGGTTTTCCCAACTCCCTTGGAAGCAGATCCATAACCCAGGTTCCGAGTGCCAACCAGTCCCAATTGGGACCTTTTGGACCCAGTCCTGGCGCCAGTGGCACCAGGCTCATAAATATGCCCAGTCCCAGCGCTGGAAGCGCCGGGCTCATAATGCTTGGGTGGACTTACCTTCAGCAGACCATGCTGCTTACTTGCCTGCCAGTTGAGCCTCTGATCCTCTTCTGTTTGGAACTACTTTTCCTGTTGGGTGGGGCTGGAGCCACTCCCTAGATTCAGAACACTGGAACTCTTCTGGAAGGCAGGAACTCTTTTCTTACCAGGAACTCTTTTCTTACTTAGGCGTGGCTGTGGAAGGAGACACCTAAGCACTACAGGAGGCTATTTAAACCACACCCGGTGGATGAATCTTGCTTTGCGTTATTCTGCAACCTCTGCAGCAGAACGCTCATCGTGTCTTCTGCATCCGGTCCTGGGCCTAAGGAAAAAGGCTTACCATCCTGAATCCAGTCTTCAGCAACACCTATAAAGACAAGAAAGAACAGGTTAGCATTCCGGCATCTGAAAGGCAAAGGCTTACCATCCTGAATCCAGTCTTCAGCAACACCTATAAAGACAAGAAAGAACAGGTTAGCATTCCGGCATCTGAAAGGCAAAGGCTTACCTACTCTTTGTGCGCTCCGGAGGTCTTCACACTGCATTCCGGCATCTGAAAGGCAAAAGTTTACCAACTCTTCGCACGCTCCGGAGGCCTTCGGCGCTGCATCCCGCATCTGAAAGACAAAACAAGGTGCGTTTAAAGACATTGGGGAACTTTAATACTCACGTGCCATTACTCCTTTCCACATCTAATCCAGTGGGTATTCCGGCACCCTGCAGCCGCTCCGAACTCGTACCTGCAAAATAAAAAGACAGTTAGAGCGCATAGTGAAGCAGGCAACAAGCGCTTACTTACGTGCTTCCAGGCGCTTCTATTCATCACACGGGCTCCATCTTCAACTCACTTCAGCCCGTCATCCGCCATCGCCGGAACCCTGCAAAACAAGAGACATCATTACTAAAGACTTCAAAGACATTTGAATGACTCGAAACTTACCGTTCGTGCAGTAAACGACGGACAGCAGTCCTCTGAAGTCAAGAGGCCTGCGCTACCTATCCAGTGAAGAAACTGGTTACAGCACCCTGCCCCGAGGCAGATGGAGAGCTCGGCATTCACTTACCTAAGACATCTTACTCTACACGTCAGGCATACAGTGCACAGAGGTCCAGCCCAAAGAGTCAACCGGGTGCTACACATCACCTTTGAAGATACGGTAGTCGCCCAGTCAAGACCGGCGCCTCTGCGAGAATCAGGTGAGCGTTACACTTGTTCACACATGTCTTCCGCATGTCTTCATTCCCTGGTTCTTTTTTTGGTGCGGCTCTACAGCACGATTCTACTTGTGGTGGTCTGGGTGCAGTTTCTGGACTACTCGGTGCACCTCCCGAAGGTTGCGCAAACACTGACGTCTTCAGTGTATGTTGGAGAGCCTCTCTGCCAGCTGCCCGAGGTTTCCTCTTTCAAGGGCCCGACTGCCTCTTCTACGGATTCAAATCTCCTGGGTAGATGTCTCAGGACGCCAGCTTCCCTCAAGGCAGCTGCAGGCCAGGTACCTGTTCTCAGAGTAACAACGTCCTTCTTCAATCTCTACCTCATACAGCAGTGTCAGCACCACGTAGCATCAAAGTCTCTTTCCAGTTGTTTCAAGGTCCTCTTCTTCCAGTCTTTTGGCTATTCATCCTAAGGTTATTCATATTTCCCTGAATCTTCTTCATCATAGTTATGTTGGATCTTGCAGGTGATATTATGTTAAGCCAACGTAACGAATAAGACGTTGAACTGCACACAGTAGTACTCTCTGGATGATTATTCGATGGATTGACCAAGTAGTACTCTCTGGATGATTATTGGATGGATTAACCAGGGTCATTGGTTGAAAAGGAAATCGTTTAGGGAGGTTTAGGCAGGTTTTTCAATGTATGGGAGTCCTTATTCCCATGA
Organism: Ambystoma mexicanum; assembly: GCF_040938575.1. Lineage (NCBI taxonomy): Eukaryota > Metazoa > Chordata > Amphibia > Caudata > Ambystomatidae > Ambystoma > Ambystoma mexicanum. Next base: position 895,700,977 of record NC_090931.1, on the reverse strand, counting down.
GGGGATTCTCTCTCTAAGCGGCCCTCCCCCATGTTACCAGCCCTAGGGGGACTTTTGGGTAGTGGCATCACCTCCCTAGCTTCATAGGGAAGGGCTTCCCTGGGGAGAAGTTACGGAAACCCCTGAATTGTCAGTGTGTAGCCAACATAACGACATTACCACAGGTCTTGGCTGGTCTGGAGTGTGCTTCCTCATTGCTTCTTTCTTGCTAAGCGTCCTCCACTTCACCGCAGGCTAATAACTCATTCCATCTTGCTGTGGTTGGCTGGAACACCTCATTAGAACCATAGACTGTTGGTGGGGCATAGTTATGTTATTTTGGAAAGCACTAGGTTACTCCCAGTCTGAGCTTCTACCACCCTATAATGTGTGAACCTCTTAAATCTTAGTAGAAGTGGCTGGCTAGCAAAGGGCAAATGCTGGATCAAAAAAGACTCCACCTCTAAGTCTCAGAAGTGTTAAACAGTACTGAAAGATCCACCTGATAGCCTGCGCCAAAGCCACATTCTTTAACACATAGCAAATCAATTGAAAAAAATTGTATTCTAACTCACTTAATGCATGGGTGACGGGTTCCTTTTATTCAAATAAGTTGTGTTTAGTACAGTCTACAGATGACACGTGTTTCAACCTTTCACAGGTTTCCCTCCGGGCTGGATTTTGTTGTTTACATAATTACATTAATAATATTACATCAACCAGAACATTGAATATTTGTCACATCCGACTTTTGTCATTACATTGATTTATACAAAATTGTAATATATTACATTTAAAACATGCACCATAACAAATCCACCGTGGGGGGGAGGGAAGAACTGGGGGAAGAACGAATGAAGATATTGATTTCATTGTTTAGAAGAATTGTTCTCAAAGTTCTATAGAACTCAGTTAAAAGTCCTAGTTAGGTAGCCAAAGTAACCAAGTCCATCATTCAAAAACACAACTTAAACAGAGTGCTTCCTTCTACTAACATAGTTCTTTTTGTGAAGCAACTTATTTTAGGCTCCCTGACCAGCGTTCCCTGTGGCAACTAATGGTAGCCATTTTGAAATCCACTTATCTATGCATCTACCGGCAACGTGTGAAGTCACGCGTGGTGCCGCGTGACGATGCATGTTGATTACCATTTGTAAACAAACTTCTCTCGGCATTGGGTTTCCATTTCTAGAATGGCAGAGTACCTAGAAAGTAGGGATGAGGAAATCGAGGCACTATTTGCATCTAAAGGCTGCACTTCTATTGCTTCTAGAACTACTCCTAATACGACAGTACATTTGACATTTTTTAGGCTGGAAAGATTATTCAAAAAATAAAAAAATTCTGGGAGATGACCACACTTCAACAATATCTAGAGCAGGAGACCATTCCTAGAGCACTGAAAATATTGATATATCAAGGTTTTAATAACCCAGATTAGCTGATAGATGGGGCACCAATTTGAACCAAAGCTCTAAGGTGATGATTGGGCTACTAGTGGTACATGCCACCAGGGAACGCAAGAGGGTGGTTGCACTAATGGTGCATTCATCCGTTGTATCTCTTATTTAACCTTCTCTAACAGCTGCAATTGACACAATGTATAAAAGAAATATATGTGATACTGAAAATCCATCAAGACGAGGTACAAATGAGGACATCTTGCAGGTTTCTTTGTGATAAAGACTATCTGGAAGACAGGGTGTATTCCTTCCAGCCTAAATGTGATGAACCTGCTCATACACCAAGCGAAAGTACCCGGAAAACGAAGCTCCGATGTAGACCGTGAAACTGATGTTTCCGGTTGAAGCAGTATAAACTAAAGGAAAAAATACTTTTTATATCAAATACAAAAGATCAGAAACAGCAATTTAAAAGGCAGACAAAGCAGATAAGATTTCTAGACCCACTTACAGATACTGCAACCACCCAAGGACAAGGAGGGGAACCGGAAGAGGCACGGGAGGAAGATGCAGACACAAGAAAACTGATAAGATCCTGGTCTCGGAAACAACAGAGACCATAGAGGCAAATCTAGTGCTGAATCTGTCCAAAAGAGAACAAACTCAATCCGAGGTGGATGTACTTAATAAAGGCCTATCATTTACTCCTAGTATAGGTAATAATTGGATTCAAACGCAAATTGATTTATTCGCCAGTTAAAATTAAAGAAATTCTTCCATAACAAACAAGCTAAAAGATTGCGCATGATTGAGTCTGTGTCGGAAAGTGCCATAACCGTTAAAGATTTGAGAAATACACACTTGTTACTTTCATTAGAAGGACTAGACCTCATTGACGAAGTGAACCTACTTAGGATTTTGAAAATGGACCCTAAACACCTAACAAATTTAGAAATGAAAGGGAAATCTAAATTCATTCCGTTTTTGGTAGTGAAACGTGATTGATATGTTTCAAAAAAGTCATTCATGAGATTCACAATATATCCGACAAGTCTACAAAAAAGAAGGGATATTAGAATCTGAAATTTGTAGAGAGAAAATCACTAGATATATTAATGAAGGGCAACGTAATCCTTATAAAGCAAGCTGACAAAAGGAGGGAATCTAGTCATCCTTCATAAGATGGAAGAAACACATCTGAACCAACCAGGATGTTATGGAAAGATTACTGGCAATCCTAACAAGAAAATTAATGCACTGGCACTTGAATTGGTTTCCAAATGTATCAGAACAGGATTGTAACAGACGAGAAACTGTTTTTGCTAATCAAATACTCGACATTACCAACAATTGACTTTCTTCAGAAAGTGCATTAAAAAATGAATCTATTCCAGGAGGACGTCCAATAGTCGGTGGGATAGGATGGATGAGAAGTTTTCAAAGTACATTGACTCAATCCTAATGAGAGACGTGGTGAATCATCCTACCTACGCAACATTAATGTAATTATTGGAAGATTTCGAATGGTTAGATGAATTTGGTTTTGCACTAGATGTGAAAGTGCTGTATAAATCTATGCGCCATGAATTGGCATTAGAAACAATATGTATGCAGATAGGTCAGCTTCATATTTTATGCACATATTGATGTTCAAAGAAATGTTTTGATTAACAATATTTTTACATTCAATAATACAATGCATCGACAAACGAGAGGTGTTGCTATGTGGGCCAATTATGCCCCCTTGTTGGCAAACTTGTTTATGGGTATGTTTGAAAACAAGTATGTGCACACTAAAAATATAGGGACACCACACATAAAGTTATGGGTTCGATACATTGATGACGTGTTCATGATCTGGCAGGGTGATGTGAAGATGTTACAAGAATGTTACATTTCTGAATACAAATAACTTTGGGATCGAATTCACATGTACTACTAATCAGAAACTATAGACTTTTTAGATGTACATTGTATATTAAGGATGCTCTAACAATGTCTAAAACATTTAGAAAAAAGTACAGAGGTGAACTCCATACTAACGGCAACTAGCTGCCACAAGTCTAGCACCATTGAGAATATCCCGACTGGAGAATATATTGGAGCCAGAAGAAATTGCACTGTGTTGGATGCGTACATAAAATAACATGAGGTTTTAAAATCCAGGTTTGCACAGAGAGGTTATAAAGAAGAAAATATGAAAATAGCTAGGAAGCAAGGGATGGACACCTGTTGGAGTCTGTTTCTGAAACCTAAGAAGTGAGAAGAATAAAAATGGGTGAGGATGATCTCAAACTACTTGAGACGGCCACAATGTCTTTAAACATTTAAGAAATGCTAGCATATTTTATTTCTACATGCAGAAGTATGAGAATATATTGGTAAGAATACAATATTTGTATATACAAAGGAATAAGGACAATGGTATTAATGGAGCAAACTGTTGAAAACTTGGTGTCAGTAGGCACAGAACTAAAGTTATAGCACAAACTGATGAGACTCCCCCTGCCCCCCACCTTTCTTCTTGTGCGGATAGTGTAACATTTGATGGATTGTGATTGTCCCATTATAGAAAGTGTGAATAAATCCATGCAATCTGACAAAGCAGATTCATTTTTTATAAATGGAAATCCAACGCAGAGAGACGATTGTTTACGAATGTGGCAGAACACGTGACGTCGCATGTTGCCGGTAGATGCATAGATAAGACGACGGATTTCAAAATGGCTACCATTGGCTGCCACGAGGAGCGGCGGTCAGGGAGCCTGAAATGGATCCCTTCACATAAAGAACTATGTAAGTAGAAGGAAGCACTCGCTCTTTGTTGTTTTTTTGCTTGATGGACTGGGTTACTTTGGCTGCCTAACAAGAACTTTTAACTGAGTTATTTAAAACTTTGAGAAGAATTTTTCCGAACAATGAAATCAATATTTATTTAGATGGATGGAAACTATCCAATCAGACCACATCTGAAAATAGGAACTGTTACAACATGTTTCTAAAGGAGAAAGGATAAGAATTAAATGATTGGATTATAAGAGATTCAAGACAAGGTTGGCCGATCATTGATTTATGTGAAGTAAATTATACACCAAGTCTCTCACAATTTTGGTGAATGGGACGAGTAAGGGATGTGATTATTAATTGTCTCCCTTTTTTGATTTCATTTTCGAATTAGGTGATCATGGAATAATGACTTTCATTACTATGTCCAAAACAATGAAATCAAAGTACAGATTTTAAACCACTAGGTAAATGCACAATACCCACACCTAGAAGTGGTTGTGAGGGGTTGTTTATCCAGTTTGTTTTTCACCGGTAACACATTGAGTTTGGTGTTGGTGAGAGAGCCAGTTAGAGTATTGGCAAATAACACTGATTACAGGCACAGTAAAACAAGTATTGAAAAGTTAGGTGGTGTGTTTTATATAAGGTGCAGCACTGAGCATGTCATCAAGAGGTGATTATTGGGGGGATCAAGTTTCTAAAGTCTTTGCACTTTAGATCATAGAATGAATGCTTTAGGATTTGATAATTCCATAGTTATGTTATTTTAGTGTGATTTATACATTGGGATGCATTGGCTGTGTTGAGATTGTGTTATTGGGAGGGGGTGGTGAGGGAGTTTTGCAATTTGATTTTAGTTTGAGGGGTGTTATATAGCTGTCCTGTGCGCATGGCATAGTTGGTATTGTGTGTGTGTGTGTGTGTGTGTGTGTGTGTGTGTGGTATGTTTCCATATGTATGGAGGGTTTTAGAATGAGTTAGTGGTGGGGAAGGGATGGCCCTCCTTATGGCATTAGGGCTAAGTTGCATTTGTGTAGGGGAAAAATCGGGTGACTGAAACCCAGTGTGCCATGGTCATTAACTAGGTTTGGTCTATATGGCAGTGGTTTATGGCTTGTAAGTTAGCTCAACATATTAATAGCAATGTTTTTATTAGATCACTTGTTTCTTTATTGTGCATATTGCAGGTGAAGTTGCATAGTTTTGTTGAAATGTTTGAAAATGCTGAGTCACTTGTATTTTTCAAATCTGGCTTTAAGGTGTATGTCATAGATGGCAATTCTTGCAGGAATGTTGGTCCTTGGTTGTGAATTGCTCTGTGGACAATTCAGGGTGTTCTAAAATAAATGTCCTCTTCTTGACTGGTAGCCAGTGTAGAGATCTTAGTGCCACATGTTCCCCCTTGTTTGCTCTTAGAAGGAATGTTTTGCAGTGTTCTGCCTTTATTGTAGGTTTTTGGTGAGGTAGTCTGGCATGTAAAGGTAGAAGCTGCTGGCAGGGAGCAATATGTGCACTTTGCCTTGACTAGTGATATTTGACTCCTGGCTAGTAAGAAATGGTGTGCTGTGTGCATGTGTAGAATTGAGGTGGCGAGTGACTTTAATGGCTGGCTAGTAGTTTGCAACTTAAATTGTTGCCCCTTGTGTTCTTGACAAGTGAGATAATGGCACATGTTGTGTAGGAAAGCGAGAAAGTGGGATAACCACCTGATGGATCTTAGGCTGTGGAAGCATTTCTTCACTACTGTGTTAACTTGAGGTTCCAGTGTTAGCTCATAGTCCATCAGGATTCTGATTTTTAACGACTTCTGAGACTTCTGATCTGGTTCCCATTACTGTGGGTTATTGTATGGTCAGTTAAATAGAAGTGTTGTTGGGCATCATGATTTCAGTTTCATCCGGTTTGAGTTTAAAGTTGTTGCATATCCATGGATTGATTTAGGCGGGGCAGTTGGTCTAAGTCCTTGTTTGGTGCGATTTTTGATATATGATTTGAGTGGCATCTGCATAGTTGTGTAATGTAAGCCTGTGCCGTTTGAGTCTCCTGAGGCGCCATGTAGATGTTGAAGTGTAGTGTTAAAATGGATGAGCTTTGTGAAGCACCACATGTGAGATGAAAGTGGGTAGCCAAGTCCTACAGTTTTGCTTAGGCCTGCTTCCCCTATTTTGATGGTTGCATGCTTGCCTGCGTCAAACGCTGCTGTAAGGTCAAATGGTATCAGTGTGGAGGGGGTTTTGGCCCCTGTTTTCATTTTGAGGTTGTATCGGAGAGTAGTGCGGATTCAGTCCCTCTCATAGGTCTGAAACGGACTTGTGCCTGGTCCAGTAGACAATTGGTTTCTAAGATTTCCAATAATGGTTCAGCAGAGGACCTTAACCACCGTTGGAAAGCTTGCTGTTTCTCTCCCAACATTGTGTCCATGCACATCTCCCTTAGACAACATCCCACCAGGACAATGCATAATTCTAGGTTCTAAGCTCCTTCTCCAACTGTGCTGTTTTGTCAGGTGTATGCCTTGTTAACCCCTCCCCTATGCAAATAGGCACTACTTGCGGCTCATCTTTGTGAGTTCAATCTTCTTTATTAGTGTGTGTATATATAGCAGTATGGAAGAACCCTCATAGCAGCCCCCAGCCTGCCGCTATCCACGTGTTCAGCTCAACTGAAATCTCTGGAGCCAAACCTCTCCATCGTTCCATCCAACCCTCTGCATTCCATCCACCTACTCCAGAAATCGGCTCCTGATATAACTCCTTTTTCGTACATCATTTCTCACACTACCAACATCTCTCATCCTTGCCACCCTGCTTAAACTCCAGATCTGGCCACCTTTAACTCTTACAGCACCCCTTATTATGTTATCAGTTTGGACCGGTTCACTACAGATCATCTTCCCTTATCACACCCTTCTTGTTTCGCACACAATCGCCTACATGAAACTCAGTGGCCTCGCAAGGGTTGTCCATTCACTCTCCTCAACCATTCCTCCTTTCTGCAGTCCACCTCCATGCTCACATCCTCCACTATGCAATCAGACTCTCACCCTTCCCAATCAGGAGGAGAAACCTTTGTATTCCCTTTTCTACCTCTCAAATGGACTTACTCCTGTAACCGCAGATGGTGACATTCTGAGAGCATACACCCGCTCACTCGCTGCCTCCCTCTTGCTTTGTCCATCCTTTCTGGTCACCCCTGTATGCCCCGCATGTGCCATACTGACCAATTTATCCCTCAACGATGAGCCCTTCTCGTGCCACTCGCCTTCAATTTGCCTAATTCCTTTGGGTCGCCGAATCGGTCTTCAGCAGGAAAGCATTACGAGGAGACACGCCAGCAGATGTGGAATAAATATTCTGTATTCGGTGGGGGCTGCTGTATTACGTCTAGCTCGTCGCCAATGTTACACGCACTCGTGGCTCATCTTCGTGAGTTTAATGTTCTTTATTAGTATACATATCAGCCTCACTGATAGAAAAAGTAGTGTCCTAAATTGGAGGACACTCCGTCCCCTGCACACCATCTATACTGAGGAATGACTCAGTCAATACTTTTCTGTTTCTACAAAACCTTTTCGTACAATTAAATACAGTTCTAGTGGTTTTTGTGATGCTGACAATTGCCAGTCTTTTATTAACATATGGGTAGTAAGCTATTGCGCTCTGCGTTTCGTGAACAATTTCCCTTCATCGGGAGCGATAAATCTTTAACAGTTTTCAATACTTCAAGCTTCATATGTCTCTAAGGTAAGTAAAAAAACTTAAATGAGTAAAGGCAGTTGTAATGTAACTGTATTAACAGTATAATTTCAAGGATATTATTTTAAAATAGCCTTACAAATTCACCTCAATGAGAGTATGTGTGAACCTTGCCCGCCGAGAGGGTCTTAAGATGTTTTCAGAGGGACGATGGTTCGATCTAATGTATTTCAAATCATTCGTATTGATTATCGGACCCCTATAGGTATTGAATTCAATAGGGTTAAGGAGAGATAGGCCTACCTTGATGTAGGACAATACTGGGATCCCAAAGGAAAAGGTCTATGTTGTTCTATGTGTCGCCATCTTGTGCTGTGCATCATATCTAAATGTACAAGTAAAGATCTACTGTCATGAATATATACAGATGTGTAAAAATTAAAGACATGCTTTAATTTGCTGAAGTAATGCTGAGTAGGTACTCGCCTAGTTTGGTCAAAATGTTGTGATAAGTGTTATATGCATGATAGCAGGAATCAAGTACTGCCTTCCACTGAGGGCAATGTCCTTGCATCTATTTGCAGTTCGCTTCTGTGAGAATCTTCTGTCTTGCACTGTAAGAATAATATCTCTTAGCAAATAGTGCAGGACAGATAATTTGAATGAAATGGCCTTCTGTGAACCAGAAAGGGTTGCACTTACCTAGAATAAATTCTTGTCGGCCTTGTGATCGGAGTGTAAATACACCCACGATGGCTGCTAATAAATGCTGTGTCAAAGAGCGTAGCGGGTGACGCGACGATTTAATCGTAGTGATGATTATGCCCAGAAGTTGTGTAAGATACTGCTGGTTGCGGTTATTACAAGTTTGTAGTCCAATAGGACCAGACGGGATGGAAGTGAAATCTGAGTGTGGGTACAATCTACTTATGTTGATGTAATACACCTCAAGATAAACCATATAGCCTCAAATACATTTGGAAAAAATTGTCCCTTTGTGTACATCTGTATATTCATGCCAGAGTGTGACTTATGATGTTCAGTGGCCTATGATTCTAGTAAAGAACTCTGTTCTTTCACCAAACCACATATCACAGGACCATTTGTATTGTCAATCTGTTCTGCTTGGAATTTACAGTATTTCAACAGCAGTAGTTTAGGTAAACATGGCGTTTGGCATACATGATTTCTTTCTAAAAAAAAATACATTTAGGAAATAGTTTTTTTTTTAAGGCAATACATACTTGTTGTCTCTCCACATGCTAGTGGTTGATTCCAATTCACAATTTGGTTTCAGTATGGCATAGACCAACTTTATGTTGTGTTGACCCCACTACTCCAAGCAAATATTGTGTAAGTCTATATTGCATTTTACAGTTGTGTATCCAATGTGGATTACTATTTGCAGAGTTTAGTTTTGTGCATGTACAATTTCATTATACATTACAGTACACTCATTGTCTCATGTGTATTCTACAGACTGGTGGTTGTTTACAATATTCAGAGATTGATATCTGTGGTATAGACCATTACAGTGGGCTATTGGGTAACTTTATACATTTAACATTCTTCATACTCTTTCACTGGTTAGGTACATGTCATGACCCTTGCCCCTGGCCCTCACTGGCAAGTCAGCCTTCCAGTTAGGGCCAGGTCAAAGGCCTTAAAAACCTCATCCAAGACTCTCTTGAAGTCAGTCCTGGCGCCAAAGGCGCCAGGCTCAGAACCATCATGAAGACCAACATTAGAATGGGACTATTTAACTTGGGGCCGAAGGGGGGGGGGGGTTCAGCCAACATGGAGGCACACATAGCTCAGTTACAAGGAACTGAGCTATGCGGTCTAGTCTTTGGGTGTGGCAGGCGTGGGACTACTTCACCTGGACTATTTCACCTGGACTACTTTACCTGAGACTATATAAACCGCCCCCAAACAGCAGAACATGCTTCGCGTTATTCTGCTGTGGGCAGCATAACGCTCACCGTGTCCAGTTCTTTGATGCCATCTTACCTGAAACCAAGGACCTGCAGAGAGAGGGAGAACACTACGAAACTTACCTGGAACAGTAACCTCAGTCAATCCATTGCTGACTTCAGTTCCACTCACCTGAAGGTACGAACTCCATCATCCGGCACTGCATGCATCCTGGAATACCATAACCTGGAATGAGGAGAAAGAAAGACCGCATTAGTAAGCGTTTACTCAACGTTTCCTCCCGAATGAAGAAAGCCACACAATTCTTACCTGGGTAGTCATCTCCTGGTCAGTATCATTGCTGGAACATTACGGCGCTCAGCGAGGAACATCGCAACCTGCAAGGAGTGAAAAGACACAGGTTAGCAATATAAAAGGCAAAACAGCACAGCGCATCGCGCATTACTCACCTGACAGCATCGCGCACACCGTGCTTTCGCCTACTGGCCCATGCTCGTCTTCAAACTGCATGAAAACACCAAAATACCTTTCCATACCTAAAAGGAAAGAAGCAAGGCATTATTATTCGAACTAAGAGGGACATAAGAACTGCATATAAAGACTGTAAAGCAGCAAACATATGGAGTCGCAGCAGGCCTGGATTCCCACAAGGGGGGGGCTTGCACCAGTGAAGTAACTAGGTCGATGCTCGCCCCCCACATCTACGCGCCCCTGCCACGAGGAGCAGGACGGAGTATCCACCTTTTACAATATTAAGGTGAGGAGAAGGCCCAAGGGGCAGGGAGGAGTTGAGGCCAAGGGAGGTGGGAAAACATAAAGCCAATCTGGTATTGAATCCAGCTCTCCTATATTGCAGACCCATCTTTAATCAGAGGCCTTACCAAGGGACCGGGAGAGGGTTTGAGAGTGCAAATCATCCAACCAGGGCTGGGTGGCGTCCCCGTGGATACCAGGTGAGCGTAACGGTACATCACAGCAGGGGCGTTGCTAGGGGGGGCTAAGGGGGCTATAGCCCCTGATCTTTTGGTTGTAGCCCCGGATAGAATCTCAGGAGCTACAGCCAAAAGACTAGCTAGCCCCCAGTCCCAACAGTTCCGACATCAGCTTAGCCCCGGGACTTTTCCAGACCTAGCAACTCCCCTGCATCACAGTATCACTGATCATGTAGTTTAAATTTCGTTTACAGAATTTTAACTATCAATATCGGCTGCAGAATGCAGGCCAACTGACTATCTAGTCATAGTAGAAGATATACTGGTTAGAGATGTAGATTTAACAGATCCAACCCCACTGTTCGTTAGGCCGTGCCTGTATGAATTGATGCAGAAGTTCAATTTGATGGCATACCACCCTTAATGTACTATAGGAACACTGTCAATGAGAATTCCTCATTCATTCCTGTTGGTTCTAATGCATCCAACTTATGTATCCAAAACATTTCTCTATGCATCAGGTTGTTGCTGGTACTGCCCCATCTTGCTGGTGTTTTTACTATTCCTAGGATTACATATTTAAGTTGGGCAATGGTGTGCCTATTGGCTTCAAAATGTCTTGCTACAAGTGATTTCTGATTCTTAGTCCTGATGTTGAAATTATGCTGTTAGTCTTTCTTTCATTTTTCTCGGTTTGTCCTATGTAAAATTGACTGCACGGGTAGATCAGTCCATAAATAACCAGTTTAGAATTGCATGTAGCGTAGTGTTTCAACGTGATTTTATTTGTCCAGTCCGGGGGTCTCTGGCATATTCATCTTTCTGTACATAGCTGCAATGACAGCAATGTAGGCAGGGGAACGTGCCATGTTTAGGAGCATTGTGAAATAGTTGTTTTGTCGGGCCTATTCTCTTCGTGTTCACTAGGTTGTGCTTTGTTTCGTCCTCTTGTATATGCTACCATGGGGTGTTGCAGAATGATTTCTATCAGTTGGGCGTCAAAGTCCAATTTTTCATAAGTAGTCGATTAATTTGTGTGCTTTGTTTAGAAAATGTGAACAAGTGTATCAAGTGTCATTTTAATATATATTTTTTTTTCCTTTTGCTTTTCAACAGTGTCTTCCTGTTATGTGTAATACTGTAATTCCTGGCTTCCAATAGTACTGTTTCTGGATAACCCCTAGACCTGAATCTGTTGGTTAATATCTCAGCAGCTTCTGTGAATTTCTGACACAATTCTTCTCACTCTCAAAAATTGGCTCCGGGGGAGATTGTTTTTCGAATGCTGAGAATGTGTTTTCAAATGCTGTGGATGGTAACTTGTGTAGTGTTATTAACGTCCGCGGGTTAACGGTAGATGGATGTGCTCATTTTGTTACCTATCAGAATTATTTTGGCATCAAGGAAGAGGGTACACTTCCTTGATGTCAAAATAGTGTAAACTTGATTCTAGGATGATATTCATCGAGGTATTTAAGGATGGACTAGAGTACATTTCTGGGACCCTTCCAGATCCCAAAGATGTCATTGATATATCTCTTCCATGTAGCTAGTTTACTAGCCCAGCTTTGATGTTCAAGAATATGTTGGGTTTCAAATGCATATGTTGGCATAGGCCAGGGCTATGGCAGAGTCCATTGAGTTTCTAGAGATTTGCATTGCTCCTTTTGGATCCCATTGTTGTCCTACATCAAGGTAGGTCTAGCTCTCATTAAATCTATTGAATTCAATACCTATAGTCAGATAATCAATAATAATCATTTGATTCACCACTTGGCCTGAGGAAAACCAGAGCTGTTGAGTTACATGCAGTCTGTCACAGTTGTCCACTTTAATGTCTCGCATATTTCTAAAAATATGATCATCCCGTACCTTTGCAAACTTTCCTCTGTCCCTGCACACCTTCCTCTCCTCCCCTGCCCCGCCCGATCAACCTCAATTTTACACAACATATGCCACCGTAGGCATACATTTATTCCAGAATTCTGACCATTCAGTCAAGAGGCTCATCCCCCTACCATGTATGGCCGCTGTGATCCTTTCCATCACATATATGTTCTTTCCTGTGTTTATCCATTCCCTTTTACTCATGATGGCAGGTCTTTTGCAATGCATTGCCAGGCAGGGCTTTCAACAGTGTGCGACACGTGAGGTAGGCCGCAGTATTCCCCTCATTTCCTTCCAAACCAAATAGGACCAAGAACTGTGTTTTCAGTCTGGGGATCCTCTCCACCTCTTTGATCCACCCAAAGACTTCATCCCAATAGATTTGAACCTTGGCACACCCCCACCACATATGGCAGTAATCCGCCTGTACACCACATTCATGCCAACATAGAGGACTCGTCCCTCAGAACATCCTAGAGAGGTGCACTGGGTCGTACTGCCATCTATGGAGCAATTTGATCGCATTAAATTTACACTGGCAAGCAATAGAGGTCTTGTAAACCCTACAGCACGTTCTATGCCATCGTGCTTCGTTCACTCCCCCACCCAAGTGTTTTTCCCACCTACTCCGGAGTTTCTCCGTACTTCCCCTGCGAGCCTCCACCAAGGCCCCATATAAGGCCGAGATCAGCCATTTCATAACATTTCTCGAGTCCAGGACCTTCTCCCAAGGTGTTTGGTCCCTCTGTACCCTGTCTTTCCAATCATCAGCCGTGAGTACCCTCTTCAACTGCAAGTAAGAAAAGACTAAGTTTCCTAGTCCCACTGGCCCGCTCTCCATAACTGACCAATCCTTGTGAGGCCGGCATCAAACCAAGTCTGGAACCTCTCTGGGTTTGGGATGCGGTCCGTTACCTCCGGGGCCCACAAATGATTCAAAGGGGAGGGCTATGCCGTGACCCCTTTCATCTCCGGTCCCTTCCGCCATAGATACCAGATGACCCCTAGGATGGGGTGTTCCCTAAGTTTGTCTCTCTGCACCCAGATCATTCTCCTACAGTCGCCAGTCTGAGAGGAGTTCTCCAACTCCACCCACTGACAATCCCTCTGTTCCCATAATTGAGGGACCAGAGCCCTCAGCTACATCATCTTGTAGCAGATGATGTCCGGGAATCCCACCCATCCCTTTTCTTTTGGAAGCACCAGGACCTCGTAAGCAACCCTCGCTTTCTTACCCTGACCCAGGAATTTTGGAGACGGCTCTTAATTTCTCGGGACCATTTGAAATAAGTAGAGGATTCTTGGGAGGAAGTTCATTTTTATGGTGTTTAACCGGCCCATCCGGGAATCGTCAATTTTCCCCCATTTATCCAAGTCCTTGAACAGTTTTGCTAAGAGTGACTGGAAGTTTGCTTTGTATAAGTCCTGTCGGCAGATTCTATCTGGCCAAACGGAAACAGGATGGATTTCCCTGTTGATCGGGAAGCCTGAAGTGCCCCGTATTCCTAAAGTATCTCGACCACCACAGGGACGAGGACCCCGGATTTCTGAGGTGCAGCAAAATGTCATCTGCATACATGCCCAACTTGTACTCTGACTTGACCCAAGTTGCCTTCAGGAAGTCCCAATTCACCCTGTCAAATGCCTTTTTCTGCATCCACAGGTAAGAGCGTGGGGTTACCCCCTCCGCCGCAGGCTTCTGCGACAATGTGCAAGGATTTGTGCATCGTGTCGGCCCCTTCTCTCCCCCTTATGAAAACCACCTGATCGGAGTGGACCAGTCTCTGCATATGCGCGTCAAGTCTCATCGCTAGGACTCTGGTGAATATCTTAGCATCCACATTAAAGAGTGAGATGGGGCCATATGACCCACAAACTCTGGGGTCCCTACCCTCTTTATGTATCACTGTTATGAGAGCCCTCACTAATGTCTTTGGGGCCCTTCCAGTTTCTAGGATATGGTTGAATAATTTGACAGTGTGGAACAAGGATGCCTGCAAACATTTTGTAGAAGCCAGTGGTCAAGGGAATTGGATACCCCCATCACAGGAGATGAGAGTGCGACAGCAACCCACGGATTGCTGTCGCACTCATCTCCTGTGATGGGGGTATCCAATTCCCTTGACCCTTTTGGGGGTCAATTTTGGTAGGTACACCTCCTTCAGACAGGCTCCCACAGCGTCCCCCATCCAAGTGGTCTTCCCCCACTGTATAACCCTCATTAAAAATCCACAAAAGTCTCAACCTCTCCTCCTGTAGACGCCTCCAGCGTGCCCCATGGACTCTCAACCCCCGCTATCCTTATGTCTGTGCGCTGACCACATAGCCTTGTCGCTAGGGGAGAGCATCTGCTTTGTCGCCTTTTTCATAGTATGTCTGCTTCAGAAGCTGAAGCTTCCGGGTTATCCTACCAACCTCGAGGCAATCACAATTCCTCTTTCGCCCCCCCCTCTCACCTCCTCTATCAGTTCCCCCGTTCCTTCCTCTGCCTGCATCTGTCTTTCCAGATCCCAAATCTCCTTGCGCAGCCTTTTCTCCAGTACGGTCCTCTCTCGCTTCCTGCGTGCCCCCTCTCTGATCAGCAGGCTTCTCCATGTCACCTTCCCCGCATCTCACACCGTCCCCTCATCTACCTTGCCCGTATCATTCAGCATTAAATAGTCCCTTATCGCCCCCTCAAATTCCTCTCAACACCTGAGCCTTCCACAGGGATTCATTACTTCTCCATTTTGAGTTGTTGGGGCCAAAGTCCCTCCAAGACAGATCTAAGGCTACCAAGTCATGGACGACCAGGCAACCAGGTGGATCTCTGAGCCCAGCACCCGTTCCAGGATGTCTCTTGAGATGCAAAGGTAATCTATACGGGTATAGGTCTCATGGGGTGGGGAGTAGGTGAATCCTCTCTTGTGGGTGGAATATTCGCCACACATCACGTACGCCATGCATATACAAACAATCCTGTAAACCTCCCTCTGCCCATGAGGGAACCACTGTTAGTCTGTCCCATTGATCTCCTGTCCCACTGCAGGTCCGCCCACATGTTGAAATCTCCACCCACCACCAAATGTCCCACTCCATCATTCAAGGCTTTCGCCAACATGGGCTGAAGGAAGTGCAATTTCCCTTGGTTGGGGGCATACAGCACCACAAAGGTGAATCAGACATCGCCCCTCCCTTCATCACCAGACCACACCCTTTGAACTTCAACTTTTAGCCGCTTATGTATCAGAATGCCCACCCCCTTCTTTGCATTTCGTGAGCCCCAGAAAGTCTGACTGATCAATCTGCATGGAATCTTCCTTTCCTCACCCCTGGTGAACCTAGTTTCTTGAAGGAAGAGCACACTCATCCCCATTCTAGTAAATTTCCTGGCCACTAATGACTTTTTATTTAGTGAATTCAGCCCTTTAACTTTGAGTATGAAAATTCAGAGACGATCATCCCTTTGTACCCCTCAGGTCCACCATTCCCTTACATCAAATCCCATCCTCTGGACAGATCGCATCCAATACCCAGATTTGTATGGCCTGGGGAGTAAATGCTAACTTGTTGCTCCCCTCTCCCAACCATATCCCACCCTCTCCCCCTTCCTGTGGCGTCTGGTCCACTGGACGAACACCGGGACCACCAATGGGACCTGGTCATCTGGCCCATCTCACCTTGCTCCTAAACATCAAAGCCACCACTGCTTATATTCCCCTAAGCCACCTTTGCCGCCCACCCCAACTGACTCCCTTCCCCTTCGATGGGTCGATCCCCTCTGGAGAGGTCACCCCGTATAATCCAATGCAATCCTCCTGACCCTTGTTACATTACCAACAGACAAACAATGTGCATCTAAAACATGCATGTGTAGATGCCCAAGGAGGTGCTTTACTGTTAGGTTCCAGAGGCCCCAGCCGGAGGAGTGTTAAACTTCCTAAATTTCCTCGAGCCAGGAACCCTGCACCTGTTTGGGCATTTTATGCGCCATTGTCTGTGTTTGAGGCCTTTCAGTCCTTTTTCTGTTGTGCCCACCTCCTCTCCCATCAATTCTCCAGTGACCCTGCGAATGTCCTCCTCCGTGACCAGTTTGTATCCGTCCACTTCAAATGAGATGGTGATGGTGAAGGGGAAGGCCCACCCGTACCTCAGCCACTTTGTAAGGGGCATGCATTGTTGTCGTTTCGCCAGTGTAAGTGATGAGAGGTCCTGGGAGTTCATGATTTTCGCATTCCCCAGCGCCACTGCAGCTGCCCCCCTCGCTCTCTCCAGGACCTTTTGCTTGTCCAGGTAGTTGTGAAAGCGCACCCGGACGGTTCGCTGGCCTCTACCTGCGCCTCAAGTTCTGTGCATTGTTATCGATTTTCGGCTGATCGCTGGTATCATCCCCGAATAGTACTTTCGCGACCTCATGCACGGTCCTTCTCAGGTCTCTTTCCGTTTTGCCCTCTCTCTGGTATTCAAAGAATCTCAGGTTGTTCCTTCTTTCACGATTCTCAAATTCATCCGTTTTGAGGGCAAGTTCCCCTTGCCTATTTTGCAGTTACGCCATTCTCATGTCCATCTGTATTTCCAGGGTCTCCATGGATGTTTTTTGTTTTTTTTCCGACCGCCTGGACCTTCTCGTCCATCTTCACATTGATTTTGTCCACTTTTCCTCCGATATCGGCCCTCATTCCCCTAATCTCCTCCAGAAAAGAGACAATGTCCTTCGTGGAAACGGGGTCCTCACCTCCCTCTGCCATGCTCCAAGGTAGGCTAGTCCTTCCCACTTCTGTGCTCCTTGTGTATTCGAAGTGCCCCAACATCGATTTCCAGTCCATGGGATAGTCCAGTCCCTCTTGGCCGGCACAGTCTGGCGGGGGTGAGGGGTGGTTGCCTTCCAGTAGGATTCCCCACCAGTCTCCACTCTTCCGCGGGGGTGCTGCCCCACATGGGATCCGGGGGGGTCGCTGGCCATCTGACTTCCCCAAACACTCCGGTCCACACTTGTGCCTCTGTGCCTTCCGGTTCTGCTGGGTTCCCGTCAGCCACCAGTCTCAACAACCTTTCCAGGGCCCCTTCTGCAGGTGTTTGCTCAGTGCCGGGGTTAGGGCTGTCAGCACACTTTTGTCCGGGCTTCTCCTCACATGGAGCCCCTCTCACCAGGTCCACTGCTCCCTGGTGGCAGCTCCCCCCCACTCCTCCAGTTGGCGGTTACCTGGTGTTTGCTTGCCAGTTGTCTCTAGTTGGGGACCTTCACCAACCCAGGAGATGGGCACACGCCCCTGCCTTCAGCCTGGGGGCCCACCTTCTTGGGGGTTGGGGGGGGCAGAGCCCTGTCCCCGACACTACCACTGTCCCTCTGAGGGGGGCCTGCTCCCTTATGGCCCAGCCGGTACCACCGTGCACCCTCACTGCAGTCATACCTCTCAAGGGGCCGATCCTTACTGTGGGCCTCGTGCTCCTGCTGGGCCTCCGTGTCTCCAGGCGGGCCTCGCCTCTTAAGCTGCGCTGCACTGTCCTGCCGTGGGCGCACCGCCGTCGCAGGTCCCTCATGGAGCCAGCTGGGCATGTGCTGGCAGCTTCTCCGAGCCCTGATCCTCCCCTCTGCTGCTGAATTTGCCCCTCTGTGGCCCTAGTCTCCACTTTCAGGCCTCATGCTGCTCCTGCAGCTGCAATGCTCTCGAGCTGGACCTCCGCATCAGAGAAAGTTACTTTCACTTTACCGTGGCTGGCTTCAGTGCCCAAACTCGCTCCATCTTTGGGGCAATGCGCCTCAAGGCTTCGTATCGAAATGGTGCCACCGGTGTCCGCCTGGGTGGTGGTCTAGGTGGGGGTTCATCGCACCTAACTGCCCGGCAACACAGGAGCTAGACGCTCAGGCTGCTGTCATGAGCGTGCCCCCTGCTGGCCTCCCTTTACTCATTTAAGTTGTTTTACTTTAGAAACACATGAAGCTTGAAGAATAATTGGCACAACTGTTAGATTTATCGTTCTTGATGAAGGGGAAATTGTTCACAAACGCGTAGAGCTCAATATTATTTACTACCGTTTGCTTATTACATATGTGTTGATGGAAGACTAACAAGTGTCAGCATCTCAAAAACCACTAGAACTGTAGGAAGATTTTGGCATCCCACCCTCTATTCTGCACGGCTTGCACCGCTTTCAGTGGACAAGCGGATCTCCTTCCACTGGGCCTATTATGGCAGAGGCACAGTTTGTCTGCAACAGACGTTTGATCACCACGTCCCTGCCCGGGCCCTTTGCTCGGCTCACTCCTGCTTAGTTGTGGTTCTCTGAACTAGGTGTGCACGGATTGGTGGCCGTGCATTCTCTTTTGTGGCTGCTAAAATGTGGCACTCCCTTCCTCAGTCACTCCGTATTATCGAGGGCCACTTATCCTTAAGGTGTTCTCTGAAAACCTATCTGTTCTGATTTCGAGCTGCTCTCTGGCTGTGCCTTCCAGTGTTGCTAAGCGCCATGATGCCCTTGGGCGAACGTTTGCGCTTTACAAGTTTCCAATCAATCATAGAAGATATCTCGTAGCAACCCTCAGCCTGCTGCTCTCCATGACTCCAGCTCAACTGACCTCTCTGGAGTCCCACCTCATCATCGTTCCATTCAACCCTCTGCATTCCAGTTTACATTCCATCCATCTACTCCAGCAACCAAAAAGGGCGTCGACACAGGACGTGCCAGTAATCCAATCCCCAGTGTGACGTCCACTGTACCCATGATCCCTCACACGTCTAGGACCCTCAGATTGTTTTTTTCCGCCATACTGGTCGGAAGCATTTCGCGGAGTTCCCTGGCCTTAGCCATACTTTTGCTAAATATTGTTAAATTTACCCATTTCTCCACCCCAACGTCGAGTCACCGAACTTCCACACTCGACGCTGGCCCGGAGAAGAATTTGACCGTCGCCAGCTGCACGACAGATTTGGGCCTAGGAAGGCTGCTGGCCTCGGCCCTGCAAGTAGGGAGAGTGGGGGGTGGACATACTCTACGCTCTTTTCGTATATAGGTAAATTCTTATATATTCCTACACTTACAAGCCCGCTGCCACAAGGTGCGTATGGAGGGTACCCCTTTCCAATTCTGCCCCAACTGCAGAGCGTGTAGTAGGTTTAAACCCAAAACACTTAAGGACCGTTCGATCAAGCGTTGGGCCCACCACGCCAGGCGTCAAGAGGCCATGGCAGCGGAGAGTGCCTTCAGCGATGGCAGCGACGCCGTGCTTTCGGACGGCGAGGGCATTATGGCGTCGAAAGACAGCCGAGCGCAAGTCCCCGACCTCGGAAGGTCGTCCGGCAGGGCGGCTATGGGGAAGACCCCCGGCAACACAAGCGCTTCCCACAGCACTTCCACAAAACACATGAAGTCCAACCGGGACTCGACGCGCATGTCGAGTTCTCGGAAAGATGGAACATAGAGAACGATCCGAATCGGCGTCCTCTCGGCGTTCTCGATCAAGATCGCCGCATGACTCCAGGCAATCATCCACTGTTGCCAAGAGTGCCTCGCTCCCCAAGGTAACGGAAGTTCGATCCAGGAGTCGGCGCCCGCAGACCGCGTTATGGCGGCTTCCAAACCCCTACCTCCACACTCGAAGGATAGGGACACTACCCCCGAACCTCGACGCCAGGCGTCGAAAGGCTCAGAGGGGGCGAAAAAACAGGGAAAACACTCTTCCACTCACGGGGAGGGGGAAAAACAACAAAGGAAGCAGCCTCTGCCTTCTTCCACACCTTTAAGACACTCCACTCCTCATAGACAGACAAGTCCAAGTCTTATGCTATCTCAAAGACCCCTACTCAGACCACCAAGTCTAGTCAGGATAAGTCAGAGAAACTTCCAGAAAGTCATCCCCAGTTCTAGAGAATGGTCTAGTGATGACATAGACAGGGTCATGTCAAGGATGTCATCATTGGCAGATTTTTACACAAAAAACCCTGAACACTTTCTCTCTTATACTCCCGACGGGTCAGCACCCTCGGGCTTTAAGGATCCTATACCTCCAAGTAAAAAGTCCCGGTTTGAAACACCAACACGGTCTTCGGACCCCATCTATGTACAGCCCTACTCTCAGTATCAAGGAGAGTCATCCTTTTGTGAGGATCCAGATTTGGGCATGTTGGAAGAACAAACTGGTACGGGCTACTATGGGGATGATGAGGACCAAGAAGAGGATGAGGACGACCCGGAAACCTACAGAGTAGATTCCCCGGTAGAGAAGGAACCCCCGGTTACCGACTCCCCTGTCGACAACCAACCTCTCCTGAATGAAGTTCTGTCTCGAGCAGCTGAACATTTCCACATTGACACCAGGGTGCTCAAGAGGAGAGGGACTTCGCCTAAGAGTTAGTGGGAGAAAGGAGGCATGTTGCTCAGGCCATCCCTATCCTGAAGTCTATTCAGAGGAGAATAGACCCTTCGCTCGGAAATCCTAACCTCACCAGAGCAGTGAACCCCAGGTTTGAGAAACTTTTCAGGGCAGCCCAATCAGACCCACTGTATATAAGGGGGCATCTGAAGCCGGACTCCCTAGTTGTTACAAACACCCGTAAGAGGGCTGGAACACCCTTGTCATCATCCTCCCGACAAGGAGAGCAAGAAACTGTATGGTTTGGGCAGGAAAGTAGCCTCCACTTCCACCTACCAGGCAAGGATTGCCAACTCCACCACCCTGTTGGCCAGCTACAACTGCCATCAGTGGGAAGAAGTCGCGGCACTCATAGACTCCGCCCCAGAACCCTTAAAGAGCCAGTTGGCACGAGTTTCGGCGGAGGGAAGAGCCGTGCCCGGTTGCATTTTAAAGGCAACCTTTGATGCCGCAGATAACGCCGGCAGATTGATAGCAGAAGGAACTGTTATCAAGAGACATGCTTGGTTAAGGCAGTCTGGATTCAAAGCTGAAACCCAAGCATCATTGTTAGATAAACCGGTGGAGCCGGATCTGTTTGGTAAGGCGGTCGAGGACGCGCTAAAAAATGCCAAGTACGAGTATGAAACACTCAAATCCCTAGGCCACCTAACCAATAAACCCCCTAATCAGAGAGGGAATGGCAATTTTCGTCGCCCACACGGCCAAAATTCCCAGAGAGGATCGAACTATTCCCTGGGGCAGGGTACACCGTGGAGCAATAATAACCAACAGTCTACCCAAGGTTACGGCAGGGGTAATAAAAGAGGACGCGGAAAAGGTAGAGGTAGCCCCAGTAGAGGAGGCGGCACGCCTCCACCAAAACAGTGACGCTCCGTTCAGGGTCCCTTCTCACGCAACCCCAATAGGGGGACGCATTTCCAACTTCACCCAAGTTTGGGAAGGGATCACATCAGACAGATGGGTGCTGTCCACAATATCCGCGGGGTACTGCATAGAACTGTTGGAGCGTCCCAGAAACCATCCTCTTCGACAAAAAATACATTCCTTGGACCACCAGAAGATCCTCCTCGAGGAGATCGTCAATCTGCTAGCAAAGGACGCGATAGAACCCGAAAAAAGATTTAACAATGCGCCCAGTATTGGACTTACGGCCTGCAAACAAGTATGTCAAGCCCCAAAAGTTTCGCATGACTACTCTCCAGGAGGTAATCCCCCTCCTAAAAAAGGGGGATTACATGGCAACATTGGACATGAAAGATGCATATTTTCATATTTCCATGTTCCCAGCGCACAGAAAGTACTTGCGCTTCAAGGTGGACAGTCGGCACTACCAGTTCAAGGTACTGCCCTTCGGGATAGCTTCGGCTCCAAGGGTATTCACCAAGGTACTAGCGGTGGCGGTAGCACACCTACGCAGGGAGGCAATCCCAGTGTCCCCTTACCTGGACGACTGGCTCATCACGGGGAGACCCAGTAATTTGCAGAGCAAACATTCAAAGGACTATCGACCTCGTCTTCGAATTGGGCTTCTCAATAAACGAGAAAAAGTCAAGTCTGGTGCCAAGCACATCCAAACAGTTCCTAGGAGCTATCCTAGACACTCAAGAGGGGTTGACCTTTCCTTCCGAGGAAAGAATTCGGAATATACTGCTGCAAATTCCGCAATATCAGTCCGGTCGCCAGATAACGGTACGAAAAGCAATGCGTTTGCTGGGCATGATGGCGTCATGTATTTACCTGGTCCCCCACGCGCGCCTGCGCATGCATCCCATGCAGGAATGGTTGGTGAAACAGTGGTCTCAGGCAAGTGGTCAGTGGAACGATCTAGTGGTTGTTTCGCCAACACTTGTACAAAGCCTTCACTGGTGGACAAGAGAGAATCTGTCCAGGGGGAAACCCTTTTACGACCCCGAGATACAGGCGGTAGTCGCAACCGATGCATGCCTGACGGGGTGGGGAGCTCACCATCTCCACCACACAGCTCAGGGTCTCTGGCCGCACTCAGTGGCCAAGAATCACATCAACCTGTTAGAGCTTCTAGCAGTATTCAGAGCATTTCAAGCGTTCGAGCCCTACCTGTTAAATCTGTCAGTGCAAATCCGGACGGACAGCAATACAGCCATGTTCTACCTGAACAAGCAAGGAGGGACTCGGTCGCCAAATCTGTCCAAGCTTGCCCAGAAAATCTGGATATGGGCACTCGGACTGAACATCTTCCTGTCATCGCAACATGTTCCAGGGGATCTCAATTCTCTGGCAGATGCTTTGAGCAGAGATCCCCCTCCCAGAGGAACACGAATGGTGTCTGCACAGAAAAATCGTAAATCGTTTCCCCACTATAGACCTATTTGCCACAAGCGAAAACGGACAGTGCCCAGGATTTGCAACCAGGTTCCCCCAGCCAGACTCCCAGGGGAACGCCCTGTGGATGAACTGGTCAGGGATGTTTTTGTGTACGCTTTTCCACCAACTCCTCTAATCGGGAAGGTGGTCAACAAGATGAACAGAGAATCGATGACGCTCGTCCTAGTTGCTCCCATGTGGGCAAGACAACCGTGTTTCCCACACTTAAGCAGATTGGCGGTGTGCGAACCCATCAAACTTCCGGGCTGGTACAACCTACTATCCCAGCACCAAGGTCAAACGGTGCATCCTCAACCCAACTCAATGAACCTGGCAGCATGGCTCCTGAGGTCATAGAGTTCGGACATCTCAATTTACCACAGAGGTGTATGGACATCCTAAAGGAATCTAGGAAACCTAACACGAGGCACTGCTACTTTGGCCAATGGAAGAGATTCGTTATCTGGTGCCAGAATAAACAAGTCAACCCAGTTGATTGCACTCCTTCCACTATTGTTACATACATGCTCCACCTGCTGAACGCAGGACTGGTTTTTAACTCACTGAAGGTACACCTGGCAGCACTGTCAGCATACACCACTTCCCATAACAAGGTGTCGTGGTGGAAAGTACCAGCAGTTAAAGCCTTCATGGAAGGAGTAAAGCGACTTCACCCTCCTATTTCAAACCCACCACCAGGATGGGACCTTAACATGGTGCTATCTAAGCTCATGGGCCCCCCATTCGAGCCATGCACAAAAGCAGTCTCAAACACCTGACTTACAAAACGGCCTTCTTAGTAGCAATTACATTTATAAGAGTCAGTGAAATTCAAGCTCTGTCAGTGCAGGATCCATTCTTTACAGTTCATAAAGATAAACTGGTTTTACGTACACACCCTAGGTTCTCACCTAAGTTTATTTCTAAATTCCACCTGAACCAGTCCATCGAGCTTCCGGCTTTCTTCCAAGACCCACAAAGCTCGGCTGAGGTGAAACTACACACCCTAGATGTGCGTAGGGCGGTCCTCTACTATGTAAAAAAAGACCAGACCGCTAAGAAAAACAGATCAGCTGTTTGTCTCTGTAGCTACAGGCAGAGAGGGAGATCGCGTCTCTAAAGGTGCCATCTCTAAGTGGATTGTTAACTGTATCCAGCTGTTACTCCCTTTCTGAAAAAACTCTGCCTTTCACGCCAAGAGCACACTCTACTAGAGGCATTGGGGCCTCTCTGGCTTTCATTGCAAATGTACCCCTTGGCACCATTTGCAAAGCAGCTACTTGGAGCTCTATTCACACTTTTACTCAGCACTACTGCATTGATGCCCATTCCAAGAGATACTCAAGTGGGACAAGCAGGTTTAAGACATTTATTTGCTCATGACCCTTCTCACATCCCACCTCCTTCTTCTAACGCTGCTCGCTACTCTATGCACAGCATGTGATCTAAGCAGATTCAACAAGCCTCAGAAGAGATACATTACTCACCGTAATCGTATTTCTGATAATTGTATCTGCTTAGATTCACATGCGACCCACCCTTCCTCCCCTCTGAGAGAAGGCGCATGGATGCTTTTAGTCTTATCTATCTGCTTGGATTATCTGTACTCGCGCTACTCCTGATGTCAGAAAAAAATACAATCTGAGGGTCCTAGACGCGTGAGGGATCATGGGTACAGTGGACGTCACACTAGGGATAGTATCACTGGCACGCCCTGTGTCGACGCCCATTTTTTCTAGTTTTGATAAACAAACTGTAATACTCCACAGCTTCCACTAGATGTCGGCCTATGCACAGCATGTGAATCTAAGCAGATTAAAGCATCGCAAATACAATTACGGTGAGTAATGTTTATATATATATATATATATCTATCCAAGTCACACGGGAGGATAGCTCAGGGGCAAAGCACTTGCCTTGGACGAAATAAGATGCGGACCAACACAGGTTTGATTACCTGGGTATTAAGCATGTTATAAATAACCAATTAGAATTACAAGAAACCTAAATCTCATTCTGCTTTTTTAACTGTGATACATTTAGAGTGGCTTGTTTTATGGGATGGATCCCCCTTCCCTGTGCCATTTGGTGTGATTGAAGAATCCCTTGTTGTGTAGAATTACCTCCATTTACTGTCTAGTTAAATCTGTATCGCTTGTTTTGTAGGTTGCCCCCCTCCTTTATTATGAGGAGAAAGCTACAACTTTGACCATAGCATTACTCCTTATCATTCAGGGTACATGTAGAAACCCTTGGAAAAATGCTTGTCCTGTTAATTGGTCCTTCTTCTTTCAGGCGTTGATCATTACAATGAAATCAAAGGGATTAGCATTGATGAGTTCTTGCCACCTCACCTGGTCATCTATGTGGATGTTCCGCACACTGAGGTCTACCAACGGATTCAGGAGAAGGGCTTGGTAAGTCAGTCACCTCAACTGTTGCTCTGCAGACAATCCCATGTGGAATTTGGGGGATTCACCTTCTCAATATTGCCTTAAAAGCTCCTGCTGTTGCTTATTGCTGTCCCACATTTCTGGTAGTGTGGATTGATGCACTCTGTGCGAATGATTGTATTTTGCAGGTTTTGTTGGCTTATTCAATATACAATTGTTTATTTTATGGTTTAATAACCAATTGCCACACATTTTACTTTTTTTTTTCTATGATCGTGCATTCGTTTCCATGCCTTACCCATTTTGGCAATTAAACGCCAGAGTTCTAGGTGCTTCGTCTTTCAAAAGGTTCCCCCACTAGGTAAATATGATCTCGGTTTACACCCATGACCATTTATTTGCAGTAAGCCGATTAATTCCTTCTTGTATTATTAAACAGCAAATAATTATTAATTTCTCCAGCATGGGGCCTGGCATGGAGTTCACATGCTCATGAATATTCTCTGTCATGCGGGAAATACTCGGTAAAAAAGTTTCACTTTCACAACTGTATTTTTCCTCTAAACCAATCACTGTACTCTGGGTCATACTTCCCCCAGCCAATGACAGTTCTCTACCTAAGGCCCTGCTCTGGCAGCCATCGTCAGATTTTTACTACACATTTTAATGTTGGGAGTCGTTGGGTTTTGCTCCGTGAGCTACTTGTACGTTTTTTTCATTTTTCGATGGAAACCGGTTTTATTTTTGTGAAAGAGCATGTGTGCTCTTCTCTCCATCTGCTGACAGCAAGGATCCATTTGTCTGTGAATTTCAAGTGCCCCTCAAGGCCGAGGATTGTCGAAGTTTCCAGAAGGCCATCTGGCCTACACCGCACCTCCGATCATGACGGAGAAGGAAAGAAGGTCCCCTTTCAGTGGGAGTGGTGTGGGGGGGTTGTGGTGTGCGGGGTGGGCGGTGGGGGGTGGGGGGTGGGATTGTCCCACGATGGGCAGGGCGGGATCAACATCACCATCTGCCTCCCGTCACCAGCTAGTGATTGAGTTCCTCCTCAAAGAGGAAATCGCCAAATCAGGCTAAGCTGCGGAGAGAGGCCAGGGGCTGAGGAAAAGGCGGGCTACCTGCCCAAGAAAGATCCAGGCGGCACAAGAGACGTTGACGATTGAGCTGGTCACAGCCGCTCCCACGAAGGCGAAAGGGTTTGACCTTGTGAAGGTAACGCATACCGCACCCAAGGTGTCCCTGCCTCTGAGGCAGGAAGCCTCCATTGCAACTCTGGCAAAGCGGACTGGCACCCCAGAGAAGAGGATGCGTCACAGTCCAAAAAAGGGGGGGTGGGTGCCAGGAAGTCCCAGGCAGTGCCCCAGGCCATGTAAGTTTCGTCCACAGATGACGAGGACCTGGAGTCCCTACACACAATCCAGGAGGGCGTGGAGGACGACTGTGACAACGCCGGCGACGATGGCGCAGGGCCCTGGACATCCTATTGACCCTGCACAACTTGGTGGCTGAAATCCAGAAGAGGATGCCGCAAGCCCCATTCCCTGAGGCCCCCGGCTAAGGGGAAGCTATATCAGACACCCCTGTTTCAGCTTCCGAAAATTCGCGGCCACAACTGACGACGATATCGCCATGGCGAGTGGATCTCCGCAGCAGAGGGTGTCCCCACCGGATGAGGTGGGGTTGTTCCATTCCATGGTCGCCAAAGCTTCCAAACTTTTCCAGCTTATGCCCGAGGAGACCAGCAAGGAGGGTTTCCTGTACCAGAGGCGAGAGGCCAAAAGGAAGACCATCATGGTGGTACCCCTCCTGGACGACGTGTTCTAGGCAGACCGGGCCCTCTTGAAGAACCCTTCCATGGCCCCGGCCAAACTGGATAGGCTGGAGAAAAGGTACCGGGTCGCGGAGTCCGCACAGAAGTGCCTACGGTCACAACTATCACCAGGCTCTGTGTCGGTGACTGCAAGGAAAGGTTGGTTGAACCCTTCATCATCATCCGCAATCCCTCCGGACAGCGAGGGGAAGAAGTTGGATGCCATGGGAAAGAAGGTTAACTACACTGCAGCGTCAACCATCAAGGTGGCCAACGCGCTGGCGATTGTGGCCAAGTACGACAGGGAGCTATGGTACAAGCTGGTCCTGTTTCTGGAGTGCCTCCCCGACGACAAGAGGGTGGAGGCCATAGCCCTCTTCCAGGAGGGAGAGGTGGCTTCGGACCATGCCATCACAATGGCACTGGACAACGCCAACACAGATTTCCGGCAGATGGGGAACGGTGTCTCCCTCCATCGTAAAGGCTGGCTGAAGGCCACACATTTTAGACCAGGAGGTCTAGGCAAGGGTACTGGTCATGCTGTTCGACGGAGATAAACATTTTGAGAAGGTTGTCGACGGATCCCTGCAGGCCATCAAGGTGGATACGGAGACAGCGCGATCCCTGGGCATGCTCCAGCAACACCACTCTTCTTTTCGCTCCTAAAGTCAAGCAGATCGAAGGGTTTCTCCTCGTACTAATATAACACAAAACACAAGCACGTGTGGGGCTATTATTCTGCCATACTAATGTGTACCCTAACACTTGCCCTAAACGGAAGAACACCCTCTCCCTAGGTGATGTAAGGAGACACTAGGAAGCGCTGTGGCATCGCCTATCTAAAAGGGATAGGTGAGAGGGAAACTTACTGTATTACTACAATGGATGCCATTCAAGGCAAGTGCGATTATAACATTAACCGTTAAGAAGCAGTATTATTCCATTGATCGAGCAGTTCATGCGGGACTGTTTGTCACGAAAGATGACAATTTATTTTCCCTCCGTGAGGTGTGCTCGTATCACTCTAAAAAACGAAATGTATAGATTTGTAAAAACAAGATATGTATGTAAAGATAAGCAGTGTTCTAAACTAAAGAGCCATCTAGTGCAGAAGCGAAAAGTGGCTCTCACTATAGTTGATGATATCAGTTATTGTCTAATTCAAAGAACAAGATATACTATCTCGTATGTTAACAAACCCCCTGTTTTTCATTTAATAGTAGGTAGTATCGAGGCTAAAAAGAAGAGACTGCACCAAGAGGTTCTTAGTCCTCTAAGGTGGTCTGTATATTTAGTAGTTTTTCTACGTATCTCCCTTAGTTATGAGACTTCCGATGTAGTGGTCGACCGGTTTCAATGACATTTATCTTCGTTCGCCATCTTCATCAGGACCGAGATCTTCCATCAAAGAACACAAATCTGTTGACTGATCAGAAAAGGCACAGCAACTTCTGTAGGGGAAGATCGAAAAATCCAGGGTGACTCCTCTGGGGTAAGCGGGTAAGGTGTCAGTAATTTAATATGCAACATATACAATTAAATATAAGAGGCCCAATGGGCATTTAAGTAGGTAGCCTCCTCCCACCCAAGGGAAGGTGGAGAGAGTGGGCTTAGGTTTTATTGTCCAGTAAAGGACATGTGGGATTGGTATGGGTCTTCAGTTGCCAGATGTAAACAGGCATTGTACTATTCTGTTTTTCATGACATTGCTTTTTCAGAATTCCTAACTGTGTTTTAGCAAAGGAATTCACAACAGTTCAATGTACCCGTTATTCACACTTAAAGAGGGATGGTAAAGCAGCTGGATGTCAAGCCGCCTCAGTGGTGTGGTTCTCCGGTCTTATTTCTGATATTTGCATGGAGAGTAGTTCCTATGCGCTATAGGAGACAGAGACAGGATATATTCAAGTCGTATGTTATGGGCTTAGGAGTCTTAGGGTCAGATGTGTCAATATCCAATCCTACATTATTTACCTGTGAATGCTGCTTCTAATGATAATTCGGTAGTTGCTTTCAGTAGGGATTCTCATGATTTGTTCCCAATCTTTTCTCTATCATCAGCTTCAAACGTTCGCAGAGACTACACACGGAGTGATACTACAAAGGAATGTTGCAATGATGTAAATATAATGCCTCTACAGTGTGAATTACACCACAGGTATTTGCGCCAACGGTTAACGAGGGTTAAATATACCCACATTCCCTGGGTATACACAAGCGCGTACTGGTACGCAATATAATCAAATATGATGTATCTGTTCTGACCATAACCCCAGGCTGCACATCGTCTCCTAGAGATCCAATATATGGAAACTTTTGTGTCTCGTCTGCTTTCATCTATACCTGAGAATAAAATGCCTTTTAATTGCCATTTGCCATACATTCTTAGTAATTTCAAAACAGAAGTGTCGAGCCCTAGAATGCTTTGATTCGTAATAATGTTATGGTCTTGAATCGGGCGGATTCTCAGAACCGGACCTGGTGGAGGGTTCGGAGGCCACACCAGTTGATGACCAGGGTAACTGACACTTGGGTCTAGCCAAACTATATCAAGGTAACCGAATGAGCAGTAAGGCAGACTTCAGGGGCTATGGGGTTGGTGTAGTAGTGCAGTTAACCCAACATAGAGCACCCAAATGAGACCAGCAACACAGGAGTGCACCACAAATATACAAATGTATCAGGCATTAATATAATATAATCATTAAAAATGGTAAATACAGAAAAAGGTGATGTGTTCCAGAGTAAAACAATACAGGAATCTAGTCCCCCTATACTGGTATTCAAATGGGCTGACCAGTTCCCCCAAAATAGGCGAGTTGAGCAACTAGCCCAAGAGTTTCTCCTTAGTGCCTAGGTTCACACTCCCTCCCCTCACCACCATACCCGAGGCTGGGTAATCTGCTCCCCATTGTTGTCCTCCCCTAGTTGCTTGTAGATACCATACTGCCAAATTAACTACCCTTACCTGTTGGCTCCAGATCCCTTGTTTCGAGGGGATTGGGTCCTCCGACGTATTCCATATCTATAACAGTAATCACCACAGCTGTGCTGCTTCAGAAAATCTTTCTGCGTCGATACGCCGCCCTCGAGGACCTCCTCCGACGGCCGACGTCACTGGATGTTATAAGTAGGATGCACGACGCCCGTAGCCTCAGTTCTGTTTTTTCCGTGAACGTGTTCGCTTCGGGAATCTCGGCGCGCCTCGACTCTTTGCAGTTTGTTGTATTCTCGGTTCTTCGGCGCCTGTTCGTTTTGTGAAGTTTATCCTTCATGAAAATGTCTACCTTGTCTTCCACCCCGCGTCCGGGCTTTAAGAAATGCGGGGACCACGGGTCCAAGATGTCGGTGACGGACTCGCATGATGCCTGCCTCTGGTGCCTCGGGGAGGCCCATGACTTGGATGACTGTGTCGACTGCCAGTCGCTCACGTCCAAAGCCTTGCGGGAGCGCAAGAAGTTGTTGTCGGTAGGTAAGGTGTCCAAGCCCTGGAAGTTGAGGTCAGCAGGGCTTTCGACGGACGATTCGAGGGGCGACTCTCCGCTTCATCATCGGAAGTCCAGTGGGTCTTGCTCCGGGAGTCGGTCCCGCCACTCCTCTGCCTCTTCGAGGCATTCCCAGAAGCACCGGCATCGGTCGCCTTCCCCGTCCTCATCCGAGGACTCCGCCCGTCGGCGGGTCGCTTATCCCACCAAGCATGCGACACCGGAGGAATGGGCTTCCTTCGGGAAGAAAATGTTAGCGATTCTCGAATCGCAGGGCACCGGTCCGTCCGCGCCTCCGAGTGGTGTCGGTCGTGATTGGTCGAGAGACACCGCTCGTACACCTTCGGGCTCGGGTGGTCGGCACGATTTGCGGGAGAGTTCCCGCTCGGACCAGGGGAATTGTTCTTGTCATGCCCATTCCAGGTCCCGGTCCTTGACGCACTCGAGACCGCGTGGACCTGTGAAGTCTTCGAAGAAGACATCGACGCCTGTGGCGCTGAGGTCGTCGACGGACTCTCTCGAGGCTCCACCTCCGAGGAAGTCGTCGACACCGGCGCCCAGGATGTCGAAGGACACGCTCGGGGCTCCGCCTTCGAGGCCTTTGTCGACGCTGTTGGCGCCGCGTCTGTCATCGACGCCGATTCTCTCGACGCTGGCGCCGATTCACTCGACGCCTTTCGAGGCTGTGTCAACGGGGGTACCCCGAGGCTCGGTGGAACCCCCTAGAAAGGCTCTGGCCAAGGTCAAGCATGGCTTTGGTTCCCATTCTGTGCCTTTTTCCCGCCATCTTGAGTTTATTTCAGAGGTGGATGAGGGGCCTCTGATGATGGCATGGTGCCTGATACGGTGCCAGACTAGATTCTCTCGGGCCATAGCCAATTTGAGGACCTACGACAGTCACTGCACAATGCCAGTGGGCTGGACACCTCTCCAGGTGGAGTTTTGTAGGCCTGAGCCTGGCACTCATGCCGACTCCTCGTACCGGCGCCTTATGTCTAGGGTCACCGAGTACTTGGGATGGTCTGCTCCCCCAGGGGAGTTTGTTCAGGATGACCTTACGGATATCCTCGACATTGGTCCACCAACTGACCCGGTACTGCCGTTTCATATGGCTCTACAGAGGAGGGTGGCGGCGGCTTGGACTGCTCCGGAGAGTCTCCCGGCAGTGGGCAAGTCTTTGTCGCGAAAATACCGTCCAGTCAGTAGTGACCCTTGCTACTCGTCCAAGCACCCTACTCCGGAGAGTTCGGTGGTGCAGGCGGCTACGGCCCCGGCAAAGCAGGCGTCGTACCCTACCATCCCTCCTGATAGGGACGACAAGCGTTTTGACGGCTGGGCGAACAAAGTGTTTTCTGCAGGGGGTATGGCGCTTCAGGCGGCCAACTCCATATGTGCCTTGTCTAGTTTCACGCACTCTGTGGAACTGTTCCCTTGGCGGCTGAACATATTCCCGAAGGGGACAAACGGGATGGTTTACTTGCCATGGTTCAGGATGGCAAGGATGCCATGTGTGAGGCCGTTCAGTCGGGTTTGGACATGGCAGATTGCGTCAGCCGGTCCATGGCGGCGAGCACCGTAATACGCAGGTTTGCATGGTTGCAGAAGTTGGGGGTTTGCTCCTGATGTGCAGGCCTGGCTCCTCAACATGCCCTTTGACGGGGAACATCTTTTTGGCAGCAAGGCTGACGAGAGCCTTGAGAGGTTGCAGACCTCAAAGGCTGCAGCAAAGTCGTTGGGCGCTGCTGTTCGACAACCTCCACCTTTTCGTCCTAGGGGACAGCAATGGAGGGGGGTTCCTTTTTGTTATTACTCATCCTTTGGTAAAGCGACAAGAGCTGCTAGTCAAAGGGGCAACCGTAGGAGTGCCAGAGGTGGAAAACCAGGTACTCGAGGTGCCAAGGCCGCTCGGGCTGTCGCATCTTTGCCATCAGACAACGCAGCAGCCGCTTCAGCTCAGTCATGAGGTCATGTCCCATGGTTCGCTGGTTGGGGTAAGGCTGGCGCAGCATCTTGCAGAGTGGCACGCTGTTACTTCAGATGTGTGGGTTCTGGAGATCATAACCCACGGCTACTGTCTTCCTTTCCGGCAGAGGCCTCAAGACAATCCACCGGGGAATCTCTTTGAAGAGTCCGGATCCGCTCCTTGCACAGGAAATTCAATCCCTGCTGGAGAAAGGCGCCATCAAACTGGTGCCTGTAGCAGAAAGGAACAAGGGATGGTATTCCCCTTATTTTTTATTTCCAAGAAAGACTGGGGATTGAGACCCATCATGGACTTGCGCGGTTTGAACAAACTCCTCAGGAAGGACAAGTTCAAGATGGTTACTCTCTCTCAAGTCCTCCAGGCCCTTCAACTTCAGGACTGGTTGGTGTCTCGACCTCAAGGACACTTATTTTCATGTGCCGATCCATCCAAAGCACAAGAAGTACCTGAGGTTCATGGTTGGCGACCCGCACTTTCAGTTTCGGGTCCTGCCGTTCAGATTGACCTCCGCCCAGAGGGTCTTCACCAAGCTCATGGTAGTGGTGGCAGCGCACCTCAGGAAAGGGGGATTCACGTCTACCCCTACCTGGACGATTGGTTGATCAGGGCGCGCTCTCCCGAGCAAGTCCTGGATCATCTGTCGGTCACCTGCCACTCCCTCCACAAGCTGGGCTTCTCCCTCAACTTAAAGAAGTCCCATTTGACACCAACTCAGAGGCTCCAGTACATCGGAGCAGTGCTCGACACGTCCCTGGGGCAGTGTTTTCCTCCCCAGGTGAGGGCTCATCACATTCAGCAGATGGTGCACAAGTTTCAACTTGCCCAGACTCTCCCAGCGCTCGAGTTCTTGAGACTGCTCGGCCTCATGGCATCTGCATTCTTCTGGCGCCAGATGCCAGGTTGTGGATGAGATCTTTGCAATGGGCACTCAAGCTCCAGTGGTCTCAGTCCTCCGGCAGGATGTCGGACCCTGTTCAGGTGCCGTCTTTGGTCGCCCAGGACCTTCTGTGGTGGGCCGACAAAGGCAATCTGATGAGGGGGGCTCCATTTTGGCTGGCCTGGCCGGAGGTGACGATCATGACGGACGCATCCCTCACGGGATGGGGAGCTCATGCCAACGAGTTGACAGTCAGCGGTTGTTGGTCTCCGTCGGAGTCCAGACTCCATATCAATCTGTTGGAGCTGAGGGCCGTCAGGCTAGCCCTGAAGGCTTTTCTGCCGACTGTGTGAGGAAAGAATGTCCTGATCCTGACGGACAACACGGTGGCCATGCACTACCTCAACAAAAAGGGGGGGGGGCAGGGTCACTTCCTCTGTGCAGGGAGGCGATGCAGCTCTGGTTCTGGGCCATCCAGCAGGAAATTTCGATCTCGGCAGTTCATCTGGCAGGAGACGAAAACGAGACGGCGGACGCTCTGAGCAGGCAGAGCGCGATCTCTCATGAGTGGGAGTTGGCTCAGGAGATTCTCCTGGAGATCTTTGCCCTTTGGGGGACCCCTCAGGTGGATCTCTTCGCCGCCACTGTCAACCGGAAGTGCGAGAGGTTCTGCTCGCGGGAATTTCCTCCAAACGAACGAAGCCTTAGGAGACGCGTTTGTGGTGGAGTGGTCATTCCCACTGCTGTACGCGTTTCCTCCAGTCCCCGTCATCCCGCAAGTACTGCGGAGGTTACGGAGGTTCCTCATTGTTTCGGCGTGGCCCGGAGAACGTGGTACCCGGACCTTCTCGACTTGTCCATCTGCCCTCCACGTCGTCTTCCCTACCGAGACGATCTGCTCTCACGGGAGAGCGGTCAGGTTCTCCATCCCGAGCTCAGGTCCCTCAACCTTCACGCTTGGTTTCTGAAAGGTTGAGGTATAAGGATTGGGACCTCCCTGAAGACGTGATGGAGGTGTTGCTTTCGGCCAGAAGGCCCGCAACAAAGTCCCTGTACTGTTGCCGTTGGAGAAAGTTCTGCGACTGGTGCAGGGTTAAGAATGTGGATCCTTTTGCATGTGAAATTCTCATGGTTCTGTCTTTTTTGCTTTCTTTGGCCCACAGGGGCCTTCAAGTGGGTACCATTAAAGGTTACCTGGCGGCGCTGTCCATATTTAAGCGCTCGTCTGAAGAGTGTTCCTATTTTAAAATTCCTTTAATTTCTCAGTTTCTGAAAGGGCTCACTAATGTGTTCCCTCAGTCACCTTTCCAGGTGCCCGGTTGGTATTTGAACCTTGTTCTCAAGTTTCTGATGGGTGCTCCGTTTGAGCCTTTGCATTCATGCCCTTTGAGACTGTTAACTCTTAAAACTGTATTTTTAGTTGTGGTCACTTCCGCTTGCAGAGTGACTGAGTTACAGGCACTTTCAGTTAAGGCACCCTTCACTGTGTTTCATAAGGACCGGGTTGCCATTAGAGTTCGTCCTTTTTTTCTTCCGAAGGTGGTGTCGGAATTTCATTTAGGCGAGAAGATTGTTCTTCCGGCATTTTATCCTCCTCCACATCCTGGTAAGGAAGAGGAGAGGCTCCATAGGCTTGATCCTAGGAGAGCTTTAAGATTTTATATTTCACGCATGTCCCGGGTCAGAGTGGACGATCAGCTCTTAATTGGTTACACTGGAAAGCGTTTGGGACAAGCTGTGACGAAACAGACTTTGTCTCGCTGGATTATTTTGGCGATCTCCGAGTGTTACCGCTTGGCGGGTAAGGATCCACCGGTCGGCTTACGGGCCCATTCTACCAGGGGTATGGCTGCCTCTACTGCCCTGCAGAGGGGTGTGCCTTTTCGTAACATCTGTAATGCAGCCACCTGGGCTTCGGTACATACTTTTATACGTCCCTATTCCCTCGATTCCATCCGGGGGCAGGATCTGGCCTTTGGCAAGGCGGTCCTTTACTCTGTAATTTGATTGGGCATGCTAAATTTCTGTTTTCTAAATTCTTTTCCCACCTCCTTGCATTGGTACTGCTTTGGGAGTCTGTCATAGATATGGAATACGTCGGAGGACCCAATCCCCTCGAAGAAGTTACTCTTGCCTGGTAACGTTCTTTCGATGGGATGGTCCGACGACGTATTCCATATCGTTCCCTCCCTACCTTCCCCGCTTCAGAATTTCTTATGCGATTGCAGCTTACATTTCCGCAAGGCTTTGGGTGTCAGACTGGCAGATGATTGGTGGCACACGTTCTGGGGGAAAAAAACTACAACTGAGGCTACGGGCGTCGTGCGTCCTACTTATAACATCCAGTGACGTCGGCCGTCGGAGGAGGTCCTCGAGGGCGGCGTATCGACGTCATCGACGCAGGACGCAGAAAGATTTTCCGAAGCAGCACAGCTGTGGTGATTACTGTCATAGATATGGAATACGTCGTCGGACCATCCCATCGAAAGAACGTTACCAGGTAAGAGAGTAACTTGTTCTTCTCTGCTTCCCTCATTGTTCTTCCCCGATGATTGTAAAGTGCTCCGTTGCTTCCCAAACCTGGGTCTGCGCTCAATAAATACCTTAATAAAAAGAAAAGTGACTCTAAAGGACTTTACTAAAAGTATTGCTAACCAAGCCCCCAGTTACCTTTCCAACAGGTTCATCTCGCACTCAGCTGCGAGACCTCTCAGAAGCGCACACACTAATTGTCTTGTCATCCCACGGTTCAACCTCCAAAAATCTGGAGGCCGCAGTTTCCCTGTCCTAGCAGCCAAGCTGTGGAACACACTACCTAACCCACTCAGAGCTGAACCTTCCTTCACTGCCTTCAAGCATAATGCCAAAGTTTGGCTGTCCACCCTCGACTAAGGATGACTGTTGACTGTAGCAATATTCTATGACACCACAGGCTATTTTTATGTCTCTGCCATTGCATTCTGCCCTATCCTGTAAATTGTATACCTTCGTTTATGTCACTTGTATATTGTAAATTGTGTACCTTTTGATTATGTCACATGTATATTTTGTATATTCTAAATGTAAATACTTCCATGTAAGCCGACTGTAACTAAATAATGCGCCCGGTTGCCCTCGGGCCTTGTGCGCTATACAAATAAACAAAATACAAATACTAATCTCCAAAAGTCAGTACATGGTACAAGCCATAACAAATAGCTGGGGCTTCCTTTAAAATTAACGGTGGTTGCAAAAATAAAGTTGACAGAGAAAACCTCCCGGAGGGAGAGAGAGGGAGGTGATGACCCTGGGACCTTGGACCTGCAGTGGGGTGAATGATGTGTCTGTCGCCGAGCTGAACAACCACCTATGCACTCGCCAACGTGTTCTAACACAAAACAGAATTTTTTAAAAACATTTCAATGTGAAAATTTCAATTGACTAAAATTCAAAATACAGAACATGTATAAACTTTGTTCATAAAGCATTATGGCAGAAAAGAATAATGTGATCAAAAGAAACCACCCGATAATGACAATTAAAACTAAATTTATTATTCTTGGTCACAATGCAGTGCCTCTAAAACCTTAATTTACTAAAGAAACAGCAGTACATGTGCTCTGTAGTTGAGGTAAGTGAGAATCAACATGCCAGGTTGACAAATAATTATCAAAGGGAGAAAATATATAAAAAAACGAAAATGATCACAAACCAGTAGGTGAGCATTTAATGGCCAACGTTTACTGGTGAAAAGTAGAGCATTTATGGATCAAACTAGCTCTATCATATGGGAAAAAAACCTAAAGATATTTATTAGGTTTACTTTTGTGAAAGGTCGACATATGTTTCGGCTAATGGCACCTGAAAAAATCAGGCAATGCACAAAAAACATTGACTGTTGGTGCAGCTGTAGCCGTCTTCAGGACAGAGGAGAAAAGCAGTATATAGCAGTGTTGAATACTTCATAGGCGTCATGCTATGTCGTTAAGAGAAGGCACGAAACCCACTGTAAGGCAAAACAAACATAAACATATCACATATATATACAAATATAAATTAAAGACAAACATCGTAAACAGGTGGTTCATAAAAAACTATTTAAAAACATTGGCGGTGTAACAGCGGCGGAACGCCCGGTGGGCAGTACACAACATTATAATCATCACCCACTGCAGCCAAGGTACATGCAGAGAAAAAGGTGTTAGATATATAACCCTATCTTGCATTGTGTGAAATCTATTTCTTGTCTAATGAAACAATTCATTTGTATAAAAAAATGGTAAGATTATTTAATTACTTATCCTTATTCATTTCAAATGGATGGCTTGCTTATATATTGAAGCAAGAGCATAATACATCAAGAGAAATTATGTTCAGTTTCAAATGCCACTAAAAGTTGATGTACTATAACATTTTGCAATATAAAATATCAAAACATAGAGGAAATGTTCAATGTTGCTGCAGTCTTTAGGCAAAATCATATTGTTGTGGGGCCCTTTATGATGGAAAGTGGAAGGCAATGCTTACCATTGTTATCTTCAAAAGATCTTAGACCAGAATGTGAAACTTCGAGAGTTACTTAATTCGAGTGCGCCGTAATGGACGCTGAAGAGAACCTATTTGGGCCTGAAAAAAGACAGAAATGCCCGAGTTTTAAATTCAGCTTATTATTATAAACAGGCTTTTCAAAATTTAACCGAAGAAAAGCAACCGGAACTGTTGTTACCTCTCAGGTGTTATTAAGTGCAGGCTCGTTTCAAATAGCGACTGTGGTTGCAACTGGAGGGCTTGCGCGTGGCCTGATATGAGTGAAAGCAAAAAAGAGAAAATGTACGGCGAAATGAAGGTCACTTATGTGTTAAGTGTCATTGAACATTTTTCGGAGTTGTATTTAGAAGCTTGCAGTAATGGCATTAGCTTACCTCTAAAAGAAGGGGAAAAGGAAGCCGGAAATCATCTGTACAGGCGCGCCTGTGTTGTGCTCGTTAAACGCGTCTGGAGCCAGCGAGGTACGTGATGTTAGTGAGGACGAAACCAATTCCGCTGTGGAGCCGTGTCAATTAGCTGCTCGGAGCCTACGTGCTTCCGTGAACAGCTGTACACGCGCTCTATTGGGTGTTTAAATAGGGCGGACGGATGACGTGACTTATGTTAATTGAATGTAACGGGGGAGAAACGGAAGGAAAAAAGAAGCGGCATAAGAACCGGATGTTTACTTAAACTTACAAGAGCAGAGTTTTTCTTGGGGAATTATTTAAAAATAACAACGTCTGAGTGCACCAATCCTCAACTAGTTAGCATGTTTGTGTTTAGTGATTGGCAAACTATCATATATGAAAAAAACAAAAAAGCCTCAGAAAGTTTTATTTGGAGGAAAATGTTTCATTAATTATGTATCATTATATTATTTAATTTTATTCTGTGATGGTATCCATATTTTGTGATACCTTTTTTTTACATTAGATGAGACAGAATCTAAATCAATGTGTGTCTAACTAATGGCAATACATAAGATGATTTAATAGTCTTGTAAGGCCAAGAACAATGTGATTATTATGACAGAAAAATAGGACCTATTTGAGGAACACTTATTTTATTATATGGAAAAAATGTTTTTGAAAAACCATGAAAAACATTGGGCGGGAAAGGCAAAAAAGCAGGTTTTAGAAGAATAGGGACCACTCCACTGTTGTGTTTAAGCCCCGTTATCATGCACACCTAGAGGGCTGGATTAGCTTGGATGAACAACAATTCTTAATTTCAAAGAATCCAATAATTCCAGCCTTCTACCTGTTGCCTAAGATTCACAAGAATGCAACTTGTCCTCCCGGCAGACCTATAGTTTCGGCTCTAAAATCCATTCTTGAACCCTTGTCCATTTATGTTGATTGGTTTCTCCGTCCGTTTGTAAAAGAAATGAAGTCCTTTATTAAAGACACCACCAATATGATACAACGAATAGACAACTTATCCATCTTGAATACAGATATCTTGGTTACCCTTGATGTAACCTCATTATATACAAGTATACCTCAACTAGACTGTTTGAAAGTGATTGAATTCTATCTCAATCAAAGAACAACAACTATTAATTCAGTACCTACTTCCTTTCTCCTAGAATGTGCTAGAATAGCACTAATGGAGAATTTTTTTCTATACGATGGCCTTTTTTACAACCAAAAACACGGCACAAGCATGGGGGCAACCTTTGCCCCAGATCTGGCTAATTTGTTTATGGCCAACCTGGAAGAACATTCGATTTATCACCCTAACAACCCTTTTAAACAGAATATACATTGTTGGTATAGATATATCGATGATATCTTCATGGTATGGAGGGGGTCCTCCAATGAACTTAAGCTATTCACCCAATGGTTAAACGGACAAAACCCACACATACAATTCACAGGAGACGAACATTTAAGCTCAGTTTCTTTTCTGGACTTAACCATCAAAAAATCCCTAAATGGACAGTTGGTTACCTCGTTATACCGAAAAGAGACCGACAAAAACACCTTATTAAGATTTGATAGCTTCCATCCTGCTAGCCTAAAAGAAAATTTGCCAATTGGACAATTCCTTAGAATCAGAAGAAACTGTACAAATATCTCTGATTTTGAAACACATGGGAAACTATTAAAGTCTCGACTATTAGATCGAGGGTACCCTTCTAAGTCCATCTCACGAGCATATAGAAGAGCGAAACACACTGATAGACAAAATTGCCTAACCCCTACTGAGAAGAGCCCAGCAGATAAGATCACATGTGTCTCGACTTTTTCACCCATTAGCAATTCACTCAGAAAAATAATATTAAAAAATTGGCATATCATTACAACTCCAGATTTTGCTCCTGCAACACCTCGATTTGCATTTAAAAGGCAATCCAATCTTAGAGATAAACTTGTACACACGTACCCTACCACACGAAAATCTTTACCCTCTCAAACCACTCTGTGGTCTCTGCCACCGGTATTAGGACATTTTAAATGTGGCTTGTGTTCGGTTTGCTCCTTAACTACAAACCTGAAAACACTGCAACTATATGAAATGAAATGGACCTTGACGGGTTTTTCCAATTGCAATACTCCATGGGTCATCTATGGTATCAAATGCCCCTGCAATTTATTATATGTGGGAAAAACAAAACGTCCGGTAAAACAAAGAATATGTGAGCATCGCTCATGTATCAAAAATAAAATCGAAAATAAACCAATGGTGGCACATTTCACCCAATTGAAACATTCCCACAATGACCTAAAGTGGTTTGTAATTCAAACCGTTGCAGCTCCACCTAGAGGTGGGAATAGAGATCTACTCCTCACCAAACAAGAACAGAAATGGATTTTTAATTTAAACACTGTAAAACGGGGCTTAAACACAACAGTGGAGTGGTCCCTATTCTTCTAAAACCTGCTTTTTTGCCTTTCCCGCCCAATGTTTTTCATGGTTTTTCAAAAACATTTTTTCCATATAATAAAATAAGTGTTCCTCAAATAGGTCCTATTTTTCTGTCATAATAATCACATTGTTCTTGGCCTTACAAGATTATTAAATCATCTTATGTATTGCCATTAGTTAGACACACATTGATTTAGATTCTGTCTCATCTAATGTAAAAAAAAGGTATCACAAAATATGGATACCATCACAGAATAAAATTAAATAATATAATGATACATAATTAATGAAACATTTTCCTCCAAATAAAACTTTCTGAGGCTTTTTTGTTTTTTTCATATATGATAGTTTGCCAATCACTAAACACAAACATGCTAACTAGTTGAGGATTGGTGCACTCAGACGTTGTTATTTTTAAATAATTCCCCAAGAAAAACTCTGCTCTTGTAAGTTTAAGTAAACATCCGGTTCTTATGCCGCTTCTTTTTTCCTTCCGTTTCTCCCCCGTTACATTCAATTAACATAAGTCACGTCATCCGTCCGCCCTATTTAAACACCCAATAGAGCGCGTGTACAGCTGTTCACGGAAGCACGTAGGCTCCGAGCAGCTAATTGACACGGCTCCACAGCGGAATTGGTTTCGTCCTCACTAACATCACGTACCTCGCTGGCTCCAGACGCGTTTAACGAGCACAACACAGGCGCGCCTGTACAGATGATTTCCGGCTTCCTTTTCCCCTTCTTTTAGAGGTAAGCTAATGCCATTACTGCAAGCTTCTAAATACAACTCCGAAAAATGTTCAATGACAC
This sequence comes from Ambystoma mexicanum, assembly GCF_040938575.1. Lineage (NCBI taxonomy): Eukaryota > Metazoa > Chordata > Amphibia > Caudata > Ambystomatidae > Ambystoma > Ambystoma mexicanum. The sequence continues at coordinate 895,658,924 of NC_090931.1, read as the reverse complement.
TTAACACATAAGTGACCTTCATTTCGCCGTACATTTTCTCTTTTTTGCTTTCACTCATATCAGGCCACGCGCAAGCCCTCCAGTTGCAACCACAGTCGCTATTTGAAACGAGCCTGCACTTAATAACACCTGAGAGGTAACAACAGTTCCGGTTGCTTTTCTTCGGTTAAATTTTGAAAAGCCTGTTTATAATAATAAGCTGAATTTAAAACTCGGGCATTTCTGTCTTTTTTCAGGCCCAAATAGGTTCTCTTCAGCGTCCATTACGGCGCACTCGAATTAAGTAACTCTCGAAGTTTCACATTCTGGTCTAAGATCTTTTGAAGATAACAATGGTAAGCATTGCCTTCCACTTTCCATCATAAAGGGCCCCACAACAATATGATTTTGCCTAAAGACTGCAGCAACATTGAACATTTCCTCTATGTTTTGATATTTTATATTGCAAAATGTTATAGTACATCAACTTTTAGTGGCATTTGAAACTGAACATAATTTCTCTTGATGTATTATGCTCTTGCTTCAATATATAAGCAAGCCATCCATTTGAAATGAATAAGGATAAGTAATTAAATAATCTTACCATTTTTTTATACAAATGAATTGTTTCATTAGACAAGAAATAGATTTCACACAATGCAAGATAGGGTTATATATCTAACACCTTTTTCTCTGCATGTACCTTGGCTGCAGTGGGTGATGATTATAATGTTGTGTACTGCCCACCGGGCGTTCCGCCGCTGTTACACCGCCAATGTTTTTAAATAGTTTTTTATGAACCACCTGTTTACGATGTTTGTCTTTAATTTATATTTGTATATATATGTGATATGTTTATGTTTGTTTTGCCTTACAGTGGGTTTCGTGCCTTCTCTTAACGACATAGCATGACGCCTATGAAGTATTCAACACTGCTATATACTGCTTTTCTCCTCTGTCCTGAAGACGGCTACAGCTGCACCAACAGTCAATGTTTTTTGTGCATTGCCTGATTTTTTCAGGTGCCATTAGCCGAAACATATGTCGACCTTTCACAAAAGTAAACCTAATAAATATCTTTAGGTTTTTTTCCCATATGATAGAGCTAGTTTGATCCATAAATGCTCTACTTTTCACCAGTAAACGTTGGCCATTAAATGCTCACCTACTGGTTTGTGATCATTTTCGTTTTTTTATATATTTTCTCCCTTTGATAATTATTTGTCAACCTGGCATGTTGATTCTCACTTACCTCAACTACAGAGCACATGTACTGCTGTTTCTTTAGTAAATTAAGGTTTTAGAGGCACTGCATTGTGACCAAGAATAATAAATTTAGTTTTAATTGTCATTATCGGGTGGTTTCTTTTGATCACATTATTCTTTTCTGCCATAATGCTTTATGAACAAAGTTTATACATGTTCTGTATTTTGAATTTTAGTCAATTGAAATTTTCACATTGAAATGTTTTTAAAAAATTCTGTTTTGTGTTAGAACACGTTGGCGAGTGCATAGGTGGTTGTTCAGCTCGGCGACAGACACATCATTCACCCCACTGCAGGTCCAAGGTCCCAGGGTCATCACCTCCCTCTCTCTCCCTCCGGGAGGTTTTCTCTGTCAGTGTCCTTTGATCCTTGGAGGTGGTGCTCCCAGAAACTGGATCTGTCCTAAATGCTCAGCATGCAAAAATAAAGTTTCCTCATCTTTCCTAAGTCACGTTACAGATATGTCTTTAAGCGCTACTTTGGAAGTAATTACATTACTAAACCATAATTGAGAAATTTTGCTGCCATTCATTTGTTCTGTAATCATTGAAAAATGGGCAGACAAATAAGATTGCTTTTAACATCGTTCATGTGTTTCTTTGCAATGTAATCAACTTTATAGACTTTGTTCTATTGTCCTATAACATTTAGCAATTATTTGTTGCATCCCATAGATTGGGTCTGTCAAACCCAATTTAAGGACAGTTGTTTTAATATGCAGTGGAGACCACAAGTCCCACCCTGCTTCTCCGGCAGAGGTGCTCAAGTTTTGATTTTCCCTACCAGATTTACCCCTTTCTTTCCCAGAGTCCTTGATTGAGGCCACATAAGAGATGGGTATCCAGAAGTCGCTGAGACTCGGGGCACACAAGTATCCTGGTTCCCATTGCAAATCTCCTTTGGACAGCTTGTTGTGGGCACGCCACTGGTTGGTGGCAGCCTTTGTACGTTTCTAGTTGTACACACTATGCATATCCGGGGATATGCCTCTACTGGGGCCTCCTTGTACAATCCAGTTCAGTGCCCTGCTAGCCTTGATTGCTTAATCAGAGCTTGCACTACGTGAGCCAAGGAAAGCTTAAGAGTAGGTTTAGCAAGACAACCCTACACCCTAAACACAGGACTCAGATGCCTCCTGACTGTGGTAGAATGTAAAGGCCCAAGAATAGTTTTCCAGTACTGTTCAAAGAAATTCTTTCAATTTCATTCTTATATTTGCCCTCCATGAATTAGTGTTTAAAGCAAATTTATTTTGGAAAGATTTTAGTATGGGTTGGATCTGCCATGTAAACCTCATCCTAACCAATTTCTTTCCCTCTAGGAACTGTTTTATTCCTGTAAGTTACCATTATTGTTACTTTTGATGTTACTTGACAATCATCGTTGTCCTCCTACTAGTCACTGAGTGCGCCTGGAGACAGAACCCCAATCTGTGCATAGGAGACCTTGTACTCATCAGAGAGCATGAGACACTGATCCTGCCGGGGATCATGGTAGATATTGATCAGATCTATGAGCATAAGAGGCCCCGATCTTACCAGGAAAAACAAATCAATTGGGTAGTGAGAGTGGCACTAAACCCTGCTGCGAACATAGGTTGTATTTGAGCTCATAGCGAACATAGTATCTGCTTAAACAACTTCTTATATTCTTCTTGCAGCCTGTCGAGAAGAAGGTTTCCATTAACTACCTGAAGGGAATCGAGGACGCCTACAAGAAATCCTTCCTTCCCAAGATCAGGTGAGCAGAATTAACCTATTTATTTTGTTTTTATTAATATTTCTTTTATCCAGAAAAAAATGGTATCGAAGGGTTAACCTAGATATTGAAAATCAATTCTGCACACACCAAGATCAGTTAACCCGGGTTATTTTATTGCTAATGATTGGGAAACCACGTAGATGTTGGGCATTGAGGAAGGGTATAAGTGGGGGAAGGAAAGTGGAAGGAGAGAGAGAAATGAGAAGTCAGCCTTAATTAGGCTGGTTTGGATTAATTTGTGATCAACCCTTCCTGGTGTAGGAGTGAAAATCCTGATGTAACCTCCTAGCAAGGATGGACCTGGTAAATTAATGCCTGAAAAAGAAGGAAGCTGGGGACGAGGGGGATTATCTTAGTAACCATCAAGGTACCATGGCATTTGGGGGAGATATGCTATGAATGCTAATCATAGATTCAAGGTAGTTTCTGCCAGGACTCCTTGAGCCTGGAATTGTTTCCTACGCAAATTGCAGATGCTTAGTTCCATGGATACGCCTGAGGGTAACTATCTCAAATACCCCCACCAACCCAGGGTCCAGAGGCAAATGCTCACAGTTTCAGTGCTCAAATAGACAGTGCAGGAATGGTGAAACATCCCAGTTAATACAAGCCTACCTTTTGCAGGTTGAGTTGCAGGACACAGTTAGCCAGGGGCTTGAACCTCAGACCAAATATGACCCTAGGGTCCTAAAAGCACAACAGACTGCTGTTTCGATAGATTTCTAAAATTTGGACTGGTGGACAAATTTTAGGAGGCCACCCTAGTTATAATGAACAGGTGACTCTGGAGTTTAGCCAAACCAATCAAGGTAAGCTTAGAGTGGTCAAGGCAAAGTCCCAGGAGAGGTGAGTGGGGTTAGGGGTCCACAATGAGTGTCAAAGTGAAATACTCAATGATTCTACTTACACAGGCAAGTACAAAAATACCTATTGTAGGTCCAAAAATACACTATAAAAATTAATCTAGCAGGTTATCACACAACACTCTAAATTTAAAATAGCTATACAGCCACAGTTAATACAATGCATACAGTTCACCATATACCTGAATGGGAAGGTAAGTATTAGGGCAATTGTATTAACAATCCACAGGAGTAGAAGCCATAACTTTGAGTCCAACCCTAAGGTGAATGGGGCCTTGTGCCCAAAAAGTTCGCAAAGTACCTTTATAAGAAGGGATAATGTTAAGAAGTGTTCCTGTGGGTGTTAAGATTGTGCTAGAAGTTGTTCAAAGAGATTTACAGGTGAGTTAAAGGCTTTTCCTAGCTTCTATAGCAGCTTTTTCATCAAACCTTTTAAAAAGTAATGGAATGGAATAATACATTAGTTATTCACAAACTTTATAAAGGAGAAGGTGGGGACAACAGTAAGTATCTAAACTACTCGCTGCCCTTGCTCTGATTTTCCTAAAGGACTTGGCAGCTCGAATGGGGGTCGCTGGAGGTAAGTTTTCCCACTGTTGGATCTAGTAGAAGATTCCCAGGAGTTGAGGGTGCAAGGAAGTTTCCGGTTGGATCCATGAGCTGAGTGCAATCCATTCCAGTGAAGAAATGCAGCAGGACTCTTAAGGACACTCCACCAGGCAGGGTAAGGCTGGTTCCAGCAACATTCACCACACACGGGTGACCGCATATGCCTGCCGTTGCAAACAAAGGGAGCCTTCCAGAACAGGACCGGTGGATGCTGGGACGCTGAAACCTTGCAGGAAGGAGACTTGTAGAACTAGCTGGGGACCACCGAAGTTCTGGGCCAAAATGACGAACGGCAACACTTCTTGGTGGTCCAGGGACAATTCTGAAGGGTCCAGGCTGCAGGATCATGAGAAGGCATTGAGACAGGTTTTGTCCCAACAGTCCAATGGGTCAAAGCACTGTAAGGGTCTTCTGAGATCAGGTAGTCAGGGTTTCACTGGGACCACAGCAAGAATGATTGCCAGGCCTCTTCAGGATTCGTCCTCAGATCTTCCGTCGTCTGCATAGCTACACAGGATACTTGGCTCCTCTTCTGATCTGCTGGAATCGCTGCAGGACTCTTCTTATCCTAAATTCAGGTGAGTGGCCAAACTCAACCCTCAAATAGAAAGGATCTGCACTACTTATGCACGCCAGCAGTGGTCTCAGCCTGCTTCCTGAGCCCATACACACATGGCATACACTAGTCTGTGAAAAACAGCAGCTTTCCCTTGCAAATGAATGACCATAAAAGGGAATTCTTGACCTGAGAAGGCAGGAAGAAGGTCAAAGAGCAAAATGGCCAAAGTACAAGTGAGAAATATCATGGCACTGCCATCTTGGGAGACCCAAGATCTAGAATGATCTAGCTAAAATATAGCAAAAATCTTAAAGCTGTAACTTCTGCCACCAACTTGTCTATAAAAGTAACCAAAAATCCCTTTGGTTTAAGTCTAGGATGATGCAAAAGTAATCCCCCTTGTGCAGTATGAAAAGGTTACTCAAACGGATAAGGGAAACCTAGTTTCCCAGTGCTGACAGTCTGAAGGAGTAGTCAGCTTCCCCTTAACAAATGAGCAAAAGGCCAGTGAAAAGAAGCTTGACTTGGCATTCTCTCCCTTAATGTTCATCAACTGCTTTAAGGGCCTATGGTCCGTCTTCACAGTGAAGTGAATCTCATAGAGGTAGGGTCTTGGCTTCCTTAGACTCCACACAATGGAAAGAGCTCTCTGTCCTAAACTGGCAACTGATGAAACATACAGGATGTTCCTGCCTTTGTCATCTAGTTGTGATAGTATTGCTCCTATCCCAGTGTCCGAGGCATCAGTCTACACTTTGAAAGGTCTCTGGTAATCTGGTGTCCCGAGAACAGGGACCCAACAAAGGGGACCCTTCAAGGCCTTTTCACACTCCACAGATCAAGAAACATTCCTGGGTTTCTTCGGAGTCGTGAGAGCAGTCAAAGCGACAGCTATGGTGCCATAGTTTTCCATGAAGTTCCTGTAATATCCAGTGAGGCCGAGGAAAGCTTTCTTGGGTTTGGGTAGTGGGATTTGCCCAGTCTTGTCCAGCCTGTACTTTGCTGAGAAGAGGCTGAATCTTGTCCCCACCAACCTCATGCCCAAGGAAGCCCACTGATTCCTTACCAATTTGGCACTTAGTTGCCTTTATGGTCAGGTGGGCCTTCTGAAGAGCCTGTAACACAACCCCCAGGTGTTTGACACGTTCTTCCCAAGTGGTGCTAAAGACTGCAAGATCATCTAGATATGCAATGAAGAAATCATCCAACCCATTCAGAACCTGGTTTAGCAACCCTTGGAACGTGGCAGGTGCATTCTTCTACCCAAAAGGCATTACCTGTAAATGATTAAGTCCTTCAGGTGTTTAAAATGCTGCCTTCTCCTGGCATTTTCTGTCTGGAATATTTGCCAATACCCTACAGTGAGATCAAAGGTGCTGAGGTACTTGGAAGCACCCAGCTTGTCTACCAAAGTATCAGTTCATGGTAGAGGGTGAGTTTCAGTCTTGGCGACCACATTCACAGCTCTATATATTCCATGCAGAATCTCAAACCAGAGGTACCTGATTTTGGTACCAGAACCACAGGACTGGACCAGTGACTGCTAAAAGGCTCAATATGCATGTGATGCAACTTTCTGTTGACCTCCAACTTTGTTTTAGATCTTACTTGGTCTGAACAACCACAACTCATAAACTTGTTAGGTCCACCACCTACAGTGAGAAAGTCCTGTTCACACCAATCTGTGAAGCCTGGAGTTGAAGAAGGCAAAGGGGAAAATTGCCACAGCAATGTTTTACCTTCCCTTGCTGTTGTGGGGTCAGTTGAGGGGACACTAGGCCACCCTCAATGAAGCCATGAGAAGGGATTCCCTGGAAAAGCGCCGGGGGCGACTCAGAATTCTATATCGCTTTCTGAAACCAGGAGCAGGGCTCCTATTTCATCCCTAAGGACGAATTCCTTTACTCTATCCACGGGGAAAAACCATGGAAGCCTTTCTACGTCTTCCAAGGCCCACTGAATAGATTACCTTACATAGTCGTTCAACTTGGTAAGGCCCGGACCATGAACTCATGATCAGGGGTTTTGACAATAAGTATGATATAAGAAGGTCCTAATGCCTTTTTTGGGCTCTCTAAGGAATCTAATCAAACTTCCACAGGGTCTTGCTATAACTGAACTTGAAGATGCTGCCTGAATCGGGCACAACCTCTTCAGAGGAGCTACCTCGTTAACACACTTAAGTTGCCCTGATGTTAGGATGAACTGCAAGGGGAACTTCATGCACCAACTGCAGGAGGAAGGGCCACACATCCTGAGGAACCACCAGCCTCTCATGGTCTCATCTTGGGGGCTCTGTGGGTTTACACATTAGGGACCCACCTTCCTTTTAGATGCCAGGACACGTGCAGACATTTAAGTTGGTTGTTGCAAAAAGGAAAGGGTCAGAAAACGAGCTTTCTCTACCTACGCCCCAAGACTATAGAACCTCCTCCCCGTCAGCATCAGACTCGCCCCCACACTCCTACAATTCAGAAAATAACTCAAGACTCACCTCTTCAAGGGGCCTCTCCTCAACACCATGGCCCTCACATCGCCCCCTGTGCCACCTGACTGGCTAGATGCCATCCACCCCTCTTCCCTCTGCCACCCGGTACTGCTCCTCTGTGCCCCTTAGTATTCTACCCCCCCTTGCTGTATATCTGTTCTGTTACCCGTGAAAAGCGCTCCATTATGCATCTGTATTGTATAATTCTGTAAAGCACTGTTGCTTCTCGAAGCTAGGTCTGACCTCAATACATACAATAATAATATGATACATCTTTACAACATTTAAAGCATGAGGGGACAAACGCTGAGCAAAATGACCATTTGCATTTTATGTGAAAGTTATATTTGCGCAATGCTATGTACTAGCTCCTCATTCCACAGTGGTAGCTCCTAGTCCTTGGTTAATGCAGGATGCCCAGGGGCTGCTTTTAGCTCCTGCTTATCCAATCTTAATTTCGATCCTGTAGAGGGAAAGAAAATATTCCCCCTGCCCTACGTAGAACTGAGGTTGAGGTAGTTGTCAAAGTCCCTGAACCTGGAGGACTGCCAGAAACCCTTGATCACTACGGGACTTCTGTACTGCCAAGCTTGCTTACAGAGGAGGAGGTCCCTAAGGTAGAACTTCGCAAGGGCCACAAGAATAAACCATCATCGTTAAAAGGCCTGCTTCCGATCGGAGGATAAAGAGCGATTCTGGTGGTGTGCTGTCCATCAGAGATGCTGAGTTTCTCCGCGAGGTTGCTGGGTGACTTGAGTATGACTGCCTTATAGAGGACGCAGCACGACTTGAAGGTGATTGGTGCGTGCAGTGGGAACCAGTAAAGGTTGATGAGGGCCAGGGTGATGTGCTCGTATCTGCATAGATCCTTGATTATGCAGCCGCGTGTAGGACACTTCACAGGGGAGGACAACGGGATGCCTTCGAGGAGTGCATTGCCCCTATCCAGGTGCGATAGGACCAGTGCTTGAACAGTGGATCTAAAGCTGTCCGGAGGGAGGGAGGGAGGGAGGGAGCGAGGGATCGACTTTCTGCAGGAGGGAGAGCTGATAACAAGCTGTTTGGTTTTCTTAGCTATGTGTGCCTTGATGGAGAGGTGCTTATCAATGTGGAACCTAAGGGACTTGGCGCAGGAGGTGAGCACGAGTATGAAAGTTCATGGTTGATAGCCAGGTCTGTATGTCAGTGTTCTTGTTGGTGAGGAGTAGGAATACGGTCTTGGAGGGGTTGAACTTCAAGTATGCACTGGACATCCAAAACTGGTTCAGCGAGAGGCAGGTTTTGAGCCTATAGATGTTCTTGATGGATTTGATCTTGATGTGTCGTCAAAGTATTGGTGAATGTTTTGTGTGCAAGGAGGGCTCCCAGCAGTTCCATGTATAGATTGAAGATCAATGGGGAGAGGATGGAACCTTGTGGGACGCCACAGGTAACTGGTAGCATTGGCGATCTAGAAGAATCCACCTGAACAAACTGCTGGCAGATGGTGAGGTAGGACTTGAACTAGCATAAAAAAAGGTTGCTGATTCCCATGCGCTGATGTAGGGTGTCCCCAAGCACCTGGTGGTCTACTGTGTTGAAAGCGGTTGAGTAGAACCAGGAAGCAGGGGTGGCCATCATCAAGGATGTTAAGGGTGTTGTCGACCACCTGTATGGTTGTCCTCCCCGTGCTGTATCTGGGTCTGAACAGGGATTGATAAGTTTGGAGAGAATATTGGTGTCAATGTGTTGCCACATTTGTGCAGCTACTGCATTCTCAATTCTGCACAGGAAGATAAGTGTGTTTATTCATAGATTGTCCCAAATGCACAAAGTTCAATTCATGGGGCGTGGAGGGAGGGAGGGAGGGAGGGAGGGAGTGTGTGTGTGTTTTAGTTAGTTAGTTATCACTTAATCTGGGGAGCCAAACGTAGCTCACGGTAGTTGTTGGCGTCAAGCAAACCAAGCTCTTCTATGCTATTAGCAGGAGATAAATAGCTCCAAGCTCCCCTCAATTTCAAATCCTGCTCTAGCTCTGTTTTCTTTCTCCTTTAGCCTTCGGTTTCCCTTTCGGCTGAAGCTGCCCCTTAGACATAGCTAGAAGGGTCTGGGGTGTGTCTCTCAGGACCCAAGTCTTGAAGACTAATCTCTCCCAGAACTCTCTTCTAGGAACCCTTCTCACATTGACAGATGCCCTATCCATCTCACTATTCACAGCTTCAATGACGGTCAATACTGGGGAAGTTGGCCTAGAGCCCCTGTCAACTGAGTAGTCCCCAAAGAAGCTCTGGCAAGAGCCTCTGGTTTTACCTCAATGGAATCTACAAGAGCAGGGCTGAGCCCAGCGTTCCTAATAGAGGCACTTACACCTGCTTTCAGTACACTATCCTCAGGAAAATAATGTTGGGACAGAACAGGTAATGGAGCTGAAGCTCCAGCATTGCTAGGCCATTGGGAAAAGTATCTAACGAGAAGGATCTCTTCATGAGAAAAATCCAAGTTCAGAGTGGACCCCCATCATGGTCTTACCCTTACATCTGTGGTCCCCTTTCATGAAGCCACTTGCTCCACAGGCTACACATGATCCACTGCCCCCCCTGGTATGTAGGAAGGCTTGGAGTAGCCACGCTCATGCTTGTGATAGTTAATCCCACTACCCTTTCCAGAATCTTGTGATTTAGCCTTTTAAAACTTTGTGTGGGCCTTCTGGGAGGAAGTCTTATTAGACCCACCCTCTTTCTCTTTTTGCCCCTCCCCCCACTTCTCGCCAGAAGCAGGTTTGTCCTTATGGGACACTCTATGGGTCACCCATAAGTCAGCTTCAATGAGCAGTTTCATAGGATAAATCTCCTTAGAATCCGCCAAATGCTGCTTCAGGTCCAGGCAACATGCGTCAAAAAGGTGTTCCAGCATGACCAAATTGATCATGCCTTCAAAGGTGGTGTACCTTACAGCCCTTCACCCAGCCACTCAGATTTTTTCAGGGAATCGGTGACAAAGGACAACCAAGTATTTTCTTTCTTTCTGTAATCTCCAGGCCTCCAAGTATTGGGCAGGAGTTTTCCCAAACTTTAAGAGGAGAGCTGCTTCAATTTAGGAAAGTCTTTTCGATCAGCCATGGACATATCCATAATGGCACTACAGCCAGAATAGGATAGCCTACTGATTAACCATGCAGTTTTATCAGACTCTTTCCCCCTCCCCACCTCTTTTTGCGCTTCACAAGCCTACTCCAAGGTTGTTATTCAATCAATTATATCATTCTAACCATCCTATACACGGAGCAGATACTTTGGAAATCTAGGATGAGAAGAGAATCTAGAACCATTTCCAGAACCTCAGGAGGAGTCTTGTGATCCTTGCAAGTTCCAACTGTTGATCCCTATTCTTCTGTTTTTCAATCCTATCAAATTGTAGCTTGGCCATATTAAACTCAAGCCTTTTCCTGCATGATTTCAGCCTCAGAATTTATCAAGGAAACATTAGTGGGATCCTCTTCTCCCCTCTCAACAGTGGCAGTTAAAATAAATCCATTAATGCTGCTGGGAGCAGCCCCAGCACCTCCTGCGTCACCATTGACTGGTTATCCTACTTTTTTCATGTTCAAGAATTCTGTGTGTAAGATCAGACTTGTTTGCAGAGGATGGCATTCCTCTGTCCACACAACCTCTTTAAGTTATCAACTTTCAAATCACTAAGAGGACATGGTGACTGGTTCCATACTTTGACTAGTTGGTTCAGTTAAGTGTTCTGTGTAACTCTGGGAGTTTAGCCAAACCAATCGAGATAAGACTGCGAGTTGTCAAGGCCACGTCTCGGGAGAGTTGAGTGGGGCCAGAGGTTCACAATCCACTGTGACGGATCACAGGATTCATTCACTTCTCCCAAGGGACAGCCTTTCCTTGTAGGAAATATTCCCCCTAGGGGTGGTGGTAAGCGGGACCGCACAGGGAGAGCCCCCAAACCCTTTGCAGACAAGAACTCCCATTTCGCAGAGGAACTCCCACAAGCCCTCACTTGCAAACAAACAGTAACATCAAGGCTTCGGAATTGCAATGAAGATCAAACCATTGTTTCTTATTGTGCGAGAACAGCCAAGACTTGCATGGTGCAAACACTATGAAGACGATTGAGCGATTAATAACAAGATCCCAATTGGTAGAAGCAGACAATCCTGTGACTATGAGGAATGAGCGAATGATCACTCGGCAACAAGAGAAAAAGGACTATAATCCTATGCTGGAGAGGGGTCCAGGAAAGGATCATAAAAAGGGAAGGAGGACTGTTGTCAAACGAGAGAGAATACCGGGAGCGTAGAAACAGCTGTCAGAAGGAAACAGAGACCTGTACGAAGGCTTTTTTCTCAGACAGACGAGAAACCTGGGAAGCTGAGCTTTGACCCTCCCTGCTCAAGAAGCAAGGTAACTGGAATCAGTGAGTTTATCTTTAGTTGCAGAGGGGGCTCGCCAAAGAGAGGGAAAGACGGGCTACCGAAGAGCCTGCAAGTTTGCCTTCAGTCCCAGGAGGGACATACGAAGAAACCCAAGCATGGATGGGCTGGAGAGAGCCTGTTGGAACAACAGCAGTTCCAGGAAAAATGCATACCACATGTCAGCTGGTCGGACCGAGAAACCAGAGAAATCCTTTACCGACGTAAATACTGTGTACAGAAAAAACCACGGCGAGGGGCATAAGAAGCAGACGCCAGACTGTGTACAAAAGATCCTGATAAGTCGGAGAGGAATTGGAAAGGAGTAAGTCGGTGAGAACTTGGAAAGGAGAACGCAGATTCAGACCCAGTGACACATCCCCTTTGCAAGAAAGGTAAAGGGGAGAACATGAGACCCTGGGGAAAGGGCAGCGTTTTGGACATTATTAATCAGTACATTTTGAAAACCAAATATAACAATTGGAGTATTCTTACTCATCCCAGTGGGAAACCAAATAACACTGAGAATAAAAACCACTACGGGACTCATGATACTCATCCCAGTGGGAGAAAACCTCTACAAAAAATGATAAAACACTGTGGGGCTCCTCATACTCGGCCCAGTAAGAGAAGAAACCACAATACTCGGCCGAGTGAAAGAAGCCACAATATTTGGCCCAGTGGGGAAAAACATCACAATAGTAGTTCCAGTGAGAGAGGGAACCAGTCGTGAGTGGTAGCGTGACCTGCAAGAGGTGGACTGTAGTCTATCAATGATGCAGAGACTGCAGTAACGCTGGTCCAGCGTAGCCGTGGGCAAGAAGCAGAGACACACAGAATGCAATTAGAAGCTACCCTGATTAAGTGGAGCGAGATTCGTATCCTGAAAGCAGGCCTAGTGACACCAAACCATTGGGGAAACAAGGTAACTGGCAAGACTGGAGACCCGGGAGGGAACACAGGAATAACGAGTACATGCATCATACTCATCCCAGTGAATGGGCATATACCAAGAGTGAAATCTATTACAGGACAGAATTACAGTACAAGACTAATCCTACTAAACTCAGCGATACGAGGGAAAATCACTGCAGTGAGAATACAATGAATTATAGGAATACGAAGTACCAGAACCACATAAAGAGGGATTCTATTTCCTCAGACTTGTAAGGCAAGACCTCAGACAACCAGACAAGAAAAAACAATCCTCTAAGGAAAAAGGCTCGATGCACCTCTTTGCAAGGAACACACATTTTATTTTCTATACAAAAAGGAAAAAGGTGAGAGGGTCCTGTAGAACCTAACTGTCACTGAGTTCAAAGCAAACCTGGCGTTATAAGAAGAGACCTTGTCACTAATGATGCACAAAGTATACAGTGTTCATCCCCAACCTCATGGTCTACCATCTATATGCCTGCTACCAGTCCCCCTATGGTCCTTTGGCCGATTGCCCACATTCTAATCTCCCCCTAACATGTGGTCCCCTACTCCGTCACCTTGGGTTCCTGCTAGCTGATTGGTGGACCTCCTAGAATGTTACCCTCCCCATGGGCCTAGTCACATGGTGTGCACCTGGTCATTAACATGAGTTCAGTGGATACCTCTGAGATCAAAAGAGCCCTTTGGAATAATGGAGTGCTTCTCTTTATACTAGACATTCGGGCACCCCCACCATGCCTCCCTACAGTCGGACTGAATTTGTTGGCATCGCCTCTTGCTCCTTGTATCGCAAATCACAGGATGCTTCACTCCTGGCTCTGCCCTTCCCCAGAGCTTCTCCTAGGCCTCTCGAGGACCACACTAATCAGCCAAACTCTGATGGATTTAGTTATGTTTTATGGTTGTTTAGCAGTTCAAATGGGCTGGGTATTATTCTGGGGGGCCCCAATGCTCTAAATCCAGGCCAGGCCTTTTGGCAGCTCAAGACCTTTACCCTGACTTCCATGATTTGTCCATCGGAACGGGTGTAGCCCTCCCTATGCTCGGCCATTCACATTCCTTTCTGGTTTCGCAGGCCCCTAGCTTGATTCAATTACATTTCTGAAGGCATGTGTTCATTTTCCCTGGTGGGGCTTGGGATGGAGAGACGATTCAAAACTTGTTACTGCACTATGCTGCTACTTTCAGCAGGGCCTGCAGCATACTAGGTCTCACTTCAGATATTGTGGTGCGTCAGTATTTCTTGTGTCGGGGTCCAGGGATTACGTTTACATCCTTGTACACTATATTTCAACTATTGTACTTCAGTGGCACTCGTGTCCTCTACTCTCGCCTACGTATATATTCATGACTGCTACAAAGCAACTATGATTATTTTCACTTCACACATTCCACCCCCTTCAGCCGTGCATGTACACTTTCCCGTGCATTAATATATTTTCTGCAGCCTTAATCGTGTGGTTGGGCATGGGAGCTGAAAGTGCATCCCAACTTTCCCCCCTTTAGGTAATCATTCATTACCTAACCCAGCTGCTTCTTTTTCTGTTATTGCCTTTGTGTACCCTTGCCCGACACACGTGACCTAGGCTTCCCCCTCTCTGGGCATAGTCAATCCAATATTCTATTTAACTGTCGGTCTCCGGTGGGGTGATATTACAGTCCTGGGGGATATAGGGTCCGATCAATTGCCACCATATATAATTTATTAGGATTCTCTGTTTGGGCATTCCTAGCTTTTGTGATGGGAGGAGCTCTACCTGCCCTTATCAAGACCATCATCATGGCACTTTTCGGGCTAGTCTTGTGCAGCACCAGAGTATCATTTGGCACGTGCAGAATATCACCAGCAGGAGCACCACGATAGGAACCAGGGTTTTCACTGCTGCTCCTAGCCATGTTTGTGCCCACTAGAACACTGTATCAAATCAGTCCTCAGCCTTCACTCCTGCTTCATTCTCCATGCCTGTCTTTAGCTTGTGTAAGTCCCCTATGATGTGTGACCGACCCTTTTTCAGCATCATTTGGGGGGGCTGTAGGTGCAACATGACAGTCCAATCTTCCTGCACACGCCCCCTCCATGGCCTTCAGTAAGTCCAGAACGTCTGTTTTGGAGGGTCATCAAACGAATCTCCCACTGCATGATTTGAAGCCATTTTCTGTTGACTGCAGCCTGGACCCATGGTAGTAGACGAGAGGCAAAAAGGTTTTGGTATACAGGCAGTATTTTTCTGGAATAGCTTTGAGCAGCTTGGAGAATCTCGGACAAGTAGTTCGGGATGCCTTTGCCGTCTTCTTAACTGGCGTGTGCTCTCATGTTGCACAATGTTAGAACGATCGCTTTGTACCATTGGATAATTATGGTCCTAAAAGGAAAATGCACCATTCGGTGATATTTATTTACACAAAATAGCAAGAGGTAGTAATGGCAAGAGATAGTAACTGTCTTTAGAATGGGAAGGGCTTGTAACTTTATTCAGATAAACCTGAGAATCTGGCAAAGGGGGAGCTGTATCAGGAGTACTTTGGACATCAGAGAGGTGTACCCAATCCCGCAACTCTTGACCTTTACCGCAAACTGGGTAGTATAGGCCACACTGTAGAGGCCATTGAAGCGTGGCTCACTCCATCTCTGGCCGAAATGATGGACATATATGGTATCTCCAGGCAGTAGTTGGAGTGGTGGCGAGCTCAGTGTTGGATGTAGCGCTGTTGTCCTCTTCAGTTATTCTTTGCACTATCTGGCGAGAGAGAATCTTTATGCATTTTGTTAACTGACCCAAATATACTGTAAATTCTTCTCCTAAGACAGCCGCAGCCCTGTGAGCATCAGACTAGCTACGTGAAGTTGAACGGCATGTGCATTCTCCTTCTGTCACTATCTCGTGAGGTGAGGGGTGATGGTCTTTGCAGAGCTGCGTCCTCAAACTGAATAGGGCCGGCAGAAACAGTGGTCCTAATTCTTCTTGAGGTGAGGGTAACGCACAATTTTGATACCTTACTCTTTAATAGGCTGTTCATTCTCTCGACAATGCCGTTGGCTTGAGGTTGATAGATGGAGCACATGTTTTTCCTAATGCCAAACGGAGCAGCTATTTATTTGAACAGCTCATTAAAGAAGTGTGTAATTATCTGATTTAAATACTTTGCACACTCCTCAGCGTGGAACACTTCTGGAACTAAAAATGTGCTGCTTAATTGGCGCCTGGATGTGCCGTTGGCCCAGCCTCGATCCAATGGGAGAACGGGCAGACAACAATAGATAATGTGTTGCACTGCTCTCCCATGTCAGCAAAGCCGATATGCAACTCTCGAAATGGTGTCCACTGGGGCCTGAGGAGTGTTAATGGGCCTCAGTGTCCTTAATGTTTGACCTGTTTTGCACATGTGACAGGTTGTGCAATTGGCAATGAACACGTTTAATAATGTTCGAACCTTTGGCACAAACCAATCCTCTTGTATATCCGCAGCAATCTGCTGCTTTGACACATGTGATAGGTAGTGCAACTGTTTGAAGGCAACCATCATCAACACTCTGGGCATTGCAACTTTACCTGTGATCTGTCTTCATATGGGGTCAGTGGGAGATTGCATACATCCTCTATTCTGCCACAACAGTTATTCCTCCCGACTGCCTTGCCGTTTGGCATTGCTGTGTGTGGAATATGTATTTGTACTTGCACATTGGCCACTTCTGGATAGGCCACAACATCTGGCACTGGGGGATAGGCAGCTATTTTGGCTGCTTGATCTGCGGCCTCGTTACCAGGAGAAATTGGGTCAGTATTGTTGGTATGCGTGGCACACTTGACTACTGCTACAAGTGTAGGCCGCGAGAGAGCATACATTAGTCTGTGTAGTAGGGCGGTGTGCTGCACACAGGACCCATCTGCCCTTTGAAAGCCTCTCCTTTACCACTGCGATAATCCAGAATGTACTTTAGTGGTGCCATATGCTGAATCGGAGTAAATTGTAATCCGGCACCCTTGGGATGCCTCCAGCGTCTTAATCGGGCAATGAGCTCTGCTGCCTGGGCAGAATAATGCATGCGTAATCTCTTCTGCACTAGTACTTCATATTCTTCGTCCACTAGATGGACCACTGCTGCCCCTGTATGCCTCTTGCCCATCTCCTGGTCAATATTTGCTGACCCATCAACAAAGAATATTTCACCATCTTCAAGAGCACGGTCCTTGCTTTGGGTATGCCATCCTTTGGACCCTCATAGTACAAGTCATGTACGTCATTGCCTTCAGTGATCGGTTCAGTGATCAATGTGGCTGAGTTTATTGTTTTACATCGGACAATGTGAATGGATGGGCTAGGTAGTATTACCTCATATGCCGAGGCCCTTTGTGTTGTCAGTGTGGATTTAGACCTTTCCAAGATTGCAAACACTGTGTTCTACGTACAACATCACTGAACACCCCATTGTGATAGCAGATTTTTCAATTGCAAAGGCTGCTGCTGCCGCCAGAGACTGTTCACAAGGAAACTGACCCTGCATTACTGAGTACAGCATGGCGCTATAGTAAGCCAAAGGCTTGAGGCCCATAGTGTTTTTCTGCATCAGTACTGCCGTCATTTGTCCATCTGAATGCAAAAACAAAATTCCTGTGCATAGTCGGGGGTTGCTAAAACTGTGGCCTTACTAATCATGTCCTTGAGCTCCTGGAACTAGTGAGCATCTCTTCAGTCCTTGTGGTGGGGCTTTTTGTCTTTTGTGCCTCTGAGTGCATGCAGTAGTGGCCTTGTGTATGTGGTGTATTAGAAAAGTCAAGCCCTACAGTAATTGCACAACCCTCGGAACCTCTGCATGTCATTTACTGTGGCTGGCTGGGGGTACTGCACTTTTAGGTGTTACTCTTTTGCCACCAATGGAAATCGGTTGGCCTAAATATAAGCCTTCCTGTTTGACGGTATTGCATCTTTGCTCTGTCTACCCTGTACCCTTTGTGTGCAAGCAATTTGCATGATGAGACCTCCCTGCATTGCTGCTCGTTGAAGCGACACACCAGTAAATCAACTTATTGATGGTACTGGGCACATGTATATTACCTAGATCTTCGTTGAGTACCCTATTGAAGATACTGCGAGACTCACAGTACCCTTGTGGGAGCCTTTTTTGATGGAATCGCATCCTGCGATACGTAAACGCAGTGAGGTATTGAGAATCGGGATGGAACAGGATGGAGAAGAACAGTGAAATTGGTCGCTGTAGTAGGTATATTGCAAAGTATCGTTGCTGGGTTTGGAACAACCAGGAATTCATCCTGTGCTATGCTGTTTAGGGGGCGAAAATCCGGACTTATCCTCCAACTTGATTCCTTTGCTTTCTCACTAGGGTATATTGCTGTGTTGCAGGGGGAGTTTGATGGTACTATAATGCACTGATGCAACAAAGCTGTGATGGTGTCATGACTCCCCTCATCTTCCTCTTTGGACAACTGGTACTGTTGTACTCTGGGCAATACTGTGCCTGCTTTGAGGGTAATGTGTACTGGTGCTACACTCCATTTATAGTCCTACGTCATGAGGATTGCTTGACCACAAGCTGTTCGGCACCTGTGTTAAATCACTTTGGGTGAACTGTGGGACATTCTCTGCTAGCATCATGGGACATTGGACATTCCGGTACTGAATCATTACTTCACATGTGACACTTACTGCCAATATTCTCTCTCCATCACGGTACAGGTTTTTCAAAAGGTTGACCGTCTGACACCTCCCTCAATGGCTGAGCTGGATCAGTGCACAAAACAGTGCGCCATTCACCTCCCTTTGCAACTGACCTCCCTTTGCAACTGCCCCTATTAACACAATCTTGTCTTTTGATACCACAACCCCCTCCAAATCTAGTGTGATAATAGTCCATGCCGCATGCACTTGGCGCTGAGCTGGCCTGAAAAAGAATTCTGATGGTACTCTCCATATCATTTGCCTATACATTGTACTGCATCAAGCAATACTGTGGCTCTGTACATAAACTAGTCCAGATGCACAGGTACTCCTCTCGTTGCTCCCTCGTTCCCCAGTGCATGCACAATAAGCATTGCCCTTACGCAACATATACCGGCGGTGGAACACACCACCCCTTCCTCCGGTTCCATTCACTGAAAAACTGCCCATTCACAATAGTATTGCCCTGGAGAACGCTTGCGTATCCATTACCTCCCCTGACAAAGGAAAATGTCCCTCCCTATAACATGATTTTGTTGCACCTGTGTCTACCATGAAAACTGTTTACTTCCCATCTCCACCACCACCAATGGCTCCTCTTCTGGTTTGGCAGTGACTGATAGGACTGGGCGCATGCTAAAGTTCTCTGTGGGCTGTCCTAGTCCACATTAGTGTTTGTCCCTAGGAAGATGACAGGATTCCCCCCTGATCACACTGGACCTCTGATTAATTAATGTGCCGAGATGTACCGCATTACTGTTGGGTACTTGAGGGGCTTGTGGCTGCTCTGGGTGTATCGCATAAGCTGGTGCACCATTGGACGCTGGGGCTGACGGTAGTGGGAACTGTGGTGGAGGGGCCATGAGCAGTGGTGTGCCATAACAAAGCCTGAGGCATAGGGCTATGGATAAAGGACGGAGGCACATTGCACTTACAGCGACATTTGCGGGCTGCTCGTACCTCTCCCACAATCACCCTCTGCTCCATCTGTCCTCCTTATGGCGCAGCTACTACCGCTTCCTCCACTGTCGGCTTCGGCAACCTCTTCTGCACTAGTCTCACTTTCTCCGTCTGTACCCTGTGTGCCGTTTCCTTAGCCTTCTCTCTCAACCGTTTACAGTGGTGCACAATTATAAACTGCATCTCTGCCCACCCATTTGCTTCAATCACCACCACCTTATCTAGTGCCTTCTGCACTTCCTTCGGGAGGCTTTTCTTAACCATGAAGTAGAAAAATGTGATTGACTGATCCCACGGTTCCTCCGTTTCTGCCCTCCATACATCTCCTGTGTCGGTGGTATATACTGGACGTATCCTCATTGTCCTGCTTAGTTCATTGCATTATGGAATGGAGATCAGGTGTATCGGGGAACATGCACTGCCCATACTCTGGCCATGCAATCATTAAAATGGGCTCCATCATGGCTGTCATCCCCTATTCTGGGTATCCTGCTTTGGCTCAAAAATGTCATTGGTCTGATCTACTAACACTGCGGAGACCAAGCTCTTCATCTCGCCCACAGCCAGGGCAAATCCTGCTGTCTGTTTTTCGAATGCGTATATCCACTTTCCTGCACCCGCAGTAAGGCACAGTAGTGCCTTTATTACATTATTTCTATTCATGTATCGCCAGGGTATATATTGTGCCCTCCCAGGACCCATTGTCCTTACCACCTTCTTTTTTCCCCCCCTTGCTTTCCCTTCAATACTGCCATTCACCCATAGCGCGTTCCTACCTTGGCACCCCACAAATTCTACACCCGCAGCAATATTACGGGCGGGGTCTCCTCTTCTTCCAGCTCCTCCACTGTGTTCCACTCTTCCTCTTCTGCACCTGTGCCCATATTTGTGTCTAAACTTCCGGCCCGCAACCCACCCCTATGCTACCCTTCAGGATATTGTCCATCACCTTGTTTATCCACATACACATCCTTGATCGCTGTATTGTCAATTCTGCACAAAAATCCACCCGCTCTCCACTCGTCGGTTCCAATAGGTGCTCTCTGCCCATCTCCTCTATGTAGCTTCAGTCTCGCTAACTCTTCCTCTGTTCTTTTTGACGCCTCCTCTAACTCTATGGCCTCCGCTCCAGTTCCCTACGCTCTTGAGCATGAGTGGCTGCAGATGCTATGGGGTTCTGATACTGGGTCAACATCGAAGGACGAGGGAGAGCGGTGGCAGGCAGAGGGGCATAGGTGGTATTTGTGTACCCTGACGCTTTGCTTGTGGGATAGCACCCTAAGGAAGGAGGCAGCGTTGCTTGTGCTGTAGTTGGTGGGAAGGGGTACACCTGAACATTCGGTACGGTGGGCATGGTTGGTACACAAGTTGAGGGTGGCCCGCTCGCTGTCTTTGCAGGGACAGGCGCGACATCTTATAAATCCTCCACCATCCTCCACAGCTCAAACACCACTTTTCTGTTCTTTAACTTCTTCCTTTTATATTTTGATAGAAATGTATACATGTGACCCAGAACCTCCTTGTTGGTTGTTCCCTGGCCATGGCTTATACATGCCACTCTCATCTCGGCCACCCACCCTTTATATTTAATTATCTTCTCCCTGTAAAACGGAAGAGCTGTGCACATATACTCCAATGGGGTCGATGGCTAAATTTTAACCGCCCCCAACTCAAATGTTACGTACTTAGTTAATCCATGGTCTGTTCCATAAGTGCCTTAACGCCCCTTTACCCTACCCCTCTCCCTTTCCCATTTCCAATACCTGCCCTCCCCCTTCGTCACACACACCCCTCACTAGTGGAGGCTGCAGAGTATTAGTTTGTTTTTCGAAACTGGGAAAAATGGGCGTCTACACAGGGCGTGCCATTAATACTATCCCTAGTGTGACGTCCACTGTACACATGATCCCTCACGCGTCTAGGACCCTCAGATTGTGTTTTTCCGCCATACTTGTCGGAAGCATTCCGCGGAGTTCCCTGGCTTTTAGCCATAATTTTGCAAATAGTATAATATTTCCCCGCCCATGTCTAGTCACTGAATTTTGAAACTCAACGCCGGCCCGGAGAAGATGACAACCGTCGAGAGCTGCCCGACGGACTTTGGGCCTCGGAAGGCCTCTGGCCTCGGCCCTTCAAGTAGGTAGAGTGTGGGGTGGTACATACTCTACGCTCACATATATTTATATATATATATTCCTACACACACTAGCCCGCTGCCACAGGGTGCGTATGGAGGCTACCCCTTTCCAATTTTGCCCCAAGTGCAACCGCAAGTACCCTTGGGTTGACAGACACGCCACCTGTAACCTCTGCTTGCCGAGGGACCACCCTGAGGCGAACTGCAGAACGTGTAGCCGGTTCAAGGCTAAGACTCTAAAGGACCGTTCGACCAAACGTTGGGCCCACCACGCCAGGCAACGAGAGGCCATGGAAGCGGAGGGCACCTTCAGTGATGGCAGCGACGGCGCACTATCGGACGGCAAGGGAAATGTGGCGTCGAAAGACAGCCAAGCGCAAGCCCCGACCTCGGAAGGTTGTCCGGCAGGGCAGCTATGGGGAGCACACCCAGCGATGCAAGTGCTACCCACACCATTTCCATTAAACACTCGAAGTCCAACCGAGACTCGACGCGCGTGTCCAGATCACTGAAAGAGGCACCCAAAGAACGGTCCACCGAATCGGTGTCCTCTAGGCGTTCTCGGTCAAGATCGCCGCATGACACCAAAGTAATGGAGGTACGATTGTCGGAAGACGAAGCCGACCTCCATCTCCAGGTCACACTCCAGGAGCCGGCGTCAGCAGACCGCTTGACGGCGGTTCACGTTTCCTGACGTCCTCACTCTAAGGAAAGGGACATTACCCCCCGAATCTCGACGCTTGACGTCGAAAACCTCTGAGAAGGTGAAAACGCCAGGAAAGCACTCTTCCACTCATGGGGAGGGGGGAAACAGCAGAAGAAACCTTCTCAGCCTTCTTCTACACCTCTGCTACATAAAGACAGTGCTAAGTCTTCTGATAAACAGCTAGCCAAGACCCCTGCACAAGCCCATAGGTCCAGTCAGGTCATAGCAGGGAAACACTCCCAGAAAAGGGTAATCCCCAGCTCCAAAGAATGGTCCAGTGAGGTTATAGACAGTTATGTCTAGAATGTCATCCCTAGCGGACTTCTATGCCAAGAACCCAGATCACTTCCTCTCCTATACTCCTGACGGGGCTACTCCCTCAGGGTCTAGGGACCCGCTACCCCCTGGTAAGAAACCTCGAGTTGAGGCACCAACGCAAGGTTGGTCTTCTGACCCTTTCTACGTACAGCCATACACTCAGTATAGTCAGGATCCACTACAAGATGAGGATCCCGAATTGGTAACGTTGGACGACCAAACTGGGGTGGACTACTATGGGGATGACGAGGACCAAGAGGAAGAGCAAGATGACCCAGAAGTCTACAGAGTAGACTCCCCGGTAGGCAAAGAACCTCAGGTTACCGACTCTCCAGTCGACAACCAACCTCTCCTAAATTAGGTTTTGTCTAGAGCAGCTGAACACTTCCGCATAGACACCCAGGGAACACAGGAGGAGAGGGACTTTGCAGAGGAACTAGCAAGAGAAAAGGGAGCCATTGCCCAGGCCATCCCTATTCTCAAGTCTATACAAAGGAGAATTGATCCTTCCCTTATCAATCCTAACCTCACCATGGCGGTAAACCCCAGAATCGAAAAATTGTTCAGGGCAGCCCAATCAGACCCGCTTTACATAAAGGGGCAACTGAAACCTGACTCCCTGGTAGTGACTAATACCCAGACGAGGCTTATCTTCGTCTGAGGCTCCCCCCCGACAAAGAGAGCAAGAAGATCTGCGGGTTGGGAAGGAAGGTAGCCTCCACTTCCGCCTACCAGGCAAGGATTGCCAACTCCACCACTCTGCTGGCTAGTTAAAACTGCCACCAGTGGGAGCAAGTTGCTGCACTTAACTACGCACCGGAACCTTTTAAAGGGCCAATTGGCACAGGTTGCGTCGGAGGGGAGAGCCGTGTCTGGTTGCATCCTCAAGGCAACCTTTGATGCCGCGGATAACGCCGGCAAGCTAATAGCAGAGAGCACTGTCATTAAGAGGCATGCTTGGTTAAGACAGTCGGGGTTTAAACCCGTGACACAAGCATCCTTAATCGACATGCCGGTGGAGGCTAATCTATTGTTTGGCAAGGCAGTAGAAGACGCATTAAAAAATGCCAAAGACGAGTTTGCGACTCTGATTAGGGGGCTTGTTGGTCAACTGTCCAACGGATTTCAAAGAGGGAATGGCAATTTTCGTTGCCCACACGGCCAAAATTCACAAAGAGGCTCCAACTATTCTCTGGGGCAAGGTACATCATGGGGTAATAACCAGCAGTCTACCCAAAGTTATAACGGGGGAAACCAGAGGGGCCGTGGTAAGGGAAGAGGCAGCCCCAGCAGATGCGGCACGCCTCCTGCAAAACTGGGACGCCGAGATAAGGGTCCCTTCCCACGCATCTCCAATAGGGGGACGCATTACCAACTTCACCCAAGCTTGGGAAGGGATCACATCAGACAGATGGGTGCTGTCCACAGTGTCCGCAGGATACTGCATAGAACTGCTTGAGCGTCCCCGAAACCACCCCCACGACAAAAAGTACATTCTTTGGACCACCAGAAGATCCTACTCAAGGAGATCGTCAATCTTCTAGAAAAGGACACGATAGAACTCGTCCGGGGCAAACGGGTAAACAAGGGTATTTATTTAATTTACTTCCTTGTGCCAAAAAAAGATCTAACAATGCGCCCAGTCTTAGACTTACGCCCTGCAAACAAGTATGTCAAGCCCCAAAAGTTTCACATGACTACTCTCCAAGAGGTAATCCCCTCCTAATAAAAAAGTTGGATTACATGGCAACATTGGACATAAAAGATGCCTATTTTCATATTTCCATGTTCCCAGCGCACAGAAGATTCTTGCGCTTCAAGGTGGACAGTCAGCACTACCAGTTCAAGGTGCTGCCCTTCGGTATAGCCTCGGCTCCAAGGGTATTCACCAAGGTTCTGGCGGTGGTGGCGGCACTCCCAGTGTACCCTTACCTGGACGACTGGCTCATCACGGGGGAGACCCCAGCAATTTGCAGTTCAAACATTCAAAGAACGATCAACCTCCTCTTCGAATTGGGTTTCTCCATAAACAAGAAAAAATCAAGCCTGGTGCCAAGCACCTCCAAACAGTTCCTAGGAGCTGTACTAAACACTCAAGAGGGGTTGGCCTTTCCATCAGAGGAAAGGATTCGGAATATACTACTGCAGATTCCTCAATATCAGTCCGGTCGCCAGATAACGTTGCGCAAAGCGATGCGTTTGCTAGGCATGATGGCGTCATGTATTTACCTGGTCCCCCACGTGCCCCTGCGCATGTGTCCCATGCAGGAATGGTTGGCGAAACAGTGTCTCAGGCAAGTGTGTCAGTGGGACGATCTAGTGGTCGTTTTGCCAACACTGGTACTAAGTCTTCACTGGTGGACAAGAAAGAACCTGTCAAAAGGGGAAACCCTTTTACGATCCAGAAGTACAGGCTGTAGTCACTACAGCATCCTGTCAGGGTGGGGAGCACACCTCCTTCACCACACAGCTCAGGGTCTCTGGTCTCACACAGTGGCCAAGAATCATATCAATCTGCTAGAGCTTCTGGCAGTATTCAGAGCGCTTCGAGCCCCACCTGTTAAACCTGTCAGTGCAGATCTTAACAGAGAGCACAACAGCAATGTTCTACCTAAACAAGCAGGGAGGGACTCGTTGACTAAATCTGTCCAAGCTTGCCCAAAAAAATTTGGAGATGGGCACTTAGACGGAACATTTACCTGTCATCTCAACATGTTCCAGGGGATCTCAATTCTCTAGCAGACGCCTTGCGCAGAGATCCTCTCCCAAGAGAACACGAGTGGTATCTACACAGAGAAGTCGTAGAAGACATCATCTCACAGTGGGGTTTCCCCACTATAGACCTATTCGCCACAAGCGAAAACAGACAATGCCCAGACTTCGCATCCAGGTTTCTCCAGCCAGGCTCCAAGGGGAACACCCTGTGGATGAACTGGTCAGGGATGTTTGCTTATGCTTTTACACCAACTCCTGACGAGGAAGGAGGTCCACAAGATGCACAGGGAAGCGATGACGCTCATCCTAGTTGCTCCCATGTGGGCGAGACAACCGTGGTTTCCACACCTGCGCATGCTAGCAACGTGCGAACCAATCCGACTCCCGTGCTGGTACAACCTACTATCCCAGCACCAAGGTCAAACAGTGCATCCTCAACCCAGCTCAATGAACTTGGCAGCATGGCTCCTGAAGTCATAGATTTAGGACACCTCAATTTACCACAGAGGTGCATGGACATCCTAAAGGAATCTAGGAAGCCCAACACTAGGCACTGTTATTTTTGACAAATGGAAAAGATTTGTTATCTGGTGCCAGAATAAGCAAATCAACCCAGTTGATTGCACTCCTTTCACTATTGTCACCTATATGCTCCACCTGCTGAACGCAGGGTTGGTATTTAATTCACTAAAGGTACACCTGGCAGCTCTGTCAGCATACACCACCTCCCATAACAAGGTATTGTGGTGGTAAGTACCAGTGGTTAAAGCCTTCATGGAAGGAGTAAAGAGACTCCACCCTCCTATTTCTAACCCACCACCAGGATGGGCCTTAATGTGGTGCTGGCTAAACACATGGGGCCCCCCATTCGAGCACGTGCATAAAAGCAGTCTCAAACACCTGACTTAGTAGCCATTACATCGATAAGAAGGGTCAGTGAAATTCAGGCTCGGTCAGTGCAGGATCCTTTCTTTACTGTTCATAAAGATAAACTGGTTTTACGAACACACCCTAGGTTTTCACCTAAGTTTATTTCTAAATTCCACGTTAACCAGTCCATTGAGCTTCTGGCTTTCTTCCAAGAACCCCAAAGCTCTGCTGAGGTGAAACTACACACCCTAGATGTGCGTAGGGCAGTCCTATACTATGTAGACAAGACCAGGCCGCTAAGGAAAACAGACCAACTGTTTGTCTCCGTAGCTACAGGCAGAGAGGGAGATCTCGTCTCTAAAGGTGCCATCTCTAAGTGGATTATAAATTGTATCCAGCTGTGTTACTCCCTTTCTGAAAAACTGTGCCTTTCACGCCAAGAGCCCACTCTACAAGAGGCATTGGGGCCACCCTGGCTTTCATTGCAAATGTACCCCTTGACACCATTTGCAAAGCAGCTACTTGGAGCTCTCTTCACACTTTTACTCAGCACTACTGCATTGACACTCATTCCAAGACAGATACTCAAGTGGGACAAGCAGTTCTTAGACATTTATTTGCTCATGACCCTTCTCACTTCCCACCTCCTTCTAACACTGCTTGCTAATCTATGCACAGCATGTGATCTAAGCAGATTCCACAAGCCTCGGAAGGGATACATTACTCACCGTAATCACATTTCTGATGCTTGTATCTGCTTAGATTCACATGCGACCCACCCTTCCTCCCCTCTGAGAGAAGGCGCATGGATGCTTGTAGTCTTATCTTTCTATCTGCCTGGATAATCTGTACTTGCGCTACTCCTCATGCTACCTCATGTCAGAAAAAATACAATCTGAGGGTCGTAGACGCGTGAGGGATCATGGGTACAGTGGACGTCACACTAGGGATAGTATTACTGGCACGCCCTGTGTCGACGCCCATTTTCAAGTTTCGAAAAACAAACTGTAATACTCTGCAGCTTCCACTAGATGTCAGCCTATGCACAGCATGTGAATCTAAGAAGATACAAGCATCAGAAATAAGATTACGGTGAGTAATGTATCATATAATTTTCAAAGACTTGTGGATCTGCTTAGATCACATACTCTGCATAGTCGGACATCTAGTGGTAGTCGTGGAGTATTACAAGATTTGTTTTCGGAACTCAAACTGACGTCGATGGGCCGTGTTAGTAATACTATCCAAAGTGTGACGGGTACTGTACCCAAGGTCCTTCACGCGTCTAGGTCCCTCAGATTTTCTTTCCACCATCGTGGTCTGTCGCAAGTTGCATAGTTCCTTTCCACGCTGATGCCTTTGACTGACTAGTTAAAAGTTTCTCTTCTCTTTTTTTCTTTGTTTGCTTTTGCCGCAGCGTTATCCAACTGCTCGATGGCCTTCAACAGACAACTCCTTCATCGACGACTTCACTCAATCGACGACCAGACGCGGCCTTCACAGGCCTCTTCTGGCTTAGGCCCTTACTGTAGGGATAGAGGGGGAGGTCTTTCATACTGACTCCTTTTAGAGAATGCATATTCTGCCACCACCCCTTTTGCCCTTTCTGCCCTTTCCATTTATTATGCTAAAACACCCTTTAAATTTTGCCCAATCTACCATAGAAAATTCCTGTGGAAAGACACGCACCGAGTGTGCAATTACTGTCTCCCTAGCGATACCCCTGAAAAGCTTTGCAAGTCCTGCAAATGTTTCCGCTGGAAATTCTCAGTCGTACCAAGCGCGGAGCCGTCCAGGCAATGCAAGCCGAAGCCTCCATCGAGATGACTGAGAATTCCAGCGAGGGCAGTATTGGTGTCCTTAGTGGCGCTGAAGGCGACTGGGGTTAATCGTAACCCCATGTGCGGGCGCCCCCCGACTCCAAGCAGGCTGTCAGACATAGCACACACACACGTCCAAAAACATTCATTACACAGCCCACAGCCAACATTCGATGGAATCGCAGAGCTTTGAGGCCCACAGTGTCCACAGAAAAAGACTCTGATCTTCCCTCTCCCCATGGGCCATTGCTTACGCTTTTGCCTCACGATAGGCCTTCAAATCCGGCCCCCAAAGTCGGTTTGGACACAGTGCACAAAGAGACCCTGCTCTTGCATGCCGTAAAACAGGTGGAGAAAGGCGTATCAGCGTCCCCTAATCATGTGCCGAAAATGCAAGAACTAATTAAAAAACACATCCCTTCTACCCTGTTAAGATAGTCACTGAAAAAAATCTAAATCCTCAACGCCTTTGTCTTGCAAAAGCTCTCAGGTTGTGGATTCTTCCTCCCCTGTAGACAAACTCTCAAGGGCTAATCATGGCAAGGATCAGGCACCCTCCCAAGCCACTCCTACCCTTTGAGGTTTACCACCGTTCTGTGACTATGCCTCTGAACAATTCAACAGAATTATAAAAAGGATGTCCTGCTTTGTTGACTTCATAGACAAGCATCAGACAAGCATCCAGAAGAACTAACGTCCCTTTGAGACGCCTCACAGCCAGGAGCTGCAAAACATCAAACCCCTGCCAAAAAAACACATCTTGACCCACAGCCAAGCACTTGCGCCCTAGGTCCCCCGGCCTCCACCTACCAAGGCCTCTCTCAGCACATGTATGGTGTGGATCACTCTGGGTTGCAAAACCCAGGCTCTCAAGAGTACGTATACAGTCGGGACAAATACTATATCTGTCATCCAGTCACCTGACCACCAAGATCACCCCGTAGCAGGTTCACCTGTAGACAATCCACTCCAATACAATGAATGACTGCTGAAGTCTGCCCAACACTTTAGTATTGACACCCGAGGCCCAAGGAGATGAGGACTTTGTGGAGTACATTCCTGGCGACAGGAAGTCTGCCACTCAGCTTATCCCACTGTTAGTCTATACAAAGACGTGTACAGCCCTCCTTGCTTGCACCTAACCTCACAAGGGCGGTTCACCCTAGAATGGAAAAATATTTCAGGCCAGTGGCCACATACCCCCTGTATATTAGGGGTTAGATAAAACCTGATTCACTTGTCGTCACCACTACTAGAAAGAGGGCTGGCACTCCTCTGGCATCTGCTGAAGCCCAGCCAGACAAAGAAAGTAAAACAAATCTACACTTTCGGAACAAAGGTTGCCTCCTCCTCAGCAGCATATCAAGCTAGAATGCAAATAACACTACACTCTTAGCTAGTTATGGCTGCCACAAGTGGGATGACTTGGAACACCAGGCTGAAGCGGTTCTAGAACCCCTAAAATCACCATTATTAAGCACCATCGCAGAGGGCAAGCAGGTATCAAACTGCATCCTCAAAAGTAATCTTGATGCAGCAGACAATGTAGTCAGCATCATTGCAGAAGGCACATCAAGTCCCACGCCTGGTGCAGACAGTCGGATTTTAAATTCAAGACACAGGCCACTCTCCTAAACATGCCAGTGACCTAAAGTACATTTCGGTAAGGCTGTTGAAGACGCCCTGAAGAGCACAAAGGCATAGTATGGCGTTCTTAAATCCCTCAGCCAATTAACAAACAAACCCTACTTACAACGGGGCTCCTCAAACTCGAGAAGGTTTCGGGGTCAGGGTTCACAACGCTCTTCTGGATACACTCAGGGCGGGCAGTCTTCAACTTGGGGCCCATCGCAAGGACAATCTTCCTCATCTGGTTTTCAAAGAAGAAATGAAAGGTCCAGTGGAAGAGGCAGAACCTCACCTGGGAGAGGCACCACCCCTCACAAACAATGACGCTCTGCTACAGGTCCACTCCCATGCCACTCCAGTAGGAGGCCGAATTTCACACTTGATGGGAGGGGATAACATCAGACAAGGGGGTGTTGTCCACTGTGTCAGGTGGGTATTGTATCGAACTGTTAAAAAACCACCCAACCGCCTGCCAAGACGAAGAAAATGACCCCAGAAGAAAAATGCATACTGTTAGACGAAGTAAAGGAACTTCTGGAAAAGGACGCCAGAGATTGTCCCAGCAAATTGGGTAAACAAGGGTATTTATTCGACGTACGTACTTGTGCCAAAGAAAGACCTTTCTATATGCCCAGGACTAGATCTGTGCCATGCAAACAAATATGTCAAACCTCAAAGGTTTTGCATGACCATTCTCGCACTCTGAATCACTTGTATATGAGCACAATAGAAATAAAGTATCATATCACTCTAAGAAGTAATCCCCCTCCCATAACAGGGGGGGCTAGATGGCAACATTGAATATGGAAGATGCATACTTTATTATTTCAGTGCTCCCTGCGCACAGGAAATATGAGTTTCAAGATAGCAGGAGTTCACTACCAGTTAAGGTACTCCGCTTCGGCATTGCTTCAGCGCCAAGAGTTTTCACAAAGGTGCTTGCAGTAGTGGCAGCACACCTGCGCAGAAACTCAACCCCAGTATACCCTTTTCTGGCCTACTGGCTTATTACCGGGAATCTCCTCAAATTTGCAAACAAAATAAACAAAAGACAATAGACCTTCTTTTCAATCTGGGCTTCTTCATCAACGAAAAGAAATCAAGGCTAGTCCCCAGCCAAATGAAACAATTTCTGGGACCTATTCTAAAGACAAGAGGAGCTAGCTTTCCCATCAAACGAGAGCGTACAAAACATGATGTTGCAAGTACCTCCCTACAAAACCGGTCGCCAGATAACTGTACGCAAAGCAATGCGCTTGCTCGGGATGATGGCCTCATGCATTCATTTGGTTCCACACGCGTGCCTGCGCATGTGCCCAATGCAGGAATGGTTAGCGAAACAATGGTCTTGGGCAAGCGGTCAGTGGGACGATCTAGTGGTTGTTTCACTAACCCTGGTACAGGCTCTTTGCTGGAGGTCCAGGGACAACCTGCCAAGAGGAAAACCCTTCCGCGTTACACCAGCACAAGCGATCCGAACTACAGACTCATCACTTGCCGGATGGGGGGCTCACTTCCTTCACCACACAGCCCAAGACCAGTGTACACGTGCTACAGCCCAAAGACGCATCAACTTCCTGGAACTTTCGCAGTCCTCAAGGCTCTTCAGGCCTTTCAGCATCATCTTGCAGGTCAGACAGTGCAAGTCCTTACAGACAGCACCTGTGCTATGTTCTACATAAACCAGCAGGGAAGCACACACTGTTTTTCCAAGCTATCCCAAAATATATGGCACTCAAGTGGAACGTGATCAGTAGTCAGGCTCCAACAACACTGATCGAGTAAGTTGAAACCCACTATTAGTTCCTTTGTGCTGCCTCCATAATCTTCTCGCCTGGGCTCGTACGTACCGCTACCTTGCCACTTATTGGCTGCATCGTAACAGTGAACACCCTTCACTTACTGCCTGAAATGATACTATCTGCCTAAGCTTATCCCGACACGCAAGACCCATCAGCCCGATTACTTTTTCTCCGTGTTTGCACTCTGACGCCGCCTGAACCTCCACTTGCTCCAAACTCGCACTGCGCGCATAAAACACCTGTTACCACCCAGCATCCTCTTTCTACTACAACCTGCTGGCTCACCTCTACCACCCTCCTGGAACTTCATCCTGGCACAAGCAAATGCTTTTGCTTGCACACACCCGGATTCGCTCAATTCCGTCTGCCACACCTCTGCATTGATGTCTCAAGAACGTCCTGCCCACGTTACAAAAGGACTGTCTGTTGCTGCCTGCCAATGTTAGGGAAATTCTAATTGTTGCACATATTGCCACCATTGTTGCTAATATTGATTGATGCACCCTGTCATTGGTGCAAATATTGACTCTTGAAATGAAATATTTTATTTATATTGCGCTCGTACACAAGTGTTTCAGAGCGCGACCAGGCAAAGGGAGGGGAACACAGGAGAACAAAAACTATGATCTTACTAGGCCCAGTGACTTTTTTTTTTTTTACTTTTTACTGCATCAAATAAACAGTGCTCCAACAGGGAGCCTCATAATACAAATCCCAACAACAGTTCCCCCACCCTTACGCCCCCTACCCCTCGTGTCCACTGTAACTTTGGTTGCCTCCATCCTTTGTCTGAGTTGGAAGGAAAGCTTTCCACGTTGTCCTTGTGTTCCCTTATCCCACGGCCCCTCCCTCTACAGGCTCGGATTGTCAGAGTCTGAAGCTTCAGCGTTGTTCATCAGATAAGTGATGTATGGCCCCCACTTCCTTCACCACACAGCCCAAGACCAGTGTACACGTGCTACAGCCCAAAGACGCATCAACTTCCTGGAACTTTCGCAGTCCTCAAGGCTCTTCAGGCCTTTCAGCATCATCTTGCAGGTCAGACAGTGCAAGTCCTTACAGACAGCACCTGTGCTATGTTCTACATAAACCAGCAGGGAAGCACACACTGTTTTTCCAAGCTATCCCAAAATATATGGCACTCAAGTGGAACGTGATCAGTAGTCAGGCTCCAACAACACTGATCGAGTAAGTTGAAACCCACTATTAGTTCCTTTGTGCTGCCTCCATAATCTTCTCGCCTGGGCTCGTACGTACCGCTACCTTGCCACTTATTGGCTGCATCGTAACAGTGAACACCCTTCACTTACTGCCTGAAATGATACTATCTGCCTAAGCTTATCCCGACACGCAAGACCCATCAGCCCGATTACTTTTTCTCCGTGTTTGCACTCTGACGCCGCCTGAACCTCCACTTGCTCCAAACTCGCACTGCGCGCATAAAACACCTGTTACCACCCAGCATCCTCTTTCTACTACAACCTGCTGGCTCACCTCTACCACCCTCCTGGAACTTCATCCTGGCACAAGCAAATGCTTTTGCTTGCACACACCCGGATTCGCTCAATTCCGTCTGCCACACCTCTGCATTGATGTCTCAAGAACGTCCTGCCCACGTTACAAAAGGACTGTCTGTTGCTGCCTGCCAATGTTAGGGAAATTCTAATTGTTGCACATATTGCCACCATTGTTGCTAATATTGATTGATGCACCCTGTCATTGGTGCAAATATTGACTCTTGAAATGAAATATTTTATTTATATTGCGCTCGTACACAAGTGTTTCAGAGCGCGACCAGGCAAAGGGAGGGGAACACAGGAGAACAAAAACTATGATCTTACTAGGCCCAGTGACTTTTTTTTTTTTACTTTTTACTGCATCAAATAAACAGTGCTCCAACAGGGAGCCTCATAATACAAATCCCAACAACAGTTCCCCCACCCTTACGCCCCCTACCCCTCGTGTCCACTGTAACTTTGGTTGCCTCCATCCTTTGTCTGAGTTGGAAGGAAAGCTTTCCACGTTGTCCTTGTGTTCCCTTATCCCACGGCCCCTCCCTCTACAGGCTCGGATTGTCAGAGTCTGAAGCTTCAGCGTTGTTCATCAGATAAGTGATGTATGGCCCCCAGATGTCGGGAGGGCGCGCATGCAAAGGCAGCGTTCGAATAAATTCGGTGTCCATGTCTTGGCAGTATGTTATATCCCTTTCCCAGTCCACAATCTTGGGGAGTGGGCCGCGACCCCACGACATAGCAATTCTTCTTCGTGCCGCCAACTTGCGTGACGCTGGCTGTAGACATTTAGTGAGGCCGAGGAGCGGTCCCAGCGGTAAGGGGGTCATCTGCTCACCTATAATGTCGGATGTTATTTGTATAACGGAAGTCCAGAAGCGTGGAATGCCAGGACAGTCCCATGCCAGGTGAAGAAAATCAGAGTTGGCAAATGCGCATCTCTCGCAATGGGCTGACGCTTCCGGATGGCGACTGTTTCCTGACTGGGGTGTAGTATGTTTGGTGCACAAAGTTAAAGTGTATTAGCTTATATCGAGAATTTAACACTACCTTTTGAGTCCGTCGAAGAATATAGGCCCAGTCTTCCTCATTAATCGGTTCTTGGATAGCCGATTCCCACTTTCGTTGCACTTTAGGTTGAAGTTTCCTGGTGTCTCTTAATAGAGTTTTGTACAGAGTTGACACCAGTCTACCTTCATCTTGTGCTAAAATCGTGCTATGTAACAGATCCCACGTAGTGTCATGATCTCTGCTTCCAAAAGGTCAGGGTTTTCCCAACTCCCTTGGAAGCAGATCCATAACCCAGGTTCCGAGTGCCAACCAGTCCCAATTGGGACCTTTTGGACCCATTCCTGGCGCCAGTGGCACCAGGCTCATAAATATGCCCAGTCCCAGCGCTGGAAGCGCCGGGCTCATAATGCTTGGGTGGACTTACCTGCAGCAGACCATGCTGCTTACTTGCCTGCCAGTTGAGCCTCTGATCCTCTTCTGTTTGG
This sequence comes from Ambystoma mexicanum, assembly GCF_040938575.1. Classification (NCBI taxonomy): domain Eukaryota; kingdom Metazoa; phylum Chordata; class Amphibia; order Caudata; family Ambystomatidae; genus Ambystoma; species Ambystoma mexicanum. Next base: position 895,624,412 of record NC_090931.1, on the reverse strand, counting down.
AACTACTTTTCCTGTTGGATGGGGGAGGAGCCACTCCCTAGGTTCAGAACACTGGAACTCTTCTGGAAAGCAGGAACTCTTTTCTTACCTAGGCGTGGCTGTGGAAGGAGACACCTAAGCACTACAGGAGGCTATTTAAACCACACCCGATGGATGAATCTTGCTTTGCGTTATTCTGCATCCTCTGCAGCAGAACGCTCATCGTGTCTTCTGCATCTGATCCTGGGCCTAAGGAAAAAGGCTTACCATCCTGAATCCAGTCTTCAGCAACACCTATAAAGACAAGAAAGAACAGGTTAGCATTACGGTCTTCAGTGACAGCGCTTCACTTACCTGGTCCATCGGATGTCACCAACGCCTCGCGCTGCATTCCGGCATCTGAAAGACAAAGGCTTACCTACTCTTCGTGCGCTCCGGAGGTCTTCGCACTGCATTCCGGCATCTGAAAGACAAAAGCTTACCAACTCTTCGCACGCTCCGGAGGCCTTCGGCGCTGCATCCCGCATCTGAAAGACAAAACAAGGTGCGTTTAAAGACATTGGGGAACATTAATACTCACGTGCCATTACTCCTTTCCACATCTAACCCAGTGGGTATTCCGGCACCCTGCAGCCGCTCCGAACTTGTACCTGCAAAATAAAAAGACAGATAGAGAGCATCGTGAAGCAGGCAACAAGCGCTTACTTACGTGCTTCCAGGTGCTTCTATTCATCACACGGGCTCCATCTTCAACTCACTTCAGCCCGTCATCCGCCATCGCCGGAACCCTGCAAAACAAGAGACATCATTCCTAAAGACTTTTAAAGACATTAGAATTACTCGAAACTTACCGTTCGTGCAGTAAACGACGGACAGCAGTCCTCTGAAGTCAAGAGGCCTGCTCCCCTTATCGAGTGAAGGAACTGGTTACAGCACCCTGCCCCGAGGCAGATGGAGAGCACGGCGTTCACTTACCTAAGGTGAGAGCGTTAACCTTTGGGTTCTACAGGAGAAGAGAAAGGGAAGAAGAGAGAGACATTCAATAACCCAGTTCATTAATCCCATATTTTCTATCTGCAGACATCTTACCCTTCAAGTCAGACATACAGTGCACAGAGGTCCAGCCCAAAGAGCCAGCCGTGTGTTACACATCACCTTTGAAGATACGGTATACGCCCAGTCAAGACCGGCGCCTCTACGGGAATCAGGTGAGCGTTACACGTAGGGGGTTGCTTGGGGAATGTGGGGAATAACCCCTGAAGGGTGTGGCGGAGTCTACAATAGAGAAAGACATCCAGGGATGTGTTCCCTCCTCTGTCTTTAGCCATTTGAGGTGTTAGAAAGGTGCCCTCTGGGAAGAGGTCTCCCAGCGATTTTATCCCTATTTTATCTATCCATATCAGGAATACTCTTTCATTCGTGAGGGGGATGCCGGGGATGAATTTTACCGGTAACAGGGGGAAAATCGTATAGCCACTCCGTATTCGCTAGCGATCTTCTTCCAAATCGCATATGTGGATAGGACTGTGTTCAGCGTTTTATGCGGCACGGGAACGTGGCTTATTATGACTGCAGCTAACAGATCGGGGAAGCTAGGGCCCGTTCCACTTGCACATGTGGTCTGATGTAGTGGGTTGAATACAAGTGACTTAGGAATTGGGCTTGGGCTGCCCAGTAGTATTTCTCTATATCGGGGAGAGCCAGGCCTCCGCTTGATATCGGTACTGTAAGTGTGTTGTACGCTACCCGCGCTGTTTTCCCCGCCCATAGTAGCTCTAGGATCAAGCTCTTGATTTTTGATAAGAGGGATTTGGGGAGGAGTAGCGGGATATTCGTAAAGAGATACAGACGTTTAGGGAGAATAACCATTTTTGTCAGTGAGGTCCTGCCCCACAGCGTCAGTGGTAGAGATTTCCATCTCTGGATACGTTCTTGTAAGAGCTGCAGTGTAGTTACATAATTGTCTCTAAATATCTCGTGATGGCTTTGTGACATATTGATCCCTTAATCGCGCACCTTCGAGTTTTCGCATTTAAACCCGTGGTCATCTGCAAACTCTGAAGTGCAGGGGGTCAGGAGGAACACTATCGATTTGGAGTGGTTGGTTTTGAGGCCTGACATTAACCCGAATTTTATCACCTCTCGCATTACAGGGTTGAGATTGGTTTGTGGGTCACTGACAAACAGCATGATGTCGTCAGCATATAAGGAGACGATTAATCTGTGAGGGCCCAGCTTTAACCCTCGACATAGCTGCTCGGCTCTCAGCCTCGAGGCCATGGGTTCCATCACCAGGGCAAAGATAAGGGCAGAGAGTGGGCAACCCTGTCTCGTTCCGCGCTCCAGTGTGATCTCTGTGGATCTGGTATTCCCTAGTGTGATGTATGAGCGTGGTTCGTTATATAACAGAGCTACTAGTTTCAGGAAGAAGTTACCCAAACCCATCTGCCTTAGTGTTGCGAACATGAAGGGCCATTCTACTGAATCAAACGCCTTCTCGGCATCTAACAGAGCTGCTATTGCCTGTTGCGTTGGGTCCAGGGCCTCAATGACTCCAAATAGTCTCCTGATGCCATAAGTTGTACTACGCCCTGGGATGAACCTGGCTTGGTCGGCCAGCACCAGAGCTGGCATCAAGGGAAGTAATCTGGTCGCCAGAATTTTAGCTAGGATTTTGTTGTCTAAATTAATTAGTGAGATCGGCCTGTACGATGCGCAATTTTCTATAGGTTTGCCAGCTTTGTGCAACATCATTACGTTAGCCTCACGCATCGTGCGAGGGAGTTTCCCTCGCTCCACCGCCTCTCCATAGACTTGAAGAAGAAGGGGGGCCACCATTTCCACGTGTGCTTTATAGAACTCACCATTGAGTCCATCAGGTCCGGGGGCTTTGGTGTTAGGCAAAGATTTGATTTCTGCCTGAATTTCTTCGAGTGATATGGGTGCGTTCAAGGGTTCGCGCAGGTCTTGGCTCATCCAATATAGTTCAGTGTCATTGAGGTACTCTTGTATCGCGTTGGGATCTGAAGCACCTTTTGAGCTATACAGGTTTTGATTGAATTCTCGGAATGTGTTGGAGATCTCTTCTTCTGTGTAAACCTTCTGACCTTGCGCATCCTCGATATATTCAATGCGGGATGGAACTTTATCTATCGTTAGTAGCCGGGCCAGCAGTGCACCTGGTTTTTGCCCTTCTCCGTACTGTCTGATCTGTTGCCTGCGACCCAGGAATTTCAATTCTCGGTCCGCTGTCTCCCTGAACCCCAAGAGTTCTTCTTTGAGCTCGGCTTGAGTGCGTGGATCTGGGGCATTGGAGAATTTGTGCTCTAGTTCCTTCAGACAAAGCTCTTTACTGAATAATTCCCCCCGGATCAATTTCAATAAACTATTTTCTTTTGCCAGGCAAATTCCTCGTACATAGCACTTGAGCGTTTCCCAGATGGTACATGCCGATTCGACTGAGTCTTGGTTGATTTCCAGGAACGAGACTATTTCTTGTCGCAATTCTGCTGCAAATACGGCGTCTGTGAGTGATCCGGGTTTGAACCGCCAATTGAGGCCAGGTACTGCGACGCCCGCCAGGGTAACCTCTAGCACAACTATCGAATGGTCGGAGTAAGATCTTGGTAGGATATGGCACGCTCCCCATTTGAATGGGCCATGGGAGGATGCCATGATATAATCGATCCTGGAACTGGTGTTGTGCACGGCTGATCGGAAGGTGTAGTCCCTGCTGTTTCGGTTGTGTCTTCTCCACATGTCACATAGATTAAAGGTCTGACAAATCTCTCGAACCTGAGTACTGGCCTTGGATGGGCTTCCCGATGTATTATGGGATTTGTCGAGCCTGGGATCGAGTGGAATATTGAGGTCCGCACCCCACACCACAGTCGTCGCGTTGGTCACGTCTAGATGGGACATTATCCAGTTGAAATTATCAGGTCCATCTGTGTTTGGTGCGTACAAGTTCACAATCGCCACCTCTTTCCCCGCAATTATTCCTTTCACCATTAGGGCCCTCCCCTCAGTATCTTTCTTTGACTCAATGAAGCTGAAATTAGTTCTCTTGTCGATCAGGATCGCAACACCTCTGGCGAATGAGGAGTAGGATGAGAAGTACCGATGGCATCCCCATGATCTGGCCCAGTGTTGTTCCGATGAGGGCAGCAGATGAGTCTCTTGGAGTATCGCTATGTTAATTTTGTGTCTTCGAAGATATTGAAGAATTCTCCTCACTTTCGTAGACTGGTTACCGCCACGTATGTTCCAGGTGGCGATTTTCAACGTTGCTGATGCCATCTAGAGGGGTCAATGTAATCATGTCGAGCCGGGACTCGTGGGTTTAACTGTAGTCGCATTCCATAGAGGAAAAGGGAGGACTTGACTGTTGTTAAGTACATAGGTCTTCGTGTGACTGTTGTGGAACGGGGGTATGCGGGTTGTGGCGGTTTTGCTGAGCTAACTTCCCTCCCCTGCACGGGAAACCCCCAACTGGCCCGTGATGAATAATCCCTTGTTAACAGTACAACTAGCATTGCTGTGCTCGGGGCGCAGGTGGCCCTCCAAGAGGAGGCTGGCTCCCTTCTTTGGATGCAATATTGATCTGTGGTGGTTGTTTCTAGGCAACCACGAAGTCTCGTGCCGCCGCTTTGAGTATCCTATAGGTACATTTTACGGCAGGTTTCTTCTAGGTCTGTCGCCCCTTTGTGGTCTTCCGTTAAGTGTGGCGGGTCTACAGCCGGAGCGATCTAGGTAGTCTCTTGTCTCCTCTGGGGTGTTAAAGAACTGAGTCCTTCCCTCGTGTTGAATACAGAGTTTGTCCGGGAAGAGCATGGAATATTGGATCTGGTTCTCTTGTAGCCTGCGCTTCACTGCTGTAAACGATCTTCTTTGCACTTGGACTGCTTGGGAGAAGTCCGGGAAAAACTGGATCTTGTCACCATCGTATTGGAGATCCCCCTTTTCCCTGGCCGCCCTTAGAATAGCATCTCGATCCTTATAGTTGAGCAGTCTCGCTATGATTGGGCGGGAATTTGCCCCCGGGATCGGTCTGACGTTGGGAACTCGATGAACTCTCTCCACGACAAACAGTTTGGACAGGATCTCTGTACCAAAGAGGTCCATACATAACTTTTCAACGTAGTCTTCCATTTTCGCTGTGAGTTGTTGTTCCCTAACTCCCACGATCCTGATGTTGTTGCGCCGAGAGCGGCCTTCCAAATCCTCGTTCTTCGCGTTTACTGCTTTCATTTGCACTTCCAGGGAGGCCACTCTGGATGTCGGGGCCGCTGCACTATCGTCGAGGTCAGACACTCTCTGCTCGACTGTGTCCAGTCTGTCAGCGTGTTTGTCCAGCCGGTGCTGGAGTAGGTCAACTTTGGAGGAGAGTGCGTCGCGTTTTCTTCCCAAACCTCCAATCCCGGCCTTAAGTTCAAGGAGGATTTCCCTGATGTCAAACCCGTGGGTCTCCTCTTCATCCTGGTCTGCAACCTGGATGGGAGACTGCGCTCTGCTGTTCGAGGAGGTTGCTTTGGTCGTGGAGCTACTCTCGAAGTTCAGCTTTTTTTGCGATCTGTCAGTTTTCTTCGAGGTCGCCATTGGTGCCTGCGTTGTGGGAGCCAGGGGGCAGAGGGAGGCAGGTCAGGGGTCCAGGGGCGCCCGGCTTGTCGTATCTCCAGCGGTGTGACTTTTCTAGGGAGGCGCGTTATTGACCGGGCTTCATGAGGAGTTCAGAGTAGTTGCTTTGAAGGCTGTGCGGGGTGGTGTCTTTTCCACGTCTCGAGTTCAACAGGGATGTTGGGTTCGCCTGCCGTTCTTCTGTGGACGGTGGTAACCGCTTGATCTCGGCTGTTACAGTGTAGGTCTGCCGAGTAGGGTGTCTGCAGGATGTCCCAGAGCTCACCACTTAGATTTTGGTTGCCCGCTGTGATTTTCGGTCAGGGGCGCACCTCCCCGGGTCATTGCAGCGCTGTAAGTCTTGCCGTTGGGCCGGTTCGGGCCGTTTGGCCACAGTCTGTGTTGTATATTATGCTTCCTCGAGTTCCGGCAGTGTTTCACGCGCTGGATGCCTCTTGGGGGGTGTCGGGGATTCACATGGGGTCTCTTTTGCGAGTGAGTGCTTGTAAAGGCGCTCGGGCGCACGCCTCCGGGCACCAACAATGTTCAGAATCGACGTGGCCGGGTGGTGAGGTTTTAAAATCTCCGGTTCAGCGGGGACGCTGGGTTTGCCCGCCGATCCTCCGTGGGCGTTATATACAGCTTGCTATCGGCTGAGCAGCGCGCCCGTTGTAGGCCCTGGGTCGTGCCACCCTGAATATGGCTTTCCGCTGTGTTGTTTACTGTTCATGTGGGCCTGGACTTGTGGATCCCCGCGCCCTTGTGCTTTTCCATAAACTGAATGTCACTCGGGAGAGCCGGGGATCCACCTGGGACCTTTCACGCGTGCGAGGGTGCGCGGGGCGCGCGTACCTGTTCTTCGGCGGTGTTCAGAGAAACCTCCGGCGCGGCCTGCTCGCCCGTGTTGGTTCTCCCAGGACTCTGCAGGATTTTCCTTCGTCTCGGCAGCTCCGTGCCCGCCGATCCCCCGCCCGCCGGGGGGGCCAGTGCACCGGCAGGGATCAGCCGGCGCCGCCCGATCGACTCCCTCGGGTCGCAGGCCCGCTCCGCCGCCAGCAGTCTTCCTCGCACGGGCTCCTCTGCGCCTGGCCTGTGACTGTGCTTCGCCCGCACAGGGATGAGGAGGGGGGAGCTCTTCACCGTCGAGGGACCGGGACTTGGTGTCCGAGGGTCGACGGATGAAATACCACGTTCTGTGCGGATTCGCCTTAGCTACAGACCGGAGGCGACTGTGGACAATTTGCACACCACAGATGCTTCGATTAGTCAGGATTTTAGGGGAGCTCCACGGAGCTCACAGGGAGGCCGCCATCTTGGACAGCTCTCTAGCGCCCTCTCTAGGCCCAGTGACATTGAGAACGTGCAAGTGCATGGGAAGGGGAAAAGGGGTAAGTGCATGGAAGTAAAAGTGGAAAGTGCGGAACAGAGGAGAGAACAGAAAAAATAAATAAAAATGAATAATTAAAGGTGGTAGTGCAGCCAGCAAGTGGCAAGTGCTAGTTAAGATGATAGGGTATTTCTGATAAGTTCAGAAGAGAAGTGGGTGGTGGACTGTATGGGTACAGATACAGACCCCAATGCCGGGGGTGGCCAGGAGGCAGTGCAGGGGGGTGGCAGGATGAGCAGGTACCTGTTCCCGAAGGACAGAGGGTGGCCAGGTGAACGGTGCCAAGAGAGAAAAACAGATCAGCAGGGGAGAAGAGGGGAAAAGGCTGAAGCGAAGAGGAAGGTCTTGCACCCTGAACCTTGCCATTTTGAGAAAAATAGTGTTTGATGCACCCTGCCATTGGTGCAAATATTGATTGTTGCACCCTGCCATCCCGATAATATACTTGAGCCTAGCATTCTATTGAGGCGCAACTAAAAATGGTTCCTAAGCCTCTGTTAATGTCCACTGAGCACCATGTGCTCCCCAAATACAGACCCCTTGCATCCTGCTCTGAGCAACTCCCACCTTCAAACATGTACCCCAACTCTCCCACAAATAATACGACCCATGAGCACTTCTTGCTGCAACCTTAGGCTATGCTCCAGGTACATGGGTTACAAAGCAAAATTCCTTCACACAGTTAAACCTCACCTAAGCCACAGGCCCCCACACTGCCTGCCCTTGCTGAGTCCTCTACCTGTAGCAAGCCGTCCCTCCCTACGACCAACAGGAAGGAAACTGCTTTCACAACTACCTGCCATGCTGCCACTGAAACGCACCTTAACTGCACCCTCCTCAACACCCGTTCCTTCCCTGCTTGTGCAGCAGACTTGCACAATCTAATCAATGTGCTGTGACCAAGACCTGGCTTCAGGAAGCATCTGGCACAGCTCTGACAATAGCACTCCCTTTGGCCTGTACCATACTCCGCCAGGACCGCCCTCTCACTAAAGGAGGTGGAGTGGCACTTCTAGCCAAAGACTCCATCGATATACAAAAAATAGACCACACTAACTCCCTCAACTACGATCTCCTATCCCTTAAAATCTCCACCTCACACAACTGCACCATCATTGTATATCGCCCACCAGGCTCTCTCTGACTTCCACGCCTCCATCATGCACCTTGTCTCGTATGACATTAAAACATCCTCTAAGGTCGTCCTAGCAGGTGATCTTAACCTAGAGTTTCACAACCCCAAGGACATTCTGGCCAAAAACCTTGCTAAAGCACTAGAAACTCTAGGCTTCTCTCACACAATCACTAACCCCACCCACAACAAAGGCTGCGCCATCGACTGGTTAGCCCACCACAACTGTGCCTCAGATGTCAAACCAACCTCCCTCTCCCATGGACAGACCACCATCTCATCCTCTTCACACACTCCACCCCATAGGTCCAAAAACCCATCACCACACTTCGGCACCCACTAGAAGTGCACGCCTCCTCACCAAGGAAAGTCTAGCACCCTATCTCAAGGGCCCAACCCTTGAGGCTCCATTCTCCAATGATCCTGAGGCCTTGGCTCTCTCCTTCAGCACCATTCTATCTGAAGCTATTGATGCCATTTCACCCTTAAAAGTCAGCAAAGCCAAACATACGAAACGCGCTAACAACTGGTTTACTCTTGAACTCCCAGCGCTATGCACCAAAAAGCATGCAGCCCTATCTAAATGGCAAGCCAGCCAACTGGCACATGCCAAACTTGAGTTTAACAAACTGTCCAATGAATATAAAAAAGCTATTGCCCTCGCCAAAGCTAACTCATTCAGCAATAGAATAGTCAGTGCCAAGTCCAACTGTTAAGAAATGTTCTCCATCTTTAGGGAGCTGGAAACTCCTGCCCGCCACCCCTCCTACCACACTAAAGAATGAATCATGGTGCGATGACATAACAAGCAGCCATGCTCCTCAAGCTTGAAACTCTGCAGAACAAAATCAGAGCAAATCAACTCAACCCACTCCGTGCCAATACAACTAAACCGCCCTCATCCAAACAGCAGACTACTGGCACTACTCTCTTCTCGTTCAGAGACCCCCAATGAGACGGAAGTCACTGCCATCATGAACATCAAACCATCGACATGCAAAGGAGACATCTGCCCTGAATCCCTCTTCAAGGAATGCACAGACCTGCTCACTCGGTTCATCACAGCGTTCATCAATGCCTCTTTTGTATTAGGATCGGTTCCCCCTAGCCTAAAAGAAGCCTGGGTCCGTCCCCTTCTTAAAATAAAAACCCACTTGATCCATCTAACCCCAATAACTACAGACCCATAACTACCGTACCCTTCCTGCTCAAGATTCTGGACAAAGCAGAATACCTGCAATTCCAGGAATTCCTAGAATCAAAATAAATACTAGGTACCTGGCAATCCGTCTTCCGTCCTGGGCACAGCACAGAGACAGCCTTTTTGGACCTTAAACATCAAATTGATGATATCAGAGACTCTGGCAAACCTGCCCTTCTCCTCCTGTTAGATCGATCGGTAGCATTTGACCTCGTGGATCACAATCTACTATGTCAACATCTCTCTTCCTCACCCTTCTTCTCGCTGAACGCAATCACCTGGATGCCTCCTTCCTTGAAGGAAGAGTCATGCGCGTCTTCTCAGACCTAGCTGCTGCTAATCCAGACACCATCTTCTTCGGAGTACCACAAGGCTCATGCCTATTGCCCACATTGTACAACATCTTTACTATCTCCCTTTTCCATCTACTTGACTCGCTCAGCATCATGTACACCAATTATGCCGACGATACTCGAGTCCTCATTCCTCTCCGGCAACTATGAGAATGACTCCTCACCCTTAACTCCATCTATGCCACCATACACATGGATGGCTCAAAACTGGCTTTGCCTGAATGGGGACCAGATGGAACTACTTCTGCTAGCCGGCCCCCACTGACTCACGCATCAACCATGATGCTAAATACCAAGCTTTTACCATCGACAACATCACCATCCCAGTCAGTCAAAACTCTGAGTCTACTTAGACACCAACCTAACTATGTTCAGAAAAGTAAGCGCAGTAGCTACCTCTGCAGCTTACTACTCCAAACTCCTCAATGCCACAAGACTGTTCTGATCCACCATCAACTGTTTATCAATTGCGTGAGCCATCATAGGCTCAAGGCTGGACTACTGTAATGTACTCTATACAGGAACCTCAACCAAAAACCTAGACAAATTACAAACCATTCAGAATAACGCCCTCGACAGCACTTGGCATATCCAAAAGGGAACCTCTCTGCAGCCAGACAACACGCGCACAACACTGCATCCCCCTACCTTTCCCACAGAGTCCTCCTGCCTCCGGGGGCAAGACCCACTAGAATCCCAAATGCCATCCTACTGCTGGTCCCAAGAATCAAACATGCAAGAGGCGGTGGCGCTAGCTTCCCATTCATTGCCTCGTTACACTGGAAGTCACTGCCCCATTCCATCAGAAGTGGACCTTCTCATCCCGCCTTCCATAAGGCCATCAAAACCAGACTGTTTATCTAAATTAGACTCTGTATGACCTCCGACCTAATGTAACCCTGCGGCCTCTTATAAGTGTTTAACAAAATATCCAAACCTGTACATTATGAGACCCCTTCACGCCTATCCAACCAATGAAGGGCAACTGTAATCAAGCCACTCTCCTGAATATTGTAAATAATACATGTATGCGGGCTAATGTAACCGATCGCCCACCTATGTGCTGTAACTAAGACATATTCCTGTAACAGTACCTCGATGTCCCTGCAATGTGTGAGCACTTTAGTTTCTTTATTTGTACTGTGCACCGATCCCTCGAGTAACTCTGCGCTTAAAGCTTATACAGAAGTTACAGATTTGTCAAACAGGAACAAATAAAAATACAACAGCGATAAGTGCAGGTCGACCAAGGTTACATGGTGGTATTTTATGGAGAACATTGCAACAAACAGATAGTGTTAGGTGAAGGAATTACAATTGAAACGGGACAGAAGCTGAACCTACTTGGAACTTCTGGAAGAGCCAGCTCTTTACTTTAGCTCTGAAGGTCCAGAATGCAGGTTTAGTCCTGAGGCGAAGAGGAAGTTAGTTCCACTGTTTGGCCGCTAGTACTGGGAAGCTTGTTCCCCCTGCTCTTTTTAATAGAAATCTTGGAACATCTAGGCAGTAGGAATAGATGTCTCTGATAGGTCTTGTAGGTTGACTTTATCGGTTAGGTATTTGGGGGCGGTGTTTGAGAGGCACATGTGGGTGATGACAAGGGTGCGGAGGGCTATTCTGTCCCATACGGGGAGCCAGTGGGTGGATCTCTGTATACTTAGAGCTGCTCTTAAGGCCTTATTTTGTAGGACATGGAGTTTGTTGAGGTTCCTTTCGGAGGTGCTTAGGTAGAGGGTGTTGCAGTAGTCAATCTTGGATAGCACTAGAGCCCTGGCTAGTGTGATGCAACTACTAGGTGACAGGAATTGCTTGCAGGTGTTAATTAGTTTGTTTATGTAGGCCGTTGAAGAGGCAGTTGCGTTCACCTGCTTCTTGAGGGACGGTGTGGAGTCCAGGTATACTCCCAAGGTTTTGGTCTCTTTGGCCACTTTGACAGGGTTTCCATCGATGCTGATGGAGTTATAGCAAGGGTCTATTTTGTTCAGGTGGGATTGGGAGCCGACGATTAGCTTAGTTTTCTCATCGTTGAGGCAGAGGCAATGATCTGCCATCCAAGCCTGGATTTCCAGGTAAATCTCATTGATTCTTTTACAATCATCTTCATAGCAACCTGAAGAACCTGGGTATCATCAGTGTAATTGGTGTATGTGACACCTAGGTTGTCGAGACTGTCGAATAGGAGCTTGGTGAAGATGTTGTAAAGTTGGCGAGACGCAGGATCCTTGTGGTACACCACAGTGGATGGGAATTGGGTCTGCTGAGGCAGAGGGTGCGAAGACCCTGCTGGTACGGTTAGACAAGAAGGATTTAATCCATGAGGTGGCATTGCTGGAGAAGGCAGCTGCTGTAGACAGGTAATCAGTAAGGATCTGGTGGTCGACAAGATCGAAAGCCGCCGACATGTCTAACAGCAGGGACATAGCAAGCTTAACCTTGTCCTTTGCCTCATCCATTTGGATTTTTAGATCCAGTAGGGCTGTTTCTGTTCCGTGTCTGGGCCTGAAGCCTGATTGCATTAGGCCAAGTAGGTTGTGGTCCTCAAGGTGTTTCTGGATTTGGAGGTAGGCCACTCTGTCTAAGATCTTGAGGCTGTAAGGAACGGTGGTGATGAGCCTGTAGTTCGTGGGGGTGTTGGGATCTAGGTTGTTTTTTTTAAAAAGGGGCATAACCCAAGCTTCCTTGAGGTTGTTTGGTACTGTGTTGGATTCAAAGGAGGCGTTGATTAGTGCCGAGATGAACGGGGCCAGCTCCTTTGCACCTTCCTGTATGATTGCCGCTGGGCAAAGATCACCCTGACATTTGGAGGGTTTGAGACTTTGGGTGATTTTTTTTACTTTTTTCGCTGCGACCGGAGTGAAGGAGAAGGGTGGGCAGTTTGGGGTGGTAACTGGGGGGATGGATGGGGGAGGAGGAGGTGGGTATGGTGTTCTTGACCAGGCTACACTTTTTTGTTTTGTTCAATTTTGGCTTGGAGCAGAGCGATTTTGTCTGCGAGGGCTTTCTGAATGTTGGCACACCATACTGCATCTTTAGCGCAGGTTTCTGATGGTGGTGCTGGGGCATCTAGTTCCCTAAGGATACGCAAGAGTTATTTTGTCTTTGACTTGGCGCTGAGGATGCGGTTGTCATAGATTTCTTTTTTTTGGCGCTAAGGATGGCCGATTTGTAAGATGCGGCTGCTGTGGAGAATAGGGCCTTGTTAGAAGGGTTGGGTGCTTTTCTCCAGTGGGTTTCTGCTGCTCTTTTGGCATTCCGAATGATTCTCAGCACCGATGTGAACCATTTGTTGAGGTGGGCAGGTGGTCTGGCTTTGGCTAGTTTGATAGGTGCAATGCTGTTCACCGCGGCCTCGATTATGTTATTGTAAAGATCCACTAGCTTAGTTGAGTCCAGATCCTTGAAGAGGGTTGGGTTGAGGACGTTCTGGATCAAGGGTCATATATTATGCAGTGTTAAGTTTTGGTTATTCCTGGTGAGGACTTGTGGGATGGCGAGAGGGGTGTGAGCGTTCCCTTGGCTGGTAAAAGAAATTAAGTGATGGCCTGACCATGCAGTACGGGCATTTTGGAGGATGGTTGTAGAGCAGTTGAGATCTGCCAACCATCCAGTGTTCTGCATTTATTTTGTGTTAGGGAAGTCACACGATGGTTAAAGCCAAGTTGGGAGATGGTGTTTTCCAAGGATGAGACCTAAGTTAAAGTCCCCAAGTATGAATATTTGTGAGCCAGGTTTGGTGTTATTGGGTAGTAGATCGGAGGTATCTTCCTTGGAGGAGATATGACTTGGGGGTTGGTAGGTGAGGTGGATGAGTATGGTTTGGGTTGCTGAGAGGGGGAGCTTAACTGAGAGTAGCTCCATTGAGGTGGGGCTGGCCGTGGGGATGGCTCTCGGGCCGAGGGATGTTTTAGCGATGAAAGCCGCTCCACCTCCTTTGATGTTCTCCCTGTCTTCCCTTAGTATTGAGTAACCATCTGGGATGGCTAATGGTGCTGGGCCTGCTGCCTGGTGCAGCCAGGTTTCAGTGATTGGCAGGAAGTGAAGTCATTGCTTGAAATTAAGTCTGTGATGTCTAAGGCGTGGGCAACCAGGGAACGGGCATTGATGAGTGCACCTCTAATGGTGCGAAGGGGTTGGTGGGTTCTCAGGTGTGGAATCCTCCGTTGGGGGATCCGGGAGCCGAGTCTGAGGTTCCTCGCTTCCACTGGGCATGGGGTCCAGGGAGCAGGCGCAGCTGCAAAGCGGTTGATCCATTCAATGGAGCGAAGGGGGGAAGCTCAGGACGTGATTAATTTTACAATTAATGCTAGTAGGGAGACTCAATGCAAGTGTGTAAGTATGGGTCAGGTTGCATACACAGGTTGTCTAGTGGGAGTGAGTTAAGGAGAGAGAATAGAGGCCATGGTTAGGGTGAAGTACACCATAGTACGAATGCTTATTCAGTAGGGGTAGCACTAGCAATAGGCCAGAACTGGTAGGGTGCAGTAGGATGGGTCACCACGTTGCAGTAGGCTAGTTCAAAGTGGGCAGTAGGAGTATGCAGTAGGCCAGTGGCAAGTATGCAGTAGGCTACTGCAAAATGTGATTAATTTAGAAATGCAAATAAATAACCTCTCAACATGTTCCACGGAAACTCCATTCTCTGGCAGATACCCTCTACCAGAAGAACATGAGTGGCAACTCGACAGATATCCTAGACGGAATATTCTCACAATGGACTTGTTCACCATAAGCCTAAACACATAATGCCCATACTTCGTGTCCAGGTTTCCCCAACCAGGGGCCAAGGGAACGCCCTGTGGATGAACTGGTCAGGGAAATTTGCTTACGCTCCGCCCCCCAACACCCCTCCTGAGCAAAATAGTGCACAAGATGCACCAGGAACAAGTAACTCCTGGTTGCTTCTATGTGGGCGAGACGACCTTGGTTTCCACAGCTTCTCAAACTGTTGATGTGCGAACCAATCAAGCTCCCGTGCCCGTACAACATGCTAACACAACACAAGGGAGCATCTCTCTGTGCCCTCAATTTATGAACTTGACACCTTGGCTCCTAGAGTTATAGAATTTGTCCACTTGACTCTTCCACAAAGGTGCATTTATATCCTAAAGAAAGCACGAAAACCCAACACCAGACACTGCTATTTCAATAAGTGGGAGAGATTTGTGATATGGTGCAGGTCACAAATGCTAAACCCAACAGAATGTTCCCTAGCTAACATTCTACATGACATGCTTTACCTGCTAAATTCCGGCCTAGTTTTCAACTCCATCAAAGTACATCTGTCGGCCCCGTCAGCTTACACCATTTCACAAAACAGTGTCCTGGTGGAAAGTTCCTGTCATTAATGCATTCATGGAAGGGGTAAAGAGACTACCCTCCAATTTCCAAACCTCCCCCGGGTTGGGATCTTAATGTTGTTGTTAGGCAAAGTTTGTATGCAGTACCCTTTGGGACCACTACACACAACTAGGACTACAGGTGTAAGCAAAGACAACCTTTGGTATAAGTCTGTACTACACAGTTTTGGTAGCGTTGCTGAGCAGCCAGGCTTATCTCAAGAGGGGGAATGTGAGCTGTAATGATGTTACACAGAGGTCTACAATCACAAGTATTCAAATAGACTCTTATATAAGGTTTCTTGGTAAAACACTTATTAATTTATTTTACAGTTAGTTATAAAACATTCACTAGAAGGAGGCAATCTATATCACACAAAAATATACTTCAGTACTTTACACTCTACAGTTCTGGTAGTTAAACGGAAAAGTCTTTGCCAAAGTTCTCGGAAGTAGTTTGTAAAAGAAAGATTCATATGTTGGGTCACAAGCTGACTAGGCCTGCAAGTTGCCAAAGTTTCAAGCACTTTCGCAGTGAGAGGTAAGGTCTCTTGGTCGGGTTTTCACAGTACCTTACAATGAAGAAAAAGATGCAGCTGAAGACTTCAGTTCCTGCAGATCTCGGTGTTCCTGAGCCTCAGTCATGGGGACAAGAGGGAGGACGTTGGGGGACTCCTGCACTGGGACTGGTCGCAAAGCTGGCAAATCTTCGAATCCGGTAGCTGTAGTAAAGCACACAAACTGGTGTCCCCCTCCTTGGTTATTCGATTTCGTGCAGCACTCTGAGGAAAATACAACCAGCTCAGAGAATGGTATCCAGATGGCTTACGGGTCGAGTTTCATTGGTCCCACCAACTCAAAGGAAGAAGTCGTCCTCGCAGGGCTTCTCTGTCGAGATGAACTTGGCGATTCTGACATGCAGCAGGGCTTCACCGGGCAAACCAACGGTCCAGGAGTTGCAGCAGCCATCCTCTTCAAGCTTGTCTTCGGTTCTTTCGTTCCAGTGGTCGACTCTGCCTTCCAAGCCAAGAGACTTGCCTTTTATTCAGTTCTCTCCCATTCATTCCAGCCAATCATGCCAGAGTGCAGTTGGGCCTCCTAGGAGACTAAGCACAGGGAGTTTCAGGTACCTCCATCACTTCCTACCCACGCCAGACACTTTGGCGCCAGAGGTGGTCTTCAGCCCTGAAGCCCGGCAAAGGGACCAAACCTGGTTTGGCGCACAGAGACAAACTCTAGAAGGTCCTTTCTAAAAAGAAATGGCGAAAAAAGACCGGGACCTGTTTAAACAAAGTGGGCTCAGACGCCATCTTGAAAAACATGGCTCCCGCGATTTAACGCTACCGGTATTCGCGGTCGGGAAAAATCATGGTAGTTCATTGTAAAACCACTGCCACCAGCCATTTCAACGGGAAAGGGTAGCATTTGCCGGATGCATGAGTTTCCAGACACGGGATACTAGGTAACCCCTCCAGCACTCTATTGTAAGATAGGGTGTGCTGGGTCTAGGAATTAGAAAAGACTAGTAAAGTCAATTTCACTTTACTTTCTCTGGGAAACAGTAGTTTATCCCAGAGAAAGTATTTAAACCTTGGGACAGCTTAAAAGGCTTCCCTGTGACCCTGCACTGAGGGTGCTGTGTGACGCACATGAAAAGATGATGCCTAATGGAGTTGTCTAAAAGTCCATAGCCAAAGAAAACAAACACAGAAAACACATTGAATGGGAAAGTTCAAAGTCCCAAAGTTTAGCAAAAGAGCTGTAGGGCTCCAAGGTGGGAGGAATTGGCACATTTTGAGAATTCTCCCTAACAGTTGTGCTCTCCAAGCTCATGGGGGCCACCTTTTGAGCCTCTGCACAAGGCCAGCCTAAAACACCTCACTTACAAAACTGCATTCCTAGTAGCTATCACAAGTCAGTGAGCTACAGGCTTTGTCTCTACAAGACCCTTTCCTCATAATACACAAGGACAAGGTTGTCCTCCTGAACACATCCTATGTTTTCACCCAAGTTCATCTCAATGTTCCATGTTAAATCAACCCATCGAACTTCCTACCTTCTTTTAAAGTCCATCCAACTCAGCTGAAAGGAGCCTCCATACACTTGATGTACGGTGGGCGGTCTTGTACTATGTGAAAAAAATGAAACATCTAAGGAAAACAAAACAACTCTGTTTCCATAGCACCTGGGAGAGAGGGCGATCACATATAATAAAAACACCATCTCCAAATGGATAGTCAAGTACATACAACTCTATTCCGTATCCAAAAGTTTTAACTTTCACTCCCAGGGCACTCTACCAGAGGTGCAGGAGCTTCCTTAGCCTTCATTGTAAATGTCCGTGTAGATACCATTTGCAAAGCTGCTACATGGAGTTCCATCCATACGTTCACACAGCATTATTGCATTGACGCTCACTTTAAAGCAGGTTCACAGGTGGAACAAGCGGTTCTAAAACAGTGATTTTTCTGCTGTATCTTCTCACTTACCACCTCCTTCTCCAGCTACTGCTCGCTAATCTATGCAGAGCATGTGATCAAAGCAGATCCACAAGCTCCAGAAGGGATACATTACTCACTGTAATCGTATCTCTGGTGCTTGTATCTGCTTAGATTCACATGCACCCACCCTTCCTTCCCTACTGCAGTAGAAGGCGCATAGATGTTTTTCTGGGTTATCTCTGCTTTATCACATCTGTACTCGTGCTATACTTCATGCAACCTCATGTCAGAAACAATCTGAGGGACCTTGATGGCTGAAGGACCGTGGGTACAGTACACGTCACACTAGGGATAGTATTACTAACACGCCTCATCGGCATCCGTTGTCGACTGTTGAAAACAAATCTTGTAATACTCTGCGGCTACCACTAGATGAGACTATTCAGAGCATGTGAATCTAAGCAGATACATGCATATATATATATATATTTCTGATGCCTGTTAATATGCTTAGAATCACATGCTGTGCATATGGTCCGACATCCAGTGGTAACTGCAGAGTATTGCATCTTGTCTTTCGGGGACCGAAAGGGGACGTCTGCATAGGCGTGTCTGTAACACTATCCCTATCGTGACGTGTAGTGTACCCAAAATCCCTCACGCGCCGAGGTCCCTCCGATTGTTTTTTTGCACCCAGATACTGGTCGCCCTATAGCGGAGCTCTTACTAAAGAGACATTGTTTATCATATACCGACTTGTCGGTTATTCCCCGTTAAGTCACTTCGGTCACAAGAACATCTTCGACGAAGACTGCAGGGGATTAGTCTATGACTGTGGATTTCGGCGCCTAAGATCCGGCGGCCGGATTTTCCACATGGTTGGGCCATTTGGCCGACCTATACAGTAGGGAGAGTGGGGTCGGGGTGGCCATATTGTCGGTATGTCTTTCCTCCTTTCCTTACTTTTCCCTTTTGGTCTGGTCGTCTTTCCCTTTAGCTATGGAAAGGACTCCTTTTAGATTTTGCCCTAAGTGGAGGGTCAGATATCCTTGGAAGGACGAACACAGGACGTGCAACGCCTGTCTCCCCCTAGAGCACGACAAGCAGTGTGCGGCCTGCAAACTCCTTTGGCCTAAAACCCTTAAGGAGCGCCGTGTATAGCGGTGGGCCACGTACGGTATGTCGCGGGTGGAACCCCCTTCCCCCACCGCCACACCCGCTGAGAGTGACGGGGGCACCTCGGATGACCAAACATCCATTGCAGATGTTATAGACCTCGAAGTGGACGTTTCTAGGTCCACCACGCCCGTCCCTGACCCTTTAAGGCCTGACTCTGGTCTCGTTACAGGGACAACACTTGGCGACAGGGGCGTATGATATGATTGTTTGTTTATATAGCGCCTATACACAAACGTATCACACTAAGAAAACAACCCCTACACCGTTTTCGCCGTCTTCGTCGAAAAAGGTGAACGCGCCAACAGGGCCGCCGAAAATTTTGACGGGATTCCTCGGATCGCTCAGATCCAATGCCTTACCCGCATCCGCAGCAGCATGTTGCGACTGGGCAAACTAAATTAGTAAGGGCGCTACTCCAAAAACTTCACGTCGAAGCGTGGAAATCCGATGCTGCGACCGTCCCGAAGTCCGCGGTAGGCCCGAAAACTACGACAAGGCCTCTACCTGAGTAACCAACCGCCAGGCCCTCTAGCGCTGTGGAAGGTAAATCACCTACCGATAGACCAATTCGGCGATTATCGAAGACCGTATCGAAAGAATTACGGCAGCGGTCGGTCTTACCCCAGTTCCGCCTAAAGTCATGGGACAAGCTGCAGAAAAATCTTCAGATGTGGTTTTGGATCCCTATTATTATGATTCGTATGAAGATAGTCAAGAGCCTCTTTCTGACACCCTAAGACTCTTTTCGACGCCTTCCGACGGAAAACTACTTTTTTCCACCCGTAGGCCCGCCTGGGTCCTCTAAATGGACTAGAGAGAAATTCGAAGGGGGTATGGATCGGCTGGAGAAAATTATCAGTTTTTCTGATCATCCATCCCCTAAAAAGGTCTCGGGTAGAGACTAGCCTCCATTTTCCATCTCATTTTCAAGAAGATCAGTCTTCTGTCCCCATCCAGCAGGAAAACATTGTCCACATGGACACATATAGGGACATTTATAATGAAGAGGAAGAAGGTTAATTTCTGGAGAACTATGAGGAGGAACAGAAGGGTACCACAGACAACTGGGAAGAAACCCAGCAGGAAGGAACAGACCCATGGACACACCAAGATCAGGACAGTGATGTTTTGTGCCTAGATTGTCCTCCGTCCACTCTGGCTCGCCAAGCCTCACCTGTAGATGACCAAATGGCCTTCAACTCCATGTTGAAAAAAGCAGCTGAACACTTTCAAATCTCCACTCAAGAGGCTGTGCCTGAGCAGGATTTTGTAGAGGATACCCTAAAGGAGAAGCCTCCAGCTAGCCAAGCCATTCCTCTCCTTAATTCTATCAAGAGAAGGTTGGCCCCCTCATTGGTATCACCAGCTCAAACTCGGCAGTGAACCCAAGAGTGGAAAAACTATTTCGCCCTTCCCCCTCCGCCCCTCTATACATTAGAGGGCACGCCATCCCAGATTCATTGGTAGTGACTACCACCCGCAAAAGGGCAGGAGTACCCCTTGCCACGGGGGAAGCACCACCGGACAAGGAATCCAAAAGACTGTATTATCTAAGCAAACGAGTCACTTCGGCTGCCACACACACTGTGTATTGTTAATAATACCACACTATTGGCAAGCTTTGCTGACGCTCAGTGGAACCTGCTTCAGGAAGGCCTCCAAGAGGTTCCTGAACCCGCCAAATCCAAGCTTCTCTCCATTGTAATCGAGGGAAGACAAGTTAACTAGCATGTGATCAAAAACGCCCTGAACCCTGCGGAAACAGCAGGAAGGTCTCTTGCCCAAGGGACCCTACTTAAAAGACACGCTTGGCAGCGTACTTCCGGTTTTAAACCAGAAACAAAAGCCTCCCTCATCAATAAGCCCATTGAGGATTCTAACCTCTTCGGGAAAGCGGTGGATGAGGCCTTGGAAACCGCTAAGAAAGAGCATGAGACTCTAAAGTCTCTGCAACAGATCTCACACAAACCTTCCCCCCAACTCTCGGCGGTCCTTTCGAGGGCAAACCCATGCTGGTCAAAACAACTATGGCACGGGGAACTTCAACACAGGACAAACTTCGGGAAGCCCCGCATACTACCCTGCAACGGGTCAGAAACGCGGCAAAGGCAGAGGTAGAGGCCCCAATCCCAGAGGAGCCACAGCCTCTGGGCCGAAATGACCACCATATCCGGGTCCCGTCCCATGTCACCCTGGCCGAGGGACGATTAACATCTTTCCTCGTGGCATGGGAGGGGATAACTTTCGACCATTGGGTCATAAAGACGGTCGCCCACGGGTACTGCGTGGGATTCGGCCGCACTCCACAATTCAGACCGCTGCGCTCACGGCGCCTTTCACCGGACCATCTGGCGATCCTGAATCAAGAGATGGAAGCACGCCATGGAAGCCGTCCCTATTCTTCAGGTAAACAAGGGTATTTATTCAGTGTAATTCCTTGTACCCAAAAAGCACCTCACCATGCGCCCTGTTCTAGACCTGCGCCCAGCGAACAAGTTCATAAAACCCCAGAAGTTTTGCATTGTAACACTACAGGAGGTGATCCCATTGCTGAAACAAGGGGACTACATGGCAACATTGGACATGAAAGATGCATACTTTCAAATTTCAATGTTGCCAGCGCACAGGAAATATCTAAGGTTCATGATGGAGGACAGGCATTAACAATTCAAGGTACTCCCCTTCGGCATCGCCTCAGCGCCAAGTGTGTTTACCAAAGTCCTGGCGGTGGCTGCAGCACACCTGCGCAGACTGTCAGTCCCAGTTTACCCTTACCTCGATGACTGGCTCATCACGGGGGACTCATTCGACACATGTTTTTTGAACACCCAAAAATCAGTAGATCTTCTCTTCAGACTGGGTTTCTCAATCAACGAAAAGAAATCCAGTCTAGTCCCCAGTCAAACAAAACAATTTCTAGAAGCTCTAATTCGGACGAAAGACGGTCTTGTCTTCCTCTCCAACGAGAGTGTTCAGAACATGCTTTTTCAGATCCCTTAATATGTGGACAGTCGGGAGGTGACGGTGCGCAAGGCCATGCGCTTGCTAGGAATGATGGCGTCATGCATATACTTGGTTCCCCACGTGCGGCTGCAGATGTGTCCCATGCAAGAGTGGCTCAACAGCCAGTGGTGTCAAGCCAGCGGACAATGGGAAGATCTGGTAGTTGTCTCACCAGCCCTCGTTCTCTCTCTGCAGTGGTGGTCAAGAGAAAACCTCTTGAAGGGGAAGACCTTCACCACCCCTGCAGTGGAAGCCACTCTCACTACAGACGCATATCTCGCGGGGTGTGGGGCTCACCTGCTTCAGCAGACAGGGCACAGTGTGGTCCCCTCAAGTAGCGTCCAACCATATAAACTTACTGGAGCTATTAGCGGTGTTCAAGGCTTTGAAGGCCTTTCAGGTGCAACTACAAGGGAAGACAATGCTGATTCTAACGGACAGCACTACAGCCATGTATTACCTGAACAAACCGGGGGGCCCGCACTCTCCAGGGCTATCCAAGCTGTCCCAAAACATTTGGATATGGGCTCTCAAACACAAGATGTTTGTTGTCCCAACATGTTCCAGGGGAACTCAATCGTCTGGCAGACATACTCAGCAGAGATTTCCCTCTGCCCGAAGAATACGAATGGCGGCTACACGAAGACATTGTGTCCAACGTCTTCGCAGAATGGGGTTTCCCAGAGATCGACCTGTTCGCTACTCAGGAGAACGCCCAATGCCTAGACTACGCCTCCAGGCATCCCCAGAACCGATCCAAGGGGAACGGTCTCTGGATAACATGGTCAGGGAAATTTGTCTACGCTACCGTGCCCCCACCCCCGGCCCTCCCCCCCTCCCCCCAACTCGCCTTCTCAACAAGATAGTGCACATGATGCACCAGGAACCAGTTACCATGATACTGGGTCCGCCAACCCTGGTTTGCTCATCTGATGGAAATGTCCCTCTCCCCACCAGTGAAACTACCCTGCCCGTACAACATGTTGTCTCAGGACAGGGTGGAGACCTTACACCCATGCCCATACAGCTTGGCTCCTGAGGTCATAGTTTGGACACCTACAGCTCCCTCAGAGGTGAATGGACATACTCTGGGACGCTAGGAAACCGAACACACGTTATTGCTATGCCAGCAAATGGAAACATTTTCTCATCTGGTGCAGTTCCAAGGGCGTCAATCCCATCGATTGCTCACCCACACATTGTGCTGTACCTAACCCATCTGTTGGACACTGGGTTAGTCTTCAGTTCCCTAAAGGTTCATCTGGCTGCCCTGTCAGCCTACATCACATCACAACAAAAAGTGCTGTGATGGAAGATACTGGTGATTAAAGCCTTTATGGAAGGGGTTAAGAGGATTTATCCTCCCATTTCTCACCCAGCTCCTGGATGGGACCTAAATGTGGTTTTGACCAGGCTCATGGGAGCGCCCTTTGAGCCTATGCATAAGGCAAGTCTGAAAGACCTGACCTATAAAACGGCCTCCCTAGTGGCTATCACTTCTATTAGAAGGGTTAGCGAACTACAGGCACTTTCTGTTCTAGACCCCTTTGTTACAGTCCACAGGGATAAGGTAGTTCTGCACACTCACCCCAGATGTGCGCCTACATTCATCTCAAAGTTCCATGTGAACCAATCGATTGAAATACCTACCTTTTTCCAGACTCCCACTAGCATGGCCGAAAGAAGCCTACACACACTAGATGTGCGCAGTGCAGTCATGTTCTACCTGGAAAGAACTAAACCACTGAGAAAGACGAACCCATTTTTCGTTTCAGTGGCAGATGGTAGAGAAGGGGACCCTGTCTCTAAATCAGCTATTTCAAGGTGGATTGTCAAATGCATCACACTATGTTACACTTTCGCTAAGAGAGAACTGCCCTTCAAGCCTAGAGCACATTCTACTCGGGCACTGGGGCATCCATAGCATTCATTGCAAATGTTCCCCTTGAGTCCATTTGCAAAGTGGCAACCTGGAGTTCTGTACATACCTTTACGAAACACTATTGCCTAGACGCTCATTTTAGGTCTGATCCTCAGGTGGGACAAGCAGTACTAAGACATCTTTTCTCTACTGTTCCTTCTCACAACCCACCTCCAACTCCGGCTACTGCTCGCTACTCTATGCACAGCATGTGATTCTAAACAGATTAACAAGCATCAGAAGACATGCATTACTTAACGTAATAGCATTTCTGATGATTGTATCTGCTTAGATTCACATGCGCCCTCCCTACCTCCTCGCTCGGGGTGGAAGGAACATAGACGTCTTACTACTTTCTCTCTCTTTATGTACTCACTCACTATAGCCTTGGGCTCCCTCTGGCAGAAAAAATACAATCGGAGGGAGCTCGGTGCGTGAGGGATTTTGGGTACACTACACGTCACGATAGGGATGGAGTTACAGACACGCCTATGCCGACGTCCCCGAAAGACCAGATGCAATACTCCGCGGTTACCACTGGATGTCGGACCATATGCACTGCATGTTAATCTAAGCAGATACAATCATCAGAAATGCTATTACGGTAAGTAATGCATGTCATACTAACAAACACATTGTTAAAGGGATGTTATAGTTAAATTGCACTAGCAAAAACGTATGCAATTCAATTGACAAACGTTGTTACAGGGACGTTATGGTTACAGGTAAAACTGTAAATACCCCAGAAATTCGCCAGTTATGGTAAGCTACGCAACCATAACTCGCGCTACCACTGTGCACTGCAAGGACTAACGCCCATGACATTAAAGATGACATCACAAATGTCATTAATGACATGACTGATGACATATACTACTTAAAGGCAATGAGGACACCAGATCACTTCCCCTTCCCCTCCCCTTCTACCCCAAATCCTACACCGTTACTCCCTTCACCTACCCCTCCTCTACCCCTTCCCCCCCCCTGTAAATAGTTCTACTTATTGTTCTAATGACCTGTTCACGTTTGTAAATCTGCTTCTCTCACTTTTGCATCTGTTATATTGTAAAGCGCTTTGGCTTAAAGCGCTATATAAATTCAATAAACCTAAACATCACATGTGTGGCTCCCTCTTTTTTTGTTCAGTGACATATATACACCGGGTGCTTTCCTTCACTGGGAATCGGGAACTAAAAATTTAAAAGGTACTGTATTTGTTGACCGCACCCTTCTTATATGGTCTTACACTACTTTCCTTAGGGTTCACACTCATGATATGATACATATACATAGGGGGAGAAGTAAGCCTGAAACCCAGCAATCATCTCTGTGCATGAAGATAATCAGTTAGGGTTTGAACACTTTCTGTTAGTACTGCTACTGTTTTGCTAACTGTACTTTCCTTGTATATGCTCATATTTGTGTGCATTGTCTTTTGTTTTGTATACATTAGTACCATTATGTAGTAAGTGAGGCATTTGTAGCTACTTATTAAATGTTGCACAGTACACACAACTTTGAAATGAAAGCATTCATCATTTCACTATCCAACATCGAAAGATTTTGAATAGTGCACCTATATGATGCATGCTGCTGGCAGTGGCTGTTTCTACATGAGTTGGGTCATGTACTGGAAAGAACTCTGTAATGCAATGGTATTTATAGGAATTCAATGTTTAGTGAACTGTTATCTCATAATAGTACTTCCAATGATCTCTGATAGTTTTCTGCCAACATTACAATGCCAATCCCTTGTGGAGGCTTTATATGAAAACTAAGTACACATGTGATGTCATCAGTCATGTCATCGATTACATTTTTGATGGTATCTTGGATGTCATGGGTGTTAGTCCTTGCAGTGCACAGTGGTAGCGCAAGTTATGGTTGCTTAGTTTACCATAACTGGTGAATTTCTGGGGTTTTTCATTTTTACCTGTACCATAACATCCCTGTAACGTTTGTCAATTGAATTGCATAGGTTTTTACTAGTGCAACTTAACCATAACGTCCCTTTTAACAATGTTTTTGTCAGTGAATTTCATAGGTATTTAGTAGGGCACTGTAACCAAAATGTTTCTTTAGCATAGTGTTTTCTATAAAGATATTAGTTGTTTGGTACTGCAACGGAACCATAACGCCCCTTTGAAAATGGTTTGTTACTAATTCCTTGGCTGCCCTCATGATAAACGTGTGGAAAGGCCAAATTGTCTGGTGTATGTATCCATTTGCGTTACGCCTTCCTTTTCCGAATAGTGTTCGTGTATCTTAGCAATTACAGATGTACATGGTAAATGTGTATGAGTGTTTCAGTAGTTTCTCTTTTTGTGTTAACATTGCATGGTGAATCTGTGCCGCACAATAATGGCCGAGATGACTACAGATGAGCAATTTGGACGTTTCCTAGTGAGACTGCACCTGGTCGGCGTATGTGCAATCACACTGCAAGTATCCGTAGGACTCAATTAGTGGGCGCACGTCCGCATCTTCTAATGCACTTTTAAATAGTTGTGGAAGTGCACGTGTTTCCGTTGCACACCTATACCCATGCATAGGTCATCCACTGTGTGCTGGTAACACCGCCCCTGTCGCCAGCCCTATGGATTCATACAGTAGGCTACCACATTTCAAGTACTCCTGCCGACTACGTGGGTGGCTCTGCAAGCCTACCAATGTGTGGCTGAAGCACGCCTGAATGTATGACACCCACTGGTTAACAAGGAACGGCAACCTGCAGTGGCACGGGGGCGTGTAAAATTTCGCATTAATTTGATGTGCTGCTTGCCTTTCCATGACCCGTGAAACGGACACATTGTGTCTGCACTGAGCAGTGGAACGGAAAGTGTG
Organism: Ambystoma mexicanum; assembly: GCF_040938575.1. NCBI lineage: Eukaryota > Metazoa > Chordata > Amphibia > Caudata > Ambystomatidae > Ambystoma > Ambystoma mexicanum. The sequence continues at coordinate 895,598,020 of NC_090931.1, read as the reverse complement.
AAGAGGTTGCCTGCGGGTCGAACGGTTGAAGAAAACATGTAACTGCAGATGGGACAGCTTGTAGTGAGTCTGTAAAATGGCAAAGCTGGTGCGGCTTGGTCACGCACATACTAGTGCATGTAAAGGCAAGTAAGCAAACAGCAGAATGTGCAGAGCGCAAACAATGTTAATGGTGGTTAGAAAGGTACTGTAGCTGCATGGGTTACACAGAATAAATGGCTTCCTGCTCCATGTAATGAAGCTGTGTTTCATGTTGTCGTAAACATTCTTGTATTCCAGAATGTATGCATCTCCATGAATGCTACTCCGAAGACTATTGGCGTAGCATGAAGTGTTTGTACTGCATGTAACGACAACTGAAATGAAAGCACAACGGACCAGTGGGAAGTCTACCTCCCTTTCAACAATTACGTAGGGTAATTTCATGTACAGCATTTGTCACATCTACTGCGGGCAACAAGAGGGGCGCTCCTGTCGGGCAGCGGAGCTCTAAAACATCGTTGCAGACCATATGCCGCACTACAGACCCTTACCCGGCAAAGGGCATTGTATTGTGCATGTACTGCAACGCGCTACTCTACAGAGGGAAGGTACTTGAAAGTGTTTGTGAGAAGGGTCCGTCCAGGAGCATGACAATGACTGGCGCCTATGTAGGTGAGGGCCACCCAATAATTCCGTCTCTCGGCACGTCCCCTATGGTATCCATGGAGGTGCTGCCCCTTCTGTACCAGGCCTTTACTGCCTTCTGTGGTTTGTGTCAGAAGACATTTATAAATAGAAATGAACTGGGAAATGAAAAAAGACAAATAGATGAACAATGGAATTGCCAATTAACGGATGCAGGGCGGGAGGCGTGGCACTGTGCAAAACACTGTAGTTGAATCGGTTAGAAAGGGGGTCGCTGTAGAAAGAGGTTTCTTTACATGTTTCACAGCATTTTAAAGAGTGTCAGTGCGCAACACTGTAAAGACTGTTAGGGGGTGTCTGTACTTCTGCTCTCTATATGGTAGAGGAGAGGCACAGAAGACCCCAGCCAAGATTCTCTGTTACGGTAGCAATGGACGAGCAATCAAGGCCTAGCTTCTCAGGAGGTGATGCAGGCTGGTTCATAAGTACAGTGTAGTCCCCGAACTCCCACAAAGGAATGTCCACACACTGTATTACTGAAAACAGTCTTTATATAATTAATATTCAAAGGTATGTACACGATCACAATAACGTACTTTGTACTCGGAAGTCAATAATGATAAATATATACAATTCTAAAGTGGTACCACTAAAGTTATCACATCTCATTAAAGTGCATCAACTGTACGGTTAAAATGTCACACAGATTAATAACGAGGAAACCAGCAATAGAGATAGGCAGGAACGTAAGTTGGTTGAAACAATAGGCAGAATACTGACCCCTACCCCTAGGCACAGTTCTGTGTGATCCCACCGACCTGGGCAACCTGTAAAATAAGGATATATCGCACAAGCCCAGTCCATATGTTCAGTAGTCTCACTTCTTCCTATTAAGGTTTTACCCCCCCGCCCCAATGTACCTGGTGGAGTAGAGTTCTCCGACGATGCGTCGACCGATCCTTCTTGAGTGCCTCCCTTTCAGGCAGGCGCCACGGATCGTCGAGAGGTGTCGGGGAACTTGGCGTTAGGTGTCGGGGAATCGACGGCCCTTCTTGAGTGCCCTCCCTTTAAGGCGGGAGTCACGGTTCGTCGAACGTCTGACGGTGAACAGGGTGAATTACGTCAGGAAAGTGGCAGCTTCGTTCCTAGCGGTGCTCGTCGACGACAGAGCCTTGGCGTCCTGCAAGGAAGAGGCGTGCGGGGCACCTCGGTGACGATAGTTCTGGACCGCAAAGAGATGATGAAGAACTGTGGCCCAGCAAGGGCGTCGAGTCGTCGGCGTCTCTGTGGTCTTTAGGTGGCGGGAAACCCACCGGTGGATACTCCTCGGCGCGTCGACGGTCGGGCCCTCTCCAGCGGGAGACAAGCGGATGACGATGCAGGCGAGAGCGTCCGATCAATGGAAGTTCTTAGGCAAACGGGAGCACGGCGGCTACGGTCGGCAACGGCGGTCGTCGACAGTGGCAGACAACAGCCCGAGTGCTTCTCCTTGGAGTTCCGCAGCAGTCCCCGTATCGGGTCGACAGCCTGTCGTAGGTCTATCTACCAGGGAGCTTTGCCTCCCTGGTAGATAGACCTTGGCAAAGATCAGCTGTGCACGATGGTCCCTCGTAGCTCGGGAATAGGGTGCCTTACCAGGTCCTCTCTGGGTCAGTCCTTGGAAACACAGCAGCTTTCAGATTGCGAAGGAGAGCAACAGCAATTCTTCTCGTCCAGCAGGGCTTCAAGGTCAAGCGTCAGTTACTCCAGTTACTCGTCGTAGTGGACTTCAGCTTCTGAACACGATTCCTAGCAGTGAGAGGTCCCCAGATATACTGTTGATCTCCCATTCATTCCGCTGGGTCACACTCAAGCATCCAATCACGACTACGGGCATTCATGCAGGCAGGCAGCCAATCGGGCACACGAGGTATTCAGGCCATTCACTTTCCTCCAGACACTCACAAAAGGTTATGTGTATTGGGACAAGTGCCGAGCCATTCAACACTCCAAGCTGCATTCATACCGGTTTCGGGCAGGGTTGTCTCAGTCATTGTGTCAACCACCAGATACTAGACACCCACAACACAGAATGCATATTTGTCACACACACTATTCACCCATGTCCCACCTACAGGAGGTACCCACAACATACATCACCGGGAAGGCTCCAGCTAGTCTGGCCGGGCCTTCACAACAACACCATATATGGCATTCCCACCCAACAGCCAGTCAGGGGGAAGGGACAGAGTCAGGGCTTCCCAGGACTTTGGGAAAACAAGGTAATGGGTAATAGAAAGCAAGAGGCCACAGGGGCCATCTTGTTTTCCATCCGGAATCAACTGATCCCAATGGCAGGGCCGGGGTATCCCAAAATGGAGGATACTCGGCGCACTTGTCGATTTCAGCATGGAGCTGCCACCAGCCCATACCCTGCTCTGCGGGCCACCCACAGGTGCCCAAAAACATATACTAGGGGCACAGGGTTGTACCCCCACCCATGGGTGCCATAAGGGTATCCCACGGGTCCGTTCACCAAACCAAGAGAGAGAGCTGCACCGCCAGGAGTCTCACATGGACTCCTGCACGCAAAACACGACAGAACACACGATAAAAAGCAGTAAAGGACAAGGATACAGAGGCCCTGTCCCTCCGATGCATTTCCAGCATCACCAACACTTACTACAAAAATAATTCCACTACTTTCAAGAAGGGCACCAAGGCAATTTCAATGGGGAGTGCAGAAATCGGGTTGGCCAGTATAGTAAGATGAACGTTATAGCTGGGGAAAACTATTCGTGCTCTGAAACGTCATATTCCCATGTGTGAAGTGCGCCATTGGCACATGTCCTACAAAGGCACAAATACACTTCTTCGCAATGTACAGTGCTTTATCCATTTACGGACCAAATAAAAAATGACGCAGCCACATCAGTGTCTGCATAATGCGATAGAAAGTTATGCAATAGATCGGAAACAAACGCATGACCTGGGCAAGTGCCTCCTTCATCGCAAACGGCACTAAAACGTGTGTAACATGCTGTGCAATTTTCCCTCCACAATGAACAATAATATCGGCATGATTGCGTGTCACCAAGTGTCACACAAACCAAAATCAGTCACTTCATTGTAGGTACTCCATAGCACTACACATCCACATGATAGATTCCAAAATGAGCAGCCACTGCAAAGTGTTTTCCATTCACTTTCAGTCAATGTTTTTCAAACTCCGCAAACCCTGCACGCTGTGGCTCGTGAAATGCACAGCCATAACCGCACCCTCTGCATTTCTGTTGACAAATACACTGTGCCCCACAGTCTGTGTGTACACACCACACCCAGAAACCTTATTGACCTATCCTGTAGCCTCTGCAGGCCCATTTCTATGCCCGTCATCTGCAAAAGGGGTGTATCTAACACGTGCCACCCTGCAACTATTGAGATATTCAGACTTTTCGTGCTTTGCCGCTCGGGTATGGGGAATAACTTTCAACCAGGGTAGGGGACGTCGTTAGTTGTGGCGGCTCTTAAGAGCCTTTATTATTTTATTTTTTTAAAAGGTGCTTCCATAGAAACACCTTTTTTGCGGTTTTTCAAAGTAATTTTGTGTTTTCAACATCAGCTCACATTCTTACAATAGGGTCTTCAGTGCAGCCTCTATGATTGTGAGGCAAAATGTCATTGCCACTGGTCGACAAAGACATGCCATTTCCTTTGAAAAGGTTTATGTATAGAGTACCAATGTTCTCATTCTCACAGGAGAACATCCCAGCAGCACTCAAGTCACACATGCTTCTGTTGATGAGACCCCTTCCGACCTCTGGCCAACAACTGGAATCATTGGAATACTTCCACACCATTCTCGGGGGTATACATGAGAAGAGCACCTTGGCAGTGGGAAAAATGTGCTGCACTGCTTTCATCATCATCATCTTCAGTTGACTGTACACACGGGAACAAGGCATGGAACCCAAAAAGGAGGATCCAAAGTGCACAACGACATGTGCAGTTCACAAAGAGGCCATGTGTCGACATTCTACAAGCACTCCGCCGAAACAGCATGCTTCGACACTGCACCACAAAGCGTCCACTCCCTCCAAACCGAAATTGCCACAAAAGCCTTCTTAGACGGCATACACAAACAGATCTTCCACAAAGGCATCGCCCACGACGAAAACTGTGCGTCTTGCCATGTTTGCCAGCCGCACTACACAAACTAATTGAAAAATGATTGCCGCCATTTCCTGTGATGCACACCCTGAGCACCTGATTGGACATTCCCCACAGTCCCATTTCCATTGGCCACCATGGTGAGAAGCGCAGAATGTGGCACGTGCGTTTACCGCGAGAGCCGCGCCCCAGTTAAGCAGGAGTCCTCCTTCTCTCTATTGGTGCTCTTGCCTGTGACGCACACCCTGAGCACCTGATTGGACAAAGGCCATAATCCCATTTCCATTGGCCGGCCTGGTGAGAAACGCAGAATGTGGCACGTACGCTTCCCCAAGTACCGAGAGGGCTGCGCCCCAGTAAAGCAAGACTCCACCTTTTTTCGCTTTCCTCTCCAGCCATGCATTCAAGGCGCTAGGTCCTACCCACAGAAAACGCACCATAGTACAGGCTATGGTTAAATGCTCATGTCATGTGAACTGCACTCCCCATCTGCAATTCAGCCTGCCAGCTTTCACCCTGGGCGCATATTTGCACGCATGGCTTCATAACGTTGCGTTGGGTGTGCTGAACGATATGTAGGCACCTGTGTACGTTAGCCATAGTTTATATGTGTGCTGCTGAGCACGGCCTTTCATGCTGCGACAGCTTACAGCACTCCCAAAAGCAAGGGGATTGTAAGGGCCAAACCATATGAAATGCACATGGTGGCATGTGGCTCCCTATTGTTCAACAGGGGCAATGATGTACACCGTATGCTAATGTACGCATACCAGCTCACTTCTGCTGCTGTACCAAGTCTACAATGTCCTCCACAACTATTGTGTAAAAGTCACCAACTTCAAATGCATGCAGACACCATAGTTCACGCTATTTTTAAATGCTCATGCCATGTGCACTGCACTCCCCATCTTCAATTGAGCCTGCTAGCTTTCACCCTGGGCACATATTTGCATCCATGGCTGCATAACGGTCCGTTGGGTGTGCTGAACGGTATGTAGGAGGCCGTGTATATTAGCCATAGGTTACACGTGTGCTCCTGAACACGTCCTTTCACGCTGCAATATCTTAAAGCACTCCATAAAGCAAGTGGCTTATAAGGGGTAAACCATATGAAATGCACATGGTGGCATGTGGTGCCCTATTGTGCAACAGGGGCAATGATGTACAACATATGCTAATTTACACATAGCAGCTCTCTTCCGCTGGTCGGCCAAGTGTACAATGTCCTCACAACCATTGTGTAAAAGTCACCAACTTCAAATGCATGCAGAGTGACAACTGCATGGCTGCAATAGGTTGTGGTGGCTGTTATAAAGGCCTAGGCTGTTGGGTGCAGATGGGGTGAACGGTATGTAGGAGGTTGTGTGCATTGGCCATGTTTTACATGTGTGCTGCTGAGCATGCCCTTTCATGCTGCCTCTTACAGCACTTCCTAAAGCAAGGGTCTTCTAAGGGCCTAACCATAACAAACGCAAATGACATGTGGCTCCCTACTGTGCAACAGAGGCAATGATGTGCACCGTATCCTAATGTATGCATAACAGCTCACTTCTGCTGCTCTACCAAGTCTACAATGTCCTCCATAACCACTGCCTACAAGTGCATGACTGCATTACATTGTGGTGGCTGTCATGAAGGCATAGCTTTCTGGGTGCATGGCCTACGGCCTCCGGCCATGCACCCAACAGTCTAGGCCTTGACCACACCCACCACAACATAACAAAGCCATGCAGGCGAACATGTATGCATGTGCCACAAAACAAAGGCAACATAAGCACCAGCACTTCTACCCAGCCTCTGCACCCTAAAGCAGGAATGCATGCACACATGTTCCACTTACCGTAATGCACAAACCTACCACAGGGTTTGGTACTGCTACCCACTTCCATTCAGAAACCATTGTAATAATGTCAGCCAAGCAAAACCTTGGTCCTGCTCTCCACACTGTACTACATGCACACAAGCAGTATTGCATAGTGCACTGCAACACTTACTAATCCGCGCAATGCACACTACGCAAGCACATGTAAGAACCAGTTGCACCGTAACCTCTTCCATATTTACACTATTCCGTTAGTGCACCCAGTGGACACAGTACACAACTGGTCACTGCAGTGATCACAAGCTATGCATAAGCCAACATCTAGTGGTAGCCATGGAGTATTACAAGATTAGGTTTTGTTTTCAAAACTCTATGGGATGTCGACAGGGTGTGCCAGTAATACTATCCCTAGTGTGACATGCACTGTACCCATGGTCCTTCATGCGCCAAAGTCCGTCGGATTTGTTTCCGCCATCGTAGTCGGACGCATATCGCGGAGTTCCTTCTGGCTCATGCCATTACTTTAAAAGTTTAAAGATGGACTTTCTTTCTGTCCTTTCGACGACTGTACATCGTAAAATCTATGGCGACGGCTTTCGAGGACAAGACCATTGGTCGATGATGACTCCCGTCTTGACAAACTTGCTCTGCAGCCTACCTTGGCCCCAACGGGCCTCCGCTCTGTACAGTAGGGAGAGTGGGGGGGAGGTCCTATTCCATCGCACTTAGAGAATGCATTTTCCCCTATAATACCTTGTATTCCACCAGGCTGCCATCTTTCCACACTATGGAAAATACTCCTTTTAAATTCTGTCCTTCCTGTAACAGAAAGTTTCCCTGGAAGGATTCCCACCGAGTGTGTAACCTTTGCCTCCCTAGGGACCATGTTGAAAAACCATGCAAGTCCTGCAAACTGTTTAGACTGAAAACGAAACGCTGGGCCTACTACACCATGCAGGCCGTGGCCACCATGGACGTTGAGGGAGCCTCCTGCAATGTCGGGGTCCTAAGTGAGCACCCAATCGATTCCCGCATGCGAGCCTATGGCTCCAACAGGCAGTCCGGCGCTTCTGCTACCGAGACGACACCCGGCGGCTCAAGCACCTCCATTACAATGCACACTAAGCAAATCCCCCCCCAGGGCCGACCGTCGACCACTAAGCCACACGCAGTGTCAATGCGAAGGTCCGAAAAATCCCTGTCCTCTGGGCCATTGCGGTAGTGATCCTCACATGACAGGCCACCGAAACAGACGCCAAACTCTGTTTCCAACACCGCAACCAAATCTGGACAGTCCTCTGGTTCTAGCGACCATGCGTCGAGGCACGTCAACAGCCCCTGCACAAAGTTAAAAAACGAGTGATTTCATTAAAAAAACATGTCTGACGCCCTGCTCAAGGCAAAGACGGCGAAAAACTCAAAATCCTCAACGCTCCAAGCCACAAAATCACAAAGTTCAAAGAGTAGGGATTATTCTGCCCTTAAGGACACCCTTTCAGAGGCAATGCATCACAAACCGCCCCCTGCTCCAGAGCCTCTGCCTACACCTGTTCCCTCAGTGTTGCCAAGCTCCTCCCATTGGACACCATAACAGTTTGATAGGGTCATGAGAATGTCTAGTTTATTAATTTCTTTCCCCTCAAGGCAAAGCAGCTAACAAGCAGCCCGACACCAAAAGAGCCCGCCTTGACCAAACACAAACCTATACCTCTACCTATCAGGACATGTCTGACATATATTATGCCACTCAAGGTTCCCAAGACCCTGGCTCTTTAGCAGACCCAGAAGACCAAGGGGACATAGATCAATACAATGACGATGATGGATACATCAGCCAATCCCAGACAATACCGATCAACCAGTGGCTGATTCCCGGGTAGACAACCAGCTGCAGTACAATGACCCGATTTTTAAAGGCTGCAGTGCATCGACACCCAGGAAGCTCAAGTCGATAAGGATTTCGTAGAGAACATCCTTGGGGATAGGAGATCTTCAGCACAGTTCATCCCACTGCTTCAATCTGTCCAAAGGCGCATTCAGCCTTCTCTACTTACCCCCAATCTGACAAGGGAAGTCAACCCATGTATCGAATACATCTTTTGACCAGACCCATTGTACATTAGGGGGCAGCTAAAGCCTGACTCTCTAGTAGTCGCCACCACAAGGAAGAGCAGGAACACCTTTTAGGCTCTGCTGAGGCCCCCTTTTGACGAGGAGAGCAAAAGGATTTACACCCTAGGCAGGAAAGTAGCTTCCTTGGATGCCTCTCAAGTGAGGAATACAAACAACCCTGCAGTTACAATTGCCACAAGTGGGATGCCATCTCACAGCAAAGACTCGTCCCTGAACCCCTAAAGACACAGCTCGTACAAACAATTGCTGAAGGGAGACAAGTAGCGAGCTGCATTCTTAGAAAATAACAGACGCAGCAGACAATGCAGGGCGAATTGAGGTGTAAGGTATTCTCATCAAACACCATGCGTGGATACATCACAGGTTTCAAGTTGGAGACCCAATCCACCCTTTTGAACATGCCTATCGAGCCCAATGCATTGTTCGGTAAAGTGTTCGAGGATGCACTGAAGACTGCTAAGGAGGAATATGACGCCCTCAAATCCACTCAAATTCACAAACCCTTTGTGTTAGAGAGGAGGTTAAAATACGTGCCATTTTAGAGGACAGAACTCTCAGCGGTCTTCCAACTGTAACCAGAGTGTGCAGAGTTTGTCCTGTGGTTCTTCACAGGGGCAGTCCTCCCAACAGAACTCAAAGGGGCCACAGAACGTCCAGAAGTAGGGGCAGAGCCTCCTCCTCAAGCGGGGGCTCCACCCCTGCTAAGCAATGACCACCCGGTACAGGTCCCCTCTCATGACACTCCAGTAGGAGGTTGTATTTCTCACTTTACCCACGCATGGCAAGGGTTCACGTCGGACAAAGGGGTACTTGCCACTGTGGCAGGGGGCCATTCATAGAGCTAATAAAAACACCAGCCAACCACCCGCCACAACAAAGACAAACTAAACAGGAAGAACAACTCATCCCGCTGGAGGTCAAGGCACTGCTACTGAAGGATGCCATATAAATCGCCCCAGCAAACCAGATAAACAAAGGGGATTTATTCTATGTACTTCCTTGTGCCAAAGAAAAACCCAACAATGCGCCTTGTCCTAGACCTGCGCACTGCGAACACCTATGTCAAGTCACACAAATTCTGCATGACAAAGCTACAGGAAGTAATCCGTAATCCCACTGTTAACACGGGGACTACATGGCAACCTTGGACATGAAAGATGCATACTTTAATATTTCAATGTTCCCAGTGCACAGAAGATTAATGTGCTTAAAGATAGCAAATCAAAACTACCAATTCAAGGTGCTACCTTTCTTCATAGCCTCCGCTCCAAGGGTATTCTCCAAGGTACTAGCGGTAGTGGCAAGCGCATCTACGCAGAGAATCAATTTCGGTGTACCTTATCTGGACGACTGGCTGATAACCGGGGAATCCCCTCAAATTTGCAAGCAAAATACCCAATGAACAATCAATCTTCTGTTCCAATTGGGATTCTCAATCCACGAGAAAACATTTCTCCTTCCAGGCAAAACAAAACAGTCCTTAGGAGCTATTATAAAGGCCAAAGGATGGACTAGTCTTCCTGTGAAATGAAACGGTGCAAAACGTACTGCTGCAAATGCCTCAGTATCTAGCCAGTCGCCAAATAACCATGCGCAAAGCAGTGCGCTTGCTCAGGACGATGGCTTCATGCATTTACCTGGTTCAGCACGCACGGTTGCGCATGTGACCAATGCAAGAGTGGTTAGCGTGGTCACAGGCAAGCAGTCAGTGGAATGATTTAGTAGTTGTTTCGCTAAATCTAGTTCAAGTGCTTTGCTGGTGGACAAAGTAAGATATGTTTAAGGGAAAACCTTTTCACAACCCTACAGTGCAAGCGATTGTCACAACAGACGCATCACTCACCCCCTGTGGAGCCATATCACAGCCCAAAATCACATAAACCTTTCAGAGCTACTAGCAGTGCTCAAAGACCTGCAGGCTTTTCAAGTGCATCTCAGCTCAAACAGTTAAAGTCCTCACAGACAGCACCACTGCCATGTTTTACATAAACAAGCAGGGAGGCACACACTCTGTCTGTCTAGGCTAGCTCTAAACATTTGGAAGGGGGCACTCAAGAGGTACATGTTCCTAGTGTTGCAACACGTTGCAGGGGAACTCAATTCTCTGGCAGACTTCACTAAGCAGGGATCCTCTACCCGAAGAGCATAAGTGGCAGCTCAACAGAAACATTTCCGCCGATATCTTTTCCCTCTGGGGCTATCCTCCGTCAGACCTGTTTGCAAAAAGCCTAAACTCACAATGCCCAGACTTCGCATCCAGGTTTCCCCAACCCGGATCCAAGGGGAACGGCCTATGGATGAGCTGGTTAGGGAAATTTGCTTATGCCCCCCCCCCAATACTGCTACTAAGCAGGATAGTGAACAAGATTCACCAGTAACTCGAACTCTAATCATGGGTGCTCCTATGTGGGCGAGACAAACTTGGTTTCTGCATCTGTACAAACTGGCGATGTGCGATCCAATTAAACTCCTGTGCCTCTTCAACATGCACCATCCGTGGGGGCCCAAGACAAGACCAAGCACCGTGAGTCTGTTTCCCTTGGGGGTGCCGTGCAGGCGGTTACCTCGACAGACCGGGCGCGTTAATCTTCACAATCTGCCTCCATATCCAGCCATTGCTCCAGCTCCTCCACGAAGAAGAAATCTGCTAACCCAGCGAAGCTGCGCGAAAAGCCAGAGAAGACGAAGGGACAGGAAAAGACAACCAACCTATCCCAGAAGGCCCAGGTGAAGTCGTCGATCGAGTTGGTGGCGGCCGCCCTCTCGAAGGCAAAGGGGCAACCCAGGACCCAGGCAAGATAGCCCCGGCAGTGCTCATAGTATCCTTGCTCCAGAGACTAGAGGCATTGGCCAAGGCAGTAGAGGACACCGGGAAGAGGATGCCATCCCTGAGCCCGAACCAGACTCCCGGGATTAAATAAAAGGGGGGTGGAGGGAGAGGAGCCCTCAACCTTACTCCAGGGCATGGATATTTCTTCCTCGAGCAAGGAGGACCAGGCATCCGTCCACACGATCCAGGAGGACGTGCAAGATGACTATGCTGACAGCGAAAATCCTGACAGGGACGACGACGGAGGTAACAATGGCGGACCTGCCGACGGCATGGGCCCAGTAGGCCTACTGCCCCGACCCCTCTGAGGGATGTATCGTTGGACATCCTTTCGACCCTGCTTCAGATTCAGAAACGGATGGCAACGACCCCTGGTGAAAAAGGACCAACCTCCGGTGAAAAAGAGGAAGCAGCACCCTATGACGCTGCATCAACCTCCTCACGTCCCCTCCCATGCCATCATAGTGAACCTGGACATCGCGGTCACAGGGTTCCAACAGATGGGGAATGGTGTCCGTCTCTGTTGTCGAGGCTGGCTGAAGGCCACCAACTTTTGTCAGGAAGTCCAGACAAGGGTTCTGGACATGCCCTTTGATGGGGACAAACTCTTTGGGAAGGCCGTCGAGTTGTTGCAGGCCAATAAGACTGACACTGAGACGGCCCATGCCTTAGGCACTGTTGAACACCGCCCGTCCTTTCGTGCCTACAGCTGGTAAGCAGGCAGATGTTTGAAGGGTTTCGACGGAGGGGTCCTCTTCGTACCACCAACCCTCCCAGTCCATGACCCAGAAGGCCTACAGAGGCTGTTCTAAGGCTTTCAGTGGAGGTGGCCATCGTCGCTCCTAAGGCAGCACGCAGACCCCGAAGCAAGATTGAACCGGCCAGGATGTTGGGCCCCCACCCATACACCCCGGTTGGCGAGCTTCGTCAGCGAGTGGAAGAAGATCTCCACTGACTGATGGGTGCTGGACGCTCTTGCCCACGGAGACACTAGAGTTCCAGCAGAAGCGTCTGCGGACACCACCAGTGGCCCGGCAGGAGCAGCACATCCCTCACTTCCTGCAGGAAGTACAGGCAATGCAAAGAAAAGGGGCAATAGAGCCAGTTCCAAAGCGACACCGGGGATCAAGAGTCTACTCCAGATACTTCTTGGTAAAGAAGACTGGGGGCTGGAGGCCCATTCTAGACCTGCAGCGTCTCAACAAATACCTCAAGTCCCAAGAATTCAGGATGGTCATGTTGCAGCACGTCCCCGGCCAACTGGAGGACTGGAAAGAGACTTCTTGACGTTGCTGGATCTGGAGGACGCATACTTCCACGTCCCCATTCACAAGAAGCATCAGAAGTTCCTTTGCTTCGTAGTACAGGGAAGGCACTAACAATTCAAGGCCCTCCCCTTCGGACTGAAGTCGGCGCCCAGGGTGTTTACAAAGTGCCTGGCAACAGTGGCGGCCCATCTGTGTCTACAGGGGATACATGCGTTCCTGTACCTCGATGACTGGCTCATCCGGGCCAAGTCAAGGGAGGTAGCCGTCGAACACGCAGACAGGACCGTCTGGCTGCTGACTGGATCTGGGGTTCTGGGGTTCTCCGTCAACCCACTGTTCCTGGGGGCCAGGCTCAACACTGTCTCCTGCCTGGTGGCCCCCTCAGAAGACTGGGTAGTGGCCATGCTGAGCAAGGTGAACAGCTGTTGGCACTGAAGACCGCCACAGTGCTGACCATCAAGTCTCTTTTTGGCATGTAGTTGTGCATCTGCCTGATCCAGCTCTGCAGGTTGTGGATGCAACCCCTTCGATGCTCTGTGGACCCAGGTGTCCGGAAGCTTCTCAGACCAGAATGATCTTGACGAGGAGTTTCGTTGAGCGATAAGGTGGGGGGCGTGCATTCCAACATCGACGGGGGCACAGGTTTCCAGAGCCCCCCGTACCAGGAGACTGTCGCCACAGACGCTTCCCTGTAGGGCTGGGCAGCCCACACTGGATGTCTCGACGCCAGAGGTCTGTGGCTGCCGGAGGAGAGGGATCTCCACATCAGTGTCCTGGAGCTGCGGGCAGTGTTCTGGGCCCTCAAGTCGTTCCTTCTGTCCCTCAAGGGCAAAGTGGTGAGGATCTTCACGGACAATACCATCACAATGGTCTACATCAGGAAGCAGGGGGTACCAGATCCCCAGGGCTCTCCAGAGAGTTGCAGGACTTGTGGCACTAGGCCGTTGCCCAAGAGATGTTCCTTATCCCTTGTCACCCGGCGGGAGTCAGGAACACCATCACAGGATCAAGTGGACCGCCTGTTCCTCAAATGGGGCAGGCCCCAGATTAATCTGTTTGCGACGGCGATGAATTCCAAATGCCAGAAATTCAGCAGCAGGTTCCACCAGCCGAGGAGCATTTTCGCGTTCCCTCCGTTGCCTCTCCTGCTGCGAGTCATCCATCTCAAACGGTGCCGATGCAGGGTGATCCTCGTCGCCCTGGCATGGCTGAGGCAGATTTGGTACACGGATCTTAGCCTGTCAACGTCACCCCCGGTCAAGCGGCCAGTGGTCACGGATCTGCTCGCCAGAGGGGGAGGCGCAATCCTACATCACGACCCAGGTTTGCTGAACCTGAAGGCTTGGCTCCTGCAGCCTTAGAGTTCGGAGGGTACGAGTTGCCGTCCGACTGCAGGGAGGTCCTTGCCAGGGCCAGAGCGTCGTCGACTCTTAAGTGCTACAGGCACAAGTGGAAGCATTTTGCAATGTGTTGCCGGATGCAGAAGATCAATCCTCTTAGGGTCACGGCCCTGCAGATTCTGCCATACTTGTTGTCCATGGCCAAAGCGGGGCTGGGCACGCCTCCATCAAGGTGCATCTGGCAGCTATCTTCCGCTACACTAGGTCTCCAGGACGGTCTTCCCTTTGGTCCCACCGTCTCATCAAGGAGTTCCTCAAAGGACTGTTTTGATCATTCTCGCCGGTGAAGGCTCCTGCCCCGGTGTGGGAACCCAACGTGGTACTGACAAGGCTCATGGGAACCCCCTTCGAACTTATGCATCAGGCCCTTCTCAAGTTCCTCTCATGGAAGATTGCTTTTCTCGTGGCCATCACCTCTGCCAGGAGGGTAGGTGAGATCCAGGCCCTATCCTGCAAACAGCCTTATCTGACTTTTCACGAAACGAGGGTGGTGTGTGGACGCACCCCTCCTTCATGCCAAAGTTTCCATCGGAATTCCACCTCAACGAGACTTTGGTGTTGCCTGTGTTCTTTCTGAAACCTTAGTCGCCGCTGAAACAACTTTGCACTCGCTGGATATGTCTCTTGCTCTCAAGTTCTATGTGGAACGCACAAAGAGTTTCCGGAAGACGTCTTAACTATTTGTGTGCCTTTTGGTCCTGTGAACCATGGGAAGGCCTTGTCCAAGGCTTCCATCTCCATGTGGCCCCCCGGCTGTATCACACACTGTCACTGGTTGGCAAACCGACCGCTGCCCGACCGACCAAGAAGCCATTCCACCAGAGCGATTGCTGCGACGACAGCGTTCCTGTCTGGTGTGCCCCTGCTGGACATCTGCAGGGCTGCTACATGGAGGTCTACGCACACCTTCACGAGATTCTACTGCATCGGCAGGGATTCCCGGGAGGAGTCTAGGGTCTGCCCAGCAGTGCTAAGCAATCGGTTTGCTTGAAGGTGAGCCTGTTCCGGGGGTCAGAGTAATTGCTTCTGTTGAGCCTTGCCATCTCCTGTGGTTTTGTAATATTGTACTGCTATGTATTATTTATTCATGAGCATGTGAATCCATGCCAGACCCAATGCTGGAGAAGCAACAAGTTACTTGCCTGTAACTATTGTTCTCCAGCATGGATCTGCCATGGATCCGCATGCAAACCTTCCCTCCTTACCCCTCTGCGGCTCTTCTTGGTCATACTGCCCATTTACGTGCTTACCAAATCTGAATATGGCCGCCAGAGGAGGGGCTTAGGTAGAGGACAGTCATTGGCTGGGGGCAGTATGACCCAGAACTCAATGGTTTAAAAGAGAAATAAAGTTTGAAAGTGAAAGTGAAACTGTTTTTTCTTTTACCGAGGATTCCCAGTCTGACGATGGGAAATATTCAGGAGCATGTGAATCCATGCCCGACCCATGCTCGAGAACAATAGTTAGAGGTAAGTAACTTGTTCCATGTTTTTATTTCTGATCCCATGGTATACCCCCCTGCCAGGTATCCTCCCACAATGTCCCATTCTTTATACAACTTCAAGTACCTGGCATACTTGCCTCCTGGACTTCTTCCATGGGCTTCTCCGATGCCCCAGCTATACTCCCCTTCCAGGTATCTTCCCACAATGTTAGCTGCCTGGTGTACTCGCTTGGCTGGACTTCTTATTTGTGTCACTGTTCTCTTCACTATACCACAGAAGTGTTCGGTATATTTGCCTATGGTAACACTTGCTTCAGCTTTCCCCCTCATTGGCATCTCATGCATCTGTACTTGATTGTTTTTGTTTTTTTTTTTTGCTGCTCTTTGTCTTATCTGCATTCAAACTGCTGAGTATTGTCCGTATTGGCAATCTCCTACCATTCAGTAATTCGGTTGCATGCGCCTCGGGGTCGCCAATGGGTTTGGGTGGACTCACTGGTCGTTCCCAGCGTCTCCGACTCTTGCCGTGCCTCTGCAATGAAGCTTCCTCACTAGTTCGGCTTCTAACACACTGTGGACGTTCCCCAGTCTTTACTGCAGCTCCGCGATCACTTGCCGGCTTTCCTTTGTGGCCAGGACCAGAGAGCCTTGCCTCTCTGCGCGACTGCACGTTCAGGAGCTCCTCTGTGACTCCCAGTGCTTCCAAGGTTCTTCGGGGGTACTTGCTGCGCCTCTCCTCCCTTCTCGCCACACCGGTATGTGTCTCTCGCGTTTGCAAGCCACTGCCTGGATTTGCACGTCTTCTCCCGCATTGTCTCTTCCATTACTGCGGGTGCCATTTGGAAATGGCCTGCGCACTTTAGGTTCACTAAAACAAGTAGTCTGTGCGTTAGGCTTCGGGCTTCTCTTGGTTTGCATGAACTCCTTCCTCCTCCTCATCTCAGTACTTGAGGGTTTATTAGAGTTCAAGTCCATAGATGTTATTGGATTTCTTAGATGGTAGTGTTCAAAAGTCTCATACAATGGCATATCGGAAACAAAATGTTCTATGTGAGTTGTGAATGTTTGAGTCCTAGATGGGGTAGATTTTTACTAGAGTGATGTAGAGTTTTCTGGCTTTCATTATAAGGTGGAACTGTTAGATGACAACAAACCATTAAAACCTGTTATTATACGGTCTTCTTCAGGGGAAGAGGGAATACTGCATCTCGTCTGATGGAGTCACTGCCTCCCCCGGTAGTTGTCTCCCTCCATGTGATCCTTCCTCATGTAGCCACTCCCAGGGTCAGGATCGGGTAGCGGCTGCCGTCCCCTGGCCACATGGAAGGAGGTTACCACCTGGGAATCAGTAATGACCAACGGATTAAACGCAATACCAAATTGGCCTTTTGGAATAATGGATCACTTCTCTTGATACCAGATGTGTGTGCCCCACCAAGCCTCCCCGTCATGGAACTACATTTGTTGACATTGCCTCTTGCTCAGTTTCACTACTGGGGCTTGGCATGGGGAAATTATTCTAAACTCGTTACCGCACTATGCTGCTACTTCCAGCAGGGCCTGCAACATACTAGGCCTCACTTCAAATATGAGGGTGCTTCTGTATTTCTCGCGTCAGGGCCAGGGCTTATGTTTACATCCTTGTACACTATATTTATTCGTATTTGTAGAGCGCACTGCAGCCCGGGGGCATCGTGGCGCTTGTTACAGAGAGTGATGAGAACTTGGTTACACAAAAGAAACACATACAGGCAAAATGTATGCACAATTGCATAGGACAGTTTGTAAAACAAGTAGTAGCGAGCGATTAGTTAGAGAGCACTTTTAATGTTTTTTTTAAAGGCAGGGAGAGATGTTTCTGCTCTGAGGGAAGTGGGGAGCGCATTCCAGAGCTTTGGGGCTAAATATGGGAAGCCTATCCCTCCTGCTTTGGCCCTGCTAATGCACGGAACGTTGAGTTGGTTGGTGTAGCAGATTCTGGTAGGCCTGATAGAGATGGATCTGTGGAGTGTGTTTGGGAGATGGGGCGTAGCTGTACGGTAGATGCATTTATGTGTAGTCATGAGAATCTTGAATGTGGTGCGTTCTTTGACTGGGAGCCAGTGAGCAGACTGTCTTGCTTGTGAGATGTGGTCTCTTTTTGGAATGCTTAGGGCTGCTCTTAGTGTGTTTTTTTTTTTTTTTTTTTTTTTTTTTGGGGTGATTTGGAGTCGGTTTAAATTTTTTAATGAGGTGCCGGCTAAGAGTGCATTGCAGTAGTCAAGCTTTGCCCCCTATGTTGGCTCTAGCTATTGAGAGACAGTTATCCTTGGATAACAATGGTTTGATGGCATTGATGAGTTTAGTACTTAAGGCGGAGGCAGAGACAATAGCGCTGACTTGCTTGTTCATAGATAATGTAGTATCAATGTGGACACCCTAGGATTTTGACAGAGACTAGGACTGGAATGAGAGTTGTCAATATTGAAGTTGGGACAGAGACAGTCTAGCTTGGTTAGAGTGGACTTTTGGCCATGAATAAGAATCTGTGTTGTCCCTGTTAAGGTATAAACTGTTAGTGGCCATCCAGGCTTGGATGGTGGCGTGGATTTGCCTGAGGGCTGTGGCGTCTTGGTGATAGGAGCCTGTTAAAGGAAGGAGCACCTGGGTATCGTCCGCATAATTAGTATATGCGATCCCAAGTGCATCAAGTTTATCAAAGAGAGGCTTTGTGAAAAGATTGTATAGCGTAGGAGCAGTGCAGGATCCCTGTGGGACACCGCAGTGCATGATGGTGGGGGCTGTATTAGCTGTGTTTGAGGAGATTTTCATAGCTCTTCCTTCTAGGAACGAAGTGATCCAGGAAGCAGCATGGTCAGAGAAGTGTGCTGAATGTGTGAGGTGTGTGGTGAGGGTTTTATGGTCAACAAGATTGAACGCCGCTGAAAGATCTAGGAGGAGAAGGAGGACAGGCTTACCAGTGTCCAGGATATGAGTAATTTGATTTTTTTAGATCCAGCAGGGCTGCTTCGGTTGTGCCCTTTGCGTAATCCCGACTGTCTATTTCCTAGGATGGAGTTCGTTTCTAGGTAGAGTTGGATCTGGCTTTGACCGGCCTCGTCTAATATTTTAAGAAGGAATGGGACGGTTGTTATGGGCCGGTAATTGTTAGGCTGTGCTGGGTCTAGTGTGGGCTTTTTTTAAAGGGGGCGCACCCAAGCCTCTTTGAGGCTGTCTGGGACGATGCCAGTCTTAAAGGAGGCTTTGATGAACGCGTTAAGGAGTGGAGCAAGTGGCTCAGCACATTCCTGAATGATCTTGGGGGGGCATATATCGCCTTTGCATTGAGATGGCTTTAGATGTTTCAGGATGTCTGACTCCTGGTTCTGGGATATCTTTAAAGTCGAATTTAGGGAAGTTCATAGTTTTCCTGATGGGCAGTGTTTGTATTGGCTGGCTCAGTTTTAGTAAGGCTTTGTAGCGGCCAGTGATTTTATTTTGTAGGAGGTCTATTCTTTTTAGCATTGTCATGTAACGACGTTATCGACCCTTCTGGTCTGCCTGGTCCTTCAGTCAATAGACTTATGAGGCCACCTTCAACATGGCCGACGTTATGTCCTGGAGCGGTCTAGTTGTCTGTGCGGACCTCATGCTCCCTTGAAAACAGTCACGCCCCCGCATTCCACGCATCTCAACTCTCTGCTTGCCTGCCTTTCGTCTGGTAAGTTGTTTGCTCGTGTTAGCCCTTTTCCCTTCGTAACTCTGGTTCTTCACTTCCTGTTTACCCCTTCTTCCCAGTGCTAATTCGAAACCCTTTTACCCTGTATTCTTATCCTGGTTCCATCCTGGTCTCTTCCTGGAACAACTGAACGTACCCGAGCCTCGGCGTCTCCGCGACCGGGAGCCGTGAACCTCCGCACCTCTCCGAAGTCCAGCAGACTGGATTCAGAAGACTCCAGAGCTTACCTTTACAAGGCACGCTCATCCAGGAAAAAGAAACCCGCGCACTCAAAGAAGAAAACCGCAAGAAACAAACGGGTGAGTCACGAATCTGAGGACTCAGATTCTGACAGTTTCAGACGCCAGCTGACTACAACCGTACCCGTCATGGAGGCAGCCGTTCAAGACCTAATGAGAGGCATGCAGGAACTCACTACTGAAGTACAGAATCTTAAGGTTGAAAATGCAGCCTTTAAACAGCTAGTTTTATCCAGAGACTCGGCATATCAGGAAAGTGCATCAGTAGGGGGCATTGTGGACAAGTATGATGGGAATCCAAAAACCTTGCGCTCCTTCCTGGCCTCTTGTTTGGTTCATTTTACCTTTAAACCATACTACTTCTCAACCCCCAGAGCTAAGGTGTGGTACATGATCTCTCATCTGTCTGGCAACACACTGGCCTGGGCTACTCCTTTGGTCTCCGCTGGGGATTCGGTACTTGATAATTACAATGGATTCGTTTCTGCCATCAAGACCATGTTTGACCGCCCAGATCAGGGGTACTCCACCCAGGAGAAATTGTTAGAGTTTCGGCAAGGAAATCGGGATATGTTGACATATGTTACTTGTTTCAAACAATTGGTTAAGGATGCTAACAGAAGCCTGTTTTACCTTGTTCAGGCGCGGGTTAAGCGAAGAAGTCAAGGATGAACTAGCCAGAGTAGTCCGCACAGCCTCCTATCGGGCCCTCTTAGATCTATCCTTACAGATAGATTTTTGGATACAAGAGTGAAAGGCTGAGAAAAAGAAGACACAGGACCTGCCACCAAAACCTCTACCTGAATACAATAGTCCCGGAGAGCAGGAATCCTCACTCCAAGCTCAATCCGAACCTGAACCCATGCAACTAGGGTCCCTGAGAGGCCCCATATCTAACCAGGAAAGAACAAGAAGGATCAATAGTGGTCTCTGCATGTACTGCGCGTCAGATAAACACTTAGTGCGTAATTGCCCGATTGCCCCTCCTCGTCGCTCGGGAAACGCCAGATCCCGATCCTGAACGGAGCACAGTTTCGGGAAAAGGAATCCTGCTCCGACATTTCACCTTTACAAGACTGTTCTTTGACCAATACCTTGGTGCTTCTCCAGGTAAATCTATCAACGCCCAACCAAGAAATGCATTCAATACTGGCCCTGGTGGATTGTGGTGCCATGGGTCTTTTTTTGGATGACGAGTAGGCACAGAGACATCACATTCCCTGAGAGAAAAAGGTGGTTTTCCAGGCAGTGGAATTAATCGACGGAAGACCCTTGTCCTCCGGCCCCATAACTCAACAAACATCAGCGCTTGTGCTGTCTATTCACAATCACCAGGAAATGTTGCGTTTTGACATTATCAGAGCAGCTCACTATCCCATAGTGCTTGGCATGCCATGGTTGAGGAAACATAATCCATATATCAATTAGACAGCTGGATCCTTGTTCCTGGGTCCCGAGTTTTGCCTCACTGTCTATCTGGGAAACCCAAACAGTCTGCCAAAGTGAAGCTCCCAAAACCACAACACCTCACGGTCTCTGCCATTACCCAGGTACCCGAGGAGTACCGTCAATTTTCAGATGTATTTTCTTATGCCATTGTTCAATCACTCCTTCCGCATCGTCCTGAAGATTGTGCAATTGACACAGAAGAGAATGCAGTTATTCCATTTGGAAGGATGTTTATTCTATCCGAACCGAGAAGGTTGCCTTGCGAGAATATCTAGACACCAATCTTTCCAATGGAACTATTTGTCCATCCAAGTCCCCAGCCGGAGCATCTCTATTTTTAGTACCCAAGGAGGATACCAAAGAACTCCATGCTTGGACTACCGAGGTTTGAATAAATGTACCCTGAAAGATAGGTACCCCTTGCCTCTGATCTCGGACATCCTGGAGGCCCTACATGGAGCTGTCATTTTCACCAAGTTGGATTTAAGAGGGGCTTACCATCTGCTTCGCATAAAGGAGGGCGACAAATGGAAGACTGCCATTCAGACCTCCTTTGGTCACTACAAATATCGGGTGATGCCATTCGGTTTAGCAAATGCTCCTGCCGTGGTTCAGCGTTTCATGGACCGGGTCTTTTCTGACATGTTCCTTTTCGTCATTGTTTACCTAGATGATATTTTGATCTATTCCCAGGACTTGACCTTACATCGGAAACACGTCTCCTTGGTCTTACAAAGGTTACGCCAACACCATCTGTTGGCCAAACCCGAGAAATGTATTTTCCACGTGTCCACAGTCAAGTACTTAGGATTTGTTTTGAGTCCCCTAGGAGTAGCCATGGATCCATCCAAAGTAGAAGCAATCCTTTCTTGGCCAGCCCCAACCACAGTGAAACGGGTGCAGTCGTTCCTAGGACTTGCACATTCATTCCTTCATTTTCAGCCATCATTCAACCCATTGTCCGTCTTTTAAAGAAGGATACCCCCTTTCAATGGACTGCCAGTCAAGAAGCAGCCTTTCAGAGACTCAAACATCTCTTTACTAGTGAACCCATCCTGACTCAGCCAGACACAACCAAGTCCTTCCTGGTAGAAACTGATGCTTCCGAACATGCTATTGGAGCCGTTCTCAAGCAAGCTACGGGAGACGGATTGGAACATCCAATTGCTTATTTATCACGCACATTACAACCTAGTGAAACTCATTACTCAGTCCTGGACAAAGAACTACTAGCCATCAGACAAGCCTTCACAGATTGACGTCCCCTCCTTTTGGGCGTAAAGCATCCAGTCGTGGTAAGGACCGTCCATCGGAATCTCCAGGTTCTACAGGCCATGGAATGCCGAAACAGTCGCCAGGCTAGATGGGCCTATTTTTTTTGTCCAATATCAATTCAGCATCCAACCCATCCCTGGCCCATCCAATGTATTAGCGGATGCTCTATCCGAAGACCGGATTACATAGAAGGTGATCCAGTACTTCCCAAGATGTTTTCCGACCAGGTGTTCATAGCACAGGCTACCTCCCTCTTGGAACTGATACGTGAAGAGACTAACTTCGGATATTTGGAAGGAGTTCAAGACCGATAATCCTTGGGCTCTCTCAATCACGGATGGATACCTCTTTATGGACAAATGTTTGGTTGTTCCTACCCCGAAAACTCTATCCAAGATCATGAGTCTTTGTCATGACACGTTTGATTCCGGGCATCGTGGTATAACCGCCACCTACCAGACAATCGGAAGAAACTTTTGGTGGCCTCAGTTGCGCTTTGACGTACGCGCTTATATACAAGCATGTTCCGTCTGCAACCAGAGAAAGATCGACAATGGGAAACCAGTAGGTTTGCTTCAACAACCAGAATTACCATCTCGACCCTGGGAATTTATTGCCACTGACTTTATCGTGGACTTCCTCCCTCCGGTGGATTTACCACTATAATGGTCACTTGGAAGAAGATCCGCCCTGTCTTTCATATATCACTGTTAAAACCCTTCCTTCATTCAAATAAGCCAAGTCCTCGACCTCCTCCACTTCTTGTTGACAACCAAATCGAATTCGAAGTGTCCCGGATCTATGATTCCAGATACAGAAGAGGTTGTCTTCAATATTTGGTGGAATGGAAAGGTTATCCACCTAGTGAGCGAACGACTTAAGTCTCCAACTTAAATGCACCACGCCTACTGCTACATTTTCACCCGTCTCACCCAGGCAAGCCGGGTGGACTGGAGTTTAGGAGGAGGCATGCTGTCATGTATCGACGTTATCGTCCCTTCTGGTCTGCCTGGTCCTTCAGCCAATAGATTTATGCAGCCACCTTCAACATGGCCGTCGTTATGTCCTGGAGCGGTCTAGTTGTCCGTGCGGACCTCATGCTCCCTTGAAAACAGTCACGCCTCTGCACTTCCGCGTGTCTCATCGCTCTGCTTGCCTGCCTTTCATCCGGGAAGTTGTTTGCTTGTGTTAGCCCTTTTGCCTTCGTAACCCTGGTTCTTTCCTTCCTGGTTACCCCTTCTTCCCAGTGCTCATTCGAAACCCTTTTACCCTGTATTCTTATCCTGGTTCCATCCTGGTCTCTTCCTGGACTCTTCCTGGAACAACTGAACATACCCGAGCCTCGGCGTCTCCGCGACCGGGAGCCGCGAACCTCTGCGCCTCTCCGAAAGTCCAGCAGACTGGATTCAGAAGACTCCAGAGCTTACCTTTACAAGGCACGCTCATCCAGGAAAAAGAAACCTGCACACTCAAAGAAGAAAACCACAAGAAACAAACAGGTGAGTCACGAATCCAAGGACTAGGATTCTGACGAGCATGGCGGCCTGAATGCTAGTGCACCATGTTTCATCTTTGACGATCTAGTCAGTGGAGATGGGAGGGTCTATGAGTTCCTTAAAGATGGTAAAGAGTTTGGATTGAGAGTTGGCTATTCAGCGATTATAGGCTTGAGATTTGGCATTGAAAATGGCATCTTTGTATTTGTTAGCAGTATTTTTTAAATTATCTTTAGCAGTGTCACATGGGTTAGCCTGCCAATTTTTTAACGCATGCCGTTTGTCATTGCACAGAGTTTGGAGGTCTTCTGTGATCCAGGAATTTGAGTGGAAAGATTTTTTCTTTTTTTGTCTTCAAGTGGGGCAGTGGTGTTGACTGCGTGGTTGAGTGTGTCCTTAAATATGTATCGCAAGATGTTGGGATCTTGCGAGAAAGGCGGTGCTAGGCGCTGGATGTCAAGATAGGGTCAAATGTTATCCGCAGTTAGCTTTTAGAGCTTCTTGCCAGAGTAGCAGGTTTATGGGTAATAGTTTTAGAAGTTGGAGCTGTAGGGACAGTGAATTGTATACAGCTATGCTCTGTCCAAGGGTAGATGGTGTTGGAGGTGATGGAGGAGTCACAATTGTGGCCGGCTAACCAGTCCAAGGTTCTAGCTTTTTGGAATGGGTAGGAGTCATGTTTTTCTGGGAGAAACCCAAGTCTGTGAGGTCCTTGAGGAATGAGGTAGCAGCTTTATCATTGCATTGGGATCATTGAATCCTAGGTTGAGGTCGCCTAGGAGTAGGGTTTTAGTCGTATTTTTGCTAAGTAGGTGAGTGATGTGACCCTGGAAGTCTGCTGGGAGTCCAGGTGGCTGGTAGATAACATGTATGTTAATCGTTTTTTTAGGTGAGTGACAATTTAGTTGATAGGATGTCTGCATTGCCCTCTCATGTGTGGGGTATGAGCCTAAGATGAAGGGCATCTTTGAAGATTAGAGCTAACCCCTCCCCCTCACCCCCCTCCCACCTATTTAAGATGGTCTATCGAGTCTGAGGATAGAGTAACCTGCGGGTAGGGCTAAAGTTCTGGTCGGGCCAGATGCCTCATGTAGCCATGTTTCAGTGATGGCTAATATATATCTAGGTCCTGACTAAAAATGAGGTCCTAGATTTCAAGAGCGTAGGCGTTCAGAGAGCGGACATTGAGCAAGGCGCCTTTGAGGTGCAGTGCTGAGTTACTTTTGTTAAGGTGTGGCTGATTATCTACTTTAGGAGTGGAATTATGTGGTTTGGTGGTGTTAGGAGTGGGCATTATATTGTAGGTCAACGTGGTACTAGAGTTGGGGGTGTGCAGACCATGGTGTAGAGTGTAGGTCTTACAGGGGTGCGAGTTCCTAGTCTGGTGTTTCTGTGTGTAATGTGTGGTGATGGAGGTGAAGATCTTAGGTAGAGTGTGTTCTAAGTCTGAGGAGTCTGGAGAGGCAGTTGGGTACATGGGTGAGTGTATGCGTGGTGTGGATAGTAGGATGGTTGAGTTGGTCATAGTATGATTGGTGAAGCTAGGGGAGTCTGAACAGGGGTAGTGTTGCATCCTGGCATATAGCAGTATAGTGTTCATGATGAGTATTGTGCCTAACGTGCTCAGGTAGTGTAGTGTGTTCAACATACTGAGACAGAGATTTGAGGTTGGGCTAACAGGCTGTTCCAGAACCCGAGTGGAACGGGGCATAGTGTTAATTCTCTCAAAATTAGCTGAAGGAGGTAGGCTATTTCAGATAAAAGCTTAACCTGTTGACCCTAAGGCTCTCTGAACATACGTTATCAAAAGGTAGTTAGGCTCTTTGAGCATACATTTGGCACTTGCAAATAGGTTATTTCAAGATGCAATTGGCCACAAGAGTTATGCTGTTTCAAATCACGTTTGCTAAGAATGTTACGCAGTAGGCATAATTGGGTCGAGAAAGCAGTGCAGTAACTAGTAGCAGGCACTTTGGGCTGGGTGCAACAATCAATGGTCTAGGCACGGAAGGCTGAGAATTCAATAGCTGGTAACAAGGCACAATAAGCTAGGTGCAGCAGACAATGTAAAGGCACAGTGGTATGCAGTAGTTGGGGCCCAAGTGGGCTACGTGCAATAATCAGTGTTATAGACACAATGGGCTAGGTGCAGGAAGCAATGTAGAGGCACAAATGTTTTTTAGTAACTAGTAAGAGGGTGCAGTGTGCTAAATGCAATAATCAATGGTTTAGATATCATAGGCTGTGCACATATAGTCTGAGAAAGCAGTGTTTGATGTCCAGGGTACAAGGGTCAATATCACGCAGTGATGATGTTACTAAATATTAGGCTAGTCGCCTATATGGGCCAACAGTTAGTCCATGTTAACTAATGGAATTAAATAACCGGAAGTTCATGGACCTTCCGATATATGTATTTCAACTATTGTACCTTGTACACTATACTTCAACTATTATACTTCAGTGGCACGTGTGCCCTCTACCTGGGCCTACCTATATATTAATGGCGGCTACAAATCAACTGTTGTTCCCACTTCACACGTTTCAGCCCTCTGCAGCCACGCACGTTCACTTTCTCGTTCATTGATATATTTGATGCAGCCTAAATCGTGTTGGTGGGCATGGGAGCTGAACGTTCATCCCAACAGACTGCAGAGAAAGAGAGAAAAGCATAAAAAGAGAGATTCAAAGACACAGAACGCCAAGGAAGAAAAGGTTACAAACTCAAGAAACACGGGAACAAAAAAGTGGACAAATCCTCTAAAAGAACTGAACAAGATAATACAGGAGATAGCCAAGAACTATCTAATAATTATGTATTGAGGCTGACATATGACTATTTTGGACTTCACGCCGACGAGCACCCTCGTTAGTTGTTAGGCAGGGAAATCCATAAACTAGGGGTAACGCAACCTTTTAACACTAAGAATGCCACCACTTGGTATGTCTCCTTCTGACTCACCACACTGTGAAATACCCAATGATTCATCGGGTAAGTACAAATATTTTTTTTATTGTAGGCCCAATAAAACACTATAAAAATGAATCAAATGGGTAATGTTGTCATGCAACACTCTAAATACAAAACATAAATACAGTCAGTCAGTTGTTGCAGTGCATAGTTCACCATAAACCCGAAAGGAATAGAAGCCCTAACTTGGGAGTCCAACCCTGAGTTAATGGGGCCTTGTGCATAAAAAGTTCAAAAAGTACTTTTAGAAGAAGGGATAAAGTTCAGAAATATTCCTGTGGTTGTGAAGATTGTTGCAGAAGTTGTTCAAAGGGATTTACAAGTCAGTAAATGACTTTTCCTAGCGTCTAGATCATCTTATTCAAAAAACATTTCAAAAGCAATCAAATGGAATAATCAAAGTTCTTCACAAACTTTATAATGGAGGCGATGGGGACATTGGTAAATATTGGGATTACTAACTGCCTGCCCTAACTCAGATTTCGCCAACGGACTTGGCAGGTCGAATGGGGGTTGCTGGAGGTAGGTTTTCCCGCCCTTGGATCCAGTAAAAGATTCCCGGGAGTTGCAGGTGCAAGCAAGTTTCCAGTCGGGTCTAGGAGCCCAGTGCAACCCTTTCCAGTGAAGAAATGCCGCAGGCACCGATGCAGGACTCTTCAGGACACTACCAGATGCGTGAAGGCCGGTTCCAGCGACAGTCACTGTACATGGGCGACAGCAGGCGTCTGTCATCACGAACAATGTTTGCCTTCCAGAACATGACCTGTCGATACTGGAAAGCTGAATGTGTGCAGGAATGAGACTTGTAGGACTAGCTGGATCCACTGAATTTCTGTGCCAAAAGGCAGAACGGTGACGCTTCTAGCACACTTAAACCCAAAACAGAGCTGGTCAGTCCACCTCGTGGTCCAGGGACAATTCCAAAGGCCAGTGAACAAGCAAAACATCTTGTGGCACGACCATCTTAGGACACTAGCCACAATTGGTATCCAAACACGGTAAACGCGAATAAGCCAACAAAAAATATAGCAAAATTGTAAAAATGTAACTGGATTTGTATTTGTTTATTGGTGCTGATAAAGCGCTTTTGTCCAAAGCGCTGCACAAAATTTAAAATAGTATAAAAATATGAGAATATAGGGAGGTTCAAATATCCGTTCTGAAAGCAAACAATCATGGACAGTGGAGAAGATGATTTTTCAAGGAGACCCGTAAAAGAGAATAGACAGTGATAGAACAAAGTCATAGGGGAAGAACGTTCCAATGAAGAGGAGTCGGAAGCTGGCAGGAACGAAAGCAAGACTGAGCGCAGGGTGGACAAGGAACGGTCAACTTAAAAATTCAAGAAGAACAAAGAGATCGAGGAGTATAAAAGGACTGGAGTGCAGCAAGATAGTCAGGAGCTAACCCATAGAGAGATTTAAAGACTAGACAGAGAAAATTACATTTAAGTTGAGAGTGAAATGGTAACCATCCGAAGGATGCATGTGAAACTGAAATAGAATCACGAAAGGAGATCAGGCCCAAGTGAATGAACAGAGGAGTGGTATATAGATTTCAAAGGAGCAAGACGAGAGCGTAACGGAACAATAGAAAATTTGAGAAAAATGAGAGAAGAAATAAGTTTAGTTGCATAGAAGGTAAGAAGAGAGCAAACTTTGTTCATAGTATACAGATGAAAACAGCAGGAACGGGATGTGAGAAATATGATGGGTAAAACAGATTAGAATCCAAATAAAGACCAAGATTTTGCACAGTGGTAGAAATAGAAAGGGTAGAGGGTGGAAAAGAAATAGACGGTGGAGGAGAAAATGAGTTGGCAGGGAAGAATAGAACCTCCAGTTTTCCCTGCGTTTCGGATAAGAAAGTGCAATGACATCCAAGAAGTAATGGCGGAAAGACGAGAAGTGAGAGTGCAGTGAATTTCAGGTGTAAAAGATGAGAAGGATAGGAAAAGTTGTCTCATCAGCATAGAAGTGATGAGAGATGCCAAAGGAAGTAATCACAGGAGCAAGTAATGAAGTATAAAGTGAAAATAGAAATGGACCCAAGACAGAGCCTTAGGGAACACTGTGCTCAAGAGGGAGAGTTGAAGTCTTTGCACCCCACGAAACAGAAAAAGTTCAGTTAGGTAAGAGGATAACCAGGAAAGAACAGGACCCCTGAAACCAAAAGAAGAGATTCCAGAAGTAGAGTGATCAACAGTGTCGACAGCAGCCGATAAGTCGAGGAGAATAGAGTGTTTAGAGTGGCGAGCTGACAGAAGAGAATTAAGCACACACATTAACGCAGTCTCGGAGTGACGGGGACGAAATCCGGACTGAAAACTAGGGAGAAGAGCGAATTCATTAACAAAAGAAGCGATCTAGGAATAGACAAGGCGCTCCAGGAGCTTAGATAATGGGTAAAAGAGAAATACGGTGGCAATTAGAGACAACAAGAGGATTGACTGAGTTTTTTTTTTAGAATAGGAATGATAGCCTGTTTGAATGCAGTAGGAAAAGTGGATGTGGAGAGACAAATATTAAAGAATGAAACAAGAAAAGGTACGAAGGAGGGATAGACTGTAGGAATAAGAGCAGACGTGAATGGGTCATAGGAGCTGCTGTTGTATGGACTTTGGCCAACAGGAGTGTTAAATCAGAGTTGGACACGTGAGCAAAGTCTGACAGGAAAGTTAGAGGTTTGGGTGGAGGAGAGAATGCAATGGTGGAGGAGGATGAATTAACAATGTCCTGACGGAGAGAGTAAGCCTTAGAGGAAAAGAGAGAAGCAAAATCAGAAGCAGAAAGAGTGGAGTTAATAGAAAGATCAGGAGGAGAAGGAGGAGAGAGAAGATGGGTTAAAGTTTGGAACAAGCACCTAGGATGAGCAGATTGAGAATGAAGATCAGAAAAATAAGTAAGTTTAGCAGTGTTTAAGCAGTTGTCGTAAAGAGCATGATAGGAGAAGTAAGCAGAATGATTAGACGGAGAACGAGACTTGAGCCAGCGTCTTTCCAAACGACGTAAAAGCCGCTGTGTAGAGCGGAGATGGGAGGAAAGCCAAGGTTGGGCAGGTTTGCAGATAGGCTGAAAAGCGAAAAGGGGATATAGTTCATAAAGACCTGACATAAGAGTAGATGAGTGGAGGCGGCCTCCTTAGCGCAAAGTTAGCTAAAGTGTGCAAGCGAAGGAAGACTATCAGTACAA
This sequence comes from Ambystoma mexicanum, assembly GCF_040938575.1. Lineage (NCBI taxonomy): Eukaryota > Metazoa > Chordata > Amphibia > Caudata > Ambystomatidae > Ambystoma > Ambystoma mexicanum. The sequence goes on along the minus strand of NC_090931.1, from coordinate 895,568,008 downwards.
GTGTCGTGATAAAGTGAAGAACTGAAGTTGCGCAAGTCACATCGATAGAATGTGTTGGGCAAGAGAGGAGTAGAAGAAATAGAAGAGGGAGGAAGAAGTGATACAGAGAAAAATGAATGGTCAGATAAATAGACAGGTAGGGCTGAAACAGAAGAGGCAGTGAAAGATGAAAGAAAGATTAGATCAAGTGAAGAACCAGTTATGAGTGGAAGGAGTAGAAAGTGGGGAAAGTAAATGAGAATCATGAATAGAAAGAAAAGTATTAGTAGTGTGAATAGAAGAAAGATGAAGATTAAAATCATAGGCTGGAGTTGGGCTGGGAAGAATATGACCAAGAAGATGATCGATGTCAACACAGAAAGATCCTAGAGGACCAGGTGGGCGATAGATGAGAAGAAAAGAAACAGCATGAGGAGCAATAAAAAAAAATGTGTAAATAAATTCAAAAGAAGTGTACACAGGCATGTCAACAGATTGAAGGAATAGAGAAATAGCTGTTGCCAACAGCTTGTCTTTGGGCACATTTAAAAGTAACCAAAAATCCCTTTGATGTAAGTTCTGGGTGATACAAAAGTATCCCCATTGCACCGCATTGAAGGATGCTTTTTGCAATGTGAAAAGTTACCCAAACGGATAACAAATACAAAGACAAAAGGGAGACCGTTTCCCAGTACTGACAGTCGAAGAACTAGTCAGTTTCCCCATAACAAAATAGCAAAAGGCCAGTGAAGTGAAGCTGAAGGCTTCACTACTCTGCAAAACGTCGGGTCTAGGTGTAAAATAAAAGCAAAACGTTTGTGGGTCCATAGAATATGGAGGGAAAGTTGCCTAAGAGAGAAATCATTCCCAAGAACTGCCTTCACAGGATTGGGCCCACCTGCCAGGAGTGAAAAGGGCCAAGATGGCTCCTTGAAGGCAGAGCCTCCCAGTCAATTAGATTCTGGCAGTTCAATGGACTGGGAAGCTGTTAGGGAGAGTTATCATGTTTATGCTTCATCCCCTCTCCTCGTGAGATCCCCAGCACTTTTTGCTGGACTTCTGACCTTTTTCTTTAATCCTGAATGAGTGGAGCCTTTTTCCACTCATTCATTCTTATGGGCTCTGTCTTTTGGAACTCTTTCCTTTGTTTTACTGTCCTATGGAGTCTACTTTCCTCCATAACTCTGGTAAGACATATGTATTTTACTATGGCAGCACACAGCTCCTTATGGGCAGGGTTGCTGGGGACCCTTTGGGTCCTCTAAGTTCTTTTCATATCCTAGAGTAACTGCAGTTCTTAGTATTGTTCCTAAAACATTCTAGTATGAGAGATTGGCACACATCTTGTGTGGAGTGCCTAGTATCCCCCTTCTCTCTGCTCCTGTGATTTTGTAATCGTCTAATCAACTGCAGGTTATGTCCATATCACCGGTTATGCACCATAGGGTCACCCAAGTACTAACTTGGTGGCTCTTTTCTTTTTTTCACCATTACTAGTGTGGTTGTTCTTTGACAGCCCTTCTACCGTCTTGGGATGGGGGAGGCCTTTGTGTGCGTTTTGCCTATGGCAGGAACCCTTTATTGTTCCCACCTAAGGTCCAGTGTGTCTGGGCAGGCAGGAAGTGTGGAGGGGGTGGGGGGGTGTCTCACTCCTCTGTTCTTTGTCTGCCTGAGTGCCTGAATGGAACCAGCTCCCACTGGGGGTCGTAAATTGCTGAGAGATTGCAGAGGAGTGTGTGCTGGAACTGTATAAAAGGGGAGGCTCCTGAGGTGAAAGCCAAGTCGACCACTGGAAACTGAAGTAACCGAAGAAGACGACCAGAGACGCCTGCAGACCCTTTGCCAACACCGTGTAGTGACCACTGCTGTCCTGACCCTGTATTCTGTGTGACAGAGGATCTCAGAGGAGAGGACTCCCTTTGACTGGTGGGAACAACCAGTCCCAGGACTAACTTTAATCAGAGCCATCTCCCGAGGTGATATGCCTCTCCAGAACTGCGGAACCCCAATACCAGGAGACCTCCAACCCAATTGAGGTGTATCGTTGTGAAAAGGCCACATTTTTCCAAGTCTTTGCTGAGCTCCAGGTGAACCTCCAGAGACACAATCTGACCTGTCCAAGTCCCCCTCCACAGATTGCAGGACTTCAGGAACCGAAAAAGATTGTCCGTGGTGAATCAGTCCTTTGTTGGTGCTGCAAATAAACTGCCTCTAGAACCTTAAGCCTTGCTAGTATAACACTAACCAACGATTTTCCATCCCAAAAGTGACTATTTTATATGGTTATGCAGAGTAAATGTCTTTACCGTATTTCTGCTAAGATTCGCGAGTGCGCCTTTTTATCGATAATACGATAGGACTGTCATTACTGTCAAACTAGGCAGTGGCGAGCAACTACAAACTAGGCAGTGGCCTTTGAAAAGTATTCTAAAGTATTCCTGAGTGTGTTGATTCATGGTGCAAAGTATTTAAAAGTGATTCTTGTGTAAATATAATAAATCTATTTTAATATGTATGTGTAGGGGTTTCTTTGATGTGCATTACTAACTAGGTTGAGTGTACCCTGCAGCTCACAACTTCCTCTTATGATAAGCCTGACTGATCTGCACTCTACCAAGGTTCCATGAGAAGTACAGACTGATACTAATAGTTGGGGATCTACAAACCATTGGGATAGTTTTGTGAAGTCCTACCTTCCAGAGGACTTTGGGAAAACTCCCCTAATAGAAGCCAGCCAGCATAACAAAGTCCCGCAATGAAGATAACCGTGGAAGTTACTCTGGACAGCCCAAATGAACAGAAGCAGGGTAGTGGCGTCTGAGTTCTGAAGGAGTACAGGAATGAGTAGTGAAATACAGCTTCTACTCAGCCCCACAGTGCTACTAAACCAGCAGTGATCCTAATCATAAAGGTGGAACGGCACAGCCCTCAGTTACTCCTCCTTCACCTATTACGGTAGCTGTTATGGCTGTTTTTTTTTTTTTTTTTACAATACTCTGATCAGGGCACTACAACCACTAACCCTAATGGGAGGCTAACACACCTAACCGGAAATGGAAGCCATGCCTCTCTTAAGGTAGGTAATGTGGACAGATTGACAAGACTTAACTCTCAGGTATGGGTAGTAGGCTGACACAAAGGGACACATAGTCCACATAGAATGCCAAAAAATGCACTATACTGATGTACTGAAAACATATACGTTATCAAGTTACACATGGAAATCTAAGAGACTAAAGTAAGTACTTCTGGTATAGCGCACAGTATTAAAATATATACCAAGTATAGTGAAAAAAAACTGTCTAAAATGGACTCTCCTAATCCACCTTGTCTATATGTGGGGCCACTACCACATGTAGGCATCTAAAATAAATGAACAGGAAGTTGGGAGAACTGGGGAACCACAAAACCTTACCAGCATGTAAACTGCCCCCGCCCTCCCCTTATGTGCCTGCACAATTCTCTACAGTGGTCTAAAGACAGAACCCACCCCTATATAATATGGTAGGGCTTAGACCTATCACTTGTAACTAAGGGGTAGGCAGGAAAGAGTCCTCCACGTGTTTAACTCGTGAGGAAAAATGCTCCAAAAATCTCTAGGGCTTATAACCATACTCCACATTAAATAGGACCCCTTGGGACATATTACAATAATGAAAAAACATCATAGGCATAGAGAATATGAAACCATTTCAAACCTCAGCCAAAGGCTCCCAAGAATGAATAAAACATTTTTAGAAAGTTACCTTAGTCATACATTTCAGGGAAAACTATTTAGTGTCACCAAGATTGGATACAATGTTCAAAAGCATTAATCATTGGAGAAATGCAGAGCATAACTTTAAAAATTAATTCAAAATGACAGGTAATTACTAAAACGATAACTCTTGGCCGGAGCGCACAGATTACGTTATTGATCCAGGAAAATTGTCCAGGAGCAGGTGAGTACCCTAGAGTTTCAGAGCAGGATGAAAGTTCCATAGGTCAGTGGGCCTTCCGTTTTAGCAGAGGCAAGTTATTTCTACTGCACAGGTACACTTTCTTTGACACACAACCCCAGTGAATGCCTGAAGAGACCGCAAAAAAGTGTTGCAAAGGGCAATGGAAAATGCAGTGGACCAGCATGACCTCCAATAGAACAATTGAAGTTGTGTGGTGCCGAGGGGGAAATGCGCTAGAGACTGCTCTTTAAAGAATCACAACCATGGATCAGAGGGACTCATGAGGGTGAGCATCTTGAATGATCACCACCCGAGAACCCAAAGGTAAGTACTCATGTTGGCGATTTTGATGAAAGCTGTTCCAGCAGCAAGAAACAAGCCAGTTAGTGCAGGGCTTCTTTCCGTAGGTGCAATATACAGGATTCGGTGCCCATGGGCTTGAACCCTGACATAGCGACAACCAAGGGAAGGAAAGAAACAAGGTGCCTTCCTACAATGTCGACCTTCACGCCTGTAGTTGAAAACTCAACAAGGAAGACTCCAGGAAGACACTGGAACCCTTGAAGTCTGCTGGTGGCTCAGTGGACAAAGGGTGACGGCGGCACAGCAACAAACTATCCCAGAACTGGAAGTGTGGCTGGAGGAACCCTTGGAGATCATAAGCTGAAGAATTGGCAGGTTGGTGAAGTATCATGTCCCTTCTGGACAAGCAGGGACAACCAAGTGGGATGCAGCAGTAACAGTCCAGAAAACTTTAAGTGAGGAGGGCTCGACCCAACAGATGTGTGTGGATTCAGCAGGGATCTTCAGGAAGCACAGGCTGCACTTTGAGGGAAAACCTCCAAACTGGTGTGTGCTCAAGTCAGTGACTCAGCATTTTTTGCCAAGTGAGGCCTTTAAAAACAGCAGGAAAGCTCCTTCAGCAGGTTGGCAGACCACTGACCTCCAAGTTCCCGAAAACAAAGCAGCACGAGAGAAGAAAGTGCTGGCCAAAGCCTAAATAATCTTTCACAAAGGGGCTGGCTAAAAGCCAGGCCACTTATCACTAAAGGGGGCTGGGGCAAATGATCAGATGACCACCCATTTTGGTTGGTCAATAGTAGTGACACTTAGCGCCACCCCCACAGGAAGTGAGCGGGAGAGCCCACAGACCCTTACTGGCCTAATCCAGTTAGGACCAATATGGAGGCTGCCATTGTGAGCTCATAAAGAGCCCACGTGGTCTGAATATCCATTTTAAGGCCGTCTCCTGGATCCCTTGAGCAAAGGAAGCCATGGAACACAAAATGGCGGAGTGCAAGATAAAAAAGATAAAATTGGTACCCTACAGCTACCAAAAAGTACATTGGGCTACTAATGTTGTATAATGGCTTGCACCCCATGTAAAGCTAAAACTAAAGTATAGAGGTCACCAAGTAACTCCTTAAAACATGTGTAGGGTAGAAATTGGGTGCCTGACAGGGTACCCCTGTAACTGGGTGCCTTGGTAGAGACCCAATACCATTACCATTGACATTAAGTATGTTTTTAAAAGGTTTGTAACTGCAGAACGACTTCAGGAGTAGTCCCTGTTGGGGAGACTTCTCAAAAATGTGCTAATTCCCTCTACCTTAGAGACCCCCAGCAACTTTGCTGGATTTTTGAGTACTTGATTTTTTTGTAACCTGGAGAGTGTGAGCCTTTTTCCCACTCTCTCGTATTTTGATGTGAGCTTATACACTGTTTCTTTCTAGACCGAGCACACCCTATCTTACCATAGAGTGCTGGAGGGGTTACTTAGTATCTAGTTACTCATGCAGCATTCACATGTTACCCTTTCCTCTCAGAATGGCTGGCGGCAGTGGTTTTACAATGAACTACCATGCTTTACCCCGACCGCGAACTGTTCGCAGCTCCGGTAACGTTAAATCACAGGTGCCATTTCTTTGTGGAAAGGTCCTTCTCGAGATTTTCTCTGCGTGCCCAACCAGGTTTGGTCTTTGTTCATTCGCCTTTGGCAGGCTTCAGGAGTGAAATCTGCCTGTGGCTCCAGAGTGTCTGGGGTAGGCAGGAAGTGAGGGAGGTGCCCGAAACTCCATGTGCTTAGTCTCCTAGGAGACCCAAATGCACTCTGTGGTGATTGGCTTGCTGACTGTTGGCAAGTACAGCCACCCAGCTGGATGAGTGGCAGCTAGGCTGGAATGAATGGGAGAGAACTGAATAAAAGGTGGGTCTCTTGGCTTGGAAGGCAGAGTCGACCACTGGACGAAGGAACCGAAGAAGAGCTTGAAGAGGACAGCTACTGCAACTCCTGGACCGTTGGTTTGCCCAGTGAAGAAGCCCTGCTGCAGGTCCGAATCGCCACGTTCGCATCGACAGAGAAGCCCTGCAAGGACGACTTCTCTCTTTGAGTTGGTGGGACCAATCAACTCCCAAGTGATCCACCTGGATACCCATCTCGGAGCTGGTTGCATTTCCTTAGAGTGCTGTAGGAAACCGTAGAGCCAGGGAGAGGGACACCAGATTGTGTGTGTTGCTTGTAAACTGTCCTAAAGCTTTTGGAAGATCCTCCAGACTCCCACGAAGCAGGACTGACCAAGTATGGCCCCCCCCCTCAGTTGAGTGCAGGACCTCAGATGTGAGGAAAGTCCACCTTGACAGCCAGTAACCGTGCTTATTGCTATTTGCTGTACTGCAAGGAGCTGAAACGCAAAACAGCCACTGAAAGTAAAGTTTGCCAGTTGCCAGCTTTGACGGTGATAATACAGTGCAGGAGTCCCCCGACGTCCTCACTCTTGTCCCCACGACTGAGGCCCAGGAACATTGAGATCTGCAGAGCTGTACTGGAACAGAAGTCTTCAGCTGCATCTTTTTCTTCTTTACTAAGGCACTGTAAAACTAGCCTAAGAGAACTTACCTCTTACTGTGGAAGTGCTTGTAACTTCTGCAAATCACAAGCCTAATCAGCTTGTGGCCCTACATTTGATTCTTCTTGTTCTCAAAGACTCCTAAGAACTTGTGCAAATACTTTTCCATTTACTTACCTGAAGTGCTGCATCCTATACAAAGACTTTGGCCTGTTGACATTGGCTTAGCCTATTGAATTGAATGACTCTTCTAAGAGCTATCGGAAAGTGTTTGCCCTGCTTATGACTATCATATTTCTTGTTCTAATAACTTTTGCCTTTTAATTACTTTTTAAGAGTATTCTGTATACCAACAGTAAGGTATTAATGTCCCCAGCACCCTTGTTACTGATGTCACCTGTGGGTGTAGGTTGTGTCTGTGGGCCATCCCAAAAGGGCCTTGTCTGATCCAGAAACTCAGAGCGTACAGTATTAAAGTATATTTGTGTGTTACTATTCTATTGTCCCTTATGAAGAAGTCTTTATAACTGACTGATAAATAAATTATTAATTGTTTATGCAAGAAACCTTGAGTGTGAGAGTTAATTTGAATGCCTGTAAATGTTAATCTTTGTTTAACTCCACTACCGCTCACATTTCCCCTCTTGACATAAGCCTGGCTGTTCAACACGCTACCAAAACTGTGTAGTACAAGCTTATACCAAAGGTTGGGTTGCCTATACCTGTAGTTTGTAGTGTTCCCAGCGGGAACTACATTCAAACTGTGCCTAACACTGGTAGCAGGCGGTGAGGATAGATTGTAGAGTTGTTACGTTTAGAGTTGATTTTACCTTTGTTCAAATAGCAACCTTCACAAGGCTAAGCTCCTCTAGAAAAGCAATTGTAACATGCCAGATATGGATAACTTCAGACAGGAAACCCGGATAATTTTAACAGTAGATCAACTGAAAGAAATGTGTAAAGTCAGGTCTCTCCCTGTTAAAAGAAAGAAAAATTAACTTATTGCAAGATTGTTAGAAATTCAAAGTCTGGGTAGTAGGTCTATCACACCTACTATTCCAAAAATTGTGGAAAATGATGAGGATGATAATGATTCAGAGTCTAACTTCAATGCTATTGACGAGTTAGAGGAGTTTCGGGATGTGAGCCCAGCATTACCTCAACAAGCTCTTAGGCCTCACCCTTTAGCCACAGGCACCCTACCAGGTCCAGTACTGAATCCAGAATTTGTCTCTATTGAAAAAATTTGACTTGGGTAAGAGTTCAAAAGATTACAAATCCAAGTTGAAGCCAAACATCATGATCTCACACTAAGGGAAATGGAATAACAACATGCTTTTGAAAGGAAGAAATTGTCTCTTGAAAATGTTTCTGTCCCAGAGTCTTCTAGGTCTTCCAGTCCTAAGAGACCTTGCATGCCTAAGGAAGCTGTGAGTATTTATGAGGTGTAACTTGATATTTTGGATTGGTTGGGTGCTTTTGAAAATAACTATGGGAATTCAGGGTTTCACAGGGAATCGCTTGATTCCTTGGCTTTTGTCTAGGCTCCCCCAGGTTGCAACTGATGCTGTAATGGATGTGGGGGAACTTGAAAGATTGGAGTAGGAACATGTGAAGCTAGCTTTGGGAAAACTCCTTCCCAGTACCTTAAGAGGTTTAGGACCCTCAAAAAGACTGGTACCGCTTGGGCTACCATGATTCCTGCCCCTCATGCCCCAAGCCCTCCAAGATGTCAGGCTGGAGACAGGCCACGATCAGCTACATGGCCCTCAAGGGCCTCTCCATTACTCCAAAGACCCACTTGGAGTCAGACTTGGCGCTTGTGGCACCAGACTCTCACTCCCTCCCATAGGATAACATTGGGGATTGGACTTGTAGTGCATTGATGGGGACAAGATGGATGCCCCCACATATTTTGGTTCCCAGAACTGCATGTGCGGTCTAGTCTTTTGGGTGTGGTTCAGCCCAGAGACACCTGGGATATCCAGAGACTATTTAAGCCACACCCAGGCTGAAAAACACGCTTTGCGTTTTCTGCACCTGCAGCGTGACACTCGCTGTGTTCAGATCGGTCTTCAGTAGGCCTGCATCTTTCTTCTGCTCTCAGCTCCTGCAAGAACACCATTAGGAACAGCGCTTCTGCCCATAATTCTTCGCTCCTTCTGTCCTGCGGGCATCTTCGGCGTTGTCATTCCCATCCCGGAACGCCACTTCCTGAGGAAAGAGGAAAAGAACAGAAAAAGGGCATTAGTAAGCATTCTGCAAATCTTTGCTTATTTTTAAATACTGTACGAGCTTCAAACGCTTACCTGAATCCCAGCCGCTCTGGGGGAACTCTGTCTCCGGAACTTCTCATTCATCTGCAAGAGGGAAAAGACACTCCAGGTTAGTGTGGAAACATCTAGAGGCGCTGCATACCGCGCTTACCCACCGCATTTTGTTCTTCATAACCTGCATCCGCGCTGAAAACGTCGTGGCACCTAAAAGACACCGAAAAAGAACTCGGTTCAATGCAAATACGAAAGGGGTGCATCGCGCTCTCACTCAACTTCAGCGCTACTCTTCTCAGGAGAACGCCGCCATCTCCGGACGCCGGCCATCATCTAAGGAAGGAAAGGAACGAAGTTGGAGAACTGTTCAAAAGACTCATTATACTTACCTGTCAGACTCTTGCCAGTGAAGTAACTAGGCAGCAACGAGCCTGCATCAATCAACGCGCCCCTGCGCTGAAAGCAGGACGGAGAGCACACTATACAAGAAAACAAGGTGAACTGTGGATCAAAGGGAAGGGTTGGACCCCGGGGAAGAAGTACACAGAGACAATAGGGAGTTAAACTCTACCAATCCTGTGTTTCAGGCCCAATCTCCAGTCGAATAGCCTCCAGGGAAGGTTTTGAGGTTGTAAGAGGTCAGAACAGGCTGAGTGACGTCCCCATGGATACCAGGTGAGTGTTACACATGGGTGTGTGAATGTTTGAAAAACTTAGATGGTTGGCTTAAGGGTTGCACAGTGAACTCTTTTGAAGGAAGGAGAAATCTATTTTTGTTAGAATCTATTTTTGACGCCTGCTCTCCTGAGCTGAGACAGCACTTGGCTGACTCTAAAGAGATTGATCCCAAGAAGCTAGCCAAAGGCTGCTGATTTATGGGTTGTCAACAGGGCTACTCACAAGGATTCTGGGGACACTCGTAAAAAGGATGAGGGCAAGCAGCACACGAAAGATGACAAAGAGAATACCAAAACCTCCAATCCAAAAGAGGGCCACAAACAGAAAAAGGGTAAGCCACATGGGAAACCAGGTCAGTCTAGTGAAACCTCTGGTGCCAAACCAGAGGGAGGTCAGCAGATGCCTCCATTTGTCAAAACATTTGGAAAATGTTATGCTTGTGGGTCTACTGACCATGTGAAAGGGGATCCCAGATGCAAGGGTAAACCTTCAGGGGTCCACACTGCATCCTTAGCCTTCATTCCCTGAGGGAGATGTACATATGGCAAGTGGACTTGTTCACCTATTGGCTGAAGACCCCATTGCAGTCTCTGACAGTGTTTTAGTGTCCCTGGGTCTGTGGGAACAGCAGAATATAGATGTGTACAATTCTATACCAGGTAACACAAAAGAATACTACAAGGACAGTTTACTTGTAAATGGTCAGGAGACCCCTGCCATTAGAGACACTGGGGCCTGCATCACAATGGTGGATGATCACTTCTTCAAACCTGAGGATGTTGCTAAGGCACCCAAAGGTCCCACTAAGCTTGCTGGAGGCCCTATCCAAATAGTTCCAATACTACCAGCTCATCCAGTGCAACAACATGACTGTAAGAATACCTGTTAGGGTACAAAGTGAGGTGCCTTGGAGAGTCCTGCTGGGGAATGACTTAAAGACTCTTGGAGTTGTATCAAGCACCCTCGGGCCCCCCAGTAAAAGGAAGCAGCAGCAGACAAGGAAGGCCAGAGAGCTCACTTTAAATGACTCTCAGTGGGTTGTTACAGAAGAACTTGTAACACCCAGTCCACAGGAGAAGCCAACTTCTATTTCCAAGAAGGAGACAAAGGGGAAACCCAAGGTCTCAGGAAATGAGAAAGATAGAACTCCTTTGCATCTGACAAGTGCATTCCTGAGAGGACAGTCCAAGGTCACACCTGTGACTACTCCACCAGCTGAGGCTGAGCGTGAGAACCAACCAGGAGAGGTTGATTCAGCTGCTGAAGATTCAGAGCTGGAAGACGACCTTCCCCCTGTTGGAGATTATGATCCTAAAGACCATCCTGAGCTGCAGTCTTTACTGGCAAAAGGTGGCCCCTGTAGTGCTGAGGTCAAAGAGTGTGTCCTACTCTTGAAGGACAGGCAGCTTCCCAGCTGGAAGGGCAAGAGCCAGGGAAGCACAGGTTATACTGGGAGGATGGCCTTCTCTACAGTGAACCCACTGAACTACCCCAGGAGACTACTGGAGACTTGTAGTGCCCCAGGAGGTCAGACCTCAGTTCCTACAGTTAGCCATGAGTTTCCTTTAGCTGGTCACTTAAGTTATAAAAAGACCAAGGAAAGGATTTCTCTATATTTCTACTGGCCTAAGTGTAGCCAAGAATGTGGCATCCTTGGTGCCCCTCCCAGTGGTGGGAGTTCAGAAGGTAGGAATTGACATTGTTGGTCCCTTAGACCCTCCCAAGTCTTCAGGCAACCAATTTATATTGGTTGTAGTAGACCATGCTACTAGGTATCCTGAAGCTATACCTATGAGGACTGTTACTGCTCAGGTAGTTGCTAAGGCCCTACTTGGTATTTTTACCAGAGTAGGTTTTCCTAAGGAGGTCATCTCTGACAGGGGATCAACGTTTATGTCCCACTACATGCAGGCCATGTGGAAAAACTGTGGAGTGACATACAAGTTCTCAACAGCCTACCATCCCCAGATGAATGGGTTGGTAGAGAGGTTTAATAGAGCTATGACAAGCATGATAGGTGCTTTAGAAGAACCCCTAAGAAGAAAGTGGTGAAGGGGTTGGATTCAGTCCATTTGAGCTTCTCTATGGCCACCCATTTAGAGGTACATTGGCCCTAATCAAATAGGGGTTGGAAAGTGCTCCTTCCTTCAGGCCAGTGAGAGTCACTGACTATGTCACTGACTATGTGTTAGGTCTCCGAAGGAGAATGACACAAATGATGACAGAAGCTTCAGAAAACTTGAAAGCAGGTCAGGCTCTGGTGAAGCATTGGCATGACCAGAAAGCCAACATGGTTGACTTTACTCAAGACCAGCTAGTTCTAGTTATGGTGCCTACAAGGCAGAGGGCCTTGCAGGACAAATGGATTGGAGCCTTCAAGGTTGTGGGAACACATGGAGAGGTCAATTATTTGGTGGATTTAGGCAATCCTAAGGAGGCCCCCAGGGTCTTTCACACCAACCAACTAAAGGCCTATGACCTAAAGACCAGACCTGGGAGCTTTGCGTCTAGCATCTGATCAGGAGGAGGAGGATCATCTACCTGACCTTCTCAGGGGACAACCTTTAGATGGATAGATAGAAGGGGTAACTATCTCTTCTGATCTGACACTGGAACAACAGGAGCTCTGTTAAATCGGTTTGCCCCTACAGTTTTCACTATCACCAGGCTTGACCCCTTGGGGCCAGCATGAGATTCTCACTGGTGACTGTTTACCTGTTAAAAGTAGAGGTTACAGTATGTCAGACCATGTAAGAACTATCATAAAAGAGGAGGTCAACAAGGTGCTTGATCTCGGGTTAATATAGCCATCTACAAGTCCTTGGTCTAGTCCATTTGTGCTAGTACCAAAGGCAGGATCCAAGGAGTTGAGATTCTGTGTGGACTATAGAGCACCTAATGCAGTCACCAAGACTGATGCCCATCCTTTACCTAGGACAGATGAACTGGTGGACAAGCTTGGTTCGGCCAAGTACCTCAGAACATTTGACCTAACATCAGACTATTGGCAAATAGCCCTGACAGACCATGCCAAGGAGAAAACTGCATGCTCGACCCCAGCAGGCCTCTACCAGTTTAAGGTTAGGCCTTTTTGCCTTTTTGATTAAAACATGCACCTGCTACATTCCAAAGGATGGTGAATCATGTTCTGAATGGGATGGAGGACTTCTGCATGGCATACTTGGATGACATTGCAGTGTTCAGCCCTACTTGGAAAGAACATGTTGACCACCTAGAATATATATTGCAGGCTCTTGAGCAGGCCAATCTGACCATAAAGGCAAGTAAATATCAAATTGGTCAGAGTAAAGTGGTCTACCTTGGACATGAGGTAGGAGGAAGTGAAAAGAGGCCATTGCCTAGCAAGGTACAAGCTGTACAGGACTGGGCCACCCCTACTACTCAAACCCAAGTGAGAGCCTTTCTAGGTCTCACAGGGTACTATATGAACTTCATAGAGAACTATGGGACCATAGTTACTCCCTTAAATTTGATGATCTCACCCAAATTCCCCAAAAAGGTCAGGTGGAATGAGGAGTGGTCTAAGGCAGGAAAGCCCTTTGTCAAAACTGTAGTACAAGCTTATACCAAAGGTTGGGTTGCCTATACATGTAGTCATAGTTGTTTGTAGTGTTCCCAGAGGGTACTGCATTCAAACTTTGCCTAACAGTCCCTCTGTCCACCAAAGAGAAGTCTGTGATCCAAATAAGTAGGGGCGGTGGGTGGAGTGGGGGATGGGAGGTTGGAAAGAGGCAGAGGTGAAAGGTTGAGGGAACTTAAAGAATGTTGCTGTAGAATCCCCCAAAATAGCAACTCGCTATAGCTAAGGGCAGTCTATACTCTACAGAAGTAATATGAGCTGGTACATAAGCAAACCCAACAACCATAGGACTGGGGTACCCAAATAAAAATGTCAAACCAAAGTTCTATAAAAATAGGATACTTTCATTGAATTAGCAAATGCACACAACTAATGAACACTATTTACCTATCCCTGTAAGGGAAAAAGCAGATAATGCGAACTTTGGAATAAAGTGGCATTCTGGGTTTGAAAACAATGTTGTACAGGAAATTATTTCAACAGCAATTGTCAGTTACTGAAGAGCTCTTTAAAAAGGTAGAGGGTGGAGCCTTTCAAAGCAGGTCAGGTGGGGAAGGGGGACGGGTGGGAGGGGAGAACCGCGATCAGCAATTGACTTTTCTTGTTTTGGAAGCTTTTTGGTAATCTGGGGGATTTTAGCACCCGAGACAGGGTGGAGTCTGGGAGCGACGTTGACTAGATCATACTATGCGGTGCAGTTCGGGGACGGTTTGCCAGTCGAACCTGCTGGGATATGGCAGATAACTGGTCAGTGGACTGGAAAAAATACCGGCCTTGGGGGCAGGGAAATGATGATTGTCTCAGCATTGCCTTGTGGTAATGCAGTGACGACGGCTTGGGGCTTAAAGAAGCTGATAACCAGATAGGTAGTGTCTAGTTGGGGCCGCTAGAAAACTGATGGGTCTCTGGTGCAGCAACAATAGTTTTTACGTTAGCAGGGTTTGGGCATGTGTGAGGTGGTTGTGCGTTGAAGACGAAGAGGACTCTGGTGGTCCCCTCGCAGCAGCTTGGATGATGTCAAAGGTGCCCAAACTGGTATCAAGGTTATCTGGAGATGCGAGAGCCTTTGGTCACTTCCTTGAGTCTTTGGTTGCTGGGGGGACCCTGTTCATGGTCTGAAGGGGCAAGATAAGCCCTTACTTTTGCACTTCCCAACCAGGAAGGTTTGTGAAGCGCGCTTGCAGGGTACTGCCAGCTAACCTGTCCCCCCAAATATTCTTTTGGAAGTGTAAGGGAGAAGAGCTTGCCGCCTCTTTGGAAGCCTTGGTCTTCACCTCTATGGTAGAGTACTTTGAAACAGACAGTTCTCCATGTTGGAGAAGGCATTCCGTGATTGTTCTGGGATTGTGTTGTAGGTGTGGTGTTCACTCTAATGTGGGACTAACTTAGTAATGCATTATTATATTATAGATATTTATCTTTGATGGTCTCCAAGAGTTTAACCAATTAAAAGGATGTTAAGCTCCCAAGGGAGCTGGTGCACCGGCCATAGGGATGGTCTTGGAATAGGGCCGCCTATGATGCTGGCTGTCCTGGCATCAGTATCTGTGCACATTAGGGATTCCTCTGGATGTACGCTCTGACTATTGGGCCTTTCAATTGGTGTGTTTCTTCTCCTGTTTACAACGGAAAATATGTATTCTTTTGGACTCAAAGCTACTCTTGTTTCCTTATATTTCTTCTGGTGTAGATACCCTTTTGTGAACCACCCCCTCGTCCCCTGAGGCTCAGGTTGTCGGGAATGATTCCCAATTTAAATTGAAACATTTATATACACACATCCATAGGCAAAACATCACACTTGCTTCCTCATTACACATCTGAAGAGTAGTACAATGGATAGTCCTGCCTTTAATTTATCTTCCAGCGATTCTAAAATGCATCTCCCCATACCTTGGCTTTGTGCACCTGGTGTCTTTGTTCCTAGAATAAGTTAGTGTGTTCCTAAGCTTCCCACCTTATTGCAGTTAAAATTATTATAGATCCGCAACTTGGCTGCCTGCATACTGCTTAGATTACATCATGGCGTGCATCACTACAGCACTGGAGAAACTCTTTAGGTTTTGTATGGCCAAGCACATGCCTTTTAGAGCACTTTGCGTTGTGTGACAGGCGGACCATCAACCATGTTTTGGTGAGCACGTTTTTGCCATTTTTCACAAGGGCATAATTTATGTTAATGATCATACGATTTGCACTAGAGGCTTTCTCTTCAGGCTTCAGAAACAGTCTCTGAAATCCTCCTTGTACTTTAGCCATGGAGGATCACTTTCCTTTCAGAAAATCAGTTCAACTGTCGCTCTACTTGGGTTAATGCATCAAAGGTTCTTTGTCCATCAACATTTGAGTACGAGTTCCAGTAAGCTAGATACAAGAAGCCACACACATTGAAGATACACGTTCAGCAAATTATGTGCAACATATTGATGCTTCTTTAGGCACCCTCGTGGGATTCCATGTGAGACCTCACCCACTATAAAGGCTCTTTTAGGCAATTTTAAGGATTTCAGAGTGAAGTTGAAGTGCCTGTTGGAGCAGGATATGGCCATTAGTGTGACGTTTATGCATATTGTATAACCGGGCTGTAGTAGAATATTTCGGAGTTTTATCACCTTGTGTTTTCAATAATGTCTATGCAGGATACATTCTAGAGCTGCATCGTTTGTAGTATGGTTGTCTTTTATAACCTGCTGTATCAGTGCTCAATGGGACTACCTACGCCCTTTCATATGAAGTTTCTGTACGTGCTAAGGCTGCATTTTACAATCTCTGGATTGAGGTCTCTGTCGGTTTCCACTTAGGCTTAATCTGTCTGTGCAGAGCCTTTGTTCAGCAATGAAGGGTGGCACGCCCGGAGTTTGCCCCCTCTTCATTCCCCCCTAGGTAGAAAGCTCTTAATTTGCCATTGAGTTTTATGTTCCTTGACTCAGTCAAACATGTTCTGGTATTTACTCTGGGCGGTTTTCTGGGCTCTTGCTGTGATTTCAACTCTTCCCCTCTCGCTGCAATGTCATTTGATTTGGTTGTGGGCGGCAGCCTGTCACATTGATCATACAATGCGCAACGAGTTTTGTGATGATACCGTTTGGTGTTTTAATCTGCTCTCTTCTACCGCTATTGATTACCCCTGTGTCCTTTAGTTTGTTTTTCTTCCTACGTTATTTTGCCGCAGAGGGCCATCAGCCATTGTGCACTCAGCATGTTCAGGGAAGAGGGTAGATCGCATTTCTCTATGCTCATTACCCATTAAAAACCCTCCTCAGAATTGTTGGTTTGGGGATGTTTTGTCTCCTTTTTCCAGCGAATAAAGGAATCCGGTTTCTATTCAAGTTCCACTGCGGGTCGCCCAATGTGTGCCTACAATCTGTAATTGCATGTGACAAGGTGTCACTGTGCGTCATTTATTCTTTTCTTGTGCAACACACATCTAATCTCCAGAGAAATAGCGAGTTCTGTTGTCTTAGAAGTGCACATTTTTGTTTAGGATGCAACGATGGTGACACAACTCCCACTGTAGTTGGCTACCTGTGAGTAAATCTAGAGACCAGGGAGGATTTGCGGATCGTGGATGGGGTGAAAAACAGGCTGCATGTACAGATCTGACTGTCTTGATCTGCTTTCAAAATCTGCTTCATACCCTTCAGTTTGGCCCAGCAGTTCTGCCTGAATTCAGCAGTGTCCGATCAGCCGTGTTGCTTCTATTCCCACACTTAGCGATGTACCACAATAATAACTTATTTTAGATAGGATTTAATATGATTTGTGATGTGAAATATCTTTTTCATTGGGAGCGCGAGTCTCTTGTAGAACACCAACCATGGTCTCTTATGCTAAGAATCACATCATCCCTTCCCTGTTCAGGTCACATTTCTATTTGTATTTATTTATTTGTATAGCGTGTCGAGCCCTGAGGCAACTGAGCGCTGTTCTTAAAAATTTTTAAACCGTTTTATATATGGCATTCATATATACAGGTGATGGTAGTCAAATATATACAGGCGATAGCACTACTATTAGTGGTTCTCACAGTGAAATATACAGTAATGCATGATAAAGGACATACAAAGGTACAAACAATAAGATGGAGTATACCATTTGCAGTCATATATACAGTAGAGGCCGTAATATGGTAGATTGTAAGTTATGGCTTGGGTAGGTTATGGTCCTGGTCCATAATCCAGACTTTGACCTTGTTTCAGAAGACCATGAAGGATGGTTCTGCTCTTATGGAGATAGGAAGTGAGTTCCATTTTTTTGCTGCAAGGACTGAGAAGCTAAACCCACCCGCCCGTTGTTGATTGAACCAAGGTATTACGACACAGTGTGACTGAGCCGTTCTACTGGGTCGTGATGAAGTGTCGTGAAATGGTGTCACAGAGGTATATGGGTGCCTGGTTGTAGAGGCGCTTGTGTGTTACTGAGAGTGATTTGAGATCTATTCTCTGCTTAATACTTATTTTAAGTTCTGTCTGTTGTGATATGATGTTTCCTGGGGATATTACAAGCTGATCTTACTGCATTATTTTGCATGACTTGCATTTTGTTTATATTATATTCAGATGTTCCTAAGTAGAGTGCATTGCAATAGCCTAACTTAGATAATACTAAGGCTCTTGCTACTGAGATAGTTATTTAAGGATAGATACGGACGGCAAGCTGTGATGAGCTTGCAAGTATATGATGTTGCTGACGCTAGGGCATTAGTTTGTCTTGTAAGCGATAGAGTGGAATCAATATAGATACCTAATGTTTTCACATTGTTGGCTACTTTAATGATATTGCCATCAATGTTGAAGGCTTTCGATGACGTTCCAAGCTTATTTAGTCTTGTTGGGTAGCCAAGTAGGAGTAGTTCGGTTTTGTCATTGTTAAGACATAATACATGCTTGGCCATCCATATTTGTATAATACTGTAGATGTTGTTCAATGTTTTGCTATCTACAGCGTAATCACCAGTGATGGGGATGAGTATCTGGGTGTCGTCCGCATAGTTCGTATACCTGACACCCAGATAGTCTATATCAAATAAAGGCTTGGTGAAAATGTTGTAGAGCGTTGGGGACACGCAGGAGTCTTGAGGGACTCCGCAGGAGACTGGCGTAGGAGAGGCTGATGCAGACGATGCAAAGACCCTCATAGATCTATTACTGAGGAAGGATTTAATCCAAGAGTTAGCTTGGTCTGAGAAGTGTGCGGCAGATGACAGATGTTTACATATGATTTCATGGTTCACTAGGTCAAATGCCGTGGATATGTCAAGTATTAAGAGCAGGGAGGATGGAATGCATTGGCCTGCTCCACATGGTGCTTCTGTAAACTCATTTGAGGGTTTCTTGAAGAGGGGATGAAAGGATCCCAGTCCCAATCATGTGAAAGCCTCCAACTTGGACTTTGATTTGATTTAGGAATTCTTTTGAATATAAATGTTGGAAAATAAATGTGGACACACAATCATAATATATGGAAGATGGTGGTTGTGTGAGCACAAAGCCTGGCTGATTCTCCGATCCGTGTGCCACTGTTTATCTGTGGTGCTGGATGTTGGTGTTGTAGATGAGCGAGTTGTGGGTTGGTGATCTGTAGCTGGTGGATGAGATTTTTTTTTGTTTTGTTATGGACAGACTGGCTGTGTGGCTCTAATGTGGATGCTCAGAATGTGATGAACAGACTGTGGCAAGAGCAGTGCAGTAGATCGGTGTGCTAGCTAGCCTGTGTGACAACTGACTTTACTGACCTGCGGCAGCCCTGCAGGATTGGGAATGGCTCTGCATTGTTTGTGGTCTTGCCAACACTTTAGTGCATTCAACAGATTAACAAACTGTTGCCCCCTACAGCATTTACTTAACAGTGTTATGTTGGTGCAGGGTGCTATGTTGAACCCCCTAAAGTAGGTTGTGCCAATCCCTCTAAGTAAGGCTTGGTTGTCTAGACCCTGTGTTTTCCCTGCTGTGCACAGATGGGAATGCTAACCTCCAGTAAGCCCCCATCAAGATAAAAAAGCAAAATAGATTGCGACCGGGAAGCGCAGAAGGTTGCTGACTTTTGGAGTTTTGAGGAGATGTTGGAGGCTGCATGGTCCAGATCCGTATAATCTGTTGGGCATGAGATTCAAGGGCAAATTCTATAGAGGATAAGTGGTCCAAACAGGCCACGTAAAGCCCAGAAATGTACTCTACTACATCTATTGCCATTACTAGATTACGAAGATGCACTTAAGGTGCTCCAATAAAAATACCCTTCCAAGTGTTCCCCCTAGAAAATTTCAGCAAATGGTCGTTGGAAGAAAAAGCTGGGAAGGTCAGGAGAGGTGACATAACATGGTGACATAACATTACAAACCGTGATACTTGCTTTACATTTTCCATATGCTGGTGAGCAGGTTTTACTAATTTCTTGAGGAAGAGCCAGATTACAAATCTACTTTGGAAATGAAGTGAACTTGTTGGAACAAATGGCTTTTTCTGGCATCGGTCGAAATGTAGGAAACTTTTGAGGATCGCGATGGGGTTTCACAGAAGCAAGTGTCTTGGGTTAAAAGGAGGACATGTTAAAGAGTCAATAGACCAGGACCTATGATGTTTTTATTTGACGAACTTGCAGAAGTCTAGGTGTGTTGGAGCCCTCTAGCAGTCCATGGTCCAGTCCAGTGGTTTGGTAGCAAAAACAGGCACCACAGATTTGAGGTTCTGTGTGGACTATAGATTGCTTTATGCTGTCACCAATACAGATGCTTATCACCTTCCACAAACTGAGTTAGTGGACAAACTGAGTGATGCAAAGTACCTCAGTACCTTTGACCTGACTGCAGGGTATTGGCAAATATCCCTGACAGAAAATACAAAGGAGACAACCGCATTCTCAACACCTGAGGGGCTTTACCAGTTCAGGGTAATGCCCTTTGACTTAAATAATGCACCTGCCGCTCTCCAAAGGTTGGTTAACCATGACCTGAAAGGGTTAGATGAATTCTGCATGGCATTTCTAGATAATATTGCAGTCCTACTTGGGAAGAACATGTGAAACAACCTGTGGATTGTGTTTCAGGCTCTTCAGCAGGCCCACTTGACCATAAATGCAATCAAATTCCTAATTGACCTCCCTTGGGCATGAGGTTGGTGAGGGCAAAATACAGCCTCTACCCAGAAAACTACAAGCTGTACAGGACTGGGCAACCACCACAACCAAACCATTTAAGAGCTTTTGTATCCTCACTGGACTTTACATGGATTTCATGGCAGATTATGGAACCATAACTGCCCATTTACACTCACCACTCCATTGACCAAGTAACCTCTAGGTTTCTTTGGAGTGTGTGAAGGCCTTTCAGGGCTTGATCTATTCCCTTTGCCAGGCACCTGACTGCCAAAGACCTTTCATAGTACAGACTGATGCCTCTGACAATGGAACAGGACCAGTCCTTTCCCAGCTGACAACAAAGGCAGAGAACACCTATGTTTCATCAGTCACCAGCTTAAGGACAGAGTTATGGTGGGCCACAGAGTGTTTTTCTGTAGTGTGGGCCCTTGGGAAGCTGTGACCCTACCTCTTTGGGAATCGCTTCACTGTACAGACTGACCATAAGCCCTTAAAGAGGCTGGTGAAAGTGAGGGGAGAGAATCCTAAATTGCTCAGGTGGTCCATAGGCCTTCAGGGCTTTGACTTCACTATTAAGCATAGAACAGGTACTCCACATAGCAGTGCTGACGGGCTGTCCACAATGTATAACCGACAAACGGGAAACCCATTCAGGGGTGGATTAGACCACCCCCCCCCCGACCCTAACATGGGGGGCGGAGTCTTAAGAAAGTTTTTCTTTTTCTCCAGCATTGGATCTTTCATGGATTGACATGCTTAGAATATTCCCCGTCGTCAGGCTGGGAATCCCCGGTACATTATATAGACCCTTTCCCGTAGGAAAACTTTTTCGACGCTTATGCGTCCTATCCACCTCGTTTTGTATCATGCGTGCCCGCGCCGTCAGGACGCCATGATATAAATACAGGACCCGCCCCCGCGCTCCCTCAGATTTCAAGCGTCTTTCAAAGTAGTGGGATCCTCGCGGTTACTGCTAATTGAAGTTAGGTTGTGTTTTCGCTTCGGCGAAGTTACGTTCTGAAGAAAATATGTCCGGAAAAGCTTTATTCCGTCCTTGTGCGACATGTGGACTCAAAAAAGTCTATGAAGGTGATGCCCACATGGATTGTATCTACTGTCTCCACCCGCACCACACGGCGGATACATGCAAGATATGCCAGGGTTTCTCCCAAAAAACCCTTAAAGACCGAAAAAGGAGGTTGGTCGACTGGCTTAACGACGGAGCGGGTGCCTATCCGGCATCAGAAGTTGGCTCCACGGCCTCCAGGAGCAAGTCGGAACCTCCCTCGAAGAAGGTGAGGCCTGTCGAAAAATGCCCTGCGGACAAGCATGCGGGAAAGCATGCTGGGTCTTCCTCATCACACAAAAAGTCCTCCTCCTCCTCATCCTCTAAGACGGAGAGGCAAGCGGCATCAAAATCCTCCTCAGGGGACCGTCCTAGGTCTTCCGTGAGTCGAGACGCTTCAGCAGGGAAGTCGGCAACGAAATCGGCTACGAAGTCTAAAGGCTCGGTGCCGGCGACTGGCTCGTCGACCCCGGTATCGCTGACGATGCCGATTACTATTCAGGCAGCAGCGGTGGGGATTCCTTCGTCGACGGGGACTCAATTTATGGCCTGGCAGCCAGAGGTTTGTGAACCGGCCCCCCCTGAGGTCCTGCTGCAAGACACGGCCTTGCCGGGGTCGTCAGTGGAAGGGGAAGGTGAAATGGTTATGCAGCCGTCGGACTTGGGCCTACAACCTTCCAATACGTCGACGACGAATGCGAGTGGGGGTGTGGTCCCTCTATCCTCGACGTTGCTGACCCCCCAGACGGTTTTGTCTCTGGATGTGCTTAATACAGTTCAGAAGCTCCTGCAGCGTCTGGATACGCAGATCCCTCAGCTTGGCACCTCATCGTCGATATTTTCTGCACCTTCCGTCGACGAACAAGCTCAAGCAGCTCGCGCGATGACCAAAAGCCCTTCGGCCTCCCAGGTGGTGAAGGATCGTCCTCGAGCGCAGGAGGAGGGTGAGCTATCGGAGTCCGATTCTATACGAGGTGACTCAGGGTCGGACATCTCCCTGTCACCGTCGAGAGACCCAACATGGAATTCGGATGCAGAGGTAGAGTCTACGAGGAGCCAGGCACAACCATCTCCGCCGGATGATGTGGGAGCCTTCCATGTAATGATGGGGAAAGCGTGTTCCGAGTTCGGCTTAATTCCTGAGGAGCAAAAGAAAGATTGTTTTCTTTTTGATCACATGGGTCAAAGGAGGAAATCGGTATTTGCCATCCCAATCCTGGACCACGTATGGCAAGAAGGCCTCAAGACGATGCGTCATCCGTTCTCGGAACCGGCTATTAAGGGGCGTATTGAGAAAAAGTTTAAAGCTCCGGAGTCCACTCCAAAATGTCTAACATCACAGCCACTGTCAGACTCTTTGGTATCGGCGGCAGCGGCTAGGAAGGCCAGAGTACAGCAAAAATGTTCTACCCCTCCAGAAAGCGAGGCAAGGAGACAGGACGCCTTCGGGAAAAAGGTGCTCTCAGTCGGCGCCACGACGGTAAGAGCAGCCAACTCCTTGGCGATTGTATCGCGTTACGATAGGGAGATGTGGCATAAAATAGCCCCTATCCTAGAACACCTGCCGGAAGAACATCGCAAAGCAGCCATGTTACTAGTACGGGATGGTGAGGAGGCCTCGAACCATGCAATTAATATTGCGGTGGACCTAGCAGAGTCGGGGTTCAAACAAATCAATCATGGTGTAGTACTTCGTCGACAAGCGTGGCTCAGATGTACTACTTTTAGACCTGAAGTCCAGTACAAAGTTCTAGACATGCCATGTGAAGGAGAACATCTGTTTGGAGACAAGGTTGATGAATCCTTGAAGGGGATGAAGGAAGACACGGATACCGCTAGGTCTCTTGGCGCCCTCCAGACAGGTAGAAGTTTTCGCTCTTTTCGCCCCCTCAGGGGCGCCTCCGGAAACTCCCGCTTTGGAGCCTCTAGGGACCGTGGATTTAACAGGCCCTCATACTCTTCACAAGGCTACAGACGGGCATCCCAGTCGGCACGTAGAGGCAGAGATTATCAAGCCTCCAGACGACAAGGCTCGGGTCCCTCGTCGACGAAGGACAAGCAAACCAGCAACCAATGACGGCCTTCGGAACGTCCTGGGGGGTCGAGTCGCTCATATCGACCAATGGGAATGCATCACCACAGATCGATGGGTTCTGGACACGGTTCGCATGGGTCATGCGCTGCAATTCAAAAACAAGCCTCCAAGTCTTCCGCCAGTGTTTTCGGCCCAGCCCCACCTTCGAGTTCTAAGACAAGAGGTGGCGCTTATGCTACAAAAAGGAGCGGTAGAACGGGTTCCTGTGGCACAGGAAGGACAAGGGGTTTATTCCCGGTTCTTCGTCGTCAAGAAGCCAAATGGAAAATGGAGGCCCATTCTCGACCTGAGGGTACTCAACAAATGGCTAAAGAGCTCAAAATTCAAAATGCTAAAGCTCCAGGAGGTTATCAGGTCAGTGCAACCCATGGATTATCTGTCGTCGCTAGATCTTCAGGAGGCATATTTTCATATCCCAATACGTCCACGACACAGGAGATATTTAAGGTTCGTCGTCGGGCAAAAGCATTTTCAGTTCAAGGTCCTCCCGTTCGGTCTCAAGTCCTCCCCCAGGACGTTCACCAAGTGCTTGGCCCCCATAGCGGCCCATTTAAGGAAGGACGGTCACCATGTCTATCCATATTTAGACGACTGGCTGGTCAGAGGCTCGTCCATGCAACAAACGCGAAACAGTCTGGGGGCCACGATGTCCCTTTTACAGGAACTGGGCTTCGCGATAAACTTCAGCAAGTCCTCCGTAGAGCCCTCGAGGACCTTGGTCTTTCTAGGAGCGGAGTTTCATACGCACACAGGCCTTGTAAGACCATCCAGCGAAAGAACACAGAAGCTACAAAGCAAGGCGTCGGAATGGAAATGCGGTACCAGGGTGTCGGTGCGCAAATACATGTCCCTGCTAGGGACCATGTCGTCCTGCATTCCGTTGATAAACAACTGCCGCCTGTTTATGAGACCTTGCCAGGAATTTCTAGCGGACCGTTGGATGCAGAGCCAAGGTCGCTGGTCCGACAGACTGGTCATCGACGAACAACTGGTACAAGCACTCCGCTGGTGGAGAGTTTCTACTCATCTAACGAAAGGAATGCCTCTGGTGGAACCGGAGTTCCAGAAGACGGTGGTGACGGATGCATCGCTGAGCGGATGGGGAGCTCATCTGGAGACGTTACAAGTACAAGGCCGGTGGTCGTTACAAGAGTCCTCCCTGCATATCAACCTGCTAGAACTGAGAGCAGTGCGGTGGGCTCTAAAATCTTTTCTTCCTCAACTGAGAGACTCTGTGGTGCGTGTCATGACGGACAACACGACTACAATGTTTTACTTAAGGAAACAAGGAGGAACACGTTCCAGGTCCCTGTCGACGGAGGCACAGAAAATCTGGCATTGGGCCCTGCAACACAACATGCTAATCTTGGCGTTCCACCTACCAGGCGTGAGAAATGTGGAGGCAGATGCCCTCAGCAGGGAAATGATCGACGTTCACGAATGGGTGCTGAACGACCAGCAACTACAACATGCATTCAAGAAGTGGGGACATCCTTCCATCGATCTGTTCGCGACGAAGGACAACAAAAAATGCCCGCAGTATGCAAGCAGATGGCCTCAGCAGGGCTCACTGGGAGATGCGTTCTCCTTCCCATGGACGAACAAATTCCTGTACGCATTCCCTCCTTTTCCTCTTATCCGGAGGACGTTGCAATGGATCCTCAAGTACCCATGTCGGGTAATTTTGGTAGCCCCGTATTGGGCCAGACAAGTGTGGTTCTCAGACCTGCTGCACTTGGCTGCGGCAGAGCCAATGAGGTTCAGGAAGATCCCCAACCTTCTGTCTCGACAGGAGGGTACCGTCTGGCATCACGACCCAGACAGCCTCAAGTTGACGGCCTGGCTCCTGACTTTGCCGAATTTGGCCAGCTAACGATTCCGGAGGAGTGTCGTCGTATTCTGCAAGCGGCAAGAGCACCTTCCACAAACACTTCATACTCGTAAAAATGGAGGAGTTTCTGTCAGTGGTGTGGGGATCAACCAGGTTTGGATCCGCAGTCGATTATGCCGGAACAGCTCCTTCCATACTTGCTGTCCTTAGCTCAAAGGGGCTTATCAGTGTCGTCGATAAAAGTACACCTGGCCGCCATCTCCAGGTTTACACGTCAACGACATTCCGCACCATTATTCAGCGACCGCCTGATTAAGCACTTCCTTAAAGGGTTGTTCAGGAGTTTCCCTCCCGAGAAGAGATTTCCTCCGGTGTGGAGCCTCAATCTGGTGTTAGCGTCTCTTATGAAATCTCCTTTTGAACCAATGTCATCGTCGTCTCTAAAGTTTTTGTCCTGGAAACTGGCCTTCCTGGTGGCCATCACTTCAGCCCGACGTATTTCGGAAATCCAAGCTCTAATGGTAGACCCACCATACTTAAGATTTTTTAAGAACAAGGTGGTCCTTGCCACTAACCCACAGTTCATACCGAAAGCGCCTTCAGTGTTCCATAAACATTCCTCTATTGTCTTACCTATGTTTTTTCCAGAGCCATGCTCGGGAGCGGAGCGCACGCTACACACATTAGACGTGAAGAGGGCTCTCAAGTTTTATCTTCATCGCACGCAACCTTTCAGGGAAACGAGGCAATTGTTCGTGGCCTATGGTCTGGGTGCTAAAGGCAAAGCCATTTCAAAGCAAGGACTGTCAAGATGGGTATCATCTACCATTTCGTACTGCCATTCCAAGGCTGGGAAGCCTCTTTTGCGACGCCCAAGAGCTCATTCCACTAGAGCGGCGGCATCGTCGACGGCGCTGTGGTCTGGAGTCCCTCTGGGGGACATCTGCATGGCGGCTACCTGGGCGGCTACACACACTTTTACCCGCCATTACTGCCTGTCACAACAACATGCCGAAGATACTCGGATGGGACAGGCGGTGCTTCGACACCTATTCCAATAAGGTAAGCCCCGGTTGAGGGGTTAGATCTGGTTGCAATTATGATTGAATATTGTTCGTTCTCTATGTTAACTATTGCCGATGGGTGCACGACCATAGAGAACTGGCATTGTGAGGAAAGTATGTGAGTTTGCATGCACGCCTCCTCTCTTCGGGGTGGTACTGCTATGTAATCTATTCTAAGCATGTGAATCCATGAAAGATCCAATGCTGGAGAAGGGAATAGTTTCTTACCTGTAACTCCATTTCTCCAGCATTGGTATCTTTCATGGATTCACATGCGCCCGCCTGCCTCCCCTGGCCATGCAAACTGGTTCCCCCACTACTTTGGGGGCCGAAATCTGAGGGAGCGCGGGGGCGGGTCCTGTATTTATATCATGGCTTCCTGACGGCGCGGGCACGCATGATACAAAACGAGGTGGATAGGACGCATAAGCGTCGAAAAAGTTTTCCTACGGGAAAGGGTCTATATAATGTACCGGGGATTCCCAGCCTGACGACGGGGAATATTCTAAGCATGTGAATCCATGAAAGATACCAATGCTGGAGAAATGGAGTTACAGGTAAGAAACTATTCCCTTCGTACCTTTCCTTCCATAGATTCCCTTACCTATTTTTTTCTCATTTGTGTGGGATAAGTGTTAGGCAGAAACCTGTGCAGTTCCCTTAGGGACCACTGCAAAAAGTTTGACTACAGGAGTAAGCAGTAAACCCAATTGGTAGCAGTCTGCACCACCCAGATTTACCTGTTAGCTGTGGCTGAGCAGTCAGACTACTATCAAGAAGAGTTAGGCAGTATATAGAGTATACACAATAGGGCTAACAATACAGTAGCACAAGCAAAAACTGACCAGAGCTTTGGTATAAAAGTATAGAATTATTTAAAAACACACTTGTAAAAATACACTGGCACTAATATGTCAAGCAAGTTCAAACACAGTCACTATAAGTATATACACCTCCCTAGTTAATTATTCGACAAGTCTAGGTTAAGACACCACTTATTTAGCAAAACAGAGCTAAGCGCGTAACCGTAGATGGCACTCCAATAATTTGTTTAAAAAGGGAGAGAAAAGGCAGAATAGGAAAATAACACGGTACCAACACTTTTAAGAAACCACAGCAAGTCAAGAAAGGCAGGGTCTACTGTATAGCAAAAAGTTCATAGGCCAGGGCCACTCTTGGAGAGAGAGCAAGGTGGAATGTGCCCAAGATCACACAGTGGAAAGGCACTCGAAGTCTTTGCAGAAAAGTCAAAAGAGGTTGGATCAGTTCAGAAAGGTAAAGTTAGCAGGTCCAAGGTCACCCCAGGATAGAGAGTCAAGGATTTACGGGACACCTTGGACAATCTGTTGCAAGGGAGACCAGGCGGGACACAGTACCTGAAATGGTGAGAAAGCTCCAACGGGGGCAGTTGTTCCTGGAAGCGGGTGCAAGTCGGGGCTTCGTCCAGGGGAAGAGAAGATCTCGACGTGGAGGAAAGCTGGAGGTCGTTGCACTGCCAGGGAAGAAACCAGCCGCAGAGTTTCCCGGTTAAATGGTACGACCCTTTTATTCTCGGTAGTGGTGAAGCATGGCTATCCGGCCACCTGGGTGCTTGGCACGGGCGATTCGACCACGAGACGATCCAGGAAGGCGAAAAAGGCGAACTGGTTGGTCCCACCAGCTCAAAGGGAAGAAGATTCTTCTGGAAGAAGATCGCCTCTGTCGTCGGGGAAGTGGTGAGTTCGTACAGCAGGGCTCCACCGGTGGTGTCGTCGTTGTAGGTGGCTCAGCTTCTCCCCTCTTCGGATTCTTTAGGTCCTGTGGCGACTTCTCAAGTTCCAGTCCCCAAAGCCCTGCTTTTATGCAGCAACACCCCGCATTCATCAGCCTAGCTGTCACTCAAACATGCTAAGTGGTGAGCCGGGCGGCTCACCGCTGAACTAATCACACAAGAGTGCGACTTGAGTTGCAGAGGCAACTCAGTCCAGGGTGCCTAATACCCCTCCAACACATCCTGTTGACCCCAGACAGAGTGGCACCATTTGGAGGGCTTCTGTGGAGAAGCCCGCCAAAAAGTGGAACAAAGGGCTCAACTTGGGTTAGAGTTTCAGAGGCAAACACAAACGGCATTTTAAAACAGAGTCCTGGCAAAAAGACCCAACCGGGGAATAAATATTAAATAAATAACCCGGCGGTATCTTTAACATTGCACCAAAAAGTGGTGCGTTTAAAATGAATGGGAAAATCCCATAGGAAATATTCTGGTGGAATATATTTTGCGTCGTATCCACTGCCACCAGCCAGAAACTCGACAAGGGGGGACTGGACAGTGCCCCCCTTGGAAAACAGACCCAGGGGCGATCGAATTACCCCTACCAGTACTTCCACAATATGATGGTTTGTACTGGTTCTTTTCAAAATTTTAGACTAGTAAAGCCAGTGGTGACTTTACATGCCCTGGGAGACAGTAGTCAGTCCCAGGGTAAGGAGTCTATGTTTGGAGGTCACTATGACACCCCTGTGTTACTGCACTGAGGGTGCTGTGTAACACGCATAAAAAAAACACATGAAGCCCTATGGAGTAAAAGACTCCATAGCCCACAAGAAAGAGAAATAGTCTCACTCTTAGCAGGAGAAAAAAATAAAACCCAAAAATCCAGCAAAGCTGCTGGGGGACTCAATGGGTTTGGGAAATTAGCCTCAACATATTCTCCCTAACAATAACTGACTAGTCCCTAAGACTATCAGTAATGAGTGACTTTGTATCTCTTTTGCAATTCTTGTATTTTTACCATTGTAACTAACTTGAATTATTGGCGGTGTTCTTTGTGGACTCATTGTAGCTGTAGACCACTCTCCCACTTTTCCTGAGACTATGCCTTGAATGCTCTTCTTCCTCGATTTGGGTGATGGCTAACCTGTGTCTTCCCGCATTAGCCATGAATGCGGTGACCTCCTAAAATCGTCTGCCACCAGGGGCTGATTTTAGAAATCCATTTTATTAGTTGGCCTCCCAAAATCCAACCCTTGGGTTTATTTTTGAAATCCATATCAACAATCTGCATTAAGAGACCCCAGAGAAGGAGGATTATTGACAATTCAGGATTTAGACTCCTCTAGAGAGGCTCCAGGCTCCACAGTCTTTGGATTTGCAGGTTTGGCAATGCAGTCTGGCACCAGTGGTCAGCACAAGACCTTGGAGCTTTCTATACGAGGGGGATTGAACCATGGCGCTTTCAAAGTGTCCCCGGATGAGGATAATCTGGTGCAACACCCAGTCGTCTTCAGCAAAGAGACTTCTGCTTCTGGTATAGGCGATGATGGGATGGCTTGGACTTTCAGGTAGATGGGAAATTTGTCCAGGTGAGGCGATCCCGCTGTCTCCACCGAATCATAGAGTAGGAACACTGCAGTCTATTCCTTATAGGTTGCTGCAAAGGCAGAATTTTGCTGTCTGATTTCTCAGATGCAGAGCTTCAGTCCCCTTCCTTGAGCAGCAGGCCTTCCAGGCATGCATGTTTGAGTTCCAGCAGAAAGATGCGATGATTGAGTAAGAGGGTTGTCTTTTAGCCTCACACACTTTCTCCCTTAGCACTCCAGCTACATTCAAACATTTAGTAACCAGCTGATTGGTGTCCACCATCTTGGGAATCCCCAAGCACTCAGTGAGGGATTACATACAAGGGACAAAATCCGCATTTTCTGTATATGCCAAGCAGAACTGCAACTCCTGCCAGATCTGAGAGACTGGCACCCTGTGAACATATATGGCCATTTCACATAGCACGCACACAAGGTATAGTGATATGACCCCTCGGGACTTTACGGAATACAAAGACAACCTCCATTTTAGGTACCTGGAGCAGTGGGTCAAAACGAACCCAAGCTAGGCACAATGGGTCCACATGGTGGAGGCCATTTTAAACAAATGACTGATTCTACCAGCCTATCCACATGACTGACGGGGAGGGCACATCCACCCATGTGTACCATAAGGCACATTTGGGGTCCCCTTGCATTAGGAATCTTAATGAATCGAAGGCAGAGCACAACAAGTACAGGGCCACTCTCACATAGAAGCATTTGATGAAAAAACAAAAAAGACGTGGCGCCGAACATTTTCCTTTTACACATAGGGAACACTGTTTAGCTGTAAAACACGTAGTTGTCTAAAGCATCCTGAATTTATTTCTGCCACCAGCCAAAATTAGATGCACCCAACTGTGGGGGACGACTTGCAAGGATACTGTGTCTTTGGGGCACTTCAACCCTGAGCGGTTTCTTAAGGGCCCATCAGTTGCGTCCCAGAAA
The DNA here is from genome assembly GCF_040938575.1 of Ambystoma mexicanum. Taxonomy (NCBI): domain Eukaryota; kingdom Metazoa; phylum Chordata; class Amphibia; order Caudata; family Ambystomatidae; genus Ambystoma; species Ambystoma mexicanum. Next base: position 895,537,252 of record NC_090931.1, on the reverse strand, counting down.
AGGCAACAGATTTAGACTCTGGGGAAAAATGGTCATTAAATCGGTCTGTGCAAAAACCAAAGTACAGGGCCAAATGTGCAAGTCTGCTTTCACCCTCAGGCCGGTCAGCCAATTAAAGCCCAGCCCGTCTCTCCCGTTTATTAAAGGGACCATGACCGGTTTAGCAAATTTGGGCTGAATGCACCCCCAGGGTTCTGCATGTATCTGCAGTACATGGGACCTTTGCGGCGACCCTTGCTTTTTTCACATCTTTTTTTTTTATAGACTATCTTTATTGGAAGTTATTCTGTATTCTAATTACCCGACTGTTATACAAAAGTTGGCCTGCTCAGCCACGCCTAGCACTAAGTGAGCCAGAGAAAGCTTGCAGAAAGCCATGTTTCCTAGCGGTCCAAGCCCTCTGAACACGAGGAAGAAACAAACTGCCCGAACACTTATCCTTTCTTTTTGTTTTCAGTTAACACATGGATTATTTTTTAGTGAGTTCGTGGTTCTGTTTCCCTGCAAGCCTATTTCATCGAAGCAGTCTTTTACTGTGCTGTGGGGAAACCTCTTTCCCTTTGTTGTGCCCCCTTCCCTACTCTTTTCTAATGCGGGGGACACCCCTGCAAACCACGGTCCGTCCCCTCCCCCATGCACAGACGTGTGTTGGGCGTGGGGGATAACCCCGCCAGCCCAGTCTTCTGTACTCCTATTCCCTTGACCCCCCCCCCTCCCCCATTTCTAACAACATACACACACACCTCTAGACCTCCCCAAATCCCCTCCTTACCTCGCAGTCCGGCACCTATTCCTGTTTGCGGAGAACGCAGTAAACTCGTGCGCAGTTCTGACAGACCACAGTTTCATGAAAGCGGCCTATAATATCATTTTTTTCAAAGAATTCGGCCAGTTCGAGTTACGTTGATATCAATGAAGTGTTAAAAAATGCTGTGCAAGTACTCTGCATGTTGCCAATTGGTCTGACTGACTGCGACTGAAATGGGGTCACTTCAGTTAAGTGGAAAGTGCATGTATTTTACCTTTTAACTTGCAACACTTCTGGTTGGTAATTCCAAATGAAGTGGAATTCATTCGTCCTATGGTTACCACCTTATAGCATCGCATCACTGGTTTGTTTTTGGGTACGTGATATTGATATTCCCTCTGGCATATAACAGTATAACAGGTGCCCCATACTTTATGTACTCCTAGGCCATGTCCCTTTTCCTCCATAGTTATTGGACGTTGTACCTGGCAGGAGAACTGGACCGGAACTTGATGTAGAGCAGCACGTGAAGATTGAAAAAAGAACACACTGCAGGCTTACGGAGCATGCTTGAGACGTACCCTGCACATATGTCCAACCCCAAACATGGTGAGGTAGCAGGTCAAGGCTTATTCTCAGGAACGTGTGAGGGGACTAGGGCTACAATGTGTCCACACAGAGCAACACCAGGAATTTCATTTAGATAGCAAGTATATAATTTTATTTTTTATTACGCTTTTGTTATGGGGTTTTAGGATAGTACTGTCTATCTTAGCACTTAGGAAAGGGTTACACTACTTGGGTTTAGCCTGAACCACACATGGGTTTGGTAGAATGGCGAGCATCCAGGCTTAGTCTAAGGAGGGAGGAGAGGCTGTAGTGTGGCACAAAACTCACATACACTTAGTCCAAGAAAACACTTATACACTCAGAAGTTAACTAAAACATTATTTAATATATACACTAAGGCACACCGTTGTAACTTTCAAGTCAAATAAATAGTATAACACAATAAAACAATAGAAGAACACTTAAAATATCACAGTTGTAGTCGCACAAGAATAGGTTTTTCAGTAATAAATCACATAGTAAAACAATCTGAATCATGTATGTAAACTTTTCCAAACTCTATAACTTCTATTAACTTAGTTCTGGAGTCGAACCCTATCTTGTGACAATCTCACAATGTTCAGAGGGGCCACTGGATCAACAAGTGACCGGGGTTTAGGGCAGAAAACGCAAGAAGACAGTGTAAAAGGTTCAGAGTGACGGAGTGCAACATGATCTAATTTTTGTTTTGCAGGTAAGTAAAAGTTAAGTCAAGAGGTTTCCTAGAGTACAATGGGTTGGCCACCCCAGTGAAACTCTATGGGAGCCTGGGAGAACTGCAAGGTACACACTACCTAAAGCCCCGCGAAACCCAGGATCAACAAAGCAGGCTTCAGGTAAGTTTTTCTTGACCTTGGTGTGAAGAAGCAGTTGCTGTCGCATGTTTCTCATTATTGGCGACAGAAGAAAAGGGACTTCTGTGGATTTGGTGACGGCTCTTCTGCAGACAGAACCCAGAAAGGGATCTTCACCGTGCTGGCTTGCTGGTGCCTTTTTCAGGCTTGGATGAAGGAAGATGTCACACTGGTAGATTCTTCTCCGGTTCTCAGTCCTCATCTCGGGTGAGGAGATATTGGGGAGCTGGCTCAAGTCACTGCAGGCTTAGGGTCCCTACAAAGTTCCAGTCGAATTTGCGCTTCGGTCGATGATAATCGGCGATGCAGCATAGGTCCCCAGGTATTGGTGGATTGCAGGCGGTGGAGGTCGTAGCTCTTCCAGCTATGCCGCAAAATGCAATTCGTTTTGGGACTGGTTAGGGAGGAAGTTGTCCCTGTCGCTTAGGAGTGGAGGTTGGGACAACAGCAGTTACTCTGCAGACTCTGGCGGTCGCTGGAAGTTGTTGGCGGCATCCTTTGTTCTTCTTCAAAATCTTCTGTTCAAGTGGTCTACTCTGGGTTCTAGCTCCAGGACCTCAGAATGTATTTATTGTGCATTTGTAAGGCACTTGCACATTAAGTAAATTGTGTTTAAAGCGCTCACAGGGCAGCAGGGAGGGGGACATGCGAATGAAGAACAAATAAACAATGAAAGATGGGGCGGACCTTCTATGCCTTGTGAGCATTCAGAACGTGCAAGTGCAGAGAGAGAAGGGATGAGGGAGTGGGGGGGTAAGTGCTAAGTGTATCAAAAAGTGAAGGGCTAGGGAGTGAGCAGCTTTAAGTGCCTAGGTGGAGTGATCCACCGCTAGTAAGCAAATAAGTGCAGGCCTGTGGTGAGATAAGCCAGTGGGTGCCAAGGCAAAGTGCTGGGAGGGGTGGAGGCTGTTGGCAATTGGGCATGGGAGGCCAGGACCTGGTGGGGCACATAAGGGCCTTTGTCAACAATCTCAGCAACTGTTAGATTTAACAGAGGAGGGAGGAAGGGAAGGAGAAGGTGAAAAGTCAAGTCTCGAGGAGCTTCTGGAATTTTAGGAGATCTGGCTCAAGATGAAGAGGGAGGGGAGGCTATTTCACAGGAAGGAGCCTGCTGAGGAAAGAGATCGGCCACCAGCTTGCTGTTTAGGGAAGTGCTTAACACACAGAGTTAGTGCCGGATGAACGTAAAGATCTGGAGGGAGAGTATTTAGTGAGAGCAAGTTGTAGATGGCATGGTCCCCGGCCTCAGACAGCCTTGTGGATGATGCGGAGGGATTTGATTTTGATCCCTGCAGCAACCGGGAGCCAGTGGAGAGATTTTAGGGCTGGAGAGATGCGGTCCCTGGGCTGGAGGCCAAGGATAAGTCTCACAGCCCTATTCTGGATTAGCTGGAAGGTCTGTAGAGAAGAGGGTATATTAATTAAAAAAGGCTATTACAGTAGTGTAGCCTGGAGAGACCCAGAGCTTTGGAGACATTGAGCTTCTGGGGGAAAAGTGAGGAAAGGAAGAATTACTTTGAGGAGGTGTGGTTGAAAGTGAGAAGAAGTCGAAGATGACTCCAAGGTTTCTGGCTTCAGATGATGGGGGAGAGCCCATAGAAGATGGCCAGATTGAGGGGAAGAAAGGGGGAACAGGAGTCCCAATAGGAAGGATCTCGGTCTTACTGGCATTGAGGCAGAGGGAAGTTTGAAGAAGAATTGTGCGTCGTCTGCATAACACGAAGTTTGAGGAGAAGGTGGAAATGAGGTGTATAAGCGGAGCAAGGTAGTTGTTAAAGAACTAGGGAGAAAGGTTGGAGCCCTGGGGGACGCTGCAGTTGGAGATAGAGGTGGGGGAGGAGAATGACCCCATAATGCCCTACGATGGATGGTGACCGAGGAAGGAGGTCAGCCAGTCCAGTCTCCTCTCCGAGATAACTGTTATGGAGTCGTTGTATGAGGATGCAGTGGATGACTGTATCAAATGCAGAGGTAAGATCAAGTAGAATGAGAACTGGAGAGTTGGAATCCAGGGATGCAAGCAGTTCCTCCCGGGCGTTCAGAAGAGCAGTATCCAGGAACACCGACGGAGCCCTCCAATCAAGACCCATGCAACATTCAAACTTGCGGGGAGGAGGGGGGTTCCCAAGGGTGACAACCAGCCTCCCAGTCTTAACTGGTTTCACTCGGGCACAATGCAGGACAGAGCCCAGGGATGTTTCGGTCACCACCCACACATCCTGTCCTGCTAGTCACTGAGAGACCCTTAGCAGGCTTTTCTTTAAAAGCCCAGCAAAGACCAAGGGACCAGAGAATCCTCCACCACCCAGAAAGGTAGAAGATATCAGAAAGGACAAGCCGTCTTGTTTAGGCCTTAAAAAATGCATCCACCGTTTTGGTTCAATGGTGACGTTTGTGGGTCCCCTACCACAGCTGCTAAGGTAGCCTGTGACAAAAGTCCACAAAAAGTTGTGCAAAAAGGTACACTGCCACCAGCCTAAATGGAGGACCTGTTACAGTAACCAGAGAGTCGAGAAACTGGATACATTGGATCCCCTCCACACTCCACATAAGGTGGGGTGTGCTGATCTCGCAAAAAGAAAATACAGGTATAAAAAGTATCCCTCTGCCCTTGGTAATGTCTGTTAACCCAGGGAAAATAAAGGGGAAGCTCTAGGAAAGCGCTGTGCGCTACAATAGTGAAAGTTAGATGCCAGACAAGTTGGCGGAAAGTATAACTTCAAAAAAAGATAAAAGGTTCCCACTCAGGAGAACTAGTCAAAAATCCAGTGAACCAGCAAAAGGTGTTGGTGGACTGTGATGAATCCAGCCGAGTCCTAACACAAGCTCTGCCTAAAGTATCCTCCCACATGGCCTGGGGAAGGCAGCTGCTACCTGATCCTGACCCTGGGGTTGGTATTAGCCGGGTGGATCACCTGGGAGAAGGGACCCAAAGGGACCGCAGGACTCCGCCACGAGACACACAGTATTTGCCTCAAAAGAAGAAAGTGATGCCTGAATATGTGATGGCTTGCTGTTTAAGGGATATTTCCTTTCCCAAATCTAATTACTTTGGGAGTGATGAAAACTATCATAATCAGCTGTTGACAAGAAGAAACCCCCGTACAAAGCCGTACATAGATATGATGGTGAAAGCCCCTTTGATTTACAGGGGAATGTTAAGTGAATCTAAAAATGCTAATCTTAGATTCTGAAAATACTCTTTTGTGCATCAGAACTAGAAGTGTATCGAAAAGTAGATTTCAGCATTCGGCCGATACCGGATAGTTGTACAAGTATTCTGCTGGAGCCGTCTATGAAGCCTAATAGTTGCCTTTTTAATAGTTATGTAGAGAACAAAAACCCTTAGTAAATTAAAAATGCACTTTTTAAAAATATCTGTATGCATTCTTTATTGCATTTCTTTTCTAGTCTATGGAAGATGTTTGTGTAAACCATGCAAGGAATATATTATCAGAAAATAAACTATTCAATAACAGCATAGTTTGTATTTTTGTGCAGTCATAGGTGTCGCTTGTTGGGCAGAGACCAAGTAAGACTAGCCCATAGTAGTGTATGTATGTATGTATGCATGCATGCATGTATGTATGCAATCACTATGAAGGGCGACTGGGATGGGCCTACTTAGATGTTCAAATGTTCCTTTTGGGCCTGGACATGTTTAGGTTTTGGCTGCAGCAAGGCACTGAAACACAAAAGGAGTGATAACATCAATTGGCACTCTGCTGACTGCTGAATTGCTCTTTTATACATGCCTTTGGGACGCTAAAGCCAAACTTCCTACCTGTGGTAGTGAGTGGGGATAAGTCATTTGAAAAATGTATTTTCATTAATAGATAGTATTGTTCTTTCTTTTTGGTTGCTGTATGTTTGTGGTGTTTTCTAGCATTTTAAAGGACAGCAGACAAAAATATATAGGGAATGCAGAGTCCTCCATGGTTCTCGGCTGACCCTATAGGGAAGGGACAGTGCAGATTTTCAGATTAATTGACATGTGCATGTTTATTTTACTTGTTTCACGTGTGCATCCATTTGGTTCAATGTTTCTAAGTTGTAAACGTGTATCTCCTCATCTCTATTACACAAATATCCCTCTTTTTTAATGTTTGGGAGGAATATTTCTGCTGTCAGACTGCAGCATTTTGGTTAAAACAAAGTGTCACGTTTGATAGTAACATCACATTTACTCCATTCAAAGGGTCTCATTTTGGTAACCAGAGAAAGTTGGAGGGCAGGAAATGTAAACTATGTTTCGATATTACAAGCAGATCACTGCCACATGCATACTTGCCAGTGAGCCATCTTACTTACTTTATAACCTTGGCCTGCATGTTGATTCCAGGTCCTTGCTGCGGGCACACTACCCCCTGGGCTATTTTACTCAGGGTTTATTGGCATCTCTACAACAGATAGATTAATCCACTTATTTTATTTGGATTGTAACTTGCAGATTTCTCACAATGTTCCTCAGCAAATCAATAAGCGTCTAAAGGAAACAAAATGTTCTAAAAGCAACTTCATAAACTATTGATCCATCTCGATGGTTTTCAACTGCAAAATACAGGGGGGGGGGACAAGAGAAACAGTCACAAAATATTGAGGTTTGCTTCAGCTAACCCTTGCCCAGCAAACCAACAGATGGAAGTCTGTATATCTAGTACATGAAGGGCAGGGAGTTTGTGTTTTTGCACATTCACACCTCTGCTCTGCCTGTACTTAATCAAAAAAGTAACAGCAGAATTTGTTTAATGGTCCTTTCAAAGGATAAACATGATGCGCCTGAATGATTCCAGGCACAAAGTCAAAATAGTACTTGATGCATTTTGTACGGAAAACTATTCGTTTTCGATTGAGAATTGCATATTCGGCCAAATAACTCAATTTCAGCCTGAATTCGGCCGAATCTGAATTTCGTTACACCCCTAATCAGAACCACTCATTAAATGAAAGAAGTACATTTTAAGTCTGTATTCAAAACAGAAAAGGGGATTTGAATATTAAGGACTTCAGGTCCCAAAATGCTTAAAGTACTGGGATGAAGAAGAGGGATGTGGAGGCTCAGGATTGCAAGAGGCAGTCTAATTACCCTTATGACCCACTACTGAGGTAGACTGAGAGGTATAAAGGAACCCTCAGGTGCAGGGCAACGAGAGCAGTAGTTTGAGGTGGAGTGATTGTTGTAACGTTGCAGTTGAAGGAAGCTGTGCAAGATGCCGAAGCTGCCGTAATTAGAAGATCTAGGGCCAGTTCGGAGAGGGTTTCTCCCTTCAATGACCCTGTATGCACAGGTTGCGCAGCTGGAAGCATTGTATATGAAAGTGTTCCCCCTGGAGATCGTGTTTGCAGAGTTCGGGCGGCGGTCAAGCGTGAAGTTAAGACGCTTTCTCCACAAGCAGACTGGCTCCGATGGCAGGCGAGCACCAGAAAGCCTTGGGAGCGAGGAACGCTCTTTTTTGACCGGTGCGGGCCACGGAAAAGAGTGAGAAGCAGTTTTCGTGCCGGACGGAACAGAAGCAGCAGAAGGCCGGTAGGCAGCGACGCGAGCGGACATGCACTCCTATTGAGTTCAGTAGACTATATAGGTGAGGAAGGATTGCTTAGGGGCAACAAGTTTGTCTTGGAATCAAGACAACGCAGCGTAACACGTTCAAATCCTGATCCCACGCTTAGAAACACATCTTATGTGATCACTGCGACCCCCATAATTGCAACGGCCGACAATGCCTTTTTTTTAATGTAACCTCCTTTTCACCACATAGATATGTGGGGGGAGACCCCCTGCAGCTCCCCCGTATTACTAGAATATCACATACTCTCCCATATATATATATATATATGTGGTATAAGGGGCGTGTTAAAAAAAAAATCAAAGATTTCAGCAGTTGCAATTATGAGGGTGACGTTTTGGGCCATTACCCTTACAAACCACTCGCTGGCACGTTGTAAAAGAACAATTATAATAATTGTGAACTCTGAGCGCTCCGTGATCGTTTGCTGGCCAGGCCAGGATATTTTGAATACCAAACTGATATAAAGAACTTGAAGTGGTAGAATGAAAATTCTTTTGAACACTGAATTGATACCAAGAAGTTTAAGTGGCAGAATAAAAACTTTGGACAAAAGAAAGGGTATTGTGATAAGGGTGAAGGTCAAAAACACTGCCAGTCAAGAGGGAAATATTGAGGCAAGTGTATGAAAGCCAACGCTGCCAAAGCCAAGAGAGGAGGGGAAATTATGAATCAAGCTGTCTGTAAATCATATTGCCAGAGTAAGGGAGAAGCAAATGTGACCTAAACCAGCATTGCCCAAGCCAAAGAAGAGCGAGTTGGAATAGATGCTATTTTCAGAAGGTGGTTAATAGAAAAGTGGGAACACAGGAGAACTGTCGTTCTGACGGAAAATATTCCGGAAAAGAGGAACATAACCTGCATTGCATGCGGCAATCACAAGTGTGGAATAAATGGCACCAATGTGTTTCTTGTCTTCCCAGGAGCAGTAATCAAAGTTGATGTTGTGGAAAGTTGATTTTGTTGAAGTAAACCATATCACAGAAGTACTTGTAGTAGTAGAAGGCTTCATTGGTCCTGGCAGGCGAGTACACCAGAGCAGGGACTTTGTAGTGGTAGACCTGGCAGGGGAGTGGACCCTGTAGAAGTCATTGAACTACAGAACTGTGGTTACATTCTGAACAAGAAAAAGTGGCAAGACCACTAAACGATATTGTAAACAGTTGTGGAATCAACCTGACCAAGAGTCTTTTTGTTGATAAAGACTGTGTGGAATTATTCTCATTATTTGAAAAGATGTTGCGTGCACCAGTGAAGAGATAAAGACTGATGGAATGTTTTGGAACTGTTGATTCAAATCCGAGTAAGAGACTTGTGTATTTATTATTTGAACTTTTGTTGCAAGACGGAACTATCCTTTTAACTGTGAAGAAAAATCCTATTTGATCTGGGGAAAGGGGATTTCATCCACGTTTTAAGGAAAACAGCACATGTCCATTGAATGTAAATGGCATTTTGAATTGAATTTCCATCTATTACCTTGTTAAGTGGTTGTATGAAATGGTGTGTCAGTCCTTTCGCTAGCGTTTCCTTTTAGTTACTTTGATGGGTAGGGAAATCCTTGTTAGGGCAGGGATAGTGAAGCGTTTATCCATCCTATTTAAGTTAATATAACAGCGTCTTATGAAAACCCTTTACAAAGTTGTCTGCCTCACATTTCTGACCCCTCACGGGGACCCACAGGGGGAGAGAATTTCACACAAAAAGGGAACAGCCTTTAGTTTACAAACTAAGCAGATACAAATCATAGGTAAATATTGCCATACAAAACCTTACAAAACATATGTAGATGTCGACTCTTGGGAGGAAAAGAATTGCAGATTACCGGTGCAACACAGGTGAGTAGTCAGATGTATAGACGGGATTCTTTTGAATCAACACAACCACTTCCCTCAATGTTATAAAGCCCAACCCTAAGATGGTTTGTGGCCTTGTACCCAAAAGTCACCAGTTCAGAAGTATTCACTAGTCAGATAGGTTTATATCGAGATTTGCAGTGCCAGTAGTTCAGATCCAAAGGGAGCTAAACGTTAAAGTGAGTACTCTACTCAGTCCAGCACACTAGGATGGGCCTTGGGAAGGATCCTTAGCCCAGGTCATAATGAGTTACACCCTAGTTAACCTATAGGATACAGTGGGAGAAAGCAACAACTATGTAGACTTAGCCCTCAGGCTCAATGTTCTGCAGATACCATGGTTGGAGGATCAGACTTCATTCCAGGCTTATTCTTCTATCTTTGTTGCTACTGCAAGGGTTGTCTAGACAGAAGAGACATATTCGGTGTCACTGGATTTAGTTCGGTCGGTTGCAGGACACATCAATCTGTTCTAGACAGCTTCCGGTTGAAGACCCAAGCGAAGTCTAGTGATGACTTCTGTGGGAGAGGCGGCCATGGGACACCTCAGGAACATGAAGAAGACAAGATTCAGTGAAGGTCCCCACAGGCAGTCAGCAACAGGCTATCTTACAGGGGCGAGCATGCCAAGTTCCACGACTCTTCTCTGAATGATGATGGCTGCAGCAACCGATCTGGTCAGTCCAGGGACCCTTCAGAAGTCTTAGCAGGCAAAATTTTGTAGGGGTTGAGGCGGGTTGTTCCCACTGGTCAAGGGGTCGAAGCACTAACGAAAGCCGTCTTGAGATCAGGACAAAGGACTGAGTCGATGCTTGTTAGCTGCAGAGTTTGACAGCTGGCTGTTAGTCTTCATAGAAGTCTGTGTTCCACTGATGATCTGATGAATAGATTCCAGAGCCCTCCTTTTATCCAAGAATCATGCTGGGAGAAAGCCCAATTCCACCGATGCTAAGAATCTGCACCAATACGAACAGCCAGTCTCTATCGAATCATGGATCACCACTGGTCATCGCATCTTCACAGCAACAGATGTTCTGGCACCAAAGATGCCGATTGGGACTAGAAAGTCTCAGCCCCCTTTTCTGGCTCACACACAGAACACCTCTTAGCCTGCAAAAGCGACAGCTTTCCCTAGGAAAGGGATTTTTTCCATATAAGGCATTTCCTGACCTGAGAAGGCAGAATGAAGGCCAACGAAAAAGCAAAAAACCTTGTGGCTAGCGCAATCTTCGGGTGCTAGACAGTTTAGTACCATTTGCCATAAATGCTAAAGTGCATGAGTAAAATAACACACAAAGAGTAAAAGTAACTGCCACCGGTTTATCTATGGCACATAGTAAAAGCAAGTAAAGAGCCACTATGTTGAAAAATATAAGGAAACAAAGTAACCTACCTCCACTACACTGTGTAAGGCAGTGGTCTTGAAACTTTTTAGGCCGGACTGCGACCCCGCCCCCAAGCAAAATGTGGGCAGGCCGGGCCCCCCAAAAATACCAAATTGGGGGCAGGCATAATGTTTTTTTACTGGAAATATTTCATGTCCAGTAAAAAAATATCATCCCTGGGCTCCTTAGCTCCTCCGAAGGAGAGCTGATATTCGCAGGTGGGTGGGAGGATTGTGCAACAAAGGCATTTTTAAAATGCCATTGTTGTACAACCCCTCCCCCTCTTTGCCCCCACTCGCCAAAATCAGCTCAACGGACCAAAAAAAGCATGCACACTCACACATACAGCTACACACTTGCACAGCAATCCCCCTCATTCACACGAGCACCCATCATACACTCACTCATAACACAAGCATACATGCTTCCATACACATTTACCTTCTGCCCTGGTCTGAAGTTTCCTCCCCAGCTCTCAAACTCCTGCATCATGAACAGGAATCGGGAAGCAAGAGCTTCCAGGTTTCTGCACATGTGTGCAGGGGGCCTGCACGTGGGTGCTGAAACGCCCCGCTCCAGGCTGCTCTGTCCATAGGTGCGAGGAGGCGCAGGAGCTCCCCCTTGCACATACAGACATGCAGTTCCCCAGTCAGCATTTCCAATGAGCTATGCAAGACTTGTGAAGCAAAACACCCCAGCCTTGCATGGCTCAGTGAGCATGTGAGGCTGGGGAACTGAACTGTCAAAGGTAAACAGTGTTTGACGGTTCAGCCAGCCCAGGAGTTCTCCCTCAGCTGGAAAAAACATCTGAGGGAGTGCTCAGTGTTTCACTGGGCTGGCTGCTTCTTAATGGGTGAGGGAGCCACTTAGTAGACGCCCTCTTGCCGATCAAAATGGGCCACTTTTTTGGCCATTATGGGCCAGTTTGAGGAGATGCAGCTAGTAGTTTTGACCAGTGTTGCTGAAGAAATTTTCTTTAAATATCAGTTTGCTTACATTTTTAACAAACACCCCTCCCTAGATACTATTCAACAGTCTGTCACTAAAGAAATGAATAGCCATTTGCAACTGTATGCCACCTTTTCATTTGTGCCCGAGAGTTTCCTCCATAAAAAAAAAAGTTTGTAGCCCTCTGCATCGTAAGGTGATGTGTGCAATTGTGACAATGCACAAATTCATAAAGGGAGACAGTCTCTCGGTACTGATGGTCTCATAAGAGTGAGCAAAAGAGGCAAGGGAAGTAAAGCAGAAGCCTTTACTTGCTTCAAAATATTCAGGACATGGTTCAAAACCAGCAAAAAGAGAGGGTGTTCCATAGAAATCTGCAGAGTGAAGGACGCAAAAAGTTATTTCCGAACTGCGAGTGTTTCCTCAACAGAGATCAGAGGATTTTCTACTAAAGTTTTTTGTTGTTGCAATTCATATGAAAGACATGGCAGTAATTCATGATACAAGTGTCGGAAAGAGTCCACAGGGACTTGAGAAGGTGGTCTGATTTACTGAATCTTTCAGGAGGGGTCCCCAGGTCTCTAAGACCATTCCTTTGCAGATGATTAATACAGATTCCTCCCTCTCTGGCTGGGGGCCAACATTAAAAAATCTTCAGCCCCATGACGTATGGAGCCCATTGGAAAAATGCTCACATCAGCACCCTAGACCTGTAAGCCATCTTTCCAATATTTAAGGCTTTTCATTCCTCTAAACAGAACAGCAGGGTGCTAGATGCTTATAGACAACACCAATCTGACTCAACAAGCGGGGGAGGGAAGGAGCAAGAGCTCTTGCTCTTTGCAGACTAGTGAATTTAGGGAGTGAGAGGTCTCGCTCTGCAGGGGGGTGCTTCACCCATCCCCATGAACAATTGTTCTTCAAAGCTTGGACCCACCATACTGTTGCCAATTCTGGTATTTCACATGCCAATATACCTGATAGCAGGTAGGAAGGCTTAGAAGAGGTCCCAATATGCCAGCAAGTGGACTAGTTTGTGCATTGGTGAATGGAGAGAGGAATGTATACCCAAAGGGCTTTGCTCGATAATTGCCTCCGACTTATTTTCCATATAGCTGGCTTGGGAATTGAGATTGAATCTTCTCAAATGCACCCATCGGTCTCCATTCCCTCTATTACAAATAAATAAAGCAATTTTTCGCTCTCAAACCGAGCAGTTAAGAGGCTTTTTAATAGGCTCATAACAAATTTCATCCACCATTTTTAGGAACCCTCATCCATCGTGGGATCTAAATGTAGTGCTATCGGTTTTAGCTCATGAATCTGAGCCTATGGCTGTGACACATTAAACTGTTGACCTTGAAAACGGCTTTTCTGATGGCAGTCACTTCTCGTTCGGCAAGCTGCGCGCTCTTTGTGCAGTGAAACCTTACTTCCGTTTCTCATTCGTCCCCATCCATCCTTATTCCCCAAGGCGCAAGAGTTTCATGACAAATGTATCTTCCTACTTTTTTGTCAGGACCTCAATTGGGGGCCGAAAGAACCTTGTGTTTTGACATGGCCAGGGCCTTAATCTTTTATCTCGAAAATGTGAGGTTTTCATCACATCGGATCATCTTTTTGTTACCTGTGGAGCCCCTCTCATGATGGTTCTGCCTCCAAGACGTCTATAGCCAGGTGGTAGTATTCCGTCTGTTGGAAAGCTACAAGATGAGTAAGCTACCAGCTCAGAGGGCTACGCGTGTACCTTTTAGGGAGCGCCAAAGCAGCTTCCGTGATTTATTAGAGATGAGCAGCATGGCCAACATTATTGGCAGAAAGGTGCTATGAGACCACTTTACATTGCATGTATACATGGAGGATGTATGCAAAGCAGCCACTTGCGCTACTCCCCACACGTTTTGTAAACTTTCCACTCAGATTGTTAGCTCGAAAGTGAATGCACGTTAAGGGACGGTCTTCAGAAAGCTTTTTTGGTTAAGCAGGTCTACTGTTAATGAGGTTATGGTTCACTTTGTGTTTTTCGGTTCTAGCCAAACTTCTAATATGGCAGGGTGCTTCGAAATCTCACATAAGTATGTGGGAAAGGGGACTGGGCATAATGGTAAATAAGTTACTCACTACTGTTCTCCTAGTCCAGTCACTTTCCTCCACATGCCCCTTCCACTTTCCCCACAAAAAAGCTTCCAGTTAAGCGATTCTAAAAGTAGTGACTGTTGATAATATTGATAGTATAATCAAGGAGCCAAGAAGTTTTAATTGTGTTTTTATGGAGGAATTCCATTTTTTTTTTGTATCTGAATTCAGGAAATCTGCCTCATTTTTCAGAGCATTCTTTGCATGCATTAATCTATCCTCGCCTGAGAATAAAGACAATTCTGGAAGTACTATGTTCTTGGTATCGAGTCTTTTGGTCGTCCACACCAATCTAGTCAGGCCTGAATGTCTCTCTTCTTTGTCAGATCCTTATTTCGTGTATTCACAATCTCGCCTCTGATGGCGACAGTCATGTAGCTTCAGTGCCATCTAGTGGCCACTGGCGTCTACATGCAATAATATGTACATAGTAATCCATTATGTGCGCTAAGTAAAGCCAGGGGTTGTTTTAGGGCGTACTATAGAGTTTAAAGGCAGGAGTGGGAGTGCAGAGCAAAATGGTGTGTAAAGGGGGGGCTTGCCCCCTTTTTTATTTCACATTTAAATTGTTTTTATACTCCATTTTGAATTAATCAACAAACATTGCATTAATAGTATATAACTGAGTTGTTACAACTTCCAAATGATCAAACTCGAAAGTCAGATGAACACATTGATAAATAAACATACATAAGGGTTTCAAGAAAAACCTATAACAACCCAAAAAATCCAATACATAAAATGACACACACAAGGACAACACAAACAACATGACCTAACACAACCCCCCCCCACAACTTAAACAACCAACCCCTAAATGACTAATGCATATATATTAATATTTAAGTACCCTAACCTACACACACCCATATAACTCATTAAAGGGCCCCCATAATTCTAAATTATCTCCTTCCCGGTTCTGCCTTTCATATTGAATTTTTTCAAAGCCTGAAAGCGTTTGCATATTTGCTAGCCAATCCTCCACCAAAGGCTTCTTTCTTGTCTTCCACTCCCTCAAAATGTACTTAGTTGCCATCAGTAAAGCTTTATCTATCCAGGTTGATGCTTCGCATGCATTTTCACATCTACGCTCAGACGATGAAAAAAAACATTGCCAGAAAAGTATGCGGAAAGGAGATATTCCAAACTGCATCAGTTCTGCCTAATATATACCTCTAGAAGTCAGTCACTCTATTACATTCCCACAGTAAATGCAGTAATATTCCCCTCATCTGTTGACAGCCCCAACACAACTCCTTATCCATTAAACCCATCCCACACATCCGCACTGGAGTCCAGTATAGATGGCCTAAAACCCGTTGGTGAATATCATGCAACTTCAGATCCACTCTCCAAACACCCTCCCATACTTTCATTGAAACATTGCTCCATAAATCCATAGCCCAGGCCAGTCGTAGTTTCTTCCAGGACTCCTGCATGTGAATCACCATTGGCATCAACTTACTGAAAGTTGACACCATACGGGGCAGAGTATCAAACAAATCGCACATTTTGGGCTTTACAATCATTGGCTCATCCAACATCTGCTGTCTTTCAGTCATCAGATTCTCTAAAGCCCTATATCTCCCATACTCTGTTTCCCAGACTAAATCGCTCCACTATCCCTGCGAAGGATATAATTTTCCCATCCCCCTAGACATCTTCAACTTTCAGAATACCTTTGCCAATTTAGTGTTTTATTATCTTACTGTAACCCTACATTATGCCAAATAGATGATTCTCTATACATGAACCTTGTCCACACCCCAAAATCCACTCAACTAAAGTGGTTCTTGTAACAGCTGTAGTTTCAAATTTTACCCCATATTTTGGCATTTTCCCAAATGAATATCAACTATCTAAGCAATAGGGTTTTAATCTATCGCTTTCTATTGATACCCAAAACCGTTCTCATCTGCTCCTCTGCATAAAATAACCATACAACTTCTTAAGCAAAAACCCTCTGTAATAATCTTCTAAAACGTGATATCCAAAACCTCCTTCCCGAACTTTGCAGATCTTGATGAAATGGGGGATCTTTGGCCTTTTCCCTACGCCCAATACAAAAATCCAGAAATACCCTGTCAATGCGCTTAAACTTATTTTTAGTGAATTTCAGAGGAAGCGACTATGTAGTACAGAATTCGGGCAAAAGCATCATTTTGATGGCATTTACCTTGGCCTCGATATTCAGAACTATACGATCCCACTTGTGAACGTCCCTTTGCAGTGTCCATCAATTTGCCAATATTAAAGTCCACAATTTTCTTTGTGTTGCGTAAAAGGTAAATCCTCAAATATTTCACATTTGAATTTGCTCATTTGACAATTCCAGGCATTTAAGGCCCTATTGGAAGAATTTTCTTTGAGTGGAAAGACTACAGCTTTCCCCAGATAATAATCCCACCTCCTCTATCATGTGTTTCAAAAGTCTACCTCCCTCTTCTGGGTTGTTCAATAAATAGTCATATCGTCAGCATATGCTAAAACCGTTACTTCCCTGTCTCCCACACGGCAACCATGAAGGCCCTGTTCCTGTCTTATGGTTCCAGGGTTAGATTAAGGAGAAAGCGGACAGCCTTGTCTCGTACCGCCTGAATAATTGAAACGCCAAAGAAAGCTCATTATTAACTCAAACTTTGGCCGAAATTCCATACACCGTTTAAGAATTATGGCACAAACCCCATTTTTAGCACAGTGTAATTTAAGAATGACCAATTTACACAATCAAAAGCTTTTCTAGCATGTAAAAAAATGAGCAACATCTCCTCTGCCTTCGAATCTGACAATCCTATAATATCTAGTCCTAATATTGTCATACCCATGTCTGCCTCCCATGAATCTCTCCTGCTAATAATCAATTCACCAATATATTTAAGTAGATGTGCAGCCAAGATTTTAGTAGACATTTTTACATCTACATTTAGAAGTGATATAGAACGATAGTTACTACATTTAGTGGAATCTTTTCCTGATTTTGGTATCAATGTAATAACTGCTTCTCTCGTAGATGGACAAAGAATCCCATCTGATAAGAATTGATTATATAAATCGCTAAACTCTGGTATAAGAATAGTATTAAAGGATCTATAAAACTTCACCGGCAATCCATCCATGCCTGGGGATTTACCTAAATTAAGTTGATTTATTGCCGTCTGAACTTCGGATGCAGTGATTGGTGTCTAATGCATCTCTCCCTTCCTCAGATGAGCATGAAATATCTATTGTTGAAGAATTTAGCTCATTCTGTTGCTTAAGTAGTTGATTCTTCTGAGTAGAGACGCATAGAATACTCTAAAACATTAATACATTTGTTTTCCTAAATAAGAATTCTCCCCTTCCATTATGTATCTTCTGAATGTATGATCGTTCCGCCAAATTCTTTAACCTATTTGCCAAGAGTCGACCACCCTTCTTCCCAATATTTTTGTTTCATAAAGTATAAACCCTTTTCAGCTTGTCCGTCCTTTAGTTTCTCCCTGACTCTATCCACACCTATTTTATCCTTCCTACTTTTGGACAACACATACTTTCTTTGCATAATCCCCAGCTCTGTTTCAAGATGTTTTACCTTTTCCTCTCCCGGCTTCCTTGCCTGAGATGTCCAATTCATTAGTTCACCACAAATAGTTGCCTTAAAGGTGTCCCAAACCATTAAAATGTCAGTAGACCCCTTATTCTCCCTAAAATAGTTAGCAATAAAGTTGGTTAATAGCCTCATGCACTTCCTCATCCTTTAAGATGAATGTTTTAAGCCGCCATTTAGTAGTTGGGCCGACATTTTTCAAAGTTCAATTTTAGCGTGACCAAGGAGTGATCCGAAAGGCAACGTTTCCCAATGTTAGCATCCCATTTATCCTCTACTAACCTATCTGAAATTAAAAAGTAATCAAAGCTCTACTAAGAATCATGGCCTGGGGAATAGAAAGAAAATTCTCTCTCCTTGAATGTAGAACCCTCCAAATGTCTATCGGGTCAAATATTTCAATACATTCCTGAAATGCTGTACTCAACTTTTGACCCGTGAATCTACAATCGGACAATCTAACCAATACGCGATTATAGTCACCCCAATAATAACAGTCACCTTTCATACCCTGCAAAATGTTGGTGAAGGCCTTAAACAAATCTCTGCTTAGACAAGGTCCATATACCGAACCCAAAGTTATTAATCTCCTTTCATGCCTAACTTCTGCCAAGATGATCTGCCCCTCATCATCCATAGACACATTTTCCACTGACATACCCAGCTTCCTACAAATTAATATTCCTGCCCCTCTTGATTTAGAGGAATGGCAATTCAGTAAAACTTTAATATATTTAGAATTATTGAACATATTTTCTGAATTTTCTATCGAATGTGTTTATTGCAAAAAATTATATCCGCTTTCTCCCTCCACAGCTTGGCTAGTATTGCTTCTTTTCTTAGGACAATTTAATCCTTTCACATTCCAAGTAACCATCTTTAATGATCCCATACCGAAGTGGCAACAAAGAATATTCCTACATTAGGTTGCCATACATCATCCAATACAATGCGGAACCCTTAATTTACCCTATCATGACTTCATCTAATGGTAGACTAGTGTAGGTTACCCCCACTCCCCCTTCCCTCTACATAGAAACAACACATGAACCGCATAACACAAACACACAAACTCAATTTGATTGAAAATTGGCCAGAAAATAATGGACCACTTAAGATAATTATGTACAAAGCTCACACAAATCTGAAATATACCCCCATAACCATGTGCCCAATCAAATACCCTAAATTCTAATACATCCTCAATTACTTATCTGAAACAATATCATTAGCAATTGGGCTAATTTCATTAACTCCGATCACTATATACCCATATTTCCCATCCCCAAACACAGTTCTCTTAGATTAGTGAATTCATATGTAAAAGCATAGACATTAATCCGATTGGAACATACATTAGAGCATTCTGAGCCTAAGCATTCTCTAGAGGTTTATAAATAGCTGTATTAAATATGAAACTAACACCAATGGTACTAGTTACTGTATAATAGCTACACTGCATCTTCTAACCACCCCTTTGTATTCAGTAAGATATATATATACATTGAACCCTTACAATCTCCTACTGTTCCGAAGTCTAAAAGTCTATACTAACCTAAGCTAACAACCCTAAGCTTTCTTAATTTTCCCCCTTTTATTCACAAGCCTCAGATATCTGCAATACATTATCCCTGAATCCTCTGAACAGTTATTACTTTCTAACCCATAAACAATAGCTTATGGTGTAGAACTCCGCACCCCCAAACATAGCAAATGGGCAACCCCATTTCAAATATACCCCTTCAATTCTCCCATCACTCTGAAAGTTAATGCACAGATTATCCTTCAAATTCGCTGAAATGTAAGTGACGTAGAAGGCTGCATCCCTCAGCCCAGAATAGCATTAAGGCTGTGTCTGTGTGACTGTCTATGGCACTCGCCAGCCGTATACAAAGAAATATCCCCTCATGTCTGTGATGCTGCAATACTGCAACCTTTGCCTTCTATGTAGCTCGCTCCAGCCATTACTATCATTTATTTAAGTTGTTCACATATCCTAATGCCCGCAGTGAAATAGAATCTTGCTGCCTTAACTCTGAGCGAAACACTCTAATCAATTCAACGTGTGATAGACTAACATATTACTGTACCTCCGTTCATTAGTGTGAACCATCGCGCATCACACCACCTCCATGTCAGTTAATCCAACGTTATCCCAGGGAGAGGCTATGTGAATGTTTGCTCTTCCGCACTAAGACGTTCACAGCTTAGGATCCTCCTCCATTCCCAGAATCTCTGCGTGCCGCTTCAGGAGACACACAGAGCTTCTTAATCAGACGTGTCTGTCGTATCAATGTTACGTGCCGACGTGAGCCCTTATTGTTAAGGTGCTTTACTCAGTATCTCCTTTGTCCGTGCACAATCTAAATCTTCCCGAAAATTCAATAACCGTTGTTGAATATAACAGCCATCTCCTACGTATTTATGTAACTTATGCAAATAACAAGTGACAAAAAATATATATTTCAATTGATTAAAAAAAAATAAAACTGAATAAACGGATGTCAATCCTTAGATGAAGTCATCTTTTCTTTTTTGGAGGTACACGCTTCTGGGATATGGAAACAGTCTCCATAGGTGTAATATCCATGTCGGATAAAAAAGCCTCAGCACTCCTATGGTCAAAAAATGAATGGATCTGACCCTTAATCACCACCAGGAGAATAGCAGGATACACCATATAGTACTGCAACTTCTTACTCCTTGCCTTTTCTTTTGATGTGTTTACGGCTTTCCCTTTCTCCAGTACATCCCTGCTTAAATCTCCAAAAATCATGATACTTATTTCCTCCCCATGACAAATCATCTAGCTCACGTGATTTCTTGGGTATCATTTCTTTAGTATGAAATCCCAAAAACTTTGCATTAGTGTCTTGCTCGTTGACACAGCGCTGGCTTCTGACCCAAGGACCTGTGAGCTCTTTCCCTCTCTAAAGGGGTGCTGGGGTCCAATTTTAACATAGATATCCATGCCTTCTCTAGAAATGCCATAGGATTCCCTTGCTCCACATTTTCTGGAAATCGAGCCACCCTAATGTTCCTCCTAGAGAGGTTTTCCTGCTCAGATAGCTTAAGAGACCATTTTTCATTTTGGATTTCCCAATTCCTTATCTAATCAAACAACCTTACAGTTTTGTCATCTGTAGTAGTATGATGTTCCTCTATAGCAGCAACCCTTTGTAGAAAGATCCAAATATCTGTCCTCTGCATTAATCAGTTTGGTTTTGATTTCTGCAATGTCTAAAGTCACCTTAGTAAGTAGATCCAATAGTTTGTCATCCCTTCTTTCAGATGTATGTTCTCCTTTTCTGTCTTTTGCAGGCTGTGATATTTCAGCTGGGCCAGGATCAGCCATTTTAGTGAAGCCTTGGATAGGGCACAGGAGCACAGCCTCTATGCTGCCATCTCTGGCACTGACAGTTCTAGAATGTTATTTAAATCTTGACTGAGGCATTTTTTATTTCCGTATGTTCAAATACTAGTGTCAAGGTTTAGGGGTTCAGTTTTGAGTAAAATTAGGGGTAAGTATAGGAGGTTGAGATACAACTTTTAGGGCAGGTGACATTATATTAGGTGATTAACAGACCTAGATTAATTATTACAATGGTTGGCAGCTGTCTTTCCTGCTTTACATTCTCAAACCGACAGTATCTCTCACGTCCCTCAACCACAGACATTTGATATTCATTTTGGGTGCTGCTGTTCACTCCTGACAACTTACAGAAGTCTTTAACAGAACTTAATTTATCATCTCCCACTAGTGTAATACAATACAGCTGTTTAATCGCCTATTGGGTTGGATCGTGTCATGGCAGCAAGGAAATCTTCCCATTTGACGCTTCTGATGAAGTCATGTTGTATGTGGGTGATGAGTCTGGTGTGACCTTGGTGGTCTGTTACAACCACCTTCCCTGTGATGCAGGTCCTGATGGTGATGTAAGAAGGATTTCCCAAACCCCCAGTTCATTGGCAACTTTAGATCTAGAACACTCCCTGGGAACCTTGTCAAACCTTATCCAGCCAAGACTGGTTGGCCTAAGAAGTTTGTGGGGAAGGTGTCCACCGGGTGGCAACTGTCAATTAGATTCCTATAGAGCAGGAAAAAACCCTCAACCAAGTGACTTCCTTAGAAGCCCAGCGAAGCACCCTACCCAATAGTGCAGAACCTCCTTGTGTTTGTTATGGAGACTCTAAAGCCTGCTTTATTCAGGGAGTTTCGAAACTTTGCCTGGGTTAAGGTGGACAGTGCACCCTACTCAAAAAGGGAAGCCACACGTCTCTATGGTAGGTAGTGTGGCAGAACAGTCAGGCTTCACTCTACAGCGGGGGAAGTGTTAGGGAGAATTCTCTCTTTAGGCTGAATTTCCTAACCTAGTGAGTCCCCCAGCAGCTTTGCTGGATTTCTGGAGTTTGTTTTTTTCTCCTGCCAAAAGTGAGACTCTTTTTCTCCCACTCTTGGACATGATTTATAGTGTTCCTTTGACTGTTAATGTGTTTTTATGGGCTATGGGGTCCTTTACTCCATAGGGTCTCATGTGTTTTTACTATGTGTGTTACACAGCACCCTCCGTGCAGTGACACAGGGGTGCCCTAGTGACACCCCACCATAGACTCCATAACCTGGGACTGACTACTGTCTCCCAGGGCATGTAAAATCACCATTGGCTGTACTAGTCCCAAATTATTAACAGAAACCGGTACAAACCATCATATTGTGGGCGTACTGGTCGGGGCAATTCGATTGCCCTGGGGTCTGTTAGTCGAGGGGGCACATCTCCGTCCCCCCTGATCGAGTTTTGGCTGGTGGCAGTGGATAATACTTTTTATATTCGACCGCGAATATATCCCTATGGGATTTTCCCATTGTTCGAGGCTACCAACTTTAATTATTTAATTCTCATAGCCTCGAACAAACCGCCGCTTTATTTAATTAATATTAATTCTCCGGTTGGTATTTTTTGCCAGGACTCGATTCTAAAATGGCGTTTGTGTTCTCTTCTGTGACTCCAACCCAAGTCGAGCCCTTTGTTCCACTTTTTGGCGGGCTTCTCCACAGAAGCCTCCAAAAGTGGTGCCACTCTGTCTGGGTACCACAGGGGGTGTGGGAGGGGGTTTAGGCACCCTGGACTGAGTTACCTTGGTAACTCAAGTCGCACTCTTGTGTGATTGGCCCGCCGGCTCACCACTTAGCATGTTTGATTGACAGCTAGGCTGAGTGAATGGGGGTGTGCTGCATCAAAGCAGGGCTTTGGGGACTGGAACTTCAGAAGTCGCCACAGGACATGAGAATCCAACGAGGGAGAAGGTGAGCCAACCTACCACGACGACGCCACCGGTGGAGCCCTGCGGAACCGACTCACCACTTCCCGACGACAGAGAAGATCTCCCGACTGGAGAGGCTTCTTCCCCTGACTGGTGGGCACAACCAGTCTACCTTCTTCTTTTCGCATCCCAGGCTGTCTTGTGGTCGAATTGCCCGTGCCAAGCACCCTGGCAACCGGATAGCCACTTACCACTGGACCG
Source organism: Ambystoma mexicanum (assembly GCF_040938575.1). NCBI lineage: Eukaryota > Metazoa > Chordata > Amphibia > Caudata > Ambystomatidae > Ambystoma > Ambystoma mexicanum. The sequence goes on along the minus strand of NC_090931.1, from coordinate 895,514,040 downwards.
CAAATAAAAGGACCGCTCCTTTTACCTGAGAACTCCGCGGCTGGTTTCTTCCCTGGCAGTGCAACAGACTCCTGTCTTCCTCCCCAACGAGATCCTCTCTTCCCCTGGACGAAGCACCGACTTGCATCCGCTGCCAGGAACAACTGCCCCCACTGGAGTCGTCTCACCACTTTAAGGTTCCGTGTCCGCCAGGCCTCCCTTTCTAAAGATTGCTACAAGGTAATAATAATCCCTTAACCTTCTGGACTGGGTTGGCCGCCTTGACCTTCTAACGGGTCCCTTTCTTTTGGTCCAACTCTTTTTTGTTTTTTTTTTGTTGAACATTTGCAAGACTCTTGTGCACTTCAACCGTGTGACCTTGGACACATTTAGTTCCAATCCTCTTAAAGTGGATCTGGCCTTCTGAACTCTAACTTCACGGTTTTACTTTGCCTTCCTCTTGTTGTGTTCTTGTGAAAGTATTGGGATCTGTTTCAATTTATACTCTGCTTTTCTCTCCCTTTTAAAACAAATTATTAGAGTGCCATCTGCGTTAAGCGCTCACCGCTGTCTGAAAATAAGTGGGGCTTTACTTAAGACTTGTCTAAAATTCCTCTAAGGGAGTGTATATCTTAGTGACCATGTTTTTGAATTGCTTACTATTAGTGCCTGTGTGTTTTTCTAGATGTGGTTTTAAATAAATATATCTCTTTTACACCAAGCTCTGGTCAGTGTTTACTTGTTCTACTCTGCTCTTCTGACCTATTGTGAATACTCTGTATACTGCCTAACTCTTCTTGAGGGAAGTCTGACTGCTCAGCCACAGCTACCAAGTGAATCTGTGTGGTGCAGACTGTTACCAAGTGGGTTTACTGCCAAACACCTGTAGTCTTAAATCTTTTGCAGTGGTCCCAGAGGGAACTGCACAGGTTTCTGCCTAACAGGAAGTAGGCTGACGGAGGTACAGTTGGTCCACTCAGTTTTCCCAAAAAGCACACAACACGAATCTACTGAAAAATATACACCGGTCTTCATTAAGTTACACATGTATATCTCCATTTGTTCAATAAGTACTGTAAGTAGACTTAATAGACAGGAAAAATACCTAGTGTGTGTATAAAAACAGCACATTGTAATGAAACACAACTCGCTTGTATGCTCTAATGTAAGTCCCCTATCTGGTGCTATGCACATTGTCTGTAGAGGGGTGGGGGAAAAGAGGGAGGCAGACATTAAGAGACAAAGTATTTATAGACATTACAGTACCTCTGTTATCTCCATTAACAGTTACAGTATTCCTAAACCTTTAGGGTATAGTGCATCTTACAGTTAAAGTAGGATCTAGAAGGGGGAAATGATTCAAAGACTGGGCCAGAGGCCACCAACAATTAGGACACGTTTATTTCAATAGCGAGGAGACATTCCATTTCCAGAATAAAATAGATACAGTGACACTAGAAATAGTTGCATTGCAATCAACCGTTCTCATGAGCAGATGTGGTGTACAAGCTTTTAAAAAAGCATATAAAATCACAAGTGCATGCTAAAATTCCAATTTTGGACATGAAACTCCCTATACGTATGGTGAATTAAGGTAAAATGTCCAGGGGCAGGTAAGTACCCCTAAAGTCACTTTGGAAGAGTGTTGCGTGTGTAAAATGTTCCCATAGAAATTAACAGGATAAGGTCACTAGGCAAGACATGGTTATGGGGGAAAAAGACAGGTAAGTCTGTTCTACCCCACAGGTGAGGATTTGGCTGCAAGTAACCATGAGAAACCAGTGAAGTACCCAAAGAACAGCTCTAGATGCAAGTTCGATAACCAGCAGCCCCTCGAGGAGATGCAGCGTCTCAGGATTCAGCCCCAGTGGAATTCAGTTTGAAAATGTGGTTAAAGACAATTTCAGAAAAAAGCTTCCACCACGGCAACAACTTGGGGTTAATATCAAGAATAGTCCAACAAACCGGGGTCAAGAGTCAACTTGTGGTGAATAGCTTATAACGCTACATTGCTTGCAAGTACAATAGTGTGCAGTGGGACTCGGTGCAGAAGCAATTTGATTATGTTCCAGAAACTTGTCCGTTTCTTAAAATGTATAGGGAAAACAGGTGGCGCAAAATATTCTTAAACACCCACCATGCCATAGACACTGTGGTCAGAATAGTAGCACAGGGTACCTTGTTAAAACACCACTCCTGGTTGCAAAATTCCTACTTTAAGCCAGAAACACAAGTCACTCTAACATGCCAATAGAGGGTTCTGTCCTATCTGGTAAATCAGTTGATAATGCTCTCAAAACTGCAAAAAAGGAGCACATAGCCTTAAAAACTTTAGCCAAAATATCCAGTAAACCTTACGTCCGACGCAGGGTGTTTTAATACACGTTCTTTTTGGGGCCAGGGTTATGCAAGGTCCATACAATCAAGGGTTTGGAGCAACCCGCACCCTCCACCTCCCGTGGTTCACATCTCAAGGTCAAGCAACAACTTAAACCTCCGATCAAAGAGGTTTTATGCGAGGCAGTTTGGTGCAGAAGTGCAGCCTCAAGAGGCTCCTCTGCCAACAAATGACCCATTCGTTCAGGTACGCTCCTGTGTTACACCAGTAGGGGGTTGCTTTATACTTTTAGGCCACGCATGGGAGGGCGTCGCATCAGACCAGTGTGTTGTCAGCAGTAGCCAAAGGATATTCCATCGCACTCCTAGAAAATACCTTGCCACAATCTGCCAAGCTCAAGAAGACTGTCGCCAGAGCATCGCTTTTTACAGTCGGAAATGAAACTCTTCTATAAAAGGGAGCGATATAGCTGGTTCCACTTCAAGAGGAAAACAAAGGTATTTATTCAATATACATAATTGTACCAAAACAAGATTTAACTATTGTAAGAGGATTCAATTCAACACTACAGCTAAGTCAATGCCTAGTCTGGGATACTGAATGGAAACCCTTATTGATATATCTTTGTCCAGTTCATGAGTTCTGGATGACTACCCCTATATAACACCCCTCTCTTGGAACCCCCCTGACCCCACTGAGCCAAGAAGTAGTTCTGTTTTGCAAGTTTAAAAGGTTTATTTGATAATTTAAACAATATATATATATTTCTGAGGCTTGTGGAATCTGCTTAGATCACATGCTGTGCATAGGCCGACATCTAGTGGAAGCTGCGGAGTATTACAGTTTGTTTTTCGAAAGTCGAAAATGGGCGTCGACACAGGCGTGCCAGTAATACTATCCCTAGTGTGACGTCCACTGTACCCAAGATCCCTCACGCGTGTAGGATCCTCAGATTGTTTTTTTCCGCCATACTGGTCGGAAGCATCTTGCGGAGTTCCCTGGCCTTAGCCATACTTTTGCTGTTATTATAATTTTAATTCTTATTCATTCCCTTCCCCACCCCAACGTCGACCCTCAACCTCGACGACGGCTGGAGAAGTCATCGACCGTCGACTGCTGCACGACGGATCTGGGCCTCGGTAGGCCGCTGGCCTCGGCCCGGGCCTAGTAGGCCGCTGGCCTCGGCCCTTACAAGTAGGGAGAGTGGGGGGTGGTACATACTCTTCACTCTTGATATATAGTTACATTTATATATATTCCTACACTTAGCAGCCCGCTGCCTTAAGGTGCGTATGGAGGGTACCCCTTTTCAATTCTGCCCCAAGTGCAATCGCAAATACCCTTGGGTCGACAGGCACGCCACGTGCAATCTCTGCTTGCCGAGGGATCACCCCGAAGCGAACTGCAGAGCGTGTAGTAGGTTTAAACCTAAGACACTTAAGGACCGTTCGACAAAGCGTTGGGCCCACCACGCCAGGCAGGAGGCCATGGCAGCGGAGGGCGCCTTCAGCGATGGCAGCGACGCCGTACTTTCGGACGGCGAGGGCATTACGGCGTCGAAAGACAGCCGACGAGCGCAGGTCCCCGACCTCGGAAGGTCGTCCGGCAAGGCGGCTATGGGGAAGACCCCCGGCGACGCAAGCGCTACACACCTAACACACACTAAACACACTAAGACCAACCGGACCTCGACGACGTCGACTTCCCGGAAAGAGGCACAAAAAGAACGGTCCGACTCGGTGTCCTCTGGGCGCTCTCGATCGAGATCGCCTCACGACGCAAGGCAATCATCCACTCTTGCCAAGAGTGCCTCGCTACACACACTAACGGAAGTTCGATCGTCGGGAGACGAAGACGACTTCCACCCCCAGGCCGCGCTCCAAGATACCGAGACCGCGGTTAACACCAGTGAGGCCCCACGCCCGAAGCACACAGATACCTTTCCAGACCCTCGACGCCAGGCGTCGAAAGTCTCTGGGGCCCCCAAGGGACAGGGAAAACATTTTTCCACGCACGGAGAAGGGGGGAAACAGCGGAAAGCACAGCCTTCCACCCCTGTAAAGCCTAAGCAGACAAGCAAACACAAGTCTACCCTTGAAAATAAATCACCTGCTAAAGTAATACCCTGTTCCAGGGAATGGTCCAGTGAAGACATAGACAGGGTTATGTCTAGGATGTCTTCCTTAGCTGATTTTTATGATAAGAACCCAGAACACTTTCTTTCATATAACCCTCAAGGGGCCACACCCTCAGGCTCCTCCGATCCCATCCCGCTAAGTAAAAAGCCCCGGGTCGAAAGACCTGAACCCTTCGAGGTTCAGCCTTACTCCACTTCATATTCTACTCCACTCCCCAGTTACCAGGGACAAGTTTTCCCTAGAGAGGACCAGGAGTTGGACATGATGGAAGAACAAACCGGGACAGATTACTATGCGGAGGATGAGGACTTGGAGGAGGGAGAAGATGAGCAGGAAATTTACAGAGTAGATTCCCCAGTACAAAGCGAAGCCCCAGTTACTGACTCTCCAGTTGATAACCAGCCCCTCCTTAACGAGGTTCTCGCCCGAGCAGCGGAACACTTCCACATCGACACCCACGGTGTACAGGAGGAAAGGGACTTCGCGGAGGAGTTTGTAGGAGAGAGAAGACCAGTCGCTCAGACCATCCCTATCCTCAAATCCATCCAACGAAGAATAGATCCTTCCCTGGTGAATCCGAACCTCACCAGAGCTGTCAACCCCAGAATTGAAAAGATTTTCCGGGCAGCCCAGTCTGACCCTCTGTATATAAGGGGACATCTTAAACCAGATTCCCTAGTGGTTACCAACACTAGAAAAAGGGCTGGCACGCCCTTATCTTCATCAGAAGCTCCTCCCGACAAGGAGAGCAAAAAACTTTACGGGTTTGGCAGGAAGGTAGCCTCAACGTCCGCCTACCAAGCAAGGATTGCGAATTCCACCACCCTGTTGGCTAGTTACAATTGCCATCAATGGGAAGAGGTCGCGGCGCTCATTGCCTCTGCTCCAGAACCATTAAAGGGCCAGCTGGCTCGGATCTCGGCAGAAGGGAGAGCCGTGTCTGGTTGCATTTTAAAAGCAACTTTCGACGCCGCTGACAACGCAGGGAGATTGATAGCAGAAGGTACTGTTATCAAAAGACATGCGTGGTTACGGCAGTCGGGATTCAAGACAGAAACCCAGGCTTCTTTAATAGACAAGCCAGTGGAACCCGACCTATTGTTTGGGAAAGCGGTCGAAGACGCACTTAAAAATGCCAAAGATGAATATGAGACTCTCAAATCCCTTGGCCAGCTTACCAACAAACCCCCTAACCAGAGGGGGAACAGTAATTTTCGTCGCCCACGCGGACAAAATTCACAAAGAGGCAACTATGTCCAGGGACAGGGTACACAATGGAATAACAACCAGCAGTCTACCCAGAGTTACGGCAGGGGTAACAAGAGAGGTCGTGGAAGAGGCAGAGGCAGCCCCAACAAGGGAGGTGGCACGCCTCCACCAAAACAGTGACGCTCAGTTCAGGGTCCCTTGCCACGCAACCCCAGTAGGGGGACGCATTTCCACCTTCACCCAGGCTTGGGAAGGGATCACCTCAGACAGATGGGTGCTGTCAACAGTATCCGCAGGATATTGTATAGAACTACTGCAGCGTCCCCGGAACCATCCTCCACGACAAAGAGTGCACTCCCTAGAGCATCAAAGGATCCTTCTCGAGGAGATCGCCATTCTGCTAGAAAAGGACGCGATAGAACTCGTCCCAGGACACCAGGTAAACAAGGGTATCTATTCAACTTACTTCCTTGTGCCAAAGAAAGATTTGACAATGCGCCCAGTATTAGACTTGCGGCCTGCCAACAAGTATGTCAAGCCCCAAAAATTCCGTATGACCACGCTACAAGAGGTAATCCCCCTCCTAAAAAAGGGGGATTACATGGCAACCTTGGATATGAAAGATGCTTATTTTCATATTTCCATGCTCCCAGCGCACAGAAAGTACTTACGCTTCAAGGTAGACAGTCGCCACTACCAATTCAAGGTACTGCCCTTCGGGATAGCTTCTGCACCAAGGGTATTCACCAAGGTACTGGCGGTGGCGGCTGCACACCTACGCAGGGAAGCAATCCCGGTGTACCCTTATCTGGACGACTGGCTCATAACGGGGGAGACCCCAGGAATTTGCAGGTCAAACATTCAGAGGACTATCGACCTCCTCCACGAATTAGGCTTCTCTATCAACGAGAAAAAGTCAAGTCTGGTGCCAAGCACCTCAAAACAATTTCTAGGAGCTATCCTAGATACTCAGAAAGGATTGACCTTCCCTTCGGAAGAGAGAATTCGGAATATACTTCTGCAAATTCCGCATTATCAGTCAGGTCAACAGATAACAGTACGCAAAGCTATGCGGTTACTGGGCATGATGGCGTCATGCATTTACCTGGTCCCCCACGCGCGTCTGCGCATGCGTCCCATGCAGGAATGGTTGGCGAAACAGTGGTCTCAGGCAAGTGGTCATTGGGACGATCTAGTGGTCGTTTCGCCAACACTCGTACAGAGCCTACACTGGTGGACAAGAGAGAATCTCGCAAAGGGGAAACCCTTTTACAATCCCGAAGTACAAGCCGTGGTAACTACAGATGCATGCCTGACTGGGTGGGGAGCTCACCATCTCCACCACACAGCTCAGGGTCTCTGGTCTCACTCAGTAGCCAAGAACCACATCAATCTGCTAGAGCTTCTGGCAGTATTCCGAGCGCTAAAGGCGTTCGAGCCCCATCTACTGAACTTGTCGGTGCAGATCAGGACGGACAGCACGACAGCCATGTTCTATCTGAACAAGCAAGGGGGGACTCGTTCACCAAATCTGTCCAAGCTTGCCCAGAAAATCTGGATATGGGCACTCAGACGGAACATCTTCCTGTCATCGCAACATGTTCCAGGGGAGCTCAATTCCCTAGCGGATGCTCTAAGCAGAGACTCCCTCCCAGAAGAACACGAATGGGTCCTTCACAGAGACGTGGTAGAAGATCTCTTCTCTCAGTGGGGTTTCCCCACTATAGACCTATTCGCCACAAGCGAAAACAAACAATGCCCAGGATTTGCATCCAGGTTCCCCCAACCGGACTCCCAAGGGAATGCCCTGTGGATGAACTGGTCAGGGATGTTTGCGTACGCTTTTCCACCAACTCCTCTCATCAGGAAGGTGGTGTACAAGATGAACAAGGAATCGATGACGCTCATCCTAGTTGCTCCCATGTGGGCGAGACAACCATGGTTTCCACACCTACGCAGGATGGCGGTGTGCGAACCCATCAGACTCCCAGCTTGGTACAACCTACTGTCCCAGCAACAGGGTCAAACAGTGCATCAGGAACCCAACTCTATGAACCTAGCAGCATGGCTCCTGAAGTCATAGAGTTTGGACATCTCAAATTACCACAGAGGTGTATGGACATTCTAAAGGAGTCCAGGAAACCAAATACAAGGCACTGTTACTTTGATAAGTGGAAAAGATTCGTTATCTGGTGCCAGAATAAACAAATCAACCCGGTTGATTGCACTCCTTCCAACGTTGTGACATACATGCTCCACCTGCTGGATGCAGGGTTGGTTTTTAACTCACTGAAAGTACACCTGGCAGCCCTCTCGGCTTACACCACATCCCATAACAAGGTCTCGTGGTGGAAAGTGCCAGTGGTTAAAGCCTTCATGGAAGGAGTAAAGAGACTTCACCCTCCTATTTCGAACCCACCGCCAGGATGGGACCTCAACGTGGTGCTAGCTAAGCTCATGGGACCCCCATTCGAACCCATGCATAAAAGTAGTCTCAAACACCTGACTTATAAAACGGCCTTCTTAGTAGCCATTACCTCCATAAGAAGGGTCAGTGAGATTCAGGCTCTGTCAGTGCAAGATCCTTTCTTTACTATCCACAAGGACAAACTGGTTTTACGCACACACCCTAGGTTCTCACCTAAATTCATATCCAAGTTCCATGTAAACCAGTCCATCGAGCTTCCGGCTTTCTTCAAAAACCCACAAAGCTCGGCTGAGGTAAAACTACACACCCTAGATGTGCGTAGGGCGGTCCTATACTATGTAAATAAGACCAGACCGCTAAGGAAAACAGATCAACTGTTTGTCTCCGTAGCTACAGGCAGAGAGGGGGATCGCGTCTCTAAAGGCGCTATCTCGAAGTGGATTATCAACTGTATACAGCTGTGTTACTCTCTTTCTGAAAAGACTCTGCCTTTTACGCCAAGGGCCCACTCTACTAGAGGCATTGGTGCCACTCTGGCTTTCATTGCAAATGTTCCCCTCGACACCATTTGCAAAGCGGCTACTTGGAGCTCTATTCACACTTTTACTCAGCATTACTGCATTGACACTCATTCCAAGACAGATACACAAGTGGGACAAGCGGTTCTAAGACACCTGTTTGCTCATGACCCTTCTCACATCCCACCTCCTTCTTCTGGTACTGCTCGCTAATCTATGCACAGCATGTGATCTAAGCAGATTCCACAAGCCTCAGAAGGGATACATTACTCACCGTAATCGTATTTCTGATGCTTGTATCTGCTTAGATTCACATGCGACCCACCCTTCCTCCCCTCCGAGAGAAGGCGCATGATTGCTTGTAGTCTTACCTTTCTGTTTATCTGCTTGGATTATCTGTACTCACGCTACTCCTCATGCTTCCTCATGTCAGAAAAAATACAATCTGAGGATCCTACACGCGTGAGGGATCTTGGGTACAGTGGACGTCACACTAGGGATAGTATTACTGGCACGCCTGTGTCGACGCCCATTTTCGACTTTCGAAAAACAAACTGTAATACTCCGCAGCTTCCACTAGATGTCGGCCTATGCACAGCATGTGAATCTAAGCAGATACAAGCATCAGAAATACGATTACGGTGAGTAATGTATCCCATATCACACTTTATAATAAATTAATCATTGAATATTACACTTAATCTGAGCAGTAATCAATAATGGATAGTCCGGCACTAGCACACTTCTTTATAATCAATGATGACTGGTTATAGGATGGATACGATAGCAACAATACTTTTATGGTTTCAAATGGATGCAATGTGGAATGAAATGCAGTACAGAAAATAACTTGATAGGATTTCAGCAAAAGACAATGTAATCACTTTCTTGGACAATTCACCCCCCCTTAATGCAATGTAAGGAGATGAATAGAATGGGACTCAGTTCTTAGGAATGCAATCAAATAGAATTCAGTTCAATTCCCCCCCAGCAGCTTATACAACAGATAGGAGTTTTGAAACACAGACCCAAGTGCTTTGAATATAGTGACAATGCAGTGAGAAATATGCTGAAAATGCTTTTAATTCCCTTCAGGAGGTTCAGGGCGAGTGGTATCTAGTTAATATTAGTCCAGGCTCACTCTAGCAATGATTCAGGGATGGTTCGGGCCAAATCGCGGCAAAATTCGCGGGTGCGAGAATCGTGATTACGGAGAAAGTATAAGGAGTAGGAAGTCGGTTCTAGGCTTGTTGAATAGCTGAGATTCTAAGCTTTCAGAGGAAAGTTAAACCAAGTTCCTAGCACAAACGGTTAGAGTTATGAATGATTTTGTGAAGGTGGTTTTTCGGATTTGAAATTTTAAAAGTTCAAAGCGACAGGTTACAGCTTGCAGCTAGAAAATGACAGGTGACAGCTTTGCAAAATGACAAGTGACAACTTCTAGGAGGCAGTTCTGGTTAGATTAAAATAGTTTGGATTAGATCATTTTAAATAAGAGATTGGTTCTGCACAGTTCTGCTAGGTACTCACAATATATTTTGAAATAGGCCTCCCCACGGATCTGGTCAGGTTTTGGACTGGACTCCGGTTCTGGTCTCGGCACTTCACAGTGATCTGGGTCAGCTCTCTGGTTCTGCTAACAGCGGTCTGGGTCACTCTGGATCTCTGCTGGTCTAGCCTCTCTGGATTCTGGATACTGCTCTGCATTCTGGGTACTGCTGCAGGTTCTGGAGATTGATGGATTTGAAGTCTGGATCTCTGGATGTGAAGTTGTCGGTCAGCCATCTTGGATTTTCTAAGCCCACAGCACCAAATGTTGCAGCATGATAGCTCAAACGTGGGTCAGGACACCCAACACCATGTGCCCTGTATTAGACCTGCATCCTGCAAACATGTATGTCAAACTACTCAAATTCAGGATGACCACGCTGCAGCAGGTAATTCCAGTTCTAAAAACAGGGGATTACAAGGCAGGCAACGTTGGACATGAAAGGTGTATACTTTCACATTTCATTGTTGCCAGTGCACAAGAAATACTTAAGGATCAAAGTAGGGTCAATACACTACCAATTCAAAGTACTTCCCTTCAGCACAGTCTCAGAGCTAAGGGTATTTACAAAAGTGCTTCCAGCAGTTGCTACCCACCTGCGCCAACAGTCCAATCCAGTGCACCCTTATCTAGACGATTGGCTAATAAAACAGACACACCTCAACTGTGTCAATGGTACACAGTCAACCTGCAATTCCAGTTTGGTGTCTCAATCAACGAGAAAAAAGCAAGTCTTGTTCTCAGTGAAGTAAACCAATTTCTAGGAGCACTAATTAAAATACAGAACGCCCTAGCCTTTCTCTCCAATGAGAGGGTTTGAAACAGGCTATTTCAAGTTCCACAGTATATATCTGGTGGTCAGATAACCATATGAAAGGCCATGCGTCTTCTCAGAATTATGCTTCATGCATCTATTTGGTAACACATGCACAATTGCACATGCTTCCAATGCAAGACTGGCTAACGAAACAGTGGTTGCAAGCAAACGGTTTATGGGCCGATCTAGTGTTTGGTTCGCAACAATTCTTTCAATCACTGCACCGGTGGACAAAAGAGACCCTTTTAAAGCGCAAACCCTTTACGACTCCAGCAGTAGAAGCCACTCTAACAGACCCATCGCTGTCAGGGCGGGGAGTGCACTTTCTCCTTCAAACCGCACACAGCATGTGTATGCAAGCAATGTCAAACCTATCAACCTCCTAGAGCTACTAGCAACATTCAAAGCTTTGCAAGGGTTTTAACAGTAGCTAGCAGGGAACATAGTCCTAGTCCTGACAGACAGCACTACAGCCATGTATTATATGAACAAATAGGGCAGGACACTATCCAGGTCTGTCCAAAGTAGTCCAGTACATCTGGTATTGGGCCCTCAAACAAAACATATTTCTCCAGTCACATATTCCAGGCGAACGCAACTGTCTAGCAGACATGCTAAGCAGAAACATTCAACTTCCCTCAGAGCACGAATGGCAATTACACACAGACATTCTACATAACGTCTTCAAAGACTAGGGCCATCCAGACATGGATCTCTTTGCAACGCAAGAGAACGCACAATGCCAAGACTCCACATGCAGGTATCCCCAGACGGGGTCCAAGGGGAACGCAATGTGGATGAATCGGTCAGAGATTTGTGTATGCTTTTCCCCCCAAACACCACTTCTAAAAAAATAAATCCCCAAGTTGCACCAGGAACATGTAAAGATGATCCAGCGCCAATGTGGGCATGTCAAGCATGGTTCCAAGACCTGTTGAAAATGTTACTTTGCCCGCCAGTCAAACTCTTATTCCCTTACAACATGTTATCCCAGCATCCGGGGACAACACTCCATCCATGTCCCCAGACACTGAACTTGGTAGCTTGGCTCCTGAAGTCCTAGTTTGGACATTTAAACCTGCCTCAAAGATGTATGGACATTTTCAAGGAGGCATGTAAACCAAACACAAGATACGTTTTCAACAAGTGGAAACGCTTTGTCTTATGGTGCAAAACGCACTGCATCAACCCCATTGAATGTTCCCCTTCACATATAGTACACTATCTGCTTTATCTTCTAGACTCTGGATTAGTCTTTAATTCTCTTGAAGTTCATCTAGCAGCACTTTCATCATACACCACCTCTCAAAGTAAAGTATCATGGTGGGACGTTCCAGTTATGGAGGGGGTCAAAACACACTATGCCCTATTTCAAATCCAACTCCTGAATGGAACTTAAATGTTGTCCTCACCAAACTCATGGGGCCCCCTTTTGAGCCTATGCATGAATCAAGTCTTGGACATCTGACTTAGAAGACTGTTTTCTTGTAGCCATTATCTCAATAAGGAGGGTCGGTTAACTGCAGGCTCTCTCAGTTCAAGATCTGTTTGTTATTATTCACAAGAACAAAGTGGTGTTGCGTACGCACCCACGTTTCTCTCCTAAATTTTTGCTGTACCTTCTAACAACCCACCACATTCTCCAGGTAATGTTCATTAGATTATGCATAGCATGTGATTCGAAGCAGATCCACAATCCTCAGAAGACATATTATATACGCGTAATCGTCTTTCGAATGGATTGTGTCCTCCCACGTATTCCTCATCCTAGGATATCTCCATATCCAGCTCTAACTGCTTTGGGACATTTTTCCAGCAGGGGGCGCTGTGCATCAATGCCCATCGACTCAATGACCCTTGAAGGCCTCTGTCTCGATGTTGATGCCATCGTGTATATAGCGTGCAGCGACCGTTGGCTTCAGTTTAGTTTTTCCACGAGAGCGATCGCTTTGGAAGATCGGCGAGCTTGAGTTCCTTGACGAGAAACCTTTAGAATTTAATAAAAATGCATTATCGTTGGCATCATCGACTCCGAGATCAGGGTTCAGAAAATGTCACGACTGCTGGCGGAGATTTCCCTTACGGACCCCCATCGGGTGTGTCTGTGGTGCTTAGGATCCACTCATTTAACATCAGAGTGTGAGTCCTGCCTATCGATGACGGTGAAAGCCTGGAGAGAGCGTAGAGAAAAGTTAGCTGCAGGTAGTTCTCATAAATCCCCTTTGAAGACTCAGTTGAAAAAGCGATCCTTCGATGAGTCGAGAGAGGTCTCTCCTCGTCAGAAGAAACCGAAAAGGTCCCGATCACCCAGTGGTTCACACGACTCATCATCCTCGCGGCGGTCAAACAAAAGGCGCCACAGATCGCCATCTTGGATGCCGAGTTCCTCCCAGGAGTGAATCTTCTGCCCCACCAAATCGGCCTTACCGCCTGAATGGGAGAGATTCAGACTTAAAATGCTCAATGTATTTGAGTATGCGGCCTCAACCTCCCCAGCCCCCCCTAAAAAAAAAAAAAAAGAGCCATGACCATGGTCACCTCGAGTAGAGAAAAGACTCCTTCGGAAATAAAGTAATCGATGCCATCGGTGCCGAAAGACTCCACTTCAGTGTCTAAAAAGTCCTCAACGACACAGCGGTTGAAGATGTCGACGCACATTACAATACCGTCGAAGATGTCGATAAAACCTACACCCCACTACCAAGGAAAGACTTCTTTGAGTCACTTTCCTCAATATATGATTATGTTAAGTCATATCACGTCCGTTTGGGTTACAGTATGGGACACCAGGGGCCCCAGAAGACTTTATTTTTGAGGAATCAAGACTACAACATCTTAAAGAAACCCTACAGGCTGCAAGTGGGATGGACACTTGCCCAGAAATTGTGTTTGGAAGACCAGATCCCTCAGACCATGCTGATGGATCATACAGACAACTGATGTCCAGGGTTGTAGGATATCTGGCCTGGAGTAGGCCTGCGCCTCTGTTTGAACAGGACAACCTCTGTTTGAAGAGGACAACCTCTGTCTGAACAGGACTACCTCACGGATATACTAGATAAGGGCCCCCAGGAGGACCCTATTCTTTTCATGTAGCCCTACAAAGGCAAGTGAATGCCAACTGGGAGAGACTGGAATTAATTCTGACAGTGAATACAGAATTGACAAGCAAGTCGAGCAGTGACCCCTATTATCTCAAAGCATCCAACTCCTGAAAGTTTGGTAGTTCAGGCTACCACTTCTAAATCCAAACAAAATGCATACCCAACTATCCTCCCGGACAGAGATGACAAGCGGTATGACGCATTGGCTAAAAAGGTTTTCTCTGCTGAGAGTAAGGCACTTAAATCGGCAAATGCCACGTGTGCACTGGCTAAATTCACTTTCAGCCTTTGGGATTGCATAGCAATGGCGGCTGAACATAGCCCGGAAGGGGAAGAAAGACAGATTTCTGAACATTGTCAAGGATGGGAAAGATGCAATGTGCGAATCCCTCCAGACTGATCTCGACTTGGCTGACATTATCAGCAGGGCTATGGCGGCTAGTCCTGTAATGCACAGATTTGCCTGGTTAAGAGTTTGGTTTGGCTCCAGATGTGCAGTCCAGACTTCTTAACGTGTGACGGCACACATTTATTTGGCAGCAAGCCAGATGAGAGCCTGGAAAAGTTGCAGACCTCCAAAGCAGCAGCCAAATCCCTTGCTGCTGCAATCTGAGAACCACAAACTTGCCCCACTGGAACAACTTGGAGATGGAGCTCCTTTAGATATTACTCCTCCATTAGAAGAGGGAGAGGACAGTTGAATCAGAGAAGATTCCCACGTTGTGGACGGGGAAGAGGTACTAAGACCGCCTAGGCAACAGCTAATTTACCGCCAGCCGCTGCATCAGCTGCCTCAAAACCTGTCTAAGGCCTTAGTCCACAAGACCCCGGTGGGAGGCAGACTCTTGCAGCATCTGCAAGAATGGTGGGGTATTACTTCAGATGCATGGGCATTGGAAACAGAGGCCCAGGGTTACTGCCTTCCCTTTTTAAAGGAGCCGGAGTCATCCACCGGGGGAACAGCTCTTTCAAAGTTCCAGATCCACTCCTTCTGCAGGAAATGTTGACCCTGCTAGAGAAAGGTGCTATAGAACCAGTACCTGTAGCTTAGAGGAACAAGGGTTTGTACTCTCCTTACTTCCAAATTCCAAGGAGGACGGAGGATTGCGATCCATCTTGGATTTAAGAGACTTAGGAAGGACAAGTTCAAGATGGTTACCCTTACTCCGATCCTTCAGGCCCTCCAGCTCCAGCACTGGGATGATATCATTTGACCTTCAGGATACTTACTTTCATGTGCCAATCCATCGCAAGCACAGAAAGTACCTGAGGTTCGCCGTTGGTGGTTGTCATCATCAGTTTCGAGTTCTGATATTTGAGCTGACCTCTGCCTGAGCACTTTCACCAAGTTCATTGCGGTGGTGGAAGCGAGTCTCAGTAGAGGGAGATTCACGTCTACCCCTACCTGGAGGATTGGCTGATCCCAGCTCCACCTGTCACTCCCTCCACAGACTGGGCTTGTCCCTTAATTAAAAGAAGTCCCACATGATACCATCTCAAAGGCTCCAATTCATCGGAGCAGTCATAGACGCATCCTTGGGAAAAGCCTCACCACCCGAGGTGAAGGCTCCAGACATTCTGCACATGGTCACCAAATTTCAGATCGAAGGGTCTTCGGCCTTCGATTTGTTGAGGTTGCTTGGCCTCATGGCATCCTGCATTTTCCTGATGCCAGAGGCTCCCCTGAGAATGAAATCTCTCCAATGTGCTCACATGACTCAATGGTCCCAATTCTCAGGCATGTTGTCAGATCTTCAGGTTCCAAGTAGTGTAGCACAAAACCTTCTGTGATGGATCTACAAGGAAAACATTCTGAAGGGAGATCCTTTTTGGCAACCAAGGATGGAGATAATTGTGGTGATGGACATCTCACTCACTGGGTGGGGAGCCCTCGCCAACGATCTGACAATCGGCTGTCATTGGTTTCCATCGGAGTCCAAACTACACATCAACCTTTTGGAGCCGAATACTATCAGACTAATGCTGAAGGCCTTCCTGCCCTCTGTACGGGGAAAGAATGTCCTGATAATGACAGACAACACTGTGGCCATGTACTACCTCAACAAGAGAGGTGGTGTAGGTTCACTACCACTGTGCAGAGAGGCAATGCAGCTCTGGTTCTTGGAAATTCAAGAAGGAATCTCCCTGTCGGCAGTTCACCTAGCCAGAGAGGAGACCACAGCGGCGGACATCTCTGAGCAGGCAGAGCATAGTCTCCCATGAGTGGGAACTAGCTCAGGAAGTCCTTCAAGAGATCTTCGCCCTTTGGGGAAACTCTCAAATGGATCTGTTTGTGACTGGTGTCAACCCGGAAGTGCAAGCTGTACTCCTCCTGGGAATTTCCACCAAGAGGAGCTCTAGGGGATGCGTTTGTAGTGGACTGGGAGTTTCTACTCCTGTATAAGTTTTCCCCCTGTACACGTCATTCGTCAAGTAATCGGGGGTTGCGGGGGGTGGGTTGAGGTAGTTTGGAAAATCCATGCTCCGGATTGGGCCAGGAGGATGTGGTACCTGGATCGTCTGGACATGTCCATCTGCCCTCCAATAATACGTCTGCCACAGAGAGGACCTTTTTTCGTGAGAGTGGGGGGTCGGGTTCTCATCCAGAGGTCAACACACTCGTCCTTCTCACATGGTTTCTGAGCGGTTTAGATACAAGGATTGGGAACTCCCGGACGACGTAATGGAAATGTTGCTTTCGGCCAGAAGGCCAGCAACATAATCCTTATACCGCTGCTGTTGGAACAAGTTCTGCAGCTGGTGCAAGGATAAGAATGTAGCCCCTTTTACATGCAGTACACCTATGGTGTTGTCATTCTTGTTACACCTGGCTAATCTGGGTCTCTAGGTTGACACAATTAAAGGGTATCTGGCAGACCTATCCATTTTTAAGCGCTCCTCTGAAGAGGTATCTTTCTTAAAGATTCCACTGGTTATACAGTTTTTGAAAGGATTGACAAATTTATTTCCTCTGGTTCCTTTTCAAATCACGATTTTGGGATCTCAACCTAGTTTAGAAATGGCTGTGTGCTTCATTGAAGCCTATTAATTCCTGTCCTTTAAGATTGACTTTAAAGACCATCTTCTTAGTAGCCCTTACATCAGCCCAGTAGGTTTGTCCTGCAAGCCTCCTTATAGTCTTCTTTAAGGATAGAGTGGTCCTTAAGGTTGAACTTATCTTTCTACCTAAAATTGTGTCCGAGTTTCATTCGACCAGGGGCATGGCTACTTCCTCTGCCTTACAGAGGGGAGTCCCAATTTAGGATATTTGTGCGACAGCCACATGGTCCTCCGTCCACACATTCACCAAGCATTATAGTCTGGACTCTTCAGGCCGGGAAGGTGTTTTTGGGAAGGTAGTGTTACATTCTTTACACACAGACCAGTAAGGAACTCCTAAATTATTATAAAAGATTGAAAAATTCTGTCCTCCTACTCTGGAAATAAAGGCACTGCTTTTGGAGTCTATCATAAAATGAGGAATAGATGGGAGGACATAATCCATTCAAAGAACAAGTTACTTACCCATGGTAACGTTCTTTCGACTGGATGTTCCACGTGTGCATCACCCCTCACCGCAGTAGAATTTCCTTGTTATTGCAGTTTATGCTCTTTCAATGTGACTAACTGTCGGGCATAGGATAATCCAATACACGTAAAAAACAGAACTGAAGGGGTCGCTGCACACGCGCTATACACCATTGATGACATAGACATCGAGACGGAGGCCTTCGCGGGACATCGAGTCGACGGGCATCGATGCACAGCTCGTCCTGCTGGAAAATGTTTTCGAAGCAACTAAAGCTGGATATGGAGATATCATAAGATTAGGAATACGTGGGAGGAACATCCACCATCTGTAAGAAACTTGTTCCTCTGATGCTGGTATCTGCTTGGATTCACATGCGTCCATTCTTCCTCACCTTTTGGAGATGAAGGTACATAGACCTCTTACACATTTCTTTCCTGTATTCACAAATCCAGTTCATGCTCCCTCATATCAGAAATAAAACAATCTGAGGTCTTCGACGCGTGAAGGACCATGGGTACAGTACACATCACACTAGGGATAGTATTACAAACACGCCCAGACGTCCCTATTCAAACTTATGTCATGCAATACTCCCCACCTACCACTAGATGTCAGCCTATGCAAAGCATGTAAATCTAAGCAGATACAATTGTCAAAGACATTTACAGGTATGTAATATTTCGTCTACAAGCCCAAGAGTCCAACACAAACCCTTGCCACCCTACAAACGGTGATGGCCGAAAGACTAGAGCCAACAGCTATTCCCCTGAGCATTCACCAGAAACTGGCCACGGGTGAGGACCCAACCTCCTTCTTTGTTTACTTTGAGAGGGTTGATAAGACAGCTGGATGGCAGCGAGAATGATGGACCTGCTACTTTACTAATGGGAGAAGTCCAGGAAGCCTTCAAGACCTTAAATCCTGATGGACAAACCCCTTACGGAGACCTTAAGAGAGGGAGAATTATCGAATGCACTTAAGTCCTCTGGACAAACAGAGACCCTGAGACAAATGCCATACCGGGTGTGTTAAGTACGTGGCTAGCCAATAAGAACTTGGAGAAATTGAAAAGTGCTTATTCTGGAACAGTTTGTCTAGTCCCTTCTGCCATATCTTCAGAAAGTTGTATGGCAGTTAAATGGGCCCACCTTGGAAGAAGCCATACAAACCATCAAACCATGCATGCCCATCAATGAGCTATGTCTTTTTCGAGACCCGGGAATGGCTCCTAAGAAACCGAATGAAGTCCGACTGACCCTTCGCCCAAAAGATGACCCTTTCCTGCAGAGACGGTGGCCCCAGTCTTCCCAAGTTCACCAGGGGACCTGCCCAGAGTTCTGTTAGCTGTAGTGTCCGGAACTAAAGGGGATATTGCCGCCAAAGGGTGGCTTGTGTTCTCCCCAGTTAGACCAGAACCTATCCGATGCTTTGCTTGTGGCAGAATTGGTGTCCCATCTTCTGTACCGAGAAGCCACGGGAGGAACCCCTGGAGATTGGGCTTCTTTACGAGAGTCTCAGCCAGGAGGCTACTTGAGAACAGGTATCCCCAGTACCTTTGGAAGAACCGGACTGTGAAAATGGGGAAGATTTATTCCACAAAGGAGTATCCCCTTGAGACACCTGGACTATCTGTACTACTGGGGAGAGTGCTTGGCGGTTCCACATACATGTGCACATCAATAGACTGCTGGCAAAAGCCCTTTTGGATTCAGGGAGCAAGAACACAGTAATTTAAGCTGATGTTTATATGGAAGAACTGGAACCACACTATCCTGCCTGGGTAATTTTTGCGCATGTGGATGCAGACTTCTACTCAGGCCAGAGCAAAGACCCATATTTTAGGGCAGACCCTTATGGTCCCAACGATTGTTATTCCTGGACTCCCAGGGCAGCTCTTGATTGCGGCAGTCTTCCCATCTTTTGAGGAGCATCTCTGCATCGGAAGACAAACCCCTTTCTTTCAGAAAACCAAAGCATCCCCTATAGCCTGAAACCACCTAAAATCCAGTAAGGTGAATCCAGATCAGGGGCAGAAAATCCCAGAATCGAACCAGAAGCCAAGGGTGTTGGTATGTGTCATGGCCAGCGTTATGGCCCTGCCAGGGGGGCGGAGGGAGCCCACCCATGACAGAGCCCACCCCACCCCATCCCAACACGGGTCTCTGAATGTAGGCACGGCCCCTCCCCACCCCTTCTTATGATGATGGCCTCCCGGCCGTAGCTGGAGTGGGGCAACTGGCCCAGGAAGTCGAGGACGCCAGCAGCGTGTCCAGGTAGAGCCCTGCCGGATCGAGAGATGCCGGACACCGCAGTGGAATTCCTGTTCCAGGGCAGGACGCAGCAAGGTTAGACAGCCATCACAACACTGACTGGCTCCAGCAGACAGTCTGCTGGAGTCTGCCTGCACACGAACCCACTACTAGCCCACCAGGGACATTTTTAATAATAAAGGCCCCATGAAGGTCTTAAAGCTACTGCCACAAAGGAATATTATTATTTTAAAAGGCTCTGCAAGATCTTGAGTAACTCAACATCCAACGACACCAGCAGAGTTCATGTTGGAAAGCCCTTTTAAGTGTTACCATTGTCCTCCCTAGTCAAACCCCTTGGAGTCAGGTAAGTTGTCAATGTAAGTGGTCAATCCTGGGAGGGGGTGGCATATTTAAGTAAGCCTGTGTGAATGCTTTAGTGTGGGTTTGTTTGATGAGGACATGAGGTGGTGGACGACGTCCAAGAGTCAAGAGGAGGCGAGAGAATCAAATGAGTGCAGAGACTATTATATGAAGGGGTGTGTCTGTGGAGTGTGAGTGAGTAGTAGAGGTAGAGGTGGAGTAGAAGTAGTAAAGTAGTTTAGTGGTAGTAGCTTCTGAAGTTAGTAGTGGTAGTAGGGAGTAAAAACAGTAGGCAGTGTGAGTAGCGAGTGCGAGAAATGGGTAGTAGAGTGGTAGTGCGCAATAGTGAGTAGAGGTAACCAGACTGATGGTAGTAGTGGGAGGTGAAGGCAGTAAGAAAATAGTATGAGCAACAAAGTAGGAGCAATAATGGACGGAGAGTGGGAAGAGCGACAGTGAGGGGCAGAATAGGAGTAGCTACACGTGTAGATTGAAATAGAGTTTATAACCAGAAGAATAGCAAGAGGCGAGGAAAAGGGAGGTAACTGAGGTAGAACAGGAGTTTGCGGTATGAACACTAGTAAAAACAGGAGTAAGAAAGGAAGTAAGATCGAAGGGTGGAGGTGGAAAGCAGAGTGAGCAATTGGATGGATAGTGACTGGATGGGAGGAGAACATCTGAATGGACCAGTATAGTGAAGGATCTGTTACGAGTGGGTCTAAAAGAAGTGAGTGTGAAAGAAGTGAGCCTGACACTGGTCTGAACAAGGCACCATCCCAAACGCTGTGAGACTACTAAGCTGGGTAGGTTAGGGAAAGTGTGAAGATCCCTAGGGAGTCGGTAGCCAATGATTTCGGGAAAACAAGTGAAGCCCAGGAAATGAGATAGATTGGGGGGGTGGAGGGGTTACTGATCCCATTTCTACTACAGCTCTCTTCTGCCTTTGATACGGTCAACCATGCCATCCTGCTCAATCGTCTCCTTGATAACCTGGGCATCACCGGTCAGGTCCTGGCGTGGCTGACTTCTTTGCTCTCTGACCGACCCTCCCAGGTCCCTCCCCTCCCCTCCCCTCCTCTCCTCTCCTCTGTCTCTACCTCTGGTGTTCCCCAGGGGTCTAACCTCTCTCCCTGGCTGTTTAACCAATACCTGTCACTACTTGCCCACCGCATTGCCGAGCTCTGCCCTAATTTCCAGTGCTATGCAGATGACTCAGCTCATTTTCAGGCTACCATCAGCCACCTCTTCTCCCTCTCTCATCTGACTGTCTGCCATCCAGGAGTGGTGTGCTGCCAATGATCTCTGCCTTAAAGCCAGTAAGACTGAGATTCTCCTCATCGGCACACCCGCTCCCTCCTTTCCTGTCATTTTTCTGTCCGGCCTCTCTTGGCCCTCTTCCTGCGCCCACCTGCGAGGCTAGAAACCTCGGGGTCATTTTCGACTCCACACTCTCCTGCTCTCCTCACATCTCTAAGAAGTCACACTACCAGCTGCACCTCGTCAGAGGTATTCTTTCTTTCCTCTCCTTCTCCCAGAAGCTCACTGTCTCCAGAGCTCTGGTTCTCTCTAGGCTGGAGTACTGCAACAGCCTCTTTCTAAATCTGCCTGCCTCTACTCTCAGCCCTCTGCAACATATTCAGAACAGGACTGCAAGACTTGTTCTTGGCCTCAAGCCCAGGGATCGTATCTCTCCAGGACTGAAATCCATGCACTGGCTCCTAGTGGCTGCGAGGATTAAGTTCAAAACCCTCTGCATTGTCCACAAGGCCTTCTGGGGCCTCAATACCTTCAACTCGCTCTTCCTAAATATCTTCCTTCTCGAGCTCTTCGCTCACCCGCCTCCAACTCCCCCAGGGTCACTCGCTTCTCCAAGCAACGAGTTGGCGGTAGATCTCTTTGGCTGGGGCCGCCCTCTGGAACAGCCTCCCTGCCTCACTGAAACCTGAGAACCATCTCCGGTTCCGGAAGCACCTCAAAACCTTTCTCTTTGCTTCTGCCTTTTCTCCTCCTCTCCCCTGCTGAACCCCTGGCTGAAACTGCACTGGTTACTTAGCCACCCTCTGATCTCGGGCACAGGTCCCCTCCACCGCCAGTCGCACACCTGCACTGCCTTCCTGGCAACCCCCGCACTCAGGACTGTCGCTGTATCCCTACAGTCACTCTACCAGCACTTGACACTGGATATCTGCACTTACCCTTGCACTTGCCACCAGCTGGCCGTATTTACTATGTTATTAGTCTATTATCCAATGTACTGCACTCTCCCGTCCCTTTCTCCCTTGCACTTTCCCCTTCCCCTGCACTTTCCCCTTCCCCTGCACTTGCGCGATCTGAATGACACCTGGCCTAGTAGGATTGCTTTTGGTCTTTCCTCTGTTCCCCCACCCTTGCCTAGTTGCACCTTGAAACAATTGTTTCTGATGCTTGTTAATCTGCTTAGAATCACATGCTGTGCATATAGTCCGACATCCAGTGGTAACCGCGGAGTATTGCATCTTGTCTTTCGGGGACCGAAAGGGGACGTCGGCATAGGCGTGTCTGTGACCCTATCGTGACGTGTAGTGTACCCAAAATCCCTCACGCGCCGAGGTCCCTCAGATTGTTTTTTTCCGCCCAGATAACTGGTCACCCTATACAGGGCTCTTACACAAGAGACATTGTTTATCTTATACCGATTTGTTGGTTATTTCCCGTTAAGTCCCTTCGGTCACAAGAACATCTTTGATGAAGACTGTGGGGGATTCGTCTACGGTGGTGGATTTCGGCACCTAAGATCCGGCAGCCATAATTTCCACGTGGTCGGGCCTTCTGGCCGACCTTTACAGTAAGGAGAGTGGGGTCGGGGTGGGCATATTTTTGGTATGTCTTTCCTCTTTCCCCCTCTTTACCCTTTTGGTCTTGTCATCTTCCCCTTTTGCTATGGAAAGGACTTCTTTTAGGTTCTGCCCTAAGTGTAGGGTCAGATATCCTTGGAAGGACGATCACAACGAAAAGCGGTGTGCGGCCTGCAAACTCCTTCGGCCTAAGACCCTTAAGGAGTGCCGTGTAAAGCGGTGGGCCGTGTACGGTATTTCGTGGGTGGAACCCCCTTCCACCACCACCACACCCGCTGAGAGTGACGGGGGCACTTCATATGACCAAACATCTGTTGCGGATGTAATAGACCTTGAAGCAGACACTTCTAGGTCTGCCACGCCCGTCCCTGACCCTTTAAGGCCTGACGCTGGTCACGCTTCAGGGTCAACACCCGGCGAGAGGGGTGTAAAAACGCATCTCACTAAGCACACAACCCCTACGCCTATTTCGAAGTCCTCGTCGAAAAAGGCAGAAGCGCTAGCAGGGCCGTCGATAATTTCGGCGGTTTCCTCGGATCGTGCAGATCCAAAGCCTTCCCCGCATCCACAGCAGCGTCTTGCGACTGGGCAATCAAAAACAAGTAAGGGTGCTACTCCAAAAGCTTCTCATGTTGAAGTGCGGAAATCAGACGCTACGACGGTCCCGAAGGCCGCGGTAGGCCCAAAAATCGCGACTAGACCTCTAGTCGGAAAACCGACCGCTAGGCCCCCTAACGCCGCGGAAGGCAATACACCTACCGATAGACCATCGGAATCTTTATCTCACACTGATTTGGCAGTTATCGAGGGCAGCATCGAGAGAATTACTGTGGCGGTGGGATTTATCCCAGTTCCGCTGAAAATCATGGGGCAAGCCGCAGACAAATCTTTTGATACGCCATGGTGCCCCGATTCTCACGATACTTATGAGGACAGTCAGGAGCCTCTTTCGAACACCCTAAGAGACACTTTTCGGCGCCGTAGGGAGGAAGACGACGTTTTTCCACCCGTAGGCCCTCCTCGGTCCTCCAAATGGACAAGGGAGAAATTCGAGGGGTGTATGGACCATATGGAGAGAATGATCAGTCTTTCTGACCTTCCTCCCCCGAAAAGGTCTCAAGGAGAGCCTAACCTTCAATCTACTCATTATCAGGAAGATCAGCCTTCTTTCTCCTTTCCAGCAGGAAGACCTTGTCCACATGGACACTTAAAGTGACATTTACAATGAAGAGGAAGAAACTTCCTTTCTGCAGGATTATGTGGAGGAACAGATGGATGCCACAGACAATTGGGAAGAAACCCAGCATGAGGGAACGGACCCATGGACACTTCCCCATCAAGATCAGGACACTGATGTTTTGTGTTTGAATTCCCCTCCGTCCACTCCGGCTCGTCAGCCCTCGCCTGTAGGGGACCAGATGGCCTTCAACTCCATGTTGAAGAAGGCAGCTGAACATTTTCAGATCTCTACTCAAGAGGCTGTGCCTGAGCAGGACTTTGTAGATGATATTCTTAAGGTGAAGCCTCCATCTAGCCAAGCCATTCCCCTCCTTAACTCCATCAAGAGAAGGTTGGCTCCCTCCTTGGTATCACTGGCTCAAACCCCGGCAGTGAACCCAAGAGTGGAAAAACTATTTCGCCCTTCCCCCTCCGACCCTCTATACATTAGAGGGCACGCCATCCCAGATTCTCTGGTAGTGACTACCATCCGAAAAAGAGCAGGGGTACCCCTTGCCACTAGGGAGGTACCCCCGGACAAGGAATCCAAGAGGCTGCATGCCGTAGGCAAACGAATTACCTCGGCTGCCACATACACTATGCGTATAGCAAATAATACCACGCTGTTGGCAAGTTATGCTCACTTAAATGGAACCTACTCCAAGGGGGCCTCCAGGAGGGCCCAGAACCTGCCAAGTCCAAACTTCTCTCTATTGTAACAGAGGGAAGGCAGGTGAACCAGAATGTGATAAAGAACACTCTGGACACAGCTGAGACAGCAGGCAAGTACTACTCAAAAGACACGCTTGGTTGCGTACCTCAGGGTTCAAACCTAAAACTCAGGCCTCACTTATCAATAAGCCTATTGAAGAAAGTAACCTCTTCGTAAAAGCAGTTGAAGAGGCATTGGAACAGCCAAAAAAAGAGCATGGACTCTGAAGTCTCTGCAACAGATCACACAAATACACCCCCCCCACCCCCCAGAGAGGTAATAACTCCCGGCGGTCCTTTGGAGGGCAGTCCTGTGCAACTCAAAATAACTATGGCACAGGGAGTTTCAATACAAGACAAACTTCAGGAAGGCCTGCGTACTACCCTTCAAGAGGGCAGCGGCGTAGCAAAGGCAGAGGTAGAGGCCCCAGTCCGGCGGGAGCCACAGCCTCTGTTCAGAAATGACCATCAGATCCAGGTCCCCTCCCATGTTTCCCCGGTTGGGGGGGGGGGGTCGCGATTAACATCTTTCCTCATGGCATGGGAGGGGATAACTTCAGACCAGTGGGTCATAAAGACGGTCGCCCATGGGTACCGCATGGAATTCGCCCGACCTCCACAATTCAGACCACCCTCGCGGCACCTTTCACCGGACCATCTGGAAATCCTGAATCGTGAAGTGGAAGCGTTGCTGGGAAAGGACGCCATAGAAACCGTCCCTATTCGTCAGGTAAACTAGGGTATTTATTCAGTGTACTTCCTTGTACCCAAAAAGGACCTCACCATGCGCCCTGTTCTAGACCTGCGCCCAGCGAACAAGTTCATAAAACCTCAGAAGTTTAGCATGGTAACACTACAGGAGGTAATCCCACTGTTGAAACAAGGAGACTACATGGCAACATTGGACATGCAAGATGCATACTTTCATATTTCAATGTTCCCAGGGCACAGGAAATATCTTAAGGTTCATGATGGAGGACAGGCATTACCAATTTAAGGTACTCCCCTTCGCCAAGGGTGTTTACCAAGGTCCTGGCAGTCGCTGCAGCACACCTTCGCAGACTATCCGTCCCAGTTTACCCTTACCTCGACGACTGGCTCATCACAGGGGATTCGTACAACGCATGTTTTTCGAACACCCAAAAGACAGTAGATCGTCTCTTCAGTCTGGGTTTCTCGATCAACGAGAAGAAGTCCAGTCTAGTCCTCGGTCAAAACAATTTCTGGGAGCTCTAATTCGGACGGAAGATGGCCTCGTCTTCCCCTCCAACGAGAGGGTTCAGAACATGCTTTTCCAGATCCCTCTATATGTAGCCAGTTGGGAGGTGACTGTGCGCAAAGCCATGCGCTTGCTAGGAATGATGGTGTTTGGCATATACTTGGTTCCCCACGCGCGGCTGCGCATGCGTCCCATGCAAGAGTGGCTGAACAGCCAGTGGTGTCAGGCCAGCGGACTATGGGAAAAATCTGGTAGTTGTCTCGCCAGCCCTCGTTCTCTCTCTGCAGCGGTGGTCAAGAGAAAACCTCTTGAAGGGGAAGATCTTCACCCCCCCCTGCAGTGGAAGCCACTTGCACGACAGACGCATCTCTCACGGGGTGGGCAACTTGCCTGCTTCAGCAGACAGCACATGGAGTGTGGTCCCCTCAAGAAGCGTCCAACCGTATGAATTTACTGGAGCGATTAGCGGTGTTCAAGGCATTGAAGGCCTTTCAGATGCAACTGCAAGGGAAGACAGTGCTGATTCTAACGGACATCACTACAGCAATGTATTACCTAAACAAACAGGGGGGACTTGCTCTCCAGGTCTATCCAAGCTGTCCCAAAACATTTGGATATGGGCTCTCAGACACAAGATGTTTCTGTTGTCCCAACATGTTCCAGGGGAACTCAATCTTCTGGCAGACGTGCTCAGCAGAGATTTCCCTCTGCCCGAAGAATATGAATGGCGTCTGCACGAAGACATGGTTTCCAACGTCTTCCCAGACTGGGGCTTCCCAGAGATCGACCTGTTCGCAACTCGGGAGTATGCACAATGCCAAGACTACGCCCATCCAGATACCCGCAGAACCGCTGCAAGGGGAACAGTCTCTGGATAATATGGTCAGGGAAATTTTGATTCGCTCCCCCTCCCCCCCCCCCCGACTCCCCTTCTCAACAAGATAGTGCTCAAGATGCACCAGGAACCAGTTACCATGATACCACTGGCACCCATGTGGGCCCGCCAACCCTGGTTCGCTCATCTGATGTATATATCCCTCTCTACTAGTGAAAATACCCTGCCCGTACAACACGTCTCAGGACTGGGTGTAGACCCTACACCCATGCCCACAAACTCTGAATTTAGGAGCTGGGCTCCTGAGGTCATAAAGTTTGGAAACCTACAGCTCCTTCAGAGGTGCATGGACATACTCAGGGAAGCTAGGAAACCGAACACACGTTATTGCTATGCCAGCAAATGGAAACGTTTTATCATCTGGTGTAATTCCAAGGGTGTCAATCCGATTGATTGCTCACACCTAACCCATCTGTTGGACACTGGGTTGGTCTTCAATTCCCTAAAGGTTCATCTGGCTGCACTGTCAGCCTACACCACATTACAACAAAAGGTGTTGTGGTGGAAGATACCAGTAATTAAGGTCCTTATGGAAGGGTTTAAGAGAATTTATCCTCCTATTTCTCACCCAGCTCCTGGGTGGGACCTAAATGTGGTTTTGACCAGGCTCATGGGAGCTACCTTTGAGCCTATGCATAAGGCAAGTCTAAAACGGCCTTCCTAGTGGCTATCACTTCTATTAGAAGGGTTAGCGAACTACAGGCACTTTCTGTTCTAGACCCCTTTGTTACAGTCCACAGGGATTAAGGTAGTTCTGCGCACTCACCCGAGATGTGTGCCTAAATTCATCTCAAAGTTCCATGTGAACCAATTGATTGAACTACCTACCTTTTTTCAGAATCCCACTAGCATGGCCGAAAGAAGCCTACACACACTAGATGTGCACAGGGCAGTCATGTTCTACCTGGAAAGAACTAAACCACACGAAAAGACTAACCAATTTTTCGTTTCAGTGGCAGCTGGTAGAGAAGGGGATCCTGTCTCTAAATCAGCTATTTCGAGGTGGATTGTCAAATGCATCGCACTGTTTCTCTCTTGTTAAGAGAGAACTGCCCTTCAAGCCTAGAACACATTCTACTCGGGGCACTGGGGCATCCATGGCATTCATTGCAAATGTTCCCCTTGAGTCCATTTGCAAAGTGGCAACCTGGAGTTCTGTACCCACCTTTACAAAACACTATTGCCTAGACACTCATTCTAGGTCTGATTCTCAGGTGGGACAAGCAGTACTAAGACATCTTTTCTCTACTGTTCCTTCTCACAACCCACCCCCCAACTCCGGGTACTGCTCGCTAGTCTATGCACAGCATGTGATTCTAAGCAGATTAACAAGCATGAGAAGACATGCATTACTTACCGTAATAGCATTTCTGATTATTGTATCTGCTTAGATTCACATGCGCCCTCCCTACCTCCTCGCTCGGGGTGGAAGGAACATAGACGTCTTACTACTTTCTCTCTGTTTATGTACTCACTCACTATAGCCTTGGGCTCCCTCTGGCAGGAAAAATACAATCAGAGGGACCTCGGTGCATGAGGGATTTTGGGTACACTACACGTCACGATAGGGATAGTGTTACAGACCCGCCTATGCCGACATGTCCTTTCGGTCCCCGAAAGACCAGATGCAATACTCTGCGGTTACCACTGGATGTCGGACTATATGCACAGCATGTGAATCTAATCAGATACAATCATCAGAAATGCTATTACGGTAAGTAATGCATGTCATATAGGCGCGTTATAAATGCCATATCATATACTAACATCCCCATTAGGGATGCCTGGGTTAGGAAGGCGGGTACAAGGCTGCGGTAGACCAGGGAGAGGGCCGGCCCTAGCGCCAAACTTACTGCCCTGCTAGACCCAGTTACCTTTACCCAGAGAAGACTGCAATCCTATCTGTTATAAATATGTTTAAATAAACACGCTTGGAACTACTCTTGAGTCAGCGTGATTCTTTGTGGCGGGACGCGCCATTAAAGTATATTTCGGTGTTCAAACGTTCCACCACGAATCGGGTACTGAGCGAAGAAATCAGTAGTCTGTAGTTAATAATTTAAAATTCCAGCTAAAAGTACAAACTACATGTAGCCTAGGTACCAATTCCAGGTGAATGAGGGTCATTATAACAAAAAGAATGACCAACAGATAATACCAGCAGGGCCCATAACTTTCAGGTATTGGTGAATAAACATGAGTGACCTGTACTCTCTGCCAGTGTGATAAGACTGTCTGGGAACAACCCAATATTACGCAGAGGATGTGGAGCCAGAAAAACCTCACTCAATGACGGAAATGGTCAAAGTGAAAAGCAAAACCCGGCTTTATTAACAGTCAAAATAAAACTGGGACAGCATACAAGCAGAAGGGTCGCAGCTCTTAGACAAAACAATACTTTTATTTTTTATATCAAAAGCACGTCCGAGTGACAACATAGCAATACAAAACTGACAGGGTAAGGGGATTGGTTAGGGGAATTGACTATATACATATACTATATGGGTTAGAATTCCGATGCGCAATACTGATCTGATGGTTACTACTGAGACTCCCTCTAAATTGATAACCGTAATAAATAATGTATACAATTGACTATTGTTTGGCGGCCTAGCATCAGGGGTTTTGATTGGTTGGCTTTCTATTGACCAACGTTGGACAACTGACAGTAGCGGAGAGGGGTCCATGGGCTGCTTTCTTTTAATTCAAGAAAATACTATCCCTCATCCCTAGGCCATGAGCCAGGATCATCGCCTTTGTAGTTAGCCTTGTGCTGCGCCTTGTGTTTGAGAATATGCGCAAGGAGTTAAGGCAGGTGTCCTATCTGTTCATTACTAATTAATACAGTGTTTTGAATTATGGGGCACATGTGAGAGGACCGCGTTTGAAATGATTGTACCCTGCATTTCAGTATTTGAGCTAATAATGCTGCAATTGTTATGATCTCTTCTACCACTGGGGCCACTCTTTAGTTTAATTTTCATGGAGACTTCCGACTTATAATTATCCTGCAACTGGCTCACAATAGTCAGCGGTGCTTTTCTAGACTTTAATTTGGAGTATAGTTCTTGCGTCCTGGCAATCATTATCTCCTGCCTCCTCTGTAAAGTTCAGACCCTCCCTAAAGTCTCAGTACCTTTGGCTTGGGCTTCAAGCTACTGCCTGGGCTCTGCATGGATTTGTATTTTTTTTTTCAGCATTCTGTGCTTTCTAGAAGTCTTGAGGTCTCGCCTTTACTTGGAAGTGTGTTGTGGCTTCCATTTTGGAAAAGATGGCTGCCTATTACTGTTGCGTTTCTACGGAAGTGAACTATATACGCATGTCGTTCATATTTGATTCAGCTTCATGCCTTTGATTGCAATTCTAATATTCTTCATGTATAAATGCATATTTGACCTAGTACATTCTCTTCATGTTAAGTGTATGTGTGCTTCATGTCTAGTGGATGCATATTTTAGGTTCCATTATCAGTTTTAGTTCTCACCATTTTCAGCTTACATAGTGTGCATCCCTTGTTGTACCTGCCTGTGATGGAGGCGGTATGGTTTTTTCAATGACTAGCATTCCTCACCTGTATGGTGTTGGTTCGGAGGAGAGGCCATAGCTATGGATAACATATTAATCTATCAACATTACCCCCTTTGGCCGAGTTCTCGACCACACCTTCCGTTGTGCCCTCCCCCTCATAACGTATTTTGGGGGTCCATATTTTAGTCTCTCCCCCCCCTCAAAGTACCTGCACGTCGTATGTGCTCATCCATGCTCCAGGTCATATAGCAGCACTCCCCATTAGAATTACAATATACCTATTGTCCAATGTAATTATGAGGGTCATGGGTGGGGGGGGTACATTTTGATTCTGGAGGAGAAAAAGGGCTTTACCTTACGTGGAAATGAGATGGGTCTTTTGTTTTGGTATGTTCATGTACATGAGTATCCACATCTATTCCAAATGCCCCTTTGGCAGCTCTTTTGCAACTGTTTATTGCTATTTTTGAAAACACAGAAAGCCAGTAGTAGGAGTACTACTATGGCTATTAATATGTTGAATGCATTAGCCAGCCAGGTGGGTATCTAAGAGAATGGGTAGCTAAACCAGTCATCATGTTCAGGCTCATTCACTTGCTCCACCATCTTTGTGTCTAATTCTGATAAGGGGATTGACCTATGTGAGGGTTCCATTCTCTTTCATCGTGGGAAGGTGTGTATGTGCAACAGAAAGGCCCAATATTTGCACACACGCCACCCTCCATGGCAGTTATTAAATGGAGGAAATTCCTATTTTGGAGAGTCATGAGCCGCAATGGTCTTGACACTTCCTTTGACATTGAAGCCTTTCACAGTTGCATTTTGTGTTTGCAACAGCTCTCATCTGGTTATTTCCAGCCATTTAGCGTTCATATTTGCCTTCAAAGGAGGACGTGAAGAACGCTGTTGCCCTATTAAATAATTTCTTTATCCAGTATGTTGTCATAGGCCTCTATTGATTTATCCAAAACCGTTTCCACTCTTTCTGCATGTTTAAGGTAAGATACCTTTTATCTCTCAGGTTTGCATTCATTCGGGGGAAGTGGCCAATCTATACTTCACTTTGAGGTACTACTAGAGCAGGTGTACTTATTACCACTATGGCAAGTCCCTCTCCAATTTGGAGGGAGCTGCATGTAGGCATTAGAACCACAGGCCCAATAGTTGTCCATTAATACCGCGATCCCAGGAAAATCCTA
Source organism: Ambystoma mexicanum (assembly GCF_040938575.1). NCBI lineage: Eukaryota > Metazoa > Chordata > Amphibia > Caudata > Ambystomatidae > Ambystoma > Ambystoma mexicanum. Next base: position 895,482,212 of record NC_090931.1, on the reverse strand, counting down.
AGTCTTTTTGCACCCTTTATTTTCTCCTACTTTTACTGCACCTGTATTTTATATGCACAGAAGAATTAAGGGGAATATGTGCTGCAGGTCTGCTTCATTCTCTACTCATTTTGGTAATTTAGACTATTTAGCCCATCTTTTGTTTACCCTGTTGACCACCACTTGTGGCTGCTCTTAGTATTTCTGCTTTGCAGCCGATCAGTCCATCGGTCCAGCCTTCTTGGGTAAATATGTCCTATTTGTAAGTGGCCCTTTTCCCAACATCCAGCTATTTCTCTTCCTTGTTCGTTCAGGCAATTCAAGAATTTGTTCTCCTCTTATTTCTCCTTCTTGCACTGGATAGTATAGAACGTGTGAGAAGTGTGTTGTGATGTTTCTCATCATTGACCTCTATTATAAAGTTATCCACAAGGAGAGAATCCTTTGTTACCCATTGTATGGATGCACTTGCATCCTGAAAGTACCCTCATGTCAAATATGTTGCATGGTGTGTTGGGCAGTATGATGTGTCTGCGGGTAATCGTATTGCTATAAACACTCTGGAAGCGCTCATGGCATAGGGGACAAGGGAACATACATAGAGGCTCTCTTTAGACATCTCTTCCCCCCACTCTGCTCATGTGCTGATACCACAAATGATATGTGGCATAAGCAGAATCAGTAATATTTGTCCATGCCTCCAAAATCATCTAGAGTGGTTTTAATAGGTTCAAGATACTCCCCTATTCCTTACTATCTCTACCATCAGGGATGTATAGATATAGATTCATAAACAAAGAGATAGGACACCAAACATAAAAGAACAATTTTAGATATCCAAAATGGGAACACAAAACACCTCTTTAGCTGATGTACCGGTACTTATATCTTGAAAAAATGGATAAAGTACAAGCAGATTATCAAAAAATATATAAGTTATTATAAACAAAGACCCTAGACATGCACAACCAATAATCATATTAAATACATATGCAACACTTCGTTTTCATAAAAAACACTTTCTAAACAAATACATGGACACAAATATAGCAGCAAATCACAACATCATAAAATGAATGTGTCACAAACACATATATTCCCGACATGTAGCATGTTTCAGTTCTTGATGCCTTTATATGGCTGAACTTTCTTCAGGGGAAACAATTCTTGTAAAATCCTTCAATATTGTGCAGTAGGGGTCCTAAGGACATCCACCAACGGATGTTCTCAATAAGCTGAAAAAGAAGAGGCAAAGGAGCCTTTAGTTCCCAAAAGTATCATCCAAAGAAACAAATCACAACCTTCACCACTGGAAAAAGACCTAAGCCTATATCATGATGAATGCAAGAACAGACCGGCACCATGACGGGATTCCCCAAGAGTTTGAAAAATCACCCTCGAAGTGAGAAAAAGTAATTACACTAATTACTATGAAGGGCCATAACTTGCCACTTCTTCATCGTGGAAATAGTCATGTTTTGATATACTTGTTTTGCTATATTGTAAAGCACCAACTCTCTTAATGCTAGGAGGATAATAAAATGCAGGCTACAAACTTTAGAACATATTGCAATGAGCATAGCTAGTGGGTCTACCTTATGCAAATAACTAGGAGTGTTATTCCTTCTAAGAGCTAAAGGTAAATAGCTGATATGTTTGAACAACCCTGTTCTTTCCACTCAAGGGGAATCCTTTTCAGTTTCTTCAATGAATAAATGTTCACAGGAAAAATTATTAGTATTGTGAGAACCTCTTTCAAAAACAAAATGGGCTTTTATTTTGAATAGTAACACAGCAAAACGAATAATCCACCTTCCTAAAAGAGATAAGTACTCATTAGATAGGACAAGACCATAAACAAATTGTTATAGGAAGCATTTGACTTCTGTACAAAGTGAGTGCCCCACTCTGCTGTGTATAAATATAGTTGCAAGAATGTTCACTTGATTATTCATATCTCTATCGAAGGATCAATCTCTTTTAAATTCTTCTTGCCACTGATGCCGATTCTCTCTCGTCTGGAATCTTCTTGTCTCCTGTTCACCATCAGGCTCAGGGTGGTCTGGCGGTGGGTGTCTCCTTTGTAAAGTTTGGCGTCACTGAGGTGTCCAAAGGCCCTCCTCCCCTGCATCTTCACAGCTCTTGGTATAACTGCTTCTACAACAAAGGGACCATAAAACCGTGGCCTATGCCAGCGGCGAGTAAAAGGTGTACAGAGGATCTTGTCCCCTCGGAACAGTACTAAAGGATTCAGGATTGTCTCTACACCAATTTGGTTGTTTTGACTCGCCCTGCTGCACTCGAAGCTGTCGAAACATACATTTAACAGAGTGTCATAGCAACCAAATCATGCATTTCAGTTCCCAATACATTAGCAACATTATGTGCATCAGTTTGAACTTGAGTGGGAGGAGCAAGCGGTATATGCATACAGTGTCCCGTCACCAGCTCATTTGGAGTCAGGTGATGGTCGGAGCCGGGCTGATTGCGCAATGCAAATAAGGCCAAAGGAAGGCAATGGAGTCAACCTTTTTTCAGTCACTTTTAATTTAGCAGTCTACTCTTGGTGGGTGAAAAGCGGACAGGAACTTATGCTTTATAGCTAACCTAATAGTGATGTGCTCAAATACTTAATTTACAAAATGCAGTTCATTGTCAGATCGGAGCACTTCGCACACTCCTCACCTTGGGGAGACCTCACGTAGGAGGAACTTCGTAGCACATGTGGCATCTGGCTGTGTGCATGGACATGCTTCATTCCATCAGGAAAAGGGACATACGACTACTAGCATGTACCTGTAGTAGTTATAAATTTGGATCATAGCTACTAAGTATATGTAGATGCTGAAAGGGTCCAGTAGGACGAGGTATTGCTCCTCTCACTCTTTTCAAAGTGTTCCCAGATGTGAATTGTTGGCACGTTATAGTTTATAATGACATTTAAAAACCTGTTCAGTCAAGTTTGGAACAAACCAGTCACCCAAAATCAACGCTGCAAGGCATTCTCTAGATGTATGTGCTGGGTAATGCAATTGCTCGAATGCAGTTTTAAGCAGCCCTAAAGGCATAACTAGTTTTCCGTTGCTGTCCTGCTGCCACATTGCATCTGTAGAGGACAATCCGCACCCTCTTAGTTTCCATAATTCTTGCTCTTCTGGTGGTGTGCTTCCCTGTAATATGTGTAATTTGTGCTATTGATAGCTTATTAAAACACTTTCATCACCCTATTGCATGCCTGTTTGTATTTATGTGTGCATTCACAAATTCGGATATTTAAGGAAAATATCCTTTTGGCTTCAAGATCAGCGACCTCTTTCCTGCAGAAAAAACTGTCTGCCTCTGGTGTGCACTGCGCACTTCACCACAGCGATTGCCGATGAAAGTTGGAGAACGTCTATGTGCCTGTCAAATTGTGGTGCATGCTTCACTGGTGTGCCTTCTGCGTGTAAGAAGCCACACTTTTTTCCACGTGACAGTCCCGCATGTACTGTTTACGTAATGCAGGCAGTCGGAATACACGGTTACCGCCTCCTCTGCATGCACTTTAAGTGCCAGAATCAATGCTAGTAATTCTACTGCTTGTGCCAAGAAATATGCTGGCAATCTAGCACTTACCACTGTTTCAAAGTTATAAGTCAGTCTTGCTTTTATTACTGCGGTCCTGCTGTGCTGCTCACCCCTTACTCTGGTCTATTGACGAGGACTCGTCAATGAGAGAATTTTCCCCACTCCTAAGGCATTTGCTTTAATATATGGTATCTCATAATATTCATTAACTTGGTGCTGTCATGCACATTGTCTCCCTCCTTCGCTGGTTCTGCAACAAATCTTGTTGTATTTACCACTCTGAACCTAACAATTCTGATCGATGGGTTTGATATGACTTCATACCTGGAAACTCTGTGTAGTCTGTGTGCTTTTGGGCTTTTCAAGAATAGCAAATAAGGCATGCTCAACATATAATGTGACTGCGCAACCCATCGCTATCCTGACAGATTTCTGGATCGCAAAGGCTGCTGCCGCCAACTTTTCTTCACAAGGATAAGGTCTCATTACTGGATCCAAGACCCCACTGTAAAATGCTAGTGGCTTTTACACCATGCTCATTTTTTCTGCAAGAACAGCTGTCATCGCTACTCCATTTGAATGGGAAAATAAAAGAATTCTTCATTATAATCAGCGATTCCTAATACGGGTGCTGTACTATTGCTAGCTTTAGTTCGTTAAAGGCATCTATCATCTTGCCTGTCCAGGCAATGTCCGTTTTCTTTCTGTTCCTCTTTCAGTCGTTTTTAAAAGGGGGTTGAAAGAGGTACTGTAATCAAAGACCTATGCCATGTAATGGTTATAAAGGCCTAAGAATTGTTGTAATCCTTTTTTTTTTTTATATATTTTTTATTGTTTTTACAAGTATCACAGTGACGGAGTACATGTGTTAAATTCACGGCAATAGTCACATGGTGTAAGGAAGTTAGACATTGGCAAACCCTAATTTCTTTTTATATCTTTATATCTAGGGCTACAAACCTACCAAAGCTATGCGTATAGAAGTGCTGTATCTGGGGGCCTAGTGATCTCCTGTACAGGATGCCAACTCCCCCTTTCTTCCCAGTCCCCGAGGCCCATACAGTGTCTCCAATGTCCCTACCTAGTATCTTACGTTCATCCTCCTGAGCGTATTTTGTTTCCTGGACAAATAAAATGTCCAATTTCAAGAGTTTGAATTTGCACGCCAGCATTGGAATTTTGTGGTGAATTAAGGCCCTTAACATTGAGGGACCCAATTGTTACACCATCAGGTGGTGCCATTTCAAGACTGGTATTGTTGCTGTGTCAACTCTGCTAAAAGAAACTACTTGAGTGGGTCTGATCGATGTATGTGTGACAGATGGCTGGACTAGTGGTGAGGTAAAATGTGAGTGAGGTGGAGCGAAGTTGTGGAATTGATGCTTTCCTTCCTTTCGGTGAGTGTCCCGCCCCCACATCCGGAAAAAAAGAATTTGGCATTTTCCAACAATAGAGACACCTTTGAAAGAAAAAAGAAGGGCCACGCTGCAATGGCCCCTCTTCAGGCAAAAATCTTAAGTAACTAACACGTCAAAACTCATACAGCAAAAAACATCATGCAGTGAAACCTTATAACATAAACTTACACTGTCTCGCAAAGTTCTGAGAAGACCATGACAGTATGTTTCAAGTCGCATACCTAGCGTCTTTTACAGTCCACTTGCTGGACTGGATCGCCCCCCCCAGGTCGAGGCGACCGTTCTCCAATACTATTGCGTTCCCGCTAGTTTACTGGAGACAAACCCGTGGAGCAATGTTTTTCAAGGTGTGTTGAGTCGTTTGTATTTCCACTTTCTAGGAGCACAACCTCTCCTCTGGGACATTGGGAAGTTATTCTGTGGCGGGCTCATGAGTTTCCTGGATTGATCCCTGTCTTAGTTTGTCGTGCTTGCTTGCGGGTGTTCCAGGGCTCTTCTGGCTTCATCTTCTGAGGTAATTTTCTCCCTCTTCTCAAAGCGAAGGGATGCCCCTTTCGGTAATGTACCCCCCGTTCCTGTAGCCAAGATGTTAGGTGGCGGCAACCCCTTCTCATGTTTAACGTGGCGGCGGAGAGATCCTGAAAGAGTTTAACACTCGACCCTTCAAAATTTATGGGTTCCTTTTCCCTTACTCTCTGTAAAATATCTTGTAGTAATGACACTTTCCAAGGACGGACCGCATGCCTTTTGGAGGGCCCCCAGCTCTGTGGACTCTATCGAATTCCAAGTTAGGGGGTGATGCGTCAGCAAAGCGGGAGGCTACCAGTGCTTTTACCCTGTCATCGAGTTTCAGTTCTATATTGTGCTCTTTCTGCTCCAAGTCTTGGAATCTGGCCTCAAAGGGCATTGCTGTTACATCCTCGGACTGTTGGTTGTACTCCACCGCTTCCATGCGATTTTTGACTTTGGCCATTCTTGTTTGTAGGTCCGAGACCGTTTCTGCTAAGCTGGATTTAATGGAGCAAATTTCTCCCAACAGGAGGCGGATGTCCGATTTGGTGGCACTATTGCAGTCATTTCCGGGAATTTCTGAGGAGCTCTGGACCTCCTCTTGCTCCATGTTCCTTGGTATGTGGCAAAATTATCGTAATCTGCTAAGGGTGTGCAGATCCAGGTCCACCCGGGAGGCAGCGGGAACCAGCGATGGTGCAGAGCTCAAGTTCTTTTTTTTGGGGCGGTTACGACCAGGGTCTGCACTGTCTGTTGAGGTGTCCCGTGGGAGGCTCTGGTGTTAACTGTTGCTGTTGAGGCCCCCACCGGGTGGGGGATCCCTTTCATGCCACTGCGCTTTACGTTTCCATCACCCCTGCTATTTTGACAGTGTCTTTCATGTTTGGGCTCCTAGTGTCTGCGCAGTTTACAATCTTGTTCCCGGACCAACCAGCGTAGTTCCCATAGAGTTCTTTCTTCTGGGGGGGTGGGGGTACAGTGATGAAGATTGTTGGGGCAGCAGACAGCCTATTGAGTTAGCGTCCCTCTCGCGGTGATGCCATCTAGTGCTTTGCAGTTAATCCCCTTACACCGCTCCGGTGCAATCTGTTATTGTGGCTCCACTGATATCCTGTGCTCGTTGATGAGGAGTTAAGGAGTGTGGGTTGAGAAGGCTGAGTACAGAAAGGGTGGATGTTATGGCTGAGGGCACACTTATGCTGAAGAATGTGAAATAATGTGGAAAAGGCGGCTGCAACAGTGCTTCCCCTGTGGGGGTCGCCAGAGGAGGGTTAGAAGTCAGGGAACTGGGCAGAGGGTAGTGTTTTACAGAGCACCGTGGGGGTTCTGTGATCACATTGCACCTGACACGCCTCTCATCGTGCCAGCTTAGCTCTGTGGCTTGCTTCTGTCTCTCGGGCACCTTTCGGGAGGGAGCGCTGTTCTGTCCACGGGCCGGGCTAACAAGTATCTCTTAAGGCCCTCTGGGATAGCGGGTTGTTATGGATGGGCCGCGGGTGCTAGTTTTAAAAAAGATGTTTTCAATTGGGGTCTGACCCACAGAGCCGATCACTGCTTTGCTCCAGTGTCGGTAACTTCTAGCGGGGGACGGATACGTAGCACCACAAGAGGCGATCCCAGCCCCTCGTTAGCCCAGCACTGCCCTCCCAGACCTCTTGCCAACTTTACGGGCCAGGTCGAACGGAGAGCGCTGGCTTCAGCAGGGGAGTCTCGGTTGGTTCACTTCATCTGATGGGTCCGGAGTAGATTCCGGTGACTCGTCTCCCCTTCACAACAGTCCAGGGCAAATGTCCGCCATTTCAGGTACGCCGTTGGTCCACCGCACCAGGTTTTCTTTCAGTCTCGTTTGCTTAGTTCAGGTCTGCAGTGGTTTCTCTCCTTACTTCAGTCTAAAGGCGCCCCGGTACCTCTGGATCAGAAACGTATAGCGCAAATTGCATGAAGTTTTCATTAATTTTGAGTATTTTGCCGTCATCTTGTGCCTGAAGAGGGAGACAAAGGCTCAGGCAGCCATCCTGTCTGTACCACTGGTAGTCTTGTAATCCTTTTAACTGTTTCTGGCTCGGGTGTCTTCATGATTGCTTCTGCTCTTTCAGGTGTCGCTTTACTTCCTTCCTGTGATATTAGCTGACCTGTGCATAGGACCTCTTCCTGACAATATTTCATTTTTTCTTTGTCAATCTTGTAACCTTTTTCCGTCAACTTTCAGCTGTACGGAGTCTCTCCTGCACTCTTCCTTCGTTTTGCTGCACCCTAAAATGTCATCGACATAATGTATTATTGTAGCCATCAAGTTGCACGTTTCCCAGTTCCATCTGAAGTACTCGGTTGAAAAGGGAACTCGCAGTATCGCTGGGGCAAAGAAGTATGTTGTAGTTTTGTCCCGCGGTAGGTAAACCAGGTCAAATATTGTGCCTCATCGTGGAATAGAAAAGAAGGCATTTTTTAAATCAATCACTGTAAAATATTTAGCTTTGGACGGGATATTAAACAATATTGTAGTTGGGTTTGGTTCCAATGAGAACGCTGCCTCAACAATATTGATCAAGGGGTGTAAATCTTAATAAATCTCCATGACCCTCCTGTTTCTTTTTTCACTGGGTACCCAGCCGTGTTTCACAGAGATTCTGGTTGCAGGCCTTGCAAATTCTACCAGCCCACTAGCATTGGCGAGTAGTCTATATGAAGGACTAGTACCATTTGCATGTTACTCGACCTTGCTGGCGAGTATGGGGATGTTAAACTTATTTTTTATTTCTCCAGCATGGGGTCTGGCATGGATTCACATGCTCATGAATATTCCCCGTCGTCAGGCTGGGAATTCTCGGTAAAGAAAAAATCAGTATCAGTTTTGTTTCTGATCTGTCTTTCTTAGTAGTAACCAATCACTGGTCTCTGGGTCATACTGACTTCAGCCAATGACTGCCCTCTCCCTAAGCCCCGCCCCTGGCAGCCATCCTCAGATTTTTACCACACGTTCAAGTGTTGGGAGTCCTCATGCTATAGCTCTTGAGCTTTTACTGCATTTTGCACTTTTTCAAAGAGATTCATCTCATTTTTCGGTTTAATCGAGCCTCAAGCTCCACCGTTTCTACTTCCGATCAACAGGGACCTGTTTTGGATTTATCTACGCCCCTCAAGGGTGACGTTTTCGTCGAGTTGCGCTTCTTGGAGGATTCCAGAAGTTTCTGAGGCCTACCTCGCGGACGAGAAGGCCATGGCCCAGGAGAAGGGAAGCTCGACTCCCGGCAAACTGTTCAGGATCTGCCCGGGATGCAACCTACAAAATGTGTTCAAGGAGGACGAGCATTCGAAATGCCTTTACTGCCTCCACAAGGACAAAACGCACGTGGAGAAGGACTGTGCGTTTTGCATGAACATGTCGGATCTGACTATGAGGGATCGTCGGACCCGTCTCTCCAACTGGCTGGAAGGCAAGAGCCCAGCAGGTGAGAAGTAGTAGTCCGAGCGGCCTTCTAAGTCCTGTGAGGGCGCCCTGGCGACGGGGGCCCAACAAAAGGCAAAGCACTGCAAGTGCCGAACGGTTGGGCTCCACAGCGGACAGGCAGGGCGCACCTTCACCGACGCCGTCAACCACGAGCCAACGCTCTGGTCCGGGAAGAGAAAATCCGAGAACCCAGCTAAGCTTCTGGAGAGGCCCTGGTCGATCTCGAAGGAACCGGCCGAATGGGAGCAAGGCGGTGACCCTCCCCCTAAGGTGAAGGCCTCAAGCGCGCCCAAGGTGGTGAAGGCCTTGATTCACCTGGCTAAGGCCTGGCGAGGCGTGTGGAGGCTTTCCCAGTGGAGGTGTCCATCGGGGCCCAGAGAGGAACTGACCGAGAATTTGGAAGAGGCCTGGTCCCATGGGAGGAATCCCGACGAGGGGGACGAAGACGAGCAAGGGTGGCAATGACGGCGAGGTTCCCGTGGATGAGGACCAACCATTGTGCCCGTCGCAGCCCGAGCCGCAGGACAACTCGGCGGCCATTTTGACGGCAATCCAAGCCTTATGCACGGAAATGAGGACGACACTGCCCCTACCCCCGTCGGACGACCCGGCTGAACTGGGTCCGTCGGGAAGCCCTCCAAACAAGAGGAGAATTCATCCAGTGGCCCTTCAGCCCTCACAGCCTTCTCAGCCTTTGTCGCCTTAGGGCACAGCCTCGGTCGTCTCAGCAGCGGACAAGAAGAAAGCGGGGGGGCATCGGCTTCATCTTCAACTTCCCCACCGGACGGCGAGGGAAAGAAGCTGGACGCCATGGGATGACGAGTCATTTCGTCGGTGGCGACGACGATTAAGGCGGCTAATGCCCTGGCGATTGTGGCCCGCGACGACAGGGAATTGTGGTACAAGATCCGCCCCCCTGTTGGACTTCCTCCCGGAAGACAAGAGGGCAGAGGCCCTGGCGATCCTACAGGAGGGTGAGGTGGTGTTGGACCACGCCATAATTGTGGCCACGGACATTGCCGACGCCGGTTTCTGCCAGTTGGGCAACGGCGTTTGCCTTCGACGGCGGGGTGGCTCAAGGCGACGGATTTCCGCCAGGCCGTGCAAGCCAAGGTTTTGGACATGCCCGTCGACGGGAACAATCTGTTTGGAAAGGCAGTGGATGAGTGGCTGCAGGCCATCAAGACCGACACGGAGACGGCTTGGGCCTTGGGAGTTCTGCAGCAACGGCGACTGCCCTTTCGGAACTCCGGAAGGGAAGCAAGGTGCCTCCAAAGGATTCGGCGGCGGCTCCTCGACCTACCGTCAAGCGGCCCGTTCCTTGTCGCAAGAAGCTTACAGGGGACGAGGCAAGTCTGGTGGATCTCGCCGTCGTCGCCAGGGAGGCAAAAGGAGGCAAGGCTGCTTCCAAACAAGACTGAACCGGCCGTTGCGTCGGGCCCCACCCCACCAGTGGCCAGGAAGGAAAACCACGTCCCTCAACTGTGGGTGATGCTCAAGAAAGGATCCATCAAGCTCGTCCCAAAGAGGCTCTGGGGCTCTGGAGTATACTCAAGATACTTCCTCGTCAGGAAGAAGACGGGAGGTTGGCGTCCCATCCTGGACCTGCGTCGGCTAAACAAATGCATCAAGGCAAAGAAGTTCCGGATGGTCACCCTCCAGCACGTGCTGGGCCAGCTGGAGGAAGGCGACTTCCTATCGTCGTTGGATTTGGAGGATGCGTACTTTCACATCCCCATCCTAAAAGGGCACCAAATGTTTCTCAGGTTTTTAGTCCAGGGACGGCACTACCAGTTTAAGGCCCTCCCGTTGGGATTGAAGTCTGCGCCCAGGGTGTTCAAGTGCCTAGCACCAGTGGCGGCGCGGCTGTGCCTGCAGGGAATCCATGTCTACCCCTACCTGGACGACGGGCTCATCCGAGCAGGGACAAGGGAGCTCGCCGTCGAACACACAGCGAAGACCATCCGGCTGCTCACGGACCTGGGATTCTCCATCAACTTCCCCAAATCCCACCTGGTTCCGTCACAGGTTGCGCTGTTTCTGGGAGCCAAGCTCGATACAGTGGTGCGATTGGCCTCGCCGTCGGACGAAAGAAAGCAGGCCATCCTGAGCAAGGTACAGCGTCTACTGGCCACGGACGTGGCCAGGGTGAGGTCCATCAAGTCCCTGCTCAGGATGATGTCCTCTTGCATCTATCTGGTGCACCTGTGCAGGCTTCGGATGCGCCCTCTGCCGGAGTTCCTCAACGACCGTTGGATGCAAGCGACGGGCAGCTTCGAGGACAAATCTCGCTCAACGAAGTATTCCGCCAGGCAATGCGGGCGGGTGCCCCACCATCGGATCTCGCGGCGGGCACAGACTTTCAGACCCCAGCATACCAGGCGACGGTGACGACGGATGCCTCCCTGGAGGGGTGGGGAGCGCCCACTGGAGATCTTCACGCGAGAGGCCTGTGGCTCCCGGAGGAGAGGCCGCTCCACATCAACATACTGAAGCTCCGAGCGGTATTCTGGGCCCTCAAGTCATTCCTCCTGTCTTTCAAGGGCAAGGTGGTGAGGATCTTCACCGACAACACCACCACGATGTTCTTCATCCGGAAGCAGGGAGGAACCAGATCCCCAGCCCTGTCCAAGGAAGCTCAGGATCTGTGGCACTGGGCTGTTTGGCACTGGGCCGTTGTCCCGGGGATGTTTCTGGTGCCTTTTCATCTAGCAGGGATAAACCCCATCGCCGACTCACTCAGCAGGGAGCTGCGCTCGTGCCACAAGTGGGTGCTACACCAGGATCAAGTGGATCAACTCTTCCGGCGATGGGGCAAACCCCAAATCGACCTGTTTGCGATGGCGATGAACTCCCAAGTGCCAGAGGTTCGCCAGCAGGTTCCCCCAGCCGAGGAGCATAGGCGATGCTTTCTCGTTCCCCTGGGACGGCCTGTTCCTGTATGCGTTCCCTCCATTGCTGCTCAGGCTCATCAACCAACTCAAGAGGTCCCGGTGCAGGATGATCCTCGTCGCACCGAGGTGGCCGAGACAGATCTGGTTCCCGGACCTTCTGGACTTGTCAGCGTCCCCACCAGTCAAACTGTCGACGGACGCAGATCTTCTCTCCAGAGAAGGAGGCGCCATTCTTCATCACGACCCGGAGTCGCTGAACTTGCAGGCCTGGCTCCTACAGCACTAGAGTTTGGAGGGTACTATATCCCGGCCGAATGTAGAGAGGTTCTTGCAAAGGCCAGGGCGTCCTCAACTCTCAAGTGCTACGGACACAAGTGGAAGAGGTTCTCTGTCTGGTGCCGTGCACAGAAGATTAACCCTGTACGGATTACTGCCCCTCAAGTGCTACCGTACTTACTGTCGCTGGCCAAAGCTGGACTAGCTCATGCTTACATTAAGATACATCTGGCAGCGATTTCCCGATACACCAGAACTGCAAGATGGTCGTCCCTGTGGTCTCATCGCCTGGTGAAGGAGTTTATGAAAGGACTGTTTCGATCGTTCCTGCCGGTGAAGGCTCATGGGCCCGCCATTCGAGCCCTTGCATTCGGCTCTGTTGAAGTTCCTGTCATGGAAGACAGCGTTCCTTGTGGCCATCACCTCTGCACGACGCGTGGGAGAGATTCAGGCCCTTTCCTGAAAGCCTCCATACTTGACTATCCATGATACGAGGGTGGTGCTGAGGACGCACCCCTCCTTCATGCCCAAGGTGCCATTGGACTTCCATCTCAACGAGCCCTTGGTGTTACCAGTCTTTTTCCCTTCGTCGCCGGCCGAGAGGACTTTGCACTCGCTGGATGTAGCTAGAGCGCTGAAGTTCTACGTGGACCAAACGAAGAGTTTTCGGAGGACATCACAGCTGTTTGTGAACTTTAGACCTGTGAACCAAGGGAAGGCTCTCTCGAAGATTTCCATTTCCAGATGGCTCTCCGGCTGCATCATGCACTGTCATCGATTGGCAAACTGACCGTTGCCCGGCCGTCCGAGAGCCCATCCGACCAGAGCGATTGCTGCTACCACAGCGTTCTTGTCTGGTGTGGCCCTGCTGGACATCTGCAGGGCTGCTACATGGAGGTCGACGCACACCTTCACGAGATTCTACTGTGTCGACCGGGATTCCAGGGAGGAGTCCAGAGTCGGCCAGGCAGTGCTGCGCAACCTGTTCGCTTAAGGTGAGCCTGGTGAGGAGGTAAGAGATGCTTAATGTTGAGTTTTATGTAATGCTTAATGTTGAGCGTTGCCACCTCCCGTGGTTGTGCATGTGTGTACTGCTATGTATTCTTATATTCATGAGCATGTGAATCCCTGCCAGACCCCATGCTGGAGAAGGAACAAGTTACTTACCTGTAACTGTTCTCCAGCATAGGTCCGACATGGATTCACATGCGAACCCTCCCTCCTTCCCCTCTGCGGCTCTTCACTTGGTCATACTGCCACTTTACGTGCTACCAAATCTGTGGATGGCTGCCAGGGGCGGGGTTTAGGGAGAGGGCAGTCATTGGCTGGGGGCAGTATGACCCAGAGTCCAGTGATTGGTTACTACTAAGAAAGACAGATCAGAAACGAAACTGATACTGATTATTTTCTTTACCGAGGATTCCCAGCCTGACGGGGAATATTCATGAGCACGTGAATCCATGCCAGACCCATGCTGGAGAACAACAGTTGGAGGTAAGTAACTTGTTCCTTACTGCAAACAAACTTTGTTGCAGTAAATGGCAAATACAAGTATCGCTGTGCATGGTTTACGGCATTGCATCATATATAAAGTGTGCTTATGGCAACATGCACCATTTTGCAAAAAGCACTGGTAAATGTTTTGTCACCAGTCACCTTGGGGCAAGTGCATTTCTCTTAGGTCGAGTATGTAAACTGATGAACTCGCCCTGCAGGTCTAGTGGGATTTCCAAGAATTTGCAAGGCCTGTATTGTACTAATATTACTTACCGCATCAGGGCAGCAATGGTGTCATGCCTTTGTCTGCTTCTTTTGACATTGGGTATTCTCACCCGTGATAAAATAGCCCTTTGCTTCAAGTTGATTTTAACTTTCCCTACTCTTTTCAATAGACCAACGCCCTACCTAAACCTACTTGTTATCACAGAGACATGGCTCCACGAAGCATCTGGCCCAGCCATTTCTCTAGCCTTCCCGCAAATCTACTCCATTCTCCGGACAGACAGACAACTAGCTAAAGGAGGGGGAGTTGCTCTCATCACCAGCGACACACTGTCCATCAGGCCATATCACCACCCCTGGGACGGCAACACAGGCTTCCTCTCCACCAAACTAGCACTATCCCCTAACTGCACCATCAAAATCCACCTTACATACAGGCCTCCTGGCTCTGACCTCGACTTCCATAGGCAGCTCCTGCACATACTCAGCACCAACCTAAAAAACTCCACCAAAACCATCTTGCTCGATGACCTCAACCTAGGTCTGAGTGACCCCAAAGATAAAGTAGCATCAACCCTAACAAAGGAATTAAAAGACCTTGGATTCAAACAAAAAAGTTAACAGCCCAACGCACTGCAAAGGCTGCACCCTAGACTGGGTGGCTGACCACAACTGCTCCACATCAGTCACTTCCAACACTGCTTACCCTTGACCGACCACAACTGCATCCAATTCACCATACCTACCACTCTGGCCACCAAAACACTCTCCTATGTGCCTCCAGCTCAGGTTAGGAGCTCCAAAAAACTAAGGACAACCTTTGCCCTTTCCTTGAAGTTCCCGAACTCAAGCACCCATTCTCAAACGACCCAAGTATCCTGGCCGATATTTACTGACACCCTCACTAGAGCTGTCCACTCCATAGCCCCCTTTGAAAGCAAAAAATAAAAAAAAGAATCCATGCACACCAATTCATGGTTCACTGAAGAACTACAGGCCCTACGTACCAGCAAGCGCAACGCCTTGGCAAATTGGCACTCTAAGCCCAATTAATCCACTAAAGCAGAATTCAAAAAGATATGGAACAAGTACAAACACTCCATATTCCTAGCCAAATCCAACTCTCTGAACTCAAGGATCACTAAGGCCAATTCTCAATCTAAAGAAATGTTCTCAGTATTCAGAGACCTCATTACACCCTCCACAAGTCCTGATGAGATAATTAAAGATAAAACATGGTGCTCCAACATTTAGGCAGCACTACTAAATAAAAGTGAACTCCTCCAAGAAAAAATACAAGCGCAGTTTCATGCCCTACGTAAGAACCAACCACCCCCCAACATAATCCACCCTCCCACCCCCACGCAGTTCCTCTTCTCCTTCAGAGAAGTCACTGAAACAGAAGTCCACAAATTCCTCCATCACCTCAAGCCATCCACCTGCAAAGGGGACAGCTGTCCGCCAGCTATCAAAGAATGTGCAGACTCCTTAACTCCCTTTTCACAGCATTCAATAATGCCTCTTTCTCGACAGGCATTGTCCCCTCCAGCCTCAAAGAAGCCTGGGTACAGCCACTTAAAAAAAAACACCTTGGATCCTTCTTTACCCAACAACTACCGCCCCATCACCACCATCCCATTCCTCCTCAAAATCCTAGATCAAGCAGCCCACAACCAAATCCAACAATTCTTGGAATCCAGCGCCATCCTGGGCAAAAGTCAATCAGGATTTCGTAAAGGCCACGGCACAGAAACCGCCCTCCTTGACCTTAAGAATAACTAACTACCATTATGAACAAAGGCAAACCGGCACTCTTCCTACTTCTGGACGTCTCGGCCTTCGATTTAATTGATCACAAAACCCTCACCGCCCACATTACTCAGGCAGCCCACTTCTCTAACTCGACCTCCTCATGGATCACATCCTTCTTGGAAGGAAGAGCCATGAAGGTTTTTTCTGACACTGCCAACGCAGAACCCTCCACCATTCAGTGTGGATTCCCCCAGGGCTCCTGCACAGCCCCCACCCTCTACAATCTATTCACCAAACCCCTCTTTGACCTACTTGACGCCTTTGGCATAGCGCATACCAACTTCGCCGATGATACGCGGGTACTGCTGCCACTTACAGGTTCCTATGACCAAGACAACGCAGCCCTCACTAGGATCTATTCCATCATCCAAGCATGGATGGCATCCAATGGATTGTGCCTAAACGGCGATAAAACTGAGATCATCATCTTGGGACCCAAAGAAACGCTAGCTAAACTCAACCAGCAATACTGCAACTTCACTATCGACAATGCCTCCATCACCGTCTCCCCATCGGTCAAAACCTTGGGGGTTTATCTAGACTCCACTCTATCCATGAAAAGACAGGTCAGCGCCATTGCATCGGCCACGCCGGAATACCTTCCCTTTCCAAGCAGAACTGCTTATCGATAGCCAGAG
Source organism: Ambystoma mexicanum (assembly GCF_040938575.1). Taxonomy (NCBI): domain Eukaryota; kingdom Metazoa; phylum Chordata; class Amphibia; order Caudata; family Ambystomatidae; genus Ambystoma; species Ambystoma mexicanum. The sequence goes on along the minus strand of NC_090931.1, from coordinate 895,465,948 downwards.
CCACCATAGGGCAAAACTAGACTACTACAACGTGCTCCTAGCAGGAACGTCCACCAAAAATATAAACAACTTCAAAGATCCAAAACGCGCTCAGAGCTGCTCTCAGAATCCTCGAGAGACTACATCTCACAGGCCAGGCAAGATGCACACTGGCACCCCGTAAGGGAAAGGTATCACATTTAAAACCCTCACCTTGACCCACAAGTGCCTTAGCCTCTCGGCCCGCCATACCTCTCAGAAATCATAGCTCCCACCCCAAAAGAACCTGCCATACCAACAAACTACGCATCCCTCACATCCACCGAGCCAGAGCAGGCGGTATTGATTTTCCACAAATTGCACCAAATCTATGGAACTCCCTTCCTAACACGCTCAGAGCCGAAACCTCCCTCCCAGCGTTCCAAAAATCACTGAAGACCACCCTGTTCAACTAACCTGCCTCTCTACTGCCCCAACTGTAACTAAGCCTGTACTATGTCATGTAGGTACTGTTATGTACACTCAACTATGATCACTGTCTGTAACAGCGCCACAATGCCCTTGGGCTGCTGTGCGCTTTATAAATGTTAAATAATAAATAATATATGCTGCTGGTCCACATTGTGCTTGGTACATGTGCCAATTCTTCCTGGAGGAAAGATGGTATCTTTTTTTACTAGTGACATTCTCTGGGGTATTTCTGTTTTCAATTTTTAGCTGGTATGCAAGACTTGAACATTACTTCAACTGAGTAATTATCTGTAAACAAGTCTTCATCTGTTAGATCAGCCAGTCTGTATCCTTAATCAAGAGCTTTCAGTGTTCTCCATATTATAGCTTACTCATCAACTTCGTGCAAAGTCTCCCTCTCTTCTATTGCTTCCTTTAGCTCTATTGTAATCGCTTTCCCTCCCTTCTCGTGCATGGGTATTTCTCGGCTGAACAAATATTCTGTAGGTAATCTTAAAATTCTTTCCTGTATTCTTGGAAGCCATGCTGATTGTATGTGTACCCTGTAAAGGAATACTTCCAGATCTAATGGCACGTCCCTTTGTTTTTCGGCCATAGAATGCTGTTATGAATTATTGTGCATTCACATGAATCCCTCGGTTGGAATAGATTATCCCCTGATTAGTAAATATTGTCATGTTCAGCTTACTCATCAAATCTCTCCCCAAATCTCTTTAAACTGCTGTTTTGCAAGAGATAGTCATGTTCCCCAATGGTGATGTGTAAAACATCTGTAAAAGGAACCGCAGTGAAGGAAAATGTTTGGTCACCTATGGTTACTTCAACTCTCGGTTTCTCTTGTGCGTCGGGTGTAACTGATCGGATGGTACACATCAAGTCTTTCTGTGGGTTGTGCTATTGCGAAGTCCAGTCCTCTAACGTTAAAAGGGTTCTATCCCACAACTATCATACCCCCTCTCCTAGGTCTAGGTGCCTGTGGTAGCATGCTTGCGTTCCATGGTGCCTCTACATTCTCGTGTGCTGGTGCTTGCATCTGCATCGGTACCTGCTCTGTCTGCATTGGTGCTTGCTGCATTTGGGTTGCCATCCCTTGCTGCATGGGTTGTATTTGTGGTGCTTGTGTCTGATACTGCATGTGATCGGTGGCTTGCCGCTATATGGTGATGTCCCCCCGCCCTCTTGGATCGGCTGCTGGCCAATTCTGTTGCATCCCGCCTCTGATTCTACATATGCGTGAAATGTGTCTCATCTTACCACATGTCCAACGTTACTGTATCTGTCCTCCAAACCTAGGTTGCCCTCCAATAAATCCTTCTCCTTGTGGGGCCTGAAGTCCAGCCAGTCTGCCTCGTGGTGCAAACCTTTGCCCTTATGAGAAATAATTATATTCTCCCCTTGCTGCAAAACGCTCTTTAGTTGTTTTGTTGTACCTGCTGTGATCCTTGTGCAATGAACCCTACTTCTCCACTTGGCAATACTACCCATTCCACAGTTTTTTCTGAACTAACTTTGCTTCCTCCATCTTCCTGCCCTCTACTTTCTTTTGGTCTCTTGTTTTAGCCAGCAATGGTGAACAATTTTCAGCTGAATCTCTGCCCCTGGCTTTGCTTCCATTCCCACAATCTTTTTCTGTTGTCTCTCCTCTGCCTCGGGTAGCCCCTGGCATAAAAGTGTTGTTTTTGTCCCACGGTTCTCTTATTTCTAGCCACCACTTTTCCTGAATCTCTTGAATGTAAGCAGTTAGATCTTCACCGTCCCGCATCTTACGAGTCATAATTGCACTCCTATTTGACGAATATAGGCACTTGAACCCCAAGTGCTCACCTATACATCGGCTTGACAATTGTTGAAATAAGCTCCATCATGATTAGTGCTCTATGCGGTCACCCCAGGATAACCTGCCCGTTTCCAAATGTCATCTGCCCGTTCACATAATATAGCAGCCAACAGGATTTTTATGTCACCCATTCTTAACGTCATTACCGCTCTCATTCTTTCTAATTCATAAATCCAATTTACCCACCCCCTGATGTCAATGTTGGTAACTTGCAGACCACATTATTTGTGTCTATTTGTGGCCATGGAACATACTGTGGCAGCCCTCCCCTTTCTGTAATAAAGGGAATTGTGTAAATCCTGCTCCTTATCGAAGTACAGCTGCTCACTCTGTCTTTGTAACTGCACCTGTCATGTTAATTTTCTTTTGCCCAGGTACTTTCTCAATCTGTTAACATATCCGGTTTTATCTAAACTGCTGGATCCCATTTTTGGGCATCCAAGGTATTAAATGGGTTCTGGCTGTCCACTTGCTGGTTCCTCCAAATCTAACCACGCTCTTTCCCTGTCCACATGCTTGTAAAAAGGGCTCTTGCGGCCTCCTCTTCATCGTCCTCCTCTCCTTGTCTAAAAACATTGTATTATAACTTCCATCTCCTTTGTTGTCCTCCATGTCCTTAAAATATAGTCTTTTGAGGGGGCTTGTTGTATACGTCCCCTTCATCACCTCTGCCAATACGTTCCTTCCCCCAGCTTGTGAAGACCCTCCTCTGTTCCCCGTTTTATACTACTAACACCATACCTCCTACTTCTGTACAACTTGCCAACCCTCCTTTGTATTGGTGTCTCCCTCTACATCTGGAATAGTATGGTTACTAAGTATCTCATCCACCTCCTTGCAGCGCCTAGAAAACTCTTCTGCATTTGCCTCAGTTCTTGTCTCCTATCTTTCTTTGTCGAGGAGCATATGGACCGCGATAAGCTTGTCTATTTCTTTGTCACTTTTCTTTGCTTCTCTCTATCCCTCTCTTCTTCCCTTTTCCTTTCTTTCCCTTTCCGCATCTGTCTTTCACTTTCTTATTCTTCTCATGTCCTCTTTTTCTGTCTGCCTCTCATTTCCTTTCTTTGCTCGTCTTCTTCATACCTTCTTTCCCTCTTTCTTGCTTCTGTCCCGTTCTTTCGTTCTTCCCGTTCCCTTTTCCCTTTTAATTTCTCCAGTCTTTCTCTGGTTTCCCTTTCTTTGAAATCATCCATGCCCCTTCCATCTAATTTGAGCGTTATTCGTCCCCCTAACCACTCATTCGCTGCAATCGCCGTCTCCTCCCTATTGCCCTGTCTGTCTGTCTTTGGACTGCCTCCTCAGCCTCTGTCAATTTCGCCAGTAACTCACATTTGTACACCCGTCTTTGCTTACTTATTTTCTCTACATTTGTAACACCATGAGTGCTATACGCAGGGGGTGCATAGGTGGGGTGAGTGTATCCTGCCGCTGCTTTTAATTCAGAAAATGGTATCATCCCTGCGATTCAGGGGGCGAATTGCGACTCTGGGGAGGAGGAGGAGGAGGAGCAGCAGCAGCCGTGGGCGCTGTGTCCCCCTTGTCATGCTGATTGAGCATCCATTCTTTTACAGGGGGTGACTCTGTTTCCTCCCCATACACTTTCCACAATTCTAAAATGGCTAGTGTATTCTGTAATTGTTTTCCCTATGTCATGTGTTGCAGCACTGATTTCTGCCTTCTGCCTTCTTGCGGCCTAGGCATAAACATTTTGCCATCACTGTCTATTGGGCGTCGTACTTATGGAATTTGTCCTTGTATCTGGGTAATGCTTTACGTAAGTGAATGAGTGGCTCCCATATTTATCCGCCACAGTTACATCTACTGGTACTTACCTCGATTTCAGATTCTAACTTCCTCTCCTCCAGCAAAACTTCTTACTCTTAGTGTTTTGCATTTCTTCCCGAAACCACCATTTTACTGTTCCCTCATCAGACCACACCCTTAGGTCCACACCACAACTTCCCGTCTTCCACAATATACACACAAAATTAACTTTTTTACAAAACCTAAACTGCCTTACGTATGTCATAGGAATCCTTATCTCGTGCCTTCTCTGTAACATTCACACCCTCCCTAAATTCTCAGTAACCTTGGCTTGGGCTTCAAGCTTCTGTCTGGGCTCTACATGGATTTGCATTTTATTAATTTGGCATTCTGTGCTTTCTGAAAGTCTTGAGGTCTCCCATTTACTTAGAAGCGTGTCGCTGCTTACATCTTTTGAAAAGATGGCTGCCTATTACAGTTGCGTTTCTATCTTGGTGAACTGTATATTATAGATTATATTAATTTTATTTATTGCTTATGTTTGCAATCATAAAAGACATGAAGAATACGAAGTTAATATTCTTCATGAATAAATGCATATTTGACCTCATGTTGAGTGCATGTGTGCTTCATGTGTAGTGAATGCATATGTAAGGTTCCATTATCAGTTTGTTGTTCTCGCCATCTTCAGTTTATATCGTGTTAATCCCTTGTTGTACCTGCCAGTGATTGGGGCAGTATGGTTGTCTTAATGAGTAGCGTTTATCACCTCTACAGTATTGGATCAGGAGAGGGGCCATAGCCATGGGTAACATATTCATCTTTTGAGGGAACAAATCCAGGGGGCGAGTGACTTGGCCAGTTGACACTTTCTTCAGAGCTATTGACTCTTGGGAGCTCTTTGTACCTCCTTTTGGAGGTTGCGTTGTGAGGTCCAGAGGGGTCAGACACTGAAGGTGGTATGCCAGCAGTGAGGTCTGAAGTGGGGTTGTTTCTTCCAGGAACGTAGACCGCCTGACAAAGGAGCCTTAGCAATAGCTCCCGCAGGGACCTCACTGTGTGGAAGTGATTCAGAAGCTGCAGATCCAGGGTCAGTATGTGTGCATATTGGCTGATGGAGGGCCACACCCTCTTTCTGGTACTGGCCGTTTCGTTCCATCAGCACTGCAAGAGCGTGACCTCGGCAAATGATCAGCGGCGTCACTGATGGTAGAGTCCATGGTGGGGCTGGAGCCAAACTGAGGAAGATTGGTCATCGCAGAGGTGGTGGTGTCGGCTGCGCTGGCTACTTTGCAGCAATGCGTTGCATGGATCTATGCTGAAATTCCAGAACACTTTCCTGCCGAATTAGTTGTTGGAAAAACCTGGAACGTACCATGCCACCTCAGCTGGAGCGCAGATTTCTGCTTGTGGACTTTCAACAGGACCCAGTGTCCTGATTGCAGAGGGTAGCAGGGTTCAGTAACCGGTTCAGGAAGGGCTTCACGGACCTGACCATGGAGCAATTAAACAGTTTTAATCAACATGCACCAATATTGGAGCAATATATCATCCTCCAATGGCAGGCTTTGAATGCAAGGAGCTGCTGGGGGCGCTGTTAACATTCTCATGTGGCGGCCAGTGAGTATTTCATGGGCAGACCATTTATGCTGTGGATTATTTCTCATTGGCAAACAGAACCCTGGGCAAGGATTGGGGCCATTTAAATCCATTTCTTTACACACTTTAGACAGCTTTGACTTAAGGTCCCCCATAAAGCGCAGGTGATGAGCACAATGAAAAGAGTTATTCTTAAAGCTTTGCACACGTCTCTCATAACTTGACCAGTACAATTGGTACCTCGGTCGCTCTATGTACTGAGGGGCAATCCAAACTGAGGTAACTCTAACAACTTTTTAGCTGCTGTGTCAGCCTCTGCTTTTCTACATGGATAGGCTTCCACCCACCCAGATTATGTCAACAAGGACCAAACAGTAAATATTGTTCATGCAGGCTAGGAGCTGTATGAAGTCTGTCTGCACACGCAAAAATTGACCTTCCAGTACAGGACGTGTATACATCCTCATGGGCATCGCTCACCCAACATTATATGTTGAGCATCTGACACAATTTTCACAATAACTCTAAGCCATGTAGGCTACACCAGGAGCCATTCAATTTTGACGTAATAAAGTGATCATAGCAGGTTTACCTGAATGGGCTAAGCTGTGAGCTTCACGGGCCAGGTATTGGAGAAGTACCTTTGGTGCTACCAGGCGGCTGTCCACAAGGAGTCTGCACCCAACTTACTCCCAATTTACGTCCAGGTCACCTTTTTCAGGTTCAGGTTCAGGGTCTTGATCTTGGAAGATTGACAGACTGAAAAGGGAGGCAAAGGGTGACTGTGGAACTGGAACACAAATTCATTAGGAGCTAGGGGCCAGTTTAAGGCCGCTGAGCAAGCTGCACCATCTGCTAATGTATTTCCTAGAGCTTTGAATGACTGCGAGGGATCGTGCTCCTTGCATTCTACGATGCAGGAAGTAACAATGCATCCAATAAAGCTGATTGATATTTTTCCTTTAATATTTGGTTGCCCGTGGATGTTCAATATCTGTGCTACCTCCAAAGAACACTAAAGTCATGGCCATACACTGGAGTCAGTATAGATCGTAGCTGATCTATCTCTGGCACAAGCAATCGACTCTGGTGAGAGCCATGAGATGGACCCGTGCTGATTTTGTCTTAGATAATCAATATCCTTATAGAACATCATGTGGTTTTAGGGGGGTTCATACAGAATACCCAGAGACCAATCCCCCCCTCCCCCCTGTTTCTGGGCACAGACACAAGATCCATCAACAATTAGAATTGGGTCAAGATTCCGCAAAGGTACATCAGATCAACACAGGATAACAAGAGTGTCTCCACGACAACTTGACAGTCATGCGGCTCCACACCCTCTGGGGTTGGTAGCAAAGAAGCAGGATTCAGCACACCTCGCACAAGCAAGAAACTGTTTAAACATGGCAGCTTGCAGTACCTCCTCATTATTATAATGCAGTAATATCCTGCATCAAACCCATTATGGATTTCACAAGAGCAGGGGTTTTCCAAAAGAGTAGATTTCCAAATTCACTAGCAAGAACATCTCACCGCCCCAAGAATAGGAGCTGCAAGAAGGGCCTCTCCTTCAGCTTCCTTCAATCTGTTCACTTTATGTCAAATGAGATAAAGTGAACATTCTCAAAAGTCGATTGTGAATGTCTCTGTTCAGTGTCAAGCTAGCTAGCAGCACTAGGGGGTATTTTTCTTCATGCTAGAGAGATGGATTCACTTCATCCCTATCGCTCGGGGCTGATGTTTGCCACTGATCCAGTGACTTATCAGGTTTTCTGTTAATATTTAAGAAATTCATTTTTGCTTTTTCAGACTGAATGTAACACATTGTCTTCTCATGTCTCTTTTGCAGTGAAAAAAGTGAAGTTTTACAGTACACTCCCAAAGAAGCCCAGGACATTGAGAAGGTAAGATCCTTTCTTCATGGTGGTTGCTCGCCGGTTGTCTTTGCTCTGTTGGCCTCTGCATTGGGTCAAATATTCCCTGCACCCTTTGCCTTATGCTTTGGCAGCATTGTTATGGAAAAAGTGTCCTGCTTCTAATGTGAATGTGTGCATTTTTATTAGTAAAATACCCCTCATTTTAAAATGGTGAAAGAGCCATGACCTATAAAGGTATTCATGCTTTAACTTGAGCATTACAAAAGGGCAGAGAACTATGTGATATCCTTCGCCTGGGAACTGGACCAATACATTGTCATCAATCTTTTTTTTTTTTAAATGCCAAGGACCCACACTGTTTCCTTGCCCACCTGAATACTTTTCCCCAAAGTCCACTTTGTACCCAGATATGCAGCATGTGCTCTGTGTTCTATGGCTATCATTGCAGTTCACTTACCCAATGGTGGTCTGCTATGCAGGTTCTTTTTACCCATCTTTCTCTTCAGGGTTTTTGTAACCTGCTTTTTGCAGATACTTTCCTTCAATTAAGACCTTAAAATTGTCTTAGCCCTGATTTTATTGGCCCAGACCATTCCTGAGCTTTGTGTCTGGCTTTCTTTCAGAGCCCAATGTTTGAGATTGAAGCCATGGGATGACCTTCTGTCATCCACCACCTCTGAACTTTGTTACAGTGAGGAAAATCTTTTTGAATGTTCTGTTCCCCAAACCACTCCATTCTGACAGTTCATTTTCATGCATTGACTGTTCTTTGCAGGCACTCTTGACACTTTGCCTCTTCTCTGAATAACCAGTCTGCACACCATTTTACTGCCCCCAGGAGGGATATTGATACGCTTGTCCAAGTAGAGAGAGAGAGAGAGAGACACAAACCTTGGCCACAGGACCCCAGGCCCCAGGCACCTGTGCAGCCTAAAGCAATGTCGTCTACACGGCTTTGATCTTGGAGGATTGAGGGATGCACCACCTCAGGTTTCCCCTCTGAGGGGGCGTCTGCTGTATCCTAAGAGTAGTTGGCTGATGCCCACATGTGTGTCTTCTGAACAGGACATCACTGGACAAGGTCTGGTGACTTTGAGGAGCTTGACAGATCTTCATTTGCCCCTTCCACCACTGTCTCCTGCATGGTGGACCTGAGTTATCAGGGCGATTCCTAGACCCACTCATTTTTTTCACTATACAGTTTGTTATAGTTTTATTATGTACAATTCATGTATCAAAAATAGGTAATTATAGGTATTCACACAAAATATACAGTACAGTGTTACACAGGCGTGAATGTGCAGTACATTACATGTACATTCAATATTTCTGAAGGTTTTGCATTCTCAAAAAACAGCACCTATTACTAAACTAGGGCTATCTAAATATGTCTGCCGTCTTTACTCGTTTAGTTGAGCAGTGTCTTCTGTCGCACTACTACATTATCAGTTTGTTGACAGAAGTGTTCCTGCCTCATGAGTTGCTGAATGGTGCTCTTGTTACGTCCTTCATCAGGACAGAGGTGTTTGTTCTTATCGCCCTTGTGTGGGTTCCTGTGTGCAAATATCACTTCGTTTTATTTAGCCTAGTGCTTGTCTTATCCATGGCTGTGTTGTACCTTTGTCCCTTTAGCATAACGTGTTAATCAGTGGTTCCAGCGGGGCATTTACTCACGTATTGACTGCCGTAATTTAGAGCCCAGTATCTCCATGTTGGTGTGCCTGTGTGCAAGGCTCTCTCCAGCTTCCTACCACAGCCTTCACTTTCATTTCCACCCAGTTTTGCCTTTATTAAGGGCTACCAAGCATCCCAACTTTTTTTTTTCTTCTGGGGTGGAGTAGGCAGCTAGAACATCAGGACACAGGAAGAATCTGGACTGCCACTTTGTGCTTGTGGTGATCCAGCTGTGCTCCACTCTACTTCAGGTAGGGAAGCTTGGCAGCCCTTAATAAAAGCAAGACTAGGGCAGCTGAAAGGGAAGGCTGTGGTAGGAAGCTGGAAAAGAGCCTTGCATTCGGACACACCAACATGGACAATCAGAAAGACCTTCATGTAGCATTTTTGGTTGCCGTAATATCAGCCATGTCAAAACTCATAATACAGTGATAATGTATTTCCAAAGGATTTGAATTTCATAAGATGGCTGTTGAACTGCGGATTTCCAGTGTCCGAGATTGAAAGCAGAGCCAAGGCTGTCTTGGATGACATGAGGGGCTATTGATTCCACGTCTGCAGCATGCACTTCACAGAAGATATGTACAAATCATCAAAGTACACTAAATAGCGTCGCCCCAGACTCCTTTGCAACTTACTTCTCAATGCAGTTCTAAATAATTTTCTGCGCATGCTGACTGGGGTGAGTAGTGGACGTTGACATTTTTATGCATGTTCGTATTCAATTGGTCTGTATACATATGTCTTATAAATGAAAACACAATATTGAAATAGTGTGTCAAAAGGTAACATGATAGGTTTTGGGGAAGATTTCCATTGATATTTTAATACACAAATTTTATGTATATTAGTTTATACATTTTCACTTAAGACTACTTTGTGTATCCCTAATTTGGGGATTCAGAATAAGTTCAGCGCAATGGGAGCCTTTAAAAAAATGTATATAGCGTACTCTAAAAATAGGTTATTCTGATAAATGTGGTAATTACCATGTTTGTCTTTTACATAGGCCACACTGATCGAAGTACCCACCGTTACCACAGAGGCAACCTGACACGCCAGATATCCAAATGGTGAGACCAGGCGACATGCATGTAAACCTATTTTAGAGCGTTTAATATGGTAAAAATTATATCACTAATGTACATTTTCTATTGGACACTGTTCTGAATATATACATCGAATAAAGGACCAGGATTATACATCGACCACTATTCAGGGGTCAACCTCATCCTCAATCACCTGTCAAGTAATTATTTTGTAATAATCCTTCAGATGCAATTAGATAATATATTTGTTTAGCTTCAACTTTAAACATGTTAATCATTGTTATCTATAAAATGTAAAGTGGCATGTAGGGTTGTATGTCAAAATCAACCATTTGTATGTGATGTTTTGTTGTTTTGCCTTTACATCCTTATTAAAACAATTACTTTGATATATGGGGTTGCTGGAACCTCTACCATGTACTTACTAGTTATCTATTGCAACCGTATCGAGGTTGAGGCATGAGAATTGAAAATGTGTATTAATAGTTGATAGTTTTTTTTTTTTAATTAAGATAATTGATACATTGTTGACAGTTCACAATACTGTCAGGAAATTGCAAAGCATTAGATGAATAACCTTGTTGTATTTATCGCCCAAACACATGCAACAATGAAAGTTAACCATTACAAATACTTACCATGTAACTGACACATGGACCAGGGGTATACCTAAGATATTGTAATTTCTATATGTGTATATGATTCTTGAAGTGGAAGAGTAAATTGCTTGGTTTATACATTCTCAAACTTGTTGTTTTTCAGCTTGATCTTGTGGTCGGAAAATCAAAATTGACTGTTTCAAGACAATTTAGGAAACCAAGGGTAAAAGTTTTTTTTAAAGAAGTTGTTCAGAACTTATTTTATTGATATTACATTGAGGTGCTAATTCATATGTTCTGTATGTGTGCTATAAATTAAGTTTAAAGATGTTACTACAGCAGGAAAAGTTGACTGGGAACCAGAGTGCGCTCCTTGCCATCATTCTTGACACTATTTTCCAGGAGTCCCGGGCTCAAGAGGCTGCAGCACCAGGGCCATCATGCCTTACTATGGAGAGCCATAAACATAGTTTTCCCCCTCCCCCTAGCAAGGGAAAGATTTGTGCTTTGGAGGGAGTTGTTTCCCAGTCACCTGCAACTGAAAAAAGTGTGAGAATACAAGTACCAGAATCCTTAGAGACATCAATGTAAATGAACCTGAAACTCCTGAAAAGGAAATGTAACTAGACACGCCTGAAAAGGAAGAGAAACACAGCCTCCCTGATTGATGGAGTCAAGAAAACATTTGGAGGAGAAGACAGTTTGTTACTACAGCAGGAAAACTTGACTGGGAACCAGAGTGCGCGCCTTGCCATCATTCTTAGTGCTATAAACTAAGCATGTTTAAAAAAAAAATCAATTAGAGGCCTAGGAAGAAGAGCATAAATACACAAACTAATGATGTTGCCTGCCAAACCAATGTCACTTTGGAGCAACTATATTTTGAGTCTCCGCATGTTCCTCTCAAGATTGGGAGTCGTGATGTAGATGTCCAGTGGCCGGAATTTGAATCTAATGTCACCAGTGACCCATGGAAAGTAAACATGGATCATTGTTACTGCACACATCTCCAGAAGAGACAAGCAATGCAGAAGATGTTTCTGAATTTCTTGCAAAACCGCTCACACAATCCACACCATCTAAACAATGTAAATCGAAGAAAGAGACAATGTGCCCAGATTACACAATACATGCCAAAAATCTGGAATCATATCACACTGAAGTAACTGAAGCATCTTTGCAATTGAAAGACGATTGTGCTCATGATCTTGACTCCACTCTTCCTAGTGTGGAGGACTTGTCCACCAACATCGAATCGCAAACAACTGTACTGCAGGACGACTGGCTATTAAGGGAGCCAAAATAAATTGTTTTCAACTGCTGCCGGGTAGAGGTTATGAAAATGATTAAATATGATCCTGAATTGCGTAGGAGAATTTGTGGGGACGCATTGGTGAAGTTAACTCGTGTAGAGAAAGGCACCAACCTGAAGATCAAGTGTAGCTGTGTCTGGTGATGAGACACTTTCATGGTCTTCTCAACCGATGCTTGGAAAAGTGCCTGCTTGAAATGTACTTTGTTCATCTGCTTTATTTAGCGCATCAACGTTTATTAAAATGTCAAGTTTCTGTACATTTTTTGGACTTTTCCTTGCTAAAACCCAATACTACAAATATCAGAAAAATGTCTTGTTCCCGGCTATTAGCCAGGCAGTGAATCTCAAACCGATTTCGATGGGCAATGCTCTCGCTGGCAAAAAGCTCAGGCGTGCCGGTGATGGACTGTGTGACAGTCGTGGGTTTTCTGCTAAAAACTGCACTTACCACTTCCAAGACATAAAAACCAAAGAAATAGTGAGTTCAGTCGTTGTGCAATTGTCTTAATGTACAACTTATGTTGCCATTGAGAAATATGGTTTCATTAAATCTATTGAACCTCTGCAATCCAGAGGAATGCAAATAGACCCGATAGCCATTGACAGGCACACATTGGAATAGCAAAGGCCATGCGAGAGCTGTTCCCACACATACAGAATCAATATAATATGTGGCACGTCGTAAAGATCAATTTCGAAAACTATTACAGCTGCTGGTAAAAAGGGTACAGAAAACATTTTAAATAGGTCAGCAACCATCTTTGGTGGAGCTCAAAAACTTGTGATGGATCTGTAGATATTCTGCTTGAAAAATGGCATTCAGTGCTGAACCATTGTTAAACATACACTCTAACATTTCCCCAAATATGTACATGGATCTTTGAGTAAAGAGCAGGAGTGTAAGAAAAAGTGGTTGGTGAGGCTCCCCTCCTCACAAAGCACTTAAGATTGTGTACGACAAAACGCTTTCAAGAGACATGAAGGACTCGCCAAATTCTGCCACACGTAGATTTGGAGGTGTTCAATATTTTCCTAAAGTACAAGCCTAAAAGGTTGCATTTCGACGGTATGGAGGCCAGAAGAAGACTGACTGTACTTGGACACAACAAGAACATTGTTAGGGAACAAGTAAAAACTGCAGGAACTTTCAGGATGCTTCGTTACAACATGTTTACAAAAAGAAACAGCGGGTGGCAAAGCCAACATTCCAGCAGATGGATTTTGAATTTGTTAAAGATCTGACATTGACTCTGCTGGCCATGCATACACATGGAATGGCTCCAGATTGTGTTCTCAGGGCCCAGTTTATGCCACAGAACATTGCAAAAGAGGTCTGTCCTCCAAAATGTGAACTTGTTGAAAGGTTGACTGCAAGATTATAATCATTTGTGGCTGTCTTCACAATTTCTTTGCAAAGCGTGTTTCAAGCTTTTGTCCAATGTTTGGAAACCAATTAGATTGTAAGTTATATACTATTAAATTATTTGTACAATGTAATAGTTGAGTAATTTATTTTAATGCCATTATTTTTTGTGATGTAATCTTACTAGATATGCATTAAAAGTTCTATTTCTCTTGGCCTTTTTTATATGCACTTCCCTCAATATCATTGTTTTTATATTACAACAATAAATGTCAATGTAATTATTTAAAGTATGTGCCTTTATTTGGAAATTATTGAAAAGTATTTTTTATTACATTTCAAGATACATATGCTTTTTTATTCTCAGTCTCGGCAAAATGTTCATTATGAAAAATAGAACATCGACAAAGTTATGCAATCACATATTTCAATATTTAAAATGCAACAGATGCAAAATTGTAATATTAAAATTGGCACACTGCACATGGATTGACGGAACAAGAACTAGGGACCCCCTAAGTGCATGAACTCTTTGCTTCCTCTCTAGCGTGTAACTGGTTATGTATCAGCGCCTTGATGCCCTCGGGTTTAGGCGCTTCATTAATTGAAAAATAAAATAGTGTGACTGGTAATCAAGCATTATGACCAGGCTGAAGTAGAAGGAACCAGTGTGTGGACGGATGAGTCACACTTTTTCCAGTAGTCAAACAATTTTTTTCAGAGTGCTCCTTCATATGCTAATTTCAGGTGAAACAACTTTCAATTGATATCAATGAGTCAGCCCTTTTTTTTTTTGGGACTTAAACACTGGAACAAGGTCTTACCGTGCACAATGCTGCTCAAGTAGCTTAACGATGTATGAATTTTAGCATGCAACAAAGATGCATTTAACTTTAAACTTTGCCGAACATCACCTTTCTGTCGCATAGCATTAATAAGAGTGATTAGCAGTGGTCGTAATTTAAACATCTGTTCTGAATGTAATTTTGCATCACCTTGTTAGACAAAATAAGGTCTAGAGCCACCTTCACAATGAGTTGCATTGTCTTGCATGTCCAGGATAAATATTTTGCAACAGCCACTCAATCTAATGACCAAGCATTCATGATTTATACCCGTCTCATTTACCCTATTTTACATACACCACACCATATGGTGGTCTTCCAAAACACCACCTATGATTTCTGACAATAAAATGTCATACCGCTGTTACCATTTTGCGCTATGCCTTCACTCTTTACTGGCTTCCCTTAACTAGCAGGCCACCCGTTTCATTTACCCACTTTGTCCATTGAGTACTTGCTTGTAAATCACCCCCTTCCTTTGCTCTGCTTCACATACACCTGTCAGATCAAATTTATTTGCCATTTGTCTTAAGCAAGACACAAGAAGTTGTGGTCGGGCACTTGATGGTAATTGTAGCTATGGGGACTGCGCATGGACAACAGTGAAAGATGCTGAGTGGACTTGACCTTTATTGTGCACTTTAAGAGAAAGTTTGATGCATATTTCAATGCATGGAAACCGTGGTAACTGTGTGGGGTGTCATCCATGGATACGGTGATGGAGAAGGGAGTAATCTGACCAATAATATTTAGTTGTGTGTTGTGCACGATGCAAAGGAGGTTTCCTTCAAAACACAATCTTTCCAGAAAGGGCCATGCAAAAGATGGCATCTCAGATGCGCACATTGTGTCCTGTCACAGGAAAAGCTTTAAGGGGACAATATTGTATATTATGTGCAAAAATAATATGAAATACCTGACTGTTACATCCTTCTGAGCACCGTGCACATAAGTAAGTACCACAAGCTACCATAATTGTATTGTTCATGGTTATTACTGGGGGTGCAATAACATTCTTTTTTTAATGAGCTCACAAGAGTACAAGAATCTCAGCAGAAAGGCAGCAGTCATACAGAATGAAAGCAAGGGAAAACTTTTAAGATATGGAGTTTAACTTCATCAGCAAGTAGGAATCGTGCTAAGTGGCTGTGGATTGCAACATACCAAAGGTTTATATGCCACTTGTGTTAGCCAACATTGAAATAACAGGTGACCGATTGTTATTTAAATGCATACTTTGCTGATGTGCACTATGAACATGCGCCTGTGGCTTTGTTCATTTTCATCTTACTGTGCAGGCCCACATATGGAGGACATTCAGGCTTGGATGCAACATTGCTGAAATCACGATGATTGCTGGGCTAGATCTACATAGAAGCCAATAACCCTTCCAAAACTCTTCTCATTCGTGGCATGAATTTATTTAGATTTAATATTTAATTGTTTTGCACCTTGCACTTGTGGCCCTGGGAGCAACAGTCCACCCTGCCTGTTGGGCAATTCACACCTTGGACCCCTTCCCGGTCCGCACGTGCCGTGTCTATATATTAACCCACCGATTTCCATCTATCTATATCCCACATCTGTATTTCACGCTGTAACCATATACATATGTCCAATATGATTTCTGAAGTGTGTTTTTAATCCTCACTGAAGGTGGGTAACGAATAGCTAGTTGGCTAACGGCCATACATACTTATCAGGTGTTGAGAACTAGGTGCGTTGAGTAATGTTACAATAGGTTGCAGAGTCCCAACGGTGAAATTATTTAACCAATGGACAGAATTTCAGAAGTCGTTGTATTGGGGTCAGGTGGAAGATTCTGTTTTCAAGGTGTGTATTTGAATTCAATTTTTTGAGAAGTGAGGAGATGGCTCGGACGTGTTCAGGCACAATACAATTTGGTTTTATTGTGATGTTGCTTGATTTTACATTGAAGAAAGACTGGCACTTGTAAAAACTCTTTTGACAGTAATGCAATCGGCACCTAGCCAGATCTGAACCGTATGGGCAGACAGATCTGCACCCCAAGCACACTACTGCAGGATGGCCTCCATTCTGCGCATCCATATAAAATACGTACATGCTCAGGGCAGTAATGATTGTTTATAAACACTAGCAAACAGCAATGTGTGGTGTACATGTTCTGCACCCAGGGTCAGACTGGGGCATAAATAAAATTGTCTCTCAGAATCCCATATTAGCTATTATTTTTGTAACACTGTTTGAATGGTATCCGAGTGTGATTTCTTTGATAAAATGAAATACAAATTGTGAAATGTAAAGAATATTTTTCTGCTACAAGGTTCAAAACTACTAGCAACATCGTGAAGTAACTTGTGTAACTGACCCACATTGACAAAAAAAAACAGGGTCACTTTTATTAAAAAAAACAGGGCCACACTAGCATTTAGCGTTTTTGTTTCGGGTGTTGCCCTATAGGCCTGTCTGCACCTCGCCTAGGTACATTTGTGAAATAATCCTTAAATGTTGTGGGACTAGGCACCTTGATACCGTTGAAATGGAAGTAAATATTTTGCTATGTGGAATACTTGAACTATTTCATTGTGTTTTACTGCACAGCTTGCCATTAAAAGCAGATGATAATCATTTTTGTGGTATGTATTCCCTAAAACGAAAGCAACCAGTGGCTGACCGTGAACACAGAATAAAGGGTATCATTGTTATTTGTCCTTGCATCAGCAGTATTAAAATTGTGAAGGACACAATGTGTCGAATATCCACACAGAATTGATTAGATTTGCTATATTGAAAGCAGACATGGGAAAGTTGCGTTTCTATTAGATCTGTCATCCTAAGCGGTTGGTCACCGTCACATAGAGAGAATGGAAATTCAAGACTTAATGTAAGCATAGCTTGAGATCTTTGGGTGAGTGAGGATGGCATGTATGCTGTATGATTGACGATGTGACAGATGAATGTTCAATTTGATGCAAAAAATAGACATTGTTCGTGCTAATTGTAACGTAAATTGATAGTCCACATATTACTCCTATGTCCCGTCCCCTTTCCTCCATACTGCACAGGCTTCCCTTTCAAGAGACGGGAGACGGAACCTTTTTCACCAGAAAAAACCTTGAGAGGCGCGCGGGGGTACCGCCCAGGGAGCATGCGCTGCCCTGACTTCGACCTCCGGTGCCACACCTCAGTCCCCTTTTCCGCGCTGACGGGAACGGGCCGAATTCACCAGCGTTCCTGGGTTTGGCTTCGGCCATGTAATTCCACGCGCGGATACTTCTTCTCTTGGTCTTTTTTTGTCTTTTTATCATTCAGGTACTCAGTGCTCAGGCGCCGCGCTCCTCGCCGGCGCATGTCAACTTCCACAGGGTTCAGCAGGTATCCATCCTGCAACAGGCTCTTCCCAACTTCAGAACCCCACGCCCTCTGCCTACGTTGCCTTGGTCCAGACCACGGTTGGCAAGCTTGTTCAGCTTGTGGCTCGCTGTCATCGAAAGCGCTGAAGAACACACTTGCCAGGTGGAGGCAGCTCTTCCAGAAGTTGCCTCCAGAGGACCTCAAGAACTTTGTGAAACACCCAGCCAGGCCCAAGGAGGGGCTGCTATTTTCCATCGCACCCCGCAGAGGAGACTCCTTCCCAAGGACTCTCCCGTGTGGGAGGGACTGTTCAGGTCCTTGTACCAGCACGTGCACTGAGGCAAGCAACAAAAAGGGGTGGGAGGGAGGGCTTTTCCCAGTCCCCCTCCACCGCGACAGCCTCAGAGGGAAAGAAGGCATGACACGCCCCTTCGGGTCCACGTGTCTCCAGTGGGGGGCAGGCTTGCTCTCATGCACATTTCTGGTGCCAGAATTTCGCGGACCCCTGGATCCTCTGAGTAGTATCCACGGGGTACCGCCTACCTATCCCAGCCTTTCTTCCCTCCTCCCCTCCCTCAGGTTGGGACAGCTACTCTTCTGGCGGAGATCCGGTTGCTCGTAGAGAGCCAGGCAGCAGAGGAAGTCCCAGCCTCCCAGCGAGGCTTGGGCTTTTACTCCAGGATTTTCGCCATTCAGAAGAACTAGGCGGGCCTGAGAGTTGTGCTGGACCTTGCCACCCTCAACCTCTCCTTACCCCTTCAGAAATTCAAGTTGGTTACGCCAGCTTTTATAGCAGAGACATTGTGCAAGGGAGACTGGCTGTGCTCCCTGGATCTGAAGGACGCGTACCTACATGTCCCAATTTAGCAGCCCCATCTTTCTTTCCTACGGTTCAGGATCATGGGCTACCATTTTCAATACAAGGTCCTTCCTTTTGGCCTCAATTCGGCCCCCAGGGTCTTTACCAGGCTCATGAATACGGTGGCTGCCCTCCTCAGAGCGCAGGGCCTCCACATCTACCCATACCTCGACGACTGGCTCGTCAGGGCTACATCTCTGGAAGCAGTTCACCACTCTTCCCATGCCCTTATGAACACACTGCACGATCTGGGCTTCTCGCTCAATCTCAAGAAGTCGCAGCTGCAGCCAACGCAGACTCTGACCTTCTTGGACCTCATATGGGACACATGCTCCGAGAAGGTATTTCTGTCAGAGCACAAGATCTCAGCCATCAAGAGGGCCACCACCCACTTTCTCAGCAGAGAAGTGACCTCGGCATGGTGGTACCAGCATCTCCTGGGTCTCCTATTAGCCGTGCCACACACAAGATTGAGGATTGAGGAGGATTCAGCTGCACTTCGCAGCCTCATGGAACCAGGAGCGGGGCTCTCAATCCGAGATTATCAACGTTCCTCCATCTCTCCACCGAACCCAACTTGGTGGTCCAGGGACTGCAACCTACGGACGGGCAAGCCCTTTCGGCCGCCCACCCTGCACGCCACCATCACCACAGACTCCTCGCTCGAGGGCTGGGGAGCCCACCTGGACGACCTCTTGGCCCACAGCACCTGGACTCGACACGAGCAGGAATACCACATCAATTGGTTAGAGCTGAACACCATCTGGCTAGCGCTCAGAGCATTCCTACCACTTCTCAGGGGCAAGGTTGTCCTCATCCAGACAGACAACTCGACCAGCATGTACTACATCAACAAGCAGGGAGGCACCAGATCCCCTACTCTGTGCAGACTGGCAATCAGCATGTGGGAGTGGGCCTGGAAAACATACACCTCCCAGGGGAATCCAACCTGGAGGCAGACAGACTCAGCAGGTTGGGAGCGGACAATTACGAGTGCCAGCTAAACAACCTCATTATTCAGGAGATCTTCGACTGGTTGGGTCATCCCCAGGTGGATCTCTTTGCCACCTGGCACAACAGGAAGTGCCCTTAGTTCGCCTCCTGGCAGGGACAGGGCATTTTGGCTTCGCTTACGCCTTCCCGCCCACTCCGCTGATTCACAGTGATTTGCAAGATCAAGGAGTCTCGCCAACTCAACATCATTCTAATAGCTCCATGGTGGCCGGCCAGGCCACGGTTTTTGGAGCTGCTCAGCCTCTCGGAGATGCCTCAAATTCACCTTCCGAAGGGCCCCTCACACGTGGTGCCTGAGCAGGTAACGCTGCAGCACCTCAGACATCAGGCTGGTCACCATCAAGATGGCCTTACTGGTCAGCCTCGGCTCGTTTTTTGCCGATCCTAAGGACGAAGCAGAGTACTGCACTGCCTGGATGTCAGGCGTGCCCCGAAGTTCTACTTGGACAGGACCAAGGGCTTCTGCAAATCGGATGCCCTGTTTGTCACCTTCAGAGGCTCAAGACCAGGCTATCAGGCTTCCAAGGCCTCCATATCCCGCTGCATGGTCTCGGCCAACTAAGAAGCGTACGAGGGCCAGCACAAGCCGCTTCCGGCCAACATGCATGTCCACGCAGTCAGGACCAAGGCAACGGCCATCTCATTCCAGCGCCATGTCCCTTGGCAAGTCATAAGCAGGGTGGCCACTTGGGCCACTCCCTCGGCTTTCTGCAAGAATTACTGTTTGGATGCCGGCTCTAGATCTGACAGCTTTCGGACAGGCGGTTCTCAAGAACCTATTTGCTTAAGGAGGGTCTCCTCTCCACCCTGGGGCTACATTCAGTTGTAATCGCCCATGCAGTATGGAGGAAAGGGGGCGGGACGTAAGAGTAATTAGAAGTTACTCATCGTAGTGACTAACGTAATCTTAGTCCATAGTCCCCTTTCCTCCATACGTCCCACCAACCTCCCCCCCTAATAATACTGGTGCCATTAGGCAATGTTAATTCTATTGCCGACGTGTCATTGGGGACTGAAGTGTGGCGCCGGAGGGCGAAGTCAGGACAGTGCATGCTCCCTGGTGCCTCTAAATTTAAAGGGGAAGGTGTTTTTTTCTGGTGAAAAAGATTGTCTCCCGTCCCTTGGCAGGGACGCCCGTGCCGTATGGAGGAAAGGGGACTATGGACTAACAGTATGTTAGTCACTACAGTAACTTATAATTTATGTACTGTGTATATTCTATTATAAACTGGGTACTGAAATATATTTTTGCCTTCTCAAAATTACATAGTTCCGTTCCACCGATGTGTGCCTGCAATGGTTTCAATCTTCCGGTTGAGGGATTCTTCAATCATAATTGGACAATAATTGTCAATGCATCTGTGATGACCATTATCTGGGATGATCGCCTGACATCTATCTGCCCTTTTGCAGCTCAAGTCGAGCAAGGCCACTGACCCTTCGCCCCAGCAGGGTCATGTCTCACCCAGGACCGGTCGGTCCGGGGAGCGGACTCCCTCTGGGAGGATGTTGAATTCCTTTGAAGACGCCCCATTTGTGGGGGTCCAAGATAAGGCCAAGAACCGCAAGGCCGATTCTACCGCTGATGTGGGTCCCAAGTCGGATAGACCGCGATCACCATCGCCGTCCGCCTCCTCAGCTAGCCTGCCATCGGGTTCCTCCTCAAAGAGGAAGTGCTCCAACCCAGCCAAGTTATGGGACAAATCTGAGAAACAAAGGCCAGAGGAGGCTCACCAGGCACAACCAAAGACGCTGTCGACCGCTTTGTCGATATCCTCTGGGTCGACCGGTATGGTGGGTGCTTTCGACCCAACGAGGGTGGTCCCTACAGCACAGACTATCCCTGGCGGGTTGAGGCACTGGTTCACATCCCGGTACATGGCCCTCAGGAGGGGAAAAGAGGGGTGGTGAGGAGGCCCCAAAGCAGCCCTCCAAGGTTTACGATCAGCCAATGCACATCTACTCCACGGATGACGACCAAGTGTCCGTCCATACAGTCCATGAGGAGGATTGCAGCGCGGGGGCCTAGCACTCCATCATTCCCTCCACAGCAGAGCGACATATCCATGGACATCCTGTCAACTCTCCACACCCTAGTGACGGAGATCCAGCACCTGTTGTACTGAAGGCCCCTGATCCTGCCGCATCAACCTCCTCCACCACGTCGGGACTCGACTCTACCAATGAACACGGACACTGGTACGGCCACGATGGCCACAAAGACCGACTAAGATGAGGACTTCATCCCAGCGGATGAGGAATCACTGTTCCTGGACGCCCTTCATAGAGGCCCTCCAACAGATGAGGTGGGATCACTACACTTGATGCTCTACAGGGCCTCCAAACTATTCCAGCTGGTGCCTTAGGAAACCAAAAAGGAGGGCTTCCTTTACCAGCAACGGGAGTCCAAGAGGAAGATGTAACATGTCTGTACCCTTTTAGGACGACTTTTGGGAGTAAGGACTGGCTCATGAAAAACCCATGCTCGGCTCGACCCAAATGAGATTGGTTGGAGAAGAAGTACAGCATGCCGGACTCTGCACCCAAATGCTTGAGGTCACACCGTTGCCGGACTCCTTAGTGTAAGCCACCGCTAGAAAACGTTAAGCCAACCCAGCCTCTGCATCATCAGTCTCCCTGGACAATGAGGGGAAGAAGATGGTCGCCATGGGAAAGAGTCATCTACACGGCGGCATCCATGATCAAAGTAGCTAATGCTCTGGCTATCTTGTCCTGATACGACCGGGAGCTTTGGTACAAACTGGGGCCCTATTCTGGAATTCCTTCCCGACGACAAGAAAATCGAGACCTTCGCCCTCTTTCAGCAAGGGCTGGTGGTGTCTGACCTTGCCATTACGGTGGCAGTGGACATCGCTGACGCAGGCTTCTGACAGATGGGGAACAGTGTTTGCCTTTGTCAGCAGGGATGGCTGAATGTCACTAACTTTCACCAGGAAGTCCATTCAATGGTGCTGGACATGCATTTTGACTGCAAATATCTGTTCAGGAAGACGGTCGCTGAATAACTTCAAGCCATAAAGACAGACACACAGCACGGTCCCTTGCACACTGCAGCAGCATTGCTCGTGTTTTCGCTCCTTCAGTGGAAAATCGAGCAGATAGTCCAAGGGATACTCTACATCATACAGGCAAACGCCCAATCCTCCACGCAGGAAGCCTACAGGGGTGGCTCCCAGGCCTACGGTAGCAGAGGTCAGCGTTACCCATAGGTCAGGGCGCTGATGCCAAGCAAGCCTGAACCGGCCAAGATGTTGGGCGGCCACTCGTGCACCCCAGTGGGAGGCCTGCTGACAAGGTTCATCAGCGAGTGGAAGATCACCACTGACAGATGGATGTTGGACACTCTCGCCCAGATAAACACCTTGGCATTCCAACGCAGGTGTCCTCGTATTACACTGGTTTCCCTGCGCTCCTAAAAGTGTGAACCATGTCAAGGGGCAAGAGAGCTTGTTCCCAAACGGCTCTGGAGTCTATTCTAGATACTTTCTGATCAGAAAGAAGACTGGGTTGGAAACCCAACCTAGACCTACGCCATCTGAACAAATACCTGAAGTCCCAAAAATTTGGGATGGTCACGTTGCAACGCGGGCGTGGAAAACTGGAGGAAGGGTATTTCTTGATGACGTTGGACCTGGAGGATGCACACTTCCATATCCCCATCTAAAGGAAACATCGGAAGTTCCTGCGGTTCGTGTTACAAGGCCAACACTAACAGTTCAAGGCCCTACCGTTCAGCTTAGTCGGCCCCAAGCGTGTTCACAAAATGCCTTGCCACGGTGGGGGCCCACCTGCGTCTGCAGGGCATTCAAGTATACCTATACCTGGATGATTGGCTGATACGCACCTGGTCCCGAGGACTTGCCGGCGAGCACAGAGTCAGGCTACTGACAGAGCTGGGGTTCTCCGTAAACTATCCAAAGTCTTGCTTAACGCCATCGCAGAATGTGCTGTTCCTCATCGCCAGACTCGACACAATGGTTGCTGGGCATGTCATCCTGAATCTACTTTGTCCGTCTCTGCATGTTACAAATGCGACCCCTTGGATGCACGTTGGATATAAGTGTCCGAGGGTTTTGTGGACAAGACCCTCCCTCCCCTCAGCGAGGCCTTCTGGCGGGCAATAGAGTTGGGGGGGGTACTCTGCCACATTGCCAATGGGATTGGATTTCCAACCCGCCATACCAGGAGACGGTCACCAGGGACGCTTCCATGGAAGGTTTGGGAGCTCACACCAGATGTCTGCACGCCAGAGGGCTGTGGCTTGCGGAGGAGAAGGATCTGCACATAAACATCCTGGAGTTACGGGCAGTGTTCTGGGCCCTCAAGTCTTTCCTACCATCTCTGAGAGGCAAGGTGGTGAGGATCTTCACGGACACCATTTTCTAAATCAGGAAACAAGGGGGCACTCGATCCCCAGCGGTCCCCAAGGAAGCTCAGGTCTTGTGGCATTTGGTTATCGGACAGGGGATCTTCCTCGTCCCCTTCCACCTGGCAGGCGTCAAGAACACCATTGCTGAATCCCTCAGCAGGGAGCTGCGCTCCTGCCTCAAGTGGGACCTTCGTCGGGATCAGGTGGACCATTTGGTTGTCAAATGTGCCAGACTTCTGATCTTTTTGCCACGGCGGCGAACTCGAAATGTCAGAAGTTTGCTAGCAGATTCCACCAACCGAGGAGCATGGTGGACCTGTTCTCCTTCCCGTGGGAGGGTCTCGTTCTGTACGCTTTTCCTGAGTTTCTTCTCCTGCTATGTGTGATCAACACACTCCGTGTTGGTGCAAGATGATACTCATCACCCCGGCGTGGCTGAGGCAGATTTGGTATCCGGACCTACTCGGCCTTTCTGTGTCGCCACCAGTCAAGGTGCCGGTACTTCCGGTTCTGCTCAATCCCCCCGCCCCCCGACACCCTCAAGGTGCACCATGAACCGCGGGCCATTCACACGAAGCTACTACCCACTGGAGGCCTGAGTGAGGTGACTACTAGACCGCATGCCTCTGGGACCTCCCGACACTACGCCTGATGCCCGCAGGTTAGCCAACGCATGAGGTGAGACCCCCTTGACCCCTCCCAAGGTACTCCATCCTCCTCATACTAAGCAAGCAACGCAGCCTCGCGCACTCCACATTGCCCAGGTGAAGCATGGCGCCACATTCCACAGCGATCACCTCTCAGCACACGTCTTCCTGACATAATGCAATCCCTCTGCTCCATAAGAGGCACCGACATTTACACCCTGCAACGTAGCTCTGGGGCCCGGAACTTGGGTGAGGGGACCCCCTCCCTCCTCTGCTTCTTCCCAGGACTCGCAACTCTACTGCTGCCGCACCACGAAGGCAACATTCTGGAAAACTGGCCTTCTGCAGCCCAATGACCCAAGCATAGGCGCAGGCCCCCTCAGTCCTGCATGCATTTTCCGCAATGAGGCCAGCTGAAGATTGATACCAGGGGTACTGGAGAGGAAGAGGACCATCCACCCCACTCCGCTTGGTGCGGGGACCTCATCCACACATAGGTGACAGAGGGACGCAGGGCCTCCTACCCCACCTAGAGCTCCATTTGAGGTCAGAGAACTTCACAATGTGTCGGTCGAGGGCCTCTGCTCCAACAACCGTCCGTGGGGCTGGATAGGTCCCAATCTACCACAAAGATCACCGTCCTCCGCATACAGACCACAGCCAACAAAGGGGTAGAACGACCACCCCCACCGCCGGGTTAGCCACTTGCGAAGACAAGCGTGTCTTACTACTAAATTGCTATAGCTTCCTGGCCACGGGGGCTCGCACTCCCAGGGGCACACCCAACCAGCACTTCCTGACCACCCCACCATAGACGGACATGACTAAAGGATCAGATGGCGGGAAGTAAGCGGGCGCCATGGATAAGTTCACAAAGGCAACCCCACGCATTGATGCTGATCAGCAGAGACAGCCGCCACCAGAACCACCCACCTCATCTCCAGGACCCCCCGCCCATGCCAGACCTATCGGGCATGATGGAAGCAGTGGCGGAGGGCTTCGCCGCGGTACACTAGACGACATCACTGCAAGTAGGGCCTCAATCAGGTCTCAACTGGCCCACGAAGGAGCACGGATAACATACGCGGAAGAAAGAATTAGTACTAACGAGGACAATATTCGTACCCTGCAAGACACGGTCGCTACTCTTTCCAAAGACCTGAAGCTAATCAAAAACAAGTGCGACGATCTAGAATCACGATCCCGCAGAAATAACATCAGGATTGTGTGGGGGTGCCGGAAGACACCCTAACCGGAAATATGAAGTTAGCTGTCGAAAACCTTCTCAAAGACCTACTTGATCAACCAGCTTGTTCTCCTTTCTTCGCGGTTGAACGGGTGCATCAGGCGCTTTCACCCATACCGAAACTGGGAGACTTCCCCAGACCTATAATAGCAAAGATCCTAAGCTACCGGGACAGAGATACACTGCTCCACCTGACCCACAAGAGGGAGTTGAGGCTGTACTCCCAAGTCATTTGCATTTTCCCAGACTTCTCCATCCCAGTACAATTTAGAATGCTGCCAATTCATTGGGGTGAAAAAAATGCTCAGAGGAACATGCAATACGCCATGATATTCCCAGCACGGCTGAAACTGCAATTCCGGGGGAAGCTCTATTGTTTTCACAATACCAAGCGAAGCTGTACAATTTATTGAGGTACAAATCTCAGTGGCTAACCCTGCTGGTGATCACGGAGAAGGAGATAACTAACCCTGCTTAAACGTGTGCCTGTGATCCTGATCCCAAGACGTTTACTGTGATATGTGCAGATAGTATTTCATAGAAGGCTAGCCACCTAGGCACTAGCAATGGTCCAGGGCAGTATGCCCCTGTTATAGACAAAAGCCGTGCGGCAACAGCGCTCCCACTTGCAGTTGCTGGCATGAATCATGTTGACCCCTATTCCCAGTTGGCATAGAGGGGAGGTTGGGGATGGGCAGGGCATGGAGATGCACAATGCTGGGTTGGGGGTGGCAGTGAGGGTGGGGGGGAGAGACAGGTACGGGACCTTTGCCTGAACCTGAAGGTAACACAAGCACTGGTTGCGCTACGCAGAAGGGAAGTTGTGTGGAAACTGTTAAAACCCTGGCGACTAGGTACGCAGAGGCAGGTGACTCATTCTATGTTGGGAAAGATTTCCATTTCATGTGCAATTTTCCCTCCAGTTGTGCCCCCCAACTTTTTGCTTTGTTTAAACACCATAGTCTGACTTTACCAGAGGAGCACAGCCTTCTGCTGCACTCCCCTGATATTTTCTCTCGCTTCTTATGGGGAAACTGACATGTCCTTAAAGACAGTCAGTACTTGGAGAGTTTCTTTCCCTTAGTCCTTGTCAATGATGCAACTTTTCTGCAACAGGTTGCAAGTGCACACAATACCTTACAGTACAGTGTACTTGGGTCTTCCTGTCATTTCTAAAGGCCCTAGTTACTCTCGAAGGATTTTTTTTAGAAGTGCAGATGTGCCTTGGACAGGGCTTGTGGCAGCTTATCTTTTTGTGTATTTTTAACTGTTTCTTGCCAGGTAAACCACGATTACCGTGTTTGGCACAGTTAGGTGGCCTAGCTCCAAAATGGCCATGCCACGGGGTTCTTTGTCCTGTCCTTTGGCCATCTTGCCCCTTCACCAGGTCAGGCTGACCCAGGTCAATCCTTATTTGAGCTTGCATTTTCCCGCAAAGCGCTAAGCTTTCGCGGGCTTCTGCGTGCCCACAGGATGTGGGATGGTCTTTCTAGTTCCAATACACATCCTGGGTGCCAGAGTCTGGTGTGCTGTGAAGGCCTGGGGCCACCGTGGTCCATGATTGGTCCACGTATGGTATGCCTGTATGTGAGCAGATCTCCCTTTGGGTCCTCTTCATTTTGGCGCGAAGGAGATTTTGGATAAGAGGGCTCCAAACACCCATACCATGTCGGTCTCTGGAGTTGTCACTGAACAAAGGATAGGATCCAAGTATCCTGAAACTAAGAAGCAGAGTCGAGGAACCGCTGGTGACCCGCTGGAAGGTTTGGCACCCTGACCCCGCTGTCATCCCGTGGGACCCCTCTGCTCGTCCTAGAAGGTCTGCAAAGGCGCTTCGACCCATTGGAATAGTGGGACTAACGATTCTCGGCACCTTCATTAAATCCTGCAAGTAAGCCTTTTCGGAAGCATCCCTGGCCAACTAGTGGGCTGACCAGCTTGCACAGGAGTTTTGCCCTGATGCCGCCGCCGTTTCGAGGAGGCCCTTGAAACTTGGTACATCGCAAGCTCCGTGTTCACGGCTCTCGCACCGAATTTCGTACACTTGGCATTCTCAGGTCTAGAGTAAAGTGAGTGCGCCCGAACTGAGTACACACGGTTACCATGTCGCCCAGCCGCTGTGACGAGCTTTGCAAGTTCATTGCAGCTGTGGTCCTCTGTGCCCTGAAGCCTGCTACAGCGGAACTGGCCTGATCCATCCACCAGGAGCAGAGAAATCGCCACTGTCCCGTAGGGGAATCAATGTATCTTTGTCGCTGAAAGCTGCA
Source organism: Ambystoma mexicanum (assembly GCF_040938575.1). Taxonomy (NCBI): domain Eukaryota; kingdom Metazoa; phylum Chordata; class Amphibia; order Caudata; family Ambystomatidae; genus Ambystoma; species Ambystoma mexicanum. The sequence goes on along the minus strand of NC_090931.1, from coordinate 895,437,814 downwards.
GAGCCGCGAGATTGCTGCATTTGAACCTTCAACCGAAGTGGACTCGACTGCTGAATTTTGGTCCGGAGTGCGCCGGGGGTCAGTGAGTAATTGCAACCCTAATCGGTGGCCCCTAACGCATCCATCAATTTTTTTTCACACGAGTGGCCCCCGAGGGCCCCTCTCCTTTCCACTGCTAGTTTGAACTAGCTAACTATTCCCAAATCTTGGAATCGACTCTGCCCTCAAGTGGAGGCCCTCCTCGAATAGTGGGAACCTATTCTGCATCACCTCACCGACCTTCCTGAGCTGCTACAGCCCCTACAAAAGACCCTGTTTTGCCCATTTGAACTACCGCGTGCGCCAGCTTCGCAAGTACATTTGAGCATTAGGCTCCCCTCATTTTAGGGCTTGGACTGCCTTTCAGTTAGGACTGTTTGATGCAGAAGGGCCTAAAGACTATTTGCACTGCCTGCTTCCTTACCTGTTTAGGTTGTAGACCCATTTGGTGCATTAATTGTTTAGACCTCATTGGTCTTGCATGTATGTGTATTGGTTTAATAGTATTTGCTGTGACTTTCTTATTGTGTTGAATTGCAAAGGCCTATACACCTGACTGGGAGTGATTTGTAAGTGTCCTTTACTCTGTGTGCTCATTGAGGTCTTTCAGTCACCCTCACCCCTCCTGAGACCTAGTCTTGACCGCCGCCAAGCTACCTTGATTGGTCTGGCTTGTCCAGAAGGTTACCCTGTTCCAAGAAACTAGGCTGGCCTTCTGAACCTCTGCCCACCAGATCAGAGTTCAGAAATCTGTCTTAACATTCTACAAAGACACAGATTTGAAAACGGCACATGGTAAAGAACAGGAATCATTCATGAGGGTATGGCACAACAGATAAAGATACTAAGCTGGAACGTCCAGGGGCTCGGCAACTTCACCAAATCTCGCAAAATAATAGCCTATGTGCACAGACAGCCAATATCCTATTCCTACAAGAAACCCACGCTAATAAAAACACATGCCGCAATATAGCCCCCTCATGGGGAGGGAGGGAAACAGATACTCCACATCTTACTTCACCCAATCTAGAGGAGTCATGATAATAGTCCATACGTCCTTGAAATGTACCGCAAAACGGATCATAGTGGACCCGGGGGGGAGGTACCTTGTAGTGCACTGTATTCTGGAAGGCCTGGAGACCATACTGATAAAAACATACTGCCCCAACACTGATTCCCCAGAATTCTTCGAACAGCTGGAAGAAACTTTAGCTGGGTACTATGGGATACCCATAATTTGGGAGGGGGGGGGACATGAACATAATATCCAATGACACACTTGACAGGACCAACAAAGCCACCCGCCCACAAGCCCGGGCAGCTCGCCAATTACAATCCACTGCACTCAATATCAGACGGTTGTTTACTATAATGGCCTTCGATATGGTGGCCTGGTACTTCCTGTTCACGATTCTTGAAAAGATGAGATTTGGGCCCAAGATGCTGCAATACATTCATCTGCTATACACACAACCACTTGCTAGGGTCCGTGTCAACTCACACACGTCCACTCTATTCCAGCTGGAAAGAGGGACCCGTCAATGTTGTCCGTTCTCCCCCATCCTCTTCGCCCTAGCTATCGAGCCAAATGCGGAATACATCAGGAAAAATCAAGGCCAACGTGAGATCAGTTTCATTGGTTCCCCTGAGATCATTTCTCTATATGCAGATGAAGTCTTGCTCTAGGTCCGAGACCCCTTAACCAACCTGATACCGATCATCCAAGACATCACACATATTGGTGAAGTCTCGGGTTTCACAATGCATGCCTCCAAATGGGAGATATTCCCCCTTACCAATAATACCTTCAGCTGCCAGGGACTATCATCTCTCCGATGGTCACCCAACCGAATCAAATACTTGGGGGTGGTCGTTTCGAGATCCTATATTGCAAGACAACTATATTATACTCAGTACATACACCTTAACCAAATTGAATAAATGGAAAGCCCTCCCACTGTCCCTGGCCGCCAATCTATCGCTGAGCAAGATGACACTACTCCCCAAGATGCTATACATATTCGCCAATGTACCCAGGAAAACCCTACTCCGCTAAAATACACGGTTTACTAGTGCAATTCCTATGGCACTCTGGCGCAGTCTGTAAAAAGTGGGTAACCATATGAGAAAGGGGGGATTCACTGCTCCAACCTTGACAGCAGCTCAGACACAATTCGCCACGTTCTGGCACCCCATGACATCACCCCCACCGCACGTCAAGTTTGAGACACTAGTTGCGGCAGAATCGGACCTTAAAACATTAATACTAAACCAATGCTACCGGGATGACTGCCCATTTGACCCTGTCCACACTGCGTGCATGTTGCAAAATATTAGCCCTCCTGGAAACTGTCAGACTCTACTACCATTGGCTACCCTTGTGGAAATTCCCAGAGCTTCAACCGACATGGGACAGGGCAATCCAGACAACTGGGCTACAGGGCGCTAGTTGATATTTTCCAAGATGGCAAATTTATCACGCCATCCACTTCGAAACCTGGCCACGGGAACACAAGTGGGGATCGACTGCAATACTATACGCTATGGGCGGCAATCTCGGGTAGGTGGCGGTCCTATCCAGTGGAACCACAAGAGACCACGTGTCTAGCCTACATCACTAATTCTGGGGACTGCAGGCACATCTTGTCCGCACTATACAATATTTTATTAGATGCTATTACACCTCCCACCCCACGCACACAACAGGGATGGTCCTGAGAACTGGGCTTTGACCTCACGGATGAGCAATGGTCCCGAAACTGTACACATACCAAGAAAGTTTCTGTAAACTTTAGGTTTAAGTTTATACAATGTAAACTTCTAAACAGACTCTACTATACACCAGCTAGATTATCCAAAATGACCCACTTGCAACCACACTCTGCCACAGATGCTGGCATACCCCAGACGACCACTTACACATGTTCTGGTCATTCCCACAACTAGGGCGCTACTGGGACCAGGTGGTGGACATGATAACTGAAGCAATAGATATCCCGTTGGAGCAAAAACCCCTTGGTCCACTCTGCAGTATATGGCCGACAATCCACAGCAAAGGTCACAATGCATTCGCTAATATTGCTTGCTTGATAGCCAAAAGAGCCGTCCTATTAAAATGGAAAGACAAACGTTCTCCCAGCATGAAAGAATGGTTAGTAGCTCTGACCTGGGCACAGGAATGCGAAGGTCTATATAATTCCACACTTCACACACGCTCCAGACCCCGAGATACTTGGGTAAAATATCGATATTTGTGTAATAAAGCTGAAGCCTAGGAGACTTGTGTTATATGCTGTTTGCCAACTGTATGTCTATTGTATCTTCCATTACTACCTAATTATATTACCATGTTCACTTAAGAGACGTAAGGCTGGACCTGGATGCTCGTCCCTGATGTGCCTCTCTGCCAGTATTATATAAAGGTTTAAAAAAAAAAGTTTAGTTGCCATTTGGATGTAATGTTTTCTATTCATTAATACAATATTGCCCCCCTTATCAGCTTTTTTAATTATAAGGTCTGGGTCCTTCTGTAGGCTTTGTAGGGAATGTAGTTCTTGTTGCTTTAGGTTATTCCTTATCCCTTGGGTTTGTTGTTTACTGTCCTTGAGTCTATAGAGCTCTTGTCACGACTTCCGGAAAAGTGTCTATGTAGTTCTCCATATAAAGCTGTGGCATACATTTAGAGTTAAAGGATCTTCCTGGGTACTTCAATGTCTAGGTGAGCCATTACATCTTCTTTGATGGTCAAAGTGGGGTCTTCCAATGATACCAGAAATTGGTAACGAGGGTTTTTTTTTTTTTTATATGTACTCAGTTTGCGGCAAATAATTCTTTGAGTTTACACCTCCATGTACATTTGAAGAGATCCATTTGCAAGTCTGCGAGGTTGTTAGTACTTGTAGGGGAGAAAGATAGTCCTCTACTCAGTAGGTTGTTTTCATTGCTTGTCAGCTCCCTTGAAAGTTTCATCACAATGTTTGGGAGTTCCCTTGTGCTGTTCTGAGAATGTGATGTCATTCTTCTTCCCATTTCTTTTTCTAATTTGTTGCTGCTGTTTGCCAGCTCTCCGGCCTCTCCTCCTCCTTGTCCCGTTGTAGAACGGTTACCGGATCTGAAAAATGTGCATGTTTGGGGTTTTTTTGCACGGTTCTCCTTCTTGTGTTTGATTTGTTCTAAAAAAGATCATTTGGCTTGTATAGTTCCTCTACCTGTTGAGGCTGATTTTGTTTTTGCTTCACCTTCTACAACAGAGCTTGCTAGTGAGCAATTTGGCATGCTTTCTCTGTATAGTGTTGTTGTTGGGTCATATTTCGGTTGAAACGTGAACACTCGATCATCTCGATAATCCCTGTCGTCCCTGAAGAATGTGCGTAATTTTCTCATTTTCACTTCACCCTGATGGGTCTTCAGAATCCGATACATTGTTCAATCATTTTTCTTAGTTGCACTGTGGCCATGCACTACCTCACAGAGAGGGGGCGTCTGGCTGTTGCCTCTGTGCAGTGAGGCAATGCAGCTCTGGTTCTGGGCACTAAGTGAAGGAATCACTCTTCTGGCAGTTCATTTAGCTGGAGAAAAGTACACGGTGGCGGGCGCTCTGAGCAGGCTGACCACAATCTCCTACTAGTGCGAGTTAGCTCAGGAAGAAGACCTTCTGGAGATCTTTACCCTTTGGGGAACCCCTCAAGTGGATCTGTTGGCGACCAGTGTCAACCGGAAGTGCGAGCTGTTCTGCTCTGGGGTATTTCCCCAAAGAGGAGCTCCAGGGGACGCATTTGTGGAGGACTTGAAGTTCCACGTCTGTACGCATTTCTACCAGTCCCTGTCATTCCTTATGTAATCCGGAGGTTGAGGAAGTTCGGTAAATCCATGATCCTCATTACTTCGGATTGGGTCAGGAGAACATGGTATCTGGACCTTCTGGAAATGGCCACATGCCTTTTAATTTCTCTTCCCCTAAGAGAGACCTACTCTGGCAAGAGGGAGGCCTCATTCCTCACCCAGAGATCAGGACTCTCAATCTTCACGCCTGGTGTCTGAATGGGTGAGATTGGGGCTTTCCAGGAGACTTGATGGAGGTGTTGCTTTTGGCTAGAACAGAATCCCTGTGTCACTGCCGTTGAAATAAGTTTTGCAGCTGGTACAGGAAAAAGAAACTTGATCCTTTCACATGTAAACTTACCAATGTTCTATCTTTCTTGCTCCACTTGATCCATTCTGGGTTGCAAGTGGCCACAGTGAAGGGCTACTTAGCAGCACTGTCAATCTTTAAAAGATCTCTGGATGAGGGAGTCGTCGTTTTAAAGTGCCAAATGTGGTAAAATGTGTTAAGGGCTGAACACATGTGTTCCCACATACTCGATTCATCGTGCCATCATGGGACTTGAATCTAATACAAAGATGTCTTATGGGAGCTCCTTTTGAACCCTTACATTCGTGTCCTTGAAGCGTGCTCACTATGAAATCTGCCTTTTTAGTAGCTATCACGTCTGCCCGTAGGGTAAGTCAGCTACAAGCTCTTATCTTCTAAACCACCTTTCACATCCTTTTTCAAGTACAAGGTAGTAATGAGAGTTTGATCATTTCTACCGAAAGTTATCAGTTTCACCTTGCACAGCGCATAGTGTTGCCAACTTTTTATCCACCTCCTCATCTATCAAAACAGGAGAGGCTTCATCGTCTGGACCCTAAAAGGGTATTAAATTATTACATCACACGGACATCAAATGTTCGTCAGGATGACTTCATTGGTTATGCTAGACAAAGATTAGGCTTGGCGGTCACAAAACCAGCCATCTCTAGATAGTCATGTGCAGTGCATAACAGAATGCTATTCTCTGACAGGCAAAGATTTGCCTAAAAGGTTTGAGGGCGCATTCCACTAGAGGGAGGTGGCTGCTTCCTTGGCTCTGGAAAGTGGTGTGCCAGTGCAAGACATTTGCAGAGCGGCAACCTGGTTGTCCCTTCATACTTTCAATACATTTTACTGTGTAGATTCTTTATCGGGAGAGGAAGCCAAATCTGGTAAAGCTGTCCTCCATAATATTAACAAATAACAACATTCTTGGCACTCTCCTCCTAAAACAAACTGCTTTGGGATTCTATCAAAGACGAGGACTATGTGGGAGGACTCAATCCATTCGATTAACAAGTTACCCGTGGTAACGTTCTTTCATCTGGATGTTTCTCCCACATATTACTCATCGTCCTCAATCCTTCCATCCCCTCTTACTTGCCTAGAATTTCCTTGTTTTGCACCTTCCTTTCTCGCATCGTCAAGATTGGCTCGTCCTGTCACCCAGCATACAAATTAAAGGAGGAAAAAACGAGAACTTAGGTAACAGTCAGCGCAGTGCTTCATATGCCAGCATCAACGTCACAAGGGATGCTACGGAGGCATTTGAAGACCAAGACTCCACTCTGCACGATGCTCGACCCTATGAAAAAAATTCCAAAGCTAGCTGCAAGCAGACTTGGATATATCGAAGATGAGGAATACGTGGGAGGAGCATCCTGTCGAAAGAACATGAGCACAGGTAAGTATATGGTACTCGTTTGGATGCAATGTTTGCTTAGATGTGCAAGTAACCTAACACACTGGCTTTTGGTAGTGTTTTTTTTTAACTTCTAAACATCTTTGTTTCTATTGTATGCTATATGGGGCACAATGGTGTGAAATGTAGGGAACATTCATGCTGCAAAAGAATGTTAAGATTGTGCCTCATCTCTCCTCCCTGCGAGTGGTAAAGATACAAAATGAGATGCTGCTAAATTCATGACTTGAAAAGGCAATCTTTAAATTGTGGCAATCTAAGGAGGATTCTGGACTTCCGCTTAATGTTTTTGGGGTCTTGCTTCTCTCAAATTAAATTTTGTGCTCTGATATTCTTCAAGTATTTTTAAAAGTAATATTTGGAAACCCAAGATGTATAGGAGTATGCAAAGTTTGTGGATCTACAACAATAACTAGACTGCTAAACCAGTGTTGCAGTCAAGAAACTTTACTCTTACTGCAAAAGTGGGTACATCTTTTCCTTATTCCTCCGTTTCAGATTATTGAGGACATTGAATATCTGCAGTTTGACAAAGGTCCCTGGCTGGAGCAGGATGATGTGACCCTGCATCAACTTAGAATGTTGTAAGTATCGCAGCACGTAGCACAACTGTAACATGTCCTTAAACAGCTGTGAAGTGTATTACCATGGGCTGGATTTGATGACCTGGACAACGGGAGGGTCTGGAAGGAGAATGCCCTGCTGTGTTGTCATTATACAGCTGGATTTGGTGGGAGGATACTCCAATGCATCCACTGACAGGGCAGGATCTGGAGGTATGTCAAACATTTATTTTTATAGTGCAAAGTCTAATGGAAGAACACAAGTTTGCAGCATGGAGGGGGGAAACGCCAAAGACCCCAAGGTCTTTGTTAGTGTCCTCCTTCCCCCCACTGTTATGTAGGACATATTTCATCTCTGATTCTGGCCTAGCTCATTGTCTTCTTGCCCAAGTCTGGCTTCAATTGCCCCCACAAAGATTGTTTGATTGTATTGTCACCCAGCTAAGTGCTCTACCCTGTCTCTTCTAGTGATGAAGGTAAACTGAAGCCCTAGTTAAACAGCTTTCAAATTCTAGTTCTGTGAATAAAGAATAATCTAGGAGCCAGACCATTTGATACAATCAGTGTTAGGTTAGATTTAAATTCTTATGCTAAATCTCCCTCACCTGTGAGACCCTAACACTTTTTGCTGGACTTGTGAATTTTTATTTGTTAATGGCATCCTTTTCCCCACTCAACCTTTCTTTTACTCTTTGTATGGGTGTCCTTTTAAGACTCTCCATTCTTCATTTTTTAAATTATAATTTCCTATAACTTTTTGGCTTACTGCATATTCCTGTTGCAGCACACTGCACTTTCTGTGCAGTGTTGCTGGGGTGCCCCTTGGGCTCCCCTTTTATTTTCTATGGGTTCCTTGTGAGAACTACTGTTCCCAATGTAGAAGAAAACTTTATCTTTTTTACAATCCCCATTGTGATATCAGCACCTCCTGGCTTATGGGGAGTGCTGAGGAGATACATTGTATTCCCTTTCTCACTGCTCTTGTAACATTTCTGCTACAGTGACAAGCTTACTATTATGGCTGGTTGCAGTGGACGTGTTTTGTTTTTTTTTTTACCCCCAGGCTCTTTAACCAACAGTTGTAATGCACATCCTTCATTTAGAATTGTGACTTCTTTCTTTGTTCGCTATTTATAGTGTGCTTTCTTGGTCCTTCTGCCATTCTGGGAGGGGGTGGTCCTGGTTTGATTGTCTTCGTCGGGAACCCTTTGTGTAGCCCGCCGAGGCTCCAGAGTGTCAGTGAAGACATGAAATCAGGGAGGAGTCAGATTCTGCAGCCCTTTGCCTTCTGGCATGCCTGCCTGGATCCAGTTCTACCTTGGAGGTTGGCTGTTCTGAAAGGACAGCCACCCCCCAAAGTTTGAATGTAGCATGTGTGCAGATTGGCTGGGTTTCTGGATAAATGGCCTGGATCTGGAAACTGACGATAAATTCCACTGGAGCTGAATCCGATGAGGAAAAAGAGAATATAGCTGTAGCTGATCAGCGGCCAGAGATGCCTACTGTGTAACTGCTGCCTGTGCTGGCCCCTTATTCCATGTGACCTGGGAGTCCCGAAGGCGACTCCGACCCCTGGGCTGGTGAGACGGTATACATTGATTGGAAAAAATGGATAATAATGATTTTTTATTTTTTTTTAAAGCCAGGGGGCCAGCTGTTTTTGTAGGGCGGCGGGGGGTGGGGAGGGGAGAAGGGGTCAAATAAAGTTGTTACAAAATTCAGTATTCTTTTCGTTAAAAATGTTTAGATCAAAATGTTCTTTATTATCTATTCATTAAAATCGCATGTAACCTGGTCGGGACAATCAGTCTTAAGAAGACCTGCATTTCTTGTAGACAAGCTGTGACGAACGCTGCAGTGGGAGGTACCGACGTGACGAGGGTGGCTCCTACTGCACAGAGAATATCCCTGCCTATGAGGCACGACACAGCCACCGATGCTGCAGCGAAGGCTGTGAACACCCCTGGGGGGAGGGGCAGAGGCACTGGTCCAGACCCCAGTTAAGAACCCTCAGGAACGAAAAGGGGGTGGTGGGGCATGGAGGCCCCAAAGCAGCCCTCCAAGGCTTAGGTTCAGCCAGTGGACATCTCTTCCACGGACGACGAGAAGCATCCGTCCATACAGTCCAGGAGGACGACGGCAGCACAGGGCCTAGCACTCCAGAATTCCCTCCGCAGCCGAGGGACATATACATGGACATCCTGTCAACTCTCCACACCCTGGTGATGGAGATCCAGCAGAGGTTGCCCTCAGTACCTGCTGTACCGCTGGCACCTGACAACCTCTGCGTAAAAAGAAAGCGCCATCTGACACCACTGCATCAGCCTCCTCCGCCACGTCGGGACTCAACTCCACCAGTGGATCCGGGTACGGACACAGCCACAGGAACCAACAAGGATGAGGACTTTGTCCCAGCGGACAACGAATCCATGCACCTTGCCGCTCCTCAGTCTTTCCACCAGACGAGGTGGGATCACTCCACTCGATCTCCAGGGCCTCAGAGCTGTTCTAGCTAGCGCCCGAAGATACCAAGAAGAAGGATTCCACGAGGAAGACAATCATGGCGGTACCCTTTTTGGATGACATTTGGGAGGCAGGCCTAGCCCTCATGAAGAATCCAATCACGGCTCCAACCAAACTTGATGGGTTGGAAAAGAAATACAGGGTGCCGGACTCCGCACCCAAGTTCTTGAGGTCACAACCATCGTCTGACTCGGTAGTGTCGGCTGCCGCAAGGAAACATTCAGCCAACCCGGCCTCATAGTCAGTCCCCTGGACAATGAGGGGGGAAAAGTTGGACGCCATGTGGAAGAGTTATCTACACAGCATCCACGATCAAGGCGGCTACTGCTCTGGCTATCTTGTCCCGTTATGACTGAGAGCATTGGTACGAGCTGGGCCGATCGTGAGATTCCTCCCAGACGACAAGAGGACGGAGGCTCGCCCTCTTGAGGGTGGCGGTGGACATCGCAGACACAGGGTTCCGACAGATGGGAAACTGAGCTTTACTTCGGCTGGGATGGTTGAAGCCTACCAACGTTCGCTAGGACGTGCATGCAAAGGTGCTGGACATGCCGATCGATACCGAAAACCTATTCAGGAAGATCGTCTATGAATCCCTTCAAGCGATAAAGAAAGACGGAGACGGCACGTTCCCTTGGCACTCTACAGCAGCATCGCTCGTCTTTTCACTCAAGGGGAAAATCGAGCAGATCATCCAAGGGATACTCTACATCATACAGACAACCTCCCAGAACCTCCACGCAGGGAGCCTACAGGGCCCCTCCCAGGTTTATGGTACACATATACCCGTACACGGACGATTGGCTGATGGTACCACAGAGGGGGATAGCGTCTCACCTTGGAGCGTCCTGGTAGTGTACAGGGAGCAGACGGGGCCTTTGGAAGTGGGCTTCGGCGAGGGGGCCAGCTTAAGCCTGCCGTTCCCCGATTGGTTGTAAGAAGGCTGAGCAGGCCAATGGGTGAGCCCTTAGGCAGGGCTCACATCATGAAGAAAGGTGGCGGCCATCTTCAAATTTTGGCAACATGGCCCGCACCAGTTATCAACAAAGGACCTCTGGGTCCAACACCAGTAAATGTGCTGGCGCTGTAGTGCTGCAGGCACACATGAAAGAAAAGGCAGTTCTAAAATAAAAATGGAACCAGATTGATCACAATTTCTCTTCTGCTTTGTTTTTGTGATAGAGTGAAACAGCTGATCCACAAAATTCTAGATGCGCACATAAGTCTCTGCATGGAAGTTGCCGGCTGCGCTGCTTCCAGGCAAGCACTCATGCGATGAGGAGCAGATGGGAGGTTCAGATGGAATGAGGGAGCAATATCCAACATGCATCCAATTGTTGGATACAAGTGGCCAGGAATTTTGTGGACAAGATCCACCTCCCCTCCCACCCAATGAAGCGTTCTGCTGGGCGTTAGAGTGGTGGGGAGTTCGCTCCCACATCGCCCAGAGAACGGGATTTCAAACCCCGCCATACCAGGAGGCGAGCCACCACAGATGCTTTTCTGAAAGGTTGGGGGCTCACACCGGACGTCTACACACCAGAGGTCTGTGGCTTTTGGAGGGGAAGGATCTGCACATCAACATCCTAGAGTTACGGGCAGTGGCAGTGTTCTGGGCCCTCAAGTCTTTCCTGCCCTCTGAGAGGCCAAGGTGGTGAGGATCTTCAAGGACAACACCACGTTTTACATCGGGGAACAATGGGGCTCACGATCCCCAGCGCTCTCCAAGGAAGTTCAGGTCTTGTGGCATTGGGCCGCCGGACAGCGGATGGTCCTTGTCCCGTTCTACTTGGCAGGCGTCAAGAACACCATTGCCAACTCTCTCAGCAGGGAGCTGAGCTCCTGCCATGAGTGGGAGCTTCATCAGGACTAGGTGGACCGCCTATTCATCAAATGGGCAGACCTCCTATCAATATCTTTGCCATGCACACACACTCAAAATGCCAAATGTTTGCCAGCAGGTTCTACCAACCGCGGAGGTTGGGGGGACGTGTTCTCCTTCTCGTGGGAAGAAGAGTTTCTGTGTGCCTTTCCCCTGCTTTCTCTCCTGCTACGTGTGATCAACAGACTCACGGTGTCGGTGCAAGATAATGCTCATCCCCTTTGGACGGCCAAGACAGATTTGGTATCCAGACCTGCTCAGCCTGTCCCTTTCGCCTCCAGTCATGTCGCTGGTACTTCCGGATCTGCTTGCCAGGGAAGGAGGCGCAATCCTCCATCATGGCCCAGGATCTCTGAACCTGAAGGTATGGCTCCTGCAGCCTTAGTATGGAGATGGAGTTGCCAGCGGACTGCAAGCAGGTGCTTGCCAAAGCCAGGGCAGCGTTGACTCTGAAGTGCTACGGCCATAAGTGAAACGCTTTACTACGTTGCAGCAGATTTCTCCTCAGAGGGTCACGCCTCCACAGATTCTGCCATACTTGTCCTTGGCAAAAGCAGAACTCACACATCAAGGTACACCTGGCGGCCATCCTTCGCTACACCAGATCCCCGGGAAGCTCCTCGCTGTGGTCCCACAGACTTGTCAAGAAGTTCCTCAAAGGGCTTTTTTGATTTTTCCGTCCGGCGAAGGCGCCTGCCCCGAAATCAACGTAGCCCTTACAAGACTCATGGGGGTACCTTTCGAACCTATGTATCAAGCCCCACTCAAGTTCCTCTCATGGAAAACGGAATTCCTGGTGGCCATCACCTTGGCCAGATGTGTGGGCGAGATCCAGGCCCTATCCTACAAGCAGCCATATCTGACCTTCCACAAATCGAGGGTGGTGTTGTGCACACACCCCTTTCATGCTGAAGGTTCTGTCGGAATTTCACCTCAACACACCTGTTTACTTCCCGAAATCTTTGCCGGGCGGAGAGGACCTTGCATTCGCTGGACGTTGCTTGTCCCTTGAAGTTCTACGTGACATGCACAAAGAGTTTTCGAAAGACTTCTCAGTTGTTTGAACTTTGGACCTGTGAATCATGGGAAGGCCTTGTCCAAGGTTTCCATCTCAAGATGGCTCTCTGGATGCATCATGCACAGTCATCGGCTGCCTAACTGCCCTCTGCCGGGCCATCCGAGAGCCCACTCCGCCAGAGCGATCGCTGGGACGGCGTTCCTTTTTTGGTGTGCCCCTGCTCGACATCTGCAGGGCTGCGATGTGGAGGTCCACGCATACCTTCACGAAATTCTACTGAATCAACAGGTATTCCAGGGAGGAGTCCATAGTCGGCCAGGCAGTGCTACGCCACCTGTTAACTTGTGTTGAGTCTGTTCCAAGGGTAAGTGTTAATTGCTTCTGTTGAGCCTGGCCACCTCCTGTGGTTGTGTAATGTTGTAATACTGTGTATTCGTTTATTCATGAGCATGTGAATCCATGCCAAACCCCATGCTGGAGAAGGTTTAAGTTACTTGCCTGTAACTATAGTTCTCGAGCATGGGTCTGGCATGGATTCACATGCAAAACCTCCCACCGGACCTCTGCGGCAGCTCACTTTATGTGCTTACCAAATCTGAGGATGTCTGCCAGAGGAGGGGCTTGGGGAGAGGACTGTCATTGGATGGGGACGGTATGGCCCAGAGGACATTGATTGGTTTGAAGGAGAAATACGTTTTTTAAGTGCAAGTGAAACTGTTTTTTCTTTTACCAAGGATTCCCAGCCTGACAACGGGGAATATTCATGAGCATGTGAATCCATGCCAGATCCATGCTGGAGAACAATAGTTGCAGGTAAGTAATTTAAACCTTTTGTACACTCAGGATGTTTTAACTGTGTTATGTTTGGTCCCCTCCCTCGCTTATATCACTATATGTTGTGTGTCCCTATCCTTAGATGGGGCACCTACATTGAAGTCTAGTGTTGCGAAGTGTCTGAATTGATATTTACTGTTTTTATAATACATTAAATACTTATAGTTATGTTTAACATAAATGTGTATATTTTTCAGTAGATCCATGTGGTGTACTGTCAGGCCTGCACAAAATCCTACTTTACAAGGGTTAGGAGTAAAACCTGCCCACCACAAGCGCTCATATGGTGGAAAGTCAAAACTTCCTACCTGTACCTACTGTGTGTCTGGGGAGGGTGCATAAACCAAAATAAAGCTGCAGGGCCTTCCACTTCTGTTAAATCCTAAAGTTTGTACTGCCCCTCAACCCTCAAAATGTCTAGAACACCTCACTCAGTGCCCTGAATCGAAGCAGTCTTAGTAGTGAGTTGAAAAGCAAACACTTTGAAGTCGATAGAGGGACTACTTTTTGATAATCTTAAGATCTCATGTGGACTCAAGAATGAAGGAAGCCCAATGGGTGTTGGTCGCACCCTCAGCCTTGTAACCCAGCCAGTAAAACATCATAGTGAGGGTTCTTTTGATGACTTGGGATACCCCAGAAACAACACCCAACAGTATTGCACAAAACAAATGGATAGTAAGTTTGTTTAATGAGAACTGACCATGACTCGCGCTACTTGTGTGGTTCGGAAGACTGGTCTGTCAAGAAAGAGGAGGGTTTATGCATTGATAGATCCCATACTACCCATGACTCGGTGAAAAGTCCCCGTCATTAAGGCGTAAAGAGACTATTCCCACCCAATTTCCAACCCTCCACAGGGTTGGGTTCTCAATGTTGTGCTCGCCAAGCTCATGGGGGCCACCCTTTGAGCCTATGCACAAGGCCAGCCTAAAGCATCAAACCTATAAAACTGCATTCCTGGTAGCTATTACCTCCATAAGACGAGTCAGTGAGCTACAGGATTTGTCTGTACAAGACCCCTTTTTCATCATACACATCCTAGTCTTTCACCCAAGTTCATTTCAAAGTTCCATGTAAACCAATCCATAAAACTTCCCACCTTCTTTCAGAATCCATCAAACTCATCAGAAAGAAGTCTCCGTACATTTGATGTACGGAGGGCGGTCTTGTACTATGTGAACAAAACAAAACCCCCAAGGAAACGGACCAACTCTTTGTTTCCATAGCGCCTGGTAGAGAACAGATCAAAGGGTGCCATCTGCAGATGGATAGTCAAATGCATACAACTCTGCTATTCTCTATCGAAAAAGGTTCTACCTTTTACCCCCAGGGCATGCTCTAGAGGTACAGGGGCTACCTTCGCTTTCATGGCAAACGTCCCTCTAGACGCCATCTGCAAAGCTGCCACATGGGACAAGCCGTTCTAAAACATCTTTGCGGCTGTACCTTCCAACTTCCCACCTCGTTCTCCAGATACTGCTTGCTAATCTATGCAGAGCATGTGATATAATTGTATTTCTGGTGCTTGTATCTGCTTAGATTCATATGCGCCCACCCTTCCACCCCTACTGGAGTAGAAGGCGCATAGATGTTTTCTGGCTTATCACTGTTTCTGCTTTTCAACAGCTATACTTCATGTAACCTCATGTCAGAAACAATCAATCTGCTGGACCTCGACACGTGAAGGACCATGGGTACAGTTCACGTCACACAAGGGATACTCTTACTAATCACGCACTGTCGATGCCAGTTTTCAAGTTTCGAAAATAAATCTTGTAATACTCTGCGGCTTCCACTAGATGTGTATGATATAAACACTACCTTACACCAATACCAAAAACACTCCAGCACTCGGTTTTAAAGTGCAAAAAATATTTATTCATCGCATTTTGTTAAAATTCAAATATCTTTTAACGTGGACTTAATACGCAAAATGTAATACTGCTCAGGCTGTAAGCATTCCTCCATGCATTCCCTCTCTCTTGCAGAGACTTTGTCAGGCAATCAACTGATCCCTACAGCAGTTAACTTCCTGTCCGTGTCATGACCTCTTCCGAGCCAGAACTAATGCTCTACAAATCTGGTGGCCATTTTAGCACGTTATACATTCTTATTAACTGCATACATTTGTGGAAAATTCAATTGTTTAAAATTTCTGTTTCAGTAATTACTTCATAATTATGCAATATTAAAAACCACACAGGATCTAATACTGTTAAACCAGTTCAACATCTGACTTTTTCAAAAATACATCTTTTAACAAACTTGTTCTCATCCTGTACAATTTATTGTTGTGTACTAGTGGCTTCAGCTCAAGAACATATTAAAAGAATTCCAAATGGTAATACATTCTCATGCAGAAAACCAGTCCTCATGGATTTGTGGTAAATTACGCCCCAGTGGGCTATCCTTTAGCAGCAACTTTGTCATATTGACAAGCAAATTCATTGTACAGTCCTCTCAAGACTTCAGTTGATGCCATATTCTCTCAGAGCAATTTCATCATTATATTCAATTTAACCAACCCTATTGACCTGTCTCTTAGCAACTACTCAATTGTGCAAATTAGCTCAACACTTGTGCAGAATAGCAGTACACCGAAGACAGTAATGTTCCGGTATAATTCATTTTCTGTGCAAACCAACTATATGCAAAACAATTCTGTAAACCGTTTTGTAAATAATTTTGTAAACAAATTCCATTTAGCCCTTTGGACTAAATCATAGCAGCTACACGATTGTGCAAATGTGCTTTCACATTGTGCAAAATAGCAATATCATTAAGTGCATACTTCTTAACCAATCTCACCTGTTACAGCTCTCCATTTTCCAGAATTATCATTTAAAACGGAGGTGTAAACACTTGACATTACTTGCTATAATACTTGTAAAAGCACTTTGTGACTTTGAACCAGCCATTCATCTATATTTGTGTTTATTCATTATAGGTGAATCGAAAATTCCTCCGCTGAATTGTGGCTAAAAGGTTTAATTGTATTGAATGTTATAATTAACTTAACTCAAGAACCCTTAGACGTCTTTCTCGATTTCCTTTCCGTCTATGTTTTGGTGTATGGGCCAAAGCAAAGAATTTAATGAGTAGCATCGCTTTGATGAAATTCAACAAAATGCATTGTTAGAAGGTAGTTCTCATCCCTATTCTTTATAGCCCTATAGTGCTGTAGAATTCTTACTTTAAACATGCATATAGTTGAACCTATGTAAAATGTTTCAAAAGGGCAACTGACTGCACATACCACATACTTGGTCATGCAGTCTTATGCCATTGATGTACCTTTTCTTATTTTTGCAGTTAACATAGTTTATACTTGTCCTTACATCAGCATATTGACACATTTTACAGCCCTTACATTTCAAAAAACCCTTTTTTGATTGGTGTATTACAAAGCCATTGATCAGTATTTTTCTTTGAAATTAGACCACTAGGTGAAATTATATCTTTTAATGATCTGACTTTCAAGAACATTATCTTCGGAAAATTGGCTTCTAGTATTGGCCAATGTTTACAAAGAATATTCCTGATTTGTCTTGACTGTTTACTGTATTGAGTAATACATTTTATGGGTTGTTCTACTTGTTTCTCTTTGTCTCTAGAGACTATAAGAAGTTCACTTCTTGCTCTTATTGGTCGTATGAAATGCTCCAATAATACTTTGGAAGTTATAGCCTATAGATGTGTGCTCCCATGCTATTGGCCTTGTAATCTTGTTGGAGTGTACAATTGCATTTTGCCCTAATGAGCTCTCCATATGGTATACGGTATACTGCTAATCAAGGATTGAGGATGATGATTTATAGCATGTAAAATAGAATTGGAAGATGTTGATTTTCTGTATAGTTTACTGCAGATTTTTTGATCTTGAATAAACAACTCGACATGTGCATGTTGGTTTCAAAATAAAATTCTTAAAGTTTTTATTAGTAGCTTCTATGTCTATAGTAGCCTATTGCTTTCTAAATATCTCTATACAAAAGAGATGAGCTATCCCTGCATGAGATGCAGTCTCCATAGTCGGCGCTGATGTGACACCTGTCTAGGTTAGGGGATAGAAAATAGACTGACCCTTCCCTCTCGCACTACTTTCCTAGCAACTAAAACGGTTGCACACTGTAGGGAGTCAAATGGTTATTTTATTCCTCCCTTCTCATGTGTCTTATAAAATTTATAACAGAACAAAATCAAAAATTAAAACGTTTTCTTGTGTATTACTACTTCCTCACAGGATATTTACAGAGTTGATCTGCTAAAGGAAGTGATACATTTTTCACCGAGCACACAAACAGATCTATGTGATCACTGCGCCCCACCCCTCCCGTAACTGCGACGGCCGGAAATGCCGACACCAGTTACGGTGCAGTGATCACATGGATCACTGTGCCCGCTTCCCCTGGCATGCATTACCCCTCCCATGCCCCCATTCCGCTTAGCTTCAGGGCGGCACATGCAGAAGTGTGCCGCCCGCACTCTTCAATCCCTGCGGTGTCAGCTCCTCCCACTAACGTGGTTTGGGGCTGACGTTGCAGGGTGCTTTTCTTTTTTTTTTTTACGTGTCCCCCGCTTTCCGAAATGGTAAGCGGTAGACACCCCTGCAATCCCTGACCCCCGTTACTGCACCCAGGTAGAGCGGGGGACACCCCAGCAACCCCTGCTCTGCTTGGGCGCAGTAAATGTCACCCTCATTTTGTGCGCCTCCAAAGTCGCAGTGACTGCGGTGGCGCACAAATGTGGGCAACATTTTGGTACAATATCCACACAAACTATCTGAGTTTCTGGGGTTCTGGTTATCACCCAGAACCACTAGTATGGTCGACCGGTTTCTGCAGAATCTCTGCCAGTATGTCCGCTTTCTTCAAGACCTCACTCCCGACATGGCTAGTCAAGGTTTTTTGGTTTTTACAGACCAGTCATTTTTGTCTAGGTCTCCTTGTTGCTTGTGGAGTTCGTCTGTTATTTTCTTTTTTCTTTTTGTCTTCTATTCTTCAAGTTCCCAATAAGGGAAATATATAAAATAGGGAACCATCGCTTAGTTCTTATTCATTGGGTGAGAAGCTGAATGTTCAACATTTGGCATATTGGTCTTCTTACCAATGCTACGCTTCTCTCTCTCGCTCCTTGGGTCTTTTAGATTGTCACTCAACTTGCATGTTTTTCCTGCAAACAAATGGGGGTCTATTGGCTCTACAGATGCTGATGTTGCATAACGCCAAATGGGTCTCTTTTTACAGCACTTTTTTATACACTTATCGGCGTATTACCTTGGACTGTTATGAATCCTCTTTTTATTTCCTCCTTGGCTCTTAATTTCTCACAACTTTTGTGGTCTTCTTTTATATTGACCTGTTGGAAGGCGTGATCTATGTAAGACATTGGTTGGGTGTTTATTTGTTAGCTTTCTTATTGTTACTTTTTATTATACGTAACACAACACATACTCCAAACAGTATCTTTTTCATATCTATCTACACTTATGTGTACTGGAAAAGACCAATTTTCTTAATCCTGCTCTGTTCGCTGTTGTCACTTACAATTATGTGCACTCGGGATCTCGTTCCATTTCATAGTGCTTTATGTTAACTGTCTCACTTGTGAGGCCGCAGTAGTGGAAAAACCACTCGGTTATTCTGCATGTTTTTTACATTGGCCAACACATAAGTACTTATCATTTCAATTCATTCCGAATTCCATTTTCTTTTGTGTTTCTATCGCGTCCGGCGAACGCTTTCTCTGGTGACTGTTCAGTTTAGTGAACATGTCATCAGGCAACCGCGTCTTATATTACGAGATTCCGATTCTATTTCCGAAAGAAGTCACCCGATGCGATTTCTGCATACCCATGGAAAGGCGTCTCGCAGTTATCATTCTTACTTTATGAGCACCGCCCTCTCCTTGACTACTAATTTGGTACAAAAAGATATCTGACTAATCCAGCGCTGCCAGTCATTCTTATGGCTCACACCGTGTGTTGTAATAATGGATTCCTCTCGCAGCATGCAGCTCGCGTCCGCTTGACTCTCTTGTTCCAGTCTTCTACTACACTGATTGTCTAGCGCGTATTCCTACTATCTACGTGAGCCAGTCACGTGATCCTTGGACTTTATTCAATCCTCTTTTCTTGTCTGCATTATAATTGCGCTATTTATTATCAGGTTATCAATCCTGACATGTTAGAGGAATATGTGGTTCTAATTTGTTTGGTTTTATCAGTGATGCAGTTTACATATTAATTTTACACTGACATCCTGTTGTTCCGGATTCTTTAAAGTCACACTCCAATGTTTTCTCTTAATGCATTGTGGTTGTGGTGCATGATGGTCCATGTAGTTTGCACCTCTGTACCAGCTGTTTTTACCTAAAATTAAGTGCCACCTTTGTTTGATATTTTCCCATCTTCTAGAGGTATGCCGGTCCATGTTTTACGCATATTGTTTTTACCAATAGCCCTAGTGCTTTTATGGAGCCATGATATTGACTGGGATTGTAGCTGTGTAATTTAATAATATTGTCCCACCATCTATTACCAATTGCTGAGTAGATCGATTTACCTATAGACCACTTGTACAGCCTTTTGTGCTGTTCTGATGCGCAAATTTCTGCAGTGGCTCAGATATCAACAATTGTGGGTGCGGTATTCTATTGCCGGTAAAACTCTTATATCGACAAAAAATGGGAGGTTAAGATGGTGGTCTGCATTTATGTGCACCTGGTGTGTGCGTTGTTTTATTTTGTCATTGCACATATGTGTTTTTCACCCCTCATAAGGTTGCCAAAGTTTGCAAGCAGATTTCTTCAGGCCATCTTTATAACTATTAATCCTAAATATCCACAATTGTTCTAATATAGCCCCTATATTGCCGCCTCCTTTTTGGTATCTTCATTTTCTCTAATATTGTCCATGAGATGTCATTTTCAGTATGTTTTTTGTTCACATAATCTCCACCAGTGGTGCTGTGATGGATTTTGTCCTTATATTCGATCAATGTTCACACATTCTAACATTAATGGCCCTTGTGGTCATACCTATATACTGTTTTTTTACATGACCACCTTTGGTAGGCCCCATAGTTTTGTCTGGTTGTTGGTACCTTCATAATCTTCCATGTAGGTATTAACCAGTGAATCTCGTATTGTCAGGGCCCTTGGTCTTGCGGGGAGGTAGCACGAACACCTGCCTCCCCGTTAGGTCTTGGTGCCTGGGAGTTATGGCAAACCACAGGCCTCCGTGACACATCGGGGGAAAGAGGGTTAGGGTCCAGTGGATTGGATAGGAAGGGGTGGTTAGGGAAACAGGATAAAGGTTTAGGTATTGGATGGGTTCGGGTGTTTTTTAGGGAAGGGGATTCTGTTGCCCCTGGCGGGGGTTCCTAAGGTCTGCAGATACTCCGCCCGTTCACTCCTGCATACATTCACACACACTATAGTATCCCTACTTCACCTGGCCTTCCGGCCTTAATTGTCTCTGAACCCTTGCTTTTACATGAACACGAACACTTCACTGGGCTTATGGTGTTTTGCAGAGCATGAACAGAACACCATTGCATTTGCATGAACAGAACACTGCACCATTGCTAGTGCATTCACCTGCTGTTGTCTTGCAGTGCATTAACATGGACACTTCACCATTGCAGTTGCATGCGCATGCTTATTGTGTTACCTCACACAACCTGCACACAGTTGAGAACATAGAATGAAACACTTGGCTTTGTGTGTTGCTGATGGCTGGTGTTCGGGCAGCGGTCCCAAGGGTTTCCTCTGTGGCGGTGCGGAGTCTCCGCTATAATAAACCAAAGAAATCTGTGAGCAGATGCAGCGGAAGCCAAATCGTGTCAGAAGCGTAGCTCCGCTAATACATTAAAGATTGTCAAACAACCAAGCAAACTCGCACTCTTGTGGTTCGCAATGCGGAAATGTGCCACTGTCCTCACGACACTCGTAACCCATAAACATGCGCTGCACGGGGACCGGGAGCTGCCGTCAGCTGTGGTGAACTTCGGTCAGCATACAGCTCCTTAAGGGCTGCGAGCCCTAGAATGCTGCCTGCGTTCTCCGAAACAATACAGGGCTGCTAGTCTGCCCTCCGTGGCACAGTGTGCTGCGGTTGTAACCAACTTAAGTAAATCAACCCCAGCAGCATGCCATAAAGAAACGCGGTCTAAATGGACTTCTGTCAGGTGGCGCGGTGCCTGCAGTGTGCGCAGGCGGGGAATGGCCCGACGATTAGCCTGCAGGAGCCCCTAGGCCGCACGTCTGCTCTCTACAACAATCATTAGGACAAGCGATCGTTGTCGGGTGCGTTGTGCGCATGCGCGAGGCATTGGGTGTGGTCCGGGTAGTGCCAGAAGGCTTGTGTTCACATGGGCCTTCTGGGTAGTGTAGTTTCTGGGCTGATCTCACGTTCCTGGACCCTTGTAAGGCACGCTGAGGTTTTTGCCTGAAAATAAGTGTCTTCCTGATATGGAGGCCTTTGAGCCTTTTAGGCCCTTTTCTTTGGCCACACATTTGGGTATCATGCTTCAGGTCTGCAGAACACTTCCTGCATATGCCTGCTACATGTGAGTTCCTGATACGTATGTTCCTTCTTTCGAAGGGATTGTGTCCTCCGACGTATTCCTTATCTTAGATATAAATCCTTCAGCTTTGCTGGCCTCGGAAAATTTTTTCGCCAGAGGGCGCTGCGCGTCGATGATCGCCGAGTCGATGACCCTCGACGGCCTCCGTGCCGACGTCGACGTCATCCTGCCTATAAAGGCCGCGCGCAGCGTCCGTTGCTCAGTTCCGTTTTTCCGCGCTTCGTTGTGCCTCGGAACACCGTTGCTCAGTTCTCGTCAAGATAAAACGTATATAATAACTACTATTTACCTCGATATCGATGGCATCCTCCTCCGACCCGACGACCCCTCGGTCCGGTTTCAAAAAGTGCCGAGACTGCGGGAAGAAAATGTCGTTGACGGACCCTCACAGGGTCTGTTTGTGGTGTCTGGGAATCACGCACCAGAGTTCGGAGTGTGAGGAATGCCTTTCCATGACGGCGAAAGCCTTGAAGGAGCGTAGGGGGAAGCTCGAGAGAGGTAGGTCAACTTTAACTTCCTCGAAAGCTTCTTCGGTAGAGTCGAGACGTTCGTCTCCTCACCATAAAAAACACTCTCGATCTAGATCACGAAGTGGCTCCCACCACTCGTCGACATCGAGACACTCGAAGAAGAGACGTAGGAGATCCCCTTCGTCATCTTCGTCGAGTTCTCCTGAGAGAGTTCATTGCCCCACAAAACGCAGCTCGCAAGCTGAGTGGGAGGAATTCAGGAAAAAGATGCTAAGCGTCTTCGAGAAAGCGGCCTCGTCCCCCTCGAAGACAGCTGAGGGTGATACCCCGGGTAAAAAACCCAAAAAATCTAAACGCCGCGAGTCGCAGTACCCGGCGGAAAAGTCAACCCGAAAGCGCCTCGAGCCATCGGGAGATAAAGCATCATCGACGCCATCGTCGAAAACTCCTTCGAAACAGAGGTCGGCGCCATCGACGCCGTTGTCGAAGGATCCATCGGCGCATCAGTCGATCGAGTCGACGCCGACGTCGACGCCGATATCGACGCCGGTGAAGGAAAGAACCACGGCTACTCCACAGCCAACGGTTAGACAAAAGACCTCCGACTCGACGCCGAGAACGTCGACGTCGTTCTCGAGCAGGACTCCGATCCTTTCGAGTTCTTCGAGGCCTAGTACACATTTCTCGACGCTTTTCACGGCGCCTTCGAGTACTTTCACGTCGGTGTCGACGACATCGACGTTTTCAAGGCCTGTGATGATGGCTCCTTCTGCATTGGAAATGGGGTTTATACCATTCCAAAAACCAATGTATCCCCCTTTAACCTCGATTTTTGAGGAAAGGGAGGATTCAGACCAAGATATTGATTTACAGAGGACCACATCACCAGAGCCAGAGACTTTCGCCTCTGAGGAAGGAAGATTAAAAAATCTTCAGGATGCACTTCAGGAAGCTAGTGGCTTGGACACTT
This sequence comes from Ambystoma mexicanum, assembly GCF_040938575.1. NCBI lineage: Eukaryota > Metazoa > Chordata > Amphibia > Caudata > Ambystomatidae > Ambystoma > Ambystoma mexicanum. The sequence continues at coordinate 895,414,370 of NC_090931.1, read as the reverse complement.
CTCCTGAAGCAGAATTTATCAAACCAGACCCAGGAGAACATGCGGAGACTCCATATAGAGCTCTGATGTCTAGAATCATAGAATTTATGGGTTGGTCTGCACCTTCTCCTGCCTTTCAGCAGGATGACCTCACTGACATACTGGACAAGGGCCCACAGGAGGATCCTGTGGTTCCATTTCACTCTGCTCTACAGAGAAGGATTTTGACAAACTGGGAAACGCCAGAAATTATCCCGGCAGTAAATAAAAAACTGTCAACAAAATACAGGGTGGCTAGTTCTGACCCTGAATATTTGTCAAAACACCCTACTCCTGAGAGCTTGGTTGTACAGGCTGCAACCTCATCAGGCAGCACATCTGCATACCCCACTGCTCCGCAGGATAGGGATGACAAAAAGTATGATGCCATGGCTAAGAAGGTTTTTTCTGCCTGTAGCATGGCGTTAAAGTCTATTAACGCGACCTGTACGCTCGCTAGGTTCAGCCACACCCTTTGGGAGTGCGCTTCATCAGCGGCTGACTGCCTCCAAGAAGGAGAGGAAAGGGACGCATTTTTAAACATCATCAGGGATGGTAAAGATGCGATGTGCGAGACCCTACAAACTGGCCTAGATTCTGCTGACAGTATCAGCAGGGCCATGGCGGCAAGTACCACAATCCGCAGGCATGCGTGGTTGAGGAAGTCTGGTTTTGCCTCTGACGTGCAGACCAGGCTTTTGAATATGCCCTTTGACGGTTCTACCCTCTTTGGAAAGAAGGCGGATGACAGTTTGGAGAAACTGCAAACGTCCAAGGCAGCAGCCAAGTCATTGGGAGCTGCTATCCGTCAGAATACCTTTCGTCCTTCGGGATCATCGTGGAGAGGACGGTCCTTTCGTTACTATTCCTCATATGGAAGGGGCAGGGGACGACCGGCTCAAAGAGGCCAAGGAAGATTTACCCGTGGTGGACGGGGTAGGGGAAAGAAAGCCGCACCCGCAGGAGCAGGAGCCACTTTACCTTCGGCAACTGCATCAGCCGCTTCAAAACCACTCTGAGGTCTCCCCTCACAGAACACCAGTAGGGGGCAGGTTAACTCACCATCTGACGGAATGGCAGGCTATTACGTCAGATGCTTGGGCTCTGGAGACAGTGGCCCAAGGTTACTGCCTGCCCTTCCTACATATCCCTCAGAGTCATCCACCGGGGAACAACCCTTTGAAGCTTCCAGATCCGCTCCTCTTGCAGGAGGTTTTAGACCTGCTAGAGAAAGGTGCCATAGAACTGGTACCTGTAGCGGAAAGGAACAAGGGTTGGTACTCCCCCTACTTCATAATACCGAAGAAGGACGGAGGACTGAGACCCATCTTAGACTTACGGGAATTGAACAAATTCCTCCGAAAGGACAAGTTCAAGATGGTGACTCTCTCTCAGATCCTTCAGGCCCTCCAGCTTCAGGACTGGTTGGTATCTCTAGACCTCCAGGACGCTTATTTCCATGTGCCGATCCATCCCAGGCACAGGAGATACCTGAGGTTCGCAATTGGCAGCTCTCATTATCAATTTCGAGTTCTGCCATTTGGGCTAACCTCCGCCCCGAGGGTCTTTACCAAGCTAATGTCGGTTGTGGCTGCAAGTCTAAGGAGGGAAGGGATTCATGTCTACCCTTACCTAGACGATTGGTTGATCAGAGCTGTATCTTCGGAACAGGCTCAGAGACAACTGGATTATGTTTGCCACTTCCTTCACAAGCTGGGCTTCTCCCTCAATTTAAAGAAGTCACAGATGATACCATCACAGAGACTCCAATTCATTGGAGCAGTCCTGGACACTTCCCTGGGAAAAGCCTTGCCACCAGAGGTGAGGGCTCGAGATATTCTGCAGATGGTCATCAGATTTCAGAATGCCCAATATCTCCCAGCCTACGACTTTCTGAGGTTGCTAGGCCTCATGGCATCCTGCATATTCCTCGTGCCGGAGGCTCGCCTGAGAATGAGATCCCTCCAGTGGGCACTGAGAACTCAGTGGTCACAGTTCTCAGGAAGGATGACAGATCTCCTTCGGATCCCGGTCAAAGTAGCCCGAGACCTTCAGTGGTGGGCCTGTCGGGAGAACATCCTGAAAGGAGAAATGTTTTGGCAACCATGGCCGGAGATAACAGTAGTCACGGATGCCTCACTCACGGGGTGGGGAGCTCACGCCAACGACTTGACCATCAGCGGTCGTTGGTCTCCATCGGAGTCCAGACTACATATCAACCTGTTGGAGCTGAGAGCCATCAGACTAGCGCTGAAGGCTTTTCTGCCGTCTGTACGGGGAAGAAACGTCCTAATAATGACGGACAATACAGTGGCCATGCACTACCTCATCAAAAGAGGAGGCGTAGGCTCACTACCACTGTGCAGAGAGGCGATGCAGCTCTGGTTTTGGGCAATTCAGGAAGGAATCTCTCTATCGGCAATTCACCTAGCCGGAGAGAAGAACTTGACAGCGGACGCTCTGAGCAGGCAGAGCACAGTCTCTCACGAGTGGGAGATAGCTCAGGAAGTCCTTCAAGAGATCTTCGCCCTTTGGGGAACCCCTCAAGTGGATCTGTTCGCCACCAGTATCAACAGGAAGTGCGACAGATTTTGCTCAAGGGAATTTCCCCCGAGAGGAGCTCTAGGAGATGCGTTCGTAGTGGACTGGGAGTTCCCACTTCTGTACGCGTTCCCTCCGGTCCCTGTCATTCCTCAAATGATCAGGAGGTTGAGAAGGTTTCGGAAGACCATGATCCTAATTGCCCCGGATTGGGCCAGGAGAACGTGGTACCCGGACCTTCTAGACATGTCCATCTGCCCTCCAATTCGACTGCCATACAGAGAGGATCTTCTCTCGCAGAAGGAAGGTCAGGTTCTCCATCCAGCCATCAAGACCCTCAACCTTCACGCTTGGTGTCTGAAAGGTTGAGGTACAAGGATTGGGACCTTCCGGATGATGTTATGGAGGTGTTGCTTTCGGCCAGAAGGCCGGCAACTAAAACTCTATACCGCTGCCGTTGGAACAAATTTTGCAGCTGGTGCAGAGAAAAGAATATTGAACCCTTTTCTTGTGGTACACCTATGGTGTTGTCATTCTTACTTTACCTGGCTAATTCAGGCCTACAGGTTGGCACAATTAAGGGCTATCTCGCAGCGCTATCAATCTTTAAGCGCACTGCAGAGGAGCCTTCATACTTCAAAATTCCATTGGTAATACAATACCTAAAAGGATTAACTAATGTTTATCCCCCGAAACCTTTTCAAGTTCCCTTATGGGATTTAAACCTAATTTTAAACTTCCTAAAGGGTGCCCCTTTTGAACCACTACACTCTTGTTCATTGAAGCTTCTCACCCTCAAAACTGTTTTGCTAATAGCATTGACATCTGCTAGAAGGGTTAGCGAGTTGCAAGCCTTATCGTGTAAACCTCCACATACAATCTTTTACAAGGACAAAGTTGTTCTTCAGGTGAAGCCTAACTTCCTCCCGAAGGTAGTCTCGGAGTTTCACATCACTCAGAAGATTATATTACCTTCTTTCTACCCTCCTCCTCATCCGGGGAAGGAGGAAGAGAGACTGCACAGGCTGGACCCTAAGCGAGCCTTGAGCTTCTATATCAGCAGATTGGCTAAGATCAGACAAGCAGACCAACTCTTTGTAGGTTATGCAGGACATAAGTTGGGCCTTCCAATAACAAAACAAACCATCTCCAGATGGATTATTTTAGCCATTCTGGAGTGCTACAAATTGGCAGGAAAGGAGCCTCCTCAAAATCTAAGGGCTCATTCTACCAGGGGTATCGCAACATCCTCAGCCCTTCAAAGAGGGGTGCCAATTCGAGATATATGTGCGGCTGCCACATGGTCGTCCGCACATACATTTACCAAATTCTATAGCCTGGATTCCTCCTCTAGTCAAGAAACTAGATTCGGCAAGGCTGTGTTACACTCTGTCCATTCTGGAAGGGTAACATAACTTTTATTACTCCCGCCTCCAGTCACAATACCACTGCTATGGGAGTCTATCTAAGATAAGGAATACGTCGGAGGACACAATCCCTTCGAAGAACTAGTTACTCTTACCTTGTAACGTTCTTTCGATGGGATGTTCCTCCGACGTATTCCTTATCGACCCTCCCATCCATCCCCGCAGTATGACTTCCTGTGGGTTTGCAGCCTATGCTCCTTCAAGGTGATTAGTCTAATCCAAAAACATTACTGGGGACTACAAAACGGAACTGAGCAACGGACGCTGCGCGCGGCCTTTATAGGCAGGATGACGTCGACGTCGGCACGGAGGCCGTCGAGGGTCATCGACTCGGCGATCATCGACGCGCAGCGCCCTCTGGCGAAAAAATTTTCCGAGGCCAGCAAAGCTGAAGGATTTATATCTAAGATAAGGAATACGTCGGAGGAACATCCCATCGAAAGAACGTTACAAGGTAAGAGTAACTAGTTCTTTTATTGCAAAGAGAGGGACATTTAGACTATTGTTCCTAATATTGAGTATATGCCAGTCTTTTGACTTTTTTTTTTTTCTTTTCAATTTGTTGACTACTTGGGTATGGCTGAAGACAGCTGTTATTTGATCCTCTCCACAATGTCTTCTCATTTTGGGTCAGAGTCATTTCTTTTGGTATATTACGGGCTCTTTTCTCGTTTTTTCCCAGGGTAATTCCTTTCTCTTTAGTTTTTTAGTTAATGTTTTTCTGATGATCATATTCCTTTCTAGTTGTACAATGTGTTCTAAACCTCAGGAATTGCCCAAATGGCAAGTTTTCTTTTAAGGCTCTTTGATGGAAGCTGCTGAATTCTAGCAAGGAGTTTCTATCTGTTGCTTTTTGATATGCTGTCATTTCTACAGTTTTCCTATTCCTTGTGATTTTGAGATCCAGGAATGTCGCTTCCTTTTTCCTGTCTTCATGTGCGAATCTTAAATCGGTGTTTTGTACGTTCGACCAACCTATAAATTCCATCAGTAGGTGCTCTTCACATCAGCTCATCTATGTACTGCCTCCAACTCGTTTGTTCTTCAAATATGGATTTGATTCGTGGTATATAGTTCGTTCTTCGAAGTCTGCTACATATAAATTTGCAAGACTGTGTGCGAGTGTCGCACCCATCCCTGTTCCAGAAATGTGCTCATAGTAGCTGTCTTCTAGAAGAAAGAAGTTCTTCATGAGGGCTATTTCAGCTAGTTTGCATTACGAGTGTGACAGGAATTTGCACTCTGGGTATCTGTTCTTGTAGTATTCTTTCAATGACTCTCAATATTTCCCCTTGCGGTATTTTAGAATACGATTCTATGTCTAGTTAGTATAAAGGTTTCACTCTGCAGTAACATCATTTCTTCTAAGAGCTTCAATATCGCTGTGGTGTCTTTAATATATGATTTCATTTTTGTCACCTCATCTTTTATGAAAATGTCTACAAACTGAGAAAGAGGCTCCAGGATGGATCCAATTCCTCAGACAATGAGGCGACCCGGTGGTGGTATAGTGCCCTTGTGTATCTTGGGGAGGGTGTAGAAAACTGGACATCTTGGATGTTTTGGACATAGTCAGCTTCTCTTTGTCAGGCTTGTAATCTTGTTGTCCATGGAAGCTGCTGAACCCCCATAGTCCCTCAGAAATGTAACCCTCCGAACTGATGAGATACAGCTAAGCTGGGTACACTTCCGAGGGAGAAGGGGATATAGGACAAAATAAAAAAATACCAGGTCTCTGACTTTGGCCTCACGAACCTATAGATGGATAGAAAAGACATTCCTTGTAACTAACGTTTCTTATTAACTTCGAGACTTCTCTGCATCCACAACATAAATATTAAAAACCCATACCTGGCTCTCCTCTTCAGATAGCACAGAGGAGGTAATTACATATTGGTTGGAGATCTGAAAGAATTCTCTGCCTTAATCTTTGTTTTTGTGTTCATTTGGTCTGTGCAGAAAAATCTTTAAGAAATTAGCTTAACTGACTCTTTAGTAATGAGCTGTGCTTCTCTGAACGCAACCAAACTTGAACGAAGAATGCTTGCCCTTCTTTAAATATTTACAAGTTTTCAAGTTCATTTTAAAAAAAATTTTTTACAGGAATTCTCTGGTGCCAAGAACTTATTACACTTCCTGTCTGTCTGAACTACTCACAGGCGAATGCGAAGTCTTAAAGATTAGTATCTGTCCTCCGCTGTCTCCGCGCATGCGCACTAAGTTTAGTTGGTTTAAGAAGAAAAAGCTGTGTGCGTGCGTTGACTTATCTCCAATTTGTCCGCGCGCATGCGTTAAAATAACATCAGCGCTTCGGAAGAACCTGCCCTTCAATAGAAAGCATTAGTTTGTTCTTCCCGAGAGGAGTTTAAAGTCAAATCCAAGACAACACGATCAGTCTTTCCCGTATCCGGGCACACGTTCAGCGAGCCCTGTTAGTCATTAACATTTGCACAATTAATGAGAGATTGCTAAGCGACGCACAGATTTTCGGTGTTGGTGTTCTCCTCAATTAGTTGAGAACTCTTCTGAAATAAAGTCGGTGGCTGCCCTAAACACACAGATTGTAAGCCTCAACTCCCTCAATGGGCACACAAACTCCGGCTGAGAGCGCGAGCGGTCGTTTAGCAACGAAGTGAGCTTCAATGCTAAAATACCGGCTGCTGTCAGTATTTCAGTGAAAAAAACAAATCGCTAACATATCTATTAACTGCTATGTACATTAGTCTTTTTTTCTCCAAAAATTAACAAAGTGACATTTAAACTGATACTACTTTTCACCTACAATACTAAAAGTAATTTAAACTTGTTTGTCTTCTGTTGATGAACTCTGAATAATGTTCTTTACTCCAGACTCTTCCCTGCACCTCCTAAAATCCAGGCACAGTCTCAGGTCAAATTAACAGGAACTCTTGACCCAGGACCTCTCTGCTGGGCTGCTGACAATGAAAGGCAGTTTAGAATGTTCGTCTGCCTTTCATTCACTCCTAGCCAATTAGGAAGCTTGCTGAGAACCTCCATCTTGACTAGGGAAGCTCTCAACACTCAGTAATATAAATGTTAAGGCCAAACCAACCACATAAGAAACCACTCCAGCAACACACTTTTCAACCAGAGAAACTGAACCTGACAATCTTTGGCTAATATGTCCTTCTGCCAATGCTGCTTCAATTATCGGATCAATGATCTCTCTAAAGTTGTTGGTGGGGTCACTCCCAAGTCTTGTATACGTTGTTCTATTACTGACTAGTACAGCTACCTTTTGGCTATATTTTTCTGTGTCCATAAGGACCGTTGCTCCGCCGCTGTCTTCTGATTTTATTACGATGTTGCAGTTATTTTGAAGATCTCTCAATGCTTCCTTCTCGGTCTTAGTCAAATTGTAGAACAGGATATGATTCTCTGCCTCTATCTCTGCAAGCTTTTTTAGTAATGCTTTTTCAACTGTTATCGATTTGGCTGATATGGTACCTGGAGGAGGGTAAAATGTGGACTTGTGTAGATTGGTGACATCCCTCTGGCCTTCATTGGTGTTACAAAATAATTGTTTCAAACACATTTTTCTCATTAATTCTAATTAACAGTATATAGGTATGACCACAAGGGCCATTAAGGTTAGAGTTTGTGAGCATTAATCGAATATAAGGACAAAACGTTTCACAGCACCACTGGTGGAGCATTATGTGAACAAAAACATACTGAGAATGCAATACACTTCTAGAATATTGCACCTTCAATTGTTGATATATGAGCCACATCGGAAATGTAAGCAACAGAACAGCACAAAAGGCTGTACAAGTGGTCTATAGGTAAACTGATCTACTCAGCAATTGGTAATAGATGGTGGGACAATATTATTAAATTACGCAGCTACGACCCCAATCAATAGCATGTCTCCATAAAAGGCACTAGCGTTATTGGTAAAAAACAAAATGTGTAAAACAAAATAGGCCGGCATATCTCTAGAAGATGGGGCAACATCGCAAACAAAGGTGGCACTTAATTTTAGGTAAAAACAGCTGATACAGGGGTTCACACTACATGGACCATCATGCACCACAACCACAATGCATTAAGAGAAAACATTGGAGTGTGACTTTAAATAATCCGGAGTAGGATGTCAGTGTAAAATTAATATATAAACAGGCATCACTGGTAAAACTGAACGAATTAGAACCACATATTGCTCTAACATGTCAGGATTTTAAGGATCACGTGACTGGCTCACGTAGATACTAGGAATACGCGCTCCACAATCAGAGTATTAGAAGACTGGAACGAGATAGTCAAGCGGGCGCGAGCTGCACTTTGCGAGAGGAATCCATTATTACAACACACAAGGTGAGCAATAAGAACGACTGTGGCAACTCTGGATTAGTCTGTCTTTTTTTGCACCAAGTTAGTAGTCATAGAGAGGGCGGTGCTCGTAAAATAAGAACAATAACTGCGAGATGTTTCCATGGGTATGCAGAAATCGCGTTGGGCGACTTGTAATACTCGTGTGTTGGCCAATGTAAAAAACATGCTGAGTAACCGAGTGGTTTTTGCACTACTGCGGCCTCACAAGTGAGACAGTTAATAACATAAAGCACTATGAAATGGAACGAGATCCCGAGTGCACATAATTGTTAGTGACAACAGCGAACAGAGGCATATTAAGAAAATTGGTCTTTTCGAGCAACCATAGGTGTGGCTAGATATGAAAAAGATACTGTTTGGAGTTTGTATTGTGTTACGTATAATAAAACGTAACAATAAGAAAGCTAACATGACACACCCAACTGTCTTACATCGATCACGCCTTTCAACAAGACCACAAAGGTGGTGAGAAATTAAGAGCCAGGGAGGAGGATTCATAACAGTCCAAGGCAATATGCCGGTAAGTGTATAAAAAAAAGTGCTGTAAAAAGAGACCCATTTGGTGTTATGCAACATCAGGATCTATATTAAGTTGCTAGACCTAATAGATCCCCATTTGTTTGCAGGAAAAACATGGAAGTTGGGTGACAATCTAAAAGACCCAAGGAGAGGGATAGAAGCGAAGCATTGGTAAAAATAACAATATGCCAAATGTTGAACATTCAGCTTCTCACCCAATGAATAAGAACTAAGTTTCCCTATTTTATATATTTCCCTTATAGGGAATTTGAAGAATACAAGACGGGGGAAAAAAAAAAAGAAAATGGAGACAAACTCTCCAAGCAACGAGAGGGAGACCTAGACAAAAATGACAGTTGTCTGTAAAAAAACAAAAAACCTTGACTAGCCATGTCAGGGGTGAGGTCTTGAAGAAAGCGGACATACTGACAGAGATTCTGCAGAAACCGGTCGACCATATTAGTGGTTCTGGGTGATCACTAGAACCCCCGAAACTCAGATAGTTTGTGAGCTCGGTGAAAAACGTATCACTTCCATTAGCAGATAACTCTGTAAATATCCTGCCTGGAAGCAGTAATACACAAGAAAAAATGTAATTTTGTATTTTGTTCTGTGATAAATTTTATAAGACACGAGAAGGGAGGAATAAAAAAAAATGTGACTCCCTATAGTGTGCAACCGTTTTAGTTGCTAGGAAAGTAGTGAGAGAGGGAAGGGTCAGTCTCTTTTCTATCCCCTAACCTAGACAGGCGGCACATCAGCGCTGACTAGGGAGATTGCATCTCATTTAGGGAGAGCTAATCTCTTTTGTATAGGGATATTTAGCAAGCAATAGGCTCCTATAGACATAGAAGCAACTAATAAAATGACTATAAGAATGTCTGTCTTTGTTGTGTGAAAAATAAGTGGGCTCCAGGCAGAGATTGCTGCCTTAGACTTTTGTAGTATTGAAGGTTTCAAAATGAAGTCATTCTTGTTAAGTTGTTCTGCATATTCTAGTAATTCTTTTTCAGTCCCTCTCCATATAATGAACAGGTCATCTATAAAGTGATACCACCTTATTATGTGTTCCAGATGGCTATGAACCGTTTCTGCACATCCATGTTGTTCCCACCAACCCATGTAAAGATTAGCATAGGTGGGTGCTATGCATGAGCCCATGGCTGTTCCACATTTCTGGCGGTACAACTGTTTTCAAACAAGAGAAAAATATTCTCTAAACAGAACTGCAGTAATGCTAGAACAACTTCATTATGCGGTTTAAAACGGATTGATTTGCCATCTACCGAAATGTTTACAGGCTATCAGACCAAATCGATGTAGAATGCTTATGTAAAGCGAGACTACATCTAATGTTAAACAGTCAGTGTCCCATTGAATGTCTTGTATTTTGCTTCAAAGGTCTGTAGTGTCTCTAATATAAAAGTTTAAGTCTTTGATGAAAGGTTGGAGAAAGTGGTTCATGTACTTTGATACATTCTCCAATAAAGAGCCTCTTGAAGAGACTATTGGTCTTCCAGGTGGTACTTCACTAGTCTTATGTGTTTTGGGAATAAAATACAAAATTGGAGTGATCGGAAAATCTTTCTTTAAGAACACAACTTCTTCCCAATATAGCAAATGAAGATACTTCAATTCCTCAAGTAAAGCATCTAGTTGTTTCTTAATAGTTACCAGACATGCTGCCTCTCATAGCAGCTCTCTTCTGATAGTTGACGATTTGCCTCATTGAGGTAGTGTCCTTTCCCACACAACTACTGCGCCCCCTTTGTCCACTTCTGACTATAGTGTCGTCATTTTGTAAATCATCTATTGCTTTGATCTGGACTTTATTCTGATTACAGTGAAATGGAAAATTACTTCTGCTAGTTTCCTAAAATCCTTTATTACCAGCTCCTCAAACACTTCAATTTTATTTGAAGCTAGCTTGGGATTAAAGGTAGAATTAAATTTGAAACCACTTTCTATTGGCAAATCTGTATGTATTATAAGTTTCTCTAGGATCCATCAGTTATCCATCTCAGGAATGACATGACTGCATCTGATCCTACTTCCTCCAGACTGTCGAGACAAATTAAACTATTAAGATCTTCAACTGATAGTGGACTCTGGGTTTCCAGAGTTATTACTGGGTCTGAATATCTGAGCTTGTTGGGATGCAAAACATTTTTTAAATTTCACCTTCCATTCAAGTTTGTGCGACGTCAAAATCACATGTCTGGGACAATGTAAGACCAAGTTCCAGTACAGATTTTTCATCTTCAGTGATCACTCTGTTGGAGACATTAAAGACTTTAGTTTTCATGGAGCCCTCCGTCGTCCTCGTGCTCTGTTCCTTTGCCCTCTCCCAAAACACTTTATCCTGTTCTGAGTGGTGCTGTCCGTTACATCTGTTGCCTCTCCTGGTCTTCCCCTGAGATTTTCTCTTCCTATTGCTGGATGCCTACCTCTTGGATTACTTTCGTTTTTCATGTCCAGATGCATTAACTTGAACTCTTCTAAAAAAATTTAAAAAAAGAAAATTAAAAGACAAATCCATATAGGTCTTCTGTATCTGAGCTCTCAATTTCTGAGGATGGTGGATTCAATAGCTAGCAATAATGGATTACCCTGTCCCAATCTTTTATTATTGAGCTGATATAATTGGCTAGTCTTATTTCCTTGCAAAAGTATATATTCTATCCTGCTCGTAGTCTTTTTTTTTTAATTTTATTTTTATTTATTTTTTCTCTCTGGAATGTTTTTCTTCAGTCTAATCTCTCCCTCATAACGTTCTAGATTTTCTTCCATTCTTGCCACTTCATTTGAATTAAAAAGCTAATGTTATAATTTCTCAATTTCTTGCATTATTCGATCTCGGTCTCTTTTTGCAAATATGTCCAATGTCTGAATCATTGAATGAGCAAACGTTGGTATGTCCTGTCCACTCTTCAAATAATTCAGGATCTATTTCTTCATAAGTAGGAATTGAGAATTCAGACCTCTTGATATTCGTTTCTCTTCTAAATACATGGTCAGTCATTGCTTCACACCATTGCTCAGCTCTTTTTTCATTCTCTCTAATTTATCCATTCGCTTTTGTACCGTAAGCGCTGCTGAGCAAATTGTACCAGGAACATTTTCTATTGCTATCCCTCCTTTAAACAGGATTTGTGCTGCTGCAAACCGTTTGGCTTCTAATTGTGCTGCCATGCTGATAACTTCACTGTTTGCTGATCCTCAAAAGATTCAATAAAATATAAGCGCTTAATTGGTACACATTACTACCAATGTCTCGCGTGTCCAATGTTCCACAGACTCTTAGCAATTCATTGAGTCATGGAACTTAAGACCCCTTTATTATTGAAACAGCCATCGGCTCAACTAGCTCTATGAACTATGTGCTGTACAAAATGGAATACACCATTTAGACTTATGGCAAGCTCGTTTGGCCAAGGAAGGCAGCAGTCCACCTACACTTACTCCACTATACCACAGAATTATAAAGTCCACTACGGGAGGCGGCAGCCTTGTAAATCCAATTACATTTTTTTTTAACTCTTAGGTGCCCTGCCTTCTAAATATGAGTGCTGTTGAATGCGTCCAGAGAAAAACCACTAGAAAAACAAACACACAGGAATTGGCAGATAGGTTACATTATATAAACACTACCTTACACTAGTACCAAAAACACTCCATTACTCCGTCTTAAAGTGCAAAAAAATATATTTACTCAGCAAATTTGTTAGAATTCAGGCATCTTTCAGCATGGACTTCATACAAAAATGTAATAATGCTCAATCAATCAACTTCTTCTAGCTGCAAAGCCTTCTTTTATTACTATGATCCCTATGGCAGTATACTTCTGATCATAGTCACATGACCTCTTCTAAACCAGAGCTAATGCTGTACACATCTGGTGGCCATTTTAACAAGCATAAATTCTTACATTTGTGCAAAATCCAATTATTAGCCCTGATTAGCCTAGGTCTCTTCTGTTCACCAAGTTATCACTTGTCACAGGGATATTCAATCTGCCAGGGCCAGAGTAGTGCAGTGTCATGGTGAGTGAAAGTAGAGTCCTACAGTGACAAAGGTGGAAATTAAAAATGCACTTTCTGCTATGGCATTTACCTGAGGTATGATTGTTGTCTACTTCGAAAGTGACAAGTTCTGCAGTTACCAGCAATAAGAATCTGTGTAGCAATACCTAAATAAATATTATCCACAAAGGCCAGTTTCACATTGTAGAGTATGGTCCTGGGAATAAACATAGTTTAATGAAAAAGTCCACCACTTTGTTTTACACTTGAACGAGGAGTGTAACATTGATGTTAAATAACAGTACAGCTAGACTACAGGATTCTTTATAGACCTTTTATATTGATGACCGTGTAGTCTACACACATTGCTTTTGGGATGTTAGGAGGATTAGATGTTATAACACATGATCTGCTAAATTCTGGATAACTGTCATTCCATGGTAGAAGCTATGAAAGGTACGGGTGTTCTTTAAGCAGTACAAAAAGAATATAAAAGTATTTCACCAGCAGTTCTTGCACTTTATTTCAGGGAACGGCAATGTAGGAAACCACACAGAGTCCACCCCACACTCTCGGGCACTCTACGTTGCCATAAGCAAACACTTTACCCTTCATGGGTGACACTCCACCTACTTAATGGAAGTGGAGCACATGTTCTAGCTGCATATCCCTGTCGTTCGTTCCTCTACTGCCTTAGTCATCTGGCAATGCCATTACACTGCTTGCAGAGGTGTAGAAGCTTCTTTATATTTGTGTTAATGAACCATTCCTACCTTCAGAGTTGTTTGGGCTTCTAATTAATGGGGACAATTTGTGCAGTAGGTCCTTGTAGACTAGAAATTCACAGTAGTTGCCCTTTTACAGATTCTATCATCTCTTCAATGGCAGAAATGGTCCTGTGCCATCAACATGCAAAGTATGTACTTTAATCTACTGAGCTGGCAGCTCCATTAATAGTTTCTCCGGTAATTATCATGTCCACTAACAATGCAGGCAGTTTTGTTTTGGCTAAAATTAAGTCTTGCTGTTTCACAAAAGATGCAAGTTATTATTCATCTGGAAGATCCCAGGAATCCTGATTTAGCACTCACCCAACTAAACTGTAAATATCACTTGTCCTTTCCTAAAGGTTACAGTTCAACTGAAAAAGTCTAGGTAGAGTAGCAGAGCAGGCCTTCTCCCCTCAGCTGCTGCATATTCATAATCTCATGGAAGACCGACAACAATGAATGGCTTGCTTACCCAGAAAAACCCACTACTTGGTGAGTCCATAGAGCCATGTATGTCAATTCTTCATGGATATCAGACATTTAAGCCAGGATACACTTTAGAGATGCAGCACCTTCTCTCCAGCCAGTAGGAGAGATCCACAGCACTGTCCACTTCATTCTATGTGTAGGACATCCACTATTGAAGATCTTAGCTGCTTAACCATGTGGTTTTCCAAAATATGGGCTAATCATTGTAATGTTTGGTTTGACCCGCTGAGCAGCCTCGGGGGTGATTTTTATTTATTTGTAAAGCGCTTATACACAAGTGAAGTGCTTCAAGGCGGGAAGGGAATACATAGTATTTCTTAGGCCTTGAAGTTTCCAAATTATCTAACAAAGCATGACTAGCATACTGGCCTGAAAAGGAGGGTAACGGGTGCACTCCTATTTATCACAAGAAGTAATTAATAGTAATAAAGTTAGTGAGGTGCAGTGGAGTGTCACAACACTGGCACTGTGTTGTGGTGAACAATGTACAAAAGAAAGGAAAGTGTCCACGGTCTGTGGAACACTCATGTCCCTTGCACACTCGAGGGATTGTACTATGACAAACAATTAGTAATATTCATCGATACATAATAGTATGCATATATATTAGATCATACTTTGAGTGGATTTATACAGGAACACTCTAGGTGAATATTCAGTAATGGAAGTAATAGATGACTAATTAATTGTAAAGAGAGATTACCAAGAAACCTCCTCAAAGGTCAATTCAATTCAGCAAAATAGGTTTAAAATGTAACAAATTATTTATTAATGCAATTCAACAAAAGAGGAGCAAAAGAAACATTCCAACTGAAAATACAGGATTACAATATTCCATATTGATATCAGGTTGTCGGAGGTAATGGTTATTAAAAACTCAACGCGTTTCGGAAAACAATTTCCTTCTTCAGGAGTGGTTATTTGTAGCTCTATTCAACACATTTTCTTTAATCCAGTATTCTGATATCTGGCATAGGTGCCCCACTGTGATTCTGTCTAGAGGTCACTGGTCCAAGTATAAAGAAATGAAGCACCTCCAATGACAAGTGGACTCGTAAACATATTCCAGCATCACATGTGGTTAAATGTACTTCTATGGGGTCAATCTTCCCGGTTAATACTTCTGCGTTTTTTTTTGGGTACTCCCACAAGACTCCCTGTGGGAAGTATGAGGCATGTGCGTAGTTAGTCCTCCAATCTGAAGCGTATCATCCCGAAATGGTAATGGACAGAACCTGGGGGTGTCCCTAGGCGGCGTGCCCAGAAAAAAATGTTTTTGTTCAATCTCTATGATGTCGAGTTTATGATGTTGTCGGAAGTATTTCCTATGTGGAACTGCAGGTCAAGAAACCGTCCGGGCAAGCAGAGGAGTGGGAATGTTAAATTTTAAACCTATTTTGCTGAATTGAATTGACCTTTGAAGAGGTTTCTTGGTAATCTCTTTACAATTAATTACAGTCATCTATTACTTCCATTACTCAATATTCACCTAGAGTGTTCCTCTATAAATCCACTCATAAAGTATGATCTAATATATATGCATACCATTATGTATCGATTAATATTACGGACTAATTGTTTGTCATAGTACAATCACTCGAGTGTGCAGGGGACGTGAGTGTTCCACACACCGTGGACACTTTCCTTTTTAGCATACTAGGCCTGACAACATTACTGCTAGTGAAGTGCTTGACAGGAAGGGAGGAGAGGGAGAAGAGCATACAATCCATAAACTACTGTACTAGGCCATCGACATTTCAGATAGTGCAAGTGGATGGCAAAGAGTGAGGTGTTAGGGGTGGGAGTGTTTAAGGAGAAGAACATGCAGAAACAAAAAACGAACGTAGTAGGCCAGGCAAACTAGGCCTAGTGCATTCTAGGGAATGTAGGTCCGCAGACAGGAAGTGAAAGGGAGGGGTTTGGGAACAAGTGCGCACAGTCAAGCTGTACCCTGGGTTAAGTGCAGAGAGGTTACCCTTCTCATGGACCGAATTCCAGAAGTGCAGTAGTGATGAGCAGAGGCAAGTGCAAAGACTGGCGGGAGAGCCTGGGACCTGTAAGGCTCTATAGATGCACCAGGCAACCAGTCAGCAAAAACAGAGCGGAGTTAGGGAAGAGAAGGAGGAGGGAATAGAGAGGAGGTTAGCGAGGGAGAGAAGAGCAGAGGAAGGTCTTGAGGAGTTTCTGGAATTTAAGGAGATCAGGTTCAAGGCCGAGAGGAGCAGGGAGGTTGTTCCAGAGGGAAGCACCTGCAGAGGGTAAAGATCTACCCCCAAATCTGTTTGGAAAAATGGCTCACACGCAGAGAGTTGGAAGAGGATGAGCGGAGAGCTCTAGAAGGAGAGTATTTAGGGAGAGGGAGTTGTAGGCAGTTTGGGCCCCAGCCCCAGAAAGCCTTGTGGAATATGCAGAGCATCTTGAACTTGATCCTTGCAGCCACACAGAGGCAGTGGAGGTATGTCAGCACCAGAGAGATGTGACCCTGGGCTTGAGGCAAGGATAAGTCTTCCAGTTCTGTTCTGGGTGAGTTGTAGAGGTCGGTGAGGGGTCAGGGGGGTGTTGGGGAGGGGTCGTAGAGGTAGGCAGATTGAGAAGGACACTGTTGCGGTAGTCCACCCTAGAGAGGACCAGGGCTCTGGAGACGGTAAGCCTCTGGGGGGAAAGTGAGAAAAGGTAGTATACCTCTGAGGAGGTGCAGCTTGTAGTGGGACTTTTTAGAGATTTCCGAGATGTGAGAGAAGGAGAGTGGAGTGGAAGATGACCCTCAGATCTATTGCCTCACTAGTGGATGAGGAACGCAGGGCCAAGGGAGGTCGGCTAGAGTGAGAGTGGGAAGGCGGAAGCAGGGGTCCCAATGAGGACGATCTCTGTCTTGCTGGCATTTAGGCAGACATAGTTTGCAGCACAGCAAGACTGAATGACAGTCAGGACGAGCGAGGAGGCGGCCAGGGGTAGCCTGAAAGGGAGCTGTGTGTCATCCGCATAACACTGAAAGTTGGCAATGAAGGCAGAGATCCTGCGGGCTAGAGGTGCCATGTAGACATTGGAAAACCATGGGTATAGGTTAGATCCCTGGGGGACACCACAAGTAGAGAGAGTGAAAGCGGAGAGAAAAGACCCAAGTTCCACCTGGGAAGGACTGTCTGAGAGAAAGGAGGCATGCCACGCCAGGGCCTGATCTGTGATATCCAGGGTATTACGGAGACGTGAGATCAGGATGTTGTGGTTTACCGTATTGAACGCAGAAGAGAGGTCAAGAAGAATGAGGACAGAGGGAGAGTTAGTCAAGATTTAAGAGGGGTCTTCATGGGTGTTCAGAAGAGCAGTTTCCGTGCCTCTGCATGCTCTAAAGCCAGACTGATGGTCATGGAGACCACCAACAGATTCAGCATGGAGGTTAAGCTGAGAGATAGCCAACTTCTCCAGGAGTTTTCCCAGGAAAGGAGTGATGGAAAACGGGCGGTAGTTTGCCAGAAAGGAAGGGTCGGCGGAAGACTTTTTGAGCAGAGGGGGCACAAGAGTGCTTAAGAGAAGTGAGGAAAACACCAGTGGCGAAGCGGAGGTTACAGAGGTCTGCCAAGGCTGGAGCGAGAGTGACGATGCTGTCCTTGATTGTTTTGGAGGAGCATGGGACCACCTGTTTGAAAGAGGCTTTTATAGACCAGACTTGTCTAGAGACCTCCTCAGGTGTGACAGGGGAGAGGGAGGAGAGAAGAGGGGGGGGGGTGAGGGGTGGGGCTGTCCGAGGAGGGCCCAAGAGATGTTGGTGCATGAGTGGGTGCGAAGGCGAGGGAGGACAGGATGTCCTATGTTTTGGCGGTGAAGTGTGCAGCCAGGGCCAAGCAAAGGGTCTGGGTGGATGCAATAGAGGATGCTGCAGTAGGATTAGCCACTTCCTTGCAGACTTTAAAAGGTTTGGCGGTGTTGTTGGATGCCGCGGAGATGCAGGCTTGAATTTGGACCGGATGCAGAGTCTGTAGTGCCTTTGAAGAAGGCGGCAGGCCAGCTTGTCAGAGGGAGTACCTGAAGATCGGAATCGTACCAAGAGTTGCACTTTTTGGCAGGCTTCAGTCCGACCCTCATGACGGGGGCAAGAATGTGAAGCGTGTTGGAGATGGAAAGGTGAAAGTTAGAGAGGGCTGTGTCAGGGTGGGAGTCAAGTCGCAGGAGGGAGAGGAAAGTAGGTGGAGGCAAAGGCAGCCACTGACACACTTCATGGGTCGGAAGACCATGAAGGCGGTCGGTGGTGCAGGGTGTGCCGGTGCTAAAGGAGAAGAGAGCTTCAAGAGAGAAGAGTAATCAGTCAATGAGCGTGAGGTAGTGAGAGGGGATAGAGTGATGTCTGTGGAGATGAGAGCATCCAAGGTATGGCCTGCAGTGTGTCAGACCGAAAGGTTAAATGGAGAGAGAAAGAGTTACATTGGTTGCAGAAAGGTCCTGAAGAATCGGGAGTTAAGATGTATGTTAAAATCCCTCAGCAGGAGGAGTTGGGGAGAGGAGGAAAGGAGAGCAGAGGCCAGGTCCGCCCATTCCGAGAAGAGGGTAGACTGGACCGGCGGCCGATAGAAGATGGCCGGCGTAAGAGAGGAGGCAGGAGGGAGAGAGCCTGCAGACGAGACTCTCTTGCCAAGAGCCTAAACTCGAAGAACGCTACATATCAGCTGGCAGATACCAGATGGAAGCGGGCGGTAGCAGTTAACATGCCCCTGAGGCGAACTCCAGAGCCTGACAAGCCTAAAACTCTGCATCTAGCCACTGAACATCACACACCAGGTACAAATAAGGATTGCACACAATTTGTCCAATAAAGTCTCATTTGCACCCTCCTTCCTGTGCAAACTGAGAGAACGTACCCCTCCTTGGCAGCAATCAGTTTTGAGCATAGGCTCAGCAATTAACCCATGCAACCACGCATAAGGGAAAAGCCCAATTCCCAGACTTCAGCAATTCTGAACACAAATTAGCAATACATTGTCATAATACCCGGCCGCACAACATTGCCCACTATACCAGGCTCCACTAACCACTGTCCAATTACCAGGTTTCACCCACACAGTAGAATCATGTCTCAGCATTTACTCTTAGAACATTTAGCACACATCATGCTACCGAAGCAGTTACAATATTTTCACTCTACACGGATTCACAAATTAGAGTGCACACAATTCTAAGCACGAGGTGGGGCAAATGTGAATGGTAAATTTGTATCTTTAATTACAACTGAATGAATGAACTTATTAATTAGCTGTAATCTAATTGACTTCTAAAAGAAATCAAGAAAAAAAGCCTATGCAGCTGTTACAATTTTAATAGGGGTTGTGCTGTCCTTCGTGGGTAAACTATTCCTTGACGGGTAAACTAAAATCTATAGGGGCCACAGCATTATTATTCAGTTTATACTACGTGCCACATGCCCATGGGCCTCAGAGCGCATATCACACACTCACAAGAAAACATTGTAATAACTGCTAAGCGATATTTCAGAACTTAAGATGTTCACTGGCATGAAACTACCATTGTAGGCAAGGGATCAAGAGACGCCTCAAACATGAGTTTCCAATTACTTTATAATGTGCTACCAAACCTGAGGTCAAGTTTTCACAGAGCCCACAGGATTGGGTTAGAGCTATCATAATTGCCAGTCTCTCTCTTTTGGTCCATTGTTGCTGGTTCTTACGTTTCTCCATAGTTCAGGACTACTGCAATTTATAGTGTCCCACAATTCCTTCTTGGCCTTCGTTGGACGTTGATGACCTAGTTGGGCCCTCACATTGATATGATATGGCATTTATAATGCGCCTTTACATAAGTGTTTCAAGGCGTGACAAGGCAAGGGAGGGGGAAACAGAGGGAAGACTGAGACAAGCGATCCTACTAGGCAAGGTGACATTGACATCACGCAAGTGCAGGGGAGGAGGAAGAGGGAAAAGTGCGAGGGGGGGGAGGGGAGGGCGCAGTGCAGTACATAGGATAACAATAAAATAAATAAACCAATGAATACAATAAATAAGTGCAGCCAAGTGGTGGCAAGTGCATGGGTAAGTGCAGACATCAGGTGTCCGGTGCTGGTAGGGGGCTGTAGGGATACAGAAACATCCCCCAAGTGCAGGGGGGTGCTAGGAGGGCAGTGCAGGTGTGCAACTGGCAGGGAAGGGACCTGGGCCCGAGAACAGAGGGTAGCCAGGTGACCAGTGCAATTTCAGATTCAGAGTACAGCAGGGGAGAGGTGGAGAGAAAGCAGAAGCAGAGGAAGGTCTTGAGGTGCTTCCGGAACGGGAGATGGTTCTCCTCACGTTTTAGAGAGGCTGGGAGGCTGTTCCAGAGGCAGGCACCAGCTGAAGAAAGAGACATACTACCAACTTGTTTGGAGAAGCGACTGACCCTGAGGGAGTTGGAGGCGGATGAGCGAAGGGCTCGAGAAGGAAGCTATTTAGGAAGAGAGTGTGGAAGGTATTTAGGCCCAAGGCCTTGTGGACAATGCAGAGGGTTTTGAACTTAATCCTCGCAGCCACTGGGAGCCAATGCAGAGATTTCCATCCTGGAGAGATGCGATCCCTGGGCTTGAGGCCAAGGACAAGTCTTGCAGTCCTGTTTTGGATGAGTTGCAGAGGGTGGAGAGTAGAGGCAGGCAGATGTGTAAAGAGGCTGTTGCAGTAGCAAGCCTAGAGAGAACCAGAGCTCTGGAGACATTGAGCTTCTGGGAGAAGGAGAAGAAAGGAAGAATACCTCCTGAGGTAGTGTGACTTCTTAGAGATGTCATAGATGTGAGGCGCAAAGGAGAGTGTAGAGTCGAATATGACCCAGAGTTCTCCAGCATGGGGTCTGGCATGGATTCACATGCTCATGAATATTCCCCGTCGTCAGGCTGGGAATCCTCGGTAAAGAAAAAACCAGTATCAGTTTCGTTTCTGATCTGTCTTTCGTAGTAACAACCAATCACTGGTCTCTGCGTCATACTGACCACAGCCAATGACTGCCCTCTACCTAAGCACCGCCTCTGGCAGCCATCTTCAGATTTTTACCGCACGTTCATGTGTTGGGATCCTCGTGCTACTGCTCTCGAGCGTTAGTGCTTTTTTTCGCGCTTTTTCTCAAAAAACTTCGATTCTTTCGGTCAAAAGAGCCTCAAGCTCCACCGATCCTACATCCGATCAACGGGGACCCGTGTCGGATTCGTCTGTGCCCCTCAAGGGTGAAGATTTCGTCGAGCTACACTTCGGAGGACTCCAGAAGCTTCTCAGGCCCGGTCTCGGAGATGGCCCAGGAGAAGGGAAGCTCGACGCCCGGAAAGCTGTTCAGGGTCTGCCCTGGATGCCAGCTGCAGAACGTCTTTAAGGAGGACGAACACTCTTTCTGCCTTTACTGCCTTCATGAGGACAAGACACACGTGGAGAAGGACTGTGCGTTTTGCGGCAACATGTCGGAACGGACCATGAAGGACCGCCATCAACGTCTCGCCAACTGGCTGGAGGGTAAGAGCCCGTCTGGCGAGAAGAAGAAGAAATCCGAGCGGTCTTCTAAGACCTTTGAGGGCGCCCCGGCGACGGGGGCCCAACATAAGGCCAAGCACCGCGAGTCCGCTGGCACCGGGAGCGCCGAACGGTCGGGCTCTACGGGCGCCAGGCAGGGCGCACCCTCCCCGGCACCATCAACCATGAGCCAACGCTCTGGGTCGGGTAAGAGGAAGGCCGAGCACCCGGCGAAGCTCCTGGAGAGGCCCCGGTCGAGCTCTAAGGCAGAGGAGGAGCGTGGCAGTGCCCCCTCCCTCAAGGATAAGGCGGTGAGCGCACCTAAGGTGGTGAAGGCCTTGATCCATCCGACCAAGCCCTCTATCGAAACGGTCGCGGCGGCCCTGGCTCAGCCTGTGGAGGCTGCACCAGTGGTGGCGACCTCGGGGCCCAGAATCTCCCTGCCTCCTCGGAGGGAGTCTTCTTTTGTGCCCATCGATAGGACCCCCGTGAAACCCTCCGTGGGGAAGAAGAAGGGGGGGCAGGGCGTCGTCGTAGATCCGGCCTCAACCTCAGAAGAGGAGCTGATCGAGGTCTTAAGCCACGGCCTAGGCGTGGAAGAAGGCCAGCCCGTCGGAATGGATCCCGACGCAGGTGACGACGACGACATCGTCGAGGATACCGACGGGGCCCCTGCTCGCCCGTCGGATTCCCCTCTGCCAGCGCCGCAAGACAACTCGGCGGCCATTTTGTTGGCCATACAGTCCTTATGCTCCGAGATAAGGACGAGGCTACCGTTACCGACGGAGGAACCTCTCCCGTCGGGGGATCCAGAACCGGGACCTTCTGGTGTTCCCCCTGCCAAGAAAAGAAGGATCCATCCACCACCTCCTTTTCAACCGTCGCGCCCCGTCCAGCCCTCCTCCCCGTCCACCCGAGGGGATGATACGGGGACTGACACGGCAGCGACGGGTACGGACGACGAGGCATACGACGAGGATTTTCCGTCGTCGCCTCCCGCCAGGGCTTCTCCGCCCGACGAGATCGGATCTTTCCACTCCATGATCTCCAGGGCTTCCGAGCTTTTCCAACTCTGCCCTGAGGAGAAGAAAAAGGAAGGCTTCCTTTATCAGCGGCGCGAGGCCAAGAGGAAGACGGTCCTCGCAGTGCCTCTGTTGGACGACATTTGGGATGAGGGCCTTTCCCTCCTCAAGAACCCTTCCACGACACCAGCTAGAAGAGACCGGTACGAGAAAAAGTACCGGGTCCCGGACACGGCCCCCCTGTGCCTCCGGGCGCAGCCTACCCCGGATTCCGTCGTCTCCGCGGCAGCCAGGAAGAAAGCGGGGGGGGTGCGGCCTCCACATCGACTTCCCCGCCGGACGGCGAGGGAAGGAAATTGGATGCTATGGGACGTAGAGTCATCTCGTCGGCAGCGACGACGATTAAAGCGGCCAACGCCTTGGCTATCGTGGCTCGCTACGACAGGGAGCTCTGGTACAAGATAGCTCCCCTGCTGGATTTTCTGCCGGACGACAAGAGGGCGGAGGCCCTGGAGATCCTGCAGGAAGGTGAGGTGGCCTCGGACCACGCCATCACCGTGGCGACGGACATCGCCGACACTGGGTTCCGCCAGCTGGGCAACGGCGTTTGCCTTCGACGTCGTGGATGGCTCAAAGCTACGGACTTCCGGCAGGACGTCCAGACCAGAGACCTGGACATGCCCTTCGACGGGAACAATCTGTTTGGGAAGACAGTGGACGATTCCCTTCAGGCCATCAAGGCGGATACTGAGACGGCCCGGGCCCTTGGAGTTCTGCAGCAACGACGGACGCCCTTTCGGAGCAGCGGAGGCAAGGGCGCCTCCAAAGGTTCCGGCGGCGGTTTCGCTTCCTACCGTCAAGCGGCCCGCTCGTCGTCGCAAGAGGCCTACAGAGGACGAGGCAAGTCTAGCGGACCCCGCCGTCGTCGCCAAGGAGGTCAAGGCGGCAAGGCCGCGTCCAAGCAGGATTGAACCGGCCGTGGGGTCGGGCCCCCACCGAAGCACCCCGGTGGGAGGCCGGCTGGCGGGCTTCGTCAGCGTGTGGGAGTCCATCTCCACCGACCGTTGGGTGCTGGACGCCCTGGCCCGGGGCCACGCGCTCGAGTTTCAAAGAAGGTGCCCGCGCGTCCCCCCCGTGGCCAGGAAAGAACTTCACGCCCCTCAACTTCTCCTGGAGGTAAAGGCGATGCTCAGGAAGGGCGCCATCGAACTCGTCCCAAAGGGG
Organism: Ambystoma mexicanum; assembly: GCF_040938575.1. Lineage (NCBI taxonomy): Eukaryota > Metazoa > Chordata > Amphibia > Caudata > Ambystomatidae > Ambystoma > Ambystoma mexicanum. Next base: position 895,390,513 of record NC_090931.1, on the reverse strand, counting down.
CTTCGGGGCTCCGGAGTCTACTCGAGATACTTCCTCGTGAAGAAGAAGACGGGAGGATGGCGCCCCATCCTAGACCTGCGATGTCTGAACAAGTTCATCAAGGCGCAGAAGTTCCGGATGGTCACCCTCCAGCACGTCCTGGGTCAGCTGGAGGAAGGAGACTTCCTATCGTCGTTGGATTTGGAGGATGCCTACTTCCACATTCCCATCCTAAAGGGGCACCGGAAATTCCTCAGGTTCGTGGTCCAAGGGCGTCATTACCAGTTCAAAGCCCTTCCCTTCGGACTACGGTCGGCTCCCAGGGTATTCACCAAGTGCCTCGCACCGGTGGCGGCGCAGCTGCGCCGCGAGGGGATTCACGTCTACCCCTACCTGGACGACTGGCTCATCCGCGCCAAGACGAGGGAGCTCGCCGTGGCCCACACGGCAAGGACCGTCCAACTCCTCACGGACCTGGGATTCTCCGTGAACTACGCCAAATCCCACCTGGTGCCCGCGCAAGTCGCACTGTTTCTGGGAGCGAGGCTCGACACAGTGTCCCTTCTGGCCTCCCCGTCGGAGGAGAGGACCAGGACCATCTTGGGCAAGGTGCAACGGATGTTGGTGGCCGACGCGGCCAAAGTGAGGTCCATCAAGTCCCTCCTCGGGATGATGTCTTCCTGCATCTACCTTATTCCCATGTGCAGGCTCCGGATGCGCCCGTTGCAAGAATTCCTGGATGCGCGCTGGATCCAGACGACGGACAGCTTTGAGGAAAGGATCAAGCTCGACGAGAGCTTCCGACGAGCGATACGGTGGTGGGGCACCCGCGCGCATCTGACGGCGGGCATGGACTTCCAGGCCCCAGCCCACCAGGAGACTGTGACCACGGATGCCTCCCTGGAAGGGTGGGGAGCGCACACCGAAAATCTGCACGCAAGGGGACTCTGGCTCCCGACGGAGAAGTCCCTGCATATCAACGTCCTGGAGCTCCGTGCAGTGTTTTGGGCCCTCAGGTCCTTCCTTCCGTCCCTCAAGGGCAAGGTGGTGAGGATCTTCACCGACAACACCACCACCATGTTTTACATCAGGAAACAGGGCGGAACCAGGTCCCCAGCGCTGTCCAAGGAGGCGCAGGACCTGTGGCATTGGGCCGTCGCCCAAGGGATTTTTCTGGTGCCGTTTCATCTGGCAGGGATAAAAAACACCATCGCCGACTCACTCAGCAGGGAGCTGCGCTCGTGCCACGAGTGGGACCTACGGCAGGATCTGGTGGATCGCCTATTCCGACGGTGGGGCACACCCCAGATCGACCTGTTCGCGACGGCGACGAACACCAAGTGCCGGAGGTTCGCCAGCAGGTTTCCCCAGACGAGGAGCATGGGCGATGCTTTCTCGTTCCCCTGGGAGGGCCTGTTCCTCTACGCGTTCCCTCCTTTGCCTCTGCTAATCCGGCTCATCAACCAGCTCAAGAGGTCACGGTGCAGGATGATCCTCGTCGCACCTGCGTGGCCGAGGCAGATATGATTCCCGGACTTGCTGGACTTGTCAGCGTCCCCGCCGATCAAGCTGCCGGCGGATGCGGATCTACTCTCCAGGGAAGGAGGCGCCATCCTCCACCACGACCCGAAGTCGCTGAACTTGCAGGCCTGGCTCCTGCAGCGCTAGAGTTTGGAGGATACGACATACCGGCCGATTGCAGAGAGGTTCTTGCAAAGGCCAGGGCGTCCTCGACTCTTAAATGCTACGGACACAAATGGAAGAGGTTCTCTGTCTGGTGCCGCGCACAGAAGATTAACCCTCTACGGATTACGGCTCCCCAAGTACTGCCGTACCTGCTGACGCTGGCCAAAGCTGGTCTGGCACACGCGTCCATCAAGATTCATCTTGCTGCGATATCCCGATACACCAGAACCACGGGGCGGACGTCCTTGTGGTCTCATCGTCTGGTGAAAGAGTTCATGAAGGGACTGTTCAGATCGTTCCCGCCGGTGAAGGCTCCGGCCCCGGCGTGGGAGCTCAACGTGGTGCTGACCAAGCTCATGGGACCTCCGTTCGAGCCTCTGCACTCGGCCCCGTTGAAGTTTCTATCGTGGAAAACAGCTTTTCTTGTGGCCATCACCTCCGCACGACGAGTGGGAGAGATCCAGGCCCTTTCCTGCAAGGCCCCGTACTTGACTTTCCACGACACGAGGGTAGTGCTCAGGACGCACCCCTCCTTCATGCCCAAGGTACCGTCGGACTTCCATTTCAACGAACCCTTGGTGTTACCTGTGTTCTTCCCGTCGCCTTCGTCGCCGGCTGAGAGGACTTTGCACTCGCTGGATGTAGCTAGAGCGCTGAAGTTCTACGTGGACCGCACAAAGGGTTTTCGGAAGACGTCACAACTCTTTGTGAACTTTGGACCTGTCAATCAGGGGAAGGCTCTCTCGAAGGCTTCCATCTCCAGATGGCTCTCCGGCTGTATCATGTGCTGTCACCGGTTGGCAAACCGACCGCTGCCTGGCCGTCCGAGAGCCCATTCCACCAGAGCGATCGCAGCTACCACAGCGTTCCTATCTGGTGTGCCCCTGCTGGACATATGCAGGGCTGCTACGTGGAGGTCGACGCACACCTTCACGAAATTCTACTGCGTCGACCGGGATTCCAGGGAGGAGTCCAGGGTCGGCCAAGCAGTGCTGCGCAACCTGTTCGCCTGAGGTGAGCCTGGTGAGGAGGTAAGATGCTTAATGTTGAGTTGATGTGATGCTTGATGTTGAGCCTTTGCCACCTCCCGTGGTTGTGCATGTGTGTACTGCTATGTATTCTTTATTCATGAGCATGTGAATCCATGCCAGACCCCATGCTGGAGAAGGAACAAGTTACTTACCTGTAACTGTTGTTCTCCAGCATGGGTCTGGCATGGATTCACATGCGAACCCTCCCGCCTACCCCTCTGCGGCTCTTCACTTGGTCATACTGCCACTTCACGTGCTTCCAAATCTGAAGATGGCTGCCAGAGGCGGTGCTTAGGTAGAGGGCAGTCATTGGCTGTGGTCAGTATGACGCAGAGACCAGTGATTGGTTGTTACTACGAAAGACAGATCAGAAACGAAACTGATACTGGTTTTTTCTTTACCGAGGATTCCCAGCCTGACGACGGGGAATATTCATGAGCATGTGAATCCATGCCAGACCCATGCTGGAGAACAACAGTTACAGGTAAGTAACTTGTTCCTTTTTTCACCTAACAGGTGGGAGCACTTACCAGGTACTTGCTACAAGTACCATTCGGCCCTCTGGCAGGAGACTGGCTACTGTACAGCTGTTTGGGCCACAGGGCACTATCAGATTCCCCTCCTGGTTGTTAAACAGGGCAGAGCTTATGCTTCTCAGCTTTTGTACATGCCTTTACTGTGTCTCCTCCATCAACACATCAGGATCTTCTTTCGAACCCAGGTTCTGAACGTTTTCACTCTTGCTTTTCCCCCGCCCCTTCTCTTCTGCTTCCATTCCCCAGCTCCTTTCCACCTGTTCTTTTTTGTTCTCCTTTCCTTTTCCTTCCCACTCCTTCTCTGCCTCTCTGCTCTCCTCTTCCACCTCCTGCTCGGTTTCTTCTCTTGTTGTTTTCCTTCTCATTTCCACCTCCTTGCCACTCTGATACATTCTGCTATCTACTCTATTCTCCTGTACCTAAGCACTCCAACTTGCCTTCACTATGGTTCTCCTTGTATGTAGGCCACCAGGGCTTTGGCCGGTCTGTAAGTGTGGGATTGATTTTGACTGAGTGAGTGGGTTGAATGAGTTGGATAGCTGGGTTGAACCACAGACGAACTGCAGTTTTGTACAAGCCAAGGTGGCTTGTGTTGTGGACTGTCATGTGGCTCCTCTTGCTGAGTTTTCAAAGATGCGGTCTGCCATCTCATCTTTATGACAATGGTTCACCCCTCCTGCCTTCTGCTGAACCCTCACTTTTGGCTCCCATCAGGTTATGGTTTCTTGCTTTTTTGTAACACCAACAGGGTCACTTGGATTCATATGAAATGGCCCTTGGGCATTCTTCAAAAGCAGTGCTTACAAACTCAAATGGATTCTTTCTGAGCATAACATTGCACAGACACCCGCCGAAGCCAGTCTGCCTGCAGCTTTTTTCATCCTTGTATGTATTTTTATACTTGTGCACATAATTCTCTGGCTTAAAGAAGGTAGTAGGGGTTCTCCTGCAGACATGGATACAGGTGAGGGACCTGCAGGTTTCCCACTGTACTGCCTCCTCGGCCTGTATTAATTGGTGGTCCTCGGGGCCCCCATGGTGACATCATCCCCCCCCCCTATTCCCTTGGCTCTCCTCTGTGGTATTGTCGCATCACACAACGCTTAAAGATCTAGGTCTTTCGGGACTGTTATTAAGATGAGGCAGCAAACACTGCATGCCCTCCGCAAACACTGGCAGTACACAGGGTGGCCTCACATTACTTGCCCTTTAACTTCACTAAATACTGAATTTACTGCAAGAAGTATCTTGGCACCTACAATGGGGATTGTGGTCACATAGCACATCACTTGTACAGGTCGGATGAACTCCTCTGCTCCCCGCGCCATGCTCTCCTTATTGCCACAGTCGGCCACCATGCAGCCCAACTCTGCTTCTGGGATGCCACCTAATTATGGAAACATTGCCATTTTGAAAAGTCATCCAGACCTATTAGATGTTAACTAAAATGTCAGCACAAATGTTCCATAGTACTGAAAGTCCTATTAGTGTTTCTTCAGGTGAGTGGTTGTTTCCATGGCAGGACACACCATCCCCTGAGACCAGTTGTTCCCAATAGTCTGCAAAATCAAAAGCAAGCGTCATTGTGCAGCATCATTACAGGCTTGGGGCGGCAAGGAGGTTGGAGCCCTGGTGCTCCATGAGCACCTCTCACCCAGATCCTGCCTGCATCGTCTCTGTTGTACTGGTTGTACTGTATGTCACGGTCCACACACGCATCACATGCACATATCTACATCTGTTATCAGTTGGTGTTTCTTCATGGAGAAACTCCTCACAGAACACTCATTTGCGTCATGCTTTCCAACATTCTCGTCTGCTGCACGTTCACTCTGCTTTCACCAAAATTCTACAGCATTTATCAAAGGCAAGCAAGACAGAACGCACCTTCTTTTTACACAACTGACCAATGTATAACTAATCACACAGACATTCATACCAAAGCGTTGTCCTTTCGTTTTGTGGACTGGTCCTCTGAGGCTCTTGATGTAGTTGTCTTTCTTGCCCCGTCACCTTCCAGGACTGTAGATAGCAACCAGTGGTCATTTGACCTCTTGTGTCCACAGGGCTCTGCAATGAGGAGGTGTTTAGTTGCTCATACTGGGGGGAGGGGGCTTCTGTACTCTTCTGTCCTGCCTGGCTCAACACCTGGTATTGGGGAAAATGTGTAGATCTTCCTCTTGCCTGGGACAATTAATTCGGGTAGACATTGTCTCCTCAGCTGGGTACTAGCTCTAGTACCTTGTGCTATTAAACCCCACCCTGTCTTTTTGCTATCTGGTGATATAGTACCTCAGACTCACTTCAGCCACCTTACTGGTACTTTGTCCGACTACTGCCAGCTTCTCTCCCTAGGACCTCAATAAACCCTCTGTCTTGGCATAGAGTCATCCCCTGAGTGCTGGGTCACTGTAGTCCTTTGGGGCTGGCCCCCTCCTGTTGCCTCCCTCTGCCCCCAGATGACTATCAGTCGTTAGGCTCTGGGCCCTATCACTTTATTTGTTCCAGGTACACACGGCATGCAACCTGCTCTGCCCCAATGACCTGGCTTTTCTCCAGCCTTGGCCACACTTGTTTTGCCCCTCTTTTGTCCTCTTGCCCTATTGGCTTGTCAAATGTTTCTGCACTTTGGCCCTTTCTTCCTCCTGGCTCTTTTGTCCTCCAGCGCCAACCTATCCCTCTCTCTGCTTCTCAATCAAGCCACCTCCTCTCTCCTACTCTTCTTCAACCTACATTTCAAAGGGTATGTAAACATTGTCTGAACAATTGATTAGGCTCTCTGTACTTTGTGCTTTGTATCATATGTATTTATTATTTGGACCATTTTCACATGCATTTTAAGTGCTCTGACTGGGAACAACTAAGACATCAGCGGATATCACAGATGGGGCAGGTGTAACTGGGCTTTGTGCCCCCTCCATTATTAGAAGGGAAAAGATGACTGAATGGTCACGGCCAAACGTCCCACCTTCATAATGTTGTTGGGGAAACCACATAGAACCGTACTTACTATTAAATGCTTACACACATTGATTACATATTGTGAGAGCATCATGAAGTATGACACGGACAACAGATTCAAAACAAAGTAATTTCTGATGCTTGTGAATCTGCTAAGAATCACATGCTGTGCATGTAGTACGACATCTAGTGGTAATCGTGGAGTATTGCATCTAGTCTTTCGAGGATCAAAAGGGAATGTTGACATGGGCGTGCCTGTAACACTATCCCGAACGTGACATGTAGTGTACCCAAAATCCCTCATGCGTCGAGGTCCCTCAGATTGTTTTTTTTCCGCCCAGCCAGCTGGTCGATTTATGCGGAACTTGTAAAATTGATAACTAATATCTTTGTCCACGACCTCTGGTCGTTTTATATATTCGTCCCCTTAATCGACGACTTCCTAACTACCACAGCAGAAGACAACTCCAGACTTCGACGGCTGGTGCGCCAGGCCTACACAGTAGGGCGAGTGGGGTCCGGGACTGTTTTTCTTTTCAACAATGTATTTCCTTCTCTCCTCTTTCCCCTTCTGGTTCTGCTGTCGCTATAAACCTGTGCTATGGACAGGACACCTTGTAAATTGAGCCCTTCTTGTAAAGGCAAGTATCCCTGGAAAGACACACAGCGGAGGTGCAATAAGTGTCTCCTTCGATCCCCATGAGGCATCCTGTTGGTCTTGCTTCCTAAAACGATAAAAGAACGAGTTAAACAGTGGGCGGCCTATGCCGTGATGCAGGCTGAGGGTAGCTCCCCCGCCGCCGCAGGCGCAGAGTGACGAGGAATTGAGTGATGGCCGTGGCTCTGATACGGATGCCATTGACCTATCTTCGGAGCGGCCACGCTCCGAGTGGTCTGGTCCCGGCAGGCAGGCCACCGGTTCTGCTATGAGGAGTGTACACCCCGGCGACAGGCACGCACACACTACTCAAAAACCTCATTGCGACGGTCAAAGACGCCTACGGGTTCGCCGATTTCTTAGACGGAATCCACCGGGTCGGCAGCCCCCTTCGCAACCGCCTACGCGGCATGCTTCCAGGCACTCCACTGACAAGGGCGTCGGCACCAAGATTCATAAGAGCGTCGAGACGAATCTTAAGAGCGCGCCAATGCTGAAACTCAAACTACGATGAAGCAGATGGAACAGCCAAAATCCCTCCCAGATATGCCGAACATCCGCGAGAGTATCGCAAACATTGTTTCGGCGGCAAATAGGCCAAAGAACAGGTTGAGGGACACGTTCACACGCCGATAAAGTTAGGAAGACTATTCTGAAGGTCCCCAGCCCCTGGCTAAGACTCTCTCAGATAAATCTCGACGGTCTAAGCACTCTGATCCCCAAGAGGAGCCCCTCCAGACTCCTCTGGTTCATCCTTATGGACTGTTCGGGCACCTCCAACTTCCTCAGAGATGCATGGACACACTTTGAGGCAAGAAAGCCTAAAACCAGACATTGCTGCTCCAATAAATGGAAATGCTTTGTCATCTGATGTAATTCCAAGAGTATCAATCCTATAGACTGCTCACCAACACATATTGTATTATACCCAACTCATTTACTGGACTCTGGTCTGGTTTTTAATTTCCTGAAGGTCCACTTAGCCGCACTTTCAGCGTATACCACGTCCCAGAGAAAGGTCTTGTGGTGGAAGATACCAGTAATCAAGGCTTTCATGGAAGGGGTTAAAAGACTTCCCCTATTTCAAACCTAGCTCCTCGATAGGACCTAAATGTGGTACTTACATAGACTTATGGGATCTCCCTTTGAACCGATGCATAAGGCTAGCCTTAAAGCACTCACTTACACAAGACCGCCTTCCTGGTGGCAGTCACTTCAATAAGAACACTTAGTGAACTACAGGCCCTTTCAGTTCTAGACCCATTTGTCACTATCCACAAAGACAAGGTGGTTCTGCGCACTCACCCACGGTTTGCGCCCAAGTTAAAATTCCATGTGAACCAGTTAATAGAACTATCCACATTCTTCCACAACCCCACGAACGTGGCAGAAAGAAGCCTACACACACTGGATCTGCGCAGGAGAGTCATATTATCTGGAAAAAACTAGACCACTAAGAAAAAACCACCAGTTTTTTGTCTCAGTGGGGCTGGTAGAGAAGGCGACCCTGTCTCTAAATCAGCCATCTCTAAGTGGATTGTCGTGGATTGTCAATTGCATCACACTCTGCTACACTCTTGTCAAGAGAGATCTGCCCTTCAAGCCTAGAGCACACTCTACTCTGGGGCTTCAATAGCATTCATTGCAAATGTTCCTCTCAAGTCCATTTGCAAAGCAGCAACCTGCAGTTCTGTACACACCTTTACAAAAAACTACTGCCTGGATACCCACTCTAGATCTGATTCTCCGGTGGGACAAGCGGTACTAAGACATCTCTTCACTACTGTTCCTTATCACTTCCCACCACCAACTCCTGGTACTGCTCGCTAGTCTATGCACAGCATGTGATTCTAAGCAGATTCACAAGCATCAGAAGACATGCATTACTTACCGTGATAGCATTTCTGATGATTGGATCTGCTTAGATTCACATACGCCCACCCTTCCTCCCTGCTCGGAGGGAAGGAACATAGACATCTTACTACTACTTCTCTCTCTGTACTCACTCACAAAAGCCATAAGGCTCCCTCATGGCAGAAAAAATAAAATCGGAGGGACCTCGACCGGTGAGGGATTTTGGGTACACTTCACGTCACGCTAGGGATAGTGTTCCAGGCACGTCCATGTCGCTGCCCCCTTTCGATCCTCAAGACAAGATGCGATTACCACTAATGTCGGACTATATGTACAGCATATGACTCTAAGCAGATACAATCGTCAGAACTGCTATTATGGTAAGTAATGCATGTCCTATTAACTCAAATGTCAGGATGGTAGAAGGCCTAACTTGCCCTATGCTATGGTGGGATTTCCCTACCGGAACGAAACTAAGGAAAGTCTGAGTCAAGGAGTTCAATTTAAGACTGTCTGCATCCCAAACTATGCTTGCCCTCATAACTAAAGCTAAATAGTGTGTAGGGATGTTAATAATCTAAGTTATAGTGCTAAACATAAAGTTCTGAGCTTCTTCCAGCTCTTGGCTTCTGTTTTAGCTCCCCTTCCCCAAGTTCAAGAAAGTTCCTCAAAAGTCTCAGAATTACCTCTCTCCCACTAAAGGTAACACACTTTCACATAATCCTCTGGGTTCCATTGCCCAAGACTTCAGTTCTGCCAAGTATACTTCTGTCAGTCTTTCAACCAAAAAGATTTAACACAATGTAAGGTCCGCTTGACCATGTTCCTGGATTGCTTGATCCATTCACTGCCATTGCCCCTTCTTGGTTTATTCCACAATGTCTTTTGGTGCTCACAGTTTAGGGCTCACTGGTCTAGGCGCAGCTGTGAGATCACATGATCCATCCATCAGAGGTCACGCAACCAGGATCCCTCTTTGTTGGCCTCTAGGCTTTGTGGACAATAGTCACTTTTCTCTGGCTTCTCCTCGGTAGCATCCTGGCTCTTCCGTGTATGTTGCACACTTCCTGTCAGTCCTTGGCCATGCCACACTGCATTTATCTGTAAAGTTCACTTTATGGTGGTCTTACTCCTGTCCCACCTTTTATATGGCACTCTTTCACAATATGGCACTCTTTCACACAGGGCCTTTTTCTTATGGGTTGTTGTCATATGGGCACTCACTTTCCCTTTAGCTGTCTTTGGTTGTTTGCTTTTTGCATAAAACTGTGCTTAAATTTATATTCAACAAGCTTAATTGCACGATTTATTCCATTCGATATTCACCAGATATTCAATGTGCTCAACTTCAAGTTTCATTCAATTCGGTGTTTAACAAATGCTCAATATCAAGTTCCCATTTGGTTCAGTATTCAATATGCATTAACCGCATTTATTTTCAGGTTTTTCCTTCAGCTTGATAAAGTACTACTTCTCCGCCATCTGCTAGGAACGCCCCTGGCTGACAAGTGCCTCTCCCGACACTCACTGGTCTTCAGCGTGGTTCTGCAGTGGCTTCCGCTGCTTCTCCCAGCTTTGCTGGTCAGTGGCCAGCTGCTGTGAGCCCCGCTCGCACTTCGGGGCTTGTCTTGGCGTCGCTGGTTGCTCAGCTGCCTCCTTCTGGACGCAGACAGTGTCCTGCTCTCTCCCGCAGCGCCACAGCCCCAGTTGCTGGTTTCTTCGCCACGGAGGCTCCCGCACCTGCAACAGCCTAACGGCCCTACTCATTTTAGGCTCGGCAGGTTTTCTGGGCTTTGTGCCAGCGTCCTGGCTCCTCCACAGGTCACACCACGGCTGCCTCCTTTGAACACTGGTTCCCTGCTGGTCTCCTTCCCACAGGCCTCCCTGTTTCTCCTCTTGCTCACAATTTTGTCTCTCTTTATACACATGTAACCTTTTACAGGTTGCAGGCGTGATTTGCCTGACCATGATTAAGAGATCATGCCTGACCTTCACTGCACGTAAAATAAAACCCTTTTAAAGAATTCATAGACAAACATTTAATATTGCCCATTGTGCAGAATAAACTTCCCAGTAGATGATGTGCTATGCAGAACATTCTTTAAACTTGTAAACCGATGTCCAGTGTAGCTCACAAATTAAATGATACTTCAGACAAAATAACATGAAGCTTAATCTAAGATCATTGAAAGGTCAAAAATGTAAATTTAAATTGAATATGAAGTGGTAAAAAGGTTGACGAGCATGTCTTGGCGTCTTAGTCCAACTCTGTTGTGACACCTTCATCAACACCAATTTGTTGGTAAAGTTAATAAAAAAGAACAAATCTGCTATTGCTTACTAGATCAATTATAAATCCATATTAGTGTTTGATTTTACATTTAATACTTACATGCAATTTAATACAATTACTACATCCACCTTAGGCATTGCATGATTACTGACAAAGCGGAATCGGAACTTACAAAGCAGCAGATGCGGGCTAAATGATCTCGGCTCCAACCTGTATTATAGGAGCATAACGAAAAACAATGATTACTGAAGAGGCTGATGTGGTGAAATGACACGTTGTCAATAGTTTAATGGGGCACATGTATTGTTAAGAAATAGAAAGGAGATTATGTGTGTGTATTGTGAGGGGTCAGATATGAAAGCTGGGCACAAAGTTGTCATGTTTTTGGTTAAAGACTTTTTAAATGAAAATGCGTTGGGAAAATGTCTGTCTGGCTTATTCTAAAGAGGAATTTCCCTACCTAAAAACCAAAAACTAAGGATCTGTGTCAGGTTGGCAATAACTGAAAAGCCGTCCTTGTGTCCAAAACATCCTTTCGTGGCCCCCACACTACAAACAAAACAAAGTGAGCAAGAAAATATCTTCAACCTGATATTGGCAAAAAAAAATTGTTAATAAATGAAAATTATAATGACTCCAACAAAAAAGCTCCCCAATGTAAAAAGACCTTGCATCCAGAGGGTGGTTCCCTTCCCCTGGATTCTTAAATGGGATGGCAATGTGTCTTTACTAACAGTTCCTTTGTGTCTCTCCTTGATTCACAATACTCCAGTGAGGCAACAGTTCTATAACAGTCTTCCTTTAACACAAGTTGCTCCTTTGTCTAGCAAACATGGTCCTTCTTTAGCATTTCTTGTAGCTTTGTGAAATCGCCTGCTATACTCCCCTGCCAGGACTTCTCTAGCTTCAATTGCCTGGAATAATGCCCTGCTAGGACTTCTCTGGTGTTTCAATTGCCTGGTAACCTTCTCTTGCCAGGGCTGCTTATGTATTTTTACAGTTCCTCTGTATCACTAAAATTGCACATACCGTTCTTGAGACTGTATATTTGTCTGCTTTAATGTTCGTTCAAACTTTGCCCCACACTTGCATCTTATGCATTTGTATCCTATTGGGGTTTGAATATATACTTTGCCTTTTCTGCTTTCAAACAATGTTCTTGTAGTTTCTGTATTCGCTATCTCATAACACTCAAATTCTCATTGGCGCAGTCGCTGGAACGCCCCATGTTCCCCACTTGCGTTGGGTTCACTCACCAGTCCAGCATCTCTGGTCCTGTTTGTGCTTCCTACTCTGGATTGTGCAGACATCCTTCCGGCTTCCTTCGCAGCTCTGCTGTCACACGCCTGCTTCCTTTCGGGCCCCGGTATGGAGAACGCTGCCTCTTCAAGCTGTGGAGTGCCCAGGAACTCTTGTGGCTCTTGGCATCTCCCTGGCACATCCTGCTCACTCACTGCGTCACTCCTGTTTCAGCACACTCCAGTGCTCTACCACACTGGTACGTGTTTCCCACGTTCGTAAGCCTCTGCAGAGGAACCAACGGCTTCTCCTGCACTGCTACCCTCTGTAGTGTGGTTGCCATCTTTAAATGTCTTGCGCACAGGTGGTTTCATATAACAGCTACTCTGCACATTGAGCTTCAGGCTCCTGTTAGCTTGTACCAACTCCTTCATCCTCCTTGTCTCAATACTTAGGTTGTTATGGGAGTTGGAGTCCATGGTTGTTGTTGGACATATAGTATTGGGATAGTCTTTCAGTGGCTTTACATGTTATGATATGTTATTTGGCATGTATATAGCGCCCTATGTATCGTTGCATGAGAGAACAGTGTCACATAAAGGTGCACCAGAAGCGCAAAAGGTGGTGTTGGAGCTAAAAGAATATTGGGAAGAGGTTTCTTTACTTCCTATAAAAGAGGGAACACACGCATGGCAATAGGCCATTTGGGCATTAGCGGTTCTTCAGGGGACTGGAGTGAGGAGGATACTATGTCTCATCCAATGAAGTAATGACCTCTCCCCAGTAGTTTTCTCTCCCCATGTGGTCCTCCCTCATATAGCCACCCCCACGGTCAGAATCGGGTAGCGGCTGTCGTCCCCTGGCCACATGGGAGGTGACGACCGCCGGGAATCCGTGATCACTCAATTGGATTCATTACTGTATCCTGTGTTATCGGCGTCATCTAGTTTACGAGTGCCACTAGGATGAGCCAGATCCATCAAATATTACTAAGGGAGGTATACTTATGCTGGTATGAAACGAGATTACTAAAGCCGTTGCACCAGAGCAGTACAAAATTTACCTCGGAGGACGAGCGTTTGAGCGGAGTGCAAGGAAACCATTCTGGAAAGTATCTTTTTTTACCATTCTGTAAACTATTTTGAAATGTCCATGTCGGAAGGGAAGTGTAAGGGCTACGGAAATTCAAGACGTAATGTGTTTTTATGAGAGGTATTTCGGTACCGGGAAGACACCAGAATGCTGTTAAGATTTGCAATGTAATGTGCAGCATATTTATATCAAACTGTGGTGTGGAGGCATTGAGCTACTCAAACTAGAACAACAGCGACATCTAGTGGTTGCTCTGAATACTAGCTTCCCTTTGAAAGTCTCCAAAAGAGAATCCTGCCCGGAAGCAACCAGACAAATTATTCAGGGACCTGCCGCGCTTGGCTTCAATACATCAAACGATATCAAAGGTAGAATTACTGAAATCTGAATATAAGGAAACGCCATGTGTCCATTGCATTACTTTAGTATGTGATTGTACACGATACATTAATTAATGTTCACTTCTTCGTCCTAAGGCGCTTGTTCGGCTTTGCAGCATTCATGTATCCCTAGTTACAGGACCCAAATCATCATAAGTGGGCACCACCGTTTGTCATATGCGACAATTGTCTGTAATTTGTCAACAATGATTTGATTCACTGCAGAACCCTCCTGCAATTGTAGAGTGTAGAAAAAGCACGAATCTTATTCTGACAAGACTTTGGAGAGACTGGTATATATATACATTGGGATTGCCCGCTTTAAAATCACTGCTATTACACATTAATTTTGAACACTTTCCATATTAAAATACTGTTCAATTGAGTAGATAAATCTTTAGATGCTGACCCAGATGTAGTATTTATCACGTGTCCAGTGCATTTCAGGTATTTATATCCATATCCAGGGACGTTTTCTCTGTGTCTTTTGTATTGATCAGGACAAATTAACTTTATACTTCGTTATTCCATGGATAAGATTCCCGTAAATCTTGAAAGTGCCAGGATGAATGCCACTGAAGTGTGGTTCCTCATACGAAAAACGGCGTGTTCTGAAGCACATGCAGAGCCGTCAACTGACCCGCGACTATCGGGTTTGACCCGCAAAAAACCACAAACCCTGGAGCCCGCAAGCATGTGAGGATAACCCCATGAGCAGGGCAGGCTGAGAAAAAAGGTCATCACTTATCAAAGTGATGGTCGTTTTACATGCAAAGCGAACCTTTCATCTCCATAAAACAGTGGTTTGTTTCTGCCAGTGACCAGCGTTGACCTTGTGTGACCTTTTAAAGGTTGCAGATTCCACAGGCTTGCTGCCACGTCTCCGGGGGAAACAGTGCTTCGGTCTCAGGCACACAAGTTACTGGTGGGGCTGGAAAGAAAAAAGAATTCCCATTTCTTTTTAATGAAAATATATCATGCACATACAAGTGTTTACAATTGGGTTTATTGTAAGTCTAGAAAATTTGTTGCCCCCTCACTACATATTTTCATTACTTATGTTTACATTTTTCAGTCCATGCTAGTGAAAACCCTTTTAGAACCGTTTTGCCCAAGATCAAAAGGCACTCCAGTGCAATTCCATCACTTCTGAATACCTATTAAACAGTCATTCAAAAGTGCAATGCAGTGCGCACTTCAGCTGAGTGATGCACATAAGATGTAGTGATTGTCTTTCAAACTGATCATATTGCAATTAAGTTGCACCTCTATTGGGGCAAGTACACTTATCTATGCTGGTAAAACATAATTACAAAAAGGCAAATAAAAGCGAACAGTGTTTGTTTCTAATTCTAAGAGAATTAGCCTCACTGTGGTGGGTTGAAAGCACATTTTCTCCCTTTAGTGAGGTTTGCAGAGCAATGAAAATGATGCAAATTTCTGGAGTGTGGGCCATTGGAGCGAGAGCAATGCAGAAGTGACCCTCGAGCCCACAGTGAAAAGTTGGCATCTGTGAACGTCTCCGAATTTGAATGGTTTCCCACCAGAAAATGAGAAACCAGTAAGGCTTCATAAAATATTCTCTAAATTCGGCCCAATATAACATTTTAATAGGGGCATTGGAAGCAGTATACCACCCATTTATTTTTGCAGAAAGTTTAGAAGTGTCCATACATTTGTACCATGTATTTTTTGCATCCTTCAACTGCAGCAGAGGTGCACCATTTGGCCTCTCAAATTCTTGCCCCTTTTAAGAGCTAATATGGCTCTGTCAGACTGAAATCCTCAATGAGGTGAAAGGCCAGTATCACAAGTTCATTTTCGTGGACCAGTGAACTGTTTTTACTGAATGTGGTAACACACTTTCTGTTGCGTCCTGCTCTCCCTGCAGGCGGGTTGGAAAAAGCTGACTAAAAAAGATAGCTGGCCCTTTAAAAACTTACGTTGGTGAGACTACGCCACATGCGTGCATCCCTTCAAGCGCCAGCTCCACCCCTCACCCCTACGTCACCAAGTGCCCACCCCCACTTCCTGTTTTTATTCAATTGCGGTGCCTCCCTCTGACACATGCCGTTTACTACGGGATTCAAACAGTGCATCTGTTGCCTGAAGCAATTGTAAGAGGCTGGTCCACATCATGCCTGCGTTCGGTGCCTAGGGAATCATATCAAATCACTCAGTGAGTTTGTGTCTCTTCTATTGTGGAATTCACGCATGATCTCTGCATAGTCTTCTTTCCATGTCACAGCTGGGACCGGTATTTGTATTTATTTATTTGTATTGTGCACCTTGCCGAGGGGCATCTGGGCGCATAATTTACGAAAGTGGTTACATGGTTGCATACATACAAGCCGCTTTCCACAAGAGGACAGGCAAATCATACAATGACAGTACCAAAGACGACCAAAGACTTCATAAGGACCTGGAAGGAGGCCAATATCGGTAAGAGGGACACTGTACCTGCAGGTGGGGTACGGGTTTCGTCACCAGCCTTCGGTACCCAAGTGGAGACTGCATTCTCAGTTCCGGGGGGTCTTCAGGATACCGATCAGGGGGGGAACCCCAGGCTTTTACACCTGCAAGTACCTCCCAGGTGGGAAAGAATCTGGAATGATCCGCCTGGTACAGGAAGATTTGTTCGCTCTTGACAATCATTATGCAACCGGCAAGCAGCTCTTCTGCCTCAGACAATCGTACAGGCAAGATTATCCATAAAGAGGCAAAGGCTCCAGGGTGAAATCTTCACTGACTGGTTCCCCTGTGACGGCACCAGTAGTTATCCTCACGGATAAGACTAGCTGTGAGGCGTCAGACTCCAAGGGTTGAATCGGTACTGACTGGTTCCTCTATTACTGCATCGGTACCCTGTACAGCTACCACAGTTGGTTCTTCTGGTGCTCTGGTACCAAAGAATGGTGAGAATAGGTCTCATAAACGTAAACATTCTAATTTAGGTACGGGCTCAGCACCGGCTTCACCGAAGATGCATAAACGAAGGAACTCTAAGGATAAACATTGTGTTGTTGCTTCGGGACCCGTATTGCAAGAAGAGAGTATTAGTCTCATCTTGGAGCCCGAAGACTTTGATTCTTTAAAGTACTTTACAGTGCCACCTGAAGAGGTTTTTGGCACTCAGTGAATTCTAAGACTCCTGATTTTATTCATCAATTCTCTTCTGATTCAGAGCTATTTCCTAAGGATCCTGCTAGGCCTACTTCTAATTTGGTTTTGACTAACATACAGGTTCCTAGACCTGTTGTGTTTAACATTTTCAATCCTGCTCAGCAATCCTCCAGGGTTGACTCATCTACTTCTCCAGCATGGGGTCTGACATGGAGTCACATGCTCATGAATATTCCCTGTCGTCAGGCTGGGAATCCTCGGTAAAAAGAAAAAATCAGTTTGTTTAGTTTCTGGACTGTCTTTCTCCTAATAACCAATCACTGGTCTCTGGGTCATACTGCCCCCAGCCAATGACTGCCCTCTACCTAAGCCCCCCCCTCAGGCAGCCATCTTCAGATTTTCACCGCACGTTCGAGTGTTGGGAGTCCTCGTGCTTAGCTCTCAAGCTTTTACTGCGTATTGCATTTTCTAAAGAGTTTACTCTTATTTTTTCTATCAATTTGAGCCTCAAGCTCCGCCGCTTCATCTTCCGATCAACGGGGACCCATTTCGGAAAGCTGTACGCCCCTCAAGGGCAATTTATTTTGTCGAATTTCACTTCTTGGAGAATTCCAGAAGATCTTGGAGGCCTACCCCTCGTGGTCATGGCCAAAGACAAAGGAGACCCGACACCTCTGTTTAGGATCTGCCCAGGATGTGGACTACAGAGCGTCTTCAAGGAGGATGGGCACTCCCGGTGCCTCTACTGGCTTCACGCGGATACATCGCACGTCGAGGAGGCCTGTGCGTTCTGCAAGGACATGTCCTGCGGACCATGAAGGACAGTCGCATGCAAATCGCTGACTGGCTAGAGTCGAAGAGCCCAGCGGCAGGTGAGCCCCAGCAACGTACCTCTCCCAAGAGGAAATCTGAGCAGTCTTCTAAGACCTTTGAGGGCGCTCCGGCGACAGGGGCACAACATAAGGCTAAGCACCACGGGCACCGAGAGCACCGTTGGTACGGGCTCCTCGGCTGCCAGGCCGGGCGCAGCATCACCGATGCAGTCAACCACGAGCCAATGCTCTGGCTCGATGAAGAGGAAATCGGACAACCCGGGGAAGCTTCTGGAGAAGGCCCGGTCGGTTCTGACGGAGAAAGACAAGGGGGAGTGAGGCAGTGCCCCCCGCCCCATGGTGAAGGCCTCAGATGTGCCTACGGTCGTGATGGCCCAGATTTACCAGGCTAAGGCCTCGATTGAGGGGGTGGCACTGTCCCTGGCGAAGACCGCGGGGCGGCCCCAGTGGAGACGGCCCCATAGCCAAGAGTTTTCCTGCCCGGCCGGAGGGAATAGTCTCTCACGCCCATCGATAAAACCCCTGTGAAGCCCCTGGGTGAGAAAAGGGGGGGGGGGCACGATAGTCCTACCGGACTCGGATATCTCCTCAGAGGATGAGCTTTCAGGACTTAAGTCAGTTCTTGACAATTTGCTGAGGTCGGAGCCTACAGGAAGGACCCCAACGAGGGGGACGTGGAAAGCAACGGGGGAGACGGCGAGGAACGGCGGATCGACGAAGAGCCAGAGGACTACACTGCGGCCGACCCTACCGTCGCAACCGCTGCCTGCACCGGCGGATAGGTCGGAGGACAACTTGCTATCCTAGCACACGCTGTACACAGAAATAAGTACAAGGATGCCCTTGCCTCCGGCAGACGATCCAGTGGCGCCTGGACCATCGGAGAGCCCAACATCCAAGCAAAGACGGGTCCATCCTCCCCCGCCCTTCCATCCTTCACCTCCATCCCCTCCACCGAGGCACGAGACGGAGATAGACGGGGACGGACAACGGCGGCAGCGACAGAACTGATCTCCAGAGGCTCCCACCCCAGGTTTATCCCGACGAAATTGGCTCCCTTCACGCCATGATCGCTAGGGCCTCAGAGCTTTTTCAGCTATCCCCTGAAGAGCAGGAGGAGGGATTCCTTTACCAACGACGAGAGGCCAAGAGGAAGACCGTGCTCTCGGTCACGTTGTTGGACAACATCTGGGACGAGGGGCTGGCCCTCCTGAAGAACCCATCCTCGGCCCGGCGAAGAGGGACCGGTACGAGAAGAAGTACCGGGTTCCAGACTTTGGACCAATGTGCCTCAGAGCGCAGCCGTCCCCGGACTCAGTGGTCTCCGCAGCAGCTAAGAAGAAATTACCATTAAGGCAGGCAACGCTCTTGCTATTGTGGCCGGCTACTATAGGGAGCTGTGGTTTAAAATCGCCCCCCTCCTGGACTGCATCCCAGACGACAAGAGGGCGGAAGCCCTTGAAATATTGCAAGAAGGCATGGTGGCTTCGGACCACACCATCACGGGGGCCACGGACATCGCAGACACCGGCTTCCGCCAGATGGGCAACGGCATTTGCTTTCGCCGGCGGTGCTGGCTCAGGGCCACAGACTTCCGTCAGGACATTCAGACGAGGGTACTGGACATGCCCTTCGACGAGAACAAGTTGTTCGGCAAGGCAGTAGACGAATCGCTGCAGGCCATCAAAGCAGACACCGAGACTGGGCACGCTCCATCAACGACGGCCGTCCTTTCAGCCCTCCGGAGGCAAGTTGCAAAGTGCCTCCAAAGGATTCGGCTGCAGCTCCCGCATACCGTCAGGCGGCACCGTTCCTCGCAGGAAGCTTACTGAGGCTGCAACAAGGCCGGCGGACATCATTGTCGTCCCCAAGGGGCCCAAGGTGGTAAAGCCTCGGTGAAGCAGGACTGAACTGGCCGTGCCTTCTGCCCCCCCACCTGAGCACCCCGGTGGGAGGCCAGCTGGCAAACTTTGTCGGCACGTGGAAATCCATCTCCACCTACCGTTGGGTACTGGATGCCCTGGCCCACAGGCACATTCTGGAGTCCCAAAGGAAGTGTCCCTGTTTTCCACCTGTGTCCAGGAAAGAAAACCACGTTCCTCAACTACTTCTAGAGGTACGAGCAATGCTAAAGAAGGGCACGATAGAGCTCGTCCCGAAGAGGCTCAGGGGCTCCAGAGTCTACTTGCGGTACTTCCTCGTTCGAAAAAAGACCGGCGGCTGGCAGCCCATCCTAGATCTCTGCCGCCTCAACAAATACATTAAATCCCAGATGGTCAACCTTCAGCACGTGCTAGGACAGCTGGAAGAAGGGACTTCCTGCAGTCGCTGGACCTGGAGGATGCCTACTTCCACATCCCCATTCACAAGGGGCACTGAAAGTTTCTGCACTTCGTGGTCCAAGGACAGCACTACCAGTTCAGGGCCCTCCCCTTTGGTCTGACGTCGGCCCCAAGGGTCTTCACCAAGTGCCTGGCACCGGTGGCAGCACGGCTGAGCCTGCAGGGGATCCACGCCTACCCCTATCTGGACGATTGCCTCATCCGAGCGAAGTCAAAGGAACTCGCTGTCTTACACAGCGAGGACGGTCCGCCTGCTCACGGAACTGGGGTTCTCGATAGACTTTGCAAAGTCCTACTTGGAGCCATCACAGGACGCCCAGTTCCAGGGAGCCAGACTCAACATGGTGGCGCACCTAGCCGCACCGTCGGAAGGCAGGATAAAGGCCATCCTGGGCAAGGTACAATGGCTGTTGGCCATGAAGGTTGCCAGGGTGAGGTCCAAGTCCCTGCTCGGCATGATGTCGTCATGCATCTACCTCGTTGGGCTGTGCAGACTGCGGATGCGGCCACTGCAGGAGTTCCTCGACGCCTGTTGGATGCAGGCGAAGGGAAGCTTCGAGGACAGGATCGCCCTCAACGAGGCATTCAGTCGGCCGATTCTATGGGGGGGGGGTCCATGCGCATCTATCGGCGGGCCCGGACTTCCAGACCCCGGCGCATCAGGAGACGGTGACAACAGATGCCTCCCTGGAGGGATGGGCGCACACACCGGAGATCTCCACGCAAGAGGTCTTTGGCTCCCGGAGCAGAAGTCGTTGCACATCAACGTCCTGGAGCTCCGGGCCGTGTTTTGGGCCCTCAAGTCATTCCCCCCATACCTCAAGGGCAAGGTGGTGCAGGTCTTCACCGACAACACCACAACGATGTTCTACATTCGGAAGCAGGGGGGCACCAGATCCACCTGCTCTCTCCAAGGAAGCGCAGGACCTATGGCACTGGGCCGTGGCTCAAAGGATGTTCCTGGTACCCTTTCATCTGGCAGGAGTGAAGAACACCGTCCCCGACTCACTCAGCAGGGAGCTGCGCTCTTGCCACAAGTGGGAACTTCGGCAGGATCAGGTGGACCTACTGTTTCGACGTTGGGGCATTCCCCAGATCAATCTGTTTACGACGGCAACAAACACCAAGTGCCGGAGGTTCGCCAGCAGGTTTCGCCAGCCAGGGAGCATGGGGGGTGCATTCTCATTCCCCTGGGACGGCCTGTTCCTCTATGCGTTCCCACCGTTGCCCCTGCTCCTATGACTCATCAGTCAACTCGGACGGTCCCGGTGCAGGATGATTCTCGTCGCACTGGCGCGGCCGAGGCAGATATGGTACCTGGACCTTCTGGACTTGTCAGCGTCTCCTCCAGTCAAGCTTCCGGCGGACGCAGATCTACTCGCCAGGGAAGGAGGCGCGATCCTGCACCATAACCCGTTGTCACTGAACCTGCAGGCCTGGCTCCTGCAGCACTAGAGTTTGGTGGATAAGAGATCCTGGCGGATTGCAAGGAGGTACTTGCCAAAGCCAGGGTGGCTTCGAAAGTGCTACGGACATAAATGGAATAGGTTCACAGTCTGGTGCCGTGCACAGAAGAAACCCTCTATGGATTACGGCCCCTCAAGTGCTGCCGTTCTTGCTGTCGCTAGCCAAGGCGGGGCTGGCGCACGCCTCTATCAAGATCCATCTGGCGGCTATCTCCCGCTACACAAGAGCTCCGTGGCGATCGTTGCTGTTGTCGCATCGCCTGGTTAAGGAGTTTATGAAAGGACTTTTCCAATCGTTCCCGCCGGTGAAGGCCCCGGCGTGGGAGCTCAATGTGGTGCTGAGGCCCCGGCGTGGGAGCTCAATGTGGTGCTGACTAGGCTCATGGGTCCCCCGTTCAAGCCTCTGCCTTCGGCACCTCGGAAATTTCTGTTGTGGAAGACCGCGTTCCTGGTGGCCATCACCTCCGCACGACGAGTGGGAGAGATCCAGGCCCTCTCCTGTAAGCTGCCGTACTTGACTTTCCACGCAACAAGGGTCATGCTGAGGACGCACCCCTGCTTCATGCCCACTGTGCCGTTGGACTTTCATCTCAACGATCCCTTGGTGCTACCTGTTTTCTTCCCGTCGCCTTCGTCGCCGGCTGAGAGGACTTTGCACTCGCTGGATGGGGCTAGAGCGCTGAAGTTCTACGTGGACTGCACAGAGTTTTCAGAAGATGTCACAGCTGTTTGTGAACTTTGGTCCTGTGAGCCAGGGGAAGGCCCTGTCCAAGGCCTCCATTTCCACGTGGCTCTCCGGCTGCATCACACACTGTCACTGGTTGGCAAAAAAACCGTTGCCTGGCCGTCCGAGAGCCCATGCGACCAGAGGGATCGCTGCAACTGCGGCGTTCCTGTCTGGTGTGCCCCTGCTGGACATCTGCAGGGCTGCTACGTGGAGGTCGACGCACACCTTCACGGGATTCTACTGTGTCGACCGGGATTCCAGGGAGGAGTCCAGAGTCGGCCAAGCAGTGCTGCGCAACCTGGTCTCTTGAAAGTGAGTCTGGTGAGGAGGTAAGAGATGCTTAATGTTGAGTTGTTGAAATGCTTAATGTTGAGCATTGCCACCTCCTGTGGTTGTGCATGTGTGTACTGCTTTGTATTCTTGTATTCATGAGCATATGAATCCATGCCAGACCCCATGCTGGAGAAGGAACAAGTTACTTACCTGTAACTGTTCTCTAGCATGGGTCTGGCATGGATTCACATGCAAACCCTCCCACCTACCCCTCTGCAGCTCTTCCTCTCTTGGTCCTACTGCCATTTTACGTGCTACCAAATCTGAAGATGGCTCCCTGAGGAATGGCTTAGGTAGAGGGCAGTCATTGGCTAGGGGCAGTATGACCCAGAGATCAGTTAATGGTTATTAGAAGAAAGACAGTTCAGAAACGAAACTGAAACTGATTTTTTTTTTTCGTTTTACCGAGGATTCCCAGGCTGACGACGGGGCATATTTATAAGCATGAGAATCCATGCCAGACCCGTGCTGGAGAACAACAGTTACAGGTAAGTAACGTGTTCCTTCCCCGGTGAGGGTAGAAGAGATTTGTGAGCAATCAGATATAGCCAAATGCCTCATCAATACTGTCTTAGAAACTCTGTTGTCTTTTTGGAGGTTCTAGAACAACATATTAAAGAAAATATTGGTCCATCTGACCCTTCTCAAGGAGTAGTTCCTAATGAGTTCCAGTTGATGTAGAGGCTGCTCCCCCAGTCAAAAAACATAAGCAGTCCAAAATATTCTAATAGTCGGACCATGACGTTTCATCGGTTTCTCCTAACATATTTTTCATGACATTGTGGCTAAGGCTATGCAAGCTCTGAGGATTGTGCCAAAGGAAAAACCAGAGACTGCAGGTGTTTTTGGAAAACTGCTTTCTCAACAGGCCCAGTCTCTTCTGCCTATGGAATTGTCAGTCATGGAGCAAGCCTTGATTCAATGGGCAAACCCCATTCAGAACCTCCTATTTCAAAATCTTTGGATGCTAAATATAAAGTACCTAAGGGGGAGCCTTTTGTGCTATTGGGAAATCTTCGGTCACAATCTACTCTTGTTTCAGCAGATTTGGGTACTAAGAGAAAGGTCCTGCACCTTATCCCTCTACTGTCCTGGATAAACATTCTAAAGCCTGGGAGGTGCAGGGTAAGAAGACCTATAACAATGCTTCTCTCCTACTCGGGCAAGTCAATAAGGCCACGGTTTTGGCAGGTTTTAATATTTTATATGGGGGAAAACCTGGATCGCTTTACAGAAAAGCTTCCTCAAAAGGCAGCAGATGAATTATCTTTCTGGGTCTCAGAAGGCAGAGACGGACGGCCATTCAATAACTACAGGTTGTTAGCGACTTGGCAGAAACTACGGCAAGGGTGGTTACGGGCGCTGTCTGCAATGCGTAGAAATGCTTATCTGGTGGCCACGTCCCTACATCAAGATATTTAGGGGTTATGTTTTAGACCTTCCTTTTGATGGTAAAACACTGTTTGACCCTTCTACCGCTGAAATACTTCAGAAGTGCTAAGCAAGCGTTACTGCAGCAAAATCACTCAGTTGCATCTTATTGAACCAACCGTAACCCCACAATTTAAAATCCTTTAAACTGTGTTCTCAAGGAAATAATGGTTCATCTGCTGCCACTAAATCCTATTATTCCTCTGATAAGAAGAGAAGAGATACAGGCCGAAGGCAAAGTCAGGGTGTCACCCACTCGACTTCCAATTCACAAGATCAAAAAAGTCTGTCTTCTATCCGGGGATGTATATTCCAGCTGCTCCGATTACTATCAAGGAGCATACATCTCTGGTAGCAGGAAGGATTTTGAGATTTCTACATCAGTGGGAAAACACTCGGAAGGAATGGGTTTTAAAGATCATTCACCACGGCTACTCCGTAGCCCTTTCTGCTACACTTCTGTCTTCTCCGACGTCCCAAATATAATTTACAGAATTTTTAAGGAATTCAAAAGCGTCTTTTTGGGAGCAATAGAATTGGGTCAGGGGTTTTACTACCGTTAATTTATAATTCGAAAAAAGACAGGTTGGATTTGTCCAATTCTGGATCTTTGCGATATGAACCGATTTCTGCTTGTGGAGACTATCCACATGGTTACTGTGCCTCAGATTCTCTTGGCAGCACAACGACTGGATAGCATCCATAGACCTTCAAGATGCATGCTTTCGTATTCCCATATTCAATGAACACCGCCAGTATCTGCGGTTCACCATAGGGAATTCGCATTACTTGGACACTTGCCTCCTGTTCAGGCCCAATTCAGCCCCCAGTGTGTTCACCAAGGTCCTTGGGGCTGTTGCAGCTCACCTTCCGTTGAAGATGGTGCATCTTTATCCAGCAGACTTGTAACATGCTTTATGAATTAGTCTTTTCAGTAAACGTGCCTAAGTCAAAGCTCATTCCTTAAAGGATTCAGTTTATTGGAGCGGTACTCGATACTACTCTAGAAAAGGCCTTCCCACCATCAGAATGGGTGTCGGCAATTCAGTAGGTGATCTCGGTGTTCAGGGCACATCAGGTTCTTTCGACGTGGTGGTTCCAAAGACTTTTGGGGCTGATGGCTTCTTGCATCAACCTAGTCCCCTATGCAAGGTTTCGAATGAGGACCATTCAGTGGCATCTTGCCAGCAACTGGAACCAGCTATTGGATTCTCAGGATATGAAGACTCCAATTCCAAATTTACGTTCAGGATTCCCTGGTATGGTGGATCAAACCAGAGAACCCGCTAATGAGTTTTCCCTTCGAGACTCATCAGATGGTGATAACAGACTCTGAGTACAGGTGGGTAGCCCACTATTCAGATCTGACGTCTCGTGGTCTTTGGTCAGTCCAAGAAAAGAAATGTCACATAAATGTCTTGGAATTAAAAGCAATTTAAAAAAAAAATTTTAGGCTCTAAAATCCTTTCTTCTCTCCCTTCAGGGAAAGGTGGTCAAAGTACTTATGGACATACCGCTGCAATGTTTTATGCCAACAAACGAGAGGGGGGTGAGACTCGTTCCCCTCCTCTGTGTCTTCTTGTAGAGAAAGTATGGTATTTGGCCATGGACAACCACATTTTCCTGTGGCGTTCCATCTGTAGGGAAAGAACAACATCTTAGCAGGCTAGAATTTACTCCACACGAGTGGGAACAGAAAATGGCAGTTGTGAAGATATTTCAAAAGTGGGGTCATCCAGCAATGAACCTCTATGCCACACAGTACAATGCTCTTTGTCCTCTGCTTCGAGGGATGGCCTGGGTCGTCATTCATTGGAAGATGTCCTACAGCTTGACTGGTCGAACAAAAGACTTTGCTTTCCCTCCGCTTCCCTTGATACACAAGGAATTTGACAATGATTCTTGTAGCTCAACCAGGCCACTCAACAGAAGGGGAAGTTGCTTCACCACTCCCCTCAATTGCTGAACTTGAAGGCTTGGTTCCTGAGGGACTGGCCTTCGCCCATCTTCAATTATCAGAACAGAATCTGAAGATTGACAGCTTCCAGGAAAGCTTCGACAAGAAAGCAATATCGGAGCAAATGGTTGCGTTTCTGCCATTGTGCTCTAGATTGTGGTCTGAACCCGCTGAAAGAGTCAATTGGTGACGTTATGTCTTTCATGTCCTATTTGGCATCTACAGGAGTTAAAGTTGATAATTGCAAACAATATTTGGGCTTCATCAGGAGTCTGGCAGTAATACTGACAGGTTGCCGCCACTGCAAATACTGTTACCCATATTAGGTCCGTTGCTATTGGTGCCGGATCACAAGTAGCGGTACATCGTTAAGTTCCCATCCCCCATTGGGTCCATTGCATCCAATGGGGCTGGAGGCATGATTACAGCTAGCGTGAATTGCGCCGGCGGTAATAGCGATGTAAACAGCTGAAAACAGGCAAAAAGCTGGAGGTAAAACTCCCACTTACAACTCGACTCATGATTGGGCCAACCCTTAAATGTGGCGCTAATAGAATTATAGCCGCATTTAAGGGCTAAGGCCCAACTCATGATGAGGCCCTTTGTCTGCTATTCGTGCATATTTGAATAGAGAGCAAAAATCTTTTTCTCTGTCAAATGAGGCTACTCGGTGGCACTTTGAGGTCCTTTTTCACTGCATTCGCCTTTTCGTGAGCTTCCACCTCAGTGGGATCTGAATATAGTCCTTTTGGCTCCAATGAACAAGCCTTTCGAACCAATGCCATCCTGCGATTTGGTTCTTTTGACATGGAAGTCTGCTTTTCTTGGTAGCCATTACATCGGCTAGGAGAGATCAAGGCTATATCATGAAAAGAGACGTATTCGAATTTTGACATGGATAAGGTAGTCCTTTGTACAGGCCTTTCTTTTTACCTAAGGTGGTTTTGGAATTCCATCTGAATCAAGAAATCTTCCTTCTGACTTGTCATGCCAGATCACATGCTTTGTCGGCTGTGGAAATCTTACGTAATCTGGACGTATTGAGAACTCCTGAATTATATTTAGAGAGAATGAAACCATTCAGGAAAGCAGACAACCCTTTAAATACTTATGATGGTCTTTCCCCTGGTAATAGGATTCGAAATTGCCAAGAGCTGGGAGCCATTTAGCGCCTCGTTACAGCCAAGAGGAGCCTGGTTAGCTAGAAAACAGCTGCCAGGAGCTACTTTTGGTGTCAAACAAACATTGCAATGTAATATTAACTGTGTAGGTTTGGGAATGCGTATAAAAGAGAATAAAGGACACACCTATGGGACATTTAAAGCATAGTGAATAATCTAGAATTGACAAAAAGTAGCGTTTGCATGTTGCAGTCAAGTTAGATTTGCTACACGCCAAGTACTAGCTTCTGGTTCCCCAGTGGTAGCTCCTGCCCAGCGGGTGATGACTGCCCAGGAGCAGCTTGTTGCTCCTTGTCAACAAATCCTAATTTTCAATCCCTGTAATAAGGCTGCCAAAGCTTCGATTACCAAGTGAGTTGTTTCATGTATCGCAAAGGCTTACCATGTGTAGGGGCTCTTGGTTCCTCCGACTTCGGGCTCATTCCACAAGAGCCAAGGCAGCATCAGTAGCCTTTATTAGGCACGTCCCATGGCAGACATTTGCTGGGCTGCTTCTTGGGATACTCCACTTGCTTTTTACAAGCACTACGTTATGGATGCATCCTTCACGAAAGATGCCAAATTTAGCCAGTAGGTGCTCCGCAACTTGTTTGATTGAATCACATATATGCTGCATCCTCCACTCTTAATGATATTGAAGATTTGTAGTCTGGTCCCAACCAGTTGGGAAGGAGGGAGACCAGGACGCGCAAGACAAATGAAAAAAAAATAGCTTGATTGTGATTTAGGTTCTCTTAGTCCATGCTGTCTCCCCTTCACAACACCCTCCCAGCCATACCCATTAAAGCATATACTTGATAACAACCGCCAGTAGCGAAATCAAGAATTGGGTGTGGGCGGTTGGTGACGTAGGGGTGGGGCTGGTGCGTGGAAGGATGCACATGTGCTATGTACTCTCACCAATTTAAAGTTCTTAAAGGGGCAGCTATCTTTTTTAGTCTGCTTTTTCCAACCCGTCTGTAAATGCAGACGTACCGAACCAGTTCTGAAGGAAGGAGTGCATGGACTAAGAACCTGAATCACCATAAATGTCATTTTTTCAAATTTAATCCTCCTCGCCTTTTCTCTCAGATGGCTCACAGGGACTCTCTGGGGAGTTTATAGTGCTCTTGTGGGGGCTATTAACTGGTTTTGCACACCAGTCACGTTTATTTTGCCTAGTTTTGGAAGGAATGTGCAAAACTATAATTTCAGAGAATTTTCAGGTGTTACTCAGTTGCCTCGCAGCGATTAGGGTTAAACGAGCACTGTAAGATTGTATTGTTCGTAGTTGAAAGAAATAGGGAGCACATAAGGAACGCTTGTCTGTGGTTTAAACTTAAATCCAGGAAACAGATCTATCCCATATTACCTGGCCGTATCCATAATATGAAGCCATGCGTAAAAACTATGCAATCTTGCTTGATTTGCCAACCGGATATGAAGCGTTTCCATTTCTTAAAGTTGTTGCTGTTTCTGTTTAGTGATTGTGTTTTGGCACCTGCTTTATTTAATGTTTGTTTCACCAGTGCAGTGACCCTAAGTAGTGCTTCTTTCTCTTGCCTCCAGGGTTGAGAATAAGGCTGCTGTTGCAGATCTCACGTTTATCCCCCGGTTCCTACCAGAAGTGACAATCGGAGCCTATGAAAGTGACCAGGCCTACTATCAGTATAAGGCGGTAAGCAATGAGCCTCTTTACTTACATGTTCTGGTAAATGCACCATTTTGATTTGTGGGGTACATTTTTGCTCATCTCGCATCCGTGGTTTAGCCCCCTCTCGTTCCCAAGGCACAAGTCAGAGAACTAATTAGCATAGGAAATGCGCACACCGTAGGATATGACGTCCAGCGGAGTTGCAGCAAGGCACTGGCAGCTCATTTAGTTAAAAAAAAAAAAAACGCTGGATGTGGGATACATTTGCTTGTTGGACAGTAAAATGCTTTCTCTTCTGCCACACATGTACTGTGTAGGCAAACGGACTACTGAGCAGTAAATACTGAATTCGCCAATAAACCCAATTGTTGACAAACTTCTGCCTTTGAATTCTCACCAACGTCGCCCCATGATCACTTATTTTTTTTAATATAGAGATCCTGCAAATTGTTTTGTCCGTCCCGACTTTTAGTTTGTCACTTTGAATTCCTGCAATGTATGCAAAGTTGCATTCCGGGCTTTAAAAGGGCCTGGGCTAGCCAGGACTGAGCCCCAACAGTCTCCCAAAACCTTAGTCGAGCTGGAGCACTACCAGGGCTTACACTACCTCTACAGCCACTTTGTTTTTCTTTCCATGCTGGGGATTTAAACCCCAGCACTGCCGATGCTGAGCCAGTTTCACATTGATATTCCATAGGTGTTAGATTTGTTTTGTTTCATTCCATAGACTGACACATAAAGCCTGTTACGTTTGGCTTTCTATGTCAAGCAGTCTATTGAATGAAACAAAAGAAATCCCGCGCCTACGAAACAGCATAGTTTCTGTGCTATTTCATAGGTGCTGGATTTCTTTTGTTTCATTCAATAGACTGGCTTTGTGTCAAGCAGTACATTGAATGAAGCAAAAGAAATTGAGCACGTATGAAATAGCACAGTGCAATGTGACACAGGCTTGTCAGTGGCAGGGCTTGGGTACGATTTGGACCCGAGCCCTGGCGGTGACAAACCAGTGTTGCATCGCACTGTGCAATTTCATAGGTGCTCAATTTCTTTTCATTCAATGGACTGCTTGAACACAAAGCCAGTTTGTTGAATGAAACAAAAGAAAATGAGAACCTATGAAATGGCATAGTGCAACGCAACACTGGCTTGTCATGGCAGGATTCCCCAGCACGGCACATTAAAATAAAAATAACCCGACAGCGAGGAAACCCACTTTTCTTTTTATTGTCACGTACTGGGGACACTTAAGGCCGTGCCCATTATTTAGGCCACACACCTCGTTACAGCACCCCTCGATTTATCACCTCACTTAAAGCACTACCTGTATTTTCCCTTGACAAATGTACAACTAAAAGTACCAGAATGCAAAGTGATGGGAACATCATTGCCAAGACTAGATGAAAAACAAACGCCTGAAAAGGGACAGCTCGAGAAAAGCTCCTACTTCTTAGACTTAAACACTCCAATCGATCCTGTGTCATAGCCCCGATTGTATTCATTGTTTGAAATGAGCGCGCGTCTTTTGTAATTCATGACGCAATCCAATCTGCAATTCAGCTGAAAAATGTTTTCCATGTAAAATGAGCAGTCATCCTTGCAATTGACTTTGCCGCTGGGAACAACGTATTCATTTTCTTTAGTTTGTGTTTTTGAATGCATGTAAATATTGAGCTGCTAGTTGTGGGTACCATGGGGTTTTGGCTTTGAGCAGATAACAAGCACAGCTCAAACATAGAGGTTGCTAACAAGTGATTGCAGCCCAGCATGAGGCTCTGCTGGGGTGCTCTGCTCTGAAGGCTCACTTATATTGGACGTAGTCTCCTCATCCCTAACCCAGGGTACAGAGTCCTCTCTCTAAATATAGTAAGGGGAATCTGTCCATTACTTTGTATCCTTAGTTTGTGCTAACGCATCTACCCAGCACCCCTACCCCCCATCATGGACTGATCACTCGGCAATTTACGTCTCCATACCACTGAGCACAGCAGCTGCGTCAAGGCCACACACGACCATCACCAACCACCTCCCCTATCATTCCACTATGGAATAAAGTCGTAATCAGCCCAGATCTAGCACACTCGCTCCTCAACTCTCTCCACACACACTCCCTCCAGGAAGGACCACCAGCGATCAAAACCATTCGACCTCTGGCTTACAAACACCCTCACACCTCTTACCCCAACAAAACGGACCACTCTGAGATCAGGACCAACACCCAGGTGGTTCACTGCCAAACTCAAATCACTAAAAACCCTCAACCACTATCTGGAACGGACTTGGAGAACCGACCCTACAGCACATAACAAAATCATCCTAGCAAGAACCAGAGCATACAGACTGGAAATCAGAAAAACCAAGAAACATTCTATGGGAACAGAATCCTTAATGCACGAAACCAGAGCAAGGAACTACTTAGAATGATATCCGAATTCAAATCCCTGGCATGCTCGAGCCACCCCCCTGCAGTCTCCCAAGCGCTATGTGACACCCTATCACTGCACTTCCACAATGTCGCGATTGACAGGCACTCTGCCATCATCTCTAAATTGGAACACATGGCCCCGCCACCCACCCGCCCACAGACCAACCTTCTTCAAAACCCCACATAGATACAAATCTTCAAATCTTTCCCTCCCATTTCACACCAGGAGTTCCACTTGCATGTAGTAGATAGCTGCCCTTCCGGCTCCCCTGCGGACCCCTGCCCACCCATACTCCTCAAACATACTAGCCTCTACCTGTGCTGGTAGTATCGCACACTCAATCCTCAACCACTCACTCACTTCAGGATCCTTCCTGGAAGCCCTGAAAACCTCCTACATCAAACCCATCCCCCAAAAAACGACACTTGACCCACTCCTCCCCCAGAACTACCGGTCAATCTCCAACACGATTCATCGCCAAACTCGTGGACCGCGCAACATACACGCAGCTTAGCCTATTCATCGAAGCGAGCAACCTCCTAGACCCTGCACAATTGGGCTTTAGGCCACTCGGAGGAGCAGAATCCTCCCTAGGATCCGTCTGGGACGACCTAAAAAGAATAGCCGGCACAGAAGGCTGCACTGTACTCATCCTACGGGACCTCTCTGCAGCCTTCGATACCATCGATCACACTATCCTACTAGAAAGGTTACAAACACTAGGAATCAGACACACAGCCCTCTCATGGGTCTCCTTTCACCTCAAATTGCTCACAAATCATGCACCTCCACCAGTTCACCACCAGTAAGAAAAGGTGTGCCACAAGTAGCATCCCTATCTCCCCTAATCTCAACTTCTACCTCAAACCCCTGCCTGCAATCATCCGCTCATACAATCTTACCTTCTACAACTATGCAGATGACGCTCAGATCATCCTTAAAATCCCCAAATATCAAGTTTCCGGCAGTCCGGAACTGTCGTCGGGCTTCTCGGATATTGACCGCTGGATGACGACCAACCACCTTATCCTCAACCCTGGGAAAAACTGAAATCATAGCTTGCGGGAAAACAGCCCTCCTTCCCCAACCGATTCCATGGCCTCAGTCCCTAGGACAAGCACACGCAACTTCAAAAGTGGTAAAAAAAAAAAAAACCTTGGATGCACATTGGACACGGACCTATCCCTCACTCAACATACCACTTCCGTATCCAAAACCTGCTTCCACCATCTACAGATTCTTGGGTGTATTTTCCCTTACCTCACCTATCACCACCGATTTTCAACCATCAACCCCATTATCCTGTCCTGCCTAGACTATGCAAATTGCCCCTACCTAGGCGCTCTAGCGTTTCAACTAAGGAAACTCCAAAGAATCCAAAACGCAGCAGCATGCCTGCTCAATAACCTACCACACAGAGAACACATCAGCCCCACACTAAAAGTCCTCTACTGGCTCCTGATTGATCGACACACTACCTTTAAGGCCATGTGCATCACCCACCGCGCCATCCATAACACCGGCCTAGAATTCCTTCCAAGACAAAATCCTCCCCTACCAGCCCTCGAGGAATCTCAGATCTCGTACAGCATATCGCCTAGTGGTCCCACCCTACAACTCATCCAGGCTGGGCGGGTCCTGGTTCTCAGTCAAAGCGCCAATTATCTGGAACTCCCTAGCCCTACACATTCACAACACTGAAAATCACCTGAAATTCAGAAAGTCCCTAAAAACCTGGCTCTTCCCAACTCCCCCCTCACCTGCTCCCTCCTCTGCAAACTACACTGCTGAACCCAACATCCCTATACACCAATCACAGAATTGATGCTGCACATTTGCAGCGGCTCACCCTAGACAAACTGTCGCCACATGCACAAAAGCACTCCCACATGATGATATACTGCATGAAAGCCAGCAGCATTCACTGAAGCACTATGCAATAAATCTTACTACTCCAACATGAACAACTACAGCATTAGCATCAGCTCACCTGATTAACTATCGCCCCAGGCGCTACAACACCCCTACCAGATTCGCTGTGGCACACTGCAATAAACCTCACTCAACCTCGCTGCTTAGATTTCCGCACCAAAGACGCCACGAATAACGAGACCGTGCCGTCCACACTGGACAAAGGACACTGCAGCCAAACTACATCAAAGCATACAGAACTTCTACCTTTAAAGCACTTCTGTGGACACAGGCCGCAGGCACGGCCAAACATCCATGCACCGTAGAATGCAGCTATGGCTATGCCCATCCGGTCTAGCAGCGCACATAGACGTCCACACTGAAACACCTGACGTACCTCAACACCTCTGCCACTAGCATACAGCGACTACCAACGAAAAAAAAATTAGGCATAGCTGGCCACACATCGAATCTTCAACAATAGCAGTCTATCCCAAACCACCAACAGCGCCCACCCACATGCCTGACCTTTGGGCTGCTTAGTGGAGCCTAGCCAGCCACCTAAGCCGGCAAAAAATGCACACAAGCATCTCAATCTAAAACTCTTAGAACCTCCACCACGTTGACTACGGTCACAGAGGGTGTTCCAACCGCATTGAGGCCATACAATTGGGGAAAGCGCACTATATAAATAACCCAATAGAGTTAAACCTGGATTTCATCCCTGCACTCCCTTATGCATATTAGGTACTCTATTACCCATGTCCTTTCTGTTTAGCTCCCTATTTAGCCACAGTGTGCCCAATTACTCTTCCTATCTATTTTCTGTACCACGGCCAGGCCTTTATTCAGAGTACAGGGGAGGAGCCTTCCCTTCATTGTTTAGTCTATTTAAACTTTGTCGGACATTATTTCAAGTAAAACATTCTCGTCTCAAATAGATTTAAAGTACATTTCTCTTCTCCCTGTTTGCAGATGCCTGGGAGGAAATATAGCAAAGGATACAACGCAGATGTCGGGGACAAGATGATTTGGCTGAAATAAATCTCAGACATTGTCCCAGCAAGTGATGGAAGCCAGTGAACGACTTTACCTGCAGCTGTAGCGCAGTATGGGCCCACGTGCCGCTGTCCTGCTTGGATCTTCAGAGGAGTGATGCAGTACCGAGCCAGAGTTTTCTTCAATGTACTGTCTCCCTCCGTAGATGTAGAGGATCAGAGCTTTCTCTGGGGAAGTCCCCTGTTGCTGCATTGTTGCACTTAGGGCTCATCTGGCTGCTATCGTTCTTCGAATAGTAACTCTGATGTTGGCCACGTTACCTGGACGGGGGCAGGTGTTTAAAGAGAGACAATAACTCTGCTGCAGTCTTGTGGGGCTCCCAAGTGAAGTCCGTATTTCCTTCTCCACCCGGGATGTCGCCTCTGCTCGCTTTACAGTGAAATAAAGCATTTTTGTGTCTCCTAAGAGAGTCCGGTGTGATGTGTGCTGCTGCAACATGGTTGGTTTAAATCAGTTGACAGTCATGTGGGTCAGTTGGACGAAGTGTTTTTAATTCCAGCTCCACGGTGGCACGCTACATTACCTGACAGCAGAAATACCTTGAGGCATGATGGCAAAAGTGCTGGGGTTCCTGGGGCCCCATTTTCCAAATCTTCTTCCCACTGTCTAACCTTGTTGCCCTGCAGTGGCTGCAACTCAAAGCAATGTTTTCAAAGAATGTCCTGATCAGCGAGCTCGTTTTGTGGGAAGCAAATTGCTTTTTTAACTTCATTTTGCGGAAGAGTAGCATTGTGGTGATTCTCTTGATGGAGGGTTTGGATAAAAGTTGCTTTCTCTTGCATCCTGAAATGGACATAATACATGATTATAGCTCTTGCCAAACACGATGCAAACTGGATAGAACCAAATTCGACCAACGTTTTGTATTTATTTATGAAGCACTTTAAGCAAATGCACTATACAGCAGGGAGGGAATGGTACAATTAAAATGAAAAACAAGTATTGCACAATGAATCTACATTAGGCTCGTCAGGATAGCAAGAATGACGTTAAGAAGAGATCAAAACAGTTAAGGAGCTGGAAGAACAAATGAAAAGAGGACGAGCGTTTGAATGTCTAGGAGCAAGTAAAGAAAAAAAGAACCAAAGTCGGACTGGGCACAAAGTGGCTGCGGGACAGTGATGCTCAGTTGGGCTTGGGAGCAGAAGAGGGCTTGGGAGCAGAAGAGGTGGAGCGGGGAATGAGCGAAAAGAGAAGAAATACAAGAAGGTGCAGGACCATGAAGACATTTAAAGGGATGGTCTAGTAAAAATTTTTATTTAAAAAAAATAGATAGGCAACATAATAAAAAATACAGGAAAGCTGCAGCTGAATCTCGGTAAGTGCTATTTATTTTTTTAAAAAAAATAAGCACTAGCTGTGGTTTTTTTTCTAAGTTTTCTGGGCTGGAGGAGCCCGGAAAACTTAGAAATAAAACCGCAGCTTTAAAAACGTATTTATGTTTGCGGTCACTTTTGAAGCGACCGCAAACATAAATACAACGTTATTGTGTTGGAAAACTCTGCGGTTTTTCTTTCCAAGTTTCTCAGGCTCCTCCGGCTCGGAGGAGCCTGAGAAACTTGGAAAGAAAAACCGCAGCGTTTTCCAACACAACCGCGTGTGTTTCTGCCTGCTGTGGCTATCACTTTGGGTCTCCGGTGCTCCGGAGCACCGGAGACCCAAAGTGAAAGCCACAGCAGGCAGAAACACACGCGGTTATGTTTACATGCCGCGTAGTGTTTCTACCTGCAGCTGATTTCCCATTTGGGGCTCTCGGGCTCCCCGTGGGGAGCCCGAGAGACCCAAATGGGAAATGCTAAATGCTGCGTTGTCTGCCTAAATCTGCTCTCCCATTTGGGGCTTTCCCAAATGGGAAAGCAGATTCAGGCAGAAACAACGCGGTTGTTTTCCGCAATGCCGCGTTGTTTCTGCCTGAATCTGCTTTACCATTTGGAGCTCTCGGGCTGAGAAACTTGGAAAGAAAAACTGCAGCGTTTTCCAGCACAATAACGTTGTATTTATGTTTGCGGTCGCTTCAAAAGCGACCGCACACATAAATACGTTTTTAAAGCTGCAGTTTTATGTCTAAGTTTTCCGGGCTCCTCCAGCCTGGAAAACTTAGAAAAAAAACTGCAGCTAGTGCTTTATTTTTTTAAAAAAATAAATAGCACTTACCGAGATTCAGCTGCAGCTTTCCTGCTCTGGTCTCCGGTCCCCGTCCTCCGCCTACAGCACTAATGAAGGGAAAGCCACCCAGCGGTAGCCTTTGTTTACTACAGCTGGCTGGCTTTTCCTTCATTAGTGCCGCAAAAGCAAAAGCCAGCACAGGAGGGCCTCCATTTCACAAAATGGATGCGCCCATGTGCTTGCTTTTGCGAATTTTGAGCTTGAATAGCTCAAAATTTTACATAGGAAGTTTTAAAACGGAGAATGCTAGTATTTTTTTTTTATGTTGCCTATCTATTTTTTAAATAACATTTTTTACTAGACCATCCCTTTAAAGACGATAGTAAGAAAATGTGAGACTCAAAGTAGAGCTAGGACGAAAAGAGAAGAAGAAATAGGACGAGGTGGAATTCAAAGGAGAATAAGCATTGAGAAGTTGAAAATGGAACAAAGGGGCCAGTTGGTAGGTGCGAGGCCTATAAGCAGGGTGGGAGAAGACAAATGCAGACTAGTGTTTTGGTTGCATTAAAGGAAAGCAGGGGATATTGCAGATCCTGTATTTAACGCGATGCACACCCACACTAGGCTCCACCCACACTAGGCTCAACGCACACGTTAAATAAACTTCAGAGGCTGGCTGATACATACCATATTCTTGGTGCAATGTGCACAACCTGATGCTTCCTCCCCTTATTGCACCCATTCCCGATGCCAGATAAGCAGCAGCTAGCATACCCATTAATGATACCGTACACATGTTGCCAAAGGTGCTGATGGCGTGGTTTTGCTACAAAACAGAATATCCATCAATCCGTTAAAGAAAAATACATTCTCTTTTCATATCAAAATTACCTAGCCATGAATTCAAAACGTCCTTTTTAAAATCCACAGGTTTTCTTTCATGTGTGCTACTTTCTTGTGATCCTCTGGCTACTGTGAGCTCTTGATATGTTAATGTTCAGTCGTCCGGCAAAACACAAGCAGGCTGCAGCCTGCTTCCCAAGTTGAAAAGCTGACTTTGATGCCAGCGAGAATCACCTACAATTGTTTTTAAATTGCTGGTCACACCCGCGAGTGAAGCCAGTTTGCAGGCATGCATCTCTGTCCCTCGTTACCTTGGAATCCCACAGTTCTCACCCTCTTCCCGGAGACGCTGAGAAGAGTGTGAAAAAACCCAGATGCTCCGGCCTTGTCCCGGAGGGTAGGCAAGTCTGATGTTCAACATTTTGAAAGCGACAAATGCAAGAAATGATGGAGCTATGGGAGGGAAAGTTGAGACTGGCCAAAGAGACCCTACGATTGCGAGCAGTGGGCGAGAAGGGAAGAATGGTGGACTAAAAGGAGAGTGGGAGAGGGTAAATTGAAGAGGAAGAGAAGAAAAGCACTTAGAGGCATTGAAATGCAGATAGCAAGAGTGCCTCGAGGTTTGAATTTCGAAAAGGCAGGTAGAGAGAGGGGAGCAGAGATTGTCATACAGAGAAGGATCCAAAAATCTGGGAATCGGCCATACCTGCCAGCGTTTGAAAATCAAAAACCCTGAGATGTACGCCCCACCCATAGCCACATGAAACTCCACCCAGTTGCAAAAGGTTCCGCCCACATGCCCTGCCCAATGTCAAAAGGTAAACTTTATTGATTGTGTAATTGGCTATGTGCACAAAACTGCATCAAATGAAACTGCCCCCTGCCCTTTTACATTTAGAAACCGTACACTACTCCAGATAGTGGTTTTTTTTTTTTTTGCCAACATGTGCAGGCAGGCCTTCTCAGCTGCAGGCAAGGGGGGCCCCCAGACATCATTTTGAAATGCACACCCACACACCATACCTGCCTACATTTGAAAATCAAAATTCCTGAGGTTTATGCCCCGCCCAGTCACAAACTCCGCCCCATTTCGCATGACTCCGCCCACATGCCAAAAAGGTAAACGCTGTCATAATGTGACGTCAGAAATGTGCAGTTCAAATTGAAATATGCACATTTCATTAAATTGCCTTTTCACAACCACCCACATTGCATAGGACAAAAAGCATTTGCCTTCCATAAAATCAACACATTAAAATGTGCACATGTACACTCCAAGAACCAATACAAAGGTTTTCCCTGAATTTTGCAGTACTGAAATTCGACATTTCACCTTAGTTGTTTTTCATTAGGTTATGTAGTGCAGTGGTGAGTTGTCCAGCCTGCAAAGCAAAATAAACGCGCGTTCGCATTGAAAGTCGTCAAAAAAGAATGAAAGGTGAAGCAAAATAAACGTACGTTATTTTGCTTCACCTGCATTCTTTTTGCCAATGTGCTGGAAGCGTTAGTCATTGCTGCAGACATAAAGCCACTGTCGGGCAGGGACCTGCAAGCATAACAAACAAAAAAAAGCAATCCGTGTAAGCTGTCCCCCACCAAAATTCCTGAGATTCCAGGATCTTTCCCGGAGACCCGGAGAAATGGTTAAAATTCCTGAGTCTCCGGGGGGAAAAATCCGGAGGTTAGGCAGGTATGCCACACACCATTCCATTCGGAGACTGCCTTCCAACCTCTTTAAGTTGACTCTGGGAATATAGCCCTGGTTTCCCTGTTATAACTACAAGACTACGAGTCCCAGAATGCAAAGTTAAAAAAGGCCTGGACTCCCTTTACCCCTATTGGCAAGACCATAACAGGAAAAGGAAAACTACAGCACTGAACATGAAAACATTTCGAGCCATGTCGTACTGGGATAGACAATTGTCTCGGGCCCCAATGAAAAAGTGGCCCACAGTTGCAAATTCAATTCATTCATTTTGTGATGGTCTGTTTGATTAGTACCCAAGGGGGAGTTTGGGATAAAACGTGATGCAAATTGTATATTTTAAAGATATTTATTCAGCAACACTGGTCAAAACTACTAACCGCATAATGAAGTAACTCATCAAACTTGCCGACATTGGCCAAAAAACGGGCCCACTTTGACCTAAAAAAATGGCCCACACAAGCATTTGCGTTTTTTTGTTTTGGGTATTGCCCTATATGCCAGTACAAGCCTGAACCCGAGTAAAAACTATCCAGAGCACTGTGATGCCAGCATAGGAGAGGTGTCTTCTCTGGTTTGAAGCCAGTGGTGATACTCTCAGACTAAATGTCATGATGCCTACCCCCGGGGACCCAGACCACGTCTAGCAACCCCGGAAGCAGGCATCAAGTTATCCTACGCAAGCCCAACAACCCCTGCTAGAGGCTATTTGGGTCCAGTCCTGGCGCCTATGGCGCCAGGCTTATAGATTAAAACTTACCTGATGCAGACCATGCTGCAAGAGCTCCAAGCCAAAAGAGGCTTGGTAGGGACTACTTTACCTGGGGACTATTTTTTACTCGGGCGGGGCTGGGGAGGAATACTTACCTGGGACTACTTTGGGGGCTATTTAAACCACGCCCGAAGAGCAGCACACGCTTCGCGTTATTCTGCATCCAGCAGCGTAACGCTCACCGTGCCGGCAAGTCTGCATCCAGCCTTCTGCCACGCCCGCCTCGAGTTTGGAGCTCCTAGAAAAAGGGAGAAAGAAGGAGAAAAGGTTAGAACAAGAGCAATACCTTTAATCCTTACCTGAATTCCCGATCCATCGCGCCTTCGAGCTGGAAGAAAGAAGTTATTTTATGAGCGTCGCCTCGCCTGCTGCAGCGCCGCGCTGAACTCACCGGCCTTCGCAGCATCTTCACATTCCACCGCATCCTCCTGCATGTTCCCGCCGCACTCCGGCACCTAAGGAGAAGACGAGAACAGCAAGGTGAGCCAAGGGAATACACAGAGGAATATTAGTTTCCCCCCCATAGACTTACCTGATTTTACCACCGGGGTACTATTCCTCTTCACGGGTCAGCGCAGCTTCCACTGCATCTTCGCCGATCCCCGGCCCCTAAGGGGAAATAAAAGGACAGCAAGGTGAAACAAAGGGACTAACAAGGGGAACCCTCCTCACCACAATAGCCTTACCTGATTTTACCGCCGGAGGTATTATTCCCCAAGACTTCATACTTTCTCTCAGCGCCTGAATAAGGGAGAAAGCAACAGGTTACATATTGACATTATTTTATCGAACTGTGTTGGAAAATACAAATCCTTACCAGAATACTACCGGTTGCCACGAGGAACTCTTCATTCGGGTCAAGCTGCAACCTGCAAGGAATCGGACGAGAGTGAAAGTCAGGCATTTGAACTCTTACGAACTTTAGAATCTCAGTCAATATTGTTCTGGAACTCACCAATTCCTTCGAGCCAGTGAAGCAACTGGTTATCAACGCGCCCCTGCGCTAAATGCAGGATGGAGAGCTCATCTTTTCAAACCATCAGGTGAGACTATAAGAGGGGACATCAAAGGCGATCTGTGGGGAGAACAGCAGGGGTGGGGGGATTTACGCTCAACTCCATGGGTGGTTAATTCCCTTTCTCCATTTGTAGAAGAATATTCCTACGGGCCAAGCAAACGAAGCTAGGTGGGCCAGTCCAGTCCGTCAGCTCGGCCCTGCGCGTCACATTGGTGGAGACCGCAGCTGTCCAGGTCCGATCGCTTCTGTGGGAGCCAGGTGAGCGTAACACTAAAACGCCTGTGTTGTTTGTAAAGCACCCCCTTGCAGTGTTTCTGACATTAATTACACCACTATATGCATGAAAATGCAGATTATCTCCACTTAGTCTCAAAGATTACGCCTTCTTCCTTATGAAAGGTTGGGTTTCAGGGAAAGGCCTACAGGTTTGCTTTCTGTCACGTCTACCAAGCAGGCAAGGCACAGACTAGTATGCATTGTTCGTGGGGTATTTACTTCAGCATCGATGCAAATTATGGGGCTTTTAAATGCTGAACAGCCCATCCCGCTGAGCTGTGGCCTGACAGAGAAATGGGCCATTCCCACACACTTGCCTTCTAATGCCTGCAATAAGAGGTGCCAAGTGGGTTACTTAAAAGCAGCAAAGTGAATGAGGGAAACATTCCTGCAGCCTGTAAAGTCCTGCTGAGACATGCTTTAACATTTCATCAAGCCCTTAATCGGCGCTTCCCTGGCAGGAACAAATAAAAGAAACCTTAATGATAAAATCACGTAAACGCACGTGATTTACAATTTACAAGTGCTGCCATAGCCTGTTCAAGGTTCGCTGCTCCAGTCCTGTGGTGAAGAATATCCATATTTGGCAATGATAGCGGAAAGGTGTACAGAGGGTTCTACGTTATTTTAACAAATTAAATCACTTTGTGGTCATTTACTTCGTCATTACTTCTACATTTTCTTGAGATTTCTTTCTTGCCCGCCCATATCCCTGTTCCCCCTTCACTACGATATCTACCCCAACCCCTCCACACACACCTTATAGCCCCTAACCCTTAATTAAATCTACACAATTACTTCCCAACGAAGTAAATAACCAGGAAGTAATTTACTTTGTTGAAACAGTGGGATATTATGCAGAGAAAGGAGTTGTCCAAGGACAGAACCTTGAGAAACACTGAATTGAAGATAAAGAGAAGAACAGGTTACAGCCCATGAGACTGAGACGATGTGATCAGATGGGTGTAGGTGGAGAACCATTTTAAGACCGGGTTAGAGCAACCCAGTAAGAGTGGTAACAGGTTAGGCTGATCGATGATGTAAAAGGCATCTGAAAGGCAGTGTCAAATTACGATAAAGGAGAGTTTGACGTGGCTTGCTGGTAAGAGTGAAATGGAGACGTAAAACAAAGCACTTTCATTAACGGGTATAGGGAAAACCCAGGATTGGCATAGGTGAAGAACAATGTTGATCGATCGAGGTAAGCAGAGACTTGGAAGTAGACTACACGTTCCAGACGTTTCAAGAGAAACAGAATCACGTGCAATAAGCTGAACATTGGAGTGAAGAGAAGGATCAAGTAGAGCCCCCCCCCCCGATCCCCAAAAAGGGCAGATAATAAGATGTTTGAAGTCTGAAGGAAAGATGGAGGGAGAACGGGAAGAGTTAAAGGCAATCAGGACAGGAATGCGGGAAGAAGGTGGAGGATCAGTTGGGGAACCATTGAAATGAGCACGAGTAAGGAAATGAGTGTCCGAATTGGATAAGTGTGAGAGAAAGGACAGTAGCTGCAAAGGAGGATGGGAACTAGGTGGGGGTAGGCAGATGTTGTGGCAGCGAGAGGAGCGCAGTTTAACTTTGTCAGAAAAATAATTCTTCTAAATGGGGAGAAAGGATGGACGGGGTATAGGAAGTAGAGAGTGGAAGCAAGCATGGCATTAAAGAGAGCAAGGGTGTCACTGGAGAGCAGAGGAATAAGTAGGGGAGAGGGTAAGGAACAGGTTAAAGAAGAGAATAAAAGTGTTGATGGACATGGCATTTGGCGAGTGAAGAAGGGGCAGTGATCGGAAGAATAAAGAGGAGAGGCCAGAATGGAAGGCAGCGATTAAGTAGAAAAGACAAGATCATGAGGCCTGAGAAATGCAAGCAGGGCGAGTCGCTTATTGCGTAGGATTGGAAGAGAGGAGGAAAAGAACAGGGAGCAGGAGTGGTAGCTAGATAAAGAAAAAAGGAAGTCAAAATGAAAGAAAGGACTCAAGATTGTTGCAGAAAAAGAGAGGCAGGTGGTGTTAGGGGCGGGAGAACATGAAAAAAGCAATAGGTTAAAGGTTGGAAAAACGAAGCCATGTGGTGTTCAAAGGAGAGAAACAAGGAAGCAGAAGGTAAGGGAGGGGATAGGATAAAAAAGGAATAGAAAAGGATTGCTGGTGTCGCCGCCGTCCCTGTGAGACTGGAGTGAGTGAAGTAGATTGAGGGAGAGAGGTAGGCAGCAGGGGTGACTGTCAGATGGGTAAATCAAAGTTTTAGTGAGATAGCCAAATTGGAAGTTAGAGCGGAGAAAGGTGTCTCGAAACAAATTAGTGTTATTTCATAGATATCAGGCTTCGAGTAGCCCAAGATCATGGAGGGAGAAGGAGAGATTAGAATAAGATTATAAGAATTGCTAAAACTGGATGAGGGGGGGGGGAGAGTTAGAATGACCAGGAGTTAGAGTGGACCGGCTTGTGTAAGACATAGTAAGGATGAAAGAGTAAGGAGACAGCCCAAGTAATATGGATGCAAATTGGAAATAAGGTGCTAGTGATAAATGGGAAGAAAAGGGAGCCTGTAGGGGAGCACGGAAAATGGCACCAGCGGCATGAGTGTCACAAGAGATGGAACATAGTGACAACATTTAGGGTGGAGGAGGGTGAAAAGAATGCTACGCAGTCTCAAACAGGATAGGAGATGCCCTCCGAGGGATCTGGACCTGCCGGCCCTCCGGGCCTGACAGCCATCTCGTCACCTCCCTCTGGATCTCAAATCCTCCAGCACAGCAGTAGGGCTAGCAGCCCACCCTCCCCCAATGACATTGGAAGGACTTTCCACCTGCCGGGGACCCCTCCTCTGATCCCGTCGAGGGCAAGATCTCCCCATCCACGGCCCTGCAGGGGCTACGGCCCCATCCACCTGCCCAGGCGGTCCCCGGGACGCAGTCCCCTGTCGCGGGTCCCATCGCTCGACGGGCTTCCGCACTCACAGGGGAGCTCCGTGAGGCGGGCCGCTGCTCCAAGGAAGAGAAAGCTGCACCACGAAGCGTCCCCCCCCCCCCCCACCCCGGGAGGATCGGGCAGACCCTGGAGCCACAGTCCTGCACAGCATACCAGCTCCAGAGATAGGTGAGGAGTCTGGGGCGCAGAGCGGCCTGTCCTGATCCGAGCGGGCCCC
Organism: Ambystoma mexicanum; assembly: GCF_040938575.1. Taxonomy (NCBI): domain Eukaryota; kingdom Metazoa; phylum Chordata; class Amphibia; order Caudata; family Ambystomatidae; genus Ambystoma; species Ambystoma mexicanum. Next base: position 895,346,515 of record NC_090931.1, on the reverse strand, counting down.
TGGAGCAGGCTCCCATAGACACAGCGGCCCGATACCCAGGAACGCTCAACAGCGGGCCACTCCGGACCTAATCCTAAAACCAATAGCCCACCCCTGACCCCCAAGCTCCCTGCCACCCCCTGATTACCACTAATTGCCATAACCGGCCGCGGCAGCTACAGTGGGGCATGGAGGACTACCGCCGGAGCTCTATCCAGTCACACGAAGTTCTCGTGAGAACACCCACACAGAAGCTCGGCCACTCAAACCCCTCCACCCACAAAATGTCTAAAAGCGGGAAGTCAGCAAAACAAACTGACATTGCCGCCCTCATGGCCACCTCAGCCGCTGAAAAGGCCAAGAAAACCGACCCACCGGAGGACACCAGCAAGAATAGCACCCCCACAGCTGCTGGACCAGACCCCAATCCTCCACAAGCTGCAACCAAAGCTGATTTGCAAGACCTACTTGCAGCCCCCTAACCAGGGAAATCCAAAAAAGCACAGAGGAAGTTACCAAGAAAATCAACTCACTGGACAAAAGAATGGGGGAGGTGGAGCAGCGGACCACCGAAATAGAATCCGAGGTCTGTGACCAAAGATTTGATATTGAGCACGACAAGGACAGAATAGCCGCCCTGGAGTCGAGATGCAACACCCTTGAAGCAAAACAGGAGGATTTGGAAAATCGATCACGGAGGAATAACATCAGGGTCCGAGGAATCCCAGCCTCTGTCCCAGAGGCAGAATTGAAAGCCTACATATCGGATCTCTTCAGATTCATAATCACCCTCCCAGACAATTCCCCCCTAGAATTAGACCGGGTACACAGAGCGATCCCAAGGAAAACATCCTCCTACCCCCCAGATGTGTTGGCTAGGATACACTTTTTCCAAATAAAAGAGGACATAATGCAGGAAGCAAGGCAAATGCGACAGATCACCTTCCGGGGATCCACGGTCTCAGTCTACCAAGACCTAGCGATCTCAACACTCCAGAAACAGAAATCCATGCGACCCCTGACAGTTTGGCTGCAAGATAAGAAAATTCCATATCACTCGGGATTCCCCACTTCAGTAAAATTCAGATGGGAAGGATTACAGAGACAAATACAGTCCATGAAAGAAGCAGAGAAACTCATGGGCTAAAGAAGCGCAGTGGGCGAATCTGAATCCGAAGAAACATCCTGCCCTCCCCGGGACAACTCCCCAGGGGGAGCGTGGTCCAAAACAGACGGCGCAGACTCAAGGGCCCTCCAAAGAAAGACGGCGACATGGGATGAGCATCCGGCGGTGGCCTCGTGTCCCATTAGCTCCTATTTTCCTCATAAACGGACCATCCATGGCCGGCCACGACTCTTCCCGAGCTATGAAAAGTAGCATATATTCATCCGCACAAAAGCACGGTTAGCGGCGGAGCTTCACTATGGTTCAACTCGGCGGCCCAGTTGGCCCACACTGAGCGTATTGGTGCCACTAGTTCCCCAGTGGCAGTAGGATGTCGTTTCTCCTACCAGTTCAATGTTGGGAGGGGGTGGGGGGTAAGGGAGGGGAGTGGGACTTAAATAGACAAACCCAAAGCAATGGACAGCATGCGTCTCTAGCTTTGTCCGACAGTACTTCATCACAACATGCAACAACAACAGAAAGCATATTACCACTACAACGCAACCGCAAAAGGCACTCCAAGACTCAGTCTAGGTTGGGGGAAAGAGTCATGAGGTTCACTCATCTCAACATTGCAGGGGGTGGCTAATACGAACGAAATAAGAATCCTCTCCTGGAACATCCAAGGGTTGAACTCGCCGAGAAAGTGCAGATCAGTTGAACACAGTCTGGGCCATCTGTCCGGTGACATCGTCCTACTCCAAGAAACACACCTACTACTGGAAGACGAGCACTGCATAAAATTCAAGAGATTTAAGCAGGCTTTCTTCGCCTCATCAGGTTGAAGAAAAGGGGAGTAGCAATACTACTCAGCGACAAAATCCCACTGTCCAAGATCACAATAAGAAGAGACCCAGAGGGCCGGTACCTCCTACTCGAAGGCTTCTTCGGGGAGCTCCCCATCACGATCGTGACAATTTACAGCCCCAACACTTCTCAAGGTAGCTTCTTCACTGAAATCCTCCCGACCATCACAGCCTTCCGCGAAGGCCACCTGATCATCGGCAGAGACTTCAATTCCATGCCGAACCCACAGCTAGACAAAACACTTCCCCCTGCCCCCCCCAGCACAGACTTCACCACAGGCTCTAGCCCTAGCCAAACTATTTAGAGAAACGGAGACCGTGGATGCCTGGAGACTATACAAAGATACCTCACAAGACTACACGCACTACTCAAATGTTCATAAGGGCTATTCAAGAATAGACTTCATTCTAATCTCTGGAATACTATTCCCATGCGTTAACAATGCAGAAATCCACACATGCATGATCTCCGACCACGCTCCAGTCTCTGTGAACCTAGCCATATCAGGCCAAAGAAACCCTATCCAGAGGTATTGGAAGCTAAATGACTCACTCTTACTAGACATTAGTATAAGGGCCGAAGTGGAGGACTTAATATCCAACTACTTCAAGGAAAACACCACAGAATCATCCCCCATCAACATAATCTGGGATGCAATGAAGGCGGTGGTCAGAGGTGTGCTGATTGGGGCAGGAGCGGAACAGAGAAGAATTTCAAACATAGCTACAACCAAGCTGGAAAAAGAGGTAATCCAACATGAAGCACAGCTAAAAGCACGCTACTCTAGAAAATCCGAACGAGCCTTGAGGAAGGCGAAGATCGCCCTGGAAATGCATTGCGCCGAACGGACGGCCAAATCTCTAGCGTATACAAAACAGTTCTATTATAATAAAGGGAACAAAGCAAATAGGATACTAGCGCAGAAGCTAAGGGCGATCCGAAGTCGAAACAACATTCTCAAGCTATGAGGGGAAAATGGAAAGCTGCTTCACTCCGAGACTGACAAAATCAACGAACTTATGAGATATCATAAATCCATAATGGCCGGAAATCCCACGGTCTTAGATGAACTTCCAGAATATCTGAGGGCACTGCCACCCCACAACACATCTCAACTAGAATCCTTGGAAGCCCCTATCGACGATGGAGAAGTCATTGAATCTATCAAAGCACTCAAATCTTCCGCCCCTGGCCCGGATGGCCTTTCCGCAAACTTTTACAAAAAATTTGCCAGAGTTTTGGCACCACAGCTAGCCGCTTTATTTAACTCCTTCCTATCCACAAGAGTGGTCAGGAAATTAATGGCCGAATCAATCACAGTCCTACTACACAAACCCGGGAACGATCCCGAGCTACCTGATCCTGCCGTCCGATATCACTCCTGAACAACGACGGCAAGATCTTTGCCAAAGTATTAGCTAGAAGACTAGGTCTGGTCCTTCCAGGCCTAATCGACCAAGATCAAACGGGGTTTATACCTGGAAGAGGGACCCACGACAAAATCAGGCGAATGATGAATCTAATTGAGTGTGCCCACAAAACAAAGACGGGGATGGCAGTGATCTCACTAGATGCCCACAAAGCCTTTGACCGGGTGGATTGGGGCTATATCCAAGCGGTCCTTCAACACTTCGGCTTCGGCCCCAACTTCACCACATGGGTCATGGCCAACTACCAAATTCCCACCACACAACTCCGAATTAACGGTACCAGGTCAGGTCACATACACATCTCGAGGGGTACCAGACAGGGCTGCCCACTATCACCCCTAGTTTTCGCCCTGTCCATGGAACCCTTCGCCGCCAGAATTAGACAAAATGAGAGCATAAGGGGGATGAAGGTGGGTGACCAAGAATACAAAATTGCGCTTTATGCCGACGATGTGCTACTCACGGCCACAAACTTAGCAACTTCCCTGGGGGCATTATGGAAAGAGATCGAGGAGTTTGGGGCCCTATCAGGATTCAAGGTCAACCTGTCTAAATCCTCAGCATTACCCATTAATCTCTCTGCCCGAGAAAGAGACTCCCTCACCCCACTCTCACCAATCCCTTGGGCCAATGGTGCAATTGAATACCTTGGGGTCCAGATCACTAAAGACCCAATGCGTCTGTACTTGAACAACATCCCACAATTAATCAGAGACCTGCAGAACGACCTCAAAAGGTGAAAGCAGCAGGAAATCTCCTGGTTCGGGCGTATTACCGCCGTCAAAATGAACCTGATCCCCAGGTGGTTATACCATTGTGCAGCACTACCAATACAGATCCCAGGCCCCGCTGTAAATACCCTACAAAAGAAAATATTTGAATTTGTCTGGGGGGGGGCCCGAATTAACAAGTGAGTTATGCTGAAAGGGAAATCACAGGGGGGATTGGGAGTCCCTGACTTGGCCAGATACTCCCTAGCCACCCAATTATCACCCGCATTCTCCTGGGTGCAAGAAGTAGACCCCCCGAAATGGAGACAAATCAAAGAGTCCTGGTGTCCGGTCCTCCTACACGATCTTCCGCACCTACCACCCATAAAGTCACAGGCAAACAGCGGGCCCCTATCAGCCACGAATGTAACGACCCATTGCTGGAAAGCCGCACCGAGGAAATGGGGAGTACGATGCGCCCTGGCTCCCTTGTCCCCCATTTGGAACAACCCTGAATTCTCTCCAGGAAATCCCCCCTGGGAATTCCAAGCCTGGGTAGTAGGGGGCCTGGCGGAAACTAGCGACTTTCTAGAAGAAGGTGGGCCCATCACATTCGAAAGATGCAAAATAAAATTCGGAGTGGGAGAGCGGGAAAGATTCCGCTACACCCAAATCAGGCACTGGATGTCCCACAGGAAAACCCAGGGAAAAATGCTCTAGAGAACCAACAGCGTTGGAACTCACGCTATCCACGCCAACCAGCAGAGGCAGAACGTCCAATATCTATCGGCTCCTAGACAGGTCAGACCCCGCAAAAAAAGAAAGATGCATGTCAGAATGGGAAAAGGATTTTGGGCGAGAAATTGCGGTAGAAGAATGGGGGAAAATATGGGCTAGATTGCACAAAAGCTCACAATGCATCACGAATAGCGAAGGGGGTTATAAACTGTGCTACAGATACTATATCACCCCTACTCACATCCACAAAGCTAACCCAGATATTCCTGACGCATGCTGGTGCGGTTGCCCGGTTCCCGGATCCCTATTCCACCTGCTGTGGTCCTGTCCAAAGGCGGAGATATATTGGAAGGAAGTCCTAAAACACATCAAAGATATTACCGGACTCTCCATTCCCTGGGACCCAGGAATTGTCCTTATAGGCAAAACCGGTGACTGAGCGTTCCCAATGTCAGGACAAATACCTCGCCTATGCAATCACCTACTACTAGCCGCAAAAATTGCAATGGCTCGACTTTGGAAAGACGAAAGTGGCCCCTCGATTGCCCTTTGGTGGGCCAAATGCTGGGACATAGCAGTAGCTGGAAAAATCACGGCAATATGAACAGACTCCCTAAATAGAACTTGGAATATATGGGACCCATTCCTGGATTACGCGGCCAAATTCCCAGCCCTCACTGGGAGACCCCCACTCACCAGGTGGCTCCAATGTAGCCCACTTTACTGAACCCTGTAGATCCCCTAAACACACTAGAGTCAAGTCGGACACCCATCTGTGACTAAGATGTCCCGTCATCAATGGCCAGGAGACAAGCATCATCCCCGCCCCCAAACTACAATCATTCCGAAAGACACTTGTTCTTGATTTAACTTATAACTCACTGCATTGTTGTAATGAATATACTACCTTGTAAAATCAATAAAAATGTTATGAAAAAAACAATAAAAACACAATATTTTATGGACCAAAATAAGGGTTAGATGAGCAGGCCAACAAATTGGCTCCTGGGTATGGCGCAAATCCCCGTAAGCAGGAACTAGTTCGTAGTGCATTACAAATCTAACTGAACGTCTTCTACATTTATCGTAATGTCCCTTTACACAATTTGCTTTAGAAACACTTGTGTGAAAATAAAATGTCATCTCGCAATCAGTGAATGGTTTCATGGGCTGGCTGTTAGAGCTGATAAAGGGCCACTGTCGCCAATAATCATCTGTAATGTCTTTTATCTGATTAGTAAGTGATTTTTCTCATTACAAGTGAGATGTAATATCACAACTCGGATTTAATTTTAAAAAAATCAACTGTGGCATTTTATTGGGAGATTGGAGATTTCCGTGAATTGCATTTCTACCATTCCACCGTTTGAGGAAAACAATGTTTGTTTAATACTTGGAGAGACAAAGGAAACGCATTACATGGATGGGACAAAAGGCTTGTGCTAGACAATATGATCACTCAGCCACTGCGTTGTCTGCATTGTAACTACTAGCATTCCAATGTGGCTACAGCTGTTCAGCCTAACATAACAGACTGAGTCCAACATTGACCGTGAACGTGTGGGCCATTGCCAGTAGTTACAGGCCACCCCCATCCCCCACCCGCTGCCCCCCCCCTCCCACCACTCCCATCTGAAATCTGCCATTATCGCCATTTGCAACTCCAACTAATGACCAAGGTGCTAATGACATTGGATTTAATTTTTGGAATACTCCTAGACCTCGGTGCACAATGTTCTCAGTGTGTACAGTTTTTCCAGAAATGAAGTGTTGAAAAAAGGACGCTTTTTCAGAAAAAAAATACCTATTTCTGTGGCTGCCAAAAAAGAGGTGATGCGAGGAAGAGGGTGCAGGGTAAAAAATGAGGTCTGAAATTAAAACCAACCAGCAAGAGAGAGAAGCTGTTGAAGAGATTGGCCGCCAGCTTGCATACACAAACTGACACATATTAGCAGTTACTGCCCACATCCCCAGCAGTTGATTGGCTGATGCACCAAAGCAGAATGCTAGTAAATATAAATGCATGCCAGATAACTTGGCACTTTCTATATACACAATTGAGGTCACAATACCAATGAATATGAGTGGGTTTCCCAACCTCTTCATGAAAACGGGGCAAAATAGAGTGATTTCAGAAGTTACATTTTCCGAAATACACCACCATTAACAAGATGGTTTTGTCGCAGGACTGAACGAATAGCGCCTTCTAGTGGACAACCACCACTGCAATACTGGAAGGGGACTTTAACAAGTTTGGGACTGGTGTTGCTCACAGAGGAAGGGCGGCTACATCAGAAATACTGAAGTGTCCCTAATTGCCAGACTAAAGCCAGTGCACCTTACACCGGGTCACACACTGCTACATAAATATGGAAATATGACCCCTGTTGTAGGCATGTGAATAGTGATCTGCAGACAGTATACCACCACTGCCATACTGAAAATGGACCCTTCCTGCAGGAGCGAAATTCACACAGGCCAGAGTGCAGCAACATTAAAATCGTGAAAGTTGACACATTGTGTGTGACTGACACAAGTGCATCTTATGCCAGACACCTCGACTGAAAGGTGACTATCGAGGCTACCTTACACGGGATACCTACTCTGCAGATCTCCCTGATCAGCCACATACAGAGAAGACCAGAAGCAAGAGAAGCTGGGAGGTCTTACACCTCAACATTGATCAAGCCCGGCAAAGGGAATGGGCTGCAGAGGAAAGCCGCCTTCGAGTGAGAACACCACAAGGACCATGCAGTGCTTCTGAGGGGCTGTCGGAGAACATATGCTACAATGCCGAAAGCCCCTAGACCACCAGGGGAGAAAGGTGCGGAGCTCGAGGAACACCTCCCCAGTGTACTTATTGGAGGGACACATTGACTCAGTCGCCAAAACACTAACATTTGCCGGCCCAGGCTGCTATTGTCCTGCGGAAGACCTGCATAGAAAGGGGGTGATGCTTAGCTAGCGACCGATGCCTTTTCACTCTTCTGACACACCGCAGATGGGGAATACAGGGCCACATTGGCATGGGAAAGAAGACCAATACCAGGAGAGAAGTGGGGTGCTATACAAGGAGGAAGCAGGCAGTGTGGGTTATTCGGGTGAGGTCAGAGGATTGGGAGGTGAACGGCCAAAGGACGATCAGAAGGAAGGAATGAAGGAGAGGCTGAGCGTGGAGGCAATTACCGGAGAAGGTGAGGTATTGGCTAAGGAGTGGAAGTTATACCGCAGGGTGAGAGCGCATTGTAGAGTATATCTGGGCGAGTTTTTAGTATAGGGCGTGATTGTGAAGAGTATGATACGGAGTGAAGTAGGAGTATTTGTGCAGAGGAGAGAGTATTAGTACAGCGGGAGGGGAGAGTAGTGATGTGGGAGGAGTAGTGCAGAAGGGAGAGCAGTAGAGTGGATGAGAGAGTAGTAGGAAGGAGTAACATCAAAGGGTGGAGGCATGGCCTAAAAGGAGTGAGCAATATAGAAGGAACAGAGTAAAGGGTGGTGATGGGTAATAATGTGTGCGGAGTTGGAGACAAAGTGTAGGCAGAGGTACAGAGGAAAGGTGATTGTGAGCATGATAGATTTGAGTGTATAACATACTTTACTCTGGTAGAACACTGAATAGAGTTTTGACCATCCCTGATGGATTCTAGTTAGAAAAAGCATCTTGCCTTTGTCTTCCCTACCAGTATATGATAGAGATTAGACTTTAGGGGTTAACATTTGCCATCTACTAAACCAGGTTGAGGAACGCCTGGGTTAGGGAGTAGGTGCTTTTGAAGAGGCGAGAGAGAGGGGGGAGTGACCATAGGAGCCAGTGAAAAATCAATGAAACCCTTGAAGCATCCGAATCTTGGAGTGATTCCTGTGACACTGGATAGGCAAAAAGACTGTAAGCTACAATGGTGACTGACTCGCAAAGTAAGACTTAAAACATTGCACTTTGCACAGTTCACTCTCCCTGCAATACTGAAGCGGGTGCTCCTTGCAGGAAACCAATCCAACTCGCTAAGGGCCACCATTTCAGACGATCATACCAGTGCCGTTGTGTGGTAAACCAACACCAGTAGCACAACACTAAAGTGCCAGAATCTGTCGCGCTGCACTAAAGCGCTAAAAGATTAACCTTTACTATAATAATGTAAGGTGGCCCTCGCTGCAGGACTGACAGAGTGGGCGTCACACAGGTTAGCCAAAACGTAGCTATCCTAAAAAGGGGGCTCGCTGAAAGAGTGACGAACGTGTGCCTCGCACAGAAGTGAAAGCAGAAGGGTATCCTTCACTGCATGCTGGCGATGGACATCAACACACAGGTGCCGATAGTGTCCGTTTACTGCAGGACTGGCAAGTGCACCTTAGACAGGACACTACCAGTGCAGCACAGAAAGGTGGTCCACACTGGGGCTGAAACCAGTGCATCTCTTAAAGGTCCCCACCAATGCATTAAGGAAGGGACCCTCCATGCGGATATGCTTTAAGTACACGTCACGCGAGACAGGATGCAATTCTTTGATTACTGCAGCTAGACGGTCTTCACTGCAGGTTTGAGACAGTGCTTGTGACTAGGAAGTACTCACTACTCTTATTGTAAATCGATACTTACACATGCTTTTCCTGAACTGAACATTAAGCACCCAATCACCTGGCATCATATCATCATATCATGACCTTAGCTCTAGAGACCATTCACAAAACGTGTTGGCACGTGCATGGTTTATTTCACTTAATACCCACAAATAAGATGGGTCAGGTATATTGAGGTCAAATGCGGTTGAGATATCACACGTCACTTCGACACACAGTTGATTAAGAAGTGCAATATATACAAAACACGTTATTCTCAATAAATAAACATTTCTTTATTCAGTTCTCCAAAAAAGCATCATTTAATCACATATATCGCTCCATATAAAATTCAGTCATTTCTAAAGGTACAGAACTATTGTGCAACCGTATGAATAGTTTGTCTATTCGAAATAACAGATCAAATGACCTCTGTAGGCACATATACTATACTACAGCCTCTTGCTCAACATGTTTCTGTTAATAGGCCCACTTAGTGGTGAACATTCCTCAGGAACTATGTTCCTAGTCACTGACCACGTACAGTTCTATTATCACAAACTCTCGGGGTATTTTTGGCTGTTTCTCCTGCACTCCTCATTTAAATTGCAACTTGTTTAAGATTGCTAATCACCGTCCGCACTTCCGCTTTATAACTTTACACAGATTTCGCACTACAGATCACAACTTCCTTATAGTTGGCTGTGGAGGTCCCCAGGTATGTGCTCTGGGCTCTCACTGCCTGAGGGCATCATCTGTGCGGCCTAAATTCGTTTCTAAGGTCTCCGGACTTTAATATATTTGTGTATTATTAGGTGTAATGTGCTGTAATTGTGTAAGAATCTTAAGCTGAAAACTACTAACTGTTCAAATGTTTCAGCTGAAAGACCAACAAAATATCTTTGGGGCTCCTTTAGGAAATGTGTCATGGAGATATGCAATTTCTGCCCCAATTTATATGGATCAAAGTTTTGTGTTTTGGGGGGCGCCAATGGGTTATGTGCCCAAAGCCCCAAAAATCTATAATATGGTTATGTCCTACACAAAGCTTTTTCTCTATGTGCCTTGTTATCCTGCTGTGAATTATGATTTCATTCAAGATTTAGTATTAGACTAAATTTGTCAGCAGCTCTATGGTTGTATTACAATAATTAAGTATTTCAGTCAAGTAGGATGCCTCTGACCTGGGGCCAGTCCAATACTGCCCACCTTCTAACATTGTTGCAAGTAATAACTTGCCTACAAATATCTTAATAACATTGTTATCCTACTTTCCATATTATGATGAAAATCCATTCAGGCATCTAAATATTACTTGTTTGATTGTTTTAAAAGAATTTTATTTTTTTACTAAAATGTTAGTGGTAGGACTATTCTGCCACCTGAGTTGGACTGTACCACAATTCGCCACTCTACTTTTGTTACTGGTACATTCTTGTGACTGAAATATGGCAACTTGGAGTCCACTAGACCGTTTGATAGATTTATTGATGTCCTTACCCTTTTTTTTGTTGTCATAGTGATTTCAATAGTCTCTGCATCTGCAACTCATTGACATTCTGGCCTTAATAGCTCATATGGTTACTGGTGCAAAAATGCTCCATGAGCCCCCCCCCCCACCCTCTTGTCCCTGGGTGAGTTTTCACACAGGTGGTTTGTTGAGGAGTAGGCTCTTAGCAACTACACTGTTTACGTTTGGCCACACCACCCTGTAGCAATTTTAACACGTTTTTAGTCTAACTGCAGCCATATAGGGATATTTGACTATCGAGGCATGTTTTAAATCCTACAGAATGCCATATTGTTTTGTCATCTTTCAATGGTTTCTTGGCTCTTGGGAATTGCCAAAATGGTGGTTATAGCGGCAGAGCCCATGAACACCTATTAGTGTGACTGGTATACCTACGTAAGTGGGACTCCCAGGCAAGTCAATCTGCACGTGTGTTGGTGTTTCTAAATATGTGGAATTTGGCTGCCACATGTTCAGATGCAGAGTGGTGGGCCTGGCTAACCCGTGTGTGGGATTTGATTGCTGAAAGTTACCTTGGAAAAGGTTGGAGAGATGGGATGAGTGAGGATTCTGCTGCTGCTGCATTCCTGAGATTTTGGCAGAACCTTTCTGCTTCTCTGTGCTGGGGTAATCTTCGTCCTGGCCTCCGGTGCTGTACACATGTGCCTGTAGCCCTTGTGTACTCTTGAAACCTCCATAGTTCAAAATCCTCATTGCAGCAGCTCCTCAGCCTGAAACCATCTCTGCTGTGACCAATCGAGGGAATTAGTCCCTTCTCCCCAAGGGGGACTCCCCCCTTCCCCTCCTCCCCCTGTGATGCTAGGGAGTTGAGCTTGCTCTGCAATACCCTCCCTAGGGGTAGAGGCAAGTGGGACCTCACCCAGAGAGATTTCCCCTTAGGGGACAAGGACTCCCGTTCCTGTGAGGAACTCTCTAAAGCTATGCATACTGTGGCCTACATGGGATGCTCATAAATACTAGAAAATATGAAATACCAAGACTTGGATGAAGAAACAACCAATAGATGCCATTATGGGACGAGTATGTTTATTAATGTGCCCTCAGAGAGAAGGCAGTAAGTAGAGAGAGAGAGAAAGATGTGCGCAGGCCTGGGAAGCTTGCAAGCTGCTTAGGACCTGGGGAAGACAGAAACCAGGAAGCATGCAGGTTTCAAACTCGCTCATTATCGCAAAGTGGGATGCTAGACCTACGGCAAACCGGTGGAGAGAGAAACAGGCAGGGCAGGAGCCTGCAAGAAGGTGGTGGGCGAGACCACAAAGGAAAATCTGTGGTGGACAGCTGGTCCACAAACCATTGCAGAGACAACTGGAAATGAGGCCAAGGGAGTCTGGTCCCGCATCGAAGCACTGGGACACAGAGAGGAAACTAGTGAATGCGAGTAGAGAAAAGCCAGTAAAGACAAGGCGACGACAGTCTGACCCAAGAGGTCTCCTAGGAACAAAGCTCCCGAAAACGTTCTCCTTCAAGAAGGAAGTTAATAGGGAGAACGGAAAGCACGAGAGGACCCAGTTTAATTGTTATGTTGCGCCAGCAACTTGTCTTAGTTCAGGCATGTAACAGAGTTAACCTGGAGACAAATTAACATGAAGCCTGATGAAATAAGAGAGATTTGTTGAAAAGCTGAATAAATAGAGAGAAGAACAGTGGACAATAATACCCTGGGTAAAGGGGAAAATAAATCCATATCCGATACAAGAAGAATATAGTACCAAAGAGAGAGAAAGATATGACTCGGAGTTTAGAGGAAATGGACAACCGAGCCACATACAAAGTCAAGTAGATCAAAAAGAGCTGAAGTATAATTGTCCAGGAGGGAAAGCCTATCAAAGTAATAATACCTACTGTTACGTCCCATCCTCTTTCCTCCATACTGTATGGGCGTCCCTTCCAAGGGACGGGAGACAGAACCTTTTTCACCAGAAAAAACCTTCTTCACCTTTAAATTTAGAGGCGCGGCCCAGGGAGCATGCGCTGCTCTGACTCTGCCCTCTAGTGCCACACCTCAGTCCCCATTTCTGTGTCGACTGGAACGGGCCGAATTCACCAGCGCTCCTGCGTTTGGCTTCGGCCATGTAATTCCACACGCGGATGCTTCTTCTCTTGTCTTCTTTCTTTTTGTGGTTTTGTCATTTACGTACTCCATCCTCAGGCGTCACGCTCCTCCCCGGTACATGTCGACTTCAACAGGGTTCAGCAGGTGTCCAACCTGCAACGGGCTATTCCCAACTTCAGACCCCCACGCCCTCTGCCTATGTTGCCTTGGCCCAGAACACGGTTGGCAAGCTTGTTCAGCGTGTGGCTCGCTGTACTTGAAAGCGCTGAAGAACAGACTAGCCAGGTGGAGGGAGCTCTTCCAGAAGTCGCCTCCAGAGGACCTCAAGAACTTCGTGAAACATCGAGCCAGGCCCAAGGTAGGGACGATATTCTCATCGCACCCTGCAAGGGAGACTCCTTCCCGGGGACTATCCCACGCGGTCAGGTCCTTATACCAGCACTTGCACCCAGGCTGCTGCAGCTACCGGCCTTAGGGCCGAGGGCTCCTCGGATCCTTCCGGTGACAGTGTTGAGGGACCGGAAGGTTCTTTTACCGTATCTTCACCCGAGGGGCTCTGCCCTTGTACCGGCACCATGGCCGCGGGGCTATGCCCTAATACCGGAAATTCTTCAGAGGAGGCACCTAAAAGCAGCTCTACCGACCCCCGGGTCGAGGGTTCCACGTCTACTGGGCCTAGGCTCGAGGAGCCGTGTAGGCCTTGTGATCCACATGCAAGAGTCTTGGAGGAGGCTGGACCCAGCGTGCTAAGCAACAAGTCGCAGGCACATGGCAGGCAGCTCGACAAAATGGCCACTGCGCCAGACAGAGGCTCTCGTCCGATGCCATTCCAGGTGAAGAACAAGTGTCGAGGTGGGACTGGCCTCAACCAGGTACGTGGCCTGCAGTCTACCCCTCTTATGTGCAGGGCAACTTTCCTTTGCGTCGGTATGCAGCCCCCCGCTACCCTGTCGGCACCCCCTTCCGCCACTTCAGTCAGCGAGGAGGTTTTCTTCGTGAGGTCCTCGGCCTCATAAAGTCACCTCGGATGAGCTGGCAGAGGGAGGTTCTGGCAGAAGTCCTCACACGTCGTCCCTCTGCCAAATCGGGGATTCCTATGCAGAGCGATGTCTCCCTGGCCAAGAAGGGTTGGCTCAAACCCCACTCAGTCCACCGGGTCAATCGACACTTGGACGCCAAGTACAGGCAGATGGAGGGGGATACACTCTTGCTTTCGGCCCATCCTCAGCCACACTCCTCGCTCGAGGGCTGGGGAGCTACCCTGGACGATCTCTCGGTCCACGGCACCTAGACTCGACAGGAACAGGAATACTACCTCAATTGGCTAGAGCTGAACGCCATCTGGCTAGCGCCTAGAGCATTCCTACCACTTCGCAGGGGCAAGGTTGTCTTCATCCAGACGGACAACTCGACCAGCATGTACTACGTCAACAAGCAGGGAGCCACCAGATCCCCGCCTCTGTGCAGACTGGCGATCAGCATGTGGGAGTGGTCCCTGGAAATCGTCATTTACCTCACGGCAGTCCACCTCCCGGGAGAATCCAACCTGGAAGCGGGCAGGCTCAGCAGGCTGTGAGCGGACAATTACGAGTGGCAACTAAATGACCTAGTTATTCAGGAGATCTTCAACAGGTGGGATCAACCCGAGGTGGATCTTTTTGCCACCTGGCACAACAGGAAGTGTCCCCAGTTCGCATCCTGGCATGGTCGGGGCCCCGGCTCTCTGGGTGACGCATTTCACCTCTAGTGGACCGGCATGAAAGCCTACGCCTTTCCACCCACTCCCCTGATTCACAGGGTAATTTGCAAAATCAAGGAGTATCGCCGACTCCTCATCCTAATAGCTCCATGTTGGCCGGCCAGGTCATGGTTTTCGGAGCTGCTCAGCCTCTCGGAAGTGCCCCTGATTCACATGCCGATGGGTCCAGCACATCATCTGGCACAGCAGGGGGGCAGAGTCATCCACTCTGCACCAGGGAAGCTAGCCCTCACAGCTTGGTACCTGAGCAGATAACGCTTTGGCACCTTAGCCTCTCACAGGCCAATCTGGAGATCATACAAGGCACCCGCAACAAGGCTACCAGGGCCCAGTACAAAAGCAAATGGACCAGATTCTGCCACTGGGCAGACTCCAAGGGAATCGACCCCCTGGCGTGCACCTTGGATAACGTGCTGTACTTTTCGGCGCACCTCACCCATTCAGACGTGCAATGGACACCTGCCGCACATACCTCGAAGCCATTGGGGCTTACAGGAACTCGGAGGAGGGCACTTTTTCCTCCTCCAACCCTATCGTCAAGAAACATCTGACAGGACTCGCTAGGCTCTATCCGCTCGTCAAGAGACTGCACCCGGTGTGGGACCTTAACATAGTCCTGGGCGCCGTGGCGCACAAACCGTTCGAGCAAATGGCGTCAGTGGACATCAGGCTGCTCACCATCAAGCCGGCCCTACTAGTTGGCCTTACTTCATCTCGTAGAGTCAGCGAAATTCAGGCGCTGGTCGCCTCTGAACCTTATACGACTTTGCACACGGACAAAGTAGTCCTGCGGACGCATCTGGCATTTCTGCCCAAAGGTTCCATCTGCTTTCCACTTGAACAAGGAAATAGTCCTTCCAACGTTTTTTCCCGATCCCAAGGACAAAGCATAAAGGGTGCTGCACTGCCTGGATGTCAGGCATGCCCTAAAATTCTACTTGGACAGGACCAAGGGCTTCTGCAAATCAGACACCATGTTTGTCACTTTCGGAGGCTCAAGACCAGGCTATAAGGCCTCTAAGGTTTCCATATCCCGCTGGATGGTCTCTGTCATCAAAGAAATGTACAAGGGCCAGCACAAGCCGTTCCAGACCAACATGCATGCCCACGCAGTCGGGGCCAAGGGAACGGCCATAGAATTGCAGCGCCATGTCCCTTGGCAAGTCAGAAACAGGGCGGCCACCTGGGCCTCTCCCTCGGCTTTCTGCAAGCATTACTGTTTGGATGCCGGCTCTAGATCTGATGCGACTTTCGGACAGGTGGTTCTCCGGAACCGATTTACTTATGGAGGGTCTCCTCTCCACCCTGGGGCTACAATCGGTTGTAATGTAATCGCCCATACGGTATGGAGGAAAGGGGTGACGGGACATAAGAGTTATTATAAGTTACTCACTGTAGTGACTAACGTACTCTTAGTCCATTAGGCAATGTTAAATATATTGCTGATGCATCAATAGGGACTGAGGTGTAGCGCCGGAGGGCGGAGTCAGGGCAGCATATTCTCCCTGGGCCGCACCCCTACGTGCCTCTAAATTTAAAGGGGAAGAAGTTTTTTTCTGGTGAAAAAGATTCCTTCTCCCTTCCTTGGAAGGGACTCCCATACAATATGGAGGAAAGGTGACAATGGACCAAAAGTACGTTAGTCACTACAGTGAGTAACATATAATTCACAAGGATATGTTGAGGGCATCAATCACAAATTGATCTTATAAGCAAGCCCCAAAAGGGATTCCCAAATAGGAGGGAAAAATGAACCCTTTTAGAGAACTAAAGAGACTGATCCAAGAAGCCACAAGAGACTATTTTTGGATTATTTACTAAAGCCCTATAGACTGGTACTAGGCGCACCCTCAGGAGGAGGGAGTTACTCTCCTATCCTAAGTTAGTTTTTCATAGTGGTAGGGTCAGTTTGGGTAGTTTTTGGACTGCGGACTTATTTCTTTGGATGTTCACTACTGTCGACCCAGCACCTTAGTTATTAACATAGGTACGGACCACCCATAGAGATGGGGAAAGTTAGGCCTTATGTTGTTAATCTAATAAAATAGTGTGCATCATCTCATAGACTGTGTCCTTCTGACGCACCACATTGCCTGTACTGAACCCTTTCTCTCCACTTCAATGGCCTGTGACCTACTTTGAATAGTCACCGCTGTGCTTACAGTAGCTGCTGCTACAGTGCCTTCCTCATTGTGGATCATCTGGAAGAGGTTGTCCTTCAGCTTGGATCCTGTGGTTCTTGTCCTGCCACCTCCTGGACTCATGCAACCAAACTGGCTGAACCGCCATCTAGCCACACCCATTCCTGACACTAAAGGTGACTTGTACTAAACATTTTTGTGCGTTCCTCACAGTACCCTTCAGTCTGACCAGCCTTCCCAGGTCCTCTGATTTCCACTGCCCTGCCACATCCTGTCCCTGTCTTCCTTTTCAGGGTTTCTGAGCATGCAGTACATCTCCAGGACCTCCTTAACACAATGGAATTCTTCATTGGGCTGGTGGTCTACTGTGCAGACATCCTACCTTGGGCTCTGATAATTTAATCCAGTTACAGAACTTTTCTGGTGGGGGTCAGTGAATGGTTGCTGCCTTCTTTGCTCCCGATTCCGGTGAGTAATACTTTAAACAAAAGTGCCAATATGACTGTGAGCAAGTATTGACTCTGTTATGTTGGTTCCTACAGACAAACCTTTCTGAACTTAAAATATTCCCTAAAATGGCTATTGCTAAACAGCCTGTGTACCATTGTTGCCATGGGGCCCTAGAGTTTCTAAAGTTCTCACTGCATTTTTAAAACGTACATGAGATTTTATGACATTTTCTGTATGACAAATCACTTGATCCTCACTCATTTAAAGCCTTGCAAAGTAGTCAAAGCTGTATTAACTGTACTATTAAAATTATTGCATTGATATATAGTTTAGCAGGATGTTGGGATATGAGGAGGGACACACACTCTGTGGGTGTTGTTTGGTTATTTACTCACCACCAATGGCTATGCTAATCTTTATCACCATTGCCACCTGCTATCTGCCCTTCCTCAAACACACCTTTTTGGCAGTATCATTGAGCTAGCTCTATCATGCAGTAACATCAACATTTGTGCTTTATAGGTCCTTCCAGTTTTATTTCTAAACAACCCTCAGAGATTTAATGAATTAAATGCAGCTGTTAATGAGCTTCCATCAGATAAAAATGACTTAACCAAGTGTGCCTTTAGCCAATTGTTTCATAAGCAGTATCTGTGTCCTTGCATCCAAGTCCTGTTAAAAACACACATTGACAAAGCCAACAGTTTTGGCATGTGTATAGGTATTATGCATTTGCCAGACACTGACATTATATGCCCTACTACTGTAACCATTAACCAACTGTTTTATGGCTAGGTTGTGTCATTATTGCAGGGCCTAGCAAATGCATGATCCTCTATGCCTACACAAAAGCCCAAACAGTTGGCTTTGGCAATGTCTATTATATTTAAATACCCGATTGTAGCTATTTTTCAACTTATTACTTAATTATGTTCCACAGCATTTGATATTTAAATGCTGTTAAATATTCCCCATCAACAGGCCTTCAATCCTTGGTACCGTTAAAAAGCAGTGGTTCTATGTGATATTTCCACATATTGAAGGCTGAACACAGACTGATTTTGCTTCGACCTTCAATTACCCCATACGCCCCAACCCCACCCACCGAATGCCCCTGCCAGCTTATCTCCCACGTGCCCCTACCCTCATATGCTCAAGAGGGATTTCCTTATGTTGGGGGTGGGGGGCATAACCACCCCTTCCCCCGAGCCCTCCTTGGTTTCCCTTTCGCCCTGGCTGCCTCTCTTCGCCAACACAAATACACCCCTTCCAGCCACGCCTACATACACACACTTACACCCACCTCAGTTCCTCCACCCCTCTCTTCCTTTCTACATACAATCATCCGCCCCGTCCTTACTATAAACACACTTGCATACATTCATACATATACACTTAACTCCGATGTCCACGACTACCTGGTCAAGGCCCGGCTGCCACCAATTAGCCCCTGCACGTTCTTGTGTGGTGCAGGGGGCGTGGCTGTTTGATTTAGAAAGACTGCAGCAGCCTTTCTAAATTAACTTTTTTAGGTCTCCAAATATAAAGTGTTTTTCAATCCACACCAAAGTGGTTTTCACGCACACACAAAAGCTCCTTCCATGCTAGTGCCATTCTTGGGTCTTTGGACCACAGCCAGTGGTCTATAGATGTCCTTAGCTCCACTCCCGGAAGCTATCGTCATACGCGATACCACACGTTTTGCAGTTGGTAGTCCTCAGGGAAAGCTCTTGCATTCAATGTTTTAAGAATCTTGTGTTCATTCTTTTTTCTTGTAAATTGTACATTCTAATAAAGGTATTTGATGTAGTTATTTTCCCACCTATTGGTGTTTTCCGAGCAATGGGACGAGAGTGCTGTTGTTGTTTTCGGGGTACAAACTCCAGTTTGGTAATACCATATCCTAAAATAGGAGGAGTCCAAGAAAGGGCTGTTTCGAGAATGTTTACCTTGAAGCTGGCCATAACAAATAACTTAATTCCCTGTACTGGCATTTTCAGGTTTGTAATATCTGCAAAGGCTTCCCCAGCATATCCCTGAAAGACGGGCATGGGTGGTTGGTGGTTTGATGAGGGCACTATGACTTCCAATACAGCCTCTACATGGAGCTTTACTTTGGCTCGTCCTGAAAGTTCAATGTTTAAAATGTCTGTTGGAAAGAGGGCCAGATTCCTAAACAGCAAGGGGTGAAAAGCAGAGCACCACTGATTCTACAAAAGCTCCATAATCTTCAGCTGAGAAAAAGAACAGGGATCCCTCATTTCAAAAGTCCTCTGTAATCAACAGAGCATGAGCCTGCAGCATGTCTGTTGACTAGAGAGCAGGGCCCATCCATGAGCATCTGAAAGATGGAAAGGGAGTGTATAAGGCAGGCCAGTCCTCAGTGACCCTGTTTATCGTTACTCGGTCGTAGATTCGATCAACAATTAAGTATTTTGTCCCCTACTATCTTAGCACTGTCAACCATGATGCCATCATGTATGTTGCCATTGACCTAGTTAGCAAAGAGATAATCATCCACTACCTTGTTGACTATCATGCAGTGCCGGGAGGAGTATTGAGAGCAGCAATCCAGGATACTTCCTCTTTGTTGCTTCATTCCCCTGATATAAGTAAACAAAACTTGTTCACGCTTAAGTCTTATGTTCTAGCCTCAATTTCCTATATCCTTCTGGAGGACATCAAAGAGCATGAGATTGACCTGGGTATTTGGGACAGAGAGGGTACGTTTTCTGTTGGAAGAACAACAGCGTCAGCTAGTGTTTACCAAATCCCTGATGGTCCTTTCACTATATTTCACTGAAGGTTATCTATTTTTATGTCTTTAGTAAAAACTGATGTACCTCTACCGCCTCAACAACCGCAATCTCCATTGTCACCTCCAGGCAAACACCAACCCCACCCCGATTACTGTTCAGGGAAACTGGGGAAATTAGAAAAAAGAAATCTTCAGACACACCTTCTTGGGCAGGCCACCCTCCAGGTAAGACATTTGTCTACATTGGATGAATTTGCATCCTCTAGTACAGTTGCCACCAGATAAGAGGTACTTTGCATTCCCTCATGGCCAAAGCCACCAAGATGTTTAATCTCCCCCTCCTTATGGAAAAGAGCAAGGAGGGTTTCCTACACCAACAAAGGAAGAAAGCAAGAACAAAGTATGTCCTTTCTGTTCTTGGAGGATGGCGATGTGGCAATATGTAACCACTTTTCCACACAAGCGAAAAGGTATAGAACGGACAAGAAGTACGGGTCACCCCAGGATGCTCCTAAGTGTTTCACATATGAACAAAAACCAGACACTGCAGTAGCTAGAAAGCTGTTGGTTAATCTTTAATCTCCGTTTGCAGATCTTGCCAATAAGAGGGGTAAAAAAAGTTGGATGATTTTGGGGGAAAAGGGTAATCCCAGCTACATCCATCACAGCAGCCAATTCACTTGATTTTCTGGCCGATTATAGTCATACGATTTGCTTCTACAATTGACTCCCTGTGACAAAATGACTACTGCTTCGCAGGAATACAGGGATGAGTAGTGGCTAAACCATCTTCTCAACTCCACACTACTAAAAAAGCAATGATTCCAACCATAAAGTTTAAATTGGCACAAACTGACCATTAGAGCACGTTCTTTTCCTATGGGAGGAAGGTATTGACCTTTCTATGGGGCAGGGGTTGGCAACTGGTGGCTCTCCAGATGTTTTGGCTTACTACTCACATGTATCTGCACTACTCACTATGTAGGCTAGGGAATGGGAGTTGTCCAAAACATCTGGAGGGACGAAGGTTGAAGACCCCTGCTGTGGGGGGCTCAGAGAGGCAACATCCTGGACATTGTACCACATGGAAGATGCAGAGACAGACCAGACCAGAGATAGAGATAGCTAGGCCCTGCTCATTGAGCCAACACCAGTGTGATATCAGATTGCTGTGGCTGTATAATTGTGTGCCCTTAGTAGCCGCCATGACACAACCGGGCATGGCTTACATTTAAAGATGTACATACCACCAACTATTACAGGGATACAATTATTAAGTTTGGGAACAGGTGCTGAATATGAAACTGTCAATGCGTGGAGCACAAGAGCAGCCACAATGCGATGGGATCAAGACCAACAAAGGATCTTCCAAAAAGCTGCAGACAGAGCCCTCTCCCCATGGCACCCTCCATAGCAATACAAAAGACAAGAGAATGCGCTGAAGCTGTCTGTCTCAACACACCCAGTGGAAAACTCCCAAACCCTCGGTTGACAGAGCTCTCAAAATGCGACGGCTGCCTGCAGCAATACAATCCTTCGAAAGCAAACAAGGTGAGGAGAGAAATCCACCGAGAGGACCGCAAAGGGTAATGAAGGTAAGATGGTGTGAAATTAGTGAAACTTAACACAGTCCTCCTCCCTTGGCAGGAAAACCAAATCTTGGTCCCGGAGGAGGGGGAGCCAATTCAAAATCAACAGTAGGTGAGTTGGATACACACAAGAGGAATGTTTGCAGTCAATGGAACTTGACCCAAATGTGTCACTATTCTCGGTAGGAGGCAGAGCTGTCAAACCCCAGCACAAACAATAGGTGGTCAGAATAACGCAAAGTGCAGAAGGAAACCTTGATACGACATACAAAATAACATCACAGGTATGTGTGCAGGTATAGATCGATGAACGGGAGTGCTGAACAGGGTTACCTCAGGAGGTGCTGTCAATAACAAGACTCCCCTAAGAAGAACACATCCAATACATGTGGGATATGAATGTAATGCCAGCTTCCCCAGTGACAAAAGAGAACCTTCAACACGGTCTACAAATCTTTCAAAAACAGCATGTATCAACCTTTCAGTCGCAGCTTTGGCAGTTATCGGATGAGGTGTCAAACAGTTCAATGTCGAGATGTCGTTTTGGGGAAAAAAATCTCTCAAAATGAAGGAAATATCTATTCCCTAAGCAAAAGCAAAGCGGATTACACAAATAAGATTAAAAACCTGCAACAGCAGGGGCGCTGTTGAGCAGCCAAAGGCAATGGTGGTCTAAGAAAGAGCTCTGGCCCAGCAACATCCTGATATCTCCAAATATACTCTAAATGTCAGAGCTGAGTCTATAGAGAAGCTGCCGGAGGAAGCTGTGACTGCTGTGTGTTCCCTGACCAGAGCTGGCCTTAATCCGTTCGCAGTAAGAGGAGAATGGACTAATTATTGATGTGATGGTGCGCCAGCCTGGCCAGGGCCGACGAGGTCACCCAGGCGAGCTGGAGGCAAACTACCCCAAACTGCTGCGTTGTTGGCCTGAAAGGGAGCGGAGCGGTGAAACCCAGTAACCCGATTCGCATTATTCCTCCACGGTGCAGAAATCACACAGGACACCAAAGGGTGGTGACTTCTCCTGTGGGTGTCCCCAATCCGTGAACAGACCTGCAGACCCTGTCGGATACCCTGACAACCCCGGGGAGAAGTAAGTTGAAAGTGATACACACGGGAGGAACGCTGTGTGAGGCGCTCCCGCTGCAGTGACTGTTACATTGTCAACCGTAGCATCCAGCTGCATTGTTCGGACCCAGCACCTGACCCCTTCCCTTATGAATATCAGACCACTGCCTATTTGGGCTATAGTGATGTGATAACCCATGGATGTGGGGGGGCACACTGCGAACCATGCCACCACCATTTCGCCTAATTTGAAGCGACATGCAGAACTCCCTCTGCACGCTAGGAGGGATATGATTGTGCCAGATAGCGCCGACCACTCAAGGCGGCATGCAAGGGACTCATTTATCGAAAGTCTACTTACAACCATATTTGGATCATCCAAATTATCCATGCACTTCTTGGTTGAACGTGTCCACTGCCCTCTTGCTCCATTACCTAGACCAGGGGCCCCTCTGTGCACGATCATAGTGTGACTACTTAATTACAGAGACAAGGACCTCATCCTAAAACTCTCCAGGGAGCAAGAGACACTGATACAAATCCAACAACATCCATATTTACCCTAATTTTGCCGCCGGAGTACAGGTTCTCAGGCAATCATATGACCCTGTGAAGAAATTATTAAGAGTCAGGCGCGTTCCATACGCCCTTATGTTCCCCGCAAAGCTATGTATTCAACACAGAGGCAGGGCGCACTTCTTTGAAAATCCTTCAGCGGCCATAGCCTGTGTGGAGGTGTTGATACTGCGCCCGCCCCGTGACCAGGGGTGTGATCAAAATCATGGTCCTGAAGGAGAAGCTGTTCGGAATGATGTGGGTGACTGAACAAGAAACCCCCATATGATCTCACGATAATATTTGACTCTGACATGTTAAATTGTTAATTAAAGACGGGGCACAGGGCAGTAGAACTGGCCGCTGCAAGCGGCGACTGCTCTCGGCAGTCCCCGGGAATGTTCCTTGGTTCTACAAGGGAAACCTCATCAAATTGGGGTAGATGGGGAGGAGGGCATGGTAGGACGATCTCAGAAGGGCAGTTATCTGGAGAGGCGGGAGGGACGGGAGTTGGGGGATGTTTGAAGTTAAAGGTTGGCTGACAGGTTGGCAGAACGATGCTCGGTCACACAAGAATAATCTGTACTTTGAGAAACATGCAAACATAATAAATCAATGGGCAAATAACAAATGGGAAAATTGATAGGATTGATTTAATGGAATGTAAGGGGCCTCAATAATCCTATTAAAGCCAGGAAGATACTTGCATATATTGACTGCGACTCACCCAAAATAATGTTTCAAGAAATGCACACACTAGGGCCACTATATGAGAGCTAAACGGCGAAGGCAACGATTCTACAGCTCTTATTCGTCCCAAGCAAGGGGGGTGTTGATACTGGTGCACTGATCACTGCCCTTTCAATCCAAAGAGATCCAAATAGACCCACAGGGACGATGCATAATAGTAATGGGAGAATTTGACGGGAGAAAGATAATACTGGTGAACTCGTATGGGCCCAATATAGATGACCAAGCTTTTACAATGGGTTTTCTGGGAAACTGGCTGGGGAAGTGGAGGTACCCATCATTGGGGGGATGGGAGGGATTGCAACAATTCTCTAGACTTAGTAAGAGATAGATCAAAGACCACGCACCGGAAACCAACCAATGCAGCCAAGATGATCAGACAGATCATGGATCAACTGGGGCTGATTGATGTATGGAGAAACAAACACCCATAGAGGGCCGAATATACATATTATTCAACTGTACAGTACATAATGCAATGTCCCGAATTGATCTTTGGCTGATTTCAGCCGAATGGGCATCCAGGCTGCAGGGTAGCAAAATACTGACACGCACCCTTTCAGACCACTCACAAATGGTGATGACACCATTGAAGGAAACTGAGAGACCCCGCTCCATGTGGAGAATGTCAACATCGATGCTACACGATGATTTACTGGTCACGTCTTGCGAGAGAAAATAAAGGGTTCTTTGAGGCGAATGAGGGAACAGTACCACAATATGCCACGATTTGGGAAACGTTTAAAGTATGGCTACGGGGCACAACGATTTCTACCACTCCCGGGGTATTGAAAATCAGGAGGTGAGAAATATGGGAAGTCGAGGGTGAGCGCCAAAACAAAAGAGAACCAATATGGCATAACTAAAGATAGTGTTCTTTTGGGAATCATTAAAGGGAACATGATGAAGTTCCGTGAACTGGCGGACCAGGAAGTGCGATATGACTAAACCGGCCCAATCTCGCAGATACGGTGAGGGAGACCAACCAGAAATTAGTGGCAGGAGTGGTTAGGGGTGAGAGGAGGGTACAAATTATCACTGGTATTGAAGGGACCTCAGGCCAGTTCAGAATGTTGGCCAAGGTAATGAGTTCCCGAAATATTACATGGCACTTTATGCAGATGCCAGTACAAATGAAGAGATAGAACAATATCTAAATGAATGCTCCTCCACAAACCTCCCATCAGGAACAATGGTGGACCTCAATAGGCCGGTTGAGCTAGAAGAAATAGAAGAGGCAATACATTCATTGGCTTCAGGTAAAGCCCCGTGGCCTGGTGGACTTGCCATTGAACTGTACAAAGTATATAAGGAAATTCTAGCCCTGCAACTCCTTAAGGCCTGGCAGGAGACACTCGAGAACAGATGGATCCCCCCCTTCGTTGTAAGAAGCCGTCATTACAGTACTGCCAAAACCAGGAAGGCCGCCGAACAACATGGCCACCTACCGCCCGCTATCTTTAATTAACACAGATGACAAGGTTTTCGCCAAAGAACTTCTCCCACATATTCAGCGATTGGTGCACCCAGATCAATTGGGTTTCATCCCTACATGATCAACAGCCCTGAATTTACCACTCCTGTTTAGCCTTATTTCACAAATTAACCCAAAAGCAGAGGCAGTAGTGGCGTCTTTAGACTCCCAGAAGGCCTTTGATTCAATTTCATTCTGTTTGGGGTACTTAAACAATATGGGTTGGGAGACAATTTCATTAGATGCGTTTGGCTGCTATACACAAACCCAACTGTCAGAGTCCGCACCAACAAGATATTGTCCCAGGACTTTGCACTATCCCAGGGTACGCAACAAGGTTGCCCTTTCTCCCCCTTATTATTCACACTCACGATAGAACCCCTGGCCCATAGACTGCACGAGGCGACATGCACATAGATGAATACATATAGCAGGGGCCCCCTAGATAGTCTCTATATGTAGAGGACACACTGCTATATTTGCAAAACCCTGGAGTAAACCTTAGACCGGTGATGGAGGAAGTGGCCGAATTCACGACACACTCGGGATACAAAATAATGCAAAATCTGAATTATTGCTGTTGACTGATGATACAACAGCACCTACCGATCTGATGGGATTGAAATGGGCCCCCACTAACCTTAAATACTTAGGCGTGATAGTCTTGAGTAAACAACAGGCACTATATGAAGGCAACAACAAAATCTCAATGCGTTTGCGACAAAATTGTCAGCATGGACCAGACTCCCGTTATCCTTATATGGTAGGCTGTCCTTGTTGAAAATGATAGTGGTGCCCAAATTACTATATTATTTTACCAGGATCCCAATATGGCCCGCACGCAAATTCTTCACTAGGCTCCATCCATGGTAATACAATATACATGGGGGAACAAAGTGCCCAGGATGAGTTGGGAGGGATTGACAGAACCATATGAACGGGGGGATTGCCGGCCCCAGATTTCAAGCTATACTACAAAGTAGAACATGCACACTATGCTGGGCATTGGTATGCACAGACCCGGGCCCAACCCACCTGGCACTGGAACAATACAGTGCAGCCCCCACGGATCTCAGAGCAGTAATCCTGGAAGACCGCTATAAGGGTTCATGTGCATTTCACCCATTGCACATGACAGTCAATGGGTGGGCATGGGTGTTCAAGCGCCTGAACATAAACACACCATACAACGGCAAGATAACACTTTGGAATTGCCCAGGGCTCCCGCAATGTTTGATCCTGATATACAGAGGGCCTAGGACTATTAGGGGGAGATGAGACTGGGTGACTTGTTTCCGGGGTGGGGGGGGACATTCCTGACCCAAGAGGAGTTAATAGAGAAACTGGAAAACAACCCGTTAGGCTATTGCAATACTTTCGTACGAGGGTGGCAGTATGCCAAAGATGGCCCTCATTCCCACAGGAGCTGGAGTCCGACACATGCGTAGAAGCTATAATAGCAGAAGAGATACTGAGGGGACTGACCTCCAAACTATATAAGATAGTACTGACCAGTCAGGCGCCAACAGAACAAGGCAATGGTTAAATGGGAAAGAGATTAAGCAGTAAACATTGATGAAATCAAACGACAAAGATATTTTTTTTATTGACAAAAGGTTTCGCTAAACGCATTCCTATGACTCATTCAGTTTAAAATACTGAACCGATTGCAATATACACCTGCGAATCTTGTGGTTCTTCCCTGGTGCATCAGATAAATGCATGAAATGTGGAAGCGAGGGGGCAGACTCAATGCACATGTACTGGAATTGCCCAGTGACAACACAATTCTGGCAGGAGGTGGCAGGGATACTACATGATAAAATTGGAATTCCTCCGGTATTCTCACCATTGAAATATTCACTGGGGGACATAGACAAAGTATCCACCAAGGTGCACAGACTATTTAACATGGGATGCATGGTTTGGGTCTATTTGACCTAAAACATTTGACTGAATTTATTTGACCTTTTTTTCAGTCTAAATGCAGGGGGGGATCTCCCACAACCCCTGCCCCCACTTTCCCGCAACCTAATCTATACCCTTACCCACCCCATATATATATTTTAAATTAAATTTGACTGAAAAATATAGGTCAAAAAATGTGATCAAATGTTTTTAGGTCAATTATGCTAATACCGGGATGCATACTTGCTAAAAAGTGTATCTTGATGAAATGGAAATCCAGAGGAGAACCAACTAGCCAGGAATGGTTGAAAGAGGTGATGTTTGTGAATGAGATGGAAGAGAAATATATATGGTCAGTGGTATCTGGTCAATCCATCGAACACCAAAGCATCTAATACCAAACCATTGAATTATATGCAACGAAATTCCATTCCATCGAATAGCCATTTTGTTGTATATAATTCGATGGATCCATCGAAATTAGTGGGGTTAAGGTTGGGGCTAGGGTTAGATTAGGGTTGGGGTTAGGGTTAGATTAAGGGTTACATTAGGGTTAGGGTTGGGGCTAGAGTTAGATTAAGGGTTACATTAGGGCTAGGGTTAGATTAAGGGTTACAGTAGGGTTAGGGCTAGGGTTACATTAAGGGTTATTAGGGTTGGGGTTACGGTTGGGGCTATGGTTGGGGCTAGGGTTAGATTAAGGGTTACATTAGGGTTGGGGCTAGGGTTAGGGTTGGGGCTAGGGATAGGGTTAGGGTTGGGGCTAGGGTTAGATTAAGGGTTACGTTAGGGTTAAGGTCGGGGGGTGGGTGTGGGGGCTGGGGGGCACCTCCCCCTTTTTCCCCCCGAATAGACACAAATAATTAAAACATTACAAGTAGCTGGCCAGCGCGAAATTTCAGCACTGGACAGCTCCATGTAACGTTTTAAAGTTTAAGAAAAAAGCATTGAAATGCTATCTTTTACATGTAAAAGTGCATTTCCATTGAAACCAGTCCATTTATATTTTCGATGGACTGGTTTTGATGGAAAGACACTTTTACATGTAAATGATAACCTGTCAATGCTTTGGCATCCGATGCTTTTTATTAGATGCTTTGGTTTATCATTGCTTTTTTTTTCGATGGAATCACTATAAACCATGGTCAGTCAATGTAACGAGTAGGCTCAAAGACCTATGCGACTCCTTTAGAGACTACCTTAATAAAAGACAATCGGAAAATGTATAGTGATATAAAGTAGAAAGTAGATCATTAGCATGTAAACTGTATCAAAGAAAGTATCTCATTTGTGATGGAACTGTGTGATTTTGGTGGCAGATGTGACATGTTGCTTAAATAAAGTAAAAAAAGAAAAACTGCAACAGCTGACCAACATATTGGTGCTCAAATGTGTAGACCTCGAGAACCGCTCTCGAAGAGACAATCTTTGCATAAATATATTAATGAAAACTCTCAGGGGCCTTAAATAACTTAGAATATGCCAAGAATGTTTGCTCAGATATTAGGGTCATCTAACCTTCAAACTGCAAGAATTGGGTATCGAGCTGGAGCTGGAGCATAGGTTTGGCAGTCCTTCGCAGGAACCGGGAGCCAGGCCAAGAGACATGTGGTAAAAATGGCAATTTTTCCTGACAAAGGAACACATACTAAAAGAAGCCTATAAACAGATGCCAATCTGCTACGCTGACTCAGAAATATTCCTATTCCAGGATATAGTGCAAGCCACCCTAAAAAAAAAGGGCATTCCGAGATCTGCGTAGAGCCGAGAAAAAGGCAAATTCCATTGATAGCTCTACTCGACTGGTCTCTTGTGCTTGATTGGTAGTAAACAGATCAAGATTGTGTCGGCAGTAGAGGGCCATAAACTACTTCAGACCTAAAAGCCCACCTAAGTAAGAAGCTCCATCGACAGATCGACGTACGAACAGGGCAGGACTAAAGAATGGACAAAGACACCATCTAAAAAGAGCCAAGCGAAGAAGAAATGAACAAACTACCTATAACTGGAACCACTTAATGGCAGCCTGGAGGCCTGTGATCACACACTTGAACAGTTTCGACCTCACAGATGGGGGTCTATACCTTATACTGATCCGAACCATAGAGTCAAGCTGGTGTCTGCTACATAAGCAATAATTGACTTGCTGTAAGAGAAGGCTTAAAGGTAATGCAGGTGATTGTGATGATGCTGGTGGGGGGGGGGGGTATACCTCTACTACAGAGATAGTGTCAAATATCACAATACCTGAACTGGAATGGTTTACAGTTACTATGTTATTGGGGAAAGTTTTAGGGGAAGGGGGGCACTCCCTGGGCTCGAATTTGAGACTGCATAGACTGGGCTAAAATGACGAGGACTTCAACTTTAACGCATGTGAAAACCTCCAGACCTCGGCACAAAATGTAAAATCTAGAGAATGTAAAGGTAGGCTTTGATACTTGAAGATATTGTGTAAATTAGACATAATGGCCAAGAATATCTCATGGAATGTGCCAGGTTTGAACGCTCCAGCCAAAAGGCTGAAAATCTGGAATCATTTACTAGATAACCAACCTGACACGATTGGTCTCCAGGAAGCACATGTAATACCCCACGAATACGGCAGAATAAAACACAAACGTTATCTTAAGATCTGGCAAACCCCTTTATCTCCAAGACCACTGACCTTGACATTGCACAGGGATTTAGCATTTGTATTCAATAACATATTGAGGCGATTCTTGATACTTAAGAGAGTGATCCAGGGGACACGGCTTACAGTAGCCAACATATATGTACCTAACTCTAGCCAAGACGTTCTTGACACTGATGGAATTGGCAGTGGGGGAAAATCATTCTTATGGGCGACTTCAGCCTGATCACTTCACCCTTATTAGACGTCTCCAGCCTCCAGCACAAAGGCTATGGCCTTAAACCTCAATAAGGACCTTAATGAACTGTTATTAGTGGACATATGGAGTGAACAACATAAAGAAGTTGGGGATTTCTCTTTTTACTCCAATGTCCATCACAACTACTTGAGAATTGATAACTTCCTTATAACTAAATAACTGACACATATGGTACGAGAAACCCCCATTCATTCAATAATTAGGTTTGATCATGCACCAATCGCCATATTCTTAGAGATTAATGGTGCAAAATATTGACTGTGTATATTGTCCTTCGACCAAGAGATCTTGCAGGGGCCATTACTGAAATGAGTCATAGCTAATTAGCCTGCGAGAAACTGCATACGGTAATAACTGGGACAATTTAAAGGCAGTGGTAGGGGCAAAGGCATCTCAATAATGGGTAACGGGTAGAGGATGCATAGGCTGTTGGAAACTAAACTAAACTAAAAGAAGAGTTACAACAGCTAGAACAAGCACACAAAATAAAGGCGACCCGAAAAACCTTGAATAAACTTAAAGCAATAAGGGGTCAAATAGCTTTCGACAAAATAAGCAAAAGGAAAAAGCAGTATTGAAACTACAGCAACATCTGTACTCTCAATCTAACAAGGCAATGCTGAGGCGTAAGCATACCTCTGCAGCAGAGGCGCCACAGCACAAATACATATCTGAGGCTAGTAAGCTGGAGGCCTTCCAAACCTTTTATAGTACATTCTACTCTGGAGCTGTCAACATGAAAATCAGCTGTGTTATATTTACTCTGATGCAGACCTTGATACATTAACACAGGACCAAGACATTGAAAGAAACATAATGGAGAAAGAGGTAAATGAAGCAATTAAAGGACTGAAGCCTCAACAATTCCCAGGCCCAGATGGGTTAACCAGAGCATTGTACAAGGTTTACTGTCCGATAATGTGACCTCTGTAATCACAATTATTTAATTCCTGCAGGGAAAATTACCAATGTGATGAATGAGTTAAAGATTATATTAATCCTCAAATAGGGAAAGGAGCTCACAGAATGTAGCTTGTATCGCCCCATGGCTTTAATGAACATAGATGCAAAAATGTGCGCAAAGGTACTGACGAACAGATTAGAAAAATACATGGCTCATCTAGTCAACGGGAACAAGTTCGATTCATAAAAGTAAGACCTATATTTGATAATGTTCACAGAACCTTACACTTAAAAGAGAAAGTACAGAAACAGCAAGGCCCTGCCACACTCTTAACCCTTGATGCCTAAAAGGCCTTCGATAGGATGAGCTAGCCCTTTCTATTTAACAGCAAGTCAGCCATGGGCTTTGGATCCGAGTTCACTCCTATGACCAAAACATGCTACAAAGTCCTCACGGCCAGGGTAACCAAATGCAGAACTTTTGAATTCCATAACTCTGGGAAGAGGTACAAAGGAGGGGTGTCTGCTTTCACCTTGGTTATTTGCACTCTATAGAACCAATTCCAAGCACTAATCACTGCAATGATAAGATAGCGGGCTTACGCTTCACTGAATCTGAAAATAAAATCGGCCTTTTCTCGGATGATATATTCTTCTGATGGGTAACCCAGCAAAATCCATCCCCTCACTGAATGAGGAATTGAGCCAGGTTTTAAAATTAACAGTCTGAACTTAAATGTTTAACAAGAGCATCTAATATCTTGCCATACATATCACTCCTACATTAGCTGGACTCTACGCAGCAAGCGACTGTAATATGCTTACACAGATCAGCAATGTTTTACATATGGCTTAGTCTGCCTCTCTAGAAGATAGGCAAAATGGTAACAACATTTTGAGCGATATTCCGAACCATGAACGCTTTAATGCGAGTACACAGTCGGGTTTCTTAAACGCAAGCACTGTTTTGAAAATGCATTTGAATTACATTCAGAGAGACAATAGCGGATAATCTCTAATCTGTCCAGGAGTGGTTTACTAATATCACATTATATGTTATTGATGGTCCACTGATCAAACATTTCAGTAAACCTTTGTATGTGTACTAAAGACATGAACCATTTATAACATATCAATGCATAGTATTTCAAATAGATGCCCCCCTCTTAAAGTTCATGTTCAAATGCTTCTGACAAAACTCTCAGTCATGAACACTCAATGAATGATTCTTACACACTCATGTTAATCATGAGAATTAAGTAATAAAGAAACATTGCATGAGTTGGGCAGGGTGGTAAAATGTGGCGGTAATGCTATTACCACTGCATTTAGTGCTCTGCCCGATCTAGAGTTGGGTGGAAACTGGGAGTTTTACCTTCACTTTTTAGGTGGGGGTACAAATCTCCCTTTTCTGCCGTTTTCGGCGCTGTTGGCGCCAAGAAACCCCTGTTGGTTCCAATGGGGATTTACCACCCTACCGCAACTCGTGATTCAGCGCAAATTTGCGCCGGATTGAGTTGTGGTAATGCTAATAGTATTGGGCGGTATCCCGGTGCAATTAGCACCGGGATACCGCCCACCTCATGATGAGACCCATAGTCACTAAACATAACATTATTCATTAATGAATAAGCAGCTATCATTGTCACTGCCTCTATATCTACTCAAGATCAATGAATCCTCTCTGGGGTATACCAGCAACTTCAAAAGTAACTGCCTGCCTCATAAGATCTCAATACTCTTCTCTTTTCTTTTCCCAGTTTGATATTAAAAGATGGGTAAAGGGGCGTGACTAAGCAGCACGTAAACTGGCGGCTTAAGTGAACCGCAGGTCTTCATACCGTTGTGTTTCCGAACCATCTACAGAATTTGCTCACTTTGTAGTAGGCGTTTTCGGATGTGAGGAAGTGCGACATTGGCATCGCGCCAAATTCATCTGTTATATCTTCCTTTGGACTTCCAGGGTGAGGCAGGCCAGAGAGGATAAGGAAAACTGCCTTGTAACGTCCTAAAACAGCAACACGCTCCTATTGCCGGTGAGTGCCTCATACATTGGCTATCTCTCCTCACTGAGGTAATATTCCCAAGCAGTTCCTGCAATACGCATTGCAATTCCTCACATTGTCTCTGAGATACACTCACAGGGGGCCCCTGTATGCCCATATCTCTATCCTCTGGTACACACCCTCTCCGCACTCACCTAGTTGCAAACATTATCCCTCACAACGCTTCCTGGTTTCCTGCTTTGCAGCATCACAAATCACATTACACCTCAGGTTCAACGTAGTCTCTGTGGCCTACCCAGTACTGACATCAGGTGTCAAAAGAATATATTGCATACCTCCTGTTATCTATGTTTCTTCAGAAATATAGCTGATAACACCAAAGACAGCAAGATTTCAGACAAATCATCATTTAATGTGTGCTTGGAAAAGATTCTAGAATAGCTCAGCAATATTCGCTCTTCCATCTCCACACTAGATTCTCTTTCCTCCAACAATTAAGATGAAATTAAAGGCTTCAAACACAAATAAAAATATTTTCAGGCAGACTAGATGAAGCCGAGGATAGAATTTACGCTCTTGAAGATAGAGTTAAAGGCCTTGAAAACATGCCGCAAAAAATTCTTCAACTTGAATTGGACACCACAGAATTAGAGGACAGAAACTGTAGAGACAACCTACACTTTTATGGGATCCCTGAGAATGTAGAAGCAGATGACCCTATAGATGTTCTTATCAAATTGATCCCCTCTTCTTTAGGGGGATTGCCTTCTTGCCCCCATTAGAACTGCAATGTGCTCATTTAATAAGGCCTCGGTTCTCTGACACTAAATCTACTCCCAGATCATTTATTGCTTGCTTTCTGAGACATCAACAAGCACGCCAAACTTTACTAGCTGCCTGAAACAATTCTCCAATTCTTTATCAAGGACATAGGATCTTCATCTCTCCAGACTTCTCCAAAATCACCCAAACCAAAAGGAAGACATTTCTGGACATGAGACCTCTCATGAAGACCATGGGCATCCAATATGGTGTGCTTGAACCAGTGAAAATGATAATCACCTTTCCGGATGGACTGACTAAAGAATTCATGGAGCCCAGCCATCTTTACAACCTGCTACAGTCTCTTCAATGTACTCCGATGGATACTACTTCATTAGAATCAACATCCTGCTCTACTTTGTCAGACCCCCATTCTCAATTACCTCCATTTAGAAGGTCAAAGAATCTACATACGAGAGACAAATCAAGATCTCCTATAAAAAACCTTGGATCCTGCTCTCTCTACCCTGCAAATGATATTTTATTATGACTCTTGTTTAACTTTGTCCTCATTTACCTATGTCAACAATCTGTCATTATATAGATTGTTCTCATAACCTTCATACCGTAACATGTTTTCTCCTAACATTTCCTAATGTATTCCCTTTCCCCATAATTTTAGGCATTATCTATATCTCCTGGCCACTAGCTCTTTCTCACTCTCACCTTTCTCGTCTCCATGACATTGTATTCCCCAATGATACTCTTTTTTGCTATTTTTATTCTAATTGAATTCTTGTCATTCTTACTATTTACTTTTTCATACATGATTACGTCAACCATAATATATTCCTTGCATTCTCCCATTTGTTCTGTTCCCTTTTGTTATGGCCCCTCCCTTCTCTTCCTCCCCATATACCCCAGTGGCGCTTTAATGCATAAAAACTTTCTCTATTTTTTCATTTTGTGTGTTAATGACATATATATTGCCTGAATATTCTATAGCATTCATGTGTACTGCTCACATTGGTCATTTCATATACTTATTTATCATTACTAATGTCTATTAAGGTTGTTACTTGGAATATTAAGGGGTTAAATCATCCCATCAAATGTACCAAAATTATGACGCAATTCACAGAAATGAAGGTTGATATTGCCTGCCTGCAAGAGACCCATCTAGATTCAGACAGCGAAAACCTCAAAATCAAAGCTTCATGTATTAGCCACACATTTTTCTCAAACGCCTTGGACAAAAAACGTGGGGTCTCCATTCTGATTAACAAACACCTCACGTTCGCCCTTATCAGTGAGAATAAAGGTCCAGAAGGTCGTTGGATCGTTGTCAAAGCTGTTTTAACAACTTACCAGTAACCAGAGTTAATGTATATGGTCCCACCGCCCCAAACCCCTGTTTTTGTCCAACTTTAAAGCAAAACTTCTCCAGAAAAGTCCAGACAGACCTATTTTATGTGGAGAGGTCAATCAAGTTGTTGATTTCACCCTCAATCGTAAATCTACCTCTAATTTTGTCAACTTCAAATCCTGCAATAATTTTCTCAATATGATACATGACCTTAATTTGATTGACTCATGGCGTTTTGCCATCCTGACATAAAAGACTTGACGTTCTACTCTCCCCCTCATCACTCTTTCTCTAGACTAGAATACTTTTTCATAAACCCTTTATTCCCTTCGGCCATTATTAATTCTGAAATCGGCTCCATTACCATTTCTGATTATGCCCCTGTCTCTTAATACTTTAGAATGGATACCTATACCCAAATTCTCCCCAAGATGGAAATGTAACTCTTTCCTCCTTAAGGATGACTCCTTCGTTCAAAAAACAAACTCTTTTATTGAGGATTTTTTTCTCCATAATCATCCGGAACATAGTTCCTTCCACAATAATTGGGACACCTTCAAAGCCACCCTACGTAGTTTTATTACTCAATTCTCGGCTACTAAAAAACAGCAATCTGAATCAACTCACAACACACTATCAGCCTCCATTAAAGATCTTGAGAGATCATACTATGCTAACCCAGATCCCACTATAGAAAAAAACCTCATGAATAAATGTATCAAATTCAATAAATTATGCACTGATAAAGCGGCTAATTCCATACTCTGCTCTAAATCTAAATGATATAGTGGGTCCAACAAAGCCAGAAAAATGTCAGCATCTTATTTAAAAAGAAAGAAAGAAAAAATCGCTTATCACTCATATCGCCTCTCCTGAAGATAACAGACTAACTAGTAAGAAAGATATAAATGGAGCCTTTCTAGACTCCTATTCTAATCTATATTCCTCCGACTCCTCTATAAAATAATCTGAAATTCACTCTTTATTTGAGAGAAATAAGAAAAACTTCATCGACCCATAGATCTTTCTCCTTTTAATGCACCCATATCCTTAACAGAAATTAAACAAGCCCCATTAGATCTTAAACCCAATAAATCCCAAGGCCCTGATGGATTTTCCATTGATTTTTATAAAGCATTTATTGATTCTTTATCTTCAAAACGTTTACAATTATATTCTCATTTTGCTAAAATTGGCCAAAACCCTGGCTCCTTTGGCCAAGCCGTCTTTATATTATTCCCCAAACCTGATAAAGACCCCTCTATAGTTAAAAATTACAGACCTATCTCCCTTATCAACTCTGATTCTAAAATATTTGCCAAACTCTTAGCAAAATATCTTCCCAAACTCATACATATTGATCAATTGGGTTTTATTAAAGATCGTAACGCATACTCCAATACTAGACTACTTTTTAATATTCTTTCACATTCCCAAAAATACAATACCCCTGCTTGCATTAGATGCGGAAAAAACCTTTGATTGTGTTTCTTGGACCTTTTGTGAAACTGTAATGCAATCACACAGCCCGACTGATATGTTTTGTATGTTGGGCATAAGCAAATCGCATCATGTGACAAACATTGCAAACCATGATAATCTGAATGCGACCATTGGGAGTCCATTTTGTAATTGCCCCCCATTTTCTTTTCTGAACGCTTTTGCAAATATATTCTGTGCTTCAGGTCTACACACGGTGCAAGGCCACAGCTCGAACTTTGAATGTTAACGTAGGCAGGAATGTGAAACCCTGCAGAAATACATTGTTTGTCTTAGTCTGCGAAACCTTGAAGCTGTACATATGCAGTGGCTAATCAGCAACCCAGGTGCCTGTCTTGAAAACGCTATTGTAGAGAGCAGTTAAATAAGAATTATATGCGGCTAACGATGCTCCTTCATGAAAGATGCTATTTTCTTTGCTTCAGAACTGTCTGACCCTTAGCCCATGAGCACAGCAAATAGATAACATTTCTGGAATGTCTCCCTGCTAGAACATGATATCCTTCCCCGTGCCAGTGCCCCACGTTCCCCAAAACAGTAAGCTGTCTCTGCAAACTTGGCTAGAAACACCGAATGTTTAGACTGAATGAAGTTACGTGCCTGTCAATTACTGAACCCTAGCTTGTATGTCATCTATATAGGCGGACTGAGTAATGGTGTGCAATTATGATGTGTTATGTATATATATTACTGCTTTATTGACAGTTCGCTCTCTCTTGTCTCAGTGTTTGTGAGCACACATTGTGAGGTGTTGAGACCCGGTCGGCCGACTAAAATACTCTGAAAATAAACCAGACTTGTTTGGGAAATGAACCTCACGACTGGTGTGTCATTAGTATATGGTTATTGTGCCTTTATTCCATATATGGTCTTACACTTTGTTTCATTCTTTTCCATGGCATGGTTTTCCCCTGACTATATTAACCTTAGTCGAATCTTATATTCTTCCCCTTCCACTCAATTTCTCGTCAATAACTCCCTCTATCCTTCTTTTCAAGTAAAGAGAGGTAACTGCCGAGGCTGCCCCCTTTCTCCCTTATTATTTAACCTTGCATTAGAACCTTTTTTTTAAATAAAGTATAAGAACTAATACTAACATTAACGGTATCTCAATTAATAACAGAAATCAAAATATCTGCCTACGCTGATGATATTCTACTCTATCTTTTGGATCCTGCCTCTTCCATCCAACACCTAATCGCTACCATAAATAATGTCTCTATTGTTTCCAGTTACAAATTAAATCTCGATAAATCTGATGCCACGCCTCTCACTAATGCATGTTCTCTAATCAAAACTCCACTATTTGGTATGACTTGGCAACCTTCTCATATCAAAT
Source organism: Ambystoma mexicanum (assembly GCF_040938575.1). NCBI lineage: Eukaryota > Metazoa > Chordata > Amphibia > Caudata > Ambystomatidae > Ambystoma > Ambystoma mexicanum. Next base: position 895,308,323 of record NC_090931.1, on the reverse strand, counting down.
ATCTAGGATTGCACATCTCTAAAGACATTCATACTACAATTACTCTTAACAACAACCTCTTGTTAAATAAAATGACAACAATGGTTTCTGGATGGTCTCCTCTTTTCTTATCTTGGTGCAGGTGCCTTGATTCTATAAAAATGATGATTAGCCCATAATCTTGTATTCACTATCCATGATCTCTGTTGCAATTCCAGGAAAAATTTTCAAAAAATTGGATTCCTTACTTCTTAAATTCTTATGGAATCAGAAAATGCCAAAAATTGCCATTAATAAACTTAGACTCCCTCAGCTTTTAGGGGGCGTACAATTTCCCGACTTTCGGCTATATCATAAAGCCTTTATTTTAGAACAAATAATCGCCTTCAAACACTATGAAAATCACCTTAACGGTGCCCCCTTCTGGATTAATATAGAGGCAAATATTATCGCTCCATTCTCTCTCTCATTTCTTAACCACCTGCACATGGCCTAATATCCCCCTACTCCCATCTCCATATTTCTTTAAATCCATTTGGAATAAACTACCTCCCAGCTCTTTTGCTGAAACTGAATCAGGAGATATTTTCCTTTGGTTTAATAAACACTGCCCTATCAAATCTAATCCAACTAATATAGACAGATGGTACCTATCAGGTGTCAAACTTGTTAAACATCTGTTCCACAATTCAATAGAAATCCCTTTTGCACAATTTCATATACTAAACCATATCCCTGAATCTGATCTACCCTTTCACACATCTCTTCTAAAATCACTAATTCCTTACCCACTCTAACTCAAAAGTCCCCTTCCCCATTACTAACTTGTTTAATTAGTAATCTTCCATTAAAGTTGCCAAATTTATATAATTTTCTAAATGAGCCCTTGTCTTCTAACTTATCAACTTCTAGTATCACTATGCAAGGGGAGCTTGATTGAAACTTCTAACCCACTTCAGAAATGTGGTCAAAAATGTGGAAATTATATTGCTCAACATCTGTAGCAGCCAACTTAACTCAAACTAATTTCTAAAAATTGCTGGTCATGTCATTTACCAAATGCCAATTTTATTCATTTAATTTTTTATTGTAAATTTGTTTATGCGTTTTGCACAAATATCTGGATATGCTTGCAAAAAATATTCCACTTTAAAGAACCTTTGTCTCTCTGTAATCTTATGATGGCACCATTGTTAATCCTTATATGCAACAGATTGAATCACCTGCACTATTTAATTTATCAGTATTGCTTACCACAATATTACTTATAACTGGAAACATGCTCCCAACTTGTCTTATAGAACCTGGTGGAACTATATTTCCTCAACACATCTGATTGAAACAGGAATGTTTTTATTCAATACCTTAATAAGTAAGATTAATCATATATCAAAGCCACTATAGATTTGCCCTCCCCTCTCGCTTCCCTATTGTACTCTGACTCGTTTGTCTCTCCTGTTCGTCCCATTATTAATTCGCAAAAATAATCGTTTTTCTCATTTATCATATCAACTTGTTCTATCAATTTTAATGGTATTGTGTTCCACAAAATTATAACGCGCCTAAACTGTGATTGCCCATGTAACATGATACATATTTTGTGGGAATGCCCAAAAATAATTGCATTTTGGAAGGAGGCACATTCCTCTATAAGGATGACACTAGATGGGAGCTTCCCTTCTGTCATAAACTAAATCATTTTTCCTGCGGATGACAGAAATGGCTAACGAGGAATTCCATATCAGATAAAGGAAAATATTTAATGTACATATCGCTACAGCTAAATGCCAAATTGTGGAAGAAAGAAACCCCTCCTACTCTTGATCAATGTCTGTAATGCCTATGGAAGACTATGGCTATCGGACGGATCCCTTTCACTCCAGCCTTCATACAAATATGGAACCTCATGATCAAATTCCTGACCTCAGAAGTCAGAGACCTATCATGTCACTAAAACTAGAATGTTTAACCTATTTGACCCATAAGTAATTTGCAATCCTGTATCCACACGTACCAGGTTCATAAGACCAGACAAATCATAGCCCTAGATGACACTCTCAGCCAAACTCCTCCAGGGTAAATCCAGAAGAGGGAGTGTGGGGAGGAAAATGTGTATTTATCTGGTTTAATTTTTGGCTTTTGGATACCAGCATGGTCATGTTCGGTTTAACTTTAGTGAACTGGTATACCATCAAAATGCTTTTTGTGCAAGTGAAAATTAATAAAAAGATGAAATAAAAGAAAAACTGCCTATGCCTGCAGGAACTTTGTATTCCAACTGCTGTCAGGAATAAACATTTAACCTTTGAACCTGCCCTGTGCCACTGCAGGGCTAATGCTGAGGATGCCAGGAAGCGTTCTCAGCGAAAGCACATGGGTGCTCTATAATTTGGGGTTTTGGGGGTTTATGAAAGGAAGGTCTGATTAGCTGACCTCCCTTTCATACAGAATTACCTGGATCATTTTGTTTGAATAAAAATCAGAAACACTAGGGGGATAATTCATAGAATTTAGCGCACAAGTGGCACACGTGGCTGGCGCACAGTGTGCGCGTGCGAATCCCTGCGCCAGCCGCGTGCGCCAAAACCCATTTCTGCGCACAGCGTATTCATGGATTCCAGCTACCAAAACCAGCCGTGGCGCACAGTGGCGGAGCAACCCTGCAGCAGCGCCAGTTATGCCCCCAAGAACGCCTCTCGCGCAGGGAAAAGCCATCAAAATCCCCAATCCAGTGCAAAGGGCTGCGCTAACCCTGTACCAGCACGGCAAGCGGGCTACGTGTATCACTGGGGTGCGCGGGAAGTACCTCACGTCATTTCAGCTGGGTACGTGTATTTCAGGGGAGCGCTTGAAGTTCCACACGCGATTCCATCAGGGTACGTGTACATCAGGGGTGCGCAGGAATTTTCACACGTGAATTCAGCAGGGTATGTGTATATCAGGGGTGCGCGGGAAGTTCCACACGCGAATGTCCTGGCTACGTGTATTTCGGGGTGCGCGGGAAATTCCACACGCGATATCAGCAGGGTACGTGTATTCCAGGGGTGCGCTGGAAGTTCCACACGCGAATGTCCTGGCTACGTGTATCTTGGGGTGCGCTGGAAGTTTCACACGCGATATCAGCAGGGTACATGTAGATCAGGGGTGCGCGGGAAGTTCCACACGTGAATGTCCTGGCTACGTGTATTTCGGGGTGCGTGGGAAGTTTCACACGCGAATGTCCTGGGTACGTGTATCTTGGGGTGCGCGGGAAGTTTCACACGCAAAATCAGCAGGGTACATGTATATCAGGGGTGCGCGGAAAGTATCACACGCGATTCCATCAGGGTACGTGTACATCAGGGGTGCGCGGGAATTTTCACACGTGAATTCAGCAGGGTATGTGTATATCAGGGGTGCGCGGGAAGTTCCACACGCGAATGTCCTGGCTACGTGTATTTCGGGGTGTGTGGGAAGTTCCACACGTGATATCAGCAGGGTACGTGTATTCCAGGGGTGCGCTGGAAGTTCCACACGTGAATTGCACGTGTGGGTCCTCCCAGGTGTTCCCTCTACACCCTCCATGGCCCCTGCAGGTGGCTCACACCACAGGGGCCTACCCTGCACATGTCCTGCAGGCACCCCATCCACCATGGCCATGCCCCCCAGCCAACCCACATGTCAACTTGCACTACTGCCCACCAACGCATGTCCCCCTGCACCCCCAGCCACCAGGGGCAGCCTCCACCAGGCCCCCACCCATGTCTCCCACCACCCCAACCCCCCAGCAGTGCAGGGGCAGCCTCCACCAGGCCCCCACTCCTGTCCCCTATCACCCCCACCCCCAGCCACCAGGGGCAGCCTCCACCAGGCCCCCACCCATGTCCAACTCATGTTCCCCTGCACCCCCACCCCCCAGCACTGTGGGGCACCTGCCAGCAGGCCCCCACCCATGTCCAACTCATGTTCCCCTGCACCCCCACCCCCCAGCACTGTGGGGCACCTGCCACCAGGCCCCCACTCCTGTCCCCTATCACCCCCACCCCCCAGCCGCCAGGGGCAGCCTCCACCAGGCCCCCACCCATGTCCAACTCATGTTCCCCTGCACCCCACCCCCAGCACTGTGGGGCACCTGCCAGCAGGCCCCCACCCATGTCCAACTCATGTTCCCCTGCACCCCCAGCCACCAGGGGCAGCCTCTACCAGGCCCCCACCCATGCCCAACTCATGTTCCCCTGCACCCCACCCCCCAGTACTGTGGGGCACCTGCCAGCAGGCCCCCACCCATGTCCAACTCATGTTCCCCTGCACCCCCACCCCCCAGCACTGTGGGGCACCTGCCAGCAGGCCCCCACCCATATCCAACTCCTGTTCCCCTGCACCCCCACCCCCCAGCACTGTGGGGCACCTGCCAGCAGGCCCCCACTCCTGTCCCCTATCACCTCCACCCCCCAGCCACCAGGGGCAGCCTCCACCAGGCCCCCACCCATGTCCAACGCATGTCCCCCTGCACCCCCACCCCCCAGCACTGTGGGGCAACTGCCAGCAGGCCTCCACTCCTGTCCCCTATCACCCCCAGCCACCAGGGGCAGCCTCCACCAGGCCCCCACCCATGTCCAACTCATGTTCCCCTGCACCCCCATCCCCCAGCACTGTGGGGCACCTGCCAGCAGGCCCCCACCCATGTCCAACTCATGTTCCCCTGCACCCCCACCCCCCCAGCACTGTGGGGCACCTGCCACCAGGCCCCCACCCATGTCCAACTCATGTTCCCCTGCACCCCTACCCCCAGCACTGTGGGGCACCTGCCAGCAGGCCCCCACCCATGTCCAACTCATGTTCCCCTGCACCCCCACACCCCAGCACTGTGGGGCACCTGCCAGCAGGCCCCCACCCATGTCCAACTCATGTTCCCCTGCACCCCCACCCCCCAGCACTGTGGGGCACCTGCCAGCAGGCCCCCACTCCTGTCCCCTAACACCCCCACCCCCCAGCCACCAGGGGCAGCCTCCACCAGGCCCCCACCCATGTCCAAATCATGTCCCCCTGCACCCCCACCCCCCAGCACTGTGGGGCACCTGCCAGCAGGCCCCCACTCATGTCCAACTCATGTTCCCCTGCACCTCCACCCCCCAGCACTGTGGGGCACCTGCCAGCAGGCCCCCACTCATGTCCAACTCATGTTCCCCTGCACCCCCACCCCCCAGCACTGTGGTGCACCTGCCAGCAGGCCCCCACGCCTGTCCCCTATCACCCCCACCCCCCAGCCACCAGGGGCAGCCTCCACCAGGCCCCCACCCATGTCCAACTCATGTTCCCCTGCACCCCCACCCCCCAGCCACCAGGGGCAGCCTCCACCAGGCCCCCACCCATGTCCAACTCATGTTCCCCTGCACCCCCACCCCCCAGCACTGTGGGGCACCTGCCAGCAGGCCCCCACTCATGTCCAACTCATGTTCCCCTGCACCCCCACCCCCCAGCACTGTGGTGCACCTGCCAGCAGGCCCCCACTCCTGTCCCCTATCACCCCCAGCCACCAGGGGCAACCTCCACCAGGCCCCCACCCATGTCCAGCTCATGTTCCCCTGCACCCCCACCCCCCAGCCACCAGGGGCAGCCTCCACCAGGCCCCCACCCATGTCCAACTCATGTTCCCCTGCATCCCCACCCCCCAGCACTGTGGGGCACCTGCCAGCAGGCCCCCATCCATGTCCAACTCATGTTCCCCTGCACCCTCACCCCCCAGCACTGTGGGGCACCTGCCAGCAGGCCCCCACTCCTGTCCCCTATCACCCCCACCCCTCCAGCCACCAGGGGCAGCCTCCACCAGGCCCCCACCCATGTCCAACTCATGTTCCCCTGCACCCCCACCCCCCAGCCACCAGGGGCAGCCTCCACCAGGCCCCCACCCATGTCCAACTCATGTTCCCCTGCACCCCCACCCCGCACCCCCCAGCACTGTGGGGCACCTGCCACCAGGCCCCCACCCATGTCCAACTCATGTTCCTCTGCACCCCCACCCCCCAGCACTGTGGGGCACCTGCCAGCAGGCCCCCACCCATGTCCAACTCATGTTCCCCTGCACCCCCACCCCCCAGCACTGTGGTGCACCTGCCACCAGGCCCCCACCCATGTCCAACTCATGTTCTTCTGCACCCCCACCCCCCAGCACTGTGGGGCACCTGCCAGCAGGACCCCACCCATGTCCAACTCATGTTCCCCTGCACCCCCACCCCCCAGCACTGTGGGGCACCTGACAGCAGGCCCCCACTCCTGTCCCCTATCACCCCCACCCCCCAGCTACCAGAGGCAGCCTCCACCAGGCCCCCACCCATGTCCAACTCATGTTCCCCTGCACCCCCACCCCCCAGCACTGTGGGGCACCTGCCAGCAGGCCCCCACCCATGCCCAACTCATGTTCCCCTGCACCCCCACCCCCCAGCCACCAGGGGCAGCCTCCACCAGGCCCCCACCCATGTCCAACTCATGTTCCCCTGCACCCCCACCCCCCAGCACTGTGGGGCACCTGCCAGCAGGCCCCCACCCATGTCCAACTCATGTTCCCCTGCACCCCCACCCCCCAGCACGGTGGGGCACCTGCCAGCAGGCCCCCACTCCTGTCCCCTATCACCCCCACCCCCAGCCACCAGGGGCAGCCTCCACCAGGCCCCCACCCATGTCCAACTCATGTTCCCCTGCACCCCCACCCCCCAGCACTGTGGGGCACCTGCCAGCAGGCCCCCACCCATGTCCAACTCATGTTCCCCTGCACCCCCACCCCCCAGCACTGTGGGGCACCTGCCAGCAGGCCCCCACCCATGTCCAACTCATGTTCCCCTGCACCCCCACCCCCCAGCACTGTGGGGCACCTGCCACCAGGCCCCCACCCATGTCCAACCCATGTTCCCCTGCACCCCCACCCCCCAGCACTGTGGGGCACCTGCCACCAGGCCCCCACTCCTGTCCCCTATCACCCCCACCCCCCAGCCACCAGGGGCAGCCTCCACCAGGCCCCCACCCATGTCCAACTCATGTTCCCCTGCAACCCCACCCCCCAGCACTGTGGGGCACCTGCCAGCAGGCCCCCACCCATGTCCAACTAATGTCCCCTGCACCCCCACCCCCCAGCACTGTGGGGCACCTGCCACCAGGCCCCCACCCATGTCCAACTCATGTTCCCCTGCACCCCCACCCCCCAGCACTGTGGGGCACCTTCCAGCAGGCCCCCACCCATGTCCAACTCATGTTCCCCTGCACCCCCACCCCCCAGCACTGTGGGGCACCTGCCACCAGGCCCCCACCCATGCCCAACTCATGTTCACCTGCACCCCCACCCCCCAGCCACCAGGGGCAGCCTCCACCAGGCCCCCACCCATGTCCAACTCATGTTCCCCTGCATCCCCACCCCCCAGCACTGTGGGGCACCTGCCAGCAGGCCCCCATCCATGTCCAACTCATGTTCCCCTGCACCCCCACCCCCCAGCACTGTGGGGCACCTGCCAGCAGGCCCCCACTCCTGTCCCCTATCACCCCCACCCCTCCAGCCACCAGGGGCAGCCTCCACCAGGCCCCCACCCATGTCCAACTGATGTTCCCCTGAACCCCCACCCCCCAGCCACCAGGGGCAGCCTCCACCAGGCCCCCACCCATGTCCAACTCATGTTCCCCTGCACCCCCACCCCCCAGCACTGTGGGGCACCTGCCAGCAGGCCCCCACCCATGTCCAACTCATGTTCCCCTGCACCCCCACCCCCCAGCACTGTGGGGCACCTGCCACCAGGCCCCCACCCATGTCCATCTCATGTTCCTCTGCACCCCCACCCCCCAGCACTGTGGGGCACCTGCCAGCAGGCCCCCACCCATGTCCAACTCATGTTCCCCTGCACCCCCACCCCCCAGCACTGTGGGGCACCTGCCACCAGGCCCCCACCCATGTCCAACTCATGTTCCTCTGCACCCCCACCCCCCAGCACTGTGGAGCACCTGCCAGCAGGCCCCCACCCATGTCCAACTCATGTTCCCCTGCACCCCCACCCCCCAGCACTGTGGGGCACCTGACAGCAGGTCCCCACTCCTGTCCCCTATCACCCCCACCCCCAGCCACCAGGGGCAGCCTCCACCAGGCCCCCACCCATGTCCAACTCATGTTCCCCTGCACCCCCACCCCCCAGCACTGTGGGGCACCTGCCAGAAGGCCCCCACCCATGCCCAACTCATGTTCCCCTGCACCCCCACCCCCCAGCCACCAGGGGCAGCCTCCACCAGGCCCCCCACCCATGTCCAACTCATGTTCCTCTGCACCCCCACCCCCCAGCACTGTGGAGCACCTGCCAGCAGGCCCCCACCCATGTCCAACTCATGTTCCCCTGCACCCCCACCCCCCAGCACTGTGGGGCACCTGACAGCAGGTCCCCACTCCTGTCCCCTATCACCCCCACCCCCAGCCACCAGGGGCAGCCTCCACCAGGCCCCCACCCATGTCCAACTCATGTTCCCCTGCACCCCCACCCCCCAGCACTGTGGGGCACCTGCCAGCAGGCCCCCACCCATGTCCAACTCATGTTCCCCTGCACCCCCACCCCCAGCACGGTGGGGCACCTGCCAGCAGGCCCCCATTCCTGTCCCCTATCACCCCCACCCCCAGCCACCAGGGGCAGCCTCCACCAGGCCCCCACCCATGTCCAACTCATGTTCCCCTGCACCCCCACCCCCCAGCACTGTGGGGCACCTGCCAGCAGGCCCCAACCCATGTCCAACTCATGTTCCCCTGCACCCCCACCCCCCAGCACTGTGGGGCACCTGCCACCAGGCCCCCACCCATGTCCAACTCATGTTCCCCTGCACCCCCAGCACTGTGGGGCACCTGCCACCAGGCCCCCACTCCTGTCCCCTATCACCCCCACCCCCCAGCCACCAATGGCAGCCTCCCCCAGGCCCCCACCCATGTCCAACTCATATTCCCCTGCACCCCCACCCCCCCAGCACTGTGGGGCACCTGCCAGCAGGCCCCCACCCATGTCCAACTCATGTTGCCCTGCACCCCCACCCTCCAGCACTGTGGGGCACCTGCCACCAGGCCCCACCCATGTCCAACTCATGTTCCCCTGCACCCCCACCCCCCAGCACTGTGGGGCACCTGCCAGCAGGCCCCCACCCATGTCCAACTCATGTTCCCCTGCACCCCCACCCCCCAGCACTGTGGGGCACCTGCCAGCAGGCCCCCTCCCATGTCCAACTCATGTTCCCCTGCACCCCCACCCCCAGCCACCAGGGGCAGCCTCCACCAGGCCCCCACCCTTGTCCAACTCATGTTCCCCTGCACCCCCACCCTCCAGCACCGTGGGGCACCTGCCAGCAGGCCCCCACCCATGTCCAACTCATGTTCCCCTGCACCCCACCCCCCAGCACTGTGGGGCACCTGCCAGCAGGCCCACACTCCTGTCCCCTATCACCCCCACCCCCCAGCCACCAGCGTCAGCCTCCACCAGGCCCCCACCCATGTCCAACTCATGTTCCCCTGCACCCCCACCCCCAGCCACCAGGGGCAGCCTCCACCAGGCCCCCACCCATATCCAACTCATGTTCCCCTGCACCCCCACCCCCCAGCACTGTGGGGCACCTGCCAGCAGGCCCCCACCCATGTCCAACTCATGTTACCCTGCACCCCCACCCCCCAGCCACCAGGGGCAGCCTCCACCAGGCCCCCACCCATGTCCAACTCATGTTCCCCTGCACCCCCATCCCCCAGCACTGTGGGGCACCTGCCAGCAGGCCCCCACCCATGTCCAACTCATGTTCCCCTGCACCCCCACCCCCCAGCACTGTGGGGCACCTGCCAGCAGGCCCCCACCCATGTCCAACTCATGTTCCCCTGCACCCCCACCCCCAGCCACCAGGGGCAGCCTCCACCAGGCCCCCACCCTTGTCCAACTCATGTTCCCCTGCACCCCCACCCTCCAGCACCGTGGGGCACCTGCCAGCAGGCCCCCACCCATGTCCAACTCATGTTCCCCTGCACCCCACCCCCCAGCACTGTGGGGCACCTGCCAGCAGGCCCACACTCCTGTCCCCTATCACCCCCACCCCCCAGCCACCAGGGTCAGCCTCCACCAGGCCCCCACCCATGTCCAACTCATGTTCCCCTGCACCCCCACCCCCCAGCCACCAGGGGCAGCCTCCACCAGGCCCCCACCCATGTCCAACTCATGTTCCCCTGCACCCCCACCCCCCAGCACTGTGGGGCACCTGCCAGCAGGCCCCCACCCATGTCCAACTCATGTTCCCCTGCACCCCCACCCCCCAGCCACCAGGGGCAGCCTCCACCAGGCCCCCACCCATGTCCAACTCATGTTCCCCTGCACCCCCACCCCCCAGCACTGTGGGGCACCTGCCAGCAGGCCCCCACCCATGTCCAACTCCTGTTCCCCTGCACCCCCACCCCCCAGCACTGTGGGGCACCTGCCACCAGGCCCCCACCCATGTCCAACTCATGTTCCCCTGCACCCCCACCCCCCAGCACTGTGGGGCACCTGCCAGCAGGCCCCCACCCATGTCCAACTCATGTTCCCCTGCACCCCCACCCCCCAGCCACCAGGGGCAGCCTCCACCAGGCCCCCACCCATGTCCAACTCATGTTCCCCTGCACCCCCACCCCCCAGCACTGTGGGGCACCTGCCAGCAGGCCCCCACCCATGTCCAACTCATGTTCCCCAGCACCCCACCCCCCAGCACTGTGGGGCACCTGCCACCAGGCCCCCACTCCTGTCCCCTATCACCCCCACCCCCCAGCCACCAGGGGCAGCCTCCACCAGGCCCCCACCCATGTCCAACTCATGTTCCCCTGCACCCCCAGCACTGTGGGGCACCTGCCAGCAGGCCCCCACTCATGTCCAACTCATGTTCCCCTGCACCCCCCAGCACTGTGGTGCACCTGCCAGCAGGCCCCCACTCCTGTCCCCTATCACCCCCAGCCACCAGGGGCAACCTCCACCAGGCCCCCACCCATGTCCAACTCATGTTCCCCTGCACCCCCACCCCCCAGCCACCAGGGGCAGCCTCCACCAGGCCCCCACCCATGTCCAACTCATGTTCCCCTTCATCCCCACCCCCCAGCACTGTGGGGCACCTGCCAGCAGGCCCCCATCCATGTCCAACTCATGTTCCCCTGCACCCTCACCCCCCCAGCACTGTGGGGCACCTGCCAGCAGGCCCCCACCCATGTCCAACTGATGTTCCCCTGCACCCCCACCCCCCAGCACTGTGGGGCACCTGACAGCAGGCCCCCACTCCTGTCCCCTATCACCCCCACCCCCCAGCCACCAGAGTCAGCCTCCACCAGGCCCCCACCCATGTCCAACTCATGTTCCCCTGCACCCCCATCCCCCAGCACTGTGGGGCACCTGCCAGCAGGCCCCCACCCATGCCCAACTCATGTTCCCCTGCACCCCCACCCCCCAGCCACCAGGGGCAGCCTCCACCATGCCCCCACCCATGTCCAACTCATGTTCCCCTGCACCCCCACCCCCCAGCACTGTGGGGCACCTGCCAGCAGGCCCCCACCCATGTCCAACTCATGTTCCCCTGCACCCCCACCCCCCAGCACGGTGGGGCACCTGCCAGCAGGCCCCCACTCCTGTCCCCTATCACCCCCACCCCCAGCCACCAGGGGCAGCCTCCACCAGGCCCCCACCCATGTCCAACTCATGTTCCCCTGCACCCCCACCCCCCAGCACTGTGGGGCACCTGCCAGCAGGCCCCCACCCATGTCCAACTCATGTTCCCCTGCACCCCCACCCCCCAGCACTGTGGGGCACCTGCCACCAGGCCCCCACCCATGTCCAACCCATGTTCCCCTGCACCCCCACCCCCAGCACTGTGGGGCACCTGCCACCAGGCCCCCACTCCTGTCCCCTATCACCCCCACCCCCCAGCCACCAGGGGCAGCCTCCACCAGGCCCCCACCCATGTCCAACTCATGTTCCCCTGCAACCCCACCCCCCAGCACTGTGGGGCACCTGCCAGCAGGCCCCCACCCATGTCCAACTAATGTCCCCTGCACCCCCACCCCCCAGCACTGTGGGGCACCTGCCACCAGGCCCCCACCCATGTCCAACTCATGTTCCCCTGCACCCCCACCCCCCAGCACTGTGGGGCACCTTCCAGCAGGCCCCCACCCATGTCCAACTCATGTTCCCCTGCACCCCCACCCCCCAGCACTGTGGGGCACCTGCCAGCAGGCCCCCACCCATGTCCAACTCATGTTCCCCTGCACCCCCACCCCCCAGCACTGTGGGGCACCTGCCACCAGGCCCCCACCCATGTCCAACTCATGTTCACCTGCACCCCCACCCCCCAGCCACCAGGGGCAGCCTCCACCAGGCCCCCACCCATGTCCAACTCATGTTCCCCTGCATCCCCACCCCCCAGCACTGTGGGGCACCTGCCAGCAGGCCCCCATCCATGTCCAACTCATGTTCCCCTGCACCCCCACCCCCCAGCACTGTGGGGCACCTGCCAGCAGGCCCCCACTCCTGTCCCCTATCACCCCCACCCCTCCAGTCACCAGGGGCAGCCTCCACCAGGCCCCCACCCATGTCCAACTTATGTTCCCCTGAACCCCCACCCCCCAGCCACCAGGGGCAGCCTCCACCAGGCCCCCACCCATGTCCAACTCATGTTCCCCTGCACCCCCACCCCCCAGCACTGTGGGGCACCTGCCAGCAGGCCCCCACCCATGTCCAACTCATGTTCCCCTGCACCCCCACCCCCCAGCACTGAGGGGCACCTGCCACCAGGCCCCCACCCATGTCCATCTCATGTTCCTCTGCACCCCCACCCCCCAGCACTGTGGGGCACCTGCCAGCAGGCCCCCACCCATGTCCAACTCATGTTCCCCTGCACCCCCACCCCCCAGCACTGTGGGGCACCTGCCACCAGACCCCCACCCATGTCCAACTCATGTTCCTCTGCACCCCCACCCCCCAGCACTGTGGAGCACCTGCCAGCAGGCCCCCACCCATGTCCAACTCATGTTCCCCTGCACCCCCACCCCCCAGCACTGTGGGGCACCTGACAGCAGGCCCCCACTCCTGTCCCCTATCACCCCCACCCCCCAGCCACCAGGGGCAGCCTCCACCAGGTCCCCACCCATGTCCAACTCATGTTCCCCTGCACCCCCACCCCCCAGCACTGTGGGGCACCTGCCAGCAGGCCCCCACCCATGTCCAGCTCATGTTCCCCTGCACCCCCACCCCCCAGCACGGTGGGGCACCTGCCAGCAGGCCCCCACTCCTGTCCCCTATCACCCCCCACCCCCAGCCACCAGGGGCAGCCTCCACCAGGCCCCCACCCATGTCCAACTCATGTTCCCCTGCACCCCCACCCCCCAGCACTGTGGGGCACCTGCCAGCAGGCCCCCACCCATGTCCAACTCATGTTCCCCTGCACCCCCACCCCCCAGCACTGTGGGGCACCTGCCACCAGGCCCCCACCCATGTCCAACTCATGTTCCCCTGCACCCCCACCCCCCAGCACTGTGGGGCACCTGCCACCGGGCCCCCACTCCTGTCCCCCATCACCCCCACCCCCAGCCACCAATGGCAGCCTCCACCAGGCCCCCACCCATGTCCAACTCATGTTCCCCTGCACCCCCACCCCCCAGCACTGTGGGGCACCTGCCAGCAGGCCCCCACTCATGTCCAACTCATGTTGCCTTGCACCCCCACCCTCCAGCACTGTGGGGCACCTGCCACCAGGCCCCACCCATGTCCAACTCATGTTCCCCTGCACCCCCACCCCCCAGCACTGTGGGGCACCTGCCAGCAGGCCCCCACCCATGTCCAACTCATGTTCCCCTGCACCCCCACCCCCCAGCACTGTGGGGCACCTGCCAGCAGGCCCCCACCCATGTCCAACTCATGTTCCCCTGCACCCCCACCCCCCAGCACTGTGGGGCACCTGCCAACAGGCCCCCACCCATGTCCAACTCATGTTCCCCTGCACCCCCACCCCCAGCCACCAGGGGCAGCCTCCACCAGGCCCCCACCCTTGTCCAACTCATGTTCCCCTGCACCCCCACCCTCCAGCACCGTGGGGCACCTGCCAGCAGGCCCCCACCCATGTCCAACTCATGTTCCCCTGCACCCCACCCCCCAGCACTGTGGGGCACCTGCCAGCAGGCCCACACTCCTGTCGCCTATCACCCCCACCCCCCAGCCACCAGGGGCAGCCTCCACCAGGCCCCCACCCATGTCCAACTCATGTTCCCCTGCACCCCCACCCCCCAGCCACCAGGGGCAGCCTCCACCAGGCCCCCACCCATGTCCAACTCATGTTCCCCTGCACCCCCACCCCCCAGCACTGTGGGGCACCTGCCAGCAGGCCCCCACCCATGTCCAACTCATGTTCCCCTGCACCCCCACCCCCCAGCACGGTGGGGCCCCTGCCAGCAGGCCCCCACTCCTGTCCCCTATCACTCCCACCCCCAGCCACCAGGGGCAGCCTCCACCAGGCCCCCACCCATGTCCAACTCATGTTCCCCTGCACCCCCACCCCCCAGCACTGTGGGGCACCTGCCAGCAGGCCCCCACCCATGTCCAACTCATGTTCCCCTGCACCCCCACCCCCCAGCACTGTGGGGCACCTGCCACCAGGCCCCCACCCATGTCCAACTCATGTTCCCCTGCATCCCCACCCCCCAGCACTGTGGGGCACCTGCCACCAGGCCCCCACCCCTTTCCCCTATCACCCCCACCCCCCAGGGGCAGCTTCCACCAGGCCCCCACCCATGTCCAACTCATGTTCCCCTGCACCCCCATCCCCCAGCACTGTGGGGCACCTGCCACCAGGCCCCCACCCATGTCCAACTCATGTTCCCCTGCACCCCCACCCCCCAGCACTGTGGGGCACCTGCCACCAGGCCCCCACCCATGTCCAACTCAGGTTCCCCTGCACCCCCACCCCCCAGCACTGTGGGGCACCTGCCAGCAGGCCCCCACCCATGTCCAACTCATGTTCCCCTGCACCCCCACCCCCCAGCCACCAGGGGCAGCCTCCACCAGGCCCCCACCCTTGTCCAACTCATGTTCCCCTGCACCCCCACCCTCCAGCACTGTGGGGCACCTGCCAGCAGGCCCCCACCCATGTCCAACTCATGTTCCCCTGCACCCCACCCCCCAGCACTGTGGGGCACCTGCCAGCAGGCCCACACTCCTGTCCCCTATCACCCCCACCCCCCAGCCACCAGGGGCAGCCTCCACCAGGCCCCCACCCATGTCCAACTCATGTTCCCCTGCACCCCCACCCCCCAGCCACCAGGGGCAGCCTCCACTAGGCCCCCACCCATGTCCAACTCATGTTCCCCTGCACCCCCACCCCCCAGCACTGTGGGGCACCTGCCAGCAGGCCCCCACCCATGTCCAACTCATGTTCCCCTGCACCCCCACCCCCCAGCACGGTGGGGCACCTGCCAGCAGGCCCCCACCCCTTTCCCCTATCACCCCCACCCCCCAGGGGCAGCTTCCACCAGGCCCCCACCCATGTCCAACTCATGTTCCCCTGCACCCCCATCCCCCAGCACTGTGGGGCACCTGCCACCAGGCCCCCACCCATGTCCAACTCATGTTCCCCTGCACCCCCACCCCCCAGCACTGTGGGGCACCTGCCACCAGGCCCCCACCCATGTCCAACTCAGGTTCCCCTGCACCCCCACCCCCCAGCACTGTGGGGCACCTGCCAGCAGGCCCCCACCCATGTCCAACTCATGTTCCCCTGCACCCCCACCCCCCAGCCACCAGGGGCAGCCTCCACCAGGCCCCCACCCTTGTCCAACTCATGTTCCCCTGCACCCCCACCCTCCAGCACTGTGGGGCACCTGCCAGCAGGCCCCCACCCATGTCCAACTCATGTTCCCCTGCACCCCACCCCCCAGCACTGTGGGGCACCTGCCAGCAGGCCCACACTCCTGTCCCCTATCACCCCCACCCCCCAGCCACCAGGGGCAGCCTCCACCAGGCCCCCACCCATGTCCAACTCATGTTCCCCTGCACCCCCACCCCCCAGCCACCAGGGGCAGCCTCCACTAGGCCCCCACCCATGTCCAACTCATGTTCCCCTGCACCCCCACCCCCCAGCACTGTGGGGCACCTGCCAGCAGGCCCCCACCCATGTCCAACTCATGTTCCCCTGCACCCCCACCCCCCAGCACGGTGGGGCACCTGCCAGCAGGCCCCCACTCCTGTCCCCTATCACCCCAGCCACCAGGGGCAGCCTCCACCAGGCCCCCACCCATGTCCAACTCATGTTCCCCTGCACCCCCACCCCCCAGCACTGTGGGGCACCTGCCTTCAGGCCCCCACCCATGTCCAACTCATGTTCCCCTGCACCCCCACCCCCCAGCACTGTGGGGCACCTGCCACTAGGCCCCCACCCATGTCCAACTCATGTTCCCCTGCACCCCCACCCCCCATCACTGTGGGGCACCTGCCAGCAGGCCCCCACCCATGTCCAACTCATGTTCCCCTGCACCCCCAGCCACCAGGGGCAGCCTCCACCAGGCCCCCACCCTTGTCCAACTCATGTTCCCCTGCACCCCACCCCCCAGCACTGTGGGGCACCTGCCAGCAGGCCCACACTCCTGTCCCCTATCACCCCCACCCCCCAGCCACCAGGGGCAGCCTCCACCAGGCCCCCACCCATGTCCAACTCATGTTCCCCTGCACCCCCACCCCCCAGCCACCAGGGGCAGCCTCCACCAGGCCCCCACCCATGTCCAACTCATGTTCCCCTGCACCCCCACCCCCCAGCACTGTGGGGCACCTGCCAGCAGGCCCCCACCCATGTCCAACTCATGTTCCCCTGCACCCCCACCCCCCAGCACGGTGGGGCACCTGCCAGCAGGCCCCCACTCCTGTCCCCTATCACCCCCACCCCCAGCCACCAGGGGCAGCCTCCACCAGGCCCCCACCCATGTCCAACTCATGTTCCCCTGCACCCCCACCCCCCAGCACTGTGGGGCACCTGCCAGCAGGCCCCCACCCATGTCCAACTCATGTTCCCCTGCACCCCCACCCCCCAGCACTGTGGGGCACCTGCCACTAGGCCCCCACCCATGTCCAACTCATGTTCCCCTGCACCCCCACCCCCCAGCACTGTGGGGCACCTGCCACCAGGCCCCCACTCCTGTCCCCTATCACCCCCACCACCCAGCCACCAGAGGCAGCCTCCACCAGGCCCCCACCCATGTCCAACTCATGTTCCCCTGCACCCCCACCCCCCAGCACTGTAGGGAACCTGCCAGCAGGCCCCCACCCATGTCCAACTCATGTTCCCCTGCACCCCCACCCCCCAGCACTGTGGGGCACCTGCCACCAGGCCCCCACCCATGTCCAACTCATGTTCCCCTGCACCCCCACCCCCCAGCACTGTGGGGCACCTGCCAGCAGGCCCCCACCCATGTCCAACTCATGTTCCCCTGCACCCCCACCCCCCAGCACTGTGGGGCACCTGCCAGCAGGCCCCCACCCATGTCCAACTCATGTTCCCCTGCACCCCCACCCCCAGCACTGTGGGGCACCTGCCAGCAGGCCCCCACCCATGTCCAACTCATGTTCCCCTGCACCCCCACTCCCCCAGCACTGTGGGGCACCTGCCAGCAGGCCCCCACCCATGTCCAACTCATGTTCCCCTGTACCCCCACTCCCCAGCACTGTGGGGCACCTGCCAGCAGGCCCCCACCCATGATCCCCAGCCAACATGTCATCACAATCTAGATCCCTGGTCCCTATGGTCAGCCTCCAAATGAAAAACACCCACCCGAGTATTGCATCCACCCACTCAGAAATGGCAATAACATGACAGAACACCAATTGCAAGTTTGGAAACAAACACATGTCCCTCACATACACCCAATGGTTGTCAGTGAATCTCAAAACCCATATCATGATCTGCATGAAACCAATGAGATGATACTACACATTGAAGTTCGATCAAAAAATATGTATTAAAGGAAACATAAATTGAATCAAAAATAAAGAAACAGAAATGGGAATGTACAAAAATGAAAAGAAGCATGTCTGTGAAAATAAGCAAAAACAAAAATCATAATCCAAAGGAATGGTGTCCAAAGTCACAGTCCACAAAAGAAAATCCAATGGAACATTATAATTGAAAGCCATTGCTCCATGGGTAAATTGTGAAAGAAAAAGAAAATCCAACAGTGAATTATGTACAGACGAACAAGCCAGGGTCCATTATCCCAACAAAAGAAATGAAACCTATCTAACAACACTAACTAATAAAAAAAAACTATATACAAAAATGTGGCCCATTGTCCAAAAGGTCCAAAATAAATTAAAAACAAAGGAAACCTAACACTAACTACATAACTATGTACAAGGGCAGCGGGCTAGTCTGACGGCTCACTTTTGGATGTCC
This sequence comes from Ambystoma mexicanum, assembly GCF_040938575.1. NCBI lineage: Eukaryota > Metazoa > Chordata > Amphibia > Caudata > Ambystomatidae > Ambystoma > Ambystoma mexicanum. The sequence continues at coordinate 895,289,933 of NC_090931.1, read as the reverse complement.
CGGGCCAGGGCATCATCAAACTCCTGCTCAATGTCTCGGAGGCGGTCCTCCTCCATGGCCCCGAGGGTCCGCAGGGCCGTCGACGTGTCCACCTCCAACCCCCTGCGGATTGCCTCGAGGCACTCGGCCCGCCTCAGGGACCTCCGCATGGAGTTCTCCGCCCTGATCATTGTGAGCTGTGCCTCTTCCGCCCGCTGCCGCTCCGCATCTATGGCGTGGCCCAACCGCTGCCACACGGAAGACACTCTATGTCCTGGGTCCTCCTGCCCTCCGGCCGATGCCTGCCCCTCCGATGTTGAAGGCCCTGAGCCTTCATGGCCCCCACCACGTTGCTGCTGCTGCTGTGCCTCTGCCCGTGCACTGCCTCCTGCTGCCTGCACATCCTCCGCCGGCTGGGGTGCAGTCGTTGATGTGGCCACCCCTGCTGGACGTCCGGCACCCGACTGTGGCAGGGATGCCTCCTCCACCAGCCTGGCTGCACCGTCAGAGGCAGCTCCACAGGGCACCCAGGTGACTGATGGGTGGGAAGATGGCACGGAGGACGTCTGGCGCATAGGGGGTTCAGTTGAGGAGGGGGTCGTAGCAAGCCCCATCAAACGGAGGAATCCGGCCTGGGTGACCTGTCCCAGTAGGCCGACGCAGTCAACGAGCCATTCGAGATGACGTGCAGTCTCCTCATGAAAAGACTGCATGTCACCTCGCATGGCCCGTTGACGCAACGCCACACCAGTCAGGACAGGCTCGACCCGGATAGCCACGTCCGCAGGCAGAGGAAGGCCAGTTGTCGTTAGCTCATCCCCTGCCTGAAAACAGGTCTGGACGTAGGCATCCCTGCTGGTGCAAGATGATGCAGGGACAGGATCAGGGACAGGATTGCACACAGGCACCTCTGCGACGGCCTGTGCTGCCTCCTGTCCCTGGTCCTGCACTGCACCACTAGCACCAGTGGGATCCCCACCTCCAGACCCCGTCTCTGTTGCTTGCACAGCCTCCTCTTCCACCAAACCCCCCACCAACCTGGATGACTCCGTGCCATCTTCCCCTGTTGGGCCCTGTGGGGTCCCAGCTGCCCCTTCTGCTGCCGAGGAGTCCAACTCCAACCTCCGCCTCTTGGACCTCCCCCCGGCAGCTGCGGCCTGGGACGCGGCACCGGATTCCTCACTCCCCAATGAGATCACAACATGGGAGGGGAGCCGGGCCTTGCGTCTCCGGCTGGCGGTGGGATCCCGCCGCTGTGCTCCACAGCACCTTCTCCGCCCTCTTCATCAGTTGACGCTGCAGACAGGGAGAAATAAAACACAGGCATCAGGGCACTGTACAATGGACACATACACACATGACAGTTGTACATGAGTGGCATTGGCAAACCTCAGACATGCCATCACAATCCCCAACACACATGTCATTTCAACTCGCACACATGAGCCATACCACAGCCATATCGCAACTGCCAGCACCATCCATACACATACAACAGCATGAGCAGGCAAAGCTGAGCCAGACATCACATGCAACACAGGAAGTGCACTACACATGTACACACACCACCACACTTGCATGCATGTGTACACCTCTGCCAAGTGTCGCAGTTTTCAGATAGGCATCCATGTCACATCTGCCAATCAGGCTTCCACATCCCACTGTCACATGCATCCATGTTGCATCACTGTTGCACCCTTGTCAAATACACACAAATGCACATGTACACAGTGCTGATAGATGCAGCTGAAAACAACATACATGCGTGACATCACGAACAGGTCTACTTACATACACATTCATCCAAATATGTGTGCCCACACAACTGCATTTGGCATGCAAGCCTACACACACAAGCACCATCCATGTCTCACACATTACAGCCCTCGCATGTGTTAGCCTCACGGCCCTGTACACCCCCACCCATACTCGACCCCATACAAACAGATGTGCAACCTGCACACTACTGAAACATCACCACATGTACAGCTCACAATCATGATGCATGTACACTTACCGCTCGACTCCAGACGGGTCTGCCTCTCAAGGACCTGGACGTGGAGCGCTGGGGATATGCGTTCCAGGACCCTCATCTGATCTTCCGACAAGTGGCCCCGGCGCCCCTTAGCATCCGCTGCCTTTAAGAGGCGCCGGGCCTTGTTCAGGGTCCTGGACCTGAAGTCCTCCCAGCGCTTCTTGACATGTTGTAAGTCGCAGACTGCCACTCCCTGCACGTTGATGGCAGTCACGATGCCAGTCCAGATCCGAGTCCGTCCTTCCTTGTCGGCGCGGGAACTTCCGAAGAGGGCATCATACTGCCCCAGGACTTGCTCCACCAGGACACCAACTTCCCTGGAACTGAAGCTGGTGCCCCTCTGCCTCTCTGGCCGGGGGTTGTCAGTGGTGCCAGATGTTGCAGTGCCCGACATGACAACCCCAAAGGCAGGAGTGGGTGGGCAACTGGGTCCTGGGGCTGGGCTGTGGAGCGATGGAATCCCAGTCGGGAGTCTTCGGTTCCAGCAGGGGTGGTCACAGCAACAGCACCCCTGGCTGATGTGCAGGCAGCAAATGGCAGGGCACGTGGGCAGCAGGCAGTCAGGCAGCAGCAGATGGCAGGTGGGAGCGTGCTCGGGGCTCTGGGGGCAGTAATTCGGCCTTCTGGGCAGGAGCGTGGTCTTCAGTGTGCTTACGCGTGGCCAGCTTGATGCGGAGTGATTTGGCACGTGAAAATTCTGCACGTCAGCGTGTAATTCGAGGAAAGGCCCTTAGCGCGTAAGCGCGTCTGCACGCATACGCAATTTCATTGGACAGAAGGCCCCTCAAGCGCCCCTGTGACATGACGCGCACAGGCATGCATGGGCATTTCAGCGCGCGTGAAAAACTGCACGTCCGCGTGTAATACGAGGAAAGGGCACATGCGCGTAAGTGACGTGACGCGCGCGTGCGTTTCCCTCAGCACGGGTTAAAGGTGAGCGGCTCCAGCAGTTCGCTGTACGTGCCTTTCGTGGAGACCGACGTGTGTTGCTGTTTCCTGTTGTTTCGCGCGCCATCACAACTTCACAGCTATCAAGGACGTATCTCTTCTTTTGGCGGGGGTATTGGCTACGCGTGTTTTTCTGCATCGCGCTAGTCAGACGGTGAGTCGCACACGCTCTTTTTCCCACTGCGGGTGCCCCTGTGTATCGCACCCATTTTCGATGTCATAGTAGCCTGCGTGTCCCACGCGTACGCGTTATTCGTGTTACTGGGTGCCACCGCGTACTGCGGGAGGTTGAATCCATGCACGTAGGCTGCAGGGTTGCGTGCACGGTTTTACTGCAGTTTTGGGGTGCCTGAGCGTTGCGTGACCCGTCGCTACATCACCCGGGTCACATACAGCCTTGCAGGTGCAGGGGGGCTGTTAACATCTTGCTTCCCACCCCCTTCACCCCAATTGCCCAGGTCAATTGTGGTGTACACCTCCCATTGGCACCACTCCATCTGTGCCGGCACTACTACATCAGTGCCATGGTTGGGAGGCCACCAAAGGTGAGGGGCGCCTCAGCTGGGCGTCCTCCTCGTGGCGGGCGTGGTCGGGGACGTGGCCGTGGTGACCAGGGAGTAGGGGGACTCCAGGGTGTCCAAGGTGGCCACAGAGGGGGAAGAGGCAGGGGTGCACCACTTGAGCACAATGTTGTGCCATGTGTCGGTGCAGTCATGTCACCACCCCCTGTGGTTCTGGGGGATGCAGCTTCTGCATCTGGCACTGGCGCCCGTGTGACCCGGCAGTCCGTTCCATCGACTGCCACGGGCCCAAGGGTAGTGGTAGCTGCAGGTGCAGCTGTGGACACCGCCACCCAGGCTCGGGGTCTGCCAGCGCAGGCTGCGTTGGCACTTGAGGAGCCCTTGGTAGATCGCCAACAGGCCAGGAGGGAAACCATAGGGGCAGGCCGGGCTGCTCAGACCAAGACACGTGTCCCTGGGGGCAGTCATGTCATCTGCTGCCCCGAACAGCCGGGTGTTGGCAAGTGCAGGGGCAGATGCACCCAACAGCACCCCGGTTGTGAGTCTGCCAACCAGGACCGTTGCGGTCAATGACCCTGCCACAGCTGATGTTGCTGCGCAGGGTCCATTAGTGGGCACCCAGCTGCCACTGACACAAGTCAGGCCTTTGGTCATCCCTCCATCTGTCACTCCCTTGGCTCAATCCACCGAACCCACTGGCCATACTGGTCAGGGCGGCATTAGCCAGCCAGGGTCTGCGCCACAGTCCAAGAGGAGGAAGGTTGCACCTGCAGCACAGGCTGGGACCCCACACACAGCCACGACCTCCTGCACGTCGAGGAAGAATCCTTTCTGTAAGCAGGAACTGGACTTCCTCGTGGACTACGTGCGGGGCCACAGCCGTGACATGCTAGTGGGTGCCAATAGTCAGACTACGGCTGCCCAACGTGACACCCACTGGAAGCATGTTGCGGAACATGTCAGTTCATTCGGCCATGAGGTGCGCACGGCGCAAGTGTGCAAAAAGCGTTGGAATGACATCAAACGCAGCACTAAGGCTAAGCGTGCCTCTAATTACAACTTGACTCTGGTGACTGGCGGTGGGCCTGCACCAAAGGAGGAAGAGCTCACTCCGCATGAGGCACTTGTTGCGGAGTTCATACCACCTGAATTGGTCGAAGGAGTGGGAGAGATGCTGGACTTTGATGCCCAGTCCAGTGAGTGTTGATGCGTGTTTGTTGAGGACGTGTGTGTTTCACTTGTGGGATGTGTTGTGCATGATTGCCGCTACATGTGACGTGTACATGGTTCTGATGTGTAAGTAATGCAATGAATCCGTCATGCATGTCTCCTCTGCCTGCATGCGGGGACTCCATGTAGGCATGCTCCCTTGCCCCTCCTCCGCAACTCTGCACCTCAGTTCCACCTTTGCACTGGTGTTCTTCAATCTTGCCAATGTGTACTTTCTTGTTCATGCGTCCTGTGTAGATGCTAACTTCCAGCGTAGAATCTGCCAAACATATGCTGTGTGGTACAGCCTTAGTACTTGATGCAGGGTATCTCACTTGTACTGTGCATAGGTCAGATGTCCTGCAGGTACATGAGTGCCCATTCATGCTCCATGTGCATTGCACGCATGCCCCTATGTGTCCTTGACTGGATGATCACTGTAATACAAGTCCTTGGTTTCATACATTGCCTGCCATCTCATCAGCCTTCCCATGTCAACTGTGGCTCAGTCCTGCGTTGCACACATGTTTAGGGTCTGACAATCTGTGTGGCTCACAGGCCTCAGCCTGTTCAATGGCCAATGACTCTGTCCAACTATTGTTGTGTCTTCTTCACACATGGGCGGAATCCAGAGTTTTCATCATGTGTCCTGCTTACTGTCCCAGCATCATTTGCAGTGTTGTCACTTGAATCACATTAAGCTGTTGATGCCAGTCAACACTGCCTGTCAATACACAGGTGTATGGTCAGCATTTTGATACCATGCTAGGCATCCCTGCTTTGGTACTGGGGTGGAGGGGTGCTTGGCTTCTAGATATGGTACACATTGAATGCACAATGCACGTGATGTCTGAATTTGACATTGCACTGCCTTCACATTTCCTGGCACACACCGTGGAGTCCTTGTACATGTAGGTAGTGAGTGGCGTACACATTTTCTGCACTGCTTAGACCCCTTTCCATGTAAACTGCCACCTTTCAACAGGTCTGATCACAGAAGCAATTCAAAGTTGACCCAGCATGCATGCCAGGTTATATGTTGTGTGTAACATGTCTGCCTGATGCGCTTGCTGTCGGTGTGTGTGTGTGTGTGTTGTGTGCTTCTGACATGTGTAGTGACCTTTTTTCTCTCTATTTTTCAGGTGATGACGCAATGGAGGCGGAGGATGGTGTTGTCATGCCAGACACAGGATTGTTACCACTACATCAACCCGGCACTAGTGGGGGTCGTGGGGTGGTAGGCCACGAAAACCCCCAAGTGCTACAGTCCATCTTGTCTCTGGCTGCCTATGAGTCCAGCCTTGATGACGACTCTGACGTCCATGTTGAGTTGGATGAGCATCAAGTCCATGTGTCAGGGGTGAGTGATTCTGATGTGGACACTCCTCTGTCTGCGACACCTGCACTGAGGGATCAGACAGTCTTGGTTCCTCCGCCCGTGGTGGATCGGGACGCAGGGTCACCCTCCACACCAGTCACTGATGTGCCTGGGACATCACGTCGACGGGGGCATGTAGTCGTGCAGCCGCGGTCGGTGCCAACACAGCGAGGACACCCGGTCCTTGGGTCCCGCAGGGGTCAAGCCCGGCAACGCGGTCGCCGCGCGCAACCGCAGTATGCTGAGTGGGAGCAAGACATGACTGCCAATTCAGAACGGCAGGGGGCAGCAATGGAGAACATCGCTGAGAGCATGGAGCGTGTGGCCCGATCTGTGCTCCCCCCTGCTAGGCAGGTGCTTCTCCAGCAGCAGGCGGCACGGTCCACGGCCCGCTCGCTCAGGCTGGGCATGGCGGCCTCAGACAGGGCACGACAGGCTGAAATGTCGTCTCTGCGTCAAGCAATTGCTGCTCACGCAGAGGCGCACATAGATGCCCTGAGGGAGGAGTATGCTTCCCTCAGATCCACTCTGGGTGTCCTTATGATGTCCCAGAGGCAGCAGGCAGAGGAGAGGTTTGCACAGCTTGAGCGTACCATCTCGGCTGAGCTACAGGCTTGCCGGGAGGTGCAGTGGTTGTCCAGCCAGGCCTTGCAGGAGGAACTTCGTGTTACACGTGCTACCTTGCAAGAGGAAGCACGTGTATCACGTGAGGTTCTGCATGCAGACCTACGTCACATCGCCACACAGAACCAGACTCACCCGTCCGGCAGACTTGCTGCCGACGAGGGGCAAGCTGCGGCTAGGCGTGGCCAGGCTACTGTGCCACATCCTCCTTTACAGGATGAGCCAGACTCGGACGACCATCTATCTCCCACATAGGTCGGGCTGTGCAGACGTTGAGCCCATGGAGGTTTTTTTTTGGCTCAGCATCATCGCATGTGGATGTTGAGCAGCACCCTGTACCTCCCCCCTCCTGGGTGCCTCCCCTCCCCCCAGGTCGTATGTGGCCATTTTTGATTTTTCTTTTAGTTTAGTTAGTTAAGTTTCTGTTTGATAGTTAGTTTAATTAGGTAATGTAGGTTTTCCATAGTTAGTGTAATTAGTTAATATAGTTTAAAATTGCTTGTCTATTGTGCTTTCATGTGACGGTGCGGTGCTTTGTGGCTTTTGAAGGCATCCACTGTCTGTTCCAGCTGGACCCTTCAGGCTTGTCTTGTGTATGTGTTTGCTGCTTGGGGTCCTTGACTCACATATGCCACTCCTGCCTCCCTTATCCATGGGCTCGCAAGGATGGTTCGGTGTCACAAACTTTTACACAAGGGCTTTGGACTGTCATATCTGTGGCATGTCTGGTGCTGTGTGACTTGTATTTACACCCCTAGTGGGGATGATTTTGGTGTTATTGTCCACTGTTCAGCTTTTGCTAGATGGGGTGTTTCATGATTAATGTGTACATTCATTGCTATGCATTGTGTAGTATGTTTCTTATATTTGCTGTACACGTGCTTGTTGCAATTCATGCTGTAGATAGTGTTCCACACTTTGGATGTGAAAGACAGACTGATGGTGTGATTTATGATGTGACTCTCTGACATGGTCAAGTATTGAGATGCCTGAAGAGACACACACAGATGACTTTGAGGCATTAATCATGTGTTTCATGCCCTTTATGCAGGGGGATGAGCCTCCAGAGCACCTTTGCCAGCAGCGATGGCCCATTGGACGACGGAATTCTGGATACGTTTGTTGATGCCCACATGCACATGTGTGCACAAGCAGAGGCACAGGGATTGCAGACCTACATCCTAGAACTGCTGACGTGTTCCAAGGAACTCCAGGCAAGGTGAGCAGCACAGGGGAGCCACAACACAGCAAAGCTTGCACCAGGCGAGTTGCACATGCAGGCTTAGTCACAGCACTGAGGGTGAGCTTGGACGAATATTGGTGTTGAAGCACACAATGCAGCTCAGATGTGTTGGTGGACTGATGGCTGTTGATTGTAAGGTTGTCTGGGACACCTGCAGGGGCAGTGGCACATACCCTCCGGTACACCAAGGTCCATCAAGGCACTTGTATCAACCATGTAGCCTTCAGAGACATGGAAAGGGGCAGCTCACAGGGACATACAGCAAGGGACATACTCGGGTGCAGTGCATTTCATTTCCATGTACTTTATGATGAATGCACTGCCAACTTTGTTTCGGTCATGGTGGTACGCAACTTGCTCTGAAGTCATGGCTTGCTATATGGGTCTGTCTGCTTACCCAGGGAACATTGCATGCTGTGTGAATTGTGACACATTGGTGTTCCATTTGCCACGCACCCACCGGCGGCTGACTTACTGCATTGACTGTGTATGACCCGTCACAGGGGTAATGTTATATATGGGTACGAAGCATCTACACCAGATTGTCTGTTTGTAGAGTAGTTTGTTGCTATGGGGCATGTTTGGTGGTGTGTTTTTGTGTAATTGGCACGTACAGATTGTTGACTGTGGCTCTCTTTGCAGCATTGCAGTGCTCCTGTAACCGGACCTGAGAGTGCGCAGGCAGGAGGCCAGCACTCAAAACCAGAGCTAAGTGTCTTGTTGTTTTTCTTTCAAACTGCTCTGCATAGGCTTGCTGGGGGGTGCACTAATGCATGGATGTATGTGTGATTCAATTTGGTATGTTTTTTTCCACCTAATCACCCGGAATCCTATGCAATTCTGAACCCTGTACCCTCTACCCGGTGTTCCTGCTTCCCGTACCTATCCAAGCAACGTTCCCTAACCCTCTTTCCCCGCTGGGGTTGCGGATGCCTGTGTAAGCCCCGAACTTGCAGGCGCCAAAACCCTAGAGGGGGTGGTTGGTTCGTACCACTCCTAAGCCTGGACTACAGAAGGCCATGACAATGATGTCCAAGTTTGTTTGGATTGTGTATGTGTTCATGCAGGTAGTACATTTTCGTGCATTCCCTACTTTCATGTGTCATTCCTCCTCCCCTCTCCTGCCACTCATTCCAGTTATCCAGTGTTCCAACACCTGTCCCGACTGCATATCCCTGAACCTCCTTCCCCACCAGGGTCTCAGGGGCCTGTGTGAGTTTGACCTTGCAGGCACCCGGGACACGGTGGGGGTGGTTGTTTCGTGACACTCTCGCGCCTGTACACGGGACCTGTGACAGTACACATCCGTTCATGGTGCATCATCCTATGTTATGTACCACACATGGTTCACATCCTGTTGTGACATTGTTTTACTGTGCTACCTTGGTTGTTGCATCATTGTGGTAGTACTTGGCCTTTGTGAGGTACTGCTACGTCAAGTCATCTACTGGAGGGTGTTCTGGTTCGTTTTTATGCCTTGGATTTTGTGATTTTGGAAATGAGTGTGGATTCTGAGGGTGCAGGCACCTTTTTACACGCAAGGTGGGAGATGGTGACGAAGGGTAAAGGTGATCCTGTGGCCAGGTGGAATTGAGGGTTGAAGGCTCCATGACCCAGGTGCAGTTGTTCAGTGGGTCATGGTCATTTGCGAGGGAGGGGGGGGGGGGTTGTTGTTGATAGTTGCCTTGCCCTGCAGTGTGATGGGAACCCTGACATTGTAATGGTGGTATCCTATGTACATGTTGTGTTCTGCTGATCAATGCCTGTTCATGTGTTGTGTTTACCTTTCAGGTGCGAGGGGATAGTTATGATTTGACATGCTGGGGTGTACACATGGTGAATGTTCACATGTGATGTGTAGAGAACACTGATGGTCACTTGATTGCACATGCATATGTTGAGTGCATGTCCTTGCTGACCCACACACTTGCACTCTGATGCACTACATGTACTCCCACCCTTGCATATCCACGTGTACACTGTTTGCCTTCTGGTGCCCACTGTGTCCCTGCAGCACATGTTCTGTGACCAATTATGGATCCTGTACATGCCTAATTTGCTTTTTGATGTGGTCTGTCGCTTAGATGTGATTCTCAGGGTGTGCATCACACACAATGGCTGTTCACTGTGCTGTGCGCTGAGCAGTGTGTTGCAGGAGTAGGACACAGCACACAGAAGCTGCAGTGTTGATTTTGCAATGCACAATGTGCATGTAGACAGGCATTCATTGTTATGTTACGTCTACAACTCTTGTAATGCATTTGGAAATGACTTATTTTGGGTGGGAGGTTGTTGGTCTGTCATTTCATCTGATTCCAGGTCAGGCATCATTGTCTGATGCCACTGTACATTTTGGACATGGCAATGTGTGCCTTTTTGTTACTGTGTTGGTGTATGGGTATTGCTTGCCATGTCATGTTGTGGTTTGGGAGGGTTTGAGTGACATAACAGTGATGGCCATGGCCTGTTTTGCAGGTGTGTGTGATGCACACCTTGGATGTCAGGGTCATCCGCTTCTCAGAGCAACTAGCTGGGGGTAGATCTCTCTCCGCGGCAGGGCCCTCCCTCTGGAACAGCCTTCCTGCCTCACTGGAACTTGAGGGGAACCATCTCCGGTTCGGGAAGCACCTCAAGACTTTCCTCTTTGCTTCTGCTTTCTCTCTGCCTCTCCCTTGCAAAATTATTCACTGGAACTGCACTGGATCTGCAACTGGGCCACTCTCACCGACCTCGGTCCCTGGCCCAGCCACTCTCCACTTGCACTGCCTCCCTGGCAACCCCTGCACTGCGGTACTGTCTCTCTATCCCTACAGCCCCCCCTTCCCAGCACTTGTCTGCACTTACCTTTGCAGTTGCCACCAGCTGGCCTATGTATTTGGTTTTTGGTCTACTTCCCCTGTACTGCACTCCCCCCCCCTCCTCTTCCCCTTGCACTTTTCCCTTCCCCCTACCCCTGCACTTGCACAATCTAAATGACACCTGGCCTAGTAGTACCATTGTCTGTCTTCCCTTGTTCCCCCCTCCCTGCCTCATCGCACCTTGAAATACTTGTGTATAGGCCATATCATGTCATGTCATATGTGTGCCTTTTGGTCACACAGGAGAGCTTGTGTTTAAGTAGCTAGGGATGCAGACGATGTGGCACTTCCATGGCAACTATCTCAGGCTGGTAGGGTTGTGACAGTTGACTGTCTCTTCGTCATCATCGATTGTCACCTGGTATGTGCCAGGCCTGTGTGCATTCCGCAGGGGTGGGAGTTTAGGTGAAAAATGTGGCCACAAGCTGGGTCCGGGCTTCCTCGCCACGTGCCCTGTCCCCTCCCATGGGCAGCTCCTGTGCCTGTGGTTGGGTATGTGGGGGCACCACCATGTCCACCGGGACGCCCTGCCGTGTTGCAACATTGTGCAGGACACATGCTGCCACAATGATCCTGCACACTACTGGTGGTGCATAGAGTAGCTGCCCGCCAGAGCGGTCAAGGGAGCGGAAACGTGACTTGAGCACTCCGAATGTGCGCTCCACTATGGCCCTGGTTGCAATATGGGCGGCGTTGTATCTTACCTGGGGTGGTGTGGTGGGGTTCCGGATTGGCGGCGTCATGTGGTTGCTCAGAGGGTAGGCACTGTCCCCTGGGGAGGTGTAAATGGTTGTGATTATTGTGGTTTGTGTATTTGTGTGTGTGTGTGTGTGACATGCATGCATGTGCAAGGGCATTTGTACTCACCTAGGAGCCATGTGTCGCCATGCTGCCCAGCTTCCAGGGCCCGGCTCAGGGCGGACATTCTGTATATGAAACTGTCATGGCTGGAGCCAGGGTAGTTTGCATAGACAGAGGTGATGATTCCCTTTGCATCGCATACCACCTGTACATTGATGGAATGCCAGTGCTTGCGGTTTCGGTAGATGTGCTCAGTGGCCCTAGGCGGACGTAGGGCCACATGGGTGCAATCTATGGCACCGAGCACTTTGGGGAAGTGTGCCACCCTGAAAAAATCCAGGACAACGGCCTGCCTTTCTGCGGGTGTTCTGGGCATGTATATGTGCCTGCGGACTGAGGGGCGCGCTGTCATGATTGCCAGTACCTGGTGTAGGCAGCGTGACTGCGTGGCCTGTGAGACCTCCCCCCCCACTATGGCAGTAGTCCACTGAAATGACCCAGTGGCCAAAAAATGCAGGACATTGAGCAGCTTCTCCAAGGGGCTCAATGCTTGGGAGCAAAGGGTGGGGGATGTAAGGTCATCTTCCCACTCCCTGACCAGGTCTAGGATGATGTGGGGTGGAAACCTATACCTGCCATAGACCTGGTCGTCGGGCATCCCAAAAAGGCTTGTCCGTGGTGCGAAAATGCGTGCCCTGGCTATTCTCCTCCTCCTGCGGTGTCCCACGATCAGTGCTGCGACAAATGGGGCATTCATCGTAGCTGTATATACGTGTTTGTTGTTTGCGCGCACTTTTATACTGTGCACGGGGACGCTGCTGCCTGCCTTCGTGTGGCAGACGCGTTGACGCCTGTGTGCGTCTTTTGCCGTGCGCGAGTTTCCCATATTCGGATCCATGAATACGGGTTGTTCGCGTGCGTGTGGGCGTTCCGTGTAGTTCCCTGCAGTACTTCCCCAGTTACGCCTCCTTTTTTCACGCGTTATTCCCCATTCCGCATGTTACGCCCACTGTTCCGCCCACTTTGGTTGTGTGCGCCGCGCTATGTGTGCTTTTGCTGTGCGCGTAGCGCACGCCGTGTATGCCTGCATGCGCCATGGCTGGATTGCGCGCACGGACAGCAGGAAACACGCGCAGCGTCTTCCTTGAATCGCACACGTGTGCTGCGTTTCTTGCGCTTGCGCTACCTTGCACCTGCTTGCGCATGGATTTTCGGCGCACGTTTGTTCCATGAATTGGCCCCTAGGTCTTTGACACCCTTGCAGATGGCCATCTGTCACAACCCCATTCTGAAATTTCTCCCAGAAGATAAAAAAAAGAAACATTTGCACTCCTTCATGAGGGAGAGAACTCACCTGACCAGGCGGTATCAATTTCTATTTACATTGCAGATACAGGATTCAGGCAGTTGGAGAATGACACAGTATTAAGAAGACAAGAATGGCTTGAACTGACCAATTTCTAGCTGTTGGTCTAGCCGACAGTCATTGACATACCTTTTGATGGTATAAATATATTTGGAAGGAAGGTACTTAGGACTTTGAAGGCCCTCAAGGATAGGGTGACCAGACGTCCCGGTTTTCCCAGGACAGTCCAGGGAAATCACCCTCCGTCCGAGGTCCTAGGAGTTTTTTCATTTCATTTGGTTGGGCGGCTATGGTCATTAAAATTGTAATTATTTTTCACAACACTTTCAGAATTTTGAAGTTGGAGCATTGGCTCGAACCCCCAACCTTTCAGGTACAAGTCACAACACTTACTGACTGTGCCACAGAGACTGGCTTGGAAATTATTGTACAGCAAGCCATGTCATATCAATTAGAGCAAACGCTTGTTTTGAATTTACATGCCAAGATTCACAGACAAAACTGCACAAATGAGATCATATACAGTTTATAGAAAGGAGAAGGACTGGAAATATGATTGGGTGGTGATTGTGGGGGCGTGTTGGAGGAGGGGTGGTAATTGGTGGGCTGTGATGGTGTAGTCCCTCTTTTATGTTGTTGGTCGTCCCGGTTTTTCGTTTTGAAAATCTGGTCACCTTACTCAAGGCGGATACACTGCAGCAAGTTCCCTTCGATCCCTTTAACATGGGTCATACAACTTTCGTACAAGAGGTTGTTAAACCAGGCCTGGAGGTGGCACACAATCCTCTTATTGATACTAGACCTACAGAGAGTCGAATTACTGTTTGGTAGACCAGTTTAGATCCAGGTCACAGGAATACAGTGAACATCAGAGGTGCATAAGAACCTCTCATTCCAAAGGTCAGTCAGCAAAGCAGCATCAGTGACTTGCTAATCAAGCCACCCTCACGCTTCAGCACACCAGTGTGGATGGGGTGGTGCCCATTAAGCTTGGTTTTACAATAGCAAAACATAATGTCAGATGAATGGTTCTTTCTTTATTGACTCCAGGCCACACCTTCTTTAAACCGCACCAATTACTCCACTAGTGCACATGAGGGAAGAGCATCTTAATGCGCTAGAGGAGATCAGGGCACTGATTCAAAGAGGAGCAGTAGAGCTTGCCACTCCAGAAGAAAGAAATCAAGGGGTCTACTCAAGATATTTCCTCGTAGGAAAGGCAGGTAGGTGCAGACCAATCTTCGACCTAATATTTCTAAAGACTCAATTCGATTCAATTATTACAAGTGGTCATTCAAATACAGAAAGGGGACTTTATTGCATCCCTCCATCTAACAGATGCATAGTTTCACATTCCAACCCATCAGAAATACAGGTGTGTAGTGGCCCAGCATAAATAACTAAATGTGCTCCCATTCATGCTGAACTCAGACCCCAGGATTGTTACCAAGACCTTGGCCCCAGTAGCAGCACATTTACAGAGAAAGGGTTTTCATGTTTACCTATGTATGGACAGCTGGCTGATCCATGCCCTGGCACGTCAGCAAGCACAGGTCATGCTTTACCAACTGGAACAGACGCTCTCCTTCCTCCTTGGAGTTCTCAATTAACTAAGTTATTTCATTCATGAAGAACGAGGGCGAGGCTCATTCATTTGTATGCTGCGGAAAGACGCAAAGAGGAATGCGACTTGTGGCATGCAGTGCACCCTCTGTTTTTAGTGAAAAGAAGCGGGGAAATCATGGCTGCAAAGCTAAGTTTGAGCTGCCAATGAAATCTGCGTACTCACAAAAACATTTTGCATCAACAGTATCAACCTTCCCGCCGTTTCACACACTGCCCACTATCAAGACAGTGAAAGCGAAACAACCTTTAAGATCAACAGTCTAACTCGGACGCCCACTTGCAAGGAAAATGTAGTCCGTGTCATCCCTTTTTTAATCACTGAAAGCTGGCGAATGTATCCGTAAAAACATTTCCCAGCATGCCACGCAACCTACAGTCCAGCCCCCGACAGACTAGGATTGGACGGCCATCTCGATTTTCGAAAAATAAAACAAGATTTGGAATCTAACATGGCGGAAGGGGCAGGCTGTCTATGCAAATGACGTGATGAGCATGCTAATTTATGCTGAGCAGCAGCTGAAAGTGGGAGGCACCGTCCGCTGGCCCAGCACATTTACAGGCTGGTGCGAAACGGGTTCTTTTATGAAAGTTTATCCTTTGGGAAATCAGCTAACACCTGCAAAATAACCCAAAAGAGGAATGTTTCTTTCCTATGGTGCTGCAAGTAGGTACAAAACATGCGCATCTTTTTATGGACTTCATTGATTCACGGTGCGTCACCCTTTCTCAACTCTCATGCTGGACTTCCTTTGCATCTTGTACTCCTGGTGGCCCTGAATCATGCTGTTCCCATCTTCATCTTTTATCCTAGCTTGCAACAGTATGTGTTACTACTGACTTCTGCATTTGTATTCTCTCTCTCCTCTTGCTTCTCCACTCTTTTGACTGCTTACTCTCTGTTCTTTCCTCCTCTCCCTTTCTCCCTTTGCCTAACTCCTCCCCTCCTCCCCTTACTTTCTTTTATGCACTTACTCTATCAGAATTGTCCCTGGACTTAGTATGATAGCAACCTCTTCTCTCTACCCCTCCTACCCGCCCCCCCGCACTATCTGAAATGTCGTCCGGCCTAGTACAATAGTCCCTTGTTTTGTTCCTTCCTTTCTGCACCCCTCTCCCTAAATGTTGTCAGGCCTAGTATGGTAGTCACTTGTCTGTTTCCATTTCCTTCCCCCTCCCTTTCTTATCTATGTCTTAGCTCTTGCACTATCTGAAATGTCGTCAGGCGGAGTACGATAGTTAATTTCACATACTTACTGTTCATGGCCTGTAAGGATGTCATTGTATTTTCACTTGTTCCCTCCCTTGCCTTGAAGCGCTTTGAAACACATTGTGTATAGGCGCTATATAAATAAATTATCATATTATATCATGCAGAAATAGTCTTTTTGAGAGCCCTTTTGGACATGGAAAATGCAGAGGCCAGACAATCTGATGTACAGGATCCAAACCTCCCCGGTCAAGGTATTGCATCTGAGTAAATAGACCAAGATGTCGTGCACGGTTTTACATCCTTGTGGATGCTCTCCTCGTGTATTCCCCTGGTATGCAGCCACTACCTAGGCTTGCATTCGTTGCTCGATGGAAGCAGATTAGTAGGACTTTAGATAACCAGATTCTTCTTAAAAGGTTTTCAGAAAGACCCTCTGCTGGTGGTAGCAGAACCAGAACCTAGTCGGAGCAAGCCATCCTATAGCCCCTACGTTCTCCTAAATAATCACATCAAATGCATCCCTGGAAGGTTAGGGAGCTCATCTAGGGAATCTTCATGTCAAGGAGCTTTGGTCGAGGGAGGAGACAAATCTACACATTGTGTTGGAGCTCAGAACAGTGAGGTCCTTTCTTCCTCAGCTCAGTGGGAAAACAGCAAGGGTTTATGCAGACCGAACAACATCCATGTTTTATATATAAAGATAAGGATGCATTTCCACAAATATTCTGTCTCTGGAGGCTCAGAATTTGTGGTGGTGGTCCCTTAAACAGAGGGGGTTATTAATACCTTTGCACCTTACCACTTTTCAAAACACAATGGTGGTTTACATCAGTAGAGACATTGCCCTGTGTCATCAATGGGAGTGAAAGATCGAACTCTCGTTTGACTGGGAATACTCAGTAGTTTAAATAATAATAATATAAAAACGTTCTCCTTTATGAAAAAAGCTACACCCATAGAGCCCTACAGGGCCTGAGAGTCCCTCCACCTCCTTTGGTCCTTTTAGGCCCCAACCAATGAGGTGGGAGGGCTTAGGCTCCACCCCAGTCAGCCATCATAAGATTTTTCACTGTGTTTTACTGAACAGGGGAATCCTTTTCATCTCCCTGAGCTACTTTGATGTGTTCATACTAAACCTAAACAAATGCATACTTTAAGCTTTCTTAGCTTCCTTACCCAGGATTAATACTTTGGGCTCAGATTTTCGTCGGTTTTCCACCTAAAAACATGTGTTTAGAGGCTGCCTACTTTCACATTATGGCTGAGAATCGAGAACAGGCTATCAAGGAGAAGACGTCCCTTTTCAGGGACTGCTCTGAGTGTGGCAAACAGGTCATCTTCCTCAGAGAGCCCCACAAACTCTGCATTTATTGCCTTTACCCACATGACATCCAGACATGCAAAATATGACAGACTTTTTCCAAGAAGACTCTGGAGGACAAACATAGGAGGCTATTACTTCACCTGTAGAGCAGACAAATGTCATCTGATGAGGAATCAAGCAAAACTGCGCCCTAAACTTCCTCCAGGCACACTGAGAAGTAGGCTCCAAAAAGGAGAGCTTCTTCAGTGGACAGAGCAGACTCTCTGCCCCCCAAGGACAAGAAAAGTGGGAAATCCTCAACTGAGCCAGTAGGAGTCCCTAAAGTTCTGCTGGAAGGAGAACTATGCAAAGGTACAGGATTATCCACTTCATCAGTGAAACAGCTGTCCACGGGGACACTGGCCACACTTAAACTAGTCTCACCAGCCACAAAAAATGTCCCGTCAATGGATAAACCATCGTCCACCGAACCAACCACCTCTTCGATGAAGACATCATTGTGGACGAAGGAATCGTCGATGCACTCGTCCACAAAGGATGCTAGCGAAAAGCACGTGCCGATGAAGACCACCTCGTTGACGTTCACACTACAAGGCCTAAAAAATTAGACGCTCTCCATCTCCTCCAAGGTCTTCACCTCAAAGAACCAGAGCGCACAATGAGCCCTCAAATACCACAGCTTCTGAATGGCCTGATTTGTATTCGTATTTATTTATTTGTATTGTGCACCTAGCCCTCAGGCATCTGAGCGCATTGTTTCAGTTACATTAGTGCAAGGTTACAGTGAAAGAGTACATACATATAGCAGAAAGCATTGATATATACATTAAGGGTATGGATCAGGTAAGCAGGTTACATAGGCAGTAATTTACAAGAGCAAAGTACAACTATATACAGAGGAGGCGCTGTTTGTTTGGCGGCTAGCTAGCTAGCTTCCTGAGAGGCAAGTCCGTTTTTGGTTTTGGTCTTAAATAATGTGAACGAAGGTTCAGATCTTAGGTTAGTAGGTATGGAGTTCCATAATTTGGAGGCGAGGACAGGGAAACTGCTGCCCCCGGATTTTTGGTGGTTGTACCTCGGGATTAAGAGAGAGTTCAATTGGGCTGATCTAGCAGGTCGATTGGATTGCCTTTTGGTGAATTTGCATGTCAGGTAATCAGGTGCTGATTGGTATAAGCATGTGTGTGTGACGGTCAAGGTTTTAACCAAAATTTTGTTTGTGATAGCCAGATGGAGTTACATCTAACTTCAGAGATATGGTGAGATCTGGGTATGTTGGAGGCTGCTCTGAGGGTGTTATTTTGCAGGACCTAGAGCTTGTTTAGGTTGCTTTGCTGGTCCCTAGGTAGAGAGCGTTACAATAATCCAGTTTGGATAATATAAGCGCTCTGGCTAGAGTGAAGCAACTTGCTGGGGAGAGGAAAGGTCTGCATGAATTTATAAGTTTACAGGTGTACGCTGTAGCTGTGGCTGTAGCGTTCACTTGTTTTTACAAGGTTAGGGTGGAGTCAAGATAGATGCCTTTTTTGGAGACTGGGATAATTATGCTGTCTATGGTGAATGAGTTGAAGGATGTGTCTAGTTTAAGTTGGCTTGAGAGCCAGTCAGTAGTAGTTTGGTCTTCTCATCATTGAGGCAGAGGCCATGTGTGGCCATCCATGCCTGGATGATGAGATAGATTTTGTTCAGTAATGTGGAGTCATTGTTGTAGTTGCCAGAGATTGGGATGACGACCTGGGTGTCATCTGCATAGTTCGTGTAGGTGACACCAAGGCTATCCAGATCATCAAACAGTGGCTTGGTGAATATATTATAAAGTGTCAGTGACACGCAGGACCCTTGTGGTATTCCACATGTTACTGGTGCTGGGTCGGCTGCAGCTGTGGGAGAGAAGACTCTCATTGTTCTTTTGTCAAGAAATGATCGTATCCAGGCAGTGGCTTTTTCAGAGAAGTGGGCTGAGGAGGTGAGGTGGTTGCATAGGACTTCTTGGCTAACGAGGTCGAGCGCGATAAGTCTAGCAGCAGGAGGAGAGTTATGTAGCCTGTCTTGTTGCTCATCGATCTGTGTTTGAAGGTCTATTAGTGCGGTTTCTGTGGCATGTCTAGGTCTAAACCTGAATTGTCTGAGACCGAGGAGGTTATTTGTTTTAAGGTGAGCCTGTATTTGCAGATAAGCTGCCCTGTCCAACATTTTAAACAAGAAGGGCACTGTTGTGATGGGCCTGTAATTGGTAGGGGTGTCGGGGTCTAGGTTAGGCTTTTTTAGGAGTGGGAGGACCCAGGTATCTTTTAGGTTGGTAGGGACTCTACTAGTTTCAAAGGAGGAGTTTATGAAAGACGTGATGGCGGGAGCCAGGTCTATTGCTGCTTCTTTAATGATAGTTGCGGGGCATATGTCACCTTCGCATTGCAATGGTTTAAAGCCAAGGATTATGTTTTCCACTTCTGGGATGGGGAGCAGTGAAAATTTGAAGGTGGTGCATGGTGTATCAGCTGAACTTTGCAGTTTAGGAAGGTTAGAGTCAGAGGCGATGTTATGTTTTTTCCTTTCTATTTCAGACTGCAGCAACGATATTTTGTCAAGTAAGGCTGATTGTATTTTGGAGCACCTTGTCTTTAATGCAAGTGTCAATAGGAGGGATGGGTGATTCCAGTTCTCTTAGAATTTTGAATAATTTGTTGGAGCCGGATTTGGCGTTAGTTATTCTATTGTTGAAGGATTCACATTTAGTTTGTAGAATGGCTGTCTTGTATTCCTTTGAGGTTTTTAGGAAGGTGTCTCTGTTGGAAGTTGTAGGGTGATTTTTCCAGTCAGATTCAGCTTTTCTTTTGTTGTCACTTAAGTTTTTGAGGTTAGGGGTGAACCAGTTGTTAAGGTGCGCTTGTGGCTTGGCGTATCTGGATTTTAAAGGTGCAATGGCGTCAATGGCTCGGTGGAGAGTCTGGTTGTAAAGGTCCATGAAGGAGGCTGGGTCTGTTTCAGTGTTAGTATGATTTAGGATAGGTTGTAGGAGAGGAAGTATGTTTTTTTAGTGTAATGTTTTTGTTGTTTCTTAGCTGGGGGAGCTATGGCTTTTACTATGTTCGGTGCGTGCAAGATTGTATGGTGAACAGTATCGAGTGATGGTCTGTCCAAGTGCAGTGTGAGTTGGAAATAATATTAGTTTTGCAGTTAAGGTCAGCAATCCAATAGAGGATTCTGCCTTTGTTGTGGGTCGGTTTCTTGATTCAGTGGGAGAAACCCATTTCTGAGATGTAATTGGTTAGGTATGTGGCTGCAATGTCATTGGGGTCCAGTAGGCCCAGATTGAGGTTACCCAGTATAGGAATTAGGGAGCTAGGTTTAGTCTAAGTGGCAAGGAGTTGTAGTATGTCATCTTTGAATGATGAGATAGGTCCAGGTGGCCTGTAAACCAGGTGAATCTTTAACGTGCGAGAGGCTGAGAGAGGGAGTTTTGGAGAGAGGAGTTCAGCAGATGGGAGTGTGTGGTTGGGTATGGCTCTTAGTCCAAGGTCAGTCCTACTGATGACGGCCATGCCGCCGCCTTTGGAGGTTTCTCTGTCAAGTCTGGTAATCATATAGTTGTCTGGGATGGCTAGGGCAAGTGAGGGGCCAGCTGCGGAATGCAGCCAGGTTTCTGTTACAGCTAGAAAGTCAAGTTGATTGGCAGTGATGAGGTGAGCCACGTCTAGGGCATGTGCTATCAGTGATCTAGCATTGATTAGGGCTCCGTTGATTGGGATGCTATTGTTGCTAGGCTTGTTCAGGCGGGTTAAGGTTAATGTATGAGGGGCTGAATCAGCGTTCGTGGTGGTATTCCGTGTTTTTGTGTTTGAGGTCTTGGTTGAAGGTTTGGTTGTGGCAGTTGGTGGTGGTAGTAAAGTTTACATCTAGATCCTAATCTGAGATTTCTGATGGTTGAGGTGCATGGTTGATTCGGTGTGGGTCTGGAGGCATATCGGTGGATCCATAAGGCTAGTGAAAGGGGTTTAGTAAGAGTGGATGCAAGATAAGGTTGGTGCAGGGTCATTGAAGGCAGAAATTGTGTAGGTGCTATGAAATCATGGTGAGGTAAGGCATCTGACATTACCTCTGACATTACCTCTGACATGACATCAGGGAGACAGTGCTCTTGTTAAGGGGAGAGGCAGGGTCTTGCATGGTACTGGCATTCATTTCCATTGTTTAGGATCTGAAGGCTGTGGTTTGTAGAAACAGGAGGGTTGATAAAGCTATGGTGAGGTTGGACACCACTTTTGCAGGAGGCTGGCATTGTGCATAGACATGGTTTGATATATTTGCTGGCAGGTTTAGCGGGCAGTTGGCTTCAATCGTGTAGTGTATGCTAAGACTGGGACACAAGTTAAAATTCATGTGCAGTGACATCAAGCAGATGCGGCGTATGGGTTACTTATGATGGGTTTAATACCAGTCTTTAGGTTATAGTTACAAATAGGACATAAGAAGTTAAGTACATAACAACACCGGCTCCCATCACCCAGGCAGGCAAGATCTAACTGCCACCACAGAGAACCTTCACCATAAACATTTCCACCACTCATACATCAACATTCCACATGACATCACCAGCTACAGCACATCACAGACAGGCACTACACAACACACCTCCCGCCTTTACCAATCCACCCATACCCAAGACACACCACAGACAGGCACTACACAACACAACACATCTCCCTTGTGTGGAAGAACACACCACGACACACCACCACCTCCACAGCAGATTCCCCACCATAATAACAACAAGAAACCAACCTACGCTCTTCTGGAAACCCCTTGCAGAAAAGCAAACCCCCCCTCTGTCTGTTCCTGCCACAAACAAATTCTGGGCTCTCACCCCAGAACCTAACCTGCCCAGATACAAGGCACTCTAACCTACAACTTTACACCACCTCAAAACTACAAAACCACCTTCCGCTCGTCCCCGCCTCTGGCGGGCCTCCACGCTGCCACCCTGGAGCGCAACCCGACCTCTAAGAGGACAAATACGTCATCACTTTGGCAAGCAACCCCACAATAGAAACAGATAACACACATGCCACTCGGCCACACAACCAAAAGGCGACTTGGCTAATAGGGCACAGTTAGGCAGGAGAGTTTGGCAGTCTGCGGCAGTCCCCGCTGCAGAAAACACCTCGTATCCTGCTGAGGTTTGTTTTCACTGTTTACTAGCTGAGGAGGAGTTAGCCTTCAAAACCTGCCACCGGCCGTGGAGCGGCCACGGAATTTGGCAGGAGAGTTTGTCAGTCTGCGGCAGTCAACGCTGCAGAAAACACCTTGTATCCTGCTGAGGTCTGTTTTCACTTTTTACTAGCTGAGGAGGAGTTAGCCTTCAAAACCTGCCACCGGCCGCGGAGTGGCCGCGGAGTTCGGCAGGAGAGTTTGGCAGTCTGCGGCAGTCCGCGGCGGGAGATGGTGTTGGGTCAGAGTCCTGAAGAAGAACCCGGAAGACTTCTCCGCAGCTATCACCAGTGGACCGAAGAAGCTGAATTGGATCACCACAGACCTTTGAGATCGGGGCCCTCAAAAAGAGGTAAGACCCCACCTGAGGATAATCCTACGATGCAAGGTAAACAAGGGCAGCGGCCGTCTTCCCCCCCCGGGCAAGATTCAAAAACGTTCCTCACATTCTAAAGCGAGCATTTTTTTGTGCTCCTCCGACTCGGACCCGCTGGTAAGGCGTGCTTAGCAGGGGTGGACAGAAGGCTGCCCATCCCAGGAGATGAGTGTGGAGGGGAGGAAATCATAGGGTGAGAAAAAGGTCATACTTTCCCCAACCCGGAGACCCAGACTCGGGGAGCGGGTCTAGGGTGGGTATTACGAACCCCCCCCCTCAGGGGACAGAGAGGATAGCCAGATAGACGAGACCGTCCCTGACTTAGAGAGGGAGACGGCTGAGAACCGGAAAAAAGGAGGGAGACGTCCACATAGCGTCTATTCCCTTTGCAAATTTGGAGCCACGCCACAGCCGGACAAAACGGAAGGGAACGGCTCAGCTGAACCACCAGGCGAACTCGATCGAGGGGTTATTGGTGAAAAGTGATTAACTGAAATTACCATTCACCCAACACCCGAGGTTGAAAACCTCCAAAGCCCACCTGCAGCAGTTAACACGAGACACTGCCAGGAACCGGAGCCGTGGGAGAAACTCCAAGCTTTATCGGACTCACTGATCACAACAGACAATGTTGTGAGCTTGGAGGAGGAACAGGATCTGTCACAACTAACAGAAAACCCCCTAAACTCCACGAACAACGAGGAGAGGCACAAGATCACAAGGAAGTCAAAAAACAAAGCTACCCTGAAGAAACATCAGAAAAAGCTGAACCCCAAGGAGCTGAAACTGACAAAACCTAAGATAAAGAGCAGCATAACAAATCAGCTGATCTTTACAAAGAAAAAAGAGAAACGACAGAACCAAACAGAACCTCAAACGAAAGATAAACGGACATATATAAAGATCAACCCGATGGGTAAAACAGTTATGACATGTCAACCTACAGTCTCACATTTCTTTCTGTAAAAAACAACACAAAAAGAACCAAAACTTGGGTAAGCTTTCAGATGCAGAAATTCTACAAGGGGCAGATATAGATCCCAGGATACAATTACCAGGGTTGCAAGTTTCCTCATGGTCCGGTTTGTCAAACAAACTAATAAAACAAAGATCTGGACATGGCCCCATGAACCAGACAGAACACATGGTCCCCGAAGGAATGGGACCTCCCCCTCCACTAGTAGTGGAGATAACAGGCGAAGACCTCTGCCCGCAACAACAAGAGAATACCGCCATTAACCTAACGAAACCACATGAGGAGTGTTTACCAACTCCATCAAGACTGCCTGAAGCCAGAGACAAAGAAAAATTGAATAAATCAAAGCAGATAAGTCAATCAAAGGAGACCGCCACAACGGGTGAAACTAGACTGATAATGGGTGAAACGACCTCTACAGTAGGAAACCAGGGTGGCGAGTTGGCACTATCAGCACTCAAGGCCCAGAAAAAAACAGTGGCACCCATAATTCCAGTGGAAATCCCCCCTAAAGAGCAAACACCTCTGAGAAAGAAGAAAGACTCGAAATTTACGAGCCCAATGGGTGAAAAAACGGCGACACCAGCGTCCCTGAACAAGAACACAACCGCAGATCATGACTCAAATGACTCTATTATAGTGGGCGTAAATGGAAGCAAACTCATACAGCCCCCTTTTAAGTCACCGACAAGAAGGCAAACCTCTACAAGGTTCATGGAATGCCCGCAAAAAGAAACCCCTACATAAAAAACAGACTTAATGGCAATAATGTCTACTTTCACAATTGCGTTAACACCTTTTACAAAATTGTATCAGTCGCTCAAGCATTATACATCACTATTAGCTATGATGCACACCAAGATGACCTTTCTAGAAGGCTTTATTACAGCTACACCAAACTTAAGGGAACTATACAAATCTAGTGTCCCTCAAAAACCTGGTGAAGGCCTGGAAAGGAAAAAACATCTAAAAGATCAAAAAACTGAAACAACTATAATAGAAACAAGGAGCCAAAGTACGCAAACAACTCAATGGAAAGAAGGACAAAACGACAAACTCCATACATTGGAGCCCGCAATGAGAGACAAGTGCCACAAAATAACACGAGGACCAGAACGGTGGAAAGAGACCGGCTGCGAGTCGGTCAACAGAAGTATCTCTACAAATGCCACACCAAGTTGGGGCCCAACGTAAAAACTCAGAAAGCAAAGAAAACCCCAAACGAAAACAAAATCAAATGGCAACAAGCAGGAAAATCACCAACGGATGTATCGTCCGGGAAGCAAAAGTTTCACCCGAAATAGGGCCATCCCCTAAAGCACAGGATGTACCTCGGCAGATATCACAAAACTC
The DNA here is from genome assembly GCF_040938575.1 of Ambystoma mexicanum. NCBI lineage: Eukaryota > Metazoa > Chordata > Amphibia > Caudata > Ambystomatidae > Ambystoma > Ambystoma mexicanum. Next base: position 895,264,901 of record NC_090931.1, on the reverse strand, counting down.
AAAGGGTGACAGATACCCTGTGTTCTTACAGGTTCAGGGAAAGAAAAGCACAGAGATAAGGTGAGTAATATTTGAACCATCAGTACCTCAGGCTAAGACATTTATAGTAGTCGAGGAAGAAACGGCACTTTCCGTGCTAGCACAACGGACACCGATAAGCAACCTTCCTCAAAATAACAAAACTAATCCGGAACAGGGTGAACCTAGCACGTATTTACCGACTAGGAGGAGTGTGATTATTGACCTAGAGGAAACAATTAACCTCTCGGATGTATCTCAATATTCTGCAGAGGAGGCAGACACTGAGATACAACGAATAAAAGAACACTCTCAGCAATTACAAAAGACATCGAGCAATCCGAGAAACAACAACACAAATGGACAATTGCCACCATTCATGTCGTTAGAGGACAAAAGGAAAACAATCAATAACGACAAAAGGAAAAAACGGGTCAGTACGATACCACAGGAAAAATGTAGTCCAAGAAAGTCAAGAAATAACCATACGTCGGACAGACACCAAAGAATACAAGACGATAAAAAAAAAGAAAAACGCCCTCAAGAGAGATCATAGAGAGGAGATCATTAAGGGAAAAGCAGAGACAAAGTCCAAGAGGACACGGGGATCACCCTCGAGAAATAGAAACACGAGCCACACCACTGCCAAGGCTGTCAGAGTAATTTACAAGGACAAAATAAAGTGTCAGAACTTTTTGCCTCCAAAGTATAGGAAAATCAGATGGCACAATACTGAACAGAAAGAACATAATGACACTGTTCCAATGTATACCGGCTTTAAGAACAATCATATCAGCGGATATCAAGATCGTAGAATTTGCAACAAGAGGCAAACTGGACAGTGTGTACTTACACATACCCTCGCCCGTAGTGAGAGCAATGGTTGCGCAAGCAATCGAAAACTTTTTGATCCTGGGCTATGAGCTAACAAACTACAATGAAGCCAAACAAAATCGGGAGAAAACACCACAGGCAAGATCACAAACCCGAACAAGGGGCGAACCTAGGGGATATGAGTACTTAAAATCTAACAGGGGAGCGGTAGAAACATTGCCAAAAGAAAAAAGAAGACTGTAACGCTCACCTGGTATCCACGGGGACGTCACTTAGCCTGTTCTGACCTCTTACGACCTCAAACCCTTCCCTGGAGTCTACTCGACTGGAGACTGGGCCTGAAACACAGGATTGGTAGAGTTTAACTCCCCATTGTCTCTGTGTGCTTGAGCCCCTTCTTCCCCGGGGTCCAACCCTTCCCTTTGATCCACAGCTCACCTTGTTTTCTTGGAAAGTGTGCTCTCTGTCCTGCTTTCAGCGCAGGGGCGCGTTGATTGATGCTGGCTCTTTGCTGTCTAGTTACTTCACTTGCAAGAGTCCGACAGGTAAGTATAATGAGTCTTTTGAACAGTTCTCTAACTTCGCGTTCCTTTCCTTCCTTAGATGATGGCCGGCGTCCGGGGATGGCGACGTGCTGCTGAGATGAGTAGTGCTGAAGGTGAGTGAGAGCGCGATGTGCGAGTAAGTGCGGTATGCAGCACCTTTAGATGTTTCCACGCTTTTCCCTCTTGCAGATGGATGAGAAGTTCCGGAGACAGAGTTTCCCCGAGCGGCTGGGATTCAGGTAAGCTTTTGAAGCTTGTACAGTCTTTAAAAATAAGCGAAGATTTGCTGAATGCTTACTAATGCCTTTTTTCTGTTCTTTTCCCTTTTCCTTAGGAAGCGGCGTGCCGGGATGGGAATGACACCGCCCAAGATGCCCGCAGAACAGAAGAAGCTATGAATGATGGGCAGAAGCGCCGCAAGGTAAGGCTGTTCCTAACATTGTTCTTGCAGGAGCTGAGCGCAGAAGAAAGATGCAGGCCTACTGGAGACTGATCCGAACATGGTGAGTGTCACGCTGCAGGTGCAGAAAACACAAAGCATGTTTCTCAGCCTGGGCGTGGCTTAAATAGTCTCTGGGTATCCCATGTGTCTCTGGGCTGAACCACACCCAAAAGACTAGACTGCACATGCAGTTCTGGGAACCGAAATATGTGGGGGCATCCATCTTGTCCCCATCAAAGCACTACAAGTCCAATCCCCAATGTTATCCTATGGGAGTGAGTGAGTCTGGTGCCACAAGCGCCAAGTCTGACTCCCAGTGGGTCTTTGGAGGGTTGGAGAGGCCCTTGAGGGCCATGTTGGTGATCGTGGCCTGGCTCCAGCCTGACATCTTGGAGGGCTGGGGACATGAGGGGCAGGAATCATGACAAAGACGAGAGGCCCATGTCGGGGGAAAAACTCTCAGAACCACCCAACACCAACTACGTGTGCAGGAGGGAAAAAGAACAGACCGGGGAAATACAGCGAAACAGGGGGGGGAACCTGCACCTACGCATAATTAATCAATAGAAACTCTTAAAGATCCCACGGGGGCGGGTCGTTTTCCCAAAGGCCCATTATCTAAAATAAAGATAACATTCAACCCGGAAGAAAGCGAAAAAGAAGAACTATCACCGGCAAACCTGGATAAAGAATGGAGCAAACTGAAAGAAGACCAGAAGTGGAGGTGGATCTCCAAGGTGCTCAATCAGAGTGACTATAGTTAGCAAACCAAGAGCAAGGGACCAGAAGACACTTCAAAAAAGGAAACAAGGAAGAAGGGCGTCTCCCTGAAGTTTGCCTCCTGGAACACGAGAGGCTTTACACATCTGTTAAAACAAAGTGATGTACACTTAGGAGACTTCGACGTTCCCTGTCTCCAAGAGACATGGTTAAGAGATCAGCCAACAATGGACGGCTATGAAATACACCTTTCCCAGCAGCGAAAGGACCCTCAGGTAGACCCTCATCGGGCCTTTTGACAATACTACGTTCAAACAAAGAGCTACGAGTAACAAAAGTAATAGAATCATCACTATACTTTCAAGTGTTACAATTAAAATGGGAAGGAAAGAACCAGAAAACATCAGCATTGAAATCGGAAGACATATTAATAGTCAACACTTACTGGAATCCCTTAGCAATAAGTGAAGATCAGTTCCTAAAACAAGTGAATAGCATCTTGGATAAGATTGACTCTGAATATCATCCTAGTCATCTGATTATATGCAGAGACCTGAATTTGGAATATCCAAAACTACAACGGCTCAACCTAAATCAATCCACAAAAACTCAAGCAATAAAAAGAGGAACAAAATGGGTCAAATTAATGAAAGCAAGGTCCTTACAAAATCTTCATCTACTGATAGAATAAGATGCAATCCTGATACCAACATGGGAAAAGGACTTCTCCTCAGCCACCTTAGACCATATTTTTGTCAGTCCCGAATTTCTCATTTATATCACTAACTTCTGGGTTATCCGTTCCAAGAATAGCGACTATAACCTGATTGAGTTTGAATGGAAATCACAACATGAAATAAGGGAAATAATGGAAATGGAGATTGAAGAATCAAGCGGAAGAATGAGATTAAAAGTAAAACCAGAAGATATAACCACGCTAACCAAAAAATATACAGAAAGAAACGCTCACGAAAAAGAGAAAGAGGCTGACTACGACCAATTTTTAAACATCTATAAACATCAAGTCACCACTTCTACAAATAAGGGTCGCAAACATATTCACATCTACAATCAAATCTTGGTCGATGAACGGAAAAAGCTAAGAAAAGCACAGAGACTAGCAAACAAGACTAAGGATAAAAAGGATACGGAAGCAGCACTTGAGGCAAAAAAAGCCTATAAGAACTTGCTGAGATCATGCAGAACTGCTATGCTTCAAGCATATGCAGAGCACATGTTGAGTCTAATGAACAGGTGCAAATCAAGGGACTTTTGGTCACTGATTAAGTCAACAACGAACACTCCTCGAAATGTAATCCATAACAATGTAGGAGAAGACAAGTGGATTGATCATTTCACTAACCTCTACAGAAACCCCAACAAAGAGACAAGGATCTCTAACCACAGAACGGAAACAAAATGGGACCTTCCTACCGATATAACATCAATTGTAACAAAAATTAAATGGCTGAACACCTGTAGGGCACCCGGTCCGGACGGCCTGACTAACGCCCATCTAAAAGAATCTCCACAAAACTGGGCACTGTTTATTAGCAAAGTATTCGACACCATCATAAAAACAAAATCCATACCTAGATCCTGGAAAAAAGCTATAATAGTGCCAGTCTACAAAAACGGACCAAGGCAAAACCCAAAGAATTACAGACCAATAGCATTGTTAGACGTTATTGGTAAAGTATACGGTTCAATCCTATTGGAGACGTTTCAGGAATGGGCAACAGAAAACGATCTAACGGACCCGTTCCAATAGGGTTTTGTAAAGAACGGAGGAACTTTGGCCAATATATTTTTGATAAACATCTTGAAGAGCAGGACCAAGGAAGGAAAACCCGGCGTATATATGGCCTTCATTGACCTGGTTCAAGCATTTGACCAGGTCACTAGGGAACGTCTCTGGAAGAAACTAGAGAGTGGCCAGGCAATATATTGGAACAAATTCAAGCTCTTTACAGAGAGACGTCTCTATCAATCTGCTTGAACCAACAGGGCACGTTGTCAACCCCCATACAAATAGCAAGAGGGGTCAAGCAGGGATGCCCCATGGCCCTAACGTTATTCAACGCCTACTTGTGGGATTTCAAAGATTCTGAGACCGAAGTGAGATCATACCCACCAAAAGTGGGCGGGGTGACAGTGTCTCGCCCATTGTTTGCGGACAATCTAATTCTATTAGATCAAACGCCGATAGGACTCCAAAGACAACTAGATAACTTGAGCAGATACATCGGAAAAAACAATTTAGAAATCAATAACAGCAAAACCAAGACCATGACGCTCCAAAAAACCATCAGCCCAAACATTCCGTTTACCTGGCACTTGGAAGGTGTAAAGATTCAAACGGTGTCAGAATTCAAATACCTGGGAGTGATCATGAGCAACAACTTAACAGAAACAAATATGCAGTTCTACCTTTGGGAAAAAGCGAAGAATTTAACATCTCAAGCAAAGATCATCGAAAGGAAATTCTGCCGGTACTCACTTAAACCGATTATACAATTTTATCGAACAAAAGTGATTCCATAAGTAACATATGGGATGGAGGACTTTTTCAACATACCCGGAAGCACTATGGATGAAGCTGGAAAGCTACTTCTGGAGACATATACTGAATCGTCCATCCTCCACACCAATGCCTTTAATAAGAAGGGAACTATGCATTCTATCCCTACAAGGCCTAGTTGCGAGGAACTAACTGATGTTGTATAGGAAAGTGATTATTCCGGAGCGTTCCAACATCTTTGATATCATCCATAAAGAAGTTTTGAGACAGACTCCAAAATCTTAACGGCTTGGCACCAGAAAATAACTTCTTTATTGGAGGAAATAGGATCTTCAGAAAAAGAATTAATGAATAACCCAACAAAAGCAAAAACAAGATTGGAAAACCTGGACTGGATAAGGACAGAGGATACAGCGGGGTCATATAAACTAACTGTGCACGTAACTACGATAAGCAGAAAGTTAAACGATATAAGACCCTACCTAAAGATCTTTCCAAGCAGACAACATCAACAAACATTCATGAGAGCACGGCTTAATATTTTACCAACTAATGAAATAAGATCAATCCGAGGAATCACATTTACTAACAACTGACGTTTTTGTGAGGAAAAAGTGTTTAAAGAAACCCTAAGACATCTTCTTCTGAACTGTAAGGGTTTGACGGAATTAAGAACCACTCATGCTCCATCTGTTTGAGGGCTCATGTTTCTACGAAGAACAGGGATGGTGGAGCGCTTAATGGAGGGGGAAGGCTCAAAGGAAATAATTGCAGTGACGCAATTTCTACAACATATTGACTTTGGAAAACCTTGAACCAGAAAGAAGAACATCATAAACAATCAAGGATTGAGGAACCAGACAGGGGAACTAAGGAATAAATGTGCAAAAAGAAAACTGTAAAAAAAATGTGCAAACATTTTTAAATCAATAAAAAAATTAATTAAAAAAAAATAGGGCACATACTGGCCTAGGCCTAAATCTGTGTTCATATGGATTTCTAGACAATGACTCACACTGATGGTCAGGTATCAAGTCTAATCATAATACAGGTAGGTCTACACTCTGATGCCAAGATTGTATTTTCAATAACATTACATTCAGCAATATATCACGACATTGGTCCAACAAATGTACATCCTTATCCCTAGTCCCAAAAGTGGGGTGTACAGTCTATTACATTACAGGTGTACCTTCTTTAGGACGGTTTCTTCAATATTGTTCAAGGTGGCAAGAACATTATATATATTGTATACATATATCACTGTTCTGAATAAGCTGGTGTCCAATCAAACTAGTGATCTTTAAGTTATCAGTTACAGCAACGCCGTGACAGGTAATAGATACATTGTAGTGGTGTCCTATGTATGCTGATTTATTTGGAAGCAAGAATGCTTCCCATTAGTTGGCTAAATGCAGTGGATTTAGAGCAGATACCCTAGGGAAGTATACATTTTCGGGGAGAATTCAGTATTAATACACTATGGAATTTGTATGAAAGTGAATTTATGCCCCTGATGAAGAGTAAGATTAACTCGAAACGCGTTGGGCCAGTTGCAACAAATAAAGGTTTCATGTTTCTTAACACAATTCAAAAGTTGTCAAATGTTTTATGTGCTATTGCTTAAATTACCTTGGATGTAGGAGGTCATATATTGTCCAAATTCAACAGAAAAATGTTTTGAATAATAGGTTAGTCTGGTCAGTTGCCTCCACCTTGGAAATTCTGACTTCAGACCAATCCATATAAATATATATTTAGGCCTAGACCAGATTGAAAGTGTGCAGGGGACGCAGGTTTCCTAATTAGGAAATCTTTCTTTGTTGTTTCTTTTTCCAGCCTAGATACCAAGGCTGAGCACTTCTCCACTGCACCTCAAATACTATAAGTTGAACAGTGAATGCATTAACACAAGCTAGACACAAACCTATTAGATGTTTTGAACAGTTGTGCTCAGTGTTTCCTTTGCATATTCTAATAGGGCACATACTACCAGACCAGGATGTAAAGTTCCCCCAAAGAAATCAAGAATGCTGGCCAGTCATTCTCAATTCCACCAACAAACACTGGTTGACCATACACACACACACATCCATCCCTGATGACAACCTCTCACAAGTCAATACGTCGGACCCACCACCAACATGCTAAAGACATCGGATGCAATAAAAAAAAAACAACACAACAACCAAGACTTGTCACTTTAGAACTCCATCCCACACCTTCCACATGGGCTCCATAGCGGGCGTCTCCTGAGGCGCTACCTCCTGAACAACATTCTACACCCCTGGAGATTGTACTTCCCCTTTCTGATAGAGCGGAGGCGCTAACACACCTAAAGACCACAAGACTTGCACTACCTCCCCATACCACTAGAAAAGAAGCGCTACCTCAATTAAGACACCTTGTGGCTATTCAACCTCACCAATACTTCATGCAAACTATAAAGGCATCGCCTCCCTAAATACTTGACACCACCGCTGGAGGGGTTACCTCCCTCAACTCACACTCTGGAGGCACTATAACCACCCAGTAACCACTGCGACATGGCACGTCATTCCAGCACGATGCTCACTTACACGCCATGCCAGATAAACTTCATGCCAACTGTGGAGGGACTACCTCCCATGACCATGGTGGCACTCACCCACATCCTGAACACATCTCCCCGCTTCTCTGACTCTCACCATACTCCATGCTAACATTATACCATGTCAATAACAGTCAGATTGAAGCCATATGCATCAAAACCTACTAAATGCATAACCATCTGTTTTGATGTAGAACATACCACAGTAAGATTAAAACACAATAAGGATTCCTAAATGTCCATAGCCAGAAAGAGGCTCTAGTCCAAACTCGTAGTTTTCAAACCTACCAGTCCACGTTGCTTTCCTGCAACCTAAATTGCTGCCAAGCCTCAATAGATTAGTACTATCGCACACATGAACAAACATGCACATTAAAACCCCTGTTCCTCCATAGTAAAATCAACCACTGCAGCTAAAAGTCCCTGGGTGCGTAGCACCCCCAAACCTGTAAATCCTCAAAAATGTTAGACTAGTTACCCAACACTTCAACCAAAACATTTCCACACTCTCAATGGTGATAACTGGCACAATCCATCACACTTGTGCACTTCATACAGCGTTTTTGTGCATAACGCATTTTTATGCATACTTTGTGCATAACGCATTTTTTTGCATACCGCTTCCGCATCTTCAAAAAACCATTTTAACCACACTTAAATGTATAAAGAATCCACCTGTAAACAGTTTGCTCCATATTCCCCCAGACTATGTGGGCATATTCTACCCACTATAGAACACTGCACATAGTACATTCCCAACCTTCTACAATATGTCCAGATCCAAATTCGCAATACTTCCTTCAAAAGAGGATGCATACTTAATAATCCAATGCCCGCCATGTCGCCAAACAGACATGTTGAGATCTCCGGCACCCATTCATTCCCTTGGGTAGGTGCTGTATTTACACAAGTAGGCAGCGCCTCGGTCTCTGGCGCCCATCCAGTCACTTGGGTAGGTGCTGTATTTCCACAGCTAGGCAGCACCAGCGCCACAAGAGACCTGGGACCTTAGATCACATACCCGAACATCTTCCTACGAAGAAGCTTCTTCCCCACTGGTCCACAACCAGCCCTTGATGATACCATTACGTTGCCCGCTGCATAACGCCTCGCCCTAAGAGGCGGAGCGACTTCAGATCACTCCTGTAGAAACGAGATCTTGATGCCTCACACAACATTTGGTGACGTTATGGCGTCACACAATATTGACGTTTCACCCAACGTTTCGTGACATGGCAGGGACATGCTCTTCACAGATGCTGGGTCCTTTACTTAAGACCGCAACTCTTCTGCTTTTTTGAACTTCAAGCTCTCCCACGTTGGCGAACACGGAACGTTAGCTTGTAGTTCCATCACTTCGCTAACTCCCACTGAGAGTTTTGTGACGTAATCAGTCACAGGTCCTCAGCGGAGCAATGCTGAGCTCCGCTGACCAACTGTCACTACAGCATAGAGACCAAAAAAAGGACTCTTCTGCAGTCTCTTCCCGCTCAAGTCCTCATCAAACACAAAAGGGTGCCCAATCCCTGGCAGCTTTCACGCGCCACTCCTAAGGGGCCACTCCCACTTCACTGCTGGAAACACCTATTAATTCTCCTTATAAGAATATTTGGCTTTCCTCTGATTAACAACCAAACCAGAATTCCTTGGTCTCCCCCTTTTGGGCCAGCTTGTCTCCCAGAAAGCACAAGACTGTCCTTTCACTTTCCGGCCCAGCTCCTCCTCAGCTCCTTCACCAGCCGCAGTGACACAGCTCTCCTTCCAACCCAAGAAGATGATCCCAACTGGGACAGGGTCCCTCTTCCAGTTCCTATCCCTGCGCCCTGGGTGATGGCACTTACTAGTTCTGGGGGAGGTGTTGTCCTTCACCTTGCTGCTTGTCCTTTGCCTTCCTGCACCCCGCGCAGCAGGTTCCTTAGGCTTCCTTTCCTTCTTGATTCATGTAGGTTCACTTTTAGAGACTGACTCGTCGCCAATGAAATGAAGCAGGTTCCAGGCTCACTTGGGTTACTTATGATGGGTTTAATACCAGTCTTTAGGTTATAGTTACAAATAGGACATAAGAAGGTAAGTACATAACAACACTGGCTCCCATCATGCAGGCAGGCAAGATCTAACTGCCACCACAGAGAACCTTCACCATAAACATTCCAATACTCATACATCAACATTCCACATGACATCGCCAGCTACAGCACATCACAGACAGGCACTACACAACAGTAAGTTTGTTAGGGGAGGTACAGGAAATGTACAATCAGAGTGGTGGAGGGACACTATGGTAAAGGTGTTGCTTCGCTAGGTGCCTTTGCTGGCGCCACAGGGATGCTCTTACCTCCGTAAGCGCAGGTTATGGCAGTGAAAAAGGTGAACTGCCAGAGGAAGCTCCAGACACAGACCCATGCGATTGGGATTCTACTACCATCGAGAAGCAGAAGAAACATGACTCACCAGGGGGGGGTCCTCACCTCCGGACGATATTGTCTCTTTTCACTCAATCATGGCCAAGTCGGCAGAAATCTTCAAGATAAAAGTCACTATGGAGAAGACAGCATCAGTCCTCTATGAGCACAGAGACAAGAGACGCTGTCCCATCACCATGATACCAATACTAGACACTACCTGGGATGCGGGTTAGAAAATCCTTGCCACTCCTCTTTCCACTCCAGCAATGGTAGCTAGCCCGGACTCTGCTCCATTGTGTCTCAGAGGCGATCCTTAACCCGACTCCATTATCACGGTGGCGGTGAGGAAAACGTGGCATAACCCGTCCTCTCCCCTCACAACTCCGCCCGATAAGGAGGGACGTAAACTAGAGGCGATGAGGCGTAATGTCTTGTTGACGTACGGGCCAGCAACGCTATGGCCATGATGGCAAGGCTAGATAGAGAATTATGGCTCTGTATGTCCCATCTCATAAAACACCTCCCAGAGGAGTTTCAAGAGGAGGCTAAAGCCATTATAGCAGACGACGAAGCAGTCTCTGGCCACATGATCAACACCTCTGTGGACACCGCTCACTGTGGTTTCAAGCAAATGGCACACAGCACAGTCTTGAGATGCCAAGTCTGGATGAAGGCCACAAGTTTCAGACCGGAGGTACAGGCTCAGATCCTAGACATGCCCTTTGATGAACAAGACCTATTTGGGAAGAAAATAGGTGACCACTTGAAGGGCATCAACGCCGATGCTGACACTGCTAGGCCGATTAGCTCTTACAAGGACAAGGACTGCCATCCTTTCCGCCCCTTTCAAGGTACCAGTTCCAAATACAGGTCATATGGCAGGACTTTCCATTGTCAAGCATCTTCTTCAGCCTCCTACTAATCGGGGAAGGTATCAGAAAGGTTCCACCAGGTACCAGAACCAACGTGGCAAGAGAGGCTCAGACCAGAAGGCCTGCTTTGCACTTCTCTATGATCCCTAGCATATATGGTTGAAGGTCTATTAAGGCCATTTCGGTACTGTGGGCTGGCCTAAAGCCTGACTGTAATAATGGCAATAATTATTGAATCAGTACCCATCTCTCTGCACTTAATCACTGGGTTACAGGCTTGATTCCCCAGTTTGGGAATTAAATCTTCCTTCCCCTGCTTTCCCTTTCTTTTTTTGCTCGGATGTCCCACCCTCCTCAATATTAGGTATCACAGAGGTTGTACTCCCATTACCCAAGGAGTCGCCTGTTTGCACATTTAAATTGATGACAGTGTCAATTGTTGATAGTTGGTTAACATGTTTTTTAGAAATATTCGCAGACCTCTGTCTAGGCGCTATAGGTCTCTGAAATGGATTGCAAGGGAGAGACAGATTTCAAGTACATGGAAAAGCTGACATGATCGCTGCAGCCAGAGTCATGCAGAAACAAGGAACTCTGCCAATGACAAGGGGCGACAGAAAGTTCCAGTTACCAAGACAATGGGCCTCATTACAATGTTGCTGATCCGGTAACAACGGTACCGGTAAGCTTGCCGGTATCGTGGTTACTGGACAGGCAAACTACGAGGTCTGCCTGTGGGTGCCTGTCAGCCTGGCAGGTCCGACCTGCGGGGCGGAAAGCACCCACGAGCAGACCTACCCTGTAGCGCCGGCACCGTTATTAACGGTGCCGGCGATACCGGTCTCCCCATTCCCATTGAGCCCTGTCGGGCTCAATAGGGAGTAACAAATACCGGCACCCGGCAATTTGTCAATTACTGGGTCCAGCAGGGGCCGGAATGCCCCGGTAATTGCCCATTGCCGGGTGCCGGTAAAAAATGACCCTGGCGGCAGCAGTGTCAGTATTTACCAGCAGGGCTACCGCCTCAGTCATAATGAGGGCCGATGAGACACCTGCAGAAAATCAGGCTAAAATCCTCATAATTACAAGCAGGACAGCTTCATTTCATGGTCTCCACAGACGTGACCCAGCCGAACAGGACAGTACCCCTTCAACTAAGGTAGACTAAGGGGACTGTTCCCATCGAACCAGAGGGGAAAAACCTACAAGTGTTGCCCACGAGCTGCCAACTGAATGCACTGTCCCAGGCCTAGGTGATCAGAGATGGCAACACAAGGGAACACGTTGCACCTCCATGTTCATTCCCATTGCCTTGAAAAGATACACTCAGTCTGGTAACTGTCCAGGGTCCCAGGGATGGGAGGACACATTTTGAACAATCCAAATTCACCTTTCACATGGGGATATATTTTGTTGCAAGGGTCAATGGTCTCTCTGGGAAACTGCAACATTGTAGATTGATACTAGTAGAGGTGGTGCTAGGAGGGGCCCGTAGACATGGCTATCCAATGGTAGAACTAACCTCTATATCTTCTATATGTATCCTACCCAAACTGACCAATGTAAACATGTGATAGGTTTCTAGGATGGAACCTGGAATTATGACGTCACATCGGGATAAAACCGAGTGACACATGCTTATAAGAAGAGAGCTCCAGAGGATACCTTTTTTTCTGCTGTGATGCCTGTCATTTTGTTTGTTAAATTAAAGACAATGGGCCTCATTACACTTTAGGCGGTAAGAGCACTGGTACTGGTAAACCCTTACCGCCTTACTACAAGTTCCCTTTACGGGACCCGACCTTAACGGCTGGTTTTACCAGCCGTTAAAGTAGGGTGCCGCAAAGGGACCTTGGTGCTAATTACGGTACCACAATGAGCCCGATGGGGCAAAAATGGGAATGGGGAAGTGCCTTGGTGAATGGGGAATTACCGCCCCCGCTCACCTTGGAGTAGGGGGGTAGTTCCGCCATCCACCAAGGCGGACACGGTAAAATACCGGCAGCAACCATGGCGCTAATAGCGCCATGGTTACCGCCTACTGTGTAATGAGGCCCAATAACTTTGCCCCGTGGCTGAGTCTTCTGTTCTTGTCGTTGGGAGTCTTTGATGGGCCTGATTGTTCTCTGCTGATAATTGTGGCCACTGCTAAAGGACCCCCGGCCACACCTACACAGTTTGAGAGGGAAAATGTGGAATATAGTAACCCTTTGAGTGCTGACTCGCTCTCAAAAGGTGCTGAACCATAATCCCAGATTCATGGTTCAAGCATAATAACTCCACTCACCAACCAATACACGGCTTGCTGAAAACCTTACAGTGACTTTGATCGACCTCATAGTGACGTAATGGCTGTTGGTGCTGGCAAGAGAAAGACACCAAGAGGTCCCAGTGATATCAGCCAGTGTGCTAGTGAAGGGCCTAGACAACCTGTCTTAAAAATGCATCCCCAGACAAAACTGGTTGCACGTCTTAGATCATTCCATTCGCATTGGTTTTAGCTATACTCATGGCTTGAATACTCCATGTCCCAGGATGCAGTATACTGTTTTCCATGCAGATTTTTTTCTAGAACCAAATCTCTTCACAGGGAACTTAAAAAAGTAACTTGTATTAGTGTTAGGCTTCACCAGCTGGAAAAGATGCATTGCAAAATTATAAAGGAATATTTCAGCATAAGAAGTCTGCTTCCTGCAAGGAATGGGATGGGATGATTCAAAAGAAACATAATAGACGATACATTAATCATGAAAGGTCTCGGTGAGGCATATACCAGAGAGGTGGCTGAAAATAGCCATTGCATTAAAATTATTAGGTGACAAAACTAAAGTTGCCCAAAGGGAGCAGCGCCACAACTCTGACATTAATTATGAAAACGTGAGAGAAATATTGTATTTACTTGCTGATAAAGACAGTATTGTAAAAATAAAAAGTAATTTAATGGGCCCAAAAATGCACACTATTTACACCTGTCCATTCTAAATGAACTTCTGTCAATTATGGCTGCTCTCATCAGGGAGGGCACTGTTGTAAGCCTCAAAGGAAGCCCATTTTCTATCCTCGGAAAACCCCAACAGCTGTCTGTTGTTGTGAAATACTTCCATAATAATTCTGTCCATGAAAAATTACTGAAATTCTTTAAAGCAGATAGCCTTGTTGCAGAATCTTTAACATTTAATGTTCTATAATCATTGGGCATGAATACAAGTGAATGTGTTGGGCAAGGGTATGATGGGGCCTCAGTGATGAGTGGTCGGCTTAATGGAATGCAAGCATGGGTTCAAAAAGAGGTGCCTCTGCACTTAATGTTTATTGTATGAATCACTGCCTTAATTTAGTCATTGTTGACACGGTTAAGAACATACACGCAGCAACTGAGTTTTTTTGTAAAATTGGAGAAGCTTTGTGTTTGGCAGTACATCTGTCGGTCACTCTGTGGTTGTAAGTGTTCAAATAGAAATGTCAAAACAGGTCATGCAGCTAAAACACTTAAGTGATACAAGGTGGACACGCACTATTCTGCCTTTAAAGCTGTCCTCCAAACCATTGAGCCTCTTCTGGAAGCTATCAATGTAGTGGCAGAAGGGAGACACACACACAGAGCAAATGACATTCAGCAGGTCATTGACTGAAGCTTCATTCTATCACGTGTGCTTTTCGAAACCATATTCAAAAGGTCACAGGCTCTATCAAATGTTACAGCAAGCAGATCTTGACTTTGCCTTAGCGGTCGTCCTTGTACAGAGCATCATACAAGAACTTGAGGAAGTGCATAAGCAAGCCTTGGAAGTAACAATACAAAATGTCTGGGACGAAGCAGTCAACCAGAGCAGTCATTTTGGTATAGCAGCACCTACAAATGATGAGGCTAAACCGCCTCGCAAAAAACGTGATTGCCGACTGCATTTCCACTTAAGAAATAGTGCCATAATGGAGACTGTGGGGGAAGCGACCAAAACTGGGCACAAAACACGATTTCACTAAACATTATGGGCCTGATTTATAGAACTGTTTTATAATGGCGCAATCCCATAGGAAAACGTTCCAGGAATCAGGCCCTATTTGTAGTTCTTGAGCGAATAATCTCCAAACTAAAATCCCGCTTTTTAAAAGATTCTTTGCTGGTCATGTAAGGTATACAGGCACTAAATCCCCGATCTGAATCTTTTCTCAGTTTTGAGAAATTGTCTCCAATGGCCACATTCTACTCCTGTGAAAACTTGCAAACAGAACTAAAGCAGGTACTTGACAATAAATGAGGCATCTGATGCCATGAAGGTGAACACAATTCTGGAGTTGAAAACATGTTGTCTCTTGGACATGACCTCTCTTTTTTTTAAATTTTAAGTAGGCAAGTCTTTATAGAAAAGAAATTGAGGTCATATCATTGAAAACATAAATATTTAATGAAATGTATGTATGTTGAACCAATCCAATACATTTTCAAATTGGTGTGTTACTATCATAGGTGGGAAAATATATATATTCCACTAAATTGTGCTGAATGTGTGGCGAACAGTTTTGTCCTTTCTCTGGCTTTCTCAAGGCCTACAAATAAGTGTCAATTAGATATCGGCTCTAATGACAATTGTCCTTGTTTACAGGGACACCATGCTAATCTCCTATATCACCCAATTATTGGAAATTTTGACAAAGGAAATCTGTAAGTAGCAATTCACTATCACAATTCACTATCACAAATTATAGAAAGTCCAATTTGATTTCGGATATAGTAAGTATCATCAAGGTCAGTTCTTGCTTCTATATAGTCCACAGATTTTAACGGCATCTGCTTTTCAGCAATCAGGGTAACAGCACGGGACTGTTTCCAAGGATCGAGCCCACACATATAGACTGTGATGAGAATAGTTTTGAAGACCTAGAGAAAAAAGCTAAAGTGTGAGATAGAACTAAGAACCTTTCAGCATGGAAGTGAAGCATTGCTGGAAAGCAGATACAATGTGTGATCGTGAATTGCTACCTTTGTCAATATTTCAATAATTTGGTGATGTAGGACGGTCCTACATTTTATAATTTTTTTTTTAAATGAGAGCGCATGTCCAAAAGACAAGTTTTCATTTTGATTAGCTAAACTCCTGGTTGTGGGCTCGGTCTCAGAGACATGCAGCTTTACCTAATATTTGTTTAGGAAATGTTAGAAAATATCAGAACATAAAAATAAGAGAATGATTTTAACTAAGGCATGGAGCTACAAGACCTGGCAACCGCTTTCTTTAGTACAATTCTGGAGTTCACAAACTTTCTGGGGCCTTTATGCTGTTCCATTCTTCGAACTGTACCGACTGTGTAAAATTGCTTGTGTTTTGCCAGTGAGTAGCGCATCATGTGAAAGAAGCATTTCCGTACTAAAGTTAAAGTCTTGTCTGCGCACAACCATGACTGAGGAAAGGATATACGATCTTGCCATACCGGCAATTGAGTCCAGACTTGCTGGCCAAATAAACATGGATGTTGCAATTGGCAGGTTAGCATCGATCCACAGAAATTCCTGTTTGCATATTTATTAATGTAAATGGTATTCTGTAATTTTGCGACCACATACACGCATGTTCAGATTCAGTCCTACCTTTAAGATTTGTGGCTTTCAAGTTAAGTTACATGTTGCAAATTGACTGAGCAAAGACATTTGAAAATAAATCTATTTGTAAAGAAATCTAGTCTTGTAAATCAGGCCAGTTCTGCATTTCTATGCCCTTGAGAGAAGTACTTTCTGCAGTGATGCTAAGGCTTACACACTGGGTACTTAGCAGGTCTATGAAGGCGCTATTGGAGGGCATTTTAGACAAGTCTACTGTTATGACCAGCCCTTGGTCATAGGGTTCACTCCAAAGGACACTCAGAATACTCAGGACAGGTACTCTTAGTGGTTACTTTATTAGCTTCTTAATTACAGGATCAGATGTCATCAGATAATTGAGAGATCAAGAGGATCAGGGATAATGAGCCCACTGGCTCCCACCACCCAGGCTCACATCTTGTAACTGCCTGGGTTAGAACCAATTAAACACTAAACATTCTAACCTCACACTCACAACCTGCATTCTAATGATGACATCAATCCTGGCACAGCATACATGCAAGCACAGGAGCCAACCCTAACACCTCCTTTCCTACAACAAAAAAACATATGTCAAACTCACCAGAAGGAAGCCAACCCTAACGCCTCCTCCTGTTGCATAAAGACAAACCCACTACCACACTCTGCACATGACTTCCTCGCTCCAACCATGTTCCACTTACCACCGGGAAATTCAACCAGCAGGCTTAACTAACATCCTACGACAGGCCCAGCCGCCACAACTAACACTCCTAACCAATCAAAGCAACACAATTCACCTTCTCTTCCCACCTGCCACGAGGAACCTCGAACTGCTACTTTCGAGCACTAACCGCCCACCTTGGCAACCACTACAAACACTACCAAAGCCAACCAAACACACAACTCCTTCCATTCCTTCCTGCCACAAAGAAACCTCGAACTGCCACTTCCGAGCACTAACTCCCAAAACCGGGAAAAAACCAGGTACTGTCGTAACAACACGAGACACTAACTAACAACCCAACAATCTACCCGGGTCAACAGAGAACTTCACTTACAACTCATACCGCTGTTAGACCCATTCAAAAATTCAAGTAAACACAGCCACACCAAATCGTCACTCACTCCACCCAATGACACCATAATTAAAGGCAACTAGCTGTCACTAAAACAAACACAACAAGACCCAGCTACAAATGTTGGCCTGACATTTGAGCCCTTGTGAACAATTCAAAACCCCCAAAGTGAACACAGCCGAAGATGAAACGTTGCTAGGGTTCTGAGATTGACCAAGAAGAACTCAATAGCAATCCCAGAAACCACCTAAAAATTCATAAAGAAAAACACCAGATACAATATCACCTGCATCTTCAGAATTTCAAGCAAAATCCCTGGACCCTAACAACTCCATAAGGTCACCAAAACAACATATAAGCTTCACATAGCTTCAGGCACTAATCCCCTGCTAGATGCCTCTGGGCTCCGCAGAACCCCACCCAAAGCACATTAAAGCTACACTAAGCTTCAAATGAACTCCGCAGAGCCACAATTTACCAAAACATCAAAGCTCTGCAAAGCTTCTGGAACTAGTTTCCTACTAGATACCTCTGAACTCTGCAGAGTCACTAACCAATTCACCCATCAGAACTCCAACAAGTTCCTTGACCACTTCTTGGTCATGCATTACAACTAAAATCTCTTACAAACCCCGCAGGGTTCCTTGACCAACTACAGGTCATGTACCACACTCCCACTCAAGTCAAAACATACACCACGACATCAAATACAGTCAAACCCGTACATAGAATGTAAAACTGCTAGTCAGCGCTGCAGTCGCTCTAGCAGAAATCTTGAGTTGACCATCAATAACACAACACACATAACAATATATGCCACTGCAATGCCTCAAAATTGCTATACTACGCATTGCATTGACAAATACTTTCACATTGTAAATTGCAGGTCGCATTGGAGATAACATTTCCTAAAAGTCCATGTTGCCAAAGCACAGGCAACTCTAATGCTGAAATGCCTAAAAACGTTATACTAAGCATAATAGGATCAACACCACTTTGATTGTGCACCTCAATCAACCTCATATATGCCACTGACACACAACCACTGTCGCAACACAAGTGTGGTAACTGACTTTACATGAAACCTAAAAGTCCATGTTGTCATGAAGACCAACACTAAAACCTAGAATGCCTTAAAGTTGTTAATTCTAACATAAAATGCATCACAAAAATAACCTTCAATACAGCTCGGATTCTCAGTTAACCCATCATGGTGACTAATACGCATCGCTGAATCATTCACTCCTCAGGCAAAGCAATGCTTTCCAGTCACTACCAGCACCCAATAATTGCTCATACCATCCTGAAATTTCTTCTACACACAGTAAATAATCATACCCGACACTGTACTAACAAAAACGATCATTTGAAGAAAAAGAACAATTTTACAGGCACAGTTCCAGACTAAATCAGCATAGCGTCCATTTACACTCATGTGGAAACACTTGGCCTTCCGGAAGAATTGAAGGCACAACAACACTTACTTGGGATGGAGCCACTTGCTAAGTCCAGTCACTTCAGCTCGCTTTTACCCTTTTCTTTTATCATAACTGCGTCATCTCAAAAACAGAGGCAAATGCCATGTCAGATGATCTCCTTGCCGCCACAGATGAACTTGTTGCCGCTTCCATGGTAATCATCTTAATACGCTCAAATCACCTAAGGCCCCCGGTGAATAACAAAACATTGTGGATCTTGCACATGCGTCAACCCATACAACACGCAGGAGGGTGCCTTATTCGAAAGTTCCCGAGATCAATGCGGAAAACAAAACCCGATCTCCTATTCACTTCTTTTACAACTTCCTGGTGACGTTACAGCGTTTACACAGGTCCTTTACTCAAATGCCACTTATTATGGCTTCCGGACTTTCCACGTCGCGTAATACCCACACCAACATAGCGAGGCCCAGCATAATTCCAGGCGCGAATGCAGGGGAAATCAGCATTCCGACTGATCGCCATCACCTCCTGCAGCGTTGGTGACGTCATAAATCGGCCTCTGCACATCACGGATCTCTCCTGCCCCAACGGCCCAACGAACACAGTGATCCGCACAGTTTTCCTTCATCACACATGGCTGACAGTGAGAGCCCCCAACGTTTGCCAAGCTCTGCTCAGGTATAATGCTGAGAGACATGGCACCTCCGATCACTCGAAAGGTGCAAACAGTTCCACAGTCTGCACAGCGGTGCCATAACACCTCTTAGCAAAAATCCAAGAAACCAACACGGTGGCAGTATAGTCACTCGAGGGTGCAGCATACTTAAAGCACAGGGTGGACACTTTTCCCCTGCGGCTGGCAGAACAAACTCACTCTTGGGTAGCCTTTTAGCTTATCTCTTCCAGCTACTCATGGCTTTGAGACCCACTACTGGCAGCCTCTCTTGATCCTCTGGACATGGGCAGCACACTCTCTAATCTGCTCAGAGAGTCTATACTCCTGGTCAGCTTCTTTGTCTCTCTTGCTTTTGCCAGGGGTCCCTTAGGCCAAACTGCCTCACACAGCCCTGGGTGCTTTCAATTCACCAGACTCTTGGGCAGCCTCTAATGACTCCTGGACTCCAGCAGGGCAATCTCCCTTCTTCCCAGGGGTCTCCTCTGACAGGCTGCTTAAAAAACACTCCTCTGACAGGCTTCCCCTTCCAGCCCTGGGTGCTTTCCATTTTTCCAGACTCTTGGACAGCCTCTAATGACTCCTGGCCTTTAACCGGGTACTCTCCCTTCTTCCCAGGGGTCTCCTCTGACAGGCTGTCCCTTCCAGCCTTGGTGGACTGGCTCAAACAGCCCTGGGTGGTGGGCGCAAACAGTCTATGGGGGGCAGTGGGCTCTCCCTCTCTCCTTTCATTCACTTGTCCTCTTGCCTGCACCCCCTGCAGCCGAGTCTCTTCTCTTCTCTCACATGACATCACACAGGTACCTGTATCTCCTTTTGCTTCACTTGATGTCCACTCCAAGGTCCTCCACCATACCTTGGACCATCCTCGTCGCCAATTGTTATGACCAGCCCTTGGTCATAGGGTTCACTCCAAAGGACACTCAGGATACTCAGGCCAGGTACTCTTAGTGGTTACTTTATTAGCTTCTTAGTTACAGGATCAGATGTCATCAGATAATTGAGAGATCAAGAGGATCAGGGATAATGAGCCCGCTGGCTCCCACCACCCAGGCTCACATCTTGTAACTGCCTGGGTTAGAACCAATTCAACTCTAAACATTCTAACCTCACACTCACAACCTGCATTCTAATGATGACATCAATCCTGGCACAGCATACATGCAAGCACAGGAGCCAACCCTAACATCTACACATTTACATGGTAATTTAACAGACATGTTAAGGGGCATTTGAATGTGCACTTATTGATAGCAGCACCTGGACATGGCCTGTGAGTATGTACCTTACGTATTATGACTTTCAGCCTGTGTTGGGCCATATGAGTTTGGACTTGTGGCGCTCTACCTTACATATGGTGACACGACAATAATATAATACTATTAGTGAGGCTTTTCAGGTTGCACTTGGCACTTTATTGTGACCCCTGCAAGGGGATACATAACATATGGTGCCTGTCCGGGCATTTGATGTCATTATTGTTGGATTTGAGGCTGCCTTTACATCAGAACATGTCATGCAGGGGCTGGCTCGAGCAAGGCTGGCATGGTACGGTTGGATCTGGCATTATGTTGACTATGATGAACTATTATGCTTAACTGGCAGGCTGGCACATTGCGTTGAAAATGCCATTGCGTTGAAAATGACATATTTTAGAGAACTATGGCATATTTAAACATTACCTCAGGCAGGTTGGCCCTTTTATGAGCAACTCCCCGTAATTGGGCAACACAGGTGACTGAAAATTGCTATGACCCTGCAGCATTTGATCAAAACTTGAGTGTACCTTGAAGTAAAGTGGCATTTACTGCTAACACCTTTCAACTTGTTTTTTTTACATTTATTTTTAATATACTGACACTTCCGAACCCATGCCGTGCACTGCATGTTCTCCTCGCTCAATATTAAAACTAGTGTCACTTCTACTGACATGTGTGATTCATGGCCTCCTGCTTACGGTTGATGCCCTGGTGTCAGAAGCATTAGTGTGTTTCCAACAGATTTTCTTGCCGCATAAATGCACGATTTGTACCTGCCTTGGGCCACTTTGAACTACTTGACTCTAGTCAATTTGGGAAAAGTATACACATTGCTCTTTTATAGACGGCCCCCCTACATTTGATTCCTAGAGACGTCAGTAAGTGTGGATAATAAGGTGGTTGGGGGGCAGTAAGTGCTTTGGTTTTCCACAGTCGGTCCTTAGTTTCTGTAGTCCTGGTTAGTCTTCGGCGCCATTTTCTCCCATTGTGGGTAGGCTCTGCCCACCTGTAGGTGAGGATAGATGTGAAATGTTAGGGCCGAGCATGTTAGGCTCAGACAGGCGAATTATGTCACTGTGTTCATGCATAGGGAACTGAAAGCTGCACTCGCCTGTTGAGCGTCTGATAGCTGCCTCTGCAGTGTGGCTTTGAGGCCTGTTCTGGGTGCATGCTGGGGTTGGTCTCTCTGGGGGCGCCTACTCTGTGTACGGATTCGCGGACTCAGTTCAAACTATGCCGTGTGTTCATTTGCTTCTTCATCTTCCTGTGTGTGTACATCAGAGATGTCTTACCTGGCTATCCTGTCAATTCTGGAGATCTGCAAGAGTCAGAGGTGTATACAGGGTAGGGCCTTAGCGGGCAAGGACCACCCAAAATCTGCAAATGCCCAATCAGCAGCGCTTAATGTCACTGTGGTTGGCCCAATTACTTTAGCTTCAGGCCCCACTTGTTAGACAATCCTGGCTACGCCTCTGGCAAGAGTCACAGGCTTCCATGCCTTTCTTGCCTGCAGTTGGAGGACTGGGAAGGGGCCAGTTTCCCTCTTTACCGCCTTCAGGGGTGGCATCACAGAGCCGGTGGCTACCCTTCTTCCCAGGGTTTGTCGGTCCCCCCCTTTACTGGTGCAGTCACAGTGATCTCGCCACAGCAGATGCAGGTTTAGAGTATGACAACACAAAAGATGAAAGGGGAGACCCTAAGGGTGAGATGGCAATGGCATGGGTGAACAGAGCGAGAGAAGGGACAGAAATTAAATTGAGGGGGTGTGGTAAAAAAAGGAGGATAAGTGAAGAGGGGGGAGAAAAAAAAGGAGAGAGGGGGCATCTGATCCAGAAAGCAAGTAGAGCAGAGAGAGAACAGGCAACTAGAAAGAGAATAAAACAAGGGGGCATTTCTGGTATTGTACTGAAAGGGGGCTGCCAGCATGCCCCCCATATTTTGTGACAGCTCACCAATATATCTGACTGGCACAATTCTGTGTAGGTGCTCTGGCGCGACCGGGGTCTGATGTTTGTGCTATGAGACATTATACGGATATTAAGAGAACAGATACATATAAATGCAAAAAGAATGAATGAGAAAACCATTAATGAAAAGACCCACCCACACAAAGAAAGGAAACAAGAAGCGAGAAACCGGAAAAGCAAGAGTGATGAAGAATGGGTTTGTTTTCTTTTACCACTGCCTTTAGAAAATAACCATTTGAAGAAAATCTTATCGCTCTGCTGTGCCCTTTAGGCAGCCTGCGGCCAAACCAGTTCCCGGCAACCGCATATGTTTATCTGTAAACGAGATAATGAATGTACTCGGGAGCAGACTCTAAATTTACCAGAAGGCGGCACTCCCAGGAGAGAAGCAGATGACCCCAGAAAGAGCCTTCACTGGAGGAGCAGAGACTAGGGTGGAAAACGAAAGAGCGCAGGCTGGACTCAGCGAGATGAGAGGATGCCAGGCGGGGTGGGCAATCAACACTGCCTCGGGCGGGTACAGCCAAGGCAACCGCTGCAGAAGTGCAGGCTTCATCACGCACAGCAGTGCAAGCTACATCATGCACAGAGCACGCTTCCCTTGCACATAGTAGAAGTAAGCAAATCACCAGCATCAGCAATGGCCCGATTACTTACAGGTGATCTTGATTACTCCAAGTCTCCCTCGTCACAGTCCTTGACTTCCCTCCCCCCTCGCCCCCCGAAACCCAGGGGTGCTTTTATACGCAGCTTAGGGGAGGAGCAAACAAATAGTCACAAGACTTTTTAGGGGGCCTGAGAACTCCCCTCACAGTAAGGACTGTAACGAGGAAGATGGACGAGGAGGTCATGAAAGCTTTGCTTCCTGCAAGATGTCCATCTGCCCCTTCTCTCTCAAGTTCACTGGTTTTGCACTGCTTACCCACCCTGTAGCTTGGTGTAACAATAGACCGCAGGCCATACACTGTTTCTAGTTGCAAATTTAAAAAGGTTAGTCACTAGAGTCAAGCACACAATTATTTAAGAAGAAAGATTTTCACCCAATTTTTCCATAAATGAAAGTAGTTTATTTTGTTTTGATAGATGTTACCCGCAACACGTGTTTGCCCATCACCATTGGTTCCTCAGGAGGGTTAAATCACAAAACGTTTCTTTTGTATAAGTTCACAGATACTTTTTTTCTGTTCTTTATACTCCCAGACAGTCAAAACACAAAAGACGAATTTATAATTTCCCAAACTTAGAATAAAAATAAATATAAAATAATTTTGCACTGGTTTATAATATCATAATTTTGTTCTTGTTTTGAAATTTCAAAATACAGCAATACATATTGCATGAACCCACAGGTGAGAATTGCTTAATGAATTTGAAACTTCCTAAGTAACTGATTAGCAATTAGACTTGAAAACTAACTTGCATTGTCATAGTAACGGCTCCTACAGAGATACAAGTTAAACTGTACACCTTTTCTGCCTCTTTTCAAGAATCTTGTATGAAACAAGAACACAATTATGATGTTATATAACAGTGCAAAATTATTTTATA
This sequence comes from Ambystoma mexicanum, assembly GCF_040938575.1. NCBI lineage: Eukaryota > Metazoa > Chordata > Amphibia > Caudata > Ambystomatidae > Ambystoma > Ambystoma mexicanum. The sequence goes on along the minus strand of NC_090931.1, from coordinate 895,240,429 downwards.
TTTATTTTTATTCTAATTTTGGGAAATTATAAATTCATCTTTTGTGTTTTGACTTTCTAGGAGTATAATGCAGTCCATTCTACACCATCAGGAAATGTTGTTCCAACGTTGACCTTGGATTGGTACTTACACACCCACTATGACCATATACTGACCACTTCTACATCCAGAACACATTTATTTTGAACTGGTCTATAGCCCACTATGCTATCTCTAGTTGCTAGGAACTGACTTTCTCCTCATTTGACATCATCAGGCTCTAGTTGTGTGGGGTGTTCATTTGATTTTATTACAGTCACATGATGTATATGTATTTTGTGTTAATCTTTTGAGAGTTATCTGTGTATTTTCTCTGCTGATATGCTTTATTAATAATTGCAAAAATCTAGTTTGTTTAGAAATGTTTCACAAACACAGCTAATGAACAACGGCTAATAAGTCAACCGTTGTTTGTCTCAACATGGGTCCTTGGTCTGTGCCATTCATTTAATATGGCGCATCTTTGTCAATTGATTTGAATACCCAGGGCTGAGACAGGGTTCCTTCTTTCTTTTCAAGGCCAATTTGACTAGATCCTCCCTTCTTTGCAAAAAATTCACATTGAAATTACAAGTGTGCTTTAAATGTGTATGGGAAGGCCAGACCCCGTCTGTTCACAAGCCATTGTCAACCAAACCTGAAACCTTTGACCAGCAATAGTATAATCAACATAGGGAGCAGCAGGAATAAGCGGTATGAGTGGTGAAACAAGTTCTGGAACCCCTTGGCAATCCTAATGAGCATTCTTTGGTGATTGTGGTGGAGGCGGGAGCACAGCCACTCCAATCGGTGTGGTTGGCTGCCCGCTTAAACCGTCATACTGGGGCAATTCAGATATTCGGCTTTCCAGTGTCCAAACCCATTACAGTAGTTGCACTGGTCACTGTACGCATTCGTATGATATCTCTTGTTACCCTAGCCCTGTTTATGTGGCTGAAAAACACCTTGCCCCCTTCCAAAGCTCCTCCCCCTCTTGTCTTGGAGCTTAACCCTCCCGTTTCCTGGGGTTGCTGTAACTGCTCTGTAGTGCAATGAGCTTACCCTCTGTATCTTGTTGTCTCTCTAGTTTTTCATGGAACTGTTGCACAGCAAGCAGAATATCAGTAAAATTCTTTCCCTCCCAATCTATGAGGACAGATTTGATCCCTTGCGCCACTTTCGGTTATAACCACATAGCAAATTGTGACACTGCGGCCTGTGGTGCTACAACTGCTACATTAATGATTCCAGAATACTATCCAAAACAGTGTTTCAGACGCTCATGATATCCTCCGAGACTTTCACCCTTTGCCTGTTTACAGGTGTTGATTTTCACCCAGTCAGTCTTCAGAGGACAGATTTCAATAATTGTCTGTATTACTCTATCTGTAAAAGCCTTCAACCCATCAATAGGGGGTTCTTCGTCTGGTCAGTCACAATGCTGTTTTTGCAATAAAACAAATGTCAGTAGGAAGGGTTGCTCCCAGCCATTGGTTTAGATCTGCACACGTGGGACGGGAGCAGACTATGATGACCTGCAGTTTCTCTTGGAACTTCACAGGATCTTCTTGTATCTTAGCAAACTTTTTAACAATATTAAATAGTTTGGTGGTGCGCCATAGTGCGTGTACTTTAATTGTGATATTTTCTCAATCAGGGAGCGGCCTAAGCGGAAATGCACTTCTGGCAGTAGTTGCGGGTGAACTCGGGTACCCCTCAAAGATGTGAGAGAAAAGTGGAAGTTGGTTACTGGAAGTGGTTTGATGAGATCTGATCTTGTAATGCGGCTGAGACTGAGATATCCATGGAACTCACTGTAGTGGATTGGAGGTAGGGCAGTGGTTGGGTGGAATATGGACTAGCCATGGACCCGGGGGTTACCTGGCTGAGGAGCGGTATTCAAAATGGCTGGATTGTAAGAGTCCAGAATGTCCCCAGAGGATTCCTTCAGTGGAGGCACCCCTTGGATGACGGTATTGATGGTTGTACCCGGTTTTATGGGCAGGCACCTGTAGGTTGGAGTACTCAGTCTTTAGTGTGTTACCTTGCTCCTGAAGCTTCGCTTGGGTATCTTTTAGAGCTCAGGACTTCGATTCGGACTGTCTTTTGGTGGCTTTGGTGAGCCGGTCTAGATAGCTATAGCATTTCTGTTGGCGGACTTGTGCACCTTTTTTCTCTAACACCTTGCGCAGGATTGTTAATTTGTCTAAGTCAAATTTGCCTTCCTGCAGGAAGTGTCTAGCTGACTCATTGTGTGTGTAATCATGCCATTGTTCCAGGAATGTACAGGTTTAGGGTAGAGCCTACCCGCTTTAAGACTAGGGAGGTGAACCTACTCCACAAGACCTTTATTAGGATTCTGGGCAAGTGGGAGCTCACTGTGACTTCCCTCTAAGGGACAAGGACTCTCATTCCCACAAGGAACTCCCTATGCAGGCAACACTATCTGACTATATGGGATTGCCTTCAATCACAAGTAATATGCCTTCCTTCTGTTTGGCTTCAGGTAATGCTGGATCCAATACGGGATGCCCCTTTGAACGTGGACTTGTATGTAACAGGGATGAACCGATCGAGACGAGATAGAAAGACATACACAGGGGAAGCCCTCTGATGTAGCGACATCTTGGAGGAGTGGAGCATTTTGGAGCCACAGAGCCCGCGCAACCCACTAAGAAAGGAACATGATAGGGAGTAGCCAGCGACCTGGCGCAACAGACAGTGGGGAAACTGTTGTCACACTGGAGACCATCCTATGTGGTGGCGTGATCCCATTAAAACTGTGGTCTTCCTGAAGCCCGATCAACAAGGCAGAAACTGGAGCAGAATGGAGGAACGAAACCTCCCATCAGAAGCCATACGCCGTGTAGACCAACAATGCGAGATGCAGAGAGCGAGTCATCAGTGGAGTTAAGAAAGAGGAAACAGAGGGTTAAGGAAAGCAACTGTGCTGGTGACAAGCCTCGATAATCCACCCACCAGAAGTGAAGGTACCCAGGGTGGAACACAGAATGGGGAGGCACCCAGGCCCACACGTATTAATTAAAAGGAACCACAAAGAGGGCAGTAGATCATTGAGAAAGCAGGAATGTGTATATGGGGAAAGAGCGAGAAAGTTACCAATTATCATTGCGGAGGAAAAGTGAAAGCCATTACTAAGAGACTTTGAAAACCACTCAAGTACAAGTATTAATCTTAAAAGTCAAAGACAAAGAAAGGGGAACTCAGGGAGAGGCCCCAGGACTGGTGGTGTCATGCTATCATTAATGGTACAAAACCCAACCAAAAGAGCGGCAAGTATACAGAGTCTAAAGGACTAATAAAAAGAGGAAGAACTGTAAAAGACTACATCCAGAAAGACAGAAAGAAGGACATTGATAGGTCTCACCCGCTCTAGGATAGCCGACCTATGTATATACAGCACAAACTACAGAAGCTTATGAAAAGAGACACTGGGAACCAGGATCAATAGTTTCTACAATCTTGTTTCCAGTTAGTGGTAAAATCAGACTTGTTGCAAGGGGAAACACCCTGAAATAAATCTCCAGGACATACGGGTAAAGGGAAGGTGCCAGAATATATCATTTTTGGCAATCTTTACTTATTAGTTTTAGTGGTAGAGTCAGATAGAAGTTAGGTTTTGGAATGAGGATATTTTCTTTGGACGACTGACAAGCACCCTTAGTTTGGTTAGGTAGGGAATATTCCCATAGCAATGGGGTGAGTTGGGCATTTTTCGTATTTAAATAAACAAGTAAAAAATGTCCAACGTGAGTCTGTCTCCTTCTACCCCACCACAGCGAGTAGTGTATGTGTACATAAAGTGAGTTGGACTTCCTTTTGGAGGAAGTGGCACTTCTCGAGACTGACCTGAACCCATACTCGCAGGGTAAGACAAGGTATGAGTTCTTGTGGAACCAGGTTTGAACCTAACTTCACCTATGCTGGGGCACTACAGTGTCCTAGCCTGATGGGATTGGTCGGGGTCATAGCTGACCACTTTGTAGCATCTAGCCAGAGGTTTGAATAGTGACGTACTACCTCTGCTCCTCCCCCGTTATAGAAATGTCAGTGACCCCCAGAGGTGTTGCTCAAATCTATATCCAGATGACTGCAGATCCACGGTCTATGTCCCCCGTTACACTACCCACAAAATAGAGAGGTATTCAGCTTTCCAGAACCAGGGATAGGGAAGGGTCAAAGACAAGACACATAAATGGAGGAAACAAAGCCTATAATAGCTCCCGTACTAGTATAGAGGAGAGTGTGAATACAAACTTGGAGTAGCAACTACACATGGACATACAGGGTTTCAAGTATCATGAAAAGGGCTCGATAGGACACGCACAGGTTTTTCATCCACAAAAAATTCTTTGCACCCATACAGGCCACACTCATTCCAATTCCTTGCCTATACTACTCTCCTCCGAATGGCACAGCAGCCTTATGTCACCTTAAGTCAGTAGGGTGCATGGATGCGCTGCTTTACAATTACTCCCAACCGCGGTGGCCAACCGCTTTTGACATTTTTGGATCAGATGAAACATGTTCATACCTAAGCTACCTTCCCTCCCATGTCCTAGGGCAACCAGAGAATTTCCAGATTTCCAAATTCTTTTACCAGACACAAACATTACCCCAACCCGTTTGTAAAAACAATACACAAAACATGACAAATAGTAATGCAATTAACTATGCTTACTAACCTACTACTTTCAGTCGGCTCCTCTTCTGCATCTGCTCTGTCTACTCCCCCGAATCCACGGTTGCATCTGCCAGCTTTCCCCACCAACTAAATCGTCTTACCTGGGCCCACAGGGATCACTGGGAGTTGTCAGGCGACCCCTGGATTTGGCCCCAGTGCAGCAGGAATACGACATCACAGGCACCAATCTTGTCATGGAAAAGAAAACACATATTCTTCCAGTGGATTGGGGAACATCATTTAATTTCAGTTAGCAAAGCCGGCATACACAGGACAACAGTAACCAAACGACAGAATGAGACTGCACAGAAACGACAACCCCCCTTATCCCACAGGCACAAAGCTTGTATACAGGAAAGCACACATGCATTTCAATGCAGAGGGAGGTTTCAGACATAGCTTGATATGGTTAAGCAACAATGTTTCAGGTGAATGAAGCATACAAGTCTTAGACAGATGCTGCATTCCCACACGCAGGAAGGCATAATCAGGACGAAATGACGAACAGTGGTACATTTCTGGTCTTGCTAGGTAAACTACTTCTACAGTTCACATAAGGTTTGGGGCATGCAAGTCTGATTACTATATGACGACTTCTGTCTGCTTAAGTCGCGTTGCCTAGGAAAGCGGCATTCTGAAGCATGCTTCAATATGCCAAAAAGGAAACACGTCAGAGGCGAGAACTGGGGAAGTGAGCACCGCTAAGCACTAGGCGGTAAAGCCTTCGAGGTTAGGACATGCACATTACAACATAGCAGTCAGCATTGATTGATTGTTATTATAACACAGCAAAGTGCTCACTGAGTTCATTAAACATTTCAAAACCCAGTTTTTCTTTCACACTTCCCATGACCTTACCTTGGTCAAAAGTTGTGCCATATGGCTCGTCACCTCCCCCAAGTAAATGAACATTTGGCACACCTGGGTGTAGGTACAATCCTGTTCTGTGGCACATACTATCCTGAGCCCTTTTCCCAGCCAAGTAGGTGGAGACTATTTCTGGGGGCCCTCGCCATATTTTGAAGGCTGTCCATTATTTTGTGTTAAGCCACTACCTGGTAGGGGTGGCTTGTCCATGATGGGCGAGGGGGTGCTGACCTGTCGATACCCTCGCCCATTATGGAGGAGATGCTGTTTAAACTGTCCTTTTGACAGTTTGTTCCCCAGTGCGCATGTCCAAAGAAGGGGGCATGCGCACTGGTTCGCTGGTGAGGTGTGCCAGTAGTGTGTTTGGTGTTACTGGCGTAGGAAACTGCTGTCCGTGCTTCGTTGCCTTGCAACAGGAGTTGCTATTGTTGCCTTATATTACAGGTGTTTACTTGGACTTACACACATCCAGCATTGGAAACTTCTTTAAGTCCCATTTCTATCTCCGCTGACTTTTGCCGCACCATTTATACACACTGCGCATGCGCGGTGTGCCAGTAGTGTGTTTGGTGTTACTGGCGTGGGAAGCTGCTGTACGTGCTCCGCTGCCTTGCAACAGGAGTTGCTAGTGTTGCCTGATATTACCGTTGTTTATTTGGATTTACACACATCCAGCATTGGAAACTTCTTTAAGTCCCATTTCTATCTCCGCTGACTTTTGCCGCACCCTTTATACACAACGCGCATGCGCTGTGCCAGTAGTGTGTTTGGTGTTCGGTGGGCGGTGGAGGCAGCGGGGTGAGGAAGCCGCTCTGAAGAATCTGCATTCCCTTTTGGTGAGTTGTATGTGACTTTTCGCTATGAAACTCCCAAGTTGTGGCTCCCTGTGATATTGACTGATTCGTGATGTCTGAGGTCGCATTTTACTGCTAGAGTCTACATGCAACCTGTGACCTACTGCGACCTACTGACAGCGCCTGTATCCAGCTATTTCGTGAGCGGGCGTGGAGTGGAACATTTGTTCATCTGAATTTTGGCTTCATTGACATACTATGCTACCGATTGGTTCTAAATTCCCTCTCGGGTAGCAGAAGGGACATTTCTGGTAGCTCTTGATTTTCCCACTGGAATTGTACGAACTTGAACATCAAGGTGTGGTGACTCGCCTAAAGTCTAACATAGCCCTGTGGTCATATAAAGCGTACTATGGTGAAAAGTGGAAGGATCTAGCTTATCTGGGTACAGGGCTGCTTGTAGGGAGGTGTCAACTGCTGGAGGACAAGGGGTGACTGTGGGCCTAGGTGCCTTTGAACCCCTCGTGGTGACATTTTAATGTGTTGCAGTTAGCCCTTTCAGTCTATTATTTCTGCTGTGAATTTGGGGTGACTGTGGGCCCTTGAGCCTTCGAACCCCTCGTGATAGCATCATAGGTTGGTGTTAACTGCTGGATGATAAGGGGCGACTGTGGGCCTAGGTGCCTTTGAACCCCTAGTGGCAACATCTTACTGCGTTGTAGTAAGCCCTTTTAGTCCATTATCTCTGCTGTGAGTTTGGGGTGATTGTGGGCATTGGAGCCTTTGAACCCCTGTGATAGTATTATACAGTGTGGGACTTGAGCTATCTGTATATCTTTCTTGCTTTGAGTCAGGGGGTGACTTCGGGCCTAGGTGCTATTGAACTCCCGTTGTGAACAACGCATAGCGCTGTGGCCTGTGCGTCTTCAACATTCTTGCTTGCCGTGTGTCAGGGGGCGACTGCAAACCTTGGAGCCTTTGAACCCTGTGTGTTTACGGCATACAGTTCCATGATTGTGGTTTATCGAGGTTAATCTTGTTGCGCAATACTTGATCATACTTTCCTGTCTGGGCATTTGCAGACCTGGGTGACTTTGTACCCTGATGAAATGATTACACTACATAAGGGTGGCTTTCTAAATAGGGCCTAGTGGTAAAGTCTTTTCTAACTTGCCTTGGTGGGGTACCAGAGGGTTGGGGTGCTTTTGAAACACGCAAGGAGGAGGAAGCTTGTGTGGTGTTTTTTTCAGTTTTGGTCAATGTGACACGCACTTCTATCAGGCGTGGGACTTGTGTTTTATTAGCAATTGTGTAATCCTCTTGTCACCAACACATAGGCTACAAAGTTGGGGTAGTGGGGGCCGGTTTCTACTGAGAATTGTAAAGCTGATTTGTGTTGGAAACTGAAGGAGGATTGGATGTTTTTGTTTATGCACTATTAGCATATAGATTTAGTTGTGCAAACTTTATGGTTCTGGTGGTTGCTTTCAAGTCAGCCATTTGGTTTCAGCTGCTGACTCAAAATAGATCATGAGCCGCACCCTAAGAAGTGGAAATCGGGCGGGTAATTCATCTAAAGTATCAGTGAAGAGCTCTGCTGTTAAATTGCTCAACAACATCTTACCACTGTTATCGCCTAGCAAAAAATCACTTCTCTCTATGTCAATAACTACACCATCGGGGCCGCTGCTAGCGGACCCCACGGGGGTTCACACTACTCCCTTGTCAACATATTTGGCTTCTGAAGAGGGGGCGTTGTCCACGGTGCTTCCTGTGGACTTGAATCAACCCTCTTTTTCGGTAAAAGAAGCAAGGCCAGATAGCTTGTGAACTCCCCCATTTACATGATTGTAATTGTGCATTGAAGGATGTTCAGGAGGGTTTTGCTCATATTTCTAACACATTCATGCTTGCACCTACTATTATGAGTGAGCTAGGGAAACATGTACGTCTTTCCCTTGGCCCCTCATCTCCAGCATCGAGGTCCCATGTGTTCCGTAAACAAGTACATTTCACCCATAAGGATCTTAGTGTACCTAGAAGGGAAGCACAAGATCTAGTACAACAGGGGTCGGGTTTGGGTTTAGTTAAGGGACAGGGAATCTCCCATGTTAGCTATCCAGAAGACACAGTCTCCTTTTTGCCATCCTCGTTAGGAACACAGGAGTCACAGAAAGATGGTGCAGGTTACGCCGCTCCTAAAGGAGTTGAAATGCCATCATCCACTCTGGAAGATTCCCTCTCTGACATTTTTCCCCATGATCCATTCAACTTCCCAGTGATTTCAAGAATACTTAACCTTCTTGACAAAGGTCACAAACTAACCCATTGTTCATTAAGAGAAATACAGGGTTCTCTTGTATTTATGAAGGAAAAAGTCAGCAAATTAGAAGGTTATATTCTGGCTGATGCTCAATCGAAATCACTATATTTCACACAGTTAGAAATGATGGCTTCTTACCTTCCAGCTGGCATTCCAGCCATAACTAGACTTGAAGTACAGTCACAGGGAACACAAACGTCCAAAATGGTATACGACTCTTATCCATCACATAAATCGTACTCTCAAGCGTTGCAAGGTACAAATGTCATTGCAACAGAGCTGGGTAGTAACACCCCCATTGATCTCTTGGAGGTGGCAACACTCCACCATGAACGCTTGCTCCAGGTAGAACAAATGTTGTTTAATGATTTCAAAAAATCCCAGGACTCTGTGACACCTGAGTCTTTAGGTGGAGCAATAGAGACCGCCAAGGAGTTATCCTCTCCTCCGGACAGTCCCTCTGCTCTAACAGATTTAATTGACTCACAGCCTAACTCTGACTTTCAGGTTCCGTTGTTGATGGCAGAAACAGAGGTGAGAAATGTGGGCCAAAGGGAGATGCAGTTCATCTCTCGAAAGGTGAAAAAATCATTTTTGAGAGCGCAAAAACGGTTAAACTCCGCCAAAGCCAAGGAGAAGCAATCATTGCTTATAAAAAGCAAGGTGGAGACAAATGTCACTCCTACCAAGGATTTGGTGCCTGTCTCGATTAGTAAACCTAGTGTGATTGTAGATGACCTAGCATTGAATCTGTTGGAACTGAATGAGGACCGTAAGAAACATCTGCAGATTAAGGCCCTGAGAAGTCGTAATGTACAGGTGGCGTATTCAAAATCTATGGGGAAAATTACAGTGAAGTCCCAACCTCAACTACATAGTTTTTTCACATAGTTTTTTCCCAAGCGTCGAAAGCAAAAAGGCAGACGTTCCGCTTCATGAAGAGGTCTGCCGCCCGAAAACAACAAAAAAAGAGAACGGTCCGCAGTTACCGTTGATAAGCAGTGAAGGATGCATAAATGCTCCTGTGCTACAGGAAGATGGTTTTCTCTCTGTAGCAAAACACAATGTGAGTGTTGAGACCAGAATGGATTCGCGTGTACCATCCAATTTGGTCAGTAAAGACACATCCGGTGTTGAGGGGTTAAGGCAAATTTAGTCCCACCTTACACTGGAATGTTGTCATTTTCAGAGACTCCCAAAGAGATGAATCAAATATTTGGATGGGTAAGCGATCCGGATATAAATGGAACAGCACGGATCAACAGGTCATATCTGATGATGCCTTTTACCAGATTCCTCCATTACGAAACCTAGCCACTAAGGACATTCAATGGGTTAAACTAGCAAACCACAACAACAATAGATTACTTTGTAAAGTCCAGTCCCAAATTATAACAAAACTAATATTGGACTTTAAGGACGATTTTGAGTCCTTGCGACTCTTTCCACAGCTGTTCGGGAACATGGAGAGTGCTTGGTCCTTTTTGGACTTTGTCCCGCCCGAGTCAAAGGACAGATCTATGGGGGTCCTGTCTTGGTACCAAACGAGTTCCATAGTAGAGAACTAACACAACAATTGGCTTTGCTGACTCAGGCATTAAGCGGCTTATCGTGGTTGGATCCTCTTATTAAAGTGGCAGCCTTAATGAAGGTAGAAACTTCAAATTCATAACCATCGAGTATTGCCCTGGCAACTTGGAACTGTTGTGGCATAAGAAATCTTGCGGCATGGCACGATTTGGTCGGGTCCCAAAATGTCCTGGAAATGTTATTCTTGCAAGAGACGATGTCTTTGTATGATATTGCGTTAGATGGCTATGCATCTTTTAGTGTACCTGCTCGTCGTTACCAGTTAGGCCGTCCTAGTGGCGGTATAGCTATTCTTATTAAAAACAGTCTGAAAGCTAAGGTACAGCTAGTGGATAAGTCTGATTGCTTTCTATTGGTGGAAATGTGTATTAAAGGTAGTGCTTTACACCCATTTCTTTTGCTATCAATTTATTGGAACCCATATGCTGAATCTTTAGAAACCACAATAATGGCATTAAATCAAGTATGCTTCGCTGACTTTTCCAAGGCATGAAATCTTGATTGGTGGAGATCTCAACTCATGCCTGGAAGTAGACGGAAACAACCCGTTGATCTATAATACTACCACATATGCAAGGAAGTCTCGAATGAGAGGGAAGCTTTGGGCCGAGTTTTTTGAAGCCTGGGGCATTTTTGCAATCTCCCTCGCTTCTCACAGTCCTATGGTTTCCTGGCAGTGTGGCAACTCTCACTCATTAATTGACTATGTCCTTGCTTCTGCGGCAACGTTTGGTCTGCTCGACCCAATTACAATCCTGAATGTGGGTTTGGGGACCAAAGTTTGTTGAGAACGAGGCTAAACATCACGGCCAAAACGTATGAGTCTGTGCCGTCTATGGCATTGGTGGAACGTGATAGGCACGCATTGTCGGTAAAATGGCACCCGGGTACCTGTCGTAGACTAGTGTTTCTAGTCAACAGGGACTTGTTGGTTTGCTCCGATGACCTGACATCCGTGGTTTTCATGGAGAAGGTCAACAAACTTAATTTGTTGATGATCCATGAGCATTTGGTGACCCTATCTAAGGTCTTATTGTGTAAAGATACTCCTAAAGCCTCGCACAAATTCTCTTTATCGATTGCTGCCTTGAAAAACCTGAAAAATCGCGATCTTCGTATTGCGAAACGTTCACACGTAGATGTTGCATCTTATAAGTCAGAAAAAAATTGAATTGTGGCAATATACAAGGATAAAGTGAAGGAATTATGTTATGTCCGTCACAATTTTGAGAACCAACGTATGATAGAACATCTATGTAAACGTGATGTAAGGGAACTGTGGGCCATATTAAGAAATCCCACTGGTAAGGTTGTCAATTGTTTTGTTGCCTCAATATCAGGCTCCACCTGGCAGTCCTTCTTTGGAAGGAAATATGAACTGCCGCCTCGACATAGAATGCAGGAGTCTGATAAACCACTGCTGCAGTTTCCAAACAATTGTCATTGGGAGTTAAAAGATGTGATTTGGGCAATTTCACAATTGAAGTTTTCCAAAGCCGTAGGACCCAATGGGTTGCCACCCTGTGTTCTCCAAGACGACCCACATTTTTGGGCAAAGTATTTGCTCTTTCGTTACCAATTGGTATTTAAAATGGGTCGAATACCGTCATCTTGGTTGATGGCGATAATAATACTGATTCATAAAAAGGGCCCCTTGGATGACCCTGCAAACTTCAGGCCTATTGCCCTAATTGACATAGCGGTAAAGATCTTTGTGCGTCTTGTTACGGCAGCAGGCGTACTATCTAAAGCCCAGGTGGGTTTCCGCAAGGCAATGGGCACCCAGCTAAATGCCTCCATTCTTGCACATTTGTTAACAGCCTCACGCACTCGGTCAAGCGGTCCAATTTATATGGCATCTTTGGGCTTATCGTCTGCATTTGATAGCATGTTACGTACCCGTCTCTGGCGGAAAATGTTGTCTTACGGTATCCCCCCTTATCTGGTAGCGATAATTGCATTGCTGCATCAAAATACATCTTATAGAGTTCGTATTAACTCTGAGGGCTTACTATCTGACAGCATTCCAACAGGAATTGTAGTGAAGCAGGGATGCAACTTGGCCGCTGTATTATTCAATCTGTATTTGGCCGATATCGAGAAAATATGGGAAGTAAATAACATCTTTCTGGTTATCTTGGGCAAGTTGCGCTTGAATTGGTTGGCGTTTGCCGATGATGTTATACTGTTTGATGGAGTACCCTCTGGGTTACAGAATAAACTGAACCTCTTCCAACAGTATTGTCAATAAAATAACTTGACGATTAATTCGGCTAAATCGAATATTATAGTTTTTACAGCTAAGAGGAAAGCCCAAGTTTTCAAGTACAATGTTAATACCAAACCCATTTGTGTCATGGGCGAGATTACATATTTGGGTTACCAGCTATCTAACGATATCTCGGTTAGCAAATGGCGAGTAACCTTAGACGGCAAACTAATACATCTGTCTGCACAGATGAGACTTATTCTTTTTCGCCACTGCAAGTATTCGCTCATGCCTCTAATACACTTCTACTTGAAAGTTGAGCCTATCTTATTGTATAGTCTGGACGTTTGTCTGTTGAACATGGGCCCAACATTGAATAAACTCCAGGGAAAAATCTACAAAAAGGTATTGTCTTCCTGGGTACCTGCCAAATCCCATTTTGATACATGAATTAGGCCTCCATGCACTAGCGGATAGGTATGAATGGTGTATGATTAACACCTACACGAAAATGTTGTCGCCGCCCTCCAACACATTGTATGAGGATTTTAGGTCAATGTTAGCCGATGACCATCCGGCATCCATTTCTTCCTATCAAAAACGCATGATTCAAGTCTTAAACTCTCTGAACATGACAAAGATAGATCTAATTGATTCGCCTGGGATTAAGAAACGGTTCTATAGGAACGCATGGGCACACAACTGATTTAATTGCTGCATATACATCATTTACATCGTATGCCAAATTTAGACATGCCTACACTCCACGTCTGCGTTACCTACTGTGCTTCCCCGATAATAATGCCAGAAAGATCTATATGAGATTCCGCCTCAACCTAATCCATACGGGTTCCTGTATTAGGAATTGGTCTAGTAATCAAGATTCTGGGGTCGGTGATACCTGCAGGTTTTGTGCTAATGTGAGAGAGCCTGAATCTCTGGAGCATTTATTTATGTATTGTGCGCACTTTGAAGCACAAAGACTTGTTTGCTTAGGAACCTACCTAGGATCTAATACTGGTTGTGAATGTAACATGGTTTGGTTGAGATGTATGTGGGGACGCAGTAACTCTATTATTCTGGCGGCGGTGAGACTTGTGAGTATAATCGAGGCAGGTTTGAAAGAACTAAATTGTGTACTGCAAATTGATAGTGAAGAAGTGCAATCATTATGATGAAATGCCCTCACATTTGTGATATTTGGGGATAGAACTGGTGTTGGAACTGGTGATGGTTAGATTTCCTTCTTTCCTTTTTGCTCTCTCAAATCCCAAAACATTGAAAAAGTCGTTTGGTCATGAATCTTGTGATCATTTTTATCTTGGTGAAGGTTTACTTGATTAATAGATGGAAAATGAGATGAAATAGGGGTCTTGTTCCATCATTTGTTCTATCACTTGTTTCGATTTTATGTTGTTGTTTTTAAATTATGGAATATTGTGATTGTCTAAATGTAAATATGTGCTTTTATCCTTTGTGTAATTGTTTTGTAAAGGTGTAAATTAATTTTTGCTACCAAAAACAAATAAAAAAATAAAAAAATAAAAGGAGGGGGCATTTTGCTTCTGCAAGCCATGCAAGGCCCATTAAGAATGCAGGCTGGTGTACTGCACATCTGAATGTGTGATGGAGCAATCCTGTGCCTCACGACACATTTAGACTGTATGGGATGTTGACAAAGTGGTGCTCTGGCTCATGTGTGCATGAGCAGGAACCAGGAAGTGCTCTATGCTTCTTGGTTCCTGTGCGCGGGAGCCAGAAGGCCCTCATCAAGAGATGCAGTCTTGTTAGGGACAGCATCCGGAACTGGACTGAAGGTAGGTGTAATATTTTGTATGTATATGCGTATGCTGTTGTGAGTATGTATGCGTGTGTGATCAAGTGTACGATTTATGGGTTGTTGGGTGCGTGTGAATGAGCGAGTGAATGCTGCGTGAATGTGTGTTTAAATGAGTGAATAAATGAGCAAGTGAGTGTGCATTTCCTTGTGTTGGGTTTGTGCTGGCCTGGGGTGTTAATTTGTGCAGCATGGGTGTGGGAAGAGAGAGATACTTATCATGCTTGCTTTGTGCGAGAAAGCAAGCATGATAAGTGTCAATACGTGGCTACACTGGCCTTTTGGTGTTGCTAGGCTAGCTATGTTTCACTGTGGCATGACATTTTTTTACTGGTTGTCTATGATAAAGCAAGCATGATAAGTGTTATTACGTAGTTAGACTGGAATTTTGGTTCAGCCAGTCTAGCCTTTTCTTACTGTGGCATGGCATTTTTACTGGGCGCCTATGATAAAACAAACATGATTAGTATTATTATGTGTTGTACATGTTTTCTTATTGTGGCCTGGCAATTTTTATGTCGAAGCCAACAGGAGTATGCTCTTAGATGCAGGTGCTGGCATATATCGGCAGAGCCAGCTTGGAAATGTTTTCTTATAGTATCATTACTGGCATTATGCGTAAAGCAAACATGAATATGTTCTTACATGGGAATATTGGGATAGAGGTGCAGCCAGCATGAAAATGGATGGGCGCAGCCAGCATGAAAATGTTTCTTATACTGCATATATCGTGGGAAGGGTATCATGAGGCATTGGGCAATGCTCCTGTGCACTGTTGGTGACTTGTATCTAATGGATTTTTTCATAAGTTACCTTACAAAACCTATTGCAATGGGTCTGGATTTTACCCAATTTTTCACAGTGTGCTTGCTGTATAATGCACCTTTTTAACCCATTATTCAAAACATGTTGTTGGGGGGCAGGGAGGTGCCGTGCATTCCTTTTCCAGTCACTGAGATATCAAGCACTGAGCGCGGCAGACACAGTACGAAAGTGCGCCTCTTGTGACTCCACCTGCCCTCCCCAAGAGAAACAGAAAGGTAACGATGAAGCCGGTGTCTGGTGTTGCAGAAAGTTGTGACTTGACACCAAAGGAAGGGTTTAGAAACAGCTGAGGTCAAAACTCCTTCGTTCGTGTGGCAATTAAGTCATTGTGTCAGGTGGCTCCTCGGCTGGAACCAGCTCCTGTTACCCGCAGTCAGTTATGTAATGTAAGAGGAGCCTGGGACCTGTCCCTTAGAGACTGAATGGATGAGAGGTTGTGGGCGGGGACTGCTGGAGTCAAGACACCAGAGCTAGAGACAGGCCATGCCACAATCAATATGAGGCGCACACATTCTCTCTGCTGTATATGCCTGTCCTGTATGTCTCTGCCTGCCTCCTCGTTCCACAGTGCCTCACGGGTAATTCTGCATGTGCCACGACCCCCCACCCCCATTCTGCTGACTGCACTATTGTGACAGCTGCCTACCCAGATGTGGATAATGACATCATGTTCCTGCTCCATACCTTTGTGACTGCCCCATATTAAAATACTCTTGTGTTTTAGTCATTTATATAGCTCTGTCATGCTGCCTTCCAGCTGTGAAACTGCAGTGTTTTGCAAAACCAGAACAAGCCACGCTTCCGGTTCAGACAGCTCCAGTAAACAGAACAAGCATCGATACACCAAAGGAATTGCCCTGCGCCCCGCCCACTAGACCACCTAGAGCAGCGGTATTCAAACTGTGGGGCGCGGCCCTCCCACGGGTCTGCGGGTGCATCCCTGGTAGGTCCTGAGAGCTCAGCATGAAATGTAAAAAAAAAAAGAGCATTTATTTTTTTGCTTTTTTTTTTAGATTGGAACAAATGGGCAAGGTTGGCTCACATGGTCGGGCTGAAGCATGAAACTGTCTCAAGCAACAATTAAAAAGTGGCCCGCAGTTGTAAATGGATATTCATTCCTTTAGTCACAGACTGGCCCTCATTAACAACTGCCCATAGCCACAGGCTATACCTCATTCACCAAAAGTATATCACTATTTTTTTGTACCTACATTATGACACTTGTCAAATAATGAAACGCAGGCACATTTGCAAAACCATGCTTTAAGATACTTGCCAATGCTCCTTACATGAGTTTGCTGCAAATCTGCTCATGTTTTATTTTTTCAAAAGTGTCCAAATGTATACAATAGTCATATAACTTAGCCCCCACTTGACAAAATCCATTCAGCCTTTAGACAAACATTCAAAGTTGGGTGTATAATCTTTCTGGAAACCTTTCCACATTTGTCAAACAGCAACAAAGATATAAGCCAATTAAAAATGTTTATACCCCCCCCTCTAATTTAGCCCCTCTTGACAAAATCACACCAAACTTTACAAAAACATTTATATCTAAATCTAAAATGTTTTTGTAAACCTTTGTGTAGATTCGTAGATTCGTCAAATGGCACCACATTTATAAGCCTTCACAATATTTTGGGACCCCCCCTCTAATTTTGCCCCCTATTGACAGAATCCCACCAAATTTTGCAAAACCATTCAGAATCGGGTCTAGAATGCAGTTTCATTGAGTGGCGTTAAAGTTATAAGCCATCCTAAAACTGCTTTTCACCAACCCTGTAATGCAGAAATCGGCATGGATGCCTCCGAACATCTGAAATGTTCGCGAACATCACAGGACTGCACCCGAACATTCGGACTGTTTGCGGACTTCAGGGATGAAAAACCCCCATTTGTGGCTTCTTATGGCAAAATCCCATTACATCCTCATCAAACCTCACCTCCCCAGAGATTGTTTGATAAGTTTGACATGTGCAATGTTGTGTTTTTTTAATATGTTATGTCTTCGGACCCCGGCCGCTGTCCGCGAATCCAACATGGCAGGCGTTTTCCCAAAATCTGACGCACTTCACTCTTTTCACCATCCAATCAGTGGGCGCGTCCAATGTCCACGGACATCACGTCACACTCTAGGCCAATCGGATGCCCGTCCGCGGACCGAACAGATATCACTGATTTTTTTTTACCTTCTTTTGCCCCGTTTTCAAGAAAACTACTGGATGGATTAACACCAAATTTACAAAAACACGCTTTCGGGACCAAGCCTTCGCTCCTGCTGCAAATGTGGTGAAAATCCGTCCAGCGTTTGGGCTGTAGGCATGAGCAAAAATGTGGGACCATCCCTATAACTTTGCATCCCTTGATGAAACCCCACCAAACTTGCCAAAAAAATTCAGATGGGCCATATACTTTTTTTGATAAGGATTGTCCAGGGACAGCAAAGTTATAAGCCGCCCAAAAAGTGCCTATGAGTTGAGCAACTTTATCATAACTACACGGCTGTTACCGCAGGCCCTGTAATAAACATATGCATTATTTCTCGTGTTGGAACTAAATTCAGCCTTAGGTGAAGGAACTGTTACCTCCATACCTAGTTCTCATATCTATAGAACCTCAGCATAGCTTCATCTTCAGCAAAATAACTACCCTCAAGAACATATTATGTCCCTCTTTTATGAGCAATCCCCAGAATACCCCAACATGGTTACAATTGGCACAGAAAAAGGAATTCCATAAATGCAGGAATTGTTTGATGTGTACACACGCCTTGGAAACGACAGTGGTTACATTTGTAACACTTGGAAATCATTATGTAGACTCATTTATAAACTGTCATTCTAAATTTGTTGTCTACTGTATAATATGTGTCTGTGGATCACATTACATTGGGAGTACGATCAAACCGCTCAAAATTAGGATTAGGGAACATCTATCTATGATTGGTAGTCAAGAAGCCAAATATCGATTAGCCAATCATTGGCAAAACTTCCATCAGGTGGACAATACGCAGGATATTAAATTCACTGGGATGGCTAAGGTCAAGCTACCTCAGAGAGGAGGCAATTTGGTTCTTAATTTGAGACAATTGGAAGCTAGATTAATTAGTAAATATAGGACAGTCTGCTCTGGCTTGAACTCTGATCACGAATTTGCAGTGTTTTTTATGATATCCTTTACAGTATGTGGTGCTTTTTCCAGTCTCTATATACTGGCTAACTCAGAATGGATGCAGGATATGCTTTCTGGAGTTTTTTGCGAGTGTCTAACAAATCTGTACATTCATGACTATTTCATTGATGATGATTCACATGTGCCTGTCTGTTTGCGCTCAATAAAGTATGGAGCAGATGGCTGCGCGTAAAGGGTGACACACCAGCCCTACTCTGGTTGCGTCAAATACTTTACCAAATATATTTTCTATTATTCAAAATAGGTTGATGTTACCTTTGAACTGGCACTTTGCATTATATTATTGGTATTGGGAGTTTAGGACCATTCAGATATTGCGGTACGTAAAAAATGTCAATAAAGTTGCATTATCGTTTTTGCTATTTGACATTAATACATGTATAATAGATGTGATACAACTAGCAGTTCGTACCAGAGATACACACCTAAAATGGTGGTGTTCCTAGACGTGGCTGGCCGTCTACATTTTACCGACTAGATGTAATTCAAATGAGTATATCCAACACTGACAGACGCAATAGCAACTCCCTGCTAACTCTTACTCTGGCCGAAAGGCTCGTGAAGTAAGACACTTCTTTTACAGTCCTTAGGACCCCCGCATGGCTTGCAAATTAATTGATTTCAATGCTGAAAGCGCGCTCACACAATGCCCTTTCTTTTCTGTTTACTTTGCGAATGCTGTTCTGTTGCGGCGGATGATTTGCGCTCGTGTTCTAACCTTGGATATATTCTCGCTAATATATAATGAATGGATATCCCACAGACAGATAGAAATCTACCCGCATTTGCAAAGCATTAGAGGTATTGTTTCAGTTTACTTATGTTATTCCTATACTGATTTATTATAATTCATTGTATGATCTTTTGGATACTGGCAGATATTGGTATGGTTTTCTCTTTCTAATTGTAGTAACCAAGCAACCGAAAGTGGTTTTTCCACCAAGTTCACAACCTAGCTGGTAAATTGTAAATGTTTGTCTCTTTATAATATATATTCTTCCAGTTAGCTTGATTTGCGGGTTTTCAAGCAATAACCATATCCCAATAATTGCTGATCTAAGATGTCTTTGACTTTCTCCTTAGAGATACGCAACTAACTAACAAGAATTAAAATATCTTTTGTATGATTATTAGTGACCGGAACACTGGCTGAGGTGGTTCTCTTTGACACGCATCCATGGTGTTTATATTTGATGAGGACTAACCAATTGTGGGTTTTCTCTCCTCCCCCCGACCTTTGTTTTCTCTGCTTTTCTATTTAAACCTATTGTGTTACCCTTTGGTTACATGTTTATGGCAACAATTTTTGATAACGTGTATATGCATTTGAATGTAATAACTATTAATCAACTGTCTGTGCTAAATTCTGTGCTTCTTGATTGTCTATGGACATATGTACAACCACCTGCCCTTGTGTCCTTTGTTGGATATCTGGGCTGTCATAACTTATGTTTTACGTACATTTTATTGTTTTGTATGATATTTATGCTATACAATTAATCAGCTTCAGATGAAGAGCGCTTTGCTTGAAACACGTGTCAGGCTGATCGTCTATTGAATAAATTGCATGCAATCAAGCATGTCAATTTGGAATTTCTGGCACAGTGTCACTGGAATTGTTTTGACTCTGTCCTTAGACTGTGGAGAATCTGGCAACATACCCACACCCTTCAGGAACCTGCAGCCTCTATTCCTCTTAAACTTAACCCGTGCAAGCGCTGTGGACTCTTTAGAATTTGTTGCTATTTGTTGTATTGAGTTCACTCAAGTATAGCGTTACATTGTGAGCTTTGAGACAATTCTTGCATTTCAATTTGAAAGCATGGAGGCTACTCTGAGGGCTGAAATTCAATGTTAAAAAAAACATGATTCAGACCTCTTAACAGACTAATAATTGGTCATGGCTATTGAAAGCGATGCAGCAAAAGTGAACCTCCTGTATGCTTGACAAAATTGAGGAAGTGGGGTTTACCCTTATTTCTTGCAACACAAGGGGCCATGTACACTTATTCACTAATTCTGAGCTTGGATGCAAGCTTCAATCCTTCTTAGTTTTAGCTCTTTAGGAAACCTGGTTGGTGGAGTCCCCTGCTATGGATGGCTATCATATCTCTTGCCAACGTGCTAGGCGGGGAGTTGTTGGCTGCCTTTCTGGTGGTTTACTTACTGGTGTTCGTTCCAGCTCTTCTATATCGGTAATTGGATGTCTTGAGGTATGCATTGGAATTTTGGCTACCCATATTCGATCTAACACCAATGTCACACACAGCACTCGATCCTACCTATTTGTCCTGCACCGATTTCTTCTTTGTGGGTTTCTCAGGTTTCCGGGATGTCCTGGACTTGAACAGGTACGGCCGGTGATCCTCTACATCCAGCGTGAACTGTGATTTGAGATAGAGGAAGAGTTCAGAATTGCAGGGAGCAAGGGTTGACAATGTCCAGGAATAAGCGCGGAACCAGGAAGGAACTTGTTGCCCGCAGGCTAAACAAGCGGGCGTGGACACGGGGCAAGGTAAGAAACCAGGAAGGAAAGAGCGAGCGGTCAGGAAGACGTGTAACCGTTACAAGGGCCATGAATTAAGGGAAAAAAGGGGTAGAGGTATCAGAACAGCGATACGAGGAAGGAACGCTAGGCACTCTAGCTGCAAACTCGTACAGGAGCATTGAGACGCAGAGCGCCGCGGGGGCGTGCCCTTTTTGTAAGAATCCCTTGCTCCGGCGTAAACGCTGGAGCGCAGCATGATTGATGCGGCAGCTATGTTGAGAGGAATACCGCTCCGGTGGTACGATGCATCATGGACCAGGAACTCCATAAGGGGCGCAAGTGGCGGTTCATGACAACCAAGGGACCAATTAATATTTTAGTCCTGAACATCTGTTGGTATGATAGACTGGGGGAGTTGGACTGTATTTTGAAGCATCTCACTGATTTCCTTTTGAAATAGGCTACTACCTGTTTGGGAGGTACATAGTGTTGGTCAGTGACTTGAATTCTGATTGTATCAGCCCAGAATTGCGGATAGAGGTTGCTAAGAAGGGAGCTTGGAGTTCCCATAAAGGAGAAAATGGCAGGTGCTGGTTGAAATGTTTGTACTGCCATGGCCTGGTCATATTGAACAATTGTTTTTCCTCCTCGGCTGCTGCAGTTTCTACCTGGACATATGGTCATAAATCTTCAAGCTTAGACTATGGGCCTCATCACGACTTGGGCGGTAGTGCCGGCGCTATTAGCGCCGGCGCTATCTGCCCTACCGCCGAACCCCCCGGCACTAATAACGTCGGATCACGAGTTTGGCGGTAATGTTAATCCCCATTCCCCATTGAGCCCATTTGGGAATGCCCCATTCCCCATTGGGCTCAATGGGGAAATTTTGCGCTAATACCGCCGGTGGATTTCCCGCCAGCGGTATGAGCGCGAATTTTCAGTGGATTTCCCCCAGCTCAGAGATGGGGCGAAATCCGCTGAAGTCCTGATTTGGCGGACCCTTAAATCCGGCGGTAATAGCGCTACCACCGGATTTAAGGGTTACCGCCAAAGTTGTGATGAGGCCCTATGTCTTTGTAAACAGGTGTATGTATTCTCGATGTACGAAGTTTGTGGTTTACCCTCTCCCCTTAGAGATCAGGCCATGTTGGAGACTGTTTTCCATATTAAATTGGATTTTGATCAGGAGTTTCCTTGGGGACCTTGTGATCTGGCGCTTAATGGTGCTGGCAACAGAATCTCTTGGAACGTGGGCCTTGCAGCTCATGTGCATTTCCATCCCTCTCATCTCTTCAGTTTATCCTAGGTGGAATGGAAGTGTACCACCTTTGCCTTTGACAAATTTGGTTTCTTCGTTAATTCTCTTTTAAAGACTTCTGGGGCCAAAAGCAAAGGTGGGAGGTTGGGCAAGTTTAGAAGGTTGGGAAATTCTGATCGACATGCTCATATCCTTAGTGAATAACTGGTTATGAGAAGAAAGAATATGAGGAGGAGGATTAGACATCCATCTGATGTGACTTTTGTTCTCATCAGAAGGATTTGCCAGTCCTATCAAAACTGGATGCGTAATACACAAGCAAAAAGACTACAGGATGATTCTGAAGCTATGCTAAACTGTCTAAGGAATCAGGATTCTAAAGCATTCTGGAGGCTGACTAATAATAATGATTTGTCGCAATCCAGCATGCAAACTAATGCGGTATCTGAATCGGTCTAGGTTGCTCACTTTAGTTCTATTTACTCAGCTAAAGAGGACCATGAATTTGTTCCTCTGCTTTTATTTGGTGGTAGTGTTACCCGTATGAATCAATATGATTTTGGGCCTGAATCAATATATCAGGACTTATTATATCTTAGCTCTCTCTGCGCCCCCGGCCCTAGTGGGCTCTCTCATTTTTTATTTAAGAGTGACCCGGAGGCGTGGGCTTGCGTACTGTTCCTTCTGTTTTGAAATATTGTCATCACTGGCAAGCTGCCTGCTTCGTGGTCGTCTGCCTTTGTAATTCCAAATTACAAAAGAGGTAAGAGATCCTGTCCTTTGAACTATCAGCCCATTGCCATCCAGGACGCGTAAAGCAAAGTGTTTGACTCAAGACTATTGATCCATCTTGAGTCTTCGATTGTAGATTCTCAGTTATTGAGCAAGTGGCAAACAGCGTTCAGGCATAATGTAGGGATATCCTTAAAAGGTTTTATGGTGAACTGTCTACAACATCTGGCCTGGGGTGGGAAACGCGACTCCATTTTCGTTGCTGCTCTCAAACTTAGCTCTGCATTTGATGCAGTCGATCGCAATCGACTATGGTGCAAACTTCAGCCCTGGGGTATCCCCACCGGCCTTTTAAAACTTATTGTGGGACTGTACACTAATACCAACATACACGTTTGCCTGAATCATACTGGTGGCCTCTCAAGAAGCATTCCTACCACGTGTGGGGTTAGTCAGGGATGCATTCTTGCTCCCTGCCTATTTCATTTATATCTCGCACATATTGACAATTTTTAAGAATCTGCATTTGTTGTCTTGCCTAAATTGCATAATCTGAGACTTCGATCGCTGATGTATGCCGATGATTTTCTCATATTTGATTGCATTGCGGTAGGTCTACAGTGCCTAATAAACTATTTTGTATGCTATATAGAAGCCCATTCTTTGAAGGAAAACCCAGAAAAGACAAAGGTGATTCCATTTTCTAAACTCAGGACCAAGAGCTCATATCGTTGGAAGATTCGAGATATGATATAATATGTTGATATGCATTTATAACGCGCCTAAACACAAGTGTTTCAAGGCGTGACGAGGCAAGGAAGGGAGAACAGAGGGGAGACGGAGACAACAATCTTACTAGGCAAGGTGCCATTTAGATTGCGCAAGTGCAGGGGAAGGGGAAAAGTGCGGGGGGGGCAGTGCAGTACATGGAATTGGCAGTAAAATAAATAGAATAAATAAAACAATAAGTAAAAGTACAGCCAGCTGGTGGCAAGTGCAAGGGTAAGTGCAGATATCAGGTTTCAAGTGCTGGTAGGGGACTGTAGGGATACAGAAAACAGTCCCCAAATGTAGGGGATGCCAGGGAAGCAGTCCAGGGGTGTAACTGGTGGGGAAGGTGAGCTGGACCCAAGATCAGAGGGTAGCCAGGTGACGAGTGCCGTTTCAGCCAGGAGTTCAGCAGGGGAGAGGAGGAGAGAAAGCAGAAGCAAATTTTAGGGAGGCTGTTCCAGAGGAAGGCCCCAGCCAAAGAAAGAGATCTACCACCAACTAATTGCTTGGAGAAGCGACTGACCCTGAGGGAGTTGGAGGCGGATGAGTGAAGAGCTTGAGAAGGAAGATATGTAGGAAGAGAGAGTTGAAGGTATTGAGGCCCCAATCCTCGCAGTCACTGGGAGCCAGTGCAGAGATTTCAGTCCTGGAGAGATACGATCCCTGGGCTTGAGGCCAAGGACAAGTCTTGCAGTGCTGTTCTGGATGAGTTGCGGAGGGCAGAGAGTAGAATCAGGCAGATTCAGAAAGAGGCTGTTGCAGTAGTCCAGCCGAGGGAGAACCAGTGCTCTGGAGACAGTGAGCTTCTGGGGGAAGGAGAGGAAAGGAAGAATACCTCTGAGGAGGTGCAACTGGTAGTGTGACTTCTTAGAGACATCAGAGATGTGAGGAGAGAAGGAGAGTGTGAAGTCGAAGATGACCCCAAGGTTTTTAGCCTCGCTGGTGGGAGTAGGAAGATGCAAACATTACTACTGTGAACTTGTTGACTTATTTAGGACTCTTGATTATTTCAAAGCCTAACATAGGGAGCTTGTGACTGTGGTTTAAAGATCATGTTCATGCCCTCTCTTCCCAATTAGTAAGGGTAGACCAGAAATATTGTAAGTTCTCCTTGAAACCTATGATACAGCATTATGAAGGCAAACTTGTGTCAACGTTTCTCTGTGACATTGAAACTTATCCCCCTTGTGTGACGCATCACTTATCGGTCTTTGAGGCCGTTTTCTGGAGTAGAACATTAATACACCCGAATTCTCTTCCGATTGCTGCCATATGATATGGACTTGCCATTGTATCATTAAAGGCAAGAGCAGATTGGTGAATTCTATCGCTCTTCCGGAAGATACTTTGTTCGGTTGAGGGATCTCTGTTTGTAGATTTTAATGAAATCTTGCAGGTTCAAGGATGTGCCTGTATTAACTTGATCTCTGAAATGAACACCTCTATACTTGATGCTATTAATTGCTCCTCTGTATATTTGGTGCACAGTCCAGCTAAGGTTAAATTATCTTTGTACTATCATGATTGGATCAACACCATGTATTCTAAGCATTCATATCCTTCACTGAGTCATCTGCATACTGATAATAAGAAGCTGAGAACTATAGCGCTGTTTCTTTGCATTTATTTGGACAAGCTAGGTCAATCTTTCTTCGATTTTGATGGAACTTGCTACTCACCAAACAGATTCTCGTAACATATGGCTTAATTCCTCCTAATCAGGTTTGCTGCTGATTTTGTAATTTATCAGGGTCCTGTGAATCTCTTAGGCCTAGGGGGATTAGGTTTACGGACCTACGGGGTGTGTGATTGCTATATTCTTAGAAGCTTCTGCTATCAAACTCATCTGTTGGAACTGAACAATTTTGGCTTACATGTCTGCCGGGCTGACAATTTCTAGTGTAATTGCTGTAGTTGGTTTTATAAAATAACGGAACTTTTGAAGATGAACTGTATGATCACGATTCATTTGTATTCTTTTAAATTCAATTGATGATTATGGTATATTGTTTTTATTTTGTTTGGTAATTGAGTTGAACTGTTTTAAGGTTTTAGAATTGTATTCATATTAACTTTATACTACTCTATCTCATGAATTAATGAATGTATCTGAATTCTTCTTTTTCTTGTTATATTATTAAAGGGTAAATGTTATTTTAACTATATAATAAAACATAAAAAGATAGGTATGGAAATCCTTGATAGCTTAGAGAAAGATAGGTGTTTGTTTCACCTTTATTATTTAATAAAATGTTTATTTGTAAGAAAACTCAACCTACTTGTCCACCGCACATTTCTGGCCCCTCACACAGGTCCAGCAGCTAAGTCCGATTCACAGTTATATGTCTTTACAATTTACAGAATGAGTAATACATTCCTGAATATTTATATTTTTCCTAAAAACCTGTAGTACTGAAATGCAAACAATTTCATGCATGCACAGTGAGTGGAATACTTATATATGTTTTTCTTTTCCATGCAGGAAGACCAATCAATCAGAAGATTCCTTCCCCTCACTTCCTATCTCCACATGCACTTTTCCCCCGCAACCCAGGTTCTGCTTCTCCCGGCTTTGCGCGTCCTATCCCCTCACTTCTCGTCTCCACGTGTGCTTTCCCCCTGCAACCCAGGCCAGGCTTCTCCCTGTCATGTGCATCCTAGCCCCTCACTTTCTGTTGCCCCGTTCGCTTCCCCTGCAACCTAGGCTCCACTTCTCCCTGCCTTTTGCATCCTTCCCCTCACTTCCTGGCTGTACGTGTGCTTCCCCCCGCAACTCAGGCTCCACTTCTCCCGGCCTACGCGTCCTTCCCCTCTCTGTCCGTCTCCTCGTGCACTTTACCCACATTTTGTCCTTTCTCCCCTCCCTTTTTGGTCCCCCTGGCTGTGGCTAGTTGTGTATACCTGTTGTGTTGTGTTCATTCTCCTCTAGGTCCCCAAGGGCTGCTAGTTTGTTATGTATATTGTACTGTATTGTATTCCCCTCTCAAACTCTACTGTATTGTATATGTGGACGTTGTTGTATTTCTCTTCTTACTCCTCTGGGTCCCCCCGGGTTACTAGTGTCTGTGTATTTCCCATTTCACTTCCCCCTCTCAGTGGTCTCTATTTTATTATTCACCTTATTGCATTTCTCCTTCTTTATAGGTCTCCCCCCCAGTACTGCGTTCATTGTTGTTTTTGGTTCTCTGTGCTCACTGTACCCATTCTCTGCTTGGCTTTTCCCCTTGTGTGCCCCTAGTGTGTGACCCCCCTGACCCCCTCCTGCCTGGTTGACTTCTCCTGCTCTCTGCCTCACATCCCTCTATGGTGCTCTCAGTCTCCCCATCTTCTCTAACTGCTATTCTATCTCCTATTCTATCTCCTATCCTATCCCTCTCACTAAGTCTGGTAGGAAGAAGCTCAAAAATGACATACTGGTCTCCAACCCAGGCTTCCCTATCGCTGATACCTACACCAGTGCTTCCTCCAGACACACCGTCACCATTATCCTCTTTCTCATTCCCTCTCCAGGCCAATGGACCCCTCATATGGTCTCTGTTCTCTCTCCTTTTTCCTCCTCTGCCATTGGCACTTAGTGGAAGGTCCTCCTGCTCCCTTCCAGTCCTCCAAGACCATCATTAATGTCTATCTGAATGCCACCGTCTGGGTCCAGGGCCCTCAGCCCAATCTCCTCCTTTTCGATGGACACTTCCTGCATCTTATCAACTTCCTTCCTTCTCCAGATACTCCTACCTAATCCTGCCTGGCTCCTCTGCCACATTCCTCTTCCGCCCCCTCTCTGGCACTTTCCTCTGCTTCTCTGGCTGCTCTCCTTCCTCCTGCCTCTGCCACCTCACTGGCACCCTCTTCTTCCTCTCTGACTACTCTGCCATCTCCTCCCACCTCCTCTGCCCACTATAGGGCACCTCTAACATCTCTGCAGGACATACCTCATGCCTGTACCCCTCCAAAGAAGTCTTTCAAATGTGTCACTCTGCTCACCGTAGCTACTCTTAACTCTTGCTCTGCTGTCAAACACTCCTCTGACATCTGCCGACTGCTTGAAGACTTGATCTGGATGTCCTCGGTCTCACTGAGACATGGTTCACGGCCAGCTCTGTCAAGAGTTTCAACACTCTCCTCCCTGATGACCACAAGATCATCTCTGAACCCAGAACCAACCGTCCAGGAGGTGCAGTAGCCCTGATCTTCCCGGAGTGGGTCCCTGCTTCTATCATTCCTATGCAGGCCTACTCCTCCTTTGAATGCCTGGTCTGCCGGGTCTCTATCTCTCCTATCCTCTCTCTTACTGTGACCACCATGTGGAGGCCACCTGGTCAGGTTGCCCTCTTCCTCTCAGAGCGGGCTGACCTCTCCTCCTTTCCTCTTTGCCTCAACCTCACAACTTCTCCTCAGAGACCTCAACATCCACTTGGATGCCTCTAGCCCTTTCACAATCTGTGTGAGACTCTCTCTCTCCTTCACTCTGGCCCGACACTCTGCTGGTCACACCCTGGATGTTCTTATCTCCTCAGACATCCCCCTCTCTAACCCTCTAACCACTCCTCTCTCTTGGGCTGCCCACTTTCTTCTCCCCTCCCACCTGTTGCTCTCTGTCCCTCAGTTGAAGTGTACCCAAGTACTGCCACCTACCTTTTCAGTCATCCGGCCCATGAAACGTGTGTCAGTGGGGGCTTTCGATGCTAGCTCCTCTCCTCCACCTTCACCTGCAGCTGACTCACACTCAGACACAAGCCTCTCCAACCTGCATCTCTCAATCTCTAACACTCTTGATGTCCTTGCCTCTGTCATGTGATTCGGCCTGAAGCCCACATCCAAGTGCAATTCTTGGTATGATTCCGACCTCACCACCCTTAAACGCAAGTGTAGGGTGGCTGAGAGGAAGTGGAGGGCATCAGGCTCATCCCCCGACAAACTGACCTGCTGCCTGCTCCAAAGGCAATATAGACTCTGGCCTGTCCAAGAAGAGAGCTTACATCCAAGCCTGCAACTCGGTCAAACTTTTCAAAATCTGCAAGGAGCTGGCCAATCCTGCTGCAGTCTTGACCTTTTGTGTTCCCTCCCAGACCTTCTGCACGGCACTGGCCTCTCACTTCATCACAAAAACTCAGAACATCCTGTCCACTCTCTCCGCTTCCTCTCCCTTTACCACTCCTGACCCCCTCCAGCCATCTCTCCTCCTCCTTTCTCCTCCTTCCTTTGTTCACCCCTGACAATGTTTCTAGACAAATCTGAACTATGAAAGTCTCGTCAAAGCGGGTGCTCCCCTGCTCCTCCAGAACCATCAAGGACCAAATTGGCACCCTCGCTTGTGCCTTGGCCGATTTCTGCAATCTCCCCTTAAGCACTACCTTGTGCACCCCTTCCTCAAGCAGCCCTCTGCCGATCCTTCCTCTCCGGCAAACTACGGCCCAATCTCTATCACTCTTTTCCTGGACAAACTCCTGGAAAAGCTGTCCATCTCCCACCTTACTCTCCATACTGAAGTTGTTGGCTGTCTCCATGACCACCAGTCTGGCTTTAGAGCAGCCACAAGCACGTAAACCGCTCTCCTGAACACACGTGAAGACCTGCTCTCTAATCTCGACTCTAACCTTCCTTCTGTCCTCATTTTCCTTGATCTATCCTCTGCCTTTGATACGGTCAACCACGCTTTCCTGATCAATCGTCTCCATGCCAACCTGGGCATCATGGGTCAGGCCTTAGCATGATTGACCTCCTTTCTTTCCAATTGACGCTCCCAGGTCTAACTTGCGTCCTTTCTCTCTCCCACCTTTCTCTCTACTTGTTGTGTACCCAAGGGCTCTCACCCTGGCTCTTCAACCATTACCTGGCTCCTCTGGCCCACCTCATCTCTACCTTCTGTTCTAACTTTCAGTGTTATGTGGATGACACTCAGCTCTCCTTCAGGCTCCCCTCAGCCTCCTCTGATCTTTCACTCATTCTTGACTGTCTATTTGCGATTCAGGAATGGTGTGCCTCCAATGATCTTTGCCTTAATGCCAGTAAGACTAAGGTCCTTCTCATTGGGATCCCTGCTCCCACTTTCCCTCTTGCATTCTGCCCGCCTACCCTGGGCCCTCCACCAACACCTTCCTGCAAGGCTAAGAACCTTGGGGTCATCTTCGACTCCACACTCTCCTTCTCTCCTCACATCTTGGACATCTCTAAGAAGTCACACAACCAGTTGCACCTCCTCAGAGGTATTCTTCCTTTTCTCACTTTCCCCCAGAAGCTCACTGTCTCCAGAACACTGGTTCTCTCTATGCTGGACTACTGCAACAGCCTTTTTCTAAATCTGCCTGCCTCTACTCTTTGCCCTTTGCAAGTAATCCAGAACAGGACTGTGAGACTTGTCCTTGGCCTCAAGCCCAGGGATCATATCTCTCCAGCCCTGAAATCTCTTCACTGGCTCCCGGTGGCTGCAAGGATCAAGTTCAAGACCCTCTGCATCATCCACAAGGCTTTCTTGGGCCGGGGACCACACTACATCCAACTCTCTCTTCTTAAGCATCTTCCTTCTCGAACCCCCCGCTCATCCAACCCGAACTCTCTAAGGGTCAGATGCTTCTCCAGGCAGAGAGTGGGAAATAGATCTTTGGCCCCGGCTGGGGTCCCCCTCTGGAACAGTCTCCCTGCCTCTCTCAAACTTGAGCAGGACCAGCTAAGGTTCCGGAAGCAACTCAAGACCTTCCTTTTTGCTTCTACTTTCTCTCTCTCTCCCCTGCTGATGCTCCA
Organism: Ambystoma mexicanum; assembly: GCF_040938575.1. Taxonomy (NCBI): domain Eukaryota; kingdom Metazoa; phylum Chordata; class Amphibia; order Caudata; family Ambystomatidae; genus Ambystoma; species Ambystoma mexicanum. The sequence continues at coordinate 895,210,082 of NC_090931.1, read as the reverse complement.
GTCTGCTTTGCTAACTGGTTACCTGGCCGCCCACTTAACCTCACATGCACCAGGCTCCTACACTACCTTTGACCAGTAGATCTTGCACTGCCTCTGGGCCTCCCACCCACTTAGGCACTGCACCTGGAGCCCTACAGTCCCCTACCTCTCTGGACTTACAGAACAACAACCCTGGCAGTGCTTAACGCGTTCTTGCCACTGCACTCTCCCCTCCTTCGCTGCCCCCCTGGCACTTCTCTTCCCTCCCCCTAGCTCTTGCACGAGCTGAATGACACAAGGCCTAGTAAGATAGTTTATTTTGTCCTCCATCCATCTACCCTTCCTTGTCTAAAAACACTTGTGTACAGGCGCATTATAAATGACTTATCATATCATTCCATTTCCTCAGCGGCGACACCAGACAATACCTCCAAAGAAGTAAGGTGGAGCAAACAAGAAAGTGCCCACCACAAAGAAAACCAACAGTGTTGCTCAGTCTGGGATCAAAGAAATCCCAGTTCTTCAGAAAACCTCCCCTGCAGCAGCCAATGTCGGGTGCATCTGGTGTATCTGGTGCATCTACTAGTACCAGAACCGGTAATAAACTAGGAAATGCGTCTGACTCTCAACCAGAGTCACCACCGAAATGAACCTTGGGAGAAAGAAGTAGTCCCTCACTGTAATTCTGGGGACAATCTTCAATGGTGAGAATCAGTCATAAAAGGAGGGGCAAGCAATCAAAAAAGCAAGGTCCAGCTGTGATTGCAGAAAATGAAAGTCAGGAAAAGGACATGGCTACCCATTCCTTACCATTTCCCCTATCAGACAATGATGATTATGCCAGTGAGCCCCCCAAACTCCTGCAGGACCTGGTAAAGGAAGATGCAAGATTCAATGATACCCTCTACGATAACTATGTTGCTGCTAGCCCTGGACGGATCTGTGCAAGTGTGATTGAAGAGCAACAGAAGCGTAGCACAAAGCAAGCAGCGTGTGTGCTACCTGTCAGTGCCATTTTTTGCCAAAGATAATTAAGAGAAGAACAAGGAGTCCAATTATGACTGGAAGCTCTGGCAGCAACAGCCAGCGGTCTAAGAACTCTAGTGGGCCAGGGTTTTTCTGTGTCGTTCACTGCTGAATCTGACATTGCCACCATCAAAATAGGATATCTGTCAGTGCCTTTGTCAGTGTGAAAAAGCCCACATCAAGGTCCGAGGATGTGTTGACTGTTGGTAAGAACAATGACCACATTGCAATCTGCACACTCAATAAAATACATGTGTCTTGTGGGAAGCTGGGCACACATCTTGGAACTTCTTCTGAACAGTATTTATAGTCGAGGATGAAGATAACGATGGTGAAAATGTCTGAACATATCCACAAAATGTGAGCATAGCATTAAGACCCTTTGCCCCAGTATTCTTCTACAGGGCACACAGAGAGGCCACCCCTGCCCGTTTTTGCTCATCACTTAACTGTGATAGGCACCCCCTGGTGTTAAGTCTGGCAGTGCACCTTCACAGCATAGTTTTATTAAACAGCCTAGCATTAAATCTGCTTTCACCGAGACTACAAAGTATCACAAAAAGTATCCCTTGGTGTATGTTTACAGTGGAGAGTTGGCCAAAATGTTGACAGTTCGATTCCTAACCTATTCTGTCAACAATGGACAAAAACCGACGATTTCTGTCGTGCACACCATTCATGTGACAACAGACATTTGAACCAGTGGACAGGCAAAATACTATGGGCCTCATTACACGTTAGGTGGTAAGGGTTTACCGGTACCGGTAAGGGCACCGGTACCGGTAAACCCTTACCGCCTTACTACGAGTTCCTTTTGCGGGACCCGACCTTAACGGCTGGTTTTACCAGCCGTTAAAGTAGGGTGCCGCAAAGGGACCTTGGAGCTAATTACGGTACCACAAATTGCGGTACCGTAATTAGCGCCTTCCCCATTCCCATTATGCCCTAAGGGGGCAAAAATGGGAATGGGGAAGTGCCTTGGTGAATGGGGAATTACTGCCCCCGATCACCTCGGAGTAGCGGCGGCAACCATGGCGCTAATACGCGATGGTTACCGCCTACCGTGTAATGAGGCCCTGTATGTTCAACTCTGCACAGCGGACTTCTTTCAAGGAACTGCACACCTGCCACACAACCACCATTACCGGAACTGCCATGCCAAAAACGCTTTGCCAGCAAGAAACTCTTTCAATGTTTGCAGTGTAGAATGCACATACAGCAGCAAATGTCCTGGCAGTATTCTAAGCCAATGTTTTGGGGTGGCTTAGACGAAAAGGGATTCACTGTTGCGTATGATGTTAGCGAGTATGGTAGCAACATAGTGGATGCATAGGGGGTTGAGAACTACTGCTGGGTGCCCTGTTTTTGGCACTGCTTGAATCACACAGCTTAGGACTGCCTGGAAAAAACAGAGAGGTTAGCAGGGTAATGGTTGTGTGTCACACAATTTGTGGTATTGTCAGTCATACTATGAAAGCCTGGGAGATGCAGAGAAGACTGCAAATCAATATTGGACTTCCCCGGATTTGCCTCATCCAAGAGGTATTCATCTGATGGAATTCAACCCTATATAGGCGTATACGTCTCTTTGAACAGCAGAAAGCTACCAATGGGCTTGGGTGAAGCAGGGTCAATCATGTCTTTAATTTCCAGGCAATGAGGGCTCATGAGATTCTCATCCTGTTTTAGACTCTTTTGAATATGCTACATACCTTATCAGCAATGCTAACACTAGCATTACTGATGTGATCCCTCTGATTTGTGTACTCAAAGACTGGTTCGAAACACATGAAGAGGAAATTAAGTAAGAAGATGGTTTTTAAGCTTTATTTCTGCCTAACAACCTACACAAGTGCTTAGAAACAAATGGCAGGATCAACACAAGCATAGTTTGTTCAGAAGAGCAGACCTGTATCACATTTTTAGACCCATGGTACATCTTTTGGTGGTCCCCTTCTGCCTCTTTCTAACGGCTGTATGCAAAATAAAAAACATGGATCCTGTCCCGAATTGCTGCATAGGTGAAGGCCAGTTCCCACTTGCAACTTCCCAGGAAAGGAATGGGAAACCACCCTGATTCCAACCCTGAGCAGACGTGTCCCAGTGGCAAAACCCCACCCTTGCCATCACACTCACAGGACAGTAGAAGCTACTGGCCCCTCCAAAGTCTTCTCAGTCTGTTACCAGTGAACACAACAACACAGGTTCAAGTCTGTCATCATTTACAGGAGCTTCACGAGTCCAGTCAAAAGAAGGGAAACCTATTGGGAAAGGCTTAACCGAATTTGGATTCAAGGCACAGCCAACAGAACCATCACCTTTATCGAAAAGGATAGCAAACTAAATGCTCAAGCAGTATTTCTCAGAAAAGGGCTGCTAGTGCTTACATCACAAGCCTTTGCTTTACTGGCACAGTCAGCAGCATGTCGAAGTGGCCAACACTAAGTAAGCTGGCAACACAACACGTATTGTGCCCTACTGTAAGACTCAACTCTGAACATGGTTGTAGTGCAACAAAGGCTGTCATCTCAGGGAGAAGGGCAAGTCTGTCAACCAGAAATGTAGGAATCCTTCTTCTTCTTCTTCTTAATTACTGAATGCGTGGGCGGACCCACGCAGGCGCTTCCCATGTAGGAAACCTAATGATGCTGAAGGTGAACCACAACGTACTACCCTACACATATAACAGATACTGTTCCGGGTAATGAGGATTTGGAGCAAGCACATCTGGGAGATACTTAGCATGTTGCTGTTGCAGCTGACTCAATGGCTACAATGCAGAGGATGGCACCATCATTCACTTGTGCTGCCTAGGTTTGCGACACTCTACAGCAAAGAGACCGAAGTACGGAAAACATGATAGCAATGTTAACATCTATAATGATTCAACTGAGATGTGTGAATTATTCCTTTCCCAAAAGTGATAGTTACATATAGAATATTTACTTTTTAGTAAATACTTAATTCATCTACAGAAACAGAGAATGACCCTGACTGCAAACATCACAACATCAATACTACCTGATGTTGAGTGTATGTCTTCCTTCAACAAGAATATTTCAGGACTCATGTACTCCTCTTTGAACAACTATGTTCAAGATCTGGATAATTTACTTTTGTATATATCATTTTGTTTTTTAATGCACACTCCGCTTGAAATTTCTATTACAAAAAAGTAAATCAAAGCTGTCACCACAAGGTGAGGCAAAAGTTAAAGCAAACAGCACAAAATTGTGTCCCACTTTCCAGTCACAAATAAAGGATGGAAGATCACTGCTGCTCCTGATTTCCATCTAAGAAATTGAAACAGTTATTTAGACAATTAAGTATACTACTGTATATATAGTGTAGTTTAGTATATAGTCACAGTTCGTACATTAGTAAAAAAGTTTAGAGTTTGCAGTTAAGGTTCAGTGTAGAGTTCAGAGAGTACAGTTTAGAGTGTAGAGAGTTTAGAAAAGTTAGAGTTTAGTTTTTAGACTTTAGTTTTTAAAAGTACATTAAACATTATATGAGACACATCTTTCCCAATTAACCTCCTTGCAGTTACCATGGTTTTCTGCTGCTGCTGTGGGCCTGCATTCCCAGCCTCCCGTCCCATGCGCAGGTCCCTAGCACAACACATTGTCCCATTGATGAAAGGACTGCTCGGCGTACTGTTGACGCCAAGTCTCACCTAGATATTTGTGACAACCTTCTCCAATAATACTTTTTCTAATGGGAGGGGATATGCCTTCCCAACCCATTCCAGAATATGTAGAATGTAAAGGGCCCCACAGCGTATCAGGCAGGCCACCTCAATGAATTTTGAGCTCCTAGTAGGGACCATCTCCCAAGCCAGATACGCCAAACTCCGAAGGACACTCACTGAGGGAGAGAGAAAGCAGTAGCCAGGCTGATCTCAAAGTCCCATGTGTTGTGTGCTTCCTCTTCCACCGATGTCATCCATACTAACCATGAATAAACTTCCACAAATGTCTTTCTTTCTGCTGAATGTTCTTTAGCCAATAATAAAGTTCACAATGTGGTTATGCGTGCGTTATGCTCCAGTGATTGCACTTTAAAAAGTAATGAACTTTGTATTTCCAACATTTAACAACTTCAATTTTGTATGCAAAAAAAAAAATCCTACCCTGATATATAATAATTGAAAAAACTTTAGTTAAGTGACAGTTAAGGTGATAAGAAATAACGCAACCAAACACTATAAATACAGCAGATGTGGGAAGTGAGGATCATCTTAACTCAACGTCCCCCTGTTGATGACCCCTAGGATCTAATGATGTGTTATTTATATAGCGCTTACGCCTAAGCGCTTTACATAGAAGACACATATATATATACAATATCACCCAACCACAGTTGCTACTCATTTAGCGACCTGGAAAGATAAAAGGCTGAGTTGACCTTGTCGGGATTCAAACCCACAGCCTGCAGATCACACACAGATGACCCGTCAACCCACTGAGCTATCTTTCTGGGCTGCTAATCTTCATTGTCGTTGTGAGTCCCATCTGTTATGTATGTGCTCACTGGCTTTGCAGCAGGGAGGGAATCCAAGTTAAGATGATCCTCACTTCCCACATCTGCATATACCCAGAGTTCCTCGACTGTTTGTGCATCTTTTACCATCAACCTATGTTTCTGAGCATTTCGTTTCTATACATATATTTTTTTTAAAACCTGATGTTGAGAAAGGGCAGAGTTTTGCAAAGTATGGGCAGAGTAAGGTGCATGCTGTGTGCAGCAGAAACCTTGATTTTAAAATGTAGGCAGTTGTTCTGCATTCACACCCAGCCAACACCAGGCTTTCCTGTGAAATGCGTGCACTTTAGATCAACCGTCAAGCACATACTACAGGGTTCATGCCTGTGGGTGCTCTGATTACCTACTTAATTCCAAAGAAACATTGTGTAGATCTTAGTGCTCCGTTATTGTGCCCCTGATCTAAAATGGGTGAAGGGTAACCAACCAAAACATAGCCGAGGCCAAATACTGATTCCTCGAAATTCAATGGTATTTTATTGCAACAGCAATTCAATACATTTTAAAAAAAAACAGTTCTCGCTCAATGCACCTATATGCATCAATAACATATACAAGTACAATAGAACTTAATAAATAATTCAGCAACACAACGTAAAAACCAGAATAAAGGAGAAAAAAAAACAATGAAACAAAGGTGACAGTCCAGTAACAAGTCTGCCCCACAGAGGGTTGGCCACTAGTCTTAGTTCATTGAACATCGATCCTAAACCGAATGGTCAATCGGCAATATCACTGGTCCCACAAAACTATGGTAAAACGACCCCCACATAAAGCTCAAATGCCGCCTGTGAAAACTACAAAACAGTATTGTGGCATCTGGCTTCCCCTTCCTGAATATGTGTGTGCATGTCTCTCTGATGTCAGCGTGTGATTACATGAGTAGGCCAAATGTGCCTACCCCTCGTATTCCACGAATGGCCATCGGGAGAGTTACCTGGGTGGTGGGCACCGGTGGATCTTCTTTCCTGTGCTTTGATGCTATGTACATTCTAACTTAATAAAGGTACTTACCTATGAACTTCTATGCGACTCCGGTACTACTTCAATACTACACTTGCGGCAAGTGGTCTACCGGAGGGGCCAGTGAACCAACGACACATGCAGATATTAAGGCGTGATGAGGAGTGAAGCCAGCCATGGACCCACTACCCCCGGCAATGAGCTCCACCGCCCAGGGAGGCCTTCATACATGGGGTGGACCAATTCAATGTTGAATCTGCACTGTTGCCCCATATTGCCAACACAAAAGAGGTGATGACTGGAAGGTTTAGAATTCATCTCAAACACATGGGTGTAAAGGTATGTCAGCAGGGTGGTTGCTGTGCCCCAGTCCCAGCAGACTAGAGTGTAGAGGACCCGGGGAACAAAGAGTCGCTGTGAGCGCAGGAGCTCCGTTCGGTCTGGCATGTGTGAGGACTGATGTCACTGGGCACAGGAGGCGCTCCTTTCAGCCCAGCATGCAATGCTAGAACGACAACGTCAGTGGGCACACAGTCTAGTGAGCGCGCCTAATGTCCTACTCTGAGGTAAGTCATCAATGAAGCCACCACCGCGATTAATTTAAGAAAGCTGCTCCCTTCGGAGGCTGCACGCTACCTTGACGAAGAATAAGTGAGTGCCGGGGACTGGAGCACTCCCGCTCAGACACTTCCCATGGGTCACACTGTGAGGATACAATGTGTCATGGCTGAGGTATGCGTCATCTTTCAGGCACTCTTCTGACTCGTTGGCTGATCGGCAGTAGTCTGTTGTGTTGGCACCTAGAAGTGTGTCACAAATGTAGCCTTTTCCAACATACACGTCAGTACATAGCAGTAATTTCTTGTATGCTCTCCAAAAAGTGGACCTCTCAAATAAGTCCTAATAGTGCATGGAACTTTATGCCTAACATCCTGGGATTGTGTTAATGGTGCTTGGTTACGAGCAGCAGAGTGTAGAATCTTAGCAGTGAGACATACAGTTATAGTGTAATAAATCGCTTAATACCGCAGAGGTTGCTAAGCACAGCCGGGATTTTAACCTGTGTTGCTCTGCGCCGTCTTGCGTCCAAAACGAGCGCGTTGCTCCTGAACTAAACAGTCGGGTACGTATAGGCCTCGACTTGTCCTGACAACAGTGAAAGTGTCATGAGGTGCAGAATGCACTAAATTATACATCTTTCTTCCACAGGTGGACAGAATAAATCCATTTAAAGGACTGCTATCTTTCGATTATGATGTATATTCACGTTTTGCATCTATATGTGTGTCTGATGCTATTCAAAGCAAGCTGCCTGGAGACTAAACCAGTTACCCTGGAGTCTCTAAGTGAATTATAGTACGCAGTCTAGCGGTGTAATACTGAGGTTCCAGCTAGCGCCAGAGGATACCTGCACCTTTGTTTGGGATGGTGCGAGTATTTGATCAGCTAAAGTGTTAAACAAAAGTGTTTCAACAATTAGTAATGAGAGTGGGTGAGTGTGTGAAGAAAGGGCACTGAGGTGAAGCAGCAAGGAGTTGTGCCACAGATGTTACATATCGGATCTGGAAAACGATGTAGAGCGAAAATAAAACATTGCAGGAGCTCAAGATTGCTACCTTGAGTACAAAATGTGTTGTGAAATAGTTATTACTAATATGCCAGCAACAATCTGATGAAGACATTGCGTTGCCAGTTAACAATATGGCAACAAGGTGTTGCGAGTTGGTGATATAGAAAGACGTTGCTGCTTGATGATGACGCAAGAAGGCGTTACAAGTTGATATTGTGCAACAAGGTGTTGTAAGTTGATTTGATGGCAGTAAGGCGTTGCAGGAGGGACTATGGCAACAAGGCATTGAAAAAGGAAAAACAGTGACATGGATTCCTATCAACTGTCTCCCTTGTAAAAAAGGATAGTCTGATTTTGTGTGCTGTGGAGTGAGTGGTTGTTCAGGGGTTGTTCGGTGGTACATTTTCTGTGGATGAGTGTGAGGCTAGGGTCAGAATATCTTGATGAGCACTTCTCTCCTGTTGTAGTTTGGAAGTATTTGGCTATATGCAACCTCAAAAGTACCATGTGATCCATCCTTCCTCAAAGTTATGACCGTTCCTGTTATTGCTTCGACTTAGGCAGCTTCCTCTCCTTAGTATTGTTGCATCTAGTTATGGTATACCGGAGGGTAGGAGATACTGCCGTATATGTAAGAAGAGGCACATGATTGAAATTCCTAAACATGTCCTTACTGAATGCCAAATAATGGGCGAGATGTACATGAATAATCTTGGTGACTTTCTATATAGATACCACTCTATAAAAAGTGATCATTTTTGGTTCTATTGTTTAATCTCAAAATGTAGAGTGCTGCACTTTATACAGTGTGGTTGTATGTTAGTGAAAAGTTAGGAGCTATCACCTCTAGTATATATAAGTATTTTAGATTATTTATTATAATAGTAATTATTGCTTTTATGATTGGCCAAGAAAGGTTCTTTAGGCCGCCCAACGGCAGGTCTTCTGATCGCGATCCGTAGCGGACGAGGCCTGGTAAACTCGCAAAAGCTAAAAGAAAATCATTTTATGCTGATGGTAAAGCTAAATTGGGTCACTAAAAAAAGAGGATCGACTAAAACCGCAACGAAGATACTCATAATTGTGACCATCTATTGGAACCCAGCCACTATTGAAAGTACAAAATTCATCAATACAATAGAACAAGAGTTGGACTGGGCGCAAGTCACACACAAACCTGACCACGTAATTCTATGTGGCGACCTTAACATCAACAGTCAACCCTCGACGAACTCAAAGGGATGTAGATCAAAAAAACCATTCAGCTGATCAGAGGCCAACAAAATGGCAAAATTTAATGAAGTCTAGATCTTTTGACAACTTGGACCTAGTCCTTCCTGATCCAAATAGATTTCCAACCTGGGAAAGAGCGAATTCAACTTCCACAATTGACTATATCTTCGTATCTCGTTCTCTACTACTTTACATCAACTCCTTCAAAGTGATCAAAACAAGGGAAAGTGACCATAATCTTCTCGAAACTATTTGGTCTACAACCTTACCGATTAATCACACCATGACTCCAGATATAGAAGTCTCCACGCAAGGAATAAGACTCAGAATAACGGAAAAGGCTATAACTACTATTACAGCACAATATAAAGACCACAGCAATCAACCCCCCAGGATAGACGTGGACTATTTACCATTACTGACCACCTTTAGAGTTCCACAAAAAAAAAAGAAGACACCAACACCAGATCAAAAACATACCTACGATAAAGTAGTAATGGAAAAAAAGAGAGAACTGAGGAGAATAAAAAGACAAGCAAAGAAATTCGATCCCTCAGCCTCACTCGAGACCATCAAAGTGGCTGTTAAAAACTATAAATCATGGCTAAAATGTTACCGTCATAAGCTGTATCAACAAGACGTGGAAAACATTCTCAAGGCCATCACCGGAAACCATGCCAGAGATTTTTGGACCCTGCTCCACTCAACCGCACCAGGAGACCGGCCATGTCAAATAAACGGAATTGGCCAATCGGCCTGGGAAATCCATTTTCAAACTCTTTTTAAGAGTACAACTACCAAACCTCCTTTGATGGAACCCAACGACACCCCCTGGATCAGTGTGGACAACATTGAGGACATTATAGCCTTAATCAAAAAGTTAAAACCGTCACGTGCGCCTGGGCCTGATGGCATCACGAACCTCGATTTGAAATCCCATCCGGAGACCTGGGCTCCTCTCTTGAGCCAAATATTCAAACGTTGTTCAGCCACAAAATCCATCCCGCCTTCATGGACATGTGCAAATGTGGTCCCTATCTATAAAAAAGGAGATAGGCTAGACCCAGCGAATTATCACCCTATTGCCCTCCTTGATCCAATAGGTAAGATGTTTGGGTCTTTGCTGCTAAAACACTTTATAACTTGGGCCAACGATTCCCCGTGTCAAGATAAGTTACAAACTGGCTTTAAAAAGAACTTGGGGACAAATGCCAACATTTTGATATTGAGCGCCCTTAAAAGCAAAATCTTGGAGGGTCGTCCACGCCTATACATCACCTTTGTCGATCTCACACAGGCATTTGATAAAGTAGATCGAGAAAGACTGTGGAGAAAGCTTGCCTTATGGAGATGTCCATTAGACGTACTCAACCCAATTAAAGCTCTCTATTCAAATACTTCTATGAGGGTCCGCCTGAATCAGCAAGGCACATTAACAGAAGCAATAACAATCAATAGGGGTGTCAAACAGGGTTGTCCGCTGGCTCCGGCTTTGTTTTGGTCCTATTTAGGCGACTTCCAAGAAACTGAAACAACGATTCGAGCCTTCCCCCCTAAACTTGGAGGAGAACAAATCAGTCGCTTACTTTACGCCGACGACCTAATCTTGCTGGATAACACCCCTATTGGTCTTCAACGTCAACTCACAAACCTCCAACACTACATGACGTCAAACAACTTGGAAATTAATGAATCTAAAACAAAAACGATGACAATAGAGAAATTTCCTAAAAAGAAATCCACACTGCCCCTGAAACTAGGCTCATCTACCATTGAGAAAGTCACAAGTTTCAAATATTTGGGAGTTACTCTAGATAGCTCGCACAGAGAAAAAGCAATGCAAGAGTCCTTACGTGCCAAAACTACTAAGCTAGCCACACAAGGAAAGGCAATTGACATTAAATATGGCAGATTCTCAATTAGACCTGTAAGAGATTTCTACAAAAGGAAAGTCATTCCATCTTTGACATACGGCGTTGAAGCAATGCCGAACCTTCCACTTGATTTGTGGCCAAAACTAGAAGCAAATTTCTGGCGTCCAATCTTGGGCCTCCCGAAAACAACTTCGATATCAGTAATCAGACGCGAACTAACTCTCTCCTCGTTAAAAGCAATTGTGGACTGTAACAGTGTTATGCTCTACCGGAAATGCATACAGAAAGATACGCCATATGCTTACCATCTGATAAGCGAAGAAATCCGGCTGGGTACTTGTCATATGCTCACTCGATGGGAAACTAAAGTTTTGAACATCTTGGACTCAGTTGCCTGCAATACAGAAGATCTAATTACCAATCCAGTCAGAGTCGTCAAGAAAATTAAAGAACTCGAGTGGATTAACACCAATGACCTTGCCTCCAACTATAAACTTAGCAGTCACCTCCCTCCCTTCTCTAAGAAACTTGACTCCATTCAACCATTTCTGGAATTTTTTCCAAACAGAGCAGCCCGAAATTACTTCTTAAAAATTAGACTAAATCTTCTAGAAACCAACGAAATATTGGCGACTAGACAACAATCTTTGTCCAGCTGCTGCCGTTTCTGCAAGTCCACTATGGACAAGGAAACTATACGCCACTTACTTTTGAACTGTCCGGCGACGACAGAAATTCGTGACAGATACTTGAAAGACATTTTTACAAACTTTACTTTTCAAAAGGAAGAAACGTGCTGGTACAAACTGCTGGACGGAGACAAACAGACATGGCAGTTGGCCACCATAAACATTATGAAACACATCTTTAACGAGCTTCTTCCCACACAGACTAAATGCAAAGCTCCACCGGCTCTTTTGAACTAACTACAGAATAGTGCGAACTTCGAGAGTTAGAAACGGCTTTTCCTTTTTTTGTTAAAAAATCTATAAAGATTATATACAAATAAAAAAAAAAGATTGTATAAATGTATGTTTGATGTTTATTACTGAAACAATAGATATAATATAATGATTTATTTGGCTTATTAAGGTCTATTTGCTCATGGTCTCTATGGGGTGAGTTGTGTGTTTGCTTTGCTTCTGTTCGCCACCCTTGCTTTCTTTTCATAGTGGCTGGCTCGGGCGGTCTTGCATTGCTCGGGTGGCTAGTGTGTCTGTGTAGGTTCCACAGCAAGCCAGAAGGAGGGTGCCTTTGCTTCAGTGTGACCCTGGTGGGGTGGTTGTATTGAGGGATTGTTGATGAGATGCTTTTAGGGTGCTGTTGTTGAGTGAATTGGTGATTCTTCGGTAGCAAGGGAGGAGTGTGCTATCTGGCTTTCCATTCCCTCCCTGAGTATGTGTGAACTTGTCTGTCTGATGTCCTGGATGGAATGTGAGTGTAGACAGAATGTCCCTAACCAAGCAGGATGTGTCTAACCCTCGTGGTCCATGAGTGACCACTGGGAGAGTTACCTGGGTGGTGTCATAAGGAGTATATCCCTCATGCGGGATGGAAGGATGACAGGACACGTCTTCTGCTTTCAATCTGTATTGCTCTGACTTCTACATCCTTGCTCGGCTGCTCCCCTTCCTGCTCCCGCTTCTATTTCCTAACCCTCTGTGCTCCTTTCCTTCTCCCTCGTAACACCTCCCCCTCACATATCTCCTTACGTCTATGTTACACTTCTTCAATGAGTCTGCATGGTCTCTTGATGAGTCGCCTGGGGCGGCCTCGGCTGGGTCTCCGTCCCCTGCTCACTCTGGGGTCTGGGCATTCCCTTCTACCTCTTTGACTTTTCCTCCGGGCATATTCTGCTTTTGCCCAATTTATTCCTCTGGTTTGAAATGTTTAAAGAATGATGTGTTCCTTGTGATGGCCCTCTGTGCGTTGGCCGCCGTTATCATGGTCCCTTTTATTTCTGTCACCCAGAGGTGGTTGCTCTCATATCGTGCATCTGTTTTCCTCTGTATGTGTTGTTTCACTAACACTTCTTCTCCTTCTTCGAAGTTCTTCTCCTTCGCTCCTCTGTTCTGGTTTCTTTGGCTGCTTCCATTCGCCGTTGCATCCCATTCTCTGACTTCATCTTCCAGTGCTGCACAGTCTTCCGGCCTCTTCTGGGTCATGGTGACCCCTTGGGATAGGTGCATCTTGGCCTGGTGTGTCCTCATTGGATCCCCGGGCGGTACTCCGGTCACAGAGTGTGGTGTGTTTCGGTAGTGGCATAGCATACAGCATGGGGCCTGCTGGATTGGCATCTCCTCGATGGCTGCCTTTTGGATGGTTCTTTTGATTGATGACATGAACCGCTGTGCCATCCCGTTGGCTTGTGGCCATAGCTGTGTTATACGCTGATTGTTAAATCCTAGATGTCTTGCAAACGTCTGGAATTCGTGACAATTGAAAGGTGGCCTATTGTCTGTCTTTACTGTGGTGGGAATGCCCCATTCGCTGAATACCTCATCTAGAATGCTGATGACTTAGGTGATGGCTGTGGACTGAGTGTGTTTGACGATGGGGAATCTGGAGAACTCATTGATGATTAGGAGATGGCCCCCGGTTTCAAGTAGCCCATAGAAGTCCATTGCAACCCGCTGTAGAGGATGTGGCAGGTCGCTCCTGGTAGTGCATTGACATGGAAGAAGCTTCTTAACATCTCTTCTACCATGCCGTCCAATCGCGGGAACCATGCTGACTGTCTTAGCAGGTTCTTGATTGCCTTTATCCCCCGGTGTCCTTCGTGCACCAACTGTGCTAGTCCTCTGTGGAGCGATGACGGGATGACTATCCAACATCCTCTAGGTAGTATTCCTTGTTCTGACACCGCCAGTTCCGTGCTGACTTTCAACATGCGTTCTAGTTCTTGTTTGTTCGCATCCTCGCATTAGTGTGCCAGTCATCTGTAGTCTCTCCATTTGTTTGAGATAGTGAGTTCCCTGGCCCACCTGGTTGACGGATCTGCCTGTGTTGTGGTGGCTATGTCCTTGATGGGAAGTGCGGGTGGTAGGGCCTGTTTCCGCGATGTAACAAATGTATTCTGCATCTCCTCCTCTTGGCGACTCACTAGATCTTGTCGGTTGCCTTCAGATGTAATCGGCCGGGTTATTGTCTCCTCCCGGTCGGTGTACGATGCAATAGTCATATTCTTGGAGGCGGATGCCGCACCTCTCAATTCTGGGAGGCATTTTTGTCTCTGGCTTGCCAAACAGCGATAGGAGGGCCTGGTGGTCTGTCACGAGTGTGAACCTTTTGGCTACTACAAAGTGGTGTAAGTAATCGCATGCCCACATGTCTGCTAGGCTTTCTCTTTCCGCCGGCGAGTATGCAGTCTCAGTGGGGGATAATGGGATAATGAGCTGCTTGTGTATGCCACAACACAGCTCGCTAGGGCGTCTCGCTTCTACCAGTCTTGCACCAGGATAGCTCCCAGGCCTACTGGGCTGGCATCTACAACTACCTTGGTGTGCCAGCTCGGTTAAAATATGCCAGGTGTGTTGCGCTCGCCAGCTTCCCTTTGATTGCCTCAAACGCCTTCTGGCACTCTCCCGACCACCTGAATGGTTCGTCCTTTCTAAGGAGTCGTCATAACGGCTCAGTGGTAATGGCTTATCTCTGCAGATAGCGAGCGTAGTATCCACCATTCCTAGGAGGGATCTAATTTCTCCCACATTTGCAGGTTCTTTGAGTTCGTTAATTGCGCATACTTTGTAGTGGTCGGGTTGCATCCCCTCTCCGGAGAAGATATGTCCATAGAACCGTAGTTTAACTCTGCCAATGTTACATTTGTCATCATTCAACGTGAGCCCTGTTGCCTTCAGGTTTTCACATACTTCAAGGAGAGTTTTGTCATGCTCTTCTTGCGTGGTGCTGTAAACCAGGATGTCGTCTGAGTAGTTGAAAGCCCTTCGGACTGGGAGGAGTAGGTGCCTGATAGTCCTTTGAAAGATCTCTGCGGCAGAGGAGATCCTGAAATGTAGTCATTTGTATCGAAAAAGGTTGTTGCGTGATGCAAACATTATGATCCCTCTGGAGTCAGGGTGCAGTTCAAGTTCGTGATACCCCTGATTGAGGTCAAATTTCGTGAATTTTGAGTTGCTTTTCAGGCTGACAATCATGCCCTCAATTCTGGGCCCTAGGTGTCTCTCTTTCTCTATGGTGCTGTTGGCCACTCGCATGTCGACAGAGAGGCATAGGGCCTCATTACGACCCGTGCGGTAACCATGGCGCTAGTAGCGCCATGGTTGCCGCCGGTATTTTACCGATTCCGCCATGGTGAATGGCAGAATTACCGCCCCATTCCAAGGTTGGTGGGGCGGTAATTCCCCATTCACCATTGGCCCTTCCCCATTCCCATTTTTTCCCCCATAGGGCTCAATGGAAATGGGGAAGGCGGTAGTTACGGTACCACAAATTGCGGTACCGTAATTACCTCCAAGGTCCCTTTGCGGGTCCAATCCTTAATGGCTGGTAAAACCAGCCGTTAAGGTAGGGACCCGCAAAGGGACCTCGTAATTAGGCGGTAAGGGGTTAACGGCGCCGCCACCTTTTACGGCGCTGTTAACCCCTTACCGCCTGGGTCGTAATGAGGCCCCTAGTCTGTTGCCTTCCTTTGGTACCACTACTAGCGGTGAGATTCATGGGGTGGGCCCTGTCGCTCACTCAATAATGTCTTGTCTAGGAGTTGTTGTAGCTCTTGTGATACAGGGTCCTGTAGGTGGAAGCCCACTCTCCGCGGGCGTTGTGGGACGGGCTTGATTTGGTCATTGATGTGGAGGCTGAAAACCGGCTCTGACTACCATCCCTTTTTGGTTGCCCAGCCCTTGAAAGAGTTCTGGAAACATTCCTTTGCTCGATTCTTTGGTGAGCAGGGATCCTGCTAGGAGGCTAGGTGGCAGATTGATCCACGGCTGGGTTGGCTACCGGTGCACATCACCATGTCCCCCTCGTTGAAATGGATGTCGATCAGGCCAATCGCTTCTGCGGTGCGGTAGCTGAGGAGGCATTTTCCTTGGACGGGGCTGCGTAGGACGTGAATGATGGCATTGATCCTTTTTCCTTTGAAAGAGAATGATTTCTCAAACTGTCCTATTGACTGTATTGGTAGGCTGGTTCCCCACTGAAAAATTCTTGTTTTTGATGGTAGCAGTTCTTGTGCATTTCCTGTAAATCTGAATTCATGTTCGCCCATGATGTTGACGGTTGCCCCGGTATCGATGAGGAATGTGTGCACTTTGGGTGCCTCACTGCCATCGTATGTCCCCTGGATGAGGTTCACAAACTCATTCAGGAATTCCGGGTCTAGTCCATATGAGAACTCGTCCCAGTTGGCGTATTGGTCTTCAGGGTATCCATGTGTGTCTTCGTAGTAGTCGATTAAAATGGTGCTTCGGTCTCGGGAGCTTCACTGTATTCCCTACTTGTCCCATTGATCTTATCATTCTCATCACTGGTTGTGAGCAAGACTGGCTCTGTCTCTACTGTGGGAACAGTTGAGTTGGTCTGTATGGCATCCTCCAGCTGGGTTGTGTTGTCTGGGGTTGGCGTGTCAGCGGGAATGATCTCCCTTCCCAGCACACTGTTTGGAAGTGCCCATCTCTCCCGCATCTGGGAGGAGTCCGACACGGTTGCTATCATACTAGGTCCAGGGACAATTCTGATAGAGTAAGTGCATAGAAGAAAGTAAGGGGAGGAGGGGAGGAGATAGGAAAAGGGAGAAAGGGAGAGGAGGAGAGAACAGAGAGTAAGCAGTCAAAAAGAGTGGAGAAGCAAGCGGGGAGAGCGAATACAATTGCAGAAGTGAGTAGTAACACATAATGTTGCAAGCCTGGACACAAGATGAAGATGGGAACAGCATGATTCAGGGCCACCATGATAAAGGGTGACTCACTGTGTATCAATGAAGTTCATAAAAGTAAAATCCAGCATTGGCCACAAGACGTGATGGTGAAACCAAAATGCATCAGCACAGACTCCTGCAGAAAGTAGGCTTGGGGGGAGTAGGAGGGAGAGCAGAGTAGAAGAATCTAGCAAAACAGGCAACACCTGTATACGAGAAGGGGGGGCACAATGGAACATCACAGGGGGAACAGAGGGGTGGGGATGCCCTGTGGGGACAGAGGGAGTAAACACATGTTGGTGCATGCTTACCTGTTGTCTGAGCAGGGGTTCTGTGTGTGGCAAAGGTTGACCGCAATGGTAGCACGACCTCTGGAGTCAGGGTCCTGGCCTTGGGTAGGCGTATTCCTCTCTCTGCAGTGTTTTCCGGCCTGGTCTGGTGGCCTGTGGTATTTATTTCCCCTTCTCTGCCACTGGTGAATGCTGCCACTGTCTCCTCCCTGTCTGTTCTCTTTTTTGGCATCTCAATGGTGAAGTCCTGTATTTCCACTCTTTTGTGTACTCTTGCTGTTTCTATCACCTTGTCAATCGATATGGGTTTCTTCAGGAGTTGTTTCCGAAGTACTGATGACAAACATCCTTCTATCACGTGGAGCCGGATCGCCTCATTGTCTGAGAAGGCAGAGAATTGGCAGTGGACGGGTTTCTGGCGGAGTCGCGTAGTGAATTCCTCTACTATTTCCTGGGAGGCCTGGTGACATTGGTTGAAGACATACCATTCATAGTCCCGGTTTGGTTGTATGAAAAGTTTCCTGTCCAACACGGCTACAAGTGCCTCGTAGGTGTTTCTGTCTTCGGGCTGGATGTTCTTGATGATGCCATTTATCTCAGTTCCAGCCAGGTTTGTGAAGATGTCTTTTAATAGTACTGGAGACTTCGCCGCCCCGCTGCCTTGATGAAAATGACGAAGTCTTCGACCCATACCGTCCATCGTGGTCCTCTGTCTCTGCCTGTGGTTGGAGGCTGAATGGTGTAGGTTTCTGTAGGAAGGCTATGCTACTTGTGGTGCGTCTTGTCCATCTGTTTGGTCCACCATGCTCCCTGATGTATAGGCGCGTAGGTCAGGTGCCTTCTGACTGTGCCTTCCTGTCTTTCGGGTCGTGTCTGGGGTGTCTGGCCCCTGGCCTGATGCACTCCGTCTGGGCCTGGGATGGGTAGTGTTTGTCCCAAGCAAGCGGTCGCTGGGCCGTAGCTGGCACTGTGAGGTGTTGTCCCTTACTCCTTGATGCAGGAGCTGGCTGCTCAATGGTATTTTATTTATTTATTTTTCCATGTACGCGCAAGCGCCTTCCCCTTTAAAGCGTGGTTCTGTTTTTTTTTACTTTTTTTTCTGGAAGTAGCGTATTGTTAACGGTGCCAGAGTTCTATCAGTGGGGGTTCTTCGTGTGGGCCTGAGGTGGGTAGGGTTTGCCACTGTAATGCTAATGGTGCTGAGCGTTCCTGCTGTGCTGCGCAGGCCCCTGCTCACAGGCTTTCTACACACTGCGTGAGCTCTGCGTGAGTGGCAATGGTCTTTCTTCCGTTTCCCTTTCCCTCTTCGTGGGTGTGGGGGTGCCGGCCCAGGCTCTGCAGTGGAGGCTGGCTAGGTATGCACAAGGATGGCATTGCGGGCCAAAGGACGCCGGATGGCAGCAGGATACGTGCACTTCACACAAAAAGGACGGCATTATGCTGCATGAAAGGAAACGAGGATTTCTTCATTTTTATCCTTGTTGCCATTTGTTATAAGGAATATGTCCCTCATGCGGGACGGAAGGGTGGCAGGACACATCTGCTTTCAATCTTTATTTCTAAAGACAGAAAGACTAGAACGAATCATCAAGAGGACCAGGACCTAACTATGACCTTCCCCAACAGCCCTTAGAACAAAACGTAGAGAGGGAAAGGAAGCACTGCATCACGGGCCCAATGCAATGGGTGAGAAACAGAATGTTTCATCACTACACACGGTCCACCAATACAAAGCAGGAACACAATGCCCCACCACACAAAACTACAACTAAACAACAGTCTCAAGGATGTTCACCCCACAGAAATCAAAGAATCAGTCATGACAGAAGGATACGAACTTCTGAATACACACGCTCACCAAGATGAATCCACTAGGACAACACTTCAACACGACCACGACCCTGAACCACTCAAAGCCTTAACCGACCAGGGTCACACTAGATCACCTAAGAATAGACATCACCCACCCAGTCCCACACCTGAAGATTAGGTTCAGACGCACCCACCAATCCAAACTATACTCAATAGGATACAGCTGGATCAGCGGAACACCACCAAATCGAGTCGGCCCACGAGGAACCAGCAACATCCGAACCCACAGGTATACAACTCTAACGGAATCATAAGTACCTGAACCAGGATACAGACCCCACTAACCCAACCCTCAATCTTCTGCATACTTAAACCCACACAAAACCACACAACCATCTCTCTCCCAGCAATCCGCACGCACTTTACGACACCGCATCAACAACACATAACCCTCACCCACAGCACTCGAGGCCTTCATCCGATCCGATACTAGCACCAAAGCCCAGCACTCGGTGTATACCGAGCTGAAGCTGCCAACAGCACACCACATCGCCCACTCTCCTTCTCCCCTCCTCCAGACTAACCCTACACCACCCTTCCTGTTTACAGATCCGCCAGAGCGCCTGGGGACCAATTCCGTTGGTGACAGTGCGCTATACAAGTACCGCTAACATAACATAACATTTCACTAACTGACTTCTACATCGCTGCTCGGCTCCTCCCCTTCCTGCCTCTATTCCATAATCCTCTGTGCTCCTTTCCTTCTCCCTCGTATCAGGTGGTGGGCCGCAGTGAATCCTCCGACATGTGTTGTGATACTATGTACATCATAACTTAATAAAGGGACTTGCCTATGAACTTGTGTGGCGCCAGTACATCTTCATTAAATTCAAGATTATCTTGTGCGAATATGAGTGAAGCAAGGCAGGTCTTGCTATGGAGTTAAGCAATCTTTTTGGAGGCTGCGAGAAAGAGGTCAAATTGAAGCTTGTAATGTTTTATTGGTCTCTTTGCGTTCTGTTGTAATTGAAGAAAATAGTATTGTGCATTACAGGAATCCTCTGTGACATTGTGACCTGCTGCACAGTTCCTTTCGCACTGATGCCCATTGCTCTGTGACATTCGTGTCCGTTTCTCTCCGTCCTCCAGCGCCTCCGCCTGGCCCTTTTCAGCCACGCCTGTGCCCTTCTTCACCCCCTCCATGTTCCTCTCGCACCCCTGCATGTTCCCCTCTCTAGCTAGATAAGGACTGACGTCACTCGACCTATCAGACTGCAGCGTTCTCACGCGAGCCCTCGTCTCGCCTCGCGGGTATTAGCAAGAGGATCCCCTCCATTCAGGCCCTTCTAGCACCAGATGGCAGCAGCTTCTCCTGCGCATGTATGTCCTGGGCGCTTCTATTATTAGAATCCTGGTTGTCATAACAACGCGCGCTTTAAATGATGGCACATCTTCCAGTCTGTCTTGTGTTCCTGGAGCAGCAGATCCGCTCTCTTCCCGAAAAGAAAAAAAGGCGGGTTTTGTTAAACATTTACACGTTCTATTTAAAGGCGTTTTAAAGGGGCAGGCACGCGATCATCGAGACAGTACTGCACGTTGTATCTGCAGAATCTTTTCAGTGCGTATGCAGTGAGAGGCAGTATTGCACAGCACGCCTGCAGTGTTATCACAGAATAATCTCCATGCTGATTAGCCCACCACGAGCGAGGTACAGTGTAGCACACACTACATGTAGTTAAAGTACACCCCCGGCTCCCCATGATGTGCAGTATTAGTCAGTGGGCATTTAATGTAGGTATAACACCTCTGCATTGAGTTTCAGCGGTTCACAGCGTTTCTTTGCTGCCCCTACAGTGCGTTCACGGTTAAATGCAGTGGCAGTGCAGTGTTGTTACGGCACATGCCT
Organism: Ambystoma mexicanum; assembly: GCF_040938575.1. Classification (NCBI taxonomy): domain Eukaryota; kingdom Metazoa; phylum Chordata; class Amphibia; order Caudata; family Ambystomatidae; genus Ambystoma; species Ambystoma mexicanum. Next base: position 895,189,009 of record NC_090931.1, on the reverse strand, counting down.
TGCAAAATGTAGTGTTACATGCAAAAGGCATGTGTGGTGAAGTTATGTTGCGTCTCAAATGATGTACATTATGGGGAATCCCATTGCAGTATACCTCCATGATCTGCACTTCCCTCTTCTGCATCCCAGCACTAACTTGCAAGGTATCAACCTCCCCTGACAAGAACCCCTTTTCTATTTCATGCTCCTCCCTTCTTGCCTGAGAGTATAACACTTCCACTTCTTCAACATGTGCCAGGTTTTTAAAATTCCTGCCTGAAGGCGGATACTCTGGTAGGGAGCAGTGCTACTAACACGGGCAGTCGGGTACTGCTCGCCCCCCACCTGGTAAAATACATAACCTCCCGTTGTAGCCCACCTCGGCTAATTAACTGAGCCCAGACCAGCTTTTCCTCATTTGTGGCATAACAAGGCCGCAGTTAATTTGAAACATTTCACACTATCAATTCGCACCAATCAATAACATCTTCAATACATTACTACAATCCCACACGATGGGCAGCACCTTTCCGTTTCCACATTCCCTAAAACCCCCCTTTTCAACTCTCTCTGTTCTCCTTCATTTATTTACAGTTAGCTCTCTTTTACTTATCCATTCCTTTCCAGCATACTTAGGCCACCACACCCAAACCTCCCAGAGCCTGTGTCTGGGCGCAGCTGCTGGGCTGCAGAGGTGCTGCTATGCTTTTCTTCTCCACCAGCCCAAGCTGGAAGCTCACGACCGTGGGGAGTGCCACTTCTCTTTATACCATGCGGCCCCTCGCCATATTAGGCTACGGGGGCCAGTGACCCTTGGTCCTTTTAAACCTCCCTCAGGGGGTTAGTTTAGGCACTGCTCGATTGCCTGAGTTACCGCTGGTGACAAAAAAACACAATCATTAGACGACCTGCAAAGAAAATTACACGTTAGGGTGGGTTGGGTAGGACAACACTGATCCTGCTGCAGGGGGAGCAGACGTGCAAAGAGGCCGCTCCCCCTGCGCAAGTACCCTTTATAGGGGCATATTGTATGGCCCCATGTCCTTTTCCTGTCTGTGCCTCCCTACGGAGGCAGCAGGCGGGGCGGAAGGGCTCTGTCCCAAGGAGCTGGAAGATTTGAACTCTTGGGGAAAGGAACCACGATACTTTGTGAACTGTATTGAACTTGGGGAAGGGGAAGCTGATTACAAGCCAAGAGCTGGAAGCTAACCATCTCCCTCTGTTGTGGTGTGGACCTAATTGTTATCATTATCTCTTGCTATCTCAGTAGGGGAGTCATCCCCCCATGAGTGACAAACAGGGTATTGGCCACCTTCGCAGAACTTTATTTTTTAACATTTTTTATTTTGTTGCTGACATCCTTGCACATAGTATGCAGTTCATTGTGAGGGCAAGTATAGGTTTTGGACACAGTCTGACTTTTGATCTGGACTGCCTGACGCAGACTATCTTTCATTTTCTTTAGATAGAAAAATCCCACCTTAGCATAGGGCAAGTTAGGCCTTACTCGATCCTTACATTTAAGTTAATTCAACTCTAGTTGAAACTTGAACCAGTTGTCTGTGTCTGACTCATGATGCCTTCACATCAAACGTTTGAGTGGCTGTGTCTGATTTATTAAGATGAAGTCCTGCACATAAAATAGACACTACACACAGTGCTGCACTGTCTGCAGAGAATCGCTGAAGACTAAGATTTTCTGATGATGATGCCAGACATTGACATAAGAGAGAATTATCTACATAAAAGGATGCCTAGTGAAGTTGCATGTAGATAAGAAGATGCTTTTCTCTGTCTCTACTCCATGATCAGAGAAAGGCTGGGATGGGGCAGACTACACAGAAGTCAAAGATCAGTGTCTTCTGTGCAGTGACTCAACATACTCAGCCAGCTACAACCACTCAAGTACCCAAACATAATGTCATATGCACTCATGCTGAATGCACAGCTACTAAGCCACACACTTACTTAACAAGCTAACCATCTCCCTCTGTTGTGGTGTGGACCTATTTGTTATCATTATCTCTTGCTATCTCAGTAGGGGAGTCATCCCCCCATGAGTGACAAACAGGGTATTGGCCACCTTCACATAACTTTAATTGCTGAAATGCACACACGCGTAACAGCACCTACCAATTCTCCCAAATTTGGACTCTGGTCCCTCTGAGGGCATTCAACCAACAATTGCGTTGGGACCATAATTATGGTGAACAGCGCTATACAAATAACAAAATGAATGAAGGAATGAAGGAATCCTTAAAAACAGAGCCTAACTAGATGAATTTCTTGTTAGGAAGCCCACTTGAACTGTGTAAAGAACAAAAGCCTTTGACTGAAGTTGACCTAATGGTGATTGTTAAATATATACGGAGCTGAGAGCCGAGGTTAGAGCCAGTCTGCAGCCTGCAGCCTATCCTCATCGTTGTTTCTGGAAGTGCTATTTACACCCACATACACCGCAGAGCGGTGAGCGGAGCTGAGAGCCGAGGTTAGAGCCAATCTGCAGCCTGCAGCCTATCCTCATCGTTGTTTCAAGAAGTGCTTATTACACCCACATACACCGCGGAGCGGTGAGCGGAGCTGAGAGCCGAGGTTAGAGCCAGTCTGCAGCCTGCAGCCTATCCTCATCGTTTTGTTTCAGGAAGTGCTTATTACACCCACATACACCGCAGAGTGGTGAGCGGAGCAGAGAGCCGAGGTTAGAGCCAGTCTGCAGCAGTCCGCTGCAGACGCGAAGTAAGACTCTGATGGAGCCGGAAGTGCGACCGCTGCCGCCACCCGTTGAAAAAAACATCCAGAAAGGCAACCAAACCCCATAGTTGAAGACTTTGAAGAAATCTCCCAAATCTCCCAAAAATACCAAGAGAGGAGCGAGGTATCACTGAAAATACAAAAGAAACCACCGCAGAGCGAAGAAGCCAGCAAACACGTGCTGCAAGAAGGCCCCCGGGAGGCAGTGGACTCCCAGATGGAAAAGCCCCGGGGCCCTAGAGCCAAGAGCCAAGCGAGACCCTCAACATCTGTTTTGACTGCTTTATGGGCATCAGTGTCAGCAGCAGTGACCGTCCAGGGAAGGTTTCCCTCAGCTCCCCATCCGGCTCGACCCAGTTCGACTCTCCAACATCGCCGGCGGGGGAAGGAGAGGCTCAGCACGGCTGGAGGGCTGGTCCCAAAGCTGAAACGGGAGCACAGGCAGAGGCGGAGGCGGAGATTGGCACCCGCCGATGCCTACGTGACACCAAGGAAGGAAATGAGCCCAAGAAATCCACCGCTGCGGACGACCCCAGTCCCGCTTCGTCTTGCTCTGCTGCTGCAGGTATTCCTGGAGACGAGAGGTTCCAACGCCAGGGCTGTCGGAGGACGGCCCTCGCTGGGATCTAAGCGGAACCCCGGCAGCGGGGAGAGTCTGAGCAACGGGACGGCAGTCGCTCGCAAAGAATGGAGCGAGGACATCACCACCAATCCAATATCCCAGCCGACTCCCACGTCGGAGGGGCAGGAAATAGAATACACGTCGGATGGGACTCCTGACCTCCCATCTACCAATAGTTCACCCGAAGCGGAGGGACAGGCGACCCCGGAAGAGAGCGCTCACTCTGTGGATCAGGGCGCTGAAGGGGAAGGCCAGCAAAAGTGGAAAAAACGTGGCACACAAAATACACCCAGGATAAACCAGTTGTCGCGAAACAAAGCAAAAGAGGTACAAGAAAAGGTTCCATTGGTGCCTGTAGAAGCCATAAACAGCACGGAGGCCGTGCCGAAACAAATCAAAATCAAGGCGATGATGTACTCTGCTAGCAAAAGTCAAGTTTTTGACCTGAACAACAGGGCTAACAGGACTATTGCACCACCTGTGGAGAAAAACTTGGCAAAGGCCAATAAAGAGATTGTTGAGATCCACTCAAGTGAGTCGCTCTCAGAAAGAGAGACCGATGACGTCTTTGAAGACGGTCAAAAAAGGTCAGAAGGTAACACAGCTAGCGAAATAGAGGACTCAAATAAGGAAACAGGGGGAGCAACAAAAGTTGGCAGCGAAACAACAGAGAAAGAAAAAAACTAAAACAAAAAAGGGTCAAAAACCAATGAAGACAAACTAAAGGACATGAAAGATAGGAGCAGGGATGAAGTAAAGGTGATTAAAAGGAGAGGAACGACGCCCAGAAACCTACCTTCCCCATTACTATCCTGCCCTCTAAAAGCCTTTTTCACCCAACAATACAAACAGAAGTTAGCAGCGGAGACCGAGGTTTCCGACGCAGAAATGCTTGAAGTGGCTCAAGATAACCCGCTGGGGCAGAAACTAAGGAACATGGACTCAATTTTGTCCCCAAGGGTTACGCCGGCGGAGGAAGAGACTCAACACCCAGGTACTTCGACCACTAGCCTCAGGAGTGAAAACAAAACCCCACAAACGAACACTGGAGGTCAGCAGCCATCTCCCAGACTTACCGAAAACGACACTGCCCTGAAACCCACACCACCAAAAGAGCTACGAACAGCAAACAACAAGGTGGTCCAGACAACCCCAGCCAGCACAAATGACAGTGTGACAGAGGCTAGGAGAGATCGGATCCGGCCCCCTCAACCACTGGATGAATCCCAAAGGTGGGTCGGTGCCGTGGAGGACAAAGAGCACCGACTCGCATGGACAAAGCCCCACTTGGCCACGGGTCTTCTAATGACGTCAACCTTAAACCCTGGGAAGGGGGAGGCTTCGCGTACAAACCAAAGATTCTCGACAGGCCACCCGCCGATGGATCAAGATACAAGCACCTCAATGGACCGCGAGGCTTTGGGAATCTCTGGCTTCCTAAAAAGATCGGAGAAAACACACACCTCTCCCAAAAATCGCTGCTTAAGTGACATAGCCGCAGCGATTCAGAAGGACTCCCCAAACAAAAAGCCGGACATGATAGCAATCATGTCAGCGATGTCCATCGTATTGGCACCTTATTGCAAACTGTACGAAGCGATAAAGGAGGAGATCCACAACAACACAGCAATTCTTTCAAACATATTTTCATAAATCTCACACGTAGAAAGTTATATAACGGCGGTGGAGGACCAGAAAACCATCCAGCAAAAAACTTGGGAAACCAAAATCGAAGCCCTGGAAAGAAAAATTGAAAGCATGGAACTATTGTCTAGAAAGATCTCAACGTCACACTCTGTCCAGGCAGCCAACCCATTTGAAGCACAAGCACAGAAATTGACCAGTGATACCAAAACCCTGTGGGGCAAAGCAGTGAAAAGTCAAGAGAATCTCCTTAAAAACAACAAAAAGGACTTACCAGCGACCTCTACCCAAAATCCATCTATGGACCACATATCGTCGAGAGTGCAACTAGTCCTAATACTAAAGAAAACAGGGATGAATGCAGAAGAGATCCAAATTCTCGACAAAGTAACTCCACCAAAGGTCATCACTTCAAGGTCGCCAAGAACAGTGGAAGATTCCATGACAGACTCGACCTTAATGAATTTATCTCAACATTGGGAAAAAAATCCACCAGAAAGAAAAGAAGTTGACCCAAACTCCCCCAATAACCTCAAAACATCCACAGATTTAAAAAACACCACAGAAGAATCCAAGAACCCCTTCGAAGAAACCGATGAATGGGAAACCGTGAAACGGAGGGCGAAACCCACTAAAAAAGGGTACGCGTCCAGACCAGTAGCGGACCCCTGAAAGAGGACAAGCAAACAACCATAAGACCAAGGTCCAGACATAGAGACAGCCCCGGTGATCAAACTTCAGCAAGACAAAAAGAGAAAAGGGATTTGAAAAGAAACGACCTGACCCGCCTTTTCAAGCTTGAGCAATTGGACTCTAAAAATGATTATCTAATTTTAAATCGGCCGATTTAAACCATATCACTTAGGTGCGTAAGGACTGAGGACCTCAAGTTGGTGGAACCATATCACAAAGATAAAACAGCGAAAGGTTACCTGCATGTAAAAGCTGCAGGAATTACTAACATTGACCAGTCGGCATCTAAAGAATTAGCCCTGATGGGCTTCAGCCTGACCGAAATAAACAAGCTGGTAAGAAATGAGCGAGACATGGAAAAGATAAGACCAAGAAAATATAAATCCCATTACCTTTCCAAAACAGAAGACCTTTATCGCCATAAACGATGGAAAAGATCAAGGGAGGAAGAAGCAGCTCGGGGAGCCACGCACCATTTCCAAAGAAACGAAAAACGGGAATCCGACTGGATCAGGAAAGACGCAGTCGATAAACCATGGCAAAGCCGTGACTCAGAAAAAAACTATTACGACCAAGAAAACAGATCCACAAGAACGAGAAGAAAGGAAGACGAGAAATAACATCCAAAAATCCACTGTAAAAGTCCCTGACCAGAAGACCGTTACAATGACACCAGACTCCAGATACTCGAAAGGACCATGGGATTGGCTCACATTGACCTGGTCCAAGAAAATCGTCAAATAGCAACGACTAAGGCCGGCCCTCAAGAACCTCACAACTTCAGGGAGCAGAGAGGAGCTGCCCGAAAAGTATTTCGTCATTCTAGGATCATGGAACTCCAGAGGTCATACGCATACGCATTTAACAACGTTGGGAGATGTGAACTTGGGGGGCATATGATATACTATGTCTCCAAGAGACTTGGCTGTTAGACAAACCCACGCTGGACGGATTCTCTCTGGAAATTTCACCAGCAACTAAGGGCCTCTTAGGAAGACCATCCCCGGGCCTATTAACAGCTATCAAAACAGGCCTGGGCCTTGCAGCACCCAGGAAGTGGAAGGAAACATACGAAATGCTGGTGATCCTGACAACTTGGTCCCCACTCTCCTCGAAGTACCGAGGAGGTCGGTTGAACCTTTTAGCAATTATAAATTGCTACTGGAACCCCCAACGGACGACCTCAAAAGCTTTCTGTGAAACCATGGGCGCAACCATTGATCAACTGTACGAGGAGTTTGAGGAAATTGAAATCATGGTATGTGGAGATTTTAACGCAAACTGTAACGAAGAGCAACAGGGACAGCCGAGGGGCAACCAGCACCAGGTCAAGGGGGACTCAACCCTGGAACGCGAAAGAGTGTGGATGGAGGTAATCAGCTCAAGGAACATACAAAATGTAGTTAAGCTCTTTCCGAACCAAATGAACATCCCATCCTGGGAACGGTGTTCCTCGAAAGCGACTTTGGATTACATATTTATCTCATCGGGTCTCACATTTAACATACTGAGCTTTAAGGTGATACAAAACGGCTAATAGCGACCACAACCTACTTACATGCACCTGGCAAGGACTGAGACCGGAAAAATCAGTCTGTCCCGCTGCCATAGAAGCAAATTCCCAACAAACACGACTACGCCTATCAGAAGCAGACCTGTTGAAAATCGAAGCATCTTGGGAAGAAAACATTGTTAATAATCGCTCAAGCATGACAAGCGAGAGACCCAAATACCTCCCGCTCCTTCTTTTTTCCTACCAGAAACCAGCTGAAGGAAGACTGCCGATCCATGCATACAATAAAGATCTGGTGGACCAAAGGAAAATAGGGCGTCAATTAAAGAGAAGGGCAAAAAAAAAAAAGACTGGTCTGCGTGGCCACGGGAAAAAAAAAGATACGCTGGCTGGCGGAAACAACAAAGAGCTGCACAATACCAACTGGACGCGGAAGAGATGATGAAAAGATTGGCAACCAAGAAATCTAGTGATTTTTGGTCACTGATAAAAAACATCAATCCCACATCGAGCTCAAGGCTAACCAGTGCTGTGTGAGAAGCCAAATGGATAGAGTACTTCTCAAATGAGTTTGCCGAGCCAAACAAATCCCTAGGTGTGACAGAACAAACGCCTAACCCGTCTTGGGTGAACATTTCGAACCCAGAAGACATTGAAATAAAAATCTGAAATCTTAAAACATCTAGAGCGCCTGGACCGTTTGGCTTGACAAACATCACCCTCAAGCAATTCCCGAATGAGTGGGCAGTTATGATCGGAAAGATCTTCCAGGAATGCGAAAGAAAACATCAAATTCCCGAGACATGGCAGAAAGCCGCCATCATTCCGATCTACAAGAAAGGCAGCTGGGAAGGCCCGGCAAACTACAGGCCAATGGCTCTGCTTGATATTATAGGAAAGATCTTCTCCACCCTCATATTGGACCATTTCAGAGAATGGGAAAAATCCGGCCCTTGTAACGACATCCTACAAACAGGCTTCCAAAAAAATGGCACAACCGCAATAAACATTCTGATAACCAACATCCTGAAAGCGAAAGTAAAAGAAGGAGCCCCAAAGATCTACCTAGCTTTCGTGGACTTGTCAAAAGCCTTCGATAAGATAGACCGGAACATACTGTGGAAGAAACTTGAATATTGGAATTGCCCGCAAGCAGTACTCGACCCGCTTAAAACGCTGCACTCACAAACCACCATGAGAGTGAAGCTAAACCACTACCAGAGGAAATCCAGGTGAAAAGGGGGGTCAAACAGGGTTGTCCCCTGGCCCCTGCTCTCTTTATCGCTTTTTTGGGAGATTTCCAGGACGCGGAAACTAACATCAGGATATTTCCACCGGAAATAGGAAAAACCATCATCCCACGTCTGTTGTATGCGGACGATGTGATCCTGATTGACCAGACGAAAGTCGGACTCCAGCGTAAATTAACGAACTTGGCAAATTACATCAAGGAAAACCACATGGAAATAAACAAAGAAAAAACAAAAATCATGATACTTGAGAAAAATTCGAATAAACTTTCGAAACAGGAGTCGTGGAATCTAGACAACACTAAGATTGAAAAGGTAAATAGCATCAGATACCTGGGTTTCCAAATTGACAACTCAAAAACGGATTTGGCAATGCAAGCCGTACTTTGGGATAAAGCGAAAAGACTAACAGCGCAAATGAGAACTGTCGACAGGAAGTTCGTCAAGTTCTCATTAAGGCCCGCAATCAACTTCTACAAAGAAAAGTTGTACCGGCGCTGGCGTTTGGAATGGAGGCCTCACTCTTCATCCCCCAGACTATATGGAACAAGTTGGAAGGTCTGGTCTGGAAAGCCGTCCTGGGCCTACCAAAGTCGACTTCAATGGCGGCTATCCGTAGAGAACTTGGTCTAGTTTCTTTAGCCTCAACAGTGGACCAAAGCCCCATGAGACTTTTTAGAAAAATAATTCTGGCAGACTCGTTACCCGCCTATTCCCTCATCAAAGACGAACTGGAAAACGGCAACTGTAAAGCACTCAAAAAGTGGGCCAAAATCAGAAAAGAAAGGTTGTCTGAAATTGTATGCACAGAAGTAGATCTAAAAGAAAACCCAGACAGAATCAAACAAAAAATCGAAGAAATGGACTAGATCAACACAATACAGACAGCAGAAAACAAACTTTTAATCCACTTGCCACCGACATTCAACAAAGTAAAAAATCCTCTGAACTACGCCAACAAATTTCCAGAGAAAAGAAAAAGAATCCTGTTCATGAAAGCAAGACTAAACGTACTCCTGAAACCGACAAATTCTATCAATTCGAGGTGTCGTAGGTAATCAGAGTTGTCGGCTATGCAAAACAATGGAGGTGGTGGAAACACTTAAACATCTAGTTCTAAACTGCCCCAACACGAAACAAAATAGATCCACTTACCTTCTGCCTCTGATCTCAAATCCATGGTTCATCCAAGAAGAAGATATATGGAACAGACTGATATCGGGAGAAACCACCAGGTGGACGGTGGCAATGGCAAACTTAACCGAAATGGCTTTCCGACAGATCAACGAGGCATCCTCTACTCCAGTGATTTCTGTTTAGTGGTTATCATGGTCCCAGCACTCTGGAGAAATCCGGGCGGGTTTTCTGTCCACCATTGACGATGGATGAGGCCGACCTGCTGAAAGCCAATTCTGGGAAACCTAGCACCGAGATTTTAAAGTCAAAAACACAAACTTTGACAAAATTCCATGTTTCACCTGAATACATGTCAACAAAATAAAAATAAAAAAATATATGATCCCTCTTGTAATAGATGGATTCAACAAAATGTTCCAGTTGTCTGAACCAAGCTGAACATCTGCCACCCAGAGCACACATTACAAAACCGCTTGAGGACAGATATGGAAAAAAAGAAGGGTCTCAGTACAGGTCCAGTGACAAGCAATGCAACAGCGGCTTACTTCAGAGTAACTTTGCCTTATATTGTACATGATTGCATGTTAAAAAAATGAATCTTGTCACACAGCCCTGAAAGAGAGACTCAAGACAAGAAATGTTGCAAGTTGGTTAGAAGAGGGCCGTGACAAAGTTAAAATCTCTCCAAACAACATGTTGATTTAAGGCCATAACCATGGCATGAATATTCATCTTTGCTTCACGCTAAAAAGCTGACTAAACGTATCACACATAAAAATAAAAACAAAATAAGATATAAGGCAACTATGAAGAGTTTCTTGAAAGTTGTAGGACAGTGCCCTGTATTTGTAACTTCCTAATGTTAATTATACAATCTAGTTATGTTGGTATGTACTCCAAATGTATTCACAGCAGTTAGACTGTAAAACATACAATAAACTCTGATTTGTATATTGCCAACACATGTTTTGAACTTCTTGACTCTCCTTCAGGGCAAGTATATCAAGTATATCAAGTTTTGTGATGTTAAGAGTGATTGTTTACAATTTACACCTTTACACATGAACTGATACATTTTTATCATTTTCAGTTTCTTACACTAGTAATTTTACAAAACCAATAGCAATAACTAATTATCTCTACCTAGTTGATTGGAGAGACATAAAAAAAAAAATTACAGCACCAAAAAAGTACAAAATCATGTAAACACTATATTAGTATTAGATGCAGCCTAAAATGGTTTCATTTTATTCTTCATAATTATGCAAAATGCACTAATTGTTACTACCTTTAAATGAAAATGTCAATAAAGTAAATATATTCTTAATCAATAGTGCATTTAAATATGCAGTTAGCACATACCAGTTCATTGTATTGACATTGGCTATATTTTACCTGTATGGCACTTTCTCCAATGGATAACCTCGATGTTGTTTTTAATCCTTCTTCATTGGATATCCTTATTAGCTGCATTATTTCATCCTTCTCCTATGTCTAAAGACATATTTGAATTTTGCTATTTGTTTTTTACTACAGGACCTTATGCTAGTAACCTATTTGTTTACTTTAGAGTTTGTGTGGACTGCAATACATTACTAACCTTATGCTGTGGTCTTCTTTACATTGCTTTCCCAACATTACAGATATCTATTGGAGAAGCTAATATACAGGTAAAATATTGAAGAAGAATTTTAAGTAATTAAGTTCTTTTTGGAAGTGCTTGATCTCACTCAGATATTGCTCTGTGCCACAAGAGTCCTTCACTTTAATGCTCCATTTTGCATCCTTGAAGAGGGAGGCACAAGTTTATTTAAAAAAAATCTTCTCTTTCGCTTCAAGAGGAGGTAAAGGCAAATGGCCCAGCAATTCGGCTCCATATAAGTCTGCAACCTTAACCTGAGTCTTCTCAATGTACCAGACCACTACACTGGTGAAGGACAGAGAATTATTGGATAGCATAACATAACATGCAGGTAATATAGCCCCTTACTTCCTTGAGAAGTTTGCAGTTGCCCCCCTGAAACTCCTATCATGTAATGCACTTTAATTTCTTTTTTCCTTCCACGTACCGTTGTGTGTGCAGCATAACCCCAAATAATCAAAGGACTTGACTCGAGTAAATGCTTTTCCATGTAGCTCAAGAGACATTTTTATGTCCTTTTTGCGGTGGAACGATGTGGTGTTAGTTTTCACTATATTAATTGCAAGGCCTTTTTCAAGGCATTTCTGGTGGCAAAGGCCTAGCTCAGTCTTATTTTATATAAGTTGTAAATTTCATGAAGGGGACCACCAACATTAGCACATACGTGATGTGTGGACAATTGCAGCTGATTTAAAATGTCCCTGAGGTGGAAAGGAAAAGGAAAAGGTAAAAGCGAGCCAAACTCGATTTTACTCTTCAGGATTCAAAATTAAAATTCGATGAGCAGGAGCTAAAACCAGCTCCTGAGTGTTAGCCACCATCCATTAGGCAGAAGCTACTGTAGGGGAACCAGGAGCGAGTAAGCAGTGCACTGCAAATCTAACTTCCACATGAGATGCTTTCACTTTTTACCCACTGTGTATGACCCCATTGTATTTAGATGTGCCCCAACTCTTCTTTATTTACATTCTCAAACACACGAAGTTATTGTCACATATGCATGTTTATAAGGCACCAGTTGGCCAGGGAAGCCAAACGTAGCTCCTGTGAACTATTCTTAAGCTAACCAGGCTCTCCTACAGCAGAAGCAGGAGCTGAGAAGTTTTATTTAATCTCTCCACCTTGACCACATCTCACTCTGGCAAACGTTTCTGTGTTTAATTCCACAATTGCATATATAATTGATTCTAGTACTTTCCAGGAAATCAAAATGTGCCATTATTTATTCCAGTCAATGCTGTTGAAAGCTTTAGGTCCACGAAAATTGCATATAATGGCTCATTCTTTGCTGTTACACATTTATGTACAAGTGCAGCCAGCAAGAAGCCCTGGTCAGTGGATCCAAAGCCCTGGAGAACATTTGTTGTAAATGACCTGAAGATATTGTTCCCCTTAACACATGCATGTAGGCGTTCAAACAGAACCGTACCACTGATTTTACCAATATCGTGTAAAAGTGATATTGTGGGATAGTTCCCCAGGTTGGTTATGTCCCCCTTTTTTGCAAATGGGAACAATCTAAGCTTCTCACCACAAAGTTGGGACTGTCCCCTCAGATTTAATGATTTCTATTGGGAGCTATTCCAGGCTGGGTGCTTTGCCACACTTTTGGGTGTCTAGGGCTTTTGCTACTTCAACCTCGGTTTAAATAGGTTTCTCACAATTAAGTTGAGTAGATCTGCAAATCACCATATCTTCTCCTTAGCAGCGGCTGTAGCATAACTTAAAATAATTTTGCCAAATTCACCCCAAGATAAAAGTATTAATCTCCAGGGAGCCTAAATATACACTTTTTGACACAACAAATGAAAAGTTACTCTAATCTTTTGACACGACTGCCTCCCAAAGTATTTCCCAATTCTTTCCTTCCAAGCTTTTGTTTTTCCTAAGCAGCAAAGATGTATAGCTCTCTTAGATCCCCAATCTTATTATTATTCCTCCCTTTCTGCACCTCTATTACTCTCAAGAGTTCCCTTTCCATTGTTTTACATTATATATCTAGCCAGGTGTTATGTCCTCTTACTTTTCACTCAATTGCTTTTGCAGGTCTTTTCAACAAGGGTCTAATACACATCTACCAGAGCTTTATAGATGCCATCCACAATACTATAGAGCACAAACTCCTCAGTCATATATTCCAATAGAATAGGTAGAATAGAAGCATAAACCTCAGACAAGGTGTCCTGCTCCACTACTGTTGCTCACCTTATCCTACATCTATCTGAGCTCAGAACAACGTCCACTTTACTACTAATCTCTGGGGTGACCATAATAACTTGCCCTGATCTAGACAAAGTCAACATGACCAGGTCATGTTCATTATCCAAATGTACCTTCACTTCCAATCTACATGCCATGTGCCGGAAACACACATTATTCATCACACAGATTAGATGACCACATGTCCTGGCCAATGGAAGGTGGGTTTCACTGGGCGGTCCTCCTCCAAGTCAGCCATTACCTGTTCTCTGTCCCAATTCAGTCCACAATTGGGCTAGACTCTCAGCTCCCCTATGGAGTCTAACAGGGTAGTTCGCTTGGAGATACAGGAACCCCACAAATTGAATCCTCTTGCAGACACACATCATCCATTCTCAAAAGGGGTTTGAAATGGGTATTGAAATCTGCCAGAGCAACTATTATACCTTCTTCCCCTACTGGATTAAATCTATCATTAAATGGATGCAAATAGATTCCCCAAAAGTTCCATCACAGCATATTCTTCGTGACTCACCATGGGACATAAATGAATATTATACAAAAGCACTAACTCACTGCTTTACTTTATTACAGTTGAATAGCGCTGCGGCTGACCCGGAGGCTTAAGGGTGTTATTGGTCAGACAGTACAGACATATAGGCAAAAAACAGCTTGACTGGGAGAGAAAACCCCCCAGCTTCAGAACTAAGATTTGAAGAGAGCAGCTAATTAAATAGGAAGGTCTTAAGTCTTTTCCTGAACTTGATGATTGAGAATTCCTCTCTTAGAGTTAACGGCAAGCTATTCCACGCCAGCTCCGCTGCTGCGTAGAAAGCACCCTTCCTGACCTGAGTAAGTTTACATGCTGGAATTTTCAGTTGTGTAGAGGTATTTGACCTCAGGTTATAACTATTTGATTTGATGACCAGTTTGTCCTTCAAATACTCTGGCGCCGTACTTCTCAGACACTTAAATGAAATTAGCATCAACCGGAAGTGTATTCTCTCCTTGACCGGGAGCCAATGTAGGCTCCTTCTTGCCTCTGATATGTGGTCCCTTTTTTCAGGTCCATAACTACCCTGACTGCATTATTCTGCACTACCTGCAGTCTATTAACTTCAGTCTTTGACACCCCAACAAGGAGACTGCTACAGTAGTCGATTTTTGCACCAATCAAGGCTCTTGCCAACATTACCCAGCCTTCTCTTGAAATAAAAGGATGTGCGTGAGTTAGCAACTTGATGTAGTACAAAGATGAAGACACTACACTACTCACTTGGGCCTTCATGTTCAAATTACAGTCCATGTAAACCCCAAGGGTTTTGACCTTGTTCTTAATTTTTATTGCACATCCTTCGATCTGAACCTAAGAGTAATCTGCCATCATTTTATGAGTTTTTGACTCTGTCCCAATGAGCATCAACTCAGTTTTTCCTGTATTGAGAGCAACGCCGTTGAGACACATCCATCTTTGGATTAGACCATAGATTTTATAGATGTTCCGCTCATCTTCTTCAAAGATGCGTGTCAAAGGGATGACACATTGTGTGCCGTCGGCGTAGTTGGTAAATTCGATGTTATTCTCTTCTAGGAAGTCCAAGAACGGGATTGTAAATATGTTATAGAAAATAGGCGACAGACATGCCCCCGGTGGCACTCCTTGAGACATCTCAGTAGGTGTAGCATCTGCAAGAGTGCTGCTCACCCTCCATTGGCGCTCACTAAGAAATGATTTAGCCCATTGGGCTGCTAGTGTTGCAACCCTGCCAGCTTCTCCAACCTGGTGACCAATAGTGTATGATCAACCAGGTTGAATGCGGCTGACCGGTCCAAAAGCATAAGCATAGAAGCTTTTCCTTGATCCATATATTGAAGTAGCCTGGACTTAAGATCGAGCAGTGCTGTCTCAGTTCCACGACTTTCTCTAAAGCCAGATTGCCATTGATTCAAGATGTTATGTGTCGTAAGATGACCGAGAACTTGCATGTATGCCACACAATCTAAAATTGTCAGGAGAAATGGAGAATTAGAAATAGGCCAGTAGTTCAGAAGGTCTCCCAGGCATAGGCTAGGTGTCTTCAATAATGGCGTGACCCATGGGTTTTCTATGCTTCTAGGGACATAACAGTCCCTAAATGAGAAATTCACAAACGTACATAGAGTTGGAATAACCATAGGAGAACAAGTCTTAATGGCAATTTGTGGGCTTCAGTTTATTGATAATTAAGGCCATCTCAGATTCACTAATTGATTTAAAAGTGAATTGTTCCTCAACTTTCCATGTTCTACATTTATCGTGACCCATGGGTTTTCTATGCTTCTAGGGACATAACAGTCCCTAAATGAGAAATTCACAAACGTACATAGAGTTGGAATAACCATAGGAGAACAAGTCTTAATGGCAATTTGTGGGCTTCAGTTTATTGATAATTAAGGCCATCTCAGATTCACTAATTGATTTAAAAGTGAATTGTTCCTCAACTTTCCATGTTCTACATTTATCGTCTTCAATTTCGAGATGAATCATAGGAGCTGCTTCTTTTGATATAGCAATCCCTTCTTTGATTTAGAGCCCTGTTACGCTCACCTGACTCCCACGGAGGAGCTGGCCTGGTTCGCGCTGCTGTGACCTCTTCTAAGGTGATGCGCAGGGTTCGGAAGACGGACTGGACCGGGCCCCCAAATTTGGCTTGTCTGGCTCGCAGAAGTATCCTTCTGTAGGCGAAAATAGGGGATTAACTGTCTGCGGGGTAATGCAATCGGCCTCCCACATTCCCCTCTCACCCTCCTTGAAACCCTTCTGAGATTTCTCGTAGCGTCTCACCTTAGGGTCTGGAAGGACGAGCTCTCCATCCTGCTTCTGATGCAGGGGCGCGTTGGTATCCAGTTACTTCACTGGATTTTCGGATTGGTGAGAACCAAACTTGCTTGGCTTCCAGGTAAGTTTTTTTGATAAGAGGTTCCCCTTGTGTCCATGCATTAATGTACTAATGCTAGTGTCTTTTTCCCCATAGGGGCCGGGGTACGGAATGCCCGGGAACAGGCACCGACCCGAGATGAGAGGTGAAATCCTTGTAGAAATCAGGTAAGTCTTTAATGAGCGTTTTTTGGTAATGTCTTTTCATTCGCTCCCCGACCACGCCCGGATGGTAAATTAGTCCCACAGGTAAAGTAGTTCCTTTCAGGCCTCAAGGAGGCCGGGATCCTGCAGCATGGTCTGCATCAGGTAAGTGCACCCAAGCATTCCCATAATGAGCCTGGCGCCCATGGCACCAGGACTGATGTCTTTTATGAGCCTGGCGCCATAGGCGCCAGGACACTGTCCAAAGGGCCCCTATATGGGGTTGCTGGGTCCTTCATTGGGGACTGGATGTCCGCTTTCGGGGACGCCGGGCTTGAACCGGCTCCCCGGGAGCGGGCATCATGACAGCACTCCCCCCCCAAGGCCCCTCCCAAGGTTGTTCCCTCCGGGGGTTTTGGTTTGTCTGGGAAGAGTCGGTGGAATTTCCTGACTAATCGAGGTGCATGCACATGGTCGCTGGGTTCCCACGACCTCTCCTGAGGTCCGTACCCCTTCCAATCAATTAGGTAGAACAGTTTTGACCTAAACATTTTTGAGTCTAAAATGTTCTTCACTTCGAATTCGGGCTCCCCATCTATTAGAATAGGTTCTGGAGGTTTGAGTAGTCGGGTTCCGGGTACCACTGGTTTCAGAAGAGACACATGAAAAACAGGGTGAATTCGCATACTAGCTGGTAAATCAAGTTTAACAGCCACTGGGTTAATTATTGCCGTAATAGAATAAGGTCCCAGATATTTTGGGTTAAAAGTTCGAGGCCCTTTGAGTGGTAAATGTCTGGTAGCTAACCACACTTGATCCCCAATCTGATACGGAGGTGCTTCACTCCGATGTAGATCAGCATTCTCCTTGTATTTTCTCTTGGCTTGTTGTAAATGCGTAGTTGCCTCTTTGAAGGCTTGGTTAATTGTAGAATGCAGATGTTCTACTGCAGGCATTCTGAGGTTCTGAGGTGAGTCAAGGTTTGAGGTTCGAGGGTGATGCCCAAACAAAGTATAAAAAGGACTGTGGCCAGTTCCAGAGTGTACCGAATTATTATATGCGTATTCGGCTATCCAAAGAATGTCTTTCCAGTTGCTTTCAGATTGCTGTAACATACACTGTAAGTACTGTTCAAGGGTCTGATTTGCCCTTTCGGTCTGACCATCGGTCTGAGGGTGGTGACTGGTCGATAATCTTACGTCGATCTGCGCCATTTGACAACATTTGCGCCAGAAGTGGGAAATGAATTGGCTTCCCCGGTCAGAGATTAGTATAGATGGGAATCCATGTAGCCGAACAGTATTTTCGAGGAATTCTATGGCTAGGACAGAAGCTGAAGGTAAACCTTTCAAAGGAATAAAGTGGGCCATTTTGGAAAACAAATCCACAATTACCAGAATAGTATTGTACCCCGAACAAGGAGGCAGGTCCATAATAAAATCCATTGATAGGGTGTGCCAGGGTGCTGGTGGTATGTCTAGAGGTTGAAGGAGACCGGCTGGTCTTTTCTTTTGACTTTTATTTTGGGCGCAAACACCACAGGACATCACAAAAGATTTACAGGCCGATTCATGGAATAAATGTGCGCCGAAAATCCCGGCGCAGAGGGGCCAATACGTGCACTGCGCCGAAAATCAGCGCAAAGCGCAGGGAAACCAGCGCACGTCGATTCATGGAAGTCCCTGCGCAAGAAAAGCAGAGGACGTGCGCGGAAAAAACGCGTGGCGCAGGCCGGCGCACAGGTCAACCAACGTCGTGCGCCACGGCCACTGCGCCATCACTCCGAGCGCAGCGCACAGCTCTAAAGTAGGCGGGACACAGGGCGGGACACTCGGAATGGGGAATAAAATGGGGCACAACACTCGCAATGGGGAAGAATGTGGGCGGCACGGGGAAAGTTTAGGAGGCAAGTGCGCGGAACGCCCACACGCTCGCATACAACACGTATTCATGGAATAGAATAGGGCAAAAAAGCGCACGCTCAAAGCAGCGCACAGGCACAAACAGGCACAAACACGACCGCCACAAGAAAGCAGGCGGTAGCGTCTCTGCGCCTGCAAGAAATGTGCGCTAAAAGGTGCGCCAACAAATAGCACCTATATACAGACATGATCAATGTCCAATACTGTGGCCCTCCAGGACAAAAGACGTACAAAGGGGTACCCACAAACACACACACGCGCAGAGAGAAAAAATAAACGTGTGCGTGCATACCGGGGTGCGCGGTAAGTTGCACACGCGATATGGCCGGGTACGTGGATTTCAGGGGTGCGCGGGAAATTCCACACGCGATATGGCCGGCTACGTGGATTACAGGGGTGCGCGGGAAGTTCCACACGCGATATGGCAGGGTACGTGGATTACAGGGGTGCCAGGGAAGTAGCACACGCGAAAAGGCCGGCTACGTGGATTTCAGGGGTGCGCGGGAAGTTGCACACGCGATATGGCCGGGTACGTGGATTACAGGGGTGCGCGGGAAGTTCCACACGCGATATGGCCGGCTACGTGGATTACAGGGGTGCGCGGGAAGTTCCACACACGATATGGCAGGGTACGTGGATTACAGGGGTGCGAGGGAAGTAGCACACGCGAAAAGGCCGGCTACGTGGATTTCAGGGGTGCGCGGGAAGTTGCACACGCGATATGGCCGGCTACGTGGATTACAGGGGTGCGCGGGAAGTTCCACACGCGATATGGCAGGGTACGTGGATTACAGGGGTGCGAGGGAAGTAGCACACGCGAAAAGGCCGGCTACGTGGATTTCAGGGGTGCGCGGGAAGTTGCACACGCGATATGGCCGGCTACGTGGATTCCAGGGGTGCGCGGGAAGTTCCACACGCGATATGGCAGGGTACGTGGATTGCAGGGGTGCGCGGGAAGTTGCACACGCGAAAAGGCCGGCTACGTGGATTACAGGGGTGCGCGGGAAGTTCCACACGCGAAATGGCCGGCTACGTGGATTCCAGGGGTGCGCGGGAAGTTCCACACGCGATATGGCCGGCTACGTGGATTCCAGGGGTGCGCGTGAAGTTCCACACACGATATGGCTGGGTACGTGGATTGCAGGGGTGCGCGGGAAGTTCCACACGCGATATGGCCGGGTACGTGGATTACAGGGGTGCGAGGGAAGTAGCACACGCGAAAAGGCCGGCTACGTGGATTTCAGGGGTGCGCGGGAAGTTGCACACGCGATATGGCCGGCTACGTGGATTACAGGGGTGCGCGGGAAGTTCCACACGCGATATGGCAGGGTACGTGGATTACAGGGGTGCGAGGGAAGTAGCACACGCGAAAAGGCCGGCTACGTGGATTTCAGGGGTGCGCGGGAAGTTGCACACGCGATATGGCCGGCTACGTGGATTCCAGGGGTGCGCGGGAAGTTCCACACGCGATATGGCAGGGTACGTGGATTGCAGGGGTGCGCGGGAAGTTGCACACGCGAAAAGGCCGGCTACGTGGATTACAGGGGTGCGCGGGAAGTTCCACACGCGAAATGGCCGGCTACGTGGATTTCAGGGGTGCGCGGGAAGTTGCACACGCGATATGTCCGGCTACGTGGATTCCAGGGGTGCGCGTGAAGTTCCACACGCGATATGGCAGGGTACGTGGATTGCAGGGGTGCGCGGGAAGTTCCACACGCGATATGGCCGGCTACGTGGATTCCAGGGGTGCGCGGGAAGTTCCACACGCGATATGGCCGGCTACGTGGATTCCAGGGGTGCGCGTGAAGTTCCACACGCGATATGGCCGGGTACGTGGATTGCAGGGGTGCGCGGGAAGTTCCACACGCGATATGGCCGGGTACGTGGATTGCAGGGGTGCGCGTGAAGTTGCACACGCGAAATGGCTGTGTGCTCCCAGGCATTACCTGTACACCCTCCACGGCCCCTGCAGGCAGCACACACCACAGGGAACTACCCTGCACACCTGCTCATGTCTCCCACCACCCCCACCCCCCATCCACCAGGGACACCCTCCACCAGGCCCCCACCCATGTCTCCCACCACCCCCACCCCCAGCACTGTGGGGAACCTGCCAGCAGGCCCCCACCCATGTCCAACCCATGTCTCCCACCACCCCCAACCCCCATCCACCAGGGACACCCTCCACCAGGCCCCCACCCATGTCTCCCACCACCCCCCACCCCCCATCCACCAGGGACACCCTCCACCAGGCCCCCACCCATGTCTCCCACCACCCCCACCCCCAGCACTGTGGGGAACCTGCCAGCAGGCCCCCACCCATGTCCAACCCATGTCTCCCACCACCCCCAACCCCCATCCACCAGGGACACCCTCCACCAGGCCCCCACCCATGTCTCCCACCACCCCCAGCACTGTGGGGAACCTGCCAGCAGGCCCCCACCCATGTCCAACCCATGTCTCCCACCACCCCCAACCCCCATCCACCAGGGACACCCTCCACCAGGCCCCCACCCATGTCTCCCACCACCCCCCACCCCCCATCCACCAGGGACACCCTCCACCAGGCCCCCACCCATGTCTCCCACCACCCCCACCCCCAGCACTGTGGGGAACCTGCCAGCAGGCCCCCACCCATGTCCAACCCATGTCTCCCACCACCCCCAACCCCCCATCCACCAGGGGCACCCTCCACCAGGCCCCCACCCATGTCTCCCACCACCCCCACCCCCAGCACTGTGGGGAACCTGCCAGCAGGCCCCCACCCATGTCTCCCACCACCCCCAACCCCCCATCCACCAGGGACACCCTCCACCAAGCCCCCACCCATGTCTCCCACCACCCCCACCCCCAGCACTGTGGGGAACCTGCCAGCAGGCCCCCACCCATGTCCAACCCATGTCTCCCACCACCCCCACCCCCCATCCACCAGGGACACCCTCCACCAGGCCCCCACCCATGTCTCCCACCACCCCCCACCCCCCATCCACCAGGGGCACCCTCCACCATGCCCCCACCCATGTCCCCCTGGCCCCTGGTCCTGACGATACACAATAATGGCAGTAATGGCCAGCATACCCAGCACAAACACCCAGGCAAGGATTGCATGCACCCACATAGTGAATGCAATCACATGACACAACCCCAAAGGCAAGTATGCAAAAGAACACATGTCCGCCACACACACATACACAATGGGTGCAAGTGAATGTCAAAACCCATATCATGACATGTAAGAAACCAAAGAAAAAATGACACAAGTGTAAGATAATATAAAAATGTATTTCAAAAAATATCAAGTAAACTAATACAACTATCTGGCAAAGCAAATAAAAGGTCCATGTCCGGGAACAAAAATGAGAAACCAAAAAACAAAGGATAGAAAAATCAATAGATTTTGTCCAAAGTAAACACATGTAGTATGAAATGAAAGAAAAACCATTACGACATGGTGTAAACAATATGAAAGTAAAAAAATGTACCTCCCAAAAAATAACAATATATACAGGATTGTTCAATGGTCCATGAGCCCAACACCACTAATGAAACCTAATACTAACTAATTAAAAAAATATGTACAAAGAAGTGGCCATTGTCCAAGCGGTCCAAAATAATAAAAAGAAATAAAGGAAACCTAGCACTAACTAACTAAAAAACGATATACAAAGGCAGCGGGCTAGTCCTGCGGCTCACTTGGTGATGCTGGCCAGGGCATCCTCGAACTCCATGTCAATGTCCTGGAGGCGGGACTCAGTCCTGGCCCCGAGGTCTCGCAGGGACAACCCCATGTGCTCACCAAATTCCCTGCGAGCCTCCTCGAGGCACTCAGCCCGCCTCAATGCCTGATGCATGGAGATCTCCGCCCTGGCCATGGCGAGCCGCTCCTCTTCCGCCCGCTGCCGCTCCGCACCTGTCCGCTGGCCAAACTCCTCCCACACGGAACACACTGCCATGCCAGGGTTGCCCTGCCCTCCGGCCGATGCCTGCCCCTCCGATCTTGATGGCCCTGAGCCATGATGCCTCCCACGTCGAGCCCGCTGCTGCCTCCGACGCCACTGCCTCTGCCAGCACGACGGCATCCAGGCTGATGGTAACCACCGACGCCGTCGTGCACGTGCCCTGCCCGATGATGCCGGCACATCTTCCATCTGCTGGGGTCCACTTGCTGTGTCGTCCACCCCTGCTGGACCTCCGACTCCCAACTGCGGCAGGGATGGGATCCCCACCGAGCTCGCTGCATTGGTCGGGGCAGGTCCACAGGGGGCCATGGTGGCATCTGGGCCGGAAGACGGCAAGGAGAACGACCGGTGGATAGCCTGCACAGAGGAGGAGAGGGCCGTCAGATTGGCCAACACATGCAGGAACCCCCCGAACATGGCCGATCCCAATTGGGCCACGTCGGCACGGTGCACTTCGTGATGACGTGCGTGCTCCTCCCGGGAAGCACGCACGGCATCACGAATCACAGCCGTGCGCATCGCGACCCCAATCAGGACCTGCTCCACGCGGCCAGGGGTTCCCACGGCCGCAGGTGGAGGGGAGTCAGTTGACATGGACATCCCCTCTACCTGCGGACGGGCCTGGGACGGGGCATCCCTGCTGGTGCATGGTGGTGCACTCACAGGGTCAGGGACAGCGACATGCACAGGCACCTCCATGGTGACCTGTGCTGCCTCCTGCCCCTGGCCCTGGACTGCACCACTTGCACCAGCAGGGATGCTCCCACCAGGCCCCATGTGTGCACCAGTGTCGGCCTCCTCCTCCTCTGTGCAAACCACCAACCTGGATGGCTCCTCACCGTCTCCCGCCGTAGCAGGCCCCTGTGGGGGCTCACCCACCCCTTCCGCTGCAGCCGTGGGGGCATCCCCGCCGCCTTGCTCCACAGCGCCGTCTCCGCCCTCTTCTTCACTAGCCGCTGCGTAGAGGGAGACAAAGGACACAAGCATCAGGCTACTGTACAATGGTCCCCTAGACAGGAAGCAATAGCAGATGAGCACCCCTGTCAAAGTACACTTCCATCATGTCCCTCCACAACACATGGGTCAGTCCAGGCAAAACACACACAGTAACAGGCATGGTGCATGCCATGCACATTTCCATGCATGTCCAATTGACTCTTGAAACATTCAATGATATGTAACTCACATGCATCATGGCTCATGCATATCACATGCACACACTTCACCTCAGTCACATCCATCTGGCCCCAATCACACCGAACACAGGCAAAACAAGGGTAAGTTGGGTGCGTCACTGAATCTGTGCATTGTCACACACATGAGTCATGCATCCATGGCATGCACAAGTCACAGACATGCAGGTCAGGCACACAGACATGGCTACCATATATGTACCTGGCATCAGCACCCATCCTTCACCCCCATCCATGTCCAGGTACAGAGACTGGCATGCTCTCATGTCCCAAATCTGCATAGTGATCCCCATGCCGCATTTCAACACATGCAACAACCATGTGGGTCACACATCACTGGTCGCACATGCATTACCATGATGTCCCAGCACACATACATGCATACATGGCCCATGGCACACATACAGGCAAGTATCATAGAACCAGCACACCGCAACATGCCCTGTCTCACACAGTGATGCTTGGACACTTACCGCTCAACTCCAGACGGGTCTCCCTCTCAAGGATCTGGGCGTGGAGCGCTGGGCGTACGCGTTCCAGGACCCTCTTCTGGATGGAACTCATGTGGCCCCGGCCCCCCTCCACGAGGCGCCGGGCCTTCACAAGGGTCCTGGACCTCAAGTCCTCCCAGCGCTTCTTGATCTTCAAGACGTTGCGGGTTGCCACCCCCTCCGCGTTGATGGCAACCACACAGTCGGCCCAGATCCTCTCCCGTCCTTCCTTGCTGGCGCGGGACGATCCAAAGAGGGCATCATACTGCCCCAGGACATGCTCCACCAGGACACCAACTTCGGTGGCAGTGAAGCTGGTGCCCCTCTGCCCCTCTGGCCTGGGGTTGCCACTGGTGCCAGATGTAGAAGTGCCCGACATGGCAACCCCAGAGGCAGGTGTGGGTGGGCAACTGGGTCCTGGGGCTGGGCTGTGGAGCGATGTAATCCCAGTTGGGAGTCTTCAGTTCCAGCAGGGGTGGACACAGCAAGTGGACCCCTGCAGATGGCTGATGTGCAGGCACCAAATGGCAGGGCACGGTGGCAGCAGGCAGGCAGGCAGGCAGGCAGCAGCAGATAGCACGTGGGAGGCTGCTCAGGGCACTGGGGGGGGCAGTAACTCGGCCTTCGGGGCAGGAGCGTGGTGTTCCGTGTGTTTTCGGGTGGCCAGCTTGATACGGAGTGATTTGGCACCTGAAATTCCTGCACGTCAGCGTGAAATCCGAGGAAAGGCCCTTAGCGCGTAAGTGCGTCAGCACGCATACGCGATTCTATTGGACCAGAGTCCCTCATCGCGTAAGCGCGTCTGACGTGATCCGCACGGGCGTTCCCCACTCAGCACGTGAAGACGGAGCACACGTGGAAATACTGCACGTCAGAGTGTCATCGCGTGTAATTGGCCAAAAGTGCGCGTACACGCCATTGGCCTATGTACGTGTATTTCATCGCGTGTAATTGGCCAAAAGTGCGCGTACACGCCATTGGCCTATGTACGTGTATTTCATCGCGTGTAATTGGCCAAAAGTGCGCGTACGCGCCATTGGCCTAAGTACGTGTATTTCAGGGGCGCGCGGCCACTTACACAAGCAAGTACGTCAGTGCACCTGTATGCCTGCTGCGTGGGAATTTCCACACGCGATTGGAGTGGGAACTCGATTCCAGGGGTGCGAGGCTCACACGCTCGCCTACAACACACGCAAGGCATTAATTTGCGCACTTTTCAATAAACAAGCCAGATGCCAGGATGAACATACCGTTCCTAGCAGCAGTGGCAGTGGGCTACCAAAGGAGGAGGAGGAGGAGAGTCAGGGCCAGAATATTCACACCCAGAACCAGCCTATTCGGGATGCCTGATGACCAGGTGTATGGGAGGTACAGGTTTCCAGCACACATCATACTGGACCTGGTCAGTGAGTGGGAGGATGACCTCACATCACCCACCCTGTGCTCCCAAGCACTCAGCCCCCTGCAGAAGGTCCTGAATGTACTGCACTTCTTGGCCACTGGATCCTTTCAGCGGACAAGTGCCATAGTGGGTGGTGTGTCACAGGCCACGCAGTCACGCTGCCTACACCAGGTCTTGAACATCATCACTGCACGGCCATCAGTCCGCAGGCACATATATCTCCCCAGGACTCATGCAGAAAGGCGGACGTGCATCCAGGAATTCTATGGTGTGGCTCAATTCCCCAAAGTGCTTGGTGCAATTGACTGCACACATGTGGCTCTACGTCCACCCAGGGCAACAGAGCACATCTATAGAAACCGCAAGCACTGGCATTCCATCAACGTGCAAGTTGTATGCAATGCCAAGGGAATAATCACATCAGTATATGCCAACTATCCAGGGTGCACCCACGACAGCTTCATCTACAGAATGTCTACCCTATGCCGGGACCTAGAGGCTGGCCAGCATGGAGATACATGGCTGCTTGGTGAGCATGAATGCCACTGCACATGCATGCATGTCAGATACTGGGTCATGACACAACACCACTAATGATACCCATCACCACCTCCGCAGGGGACAGTGCCTACCCTATCAGCCCCCACATGATGACCCCAATCCGGAACCCCACCACGCCACCCCAGGTAAGGTACAACACAGCCCACATTGCAACACGGGGCATAGTGGAGCGCACATTCGGAGTGCTAAAGTCACGCTTTCGCTCCCTTGACCGTTCTGGCGGGCAGCTGTTATATGCTCCCCGAATAGTGTGCAGGATCATAGTGGCAGCATGTGTCCTGCACAACGTTGCAACACGCCGGGGCCTGCCCGTGGACATGGTGGTGCCCCCACATGCACGCCCGCTGCGCATGGGAGGGGAAAGGGCACGGGGGGAGGCAGCCCGTACGCAACTGGTGGCCAACTTCTTCACCTAGGAATCACAGTGCTGGCTAGTGCACACTGCTCTGGCACATACCATCTGACAATCAATGATGACACTACCTGACAATGTCTGAAAATTACTTGACAATAAACAGTCAGATACACATCAGCCTGAGATTGTTAACATGGAAGTGTCAATATGTGTGCACCCCTAGCTACACATACACCAGCAATGCATCACAACGCAAAGACACAACTCCATCAATCTAATATGCATTGCCACAGGCGATTCACTACATGACAACATTGCCATGTCACCAATTCCCTTCACAGTCCCGCCACTGAGGACACCATGTCATGGTATGTGACAGCAAACAAACTGGCCATCACAACATGACACCAGTGTCACAAATAGCAGTGCCCCAAATGGAACATAGCCGCACTTGAGCAGCTAACCGCCCTGGAGCCACTACTACACACCTGTGTAAGAGTATTTTCAATCAAATTACACACCAACCCACCCTGAAGCCCACCCAAACAAGACACATTGCATGTAATCAATGGTAGTCTCATTACCTGATTCTGCTGGTATGTCCTCACCGTCCAGATGTACAGTGATGGCGCCATGCAAAAGTGTCAGTGCACATCTACCGACATGTAGTCTGACTCCAGAGAGTATGCCCTTGTGAAGATCTGTGTGAAATACCTGCAAAACATGAGCAACATATGTAAGTAGAGGCACATATCAAACCATCATGCATAGTTAGGTGCAACAACAATGAACACTATGAATGTCTACACAGTATTGACTATGGACTGGCCAACAGCTCATGGGAGTCCAATGTCACCGTGTAATTTGCTGTCACTTGGGCACACCCTTTGCAAGCCCATGGAAACGGAAGCAGGAGGGGTGTGGATGTCTGCTACCCAAGCATCGAAACCAAACTCAGGACAAGCCTGCATGTGCCCAGCCACAATACAGTGTATGCCCAGGTACCCACACAAGGCAACACTCTTGCAAAATAAAAATAAAAATGAGAAAAAATGGCCATGAAAGGGCCGGCGGGGGGGGGGGGGCCACCTATGAGGTCCGAGGACAGGATGCACGCCACAATCCACCTGTGTGGATCATGGGAAAGGAAAACACCCCATAGGCTCGTGGCCCACACGGCTACTCTGTTGTGGGAGATGAGTCGCTATGGCTCTGGCCAGACCCTGCAGCTGACTCTGGAGGAGCTGCCTCAGAAGATGGTGTGACAATGGGAGGCAGCCCACGCAAAGCACGAGTTTGCTCCTCCATGGCTGCAAGCAGGCGGGTCTGGTAGTTCTGGTTCTGGGTTATTATCATGCGGAGGTCCCCATGCAGTAACTCCCGGGATGACCTGACCTCCGCACGAGTTGCCTGCATCTCGGCCGAGAGCGTCCGTGTCAGACGCTCCAGCTGCTCCTCTGTCCTTCTATGGGATGAAGCCTCAAGCTCTAACAGGGTCGACCTGAGGTGACGGAGTTCTTCCCTCAGGCCTTCCCTGTGGCGCTGGGACTCCATGGAAAGTGATTCCCGCAGAGTCGCCAGTGCCGCCCGCCTGTCCATGTTGGACGCCAACATATCCTCCCTGTGTGCCTGGCAGATGGACTCTGTAGCCTGCTCCAGTCGCTCCATCAGCCTTTCTGGGGGGACAATGGAAGTGGCCACCCTATCCATGGCCTGTGCAATCATCTCGGATGATGCTGCCTGTTGGGTGGCCATACCGTAGATGGATTGCTCCCAAACGGTATTGCCAGGTGGCATACGGCCACCACGTTGACGGGCACCACACCTGCCTGGGGCAAGGCGGACTGCGCCTTGCTGTGCCGGCAAGGCCTCAGGCTGCAGGGCTGCATTCCCTCTCTGATCTGCAGCCCCAGGAACAGGATCAGAGATTGGGTGGTGTGGCCCTGCATCCGTAACCACCGGAGGCTGATCTGCCGACACTGACATCCCCATTGAGGGCAATGGCCCGGCTGCAGGTGGGTCGGACAGAGGAGATTCTCTCCCAAGAACACTCACCTGCGACTGCACATAGGTGTCATCCTCCGAGTCTACACCTGAATACTGCTCGGGGGAGTAACCCCCAGAGACACCCCTCGACAGCACGGCCTGCAGCACTTGTGGGTTTTCACCCACAAACACACCACGTCCCTCACTTGTGGTAGGTCGGCCCGGGTTGCCCTCCTGGGACGGCTCCACCACCACATCCCCAGCATCAACAAGTGCTTCGTCCCCTGCAAAGACATGAAAGAGAAAAATGGAAACAGGCATTAGCACCATGGCATGCAACAAGGGCTGATGAACAACAGAGGCAGTAGTTCTACGACACATGTCCAACATGACTGGGAGACCTCCTATGCATTCACCATCACTGGGTCTGTAGGGGAGGCTCAGGGCATACAATGTACAGATTGGAGAGCAACGCCTGCTCACCTTGCTGCCTAGCACTGCCATCACACATTGGCCGGTGATTGCCATGTCAAAGGCACATGCCATCACACACATGGCATGTGACATAGCCACCAAGTGAAGAGGGAGAGGAGGGCTACTTTTTTGGATTTCAACCACTCTGGTCCTGACATTGCATCGTCACATCCATAAGTATACATGTTGTACATGGATCTGCTAGTCCAAATTGGCAACGATGCACAGTGCCTTGTCTACATCAACAAAATGCAG
This sequence comes from Ambystoma mexicanum, assembly GCF_040938575.1. Classification (NCBI taxonomy): domain Eukaryota; kingdom Metazoa; phylum Chordata; class Amphibia; order Caudata; family Ambystomatidae; genus Ambystoma; species Ambystoma mexicanum. The sequence continues at coordinate 895,159,920 of NC_090931.1, read as the reverse complement.
TAAACAATGTGATTCCACCTCCCCATCACCTGTAAAGGATTCATATTGCATTCGTGAAGCACCGGTCAAGTAATGTATGAAGGTACAGCGGAGCACTGAGGGGTGGTGGGGCAGAAGGGGATGCCAGTCAACAATCCTACTGGTGCTGGTGTCATTCATGTCACGCAAGTGCAGGGGTGGGTGGCACAATGAAGTGCAAGGGGAAGTGGCGGCTGGAAGTGCTGTACAAGGTAAGTAGGACTTGACGTCAAGGGCAGATGGTGTTAGGCGCAGACAAGTGCTGGGGGGGTGGCCTATAGGGGTACAGAGACAATCATGCAGTGCTGTGGGCTCGGAGGGGACAGGGGAGGTACACACTGCTTCTGGCTCGGCAAGGTCCTTTCAGATTTCTATGTGTCCTGCAGAGTTGTCACATGCCGCAGATATGTGCCCTTGGATTGGGGATCTCATCTTGGTGAAAAGGGTGAGGCGCTATTGCCTTTGGAGCATGTGGCAGGCCAGTTTGCCAGAGGATGGCCATGATGCAGGACATTCCCTCTCTGCCACCCGGCACCTGTGGTTTGGGTTCACAAGATCCGAGTCATGCCAGGACTCTGCATTGGCATGGGGCTTCAGACAGGTGGTCATGACCGTGGCAAAGACATCCAGTGTACCTGACATGGAGTGGAGCATGGAGTGGGCCCTGTCAGGATGGGAGTGAGCCTAAGGGGGAGCTGGATGGGGGGGAGATTTTGGCTGCATGAGCCTCGACTGACACACACTTCATGGGTCGGAATACCAAGAAGGTGTGTGACAGTGGTGAGGGTGGCTTTGCCTGTGGGGTGGTGAGGGTGAGCTGGGAGGAGAGGAGAATGTGATCACTCCAGGAGAGAGGAGTGCAGAGATGGACGGAGAGGGGAAAGTCAGATGAGATCAGAGCATCAAGAGTGTGCCCTGCAGAATGAGTAGGGACAGACGGGAGTCTAGAGGGTGAGAGGGAGTTGCTGAGGTCACAGAAAGGACACGTGGGGGCGTCAACAAGCATGCAGGTGGATGCGTACAGCACCAAGGATGAGGATTTCTGTGTCTGGGGACATGAGTGAGGAGGAGAGGTGAGGACACTCAGAAAGGAAGTAGTACATTTGACCAGTTTTCCCAGACACAGTACGCACTGTTTGAGAATGTCAAGGTGTGGTGGAGAGAGACCTCACACAAGCCATTCCAGAGTGGAGTAGGTCTAAGTAGGAGTGACAGTGGCAGGAATACCCTCAGGGAAGCCAAGGGCACACCCCCCCTGCACAGTAGTGGCGGGCCAAGGAGAGGGTCAAGGATGCAGACAGAGCTGGCCGTCAGACATGTTTCCATGAGACCAAGGATGTCAAGGTGCATAACCTCATGTAAGTGACAGATATCGGAGGAATGCCTGATGCAGCCGCAGTGAAAGGAGTGTAATTGTGGAGGAGGTTGACAGCCTTGTAGGACTTACGGGGAGTGCTAGAGATCAAAGGTGCAGCATGTGTAGGAGTTGGAGTGGGAGGCGGAGAAGGTTCATGGGAGGGTGCAGGGAGGCAGTGCAGGATTGATGAGGAGAGAGGAGGGGGGACAGCAGGAGAGGTAAGGAAGTTGATGAGATGTGGGTAGCATTTCTCAAGGAGATTGAGGTTGGCCTAAGGGCCTTGGACTGAGACGCTCCCATTACCATGCACATCAATAGTGGCCTCTGAGGATTGGAAGGAGGCCAGGAGTACACCCCCAACGGGTCCCACCAATGATGGTGGAAGAGGAGCAAGGAGAGAGGACAGGGACCGTGTGAAGGGTCTATGGGACAGGCAAAGGCATGTATGAGCAGATGTCAGTGAGAGTTAGCTTAGAGTAGGCTCAGATGCACTGGTCAGCAATAGGGTGGGTCGCATTGGAGGGCAGGGTGCCCTCATTTGACTTTTGGCAAGCAGGTGTCGTGAGTAGGGCACGATGGTCTGAACTGTAGGAGTCATGGAAGATAGACCATGAAGAGCAGCATGGAGTGTGAGGGAATGGGGCTCGAAACCAGACGGTACCAAAGCCCACAGGTAGGAGGTGGATGTCAAGGCAACATCCACAGTATGACAGCATGTTGGTTGGCATTTATATACAGAGGACGCATTAGCATGTGGTATCATTGCATGTCAGGCATGTGAAGATGAAACTTGAATGGCTGGGGGAAAGGATAGGAATGGTATGTAAGACATCAGATGAATAGACAGGGGAGTATGAGCAACAATGTAGTGACAAAATGACAATTCAAGGGCAACTTCCATGGTGTCGGCCCATATGTGCACTGTTGCCAGTAGGGATAGTGCTGTGGCCAGATGGTGTTGCACTGAACATACTGGATGAGGCACATGGGTGCCACTATCAACTCTGCCACACACCCCCTTGACAGGCACCCAACATGAATGCTTCACACACACACCATGCACATGGATAATACACACATGCATGTGCACTCACCGGATGATGCCTCGTAATCAGGGAGGTCTCCCACACCTTGGAGTTGTCCCTCGGTGACGTAGGATCCAGCTACAGACTCGTGTGGTGTGAGTTCTATATCCTGTGCTGGGGACCCACCTCCAGTCACCAAGGTTGCGGCATGACTTGAGGCCAGCTTATCCTTTGCCCTGCGCTTAAGGTCATTCCAGCGCTTCTGGCAATCACTAGCTGTGCGCCTCACTACTCCAAGGGCACTTATTCTGTCAGCAATGGTCTGCCAGTGTGCCTGGCGTCTGGCATGTGTGGTCTTGGACCCTGCAACGATGACCATTTCCCTATCATGATCTGACACATACTGAACAAGTGCATTCAGTTCGGCGTCTGTGAAGCTTGGCTTCCTTGATGGGCCGGACTGTGCAGCCGTGCCTGGGGCATCAGCCTGTGCCGGACGTGCACTCTTCCTCTTGCGCTTGGAAGGGGGTGGGGATCCAGAGTGTCCTACGCCGCTGTGGACACTAGGGGCAGGAGTCGTGGTGGACTCAGTACTGGGTGTGTGGGATTGCCCACTCAGCATGGGAGTAGGTGCAGGCATTGGGGGTAGTGGGATGGGGTCAGGCCTGATCTGAGGTGCATGAACTAGGACCGACACAGTCTTGGCAGGGTGTATGAGAGGTGGGGTGGATGGAGCCACACCCTGGCTACGGGGGCCAGCAGATGACCTATCTGGCATAGATGCGCGTGCCCTGATGACACCAATGTGCACCGGTGCACGTGCAGTGGACCTGCTGACCTGGATGTCAGCGATGGGATCACCCTCGGACAGGTCTGGTGCCACAATGGCCTGGTCCGACAAGGGCTGATCAGGGTTGGTATCAGCCACATGACTCTCAACTGGGGGGGGGGGGGCATGGGTGTCCCTGACTGGTCCTCCAGACTGGGGGGGACAGGGGCACCCTGCAAGTCACAACCACGTCCCCTAGTGGATCCTCCACGGCCACCACGTGTGGCTCGGCCACCTTTGCCACCCTTACGGCTTGCACGCCTCCCAACCATGGCACTGATGGTATTGTGCGTATGGGAGTCGGTGTGCACAATTGTCCTGGGCAATTGGGTGTCAAAGGGGTTGGGTACCAGATGGTATTCGTACCCTAGTGCAGTGGCAAGGCTATATGACACCCCTGGGGAAAGATGACGGGTCACGCAACGCACAGGCACCCCAAAAAAGTTAAGGAACGTGCACAATACCCCTCCTAGACCACGTGTGCTGATGGAAAACCCTGCACTACGCTGTGGCATCCAGTAACACAATGAACGTATGCGTGTCACACGCAGCCTAGATTGACCTCTGAAGGGGTAGGCTACACACGGGGCAAGCACAGATGTTAGATACGTGCGTGACTCACCGTCTGCCAGGTAAAAGAGCGTGAAAAATGAGCGCTTTTGGTTGGCAACACCCCCGCCAAAAGAAGATGTGTACGCTGTCTGAGGAGACAGGACAACAGTAGAAGGGGACACTGTTTGAGGGAACAGGCCCAGGTAAACCAGTACAAGAGGAAAAAGAGAAAAAGCTGTCAGAGGTAACAGGGAGTACGAACTGGAAACGCCGTGAAGTAAATCGCGTGTGAAACGACAAGAAGTACAGAATTCACCCACTCGCTCTCCACGAAAAGCATGTACAAGGAAATGGTGTCCAACACTACCTTTTATACAGGCCCACACGTACAGCGTCACTTACGGCGTGTACGTGCTTGGCCCATGTTCACCAATCACACGCTTTGTCACTCCTGCGTGTGGATCCTTTTTCACCAATCACACGCTTTGACACTCCTGCGTGTAGCTCACTTTTCACCAATCACACGCTTTGTCACTCCTGCGTGTAGATCCATTTTCACCAATCACACGCTTTGACACTGCACGTGCAGGTAACTATTGACGCACATATGCTGGTGACGGGTTTTCGCGCGATTCGCTGAGTGTGGGGTTTTCACGTGCAAAATCACTCCCTATCAGGCTGTCCACGCGTTCAAACACGAAAGACCAGGCTCCTGGCCAGGAGGCCAAATTTAAGTCCCCCAGAGCCCTGAGCACGCTCCCACCTGCCATCGGCTGCTGCCTGACTGCCTGCTGGCCACGTGCCCCACAGTGCTGGTGGGTGGGGGTGGTGGGAGACATGGGTGGGGGCCTGGTGGAGGGTGCCCCTGGTGGATGGGGGGTGGGGGTGGTGGGAGACATGGATGGGGGCCTGATGGCAGGTGCCCCTGCACTGCTGGGGGGTGGGGGTGGTGGGAGACATGGGTGGGGGCCTGGTGGAGGGTGCCCCTGATGGATGGGGGTGCAGGGGGACATGATCAGGTGTGCAGGGTAGTCCACTGTTTTGTGGGCTGCCTGCAGGGGCCGTGGAGGGTGTACAGGGTACACCTGTGAGGGCCCACCCAGCCTATTCGCATGTGATAATTCCCACGCACCCCTGTGATACACGTACCCTGGCCAATCGCGTGTTGAACTTCCCGCTACCCCTGTAATACACGCACCCTGGCTGTTCGCGTGTGATAATTCCCGCGTACCCCTGTGATACACGTTCCCTGGCCTATCGCGTGTTCTACTTCACGCGTCCCCCTGTAATACACGTTCCCTGGCCAATCGCGTGTTGAACTTCCCGCTACCCCTGTAATACACGCACCCTGGCTGTTCGCGTGTGATAATTCCCGCGTACCCCTGTGATACACGTTCCCTGGCCTATCGCGTGTTCTACTTCACGCGTCCCCCTGTAATACACGTTCCCTGGCCAATCGCGTGTTGAACTTCCCGCTACCCCTGTAATACACGCACCCTGGCTGTTCGCGTGTGATAATTCCCGCGTACCCCTGTGATACACGTTCCCTGGCCTATCGCGTGTTCTACTTCACGCGTCCCCCTGTAATACACGTTCCCTGGCCAATCGCGTGTTGAACTTCCCGCTACCCCTGTAATACACGCACCCTGGCTGTTCGCGTGTGATAATTCCCGCGTACCCCTGTGATACACGTTCCCTGGCCTATCGCGTGTTCTACTTCACGCGTCCCCCTGTAATACACGTTCCCTGGCCAATCGCGTGTTGAACTTCCCGCTACCCCTGTGATACACGCACCCTGGCTGTTCGCGTGTGATAATTCCCGCGTACCCCTGTAATACACGTTCCCTGGCCTATCGCGTTTTCTACTTCACGCGTACCCCTGTAATTCACGTTCCCTGCCTAGTCGCGTGTAGTACTTCCCGCGTACTCCTGATTTGAAGATTGCCCGCTTTTCTTTCCTTGTTTGCCTGCCCTGTGAAGTGGTCCAGGGTTAGCGCAGCCCTTAGCGATGATTTAGCGATTTTGATGGCTTTTCCTTGCGCGAGGGCGTTCTTGGGGGCGTTAATGGCGCTGCTGCAGGCTCGCTGCGATTCTCTGCGCCACGGCTGGTTTGGGAGCTTGAAATCCATGAATACGCTGTGCGCGGAAATCTGTTTTAGCGCACGTGCCTGGCGCAGACTATCGCAGGCGCACGCTGTGCGCCAGCCGCGTGCGCTACTTGTGCGCTGGATTCTATGAATTAGCCTGATAACATCTTTTCGCCAAGAGGGCCACCAAAATTGTCGTTTCACCTTTTCCTCAGTCTTGGCAATACCGGGGTGTCCCTCTATTAATGTATCATGATAACCGGAAATAACTAGTTTGTGTAATTCTTTATGTGGCAGGAATAAGCGTCCTTGGAAATAAGGTAAACCATTATCTATGGTAAAGTCTGATCCCTTTTGTATCCATTCCTGTAAGGTTGTAGGGTCCAGGAGTTGTTTCACTCTGGCTTGAATGTCTTCAAGCGTCTGTAATGAAGTCATGCCTAGAATCCTCTGTTCGGGAATTATTGGTACTGGTTCTGAGTTTGTATCAGATTCTCCCATTCCAATTCGGGATAAGGCGTCTGCTTTGCCATTCTTGCAGCCAGGTCGATAGGTAATCACAAAATCAAATTCAGCGAAAAACAAAGCCCATCGGAGCTGCCGAGATGACTGAGCCTTGGCGGTTTTCAAATACTGTAAATTCCGGTGATCAGTGATCACTGTGATGGTATGTCGAGCGCCAAGTAGATAATGCCGCCAGGCTTTAAAAGCGGACTTAATGGCTAACAGTTCTTTGTCCGTGATTGCATAATTAACCTCGGGTGCCGAGAATTTTCTGGACCAAAATGCTACGGGATGCAGTTGGTTGGTTTTGGGATCTCTTTGGGACAGGACAGCTCCCATGGCTAGGCTGGATGCATCAGTCTCGACGACATAAGGGAGATCTGGACGCGGGTGTTTCAATATAGGTGCGGAGGTAAACTTAGCTTTTAAATCCTGAAAGGCCTGCTCGGCTTCTTCAGACCATTCAAAACGTTTATTTTTCCTCAAGAGTGCAGTAATGGGTTGTACCACGCGTGAAAATTCCGGGATAAACCTGCGATAGAAATTGGCAAAGCCGAGCATGCTTTGAACCCCTTTTACAGAGCTAGGTGATGGCCATTTGAGAATGGCATCCACTTTTCTTGAGTCCATTCGGACTCCTTTGGGTGTCAGGATGAAACCTAGAAACTCGACTTCTGTGGTATGGAAAACACATTTCTCCAATTTAGCAAATAGTTTGTGTTGGCGCAGTTTTTCAAGTACTGCCCTGACATGTTTTCTGTGATCAGATTCCGAAGAGGAGTACACCAGAATGTCATCGATATATACGACAACACAAACATCGATGAGTTCCCAAAGGACATCATTCATGAAGTATTGGAAGGCAGCCGGCGCGTTACACAATCCGAAAGGCATCACCTGGTACTCGAATAATCCGTATTTAGTACGGAAGGCAGTTTTCCATTCGTCGCCTTCTTTAACTCGTACCAGATGATAAGCCCCCCCGGAGATCTAACTTGGTGTATATGCAAGCGTCCTTCACCTGGTCAAGGAGTTCAGGGATCAGAGGTAGAGGATAACGATTTTTAACCGTTATCTGGTTCAATGCGCGGTAATCGATACAAGTTCTAAGGTCGCCTTCTTTTTTGGGCACGAAGAACAAAGCCGAGGATGCCGGGGACTTTGACGGGCGAATAAAACCATTAGCTAGGTATTGATCCAAATATTGTCTCAAATGCAGATTCTCAGGTTCGGTAAGGGCATAAATCCTGCTACAAGGGGGTTGTGCACCGGGCACCAGATCGATTTGACAATCGTACGATCTGTGAGGAGGTAACGTGTTGGCCTGTTCCTTTTGGAAGACGTCCTGAAAGTCTTGGTATTCCGGAGGTAGTTGCATGGAGGCAGAGGTTACAGATGCTAGATTAATCTTCAGGTTTTCTGGGTAGCAGGTTTGTGTACAATCCGGGAAGGTTATTCTCTTAGCTCGCCAATCAATTCGAGGATTATGTGTCTCTAACCAAGGGATTCCAAGAATAACCTGAAACTGTGGAGCCTTGATTACATCAAACACAACACCCTCCCGATGGCCGTCGGGACCAATAAGAGTCACCTCAGTAGTGGAATGTGTTACCGGTCCAGAGGCAATTTCAGTTCCATCGACTGTGGTGATGACATCTTTGCTGGTTTTAGGACGGAGAGGGAGGTTAATCCTAGAGACCAATTCACGATCCACATAGTTTCCAATAGCCCCACTATCGATGTATGCCTTTATTGCATGCAACCGCTTAGGCTGTTCTGGATCTACGAGAACCATTGGCACAATGAAATGCGAGGTCTGAGAGTTAGTTTTCAAGCTCGGCAAGCGGACCCCTACACTTGTCGGGCGGAGTTGTTTCCCGAAACAGAGTCTTCATGGTTTTTATCAGCGGCGCCTACCGCCTTTCGGGGCGGTTTTGCCGGGCAATCTCGTAGAAAGTGTCCAGAATTCCCACAATAAAGACATCATTTTAACTGCCACCTCCTTTCACGTTCCTTTTGAGTTAAGGGTCCTTTAACCCCTCCAATTTGCATAGGCTCAGAGACATCAACTCCCTTGGGATTAGCATGGGTCTTGACCAACACCCGGGTCTCAAACCTGGACCGATCTGCTTTTCTGTTTTGAAGTCTGTGATCCAATTGGACCACTAAGTCTATATACTCTGTGCATTCTTGGGGCGGATTTACAACTTGGGCCAAGACATCTTTAAGTTCTCCGCGAAGGCCTCGATAAAACAACATAACTCTTTTATCCTCTGGCCATCCCGTTTCCACAATTAGTCTATTAAAGGTTGCAATATAGGATAGGAGGTCCTGATTGCCCTGTCGCAGGGATAGAAGTTTGTCATCCAGAGCCTGCCCCTGAGAGTGTCGAGCAAATAACCTTTCCATGCTTGCTTGAAACCTTTGAAAATCACGGAGAATCGGGTCATCTTGAGTAACCAGTGGAACTGACCAATCGGCAGCGCAGCCGCTGAGATATGACAATACAAAGGCTACCTTGGTCTGATCATTAGGGAAGGCCCAGGGTCTGCATAGGAAGTGCAAACAACACTGATTCATGAATACGGCGAATCGTTTGGGGTCCCCAGCAAAGCGTTTGGGTGGGGCCAGCGGCATGTTTCCAGGTAGATTAATCTGCACAGGGTTACTGCAAACCACAGGAGCGGGGTTCCCTCCGGAACCGGGTAGAAGAGTTTGCCCAGCTTGACCTTGCAAAAGCTGTTTGGCCAGGTCATCAGTTCTTTCCTTTGATATTATTAATTCCCTCCTGAGGGCATTAGTCTCTTGACGAGCGGCATGTACTTCGGCCCATAATTCCCCCAGTAATTGGGCCAACTCATCAGTCTCAGAACTTTCCATAGCGCCTGGGTGGGAATTTGTAGGAAGGCTTTGCGTTCTGTTACGCTCACATGACTCCCATGGAGGCGCTGGCCTGGTTCGCGCTGCTGTGACCTCTTCTAAGGTGATGCGCAGGGTTCGGAAGACGGACTGGACCAGGCCCCCAAATTTGGCTTGTCTGGCTCGCAGAAGAATCCTTCTGTAGGCGAAAATAGGGGATTAATTGTCTGCGGGGTAATGCAATCGGCCTCCCACTTTCCCCTCTCACCCTCCTTGAAACCCTTCTGTGATTTCTCGTAGCGTCTCACCTTAGGGTCTGGAAGGACGAGCTCTCCATCCTGCTTCTGATGCAGGGGCGCGTTGGTATCCAGTTACTTCACTGGATTTTCGGATTGGTGAGAACCAAACTTGCTTGGCTTCCAGGTAAGTTTTTTTGATAAGAGGTTCCCCTTGTGTCCATGCATTAATGTACTAATGCTAGTGTCTTTTTCCCCATAGGGGCCGGGGTACGGAATGCCGGGGAACAGGCACCGACCCGAGATGAGAGGTGAAATCCTTGTAGAAATTAGGTAAGTCTTTAATGAGCGTTTTTTGGTAATGTCTTTTCATTCGCTCATTAACGCTGATGTCTCTTTTTCCCCTTAGGGGCCGGGGTCCGGAAATGCCAGGATGCGGCGCGGACCCGAAATGAAGAGGGAATGAATCAACAGGTAAGTCTTAACATGGAGATTTAGCTTTCCTTATTCCCTTCTCTCTCTCACCTTTTGTTCTGGTCTTTTTCTCCCTAGGCGCTGGGGCGTGACTGCGAATCCGGATGATCGCTGCTGAACATGGAGGCGCCCTGTAAAGGTGAGTGGAATGCGGCGCTGCAGCGATCGACGCGATGAGCTTTTAAATTAAAGTCTTCCTTTTCAGGATTGTCGGCGAGATGTCTCCGGGATGCGGATTTAGCAGGTAAGGACTTTTCCTTCTTCTGTTCTCTTCTTCTCTTCCTTTGCAGGTGATCCAGGATGCTGGCAAGCGTGGCAGAAGTCAGGATGCAGGAGCAGACACGGTGAGCGTCCAGCTGCTAGATGCAGAACAATGCGAAGCACGTGTGGCTGTTCGGGTGGGGTTTAAATAGCCTTGGAAGAAGTTCCAGGTATGTATCCTTTCTCCAATCAGGTATGTATCCTTCCCCGACCACGCCCGGATGGTAAATTAGTCCCACAGGTAAAGTAGTTCCTTTCAGGCCTCAAGGAGGCCGGGATCCTGCAGCATGGTCTGCATCAGGTAAGTGCACCCAAGCATTCCCATAATGAGCCTGGCGCCCATGGCGCCAGGACTGATGTCTTTTATGAGCCTGGCGCCATAGGCGCCAGGACACTGTCCAAAGGGCCCCTATATGGGGTTGCTGGGTCCTTCCTTGGGGACTGGATGTCCGCTTTCGGGGACGCCGGGCTTGAACCGGCTCCTTGGAGCGGGCATCATGACAAGCCCATGGTGTCTTGTATTAAATTACACCATTTGGTGTCTTTAATGATTATTTCAAACCATCTTGTTTAGGCGTGTCTAACTCTTTTAGGACTTTAAATAGTTCTCTCGGTTGGGATTAGGCCTTAGAGATCCGTTCATCCAAATACAAAGTTTTTGCAGAAACAGCAGATTTGAATGTATTGACTATTTTTGTATACAGTTCTCTATCATAATCAGCAAGTGTTCTTTTCCATCTATACAGTGCTTTAATTTGATCACTTATCAGCTTTTGTATATCTGGAGACAACCATGGGTTAGTTTCTCTTACAATAACTTTCTTGCTGCGCAATGGAGCAAGCACATTAACAGTTGTCTGTAATGTGTGTTGATAGATATTAGTAATATATTCTACTGAAGTAGATTCATCAACATTTAGTTGTAACGGGGTAAGCCACGGCTTCAATGCTTCTGATTTTAGGTTTTTTTTAATTTCTACATTGAATTATAGAAGTAACCCCTTTTACAGACCCCAGTTCAAAATGAATGAAAAAATGGTCAGGCCAGGGACTGGGGCATATATCCTGGCTGGCTAGAGTGATGTTATGACCTGCTAACCAGTCAAGCGTATTACCCTTTATGTGTGATGGGGTGGTCACGTATTGTGTAATGCCTAAATCAGTCAAGGCTTTATTCAGGGACATGGCTTGTGAGTCGCTTTCATCCAATAGCCACTAATTAAAATCCCTCATAAGTATTGTTTTAGAGCTAGGTCTTAAAAAATCCAGAAGTAAATCGCATAGCTGATTTGAAAAATCCAGCATGTGGTAGGGGGGTCGGTAGACAAGAATCATGTTTGTGGTATTCTCAGCATCAGTTCTAATTTTAATGAGGAGACTATCACAGTTCTCGATGTTAACATAGTCAACTTTCCAAAGATCTAAGATATCCTTGTATGTTACTGCTACCCCTCCAACTATCCCCTCATGTCTATCTTGGCACTTGATCTTCTATCCCTGGGGCATAGCAAGCGCAAGCGCCGGCCCTGCTGCTGCTCGATTTCATGTCTCTGTCAAAGTGCAGAGATCAATGTTCAGTGAAGAGATGTATACAGAAACTTCCAGGGCATGTTTTATAAAGGATTGTGTGCTTAGCATTAGACATTTCAACCCAGAACAGGTGTTCACATTCAGCTCACTGCTTTTGTCACAGGATATAGTCATTTGCAAGTCTATGTGACTTAGATCAGTATTTATTTTATTGTTACTGGTCAAACACTCTGTATGTGTTATCAATGTGTCTTTATCTTTGTGTGGAACTTCGTTATTGATGTTAACCAGGTTTACATGTATCATAGACTCAGGGAGTAATGGTTTAGGTAGTTCACTATTTGGGCATCAGCTTCCTGTGCTACGGTTTTAGTAGTGTGTGCATTAGCATGAATGCCTGCCTGCACTATCTCCTCAGCAAGGAGAATAATAGTGAAGACCTGCTCTCCAACCTTGATTCCAACACCCCCTGTGTCCTCATCTTACTTGATCTCTCTTCTGCCTTTGACACGGTCAACCATGCCATCCTGCTCAACTGTCTCCATGATAACCTGGGTATCACCGATCCGGCCCTGCTTAGCTGACTTCTTTCCTCTTCCGATCAACCCTCCCAGGTCCAACTCGGGTCCTTCCCCTCCTCTATCTCTATCTCTACCTGTGGTGTTCCCCAGGGGTCTAACCTCTCTCCCTGGTTGTTCAACCAATACATGGCACTTTTTGCCCACCGCATTGCCGTTCTCTGCCCCAACTTTCAGTGCTATGCGGATGACACTCAGCTCATTTTCCGGCTCTCTTCAGCCACCTCTTCTCCTTCTCTCATCTCTGACTGTCTGTCTGCTATCCAGTAGTGGTGTGCCACCAATGATCTCTGCCTTAATGCCAGTAAGACTGAGATTCTCCTCATTGGCACACCCGCTCCCTCCTTTCCTGTCACTCTCTGGCTGGCCTCTCTTGGCCCTCTTCCTGCTCCCACCTGTGAGGCTAAAAACCTTGGGGTCATCTTCGACTCCACCCTCTCCTCTCCTCACATCTCTGATGTCTCTAAGAAATCACACTACCAGCTGCACCTCCTCAGAGGTATTCTTCTTTTCCTCTCCTTCCCCCAGAAGCTCACTGTTTCCAGGGCTCTGGTTCTCTCTAGGCTGGACTACTGCAACATCCTTTTTCTAAATCTGCCTACCTCTACTCTCCGCCCTCTGCAACTCATCCAAAACAGGACTGCAAGACTTGTCCTTCGCCTCAAGCCCAGGGATCGTATCTCTCCAGGACTGAAAATTCTGCACTGGCTCCCAGTGGCTCCGAGGATTAAGTTCAAAACCCTCTGCATTGTCCACAATGCCTTTTGGGGCTGGGGGGCCTCAATACCTTCAACTCTCTTCCTAAATATCTTCCTTCTTGAGCTCTTCGCTCATCCGCCTCCAACTCCCTCAGGGTCAGTTGCTTCTCCATGCAACAAGTTGGCGGTAGATCTCTTTCTTCAGCCGGGGGCCTCCCTCTGGAACAGCCTCCCTGCCTCTCTGAAAATGAAGGAGAACCATCTCCGGTTCCAGAAGCACCTCAAGACCTTCCTCTTTGCTTCTGCTTTCTCTCTTCTTCTCCCCTGCTGAACTCCTGGCTGAAACTGAAACTGCACTGCTCACCCTCTGTTCTCGGGCCCAGGTCCCCTCCCCACCAGTTGAAGACCTGCACTGCGCCCTTGGGAACTCTTGCACTCTGGGGCTGTTTCTGTCTCCCTAAAGTCCCCTACCAGCACTTGACACACAATGTCTGCACTTAGCCCTGTACCTGCCACCAGGTGGCCGCACTTCTTATCTATTGTTCTTATTTATTTCTTTTATTTCTTACTGTTTATCCTATGTGCTGCACCCCGCCCCTTCCCCTCTGCACTTTTCCCCTCCCCCCTCCCATGCACTTGTGCAATCTCAATGTCACCTGGCCTAGTAAGATCGTTGTCTCTGTCGGCCCTTTGTTCCCATCCCTTGCCTCGTCGCGCCTTGAAACACTTGTGTGTATGTGCGTTATAAATGCCATATCATATCAATAGTTCTTAATATTGAGTTGGCTTTTTCTTTAGCTATTAAAGCCAAAATTGATGCGCAACTCATCTTGTCTTATCCAATGAGAGATACAAGAAACGCAGCCTCGCAGCTACCTGAGCGCCCCGGACCGCCACAGACCGGCTTGTCCCGTTAGCCCCGGCACATTTGCGCCTGTGGTCCAAAAATGAACTCTGTGAGAAACTGCAGTCCTGCTGGGAGATGAAGTCTCACAGGGACGCGTGCATGCAGAGCTGAGCAGCTCTGTTTTAACTCGCATGTCGGGAACAGCTGATATTAACTTCAATCAAGAGTCTGGAAGGTACAATGAAATAAAATGCACAGCAAATAACATTATTAACAATAAAAAGGTCGCCACATACAGAAATGACGATACAAGCTAAAACCAATTAAAATATCAAATGGCGGGACACAAGTGTAAACACAGCCTCCCTTCACAAATTTAGGCTTTATACAATGTGTACACCAATATATCTTGCGAACTAGAATTTAGCATTTCCACTTTCGCTCCAAAAGATTTATCAATCAAAGTGGACAGCCCGCTGCTTTGACTAACTCTTAGGTTCTATTCGCTGGAATTTTTAAGTTCAAGTACCAGGTTTCAGGAAGGGATGTAAAACCCAGGTCTCTAAAAAGCAGATATTTTGTTTGAGTTTTATAAAAATCCTGTCAGTTCTGGTCACAGACTTTTGCTAAAAAAAAATCCACTATGTTCCATGAAGTGGTCACCATAGAATTGTTCATTTTATTAGAGCTTGATGCTAGGGGACCCCTCTCTGCACTGCGCTGGAGCGACATCCATCACTAGCGCGCTATAATCTACTAATGTCTGGAGCCCTTACATCAAAAAGCATTTGTTTTGTTTCCCTTTTATAACTGGTGGCTGGTCCCCTTGGCACTCAATCTGCCTTGGCAAAGTATGCTTTCTTTGAAAGCTATACTAGTTGCTGAGTTGAAAGTTCGTTTTCTCAGATGGGTAAGGTCTTACCTCAATGAACAAAAGATCTTCAGCTAGCGTAACAGTGGATACATCAATCCTAATGGCATCAAACTTCACTTCATTAGGATCAGTTAACCTTGTCTTGATTAAGCCCTATCTAATTATAGGGCAGCATCCCCAGGTGCTTCTGATCCAATGGAACACCTTATTTATTAATGCATCCCCCCCTTTCATGAATGCCCTTTGATACATTTGGGACTTTTGTCATATATACCACTTTGTGCCTTGCTCCAGTCCATTGGCTTGAGTACAGTGTCATAAAATATTCTGTACACATAAGGACGTATACTGGGGTTATTGACAGCTAGCAGAGGCACACATACCAGAAGCTAATTTGTGTACAAGTGGTTCATGGTTTACTACATACTTGTCAATTGCAGTTATTATTTCATAATGGAACTTTGTATCAGATACTGCCATCACTTATTAGTGTTGTCCCAAAACAAATTTCCTGACAGGCCACCTTCCCCGAACGGCAGCCTGTCTAGATTAGCGCAAATGAGAATTAGTGCATACATTCCAGAACCAGCAGCGGAGGGATGAAAAATGTAAGGTTGTCCCGGGGAGAGGAGGTTAGGATAGCATGCATGGGAGAGAGCATGGTATAGGACGTGGAGGTGCGGGAAGACTAGGGGTGGTCCCTTGGAAGCAACCGGGGGTTGCAGGGCTGTCCCTCACTCAAGGGAAGGGTTGGGGGTGATGGGTGGCCATGTGGGGAGTTCAGGCGTGTACCATGCTCAAGAGAATGTTTTAAGGGGGAGCACAACCACAAAAATGTATTCCTTGCAGTGCCAAAGCCTGACTCCGGCAAACCGTGATTCAGCAAAATTGGCAAGCGGGGAACTCAAATGGAGCCGTTTAGATTGCGGGTCCATTAGGCACTGAGATTGGTAATCAATTGTTACTTTTGAAGCTATAGTCTGCTTCCCTACATCTGTATTAGTAACAGAAAAGTATGTTGCAGAAGGGTGATGAGATTTACTTAATTGATCAGGTGCTTGTCTTTTGTTGCCTCCCAATGGTTGTAGAAACATACTCTTAAGGGCCTGCTGTTCTAGCACTAATTTCTCTACAGGTGCTTTGAGCAATTCTACATCATTACATAAATAAGGCACTTCATTGAGCAGTGCACGACAACCGCACAGTCGTGGACACTTAGACCATCAGCTGGACCCTGAGGCGAAACATCACCTTTGGTTGATGAATTTACACCAGGTACCATTTAATAAATCAGTTGCACCACCCCTCCTTCTAACACCAGATCATTTCTGCCAGAAAATGTCTGCAGGGGGCATATCTATCACTATACGGGATCTGCACGTCAATTGGGCCACTATTTCTAAATCTCTGGTGTCCTCTTCGGATGCATACATTTGTTCCATTATTTGCGTTACCCTGAGGGACCCTGTTATTACTTCTGGTGGCATTTGAGGGTGAGGGGGAACACCCTCCCGTTAGGGTATATTCTGACGGTAGTTATTTATGTGTTTATCGATCGGTGGGCTTCACAGGTGTTTTATGATCCCTCTTTGTTATCAACATTACCATTGCTTGCCTTTCCTCCCGAGGGTGCAATTACAAAAAGTACCGTTGCTTGTTTTAAATGGCTCTGAATCCTAAACATGTTCTTCGTTTCTACAGCATGGCACAGGCTGTTGGCTGAAGGTGATTGTGAAATTCCTGCATCACTGGTAGGGTCTCTTCTCCGACTGGCTCGGGTGGAGCATGTCTTGCTCCCCTTTATTTCTGCAGAGTTTCCATTTAGTAATGGCCTTCCAGGATTTTACCACACACTGGCTCACATCCACAGAATAGTGCCTCCATTTCAGAAAATAGTTCATTTGCCTCACCCAGGGGATCCACTGAGCCAAAATGTGTCGCTCTCTTTAACTTTTACTTCTGTGCTATGAAGGGATAAATGGCTTCCATTTCCCCATAATCCGTTTATACTCCTGTAAATAATTAAAAATCTCTCTTAAGCCTTATAAAGACTCCTCTGATTACAACAGAATTATGTCTGGCAGTTTAAAGCCATTTAAACTGAACCGGAGGCAGCAGACAAGAATAGTAATTTTAACAGTAGTAGCAGCCACTAACCTTACATAGCATGGATACAATCCAATGCCGCTTTGTGCTAATAGGAAAGTCATGGACTACACCTCACTTAAAATTAAACACCGTCCTCCTCAACCGTCATGCTGCATAATTACCAGAAAGCAAGGGTTGAACTGTCCAATAGGGAACTCTGGAGATTTCCTGGTGGGCCTCTGCACCCTGGTCCTCTTTTGTGTGGTTAACAATTTTATTTTCAAATTTTCTCATAGAAAAAGTGTTCGGTTTGTTGAAAATGTGTATCGATTCTTGACTGCTGTATCTTATTAGAGAGCTTTATTCCAACACTACCGTTGTGGTGCGAATGAACCAGAGTAGGCTAGTGTCCAAATTAATGAGTGCAAATCATGGCCTGAAGCAAGGCTGCGTCCGCGCGCCCTTGTTCTACAATTTATATACATCTGACATGGCTTTGGCCATTAGTGTAGTCAGAAACCTCCCTACGGTATTGGGTGGCGATCCGGCCCCCTGGCTTGGATATGCTGATGACAGTGTTGTTGGATCGCACCTCAATAGGTCTCCAGCGATCCATTAATGCTCTTGCAGCAAAATAACCTTAACATTAACCTCAGTAAAACTAAAATTGCAACCTTCGGCCTTAGCTCAAGGAAAAAAACTCACTGCTATAGTGCCCAGTGAGATAGCTGAGAGCTACCTATATCTTGGTATCCCAGTCAAAGATCGTCCTACTATTGCCTACTATGGAGAGTTTATTATTTCTAGGGCGTTAAAAAAAATGGTGGCACCTCAAGAAATTTGTTAGCAGTAAGGGGGAATGCAATATCGAGGGCTGATCTCAGTATATGGAACAAGCATAGTCCCTGGGATTTTGTACGGCACTGTGGGTACTATAGAGCATGAAATGAGGTGGCTGGAGACACTGGAGGCAAAGATCTTACGTTACATCTTGGGGGTCCCTATCTCGGTCCCTCGTTGAAGCTCTATGCATGGAGCTCGGCCTGATGTCCTTGAGAGCCACCTAGTCGATTCAATGCTGTAAATGTGTGGTCTCTCTTGTTTCCCCTAACCATGACTCAAATTCATTGAAAGGCCTTATTGCTGGGCATTACTCTCGGGCTAACTCTAATTTCCATTTACAAGATCTACGTAAAACCATGTCAAAATTCCTGAATAAGATTCATGTAAGCATTGACGATTTGATTGATTCCCCAGAAGACATGAATAAACTGAAGGGAAATACGGCCGTGTGGGATGCGAATCATAATCTCAGTAGGTTACATAATATAACAAGTCGCATTGAATTCTCAAGTAAGGGCCTCACTCCTGACATCCCCCATAGATATTTAATTGAACCTTGCACTATTCAAATTAGGAGATTTATTAACTATGTGCGGTTTAACATCCTCCCCATGAGAGAGATCGTGGGACGTTGAACAGGGGTGCCTCACTAAAAAAAGGCTTTGTCGATTCTGTGTGGAAAAGGTCGAGATCCCCCGCCACTTAATCACCTGCTGTCCCAGGCTTCTCGAGTTCTATGTTAAAGGCCATGCTACCCTTGTATCAAGTTTGGATAACATTACGACAGACCAATTCTGGAGCTGCGTATATGGTGCAGAACCTACCATATATGCAGCAGCCGCTTATCGCATATGGAGAGAGATACTAAGCAAAATGTTGTAATTTGGAGTGACTAATATTTTGTACCCACCCCAAAGATATATTTTCTGCCATAAGTAATTGTAGACACTGCAGGGTAGGGATGTGTTTTCTAATGGACTTATATACGCATGAGTATTTTTATCTGTTTGTACTTTTAACGTCTTTACTATTGTTCATGTGCTTATGGTTTTATCTTTTAACCAAATGCACAATAAAGAATAAAAAGAACATGTGTAATATGGGGCCACTTTGAAAATTATTTCCGGGGCCTCTTTTGGTTCCCAGTTCAGAGTTTTTGCAAGAATTCTCTTTCTTGCCACTTGAACCGTAGGTCAGCACCATTAACAGAAACTGCTTTTTTCCAGCCCTCTAAATTGCATCTTAACATCGCATCTTAACTTATTTAACATTGAACCACAGAACCATAGCTGTGATTGATTTTACTAGTACTTTCCAGACTAGACCATGCCAACAGCCTCTTTCTCGGACTCCCGCGCTACCTGCTGCCACAATAACAAAGATTTCATAATGCAGCTGTGAGATTTGTCCCCAGAACAAAGATTTGAACATATCACACCAGCATTACGTATTCTTTACTTGCTGCCTGTCAATAAAACGAATATTTTAAAAGCCTTGTACATCGCCCATTGCTACTACCATGTTGGAAGCCCCCTCTCGTTCATTAGGAAATGGCAGCACAACGCTCCTTCACGAAATGTAATGTTCAGCACTTCGGCACTAGTCCCATTCTCTAACATCAATAATAATGGACAAGGGGGATCCTCATTCTCCTTTCCAGCCATCAAACTCTGGAACACCCTAGGTAAACATCTCCACCTGCAAGTGAACCACCGGAAATTCAGGAAACCGCTCAAGATGGTTCTTCTCAATCAACCAACATTAAAGAGACAGCAACCAACCAAGAGTGATGGAGCGGGTATCGTCCCGATTATGGCACCATGCGTAGAAAACGGATAAGCGGTAAAGAGTTGCGCCAACACGTCATACTGTGATAGCAAGCTCCTTTTACCGCCTGTAGTGAAGAGCATTCACAGCTAGCTCCTCACTCCTTAACATGAATAGGCACTATATGGGATGATAATATCTGAATAAAATATTCCCTGAACCTTTGTATCAGACTCCTCCTCGACTCTTGGTTACTATACATCAAGGGTAGCAAAACACTCTAAACTACCATTTGCAGGATGCACCAATGATTTGTGGATCCGCTGCTGGGTGACATTTGACCACCCCGGAATCTCTAAAAAAAAATATGCAACCAAGACCCAGGAAGTGACAATACCCTAATCTCTCCTCTCCACCCACTCCTCTCAACTAACTTAATCTTCCACTTCACTCGGTCCCTTTAAATGACCCACCAGTTTAAGTGTACTTAACAGACTCCTACTATACCCATCTTCTATCAACAACCACTTTCAGTCGATGCTTCCTTATGGCTAACCTGCACCCCGTCTATACCCATCACAAAGAACACAGAGCTTTCTTATCGGCACACAGGTAACGTGTACTTCCAACCTGCACTTATCAACACCACATGTACACATCTGCCTTCTCACCATCTGACTAATAAGCCACCACTCAGAGGGCCATGCACAGTGAGGCCAATATTATTGGCAGACGGTCGTTATATAATACCACTTTCCTTAACTGACCTAACCACCCACATCTGCAGTGCCCTTTTCTGCAGCATTCGCATCAAGGGGTCCTCCTTCTCTACTAGACTGTGGCAGTCAGTCAATAAGCCACAAGAAGTCCATGTTGAATAGTGGGGTAAACACCCCACACACCTCTATAACAAGTGTTGTGAATTAAGGCTGGCAAGTGAAAGAGATAATAAGAAACATAATTTAGTAGAGAGATCCCAGGAGAGGGGAATTCCTGAGTTGGGAAAAGTTGCACAAACTTTCAGAAGGGTTGAACCTTGAGAAAGTGAGAAATATTAAAACAAGGGAAAGAGTTTGAGACAGCATTTCAGGTAGAATCTTTAAAGACCTCACATTAAGTACAAGACCCATTCACGTTTGGGAGGAGCTACATGGGCTCATAAATAAAAACTCAAGAGAGTGTCAAGGAAGATCATTATAAGAAATATATTTTCAACTGGAGACATTTTGTATATGGACAATAAACCAGAGACAAGATGAAAACACTGAGAGAAAGCCTCATGAGGCAAGACATCAAGCGACGTGACCACATGAAGATAGACATTATTTTGGCGATTGACTAAGCTCAACTTAGACCAAAAAATGGCTTATGTCCTACTTACGCTATTGTTTAGAGTTTAGTAAATTAAATAATTAAATCTGGATAAAGCTACTTATTTAGCTTAGCCAATCAGCCCCATTCGTTTTTAAATTCTGAGTGTGAAAGAGTTACATTGTCATGTACTCAAGAATATGAGGACACAGTAGGCACACTGGAAAATGAAGACATAGGGATGTGCAAATTGTTACACTTGTTGAAAGTAAATGTTCATTAAACGAGATATACCTTCCTTTTCATTGAATAAACCAGGATATTGAGAAAGCAGTGACATTGGGGCTCATTACAGGTTTGCCGGTCTGGTAAAATTACCGGTAAAATTGCTGGTAATTCCGGCATCAGCAATTTTTCCAGACCGGCAGAACACAAGATTGCCGGTGGTAGTTCACTAATTTACCTCCAGCCATGAGCTGGACGTAAATCAGGCCCCTACTGGCAATTAAATGCTGGAATTAAAATAATTCCAGCAATCCCCTCCATGAAGTCCTATTTACCGCCCTTTCCGCCGCCTGTAATATCCCAGTAATTCCGGTATATCAGGCAGCAGAAACGGTAGGGGAAGTTTGCTGGTATCCTGCCGGAATAACCAGCGGGATACTGTCAAACTTGCAATGAGCCCCTTTGCCTCCAAATTACCCGGAATAAAAGAGGTTAAAAAGGTGTTTTAAAAAAATACTTTTGTGTAATGCTTGATATACAGCAGTTCATGACAATCAACAAACGGAATATTTTTTCTTTTTTGTGTGATGGTTTGAAATGAACCTTACACATATAATCAATATCAACAATTATTACAAAACATTAGTTTAAAACAAATTCCATTTCATAAGTAAAAGTTTAATTACAATGATAATTACATTTTGAAAATAGTATATTACTGCAAGATACATTTCATCATACATTTAACAAATTAAGTCTACTCAGATATCCGATTACAGAAATTGTAAGGGAAATTTGTTTCTCCTGAGAATAGTCTAGACCAAACACAATCTGTTGCAAAATGGTTTCAATTGTGTACAAATCTAGCAAACTACAAAGTCTGCAAATTGTCCAATATTGGGCTTTTTAACAGCAGATGATAATATTTCTATTTCATTTCCATTACAATATCTACAACCCCTACACATCGAATACTTTATTTCCTTGGATATCCAGTAGTTCTGTAGTTGGTGATAGATTTAGTCTGAAACTCAAGAAATGTGATCTCCCTAAGGCATTAGGAAACATTTCTAGATAGTGAGCGACCTTTCCATTGTCTTGTGTTCTTGGGCTATGTTGAGAAAATGCATTTCATCAATACACAAGCGTTACACCAATACCATCGGAGAATTAAGTTCTTGACCTGTGTTGGATTTCGTAGACGGTTATCTGAAGCCGTACCTAAATCCGCTAATATTTGATGGCATTTATCCACATGGCTAGTAGTCACCTTCCTCATTCCCTGCTGGCTCACAGATTGTAAATCTATGAATAGCAAATTTACTGGGGGATCAATGAATAGCCTATACAACAGACTGCAGTAATTTCCATAAATACCACATATTTCATGATGTCAAACCAAGTTGATTACATATAAGAGCAATAGTGACACATTTAGGTAGGGTCAAAGCATTTCGCCATACAATACCCTCTATAATACTCAGGTTGATTTTGTCGACTTGGTGGGAAATCGCTAATCCATATGTTAAGGATGATATGTCTTTAGCTTTATACAATTTTATCAGAGGTGTCATAGAGAACCTTCCCTGTTTTATATTGATTCTTTTTATCTGTGACCTTAACTGCGCTGCTTTACTACGCAGTGTTTGAGTGGTTAGATCTTAATTTGGCTTTGCTAAGAAAAAACAGAAATTTCACATCATTAACAATGTCGAACTTAGGTTTGTCAATTTTCAATGCAAAGCCATATCCTTTCTCGTAATTAGAGAGTCTACTGTGATGAATCCTATGGACTCCTCACTAATTCTCTGCCTAAAGTCTTCTCCCGGATGGCTATGTAAAGGCAGACACTTTATGATCCTGACCTTGGGGATGGTGTTCTGCAGGTGGATCACCTGGGAGGAGAAAAGGCTCAGGGGAATGAGAGGACTCAGAATGTATCTTTCTCTAGGGAGGATGGTGGCATAGTACCAAAGTGGGTAAGGGCTTGTTGTAAAAACCATCTTGCTGTGTCACAAGATACACATGCAAATAGGGGTAAAAATAATCATGAACTCCTAGGCCTTAGAAGAAACAAAAACCCTTTAAAAATCCCAGAGACTTGTAAAGCTAAAGAACTCCTCGACACCAAAGGTACAGTGAAAGGGAATCTATGGATAATAATGAATTAAAAGAATTGCCTTTCCCTTTTCAATCAGGTCTGGTGACTAATCCTTATGATATTCCTGTAAAGAATGTTATAAAGAACAAATGTGGGTTTAGAAGTGAAGATCAAACTCAAAAACCTAAGTTTGTCAATAGGGACTTCAAGTCCCATAATTCCCTAAGTACTGGGACGAGGGAGATGGCTAAAAAGATACAATGTTGCAGGAGTGGTGAGATCATAAATGCCAATGACCACACCTGAGGGAGACTGAGAGGCTTAAAAGGCCCCCTTAGGTGCAGGCCATGAGAGAGAAGAACAGTGGAAGCAATAAGAAGAAGCAGCAGGGTTCGTGCAGGCAGCCAGCCCAGAAGCTGGAGGAGAGAGAAGACACCAAGACCATTGTTTGTTAGAAATCAGCTGCCGGTCCTGAGAGGGTCGAGACCTGAAATGCAGAGGTCGCGCAGCAGGAAGCGTTCAAGGGGGAAGCTTGCCCTCTGGCGACCTAATCTGCAGAGGGTGAACAGCGGAAAGCGAAGGTGAGGGAAGCTTTCCTTTCCTGGAGGCCGTCTCATGTGGCTGGCGTGCACCCAAAGACCTCAAGGCTGTTTCTGGTGGCTGCCATGCATTAGGAGGAGAGTTTCTGCAAGCAGTGAGAGAAATGGAAGTGCACATCATTCCCAGTGAGTTCAAATTCTTTCTCGTCTTCTATCCCCTCCAACTCCTGACTTTTCTGATAGTTCTACTCTTTCAGCCTCTGACTTTGCTCAATCCTTCTCCTCTAAAGTAGCTTCCCTTCATTCTGACATTGAAGCTTCCATCTCACCCGTACCTACAACTTCTTTCACTCCTGCTTCCTCTGCCTCTATTTCCTGTTTTCAACCAATATCTAATGCTGACACTTCTCTTCTACTGGCTTGAGCTCACCCCACTGCTTCTCCCACCGACCAATTCCTTCTGCAGTCATTCTCAAAGTCTACCGTCCTTTGGTATCTTACCTCACTTCTTTCTTTAATATCTGTCGCTCAACCTCAACTTTTCACTCACCATTTAAGCATGCCTCCATCATCCCAATTTTAAAGAAACCTATTGCTGATCCATTATACATCTCAAATTTTCATCCTATCTTCCTGCTAACCTATCTCTCAAAACTATTTGAACGGTTGGTTTACTCTCAAGTCTCTACTTTTGTTTCAAATTCCTTTATTCTTCCACAATTCCAGTCAGGCTTTTGCCCTTGTCACTCTACTGAAACTGCTCTTCTCTCTGTTTTGAATTCACTGTTCACTGTACGCTATTCTAAACATTCATCCATTCTTATTCTCTTGGACTTGTCTGCTGCGTTTGACACCGTTGACAACTCCCTTCTATTGGCGTCCCTTTCCTCCTTTGGTTTCATGGGTTTGGTCCTTTCCTGGTTTCAATAATACCTGTCTCAAAGAACCTTCTCTGTTTCATGGGCTGGCAAATAATTGAAATCATTTTTACTCGCCCCTTGACGTTCCGCATGGGTCAGGTCTTGGCTCTTTTCTATTTTCTCTCTACACTTCCCCTCTTGCTGCCGTTATTTCTTCCTTTGGTCTTTCGCATCACTTTTGTGCTGATGATACGCAACATCTTCATTCCTTTTCTTCTTTTTCCTCTGAGATTCACCACACTCTTTCTGCTTTTCTTTCGTGCCATTAACTCTTGGATATATTCTCACTATCTCACACTTAATGCTAAGAAAACAGAGGTTATCTTTTTCCCCACTAACACTCTTCCCCCTTCTCATCCTCCATCCTTTCTTTCCTTCCCCCATCCCAGCTTTTGATCTCTCTTACGGCTTGCAATCTGGGGCTCTATCTTGACTCTAGTCTATCCTTCTCGCATCACATTTCTCTACCATTGCACACTTGCCGTTTTCATCTACACAATATTCGCTAAACTTGTCCATTTCTTACCTTTCAAGCTTCAAAACTATTGATCTCTTCTTTGATTATTTTCCAACTCTTCTACTGCTCCTCTACTCTCTTTGGGCCTCCAACTTCTCGTCTTGCCCACCTAAAATCTGTCTTTAACTCATCCATTTGTCTCGTTTGTCTTCTTTCCTTCCGGGATTTTATCTCATCTTCTCTCGCTACTCTTGACTATTTATCTTTTCACTCTTAACTCAAATTAAATTTCTTATGCCTCATCTTCAAGTCCCTCTATGGACTTGCTCTTGAATATCTTTCGGTCTTGGTATCTTTCTATACCCTTCTCGTTCTCTCCGCTCCTCTTCCCAGTTTCTCCTGGTGGCACCTCACCCTCCATGCACTCAATCTCGCTTTCGTACTTTCACTCTTTTAGCTCCTCTACACTGGAACACCCTTCCTTATTCTCTTTGTTCTATTGCCATCTATTCTCTATTCCGTAAGTCATTGAAGTCTCATTTTCTCCAACATGCCTGATTGATTGTTCTCTGTACAGCGCCTTGGTTTATGGCACTATCTAAAATATAAATAAATACAAATAGTGACCCTTGAGCGCTCCGTCCCTGCTCGAGTGTGCAAGACATGCATTTGGTGAGTGAGGAACACTCACATGTGAATGAAAGTAGTTCGGAAAGCACTTTTGAATCTTGAACTATTGAAAAGCAGCAGAAGCAGCATTCACGTTTGAGTGAAAGTGATTCCCAAGGTAATCTTGAATACCAAACTAATGAAAAGCAGCAAAAACCTATTGTAAGAAAGCCAAATGCCTGTAGCCTTAAAAACATGAGTCTATGGAAAACCCAGCAATCTAAGGGGGCGACATTGTTAAGAGTTAACATCTACAAACTTTGCCCAAACCAAGAGAGACTAAAACCAAGGCAATTACAATCTAGTAAATATATGAACAACAGAAGGGGGCTACTGAAATAAAGGTTGATAAACTGTGAAACCTGTTTCCATACTTTGTACAGCATATGGTGAACGCTGGTATAAACTCACATTGCTCAAGCTAAGGGAGGAGCATGAAAAGACTCTATCCTGGTCAGTCTTTGGTTACGTGCGTAGTGGGGAAACAAAAGTGTCAAAAAGGCTGCCCTTCTGAAAAAAAGAGATCCAGAAGGAGAAGAGCATTATGCAGAAGAGTATTGAAGAGCACCAATGTGAATTTTGTTTTCCCCCAAGAGTTGTAGGTTTTGAAGCTGCAATTTGTTGAATATTATGAAGCAGTTGGGAAACTCTTGTCAGTTTGCCTTAACCCCAAAAGCACTTGTTGTGAAACGCTGTTCGGGCAGTGGAGTATACCTGGATGGCAAACCTTTGGAGGAGTAGGCTTAGCATGGGAATAAACCAGATGGAAGTTGAAGATGTGCTACAAAGGGATCCTGACAGAGACAATCTATGTTTTTGGTGCTAAAGGTAGTTTGGCAAATCACCCCGACCAAGACAATTATTGTTGCAATTGATGAGCTGAGAACTTGTTCAAGGAAGATGAAGAACCTTCACTTTTCTTTTTTTTTTTTTTGTTTAAACTTTTTTTTATTTGAATTGACAGCTTACCAGAAAACAGAGGGAGCCACACGGCGTCAGCATTAAAACACAAGCAATATATATTAGGCAAAACATATTGAGTAGACTGAAGCACCATCGAAAACAGGCAATATACAAGGTACTAACAACTGTACAAAGGAGTATGCATCTACGGGGAGCCCACCGGAGAGGAGGGCGGAGAATTTGATGGTGAAGCCATGGCGGTCATATATTCCCAGAATCCACGCCAAATGTCCCTCGGCCTGGAATGCGGGTGTTGCATTGCGTTCCAGGACTGCTCAGTGTCGTGAGCCCATGTGACTGATCTGAGCCACTGTGTATAGGTAGGCGCCCTAGGGCGGAGCCAACATAGTAATATGAAGCAAACTGCCAACAGCATGCAGAGGCCTGCTAGTTTCCTAGAGTCGCGGGCCAATTGAGGGAGGTCATGGAACAAGCAGTGCAGTGGGGTGGGGGCAATAGTGTGTTCCAGGATGTCCGACAGTGTGGAGCAGATGTCCAGCCAAAATTGGGTTAGGCGGGGACAGTACCATAGCATATGGATATAGGAAGCTTGATCCTTGCCACACCTGGGGCATGTGGGAGGGGTGGTGTGGAACATGCAATGGAGTCTCATTGGTGTATGGTGGTACCTATGCAGAACCTTGAATTGAATTTGTTTAAATTTGGTGTTATAGGACACATCATGGGTTCGAGCACACATTCGAGACCATCACTCGTCAGTAATTTCAACCCCAAGATCCTCCTCCCACCTGCGCCTCAGCTTGGTGAAGGGGGGGGCTGCTCTAGTCTGCAGTAAGGAATAAAGTCTCGACACCTTACCCCTGAAGGAGAGATAGGAACAAAGCTCACCAACCATAGGTTCGTCAGGCGGCAAGGCAGGGAAATCGGGATACCTAGATTTGAGACTCTCCCGGAGTGAAGAGTATTGCAGCCACACCGAGGGTCAGCGTTTCAGTAAAAGAGGGAGATCAGGCCACTCGATAAAGCTTCCTTGTTCAAAGGCATCGCGGAGCATCAGAAAGCCTGCATCCGCCCAGTGAGAAACTACTGATCGTGGAATTAGTGGGATATCGGGGAGGAAGTTCCATAATGGCAGATCCCCATAAAATGGGTAAGGAGCGTCGACCATTTCCGAAAGTTTGGTTAATGCCAAGGATGTGCTAGCGACAGGGTCTGCAGAGTTTGAGTCAGGGGGGATCGGCTTGAGGATCAGAGATCCAATTACTCGGTCACTGACCGTCAGCTTCTCTAGGCGAACATGTGGGGGGGGGGTTCAATGGTGTTGAACCAATGTGCAGCGAATTGAGATTGGGCCACCACCCAGTTCCTGATAAAATCTGGCATGTTGAATCCTCCCAGCATCTTGGGGGCGGTCAGCAAGGACAGTTTGAGGCAGACCGCTCCCGAGTGCCAGAGGAAGGTGTTGCTGATGGAGCGCAGTGTTTGGAAAAAAGCATCACCGGGCCACACAGGCAGGTTGGTAAATCGGTAAAGCAATTGGGGCAATACAACCATTTTAAGTATTCCAATTGTGCCTGCTAGTGAGATGGGGAGCCTAGTCCAGTAAGAGGTTTTTGTCGCAAGTTAGTGAGGTAACTCTGGTAATTGTCGTCTCGTAGTTGTGCCGTGTGTCGGGAGACCACCACCCCCAGGTAAGTGAAACCAGACGGAGACCAGTTGAACCTATGTAGGTCCGGGGGGGGGGGTTGCGTTGAGTCTGTGAGTGGGAATAAGGTAGACTTGAAGCAGTTTACTTTCAAACCAGATATGTCTCCAAAACGGGCTAGATCCGCCAGTATGGGGGCGAGGTTGATTTCAGGGGAAGGGATGTATAGGAGGGCATCATCAGCGTAGAGGGAAACTATATCAAACTGGCAAGCAGTGTGCAATCCCCTGTGTGAGTGTGATTTCCGAACCATGTAAGCAAAGGGCTCCATGGCTATGGCTAAGATGAGTGGGGAAAAGGGGCATCCTTGGCGTGTGCCTCTGGATATCCGGAAGGGGACGGAGCATCTGTCTTCCGTACGGACTCTGGCCGACGGCGCGGTGTAGAGCAGCTTTATCCAGGATCGGAAGTTGGGGCCGAACTTGCATTTCTCAAGAACTCGCCATAGATATTTCCACGAGACCGAGTCAAATGCCTTCAGCATGTCCAGCGTGGCCGCAACCGCCTGTGTAGACGGGCTGATCCTGCTGATCACATTGAAGAGCCTTCATAGATTTAGGGAAGTGGACCTACCAGGGACAAATCCCGACTTGTCAGGGTGGATGATGTGGGGCATGTACGGGGCTAAGAAGTTGGCTAGCAGTTTAGTGTATATTTCAATGTCACTGTTAATCAGCGAGAGTGGTCAGTATGAACTGCACTCAGTGGGGGGCTTGCCAGGTTTGAGGAGCACTGTAATCAGAGCCTCACAGAGAGACGGGGGGAGTATTCCTCTGTCGCATGATTCCTCCCACAGGGCCAGTAGGTGTGGTGCTAGGTGAGATTTGTATTGTTTATAGAAGTCCATAGGGAGCCCATCCGGGCCAGGGGCCTTCCCAGATGTCAGCGACTCAATGGCTTTGATAAGTTCCTCCAACGTGAAGGGTCTCTCAAGGAAGCTGCTTGCGTCGGCTGAGAGGACTGAAAGGGGAAGATTATCTAAGTATGAGTCAATTTCGGGAACCTGGGGCCCGTCGGCCTCCGAGTATAAAGAAGTGTAGAACGAAAGGAACTCAGAATTGATGTCCTGTGGGGAGGTGGCGAGTGAGCCATCAGGTCTTGTTATGGCCAGAATATTGGGGGCACCAAGTTCACGACGCAATAGTCTAGCCAGCATTCGAGCAGGTCGCTCTCCTTCACCGTATTTCCTCGCCGATTGAGGGGAGTCCAGGAACTTAACCTCGCGTTCAGCAAAGGCACGGAACCTGTCCAGCTCAGTTCCCAGCGCCGCTAGGGTGGCTGGGGAGTGATCTTCAGCATATTGGGATTCGTGGACAGCCAGGACCGATTCGCTATCGGCAATATCTGCGCGGATGCCCTTCAGGATTCCACAACTTTTGGAGATGGTGATCCCTCTCGTGTGTGCTTTGAAGGATTCCCAGAGTACAACTTGTGTTGACACAGAGTTGTATTGATCTCAAAGTATTCCTCAATAGAGGATTCCAGTTCGGACGCGAAAACCTGGTCGAGAAGCGAATGAGGACTCATCCTCCATTGCCTGGTTTTATTGGCATCCGTTCCCCAGTTTAAGGAGATGAGTACCGGTGAATGGTCTGATAGTGTCCTGGGGAGTATAGCCAGGTGACATAGGCATCTGACCAACATGTCTGTAATGAGCCATCTGTCTATTCTAGAGTGAGAATCATGTACTAAGGAGTAAAAGGAGTATGTACGAGAATCAGGGTTCATCAGACGCCAGGCATCCACTAGAGCCAGACGGGGAAGTGTGGTAAGGACAGCATATGCTGTTTTAGACAGTTGCCGCTGTCTAGAGCCCGATCTATCTAGGGTAACATCCAGTATTGTATTAAAATCCCCACCCCATAAGATAGGAATCAGGGGGTAGCTTTCAAGTAGAGTGGCCAGGTGTAGGTAGAAATCGGGGTCGTCAACATTGGGACCATATATATTCAGGATGACCACCTCCTGATGTTGTAGTATGCCAGTGATCAATACATACCTACCAAGTGGATCTATGTGGGAGTGGTGACATGTGAATTTCAGGCTCTTGTGTATTAAGGTGAGGGTGCCACGGCTTTGGGTGGAATAGTTGGTATAGTACCTCTGGGGTCCCCATTGTTTAGCGAATCGCTCACATTGCATCAGAGCGAGCGTGGGTTTCCTGTAGGCACAGGATTTTAACTCTGTGGCGCTCAGCATAAAGCTGAATCTGGCGCATCTTTTTGTAATTACCTAACCCCCGGATGTTCCAGCTCATAAAGGTCAAGTCGGTGCTAGCCATAACTCAGGGGGTAATGATTGAATTACTGCGAAGGGGTTATCAGCAAGTGGAAAATGCACGATCTGAATGTATGTGGCCGCATGTCTGCAAATGTAAGGTGTTGCGCTGTGGCACGTGCAGCACCTCCGGTGGCTGTCAAGACTTTTTTTAACCAAAACGTCCCCTCACCCCTCCCCCACTCACACCCCTCCCCCAAACAGGGGGTTGAAACCTAACCCACAACAAAGCATCAACAAACAACTTGGCATCAGCGCCTGGGGGTCTGTTAGCTGTCCTAGCCGTGGCGCGACGGACTGGACGAGGGCAAGTAGAGTGCAAATACAGTTAGAGTAACAAGCGTGTTCAGTTCAGGTTACATATGTGGAGGATTATGGTGGAGACAGGTGGACTGTAGTGTCATGTTCATGCATTTTCATAGACTCCAGCCCTGAAACATCTCAATTATAAACATTCCATCTACACCAGTTCTCCAACAGGGGAATCTGGGCGCAACAGAACAAACCACAAAACTGGTGCAATTGTAACATATTACTAATAGCCAAACATAGCAAGATCCCGCTTCTCAGTAGGACTGGGAGACAGAGGATCAAACCAACAAGAAGAAAAACCAGATGAATAACCAGAGGGGATGTGCATGGCATGGAACATCGTGAATGGGGCTAGAAGTGGACCATCATTGATTTAAAGCAATATATTAGGTATCATAACAGACTGGGCCTGTGGCAGCCGTGGGTCAGCCAGGGAAGTGCTCGTCGAGGAACTTGGAGGCCTCCTCCGGGATCGTGAAAAAGAAAGTTTTGTTGGAATGTTCGATACGAAGTTTTGCGGGGAACAGCATGGAGTACTTGACCCCCAAGTCACAAAGTCTCCTCTTCACAGCTGTGAATGATTGGCACTCCCGTTGTACCACCACAGAGTAGTCCGGATAAAGGTGGATTCTATTTGCCCCAAGGAGAAGTTCTCCCTTAATTCTGGCCGCCCGGGGGAGGGCATCACGGTCCCGGAAATTTAGGATCCTGGTTATAATGGGCCGCGGCGGAGCGCCCGGCCTGGGCTTTGCGGTCAAGGCTCGGTGTGCTCTCTCAATGGCGAACTGTGAGGAGAGTTTAGGGGCATCAAGGAGTGTCATGAGGATGCGTTCCACGTAATCCTCCATGGGCTCAGTAATGTTGTCCACTGGTATTCCAAAGATGCGCAAGTTGTTCCGCCTCGAGCGGGATTCGAGATCATCATTTTTCTTCTCTACCGCTGCCATCCGGTTGGTGAGCGTGGAGACTACAGCATGTAGCGAGCCGAGGTCATCTTCAGCAACTCCCAGTCTGGTTTCAACCTCAGCGACTCTACCATCCGTTCTTTCAATATGGGCTTTTATGGAGGAGATTGTCCCATTCATATCGTCCAGTTTTGTGTGGAGTGTGGTGAAGCCATCTCGTATGTATTCCAGCATCTTCTGTGAGTCGTCAGAAGCCGGTGGAGCGGAGGTGGCAGGTTGCTCCTCGGGGTCGTCAGGGGCGTGTGGACGGTGTTTTTGTAAACATATTTAACAAACTTTGTTTTTTCCCAGCACCAGTTCCCTTGGTCATGGTGAAGATCGGGCTCGGAGACCGGGATCCCGGACAAAAGTAGGCGTTCCGAGGTAGAGAGATTCCCTCAACTCCCCCCGCAGCACAGAGACACCTGGGTCTGTAGTATGTAGCCTTCCTGGTCTGTAGGACAGTGACCAAGTTACAGCCAGGTCATGCTCTCCATCAACAATTTAAGTGATTTGTGCGCCCTCAGATGTACAGGACCCGCCCCCACGGTGGTTGCGGTGCATGTAACCCCCTAGGGCAAAGTCGGGGGGGTTGGAGGTACCGGTGGTATAATACTGCAGGCTCGGTATAGCATGGAACGAGTGTTAGGGCCCAAGGAGGCCCCTCTCCCACCAAGTAGGCGTATGGCAAGTTCCAAGTGGAGTGCTGTATAAAGTTCACAGGGTTATCTTAGTCGGCCTGGCGGATACACAATACAGAGGGGTTGCCCTCTGTATGTGTATCCGCCAGCACCAGGGGGTCTCTGCTGCTCACAGGTCCTCCAGCAGAGCAGGGATCGCAAGGCGAGGGATTTGGGTTCGGGTGCAGGAGACTTGGGCGAAAAATAGATGCGTAGAGGTGGTGCAGCCCCCAAGGCAGTGGGCGCAAGCTAAGAACTTCTGGGTTTATGGCTGCCTGGCTCTTCGCATCAGTGGGTCAATGGCCAATCTGCAGGCAGGGTATGCCTCAAGCCCTCCTGCCAAGCCATACCAGTGTCTCACGATGTGCAGGGATCACACTAGTGGCGCCCCATAAAGATGGATATGCTGGGGAGGAAAGCAGCAGCAGCACAGTCATAGCAGGATCGGTGTATTATTAAACCGGAGTTGGGCACCAGGCGGCACCTCCACCCCCCAGGTTTTGCTGAGCTGAGTGCTAAAGTCAAAGTTGCGCAGATGCACAAGGTGAGTGCGCTGGCCTGCTGGCAATGGAAACTTGTGGGGGGGTGCCTGCAGGGCAACCCCAGTGTCAAGGCGGCAATGCACAGCACGGGGCTGTCTGAGGGGAGAAGGGGGGGTGTGTCAAAGGATTCCCACGTTGGTCCTACAGGTGGACATCAATGTATATGGTAAATTGAGATGGGGGGGAAGAGGCCCCAAATGCGTTCAGGCCCAGAGTCGCTCCCACAGGGCGCCTGGGTAGTATATGGCACAATCCGCCGCGGGCAATGAAGGCGGATCGCCGCAACAGGATCCGCCTCCCCAGCAGGGAAGAAAGGACTCCAGGCCAGTCCGCGGCCGCAGGAGTTGGATCCCCAGTGACGGGGGAAGGCAGCTCGCTCCCCGCTCCCCGGCCTCCTTACCTTAGTGAAAGCTGCATAAAGAGAGCCACTGGAGGGGCAGCGGGGAGACGGGCAGGCGTCTAGTACCGTCGCGCGGAGTCAGCTGCGGCCGCTTCGATTACATAAGGCTCTGGTCCTGAGTAGGGGAAAGGATGGTCTCAGGTCGCAGATACCAGCCTGCACAGGTGTAATGCGAGCGCCGGCCCGCCGGGTGACCAGGCAGCCTGCGCGGCCGCTCGGTCCGGCGCACGCGTCTCGGTGCCCCTCCTCCACGCAGGCCGCCTGCGCCGGGGTGTCGGGTGGCACCAGCGATCCGAGCCTCACGGGGCTCTGGCTCAGGGCGGTCCAGCAGTTCGCCACGCCGCGCAGCTGGTTATGAAAAGCGGGGCTCACAGGGGGTCTCCTGCTCCCAAAGTCGGCTCAAGCGTAGCTTGATCTCACGGCTGCCTCAGTGACGGATGAACCAGCTGCATTTGCAACGGTGAAAAACGGATGATATGCGCCCTCGTAGTCCGGAGCTGTAGACTCAGGCGGCCATCTTGCTTCAGCGCAACAGCGCCCCCCAAACCTTCACTTTTCTGTGTTGGAACTTTCTGTTGACAAGTTGAGGCTGCACCAAACTGAGTTGAAATTTTCTGTTGACAAGTTGAAGTTGAATAAAACTGTGTTTGAACATTGTTGCAAATCAGGATGTCCTTGTTTTCTTTTCTTTAACTGTGATGCAGAATCACGTTTACACCTGGGAAAGGGAATTCGCCCAGGTTATAAAGAGAGACTGTGCTTACATTACAAATTCAATCATTATTGTTTGGAACTGCCATGTATTTCCTTGTTTATTTATTGTATGTACAAGTGTGAGGGACAGATATCATTTGTTAGAGTGTTTTCTTTAGTTTATTTGAGGCAGGGAAATACTCGTCAGGGTAGGGATAGTGAGGTGGTCATCTAACCTTGTAATATAATAAAATGGCATTTGTTGAGAAACCTTCCAAAGTTGTTCGCCTCACATTTCTTACCCTTCCATTACTTACGTTTAATTTTGTAGAATGTATTTTTAATTTGTTCTCCAATGTATATTGATGGAAGTATCAATACGACATTGCAATCTCAATTGGGTGTTATCCATAATTAATCCAGATTTAATCTTACTTGTACAACAATGTCCATGTGTAAGTAGACTCACATATTATTTAATATGCCTTCTGGTAGCCCCCAGGCAGCTAACCTTTGCCAAGCAAGAGACCTATTAACGATATCAAAGGCCAGAGGGAGATCAATTCATGCTACGTAAATGGGGCATGCATTTTACCCATGCTATCTTTTGAAGGCTATCAATGATGAAACCATTTAGCACAGTGCCAACCCTTATCCTGAATCCTATTTGAACTTTCTTTATTCTTACTGTGCAATATGCCCAGGATTCAAAGTATTTTAAAACCGGGGCTGCAAAGATTTTACTTTGAGCATTCAATATGGCAATTGGACGATAATTGCAGGGATTCTCTCAGTCTCCTTTTTTAAACATAGGAACAATGTGGGAAATGTTCCATGTTTTCGTTGCCCTTCTGGTCTGCATGATGTGATTAAATAACATCAACAAAATAGCTGCCCATAGATCTGGAGCATTCTGGAATAGTCTATTACATAGTCCATTAGGGCCTGGAACTCTTGAATTGCTGGATTTGTGAATAAGCTCAAATATATCATACAATTCAAAATGCGGTGTCCATACAGAAGGAGGTATTTTAAACATTTAATTATTAAAAATGGACATAAATAACTATCTAATATATTGAGCACATGCTTTCCCCATAATAGGGTTTTGTTAAATATTGAGTTGGTTTATTTCTAAATAATTTATCAGATGCCAAAAATGTATGTCCTCCTTTTTTGTTATGAGTTCTAACATTTTCATGATGTATGGCCGAGAGGAAGGGCGAACAGCATTTTGCATTTCCGCCACCTCCTTCCTATACGTTATACAAATGCTCCAGCATTTGCAGCAGCATGGATGTTCATGAAAGAAAATTAGCTCATTAGTGTGCACAGTGTGCTGCTGAGTACAGTGTGGATGCGAGTGCAGTTGCTGGCAAAAATATTTCAGGGATGAGTAATTTGGCGGCAGAGCCTCGTTATGTTTAAGCTTTAACATAAGCGGGACAAGGATGTATGCCTCCTTTTGCCCTTCACGTTTGCACTCGGCAATGCAAAGTGCGTATACGCTGCCTGCCATGCTTGCATGCCAGTAAGCGTTTACTATTGTTTGTGAGGGCTGCTTGCCACTCCAGCAAGCAGTGCTCACAAATGCAATGAAGCCCTCCCCGATATGCTCCACATTAGGGAGGGTTTCATTTCAACTGGGAACACTGCTTACCATGTGCACATGGTGAGCTTTGTTTCCAATTGAAATGAAACCCAATTGTACGTGCACCCAATGGTGTGGGCGCTGTTCGTAGTTCTGTGTGCCATGGGATATAGATGTTATTTATTTTCCATGCTTTTGGATATAACCATGATTTCTGTCTTGCATGGGCTGCGTTTGAGGCTGTTTGTGTTCATCCAGTCGTAGAGTTCTTTGGACATTCTCCCAGCGTTGTGTTCTTTTCTTGTCCTTCGATTTTATAGATGATTTGTGTGTTGTCTGCGTAATTGTAGCACGTGAGTCTGTGTTTTTGATGAGCTTGATTAGCGGGTTCAGGTAGATATTGAAAAACATTGGGGATAGGGATGATCCTTGTGGTACTCCACAGTTGGTTTCCTGTGGAGAAGATTTGAAGGGTTTTATCCAGAGAGTTTCCGTTCTATTTGCTAGGAATGATTTAAACCAGAGTAGAGCAAAGTCTGTTATTCCTATTTCTTCTATTCTCTTGATCAGCATCTCATGGCTGATTGTGTTGAATGCTGCGGAGAGGTCCAGCTGTATCAAGGTTTATATGGATATCATTCTTTCCCCATGGGAGAGATCTCTTTATGACCGATTCAGGCTTGGGGTTTTGCCACTAACCTGTATAACCAAGAGATGGCAGGGGGTGCAATCTGACCACTGTGTCGATCCTATACAGAGAATATTTTGCACTTTTTATTAATTTGCAATACATCTCTTTACCTAAGATGTATGTACCATCAACCTATCTTGAATACTGCTGGTATTTGTCTTGTAACACCTGCTTTAAGGTACTTAAGAGAATGCCTGTTCCCTCATGTGGTTTTTGGAACTGCACGCTTAATTCACAGGGCATGGCTGCTGAGAAACAAGACCCTGAAGAACATCTGTGGTAGTGGCAAATAATGAATAAGCATCCGAGGCTGCAAGCAATTGCTCTCTTCAGTCACTGCTGCTTTAGCACTACATCTGCTTAACAGAAGCGCACTAATCTAAAGTAAATATAAAGTTATTTCTAATTTTTATATTTATTATCGTATGCAGGTGATGCTGGACATCCCGGCAAAAATATTTGCAAAAGTATTACTTGATGATCTAAACATATGGATTGAGAGGAATAAGATCCTGCCGATTTATGAAGCAGGGTTTCGAGCGAAATGCTCCACCACCCACAATATAATCAACCTAGTTTCAGCAGTAGAGTACTCGTGGAATGTCCGTAAGTTGCCAGTATATGTGGTGTTCATAGATTTTTCTGCTGCATTTGATACGGTGATAAGAGAAAAACTATGGAATAAATTGAAGTTGTGGGGGATACCGGAAGGGCTACTGTTTATGATACAGCTACTTTACTCTGACACTTCAGTTAGAGTACGTTTAGACGGCGAAGTACGGCTCTCCCAATCAATCCCCACAGTATGTGGAGTAAAACAAGGTTGTAGACTAGCAGCAACATTGTTTAATCTTTACCTGGCCGATTGTATGAATGAGGTAGATGAAAGAATGGTCAATCCAGTGAAGTTGGGCATGATAGATCTCCCATGGCTAGGATATGCCGATGATTTGGTCCTGCTAAACTATACGCCGGCAGGGCTACAAACAAAGCTAAATTGTCTGATGCTATTCTCTGAAAAGAATGGGTTAAAGATTAATATTGCAAAAACTAAGGTAATGGCCTTTCTGGGAAAAAAACGAAACAAACTTGGTCCAACAACTTTAAGTGGATGGTGAATTCAGAGATGCTCGAAAAAGTTGAATGCTGTCGGTATCTGGGAGTCATAATAGACTCAAAGCTGCTGTGGAATCATCATTGGAAGGCAACTAAACTTTTATGTCTAAAAAACACTGGTGCAATTAGTAAATTCATTGGGAAACAAGGGCGAATATCAGTAAATACCATCTTACTATTATATGCTAGTAAGATAATATCTTGTCTACTATATGGAGCCGAGATATGGGGAGGTAAATTTGCGAATGAAATGTGTAAACTGGAAGGAAAAATTTTAAAATTGTTGTTTAGATTACCTAGTGAAATATCCTGCAAATATATTTTATTAGAAGGTGATTTTAGATTCGCAAAGGATATATTGGAATATAAATCTGCAATGCTATATGCAAAATTAAGCACGTTATCCACTAGTACTTTTGTGTTTGAACTGATGAATAATTTTACCAAGGATGGTCACAAAAAACAGTTTAAATCTTTAAGTAAACTACATATGTTATATGTGAAATGGGCGACTGGTAATGAAAAGAGTTGGTTACTCCTAAAGCAAGTTAAGATAAAAAAAACTATTACAAGGAGTAATATATAGCCATGCAAAGGAGCGTGACATGATTACTTTGGCCACAAAATCTACAAGTGGTTTATTTTTAGAACATTGGTCTTTAGTATCTGCGAAACCAAAATATCTGTATGCTTTTCTCACTGCAGCCATTGTGAGACAGTATTTTATGTTTAAATTTAATCGTTGTGACACGCTGGAGATTCTAGGCGCTAAATTGGGGTATGAAAGAAACACAAGGTTTTGTAGATTATGTGGTACGGAACAAATTGAAACTGCTAAACATTTGCTATGTTATTGTGATAGTCTTGTAAACCTTCGTAAAAAGTATCTTTTACGTTATAAGAATTCCAGTCTAATTGAGGATATTGAAATTATTTGGAAAAGACTGATGGAAGGGAACAACATGAATTTGATATACCATATGATGAAATTTTACGAATTAATTTTAATAATTTTAAAGGACCTATCAGAGGATATTTTTGTATGTAAATTATAATAATTGTAGAATGTGTGACTATGTGTTTTAAATCTATGTTTGTATATGTAAAGCCACTCGTGGCTGTGAACATATTATAAATAAATAAATAAATATTTATTATACTAAGCAATGTGGGCTTCTCTCTCCATAGGGCTGCCAAATTTGGGAGTCCTGTATTAATCATGTTATTGAGTTGCACTTGTTGATTTGTAATTCTGTATATTTGCACACCCCAATGATGTAACAATTGTAAGCTTTGTGCAGTAACAATCAGCTGATTTGCATTTGAAGTTTTTATACGTGTACTTGGGCTTATTATGTATTAACTGTAGCATTTGCCCACTTTTATGATGTATGATATATATGATATGATATTTTATTTATAGTGCGCCTATACACAAGTGTTTCAAGGCGCAACGAGGCAAGGGAAGGAAACAAGGGAGGACAAGACAACGATCTTACTAGGCCAAGTGACATTGATATTGTGCAAATGCAGGGGATGCAGAAGGGGAAAAAGTGCCAGGGGAAGGGGAGGAGGAGAAGTGCGAGACATAGGATAAAAAGAAGTGCGGCCAGCAGGTGGCAGTGTAGGGGTTAAGTACAGATAAGTGGTGTTAGATAAGTGCAAGTAGAGAGATTGTAGGGTTGCAGATACAGCCCCCAAGTGCATGGTTGCCAGGAGGCAGTGCAGGTGTTCTACTGGGAGGGCAGGGCCCTGGGTCTGGGGTTCAGAGGGTAGCCAGGTAACCAGTGTAGTATCAGAGATCTGGAGATCAGCAGGGAAGTGGAAGACAGAAAGCAGAAGCAAAGAGGAAAGTCTTGAGCTGCTTCAGAGATGGTTCTGCTGAAGGTCTAGAGGGAGGCGCCGGCCGAAGAGAGAGATCTGCCCCCAATTCATTGCTTAGAAAAGTGAAAGACCCTTAAGGAGTTGGAGGTGGAGGAGCGAAGAGCTCGAGAAGGAAGATATTTCTGAAGAGAAAGTTTGAGATATTTTGATCCCAGGCCCCAGAAGGCCTTGTGGACAATGCATAGGGTCTTGAATTTGATCCTTGCAGCCACTGGGAGCCAATGGAGAGATTTCAGTGCTGAGAGATACAATCCCTGGGCTTGAAGCCAAGGACAAGTCTCACAGTCCTATTCTGGCTGAGTTGCAGAGCACAGAGAGTAGAGGCAGGTAGCTTTAAAAAGAGGCTGTTACAGTAGTCAAGCCTAGAGAGAACCAGTGCTCTGGAGACAGTGAGCTTCTGGGGAAAGGAGAGGAAAGGAAAAATACCTCTGAGGAGGTGCAGTTGGTAGTTTGACTTCTTAGAGACGTCAGAAATGTGAGCCGAGAAGGAGAGTGTGAAGTCGAAGATAACCCCAAGGTTCTTAGCCTCACAGGTGGGAGCAGGAGGAGGGCCAAGGTAGACCGGCCAGAGAGTGGCGGGAAAGAGGGTATTAGGGATCACCTGTACATATAACGGGTGATCTGCTTCCGAACTTCAACAAGTCGTGTAGTTGACAAGTTCTTTCTGTCAATGTATCTCTCAGGAGTACTAAAGGACTGCCTGAGAAATCTATTAACCAAAAGATGGGTGTAAGCCACAGGATTCAGCTGGCTGCAAAAAGAAACATATGGTCAAAAACCATAAAGGTAACAATCAATAAACAATGTAAGACAACAGATTGTGCAAGCTACCTTCTTAGTTTCATAAATAATTCTGGTACCCAATGATTCAGTTTGTGGATCAAGATAAAGAACAACCTACAATACGGAGAACAAATCTATTGATTATTCTAGCACTCCACAAGAATGTTAACACAATAATAAAGGGAGAAATCCGAAAATAAAAAGATGAAATGGTCTTACCAGCTGAGAGTCTTGAAAAATTAATGAATGATGCAAGAACGTTCCTTTTGTTCACAGATTGAAATTCCCAGTCCACCTATCCCCGCCGGAACGAGGACGCCTATCCACAATCCAGGAGAGTCCAAGGAAACAACCTAGCCCTGCCGGCACGAGGACGCCTATTTGCTCAAAGGCAGTCTCTAGTCTTGAGCACAATGCGGAACACAGCTGGGCTTGATCCATGGCGTAGAAAACACTTGGATGATGGATGAGCTTCAGGGGACATGTAGAAAGTTGGTCCAAAGGAACTAATACACAGGTCCTGTAATACCCCTAGGTCAGGATACGGAGGTCGCCAGCACGAAGAAAAATGAGCAATAAGGCAGGTCAATAACGTTCCGTGATTCGGTAGCAAGCTGCCAAGAACGAAGACAGAATGAACAGGCAAGGCAGGTCAGGGACGTTCGGTGAATCAATAGCCGAGCCTGGCAAAAACGTGGACAAGGGGAACAAACAAGGCAGGTCAAAGACAGTCCGTGATTCGAATGCGGAAGCTGGCAAGAACGTGGTCAATAGGAGCAGGCAAGCAAGTCGGGGACGTTCCGTAGGTCGGTAGGAAACAGGGAAACAGGAATCAGACAAGGACCGGATGAACAATACGATCCGTAGTCAATGCGTGATTAAAAACAAAAGCACAGGGATCAAAACGTAGTAGGCTAAGAAATGAAATTCAGAAGCACTGAATTCTGACTTGGAGGGGCTAAAATACCTGAATTCACCCCACATGATTGACGGAGGCGTCGTTCAATGTGTAAGGACACGTGACGAACGTGAGAAAGGAAGCCAACATCGCCATGGCAACCCCCAATGCCTACAGAATGAGACAAACCGATTGGGGATGTTGCTGTGTTTGCGCAAGGAAGCATGTGGCGGGTTCCGGCTCCTGACATGAGAGAAAGAGCAACTAGAAGGGATAGCAGATGCAGTATGAGGCATAAGGTTAGTGGTCTGATGACTGGATGTACCCCTATTCAATCCCAGTTTCTTGACAGTATCCTCCTTCATTGGTACCGCCCCTCTCCTAGTAGCCAAAAAATTGGATAAAATGGACGGAGCGTGGATGTTGGACTCAGGTTCCCATGTGCGATCTTCTGGACCATAACCTTTCCAATCAATCAAATATAACCGAATGCCCCTAGAGATTTTGGTTTCAAGAATATAATTTACTTCATATTCCTCAGAACTCTGTACCAAGAGCGGGTGAAGACGATCCAAGAACTGAGTGTCACCCCTACATGGTTTTAGTAATGATACGTGAAATACCGGATGTGTTCGCCATGAGAGCGGCAAATCAAATTTGACCGCAAACGGATTAATGATTTCCTTAAGCAGGTATGGACCAACAAACCGAGGCAACAGGCAACTTCAACCAGGTATGCAGAGGTTCTTTGTAGAGAACCAGACCCTATTACCTGGCTGATAAAGAGGAGCAGTCTCCCGGCGTCGGTCTGCAAAGAGT
Organism: Ambystoma mexicanum; assembly: GCF_040938575.1. Classification (NCBI taxonomy): domain Eukaryota; kingdom Metazoa; phylum Chordata; class Amphibia; order Caudata; family Ambystomatidae; genus Ambystoma; species Ambystoma mexicanum. The sequence goes on along the minus strand of NC_090931.1, from coordinate 895,118,012 downwards.
TTAGCCTGGTCCTGAGCCTCCTTCAAGTGTGAACCAACAGCCCCATGGAACGCCGCAAGGTCCCGTACACTTCCTTGGACTACAGGATTACTGGAATCGGGAACCATATCAAGAGGCAAAGAACGTGGATGTTGACCATATAGGACAAAAAAGGGCGAAAAATCTGTAGAGGTATGTAATTAATTGATCTAGGCAAACTCTGCATGAACAAGGACCGAAAACCATGATTCTTGGAATTGCAAGGTGAGACATCTTAAGGACCGTTCAAGCGTGGCATTTAAATCGCTCGGTTTGCCCATCAGTTTGACGGTGGTAGGCACTGTAATACCTTTCCTCAATGCCCATGCAGAAGTAAGATGCTTCCAAAAACGTGAAGTAAATTGAGCACCCCGATCTGATATGATAATATCGGGTAAACCAAAGAAACGAAAAACATTGTGCAAGAATAGTTCTGCCAGAACAGGTGCTGTAGGTAGGCCATGGCATGGGACAAACACTGCATATTTAGAGAAATAATCTACCACCACCAAGATGGTGTCATACCCATTAACTGGGGGTAACTCCACTATGAAATCCATCGAGATCATTGCCCACGGATGTTGCGGAACTGGGAGAAGTTGCAAGAGACCTACTGGTTTTAAATGAGTGCCCTTGCACTGAGCGCAGACAGAACAGGAAGCGATGTATAGAGCAATGTCACGGTGCAAGGAAGGCCACCAGCACCAGCGTTTTAGCAATTCTAATGTCTTGCGTTGACCAGGATGAGCCGCCAAGAGCGAATCGTGACACCATTTCAAAGCGATGTGTCTAGTATCAGCCTCTGGGATATAAACAAACCCCTGAACATAAGGCCGTGACTGAATGATGTCCATGTTGTATTTTTTGATTTCAGGTGGATCCTTAGACAACCATTCTTGGATAAGTGATTTCAATGAAGGTTGTAGCGTACAACCACATACCACGTGGGTAAGTGGTAGAATGTTCTTATCCCAAGAGCGTGGAGGGGAAGAACCATGCATTCGTAACTGGGCATCCGTCTTCGAATGCAATGAACCAGGTCAAAAAGTCAGTACAAAGTTAAACATTGAAAAGAAATCATGCCATCTGGCATGACGGGCAGTAGAGCCTTAACTGATTGTAATGCAAGCAGATTCCTGTGATCCGTAAATACCTGAACCGGGACAGCCGTCCCCAGGAGGTGGTGTCTCCACACTGAAAAAGCGTCCTTCACTGCCAAAAGCTCTTGCTCAGTAATAGTATAATTAACCTCATATTGCGTGAGTTTTCGAGAGTGGTATGCTACGGGGTGTAGGAAACCTCAATCCTTACATGATTGAGACAAGACGGCCCCAACAGCTACATCTGAAGTGTCAGCGTCGACATAGAAAGGCTGATCTGGATCGGGATGCTGGAGTACCGGAGCAGTACTGAATGCAGCCTTCAATGCATCAAAAGCCTGCTGAGCTCGGTCGTTCCAAACAAACGCATGTTTGGTACTAGTTAATGCTGTTAATGGGGCCACCATCTCTGAAAATGAGTGAATAAATTGCCAAAACCTAAAAACGATTGTAAAGACTTGACAATCGTAGGGGTTGGCCATTTCAGTACCACCTTTACTTTAGAATCGCTCATCTGGATCCCTTCATGGGTAATGTCATAACCGAGGAATTCAACCTCCTTAACATGGAACAGGCATTTCTATAATTTTGCATGCAGATGATGTTCACGGAGATGATGTAAAACAGTGGACACGTGATTTATGTGTTCTTCATAAGATACAGAATAAATCAGAATGTCATCCAGATATACGATGACAAACTGATCTAACATATAACTTAGAACATCATTGATAAAGTTTTGGAATGTAGCGGGAGCATTACAGAGGTCGAATGGCATGACGAGGTACTCGAAAAGACCATACTTGGTTTTAAAGGCGGTTTTCCATTCATCACCCTCTCGTATTCTAACGAGATTGTAAGCTCGCCGTAAGTCTAATTTTGTGACTATCGTGGATGAACCCAACTGATCCAAGCAGACCGAAATGAGGGGAATAGGAATTGATTACGCACAGTGATTGCGTTAAGATCACGGTAATCGATGCATGGACGCAAATCACCCTCCTTCTTCGGTACAAAAAATAGTGGAGAGGCAGCAGGAGACCTTGAAGGCCATATAAACCCATTCTCCAAAGCCTTGTCCAAATACTTCTTAAGCACCACATTTTCTTGTTGAGTGAGAGAGTAAATACGTCCTGATGGAACTTTGGCCCCTTCCACAAGATCGATTGGGCAGTCATAAGGATGATACGGTGGAAGCGTCTCAGCCCCATTTTTGTCAAAAACGTCCTTGAATGACTCATACACTTTGGGCAGTGTGATGTTTGTCACTGCTCCAACTAGCATGGCTGAGTCCAGTAAGTAAGTACAAGGATTTAAAGACTTAGGGCCTCATTACACGGATGGCGGTAGGGATTTACCGGTACCAGTAAAATACTGGTACCGGTAAATCCCTACCACCTTACTACAAGGTCCCTTTGCGGGTTGGGGGATTTAACGCCTGCTTTTAGCAGGCGTTAAAATCCAACCCGCTAAGGGACCTCGGAGCTAATTACGGCACCGCAAAATTGCGGTGCCGTAATTAGCGCCTTCCCCATTCCCATAGAGCCCTATGGGGCAGAAATGGGAATGGGGAAGGGCAATGGCGGAAAGGGGATTTACCGCCCCTCCAACCTTGGAATGGGGTGGTAAATCCCCTTTCCGCCAAGGCGGTGCCGGTATTTTACCGGCATGAGCCATGGCGCTAATAGCGCCATGGCTCACCGCCTACAGGGTAATGAGGCCCTTAGAACCACTGGCAATGCATTGAGCAGTGAAATAAGCAGAGGGAAATGCCACCGTGCCTGCCAATCAATACGTGGATTGTGCAGGATCAGCCAAGGAAGACCTAGTATGATCTTAAACTGAGGTGCGGCGATAACATCGAACTGTATGGTTTCAGTATGTCCCTCATCGATTATCATACACAGATCAACGGTGTGTTCCGTGACTAGACCGGATAGTAATGTGGTGCCATCCACTGCATTCATCAACTCAGGATGTTCCTTTGGCAACAACGGAATGTTCCATTCCAGAACGTACTAGGCATCAATGAAATTGACTGGCGCCCCGGAGTCCAGAACAACATTGACAGGCCAAGCCTCCCTGGTGGAACATGAAAGTGTGGCAGGTAAGGCAAAAGGAACCAAACCAACTGAGCCCTTTTTAGTACTGCTCAGCAAAGGGGCTCCCGCTATTGCCGGGCCCTGGTGTTTCCCGTATTTTGGGCTTCATAGGGCATTCTTTAAAAAATGTTTCTGATGAGCCACAGTAGAACCATAAGTTACTCTTCATCCTGTGTTCCCTTCCCTCCAGGGTCAGGGGTCTCCGAACTTCACCCATCTGCATGGGTTCCCCGTTTCCAGGAGAAGGGCTAGTCATCGGGCGGGAAGAGGCACAAACCCTCGCCTTTCCCCTTTTCGTTCTGCCTTACGGGCATCAATCTGAAGAACCAAGTCCAAGAGTTCTGGGAAGGCAGTTGGCATGACGGGTACTGTGGCAAGGATATCTTTAAGGGAATCCGATAATGCCTTATAAAATAAAGCAGCCTTTTTTTTATCAGGCCAACCTGTTTCTGCCACCAATTGGTTCAACTTTGCAAGGTAAGCTAACAAAGACATGTTGCCCTGTTGCAACGCAAGCAGTATGACTTGTACCGAGTATCAAAGACCCATGACAAGGCGTCGATTTAACACATCACAGTCATACTATAATTGGCTCCCTGACTCTAACAAGGGATTATCCCAAGCAGCCGCTGTACCACCAAGGTATGAAAGTACAAAAGCTGCCTTAGTGGTGGAGTCGGGGAAGGATGAAGGACGACACAAAAAATGAAGAAGACATTGATTTAGAAATGTCGAAAGGTCTTAGGGTCGCCCTGGAAACGTTCTAGTGGAGCTAGTGGAAACTGTGCTGCCATATAGACGGGCGCAGTCCCAAAACTTGCGCAGGGGCCACCAGAAACGGCATCCGAAGCCTGAGCAGAGGCAGAAGCTCCTCCACCACTCGGTTGCATACTTTGTTGCAATTCAGCAAAACAGAGTTGCGTGGTTACATGAGCGGCAGCCATATCTGCACGTAGCTCTGCAACCAGCTGGACCAGAGCCATCAAAGGATCGCCTGAGGCTTCCATGTAGGCTTCTGAATATGTTAGAGATCACCTGTACATATAACGGGTGATCTGCTTCCGAACTTGAACAAGTCGTGTAGTTGACAAGTTCTTTATGTCAATGTATCTCTCAGGAGTACTAAAGGACTGCCTGAGAAATCTATAAACCAAAAGATGGGTGAAAGCCACAAGATTCAGATGGCTGCAAAAAGAAATGTATGGTCAAAAACCATAAAGGTAACAATCAATAAACAACGTAAGACAACAGATTGTGCAAGCTACCTTCTTAGTTTCATAAATAATTCTGGTACCCAACGATTCAGTTTGTGGATCAAGATAAAGAACAACATACAATAGGGAGAACAAATCTATTGATTATTGTAGCACTCCACGAGAATGTTAACAAAATAATAAAGGGAAAAATCTGAAACTAAAAAGATGAAATGGTCTTACCAACGGAGAGTCTTGAAAAATGAATGAATGATGCAAGAACGTTCCTTTTGTTCAGAGATTGAAATTCCCAGTCCACCTATCCCTGCCGGAATGAGGACGCCTATCCACAATCCAGGAGAGTCCAAGGAAACAACCTAGCCCCACCGGCACGAGGACGCCTATGTGCTCAAAGGCCGTCTTTAGTCCGAGCACAACGCGGAACACAGCTGGGCTTGATCCTTACTGTAGAAAACACTTGGATGATGGATGAGCTTCAGGGGCCGCAGAGAAAGTTGGTCCAAAGGAACTAATACACAGGTCCTGTAATATCCCTAGGTCAGGATACAGAGGTTGACAGCAAGAAGAAAGCTTAGCAATAAGGCAGGTCAGTAATGTTCCATGATTCGGTAATAAGCTCACAGAACGAAGGCAGAATGAACAGGCAGGGCAGGTCAGGGACGTTCCATGATTCAATAGCCGAGGCTGGCAAAAACGTGGACAAGGGGAACAAACAAGGCAGGTCAAAGACAGTCCGTGATTTGAATGCGGAAGCTGGCAAGAATGTAGTCAATAGGAGCAGGCAAGCAAGTCGGGGATGTTCCATAGGTCGGTAGGAAAAAGGGAAACAGGAATCAGACAAGGACCGGATGAACAATACGATCCGTACTCAATGCGTGATTAAGCACAAAAGCACTGGAATCAAAACGTAGTAGGCTAAGAAACGAAATTCAGAAGCACTGAATTCCAACTGGGAGGGGCTAAAATACCTGAATTCACCCCACATGATCGACGGAGGCATCTTTCAACATGTAAGGACACGTGACGAACGTGAGAAAGGAAGCCAACGTCGCCATGGCAACCCCCAATGCCTATGGAATGAGACAAACCGCTTGGGGATGTTGCTGTGTTTGCGCAAGGAAGCATGTGTCAGGTTCCGTCTCCTGACATGAGAGAAAGAGCAACTAGAAGGGGTAGCAGATGCAGTATGAGGCATAAGGTTAGTGGTCTGATGACTGGATGTACCCCTATTAAATCCCAGTTTCTTGAAAGAGGGGAGCTGGTGTGCTGATGAGGGGGATCTCTGTCTTACCGGCATTCAGGCAGAGATCATTGGCGGCACACCACTCCTTGATTGCAGACAGACATTCTGGGATGAGAGAAGAGGGGAGCCTGAAGGCGAGCTGGGTGTCATCCACATAGCACTGGAAGCTGGAGCAGAGAGCAGCAATGGGGTGGGCGAGAGGTGCCAGGTATTGGTTGAACATCCAGGGAGAAAGGTTAGACCCCTGGGGAACACCGCAGGTGGAGAGAGATAGAGGAGAGGAAGAACCCAAGTTGGACCTGGGAGGGTCCGTAAGTGAGGAAAGGGGTCAGCCAGGCCAGAGCCTTATCAGTGATACCCAGATTATCACAGAGCAGGTTGAGCAGGATGGCAGGATGGCCTGGTTGACCGTGTCACAGGCAGAAGTGATATCAAGTAGGATGAGGGCAGATGGGGGTTAGATTCAAGGTTAGAGAGCAGGTCTTCAGGGATGTTCAGGAGAGCAGTTTCTGTGCTTATGTCTGCTCTGAAGCCGGACTGATGGACATGAAGAAAACCAACAGATTCAGTGTGTAGATTAAGCTGGGAGTTGGCCAACCTTTCCAGGGGTTTGCCCAGGAAATGAGTGATAGATATTGGGTGATAATTAGCCAGAAGGGAGGGGTCGGCTGAGGGTATTTTGAGAAGAGGGTCCACAAGAGAGTGCTTCAGGGGGGAGGGGAAGGTTCCAGAGGTGAAAGAGTGGTTACAGAAGTCAGCCAAGGCTGGAGCAAGGGTGTCAATGTGGTCCTTGAAGGTTTTGGAAGAACAGGGAAGGGCCTGCTTAGATTAGGTTTTCATAGATCTGACTTGTCTAGAAACCTCATCAGGGGAGAAGAGAGGAAGGGCAGAGAAGAGAGGGAGGATGGCTGCAACGGGGACGGAGGAAGAGGAGCGAATGGAGAGAGAAGCAGGAGAAGCCAAGAGGGTGGACAGGTTGTCCGGGGTTTTAGAGATGAAGTGAGAAGCCAGGGCCATACAGAGGTACTGGGAAGGGACAGGGGAGGAAGCCAAGAGGGTGGACAGGATGTATATTTGTATATGCAAATGTATATTTGCAAGTTTTGCACAGGAACACTCTGCTGATTTGTATCTGAAGCTTTACATGTGTGCACTTGGGTTTTTTATGTATTAACAGTTGTCGGAACTTGAAGGTCAAAACCGAATAAAAGTATGTTTGACTGACTGACTGACTGACTGATATCAGGGCTGAGTTTATGTTGGAATCTGCGTTTGTCTTTAGGTCGTACCAGATAGACTTTAGTTTCTATGTGTTCCTGTGTTCATTTGTAGACGTAGCTTTCTAGAAGTTTTGCTGGGTAGGGTATGTTTGTAGGTCTTCCACGTCGCCTCACGTGTCCTTGAGGAGTGGTTTGATGTGCACCGATTTGAATGACTGCAGTTCTTTTCCTGTTGCAATTGATAAGTTAAAGAGGTTTCTGTAATATTCCAGCCATGCGCCCTGTGTGAGTATTGAATGATAGATGTCCGGAGGACAGGGGTCCATGGGGGAGCTTGCTTTCTTTCTGTGTCTCACCAGCTTGAAGAATGTCTCTACTGATAATTGTGGAAAGCTTTAGAGTTTGTGCTGTTGTTGCTCGTGTGGCGGGTTTGGTTGTGTGTTTTGGTTAACTGGTCTACTTTGTATGATTTGATGGATGTTGCTGATTTTTTTTTAAGTGGTCGGCAAGGTCGTTGAATAGTTTCTGGGAGGGTATCGGAGTGTTGTTGCATCCCGGTGCGTTCCTCATTTCGTTTATTATGTTGAACAATCTTTTTGGGTGTTGGTGGCTTTGGTGATTCTGTTGTCATAGTATTTCTTTTTGGCCTTTTGGATTTACTTTTTGTAGGATCAGAATTGTTGCTGGAATTGTACTCTCTTTGCCTGGTCGTATTCCTTTCTCCGTTCTAGTTCAAGCTTCTTGTTGTTCCAATTCATGGTGTTGAGTAGGGCGGTGGACCATTTTGCCAATGCTCTGTTTCGTGATGCGGTGAAAGATTTATCTGGGGCGATGCCGTCGATTGTTTCAGTGATCCATTTATGAAGTAGCTCAGTTTTCCCATCGAGGTCGGCTTCACCCAAGTTAGTGGTTGGTGGTTTTGTGAGTTCTAGTTGTTCTATTAAGTTGCTTGCTTTGATGGTCTTCCAGTTTATTTTTGTGATATTTGGAAATTTATTGGGCTGTTTGGCTGCTTTAGTTGGTAGCTTGATCACAAATGTGATGATGTGGTGGTTGCTCCAAAGTATCTGTATTGGTGGTGTAGTGGTGATAAGGTTTTTGTTGGCGAAGATTGCGTCAAGTGTGTGTCCCGATGTGTGTGTTGCTCCTTTAACCAGTTGTCGTAGTTTCATGGTTTTCTGTTGCTCAATTAGTGCTTTTTGTGAGTTTGCTCTTTCTTCTTCAAACCAGATGTTGAAGTCCCTCAGGATTATCAGATGTTCATGTGGGATGGCTATGTTGGTGATGGCTTCTATGAAGTTGTCGACGAACATTGCGCTGTATGTCGGTGGTCTGTAGACCAGTATGAATTTTATGTTTGTTTTCGAATTTACTGTCAAGCGAAGGGCTAGGGATTCACAGTTTTTGATGTTTTGTGGTTCGTCTGTTTTTATTTTCAGGTATTCCTTGAATGCTATTGCAAGACCTCCTCCTCTTTTTTTCTTTTCTGTTTAACTGTGCGCAATTGAAGTGGTCAGTTAGGCTGCTGTGGAGTGTGATTTTGTAGTTGCCATCTAACCATGTTTCTGTGAGGAATAGGATGTCGATGCCGCCGTCGGATAGCAGGTCGTATATCTCTGTGGCATGTCTGGATATTGATCTTGCCTCGATTAGGTTGCAATGAATTCTTTTTTGGTGTGGCTTATTTCGTTTTTTAATATTGGTTTTGTCTTGTTGTCACGTTGGTTTGCTCCCAAGTTGCTCTCAGGGTGTGATGGTAGTTCAGTGGCGTGTGGATCTTCGTTGAGTCGGTCTGCTAGGTTACATATTGGGTTTCTGTTTTCTTCCGGTTCCTCTTTAAATATTTTGTTAAAAAAGGTATTTCCCAGTGTTTATGTGGCATATGGACTGAGGGCTTCGATTTTGCTCCTATTCCCTCTAGGTGTCTTTTTTCAAGTGAATATGAAAGGTGTCTGCCGGCAACTACGCTTGCCTCTGCAAGCCAGAGTAATTGCAGGCAAGACGTAACGCCTTCCTATGCCTTAAGTATCCATATACATCAGGTATAGTCGTCACATACAGGTAGCCGGGACAAAACAACGGTCTCATGAATTAATGAATTCAATCATGCAAGAAGTTGAAGTACATTGCATACTACATAGGCAGCTGAAAGACATAGAGTAAGGTTTTAAAGCAAACACATTCAAAACAAAATGCATATTTAGCATACAAATATAAATAAAAATGCAACAATAAATGAGCATGATTTAATTATTGTCTACTACATAACATACACAAGGTAAGGGTGTGGCAGAGACACAAAGCCCACATGCCCTTGTATTTTACATGTTAAAATCAGCTAAACGCCTTCCTTCATAGGAGTATTGAAGACTGGTTAATGTGAATTGAGCATACATTAAATTGAGCATAACATTAAAAGGCATCCTAGCTTGAAAATATCATAGTGAAGATATTGGGCATCATTACGAGTTTGCAGGTAGCCATGCTGTTTTTACTGGCATGGCTACCCCCAAACGCGGGTCCGGGCCCGGAAAATGGGAATTACCGGGCCATTACGACCATTGCGGGCCCGGTAATTCCCATTCGCGGGACCCGGTACGTCCCCATTCCCATTTGAGCCCCCATAGGGCTCAATGGGAATGGGGAGGATGGTAACAACGGTCCCGTTAATAACGTGACCATTACTACCATCATGTTCTGCTAGCGGGTGCCGCTCTGCATGTCTGGTCTGACCAGGCGTCCATAGCGGCACCTACGAGCAAACTCGTAATGTTGCGTTGAGGTATCAACGGCGTCGGTAGCACTACCGGCACCATTGTTGCCTTACTGCAGCACTTATAATGAGGCCCATTGTATTTATCAAGCAAACTATTACAGAAAAAGAATAAAAGTACAAAGAAATCATCACCAAGACATGCCTTGTGACATGCACATATAACATAAAAGTGCTAAAAAGGATACTGGTGTTCCAGGCTGTTGCTATGCAACCTGTTGCTATACTAACGGTAATTATATACATATGATGTTGTATGCATAGTATTTAAACAGACGCACATTTAAACATTCTACGTCAGAAAATTCTATTGATCCAAGAACAGTGAGGAATAATATCATTTAATGATAAATAAAAGCTGATTTTCATACAAGAATGGGCAACCTTAAATAAGACAAACTCAGTGAAAACACAAAAGAAGCAAGATATTGGGTACATTATCACGTCATGCACCAGTAAAATATAGACCGTTCATAGCAGTGTAAAACATCCAACGAGTATTGCATGCTACATACATGTACATAGAGATACAAGAATAACATAATACCGGGCAAGTATAGATATGGACAATATATGCTAAATATACACGATGCACCCAACCAGAACACTCGCAATATACAGGCCCACAGTGGTATTTGCTTAAAGCAACAACAAAACGCTCCTCTTAATGGCTAGAAACATGTTAATAGGAGCCCTGGCTGAAGGAAGTTTTAAGATTTACCACTGAAACAATTTGTGAAAAGAACAATGGTTAAGCGAGCACATAAAAAGACATTGCTACTAAGAGCACTATTACCATTTAAGTTACAGTATACCAGGACAGTATATCTGAGTAAACAAAAGGTTGGTGACATCTGAAATGTGACAGCACACTGACTTTCCAAGCAGCATAAGACAAAACGGGTATAAATAAAAACTTTGAAAGGTGCCTGGACCAAGCAGGAATTTGATGGGCAAGTCCTAAGCCCTGCCAAATTCCTCTCTAGTGAGTAGAAGGAGAGTACATGGTCTTCGAGCAAGTTTTGACTGACTCTATATCATGTCCTTTCGGAGACACAATATATGCCTTTTTGGAAAGCAGAGCGAAGCGGAATCACACATGATCTGTTGCTGTATAATACATTCAAAATGTAATGCTAAGAAACACCCTGAGGCTCATGTTCAACAGGGGCGTAATGTAACAGACATGGGTAAGGCTTTTATGCATGTTTGTTACGCCATGCCCCATTTTCAATCATTCCTATGGTGGAGAGGAGGGTCGGAACGCAGCTTGTGTTTCCGCCTCTTTTCTTCCTCTCTGCCATACAAATGCTTCAGCATTTGCCCTGTGTATATATTCATGTACTAGCATAAAGCAGGTGAACCGCATTGAGATACATTGTAAACGCTGCCTGCCACACGTGCATGGCAGGCAAGGTTTACAATTACAATTAAACCCTGTCTGACATGCTCATAATTGTAATTGTGAGCGCTGCTTGTCATGCAAACTCGGCAGGCGGCGCTGACAATTAAAAGTAAACGCAGCCTGGCCTGCCAGGCCGCATTTGCTCACTTTGCAGTCCGGGGTGCAAAAGTACAGGGCAAGTGGTGGCGTACTCGTGTGTATGCCACCCTTTGCCCTGCACCTTTGCACTATTTGAAAAATTTGCCAGCGGGGAGTGGTTTAGGTTGCAGTGTCAAATTATGATTAAAAGTAAAATGAGCTCTCCTGTGGGTTGTCTGACCTGGTTTGATTTTAACATAAGTCCAGTTTAATGCAGAGCTGCAAACCAAATTACACAAAGCCACTGCTATTTTCAGAACACTTTCAGAAGAAAGACAGACAGTGGGTCCTGGAAGTAAGATGCAAGAAGATACCTTGAAAAGGGACATGTTTTCTAGTGTTTCTGAAAAGAGGCTGAATACAGAATGAAAAAAATAGTCATAGCCCTAGCAGAATCCAATCCGAACAGAAGGCCTCATTACAAGTTGAGTGTTACAGGTCAAAAGTGGCAGTAATTCCATTACCGCCTGTTTTTGTGGAGGTAACGGAATTACTGCCGTTTTCAGCACACGGGCAAACTAGAAATGTGACCTTGAAGTGGAGGCTTCCACTTCAGCATCAGACTGGAGGTAAATCTGCCACTTTACGGCCAAATATCAGCAGAAGTTTCTCGGCGGAATTGCTGCTTGCTCTAATTCTGCTAAAATCCCCAGATTCCTGTGGACTCTAAAAAATGTGGATTAACACCGCTTTTCCACCACTTGTAATCCCGTGGTTAACCCATGGGACCAAGTGGTGGAAACGGTTAACGAGTTTGGTGGTAAATCGCCAGATTTACCAGTGAATCACCGCCAAACTCGTAATGACGCCCAAGTCAGCCTCGTCAATTGAAAAAAGGCTGGAAGCAATAACAAAGGCAAGCACCTGTAACTAAGCACCTGTAACCAATTAGGTGGCCTAATTTACCAATCGGGTCAAAGCCCTCCACAGAAGAGTGACGAAACATGTCTTAACTGCACAACCTGGCAGGCGAAAGTGGAGGAAGATATTCATGCCCACCCAAAATTGCCTGGCAAGCATAAAGATATTTTGGACAATCACAATGTTCATGTTTTGCCACGTGAAAAGTGATCTACATAGCAATTCCTTTTATCAAATGAACTCCTCAGTAAGTGTTTTCATACTGCTCAGTATTTATTACATTCCCTTCACTTGACAACTAGAAATGTAACATGGGGCAAAACCGTACGAAAGAAAAGGTGAAGTAAGGGTAGGTCGGGTGCGAATTGAAAAGGGAACATGGAAGAGCAGAGTTTAACAGGCAAGGTGCCTGGCAAAGCGTTAATGGCTAGTTGTGGTACTGTGCTGAATGTTCTTATTGTGACCCAGAAAAGGACACGCCTTTGAGCCTTATGCATCGCCATCTTGGAATGGGTAAGAAACCAAAAATACTGCGCACAGCGAGCGGCCCTTTGTTTCTTCTGGGATTGTCAACATTGTAGCCATGGATCCACTGTTTCTTCTTTGCACGAATTTTAGCCATGGTTAAGATTTCTCAGCATCATGATAAATTGTCCTCCGGTCGTAAGAAATCTCACACCAAAAAGTAAATCCAATGAGAACCAGGTTTATCTGTAAACCTTATAGGACAATCTACAACTAATGAGGTTCATGCATGAACGTGGCAGGTTCCCACAACTGATCAGTCAAACCATAACCTATTCAGTCCGCCATGCTTGGATCTGAGCGCAAGAATCTTTTGGTGGTGCCATGTTCTCGATTGCCCTCTCGCGGTGATAGATGATTTGAAGTTGCAGGGCCAAGGTTGTGGTACTTGCATCCATTGGACCTCCACAACAACAATTCCCTTCTGAAGTTTAGAATACAATTAAAAACGTTCCTTTTTCAGTGAGTTTCCCCTGGAGTCATTTGTAGTATCATCTGCGCCCAGATACAGGTTTCCTGTGTGGTCCTCCAGGCAGGTCTGCACGATACAAATCCAACAAAATCCCCCCAAAAATCCAAATGTACCGCAGTTGACCTTTGAAAACCTGGAGTCCAAAATGGCGTGCACCTCTAATTCGAGAAACTGTTGATGAGAACTGCAGTGGAAGGTTAAGTGTAGTGCCACGATCTGGATGCAGCAAAGAAATAGGACAAACAAGGTGAACTTTCCACCGATGGGGCAGGGCCTTTTCAAGTGCATTAGACCTGTAGCAATGGTTAAACTAAAAGCTGCAAAGTCTGGAAGTGGCCACATTGGTCTGGAAAACTGGCCCACCCCTTGTTGTCAGTTCCACCATTTTGGCATTACCTTTTTGCTCACTTTGTACCAAGGCTTCTGTCCATGCAGGCACAGACTGTTGTTGGGTGCACTGCCCTAATGCCAGTCTGCTCTGTGACTTACTGTATGTGGTGGGGCACCCCCTTCACCAACAAAGGACTAAGGACAGGCCCTTTCTGCTTAACATACACCTGAAAAGCAGAACAGTAACAACCTCCACAAATGATTGCGGGGAGGAAGAGCAGGAAGGAAATGTCTATAGAACTGCGTGTCCTGTAAGATGCCTAGTTGCGAACACGGTATCAGTGCAAAGCACAATCACACAAATCATGGCAAAACATAAATAAGCACAAAAGTTCACATTTTACCCAAATCCCCAGCCTCCGTTTTTGATCTAGAGTGGAAACCGATATAGCAAGCAAGTAATGCAAGAGCGAGGATTCTAAGTACCAGGAAGGAAGGAAGTCTCACAAAAAAGCATAAGCAAATGTGAGGGAAAAACCTGACGAAAGGAACAAAGCAGACAAGGCGAAGTCTTGGGGCGAAAAGAGACAGTGAAAGAGAGACGCCAAGTTCAACCACAAGGTTGCTTGGCAAAGTGTTCATGACTGATTGGAGTCTTGAGCAGAATCTTTGTAAGGTGACTCGTAGGAGGAAGAGAATGTCACATCCCAGGGAGGAAAGCAGGAAGACTGAGCAGTATGATCCTCAGTATCTATGTAGCCTGTTGAAGAGTCTTTCCCATGTTAAGAGTGACTTTCTCTCAGCATTATGGCACTTGACTCCGGTGTATGTCAGTGTAGTGGAAGATTGATAAAGGGATGGGTTTTTGAGCTGTCTCCCCTGCCCTCATTTGTGATGATATTCATCTGCCAGGTGCTCGGACATGTTAACTATGTCAATACTTATGTGGCTGTGAAGAGTGATGCTTTGAGGGAAATTCTAGGGTAAGGTGAGTGTGAAAGGTAATATGGATTTGGATGCCAAAGGTGATGTGGATGTGGAGGGTGTAGCAGGGAATGTGGATGTGGAGGTTGATGAGGAGATACTGAGGGTGATGCGGATGTGGAGGTTGATGAGGAGATACTGAGGGTGATGCGGATGTGGAGGTTGATGAGAAGATACTGAGGGTGATGTGGAGGTTGATATGAAGGGGGCTTAAAAATGTTTATTTGGAAGGGACATGTTTGAGGGGGTATGTGAAGGGTAATGTGCATATGTATCTGGAAGACACTGGTTTTGAAGGGGTGTGGGTGTTGATGTGAATCTGCAGGGAGATGTGGCTGCTCAGGGAAATGTGAAGGGGCAAGCAAGTGTTCAGGGAATGTGGAGGCGAAGAGGGCGTGGAAGGCACTGAGGAGGGCGAATCAGCTCTGGAAGGTGGTGCAGCTGAGGGAGATGGTGTGGTTCAAAGGGATGGTGTATGAGGTGGAGCTGCAGTTGAGGTTGCTAGTGCTAGAAGCAAACTTATACCAGGGAGATCCAAGGGTAATAGAGAGGTAATTTGGCTGTTGTGGTACAGATGTGAGTGTCGTGGTGTGGTATGACCATTGCAGATGTGACATGGGCGTGAGGTGGTGTGCCATCAGAGGTTGAGGGTTATGTAGGCAGTGAAGTGGTCAGGCAAAACCTTGTTGGGATCTCGACGAGAGTTTTTGGAAACGGTAGAGCAAGGTGGGGAGGTCAGGGATGGGATGTGTGTGGGTTATGGTGAGGTGGGGTTAGTGGGAGATAAGGAGATGGACTAGGGATTGGTGAAGTGGGCGACCTTGAGGATGTGGAGTTTGGTGGGGGTCGGAGAGAAGACATTGGATGAGGACTGGAAGGAGTTTTCAGGAAATGGCAGAGGTTTGGCAAAAGAGTGCACAGGAGAAGGTGGTGGTGAGGGGACAGATGGGAACCATGAGGTGTGATGTCAAGGGCATACTGCCGCAGATACATATTGCTTGATTGTATTGTATGTGCAGTGATGACCATCAATTAATCATTCAAACAGTGAAAAACATAGTAGCAGGTGAGATGGGTGGCCCTAACTCGCGTTGTGTAGCCAAAGAACCTGGCCCTCCAGATCTGCAGTGCAGACAGCCCCTATTTGGGTGATGACATTTGCCCTGTTCTACATTTCAGGGCGTTCAAGCAGTGGAGCCCAGGCCTCCCCACCTTATCAATTCACTGAATAGGCCATTCGGTATTCACCGAAAAGAACTGTCACCAGCGACAAGGTCTATCCCTGCAGCAGACAATGGGGGTCATTCCGAGTTGGGCGGTAGAGGCTTAACGGATGGCGGTGCTGTTAAGCCTCTACCGCCCTATTCCGAGGTCCCTTAGCGGGTCCCAGCAGGAATGGCTGGTCTGACCAGCCGTTCTTAGCGGGACCCGTTAAGGGACCTTGGAGCTAATAACGCGCCCGCAATTTGCGGGCCCGTTATTAGCGCCTTCCCCATTCCCATTGAGCCCTATGGGGGCTCAAATGGGAATGGGGAATTGTTTACTGAATGGGGACTTACCCGGTCCTCCAAGGTCGGAATGACCCGGTAAGTCCCCATTCAGTGAGACCAGACCCAGACCCGGGTTTGGAGGCAGCCATGGCGCTAATAGCGTCATGGCTACCTCCAAACTCGTAATGACCCCCAATGTCTTCATGTGGCCACTCATTGGTTCTCGGCATTCAGGCAGGACAAAGAGGCATGTAGATTGAAGAGCTATTTCATGTTTGTGCATAGGACATGGGAACACACATTGTTTGTTAGATCATGTGAAAATACAGGGTAGAATTGTTATATTTGCGGTATTAAGCGGGTTATAAAAACAGAGGCAGGGTCCCGGGATTCGAACCTGCCTTGCTCTATGTCGACGTTGCCACTGAGCTATACTATCTGTGCGATGGAAACAGAGGCGTGTGGACAGTGTGTGAGATGGGCTGGTAGAACATGGACAGGCTGTGTGAGCTGCTCACGGCAAATTGGCATACAATGTAAGGGGGTGTGAGTGACTATATGGCTATATGAGTGGAAGGATGAGCTAGGTTGGATACGTAAGTAACTGGATGGATTGATTTGTCAACAACAATGTGCATGAATCAGCGAGCAACCTTGAGGGTGGATGAGTAACCAAATGTGGAGTGAGTCAGAGTGTGCATGTTGGTATGAGTGAATAGAGGGAGAGTAAGTGATGATGGATGTTTGAAAGAGCAATCTAGAGAGTGTACATCGTTTAAAGAGACGAGTGAGAGATGCCATAGCCACTCTTTGAGGAAACTCTGCAGAGACAAGATGTGACATTCACAGAACTGTTTGTCTTCGGACACTAGCCCACTCTCAGAGGGTGGTTTACATTTGTACAATAAGTAAGCTCGTTCCCCTGATGATTCAGGATAACATGGCTGTGGCTTGCTGGGTAGGTTTGAGGGATGTTGGGAAGGACCAGGGTCATCAATTATAATGGGAGTGATCGAGAATCGCCTCAGAGCAGCCTCAAGAAATAATTATCCGATGTGTGGCTTTGATATGTCCCTGATGTTGTGATGCAATTGATTGTGAATGTTCTCTCAGAATAGGTTGAACGGGAAAGGGCACGATGAAGATGAGTTGAGATTGCATTATTGTAATGCTTGTGTTCTCGGACTGGGAGGGGCAGAGAAAGGGTATTGGCTGCATTCACAGAGAGGTGCACTCTGCCTCAGCCATCGCCTTTTGATCCAGACCCTGAGGGTGGACCAGAGTGGCAGGATCACCTGGGTGGGGGATCTTTGGTGAGTGGGGGTGAGGCAACCAATGGTTGAGATGCAATATTCCCCCATTTCCCGTGTCCATACCCCATCCTATTTTATAGGATTCTCCAATGTTTCAACCCCCTCCCCCTTTCTGCACAAACACTGGGCCGAGGAAGAGGATGACTGAGAGTAAAGAGGCATTGGACATGTCCCGTTAATCAGGTCAGGCAAAGTCAGGCACTTGACCTTAGTCAAATACATCTGATACCCATTAGCTCCCCCACACGGATAAAAGGTGGAACATAGAGACACACTCTGAGCAAGGAGAGACACAAGAAGGAGCATATCTTCTGGGGTGAAGGCGAACCAACTGGAGCAGGACGACCGATCGAGGGAACAGAGCGAAGGGTAGGGAAACCCTGATAATCCCTGCAGGAGGTTGTTGCCTCCAGGAAACCATGAAGGATTCACAGAGAAAGCCAAACCCCAGACAAGAAGAAGCCTCCATTGTGTGTCAAGGACGCCAGCGACCCTCCCAGGTAAACAATAGAGTTGGGGAGGCGAGGACAAGCCTGTGGCATCAGCCTTGACTCGTGAATCAAAGCTTCAGAGACAAGAAAGGAATGCACACAACCGGTGAGTTAGCAAAAGACATGAAAGGTTGATTTGTGTCAAGGAAAGATTGAAGCCACAACAGTGTATCTCACAATTAGAGGTTGCTCGCATGCTGATGCGACGTGAAAGAAAGCAAACCAGTAGTAAACTAAGTTCCTAATAACTGTGAAGCCAGTGATACAGAGTAGCAGAGTGGTCTGGCGAAAGGAAGTAGCCCACTCTGAAATGTGCAATGGTCAAGATTAAGCCCGTTGTAAGGTGAAGTTAGAAGGTGATTGCTTTAAGAGAAAGTTCTCTTTGAGCTTTGCTGATTGTGCTATGGAACTACCAAGACAAAGAGACACTGGGGCAAATAACATAATGGAGAGCTGAAGTTAAAGTCAAAGTGGTAATGTAGAGGTCTATGGAAAAACCTTGCACACTCGAAAGTCTTCGATATCACTGAAAGGTCTGAGCCAGACTGAGGGAGACCGGGAACATGAAATAAGTTAGGGGATGGGAACCCTGAATGAATGTGAATGAAGCTTAGGCAAGGGAACCCCTGCAAGTGTTGTGATTGGGACATCCGAGCCCAGCTGAGAGAAATCTCCATGGAATCACGTACTTTATGTTGAGAGGTCCAAGCCCGACATAGGGAGACCTGCATAAACTGATGATGCCTTGAGAGGTCCGAGCCCGACAGAGGGAGACCTAAGTGAACTTTTGTTGAACTGTGAAAGAATCTTTGGAAAACTGGAATAAGTGACTTTAACGTGGAAGGCAAAGTGGGCCTCGACAAACTTTTTGTACTGACTTTTTTTGATAACCTGAGCCAGAGTGTGTCATCCTGTTTATGGGGGCCACCAGACTCCGTGCTGTCCAACGTGGGGAGGAGAACTGACTCATGTCAGGATGAAGTCAAAACTGGATGTCCACGGAAGCTGCTGAACCCCAACAGTCCCCCAAGAGTGTAACACCCTGAACTGATTAGAAACTGCTGAGCATGGTACACTCCCTAGGGAAAGGGGAAATGGAGAAAATAAACACCAGATTCTGATATTTGCCTTCTCGAACCTACAGAGAGGAAGAAAAGAAATGACATTCCTTTGTAAACAAATACTCATAAATTACCTTCTCAACTTCCCTGCATCGGGAACACCACTAATCATTTGACCATACCTGGTTCTCCTCTACTGATTGCCCAGAGGAGGTACTTATGTTTTTAACTGGTTTCAACCTTCACTTATTAGCTTTCAGCAATCTTTTTCTTGAGCAAATACCGAACTGAGCGGTGAAAATCTTTATATAGAAAAAGCCTCCTAGTTCTTTTGTGATAAAATCACAAATCTTCTCCAACAAAGAAAATCTCTTCTCCCAAAGAGTTTTTTGGGGATAAATAGGATTAGTTCTCTCTTTCTTTCAAGTTCCAAACAAACTACAACGTTACAGTTCACAAATATCTGCTTCTTCTAGTAGCTCTTGTGTCCCAACCTCATATTTCAATATTTTTCTTTAAACTGAAACCGCTCTCTGTGCTCCGCGCATGCGTGCAAATGTCTCCATGTGAATATTCTGTCTCTGCGCATGGGCTGTTAGTCTTCGTGTGAATCTAGTCTGTGCGCATGCGCACCCAGAGTCCCTGTGTTAGTGTAGCAGTGGCCGCAATCTCGCGACCTATCTCCTGCCCCGTTGCAAATCACACACACAAACCGAAGAGAAAAGTCATTCCCGAAGCAGGTTAGTTTTGATTTGACACTTGCCTACTTCCGCGGGAGAAATCCCTGTCATTAACATTTGCGCAGTTAATGAAAGAAACTAACACACCGCTCTTCAATAGTAGCCGAGCTCACCAGTTATTGACGAGGGTTTTTTGACATAAGGAGAACGGCTGCCGACGTGATCGAAGCTGAACATCTCTGCACACCCTCAGAGGCTAGCGCAAGAGACCGCTGAGCCACGTGCATGCACATCACCCTATTACAAAACAAGATAGAAGCCAAAAAGTTTAGTCTCCCAAATGGTTCCCACTCCTCACCAGCCCTTGCGAATACTCCACATAAGTGTACTCTTTTCACATTTTCGCTAGTAACGCCAAAGTAAGTAGAGGATATCAAAACAAGTCTAAAACCCTCTCACTGTTAATTAGACATTTGTCCAGCCTCCATTATCAAGGAAGGAGCAAAAAACCTAGCCCCCTTTATCACCACCTTGATAAATGCTTCTTTCTTGTACAACCAAGTACCGATCAACCTCAAGGAAGCTTGGGTGATGCCCCTACTAAATAAAAACAACCTTGAGCCAAATATCCCCACAAATTATAGGCCCATCACCACCGTCACATTCCTCCTAAAAATACTGGACCGAGTGGCCTACCTACAAATTCAGAGACATTTAGAAGAAAATGAACTCTTAGGCCTCAGACAATCCGGCTTCAGGCCCAGACACGGCACCAAGACAGCCCTCCTAGATCTTAAGATCCAAATGGACGAGGCAAAGGACAAAGGTAAGCTAGCGATCCTCCTACTTCTTGACCTATCGGCGGCCTTCGACCTCGTCTATCAACAAATTCTCACAAAGCACCTCACCTCAGCTGCAGCATTCTCCTCGGATGCATCTGAATGGGTCAATTCCTTTCTTTCAAATCAGACCACCAGAGTCTTCTCTCAATCAGCTGCAGCAGACCCAAAGCCCATACTTTGTGGAGTACCTCAAGGCTCATGTGTGTCACCCACATTCTACAATATTTCTACAAAGCTGTTATTCGACCGTTTGGACAATCTGGGTGTCATCTACACCAGCTATGTGGGTGACACCCAGGTCCTCATCCCTCTCACTGGCTGCTATGACCAAGACTCCCAACTATTAAACAACATCTATCTTGAAATCCAAGCATGGATGGCCACCAATAGTTTGTCTTAATGACGATAAGACCAAGCTAATGATCGTAGGTACTCAATCACGTCTGAATAAACTCGACCCTAGGTACTCATCTTTCAACATCGAAGTATACAAAGAAATAAAAACCTTGGGGGTATATCTAGATTCTACACCCTCCCTTAAAAAACAAGTTAGTAGCTTAGCATCCTCCACCGCATACACCAATAAACTGATTTACAGTTGTAAATCATACTTATCGACTAGCAGCTGCCTAACACTAGCCAGAGCTCTAGCATTGTCTAAACTAGACTATTGCAACACACTTTTCCTGGGCTCCTCCGAACTCAACCTAAACAGACTCCAGGTCCTCCAGAACAATTCACTGAGAGCGGCACTCGGTCTTCCCAGATCTAGCCGAATCTCCACTCTGTGTCACAACGCCAATTGGTTGCCCATTCATGATAGAATCACACTACATACTTTGGCAATCACACACAAATGTCTCACGAACACAGCTCCTAAATACCTGTCTGACAGAATATGCATACACCAACCCTCATGCACCACCAGATCGACTCACTCATTCAACCTGAAGTTACCAAGGTATAAACTAAAGTCGGCGGGAGGAGCCAGCTTCCCAGTACAAGCTGCCAAATGATGGAATTCCATTCCCATCCAATTCAGACAAGAACCCTCCTTCCTCACCTTCAAAGCTAGAATAAAAAACGGGCTCAGCAACAAGCCATCTCAGTAACATGCTACCCACCATATCCTGAAAGTTCACAGCACTTCTACCTGATGTACTGCCGCTATTTGTCTTTTCTACTATGACAATGTACTAATGCCTTGGATCACATGATCCTTCTGTAACCGGGGACCCGCTTTTTATGACTCTGTTCAACTGCCTGTGCTGTCTGACCACTCTGTAACCCTGGTATTTCCTTACTTGCTGTTGCAATTTTCCTCACATGTATATAACTACAATGGCCCTCATTAGGACCCTGGCGGAGTGGGTTTCCGCCAGCGCTAATCGCGGCGGACCCGTCCGCCGTACTACGAGTTCCCTTAGCGCCATGGAGGTTTTCTCCGCCTGGTTTTACCGGGCGGAGAAAACCATGGCGCTAAGGGACCTCGTTGTTAATTACGCCGCCGTACTTTACGGCGGCGTAATTAACTCCTTCCCCACTCCCATTATACCCTATGGGGCAAGAATGGGAATGGGGAAGGGTAAAATGGGGATTGGGGATTTACCGCTCCGCCAAGGTCGGCATGGGGTGGTAAATCCGCCAACCCCCATGGCGCTATCGGCGGCTTTCCGCCATGCTCCGCGGTGCATTTAGCACCGCGGATTCCGCCAGGGTCGTAATGAGGGCCAATGTCTCAAGCGCCCAGTTACCCTTGGTTCGGTGCGCGTTATAAGTAATAAACAAATACAAAAATACAAAAACGATGCGAGCAAATTCGTATTTTATAGGACAAAATAACTTTATACACAGCACGCTACTACCAAAAAATATACTGGAAGATGAATAAAGTAACTTTAAGTGTCTCAATACGTATTCCTTATTTGATCAAAATAAACTTGAAACAGTCACTTAGCTTATTATCCTTAGATGAGTGATGGTTGTCTTCTTCTATCTCCTGGTCCAATCCTGAAATCTCCTGAAGTCCGACACTGCTTGTAAATGGCCCAGACAAGGCCCCCTTAGGCCTACTTTGCTGGAGCTCTTGAAACAGGACCTCTCCGCTGGGCTGCTGACAATGAAAGGCAGTTTATAATACCCATTGTCTGCCTTTCTGTCGCATCCTACCAATCAGGATGCTTGCTGAGAACCTCCATCTTTGCTTGGGAAGTTCTCCACACTCTGCATAAGGAAAGTTAGGGCCAAACCAACTTCACAGAAGAAACTACTAACACTCCCAAAGCACAAATTCCTAAACTAGAGAAACAGAACCTGACAACTCAGCCACCTTGATCGTTTATGTCATAGCACTGACTTTCCTTTGCATCCACATTCCCCTTTACACACGTTTTGTATAAGAGATAGGGCAGGCATTAGGTTTTGTTAGTATAGGCCATTTTGATTTGACAGAGACTGACTAGGACTGTGTTTTCTTTATTATTTTATGGTTGAGACCACTCCCTTCATAGCTATAGGGCAAAGTAGGAGTTTTTCCAAACCCCAGGAATTTAATAAAGGTTTTGAAAAGTGTAGCTCTTGTGTCAGTGACATACTTGTGATACCATGCCTCTCTTAGACAAGTGTGAGAGTTCCGGCAAGCAGCCCACGAGGAGCATATCCCAAGTGCATACTTCGGATGTGGAGTGAAAAATACAAACTCCTTCATTAGGGTCCAGTGCAGGAGCAGTTTGTTTTTCCCTGAGGTGGTGGGCATATCCTTCAACTTGGGAGAACCAATGGGGCTGCGGGATACCACCTCTACCACCCTCCGGTAGGAACATTTGGTATTGGCTGGCCCTGTCCCATCTCTAGCCCTACCCCTACCCTCTAACATGAGGCTAGGAAGTGGTGAGAATTCACCATACAGCTGTAGTATTAAGATATAGTAAACCTAAAGAGAAGCCTGCACACATTTGGGGATTCTCACCTGTTGGAGAAAACAAGAATAGACTTTCCCTGCTCAGAGCCAGAGGCCACAGGGTAGGGCCTGAGCGGGCAAGGCCCATCCAAAATCTGTAAATGCCCACTCAGCAACACTGTAGGGGCATTTAGAGATGTTAATGGCACTGCGGTGGGCCCAACTACATTACCTTCAGGCCCCACTTGTTAGACAATCCTGGCTAGGAGTCTGATCTGAGCTCCCAGGTACTGAATAGAACAGGCCCGGCATAATGGAAAACATAAAACATACAATGTATTAAAAGAAATCCAAGTAGTAAATTACTTGTTTGTGTTAATTTGTAAAGCACTCCTAGTGCCAGGAGTGGCTTTAGAGCAGTGAGGTGGATATAGAGATGGGAGAGATGTGGAGGAGAGAAAATGTATTTTATCACATTGCTATTATAGAGATTACATTGGCACAAATGTATCATTTGTGGGGCTGCAACGCCAGTGACAAAGTTTCAACCTAAGGTGCAGACAAAATTTGGGGAAGGCTGTTTGAAGAAAATGATACATAGTATTTAAAAGAGTATTAATATATTTGCAAAGTATTGCCTTCGTTTAATTGTACTGTTCTCATTGCCTTGCTTTCTCTGTGCAAATTAGTGGCTGCAAATTAAACTGGGCAGAGCTGGCAGGAGGGAGAGGGGATTTAACTCCCACGGAATTGAGTTTACTTTAGAGAAAAAGCCTTGTGGTGTGGGTTTGCAACCAGACACATAGAACGCTACATTTCCACATGCTGCCACCACACCTAACGCTCATCATGCTGCTTCACAAAGAAGGGACCACATTCGAAATGGAGGCTTTAAAAGTGCCAGTTTCAAATCTAAACTTTGATATTTCAAGAGTTCCTGTCCTAACACACTACAGCTCCTTGCCCATGGGCTGCGTTTAGGGTATTACAAGTACCCATGTCGTTTGGCGTTGCAGCCCACACATCATACATTTGTGCCAATATAACCTTCATAATATGTTTCAGATGTGTACGTTAAACTGGTAGGCAAAAAATGCATTCTGCCCCTATGGGTACCTGTAATTCCCTAAGCACAGCCCAAGGGCAGCGAGCCATCACAAATGGCAGATGAAAAGCATGACTGGATGATGGCAAGTTAAAGGCATGCCCTAATGATTGCAGATAAATGCAGGACCGGTTGTTGGCGGAAAAACAAAAGGCATGGTCTGATGACTGCAGAGGCAAAGGATGGTCTGAGTATGAACACTGAATGCACAGCTTGGTTTTCATAGATGTAATGCATGGCCTGAAAATGGCCGACCGAGGCTGGCTCTATTAACCGCAGATGGAAAGCATGGCTAGATGATGTTAAATGGGTACGACGGAAACGTTTTGCCGAAAAGATAAATCACAAAATATGGGGGGTTGGGTGGAAGGGCATGTAAGGGCTAGGGTAGGGTGGTGTATAGGGAATACATAATAGGGGAAGGGGGAATTGAGGGGGCAAAGAATGAACATAGAACCTTCAAATGAAAGGAATGGCCCTGCAATTATAGATGCAAGCATGGTATGAGCATGCCGGAATCAGGGCGTGGCCTGAGAATGGGAGTGTCTATCTGTTTGTCAGGATCATCTTGGCAAATTGGGGCACCAGAGTTGGCTTGTCAGCTAAGGTGACCAGACGTCCCACAATTAGGACCCCTTGTCCCTTCGTCCAGAGAGTTTTTGAAATTGAAAATACATGTCCCAGCTTTGGGAAAGGGAGGGTAGCCGCTGCTGTAATGCAACAATTCAAGGTGATATTTTTACTTAAAAAACAGTTTTCTAGTATCACCATTGTAAGAAACCCCAGGGTAGCCTCGAACCTCCAACGTTTTTGTCCATAACCACACGCAGCTACTGATTACGTCACTAAGACTGGTTAAAAAAACAGTGTAGCAAAGCCTGTAACAACAATCAAAGGAAAAGCTCCTCAAAGCGCTATAATGACGTATAATTGTACAACGCTACAGTTAACATATATATGAAACGTGCTGGAAATATTTATTTTAATGCATGATCCCATGGAGAGGGAGTGCCATGTAAGGGGGGGCATGATAGAGGTGACGGGTGGAGGGGGTGGGGGGGTTGAATGTACTTAGGGTGCAAGCCTAATTTTTATGTTTATAACCTGTCCCGGTTTTTCATTTTCAAAATCTGTTCATCCTACTCTCTGCGGTTGGCACCAAGCAAACAATGGCATGAGACTGGCACACATTGTCATGGAAGTCCGTGCTGCTTCATCGTGGTATTCATTGGCGTATAGGACCTCAATGGGGGCTTTGCTATGGAAGGAGGTTTGGCTTGGGTTCTGTTACAAAATATCTACATTGTACATGTTCTTTCTTCTATGTATACTAGCACATGGAATGTGTTCCATCAAGTTTTCTCCCGCTGCTGATGTGCTCTTCCGGCCACATGGCTGCAGCAGGGTACTCGAGTAACTGGTTTCAAGCTGGAGGTGTGCAGAAAGAATTAAGATTGTTGGGTCCTCCGGCTGATGACATGGAGATGCAAGACTTTGCGTGAAGATTGCGGATATGTTGCTTGGCATGGTCATGGCGAACAGAAGGCATAGGGCCTATAACGACCCTGGAGGTAACCATGGCGCTTTTTGCGGCATGGCTACCCCCATTCCAGGTACCAGGTCCGGGTTCCCTGATTGGGGAAATACCGGGCCATTCCGACCTTGGAGGGCCTGGTATTTCCCCATTCAAGGAACCCGGGCCCGGTACATCCCCATTCCCATTTCAGCCCCCATAGGGCTCAATGGGAATGGGGATGATGCTAACAACGGGCCCGTCATTAGCATCCTGGTCTGCTCGCGGGACCCGCTAAGGACGCTCTACCGGCCCCTTTAACCCCCTACCGCCTAACGTGTAATGAGGCCCATAGTCTGACAGCAGATTCAGAAGCATGTCTTTATGATGACAAGTTAAAGAGATAGAAAGATTACTTTATAAGAAATATATTGTCTGATGAGGGCAGATGCGATAGCTAAAACCGCACAACAGTTTTCAGTGATTCATAATATTATAAGGCACTTCAAGTTTCAGTATAGTTTTAGTGGAATTCTGCATTGGTGTTGATTATGGAATGGGCCATGTTCTTGTGTGGATGCCTGGTGTTGCTGTTTAAAAGGGCATGGCTTTAACAATCAATCTATAAAATACAGCAGCAAGACGGTGTCCAACCACAGTGAAACATGTAATATGGACATCATGTTTTCTGTCCTCTACA
The DNA here is from genome assembly GCF_040938575.1 of Ambystoma mexicanum. Lineage (NCBI taxonomy): Eukaryota > Metazoa > Chordata > Amphibia > Caudata > Ambystomatidae > Ambystoma > Ambystoma mexicanum. Next base: position 895,091,533 of record NC_090931.1, on the reverse strand, counting down.
TGAAATGCCCTGATTACTTATCAGTAAGCTTCATTACTCCTAGTCATACGCTTCTTCATCACAACCAATGCTTTTGAGATGGGACATCACATGTTACCTACAGAAACACTTCTTTTATTTCTTACTGGTAGGAAGGATAAAACTAATCTGCTTACCCACAACCCCTCAGTTTATTATTAAAAAGACTGGTGAGCCTATGCCATTACACATTTTTGGAGGGGGTGGGTGATGGCAATGCTGAGAAGGGGAAAGGAAGGTCTAGGAGTAATGAAGATTACTGGTGTCTAATCAGAACATTACCGCCACGTCCCTCTTCCTCAACCCAGTCATTACTTTTGAGATATATGTGCCCTCCCTTATTTTGCACATGTAACCTCCTTTACCAAGGATCTTCCTGTTAAATGTAAAGGAACTGGCTTTACAATCCCAGACGGTCTTGAGATCTCCCGACATCTCTGTACAGGCCTGCATGACACAGAAACAGCCACCATCAAAATAAAAGGAGGTCTAAGTAGGAAGTCAGTCAGTCCCATCATGAACTTAAAAAACATAATAGGTCAAAAACAGTAAAGACGAATCCATGCACATCCCAATCCACTCTTCTTATGCATGCTAAAGATCAATATTTATTTACCATAGTTTTTAAAACTCATAGAAAGGTTTGTAACATATATACATTGAACCCAAATTATTCTGAGCTAATTATATTAATTTAAGTTTTCAGAGGATTATGTACACCCACTGCCGGCCGATTCTCATTGGTTAGATCAGTGGCAATGCTTCTAGGCACTGGAAGAGCATTCATATGAGACACTTGTGGGGCGTCTTATAGTTCTTCACTACTAATACTACCAATTTCATTTTGGCCTGTGGATCTATGTGCTGTGTAAGAGAAATTTACGCTTGTGGGAGATACTCTGATACACCTCTTGGAGAACAAAACAGGAAGCCTGGCCCTGATCACCTGAGGAATCGTGTCTGCTGATCTGAGGAATGTTTCACCAATGGGAAAAAGCCCCAGCTGGCCCCTGAGCACAGCATATGAGCAGGTCAGAGGGAGGTGTGTGGTGGCTCAAACCTACATACTAAGGAAAGTAAAATTGGTGGCTGGGGTCATTATATTCCTAGTGGACCTTTCTCTTTAACATAATTCTTGCCTCTCCTAACCATTAGCATGTATATTATGGCAATGAGTGGAGTCTCCAGACTTCTCCCATTCCATCCACATGGGCTGCCATCTGTCTGGTTGAGAGCATGAGAGAAACCAGGAAAAAGATTCACAGTGGCAAAGTGAAAACGCGAAATGGGACCTGTATGAAAGGACCAGTGGTAGGTGTGCAGGGAGGATACCAAGTTGTTTTGCCTTGTAAGACTCTGTCCCTTCGACCAACTCTCCTACTACCTTACACTATACACAGAAATCCCCCATGGCACCACAAGCCTGGTGATTAGCACACCAACACTGTTAAGACGGATTTCTGAACGCTGACCTGCTGGATAGAGGTTCAGAAGGCCAGCCTAGTTTCTTGGAACAGGGTAACCTTCTGGACAAGCCAGACCAATCAAGGTAGCATTGGCGGCAGTCAAGACTAGGTCTCAGGAGGGGTGGGGGTGACTGAAAGACCTCAATGAGCACACAGAGTAAAGGACACTTACAAATCACTCCCAGTCAGGTGTATATATATTAAAAATACAAATACATTTATTTCAAGACCTTTGAGTTTCAACACACAAATAAATTCACAGTAATACTTCTAAGCCAACACAATCCTATCAATATACATATATACAAGACCAATGGGGTCTAAAGGATTAATGCACGAAATGGGTCCACAACCTAAAAGGGGAAGGAAACAGGCAGTGCAAATAGTCTTTAGTCCCTTCTACATCAAACACAATCCTAACTGAGAGGCAGTCAAATCCCTAAGAAGAGTGGAGCCTATGGCTCAAATGTACTTGCAATGCTGGTGCACGCGGTAATGCAGATGGGCAAAACAAGGTCTCTTCAAGGGTCTGTAGCAGCTCAGGAAGGTGGTGATGAAGAATAAGTTCCCACTATTGGTGGAGGGTCTCCCCAACAGGGCAGAACAGGTTCCAGAGTTCGGGAATACTTCACCAGTTCACACTAGCACTGGAAAGGAGAGGGGCCCTCACGGGCCACTTGTGCATAAAAATGGATGGGTGCGCTAGGGGGCACTGGTTAGGGTTGCAATTACTCACCGACCCCTGGCACACTCCGGACCAAACTTCAGCAATCGAGTCCACTTCGGTTGCAGGTTCAAAAGCGGCAGTATCACAGCTCTGTGGCTTTCAGCGACGAAGATACAGCGTTGATTCCCAAACGGGACAGCAGCAATTTCTCTGCTCCTGCTGGATGGATCAGGCCAGTTCCACTGTAGAAGGCTTCAGGGCACAGAGGAGCACAGCTGCAATGGGTTTGCAAAGTGTGTCACCACGGCTGGGCGACACAGTAACCGTGTGTACTCTGGTTCGGGCGCAATCAATTTACTCTAGACCTGGGAATAACAAGTGTACAAAATTCAGCATGAGAGTGCCGTGAACACAGAGCTTGCTATGTACCAAGTTTCGAGGGCCTCCTCAAAATGGCGGCGGTGACAGAGCAAACATTCTGCGTATGCTGGTCAGCCCACTGGTTGGCCCAGGGACACTTCCGAGAAGGCTTACTTGCAGGGTTTGATGAAGGCGCCAAAAATAGTTGGTCCCACTCTTCCAATGCGTCAAAGCATCTTTGCAGACCTTCTAGGACGAGCAGATGCAGAGGGGTCCAACGGGATGACAGGGGGCTCAGGGTGCCAAACCTTCCAGTGGGTCACCAGCGGTTCCTCGACTCGGCTTCTTAGTTTCAGGATACTTGGATCCTATCCTTTTGTTCAGTGAGAACTCCAGAGATCGACATGTATGGGGGTTTGGAGCCTGCTCTCATCCAAAATCTCGTTCGTGCCAAAACGAAGAGGACCCAATGGGAGATCTGCTCACATACAGGCATACCATACGTGGACCAATCACAGACCACAGTGGTCCCAGGCATTCACAGCACACCAGACTCTCTGGCACCCAGGATGTGGATAGGAACCAAACAGTCCAGCTCACATCCTGGAAAAACACACACAAGGGATGAAGAAGCCCGTGAAAGCTTGGCGTTTCGCTGGAGAATGCATGCCCAAATAAGGACTGACCAGGGTCGGCTTGACCTGTGGAAGGTGAAGGGGCAAGATGGATAAAGGACAGGACAAAGAACCTCCTGGCTCCATTGTGGAGCCAGGCCACCTATTTGTGCCAAATGGTGTAAACACGGTTTACCTGGCAGGAAAGGGTTAAAAATATGTAAAAAGATAAGCTGCCACCGGCCCTGTCCAAAGCACATTTGCACTTCTCCTAACAAATCCTTCCAGAGTCTAGGGCCTTTAGAAATGCCAGGAAGACCCAAGTGCACTATGCTGTAAGGTACCTTGTGCACTTGCAACAGGTTGCAGAAAAGTTGCAACATAGACAAGGACTAAGGGAAACAAAGTCTACCAGTACTGACTGTCTTTAAGGGCATGTCAGTTTCCCCATAACAAAGTGAGCGAAAAGCCCACGGGAGTGCAGCAGAAGGCTGTGCTCCTCTGGTAAAGTCAGACTATGGTGTTTAAACAAAGCAAAATGTTGGGGGGTACACATCTGGAGGAAGATTACACATGATATGGAAATCTTTCCAAACAAACACTAATCAAGCTACAACTAAGCTCTCCTTTTTACCCCCAACACACTCCCCCACGTCAGCAGCTAACCAGACCCAAAGTGCTGCTGATTATTAGATCCTTAGCTCCCTTTTTTGGATAACATACTCCCGTGTCTCCTCCAATACATAGAAAGTTGTTCCACACTCAGGATGCAGGAACTTCTGACTTGTACCCATCATCACTGCAAACGACAGAAGGGCCATACACAAGAACACATTACTTTACTACCACCAGTTAGGGACACCCATGGGGCATCCACATAGACAAAAAGAAAATCAAGGACCCTCATCAATCCTCTTAAAAGGTCCCCTATAGAAGGAGAGTGAGTCAATGGTGTGGAACTATTTCCAAACTGGACAACAGGCAGCGACAGAAGCGCTGAAACTCCCCATAATATGATGAGAGGGTCCTTCAGTGGACTCTTTTTCACATCTCACTACATCACCTGTGGCCCCTTTATATCCTCACCTTCTTTATGGCTAGAGGAAATGCTTTGGGCATTAAGGTTTAATTTTAGATTGGGGGCTCTGTGGGGGTTTGTGGTCCCTCACTCTCTTTGCCCAAAATATAAAAGAATCTTTGCTTACTCTGCCATCCCACCAGTAAGTCTGCCACGCTAAATCACTGCCCACGGCACTCTGGTTCCAAAGTCCCACCAAGAACTCTATCATGCCTTATCCAGAACCAGTCTTACTCTTGGGTGGCTTACTTCAGGGGTCTGTGTTGCAGCCTTGGAATCAACTAATAAGTGGAGCCAAAGCTTCACGGGTCAAGGGCCTTTAATAAATGACAGGAAACACTACAGGATTAAGCATAACTGAGGCAATGTTGAGGAAAACTTCAAAGACATGAGCATTCTTACTCTTCAGTGACTTACTTTAGCCTTGGAATCAACACACACGTCGAGCCAAAGCTTCACGGTTCAAAGGCCTTTAATAACTGAGGCAATGTTGAGGGAAACTTAAAATAACATAAGCAAATCAGCCATTTAGGAGGACTATAGGCCGTCAGTCCTTCCCTCTCCCCCTCAGCTCTTGCCAACTGGTGAACAAAAAGTCCCTCACCTCTTCTTTCTTGGCCATTGTGGTGTTCAGGGCCTCCTGGTGTGAGCCAGGCGTGAAACCCCTTAAGAGGTTGTCCAAAATCGCAGTTGTTTCTGTAGGTATCAGGCTCAACCTCATGTGAGCTGGTCGCAGACCCTGCCAGAGGCTTTCACAGCCATTTGGTCTTCACCACTCACCTAGCTTTCTGCCCTGTGTCAAAATTCAGAGAACATTCTCCCATTTATTCCTCTTGGGGTTCCCTCTCAGATGACTAAGACCGGGGCAAGGTTGCTAGATTGCAACCGTGGGGGTGGATCTGCGGGGTTAGATTGCCTGAATGGAGGGTCCGTGCAAATTAGGGAAGGAATACCTGAGGGCGAGACATGGTATCCCCCTTATCCTTATGATGATCAACCTACCCTGACCTTTATGGATTATTCTAGGTGTATTCCCTTCCATTTCCCTTCTGGAATACATTCAAATACTGAGACAAAGAAGAAGCAACTGAGAGTAGTCAACACTACCTAACCTACTCTCACCAATTTGGTACTGGGACGAACAAGATGCATGAAGGGCACGCATGTCCTACTAATGAGAATCAGGCAACAGTAATTGATGGAACACACTTGCAGTCCATTACTGGACCACAAGTGTATAAAAGGTGGAACTATGAAGTACCAAAGAGAGCGCTGGAAGAGGAGAGCAGTGGAAGAAGGAGCTGTGTGGGAGCAAGAGAAACTGAGATGACAGAATGCCTGCTGAGTTCCTGGGGAGCCTGCTGGAGAAATATTGCAGGTCGGAGAAGATCCTGGAGAAAAGGCGGAAAGCAGGTGCTGTCAGACTGCATTGGCGAGGCTCAACACGATAGCCGCAGTGTGCTGCAAGGAGCGCCCAGCAAGCAGGCTTTGCCGCAGAAGGGGAAAGCCATCTGGCGGAACTGCAATGCCCAGGTAAGTGTCAGGGACACTTTACTCACCGGGGAGCTCCAAAAACCCACAAACACAGAAGTGTGGTGTGGAATCAAATGAACTTACAAAATATGAATAAATAAATGAATGAAACGAATGAAAGTTATCTCTACTGAATACCGAGCTGAATGAAATCAACGCACATAACTTTATTGAATACTGAACTGAATGAAACATACAAAGTTCTCAATATTGAACAAGTGAATGAGGGAAACAAGTACAAGTACCTTTATTTATATACCGAATTGAATGAAACAAGTGAAAGTTGTTTCTATTGAATATCGAACTGAACGAAACAAGGCACACCTATCTTTATTAAATATCAAACTGAATGAAACAAACAAAGTTCCCGTTATTAAACTATGAAATGAATGAAAACAAGTTATCTTTATTGCACACTGATTTAGAAGAAAATAACTAAGACATATGTGTTTAAGTGAAAGAAAGCCAAAAATCAATATTGGAATACAAAAGGGAAGGAATGAATGAATCAAAGTGAGAAAAGCCACAATTATGGAGAAAGCCTTCATATGTTGAAATCATGAAGTGTGTGGATAAAACTACTTGTTTGGCTGAATACTGAACTTCTTAAGGAGGCATAATAGTTCCTGTTACATGACCCAGAAATGGGTGTACCATGTGGTCTGAAACTGCAGAACTAGAGAACAGCACAAATAATCATATCATCAGGAACATCCTATCAGATAATTGGAATATCCTGCAATTGGACCGAGATCTGTATACCATTTTGGATCATCATCCCACCATTACTTTTTGCAAAACTCGAAGTCTCAGAGACAAACTCAGCCCGTCACATTTTCAATACAGCAGACCTCAATCTGCAACATCAGTATCTATGTGGCTGAAACCAACACTACGAGGAAACTATAAATGTGGCCATTGCCAAGTCTCTAAATATTCTTACAATGCCAAAAATACTATCTTATTACCCAATGGTCAGAATGTTGACATTAAGCAATTCATCAACTGTAACAGCACACATGTAATCTACGGGATTAAATGTGTATGCAACATATTATATATAGGTAGCACTATCAGACAACTTAAAACAAGGATTGGAGAGCATATCAGAGTGATTAACAACCAAGACACAAGATCACCACTAGCTGTCCATTACCAGGCTAATCATCAAACTCAACATTCCGATCAATTACAATTCTTTGGAATTAAAAAAATCAGCCCCCCGGCACGAGGGGGCAATCTGCAACAAATCTTGCGAAAACAGGAAGCCAAATGGATCTGTATCATGGACACGTGCCATTCTGGCCTCAATTCCGAACAAGAACTATACCACTTTTTATGAAAATCACCGTATTCATCATATGTTTTGTTATCAGCAAATTTCTCTATATCTGACTGTATATTCCATCTTTCTCTCACAGTATTGCAGGGGATCTATTGTTACTATGCATAACCTTAAGGTTCCATTGTAATGATTGAAGTTCAGCAGTCTTCAATACCAAATGCAACACTTCTTTCTAATTGGGAAATACTTCAATTTAATTTCTCATGCCAGGATTGCGATCCTAATCCAAAATGGTGCCCACACGTAAACGTATGACATCATCGCACACTTTTTGAAGCACATAGCAAGCTCTACATTATCTACTCCAAGGTAAGTACACCTAGCGGGTCTATTTTTGCATATTAAGATCCTAACTAGGCTACTCTTGAATTAAAACCCAGTGGCTGTGACCCCTTTGAGATTTCAATTTATATGAGTCTTTATCTATGGCTTATTGCAGATTAACCACATTGAATACCTCCAAAGAACCCTCAATGTTATCTTCTCTTAGTAACAATATGTAAGCATCATTGCTCACATCAATATTTTCTTTACAATATGAATTTAAAAACTGTGGCCCTACAACATTTGTTCTGTCTTGGTTTGTAGGTCTTCAACACACAAATCTAATGTGAACTGAATGAAAATTATACTACTCATGTGATTATAAGAACTGCACCCCCTGATGAACCGCTTGACATGTAGCGGGGAAACACGTGTCAAGATCCAGCGTTAGTGAATCTAACAGAGGAAATTTGTTCTTACTTTTTTGAATTCTTACTGCAAAGCAGTCCAGAGATTCTTTACTTTGCCTGCACCTAAGTGTTACTAACTATGAACTTTCCCTAAGGAGAACACCATCCTTCACAACATTGCAATTATGATAAAAATATCAGTGACTTTAACTGAATGTCATTTTTCTTTTGCACAACTTGAGAAGACAAACTCATGTAATAAAGAATTAAGATGTGCCTACAACTAAAAACATCTTTGTATCAATCAGGTTAAAGCACAACTTGGGACTTCTATTTTTTCTAAGTTTGCTCATAGTCCTGACCATCCCCAGGACATTGTCCCAGCTAGCAGCTTACCTGTTGTAACAACATTCCTAAAAATTGGATGCGCCAGTGCTGTTTAAAGACTGGATTTCTTTTTTCATCTGAATCTGCGCCTGGACCAAAGACGTACTGTTTGTTGCAACAAGAACTAATAAAAGCAGATGCCAAGTTCCTGGTTGCATGACCTGTAACCGTTGGACTGTGTGGTCTAAAACTGCACCAAGACCAGAGAACCCCTCTAACCCAACAAGGAGGTTTACTCCGGTGAAAGAACGGGAACAAGGATTGGTGAACATCAGGCTAGGGGCAGGGAACCCTGAGTTATACAGACTTTGTGGAAATTCCAATTAAAAAGCAAAGCTTCAAGATATCTCTTTCGTGTTATTTTTTTTCATATTGAACTGGAAGAGGGGAGCCCTAAGACTTATTTCTTGAAACTTTATTGAACTTGGGGAAGGGCAGCCCTAACCTTGACACAAGTGTGGAACTGTATTCTTTCCAACTCTAACGAAGGTAAATTGAACGTTATAAGAGAACGTACTGACAATTGGGAGAAATAAGCAGAAGCGTAAGCTTGAGCTAAGATTTGCTGGAACGTTGTGTTTGACACCCTACATCCCTGTATATATGTCACGTGTATTAGTTGTGAGGGCAAGTATAGGTTTTTGGACACAGACTGTTTTTAGGTTGAACACATTGACACAGGGCCTCATTACACGGTAGGCGGAGGACCAAGGTGCTACTAGCACCTTGGTCCATGCCGGTAAAATACCGGCACCGCCTTGGTGGAAAGGGGAATTACTGCCCTATTCCAAGGTTGGCGGGGCGGTAATTCCCCCTTCCCCCATTCCCATTTTTGCCCCATAGGGCTCTATGGGAATGGGGAAGGCGCTAATTACGGTGCCGCAAATTGCGATTTTTTGTAATTGTAATTAGCACCCTGGTCCCTTTGCGGGTTGGTACCTACCCGCAAAGGGACCTCGTATTAAGGCGGTAAGGGTTAACGGTTACCGGTACCATTACCGGTGACCGTTAACCCTTACCGCCTTCCGTGTAATAAGGCCCACAGACTTTCCTTAGTTTTCTTTAGGTAGGGAAATCCCACTTTAGGTTAGGACAAGATAGGCCTTATTCCATCGTGACATTTTCTTTAATAAAGATTTGTTCAACCTAGAATCTGATGTCTCCATCTACTTCCATGATACTAATCTCACACCCATGACCTGCGTATCTCCTACTCTTGAGCTACCTCTTCTTATCTCAAGTCTTTTCCTTCTATTCCTTCTGGGTCTGTGTCTTCCTTTCCTACTAGACACCCCACAATGCTCTGCTACACTCCCACCCTCCCGGCATCCCTCTTCTCCAACTTGCCATACTCTCCTGGTTGCCACCACTGGTTTTCCTCCTCTTTAGGTTTCTCACCACCACCTCCTTGATATTCTCTATACCCTCATTCACCATGTTACCTGTAGTCGATGACTCCTCCTTATGTCTTGTCTTACTCTCCTCCACCTCTTTTCCCTCTGCTTTTCTTGCCACCTCCTCCTCCAGGTAACTCCTCTCTGTTTCCTTCACCTCCTGTCCACTCTGCTCATACATCACCTACTCCTTCCCTTTTGGTTTTTTGCCTCCTCCTTACGCCTCCTCTCAATCTCCTTCACCTCCACTCCACACCTCTTAGCCTCTACTACCTCCTTCCCATCCACCTTCCCATTCACCTTATTTTGCCTCTTGCATCCTTGTGGCATTTGCAAGCACTTTCTCATGCTCCCAATACCTGCACCGCCAGACTCCCATGCCTTCTCAAAACGTGTGGTGGCTTTTATTCAGCGTATACATCCACTGAAACATAAGTGCTCATTTACTTTCATCTGGGGGTCCTTTTGGGTTCACCATTGACATCCTCCAGGGCCTACTTCATGTAACAGTTGTGGTCCCCGTCCACACGGCTCTCTATGGCCCATTTGATAGCCTGGAACATGGAGCTTAATCACAGCTGAGGGCCACACAATTTAGCTTGCCTGTATGATGTGGGGGCTCTCTCCCCATCTGGGGGTAGGAACCCCTTGGACTCTCTAAATGGGGGAGCCCTAGTCCTGGGACACGTTTAGGATCTTCCCTATCTAACACAGAACACCTCTTTTCAATCTGCAGTCACCATCTCTCCTAAGTCACCAACCCAAATTTCTCAACTGTCAAGTCTGTCAGCCTATCTTTGGTTCTGACTGTTGGCAACAGTAGCTTGTCCCCTGTTACACAACTGCAGATCCCCACACTGCTAAGTATTCCGATGCATTAACTAACACAGTCCCAAGTAGCTGAGGCGCAAAGAAGAGAGGCGTGAGGTCACACTCCCAGGTGTCAAAGTCAGAACAGGTTAATCACTTGTCACCAAGTGAGCAGATCATCCTTCTTTTTTAAGTCTTTTAGAGACAAATGAACAGACTGTGACAGGTCCAAAATGGCAAGGGGTTACACATATCGTACTGGCTCATGAGAACATTCAGAACTAATTAACAACTAGAACTTCTGGAGCCCAACCTTGGTGAAATGTATTCATTTCTCAATCCATGGATCAATACCCCAAGATAACTAAGTGTGCATATTTGGCCCCAACCAGGGAACCATCTTTGTGGGAAATGTCATACATTGCGGAACATATGATGACAGGGTTCAAGTGTTTTCAGAGAAATGTCGGAGCAATTGTATATATGAAAAGAAATGTGCCAATATATACTTCTTTTTACAATATACAGAGATGCATTTTACAAGACTATGAATATGTTTTAACGTCTTGAGGTCTATTGGTATAGACTGTTTTGTTCTGCTCTGGGAACACAACAGAAATTGCATTGAATTGCACAGGTATGAGTGAGTATATTTATGTTGATTGTTTTGAATGTGAATGAAAGTTTAGGTGATGAATGTTGAGAGACAATGGTTTTTGGTTGGTGTGATGTGCTTTTTTGGTTTTTCAGATTGTTTGATTTTAATAATTGTTTAATTGATGAATGTATTTTACACACTTCTACCTGATGGGTTATCAATTATGATCATATATAAAACATGAAATAAAGCTTAATGTAAACATTAATGCCTTGTCTGAGAATCATTGTGCACAATAACTGCCACCGTCTCTTGGAAGGAATTGGTTGGTAGGTTTACCGTGTAGTTACATAATATAAATGGTTTGAGGGTGGTACTTGTCTCCTGACTTTTGTACCTTTTTGTATAGGGTTCAAGTGAGGACAGGCCAGGTGTGAGAAAAATGACACGCTATGAATGTTTAATGAACTTAGGAAATGGCTGGCAACCTTCCTAGCATCAATTTTAATCACTGGGCCCACGCCTTGTAGGTGTCCACTACTGTTTTAATACAGTGATTGGTGTAAAATGTAGCATATGGGCCCCATTACAAGTAGGGTTGTAAATCCGGTGGTAACAGAATTACTGTTACCGGTGTGCTGTCCAGTGGAATTATCACCAAATTAGGAGTGGATTTGAGCACGTGCCAACCATTGGCGGTAACAATAATTCGACCTGCTGAAAAATGAAGGACAGTGGTAATTCCGGCAATTTTCAGTGAAATTAATGTAAGCGCTGTATAATTGGCAGAATTACCAAATGGTAATTCCACTGAACAGTGATTCCACCGGCGGACTTACTGTTGAGCTGAAAATCATCATAACTCAAATGGGAGGTTCACCAGTGGCCATCTTTGAAAACTCATTGTACTCAAAATGGAACTTTGTGATTACTGCATGCTCTGAAATGTCGGCTCCGAAAATCCAGAATCCGAAGTTGGAGGCATGCAGTGATCAAATAGATCCCTCTTTCCCGCTTCCCCCATGTCAGCTACTTCTTTACCCATGCTTACTTGTCTGCTTCTTCCTTACCTTCCTTCCAGCACTTTGACTTTCCTCCTTCTCTTCCTGAGGTCAGTGCCCTAACCCTAAAGTGGGCGGGAACTTCCTCCTCTGCTTCTGTGGCTTTAATGTAAACTTTATTATCCCCGCAATCTATTTAATGGATGAGGAGACCACCACCCCCAAACTCGTTTTACCAAACTAGGGGAATCAGGAACACCCCCGCTACCCTGCTCCTGCTTCTTCGGTTTTATGGGATTCAGCATTTTCGGACACAGCCGAATGTGCAGTGAACGCGCTGTTTTACTCTTCCCAAGTCTCAAGTCTATATTTCGCTTTTGAGGTTTCCCAATGCATTTCACAAGACAGGAAGGCAATGTATTTTTTGGAACACAAATACTCATCAACACATTCCATGTAGATTATAAAACAAGTGCTTGCATGGCCTCTTTATTAACTCAAATAAAAGTTACAATTACAAAACCAAAATACAAAATTAAAGAATTGATTAATACATCACCGTGAGTATTCATTTGCAATCCTTCATCCTTGCTAAGCACTTTACTGGACCTTTTTCAAAACCCGAGGTTGGCAAAGAGCCACTTGCCACGGGAACGGACTTGCAGAAATACGTCTTCTTCTTCCAGCCCAGCAGAAATCCAAGTGACTCGATTTTGCTCTCTGTCTCATGTCTTTCCCTCTAATGTAATCAAGTACAGCCTGGTATTTTTCCAGAGATGTCTACTGTCAACGCAATTCCACAGCTACTCGGCAGGTGTAGACACTGAATTCCACAGACTTGTAAACAACCCCCAGTTTCTCACGAGAGATGCTTCTTGTGGAATGCACAACAAACTCTGCCTGAACACAAAACAAGAGTTTTTCCATGGCTTCGGCAAAATGCACACATTGTTCAAAAATGAGGTTTTATTTAAGATTAGAGTCCAATGTCCACTTGTGTTCCCAGAATGCATCGCACCTAAACTCCATATTGGAATCAAAGAAATTACATTTTTTAAATGCATTAGACGCGCATTCGACATTTTATTTTCAACATTTTCTGTCAATATCCTCAACATTACACTTTTGCAAGTGCCATCCAAACCTGGAAGGCTGCCAAAACATGTTAGGAGGCAAAGGGAAAGACAAGGTGCCCAAAATGCGGATTCGCAAGTCCAAATTCAGAGACACAGACTCACTGTGCTCGTTGAGCAAGTAGTGGCCCATTCGAAAGAGCTCTATGGGGCACAAAACCGGAAGACATCCCATCAGCGTAAAAATGCCATCTGTAGTGAGATCCGGGGCAAGGTAGTGGCTGTGGGGACTGCAATGGGACAGTGATGTCCTCAGAAAGAGGTGGAACAACCTCAAAGCCAGGGCTCACACTCTCATAGCCAACCACCGTAGGGAGACAGCAGCCATTGGAGGAGGGACAGTGGAGCCACTGCAACTCACACACTGGGAGGAGACAGTGAACAGCATACTGCACATGGCGGGCCTGGAGGGTGTAGGACTGGCAGAGGTTACAGCAGGTAGCCAAGAAGACCCCAGTGAGTACCTGAGTAACGTATGGGCCCATTTTGTCACCAACGCCAATACAATGTCAACCTACACACTTGCATTCACCCTGCAGAGCATTGGGCATCCAATGCACAAGCAGCCCATCGAACGAGACCCTGCATGTAGGACATATATCAGAAACATGCACCATCACGTATCATGGACTGACAATGAATCATGTAGTACATCACCAACCCATGTTGGCAGTATGTACGCACCCATGAATACATTGCTCATGTCAGCCAAAGAGTCAACTCCCACAAAAAGCATTGCAGAAATCCAACAGCTGCTGGTGAAGTGTGGCTTGGCCCCATAGACAAGAAGTGCAACAGATCAGTAGCAGCAAGGCCTCTCTGCACAGTGTGTTCCACCAAATGATGCACTCACACTATGATGGGTAGCATGGCATCACTCAAGTGACAGGATTACTAAATTCAAATACAGAATGGGCCCATGTATATGATATGTAGGCAGCCATGACCTAGAACAAACAGGAGGTCCATGAGACCACAGTCCAGCCAATGTAGATGTTCCCAACAGTTAAGAATTGCAACAAATAGTCAAGCCAGGTTCCTGTGGCACTGCCGGCCATTTGAACATGGCCCTTTTGGACTGTTGCACCCTGCCCATCCAAAGTTCCCAGTACCTGACTTCTGAGCTGCATGAAATCACAACTGACAACATTTCCACAAGCATAATCAGTATGTGTTCCCTGTCTCCCAACAGGCATTCAAGCTAGCCCGGAGGCTATGGAAGGGCCAAGCACATCTGCCACTCCTCCAGCAATTGGCATTATGATACCGGTACATGCTGCACGGTCCAGTGGTCCAGACCCCAGGAAGCCAAGTAGCCACAATAACACCTCCAGGATCTCGCAGTCTGAGGGCACAGTTGCAGCCACTCCTGGGGACACGAGCACACCTGTAATCATTGTGGCAACCAAACCAGCCTTAGGGGAGCCTGCAGAAGCACCCCTCACCCGGCCACCTCCCACCAGTGTTGGCACCAAGCCTGGGGTGCAAGACCCCTACCCCACCTCAGCCACCAGTGAGGCTGTTGGGCAGGCCACTATGCAGGACACAGACACCTTACCTGCCCACATTGCAGCACCTGCGTCATGCACCACTGACATTACCACTGCAGCTGCCTCAGTGAGCCACATGTCCGCAGACTCCTCTCCCCTTCCCAGCATCTCACCTAGTCACACCAGTCCCTCCCTCTCCATCATCTCACTGTGCCCTGCATTGGCACCATGCAGAAGACACTGACTCCCCTCCAGAAGATGAAGAGACTTCTGGCTCCGAGTGATGTTACACCAAGCTCATTTTCTCAACACACTCTCAATGCCATCTGGGAGAGGCTCACGCAGCTAAAGCGGCGACAGGAGATAATGGAGTGCATTGCACAGGAACAACTGTACCACTCCCAGGCAATGTGAGATGTGGTGCAGGGTGCCTCCTGCCCTGGACTGATTGTGTTGGTGTGCTGCAGATGGCACAGCTAACACAACACTGATGAGCCAAAGGGTGTGGCTGTTGGCAAAGCACATGTCTGCCACAAATGAAAATGTGTCGCGGGTCATAACCCTCACCCTGCAGCATATCCGGGGTGGTGAACTGGCCAGTTCAGTGTCGCATGCATTAAATAGAGAAAACTGGTTACCCCTCCCTTGTCACCCCGTGATTAGGTATTTAATGCATACTATTTGCCATCTTCCCACCTCTAAACTGGTCCCCCGATAACAAAAAAGTGGTACCCATAATCACACTACAGTTCAGTGTCGGCCACCCCAACAGAGGGATCTGTGGTCAGCACACCACCAGGGTGCACGCAGTGGCAAAATGCTCACCCCACCACTCCAAGCCAAAAAGCTGGCAAGTGGAATAAGCATTGGAAACGTCCATGTGACTGAGTGTACACCACAAGGGCGTGGAGAGGGTTTGATCTTGGGGATGAGGGTTTAAGGAGGGTATAATGTTGGAGACAAGGGTCTGGGGAGGATATGGTATTGGGGATAAGGGTGTGTATATGTGAAATAAATCACGGTTGACCACAGCCAATGTATCCAGTGTTTATTTCATGTAAGCGATCCATGTGCATTCAGTGAAAACTTATAGTACAGTGATAGGCACATATGTGTGGAATCAAAAATAGTTGTCCATTATGTTCTCAATTACTAAAGCCTATCCTGAGGTGCCCTGTTGTCGGATACATCAGAGCCAGGTGGGCACTGTCCTGATGTGGAGGCATTGGAATGTTCTGCCGTATGAATATGTATGTTGTGCAGAATTGTGCATATGACAACACATTTTCCAACTTGGCTGTACATGGGTGCCCCACCTGTCTGGTGGAGGCACCTGAATCTTCCCTTTAGCCGTCCAAATCTGCTCCCAATGCATGTTCTGGTCCTCTTGTGTGCCTCATCTCCTGTGGTGTACCAGGGTTACTCGCAGGCGTCTTCCACCTTGGTAACCGCGGATAGCCTGAGTCACCTACAACAGGTAGACAGGACAGTGTTGTAAATGGTAGTTGGTTCGTCAAAGTGCACGTTACTATTCCAATTGTGCTGTTGGCCTTTGTGTGCTTACATGTGTTTGTGGATGACGCCCCGTACATCACTTGGGGGGGGCATTTGTTTTCAATAAGCACTAGCAGAAAATCACAGTGTGTCCTGCATCTTTATTCATGGGTTTCGTGCTGTTTGTGCATCACCCCTGAAGGTGATGCTATGGAGATGGCGCTAGACCATTTACTGCATTGGCAGGGAATAGCTTGTTGGATTTGACAGTGGCCTTGATTGATGCCAGGAATCGTGTGCCTGCTTTCATGCATACCAGGATAGCATGTAGAGTTTCCTCAGGTCACTATGTTGCCAGCGGAAAGTGGCTAATGGGCCATAGCCTATTTAATGTGTTGTGGACTAGGCATTATGGGGCTTGTAGATTGCTCACATTTGTTCTCATACCTGTCTCCATGTGTGCCTCTGTGTCACATCATTGTCAGATTGACTACTTACCAAAAAGCCAGTTATGCTCTATGTGTGTTCATGTAAGCTGGAAGAGTGATGTTCCTCAGCACCATGACATTGTGGAAAGGCGCCACCTTTTATATACAGTGTTCAAATGATCATATATTGTTACACGTATCCATGGCAATCAGGGATTATCTCAGTGGATGATTCATTCTGGGGTGTCCTTGACTGTATTTTATTCACTCTTCCTTCAAGCCCTGTTAATCATGACGAAGATTATCTGCTGGAAAGGCAAGAGAACTACGAGCCTTGTAGACTTATTTGCAGAGGATGGATTTGTGCCCAGAGTAGGTGAAGTTCTAAATTCGGAAGAAATAATATCAGTCGAGTTTGTCAGTGCTTTCAATAGCTTCCCTCTTGAGTTTATTCACTGTTCTGCTCTAAACAAAACCGACAAAAGTTTTGAAAACGTATATCTGTGAGCTGGGACCTTGAACCAATGTTTGCATATGATTCAGTATATTAAGGTGGCTCCCTTGAGAATTTGCCTAGTTAACTTATTCTCCACAGGCCTTGTGCTTGACACTCAGGTTAAGATGTTACTAGCCCGTGTTTGACGGTTGCATTGCTCCTCTCTGGTACAATCAAGTGCCTGTTATCCGGGTCCTCGTGATTGTTGGCCTTTTTAGTTTTTGATTTTATAGAGCACTTTATAAGCCAAAACATTTACCTTCGAGCACAGATAGGAAGGAATTGGGATGGGACGAGGGAAAGCTATTGGCGTTGTTAGTTTATTTACCCACTGTGAAGACACCATGAAGCAAGACACAGACATCAGATTCAAAGTTGAAACAAAAATGAATATTAACTTAAATGTCAGGATGGTTGAAGGCCTAACTTGCCCTATGCTAAGGTGGGACTTCCCTTCCTAAAGAAACTAAGGAAAGTAAATTCAACTTAAAAATCTGTCTATGTCCAAAACCTATACTTGCCCTCACAACTAAAGCTAAACAATCTTTTGGGATGTCAGCAACAAAGGAAACCGTGTTCCAAATAACGTTCTGAGGGAAACGTGAGACGTTATGAACTTTGTGGCTGTCTTGAGGAAGAGAACCTCAAGGCCTCATTTTTTTGGAACTGTTTTATCTTCTTAGGGAAGGGAACCCCAAGACTTTGTGGAATTGTTGAAAGATAAAAAAAGAAAAAACAATATGCCGCTATAAATGAATGCAAACAATACGTGAACTTGCTATGAATAGCTAATGCAAATATCAAGAGAAAAGAAAGACAAAAAGTAAATTAAAAAATTGACTATGTTTGGCTATTATACATGATTCAAGAGACTTTGTGCTCTGGCATTCAATGCAGTATGTATAAAAATGGAAACAAATAAGATAAAAAAATATATAGGTTGGGTACAATTGTGTGATTATGTAGAATTTGTCCCTATGTACCCGGCACTAGGGGGAGCCCTTAAGTTACAAAACCATTATTTGAATAACCAGCGTGACATATCTGGGTATAACCCCTAATAGTCAATACACGAGATGTGAGCTACGCCTTCCTGTGATCCTGCTGCTGGTTCACCCTGTCCAATTATAAGTGCCACACCTATATGCCGTACAACTAACCTTCTAGTGCTGTGCAAGTTGATTCTGTCCCCAGTGCCCCTCTGGTATGCTTACCTGTTAAAATCAACAATGCCAACAATTTTGGCTGTTTTGTAGGCATGTTATAGACATTTGCCAGGCACTGACATAAAAATCCCCATCTACTCATGTTCCAGCTGTTGCTATCTCTTGGCTCGTTAGTACAATTATTGCAATGCATGGCACATGCCTATACAGTGACTAAATGAAAAACCAAAACTATTGGCTTTGTCAATGTTTGTTTGACTATTGAGACTTAGACATAGATAATGTGTTATGGAATCACCCCTTTTCATTGTATTCCTTCAGGATAGTTGTATTGTATTGTTTATTTATATAGCGCCTATACACAGGAAAGTGTTTCAAAGCGCTCAAGGAGGGGTGGGAACAGGGGGAAAAACAACAGTCACTCAGAGCCCTTGAAATTCTGAGGCAATAATAGTCTGCACAGACAGAGTAAGTGCGTGCAATACATTTAACAGTTGAGACACAGCATATAGGCCTGACAGCGATTCTGCAGTTTTACTAGTGCAATTAAGGGGAGAAGACAGGGGAGAACAGACAGACGATCTTCAGGCATGTTGCATTTGGATCCCCACAAGTGCATAGACGGTAACAGGGAGGGGGGAGGTCCAAGTGCACCCAGTTGGTGGAGACTGGGGTAAGTGCAGAGAGAGCCACTCTCTTGGGTTATTTCTAAGTGCTGTGAAGGTGGGCGGGCGTAGGGCTCTGAGGGAAGTGCGATAGAGACAGGCGGGAGTGCCCGGGATGGTGAGACTGTGAGGTACACCAGGTGGCCAGTTAGCAAGCTGTAAGGAAGAGGAAGGCGAGATAGAGAGAGCAGAGAGCTAGGTTAGCAAGGCAGAGGGAGAGCGAAGGAAGAGGACTAAAGGAAGGTCTTGAGGAGTTTCCGAAACTTAAGAAGGTCAGATTCAAGATGGAGGGTGGCAGGGAGGCTATTCCAGTGAGAGGCACCTGCTGAGGGTAAGGATCTCTGTCCAAATCTCTGCTTGGAGATCCGGCTCACTCGCAGAAGGTTGGAGGTAGATGACAAGAGGGCTCGTGAGGGACATTATTTAGGTAGGCAGCATTTTCATTGTCTAACAGTGTCACCTCTTGCAATATATATATAGGCAGCAGCAAATCCACTTAAGAAAATACAGATTTTACTATAGGAGCTTGTGTCTGTTACCACCACTTGGTCTGGCGGTACTGATGCCAGATTACACGTGGCAGTGCCGGTGTAAATCACAATTTCTTTTTGAGTCCTTAGGACTCAATGGCGCACTTTTGCAGGAATTACCACGCTGGTAATTCCGCTGCGGTAATTGCAGCACAATTTGCTAGAAAGCTGTTGGATTTACCTCCAGCTCACAGCTGGAGGTGAATCCTCCAACTATCATCCAAAGTTGTAGATAGGCATTGCGGTAATGTGGCGGTATAAGGTAATACTGCCTCATTTTACCCCGCACCTTACAATTTTAACGAGCCTCTTCAAGCTCTCAGCGCTATGTTGCTGTGAAAGATCTCAGTGTGGGATATATCTATATATATATATATATATATATGTACATCAGTTTCTACTTTCAGAAGAAAGATGCACATAGGCCCACCAGATCAATCTTTCTGCTGCTAACAGCCTTGTTATAGTAGTTACATCTAAAGTATGGTTGCTGTTGTTGACAGAGCAGGAGAGCTATTTGGGAAACATGTGTTTCTACTGCTGGGAAATCAATGGGGCTGAACGACCTCTTGTGCAACCTTTCGTAGGTTGATTCTTTAGAGATCTCAATGAATGTAGTTGCTTCAGGAGGTAAATACAGAATATTATCAGCCCATGCTGCTGAGCAAAGAACAGGAATCCTCAATGGAAAATGTTGGTTGGCCAGCTAGCTTCTCTGTCCAGACTGCCGACAAAGGAGAGCTCATTACTTGAAATTAAGGTAAGGGGGCTACCAAGGTTCATGTGAGGAAGGCAAGAAAACTCTTTCAAGCCCAGGTATCCAGGCAAAACGAGAAAGCCCCAGTTTAGGCAATGAGATTCTTTGTAATAATCAGCATTACAGAGGGACCAAAATACGTTCTGGAATGTAGTAGCGTAGGCAAGTTCCAATTCCCAACCCTTGTGTACTATTATCGACGCCAAACACAGTGGTTCAACCACATTTCCCTACTATTTTCGGTTGGAGTTGAGGCTATGGAATGAAATGTATAGCCTGAATACCTTGACTTGATACCAGACAGCAGACATAAGGCTCTCATTACTAGGCTTCGCCTAGACCTGCTCTCTTGGGTTTTGCCTATGTGGAATAGTTGTTCCAGAAAATAAAATCCACTTCCTTCTTTTTTGTCAATTTTATCATATGGTTAGAAGGAGGTGGTTAGTGCCATTGCTGAGGGAATCCAGCGGCTGGACCTCTAGAGGGGCAGAACATGATTTGCTGATTAGGACCTGGCAGGATGCTTTCTATAGATGAGCTGTGTTTGTGGCTCTAGCACTAAAAACAAGAAAATAATTATTCAAATGTGAGGAATTATCTCGATTTTTATCGGTGCATAATGGTCCGTATTATGTTGCTTTTTACCCAGAGAGGTGTCATGTACTGTAACATGAATATTGCATTGCATGGCACTTTACTGTAGGAATTGGAAATTGTATGGATGGGATTAACTTCTTACTGTACATTAGATGTTCATGTTTATTTAATGTCTGTTGTGTGTATTATGTATTGTAATTCCTCATTGTATTGGCCTTATGTGGTGAAAGAGGCCTTCATTTTAATCTTGTAGGCATTGTGCTCGAGTGTTATGGGTGTTTTACTGATGAGCTGAGTTGTATTCACTGCCTGACTTCTGCTAGGCTGCCTTAGCTCGAATACCTTTATCTATAGGTTTCTTCAGCTCTGCAAACCCTTCAGCCAAACAAGGATCATTATGAACTATTTCCAACTCTGAGGCAACGTGTAACAATATTAAGCGAGTTGAATAGTGTTTCTATCACTCATTTTAGGCACATTCATCACAAGTGCATTGGTCGTTAAGAGCCAAATCACTGTCCCTCGCGGATCATTAGTGTCATCAGACAGGATTAGCAAGAATAACCAATATATGGGATTAAGAATAGGGCCCATGCAGCCGATCATTA
This sequence comes from Ambystoma mexicanum, assembly GCF_040938575.1. NCBI lineage: Eukaryota > Metazoa > Chordata > Amphibia > Caudata > Ambystomatidae > Ambystoma > Ambystoma mexicanum. The sequence continues at coordinate 895,070,224 of NC_090931.1, read as the reverse complement.
GCAACATTGACCACATGCAATAGGGTTAGAAATACCATCAGTTTAGATTAGCCACAACGATTACATTATAGGATTAGACATATTTATAGATCAGACTGTGCAGACATTGTGTTGCTGAGGTACCTACCAAACCCCAAGCACCTCCTGCTTCACAGAGACCCCATCCCTCACAGGCGCTTCCCCACCCTCCACCAGCATCCCTACATGTCCATCTCACACTATGCAACCCACTACCTTGGCAGCATAATACAAAACTCCTCCAAAGACAACACCCTCCCTCCCCCCTCCATCAACACCTAACAGTCATAGCGCCACCATTCATCAACTCCTTAAATATATAAAAACAACAGCACTCACCGACAGAAATTACAATGGTAATTCTGTCACATTACAACTGGAAATACTGCCAAAAATAGGCAGCAATTCCACCAAAAATACAGTGCAGTTACCTCCAACTACAAGGTGGAAGTAAAGGCATCCGGGTGATGAAAATGACTCCACAGGTGCCAATAATGATCACCAAAAGGGTATTTAAGGCCCACACCTTCCCCAAACACACTTCCATGCAACATGCAGCCGCAACCAGACATGAACTATGGCATCCACAAACTGCTACTGCTTACTGAGCTCCAGCAGCACGGAAGGCCATAGCAGGGAAGGATACAGGCACCACAAACACAGAGGAGGCGTGTATTGCAGAGGCCCCCCATACGACGTGTCCGTCCAACCCATTGACGCTGACTGATGAGCAATTAGTCACACTGTATCACCTGGAGTGGCACACTATGGCAGACCTGCTGACACTGATTGAGGCCAATCTTCAGATCACCATCACCATCTCAACTGTCATCCCACCCCTGCTGAAGATGGTGTCCGTCCTCCACTTCTGTTATACGGGCACATTCCAGTAACTGTTGGGATGCTGCATGGCATGTCCCAGAACATTCTTCAAAGTGCTGGAGCAAGTGTTGGATGCGCTCATGAGGCATGCCCATTAGCACATCTCCCTGCCCACCACCTGTATTCAGGTGCATGCTGACAAAGGCAAGGTCTCCGCCATCGCTCAGTTCCCCAATGTCATTGCTGCACTGGATTGCACACATGTGGCATTAGTGTGACGAGGCAGTGGAGCTGGCATATTAGAACGTGAAGCAGTATCATTCAATGAACATCCAGATAACATGCAATGCAGATCTCACCATCACCAACTGCTGCGCCAGATTTACAGGTCCCAACTTTTACATACCAAGAGCCTGATGCAAAACCTTTTTCATTAGGGTACCATAATCCATCAACTCCCTGAAAGAAGGTGTGAGGGGTTGAGTCATTTGCCTTTGAAGACCCATGGCCTTGTCCTACAAAAAAGCAACCATTTCGTCTTGAAATCAGTCAACCCAACAGCAGCAGAAGGAGAGTCTGGAGCAGAGTGTCTATGTGTGATATTGTGCCATGTGTCTGTACTAAGCTATATTATTTATGCCCAGCCCTGTTTTGAAGTGCTACACTTAGTTAGGTCTTGTATGCTACACTGTGTTGTGTTGTGGTGTTATGTTATGCCATGTTTTAAGCTGTAGAAAATTTTTTGTAATGTCTTGCTCTGCCGGAATCAAAGTGTTTCTTTTCCCAAAGCGAAGTGTATGTTAACTAGAATCTTGAGTGCTATGTACCCCTTCACTCCTTTTAGGGGTGGGAGGGAGAATATTATGTCAGTTTCCTTTTATACTAGCTGCATAAATCATGTTATATTATGTTGAAGTTTCATTATAATGCTTTGCTTTAAATGTGTAATTTTCAATTATTTTTGAAACACCTATAAGACACCAGGTAGCAACCTACTAAACACGCAAAACAAAACTGAAGGTAGAGCTGGAAATCTAATCTGTTAACTAAACCATACACCCCTGTTTTGACCTAACATTTGCATGATGCCCTCTATTACCAGTACACAGTAACTGCAGCCCATGGAGAGAAGACTACTCAAAGGGTGGATTATGTAAAGTAAATTCCCATAAGCGCCCAGTCTCAGCCTTAGGGGATCCCTGCCTCACACACTAATATAACCATTACCATAACCTCCAGGAAGGCTGGACTTGGCTTCTGCTCCCAAGAAAGCCATAGTTAAAATCCCACCCTCAGTTAAATGTATCCATATTTTCTTCCAGCTTTCCCATATATAGAACCTGGGCATTTTTGGCCTTGTGGCTTAAGGGAGTAAGAAGGGAGGCTTTGCATGGTGTTTTCTTGAGCACGCTTTTTACATTTCCTTGCTTTTCAGGGAGCTTTTACAAACTTGGCAAAACCGATTTCTGACATACAACCCATCCGAAATGTTGTTGGGGGCATAGGGAAGTAAGCGTAAAGGCTTTGCCACATGTGTTTTCTTGGGCATGGCTTCAAGATGCCCAGGCTCACCATGCAGTCAGTAATTTCCAGACATACCCCCCTTGCGCAGAGCACACCTCCTGTCCGGCTGCGCCTCATAAAATACAGTTGAGTCCCACAATAAATTAGGTCCAAATGTACACATAGCCCCTCTACCTTTTCCTTGTCATGCCATCATGCGCATCTTATCTATTCCTCGCCCTCATCCCAACTATCTGCCCGATTTTGCTTCTCCCTACCACTACAGAATGTTCTATCATACTCCTCCTTTGACTTTGAGACAGGCAAAGCACTTCTGCGCCTTAAACTAAGGCAGCAGGCTCTATACAAATGCATGGTAACATAACATGTTGGGCCTGGGGGTGATTTGGGGAGGGTCTCGTAGTCACTTGCCAGGTCCCAGGTAGGGGACAGTCACATTGCCTCAACCCCAAACACTCCAAAGAGTACAGGACTGGCACACCCCACTGAGCTATCAATGGCAAGCCAGCCTTGACTCTGACCTAGACCTTTATGATAGTGGAAAGGCTCCCACTCCCCAACTGAGAGAGTCTAAAACTCCACACAGCAAGATCAAAATCTCCAACACGGAAATGAATGGTTTTTCCTTTAAGGCAGAACTGTTCTGATTATCTCAGAACGCGTAACTTTCTGTGTGTCAGGTTTCTCACCTTCAGAATCCGTTGAGTTAGTGGGAGTTTTCTTCTTCTTTTTCTTTTCTTTTCCTCTAACTGTAGTCCTCCCGGAATGTAGATATGGTCTGTCCCCATTGGAGGCCACTGCATCTGAGTTGGGGAACGATCCAGACACATGGAACCCCATGGGGACAGACCAAACCACTGGGAAAAAGCCAGAGGCTGAAAAACCCCCAAGGTAGGTCGAGACAGGATCTTGATTTTCCGTGGAATGAGGAAATATGAATGCGCAGGATACTGAGTGAATATGATGGGGAATAGAGAAGGAAGAGTGGGAACGGAACATACTCAGTGCCAGGCAAGTCTCAGACTGGTACGCGGAGTGAGAGAAAGAGGCCATGGAGAAGGAGAGAGTCTGTGAGCGGCTCGAGAGCGAGCTGGAGAGGGGCAGGCAATGAGGAGAGGCGCGAGACGTCAGCAAGCAAAGGGGGCGAGGAGGCAGGAGAGAGCATGGAAAAACTCGCATCTTACCCTAATGGAATGATGAAGATTGCAACGCCAAGTTCCGCTGTCGGAACGCTGTGGGAATAGGAGGCAGCCATGTCGAAAAAGACTAGACCGCTGGTGCAGCCTTCCAGGAAAACGTGACATCAAGTCAGCTGTACCGCCATCGCTTCCACAGTTTTCATTGTTGGGTCATGACAGTATGACCCCTCTTTCTCTCGGGATTGCCCGGCTTCCAGGGGTATCTGCGGTGGAATTGCTGAGCAAGATGCGGAGCATGCATGTTGCGTACTGGCTCCCACGTTCTTTCTGCTTCAGAATTACCTTTCCAGTGTACAAGATACTGTAATGCACCTCGATGGTATCTTGAGTCAATGATGCGAGATACTTCATATTCCTCTGGGATGAAGCCCGTAATGTGGAGCCTTGTTCTATTGCGAGGATGTTAAGGATCGGGGTGAAAAGGTTTCAGCAGAGAGGAGTGAAACACAGGATGGATTTTACTGAGGCATTTAGGGAGTTTGAGTTTGAATTCCACTGGATTGATCCTGGCTAGCACTTCAAAAGGACCAATGTATCTGGGGGAGAATTTCGAAGGTCTAACCCAACTGGTTAAATATTTGGTGGCCAGCCAGAGCTTAGTTCCTTTTTGCCAATCTGGATTCTCCTTCTCTTCATATCTGAGTAAACCTTGTTGGTCCTTTTGCTTGCTTCCGGGTTGACTGAGGCTTCTTTGTGAGTGGCTGTGATTATGTCCAGTAAGGAATCCACTGAAGGTACTTTAGAGGGGGGTAGTCCAGTGAGGGGCAGATGTTTAGGGTGGTAACCATATGAACAAAAGAAGGGGCTCAGATGGGTGGCAGTATGGACTGTATTATTATACGTGAACTCCGCTACTGGTAAGGGGTCGGACCAATTATCTTGTTCCTTATTGGTAAAGCACTGTAGGTACTGTTCTAGTGTATGGTTGAGTCATTTGGTATGTCCATTACTCTGGGGGTGATAACCATATGACAGAGCTCGACTTATGCCCAGTAAATTACAAAGAGTGAACCAGAATATGGAGGTGAACTGTGATCCCCGATCCAGTGTTACCACTTGGGGTAAGCCGTGTAATCGAAATATGTCTTGAAGAAACACCTTGGCCATTTGAGGAGCCGAGGGAAGTCCGGGAAAGGGAGAGAAATGGGCCATCTTGATGAAGGAGTATATGGTGATTAAGATGGCAGTGTAACCTCCGGACGGTGGAAGGTTGACAATGAGATCTGAGGAAATATGTAACCACAGTCCTGTAGGTGGTGCTTCCTGTTGGAGTAGTCCTGTAGGTCGTGCTGTGGAGTAGTTACTTTGGGCACATATCGGGCACGTGAGGATGTAAATCCTCACATCTTTCTTAAGGGAAGACCACCAAAATGATCGACTGACTAGTTCTGCTATAGCCGCAATATCCCTATGGCCCGCCGTCCAGGCATCATGACACCAAGACAATACCTGCCTCTGTAAATCCAGAGTAGGTATGAAGAGTTAGTCCTGTAGAAAATAGAGACCTTCTTTCTGGTGTAAAGGAGAAGGTGGATCGGCTTCTTGTATGACTGTATCTTGTTGTGAAGCCGTTTCCACATTTTTCAAGAAGGTGTTGATAATACAAACTAATTTCTTTCCTTTAGGAGGGTCTCTGGTGATTGAGACATAATGAGGGTGTTCTCCATACTTCCGGAAGGGGCGTTAGCCAGTATGTTGTTTCTTCCTGGAATATATGTCACTGAGAAATCATACTGGGAAAAGAAACACACCCATCTAGCATGACGTGAATTCTGGCAGGTCATTTGTTTCAGTATACTCAGGTTCCGATAGTCAGTGCGAACTTCAAAGGGAAAGAGTGCTCCTTGCAGTAGATAACGTCATTCTAGACAAGCTTGTCTAATGGACTAGAGTTCTTTCTCTAATACAGAGTAATTGATCTTGCTAACTGTAAGGGTGCAAGAATAATATGCAACAGGATTTTCTTCCTGATAACTACCGACCTGAAGGAGAACAGCTCCTATTGCCCCGGCGGAGGTGTTGGCCTCAACAATGAAAGGAGCTGCTTGGTTGGGCTGTAGCAATACAGGAGCGGAACAGAATCGGGATTCGAGTTCCTGAAAGGCCTGATCTGCTTCTTCTTTCCAGAGTAACTGTATTCCTTTCCTGAGTAATGCTGTGATGGGTAAAACCAATACGGAGAAGTTCTTGATGAATTTACTGTAGATATTTGCCAGTCCCAGAAATCGTTGTATTTCCTTTACAGATTGGGGTGTAGGCCACTTGGTTATGGCTTGTATCTTCTGTTTATCCATGTGGATACCCTGTCTGGATAGGATGAAGCCCAAATAGGGGACAGATGGGGTATCAAACATGCATGTCTCTGGCTTGGCACTCAAGTTTTGTATTTGTAATCACTGGAGGACTTCTTTGACATGTATAACGTGGGCTGGGATAGAGGAGGAAAAAACAGTGTGTCTAAATAGACAATGGCAAATTGATATGTCAGAAAAAAACCTTGTCCATAAATCTTTGAAAAATGGAGGGTGCATTGACGAGACCATAGGGCATGACCTTGTACTCAAAGTGTCCTAGTGGTGTTTCTGAAGGCTGTTTTCCATTCGTCTCCCTCTTGGATGCGTAATAAATGGTACGCACCACGCAAGTCCAGTTTGGTGAATATGGTTGCTCCTTGGACGGCTTCCAGTAGGTCTCTAATCAATGGCATGGTGTATCTATCTCGTACAGTGATGGCATTCAGTGCTCAATAGTCAATGCAGGACCTTAATTTGGTGGTCCCCTTCTTGGGTATGAAAAAGAGTGGAGCACCTGCCACGGACCGTGACTCCTGAATAAGGCCATTTTGGAGATTGTCGGCTAAATAGGCCTTCAATGCTTCCTTCTCAGGAAGTGACAGAGAGAACATTCTCCCTACCGGGATGGAAGCATTGGGGAGTAAGTCTTTGGCACAGTCCTCATTGCAATGAGGAGGCAGCTCCTTCGGTCTCTAGTCCTCAAATACATCGCTGAATGACTGATGCTTTATGGGAATACACACATTGACAGAGGTGGGTCCATCAGTGCGAGATGGAGCAAGACCAGGGCCTGCCCTGTATCGACATAGTTCAGCCTTTCTCTCCTGCATGCAGTATTCCGCTTGCCTGGCTAGTGACACCAGATCTTGAAAAGAAGCATGTCAAGCTACTCTCAAGAGTTCGTCCTTGATCTCTTCATTGAGACCTCTTCAAAAAAGTGTTTGTATGGCTGACTCTGGCCATTCAGCTTCAGTCGCCATCCACTGAAAGTTGGACACATAGGTTAACATATCAGAGGAGCCCTGTCATAGATCCAACAACGTCTCATAAGTAGAGAAGAGTACTTCTTGTTGTTCTAATCTCTCCTTGAAGACACGTACAAAAGCTGCATAATCCTGCAACACAGGATTGCCTGAGGTGACAAGCGATGTTGCCAAGGCCAGAGCATTCCCCACAAGATTGAAGACAAGGAAGCCGACTTTAGCTCTGTCTGTTTTATATGCACGAGGTCTGAAAGTGTAATATACCGAGCAGGCATCAAGGAATTCTGTACGTTTCCGGGGGGAACAGTCATACTTCCCAAAGGAGAACGTGAATGTGGGAAGATCACCTCTGATATCATCTCTGGTGTGGACAATTTGTCTCAAGGCGGCGTTCTCTGTCAGTAAGGCTTGCATCTCATGGGTTAATCCCTGTACCGCAGCCACAAACTCCTGGTATTGTTCCAGGCTAGCCATCTTTTGGTGCTGCAATCTCTCAGAATGCGTAACTTTCTGTGTGTCAGGTTTCTCACCTTCAGAATCTGTGGAGTTGGGGGTTTTCTTCTTCTTTTTCTTTTCTTTTCCTCTTACTGTAGTCCTTCCGGAATGTAGATACGGTCGTCCCTGTTGGAGGCCACAACGTATGAGTTGGGGAACGATGTAGACACGTGGAACCCCAAGGGGACAGACCAAACCACAGGGAAAAATCCAGAGGCTGAAAAAACCCCAAAGTAGGTCGAGACAGGATCATGATCATCCGTGGAATGAGGAAATATGAATGTGCAGGATAGTGAGTGAATATGAGGGGGAATAGAGAAGGAAGAGCGGGAACAGAACACACTCAGTGCCAGGTAAATCCCAGAATGGGGCATGGAGTGAGAGAGAAGGGCCACAGAGAACAAGAGAGTCCATGAGCGGCTTGAGAGCGAGCTGGAGAGAGGCAGGCAATGAGGAGAGGCACGAGACGCCAGCAAGCAAAGGGGGCGAGGAGGCAGGAGAGAGCACGGGAAAACTAGCATCTTACCCCAAAGGACTGACAAGGGTTGCAACGCGAAGCTCTGCTGTCGGAACACTGTAGAAATAGGAGGCGGCCATGTTGAAAAAGACTTGACCGCTGGTGCAGCCTTGCCGGAAGACGTGACGGCCAGTCAGCTGTACTGTCATCGCTTCCACAGTTTCCATTGTTGGATCATGACCGCTTAATCAGCTCAGTTAGACTGTGCAGCTTTAATGTTACTACTTCGCCTGGCACTCCGAAGGAACTTTAAATAAAAGTCTGCGGGATCTGCAACAAATGGTCCAGTGGATACCTTGTTGCAGGTCTGTAGCTCTCCAAATGGGGTGCATATATAATTGAGTAACCAAGTATTCTGTTCCCCGTGCACACCATGCTGAAATTAAATTGAACAATAGAGAATGATTACCCAGCGTGGTTCCAATCAGTAATCCACTGGCTAGGAAAACTGCAACACCAGCACAGTGCAGGCAACCTTAGGGAAAGTAAAACAGTACATCTAAAATCCAGGTATATGCTTGGTGCATTCCCCTGAATCCAGAACAGCCACAGGTGTACTCAGGGAGTTTAGCCAATCAATGCCCATAGTCAATATGCATTCACAGGTGCAGACCCTCAGAGTAAGTCCCATCCTGGGGGAGAAGGGAACACAATATAAATATATAAATACAGCCAACCCCAGTTGCTGAGTGTGGGATGCAGGAGGCTCAACTTTGGGGGAGGCTGAAGACATGACAGCAGAGGAAGTAGAAAAGGCTCAAGAGACGGAGGAGGCTGGAGAGGTGGCAGGGGGAGCAGCAGAAGGCAGTAACATCAAAGTTTGAGAGTGAATAGGAGGAGACTGTAGGATCAAGGGGCACTAAGCAGGCAGTAACGTCAGGGGTGAAGAGTGAACATGAGGAGGCATTGGGGCCAAGAGAGATCTGGGTGGAGGTTATAACATTAAGGGTGTAGAGTGAGAAAAGGGAGGTGGAAAAGAAGTAGGTTGATCCTGGGGACCAGGGTGTGTTGTGTACACCAGGATCTGGGACTGACACAGGACCAGTCACATCAGGCTGAGAGTGTGGCAGGGGTTTTGCTAGGTTTGTAAAAGATCCGGGGATACGCTAATGTGGAGATTGCCAGGACTCAGAACTAGCTAGCCTTTTGGTTGTGTGAAGCAAAATGTCAGGATGGAGTAAGGCCTAACTTGCTCTATGCTAAGGTGGGATTTCCCTACCTAAAGAAAACTAAGGACAGCCTGTGTCAGTAAGTTAAACTTAAAAGTCTGTCTGCATCCGAAACCTATACTTGCCCTCACAACTAAACATATATAATGTGTAGGGATGTCAGCATCAAAAGACATAGTGGTCAAAACAAAGTTTTGAGCTTCTTCCAGCTTGTAGCTTAAGTTCAGCTGCCCTTCCCCAAGTTCAGAACAATTCCAAAAAGGCCTTGGGGTTACTTCCCCAAGAGTTCAACACAGTTCATAATGTCCCAGGGTTCCCTTCCCCAAGAGGTCAGGTCTTCCTTCAAGTTAATTCCAATTCAACTCCTTAACCATTCAGGCTTTTCAATAGTTCACAAAGGTTCTTTTTCTCTCTCTGTATTTCTCATGCACAAGTAACAGTAGCAAAATGCAAGCTTTTTCACATTTGCTTTCCTTGGCTCTATTCAAATGGGGGTCATTCAGTCTAGGCGCAGTTGTCGAACCACAGGGTCCACCCATTACAGGTCATGCAACCGATAACCCTTGGCACTTTGTTATGCATCTGTATTCTTCATATATATATCAATCAACACTGATTTCAGATTCTCCTTGGCATTCTCTTGACTTCCGCACAATGCGCATTTCACATAACTCATTCTGTGGTGTTCACCTTTTTACACCACCTTACTTTCACTTTGCTCATAAGTGTTTATCACTTGTTTTGATCTTGTGCTATATTCACATAGGCTCTTAACAACTTTCAGTTAGTTAGGTATTCAACAATGCTTGCGGCATTCACCAAAAGTACTTATAATACTTTATATCTTTATCCGGCATTCAATAATGCTTGTAGCCCTCTAAAAAGTACTTACAACCCTTTTCAGCTTTATCCGATATTCAGTAATACTCGCATGACTCTTAAAGATACTTATATCAATTTGCAGCTTGTTCGGCATTCAACAACATTGTATTGAATCTTCCATAGCAATAGTAATGATTCTTAGTTTGTTCAGTATTCCAATGTGCCTCTCTCCTGCCCCGCAGCGCCCCGGTGTGAGTGTTCCCTTCTTTTACACTCACTGGTCTGTTGTCGTTCCTCGGGGCCTCTCTGTTCAGCTTCCCGACTTCTTTCAGCTTTGCCGGTTCCTTGGGTGAGCTCCTGCGAGCAGCGCTCGCCATCCTCGGTTTCTGCTGTACATAGCCCTGCTCTTCCGTAGCGGTGGCTACCAGCGGCCTGCAGCATTCGGGAGCCTTCGGCATCCCACAGCTCTGGCTGTGGACACTGGAAAAAGAGGACAGCAAGCTTCTTGACCCTCTCACGGCCTGCACTGGCCCCAGCGTCCTTTCTGCACTGTGGGATATTTTGGGTGGCAGAAAGGGCCAAAGACTGATATAGCCTATAAAGGCAGGGGGACTATAGGGTTCTTTTTTTACAAGGGGAAGTGGGATACCATGTCTCACCCAAAGACATCCTCTCCACACTCCCCAAGTTCCCTCGACCCAGGTGATCCTCCCTCACATCTCCACCCACAGAGTCGGGAGCCAAGAGCAATGGCCTTTCCCTGGCCTCCTGAGAGGAGGACCATAGGGGAGTAGAAGTGAGTATGCTCTGAGGTTCCTCACTTATCCTCATTGCAGAGGTTGTGCAGCAGGATGTTGGCATGGTAGAAAACACTGAGAGATCTCCACCAACTGTGTCGTGTAGGAGACTCGCAGGAGCTTGGGAAGCTCTGAGTTGGCGTGGCGGCAGAGAGAACGAAAACCAAGAAACGGTTTGCCAGATCCAGGAGAGTCCCAGAAGCTAACTGCCAGTAAGCGCTAAGCCAGAGCGACTTACCCAGTTAGTGTCCCACTTGCAAGTGGTACAGGAGCACTGGGGTGCTGCTCGCGTGTGCCAGGTCAGCCACGTTGTCTGCGTGTGAGTGACAAAGGTGCAGTTATTGAATACTGAACTATCAGAAGACCACAGAGGTGGCGATTAAGAAAACAAAGCAGCTGTGATAGTCCTTTTGTGGAAGTCCCAAAAACCCGATTGGGAAAAAATATTAAGAACTAAGTCATGGAAGCAATGCCAAAGCCAAAAGAACATTGAACTTGGGTAAACTAAGATGTCCAAGCACTGCCAAAAGCCAGAGGGAAGCAATATGAGTCCCAGGGGTTGTAGCAAGCGCCTGATCTAAACTCACATTGCCAAAGCCAAGGCAGCAACAGGAAAATAATTATCCTAGTTACTATGTAATTACTGAAGCAGAAAGAAGGAAAAAGGGGCAAACAGTCTAACCTCCTGTAACAAGATATCCAGAGGGAGATGAGCAAAGTATGTAGCAGAGCCCTAAGATGTTCTCCTAACCACTTTATTATATTGGAAGCAGAAGGGGAAGAAAGGTGGCAAACTGGCTGCACTTCTGAAGTGGGTTATCCAGACGGAGATGAGCATCGTTTGCAGAACAGTCCTAGTGTGGTTTTATGTGAATTATCTATTCCCTGCAAGCTGCTAACATTTTTCAAGCCAAAGAAGACTATTGAAGTTGGTGTTCTAATTTACCATTGAAGCACTTTTCTGTCTGTTGGTTGACGAAGTAGACGGGCAGGCGAGTATGAAATGATGGGCCAGAAGAGACCTGGTGAAAGCATAAACCAGGTAGTAGATGGTGCAGGTGCTGAAGAGTGGTATTAATAAGAGCGCATGTTGAGTTGTGACATATGCAGAAGAGTTGTGACAGCTGATTTAATACAAAGTTCACATTCTTTTTGCAGTTTAAGTTGTGGTGAACCATCGTGACCAAACTGAGGGCCTGATCACGACTTTGGCGGTAATGCCGGCGGTATTACCGCCGGCGGTATTAGTTCTACCGGCGAACTCCCGGCGCTAATAGCGCCGGATCACGAGTTCGGCGGTAATGTAATTCCCCATTCCCCATTGAGCCCATTCGGGAATGCCCCATTCCCCATTGGGCTCAATGGGGAAAATTCACGCTCTTACCGCCGGCGGATTTCCCGCCGGCGGTAATAGCGCAAATTTTTGGCGGATTTCCCCCTAGCTCAGAGCTGGGGCGAAATCCGCCAAAATCCTGATTTGGCAGACCCTTAAATCTGGCGGTAATAGCGCTACTGCCGGATTTAAGGGTTACTGCCAAAGTCGTGATCAGGCCCTATGTGTTGTTGCCACACATGGGAGGTAGTTCTTATTCTAAGAGGAGTGAGAGGTTATGACTTTCTCAAGTATTGTGGTAAACTGAAGTGATCACAGTGAGACAAGTAGGTAGGTAGCTGAAAGATTAGATCGTGGTAACAGGCCCCACTGCTAACCACTCGACAGCTACAATTCAACTGTCCTTCCTAGAACTCCATCACATTCCAAACCCTCAACACTCCACCTTCCATTACATCACCACCATACAACAAATGCAATATTATAATACATGTAGGATACAACACATCCCCTTTCCCTAAAATACAAACAAGGTAAAACATAAGTCCTTCCAGTGTACCTGGAATAAAGAACATGCATGTTATATCCAATAAGGTACTACATACACATGAGATTGCAGGATGTTTCTTGTAACCACTAGAACACCATATACATAGCACTATATAACATAATAATAGTCCTACAAGTGTACCGGAAAGAAAGAACATACAGGTTATATCCAATAAAGAACTATATACACACACACATGGGGTCATTACGACCCAGGCGGTAAGTACACCAACTTTACCACCATGGTGTAAACTATGTTTACACCATGGTGGATGGCGGATTTACCGCCCCATTCCAAGGTGAGTGGGGCGGTAAATCCCCATTTCCCATTTACCCTTCCCCATTCCCATTTTTGCCCCATAGGGCATAATGGGAGTGGGGAAGGCGCTAATTACGGCACCGTAAATTACGGTGCCGTAATTAGCACCAAGGCGGTTTAGCGCCATGGATTTTAACGGCTGCTAAAAGCAGCCGTTAAAATTGGAATCAGGCGTTAAGGGTTAACGACAGCGTTAACCCTTAACGCCTGGGTTGTAATGAGGCCCACAGTTTCAGGTTATCATTCACAACCACTAGAAAACATTATTACTTGTACATCATGAATTCTTCTTCTTGAAATCTGCTAGGTAACTTACGCATTCTGTAACTTCTCTTAATCTCCCTACTGGAAGAATCAACATTCAAATCCACATTACCATTCATAGGCACATGACCACCACCACCTGACACAGGTGAATAGTCCCAATGATCCCATTGCCTGACCACAATAACATCGTCCTTCTTTGCCCTATCGCCCAACAATTTAAACACCTTATTATGATTCCAAACCGCTCCACCTTCCATTCTAACAGCTCTCTCAAAACACTCTATTATTTTCATGGGATTGGAAAACTTAGAAACTCGCTTCCTACCCATTCTTCCCTTTCACACCTTCACCACATCACCCACCTGGAATTGTCCACGCTTCCACACGATACTACCCTTGTACTTCCTGTCATGATATTCCTTAAACTTCTTCTGACCCTTCAACTTCTTATCAGCCACAAAATTCTTATCTACCTCCGGCACACCTAATATATCATTTACCCAAACAGGACATAATTTACTATTAGGTTCATGTTCTCTCATTAATCTGAACGGTGATACTCCAGTAGTACTATATGGCATCACTCTTAAATTCCACAACAAATCACAAAGGTTATACTTCTAGTTTAACCCATTAGCCAAAGCTAACTGCACACAATCTCCAATGACCCTGTTCAGTCTCTCTACCATTCCATTGGTCTCTGGGTGGTACACCAAAGAAATCTTCCACTGAAAACCCATCTTCATAACAAACTCACCCATCTCTTTGCTCCGGAATTGCAGACCATTATCACTTAATATCACATTAGGAATACCTTCCCACTAAACATCGTTTCTAGGAAATCAATGACTTTACCTGAGGTGACACAATCCACAACAGCAACTTTGGGCCATTTAGTATACCTGCCGATGAACACTAACAAAAACATATTGCCCCGTCCCAGACCTTCATATGGACCCAAAACATTGATAGCCAACTCCATCCATGGACCTTCTGGAACCAGTAAAGGGGTCAGCAGTGACTTCTTACTTACCATGTTTTTGTCACAATCATTACACGCAGCACATGATCTCCCTTCTCTTTGGATTTGCGTATCGATGGCAGGCCACCAAAATCGTTCTCTAATCTTCCTTTTCGTTATTGTCACACAAGGATGTCCCTCGTGTGCTAACATTATAATTTCCTTCTTCACCCCTTCCTAGGGTATCACTTTCATACCTCTAAAAATAGGGTCTCCCTCAATCGTCAAATCATCCTTGACCATGATATAACCTTTAAACCTATCCTCTACTAGTTCTCTCTCTGGCCACCCACTGACTACCCATCTCTTCATCTGGTTAAGAGTTTCATCCTTAGTGATACTCTCACTCCATTTCTCTTGAATTAATGCATGTAGGAGTCCGCACACATGCTCATGCTCATCAGAATTCCCATCAATTCCACATCCTCAATATAACCATCACATGCAATTCCTCTAACCAGGAAAATATTGTATATCACAATTGTACTCCAAGAATTTGAGACTCAATCTTGCAATTTTAGCTGTGGCTCTCGTCATACCTTTCACAGTCAGCACTTCAACCAGTGGTTTGTGGTCTGTTTTAATAGTGAATCTATCGCCCCATTCATACTGTTTCAAATGTTTCATATCCCAACAAGATGCTAACAATTCTCTCTCCATCACTGAATAACGTGCCTCAGTGTCATTCACAGCTGTAGATGCAAACATATTTATCTTCTCCCGGTCTTCTTCCATTTGAGACAACACAGCACCTAAGCCTTTACCGCTGGCATCCACTGTGATGATTGACCTCCTCCCTGGCACAAAACCCCTTAATAATGGAGCTTTCACAATACATTACTTTATAACATCTACAATTTGTTCATGCTCCTCCGTCCAAGCGTATCTTACGTTCTTCTTCATAAGCACCCTCAAAGGTTGAGTAATTTCAGCAAAATGTTCAACAAACTTGTTATAATATTCAGCTAATCCCAAAAATGAATGCAACTCCTCCTTATTGTGTGGATAAGGTGCTTTTTCAATAGCCTCCATCAGCTTACATTTTGGTTTATAACCCCCTCTGGAAAATGCGTGACCCAGATAGTCTACTTCAAGGCTAACAAACTTAGATTTACTGTGCTCCACAATCAGACCCTTCTCATCCAATTTTTCCAAAACTTTAACCAATCTCTCATCATGTTCTCCTGTTCTTTGCCCGCATCCCATATATCATCTTGAAAGACATACACTACCGGCATGCCCTTCAACAAATGTGTAATGATTCTTTGAAAAACTTTGGCAGCCGAATCTAACCCAAATGGCATCCTAACATATTTGTACATACCAAATGGCGTGATAAAAGTGGTGTATTTCTTGGAATCCTGGTGCAATTGTATTTGATGATATGCAGCTGACAAATCAATCATGGAACCAGTGTCTGCACCAGCAATTAAATTTAACATTTCTGATAACACAGGTAGGGGATATTTCTCAACAAGTATGGCTTTGTTTAATTCCCTCAAATCCATGCATATCTTTACCTTCGGATTGGGTTTCGTAGCTACCACAACTGTGAAAAAACCCTCGGATGCACCCACCTACTCAATCACTCACTCACTTTTCAATCTGTGCAACTCTGTTTTGACGTCCTCTGTCAACGCTATAGGTATGTGCCTTACAGTATGCGACATTGATTGAACTCCAGTATTGAAAAAGCACATCCACACAATAAGGAGGAGTTGCATTCCTTTTGAAATTAGTTGAATATTATAACAAGTTTGTCGAACATTTTGCTGAAATTATTCAACCTTTGAGAGTGCTTATGAAGAATGTAAAATACATTTGGACCTTCGGCAATTTCTTCCTCTTAATTGCTGTGAAACTGTCATTGTCAATAGCATCCATGTAGTGTAGTTCCCCCAATACTCCTTCCATGGAATAGGGGGGTCCACAGCCATTGCCAGAAATGGTTGGGGTGGATAGATGGTTACACCCTGCATGGTTGCACAATTGCCACTTGCCAGAATGGCTGATATAGTAGTAGTAAATAGTGTGGTCTTGACAGAAATATGTAATGCCAAATAAAATGCAATGAAAAAAAGAAAATCCAATGCAAACTTTTGCTATTCAAATTGTGCAGGCAATTGTTTTTTTTTAATACTGCAGGAAGATGCTTTAAATGCTGCAGGCAGGTGCTTTATCTGTGTAGGCAGCTGCAACCTTTTGCGACCTCTTTCAATTACTGGCAGCATATGAGTTAACAATCTCTCATCATTACTAATGTCCACCGGTATATCAAGCACTCGAAATTACCTTTATTTAATTCCAAACGTGCTGCCGCGTGAGTTCCTTCCTCTTGAGAGGCTCCGGAGTATGCCTGGAGCAAAATGGCTGCACGCAACTTCACATTCGAGGGTCCTTTTCTCGAGCATGTCTCGGCACTCGTTGGGGTAATGGAGGCTGGAAACATAGTCCCTCAGTGCTCGCACGCCCAATTTATGAGACGCTGGCAAAACAATGCGCTGGATTTAGCCCTCAATCCAACTCCCAGCCAGAGCCCCGCCAATCCACTCTTACTGAACCCACCAGCTGGAACCCAGAATGAACAACAAAACAAACGTACCAGCAAACGTGGCAGCATTGTGGGCCCGACTTCACTTGTCGCCATCTGAAGTGATCAGGATGAGACAAGTAGGTAGGTAGCTGTTTAAAGTGATCTTTATTACAAAGATTAGATCATGGTAACATACCCCCTACTAACCACTCGACAGCTTCAATTCAACTGTCCTTCCTAGAACTCCATCACATTCCAAACGCTCAACACTCCACCTTCCATTACATCACCACCATGCAAAAAAAGAAATATTATTATACATGTAGGATACAACACAAACAATCCTGAAAAAATGATCTGTTGTCATTACAAATGTGGGAAAGTTCTTATAGGAGGAGTGGGAATTTATGACGTTTGCAAGATACTTTGTTGAAACAGCTGAACTTTGTGAACTTGAGTACAAGAACCTAAGAACTGTTTTGGAAATTTGTGTTAAACAGATTTTCTTGGTTTTCCTTTTGAATTGTGGAGAAGACCCTGGTTTGTTCTGGGGAAGGGAAGTTCACCCAGACCTCGACAAGAAACATTAATCACATTGTGAACCAGTTCATGTGTTCATATTGGTGTGGACATGAATTGCCATATGTTTCCTTTTTGCATTGATTGTTGTATGAGTGTGAGGGTTAGAAATCCCTTTGTTAGAGCATTTACTTTAGTGTATTTTAGGCAGGGCACTACTTGTCAGGGTAGGGATAGCAAGGCGTTTATCCTACCTGTTTCTTTAATAAAATGGCAAAAGTTGAAAACACTCTACAAAGTTCTCTGCCTCACATAGCTGACCCTCACACTACAGACATCTTAGAGAGGTGAAGAGGAAAAAACCTACATTGTACCAATCCCCTCTCTGCTTCTCCCTGTCAATATAGACAACCCGCAATTAGCTGGAGTAAAGAAGAGGGATCAGGGCACCCATTGGCCTGCAACACCAGAGGAAGGGAGGTGAAGCAACCTCCTAGGAATTGCATAGTCTCAGACATTGGCACAGGGGCACAACTAAGCGCCTGGTGGGAAAGACATTGCTATTTTGGAAAAGACGTCCCGATTATTTTTTTATTTGTTATTTCCTCCAGGAAGATCACATTTGTTTTTTTCTGTTGGCCGCTAATTGTATACAGTTCTCTAATAAGCCAATCTCTAGCCCGACAATAGTTCGTCTTGGCATCCTCCTTGATCCTAGGTGTCCTACATGAAAGGGAATATGGGTTGTCATGAGTCACCTTCTCCCAGTTGGAAGCTCCAGCATCCCACCTCGTCAAGGGACTTGGGATCTCCCACCCAAGGGTTCTCTCTCCATTCCCCATTTGAAATCCACCCTTGTTTTCAAGCCATGCCTCAGCTCCCTTTCAGCACCAAGAATCAGTGTCTATGAATTATTATGAATATATTGCCATAAATATGTTTGTTACTGGTTGCCATGCCTTCAACATGTAAGCTAGGGAAACTGGCTATTCTATTCCCTCCACGTACTTTCGATTTGTTCCAGAAGATCGTATTCTTTTGCCCTTTACCCTTTTCAAGCCAAAGGTCCTGGCAGATTTCCATTTGCAAGAGGATCAATGGAAGCAGTGAAGGGACTGAGGTCTCCTCTACTACATCCCTTAGATTCCGATGGCGCAATCAGACTGCAGTGTCTAGGCAGTGGAATTACCGTTTTATCACCTTCAGTCATGGTAGCGAGCGCATGAAGCCTTCTACTGCTACTCTTAGCAGATCGATAAGATCCACCATATCTGTGGCGTATGCAATGGATGGCTACCTGCTTCCAGCTATGGTGGAAGATCACTCAACAAGAACAAAGTTGGTGTTTTGGGCTGCATTCAAATGGGTTGCCTTAGGTGACTTATAAAGGGTGGCTTCCTGGGTGTCTCCTGGCACCTCCATTAATCATTATACATGGTATGTTGGTCTTCCCAGGGCCTTGTTTGGCGCTGTGGTTTTCATGCATTAATGATTAAGGATACACAACTAAATAAGCTTGATGATTGTTGCACTGCATTATATTGTCAGGTCTTTTCGTTCTACCGTGCTATATCCTCAGTAATACCTGTCACCTCTTCGATGATTAAGCACTAGGATAAGGATGAGTGACAATGAAGTAATGCATAGATGACTTACTGCTATTTGTGTTTATATTTGTGGAAGCAACAGGAGGTCATGTCAACAAGATATTTGTATTTATTTGAAGACCAGTGATGTCCATTTCGATCAGAAATTACTTACAATAACATTTAAAGATGGCAGAGGCATTCCCACGAAGGGTGCCTGTACAAAAGCATAACGATGAGATCAGGTATTAAGCCAATTTATGAGGGTGTAAAAAAGTGGGCCATATACCAGAGACAAAACAGAAACAAAATGTATACAAGAAAAAGGGTGATTTACAAAGGTAACATTAACCTATGCAGGGCACGTGCTTAAAACTAGAGGGAAGTACTACATAAATATATAAAATGACATTCTTAAGTGTCACTGGGAGCAATTGTGATGTTGTAGATATGAGGTACATAGTTGGACTGAGTGATCTGAACTAGGAGATGAAAGGGTAGTAAGGAAACATGTACCGGGGGCATAGAGAACTAGGGCCAGCATTTTGGGTGTTCTGGGAGGAGAGGGCAAATGAAGTATGATGAAGAGGTTGCTCAGCGTGTGAAGGTAGGGGGCAAGGAGGGTAGCAGTGGCGCCACCAGACTATATCAAATGGGGGTTAAATGTGGTTTTGAAGGGCTCTGTGGAATGGCTTTGATGATGTCGGAAAGCATTCTAGTAGAGTTGGATAATTAGAGAAAAGGAGCAAAGTATGAGGAAGCGCATGGGTACAGGAAACTGGGAGATACAATGCGGAGATTATGGGTGGCAGAGTAAAGAAAGATGCAGTCCCTGAGGTAATGGATGGCAAGACCATGGATGAATTTGAAGACGAGGAGCAGGAATGTAAAAAGAAATTGATTGTAAATGGAGAGCCGTCATCGAGCGTAATGGCTGTGGAGAGGCTCTGGATAGGTTGTAAAGTGTAATCCCATTACTCATAGCTCAGGTGTGTAATACTGCTGAGGCATGGACAGGTAGGATACGGTTGTATCTGTGATCTTGTACCCTCACCTGACGAAAGGAAGGTCGGGGGTCAAAAAGCACACGTTTCACGTTAATCATGGAGTTCCCTGTCTCGGTAGGTGGGGGGAGGGGTTACATGGGTTAGAAGTGGGACGAGGAAGAGTAGGACTCGGAGTTAATGGGATTACTGGTAAGTAATCCGTGCAATACCCCATCACACTCTCTCTCACCAACCATATAAGGGATCATTACCCAGCTGTAAAAAAAAAAAAAAGCTAATGACAGCAATTAGTGGAAGGGGAAATGTGCCACCCAGGGATATAATTGAACTGCCGCTCAGAGTGGGGAGGAAAAACCACACACACACGCACACACACACAACAATTAGGCGACCTGCAGGCTTCAGATAGACAGAGGCGCAGCACTAATGATGACTGCTCACAGCGTGAGCTCAGGAAGCAGCAGGCGAGAATTGCAGGCCTTCCTGGCAGCTTGGGGGGCAGGGAACGCTGGCAAGTGTTGGAGATTAAGGGGGCCTGAAATGTGGGGAGGTTGCCTTTCAGTTAAATGTGCTCTCTAAGGTAGATACGGGACGGACTCACTAGAAAAATGTGCCATGTTGGTATTGAGAACAAGACACGTGGTAATCTGCTGAAATACGCATGCAACACTGCTAAGGAAGCAGTGAAAGGCCCCATTATGAGTTTGGCGGGCCAGTATTACTACCAGTCACTGCCAATGTTGGCACACCGACAAATTCAAAATTTCACATTGAAGTGGAGAATGAACCTCCAGCAAGATGCTTGAAATAAATCCTCCACTCCAAGGCACAAAATCGGCGGAAGTTAATGCAGCAGAATTACAGCTCGTAGTTATTCCACCAAAATCCCTGAGGACTCCTATGGACTCCAGAAAATGGGGACTAGCGCTGAGTTACCACCACTCATAATATGTGGAAAATCTAGAGGACCAAGTGGTGGCAACAGTAAACGAGTGTGGGGGTAATTCCAGTGGAATAACCGCCAAACTGCGATTAAGGCCCATTGTCACTAGTTCAGTACACTGGCACCAGAGTGTTCATTGAATCCATGGATTTCACTTCGTAATCATGTCACTCAGTGACCCTCACCCTGTGAATCTCTCTATTCTCGTTGCCACGCACAATGCTAGGAGAATTTGAACAGTCGAGAGAAACAATGGCCAACACCATTGAAACTCGCTTCCACCACTTCATACCCCATTTGATTTTAATCCCCTACAACTGGCATTTATTAGGCTAACTATGGCTTCATAAATGAGTGTGCAATGAGATAACGCCCGTTCCGGGATGGTGCAAATTCACCACCCGTGGCATAATCAATGTCAATACGTGCCCCATTCCATTCGGGAGATCCTAGCTAGTCCTGTCTTTTACTTTGCATTCCGGAACTTGTAGTCCTGAATATGTACATATATATATATATGTATGTATATATATATAAAATGGAGCGATTAAAGACTAATTTTCAGAACACACAGATAAAACAGGAATACATGCCAATGTCATCAGAGTTAATCATGCATTTGTGTAGTGTCCTGTGTTTGTGTCTATGTCATCCTGTCCCATGTCTATGTCTGTTAGTCCTGGGTCTCGACACATCACGGGACTCATGTGGCAGGAAAGAGTGGGGTGGTAGTACGATGTATGTGGAGGAATTAAAGAGACGTGATTTATCCCCCCCCCCCCTCCCCTCTGTGTCATTGTTATCATTGCCTGCAGCACCAACAGTTACGTTTTATTAAACGTTTCTAAGTGTACGCTGCTGGCGTCGAAGGTTGTGGGCTATACGCCTGCGCACATTGGCATTGTCGGACGCCAGCAGGCCTTCAAATCAGGCCGTGACCCGCCATCCTGCTGGAGCGGGCCTATCTTCAAGGGCCTTGTGGCGCGCTAATAACCACGTGGCTGCTCCCACAGCTGTGTGAATCAACGCAAGTCTCTGTTCACCGAGCGGTGCACCGGCTGCAGAAGGAATGAGCTCCTGTAAGGAGGCACCCCTGCCGCCAATCTTCTCCTGAACGCCGTCATATTTATAACGCGCTGACATCATGTATTCATCAAGTAGACTGTCATCATTTCCATGGTGTGCTGACACACCTCAAAAGAGGCGCAGCTATATTTCATGACGTGCTGCCATCCATACCATTTGACGAGCCTGTGCAGTGTCTGCCTGCTTGCATGCTGCAGGACGATGGTGACAGCACACAGAATCCACAGCGTGACAGACTGGAAACTAGGCCCTGTGGCGACAAGTGGCCTACTGAGCACGTTCACAGACCCCTGTACACAAGATGAAGAGTCCGGTCAGTGCTGTGGCAAACCCTGATTGAAGTGATCATGTCAGAAAGTGACACCTCCCGCGTTCAGGCCCCCCCATCCGTGTTGTCGCATACTGTGCTGAGTAGAGTGAATGGGGGGTCATGAATCTCTGCAGCTACAGGCTGTTCCACCATGTGCTATCTCGGACACCAGTAGTCTTGCAGCAGGATGGAACAGATGGTTGAAGGAATTGTACATCTACATGGATACCACTTGGATAAGGGAAGAAAGACTTCTGAGAGGCATACTCATGCACTTGCAGGGGCCAATAGTATGAGACATTGGGCCTCATTACGAGGAAGATGGTAGAAGATTAACCGTGCCGGTAGAGCTGCCGGCGCCGTTAACTCTCTACCACCTCATTACGAGGTCTGCTCGCGGGTCCTGCTAACGACGTCGGGTAAAACCAGGTGTCCTTAGCGGGACCCGCTAGCAGATCAGGATGCTAACAACGGGCCCGTCATTAACGGGCCTGTTGATAGCATCCTCCCCATTCCCATTGAGTCCTATGGGGTCACAAATGGGAATGGGGATGTACCGGGTCCAGGTCCCAGGAAAGGGAATTACCGGGCCCTCCATGGTCGGAATGGCCCGGTATTTCCTCATTCCTGGGACCCGGTACCCGGTATGGGGGTAGCCATGACGCTAAAGCGGCATGGCTACCGCCAAACTCGTAATGAGGCCCATTGTATTCGAGATGCCAGATAATGCCACAGACACATTTTCAGGAATTAATGACTCATCAAACACCTACTTTGCTCCGGATAGGATTGTTGATTATGAGAGACATATATTTCACGCAACCACTGAAGAGAAAGGCGAGACGATGGACACATTTGTGATGACATTGAGCCAGAGGGTCAAGTATTGTGATTTTGACAATTATTCAACAGATGAATCCCTGAAATGTATTTATTGCATTAGGAGAGCGCACACAAACCCTCGGGCATCAGGGCGCTTAAACCAGTTACATGGAGCCCGTAGGCAAACAGTTCTTAGATCCATATTTAGGCAGGAGTACATACGAGTAAGTAAGCATGTAGGTACAATGATGACAATGTTCTTTCATAGGTTACAGAGACGTGAGCAGTTCCGTATTGCCCAGGACTTAAGCGAGTGACAGCAGATTCAAGTAAATAGCCAAGTTTTTAGAGCTTTACGAAAAGCCCAGTAGGATTCTTCTGCTCTTAGTGACTGCGGGTTGGCGTTCCATTGTTTTGCAGTGAGGACGGGGAAGCTCGAGCCTCCCGCTCTGGTGCGCTTGAATTTTGGTTGTACCAGTCTGTGGGTGTAGGGGGTCCTAATAGGCCTACCTGTTTGGTGCATAACACTTTTTTGGGCTAGATAGGGTGGGGCCATTTTTGTTATACACCTGTGTGAAATGGTGTCTTGAATAGGATTCTTTGCTTAATAGGCAGCCAATGTACTGCTTTCCTGACATCTGATATATGGTCATGTCTGGTTAAGTTTAAGGCAGCTCATATAGCTTTATTTTCAATTGTCTGAAGTTTGTGTATGTTATGGGAGGATGTGCCAGTGAAGAGGACGTTACAATAGTTAACCATGCGCCTACAACTGCACATGCAATGGTTAAGCAGCTGTCTTCAGATAGGTAGTGTCTGGCCGCGATAAGGAGTTTGGTAGAGTATGCTGCTGATCAGGATATCTCATTTACTTGGCGAGAGAGAGAGAGAGAGACTGGCATCTAAGTAGACATCCAAGGTTTTCACAGCAGGTGATATTGTGATCTTAGTGCCGTCTATTTTGAAGGCAGTGTAATCTGTGTCAAGTTTATTTAGGATACAGTGGGGTCCGACTAGAAGTAGTTCCGTCTTCTCGTCATTAAGGCAAAGACCATGGGCCGCCATACATGCTTGGATGGTGGTATATGTGGAGTTTAACAGGGCAGAGTCCTGAGTGTAGTTGCCAGATAGTGGGAGGAGGATTTGTGTGTCATCCGCGTAGTTGGTGTAAATAATGCCCTGCGCATCTAGGAGGTCAAAAAGAAGCGTAGTGAAAATGTTGTACAATGTGCGAGAGACACCTGAGCCTTGGGGTACTCCGCAGTTAATGGGAGCGGGCGCTGCACCTGCTTGATCGGAGAATACCTTCATAATTCAACCTTCTAGGAAGGAGGTAATACAGGCTGCTGCTTCAGGAGAAAAGGCAGCTGCAGAAGTGAGATGACATAGGATCCTGTGATCTACTAAGTCAAAGGCTGCAGATAGGTCTAAAAGGAGCAGCAGGGCAGGCTTGCCCTTGTCCCTGATATCGTCCATCTGATTTTTTAGATCGAGTAGTGCCAACTCAGTACGATGGCAGGGCGGAACCCTGATTGGCGGGCACCTAGTATTTGATTTGATTCAAGATGGCATTGAATCTGGATGCATGCAGCTCTGTCCAGTATTTTTAGAAGGAATCGTTACTGTGGTGGTCGGTCTATAATTGTTTGGGATGTCAGGATCAAGCAAGTTTTTTTTTAGTAATGGTATGACCCAAGCTTGTGTAAGCAGGGACGGGACTTTGCCTGTCGTAAATGATGCATTGATAAATGCTATGATGATTGGGGCTAGTGCATCTGCGTAATCTTTGATGTGAATTTATGGTCATTACTAAGTAACACGTCATGCAATGGATGGGATGCAGAGTAATTCTTACGCCAAATAATAAGAAGTTGGCAAAATGTCTTCCGACTGTTTTAATATCAATTATCTAAAACAGGGAGTATCAACAGACATTCGCTTGAGTTCTCTCAAAGCAGTTCATAAAAAACAACACTTTTATAATAAAAATGTGTCATAAATGACGCCATACTACGTGTCAAATAAGAAAAACCTAAGCAGAGTTGTGGTTGGTTCAAAGGGAACATCTAAGGATACTTTCTATATGGGAACGAGTTGTGATAGGATATCTATTATCAGGTGGACATCTTAAACCTGCCTCTAGTGCAAGTCATCTTCAACACTTATTAGGTACACAGGATACTATTAGTTCTTAAACTATAAGGCCCTTTGTTATATGGCCCTCTACAATTGGTTACCATGCTTCATACTATGTCTGGAACATCCGGCTCACTAGCAGCACGTAGGCTCAGACCCAGGTGCCAGGGGCAGAACTTGACTTCACCTCCCCAGCCAATTAGCCCTGCATCTCTTACCAACCATGCCTTCTGCCTTGCAGACTTGTCTTTGAACCTGGCCTTGTAGTAGGTTCGCTTCCCTGAGAATCCAAGGAAGCATGGGTACATGCTTATCACAGTTGTGGTCTGCATGCCCACCTCCTGTTTTCTACCTTGGCTCATGTGACAGGAGGCCATGATTCAGCCCATTTTATAGCATTTAATTGTCTTGAATTAATAAATTTGACACTCATGGTGTTCCTTCATTGTGCCTTAATCAAGGGATGATTCGGCTTCTCACGTTTTCTGCCTTTGAGAACAGATAACCATTTTGTGGCTGTTTCTGATCTTGACATCAAGCCAAGCAACCTTTCTTGCTTCCTTCATGCTCCCAGCTAATTCTTTGCCTTTGCTGCAACATAGTTTTCGATCCTTCTTCTCTGTGGGTATGAGTTTACTAAAATTGTGACACTGGTGTCTGTCCAGTTCCTATATATATATATATATATATATATATATATATATATATATATATATATATATATATATTACCCTTTTCTGGGTACCTAATTTTGTGCCCATATGCATTTATCATTATTGCTTTCTCCTGCCATTTATGCTCTGTTTCCCTTTGTTGGGTTCATTTTGTTCTCCTGGTTTAACACTTTTGTATTTTTTGTATTCCTGCCTCACTTTTTGGTTTGTTTGCAGGTATTTATTGATCTGATTCTGTTTTTGCACACACAATCATTATTTTTTTCTTACCTGCCTGTTTTAGCTGATTATTTTGCAACAGGGGGAGCGCTCTCTCAACTATGGGCCTCATTACGACCCAGGCGGACTTCGCGGTGCTAAATGCACCGCGAAGCATGGCGGAAAGCCGCCGATAGCGCCATGGGGGTTGGCGGATTTACCGCCCCATTCCGACCTCGGCGGAGCGGTAAATCCCCAATCCCCATTCTGCCCTTCCCCATTCCCATTTTTGCCCCATAGGGTATAATGGGAGTGGGGAAGGAGTTAATTACGCCACCGTAAAATACGGTGGCGTAATTAACAACGAGGTCCCGTAGCGCCATGGTTTTCTCCGGCTGGTAAAACCAGGCGGAGAAAACCTCCATGGCGCTACGGGAACTCGTAGTATGGCGGAGAGGTACGCCATGCACTACGCTGGCGTAATACCCTCTCCGCCAGGGTCCTAATGAGGCCCTATGTCTTGTGTATTTCAGGGACCTATATGTAGCTTTTTGCTCTATTTATTTGTGTTATTCCCTTCATTTTCTGATATTGTTGTACTATTCCTCAATGTTCTGAAATTACTGGTCTAGTCTACTGTATGCTCTGGATCTGTTATGTTGCGTTTTGCCTCTGGCTTTAGGTAATTTGACATCATGGTCTGCACTTGCACTTTGATGAACTAGCTGCTATTTGTTTGCAATTTTGCACAGTCTATCAGGTCGATGCACTTGCACCTTATTACATCCTCTACCCTGGAGGTTGGGCATGCGCCCTGTTGCCTTGCTGCTCTATTTGCTGATTTGCACTGCATAATTGACATCTGCGATTTAGCTGATATTTTTGCTATTTGCACAAATTACTTTGCTGGCTGTGTGACCTTGCTGATTTTTTTTTTTTTTAACATTTAGGTCCAGTCTAACTGTTCTTAACCTGATTTCACATCTAATCTTGGTTGACTAGTTTTATTGTTATTGTATTTTCTACTTAAGTGTTGGGAATGATATGTTAGTTCATGAAGCTGTCTATGTATTTATATGGGGTGATTTTTAATGTTGGTTTATCTATTTTGAGTGTGTCTTATTACATCTTCCATGCCATGTGGTCATTATATTGCTGTTTTATGCACTGTGCATTGATGTCTAGCAAGGTCCCCATATATGCATTGATACATGTATGGGGGCCTTCTCCCTTATTTTTAGACTGTGATGTTACACACTTTATTTTTCACCTTGGTCAGTTTTATTTTACTTCTACTGATCACTGACAGAAACGTTTGTAAAAGCACTGTGCTTTCATTCTTCTGTTTCAGCATGTGTACACACTCCCTTCCAACATGGCCGCCCCTGTTCCCTCTTGTGTTGGTAGCAGTTGTTGCCATCGACATAGTTGAGGGACTTTTGTTGGTGGTGTATTTATCACTGTCCTACACTCTCCCCCTCACGTGATCAAGCGCTCAGTATAGCGCGAAACGCGTTGTTTGCAGGCTGCTTAACTTAGGCGTCCTGCTGTTCTGTCTTCTATGTGCTGCTATGCTTTGTGCTGTGCATTTTGGTTTTTGCACAATGCATTTGGTTTTGTTATTTTTGTATTAACATTAAAAGACATTAGTAATTGTTACACTATGTCTGCAGTGTTTCTTCCGACTTCTTACTGAACCTGGCATTGGGTTTTTTTTGGTGCCTGCGGGAGTGCGATTCGTTTTTTTCCTCCCTTTCTGCTATATATATATATATATATATATATATATATATATATATATATATATATACATAATTGCGGCACCGCCTGTGATCTATTCACTACATATAGCTAGCCTTTAAGATTACTTAGTCTACTTGTGTTACGGCGTCTGTACAGTTATTAAACGGCTTGCATTTTCTGCAGTGCTCTTCACACTTGCAATCTTCATTCCGCATATGAAAGTTTACGCGATTCTTTATTTTGTCATCAGATTCCATAAAGTCTATGGCCCTCATTACAACACGGGCGCTAAACCAATGCGCTATTAGCACCATGGTTGCTGCCGGTATTGTAACAAGTCCGCCATGGTGAAATGGGCAAGTACCACCCCATTCCAAGGTTGGTGGGCGGTACTTCCCCATTTCACCATGGCCCTTCCCCATTCCCATTTTTGCCGCATAGGGCATAATGGGAATGGGGAAGGCGGTAATTATGGTACCGCAAATTGCCGTTAAGGTGGGAACCCGCAAAGGGACCTCGTAATCAGGCGCTAAGGGATTACCGGTACTCTTACCGGTACCGGTAATCCCTTAGCACCAGGGTCGTAATGAGGCCCTATACATCCTTTTCTCAACCACCCTTCTCAGTGCGTCATACTCATCTCCGTGACATCACCAGCTTCTCTTTTTCTTGCTTTCATATTCCTTCGGGGACCTTTTTCAAGAGATTATCCTCTCTTCGGGCATACATCTGGTATGGCTTTTGTAACGGATATCTTCTCTCGAACATATGTCACAGTATGGTACAATTACTGGTGTCAAACATGGTGCAGGATCAGGCTTCCAATATACAGGTAGTAGGGGGCGGGACCTCCTGCCTGCAGAGGTATTTGGCTGCTCCTCTATAGATGAGTGAGGCTGGGTAGGCATCTCTTTTACATCTCCAAGGGTTAAGGCTTTTCAGGATATGTAGTGTGTCGAAGGTGGTTATTTTGTTAAATCTGATCCGAGGGGTGGGGGGTTGTCAGATATGTCAGAAATGTGTCTCGGGAGGATATCTCAGGGGCAACGCGGTCGCCAGGTCCACCTCTGGGTATTAAGCGTGTTATAAATAACTTATCATATAATATCAATTGATATTCTGGCTGGTAGGGGTGTCCTGAGGAGTGAGTGTGGGGATAGATTGCTTGGCGGCTATATTCTTTTTTTTTTAGCATTGAATTTTTTTACAACATAGTATTTTGTATGCTTGTGCACCATGCAAGCTCTTTGTTCTCTGTGGAGACTTCGGGTATAGGAAATTCTAACTCTCTGAGGATGGTGAATAGCTCTAGCATGTTCGAGTTATTCTGAAGTTGTAGGTGGAGGCTTTGGCAGTGGTGATGGCTTGTTTGTACTGTTTAGCCAAGCTTGTGAATTCCTGTTTAAGGGTGTCAGTGGGGGAATTTTTCCAGCACGATTCTGACGTTATTTTCTTAGATCTAAGATCAGTTAATTCTTGGGAGTATCACGAGTTAACATGCGATGAGGGCTTAGCTCTTTAATGGGTTAACGGGGAGATGGCGTTGACAGCATCCGTTAGCGTGCTGGTGTAGAGATCAGCTAGGATTTTAGGGTCTAAATTGCTGGTGTATTCCAGTTGGAGTGGGTCAAGGAGAGGTAGGATGTTTTCTCTGGTGAGTTTTTTAGAGTTGTCAACCGAGGATGGCGGTAGTCACTTGGCAGGGGGTTTAGTGGGTTTTGCCACAGGAATAGCAAAGGTGATTATATGGTGGGCAGACCATGGGCAAGGAGTATGATCCCGGATGGTGATGTTGCAATTGAGGTCGACTAGCGAGTCAAGCGTTCGTCCTTTGATATATGTGGGGTTATTAATTCATTGACAGAAGCCTAACGCGATAAGTGAGTTGGAGAAAAAAGACGCTGGAAGGTCAGCATGGTCATTAAGTCTGAGGTTGAAGTCACCTAGGAGTGTTACTTGAGAAGGGAGCTTAAGGTTCTGAACTAGTGTCGGGAGGAAGTCTTCGAAGGTGTTGGTGGCTCTAGGAGGTCGGTAGATTATGTAGTAGATTATGTAGCTAGTAATAGTGTTGGTCAGGGTGATCGTTAATTTTAGTGAGAGGATGTCGCAGGCTTCGTTGAGCGAGGTGTTAAGTTGCCTGATGTACAAGTGTTTGTTTGCTATGAAGGCAGTCCGTCCGCCTCTGGCGATAACTCTGTCACTTCTAAAAATGGTGTAGTCAGGGGTAATGGCTAATGCTAGTTCAGGGCCTGAGGCTGCATGTAGCCATGTTTCTGTAATAGCTAATGCATCTATGGGCCTCATTACACGGATGGCGGTATTAGCACATGGACCAAGGTGCTATTAGCACCTTGGTCCATGCCGGTAAAATACAGGCACCGCCTTGGTGGAAGGGGGAATTACCGCCCCATTCCAAGGTTGGCGGGGCGGTAATTCCCCCTTACACCACTGCCCTTCCCCATTCCCATTTTTGCCCCATAGGGCATAATGGGAATGGGGAAGGTGCTAATTACAGCACCGCAATTTTGCGGTGCCGTAATTAGCACCAAGGTCCCTTAGCGGGTTGGTTTTTAACGCCTGCAAAAAGCAGGTGTTAAAGCACCAACCCGCTAAGGGACCTCGTAGTAAGGCGGTAATGGTTAACGGTCACCGTTACCATTAACGGTGACCGTTAACCATTACCGCCATCCGTGTAATGAGGCCCTATGTCATTGCGGGCTGCAAGTCTGCAGAGTTCCTGAAAAAGATGTTACAGAAAACCAAGTCTATGGATGAAACCCTAATGCTTGCAAGAGCTGACATGGCCATTTCTATGCAAGCAGAGTCATTGGGCAACATCAAAATCACACAGACATCGGCTGCTGTGAATATCTGTCAGGTCCAGATGACCGATAGATCAACCAACAAGGAGTAAGGCAAAGGCTATCAGTGTGACTATAATTTCCCTCATGTCAGAACCTGTCCAGCAATTGGTTGTGTGTGTGATGCCTGCAGGGTTGAGAATAATTTTCAGTCAGTATGCAAAAACATTAAATATGTCCAGCGATCTGCAGAAGCTTGGGCCGG
Organism: Ambystoma mexicanum; assembly: GCF_040938575.1. NCBI lineage: Eukaryota > Metazoa > Chordata > Amphibia > Caudata > Ambystomatidae > Ambystoma > Ambystoma mexicanum. The sequence continues at coordinate 895,039,472 of NC_090931.1, read as the reverse complement.
GGCACGGATAGTCCCAGCTCAACAAAACGGCGGTCTCCTGCTCCCAGGAAGAAAGGATCTCCAGATAGATACCAGGAACCCCCATGCAGAGCCAGGAGATACACTGGAAGGTGAGATGAATACTGCAGAGTGTCCACCCCAGAAGAACCAAGAAGGAAGTTGATGCAACAAAAGAGAAGGTATATAGCATTGTCAGCCAAACTTCAAGATGACTCTGACTCATCGAGTGGTGATCGCAAGCGAGGATATGTCTATGCCATAGACAATAAAACAGCAGCTGAAAACAGCCCAACACTATTGCTTCAGATAAAAGGAAGTGTGCAAGAATTTCTATTTGACACAGAAGCCACACTTAGGGTGATCAATGAACACACATATCAAAGTCTTAAATACACTACAAAGCTTCGGTCCCCTGACATTGACATATCCCTACGGCACTAACACAACACTCCAATGCAGAGGAATGTTTGAAACAACCTGCTCATATAAGGACGAATCTGAGAAGTTGACCATCTACGTTGTGAAAGGGAAGGTGCCAGGAGGAGGTATCCTTAGCTTCAAGTCAGCTATGCAAATGGGGTTAATGCACATAATGGATTAGATTATGTCCGCATACACCACAGATCCAAAAGAGATGACTGTCAAGATATTTCCCTCGTTGTTCACTGGGTTGGGAAAGCTAAAAGGAAAACAAATTAAACTGCACATCAACCCAGAAGTCAAACTTGTCACACAACATTACAGAGGGATCCCACTGAATATCCAAAGACAGGTAGAAGATGAAATACAGTTGTTAATGAACCAAGCTATTGTTGAACATGCAATAGGGCAAATCTATTCAGCTACTATTTATGTGTTGCCTACCTGTATCTCACTATGCTCTAATGGTGGACTGCCCCAATTTAGAATGACACAACTATATTCTGCCCGTAAAACCACCAATATCGGCTGCAGCCTATGCATTTACACAATACTATCTGTACCCTGATACAATAGCCATGTGCAACTGAGGCCCTGTTACGAGAGAGTCTGCCACTCTCTACATAGGACTGTTATATGATATATGCAACTTGTCTTGATACCTTTCTTGGAATTACTAAGTGTAGCACCCTGCCTTTCTTGGGAAACACTAATTGTTGCATCTTGCCTTTTTTGAAAATATTGATTCTTGCACCCTACCTTGTTGGGAAATAATAACTGTGGCACCCTACCTGTTTTGGGATATACTGACTGCTGCACCTTGCCTTTTTTGATAATATTGTTTGCTTTACCCTACCTTTTTGGGAAATATTAATTGCTGCACCCTACCTTTTTGTGACATATTGATTGTTGCCCCCTACCTTTTTGGGACATATTGATTGTTGCACCCTACCTTTTTGGGACATATTGATTGTTGCACCCTGCCTTATTTGGGATATATTGATTGCTGCACCCTACCTCTGTTGGGAAATATTAACAGTTGCAACCTACCTATGCTAGGAAACACTGACTGTTACACCCTGAGATCGTGATAACACACCTGATCCCAGCCACCCACTGCTCTTCGAAAAGTGCCCATAACCATCTGCCAACACACACTGAGCACCATGTGCTCCCCTAAGGCAGACCTCCCGCACCTTGCTCACCGTAACATGCGCCTTCACACTCATACCCTCCCACTCCAGCACAGAACTCAAACCATGAGTACTTCATGCCACAACCTTAGACTATGCTCCAGAAACATTGGCAACAAAACAAAAGCCCTCCACACAGTTAAACCTCACCCCCAGAGCCCACCCAAGCCACAGGTCCCCTCTCCGCATGCCCCTCCTGGGGCACTCAACTCTGGATGGGCCTTCCCTCCCTACGACCCACAAGCAGAAAACAGCTACCACAACCACCTGCCATGTGGCCACTAAAACACACCTGAATTGTGCCCTCATGAACGCCCAATCCATCCCTGCTCATGAAGCAGACCTACACAATCTAATCACTACCCACGACCTAGACCTTTGTGCTGTGCCCGAAACCTGGCTTCAGGAAGCCTCTGGCCCAGCTCTAGCAATAGCACTCCCTCAGGGATACACCATATTCTGCCAGGATCGCCCTCTCACCAAAGGAGGTGGAGTGGCACTCATAGCCAAAGAATTCATTGATATCTGAAAGATAAACCATACTAACTCCTGCAACTATGATCTCCTAACCCTAAAAATTGCCATCTCACACAACTGCACCATCACATTTCACATTGTATATCGCCCACCAGGCCCTCTAGCTGACTTCCACTCATCCATCATGCACCTTGTCTCCGATAATCTAAAAACACCCACTACGGTCATCCTAGCAGGTGATCTTAACCTAGGGCTTCACGACCCCAAAGACACTCCTGCCAAAAATGTGGCCAAAGCACTAGAAACTCTAGGCTTCTTACACTCCATCATCAACCCCACCCACAACAAGGGCCGCACCATCGACTGGTTAGCCCACCACAACTCTGCCCCGGATGCCACAGCCAACCTCCTCCTTCCCTGGACAGACCACCAACTCATCCTTTTCACACTCGCCACACAGAAGGTCCAAAAAGCCACCATCATACCTCTCCCATCAGCAGCCACCTGAAGTGCACGCCTCCTCACTAGGGAAAGGCTAGCCCCCTTTTTCAAGGTCACAGCCCTTGCGACTCCATTCTCCAAAGACCCTGAAGCCCTGGCTCTATCACTGAACTCCATCCTAGCTGAAGCCATTGATGCTATTGCACCCTCAAAGGTCCGCAAAACCAAACATACTAAACACGCTAACAAATGGTTTACCCCAGAGCTCTCAACGCGATGCCCCAAAAAGCGTGCAGCCCTATCTAAATGGCAAGCCAGCCAACTGGCACCTGACAAACTTGAATTTAACAAACTGTCTAATGAATATAAAAAAGCTATTGTCCGTGCCAAAGCTGACTCATTCAGCAACAAAATAGACAATGCCAAGTCCAACTGTAAAGACATCTTCTCTATCTTCAGGGAGCTAGAAACACCCGCCTCCCCCTCTCCAGCCATACTCAAGAATGAAGCATGGTGCGCCGGCATACACGCAGCCATGCTCCTCAAGCTTGACACTCTGCACAACAGAATCAGGGCTTATCAACTTAACCCTCTCCGTACCAACTCATCTCAACCACACTCATCCAACCAGCAGACCACGGACACAACCCCCTTCTCATTCAGAGATGTCAATGAGACGGAAGTTACTGCCATAATGAAAAACATCAAACCATCCACGTGCAAGGGGACATCTACCCAGTTTCCCTATTCAAGGAATGTGCAGACTTGCTCACGCCGTTCATCACGGCATTCATCAATGCCTCTTTTGCTTCAGAATCGGTTCCTTCTACTGAAGAAAGAAGCGTGGGTTTGTCCCCTTCTAAAAAAAAACTCACTCGACCCATCCAACCCCAACAACTACAGACCCATCACCACTCTACCATTCCTGCTCAAGATTCTGGACAAAGCAGCATACCTGCAAGTGCAGGAATTCCTAGAATCAAAAAACATCCTAGGCACCTGGCAATCTGGCTTCCGGCCAGGTCATGGCACCAAAACGGCCCTACTGTACCTCAAAAATCAAACCGATGATATCAGAGATTCTGGCAAACCTGCCCTTTTCCTACTACTAGATCTATCGGTATCATTTGACCTCGTTGATCACAATCTACTATGGCAACATATCTCTTCCTCAGCCTTCTTCTCTCCAAACGCCATCACCTGGATTGCCTCCTTCCTCGAAGGTAGAATCATGAGCGTCTTCTCAGACATTGCAGCTGCCAATCCCGACACTATCTCTTCGGAGTACTGCAAGGCTCCTGCCTATCGCCCACAATGTACAACATCTTTACTATCTCCCTCTTTAATCTACTTCACTCACTTCATGTATACCAATTATGCCAACGATACTCAAGTCCTCATTCCTCTCTCCGGCAACTATGAAAATGGTTCCATACCCTTAAGTCCATCTACACCACCATCCACACATGGATGGCAGAAAAATGGTTCTGCCTGAACGGAGACAACACGGAACCTCTACTGCTAGCCCCCACTGACTCACGCATCATCCTGGACACTAAATACTAAGATTTGGTCATCCATAACATCACCATCCCAGTCTCCCAATCAGTCAAAACTCTCAGAGTCTTCTTAGACACAAACCTTCCTATGTCTAGACAAGTAAGCGCAATAGCGACCTCTGCAGCCTACTACTCTAAACTCATCAATGCCACCAGACCGTTTTTTTCCACCACCAACTCTCTATCAATTGCGCAAGCTATTATAGGCTCGAGGCTAGACTATTGTAAGGTACTCTATGCAGGAACCTCAGCAAAAATCCTGGGCAAATTATAAACCATTCAGAATAACGCCCTGTGCTCAGCATTGGGCATCTCCAAAAGGGAACATATTTCGGCAGCCAGACAACAAGCACACTGGCTTCCGGTCTGCCAATGCATCCTGTTCAAGACATTTGCCATCACGAATAGATGCATCCACCACACCCTCTACCTCTCCCAAAGAGACCTCCTACCTCCAGGTGTAAGACCCACTAGAACACTATATGTCAATCTACCGCCGGTTCCACGACTCAAAAATGCAAGAGGCAGTGGCGCTAGCTTCCCATTCATTGCCTCTAGACATTGGAACTCACTGCCCCACTCCATCAGAAGTGAGCCTTCAAATCTTGCCATCCGCAAGGCCCTGACAAGTTTATCTAACCTATGAAGGGCGACTGTATTCAACTTAGCTAACCTAGGTATTGCAAATGTAATCAAGCAAATTACCGAAATATTGTGAATAATACCTAATCCCCCACACTAGCGTGAGATGGGGGTTTAGATTCTATTAAAGACAAGGAGGCGAATATTATGCATAACAATCTTTACTCTGACATCACAGCAGCAAAGAAGTAAAACTTTTGTATAAAACTTTTCTGAAGAAAATGTCATCACAACTTCAGCAAAAATATATATATATTTCCCAATCCAAAATGGAGGACAGGTCATGCCCTCAGGGTAACCAATGGGCATAGAGCCAGTTCCATAAATGTCCCTTCCTCTAAAACCAACTCCTCTTTCTGATGCTGTCCTTCCTTGGATATTCACTGCAGCAATCCTCTGCATAGCACCAGGAGAGATGATTCCATGTAAACAGGGGAACTTGAACTCTCGCAACTGAACTTGAACCGATCTTCTTAAAGCAGGATCTCTCACTCGAAATCTGACATGACCAGAAGACAAGTAAGGGTGGGTGGGATGTATAATATTCACCTCCTTGTCCTTAATAGAATCTAAACCCCCATCTCAAGCTAGTGTGGGGGTTAGGTATTCTATGGCAAGACAGGAGGCTCCTATTATGCAAGTTCAAAGCCCTTGCAGAACATTAACAGCTACGTGAGCAATGCATTTATGATAAAACGTTTTGAAAGTTGACTCTATTGACCAATCAGCTGCTTTAAGGATCCGTTCTAGGCTGCCGCCCAAAAAGGCGGCTTTAGAGGCCATAGCACCCCTAACAGAATGGGGACCAAAAGAGGAAGTGTAAACTCCCGCCTCCAGCATGAACCATTTAATCCATCTGGCTAAAGTGGAAGGAGACACAGGCTTATGGGACTTCCTATAGGAAATCAGCATCTGAGAGGTATTAGGAGGTGGCAGACTCTCCGTTTTTAACTCAAAACGTTTCAAACATGCTATAACACACAATTTATTGTTTTCAGGGAAGGCTGGATAAGATATTGAGGAAGTCATAGGGCCTCATTCCGAGTACGGCGCTAACCAATGGCGCTATTAACGCCTTGGCTGACGCCGTACCCGGACCGGCAGCGCCTTGGTGGATGGCGGAATTACCGCCCCATTCCAAGGTTGTCGGGGCGGTAATTCCCCATTCACCAAGGCTCTTCCCCATTCCCAAATGAGCCCCCATAGGGCTCAATGGGAATGGGGAAGATGCAAATAACGGTGACCGTTCATTACGGTCACCGTTATTGGCTTGGAGGCCCCTTTGCGCCCTCGACTTTAACACCTGCTCAAAGCAGGAGTTAAGGGCGAGGGCGCAAAGGGAACTCGGAGTATGGCGGTAAGGGATTACCGCCACCGGTCTCGTTACCGGTGGCCGCTATCCCTTACCGCCATACTCGGAATGAGGCCCATACACTTTGTTCTTCGTGAAATAAAAAAGGTAACTCCTTGAGGAGTAAACATTTTATTATCTACATCTAAAGCTCTGATGTTTGACACTCTTTTAGTAGACACGAAGCACAACAACATTGCTAACTTGGAGAACAGTTGTTGCAAGGACAGATCCTCATTAGGGGGCCAGACTCGAAAGAGGTCTAATACCAAATTAACATCCCAAAGAACTGAATATCTAGGCTTTGGAGGGATCTTGATACGAATAGACTTGAGGGCTCTTCGCACAAAAAAATGTCTACCTACCGGTTCCCCTTTTACCAAGATGTGTCCTGCTGAGATAGCAGACCTGAAGCCATTAATAGCTCTATAAGCTTTGCCCTCTTTGAATAAATCCACAAAAAAATTAACCACCTCTACAGGAGGGGCAGAAATGGGATTGAGGTGCCTAACCACACACCAGCTAACCCAGCGTTTCCACGCTGAAGAGTATCCCAACTTGGTAGAGGGGGCCCAAGAGTCTCTGATGACTGACATAGAGTCTTGCGAAAGTCCTCGGAAGCACCTGGAAGCGCTGAAATCTTCCATGCCATAAGAGGGAGGTGCCCCTGAAGAACCAAATCGTGAGGAAAACCTTCTGGGTTCATTAGCAACTGTGGATGAAAGGGAAGAAGACGAGGAATGTCTACTGAGAAATCTAGGAGAGCGGGAAACCAAATTTGGGAAGGCCAAAAGGGGGTTGGTATCACTAGCATGACTTCCTGTCTGCGAACATGAACCAATACCCTGGCTATCATTGCAAAGGGAGGGAAAGTGTACAGCCTCTGACCTGACCAATCCTGTGGAAATGCATCGGTAGCTAGAGCGCCAGGATCTGGCCTCCAACTGAAGAACCTGGGCACCTGACAGTTTAGCCTCGAGGCAAACAGATCTATTGTAAACAGACCCCAAAGGGATTCTATCCTAGCAAAGAGGCCCCTGTCTAACATCCAGTCGCTTTTGTCCTGGAGGTGTCTGGAGTGCCAATCCGCCTCCTCGTTGCTGATCCCCGGAAGGTATTCTGCCCTTAATCCAATATTGCGGTCCAGACAAAAATGCCAAAATTCTTTTGCCAGATCCGCTTGGACCCTAGACCTGGTCCCTCCCAAATGATTGACATATCTCACCGCTGAGACATTGTCCATGTGGAGGAGTACACAACAATCCCCTTGATCTTTGAGGAAACTTTCGGACTGCAAAAGACCCCGCTAACAGTTCCAGACAATAGATATGGAGCTCCTTTTCCCCCTCTGACCATTTTCCCCCCGTGGAGACCTGACCCAACCTGGCTCCCTAACCTGCTCTGCTGGCGTCGGACTCCAGAACTACATCCGGGGAGGGACCAAAAATGGCTTTGCCATTCCAGGCTTCCATGTGTTTGAGCCACCAAAGGAGTTCCAACCTGGCCTCTGGGGACAGCACCACCATCTGAGAATACGAAAGACATATGTGCAGATGTCAAGCTTTCAGACGTTGCAACGCTCTGTAGTGAAGAGGGGCTGGGAAAATAGCTTGGATGGATGCTGACAACATCCCCACTATTCTGGCCAACAATCTGAGGGAAATCTTGTCCTTCTTGAGGATAACTCGGATCTCTTTCCTTGTCTTGGTTAGTCTGCTGTCTGGGAGGAGAAGGATGCAATCTTTTGAATCTATATCGAAGCCCAGAAACTGGATACATTACGTAGGCTTCAATATGGATTTTTTGACATTTAGAACAAACCCTAGGCTCTGAAGAAGAGTAACCGTAAACTCCAGATGTGAAAGCAGATTCTGTGAGTTCTGGGCTAACAGGAGCATGTCGTCGAGATATATAATTATTTGGATCCCCTTGGACCTGAGTAGAGCCATCACAGGCCTCATCAACTTGGTGAAGCACCATGGGGCTGAAGACAGGCCGAACGGGAGGGAGGCAAATTGCCAAACCCGACCCCCCCACTGAAACTGGAAAAACTCCTGGTGCGGAGGGAACACAGGAACCACTAGGTAAGCATCCTTGAGGTCCAGCTTGACCATCCAGTCTGCTGGCAGGATGGTGTCCATGAGAAGGTGAATTCCTTCCATCTTGAAGTGGCGATATACTACAAAGGAAACCCGTGATCCGGTTTTGGAACTAGAAAAATGGTACTCAGAAATTGGGATGCCCTGTAAGAGGCCGGGACTACTGCTCCCTTGGAGATTAGGTCTTTGACTTCCACATCTATTAGAGACTGTTTTACCTTGTCAAAAAACAATGGATGAGGGGCTGATAACTGGCAAGGAGGGGAATAAAACTCTATGCGATAACCTTGGACTGTCTATAACACCCAGGGGTCCGATGTGAGGGATTCCCATTGTGGGAGAAACCTGGCCAGCCTGCCCCCTAGACCCCTGTAGGAAAAAACTTTAACACTCGAGAAAGGACCTGATGCACCTCTGGACCTCCTGGTACCTCTTCCTCCACAACCTCTCCAACCCACATTTTGCTGAGGGAAAAATTCTTTGTGTGCTCCCCGAGCAGAGGAGGAATTCCGTGCGCCTCGTGAGGCAAACTGGCGGGGGCGGGAATGGCCCTGGGAGAACCGGCCGGAAGAGCGGGCTCTACCTCTTCCGGCCCTGGGGAAAACCTTTTGCGTAAAAACCTTTTTTATGTGGACCTGAGCTTTATCTAAAGCTGTAAAAGTGTGCACATATGCTGAGAGGTCTTTTATAAAACTATCTCCAAACAAATTTCCTTGAGCGGAAGACCCAGCTTCCCTTTCGGACATATCAGACAATTTTGAGTCTAGTCTCATCAGCAGAGACTTGCACCTCTCCTTGGATATTGAGGCATTGGCATTGCCGAGCAGGCAGACAGTCCTCTGTATCCAACCCCTTAAAACATTAACAACCACAGGGGAATTGGCGGCCGCAGCCTCCTCAGCCATTTAAAATATCTGCGTCACAGGGCCTAAAAGATCTAGCAGTTTATCCTGGCAGCTACACCAGGCCTTGTCAACCTCTTTCCTGGGGTCTTTACCCTTCTGTGCCAGAAAAACCGCCATATGTTGGTCTATTTCCGGAGTACAAGCTACTTTGTTTTATAGGACTGGTCTAGGGCTTTCGGACCGCAATTTGCTCCTGTCCCCTTTTGGCAGCGGGCGTCTAATCCAATATTCAAGGAAAGAGGAAATTTCCTGAGAAGGTTGCCACTAAGCTGACCTAGCGTGCAATATAAGAGCTGGGTCAAAAAACGGAACCCCATTAATATCTAAAACAGGACCCTCTGTGCAGGGATAGGAGCCACTTTCCTCTTACGCCTCTTAGGAGGTGAATCTGAATCCTCAGAGGAATCTGAGGTAGAAATGGGTATAGGGGATGCTGCTACAGGGGGCTGAGCATATGATGGCCAAGGGTTTGAGGAGAGGGGTTGCTGGGACTCATCTCGTTTGCGCTTCTGAGTTCTGCTAGGGGAAGACTCCGGGGACGTGACAGGGTAAGGACTGAGTTGTCCTGATAAATGTTTAGTTTTCATAGTACATTTTTTTTTGTGGGGGGCTGATGCTCGACAGAGGGACCAGCACTCTGAGGGGGATGAAAATCTGCGATGCGGTTAATCAGTCTGTCAAACGCTGAAGCTAGCGTATTGTTAAGACCGGACAAGGCTGAATCCAGGGAAGTCTGGATAGCCTGTGACACAGATGGGTGTTGACTCGCCTGGTCTACCCCATTATCCGTTTTCTTTGAAGGCCTCACCTGCGTACTGGCATCCGCAGAGGCAGGGACCATATTCTTTCCCATATTAGACTTATCCATATTATGCCACCACAGAAGTGTAAACTTCCAACACCAAGGCCGAGCAGGCCGTGTGCCACTGCACCCACTTAGCCGAGCAGGCTAATAAATCACAACATACACCCAAGCTGGGCGTCAAAACCTGATGGCAGCCGAGCAGGCTATTAAATCAAAATCACCCTATCAGGGTGACAGGACTGGAGATAGCTAAGCAGGCTATGGACAAATGCAACCTCTTAGAACAATATTATTTTTATTTTTTAATTGGGAGGAGAGTGGCACAAAAACACACACCTTAACAGGTGTGATGTCACTCAAAGCAGGCCTCAGCTTGGGCTTCAAAACCAGTACGCGAGCAGCGTACTCAACCAAACAAACACACGCGACGCGTGTGAAACAATAAAATTGGCACTTAAATGGAGGTGACGCGCGTCCGTAAGAAGCTAAGCTTCTATAATGAAACTGCGTGCGTCACAGAGATAAACTGAGGGAGAGCGAGCTGAGGTGAGGCAGCCGCGTCAAAGAAAAACAAAAACCCTCTCCTGAGGAGGCCGCCGACACGAACAAATTAACTGAGAAACCCGGCACGAATGATGCTGTAATGATACACTTGAAAGGAAAATCAATTAAGGGCGGAGCGCTCCACACAGAGCGCCGCAACAAAGTAAGACAATGACCTGGAGGTCAGCGTTCGAACGCGAACGCTGCTTTCAGCACATTACAAATGTAACATTAAAGAAAAATGAGAATTTCTGCAGTGCAATGTAATAAAACACACTAGGCTCTTTCACTATGAGCTAAACACCAACAGTAAGGCAAGAGTTAGGAGGAGTGACTTAGCTGTGTGAGTCAGCAGCAAAGAAAGAGGAGTTGGTGTTAGAGGAAGGGACATTTATGGAACTGGCTCTATGCCCATTGGTTACCCTGAGGGCATGACCTGTCCTCCATTTTGGATTGGGATATATATATATATTGTTTGTTGAAGTTGTGATGAAATTTTCTTCAGAAAAGTTTTATACAAAAGTTTTACTTCTTTGCTGCTGTGATGTCAGAGTAAAGATTGTTATGCATAATAGGAGCCTCCTGTCTTGCCATAGAATACATGTTTGCAGGCCAATGTAACCGATCGCCCACCTATGTGCTGCAACTAAGATTACTTCCTGTAAGAGCACCTCAATGCCGCTGGGCTGTGTGAGCGCTCTACAAATGCAAATAAATAAATAAATATGTCTGTTAGACCAGGGTCTCAACATATAGGACTCATGTGACAGGAAAGGGAGGAGCGGTACTAAGATGTATGTGGAGGAATTAAAGAGACGTTATTTATCCCCCCAGCTCTATGTCAGTGAGACGTGAATTCCCCCCCTGCTCTGTGTCGCTGAGACGTGATTTATCCACCCCAGCTCTGTGTCAGTGAGACATGAATTCTCCCCCCTCTATGTCAGTGAGACATGAATTCTCCCCTCCTGCTCTGTGTCGCTGAGACGTGATTTATCCCCCCCAGCTCTGTGTCAGTGAGACGTGAATTCTCCCCCCTGCTCTGTGTCGATGAGAAGTGAATTCTCCCCCCCTGCTCTGTGTCGGTGAGACGTGATTTATCCCCCCAGCTCTGTGTCGGTGAGACGTGAATTCTCCCCCCTGCTCTGTGTCGGTGAGACGTGATTTATCCCTCCCTGCTCTGTGTCGATGCAACATGATTTCTCCCCCAGCTCCGTCAGTGTTATCATTGCCTGCGTCACCAGCCGTCAAGTTTAATTACACGTATCTGTTATATCCGCCCTACGTCCCGCAGCGCGGTGACGTAGGGCCGTTTAATAAAAGCCCCGCCCCCGGCAGTGGGAGGCAGTTCCGGGCAAACCCAGCACAGCGTGTGGGTGTCTTTTTGTCCGCGCTCCTGCCGATGCCGCGCCCCAGGCCGCTCGGCCTCCTGGACCAGTGCCAGCCCCACGTGCGGGGTCCTCCGGAGCACCGGTACTTAACAATGGCGACGAGGAAGTGAGCGAGCAACCACGTGCTCTACATCAACTCACACGCGGATGCCTCACCGACGTCCCGTACGAATTTTTGGACACCCGGTGGGGGCCACCGAGACCACGTGAGCCCCACCCCAAAAAAAAAAAAAAAAAATTTCTCTCTCATACCCTATCCTAAAGGGGTCGAGAAATTTTTTTCTCTTCTTGTGCCATTTCTCCTGCATGGCGCACATGCTACAAGGCGCCCATCGGTCGGCGCATACACTTAACAATGTGTGCATGCAGAATCTATCTGGGGTGTTTCTGCACGTACTTTGTGTTTCAACAGACAGATTTAGCAACACTGCACGCATGTAGAGGCCTCACATTACATTATAAATTCAGTTGCCGAAAAAAATTGCAAAACTGTTTTGTAGAGATTGGGGGTGTGAGTAGGGAATATTCGTGCCCGCTGTTAACTGTTTCTGGATTTGTTCAGTTTAAATGCACTTTGCAGATTCTGTCTAATTCTTCTCCATACCCTGTGTTGAATTGAAGCCCTATAAAATGGGGGTAAGATCTCGCCATCCACAGCAAAACATGAAGAGATCTCTGTGCTGTATAAAGTGAGTCTTAAATAGACTGGTAAAACAGGTTAGTGAGCTGAGGGTACGCTTCAGGGATGGGTTCTATGTGTATTTTTCATGTGCACTTTCCTAGTGCAGTTTTCCTCTTCTCATTGTGACCAAATGTTCCCCACACACACACATAACATATATATATATATATATTACACACCGTCGGTAATAATAAGCAGCGCTCAGGTACCTGAGAGTTCGTCGCGCTATATAAATGCTAAATTATTATTATTTTATTATATATACATTTTTTTAATTCTGTGAAAACGACAAGGAAAACTGCACGAAGAAAGTGCAAATGAGAACAATGAGGGGTGTGATAGGCAAAGACAGGACCGGGACTGGGTGTTAAACGAGTCTTCACGAGATCGCTGGTTACCTTTTCTTCCTGTAGACCGTGGAGTTGAGGTTGCCAGTATGTCGGTGTATCTATTGCTGATGAATGGGTAGCGCGAGAAATTAGCCCAATCTCCTCCTGACGATATATGACAGGATGGCACTGGACCAACTCCCAACGCCACGGGTGGCACTTCTCAGTATTTGCGTGACGTCGGGACAGTGTTTCCACTGGCTGAGAAGGCTTGATGAAGACACCGATGATAGCGGAAGCTGAACTCAGGAACATCCAAGAAGGCAGCAAGGCACAGGTACCGGCAGGGCACAAGACAGGCAAAGGAGAAAGGACTGCAAGGACAAGCAGGACAGACAGGGGAATCCCACTTTCCTAGTAGAAGAGAGTTAATCTAGGAACTCAGACAGGACCTCCCCTACCCTAAACCAGGAGGCAGGCAAGGACCCAGCAGAACAGGGAAGCAAGGGTTAGGAGGACCAAGGAGCAAGAAGAGGACAAGGAGAAGAGGCAGGGCTAGGCAGGATAAGGCAGAGTAGGGAACTGGAGGGCTGAGGCACGGCGCCAGGACTCCAGCAGCGCATACACAGTAACAACCGCGTTGAGACGCGTTGTCCCTGTGTATGCAGTGCTCTTTTAAGGCCCGGGATCAAAGCGAGGCTTGGAATGCATGTTCCGACACTGCGCATGCGCGGGACGTCGAATACTGACGATCCGCGCATGCGCAGATCCTCGCAAGATGGCGGCGTCCACGGAGCATATCCGGACCGCGGGTCAGCGTGAGGAAAGACGCCACCGCGGGTACAGCCTCCATGAAGGAGGAGACCGCTGCGGCCGTGGACCCCAGGACAGGTAAGTGGCGCCCGCGAGCGAGCGGCGTGACACCATACCCCCTCCCGGACAACCCTGGAGCGCCGGGTTTCCAAGGATAGCGGAGATAGAAGTCCCGAACCAGGCGTGGTGCATGCACGAAGGAGCGCGGTTCCCAAGTGCGGTCACAAGCAGGATAACCCTTCCAGCTGACCAGGAGCTGTAGAGCACCCCGCCAAATCCGTGAATCACAAATCTCCTGCACCTCAAATTCAGGGACCCCCCGAACCAAGACCGGGGCAGGACGGGAACAGGTACGACCCATAACATCGGGCACATAGGGCTTCAAAAGGGAGACGTGAAAGACAGGATGGACCCTCCAAGAACGAGGCAGAGACAAACGAAAGGCAACCGAAGAAATACGCCCAATGATGCGAAAGGGACCAAAAAAGCGGGGAGCTAGTTTCACAGGTAAATTGCGCACCGGTAGATTCTTGGAGGACAGCCATACCCTGTCCCCAACATGAAGGACAGGCTCAGGGCTCCGTCTCTTGTCAGCCTGTTCCTTCCAGACGATGTTGTTCGCGGATCAGGGACACCAGGGCATCTGCAGATGGTACGGCACTGGAAGATGCAGGACGAACCGGCAGCAGTCTGGGATGAAGACCGGTAGAGCAGAAAAAGGGGCTGAGTCCGGTAGCAGAATGAACAGCATTGTTGTAAGACGCTTCCGCAGTGTCCAACCATTCCGACCAGTTCTCTTTGGTGGCATTGGCATAACAACGTAGGTATTGCTCAAGGGTCTGATTGGTGCGTTCCGTCTGCCCATTGGTCTGTGGATGATAGCCGGAACTCAGGGCCCGCTGAATGTCCAAATGCCGAGACAGTTGGTCCCAAAAAGATGAGATGTATTGAGACCCCCGGTCTGATAGGATCTTCTCCGGAAGACCATGAAGACAATACACCTCGTGTAGAAAACGTTGTGCCATCTGGGAGGCAGTGGGCAGTTTAGGAAAGGGCAAGAAATGAGCAGTTTTGGTGAAACAGTCCACCACCACCATTATACACGTGAAACCACCAGATAGGGGCAGGTCAACGATGAAATCCGTGGCGATGGTATGCCAAGGGTACGGAGGCGTAGGCGTGGGTTTCAGGAGACCAATGGTCCTTTTGCGAGGAATCTTGGTCTGGGCACATACAGGGCAGGAATCCACGTAGTGCTTTACCAGTGTGGCCCATCCAGGCCACCAGTACTGCCGTGCAACCAGTTCTTGTGTTGTGCGGACTCCACGGTGACCACAAACGACGGAATCATGGCAATTTTGTAGAACGATCTTCTGGAGCTCCAAGGTAGGAACATACAGACGATCCTTGAAGAACAACAAGCCGTCACGTTCTCTGATGTCAGCGCGTTTTAGTATCTGTGATTTTGAGGGATCCGTTCGTGTGGCTTCTATCAACTGTTGGAGCTGGGGAGTCACCATCGATAGAAAATGTTTTGACGCTATCAGAGGCTCCGGTTCCTTGGCACCTTCAACGTTGTTTTCCAGAGACCGAGACAGGGCATCAGCCTTAGTATTCTGGGAACAAGGAATGTACGTGACGGTGAAATCAAACTGCGAAAAGAAAAAGGCCCAACGAGCATGACGGGAGGTTCTGCATTGCAAAGAGCGCAGGTATTGTAGGTTACGGTGATCTGTGCGAACCACCACCGGGTACCTCCCACCCAGCAAGTGATGTCGCCACTCCTCGAGAGCTGCTTTTATCGCCAGTAATTCCTTTTCTATCACCGCATAGTTTCTCTCGCTCACTGACAATTTCCTTGAGTAGTAAGCCACCGGGTGCTCTGTTCCCGTGATTGCATCTTGCGGTAGTAAGACCGCACCAATTGCGTAGTCCGAAGCGTCTGTTTCAACCACAAACGGCTTTTCATCATCTGGATGTCTAAGAACAGGAGCCGACATGAAGGATCTTTTCAATTCCAGAAATGCCTCCTCGGCCTGCGTGTCCCAGAGAAACGGCACCTTGGTACTGGTCAGGCGGGTTAGACTGTTGGCAAGTTGAGAAAAGCGTGGAATGAAGCGTCGATAAAAGTTGGCGAAGCCCAAGAACCTTTGAAGTGACTTCACGCCATGTGGCGGTTTCCATTCTCGTATAGCTTGCAGTTTTGTGGGATCCATCTGCACTCCTGTGCTGCTGATCACATAGCCCAGAAATTCCATGCTTTCCCTATGAAATTGGCATTTTTCTACTTTGGCATACAGGCCGTTATCTGTTAGTCTACGGAGAACTTCCTGAACATGCGCAACGTGTGCAGTACGAGTGTCAGAAAAAACCAGAATGTCATCAAGGTATACCCATACAGATATTCCAATAAGGTCCGAAAAGACATCGTCCATGAACCGCTGGAAGACGGCCGGGGCGTTGCAGAGTCCAAACGGCATCACCCTGTACTCGTAGTGACCCATAGGTGTTTTGAAGGCCGTCTTCCACTCATCTCCCTTCTTAATCCGCACCAGGTGATAGGCCCCTCTTAGATCCAGCTTGGTGAAGATTTGTGCGGATTTCAGGGATTCGATGATGTCCCGGATGAGTGAAAATGGGTACCTGTCTTTCCTCGTGATCTCATTTAGTTGACGATAGTCGATACAAGGGCGCAAAGTGCCCTCTTTCTTCTTGACGAAGAATAACGGGAATCCTGCGGGGGACTTGGACGGCACTATGTAGCCCTTGTTGAGGCAATCCGTAATGTACTCCTGTAGGACGCCTTTCTCGAGTTGAGTCAACGAATAGATCTTGCCATGGGGAGTGACCGCATCAGGCAGGACGTCAATGGAACAATCAAAGTGCCGGTGGGGCGGTAATGGTATGTCCTCAGGCTTGGAGAACGCCTTGTGGTATCCAGCATATTCTTGAGGTACCAACTGAGTGGCACATAAACGGGCAGATACGTCAGCAGGATTGAGGGACTCCAAAATTGCAGGAAAGGTTTTGTGAAGTCCACAGTCCCGAGGACAACGTGTCGAAGAGAACACCAGGGAACGAGCGGTCCAGTCGACCTGAGGATTGTGATATAAAAGCCAAGGTAAGCCCAGCACCACCAGAAAAGAGGGAGACTTGATGACATCCAATGAAATCCGTTCGAGATGCCCTTCCACAGAGAGCCACAAGGGATCGGACTGTTGGCAGACTGGACCAGAAGACAAAGCAGAACCATCGATCACCTCGACCACTGTTGGTCGTTCTTTGTAATGTAAACGGATCCCATTGGCAATCGCGAACGAGGCATCGATGTAGTTGCCGGATGCTCCACAATCCAGAAGGGCCCAGGTTTTCATACACTTCCCTAGCCAGGCAACACCGACTTTCAGGATCAACAAGGGTACCGGGTTCATAGGAGGAAGGTCAGATTCAGAAAGGCGGCCCGCTGCTGCCTTCGCCTCAAACAACGGGCCTGTTAGTTTTCCTGTTTCTTCAGAGGGCGTAGCGGACAGGTGCCTAGAAAATGGCCAGAACCACCGCAATACAAGCACAGGCCTTGCTGTTGTCTTCTTTTCTTTTCGGTCTCGGACAACGGGCCTCGGATGGTACCCAACTGCATGGGTTCTGGACCCACATCGGTAGGGACAGCTGGTCCGGGGTTCTGTACCGGAAGGACCGGTTGATACCTGTCAAATCTGCGACGTTCACTCCGTCGTTCAGCTAACCTGTGGTCAATGCGTAAGACTTGTTCCACCAATGCAGGCAACGTTTCTGGCTCCGGGATGTGCAGCAATTCGTCTTTGTACTCCTCTCTTAGTCCCCGACGAAACAAGGTTTTTTGAGTGATTTCGGGCCATTGTGAATCGGTTGCTAATTGTCGAAACCGACTGATGTAGTGGATTATGTCACCTGACCCTTGTTTGATCTCCATTAATTGATTCTGGGCCATGGCTGCCAAATTGGGCGGTTTAAAGACGTCCAAAAAGGCTTTCTCGAAGGCAGCGAAATCACCCAACAGAGGACTGTTGGTAGAGACCAAAGGTGCGGCCCAAGCAAGTGCATTGCCGGTTAGGTTTCCAAGGATATACCCGATCTTAGCCTTGTCTTGACCAAAATGACTTGACCTGAACTGGAAATGGATCCGACAGTGTGTACAGAACTCTGCCACTCGACGCGGGTCACCATCATACTTCATCGGAGTAGTGTAAGCCATGGAGTTCTCAGGTGGTGTAGCTGGTTGTGTGGGATTAGCCAAACTCCGGTCCAACGCTTGTCTAAGGGTGTTGTTCTCCTGGCGGAAGGTGGTCATTTCAAGACGCATGGCACGCATTTCTTCGCGAAGTTCCTGCATGTCGTCCATGTCGAGACTGGAGGAAAGGCGTCTCAATCTGTTAAACGAGTCTTCACGAGATCGCTGGTTACCTTTTCTTCCTGTAGACCGTGGAGTTGAGGTTGCCAGTATGTCGGTGTATCTATTGCCGATGAATGGGTAGCGTGAGAAATTAGCCCAATCCCCTCCTGACGATATATGACAGGATGGCACTGGACCAACTCCCAACGCCACGGGTGGCACTTCTCAGTATTTGCGTGACGTCGGGACAGTGTTTCCACTAGCTGAGAAGGCTTGATGAAGACACCGATGATAGCGGAAGCTGAACTCAGGAACATCCAAGAAGGCAGCAAGGCACAGGTACCGGCAGGGCACAAGACAGGCAAAGGAGAAAGGACTGCAAGGACAAGCAGGACAGACAGGGGAATCCCACTTTCCTAGTAGAAGAGAGTTAATCTAGGAACCCAGACAGCACCTCCCCTACCCTAAACCAGGAGGCAGGCAAGGACCCAGCAGAACAGGGAAGCAAGGGTTAGGAGGACCAAGGAGCAAGAAGAGGACAAGGAGAAGAGGCAGGGCTAGGCAGGATAAGGCAGAGCAGGGAACTGGAGGGCTGAGGCACGGCGCCAGGACTCCAGCAGCGCATACACAGTAACAACCGCATTGAGACGCGTTGTCCCTGTGTATGCGGTGCTCTTTTAAGGCCCGGAATTAAAGCGAGGCTTGGAACGCATGTTCCGACACTGCGCATGCGCGGGACGTCGAATACTGACGATCCGCACATGCGCAGATCCTCGCAAGATGGCGGCGTCCACGGAGCCTATCCGGACCGCGGGTCGGCGTGAGGAAAGATGCCACCGCGGGTACAGCCTCCATGAAGGAGGAGACCGCTGCGGCCGTGGACCCGGGACCCCAGGACAGGTAAGTGGCGCCCGCGAGCGAGCGCGCGGCGTGATACTGGGGAGTTTTACAAGCTGGAGAATCCTGGTTATTAGGTCCAGTCACTTTATAATTTCAAAAGGTGGTGCGTTCACCGAAAGCCAGGTGATAAACCTGTTGGCCCCTATCTATCATGACTGGCACATGAGCAAGTAACATTCATGTGTGGTGGAGAAATCTACTGACCTGATGGCACTTGCGTGTCTGGGAAGGTCCTAGAAGTCATTGCAGTCGCTTAGGAGTTACAATGTGAGGTGTTGGTCTGGAGTCTGAAGGAGGTCCTGTGGTCCCAGGCCCATTGCCGAAGGAAGCTTTGGCAAATCCAATCCCTGTGAGTTAGTTCTAAGCTCAGAAAAGAACATATTAGGGCCAGTTTGATTCTTGCAGCAACGTGAACAACCATGTTTTTAGTAGTTTCCACAACGTTCAGTTGGTCATTCAGTGTTTCGAGTCACTTGGGTAAGGAGTTACAACGGTTGGTGGCTCGAACTGCAAAGTATCCTCCTGCATGGCCTTTCCTGTTGAAGCGTGAGACTGATGCTAAAGCCGCCTGACCTAGATCTAAGTGTCCTTCTCAGCACACATTGTGAAATCCTCTTCCTGGTGGCTTCTGGGACCATGTTGTGCAAGGCTCATCAGCAAAGCAGTGGGTTTTCAATTGGATTCTGAATCTGACAATGAGTCTGGGGTGCCGGTGTGATGTATGTCTACCTTTTCAGCCTTCAAAGGAGTATGGCTGCTGAGTTTTGTACTCTCTCCAGACAGCTCAACAAATAGTCTGGCATCCTGAAGTAAAGGCTGTTGGCGTAATCCAGTCTTCAGAGCAATAGTACAAGGACCGCTGAGGTTCTGTGTGGAAATTTCAGGTATGGTATGATGTGTTGAATTAATCTATATTGTTTTAACTTGTGGTTCTAGGGTGAGGGCATTTGTAGAGTAACACACCCTACAGCAAGTCGGTCCAAACTGTCGCGAGACCACGCGATCCACTGAGAGGCGGCGACTTCCTGTGGGAGAGCATTATGAGCACGGGCAGGTCAGGGTGGACACCCCAGCCCGGCACTCCTCCTGACATGACCTTTTCCCCACCTGATTTAATGACTGTTATTTACTGCACTTGCAGACATGGAACATTAAGACAGTGAGCCACTGTAGTGCATTGTAACCTGTGTATGCCAATAAAGGCTTTACTACAATCCTGTTTCCAGCATAGTCATTACCCAGACCACAACAGCATTGTACATGAAAAATCAAAGGTTTTTGACTGCTGCAGTTGTTTGGGAGGAGGCTCTCCTCTCTTTCAACTGTGAGAAACCTCAAGCTGTCTCCAGGGATCTGTCATCCAGGTGGCCAGAACACGGCCATCGCTATTGGATCCAGTTCCTGGGGTGGACCAGTGCAGGAGGATCACCTCGATGGGGGGTCCTCGGGGAGGGGAAGTGGGACACTGTCGGATGAGACACAGTACCTCCTTCCCTGTAACACCTTTTCCCCATCGTACCCCGTAGGATATTCAGAAGTTCTACCCCTCCTTTACCAAAACACAAACACTTTTCTACACTGTGACAGACAACGCACTAACACCAGAGCCGTTTACCTGACATGTCCCAACACAAGGGTCAAGGAGAGTCAGGCAATTGACAATGACTATGCACAACTGACGGCCCTTTCCCTTCCCCACAGGGATAAAAGGCAGAGCACGAAATCACACTTCTAGCAAGGTCGAACGCACGAGGAAGCATCTATTCCGGACCGGCAGTTCAAACGGAGGAGAAAGGTGGCGAGACCTGGAGGGAAGACGAGGAGGGGATTGCCCTTGCCCTTTTCAACTCAGATCCGCAAAGCCTCCAAAATGGAAATCATAAGACTGGGAAGTTCAGCTGGCGTGTGGTGTGACAGGTGTCAACAGCATGCAGGGCACTCCTGCACTGATAACCAAAGCAGGGGAGAAGCGCTTGCAGCCCTAGTGCCGTCCTTGACTCCCGAGACAAGAAACTCCAACAGGTCAGCACATCCGGTGAGTTGGATAAGACAGATAAAACCAAATTGTGCTGGGCCCAAGTTTGCAGGTGGCAACAACCTTGTTGAAGAAATAACCTGTGTAATTGAACTTTAAAGAAACCCCAGTAAAAAGTTATGAACCAGAGTGGTCTGGCATCGCAGAGCTTTCATTTGAAGGACTCTGACTGAAGCCTTTTTGAGTTGTGTTGTTTTGATGAAACTATGTTACAAGAGGCCATAGGGGAGGCTGATGTGATGTGTCGAAGGGGTCCTACGAGGATCGAAAAAAAAACATGTACACTCGAAAGTCTTTGACACATTGGAGAAAACTGATTGAACTGTGAAACTGGCAAATGCAAACCCGATACAGGGATACCTGCGAATTGAGGGTAAATAGTGATATACCTGTGAGCATTGTGGCAACAAGTGTGAACCCGGCTGAGGGATGTCCAGAATGAATACTTGTCTAAAAAGACATTGAGACTTTTGAATGATGCAATTTTGAGTGAAAGGCCGTAGTGAACCCAATTGAGGGAGACCAAAGTGGCAAGAAGGATCAGAGTCCAGCTGAGGGGCATCCAAGTGGTGAAGAGCAATCGCCCAACGTGAAAGATTACCAAAGGAACCTTTGTTTTGTTTATTGTTTATGGTTCAGCAGGCCTTCTAAGGCCAGAGACTTTGCAGGAAAGAGACTTGGCCCCAGAAGGTCCTGGCATCACTGAGAGGAACTGTAACCTTGTGCTGGCGAGGCACAGGAGTGTGCTGTGCTCAAAGGTCCTGCCTTTTCCCGTGCTAAAAACGTGGGGAAGTGAGACCTCAGCCATACCATCCTGAGTTATCATTTGGTGAACACTTCTTTCTTTTCTTGAGAACATTATCCCCCACTATTTTGTAACTTAGTTGTAAGGATTGGCAATAGGTTTTTTAGTATAGGCTCTTTTTATTTGACAAGACGCCACTAGGACTGCCTTATTATTATTTGATGGTCGGAGCTTGCACCCATCTTAGATTTAGGTTTAGATTAGGCATTTTTCTCACCCATTATATAGTTTAATAAACATCTTTGAACTGTGATCACGTGTCTGCCTTTACTGTTGCCACCATGAGTTCCTTACACAACCATGGATTAATTGTAATTTGGTGCTTTGTCTCGGTGTGACCGGCTTCCGACGAGGTCCATTTGGTGTTCTGTTGAAACTTGAGTACATTTGTATGCAGTTTGGATATCATCTATATAGTTGTATAGTTACAGCAGGTAAGACATGGGTTGCTGATAGTTTACATGAGTGGGGCTTGGCAGACTGGTAAAACATATGACACAGTAAATCAGGTTAAAGGGCGATTAATAAAGTTGTCAGCAAGGGAATGGGATAAATGCTTATGGGTAAAAGAGGTTAATAGAAGAAAAAAGGGGGCGTCTGAACTTGGACAAAATAAGCAAAAGGTAATGAATTAGAAATGGCACTACACTGCATTCAGGATTCTTAGCTATTGGGGGTACTAGTCTCCCTCTGGGTCTCTAACCAAAGGACAGTGTAAGGGACTTAGAAGCCAGCGTGATTCTTGACACAGTGGAAGGGTTTTAGTTCCAGCTCCCATCTTGATTCTCAAAGGCACTCTTACCGTTAAACTGCCCCTTGTTTCAGAACACAGGCACAGAGATATAGTTTCCAGCTCGCTTCACCAGGTTGACTTTCTTGTATTCTATTCAACAAGCCCAGGGATGAGGCAATCAGTTTTCTTCTTTAGTATGATAGTGTTTGACTCACTCTTGTAGCCATATGGTACACGGTTCACTCCTGAAATTACATAGTGACTAGCTCACTCCTGAAGGGATATATTGCCCAAAACACACTTATTTAAGAGACATAGTGGATTATCTTTTGATTGGCCTATCCACCCTTTGCTGAATCGATCTCCCTTGCAGCTCCATGAGCTCCTTGTTGCGGGTCTGAGGATATATATGAGCCCTAGCACCCATCTATGGATCAGGCATAAGTACTGCCCTTTGTTCATGGCCCTGCAGGAGCCCACTGAGGTCTTCCTGCTTATGTGGCTCTTCTCTCCTATGCATTCCTTGTTTCTCTGCCTGGCTCTCTCTGTCTCATCCACCTGGCATAAGGGAACCCACAGTGAATGCTGACACAACACCTCCAGCTTCAGCAGCTTGTTTCCTCCATCTCTACAGGTAAAAGTCAGCAAGGGTCCAATCTGCCACATTGACCCCATGGTTTGGATGGGCCGGTATTCCTTTAGTATGGTCCTTCACACCTTGAGTTTTCTTGGTGGCACATCTGCAAGGATCTCAGCACGCCTACAGAACCAAGCAGGTTGATATAATGTTGGCGGTGTTAAGGTGAGACAAATGTGGTTATCCCACAGTGGGCCCTGGCTCCCTGACCCATTGGATCCTGTTTTGCAACCTTGCTATATGGGATCCAGGATACTGGTCTCATGTATAATAGGAGTACGGGGGGTCTCTAGAAAATAGGTCTGGTTTATTGTGGTACTCCTCATGCTCAGCGGGCATGAGCTGGAAGGGAGAATCTGCAACTCCTACCCTGACCTACCCTGATCTGCTTCTGGGTAGCTTAGTGCTCTCGCCCGAAGGCCCTAGAAGGGTGCCAGGAGCCTGGCTTCATCACAGTGGTCATATGTTTGTTGTCGAAGAAGACTGGAGGAGAGCCCTGGAATGCCACATAAGACGTATCGGAGGAGGATGTCAATGGAAGCATATCTGCACATTCTGTCTTGTGGGAAAGGAAACAATCCAGCACAGAGCCATTTGTTGTATTCCTATGCCAGCAAGTTCTTTGTAAGACTTACGTGGCTGAAGTTGTTAGGATTAGGGCTCTTAGTGCATTGATGTCGGCATTGCATAGATTTTGTTGCCCTCGGTGGTCTGAAAGCTTCCTGGGTCACATGGAGGATGTTATTGGTATCCACATGGTCTATTCTTAGATGGTAGAGGGTTTTTTTCTAGGCGTGTTTCTGAGTTAGGAATGTTATAAATAGAGCAGTAGCCCACTGAATTTGTTGTAGGGTTTGCAAGTTGAAGCCCTGCGGGTCAGCTCCTTTTCCTATGGAGCAGTTTAGAAATGAGCAGAAAAAGCTGGCGAGGGATTGTTGTGTGATGGCTTTGTATATACTTGGTGGCCACAAGACTCCCAGTGATAAAGCTTTGTTTCTGGAGTTCACTTTGCTTGCAAATTCCTATTTGGAGAAGGTGCAAAAAACAGTGTCCCAGGGCATTTTAATATACAAGCATGTTCCGCGTTGTAGTTCAGTATCAACATTGTGTTCTTTGTCCAGTTGGCTGTAGATCTGTCACATTCTGTTAGTTAAGTTGATGGTTGTTGACTTGAAGGGATAATGTGATGGGATCCATGTTATGTTGCAGGCGGATGTATTTTTAACCTCTCTAAACATTTTGAGCACTTCATTTTGGGGGTATTGTGTGCATTCGATCCGTTCTGCTTAGTAGGTTTCCTTCACTTTTTCCATCACCCCTCCCCCTGTCTGTGAATCAGAAGTTGTCAATAGTAGGCTCATCTGTCATTCTCACAGTAATTTTTCCTTCAGTCCTTTTTGTTAAGATCATTATGTTCGCTGGCGTACCTTCTCAGAGCGTGCTTTTCCAGGGAGCAAAGTATTTCGGCAGGGCGAGCTTGCCAGAGTGTGTGCTATCCAGCCAGGAACCATGCAGAGTTCTTTGTCTGCGTTACTGAGTCACCATGTGTGGGAGGGAGATTTTGAGGATAGAGCCACAGGAGGTTCTTGAAGTTGATGGTTTTCCATGGCCTGTTGAATGCAGACTGGGCTTTGGCACTCTTAGGTAGTGGGGTAGTGGATGTTAGCATGGTGAGAGGAATTGAGATTCTGGTTGCAAAATAAAAGGTCCAACTAATGTCAAGCTGTTGGGGTGGGTCTCCCTACCATACAGTTCAGGTGGGGCCCATCTATGTTTTCGGGGAGCGATTTGGATAGGGCGTTTGCTTTTTTCTCCAGTCATATATTGATGTCTCCCAGGGCGGTGAGATAGTTGCGGTTCAACATAAGGTTTGGTAATACTTCTATGATTAGGAAAAATGTAACTGTGGACTTGTGGGTCACCTTGGGATGTACAAAGAGGGATTCAAAGGCTAGGATGGTGGTCTGTGATACCTTTGGATGGAGCCTTGTATATGAGGGAGATGCCTCCGACGTCCTTGCCTCTGAGTGTAGATATGTTTATCTTGCCAGATGATGGGATGGCCCAGAGTACAACTTTTGCAGTGTCATCTGTCAGCCTGGTCTTGGTGATGTAAAGTAGGACAGTGTTGCCCTCACAGAGCAGGTAGTAAATACCTGATCTGTATTGTAATATGTAGCTAGCATTGCTAAGAAGTCAAGAGGTCCTTTGGCAGCTTATTGGCTAAACGAGGGGACTGGAGGGTGAAAAGTACAGTGGGCAAAAAGCAATGGCTGCAGACTCTCAAAGTGGAAAAAAACATAGAACAGGTTATCATGCCATGTTCTTTCTAGAGAAGGGTGCCTGCTACCTTGTTTTTGTATTTTTGCAAGGAACTTGAGGTTGGTCACCCTAAGTTACCTGGGGGAATCCAGACGTGGAGCCCTTGCTCACTGTGCTCAGAGAGGCACAGCTCCACCTCACTCATGAGGCCCAACAAGGCTGAAACACGTCTCTGGGGTTGCTGTTGGTACTCTTGTCCAAAGAAGGTTTGCCTAGCATTTCGGTGCTGGACTGCCCTTGTGGGCGGGACAAAGACTGGTATGCAAATTGATATTCCTTCTTTGTGAAAAGTACAGTGAGAAAAAAGCGATGACTGCAGTCTCTCAAAGTGGGAAAAAACCACAGAACAGGTTGTCATGCCATGTTCTTTCTAGAGCGGGGTGCCAGCTACCTTGTTTGTATCCTTATTATATTATAATCCTTCTCCTCACTTAAGCACTATATTGTTTGAGAGCTGTGTTTCGTTATGAAGTAATTTGCATCATGGAGGGGACGAGGATGACGGTAGCACCCTGTAAGGATGTGATCCACCTGCTGCATGTTGGCATTCAGAGACTCTGTTTGTAGCGTAACTACCATTTTAGAACTTGCAAACTGCCTCTGCATCCACTTGCCTCCTTTCCAGGTAGTTTTAGACCAAACTGTTTCTGTGTTTCAGTGTACACCCGCATGTGCGTTATGGTAGGTATATGCTTTCCAAAAGGCACAGAATTGGAAGAAGGATCTTAATTGCTTTCACTTGAAACATGAGGCCCCGGTCTAGAGAGAGCTGTATTGCATTCAGCTGCTTCATGCTGCACAAGGATGGAAGAATGAGCTTGATTGTTCGCAGTTGCCTCTGGTTGCAACCTGCTCCATGATGTGTGATTGTGAGCGGAATGGGCACTCGTAAGATTGCTTTCAGCAGCAGTTGTTCTATCAGCGGCCTCCCCTGGGAGTTTCTGCTTTGTTTTCCTTTGTCCAGCTTTGAACCTTTTCTCCAGATCCTGCTTTTACTATTGAATCTGGTCTGCTCTTCCAGCCTAGCAGTTCTTTAACCTTTCCATGAGAGCCTACTTTTACTATTTCATCTTGTCTGCTATAGCTGCTTTGTGCAGCACCATGTCCAGTCTGCTCTTACAGAACTACCAGTTCTTTAACCTTTCCTTGAGAGCCTGCTTTTTCTGTTGAATCTTGCCTGGGATAGCGGCTTTGTGCAATGCACTGTGCAGTCTGCTGTTACTACACATCATGCCAAACCAAGGCCCGCACAAGCCTGCAGAATGCAAGGCAACGCTGCTGTGAAGGAGACCGGAAAGGCCCAGTCCCGGAGATCCTTAAGTGGAGGAGGGCACCCGAGAGGGAAAGAACAACCGTGATGAGGAGCAGACGCAGGAACCCTGCAGCAGGGCAGCGGAAGGGGAGCAAATGCTCTAAGCCACATGCAACCCGAGGAAGATGCTGGGGAAGAGAAGTGGTGTCACCCTTCTGGATCGCCCACCCGCTGGGGCACCACTCTGAAACAGAAGGTACGTGGTCGCTCCAGGAAACCGGGGGGTGGGCAGGAAGGCCCCAGGCAATCCCAAGGAGGGGTGAGAGACCGACCCCAAGGCAGGATGAAAGTCAGACCCTAAGCCCGAGGGAGATACAGACCCCAATGCTGAGTAAGAGACTGACCACAAGGTGGGGTGAAAGAAGGCCCCAAGGAAAGGTGAAAGACAGGCCCCAAGTCAGAGTGAAAGACAGACCCCAAAGTGGGGTGAGGGACCTCAGACCCCACAGAGGGGAACAAAATAGGCAATAACAACAAGATTCCTATGTAGGGAACCCCAGGAAATACCTGGTGTGAACATACGTGCCAGGAAGCACCCAAAGCTGAATGCAGACCTGAGACTGAGACAGAGTGTCTAATGAACCCAAGGAATAGAGACTAAACAGTGACAGAAACTCAATCCCAAAGAAGGGTAATCTAGAAGAGAAACTTGATGTACTGACTGGAACTTTGAAATGGGCAAGAAATCCCTGGTCCTTTGAGAAAGAGACATTACGGTGGGGTCAGAAACCAGCCCCCATTCCTTTGTTTGGGTGACGGCCCTTATTGTACCTTTGTTAAGAGTTAGGTTATTTTCTTTGTATCAAGAGTTGGGGCAGAAGTCAGACCACAATAGGCTTCTGGACAGCGGACGTGAGTAATATTGTAAGACATCCTGACAATCACTCTTTTACATTTCTTTTCCTTAGATTCGGGCCAAAAGTTAAGGGACAGCATTGGTTTTGAAAGGTTCAAAATAAAGAAACCTTCCTTTAACCAACATGCCATCTTGTCTGTATCCTGATTCCGAGTTACCACGTGTCCCAATACCTTACTTTACTGTCCTTTTCTCCTGTTCTCCAATTCCAAGAATTTGCTGAGTTAGTAGCAACCTTGTGGACTAAGCTTTCCAGTTTGATTCATTCTCGCTTTACTCCTAGACTTCAGTGCTGTGAAGACCCATGAATGAGACGCGGACACAGAGGACTCATGGTGATTGTTATACACTTTTATGAAAAAATAAAGCAGTTGGAAAATTCACTGTTCCTAATCTAGGAGTTATGTCCCTACCTCAACCAAAAACAAAGGGTCTGTCCTGTGTCAAGATGTCCAAAGCAAAAATGTCCTGTGTCTGAATCCTATCCTAACCCTCTCATTCTAAAAGTAACTCGAAGGTGTTAAGGGTATTCTCTATGGCTTGTAAAGTGCACAAGTGTTCAAGTTCAACAAAAAGGTATGTCAAGCAGGGTCTCCTCCTCCCCAGACTCCTCCTCACCTGTTTGCTCAGGTACTTCCTCCACTCTGACTGAGCTCTTCTTCTTGGTCTTGATCTTGGTCTTCTTCTCAGGCTTCTTCTCTTTTTTTGTCGTAAGTAGGGCCGCGCTCCCTCGCCGCCTCCGTGGTCTGAATACAGTATAGATCCAGAGGTGAACCGAGGAGCATGCCCTAAAACGGGGAAAAAGCCGTTAGGCAGAAAAAACCCTGAAGATCACGAGACTGTTGTGATGGGAAGGTCCAGATAATTACTAGAAGGCTAGCTGAAGTGGGGAATCTGGTCTGCCGATTCCACAGATGGCACCCTCCGATATTGGATGAGGAGACTGGTTGCTGGGGTCTCTAGTACCCTTCTGGACCCAGGGATAATGGGTGTGTAGTGAGACCATAGATCCAAATGGTCTCAAGGACTTCCGTGAAAGTATCTGCACTGCTGGAACGAGGCAGAAAAATACGGAACAGAGAAGGTAAACAATAGAGGAAACAAGAAAAATAGAATAGAACGGAGTAAACACAGAGTCTCCCTTCCGCTCGAGCGGGTTCTGACAGCAGAGGCCAAGGTGGGTTGCAGAGATAGACACGTACAGGGAATACGTGCAGTAAATAGAAAACGCGTAGTGAAAGCGAAAGTAGCTTGAAAAGATCCCGATCACCTTACCTGAAGACATTAGGACACCACGAGTGGCAAAGAACAGGAAAGGCTAGAGCAAAGCGATACAGGAAGAGGATAAAGGCAAGTCACTGTAAGAGACTGGCAGCGCAAGTAACAATTACGATACAACGTGCCGTGCACTAGTTTGATCAGCCAGTTATAGGTTCCGTTGGCCATCTTGGAAAAAACTAGACCATTGGGTTTGCTCCTGGAATCCATGTTAGTAGTACTTCCAACGGTAAACTAGTTTCCAGGGCTGGTGCATGACAGTATGCCCCCTCCTATACTTGCTTCCTCCTGGTTTTCCCGGATACAGTCTATGGAAACGCTGTACAAGTCTGGGGGCATGCACATGGGTTCTTGGTTCCCATGTTCTTTCGGCTATGGGATAGCCTTTCCAGTGGATCAAATATTGCAATGTTCCTTTCCTGTAACGAGAATCAACAATTCTGTCGACCTCATATTCTTCCGGTTCCTCCAGAGGTGGGACTATGGTTCTTCTCCTAGATCTCTTGAAAGGATCTTCTTGGTGTGTCTTGAGTAGGGAGGCAAGGAATACAGGATGTATCCGCCGCAAGGCATGGGGTAGCCTTAATCGGAAGGCAACTGGATTGATTTGAGACTGAATCTGATAGGGACCTATATATCTGACTGAAAACTTTCCCATATGAGTCCACCTGGGAAGAAATCTTGTAGATAGCCAGACCCAGTCTCCCGGCTTCCAAAGGGGAACGGCACTGCGTTTGGCATCGGCATAGGTCTTGCATGTCTTGCTGCTGTCCTCTAGTGCTTGTAAGGCCTCTGTGTGGGTACGGTGGAGATCTGTGAGCATCCTCTCCAAAGGAGGAGTGGTGGTCTGACCTCTGAGAACTGAAGCTCCTGGTAGGTGGTGAGGATGATATCCATACGTACACTTGAATGGACTCATCCTGATTGCTGTGTGGTAGGTGTTGTTATAAGCGAACTCCGCCATCGGCAGCAGGACTGCCTAGTCGTCTTGTTCCTTGTTACAAAAACAGCGAAGATACTGTTCTAGGTTGGCGTTTAACCTCTCTGTTTGCCCGTTGGTTTGCGGTGAAACCCATACGACAGGGCCCTTTGGATACCCAGTTGTCCCAGAACTTTGAGGTAAATTCCATCATATCCGACAGGGGAACGCAATGTGGTAAGCCATGTAACCTAACCACCTCACGGAGGAAGACAGTAGCGGTTTCTGAGGCAGACGGAATCCCGAAAGGGATACGAAATGTGCCAACTTAGTGAACAAATCTATCACTAGAATCGCAGTCTTCTCCTTAGAGATGGGAAGTTCCACTATAAAGTCCAGTGAGAGGTCTTCCCAGGGGCGTGTAGGTGCCTTAGCTTGATGCAGGAGACCATGTGGTCTGTGACGGTAGGTCTTGTTGATGGCACAGGTAGGACACGAAGAAACATAAGACGTT
Organism: Ambystoma mexicanum; assembly: GCF_040938575.1. NCBI lineage: Eukaryota > Metazoa > Chordata > Amphibia > Caudata > Ambystomatidae > Ambystoma > Ambystoma mexicanum. The sequence goes on along the minus strand of NC_090931.1, from coordinate 895,009,145 downwards.
ATGTCACTTCGCATAGACGGCCACCAAAAGCTCCTGGAGACTAGTTCAAACATTGCCTTTTCTCCCTTATGTCCTGCTAGGGGTAGGTCATGACAAAAACCAATCGCTTGTGTTCTCAGAGTGGGTGTAGGAAGAAACAAAGCCAATTGATGAAACCACAATCCCCCACGTTCCTGCAACTGGCAGGAGTTTTCCTCCTCCCGTGAGCTATGAAGCCGTTCCTCTCGAACTTCTTGAAGGAAAAGATTGGCAATCATGTGGAAGTGGTGTCTTGGCAGAATCTTCTCCGTCCTCATCTCCGATAGATCCTCATTAGCCCAGCTTCGGGATAAGGCATCTGCGACACTGTTTTGAGATCCCGGTATGTGGGTGATCTGGAAGTCAAAGTTTGAGAAATAGTATGCCCAACGAGCATGCCTTGAGTTTCTGCACTCCATCTGTTGAAGAACCTTCAGATTTCGATGGTCCGTGAGGATTATGAACTGATGTAAGGCTCCCTGTAGGAGATGTCTCCATTCTTGGCAGGCACTTCATATTGCCAACAGTTCTCTCTCTAGTACCGAGTAATTCCTTTCGCTTCCCGTCAAGGTACGAGAGTAATAAGCAATTGGGTGTTCCAATTTGTCAGCTCCTGTCTGTAACAAAACTGCTCCCAATGCACCTCCAGAGGCATCAGTTTCTAGAACAAAGGGTTTACTCTGATCAGGCTGGACCAGAACAGGAGCAGAGGTAAAATATTCCTTTAGGTTCCTGAAGGCTTCCTGAGCGGCGGGTCCCCAATGGAAAGCTACTCCCTTCTTGAGGAGATTGGTTATGGGCAACACGAGATCCGTGAACCTTGGCATGAGTCTACGACAGAAATTCGCCAGACCTAAGAAACGTTGGATCTCCTTGACTGAGGTGGGTTCTGGCCATCGGTCTATAGCCTGAACCTTGGTTGGGTCCATGCGGATTCCCTTGGCGGATAAAATTAACCCCAGATAAGGTACCTCTGAGGCCTCGAATTTACACTTCTCTGGTTTGGCAAACAGATTGTTCTCTGACAGTCTGCGGAGAACCTCGCTTACATGGGCACGATGTTCAGCCAAGGAAGGGGAGAAAATTAGTATATCATCGAGGTAGACGACTACTGATATATATAACATATCCGCGAAGATCCTGTCAACAAAACGCTGGAACACTCCTGGAGCATTCACCAGGCCGAATGGCATAAGGCAATATTCGAATAAACCCAACGGTGTTCTGAATGCCATTTTCCACTCGTCCCCATTCTTGATCCGTAACAAGTGATATGCTGCTCGGAGGTCGAGTTTGGTAAATACCTTGGAGTCTCTTACTGCCTCAAGAATGTCTTTGATGAGTGGCAACGGGTATCTGTCTCGAATGGTTATGCTGTTCAGACCCCTGTAATCAATACAGGGGCGTAATTCCTTAGAGTCCTTCTTTGAAATGAAAAACAAAGATGCTCCTCCTGATGATCTTGATGGTCTGATAAGGCCGTTTTCCAAATTGGCTGCCAAGTACTCCTTCAAAGCTTCCTTTTCAGTCAAGGATAGCGGATACATGCGTCCAAATGGAAGTGCTGCAGTCCCCGTTGCGATGAGGCGGGAGGAGTCTAGGTTTGAGATCTTTGAATACTCTTGTGAAAGACTGGTAGTGCCTAGGTAAGGAGGATACCAAGACTCTACCTTGGGCACTAGCCAGACTGGATCGAACTTCTGTCGAGGATTCCCTCGGATTCAAGCAGTGCTCTTGACAAAAGTCTGAGTCGAAATTGATCTTGTTCCTTGTCCAGTCGATTCTGGGATTATGTCTTCTCAGCCATGGAATCCCCAGGATCAACGGAAAATGGACTGCTCTGATAACATCAAAGCGGAGAGTCTCGACATGGTGCTCCATTCCGATCGTGATGGGAATGGTCTCCATGGTAATGGGTCCAGAAGTTAGAGGACGACCGTCCACCCCCTCTACCGGTACAGGTCTGTCCTTTTCTCTTAGTGGGATCTTGTTCTCCTGGGCCCAGGTTACATCGATGAAGTTTCCTGCAGCTCCGCAGTCCAGCATGGCCAATACTGAGAGTTTCTGTCCTGGTCTGCAAGTAAACGTAACCTGGAACACCATCAAATGGTTATCCTCTACTCCTTCAGGAGTGGTTCTGGTAAGGTTGCACGGGTTTGGGCTGTCTTCCCCATGGTCTCCCTTGCAATTACCTGGGGTTTGGCGTTTCCCTGTCGCTTTGAGGGTATGTCTGGACAGTCCTTGAGTGTATGCTTAGCTGACCCACAATACATACAGAGATTCAGGTCCTGTCTTCGCCTTCTTTCTGTCTTGGTAAGGGGTCCTCTGGTTGAACCTATCTGCATGGGTTCCTCCAAGGTAAGACATTCTCTTCTTCCCTGTGGGGGGCTGTACTGAGAGGTCGGTCCCGTTCCTCTTCTCCTTTCTGTTCGCCTTTCCTGAAGACGGAAATCAATCTGAAGTACTAGGGTAACTAGTTCTTGGAAGTTGTTAGGCCGGACCACTCGAGCCAGCTCGTCCTTAAGGTCTTCATTTAAGCCTTGTCGGAATAGAGCCTGTCGTGCTGCGTCTGGCCATTCTGTAGACACTGCCAAGGCCTGGAACTGGGCAATATAACCTTGTAGGTCTTGGTTCCCCTGTTTGACCTCGAGGAAGGCGTCATACTTAGAATACTGTACATCAGAGCGCTCAAATCTGTTCTTGAATCCCTGTACAAACAGGGCATAGTCATTCACCATAGGGTCTTAGCTGGTGACCAAAGGGGTCGCCCATGCCAGGGCACTTCCAGCCAGATTGGCTATGAGAAATCCTACTCGAGCCCTTCCGGACTCAAATGCTCGAGGTCTAAAAGAGAAGTAAACCGAGCAGGCATCGAGAAATTCCTTGATGTATTTGGGATTTCCATCGTATTTTCCATAGGTAAACGGCATCGGAGGTAGGTCATCTCTACTGGCTTCCCGAGCCGCAGCTTGCTGTCGAAGAAGAAGGTTCTCTGCATGGAGTGATTGCATATCTGTTTTAAGGCTCTGTATGGCGTTACAAATCTCTTGGATCTGTTCCAGAGATGCCATTTCCTTTCTTTGGCATTGTATACTGTCAAGCGGGGTCTCCTCCTCCCCAGACTCCTCCTCACCTGTTTGCTCAGGTACTTCCTCCACTCTGAATGAGCTCTTCTTCTTTGTCTTGATCTTGGTCTTCTTCTCAGGCTTCTTCTCTTTTTTTTGTCGTAAGTAGGGCCGCGCTCCCTCGGCCGCCTCAGAGATCTGAATACAGTATAGATCCAGAGGTGAACCGAGGAGCACGCCCTAAAACGGGGAAAAAGCCGTTAGGCAGAAAAAAACCCGAAGATCACAAGACTGTTGTGATGGGAAGGTCCAGATAAGTACTAGAAGGCTAGCTGAAGTGGGGAATCCGGTCTGCCGATTCCACAGACGTTACCCTCCGATATTGGATGAGGAGACTGGTTGCTGGGGTCTCTAGTACCCTTCGGGACCCAGGGATAATAGGTGTGTAGTGAGACCGTAGATCCAAACGGTCTCAAGGACTTCTATGAAAGTATCTGCACCGCTGGAACGAGGCAGAAAAGTACGGAACAGAGAAGGTAAACAATAGAGGAAACAAGAAAAATAGAATAAAACGGAGTAAACACAGAGTCTCCCTTCCGCTCGAGCGGGTTCTGACAGCAGAGGCCAAGGTGGGTTGCAGAGATAGACACGTACAAGGAATACGTGCGGTGAATAGAAAACGCGTAGTGAAAGCGAAAGTAGCTTGAAAAGATCCCGATCACCTTACCTGAAGACATTAGGACACCACGAGTGGCAAAGAACAGGAAAGGCTACAGCAAAGCGATACAGGAAGAGGATAAAGGCAAGTCACTGTAAGAGACTGGCAGCGCAAGTAACAATTACGATACAACGTGCCGTGCGCTAGTTTGATCAGCCAGTTATAGGTTCCGTCGGCCATCTTGGAAAAAACGAGACCGTTGGGTTTGCTCCTGGAATCCATGTTAGTAGTACTTCCAACGGTAAAATAGCTTCCAGGGCTGGTGCATGACAAGGTATAAATCCATCAAAGGTTGCAAACTGATAATGCTCACAGTTCCAGGGAATGACTCCCTTCCCCAGGTTTCTCGCCACTAAAACAAAAGCTCAAAAGAATAACCAAGTTCTCTGTAGTTCAAGAGGATAACCCCCTCTCTTGGTGTTGCCGTCTACTCCAGTGGAAATTACTCCCTTCCCCAGGTCTGTTCCACAATCAATGCAATTCAAAACCCTAAGGGAATGAATCTTCCTTGGGATTCTATTTTCAAATACCAAAATGCAATTAAAAATACTAAGGACATGATTCTTCCTTCCGATTCTCTTTTCAAGATACCACAACTTGGGTGTGGGTCCCAGACTCACAAAACATCTTGTATACTCTCCTGCCAGGTTCTCTCATGTAGTTCCTTTACACAATTTGAGTGTGTGTCCGAGACTTGCGAACCACCTGGTATACTACCCTGCCAGGTTCTCTTATATAGTTCCTTCACATTCAAGATCTGAGGGTATATGCTTTCTCCCCAAGTTCCTCTTATCACTGGTGCATTTGTATCTGCCCTAATACTGGGACTATGAAAATCAGTTTGTGATGTAAGCCGTAGGAAATTTGCCTCCGGTTTCAATTAGGAAATACCTTCTCCAGCTCCCTCCCGGGGCCCGACCTTCCACTGTGGGCTCACTGGCTTTAGGATGTCTCCCTTGGCTTCTCCAATCCCGCTCGGTTCCGCTCTCTCTCCTTTTCGGGTGGCAGGTCTCTGCGGCTGGTTTCGGTCTGGTCATAGCTCCAAGTTCCCTTGCTGGTGCCAAGCTCTTCCTTTGCCTTGCGTCCTGCTTTGGTGTCTCTCCCGCCTGTGGGAATGCATCTCCGGTTTAGATACCACCTCCCTGCTGCTTCTCTGCCTTGCTTGCCACCTCCTGGATTCACTGCCCAAGCTGGGAAGTCTTCTCCACGGTTCTCCTGCGTCTCCTTGCTCGCTGGTCCACCGGAGGGCTTGGCTTCCTTGGCAGTGGCTAGCTGGTCGGGTCGCTCCATTGCTCTCAGCTGTTCCCTCTTTGGACTCCCGCTTCAAGGAAAGAAGTTGCTCAGAGCCAATCAGCTTCCTTCAAGCACTAGACTGCTCTTTCTGGTTCAGCCTAGTAATCTTCATTTGGGTAGTCCTCTTTCTCATCTCAGTCTTTGAGATTTGGTTTGCTACAGAATATTGAAGGACCCTGTCAGCAGGCTTTACGGGTTGTTGAAGGGGATTATCACAGTAGGTCATCAGGGCATGAGGAATGGAGGGGATATCCCCAAAAGGGAAAGGGGGATACCATATCTCATCTGATGATGCCTGTGCCTTCTCCCGAGGGTTGCCTCTCCTCGTGTGATACTCCCTCAAATAGCCACCACCATGGTAGGGATCAGGTAGTGGCTGCCATCTCCTGGTCACATGGGGAGAGGCTATCCAAGGGAAAGGAGTGATGACATTATCAGATTACTCATATAACCTTTCCCTAACTCTCTGGCTGGCTCCCCAACGGTTTCGAGTAGGTGTTTTAGCACTTTGAAACCCCTCCTATACTGGGTTACCCAATTCCAGATGGGACCATCGTGTTAAAACTCCTTTTTCCTAGGACCCTACAAGGGAATACAAACCGACATTCCCTAAGATGTTTCTTTAAAAAAAACAAGGTAGGGATTCTCCCACCTGTGGGTTTGATTGATTCTTTTGCACAGGGAGGTCCGCCCCAGTGGATTCTAAATTTTATTTGCACCACTTGTGAGACCCATTGGTCAAACTGGGGAATATCACTTCCTATAACTAATTGGACGGGTAGGTTTTGGATAACGGCCACTATAAGATTTAATTCTTTTCCCAAGATGGTAATGGGAATTTGTGTTTGTGGGTGTCTCTCAATGTGACTATGGACACAGCCTACCTTCTCTTTTCCAATCCTCTTCCATCCCCCAGGAAGTAATTCTGTTCTTGCGGCACACCCCTTACTCCCAGTGTCTAATTGGGCCCAGGTAGCCTATCCGCCTAGGATAGCAGGAACTCTATAGATAATTTTGCCATTGGTGTATAGAAAAGCATGGGGTTTTCTCCTGTTTTTATTGTTCCTCCCTTTAGGGAGATGTCGCTCTGGATTCTCTTCCCAATCTGCCAGTTTCTCACTATGGTGGGTATAGAGGATACTTGCTTAGGATGGTTCAGCTCTCGCTTCCTTACTTCACCCATCCTGACTAAGTTCTTTTAACAATGGTATGGTGGAGAGATCAATCTTATTCAAGGGCCAATGTCTCGCCGGATGGCCATACTCTCCACAAGAGAAACATAGCTTCTGATCTAAGGTAGGAGATGGGGTATAATAGATGGTATATCTCAGTTTTTCACTCTCTATCACCAAGTCATAAAAACCTGGTCCATTACCTTTATGGCTGTCCGGTGTGTGAGGAACCCATGGTGGCAACAGTAAAGACAGACACAAGTGATCACAGTTCAAGGGTGTTTATTGAACACGGTTTACAGGGTGGAAAAACACCTAAACTAAACCTAAATCTGAGATGGGAGCAGGCGTCACCATCAAATGAAAATAAGGCAGTCCTAGTGGTGTCATGTCAAAATAAAAGGGCAGATAATAAGAAACCTATTGCCAACTTCACAGCTAATACAAAAAGGGGTGCAGGGTAGTTCCCAAGAAAAGAAAGAAGTGTTCTTAAATAATATGTTAGGAAGCGGCAGCTTGGGTCTCCCTTCCCCACGTTTTAAATATGGGGTAAGGTGAAATCTTGAAGCACAACACATACTTGAGTTTCCCTGGCACGAGTCAACAGTTCTGTTCCAGCTTATCAGGAGCCTTGATGGCCAAGCCTGGTTTCCCTAGAAAGTCTCTTGCCTTCGAGGGCCTGGCACGTTCAAATAACAAACCAAAAGGTCCTTCTTCGCAATTAAAGTTTGTTTCTTGGTTTCACTCAGGGTGAGGATTCTTCACACTGCATCCCCCCTCTTCCGGGTGTAGATCCTTCTTTCACAAATCTTAATGTCTTTTTAAACAGCTCCAGTGGACATCCGTCAGCCGGGTTTACACTTGTCAACACACTGTTTCTTGAGACGTTAGACTTGCCCCCATTTCATCAGCGTCCCTCAGTCCGGTTCACTCTTACCAACTTCACATTCACAAATAGTTACAGGATTCACTTCCCTTGCTTTCTCAGGTTCGTAGATCAAAGACTTTCGACTTTACAGGAATTTTGCTTGACCTCCGGTAGGACCACTTTGAGCTAACTTGGCAGCTCTCCTACAGCCTTCTGCTTTCTGTAGTATCATTCACATGGGGATCGACCAGAGACTCTAGTGTTAGCACCCAGTTCCCTCTGCAGCTGGTCTCCCCTCAACACATTTACAGTTCTTTTAAACTTAGTTCACTTTGCGACGTTCATCCACCACAGCCCGGCTCTTATCGGCTCTCCCCTCGAATCACTGACTGTGATGAACCGCCTGGCTGTCTCCATAACTGGAGACAAGGCTGGTACCACAGTAGCAGGAGTTTCCCTCGCTCCCGCTTATCAGCGTTGACACGCTGCGTGTATCATTGACATCTATTTCAGCAAACTTGGGCTATTGTCCTCAGTCTTACGATTCCCTCTGCACAGGTTTCGCGGATCTGCATCGGAAAGGGCAAGGTTGCGTCTCTCCTTGTCAGCCTTTTGATATTCTCTGCCTTTCTCCTCCTCTTGAACTGCCAAACCCGGATAGCTGTCTCGTTGTGCAATCTGCATTGCTCGTAGTGTGATCTCTTGCTCCATCTTTTATCCCTGTGGGAAAGGTAAAGGGCCATCAGGTGTGTGTGTGATTCTGATCAGCTGCCTGACTTTGCCTGACCCTTGTATTGGGACATGTCAGGTAAACGGCTCTGGTGTTAGTCCATTCTCTAGTGTGTCATGCAAAAGTGTTTGTGCCAGAAATGGGGAGTGGTGGGGTAGTGGCTTTGAATGTCCTATGTGGTAGGATGGGGAAAAGGATGGGGAAAAGGATGTGGAAAAGGTGTTGAAAGAAGGGGGATGCTGCGTCTCACCTTTCGGGGTCCCACTCCCACTCCACGAGGACCCCCCATCCAGGTGAACATCCCTCACTGGTCCACCCCCAGGAACTGGATCCAATAGCAATGGCCGTGCCCTGGCCACCTGGATGACAGATCCCTGGGGACTAGCTAGGGAGACACCTTCAGGTTTCTCACATGCTCTTCCTCCATGCGATGTAGCCACATTTGCTTCACAGGGGAACCGAGAAAGAAAATCCACGTTTCCCTGGTCTTTTCCTTTCCGATGTTCCACTGTGAAACAATAGGGTTGTAGGTCTAGAAACCATTGCATGACGCAAGGGTTGGATTCTTTACGTTAGCTAATCCAAACTAAGGGCGAGTGTTCGGTGACCAGTGTAAACATCCGGCCCACTTGATGGCTAGGGCCTTTAGTTCCACCAGAGTCGTTTTTTTCATGTGGGAATAACTTGCGACTGGTGTATATTATGGGGTGTTCTAGTCCGGTGCAAATTCGAGACAAGACTGCTCCTTACCCTGCAAAAGAGGCATCTGTCTGAAGCACAAACTCTTTTGAGAAGTTGACTACCTTTAGGATTGGGTTTTGGCATAATGTCTGCTTTAAGATATTATAGCATATCTCGTTGTCATCGTTCCAATGGAGTTTCTGAGGTTTGGCATTTTTAAGTTTATCTGTTAGCCGGGCTGTTTTATTCAAATAGTTTGGGATAAACCTACGGTAATATCCTATTAGAACAAGGAAAGCCCTGAGATCTCTTTTGTTTTTGGGAGTTGGAATATCCAAGACAGCCTTTACCGTTTTATTTTAGGGTTGCACTTTCCCATTCCCTATGAGAAAGCCAAGATATTTCACGGCTGATTAGGCCAATCTGCATTTAGCTGGATTAGCGGTTGGGGCCCCATTCCTGAGGACTTTAATGATGGTATAAAGATGAAAGAGATGGTCCTCCCAGGTTTTACTATAAATGTCAATATCATCAATGTAAGCTCCACAGAAATTAGAATAGGGCTGTAGGATGTTATCCATGTGGCGTTGGAACGTAGCAGGTACACTGTGTAGGCCGAAAGGGAGGAATTTAAACTGGAATAATCCCAGGGGCATTGAAAACTCTGTTTTTTCCTTATCAGGCCCATATACAGGGACTTGCCAGTGCCCCTTTGTTAAATCTAGGGTGGATAGAAAGGTGGCTATTTCAACTTTATCAATTAGATCATGTCATGATGCCTATCCCCGGGGACCCAGACCAAGTCCAGCAACCCTGGAAGCAGGCATCAAGTTATCCTAAGCAAGCCCAACAATCCCTGCTAGGGGCTATTTGGGTCCAGTCCTGGCGCCTATGGTGCCAGGCTCATATGGAGTGTCAGTCCTGGCGCCATAGCGCCAGGCTCATAGATTAAAACTTACCTGATGCAGACCATGCTGCAAACTTACCTGATGCAGACCATGCTGCAAGAGCTCCAAGCCAAAAGAGGCTTGGAAGGGACTACTTTACTTAGGGAATATTTTTTACTCGGGCGGGGCTGGGGAGGAATACTTACCTGGGACTACTTTGGAGGCTATTTAAAGCATGCCCGAAGAGCAGCACACGCTTCGCGTTATTCTGCATCCAGCAGCGTAACGCTCACCGTGCCTGCAAGTCTGCATCCAGCCTTCTGCCACGCCCGCCCCGAGTTTGGAGCTCCTAGAAAAAGAAGGAGAAAAGGTTAGAACAAGAGCAATACCTTTGACCCTTACCTGAATTCCCGATCCATCGCGCCTTCGAGCTGGAAGAAAGAAGCTATTTATGCGCGTCGCCTCGCCTGCTGCAGCGCCGCGCCGAACTCACCGGTCTTCGCAGCATCTTCACATTCCACCGCATCCTCCTGCATGTTCCCGCCGCACTCCAGCACCTAAGGAGAAGACATTAACAGCAAGGTGAGCCAAGGGAATACACAGAGGAATATTAGTTACCCCCCCATAGACTTACCTGATTTTACCACTGGGGGTACTATTCCTCTTCACGGGTCGGCGCAGCTTCCACTGCATCTTCGCCGAACCCCGGCCCCTAAGGGGAAACAAAAGGACAGCAAGGTGAAACAAAGGGACTAACAAGGGGAGCCCTCCTCACCACAATAGACTTACCTGATTTTACCGCCGGAGGTATTATTCCCCGAGACTTCATACTTTCTCTCAGCGCCTGAATAAGGGAGAAAGCTACAGGTTACATATTGACATTATTTTATCGAACTGTGTTGGAAAATACAAATCCTTACCAGAATACTACCGGTTGCCACGAGGAACTCTTCATTGGGGTCAAGCTGCAACCTGCAAGGAATCGGACAAGAGTGAAAGTCAGGCATTAGAACTCTTATGAAATTTATACTTACGGCGTCTTGCCGGGAAACTCAGAGTCAATATTGTTCTGGAACTCACCAATTCCTTCGAGCCAGTGAAGCAACTGGTTATCAACGCGCCCCTGCGCTCAATGCAGGATGGAGAGCTCATCTTTTCAAACCATCAGGTGAGACTATAAAGAGGGGTCATCAAAGGTGATGTGTGGGGAGAACAGCGGGGGTGGGGGGGATTTACGCTCAACTCCACGGGTGGTTAATTCCCTTTCTCCATTTGCAGAAGAATATTCCTACGGGCCAAGCAAACAAAGCTAGGTGGGCCAGTCCAGTCTGTCATCTCGGCCCTACGCGTCACATTGGTGGAGACCGCAGCTGTCCAGTTCCGATCGACGCCTCTGTGGGAGCCAGGTGAGCGTAACAGAACGCGAAGCCTACCCACAAATTCCCACCCGGGCGTTATGGATACCTCAGAGACTGACCAATTGGCCCAATTACTAGGGGAACTGAGGGCTGAAGTGCATTCCGCCCGTCAAGAAACCAATGCTCTTAGGAGAGAACTGATTTTGACAAAGGAGCGAACTGATGACCTTGCTAGGCAACTATTGCAAAGCCAGGCTGGACAAGCACCCCTACCTGGTTCCGGGGGAAATCCAGCTCCTTTGTTATCGAGTAACCCTGTGCAAATAAACCTACCAGGAAATATTCCATTAGCTCCACCCGAACGCTTTGCCGGAGATCCCAAAAGGTTCACTGTGTTTATGAACCAATGCCGCTTGCACTTTTTATGCAGACCTGGAGCCTTCCCAAACGATCAAGCCAAGGTAGCCTTTGTATTGTCATATCTCAGCGGCAGTGCAGCTGATTGGTCAATTCCACTAGTTACTCAGGATGACCCAATTCTTCGGGATTTTCAGGGCTTTCAAACGAGCATGGAAAGACTATTTGCCCGGCACTCCCAAGGACAGGCCCTGTATAACAAACTTTTGTCCCTACGACAGGGTAACCAGGACCTTCTATCCTACATCGCAACCTTTAATAGGTTGATAGTGGAAACTGGATGGCCTGAGATAAAACGAATCATGTTATTTCATCGAGGGCTTCGAGGTGAACTCAAGGATGTCATGGCTCAAGTCGTGAAGCCACCTCAAGACTGCGCTGAATATATAGACTTAGTGGTCCAGTTAGATCACAGACTTCAGAACAGAAAGGCTGATCGAGGCAAGTTTGAGAATCGGGTGTTGGTCAAAACCCACGCTAACCCCAAAGGAGCAGATGCTTCGGAACCCATGCAAATCAGAGGGGTTAAAGGATCCTTAACACAGAAGGAAAGAGAAAGGAGATGGCAAATGCAATTGTGTCTATATTGTGGAACTTCTGGGATTGCCCTGTAAAACCACCTAAGAAGGTGGTAGGAGCTGCTGATAAAAGCCATATGGAGTCAGACTCGGGAAACGACCACGCCCGACAAGCGTAGAGGTCCGCTTGCCGAGCTTGAAGAAGGATACTCAGTCCTCGCATTTCATCATACCAATGGTCCTCGTAGATCCAGGGCAGCGATCGCGTATGCATGCAGTAAGGGCATACATTGATAGCGGGGCCATAGGAAACTATGTGGACTATGAATTGGCTTCCAGGATGAATCTACCTCTCTGCCGAAAAACCACCTCAGATGTCATCACCACAGTCGATGGAACTGAAATTGCCTTTGGGCCTGTAACTCATTCCACCGCAGAGATGACACTATTGGGTCAGGATGGACATCGAGAGACTATTGTGTTTGATCTAATCAAAGCCCCACAGTTCCAAATAATACTGGGGATACCTTGGTTGGAAACACATAATCCTTGTATTGAGTGGCGAGAGAAGAGAATAGCCTTCCCGGATTGTGCACAAACCTGTTACCCAAAGAAAAGTCAGAACGCAGGCCTGGCCACAGTAACCACAGCAGTCATGCAACTATCTCCAGAATACCAAGAATTCCAGGATGTCTTCCAAAAAGAACAGGCAAACACCTTACCTCCTCACAGATCGTACAATTGTCAAATCGATCTCATACCCGGTGCACAACCTCCTTGTAGCAGGATCTATGCCCTTACGGAACCTGAGAACCTTCACCTATGACAATACTTAGACCAGTACCTTGCCAATGGCTTTATTCGCCCATCCAAGTCCCCTGCATCTTCAGCTTTGTTCTTCATGCCCAAAAAGGAAGGAGACCTCAGAACGTGCATAGACTACCGCGCATTGAACCAGATAACTGTTAGGAACCGATACCCATTGCCTCTGATCCCTGAACTACTAGACCAAGTGAAGGACGCTTGTATATACACTAAATTAGATCTCCGGGGGGCATACCATCTGGTACGTGTAAAAGAAGGCAACGAAAGGAAGACTGCTTTCCACACTAAGTATGGGTTATTCGAATACCAGGTGATGCCTTTTGGGTTGTACAATGCACCAGCAGCCTTCCAATACTTCATGAACGATGTCCTTCGTGAACTCATTGACGCTTGTGTTGTCGTATATATCGATGATATTCCAGTATACTCCTCTTCAGAATCTGACCATGTGAAGCAAGTCCGAGCAGTCCTTGAGAAATTGCGCCAGCACAAACTATATGCAAAACTGGAAAAATGCATTTTTCATGCCACAGAAGTTGAATTCCTTGGGTTTATCCTGACCCCAAAGGGAGTCCGAATGGACTCACAAAAGGTGGACTCAATCCTTAAGTGGCCATCACCAAGTTCAGTTAAAGGAGTACAAAGCATGCTCGGCTTTGCCAATTTCTACCGCAGATTCATCCCGGATTTTTCACATGTTGTACATCCCATCACAGCACTCTTGCGAAAAAATAAACGCTTTATGTGGACTGAAGAAGCTGAAAATGCCTTCCAAGAGCTGAAAGCGAAATTCACGTCTGCACCTGTATTAAAGCACCAGCGCCCTGAACTTCCATACAAAGTGGAAACTGATGCATCCAGTCTAGCCATGGGAGCTGTCCTGTCTCAAAAGGACCCTGAAACTGGCCAGCCTCATCCAGTAGCATTGTGGTCCAGAAGGTTCTCGGCACCCGAGTTGAACAATGCGGTTACCGACAAGGAGTTATTAGCCATTAAATCCGCCTTCAAGGCTTGGCGGCACTATCTTCTCGGTACCAGACATACCATTACTGTGATCACCGATCACCGGAACTTACAGTATTTAAAGACAGCCAAGGCCCAACCGTCACGTCAACTCCGATGGGCATTGTTCTTTGCCGAGTTCGATTTCGTAATAACCCATCAACCAGGTTGTAAGAATGGTAAAGCAGACGCCTTATCCCGAATAGGGATGGGAGAGGCAGAAGTGAACCCAGAACCAGTACCTATCATTTCCGAACAAAGAATTCTTGGCATGACTACTCTACAGACACTAGAGGACATTCAGGTAAAGATCCAGCAACTCTTTGATCCTACAGCCCTGCAGGACTGGGTAAAAAAAGGCCCGGACTACTCTGTCACCAATGATCTGCCTTATTACCAAGGGCGGCTGTTTCTGCCACACAAGGAACTACAAGAGCTAGTCATTTCCTGTTATCATGATACCCTAATGGAGGGGCACCCAGGTATTGCAAACACTGAAGCTAAAATTAAAAAACAATTCTGGTGGCCCACCTGGTGAAAGGATATTAAATCATTTGTGTTGTCTTCTGGCATTTGCGTCCAAAACAAAAGTCAAAAGAAAAAACCAGCTGGACTCTTACAACCTTTAGGCATTCTGCCTACATCATGGCACACCTTATCGTTAGAATTTATTACTGATCTACCACCATGCAATGGATTTAACACCTTTGTAGTTATTGTGGATCTTTTTTCCAAGATGGCCCACTTTATTCCTTTAAAGGGATTACCTTCAGCTTCAACCCTGGCCAAGGAGTTCCTCGAAAACATTGTTCGCATACACGGTTTTCCGTCCATATTGGTCTCTGACTGGGGCAGTCAATTCATTTCACATTTTTTGAAAAAATGCTGTCAATTGGTGCAAATCGATGTGAGGTTATGGACCAGTCACCACCCCCAGACTGATGGTCAAACGGAGAGGACCAACCAGACTCTCGAACAATACCTGCGTTGTATGTTACATCAGACTGAGAGTAATTAGAAAGACATTCTTTGGATCGCCGAATATGCATACAATAATTCAGTACACTCTGGAACTGGACAAAGCCCCTTTTATACCTTATATGGGCACCATCCTCGAAGCTCAGACCTTGACTCACCCCAACACTTAGAAATGCCTGCAGTGGACCATCTGCACGCTATGATTACACAAGCCTTTAAGGAAGCAACTACACATTTAAAACAAGAAAGATGCTGATCGGCATAGAAGTGATACTCCACAATACCAGATAGGGGACCAAGTATGGTTAGCCACAAAACATATACCTCTAAAGGGAACACGGACCTTTAAACACATATATTTGGGACCTTACTCTATTAAGGCCATTATCAACCCGGTGGCTGTCAAGTTGGACTTACCTGCTAATATGCAAATTCACCCCGTCTTTCATGTGTCACTTTTGAAGCCAGTGCAACCAGGGACAAGACTAACCAAGCCACCAGACCCTATCCTTGTAGACGGAGAACTCGAATTTGAAGTTAAGAACATCCTGGACTCCAAGCTGATAAAGTCAAAACTCTTTTATTTAATCGACTGGAAAGGTTACGGACCGCAGGAAAGGTCATGGGAACCTAGTGACCATGTTCATGCACCCCGATTGGTGAAAAAATTCCACTGAAATTTCCCAGACAAACCGAAACCACAGGGAAGAACGACTTTAGGAGGGGCCTTGGGGGGGAGTGCTGTCATGATGCCTACCCCCGGGGACCCAGACCAAGTCCAGCAACCCCGGAAGCAGGCATCAAGTTATCCTAAGCAAGCCCAACAACCCCTTCTAGGGGCTATTTGGGTCCAGTCCTGGCGCCTATGGCACCAGGCTCATATGGAGTCAGTCCTGGCGCCATAGGTGCCAGACTCATAGATTAAAACTTACCTGAGGCAGACCATGCTGCAAACGTACCTGATGCAGACCATGCTGCAAGAGCTCCAAGCCAAAAGAGGCTTGGAAGGGACTACGTAACTTAGGGACTATTTTTTTTTACTCGGGCGGGGCTGGGGAGGAATACTTACCTGGGACTACTTTGGAGGCTATTTAAACCACGCCCAAAGAGCAGCACACGCTTCGCGTTATTCTGCATCCAGCAGCGTAACGCTCACCGTGCCTGCAAGTCTGCATCCAGCCTTCTGCCACGCCCGCCTCGAGTTTGGAGCTCCTAGAAAAAGGAGAAAAGGTTAGATCAAGAGCAATACCTTATCCTTACCTGAATTCCCGATACATCGCGCCTTAGAGCTGGAAGAAAGAAGCTATTTTTGCGCGTCGCCTCGCCTGCTGCAGCGCCGCGCTGAACTCACCGGCCTTCGCAGCATCTTCACATTCCACCGCATCCTCCTGCATGTTCCCGTGCCGCACTCCGGCACCTAAGGAGAAGACAAGAACAGCAAGGTGAGCCAAGGGAATACACAGAGGAATATTAGTTACCCCCCCCCCCATAGACTTACCTGATTTTACCACCGGGGGTGCTATTCCTCTTCACGGGTCGGCGCAGCTTCCACTGCATCTTCGCCGAACCCCGGCCCCTAAGGGGAAACAAAAGGACAGCAAGGTGAAACAAAGGGAATAACAAGGGGAACCCTCCTCACCACAATAGACTTACCTGATTTTACCGCCGGAGGTATTATTCCCCGAGACTTCATACTTTCTCTCAGTGCCTGAATAAGGGAGAAAGCTACAGGTTACATATTGACATTATTTTATTGAACTGTGTTGGAAAATACAAATCCTTACCAGAATACTACCGGTTGCCACGAGGAACTCTTAATTAGGGTCAAGCTGCAACCTGCAAGGAATTGGACAAGAGTGAAAGTCAGGCATTTGAACTCTTACAAACTTTATACTTACGGTGTCTTGCCGGGAATCTCTGAGTCAATATTGTTCTGGAACTCACCAATTCCTTCGAGCCAGTGAAGCAACTGGTTATCAACGCGCCCCTGCGCTCAATGCAGGATGGAGAGCTCATCTTTTCAAACCATCAGGTGAGACTATAAGAGGGGACATCAAAGGTGATCTGTGGGGAGAACAGCGGGGGTGGGGGGATTTACGCTCAACTCCACGGGTGGTTAATTCCCTTTCTCCATTTACAGAATGGCCCACTAATGGCCCTACGCGTCACATTAGTGGAGACCGCAGCTGTCCAGTTCCGATCGACGCCTCTGTGGGAGCCAGGTGAGCGTAACAGATCATCGATGAGTGGCATGGGATAGGCATCGAAGTCTGATAAGGCATTAACTTGATGAAAGTCTATGCAGAATCTCCAGGAGTGGTCCGGTTTAGTGACCAACATGATAGGAGAGGACCATGGACTTGAGGAGGGCTCAATGATATTAGCCTTCAACATCTTGTTGACTTCCTCCATCACTATCTGTTTTCTTTTATCGGGTAGACGATAGGGTTTTAAATTAACTACTTTGCCTTTAGGGGTTTGAATATAATGGTAGGTACCTTTTACTCTTTCTATTTTTCTGAGAATACATTAGGGAATGAGACCACTACATCTTTTAGATCTTCTCATTGTTAGATAGATAACTCGGAAGGAATTAAATCAAAGTTATATATATATCTTCGGAAACCAGACAGGCTAGTATTTTGGCATGGGTAGTTGACGGGTTCTCCTTCCACTCTTTTAAGAGGATGATATGATGTAAGTGGACTTTTTGTTTTCGGTCTGGTTGGGCTATCTTATACTTGCACATCCCTGTTCGTTCTATTCCCTCGTAACGTCTGTGCCACTTGGAAACAATTTGTTCTCTGAGGTGGGTGAAAGGGCTAGTACTTTCTGTCCAATAGAAAAAGATCTTAAATTTACTTTTTTATCATAATTGGCCTTTTGTTGGCTCTGAGTCTTTCCCATATGTGTACAAACTAAGTCCCGAACCAACTTCATGTGTTCTCGCATTCAGGTGGCGGTTTGTGATATTGGAATGGGAGCCTCCTCTCGTTCTTCCCAGGTTTCCTGGAGCATGTCCAAAACATCTCTCGGTTCTCTTCCATAGAGTAGCTCAAAGGGAGAGCAACCCGTGGAAGCTTGGGTGGTCTTCCTCAATGCAAATGGCACCCATGGTGTCATTCAAGCCCAGTCTTTCCCATCCTTGTGTACCAGTTTCCGTAGAATTAGTTTAAAGGTCTTATTGAATCTCTGTACTGGACCATTGGTTTGAGGATGGTACACCAAAGTTCGCAGGGTGGTGATGTGGAGTATCTCTTTGACTTCTGCCATAAGATTACTCATAGAATTCGATCCTTGATCTGTTAGTACTTCTTTGGGAAATTCGAACCTAGAGAAATAAGGTAGAAGATGTTTTAGGATCTGTTGAGTGGTATTATTTTGCATGGGGAAAGCCTCTGGATATCGAGTTGCATAATCTACGATCACCAAGACATACTTGTTACTCAATTTAGATGTTTCTAGAGGTTCTATTATGTACATACCAATTCTAGAAAAGTGGACTTCTATGATCGGCAGCGGATTCAGAGGGGCAGGTTTGTATGAACGTTTTATATCAGCGTGGATACCTGGCCAGTAAAACCTTCCACTAATATGTGCCTGGGTTTTAACATGTCTCAAATGCCCTCCTTTGAAATGGGAATGTGCGATCCCTAGCACAACCTTTTGGTGGCTTTTAGGTATTACTAGTTGGGTCTTTATAAAACCTTCTGGGGAGGTTTCTCTTTGGTAAAGTAACCCAAGTTTTAAGAAGAAAAAAGGGCTTCCCTTCTCTTTGCCTTCATCTTCTGGGATTGCTTGTAAAAAAAGCTTCACTGAGTGCTGGATCATTTCACGGGTCAAAGGCTATGTTGGGATAGATGCTGCACCTGGATAGCTGTCTCGTCGTGCGGTATAGATGGTAGGTCCTTCTCCTTTCCTGTCTTCGATGTTAAGAGATTTGTCAGCTTTGCCAAAGCCTAAGTTACCTCTTTCTGTTTTATCTGGTTCGCTTTCTTTAAACTGAGGGAACAAAGCTCTTTCCAAAATTCCCTGTGCAATTTGATCTCCCCGACGTACCTCAAAAGGGACTTCGCCATTATTCTGTAAGAGAAACTTTACGTCTCCCCTGAAGTCGGGGTCAATAACGCCTGCTAAGACGTCTATTCCGAACTTCCATGCTAAGCCATATTTTGGGGCTAATCGTATATAACACCCTGGAGAGGGTATCAAAACCAGGTCTGTAAGAATCATTCCTCTTTTGCCAGGGGGTATAATAGCTTCCCTACTGCTACAGATATCAAACCCTATTGATTCCTTGGTGGCGATGGAAGGGTTAGAGGCTCGCTGACTAGGTTTTTGAAAGCATAGGGTTCTCCAATTTGTTTCAATTGAGTCACATCCCACCCTTGACACCATATGTGAGGAACTCATGGTGGCAGCAGTAAAGACTATATACTAAGCCCTATACTAAGAAACCTATTGCCAAACCTCACAGCTAATACAAAAAGGGGTGCAGGGTAGTTTTCAAGAAAAGAAAGAAGTGTTCTCAAACAAAATGTCAGGATGCGGCAGCTTGGGTCTCCCTTCCCCATGTTTTAAGTACAGGGTAAGGTGGGATCTTGGAGCACAGCACACACTCGAGCTTCCTCGGCACAAGTCAACAGTTCTGTTCCAGTTTATCAGGAGCCTCGATGGCCAAGTCCCGTTCTCCTATAAGAAAGTCCCTTGCCTTTGAGGGCCTGACGTGTTCAAATATCAAAATAAAAGGTCCTTCTTCAAAATTAAAGTTTGTTTCTTGGTTTCACTCAGGGTAAGTATTTTTCATCCCTGGAACCCTCTCTTCCAGAAATAGATCCTTCTTTCACAAATCTTAATGTCTTTTTAAACAGTTCCAGTGGACATCTGTTAGCTGGGTTCACTCTTGTCAACAAACTGCTTCTTGGGACTTTAGACTTGCCCCCTTCTCGTCAGCATCCCCTTGCCCGTGTTCACTCTTTCCAACTTCACATTCACAAATGGTTACGGGATTCACTTCCCTGGCTTTCTCAAGTTCGTAGATCAAAGACTTTCGACTGGACAGGGATTTTGCTAGACCTCCTGATGACCACTTTGACCTAACTTGGTGGCTCTCCTACAGTCTTCTACTTTCTGTAGTTTCATTCACGCAGGGATCGACCAGAGTCTCTCGAGTTAGCACCCACATGGTGCTGGTTCCCTCTGCAGCTGGTCTACCCTCAACACTTTTACAGTTCTTTTGAACTTAGTTCACTTTGCCACTTTCATCCACCACAGCCCAGCTCTTATCGGCTCTCTCCTCGACTCACCAGCTGTGATGAACCGCTTGGCTTTCTCTGTAACTGGAGTCAAGGCCAGTACCGGAGTAGTAGGAGTATCCCTCGTTCCCGCTTATCAGCGTTGACACGCTCCGTGTACCGTTGGCATCTGTTGCAGCACACTTGGGCTATTGTTCTAGGTCTTACGATTCTCTCTGCAGAGGTTTAGCCGGTCTGCGTCGGAAAGGGCAAGGTCACATCTCTCCTTGTCAGCCTTTTGATATCCGCTGCCATTCTCCTACTCTCGAACTGCTGCACCTGGATAGCTGTCTCGTCGTGCGGTATGCCTTGCTCCACCTTTAATCCCTGTGGGGAAGGGAAAGGGCCATCAGGTGTGTGTGATTCTGATCAATTGCCTGACTTTTACTGACCCTTTTATTGGGACATGTCAGGTCAACGGCTCTGGTATTGGTCCATTCTCTAGTTTGTCATGCAAAAGTGTTTGTGTTGGAAAAGGGGGGGTAGTGGTTTTGAATGTCCTATGTGGTACGATGGGGAAAAGGTGTTGAAAGAAGGGGGATACCGCATCTCACCCGTCGGTCTCCCGTTCCCACTCACCAAGGACCCCCCATCTAGGTGATCCTCCCCCACTGGTCCAGCCCCAGGAACTGGATCCAATAGCGATGGCCATGTCCTGGCCACCTGGATGACAAATCCCCAGGGACTAGCTAGAGAGACACCTTCAGGTTTCTCACAGGTGTCAACGATCCCTGTAAACCACTGAGTGGTATCCATGGGGTAGCTGGTTCCTGCTCGCCCTGGTCTAAAGGGCAATACCCTAGAGGAAATCCACATCCTTCCCATGAGGGATCTGGTTTGTCTCTTGTAGGAGACAAGGATCCAAAAGATCGTATCTCTTCATCTTCTTCTCCTACCATGAAAGCATCCGTATCTAGGTCTCTATCACTGGATTCTTTAGGGTTCCCCAGTTCTCGGGAGTTATAAAGAGTTATAATCGACCAGTGGTTCTCCCTTCTTCTCATGCTTTAATTCGGGCCCAGGACTGTACATGGGTTCCCCAATGTAGGATCACATTGGATGTTATGGCTGTCGAGGGGAGTAGTGACTTCAGCAAGAGCGAAGTGGTGTGCTTCCCTTTCTTGTCAGAAAGATTCTTTGATTCCAGAGTCTTTGATGCCATGTTGTCATTATTCCAAACCATTTAATTATAAAGACCTCAAACCTACTTTTAAGTATTTCAAACAAAACTCTACCCACTCTTCATATGTGCATAATAAGTCTAAAACACATTGAACATCTAATGCTCATGATGATTGTTGTTTAAATAAAACTGTCCAACAATGTAAATTAAGGCAGCAAATGTGTCAGCGTGAGGCTGAGACTTTACCGTTTTAATGCTGGCTCATTCTAAGTCACAGGTTTTCCCTACCAGACCCAGACATTTTTGCTTAGTAGGTGCAGTCCCTGATTTGCACCCCATCAAGATGGCCTTTCTTGCTTAAAACAGCACGATATGCATACAATGTTGCGTTAATAAAATCCTTGTGCCGTTCCTCACTGTTGAGGCTGAAGATCACAGTTGCCGGTGTGGAGGGAATATCACAGCTCCTGATTTTGGTCAGGCGACACAGCACAAGACTCCAGAATGGCTGTATAACTGGGCAAGTCCAAAAGATGTGGCCAATGGAGCCCACCACACCGTAGTTTCTCCAACAAAGTGGAGATCGGGAGAGGACCATGATATGCAATTTAGAGGGTGTGTAGTATGCCCTTTGTATAATCTTGTACTGCATCTCCCTGGGCCTCAGGTTGTAGGACATACCTTTGATTACATCAAAGGGATCATACATGTCTTCAGCACATAGAGGGGTTCCCAGGTCCCCAGCCCATATGTCAATATAAATGGCTAATTTTGAGAAATTACCACTTTGTGTCTGCCTCTCATTTCTGACCCTCCACAGTATGGAGTGGTTTTCTCACCTCCTGCAAATTCCAAATAGGTGTCACCCTTGCTGGAAGATGAGACACCTAACTTACGGCTTTCTATTCCGACGGTTCTGACTTTTTCCAAGATGTTAGGGAACTAGGAAGGTTGTTATTCTGCCACAAGAATTCACCTTCAACCTCATCACAATCCCAGTTGGGGGTCAGACTCTGCTTCCTTTTCTGAATGATTGAAAAATGTTCTGGAATCCTACTTTACCTAGATAGATTCTCAGGATGATTTTCTTTTTTTGTTCCTCTATGGGTCTCGTTGGAGGGAGGTTCCCATAAGGTTTCATATACCATCCATTCCACCAACTTGCCTTTCTGATCTTGACTGGAGTTGAAGAGAAATTCAAGAACGCAAATTTCAATACATCTCCACAGGAGAGGAGGGGTAATATTTTGAATCCTGTCTTCTACGAAGCATAGCGTAGATTCCCCAGCCAGTGGGGACACTTATCCGTAGCCCTAAATAGAATATGGTTTTGTCACTTCCCAGCACCAGATAATCTTGGTGGCTCAATAGATGTTAGCTATACCCTTCCACAATTTTCCTCACTGGAAGAAGGCCTGTGAGGTTAATCGTTGGAATGTCACCACCATTCTAGGGCTTGGATGAGTTAGGGGTCCATGGCTTTTCAACTGAGTCTGACCTTGTGGTCTTGGTCCAATGAAGTGGGGTTGATCAGTCTCTATCTTTTGAGTACATGACACACTGGTGGAAAAGGTGATGTTTGTCCACTCTTTTCCAGAGGTAGCAATCATGGGGCTAGAGATCACATTTTTTAGCTTATTCTTCATTTGGGATTCCCAGTTTGTGTCAATTGGGCCCGATCCCACCACTGACACCATCTGTGAGGAACCAGGAATGAGACACGGACACAGAGGACTCATGGTGATTGGTTAAACTTGTATTAAATAATAAAGGGGGTTGGGAAATGCCTCACTGTCCCTAATCTAGGAGGTATTTCCCTACCTCAACCAAAAACTATCCTGTGTCAAGATGTCCAAAGCAATAATATCCTGTGTCCAAAATCCTATTATAAATAACTTATGCTGTCATTTATAACTTTGTCAAAATGCACAACCATTCCATTAGTTTGGGGATGATAGAAGTAAGTTTATGTATAATTCCATTATCTAATAAATATCTCCTGATCTCATTCGATCTGAACTGCACCCCGTTATCTGTCATACCAATAAGGTATCCTTCTCTCCTAAAAATCTCCTTAAAAACACTATAATATTATGTGTATCAATATTTATTGTCATTTTGATCCCTACCCATTTTGTCAATGTATTAATGAGCACACCATACTAGTGAGCCACACCTTGGCTGTACACCGGACCCACCAAATCCATTGCTACTTTTTCCAAAGGTAATCATGGCACTGACATTTCCATCATGGGGTTTGCTTTAACTTTCAAACCCTTTTCACTGACCTCACATGTAACACTTTTACGCACAACCCTTTCAATCTGTAAATTGCACCCCAGCCACCAATAACCCACTGTCACCCTTTGTTTAGTTTTCGTGATTCCTTGATTGCCCTCATGGGCCACATTGATAATCTCCATTCTGACATTCAGGGGCGGGAGGAATCAGCCTGTCATCTCTAAGTACATCACCATTCACATGTAATTCATCACGAACAGGCCATAACCCTGCAAGATAGGTTCTCTAGAGCATTTATTTTTTTACTCTCCCTGTCTTGCCTAATTCTTCTCTCAATTGTAACAAATTCTCATCTTCTCTCATAGCGACATTCCATTTTTCTTTGCACCTCATTTCCATATAAATACTCAACACATGATCCTCACTTTCATCTTCTCCATTCTATTCCTGTGGATTTTTCGCAGCCAATCGTGATAAACAGTGTGCAGATATGTTACTTTTTCCTCAAAGGTATTCCTCTGTGAACGTATATTCCTTGTAATGCAATAACCCAACTCTGAATCTATGCTGATATATTTTCTAGACCTTTCTTTCCCAATGTCTCCTTCAGCGGTTTGTGATTCGTGTGCACTGTCAATTTAGTTCCCAACAGAAATGTCCTGTATTTCCAATCTCCCATTTTATTGCCAATAATTCTCTCTCGATTGTCGAATAGTTCTCCTCCGCTCCTTTGAGTACATGAGAACCAGATGCTATTACATGTTCTTCACCATCCTCAACTTGTTACAAAACTGCACCTAGATCATGTTTGCTCACATCTGTAGTCAGGACTGTATTTCTTCCCAATTTAAAGTCTTCAACACAGGTGTACTGTTTAATTCTTAAATAAGCATCTCAAATTCTGTCTTACATACTTCATTCAATTCATATTTAGTTTTGTCTTTAAGTAGTAATCTCATGTTGATTGTTTTATCTGCGAATTTGGTTATGAATCTAGAATAATAAGAATAAGAATCTGTTGTGCAGCAGACCAAGATGGCCACTGCCTGAAAAGCTTTGGCAACGACGACAAGAATCCTGCTTTAAATATCCTGTCCCTCCAGCCCTAGCTCCCTAATAATAACGGGATAGTGGCAGTGAATTATCCAAGCACCAGCGGATGGAATATGGGGGCGAACCAGTGACGGGGAAGCTGTGGGGCAGAAGTGTGGAGCTGCAACGCTGTTGTGTGGCGAGTGGGGTAGGGGCTGCTGCCCCGTCGGGAGAGCCGAGCAAGGAATGCACAGGCTGGATTGGAGTGTGGCGGGGACTGTTGGGCTGTGCCCAGAGGTGGCGAAGCGGGACCCTGTGGTGCGAAATACAGAGGATCCGGGAGCTGGAGCGGGGTGAGCCGTGAGTCGGTTGCTGCGCTCGGGTGGCCTCTGGCGCAGCTGGTTGGCTGGCCCGCCCCCTCTGGTGGTTGGAGCTGCCGCCGGGTGCCTGCAGGCCTGGTCCAGCGGCGGCGAGTGACGGTGTGTCATTGCGCACGTTGCGCATATTGGAGCGGATTTGGCCCCTTCGCTATTGTGCTCACGCCCCCCCCCCCGCCCCCGGGAACTCCTTATCTCTTGAGCCGGCCGGCTTGACCCACGTACTGGACTCCTTCGTTCCTGCGCTGCCCGGCCCCTTCCCATCGTGGGGGACCGCGCTCCGATATCGGAGGAGCAGTGTGACGCCACGGGAGTCGGCTTGGTGCGGTGTTGCGGGGCGACAGGGAGGCAGCCTTATAGGTCCCACAAGGAGGAGGATCTGCACGATTGACTGCAACCAGTTCTGGAAAAAAAAAAACATGCAACGAGTGTGCATGGCTGGGACTCACTCCCCTTAGCATCACTGGTGGATTCAGCGACTGTGTTAGGAGTTGATGTCTATGAGGCCCTAATAGGGGGCTCTCAGCAAAGCGGACTAGGCGTTAGCCATGGGAGTTGGTGACCTGTTGCTATAGGGCGCAATATACCTTAAGGTTAATGTCTCCTACCTAACGTGGTGCAGGCAGGCATCTGTCCACCATAAGCAAAGCTCCATACTTAGTTGAGTGGGCGATTGCAGAGGACTATACATACTGTTGGACAGTCTATGGATGGGCTGGTGTCCCGCACACCTCTGGATATATTGTGACCGGATTGAAGTACATAGTGAGTAGCTGGTGGAGCAGAGCTGGGCGGCTGACTGACCCTGGGGAGCAGAGGGGGGGCAGTGCTAGCTGAACCTGACAGGCTGGCGGGGTAAGGTGTCCTCCTGTGGAAAAACAGACTATAAGTGCTCCTCAGCAGTCCCACGCAGAGCAGAGCGGATTGGAACACTGTTGACGTGGGGTTTCCCCGGGTGCTGGGGGCTGCACTGTGCGGCAGGGAAGGTGTGGGGGTGCTCTGGTCTGACCTGGGAGCAGCAGCATGGGCAACCAGAAGAAGCAGGCAAGGATGGATCAGTTTGCTCGCACAGACCAGGCTCAGTCCTCTGCAGCTATTTCGCAGTCACCGATACCTGAACAAGTGGATATGGTGGCCCTAAATCAAACCCTGCTGGGGCTGAAGGGGAGCACGGATACGCTTGGGGTTAAAATTGATGCCCTTACCTGTAAAGTAGACATCTCTGCTGTGCAGATAGAGAAACTCTGTGGGTGCATGGAAGAGGCAGAGCAAAGGATTGGGACTGCGGAAGACAGTGTTGCAACACCTCAGCGTGAGGTAGCAAGTCTACAGCAGGTGGTGAAGAAAATTGCGGCGAAGAATGAAGATTTGGAGGGGCGCTCAAGGAGGAATAACATCAGAATTCTCGGAATTTCGGAGTCCACTGATATAAGCAATATGGAAAAATGTGTGGAGCAGTTGCTGCCGGAGGTACTGGGCAATCCCTCGCTGTCCAGTATGTACATGGTGGAGCGTACTCATTGTTCGCCGGTGAACAGACTGCCTCCTGGAGCTCCTGAGCGCCCTGTCACAGCAAGAATCTTTTGCCACCGCGACAGAGATGCCATATTGCGAGCGGCTCGATAAAAAGGGGAGTTGAGATGGGGAGGCACTACTATACGGCTGTTTCCGGACTTTAGTCCAGCTGTCCAGGATCAAAGGAAGACTTTCCAGACGGCCAAAAACATCCTGAGGCGTAAGGGCAAGAAATACTCCATGATTTATCCGGCCAAACTTCGTGTGCAACACAATGGATCGGTGGTGTTCTTCACTGTGCCGGATGCGGCGGAGCAGTTTGCTAGGAACTTGCCGGAGGTGGGCGGATTGCCGCAGCAGCTGTCTTGAGCTGACCCCGGCGCCCTGAGTTGCTGGTGCCATAAAAGTGTCAGAAAAAAGCTGCCCAAACTGGGTTCTGTGGGGCCTGGGGGAGGGAGGGTGTTATGATGTATGCTGGTCGTTGCCGCAAGGAGCTCTTGGGTTGCCTTCAGGGCCCCGGTTGCCGTAGACACTGCGGCGTACTCTAGGTGTTGGTCAGGGGAAGGGGGTGGGGGTAAGGAATGCCGGTATGTTCTTGTTTCTGGCGTGGGTGGGAGCGGGGGTGGGGGGAAGGGGTTCATGGTTTGGTTTCTTTGTTGGGAAGGGCAGGGTAGGTTGACTCCAACTTTATCTTCGAGATGTGTGGTGGTTTTTTGGCAAGTGTTTTTTGAAGGGGGCAGAGCATTCATAGTGAGCACCCAGCTTGGGAGGGGTCATGGTACGGCATTTGAGGTTGGATGTAATGGCACAGACTATCGGGAGGGATGACCGCAAAACAGTCATATCATTGATGTCCTGGAATATTCGGGGGCTTACCAATCATAAAAAGACGCGGTTGATAGGCAATTATGGTAAGAATCATGGGGTGAATATATTGTGTTTACAAGAAACTCATCTAGCTAAGGGTGTGCCTCCTCCAAACCTTGTAGGGTGGGGCACCTCCATCTCTTCCCATTCTAGAGGTGTAGCTACTTATATACACAGGTCGCTGCAATTTAGGCTGCATGAACAGGTCCGGGATGAGGATGGGCGGTTTCTATTGCTGGCGGGTGAGGTTTTGGGAAATCGGCTTCTGATCATAAATATATATGCACCAAATATAGACTCGCCCAGAGTTCTTCTACATGTGTGCCAGTCACCTCTACAAATACACCGAGTATGAAATACTCTGGGCTGGCGATTTCAATCTGGCCCTTACGCTATCTTTGGACAGGGCCTCGTCGGCCCAGCTTTCCGTCTCTCAGGCGGCTAAGGCATGGGGTAGTATCGCTCAGACCCATGATTTGCATGATGTGTGGTGCTCGTTGCATCCTGATGTTAGGGACTAAACGTTCTACTCAGGGGTGTATGGGAGTTCATCTAGAATTGACTATGTGATGTCCACCACTGCAATCCTTAGAACAGTTGCGGAGGCCAGTATCCTACCTCGGACTCTGTCTGACCACTCTCCGGTACTAGTTAGATTCGTGCCTACAACTCCCACTGTGTTGTGCTGGCGCTTCCAGGCTGCGGCCCTTAGTGACGAAGCGTTCCTCACAGAGATTGGGGAGGATATAGATATTTATTTTCAAACTAATGTGGGTTCAGTTTCAGACCTGTGGGGGTACTCTGGGAGGCCTTTAAGGTTTATATTTGTGGGTGTTGTATCTCTAGAGAGGGAGGGGTTTTAAAAGCCATTAGAAGGTTCATGAAGAAGCTGGAGGATGTTGTTAAAGGGGGTGAGCGGCAGCAGAGTATTCAAGACACTCCTGAACTTCGCATTGAATTAAGGGCAAATAGGGAGAGGCTGCGAGAATTGGCATGTGATGAAGATAGGTACCTGCGCGATCCAATACAGGCAGCGAGATATGGGGAGGGGGATAGGCCTGGTAAAATACTGGTCTGGGCCATTCGCAGAGAACGAGCACCAGTTAATATAGCTGAAATCGTAGATCGGAATGGGAACCGGGTGCGGGACCTGGTGGGGATTAACAAAGAATTTCATAATTATTATGAGCAGTTATATACGTCCCGGCCTAACCCTGGGCATGATCCTCTGCTGCGCTATCGAGATGAGGAAGCACTAGGTTGGCTGGACTCTGAGCAGGGTGCTGCTCTCAATGGACCTATCACGGAGGAGGAGGTGCGCGCGGCCATAGAATCGCTTCCCAATGGTAAGGCCCCCGGTTTGGATGGTATCACTGCTGAATTTTATAAGGCATATGCGGACCATGTCTTTCCTCATCTCCTTGCTATGTTCGAGGGTGCCATGGCCAATGGCATCCTCTGGGAATCTACAAGATCTGCACTGATAACTATGCTTCCGAAACCTGGCAAGGATCCCCTCCGTCCTTCATCATATCGGCCCCTTTCGCTCATTGACACGGATAATAAAATATTAGCTAAGGTCCTTGTGAATCGGCTCCTCCCGCAACTCCCAGCTTTGGTACTCCCGGATCAAGCCGGGTTCGTCCCTGGACGCTCCACTCAAAATAATCTGCGCCGTCTATTTACTCTTATGCATAATGTCAACCCTAGCATACCAATGGCTGTGGTGGCCCTGGACGCTGAAAAAGCGTTTGATTCGGTTGAGTGGACATTCCTTTTTGAAGTACTTCGCCGGTCTGGCCTAGGTTTGATGTATATTAAGTGGATCAAACTGTTATATACGGCCCCAAGAGCGGCAGTGTACACGAATGGGCTTATTTCGGAACAGATATATCTCACGCGTGGCACCAGACAGGGGTGTCCCTTCTCTCCAGCTCTGTTCGCTTTAGCGATGGAACCCCTGGCGTGTCATGTTCGTGAGAAGCATTCACACCGAGGTATTCGTGCACATTCACATCTTTCTATCATCTCATTGTATGCTGATGATGTTCTTCTCTATGTCAAGCACCCGTGCCAAAACCTCCCCCCCCTGATGCAGGAGGTAACCAGGTTTGGGGAATTTTTCGGGCTTAGGATCAATGGGGAGAAGTCTGAGGTTCTCCCCTTGACTCCGGTAGTTCAGAGAACGGATGTAGGAGATGACTTTCAATGGCGACCAGAAGGCATACATTATTTGGGGGTCACAGTCTCTACGGTCAGGGAGAGGCTGTACAGGGATAATTATGTTGTGCCTTTGGAGAACTTGGAATTGAAGGTGGAGGCAGGGATACGATTGCCGATCTCGCAGTCTGCCCGCATGACGCTTGCAAAGATGGCGATGGTCCCTAAGCTTTTGTATATATATAATAACGTCCCGGTGTGGCCACCTGCTGCTTATTGGGCCCGCATCAGGAAGGTGTTCACTAGACTGGTTTGGGCGGATAAGCAACCTAGGATAGCATACGACACCCTAGCCCGGCCATATGAGATGAGTGGAATGGAATATCCAGATGTATATTTATATTACATTGTGACACAAGTGCAGTATATAGCTGGGTGGAACCCTCCCAGATCTGAATCCCAGCACGCAATGTTGGCTAAATCTCTTGCCCACCTGGATGCTCTGATGGGTCTGTTGTGGGGCAGGAGGGATAAGGTCCCGAGAGATGAGGTACAGCCTGTGGAGATAACATGCAGGGCCTGGGGAAGATTGTGTCAATTATTGCAGTCTACACCATACTCCCTCCCAGAGTTACCGATGTATAATGTGGTAGGGATCCCGCTAACACAGGAGAGGTCCTTTAGAGACCGGTTTCAAGCATTGGGGATGCAGACTTTGGGGGATTTAATTCAGGAAGGGTGTTTTATACACTGGGATGAGCTGAGTGCTAGAGGTGAAGCAGATGCGGTGACGTTATTGCACTACTACAGGCTGTGGGGCATCATCAGGGCTAATTGGCCCGAGTTTCCTCGGCCCCCGCCCATCTCGCCAGCCTTGTGTTATATAGTTCACCCGATGTCAGGGGGGAAATTGTTATCTACCATCTATAAGCTTGTGAGAAAGGAGAGGATAGTTCAGGAGCTGGCATGTAGGAGTACATGGGAGGCTGCATTAGGGAGAACACTAAGTGGGGAACAGTGGAAATCCATTTGCTTACAAATGCAATATATTTCTTTAAATTCGTGATACAGGTTGATCCACTACAAGTATATTCACCAGGCGTACTACTCCCGCTGGCCCTTAGTAAATTCTTTCCAGCCCGGGCGGCAGTATGTAAGAGTTGTGGCGCAGCCCGTGCACATATTTTTCATGTCTGTTGGAGTTGTCCTGGTATTAGGGCCTATTGGGGAAAGATTGAAGAAGCCATGTCGGTGATGTTGCCATCTACCTGAAGTTACCCACCTGAACTTTGGCTTCTAGCTCTAATTGAGGGGGTACGCGTACTGAAAGGAAACTGTTGGGCATGGCTTCTGTTGTGGCTAGATATCAGGTGGCAAGGGCGTGGGGGAGGGGTACTCCTCCCACCTTTTCTAGATGGCTAGAATGCATGGACATTTGTGAGCGACGGGAGACTATGTTTGCTTCAACTCTACCGTCCACCAGCCGACCGTTTGATTATTGGTCTCATTACAGACAATACCAAAGGGACAGGATGCAGCCTGCGCAGACCCCCGGGTCGTCCTCGGACTGATGTTGGAAGTGTCCCATCTGTCTCATAGTCCTGATAAATGGACAGGTGCAAAACTTCTGTTACCCGAAGCGACATTGGTTCTCGACTTCGAAGTGTGCTGGTACTTCCTGATTGGGGCAGAATGGAATGGTAAAGTTGGGAGTTAGGGGGCGGGGGGTGGGTTGGAGGAGGGGTTACTGTATTGTTATGATGTTGATTATTGTTTTAAAATAATAAAGAAAGTTTTTAAAAAAAATGAATCTACAATAATATTCCACCATTCAGATAAATGAACGCAGTTGATATTTATCAATTGGCTCAGGCATGTTTAGTAGTGTGTTTACTAAATCGCAACTAGGTTCAATGCCATTTCTCAATATATTATGTCCCAAATATTCAACGTTGTCTTGATTGAATTTTCATTTTTTAAAACATTTTTTTAAATTTAAAATGATATAGTTTATTACATACTTTTCATTTATCGATCAATTCTTAAATAGTTCTTAGGTTTATGGTAGGCATGATTAAGTTGCTAATTTCATGGGTCCATGTGTCAGCTCTAAAACGTTTTGTAAAAATTGCATGATTGTAAAAATAAGGTTCTTGTCTTGCCCGTTCATGATTTGTGACCATCTCGTTTCTGTGTCCATTTTGGTTGATGAGATCTTGAAAAAAGCTCCAAACGTCTGTCTCTTTTCATTTAATTCATTCAGGGAATATCATTATGAGATGGTAGATTGTTTCTCGTGTTTTGATTTTACAGAACCAGCAGTTTGACTCTAAAAGTTCGAGTTGCTTTGTAGCAGCCAGATAGTCTCTAGTTTGAAGAATGTTGAATCTAATTTTCATATATGTTGCTCATGTTAATGAATCTGGAAAGGTTGTTAAATACTTCAGTGTCTCATTAATTGCTTGAATGTCTGTAGAGCATTGGATGTTTCTTGAGTATTTTGTTATGCTGCTGCAAGCCCTTATCCGGTCATTTTCCATCAGTTGTTTCTTCGCGTGTTGTGGTCTTTTTGTGAGCATTTCTATTGAGATATCTCTGGTTTCCATCATCTGGAGAAGCCCTTCTTTCCAAGCCTTCAGTACCGAGTTATTCATAGCCAGTTTGTGTTCTCTTAGAATGTCTATTGCAGGTATTCTTTCATTTGATAGCAGTTTGCGTAAGATGTCAAGTTGTTTCCATTTGACGATTGAGGCCATGGACTGGGTGGCTATTTCATGGCGTATTCTGACCATTGCATAAGAAGATGGTAGTTTCAGGATCTTACACCAGAATGCACCTTCTAGTCTCAGCCAGTTGGTGTCCTCTACCTGTGGCATTGATTCACTTCATATGTAATCGTTGGTAGAACCTTTTGTTTGTAGTAAGAGAGGATTGGTTTGAAAGAAAATCTTCCACATTTTCGATGTATTACACATCCTTGTCTTGCTAGTGATTGTATCTTTGCCTCCAGTTTAACAATCCATTGTTTCTCAGTTGACGACTGATTTATGCTTATGCCTAGATATTTGTATGTTGTTACTTCATCAGGTCTGGTTTAGTTGATTGTTAATTTTAGAGGTTTGGAACTCTTGAATGGTTGCTTCGTCAAAGACATCACTTTTGTTTTATTGATGTTTATCTGCAATTCGTTCATTTTCATGTAATCACTCAATAGATGTAAACTTTTCTGTAATCCAGCTGTTGTCTTATCCAATAAAATGATGTCATCCGCGTACATCATTATAGGTACTGGAATTTAGTTTATTTTCGGCAGGTTCAATGCTATGTTCTTCATATGTCCTTCAATGTCTGCAGTGTATAAATTGTAAAGGTTAGCTGCCAATGGGCATCCTTGTTTTAGTCTATTGTCAGTATCGATAGAAGAGGTTGTGATGCCGTTTTTTGTCATTCTTACTGTTATGGAGGTGTTTTTGTACAGCAGTTTGATTGGTTCTAATATTTCTGCTGGACAATTTCATATTCTTAATTTTCCCCATAGTTTTTGTCTGGATATCGAATCAAACGCCATGTGTAAATCAATAAAGGCTACATGCACCTTAGTTTTGATTTTTAAAGCTTCATGTTTGATTAGATTCAACAGTATTAGATTCACGTTAGTTCCAACGTTCGGGGTGAATCCTGTTTGTCGGACTGCAAGGTGTTCATGTTCTGTTGCTCATTGTTTTCGTTTGATTTGTAGTAATGATGCAAGTAGCTTGCCCAGGGGATCCAGGAGCGCTATGGGTCTACAGTTCCGAGGATCGTCTCTAGGTCCTTGTTTGTAAATTGGTACTATGGTTGCTTTTTTCCAGGATTTTGGAATCTGATTTGTCGCATTGATTGCAGTAAGAATACAGTCCATGAAATTTGCCCATAACTCAGGCTCTTTTCTGATGGTTTCGTTTGCAAGGTCATCAGGCCCCGGAGCACGGGAAGTATTCATTTTGGATATCATCTCTATTAGATCTTGTTTCTCATAGTGTATACACCATCGTTTGGTGGCATGCTGTTGATTGTCATTCGTATCTGTTTTTCTGTTAGCATAAATTGTAGAGAAGTGTTGGATCCATTGCTGTTCGCTGACATTAGCTGTCAGGTCTTGTTGTTTCTTGTCGTTATTGTTCAGCAAGTTCCAAAGTTCTCTTAGATTGTGCGTTTTGTAAGATTTCGTTATTGCTTCTGCATCTTTTTAGAGCAATATATTCATGTATGAATTTTCCCAATTTACATACGACTGTCTTTTTTTTTATCTGTTGTTTGCAGTTTGGGTTGTTGGTTATTCTCAATCTGCGTATTATTTTTCTCATCTCCTTTTTTCTTTCTACAAGCTCAGCGTTAAGCGTATGTTGGTGCAGTTTGGTTTTGTTGTTTTTTTCCCTTTGAAAAATATTTTTAAGAGAAAATTGTAGTTCAGTTTTTCTGTATCTGACGTTAGTGGATGTTGTACGTTGTGAGCTAATAGTTGAGTTTTCAACTTTGTTCATTCGTAGTCTTAGATTTTTTCCTATGATTTCCAGCGGTGCGGATGAAAGTTGTTTTCTAGGTTCGGTTAAACCGTACCATTCAGCTGACAGTTGGTGATGATCACTGGTCGTGGTAGGTTCTAGCCTGATTTCCGTAATTGATTCTTTCAGGTCTTCTGATAGATAGATGTACTCTATTACTGCTGAGGAAACTCTTCTTTCCCATGTTGGTTTAGCCTTTCCTGTGTCGTCAGTCGGTTGCTTTAATTGCGTGTGGTTTCTGATGCTCATTTCTTTCTGCCACCTCTTTGCTCGCATGGTTAGATCTTCGTTCTTTGCTAGTTCACCTTTCTCTGTATAGAGGTGAATGTTTAAGTCTCCGCAGACGATGAATTCTGCGTGAGCATATTTTGCTCTTGTTTTGTCCATCTTTAGGAAAATTCCATACATGAAGGTCGGTGTTTCCATAAGCCACATTTCTTGTAGGCAGATGATGTTGATTTTTTCTAATTCGCTTGTCGATTGATTGAAAAGATGTGTGTTTCCTCTTGTGTTCCAGGTACATATCGACCAGATGGATTCGTTTTTCTTTAATGGCTATGGTTCTCTTGCCACATCAAATGTTTTTTTCTGATTGGAAACTATCATAGATTTGTTGAAATGGGTAGATTTCGTTGTCCCGATGGTTAGTGAGATCTGAGTTTGTTGTCGCTTAATGTAAGATCTTTCCCACCCTGTATCTTAAGAACTTCCTTTAACCTTTGGTTGTGTTCTTTCTGATCCCTACCAAATATTAGGATATCACCCTGGATGCATATTCTACCATCTGTGGCGTGTTGCTGGATGGAGTCGCACAAGGAGGTGGCATTTTGGCTATGAACTTTTATTAAATAGTAAGGAAAGAAACCTAACTCTCCCTATTCTAAATCAGTATTCCATACCCAAGGAAACTCAGGTGCTCGTCATAGGGATGATTGTCCAACACAAAATAACTGTCCTCTGTCCAAAACTCTCCTCTGCTCTTGCCCTACCAGTAAATCATAACTAACTAATGTCATCCAGAAGGATGACTCCCTCTTCCTGGTTCGTTATAAGAATCCATCATAGCCTGTGTGACCACAAAAGCATATTTTCAAAGCGAACCAGAAGAATGACTCCCTTCTTCTGATATCACTAGTCTTTAACGGTGTTGACAATTACAGAATAACAAATGGGTTCCTTACGGGCTTAACCCGTTAGTCTGATTAAATGGATTCTGATTGATCAACCTCCTTGTCAAACGTTTGACAGGTTTTGTTACTTTTCCTAAGAGTTCCTGCAAGCTCTCCTCAAAGTACTTAGACTGCAAACCTTAGAGTCACTAGAGCCATTCAGATTGCTCCCAAGGCTTTCAACACTTTTATAAGTTCTCTCTTGGCTAGTCTTGCTTTTCTGGCAACCACTGAGATGAGGGAGATCACTCCCGAGGCACTTTTCCTTGTAAATACTGTGACAAAGGAGCTTACTCCCTATGCACTCTTCAGAGTTAGTAGCTTTAAGTTGACTACTGTGATGAGGAATACTACTCTCAATGCACTCTTCAGAGTCAGTGGCTTCAGGAGGGCTACTGTGATGCGTGGGATGATTCTTTGAATGGCATCACTTCTCCCGAGAGGGGAGCCCTTTCCTCTAAGGCTAGGGTGGTGTGGCCCCTAACCAATATTCCCCCTAGGGGCGGTAAAACACAGGAGGATCTTTCAGGGGAGGGCTCCCTCTTTTGGGATAGGCATGTACATTCTGTGCCACAACACCCCAATTTCATCTCACACTACTTGCACACACTCTCAAATGCTATATTGTGACTTTGCGACAATAGAAAATACTGGGACGATTAGGAGCCGAGGAGGCAAGAAGATCACTTCATTGAAACCGACAAGAGGCTTTGTCATTCATTCACAAAGTTTTGGCCCTACAAAAAGGGAAGAGGGACTCACCTTGGCGTCAAACTGATCCAGCCAGCTCCAATGTAACAGCGAGGGAGGAAGCTGTCCAACGCGGGAAGCTGGAAATTGAGGAAGCTAGAGGTCCCACAACACAGGTGAGAGGCGGGAAGCATCGCTGCCGGGTCTGGTGGCCGGACCAAATGGAGCTGAAGAAAGACGAGGCAGTGGCATGACCTCCAGGAGGAGGTGGACGGCGTGGTCCACTAACAATGCCGACACTGCAGGGTTTTCGAGTTCGCGGAGCTGCTGCAAAGCCAGCAAAGCAGCCCAAGGCCCAGGAAAGCAGGAGCGAGACCAGCACCAATCCCTAGAAGTGCTGATGCCTGATGAGAAGGCCCCAGAAGGTGACAGGGAGCCTGGGCAGAATGACAGGGGTGGGAAGACAAGGAAAGGGTCTCTGCTTTGGGCCGTGGGCAGTAATCGTCAGAAGACCACTGACCCAAGAGAGAGTGAAGAGTGCATCCGAGGAATACTACCTTGTCACAGTAATAGTCATAAGACCACAGAACCAAGAGAGACTGAAGAGTGCATCAGAGGAAGAGTTCCTCACTGTAGTAGAAGTCATAAGACCACTGAACTAGACTTATGTAAAACCTACATTAGAGGAGAGATTCCCCAATTCAATGACAGTTATAGGCCCGCTGATCTAGACCAAGTTGGGTATTACAAGGTTACTTGCTGAGAGGAAGGGGGGGGGGGTCTGAAGAACAAACTCTTAACACCAAGCGTAGAAGGGTTGCATGGAGTGCCAGGAAGGAGAATACCTTTAAAAGAAATGTGTCAGGAACTTTGTTGGCTGTAAGATACCATCAGAGCAGACGAGGAAGAGGGAGGTATGATCCTGGCCCGACCTCAAAAAAGAACTGGCACACAGAGACTAAATCAGGAGAAGAGAGGCATTCCCCTGGCTCACAAGGTAGTCCCAGTACTGGAAGTACTTTTAGAGAATTTTCATTTTTTTTACTAGGAGGAGGAAGTTGTCCTACTAGTTATTCTTGTTTCTGTCTTTGGACATTCTGACGACGTGCACCTGAATATCCTTTTCTCATAGGGATACTCCTTTAGAGATAGGGATAGGTAGTTCTTTTCTTTATTGTTCAATGAAACATTTATATAAATGGCACCTCTGTCTCCATCTCCTACTTCTGATGCTGTCTCACACAATGAAGATTATTACCGGTTCGCTCTTCAGGATCAGTAGCTTTGGGATGGCTACTGTGATGGGGGAGATTACTCCTGATGAACTCTTCAGGATCAGTAGCTTTAAGTTGGCTACTGTGATGAGGGAGATTACGCCCAATGTACTCTTCAGGATTAGCACCTTTAGGGTGGCTACTGTGATGAGGGAGAATACTCCTGATGCACTCTTCAGGGTAAGTAATTTTAGAGTGGCAACTGTGACAATGGAGATTACTCCCGCTTCACTCATTAGGGCCAGTAGACATACAGTGGCTACTGTAATGAGGGAGATAACTCCCAATACCATTTCAACTCCCCACCCCACCGAATCCCCTACTGGGTCTATCATGGTCCCCATTACCTTCTTGCTGGAGCAACCACGTGGCCAGTTCTTCCTGGGGTCTTGGGTTTGGCCGCTCTGCTTGGCAATTCGTTCTCCGCTGATTTCCACTCCCCACTGGTCCTGCTGAGTTCTTGGTCTTTCGGTCGACGACCTTCTACTAGCTGCTGGTTGCATCGACATTCCTGCCTTCTCCGAAGTGCCCTCCAACCTGGACTCAGTGTCAACTCCATTGAGGGGCGATCTCTGCAACGTGCTTCTCCACTCCCAGGTTTGAATGTCCCAGGGTTTCCAGAGTCCATACCGGCTTCTCTTCTTGCATAGTGCTTTCTCTCTCTTTATATTCTGTAGCGGAACCCTCCCCTCCGCTCTCAAAGTCTTTCTCTGATTTTGATGGGGTGATCTTCGTGTCTCTGTGGGGCCTCCTCTTTTCAGTACTGTCTAGCTTTGACGAGTGAGTAATCATCATCACTCCTTTGATTTTCTTCTTCTCAGTACTTGTGGAAAAGGTATGCAAATGCCCTTGTATTTTCCTGGTCATATTTTGGTCAGTCTCTAAATGAGTACAGGAGGGAGTATTACAATACATGACCGTAGAACTCTTGGGTTGGGTAACTAGTGTTTGTGGAGATTGTAAGGCCTCAAGGGCAAACAGGCTAGGGAGTTCCATCATGGAACAGGAGTCAACATCCCCATGAGGGAAATCCCTCTCTGTGAGGTCCTCCTGCTTTTTAAACCTCTAGGGATAATATCGGGTAGCAGCCTCACCCCCCTAGCCTCACAGGGAAGGGTTCCCCATTGGGAGAATTTAAGTGATCCCATGATTCGTCACACATCAAGATTCTTGAAGAGTTCATGCATTAATCTCTGGAACACAGATGCAGCCAAAATAAAACCAAAGGACATGCAATTCAATTGAAATAAGCCCTCTGATGTAATAAAGGCCACCAGCCTTTTGTACTTTTGATTTAGTTTTAGCTGATGGCATGCCGGTCGTGAATGAAGTGTTGAAAAACATGGGCATCTCCAATCGTGGTAAGTACCTCCAGTATGTTTGGCAAGGGGTGCCGATCTGGAAATTATACATTTATTGAGAGCTCTTAGATCAACACACAGTCCAACCTTCCCATTTGCCTTAGCCACTACCACTAAAGGGGACACCCATTCAGAAGCTACAATTCTTTCTATGATCCCTTCCTCTTCCATTTTCTCCAGCTCCATCTTTACTTGTTCTCTAATTGACAAGTGGACGCTCCTCACCTTCTGCACCACTGGTACAACATTCACTTGCATTCTTATCTGATGGACAAAGCCCTTGAGACAACCTACTTTTCCTTTAAATATTTAATTTTCTCCTTCTGCATTCTGGCAACTTCTAATCACTTCTTCTGCATTAGGGTTAAGATTTATTTCTAATCTTTTTTGGTGGAACCAATTTAGTAATGTTGATGTTCCTGTTCTCATGACATATATGTTTACCAGTGTTTCTCTTCCTTGGAATTTGAGCTGCACTGAGAACCATGCCACCATATCAATTCTTGCTCCACCAGACGCCACTGGCTTAATATCAACCTCATTAAGCTCTTGTGTGCAGAATATTTGCTCCAAAAAACATTTGGGCAGTTGAGTATATTTAGCTCCAAAATACATCATCATGCGCACTGGTGCTTCATTTATCTGTACTATATCTTTGGGTTTTTCTAATTCTTCCTCATCTTCTAAGAAAGTGAAGACAACTTTGTCTTCCTCGATCAATCCATCTATGATATTGATGCTTTGCATCTTACAGCATTTGGCTGAATGGGGGTTTGGGCGTACAATAAATGTAATAATTAATGTCCTTCTCTTCTGTATTTTCCACACACAACGTTCATAGCCGGCACTGTGGATTTCTGGCCATATGTCCTAAAGTATTGCATCTGTAACATCTCCATTGTTCTATGTTCATTTTCTGGTAATTCTGCCTCACAGTATGGTACGGTACTTTGGCATTCCTTCATTTCCTGGATGCGTATTTATTGCAGTTACTTCACTGGAACCTGTCGTGCTCTCCACTACTGCAATATCCTTGCATTTCTTTTCTAATACTTTGACACATTTATTGGTATGCTCCACGTATTTTGCTGTGCATAATACTTCTTCCAGTTCCGAATCCCCTTTGGACCACAATTGTTCTTGTATTTTTCCATCACTACGCTCCAACATGAATTGGTCTCTCAATCTTTCATCAATTTGTAGGCCGAAATTGCATGTGCATGCCAAACCGCTCAGAGCCGTTATGAATTGTTCGGCCATTTCTCCTTCTTGTTGTGTGTGCTTTCCGAACGTGGATCTTTCTAGTATTACACTGAGTTATTGTCCTAGTGTTTGTCCAACTTGGCTATACATTTTTCATATTCGTTAATCTCTGTTGTGTTCTCTACACTCAGTTCTAGTAAAGCGTTAAACTTGTCTTGACCAGCAGTTCCTAGGCAATGCATTATAAGTTACTTTTTTTCTTTCTATACTGTAATGGATCCCACAGACAGCATTTGTATAGTGATCAAATGACTTTTGCCCCCTCTTCCATGGTACTGGTGGTTCTCCTGGTGAGGCCAGGGATGAAATAAGTGTAGATATATTCTGTAGCAAGTTGTCTCCACAGGGGTCACCTCTATCTAGTGACACTTCAATGGTGTTTCTTCTTTCTTGTATTCTCCTTTTATTTATGTATTTCACACATTATTTATGTACTTATTAATATTTATATTATGATATAATTCTAATGTTCATAACACGATTTTGGATACATTTTTTACTTTTTGTTTTCTATAGTTTTGTTGTAGGCATGTGCATGCTGTATGTTCTGCACGCTTTGTTTTCTTTGCTTATGTTCTCTAAATCAACCAGTGTCGTCTGGTTGCTTAGGCAACACTGCTGTACATGCACAGTGCAAGGTCCTTTCCTCAAACAGGAACGCTTTTCCGTCTCCAAGTGTCACACTGCGAATCCGTTCTTATACTCAGCATGGGCACCGCATCCCCACTCATGTAATTAAGGTACCCCAAAGTGCACACTGTACACCTTTGTTGCCTCAGATGACAAAGTCCTTTTCACTTGGCCGGCACAGGAGACCGGAACCACGGCAACAGCAGTATGGAGCAGCTCGGTAGCAGGGCCCCACCGACAACTCTTCGAAATTTGAAGTGACCACAATGTATACTGAAGTACGGTTCACTCCTAGTTTATTTCGTAGTACGTATGGGTATACAGGGCCCCATCTTTGCACACTTCATCTCTGCTCCTTCCCTCCCAACTGTCGCCTCGTCTCCGCCTACCTACTCTCTCCAGTGTTCTCATTCTACTTCTAGAATACAGTAATCACCACATCTATATACTGTGATGGTGTGGGGCGATGGCAGGCCCCACCTGTAGGCACACACACACACACGCAGCGCGCGCGCTAAGAGACATGCCAGAGACGTGTTGCTGCTCTGGTCTCCGGCGCGAACTGCCGGCAGGGACCGTCTTTATTGAAAACGCGCATGCGCGAGCCTCATTATGGGCCGCGCATGCGTAGAACCGCGTATTACTACGCAACATCCCTCCTTTTTCCCCAAACAACGAACAGTGATCAACAGTATAACTTAACAACACATTCTTCAACCATAAATGTTCCAACACGACCTAGATGCCTAGGCAGGGTCCATAATAAAGTCTTGGAACCTCTGCGGCGGGTTGCGCCCCGCCCGGCTCGGGTACCTGCGTGCCTCGGCCGGAGGCATCTCTTGTGTCCCTTGAGTCTCGGCCAGTCCATCAGGTCTCAGGGGGGGTTCCTCGCTCGGCTCAGGTGCCGGAGGGTCGACTTCATCAGTTTCGGCAGACCCCACCCGCTTGAAAAACGAGACATTCCGGGTGACAGTTCCACGTGCGTTGGCCGCTGTGACCATCGAGCCCTTCACATGTGTCACTCCCAGGGGCTGGGTTTCGTAGGGTAACGATAACTTTCCTTCTGCTCTTCTGTTTCGCACCAATACGGTATCCCCCACCGCAATCGGCCTCTCCGAGAGCTTCCTCCTGATCGTTTCCTTTTCATTCCTCACTGCCCTATCCGTTCGCACTGGATCCTTTTCAGTCTCCCCCGGCAGACGGCCTTCCATTTCGGGCAGGAGCCCTCTCTGTACACACTTGAAGAGCGCTTCGCCAGGGGCGACCCCGGTTGACTGATGGGGGGGGGTCGAGCGGTACTCGCGAAGGAAGTCCACGAAGTTGCATCAGAGGTCTGCGCCTCCATCTGCTGATATGCGGAACACTTTCTTTAGCGCTCGCATGAAGCGCTCTACCTCCCCATTTGCCCTCGGCCAGAGCGGTGTGACTTTCCTATGGCGTATTCCCCTCTCCTCAAAGTACTGAGCAAAAAGTTGCCCCCGAAATGGCACCCCATTGTCTGAGCATAGCTCCACCGGAAAACCATGCGTGGCGAACATTTTCTCCAGCGCCATGATGGTGTGGTCACTCGCCGTCGACTCCACCAGTTCAACCTCCGGATAGCGGGACCATTGGTCTGTCACCACTAGAAAATAGAGCCCTCGGCCTGGTGGATCCGAAGTCGGCATGGACCGTCCCCCATGGCTGGTCACTTCTCTCCATGGTTTGGATCGGCGGGGCCCCTCTCCACTGGGTGGGCTGCTTGGCAGGGGATGCACCTCCTCACAAACTCCTCCACTCTGCTTTCCAGGTCGGGGAACCAGACCTTGAGTCTCAGTCTTGCTTTCATCTTGGCCATCCCTTGGTGCCCATTGTGTGCAAGCTGCAGAACCCTGTCAACCAGTGTTCTCGGGATGACAATCTGGTGACCCCTTAGCAGGAGGCCATCCTCGGCTACCGAGAGCTCATGGCACGCTTTCCAGAGGGCCTGCAGGTCTTTCTGAGCCCCTGCGTTCCTTCGCGAGTTGTCCTGGAGGACCTCGCACCATTCTCCACTTGCCATAGCAACCTTGATCCTTGCGAATGTCTCGTCCATGTGGGAGTCTTCGGCGATCTCCTGGCGGGATAGGGCAACGGGCAGCGCCGATTCAACCGCGAGATGTATCGCTTCAACACCCTCTGCCACTTCCACTGTGTCTTTTGGCCTCCCCGCACATGGATGGCAGGACAGGTAGTCTGTCGGGTTGTCAGGGCCTGGTCGATACAGCAGGTTGACCCCGTACTCCATTAACAACAACATCCATCTCTCTATTCTAGGCGGTAGTTTGGATTATGTTCCGGACAGGATCGGAATGAGAGGCTTGTGGTCAGTTACCACCATGACCGGTTTTCCCAAGATATATATCCGGAAGTGCTTGCACCCCCATAAGATGGCTAGAGCTTCCCGCTCGATCTGAGAGTACCGTCTCTCCATCTCTGTAAGCGCTTTGCTGGCATATGCGATGGGCCTCATGGTTCCTTGATTGTCAGCCTGCATGAGGACAGCCCCCAGTCCTACGGGGCTGGCATCGACGACAATTTCGGACTCCCGATCCGGATTAAAGTATTCCATTGTTTCTTGTTCCGATAGGGCACTTTTGATGTTGTCGAAAGCCCTCTGTTCTTTCTCCCCCCAGTTCCAGGCGATGTCGTTTCTGGTTAGCGCTCTCAGGGGCTCCGACAGGGAGGCTAGATCGCGGATGAGGCGACCACAATACGTCACCATACCCAGGAAGCTATTGATTTCGGAAGGTGTTGTTGGCGGGGTCGCTACCCGGATATCCTTCACTTTCTCTGTATCAGGTGATATGCGCCCGCGTGGAAGACGAACCCGAAAAATTCCAGCCTGTCCCTCAAGAACTCACACTTTTCTTTGTGCAGTGTCAGCCCTAGGTCGCGCAACCTCACCAGTGTGTTTTCCAGGCGCTTTAGGTTTTCAGCTTCGGAACGGGCAAAGACCAGAATGTCGTCCGACATGTTTATCACTCCCTTGAGTCCAGACAGGGCTCCCCTGATGGTGTTCTGGAAGACCTCTGCCGCGGAAGAGATACCAAAACTGAGTCTTTTATATTGGTACAACCCCTCATGCGTCGTAAACGTTGTGATGTATCTTGACTCGGGGTGGAGCTCTAACTGATGGTACCCAGACCTCAAATCCAGTTTTGAGAAGACTTTCGCCCCTTGAAGCTCCCCAATGATGTCGTCCAGGGTGGGTGTTATGTGGCGCTCTCTTTTGATCGCTAGGTTAGGAAGCCTCATGTCCACGCATATGCATACCGCACCCGGTTGTTTGGGCTTTGGGGCTACCACGATCGGGGAGACCCACGGGGTGGGGCCCTCTACCTTCTCAATTATCTCCTTGTCTATCAGGGATTGCAGCTCGCGTTCCACCTGTGTCCTCAGATGGAAAGGGACGCGGCGGTGCTTTAGAGCCGTTGGTCTCACAGACCCATCGATGTGGAGGCGTATTGGGTCAGCCTTTAGTTTCCCTATCCCTCGGAATATCGTTTCAAAACGACTCAACAAATTTTCCAAGTCGGTGTGATAGACTGCAAATGAGAAGTGTACCAGGTCCAATGCCTCAGCCGCAGCACAACTCAGAAGGGAATGCGGGCTCACATCTGTGACAAAGAATCTTGTCCTTATTCTATTTTGTCCGTGAGTGACTGGGGCAACGAATACTCCTTGAATGGGAAGCGGTGTGTGTCCTCCGAAAGCGTATATCCGTGCTGTGGACTCTGCTAGGCCTGGTGGAGCAGGGAGTGCGTTGTAGTGTTCCGTCGCCAGCACACAGACGTACGCCCCAGTGTCTATCAAGACCGGTGTCGGTGTCTCCCCAATGTTCACTGTGCACTTGGGTTGTCTTCTCCTGACTGGGCCTTCGGCTATGCTTGAGATGAAGAAGATTTCGTCTTCCCCCTCCTCCTCCTCCTCCTCGGCGATGTTCAGGTCCTGTACGCCTTGTTCAATGGATGATACACCCCTCACTCTCCGAGCGCCGCCTCTGGCAACCCTTTCGGGCCCTCGCGACGCGGCAACAGGTGCTGATGCCCTGCACACCCTAGCATAATGTCCTGGGGTGTTACACCTGCCACAGGTCCTCGATATGGCTGGACAGTCGCCCGCATGTGGCAGGTCATACCTGCAATATTGGCACAAGG
Source organism: Ambystoma mexicanum (assembly GCF_040938575.1). Lineage (NCBI taxonomy): Eukaryota > Metazoa > Chordata > Amphibia > Caudata > Ambystomatidae > Ambystoma > Ambystoma mexicanum. The sequence continues at coordinate 894,964,897 of NC_090931.1, read as the reverse complement.
GAGCGTTGCTCGGCCCCCCCGGGTTATTACCTCCTCTTGACGTCCACCTTGACTTTCCTGGGTTATTGTGGCCAATTGCAAAAGCCTCACCTTCGTTCCTCCCATGCGTGGCTGCATCCATTTTTGCACCCCTCGAGTCAGCCAGCTCATAGGCCCTTCCTGTGTCCAGAATCTGTTGTAGGGTCAAGCCAGGTTCCCTCAATACCTGCCTCCTCAATTTACCAGAGCTGCAGCCCTGCAACAACTGGTTCCGAACCATCTCCTCTTCATTTCCCCATCTACAGGAGCTTGCTAGAACTCTGAGTCGTGCACAGAATTGATCCAGTGACTCTTCCTCTCGCTGTCTTTCCGCACTCATGACGAATCTATCAAAGTCTACATTCACCATTGGCAGAAAATGATCTCGGAGCGCCAGCTTCACTGCCGCATACGTCGCAACCGGAATGTTCAGAGAGTCATATATCTTGTGCACTTCGGCCCCTGCCGAATACACCATGATTGCAATTCGTTCTTCGTCCTCCGTGATCCCCGAGGCTGTGAAGAACATCTCCAACCTCTTCACCCACAGGAGCCATTTAGGCCCCAACTTGGAAGGTGGGCCCGTGGTATCAAATTCGGGCATGGGGGCCAGTGTACTGTTCACCCTGCGAGGGATGGGGGCAGGAGCACCATCCTGTTCATCTTCCTCTCCCATCTCCTTGCGTGGTACTTACAGGAGTACGTTGAACTGCTTCGAAGACGGGGCCCGGAACACCCTTGGCGCAATATCTTCACTGGTGCCACTCTTTTCTTCTTTTTTCTGTTGTCTTGACAGAATGCCACAACCTTGCGGCTGCACAGGTTGTGGAGGGTCCAAAAATTCACTGTACTCGGTGTGAATTGCAGGTGGCGCACGAGCACCCTCACTGGCCGCAACCACTGCGTTCTGTGCTCGATCCAAAATGGCCGCCGGCCACACGTGTTAGCCCGTGCCAACACGGAGCAGCGTTCTCCTCTCTGGATGCTACCGGAGCAGAGGACTGCTCCCACGCCGTCCTCGTCGCCAGTGTGATGTTGTGGGGCGATGGCAGGCCCTACCTGCAGGCACACACACGCAGCGCGCGCGCTAAGAGACACGCCGGAGACGTGTTGCTGCTCTGGTCTCCGGCGCGAACTGCCGGCCGGGACCGTCTTTATTGAAAACGCGCATGCGCGAGCCTCGTTATGGGCCGCGCATGAGTAGAACCGCGTATTACTACGCAACATATACTCTGCTTTTCAGCCTTCATTGCAAATACGTCCACTGTTCTGCTTTCATTCCAAAACTGTATGCACTGTAACCCGTGTTAGTGTCCGTTAAGATCAGAAAAGGGAAAGACTTCTGTTACATTCATCTAACCTATTAAGAGTGTTACCTGACTCAATATTTGCTTTCCCGCTAAATAGAAATGACAAGGAGCAATGTAACATGGCAATGGAACCCCTGCGAGATGCAGTAAACGCGTCACTTTATATATGAAGCAACAATCAAGGAACAAAATACAGGAGCAAACAATTTAGGAGCGGAATGTGTCAACAACCTGCGCCACCAATCAACAGTTCATGAGGAGCATTTCTGTAGCAAAGAGACTGACAGCAAACACAGAGGTCGAAAGTCACAGTATCCGAAGGGTTCAGCCAGAAGCAAGGCGTGGTGAAGCACATGCCACACTGCGGTAATCAGGGCAAAACAATGTTGTGCCACTATCGCAGTGCAAATATCAGAAGGGTGTGACAAGTTTCAAAATACAGTTGTGCAAATAAGGCAGTGGGTTAATCAAATGCATCTGTTAGAATGGTTTAATCAGAATCAAAGCGGTGGACAACTATCAAAGTGCAAGCCTCAGAGAGGTGCCACGCAGCCACATGCAAAATGGAGTGCGCAAAATTATCACAGCGCAAATATTATAATGATATCACGAAGAAAAAACATATTGGAGCCAAATCCCAGTGCAATTATGAGAAGGAAATACTAATGCAAGTGGGGCAAAAGACAGTGGTGCAAAAATAAATGTGTAAGTAACAGGGGGGTCTAATTGGCATAAACATGAGCAAAACAGGGTGGCCCAAATATCAAAGTGCAAGTGTTACAATTACAGGTTCCATGTCATTTCATCGAAATAAATGATGTTGTTGCAATATACTTTGTTGAAATTACTTCGAAAAAACACTTCGAAATGCTTTTTGGGGGATGGCTTCCTCCCCAAACCTCTCCCCCCCCTTCCCCTCCACTTCCACTCTCGACCCCTTCCACCTCCACACACCCCTTTCACTCCCTACCCCACAAACATATCCATAGGTACGTTTCGAAGTGTTTTCCACTAAGTAAATGACATCGAAGTCATTCGCTCTCTGGAAACCACGGATACGGAATTGCATAATCAGAAGCAAAAGACGTGGGTGCAAATATCACAGTGAACGAGTCAGAGGAAAATAAGCAGAAACCAAAAACAGCCATGTGTACATCGTAGTGCAATAAGTAGAGCGGTATAGCAGAATGAAATGCAGTGATGCAAGCGGGACACAGAAGGGCAAAACACGGCGGTGCAATTATCACCGTGCAAGTATGAGAAGGGTGCGGCCACAAGCAATATGCAGTAACATAAATATCACAGTGTATCAGAGGAGAACAAGAAGGAAACATACGGGTGCAAATACTACAGTGGGGCACAAAGGGCAAGAACAGTGGCGCAGATATCACAATGGAGAAATGATAAGCAAAGTGCAGTGACACCAGTTCTCAGAGCAATGATTAGAATGATATAATCAGGCAAAATACAATGCTGCAAGTATCATAGTGCAGGTATACAGAGCACAACAAAGTGGCACCGAAATCGCGGTATGGAAATCGCTGCAAGACACAGTAGTGCAGATCTCACAGTGTAGCAGTCAGGAGCAAAACACTCATGGAGATATTGGAATGATATAATACGAAGCAAAACCCTTTGGTGTAAAAAGCACACTGCAAGTAACAGATGGATATACGCTGAATGAAAACAAAGTGGTGCAAAGATAATAACGCAAGTTTCAGAAGGGTGTGACCACAAGCAAAATACAGTAATGCAAATATCAGTGTATCAGAAGGGGAGAGAAAGAAGCAAACACAGTGGTGCACATGTTACACAATGAAACTCAATGGTGCAAGTGAGACACATAGGGGCACACCACAGTGGTGCAAAATATCGCAGTGCTAGTATGAGAAGGATGTAACCACAAGCAAGATACAGTAATGCAAATATGACAGTGTACCAGAAGGGGAGAAAAAGAAGCAAACAGTGGTGCACATGTTACACAATGAAACTCAATGGTGCAAGTGAGACACATAGGGGCACACCACAGTGGTGCAAAATATCGCAGTGCTAGTATGAGAAGGATGTAACCACAAGCAAGATACAGTAATGCAAATATGACAGTGTATCAGAAGGGGAGAGAAAGAAGCAAACACAGTGGTGCACATGTTACACAATGAAACTCAGTGGTGCAAGTGAGAAACATAGGGGCATGTTTCGAAAAGCGCTGTGTTAAGAGATGTACAGAAGGGCAGGTTCGTTGTAGTTTTCCTTTCATCGCTCCCCAATCTTTATGACATTGGGAGTAGGAATCGGGCTTATTTTAGCAGCTTGAGCTTCATGCCTACAGCCTAGAACAGGGGGGGGGGGGCAAGCGGGTCTTCCAACATTAGCAGAGCTCTCAGGTGTCCCGTGGCCATGCTTGAGTCCAGCCATTCCTGGTTTTGTCTGAAGTCTTGGACTTGTAGGGTTCCTAAATTTCAAATTGAAAAGAAAAACTACAAGTCCCAGAATCCAAAAGGGGGGAAAAACAGCAATGGATAGCCATTTCATGCATGACCGTGGGAAACTTGAGAGCTCTGCATTGGACTGCCAAAAAAGATAAGTGTTTTGGTGCAGGAAAGTCGAACAAAGCTCAGCAATTCAAATGTTCACAGCAAAATTGATCTTTAAGAGGGACAACAAAATAAAAAAAAACATAGAAATGTGCTAATTATTCGTATGAATTCATTATTGTCCCTCCCAAAAAGAGGTAACTAAAAGCATGGCTTACATCACAAAGAGTTTATGCAGCATCACTTGATAATTGTTACAGTAATTGGTAATGCCCAGATTACTTACTGGTAATCTTAATTACCCCAGTCCTTCTCTCCCTCGTCCCAGACCATAACAGATGAGATGATCCCACCTGCCAGAGATAGCTCCATATTCAAACAAGCATTGGCAATGCCAACAGTTTTAGCTTTTGTGTAGGCATGGGAAAGGCACTTGCCAGACACTGTAGTAATGGTATTAACTGGCCCTTGATGGTAGCAGGTGCAAAAGGGTGTGGTTACCTGGGCATCTAATAGCTGTGCCTGACAAATGCCTAATACATGCCAAAACTGTTGGCTTTGCCAATGCTTGTTGTTAACAGAACTTCAGTGAATGACACGCATAGTGCTTATAAATCGAGTGGCTGAAGGAAGACCTCGTTAAGACATTTTTATTACACCAGTAGAAGGTTTGCTACTCCAATTAAGTCATTAACTCTCAGAGTTTAAAAAAAAAATACAGGCAGGCACTTAGATTGCCTGATGGTAAGGCTTGAATAAAGGCAGTGGTTTGGATGGAGAGGAGCAGGATCTGGGTGGGAATGGCCAAAGGGATTAGTTTGACTATGGAGTTGATGAACTCGCGAGAAGTCGCGCCCAACCTCTTGCGAGAAGACGGCGACCCAACGAGAGGCAGGGACTGCCCGCGAAGCACCTTTCAGAGCACTGGAGCGGCAAAGGATGCCATGACAGCTACGGCACTCCTCCTGAGTTCAGCCTACCGTTAACTGCAGCTGCACAGCTCCACATTGTGCACCATCCCATATAGCTGATCAGTCAACAACATAAGGACAGGAAGAGCCAGTATCTGTAAATATGCAGGTTGGCAATAAATCCTCCCCGTTACAAGTAGCCTGTGTATGTATGATGATTGATTGGGCAACTACATAATTGGAGTCAACGATTCACAGACCACCCACGACCATCAAAATGCAGGGAGGGACGCCACCCCCACCATTATTACAGACCCCAGGTAGACCAGTCATTTCATGGCTTCAGTGGGAGCCCCTGTTTCAGACGTATTTGGAGGCGGGTGGCGTGACTGATTACCCTGCGGCACGGTAGGAGGCCATGCTGCTTAATGCACTAGGGGTCAAAGGACAGAGGACCTTTGCAGGTTTGAATCCCGAAGCTGCGGAAGGGGATGATGACGACACATATAAAGAAGCATTGAGGAGGATAACTAAGAGGTTTTCATCCAAAGAAACATAGACCTACATAGAATTAGGCTCTACAGCTGAAAACAGGAGCCAGCGGAACCGGTTGATGATTATGTGGTCAAACTAAGAGAATAGTCAGCGATGTGTGCATTTGGCGGCACGTCAGAAGACAGGATTTGCGACATGCACATTGCAACAATCGCAAGGTCCAAGACAAATTCATCCTTGAAAAGGAGCTTCAACTAGATAAAGCAATCCAGATTGCGAGAGCGGTGTCGGAGACAACTTAAATGTAGGCAATTAAACTCTTTATGATGGTAATTCATGCACCCAATGTGAAGTTTTATGTGCGAAGGATTAACTAGCGCCCGTATCAGACGCATACTAAAACCAAGTTTGAAGAGTTACATATTTCTGTAGACATACATATTCCTGATGTCATGCAATTTAAAAGGTTGATTTGTGCAAGATGGTGGGTTTGATCACGTTTGTTTCATTTAAGAGGTGTTAAAACTCAAAACTTTAGTATCACGTGACCTAACAGTTTGCAGTGGTTATTAAACTCAAATTAATCACAATGAATTAGATCATCAAGATTACAGTAGAGTTGATACAAGTATGCATTCTTGGGATACCAGTTGTATGGATCACATTCAAATTATAGCTTAGTTGACTGAAGTGTTTGAGTTCTTACTTTCAACTTTGATCTGAGTGCAGTGAAATTAAAAGAATAGTCCGCTCAAAAATGTTATTGTCCTGAGCGTTGGGGCATGTGGTTTTATGCAATCACCTACATTTAAGTTGTCTCCTACACTGTGATCGATCTTAAAAACATTTCCTATGCACCTTACCTCACTTTTACACATGCAAAATCAGCGAGCGGGGCGTAGCCATCTTGTGATAATCTTATCTGTTGATCGATCATATTAAGTTTGTGTGCCCCTGCGGCACTAAATTATATTACCCGCCCATGGAGCTGACATCACTATTCCTAGCAATATTCTCCACCTACTTTCATGACGTTAGTGGGCAGAGCAGCCAAGCGCGCCAAGTCATCACCTATGTGTTAATGTCAGTTGACGCAGAACCCGAAAATTCAACAATCACAACCTCTCTGCACAGCACTTCCCAAATCAGAATAGAAAACACTATTTTTAAAGGAAACATCAATACTCCGCAATTTATAATGTTCTTTTATTTCACAAACAACGCTCCGAGAACATCTGCAGATTTCCATTTAACACCAATTTTTGAATGTCCTTGGGCTACAGCATCAAAACTTTATCATGAGGCACACCGTGTTCCTTTCGGGAGAAGATGCACATTCAACGCACCTCGATTCGCAAGGCTTCGGCATCAGCGTCTTGCTAGACCACTGTAAACTATGACAGGTTGCTCCTTGTCGCTGGAACCGCCAAAGGGCATATCGGTCCCGGGCGATCGTCCCACATCAGCGTAATAGATATCCATCCATTTAGGCGTATGTGCCACTGCTGGTTGAAGAAACCGTCACTCGGCATCTGGAAATGATGACATTCGCTGAAAGGAAGAATGTATCTGTGTAGAAAACAGGATAAAAATATATTTCAGTATCTGTTCTTTATTGAAATGTATCCATTTACCCTTTAATTCTGCGCCGGGTGAAACATAATAACCAAAACAAAACACAAAGAATGGAAACACGCAGAAAACATCGGGGAAATTTAGAGTCTATGATGTGATTGAGAGGTTAGTGCTGTGGAGTATGTTTAGCTCCCAATGGGATGCGGAAGCTGATAGAAAAATCCGAACAACACATAGACGGCATTATAATGGAATATAATCAATGAATTTGGGGTTGGTGAAACCTGGGGAAACCCAGACATGGCCTCCATGCTCACTGTGCTCGGAGAGGCACAGCTCCACCTCACTGATGAGGCACAACAAGGCTGAAACACATCTATGGGGTTGCTGTAGGTGTTCTAGTTCAGTAGGGAATTGCCATAGCATTTCAGTGCAGGACTGCCCGTGTGCCAGGGATAAAGACAAATATGCAAATGGATATTTCCCATCTGTGAAAGGTACATTGAGCTAAAGGCGATGGCTGCGGTCACTCAAAGTGTCAAAAAAACACAGAACTGTTTATCATGCCATGTTCTTTCTAGAGAGGGGCACCTACTACCCAATAATACAACCTTGATAGCACACACTGATATGCCATGGGACAAAGTAGTTTAGATCTCACTAGCCTGCATGCAGGTTGTGTTTGTGTGTCGTCACAATATACCCCAACCATCAACTCGTTGCAATGTAAGCAAGCAATACCTGTCAGAAAATGAAACCTTTACTTGTTCGTCTACAAACTCAGCTTTTGTCAAACTTACATGCTATTTGGATTTCCATTCTCTCGGCGTAACCCAGAGCGTCTGCCCAGAACAACGGTTTTGATAGAATGAAAATAAATGTTCCAATGTCAAGTTTTAAATTGGTGAACCTTATAGTTTTTTTGGGCATTCCACAACTTCCATCCTTCAATCCATAGCAAATCCTCCCTTTCTTCCAAGGTCAAACAACAATTGAACCTTCTAAGGAGCGTGTATGGTAAGTTTTGTTTTTGTGAAGGAAAATCACAAATCAAAAACCTAGTGTACAAGATACATCGGTGTGAACTACACACAAGCTACATCAAACAAAGTGACCTTCACTCCATGTGAGCGATTAGCCCGCCGGCCGACCAACGTGGCATTTGAAATATGTTTGAGAAATAAACAATTTGTAAGCTGGCATCCACCAATGCTGCGCTATTGTGAATACTTTTTTAGCCATCAATAGTTTTGGAAAACAGTTACAGTTAGGGCAATAAAACAGATAACAATGAAACCATTTTCAAATAGGCCCAATTACATCTTTCTACTAGGCCTGAGATCCATTTCTCTTTGTACAAATGCAACTCTCCCAACCCCATCGCCTAGCTCAGCCAGCCCTCCCCATGTCCACGCCACGTCTGCACGCGCCCTGTTCTCGCGGAGGAATCTGCTATGCGGATAACGTGAGACACTGACCAGGCATAAACCTAAGTGCCAATTAATCTCCACTGAAGTTCCCATGCTCTAACAACTTACAACCCGACAGGCCTTAGCCCACCAGCTCAGACCCCGCAGTTCCTTTCATGGTGATATCCATCTGACCCTCCCGTGCCCTGATCAGTCAAGGACCCACAAGAGCCGGCGAAAGTGGGAGGCGGGCAAAACACAGAGTTACACCTATGTCGAGCTTTACAGACACCAAGCAACCACAGAGATGCATGTTATCGTGTGAGATATTAATTAATCATAAACCAGATTAAACGTGCATAATTAAATACTTCTTAATACTTTGAATAGCTTTGAAATTCAAGTTTAATAGCATTCCATTGTTCATGTACGAACACTGCTGCAAATCATTTATACCGGGAAGGCAACTGTTCAATGAGATACGCTTTAGGTGGACCTGGCACGTTTGCAATGTTTTGTAGCAATGTATGTGTCCTAGTAACAAAATCATAATCGATGACATGAGTATGCATGTCCAACACAGTCAAAATAAGATCTTTCACAAAATCGAATTCTATTTCCTGGTATATTGGCTTGGCCACCCATTTTTTGCTTCTTTTGCAAAGGCCATTGTGTAACAAAGCATCCCAAAGTTTCCTGCAGTTCTGGATTCTTCTTTCCCTATGTTCTCGCTGTACGCTAATATCACTACTAATGTCGGAGCTTGCATAATGTCTGTGCCGAAATGCAACTTTTTGGGTCCATACTTTAGGCACATATTGTGGAACACCTCCAAATCTCCAGTGTGACAGAATTCTGTGAGTCCCTTTAGGTCTCTCGAAAGAGTTTTTTCAAATACGATCTTCTCAAGAGCTTTGTGTGGAGGTGAAGATGGAACCAACCACTTCTTCTTGTGTTGCTGCTCCCCGATAACAGTCCATGTTCATATTGGTGAAAATGTTGGTTTTCTGTCCATGAGTGAACGCTGGAACAGTGGTGCATTAATGAGCACCATTTTTCAAGTAGAATTTCCACAGACCCGTCACAAGATTTGGAGGTCCACCAAAGATGGTTGCTGAAAGACTGAGACCACTGTGAAATATTTTCAGAGTCCTTTTTACCAGAAGCTGTTATTTTTTTTATTGACTGATTTGGCAACATGCCATACATCACATTGATGACGAATGTTTGGAAACTGCTCTCGCATTGGCCTTGGCTATTGAAACATGTCTCTCAGTGGCTATGAGGTCTATTTGCATTCCCCTCGATTGAAGATGTTCGAGGGATTTTATGAAACCATGTTTCTCCATGGCCACAGAGGATTTACCTTGGGACACCTGCACAATCTCTGAACTAACCATTTCTTTTGTTTCCATGTCTTGAAAGTGCTATGTGCAGTACTTTGATGAAAATCCGGGGCTGTTACACTCTCTTTCGCCAGCTAGCCTGAACCGTTTGACTGAAAATGTGCTTTCACTTGACATTTGTTCAATTTTCCAGGCTTGACTAATAATGGGGAGTAATAATTCTCTTTGATATTTGTAGTACTGCGTTTTAGCAAGGGACTGAACTCCCATAAATTGACAAAAAACTGGACAACTTACTAAAAGTCGAGCCACTAAAAAGTAAGGCTGCTGAACACAGTAGATTTCCAGCTGGCACTTTGCCCAGAATCCATTGAGCAGACCATGAAAATGTATCATGGAGGTGGACGCTGCTGGCTTAGATTTTCGGGTTAGTGCCTTGTAATACACGAGACACATGCACCAATGGCTGCTCGCATATTTCCCCCCTCAATGTATGGACACATTTCAGCATCAGTATAATCTCTACCAGGCAGCTGTCGAATACAATGTATTTCTGCTCCTTTATTAGCCAATTGTCCTGCATGATTATGGTTTGTGACTCAACTGTGGTGGACAAATCGGCCAAAATAGACAAACTGTAGTCGAGATCTTTGACAAGTTCCTCGGTCATTTGCGTAGAAGCTTCAGATTCTGCTAGTTCAACTTGTGTTATTTGCACACGAATGGGAGAAACCATCAACGTCGATCAGGCCGACTTCTTACGCTGAGTAATGAGATTCGCATCCGTACTCTTTTTCTGGATGATCTGTGTGAAAATAGAATATCTTTAATACCTAGCAGAAATGCACTATGTAATGTATATATGCACATTTTTCCATACATGACAATACAACTGAGTTTTTGATTATCCAGTTTTTGGCAGAGGTGGAAAATATCCATCCTCACTATAAACTATGCTTGTTAATTATTGGTGAGACACACCTATTATCTATACCATGGTAGTCTTGCACCGTATGAGTTCAGAGAACGCTATTTGCACCTGTGATGTCATTATCTAGGCATGGTGCATGCTGATGACTTTAACTAGGGTCTGAATATACAGGCAATTTGTTAGACAGAGCTACTACCCATACTACTGTAGTTTCGCTTTGTAAGTGCCCAGAGGAGGTGTGTGTTTTTTTGTGCAACCGTGACGCCATCTCCTCGACGCTGTGCATGTTAACCATTTGGGCTGGGGTTTTGAATGCACATACAGGTTTTTCCATTCGAAGCAGGTAATGAAAGCAAAGCGGAATATCAACATTACGGTCACATGACGATACAAATACAGTCACGTGACACTAGGCGATTTATTGTTCGAGCTAACTAACGAAAATGCAGTCTATAGAATGCCCTTTAGACAACAATAATGTGTGGGCGCCTGTGGACTGCAAGCACTATAAATGCCCTGATTTATTTTTTGAAATTTAGGTTTGTAACGAGTCACGTGACATACACAAAGTCACGTGACAATTTACAATACTTTGAAACACGGCCAACGTTCCCAGAAACTTCCCACGAGACGTATCGGACCGTGCACAGAGAGAAATCCCTGCCGAGGAAATTAACAAGTAAGTAAGTGGTTCTCAACTTCTTTATTCCCAAGATAGGGGCCCGCATTAGCAGAGAAACCCTGCGTGAATACCTCCACGGTATTCAAGTCCCTCAATTTTATAAATGGACTATTACTAATAACACAACGAACTGCACATTCAGGCTTTTTATAAAAATCTCACATTTTTGTAAATAAATTATAATTAAACACCAAAACGAACTGCACATTTAGGCTTTTTATAAAAGCCCCGCATTTTTGTAAATGGACTACAACTAAATAATATAACGAATTGCACATTTAGGCTCTTTGTAAAAAAGTGTGTGGAAATCAGGTTCTGAAACGTTATGTGTTTCCTTCTGTCTTTTGTCCACAGACCTCACCACAGCAATTGTTTGCGAAATGCCTCTCCAATTCAAAGGATGTACAAAGGTGTTTTTCACTCAACTGATTAGTCTCATACAAGGACACACCGCCTTATACGTCGATCTCTGTAAGTGCTTTTGTTTTCCCACTTTGAAATACATTTGAATCAAATATATATTTAAAAGTGAAAATGAATGATGGAACACTTACGAGTTCCCTCTCTCCCCCTATTTTTCTAGGGAACTAGGTACTGGATGTGTCCAGCATTCTAAAACTCAAGATGTCCTAAATGATAGCATATGGACAACAGGTGGGTGCGATGATCGACTGTCTAAGTATAATATGAGTCATCACCTTTGAATAACTAGATAGGGAGCACATGTTTCTCTTTTTCAAGATGTACATGTCTTTTTCTAAAGAAAATCCTTAATTTATTTTATGTATTTCTATAGATCATTGAATCTATTAATGGGGAACAAAACTAATCTTCCAGAATCATTAATCTATGTCCTGAAGATGGCCCAACATTACAATCAGTGACCTCCTAAAACAAAGGTGGTACACTTCAAAAGGTCGAAACATATGTCGACTGAAAAGGGAAATCCAATATATTTTTCCTATGTCATCCATGCATATATAACTGACTGTTATGCTTAAAGAAGATTCAAATTCTGATTTACCCCGCTATTGTATGAATTTTTGGTATGAATGGTGATCAAAAGATCCAGTGTTGAAATGTTGTTTTAAACATGTTTTTTATGAAGAATTATTAAAGATAAATTTATTTTGTATAAAAAACTTAGTGCTCAAATAATTGCCTTTACTGAGGTGTTGCTTCTACCTACCAATAAGGTAGCTACTCCACACTATCCTGTTGTACATACAGGACACTTAGAGAGGGGTAGTCAATCTGTTACTTGTTCACAATATATGCCTAAATTCTCCCTCACTAACAGATTGTCCGCCCGTTAACAAAAATTAGGGAGTACCCAGTCATTTATCCATGGTACATATAAAGAGAAACCCATAAATGACACCTAGTGTAAACAACCGACAGGATACATAAACGTTTTCATAGTATTGGAAATTCCAAGCAGAATACATTCTTCTAGAGGAAAAGTGAAATAAAATTACCTGATAAGCGCTTGAAGTTGTAATTGACTTGTGAAAATACATGGATGTAGACTCTTGCTTCTTTAGATATGTAGGTAAAATGCAACTGTTGAGAATGAAAACTTCTGCAACTCTGTAGGGCTCACCATTGGTATACTGGACGTGTCAGTGGTTTCGTCACTTTCGAGGGTATGTGTTTCCGTCAGTATGCTTTCCTAAAAAAATTGACATGTCAAGCAACCGATTACAAAAACATTATGCTTCTTGTGAAGGACACTATGGCATTGTTTTCCATGGTCATAATTACTTCATTTGAGGCTTCATTTGAGGCTCCATAAACCAGGGACAGATGTGTAGTAAAATGTGGTATAGTTAAAATGTAATACAATCTGGTAAATATGCAAACTTTATTAAGACACATTTACACCGAAAGCACCAATCCGTTCATGGAGTTACCTGTTCAGTACCCCAACGCCTACAGCTAATTCATCATTCAGGACTCACACAGCGTGTGCATCAATAGAGTTGGAATTGCATTTGGAAGAAATTTACTAAACATTCTGGGTCGACCCTTTTTTGTGTTCGTCGATTGATTGTACATATCCTGGCTAAAGTGCAGGCTGCAGAATCGATTGGCCCTCAAGTCTCCAAAGACAGCCTGGGCTCTACTTTCAATCTCGTCCACCGCAAAACCCACAATGTCAAATCCATCTTCTTATTAAATGAATATCCTTCGGGAATGTATGCAGGATTGTGCCCTGACTTTTGACATGGCTCCTAGAACTGCAACCCAAACCATACAAGCAGGCATTCTTGAAAATTAAATAAGATCTGTATTAAAAAAAATAAACAATTACAAAAATTGAAATTATGGGAATTGTTAGGTCTAGAAAAACTTTCAGCGGTAATGGAAGGGAAACTCTCGAGATTCCGGAAGATCTGGCACCCCTTCCTAGAATTTGTCTCTGACAAGGAGCATATGTACTTCCGACCACAACTCTTAAAGCACTTCATGAATTCTTGAATTATCCATGGTCTCATTAACTTTGCATTTGCACACTTCGAATGGAAGAGATACAGCAGTGGTAACTATGTTTACGAATTCTTTGACATCCTCTACTCCTCAATGCACTGATGGTTTACTGTGGTTAAAAGAGAGATGATTGACCCAATGAACTCAACTTAGTGTATTAATTCCTTTGTTTTGTCCCTTATCTTTCGTTCCCCCCTCCCAGCTTCTTTTTATCACACCAAAGGAATGAACTGAAGAAATAACGCATTGTACACTTTATTACTTACCGCTAACATCTATGTTCAGCAGATGAAATGTGGAAGAATTGTTGAGATATAAATGTTTTATCGAGTTGTACAAAATGAAATTCTGGAGTGTTAATGGTTATGTTGTTTTTATATCGAAAATCAATAAAAATATATAAACAAAAAAAAATTGTACTGAATGCATTAGATTGATGGAATTATATCACAGTTTTCTATTCCATGTTTGTTTTGATCAAAGAAGCAAAGCCTGTGTAACGTAGTCGAATACTACATACATACACATACATACAGAATTGATTGATATGACGCTAATCGTAACGTGTTACTCGTCCGTTGAATGTTCTTTCATGCATCAAAAGGAAACATGCTTATAGACATGGTCCGAGAAAGATGTGATTCTATTAGAATTGACAATTATAAAATTTACTATATATCGAGATCAGAACACTTGAAACATTAGACAATGGTAAAGTCATTGAGATGAATGAACATTACACTACTGGGTGCATTCGGTTGAAATAGATAGAAATTTTGAGATCAGAAAGAGATGAATATAGTGAAGTTAAAAGGGGACCTGCCCTTACCTTGACTTCCAATTAGATTCAGCGAGCATGGGAGTTAGTAGCAGGAGAACAGGTAGCACAATCAAGAGTGGACCTGCACTGCTCACAGATGTTCACAGGTAGCACGATCAAGAGTTGACTTCCAGTGCTCAAAGATGTTCATAGGTAGCACAATCAAGTGTTGACTTCCAGTGCTCAGAGATGTTCTGCGGATAAATATCAAAGGGTTTATAAAGGATTAGAAAAGTGGGTGTGTATGTGAATGTGTGACATGTTTCTGGCGCGGTCTGCTTCAGGGGAGCCTGGAGACACAGGGTCTGGGGAGGCCGTGTGTACAATGGCCCCTCTGTGGAAGATACCTTGGAAGTGTACATGGTGTTTGGCACCTTGACCGTTCCCATCCTACAGGACCCCTTTGGGAGTGCACAGCCACAGGTGCGAACTGCCATTGATAGTGGATGGGGGGATGGATGGGCAAGAGGTGTGCAGACAAGGCCCGGAAACACTGCTGAAGGGAGAGACACACTTATGTGGATTGGCGGGGTGGGGTATGCTTCAGGGGAGCCTGGAGATACGCAGTCTGGGGAAGCCGTGTGTACAGTGGCCCCTGAGCGGAAGATACCTTTGAAGTGTACATGGTGTTTGGCGCCTTGGCCGTTCCCACCCTGCCTGTCCCCTTTGGGAGCACACGGCCACACAGGCGCGAAATGCCATTGATAGTGGATGCAGGGGTAGATGGGCAAGAGACGTGCAGACAAGGCACGGAAAACACTGCTGAAGGGAGAGACACACTTATGTGAGTTGCAGGGGCGGGGTCTGCTTCAGGGGAGCCTGGAGAAATGGGTCTGAGGAGGCCATGTGTACAATGGCCCCTGTGCGGAAGATACCTTTGAAGTGTACATGGTGTTTGGCACCTTGGCTCTTCCCACCCTGCCAGCCCCCTTGGGAGCGCAGGGCCACAGGGGTGAACTGCCATTGATAGTTGAGGGGGATGGATGTGCAAGAGGTTGCAGATGAGGCCCAGAACACTCCTCAAGGGAGAGACACACTTATGTGGATTGCAGGGACGAGGTCTGCTTCGGGGGTCTCCTTCGGGGGAGCCTGGAGACACTGGGTCTGGATAGGCCATGTGAACAATGGCCCCTGTGCGGAAGATACCTTTGACTTGTACATGGTGTTTGGCACCTTGGCCGTTCCCACCCTGCCAGCCGCCTTGGGAGCGCAGGGACACAGGGGCAAACTGCCATTGATAGTGGAGTGGGGATGAATGGGTAAGAGGCATGCAGACGAGGCCCGCAACACTGCTGAAGGGAGAGATACACTTATGTGGATTGCAGGGGCGTGGTCTGCTTCAGGGGAGCCTGGAGACACTGGGTTTGGCACCTTGGCCGTTTATAATGGAGGGGGGATGGATTGTTGCAGAGGAGGTGAGCGTAAAAGGGCACCAACCATTATTGCATGTCACTCATAGACAAGTGAGCGTGTCCCTGATTCACTGAAAAATTGAAACAACTATTCGTAAAAGATAATTTGTATTTTATTTTGTTGGTGATGTTGATGGCACAAATGTACTACACATTGTATACTTTGGGTTGCAGCACAGTGTGGGAAAAAACCCTGTACTGTCTGCTGTCACTGGGGAATTTGGCGCAAATGGCTCCAACGACACAGGCGGGTATTACTCGTCGAAGGCGATATCCAAGCCTCCTATGAAGCCACCATGGAAACGAACGATAGGCCCCCAGCCTGTTCCACCTGTTGAAGAGAAACATACATACTGTATTTAAATGAACCTGATAAGTGAGAAAACCTTACTTGAAAATGCATGCTGTATCCTATGGCATAGTTGCCCGTACAAATGTTACTTCATGGATCAATCAACTTGGGCTTTAAAGTGTAGACACATTGCAAAAGTGAACACCCATGCAATCCATAACGTTTGGGGCACAGAGAAATATTGTTTCTTAGTTGAAATTGAAAGACACATAAGATGACCACTATGATTACCCGCAAAGCGCGAGAGATGTTTTGAATTGCCAGACTACATTCATTTGGCAGTGATAGATGAAAGTTACGAGAATATAGGAGACGAACAAGAAATGTTAGTGGCCTCAGTGGTCAAATTGACATCAAATCTAGAGTACACATACTCGTTACTTGCATTTGGAGGGTGAATGTTGCGCGAAGTTTGTGCATAAGCACCATCAAAATCCTCAACACAGACCTTGATTGATGATTGATTGATTGATTTTGAAATTTCTTAAGCGCGATGGTCACCAAAAGGTATCTTGGCGCTAGAGAGTGATGTAACATCCAGTATGAAAAACCACTAGAGGAAAACAGCTGACTAGAAAAGAGGTGTCTTAATCGCTTTCATAAAGGCCATATGATTATAGAGAGTTTCTTTAGGGAAGTTGGAAGTTTGTTCCATAGTCTTGCAGCGACTATAGAGAAGGCTCTACCTCCAATCCTCGTGCGGCGATAGAGGGGCACGATGAGCAGATCAGCCGAAGCCGAGTGGAGTTGACGTTTGGGGTAGCAGTCTGTACATTTAGTCTGTAGGAATTCCGTACCTAGACCGTGAGTGGCTCGATGCACTATGCATAGAGCCTTGAATCTTATATGCTGGTTGACAGGCAGCCAGTGTAGCGATCACAGGACCAGGGATATGTGGGCTCCGTAAGGAGTGCCAGCTGCCAACCGGGCCGCCAGATTTTGCAGACGTTGAAGTCTTTTGGATAAGCCTCTTTGGTTGGGCTAAATACAAAGAGTTACAGTAGTCCAGCAGAGATAATATCAGCGCAGCTACCACAGGAGGGTGTAGAGGCGCAGGAATTAAAGAGAACCTTCTTCAAAATTCTCAGCTGGAAGTGCCCCATCTGACATACAGTCGCGACTTGATTAGCCATAGAAAGGGAAGTCGAGAGAATCACACCTAGATTTTTTACTTTGCTCACCGGGGACGGGAGAACAGCAAGGGAAGGGGGCCAAAAAGAAGAGATCCAAAGTGAGCGGTCTGGGGGACCCACCAAGACCACCAAGACCTCTGTCTTGTCTCAGTTCAGTTTGAGGCAATTGTGGTTCATCCATTCGCCCATGGCCACCAGGCACCCTCGCAGGCGCAACGACATCTCAGCCTGGTCGAGATCTAACTGGATCAGGATCTGAGTGTCGTCGGCATACGAGTAACCTCTGATGCAGTAGGAGCAGATGAGACACACAAGTGCCCAAATGTAGATGTTAAAAAGAATCAGAGACAAGGAAGAGCCCTGTGGGGCACCACAAATGAGAAGACACGGGGCAGATAGGAAAGGTGGCATCAAGAGAGTATGGATACAATCCACCGGGAATGAGGTGAACCAGGCTAGTACCTGGCCAGATGACCCTATCTGGGCCAGTCGAGACAACAGGATGGGGTGGTCGACAGTGTCGAATGCCGCTGACAGATCTAACAATATCAGGGCTCCAACCCCACCTGAGTCTACCAGCCTGGACATATCATCCTGAACGGCGACCAGTACAATCTCCATGCCTCTACCAGGCCTGAAACCGGCTTGTGCTGGGTCGAGCAGATGAGAGGATTCAAGAAAAAATGAAAGAATGGGTGATACCAAAGATTCAGTTAATTTAGAGAGAAAAGGAAGAAGAGAAATTGGACTAAAGTTAGCCAGAACAGTGGGGTCAAGTGATGGCTTTTTTAAGAGAGGGACGAATCTAGCTGCTTTAAGTTCAGGTGGGACCAGACCGGATTCACATGAATTATTCACTGCTGCTGTGAGTATTGTTAAGAGATCTGGAGAGATTATCTTCATGATATCGATTGGAATGGCATCTGATGGGGAGCAGGATTTAATATTTTGAATTGCTGCTAGAACAGTATCCTCTGAAAAGATAGGGAAGGAGGACCATTCAGTAGGTTCAGCTGTGTGTGTGACATGATCGGGTGATTGCTATTATTACTTGGAGGGACAGTTGCCGCACTTGCAATAGTGAGATGAATAGCTCCAATCTTCTTTATAAAAAATTGGGATAGATGGTTGCATAATTCTTGTGTGGGTCTAACCTTTGCTGTCAAAGTGTCAGATGAAGAGAGTGACTTGACAACTGAGAACAGCACTTTTGGTATGCATTGGGCAACTACAATCGCCTGGGAAAGAAACAAAGTTTTAGCATCAATTATATCTACATGATAGGCTTCAAGGCAAGCCTTCTCTATAAAGGGGATCATAAGGTTTACACCACTTGCATTCAGCCTGTCTGACTTTCATACCACAGTTCAGAGGGCAATCTGCGTGGTTGTACAAATCTCAGATGGGCTATTTTATTGGCTGCCTCACATAGAATATGAGATAGTCGCGAGAGAGGTGGATGGAGTAGTACATTTAGCAGTGACTAGCGAGGCTAAGCCTTGAACATCGGCATTACGCCAGGAGTGACGCCAGACTTTGGGTGCTGAAGGTTTGGGAGGCAGACCTGAGTCTTTGAGCAGACAGGTTATTAAAAGGTGATCAGACCATAGCACAGGTTCTATAGATTGAAGAGACAACAGGGGTTTACTGGAGAAAATTAGGTCTAATATATTGCTCAGTTTATGTGTCGAGCCCTGAACTAGTTGGTGTAGGTCGAGATCAAGTAAACTCTCAAAGAAGGAGTCAAGGGCTGGAGGCCTAGGAAGATTGAATTCCAAATTGAGGTCACCTAAAATCACCAGGTGGGTATGGCGGATTTGCAAATCGGCTGTTAGGTTTAGAAAAAGTTCACCAAAATTCCCAAGGGGACCAGGGTGGCGGTATATGAGAAGGCAATGACATGAGTATGTTGGGGAGAAGGTACATTTAAAGAGAAGTGCTTCCATGTTAAGAACATGTGGGCAGTTTAGTTGGATGACGTTAAGTTCAGATCTATAAATCACTGCAATCCGGCCCCCACGTTGAGGGGGAGGGCGGTCTACATGGATTAGGTGTTAGGCAGGCTGCACTGAAGTCATGCAGCTCGGTAACGCATAGCGACGGTGCCTCTTCTTCCGATATGTAGGCCAAGCATCCAGAGTTTTCTCTGCAGCAGCAGTTCTCCTCGGTTTGCAAGACCTTGCACCGATTGCTGGTACACCAGGAGGAAATGTCTTCCACGCGACTAGACTCTGGCTCAGGATCCAATGATTCGTCTTCCCAACTGTCGTCCGATACCCCATTGTTTCTGCATCTTTCTCTATCAACTAATTCTGTCTCGGAATACTCCGGTTCGTATTGGTAAGGCTGTATTGTTGCCATTATACGACAAAATTAAAATCAATAGTAATGCTAGTACAAGTATCTGTTTGCAATGGCTCCGAGCAACGAATATAGCTGAACAGAGCAGAAACAAGTCACAAGCTAAACAAAAAAAACAGTGAAACGATTGAAAAAGCAATTCTGATGTTGTCTGATGAGAAGTGGTCTGTTTATACTTATTGAGGAAAGAGGCGTCCTGCCATTTCCATGGAGACATGTCATTAGCTGGGGCACAGAGAACGTTGACACGAGATGTGCATTTGCGTTGTGGAATGGGCGGCACGCGTCTACTGATGTCAGCTTCAGGGGCGAGTGATATGATTTAGTGCCGCGAGTGCAGACGAACTTAGGGTGATGCAGCAACGGATAAGATTAGCACAAGATAGCCGTACCCCGCTCATTGATTTCGCATGTGTAAAAGTGAGGAAAACTAAGGTAAGGTGCATAGGAAATGTTTTTATGATCGATCACAGATTGCATGAACGCTCGGGACAATAACATCTTTGAGCGCACTATTACTTTAAATATGTAGTTGTTGCAATCGCTAGTGATACTTTTTCCATACAAAAAATTATCTGCCATAAGGTTTCAGCATCAAGAATTCTGAGGTGATCAAAGTGTCTTTTTAGATAATAGATACATTTGTTTTTCAGTTCTTGACAGTCAATCGTCAGATGTTTGATGGTTTCAAGTTGATTTGGCTGTTTGCAAAATCAGCAGATGTTTTGATCCGAATGTATGATCTTCCATCTGGATAAGACATTTTTGGTGGGCCACAGATTGAATCTTGTGCAAATAATTGCATTTCTAATGTTATTGGATCGACATTTGTGTAGATATGGCTCCAACGTACCATAGCTTTTCACATTGAAGGGATTATTTGCAAAGTTCTTATAACCTGTACAAGTTTTTCGAGTTTTGATCCAGTCAGTCTGGAAGAGTTTAAGCTTTGCACGTGAAGGGTTCTCAAGTAGTAAGTCTAGTGAGATGTCTGCATCAAGGAGTATGTTCAAGATGGCGTATTTCCATGTCTTTATGAATTTATGATCAATCATCTGAACATATGATGCTAGTATATGTAGCAGTTGTTTAGGTTCTGAAGCCAATAAACACTTCCTGTGTAATGTACACGTTTTCCAAGAGCACATAGAGTAAAGGGAAATGAGGCCCAGTTCATACCCGATTATAGCAATTGGTACAGATTGAGGTAGGCGCAAGAGACGTTTCCAGAATCTTCCTTCTAATTTTGCCCAGAAGGCCTCTGGAAGGAGGGATTTTGTTTCTGCCCAATAGAGAACTTGGGGTACAGTTTTATGATTGTAGTATGGTACTAATGGCACATAAGACCATTTGCCATGTTCATAATTAATTATTTTTGCCTGTGAAATGGCTATGCTCATTTTGGTCTCAATGAATAATATATATTGATAGTCCGGTGGTTGATTATTGATGTTCACTTCCAGATATATGTACTCATGCACTACCTCAAGAGATGCATCTTATAAGGTCCATGTTAATGTTTTCTTGGGAGCTCGGAATCCTGTGCAGCACATGATTTTCGTCTTGGACAGATTAATCTGGAGCAGATTTTCAGCAGTGTAAGAATTTAGAGCATCTAGGAGTCTTTGTAGGACTTTCGGAGTTTTCGACAAGAGCACTAAATCATCGGCGTATAGCAACCAACGTATTTTTTCGTGATCTAACTTTGGGCATCTGTTATGATATTGTTACATTTTTGTTTCAGATCTGAAATAAAAAAGATAAAAAGGGCCAATGCCAGAATACAACCCTGCTTTAGTCCTCTGTATGTTGGTATTGAGGTTGTTAGCGAGCCTTCTAGCGTAAGCTGTATTTGTATTGAAGTTTTTGTGTGTAGAAGGTTGATTAGAGTCCTTAAAGTTGCTGGGCAGTTGGCTTTAAGAAATTTCTATATCAGCAGTTCCTGAGACACTGAGTCAAAGGCAGCCTGGAAGTCTACGAAGACCAACTAAACCGGTTGATGTTCTACAACACATAGGGATTTTAGGGCTGTGATGGTCATCAAGTTCACTGACGTACCTAGAACGGGTATAAAACCCGGCTGGAAGGGATCTCCGAGAAAAAATGTTAAGTTATATTGTAGCCCATTCATCTGGATGTTACTTAAACATAGCGTTGCTGAGCCCATCTGGGCCCGGTGCTCTGGAACAAGTAGATGTCTGGATAAAATAAAGTATGTCTTCTTTTGATATGTTAATGTTCAAGGGCTTGAGTGTCTGATTGATGTCTTCATTCAAGGAGTCTGGATAGCATGAGACTGGTGATGCATAGAGTTCTTCAAAATGCTCTATCCACTGAAGCAATGACACTCCATTGATCTGAACTGATCTTTGGGTAAGATGACAAGCATGGTTCAAGAGTTTCCAGGTTTCTGCTGAGTTTTTCATAGCAATTGCTTCAATCATGGATTCGCCATATCTTTGGAATGTTAGTACTCTGCGCGCTTTTACCCAATTTTTATATCTCGCCTCAGGAGGAAGAAAGAGAACCAATCTCTTTTTTTTGCAAAATTCAGTTTTCCTTAGACGAAGATCTGGATCGCACCTGTGCTTCGTTTTAAATATCTTTCTAGAAGACAAAGAAGGCTGTCAGGTGAAGAGTTGAAGCCCTCTACGTATTGGTTTCCTTGATAATGTATATGTTCATTGGGGAAGGTATAGATTTGATAAATGTGATTGTCTAGATGATCAAGAGAGGCTGCAGTCCATCGAAATCGATTCCGCCCTCCAGAGAGAATCAATGGATCTGCATAAGTTGTTCGTGATGTAGCTTGGTTCGAGCTCCAGGACCACCTTAGAGCTAATAGATTGTGATCACTATGGACTTGCTTTATGATCTCCAGGTCTATTGCTTTGGTGAATAAACTCTGATCTATATATATATATATATATATATATATATATATATATATATATATATATATATATATATATATCTGATAATTGAGGACTGGAAGCCTCTGCGCCAGGTGCTGTGGGATGGAAGGTTGCTAGGTAGGGCTCCATTAACCATTATTAATTGGTAACTTTCCAAAGAGCTCTCCATTTTTGACAATCCAAGTTATCCTCCATAAATAAGTGAAGATTCAAGTCACCTACAATGACTGTGTATGTAATAGATGGAGTTTGAATGATGAGAAGTAGCACCATTTCTAAGTCTCCTAGAAATCTATTAGCTCTGATTCTGGCTTGGTTCTAGTAAATATTAATGAAAGCTATTTGCTTGTTCTCATATTCAATATTGACCAATTGCAGAAATTGATTTGGGAGATCCATGGTTTAAGGGTGAAGCCAGCCACAATCTTTACCACGACAAGTAATCCTGCCGAGGGTCTTCCTTTGGCAGAAGTCTTTGCTGGGATCGCTTCAGCTTGGTAGCCATCCCATGAAGGAGTGTCAAGAAGCCAGGTTTCTTGCAGTGCTACAATCTCGAAAGAGTTTAGGGATTTTCTGGAGCCATCAGATGCACGAAACCTCTAGTGTTCCAACTAGCCAGAAGGACTTTGTGATTCAACTGCTGGGTGGGTAGCGGGAAGGATCTTCCTCGGCTTGAGAGTGGTGATTGTGAAATGAGTCTACAAGAGTCTTGACACGTTACATTCAACATGGGTAATGGTGAATTTGCAAAGCTGGAAGAATCATGAAGTCTATCCATGGGCCTTTTAGTTTGGTCTTGTATAATCTCAAAGCCAAGTTTAAAAATATTCGTCTTTGCCTGCCAGATTGCGTTCAACACTACACCTGATTGAATCCACAATCTCACAATTGATAGATTTTGATCTTCTGTGAATTCAACCTGGAGGATTTCAGATGAAGTTAAGTCTTCTAGGCTTGAGATGTCATTAAATATATTTAGGACACCTGTCCTATTTATATCATATTTTTCATATGGTGCTGGTTGCATTTTATTATCAGGCGGTGGCAGTGAAGATTAGACGGTTCTGTGGAATCTCGCATGGCATCGCACCCATATTGTTCTTTTATTTTGTTGTCTATTGGGAGATGCAGTGACGTTTTGTCTGTCTGATGAATTCCTCTCGTATTGGACATCCTTGTTCTGTTATCACTGATTAAATTGGGATCGGTCTTGTAATGAACATGTTTCCTTGCAATGGTATTGTTGTCAATTTGATGAGAGGCTAAGTAAAGTTTAATTGATCTCTGAATCTCGTGCCGTCTCTGTTCCAGAGTTAAACACTCGTAATCATCGCCGATAGTGGAAGATGCTCTTGTTGTGTGTGAAGGTTTAATGGGAACGGATAGTGCAACATTCGCTGGAAAGTGTGTCTGTTTTTGTTGCTCCGTCACCGCGAGGACAAGATTGTCTAAGGGTTCATACGCCGCAATAATTTTGCTTTTAGAGCAATTGTGATCGTTCTTTAATTGGGAGATTTTTGTGTACTTCTTGAGGACAGCGGCACTGGCCATTATATTTTATTTTTTTTGTATAGAAATGGGGCGTTTGAAGCGTTTAGAATTCGACGATGAATGAGTACTCTGAGCAGGCATGTTTTTCGTCTTAGGTTCCTGATTTGAAGAGTTATTTTTTTCCCTTCTTGTTGGTATTTTTTGAAGAAGAAAAAATAGTATATGTTTGTTTTTTCGGCTTCACTGTTAACAGTGCATAATTCTGATTTAAAGGCAAGACAAGACATGTGTCTGCACAAAGATTTCTTGTAGGACTTTGTTCACATGGTCTAATAATATTGTCAAAAATCGTTAAGGCCGATCTCATAGTTTGAGATGAGTTGTAGACTTCTCAGTCAATCAATAGCT
This sequence comes from Ambystoma mexicanum, assembly GCF_040938575.1. Taxonomy (NCBI): domain Eukaryota; kingdom Metazoa; phylum Chordata; class Amphibia; order Caudata; family Ambystomatidae; genus Ambystoma; species Ambystoma mexicanum. Next base: position 894,940,304 of record NC_090931.1, on the reverse strand, counting down.
GTGTAGCATTTGAGGATTTTAATGGCTCACTCACATTTGATTGTAGCGACTCTGATTGGGAGCTTGATATCAGATTCAATCTGTGATTCTCTCACGGCTTTGTCTTGTAACAGTTGGTTATTAAGAAGAGTTTGATGATTAATCTTGCTTTCGAGGATCTCGTATAATTTGAACAGAGAGTTCAAGGTTATGTTAATTGCTGTTAGTGCAATATCTAGATGTGATGAAGATTGAGGAATAGATGGGTCATTTGCTTTAGTTGTTGGTCCGCCTCCTGTTCTTCAGATTTAATGAATCCAGAACACAAGCATGGGATTGTGTTGGTAGACTACCTCTCGAAGTTGGTGGAGGTAGAGTTTGTCCCAGAAATCACCACACCCACCATGATCCACCTCCTTAAAGATGTCTTCCAAATAGAAGGGTTACCAAGAGAATTGGTCACGGACAATGGGGTCCCACTTGTCTCAAGGGAGATGGAAACATTTCTGAGGGGAAATAATATTCACCAGATAAAGGCGGCCCAAAATCATCCTAAAGCAAATGGTCTAGTGGAACGCACAAACTGGTTTATGAAAGGGGCGATGCAACTAGCCACAGTAGCAGGAGGAAACCCTCATAGCACAGTTAAGGAAGCCATGGCAGCCCACCATCTCACCGCAATGGGATCACAAACATATCACTGTTTAGCTTCCTCAGAGCTCGGAGAGCAGCATCCACTTTAGTCCCACTATGGCTGTCGAAAATAAGGGAGGATGACACAGTGGACATAGAGGAATTAGTATGGTGAATGAGGAGAAGCAAAGAGTGCATCAAAAGGTGAAACAACAAAAGGAGAGCTCAACAGCTAAGCAACTTCCAAGTGGGTGACCTCATCAAAATTCAACTGCCACATAGAGACTCCGAGACGGGATCCAGGTTTAATTGACCAGTCAGAGTGTATCAGAGAGGTACTAATCAAGTGTGCACCCAAGATGGGAGGAGATGGAACCTGGAACGTGTGGCTCTATATTTGTATTTGTATTTTATTGATTTATAAAGCGCCTTACGCCAAAGCGCTGTACAAAGAACAACATGATACATAAAACATGAACAATAAACTGGTGAAGCATAACAATATGAATCAAACAACAAAACAATGGAAATAGCAATTAACTGAAAGGGGAGGGGGAAGGGAGAAGGGCCAGGTTGGGGGTGGAGTGAAGGAGGAGGAGGGCAAGAGGGGGAAAGGGAGGGAGGAAAGGGGGGGTAGAGGAGGGGAGGGAGGGAGTCAGGGAAAGAGAGAAGAAGGGGGAAGTAGAAGGGGGTAGGGGATTCAAGGAGGAGGATGGAGAAGAAGAGATTTCAGGGAAGTGCAGAATGAAGGGAAGGTGGGGGAAGAACGGATGGCAAGAGGAAGGGAGTTCCAGTGTAAAGGAGCTAAGAGCTGGAAGGAGCGAAAACGGGAGGAGGCACAGGGAGGAGGAGGTGAAGTGAGAAGGAAATGGTCAGCTGATCGGAGGGAACGGGAGGGAGAGTAGAAGGAGAGAAGGGAGGAGAGATGGGGGGGCAAGACCATGAAGAGATTTGAAGACAAGACAGAGAAATTGAAATTTAAGTTGTGAGTGAAAAGGAAGCCAGCCAAGGTAGGAGAGAGAGGAAGAGATGGAATCACGGGAGGTAAGGAGACAAAGGTTGCGTACAGCAGAGTGGTAGATAGATTTAAGAGGGGCAAGGTGAGAATTAGGAAGTCCAAAGAGTAAGGAAGAGCAGTAGAAGAGGCGGGAGAAGATAAGGGAGGAGATTAAGAGTTTAGTAGCGTGGAAAGTGAGAGAGGGGCAGATTTTGCGAATATTGAAGAGGTGGAAGCGGCAGGAGCGAGAAGTGAGGGAGATGTGTTGGGAGAAGGAGAGAGAGAAGTCGAAGGGAACGCCTAGGTTGCGAGCCTGAGAAGAGATAGGGAGATTGGAGGGAGGGAAGTGAATGAAAGGGGGAGGAGAAGGAGGGGGAAGAGAGTTAGAGTGAAAAAATAGGACTTCTGTTTTGTCGGTGTTAAGAGAGAGAAATCGGGAAGACATCCAGTTCTTGATGGCAGTGAGGCAGGAAGAGAGCTGTAGGTGGAGGTCAGTTGAGAAGGAGGAGAAGGAGAGGAAGAGTTGAGTGTCGTCGGCATAGAAGTGGTGAGAGATGCCAAACGAGGAGATAACAGGGGCAATGAGGGAGGTGTATAGAGAGAAGAGAAAAGGGCCAAGAACAGAGCCTTGGGGTACGCCATAATCAAGAGGATAGTTATGAGAGGACTGACCACCCCAGGAGACTGTAAAGGAGTGGGAGGGGAGGTAAGAGGATAACCAGTTGAGGACGGAGCCTTTGAAGCCAAAAGAGGAGAGAGTGTGAAGTAGGAGGGGGTAATCAACAGTGTCAAAGGCTGCAGAGAGATCAAGGAGAATAAGGATAGAGGATTGTTTAGCATGACGGGCAGTAAGAAGGGAGTTCAGAATAGATGTGAGAGCAGTTTCAGTGGAGTGTTTAGGACGAAAGCCTGATTGGGAGGGTGGTAGGATAGAGAAATTAGTGGTGAAGGATGAAAGTTGAGAGTATGCAAGGCGTTCGGGAAGCTTGGAAAGGAAAGGGAGAAGAGAGATAGATCTGAAATTCGAGGTGAGGCATGGGTCAGCAGAAGGTTTCTTTAATATGGGGATGACCGTGACATGTTTAAAGGCAGTGGGAAAGGTACCGGAGGAGAGACAAATGTTGAAGAAGGAAGTGAGGTAGGGGACAAGAAGAGGGTAAATCTTAGGGATGAGAAGGGAAGGGAGAGGGTCAGTAGGGGCAGACGTGGGATGGGCTTTGAATAGGTGGATGGAGACTTCAGAGGGGGAGACAGGTGAGAAGGAGGACATACAGGAAGGGGGAGGGGGGCGAAGAAGCAGGGAAGTCAGAGGTGGAGGTGAGAATTTTTTGCCGAAGGGAGACAATCTTAGAAGAGAAGAAGTTAGCAAAGTCAGAAGGAGAGAGTGAGGAATAAGACGAGGGATCAGGAGTGAAAAGAGAACAGCAGAAATGCACAGTCCATCAGTTCAGGACCATGATAGCATTGAGGGAAGTTCTGGTGGTGACCAGACATTAACCGAAGAGAGGACTCAACAGGAGATGAAGCAGTCTGAAGGAATTCAAGGTGAAGAAGGGAACAGTTCGTGGAGGATTGAAGTATAGCAGGGGTGAACAGCGTAGGCTGAAACCCTGCCATGCAAGGGAGAGGTAGAAGGGACCTGCCCGCAAAGAGAAAGGAGAAGACCTGGACATTTTGCAGACTATGTGTTGGAATAATTCTGTGTTGTGCAAAAAAAGTAGGTATGTGGAGTTCACAAACTCGCGAGAAGTCACGCCCGACCTCTTGCGAGAAGACGCCAACCCGGGCGAGAGGCGGCGACTGTCCGCGAAGCACCATTCGGAGCGGGGGAGCGGCAAAGGATGCCACGGCAGCCCTTGCACTCACCCTGAGTTCAGCCTAACGTGAACTGCAGCTGCACAGCTCCACATCCTGCACCATCCCATATAGCTGATCAGTCACCAGCATAAGGACAGGAAGAGCTAGTATCTGTAAATATAGAGGTTGGCAATAAAGCCTTCCCCTGTTACATGTAACCTGTGTGTGTATGATCATTGAGTGGACCACTACAATGGCCATTGGCACTCAATGGGATGGCAAATAATCAAACAACTCCTTCAAGCTTTGTGTCCTTCCTCATAAATCATTTCTCCATATCTGTACTATAATGCAATAGTTTTAGCTTATAGAATGGCACAAGCTCCGCCTAATAGCCCAAACTAAACAGGGACTGTAGGAATACTCACCCCGGCCCCTTGGAGCTCTCTTGGAGGCGAGATTACCTCACCTTGAATGGACTGGGACGAGGAAGAGTGGGTAATGGATGTAGCCGCCACAGATTGCGTAAATTGCTTGGCTGGCGGTTGAGGGAAATTTCCTTCCCTCTGATCACGTCCACACCCATGGGATAGCGCCGAAGGCACGAGCGCCGGGCATAACGGATTCACCACAAGATAAAGGCCTTTCCCGAGAGACCTGTTTACTACTGACATTAACAGCAGCACTTCGTTTCACACCAAACGAAAAGACGTAAGATGCAATACTAGTGCGGTCTTACACTCTTGTGCGTCGGGTCACAAAAGATGGCAGATTCTAGCTCAGACAGGGGTTCCTGGCGCTATCCCCGGAGAGCAGCAGGGGGCGTGCGCTCCTCCCCTCTGTAGCTGCGCTCCTGTTGGCAGCCATATTTTCGAAGCTGCACTGTGTTTCTGAATGTTACCAATTTCCTCAGAATTACAGCTGTTTAGACGTTAATTTAGTTAATTGTCAGCCTTCAGCAGCCGGAGCCGGAGTTCCACACCTGCTAAGGTGGGAGGTGGCAGGAAGTGGAGCTCCCGGGTACATACCGACTGTCATCTGATACCAAGTGGAAACCATGAGTCATCAGACACACAGTGCGATGATCCAATGCAGCAAAATCGTAAGGTCTGGATGGGTTTCCTAATTGCTAAGGGAGCTTTCCAACTCATGAGAAATGTAAGGACTCACAACAGGGCCAAATTCGAGAATGGCCACCCCAAGCTGACATTCGGTTGCACCATAGACCCACCTACTACAGCAGACACCATTAGATCCAACTTCTGCTAACACCCCCAAAGACATATTTTTTACTCATACTCGCAGATCCCCACAGAGCCTCCTTCTGCTCAGAGGCACATCTTCAGATGTCCACTTTCTACTTACTCCTACAAATAATCCTCTTCCTTGAGGGCGCACCCACAAATCTACTTTCAGAAGCACATACCTTTTGGGGGTGGGGTCCTCTCATGCACTACAGGACTCATAGTACAAATGAGATAGAGCCTGATATTGTGGTATTGGGCTCTGCTTGTGCACTGCCTTGCGTGCCTTGGTGAGCTCCTTTTATTCTTTAGGTGCAGTGACGCACACAGGCTGTGTGTTTCTTAAAAGAGACCACACAACTCTCCTTTTTCATAACGTTAAACAACACAAATGGAAAACATAATCCCAACAGTCCTCCTACTAACAATACACATCAATATCAGTTGGTCACCAGTATTTAGCTATCTACCAAACAGTCCCTTATAAATGCGGGCCAGCCTCTGGATTCTCTTAGGAGATGGATATCTCTGTGCTCTCTCTACCTGAAAATCCGGCACATAGTACTCTTCTGTGAAGGGCGCAGCCTCATTCTCGACATCATCATCAAACTCCACAGACTTTGGGACATGCGCCTCTTCTCTCACAGAATCACCCTCGTTCTCTTCATACTGTCAACTAGCACATTTTCGAAAGAAACAGGATTTCCTAGTTAGTGTCCCGTCCATTTGACACTGACATCAACCCCTTCACATCAACAACCTGGAACGGAGTGCCTTCATACGTTAGGGAGCGTATCCTTCATGGATGTGCTGATCAAACTAACTCTGCTTCCCCCAAGGTTAGCTGGTGATTGCGCAGATTCTCCCTTGCAATTTCCTTGTCATTTGCTCACCTTCTCTCGTTCCAGACCGCTTGATCATTAATTTCACCAGGGATTCACTGTCAGGGATCTGGAATGAGACCCCGGGGCATCTTTGAAACAGTGCCTCCGCCGGGGGCACACCTGTTGAGCAATGAGGCGTGATCCTGTATTCAATGTAAAAACTGGTACAGGGCCCTCTTCGTGTACCTTGTTCATGCGCAATCCTAAAGACCTTGTTGAGGGTCTGCATGAATCTTTCGGCTTAACCATTAGCTCTGGGCCAAACACGAGTTATCATTCTGTGACGGATGCTGCAAGCTTGCATGAAGCATGAGAATCCTTCTCCCTGAAAGGGTGGTCCATTGCCCGAACTCACTTCCTGTTGCAGGCCTTGAGCCGCAAAAACCTTTTCCATCACAGGACTCAGATCCTGTAGGGCCGTGAAAGCCACATATTCAGCCTCAGGGTATCTTCGCCACTGGTCAACCATCATCAGAAAATGGGTATCCCTGCTTGTGGACCCAAAATCAACATGTTCTGCTTCCCATGGTTTGGAACTTCTCTCCATGGATTAAATTATATGCTCCCTCTATACAGGAGCTGCCTGCTGACACCAGACACAGGTGGTTTTAACAAAATCATCCACTTGCTCCTCCAGTCCGGGGAACCACACCTTCATCCTCAGGCGAGCCTTCGTCTTGGCCATCCCATGGTGTCCATGATGTGCTAACACAATCACCCTTTGTACACGCTTGATGGGAACCACCATTCGGGATCCTCTCAATAGTAGTCCATCTACTGTGAATGGGAGCTCATTCCTTATGCACCACAACTGTTCCAGCGTCACTCGTGCACTGCTCGTACGCTTGTCTAGAATCATCAGGACCCTTGCCACTCGCCCCTCGCTACTGCTTCTCGCATGATTTGAAAACACTCATTGTCTTCAGACGCCATCATTTCATCGACCGACAAAGAGTTTGGAACAGTGGCTTCTGTGATCAGATGAACGAATTCTTCCGTCCTGCAGCAAGTCAGATAGCGCAGCAAGTAGAGCGCTTGCTTTGACATCTGTGCAGTGCCTGTCAATGTAGGTTCGAATCCCGGCAGGGCCAAACTGAGCCTTTCATCCTTCTGAAGTTGATAAATGAGCACCACATGACGTGTGTAATAATAAGCAGCGCTCAGGTGACTGAGGGTGTGTTGTGCTATATAAATGCAAATTATTATTATTATTCTTTGTCAAGCAACCTGGAGTTTCGAGAGGCTAGGTGACTGGACAAATAGTCTGCTGCATTTTAACTCCCTGAGCGATATACCAAACTTCTGTCATATTCTTGGAGGGCCACCATCCATTTTTCTATTTGTGCCGGTAGCTTTGACGACAACCGTGCCAAGATAGCAATAAGGTGTTTGTGGTTAGTGATGACTATCACCGATTTTCTGTACAGATACAGATGGAAATGCATAATTTGCCAGGGAACAGTCAGGGCCTCCCGTTCAATTTGAGAGTACTGTTGCTCAGTTGCTGACAGTACCCTACTCTCATAGGCCACTGATTTCATCTCCCCTCCCTTGTTGGATTGTGTTATCATGACCCCTCGGCCAAATGGACGTGCATCCACGACCATTTATGCTTTTTGTTCCCGATCAAAAAAAGCCATTGTGCTCTCCATTGTGAGCTCACCTTTTATGTTGTCAAATGCTTCTTGCTCCAACGTTGTCCACTGCGACAGACTCGCCTTCTTAGTCAGGTTTTGGAAGGGCTCATATATCGTAGTCCTATTGTTAATGAACCTCTCACAGTACGTGACCATGCTCGCATCACACACATTTTCTGGAGCCATGGCATCCTCGATGTCATTGATTTTTGCGGGATACACAGATATCCTTCCTTCAGGAAACACAAATTCGAAAAATTCCAGCCTATGTTGCATAAATGTGCATTTTTCTTTGGGTATAGTTAGGCCCAAACATTGTATTCTCTCCACTACCGTTTTCAGCTGCTGGAAGTGTTCAACCTCAGATCTGGCTAACACCAAGATATCATCACTTATATTTATAGTTCAGCAAGCGCTCCATTCATGTGTTCTGAAATACCCCTTCAGCCGAGGATATTCCAAAACTCAACCGCTTTTAAATGGCATAGACCTCTATGAGTTTTTAATGTCGTGATATATCGTTTAACAGGGTCAAGGACCAACTGATGATTTCCAGCTTTGAGAAATATGCTGCCCCCTCTAGGTCTTCTACAAGATCATCAATGGAAGGCATGATGTGCCACTCCCTTTTTATTGCTTTGTTGGGAAGGCGCATGTCCACATAAATTCAGACTGAGTTTGGCTGTGATTATGTGCCACCACAATTGAGGACACCCAGGCGGTGGGTCTGTCGACAGGTTCAATGATGTCCATTTATACCAGGTTTTCAAGCACTTGCTAAACTTGTTCCCTCAGGTAGAAAGGTATGCGTCTGTGTTTGAGGGCCACAGGCTGAACTGTCTCATCTATATGTAGGTGAACAGGTTCCGCTTTCATCCTCCCAATGCATGAAAAGATGTCGCTGAACTGCTCGAGTAGTGACTGCATATCTTCAATGTAAACTCTGAATGTGAAGTTCACAATTTTGAGAGCTTCCACCACGGCACAGCCAAGCAGTGTGTCTTCACTCACTTTCGTTACAAAGAACTTGGCTTTAATTCTGTCCCCTCATTGTGTTGTACGGGGGCAACGGGCATGCCATCTTACGGCAAACGTGTCTTTACCCCCAAATGCTAATATTCGCACCTGTGTGCTCTTGAGTGCCAGAGTCTCATGAAGAGCCCTGTAATGAGTTAGCCATCTTGTTAACCAACTCTCCTGTGTCGATAAGGACAGGGGCATCAGTATCATGGATGCCTATCAAGCATTTAGGTTGACGTTTTATTTTCCGTCCTATGTTCAGCACACTGGAAATGAAAAACATCTTCCTCATCCTCTTTCTCAGCCAGCTCAACCTGCGAAAACTTGTATTTTTGTTGTTGAATTGGCTCTTTTGGCTTGGCCTTGCCCTTTGAGTGTGTGGCAGGCACCTGTGTATGGTACACTCTTGCAAAATGATTCATTGTACCACACCTCCCACACATGTGACCTTTGGCGGGGCAATCTCCTGAATTGGGCAGGTCATATCCATACTCTTGGCATGTTGATGTTGGCTCCGCACAGTTGTCCTTCTTGAACCATGTGCCTTTCTTGACTGACCTGTTTGTCTGCTGCTACTATGCTGGCATCAATCCCCCTCTGCAGCTGTGCTGCCTGTGTTGCAGTGCTCTCTCCGAATCCGGGACAGGCAAGCGCACCACCGGCAGGCAGCGTGAGAGCGGCTCAGAGAAAACAGAACCGCTGCACTGGGTAAGAGTGAACTGAAAATTGCTCTCACATCGCCCGTGAACACCTTGTCGCCATTGTTGGGGTTCTCTCATGCCCTCCGGGTCTCATACGTACAAAGGAAACACAGAGACTGATATTGTGCTATTGGGCTCCACTCGTGCACTGCCTTGAGTGCGTTATGTGAGCTCCTTTTATTCTGTAGGTGTGGTGATGCACACACGCCATGTGTCTCTTATAGAGACCACATTACCTACATGTCACTCTTGCGTGTCCCAGTACTTATACTTGTGAGGCACCAGCCTCTGTGACAAAAACCCCTTGTCCAATGTTTTCTTGGCTGACTCCATCTCTTCTTCTCAAGGAGCACAAGTCCCACACAACCCACAATGAACCAGTTAAGTGTCATGCCCTCTGGCACGGACTAGTGTCTACTACAGTTTAACCATTATCTTCTCGCTCCCTGCTACAGGACTTTGAGGGCCAGCGTTTTAAGAATCCCTGACCAGCCTTTTGACCTGTTGCAGGGCAGTAAGGAGTGGTGTTAAAGGTACAAAGGGAAGATGCTGCAGACCAGTTGAGCCAGTTAACTTTACTTCAGGTTACTGTTACAGGATCAGGATTGCAGGTACAAAGGTAAGTACATTAGGTAAGAGACATACAGAGAAATCCATCTGCACCCTCTCATCCAGGCAGCTCACTTCCATCTGACACTCATCAGAACACTCAAAGGAAAACACTCACTCAGCATTCTGTATCCAACATTCCACAAGCATCCATAGACATTCCACAGCTCACATGCTCAAAGACACAAAGGGAGAAGCAGACAAGTGGCTCTGAGGTGAGCAGATGTAGGGCAACCAGCTGGGCAAGGTGACTGTTGAGCAAAGGAAGCAAGGTGCCAGGTCAAGCCACTACTGTGCACCCTGCGGCAGCGAGAAGGCCCACTTGAGGTGCAGCGTCCTATTAGCTCCAAAGGAACTGGTAAGGAAACCCCGACAGTCTGCGCCCTGATACCCCTCGGCATGAGCACGGCGCGGAATGCGCTTCAAACGTAAGGGGCAGGAGAAATAAACCACCACATGGGTTAACTGGATCAGCCTGGCAGCAGTGGGGAAATTAAAGAATACGTGTAAAAAATAATAATACAAAATAACTTCTCTTTAACCTTACACATGCAGCCTCCCATAAAAGGAAGAATGTGTATGGCACAAGAGTCTTGCACTTACTCATCCTACTCTCATGTGGAAACAAGCAAAGATCAGGTATTGCTATCATATGTTTATTGCTATCATATGTCCAGGTATTCACACCATTTTCCAGCTCTTGCAACCTTACGGTATGTCAGTAACATTATGTCAACACGGGTCACAGTTAGTGGCATTGCCTGATCATCCAGACGCACTGGAAAGAGATCCTGGCGAGAAAGGAGACTTCCTTGGAACACACCTTCCAAGGGATCCACTCTTGCTGGTTCTGGGAAGCAATGACGATGAGGGGCTGTATCCACTATCTGGGCACCAAGCGACACAGGCCATCTAACACTAGCGCAGTTCTGGAAAGCCCCAGGGGAATTACCTGCATAACCTATATAACCTGCCGGTGGATAAACGTGGAAAATCCTCTCCATGGGAAAGAGCTTGTTGCCAAATCCCGAGCAACTCTGTCCTTTTGGCTTTCGTGCAATTTTATAATTGTCTTAACTAGAACATTTTGGTTGTTTCTTCTTTTCATTATATGCGTGTATAATGTGTCATTTGGGAAGTAAGTATTGTTTTTATTTGTTTTAAATTGGAAAGAACTTGTTTTATTCCGTTTTTTATACAGATTGGTTTATCTGTGTTGTTTCATTGTTAAAGATTTGAAATAAACCAATAAAAAAAAATACCGAACAACATAAAGACCGTGAACATATTTGTCATAGACCGCAACTCCTCCCTTCTCTAAAACAGCAAGGTCCGCACATTGACGCCAAATGGCCCAGCAATAGCAGTCATATTTGTAATACGTGCTGCAATTATACCACAAAACGCTGGTAACCTCTCCCCCGGTGCCCATACCTTTAAGTTCTTTGCATATTGCAGAAGTTTGATTTGTAATGGACATTTTGACAAAATGGAGATATGAAAAACAAAGCTCGATTAGAAAAAAAACAGACATTCTTTGCTGAATTCCTGCTAAAATAAGCTGCGTCATCACTCACAAGTGCGGAGCATAACGAATGATGTTGCCCAATCCTGACCGTCTATTTGTATTGCGTGGTTTGGTTTAGCTGTGTGCAGTTTATGGCGTCTGCGTGGTCATGGCTCAGTGGAGTATTTTTCGTGCAGCGCGCAAGATCATTATCCCACTTTTCAACCAAGTGGCAGAGTTACTTGAAATACATTTTCAAAAGATAAACACCAGATGCCCAGCAACACCGGATGCCCAGCAATTTCATCTCTGAAATGGTGTCGCGGAGAATTTAAGCTCTGTAAGGACCACTTATTATGCCTGAAACAAGCGCGAACAGCCAGATCCATCTTCCAAAGAACCGCCACTGCGCTATCCACCTTCAAATGATCAACTCCTCATGAGGAAAGCATTTGATTTTAGCTTCGAACATTATAAAACAGTGGGTCGTTCAGTAGAATGCGAAAACACACACTGGCCATAACACAGCAGGAGTGTGTCATTGTGATGGTTCGCACAGCTCTCACAGTGCTGGCAGCGTGATGTTTGTGAGCAGCACACCAAGTTCCAAATGCATTGCAGAAATCCAAGATGCGGTGATTGAGGCCAGGTGTAGAGAAACAGAAAAGATACTGACTTGTTGCCAGAGAAAGCAATACTTCTTATTCTCGATTCCTGCCCTTCTCTTCTACCTGTGCAATGGATGTCCCTATCATTCCTCATCTCGCACACCACCTCTGGGCCCACGCCCCGTCTACATATTTTCAGCATCGTATTTCTCTTTCATTCTCTTTGTCTCCATACTTCAATGCAAAGAACCCATATAAATCATGTGGTTGAAGGCAAAGGCATTTGTATGATACCAGTAGCACATTTATAGCTCCAATTAAACCATTTACTCTCAGCAAACTGCTTTAAAATAACACTGGAAGGCCACACTTTGATGTTACTACTTGGTAGAGCTACCTCAAAGAGATCCCAGGAGGATGTGTTTTGGGCAGGTAGTGGGCAGGAATGGTCATAGGGACTCGTATGGCCATGGGAAGTCAATGGGTGGAAAATAACCAAACAACACCCACAAGCTGTGTGCCCCCCTCCGCCGATATGTCATTTTGCGGCATAGCTGTACGCCAATGCAAGAGCTTTGGCTTAAGGGTGGCACATAAGCACCACCTGATAGCCAAAACTAAAAGGAGATTATCGTAAAAGACACAAAGAAATACAGAGAAAGAACTCATGCCCTATTTCAAAAAGACCCTCAAAGAAGCTAGAGAAAAACAAGGAAAAAGAGCCTCTTCTGCTTCTTCATCTACCAACTCCAATCCTCACTTTTTCAACCCTCTCCTCATCTGAGTCAGATATGGAGAAGGACAAAGAGGCAAATACCTGGAAATAAAGGCCCTGTCAAAGGTCGTTCACCAGGTGGCGGAATAAGCGGGACTTCCTCTAATATCAAAAGTCAAAGGGCCAGACGGATTTAGTGTGCCGGATCTATGGTAAAACTGTATCCTCCTAAGGCAGAAGAAAAGCCTTTTCCTCTATCTGTCTGCATTGATGGCTTGCTAGGAGGGACGTTGCTCCATGTCCCCTGAACAGGCAGCGGTGAAGGGTGCAGTAGATAAGAAGGCAGATTCTGCTTTGACGAAAGCTTACGCTGGGGCTCATCTGTCACTCAGGACAAGTACATACACCTTCTAAACAGCAGAGACCACATTTGTTTTTTTTTTTCACAACTAGCAAAGGCTATCAAAAAGGGTGCTGATGGTGCACCATCCTGGCTAATCTACAATCACATTGCATAACACAGGGCCGATGCATCACCCCTTACGATAGGTGCAGTAGTGGTGATCAGGCAGCACTGCATTTAAGAGATTTGAACACAGTCACCAAAAAGCTACAGCAATGGAAATTCTACCAGAAGTCCAGATGTTGCCCGAGGACCCACTGGAGGACAGGGTCCATAAAGTGTTCAAAGCGGACACAGTAAATTATGCAGAAAATAAGGTGTAGAAACATCATGCATTTCTTCCCACACAAATGGCGCGCTAAGACCCACTCAGCAAAGAAAAGTGGATATGCGCAGGGCCAAAAGACAACACAGTTGCTACAGGAACAGGACCAGACGGGCAACCAGAAGTCCTAATGCCAGGCCAGTGAGGGCAAGGGTCCACTGTTTCTTCAACACCTGGAAAGAACTAGGCACTACTAGAACCATTAGGTCAAGTCATGACTCCGCTACCCAGAGGCAAGAGGAAAAGGCAGGCAGTGGTCACAGGTGTGCAAGAGGTCTGTACAAAGAAGGCAATATCCTGGGGTTCTAATCCACAATTGTTTTGGTCCCAAAATCGAAAGAGAAGTATCATTTAGTTCTGGAGCTCAAGAAGCTGTATGCATATGTTTCTTCCAGACCACCCAAGATGGAGAGCCTGCAACAGGCAATTCAGATGATCAGAGACCAGGATGTCCTAACTTCAACAGATATGCAGGACACATACTTTCATGTTCCGATGCCTAGGGTGAATCAAAACGTTTTATGATTTTTAATAGCAGGGTGCTATTTTCAATTCAGGGTTATTCCCTCTGGTCTAAAGACAGCACCATGAGTATTCGGTAAAGTGTAGGACCCAGTAGTGCAAGAAGGGGGTCTCATCTCTCCATACCTTAATGTTTGGCTGATTCAGGCTTCTGCCAGGAGACAGCTGGTAGAACACTTCAAGAAGACTTGCTGGATACTGAAATATCCCTGACACTCTATAACATATTCACTAGACTTTTCTTTGACATCCTGGACTCCATCGGCATAGCCTAAACCAACTATGCCGATGAGGCACAAATTGTCCTCCCGCTCACTGACAACTTTGCAGAAGTTGCCAACACCCTCAATGGCGCATACTCCACCATTCAGGCATGTATGGCGTACAATCGCCTTTCCCTGAAAGGGGATATGACCGAGCTCCTACTTGTAGGGCCCCCTGCGTTACTGAAAAACCTCAACCACCAATACTCAGCGCCCCATGTCAACAACATCCAGGTCCCTTTTTCATCCTCAGTGAAGTCATTAGGTGTCTACCTGGACGCCATCCTCTCACTGTCCCGCCACATTAACGCAATCACCTCCTCTGCGGCCAACGCAACCACATTGATAAATGCATCCAGATCCTTTCTATTTACAGATAGCTGCCTAATCATTGCACGAGCAGTCATTGATTCTAGGCTTGAATGTTGCAACGTCCTCTTCACTGGCACCTCTGCCAAAAACCTCCAGAAGCTGCAAGTTATACATAATAACGCCCTCCGAGCAGCCGTTAGCATTCCCAGGAGGGAGCACATCACTGCAACCAGGAGAGCAGTACACTGGCTCCCTATCCGGGAATGCATCATCTTCAAAATCCCCTCCATTACCCATAAGTGCCTCTCCAACACAGCCCCCCCATATCTCCAGAGCTCACTCATACGGGCCAACTAGGGCCCCATATGCTCACCCCCTCATCCAAACAAAAAGTCAGATGCTCTAAAGCCAGAGGCCCGAGTTTCCCATACATTGCAGCCAAACAGTGGAACTCCTTGCCCCCCACCCTCAGAGTTTAACCCTCATACTGGGAATTCTGAACATCTCTCAAAACCTGGCTGTTTGACTAGACTCCTACCTCTCTTACTGCTGCCTATGTCTGATCCGCTTGCCAATTGTTTTTTCTGTTCATTGCAAGTAACTGGTTTTGTAACAGCGCCTCGATGCCTCCAAGTTGTTTGTGCACTTTATAAATGAAATAAATTAATACATATCCGGTCTATTGGTGAATCAGCAACATTCTTACTTCCTGCAATCACAAGATCTACAGTTCAACTGGGCCAGATTCTGGACAGCCAGCGGTTGAGGACAGCGAACAGGGGCTTCTGGATCTTATGTAGCTGCATGCCAATGCTAGAGCTTCAGCTTAAGGGTGTCACATAAACACCACCTGATAGCCAAAACTAAAAGGAGATTATTGTAAAAGACACAAAGGAATGCAGAAAAATAACTTAAGCCTTCTGGCGGAAATCAGGCCACAGCCAAGACGGTCCATCAGGTGCAAGATCATATGACAGACAGTGTCTTCATAGTTCTGTGGGCGATCTTGCATATAAAATCATGCATAGACCATCTAAAGAGGGAGACCCAAGTGTGGCCCTCGTGATCCCCACCCGAATCACAGCCCGAAGGCAGAGAAACGAGAGATGCACATGAGTCTTAGGGCCTTAATCGCCATCGTTGATGTACTGCAGGTGTGAGAAACGTTACTCGCTCAGACAGCCATTCAAGCCATACCCGATTGACAATATCGAGGAGATGCAGTTGTTATCGATGGAACAAGTTGACTGACTATAACCTCAAAGAAGCTGATGACATCATCAGTGACATCACCGTCATCAGTGACATCATGACATAGATGCATTAGACATGAAGCATATAGGCATCCATGCACAAAGCTACATGAACACACCAGTTTATTGCTGATAGATACTAAAGAAATGCATATGATTCATAGTAGTTAGAGGACGGATACACTTACACCAGTAACTCTAAGCTCTGCGGAAACAGCAGTACGCCAAGAATACATGCAGTTAGCTTGCTCATGCCTAATTGCGATTCACATGAGCGGCCATAAGAACTAAGATGGAAGCCCTAGTTGCATTGAAGTGAATGAGGCAGCAAGACGAATCTCAGAATACAGGGAAAGGCAGAGAGCCTGATAAAGCTAAAGCAGACAGACAGGTTTCCAGTGCAGACACAGTGTACAGCCTTGCCAAGGACAAGCAGAGATTGAAAGTTTCCAGTTTACCAAGACGATAAGACACCTACAAGGAATATGGTCTAAAATCCTCATAATTACAAGCAGGAGAGCTCCATTTCGTGATCCCTACACACCTTACCTGGAAGAGCAGGACAATGCCTATTCCCCCGAGGTAGAGAGAGGGAAGCTGTTCCCATTGAACTAGAGGTGGAAAGGTACAATTGCTACATAGGTTCAAAAGCTGGGTGCTCGGTTTCAGGGCTTAGGTGATCAGAGATGGCAACATGTTGGGAATACACAGCACCTTTCTGATCGTTCCCATTGCCTTGAATAGTTTCACTCAGCCTGATAGCTGTCCAGGCTCCCAAGGCTGAGAAGACCCGTTCTGTCCAATCCTTAACTACCTTTCATGTTAAGGCACACTCTGTTACAGTGGCCAAGAGTTTTCCTGCTAACCTGCAACTTTGTATTAGAAGTGGTCCTAGGAGGTTCCACCAGATATGGTTAATCAATGGTTATTCTAACCCCTATGTATTACATATATAGTTTTCCTAAACTGACCAATTCCCTTTCCCGGTTGGTTTTGGGGATGCAAGTTGTATTTGTGACATGAATTACAGTTAAAGGGTGTGACACACGTTTGGAGGATTTGAGCTTTTGGAGACGATATGCTGTTCAATTGCGATTTCTGCCACTTTGATTGATAATAAAGACAGTAAACCTTGCCCTATGGTTGAGTCTTCTGTTCTTGCGGTGGGGATTTTGGTGGGGCCCAAGTACCCTCTTGCTGGTAATCGGGGTAGCTGCTAAGAGTGCCTCTGCCACTCCTTTACACACCTTTTCAGCCATTGGAATCCTGAGTCACTGGACTTTGAGTCACAAGTTCCCATATTACAAGACTTGTGGGACAGTGTCCACTGGTGGTTGAGCAGAGAATCTGTTAAACTGTTTCTTTGTCAAATGGCACTCAGAGCACGATTACACAGTTGCCAGTGGCGTAGGATGAGGGCGAATCTAGGGGAGACTCAATGCAAGCTCAAATTGAGTCATCAGGAAGTAACCAGATCATCCAGTTGTGGGAGCCATACACGTAGCACTTTGGACATGTTTTCCCATTGAGCCAGGGGGAAGCTGTGTTTGTTAGGATAGTCAACACCTCAGCAGGAACATATGTGCATAAATAGGGAGAATCCGCTCAAAATCTCTGAATATGATAGCATGGGGATTGGGTGGAACACAACCTGATTTCCCTCAAAGCAGTTCATATCAGAGGCTGAGACAATGTGAATCAGGTCTTCTGGGCAGAACGTTTCCCTCCTCATAATGGAACTACATCCTCAGACATGCCAAAAAATCTACACAAGTTTTCGGTCTCAAGCTCTGGACACATTTACTTCCTTGGCCAAGGGGTCTGTTATATATTTTCCCTATTCTTATTAGTACTAATAGGGAACAGGGATTCAGCCATCAAAGTAATTCTGGTAGCCGGGTGTGGCAGAGAAAATCATGGTTCTCGCTTATACTAAGGCTAGCAATATCTCCAATGTTTCCGTTACCGTTGTTCCTGTATCAGATCTTAAATCTTAAAGGCAGCTGGGGCAACATAGACTACCATGAGGGTGTGGAGATAGAGATGAAGAGATGGCAGAATCAAGGCTTAACACCTCCATTAGTTAAGGTAGTACAGGATGCTAATAGACCATCCCTGTAAAACACACAAGAAAGGCACTGGACAAAAATGTGGACTGGGGTAGGAAAAATGCTCACATCGTCTGGAATGCCTTATTATTTTTGTTCTCCAATTCTTGCCTGAAGGTTAGCTAGGTCATCACTAGGAGCATAATGGGCGGTGATTAGAGTCTTTAAGGATCCATGGAGCCAAAGGGGAGGGCTTAGTGGTAAAGCTGTTAAAAAAGTTTCACCCATTCATGACCAAGTGCCCCAGCAGGAATCCCGGCCTGCGATTTACCCCTAGTACCAGAGCAGTGCGGATTCCTCCCCTTGAACCACTTGAATCCATTAGTCTGACATTTCTGACCATGAGATTAGTCTTCTTAGAAGTAGTCACTTCTGCAGGGAGGTTGAGAGAGATTGGAGCTCTGCTATGTGAACTGCTGTCTCTCCAAATTCTTCCAGATTCTCTTGTCCTCCATTGCAACCCCGAGTCACCCCAAAGGTTTTTTCAAAATTGTACAAGTCACAAGAGGTGGTTCTTTCAGAATGTATTCAGAAGCTTTCATTCACCGAAGAAAATAAATGGCATATGTTGGATGTGAAAAGGGCAGTGTTAACATATTTGGATAGAAGAGAGGTGTTTTTTTTGGTGATATTTGGGGGAAATTATCCAGACACAAAGTAATCAGCCCCATCCATTAGCAGATGGTTCAGATGGACTATCACATGGGCATTTGGGGCGGCAGCACAACCTAGGCACTCGATGATCCAGGGAAGGCCAACCAGAGGAGTTTAAGCATCCTGGGCAGCAGGGCCGTCACGAGAGGGGGGGGGGGGGTGGCAGGAGGGGCAAACTGCCCCGGGCCTCGCGCTTGCCAGGGGCCTCGCGGCCCCCTCTCATGAGTAGAAAGAAGGCAGCACAGTCCTCCGTGTCCTTTATACACACGGGGGACTGTGCTGTCTGCTCTCTGCACCAGCAATGATTTTGCTGTTTGTTGCGAAGCCGTTTGGCTCCGCAACAAACAGCAAAATAATGGGAGAAAGCAGGGCTCAGAAGTGATCTCTGCTGCCTCCCGTTATTCCGCTGACAAACGTGGACATGCTGAATGACAAGAGAGGGCTCCTCTGCTGTCAGTCAGAGTGTTTACGTTGCTCAGCGTGAACACACTGACTGATAGGAGAGAACTCCTCTCCTATCAGTCAGCAGCATCGCTACGTGTCGAAGTGATGGGAAGGCCATCCGCTTTTGAAAGGTGCATGGCGGTATGTTTAGTGTTTTTTTTTTATTTTAATTAAATGTGTATATATGTGTAATGGATATGTATATGTGTATGAATGCATGCGTGCATGTTGGCGTTTATGTTGGGGTCAACTCTGTGTTTGGCTTTGATGTATACATGCATGTAAGGAGTGTTGTGACTGGTGGACAAGTGCATCTATGAAAGTTTGGTATGTGAGTGTGTGCGCCAGCCCACACCCCTAAATGTAGCAGCCCTGCGGGCCACATAATTAAGAGGTGGGGTCACTGCCAGGGCTGGACTGGGAACTAAAAGAGGCCCTGGAAATAATTACTGGGGACCAAAAGAGGCCCTGGAAATAAAGTTCAAAGTGGCCCCATATGACACATTTTCAGCAAGCCCGATGCTTTTCCTATGAGAACATTTTGAAATACCACAGAAAAGAGGCCCAGGGTGCAGAGGCCCACCGGGAAATCTCCAGAATTCCCTATAGGCCAGTCCACCCCTGGTCACTGCATCAGAGGTGCACCTAGGCTAAACTTTTGGGGGGGTAGGTTGGGACCAACACTTCAAATGTTGGGAGAGGGACAAATTTACTGTGGGGGTATCTAACATCTTTCCACATTCAAATGAGACTATTCTGGTGAAGCTTCAATGTTAAAGCAGCCATCTCCTTCATTTCTAAAACCCTGCACTCAAGGACTACTACCAGTGAAAATGAGATGTCTCATATCACCATTTCCCTTCTACTCACTCCCCTGGTATACAAGTGCTAACCCCACATCACGATTTCAATTACCTAAATATGTATGCATATGAATGCAGGTGCTAACAGTGAAATGTTTTATGTTAGCAATTGCAGGGCCTTTCTTAACAGCGAAGCCCAGGCACCGATTAACGCCTGTGTCCTGTTGCGTCTGGCCACGGCTCCATTGGACAGCCCGGCAGGGGCTGGATGACAGTTCTGAAAGCGGATAGTGAGTGGGGCCAATAAACCCATTGTGCTGTCGGTCTGCCCACTGAGGGAGGGCATCTGGGCCTTTCAGCTTTTACAGTTGAAATGGGCCCCCAAGCAGCTGCCCCCATGTTGGCAGTATTATAACAAAGAAACCTACTGATAATCTGCAGCTTTTAACCACCTTGCTGCATTATTTTGACTTTATTGATTTAAGCACTCCACAGGTGCCTTGGCCTATTTTTACAATTTGTAATGTAAGGGGTGCCCCATAAATATCAAAAAGAAACGGGCCACCACCAGCCCTGACATATCTTCCACCAGCCCTTCTCCCATGTCCTTCCCAATTCCCTGAGCCCAGCTAGGAAGCTGAATAGCTATTGCACCTTCCCGTTGGCCATTGTTGCACCTTTCACCCCAATTCAGAGGTTATTTACTTTCATAATGCTATGCTAGTCTCACGAGAGGTGGGCCATGTAAAAGCTGAGAACAGAAGTTCAGACTTGGGCTTTATCAAAGTGAGTCTGTTGATATTGCGTGAATAGGCTTATGTGCTCTGCAGGTTTGATGCTGATACCGCTCCTTAATGAGTGTTACGTGCTGATGACACATCGAAAGAGCCCATCTGCCTCAAAGTGGGAGGGCTTCAGCCCTCCCCAGCCAACGGCTGGCGCCGCCCATGCAGCCAGGTTGAGTCAACAAAGCCCAACATTTCAGGAGGGGGCTAGAGCCCGATCTGCTCAAATGTGTTGCTCCACTACATGGATTCCTTTTGTTTGGGTTATTAGGTGTGCCACCAATAAGCCAAAACTATTGCTTTAGCGAACAAATAGTGGTGGAAATAGACTTTTTTTACTGTGGCATCTGTCCTACCTCAGTGAAAGGACAGCAACGGTACGATTAGGAGGGTGTAAGGCAGGTATTGTAATCACCCCCATGAACATAATGCCTGTAAGACTAAGATCCTTCTCATTGGGACCCCTGCACCGGCTTTCCCCCTCTCATTCTGCCCGCCCTCCTTGGCCCCTCTTCCTTTGCCTTCCTGTGAGGCAAAAAACCTGTGAGGCAAAAAACCTTGGTGTCATCTTCGACTCCACTCCCCATTCCCCTCCCGCTCCCTGGCACTTCTCCCTCTCGATACCCCCTGCACTGTAGCGCCGTCGCACTTGCACGATCTGAATGTCACAAGATCATTTGTATTGTCCTCCCTCCCTTGGTCTTCCCTTGTCTTGTCATGCCTAGAAACACTTGTGTACAGGTGTGTTATAAATGACGTATGCCATATAATAACATTTACCTCTTCCCCTCAGAGGATTTATCATCAGCAAAGTTCAAAATCTGCACCTCTTTTAAACCTAAAAAAATGCACGTCAATATTTCCAATACAGTGCAACATTGACAAGGGATTTCACAAGGGCTCCTGCTCAGACCTTCTAGTGGTCTTGGGTGGGGAAGTGCCTCACCTTAGAACCTAGCTACCACAATTCAAAGCCCTGCCCAACATAGTTTAAAGCATGAACACACTACAGCATTCTAAAATAAAAGTATAGTGCACATAGATTTCCCAGGATTGTGGAGCTGGATCTCAGATCCTGTGAGTAATATTTTGCCAAATTCCAGTCCCGATGACAGCATTGAGAACAGATAGGGAGAAATGGCAGATGAGGAGGGACGCAAAGCTTGTAGATGTTGTTTAGTTATTTGCCCATCCAATGACTTTTCATGGCCATGCTAATCCCTATGGCAGTTCACACCCAGTTCCTGTCCTTCTCACCCAAAACACTTCCTTATTGGAACTCTTTGAGCTAGCTTTAATCAAGCCTTGCCATCAAACTTTGCCCTCACAGTGTCTGTGAGTGTTTTCTCAAAGGAGTCTTCTGAGAGTTAATGACTTAGTTGGAGTTGTAAGCACAGTACCAGTGTAATGCAAATGTCTTGGCCAGGTCTGCCTTCAGTCACTCTATTTAAAAGCACCCTGGGTGTCTTTTACTGAAGTCCTGTTAAAAACAAACACTGACAAAGCCATCGGTTTTGGCTTGTGTATATTAGGCATTTGCAAGGCACTGCTGTTAGATGCTCAGGTACTCAAACCATTTTGCACCTGCTAACATCAATGGTTAGTAAATACCAATACAGCAGTGCCTTTCCCATGCCTACACGAAAGCCCAAACTGTTAGCATTGCCAATACTTGTTTTTCTTTACTCTTGATACACAGGACTATACACCAAGGTTAAAACAAACATACTATTTGGCTAAACTGGCCCACCTTGCATTTAGGCCAGTCTAGGCAGTAATAACACTTATGGTGCACAGTCAGCCTCGACATACTTTCTGTGGCATGACATTTTTACAGGCTGGGAGTCCGTACATGGTAATAATGGCATATGTTGGTGCAGCCTGCATGGACCTACATGGGAACATCAAGCATGAATATATTTATGTACTAATATATGTTTTGTGCAAAGGCGGCATGAAATGCATTGGAAAATGTTCCTGTGCACGGTTGATGACTTGCAACTATTTTTCCATGTGCTACCATAAGAAACCAATTACAAACTGTATGGATTTCTACCCAATTTTGCAAAGAAAGGGCTGTAAAATGCATAATTTTAACCCAATGTTTCAAACATTTTCTTGGGAGTGAGAAACCCCCTCAAGCAACCCTTGTTTGGTTTGGGCTCCCTCCCTGTGCTCTGTCGATCCTGCATAATTGGCTTAAACATTTAATCCTCTTCAGTTCAGAAATTCACTTGCCTCCACTGTACATCATCTTATCTGACTGCCACGGTGTATGATGTGTGTTTTAATGTGCACACAGGGACAGGGTGCTCCTTAATGCTGGCATCACACACCACATGCCGTCCTGCCATCCTATATATATATATTTATGCCTATGATACAAAAGCTAGTCTGACATAAACCTTTATTCAGTAGAGAAATCTAACTTTGCTGTAGTTGATGATTTGAAGTTGTAGAAATAAACCATATTTAGGTTCCTCCACACAAACTCAAGGGGAGATTTCTCGAGTCTCCTATTTGCGGGGGTGCCACAGCTGGCCCAGTGCAAAAAATCATAAGAGGGCCTCACCAAATGTTTTGCCCCGGGCCTCACCACATCTTGTGACAGCCCTGCTTTTCAGGTCTTAAAATGTTAACAACACGGCTCAAGTCCTGTGGCATGGGAGACTCATTACTATATGCATAGGCACCCAGTATATGGGCAGAGGGTGTAGGTGCACCCGTTCTCCTGGTCATGCTCAGCTAAATCACTGGTTTTGGCAGGGCTTCTTTCTCCTCTCCTGCTGGCTTCAAAAAGTAAGGAAATGGTACTGAGCCGACCGGTGTGGTTTCAGTGCCCCGCGAGGAGCAATTTAAACCCCCCCCATCAAAACCTGGCTCTTCCACTGCTCATATAATCAAGTCAACACACACCCCTTATGCCCTTACTTCCACCCAGCACCTGGATCAGAGAGACCTGCCACCTATCTCGAGGACAGGCTTGTTGCATTCTCTGGTGGCTGATTGCTTGGTCAATTATGTCAGCATGCATTCAGGGCCTGAGCACAGGAGAAAACCTGAATGCCTAAAGTCCAATGTCCTCACAGAACCCGACATGCACTGGCTTGGTGAGGGATGGAACCTCAGATATGGGTCTGGAGAAATATAGTAACCCCTTCCCAAGAGGGTGGTTATAGTTGGGTTAGTAAACACATCCTATAACTGCCCACCTACCCTGAGACCGTTACTTCTACACCTGACACCTGCTGAGGACTTCCACATCATTATTCGCACCCATTGCATACAGAAATGTCAGATTAGCACTAGTTTGTTTGAACTAGTGAGCAGTAGCACCACGTCACGGTTCTTCCCCTCACTACTGTCAATTCATAACATTTATCTGTCACACATGGTTTGTACACTGAAGCCATTTCCCGTGGGAGGTACTGCAAAGCTCCCCCTGGGCCTTACCTCTGGTTTGCATCAGCAAAGTCCACTTCTCTCTCTGAACATGTGTGGACTCCACCAGGCAGAGCATTCCCGCTGCTCGCAAGTTGCACAATGAGACCTCACACTGTGGCTCCAGCTTTCCCCTGACTCACTCCATGCATGGCGCGCGCGCACACACACCCTCCCCGCCCCCCCTTTCAGGTGCTCCCACAGCATGTCACGGCAACTAAGGAGGTGCAAACTAGATCCCGGAGAAGGGACCAATAAGGAAATCACAACATGCAACCAAAAGAGCGCATGGAAGACCCAATGGAGAGATCACAGCAGGTGACAAAAAGAGCCAATCCTGACGGCTCCTCCACAGGGGGAGGAGAGATGAGAGGAAGGCACTGAGTCCTTCCAACAAAGCCCCGCCACACCATGCAAGCATCCCTCGCTGCACACCCGAGTACCGGCAGCCAAACCCATGATATATAGGCCCTGGGGCAGTGACATCACAGTGGGTATGGTGTGTCATGGAGGAGGGGTGTGTCTCAAAGGCACAGTATTGTGGAGTGTCATCGGAATGAAGGAATAATGTGTCAGGAGAGATAGGCGTGGAGTGCCAGAGAAGAGTGTGCATGGATATTTTTTATTTTATAATGTATTTGGTTTAATAAAACCTTTACAGCACATCCATCCATTCCATCGATCCCTTCCATCCAGTCCATCCATCCATCCATCCAGTCCATCCATTCCATTCGTTCATTCCATTTCATCCATTATATTTCATGCATCCATTCCATCCATTCCATCTATTCCACCAATTTACCTGGCCAACTGTTTGCTTGTAATCTGGCACAGTAGTGACCAATGGAGTTTTCTTTTAGTATAGTATTACATAACTTCATTCAAAAGAATATTCAGTTCATGTCCAACCACATAGTCAATTTTCAGTGCTGGGAGAGGCTAAAACCATCATGATGTTTTTCTAATCTACATTAAGAAGCATTTTCAGTGGATAGGAGACTGACCGAATTGCATTGTTTCCTGATTTTGAAATTAAGGATTGTGCTGCATAGGGTAGGTTTGTCAGACAGTTTTCATTACACCTGACCATTTTTTAATTTTTTTTAATCATATTGGACCATAGGCACAAGTTCGCCAGTTGATTTACAGTTCTTGAGGGACGACTGAGCACATTTTATATCAAGTGGCATATCCATTCCCAGAAGTCCAACTTCATAATATGACAATGTTTTTTTCACTGGGGCAAACTTTGCCCTAGTGCTAATGTGGTGCAACTCCACACTCCCATATGAAAATGTAGGTCCACTAAGACTAGCCACACAACATAAAGTGGAACAGGAGGACAGAACCAGATATTTAAAGACACAACACACTCCTTCATGTATTGTAGGTCCACCACTTTGTGATAGGCACACCACGTGAAGAGACAAGGGGCGGGGAGAAACGGCGGTTATAGGCCAAATGTTCGAATCAAAATGATCGAATGACAAAAGTGTTGAGTCAAAATGACCGAAATAAAGGGTTGAATATTTTTTTTGGGGGGGGGGATCCCCCCCAAACCACCGTTTTTGGTGTAAAAACACCTTTTTTTACCTATACTTAAGCAAAAAAAATATATATACATTTTTTGAAAAAATTCGACCCTTTTGTTTTTGGTCGTTTTAACTCGACCTTTTTGTCATTCGACCATTTTGATTTGAACATTTGACCGGACACCGAAATGGCAACTAGGCATTAATACATTGATAACATAGCCAATTGCATTGTATTTTTCAGTACAATTTGTACATTTACACAATCTTCTACACTTATAAACAGATAAATAGAAAAAGAAAAACATTTAAAATATCAGCAACAATATTCATACAAAAATAAAATAATCAATACACAAGACATTGTTACTGACCATATTTAAACAAATTATACAATAAAAAACCCGTCCTTAAAATTCAAAAGTACGCACCAGGTCCTCAATCCCTCGATTAGAGACTTTCTTTAGTTCCTGGAAGATACTCATCAGCATAGTAACCAGCGCCAACAGTAGAGTGGTCTGGGAAGCAGTCATCAATCTCACCCACAGATCCACCATCAAAATTTGTGACGTGGAGTGAACAATCTTCCCTAGCACTTCAATTCTCAGGTCCAAAAAAAGGGACAATGCATAAAGAGATGCCGTAACGTTCCTACTTCACCCAAACCACACACTCTACACACTCTCAGCTCCCCAAGAATACCCAACATAGGACCTATATACTCGAAGGTGGGAAAACA
The DNA here is from genome assembly GCF_040938575.1 of Ambystoma mexicanum. Lineage (NCBI taxonomy): Eukaryota > Metazoa > Chordata > Amphibia > Caudata > Ambystomatidae > Ambystoma > Ambystoma mexicanum. Next base: position 894,914,389 of record NC_090931.1, on the reverse strand, counting down.
CTGAAGTCTAAATTTGAGATAACACAGCCTCATCCTGGCAGACAGAAATATACCAAGGTAAGGCCTTGGTTTCAAAACTGGCAAATAGAGCAATTTTTTGTCTGCAAAAAGCTTAAGCCTGGCTAAATGCGATGGCTGTGGACACTCAAGAGCGCAGCGCCTGCTACCTTTTTTGTATTTTTGTACTGAACTTGGGGTTAGTCACCCTAAATTACCTGGGGGAACCCAGACTTGGACCCCTTGATCACAGCTCCACCTCACTGATGAGGGCCAACAAGGCTGAAACACGTGTATGGGGTTGCTGTTGGTACTCTTGTTCAAAGGAGGTTTGCCTGGCATTTCAGCGCTGGACTGCCCTTGTGGGCGGGACAAAGACTGATATGCAAATGGATATTCCTCCTTTGTGAAAAGTACAGTGAGCTAAAAGTGATGGCTGCAGACTCTCAAAGTGGGAAAAAAACACACAACAGGTCATCATGCCAGGTTCTTTCTAGAGACGGGCGCCTGCTACCTTTTTTGTATTTCTGGCTAAATCTTGTAGGTCTGTGGCTCTCTCCCAGCACGGAATCTTTCCCTTTACCCCACTTGCCAGTTCAGTACCTCTTAGGTCCACAACCTCCCTCATCTTAGTACATCTGAGCCTGATTTTCCTGAGATAAGGATTTCTCTCTGCAGCCATTATAATCCCTGCATAGAATGCTAAGGTGGGATCATCAGCCTGTTCAATGTTTTCCAACAGTGTCGGATTACGCTTAGTACACTCTGCCCATCATGAAACCAGTCCCATCTCAAGTCGGATGACACTAATAGGAAGTGTGACTGGGATGCCCAAAGCCCGTTTTAAGATCCTAGATTCCATACTGTCGAAGAATTTCCTATGCTGAATGTTCCAAAGCTCACAACCCTATAGCACAATCTATTCATTCTACCAGTTCCATTCATTTTTAAATCACTCTCCCATACCATGATCTCTGCTGAAAATAACTCTGGTGTTGATGGAATTTGGGGACCAGCAGGGGAATCAGCTACATGAAGTATACTCCGAGCAGAGGGTAGTTCCAGTGCAACAGCGGAGGCTGTGCTACTTGACATAGATAAAGCGTTAGGAACAACTAATTCCGAAGCTGTTCTAATAGTCACTGGCACTAACTCCCCCATTCGTTTTTTTGACCACTGATGGAAAGAAGGCAGACAATGTACTTTGTTCACTCCCCACACCTCAATTTATAAACTGAGGTGGCAAGTCCATCAAGTCAACTTGAGAAACTTTGGGTTTGTCAGCTAGAGGGGCCTCATCCGAGATGGTATGTCACAAAGCTAAGCTCTCCTCCTGTAGCACAGATTGTGGTTGAGTGGAACAGCCAACCCTTGAGACGGCAGACCTCCCCCTAGCCTCATTCTCCTTCTCCACCATATTGCACATATTATTCAGATTAATGATCTCCTTCACCAGAGACAAGTTGCATTGGTTTTTAACTGTGGAAATGTGCCCATGAATTTTGATAGCTCACATGTTTTTTGTTTCTTTCTCATTACAGTTATTGGAATTCTTATTGGCTTTCCTTCTCACCTTGTTTTCTTTCCGCCTGATTCTGCGGGTGTTAAAAATAGTGAATGATGGAGATTGTGGCGACTCTGCCAGAGTGATGGGCTTATCTTCCACCTCCTGAGCCCCTGTGGTCTCTGCGCTATTAACTCCATCAATGGCGTTTGACTATTCAGTGAAAGAGAAGCCAGCTCTGAGGGATTCAGAGACACCCTTGGATCTATCAGCTGTCGAAGCCCCCCCCCATAGAACAGAGTAGCGTCTGAATATCCTTCTCCATTGATGCAAGTTTAAACACATTAGAGTTCACGATATCCCAAATGTCAATCCACTTCTCTGAGGGGGTTCAGCAGAGCAGAGATATTCTAGATAAGCCTCCTCCACAGGAGTAGACCTCAACTGTATACCGCTCCTTGCTGTTTAAAGTAGAGAGGCTTGGACTGCCTTAGAGACTTGTACAGGAGATTTCCGATCATCATCTCTCAGCTGCATTTGACATGCGACCGATAGATACTCCATGTCCTTCCCTCCTAACCAAGCCTTCATTCTTATTGAGAATTTTGGACCCGCAAGCCAAGATGATCCCCTCCATTTTGTTCATTTTAGCAAGAACCTCAGTTAAGGATGATTTTACCTCTCGGATTTCACATTGTGCAGTACCATGCCCTTTGTCCAGTAGATTCAAAATTCTAGTTAATACTGGAAAGGCACAAATATCAATAGGAGTTGGATCCTGAGGACGAAGGCTGCTCCCAAGAGGCATGGATAAAAGGGCCCTCTGACTCAAACCAAAGACATCCTGCCCAGACTGTGGAGATATCTGTAGTTCATTCGAGCCACCATATGGAATTGGGCTCTCGAATTGCATTGACAATGAGGCTTGGTTAAAATGAATAGCAGGCGCAACAGAGTAAGAACAGTTATTGGGCATTTTATTGGGAGAATTCCCCTCAAAGCTCATTGGAGGGGCATTAGCATGATTAAATAGACATACTTCATCCACTGCGAGAGGTAACAATGATCGTGTTGTGGCTGGGCCTAGAGATAATCGTACACGCTTACCCAACTCAGCAAACACAACTGGAACTAGGATTGATACATCAGATACATAGTTGTTTGGAACTATGGCGCAGAATCTTGCTAAAACCTGGGGAAGGGGAATTGACCCAGCTTATAAGGAGAGTGTGTTACATTATAAACTCAATTGTTATACGGATTGTGTTCTCTTTGAATAAATGTATTTATTGTATCTATAAGTATGAGGGACAGATATCCTTTGTTAGAGTGTTTCTGTTTATTTTTGGCAGGGAAATCCTCGTCAGGGTAGGGATAGTGAGGCGTTTATCCAACCGTTTAATTTAATAAAAATGCCATTTGTTAAAAAAGCTTTGCAAAGTTGTCCGCCTCACATTTCTGACCCCTCACACTCGCCAAGAGTCAAGTATCAACTGCCAATGCCTAGAAGTGATCACAAATATAGAGACCTTAATACAACATGAAATCAAAAAGTGTAAATTAAAAAATAAATAGGTATCCTATTCTAATATATCTACTTCTCAGCATTGGAATTGTTACAAGTCTGAGGAAGTAATGGTATCACAAGCACGACAGACACAATGAAATTCCATTCAATGATGTTTTATTTACAAAATGAAAAGGGGTTGGAGACTTCCTCACTAGCCCTATAACTAAACTAGGAGTATTCTCAAGCATGAACTAAAATAAAACCGTCCTAGTCAGTCTTTGGTCAAAGAAAATAATAAACCCAATGCCTGCCCTATTTCTAGATACAAACGAGTGTGGGGGTTCAGCTTCACAATAAGAATAGTGTAAAACAAAAAGCTGGGAAAATAAAATATTTCTGAAGGGGTGGAGCACTTCCCCAAGATCTCAAGGGAGGAGTTGTAGGCGACACAGTTATCAAATAGAGACACTTTAGTTGGCTGCGGGTTTCTCTGGTTCCTTTTCACAGTTCAAACAAAATATCTTTGTAAAAGTTCTCAATATGAAAACTGCATTCAAATGGTTCAATATTACCCTGGGATTCCCTTCCCTAAGCGTTTTTAGTCGAAGGCTTTCGAAACAGCATGCAACACTTCTCCAGAACAATGCCTGCCTACTCTGACATCCCTTTATACACTCTTCCTTCAGCAAAGCACTCTGGTACTTGTAGTTTATATATCCCAAATTCTTGTTAACAGTATTTTTCTCTTTCTCGACTGTCTTTGGCCTCCCTCGCTCAGGCCGTATTGTCCTTGATTTTCACAATCACAGTTCTTTAGGCTCCCCTCGACACTGTTCCTCTTTAATACCTTTAGAATACAGACCTTCCTCCAATAGGCTTCCTCAACCAGGCTTGAGCATATTTTCCTTCATTCCAATTCACTTTCCTGATTTACATTAAACACAGATTTCTGATGACGTGTTACTTTACAAGGGGTCACTCTGTAACTGCGTTTTACCTTCAACATTAAAACACAGAGACTTCCGATGGCTTGTTACTTTACACTGGCTCACTCTGTAACTGCTTTTCACCTTCAACATTAAATACAGAGACTTCCGATGGCATTTTACTTTATGCGGGGTCACTCTGTAATTGCTTTTCACCATCCCCAACATGCACACCCCATCACCCTTCCCCAACACACCACCCCCAGCACAACTTTAACACCCACCTCCCCCTCCCAACACACCCTCAACACCCACCTCCGCATCCACAATACACCATCCCCAATGCACCCCCAGCCCCCTTCCCCAACACACCATCAACGACCACCTTGCAGTCCCCAACACACTGTCGCCAAAGCACCCTCCCCACACCCTTCAGCAACACACCATGCTGAACACACACCCCAATACCCACCTCCTTCTCCCCGACACACCATCCCCAACACACCTTCTCGACCCCCCTCTTCAAGTCACCATCCCCACCCAAGTACCCCCTCCACAGCACTCCCTCCACCCAGCTCCCCGTCCCACTTCCCTTGTGCCTTTGTACACTATGTACACAGTGCCATGAAATGTCACTTCAGACATGCCCTCAGTGTACTCCCGCATCCTCTCCCCAACAGCGGTTATGGCAGCTGTGTCCTGGGAGCGCTGCCAGCACTGGCGGTCCAGGGACTGCGAAATCTTCCAGGAAGAGCCCTGGATGTTGTCCCTGATCGCCTGCAGATGCTGCACTGGCGCTGCTCCATGGCATCTAGCCTCGCCAATATCACTGCCAATGTGTGCTGTGGCACTGGCTGTGGGATCTGGAGAGTGACAGGGCTATCTGCATGGCTGGTGGAGGGGCCACTGGGCACCGATGTGGGGATGGTGGCGGTGGATGTACTGTCAGTGTTAGAGGTGTCCTGGGGAGCGGAAGGCTGTGCTTCTTCAGCGTTAGTCAACCGTGTTCATGTTGGGTGGATAATAACATGCTCTCACTCATCTTGCATACATTGTTAGGAAAGATTTCGTTATTGTAGGGAACTTTCCTTCCATGTGGCAACCCCTAAACTTTTTGCTATTGTTTTCAACCTGTTTTCTTGACTTTGCCAGAGAAGTGCAGCCTTCTGCCGTACTCCTCTGGGCTTTCGCTCCTTTCTTACGGGGAAACTGACATGCCCTTAAGACAGTCAGTACCGGGGAACGCTGTTTCCCGTAGTTTCTTTTATCGTGTCGCCATTTTAGTGCAACACGACACAAGAGGGCACTGTAAGCTAAGTTACAGCTCTCTTGGGTCTCTAGCCTTCTACAGACCCTAGACACTCTTGTAGGATGGTTTTTGGATCGGTGCAAGTCATTCAGGGACTGGGCTGGTGGCAGCGATCATTTTGTTTATTTTGAGCTCCTTTTGCCGTTCTGAGCACCTTTTTGCCGCGAACACAAAAGGGTTGCCCGGCTACCCAAAATGGCCGGACCACGAGGCTCCTTTGTCTCGTCCACTGTCCGCCTTGCTCCCTTTACCTTCCCCCAGGTCAGGCGACCCGGGGCCTTCCTTATTTGGGCATGTAGTTTCCCGCGAAACACGGTTGCTTTCGCGGGCTTCTACATGTCGTTTGAGTGCCCCCAGGATGTGGGCTGGGCTGTCTGGTCCCAATACACATCCTGGGTGCCAGAGAGTCTAGGGTGGTGTGAATGCCTGGGACCACTGTGGTCCGTGATTGGTCCACGTATGGTATGTGTGTTGATGAGCGGATCTCCCATTGGCTCCCCTCCGTTTTGGCGCGAAGGGAACCGTGGATAAGAGGGAGCTGGAAACACCACTACCATGTCGATCTCCTGAGTTCTTACGAACCCAGGGATACAGGAGCCAAGTATCCTGCGAACACGAGGCTGGACCGAGGAATCGCTGGTGACCCCCTGAAGAACTTCTGCTCCTCATTGCTGTCGTCCGGTGAAGCCCTTTCCACCTAAGATCGAACAAGAAGGCCTGTACTGGCGCTTCGACCTATTGGAATAGCAGGACCAGCTATTCCCGGCACCTTCATCAACTCCTGCCGTAAGCCTTCGGAAGTGTCTCTGGGCCATCCAGTTGACTGACCAGCTTACTAAGGAGTCCTGCTCTGTAATCGCCGACAGGTTGGGTGGTATTCTGAGTCCGGGGCACGCTCACACGCTTCGTTTGCTTAGCAACCCTAAGCTAGAGGTGAACGGTGCTCGTTTGGCTTGAATACACCCGGCCGTTCCGTTGCCCTGCCGTGGCGACAAAACTGTGCAGGATTCTTCGATCGGGACGTCTTTTTACTCTGCACGACGACGAGACGTTCCCTGCTCTTCAGAACCTGCCAGAAGCTGCATCTATCGAGGAGAAGCTCGGGCCTGCTTGCTTCGGGGACCGGTGAGTAGATTAGCTAGGATCTGGTCGCCCTCCTGCAGTGCCCCTTGCTTTTCCCCGCTGTAAATACAGCTCCCCTTGTCCGTACTCGCGCCCTACTTCTGCCTCACAGTGGAGGCTGCGCTAGAGTCGCGGACCGTGTTCTCCTTCATTAGGGCACCCTACAGAGCTGTCCAACGTCCTCCGAAGAGCTTCACCTTCTGCCCATTGGCACCGGCGTGTGCAGGTACTTTTGAGCGCTAGGCTCCACTCTTCGTAGGGATTGGACTACCATCTAGTTAGGGGCCTCAGAAGGCGGACATATCACACGCATTGGTTCGCACTGCCTGTTTTCCTTCCCCTGCAGGTGGATAACATATTTCGTGCTGCTAATGCTGTAAAACTGTGTATTCTGTATAGATATTGGGTGGATAGTGTATGTGTTGGTTTAATATTGTTGTATATTGCTGCTTTTACTGTGGTTATTAGTTTCAAGGCCTTATAATAAATGTGTATCTATTTTTGAGATAAACAACTGTTTGGAGTAGTTTGTAAGCGCTCTTGCTTTGTGTGCTCATTGCGGGCTTTCAGTCACCCTCACCCCTCTTGAGACCTAGTCTTGACCGCCGCGATCGCTACCTTGATTGGTCTGGCTTGTCCAGAGGTTACCCTGTTCCAAGTAATTAGGTTGGCCTTCTGAACTTCTGCGCCACCAGGACAGAGTTCAGAAATCCGTCTTAACAAATTGGTGTACAGCGGTGGGATACGACTGAAGGTATCCAGTGTTGCGCACGAGCTAAGGCGTTTTCAGGTTATTCCAACCAGGACACGCAGTAAAGTATTGAATATAACGTTAAAAAGGCCATAGTCCTATCAACAGTATGGAAACGAATACTTTATTAACCTTAAATGCTTCGAAATCTGAAACATTGAAGAAGATGTGTGCGGAGAGAGGGGTTTCCTCTCAAGGCACTAAATTGGAAATGATCCAGAGAATCGTGGCGTGGCAAGAAGCGCAGCTTGACGCTATAACTTCCGAGGACAGTGCAGAAGGTGGTGGGGCTGCTCTCACTGGCAGAACCGACGGTTCTGCCGCTGCACTGATCCATCACGACCACGAGGACAGGGAGGATGTAATGTCTAACGTTTCCTCTGCCAGTGTTGATGGGGAGGCTATGCTTGAATTCAAGAAGCAAGAGCTGCGGTTTAGGCAGCAGGAGCTTGAATTCAGCATAGCCAAACTGAAAATCGACCAGGCAGAAAAACAAAAAGACAGGGATCACCAGTTGGAACTGGCCAAGCTTCAGTTCGCAAATGGGTCCAAGGGTCCTGGACATGGTTCTGGGGCTTCCTCTCATCCACGGTTTCCAAAAGATCTGCTCAGTGTGTATGAGGAACGAAATGACATTATGGACTGGTTAAATGCGTTTGAGTATGCATGCGAGGTTCAAGAGGTTGATAATGCGGATAAGATTGCATGGTTACTCAGCAGACTGCCCCATTCTGGTTGCAGTGCCATTATGGAAATGTCGAAGGCTGAGCGCGCTGATTTTGCAATGTTGAAGCAGACTCTCATTTTAAAGTTTGGGAAGACTCCGACCCAATACTTGAAAAGGTTTAGAGAGTATAAGAAAAAGGAAGGTGGTACTTGGGTGTCGTATGTAGCTGAGTCCCTGAAAAACTTGACTGGCTGGGTTGAAGGTTATAAGGTTTCTACCTTCGAAGGCATGATCAATCTGGTCATGCTGGAACACATTTTTGCTTCTTCTTCCCCGGAGCTTAAGCAGCATTTGGCCGATTCGAAGGAGATAGATCCTAAGAAGCTGGCCATTGCAGCAGACTTATGGGTGTCACATCGAGTGTCCCATAAGGACAAAACTCATCCTGGTAAGCAGGAGGAAGGGAAAAAGTCCAAAGATATGGAGGGTGGGGAATCTGCTAAATCTTCTTCCCATAAGGGCCACAAAAAGAAAAATAAGGGTAAGCCATACGAGAACTCACAGGGTAGCGGAGGTTCGCCTCCGAAACAGAACTCTGGTTATAATAAGCCTCCCTACGTAAACAGACCCAATGGGGCTTGTTTTTCTTGTGGAGCAACTGACCATGTGAAGGGGGATCCCCGGTGTAAGGTTAAACCTTTGGGGGTCCACTCCGCTAATCTGGCCTTCTCCTCCTATGAGGAAGAAGAGATTACAGGAGCATCCTTCTCCTCAGACTCGTTTCCCAGCGGGATCGAGGCTGAGGTAGTTTTAGTGTCCCTGGGTTCCTGGCAGCCTAAAGTCGCAGAGGCTTATGCTAGGATTCCGGATAATACCAAGCACTACTTTAAAGACAGTGTGCTGATCAATGGAGTGGATACTCCAGCTCTTAGGGATAGTGGGTGCAGTCGAACTGTAGTGGATTCTACCTTGGTAGACTCAGAGGAAGTTGCCAGAGCTCCTCTGATGCCCACTAAGTTGGCTGACGGCCCCCTCCGTATGTTTCCCGTGATCCCTGTTAATCTAACTTTAAATGGTACAGCAGTTAGGATTCCAGTGAGCATTCAGAGAAACGTCCCGGGAAAGGTCTTGTTGGGCAATGATCTCAGAGCTCTAGGGCTCGTAGGAGACACTGCCGAAAGACCCTACACACGGTCTCAAGCACGGGCAGCATTGGCCAAGTCCAATACGCCGCCCCAGCCGAAGGGGAAACCCAAGGCGAAAGGAGTCAACAAGTCCCGACGGGGGAAAGAGAATATTCCCCCGAGCTCGCCTACCACTGCGGTGGAGGGAGTTGGTCAATCGCCCGAGCCTGACGAGGAGGTGGCGATGCCTGAAGTGTTCGACCCCAACGACCATCCTGAACTAAAAGACTTGTTAGTTGAAGGAGGTCCTGATAGGGACGACTTCAGTAAGGGCCAACGTGAGTGCCCATCTCTGGAAGGCCTAAGGAGACAGGCCTGCTCCCAGCTTGAGGGTGAACCTCCTGGGAAGCATCGGATTTATTGGGAAGGTGGACTCCTGTACAGTGAGCCCACAGAGTCTACAGAAGGAGACCATAGGAGGTTGGTGGTTCCCCTTGCTGTTAGACCCTTCCTCCTGCAGTTGGCGCATGAAGTTCCCCTTGCTGGTCACCTTGGAATGAAGAGGACCAAGCAAAGGTTATCTATGCACTTCTACTGGCCCAAGATGGGGGTGCAAGTAGAAAGTCACTGCAGGAGTTGTGCCTCCTGCCAGTTGTCTGGTAAGGTTGGCGCGACAATCCAAGCTCCGTTGGTACCGCTCCCAGTTGTGGGGGTACCATTTGAAAGGGTAGGGATCGACATCGTTGGTCCCCTTGACCCGCAAACATCCTCAGGCAATAGGTTTATCCTGGTGCTGGTCGACCATGCAACCAGGTATCCTGAGGCCATCCCATTAAAGACTGTAACTGCCAAGTCAGTTGCAAAAGCTTTACTCGGCATATTTACTAGGGTTGGCTTCCCTAAAGAAGTTGTGTCAGATCGTGGCAGCAACTTTATGTCGAAGTATATGCAGGCTATGTGGAAAGAATGTGGGGTCACCTACAAGTTCTCTTCTGCATATCACCCCCAGACCAATGGTCTGGTGGAACGTTTCAACAGAACGTTAAAGAGCATGATTGGGGCTCTGGAGGAGCCCCAGAGAAGAAAATGGGATCTTCTTTTACCATGCTTGCTGTTTGCCTACAGAGAGGTACCACAGGAGGGTGTTGGCTTCAGCCCCTTCGAACTTCTGTTCGGTCATCCCGTACGGGGACCCTTAGCCATCGTCAAAGAGGGATGGGAGATGCCCACTCCCCCTGTTACTACCAATGTAGTTGACTATGTGCTAGGGCTCAGAAAACGGATGGTACTCCTGATGGGCTTGGCTAGTGAAAAGTTGAAGGCAGGACAAGCGCTGGTGAAACATTGGTACGACCAGAAAGCTTCCTTAATTCACTTTACCCCTGGTCAGCAAGTCCTGATCATGAACCCTATAAGGCCTCGCGCTTTACAGGACAAATGGTCAGGCCCTTACACAGTGGTGGAGCCCCTGGGTGAGGTGAACTATTTAGTGGACCTTGGAAGGCCTGGACAGGCTCCAAAAGTGTTCCACGTAAATAGGCTGAAGGCTTTCGTCCCAAGAGTCGAAATCGCAGCACTGCTACTGGCGTCAGACGTTGAGGAAGAGGAGTCAGAACCTCTTCCCGACCTGTTCCAAAGCGGTCCTTCAGATAGCTCCGTTGAGGGTGTCCGAGTGGCCCCTCACCTGACTTCTGATCAGCAGGCTGAGGTGAAAAGTTTGCTTAGGCAGTTTTCCCCCCTGTTTTCACAGTCGCCTGGTTTGACACCTTGGTGCAAACATAACATTGACACAGGAGACAGTGTACCTACCAAAAGTAGGGGATACAGGATGTCGGATGAAGTACGGTCTTATATTAAGACCGAGGTCAACAAAATGTTAGACCTTGGGGTGATTGAACCCTCTAGTAGTCCTTGGTCCAGTCCTGTGGTATTGGTTCCAAAGGCAGGCACTTCTGAATTGAGGTTCTGCGTGGATTACAGGGCTCTGAATGCTGTCACCAAGACAGACGCTCACCCCTTGCCTCGAACTGACGAGCTGGTGGATACCTTGGGTGCCTCCAAGTACCTCAGCACGTTTGACCTGACTGCGGGCTATTGGCAAATAGCTTTAGCAGAACATGCCAAGGAGAAGACAGCATTTTCAACTCCCGACGGGCTTTACCAATTCCGGGTAATGCCGTTCGGATTGAAGAATGCACCTGCCACTTTCCAGAGGCTTGTGAATCATGTGTTGAATGGGTTGGACGAATTCTGTCTTGCATATCTGGACGATATAGCAGTTTTCAGTGCCACCTGGGAAGACCATGTGAAACACCTCGGGATTGTGCTCCAGGCTCTTCAGAAAGCCCACTTGACCATAAAGGCGAGTAAATGCCAGATTGGACAAGGCTCAGTGGTTTACCTTGGGCATGAAGTAGGTGGAGGAAGGATACAGCCTCTCCCCAGTAAAGTACAAGCAGTACAAGACTGGCCTACCCCCACTACACAAACCCAAGTGAGAGCCTTCTTAGGACTCACGGGTTATTACCGCAATTTTATGGCAGACTATGGCACCATAGCTGCTCCGCTGACTGCCCTCACAACTCCGAAGAAACCCAAGAAGGTAACTTGGACTGACGAGTGTGAGAAGGCCTTCAATGGCTTGAAAGACTCCTTGTGCCAGGCCCCTGTGCTCAGGGCCCCTGATTATCAAAGACCTTTTATCGTGCAGACGGATGCCTCTGACACTGGGATAGGAGCTGTACTATCACAAGTAGATGAGAAGGGTAAGGAACACCCTATCGGTTTTATTAGTCGCCAGCTTAAGGACAGAGAGCTCAGATGGTCCACGGTAGAGAAAGAATGTTTCTCTGTTGTGTGGGCCCTAAGGAAGCTGCGGCCCTACCTCTATGGGACCCACTTCACTGTGCAGACTGACCATAAGCCGTTAAAGTGGCTAATGAACATGAAGGGGGAGAATCCAAAGTTGCTTAGGTGGTCCATAAGTCTACAAGGCTTCGACTTCACTATTGAGCATAGGCCAGGTGTCCAACATAGCAATGCTGATGGGTTGTCCAGAATGTTTTACCGACCTGAACAAGAGACTCATCCAGGGGTGGATTAGTTCCCCCTGTCCATAGTCTGGGAGGGGCGAGTGTTAGGAAAGATTTCGTTATTGTAGGGAACTTTCCTTCCATGTGGCAACCCCTAAACTTTTTGCTATTGTTTTCAACCTGTTTTCTTGACTTTGCCAGAGAAGTGCAGCCTTCTGCCGTACTCCTCTGGGCTTTCGCTCCTTTCTTACGGGGAAACTGACATGCCCTTAAGACAGTCAGTACCGGGGAACGCTGTTTCCCGTAGTTTCTTTTATCGTGTCGCCATTTTAGTGCAACACGACACAAGAGGGCACTGTAAGCTAAGTTACAGCTCTCTTGGGTCTCTAGCCTTCTACAGACCCTAGACACTCTTGTAGGATGGTTTTTGGATCGGTGCAAGTCATTCAGGGACTGGGCTGGTGGCAGCGATCATTTTGTTTATTTTGAGCTCCTTTTGCCGTTCTGAGCACCTTTTTGCCGCGAACACAAAAGGGTGGCCCGGCTACCCAAAATGGCCGGACCACGAGGCTCCTTTGTCTCGTCCACTGTCCGCCTTGCTCCCTTTACCTTCCCCCAGGTCAGGCGACCCGGGGCCTTCCTTATTTGGGCATGTAGTTTCCCGCGAAACACGGTTGCTTTCGCGGGCTTCTACATGTCGTTTGAGTGCCCCCAGGATGTGGGCTGGGCTGTCTGGTCCCAATACACATCCTGGGTGCCAGAGAGTCTAGGGTGGTGTGAATGCCTGGGACCACTGTGGTCCGTGATTGGTCCACGTATGGTATGTGTGTTGATGAGCGGATCTCCCATTGGCTCCCCTCCGTTTTGGCGCGAAGGGAACCGTGGATAAGAGGGAGCTGGAAACACCACTACCATGTCGATCTCCTGAGTTCTTACGAACCCAGGGATACAGGAGCCAAGTATCCTGCGAACACGAGGCTGGACCGAGGAATCGCTGGTGACCCCCTGAAGAACTTCTGCTCCTCATTGCTGTCGTCCGGTGAAGCCCTTTCCACCTAAGATCGAACAAGAAGGCCTGTACTGGCGCTTCGACCTATTGGAATAGCAGGACCAGCTATTCCCGGCACCTTCATCAACTCCTGCCGTAAGCCTTCGGAAGTGTCTCTGGGCCATCCAGTTGACTGACCAGCTTACTAAGGAGTCCTGCTCTGTAATCGCCGACAGGTTGGGTGGTATTCTGAGTCCGGGGCACGCTCACACGCTTCGTTTGCTTAGCAACCCTAAGCTAGAGGTGAACGGTGCTCGTTTGGCTTGAATACACCCGGCCGTTCCGTTGCCCTGCCGTGGCGACAAAACTGTGCAGGATTCTTCGATCGGGACGTCTTTTTACTCTGCACGACGACGAGACGTTCCCTGCTCTTCAGAACCTGCCAGAAGCTGCATCTATCGAGGAGAAGCTCGGGCCTGCTTGCTTCGGGGACCGGTGAGTAGATTAGCTAGGATCTGGTCGCCCTCCTGCAGTGCCCCTTGCTTTTCCCCGCTGTAAATACAGCTCCCCTTGTCCGTACTCGCGCCCTACTTCTGCCTCACAGTGGAGGCTGCGCTAGAGTCGCGGACCGTGTTCTCCTTCATTAGGGCACCCTACAGAGCTGTCCAACGTCCTCCGAAGAGCTTCACCTTCTGCCCATTGGCACCGGCGTGTGCAGGTACTTTTGAGCGCTAGGCTCCACTCTTCGTAGGGATTGGACTACCATCTAGTTAGGGGCCTCAGAAGGCGGACATATCACACGCATTGGTTCGCACTGCCTGTTTTCCTTCCCCTGCAGGTGGATAACATATTTCGTGCTGCTAATGCTGTAAAACTGTGTATTCTGTATAGATATTGGGTGGATAGTGTATGTGTTGGTTTAATATCGTTGTATATTGCTGCTTTTACTGTGGTTATTAGTTTCAAGGCCTTATAATAAATGTGTATCTATTTTTGAGATAAACAACTGTTTGGAGTAGTTTGTAAGCGCTCTTGCTTTGTGTGCTCATTGCGGGCTTTCAGTCACCCTCACCCCTCTTGAGACCTAGTCTTGACCGCCGCGATCGCTACCTTGATTGGTCTGGCTTGTCCAGAGGTTACCCTGTTCCAAGTAATTAGGTTGGCCTTCTGAACTTCTGCGCCACCAGGACAGAGTTCAGAAATCCGTCTTAACATACATGTAGGTGGGTTAGCAAGGCACTCATGCACCATGAGGTATGTTCTTCCTACACACATTTTGTGTGATGGCCATGGTTGGTTTCAGGCACTGAGTACTGCTCCTGCTAGGTGGAAGTAGTGCCTGCTGAGGGTGTACACAGTGCATGCATATGCACGTTGCCTTGTTGGCCTGCAATGTTGCAAGTTGTTGTGGCGCAGAGGGTTCATTTGGCAACATGGAGTGTCACAGCACACATGAGTGCTTCGCAGGGATCTGTTGGGAAGGGGGCCAGTCCATCCCACCCGCTCGACGCTTTAGAGTAAGGAGACCTGCATTTGAGGCACTATACTCCATCCCCAACACACCTTCTCGACCGAAATAGCCATTTTAGATGCAGCACCTGTGTGTAAGTGGCTGCCATTTTGTGGACAGTAGGAACCATAGCTACAATATATTCAGTGTGCCAGGCCCAGGCTGTAACACAAGAGGAGAAATCTTGGTAAGCCCAAAGTGTTCATGAGAAAGACCTGCGCCCCCTGCATCCACAGAAACCCTCCTTTGTTCACAGATTGTTGCTAATATGTTCACCCCGACAAATAATGCTCCCTGCAAGGCCATGGGACAGAGCCAAGCATATGGGTGCACACGTTATCTCACGCAGGCCAAGCCAGACCTTCAACCCCCACCCAGCATGCAGTGAGAAACAATCCCCAAGACTGTTCAAACGCCAAGCCCTCTGAATTCCATGGCCCAGGTGACCCTAGCCCGCTGGCCACAAACTAATAAACCATGCAGCTACAAGAGAATGGTCTTATTTACAACTCCATAATTTGTATGGGGAGGTGGAGGGAGGAATACATTATAGATCAAAAGCGAGGGTGGAGGCCTTGGGAGCAACTGGCACAAACAGGAGTGAGTCAAATGTGTACTGTGGGTCATGGTGTCCTCGAAAAACTCTCCGTGTGCCAGCCTCCAGGCCTGCCAGGTGCATGGTATAAATGATAGAATAGCATTGTGTAAAAGTGTAGCTAATCAAGGGAGTGACCTTGCGTGCCTGTAAGAAGATGAGCCTAGCAGCACCCACGTTATGGAAGAAGGATTGACTGGGTTGGGAACAATTGGACCAAATTCCCTATGGTGGAGGTCGAACATGTATAGGGTCACACGAACCAGCCACGCAGGTTTTTATTGTAAATTGTTGCGTCACCTAGGACATTGCCCGAAAAAGGTACAAGCAGAAGCTTTTAAGGATACAGAGTTCTTTGCTGTTTTACCTATTTTACATCAATTAAAATGTGTTATCCTTACAAGAGCGATTTGGGCTTTCCTTCCCGAGAGGATTGTATTTTTTCTAGTGTGAGCATTTAAGGGCAGGCCTTCAGATCCATGGCTTCATTTGCACATTTCCTCTACAGTGCATGTGCATTTCTACACAGTCCCACCTTTCATGGCACATGCATGCAGTCACTGTGCCTTTGTACTGATTGCCATGCGGTTGCTCATTGTGCTCATCTATGCTGGGGGACGCGTGCTTTTGGCCAGTGCATTCACATGGGAGTAGGGACTGATCGACTCACTGTCATCCCCTTGGCTTGCTGCCCCAATTTACACGTTGCCGCTCCCCTCTATCCCTTCCATGTGGAGTATGGAGCTGGCCTCTCCTCCCATGGAGTCAGGGTGAGGGGGTCCACGGGGCCACCTCCTCTTGCTGAGATCTCTCTCCTGTGCCTAGAATTGAGGCCGCAGACCCTGGACTTGCGGTCATTCCATCGCTTTCGACAGTCTACACTGACAGCACCTTGTCCTTCATCGTGGCAGCTTTCTGGATTGTACTTTTCAAGATGGCTGCTGTGGAGCGTCCCGTTCCGGCGATGATGCTATTTCTACAGGAGGTGGCCATCTTGGTGGTGGCCACCTGACGGAATTACCGTTACCGCCAGTGGTATGTTTGCACTCCCGCCAAGTTGTAATACGTCAGTAATTCCAACAGATACTACAGCGGTAACAGTACCTCTGCATTACAGCCCAACTCATGATGAGGCCAATAGTCTCCAATATTCTGCTCTGAGGCATTTCACAGAACTTTATGCAGAGAAACAGCTGCCAAACCTTATAGTTAGATTAAGTGAACAGATACACAAGCTCTAAGTTCTTTAAATCTTCCAGAGGAAGCTGCTCCAAACCAGTGTAAGATATGTATAGGTTTTCCAAGGTATAGGGAAAATTGTTAAAATAAGAAGCGATCAAAGAAATGAACATGCAACAACAAAATTGGATCAATTTTCCAACTGCTGTGACAAAATTGAAGATTCCCTAGTCCCCCATGTGAGACAGGAATGTCATTAATGGTACCACTCTTTATAACACGATACCTCCCAACACTTTTTCTGGCCAGTGTTCTCTTCTTTTTTAGAACCACAAATCCCAGAGAGCACCTCTGAGCAATCAAGAAAACCCAAACCCCAAAAATAGGGAAAGGCAGGGCTCGTGTTCTTAAGAAATTGATTGTGTAGCAGTAAATGGCAATGTGGAAGGTGACTTGAATGGGAGTCCTACTTGGCATCAAGGAATCTAGGATTGACTATGTCTGTGTCAGAGAGGTTGTTTCAGTTCTGTAGCAAGATCGAAGTGTCCGACGGCACCCTAAGTGATCATCTCTTGCCTATTTTAATGGTTTGGGAGCTTCGATGCTGGAGGGTTCAGTACCGGCAGTAAACGTTTCAAAGAGTAAAAATAGGCTTATCTGGTCTCCCAATGTAATACATATGTTTAATGTAAATTAGAGGAGTCATTTTGATTGCATCTCTGGAGATAATAGACGTAAGCTATGTTCCCCATTAATCTTTCCATTATTTATTAAAACTTATTTGATATACAAACAGTCGGTGCCTGTTTTAACGTGGCTAAACCTGGTAGATTTAGTCAGGATGTTCAGAAAGTTAAATGAGAGCATAGATGAAATATCTGGAAAATCGTTAAGTGTTGCCAAGGTAAGTTAGGCCAAAAGGAATTCGTTTGTAAGGAGAATCAGAAATATAGAAACAAAATTAAGTCCTTGCAGTTCTTTTTGTATCAGAAGGAACGTGAAGACATGCTGGCCTGTATTCTGAATAAGTCTGATTTAAAGTATTGGAAGTTGGTCAATTCCATGGGAAATGTGTAATGGTATTCTAAGGAAAATCCCATAAAATGGATTGGCCATTTTGAGCATATGTGCTCCTTTCCCCAGAGTGGGGACACTTGCAATGCAATGGATGGCAAGTGGTCCCTGCAATTCGATTCAGATGGCATTCAAATTTGAATAAAGAAATGGAGTATGTCACAAACCACTGGTCTAAGCGGCCTATGTAACAGAGTTTGTAAGGCCGACCCAAGAATATGGGCTATCTTGCTAAATGATTTATTGAATGCAGTTATTCAAGAGAAAAGAATAGCAGCTGCATGGATCTCAGCCTATATAGTCCCGATCTTTTAAAAAGGAAATAAGTGTGATCCATGGAATTGTAGACCTATCGCCCTTCTGGGTGTGGATTCAAAAGGGTTTGCATCCTCGGTTTTAAAGAAATTAAAACAATAGGCAGCTGCAAATGCAATTATTAAACCTAATGAGACCAGGTTTCAAGAGGAAGTGGGAAAGGCATTGGTTGGTGTGATACTGGACTATGTGCAAAAATGAACTTGGCAAAAATCCATACAGGTTATTTATGCATTAAGTATTGACTTATCACTCGCTTTTCATAAAGTGAATAGAAACATTCTATGGAGGAAATTAAGGAAGTGTGGGATCCCAAGCCATCTTTCAGATATACTCATCCACCTACACACCAATACAGTATTGCGAGTGAGGTGAAACCTGATGGGTAACACCACACAGGAAATCCACACCTTTGATGGGCTTCGTCGAGGGTGCATACTTGCTCCATAAATTTATATTTATCTGATATGGAGACGGTTCTGTCGAAAGCTGCTTTTGTACCCCCAGTGCTTTATGGTCAGAATCACATGCTTTATGCAGATATAATGTTCTTTGACTGCACTCGGGTGGGTTTGCAACAAATGCCAAATACCTTTGATCAGTGTACAACAGTCACTGATCTTAATATAAATGCCAATAAAATGAAGGTACTGTTATGTGAGGCCGGTCGGAAGGGAATGAGGGACTGGTGGCTTGTGGGGCAAAGGTTCAAGGTTGTCAAAGAGACTAAATACCTGGGTTTTAGCATATCTACCTAGCGGAATAGAAATGTCCTAATTGACAATCTAAAAGGGAAAACTTCGTATTTTATGAAAGGGTTGCTTTGGGGAGGGACCTTAGCATTGCCGTAGGCAGTATCCATGACTGCAATAAGGTTTGAATTGGGGATTATATCGCTCAATGTGAGAGCAGTGTGGAAACATTTATTGTTTCAGAAACATTTCAACCATCCCCACACACACTTGCTATACGGTTATTTTAATACAGAAGAGACAATTCCTATGTAGCTGACTGCGAAGCTCGATTAAGTACAATGGGCTTTGATCTGAATGATATCCTAATGGAGTTATCTCCTAAGAAAAAACATCTATGGCAGTATGATTGGTGCAATACCTGCACCAATTTGGGGTAATACAAGAGTTGTAAAGATCTGGCAAAAACACATAGGAAATTGGGAGATATGGCGCCTTTCCTTATTAAATACCCATTTTAGCGGTTTGCAAACTCGATTTTGAGGTACTGTTTAAATATACTGCCAACAAATGCAAATTTCTTTTTTAGGAAAAGGGAAGGGTGTGTGGGCCCTTTATGTCAGTTTTGTTATATTGAAATTGAAACACTAATGCATTTGGTATTATAGTGTGATGTATTAGGAAATCTTCGCTCCAATTGTTTTAAGAGTTTTGTAAGGGACCAGAGGTTAGAACTGTGGGTGCCAATTTGGGAAAGATTGTTTGATACTACCTCATGTACGCTGACTAACACACTATTCCAGTTCTCACACAGAGTAAACTTATGATCTATTTATTCATAAACTTTGTAATTAACTTTCTTTTTATGTAAGATTTGAGAAAGAAATGTCACAATAATAAACAAAAAAGAAGAAAAAAAAAAACCCAAAATGGAACCAAATGACCAGAAATGCTGAAACACTGCATTTGATATGGTATTAAAACCAGACAGCGTCCAGCACCCCAGAAATGTAAAAAGTAACAGTGGCAACATAAAAACATGTTTTCACACCAACAGCAGAGAGGACATCAGACACCATTCCAAAAACCATGCTGGAAAAGAGGATGAGCTTAGAGGTGGTTTTAAAGCTTTTCAGCTGTATAACCCAGCCCATGGGGGAAAGGCAGGCGCAGATTGGCCCACAGAGACAGGTGAGCACAGGAATCAATGCAGGGGGAAGGAGTTAGAAGCAAAAGGCGGACAAGCGGTGTGAGAAGTGGTCTGGCAGTGAGGAACTGTACTGTGTTTATTGCTTTGGAGTCGTGGCTATACTTTCCTGGCTGCTTGCAAAGACTTTAAGAACTCAGATACCCGCAGAACACGGAGTAGTGGTAGGTCTGCTTACTTTTCAAAATCAAAACACCCCTTTACAGTAATACAGCTTGCGGCCAGCCGCATGGACCCTCTCCGGCAACACGTGGGAGGGAAAATAATAACTCACACCAATTCCCGGCTTGCTTAGTGCTTGGCTTACCCTGATCTACATTCACTGCTGTCCTACTGTGTACCGGAAGAATTGAAGAGGGGGGTTGTCGTCCGGTTTATTTATCGACTGTACGCAGTGACTGTGGAGCGTAGACTCTTTGTGCCATGTGCGTATTTACTTTTACGTAGTGACTGCGGAGGTAATATTTAGAGAAGTACTTCAATCTAGTGTTGAGCCCAAATAACCTATCTTTTATAGCCCTAAAAATCCATATCCTCTAAAATGTCAAAGGTATGCCAACAGGAGCAGGGAACCTGATACGTTCTCTGGCCCATCTGTCTCGAAAAAGGTTTTTTCTCCCATTATAAAAACATCCAGTGAGAGAAATCTTTACTTGATCCTTTTGATGATGTAGAGAAATTAAAACTTTCTACAAAGGGCTGCATGTCCCAGAATCCCTCCGGTACTGTGAAGAAGCAGAGGGCTAAAGAGACATGCAGGAGCTCAGGTCAGGCAGGCCAGCTTAATATCTTTTGGCAGGGTCAGGCAATTAGTTCTAAGGACCTGTACCTGAAACCAATTAACCCACCTAAGGGGCATAAAGGGCTGCTGCAGGGAGGAGCAGTAGAAAGAAGCTGGAGTGGGAATTGGAAGGTTGGCGATAGCAGGAGGAGCACAGCACAAGGCTGGGAGTTCACAAGGAAGTATGACCACAGAAAGTACGCTGGAGTAGAGCAAGGGCAGATTTCACCTGCAAACTCTGAGTTGGTCCTGTGCTCACAAACCCTGTTTGGCTGAGGCAGCATTGGAAGAGACTGGAGGAAGCAAGCAGTCTTTTCAGGTGTGCCTAACTGCTGTGAATGCAGAGCTGTAGTTGTGCATACACCACAGGCCCATGTGCAGAAGCAAGCAGAGGGAAACTGGAGAGTAGCAGTCTCTCCTTAGATGATGCCAGGTCCTAAATACCCATGTAGCAGAGTGGTGTGGGTCACAAGAGCCTCCAGCAGCAGTAGTTTAAGAAACCAAGCCGGGAAGAGGAAGCAGCCCGCAGTTAGTGATTGTGGAGTCGAGAAAGTGATGATCCTTACTCCAAATCAACTAAAATACCTTGCCAGTAACAGTAGCCAGCTTTCTTAACACATGTGTGCATATTTGAGCAAAATAAACTTGTTTGTAGAAGTGGAAAGTCCTATTAACAAATGAAATGTAACACGTAATGAAATAAATATCAAAGTTGAAACACCTGCATGCTGTAAAAGCCTTTTCTTTTCCCACTGTTAAGCACAATTTGACGCCGATCGGTCATGTGTCTCTTGTTAATACTGAGAACGCTGCCAGTAAAGCTAAGGACTCTTCATTAACTCTCCTGAAGTGTTACAATCCGGTTTTCACTGATTAAGAAGTTGCGCATGAAACATCGTGTCCCTAGTACCTTGATGGCTGAGAAACTGACCAATAGGTGGGACCACGTAACTTTGAAGTGGCAGTTCAAAGGTAAAATGAAATCATGTGTGCCCAATTTATTTTTATTGGGAAACTGATCTATTGTAACGCCACAAACAATAAAGCAGAAGTCATAAAAGCAGTTGAAGCTGAGCAGTGAACAAGAACAGTCAAAGCGAATAGCCCAAACCCTATTTCAACATATCTAGCTCATGCAAGAACTAAACCTTATTGTTTAAGAGTTGCTGAAGCTGCGTTACCTCAAAGACTTCCAACACTAGGGGTGATAAAGGTTATCCAAGGCTGGATGGAATGGCACTATAGCCCTGGGATAGCCACTTGGCCTCATCACAATTTGGGTGGTATCCTGGCGGTAAATCCACTGGGATACCGCCCAACGCAAATTGCGTTACCGCAACTCAGTGCAGCGCTATTAGCGCCGGATCCCGAGTTCTGTGGGCCGAGGGCGGTGGACCCAATGTGGCATTCTGGGTGCTATTACTGCAGTGCTTTTAGCTCTGTGGTAATAGCACCGAAAATGGGCAGAAAGTGGCAAGATTTAATCTCCAACTTTCTGCCCAAACTCGGGATTGGCAAGAGTGGTAATGCAATGGTAATAGCATTACCACCGCATTTTCCCACTCTGCCTAACCCATGATGAGGCCCAATGTCCTTGAAGCTGTGGAAGGGAGCTGGGAACTTGTTCAACAGTTGCCTAAATATTTGAAAGTTGCAGCAGAAGCAGTATAATTGAGGTTGGCGGCAACAAGGCAGAAGGAAAGGCAAAGAGGCTTCCCTCTCTTACTTTGAGAGAGAAGAGTGACTTGCAACCTGTAGAGGTCGAAGTCTTGTGGAAGTTGCCTAACCGTATAAATTGCAGTAGCAGCAGAACTGTGGGTGCAAATGCAATTGTCAGTATTTTAATAACCGAATGCAGTAGAAGTTTAAATTCTACTGTGGGGAGCATGTATCAAGGGAGCCTGCTCTCATAGTTGCATCAATGGAGTTTCTGGAGATAGAGCAATTTCCAAGCAGAAGCATCCTGACAAAACTGTATATAGTGAGACACCGCAGATTATTTTTGATTTATTTATTACATTTAAATAGTGCGCCTAACCCTCAGGCATCTAGGCGCTTGAACAGAATACAGTTACATTTCAGAGACTTTGTCATACAGTAAGGTTACAGTCACAGGTATAGTATCGATACATGCTTGTACAGTTGCATTAGTCACATATGGATGTTCAATTACATTTCAGGCTTAGACATTTTAATAAAACATATGCAGAATATGGTATCCCAGTTTCTAGTTGTGCTGTGTAAGTCTTGTCTGTGGGAGGTAGACAAGGGGAGAGACCTAGTGCTCATTAGTGGAGCAGGGTAGATTCTTAATATTCTGGTTGAAAAGCCATGTTTTTAGTTTTTTGTGAAAGGACCATAGTGAGGGGTCTGTCCTTAGTTCCGAGGGCATGGCTTAGTTCCAGTAGTTGGCTGTGATGACAGTGAATCTAGAGCCTCCTGCTTTTTGTCTTTTGAATCTGTGTGTGGTCAGTTGCCCCAAGTAGGCCGACCGGGTTGGTCTGGCAGATTGAGCTTTGGAAATTAGATTTGAGAGGTAGCGTAGAGCGGTGTTAGATAGACATTTGTGAGTGAGAGATAGTATTTTGAATTTAATACGGTCTCTTATTGGTAGCTAGTGAATGTTTCTTCTGGTTGTGGTTATGTGTTCTGATTTTGGGATATTAAGAGCCGCTTTGATTGGGTTATTTTGGACAATCTGGAGCTTCTTAATATTTTTGCTGAGGAACCTGCAAATATGGCATTGCAGTGGTCAATCCTAGAGAGGATCAATGCTCTAGCCAGTGTGACGCGATTCTCCACCGTAAGGTAGGGTCTACATGCAGTGATGAGTCTGGCAGTGTATGTTGAGGCCGAAGGGATGGCATTAACTTGACGGGTGAGTGATGAGTCTAGATACACCCCTAGTGTCTTGACTTCTTTGGCTACCGTGATACTGTTGCCATCTATATAGAAGGTTTTGTAGGAAAAGTTGCAAACAGAAGAGTTGTTAAGCAGAAGTTGTGCTTTTGTCTTCACCTTTGCTCATCTTTTCCTGGAGAGAGCCCATCCTGGAATACCATTGGTACTGTTTTCTTTTTGGAACTTGGAAAGAGAAATGTATTCATCCATCAAAAAATAACTGCTACCAGAGGCTTTTTATTTGTGTGAACTTTTGTTTTTTTGTAACTTTAAGACTTTTCTTTTCCTTGCAAGAATTGAATTTGGGACATTTCTGGGGGAGCAAGATCTGCCCAGAAAAAGCAGAAGTCATCCAATATACTGGTTGTTTGGTAACGTTTCATTTATATTGTTTCATGTTTATTTTAATGTTTGTTTTTTAGTGTGAGGGTTAGTTTTGCAAATGTTAGATTTTCCCTTAGATCCTATATTAGGTAAAATAAAATGTTCCAACTTGAAAATACTAATCAAAGTCTTGAGTCTCACACTGCTGACCGCTCACACCCCCCTTTCCAGTTGAGTGCAATTTATTGAATAATCTATACATCATAATATTAACAGCCACTGCACATCACGCTGTTTTTGTAAATAAAAACCCTTGAACTATCTCCCAGTTCTGTGGATTAATAAGGACATCTGTGACAGCAACCAAACAACCTACATATGTTTCCATATCAGAGGGGTGCCCTTGCCCTACAGCAACTGTAACTCAAAATTGAATAGGGAATTGAAAAAGATGAAAGGACAGTACCCAAGGAGTCATAAAAAGGTAAACAAGCATTGCCAATACTTGTTTTTATTGGTTTTAAAACAGTTTAAATGGAAAGAGAAAAGCCAGGATCAGAGTGGCAATGCACTTTGAATACTGCAATATGGTACACTGTGATGATGACTGTGTAGCTGAGTACATGGTTATGCATCGTAATATAGTAATGCTCATTTTTGCTTCTTCAGGCTTCATCTTCACAATGCTGCTGGTGGTGAAGAGGGAAGAGCATACGCCTCCATTTGCAAGAAGCCAGCAGAGCTGCGTGCGATTCACATCCACCAATGCCTTTTAGGATTGGCCTTTTAAAAATGCATTCGGGTGCTTTTGTTTTTATGGCTTTGCTGCACGTTACTAGAGTTGAAAGCCTAGATTGAGCAGGATCGGAGAGTACCATGTGACATTGTTGCCTTCCACTGCAAGGTCATCTACAACTCTGTGTTGCTGTGGCTGTTGGTCGGATGCTGAGGCCGACTATGCATAGGCTTTTTTATGATTGTATCCTAACAAAACATCCAGATGGATTCACCCTCCTTGACTGCAAAGACTTCTTTGTAGAACACTTGCAACAAGCTGCCTTGGCATTGGACCTATGGATATGGTGAAAACTCCTCCGGCAGCACACCGCAAACATACCTGTGGTGGTCCTACCCTCGCTGCGGTAGTTTGGCTTCAGTAGCCCTTATGTCAGGGCTTAAAGTGGACCTGTGCACACCTGCCTGTCCTGAGAATTTTGGTGTGCGCACTGGTAAGGTCAGCATGCCATGGATGGCCCATGGAGCTTGCCCATGAAACAGGAAGGACTGTGCTGCTGGTACGGCGTTGCAATGGCAATCTGCCACGCTAGCTCAGTTACTAACTGTAGCAACTAAATAAGCTAACAAAGCGAGACACCTTGATGAGTGGTGTTGCAGCGTAGTTGACAAATGTAAGGCAAAAAAAATAAAGTGAATATTAATTTAATATAAGGCACATTGACACCCGGAAATCAGAAAAGACAGATTGACCAATCACAATCTGCCTTTCCTAGGCACGATTGGGCATTCACCGCCTGCACCGAGAAAATAAAATTGTCAAAGAAAATGGCCACCAGCATACAAATAGAATAGGGACTAGGTCCCATTTCGGACAAATAAAAAAAGAAAACTATCTGCCCGCCGGTAAATGCTGGGGTGCAAATAGTTTGCTTCGCTCGGGCCTACCAAAGCTCGGGGGAGGGGGTTGGGCCTTTAAACCCCATGTCTACCACCCAGCCGGGACGTGAAAGCTATTCTCCATCATTTTGCAAGTGACCTCGGTTGGGCTTGTAATTTTCCAGTAGAAATATGTAGATTGTGCCTCTTCCTGTGGTGCTTATGCCCTCAGCAGGGATACCCAAAGGAATAACGGATTCATACATTACCTCAGAGTGGCGTGTGCTGAGGTATTGGAGTAGAAAAAAAGGTAGCCTTACAAATCTACACTGTTTGGACTACAAGGGTCAACACATCTATTAGATACTACCGGACTTCTTTCAGGTGGAAACTGGAACAGAGGCTCTAAACTAACTCAAAGTAGCTTTAAAGAAGTTGGATTGGCATTTCAACTCAAAACAAGCACTATTTTTGAAAGGTAAAATTTCACCTCCCGTGAACAGGAGGTGAGTGAATCCATGGAGGGTATTTCCGCCCTGTGCCACTTAGCCTCATCATACAACTTTGATAGACAAACTTGATGAACATATACAAGATCATTTCATGGGACGGTGCTACAATTACAAAATCCTAGAGTTGTGGTTAAAGGACAATCCAAGCCTGGAGGTAGTGATAAGAACTGTCAAAAGGGTAGGCATGTGTTGCCCACCAACGTAAGGGAAAGGATAAAGACAAGGAACATGTGCAAGAAATATTGAGAGTCTCCTCAAGGGTAACCACAGGGAAAAATCACACGAAAGGCAAAAAACGGGGGAGGTGCATTGACTGGAAAATTTGTGGGGAACAGGACATGATTCTGATGTAAGAGCAAGGTGCACCTTGCTAGTGCAAGCTGGTTTCCCAGTGGGAGGTGGTTTGCAAAAAAATGTATGAGGCGGGGACACCTCACCAATTATTGCCAAGAATATTGCAGAGGGAAATCCCATCAAGAGAGTGGGTTCAAAATTGAGGGGAGCTGGGAGATATTTAGCTCCTGCTTATAGCCTAAAAGGAGGACGGGGTATCTCGTCCTTGGGATTACCTCCCTGTTGCCAAGGACGAAATACCTCGTCCTTGGCACTTAAGGGGTTAATGAAAGAGAAAACCTTAGAAGGCATTGTATGGCGATATACCAAAATCACCAAAAAAGGCCTGGCACTAGGGGGGAATCCCATGGCAGTTAAGTGGTTAAAACCAACAGCTACCAGGAGGTACTTTTGGCTCTCCAGGCTAACTGATGCTGTACAAACACAACTATGTGATTTTAACTCTTTGCATTTGGCGGCAATATATAAATAAACATTAGGACGCATCTGTGTTACCTATAAAGAAGAAGGGGTCATACGTAATGAATACAGATATGTCTGCATTTCCTGTGGTAGTTAGATTTGGGTAGAGCTATGTACTAACTAGCTCCCCATTCCCCAGTGGTAACTCCTGGTGACCGGTTACTGCTGGATACCCAGGAGCTGATGGCAGCTTCTGCTTACCCAATCCTAATTTTGAGCCTGGACAGGGAAAAGAGCATCAGAGCCCAAAGAAGGCAAAGTCACTAGGAGGATATAGGGGAAAGGGAGGTCTAGAGAAAAATTAGTATTGGCCAAGGTAAGAGAGCCAGGCATGAGAGGGAGTGCTACAGGGTGAAAGGTGAAAGTAGTGTGGCTCCAGATGTAGATATACCATGACCATTCATTTGAAAGCCATGTGGACGGGGGTCCTGAGACTCGTAGGGCCACACATTAGAAATGATAGAAGACACCGGCTAGTCTGGTCCCGTAATCCAGATCTGATGGGACTGGCAAGCTCACAAACCGACTAAACAGGACTTGCCGAGAGGCCGCAAGCCAGAAGTCTCATTGAGAGACTAAGCCAGAATGCACTCAGAGGAGTCAAACCAAGATAAATGACAAAGCTCGAGCTGGGAAGGCTCCTTTTAGAATGCTAAGCTGGAGGCTCAGAAGGACCCAAGCAGAGGTTCCAAGGAAGGTGTGCCTGCATAGAAAGATATCAGGTTTATCTGAGCAATTGACCAGCTCAACATGTGACATCGCCCTTTGGTGGGGGTCTGTATTGACAATGGCATGAAAATCAAAACAGGACGGATGAGGAAGAAATGGAGTGTCATCGTCAAGCACAGCACAGGAGGCCTGGCCTTTGCCCAGAGAACTAGCAGTCATCAAGCCCTTGTAAACTGGGTACCCATTGCACCATTCCTGACACACATTTGAAATTTTCTTCCGCACAAATAGACTTTGAAAAATGTTTTGAGAACTGATAATATATGGCCTCCTTTTCATGAACAAATACCTCGTCTCGAGACCATTGGGTACTCTCAATGCAAATGAAAGTGTATTGCTTTCTGTCATCTCTTTGCATCTCTTCTCCGTCTCTCAACCTGGATTGTCTTTCTGTAGTTCAAGAGTGTTGTGCCGCCAATGATCTCTGCCTGAAGGCTAGCAAGACGGAGATCCTCCTCATTGGCACACCTGCACACCTTTTTCCGCTCACTCTGTGGCTGGCCTCCCTTGACCCTCCTCCTGCTCCCACCTGCGAGGCTAAGAACCTCAACGTTATCGACTCCACACTCTCGTTCTCTAATCACATTACTTAGGTCTCTAAGAAGTCAAACTACCAAGTCAAACTAACAACTGCACCTCCTCAGAGGTATTCTCCCTTTCCTCTCCTTCCCCCAGAAGCTCACTGTTTCTAGAGCTCTTGTTCTCTCTAGGCTTGACTACTGCAACAGCCTCTTTTTAAATCTGCCTGTCTCTACTCTCCGTCCTCTGCAACTCATTCAGAACAGGACTGCGAGACTTGTCCTTGGCCTCAAGCCCAGGGATCGCATTTCCCCAGCACTGAAATCCCTCCATTGGCTCCCAGTGGCGGTAAGGATCAAATTCAAGACGCTTTACATTGTCCACGAAGCCTTCTGTGGCCTGGGACCAAAATATCTCCAGCTTTCTCTTCTGAAGTATCGTCCTATTCGAGCCCTTGGCTGCTCCACCTACAACACCTTGAGGGCCAGGCGCTTTTCCAAGCAATGAGCTGGGGGCAGATCTCTCTTCGGCGGGCGCCTCCCTCTTGAACAGCCTCCCTGAAACTTGAGCAGAACCATCTCCTGCTCAAGGCTTTCCTATTTGCTTCTGCCTTCCCTCTCTTTCTCTTCCCTGCTGTCTGATACTACGCTGGTTAACTGGCTACCCTCTGAACCACAGGCCCAGGTCCCTGCCCTCCCAGTTGCACACCTGCACTGCCTCTGGCAACCCCTGCACTTGGGGCTGTATCTGTAACACCACAGTCCCCCTACCTGCACTATCACTTGCTGTTCTGCACTTAACCTTGTACTGCCACCTGCTGGCCACATTTCTTGTTATTGATGTTTAGATCCTATGCCCTGCACTTGCTCCTCCTCCCCTTCCTTCAGCACTTTCCCCTTTCCTCTCCCCTGCACTTGCATAATCACAATGTCACTGGGCCTAGTAAGATCGTCGTCTTGTCCCCCAATTGTTCCCCTCCCCTGCTTGTCACGCTTTGAAACACTTGTGTATGGGCGCGCTATAAATAAAATATATCATTAGAGCTGCACCAGTTACACTTTTACTCGCATCTCTGTACACCAAAGTCACACATCAAGGATCAAAATGAGCTAATACAGGAGCTTCTCTTTTGAACTTGTGAAATTAATTTCACTCTTCTGTACAGTCACACAGTACAGCCTTCTTATTTTTTGCATTTTGTCTGACAAGTTCTGAATAAACTTTACATAAGTCACTGAATATGAGGAGAAGATGACACCTCTCCTTTGTTTCTGGCCCGATCATCGATAGGACAGCCACACACGCACTAATTTCAAGCCAGATTCCTTTCTGATAATTCATGAACCAAAAATGTTATTGTGGACTAGCTGTCCCCAGCCACACGTTGCTGTGGCTCAGTCTGGTTAAATGGGACAGAAAGAAAATAGAAAGCGCAAAAGAGCCCCCATTCCCTCCCACCTCCCCCCTATAATCCAGGAGTTAGGTATATAGTCTTTCCCCCTCTCAGTGGTGTCAGTGGCAGAGGCAGAGAGTGCAGTTCCATTCCCTCCTTGCTTGTAGTCCGGGTTTTGTGCCCCCACTTATCCCTCTTCATGACACAGAGTTTGCATTGTGCTACCTTGCCTGCTGGAGGATACACACAGCATGGAATCATACTTAGCTCAGTTAGTGTTCCTCAGCCCTCTGCCATGAGCATTATAGCTCTTGGCAGATGCTGCACCCATCAGCCAAATGAATACATTCTTAAATGAGATGCGTACGATCGGCGTGCTCGCAACCGTGCATCCTCAAGTCTGGCTGCACATTGCTGTGCTGCTTCCTTGGCACGTATTTGAGCCATTTTAAATTGGAAACATTGAAATGGAATCGTAAAATATTTGGTATAGCGTGTGTTGCTTTTACGTCCAACAGATGGCGCTGTTTTTCCCAAAAAAAAACAAAAGGAACAAGTTACTTACCTGTAACTGATGTTCTCCAGCATGGGTCTGGCATGGATTCACATGCTCATGAATATTCCCCGTCGTCAGGCCGGGAATCCTCGGTATAGAAAAAAATCAGTATCAGTTTCGTTTCTGATCTGTCTTTCTCAGTAGTAACCAATCACTGGTCTCTGGGTCATACTGCCCCCAGCCAATGACTGCCCTCTCCCTAAGCCCCGCCCCTGGCAGCCATCCTCAGATTTGGTAGCACGTGAAGTGGCAGTATGACCAAGTGAAGAGCCGCAGAGGGGTAGGCGGGAGGGTTCGCATGTGAATCCATGCCAGACCCATGCTGGAGAACAGTTACAGGTAAGTAACTTGTTCCTTCTCCAGCATGGGGTCTGGCATGGATTCACATGCTCATGAATATAAGAATACATAGCAGTATACACATGCACAACCACGGGAGGTGGCACAAGGCTCAATATCAAGCAATACAACAACTCAACATTAAGCAACTCTTACCTCCTCACCAGGCTCACCTTAGGCGAACAGGTTGCGCAGCACTGCCTGGCCGACTCTGGACTCCTCCCTGGAATCCCGGTCGACGCAGTAGAATCTCGTGAAGGTGTGCGTCGACCTCCACGACGCAGCCCTGCAGATGTCGAGCAGGGGCACACCAGACAGGAACGCCATAGTAGCAGCGATCGCTCTGGTCGAATGGGCCCTCGGACGGCCTGGCAACGGTCGGTTTGCCAACCGGTGACAGTGCATGATGCAGCCGGAGAGCCATCTCGAAATGGAAGTCTTCGAGATAGCCTTCCCTTGATTAACAGGTCCAAAGTTCACAAACAGCTGTGATGTCTTCCAAAAACTCTTCGTGCGGTCCACGTAGAGCTTCAGCGCTCTAGCTACATCCAGCGAGTGCAGTGTCCTCTCAGCCGGCGACGAAGGCGACGGGAAGAAAACTGGCAACACCAAGGGCTCGTTGAGGTGGAAGTCCGACGGCACCTTGGGCATGAAAGAGGGGTGCATCCTCAGCACCACCCTTGTGTCGTAAAAAGTCAAGTATGGAGGCTTGCAAGACAGGGCCTGGATCTCTCCCACTCGTCGTGCAGTGGTGATGGCCACGAGGAATGCTGTCTTTCACGACAGAAACTTCAACGGCACTGAATGCATAGGCTCGAATGGGTCCCCATGAGCCTAGTTAGCACCACGTTGAGCTCCCACGCCGGGTCAGGGGCCTTCACCAGCGGGAATGATGGGAACAGTCCTTTCATAAATTCCTTCACCAGACGATGAGACCACAAGGACGCCCGTCCTGTAGTTCTGGTGTAACGTGAGACGGCAGCCAGATGTACCTTAATGGAAGCGTGAGACAGGCCAGCCTTGGCCAAAGACAGTAGGTACGGCAATACTTGAGGGGCCGTAATCCGCAGAGGGTTAATCTTCCATGCACGGCATCAGACAGAAAACCTCTTCCATTTGTGTCCGTAGCACTTGAGAGTTGAGGGTGCCCTGGCCTTTGCAAGAACCTCTCTGCAGTCGGCCGGGATGTCGTATCCTCCAAACTCTAGTGCTGCAGGAGCCAGGCCTGCAAGTTCAGCGACTCTGGTTCGTGATGAAGAATGGCGCCTCCTTCTCTGGAGAGAAGATCCGCGTCCGTCGGCAGCTTGACTGGTGTGGACGCTGACAAGTCCAGAAGGTCCGGGAACCAGATCTGTCTCGGCCATGCCGGTGCGACGAGGATCATCCTGCACCGGGACCTCTTGAGCTGGTTGACGAGCCGGAGTAGCAACGGCAATGGCGGGAATGCATAAAGGAACAGGCCGTCCCAGGGGAACGAGAAAGCATCGCCCATGCTCCTCGGTTGGGGAAACCTGCTGGCGAACCTCCGGCACTTGGAGTTCGCTGCCGTCGCGAAGAGATCGATCTGGGGTTCGCCCCATCGTCGGAATAGTCGGTCCACTTGATCCTGGCGCAGTTCCCACTCGTGGCACGAGCGCAGCTCCCTGCTGAGTGAATCGGCAATGGTGTTTTTTATCCCTGCCAGATGAAAGGGTACCAGAAACATCCCTTGGGCGACGGCCTAATGCCACAGATCCTGGGCTTCCTTGGACAGGGCAGGGGATCTGGTTCCGCCCGGCTTCCGAATGTAAAACATTGTGGTGGTGTTGTCGGTGAAGATCCTCACCACCTTGCCCTTACCTTGGGATGGAAGGAAGGACCTGAGGGCCCAGAACACTGCGCGGAGCTCCAAGATGTTGATGTGGAGAGTCTTTTCAACCGAGCACCAAAGGCCTCTCGCGTGGAGACCCCCCGGTGTGCGCTCCCCAACCTTCCAGGGAGGCATCCGTCGTAACCGTCACCTGGTGGGCCAGGGCTAGGAAGCCTGTTCCCGCTGTCAGATGAGCGCGGACACCCCACCATCGTATCGCCTGACGGAACGCTTCGTCGAGCGGGATCCTGTCCTCAAAGCTGCCCGTCATCTGGATCCAGTGGGCGTCGAGGAATTCTTGCAAGGGCCGCATCCGAAGTCTGCAGTGGGGCACCAGATAAATGCATGAGGACATCATTCCGAGGAGGGACTTGATAGACCTCACTCTGGCCACATCCGTGGCCAGTAGACGTTGCACCTTTCCTAGGATGGTCCTTATCCTTTCCTCCGACGGTGAGGCCCGCCGTGCCACTGTGTCGAGCTGTGCTCCCAGAAACAGGGCGACCTGCAACGGGACCAGGTGGGATTTTGGAAAGTTGATGGAGAACCCCAGGTCCGTGAGCAGCTGGACAGACTTCGTAGTGTGTTCCACGGCGAGCTCCCTTGTCCTTGCCCGTATGAGCCAGTCGTCCAGGTAGGGGTAGACGTGGATCCCCTGCAGGCGCAGCCGCGCCGCCACCGGCGCTAGGCACTTGGTGAACACCCTGGGCGCCGATTTTAATCCGAACGGGAGGGCCTTGAACTGGAAGTGCCGCCCTTTGACCACGAACCTGAGGAACTGTCGGTGCCTCTTTAGAATAGGGATGTGGAAGTAAGCATCCTCCAAGTCCAACGACGACAGGAAATCGCCCTCCTCCAGCTGTCCCAGCACGTGCTGGAGGGTGACCATCCGGAACTTCTGTGCCTTGATGTATTTGTTTAGTTGTCGCAGGTCCAGGATGGGACGCCATCCTCCTGTCTTCTTCACGAGGAAGTATCTTGAGTAAACTCCGGAGCCCCGAAGCCTCTTCGGGATGAGCTCGATGGCACCTTTCCTGAGCATCGCCCGTACTTCCAACAGCAGTTGAGGGACGTGATTTTCCTTCCTGGCCACGGGAGGAATGCGGGGGCACCTCTTCTGGAACTCGAGGGCGTGCCCCAGGGCCAGGGCATCCAGCATTGCAACGGTCGGTGAAGATGGACTCCCACACGCCGACGAACTTCGTCAGCTGGCCTCCCACCGGGGTGCTTCGGCGGGGGCCCGACCCGACGGACGGTTCAATCTTGCTTGAAGGCCGCTTTGCCTCCTTGACCACCTTGGCGACGACGGCAGGATCCACCTGACTTGCCGCGTCCCCTGTAGGCCTCCTACGACAAAGACCTTGCCGCTTGACGGTAAGTAGAGGAGCTGCTGCCGGCTCCCTTGGAGGCACCCTGTCTGCCTCCAGAGCTCCGAAAGGACGGCCGTCGCTGTTGGAGCACACTCAGTGCACGGGCCGTCTCTGTGTCCGTCTTGATCGCCTGAAGGGATTCATCAGCCGCCTTGCCAAAAAGGTTGTTCCCATCGAAGGGCATGTCCAAAACCTTGGTCTGAACGTCCTGGCGGAAATCCGTCACCTTGAGCCCTCCTCGTTGTCTCAGGCAAACGCCGTTGCCCAACTGACGGAAACCGGTGTCGGCGATGTCCGTAGCCACCGTAATGGCGTGGTCCGAGGCAATCTCACCTTCCTGCAAGATTTTCAGGGCCTCAACCCTCTTGGCATCCAGAAGGAAGTCCAACAGAGGGGCGATCTTGAACCACAACTCCCTGTTGAAGCGGGCTACGATGGCCAGGGCGTTGGCCGCCTTGATGGTCGTCGCTGCAGATGAGATGACCCGTCGTCCCATCGCATCCAGCTTCCTACCCTCGCTGTCCGGAGGGGAGGTTGAAGTCGAGGCCTATGCCCCCCCGCTTTCTTCTTGGCCGCCGCCGAAACTACCGAGTCCGGGGTAGGTTGCGCCCTAAGGCACAAGGGGGCAGCATCGGGGACCCGGTACTTCTTCTCGTACCGGTCCCTCTTCGCAGGAGCCATGGCAGGGTTCTTGAGGAGGGCGAGCCCCTCATCCCAGATGTCATCAAGAAGCGGTACGCGAGGACCGTCTTCCTTTTAGCCTTGCGCCGCTGGTAAAGGAACCCCTCCTTCTTCTTTTCCTCGGGGCAGAGCTGGAAGAGCTCGGATGCCCTGGAGATCATTGCATGGAAGGATCCAATCTCGTCGGGCGGGGACGCCCGGGCAGGGGGCGACGGAGGACACGTCCCGTCGTCGCCTCAGTCGTCATCCGTACCCGTCGTAGTCGTGTCCATGCCTGTGTCATCCCCGTGGGTAGTGGACCGGGGGGAAGGCAGAGAAGGCCGCAGAGGCGGGAGAGGAGGCCTAGGATGCGTCCTCCTGCTCTTAAGCGGTGGGCTCCCCGAAGGTCCTGGCTCCGGTTCCTCTGTCGGGTCTGGCTCAGGCACCCCCGTCGGGGGAAGGGGCAACCTGGTCCTTATCTCCGAGCATAAGGACTGGATGGCTGACAAAATGGCCGCCGAGGTGTCCTGCGGCGCCGGAAACGATGGGAGCGAGGGCTCTTGAGGAACCGCGTCTGCGTCACCGTCGCCCTCGTCGGGATCCCTCCCGATGGGCTGGGCCTCCTCCACGACATGGATGAGCTCCTCTTCAGAGGTCGTGTCCGTATCCACGACGGCTGCCCCACCTGCCCCCCTTTCCAACGAGGACTTCGTGGGGGTCTTCTCGATGGGCCTGAAAGACGACTCCCTCCGCGGTGGCAGGGAGACTCTGGTACCTGAGGGCGCCTCCACTGGCGTAGCCTCCACAGGCTGAGCCAGGGCCGCGGCAACATCCTCAATCGAGGTCTTAGCAGGGTGAATTAAGGCCAACGTCACCTTCTGTACGCCTGGGGCCTTCACCTTGGGGGGAGGGTCCGAGCCTCGCTACCCCTCTGCCAGAATCTTCGAGATCGACCGGGGCCTCTCCAGAAGCTTCGCCGGGTTCTCGGACTTCCTCTTACCCGAGCCAGAGCATTGGCTCGTGGTCGATGGCGCCGGGGAGGGTGTGCCCTGCCTGGCAGCCAAGGAGCCCGACCATTCGGCGCTCCCGGTGCCTGCGGTGCTTAGCCTTTTGTTGGGCCCCTGTCGCCGGAGCACCCTCACAGGACTTAGAAGACCGCTCGGACTTCTTCTCGCCTGGCGCGCTCTTAGCTTTCAGCCAGTTGGCAAGACGGAGGTGGCGATCCTTCATGGTCCGCTCCGACATGTTCCCACAATACGCGCAGTCCTTTTCCTTGTGCGTCTTGTCCTCATGGAGACAGTAGAGGCATAACGAATGCTCGTCCTCCTTGAAAACGTTCTGAAGCTGGCATCCAGGGCAGGTCCTGAATAGCTTCCCGGGCGTCGAGCTCCCTTTATCCTGGGCCATGTCCGGGGTAGGCCTCGGAACTTCTGGAATCCTCCAAAAGCGTAACTCGACGAAATCTTCACCCTTGAGGGGCGTAGAAACTCCGAAATGGATCCCCGTTGATTGGAAGTAGAAACGGTGGAACTTGAGGCTCTATTTAACCGAAAAAATGAGAAAATCTCCTGAAAAAGCGCGAAAACGCAGCAAAAGCTCGAGAGCTAAGCACGAGGACTCCCAACACTTGAACGTGCGGTAAAAATCTGAGGATGGCTGCCAGGGGCGGGTCTTAGGGAGAGGGCAGTCATTGGCTGGGGGCAGTATGACCCAGAGACCAGTGATTGGTTACTACTGAGAAAGACAGATCAGAAACGAAACTGATACTGATTTTTTCTACACCGAGGATTCCCGGCCTGACGACGGGGAATATTCATGAGCATGTGAATCCATGCCAGACCCCATGCTGGAGAATATTTAGTATAGCGTGTTGCTTTTACGTCCAACAGATGGCGCTGTTTTTCCCAAAAAAACATGTTTTTACCGGTCACAAGTGTGACATCTATGTATAGTAGGTATATAAAAACACGTGCCTATTTGAATGCAATGTGGTATCAAAATTTCAAAGCAATCAGTGAAGAACTTTCGGAGATTTAAGATTTTGAACAAATGAACATTTACATTTTTAATTATATAGATTGTCAGAATTCATATTTTCCTTACTGTTTGATTGCTTCTTGTAAAACATATAGTACTTCTCTTAACCTCCGGTCATGTTGTTTACCTTGCTCCGCACCAGTACATCGTCCTGTCAAAACGTCACAGATTTGGGTTCCCCAAATAAATTAATCTTTACTTTTTAGAACATGTTTGATACAGATACTAAACCAACCGGAATCCTTTTATAGGAAAACAACCTATGTGAGTGGTGAGCATTGCGAGGTCCAATGATATCTCATGCAGTTTGATGTGATGATAAGCAGACTTCAGCAATATTTGTTAATGGAATCACTACTGTTACTATGTTATTCTAAAATCCCCATTAGTCAATACATAGTCTAACACAACCATTGGCTTTTCTCATTGCTACGAATGGACGTATCCATTCAGATGCATCTGCGCACTTATGCCTTCTTTTGAATCTTCTCCAACTCAGCATTTACATAGTTAACAGCCATAGGCACTTCTCGCTTTGACTGTAAGAGGTTTGGTACCCCGTCTGAATTAAAGGATATGTCAGAATCGTATAAACCCACCTCATCTGTGAATAATTTTCGACACGAGCCCTGATTATTGGGACTTCATGACTTCAGCTACCACCATCACCTGCTCTCGGGCATTGGTGTCAAAGTTTTATCCCTACATTTTCTAGATCATAAGGAAATCTTTTCTTTGGACACTGACCCAACCTTTTGTCTTGCTTTAAATTCAAACTATGCATCAAATTCTCCCAAGATCTGTTGCTTTTCCCCATAGGCATTGCCATTCACATCTGCTTCACATAGAATATAATCCATCTGGGAGTGGAGAGACCGTCACATAAATTCCCCCTTTCTCAAACAGGGCCCTTGTTGGTGATGGGGTATCTTTAGAGAACATTTTACTTTCTCTGTTGGGCATCCAGACATGTCCTCCCCTCACACACACTTCTCAGTTATGCTGTTTACTTAGAGCAGCAGTCTGCTACCTTTTGCTTATCAGATGTTTTGGATTACAACTACCATTAGCCCCAATCAATGGTTAGGGGCTATGGAAGCTGTAGTCCAAATCATCTAGAGAGCCATAGGTTGCAGGCTGCTGCTTTAGGTAAACAGACCTTGAGGGTCGGTGCTTACCATGAAGACATTTCAGCGCTATTTCTTCATATAGCCAGGTGAAGAACGTGAGGACTTTTAAGGAGGTAGTGGTTAACCGTGCTCAGCTCCCAGTAGGATACAGAATCTGTACTCGATCCAACACTCTGCCAGGGTGCCACGTCCTAAATTCCCTGCACTAAAAGTTAGTGAACAGAAGATGAATGACAGTACTGCTTTCCCCAGTCGATGCTACGAACCATAATTTTTAGACATTTGGAGTTAGAAATGTTGTTTTATAATAGTCTGAAGATACAATGTAAAATAGTGAATACACTTTGATTTTTGCAACATATTATATTGAGTTGTTGTCATTAGAATGATTTAATACAAATTAACTGAGGAATTGGAACCTGTATGGACATACTTTGGTTTGATTTCATTTTCATATATGAATATTTTATTTCAGTTGATTTGACTGTTAACTAATTATATTGCATTAAACACCTTTTACCCCTCCTACCATATGGCCTTGTGAGATCCACAAAGAGTTTAGACAAGAAAATGGGTGCATATAGTCTTTCTCCACAGCACACAAGAACAGAGGTCTCCTCTGAAGCTTTGGCAACTCAAAGGTCATCAAAGTATCTGACTTTACAGCTAGTAATTTGAACAATAGTGATTTTCTACAAAAGTTTTACAAGGGTTTTGGGACAACTCACAGTTTCTTTAAGGTTGGTTCCCAAAAAGGTCCTTGTTCTCTCTCCCATTGTTGTTGGAAGTGAACTGGGATCTTCCAGCCCTTTAAGATGACGTAGAAATACCCTTGAGATGAATGGGGATGCAGAAATTACTCGAACATCAAAAATCAAACGACTTAGGTAGTTGGCAAAAGGATAACTGTTTTAATATCAATCATCTAAAACGAGAAGTACAACGGACATCAACAGACGTCTCAGCGTAAGAACTCGCAATGCAACTTGAAAAAAGCATCCTTTTTCAGCAAAAAATCGTCATAGGCGACATCAACCTATGTATTACTAATGTCATCCTACATGGCAAACTACAAAAACCTAATGGCAAGGGTATAAGGGAATATCTAAGTATACGATCCATACTCATCTAAGGCAGTGAAGAAATGTGATAGGTTTCTTAACATCAGGTGGGGCAACTAAGCCCTTGCCTAAAACAGGTCATCATGAACGTCACTAAATACACAACGTCCCATTGGCTACACAAACTATAGGACCCTTAATCACGAGGTACTCTACCATTGGTTGGAACTCTAACCTCCGTCAGTACTTTTCCACCTACGTCGAGCAGCACGCAGACTGGATTTTCAGGTGCAGGTGAGTTAGTCTCTAACCATAGCTTCTCACCAATTAGCATATTCATCCATCATCACCTCAGTGGTCTGCTGTCAATTAGGGCTTTGAACTTGTCCTTGGGAGTGTTCTTTGCTCTCGAGAATTCAGGGGAGTGAAGGCTCGCTCTGCCCTCATGTGTAGGTGTGACCATCATGTTCGTCCAACTTCATTCCTTCACATGACTGAAGACCACAAAATCAAGCCTCTCCTGCATCAAAAAATACTATTTTCTAGACCTCTGACGTCTCCCTTGTTTTGTTCATGCCTCCTGAACTGGAGCTCTGTTCTTTTACACGATTTGTAGCCAATATCTGCTCACTCCAGCCCGATAAAAGCTTGGCTTCTTGGCTCATCCAGTCTCGCCTTTCTGAGATTCACTTTGTAATTCACTTGTTTTCTAACTGCAACACACTGGAAACTAGGCATTCCTTCTTTAGCCCAGCTCTGCTATAACACATAGTTTATTTGTATATTACACAGCCCGCGGTAGCGGCTGTGTAGTTATGGTTAAGTTGCTAAACCCAAAGGAAGAGCACTTTTTGGGAGGCTTATAACTTCGCTCCCCTGGGTAAATCCTCACAAAACTTTGCAGAAAATGTATATGGCCCACTCTGAATTTGTATGCAAAGTTTGGTGAGGTTTGGTCAAGGGGGGGGGGGGGGAAGTTATAGGGGGATCCCAAAATGTATTTTTTTCCCATAGACATAATGGGAAACAAATTCTGTCGCACCTACAGCCCAAACCGGTGGACTGATTTTCAACACATTTGCGGCAGGAGCGGCGGCTTGGTCCCAAAAGCGTGCTTTTGTTAATTTGGTGTAAATCCATACAGTAGTTTTTAAACGATCAAAACGTAAGGCAAAAACATTTGTGATATCTATGACCGCTCCGCGGACACACTTCCCTGTTCGCTCCGCAGACAGGACACCAATTGGATGATCGGCCTATGTTGTGTCCGTGGACACCCAACGTGGTCTCTGATTGGCTGGGATGAGGCGTGAGGTGCGTCAAATTGTTTCGATGCACTCGCCATATTGGATGCACGAACATGTGCTTGAAGTGAGCAGAAATCCAATTTTGGGGAGTGTGTCGGTGTGTATGAGTGCTTAGAGAGGGTGGAGGAGTAAGAGATGGGTCAAACCTGCATTTGTTTAGGTGGGAGAGGGCCGTGATGTGCTTGCGGTGTTCGCGGTTGTCTGTGGGCATACTAAACAGTAGGCGCATTATTGGGTATTTTAGTTTAATATGATGTTGGTTTTGGGTTGTTAGAAGAGCGTTGGGTGAAGGGGGTATGTATTGAAGAGTTTGTACATTGGTTGTAATTATTTTTTAGTATGTTAATTGCAGTGCATAGTTTTGAGGTGGGTGTATTATGTTTTTGGGTTGTGGTCATTTGTTAAGTGTTTGTTTCTATGGGTGTGTCATGCTGCGGTGGTTGTGGCCAGGGCCTAGTCTTGGGTGCATGGCTGAAGGCTGTAAGCTGTAGGCCATGCACCCAAGACTCTAGGCCCACACAACTGCCACAGCATAACTCTACAATGCTACCAAACATTTTGATTGTGGTATGTGGGCTGCTTAAGGGATATGTTTTCAAAAATGTGAGTACTGTTTGGTAGTAGTTTAATAGTTTTTATAGGATAGTGAGATGATGTGTGTTTGTTGGATTGTGTTCAGATTGTTGGTATTGAAGACTCTAGGCATTTTGGGTTGCATTTATTGGTGAGGTGTTCGTTTGCATGGGTGTGTTATGTTGCAGTATTTGTTAGTTATTTATTATATACTTACTGTTTACTTTGTTGAGGCTGTGTGAAGAGTTTCGGACAGGCCATGCAGTCAAGATTGTAGTGTTTGGCAACAAGCGCTGCAGCATAAGATACCCATGGAAGCAAACATTTTGGATTGTGGTTTATGGTCAGGTGCTTGCTTGAATGGGTGTGCTATGCTCTGGTGTTTATGAGTCCAATCGTTATATACTTACTGATCGAATGTAGTTTTTTCATTACATGGGTAGTTGGAGCACACATTTTTTTTCAATCACAGTGATAAAAGAAAAAATCACGTTAGTGTAGGTAGTTTATGAGTATTGCATTGCATAGTAGACATTTCTGTTTTGTGTCGACCCTCATAGTTAGTACTTTAGAAGTATTATAGTTCAGTCAAACCAGGGTACTGTGCAATTTTCTCAGTTCCTGTGTTTGTTGATTAAATCATTGGGCCTGTGGGAAAAAGATCCATGCTGGATTAAAAAAAAAACTTTCTACTTTGTGGTAGAATATATTTCTTTCATTGATTTCAATAGGAGGAATTGAATAGGTGTATGGTTTTTCATTTGGAATTGGTGGTAGTATTGTTGCAATTAGATAGCAGTTGGTGTATTCTATTTGTTTATTTATTTTTCCATTTTAGTGGTATGCATCTATCTGTTGGCTTGTTGCAGATTTTAGAGACAGATACCTATTGGCGTATTCTAACTGGTCATACTTTTCAAGTTCAAGTTTTGTTTATGTTCATACACAGATTAGTTATTACATTTTGGTTTTAAGAATATTAAGTAAGGGTTTACAAGATTTGCTGGTAATCTGTGCTTTAGAGTAATGGTACTATCATTACATTCGAACCATCCACAATTCTTTTTTATATATGCAGTGTAGTGACCTGCATTGGTTGTGGCTCCTGCGTGGTAGATTATACCTATTGTTGTGAAGGTTTTCTTACCAAGTGATACTTGACCATGTGTTAATCCAGTCAGCTTGCAGTTGTTTTTGGTACTATCTGCATTATAACGTAAAAGCATTATTATTACATATTTACTATGTGTCTGTATTTGTAAGGTGGAACGATTATCGGAATTGACGTTAGTACATAATCTGCCATGGGTTATATTTTGTACAAGTTGCTGCACAGTTAGGTATGGATAGCGTTCATTAGGAACTTCTTCTTGTCCCACATGCCTGCAAAAAGTGCATGTATGTTTCCACATGTATGAAATCTGGGAGATTTAATTTATAAGTATGTTTTTGTTTGCTAGTACTTGTAGCAAGTACATTAGACATTTTTGTGGATCTTCTTGTGAGTTTATAGTGAATTTGACCATTCTAGCACAGTAGTCCAATTCCTGTCTTATTCCATGAACACTAAGTGTTGTCAGGATTGTTGTGTTTGCAAATGTTAGTCCTTCATAGAAATGCAACCAATTGGTCTGTACTGTGTAAGTACATGTCAATAATTGGTGGCAATTGGAATAGACTATGTATTGCTACATTTGCGTAGCAATATACACCAGTTGTATTTGAAAATTTGAATGGACCTGACAGTTCTGTGTCCTAGTCATTTGTTGGGAGTGTGCATTGCTTCTTTGAAGAGGTAGTTGAGTTACTTTGAGCAGTAGATTCTTCTTTGGTTGTGGTCCTTGATGAAGCATTAGCTTCTTTTACTTTCTTTGGAGGAATTGCTGTGAGATCATGCATAGATTGAGTCTGAAGTAGTTTTCTTTTACAATGTTCTGCTTTTTGCGGACCAGGATAGGTTTTTAGATTGGGGGTGTAGAGTGAACGCAGTCTATTGAATTCTAGAATGCAAGAAATATCAGCATTTACTTTACTTGCATCAAAGTTGATTAGAAATAGTCTGTCAAGTGTACGTAAGCGTAATAGTGTAACATAGCTCATGCCTTCTTTAAAGACTGTGCTACCAATATCTGTCAATGCTTTATCTAGGGTAAGACCTTGTGATTGGTGACTGTGTATGCTAGAGCTAGAGAAAATTGTTCTCTGCGTACATACATGTTTTTGAAAAGAAGGAAGCGGGCTGTTGAGCGTCCTTTCCTTTCAACTTTGGATAGTTTGTCAAAGAGAATATTGATAAACTGAATGTTGTTGGCACGTGGGTATGTTTGAAAGCCAACAACTGTACCAAGTGCTCCATTAGCTAGTCCTTGTTCCACGTCAAGGTTACGTTTGAACATTACTCTACAGTTTAAAGATAATTTTAATATTTTCTCCAAACCAGCTGTGTTAGAGAAAGAGTTTTCCAAGTTGTTTAGCCTGGTTGTGGCTTGTTGGCACATGGGTAGTGTCATACCAAGTATGTCCCGTTTGTCTGTGCAAGCAATTTGAACTATTGGTTGCATTTCTTTTTCTAACATGGTTTCATTAAATTATGAACAGCTCGCAAGAGTTGGCATCAAGGACATACAATTGACATTTGTGTGTGCCAATTGTTCCATGACATCAGTAACACATGAGTTTTGGCCATAGAGTTAATGGATGTGCCTAGTTTTAATATAGTTTGTGCTTC
This sequence comes from Ambystoma mexicanum, assembly GCF_040938575.1. Taxonomy (NCBI): domain Eukaryota; kingdom Metazoa; phylum Chordata; class Amphibia; order Caudata; family Ambystomatidae; genus Ambystoma; species Ambystoma mexicanum. The sequence continues at coordinate 894,871,688 of NC_090931.1, read as the reverse complement.
TTGAGATAATGCACCAACTCTAATACTTTTTTAAAATGTTGTCGTATGTCAGGTCTGCAGACTGTGTAAGAGAAGGTCTGCAGACTGCTGCATATTTTCAGTTAATTCTCTGTATTGGAAATGTTGCCAAAGATTGAAATTTCCTATGCTGCCAAGAGTTTTAGGCACAGTTTGTGCCCTAAGGTTTAAGAAAATAGGTTCAGCTTTCACTGGTGTTAATTGAAGAAGATCTCCGAAAACAATGTGTTTTCCTCCAAAGAGCTCTTCGTAGTCTGTTTTGAGGACCTCTTGTAGTATGAGGTGAATTAAAGCCAACATTAAGTTGGAGACCATGCTCAGCTCATCTATTTAGCAGCATTTTCATTTGTTTGAAAACTCTGCGTAGTTCCATTGCAGCTTCTGTAGAAAATGTGTACTCTAATTTGTTTTGGTGTTCTACTGGAAGGAGTAGTAATCGGTGTAAAGTAGCACCGCCTATGTTGTAGGCAGCTAAACCTGTGGGGGCAGTTACAACAGCTGACAGTTTGTTGTTTGTCAATTGTTGGAGGAACTTGCTGATGATTTTGATTAAGAATGTTTTGCCTGAACCAGCTTGACCACTCACGTATAGGTTTGTAATCTTGGCAGGTACAGTTTTTATTTTCATGTTGCACACCATGTTCAATTTGTTTTGTTAATTCTTGGAAAATGCTACGCTGCTCATTGTTTAGTTGTGATTTCAGTATAGCCAAGTCTTCTGTAGATTGCTCATACTGACACATGGTGTTTTCTACTTCTGTCATGGCTAATTCTGCCTCATTTGCTATTAGTGGCTGTCCAAGTGGTTCTTGGCTTCCTGTTACAGAAGGTTGAATACTGTCAGGAGAGTCCACATCTAGCTGGGCCTGGAGTTCTTTGTGTTGCTGTTCATTGTGCAACATGGTTTGGTACTGTGTAAAGTTTACGTCTGTTATAGTGCTTTCATTTGCTTTGAAAGCGTCTTCATAGGAATCATACGTATCCAGTAACTCTTCTCCTTTCCTCCATGGTTTAAAAAGTTGTAGCAGGGACATGTAATACAGTTCTTTATGTTGAGGAGTTTTTAATGACTATTTGATATGATTAATTAAGCTGCGTTTGGTAAGTTTCACTAAGCTGCCTTCACAATTTGCTACTCTGTATCTACCTTTCTTTTCATCTGGTTTAATATTATTTTCGTATGTGAAGTTTTGGGCTACGTGGTAGAGACACATGGTTTCCAAAGTGCTACTCCTGTTTGGGTAGTATGTGTCTGGTAAATTGTTTTTCAAAATGTCTTGGCTGTTGGGATAATTTTTGGCTATTGTTTCTATGTCCTCATATGATTTGAGAACTCTTTTTCTAGATTTAGCAGGACCAAGACTTAGCCATACTATATTGTCAGATTTTCGATACAAGGTCGTACCGGTTAAACGGTCTGCAGCTTCCAAAAGAAGTGTTGCACTTCTCCAAGGGGAGGAACGGTTTTATTACAAATGAAGTGTAGCATAGCAATGAAGCGATAATGGAAATATCTTGATACATTCACAGGATCTAGAGAGCAGAGTTCTCCTGGCGTTTTTATATCTAGGTTTGTTTTGTTTTTGTTTGCTATGCGTAGGAAATCGTGTAAATCTTCCCATGCATATTCTGCACAACTTAATGTCACACACCAAGTGGGTGGGCCAAGGTTTCTTATCATACAGCGTATATCTCCGTGACGTTGGAACCAGTATTCTTTTGTACCACGCATGTTTGCTAAAAGATTTGTAATGCTGGACTATAAAATCTGATCTTTTTCTTGCACTTTTTGTAGTAATTCCATAGCTGACATATTTTGAAAATGAGTACCTGATTTCAATGTGTGTGCAACTCCGTAGCATAAAGTTGCTATTTCATTTTAAAAGAGAAGGTGTAATATGTATTCCACGTTTTGTCAGAATCTGGGGTCTTCAAAATACATTTGTAAAGAGCGGCATTCTGATGCTGTTATTTGTGTGGGTCTATCATTATACCTTCCTCCTTTGCCAGTAGGAAAGAGTAAGGGAAAGGCACGTGCTTCTATAATTTTTTTCCCATATGCCGATTGGAGATCCTTTGGCTTGTCGCATTTGGTATGTTTCCAGTGCATCATCTATGGCCTCTTTAGAGTGTAATGGGTGAATTGTATAATTGTCTAAAATATTGGACTCTGTAGCAGGATCTAGAAGTTCAAATTGATCAGTTTCTGATGAGTCTTGAATTATTTCAGTGGTTTCCCTCAGATTTTCTTCAATATTAATTTCTCTGTAGTATTCATTGTTGTCTTTTAGATATTGCATGGCTTGTCTAATGTTATGCAAGTCCACGAGTTGTTGCCAATTTTTTTTGTCTTTTGTAGGTACGCCATTTACTAAGATAATTAAAGATTGGTCTTTTGGACGTTGCACTCCCAGATTCTTTGAGATCTAATGGAAAATAAGGAACAAGTTACTTACCTGTAACTGTTGTTTTCCAGCATGGGTCTGGCATGGATTCACATGCTCATGAATATTCCCTGTCAGGCTGGGAATCCTTGGTAAAGAAAAAACCAGTATCAGTTTCGTTTCTGATTTGTCTTTCGTAGTAGTAACCAATCACTGATCTCTGCGTCATACTGACCACAGCCAATGACTGCCCTCTACCTAAGCCCCGCCTCTGGCAGCCATCTTCAGATTTGGTAGCACGTGAAGTGGCAGTATGACCAAGTGAAGAGCCGCAGAGGGGTAGGCGGGAGGGTTCGCATGTGAATCCATGCCAGACCCATGCTGGAGAACAACAGTTACAGGTAAGTAACTTGTTCCTTCTCCAGCATGGGGTCTGGCATGGATTCACATGCTCATGAATAAAGAATACATAGCAGTACACACATGCACAACCACGGGAGGTGGCAAAGGCTCAACATTAAGCATTACATCAAACTCAACATTAAGCAAATCTTACCTCCTCACCAGGCTCACCTTGGGCGAACAGGTTGCGCAGCACTGCTTGGCCGACCCTGGACTCCTCCCTGGAATCCCGATCGACGCAGTAGAATTTCGTGAAGGTGTGCGTTGACCTCCACGTAGCAGCCTTGCAGATGTCCAGCAAGGGCACACCAGATAGGAACGCCATGGTAGCTGCGATCGCTCTGGTGGAATGGGCTCTCGGACGGCCAGGCAGCGGTCGGTTTGCCAACCGATGACAATACATGATACAGCCGGAGAGCCATCTGGAAATGGAAGCCTTCGAGAGAGCCTTCCCCTGATTGACAGGTCCAAAGTTCACAAAGAGTTGTGACGTCTTCCGAAAACACTTTGTGCGGTCCACGTAGAACTTCAGCGCTCTAGGCACATCCAGCGAGTGCAAAGTCCTTTCAGCCGGCGACGAAGGCGACGGGAAGAAAACAGGCAACACAAAGGGTTCGTTGAGGTGGAAGTCCGACGGCACCTTGGGCATGAAGGAGGGGTGCGTCCTGAGCACTACCCTCGTGTCGTGAAAAGTCAAGTACGGGGCCTCGCAGGAAAGGGCCTGGATCTCTCCCACCCGTCGTGCGGAGGTGATGGCCACAAGAACCGCTGTTTTCCACGACAAGAACTTCAACGGAGCCGAGTGCAGAGGCTCGAACGGAGGTCCCATGAGCTTGGTCAGCACCACGTTGAGCTCCCACGCCGGGGCCGGAGCCTTCACCGGCGGGAACGGTCTGAACAGTCCCTTCATGAACTCTTTCACCAGACGATGAGACCACAAGGACGTCCGCCCCGTGGTTCTGGTGTATCGGGAGATCGCAGCAAGATGAATCTTGATGGACGCGTGCGCCAGTCCAGCCTTGGCCAGCGTCAGTAGGTACGGCAGTACTTGGGGAGCCGTAATCCGTAGAGGGTTAATCTTCTGTGCGTGGCACCAGACAGAACCTCTTCCATTTGTGTACGTAGCATTTAAGAGTTGAGGACGCCCTGGCCTTTGCAAGAACCTCTCTGCAGTCGGCCGGTATGTTGTATCCTCCAAACTTTAACGCTGCAGGAGCCAGGCCTGCAAGTTCAGCGACTTCGGGTCGTGATGGAGGATGGCGCCTCCTTCCCTGGAGAGAAGATCTGCGTCCCCTGGCAGCTTGATTGACGGGGACGCTGACAAGTCCAGAAGGTCAGGGGACCATATCTGCCTCGGCCACGCAGGTGCGACGAGGATCATCCTGCACCGTGACCTCTTGAGCTGGTTGATGAGCCGGATCAGCAATGGCAATGGAGGGAACGCGTATAGAAACAGGCCCTCCCAGGGGAACGAGAAAGCATCGCCCATGCTCCTCGGCTGGGGAAACCTGCTGGCGAACCTCCGGCACTTGGAGTTCGTCGCCGTCGCGAACAGATCAATCTGGGGTGTGCCCCACCGTCGGAAGAAGCGGTCCACCAGATCCTGACGTAGTTCCCACTCGTGGCACGAGCGCAGCTCCCTGCTGAGTGAGTCGGCGATGGGGTTTTTTATCCCTGCCAGATGAAACGGCACCAGAAACATCCCTTGGGCGACGGCCCAATGCCAGAGATCCTGCGCCTCCCTGGACAGGGCTGGGGACCTGGTTCCACCCTGTTTCCTGATGTACAACATGGTGGTGGTGTTGTTGGTGAAGATCCTCACCACCTTGCCCTTGAGGGACGGAAGGAAGGACCTGAGGGCCCAAAACACTGCACGGAGCTCCAGGACGTTGATATGGAGGGACTTCTCCGTCGGGAGCCAAAGGCCTCTCGCGTGCAGATTTTCGGTGTGCGCTCCCCACCCTTCCAGGGAGGCATCCGTGGTCACTGTCTCCTGGTGGCCGGGGGTCTGGAAGTCCATGCCCGCCGTCAGATGCGCGCGGGTGCCCCACCACAGGATCGCTCGTCGGAAACTCTCATCGAGTGTGATCCTCTCCTCGAAGCTGCCCGTCGTCTGGATCCAGTGCGCGTCCAGGAACTCCTGCAACGGGGGCATCCGGAGCCTGCACAGGGGGATGAGGTAAATGCAAGAAGACATCATTCCGAGGAGGGAGTTGATGGACCTCACTCTGGCCGCGTCCGCAACCAGCATCCGCTGCACCTTGCCCAGAATGGCCCTCGTCCTTTCCTCCGACGGATAGGCCAGAAGCGACACTGTGTCGAGCTTCGCTCCCAGAAACAGTGCGTCTTGCGCGGTGCTCCACGGCGAGCTCCTTCGTCTTCGCTCGGATGAGCCAGTCGTCCAGGTAGGGGTAGAGTGGATCCCCTCTCGGCGCAGCTGTGCCGCCACCGGTGCGAGGCACTTGGTGAACACCCTGGGTGCCGACCTCAGTCCGAAGGGAAGGGCTCTGAACTGATAGTGACGCCCTTGGACCACGAACCTGAGAAACTTTCGGTGTCCCTTTAGGATGGGAATATGGAAGTAGGCATCCTCCAAATCCAACGACGACAGGAAATCGCCCTCCTCCAGCTGACCCAGGACGTGTTGGAGGGTGACCATCCGGAACTTCTGTGCCTTGATGAATTTGTTCAGTCGTCGTAGGTCCAGGATGGGACGCCATCCTCCCGTCTTCTTCTTCACGAGGAAGTATCTTGAGTAAACTCCGGAGCCTCGAAGCCTCTTTGGGACAAGCTCGATGGCGCCCTTCCTGAGCATCGCCTTTACCTCCAAGAGAAGTTGAGGGACGTGATGTTCTTTCCTGGCCACAGGGGGTACGCGCGGGCACCTCTTTAGAAACTCGAGCGCGTGACCCTGGGCTAGGGCGTCCAGCACCCAGCGGTCGGTGGAGATGGACTCCCACACGCTGACGAAGCTCGCCAGCCGGCCTCCCACCGGGGTGCTTCGGTGGGGGCCCGACCCCACGGCCGGTTCAGTCCTGCTTCGACGAGGCTTTGCCGCCTTGACCTCCTTGGCGACGACGGCGGGGTCCGCCTGGCTTGCCTCGTCCCCTGTAAGCTTCCTGCGACGACGAACGGGCCGCTTGACGGTAGGTGGAAAATCCGCCGCCGGAACCTTTGGAGGCACCCTGTTTGCCTCCGCCGCTCCGAAAGGGCGGCCGCCGTTGCTGGAGAACCCCAAGAGCCCGGGCCGTCTCTGTGTCTGCCTTGATGGCTTGAAGGGAATCGTCCACTGTTTTCCCAAACAGGTTGTTTCCGTCGAACGGCATGTCCAAGACCCTGGTCTGCACGTCCTGACGGAAGTCAGTAGCCTTGAGCCATCCACGCCGCCTAAGGCACATGCCGTTGCCCAACTGGCGAAATCCAGTGTCAGCGATGTCCGTCGCAATCGTAATGGCGTGGTCCGACGCCACCTCTCCTTCTTGCAAGATCTCTAGGGCATCCGCCCTCTTGTCGTCCGGTAGGAAGTCCAGCAGGGGGGCCAGTTTGTACCACAACTCCCTGTCGTAGCGGGCTACGATAGCCAAGGCGTTGGCCGCCTTAATCGTCGTCGCTGCAGACGAGATGACCCTGCGTCCCATCGTATCTAATTTCTTTCCCTCGCCGTCCGGCGTGGAGGTCGACGTAGAGGCCGCGCCCCCCCGCTTTCTTCCTGGCCGCTGCGGAGACGACCGAGTCCGGGGTCGGCTGTGCCCGAAGGCACTAGGGGGCCGCGTCCTGGACCCGGTACTTCTTCTCGTACCGATCCCTTCTAGCCGGCGTCGTGGATGGGTTCTTGAGGAGGTCGAGGCCCTCATCCCAAATATCATCCAGTAGAGGTACGGAGAGGACCGTCTTCCTCTTGGCCTCGCGCCGTTGATAAAGGAAACCTTCCTTCTTCTTCTCTTCCGGGCAGAGCTGGAAAAGCTTGGATGTCCTGGTGATCATGGAGTGAAACGATCCAATCTCGTCGGGCGGGGAAGCCCGGGTGGGAGGTGATGATGGCAGATCCTCGTCGTAAACCTCGTCGTCCGTACCCGTCGCGGCCGTGTCAGTCCCCGTATCATCCCCACGAGTCGTGGACGGGGAGGAGGGCTGAACAGGGTGCGATGGCTGAAAAGGAGGTGGAGGAGGAATCCTTCTTCTCTAAGGGGGAGGGCTCCCAGAAGGGTCTGTCTCCGGGTCCCCTGTCGGGAGCGGTTCCTCCGCTGGTGGTAACAGCAGTCTTGTCCTTATCTCCGAGCATAAGGACTGTATAGCCAACAAAATGGCCGCCGAGTTGTCTTGCGGCACTGGTTGAGGGGATTCCGAAGGGCGGTCAGGGGCCCCGTCGGCACCCTCGATGTTATCGTCGTCTCCCACGTCGGGGTCCCTCCCGACGGGCTGGTCTTCTTCCACGCCAACGCCGTGGCTTAAGACTTCGATCAGCTCTTCCTCAGAGGTTGAGGCCGAATCCACGACGGCCCCCTGCCCCCCCTGTCGATGGGCATAAAAGAGGACTCCCTCCGCGGTGGCAGGGGAGACTCTGAGCCCCGAGGTCGCCACCACTGGTGTAGCCTCCACAGGCTGAGCCAGGGCCGCCGCGACTGTCTCGATAGAGGCCTTGGCCGGATGGATTAAGGCTTTCACCACCTTAGGTGCGCTCATCGCCTTCTCCTTGGGGGGAGGGTCACTGCCTCGCTCTCCCTCCAATGGGGCCTTCGAGCTCGACCGGGGCCTCTCCAGGAGCTTCGCCGGGTGCTCGGCCTTCCTCTTACCCGAACCAGAGCGTTGGCTCGTGGTTGATGGTGCCGGGGAGGGTGCGCCCTGCCTGGCGCCCATAGAGCCCGACCGTTCGGCGCTCCCGGTGACAGCAGACTCGCGGTGCTTGGCCTTGTGTTGGACCCCCGTCGCCGGGGCGTCCTCAAAGGTCTTAGAAGACCGCTCGGATTTCTTCTTCTTCTTCTCGCCTGACGGGCTCTTCCCTTCCAGCCAGTTGGCGAGACGTTGATGGCGGTCCTTCATGGTCCGCTCCGACATATTGCCGCAAAACGCACAGTCCGTCTCCACGTGCGTCTTGTCCTCATGTAGGCAGTACAGACAAAAGGAGTGTTCGTCCTCCTTAAAGACATTCTGAAGCTGGCATCCAGGGCAGACCCTGAACAGCTTTCCAGGCGTCGAGCTTCCCTTCTCCTGGGCCATGTCCGAGATGGGCCTGAGAAACTTCTGGAGTCCTCCAAAAGCGTGGCTCGATGAAATCTTCACCCTTGAGGGGCGTAGACGAATCCGAAACGGGTCCCCGTTGATCGGATGAAGAAACGGTGGAGCTTGAGGCTCTTTTGACCGAAAAATTGAAGTTTTTGAGAAAAAAACGTGAAAAAATAGCACTAACGCTCGAGAGCAATAGCACGAGGATCCCAACACTTGAACGTGCGGTAAAAATCTGAAGATGGCTGCCAGAGGCGGGGCTTAGGTAGAGGGCAGTCATTGGCTGTGGTCAGTATGACGCAGAGATCAGTGATTGGTTACTACTACGAAAGACAGATCAGAAACGAAACTGATACTGTTTTTTTCTTTACCGAGGATTCCCAGCCTGACGACGGGAAATATTCATGAGCATGTGAATCCATGCCAGACCCCATGCTGGAGAAACTACGTTGTCACAAATGCCTTTCGCTAATTCAGAGGGAGGTAGTTTTGCTGTTGGTTGAAGGCATATTATTGCTTGAAATGGGTGCACTGTTTGAATTATGATGCTCTCATGCAAGTTGAGTTGTTGCAGGGGTTTTGGTAATGGGAATAATTCCAAGTTATTTGTGATAGCACGTGAAGGTGTTTGGTTGTTGTCAAGTTTTGCAGTGCAGTAAATGCAAAGTATTAAGGGGTCAGTAATTTCGTATTTGTTTTCTGCTATAAGATAGAGAGCTGATTGGAACCATTTGGAATCTTCATTGTCTTCTATTTTGTACGTTATGTCTACAGTTTTTGTGCTATTTTTATTTTAAAAAGTCCTACGGCAACATACACACAAATGGCAGATGTACTTTTAAAATTTAGTATTTCTTTTTTGTATGTGTGTAATATAAGGTTGCCATCTGTACAGTTGTTGGTAGTCTTTTGTAAATCTATTACATTTTGTAAGTGGCTTTCAATTCCAAAATATTGTCAAGTTTTGCAGTGCAGTAACTGCAAAGTATTAAGGGATCAGTAATTTCGTATTTGTGTTCTGGTATAAGATAGAGAGCTAATTGGAACCATTTGGAATCTTCATTGTCTTCTATTTTGTACGTTATGTCTACAGTTTTTGTGCTATTTTTATTTTTAAAAGTCCTACGGCAACATAAACACAAATGGCAGATGTACTTTTAAAATTTAGTATTTATTTTTTGTATGTGTGTAATATAAGGTTGCCATCTGTACAGGTGTTGGTAGTCTTTTGTAAATCTATAACATTTTGTAAGTGGCTTTCAATTCCAAAATATCTTCGCTGGATATGCTCTATTTCTTCGAGTAGTTGTTTGGCTGTACCATGTAGAAGATTGTTATTTAAGTTGGCTAGTGCTAAAGCAGGACTTTTGGCATACTACAGTTTATGGACCAGATTTCTTATAGTTGTATGGTGTGTTGATATAATTTTGATATGGTGGAAGGTGCTTGTCCTTGTAGTCCTGTGTATTTGTGGACAGGGGTCCATATTTTGTAGTAGTTTAATTTTGAATTTGTCTTTGCCTTTCACATACTGATTGAGGAACTGGCGTAAAGATTTGAAAGATTTTTTGGCAATGGTCCACATTGATGTACGCAGCCATTTGTAGAGTGAACCTATTGGTTCAGTGGAATGGACAGGTGATACTGAGTTTTCTGGGGATATTTGTGTGAGCATCGTTTCTTGTTCCATAATCGTATTATTACGTTTTTCATACCCTTGTCCACTGCTATGTGTGGCAATTGGGTTTATTTGCTTTTGTTTGTATGCTTCTTCATTGAAATATTGTTCTGTGCTTGTGTTGTGACTCCATTTACCTCCCCAGATGTTTGTGAAGTTATCTTTGTTGATATTCCGTTTATTGAGAAGTCTTTTTTGTAGTTTAGTACTTAGTTTTGTTAGAGGTTTCATTCTGTTTAAAACTAAAATAAATAATTTTCTTTTCAGAAGGATTGCACAGTCTATGAGAGCTTCTAGGATTCATTTTCTAAGGTAGGTTTTAAGGGTTGTGTGTGATTTCTCTTGTTTTTTATAAGGTTCTGAAGGACTCTGTGGCAGAAACATTTGTTGTAAAAGAATGTTTTTGTTTCGTATACTTACTTGCCGGTAGATCAAGATCTATAAGTGCAGTGTTAGGACTAGTGGTAGCTGCAGTCTTGTTAATCACTTTCTGTTTCGTTTTACATTTTGAAAGAGGAGGGAAAGTTTCTATACTGGAAGCTTGTTTTGTTTTGCTTAATGACTGTATTAGCTGTTTTGTTTGAACTTTTTGTACAAATTCTGCTAGAGGTGGATGCTTATTTTGGAGAGTTTTAGTTTGATTTTGTTTACTTTTGCGTTGCTTTCTACAGAGTTGCTTTTTGGTAGGCATTCTTTGGGGTCTGTGAGAGAAAAAAGAAAGTGTGGGTATGTGTAGAGTGCAGAGTATGTGTGCTTTGTGCATGAGTGTCTGAGTATGATGGTAAAGATGTATGCAGAGGTGTGTGATTGTGCAATGGGCTGCTACATCAGGTTGGGAAGGGTATTCTTGTATGTGTGTGTTACTATACTCGTGTTCAGATTGCAATAGAAAGTATGGAGCTGGTGAGGGGAAGCACTAATACTGAATGTCATGTTGCAGGGTTAACAATTTTTTGTTCTAGAATACTAGAATTGTACAGTGTTAGAGTGACAGAACATTATGGCAGTATTGCACTTACTTTTTTGGATGGAAAGCGTAGGTTTCTTCTGAGTTCTCGTTCGTACTTCAGACGCTGCTGCTTTTCAGGAGAGCGGTCTTCACTGCAATTGTGAAAGAAAGAAGTTAGTAAATGTGTGTATTAAAAGCACTATTGTTAATGTAGACATAGATTTCTTTATTTTTGCAGTAGCGCTTTCTAATAACTGTGCATAGGATGTACATGCACTTTCTTTGCCTAGGTGCATTCTGTATATTTTATTTAGAATCTGTTAGTTGAATGTGCTTTAGAAATTAGTACAATAGTAAGCTCATAGAGCACACTTGGCTTTGTAAGGCAGTGTTATTGGATATTAGGAGATAGAAGAAATAATCGTATGCTTTGTTTGCTATTTTCACAGGGGAAATGGCAGGAACTGTATGGAAAAGTATGCAATGTATGTATTTGGGAAGGTGTGGGAAAAACATCAGAAGGATTTGGTGGGGTCAGCAGTTTATTACTCAGTAGGTGATTACTAAGTACTGGGTAATTCTGTCGTGCTTGGAGATGGGAGGGTCTGAAATAAAGTAAGGGTTGTGAGGAAGGACCTGGTGCTTGTGTTGCAGACTAAAGGGAAGGGGGAGATGTTGTAGGTCTTGCTTTACAACACTGCACATAGTTGTAGATGATGTGATAGATATGACCGTACCTGTGCATAGCTGAATGCTGTTGTGAAATCTAGAACAGAATGGGCAACCAGCTGGAATGAGAGAGCAGTGTAGATTGGAAGAACAGTTGTAGAAGCAGTGGTGTTGTTTCAGTTGGGAGCCTTTCAAATGATATTGGCTATCTGTGTGCATAAATAAAGATGCGTGAACTCATCCTGGCTGCGTGTAATTTTTATAACACAGTAGAAAGCCTTTTTCCATAATTATACTGTTATTTCTTCCATCTTTTAACATGAAATGACACTTTGTTAGATAGATGTGTGTGTTGTCTGATTACTAATATAGTCATTTGTAAAGGAAGTTGAAATGATAGAATGTATGTGAAATGTGCAGAATGTATAGAAAGGAAATTGTATGTACATTTTATGCACTATAATGCATTCAATGCTATCATGGTTGAAATGTGGTTAAATACGTGGCAGTGGTTATAGAAATGATAGAATGAATGAAGAAAATAACAGTGGGTAAACTTGGTAAGTGGCACTTGATCATAGCAGATGGGAGAAAAGACAGTAAGCCTGTTTTACAGGTTACACAGGGTACGTGGGAGTTACTCTGTTTATATGCATTTATACAAGAGATGTCCATGTACCATACGTGCCAATCCTCCCGATTTCAGCAAGAGACTCCCAATTTTTCCATGAAAAATATTGTTATTTTTCACGTTCTCCCGCCGAAAATACACCTTTGCCCAATGCATTCTTATGAAACAATTGTCTCCTGATTTTTCTGAGGAAATGTCCCTTCCAGGTGGGTCGGATGTTGGCATGTATGATGTACTGTGCAAAAAATATTCATACCTGTAGTTTGTGTTCATGCATGTGGATGTGCATGAATCTGCAAGTAGAAATGTTGACTAGTAGTTGCTGTAGGTGCTTTGCAGTCACAGCGCAATTGTACTCTGAGTGATCAACAGTACATCTAAAGTGCTGAATTATGATGATGGAGTTTGATGTAGCGGTCTTGCATGTGATTGGTGGATGGTTGTGTGACTGCTTAACAGTATCCAATGAGGGAATGGTGCCGAGAGTGAAGTGGAAAGGGTAAAAGGGCTGCCCCAGTGTTACTTACGTGCTCCGTGGACAGCGCAGCTGTTTGCAGATAGGACATGCCACATCCAGGGCTTCCGAGTATGAAATGGGAATGTATTTTGAGGCTTAGCCAATCAGGTGTTGAGGTTCTGCTTCGTATTGAGGGAGGCTGTGTGTAGTCAAGATGGCGGAGGTGGAGAAAGTCAAGTTGGTGGTGCTTGGAGATATGCTTGTGAATGGTTTGGAGCAGTATGCTAAATCTAGGAATGTGGCTAACCATTTTGACACAAAAGGAGCAGAGTTGGTGTGGTGCACTGTGCCTGGTTTTAATGTGCAGGCAATTGTAGAAGTTTGTCAGGATATGGCTAGGTATAATAGTCCACATGTGGTTGTTCTGCACTGTGGTGCTTTGCATTTGGGCTATGTCAGTGCCCCTACTTTGTTGCAACATCTGCAAAGCTTGGTTCAGGCAGTAATGAAACTACTTCCAAATGCCAACATTATTATTTCTGGTTTGATACGTAGGCGAATATGGGACAATAGTTCTATGTTTTGTCCTCGCAAAATGTTGGTAGGTGCTTAATCAACCGAGGCATGTTTGCTTTTATGACTCGAGCTGGCATGTTCTTTTGCAACAATGACAACATTGACTCTGGTAATGTTGATTACTTTAAGGAAGATGGCATGTCATTATCTTTTTTGGGAAATGCCATGCTGTTTTGGAACCTAAGGGTTGCTTTGGAGAAGCAAATGTGAAGATTTTTGGAGGAAAATAAGGAAAAAAAAAACTAAACAAAAATACAAAATAAAAGGTGTTTCTGAAGCATCTGCAAAAAAACCCCCAAAAAAGGCTCTTTTCAGAGCCAACCTCAAAGGGTAAATGGGGCACACTATTTAAACTTTAATTCCCTGCGCTCTGATTTTTTGATGTGTCCGCGGACACCCGCGCTGTCCCAGGACACATCGAACACTAAGAAAGGGCTAAAAAAATTCCATAAAGTATGCACATCGCCAGGGACACAGTGTGGGACATGTGCAAGGATGAACTTTCCCAGGAAAATACCTTGAATTGCTGAAAAACACTTTCCGGGGATCCGGACAGTGTTCGTTACGCTTACCGTGGGTACCGTTACATGATGACGTTGAGGACACTTTGGTGAATGGGACGGCTGTCTGTAGGACACCAAATGCGCGGGGTCGGGTCTACGCATGCGTGCGGGTGTTCTACAAACAGTGTACCAGTCCCCGAACTAATTAAAAATGCGACACAAGTGCGGCGGACAGTTGCGGACAGGGATGATGTTCGTAGGGGCAAGGGTGTGCTACGCATGTGCGCGGGTGTTCTACGGACAGTGTTCAGGTCCCCAAAGAAAACAAATGTGCATCACAACTTTGCACACAGGCAGACGGGCTATGTGTTCTACGGACATATTCGTTCTGGTTACAGACAATGTGAACAGGGGGAATGTTCTTAGGACACTTTATTTTGCATAGCTACGAAGATGCGGACGTCTTTAGTGTTCTGCGGACACCTCCATTTTGACTACGGCCAATTCGAACAGGTATAGTGTCCTTAGGACTCCCCCATTTTGGTTAAGTACGGACAGGCGGACATCTTGTGTGTCCTAAGGACACTTCCATCAGGTTTAAGAAAAGCGCAAACAGGTATAGTGTCCTTAGGACACCCCCATTTTGGTTAGTTGCGGACAGGTGGACATCTTGTGTGTCCTAAGGACACTTCCATCAGGTTTAAGAAAAGCGCGAACAGGTATAGTGTCCTTAGGACACCCCAATTTTGGTTAGTTGCGGACAGGTGGACATCTTGTGTGTCATAAGGACACCTCCATTTTCATTGCCAACAATACGAACAGGTATAGTGTCCTTAGGACACCCCCATTTTGGTTACTTGAGGAAATCCCAGACAGTTGCGCAGTCCACAGACACCCTAACTGCCTTTTTTTTTTTAAAAAAGAAGACACAGAAGAATAAACTAACACATTTTGTTGTTTTTAAGGGTGCCCAACTTTGAGGCATGCTTTTATTATATTAAACATTTTTATTGTTTTTTTCCATTTACAAACTCCAAAGCACTCCCGACAGTGAGCAGTACAGTATTTAACTTCATGTGCATTACTATGTGTGATGTGTGCACCACTGCCCTCCCCCCTTAACTCAAGCTTACTCCTTCGCCCTCTACATGGTCCCTTCTAGGGGCGCTTTCCTTTCCGTGTTCCCAGAGTTTTCCTGTTCGCTTAGATCTGCTTGGGTGGGTTTGCTTAATGTGGCCACTAGCACTAGCTGTCTCCAAGCCGTTAGTGTTCCCACTTCATCATCCCCCCCCTGTGGACTGTCTCATACCATATTGCCGTTTCCGCTTCAACCCATTTCAGAAGGTCCCGCCACCACGCCACTATCCAGGGTCTCTGGTTCGATTTGTACCCCATAGCTATTCTGCGCTTTGCCAAAATATAGGCCAAGTCCTTAGGTTTGCCCACATGCTTCATTTTGTGTGGTCTAGAGAATCCTCCCACCATGCACCCCCATACTGATTGCACATCTAGCTTGATACCCTTCTCAGCGAGTCGATGGGTGAGCTCCCCCCAGAATTTACGAACCTCCGGGCAAGCCCAAAACATGTGTACCATCCCCGCGTTCACTTCTCTGCATTTGGGGCATAATTGTACCGTGGTGCTTTGAAATCCATCTATCTTTTGAGGGGTCACGTACGCCCTATGGGTCAAATATAGCTGGATCTGTTGTAACCTAGTGTTCCTGGACACCTTTTTATGGTACCTCTGTGCTCTTTCCCATTGTCCATCCTGCATAGGCTCCCCTGCATCTTCCTCCCGTTCTCGTCTCAGTTAAGTCACCTCTTTCACAACCCTGGACATTAATAGTTCATATATCCGGGATACTTTGTGCCCTCCTTCCGAGCTATCATATATTGTCTCTATGGCCGAATCTGGTTCATCTTCTAATGCTACTTCCGACCAAGTGGCTTTTATCTGCTTCATCAGTCTAATGTAGGTGATACATTGTCCGGGGTGTATGCCAGTATCTTCCACTAGAGTTGTGTAATTGCAGTGCCTTTCCTTCCCGCCACACATCTCGTACTGTTGCTATGCCCACCGGTTCCCAGTGTCTACGTATCGTCTTCCTCAGTTGTATATCCATTCCCTTCAGTGCCACTAGAGGCACTTGGGGGGAGCATGGAGTCGGGTTTTTCATGACCCGACACTCATTGAGCCATGGCTGCCATCCCAGTTCTAACAACCTAGATCTCCCTTTCAGCTCAGACTTGGGCAGCCATATTAGTTCTTTCAGGAAGAAGGGTGTGCATTCCGATCTCAGCAGTCTAGACTCTGCTGTTGTGCCTGCAGTTAGCCACTTGACCACATACTGTATTTGCCCGTCCAGGTGGTATATTTCGAAGTTGGATAATCTTATGCCTCCTTTCTTGTGCGTGTTTTGTAACTTCCATAGGGCCACCCTGTTTCTAGTATTATTCCAGATAAAGCTTCTGCATGTGCTCTGTAGCCTATTAAAGAAGCATTTGGGCAACATGTATGGAATGTTCACAAAAAAGTGCAATAGGCTAGGCAATACCACCATTTTCAACAATGCTACCCTTCCCAACATGGCTAGTGGGAGTTTAGCCCAGAACTTCATGCTGTTCTCAATGTTAGCTTCTGTATTATATTTGTGTTCATCTTCTATGTCATGATAGATATCAATCCCCAAGTATCTGAAAGTACTAGCTCCCAGGGTATTTGTAAAACTGGCAGGTTATTTTTAGCAATCCCTTTGTATCTCCCTAGAGGGAATATGCACGACTTCCTAGGGTTAACCGCTATACAGGAGAATTATGCAAATTCTCTCCATTATTTCTAGGATGGACTGCAGGTTTTCTTCTGGATACCTCAGATATAGCAGCATATCGTCTGCATACAGGGATATTAGGTGTGGGCCGTCTCTAGTGTAGACGCCTACCTCTTCGTATTGTTGCTTCAAATATATTGCTAGAGGTTCTAGTGCAAGGATATACAGCATGGGTGACCATGGGCAGCCCTGCCTAGTGCCCCTACCGAGCAGCCATTCATCCAAGATGATCGCTCCCGTTTTGACTCTGGCCAGTGGTAAGCTATACAACACCTTCACCCACCTCAGGTACCCAGGCCCCATAGCATATTCTTTCAGGGTCACTATCAACCAGGGCCATCTCACCGAGTCAAAGGCTTTCACCGCGTCTAGTGAGACTATCGCCACTTTGTTTGTGTCTCCTTCAGCCTGTTCCATGCCGCGGTGGAGCCGTCTGTGATTATCGGCAATGCTCCTATGCGGAACATATCCGGTCTGGTTGTGATGTATGAGATAAGTCTATTTGCTAGTACCGCTGTGAGTATTTTACTATCTTGATTTAGCATGGACAGCAGTCTGTATGATCCGCAATCCGTACCAGGCTTGTTTGGTTGGAGAAGCGGGATGATTATTGCCTCTCTCAGGGAGTTTGGTAGTCTCCCTCTTTCAAAAGCCTCATTCAGCATCGCTAGTAGTGGGGGTGGGGGAAGAGTACCTCTGCCTTGTATGTTTTATAGATCTCACTGGGGAGCCCATCCGCCCCTGGGGTCTTGCTCGTTGGTAGTTGCCTGAACACTATTTCCAGTTCTTCTAATGTTATGGGGCATCTAAATTCTCTTTCTCTTCTGCTCTCAGTTTGGGTAGCCCGATGTCCTCTAGCATCTCTCTCATCTCATTCTCATCTACCTCTCCCGTGTCTTCGTATAGGTGTTGGTAAAATTTCAGGAAACCTTCATTCACACCCTCTTGGGTATCTAGTGCTTGGCCACTTTCTCCCTTTATCTCTCTTATCGCTTGTCTTGGGGCTTCTTGCTTACATAGCCATGCCAGTAACCTCCCTGGTTTATCTCCCCCTGTATGTCGTCTTTCTATGTATTTCCTGTAGTTTAGGTTGCATAGTC
This sequence comes from Ambystoma mexicanum, assembly GCF_040938575.1. Lineage (NCBI taxonomy): Eukaryota > Metazoa > Chordata > Amphibia > Caudata > Ambystomatidae > Ambystoma > Ambystoma mexicanum. The sequence continues at coordinate 894,854,268 of NC_090931.1, read as the reverse complement.
TCTCCCAGTGTGCCCCGCATTCTTGTCGCAATTGGCTCATGGTTTCGGCCTGCTCTAGTGAAGTGTCTCCTTTACTAATAATTATTTCTAGCTTCATTTCTGCTTTTTGCAACTCCTTTATTTCCACTTGGAGCCCTTTGGATTTCAATATTTCTGTGCCTCAGACTACCACCTTTAATGCCTCCCACAAGGTGCCTTCTGATGTTACGCTTCCAGTATTGTTTTCAAAATATTCTATTATCTCTTCCTGTAGGTCCTCTCTGAACTCGGCATGCATCTCTTCCTGTAGGTCCTCTCTGAACTCGGCATCTTTCAGTGCTTTGGCTCTACGTCGCCATGTTGGGATCTTAGCTCGGGGGGCTGGTGCTGCCATGTTAGGATCAATGGTGAGTGGTCTGATAGGACCCTTGCTTTGTATTCCGCCTTTGCTACCTCCCCGGTGAATTCCAGGTTGGCGAACATGTAATCCAATCGTGTATATAGGTTTTGTGGGGCTGAATACTGTGAGTAGTGTCTATCGTGTGGGTAGTACGACCTCGACACATCTTCTAACCGAAGGTCTCCCAGCAGAGTCTTCAGGGTCCTGGCAGCAGGGGTAGGCTTGTTCAGTTTATTATCCGATCTGTCCACCCTGGGGTCTAGCGTACAATTGAAGAACAAGTTACTTTCTTACCTGGTAACGTTCTTTCGATGGGATGGTCCGACGACGTATTCCATATCTATGACATGTAATCACCACAGCTGTGCTGCTTCGGAAACTGTTGTCTGCGTCCTGCGTCGATGAAGTCAATGCGCAGTCGTCGAGGACCTCCTCCGACGTCATCCCATGTGATAAGTAGGACGCACGACGCCCGTAGCCTCAGTTGTAGTTTTTTCCCCCAGAACGTGTGACATTAGTCAACTGCCAGTCAGACACAACGCCTTCCGGAACGTAAGCTGCAATCGCAAAAGAAATTCTGCAGCGGGGAAGGCAGGGCGGGAGCGATATGGAATACGTCGTCGGACCATCCCATCGAAAGAACGTTACCAGGTAAGAAAGTAACTTGTTCTTCGAGGGGATTGGGTCCTCCGACGTATTCCATATCTATGACAGACTCCCAAAGCAGTACCAGAGCAAGGAGGAGGGAAAGAATTTAGAATCAAATTTAGAATAGCCAATCAAATAGCAGAGCAAAGGACCGCCTTGCCAAAGGCCAGATCCTGTCCTCGGATGGAATTGAGGGAATTGTGACGTACAAATGTATGTACTGAAGCCCAAGTGGCTGCATCACAGATGTTGCGAATAGGAACACCCCTCTGCAGGGCAGTAGATGCAGCCATACCCCTGGCAGAATGGGCCCGCAAGCCAGCCGCTGGGTCCTTACCCGCCAAGCGGTAACACTCTGAGATGGCCAAAATAATCCAGCGAGACAAAGTCTGTTTCGTCACAGCTTGCCCCAAACGCTTTCCAACGTAACCAATAAAGAGTTGATCGTCCACTCTGACCCGGGACATGCGTGAAACATAAAAGCTCAAAGCTCTCCTAGGATCAAGCCTATGGAGCCTCTCTTCTTCCTTACCAGGATGCGGAGGAGGATAGAATGCCGGAAGAACAACCTTCTGGGCCAAATGAAATTCCGTCACTACCTTCGGAAGAAAAGGACGACGAACTCTAAGGACAACTCTGTCCTTGTGAAATACAGTGAAGGGTGGCTTAACTGAAAGTGCCTGTAACTCACTCACTCTGCGAGCGGAAGTAACCGCAACTAAAAACACAGTTTTCAGAGTTAACAGCCTCAAAGGGCAAGAATGTAAAGGCTCAAACGGAGCACTCATAAGAAACCTAAGAACAAGGTTTAAATCCCAACCGGGCACCAGGAAAGGTGATGGAGGGAACACATTAGTGACCCCTTTCAGAAACTGTGAAATCAAAGGGATTTTAAAGTAAGAACACTCTTCAGACGAGCGCTTAAAGATGGACAGCGCCGCCAGGTAACCTTTAATGGTACCCACTTGCAAGCCCCTGTGGGCCAATGAAAGTAAAAAGTACAGAACCATGGGGATGCCACATGCAAAAGGATCCACATTCTGAACTCTGCACCAGTCGCAGAACTTACGCCAACGGTACAGAGACTTTGTTGCTGGCCTTCGGGCCGAAAGCAACACCTCCATCACGTCTTCAGGGAGGTCCCAATCCTTATACCTCAACCTTTCAGAAGCCAAGCGTGAAGGTTGAGGGATCTGACCTCTGGATGGAGAACCTGACCCCCCTCCCGTGAGAGCAGATCGTCTCGGTAGGGAAGACGACGTGGAGGGCAGATGGACAAGTCGAGAAGGTCCGGGTACCACGTCCTCCGAGCCCAAGCCGGGGCAATGAGGATCATCCGGGAACCGAACTTCCGTAACCTCCGCAGCACTTGCGGGATGACGGGGACTGGAGGAAACGCGTACAGCAGCGGGAATGACCACTCCACCACAAACGCGTCTCCTAAGGCTCCTTTTGGAGGAAATTCCGGCAAGCAAAACCTTTCGCACTTCCGGTTGACACTGGAGGCGAAGAGATCCACTTGAGGGGTCCCCCAAAGGGCGAAGATCTCCAGGAGAATCTCCTGAGCCAACTCCCACTCGTGAGAGATCGCGCTCTGCCTGCTCAGAGCGTCCGCCGTCACGTTTTCGTCTCCGGCCAGATGAACTGCCGAGATCGAAACTTCCTGCTGGATGGCCCAGAACTCGAGCTGCATCGCCTCCCTGCACAGAGGAAGTGACCCTGCCCCCCCCTTTTTGTTGAGGTAGTGCATGGCCACTGTGTTGTCCGTCAGGATCAGGACACTCTTTCCTCGCACAGTCGGCAGAAAAGCCTTCAGGGCTAGCCTGACGGCCCTCAGCTCGAACAGATTGATATGGAGTCTGGACTCCGACGGAGGCCAACGACCGCTGACTGTCAGCCCGTTGGCATGAGCTCCCCATCCCGTGAGGGATGCATCCGTCACGATCGTCACCTCCGGCCAGGGAAGCCAAAATGGAGCCCCCTTCATCAAGTTGCCTTCAACGGCCCACCACAGAAGGTCCCGGGCGACCGAGGGCGGCACCTGAAACGGGTCCGACATCCTGCCGGAGGACTGCGACCATTGCGTCTTGAGTGCCCACTGCAAAGATCTCATCCGCAAGCGAGCCTCTGGCACCAGAAGAATGCAGGATGCCATGAGGCCGAGCAACCTCAAGAACTCGAACGCTGGGAGCGTCTGGGCATGCTAAAACTTGTGCACCATTTGATGAATGTGAAGAGCCCTCACCTGGGGAGGAAAACACTGCCCCAGGGAAGTGTCGAGCACTGCTCCGATGTACTGGAGCCGCTGTGTTGGCGTCAAATGGGACTTCTTTAAATTGAGGGAGAAGCCCAGCCTGTGAAGGGAGTGGCAGGTGACGGACAGATGATCCAGGACTTGCTCGGGAGAGCTCCCCCTGATCAACCAATCGTCCAGGTAGGGGTAGACGTGAATCCCCCCTTGCCTGAGATGCGCTGCCACCACCACCATGAGCTTGGTGAAAACCCTCGGTGCAGAGGTCAATCCGAACGGCAGGACCCGAAACTGAAAGTGCGAGTCGCCAACCGCGAACCTCAGGTACTTCATGTGCTTGGGATGGATTGGTACATGAAAGTAAGCATCCTTGAGGTCGAGAGACACCAACCAGTCCTGAAGCTGAAGGGCCTGGAGGACTTGAGAGAGTAACCATCTTGAACTTGTCCTTCCTGAGGAGTTTGTTCAAACCGCGCAAGTCCATGATGGGTCTCAATCCCCCGTCTTTCTTCGAAATCAAAAAATAAGGGGAATACCATCCCTTGTTCCTCTCCGCTACAGGCACCAGTTCTAGGGCGCCTTTCTCCAGCAGGGCTTGAATTTCCTGCGCAAGGAGCGGATCCGGACTCTGCAAAGAGAGGTTCCCCGGTGGATTGTCGCGAGGCCTGTGCCGAAAGGGAAGACAGTAGCCGTGGGTTATGATCTCCAGAACCCACACATCTGAAGTAATGGCTTGCCACTCTACAAGATGCTGCGCCAGCCTTCCCCCAACCGGCGAACCATGGGACATGGCCTCATGACTGAGTGGGAGCGGCTGCAGCGTTACCTGAGGGCAAAGAGGCAACTGCCCGAGCGGCCTTGGCACCACGGGTACCTTGTCGTCCACCTCTGGTACCCCTGCGTTGGCCTCTTTGACTGCCAGCTCCTCTCGCTTTACTGAAGGACGAGTAATAGCGAAAGGAACCACCCCTCCACTGCTGTCCCCTAGGACGAAAAGGCGGAGGTTGGCGAACTGCAGCGCCCAACGACTTCGCTGCAGCTTTTGAGGTCTGCAACCTCTCAAGGCTCTCGTCAGCCTTGCTGCCAAAAAGGTGTTCACCGTCAAAGGGCATGTTGAGGAGCCGGGACTGCACATCAGGAGCAAACCCTGACTTCCGCAACCACGCAAACCTGCGTATCACGGTGCTCGCCGCCATGGACCTACTGACGCATTCAACTAAGTCCAAACCCGACTGAACGGACTCACACATGGCATCCTTACCATCCTGGACTATAGCAAGGAAACCATCCCGTTCGTCCCATTCGGGAATATGTTCAGCCGCTAACGCAACACAGTTCCACAGAGTGTGTGTGAAACGAGACAAGGCACAAATGGAGTTGGCCGCCTGAAGCGTCATACCACCAGAAGAAAACACTTTCTTCGCCCAGCCATCAAAACGTTTGTCGTCCCTATCAGGAGGGATGGTAGGGTACGACGCCTGCTTTGCCGGGCCGTGGCCGCCTGCACCACCAAACTCTCTGGAGTGGGGTGCCTGGTCAGGTAGCAGGGATTGCTACTGGCTGGACGGTATTTTCGCGACAAGGATCTGCCCACCGCCAAGAGACTCTCCGGAGCAGTCCAAGCCGCCGCCACCCTTCTCTGTAAAGCCATATGGAACGGCAGTACCGGGTCAGTTGGGGGACCAACATCAAGGATGTCCGTTAGATCATCCTGCACAAACTCCCCTGGGGGAGCAGACCATCCCAAGTACTCAGAAACCCTAGCCATAAGGCGCCGGTACGAGGAATCGGCATGAGAGCCAGGCTCAGGCCTACAAAACTCCACCTCCGGAGAGGTGTCCAGTCCACTGGCATCATGCAGTGACTGCCTCAAATCGTCAAACTGACTATGGCCCGAGACAATTTCATCTGGAACCTGACTAGGAACCAGGCCATCAGAATCCTCATCCGCCTCTGAAATATATTCCAGGTGGCGAAAAGAAGGCACCTGAGAGTGCTTGCTCTTAACCAGAGCCTTCCTAGGGGGTTCCCCCGTGCCACGGGGTACCTCCGACACGAAAGGCGTCGAGCTAATCGGCGCCGGCGTCGAGAGAACAGGCATCGGCGCCGACGCTGAGGAAATCGACGTCGACGTCAGATGCAGCGCCGCCAGCATCGGCGGCGTCGACACAGCCCTCGAAGCCGGAGCCCCGAGCGTGTCCTTCGACGACCTGAGCGTCGACGGCTTCGACGACTTCCTCGAAGCCGGAGCCTCGAGAAAGCCTGTCGATGCCCTCGACGCCTCAGACGTCGATGTCTTCCTCGAAGACCTCACAGGTGCACACGGTCTCGAACGCGTCGAGGACCGGGACCTGGAACGGGTACGTCGAGAACGAGTCTCCTTGTCCGAACGGGACCTCTCCCGTGACTCGTGCCGACCACTCTTGCGAGCGGTGTCTCTCGACCTCTCACGACCGACCCCACTCGGGGGCGCGGACGGCTTGGTACCCTGCGACTCGAGAATCGCCAGCATTTTCTTCCCGAAGGAAGCCCATTCCTCCGGCGTCGCACGGCTGGTGGGGTAAGCGACGTGCCGGGCAGAGTCCTCCGAAGAGGACCTGGAAGATGACCGGTGTCGGTGCTTCCGAGAATGCCTCGAAGAGGCTGAGGAGTGGCGAGACCGACTCCTAGAAGGAGACCCACGAGACTTCCGACGATGACGCGGAGAGTCACCCCTCGAATCATCCGTCGAAAGCCCTGCAGACTTCGACTTCCGGGGCTTGCACACCCGACCTACCGACAACAACTTCTTACGTTCGCGTAAGGCTTTGGACGTGAGCGACTGGCAGTCGATACAGTCATCCGTGTCGTGGGCCTCCCCGAGGCACCAGAGGCAGGCGTCGTGCGAGTCCGTCACCGACATCTTGGACCCACACTCCCCGCACTTCTTGAAGCCCGGACGCGGGGTCGAAGATGAAGTAGAAGACATCTTCACACAAAGGATTTTCTCAAAAACTAACAGGTTTGAAGAACCGAGAAGAACAGAACTCCAAAGAGTCGAGGCGTTAACCGAGATTCACGAAGCAACACGTTCGCGGAAAAAACGGAACTGAGGCTACGGGCGTCGTGCGTCCTACTTATCACATCGGATGACGTCGGACGAGGTCCTCGACGACAGCGCATCGACGCAGGATGCAGACGCCGAAAAAAGTTTCCGAAGCAGCACAGCTGTGGTGATTACATGTCATAGATATGGAATACGTTGGAGGACCCAATCCCCTCGAAATCCCCCCCATATGCCTGTGCCTCCCATATGCGGGCTAATTTTACCGTACAGGGCTCTGAAATAGGCCACTGTGTCCTGATTCGGGGCGTATGTATTGATGATCCATAACTCTCTATTTTCCAGCATCCCTCGTACCACCATCATTCGCCATTCCGGCTCCACTGAGGACTGTAATAACTGAAAGGGTACATGTGGCGCGATCCAAGTTAGTACTCCCCTGGCATATGCCGAATACGTTGCCCCAATGATGGTACCCTTCCATTTTCTCCGTACCACCCCCTGTTTCTCTTTTGAGAGGTGGGTTTCCTGTAGCAGGGCTGTGTCTATTTTCTGCTTTCTTAAGTACATCATAACCTGGTTTCTTTTCAGATAGCTATTGAGTACCCTGACATTCCAGGTTGCTGTTTTAAGGTCTCCCATCTCACGTCCCGCCTCTGTCCTCCCATGCCCTCCGACTATCTCGTAGCAGCGCGTGGATATAAGCTCATTCCCTGACCAACTCTAAAAACAACTGCCCAATCCCACTCCCGCCCTCCTCAACCCCAACTGTTGCCCAGCTCCATCCCTGAATCTCAGGCTATCCCGCATTTAGTCCCACTCCGGCTAATCCGGTGTGAAGGACACAGCAGGGGGTTGCTGGACTACTGGCAATCTACCTAGACTATCTAATGCGGTGCGGGTTGGGTTCTCTGCATCTCCCGCATTAATGCTTATGTGTGCTCTGCCCGCCTTATATATTGCCCTTGTTTTAGCTATCATGTACAGATCTATATTCCAGTCCCAGTGTCATTGTTTATACAGCACCTCAGTCTTGTTGGTCGCCACTTCACTTGTCGTTTCCGCCTTCTTGGTGTTCCAGGATCTTCTGCCGGTCCCGATGGTTTAACATTTTGGCAATGATCGGTCTCAGAAGGGCTCTCGGAGCCGGTTTCCGCATCAACGCCCGGTGAGCTCTCTCCACTGCGAACCCCTGGGTGAGTGCTCTTCCTATTTCTTGCAGCAACATGGTTTCAATGTAGTCTGTGGGGTTTGATCCCTCTTCGCCTTCTGGGAGCCCTATTATGTGTATGTTTCTCCGGGCTCTTCCTTCGGCCTCCTCAGCCCTGTTTTCCAGATTACTCACTTGCTGGTGCAATATGTGGATGTCAGAAGTGTTAGTCGTGCAGGCAGCAGTATTTGATTGAACTTCTTTCTCCAGAGCACCTGTGCGCTCTGTTATCGCTCTCACGTCTTGTCGCAGTAAATTCACGTCCACTTGTACTGCGTCGATCTTATGTTCAAGCAACGTTTTAAGGCTCATCATTGCCGCTTCCAGTTTGGTTTCCCAAGTGACCTTCAGGTATGCTATCGTTTCCAGGATCTGTTCGCTGCTCTGAGATGTTGTTTTAGCTTGTGAGTTACTCTTAGTTCTTGGCTCTGTCCGTTGGTAATGGTGTTCTGGTGTATTCCTCCATAGTGGGCTGTTTTCCCTTTGTTTTGAGTGTTTTGGATGTCATCCCGTGTCTCTCGGTGTGCTTGCCTGCGCCCCTAGGGTAGGTGTGGCTTTTGCCCAAACTTACGTTGGCTCAGTGGCGCTTGGCTTTGTACCCGAGGCACTTGATTGTGCCTGCGTGGGCTAGGATGCCTTCTTAGGTGTTGGTGCCTTTACGGAGTGCGTCCGCATAACATACATCAGTGACATGTTCACTCTTTTGCTCTTTCTCTTCAGTTGCAGTGATTGTGTATTGTTCCTAGGCCTGGATCTTGGCACTTGCCTTGTCTCGTCTTCCCGGAGGTGCGACGCTTTGCCAGCACCAGTAGTTGCACTCTCCTGCGTTGGCTCCCATCTATAGGGGCCTCTTCGTTGTTTTGATTCACTTACTATGGGGCAGTAACGATGTGTATTGTGGAGTGACATTTTCCCATATGCCAGCCACTGCCTTGGCCCCCCGGTTTCTTGGTCCTTTGCCTAGCTTACCGTAGTCTAGCTTTTGTTATGGGCTACGTGTTGTGGCAGGCACAGGACAGTTCTTTAGTTTGTGCTGCACTGTTGTCCGCAGGGGGTCTTCCCATCAGCCAGCAGGCTGCACCTAAGTGAGGGTCCTTTGGTGTGAGTTCGTAGGCCTATGGCCTTGGTTTCTTGGTCTTTTATAGGGCGGATGTCTCTTGTACCGGGTCTGTGCCTCATTGTCTCCTGGGTCCGATCCCTTAATTGCCCGTGGCAAGGGTCCACCGCCTGTTTCGCGTGCTACCGCACCCAACGCTTCGTGGTTGAACGGTTAGTTGGGCTTCCCCACTTTCCCTTGTTGCTTGTTCTTATGCGTCCTGCTTCTCGGCATTAATCCGCTCAGGCACTGTCACTTGGCGGGCGCTCCGTTGTCAGATGCAGTCGTAAGGGGCCTCATGCGTTCCATTTATGTTGGTCTGTGCATCTTTGTGTGTGCTGGCGGCTATCCTAGGCTTGTGGAGGTCAATACTTCCGCAGTATTATTTCCCCACTGGCATGGGGGAAATGCGGCAGCGGGACTGTTAAATCTCTCTGCTGGTTTGAGGTTCATGATGTGTGTTCTTTTGGGCGGCTCGAGTCGCATCTGTATCCGGCGTTCTAAGTGCCCCGATGTTCACTTTGTGTCAGCAGCTAGCCCGCACTCGTCTGTTCTTTTTGGCTAGCAGCTCTTTATTTTCCCTTCCGTTTTATTCGATGCTTGTAGCCTGTGTACGTCCTTTGTTCTCCCGAGGTGGGCAGCCGTGGACGGTTCGTCGCTCGTAGTTTGCAATTATATTGGTCCCAGATGAACGGGTCTGGACTTGGCGTGGCGTATTACGTGCTGCTTACTTTTATGCAGCTGATCGTTTTTTTTTAAAGATGATTGCTTGCAATATGCCAGCGGGCAGTCTCAGAATTCAGTCGGATCTGCGGGAGCTCCGGGTTCTTCCAGTCAGTCACATGGCTATTTAGCCACGCCTCATACTAACAACGCACTTAATATTTTATTATTGTATAACAGTATAAAAATAAGAAAAGAGAGGGGGAAGCAGAAACAAACAAATACAGGGGAAATAGGGGTTTGGACATGATGGTTGGGGGGGTGGAAAGGATGGAAGTCTCATCGTAACGTTTTTCTTGCTGGGGAGGGTTTGGGTATAGGTGGTTGGGAATGGAGAGGGTGAACAGGTACATGTTTGTATGTTTGTTTTAATCACTTGTAATGCGCACCAGACCCGGAGGCTACCGGGCGCAGCAGTACAGAAAATGCGAAGCTTAGGTTACAAACTACAGGTAATGTACAATGAAGTGCATAAATATACAGTTATATACAAGTTACAAATAATGTACAGTGATGTGCATTAATATATAGTTATATACAGGTTACAAGTTAATTGAGTACCGTTATATACAGGTTGCATGCTGACTAAAAATAGAGTTAAGGGTACTGTACAATAGAGTGAAGACTATAGGGTTATATGCAGGCAGGCTGCAGCCAGGCTCAATAAGCACAGACCATAGAGGACAACTGGAGGCTAGACGAAACTGGCATAAATGCAAGCGCTGGCAGGCTATCTAACACTAAGCAGGGGGGTGCGTGTGGATAAGGATGGTATCTGGGTAGTGTCTAACATGTCTACTCGTAGTGTGTAACAAATCTGCTCTAGGAGGTTTCGAAACTGAGTAGGTACAGATCAGCTAGATGTCAGAGACTTTCAGGAGATTGATATACTTAGATCTGAATTTCAGAAAGGGCCGGTCTTCACGTAGGGGGTGTGGCAGTGAGTTCCAGAGTTGGGCTGCTCAGACCTGGAAGCTGCATCCCCCCCAACCTTGGACAATTTGAATCTCGGTATGATGAGGCTATTGACATTGGATGTTCTTGCTGGTCTGGTAGAACATCTTCTAAGGAATGTATCCGTAAGATAGCTAGGTGCTTTGTGAACAAGAGATGCCGATTTTAGATGGATTTTGTTTAGGGTGGAAAGCCAGTTATGTTGGCGCCTAACATACGATGTGTGATCTTCTGGGCACGCCAAGAGCAGCTCGCAGGGCGTTGTTTTGAAGAGTTTGTAATCTATGGATGGTAGATTTATTGGCACCAATGTAAAAGGCATTACAATAATGAAGCCGAGATAAGATTAGGGCTCTGGCTAGGATAATGCAGTTGTTGTTAGATAGGAAGTGTTTCCCAGCTCTAATGAGTTTACAGGTGTAAGCAGTGGCCGAAGCCAGAGACTTCACCTGTTTGTCAAATGAGAGGGTGGAGTCCAGGTAGAAGCCAAGTGTCTTCACTTCCTTGGACACCTTGATGGTGTTTCCATCGATCAGGAATGAGGCATAGTCGTGGCCTAATTTTTTTTAGGTTGGAGTGGGTCCCCAGGATAAATTCTGTTTTATTATCATTCAGGCATAGTCCGTGGGTTGCCATCCATGCCTGGATGATGATATACACCCTATTCACCGAGGCCAAATCCTTATTGTAATCCCCAGAAAGAGGGAGGAAAATCTGGGTATCGTCTGCATAGTTCGTGTAGGTGATACCAATAGTCAGTGGGACAGTGATATTTAATTTTGTCTTTTATGTGGTCCTCCACAAGGTTTTTTATAAGAATGAAATTTTCCTTAACATATCCATTTTTAGCTGCATTCGCTACAGAGGATTTTCTAACATCTCTCTTGGCATATTTTTAATGTCTGTATGGTCTGTTAGAAATAAATGTGTTAAGTACACATCAAGCAATGGGCATTAATTGGCTTACATAGAGAAGTGTAGTGTCTACCATTAGCATCACTGTCTTCACTCATTTACTCCTGAGGAAAATTTTCTTCCAGCAATTCCAACGTACTAGACATTTCTGTGTATAAAAAAAAATATTAGTTTTAGTGTACGGAATACAGAAAGTTTATAAATATATAAAATACATGTAGTGTACTCACTGGTTTTGCTGTTACTGCTGCGTAGGTGTCCTGTTGATTTGAGCTGTGGAATTTCTGTGAGGTAATTGTGTTGGAGGCATATTTATTGTGTTTTGGTATATTCCACTATGTTGTATATGCTATGTAATTGGACTGTTACTGTCTTATATACACAGTTTCACTTCTTTTTTATTATTGAATGTAATTAATTTATGTGCTGCTTTTTGACCATGTTTAGTGTTTTTTTTTGGATGATATAAAAATATAAGATACCCCCTGAGTTTTTGGTGTTGATGTTGTCCGAGTCTGTCTGAGAACAGGCGCATGGTCCCCAGACATCAGACCCACTAGCGCAGGTGGGGGGGGGTCAGTATGTTTTATGTATATAAACTAAGGGCATACTAGTAAACATTTATCAAATGTACATTATATATCTATATTCAGTGAAAAAACGTTGTTACAAGAACGTTATGGTTAAGTTGCGCTACTAAAAACCTATGAAATTCAGTGAAAACATTTTTGCTACAGGGACGTTATGGTTCCAAGTAAAACCGAAAAACCCCTGAAATTCGCCAGTTATGGTAAGCTAAGCAACCATAACTCACGCCACCACTGTGCACTGCTAAAACTAACACCCAGGACATCAAAGACATAAATCAGCCTGAGGAAGCTTGGTGAACAAGGGGGTGAGTGTTTTTTAGATCTGTATGCCATGGGGAGAAACCATTAATTTTGTGTCAACCCTGATAATGCTTAATCATTTTTCGTTGGTTACATGTCTTTTTATACTAAATAAAGACTATTTTTTCACTAGTAACTGGTATGGTCATGTGTGCAAGGGACCTTGTGTAACATGTTGTTGGGGAGTTTTTTGTAGTGTTACAACTCTCCACCCTCGTGTGTTTTTTTTTAATATATATGCCGCAATCTATTTACGACTTAGCTAGCCTCAAGAATACTTTGTCTGCTTGCATCTGTACACGTGTAAAACAGCTCGACATCTTCATCAGTTCTGTAGCATACGTTTCTTCATCTTGATCTCAAGATGCCACTTTTCTTTGATACTTTCTTGATGCATTATAGAATATCTGCATTTTTTAGTCTCTTCATCTCTTCCATGTGGGTCAGCTCGACTCTGTATGACGTCACCATTCGCTTTTGCCATTCATTGGTCCTGTTTCTTCTGGAATTTCATTCAAATGGCCATCGTCCTGTCTCGTATGCCGGCATGGTTTTCTCAACGGGAACCTTGCCTCCAGGATTCTCCTTGGCATCAGTATTTTCATTAGTACCGCACGTCTCACTCTCTAGTTTCCAACATATATGCAAGATGGGCGAGGTGATTAAGGTGGGGGTACTTAGCTCCTTCTCTACACTCCCCCTATGGGTGATTCTTCGGCCACTCTCCCATCATCCTTCACATCTAGGCATCCTTGTTTGAAGAAATGCTTTTTTGGGATCCAGATCTTTATGACTCCCTTCAGACACCCAGCTGATTTCACATGCTCATCCTGGTTCCAAGTCATGAGCATGCACTGTTCACTTGGACTGCAATAAATCCATCTTCCCACATACGTATGGTTCTTTGGATACAGGAATTTTGTTCCTTCAGGTGCATGGATACTGGCCATCACAAAGTCTATGATTTCTTCATCTAAGTTACGTCTCTGGCCTTCCATACCAATTCAACATTGATCATGAACTTTAACTATATGGCTTTCTTTGCTGTCTTCTTGCATTGTGTGATTATTATCTTGATCACACAGAATCCCAGCAACACCAACACAATCAGGGCTCCAAGGAACTTGAACATGTCTGCCATCCATTGTGGAACCCAAGAAAAGAGTGATCCAAACCAGCTGTCATCAGCAATGTCTTCCACTCCGCCTATCATCTGGACGTGTAGCTTAGTTGGCATCTCTATGGCCTCTGTCAAGGTCCCATTCTTGTCGTCATGAGAAGGTATGAATGTGCAACACGATTCTGCGATTTTTGCACAAACACCTCCACCCATAGCTGTGATCATGTCCAAGATGTATCTATTCTGAAGAGTCACTAGTCTTATGGCTCTCATCTCCTCTCTGATAGCATTGAATCCCTTTATGGTTGTGTTGATCGTTTGCAGCAATTCCCATCTGGTAATCTTCAGCTATTTGGTATTTGCTCCAACCTGGATTCTCGGCATGAAGATTGACGTAAATACTGATGAAGTCTGGCTGAACAGTCTGTGCTCATACGGGATGGAGTGAAAGGTTTATATTGACTTGGCAGAGAAATGGTTCTCCCTCCTCATTCGACTACTCAGCTCCACAGATCTCTTCTTCCTCAGGTGAGCATCTGCTTTTGGGGAAACTGTCAAGGTTCAAATCACTTTTAGGAATCACCAAAGCTGGAACATGAACATTCAACAGTGAGCATTGTCCTCCCCAATCCTTGGATATTGTCATATAAGTTCTGGATCCAGAAGCCCAATAGTGATCCAGGATCACTGCTGTTCCAAGTTTCATTCCTGGTACATCAAAGATTCGACCACAGTTCTGATTCTCTCCAACTTTCCTTGTGCCATTGTTTCTGAAGCATGGCTTTGCACTCTGCAAAGGCACTATGTGCAAGGGTCCTCCCCTATCTTCAACCCAGGTCAGTAGTTTAGCAAGTCTTGGCCATAACGGCTTGCATCTATTTTGCACAATGTCAATGACTGGCAGGTAACAACCAATGATCACTCGGCCACTGCAAATAACCACTCCTTCTTCCCAGCCATCTGGTGCTAGCATCAATCCCCTGATCTGCATTTGACCTCTATTCTTCCATCGATGAATTTCCTCTGCAGATTTTCCAGGACTCTCCAGTCTTTTATTTACTTCTCATCTGATTTCAGCCCCTTTCACTCCAGGCTTTTCGTATCTGATCACAAGATTCTTCGTATTCTTCCCATTTCTTGTATTCATGTCTTGATATAATCATCTTCATCTGGATCTGTCCATTCAGTAGCCCACTTGAGATAGGCATCTCAGCCCATGAACTGGCCTCTTGTACGGCAGAGTGGTGTGTGTGAAAGACAACATGCTGTACGGACGTCCATTTCAATAGCTATGAAGATCTTAAACTTCCCCGTGCTATAAGGGAGGAGTGCACATACAAAGCATTCCTCCTTTGAGGTTCTTCTTCCCACCTCTTTCATCTGCTGATACCATATGTTATTCCCCAAGTGTGCAGTTCTATCCAGGTAATCATTCAGCTCATGATCACCCTCCTTAGCACTTCTCTTAGATCTCGTTCTTCTCTTATGAGCCTCTATAACCATCTCATGAAGTATGTCAGAATAGTTTCTTCTTACTGGACCTATCATAAGAAAATTTGTCAGTGGACTGGGTGCCTTTACATGTGCTACCTGTGTAGGGGAAAGTTCCAGAAGTTTCATCCTATCAACATACTATTTAGGCACAAATATATCTCGCATAATCTCCATTCGTCATCTCCCTTTAAAGGGTATCCCAGGCTTATTCATCATAGTACCAGATGCCCGTGTGTGTGTGTGTCTCTAGAGTAGGAACAATCACATAAGATCTTGGTTGCCTAGTAGTTGCCACGTCTGTACCCTTCTCTTGTACAGGAGGATACACAGGAGCCTTCGCTCCACTTGCGTCTATATAATAAGCAGCGTGTAGTGCAAATGAGCAGTATCAATATGAACAAAATGCAAGAGTAAATTATACACAGGTAGGACCACTTGCAGCAATAACTTTTTGCACAACGTGGACGTCTCTAGTGATCTGCCATGACAAAGTTGCCATTGATGCCGCTCATTTTACTTTTAAGGAAGGAAAAACAAATCTTTAATCAGGCAACATCATGCACTACTTCTGGAAGCTGCTGTAGTGGCTCCAAAAGTTCCCCTCGATCAGCTGCAGCTGGCTATATGATGATGAACACAAATTCCCAGTGGATACCACGAATTGGCCTCTGACCAGACAACATGAAGATTCTCTGTCAGCATGAAACAAAGTTCCTCAACCAGTAGACCTTTGGATCTTCTTCCTCGAAAATCTCATTCAGTTCTCACTGTTCTCTCAGAGTACCCTTTCACTTGTATTATGATGTCTCAGTATTTCATTGAGCACTGCATTATTTCTCGGATCTCTCAAGAAGGTTCTGATATAAGTTTGTCTCCCAACAAGATGCAGACAGTCCTCAATCAATTAGTAGAACACCAAACTGGCCAGTATATGTGCATTATCTGGTGACATGGTGTCGTGGGTACAGGCCCAAGAACACAAAAACAACACCATCTAGTGATGGGGGCAATGGGTCACTTGACTCACTTATGTCCCTTTGGGACCTATAAACACAGGGGCCCTGGCTGGACTCAGTTCTGGCGCCTTTGGCGCCAGGTTCATATAGAGATGTGAACAGGAACACTATTTCAGTGCAGAAGTGGTTTTACTTTATTTCAGTGCAGGAGTGCTTTTATTTTACTAGATCTTCATGTCTCTAAGAAATATCCAAGTGTGTCTGCCTTGTACCTTGACTGCAGACAGTGTAACGTCCTCCACTTATGAAAGGGCTGTTTGAAACGCGGCTCATGCCACCTTCTAGTGAAGTTGCGGATTAGGACCGCATCTCCGGGAAAAGGTTTGGGAAGACATAACTAACTCCATTTGCTGTAATATCTCCTTCTGTTTTCCGAGTTGCCCCACATCCCTTCTGCTTGCGCTGATCTGAAATGACAGATACAGGATTATCTTGCATGCACGACTTCAAGTAACTCCTTTCCTAACAATTCTGCTTTCATATGGGCATCATTTCTAGTTCTACACAGAGGTGTGAGCGGTGTCCTCATTTGCCTCCCTGTCACTATCTCGTGTAGGGTAAGATGCTGGTCTGAACCTGGATGATTTCTCAATGCATATAATGTCAGTGATAGACAATGCAACATCAATTTCAATTTGGCTATTCTCTCTTTAAGCAAACCATTGAGTCTCCACAGACACCATACTCTTGCTGGTGATACGCCGATGAAAACTTGTGCTTTATACCAAGCAACAAGCCTATTTGCTGAAAGACTTCATTTACAAAATGAGGGCCACTATCTGATCTCAATACCTCACATATTCCCCATCTAGGAAACACTTTTCCTACTAAAAATGGGTCTGAACCGGTGGCGTCTGGATATGTATATGGTCAAGCTTTAATCCAACTAAAAAAGGGACATTCTAACACTATCATATACCTGTATCCATTACATACTTGCAGCATGTCAATATATAAATGCTGAAAGGGACAATTCGGTCTCTGAATAACTCCTCTAATTGTGTGCAATGTGTGCCCAGCCGTAAACCTTTGACATACATACAATTTACCACATAAAGTGCAACCGTGTTCTACTTTATTTGTAACAAACCATTCCTCCGCAGTTGTTGCGGCGAGGCTCTCTCTAGTAACGTGCGCAGGGTAGTGTAGCTGGTCCAACGCCACCTTTAATAAGGCTACAGGCATCACCGGTTTACCAGTGTTGTCTTGTTGCCACAATGCTTCAGAGGGCTTTAAAGAACACCCTCTCTGCATCCACAAGTCTTTTTCATCTTGGGGCGCTTCCCCTTGTATCTCTGCTAGCTGAGTTTTAAACATTATAAAATTCAGATACACTCATCACCAGCATGCTTTCATTCACATCAGGCGTATCAAATGACATAACTTATCAACATGCAATTCGCTTTGCTTCCTCATCTGAATTTTGATTGCCACGTGAAATAAAGTCTGCCCTTTTAGTGTGCACTGCACACTTAACTACTGTGATGGCTACTGCGAGTTGTACTGCTCTAATAAGCCTGTCCAATAAGGCTGCATGTTGCACTGGAGTGCAGTCCGCTCTGAGGTAGCTCCTCCTTTTCCAACGTGCTAGCCCTGTGTGCACCGTTGATGTCACATATGCAAAGTCACTATACATAGTTACTTCCTGGTCTGCTTGTCTCTCAAGTGCGATAATTAGCGCCACTAATTCTGCAGCTTATGTCGAAATGTGAGACGTAGTCGTACACTTATCAGTACTTCAAACTCTCCATTGACCGTATGCTTCACCACAGTGGCACCTGTATATCTCTGACCATCATTCTGATCGATTATTGAAGAACCGTCAATAAAGAGAATCTCCCCAGCTGCCAACGCATTTTCCTTCACTCTCGGGATCTCATCATAGAATTTGTCACAATTCAGGCAATCATGTGCGTGTTAGTCCTCTGCCAGTGGCTCTGCTACAAACATGGCAGGATTCACTATTCTCCATCGGACTATTTTAATCGCCAGATTTGATATAACTACCTCGTAGTCAGAAGCCCTTTGAGAAGTCAACGTACCCTTAGGTTTCTCCAAAATGGCAAATAATGTATGTTCAACAAAACATCATGGAACATCCCATCACTATGCTAGCATGTCACGATGCCCGCTCCCGGGGAGCCGGCTCAGGCCCTGCGTCCCCGAAAGCGGACATCAAGTCCCCGGGGAAGGTCCCAGCAACCCCTTATAGGGGCCCTTTGGACAGCGTCCTGGCGCCTATGGCGCCAGGCTCATAGAAAACGTCAGTCCTGGCGCCATAGGCGCCAGGCTCATTATGAAAGTGTTTGGGTGCACTTACCTGATGCAGACCATGCTGCAGAACCCCGGCCTCCTTGAGGCCTGAAAGGAACTACTTTACCTGTGGGACTCATTTACCACCCGGGCGTGGTCGGGGAAGGATACATACCTGATTGGAGGAAGGACACATTCTAGGAACTTCTTCCAAGGCTATTTAAACCACACCCGATCAGCCACACGTGCTTCGCGTTGTTCTGCATCTAGCAGCTGGACGCTCACCGTGTCTGCTCCTGCATCTTGACTTCTGCCACACCTGCCAGCATCCTGAATCACCTGCAAAGGAAGGGAACAAGAGAACAGAAGAAGGAAAAGGCCTCACCTGCTAAATCTGCATCCCAGAGACATTTCGCCGACAATCCTGAAAAGGAAGACATTTATTTTTAAAAGCACATCGCATCGATCGCTGCAGCGCCGCATTCTACTCACCTTTACAGGGCGCCTCCATGTTCAGCAGCGACCATCCGGATTCGCAGTCGCGCCCCCGCGCCTAGGGAGAAAAAGACAAGAACAAAGGTGAGAGAAAGAAGGGAAAAGGGAAGCTAAAACTCCATGTCAAGACTTACCTGTTGGGTCATTCCCTTTTCATTTCGGGTCCGCGCCGCATCCAGGCATTTTCGGACGCCGCCCCCTAAGGGGAAAAAGACATCAGCGTTAATGAGTGAATGAAAAGACATTACCAAAACACTCATTAAAGACTTACCTGATTTCCACAAGGATTTCACCGCTCACCTCGGGTCGGTGCCTGTTCCCCGGCATTCCGTACCCCGGCCCCTATGGGGAAAAAGACGTTAGCATTAGAACATTAATGCATGGACACAAGGGGAACCACTTATAGAAAAACTTACCTGGAAGCCAAGCAAGTTTGGTTCTCACCCATCCGAAAATCCAGTGACGTAACTGGATACCAACGCGCCCCTGCATCAGAAGCAGGATGGAGAGCTCGTCCTTCCAGGCCCTAAGGTGAGACGCTACGGGGAAGCACAGAAGGGTTTTGAGGAGGGTGAGAGGGGTAAGTGGGAGGCCGATTGCATTACCCCGCAGACAGTTAACCCCCTATTCTCACCTACAGAAGGATACTTCTGCGAGTCAGACAAGCCAGATCTGGGGCCCGGTCCAGTCCGTCTTCCGAACCCTGCGCATCACCTTAGACGAGGTCACAGCAGCGCGAACCAGGCCAGCGCCCCCGTGGGAGTCAGGTGAGCGTTACAGAACGCGAAGCCTTCCTACAAATTCCCACCCAGGCGCTATGGAAACTTCTGAGACTGATCAGTTGGCCCAATTACTGGGGGAATTACGGGCCGAAGTACATGCCGCTCGTCAAGAGACTAATGCCCTCAAGAGGGAATTAATAATATCAAAGGAAAGAACTGATGACCTGGCCAGACAGCTTTTGCAAGGTCAAGCTGGACAAACTCCTCTACCCTGTTCCGGAGGGAACCCCGCTCCTGTGGTTCCCAGTAACCCTGTGCAGATTAATCTACCTGGAAACATGCCGCTGGCCCCACCTGAACGCTTTGCTGGGGACCCCAAACGATTCGCCGTATTCATGAATCAGTGTCGTTTGCACTTCCTATGCAGACCTGGGGCCTTCCCTAATGATCAGACCAAAGTAGCCTTTGTATTGTCATATCTCAGCGGCTGCGCTGCCGATTGGTCAGTTCCACTGGTTACTCAAGATGACCCGATTCTCCGTGATTTTCAAGGATTTCAAGCAAGCATGGAAAGGTTATTTGCTCGACACTCTCAGGGGCAGGCTCTGGATGACGAACTTCTATCCCTGCGACAGGGCAATCAGGACCTCCTATCCTATATTGCAACCTTTAATAGACTAATTGTGGAAACGGGATGGCCAGAGGATAAAAGAGTCACATTATTTTATCGAGGTCTACGCGGAGAACTTAAAGATGTCTTGGCCCAAGTTGTAAATCCGCCCCAAGAATGCAAAGAATATATAGACTTAGTGGTCCAATTGGATCACAGATTTCAAAACAGAAAAACAGATCGGTCCAGGTTTGAGACCCGGGTGTTGGTCAAGACCCACGCTAACCCCAAGGGAGTTGATGCCTCTGAGCCTATGCAAATTGGAGGGGTTAAAGAACCCTTAGCTCAAAAGGAACGTGAAAGGAGGCGGCAATTAAAATTATGTCTTTATTGTGGGAACTCTGGACACTTTCTACGAGATTGCCCGGCAAAACCGCCCCGAAAAGCGGTAGGAGCCGCTGATAAAAACCATGAAGACTCTGTTTCGGGAAACGACTCAGCCAGACAAACGTAGGGGTCCGCTTGCCGAGCTTGAAAACTAACTCTCAGACCTCGCATTTCATTGTGCCAATGGTTCTCGTAGATCCAGAAAAGCCTAAGCGGTTGCATGCAATAAAGGCATACATCGATAGTGGGGCTATTGGAAACTATGTGGATCGTGAATTGGCCTCTAGGATTAACCTCCCTCTCCGTCCTAAAACCAGCAAAGATGTCATCACCACAGTCGATGGAACTGAAATTGCCTCTGGACCGGTAACACATTCCACTACTGGGGTGACTCTTATTGGTCCTGACGGCCATCAGGAGGCAGTTGTGTTTGATGTAATCAAGGCTCCACAGTTTCAGGTTATTCTTGGAATTCCTTGGTTAGAGACACATAATCCTCGAATTGATTGGCGAGCTAAGAGAATAACCTTCCCGGATTGTGCACAAACATGCTACCCAGAAAACCTGAAGATTAAGCTAGCATCTGTAACCTCTGCCTCCATGCAATTACCTCCAGAATACCAGGACTTCCAGGACGTCTTCCAAAAGGAACAGGCCAACACGTTACCTCCTCACCGATCGTACGATTGCCAAATCGATCTGGTGCCCGGTGCACAACCCCCTTGTAGCAGGATTTATGCCCTTACCGAACCTGAGAACCTGCATTTGATACAATATTTGGATCATTACCTCGCCAATGGTTTTATTCGCCCGTCAAAGTCCCCGGCATCCTCGGCTTTGTTCTTCGTGCCTAAAAAAGAAGGCGAGCTTAGAACTTGTATCGATTACCGCGCATTGAACCAGATAACGGTTAAAAACCGTTATCCTCTGCCTCTGATTCCTGAACTCCTTAACCAGGTGAAGGACGCTTGCATATACACCAAGTTAGATCTGCGGGGGGCATATCATCTGGTGCGAGTAAAAGAAGGCGACGAGTGGAAAACAGCCTTCCGTACAAAATATGGATTATTCGAATACCAGGTAATGCCTTTCGGGTTGTGCAATGCGCCTGCTGCCTTCCAATTCTTCATGAATGATGTCCTTCGGGAACTCATCGATGTTTGTGTTGTTGTCTATATCGATGACATTCTAGTGTACTCCTCTTCGGAATCTGATCACAGAAAACACGTTAGGGCAGTTCTGGAAAAACTGCGCCAACACAAACCATTTGCTAAACTGGAGAAATGTGTTTTCCATACCACAGAAGTTGAGTTTCTCGGTTTCATCCTGACACCCAAAGGAGTCCGAATGGACTCAAGAAAAGTGGATGCCATCCTCAAATGGCCATCACCTAGCTCTGTAAAAGGGGTTCAAAGCATGCTTGGCTTTGCCAATTTCTATCGCAGGTTTATCCCGGAATTTTCACGCATAGTACAACCCATTACTGCACTCTTGAGGAAAAATAAACGTTTTGAATGGTCTGAAGAAGCCGAGCAGGCCTTCCAGGATTTAAAAGCTAAGTTTACCTCCGCACCAATATTGAAACACCCACGTCCAGATCTCCCGTATGTCGTTGAAACTGACGCATCCAGCCTAGCCATGGGAGCAGTTCTGTCTCAAAGAGATCCTGAAACCAACCAACTGCATCCCGTAGCATTTTGGTCCAGAAAATTCTCGGCACCAGAGATTAATTACGCAATCACTGACAAAGAACTGTTAGCCATAAAGTCCGCTTTTAAAGCCTGGCGGCATTACCTGCTTGGCGCTCGACATACCATCACGGTGATCACTGATCAATGGAATTTACAGTATTTGAAAACCGCCAAGGCTCAGTCATCACGGCAGCTCCGATGGGCTTTGTTTTTCGCTGAATTTGATTTCGTGATTACCTATCGACCTGGCTGCAAGAACGGCAAAGCAGACGCCTTATCCCGAATTGGAATGGGAGAATCTGATACAAACTCAGAACCAGTACCAATAATTCCCGAACAGAGAATTCTAGGCATGACTTCGTTACAGACGCTTGAAGACATTCAAGTCAGAGTGAAACAACTCCTGGACCCTACAGTCCTACAGGATTGGATACAAAAGGGATCAGACTTTACCATAGATAATGGTTTACCTTATTACCAAGGACGCTTATTCCTGCCGCACAAGGATTTACACAAACTAGTTATTTCAGGTTATCATGATACATTAATATAGGGTCACCCCGGTATTGCCAAGACAATGGAAAAGGTGAAACGACAATTCTGGTGGCCCTCTTGGCGAAAAGATGTTAAATCTTTTGTGATGTCCTGTGGTGTTTGCGCCCAAAATAAAGGTCAAAAGAAAAGACCAGCCGGTCTCCTTCAACCTTTAGACATACCGCCAGCACCCTGGCACACCCTATCAATGGATTTTATTACGGACTTGCCTCCTTGTTCGGGATACAATACCATTCTGGTAATTGTGGATTTGTTTTCCAAAATGGCCCACTTCATTCCTTTGAAAGGTTTACCTTCAGCTTCTGTCCTAGCCAAAGAATTCCTCGAAAATATTGTTCGGCTACATGGATTCCCATCTATACTAATCTCTGACCGGGGAAGCCAATTCATTTCCCACTTCTGGCGCAAATGTTGTCAAATGGCACAAATCGACGTAAGATTATCGACCAGTCACCACCCTCAGACCGATGGTGAGACCGAGAGGACAAATCAGACCCTTGAGCAGTACTTACGGTGCATGTTACAGCAATCTGAAAGCAACTGGAAAGACATTCTTTGGATAGCCGAATACGCATATAATAATTCTGTACACTCTGGAACTGGCCATAGTCCTTTTTATACCTTGTTTGGACATCACCCTCGAACCTCAAACCTCGACTCATCTCAGAACCTCAGAGTGCCCGCAGTAGAACATCTGCATTCTACCATTACCCGAGCATTCAAAGAGGCAACCACGCATTTACAACAAGCCAAGAGAAAATACAAGGAGAATGCTGACCTACATCGGAGTGAAGAACCTCCGTATCAGATTGGGGATCAAGTGTGGTTAGCTACCAGACATTTACCGCTCAAAGGGCCTCGAACTTTTAACCCAAAATATCTGGGACCTTATTCTATTACAGCAATAATTAACCCAGTAGCGGTTAAACTTGATTTACCAGCTAATATGCGAATTCACCCTGTTTTTCATGTGTCACTTCTGAAACCAGTGGTACCCGGAACCCGACTACTCAAACCTCCAGAACCTATTCAAATAGATGGGGAACCCGAATTCGAAGTGAAGAACATTTTAGATTCAAAAATGTTTAGGTCAAAGCTTTTCTACCTAATTGATTGGAAGGGGTACGGACCTCAGGAGAGGTCGTGGGAACCCAGTGACCATGTGCATGCACCTCGATTAGTCAGGAAATTCCACCGACTCTTCCCAAACAAACCAAAACCCCCGGAGGGAACAACCTTGGGAGGGGCCTTGGGGGGGGGGGGGAGTGCTGTCACGATGCCCGCTCCCGGGGAGTCGGCTCAGGCCCTGCGTCCCCGAAAGCAGACATCAAGTCCCCGGGGAAGGTCCCAGCAACCCCTTATAGGGGCCCTTTGGACAGCGTCCTGGCGCCAGGCTCATAGAAAACATCAGTCCTGGCGCCATAGGCGCCAGGCTCATTATGAAAGTGTTTGGGTGCACTTACCTGATGCAGACCATGCTGCAGAACCCCGGCCTCCTTGAGGCCTGAAAGGAACTACTTTACCTGTTGGACTCATTTACCACCCGGGCATGGTCGGGGAAGGATACATACCTGATTGGAGGAAGGACACATTCTAGGAACTTCTTCCAAGGCTATTTAAACCACACCCGATCAGCCACACGTGCTTCGCGTTGTTCTGCATCTAGCAGCTGGACGCTCACCGTGTCTGCTCCTGCATCTTGACTTCTGCCACACCTGCCAGCATCCTGAATCACCTGCAAACGAAGGGAACAAGAGAACAGAAGAAGGAAAAGGCCTCACCTGCTAAATCTGCATCCCAGAGACATTTCGCCGACAATCCTGAAAAGGAAGACATTTATTTTTAAAAGCACATCGCATCGATCGCTGCAGCGCCGCATTCTACTCACCTTTACAGGGCGCCTCCAGCGACCATCCGGATTCGCAGTCGCGCCCCCGAGCCTAGGGAGAAAAAGACAAGAACAAAGGTGAGAGAAAGAAGGGAAAAGGGAAGCTAAAAATCCATGTCAAGACTTACCTGTTGGGTCATTCCCTTTTCATTTCGGGTCCGCGCCGCATCCAGGCATTTTCGGACCCCGGCCCCTAAGGGGAAAAAGACATCAGCGTTAATGAGTGAATGAAAAGACATTACCAAAACACTCATTAGAGACTTACCTGATTTCCACAAGGATTTCACCGCTCACCTCGGGTCGGTGCCTGTTCCCCGGCATTCCGTACCCCGGCCCCTATGGGGAAAAAGACGTTAGCATTAGAACATTAATGCATGGACACAAGGGGAACCACATAGAAAAACTTACCTGGAAGCCAAGCAAGTTTGGTTCTCACCCATCCGAAAATCCAGTGACGTAACTGGATACCAACGCGCCCCTGCATCAGAAGCAGGATGGAGAGCTCGTCCTTCCAGACCCTAAGGTGAGACGCTACGGGGAAGCACAGAAGGGTTTTGAGGAGGGTGAGAGGGGTAAGTGGGAGGCCGATTGCATTACCCCGCAGACAGTTAACCCCCTATTCTCACCTACAGAAGGATATTTTTGCGAGTCAGACAAGCCAAATCTGGGGCCCGGTCCAGGGCACGGTCCAGTCCGTCTTCCTAACCCTGCGCATCACCTTAGACGAGGTCACAGCAGCGCGAACCAGGCCAGCGCCCCCGTGGGAGTCAGGTGAGCGTTACATAGCAGCCTTCTCAGCGGTGAAAGCAGCGGCAGCCAAAGATTTGTTCGTAAGGAAAATGACCCCTCACTTGCACCCCAACATGGTTCTTTGCGTGCGTACAGCTATCATAGCATTGCCATTCGTGTTGCAAAAAATAAGAATTCCTCAGCGTAATTGGGAATCCCTAAAACCGGCACGGTGCAAATTGCCTTTACCTGCAAATGCCATAATGAATTTTACTCTTGTATAAATAATGAATTCCTGATATTTGAACACACTATGCCTTCATCAGTGAACAAAGTCGTCATGTTCAACTTAGTCATTAACTCTCAGCCTAATATATTGACAGATTTCTGCCTGAAATACAATAATAGCACAGACATGTCACACTCTCTTATAGAGACTGGCAGTGCGTCAATAAAAGAAATTCTGCTTGTAGCTCCTGCAAACCCTTAAGTATTCAAGGCATTTCCAGACATCGAAAATGTCCCCTCTCATATACATGAGCATGTTGCACCCAGGTCTACAAAAAAATGAAAAAAGGCTTGCCTTTTACATTCAACATGTGCGCGAAAAATGCCCCATCATAACACATATCCAGCATATAGGCGGAGGTCTTCTAATTTGCCCCTCCTCCATGACTTGATTATCGTTCTGCGTGTTCTGAAATCCACTTTGATTGTTCTCAAAGTTTCCTTGATTATTTTGAAAGCTTCTACCTCCAAAGCCTCCCCTTGCCCGTGGTGCAACTCCACTATTATTTTGGTCAAACTGCCTTTGGTTGTTCACCTGCGGCATGTTCTCCACTAGTCAGCATCGCACCTTCAATAGCATACTTGGATAGTTTTTTCTGCACTAACTTTTCCCCTTCACCTTTCCTAACATTGTGTTTCTTTCGATTCTTCTCTCGCAAAAGCCTGCAATAATGTGCAATGGTCAGCTGTATTTCTGACCATGGCTTTGCTTCTATGCCCACTAATTTCTTGAGCTGATTCTGTACTGCGCCTGGAAGCCCTTGCCAGAATACATGATCAAATACAGCTATAGATTTTACCCAAGCTTCCCGTGTCTCCAAGGCTCACTTCTTTTGGAAATTTAGAATTTAAACAAGCGGGTCGTCTCCTTCCTGCATCTTTTTTGCCATTATAGCTCCCATGTCTGACGTGTCCGGACACAGTACTCCAAGTGTTTTCCAGACCGCCATCCTACAATTATTAAACAGTGCTCCATTATGAGTCGTGTTCACCGTGGTAACACCAGAATACCCTGCTCTTGAGCAAACGTCATCAGCCCTCTCCCCAAGGATAGCAATCAGGAGACCTTTAATGTCCCCTATAGCTAACGAGTTTCCTCCTGTCATTTTCTCTAACTCATGTATCCATTTCCCAGCACCAGACACTCGGGAGTTTACATCTTAAATTATCCTTGTCCATCTGTGGCCAAGGTATCTACTGTGGCCTTGCTCCTCCTTTCTCTAATAAAAGAAACTGTGAAATCCCAAACTTGCATTGATCACCCATCACCTGTCTATTCATAGCAGGAACAATCGTTCCACTCTGCCTTCTTCGTGACAGTGACCTTAACCTGCTCACATAAGGTGGCGAGTCCACCGTCTGACCATGGGATCGCTCTTTAGGCCAATTTAGCCGCATCAATGATTCTGATGCCTGAGATTTGAGTAGGTCTAAATCCGACCACCTTACTTCCTTATCCATAGAAAAACACCCTTCAGGGCCACATTCATCACCTTCTTCCCCACAGAAGGTTGCTCTGTCCTCGTCTGACAGTCTGTCCCCAACTCGTGTGACTTTTCTCCTCTTTGTCTCTATTCAGAGTCAGTCTATCTAAAAAAAGCTCAGTTGGCTCAAAACTACATGCGGCTCCCTCATTGTCGTACAGCTGCGTACTCTCGAGTCGGTCATTTTTACCCTTCCATTGCATCACTTTCTTAGTTCTCATATCATGATAAAGCTCATCCTCCAGATTTGCTCTAGAAGAACCTGCCATTGGCTCATGTGCTGGGAAGAACTTGTCTATGTCTTCCCATGACACTACTGGATTAGGATACAGTACTTCCTTTTCCATACAATCAATATTGCGTGCTCTGTCTTCTCTTTTGTTCTAACTCATCATCAAATTCTCTTCGCTTTCTTGCTTCCACTCTTACCCTTTTTTCCTCTTTATGTCTCTTCTCTCATTTGCCCTTTGTATTTCCTCATCTCTACGTCATTGCATTCTTTTATCCCTTAATTTATGTTCTTCTTCCTCCATTCTTTTCCTTTCTACTCTTTCTTGTTCTTCGATTACCCTCTGTTGTCATATTGTCTCTGCTCCTCTACTCTTTCCTGCTTTCTCAGTTGCTCCTCTTCATACACCTGTTCCTGTCTTTGTCTATCCTTTCTTTTCGTCCTATCGTCTTCCAATCTTTCCTCTTTCTTTATCCTTTTTGTCTTGCTCATCTCGGTCTTGCTCATCTCGATCTTCCCTTTGCTTTACGTCCTCGATGCTCTTACCATCAAGTTTGAGCAAAATCTGACCACCCATCCATTCGTTCTGTATGAGTGCTAACTCATCAGTTTTCTCTTTTTCTCCTTTCCATCTTTTTATTTCTCGTCCTATATCTAAGGATATACTGGATTGATCACTTCTCTCTTTATCGTGTCTCTCCTTGGGACCTTAGAGATTACATCTCTCAATATTTTTCTCTGCACCCTCGTCACTGCTTTGCACAGATGAGTCCTATGCCGGGTTACTATACCCCTTTGCTGCCTTGAGCTCCCTTAATGGGTACAGCCCGTCATCTTTCTTGCAAGCGCCATCTGCCTAAGGCGCGGTGGGTGGAGCAAAAGGCTCCTCACCCCCCTCTTTGCATACATTAAGTGTCCAGTCTACAGGAGGTGGCTCTTCTCTTTCCTCCTGGTACATTTATAGAGCTCTAAGCTCACTAATCGTTTTTCTAACTGTTTTCCAGTATATGCAGCATGCAAATATGTCGTCATATGCTGCAAAACTGCCTTCGATAGTGATCCCCCTTGAGGCCATAGCCGGAACATTTTGTCTGCAGTACCCTTAATCCACTCTGCACTGTACTGTCTAAGCTTGCGTGCATGCATGCTTGGGTAGATGCTTGCAGAGGTGTACAAGCGCAGTAATATCCTCCATTTTGACACGTCACTCTTGACTGTCAATACTCACCTTTACTCTGCAAATTCAAAAGTATGTTTCAGAAAAATAACACAATATGAGCGTGCACCAATCTTCGCACGCTCCAAACCCTCCAGATCACGTTTTTTACCTTTATCTATGTATTCACTAAACACCATCAGTTCAATACCAACAAATAAATAATTCACAATTCTCGTTTTCTTTTTCACGTCTATCAATTCCTCTATTGTTTTTTCACCATATATAAATCACATAAAACGAACAGACAAATGGACATACTCGACCAGCCACATATATCTCAGTCTTCTCTCCAAGACTGTCCTACCCTCTAAAAATATTCCGATGGGATGTGAACCGACCTCTTCAAACTGTCTTTAAAACAAGTTTGTCTCCTATGTCACCCATAAATAGGAATCTAGGTGCAATTCCTTCTGTTCCGTTCTTTAAAACGCAGGTAACCTAGGGCATACTCTTTATCGTGGCCTCTCCTCACGATACCTCTTAATTGCTTGGCCTCTCCACAAGTCAATTTTACTCAATATTCATAATTTCTCAAGTTACTTTATCCAAGCCTCTCTCCGTTACTCATTTCCCCTTATCACTTTCTTCACCCACTGCCCATTCACACTTTCGCCACCTCACTCAGTTTTACTCACCATTTGATTTTTCGACTTCCAACTCTCGGGATCGTACGCCTCCTCAGAAACCTCTTCAACTTTCCGTCCGTGCAACTTCCTGTACACGTCGGGAGGGGTTTCTGCCTGAAAACAAGGGACACGTCTAACCTAGCTTGCGTTATAATAATATCCGCTATCTACAGGGAGCGTCACATCCTTTCAGCCAAATGGCAGAGGTCGTGCAATATCTCTGGGACCCCAAAGCTTACTTATCTTGATGGGTATCTAACCATCCTCTCAGCTAACACGTGAACTGGGGTATTCCAGCCCTTTAAGATGAGCAATACCCTTGAGATGGATGGGGATGCAGAAATTACTCAAACATCAGTAATCAAAACAACTCAAGTAGTTGGCAAAAGGATAACTGTTTTAATATCAATTATCTAAAACAGGGAGTACAACGGACATCAACCAACGTCTCAGCATAAGAACTCTCAAAGCATCTTGAAAGAAAGCATTCTTTTATAGCAAAAAATCCTCATAGGTGATGTCAACCTACGTTTTACTAATGTCATACTACGTGGCAAACTACAAAAACCTAATGGCAAGTATGATAGGGTCTAAGGGAAGATCTACGTAGATGATCCATACTCGTCTAAGGCAGTGAAGACATGTGCTAGAATTCTTATCTGGTGGGGCAATTAAGCCCGCCCCTAAAACAGGTCATCATTAACGTCGCCAAATACACAACGTCCCATTGGTTACAGAAAATATAGGACCCTTAATCACGCGGTCCTCTGCCATTGGTTGGCACTCTAACCTCCATCAGTACTTTTCCACCTACGTCTAGCAGCATGCAGACTGGGCTTGCAGGTGAGTTAGCCTCCAACCATAGCTTCCCACCAATTAGCATATTCATCCATCATCACCTCATCATAACCTCAGTGGTCTGCTGTCAATTAGGACTTTGAACTTGTCCTTGGGAGTGTTCTTTGCTCTGGAGAATTCAGGGGAGTGAACGCAAGCTCTGCCCTCATGCGTAGGTGTGATCATCATGTTCGTTCAACTTCATCCCTTCACGTGACTGAAGACCACAAAATCGAGCCTCTTGTGCATTAAAAATACTATTTTCTAATAGACCTCTGACGTCTTCCTCGTTTTGTTCATCCCTCCTGAACTGGAGCTCTGTTCTTTCACACGATTTATATCCAATATCTGCTCGCTCCAGCCTGATAAGACCTTGGCTTCTTGGCTCATCCAGTCTCGCCTTTCTGAGATTCACTTTGTAATTCACTTGTTTTCGAACTGCGACACACTGGCAATGAAGCCTTCCTTCTTTAGCCCAGCTCTGCTATAACACGTAGTAGAAACATCCATTCTTCGTTTGCTTATATGTGTGTTGGCACATGCCACAATCTAGTCATTACTTAGCTAGCCTCAAGAATACTTCGTCTGCGTGCGTTTCTTTGCATCTGTACACATGTAAAACAGCTTGACATCTTCATCAGTTCTGTAGCATAAGTTTCTTCATCTTGATCCCAAGATGCCACTTATCTTTGATACTTTCTTGATGCCTTATAGAATATCTGCATTATTTAGTCTCTGAATCTCTTCCATGTGAGTCAGCGCGACTCTGTATGACGTCACCATTCGCTTTTGCCATTCAGTGGTCCTGTTTGTTCCGGAATTTCATTCAAATGGCCATCATACTGTCTTGTATGCAGGTATGGTTTTCCCAATGGGAACCTTGCCTCCAGGATTCTCCTTGGCATCTCCATTTTCACGTGTATAGCACATGTCTCACTCTCTGGTTCCCAACATATAGGCAAGATGGGTGAGGTGATTAAGGTGGGGGTACTTAGCTCCTTCTCTACAGAAGGTTACTGGCTTCAGGCGCTTCAGCTGTTGCTGCATCTTAGCCAGGCAGGAGGTGTAGCAGTAACTGCACCTTGAAGTCAACTAACTGGGAAAGCCAACCTGACATTCTGGCCTGTTTCTGCAGAGGAGATTCCAAGGCGCTCATCTCCTCCCTTCCTTGAGATGCTGATGTCTGCCCTATGCCCTGATCGCGCACTCATCCTGACCCTCCCTTTCAGCCCACCACATGCTCATTTCTCCTCCCACTGCGGGCTCAGCCCCTTTACATTGTCACTTCACCCCGACCTTCTGCCTAGGGCAATGTGTGGCCCCTCGTATCTCTGGCTGTTTCTCTTGTGCCACTGCCTGTTCGCCTCCCTCCACCTTCTCAGGGTTTTCAAGTGTGTACCATTATTCAATGTGATTCTCCAATGGAAGATTTGAAAAACCATTGCAGTGCAGCTGATTTGTGAGCCAGTGCTAATGAAGTGTGCAGAGGCTGGACCGCTGCTTTAGAAAGCCAGTCCGTCGCCTAGGGACTGGATAGCCCATCACCCTGCAAATGCACGGGCTGATGCTGTGAGAAGTGCGGATTGCATGCAGCAGATGATTGCATATCACAATGTTTGCTGGGTGCGAGGAGGGCATTTGCAGATTTGGGTTCCACTTGCTCATGGATGTTGATGCAGGGGATTCTTGTCCTCAGGGTTTGGGTGTCTTTCTTTTCTGCCATACAGATCTCTGTCTTAAAGGGCCAGGAGCATTCGGCCACCAGGGGGCGCACGGATGGACAGCACCTCCGTGTGAGCTCCAGTCACACGGACCCCAAAAGGGACCTGAGCCCAATCTTTTGACCCCCCCCCCCCGTGTACAATATTGAGACCCCCGAAGTGCGACCCGATTCACCACCAGACGTGCGAAATCCCGGAGGAAAATGGTAAACCCAGCCAGCAGAAAAGGCCAACGGCGTGAGCCTCCCCTCTCCGGCACACGCGTGGCAAGTGAGGCAACGGCGCCACGGGAGCGGGCCCTGAGGTATCCGGCCCCTCGCGCCTCCCGACACCCGCGCGAGCCTCGCCGCGATTCTCCAGGGCGATCTCAATGTCCCTACCCTCGTTGAAGACTCGAGAGCAGCGGACAGGTGCGGCACGAGGGCCGTACGCGCCCCCATCTGCCCGCTTAAGCAGTGTTGGCCCCGGCGCCGTGTTTAGACGAGCGGCATAGCAGAGCCAGTAGGTGGCCCCAATTCCCCCCCAGAATACTGAGCGGGCCCGAGCCTGCGCCGGTGCCCCGCTTCATCCTGAAGTGTCTTCCGCGGCCACAGAGGGAGGACCTCTCCTGCTCCCCGCCCCCGGCCGAGGACACGGGCGGAACGCGGGGTGATCCGGGCTTCGTCCCGAGCCCGCCGCTGACGATTTCAGCGCTCGTCACTCGGCCCCTCCAGGTGGGGCGCCTCTACAAGGACCTCCTTCTACACCCCTTACCCAAAAAGGGCCGGAGGGCCCTTTTGAACAGTGACCCAATCACCCCCTCATAGCCCCGGTACAGGCCATAGTTACTTGGAAAGTCTCTGTATCCACATACTTAGCCTCCCTCCTCTGCCGTGCGCAGTCAGCATCACCGATGCAAAACAGCAGGAGTGAGAAAGAATAAAGGACGGCAAAGGTTACAGGGGGGGAAACCCTTGATGCAGCCCCTTAATATATAACACTCCGCAGCACACCCAGTGCTGCACCTCAAGTGGAGGAACAGCCTTTCCCCAGAATCCCAACGATGGGATCCATGGCCACATCCCCTCCCCAGGAGGCAACGACAAGTGAACAACCGTTGGAATCCTCCCAGCCTTCACATAAAGTTCTCCCCAGTCAAGATCACCCTATGTTGGGCCCTGCCCTCCACCAATTGATCGCAGCACTATAATTCATAGTCTGTGGCCCGACGCCCGTCTTCGGGGGAACGCTCCTTGGACATACCCCTAGGTGCTACACCACACGACGTAAGGGGTTAACCACTGACCAGAGGGCAACGCTGAGGGTTGGGCCCCCATCAATGGGGCATGTGCCCTCCTCCGCGTAGCGCACAGCCAACTGCCCCCGCTAAGAGCCACGCAGGCGGACCATCAAGGAACAAAACCAGAATATCTGTATGGGCATCCCTCTGAGCCTCGCCAAAGCTAGAGTCCCTCGCTGCAGGACCCATCGATTGCGACTCCTCTTGCGCCTACCTACAAGACCGGTTCACACACTCGACCCCCTTGGCACTACAGCAGTTGCAAAGTCTGAAACCGACGCAAGTGGAGGGTACGGTCCCTGGTCCCAGGGCGTGTGCCTCCTCCCACCATCATGCTTCCATCATTCTGGGCCCCCTGAAAGGCGTTCCACCACGCACTCTGAGAACTCCACACCACGCGAATGCAGAGGGTAAGGCCCCCACTCCAGGGGCATGTGCCTCCTTGCGTACAAGCATCATATGAACACCCAAAGCAAGCTGGCCAGGTTCGCCTACACCCTGCCACATCTGGAACCGGATACAAACGCCACGATGTCAATGGAAACGTCGGAGACTGGAGCCGCAGCCACGAAAGGAGACATTGCCGCCCTCTTGAGCGAAATCTGAAATATGGGCGCTAGCCTTGGCGGCAAAATTGATAAGATGACGCAGAGAGTGGACAAAATTGAAGAGAGACTCGAGGGCGTCGAAAACAATCAAGCTTCGATAGATACATTAGAAACCCAACTAGACCTCAGAATGCGCAACAGAGAGGAGGGAGGACGAAATTTGTCTGAAAATTGACGATTTCGAAAATAGAGGAAGAAGAAAACCTACGATTTTTCGGAATTCCGGAACGTGAAGGAGAAACAGAGGAGGACCTCAAGCAAACTGTGCATGACTTCATCAAAATCCTAGCTGCAGACGAGAACATTGACAAACCTACAATAGAGAGAATACACAGAGCCGGAGGTCCCCCAGGCGGCCCGAGATCCGTCCTTGCCAGATTTCATAAATATCAAGACAGAACCAGGATACTCGCTAAGGCCAGGTCCAGTGACGCTCTCACTCATGGGGGAGCTCAGATAACCATTTTTCAAGACTTATCCTCGCTCACCCTCGCCTTGCGGCATCTCTGCAGCCCCCTAACGAAATGGTTTAAAGAACAAGGGACCAGATATAGGTGGGGATACCCCTTCTCCCTCACGTTTGAACATGGAAGTAGGAAGGTAATCCTCCGCACTGAAGAAGAAATCCATGAGTGCATCGCAGATCTTCTTGGATCTGACCCGAGTGATGGAATGCGAGAGGACCCACTACAAAACAGAGCGAGGTGGGGGCCCCAGGGCCCGAAGAGGAAAAAAGTCAAGGGATCTAGAAAGTACAGAGAACCCAACGCTACACCAGATAGCACCAAATGAAACAGCAAAGCGGGTACCTCATTGTGGCGATGCATGCCTTGACACCATTGTTCAATGACCACCAGCACTTTGAAGTCAGGGACAGAGGATCGGCTTGATCAGTCACATGACAAGACCATCATCCGAAGCGCCGAGACGAACACCTGGTGGAGATGAACACAAAAACTGCATGGTAGCATTTGTTTTACTAGTTCGCAATAGCAGTTACTGTTTGATAATTTGTTGGTAAGATCACAGCACAAAAGAAGAAAGGGGGGAGGGGGCTCAGAAAGTTAATGAGATGGTAGTTGTGGTCGGTGTCGTGTGGTTACGACTGTCACTAGTGGTCCGACAGTAGACCGGCTGTACAAACCTGGTCCAACTCGGACGGCATCTAACTGGGACACAGACCCCCATGAGGAAAATGAGGGGCGGTCAGCGAAAATTGGGGGTAACGGGCATGGTGTTTAATACCCTGGAGGGGAAGGGGGGGGGACAAATCAAACCTCAAAGCCTCCGTCAGCTAGGGGCAGCTATCACACTACTTCCACTGTGGCAATTCCCTGCAATGGTCAGCGCGACGTCACGATCGATTTCAATGAACACAGCAACGACCCTCAGGTGACAGGCATGGCATACTCAAAATTGGCACGCTGAATGTCAAGGGGCTTAATTCCCCCACCAAAAGGTCGCTGGTGTCCAGGGAGTTCAAGAGGGCGAAACTAGATATACTCTTTTTACAAGAAAGCCGATATAGCAAAGGAGATGAGAGGAAGGTCCTATACGCCAAACTGGACGCTGAATACTGGGGCTCTGGCCCACTAAAGAAAGCGGGAGTTGGCATCCTAGTCAATAAAATGATCCGATTGGAGCACCTGAAATCCTGGACGGATGTGAGTGGCAGAGCGCTAGTACTAGTTGGCAAGATACAAGGCACTGTCATCACCCTTGCGTCAGTGTATGCACCCAATACAGGACAGTCTAGATTCCTACAACACACAATCCCGAAAGTCATGAATGAGGCGGAGGGTGAAGTGATACTGGGAGGTGACCTTAACACGTGGATGGATCCAAATCAGGACAGGCAGGCAGGCAACCCTCTGACAACCCCCCCCAACGGGCCTCGGACCCCCAGCGGATACGATGGATGCCTACAATCTCACTGACGTATGGAGCCACTGACAAAGGCTTCAACTTCTTCTCAGCAGCACATGCAACGTTCTCTAGAATCGACTATACATACCTAATCTCAGACCTCACTGCGGCGATGTCTGAAGCCACCATAGCTCACATCACATGGTCGGGCCACGACATGGTCACGGTCATTATTGACCAGATGGCCCTCCCCAGGAAGAGCTCCAAATGGCGATGTAACAAAACTCTCTTCAAAGACCCGATCTTTCGAAAACAGCTCAAGCTAGACATCACCCAATACTTTGAGCAGAATAACACAAGCAAAATCTCCACATAGTATGGGAAGCTGGCGAGGGGACTACTTATCAAAGAGGGGGCAGCGAAGAAAAGAGAACGTCAACTCATAGAAAGTAGGCTCCGAAACGAAATTACTCAACTCGACCTCATGGCACAATCCGCAGACCATGATAGACTACAAAAGATCAAGCTGGCTAACGACAAAAGGGAAGAACTACGACAGATGGAGACCGGCAACATCGCTCGCAAGCTCCAATGCCTGAAGCAAAAGCATTATGAACACAGGGACAAAGCAGGTGCCCTACTTGCTGCGAGACTCTGTGGTCAGCACCAAGAGCAGTGGGTACCCACGATTCAAAACGAAGGTGATTCCCACGACCCATATCCTCCCAGTGTCCCTGAAGCCTTTGCCAACTTCTATGAGAAACGATCATCCAGGAGCGATAACAGATTACATGGATAAAATATCCCTGCCGGCTCCTCCGCCCGACACTGTCCAAACCCTGGAAGCTCCCATCACAGGAGAAGAAATTGAAGAGGCGATCAAGAGACTTCCCACAGGAAAAGCCCCCGAAATGATGGCTAGACAGCGGGGTTCTATAAGACCTTCAAAGACGCCCTTCTCCCCTTCCTGGTCAATCTCTTTAACAACATCCTTCAATCCGGTGTGGCGCCAGATTCCTTCTCGGAAGCACTAAACAGTCATTCCCAACGAGGACAAAGACCCAAAGCTGTGCGCCTCTTACCGCCCAATATCCCTTCTAAATATCGATGCTAAAATCTACACAAGAATCCTCACAGCAAGGCTGGAGTCACACATGCTGGCAATAATACACAACAACCAAGTAGGTTTCATCTTAGGGAGACAAGGCGCAGACTCCACCCGGAAAACTCCATCTAATTCATGAGGCCCATAAATGACCAAACACATCAACGTTATTCTCAATCGATACTGAGAAGGCATTCGACAGAGTCAAATGGCATTTCCTGGAAGCCACGTTAAAGAAAATAGGCTTGGGTCCCACACTCCGCCATGGAATCAAAGCTGTCTACACTACCCCAAGAGCATCAGTGGCAGTAAACTCCCAATTCTTCCGCTTGTTTCCACTCAGAGGAACGAGACAAGGTTGCCCCCTCTCGGCAATACTCTTTGCGCTTTCAATGGAACCACTTGCCCAAAAGCTTCGAGCAGATGCCATCGTCGAAGGAATGCAAGTAAACGGCAGAGAATATAAACTGGCCTTGTACGCAGATGACATCCTGCTCTATGTGATAAACCCAGCTTCTTCAATTCCAGGAGAGATCCAATTAATAGAAGAATATGGAACACTCTCAGGCTTCAAAATGAATCATAACAAATCCATCCTCTTCCCGCTCCAGGAACCGTCCCCAGACCAGCAAATAGTTCTCGAACGCCTTGGGCTGATCATTGGAGGCCCAACACTGAGATACTTGGGAATCAACCTAACGAGACACCTCGACGACCTTTACAAAGCAAATTTCCCTCAACTTCTTGAATCCCTGAAGGCTGACCTTAGAAAATGGAAACCACTCACTATCTCCTGGATGGGGCGCCTAAACGCAATCAAAATGGTGAGTCTCCCACATTTTCTGTATCCTTTTCAGGTCCTGCCCATCACAATACCCGAACACTTCTTCAGACAAGTTAAGAAGGTCATATTGGAATTCTTATGGAATGGAAAGAAACCCAGGATCCCCTACGACATCCTAACACTACCAAAGGATCTGGGAGGAGTAGGCCTTCCGGACATAGAACGCTATTACCAGGCCACACAACTCAGAGTCCTGATCCCGCACCTGCGAGACGGAAAGGACCTTCAATGG
The DNA here is from genome assembly GCF_040938575.1 of Ambystoma mexicanum. NCBI lineage: Eukaryota > Metazoa > Chordata > Amphibia > Caudata > Ambystomatidae > Ambystoma > Ambystoma mexicanum. Next base: position 894,816,861 of record NC_090931.1, on the reverse strand, counting down.
GTCCAGCTGGACAACAACAATCTAACCCCTGCAACACTAGCAGAATGGTTATGGGTCCCCAGGCTCATAAGAAAGTTGCGTGAACACCCAATTTTGGGAATGATGTGGAACATATGGAAGAAAGGGAAAGCAATGTCTGGGGTCACTACATGGCCCTCACCTGTGAGCCATCTCTGGTCACCAGGGATCAGAGAGGAAATCCCAGAACACGCCAGATACCAGACCTGGTTTGATGCCGGCTTGGAGAGCGTCGGCCAGCTGTGGAGAAAAGGGAAATTCATTTCAATCACGGAACTAGAGGAGGCTCTCCAAATACACCCGATCCCAGTTTTCTTGCATTTACCGCTGAAAGGCGTACTATCCAGGAGAGAATGGAAAACCCCCACACAAAGAGAACTCACGCCCTTTGAGACCATTCTGGACTCGAACAGCACTTCTAAAGGCTTAATAGCACGAATGTACAGGGCCCAAATCACTAAAGATGAAACTCCCAAGTCTCCGCCTCAAGGGTAGATGGGAAAGGGATCTTGGCAGAGAACTTGATCAGCAGGCCTGGGACAAAATTTGTGAAACACCCTCCAGAATATCAATTGCAGCCCCATATAAACTACACGCAATAAAATTACTCCATAGGTGGCAGTATGATCCACACAGGCTGTCCAAAATGTTTCAAACCTCCAGCCCGAGATGCTGGCGACAATGCAGTAACGATGCCGATTACTGGCACATGTGGTGGACATGCCCCAAGGTCTGCATCTATTGGCAAGAAGTCCTGGGATGGATTAAACAAATGGATGGCATAGAGAGAATTATCCCCACTCCTGATCCTTTTTGGCATCGAGGAAGAGGATGACGAACTGAGAAGGGTAAAAGGACTAGTCTCCCCTCTGCTATTGACGGCAAGGGCGGGCCTGGTTATAAAATGGAAATCCCCCATGCCTTCCAGACAAAAAGGACTGGATACAGATTGCCACAAACATCTATACAATGGAGAAAATAACAGCACTTCACGACAGGGCCGCAGAACATGAAGAAGCTTGGCACGACTTTACCGAGCACTACATCACAAGCCCAGTCACAGATGACTCGATGCAACAAAGTCAGTAGCACCCAGTTTGCGCTATCTGGACCTGAATACCATATGATTCATCGCCAACTTCCCATGCCTGTCACAGACATCATTAGAGCTTCGCTAATCTAAGGATGACTACCGAAGAACATCACGCAACCTACTGCGGTTCACCACATCAATGCCACAGACAAGGAAGACTCATGAGCTGGGAGAGGGGAGGCGGGAAGAGGGACAGGACATTAAGTTTCTTTTCATTGGAACGGAACACGTTGATGCTGTTAAAGTGTTGTTAGAGTGGGTCGGAGTAGTGTTCTGATTTAACTATGAATGCATAACATGCACCCACTTATATGTTCATTTCTAATGTTAAAATCAATAAAAATTCAAGTTAAAAAAAAAAGTGCCAGGAGCAACTTGTGTGTAAAGGTGTCAGTCCACTGCTTGGTGGAGGGGGCTTATTGGAGGGTGACATGATGATCCTCCCCATACCGCCCTCTGGATCATCATCCACCAACTCTGGGAGGCACCCACTCCTGCAGTCATTGTACTAGAAGTCCCAGAGGTTCCATGTGAAAATGTTCCCAGGAAAATGTAATCATGTGAAAATGTTGTCCGCAAAAGGTTGTTTTAAAAAATGTAGTCATTCAATCAATGCAAAGTGTAAAAATGTTGCCATTAATAAGGATGCCAAAAAGGTTATTCTTAAATAGAATAAAGTACAAGGCTCCAACCCAAACAATGACCCACATCTTTAATAAAATATCCACAATCACCCTAACTACGGTCCTAAACCTTCCACTAAGCCCAACTGCTACCTTAAACTCTTACAGAACACAAACCCTTCAGCACGCTGAAGCCAGGCTTGGACTGGCCTATTGGGCAATAGGCCCATGGTCGAAGCAAAAATGCAAAATGCTAATTTCGGCCAGTTTCTTTAGTGAAAGTGGGCCAGCTTGATGAGCTACTTCACTATATGGCTAGTCGTTTTTACCTGTTTTGCTGAAAATATATTCTTTAAAATGCACAATTTGCATCATATATTATCAAAAATCTTCCCCCGCGGGTACAGATATACAAAAGAAATGAATTCCCATACGCAACAGTGGGCCACTTTTCCATTGGTCCCCAAAACTATTTTATATCCCAGTCAGACCCTGGCTGAAGCATTTTATTTGCATGTTACTCATTACAAAATAATGAAACTTGAGCAGTGAACCCAACTCCAACCCCATCATCAGCATGCCACAAATGACAGCCATTGGTCTAACCCAAACCCTTGCTCTAATCTTAACCTTCGCATTACACTAACTGCAACGCTAACACTTACCCTAATGCTTACGTGGCTCTGATCACTAGGTTTCTCCCGAACCCCATCCTACACTAACATGACCAGCCCTCCTCAACTTCCATGTCCTTTTCTTTAACACTTACCCAAACCATTACTCTTAACCCTAGCCTTACCATAACCCCTATCCTAGCACTTACACTGGATCTAACCAAATGACCAACCCCGCAGCAACCACCCTCACCCTAGCTCTTCACCTAATTCTAACCAAAATCTTTATTCTAACCCTAACCCCTACACTCTATCCTTGCCCTAAACCAGGCAATCACAAGCCCACAAACCCCTTCTTAACCCTAATCATTTTTGGCTACCTTTCAGCTGCATTGTATACATTTTTTCACTGCAGAGGTATTTGCACCACGCCTTTTTCACTGACTACAAATGTGCTGCCAACCTTTTCATTGGGTACTGTCCCAGAACGTCATCACATATCTCAGACTCTTGCTTTCGAGACTCCTGTAGTTCTGCCATGGGGCACTGTCTTAAATGGTCTACATTAGCCTGGAGCTTAGCCTCTCTAATTATGATGGAGGGGTATTAATGTTGAGCTAGAAACCACCTCATGACTCTAGAGAGGGTATCTTGTGTCTGGGATGACCACGTTATAGGGGCATGGTTGAAGGCTGTGGTGAACGTCCTGCCTGTTATACAGTACTCGAGGGCCTCTATGGTCCATCAAATAGCCAGACACTCCAGTTCAAATGTGGTGTTCTTCTCATGAGGATGAAGTTTTCAGGTAATAAAGAGATTGAGTTGATCCACGTTATTTCGGATTTCAGACAGTACTGCACCTAAACCCACCCATACATCGTCTCTATGGACGATAAATGGGTCATTGCTATTGGGCATTATTAACGGAGAGGGGAGAGAGGTTATCAACATCCTCAAGACCTGTCAGGATATTCGGGCCTCCCCTCCAAACTGCACATCAATGGGACCATACAGGACAGACCAGGACAAGGTAAGACCCATTCAGTTGTCCTTGTTAATGTTAATGCGGTTAATTTAGTGTTAGAAGCCAAGTCCACTGTTTGTTAACACATTTTTGAGAAACCAAGCACAGTAGCACATAACTACCCTCAGCTTTTCCTAGTCAGCATCACCTAACTTCTCACTGGGCTCACCCTCCATTTGTAACCTTTACAGCCAATGGTAGCCACGCATGTAGCCTCACACAGTACATCACAATCCCCACACATAGCTTCCGCCGGTTCACAAAATTACTGGACAGCGTTATGACTGTCTCGTTGTAATTAATATCTCTGTCAGTAAGAATGCAATATACACTGTGTTTAAGGTAGTCTTGAGCAACCAGAATCCCAGTTATGTGTGTGCTGGTTGAAGTCCTAGCAGGATGGCAAATTTCTGTGTATTGGATCAATTCTCAAGGGAAAATATTTATCTGGTTGTTGGCGCTGATATTGCACGTAGCCGTGATCAGCTTCTGCTCAACTCGCGAATGAATGCGTACAGCGAACAAATTGACTCTACAGGCTCTAGCCCACTGAGGCAGCCAGGTCCACATCACGATCATCAAGTTGCTGGTGATCACTGAACTATGTTTTTCTCACTGTCCACCCAAGGGAGGGTTTGCACATGAGTCCTTACCGTAACAAAGGATAGCTTACGAGACCCACAGGACACAGCTTTACCACCTACTACACGTCCCGATGAAGGCCCACCACATATAAGCTCCATCAAGCAGCTTTACTACGGGCCAAAACACACAGTGTCGACAACTTCTCCACAAATTCAGTGTCTACTCATTACACTGAGATCTTTTTTTGTTCACCGAAAAATGTTTCATTCTGTTCACATGTTATTTGTAAAGTTCAATATGTCGATCAACAACAGCATAACATGCTGTATTTTCACCAAAATCCAGTCCAACTGACTGGGCTGTACCTACTTGTATCGTATACAAAATTGTAAATAGTAAAGTGTCTTTGGATGCTGTCATTTCATCTTTGGCAAATATATAAAACATTTAAAAGACACATGGTTAAAAATCTTATTGACCCCGATAAAACTTGAAAATAGTGTTTGTTTTGTGTAGGAGTACAACAAGAAATGTGTGTGTGATCTATCACCATGATTTTTGTGATTATCTAAAAGTATATGCCCGCCTGGGTTTATCAAGGCCTATCCAGGTGCCCTTACGGTTTATTTTAACCAAGTCAAGTGGCACAGCAAGTAGAGCAGAGCGCTCGCTTTAACGCAGGCTTCGAAACTCAGCCTTTCATCCTTCCGAGGTTGATAAATGAGTACCACACACCGTGGGTAATAATAAGTAGCGCTCAGATACCTGAGGGTTCGTAGTGCTCTATAAGTGCCAAATTATAATTTTTTATTATTATTAAATGGTCAGCCAAGCCTGGTTTATCAGCTCACTTCACTTGGATTTCCTTCTACTGACTGGTTGCACTGTATGTGCGTCACTAAACGTACTAGAATTGAAAATGGTGTAGCCTGCAAGTCATAATATCAGAGCTGTCCGAACATCGCTCGCCTGCCAGGTGACCTGGAGAGACTGCACCTTGTAATGTAGGATTTACTGTGCTCCACCCTTGAAGCCCCCCTTTAGGTGCACGGGCCTAGCTCGTGTCTATTTATGCCAGCCACAGAAAAGAAACGGATTTTTTATAAACACGATGCATTTTTTTGTTGGCTCTCCTGATGAGAAAATCTCTTCTAAGGTAGAGGAGTTCTCCTCGGGGCATCTAAAAGGGTAGAATGCATTAAGGGCCTCCCAGGGGGGTGCCAGCAATTACCAGGAAAAACTGAACGACAAGGACGCTTAGATCGAGAGCGAAAACAACAATTATTCTGTGATGTGCGGGGAGACAAGGTAAGGGACGACACCCCGCACACTGACGAGCAACAAACACTGCGCAGTGCGCTACCGACACAATGCCGCCCTGTCAAGCCGACACCAGGCCGGGCCCAAATTGCGGAACGCGGTTTCTCCTTCCTTTGTTTAAATTCACGCTCTATGCTCCCTCATTTGAATTTCCGGGAGAACTTTATATCATAAAAAGATAGCAAGCGATCTCCTGCTCCGTGTTATTATCCTCTTTGCGCGCTGATGATTAGATTGTACGGCTACGTTGCGCCGCCCACGCTCCGGCACAGACTGACGCACTCTGCAATCAGAGGGGCGGAAGAGATGACTGCTCTGGCACTGCTGCCGACACACCACACGCGCACACACTCGGAGAGTAACGTAAGCACAGCCGTGCACGCACGTAGAGCATCGATGCACACAACTGTACGCCCACACAGACTCTAACATGCGTACAGGCACACACAACCTACGGTCTCTTACCAGTTTTGTGAACAGAGGTTCAGTTTCTAATGAAGACTAGGTGAGTGTTGATTTAGTTCTGTACCAGTTGCCAATCGCACCAAAGATTGATGACATTTTCAATAAATACATTTTTTTATCAAATAAAGAACCCCTCCTTTGTTCTATAACATGATGTCTGATTATGTATCGTCTCGGGAGGATAGCTCAGCAGCAACGTGCTCGCCTTGGAAGCAAGATGACATGGAGCCACACAGGTTCGATCCCCGGGTCCACATTAAGCGCGTTGTAAATAACCTATCATATTGTGGCGTTGTTGTGTTGCAGGCAATCTTTTTGCAGGTTATGTTTTAACGTCTTTATTCCTCATAGGCTCCTGTCTGCCCCTTCCTGTGTCCTTAACTAAGTGGTGTCTCTAATTTTACATAACCAGGAGGATTACTTATAAAGTAACATGTTGCTACGAAATTAAAACTTACATCAGTTCCATCCATCTCCTCTATAAGTATCAGTTTTTTTTTGCATACTCAACCAGAAGGTACACCGCTCTATTGTTGCGTGTCCTTGAGCAGTATGCTCCCACAACGATCTGTTCTCTACCAAACATCTCACGATCTGCAAAGAGTCCTAGGGGTGCACTCGTATCAACCCATGCCTCCATAAGATTCCATCATTGTGAACAGATGATAAAATAATACGCCATTATTGTAGGTAATTGATGGGGACCCACAGATCTATACATCTTCCAGCTTCGGTTACCATGACCTTGACCCTAGCAGCCCTGCTGACCCGCAAGCTGCCCGATTGGCCTACTGACTGTCTGTGCTGTACTAAGGTAGAAAATCCAGTGTCCAGCTGAATAGTCCAAACGCCCATGCCTGGGCTAAAAACCACCCAATGGGCAACCCGAGGGGCCACGCCTGCCGTCATCGCCTGGCTGGCATATTGGATGCGAGTGGACCCCTCAAACTGGGTAGCAAAAGCATAGTTACTGTTAGTTCAACATTCTTGGTCGTGGCCCAAACCTTATACATACACAATCGGTTATGTAGGTCCACGTCCACAGAGCCAAAATAAAATGCAACATCAATCCACACATTAATAACTCAAAACACATTAATTTACTTTCTACAAATGACAGAATGAGGGTGCAAAAAGAGGGTTTTGGGTGGGTGTTCAAGCTTCGACGAAACGCTCAGAACGGCAGCGGGAAGAAAAGAGGGCAACCGGATGGGCTCAGTCCCTTAAATACTGCCCCACCGGATGCCTGGTAGGTTGACCCCAGCCCACCTATAGCCGCCAAGCCCCGCCCTACAGGACTTCCCAGCAGCCCCCAGATACCCAAACTGGCCCCACGAGATAGCCCCTAATGGCGCCACTGCTGGAGGGCAATGACGCACCTTCAAACTCGTAATCACTCAAAGTAGGTTCTTCCCAAATAGGTGATCTCAACGGGCTACCTGTAAACTCATTAAAATGAGACACGTTTCTAGTAGCCTCGATCGGACTCATTACTTGCTGTCATGATGGATCCTTTTTTTGCTTACTGTGAGAGGTTCTGGGTGGTAGCTTTGTGTGTCCTACATTGTCTTGCCACCACCACCACACCTACTTGTATGACTGACTCTTCTACATTCCTTCTATCAGCATGTGCTTTCATCTTGCACTTAGCAAGTGCCCCAATCATGCACGGTTTGATTATCTGGATATTGATCTTCCAAAGTCATCGAATGAGGTAAACATGTCCTGATAGTGTGCCCAAACATGACTTCTGATGGACACTTGACTGTACACATTTGCTCTAGTGGGTACAAGGCCTGGCTCCAGCAGGGGGGCCATGCCTGCCTAATACCACCCCCCTGGAATCCCCTAGAAAGGAGGCTTTGCCAGTGGTGTTAACCACCAATGGGATTCAGGGAGCCAAGGGGGGGGGGTTGCAGGCAGATAGGATGGAGAAAGGCTGTTAGGAAGGACTGACATTCTGTGGACACATTTGGTCGTTGACCCATCCATTGCCACGTTAATCCCTATGGTATTCCCACCAACTACCTGCCCCATCCTGCTGAAACATATCCTCTAGGGTACTCTTTGAGCTAGCTCAGTCACAAACTAACAACATACTTTGTGCTGCATAGGGCCTGCTTGTGTTATAGCTGAGCATTCGTTTGAGTGTTTAATCACTTAATTATTTCTGTAAAGGAGCTCCTGTTGTAATAAAAATACGTCTTAACAATGCATGTTTTCAGCCAGTAGATTTAAAAGTGACGTGTGTCCTCACACCTTTTCCTTGCACTGGAGTCCTGTCAGAAGCAATTGCAAAGCCAACAGTGTTGGCTTATGTATTGGTATTAGACAGACATTTGCCAGACAATTGCATCATATGCTTAGGTGCTCGCACCATTTTCCAGATGTTCCCATCTTATGGCCAGGTGTTACCCTTATGACAGTGCCTGGCAAATGCCTATTCCATGTGTACCTAAAAGCCCAAATTGTTGGTGTTGCCAATGCGTGTTGGTTTCAGTTTGTCTCCTTAAGTTAAAGTGTATATGCCCAGAAGTGGGTGCCTTGCTTGTTATGCCTAGGAAAGCAAGCAGCACTTCCCTGAGTTGTTCCAAAATGGCCCTACCTGATCATTTTCCAGGCTATGATGATGAGTGTGGACCAGCTTCAGATCTTATCATGAATACTTACCAGTATGGTTCTGACCTAAATAGTATGCATCTTTGTCTTGATGGAAGCCTAGCCTGCCCGGCCAAAGCTTTTCATGAAATGAACTGATAAGTACTGACTTGATATCATATTGTTGGAATAACTATTAACAGTGTTTGCATGCAAACACAATACATCATGTGTATTGTGGGTCTCGTTTGGAAAGTGTGATGTAACTGCTGGGTGTTTAGGCAGTGCCAGAAATTGAAGTTATTTACCGTGGGATCCCACCAGTGACAGAGAGGGGGAGCGGGACTGGAGGAATGCACCCCCTCCCCATAAACATTTGCCTGAAGAAGATTGATCATGAATACCTGGAAAATAAACACAAGAAAAGAGCATTTCATATTATGTTGCTGTCAAAGTATAAACTGCACATCTTTAAAACAAAAAAAGGGTATTGAAATATTTCTTGCAGAGTGCAATCAGAGGTGGATTTAACAGTAGGACAAGGACCACATGCCCATGAGGCTCCCTTCTCTGCCTTTCTCCTCTCAAAGTCAGCCAGGGCTGCGTAATCCCTCCCAGGGAGGCCTCATCTTAACATGTCTCAGCAGCAGATTATTTAAAATAGTATGCGATTAGTGATGGGAAAAGGTAACTGGCACTTTTTTTCTTAAAATTATATAAGGTTTTAATAAGCGATCTAAATGCGATTGGGAAGTGATTGGAAAGTATGGGGGCACAGAACAAGCTGTGTCAAACAATGTCTTTTGCTATGCATTTAATTTCACTTTGTGTCTGTATGAGATTTTTGTAAATTCTCATTAGTTTGAATTCTGGAGCGTGTAGGCTTCCATTCAGGGTGCAGAAAATAAAGATAACATTGTTTTAGCACCGCTTATTCCACTCTGCAGGACTTGGAAAATGACCCCCTATGATTGTAGCTTCATTGGTAAAAGCAAACTGATTCCAATTCATTCATTGTGGGAGAAACTTACACTTTCGCAAACACATAGCGTAGAAGTGATGAGAAAAGGCGATTTCTGCCTATTCTTTGCTATTTACTTTTCTAGTACTTGGTGAAAACTTTTAAAATTGCCTGTAAGACCCTTTTGCAGAGAGTGGTTCCTTCCATGCAATGTAGGATTCAAAACAAAATGACCCCCATTACTCTTTTCATCCAATCATTTTTACAATGTTATGCATGGTCCGGTTGGTTTTTATCACGTAACTTGTGCATTTTTAAAGTGATCTATATAAAATTGAGTATGTTGGGTATAAAACCAAACTTTAATACATATTTGTAGCAACTTGAGCTGGGAGTATGTGTGGTCAAGTACCTACATTTCAGGCTATGTCAAATTTTGGCTTTACCGCTTAACCAAAGTGTATAATGCGGGTCAAATCATTTAATCTCACTGTGCGTTTCCCGCCAAAATGAGGTGCCCCTAGAAGTGATTTAGTTTACAGTATGAGATATTTCAAAAAAAGGACCACTTATGGTTTAATAGATGGACAACACAGGGATCAGGGCTTGCCAAGGAGACACACACACACACCTTTCTTTGGAAAATATAACACCATATTTATTGAATGAAATTGTGACAATGAATGGCAAATAAACGTAAATATGTCAAACAAGACGTCCGCATGGACTATTGCATATTATAAACAGTATGTACCAAACAATGACATATAGGGGGTGGCAGGGGAGCAGCAGCCCCTCCTCACTGCCGCACCGAACCGGGAACGATACCAGGAGGCCAGAGGCCGAAAACCACTCAACCTGCACCGTCTACCTCCCGATTCCAGTCTCTCATGCATGCTAGCACTCACACACACCCTCAACTCAATTAAAATGTGCTGCAAAATTGCAACAAGAAATACAAAATTATATTTTGAAGCACTAAATTGTAAGAAACAAAATGTCCCATTCCTTGTTTCATTATTTACAGAGGAGGAGGAGGGGGTCTGTGTTTCATAACAAGATGGCTCGACCACAAGCACCTCCTCCGTGGCCTGTTGGAAGTAGCCACTGTATTCAGGGAGGTATTGTTGAGCACACATCATTTGAGAAGAAATCATTGCTCAGCCCCTACAGAGGAGCAGGTGGCATCATCATCGATTCTCCCCAGCCAGGCCAAGAGGACATGGTGCAAAGAGGGGGAGAAGGGTAGGTGCGAATGGTGGTTGGGGAGCTGATGGAAGGTAACTGGGGGTGAAAAGCGAAGGAGGAGTGAATCGAATAGAAAGGGCATAGCAAATAGGAAGAGAAGATAGTTCCAGGAATGAGACACGGACACAGTTGATTCATGGTTTTGGTTAAATAAAATGTGCAACTCCAATACAAAAATGATCCGTAGAGTTCCTTGGTCCAGAGGGTGATTCCCTTCCCCTGGATTTCTCTTCACTCTTCCTTGTGTTTCAAAAATGTTAATTCTTTAAGACTCTTTGATCAACCACACAAAACAACTTGGCTGCTAATGCGTATTTTACTCAGATCCCTGGTGTACTCCCCTACCAGGTTTCCACTTCCTTTTAACATGCTTTCACAGCCTTATCAGCAGTCCTATTATATCCTGCCAGGACTGCCTTAGGTACTGTATAGTACACACTGTTCAACTTGACTATACCTGGTATGCTTCTCCCCAGGGCTTTTCCACTTAGATACTTTCAACTTTATATTCGCCTGGTACACTCTCCTGCCAGGGCTTCCCTTGTCTACAAGTATCTTATGACTTGGCTTTGCCTGGTATATTTTCCTGCCTGGGCTTTCATGTGTATCTTCGTGCACTTCTAATGTGCCTGGTATACTTTGTTACCAGGGCTTTTTTCCTCTGTTTATGTTCTTGCAGCTTTTAAGTTGCCTGGTATCTTCTGTCGGAACTTTTCTCAGGTGTAGCTTCTTGTAGCTTATATCTGTCTGGTAAACACTCTCGAATTTGATGATCTCGGTTGTTCCCTCTTAAACCCCCCTGGTATATTTTTCTGCCAGGTTTTTCCTTATAATGTATTGTGCACCTTCATAGACTAAACAGTTTCTTGCATCTGTACTGTCCCATCTTGAACCCCGTTGGTACACTATCCTGCCAGAGTTTCTCTCAGACACTTATTGCATACACTCACAAACTTGATAGTCTTTTCTGTATATTTCACTTTGCCCCTTTAAAAGGAATTTCCCTCGCTTGATCTTTATGTGCTTTACTTGCATTTGCTTCGGTTAGGCAGGCTTGCCGATACACCCTGATGTCCCTGCTTCTCCTGGGTGGGCTCACCGGCTTTGGCGGGCGTACGTCAGGTTTCCTGCTGCAAGCCGGTGGTAGTCTTCTGGTGTTCTGCTTTTCTCACAGTCTGCTTTCCAGCTCCATAGCCTCTCATGGCTCCCGCTTCTCTTCTCCATGTGTCTCCGGGCTTCGGTTTGGTGGAGTCTGCCTCGTAGTACCGCTGAGCACCCAGAAGCTCTCTGAACCCACCCGACTTTCTCGCCATGTACTTTCACCAGCAATCTGTTTTTCCTTCCTTTTTCGAAAAGCTGCTTCGCTCCACGGCCACCACTCCAGTTTTGCGGTTCCTCGGTCAGCACCAAGGGACATAGCGTTCTCCAGCCAGCGTCCTTTCCTCAGCTGTTGTGCCGGTTTACATTTCCCGGCTTCAGGTAGGTTTCTGTGACAACTAGAGTGTGGCTTGTACGCCAGGCCTCCGTTGATCCGCATTTCTCAGTTCCGCTTACTTGTTACAGTACTTTCACACTTAGGAAAATAAAAATAAGTTTCTGATAACTTGGATCATGATTTGGTTCTTGGTGACCTTGAAGGGCAAGTCACTCCTCGATATCTTATATCCAAAACCTGGGCCGAAATTGTCAGTGACCTTCTTGCGTCAGTGAGGGGAGTGACAACCGTATGCTTTTAGGGCATGGGGAATCACAGGCGTATCCTCAAACGAGAAAGGGTGGGTGCCAGGTCTCATCCAATGATGCCATAACACCTCCCTGAAGGTCACCCCCCCCCATGTGATCCTCTCATACAGCCACCCCCATGGTCAGGATCAGGTAGTGGCTGCCGTCCCCAGTCCGCATGGGGAGAGGCCACTGCCGGAAGAGATGTGATGACACATCAGATTCATCACAATAGGTAGATTGATAAAGTGTCATGCTTTGGCAATAGTTTTCCTTATTTAGATGGGGGAGCAGATGGAAGATGAAGTAAGTAGCAAATGGAAGGTCAAAGTAGTTAGGGAGCTTACGGAAGGAAACAAAGCAGATGGAAGATGAGAGCAGAAGATTTTGGAAGGGGTAAAGGAGAGCCTGTGATTTTGGAAGGGATGAGTAGGTGGAGTACAAGAGCAGATTTCCTACTTGAACAAATTGAGTGAACCTGGGCAAATCACTTTATATCAGCAAAACCTGGTGAGGTGAACAGGCTGTTTCCAGCCAGAATCATACCCCTAAACATACAGCTCCAATAGTAGAAAAAGACAACTTAAAAACATGTAACATTAGTTGCACTCGAGACAGCCATTAATTACTCCAGCCGTTATCGCCACACCCATGCCCCACCTACCCAGGGCCCTCTGTCAGCCTTGCCCAAGCATCCCTTTGCCTTAAATCTGTGTCATGATGCCTACCCCCGGAGCACCAGGCCAGGCCCAGCACCCCCGGGAACAGGCATCACGCCCCTGGGTAAAAGCCCAGCGGCCCTTTATAGGGGCTCTTTGGACTCTGTCCTGGCGCCGTTGGCGCCAGGCTCATGTTGGACATCAGTCCTGGCGCCATAGGCGCCAGGCTCATAAAGGGAAGTGTTTGGTGCACTTACCTGAAGCAGACCATGCTGCACAATCACCTAATGCAGATCATGCTGCATGAAGAACCAAGCCAAATGAGGCTTAGGAGGGACTATTTTTCTGAAGGAACTATTTTGTTACTTGGGTGGGGCTGTGGAAGAATACTCACCTGGAACTTCTTCCAAGGCTATTTAAGCCACACCCGGACAGCCACACGTGCTTCGCGTTGTTCTGCATCCCAGCAGCTGAACGCTCACCGTGTCTGCTCCTGCACCTGGACTCCAGCCACGCCCGCCTAGAACCTGGAACACCTGTAAGGGAATAAGAGAAGAGAAAGGTGAAAACCAAGAACTATTTCAACCTTCTTACCTGCATCCAGAATCTTCACGCCAGCTTTCCTGAAGGAAGATTTCCATTTAAAAGCACCGCGTTGCTCGCTGCAGCGCCGCGCTTCACTCACCTGTTCCTGAGACACCGCCCGGCTCCATCGCGGCTCGCAGTGCCGGTCGCCACATCCCTGCACCGCATCTAAGGGAGAGAAGAAGAGACAAAAGGTGAGCAAGGGAACACAAGAGGAAAGCCGGATTTTCAGCCATATTACTTACCGGCTATTCTTGGTGAACCATTCCACATCTTGGGTCGGCGCCACATCTCTGGCAGGTACTGCACCCCGGCCCCTATGGGGAAAGGACAAAAGACATTACTGGGGAATTATAAAGACATTTAGAGGGGTCGCCCTCATCACCGACTCACCTGATTTACCCCGGCAATTTAACCCCTCAACGCATCGCCTTTGTTCTGCACCTGAAATAAAGGACAGAAAAAGACAACATAAAAGGAGGCTCACACTTGAACTTTTGCATCTTCATACTTACGGCGTATCGCTCAGTAAAGTCAAGTGGATTTGCCAACGCCATTCTAAAATCAGTGAAGTAACTGGACTAACGCGCGCCCCTGCACCAGAAGCAGGATGGAGAGTTCATCCTTCCAAACCATAAGGTGAGCTTAAACCGGGGGTTTTAGAGGAAGTCAGAGGAGAACGAAGGGGGAAAGGGAGGAGCAAGCACATTATTCAGCAGACAGTTAATCCCCTTTCTCATCTGCAGAAGGATATTCCTACGGGCCAGACAAGCAAGATTTGGGGGTCCAGTTCAATCGGTGGTCCGAATTCTGCGCATCACGCTTGAAGAGGCCACAGAAACCCAGACCAGACCAGCGCCTCCGTGGGAGCCAGGTGAGCGTTACAATCTGCCACAAAGTGCAATCCCAACAAGCATCTTAATCAGACATTCAAGTGGTCCTGCAGCTCAATGTGCCACCCCTGGTCCTAACAACCTGGGTTTGAATCCAGGCTTATACACCTTTTAAAGCAGTCTAACAATCAAAACCAATTAAAAGGGTACAAATGGATTTTTCCAGATCCGGGCAGACTTTTTGCTGGATCATGGATCTGAGAGATTTGGCTTGATGGCAGAACTTTTTAGGGTACTCCTACACCAACACCCAATGGAAGTTTGGCCCCTCTGATAACAAACCTGGCCCACCCAGATACAAATTTCTTCAGCCGGGCCTGGTGGGGACTAGTTAAATGCTGCAGTTGAGTCCTCTTGAGATTGGCCATGAACCGCTCTACTGTCCCAGTTGCCTGAGGCCCTAGTGGGGTGATCCTTTGATGCCCAAATATTCTGTGCAATTCTTGAAGTTTTGACCTGTGAACGGGGGACCGATGTCAGACTTCACAATTTGCGGTACCCAATAGGCAATGAATATCCTGTCCAATGCAGGGATGACAAGGTAGGCGGCTGTGGCTAACACTATCTGTATTTCTGGAAATCTGTGGTATTCATCCATCACTACCAAATCATACAGTACCCCATGAACAGGGCCAAAGAAGTCCACCCCTACTTCCTCCCAAACAGACTGCAGGAGTGGCGTCATATGGAGGGTTTCCGGATCAGTGTTGGGTGTCATTTAAAAGAATGTTGTCCATTAGCAAGAGTTCATCCTTCACAAGGAACAAACTGGCTACTATATTCTTCACAGCTGTGGTCTCCTTTTCTGCTATCTGTTTGACAAAGGGAAAATGGAACCATGCTAAACAGCTACCAATGACGGAAAATGCAGTCATGCTGATTCTCGTCGCACTGGCCTCGCTCCAGTCATGTGAGGTGCTGTTCAGATGAGCTGCATTGCAGCTGCGCCATGTCTCTGTGCAAGCGTGGTCAGCGGCCATCCGGTACATGAATGCCCAGGGGCTCTGTGAAGAATTTGACGATCCGCATGGTGGGTGTGCGCTCGCCTGTTTTTACATTTTATTATTTTTAATTAAATGGAATCATGGGATATCAACATCATGAAAATGTGTGGGGCTATTCCCTATGCTCACACCAACAACAAACACATAGGCCCGTGTACTCTGGGTGGACACAGCCTATGGGCACAGTCCACCTGGTCTTATTTAGTTGGGATATGACAGCCAGGAGAACACTATGTTCTCTCCAGAAAGGGGAGGGCCAACCTTCCCCGTGACATGGCCAGCCGTATTGTATTTGTTTATGTATATAGCGCTCTTTCCCCATTTGTATGGCCTCAATACCTTGATGACCGCAGTCAATGTGGTGGAAGGTTCTAAGAGTTTAGATTAAGAGGTGTGCTTGTGTGCATTTTCGCCGGCTTAGGAGTTAGGTGGCTGGCTAGGCTCCACTCCACTAAGCAGCTCAAAGGTCAGGCACGTGGGTGGGTGCTGTTGGTGGTTTTGGATAGAGTGCTATTGCTGAAGATTTGATGTGTGCCCAGCTATACTGAATTTCTTTTGTTGGTAGTTGCTGTATGCTAGTGGCAGAGGTGTTGAGGTACGTCAGGTGTTTCAGTGTGGACGGCTATGTGCGCTGCTAGACCGGAATGGCATAGCCATAGCTGCATTCTATGGTGCATGGCTGTATGGCTGTGCCTGCGGCCTGTGTTCACTTACGGGGTGTAAGGTATACGTACTGTATGCTTTAATGTAGTTGGGCTGCAGCTTACTTTCTTTGTTCAATGTGGATGGCATGGTCTCCTTGTTCGTGGTCTCTGCGGAGCAAATGTCTGAGCAGCGAGGGCGAGTGAATTTATTGCAGTGTGCCTCAGCGAATGCTGTCTGCTTCCCTGTGTATTTATCGGGTAGGAGTTGTGCCTGGGGGCGACAGTCAGTTAAAGTGATCTGCTGCCAACGCTGCCGGCATCTGTGCTGTAATTGGTGTATAGGAAGGTTGGGTTCAGCAATGTAGTTTAGAGATGTGTAGCGGTTCAAGAGGATGCTGCGGAAAGCCAGGTTTTTAGGGCCTTTCTGAATTTCAGGTGATTTTCAGTATTGCGAATGTATAGGGGTAGAGATTTCCAGATAATCGGCGCTTGGACAGAAAACGAGAATCTACCCAGCCCGAAGGAGTTCTGAAGTTGGACCACTAGGCGATATGTTGTATGTGATCTGAGACTCCTTGATTTTATCTTGAAGGCATTCCGGACCAGTTTTGTGGATGGCACGGTGAATGATGCACATGGCTTTAAAAAGGTAGTGCGTCAACCAATCGGGAGCCAATGGACAACTTTTAGTGTCGGGCTGATGTGCTCTCTGGGAGGTAGGTTAATGAGCAGGCGCGCGGCTGCGTTTTGGATTCTTTGGCATTTCCTTAGTTGAAATGCTGGAGGGCCTAGGTAGAGGTGGTTTGCGTAGTCTAGGCGGGACAGGATGATGGAGTTGATGGCCGAGAAGCAGTCAGGATAGGTGAGGTAAGGGAAAATACGCCTGAGAATCCGTAGATGGAAGAAACAGGTTTTAGATATGGACGTGGTGGGTTGGGTGAGGGATATGTCCATGTCCAATGTGCATTCAAGGTTTCTTACCACGTTTGAAGTTGCCGGTGCTAGTAAGGGATTGAAGCCACAAAATCAGTAGGATTTCAGTTTTCCCCAGGGTTGAGGATGAGGTGGTTGGTTGTCATCCAGTGGTCAATATACGAGAGGCATGACGACAGGACCGGACTGCTGGAGTCTTGAGATTTTGGGATTGTATGGATGATCTGGTTGTCGTCTGCGTAGTTGTAACAAGTGAGATTGAGAGAGTGGATGATTGCAGGCAGGGGGTTTTAGGTAGAAGTTGAAGATTTGGGGAGATAGGGATGTTCTTTGTGGGACACCTTTTCTTAATGGTCATGAGGTGAATCTGAACGGGTGGAGGTGCATGATTTGAGACGAAAGAGGATATCCATGAGAGGGCTCTGTTTCTGATTCCTAGTGTTTGTAGCCTGTATAGTAGGATAGTTTGATCGATGGTTTCTAAGGCAGCGGAGAAGTCGAGTAGGCCGAGTACAGCGCAGCCTTCTGCGTCGGCTGTTTTCAGGTTGTCCCAGATGGAAACTAGGGAGGATTCCGTTCCCCCAAGTTGCCTGAAGCCCAATTTCGCAGGGTCTAGGAGTTTGTTGGCTTTGGTGAATAGGCCAAGCTGCTTGTATGCTGCGCGGTCCATGAGTCTGGCCATGAAGCATGTGTTGGAGATTGGCCGGTAGTTCTGAGGGAGTAGTGGGTCAAGTGTCGGTTTTTAAGGATGAGTTTGATGGAGGTTTTTAGGGCTTCCAGGAAGGATCCTGATGTGGTTGAGGATTGAGCGTGCAATACTACCTGCACAGGTTGAGGTTTGGATGTTTTTGAGGAGTGTGGGCGAGCAGTGGTCCCCAGGGGAGCATTAAGGGTGGCTATCTGCTACAAGCGCGTGGAACTCCTGGTGTGAAATGGGAAAGAGTCAAAGATTTGTATCGAGGGCGAGTTTTAACAAAGGTCAGCCTGTAGGCAGGTAGGGGGCGGGGCATGTGTTCCAATTTAGAGAGGATGGCGCAGTGTCTGTCAATAGCGACAGTGTGGAAGTGTAATGATAAGGGGTCACATAGGGTTTGGGAGATGGGTGTGGGGTGGCTTGAGTAGGCCGGGGATTTGAATTCAGATATGATTCTATGCAGTTCCTTGCTGGGGTTTCGAGCATTTAGGATTCTGTTTCCATAAAATGCTTTCTTGGTTTTCCGATTTCCAGTCTGTATGCTCTGGCTGTTCTTACTAGGGTGGTTTTGTTCTGGGCTGTGGGGTCGGTTCTCCAGGTCTGTTCAAGACCGTGCTTGAGGGCTTTTAGTGATTTGAGCTTGGCGGTGAACCACCTGGGTGTTAGTCCTGATCTCTGAGAGGTCTGTTTTTTTCGAGCGAGTGGTGTGAGGGCGTTTGTAAGTCAGAGTTTGAAGGTTTCGATCACTAGAGGTCCTTCCTGGAGGGAAAGTGTAGGGAGAGAGTTGAGGAGTGAGTGTGCTAGGTCTGGGGTGATTATGACTTTATTCCCTAGTGGAATGAGAGGGGAGGTGATTGGTGGTGGTTGTGTGTGGCCTTGACCGCCTGCCGCTGTGCTCAGTGGTATGGAGAAGTAAATTGCAGAGTGATCAGTCCATGATAGGTGGCGGGGGAGCTGGGTAGATATGTTTGTAGTGCTGAAGATCACATTGAGGGTGTGACCTCCTGTGTGGGTGGGTGTGGAGATGTATTGTGTCAGGTTGAGTGACTCTAAATGGTCTGTGAGTGATTGGGTCATAGGGTTTGCAGGTGAGTCAAACCATATGTTATTCCCCTAACATGGTCGATGTTGGATGAGGTAGGTGGCCAGCACTTCACCAAGTGTGCCTGCAAAGTCTTTGCTGTAGCCGGGGTTCTGTAGAGGAGTAGGAAGCTGTGTGAGATGGAGGGGGAGAGTTGCAGTTTTATCATGAGGGATTTGTTGTCTGATGTTGGTTGAGACGTCCGTAATTATTAGTGGGAATTGGGGTGTGTGCGTGTGTAGTATTTCAAGTCCTCTGCCCCTTCGCGATCTGTTCTGGAGAGTAAGGCTGTAGCTCAGTGGGAAGGCCTAGTGCACAATGGGCTCGTAGTTGTCAGAAAACCAGGTCTCAGTAATGAAGAGGATGTCTGGGTTTTCTTCTGTGATGAGGTCAGAGATGTGGAATCTATTTTTGGAGACTGACCAGACGTTGATGAGCATGCATGATAGTTGAGAGGGTGTCCTTGTAGGTGCTGGGCGGGTAGGGTTGAGAGAGGTAGGGGGGCAGAGATTTGGGTGGAGCAGGGTGACGGGGGGAGGTGCAGTGTGGAGAAAGTGGAACAACAGGAATGGGCGATGAAGGGAATAGGGCTAGGATCGGTTTGGGTGGGGAGGCTTGGGTCCTATAGTGTGGTGGCAGTGTTTGCGATCTGTGCTGGTGAATGGGTGATGCTAAGAGAGTGGGAGGGTCTGTGGAGCTTGGGGTTTTGACCAGCACTGCTCTTGCTACACTGCGACTGGGGAAGCGCGAGTTGGAGGTGCTATGTTGCTCGGAATTGGTGTGAGCAGCTGGCGCAGGTGAGTGGTTGGTGGCAGGGGTGGTGTGTGATGTGTTTTTTATATGGCTCACTGTGCAGTCCGGCATGCTCCAGGGGACAATGTTCTCTGCTCCATTTCTCGATGTTGCCGTTCTTAATTGAGCAGAGCGGGATCTACGTGGGGGGAAAGCAGGTCAGGGTGGTGTGGTCTGGTCTTGCGAAGAGGGGGGAATAGGTGATGTGTTTGGGTTGCAGATTGATGAGGTGCAGTGAGGGGTTGTGTGTTGGTGGTGGTGGTTGAGTTTGGCTGTGGTGGGTCTCATTGGGCCTACTGGTACGCCAGCGTGCTGCTCTGCTTTCGACCAGTGTGTGGCATGGTGCCTGTCTAGTCGGACAGGAATGCCAGATTATATGTCTGAGGAGAGGTGGACTTCCAATTGGGATACAGAACTAGCTATGTGTACTTACCCGGTCTATGGCACCTGGTTATGGCAATCGGCCGGGTTTCACAGGAAAGCCTAGTTTTCACAGATTGGATTATAGAGAGATAATGCGATCCCAGATAGTGTTTCTAGAGGTCTAGGCCCCACAGGATGGTAGGCAATCAGACCGCACACAGATTCGAGACTTCTAGGCAGTTGGAGAGGGTTTATGCTTTACAGCATGGCAGGCGTGGGATTCCTAGACAGCGTGAAAGGCCTATGTTTCACAAAATGGCAGATATAAACTCATTTACATTTGAGACTCCTAGATAGTGGGAGAGAGGCATATGTTTCACAAAATGACAGAAATAGACACATTCACATTTGGGACTCCTGGATAGTGGGAGAGAGGCCTATGTTTCATAAAATGGCAGATATAAACCCATTCACATTTGAGACTCCCAGATAGTGGGAGAGAGGCGTATGTTGCACAAAACGGTAAATCTAAACACACCTCGATTTGAGACTCCTAGATAGTGTGAGAGAGGCCTATGTTTCACAAAGTGGCAGATTTAAACACACCTAGATTTGAGGCTCCTAGTTAGTGGGAGAGCTGCCTATGTTTCACAAAATGGCAGATATAAACTCATTCACATTCAAGATTCCTAGATAGTGAGAGAGAGGCCTATGTTGCACAAAATGGTAAGTCTAAACACTCCTAGATTTGATATTTCTAGGAAGTAGCGCAGCAATTTGTGCCTGAAATTGTGCTTACGTTGTCCATTGATGGTGGTTGACGGCTGTGTGGTCTTCGTCTAGCTCTTGTGGATGCTGTCAGGGCTGCTTGTGGTGGTTGGCGAGAGAGATTTTAAGTTGCTGATGTTTGGAGCTTATCAATGATAGCGAGGGTACTAGGTGCCCGTCACTAATTTCCTTTTCCTTGAGATAAGCGTTAGGTGGGGGCAGTGTTGTTTACTTTGGGTTCTATATGTGGATGAGGGGTTGGGTTAGTAGACTGTTCTGGTTGTTGGTCGGTGGCTGCCTGCTTCCACTTCTTGGGGCTGCCTCTTGGGGCTGCCCTTTGCCTTGGGTCCTTAGCTGCAGGGCCTGCAACGGGCAGAGGGCTGCCCTAGCACTATGATATTAATGGGATACTCTGCAACTATCAGGGGAGAGGGCTTCTTGCTCATCCTCTGACAAACTGGCCTGTCGCCTGCTCCAAAGGCAATACCGACTGTCCGCACAATGAAGAGAGCCCACATTCAAGCCCATGTCTCTGTGGCTTCTATAAACTCGGATAAACTCTTTAAAATCGGCAAGGAGCTTGCCAACTCTGCCATAGTGTCTACCCCTCCTCTTGCCTCCCAGGCTTTCTGCAATGCCCTTGTTTCTCACTATCTCTAAAAACCAGGACATCCTGTCCACCCTCTCCTCACCTACCCCTCCTATTCCCTCTCCGTCTGTGCTTGCTGACCCCCCCTCTAATGATTCCCCCCAACCTCCTTCTCCCCCGATGAGGTCACTAGAAAAGTCTGATCTATGAAAGCCTTGTCAAAACAGGTTCATCCCTGTTCCTCTAAAACCATTAAGGACCACATTGACACCCTCGCTGATTTTTGCAACCACTCCTTTGCCTCTGGATCCTTCCCCTACCCTCTGAAGCACTCCCTTGTTCATCCTCTTCTCAAGAAACACACAGCTGATCCTTCTTGACCGGCTAACTATCGCCCAATTTCCATTACTCCCTTTCTGGACAAACTCCTGGAAAAGCTGGCCATCTCTCAGTTTACACTTCATTCCAATTCTGTTGGCTGTCTCCATGACCACCAGTCTGGCTTCAGAGCTGCCAGAAGCACGGAAACTGCTCTTCTCAACATCCGTGAAGATCTGCTCTCAAACATGACTCAAATATTCCCTCTGTCCTCACCCTACTCGATCTCTCTTCTGCTTTCGACATGGTCAACCATACCATACTGCTCAACCGTCTCTGTGATAACCTGGATATCGCTGACCAGGCTCTGGCCTGGCTGACCACCTTTCCTCTCTGATCGACCCTCCTAGGTCACACTGGGGTCCTTCCCATCATCTATCTTCCTCTCTACCTATGGTGTTCCCCAGGGGTCTAACCTCTCACCCTGGCTTTTCAACCAATACCTGGCAAATCTTGCCCACTGCATTGCCATTTTCTGCTCAAACTTCCAGTACTACGCTGATGAAAACTCATTTTTAGGCTGCCCTTGGCCACCTCCTCTCCCTCTCTCATCTCCGATTGCCTAACTGCCATTCAAGATTGGTCTGCCGCCAATGATCTTTGTCTGAATGCCAGCAAGACAGAGATCCTCCTCATGGGCACACCTTCACCATCCTTTCCCCTCACTCTCTGGCCCGCCTCCCTTGGCCCTCCGCATACCCCTACCTGCGAGGCTAAGAACCTCTGGGTCATCTTTGACTCCACACTTTCCTTCTCTGCCCACATCTCTGATGTCTCTAAAAGATCAAACTTCCTACTGCACCTCCTCAGGAGGTACTCTGCCTATCCTCTCCTTCCCTCAGAAGCTCACCGTCTCCCAAGCTCTGGTTCTCTCTAGGTTGGACTATTGTAACAGCCTCTTTCTAAATCTACATGCCTCGTCTCTCTACCCTCTGCAACTAATCCAGAACAGGACTGCAAGACTTGTCCTTGGCCTCAAGCCCTGTGATCATATCTCTCCAGCTCTGAAATCTCTCCATTGGCTCCCAGTGAATGCAAGGATTAAATTCAAAACCCTCTGCATTGTGCACAGGTTTTCTGGGGCCTGGGTCCAAAATACCTTCAGCTACTCCTCTGTAAATACCTCCTGTCTCAAGCTCTTCGCTCCTCTAACTCCCTCAGGGTCAGTAGTTTTTCAAAGATACAAGCTGGGGGTAGATCTCCCTCTGGAACAGCCTCCCTGCCACTCTAAAACTTGGAGAACCATCTCCGGTTCCGGAAGCACCTCAAGACCTTCCTCTTTGCTTCTGCCTTCACTCCCCCTGTTGATCTGTTCTCTCTTGGCACTGTGCACCTGGTCTCCCTCTGTCCCCTGTGCCCAGGTACCTGCTCACCCTGCCACCCACCTGCACTGCCTCTTGGCCACCCCTTGCACTGGGGACTGTATCTGTACCCATACAGTCCCCCACCCACATTTTCTTCTTCTGCACTTATCAGACTTACCCAGTCTGCTGCCGTAAACACAGCACTTGCTGGCTGCACTACCACTGTTTATTGCCTCCATTATCTATTTATTTGTATTTATTATTATTTATTCTGTTCTCCTCTGCTCCGCACTTTTCCACTCTCCCCCTCTACATGCACTTTTCCCTTTCCCTTTCCCATGCACTTGCACGTTCTCAATGTCACTGGGCCTAGTAAGATCGTTGTTCTCCCGTTTCCCCTCCCTTGCATTGTCGCACTCTGAAACACTTATGTACTAGCGAGATACAAATAAAATATATCATTTCATATCACAAGGCAGAGAGACAAACACGGAAGGCAGGCAGCGAATGCAGCGCTCAAACTTAAATCACAGGCTCAAAAATAAACAGATTGCAAAAATAAGGTCGGGGTGCAGGGGGGCTCACCTCAGCTTCAACCAGGGACCAAAACTGGTGTGCAAGAGGTGGCCAACACGTGACTAGGTCCCCGTTCGGCAGGAAAGTCAGTTGGACAATCAGGGGAGGGGTGGGACACAAGGGGGGGGGGGGGGAGACGAACATGGAAAGGCAGGCAGGAGCACACACAGAGCTCAAACTTAAATCACAGGCCCAAAATACAAAGATTGCGAAAATAAGATCAGGGTGCAGGGGGCATCACCTCAGCTTCAACCAGGGACCAAAACTGGTGTACAAGAGGTGGCGAATGCGTGACTAGATCCCCGTGGCAGGGAAGTCAGTTAGCCAATCAGGGGAGGGCGTGGGACACGAGCAGGGGGACACACAGAAGGCAGGCAGGAGGAAGCGCGTCAACGCTCAAACGTACATCACAGGCCCAAAATACACAGTTTGCGAAAATAAGGTCAGGGTACAGGGGGCCTCACCTCAGCTTCAACCAGGGACCAAAAACGGTGTACAAGAGGTGGCGAACGGGGGACTAGGTCCCCGTTTGGCCGGAAAGTCAGTTAGCAAATCAGGGGAGGGGGCAGGACACGAGACAAGGAGACAAACACGGAAGGCAGGCAGGAGGAAGCGCACGCAGCGCTCAAGCTTAAATCACAGGCCCAAAATACACAGATTAACTAAGGCTCAATAGAGTCGCACTGCTCTTTTCTTGGGCCCTGCAGCTGGTGGCACCAATTAGCCTGATCAGTGATACCCAGGTTATCAAAGAGGCGATTGAGCAGGATGGCATGGTTGACTGTATCAAATCCAGAGGATAGATCGAGGAGAATGAGGACAGAAGGAAGATTAGACAGAAGGTCTTCACAGGTGTTCAGGGGAGCAGTTTCTGTGCTTCTGGCAACTCTGAAGCCAGACTGTTGGCCTTGGTAAGGAGTGATGGAGATCAGGCAATAGCTAGACGGAGAGGAAGGATCGGCAGAGGGCTTAAGAAGGGGGTGCACAAGGGGGAAGGTTCCAGTGGCAAAGCAGTGATTGCAGAAATCGGCCATGACTGGAACAAGGGTGTCGATGTGGTCCTTGATGGTTCTGGATGAGCAGGGGAGAACCTGCTTTGACGAGAGTTTCATAAATCGGACTGGTCTAGAAACATCATCAGGGGTGAACGAGGGAAAAGAGGAGGAGAGACTGCCACAGATGGGCAGGAGTGGTAGAGGAGGAGGAGGAAGAGTGTGGACAGGATGTCCTGAGTTTTAGTAGTGAAATGTGGCATTTCCGAGTTTATCAATTAGGTAATCGGTGCGTGGCATGGGACAGGCAGAGGTCGGAAATGGCATTAACTTTGTGGAAATCTATGCAAACCTCCATGAATGGTCAGGTTTGGCGATCAATACGATAGGGGGGAGGACAACGGGCTTGAAGAGGGTTCGATAATATTCACTCTTAACATTTTATTCATTTCCTCAACCACTATCTGTTTATGGGCTTCCGGGAGTCTATATGGTTTCAGATGAACCACTTTTCCTTTGGGTGTTATAATGTAGTGGTAGGTGCCTTTCACTCTTCCTGGTTTCTCCGAAAATACATCGGGAAATGATATAATTAAATCCTTTCAATCTTCTTGTTGTTGATTATATAGCTCTTGAGAAATGAATTCAAAGTTGTCTCTCTTCTGGCATCAAACAGAATAGTATTTTCGATTTGTTTGTTCATTTGTATAGCGCGCGCCTATACACAATGTGTTTCAAAGAGTTTCAAGGAGGGAGAGAACATGGGAAACATTACAAGTCCTTGAAACAGATCAGAATGTGAGAATAACTATCATATCATAACAGATAGTACAGATAGTACAAGTGCATAGAATAAATGAGAGCTGGGGAAGGAAAAAAGGAGACAATACTAGCAGTAATATTACTATGCCTGACGGCAATTGTTGCAGTGCAAGAGACACAAGGGGAGGTGAGGGGAAGGGAAGAGGAACAAAACAAGTGAC
The DNA here is from genome assembly GCF_040938575.1 of Ambystoma mexicanum. Taxonomy (NCBI): domain Eukaryota; kingdom Metazoa; phylum Chordata; class Amphibia; order Caudata; family Ambystomatidae; genus Ambystoma; species Ambystoma mexicanum. The sequence continues at coordinate 894,791,352 of NC_090931.1, read as the reverse complement.
CATCTTAAGGGACCATGCCTGATCAAGGTAGTGCTGGGATTGACGGGGAGGAGAAGACAAGGAGGAAAAAGGGCCTGGGGGGACAAAGACAAGCTCTTATCAAAGGCAAGGGGCAATGATCAGAGTAAGTGCCAAATTAGTTGGAGGCGAAGGGGGGGGAGGTGAGAACAAGATGGCTGACAGAAGAGAGGGGCTCAGGGGCGAGTGGGGGCACACTGAAAATAGACAGGGGCCAGGGTGGGCACACAGAGGGACATGGGGACCAGTGGGGGCACAAAGCGGGACACTGGGACCAGTGGGGGCACACAGAGGAGCCACAGAGGGAATACGGGGTGGATTTGGGGGACACACAGACATTAGAGGGGCGGATTGGGGCACACAGACACTAACGGGGTGCTGGGGGGCACACAGACACACTCAGGGTGCTGGGGGGCACACAGACACTCACAGGGTGCTGGGTGCACACAGACACTCACGGGGTGCTGGGGCAGCGGCATCGCCGCAGTGTACCGTGGTGGCATTGGTGGCAGATAGGTTTTCCTTCCACTCTTTTAAGAGATTTACTTCATATAGATGGACCTTCAGCTTCCTGTCAGGTTGTGCTACCTTACAAGTATAGGTTTCTGTTCGTTCCAGTATTTCATATGGCCCATGCCACTTGGAGACAAGTTTGTTTTCCGAGGTAGGGAAGAGGATCAATACTTTATGTCCTGCGGAAAACGAGCTTAAGTTCACCTTTTTGTCATGGGTGGTCTTTTTTTGGATTTGGGCCTTTTCCACAGGATTATACACTAGATTTCGAACAAGTCTCATATGCTCTCGCAATCTGGTAGCAGTTTACGAAAGGGGAATGAGTGCCTCATCTCGTTCTTCCCAGGTCTCCTGGAGCATGTCCAGGACATCTGTAGATTCTCTACCATAAAGTAATTCAAAAGGAGAAAATCCAGTAGATAGATGCCTTAAGGGTTTTTCTTACTGCGAATAGTGCCCAGGGGATCATACGGCCCCAGTCCTTCCGGTCTTCACCAACTTTCTTAGGATAATTTTAAGCGTCTTATTGAATCTCTCTACCAAACCATTCATTTGGGGATGGTACACTGAAGTTCGTAAGGTGGTAATATGGAGCAGCTCTTTGACTTCAAGGTTCACATTTTATGAGCAAGCTCATGGGTGATCTTTCAGGATTTCCTTAGGAAAGCCAACCCCGTAAAAATATGGTAGGAGGTGCTTTAGACTTTGCTGGCTGGTGGTGTTCGGCATAGGGAATGCCTCGGGGTATCTGGTCACGTAGTCGACAATCACAAGGACATATTTGTTACCCAGTATAGATGCTTCTAAAAAGGTACAATAATGTCCACCCCACTTCTTGAAAAAGGTACTTCTATGATTGTAAAGGAGTCAGAGGGGCAGGCAATAGGATGTGAGCACTGTTTTTTTGACATATTTCACACGTCTGAATAAATGTTTTTATATCAGCATGGATACCGGGCCAGTAAAAAAATCTCACTAATGTGTGCCTGGGTTTTGGATTGTCCCAAGTGTCTCCCGGTCAGATGGAAATGCGCCATCTCTAGTATGATGTTCCGGTGGGTTTTGGGGATTACTGAGTTTTACTTGAGCCTTCTGTGGATGATTCTTTTCTATATAGCAATCCTTGCTTTAAGAAGAAAAAAGGGGATACTGCGTCTCACCATCCGATGTCCCACTTTCACTTGCCGAAGACCCCTCATCCAGGTGATCCCCCCCCCCCACTCTCCCCTGCAAAGGTCCACCCCAGGAACTGGCTCCAAAAGTGATGGGCGTGTCCTGGCCACCTGGATGACAGATCCCGGGGACTAGCGGGTGGGACACCTTCAGGTTTCTCACAAAGGACACAGAAAGGATTGTACCGCTTACAAACTTTAGCCTCACCAATAATAAGCTGATGAAGCATTTTGAAGAAAACCAACTTCTAATGCATGGTAAAGGGTTCACAGCTCCTCAGCCACTACCTCATCACCATTCCGCAGGACTCGGGGGTTATTTCTGCAAAGAAGCAGGCCTAAGCTTTAGCTAACAGAGCTGGCATTAGCATCTCTTGTTAGTGCTGGTTTGCAGCTAGTGAAAATAATGGTGTGGCAGTCTAGAAAGGGTGTTTGGCCTAGTGGATGTACAATGTGAGGCAACTTGTTTGATTGCTTTATGTGTTTAGGTGTGGGTACAGTATGGCATTCTCGTCAGAGCCACATACACAAAACGTTTTAGGCATATGTGCTGTTACACATTCTGGTGCCATCTGGTGTGCGCGCTAGGCAGTGGTTGGTTTATTTAAAACATTAAAATACCTTTGATGCCGAGCAGATGCATTTAATCCATATGACAGTTAACCTTCCCAGGGATGTGCGATGTGTAACTAAAAAGTAATATACAAAAAAACGTGTTGGTGTAACAAAGAGACATGAAATTAAAGAAAACAGTTAACACCTTTTCTGTGTGGCACGTTAATTCTCCTTGCAGAAAGAATAGGTTTGGTCAGCTAACATACTTGTTCTGGCCTTCTGAATAGAAATGCCCCATGTTCCCTTCCTAACACTGAAATGTTAAGCGCATAGTATGTAAAAACAATGAATTGTTAAATGAGCCATCGCTCATAAATTGCCCCACTTCAAAGGCTGGCAACACAAACAATGAGGGGCTCAGGGTGTGTGACTTCATAGCATCTCACAATGTGTTTGGAATACGCATTCCTTTGTTTGCATATTCCGAACGTATCGCAGTCACCTACAAGTCAATGGAGAGCAGCCAGCCAAGTGGCCCCTTTCCTGTGCCCTGCTCCTGAGCTCTTTACCTCTCTGCCCCGTGCCGTCTCCCACTCCGCCCGGGCCAAGAAACAGGCTTGTAGGTATTAATTCTGAAATGTAATTTCTTGCATAATGCTTTTAATATAGCCTAGCACTAGTGGAACACAGGTGTTCCATACATGTTGGAATAAGATTATATAGGTTACGTTGCAGGAGCTCATATTTGACAATTGTGCACATTAATCAGTGATAAGGGTATAATGATGCAGACAGTGCACAATGGGAAGAGAAAAATGGATGCAACATACTATTAAGAAGCTAAAGTACTGCTTTTTGTCCATATCTAATATGCTTTTTTCTGATTTCTTTTTTGTTTTTCCCTCCCTCGCATGTCAATTCATTATGTTGATTTTACCCCACATGTTTATTATGGTCAATGTGCGCTACATGGTTATTCTATTATATGTATGTTTATCCCGGCCTCGACAAAGACCGTTAACAGGTCGAAACACGTGTTGGCTCTTGGGCATGTGTAATTTTGCAATTCACATATGGATTTTGGAATGGCGAATACATTGTTTAACTCAACTGAGAGTTGACCTATGATCATGGAGTATAAAGGAAACTTAACTACCAGGACTGACAACTCACATCTGCATGAGAACATAAAACTCACAGATAACAAGCCATTAGTACATAGGGACATGCACATGGATTGGGGTGTTACATTTTCTCTTGTTATCTGCTTCGGTTTCCGGGTCTTCCTAGGCACCTGCGGTCTGGAAACAATATAATTAAATCCTTTCAATCTTCTTGTTGTTGACTAGATAGCTCTTGAGGAATTAATTCAAAGTGGTCTCTCTGTTCTGGCACCCAACAGGATAGTAGGGGTGTCACGGTATTCGTTTTAGGACGGTACAATAACCTTCTTGCCAAATGACGGTATATCATGGTTATCGTGGTATAGCAGGTGGAGTTAACTGATCTTAACAAATATTTTCTAAAAGGTCATAAATTGACAGATGTATCATCACAAACAAAACCAGGCACCCAGGGCCAGAACTGGGCTTTTCAACATACTTTCCACTGAAATGCCTTGCTTCCACCAAACACACGTGTGGAGAGGAGGGGGTGGGGTGGAGGCCTGCTGCAACTGGCAAAGCAAACTGAATAGCTTTTCTTAAGTGGTCATTTAGGCTTTTTGCTTCCCCACTGCCTACTGGCGAAGATGAACATGTTGCCATCTTGATAACCTGCATGCCACAGATCAATGGAGGCTGATGGTAGTATACGCTTGTGCACATACACACACACACACTTTCTCTTTACGTTACAGCCTTTAGTTTACTTGCGGGCCAAAAGGTGTTCAGTAATCACTGACATGTTACCCTTTGGTATGGCAGCAGGGAATACCCACAGAGATGAGTGAATTTCGCAGTGTAACTTATTATATGTAAATTCAATGATAGAACCAGCGAAATCCCCCATTGCCATATGTTTAGAGAATATTATCCATTATAAATATATAAACCCCAAAGCCGCCACCCCAAAGTAAACCCTATTCCTTCTTGGCACTGTATCTATTCTTCCTATTGCTAACATATTGATTTTGTGTAAGGCACGTGTGGTTTATGGAATGGCATTAAAAACTGCTCCAACTAAAACTACTTGGTAGACGGCACATCCAACAGTGCAAAACCAAGACTGCACAGCAATTGCTTACTGCAGCCTTTCCAAATCAGATTGAAAAGCACACTTAACGGTATGAACGGTATAAACAATGTGACGGTTATTATTGTTCAATTAAGTGGTTCACGGTATCTTTAACGGTATACCGTTATACTGTTACATCCCTAAAGGATAGTATTGTGGCATTGGTAACGGATGGGTTTTCCTTCCACTTGTGGGATATATTGACCCACTCAACATCATTGCCTCACATCACCAAGCTGCATTTATGCAAGAAACAGCAACCTGGCAGCACTGGCTACTGTGCGCACCAGGACTTCAAAACTGTGTTTTGGCAGCAATAAAAGATGGCTGCATCATCCTGCCTAGTACACTTCAGGCAAAATGGAACAAGGGGACACACTGAAAAAGTATGCCAGTGTGTTCTGAGACAAATATATGGAATCAAGTGAACCAGCAGCACTGCATTGCTGCAAAAGCCATACATTCCCCTTCAGAATGAAACAGTGTTTCACCCTTTAAAAATGCTGTGTTATGCTATTTCCATCTGTACATTATGAAACCACTGTGATGGAAACGGCCCTGCCAGGCCCAGCATAAGTCATTGTGCCTCAGAAAAACCAGGCATAATTCCTGAATGACAGGTCCTGTTAAAGTAGATTTGAAAGAAATCAACAAGCAACTTTTTCTTTTTTTTAAAAAAAACTTTTGTTTATTGGCAGAAAGTTAAGACGGGTATAGCACAACATACTCAGAGGTACACATAGATCGCATTTGGGCATTACATCATGCATCATTGATGGCAGTTCATGGGGGGGGGGGGGGGAGGATTGACAACCCAAGGGATCGCAAAGTGCACAGTACTCAGGGTGGTGCGGCAGACGGACCTGGCGGAGGGGTGTAGCTCCACTCAACCTCGTCCCCGCTAATCAGGTAGCTGCAGAATTCAGTCCACACATTCTTCGGGCGAGATGGAGAGGGTAGGGATCCAATATACTCCTCCTCACACACCTGTACCCAAGTGAGGGCCCTCAGCCACATCTCGAGGGTGGGGGGAGCGGCGCTTCCAACCTTGTAATTTGCATCTCTTAGCAACAATAGCACTCACATTTAAAAATGTTGACATTCTCTTTGCATTTTCTCCGCACCATAATCCGAACAGTAGGTCTAGCGGGTCGAGGTCCACTGGGGACCCAATTATTTCTGAGAGCGCATTTGTGACTCCCAGCCAGAATGCACTCAACGCCGGACAGGACCAAAACATGTGATCTGCCTCTACAGAGTTACATTTCGGGCACGTGTGGGTCGGGGTGTGTGTAAATTTCGCAACTCTGTGCGGTGTATAATAGAGTCTATTAAGGAGTTTATATTGTATGCAACCGAATCTGGCGCTAAGGGAGACTTTGCGCGTTTGTGCACACATTTTGCTCCACAGCCCCTCAGTGATTTCCATTTCCAGCTCCCTCGCCCAAGCCTCCCGTGGTTTGAGGGACATATTTCCACGTTTTTCCAGTTGCATTTTATACAAAGAGGATATTGTGCCCCTACCACCTGTGGAGTTTGCTATGTATTGGAGTTCGGGTGAGTCATGGGGCTCGTTTGGGTAGGAGGACCACATTGCACGGACCACCGCTCTCAGCCTGAAGTATTGGAGTAGCTCGAGCGCCGAGTTGGTGTGTCCGGGCCGCCACGTTAGGGTGGTGATTAATTTACCGTCGGGATATAGATCAGTTAGTGCCCGGTATCCCAATGTCTCCCAATGTTGTATGAAATGCTGGTCGTGTGTGGGGGAGAGTCCAGGGAATTGTCGTATGGGAAGCCATTTGTAGTATGGGTGAGGTTCTTGTTTCGAGTTCAGAATCACACTGCATGCTCTGATCGTGGTGGCCACAGGGTCTGCTGGGGCGTCTGTCTGGTATGTGTGGTGCAATAGCAGGGTCATTATGTTGGTCCCATCCCCTGCCAGTTTTTCTAATTTGACATGCGGGGGCGGGTTCGAGTATGCGTACCAGTGCGTGGCGTGTTGGGCCTGCGCCGCAATCCAGTACAGGGTAAGGTCTGGGGTTGTGAAGCCCCCTTTTTCATAGGATGGGGTTATATGTTGCCACTTCTTGCGGACAGCACCGGAATGCCAGAGGAATTGGGCGCACCCCGAATGGAGCCTCTTGAAATATTGCTTCCCAGGCCACACTGGTACGTTGGCGAAGACATAGAGGAGCTTGGGGACCACAATCATCTTTACTAGGGAGAGTCTACCCACCAGGGACAGGGGGAGACTGCGCCATTTAAACAACTTGGATTCAATGAGCTGTGCTGTCATCTCGTAGTTATCCGCCAGAAGGGAATAGTTTCTTACCTGTAACTCCATTTCTCCAGCATTGGTATCTTTCATGGATTCACATGCTTAGAATATTCCCCGTCGTCAGACTGGGACCCCTCGGTACACATATATAGCCTTTTCCTATAGGAAAACTTCTGACACTTTTGTGTCCTATCCTCGTCCTTTTAGGACCCGCCTACGCATGCTCCGCAGGCCGTCCCAGTATAAGAGGCCCGCCCCCGCGGTTCCCCGTCAGATTTCGGCCCCTCCAAAGTAGGAAGGGTTAAACTTATCCATCACATACATTGCAGTCCCGGGGAGGCTTGGCGGGCGCATGTGAATCCATGAAAGATACCAATGCTGGAGAAATGGAGTTACAGGTAAGAAACTATTCCCTTCTCCAGAATTGGATCTTTCATGGATTCACATGCTTAGAATAGATTGTATAGCAGTAACACTTGAGACCGTGGTGAGAATGCAATGTAACGCACCCTCACCCTACTACTCAACACATATGCGCAGCACTAATAAGTTTACTCATAAAACCTTTCCCACCGAAAGTATACTGTCATCAAAGGTAGAAAACACACTCTCCACAACGTGGAGCTTACCTTACTGAAACAGATGGCGCAGGACAGCTCTTCCCATCTGCACCTCATCCGCATGCTGCCTGGCAAGGCAGTAGTGGCGGGTAAACGTGTGTGGCACTGACCATGCCGCAGCTTGGCATATGTCCGTCAGCGGAATTCCGGCCCATAACGCTGTTGAGGATGACATCGACCTTGTAGAATGGGCTCTAGGATGTCTTTGCAGTGGCCTTCCGGCCTAAGAGTGACAAAAAACAATCGTCGACGAGACCCATCTGGCCAATCCCTGTTTCGAGATTGCTTTACCTCTCGTCGACGGACCATATGCGACGAACAGTTGCCGAGTAGCCCTGATGTCTTGTGTGCGATGTAGGTAGAATTTCAGAGCCCTCTTAACGTCCAGGGTATGAAGAGTTTTTTCTGCTGCCGACGATGGGGTGGCGAAGAAAGTAGGCAGAACCACGGATGAGTGTTTGTGATATAACGTCGGAACCTTAGGGACGAACGTAGGGTTAGTCGCCAGGACTACCTTGTCCTTAAAGAATCTTACGTAGGGCGGGTCCATGACCAGCGCTTGTAGTTCCGAGATACGTCTGGCTGATGTGATAGCTATCAGGAATGCCAACTTCCACGAAATGAATTTCATGTCGGACGTGGCCATAGGCTCGAAAGGCGGTTTCATCAAACCTGCCAACACTGTGTTGAGGCTCCACGCCGGGGGAAAACGTTTCACCGGGGGAAAGGCTCGAAATAAACCCCGCATGAAGTGTTTCATCAGTCTGTCACTGAATAGAGGAGACGACTGCCTCTTCCTTGTGAACCTCGAGATGGCTGCCAGGTGTACCTTTATCGATGAGGGGGACAATCCCTTTTTTGCTAAGAGGAGCAGGCAAGGTAGAACTTGTTCCGGCGTCACCAACAATGGTTGTAGGTCCCGCTGTTTTCTACACCATTCACAGAATCTCCGCCACTTATAGGAGTAGGATTTGTTAGTGGAAGGGGGCTCTAGCCGCCTGCAGAATTTCCTGGCACTCCTCTGAAATGTCTAAACCCCCGAATTCCGAGAAGTCAGGAGCCAGGACGTAAGGTTGAGACTGTCCGGGTCGTGATGCCACACCGTGCCTCTGTCCCGGGATAGAAGGTACGGGACTTTCGGAAACGCTATGGGATGTTCCAGCGATAGATGGAGGAGGTCTGAGAACCACGGTTGCCTCGGCCAGTAAGGTGTCACTAGAATCACCCGGCAATTGTATCTGCGTATCCACTGAATTGTTTTCCGTATGAGGGGAAACGGGGGAAAAGCATAGAGGAACATGTCCGTCCATGGGAAGGAGAACGCCTCCCCCACCGAACCCTCTTGGGGCCACCTGCTTGCAAATTTCTCGCATTTCTTGTTTTCTTTGGTCGCGAAGGCGTCCAGAGGGGGGTGGCCCCATTTCTCGAACACTTTCTTCAAGTGACCCGTGTCCATTTCCCACTCGTGTATCTGGGCCATGTTTCTGCTGAGGGAGTCGGCTTGGCAGTTCCTCACTCCTGGAAGGTGATGAGCCACGAGGGAGATATCGTGCTTCGATGCCCAATGCCATGTTTTCTGGGCTTCTATGGAGAGAGTCCTTGATCGTGTCCCTCCTTGTTTCCTCAGATAAAACATGGCTGTTGTATTGTCGGTCAGTATCCGCACCCGCGACCCCTTGATGTGTGGTAGGAACGCCTTCAAGGCCCATCGTACTGCTCTGAGTTCCAGTACGTTTATGTGCAGGAGTGACTCCGTTGGAGACCAGCGGCCTTGCGTTTGGAGAGCACCCATGTGCGCTCCCCATCCGGTTAGGGACGCATCCGTAACTATGGTGCTCTGGAACTCCGGCTCCTGTAGGGGCACACCTTTGTTCAGATTGTGGGAGCTCTGCCACCACTGAAGGGTCCGAAGTAGCTTGTCATCGTCGACGGTTATCCTGTCCGACCACGATCCCTGAGCCTGTGTCCATCGGTCTGCGAGGAATTCTTGGACTGGCCTCATGAAAAGTCGACAGTTTCTCACCAGATGGATGCAGGATGCCATGGCCCCTAGGACCGAAACATACTTTCTCACTGAGATCCTGGAGTTTCGCCGTAGCCGGGCCGCCTGCTGAATGAGTCTCGAGGTCCTGTCGAGAGAAGGTTTCACCAGCCCTAGCTGAGTCTCGAACTGTGCCCCCAAGAATACCAGCGTTCTCGATGGCCGCAGAGAGGATTTCTCGAAGTTTATGGCGAATCCTAGCCGTTGTAGAAGCTGCATGGTGGCTTGCAGACTTGTGTTGGTCGACGCTGGGGAGGATCCCCTTACCAGCCAGTCGTCGAGGTATGGGTAAACATGGTGGCTTTGCTTCCTTAGCCAGGCCGCCACTGGAGCCAGGCATTTTGTGAACGTTCTGGGGGAGGTTTTGAGCCCGAAAGGAAGAATCGTGAATTGGTAGTGGGTTCGCCCTATTACAAAACGTAGGAATTTCCTGTGTTTCCGACACATTGGAATATGGAAATACCCGTCCTGTAAATCCAGGGACGCCAGGAAATCTCCCTTTTGAACTGCGCGGATCACTTCCTGCAGAGTGAGCATCTTGAATTTCAGGCTCTTTAAGGACTTGTTGAGCTCGCGGAAGTCCAGAATGGGACGCCATTTGCCGTTCGGCTTTTTTACGACGAAGTATCTTGAGTAGACTCCTTGGCCTCTCTGTGATGTTGGAACTAATTCTATCACTCCCTTCGCTAACATGAGTGTAACCTCTTGTTGCAGTGCCTTCATATGGGACTGAGCGGTGAACGCAGGTGGAATTTGCGGAGGGCTGTGTTTGAATTGAAGAGAGTGTCCGTGTCTTATCGTGTCTAACACCCATTGGTCCGTCGTTATCCTTTCCCATTCGTCGACATACGCTGAAACTCTTCCCACCAGAACGGGCTGTGGAACGTCACTGCTGATCTTTAGTTTGCTTGTCTCTCGCCGACGATGGGTATGATGGTCGTTTTCTGGAAGACTGGAAGTTTCGTCAACGGTTAGCCGATTGTGAGGCACGTCGGTATCCCTGGGAGGGGTAAGCCGATCTGGCAAAGGATCTGTCTCCAGAAGAGAATCTTGAATTACCTGAAGCCCCTCTAAAGGGGCGAAAAGACTTGTAGCTTCTGCCACTCTGGAGGGCACCCAAAGAACGTGCCATGTCCGAATCTTCTTTCATCCCTTTTAGGGCCTCGTCCACCTTCTCACCGAAAAGAAGGTCTCCCTCAAAGGGCATATCTAAGACCTTGTATTGTACTTCTGGTCTGAAGTAGGTACACTTCAGCCATGACTGTCGACGTAATACGACCCCATTATTGACTTGCTTAAAGCCAGACTCAGCAAGATCCACCGCAATGTTTATTGCGTGATTTGAGGCTTCCTCGCCCTCTCGGACCAGTAGCATCGCCGCCTTCCTCTGTTGTTCCGGAAGATGGTCAAGCAGCGGAGCCAGCCTGTGCCACATCTCCCTATCGTATCTGGCTACAATTGCCAGAGAGTTTGCTGCCTTTGCTGTGGTCGCTCCCACGGAGAGCACTTTCTTGCCAAAGGCATCTTGGCGTCTCGCTTCATTCTCGGGTGGAGTCATGCACTTGTGCTGTGCCTTTGCCTTCCTCGCTGCCGCCGCCGACACCACCGAGTCTGGTGTTGGTTGAGAGGATAGACACTTGGGTGTAGACTCTGGAGCCTTAAACTTTTTTTCTAGGAGTCCTTTCACTGCTGGTTCTGAGAATGGGTGTCTCATTGTCTGCAACCCTTCTTTCCATACATGGTCAAGTATCGGTATCGAGAACACCGACCTCCTTCTCTTGCCCATGTGGTCGAACAAAAAACAGTCCTTTTTCTGTTCTTCCTGGGACAGACCAAATTCTTTGCATGCCTTCTACATCATCGAATGGAATGATGCAATGTCGTCCGGAGGGGACGGGTGAGCTGGGCTTCTGGGGTTTTCTAACTCCGCCTCTGACTCCCAGGTAGGATCCCTGGAGGGGGATAAAGAGACCTCTGACATGGCTCCCCTGTCCGACTCCGAATCTGGCAGCTCACCTTCCTCCTGCGCCAGTGTTGTGATTGGCGTGCGTGGGTGCGGCGGTTGACGGGACGGGCCCGGCTCGTCGACGGGTGACTGTGGCAGGCTGGCCTGGGGAAGTCCCTGGTCCAACGACCGTAGCAAGGACTGAAGCGAGGACAGTATATCCAACGACAAAACCGATGGAGGAGAGGGGCAGATACCGGTGTAACGGATGCCCTCGTCGACGACTTGGCAGCCGCTCGTAGCCCTAGGTATGCTGGGCCAGCCACTCTCTCGCTCTCGTCCTCCGAGGACAGCAACATAGCTTGCTCCTGTAGCAAAGCCTCTGGGGGGGTAGGGTCGAAGACTTCAGGCCTCCAGGCCTCCTGTAGGACCCCCGTCGACGAGGCTCTCGTCGACGCCATTGTCGACGGGACGGAGGATGCCCCTTGCGCTAGTGGCGGGAAGGCGGCCGGTGACTGGATCGCCGTCGACGACGCAGGCTTCGCAGGTGGTTTTGGCGGTCCCGCCTTCTCCACACTGTGCCCGCTTTTACTCGACTCTCGATCGATCTGTGATGATCGCCAGAGGAGGATTTCCTTTCCTTCTCATGCTTTTTTGATGAGGATGATTTCTTTAACGAGGAGACTGTAGTGGAGTGAGTTCCAGACGACTCTTTTTCTGACGGTCTAGATTTCTTCGCCGGTGGTTCCGACGAGGCCGCGCGGGGTGATGTTTTCGCCGACTGTGTGGAGCCTACCTCCGAGGGGGGGTATGCCCCGCACCCTCATTCAGCCATGCCACCAGGCGTCGGTTCCGGTCTTTGAGGGGTTTTTGAGAAAAACCCTTGCATATGTCGCAGGCATCCGCCGAATGGTGAGGGTGGAGGCAATATATACAATCCATATGTCCGTCCCCCTCGTAAACCTTTATTCAAGCCGCACGTCGCGCATGGACGGAACAGCGCTTTTCCTGATACAGAGGACATATCGTATCCAATAAGGCAACCTAGTACAAAATAGTAAGACAACGCGAGGAGATCCCACTACTTTGGAGACGGTTGAAATCTGAAGGGGAACCGCGGGGGCGGGCCTCTTATACTGGGACGGCCTGCGGAGCATGCGTAGGCGGGTCCTAAAAGGACGAGGATAGGACACAAAAGTGTCGGAAGTTTTCCTATAGGAAAAGGCTATATATGTGTATCGAGGGGTCCCAGTCTGATGACGGGGAATATTCTAAGCATGTGAATCCATGAAAGATCCAATGCTGGAGAAGGGAGGCTTTGGAAAGTGATATTTGCACCCCAAGGTACCTGATGCCCCCTGGGGACCAGCGTAGGGAAAATTCACATGACGGTTGCCGGGTCGCCACAGTAAGGGGGAATATTTCAGATTTAGAATAGTTGATGGTAAAGCCCGAGTACGTGCCTATTTTTGTTATGTCTCGGATGATCGGGTCCAGGTATGTGGAGGGGTTTCGAACATATAGAAGTACATCGTCTGCATACAACGAGATAATCTCTGGTGTTTCCCGTATGCGAATACCTTTGCGAGAGTGCTGGTCCCTGACGTGATCTGCCATGGGTTCAATGGCGAGTGCAAACAGAATTGGGGAGAATGGACACCCCTGGCGGGTACCCCTGATCAGCGCAAAGGGAGAGGAGACGATGGAATTGACCAGCACCCTGACCATTGGGCCTGTATACAGCAGTTTTATATAGATCATCATGTTTGGCCCTACCCCCATTTTCACCAGTACAGCCCATAAGTATTTCCATGAGACCATGTCGAATGCCTTCTGGGCGTCTAGTGTGACCGCCACTGCATCAGCCATTGGGTCAATTCTGGACATTACATTGAATAATCGACGGATATTGAGAGCAGTAGAACGGCCAGGAACAAATCCGCTTTGGTATGCGTGGACCAAGTGGGGCATGAATGGAAGGAACCTATTTGCAATTACTTTAGCAAAGATTTTCATGTCCGTGTTGATCAGTGATAATGGCCTATAGGAACCACATTCGTCTAGGGGTTTCCCTGGTTTGGGGAGGACGGTGATTAGGGCTTCCCTTAGGGGGGGGGGGAGGGGAAGAGTGGCTAGTCGGAGTGATTCGGTCCAGACCCCGTACAATATGGGAGCTAGGATGGCTACATGTTCCTTGTAGAACTCAGGTGTGAGCCCATCGGGACCCAGGGCCTTATTCTTTGGGAGGTCAGAGATTACCTGAACTATCTCATCCAAGGTGAACGGGGCATCAAGTTGTTCCTTGGTGCTTTGAGAGATGAGGGTCATAGGGATGTGTTCCAGTAGGTCGTCTAAGTCCTGGGCATTATGTTCTGGCTGGGGGCCGTATAGGTTGGCATAGAAGTCAGCAAAGGTGTCGATAATGGCCGGATCCGACCAGTGTCATAGGCCCTGCCAGTCTAAGATACTATCTATTCGGGACCTACTGCCCTCTGCTCGCACCAGTTTGGCTAGGGTTCTACCGGGTCTGTTGCCCTCACCGTACCTCCGGGCAGCCACGGGGCGTGCCAGATACCGCACCTCACTTAGGGTGTGGGATTAAAAAAGTTCCAGATCCGCTCTGATTTTTGCAAGGGTTGCCGGGGCTGGGGCGGAGGCATGCTCCTGTTCTAGAGTTTTGAGCTTCATTTCGGAGCTATTCAGGGCCTGCCTTATGGTTTTTAGGACCCCAGGCTCCCTAGAAATGCACATCCCTCTGATGTAGACTTTAAATGCCTCCCAACAGGTCCCCTCGGAAGTGTCTTGCGTGTTGTTGCTCTCAAAGAAGGTGTTTATGTCCGATAAGATATCTGCTTTAAAGACAATGTCAGATAGAGCCTCGGATTTAAAGCGCCAGGCGGGGCGGGCGGCTAGTGTATTACCCAATTGGATCTGCAGTACAACGGGGGAGTGGTCTGATTGCGTGCGAGTATCTTGATGTCTGTCACCCTGCCCACCCTGCTCCCTGACAGCAGGAACATGTCTATTCTTGAGGAGCTGCTGTGTACTGTGGAATAGAAGGTGTAATCTCTTTCTTGGGGATGGAGCGTTCTCCACACATCGTGTAAATGGAGGGAGTTCATGTGTGTAAGGAGTTGTTTGGCGGCTCCGGTCGTGACCCTTCGGGTCGTGGTTGTTCGGTCCAGGATATTGTCGAGTATAAGATTCATGTCTCCCCCCCCCATATGATGGGAACTTCCGCATATCTCGTAAGGATGGCGGCCACGGCATCTATAAATTCAGGGGAGTCAGTGTTGGGACCGTATGAGTTCACGAGCAGACATTCCTCGTTTGCCAGAGTGCAGTGGAGAATTACATATCTGCCCTCTGTGTCGATATGGGACGTGTGGAGCGTGAATTTTACTGATTTGTGGATGAGAGTCAGAACTCCTCTGGATTGAGTGGAGAATTGGGTATAGAATCTATTGGAGCCCCATGACGGCGCAAGGTTGGATGATAGAAGCTTTAGAGCGTGTGTCTCCTGCAAAATGAGTACCTTGATCCCATGTCTTTGTGCATATGCTGTGATCCTGTGGGATTTTGTAAAGTTTGTCAATCCACGATTATTCCAGGTCATCATTTTAATAGCCATGCTAACCCTTTATGGAACATCCCAACTAACGAATCTGCCTCTGTTCACAATCTTAGGTGCAGTGGTGGCGTGGATTCGCCTCTCTTCAAACCCAGTTGTACCTTTCCTGCCGATTGTTTGGTAACATTCTCCCGTTTCACCACCCCCCACCCTCACCGCCCAATGGTACCCGCCCACGGAGTGGCCAGCAGCATGCAATACCCAACTAGGCAACGCTTGACCAATAGCCCAACTGGGGCTCAAACATAAACACTTCACCTTAGAAGGCATTGCAGCTGCAGTGGGGGCTACCGCTGCCGTAGACCCACAATTGGTAAACATAATATGAAGATACATCATTAATTTTTCGAACGGCTGACAGAACTTGGTTACACAGAGGCAAGTATGTTTTTAAACTGTGATAACTGAGCAAATACTGGCATAGTACAGTGCCCAACAGTAAGGCTTAGGTATCGTAGTACGAGCCCAGAGTGTGCCATTGTGGTCGGACAGTTTAGGAGTGTACCCCTTTACAACGGGAGTACCCTTGAATAGATATGTTAGGGCTATGTGGCCCAGTGTAGCATAGAGGAGGGGGGACAGTTCACCCCGGTGTGGGCTTTCTCTGGATAGGGCACAGCTACTGAGGCCTTTAGTAGGGCCATGAGAGCCCCGATCTTAATCGTCATTCATTGGTTCGTCTGCGGGATCCGCTAGTGGAATTTGTGCCTCAATGAATTTGACCGTCTCATCTGGGACTGTAAAGAAGTATAACTTGTTGCGATAAGTGAATTTTAGGCGAGCCGGGAAGAGCATCGCGTACTCAATCTTCCTTTCTCTCAGCAATTTTTTAACACCTCCAAATTGGCGTCGTTCCATCTGTACCCCTACAGAAAAGTCAGGGAAAATCCTAATGATTTGTGAGTCCAACCTTAGCTCCCCATTCTCTCTGGCCAGGCGGAGTATATGGTCTCTGTCCTTGTAGCTTAACAGTTTAGCAATTATTGGTCTAGGGAAGTCTCCAGGTTTAGGCTGGGGTGCCAGAGAGCGATGTGCTCTTTCTACCGTGAAGAATGGTGACAGCTCAGGGTTGCCAAGAAGATCTTTGAGAAGTTGTTCAACAGAGAGTTCCATACGGCCCTTTAGAGCAGATTCAGGGACTCGAGGTCGTCGCACTTCGCTTTAATCTGTTTCATGTCGCGGACAAGCTCCGTGACTGTGCCCTGCAGGGTGTGAACGGTGTCCTCGTTGGTTCCAATCCTTTGCTCTGCCTCCGTAATTCTGGCTCCATGTTGGTCCAGCTTAGCCTTCAGGGAGGCCACGTTTGCGTTGATATCATCCAATTTTTCATAGAAGGCTGCAAAGTTTTTGCCCATGGACTCCATCATTGTGGTTAGAGCCAACTTGGGGGTTTCCGACAGAGTATCGCCATCCTCCTGTGCCATGGAGGACCATTGGTCAGCCCTCGGCGCAGCCTTGGTAAACTTGTCCATGGCGCCCATCTTGCTAGATCCTCGTGACCTGTTGGTCATTGCTATGGTGAAGAGCAGCTCCTAGTTAGACACGTGCGGTGGTGACCGTAAGCCGGAGTTTTGCAGTGTGGGTGGTAGCTGGCCAGCGACTCTGGCATGTAGATATTCCGTGCCCGGTGTGCACATATTTGCCACAACAAGTTGGGAGTGGCCAGCTCGAGGCTAGATAGTGGTGGTGGATGAGCGGTAATGTATGATTGGCCCTGGGGGCTGTACCCTGGTAGGCACAACGGATGGTTTGTGACAGCCGTAGACACACTGGGCGGAGAGAGCTGGGGGAATCCGCCTGCTTCCAATGTGGTCAATGAAACTCTGAGTTGTATTTAGGCACTATGGACTGATGCTGTTGATGAGGCGGGCATGGGGGGGCTCGCCAGAGTAGCAAAACGTTATTCCAGGCTGTGGACGCTAGCAGAGCGGCGTGTCCCCACTCCCCGCAGTGCACCCTGCAGTCCCAGCTCCCCTATGGCAGCTTCCCAGAATGCAGAATGGAGAGGTTGTCTGGTATGGGGGACAGCCCCGTGAAGTGGTATGTGAGCCCAGATCAGGGTGGACCTGCCCCCCGCCACATCCGCCGCACCCTCCTTGGCTTTTTGTCTGGGGTCTCAGGCTGCACAGCAGAGGGACAGGCCGTCCATGTATGGGGGGGGGGGGGGGAGCCAGGAGACTGCTTTAACTGACACAGTGGGTGTAGAGAGCTGGGGGAGTCGACCGGCTTCCTATGTGGCCAGTGTCTCCGAGTTGTATTATGGCACCCCGGATGGATGCAGCTGGTGAGGCGGGCGTGGGGGGGGGGGTTCCACCAAAGCGAAAAGACGTTCCAGGCTACCTCCCAGCAAGCGAAGAGGAGGTGGTGTCTGGTGTGGGCGGCAGCCACGTGGAGTGGTATGTGGACACAAATCAGGGTGGACCTGCCGCCCACAAGGCCCGCCACACCCTTCTTGGCTACCGTTAGGGCCCCAGTCTGCAGAGCAAAGGAGCGGGCCGTCGATGAGTGGAGGGGATAGCTAGGGGCCGCCCTGATGTTGCGCCGCCCGCCACACTGAACAGCGCCAGGGGTCGATCCACGGCGTCCGCCCCATGTAGATCAAAGGCCTGAGACAGCTACCACGGAACTCCGCCACGCCCGCGGAGGAGAGGCAACCGATGCCGGATCGGGGGTCGGGTCACGGCAAACGTCCCTCAGCAGGAGCAGAGCCCAGGTATCACAGGTGTTGAGGGGGGAGGGCGGACCGGCCCCACCCAGTATATGAGGCGGGCTCCGTTGAGGCAGCAATGGGGGGCGGCCGCGCCCTGGTACACCCCCAGGGGCACCTACCTTCGTCGCCCGCAGGGCTCGCGGTGGCAGCGCGAGGGCGCTCCGAGTATTGAAGCTGGGCGGCGGTGCAGCCACACGTCCCCTCGCGGCAGCGCCGCACAACAGTCCGTCAGGGGGTCCATCAGGAGGGTTCGCCCCGGCACAGTAGCGGCGTCCCGCCGTCAGCAAGGCAACACCGCCCCCAAGGCCCCAGGCCCAGTGGATATGAAGGTCCGCCGGCTTGATCCGCAGTTATGATCAGCTGTATCTCGGCCGCAGCTGCACCGTAGGCAGTGGTTCTTGCACGGTGTGTGCCCAGTAGTCAGGAGAACAGTGTGGCTTGGGTTTTCAGAGGTAGAGATGGCAGGATTCCACCGTTGTTCGCGGATGGCGGTCTGTGGGTCTCGGAGCTAAGCGGCCATCTTGCTGGCTGCTCAACAGCGCCCCCCCCCAAGCAACTTTTTCACTTGCACGAGAACACAACAGGCGCAGCAGTTCAAAGAGACTTTTTACTCTCTGAGCCAGGTCAAGGACAAATGTATACTATACTTTGGATAAAATGCCTGCTGCAAGGAAATGACTACAGCTGCAGACAGTGGGGGCAATCTGAGGAGCTGAAAACCGAATTAAAGAAAGAAATGCTAGCAGTTTTTAACACGTGGAAAAATGGGCTGTGCTGACTGAAGAGAAAAAAAATGGCACGTTTAAAACTAAATTGTTAATGAAAGCCTGTTTACTTAGCAATGTAAAGGAATTATGTTAGTGGTGATAATACACACATAGGATATCTTCTGTCATAGGTTTGTTTAATTCAAGACCCAAAGTAAGAAATTAAACAGTTTAAAACACATAGGCTGGATTTGCAAGCTCTCAGAAAAACCTGTTATTCCAGTTGCCAGCCATGAAACTCCACCAAGGAAGGGAGATACACCCTAAATCCAGGACATGTAGGTGCGAAGTGCCAGCTTGAAAAACTTTGAATGGGATAGGACAATGAAAGTTCACATGCTCGTCAGACATTCGTCTGTGCTCCAGGCTGGGACAATAGCAGTCCTGGGACACTCAACTGTCAAGTGTGAAGGGGCAATAAAACCTTCAAATAAGACTGCCTTTTGGTTACAGAGACTATGTTATAAAGAAACTTTAAAGACTTATTTCTGTAGCAAGAATTAGAAAAGTTTGCCGTTTTAAATCTAATTTTGTGGGCCATCTTTTAAAACTTGGTAGAACTCATTGCCGCATGGGGAACAGAAGTTACGAAATGTGACAGATTCCAAGGAAAGTATGAATGTGGCAAACATAAGATTTTGTACATACATCCCTGGGGACAATTTGCATTTGTGTATAAAATTATGGAATTTTAGGCCAAATCTTTAATGTGTAAAATTACCAAAGTGTGTCAGAAAGGTGAAACAAGGTCGCACAGACTTGAGGATTGGACTGATCTAGGCTGCGCATAATATGTAACCTGTGTGTATAATTTGCCAAGAGATTGCAAGTGAAGAAATGTATGTTTTTGACAAAATCGGATTTTAAGTAAAGTAAATGTGGGAGTGTTGGGACATTGTAAACCTCACCTCATAAACCTGACATCATCCCCTTAGAAATCCAACCAACAGAGCGAGGCGGAGTCTAGCTTCCCTGCCCAATCCAAGTAGGTTAGGGGCGGGCGTAGTTTTTTTTTTTTAATTTCTTTATTGGTTTTAACAGTGTAACAAACAGTCGGCATCACTTGTAATATTTAACGCAAATCAACAGAATTACCCGCCCCCCCCCCCCCAACTCAAGACCACAGTCAACTTTATCGTCCATTCTCATTGGACCGGGTTGATGGCTAGGACAGTCCGAACCGTCCGAGGTATCGTCCGTATTGTTAGGATGAAGTAGTGGCACTGTTAACGCCACCCAGCGATGCAGTTCCCCGCTGGAGTCCAGCCTCTGTTCGAGGATTGCCGTTTCCCACGCGCCAGTTCCAGCCGTTATCCATTTCGTAAGGTCCCCCCACCACTGTGCCTCGATCGGGGCCCTTGGGCTCTTCCATCCCAAGGCTATGCGTCTCTTCGCGGTTATGTATATCAAATATTTGCGTTTGTTTAGAGGCTTATTTTTGTAGTTACGTTTGCATCTGCCCAAGATGCAGGCTGCGGGATTATTCACTTCTAGCTCAATATCTGCGTCCGCCACCCTCTCCTGTACACGTGTCCAGAAATTGCATATCTCTGGGCAGCCCCAAAACATATGCGTCATTCCCGCCCTGGGCTCCTTACATTTGGGGCATATTTGGGCCTCAGCCCCCTTGAATTTAGATATGGCCTCAGGTGTTAGGTAGGCTCTGTTGGTGATGTATAATTGAATGAGCTGCAAACGGGCATTCCTAGAAACTTTCTTGTGGTAGTGGGTTATTTTCTCCCATTCTTCATCCGCAAAGTCCTGGCCTAGTTCGGTTTCCCACTTTACTTTGCTTTTGAGCTCGTTACTTGTCATGCCCTGAAGTAGGGTTTCGTAAAGTCGCGAGGTTTCATGGCCACCTTCGGCTGTATTTAACAATGTTTCTATGACCTCGTTTTCCGTCTTTGGGGTAGTAGCCTCTGGCCATCTAACCATTATGGCTTGTATCACTGCCCTATGGAGCAAGAATTGACCAGCAGGTAATCCCGTGGTCTCAGTGAGATCGGGGAAGGGTATGATCTCTTGGTCTCGTGTTAGGTCTCCTAGGGTAGCCACTCCGTAGGGTTCCCACTGGGCGCGCGATTCAAGAGAGCCCCACGGCTGGTTGGCCATAACTGCTGCAATGGGGATTTGTGGGGAGTAGGGATGAGCAGACCCCACTGTTCTGCATGCTCTGTTCCAGAGCTTTATTCCAAGTTTGATTAGGTATGGGAAGGGCTGTGGGAGTCTGTCCTGGACCCAGAGTAGATCCCTTAGGAGCAGATTGGGCAATGCTGGTTGGAGGAGTCTGGTGTCTGTGGAGATCTCGTCGGCCATTCATCGCATCACATGCCTTAGTTGGCTTGCAAGATAGCACAATTCGAAGTTGGGGACTTTAATTCCCCCTCTCTCGTAGGGTCTCTGGAGTGTGTCCAGCGCCACCCTATGTCTGTCTGCCTCCCTGCCAGAGAAACCGTATACATAGTTTATTAATGTTTCTGAAAAAGGAGGGCGGAATGTTGTAGGGAACATTTGTAAAATTGTATAGTAAGCGGGGGAGTGCAACCATTTTGAGGAGACCTGCCCTTCCGGCCATCGAGAGCGGGAGTTTGCCCCAGAATTCCATAGATTTTTCAAGAGTGTCTTTGGCTCTCACCGTGTTAAGTATATGTTCCGTGTATGGGTCCCGGTGTATAGTGATTCCCAGGTACCTAAAGGAGGTCACTTGCCATTTTAGGTCAAGGGGGGGGGAAGGGATCTTAGGTCTTCCTTATACAGTGCAGCTAGAGGGTAAAGGCAGGATTTGTCCTTGTTAATTTGGATTCCCGTGTATTTGCTAAATCCGTCCACGGTTTCTAGAATGTAGGGCAGGAGGTGTTTGGGGTTGTGTAGGTACAATAGTGTATCGTCTGCGTACATAGAGACGAGGTGGGTCACTCCGTCTATTACGATGCCCCCATCTCCGTATTCTTGTCTGAGGTATGCGGCTACGGGTTCGGTGGCAATGATGTATAACATCGGGGAGAGTGGGCAGCCCTGACGGGTGCCCCTGTGTAGGGACCATTTGTCTGAGAAGGTCCTGTTTGTGCGTACCCTAGCGGTGGGGTTGGTGTAGACTAGCTGGGTCCATTTCAGGAAGGCGGGTCCGATTCCCATTCTAGTCATAGTGGCATATAGCCATTCCCAACGCACTGAATTGAAGGCCTTGGTGGCGTCAAATGACGCAACCGCGTATCTCTGAGGCCTCTGTTCCGTGCTGTACATGATGTGATGCAACCTGCGCAGGTTCTCTGTTATGGAGCGTCCGGGCACATAACCGGTTTGGTCCTGATGGATCAGGTGGGGGATCACCCTTCGCAGTCTATTCGCTAGCAGGGAGGTTAGGATCTTGCAATCGACGTTTAACATGGAGAGGGGCCTGTAGGAACCGCAGTGCGATCTATCTTTGCCGGGTTTCAGGAGGGGGATAATTACGGCTTCCCTCATGGAGTCAGGGAGGGCACCACGCTCGTAAGCTTCATTAAACTCTTGCGCCAACAGTGGGGCCAGGGTCTCTTCATACAATTTATAAAATTCCCCGGGGAGGCCATCAGAGCCAGGGGATTTTCCAGCCGGGAGCGATCTAATGATTACCTTGACCTCATCTGGGGTGATGGGCTCGTCTAGGAAGTCCGTCATTTGAGGATCGAGCCTGGGAAGGTCGATGTCGTCCAGGACTTCCTCAATGCCGGAGTCGGCCATGGGCGGGGGTTTGGCGTATAGTTTGCCGTAAAAGTCGGAGAACACAGAGTTAATGTCTATCTGGGTGTGCACTAAGGAGCCGTCTGGTTTGAGTACTTGGCAAATGGGTGTTCTGGGGGTCTCCCTCTTGTATAGCCAAGCCAGGAGTTTACCGGGTTTATCACCTGGTCCTAGGGCATGGGTTCGTTCAATGTGTTTGGTGTAGCTCAGCCTTCCCAGGGACTCCCAGTGCGTAAGGCAGGTTTGTTTTAAGTCAATTACTTTCTGTAAGTGTTCTGGGGATGGGTCTAATCTACCTTCCAGTTCTCCCAGCTCCATCTCAATGTTCTAGGGAGGAAGTAACAGACCTTAGTGCTCCACCCATGGCTGCAATCATCTCACCCCTCATGACCACTTTGTATGCCTCCCAGGCGGTGCCTATGTATTTGACACTGTTGAGGTTTCTTTCCCAATAGTCCTCGGTCTTGTCCGCAATGTGTTCGCGGAGGGCTGTGTCATGGAGGGCCTCAGCTCCAAGTCTCCAGGTGGGGACAGGGGGTCTAGGCGGGTAGACCTCCCAGGCGGCCAGTAGTGGGGAATGATCGGATAGCACCCTGGGCAGGTACTGAGCCCCGCCAAACATTGCCTGTTGTTCTAGGCTTACGAACAGATAGTCTAGCCTAGTGTGGACCGCGTGTGGAGGGGAGTAAAAGGAGAACTCTCGCAGGTCTGGGTGTTGTTCTCTCCACAAGTCTCGTAGTTGTAACTGCTGTAACAGCCTGGACAGTATTTTGGCCGGCGGAGAAGGGCGTGTATGCTTATCATCTGACCGGTCTTTCTGAGGGTCTAGGGTGCAGTTGTGGTCGCCTCCCCATATCATGGTTTGGTCCCTGTATGGGCTGAGACGTGAATATAGGGAATGAAAGAAGGCTGTTGCGTCGTGGTTGTGTGCATAGGTGCTAACTAGGCATATCTCCCTACCTTCGATTGTGCCGCATGCTAGTGCCATCCTACCCTCGTCGTCTACTTTGGAGCTTACTAATCTGAAGGGGATAGAGGGGTCTACCCAAATTAGGACACCTCTGGCATAAGAGGAGTAGGAGGATCCTATCAGAGTTCCGCGCCATGCTTTGGCCTTCAGTTTTTCTGACGTTAGGTGCGTTTCTTGAAGTAGGGTTATTTTGGTTTTACTTCTTTTGATGTAGGCGAGTATGCGGTGTTGCTTCACAAAGCTATTCATGCCTCGGACGTTCCACGTCATGATTTTTATCGAGTCAGCCATGGGAATCAGGGGTTCCAGTCTCTATTTCAGGCTTACCTGGAGGCATTGCATGTGGCGAGAGGCGCGTGGGGCTCGTTTGAGGTCTAGGTGGCTTGTGGATGTTGGTCCCAATTGGGGTGCCTGCGTCTTTTGACTTCAGCTCCGATAACTGCAATCCCATCCAGCATAGGGAAAGTGCATCATCCGTGCTATCTACGAAGGTTGTTGGTGGTCTTGGTTTTTCCCGATTCCGGCACCTAACTTCTGTGCCAACTCCCTTTTTCCCTCCCCCCCCATAACTTTGAACGTCCCAAACATAAAATGGGTCGAGCGAGGTCTCCCTCACTATGACAGTCCCGTTTCCGCTCCTTTAGACCGAGAATCGGTCGCATGGTGCCCTACGGGCGGGTATCTAAGTACCCTTAACAAGAAAGAGCTTCCGGGGGTAGGAGAGTGTTCATCCGGGCGTCTCGTTTCGAGGAATCGAGTCAGCTGCGGTGTGTGTAGTCGTTCCTTGGTGGGGCCCCTGAGAGACATTGGGGCAAGGTATAGC
Source organism: Ambystoma mexicanum (assembly GCF_040938575.1). Classification (NCBI taxonomy): domain Eukaryota; kingdom Metazoa; phylum Chordata; class Amphibia; order Caudata; family Ambystomatidae; genus Ambystoma; species Ambystoma mexicanum. The sequence continues at coordinate 894,767,354 of NC_090931.1, read as the reverse complement.
CATTGAGGGATGAGGCTCAGCGTGGTTGTCGCCTTTTAACTGCGATGTCTGGGATCTGCTCGCTGTCCATCCAGTCCCGAGCTTCGGCAGGGGTATCGAAGAGGTAGGATTTGTTGTTGCGTATCACCTTCAATCTGGAGGGGTATAGGAGCATGTAGCGTAGACCGGCAGACTTCAGTCTAGCTTTGGTGTGTATAAACAGTGCCCTCTTCATTTGGACCTGAAAAGTATAGTCCGGATAGATGGATATTTTGGCTGAGCCCCTGCAGATCTGGCCGCCTGATCGCGAGAAGGCGATAATGGTTTCACGGTCCCTGTAATTAAGTACCTTTGCGATCACTGGTCTGGGTGGGTTGCCAGGGGGGGTGTTTCGGGGTGAGGGATCGATGAGCCCTTTCGATTGTGAAACCCTGGGAGAGTTTCTCTGCGCCCATCTCCTGTAGTAGGAGGTTTTTGACGAAGTTCGTGGGGTCTGATCCCTCGATGCCCTCAGGGAGGCCCAGAAGGCGAATGTTATGGCGTGCGCGCCCTTCTGCCTCCTCGGCCCTGTCTTCCAGGTTTTTCACTTTCTGTTGGAGTTCATCTACATCTTTGAGGAGCACAGTTTTGGCTTCGATGTTTTCGCGGACCTGGGCTTCCAGCGTATCTGTCCTGCTGGCCAAAGAGCGGACGTCTTGGCGTAGGAGGCTCAGGTCTATGGCGACTGCGTCAATTTTATGTTCCATGGCCTTTTGAGATTGTTTGATGGCTTCGAGGATCTGTGTGTTGCTTGGTTCAGTTGTTGGCCCCAAGGGGTCGAGTAGGTCTGCGGCGTGTGCCCCGTTCATGGTCTCAGGCGCTGTGGGCCCCGCCGCCGTGAAGGTATCAGTGGTGGTCTGGCGTTGCTTGGCCCTTGCCCCTTTGGTGGACATATCAACTGGACCACAGGCGCTTCGCTGGTCTAGGGGTGGTCAAGGTGTGATGAGGCGGAGAGGCCGTAAGTTCCCAGTGCCCGCTCCAGTGGTTGAGCCGTTGTGCGGCTCGGTCCGGACGGGAGCAGCGGTAGAGGGCGGCAGTATGTTAAGTCCGCTCCAGAGGCCCAGATAGATGGATAATGTGCAAGGGGCCAGGCCGTTCTTCTGGGTTTCAGGGGTAGTGGTTAGGGCCCGGCTGGCGAGTCACCACTACGTTCGCTGGGCGCTTCGTGGAGGGGGACACCGTGCCTATGTAGGGTGGAAGAGGGAGGGGGGGCGCTCTCGTGGGCCGGCGGTGGCAGCCAGTATATAGCAGTTGGATTTGTCCCCCCCGCAAGACTTTTTAAGCCTAGTGTAACTGTGTGATCTTGGGCGCATTTCTGCTCTGCTCCCTCTAAGAGTGGGCTCAGCCTATGGACTTTGGCTCACAAGTGACTTTTGCTCTTCTGCCTTGCTAATAGTGTTCCTAAATCGTAGAGTGGTGTACCTTTCCATAATCTGTCTTTTTCCCTCCCTTCTTCATAAACTTATTGGAGTGCCATCTATAGTTAAGCGCTCACCTCTGTATGGAAATAAGTGGTGTTAACTAAGACTTCTCTGATAAGGAACAAGGGTTGTATATATTACAATAGTAACTGTGTTTAGAGTGTTTTACAATAAGAGTGCTGGAGTGTTTCAAACAGTGTGTTTTTAAATAAATAATTATATACTTTGATACCAAAGCTCTGGTCAGTGTTTGCTTGTATTATTGTATCGGAGTGCCTATGGTGTATACTTTGCATACTGCCTAACTCTTCTTGAGAGAAGTCTGACTGCTCAGCCACAGCTACCAGGTAAATCTGGGTGGTACAGACTGCTACCAAGTGGGTTTAGTGTGAACACCTGTAGTCCTAAATCTTTTGCAGTGTTCCCAAAGGGAACTGCACAGGTTTCTGCCTAACACATCCTAATCTAGCTTGGCTTGCCGCCACTCACTGCATGCTGCTGCCATCCTGCTACCCGGATGACCTATAGTATCCAGTAACCAAAATTGCCAGTCCAGAAGAACTATCCTTTGGTAGCCAGTCCATGCCCAGCTGATCCTGTCCCGCTGATTTTGTCTGGCTGTCCTTTGTTAGACCAGACCCGTGTGGTGACCAGAACTGCTGACTGTCCAAAATCCAAAAACTAAAAAGTGGACTGAGTATCAATAGGAACCATAGCATACCTTGTTTTGCCTTGTCCTTAGTTCCACTCTCCAAGTCATCCTATTCTTTTCCTGATAACTTGTAATATTGTCAAAAAATCATTCTTGAAACCCTGCCTTTGATTTCTTGTGCCAGCACCAACTTTTTAAATAATTTGTCTTGTGAAATCCTAAACCCTTAGTTCTTTTTCGAGTGATCGGACCGGTTCCGCCAGGTCAGGAGCGGAGGTGCTAGGGCTGAACTCGCAAGTCAACCCCAGAGCTTACTGTGTCTCAATCTGGTAGCCTAGCCTGAATGATCTAGTGTAGAGTAAAACTGCCTTGTCCAAACTGATTTCTCTTCCTTTTTCATGCCTTAATTTTCTCAAAAACGCACCTCACTAGATCTTGCATAACTCACTCAATTCACGAGCTAGAGACCTCATTTCACTTCCATATTGTACCTAGGATCCATGGCTACACCCAAACACAAAAACCGCATCACAATGTACAATATTCCACCGTTTTTTATTAAAAAACGTTTTGGTAAATTCAGGGAGCAATTGCAAAAGTTTGCTAAATTTACAACGTGTCATTTGAGTGTAAACTGTTTTAAATCTTCCATTCAATTTTGAATTGTATGCTTTTTCTCAATCCATTGCTTGTGATTACTAGTATCTTTCCAGTGTTGCTCCAGTAAAGTTGTTTTTGTTTCAAGAGTTTTATACACATTCATTCATTCATCCATTTCCGAGTGTCATTTTAGCATTGCCAGGGTTTGAAATCCGTTTTTCTCTCTTGTTTTGGGAGGGAAGGTCAGATTTAAATTCTGTTTGTTTGTCATTCCTGATTACCCACTGATTCCGTTTATCCACTTAAAATTGATTTGTGGGTTGAGGGAACCTTGCAGGGGAAATTCTAACTCAAGTGCTATCTTACCTAAAATCAAAAAGTGCTCCTATTTCCTGATGTTTTGTAGATGTATTAATAGAAGGTCGACTAAGTGCATTGCTTCCATTCCTATTGTTCTCATCAGCCCATTGGTGATTGCTGCTCCATATTAAAAATGGTATGATTTCTTTTAATTTTCAAAGAAATAAATATAATATTTTATCAACCAACCTGGTTCATGGTCCATTGTCACCTAGGATATTTGAAAAGGGGGTGTGATATGAGTAGTGTATCATCTCAATATTGAATCTAATCTAACATAAGCATTTAAATTGCGCGCTGCATACTGGGCCGAGACGAAGGTGTGTGTCGCCTGATTGAAATCCTTAACACACTCTTAAGAGATTTATTTGATATAGTTTCCGGTCAGGTTGTGCTACCTTATAAGTACAGGTTCCTGTTCGTTCCAGTATTTCATATGGCCCATGCCACTTAGAGACAAGTTTGTTTTCCGAGGTAGGCAAGAGGACCAATACTTTATGTCCTGCGGAAAACGATCTTAAGTTCACCTTTTTGTCATAGGTCGACTTTTGTTGGATTTCGGCCTTTTCCACAGGATTATACACTAGATTTCGAACCAGTTTCGTATGCTCTCGCAATCTGGTAGCAGTTTACGAAAGGGGAATGAGTGCCTCATATCGTTCTTCCCAGGTCTCCTGGAGCATGTCCAGGACATCTGTACATTCTCTACCATAAAGTAGTTCAAAAGGAGAAAATCCAGTAGATAGATGCCTTAGGGGTTTTTCTTAGCACAAATAGTGCCCAGGGAATCATACAGCCCCAGTCCTTATCTACCAACTTTCTTAGGATCATTTTAAGCATCTAATTGAATCACTCTACCAAACCATCCGTTTGGAGAAGATACACTGAGGTTCGTAAAGTGGTAATATGGTGCAGCTCTTGGACTACAACCATGAGCTTGCCCATAAAATGTGAACCTTGATCAGTCAGGATTTCCTTAGGAAAGCCAACCCTGTAAAAATACAGTAGGAGGTGCTTTAGAATTTGCTCGCTGGTGGTGTTCCACACAGAGGCTTTGCTGGGGTGGGGGGCTATAGCCCCTGGTCTTTTGGTTGTAGCCCCGGATAGAATCTCAGGAGCTACAGCCAAAAGGCTAGCTAGCCCTGAGTCTCGACAGTTCTGACATCAGCGTAGCCCCGGGTCTTTTCCAGACCTAGCAACATCCCTGGTTCCGCATAGGGAATGCCTCAGGGTATCTCGTCACGCAGTCAACAATCATGATGACATATTTGTTACCCAGTCTAGATGCTTCTAAAGGTCCAATGATGTCCATCCCAATTCTTGAAAAAGGGACTTCTATGATTGGTTAAGGAGTCAGAGGGGCAGGCAATGGATGCGAGTACTGTTTTTTTGATATATTTCACACGTCTGAATAAAGGTTTTTATATCAGCATGGATACCTGGCCAGTAAAACATCCCACTTATGTGTGCCTGGGTTTTGGATTGTCCTAAGTGTCCCCTGGTCAGATGGAAATGTGCCATCTGTAGTACGATCTTCCATGGGTTTTGGGGATTATTAACTGGGTTTTACTTAAGCCTTCTGTGGATGATTCTTTTCTATAAAGCAATCCTTGCTTTAAGAAGAAAAAGGGGGATACCACGTCTCACCATCCGGTGTCCCACTTCCACTCCCTGAAGAACCGCCCCCCCCCCCATCCAGGGGATCCTCCCGCACTGGTCTACCCCAGGAACTGGATCCAAAAGCGATGGATGTGTCCTGGCCACCTGGATGACAGATCCTGGGGACTAGCGGGTGGGACACTTTCAGGTTTCTCACAAAGGACACACAGAAAGGATTGTACCTCTTATAAACTTTAGCCCAACCAATAATAAGCAGATGAAGAATTTTAAAGAAAAACAGATTCTAATGCATGGTAAAGGGTCCACAGTTCATCAGCCACTACCTCGACACCATTTCGCAGGCTGCAGGGGTTATTTCTGCAAAAACGCAGGCCTAAGCTTTATCTAACAGAGCTGGCATTAGCATTTCTTGTTAGTGCTGGTTTGTAGCTAGTGAAAATAATAGTGTGGCAGTGTAGAAAGGTTGTTTTGCCTACTGGATGTACAATATGAGGCAACTGGTTTGATTGCTTTATGTGTTTAGGTGTGGGTACAGTATGGCATACTCATCAGAGCCACATACACAAAACATTCTAAGCATATGTGCTGTTACATACGGGTGCGCCACATAGGTGCCATTAACCAACAGGGTGGTGACTCACAATGAACCCTGCTTTCCTAATCAAGGTGCCAGGTCACATTGCAGTGCCATCTGGTTTGTGTGCTAGGCAGTGGTTGGTTTATTAAAAAAATTAAAATACCTTTGATGCTGGGCGGATGCATTTAATCCATATGACAGTTAACCTTCCCAGGGATGTGCGATGTGTAACTAAAAAGTAATATACAAAAATAAAGAGTTGGTGTAACAAAGTCATGAAATTAAAGAAAATTTAACACTTTTTCTGTGTGGCACGTTAATTCTCTTTGCAGAATGGATAGGTTTGGTCAGCTAACATACTTGTTCTGGCCTTCTGAATAGAAATGCCCCATGTTCCCTTCCTAACACTGAAATGTTAAGCGCATACTATGTAAAAACAATGACTTGTTAACGAGCCTCGCTCATAAATTGCCCCACTTCAAAGGCTGTCAACACAAAAAATGAGGGGCACGGGGTGTGTGACTTCAGAGCATCTCACGCTGCGTTTGGAATATGCATTCCTTTGTTTGCATATTCCGAACACATCGCAGTCATCTACAAGTCAACAGAGCAGCCGGGTGGGCCGCTTTCCTGCTCCTGAGCCATTTACATCAGTGCCCCGGGCTGTCACCCACTCCGCCCGGCCAAGAGGGCCTGCTTGTAGGTATTAATCCTGAAATGTCATTTCTTGCATAATGCTTTTAATATGGCCTAGCACTAGTGGAACACGGGTGTTCCATACATGTTTGAATAAGATTATATAGGTAACGTTGCATGAGCTCATATCTGACAACCATTGTGCACATTAATCAGTGATGAGGGCATAATGATGCAGACGGTGCAGAATGGGTAGAGAAAAATTGATGCGACATACAGTGTGTATATTATGTATGTTTAGACCGGCCTCGACAAAGACCGTTAAAAGGTTGAAACACGTGTTGGCTCTTGGGCATGTGTAATTTTGTAATTCACATATGGATTCTGGAATGGGGAATACATGGTTTAACTCAAGTGAGAATTGACCTACGATCATCGAGTATAAAGGAAACTTAACTACCAGGACTGACAACTCACATCTGCATCAGAACATAACTCGCAGCTAACAGGCCATTAGTAAATAGGGACATGCGCATGGATTGGGGGGGGGGTTACATCTTCTCTTGTTATCTCTAGATAGGCTGTGGGAAAGCCTATATATGCCTACCCAAGCTGCAGTCCAGTTAATTTTTTACCCAAGCGCAGCCGAATAGAGTTTGCCCCACAAGCATTTTTTTTTTCCAAGTCTATAACTGGCCTATCTGCTATTTGGCGTCTTAACCATTCTCCCATCCCCAGGTGCTGCCTGTGCTTTGCTGAGCACTTCGATGCTTGCAGCCTGTGATTCAAAGATTGAAAGCACATTGAGCAAGCTTTTAGAACACTTAATTTCACCAAGAGTGCAGAGAAATAGTAACTTTGGGCCTCATTCCGAGTGTGGCAGTCTGGAAATAAGGGTGTCGGTCACAATGTACGAGCACCCTTTATAGACCGCCAAACTCCAACTCTTCATTTTTGGACTGTCGCGTCCAGCAGGTCTGAACTACTGGGTGCAACGGCCTTGGTAGGTGGAGTTGTCACGGATGCTCCGGCACTGTTAGCAACGGTGCCGGTGCTTCCGCGGGAAAGGGGACTTACACTTTCCGCCGCCTGATGTCCCGGGCCGCAGGGACTTGTAATGCCCCGGTGGCAATGGGATATCAGACGGTGGAAATGGTGTTAAGAGTTCGGCAGTAAACTGCTGGTAAGAACAGTGGGGGGTTGGGGGGGGGTTACTGACGAATTCGTAACGAGGCCCATTATGTCCCTGGTACGAGAATCCCCCTTTAAGGGATCATTACCTCTGAAACTCTTCATCACGCACTCCATGAGACGAGTCCTTTGACATATCAGGTGAAACTGCAACAGTATTGCAACACTTGTTTCCAGGGTCAAGTGCAGAGAAATAATTTCCCTTAAAGGGAAAGCTTTTTTTAACCATTGGAGTTTTGGGTCTGCTCACCGAGAGCTTCAGTCTCTCTCAGTTGGGGTGTGGGTGCTTCAGCATTGCCTTTTGTAGGCCTCACAAGGGGGGGGGCCTTGATCAAAGCTGTAGGGCTGATTCGCTCTACGGGGCTGGTGGGTTCAAGAAATATAGTCCCCCAAAAGCAGCCTATGGTGTGGCACTGTGATTGCCTGCTGCCATGTAGCAGGGACTAAAGTGGTGTGGCCAAGGGATGCTCGCCATTCTACCCTCGTTCCCAACATCTACTGGCACAGAGTGGCACCATCCTCTCTGCATCACCACTTTGCCTGTCCCCAGAACCAGGCAGGGGATTTAATTCAAGGGACACATGATGAATGTTAAGAAAAGTCAAAAAACACCTTCAGAGGAAAGAGAAAACCAATAGAATATTGAGTATAAAGACAATAAACAGCAAATATAAGTGCACAGAACCTTGCAGGCAGTGCTAGGTTCTATATTCCAGACACAGGCAGACCAGACCAAGGCCAACCAGGGTTTCCTGCTTGCAGAAGCGCTGTTTAAGAGAGGGAACCAAGAGCTTGGTGGGAACTATAATCCCGACAATGGGAGACACCAGATCAGGACCACCCGGGTGTTGCTGAACATAGTGACCCTGTTTAAGTGAAAATAAAACACCTCTTTATGGTCTATTTCCCTGAAACGTCTTCTGGCATGTACATATTCAAACCTAATGCACGTTCCACAGCTCATTTCCCATTCATTAGGGAAAATCTTTAGAGAAATAATATAATTTCTGAATGACCTAGATATGAGGCTGACTGAAGCCCTGCCAGCGTGATCTATCTTGTGAGATGAGCTTTATAGCACCTTTGATATTCAGTGGTACACTGAGATCTTGCTAGAAATACCGGCAGCCAAAATTTCCGAACAAGCTTCAATGAGAGCTTCAGACGTTTTCCCACCTCTATGTCGATCAGAGGCTCCGATTCTCTGGGGAGGTTTGTGGCCCGATAGCTCACTTTCTGGTCCCCTGTGGGACGTGCTTGCCTTTTAGAGGAGCAGTGGGGCTCAGCCACACATGACAAGCAGGAGAGCTTGTCATGTAGCCACTGAGTTATATTTTTTACATTTCATTCCCTGTTTGTGACATTATATTGCATATTGTGCTTGCTTTGCGAAGTTTCTTATTTTTACTCCCCTTTTGAGAAACCATTTAGGATTATTCTACTTTAATCCTGTCTAATTCCCTTTAAGGGTTCCACCTCAACAAAAATAGAAAAAAGTAACCTTTTGAGAACCTCTTCATGAGTTTTTGTTTTTCATATCCTTTCCCTTACCTCTACTCCTTCCAAGTCTACACAAATAAAAAAAAAACCTTTTGGGAAAACCTTTTGTAATTGTTTTTAAAAAAAAAACATTTTCCTTTACAACACCCCAAAAAATAGAAAAAGAGAACCCCACCCCTGTGAATCCCTTTGCAGAAACACTTTTGAAAACTTTTTCCTGAGGGCCACCCACAACTGTTAACGGAACAAGTGGATTGCATTGGGAGCTGTGACGAAGCGCAAGGCATCGTCACTTCGAAAGGGGGAGGAACCTCTTTTTCTGATGATACCCCGGGAAGGAAGCTCCCCACCAATCACCTGACTCTAGACCCCCTTCCTGCAACAATTTATTCCATAATGAAGTCATAAATTATGTCGCCCGAGCATTCCCCTGGTAAGTACTGAGATGAGGAAGAATAGAAGTCCTTTAAGTGAAGATCCCTTCCCCAGTACTGTGATGAAAAGGCCCTCCATAGACCCACAAGGGAACCAAAAGATTAGTACTGGGGCGAGGAGAAGGCATGGAGGCATAGAGAGTGCTCTTGAGAACCATTTAGAGCAATCTAGTGTAATACCAGCTGCTCATTGGTCCAAGGGCAGTAGCAATAGAGGGGGTGAAACAGGAAGTGTTGTCAAGCCCTCCCTGGAGGAACTGCAAGTGCAGCTGGCAGGTGAACAGTGCAGAAGGAGAAGCTCCTGGTGTTCCTAAAAAGGGGGGAACCCAGGAAGGAATTCCTGCGATCCCAGGAAGGTCGCTAACAGTGCTTTGCTGCTACAAGCCCGACCATAAGGACTTGTGGGGCACCACAGCAGACCGAGGTGCCTAGGATGACCTGAAAACGGAACCAGAAGCAGTAGAAGACATTTGTGAAACACGGAGAAGGCAAGTCTTGAACTCGCACCCATATGAAGAGTACATCATGCTGAATCTTCATAGTCACAGTACCTGGCAGGGTAGTGCATCAGGTTGGCTGTGATAGCAGTAGTAGATTGACCATGATAGGGCGGTCACACCTCCCCACCGCCCGTGTTCAAACATTTGGGAAATAAGCCAAGAGGAGGGAGGCATCCTCTTGACCAGTGAATATTTATGAGAATTAAAAGCCCCTAAGCGACTAGCAGAGTGAGTGCGGACTGAGTGTTTTCGTGAAAGAATAATGTTTGCAAGAAGTCTTTGAGTGTCTACGGAGCGGAGGAGGAGTCACAACCACCCACACTCTGAACAGTTCAAAGGCTCCAGTCTAAGCGACTACCAGAGCAAGAGCGGACGGAGTGTTTTCGTGTGTTCTCGTGTGACGCGGACGTGTGGCTCCGGCTGCCTGCCTTCCTACCTTTCTGGAGTAGCTGCGGGTAACACCAGTGTCACAGTGTGATGAGAATCCTGCCACGGTAGTCCGAGAGAAGAGGTATGAACTCCTAACATACTGAAGGTATCCACGAGTACCAATGAATGTTTCATTATAACACCTTACTACCCATGATGCTAACCCTGCTGGAAAAATAGTGCCAAAAGCTGTATGCTAATTATGTGTTATATACACTCAGCAGGATTCAATGCAACACCGAGTCCGTTACCCACCTATACGGTCATTGCGCTCTTGGCTGTCTCAAGCTGCCCGAACAGATCTTTATTTAGCTCTTGTTTGAAATCCGCCGCTACGGCATTCCATCTGCAATTACTTCCCTGTGGATCTCCTGCCAAGAGGTAGGAGCCTTGGAATTCTCAACAAGTGAGGCATAAACCTAGTACTTTGCACAACAGAGGAGCTCTGTCCATTCTACCTGGAGACTCCTCAAACTGTTTGGGCCCCTTGTTTCCCTGAAACAGGGCCGCCTCAATTTTACAGCAGCTTACAAATTCAGGGACTGCGGGCTTGAAGCCTTTGACCTGATGGTGTCACTCTCTGCTGGCTGTATCGTGGAGGACTGAAGCCCCTTGTGCTGTTTTTTGCCTCCTATCCTCGAAACTTTATTTCATATTAAACCTGCTAGACTCCGCGGAACGCTATGCTGGCTTTCGGGCTCGCAAGCCGAATATATACTCTACATCTACAAACGCCAAAAAGTTACGACTGACTCGTAGAACGCCCTCCCTTCTCTCAAAGACATTAAAGAGTGGAACCCCCAAGGCAACTACGGGCGACGTAAGATTGAGGCAAAGCAGTTTATTACATACCAGAGGAAGATCACACGAGTTCATTAAGAAGGAGGTCCCCATAGGACAGCGGACCAGATTACGCGCAAAGACGTAATCACTTTTAGATGTATCCTTCACCTCGCTGCCTGTAAATGCGGACTTTCCCACGCCCCAGCACACAGGCACACGACCCAGGACGATACAGAATACACCCGCGGATCCAACAAAGACGATGAGTGGAAACGCCTCCCCTGGCAACAACCGGATATCTGGCAGACTGTGTGAACAGGGTAAATCGAACGAGGAGGGGACCCTAGCATGGGAAACTGCCCCTGCAGAACTGAATATCAATGCAACCAACCTACAATGCGAATGTGAAGATCTACAGTTCCCACAAGTCTCACAGTTGGAACCAGGAGAGAGGGGGAGCTGGAATTCACCGACCCAGACAACCAACGAGACTCATTCGAACCGACTAGTAGATCTAAACCAAGGAAATAACACATCGAAGATAAAGATGGTGGTGGGACCTAAAACGCATGAAACCGAGCCCTCAGACCCCCCCGTTCAATTCACAACCTATGTCACAAAAAGACAAAGCCAAACTAGCAAAACAAAGATGGAATAAAAGCTATGGCCGGAGAACTTACTCAGACGCCATCATGCCAGAACCGATCCTTTTCACTAAACCGAGGATGGCAAGACTTTCCCTAGATATCACAGAAATTGAATCACTAATGAAAAATCATGAGAAAAGAAGAGATGTTTTTGGCCATCCACGGGATACAAGGAATGTAGACACTGCAAATATACCACACCTCACACCTTCAAATATAATCACCAAATTGAAGGACAGGCACAAACCACCATCCAATAAGATGAGGAGTACCCAGATACCAAACTCAGCGAATTTTGATCGAGAAGATAGCAAAAGTGTGGAATACAGAAGAAGTGACAGGATGGCTAATAACATATGCCAGTGCGACATGCCACAAGTTTCCCCATCAGGGCTCGATCCCAACCACTATGATCGATTTAGAGAACATGCTAATAGCAATAACGTCATAAGCAATGATTCCATTCCTCTAGCTACGAGAAGCTACTATTGAGACTCAAATCAGGCGACTCTGTTGGCACTTATTCATACTAAACAAATGAATATTGTGGCATTCATGACCAAAATACAAGTTCGCCCAAATACTGAATCAGAAGCCAGAGCCCAGCACAGATTAGAAAAGATGCGGCCAGAGACCTGGCCCCTTTTTTATCACTAAACTAAATAAAATAATTTTCCAGCAATTCTGTACCTTGTAACCTAAAGGAATCATGGGTGCTCTTATTACTCAAGAAACAAAGGCTAGATCCTTCGATACCCACAAACTATAGACCAATTACTACAGTCCCCTTTCTATTAAAATTATTAGATAGGGTTGCATATCTGCAAATTCAAGACTACCTCGAAACTAAAAACTACTTGGATCACGACAATTTGGCTTCAGACCGCAACATGGAACGGAAACGGCCCTTGTTGACCTCAAAAGCCATATAGACAAACTAAAAGATAAAAAGGTAGAGTGGCCATCCTACTCCTCCTTAACCTGTCGGCGGCCTTTGACTTCGACTACAAGGTACGTTGCAACCACCTTGCATCTGCTGCCCACTTCGAGTTCAGCTATCAAGTGGATTCAATCATTCCTTGATAACAGGACTATGCGGGTCTCCTCACCTATGGCAGCAGCCAACCCCATTCCCATCACCTGCGGCGTACCACAAGGTTCATGGGTCTCGCCCACTTTGTATAATATCTTTACAAAGCCTCTATTTGATAAACTAGACCTCTGGGTGTCACCTACACTAATTAGCAGAGGACACCTAGATACTCCTACCCCCATCAGGTACCTATGACATAAATGTAGCTAGGATTAATGAAATCTATACCATCATTCAGGCATGGATGGCCCTTCACGGCCTCTGCCTGAATTATAAGACTGAGATTCTTCTGGTTTGATCACATACCAACCTACAGAAACTCAGCCCAAACTTCTCTAGCATTTGCATAGACGAGAATAACATACCCATCGCCAATGATGTAAAAACAACAGCTTTTTACTTTGATATGAACTCTAAATTTACCAAACAAGTAAATATGACTGCTTCAGCTACCGCCTATACAGGTAAGCTGATCAAGGTGTATAGACCCCTATTATCACCCAACAGCTGTGTTATACTAGCCAGAGCTCTCATACAATCCAAACTGGGTTACTCCAACGGTCATTACCTAGGTGCCAACAAGTCCATCCTGAATAAATAGCAGATTTAGCAAAATAATGCTCTTAGAGCTGCCCTAAACATACCCAGAATAGAGCACATATCGGAAACAAGAAAACGTTGCAAATGGCTCTCCATACAAGATAAAATTAACTTGAAAACCATATGCTTCACCCACAAAGCATTGAACCACAGAGCCCCTCTATACTTGACCGACAAATTAACCTTGAGATCTTCCACCCGTACCACAAGAGCCTCTAACTCCCCCTGACTCTCGGTACCAAGATATAAGCTAAAAAGAGCTGGTGGCTGCAGTTTCCCTGTCCTAGCCAGCCAACTATGGAACACGCTTCTACAGGACATAAAAACTATCCAAGTATTAGAGAAAATTCAGAAGATGTGCCATCACCTGGATACTTAAAAACTAAACTCATCTCCACATGAGCTCCCTGCACTGCGCCTGCCCACACCTGTCCTCATTGGTGCATGCACGACTACCGATCTTATTGAACTCTTGTTTGTACCAACTCTCGGCTGGATTCAAATGCCCTGTATATTATGTACATTATGCACTGTATTACCCTGTATGATCTACACTAAGTGACCTGTGTTGTATTACATGATTGTAACTTGTATTATGTGATTTATGTACTCTTGTAATGATCTGCAACTTGTAACCAATTTCCTTGCCATTAGTGCCCAGATACCCACGGGTCAGGTGCGCTCTACAAAAAAAAAAAACTCAAGACGAGAAAAGAAAATAATGAAGACAATCTAACACACACTGTGGAAACAATCACACAGCCAAAGGAGTGCAACATAACCCACAAGGTAACTAACAAAGAAATGAGAAAAGTCAATGATAAGGGCTCAAGTGGCAAATCCATCTTGGATACTGTCTTAACAGATACCCAAGTTCATAACTCCTCAGCCTCCACGCCTCAAGATGCACATAAAGATCTGACAATCTCCAACTTCACCGCATCCATAACAAAAGAGACTGAGAACTTTGAGATATTTACTAAAAACTCTACTCACAACTCATCAAAACAGAAACAAAAAGTTGACAAAAAATGTCAAAAGGCAAATGGGTTGAGAGCATTCCTGCGAAACTTTTCCCTGCCACAGAAGACTGTCCTGACACCAAAATCAAAAAAAGAATCATTCTTCGAACAAAGAAAGCCGCAGGAGAAAAAGTGGCCAAAGATTTCACACCAATGTATCGTCAATGATCAACGGAGAGACAACCACCTCGAAGACAAAGACCAATTAGAGTTGCTGATGAACATGTCAGTATATATCAACAATGAGGAGGAGACAGGAAATATTGACTCTTCCCATGTGAATTAATCGTCCTTAATAATCATTGACCAATATGAGGAAGGCCATACAGTCAACTCCATAACGTTCGATCTCTCTTGGGAGGATATATCAGACGCCACTCTTGATAATATGCAAATGCAGCAGACATTGGGCTATAAAATAACAACGGACAACGAAACCCCATTAACCGACATAAGAAACCTCCACAGTCTGCAAAACAATGACAAAATGAAAGAGCGAGGGATGGAAGTCACGAAAGCGTCTTAAAGTTGCCACAGTTTATTGATCCCTGGAAACAGAGGAATCACAACACAATAACACTAGAACGAATGGAAACATCCAACAATGGACTTCTCCCCCTAAACAGAACACCCCCCTCCGCCTGTTTCATGCAATACCACAGCTTAAAACCAAAACCATAAGATCAGAAGATATAACAGTAGTACAGTTTGACGACCACAGGCCGGACAAGGTATGGATAGACTTCTACAGTAGCCAAACGATGAATATGTCAATCGATATGGAGAAACAATTTAGGGCCCTACGATTTAGCTGCAAAATAGAACAGAAAAGTAGCCCCGTAGATTATGAAAATCATAATGAAAAGGATCAAGAAACAGAGTACCTATTAACTCTACCAAAAGTGAATAACCAAAATGATAACTATGAGGAAGAAAGCTCCCTGGAAAATCACAGTTACTACTTGAGAAGCCACAGTAGCAAAAGACAAAGTCCAGATGCCATCAACGAATATCACTAAACATTTCTTCTGGAGAGCTACTGAAGATATAAACACGTCGAGGAGTGCCAACGATCACCTCTAACAATCACCTATATCTGCAAAATGGTCTACCACCTCGTGTTCATGGAACTCACGTAGCCATGCTCCCCTGTTTCATCGGAACACACACGACCTGAATAAAATACCAAATAACAGGTCTCTAAGAGACCTGGTCAATAAATCAACCAGTGTGTGATGGGTACATCACATATATGAACCTCTCAATCCAAAAGGACAAAAAGGGCGGACATCTTGACTATTGACGATGATTAAAGTGGAAGCAAGACTGGAAATGATTGAAGCCACAAACTTGAATCCTTGGGCCTAACTAACCACCGACCAATGACATTATGCACAGTTGAAATGATCATGAGATGCTGACCCAGACTAAAACGCTAGGTATTATGAATGTTTATTGGAACCCGGCCACGCTAAATGATGATCTCTTCATAGACATGGTCTTCACGGCCATGGACCGGGCTTGCAAAAGATTTCCCCCCGATTGATTTTATAATGTATGGTCATCTAAACTTTCACCTTTTTGATCACGGTGGAAGAACAGTCGAACATGATAGATTACCACCCAGAGTCAGATGATGGGATTAAGAAATAGCAATCAGAAATTTCTGCCGGTTGGATTATCTGGACATCAAAATGGGTCGACCCAAACCAACATGGTCGCGTGGCAAGATAAATGCCATAATCGACTATGTATACACTTCTGGTGAAATAAAAGAAAACATTTATGAAACCAACAATATTTATTCCGCGAATAGTGACCACCACATCCTATCATTGTCATGGGCCAGCGGAGGCCCTCCTAAGTCAAAGGCTGCCCTCCCAACCCTTGAAATGAACATGGGCATGGATAGACTAAGAATTAGTCAGCAACAAACGAAAAAACTAAGCGAAAGGTTCTCAAAAACCCACCTCAAAGGAATAGACAAAATTAATTATGACTGGATATTGTGCCTATTTAGACAGCCACAAACCAATCACCAAATTCAGAGAAAGCACCATTTACACTGTTAGAATCCGCAAATAGTGGAAAAAAAGAACTTTGAAGGACCCTAAAATCAATAAATAAAACGAAATCAGGAAGACAAATATAAAGCCATGAAAGCGGAACAGATATAAAAATTGGCTGAAAACAAGAATGTTGCTTAAACAACACTATGCGGAAAACATTCTGAAATGTTTAAAAAATAGTAACACAAGAGATCTATGGAAACTTCTTAATCCGCAAGTCAATAAACAAGATCGTATGATCCAGGATGTACCGGACGGATGCTGGATTCAACACTTCACTGAACTATACAAAGAAAGGAGCCAATGTAAGGGCTGACAACTGAACTAACCTTCGAAGGAATGGTCAATTGAACGGGATTGCAAAGGCATTTTGAAAGCAATTAATAAATTGATCACATCACGAGCACCGGGCCCCGACGGGCTCCCAAATGCCATCATCAAACACAATCCAGAGATATGGGCAGATTTTTGCAATCAATTATTTGCACTGATTTAAGAAACGAATAACATCCCCAGGACATGGAAACTAGCCATCATTATACCAATCTATAAACGGGGTGAGACGAAGGAACCAGGCAACTACCGCCCCATACCCCTCCTGGATCCACTAGGAAAGATTTTTTCTTCCTACCCATTGAGAAAATTGACTGCATGGGCTATAATGTCGCAGAGGCAAGCGATTAGACAAACCGGATTTGTAAAAAATGTAGGTACAATCAACAACCTACTTCTCCTGAATATAATAAAACAAGAAGCAATAAGGAGTAAACAGATTTACGCAGCCTTCATCGACCTCCAGTTAGCCTTTGAGATAGTAAACCTGTCTAAATTGTGGGAAAAACTGACACAGTGGGGATGTCTGCGAAACAGCTTGGAACCAATAAAACTACTATACTCCAATACAAATTTACAAATCAGAATGACAAAAGATGGAGTATTAACCGATCCCATTTAAACATGGAATGGCCTGAAACAATGTTGCCCCCTTGCTGCTGCCACCTTGTTTCATTTATTTCTATCAGAATTTGAGGAACTCGCCCAAACTCCAACAATAAATCCACCAAAACTTAACGCCACGCCTCTTCCGTGCATAATGTATGCCGACGATATAGTACTGATGGCCAAAACCCAGAGAGGTCTGCAAATAAGCCTGACAAAGCTTGAAGAATATATGGAAACTAACGAGTTGAAGATCAATATATTAAAAACAAAAGTCATGACTCTGACCTATGAAAATACAACCAAGAAGAAAACACAGGCTTTCTTCCTGGAAGGGAAAAAAACAAACACAAGTGAAAACAATGAAATACCTTGGAATTTGGTTGAATCAGTCGACAGTCGAAAAAACGTGGGCGGACCACGTCAAATCTAAGGCACATTCTCTGGTGCGTCAAGGGAGCTCAATTCATCATACATTTGGGAAATTTTCTTTGAAACCAGTATTACTATTCTACAGACAAAAAGTGAAAGCAATATTGACTTATGGAAGCAAAGCCATGATCAAATTAGATTGTTCAATTTGGCAACAACTCGAAGCCATCTTCTGGAGAACGGTTCTTGCCATTCCACTGGCATATCCGATGCCTTGCATAAGATGGGAGATTGCTACTCCATCCTTAGATGCAATCATAACCTGAAAACTAGATATCTACAGGAAAATGATCACACATGAAAAAATACCAGCAATAGATATACTGCGGACCAGACCCAAAACAAGCAATGATGTAATATTAAGTGACTGGAAAAACGATGCAGAGACCAAAAGATTGGCCGCTGATATATTGACCGAAATGTTAATCCAACGTCCTCGAGAAGCCAAAGAGCAGATCCTTCGCAACAACTGGATCAAGACTTTAGAGATCAAAGCCAGATATCAATTAGACCTACATTGCAACTGTGAGATAACAATTAAGCAAATGACAAATTATCAAACGCTCCTCTCAGCACAAAAAATACAAGACTCGTTTGTGAGACTCCGTCTCAACCTGTTGTAACATGTGAAGTGTTAGTTAAATCTAAACAAATTCCGACAACCCAACAGTTCTGTCGATTCTGTCAACATCCCGACACTGTAGAATCTCTACCACATCATAATGGACTGTAAAGTGCTGCAAGAAAAGAGAAACTCAGTCAGGGACTTGTTTTTGAAATCAAAATCGTGATCACTATTATTCTCTTTTGGAACAAGATCATAGAAGGAAATAAAGATGAAGTATCTCTGACGTGATAAACAGAACTGAGAAATGTTGAGAACATGTAAAAGTTTAACAAAAGCAATACAGTTGTAGTAACACATGAAGTTTATAAATTGAACTAATAAACAGGAAAGTGTGTCCAAACAGGAGAGAATGAGAAACTAACCGTGAAATGATTCACTATGTGCTGTCTCAATAGACAATGGCTGAAAAAAAGGATCACACCTAGCTAGGTGCATCTATTTACTACGTAGTATGGTGTCCTGGGGGTGGCTCTCTACCCAACTGGGGGCCATCATTGTGTGCTATTAAATAACACGCACTATTATGTCCTCATAGAATCTCTCAAATATGTAGGACCAAAAACACTCTATACTGGATACTCAGCATATATATAGAGAAACATTTGACATAATTTATTTCTTCGGTTAACGCAATTAAAGAAATTCTAGAATGACAGTTTCTAGATACAAACAATTGTTAAATAGACAATAGATGATCAAGAAGCCTAAAGTCAGAATCAGTAATATAAAGAAGCAAAGATTAAGAAATTAGAAAGGTCCAAAATAAATACTATTGGTATTTAGACCCATGCATTCTTTTAAGTACATCAACAAGTAAATTGCAGAACAAAAATTGCATGAATAAAGCAATGCATTATGACCAAAATCTAGTCACGGATTGGTCAGTTTCTCGTAGCAAGTACATATAATTTTGACAAACTGTCCTGATAGTTATGTCATTCTACTATTAAGTAAGACTCAATGTCTTTTGAATCAACTCGGGGTCTACGTGTGGCGCCTGCATAGTTCTTGAAAGGTGTACCACTCATGCGTGTCTGGATGTTGACGCAGGGGTGAGCTACATTTCGGCGCGGTGATGGAATAACCGCATTCCTCAGGACAAAAGTCAGATGTGAAGTTGGGGCGACCCCTGAGGAGAAAAGTAAAAAAGGGAACTGTCTGGTCGGGAATATAGCCACCATCGGGTTAGTGAACGCACAAAGGACGCAAATGGGCTGGCGAAAAGGAGTCCAAGAGTGATAGATTGCAAGACCAGTACAGAAAGTCAAAAGTAAAAAAGGCTGCCAAAGTGCAGCATGCATGCGAGTTAAAAATGAGCATGGGTTAAAAACAACCAGTGGAGGCAAAGAGTGTATTGAACAAAGTGCACCTTCTCTCCCTGCTTTGTTCAATACACTCTCTGCCTCCATTAGTTGTTTTTAACCCCTGCTCATTTTTAACTTGCACGCATGCTGCACTTTGGCAGCCTTTTTTACGAACCACCTTGTTTTATAGGGGCCTGCTGGGGGAATTAAAGGATGTCCTTTCCCAGGTGGTCAAACCGCCCCCCTCCAGCCCCTCCGAGGGTTGCACTGAGTACATCGACTTAGCATTACTACTGGACCACTGGTTACAGTTGTGTCTGTACTGCGGGAAGGCGGGTCATCTACTTGGAGATTGCCCTGTAAAACAACCTGGGAAGATGGTAGGGGCCCTGGACAAGGGGGAGGATGGAGGTCTGTTGGAAAACTCCAACGCCCGGCAAGCGTAGAGGTCAGCTTGTCACGCAATGAGAAGGTACCATTGACCTCACACCTGGTCATTCCTGTGCTGTGAATCTCATTTGCCACCAACAGCCTTCACAAATGCACGCATTAGAAGCGTACGTGGACAGCGGTGAAGTAGACAACTATATGGAGCACAACATCGCAAACAAGATCAGGGTTTCCATTCGGTCTAAATCTGTGGCAGAGAATGTCACTGCAGTAGATGGTAAGCAGTTGCTGTCCGGCCCAGTGACTCAATGCACCAAAGAGATCATGTTACTCTGCCAGGACGGGCACAGTTAAGACATCTCATTTTACTTAGTCAGTGCTCCTCAGTTCCAGATAATTCTCAGGATGCCCTGGCTAGAAACCCACAATCCCCACATTGACTGGTGTGCAAGAACTCTAACCTTCTTCGACAAGTGTAGACACTCATGCTACAAGGAAGGCTGTGCCCCTGGGGTTGACCAGGTGAAGTCTTAAGACACTTTTTTTCGCCCTAGGCTTGGTTGGGGTGTTACCTTCAGAGTATGCGGAATACAAGGATGCATTTCAAAAGGAACAAGCAAATACCCTTCTGCCGCACAGACCGTATGATTGCCAAATTGACCTCATTCCTGGGTCCCAAGTCCCTTGCAGCCAGATCTACGCGCTGATGGAACAGGAACATCTCCATCTAAAGGCTTATATTGATCAGTACCTTGCCAACGGCTTCATTCAACCATCCAAGTCTCCGGCATCCTCTCCCCTCTTATTCGTGCCAAAGAAGGAGTTCTGTCTTATCGTCGTTAAGTCAAAGGCTGTGTGTGGCCATCCAGGCTTGAATTTCTAGGTAGATTTCGTTGAGCTTTGGAACATCTTCATAGCAACCGGTGAGTGTGATGAGGACCTGGGTGTCGTCTGCGTAATTAGTGTAGCTGACACCCAGATCGTCAAGACGGTCGAAGAGAAGCTTAGTGAAGATGTTGTAAAGTGTGGGAGAGATGCAGGAACCTTGGGGAACTCCACATTGGATTGGGATAGGGTCAGCAGCCAAGGAGGGGGTGAAGACCCTAGTCGACCTGTCAGATAAAAATGCCTGAATCCAATTGGTGGCATTCTGGGAGAATGCGGCACCCGAAGAGGTGTGTGTGAGGATCGGGTGGTCAACCAGATCGAAGGCAGCAGAGAGATCCAACAGGAGCAAAATGGCCAGATTGGCCTTGTCTTTGGCTTCGTCCATTTGGATTTTTAGATCCAGGAGGGCGGTTTCGGTCCCATGCCTGGGTCAAAAGGCGGATTGTCGTAGGCCTAGGAGGTGGTCTTCCAAATGTTGTATTTGGAGGTAGGCTATTCTGTCTAGTATTTTGGGGAGAAAAGGGACCATTGTGATGGGTCTATAATTCGTGGGGATGTTAGGGACTAGATTGGATTTTTTGAGAAGGGGGAGGACCCACGCTTCTTTGAGGTTGTTGGGGACCACTGAGTTCTTGAAGTATTGACCAGTGAGGTGATGAGGAGCTAGATCTTTGGCTCCGTCCTGGATGACAGAAGCGGGGCACAAGTCACCTTTACAATTGGATGGTTTGAGGCTAGCGATTATCTTGACTACTTCCTCCTCAGTGAGAAGTGGAAAGGGGGGCAGTTGGGAATTGTGAGCTCTTATATACTATTAAGGTTGTCTTTGGCAGCAAGGTTGGCTTTTTTGGCTTCAATCTTAGCTGGTAAGAGGGCAATTTTGTTTGAGAGGGCTAGTTGGACATTGTTGCACCAGGCCTTGTCCTTAGTACTGTCCTCTGTGGGTGGCAATGGTGATTCAAGTTCTATTAGTATAGAGAATAAGTCTTTTGTGCCAGATTTGGTGTTGTGTATTCTCATGTTATAAATCTCTTTTGGCGTTTAAGATAGCAGATTTGTAGGTGGAGGCAGCTGAGGAGAATTGGTCTTTAGTAGAGAGAGATGGGGCTTTTCTCCAGCTAGTTTTCCGGACAAGGAACTGTTAGCCATCAAGACGGCCCTCAAAGAATGGAGACATTACTTACTAGGAGCCAAACACCCCATTACAGTTATCACAGATCACCGAAATGTACAATACCTGCGATCAGAAAAGGCGCAATCATCACGTCAACTATGGTGGACACTGTTCTTCGTGGAATACAATTTTGTAATAACGGGCAGGAGTACGCAATGGCAAGGCAGATGCGTCGTCACGCTTAGCG
Source organism: Ambystoma mexicanum (assembly GCF_040938575.1). Taxonomy (NCBI): domain Eukaryota; kingdom Metazoa; phylum Chordata; class Amphibia; order Caudata; family Ambystomatidae; genus Ambystoma; species Ambystoma mexicanum. The sequence goes on along the minus strand of NC_090931.1, from coordinate 894,745,260 downwards.
AAGGGGGAAGACACCTATGCTACACTCGAACCAGTGGCCATCATCCCAGGAGATAAACTCCTTGGCGTGCTAGCAACCACAATCTCTCCCCTGGAAGAATTGAAGGCAGAAGTGAAACAAAACATGCTTACAGACAAGTTACAGGTTTGGACTGCCGAAGACTTCCAACAAACGATCCATGACGGCTTACAGTATTATCAGGGGTGTCTGCAGCTCCCAACACACAGATTACAAGATCAAGTTCTGGCAAGCTATCACAGTTACTGGTGGAAGGACACCCGGGAATCAATAAGACTATGGCCAAGATTAGACGGTTTGACTGATGGGCAACTTGGCGTAGGGACGTCACTCGATTCGTACTAAAATGCGGGGTCTGTGAACAGAACAAGGCCCAAACGAAAAACCGTTGGGTCTCCTACAACCATTAGCGGTCCCCGAAATGCATCACAGATTTGCCTTCCTGTAATGGACATAATACCATTCTGGTCATGGTGGACCTCTTTTCCAAATTGGCCCATTTCGTAGCCCTGAAAGGACTCCCAACGGCATCAACCCTGGTTAAGTTCTTTCTGGTAGTCAGGCTTCATGGTTTCCGTTCCACTGTGATATCGGATTGGGCAGTCAGTTTGTGTCCAACTTCTGCAAGAAAAGCTGTACCTTGGCAAAAATTGACATACGTTTATCAACTAGCCATCACCCTCAGATCGATGGACAAGTAGAATGAACCAACCAGAAGCTGGAACAGTATCTTCAATGTATGCTCCATCAGACAGAACGTACATGGGTGGAGGGGTTATGTATAGCAGAATATGCATACAACAATTCAGCACACACCTCTATCGGACACAGTCCTTTTTACGTGCTTTACGGGCGCAATCCTCGAACTGCCATCTATGATCCACCAGCAACACTAGAAATGCCAGCGGTGAAGACTTTGCATGACACTATCTCTCAGACTTTAAAAAAGGCTACCGAACCCATGTCGGTGGCTAAGACGACACTTAAGAAATGTGTAGACAGTTACTGAAAAGAGGCCCCCAGTTTTCAAGTGGGCGATGCAGTGCGGCTGGCAACTAGACATGTTCGTCTGAAAGGACCACAAAAATGTCATCCCAAGTTCTTGGGCCCATATACAATCGAGGCCGTGATCAATCCTGTCGTGATGAAACTGACTCTGCCCTCTAACATGCGCATACACCCAGTATTTCCCGATGTCCCTCCTCAAACCATTAGTGAACAAAAACGAAAATTCAAGGTGAGAGGTCACACCAATCCTACATATAAACATATCACAGTCATGAGTATAGAATTTTTGAACTCCGTGTATTTAATAACATTTATCAAAGAATAGTGGGGATAGAGCACCCAGGGGTATTTTAAAATACAATACAAATCTGTATAATCCAGTAGACAGAAGAGCTGGATTTAAATGTAACAAACATAAACAGAAGCACTGCCAAAATGTAGTCAATTATTTGAATTGTGCAATGAACATAAACACAGTTTCATGGACATTTTGAAAAAAACAAACAAACAATGCTTAAACTGTGCATTGTTCAACTGGTATGATCGTCCACACAACAGTGTTTCGGCCTAGAGAAGAGCTGTAAGATGCAGCTGTGTGGGCAGGCCTTCATCGGGACGTGTGATGGGGTAGTCCCGGGGTCTCTGTCTACAAATAAATGGAGTGTGATGAGTAAAGGAGTAACCTCAAAATAAAATGATTCATTGAGCTCCCTGAGGATGCTACATTAAACAAAGAAAAAAGCTTCACAGAAGTGTAGCCTGGTTCTTACCACTAGCTTATCCAGTGCTTGGATGAACAGTAATATCCATCATAGGTGTAGATATCTGGGTAGCACCAAAGTGTGCCACTTCTAGGAACAATTGTGTGCCTATAACAAAAATGATAGGATCTATAAGGATATGTTCCAAATCTGTCTCACTTAATGAAAATAAAAGGCAAATATGTTACCTAGGGCGGTAAGCGGTGTGCCGTCTTAAGTGATAGAAATGGAGACACCCACTATGCATAAATAGTGTCTTCTATGGTTGAAAAGACTGGAGACTTTCACTGTGCTCCAAGAATGTTAAAGCTGGCTGTCCATACGTTGCCCAACCTGTGTATCAAAGAAAACGCATAACCGTGTGGTTATCGCGGTGCGTTTGACAAAAACTGCCCAACCTTGTTATGAATGAACAAAACTCAAACAAAGGTTGCGTATACTCGGAGAAAACGCATAACCATGTAGTTATCCTTCACTCATCACACTCCATTTATTATTTGTAGATAGAGACCCCGGGACTACCCCATCACACGTCCTGATGAAGGCCTGCCCACACAGCTGCATTTTACAGCTCTTCTCTAGGCCGAAACACTGTTGTGTTGACGATCATACCAGTTGAACAATGCACAGTTTAAGCATTGTTTTGTTTTTCTCAAAATGTCCATGAAAGTATGTTTATGTTCATTGTACAACTGCACAATTGAAAGAATTGACTACATTTTGGCAGTGCTTCTGTTTATGTTGGTTACATTTAAATCCAGCTCTTCTGTCTACTGGATTATACAGATTTGTATTGTATTTTAAAATACCCCTGGGTGCTCTATCCCTCTATTCTTTGATAAATGTTATTAAATACACTGAGTTCAAAAATTCTATACTCATGACTGTGATATGTGTTTATATGTAGGATTGGTGTGACCTCTCACCCTGAATTTTCATTTGTGTTCACTAAAGTACGCCCACCTGGGCTGTTCAGGGTTTTGCCAGGTGCCCTTATACTGAACCTCCTCAAACCATTCCAGCCCGGCACTTGTGTCAAGGCACCTCCAGCTCCAGTGTTAGTAGAGAGAGTGAACCAGAGTATGAGGTCAAGGACAAACTAGATTCTAAACTAGTCTGGAAGACTATTATCTAGTCGACTGGAAGGGGTATGGGCCACACTTGGGAACCTGCTACTAACATCCATGCATCACCGCTAATAACTAGGTTCCATCAAAATCTCCCAACCAAACCAGCACCCGTTACTCAGTCCTTGAGAGGGGCCTTTGGGTGCATTCATGCCCACCAACAGAATCACCCCGCAGGTATACACCTCCCCGCCTTCTAGAGGCAGGCTTCTGGGTATTCCGATACACATGGTACTCTCAGGCCCAAGAAAACTGGTGTAAGGGCAAGTTGGACTCATTCCTGGCGCAAATGGGGCTTATTGGACTCAAAGACACTGTTTAGGTAAGGTTTACTATGGACTTCCTGGTTCTCCCAAGATGGCCGGCAAGCAGGCCATGGAACTCTCTTGATGTGTGCACATCCAGTTGTTGGTGGTGGCTGGCTATAAAGGCCACACCCAGACATGCAGCTTTGCTTCGCGTTACTCCGCATAGCAGCTTAAGGCTTACCGGCAAGCTTCCGACCTGCAAGGAAGGAGAAGAAAGGCCATGAGAAGCGGATCGCAGTTTTAATGACTCCCGTTTACCTGAAACTTACCTTGGGCATCACACAGGCCTTAGTGGATTCCTGTACGGCTCCGGTTTCATCCCCCAGAAGCACTGGCACTCCATCTCTCATCCGGCTCGCGTTTCCTTCGCTCCGGAGTCCCGACACAGATCTGCATCTGAAAAAGAGGAAAAAGAGACAATTGAAAGAAGACTGATAACAGGCAAGCATGCAGCGCAAGGCCAACATCGCCAGCAGCCTTCACTTACCCAACCTCTATCAGAGGAACCATGTGACGCACTGCATACTGCAAGCAGCTCACTTTCCCATGAAGCATGAAGCGCGCTGCAGACCGAAAGCAGCCGCTACTGCTTGCAGAAGAAGCGCGTGTTTCACTCCATCAAGGGGTGATCCAAAGACACTACTAGTGCCCAGAATCTCCGGAAACAGCCAGAATAGCGCTGATCACCTACAACATTGGTCAGGCCGACGAGGACACCAGCAGGACCTAGGCCATCGGACTTCAACAGGCCACTCACTCTGCAAGGCCACAAATATTAAGAGACAGGCAGTAAAAAGCAATATCAGGCCACAGCCGGTCTGGGCTTGAACACCAGTGAGGAAACTGGTGGTTCATATCAATACAGAAGATGTGTGCCCCTGCGACAGATGGCAGGACGGAGAGCCCATCATCCTAAACACCCAGGTGAGCTGAGCACTCATTGGGGAGACACCAAGGGGAACCAGGAGGAGGCCAGGGGGGGGGTCTGGAAGATTACACAGAGGTTCCTCAGGTAATACCTATCTTCTCTCAGTAGGTGCAGCACTAACAACCAACAATCAGGCGCCCCAGCAGTATCAGCCCTCCCGAGGGTCCTGACACTCACGCAGAGACAAGGTAAGCATTACAGTGCAGCAATGATATTACATTAAATGGTGTTTTGTTTTTAAAAAGGTCCTGTTGCACCCAGTACTATACTTATATAATAAAAACTATGGGGGCGTCTTGGGTATAGTGAAAGAAATTTCCCAGGTATTATACTCCAGCAAAAATAACATCATGTGCACTCCCCTCTGTGCGAGCAGACCAGTCTAATAGGTTTTTTCTATCGAAGTGGTAGATGAATCATGTATACATTTATAACCAGGGAATTTTGTTGATACTAAATCCTGATCAATTATTTAATTTCCAGGCCTTGCTCGTGCAGCATTTTTCTCATGGTTAAACAGCAGCGCACACCTCCCCAGGTTAGTGCTTTATTAGCTTGTTTAACACAGCAATGCCCCAAATAACATGTACTTCTGAGTCCATTAATCTATAGAGGTTTCTTACACTAGCTGTAGCCTGCGTTACAGATTTTAGTTACCCTGTTAGAAATACTGCATTATCTATGTTTTACATTTAGGCCCCGCCTCGAATCTGGAAAATGGCATTCCCCAAATGTGTAATCGTGGACAAATCATGCCTCCCTCTGTACCTCGGTTCTTATAGCTGGCTCAAATGAGAGCACCTGGAAACATGGGTGCTAGATGCATCTAAAAAAATCCCAAGGTCATTTGCCATCACTTCCTGTGATGTCCTCAGGGGGTCAAGGGTCGTGTGATGTCACTTCCGCTACCCCTGGCATTTTGGTGAAATTACATCCCTGGACGAAGTAGGCTTGGACATAGGATGGCGGAGACATTTTTATTTTGACATCCTGACAGACACTAGTAGTTTTGGTTGAGGTAGGTAACCCGCTTAGCTTTATGGAAAGTTAGGAGTTTCCTCAGCCCCTTTTTACTTTAAATAAAGGTTTGTGACAGCAAACTGTCACATTTGCGTCTGAACCCTTACAGAGCATGTCATCTTCTGACGAGGGGGGGTTAGCAGTAGGTGGCACAAAGAGGTAGAAATGGAGCATCACCAGAGGGTAAATCATGAGGTGGTGGATGCGGCGGAGAATGAGGAACATGAGAAGGTAGATGAGGGCCAGCATGCAGAGCATGATGAGGTGGTGAAACAAGGGGAGGCAGGCAGAGGGAAAAGGAGAAACATGAGGTGAATGAGGGCTAAAGGAGGAGGGGGAGCATGGGGTAGATAATGAGGCAGATGCAGGACAGAAGGAGGATGTGGCTATAGGGCAGGAGGAGGAGGAGGATGGTGGTGGTAAGGCGTTTGACCAAGCTGATGCTGGGGCTCCTTTTTTGTCAAAGCGTTGTGATGCTGGAAATGTATCAGAGGGACAGGGCCTCTGAATCCTTGTCCTCTTCTGCCTTTTATCGTGTGTTCTGTTATGTTTTCTGCCCAGGAATCCATTTGGGACTCCTGGCAGTGCAGCTCTCTCTTTTGGTTTGGTGAACAGACCCCTGGGATACCCTTATGGCACCCATGGGTGGGGGGGTACAACCCTGTGCCCCTAGTGTATGTTTTTGGGCACCTGTGGGTGGCCCACAGAGCAGGGTATGGGCTGGTGGCAGCTCCATGCTGAATTGGACAGGTGCTCTGGGTGTCCTCCATTTTGGGATACCCAGGCCCTGCCATTGGGATCAGTTGATTCCTGATAGAAACAAGATGGCCCCTGTGGCCTCTTGCTTTCTATTGCCTGTTGTCTTGTTTTCCCAAAGTCCTGGGATGCCCTGACTCTGTCCCTTCCCCCTGACTGGCTGTTGGGTGGAAGTTCCATATATGGTGTTGTTGTGAAGGCCCAGCTAGACTGACTGGAGCCTTCCCAGTGACTGTATGTTGTGGGTACCTCCTGTGGGTGGGACCTGGGTGAATGGAGTGTGTGACCAATATACACTCCTTGTTGTGGTTGTCTGGTTTCTGGCATGAGAGACAAAGACTGAGACAGCCCTGCCCGAAACTGGCCTGAATGCAGTGTGTAGTGTTGAATGGCTGGGTACTTGTCCCAATCCACATTCCTTGTTGTGAGTGTCTGAAAGGGAGGAGTGTGGCCTGAATGCACTGTGTGCCTGATTGGCTGACTGACTGCATGAATGCCCTTCTGTGTGATTGGCTGCTGTGTGTGTGCCAGCAGTGTGGATGAGAGACAGAATAGTATATCTGGGGACCTCTCACCACTGGAAATTGTTCAGAAGCATTCAGAAGCTGAGTCTCCACTCAAGAGTAACTGGATTTGCTGATCCTCGACGTCCAGCTGGAAGAAGAAGACTTGCTGTGGCATTTGCTTCGACGGAACTGAAGGCTGTCGAAATCGTCGAGGACTGACCCGAGAGAGGACCTGGTAAGGCGCCCTCTTCCCGTGCTCCGAGGGACCATCGAGCACCGCTGAATCTTCGCCGAAGCGCCCTGGAAGTCAGACCCTCGAAAGGCTGCCGACCCGAGACGGGACCGCCGAGGAGATCGAAGTGAAGCACCCGGACATCGACGCTGTCGAAGTCCATTGCCGTCGACCAGGGTTCGCAGGTCTGTGTAACCGCTGGAGGCCCGTCGAAGTTGTGTTGCCCAGCCGTGGGAACCACTTGACGCCGTGCCGCCGACGATCGGAGCCGTCCGCTCCATTGCCTAAGAACATTCAATCGAAGGACTCTCTCGACCGCATCGTCGACCGCTTATCCTGCCGGAGAAAGTCGAGGACGACCAACGCGCCGAGGAGAAACCTGCCGGTGGGTTTCCCGCCACCCGACGACCCCAAAGACTCGGACGACTCGACGCCCTTGCTGGGCTCCCGTCTCTACAATCTTTGCGGTCCAGAACTATTGTCATCGAGGTGCCCCGCACACCTCCGCCTTGCAGGACGCCGACGCCCCGACGCCGACGAGCACCGCTCGGACGGAGCTGCCGCCTCTTCGACAACGTTCGGCCTCGTTCGTCGACGGACGTTCGACGCCCCGTGCCTCCCGCCTGAAAAGGAAGGCATTCAAGAAGGGCCGTCGATTCCCCGTCGCCGAACAGCGAGTCCCTCGACGCTTGTCGACGCCTTTTCGAGGAACTCGACTCCACCAGGTACATTGGGGGGGTAAAAACATTATAGGAGAAAAATAGACTATTGAACAATATCTGGACTGGGCTGGGGTTATATCTCTTTATTTTGCAGGTTGCCCAGGTGGGGGGATCTCCACACAGAACTGTGTCCAGTAGCAAGGGCCAGTATTCTGCCTATTGTTTCAACCCTCTGTTATCTCTCCTCTCTCTATTGCTGGTTTCCTTCTTATTGATCTGTGTGCCATTTCTACAGTATTGTGAATGCACTTTAATGAGGTCTAATATTAGTGGTACCACTTTAGAATTGTAGATATTTACCATTGCTGATTTTCCTGAGCACAAAGTGCGTTATTGTGATAAGTGTACATAACCCTTGAATATTAATTATATAAAGACTGTGTTTTCAGTAATACAGTGTGTGGACATTCCTTTGTGGGGGCTTGGGGATACACTGTACTTAAGAACCAGCCTGCATCACCTCCTGAGAAGCTAGGCCTTGATTGCTCGTCCATCGCTACCGTATTAGAGAATCTTGGCTGGGGTCCTCTGTGCCTCCCCTCTACCATATAGAGAGCAGAAGTACAGACCCCCCCACCGGTCTTCTTTACAAAGCTGGTGGCAGCGGTGGGATGCTTATGGTTTTAAGACTCAGTGTATAACCGTGCCACTTACAAAATATCCGCACTTTTATTAGATTAAGGTTTGGGTGTGTACCAAATAACTGCATTACAAGCAATGGAGGCCATTGCAAATGGTAAATTGACTCGGATGAGCTTAGAGGCTCTCCAGAGTGCTTGTGAAGCCAGGGAGTTAGACTTTGTGGATAAGTCTAGGGCTGAGCTGATAGCTGCCCTGGTGGATTACCAGACTGATGGTGAAACTCTTGAGGAAGGGGGGGATGCAACCAGTGAGGACTCTGCCCCTGGGGTTGTCGCTGAATCTGTTTCTGGGAATGCCACCATTCCTGCTGCCTCTGTTCCAAACCCCAGCAATTCCATGGAACTTGAGTTATTGAGGATGAAGTTAGCCTTTGAATATCGCAAGTTGGAAATAGAAGCTGAGCTTAAGAAAGAGGAGCTGGCACAGCAAGTGGAACTCAAGAATAGGGATCTTGAACTCAGAAATAAGGACCTTGAACTCAAAAGCCAGGACACTGAATGTCAGAGAATCCAGCTAGAGAAAGCCAGAGTGGAGACTTCAGCTAGATCCAGTGAGAGTGTCAGGTCCCCAGCCACCAAGTTTATGAAAGATTTGGTTGGTGTGTTTGTGGAGGGTTCAGATATCCTCCAATGGATTGAAGCGTTTGAAATGGCTTGTGCAATTCATGATGTAGATAAAAGAGATTGGGCTAAGTGTTTGTTAAGCAGAGTGCCTCAAACTGGATATGACTGTATTCTGAAGCTGAGTGTGGAAGAAAGGGGTCAGTATGAGTGTATGAAGTCTGCTTTGATTGCCAAGTTTGGCAAGACACCTGCCCAATACCTTAAAAGGTTCAGGGAATTTAAGAAAAGAGAGAATGTGTCTTGGGTTGACTGGGTGAGTACTGCGCACATGAACATGATGGGGTGGATTGATGGATACAAGGTGAAAACTTTTGTTGAGTTGTCCCACCTCTTGTTTTTTGAGCATTTTTCTGAAGCCTGTTCACCAGAGCTGCGTCAGTATGTGGCTGACCAGAACATTTTGGACCCCTTTAAGCTGGCTAGGTTGGCTGACAAGTGGGTCTCCCACCGGGTGTCCCCTAAGGACTCCAGTGGGAAGGACAAGGACAAAGAAAAGGGGGCCTCTCAGAAAGCTGAGGAGTCCCAAAAGCAGTCACAGTCGGGTAAACCAAAACCTTCCTCTCCTAAGACCCAAAAATCTAGTGGGGATAAGTCCTCTGTGGGTGGGAATAAGAGTAGTGGTCCACCTGCTGCAAAGCAGGCTCCCAGTGGTTCCAGTACCGTACCCCGCACTCCTGGCACTTGTTGGGATTGTGGGGCTCTGGATCACAAAAGGGGTGACCCCAAGTGTAAAGGTAAGGCACTTGGAGTACAGGCTGTCAGCCTGACCTACCCTTACCCCGTGTCTGAGGTGGAGGCCACTGTCCTCCCCTCCTCTACAGGAATCACATTTGGTGCTCCAGTAGAGATTTCCTTAGTGTCCCTTGGGGCCTGGGACCAGTACGCAGAAGTACTGGCGACTATCCCGCAGAACACCCGTAGGTTTTTGAGAAGTGTCCTCTTGAATGGCCAGCCTTCTACTGGTTTGAGAGACACTGGGGCAAGCATGACAGTGGTGGACAGGACCCTGCTCAAGCCAGAGGACTATGTAGGTGCTCCTCTGAGAACCACCAGGTTAGCTGGTGGGCCTCCCAAATTATCGCCTGTAACCCTAGTCACACTCATGATTGGAGACAAGACAGCAAAGCTTCCTGTCCTGGTTCAGGACAATGTCCCTGCTAACATTCTGTTAGGAAACGATCTAGTAGAGTTGGGGTTGATCTCGGATGGTCTTCCCATGACTGCTGCTGCAGTCACTAGGTCACAGGTGACACCGGGTCTGGCTGTGAGTCAGGTATCCGAGCCAAAGGCGAGGCCTAAGGCAAGAAGAAGGAAGACCAAGAAGGCCACCTCTGTGGAGGGAACACCTTCTCTTCCTGCTGTTCCGACAGCACCCAATGGGATCCATGCTCCGGACGGGCTGGGTCCAGCGGAAAACCCAAACTCAACTCCTGTGGGAGAAGAGACAGAAGACTCTCCTGTGGGAGAGGTTCTCAACCCGGAGGATCATCCCGACCTTCAATGCTTGTTAGCTGAAGGGGGACCCTCCCGGGCAGACTTCTGTAAGGGACAGAGAGAGTGCCACTCTCTCGAGGGCCTGAGGAAACAGGCCCTGTCCCAGGCACAAGGTGAAGTGCCTAGGACATTCAAGATTTATTGGGAGGGTGAGCTCCTTGTTAGTGAGCCCACTAAGCCCGAACCTGGTGCCCGCAAGAGGTTGGTGGTACCCCAGGTTTACAGGCCCTTCCTACTGCAGTTGGCGCATGAGGTGCCCTTGGCTGGTCATCTTGGGACCAAGAAGACTAAGCAGAGGCTCTCTGCCCATTTCTACTGGCCACGGATGGGAGTAGAGGTGGAGTCCCACTGCAGGACCTGCCCAACTTGTCAGTTGTCTGGCAAGACTGGAGGCAGGGTCATTGCCCCACTGCAGCCATTACCAGTGGTTGGCACCCCATTTGAGAGGGTGGGCATCGACATCGTCGGTCCCCTTGACCCTCCCACTTCAGGTGGACATCGGTTCATCCTGGTCTTGGTAGATCATGCCACCAGGTACCCTGAGGCAATACCCCTTCGGACTGTTACTGCCAAGGTGGTTGCCAGGGCTCTCCTGGGCATTTTCACCCGTGTTGGATTCCCCAAGGAGGTTGTCTCTGACCGAGGATCCAACTTCATGTCTAGTTACATGAAAACCATGTGGAAAGAGTGCGGGGTAACCTACAAGTTCTCCACCTCTTACCACCCCCAGACCAATGGTCTGGTTGAGAGATTTAACAAAACTCTCAAGGGCATGCTAGGTGCTTTGGAAGAGCCCCTAAGGAGGAAATGGGATCTCCTCCTGCCATGCCTGCTGTTTGCTTACAGAGAGGTACCTCAAGAGGGTGTTGGTTTCAGCCCCTTTGAGTTACTCTTTGGACATCCCGTGAGGGGGCCCCTCGCCTTGATCCGAGAAGGCTTGGAAGCCACCCCTCCAGGTCCCGCCAAGCAAGTGGGGGACTATGTGTTAGGCCTCAGGCGGAGGATGACACAAATGATGGGTCAGGCAACAGCAAATCTCAAGGCCAGCCAGGAATTGAATAAGTACTGGCATGACCTGAAAGCTTCGCAAGTGGATTGGACTCCGGGACAGGAAATCCTTGTGATGGAGCCTACCAAGCCTAGAGCTTTGGCAGACAAGTGGACTGGACCCTTCAGGATCATCTCCAAGATGGGCGAAGTCAATTATCTGGTGGACATGGGAGCCTCTGGGGTAGCCCCCCAGGTATTCCATGTCAACAGGCTCAAGCCTTTCCACAGGCGAGCAGAAGTCTCATGTCTCTTGCTAGCTTCAGGGCAAGAAGAGGATGAGAGTGAGCCCCTTCCTGATTTGCTGCATAGCAACCCTCAGGATGGCTCAGTGGAGGGAGTACAACTCTCTCCCGATTTGACAACAGAGCAGCAGAGGGCCTGCCGGGCTTTGCTCCAGCAGTATGCCCCTCTGTTTTCACTGACACCGGGCCTTACACCGTGGTGTAAGCACGAAATTGACACTGGTGACAGTGTGCCTGTCAAAAGCAGGAGCTATCGTATGTCAGATACCGTCAAAAACCACATCCAGGCCGAGGTCGCCAAGATGTTGGATCTGGGTGTTATTGAACCCTCCACCAGTCCCTGGTCCAGTCCAGTGGTCCTTGTCCCCAAGGCAAGTTCCCCGGCGGGTACCAAGGATTGGAGGTTCTGTGTGGACTACCGAGGAGTCAATGCCGTCACCAAAACTGACGCGCACCCATTGCCCAGGGCTGATGAGCTCGTGGACACTATAGGTGCTGCCAAATTTGTGAGCACCTTTGACCTTACCTCAGGCTATTGGCAAATAGCTCTGACGGACCATGCCAAGGAAAAGACGGCATTCTCCACACCTGAGGGACTCTACCAGTTTAGGGTCATGCCCTTTGGGTTGAAGAATGCCCCTGCCACCTTCCAGAGATTGGTCAACCATGCGCTCAGTGGGCTGGAAGCCTTTTGTGTGGCTTACTTAGACGACATTGCCGTCTACAGTTCCACCTGGGAAGAGCATTTGACACATCTGGATAAGGTGTTGCAGGCCTTGAAAAGGGCTAACCTCACTATCAAGGCCACCAAGTGCCAGATAGCTCAGGGGAAAGTTACCTATCTTGGTCATGAGGTAGGAGGGGGTCAAATCCAACCTCTCTCCAGTAAAGTACAGGACGTACAGAACTGGGAGACTCCCACTACTCAAACCCAGGTGAGAGCCTTTTTGGGCCTCACTGGGTACTATCGCAATTTCATGGCAGACTATGGAACCATAGCTGCACCCCTGACAGCTCTAACTTCACCCAAACAGCCTAGGAAGGTTAATTGGACTGAAGACTGTCAGAGGGCCTTTGATGGCTTGAAAGAAAGTCTGTGTAGGGCACCTGTGTTGAGTGCGCCTGACTACAGCCGACCCTTTATCGTCCAGACGGATGCCTGCGACACCGGAATTGGAGCTGTCTTGTCCCAGTTAGATGACAAAGGGAGAGAACATCCTATCATATTCATCAGTAGACAACTCAAGGGTAGAGAACTTAGGTGGGCTACTGTTGAAAAGGAATGTTTTAGTATAGTTTGGAGCCTTAGGCGTTTTAGGCCCTACCTTACGGGGTCCACCTTCAAGGTCCAAACAGATCATAAGCCCCTGAAGTGGCTTATGCAGATGAAGGGTGAGAATCCGAAATTGCTCAGGTGGTCGATTAGCCTACAAGGGCTAGACTTCACCATAGAGCACAGACCAGGGAAGAGTCACGATAATGCAGATGGCCTTTCCAGAAGGTATGTTGACCGTCTGGATGAGGGTGTCTATCCCGTGGGAGATTAGGCACCCTCCACCTCAGTCTGGGGGGGGCGACTGTGATGCTGGAAATGTATCAGAGGGACAGGGCCTCTGAATCCTTGTCCTCTTCTGCCTTTTATCGTGTGTTCTGTTATGTTTTCTGCCCAGGAATCCATTTGGGACTCCTGGCAGTGCAGCTCTCTCTTTTGGTTTGGTGAACAGACCCCTGGGATACCCTTATGGCACCCATGGGTGGGGGGGTACAACCCTGTGCCCCTAGTGTATGTTTTTGGGCACCTGTGGGTGGCCCACAGAGCAGGGTATGGGCTGGTGGCAGCTCCATGCTGAATTGGACAGGTGCTCTGGGTGTCCTCCATTTTGGGATACCCAGGCCCTGCCATTGGGATCAGTTGATTCCTGATAGAAACAAGATGGCCCCTGTGGCCTCTTGCTTTCTATTGCCTGTTGTCTTGTTTTCCCAAAGTCCTGGGATGCCCTGACTCTGTCCCTTCCCCCTGACTGGCTGTTGGGTGGAAGTTCCATATATGGTGTTGTTGTGAAGGCCCAGCTAGACTGACTGGAGCCTTCCCAGTGACTGTATGTTGTGGGTACCTCCTGTGGGTGGGACCTGGGTGAATGGAGTGTGTGACCAATATACACTCCTTGTTGTGGTTGTCTGGTTTCTGGCATGAGAGACAAAGACTGAGACAGCCCTGCCCGAAACTGGCCTGAATGCAGTGTGTAGTGTTGAATGGCTGGGTACTTGTCCCAATCCACATTCCTTGTTGTGAGTGTCTGAAAGGGAGGAGTGTGGCCTGAATGCACTGTGTGCCTGATTGGCTGACTGACTGCATGAATGCCCTTCTGTGTGATTGGCTGCTGTGTGTGTGCCAGCAGTGTGGATGAGAGACAGAATAGTATATCTGGGGACCTCTCACCACTGGAAATTGTTCAGAAGCATTCAGAAGCTGAGTCTCCACTCAAGAGTAACTGGATTTGCTGATCCTCGACGTCCAGCTGGAAGAAGAAGACTTGCTGTGGCATTTGCTTCGACGGAACTGAAGGCTGTCGAAATCGTCGAGGACTGACCCGAGAGAGGACCTGGTAAGGCGCCCTCTTCCCGTGCTCCGAGGGACCATCGAGCACCGCTGAATCTTCGCCGAAGCGCCCTGGAAGTCAGACCCTCGAAAGGCTGCCGACCCGAGACGGGACCGCCGAGGAGATCGAAGTGAAGCACCCGGACATCGACGCTGTCGAAGTCCATTGCCGTCGACCAGGGTTCGCAGGTCTGTGTAACCGCTGGAGGCCCGTCGAAGTTGTGTTGCCCAGCCGTGGGAACCACTTGACGCCGTGCCGCCGACGATCGGAGCCGTCCGCTCCATTGCCTAAGAACATTCAATCGAAGGACTCTCTCGACCGCATCGTCGACCGCTTATCCTGCCGGAGAAAGTCGAGGACGACCAACGCGCCGAGGAGAAACCTGCCGGTGGGTTTCCCGCCACCCGACGACCCCAAAGACTCGGACGACTCGACGCCCTTGCTGGGCTCCCGTCTCTACAATCTTTGCGGTCCAGAACTATTGTCATCGAGGTGCCCCGCACACCTCCGCCTTGCAGGACGCCGACGCCCCGACGCCGACGAGCACCGCTCGGACGGAGCTGCCGCCTCTTCGACAACGTTCGGCCTCGTTCGTCGACGGACGTTCGACGCCCCGTGCCTCCCGCCTGAAAAGGAAGGCATTCAAGAAGGGCCGTCGATTCCCCGTCGCCGAACAGCGAGTCCCTCGACGCTTGTCGACGCCTTTTCGAGGAACTCGACTCCACCAGGTACATTGGGGGGGTAAAAACATTATAGGAGAAAAATAGACTATTGAACAATATCTGGACTGGGCTGGGGTTATATCTCTTTATTTTGCAGGTTGCCCAGGTGGGGGGATCTCCACACAGAACTGTGTCCAGTAGCAAGGGCCAGTATTCTGCCTATTGTTTCAACCCTCTGTTATCTCTCCTCTCTCTATTGCTGGTTTCCTTCTTATTGATCTGTGTGCCATTTCTACAGTATTGTGAATGCACTTTAATGAGGTCTAATATTAGTGGTACCACTTTAGAATTGTAGATATTTACCATTGCTGATTTTCCTGAGCACAAAGTGCGTTATTGTGATAAGTGTACATAACCCTTGAATATTAATTATATAAAGACTGTGTTTTCAGTAATACAGTGTGTGGACATTCCTTTGTGGGGGCTTGGGGATACACTGTACTTAAGAACCAGCCTGCATCACCTCCTGAGAAGCTAGGCCTTGATTGCTCGTCCATCGCTACCGTATTAGAGAATCTTGGCTGGGGTCCTCTGTGCCTCCCCTCTACCATATAGAGAGCAGAAGTACAGACCCCCCCACCGGTCTTCTTTACAAGCGTCAAGCCAAAGACTAGCACAAATGAAAGAGAACTTCCAAAACACTTTCTCCTCTGGGCCCCTCCTGGGTGTGGGTGTACTATCCTTGCATGGGGCGGTACTGGCCGATGTGTGTGCTTATGTGTGCAAGGTCTGCAATAGGGAAGTGTGGCGGAGCCAAAGACTGAGCCTTATTAATTGTGCAATGTTTTATATGCATTTGCAATCTGATTCCCTCATTGCCACAGCAGCCTCCTCCAGTGGTGTGGAGGAAACATCTGCCAGCATGTCTGGGAGGCAGATTCTACCACGCCAAGACATAGGGCATGACGACATGAGAATGGGGCGTAACCATATCCAGCAGCAGTTGCTGCAGCTAGTAGGCCTATGCCGCATGGTATAGAAGTTGGATGTGCCCATATCTGGGTTCAACAGGCGCAATCACCTCCTTTCGCATGCAGGCACACATTATCTGCAATGCGAGGCAGATGTCAGCTGGGGAAGCTAGAGGACAGTGCAGTCCAAGGTGCTCTGAAGGCACACCTGTGTGCCCATCACCCCAGCATCCCCTACTAAATAGAGCACAGTGGGAAAGATTATGGGACACACGAGTTGGGTGGCATCTGTCTGTAATACCGCCCAACTGTAATTGCGTTAGCGCCAACCGATCCAGCGCTATTAGCGCCGGATCATGGGTTGGCAGTGTGAGAAACCTGAGGCGTTTCTCCCATGCTATTCCTGGGGATCCCTGACTCAGGTGACCAGGGAAGGGCCATGGCTCTTGGATCCCAACCCTGGGGGTGGACAAGCGAGGGAGGATCACCTGCGAAGGGGACCTTTTGGAGACTGTGGGAGGAACGCCCCATTGCGAGACACAGTATTCCCCCCGTTCTAGTGCATCCTTACCCGAAATCCCCTCTGTCATTATGGGATACTATTGCCAAAAAAAAAAAAAAAACACATTTATTCACAACACTTCATTTACCCACCAGCATACACTTACCCCCTTCACCCGGACAAAAACCCACATGGTTTTTCCATGATCCCCGGAAAAACTACAATTCCCATAATCCCTCCACACTGCATTTTCCTAAAATGACTGCGACGAGGAAGAGGCAAACCAGAGCCATGAAGATTACCTATAGGAATCAATGTACCATGAGTTCCTAGAGGCAGTCTTCATTTTGGCGCCCGTTAATGAGGCCAGGAAAGGTATGGCCTCCCTTTACAATAATTCTCACCTGAAATCTGTTAAACTTCCCAGCCAGTATAAAAGGCAGAGCACACAGGCACACTCCGAGTGAGCTGGGGATGCTGCACAGAGGGCCATGAGGAGCAAATTCGAGCTGGAGAGACCCTGGAAGGCCTGGAGAAAGGAGGGCTGCCTCCTTGCTGGGCCTGTGACTACAGAGAAGGCTGCAGTATGGAGAGGAAGCTGCGATTCCAGGCAGCCAAACCAGGGGCATCTGGAGACTACCTGGCAGCACCTAAGTCAAAGATTCTCCCCTGGGCACAGAACTAAAGCCCAGGCCTTTGAGGGGCGGGTGATGAGACCCTGGCCTCATGTACATCTCATTAAGGCCCACAGCAACTCTCAAAAGAGTACCAAAAAGGGGGAGCTAGCAAAGTGGGAGTGAAAAAGACTGTTGCATTCTGGGACTGGAGGTCCAAGGACATTTATTCTGTAAACATTGAGAGGGGTCTGAGCCCGACTGAGGTAGACCCATCTGTGAACTTTTGAAGGGGTCTGCGCCCGACTGAGGGAGACCCATCTGTGAATTAATGTGATTTGAAGCTAGGGAAACGGAACCCCTACAGAAGACTGCATTGTGTTTCAAGGACGCCAGCGACCCTAAAAGCTGCAACAATATAGCATAATTGAAGGCTGAAATGTGTGGATGATATGTGAAGGAAGGCAGACCTGTGGTGAATGTAAGCTGTGAAATCAGTGATACCGAGTAGCGGAGTGGTCCGGCGAAAGGAAGTAGCCCATTTGAAAGTCTCTGTGAAAGGTGAAGTGTAAAGTTAAACGTTGTGCTTTTTGATATCAAACAAAGTAAAGGGAAAGTTGAAGTGGTCCTGCGGAGCTCTATAGCAAATAGCCACGCACATTCGGAGGTCTTCGACATTTAAGAAAAGGTCAGAGTCTGACAGAGACCAAAAGTGTGACATCAGACAAAGGTCCGAGCCCACCTGAGGGAGACAGAAAAGGAGATACGTTAGGTGAAGGGAACCCCTGGAAGTGCTGTGTTTGAAGAGTCCGAGCCCGACTGAGGGAGACCTACGTGAACTTTTGGTTGAAACTTAAAGAGGGGTTCGAGCCCGACTGAGGGAGACCCATTGTAAACTTGTGCTTAAGAGGTCGGAGTATGACTAAGGGAGGCCTATTGTGAACTTGCGTTTTTAAAGGGGTCCAAGCCTGGCTGAGGGAAGCCTAAACTATGAACCTGCAAACTTATGAACTTTAAACTCCTGAAGAGAAGGAACTCTGTTTTTTGTGTATCAAAGGCATTCTGCGACTAAGACTTTAAAGCAGAAGGCCCTGGCTTATGTCCTGAACTGCATCCTCATGCTAGAGAAGCCAGAGTGTGTTCCAAAGCCGAAGTGCACCACCTTGTCCCATGCTGAAAACAAGGGAACCTCAGTGTTCAGTCATCTTGATATATTACTTTTTTAACACTAGTCTTCTTTGCATACACCATTTTCCTGCGCATATTTGTTATAGCGTAAGGGCAGGCAATAGGTTTTGTTAGTGTAGGCTAGGCCATTTTGATTTGACAGACACTACTAGGACTGTGTTACTTATTTTTTAATAGTCAAGCATGCTCCCATCTCTAGATATAGGGCCAGATAGGCGTTTTCCAAACCCATACTGTTCAATAAACACCCTTGAACTGTGCAGAATGTGTCAACTTCACTATTGATACCATTTCTTCCGTACAGGTGTTAACGGTAAATCCCCATTCCCCATTGGACCCAATGGGTGTATTTTTGGCGCAAATACTGCACACTAATACAGCCAGCGATAATTGCGCTGAAAACGGGACGCTAAATGGGAGTTTCCCCTCCAGAGAAAAGCTGAAGGTAAAACAGCCCATTTAGCGCCCAACTAGTGATAGGGCCAGCCCTTAAATGCGGCAGTTATACGTTACTGCCGCATTTAAGGGCTACCACCCAACTCGTGATGAGGCCCTATATATTTGTACTAGTGCTTTCCTCCTCACTTGGCTGCTTTAATGTCTTGCTGCTGTCATCCTGGCACGCTACAATCACCCTTGTCAATTTTTCCGTCTAGCATCCACCTAATGCATGCCCTCACTCCCACTCTTTCTCTGTCCCCACCGACCCCACACTGGAATTCCATACCTTGGTATTAAAAACACCACCAAAATATGTGCATTAAAGTCAGCACTCAGACTATCTCGTATACCTGGAAGGTGCTTGCTTATACACTTTCCCAGTACATTCTTCCTCACTTGAGCCCAACTCTCCGACCGCAACTATGTATACGTGCTTGCTGGTTTTCCCCTGTGAATGTTCCTAATTTTACCCTTATTTTTCTGTTCTCTGTCCCTGGTTCATGCCCTAAAACACCCGATACTGAAAGCCAATCAATATGGAAACATAAGCTAGGTATGGTATGGTACTGTTTATTTATAAAGCGCCTATATACAGGCAAGTGTTTCAAAGCGCTCAAGGAGGTTGGGAACATGGGGAAAAAACAACAGTCACTCAGAGCACTTGAAATTCTGAGACGATAATAGTCTGCACAGGCAGAGCAAGTGCATAGAATGCATTTAACAGTTTGAGATCAGAAAATAGGCCTGGTGGCAATTCTGCAGTTTTACCAGTGCAACTGAGGGGTGGAGACAAAGGAGAACAGACAGGCGATCTTGAGGCACGATGCGTACGGATCGTGCAAGTGCAAGACAGTCACAGGGAGGGGGAGGTCCAAGTGCACCCAGTCCGTGGAGACTGGGGTAAGTGCAGAGAGAGCCACTCCCTTGGGTTATTTCTCAAGTGCAGTGAGTGTGGGTGGGGTGAAGGGCCCTGAGGCAAGTGCGAAAGAAGACTGGCGGGGATGACCAGGATCTGTGAGACTCCGAGGTGCACCAGACAGCCAGTGAAGTAGGCTGTAAGGAAAGAGGGGGGAAAGAGCAGAGACTTGGTTAGCAGGCTAGAGGGAGAGAGAAGGAAAAGGAGAAGAGGAAGGTCTTGAGGAGTTTCCGGAACTTTAGAAGATCCGGCTCAAGACGGAAGGGCGGCAGGGAAGCTGTTCCAGAGGGATGCACCTGCTGAGGATAAGGATCTCCCTCCAAATCTCTGCTTGGAGAACCGGCTCATTGGCAGAAGGTTGGGAGGTAGATGAGCGGAGGGCTCGTGAGAGACAGTATTTAGGTAGGCAGCGTTGCAGGTAGGTAGGTCCCAGGCCGCAGAAAGCCTTGTGAACAAACAAGATGGTCTTGAACTTGATCCTTGCAGCCACAGGGAGCCAGTGAAGGGATTTCAGCGCCAGAGAGATGCAGTCTCTGGTTCTGTTCTGAGGAGTTGCAGAGGGCGCAAGGCAGAGAAAGGGAGGGTGAGGAAGAGGCTGTTGCAATAGTCCAGCCTAGAGAGAACCAGGGCTCTGGAGACAGTGAGCCGCTGGCTGAAAGTGAGAAAAAGTAGAGTACCGCTGAGGAGGTGTAGCGGTAGTTAGACCTTTTGAGATGTCCGAGATGTGAGTGGAGAAGGAGAGGGTGGAGTCAAAAATGACCAAGGTTTCTTGCCCCACAGGTGGGTGCAGGCTCAGGGCCAAGGGAGGCCGGCCAGAGTGAAGTGGGAAAGCGGGAGCAGGGGTTCCAATGCAAACGATTTCAGTCTTTCTGAGGCAGAGGTCGTTTGCAGCACACCATGACTGGATAGCGGATAGACAGTCGGATATGAGTGAGGAGGAGGCGGCGGAGGGTGGCCTGAAAGATAGTTGCGTGTCATCTGCGTATCATTGGAAGTTAGAGGTGAACGTGGCTATCACACGTGCCAGGGCAGCCATATAGACATTGAAGAACCAGGGGGATAGGTTAGATCCCTGGGGAATGTCACAGGTTGAGAGAGCTATAGTCGAGAGAAAGGCTCCGAGTTCCATCTGGGCTGGGGCGGGGGGGGTCAGAGACAAAGGAGGTCAACCACGCCAGAGCCTGACCTGTGTTTTCCAGGGTGTCACGGAGACGTGCGATCAGGATGTTATGATTAACCGTGTTAAAGGCAGAGGAGAGGTCAAGGAGAATGAGGACAGCGGGAGTGTTGGTGCCAAGATTTGAGAGCAGCTCTTCACGGGTGTTCAGAGGAGCAGTTTCTGTGCCTCTGCATGCTCTAAAGCCAGACTGATGGTCATGGAGGGTCAGCTGAGAAATAGCCAACATCTCCAGGAGTTCGCCGAGGAAAGGAGTGATGGAGATAGGGTGGTAGTTTGCCAGAATGAAGGGGTCGGCAAAGGGTTTTTTGAGCAGAGGGTGCACAAGAGAGTGCTTAAGGGCAGTTTGGAAACTCCAGTGGAAAAGGAGAGATTGCAGAGATCAGCCAAGGCTGAGGCGAGGGAGTCGATATTACCTTTAATGGTTTTAGAGGGGCAGGGGTCCACCAGTTTGGATGAAACCTTCATAGATCTAACTTGTCTGGTGACCTCATCAGGTGTGACGGGTGAGATAGAATAGAGGGTAAGTGGAGGGGGCCCAAGGGAGGCTCCGGTGTTGGTGTGTGGTGTGGAAGAGCGGATGGAAAGGAGGTCTTGGGCTTTAGTGGTGAAGTGTGCAGGCAGGGCCGAGCAAAGGTCCTGGGTGGGTGTGACAGAAGAAGAGGCTGCTGCAGGATTGGCCAGTTCCTTGCAGACTTTGAAAAGTTTGGCTGTGTTTGATGCCGCAGAGATGCAGGATTGAATAAAGACTCTTTTCTTGGATCGGATGCAGAGTCGATATTGCCTAACAGGCCAGTTTGTCAGATGGTTCGCGTTCAATTTCCGCTCAGCTGCCCTACACTTGTGTTTAAGGGCAGCCATGTTGGAGTCATACCAAGAGTTGCACTTTTTGGAAGGCTTCAGTCGGACCCTCGTGACAGGGGCAAGAGTGTTGGAGATAGAGAGATTGAGGTTAATGAGGGCTGTGTCAGGGTGGGAGTCAGCCGCACGAATGGGTGGAGGAGAGTAGGTGGATGCAAAGGCAGCCACTGTCACTTTTTCCATGGGTCTGGTGACTTTGAAGCCGAGTGGCTGTGTGCTACTGCAAGAGTAGAGGAAAGCTTTAGGTATGTTGAGAGAAGAAAGTGGTCAGTCTAAGAGAGGGAGGTAGAGAGAGGGATGTCAGTAGAGAAGAGAGAAGGGAATGGTTTCTTGCCTGTAACTCCATTTCTCCAGCATTGGTATCTTTCATGGATTCACATGCTTAGAATATTCCCCGTCGTCAGACTGGGACCCCTCGGTACACATATATAGCCTTTTCCAATAGGAAAACTTCCGACACTTTTGTGTCCTATCTACGTCCTTTTAGGACCCGCCTACGCATGCTCCGTAGGCCGTCCCTGTATAAGAGGCCCGCCCCCGCGGTTCCCCTTCAGATTTCGGCCCCTCCAAAGTAGGAAGGGTTAAATTTATCAATCAAATACATTACATTCCGGGGAGGTTGGCGGGCGCATGTGAATCCATGAAAGATACCAATGCTGGAGAAATGGAGTTACAGGTAAGAAACCATTCCCTTCTCCAGCATTGGATCTTTCATGGATTCACATGCTTAGAATAGATTGTATAGCAGTAACCCTTGAGACGGCGGTGAGAATGTAATGTAATATACCCTCAACATACTACACAATGCATATGTACAGTAGGAATAAGTTACCTCATATAACCTTACCCACATAAAATAAACTCATTAAAAAAGGTAGACCACAGATTCTCCACAGCGTGGAGCTTACCTTACTGAAACAGATGGCGCAGCACAGCTCTTCCCATCTGCACCTCGTCCGCATGCTGCCTGGCAAGGCAGTAGTGGGGGGTAAACGTGTGGGGCACTGACCATGCCGCAGCTTGGCATATGTCCGTCAACGGAATTCCTGCCCATAAAGCTGTTGAGGAGGACATCGATCTTGTCGAATGGGCTCTAGGATGTCCTTGCAGTGGCCTTCCGGCCTTAGAGTGACAAAACGCAATCGTCGATGAGACCCATCGAGCCAATCCTTGTTTAGAGATTGCTTTTCCTCTCGTCGACGGACCATATGCGACGAACAGTTGTCTAGTAGACCTGAATTCCTGTGTACGATGTAGGTAAAATTTCAGAGCCCTCTTAACGTCCAGGGTATGAAGAGCTTTTTCTGCTGCCGATGATGGTGTGGCGAAGAAAGTAGGGAGAACAATGGACGAGTGTTTGTGATACACTGTCGGAACTTTTGGGACGAACATAGGATTAGTTGCCAGGACTACTTTGTCCTTAAAGAATCTTAGGTATGGCGGGTCTACGACTAGCGCTTGCAGTTCCGAGATTCTTCTAGCTGATGTGAAAGCAATCAAGAATGCCAACTTCCACGAAATGAATTTTATGTCGGACGTGGCCATAGGCTCAAAAGGCGGTTTCATTAAGCCTGCCAACACTGTGTTGAGACTCCAAGTCGGGGGGAAACGTTTTTCCAGGGGAAAAGCTCGAAATAAACCCCTCATGAAGTGTTTTACAAGTCTGTCGCTAAATAGAGGAGACGACTGCCTTTTCCTTGTGAACCTCGAGATGGCCGCCAGGTGCACCTTTATCGATGTGAAGGATAATCCCCTCTCCGCCAAGAGGAGCAGGTAAGGTAGAACTTGTTCCGGCGTCACCGACAACGGTTGTAGGCCCTGTTGTCCCCTACACCATTCACAGAACCTCCGCCACTTATAGGAGTAGGATTTGTTTGTAGAAGGGGCTCTAGCCGCCTGCAGAATTTTTTGACAATCCTCCGAAACGTCTAAAGCACCGAACTCCGAGAAGTCAGGAGCCAGGCTGTAAGGTTGAGACTGTCCGGGTCGTGATGCCACACCGTGCCTTTGTCCTGGGATAGTAGGTTTGGGACTTTCGGAAACCCTATGGGATGTTCCAGCGACAGGTGAAGCAGGTCGGAGAACCACGGTTGCCTTGGCCAGTTTGGTGTCACTAGAATTACCCGGCAATTGTATCTGCGTATCCACTGTATTGTCCTCCGTATGAGGGGGAACGGGGGAAAAGCATAGAGGACCATGTCCGTCCATGGGAAGGAGAATGCCTCCCCCCTGGAGCCCTCTTGAGGCCATCTGCTTGCGAATTGCTCGCATTTCTTGTTGTCTTTGGTCGCGAAGGCGTCCAGAGGGGGGTGACCCCATTTCTCGAACACTTTCATCAGGTGAACTGTGTTCATTTCCCACTCGTGTATCTGGGCCATGCTTCTGCTGAGGGAGTCTGCTTGGGAGTTCCTCACTCCTGGAAGGTGATGAGCCACGATGGAAATTTCGTGCTTTAATGCCCAATGCCATGTTTTCTGGGCTTCTATGGAAAGAGTTCTTGATCGCGTCCCTCCTTGTTTCCTCAGATAAAACATGGCCGTTGTATTGTCGGTCAGTATTCGTACCCGCGAGCCCTTGATGTGTGGTAGGAATGCCTTCAAGGCCCATCGTACTGCTCTGAGCTCTAACACGTTTATGTGTAGGAGTGACTCCGTTGGAGACCAGCGACCTTGCGTTTGGAGAGCACCCATGTGAGCTCCCCATCCGGTTAGGGACGCATCCGTGACTATGGTTCGCTGAAACTCCGGCTCCTGTAGGGGTACGCAGTTGTTCAGATTGTGGAAACTCTGCCACCACTGAAGGGTCCGAAGCAGCTTGTTGTCGTCGATGGTTATCTTGTCTGACCACGATCCTTGAGCCTGCGTCCATCGGTCCGCGAGGAATTCCTGGACTGGCCTCATGAATAGGCGACAGTTTTCCACCAGATGGTTGCAGGATGCCATGGCCCCTAGGACCGAAACGTATTTTCTCACCGAGATCTTGGTGTTTCGCCGTAGTCGGCATGCTTGTTGATTGAGTCTTGAGGTTCTGTCGAGAGAAGGTTTCACTAGCCCTAACTGGGTCTCGAACTGTGCCCCCAGGAATACCAGCGATCTCGATGGCTGCAGAGAGGATTTTTCGAAGTTTATGGCGAATCCCAGCTGTTGTAGAAGCTGCATGGTGGCTTGTAAACTTGTGTTGGTCGACGCTGGGGAGGATCCCCTTACCAGCCAGTCGTCGAGGTATGGGTATACATGGTGGCCTTGCTTCCTTAGTCAGGCCACAACTGGAGCCAGGCATTTCGTGAACGTTCTGGGGGAGGTCTTGAGCCCAAAAGGAAGAACCGTGAATTGGTAGCGAGTCCGCCGTATTACAAATCTTAGGAATTTCCTGTGTTTCCGACACATTGGAATATGGAAATACGCGTCCTGTAAATCCAGGGACGCTAGAAAATCCCCTCTTAAACGGCGCGGATCACTTCCTGCAGAGTGAGCATCTTGAATTTTAGGCTCTTTAAAGACTTGTTAAGATCGCGTAAGTCTAAAATGGGACGCCATTTGCCGTTCGGCTTTTTTACGACAAAATATCTTGAGTAGACTCCTTGACCTCTCTGTGATGTTGGAACTAATTCTATCACGCCCTTTGCTAACATGAGTGTTACCTCTTGTTGCAGTATCTTCAGATGGGAATGAGCGGTGAACGCAGGTGGAATTTGCGGAGGGCTGTGTTTGAATTGTAGAGAGTGTCCGTTTCTTATAGTATCCAGCACCCATTGATCCGTCGTTATTCGTTCCCATTCGTCGACATATGCTGAAACTCTTCCCCCCAGAACGGTGTGTTGTATGTCACTGCTGATCTTTATTCTGCTTGTCTCTCGACGACGACGGATATGATGGTCTTTTCCTGGAAGTCTGGAAGTTCCGTCGACGGTTTGCCGTTTGGGAGGCACGTCTGTATCCCTGGGAGGGGTAAACTGATCTGCCAAAGGATCTGTCTCCAGATGCAGAGAATCTTGAATTACCTGAAGCCCCTCTAAAGGGACGAAAAGACTTTTAGTTTCTGCCACTCTGGGGGGCACCCAATGAACGTGCCGTGTCCGAGTCCTCTTTCATTCCCTTTAGGGCTTCGTCCACCTTCTCACCGAAAAGAAGGTCTCCCTCAAAGGGCATATCTAAAACTTTGTATTGTACTTCTGGCCTGAAGTAGGTACACTTAAGCCATGACTGTCGACGTAATACGACCCCATTATTGACTTGCTTGAAGCCTGACTCAGCGAGGTCCACCGCGATGTTTATTGCGTGATTTGAGGCTTCCTCACCTTCTCGGACGAGTAGCATCGCTGCCTTCCTATGCTCTTCCGGAAGATGATCAAGCAACGGAGCTAGCCTGTGCCACATCTCCCTATCGTATCTGGCAACAATTGCCAGAGAGTTTGCGGCCTTTACTGTGGTCGCACCCACGGATAGCACTTTTTTGCCAACGGCATCTTGTCGTCTCGCTTCGTTCTCAGGAGGAGTCGTGCACTTGTGCTGGGCCTTCGCCTTCCTCGCCGCTGCCGCCGACACCACCGAGTCTGGCGTTGGTTGGGAGGATAAACACTTGGGGGTAGACTCTGGAGCCTTAAACTTTTTTTCCAGGCGTCCTTTCACTGCCGGCTCTGAAAACGGGTGACGCATTGCCTGCAACCCCTCCTTCCATACATGGTCTAGTATTGGTATCGAGAACACAGACCTTCTCTTACCCATGTGGTCGAACAAAAAAACAGTCCTTTTTCTGTTCTTCCTGGGACAAACCAAATTCTTTGCATGCCTTCTCCATCATAGAATGGAATGACGCAATGTCGTCCGGAGGGGACGGGTGAGCTGGGCTTTTAGGGGTTTCCAACTCCACCTCTGACTCCCAGGTTGGATCCCTGGAGGGGGATGATGAGATATCCGACATGGCTCCCCTGTCAGACTCCAAATCTGGCAGCTCACCTTCCTCTTGTGCCAGTGCTGAGATTGGCGTGCGTAGGTGCGTCGGTTGACGGGACGGGCCCGGCTCGTCGACGGGTGACTGTGGCAGGTTTGCCTGAGGTAGTCTCTGGTCCAACGACTGTAACAACGACTGAAGCGTGGACAGAATTTCCAACGACAAAACAGATTGAGGATTAAGAAGGAGGGGCAGATACCGGTATAACGGATCCCCTCGTCGACGACTTGTCAGCCACTCGCAGCCCTAGGTCTGCTGAGCCAGCTATTCTTTCATTCTCGTCTTCAGAGGACAGCAACACAGCCTGTTCTTGCAGTAAAGTAGCCGGGGGGGTCGGATCAAAAACTTCAGGCCTCCAGGCCTCCTGTAGAACCCCCATCGACGAGGCCATCGTCGACGGTGGATGCCACCTGCGTAAGTGGCAGGGTGGAGGCCGATGACTGGGCCGCCGTCGACGACGGTGACTTAGCAGGTGGTTTTGGCGGTCCCGCCTTTTCCACACTTGACTTGCTTTTACTCGACTCTCGACTCGTGGTCGATCTATGATGATCGCCCGAGGAGGATTTCCATTCCTTTTCATGCTTTTTTGATGAAGATGATTTCTTTGACGAGGAGTCTCCTCCAGACGACTCTTTTTCCGTCGGTCGAGATTTCTTCGCCGGTGGTTCCGACGAAGTAGCGCGGCATGATGTTTTTGCCGATTGTGTGGAGCCTACCTCCGAAGGGGGGTATGCCCCCGCTCCATCATTCAGCCATGCCACCAGTCGTCGACTGCGGTCTTTGAGGGTTTTTGGAGAAAACCCTTTGCATATGTCGCAGTTATCCGCCGAAGGAGGGTGGAGGCAATATATACAATCCATATGTCCGTCCCCCTCGTAAACTTTTTTAAAGCCGCACGTCGCGCATGGGCGGAACAGCGCTTTTCCTGACACGGAGGACATTTTCTGTACTCAAAATCCAGTAATGCAACCTTGTACAAAATAGTAAGACAACGCGAGGAGATCCCACTACTTTGGAGACGGTTGAAATCTGAAGGGGAACCGCGGGGGCGGGCCTCTTATACGGGGACGGCCTACGGAGCATGCGCAGGCGGGTCCTAAAAGGACGTAGATAGGACACAAAAGTGTCGGAAGTTTTCCTATTGGAAAAGGCTATATATGTGTACTGAGGGGTCCCAGTCTGACGACGGGGAATATTCTAAGCATGTGAATCCATGAAAGATCCAATGCTGGAGAATCTAAGTTGTGGCTAGCGGTGTGTGGGGCCAGAGTGTAGGATAGAGAGGGAGAGAGAAGACACCTTGTATGAGTTTGCAGTAGACCAATTAGAAGGCCAGGAGGGAGGGACTAATTACTCATTGCCTATTGGTAATACAACGGCAAAGGGCAAGGTCCCACCATGCTCAATTGAACCTATGCCGGCTGGTCTAATGGACATACACCCCTTATTACTGTCATCCCCTCAGGCTGTGCCAATAAGTCCTCACTGCCCTGCGGCTGGCGAGCGTGAGACTGAGGAGGCAACAGTGATTTTAATACAAACATCTAATAGGTATTCTAGTCTGTCCAATCTGGCGGCTTCTATAGGGGCAGAGAAGGGGCGGAAGGCCAAGAATATGAAGCCACCAAAGGGGCCGTTTAAGGGGGCAAGTGCCTCTGTATCCAAAGGTAAACTATTAGGGGTAGGAAAGGGTAATAGCTAGGACACGATGAACCAAACAAAAAAAAAATGGTGTCCCAAAAAAACAAGTGATCCATTAAAAGGATAACACGCCAAATTCTGGGTGAAGTGGACAACGGGAACCTAGCTGACTTAGGAGATAACGTAATGCAGATTAAGGACATGGTGAATACCATTTTGAATAGGTTGGCGACATTTACAGCTAAGGTAGATAGGCTAGGTACAACTTGCCAGGAGCATGGTATTGCCGCAGACCAGAGGACAATTTCCAACAGTAGTGATAATGGAATCCCTGTTCCAAATAATATAAACATTAACAACCACCTAGGGGGCAAGACTATGCAGCTGTAAATCAAAGTTGGGCCAAGCCAATTCTTGCCGTTATTCAGAGGCGGACTGATAAATATTCTAACGTTGCCAATGCACCATATAATTGCAAATGCATCCTATTGCCGGCAACACAGGATCGATTACTATAACTAGGCAAAGTAACTTGACGACTCACAATGCTACCAGGAATTCAATGGGAGGGCTTTATTCAGGAAGGGGGTTGGACAATGACATGACAAACAAAACAGTTTTTAGGACCAAAGTCCCTAGACTTGTGAGCGAAGCCTATGAGAACAGAGACACGTTAGCTAGCAAAGTCATCCATTGATTAGACATAGAAGAGGCTGTGTTTCCATCATTCGCGATGACATTGTGGTGTGCCAGAGGTTTAGCCCCCAGCAAAGTGAGGCGGATTACATCCAGATAGTGTTAAAGGATGAATAGCTGGCTGGTGGTCTGCCCTCGACTGAATCTAGGACATATCCACAATTGGGTTGTAACATCTCCCTTAGACCTAATCCACCCCCAATTGATCATGTCCCCTTAAAACACTGCAAGGAAAAAGCTGTTTCACATTCCAAAAGTGGACTTCGCCCAAGACCACTTGCTAGTAGAGGACTGGACAAAACTGCAGATACCTATGATGCTAATGCAAATAGTCATGGTGAGGATGACCTTGATGACGTGGACAGACTATCCGCAACACCAAGATCACCAACTGGTAACAGAGGCTTGCAAATAAAATTGATATCATGGAATATTGCAGGGGTCACCAGACATTGACAGATAGTGACTAGGTGCGACAGCTAGAACATTATGACATTATGGTATTCCAAGACACATGGGCTGTGCGCAAGTTATCTATACAAGGGTATGCATCTTTTGCTGTTGCGGCCAGCCACGGCCCAAGGCGGAAAACATGGGGGATTAGCAATCTGGGTGAAAATGGATCACAATTGGGTTGTCAGTCAGATTGTTATGGTGTCTTCCGATTTGCAGCTGCTCGGGATTGCGATGCTTAATGCCAGGCACCTGCTCGTGTACAATTTTTGTAGTAGACTAAATGACAGAACCCATATAAATGTCTTAAATAAATTAAACGAGAGTATTAATGAACAGGAATTGGTTGGTAAAGTGGGGAAAAAGTAGTCCAGAACAATTCTGTGGGCAGTATAAATAATGCTGTGCTGGAGAATATTGAGCACCTGTATGATTGTAATGGCAACAAAAATAATGCATTACAGGAATTTGGGTGTCCAATCAAGCAAATACAGACCCACTTTACTGCTCCCAAAATACATATCCGTAATGGTGTGAAGAAACCAGTATCTTGATATGACGATTGCAAAGATGCTAAATGTAAATGGCTGACCTACCTGAAGTTGTGGTAGTGGACAGGGTGCACTTAATTGAATTGAGGAGTAGGTACAAGTGACTTATAACCACCAAGAAGCAGGCATACTTGGTTGGTAGATGGGCTTTAATGACATACTATGCTAGCCAGGGTGATTCTGACAGGTTTTCGAAGGTGGTAGTCAATCACAATTATATCAGGCAATACCACAATTCAAGCATGTATAACCCCTGGAGTATGGCATTCTCACCATCAAGTCCTATATTCAGCCCCTATTTCTAGCAGGGAATTTGAGTGGGCAGCTTTGTTAACCATGGGTACCGATGAACACCAGGAGGATAGATGTTTGGTATTTTCTCTGCGGGAAGTTGTTGAGGCAATTAAGTCACAGCTCAGCGGCAAGGCGGGTGGGGGGGTCCAAACAATGTGCCCATTGACTTATTTAAGAGTGGAATAACTGTATGGGCACCAGTTCTCCTGGTCATCTGTAATGCTGCTTTGGCCACCTGTGCTGTTCCCGAATCGTGGACTAAAGCCGTGTTTGTGCCCATTTTTAAGAAAGGGAATAGGGCTATACCTTCCAACTATCGACCTATCTCCCTCTTGGATGCAGTTGGGAAGGTGTTTGCAAAGGTCCTTTTGAGGCAACCGTCAGCCATTGTGGAGGGTGCGAGTCCATTACATCATTTGCAAGCAGGATTCCAAGTTGGGCTAAGTACAATTGTTCAAAGTTTTAGGCTTCTCTTACTTATCCAGCATTATACACTAGTAAAGAAAGTCAAATTGTATGCTGTGTTCGTGTACCTGAAATCAGCGTTCAACAGTTTGCCGAGAGGGTAATTGTGGGGGTCCTCTGGGCAATGAACATACCAGAAGCTATAGTAAATCCGATTCAGCTCTTGTATAGCAATAGCACTGCAGCTGTTTGATTGAGTTTGGCAGGTGACGTTACTGAGCCAATAGCAGGGGCAAGGGGGGTTTCGCCAAGGATGTGTACTGGCACCCCTCTTGTTCTGTATTTAAATCAACCTCATTACCAAAGATCTGCTTGCCATCAGCTCAGACCCGCTGCGACTGGGTGCAGATGGAATTCCAGCACTCTTTCACTGACAATGCTGTGCTCCTGCCAACAACCCCAATGGGGCTGCTTGTAGCCCTGGCAAGTTTTGATTCAAAGTGTGATGATCTAGAGCTAGAAATCAACGCAAGCATAACTAAGGCTATGGTATTTAACTTGGGGGGGGGGGGGGGAATTCTAAGCCCATGCATATCTCTGTGGGAGAGACTGAGCTGGAGCAGGTCTCCTGGTAGGATTATTTAGGAATAAGATTTGAGCAATGCTGGTTGGTAGAAGCAGCTTTTGGAGGCGACAATTTGGAAAGAACTAGTGGCGCCGTCAAAAAGTTCTCTTAAGCATAGGGTGGAGGGGGCACGCAAGCCTGCACTGGCCAAAGCTGCTGCCATTTATGGAGCCGAGATATAGGGCTACGTGAACAACATGCCCCTGGCTGTAATAGAAAACAAGTTCCTTAAAAGTTTACTGTCACTTTCGCAGAGCACATCTACAGTGGCAGTCCGATCGGAATGTGACATGAATTCTATTGGAGAGGAGAATGGGGTGAGGCCAGTTTTTTACTGGCTGAGGGTGTGGAGAACCATGTAACAATGTCGTATTGTCATCAACACACCTGAGCCAGCAGGTAAGTTATATGGGTTTATTAGTTAAGTACACAGCAGGACACACCAGCACATCCTTGTGTTCTCCTCTCCCTACAGCTCGCTGCCTTTTTCTTCCTACTCCAATCCCTCTATCTCCACACTCCTCACTCTTTTCTCTTACTCGTCCCGCTTTTCCTCTTCTTTTCCTCTATCATCCTTACCGCTCTACCTCTGTATCCTGACCTCATCTCCCCCAAGCTTTCCCTCCCTCCCTCTTCTCACACAATCTCACTCCCTCTATCTCCTCCCTCTTCTTCTCCTCTCCACTCTCACCACTTCCACTACCTCAATTCGTCCACCGCCCTCCTGTCACACCCTCTCCCTCAGTACTCCAATGTGGAGGACAAGAACCTCCCATATCCTGCCTCCTTCCACTGTGTGATGTTTCTACTGGATCAAACTCCTCTACTGTGTGTGTCATATCTCCTTGACCATCATAGTCCACAACCCTGTGGGTTCTTTTCCTGGGTCATCAGTGCAGACAATCTGCACCTCACACTACTACCCCAGAGACAGTGTACTAAACCTCAGTTTCCAACCTCACTACCATAGCGTGTATTACTATTTCTTGTGCAGCAGGTGCTGCTGAATGAGACATTGATGGCGTCTATTTACCACAGACAATTCTGGCCTCTCGAGTGCACACAGCTCCTGGCACATTTAGATGCTCCGGACATATTGGCACTTAAAATTGTTATTTCCCCTCCCATTGGCTAGAAAGGGTATGTGTGTGAGACAGACTTACTTCTGGCAAGACCAGGGATGGGGACTGGGGAGAAGGGGAGAGGCCATCTGTCCGATGTGAACCATGGATGTGGTATTTGTGGGATCCCACAATTCAACCAGTCACCCCTTGAGTGCCCCACAGCACAACCTGTAGTTACCTAAAGCAGAGAGGTGGCATGAAGAAGAAAACCCTCGGAAAAGTTTGCACAAGTAAATCTACAAATGGGAGGTACACCACCTGCTCTGTACTCTGCTCACAAGTCCACTTGCAAAGGGGAACCCTTTAGCAAGCACAACAGTAGCACATAAGCTCTGTAGACCACTGAGTGGGGTCCAAAGTAGAAAAAGTGCCTATGAAGAGAGGGTCACGTTGCACGTATGCACACAGGCAAATTTGAGTCCAGCGAACAGAAATAGTGAAAGGCAACTCCCCGGCAGAACACCATAGTACCGGCCTCCATTATGTCTACTTCTGACTTCAAGATAGCAGACACCCCATTTGAAAACTCAGCCAGTGGTGGCTGAGGCTGGAGCTGGGTCCAGGGGCAAGATGAAATATTAAATGACAGCACCTGAAAATACAAATAGGGGAGGCACCCAGAAATGGGGAGGAGGTGTAATGTGCCTCCACCAATCACACAGTGCCAGGCTAAGGATACCAATTATTTACACATTTTGAATAGGTGGTGGAAGCTGCCAAGAGGGCCCAAGATCGATGGGGGACCTACATGCCCGCCTCTTGATAGGTGAGCTGCAGGCGGCTTAGCAAGCACTAAACTGTGTTGGGGCGTACCGCCTACATTGAAATAAAACAGGGAATCTCAGAACGAATTGGCCACAACTTTAAATTCTAGCATCAGAATTTGAGGGGCATCCAATTACTAAGTAAAAAAAGCACCCTAGAGTTGTTCAATGGGATTACATATATAGCAAATAAATCATGTGGGTGAAAGGCACCAGAGGCCGCTAAAACAACGTTAATGCTCAAGCAGTTTAAAAAGTCCCTACCCTCCTATAATCCACCTGGAAAGCATAAAAACAGCAAGACTAACGGCTTCCGTCTTTGGCAGCCTTATTTTTCATCACCAAATTGTCCCTAGAAGGCAAGTCCTTGACTTCACGGGGACAGGGATGTATAACTCAAGGCAGCCCTTATCCTGGAATGGAAAGACGAGACAATACCTATAAAAGCTGATGTAAAGCTGTCAAGATCCCATTGCGGGCCCGGGGGTGGCAGGTCAGGAGGAGGGGAGGCCCCTCTTCTAATACGGTAGGGAGACGGTGGGTAGGTATGATGGCTGGCTGGCGCGAGCATGTGGGGGGGGGCGCGACGACGCTGCAGCCTGTAAGGAAGGGCCTACCACAGAGGAGGCAATGCCCGGCACGAGCCAAGGAGCTTTGAGCACGTGCAAGCCCGGCACGTGCAAAGAAACACAAAGCACGTGAGAGAAACCAACGCCCTTGTGCAT
This sequence comes from Ambystoma mexicanum, assembly GCF_040938575.1. NCBI lineage: Eukaryota > Metazoa > Chordata > Amphibia > Caudata > Ambystomatidae > Ambystoma > Ambystoma mexicanum. The sequence goes on along the minus strand of NC_090931.1, from coordinate 894,711,663 downwards.
CTAGCCTTGACAGGTTGTGGCTCAGGGCTATAAAACCGTGCCCTGGACCGCACCCTGTGCTTAGCGTTTCGTCTGCTCCTAGCAAGAGTAGTGTTCCGCTTACCGCTCCCGTTGTCAGTATCCTTCAGCATCTCTACGCTTACCGTTTTGGCCTGCAGCATCCTTCAATATCCCTTTGGTTGCCGTTCTGGTCTTCAGTGCTCTTCCACAGCCTTCAGCATCCCGGTTACAGCAGTCATCTGTGGGCTTTTGGTTCTTTGTCGCATCTCTGCTTTGGACTTTGGTTCTTCCTCTCGCCTTCTAAGCCTGCCTCGCCCGCAGTGTCAGAGAAGCTGGAAAAGCAAGCAACTGGGTGAGACACTGCATCCTGCTCCTACCCTCGCCCTACCCACCTCCTCGAGAACTCACCTGTGCCTTGAAACGATTTCCCCTTCTCCGGCTCTCCACTTTGGCTCCTCCGTTAGCTTCTCTGCTCCTGGTTGGGGCAAAGGACAAAAGACAGTTAAAGGCAAGCCAACAATTGTGGGAAAACAAACTCCTGTTCCAGCTCATCGTGTTACAAATAGACTTACCTTTTCGCCACCGTATCCTGTGCACTGCAGTTGTCTGACCACACGTCTTCAGTGAAGTAACTGGAGATCGATACGCCCCAGGCGCCTGGAACCATCATCGCTACAAATAAGGTGAACTGCGCCCACGCGCTCCAGTCAGCCACGTCCTGGGGAGGGGAGCGAAGGGGGGAGATCCCGCTAATATACAGTAGACTTACCCCGTGTTCATCTCCAGGTTCATCTAATACCCCCAGAACAGCACAACACAGAAGTCCCGAAATCACCCAGGCCCCTCCCAACCTCATGGTCTCTTGGCGGTTAATCCCTGGTCTGCCGGTGGGGGAAGGTGTGGCTGGGATAAACATCCGGGCAAAGGTCACCAGTAAGGGGGCTACTCTGCATTACAGACCGGACCATGCACTCCTGCAGGGCACCAGAGTTAAGCATGACAAAAGCTGGGATTATGCGAAAGTGTAGTCCTTAGAAGTGACCTAAATGAGTTGCCCCGAAGGTTAAGCAATGTCCATGCTAGAATCACAGAACTCCTCAGGAAGGCATAAGAACCAGTCAGTCATGCTGAGCCCCCACTCACACTTCCACCAACTCCCTCACAGCACTGTGAGCAATGCCTCCGTGGGTCAAGTTCATCCCTAGCAAGACCTTCCTACCCTATGCCTTAACATCAAGCCTTTCCATATTGATTTGACACTGCTGCTAGCTGGATTGCCAACCAGCTCCTGTTCTTAATAAATATATCAAGGATAGACTTGCCCTTATCCCATGGGAAAGACAGTCGCACCAAACCTCCAGACAAGAGCATTGTGATACATCCTCCAGCGATTGCTTCATGTTCTGCATATCATTTACATTTAAATCCGGACTTAAGCGGCCCAACTTAGCAGACACACAACCAGAGTCATTTTATAATAAATGTAAATTGCATTCAGGGTACGACTGACGTGAACAGGTACTTGCAGGGTCCCGTGCATGCAATTTTTAAAAGTCCACTAGACAAAGTGAAACACTAAAGAATAAAGCAGGTCGTATCTCCGGTTTACTCTTTAGTTTTCCTCTCCATCTTGTGAAGAATTAAATTTAGCATGACAATTACGATTTGTCGGCAGCGTGTATTAATGGTATTAATGGATTCCCATGGAATCCGCCTGGCCTTTAGCAAGTGCTAAACCAAGATGTATTCCATAAAAAAGGAAATCTGTGCTCTGTGCCCCTCTTTCTTGGCTATGCTGCAAGATGGGGAAGAGAGGTGAATCAAGGTGCAAAAGCATTACACCCCACTTTTATGCCCCAATTTCCCACTACGCCGTATTTTAAATGAGACTGATAACATGCATTGTTAGGTCAAGCACAGCGTGTATAATAAAGGAAATGACAAAACATTCATGTTCTGAGACATGTGCTTCCAAAGGTTCTCCCCTCACTCAGAGCAAAGACGTCCCTTACCCTGCTGCCTAATAAATACTTTGCAACCCCCAAATCCAACAGGGGGGTTACATCTAACATCTCTTTGCCCCTGCTCTCTGTCAAGATACTGTACCTTCAATCAGTACTATGATCCTCTGGCAGGAGCAGTACCACAGCTGTGGAAGGAAGAGCACCCGTTGCATGAAAGTTAGGCCTTCTGGCTACCACCATCATTGGTGAGACGATTTTCCGATACTCTGCGGATTTCTTCAGAAACCCGTCACCTATGGTCCAAAAAGCTGGTAAACGTAATAAACGTAAAGAGCAGGTGAAGGTTCCGTTTTGCAGAGTTTGTCTTCCAAGACCACATCCAGATCTCCCTCTCTCCTTAACTTAATGCAGACAGAGGGGTGGCTGCAAAGGCGCACTAGTGTTGAAATGTAATATTGGATCATAAGCGAGTCTGTTTCTCCATAACTGGTCGTAATGGAGCACAGACTCGCGTAGATTTCAACACACTTTATTGGGAGATGGTCCCCCTCTTGAAGGCTGCAAAAAGGCTCTGGCGCAAATGGGGATATTCATTTCTGAACGTACATGTTTGCCAGTTACTTCGAGCTTTTCATCCAGTTGTTCCTGAGGCGAGGCCTCCTCCGAGGGGAACAAAATCTGGGCGGACACATTAAACAGAGTCCACTTTAACCCTTGCAGGGATTTTGTCTCGAACCCTTTTAGAGGTTATCTTTTACCAACAAAATGTGGAAGGACAAGCCTGCCCACATCTTTCAGTTTCTTGAACAGTAATTTATTTTATGAGTACCTGGCACGCCAACAGTATGGGAAACTCTTACTTTCGATTGGTTAATTTGCAAGCCTTACCATAGCATAATTCCTTTCCCGCAATGGCGTGCCCCTTGCGCCAGTGCTAATCCTTCCTTTGCCTGAGGAAATGGCACTGAACTACAGCAAGTGACCGCATACTTTGCACTTTCGCTTCTACGTAACACCTTTCGTTGTGAAAACGAAGAGCAAACACCTTCCTATTTGTGAAACATGGCAACCTCTGTGCCGACTCGCAGTTTTCCGGACCCCCAGCAACAATCAACTTTTCCATTACTCGGAAACTGGCAATAGAGGAAAGGGCGGAAGAGAGCATCTCAGAAACCGAAGGATTAGCCACTACAGCAGGTTCATTACTATGGAGCAACTGGGACCCAAAATAGCGCCCTGTTGATCCAGAGTAATGAAGCAGTACGCATGTTCTAGTCTTCATAGAACGAGCACGTACTGTGACTGCCGCCTTCAGAAACGGGCGGCACACAAAAAACATCACCATTAGTATCCTGGGGCTTTAAACCCCGGAATACTAATGGCAACAAGCCCCTCGCCAGTGGGCCATTAGCGTATAAGGTAATGCCACTGGGGCCTTCTTTAAGGCCCTCCCTACACTTGGGCCTGTAACAATATGCCACGGGGCATTATCTTAAGTGGTAATGGCCCGCCGGCTCGGGGCTTATTGCCCGATTTATTTATTAGATTTCGTTTTTATAGCAAACCTTACATCGATACAGAATAAGATAAATTATACAATTAAAAGAATAAAATATATGCATAGCAATTACCAATGAAATTTGATTACCCAACAGCAACTTTGTCCACAATTCATCAGATCATACACAGATTCGATTCTCAACACATCTCTTAAATACAATGAAGTGTATCTTGCAAAGATCTAATTAGTATGCACATTCTAACACTTCTTACTGCACCCCGAATTGGGAGACCCCCCAGTGCGGCAGTCTCCTACCTGCCAAACAAATCATTCTCTGATGGCTCTGATGGGTTTAAGGAGATTTTAATTCTTTCATATGTGTAGAATAACGGCTGGGACATAGCTGCCCTTCATTTCACAGCGCATCCCAGGGGTGCTTCAATGCGTCCGTCACGTCTGTATGTTTCATTAGTTCTTGTTTTGCAGCTGCCCCTCCATAAAACCAGATGCAATGGATAGTACAACCATGTCTTATAGCCTCATCTAGTCTGATTTATAGTTTCTTGAGGCAGCATCTCGACATTAAGAGGTGGGCTCTCTGCCCCCTCTGCAAAATGGCTCTTAGCTTTGTAATTCAGCAAGATACTAGATTCTACATTGATAGGGTCTGCATATTCTCTGTTCCTCCTTGTGTGAGGACAGTGACGAGGGAGACTGGCGCGAGGAGGCGATCTGTTTGGAACGGAGCCTGAGAGAAGCCGATTTTCTGTAGCCCAGAAGCGTGGTTTTGAAAGTTTCTACAGTTAAAGCCGCACGCAGACAGCCCATGGCTCTAATTAGAATGCCGTTGTAAAAGCTTCCGAAATGAGGAAGCATTGAACAAGTTAATTCAACTCTAGTGTCTTCTGAAAATGTCTGCTCTCACAATTCCTAGCGGCCGGGAGACACGCCGCCCTCGAAAGGAGGGGAACAGACTGCTAGGATTAAAACTGATGTGTTTCCGAGTGATTCCGCAGATTTATGGAAAGCTCCTATTAATATTTCACAAGACAAATGCACCTGCAAGTCAATAGCTTTCCTTTAAAGTAACGCTCACGAGTCAGGATTGGAAGTAAAGTTGCACATTATCATAAGTAGTGTTTTTACACAGAGCCTGTTGGGAGTGCATCATGACCCCCACTCGCGATGCCCGTAAGCACCCAAGCACCAACAGACTCACACGGAAAAGTCCGCTCTGCTCGGGCTTCCCGGTCGCACTGCCGCGGCCGGGAACGCCCCCTTCATTTATAATGCACGCAGCGGCGTGCAACATCACGTCGCCGCGTGCGCGTCCCTTAAAGGGGCAGCTCAACACTCTCGCTTTTCCATGAGGACAAACAACAATACTTTACTAGCCTATATAGTCACCAACATTTCAACATAACACTTCAACATAACGGTCAAACCCTCACACACCCCTTTATTTACAACCACCCTGGATCCCCTTAAATAACATTATGAGCCGAAAAGCCACTCATGAAACATGTCCCAACACGTAATCGCTGAGGTAAGCGGGTTTCCCTCGCCCAGCCCTCTGGGGGTACCTCCCGCTTACATCTGGCATGGGTAGTCCATCCGGTGGCCCTCCCTGGGCAGGGGACGCGGGCATGGAGGGTTGGCCTCCCCCGTCATCAGGCACTTCCATCCTGTCCGGTTCAAGGGGAGGCTCAGTTCTAGGGTCCCCTAGCTTCTTAAAGAAGCTCACATTCCGGGTGACGGTCGACCGCTCATCCGAGGCCGTCACCATGGACCCCTTGACGGCCACCACATCAAGTGGCTCAGGTTCATATGGGAGAGAGAGCTTTCCATGGGGGGGGGGGGGTCTGTTCCGTATACGTACCTCATCTCCTGGCTCTAGCCGCTGCGGGCGGAGTCCTTCTCTGGCATTCTCCTGTTCGGTCCGCAGCCGGCGATCTATCTCCACCTGCTGATCATCAATGACACTGGGCTCCTTCTCCCCCACCTCCGGCAGCAACCCTTGGGGCACCGTTTGAACAGGGCTTCAGCCGGCACCACTCCTGTGGATGCATGGGGTGGGGTAGTGCGATACACATGCAAGAACTGGTAAAGGGCCCGCTGCAGGCACTGTCCCTGGGCTATCCTGAAGGTCTTGTTTAGTGTCCTCATCAGTCTCTCTGCCTCGCCGTTCGCCCGCGGCCAGAAAGGGGTGATCTTCCTGTGATGTACCCCATACCCATCCATCAGCTCAGAGACCCGCTCATTTTGGAATGGCGCCCCGTTGTCGGAGCACAGGGTGGGAGGGGAATCCGTGGGCAGCAAATACTTTCTCGATGGCCACCACCACATGCTCAAAGGCCATCGATTCCACAAACTCCACCTCTGGATACTGGGAGTACTCATCCACAATGACCAGGAAGTGGGTGCCCAGCGTGGTGAATCCAAAGTCTGCATGTACCACTTCCCATGGTGTCGTGCCTCAGGGCATGGCCTCAATCGCCAGCTCTCGTTGCAGAGGGGACGCCGCCTGACACCAGACACAGGCGGCCACAAAGTCGTCGACCTTCCACTCCAACTCCTTGAGGCGCAGCTAGAGCTTGGTCTTCGCGGCGCCCTGGTGTCCACGGTGGGCGACAGTGATCACTTCCTTGACCTTTGACTGGGGCATGACTATCCGGTCGCCTCTCAGCAGGAGACCGGAAGCCGAGAATGACAACTCCTCCCACACCTTCCACAGTTGCTCTAGCCCCATCTTGGCATCTTGTGTGCGCCCGGCCAAGGACTCCAGCACCGTCTTCCAAGAACCCTGCTGCATGGCGTGTTTCAATATTTGGAAGCACTAATCACCCGCTGCCGCTGCCTCCAGATCTTCGAGTGGCATGGCCTTGGGGGTAGCCGCCTCTACCACCATGCGAATGTGATCATCCGCCTCCTCAGCACATGTGTCCTGTTCCTCCCCGCCGGACACACCTGGATGTTTGGACAGATAGTCCGCTGCATTGTTCACTACTGGCCGATATACAAGAGTAACCCCATATTCCAGGAGAGCAAGCATCCTTCGCTCTATTCTCGCAGGTGGTTTGGATGAGGACCCCCGCCAGAATGGGAAGCAGGGGTTTGTGGTCCGTTACAACAGTCACTGGGCGCTCCAGAACATAGAGTCTGAAGTGCCGGCAGCCCCATAGCAATGCCAATGCCTCACGTTTGATTTGCGAGTACTGCTGTTCGGTATCGGACAGCGCTTTGCTGGCGTAAGCCACTGGGCGGACACCGCCATCCCGATCGACTTGTGTTAACACGGCCTCGAGGCCAAATGGGCTGGCATCCACGATGATTTCTGAGGGCAGGGTGGGGTCGAAAAACACCATGGTATCTTCTGCCGTGAGTGCGCTCTTGATATCGTCAAAAGCCGCTTGGTCGAGGGGTCCCCATTGCCAGGTGGTTTCCTTCTTTGTGAGGGCCCTCAGGGGCACAGATCTTGAGGCAAGGTTCTGAATGAAGCGTCCACAGTAAGTTACCATGACATGAAACCTCCTCACATCCGACACCGACTCAGATGGTTGGGCCTTCTTAATGTCCTGAACCTTTCTTGGGTCTGATGACACCCCTCCCTCCTTGAAGACGAACCCAAAGAATTCAATGGATGGGCACAGGAATTCACATTTCTCCCTGTGGAGTGTGAGGCCAGGCGATTGTAGCCTTTCAAAGGTCCTTGACAACTTGCGCAGGTGATCCACCTCAGTTCTGGCAAACACTAGGATACCATCACTAATGTTCAAGACGCCCTCCAGGCCTCCGAGGGCCCCTCGGACGATGTTCTGAAGCACCTCTGCCGCCGATGACATGCCAAAACTGAATCTTATATTGGTAGAGTCCACAGTGGGTGGTGAACGTGGTTATATATCTCGACTCCGGGTGTAGAATGACCTGATGGTAGCCGGCCCGGAGGTCCAGCTTGGAGAAAAACCGAGCACCCTGCACCTCCGCAATGTCGTCGAAGGTTGGGGTAAGAGGTCTCTCCCGCTTGATGGCCTTGTTGGGTAGCCTCATGTCGACACATATGCGGACAGAGTCAGGCTGCTTAGGCTTTCTTGCCACAACATTTAGGGACACCCACGCAGTCGGAACCTCACCTTCTCGATGATGTCGAAGTTCACGAGATTGTCCAACTCTTTATCCACCTGCTCCCGAAGATGAAAAGGCACCCTCTGATGTTTTAGGGCTATGGGCTGCCCCGATTCGTCGATTTTGACGAAGGAACCCGGACCGGACTAGGCCTCTGGGCACCATCACAGGCAGGGCTGCCTTGCACATCCGGGAAAGGTGATCCGCGAGACCATACCTTCCGCAAGTTCTTCCAGCCGCAGGACACTCGGCAGGGTGGGGTAAGTCATACCCACACTTCTGGCACGACCCACCGGCTCTTCCGCCCCTGTCACGGAGGCTAGATCCAGGTCTTCTGACACCTCCGCCACCCCGCCACATACCTCCTCGGTCTTCACCGGGCACGAGCCAGCCTCCATCCTGGACGCCTGGGCTTCGAACACTTCATGGCAGCGTCCTAGCTCGAGGATGTGAGCAAGCGTGAGGCCTGGTTCCCTCAATACCTGCCGTCTGTTTGCCAGATGAGCATGCTTGAATGAGCATAGTCCCGATCATGTCTTCCGCATCACCCCATGCACATGCGATAGATAGGCGTTTGAGGCGCCCATAAAAAGTGTCTAACGTCTCCTCCTCCTTCTGCTGAGCCGACAACATCATGAACCTCTCAGTCAGCATTGGCGAGGGGCAGGAAGTGAGCCTGAAGGGAAGTCTTTGCAGCCGCATAGGTGCCGTCAGCTGTGTGGATTAAAAAAAGTCCTGCACTGCAGGTCCAGCCGCATACAGTATGGTGGCAAGCTTGCTGTCATCGTCCGTTTCCATTGTTGCCCTGAAATACATATCTAGACGATCCACCCACCTTCTCCTTCTGGGCCCCAGGCTGGATGGTGGGCCTGAGATATGGGTTGCAGGGCCGCCGGGGCCCGCATTTGCGCCATGGCTGGGGGGACTGCTGCACAACTGGTTGTGCCCCTGATGGAGCTTGAGGCAGTTGCTGGGCTTGAGGCTGCGCTTGAGGCTGTCGCTGCACTTGTTGTGGCTGCACTTGAGGTTGCTGCGGGGCTGCAGGCTGCCCACCGTCCTGGTCACCAGGCACGTTCATGGGACAGAGCGCACAGGCCCCCCCAGCGTGGCTTTTGGGGGCCGCAACTCACTCCCACCTCCACAGTTCAGTCCCTTCCAGGGAACCACTTGCCACCAGTCCAGACACACCCAGGCAACACAAGTCTAAACCTGGTGGTGGTGATGAAGATGAGTGGCATGACTCCACACCCACAGGTATGATGATGAAGAGGACAGAGTATGGAAGTCCACAGCTGCAGCAGTGCAGTGGTCAGGCACGGATGTCCCAAAAATTGAGCCAACAAGGTTTTGGGTTAAGCAGACCTAGCCATTTCAGCCCTTCACCTCGCCTTCACTCGACGTAGGAGGCCGAGAAATAAAATAAAATCCAAAATCCAGCCATGGATGTGCAGGTATAACTGCCTGCAAACAGTTTTTCCAAAAATTGGGCCTGGATGCCCTCACTGGCCGAACCGGAGCTCAGTGAGTGTCCACGGCCCGAAATCCAAGATGGCCGCCAGCCACGTGGTAATTGCACGGCCTACGGCGTGAAACGAAAATCTTCAAAGAACTCCGTTTCAAGAAGAAAAATTGAAGCGACTTTCACCGCCGGGCCCAGGCATTACACAGACCTCGTCGCCACTGTTGGGAGTGTATCATGCCCCCACTCGCGGTGCCCGTAAGCCCACAAGCCCACAAGCACCAACAGACTCACACAGAGACGTCCACTCTGCTCGGGCTTCCCGGCCGCACTGCCTCGGCCGGGAACACCCCCTTTATTTATAATGCACGCAGCGGCGTGCAACAGCTTGCTGCTGCTTGCGCGTCCCTTAAAGGGGCAGCGCCACAAAGCCTACACGAAAGCCATGGTCCAAGCCCTCCACAAACATGAGGGAAAATTGCCTTAATTTAAAACTGTTTGTAAAAGCATTATGGCGACACCGCAAATGCCATCATGGCTGAAGCACAAGAAACGAGACAACAAACTTAATGGAATAATAAAAGGCCACAAGTCTATTGTAAATATAGGGTGAGGTGTGTTGTGGGGGCCAGCTCGCATCACTGAGCGGCTCTCAAGGACCTCAGGACAACAGATGCGCCCGTGTGATGCCGTGTCCCTCTTTTTTCCGCCTGAGACACTCGACGTTCCATGATGACAGGGACGTCGCACGTCATAACACCCGCTTCAATCTCTCATAACAAACACCACACCCAGAACAACTTTGTGGGCCAGGTTACATGGCCTGAACCTCATCTGCAATGTTCTACCTCTAGGCAGTCCATTATGTAGTCATCAAACCTACCTGGTGGCTTCATCCCAGGGAGTGGCAGTTTTAAGGCAAAGGGCCTGTGACCTAAAATGACAGAGGGCCCCAGATAGGCGGCTCATTGAGGCAGAGTCTGCAATGGGTGAAGTTGCACAATAATGAACGAAGGACAAATGCTACCTTTTAAAAAAAAAAAAAAGTGTTTTTTAGTTTTATGTGTTTGGGGGTTTGACTCTAGCTAGAGACAGTTGGGCCTCCTCGCCATGTTTTGCTGTCAGTGGTGGTAATATTGAATGATCAAGTCTGAACCTAATGTTAGAAATGATCAGGTTCAAGGCAGTGGGCAATGGTAGGGGACATGACAGGAGGGGATGTCACAGGATCATTCCTACAGCATGCAGAACCATTTTGTGCATGTCCACGGTGTTCTTACCCCCCACACACTTGAAATTTCATTGAACATCAAAGACTTAAAGGGGATCAGCTTTTAACATCAAAACATACCAGTGGTTACTTATTTTGTGGGAGCTGCTTGGGACACTGGAAAGACCCCTTAACTCCACCCACCACCTCCATGTCCCTGCCAGCTCCACAGGGGCTGCTGCGTGGCAGCGAATGGAAATGGATTAGGAATAAGGGCAGGATAGTGAGGGAGGAAAGCAGAGAAGGAGCAGGTGACATGAACACTGATGGGACAGGAGAGTTGAGAAGGGCAGAAGCGAGAAGGAATGAGGGCAGGAGAATGGGGAAATAGTTAAGGATAAGAGTGAGGGGAAATGCAGGGTAGAGGATTAAAGGGAGCGGAAAAAGAGCAGGGGGTTCAGGAGTGTAAGGAGAATGGGAAATAATGGCGGTCTAAAGAGTCAGAGAAATGAAGAATGAGCGAGGGCAGGAGAAAGGGAGAGAGAAGGGAGACAAGTGTGTGAGGAATGGTGAGTGGAGGGGCAGCAATGTAAAGGCAAATTGTTTGTGACGTGGGTAAACAAGGAAGGTCCAAATTGATTGAGGGAAGGCAGGTGAGTATTCACATAGCAGAACCTTTGACAGAAACGGAGAAAGAAAAAGGCAGAATGATTAAGGGAATGCAGCAAGAACAGGGAACAACAGTGTTCAAAAAGCAGAAAAAAGTGGGATGGTAGAGAGGAAATTGCAAGTAAGGAAAAAAGAGGGGCAGAAAGAATGCGGTATGGAAGAAAAAGGAAACACGAGGGAAAGGAATAAAAGCGGAGCATATTTGTGAGGTGGGCAGGTGATTGCCGTAGCTGGCCACCTATACGCAGTCACAGCTGCAATAGACAAATGAAAAGGAAAATAATTAAAATGCAGCCTCTTAGATAAGGTTGTATTGAAATGGGCGAAAAAGATCCACATTGGGACGAAATTCCCCTTTGTGCAAGTTCATTTTATATCAAGTTGGCAGCTAAACAAGCCCAGATGCAACCCAATGTTAGGGAACAGCCATGGGTGTGTCTGTAGGGTGGCCAACCATCTTGCATGACTGTCGCAATTTCATCTGCTGTGTCTCGCACACAGCCAGCTCGGGACAGGAATAAGCTCTGACTTTTCGCCTTTAAAGCAGGAGCAGCTGTCTAAAGGTTTCCCAGCGGGCACTTTTCGTGTGTCAGTTAAAAGTAAGTGCAGGGAAGCACAGCGCCTTCCTCACTGCTCCCCCAGCACCTGCAATTTCAGCTTTGAGTCAAACACATTTCAATAAACCAATTAGAGGTGGATGACGATCCAGTCACAGGGGTGCCTTGGTAAGGACTGTTGTTCCATAAAAGGTGCGATTGGTGGGTGATGATAAATGTGAGGTGAGTAGAACGCTACTTGCTGTGTAAAATAATGGATCAAGCAGCTGACCTTGTATTGAATTCTCGTTCACTGTTAATACCTTTTTATAAAGCGAATGATATTGTTTTTAGGTCCACATGCCTTTGCAGGCCGATACTGCAATCATGCACTCACGGTGGTGAAAATAAAGCTGTCTTTTTGCTTGATCTATTTTTTTTAGCAATGTATATAATGTCAGGTTGGTTTCTTACGTGATTTGTGTACTTTTCAAGGCATTGATAGAAAAACAAATTATTTAGTTTTTGGAAACCCAAACCTTAAAAAATATTTGTGACCTATCACTGGGAAGATATGTAATCGAGCACTTAAATCACAGCCTGGGTCCAAATACTGATTTCACCACTTTAACAAAATTTGTGATCCTGGACAAATCATTCAATCTCACTTGGACTGATTTGCTGACATTGGGTGTCACTAGAAGTGATTTAGTATGCTATTGTTTCTATAAAGAAAAACTCTCATGGTTTACTGTACGATTGAGTTGTTGAATATTAATAGTAAATATTTATATATTGCACAGCACAGTATTCTCTTGGCTTACACATGAAAACTTATTTTAATGTCTTTCCCAATGGTGTCCTAGAGTATTGAAGACTGATGTTACCGCTTGTAATGTTATTTACTGTCATGTCGCTTCTGATCATGTCAATGCAATGCATATCTTGCAAATTAGGGTTCTGCATATCTTTTGCTGGACAGGTCCGGAAGACAAATGAGAACAGGTATGGTATGCCAGGTATGCCTAACAGTCCCACGGTTTTGTGATTCTGTTCTGTGTATGTGTTCAAGAGGTGGGTGGACTGCTTTCGTGCTTCTGTTCCTTTTCATTGCCACTAGATGTTCCCGAAGGTTTCACCTCTTCCGAGGTTCTCGCCTTTCCACTCAACGTTCCACGGAATCTGAGGAACCAGCTGCAGTTTCTTGTGAGCGAACCATGTCCTCTTTCTGCTGTGACTATCGACCCTGGTTTCCGAGTGACGACCAAAGGGCGTGTTTCATGTGGAAGGCACAGCCTGGTACAGGGATTCTTGGTGCGGGATAGTACTGTGTTACCCACATCCACCAGTGTGTCGGTCAGGCTTCTACCGGCTATTTCCTTGGCATGTACCTCCCTCTGGGCATCACATAGATCCTCTGGACATAGTATAAAGGTGGCGCCCAAGGTAAAAACACTAGGTACCTACATGGAGGCAAACATGGATGCAGGGGCCCATGTAGAAGCAACTGTACCAAGTACTAATTACCAACTGTAAGTCTTCAGGCAAGTAGCCCCACTAGTTACTAAGGAAAATTGGACCAAACTAGTTAGAGCTTGTTTACTTCCTAGACTGGATTATTGTAATGCTCTGCTGAGTGGAGCCAATAAGGAAAATTTTAAGAAACTGCAGAAGGTTCCAAATGCAGCTGTCCAAGTGGTTCATCAATTGGGCCGAAATGAACACACTTCTGCCGCACGGAGGGAGCTGCATTGGCTCCCAGTTTCTGCACGAGTATCTTTTAATGTTCTAACAATCTGCCATAATTGTATTTTTGGTCTTGCCCCCAAATACCTTAAAGAAAAGGTAAGTACCAATAGGTGAATCAGAAATCTTCGATCGGCGCAGGTTTCCTACCTCAAAGTTGACCAAGAAGGGCAAGAGGAAGTTGCCGGGCTTTTCCTTATCAGGCAGCAAGGATCTGGAATAACCTGCCAGAGAGTCTTCGTAAGGAGGACGATCCTCTGGTTTTTAGAAAACTGCTGAAAACCAGACTGTTCGAATGAAAACATCCTTACCTTGTGTGTGTCCTATCTGTACAGCGCCTGGATGCCCTCAGGTTTTGGCGCTCAATAAATCAAACATAACATTGCTAGCTCCCTCGAGCCATGTTCAGGAATTAGCAAGCGTACCTTCCTACCCAGGAATGTGCCTGGCGGGTGACCCCGCCGTGGTGTCCGAGGTCTTTTTATATGCTTATAAGAATGACGTGAGTGCCTCCTCCAGGGAGTGTTGTTGGTCTTGAGCAATGCAAAAGGCCATAATGAAGGTGTGCATAAATTGTTCGATGTCCCCATTGGACCTAGGCCAGCATGTCTTAATGCGTCCATGTTAGATACCATAGAAACAGAGGAATCTTGCAAAGTCCTCACCTCGAAATGGCGGGCCGTTATCCGACCTCACCGAATCAGGTAACCCAAGGGCTGCAAATGGTAGTTCCAGGACTGCAATGACTGTTTCTGCTGCTGTGGATGCCACAAAGCACACCAGTGGGTACTGTACGATTGGCATCATGAAAGGAGACACAGACAACAGATTCAATATGTAACAAAAGGCTTTTATTAACGGAAATGTCAGGATGGTGTAAGGCCTAACTTGCCCTATGCTAAGGTGGGATTTCCCCAACGAAACAAACTAAGGATAGTCTGTGTCAATAAGTTCAACTGAAAAGTCTGTCTGTGTCCAAAACCTATGCTTGCCCTCACAACTAAGCCAAAATAATTTGTAGAGATGTCAACCATAAACTAAACAGTGTTGCAAAAATAAAGTTCTGAGCAATTTCCAACTCAGGCTTATTCTTCAGCTTCTTTTCCCCATATGTCAACAAGTTAACAGCAATGTTCAAGTTAACTTCTTTTGGATTCAAAGTAATATACTTCCACACCTTTGCAAATGGCAGGACACCTTAAACCAATTTAAATATAGACCATGGCAGCAAATCTCAGGGTTCCTTTCCCCAAGTTCAATATGAAAAGATGGCACAAAAAGAAGCATCTTGAAGCTTTGTCTTTGAACTGAGTTTCAACAATTCTTCACAGCTCAGATTTCCACTCCCCAAGTCTTACATGCACCAATAGTAGTTTTCCTTTTGACACAATAGCAGGTTTCCGTGTTAGCATAAAGGGTTTCTCTGGTCTTGACGCAGTTGTTGGTCCACACAGTCCATCCAATACAGGTCACGCTACCAGGAACCTTGAATTCTCATTCAGCAGTTCAGTATTAAACATATAGGAGTTCCCTGGTCTTGGTGCAGTTATTGGATCACATGATCCACCCATTACAGGTCACGCAACCATGAATCTTGAGTTCACGGTCAACTGTTCACTATTCAATAAACAAGTGGTTTCTCAAAAGCAGCTCCAAAGCAAACAGTTTCTCAGACTTGGCTTCAACTCTGCAGTCAGAGTAATTTCCTTTAGTTACCTATTTTTCTTCAGTACATGAATTTGCATTCAGTTCAATTATTCAATATTAGCAGGTTTGCGGTTTAATTTAGTTCGGTATTCAGTATTAGCAGGATTGCTATTTTCATTTAATTCAGTATTCAATATTAGCAGGT
Source organism: Ambystoma mexicanum (assembly GCF_040938575.1). NCBI lineage: Eukaryota > Metazoa > Chordata > Amphibia > Caudata > Ambystomatidae > Ambystoma > Ambystoma mexicanum. Next base: position 894,696,604 of record NC_090931.1, on the reverse strand, counting down.
TTGCGGTTTCATTCAATTTGGTATTCAATAGTAACAGTTTTGCTGTTTCATTCAGTTCAGTATTCAATATTATCAGTTTTCAATTGTACAGGCTTAAACCGTACCTTTCATTCAGTGCAGCATTCAGAAAGTGCAATATTTCACTGCTTCCATTGACCGTTACCATTGCCAAGGTCCCTTGGAGCGACCCAGCGTTCCTAGTGTCTTCTTACCGGGTCTCTGCACCTCTGTTCGGCAGTTCCTCCACGAGCGGGAGAACCAACCTCGCCAGTTCGCCGGGTGCACCGCTCAGCATACGCTGGCCTTTGTGCTTTACTCCGCCTATGTTCCCTGGGAGCATCTGCTGTCCGCCTTCCCTCACAAGGGCTCCCACTGCGGCAGTCACCTTAGCAAAACTATCGGGATCTTCATCGGCGCGTCAGCGTCTCAGCTTCTCGCTCCTCAGCACAGCAATTCTTCCTGGGTATTATATCGAGCTCTGGCGAAGTTCCCCAGGTCTCCCCCTCTTCTGCTGCAGCTGCTTCCCACATGTGCTTCTATATTCCACCTTTTATACACCTGTGGTCATTACTCTCAGTTGCTTCTTCCTCGTCCCAGTACTAGAGTGGTGAGAGTGTGTATTGTTCATTACTCTTAGTTGTTTCCTCCTCATCTCAGTACTGTCAGGTACCCCAAGAGGGGAATGAAGGGGAGTTGATCTACAGAAACCCATAAAGGTCGGGGAGGGTTAGATTGGTTGTCACTAGGATAAGGGGGATACCATGTCCATTCCCAATCCCCAAGGACCCTCCACCCAGATAATCCCCCCCCCCCGCTTGCCCACCCCCATGGTCAAAATCCAAAACCGATCGCCTTTCCCTGGCCACCTGCATCGAGGATCCAAGGAGAGTAGGAGTGACAATACCCCCAGGTTTCTCACAATAACTAGAGTATTCATCGAGCACTACTAAGATGTCTAGATTGAGGGCTTTCCACAGTTCAGTGGCCTGCTCTGTGGATTCGATGAGCGGAGCTCTGGTCACGGGTCAGGCAACCTGGCACCACACACACATCTTCCCCCAGCACAGTCCACTTTTGCTTCCAGGTCAGGGAACCACACTCTCTCAAAAGAGAAGCACCTTTGTTTTACTAGCCTCCTGATGCCCTACATGGGCCAGGTCCAGCACCTCCTGCTGTAACTCTGGTGGTATCACTATATGCGAACCTCTCAGGAGCACCCCTTCAGGCCATTGGACATTTCACCGCTCACCCTTTATAGTCCTTGCAGTAACTTTTGCAATGCCGGCGTCCAATGACCATTGGATGACAGGTAGGCCTTCCACTTCCTCCCTCGAAGCTGGTCCATGAGCTCCTTTAGACCCTCATCACGGTGCGTTGCTGCCACAATATCTGCCACCACCATGGAATGGAGGACGGCAGCTCTCGTGACCATGCCGACCAGGTGTTCCACGTCCTCCACAACCTCATTGTAGTAGATCTTCAGGAGTGGTGAATGCCATGACAGGTAGTCGGCCGGGTTCCCCCACCCCAACAGCCCTGAATACAAGTGTTACGCCATATTCTTGTAGCTGCAGTAGCCATCTTTCCAGGTGGATGGGTGGGGCCTGCAGCGCAAACTCCATGATGGGGTCCATTGGTTTGTGGCCCGTGAATACAGTTACGGGGTGTCCGTATATGTACAGGTGGAAGTGCCTGCACCCCCCACAGTACCGCCAGGGCCTCCCTCTCGATCCGAGAATACCGCTGTTCAGTTGCCGAGAGCGTTTCACTTGCATATGCCACAGAGCACCCGTCACCTTCCAGGCCTACCTGCAGTAACAAAGCTCCCAACCCCACTCGACTGGCAACAACCAGCTATGTGGTGTGCGATGGGTAAAAATATGCCATGGAAGTTTCAGGCACCAGTGCATTTTTGGTGTTGTCCAACACCTCTTGCTCCGTCCTGTCCCATTTCCACTCCTGGTCCTTTTTCGTGAGTATTCGGGGAGGCTCTGTCAGGGTAGCCCGGTTCGGGATAAACGGTCCGCAAAAGTTTTCCATTATCAGAAAGCTACTGAACTCTGCCTGGGACCCCTGTGCTATGGCCATCGTGATGTTATTCACCTTTGTAGGGTCTGGGGGGAGGTAATTGTCATGAAAAACAAATCCAAAGAAGTGAATACTGGATTGCAGGAATCTGCACTTCTAGTGGTTGAATGTCAGCCCATGCTGTGCTAAACAGCGCAGCATGACAACCACACTCCCCATGTGCTTCTGGGATGCTGTGAAGATCAGAACATGGTCGCTGATGTTGAGGGCACCTGGGAGCCCTGCCAACACCCCTGATTGTGTGCAGGAATAACTCTGCCGCTGATGACACTCCAAAACTGAGCCTCTTGTATCTAAAAGGCCGACGTGTGAGGAAAATGTTGGGATGGGGCAAGAGTCCTTGTGCAGCTGCACCTGGTAGCAGCCTGCCATCATATCAATCGTGGAGAACACCTCTCCCCCCTGCAAGTCTGAAAGGATGTCTTCCAGGGTGGGTGTTGGATGGCCCTCCCTTTTGGGTAACCCCATGTCTACACAAATCAGCACCTCCTCTGGGCTTTTGAGCTTGCACACCACGACGATGGGCAAGATCCACGTTGTGGGGCCCTCAAGCCTCTATATTAGGTCTGCTTCTTGGAGCTTAACAAGCTCCTCCTCCACCTTCCTCCTCAGGTGAAATAGGATCCTTCTGTGATGTAGGGCCACTGGTTAGACGGACGGATCCATGTGCAATTTTACTTCTTGGCCCTTGAGGCAACCTACCCCTTGGAATAGTGTCTGGAACTACTTCAGGAGCCCATCAATGTCCGCTTGATAGACTTGGAAGGTGAAATGTACTAGGCCCAGGTCCTCAGTTGTGGAGCAGCTCATGAGAGTCTGTTGCAATCATGGTCACGAAGAACGTGGCCGGGACAGAATCATCCTTGTGTAGCACTCATGTGTGAAAAGTGCCATCCAGCGGTAGCTTGGAGGATTCTCCATATGTGAAGATCCTGATATGAAGTGTGGCCAGAATTGGCAGCGGGCCTAGCTTGCAATACTGGGACAACAACATCACCTTCATGGATGCTTCGGTGTAGATGGGGATTGGCACCCACTCAGACAAAATGGATACTGAGCCCCTGGGTTCCCTGTGTTTTCCTGAGATTCCGAGGCAGACAGCTGGGATGAAGAACACAGCCTCAATGTCTGCTGCTGCTTCGTGTCTGGACAAAACCGATCCTCGGTCATCATTCAGGGCGGCGAGAGGTCAGTACCTCAGGCGTGGTTGTGTAGTAGGGGGACGGGGCACATCATGGTGCAGTGGTTCCACTTCCTGCATCATCCGGACATTTCTCCAGCTATCAGACATGCCTGATTGTGAGGTAGGGCTCCACCATACGCCTTGCAGGATTTGTTCTGTTCTGCTTCCCACCGCCCCTGGTCGGCATTCGTTTAGGCCTTTGGGTGTATTTGTTGCAACCCCTTAATGGGCTTCTCAACCCAACTTGTAGAGAGGCAGATGTATAAGTCATTGGACCCCACCACCGCACCTCTGTCATATTGGAAGAACAACAAGAAGATAATATGCCTGACACCGGGTATCATCCCAATACCTCATCGAAGATATAAGACGGTATGAGCTCAGATAACCTTATCGAATGTATCCTCGAACTGATGCGGTAGAAGGAAGTCTGCAGACATCAATGGAGCTAGAAGAACTAGAAGTGCAATCTGACAGATGTAAAGTGACGTCATGAAGAGAAGACACAAGGGCGCACTGAAACGATATATGAATACCTAAAGAATAAAGATGTGATTGAAGTTATAAAGTAATCATATGCAAATATGAAGAAATCATATATAATAAGAAAAGTAACAAAAGATCTAGTAGATTTATATACGCAGAAACGCAAGGCAGATGAGACACATAGAAGCTTGCTAAACATAGGAAATAGAACACTGGTAAACCAGCCATATTGAGAAAATGAACGTCAGCATTGCGTAATAGTAAGCAAGAAGCCTCAATGAGAAAAACCAAGACTGCAGAGCTGACGGGCACTGGAGTACATATTCAAGGATGCCGCAGCAAGAGGCAACTGTAGGACTTGAAAGTAGTCAAAGAGGATAAGCCATCTACTTAGGACATATTTCTCTTAGATTAAGTAAAGGAGTGAAGATTTGCGAGTGACAAGTATTCCACAATTAAAGATGCAGAAAGCGCATGCAAGACAGAGCAACCAAGTTTCCAGAGGCCAAGGAGAGTAATGACACCCAATATAATGGAATCAAATAGCACTAAATAGAAGGGCAGAATGGACAAAATCATGGTCTCCTCATGCGTGGTGTAGGACCAGGAGACCAGGCCTATTCATACAGCTCCAGACGAACATAGCAATGTACCTTCACTCCCTTTAAAGTTTAGAGGAACAGAACAGTCAGCAAGGTCAACTACAAAGACGAATCCTTGGCTTAGGGCCTAACTGATGCGAGATGGTAGGCTAATTAGTCAAATGGACAGCTATCTGACGTTTTTCTCTGCACCTGGGTTTTGATTTGCTTACATGCTGCTAATGAGCCGAAAGTCCAAGGTTGGAACAGAGTGCCAACCAATCATGAGGGCTATGTAATGGTGGACCATGCATTGTTGCAGAAACCTATCTGCTTCTGTTATTCTGCTATCATCTGTATTTTACGTAGTTAGAGGTGGTTCAAAGCATGCCTACTTGATAAGGGGCATCCAATAATGTTACACTAAATAGTCTATATGTATAACTTTCCCTTAACCAATCCCTCTGCCCAATACGTTTTTACTGTTTGCCACGTAGGATGACATAGCTGACGTACGTCGAGGTATAAAGCCTTTTGTGTAACCAAAATGCATTAAGAGTGTGTGAGCTGCGATTTGTGTTTTGCTAGCCAGGTTTCCTTACTTTTTTGAATTGTTAATAAAATAGTATTTTGCCATATTCTTGGAGTCTGAGTATTTGGGCCGGAGATCAGTTATTGTGGTAATCCCATCCAGCACTTGGAATGCTCCAGGTGCTACTGCACATTTTGGTAGCAGCGCGGATGATTCAGATCCAGACTCTCAGATTTTTGACATCTTCCACCATCAGCCGGAAGAGTTTCCTGTGGAGAGTAGAAGAAACAAAAACACCTAGGGCAAAACGTTGCAAGCGCCATCCACTTCTATTGCAGTCTTCCCGTTATGATCAACAAGTTTTAGCACACAACGGGCAATGGAGTATATATCCAAGATAAGAATAACTCGTAGAGTGACTGTCACAAAACACATAAGACTGTCCCTGTACAGAAGCACACACTGACCCTAGCCAGGGCAAGCTCTCCCTAGGAAGACTAGTAGTGTGCCGCCTAGCTAATAGGGATAGCAAATAGGGATAGCAAGAAATCTTTCCCTCATCTATAAACAACATGGACAATAGTCAACAGATTAAAAAACACCAGTATATGTAGAGACAGTTAGCATTAGAGCATATCTCTGTTTTATTATTTTGTGTAGAAGGTACTTCGCGTAGGAATTTTCTCTATACAGTTTTGATCACCAATTAAGACGAGACCTGCCCAACAAGAAACCTAATACTGGATTGTTAAAACATAGAACAACCACAAATAATGTGGAAGGCCATAGTAGCAATGGGCCCTACTAGGCAACTTATTGTTCTGGCATGTTCAATTTCACTCACTGGAACATCGTCATGGTCATGAGAGGGCTCATGAACCTATGGTCGACCGGTTTCGATGACCACTCCAATTAAGGTAATCTTCTTCAGGACCAGGTGGTTTATCTTGGGTGTCGCTTCATGAAAGGTTCGCTTTGGCAGATTAGTCAGTGCCTCCGTCTGCTGGGGAGAGAGAAGAGAGAGGTAGAGGACTGAGGTACATTCCCAGTATCTGAACACACTACTAGTGTCAAACCGTTTTATGGGCAATCTCGGTTTGTTATTTTTTTACCCATTATACTTTAGCACTGACCACTGAATAGGGATTCCTTAATGCCAAGCAGTGGATCAAAGGCTGGAAAAAGGGGGTTAGATGGTGTGAGGAAAAGTCAGGACCCAGAATCCCCAAAGGAATGTTTTATTGTCAAAGGGGCTACCTTAAAGATGTTTTCTAGAGTGACCCGTGCAGTGTTGTCATAGCACTATGCCACCTACCAGTGCTCTATCAGTAAAAGTGGCTCAGGGAGGTGGCTGTCATCTGCCAGGCGTTGCATGCAAAAATCTGTAGTCTTCGCACATTCTTTCTGGGCAGAGAATCAGAGGGCTACTATGAAAATGACTGAAAGAATAAGCCCCATTTTTTCAATCAGTTATGGCTTGCTGGTCCCCTATCTTCAGCGCGCTATGGATTGGCTTGTAGGCGCATTAAAGTATGGCCTGCTTCTTTTCTTTCGTATCTGTAACGAAAGCGAAGGGGTCAGAAAGTCCCGCTCTCGTGCTATTGTACAAGGACAATACCCGGTTTCTGGTTTAGGCTTACCTTATAGGATCCAGAATGTGGTTCCTCAAACAGCACGCCATACATGTAGTCATTAGCTCTTAGCAGGAGCCGACTTGCAGCTCCATATTTGTTATCTGCATCGCATGTCCGCATAAAACACAGAGTGGGCGTGCATCTACGTATGCCTGCATAGTGTAGTGTTATCGCGGCAGACATCTTTGAACAGATCTATTTATACTAGTGGGAAGAAACTCTGGCTGTATTACATGCCGTTTCTAGGATACAACAACTGCGAAAAATGCGGCAAATGACCTAGACAAAACTGCCACAGTACCCATGGCAGCTGGTTTTTAGAGTAAACAAATGTATACATGGAAATAATCACTATCCATCTGTTAAAATGCAAATCTCATCACAGAGGGGCCTATGAAGTCCTATGAGAGATATAGTTACTGTGGCAGCCATTTGTGACTGAATATCAGAACTAGCTTACAAAAGGAACTCGGAATGTGTACATAGTAAATGTTGTTTAGTGTGTCAGGAGGCTCTCTTTCTGTTAACAGTGCATGATAAATCTGTACCGCACACTACTGGCGAGATAACTACAGATGAGCAATATGGACGTTTCCTAGCGGCACTGCACCTAGTTGTTGTATGTGCAATCACACTGCAGCTATCCGTAGGACTCCATTAGTGGCCGCATGTCCGCATCTTTAAATGTACTTGTAATTAGTTGGGGGAAGGGCACGTGTTTCTGATCCACACCTAGACCCATGCATAGGTCATCCACTGTATGCTGGTAACACCGCCCCGGTCGCTAGCCCTACGGATTCATGCAGTAGTGCTGCCATCTTCATGGGTGGCTCTGCAAACCTACCAGTGTGTGGCTAAAGTACTCCTAACTGTATAACGGCCACTGGTAAATAAGGAACAACCACCTGCAATGTCACGTGGGCGTGGTAAATGTCGTATTACTTTGATTTATCTGCTGCTTGCCTTTCCATGACCCGTTAAACAGATACATTGTGTGTACTCAGCAGTGTGACTGAAAGTATCAAGAGGTCGCCTGCCAGTCGTGCAGTTGAAGAAAACATCTAACTGCAGGTGGGACAGTTTGTACTAAGTCTGCGAAATGGCAAAGCTTGTGCACCTTCCTCATGCACATACTAGTGCATGTAAAGGCAAATAAAAAACCTGCAGAATACGCAGAGCACAAATAACCTTAGTGGTGGTTAGAAAAGCGCATTAGCTGCATGGGTCGCTCACAATAAATGGCTTCCTGCTGCACGTACTGGAGCTGCGTTTCCTGTTGTTGTAAACATTCTTGTACTCCACAATGTATGGATATCCGTGAATGCTACCCTAACACTAATGGCGTAGCATAAAGTGGTTGTACTGAATGGGACGACAACTGAAATGAAAGCACAGGGTACCAGTGGGCAGGCTACCGCCCTTCCAACAATTACATATCCTACTTTCATGTACAGCATTGCCCACAACTGCTCTGGGCAACAAGAGGGACACTCCTGTAGGGCAGCAGAGCTCTAAAACAACCTTAGCAAAGCATGTGCCACACTACAGACCCTTACCCGGCAAAGGGCATTGTATTGTGCATGCACTGGAACGCGCTACTGTACAGAGGGAAGGTACTTCGAAGTGCATGGGAACGGTCCTTAGAGGAGCATTACAATGACTGGCGCCTATGTATGTGAGGGCCACCCAATAATTCTGTCCCCTGGCACATCCCCTATAGTATCCAGGTAGGTGCTGCCCCTTCTGTACCCAACCTTTGCTGTTTCTTCTGTGGTGTGCGAGAACAGCATGATAAATGAAAAGGAACTGGGAAAGGAACAAAAAGGTAAATAAAGAAAGCACCTTTCACAGATCAACAGAATTACCAATGCACATATGCACGGCTAGACGTGTGGCAGTGTGGGGAACACTGTAGTGGAATCGGTTAGAAAGGGGGTTGCTGTACAAATAGGTTAGTTTACGTATTGCAGAGCGTTTAAGAAAGTCACAGCGCAACACTAACTACAAATACGTATGAATACTTTCCAGAAGGGCACCAAACCAATGTAGAGGCGGTGTAAAAAAAAAAAAATTAAAAACAATTTAAAAATAAATAAATAAATAAATCGGGATTGCTGGCATACTAAGATCAACGTTATAGCTGACGAAATTTATTCGTGCTGTGCTGTGAAACGTCATATTCCCAAGGGCAAAATAGGTCATTGGCACATGTCAAAGAAAGGCAGAAATACACTTCTTTGCATTCACGGACCAAATAGAAAATTACGCTCCCACATTGGTGACTGCATAATGCAGTAAAAACGTATGCAAAAGATCGTAAACAAACGCATGAACTGGGCAAGTGCCTCCTTCATCGCAAACGGCACTGAAACTCATGTAACACGCTGTGCGATTTTCCCTGCACAATCAACAATAATATCGGCATGATTGCTTGCCAACAAAGTGTCACACAGAGAAACCAAAATCAGGCACTTAATTGTAGCTACTCCATAGCACTACACATTCACATCATAGATTGCAAAATGAGTAGCCACTGCACAGTGCTTTCAATTCACTTTCAGTCAATGTATGACGGAATCTCCTAAAACCTACACGCCGTGCCTCGTGAAACACACAGCCATAGCCACACCCTCTGCATTTCTGTCCACAAATACACTGCAGCACAGTCTGTCCGTACACACCACACCCACAAACTTTGTTATCCAGGCCCATTTCTATGAGACCCAGGCCCATTTCTATGAGCGTCATCTGCAAAAGGAGCATATGTAACACTGCAACTATCGCAATATGCGCAGACTTTTCGTGCTGGGCGCACGTAGAATTGGGGGAATAACTTTGAACCAGGGTAGCGGACGTCGTTAGTTTTGCTGGCTCTGAAAAGAACCTTAGGGGGTCTCTTTTTTTTTTTTAAAGGTGCTTCCCTAGAAACACTTTATGCTGTTTTTATGCATAAATGTGCATTTTCAACGTTGGCTCACATTCTTACAATAGGCTCTTCAGTGCAGTGTGTAGATTGCAAAACACTTCATTGCCACTGTACGACAGTCATGCCATTTGTCGTGAAAAGGTGTATGTATCGCAAACCAATGTTCTCATTCTCACAGTAGAACATCCCAGCAGCACTTAAGAAGTCATACATGCTTCTGTTGATGAGACCCCTTCCAACCTCTGGCTGGCGACAGGAATCATTGGAATACTTCCACACTATTCTTGGGTGTATACGTGCGAAAAGCACCTTGGCAGTAGGAAAAAAGCTCTGCGCTGCTTTCATCATAAGCTTCAGTTGACGGAACACACAGGAAGAAGGCTCCAAAGTGCACAATCACTACATGAACAGTTGATGAAGAGGCCACACATTCTAGAAGCAGTCCGCTGAAACAGCACGATTCAACACTACTCCACAAAGCATCCACTCCCGCCAAACTGAAATTGCCAGACATGTTTTCTTGGAGGGCATACACGCACAGATCTTCCACAAAGCCATCACCCACAATGAAAACTGTACGTCTTGCCATGTTTGCCAGCCGCAGTACACAAAGTAATGGGGAAAGTGAATGCCTCCCTTTCCTGTGACGCACACCCAAAGCACCTGATTGGCCAAAGGCCATAGTCCCATTTCTGTTGGCCAGCATGCTCACACACCGTCATGGACTCTTGGTGTTATGCATGAGAAAACCACTTTGACAGTAGGAAAAATATGCATCACTGCGGTCAGCAACCTCTTCAGGACACTGATTAATCGTCCACATGACATGTAACCCAAATGTACACTTCCATAGTGCACCAAGACACAGTCCACATTCGCGACGGACGGCACGTATCTGCAAAGGCGACCCAACCTGCCAAAACTGCAGTCACCATGACAGGCCCAGAGAGCGTCCACTCCTTCCAACCCAAAATTACCAGCAACGCCTCTTTGCAAGCAACACCTGTGCAGATGGTGCACAAAGGTATCACTGACGATAAGCACTGTGCGTCACTCCATGTCGACCACCCTCACGACAGTATTGTGATGAAATGGTACTGCCCCTTCCTATGAACCACGCCCAAAACTCCTAATTTCCTATTTCCCACAATTACATTTCCATTTTCATTTCCATCCTGCTCATAATGGGAGGATGTGCTTGTGCGCTTTCCCCCCCCCATCTACAGTGAGGGCCATGGCCCAGTAAAGCTCTGACAATACTTCTTCCCTTTGCACGGTCACTTTTTACAGCACTCCCCCAATTGGGTGCTGTCACATTTCAAAACATGCATGCACCAATCCCATACAAAACCTCTGCATTGCACACTGTCATTTCTATACACCCTTCCTTATTTACTGTTAAACACTCCCAGGACACCTTCAGTTTGATTGCAAAGCCCGTCCACCAGAAACGTCTGCTAAAGAATGCACTATTGCAGCATCCACAAACATCCTAACACACCCCCAGCACACCTTTGGCTATGCACACAACATTGCAGCCCTTTCCACACCCACCACAACACTAGACATCCAAGCAGCGACCATGTGGGCACCTAACATTATGCACAAATGTTACATATGTAGCGTTAGTTCTAGCCATCTCCCCTAAACCAAAAACCACCCATTCACGAAAACGTGTCAACCTTAGCAGAAGCCACAAACATAGTGCAGCCTGCACCACCCCTACACACTACCATTCATATGCACACCACCTTCACAACATTGGGCCTACTTCAATAAATCTGCACACGGCAGAGTAACCAACCACATATAAGCTGCCCTTCAACCATACCCACTTCCATACTCACATTACGCACGCACTGCACCCTGTGGCCACACTACCAAACTTCTCACTGCACCATCTCCTGCCGCACACCAAATATTGTGGTTTGTTCCAACTATCACCACAACCATAGAATGCACAATACACACTTTGCAACTCACTTGTGCTACTGTAGCACGTCGACAATGTGCTCCACACGCATTCTCCAAAGATCACCACCCTGTGCCTCATACACTACCAAGCCTGCATTGCTTCAGTGGGTCTGCTCCTTGCACACATTCCCCCGACCGTAATTCAACAATACATGACAGCATATCACCAACTACCACTAAGCACATATGCACCACTGCACAAGCACTCCTAACCAACCTCGAAACCGCAATGGACATGCACATCATTACATACAACTGTTACCATAATGTATAAACATTACACTGTCTGGCACCCCTACGCCCTTTCATTTACATACTATTGTCTTACCAACTTCCACTCAGAAAGGATTGTTTCACTGGCAACGTAAAACACATGTTTACAACATTGCCCATACTGCAAGCATTGTGCACACAACACACTATCCAAGCACATATAAGCTGCCCTTCAACCATACCCTGTAACATACTGCCAGTATACAAGCATTGCACCTAGTGCCCACACAGCGTGACTTTTCACTGCAGCATCTCCAACCACAGGGCACCACCATGGAGCTATGCAGTAACAAAGTGCAACAGTTACCATAATGTACAAACAAAAACACTCTCTCCTGCATCCCCATGCAATTTCAATCACATACTATGGGCGTACCCACTACCATTCACAAAGTATTGTGCCACTGCCAACCTATCCACAATCTGTTTGCAACAGTGGCCTATAACGGCTTAAATGTGCTCCACAACCATTCCTTACATGTCACCACCCTCTAACTCGTGCACATTGAAAAATGCATTATTGCCGTGCGTGTCCTCAAGGCCTAGGCTCTTGAATGCATGTCCTACGGCCTTCGGCCATCCATCCAATAGTCTAGGCCTTGAACACACTCATTGCAATGTAATGCCACCATGCATGTCTCCATATCAGCAACTGCAACAATCCACATAGACACCACTGCCACCAACACTCCTACCCAACCTGTACACCGCCATGGCGCTACGCAGCAACAAATGGCAACAGTTAACATAATGGCCCTGTGGGCAGCTACCATTTTGCACAAATGTGCCACACGTAGGTAGCAGCACTTCAACCCAACTCCCCCACACCATAAAACACTCAATCATGAACACAGGTCGTACTTACCAGAATGCACAAACATACCACATCCTCCTCCACCTCTACCCACAGCCATTCACAAAGTATTGGGTCACTAACCACAGCATTTTCACAACATTCGGCCTACTTCTACAATTCTGCACACAGCATAGGCCTTGAACACACCTACAGCAACGTAATGCCACCATGCATTTCACCACTTCACCAACTACGACCATCGACATACACACCACTGCCACCAGCAGTCCTACCCAACCTACGCACCACCATGTAGCTATGCAGCAACACATTTCAACAGTTCACACAATGAGGAAAGAAAACACTCTCCTGCACCCCTGTACTTTCATTCACATACTATAGGCGTATTCACTCCCATTCACAAAGTACTGTGTCACTGCCAACCTACCCACATTCAGTTGGCAGCACTAATGCTACTACAACCAATCTGCACACACTGCACTATGCAAGCACCACCCTGTACCGGATGCAGACTCAAACATGCCTTCCTGCGGTGTGTACGTTGCAGCCCTGCACTCCTCAGTGCATGCCCTACAGCCTACGGACTTCAGCCATGCACCCAATTGTGTAATCCTTCCACAGACCCACTGCACCCTTCATTCAGCCATGCCTGTCTCCATGTGCCCAACTACCACATTCCATCCGCAGCGCACCGCCACCGTTCCCACCCAACCGATGTCATGTGCAATTCACTCCCCATCTGCAAATGACCTGCCACCACTCACCATGAAAAGAGCTTGCCGCAAACAGGTCACGGCAGAAGCTAAGGGACCGTTACGAAAGCTGCCTCCAATCACCACAGAAAATACTAGCCTACATATGACACACAAACCACTTCTCACTCCCCCAGCCATTCCCTCCCTTATTGCCGATAAAACAATGCGCACAGTACATTTTCCAGACCGTTCCGCTGCAGCACTGTCCTCTGATATACCATGGCGGCTTTCCCAAAAAATGACGCACAGCACGCTTCCCTCCAGCCAACCACTGACCACGTCCAAACTTCGACACCACGCCATACAGCGATCCAATGACACTTCTGTCCGCGGAGCGGACCCAGATATCACTAATTTTTTGGGATGTACATTTCAGTATTTTACAAAGGAATTACTTGTGGGATTTCCACCAAACACAAAAGCACGCTTTCTGGTGCAAATTTGGTGAAAATCCGTCCAAACGTTCCCGCTGTAGCCGTGCGCAAAGTTTTTCCCCATTCAGTCTATGGGGGAAAACAACATTTTTGGGACCCCCCCTATATCTCCCTGCCCCCTCCAAGACGAAAACTCACCCAACTTGGCGAAAAAATTCAGAGCCGGCCATACCTGGCTTACCTAAATCTACCACGTTGGATTCCTATGTAACCAGGAATATTCGCAAACTCTCAGCTGAAAACCTTAACACAATTCTACAAAATTCCCTCACAGGCAAGACAATTATCAATGAAAACCTGCGTTCCCTTGCATATATTTAGCATGACTGTCATACAAACACGATAGATACTGTCCACCATTCAAAATGCTCTCGCAGCCAAAATTTAAATGCTAAAAAATCAAATCATCATCAAAAGAAAATTACTAGCTGAAACACACCATCTCCAACTCAACCACTAGACCCACAGTATGTAACATTCCAGCATTCCATTTCTCCTCAGTCTCCCAAGAAGTGTTCAACAATACAGCTAAATTGAAAGCCTCTAATTGCAAGGGGGACAACTTCCCAGCACACCTAGTCAAACTATGTGCCCCTACCCTTAACCCATATTATCACTAACTTTGTTAACACCTCTTTCAATTCTAACTTGATCCCAGCCAGTATCAAAGCAGCTTGGGTCACGCCATTATTAAAAAAGCCTACACTCACTGGAAGCTCTACATTATAATGATGGCGACTGCGCTGGTAATAGCACGCAATTGGGACAAAAGCACAACCTCCCCAGGATCATAAATGGATCGCGAAAATCTGGTCCCTCCTAGCCATGGAATGGTTAGCATACTCGCTCCAAGGGAACCACTAGAAATTCAGCACAGAATGGGCTACACTCCTGAGGTATCTGAAAGACGGCGCACGTCGAGCCTGGTGTCCAAAAGCAATGTCTCTCCTGGGCATAATACCTAACCAAGAGGATGAGGCCTTGTAAAAGGCACAAGGGCTGAAGACCCTACCGAGACAAAGGGTAGGACAAACAGTTGGACAACTCGAATGAACTGCTCCGGATCCGGGGGGGGGAAGGGAGGAAGGGGTTATTGTTGAATATGTTAATTTTGGAAAATGCTAATAAAAATTATTTAAAAAAAATAAAAGCCTATGCTGGATCCTCTAGTTCCCACCAATTACCGCCCCACAACTACGGTCCCTTTCCTTCTTAAAATTATTGATAAAATTGCATGGAATCACTCTTAGGAGCTAGACAATCCGGGTTCAGGCTCAACTACAGTACTGAAACCGCTCTTACCGACCTGAAAATCCAAATAGATACCATCAGAGATTCAGGTAAAATGGCTATATTGCTGCTGCTGGACATCAACAGCGTTTGACCTTGTAGACCATGACAAACTTTGTGACACACTAGCAAAAGACTTTAGTTTCTCCAACAATGCCACACTTTGGATTAAATCATTTTTATCTGAATGTACGTCCAGAGTTGCCATAGGTAAAGATGCTGCTGATCCCATAGCTGTCCCCATTGGAGTCCCCCCAAGGATCATGCCTTTCCTCTACCCTCTATAATGCCTATACAAAACTCCTTTTCTTAGCACTAGACAACATGGGTGTCATCTACATAAACTTTGCAGATGACACCCAGATCCTTATCCCCATCACCAGGGACTATGCCCAAGACACCCAGACCATTAACAAAGTCTATGCCATCATTCAAAATTGGATGGCAATTAATAGCCTCTGCCTTAACGATGAGAAGACTGAGGTCCTCATTGTGGGCTCCCAAATCAAAATAGGCACCCTCCACCCAGACTACACACATCAATATTGACAGTACCTTGATCCCAGTACTTAAGCAAGTCAAAACATTTGGTGTATATCTAGATACCAATCTCACCATGAGCAAACACCTCTCAGCCCTCTCATTCTCCATAGCATACACCGCCAAACTCACTAAGCCGCCAGTTCCTTTCACCCTCCAACTGTATAACGTTGGCCAGAGCTCTGATTTTAACTAAGCTCGATTACTGTAATGCCCTTCTACTAGGAACTTCCAATATCAGTAAGTTACAACTATTGCAGAATAAAGCCCTTAGAGCTGCACCAGGTATAAAGAAATCGGGGCACATATCCAACATTAGGCAAGAAAACGACTGGTTGCCTATCAAAAGCCAGAATCATTTTCAAAACCTTGTGTGTTGTACACAAATGCCTAATGAATAAAGCCCCTAGCTACCTCAAAGACACTATAAAGAAAAAATCATTTAGTAGGACCCTTCGATCAAACAACCAGGCACTACTAGAAATCCTGCGATACAAATGCACTAGAGCAGGAGGAAGTAGCTTCAGAGTCCTCACCGCCCACTCTCTGGAATTCCCCATTACTTAATATTAAAAATGAGGAAACCACTTCAGGTTTCAAAAAAGCTCTGAAATCCTGGCTGTTTAACCAATATTGATAATTCGTGCCATCCTGCCAGGTCCCAACCAACACTGGCATTGGGATGCCTCGACCTGAACACCTGCAACAATATGTGAATGTCTGCCTACATATTCTTTTCGTATGTTAATTTTGTAATTATGCTGTAATTAGAGCCATCAGGCTAAATGCTATTTTTCCGTATGACTGTAACACTGTATAAGAAACTTTATAAGCTGTCTGTAACCTCGCCGAGATTCCCAAGGCGTGTGTAACAAATGCAATAAATAAATAATAAATACCTTTTTTGCAAAGTTTGGTGAGGATTCGTCCAGGGGGAGCAAAGTTATAAGCCGCCGAAAAAGTGCTCTTCCTATGAGTTTAGCAACTTAACCATAACTACACGGCCGCTACTGTGGGGTGTGTAATTAATGCATTATATGGATTTGTGTGTATACGTATGTATGACATACTGAGTGTC
Organism: Ambystoma mexicanum; assembly: GCF_040938575.1. Lineage (NCBI taxonomy): Eukaryota > Metazoa > Chordata > Amphibia > Caudata > Ambystomatidae > Ambystoma > Ambystoma mexicanum. The sequence continues at coordinate 894,680,013 of NC_090931.1, read as the reverse complement.
AACTGGACTGCACATACAATGATTGACACTAAACCATCCCCACCTGCCTTCCTGAGAGCACTTTAACAGGTTGGGCTGTTTTTTGTTTCCCAGCTCTTCAGTTCCACTGACATGGGCCCCATTAACAGTGTACGATTTAGACCTTGCAGATTGCACTGTGTGGGGGAGTTGAACATCCAATAAGTTGAACATCCAATAAATGCCTCTGTGAGCAAAAATACAAATCGGGTACAGACAGGAAGAGATAACTGGGTATTTTCAGGAGGGGCTATGTAATGCTCTGATGTTTTTCAAAGGCTTCATTCCATCACTGTTTGAGGAAGTGGAGACATTCCACAAAAGCTTGTAAATAGGTCAAATAAATGACGTAGCCTAATTAAGGCATCCACTCGTTTTCTTCTGGATCAACTTTCTTTTCAAGCCTTGACTAACACGGTACAAGCGAACAGAGTAGCTAAGTGTAGTTAGGATTACATCGAATTTTACATGGGAAAATGCAAAATTGTGTTCCTATTTAACTTTTGTTCCTGTATTGTGTATAAAAGTTCACCAAATTTAGCATGCCACAGATCTAGTCAAATCCTAACACACATACCAAACTTGGCATGTGATCATCGATATTTGCTTAGAGTTCTAGAGTGTAGTTAATGCGAATTTTTTTTTCCACCACCCACTCCTTGCCTATTATCCGTGTGTGCTTCGATACACCCAGGGGTTTTAGCACACTTAATACAAATCAACATCCCAAAGCACGTAATATCACTTTTCCTGGAAACTGTGCCAAAAAGACCGTAGGAAGAAAAGCTGACAGTGCACGCCATACAAAGTACTCTTCTAGCTTTGTTATGGACTTGTTGGCTCTTGCCATTGTATATTTTCCATCCGTGGATTATGAATGCGAGAAGAGCCTGGAAGCTGATGTAAAGCGACTCAAAACGCTTGTCAAAACATCTCACGAGGTGTGGCAGCAAGAGATGCTTTTCTGAGACAGTGCCCTGCAAGTGATGCTTCGTGTTATTAAATCTCCACAAAGCGTTGCCCTGATATGTGCAGGAGGTCTTGTGTGCTTTTGTTTTCCAAAACCCTTCTGCGATACACTGTTCAAATATGAGCGTGGTTTAAGACGCATTAAAATAGGGGCTACAGTGGCTTATGTTTCAATAATGTCATCATGGGGTTTGGGTGACATATTAGATCAGGAAGCCAAGGCAGTGGAGTTTTTAATTGTCAACGAAACCCCACGATGGCATTAATGGGCCATAATGCTCATAACTTGTCACATATTTTTTACATTGCATGATAAAAACTGTGTAGGCTTTTCTGCTGAAATCCTCAATTCGGCAGGAAGATTAGCAAATAAGCAGCCAAACATCTGATATCATTATATATTGTGCCATTATTGTTGTGTGTGTGTGTGTGATGAAGTGCCCTGTGTGAACTTGTTGGTGGATGATGGGGTCGCCAAAGGATCAGGTGGTGTCGCAAACCGGATGGTGCAGGGCCCGTGGGTGGCATAGGTAGGGCCCCTGCCGCATGTCACACGAAAGGCAGGGGCTTGTCACATTGCTATCACACAAAACTGTTCCCTACTCCCCTTTCACTGGAATCCCATTAAATCTAAGAGGGAAAGAGAGGGACCTAAATTAGAACGGGAAACTCAATAGGCAGCCAACCAGCCATCACACAAGTCCTCCACCTTCATACAGCTAAGAACAGATACGTAAAGTTCATCCTAGGGGCAGCAGTGGAATGTGACAACCAGAGGACCACCCAATGGGAGGGATGAGCCAATCCCAATTCCCACATCAGTCTTATTATTATTTCTTTTATTATTTATTTATATTAAGTGCATTTGGTTAAATTAACCTTTCGCACTACATAAAAATCATAAAACAAATGACAAGCAAACAATTGTAAATGGTCACACACAATTAAAAAGTAAACATTCTAACCATCGTAAAGAAGCACAAGACAAATAGAGACCACCTAGATGCTCAAACGGCGTTTCAACTTTTCCCAAATGTAATACGCCCCTGTGGTAAAAACGAGAGCTTCTGCCCCATACAAAAGACTCCAGAATTGATAGGACCATATATTGCGATATGGCGCGTACCCCCTATCATACATAGGTTGAAGACAAGAACACTGGGTCAAGACCTGTCGAGCTGTCTCAATTTCCTCACCACAAAGCCTACAGGTTCTAAGGTCGTGCGGTATACCCGTCCAATCCACAGTGAAAGACAACACTAGAAGAATATTGAACCTGAGATATAGTATGAATTGCACCAATCCAGGGAAACTATATTTGATCAAATAACTGCGCAGGCTACTCCCAGATAAGCCCTGATGGGTATATTGAACATATCTGTGATGTAGAGACATTAAAATCAGTAGATTGGACACGGTCAAAGACACATGTCCCATCCCCAATTTTGGCCAAATGATAATCATTGAGGAAGGAACCGTACTTAAACCAATGTCTGAGAAGTGGATCATGACTGTTTTAACCAGCCCACAAAACCAAATGCTCCGGGATACCTTCCGTGCATGCATAACAGAGTGACTCAAGAGATTAGCTTCAGTATTTACTTCAAGCGTAATTTTAGCCCAGAGTATGCAGACCCCCAGTTTCCATAGTGAGGTCAAAGAATGCAAGCCAAGCTCCAACCTGACCGCCTGCACAGGTACCGAGCAAGGCAAGCGCTGCAACAAACGCAGAATCTTCATCTCAAGTCGTTCCAACCAACAAACAGAGGTCTCTGGAAGTACCTCCAATGAGTACATAATTGCAGGGACAATAGATTGTTTATATGCCATCAGTTTGGCCTCAATCGAACCCCCACCCCACCTGTTGATAATGCTTCTGAGAGCAAGCCATTTAGACCATGCCTTTTTATAGACAACCTCTCCCGTATGTGACTGATCTTTGGATGCCCGAACAGCTATACCCAAATATTTATATTCACCCACTTGTTCCAATGACTGACCGTCGATTTTCCTGACAAAATTAGGAGCGCTGCATCCTTGCTTCCCAATTGTCATAATTTTAGACTTAGAAATGTACACCTTAAAACTGTCAACGCGTGCATATGCAGACAAAGCATCAAGAGAGCGCTGTAGACCAACGGCAGTTCGATCAAAAATGACTGTCGTCAGCATAGGTGAGTCAGTGTATAACCTGGGGAGGAAGGTGTTTAATGATCATAAGCATTCAGCAAAATCGGAGACATAAATATTATATAAAGTAGGAGCAAGCACACAGCCCTGCTTTAGGCCTCTATTAGTAGAAATAGAGGCCTCAGAATGCCAGACTGACCTAAGCGAATCTGTTCCTCAGTATCTGAGCGCAGCAACTTTAGAAAATACAAGATGGAATTACCAATGCCCCAGTTCTCCAGCTTAGACCAAAGTACCTCCCGTGACACACTGTCAAAAGCAGAGCTTTAATCTACAAAGCACATATAAAATGCCTGGTCTGGAACAAGTAGGGTGTCAGCGATTAAGGTAAGAACCCACAAAGGGTGGCTCATGGAGCAGTTCTTCCTAAAACCGGTCTGAGTAATATCAAGCAGGACACCATTTTTTTACCCATTGCAGAAAAGCCTCATGCAACATCTTAGAAAACATTTTTGAGGCACTATCCAACATAGCCAAGAGTCTAAAATTCTCAGGCAAATGCCGGGGACCCTTCTTAAGGATGGGGGTTAGGACATACTGCTCCCATGTCCTAGGGATAGACCCTGTCTCGCAAATATGCAAGAACAGTTGACGTAAAACCGCTGCCCAAAACTCAGGAGCCCTCTTAAATAAGATGTTACATAGGCCGTCAGGGCCTGCAGACCAAGAAGAGGCCAATTGTTCAATAACCAAAAAGAAGTCTAAATCCTTGACCGACTGCCCCACCCACACGTTAGTCATAGCCCTGCAGACCAGAGTCTGTGGGAATTCCTGAGGGACCCCGTAATTGTCCTGAATAAAGTTCTCCCAACAATGCTGATAAACGGAACAAACTTCCAGAGCCCCCACTTCTGTCAGATTAGATTGAATTAAGTGCCAGAATGTCCACGTGTCTCGTTCTTGGACGAGTTTGTACACAGTCATCCAACCAGAGCTGTCCTTACTATAATGATGGTTGATAAGCCAGCCCTTATATTGAGCCTTCAAGACAAATGTCCTGGTTTTTCACAACGGGACTGAGATAATTAGGTCTTTTGACCAAGCGAATGGCAGCCCTCAATTCTTTTCTTACTGGCTATTATGGCGTCACAGGGAGTTCCCAATTTTTTGAGCCGCGACCAGCGATGGAGGGCCTATCGAATGGCGGCCAGTACCTGGCACCGAAGTATCAAGCCGCCATCCACTAGCGGGAAATATCTGGCCCCCCGCCCCCTAGCATCCGGCCCAGACATTTTCTCATTTAGTGCTTGAATAAGACCCATCTTCCAGCGTAATCCATTTCCCTGGATATTAACTGTAGGGTTACATACTAACTGCTGGACAACACCAGACTGCGTGGTCTTTAGAGCTAAATTCCACATAGCGTTATCACTCATTGGGACTGGCATAAATGCCAATGAGAATAATCTGCTTAACGGACCATTCGCAAACAAAGTCCAAAGAGCTATAATGCTGGCCATTCGACCATCTAGAAGTCCGTCTTTCGAAGTCGAATACTGAATCAATATATCAAATTCGGACAGCATGGCCTGCCAGTCGCTACCGGGATTGCAAAGCTTAGTTTTAAAAGCTACATTACTGGTGAATCTATCCGGCCCGTGATTATAACAGTCAACATTGAAATCCCCAGCTTCCAAGACCGCACCCTTTGGATACAGCAGAAGCCATTGTCGAAGGACTCTAATAAGTGCCACCTTTAACCCCTTAGTCAGCAAACCACCCAGAGGGTCATACAAAATAATTATTATCAGATGGCCACCCCCAAAAGGCAGCCCAGCAATTTCAATGCAAAGCAAATATTCCTTACGCCCCACAATTTTGATCTCTTTATCAGCATAGAGCGTTAACACCCACACATAGACCACCCACCGGTCGGCCGGCATTAAGGGTCAATAACCGAAGAAAGAACGTAGCATAACCTCCAGTTCAAAACTAGTAGTAAGCCATGTTTCCTGGAGTAGGAAAATGTCATTGATCTTCACGAGGTCTATTACATCCCTATTACACATAAATGAATAATGACCTCTCGAATTCCCTGACATTTCTACTAGTGTCCAGATTTCAACATGGGGGCTGGTAGGGAGGAACAAACCAAGAGCCCTTCATCCTTTCCTCCAGTCGGCCATAATCAGAAGAGCATAGGTCCACATTTCCCCCAGCCAGAAATATCTTGGAGCAATTGTCAGGCCAGGAGCCAAATTCTGTGTCAAACAAAAGACCTAGATATCAAAACCCATCTGAAAGAAAGACCCAGAAAACTTACATCTGGATTCAACCACCTGAGGACAAAAGGGCAGCCAGTACCCAGTTCGACACTATTTAGAGCCGGTAGCGCCAACCACTCAATATCCTCGTAATAGAAGCGAGGGCAGGAATTTGATGAAGTAGATGAAGTAACCAGGACCGGTTTAAAAAGGGACCCGGACCGGTTTAAAAAGGGTCTATCACTCAGGGGAGATCTCTCCACAATGTTTCAGTATTTTAACCCAGAGTAGCCTGCAGGGTCAGGTAAGGAAGTAACGAAGGCTGATCTAGCATCCCTGGTAGCCTTCACATAGGCTAGCCGTTTATCATGATTGTAAATTGGAGTCTTGTCTTTAGAACCCAAGCAATCATGCCCCCCCCCCTCTGCCTTAGGCACAGATAGCAGTTGTAGTCCTGCAGCAGCCGCCCACCTCAATTACTGGTTCACACCAGAACTAAAAACCTTGAGGAACATAAAAAGAGCAGCAGAAACCGCCTGGCGTAAAGCACCCACCACTCACAAGGCACTGTTCTCCACAGCAGCGGCCACCTACAAAATCGGCCATCACCACCAAAAAAGACAATCCTTAACGCCAAATCTAGGACCAAGGAGCTATTCAGCATCCACGGGAACTGGAATCTCCAGCTCCGCCATCAGTGGACTGTACAAAGGATGCTGCCTGGTGTACTAAAATACAACAAGCCCTAGCAGACAAAATAGCTTCTCTCCAAACCAAAATAGAAGCGAAAAAGAATAGCCTATTGAACAGCTCATCTGATAAACTTCCCTCCCAAGCTCCAACTCCCTCAGTGCCCACCATTTACATTCTCCACGGTCACGCCTAAAGAAGTGGAAGACACCATCAGAGGTCTCAAGCCTTCAAGGTGCCAAGGCAACACGTGCCCGGCTCCTATCATCAAGGAATGCGCTAAACAACTATCTCCATTCATTGCTACAATGATAAACTCCACCTTCAAGACCAATCTCGTCCCCAACTATCTCAAGGATGCCTGGGTCATGCCTCTCCAAAAAATAAAATATATATAATAATAATCTAGACCCGAACATACCAACAAACTATAGGCCAATCACAACCGTCCCCTTCCTCTTAAAAATTCTGGACAGAGTTGCTTAACTGCAAATCCAAAAACATCTAGAGGACAACAACCGTCTTGGTCTCCAACAATCTGGTTTTCGGCCCAGGCATGGCACTGAGATTGCCCTCGTGGACCTGAAAATACAGATGGATGAAGCGAGAGATGAAGGCAAACTGGCCATTCTCCTCTTGTTAGATCTCTCGGCTGCTTTTGATCTGGTTGACCACCAGATCCTCACTGAACATTTAACCACTGCAGCTACCTTCTACACTAACGTATCCTCTTGGATTAAATCTTTCTTATCCAATCATAGCACCAGAGTCTTCTCGCCCACTGCCTCTGCAGCCCCGATCCCCATCTATTGCAGGGTACCCCAAGGATCCTGCATATCCCAACATTATACAACATATTCACGAAGCTCCTCTTCGACAGTCTTGACAACATTGGTGTCATCTACATGAACTACGCAGATGACACCCAGGTTCTCATCACGTTGTCAGGACGCTACGCTGATGACTCTAAACTAATTAACGATATCTACCTGGAAATACAGGCATGGATGGCTGCCCATAGCCTCTGCATCAATGATGAAATAACAGAGCTCCTAATTGTCTGCACCCCGGCTCGCCTAAACAAGCTTGACCCACAGTATGTCCTTCAACATTGATGGGAACCCAAAGTTGCGAAGGAGATGAAAACCTTGGGTGTCTACATCGACTCTACAATATGCCTAAAAACACAAGTGGGCTCCATTGCATCATCAACAGCCTACACAAATAATCTAATCAATGCCTGTAAATCAACCTTATCCTTATCCCCCACTATTTGCATGACATTAGCCAGAGCTCTAGCGCTCTCTAAATTAGATTATTGCAACACACTCTTTTTAGGAACCTCTGAACAGAATCCCAACCGAGTTCAGGCCTTACAAAACAACTCATTAAGAGCTGCATTAAACATGCCAAGGTCTAGCCATATCTCCAGCCACAGACTGAAATCCAGCTGGCTCCCAGTGCGTGACAGAATCTCACTTTGCACTCTGGCAATTACCCATAAATGCATCTCCAACGCTGCACCTAAATATCTTTCAGACAAGTTCTCGTTACACCAATCTGCCCGATCTTCCCAAACTCACCTCCTCTCAGTTTGCAGGTTCAACCTAAAAAGTGCACGTGGAGCCAGCTCCCCCGTATAAGCCACCAACTATTGGAACTCCCTACCTCCCACTATTAGAATGGAACCTTCCTTCAATGCCTTCAGAACCAGCGTTTAAACTCTGGCTCACTGACAAGCTTAATGACTGAAGTCCTGGCTCCTAGGAAATCTGCATCGTAACTTCATTGCTCTATTAGTGCTCCGATGATCATATCCTAACTATGTATCTGATGGCCAGACCGCTCTGTAACCCTGGTCGACCTCTCTGCTAATTTCCTAGGTTTGCCTTTCTATGCAAGTATGTTTTTGCAACATGTTAAGTTTTTCCAGCGTCCAGTTACCTCAGGGTTAGGTGCGCGATACAAATAATAAACAAAGCAGCTTTAATTCCAGGTCTCGATGATTCTGCAGGTGATGTAGCAAGGGGTATCCCCTCATAACCCTCTTGAAGACTGAGATGAGGCGCGCCCTGTCTCACTTTGCACCTTTTCTTAGAAGTTTTAGGCAAGCCATCCCCTGACACAGCATCCTCAAAGTTGCCAATGCAGTGGGCCATACCTTGCTAGGCATACCTTTGCCTAAATTGGTGAGGGTAGATGGTAGTTTGGTTGCTGAAGGGTGGCTTTCCCTCAACCATTTGTCCAAAGGGCCAAGCAGAAGAACTTGTCATACTGTGCCATTCCCCCCCCTTTTTAGTGATGGTATAACGGCCCACAGGAAGGGAAAAAGGGGGCAGACAAGCTTGCTTGCTACATTTGGGAAGATGGATTTTCCTATGAGCCTTTACGGGTTTCTTGCAACTTGTCTTGGGATGTTACTGTATATCAGATAAAGGCTGGTTAACCCTAGTGCCTTTAGTAGGCTCTTCGCATAGGGACAAAGGACTGTCTAACAGAGGATTCGACACAAAGCATCCAAAGCTCCGTCGAGGCTGTGATATGCACAGTATCAAATTGAAAAAAAGGAGAGACTGTGGGGAAGATCAGACTTCTCATGACCCCACCCGCCCTGATCATTGGTGTTCTCCCTAATCGGGACCCGAGTTGGCCAATCACTAATAGTAGCAAGACTGCACACTTCAGTTAGCAGCCGACACACACTGTTCTTAATATCAGTCTGACCCACTGCTAAACTAGAACATAGTTGGAACAGGGAATCCACATTGGCCTCAATATGCTGCAAAAAGGCAGAGGTAGAAAAGGTAACAGACTTGCGCCCCCTCCGCAACAGTAGAATGAGAACACTCTCCGTCTTCACTATCCGTACTAGTGTCATCTGAAGACATGTATTTATTGAAGTCCGTGGAGGCAGAGAGATTAGTAGGCAAGCCCTCACTGAACCTTTTACAAGAAGTTCCAAAAGAGTTCTTTTAATGAGGCATAGATTTAGGAGAGACCGATTGTCATTGGTGTTTGAATTGCCAAAGCTGTCCTTTTGCTATGTGCCCCCCCCCCCCCCCGGTTGCCAGTTTCCTTAAACACCGGGAGAGACTGCTCCCTTGAATCAGTAGCCCGAAATTTATCAAAAAAGGTTGCCCCTCTTTACCCTGTGTGCAGGCTGAGAGGCAGAAAGTTTCTGCTTCCCTGCAAGAGCACCCCGAACATGAGGCCCTCTCGAGGAAGCTACACTGCGCAGCCCATATTCCTTTAAGGGCTCACATGGAAAAATTAATAGGAAGGGGGAACACAGCAAACACTTGAGACGTGCCCATCAGGAGCAATGACCAGTGTGTACTGGGTCTGGAATTTTCTAAACACCACCACCACCACCAAGGAGGGGCACTCCAAGCCCACCCAAGAATGTACACAGGCTCACCGGTGACTCTGCACACAGGCTCCACAAAGGCACAGGAATTATAAAAGTTAAAATTCTTCCTCCACAAGATAAGAGTAAGAAATAAAATAGGAGCAGGCTGCAGGACTCTGTAGCGGAGTAGCAAAGAAATTTAAGCAATACTAATCTCCGACAAATCACCTGCTACACAGCCCAATGTCCATACACCACAAAGCAGTCTAAGTTCCCTTTAAAAACAGAAGTATAAAAGTGCTAAAGCACCATTCCTATTATATGCAAGTGGCTCAAAAGGGGAAAGACCACTGCAGTCATCACTCAGCCAGATAAATGGAGTTTAGGGAGGGTAGCAATCTTACCAGTGTGCCACACAGATAGAATGCAGATTGTGAGCGCTGAACCTTGTGCTGTAAAAGCTTGCAGATGGAAACACAGGAACACGAAAACGCACTCTGCACACTGTAGGCTATGGAAGAGCAGGACTGCAGCCAACAGGTCCCGGACATCTCCACTTCGCTCGTCCAATAAATCTACTGCCTGTTCTACTCCATGATTGTCAAAATCGGAGGAAAGCGCCTCTGAACGTCAGTACAAGCGTGTCAAGCCGCACCTCCCCGACTACTTGGATTGAGTAAAGGCTGCTTCCGACACAGCTATAGCGATTCCTGATCTGCTTATAAGCTACCCGCATGGGTGCAACCTGACAGCAAATCCCCTTCCCAACTAACACACCAGGTTTGTCTTTTATGAGATAGAGCCTAGAAGCCGGGGCAAACATCTATGATGCCCGGTGAGAAAAGGGAGTGAGCTAGGTGGAAGAGCTCTATTGGAGCTGTATGGAAAGTTAAACAGAAGAAGCTGTAGCAGGACTCGAAGGTGGTGCTGTGTTGAAAGCAGAAAGCGACTGGAGACCCAGGAGACTGGGATAAGAGGCTGTAGTAAGGAAGGACTGGAATCCTGGAGGACGGACCTAAAGATTTCGGGGAGATGGACCCCGGAGGACTATGAGGAAGTAAACCCAGCAGACCAGTAGACAAAACACCCCAGAGGTTGGGGAAGGAAACGTTCAAAGGGTTGTGGAAAAGAAGGCAGGAAGATGGACTCTGACAACTGGCTCGAGAGTGGCCCTTAAGACTAGGCAGAACAAGAGCGAGGGGGTAAGGAAAGTCCACAGAATTGGAAAGGGAGAGGCACAGACTGCTGGCAAGACAATCTCACAGGTGAAAGGCTGGAAAACGACCCACAGTGCTAGTAGACAAGAACGCAAAGAGGTCAGGCGAGAGGAATGCAGAATCTGTATGAAGGATAGATTTGGTAAAAGACTATAGGAAGACCATCTTGACAAGATGGTGGCACATAGCGATGAGGTGGAGAAGTAAAACCAAATTTACTGAGGTAATACTAAGGGAGGTGGAGTATTGGCAAACCAACAAGTAGGAAGAGGAAGTGGTAGGTGATGATACGTAGGAGATGGCTGCTTGAAGAGTGTTGTGGCAGGCGGTTGGCACAGGTGGAAAGAAGGTGCTGACATAGGTCTGCAGAGGAGGTTTGGGACAAGGGGAGATGTAGAACATCAGGAGCACGGGAGCAGGATAAGAGCCGGAGGTAGGTGGAGAAAGAAGCACATGGAGTGTTATGGAGGAGAGAAAGTTTGTCACTAGAAAGGCAGAGAACCGATGGAGGGAGGCAGTGAGAACTATAAAGAAATCCATAGACATTCTAGGGTGACCTCCTGTTTTCCTGTGGCCCCTGGTGTGAGTGAGATCAACTCCAAGCCACCGCTAACTACAGAGCAAACGCCAGGTCTTGAGACCTGAGAGGAGGAGGCCTCTCCACTGTCCTCTAGCTACACAGGAATCGTACCAAAATGTCGCCCTCACAATTATGACAGCCGAAAATGCCGACTTTTACACCACATATATATGTAGGGGGTATAGAATATAATATTAATATGGGGGGATGTGAGGGGGGTCTCCCCCCGCATATATATGTGGTGTAAAGGGGTTTAAAAAGTCCGCATTTTCGGCCGTCGCAATTGAGAGGGTCGCAATAGTCACAGATCCGCTACACAAGACGATTGCCACGGAAACACTAGAAACTGATACTTTGTTGAGACCAATGGGAGAGAGACAGGAATTGCAAGGGGCATTTATTAACCTGCTTTTTCTTTTTGTTGGTTTCAATTAAACTGAACATTCCACATCTGTTTTGTCATGAGGTTAAGCCGTGGTAAGGAACTAGCACAAGCTTGAGAGGAATGGGGACTGTTTTACTGCTCAAAGAGACACCACCTTTTTATGTTCTCTGTAGCACTGGCCACACCATGGGGAAGAATTATCCTAAAAACCTTAGATTATTGGTATTTTGAAACATTTTATACACACTTCCTAGTAACGCTTCTATTACATAAATCCTTTTGTTTTGGCCTTTTGCGTGTTGGCCAATGTCAACCACTTGACATGTCATTTACAATCATGACATTCACTTTTGATAGTGGACAGATTTGTTTCGGTTTAGTGAGGTGTATGTATATATATATATATATATATATATATATATATATATATATATATATATATATATATATATATATATTTATTTTTTTTACACAGGAAAATAATTCTTGAAAGCGGGATGTGACCTACTGCTGCATCCTATTTGTAAGATCAGAATAAAAGAAATAATAAATATCAACTACTTCTTCATTCATGTCATTAAGTCAGGGCTTTAACAGATGAAGAGCCTAGGCCTAGTCGCATGGATGGTGTTTCCACCTGGTGTACCTGCAATCTGTGCGCGCTAATGCCAACCGAGGCGGAGAACTGCTGCTGCCGAGAAAACTCTGGATGCTTGTCCTACATATCGCAAGGCGATCCACAGCCGCAATGCCCTACCGAGTCGCCAGACTTCACGGCAGTCTGTCTCACACGTTCCGTGTTGAGGATTTTGATGGTGCTTATGCACGAACTTCGCGCAACAGTTCGCCCTTGTAATCCAAGTAATGTAGTAAGTGTAGTCTGGTTGTGATGTCAGTTAGGCCACTACTATTTCTTGGTTGTCCCCTATATTCTCATAACTTCAAGATATCATTGTCATATATGTTTAGTCTTGCAATTCTTTAGTAATAGTCGCATAAAAGTTGTTCAATATTGTGCAGTGTCTAGTTAGCATTTTTCATGGCAAAAATGCCATTGCATACAAGAATTGTCATTGACAACTAAGGTTTAATACACTTATCTTGGTCATTTAAAAACAGATTGTATCTTTCTCTTTCATAGGTGGTACCGGCTGGTGTCCTATCGTTCGTACACAGTAGCTTCATGGGAGGCTTGGACACCGCGTTCGACGAGTAATACCCGCCTGTGTCTTTGGCGCCATTAGACAAACTTTCCCCAGCGACAGTGGTCAGTACAGGGGATTTTCCCTCGCTGAGCTGCAACCAGACCTTTACAATGTCTAGTATTATTGTGCCATCAAAATAAAAAACCAAATAAAACGCAACATATTTTTTATCAATGGTTGTTTCAGTTTCTAAGTGAATCAAGTGTGTCTCCATTCAGCAGCATTCCGGTGCCTTGTCTGCACGCCTCCCGGGCCATCCATCCCACCCCCCACTATCAAAGGCAGTTCGCACCAGTGGATGTGCGCTGCCATGGGGTGCTGTCAGGGGCGAGAACGGCCAAGGTGCCAAACATGTACACTTCTAAAGGTATCCTACGCCCAGGGGCCATTGCTCACATGGCCTCCTCAGACCCTGTTTCTCCAGGAAGGCCTCCCTTGAAGCAGACCATGCCCCTGCAATCCACATAATACCACGACATACACACGTCATTCATTCACAAACACACCCCTTTTTGTTATTCTTTATAAACCACTGGATATTTACCATGAGAACATCTTTGAGCACAGCAAGTCAACTCGTGAACGTGCTACTCTGTGAACGCTTCGAGTGAACTCGTCAGTATGCTGTGTGAACATCTCCCTGTTCTCCTGCCACTAATAACTCTGCTTGCTGAATCCAACTGTTTGTTGGTCAAGGTAAGGGCATGTATCCTCATCATATCTCCTTAATTTGTAAATTTATATCTATTCCGAAGTATCTAACTCCGTACTGCTATGTCAATTTGTATCATTAATATTGACAAGAGTTTCTTTTGTTACGTTATCGATATATCAATTTTTTATCAGTGTCAATTGGCATCATATTGCATCCTCCGCGGACCGTGTCTATAGCATAAGCATGTTTCCTTTTCGTGCATGATAGAACATTAAAGGGCCGAGTAACACGTTCTGATTTTCAACACATCAATGAATCGTTTGTGAAATTTATCCTATAATACAGCCGCACACGCTTCACTGGTTTTGCTGTGCTGCCCAAAAGAAAGCGTGCAATGAACAGTGTGTGGTCCAATTCATTCTTTCTCACATGCTTATGCAAAATATGTTTTTAATAATGTTGACCTTTATTTTGCAGAATTTACAACAATGCCTGCAGGTTCTATTTTCAGTTGCCCTTCGAAGACCCATGACAAATCCGAAGGCATTACAATGCATGTATTCCCTAAGACTGTTGATCGAATAAGAGAATGGGTCAGACGTTGCAGATATCCACCGGAAGACCTTGAAAGTAGAGTCAAACAAGAGGGGTCATTGATACCGCATCTGCAGCCTGCACTTCTCCCTGGATATGTACGACACATCCTTGTACACAAACAGAAATCAACTAACAACAACTCGGAAATTGCTCCCAAACGCTATTCCGACTTTACTCGTAAAAATGCCGCCACAGGTGAGTCACTCTTCCAGATTTAGCTTTACGCCTGTATTTTTGGTGTAAATGCCACTTATAGTACTTTCCATATTTATGTGATTGAATAGCTGTTGAAATAATGACTTTTGCTAAACATCAGTCCTTGTTTTGTAGAGCCCACATAGAAAAATGATTTATGGGGACGGATAACTATGCTTTATTATGCATTTCAATAAGTGTTATTTTCTCGTATTCCGTCTCCTTATATGCCATTTTGTAATGTTGGAATTTCTACATCGAATAATACTTTCCCTTTACCACTCCATGACTATCCACCGAATATGAAGGAACAAGATTCAACATCCATGTCTTGCCTGGAGTCATCAACCACTTCGAGCGCGTATCAGGTAATGTTACCTAGCTATTCTGTTCCAGACTGGTTTTGTGCACGGAATTCTAGATAATGTGATCATATTTTCGCAACGTATCATTGCATTACACAATGTTTCTATACTACTACTCTGTTGATATGTACCTTTGTCGTCTTTCCAAATTTTGTGTCCCGTTTCCAATCTTTTCGACTTTACTAATGCAAGTACTGTGTTTCAGGGAGATGCTGAAGCGTCCACTACAATCCGAACACCCCTCGTAGTAGATCCAGTGTCAGAGGTATGGGTCTTCATAGCTCAATAGGACGAGATAATCCAATCATATTTTCATATCGTGTAATTGTTTTACACGTTTCATTCCTACTTTACTATTGATATGTACTTTTGTCGTCTTTCCAAATTATGTGTTCCGTTTACAATCTTTTCGTCCTTACTAATGCAAGTACTGTGTTTCAGGGATATGCTGCAGCGTCCTCTACAATTACATTATCCATTGTGGTTGTTCCGGAACCAGACCTTACAGTTGATCTGGACCCAGAGGTATGCGCACTGACAGTCCATCGAATGAAAGAAAGTCGGTCTAATGAGATGTGTAATGCCAATGACTTATTTTAAATGGATACTATTTTTTGTAGGGATGTATACAAGATCCGTATATTGAACCGGAGGAACGTGTATCTGAGTCGGTGCGCCAGTTTGCTGATGTTAAAGTAAAGAAGGTTTCAAAGAAAAGAAATAAAAATAAGGTTAGTTATAAACACTTTCTATTGTTGGCAATAGCTTTGTGCTAAGGCCTTCATTATATGCTTCTTTTTTAAATGTCAATTGTACAACACTATGTTGGATTTACACTGAACATTCCTTTTCCTATCTGTCCTGTAGTTGCCCGATGGAGTAAGGACTATGCAGACACAAACAGCGATACAAATGACAGATGCTGCTTGCCAAACTGTTTTCACCATGGAGGAACTATTCATTGAGGCGCATCGTGTTCACACTCGAGATGCCTATGTCCAATGGCCAGAAAGGAACAAGTTACTTACCTGTAACTGTTGTTCTCCAGCATGGGTCTGGCATGGATTCACATGCTCATGAATATTCCCCGTCAGGCTGGGAATCCTCGGTAAAGAAAAAATCAGTATCAGTTTCGTTTCTGATCGGTCTTTCTTAGTAGTAACCAATCACTGATCTCTGGGTCATACTGTCCCCAGCCAATGACTGCCCTCTCCCTAAGCCTCTGGCAGCCATCCTCAGATTTGGTAGCACGTAAAGTGGCAGTATGACCAAGTGAAGAGCCGCAGAGGGGTAGGCGGGAGGGTTCGCATGTGAATCCATGCCAGACTCATGCTGGAGAACAGTTACAGGTAAGTAACTTGTTCCTTCTCCAGCATGGGGTCTGGCATGGATTCACATGCTCATGAATAAAAGAATACATAACAGTACACACATGCACAACAACGGGAGGTGGCAACAGGCTCAACATTAAGCAATACAACAACTCAACATTAAGCATCTCTTACCTCCTCACCAGGCTCACCTTAAGCGAACAGGTTGCGCAGCACTGCTTGGCCGACCCTGGACGACTCCTCCCTGGAGTCCCGATCGACGCAGTAGAATCTTGTGAAGGTGTGCGTCGACCTCCACGTAGCAGCCCTGCAGATGTCCAGCAGGGGCACACCAGACAGGAACGCCGTGGTAGCAGCAATCACTCTGGTCGAGTGGGCTCTCGGACGGCCGGGCAGCGGTCGGTTTGCCAACCGGTGACAGTGCATGATGCAGCCGGAGAGCCATCTGGAAATGGAAGTCTTCGAGAGAGCCTTCCCTTGATTCACAGTCCCAAAGATCACAAACCGCTGTGACATCTTCCGAAAACTCTTGTGCGATCCACGTAGAACTTCAGCGCTCTAGCTACATCCAGCGAGTGCAAAGTCCTCTCGGCCGGAAGAAAACTGGTAACACCAAGGGCTCGTTGAGATGGAAGTCTGAAGGTACCTTCGGCATGAAGGAGGGGTGCGTCCTCAGCACCACCCTCGTGTCGTGAAAAGTCAAGTATGGAGGCTTGCAAGAAAGGGCCTGGATCTCTCCCACTCGTCGTGCGGAGGTGATGCCCACAAGGAAAGCTGTCTTCCACGACAGGAACTTCAAAGGCGCCAAATGCATAGGCTCGAATGGGGCCCCCATGAGCCTGGTCAGCACCACATTAAGCTCCCACGCCGGGGCTGGAGCCTTCACCGGCGGGAACAATCGGAATAGTCCCTTCATAAATTCCTTCACCAGGCGATGAGACCCCCAAGGATGCCCGTCCCGTAGTCCTTGGGGGTATATCGGGAGATGGCAGCCAGATGTATTTTGATGGAAGCGTGAGCCAGTCCAGCGACAGTAGGCACGGCAGCATTTGAGGGGCCGTAATCCGCAGAGGGTTAATCTTCTGTGCCCGGCACCAGATAGAGAACCTCTTCCACTTATGTCCGTAGCACTTGAGAGTTGAGGACGCCCTGGCTTTTGCAAGAACCTCTCTGCAGTCAGCCGGGATATCGTACGCTCCAAACTCTAGTGCTGCAGGAGCCAGGCCTGCCAGTTCAGCGACTCCGGGTCGTGATGAAGAATGGCGCCTCCATCTCTGGAGAGAAGATCCGCGTCCGCCGGCAGCTTGAGTGGTGGGGACGTTGACAAGTCCAGAAGGTCCGGGAACCAGATCTGCCTCGGCCACGCCGGTGCGACGAGGATCATTCTGCACCTGGACTTCTTGAGCTGATTGATGAGACGGAGCAGCAATGGCAATGGAGGGAACCCGTATACAAACAGGCCATCCCAAGGGAACGAGAAAGCATCGCTCATGCTCCTCGGCTGTGGGAACCTGCTGGCGAACCTCTGGCACTTGGAGTTCGTCGCGTCGCAAAGATGTCGATCCGGGGTTTGCCCCATCGTCGAAAGAGCCGATCCACCTGGTCCTGGCGTAGTTCCCACTCGTGGCACGAGCGCAGCTCCCTGCTGAGTGAGTCGGCAATGGTGTTTTTTTATTCCTGCCAAGTGGAAGGGAACCAGAAACATTCCCTGGGCGACGGCCCAGTGCCACAGATCCTGGGCCTCCTTGGATAGGGCTGGGGATCTGGTGCCTCCCTGCTTCCGTATGTAGAACATCGTGGTGGTGTTGTCGGTGAAGATCCTCACCACTTTGTCCTTGAGGGACGGAAGGAACGACTTGAGCGCCCAGAACACTGCTCGAAGCTCCAGAATGTTGATGTGGAGAGACCTCTCCTCCGGGAGCCAAAGGCCTCTTGCGTGGAGATCTCCGGTGTGGGCCCCCCCCCCCCAACCCTCCAGGGAGGCGTCCGTAGTCACCGTCTCCTGAAACGCTGGGGTCTGAAATTCCATGCCTGCCATGAGGTGCGCACGGGTACCCCACCATAGGATCGCCCTACGGAACTCCTCGTCGAGAGGGATCCTGTCTTCGAAGCAGCCCGTCGCCTGAACTCCTGTAGCGGACGAATCCGAAGTCTGCAAAGGGGTACAAGGTAGATGCACGAGGACATCATCCCGAGGAGGGACTTGATGGACCTCACCCTGGCCACATTCGAGGCTAGCAGGCGTTGCACCTTGCCCAAAATGGCCTTCGTCCTCTCCTCCGACAGGGAGGCCAATTGCCCCACTGTATCGAGCTTCGCTCCCAGAAACAGTGCTACTTGCAACGGAACCAGGTGGGATTTGGAGTAGTTGATGGCGAATCCCAGTTCCGTGAGCAGCCGGACGGTCCTCGCTGCGTGTTTGACGGCGAGTTCTCTTGTCCTTGCACGGATTAGCCAGTCGTCCAGGTAGGGGTAGACGTGGATCCCATGCAGGCGCAGCCGCGCCGTCTCTGGTGCCAGGCACTTGGTAAATACCCTGGGTGCCGACTTTAATCCGAACAGTAGGGCTCTGAATTGGTAGTGGTGTCCCTGAACCACGAACCTGAGAAACTTTGTGTCCTTTTAGAATGGGGATGTGGAAGTACACATCCTCCAGGTCCAACGACGATAGGAAGTCGCCCTCCTCCAGCTGTCCCAGCACGTGCTGGAGGTTGACCATCCTGAATTTCTGTGCCTTGATGTACTTGTTTAACCGACGCAGGTCCAGGATGGGGCGCCAACCGCCTGTCTTCTTTTTGACGAGGAAGTACCTTGAGTACACTCCACAGCCCCGTAGCCTCCTGGGGACGAGCTCGATGGCACCTTTCTTGAGCATCACCCTTACCTCCAACAGCAGTTGAGGGACGCGATTCTCCTTCCTGGCCACGGGAGGAATGCGAGGACACTTCTTTTGGAATTCCAGCGAGTGCCCGTTGGCCAGGGTGTCCAGCACCCAACGGTCAGTGGAGATGGACTCCCACACGCTGACAAACTTCGTCAGCCGGCCTCCCACCGGGGTGCTTCGGTGGGGGCCCGATGCTACGGCCGGTTCAGTCCTGCTTTGAGAAGGCCTCGCCGCCTTGGCCTCCTTGAGGACGGCGGGATCCTCCTTGCTTGCCGCGACCTCTGTAGGCCTCCTGGGACGAGGAGCGGGCCGCCTGGCGGTATGTAGAAGAGCCACCACTGGATCCCTTGGAGGCACCCGGTCTGCCTCCAGAGCTCCGAAAGGGCTGTCGTCGTTGAAGTAGCCCTAGGGCCCGGGCCGTCTCCGAGTCGGTCTTGATGGCCTGGAGCGACTCATCTACCGTCTTCTCAAAAAGGTTGCTGCCGTCGAACGGCATATCCAACACTCTGGTCTGAACGTCCTGGCGGAAGTCCGTCGCCTTGAGCCACCCTCGTCGTCGTAGGCAAACCCCGTTGCCCATCTGGCGAAATCTGGTATTGTTAATGTCCGTTCGTTGCCACCGTTATGGCGTGAACCGACGCCATCTCGCCTTCCTGAAGAATATGTAGGGCCTCTGCTCTCTTGTCGTCCAGCAGGAGAGCTAACTTGAACCAAAGCTCCCTGTTGTAACGGGCCACGATCGCCAAGGCATTGGCCGCCTTAATCGTCGTCGACGAAATGACCAGTCGTCCCATGGAGTCCAACTTCTTGCCCTCACTGTCCGGCGGGAAAGTGGAAGTTGATGCTGCCGCACCCGCTGCCTTCTTCTTGGCTGCTGCCAAGACGACCGAGTCCGGCGTAGGCTGGGCCCTGAGGCACAAGGGGGCAGCGCCGGGGACCCGGTACTACTTCTCGTACCTGTCCCTCTTGGCGGGCGTCGTAGAAGGGTTCTTGAGGACAGCCAGCCCTTCGTCCCAGATGTCGTCGAGCAACGACACTGCCAGGACCGTCTTTCTCTTGGCCTCCCGTCGTTGATAAAGAAAGCCTTCTTTCTTCTGTTCCTCCGGGCAGAGTTGGAAGAGCTCGGATGCCCTGGCTATCATGGCGTGAAAGGAGCCAATTTCGTCAGGCGTTGAGGCCCGAGGGGGAGGCGATGATGAATGTCCGTCGTATCATCACCACCGTCGTCCGTCCCCGTATCAGTCGCCGTATCATCCCGAGGGTCAGGCGAGGGGGATGAGGGGTCCACAGGCCTTGTGGGCACGAAGGGCGGAGCGGGATGGACTCTCCTCCACTTGTTCGGGGGGCTTCCCGACGGTCCTGGCTCAGGATCCTCTGTCAGGGTCCGTGGTAACCTCGTCCTTATCTCAGTACATAAGGATTGGATTGCCAACAAAATGGCCGCCGAGCTATCCTGAGGCTCTGGCAAAGGCTGCGACGGTCGGGACGGCTGCTTCGTTGACGTCGCTATCTTCGATCTCCTCAGCAGGATCCTTCCCCTGGGATCGAACTTTCTCGAACCTCTCGTTGAGGCTCTTCACGGATTCCACCAGATCCTCCTCAGAGGCCGATTCAGAGTCTGTAATGGCCACCAGCCCCCCACCCCTCTTTTTCCGCCGGGGTCTTCACGGGGGTCTTAACGATGGGCTGGAAAGAGGATACCCTCCACGGTGGCGGGGATACTCTGGGCCCAGAGGCCGTATCCACTGGCGTAGTCTTGGCCGGCTTTGCCAGGACCGCAGCGACCACTTCGATAGAGGCCTTTGCCGGCTGGATCAGTTCTCGGACTTCCTCTTCCCCGAACCAGAGCGCTGGCTCGTGGTTGAACGTGATGGGGAAGTCGCGCCCTGCCTGGCAGCCGAAGAGCCCGACCTTTCGGGGCTCCCGGTGCCCGAAGACTCGCAGTGCTTGGCCTTCTGTTGGGCCCCCGTCGCCGGGGCGCCCTCACAGGACTTAGAAGCCCACTCAGACTTTTTCTTCGCCTTCTCACCTACTGTGCCCTATTCCAGCCAGGCGGCGAGGCGGGTGCAGTAATAATCTGAGGATGGTTGCCAGAGGCGGGGCTTAAGGAGAGGGCAGTCATTGGCTGGGGGCAGTATGACCCAGAGATCAGTGATTGGTTACTACTAAGAAAGACAGATCAGAAACGAAACTGATACTGATTTTTTCTTTACCGAGGATTCCCAGCCTGACGACGGGGAATATTAATGAGCATGTGAATCCATGCCAGACCCCATGCTGGAGAAATGAATTTAATAAGACCGGCGATTCCAGCAAAGTGTCCTTGAACCATTGCTACAATGCGCCCGCTCTGCCAGAGGAAGGTGAAACTGAATTTACAGATGACAGTTTAACATTAGTAGATGAGCACTTGACACAATCTACACCCGCCAAAAAAATGCCCCCCAAAAAACAGTCCACATTGATCTATTCTCCCATCCATCGTCAAGTAACAGATGTTGAAATGACAGAAACTGAAGCAACAACACTATTGACTGACAAAACAGACAAAGATGTCGACTATAGTATGTCTGGTTTGGCTGATATGTCCACAACGGTTCACTCCGAAACCACAGTGTTGCCAGATGACAGTATAATAAAAGAGGCCAAATACATAGTATTCGACAGCAGCTTGATGGAAATTATACAGATGCTGAAATGTGTGCATTCAGTGGGAGGGGAAGTATGTGGAAACCCATTGGTGAGCGTGACTCGTCTAACACAAGGCAGTAACCTCAAAATACATGCCACCTGTGAAAAGTCACAAAGCATTTTCATGGTCCGATCAACCACTGCTGGGGAAACTGCCAGCTGGCAATCTACTGTGCAGCAGCTTTACTTTTCAGTGGCTCCAGTTTCATGAAGTTATCCAGTTTCTTTCAGTTTTTGGGACTCCATTTCATTTCTAAAACGTAATACTACAAATACCAACGTGTTGCCAAATCAATCCAAAAAATCTCGGCTGCAGGGAAAAAAAAAAGGTTTCGCAATGGTACCAGTCTTTCAGCAACCATCTTTGGTGGAGCTCGAAAACATGTGATGGGATCTGTGGAAATTCTACTGGAAAAATGGCAGTCACTAATGCACCACTGTTCCAACGTTCACCACTGGACACAAAACCAACATTTCCACCAATGCGAACATGGCCCTTTGTCCCCAGAGCAGGCACGGAAGAAGTGGTTGATCCCATCTTCACCTCCACACAAAGCCCTGGAGAAGATTGCGTTTGATAAAACTATCAACAGATCTTAAGGGACACTCAGAATTCTGTCACAGGAGATTTAGAGGTGTTCCACAATATGTGCCTAAAGTACAGGCCAAAGAGATTGCATTTTGGCATCCAGGGGATGAAATGTCGGACTTTACTTGCGGTATTAGCGCATAACAAGAATGTGGGCCGGGAATAATCTAGGACTGCAGGAAACTTAGGGATGCTTCGCTACACTATGGCATTTACGAAAAGAAGCAAAAAATGGGTTGTCAAACCAGTATATGAGAAAATGGAATTTGATTTTGTGAAAGATCTTGTTAATGTCGTCGAGACGCATACTCATGGAATCGCTCACAAATCGGTTCAGAGCACACATACATTGCCACAAAACATTGCCAGCGTGCCATGTCCATCCAAAGCAGAGCTTGTTAAATCGTTCAAATCCCAGTTGAAATGATTACCGTCTGTTTTTATTTTTGCAAAATTGTGTTCTATAAACTGTACAAATAAAGTATGCATTTTGTCTTTTGAAATCTATCCTCCGTCCTTTTCTTAAAAATATATTACAATTATTACGATTGCTTTCACATTTCATAGTTTAGTTGAGATACTGTGGGACCTTCATTTTTCGTGTTAATGACCAATGGATAACAGTGTGTAAGAATATTTGGGTTTTGGCAGTTGACTTGCAATAAAGTTCTGCAAAAAGCCGAATAACTGCTGGACCTACAAAAGGGATTAGATCTAGGCCACAAAACATTCTAGGCATGCAAGAAGTACTGACTGTGAAAACATGCCATGGGGTAGGAGGCCATGAGATAAGCAGAGGTGGCCCTATTATTAGACACATTTTGACACAGTTTTTTTGTTACACCGACTATAATCTGGGAATAGGGGGCACTCTTTTGTTGGCAAATTGCACCTACAGCTGAGCAGCGCCAGGAACGAGCAGTGATAGCCCCCAATTTTCTGTGCCTGTGCTTCAAAATTCATGTTCTCATGGATGCGTTGACACAGGATGTTGCAAAGTAAGAATGTATGTTCATTTTGAGTGAAGGTCACCAGCTTTGAATTTTTGCTTGGGAGCGGAGAGGCCCACGTGTCCCGCGCACAGTATAAGGTTCTATTGTTTTTTTACCTTGAGAGGCAGGGACCATTCCGAAAGGGATTGAATTGAAGGGGGGTGTAATAACGTATGATATGATAAGGTTGACCATTCCAAAACTGCACCTAGTTACATATATGTTCAGTTTATGAGAAAACATTGACACGAACGAAGGAGTCTGCATTATGGTCTGCATTACGCCTAGAGAATGGAAATGCTGAATATAATGTAAGTTTCTCTTTAGACAATTTCATACCAGAACCAATTGAAATACGAATAGCTGACCGTTACTGCTGGGTAACATTGTACTCGTTCGTTCTGTTTGGCATATTGCAATGAAGTGCTAGTACAAACTTTGATGAGGAGGGCTATATACCGGGCACATGGGCAGGCCAGCATCGAGACGCATGTAGACCACCACTCGTTTCTTCCTGGCTCTACGCTAATAAATCATTACATTGTTTTTGCACCTGGAAATCTTGCCCCAGTTTACACATTACGTTTAGAGCTCAACATTCTCATTCGCACTATCCTCGGAAGCAAATAGCAGAGTACTTTGATATTCCACGTTGTATTCACTCGGTTCACATTGTGTCACCTCTGCGCTAACAAAGGAAATTATTAATTGTAATAAAGGTCGGCTACTGAGACACTTTTCGATTTTTATCTTTTGCAAACAGGTACATTATGCCGTTCTGCGATTGTCTTCTATTCCAGACCCCGACCGATGCCTTCTTCAACCGCCAGCTGCAGCTACTTGTCAATCACTGGATCTACTTGACCGTATTTTGGGACGACAGACAAGGTCCAATCTGTCCGTACGCAGTACCGGCGATTAGGAGCAACATAATCTTTACGGTGGTCTACTGCCAAGTTGAAGCACCAGCCTTGCAATTCACTGTGCGACCAAAGTGCTTTGTTTACCCAAAACGAACACCCTGTGTACCCAAAAGGAACAGTGCGTGACTCACGATAAACATTTGCGGATTTATGAAACGAGAGCAAAGAAAAAAAGTTCAATTTTAATTGATTTGGTCACACGCCGCATGTTATCGAAACATTTAATGTGAAATAAATACTTTAAAAGGAAACAAGACTGCACAATTGGTAAAGTACAGTTTCATATTCCTAATTGTGACGCGCGGCGCTGTGAGACGATGTGTGTTTTCCGGGTTGCGCGTCTAGTCGCGTAGGTGACGACTGGGTGCGTTTGGCCACGCTGCCCAGCAACGTCACGGAGAGAGGCAGAGAATATAAATGATTTGGTGATGTCAGGCTCAGGGGTGGGGGATATGATTTAGTGCCACAAACGCAGGTCACCCAGGGCGATGCGGCAAGTGATAAGATTAACACAAGATGGCTGCGCCCTGCTGCCTGATTTCGCTTGTGTTCAAGAGATGAAAACTCGGGTAAGGTGCATAGGAAATGTTTGTACGATCGATCGAATTATGGTTAAAAGCACATGGCCGAACCATAGGGACAATAATATTTCTGACCGAACCATTCCTTTAAGAGCACAACAAAAACAGAGACAACATATAACAGATAGGCATGAACGACATGCTTGGCAAGAGGGATCACTGGTGTTAGAAGCTATGTAAACAAGTAAGTCTTGAGATTCCTTTTAAATATGTCGAGGGATTCAATGCAGTGCATTTCTAGCGGTAGGTCATTCAAGGCCTTCGGTGCAATAGCATAGAAGGCAGCAATGGAGACCTTCGCCGTCCTACGTCTTCGAATAACAAGATAGTTCTGCTGACTGGATCTAAGTGGTCTAACGTAAGTTTTGTTGGTTAAGAGTTTTCGCAGATAAAGCAGCATTGTACCCTGAAGACATGTCTGCGTGATGGAGAGGATACGAAAGAGGATTAGTGATTGAATTGGTAGACAATGCAGAGTCCGCCTTGCAATAGTGACATGATCTCTGCGGTCAAGCCTCTTTACCACTCTTACCGCACCATTTTGAACTACTTGCAGTTTGTTGCATGTGGCTTTATCAATGCCCATCAGGCGGCTAGAGCAATAATCAATTTTTGCAACTATGATCGCTCGCACAATTGTTTTTGCCTTCTTTTGCGATATAAATGGTCTAAGATGGGCAAGTAGTTTTATGTAGTAGGCACATGATGATATCAGACTGCTTACATGTGGTTTCATGGTGAGGTGCTGATCAAACACTAATCCCAAGGGGCAATTTTTATAGCTCCTACTGCAAAATTCTCATAATTGGGGCCTAGGTTCTGTAATGTATGAGGAGGGGTGCCAATGACCAATAATTTAGTTTTCTCTCTGAACTGCCATGGGTTTTCCCCCCCCCAGTGCCAAGGCCTTGTTTGGTGATTTTGGCATTTCGTAATTCAATGCCTTCTAACGTTTTTGTTTCATTAACCCCTTAAGTGCCAAGGACAAGGTATCTCGTCCTTGGCAACAGGGAGGTAATCCCAAGGATGAGATACCTCGCCCTTGGCACTTAAGGGGTTAAGTGCTAACTTATTATAGATCATTCAAGACTCCACCAGGGAATAGATCTTATTGGTCACAAGAGTGTCTGCTTCATAGTTGCTGGTTAAAGGGATTACACATTGTGTGTCATCAGCATAGTTCGTAAATATCACCCCCTCATGGGTCAGCATGGCAAATAAGGGAGCAGTATATATATTGTATAAACATGGCGATGTACAAGCACCCTGTGGTACACCCATAGCAACGTTGATGGGGGCTGATTCAGCTTCATTAAAGAATATTCTAATTTTTCGGTTGCTAAGAAATGCAGATCCATTGGACCGCCAGAGGGGAGAAGTTAGCTACCTCCCTCAACCTTGTGGGCATGATGGAATGGTCCACCAGGTCGAAGGCGGCCGAAAGATCGAGTAGCATCAGCAGGGAGGCTTCCTATTTGTCCAAACACGCTAAGAGCTTAGATTTAAGTTCTAAGAGAGCTGTCTCCGTGCCGAAGCCCACTCGAAAGCCTGACTGGTGGTCACGTAGGACTGGGTGTTTTTCCAGATGCTTGGCTATTTGTTAGTAGGCTACACAATCCAGAATTTTCTGAAGAAAGCTGGTATTAGTGATAGGCCTATCATTGTTTGCTAGATTCACATCAAGGCAGTTCTCTTTTGGATCGGCATAACCCAGGCATCTTTGAATTCCTGAGGGACACTCCCGGTATCCAAGGAAGCATTAATAAACATGCAAATCGTGGTAAGCAATGTAGGGGGGCATGTTAAATCATCATGACTGTATGAATATCGTTTTTACATTTAGTGGTTTTAAAGGTGGTTAATTATGCTAGCCAATTCAGTTGTGGTGATTGGGGAAAAATCAAAGACAGGGATGTCAGGACATCTTATGTAAGACTCCTGGGTCCCGTAGCATTATCATCTGGATTACGTTTTTTAATGGCTATGTCCTTTAGGATGTTGTGGAGTTTGTCTTGCATAGCTTTTTGCAAGGTATTACAGCAGGCACTACCCTTATCAACTAGGTCTACATTCACGGAATTGGTGCATTGCTGCTCCTTCGGTATTTTAACAAGTTCCTTATAATCTGATTGGGTCTGTGTTATTCTATTGTTAAAGGAGCCTTTTTTTGCCTCGATAATGGCAACTCTGTTCTTTTTAGCTGCTGTTTTGTAATCTAATAGGGAGTCTTGGGTTTGTGTAGATTTCCAGGTGTGAAAACGCCTAAGAGTGTGTGATTTTAAACTTTGAAGTTCAGGTGAGAACCATAAATTACGTTCGATACCTTCCTTTCGTTTTTTATTTTTTGATGGTGCTAAAATATTGGGGCTATACACAAAATATCTGATGTAGCTTTTGCCAGTGCTTTGGGAGTATCCCTGTTAGAAAGCTTGTTTAGTGACGTAATCAAGGGTTCAAGTTTGATCGCTGTAATGTTTTTTAGGTTACGTGCGGGGATTTCTTTATCCTCGTTAGGTTTAATTTTATTGGTAAAGTTGGAGATTATGGCGAATTGCACAAAAGAATGATCAGACCAGGGACATGGTGAAACTACTGCGTCACTGGTTTTCACTTTGTGACAGGCAACCCAATAAAGGATATACCCTAGTCGGTTCACGAATGAGTTGTTCAAAACCTAGTTTAACGCTACATGCAACTCATGTGCAACGGGATCATCCTTATAGTCTAACCATAAGTTAATATCCTCCATAATCATGTAGTTAGAATTGGGTTTCAAGGAGGAGTGTAGGAAACTCTAGATTGGCTGGAAAGTCTCGAGGTGGAGTCGGAGGTCTATAAATTATAAACACATTCAAAGTAGCTTCAGCATTCATACTGACCTTTACACAAAGTGATTCGATCCCTTCCATAATAAACCCATTGGTTTCCCAAATCGTGAGAGATAGCCTGTAAATTAAGGCTACGCCTCCACCTTTACCTTCCTTTCCATCGCATCTAAGCATGCCATATCCTACTGGAATACCAGATTTAATGAGGGGG
Organism: Ambystoma mexicanum; assembly: GCF_040938575.1. Taxonomy (NCBI): domain Eukaryota; kingdom Metazoa; phylum Chordata; class Amphibia; order Caudata; family Ambystomatidae; genus Ambystoma; species Ambystoma mexicanum. Next base: position 894,652,364 of record NC_090931.1, on the reverse strand, counting down.
CTGCAGCCGTATATGACCAAATTTCAGAGTGCGCAAACGTCAATGTTGTTCTCCGCTATATATGTGGCCACCTCTGTGGCATGTTTCACGAGTGATATGATATTTGAGTTAGGTATGGGAGGTCCTCTTTGAGTAACTACATTCTTTACGCCTTTTGTACTAGTGCTATAGACCACCAATGTTGGTTGATTATTAACAAGTATAGAATGGTCTATCTTAGGTATCTCTGGATCTTTCATGGTTGTGTAGACAGCACTCAAGTTAGGCTCATTAAATGCACTCTTAGTTGCAGTATTCTAGATAGCAGTTATAGCTGGTTCATCTATCAATACGGGGCAGTTTTTCTTAATTAGATCTTTCTCTTCAGTGTAAACTATTGGTTTAGTGTCGATCTGCTTGCCTACGTTTGCAGATGTTTCTATGATTATGGGCGTGTCTAGCAGTGTTGACGTTCAAGTAAGTATCCATTCATTTAGTGCCACATATTCTTGGTTCGACCTCCTTGCTAGGCTTTTTAAGAGGGTTAGTATGGTCTGATTCCAAGTCTGAGCTATATGTAGAATAAAGGACATTGCAATGTTTAGGGAAAATACCTCTAGCCGCCTCGATAGCAGCTAGTACTTCCACAATGCCCATAGACAGAGTGTGGGGCTCCCGTCCCCTCTGGCCCCACACAGACCGGCTTAACGGTTCGCGCCAGCGCTTTCGCGCCGGGTTACTGAAAAAGTAGTCCTAAGGACTACAAATACTGCTGGGTAAACTAGTTTCAGGTCCTGGTGCGTGCAGAGATTCTAAACTCTGTTTTTAATCACAAAAGGATAGTAGATAACAGTCAATGCAACAAAGGATGCGTTTGGGCTGCACAGAGGGGCACAACTAGATTATTTAGCAGTATAGCAGTGGTACACAGTAAATGCTAAAAACTAGTGTAAAATCTAATAAAATCTAATATAAAACAATTCACTAAGAGCAATCTAGGCAATCTGACCTGCATGATTAAGATATCCATGTGACGCTGATGGGTCCTGACCCATATAGAGTCCCATATGGAGTCCTGTTTTACCTTAGCCTTAATATGTTTGCACAGGTTGCTGCAATGGTAAAGTTAGGGCATGTTTCTCTCAAGACATTCAGAGGTGCGCACCACCTCATGACATATAATGACCTAGAATCAATAATATATGCTCTAGTGTCAATGCATCATGCCTACTGAAAAGCACCTGTTTCTACTGGGTGAGGCAGCGGCGCTAGTCTCTTTCTAATCTCTACTTGTTGGAGGAGGGCTGGATTTCCCGGGTAAATAAATGGTGTAACGAATCAGGGTACAGGCAAGCCGGACCTCCCCGGGAGAGACTCCCCTTGTGGGGACAAGGACTCCCACTCCTGTAAGGAACTCCCTAAAGATTCTCCTAACATTACCTCATCAACTATACCCTATCAGAGGTATTCAAACTTTGGGGCAGCGCGGCTGCATTCCAGCTGCATGAAATGTTAAAAAAAGACATTATATAAATATATATTTAAATGGAGGAAATGGGCAAGGGTAGCTCACAGGGTAGGACTGGAGCATAAAACTGTCTTGGGCGCCAATGAAAAAGTGTGCCACAGTTGCAAATGACAATACACTCCTTTAGTGACAGACTGAATAGTACCCAAAGGGCTGTTTTTTGCTAAAATGTAAGCAAATTGTAATATTTAAAGAATATTTATTCAGCAACAATGCTCGAAATTACTAGCTACACAGTGAAGTAAATCAAACTGGCCCAAGTTTGCCCAGAAAGTGGCCCATATTGACCCCAAAGAACTGGGCTACACTAGCATTTAGCATTTTCTGGTACGGGCATTGCCCTATAGGCTAGTCCGAGCCTGGCAACTCATTCATAATGGGCGAGGGGGCGTCGACCCAGGGGCCTCCTCATCCATTATGGAGGAGCAGAGGAGCCAACCCGGTGAAGCACAGCACTCACTCAGCTGCTTTTTCCAGCTGAGGGAGTGCTCCTCGGCTGGCTGTATTGTCAGAGGGAAACACTGTTTCCTTTTGACAGTTCAGTTCACCAGCGGCACATGCTCACTGAACCATGCAAGGCTTGAGGGTTCCATGTGTTAAAATCGTGGCAGAAATGGCTGTTGACACAAAATATTGTGGGAAAAAGGCTGTGGTTTTGCCACTGTAATCCATGTAAAGGATGCCGGGGACACCCCCGCAATCTCCGCTCCCCTTAAATGGTATATATAATGCAGTACACCTTTACTGGGTCAAACCACAGCGATTTCTTTTGTATAGGCGACATTTTTGCTGCGATTTTATCACTGCATACCGGGTGGGGGCATTCAGCTTCACCAGCCTTGGATAGCTCATTGGAAATGCTGGCTTGGGAACTGCATGTCTGTATGTGCAGGAGGGAGCTCCTGCACCTCCTCACACATACAGAAAGAGCAGCCAGGAGCGGGGCTTTTCAGCACGCATGCGCAGTCCCGGGCAGGCCCCTGCGCATGTGCAGGAACCAAGAAGCTCTTGCTTCCAGATTCCTGTTCATGGATGCGTATATGCTTGTGTTATGAGTGAATGTATGGTGGTGGGTGCTCGTGTGAATTATAGTGATTGCTGTGTGCGTGTGATTGCTGTGTGCGTGTAATTGCTGTGTGGAGCAGATTTTGGCAAGTGGGGGGGTTATACAACAAAGGCATTTTAAAAATGTCTTTGTTGCACAATCCCCACACCCACATGCCAAAATCAGCTCTCCTTCTGAGGCACTGTGGAGCCCAGGGATGGTATTTTTTTTACTCGACATCTATCATAGAAGTCCACTAAAAATATCATGCCTGATATCATGCCTGCCCCTGGAAGCCCCCCTATCCCCCCTGGCCCCCCAGCGCTATTTGCAAACTGTTTGGCTTTTTAACCAATTTTTTTTTTTTTTTTTTAAGTATTCTCTAGAATGCAACATTTTAACCCATTATTTAAATAAATAAAATTCACGGGGTAAACCTCCCCCCCCCCCCCCCCAAACTCCCCTTAATTGGATCAGGCTCCCTCGCTACGCTCTGTCGCTATGGCACATCTGGGGTAAATATTTATGCCCCTCCACTTAAAAATGTCAACAGCCGCCACTGGTGCTGGGAGCAGGGTGGGGGAGCCCAGGGTCTCTGTGGGGTGGGTAAGAGCCCAGGGACTGATGGTAGCAGGTGGGGAGAGGAGCCCAGGGTCTATACTGGGAGAAGGGTGCAGTGACAGCGCACAATAGTTCATAGCCATTTGGACTTGGTGTCCATGTGGCATTTTTTGGGTGGACACTGCTTGCCCACATTTTGCTCAGGGGGACCCAGTACTATAATGTGTCCTACAATGTTTGAAGACCCCTGCCCTATATGGACTTGTACGAAGAAAGAACAAGTATGCGTTACTGTAAACTAGAAATGCAAATATCTCTTTAAATAAAGAGATGTATATAACTGAGACGAGGATGATGAATAAAAGACACGAAAGGCCCTGACAGGTCAGATGAGAGAGGGGCAAATATATGCCGGGAATGCCAATGGCTACTAAACCGCAGGAGGGGGAGGAGACTGGAGCATTTGAGAGAAACGTGAATTATAAAATTGATGACAAGCTGCGATTGAATAATCTGACGTTGGAGGAAAAAGGGAAACAAGCAGTGCTGGAGAAAGCACAAAGAATCAACAATGGACCACCAATCCTGATGATCATGCAGAGATCCTTACGCACTCGGACCGGGTAATGTGTCGGTATCTTGGATACCAAAAAGCCATGCAAAAGGAAGACTCGCAACAAAAGACCCAGAGAGACTAAAAGGAACCAAACGGCTATGGGAGAGAACCCAAGCTGAGCGAAGCAAGCCCCTAGTGATATAATCCCTGAAAGTTTCAGGTAACAGAGAAAATGGGAGATCTTGGTGGGTGAATGAGAATCATTATCAAATTTCTCCGACTCGTCCCAGTCAAGAACATAAGAATGTGGCAGTGAGAACAAGAAAAGTGAATCAGAATCATTATAAAATGTGTTCTTACTCATCAGTCAGGATAACGAGAATATCAGTGAGCATAAGAGAAGTGAACGAGAATCATAAGAGTATTAATACTCGTCCCAGTCAATGTGACCAGAATATAACCTGGAAAATAAGAGGAGTGAAAGAGAATCGTTATTAGAGTACTTGCCACAGTCAAGATAACGAGAATAGACTGGTGAAAATGTAGAGGAGCAGGTAGGTGCTATCCTGCCAGTCCCTGCCCCCTCACCGTCATATTGGAACAGTCGGAAAAAAAAGCTATAGCTGGGACCCGCTGTATCGTTCCTATGCCCTATCGAGTGCATTAGAGGCGTTATGCACTCAGACAGCTATACAAAATGTACCCTCACACTGAAAGTGTGGAAGGATGTTGCATGGAAGAATCCTACATGGAAGAATGTCACCTGCCAAGATGTCAGAATGCATCAGTGAATATCGTGGGTGGATGTTAAATGAAATCTGACATGGACCAAATAATGTCATAAAGAAGATATATGGATTTATGCTGAAACGATATGAAAATACTAAGTAATGAAGTAACTGAAGCACTAAGAGTAACATGAACCTAAAGTTAGTGATCATTAATCTAAAAAGAAAATGAAGCAACTTACTGACTAATAACTGTACATATGCAGTAACACAAGGTAGAAAGAAAACATAGAAGATTGCTGTAGAGGAATATATATATATATCCTGGTAAGGACGGCCCTATTAGGAAAATGGACAACGGTTCACGTTGAATACAAATAAGCTACCTCAGAAACAAGCCGAAGTTGTAAGAATCAGAAGGCATGAAAAAGATATCCCCGTAAGCAGACCCAACGACGAGTCAAGGTTGGCCCAGAGCAAGGATTCTATTTTTAAAGGATAAGTACAGAGCACAAAGGGAGTACATGGATAAGCTCTGAATGTGAGACATTCTTCTTAGATGAAGGAAGAGGAAAACATCTGTGAGAGCCAAACTGCTGGTCAATTAAAAGTGTATAAAGTTCATATGAGCTAGAGTGAGCAAGTCTTTAGAGGCCAAGAGGAGCAACAGCACCTTGCATAGTTAAATCAAATAGCAGTAAATCGAAGGCTGAAATGGACAAATTTGTGATCCACAAGTCAAAACCAAAGACTATTCATTAGAGCTTTAAGCTACGATAGTGGCATGCTCATACTCCCTTCAATGTCCAAGAACAATAAGCAGCTACAAGGTCAACTACAAATGGAAGCCTTTGGCTGATGGCCTACTGATGACAGATGCTCTAGTTGGGAAAATGGGGATTAGTCTGGTGGGATTGAAACACCTAAATTCCGTTTCACGTACATGCTGCTAAGGAGCCGAAAGTCCAAGGTTGGGATAGTAACCCAACCAATCAGTGGGACTGAGGGACAACCTAACAAACAACGTTGCAAGAGCCAATCCCCTGAGGTTTTGTCCATCATAATCAGTAAGGTATGCATTTAGAGGTAGTTCACGGCGTGCCCTAAAGACATGGGGTAGCCAATGAAGCACTCATACTTGTATATTTTATGAGTAGATATGCTCCCTTAACCAATCCCTCCCTTCCGATAGGTTTTGTATTTTTCCACGTAGAATGAAATCATAGATGACGTATATTGGGTATAAGACCTCCATGTAATCAAGTTACTGTGCGAGTGTGCAAGCATCACGATGTCGGTCAGATGACTCTGCTTTATTAAACTGATAATAAAGTAGTATTTCGCGATATTCTTTGAGTCAGTCCGGGTATTTGGTCTAAGATATATTATTTTATTTCCATCTAGCACAAAAGATGCTTCAAGGTGCTGGAGCAAAAAGTCAAGAAAAAGAACAGGGAACTGCTATGAAACTATTCCTACACCTCTCAATCAAGACATTGAGAGTATAATCCTGGAAGTCACAGAATTGGATGATTATAGTGATAAGGATAATAGTACTCGTCCCACTCAAAGTAAAGAAAGTGGTAGTCGTAAAGAGAACGAGACTGTAAAAGTAAATCCTGAAGGTAAGGATAAACTATTAAATATATCAAAGGATGTTTACAAGGCAGAGAATAAAGGTCATGAAATAAATGGTGAAGAAATAAACCTCTGAAGAAACTCAGAAAGGTTGGATACTTTGGGAAAACTGAGGAAGAACCTTTGGCAAAAGAGTCAGAGGAAAATAAATCAACAGGCCCGTTTAGTGGCATTGTTCACACACCATGAAGGAAAGACATAGGTTTCCTGTTTCTTTTGGAAGGAACATTTGAATATACTCAAACGAGCAATAGGGTGATTGTTTAGAAATTACATATCTCGTTTATGCGGCCCAGTCGATAGACACTTGGTGTACACGATTGAGTTAAAGGCCGCTTTAAAATGTTGCTGTCAGCATCTGCTCTTCATCTGTGCGTTTACACTGCTCCTGTTTTGTCACAACGCATGTACAACAAAGCAGTAAACATTAGCTTGCCACCCATCTATTCACAACAGCTCATGCACGTTTGAAGCTGTAAGGTGTGATGGAGCAATTGAAAGAGGGTAATGTATAATGATACCGATAGCGTTACCTTTGTCAGCACCCCAGAGGATGTCAATCTGTACACGAGTGATTACCTAGGGGATATAACTTCGGATTTAGCCCATTGTGAGTACATTGTGGAGTTCATATCTGCGGGGCCTAAAACATACACCTATGGTACATCTCTAGGGACTGTCAGTATGAAGGTGAAAGGCATTACGATTAACGTTAACAATTCTACTGAGATGCATTTATGACAGATCTTATGCAGTCGTATATACAGGGAGACGCGTGTAACAAACCTATGGCTATTACCCTTCCCCCTGCACTAATCTTGAATGTAGCCTTCGTTCTGTCCTCATCCTCCTTGATCTTTCTCCAGCGTGGATTCACATGCTTAAGAGTATTCCCGGTCATCAGGCTGGGAATCCTTGGTAAAAGGAAACAGTTTCACTTCAAAACTGTATTTCTCCTCTAAACCAATCACTGTCCTCTGGGTCCTACTGCCCCCATCCAATGACATTCCTCTCCTTAAAGGGATAGTCCAGTAAAACATTTTATTTAAAAAATAGATAGGCAATATAAAAAAAATAATACTAGCACTATTTTTTTTAAACTTCCTATGGAAAATTTTGAGCTATTCAAGCTCAAAATTCGCAAAAGCAAGCACATGGGCGCATCCATTTTGTGAAATGGATGCCCGCCTGTGCTGGCTTTTGCGGCACTAATGAAGGAAAAGCCAGCCAGCTGTAGTAAACAAAAGCTACCGCTGGGTGGCTTTTCCTTCATTGGTGCCGGGACTCGGAGGATGCGGACCGTAGACCAGAGCAGGAAAGCTGCAGCTGAATCTCGGTAAGTGCTATTTTTTTCTTTTTAAGTAAGCACTAGCTGCGTTTTTTTTTCTAAGTTTTCTGGGCTGGAGGAGCCCCTAAGGGGCTGGATCTGTTACCCTTCAGTCCCACTGCCCAGAGCTGGCTCCCCCGACTGCACTTTGAGCAATCGCTGCCCTGACCGCACTTCCCCCTTCCCTCCACCTGGCACTTCTCTCCCTCTGCGCTTGCATGATCTGAATGACGCAAGGCCCAGTAAGATTGTTTTTTCGTTCCCTAGGTCCTCCTAACTTGTCTTGTTGCGCCTAGAAACACTTGTGTAAAGGCGCGTTATAAATAACATATAGCATTACACAACCGTGCATTGTGCATGACAAAAAGCAATGGGAAATTAGCATGAATACGCCACAGAAGACGCTCAGTGTCATGTTTGATAAAAGGATGTTAGCAGCAGGAGTCTTGACACATCATTAAAGCGATTTATTACAAGGTGTTATGGATACCAGTCTATGACATCCGCTTGCGTGTGTGTTGGCTAGACCCTCCAGAAGCTGCAAGAGTTATTTTGTTTGAAAACTTCTAGAAAATGCACATACAACTATGTCAAACGTGCCAACAAACATTGTCTGGCTAAGTGGTTGCCAGACAATGTTTGTTGTCTGGTAACAAACCTTACAACAATAATTTAACATCTGTGGTTTGTAGGTGGTGTGCCGGACATTCTCAATTATGATCACTTACTACCACTGAGCATGGTGGCTGTGGTCATCATGGATGATTTGATAACAGTGGGTGGTCAGAGCGCTGATCTAGAAAAAACCTTCACCCAGATTAAGAATGAAGGGCGTCCTCACGAAACTGGTTAATATGTGGGTACCCATATGGGATAATAGAAAAGTGGTCTCTCAGGCCAGTGGATTCATAGGATCCATCATAGGCACATCCCTACTGCTAATACAATTTTTATGGCATCGCAAATAAAAGCCCAACCCTCTTCTTTGGGTTCTTCCTGCAAGGCACACAACCCTAACGTGGGATACAATACATTTTTAGTACAGCTCCCACTTGGTCAAAGTCCTGCAGCACTAAATCTGACACACATGGTTTATTTATGGACACTTTATGAAGCTACAGAGAGCTAACGAAAGGCTCCTTTGATCAGGCACTAACTTGTTTCTCCAAGCACACCGACACTCCGGATATTTATTCTTGATGTTCTCTTGCCTTTTAATTTTGCACAACCACCAGTTCAATCTATTTGGCCTCTGTTCCCATTATAATCTTGTTCCTCTTAATATATTCAACCTACTCATAGAACCACGGTCATCTCTGCCTCCAGGTACCGTTTTACAGTTTTAGCCACTAACCCTAGATTGATAGTGCTAGGGGGGCAGATAGTTCTTCGGCCACTTGCTCAACAATTTACAAGCCAAACCCTGGGCCCATGCTCTTCATTCCATTTCAGATCCGAATCACCATTCCCATGTAGTTGCAGCTGTCTTTCTGCCATCTGATACTTTCTCCCTCAGCCAGCCAGTTTTACCGAACATGTATACATGTTTACTTTTTATGTGCGCGTTCAAAACTACTGCATCCCCTCATAATGGGTCCCCCATTCAAGAACCTTTTTCCACTTTATATGAAGCTTCTGTACTTTAAATCTCATTGTGCTAAGTTGTAAAATGTGCTCCCATATTGTAGTCACACAATTTATGTTACTAAATGTATCCCACTTGACACAAAATACAAATAAAAGTAACATTTAACAAACTTCAAATAACTATTCTAAATACAGACAAAAACCACATCTGAATGTGTAAAATCGAATAAAGAAAAAGAGGGTGACAAGGCCAAGTGGAAATGGCTGATAAGCCTCCTGCCTGAAAAAACGCAAAATCAATAATGCCAAAAGAGAGACTTAGGAGGGGTATGGACACTGGCTAGTTGGAACACCAGAGGATTTTAGCCCCTACTAAAAAAGGCGAATTACAAAACTAGGGATTTGAAGTCATCTGCCTACAAGAAATGTGGATGACAGAAACCCCCATACTGGAAGGCTATTGGGTCTTGTTAAACCCTACTCTTAAAGGCCTGAAAGGGAGACCAACATCAGGACTAGTGGTCGCCATCAAAAACGACTTGAACTGGACCCTTCTGGATACTGTTAATCCATTACCTTATATACAGATTGTTGTTTTGAAGCCTGAAAAATCTCCGGTGGGAAATCCACAAGTATTGGTAGTATTAAACATATATTGGAACCCTGCAATCGCAATGAATCACACTGTACCAGAGGTCATAGTGGCATGGTTGGATGACTTGAGGGAAAAATGGCAAGATACTTTACTGATAATCGTTGGAGATTTAAACTGCACTTGCTTAGACCTTGATAATCAGTCAATTGAACATGATTCATCAATTACAACGGATAAGCAAAAACAGGGTTTATTATGGAGGGAATTGATCCAATCGAGAGACTTTATAATACTGAATGGAATAACCCCAGGGGACATTCCAGGGAGACCAACCTGGAAGGGACCTTACTCAGAGAAAATCTTGGATTACATTTGTGCTTCGTCCAATATGTCAGGGATAATAAAAACCCTAGAAGTGAAAACAGTGGCCAGCGATCATAACTTACTAAAATTGACATGCCATAATATCAGCAACAATGTAAGAAGTATATATGGAAACAAGGTTTCAATAAACTCAGGAAAAAACAAATACATGCTGATAAAATTCATGTACTGAAGAATGCTGATCTAATATCGAATTTATAAGACCAGGAGGCGGAACACAGTATAGACAATGTACCCCTATTTTAGAAATCCAAGACAAATTGCAAACTAGGAGGCAATGAAACGTCAATGTCATATTGACACGCGTATGATACAGTCTAGAAGAAGAAAGTATTAAAGAAAAACATCAAATCGGCTAAAGAAAAAAGCACTAGACGGATACTCAAATGACATCCAAAAGCTCAAACAAAAATACTGCAACTGCCTCCATTTGCATAAGAAAACTATGTTAAACTACGATGCAGAGCGGATGTTAAAAATTAAAACAAAAAACACCATAGCAATTTGGTAAACAATTAACATGGAAGCTCTGCAAGCAGCTCTGATGGCAAATCCCATACCAGCATCCGTATGTTGTGAATTTTATGCCCAAATGCATGGAAAGAACACAAAATTGGTTTCGCGGACGGCAATCTGTACAAAAGGAAATAGCTGAACTGGACATAGAAACAAATACAATTGAGAATATCATTAAAACATTTTAAAATTCCAGAGCTCCAGGCCCAGACGGGCTAACAAAAAATAATGAAGCGAAATCCTACAGAATGGGTAATATTCCTCCATCGCCTCTTCAAGTACATTTTAACATCTGAAAAAATGCCAACTTCTTGGAAGACGGCAGTAATCGTGCTAATCTTCAAAAAAGGGCTAAGGGGCGAACTCGGATAATTATCGCCCCCATAGCCCTACTGGAGGTGGCATACAAGGTTTTTGCTATAATTCTCTTAAAATCTCAACGTCATGCAGCATATCAACAAGTCTTAGAGATGAGTGGCAATCGGGTTTTGTAAAGGGGCGAGGGACTCCCCTAAACATTTTCCTGATTAATCTACTTAAAACCAGTACAGTAAGAAGAAAGGATCAGAGAATATTTGTGGCCTTCATTGACTTGTCAAAGGCGTTTGACACTAAGATCGAAACTGTGGAGTAAACTGGCAGGATGGAACTTCCCCCAGTTGATCCTAGAAAACATAAAAGACATATACATAGACACAGCCATCAGTGTAAGGCTGGACAAAATGGGATTGTTGTTGGATGCGATTCCTATCAACATGTGCCTGAAACAAGGTTGCCTTCTGGCACCAGAATATTTTTTTTTTAATTTGTTTATGACTCTGAGTCTTTACAAAATTATTAAAACAAATACAAAACAAATTATGTTTCAATAAAATACAACGTTTCAATCAAACACAAGTGTTTGCTTTGCTGGATTGATACAAACTGTACATAGCTGTTTTGCTCTGTCTCCTTGCTTTTGTCTTTCCAGTACTTCTCCGCAATGTACCAGGTTCAGCCTTATTCTTAAGAAGTTATTGCGCAACGAGCTATCCGAGAATTTCACGAGGTAGCTTGAAAGGCAACCCAGTTTTTTCCCGCCCCTTAAAAAAGGGGTTTGCAGGTGAGAACATTCTCACTTTATCAATTGTCACTATCCAGTCAATGCACTCTAATTTCTTCTTGAATTTCAACGGATTGGAGATAAGGGTTTCTATACTTTAAAAAAAAAAAAAAGTTTCATCTGCGCTCGTAGCGCGTTGTTGTGCCTGCTCTCCCCCTCCCACTTCCTGGTTCTCCTCTCCCTCCCGCCTCCCTGCCCACCCCCCCCTCTGATTGGCTTCTGCCTGCCTCCCTTTTGGGCTACTCGACGCCTGCTCCCCCTGCTCGCTTCTTTGTGTAGCTGAGCGTGGGAGAGCGGTCGCCGGTGGCCCCGAGGGAACTGCAGGCCTGGAAGCCCTGCCTCGGCATCCGTGAGTAGATTGTGTTTTGTTTTTAAAAAAAAAAAAAAAGAAAAGTTTCATCTGCACTCGTAGCGCGTTGTTGTGCCTGCTCTCCCCTCCCACTTCCTGGTTCTCCTCTCCTCCCTCTTCCTATAACTACACCCTTTGGGGCAGCCCTCTGCGGCTAAGGGCCCCAAGGCCAACTCCATCAGTTGCGGCTCCCTGTGTGTCTGCAGGTGTCCGCAGGGGACGCAAGGCGCCTGTACTTTGCCATTTCAACCTTCGCGCAGCCCACCCCACCTACACCTGGTCACTTCCTTCGCATGGTGTCTTCACCTCACTGTGTTCCACAGTTGAGGTAAACTTGGGTTTTTTCTCCCCTCGCAGGATTCTCTAACTTAGGTGGCCTCTGTACCCAATACTCATTTACTGTTCTGAAATGTGGTAAACTTGGGTTTTTTCTCCCCTCACAGGATTCTCTAACTTAGGTGGCCTCTGTACCCAATACTCATTTACTGTTCTGAAATGTGGTAAACTTGGGTTTTTTCTCCCCTCACAGGATTCTCCAACTTAGGTGGCCTCTGTACCCAATACTCATTTACTGTTCTGAAATGTGGTAAACTTGGGATTTTTCTCCCCTCGCAGGATTCTCTAACTTAGGTGGCCTCTGTACCTAATACTCATTTACTGTTCTGAAATGTGGTAAACTTGGGCTTGCCGCTCACGTCCTGCCTGCGTGCTTCTCGTATCGTCTGTCTTCCCGCCCCCATACTCCCTCCTACTCCATGGTGCTCTCTATCTCGCCTATCTTCTCTAACTGCTTCTCTATTGACTATCCTGCTCTCCTCACTAAATCTGGTAGGAAAAAGTTTAAAAAGGACATCCTGGTCTCCAACCCAGGCCTCCCTATCGCTGACACCTACACTAGTGCCTGCTCTAAGGAAACTCTCACTGACATCCTCTTTTTCGTGCCTTCACCTGACCTATGGACCCTTCATATGGTCTCTGCACTCTCCTTTTACCTCTTCTCTCATTAATGGTGGCACCCGTTGGGATGTCCTCTTGGCCCCCTTCCGCTCCTCTAAGGCCATCATTAATGTCTACGCTAATGGGACCGTCTTGGTCCAAGGCCCTCAGGCCAACCTTCACCTCTTTGATAGACGCTTCCCTCGCCTCATCAACTTCCTTTCCTCCCCTGCTGTGCCCCCCCTGTCTTCGGCTACCTTGCCTCTACCCTCCCTCCCTGCCCCCTCTCGCACTCCCACTTCACCTCCTTCTACACCTCCGCAGGGCGTACCTCTGATCTGTACCCCTCCCCGGAAGTCCTTCAAGGATGGCAACCTTCTCCACTTTGCCACTCTTAACTCTCGCTCTGCCATCAAGCATTCCTCCGATATCTGTCGCCTTCTTGAGGAACTGGACCTTGACGTCCTCGGTCTCACTGAGACATGGTTCACAGCCAGCTCTGTCACGAGCTTTGACACACTCCTACCTAAAGGTTACAAGATCCTCTCTGTGCCCAGGCCCAACCGTGCAAGGGGGAGGGGGGGTGTTGCCCTTATCTTCCCTGAGTGGATTCCTGCCAGTCACTCCTACGCAGACCTACTCCTCTTTTGAATGTCTTGTCTGCCGACTCTCTCCTAGCCATTCCCTTACCGTGGCTACTATCTATTGGCCACCTGGTCAAATTTCCTCCTTCCTCTCTGAGTGAGCTGACCTCTCCTCCTCACTCCTGTCCTCTACCATTCAACTCCTCTTTCTTGGTGACTTCAACATCCACCTAGATGCCTCCTGTCCCCCCACTGGACTCTTTCGTGACCTCTGCGACTCTCTCTCACTCTCTATTCTCCCGCCTGGGCCTACTCATTCTGCAGGGCACACTTGATGCTCTGATCTCTTCTGACCTTCCCCTCTCTGTCCCTCTCTCCACTCCTCTCTCCTGGAGTGATCACTTTCTCCTATCCTCCCACCTCACCCTCCCTACCCCACAGGCAAAGCCACCCTCATCATTGCCACCCACCTTCTCGGTCATCCGACCCATGAAGCGCGTGTCAGTTGCGGCTTTCGCTGCCACCTTCTCGCCCCCCCCCTTCCCCTTCGGTTGACTCCCACCCTGACACAGCCCTCTCCTTGCTCCACTCTGCTATATCTGATACTCTTGATATCCTTGCCCCTGTCATGAAAATCCGCCTGAAGCCCAAAGCCAAATGTAACTCCTGGTATGATTCGGATCTCGTCACCCTAAAACGCAAGTGCAGGGTGGCAGAGAGGAAATGGCGTGCTTCATGTTCATCCTCTGACAAACTGGCCTGCCGCCTGCTCCAAAGGCAATACCGTCTCTCTGTTCTCACCAAGAAGAGAGCCCTTATCCAAGCCCGCATCTCTGCGGCATCTAACAACTCGGCTGAATTCTTTAAAATCTGCAAGGAGCTAGCCAACCCTGCTGCAGTCTCTACCTCTCCTGTCCCCTCCCAGGCTCTCTGCACTGCACTGGCCTCCCACTTCATCTCTAAAACTCAGGACATCCTGTCCTCACTCTCCTCCTATCACCTCCCCCCCTCTCTTCCCTGCTCTTCCTCTGGCCCTTCTGCAGCCACCCCTCCTCCCTCCTCTGCATTTCCCCTTTTTTCTGCTGACGAGGTTTCCAGACAAGTCCGATCTATGAAAGTCTCGTCTAAACAGATTCACCCGTTCCTCCAAAACTATCAAGGACCACATCGACTCCCTGGCTCCTGCCCTGGCTGACTTTTGCAACCACTCCTTCGCCTCTGAAGTCTCCCCATCCCCCCTCAAGCACTCCCTTGTGCACCCTCTCCTTAAGAAACCCTCTGCCGACCCCTCCTGTCCGGCTAACTATCGCCCAATCTCCATCACTCCCTTCCTGGGCAAGCTCCTGGAGAAACTGGCCATCTCCCAGCTTAACCTCCATGCTGAAGCTGTTGATAGTCTCCATGACCATCAATCTGGCTTCAGAGCGGCCAGAAGCACGGAAACTGCTCTCCTGAACATCCGTGAGGACCTGCTCTTGAACCACGACTCCAACACTCCGTGTGTTCTCATTCTGCTCGATCTCTCTTCTGCCTTTGACACTGTCAACCATGCCATCCTGCTCAACCGTCTCCGTGATAACCTGGGTATCACTGGTCAGGCTATGGCGTGGCTGACCTCTTTCCTTTCCAATCGACCCTCCCAGGTCCAACTTGGGTCCTTCCTCTCTGACATCTTTTTCTCCACCTGTGGCGTTCCCCAGGGACCTAATCTCTCTGCCTGGCTGTTCAACCAGTATCCGGCACTCCTTGCCCACCGCATCGCCGCCCTCTGCCCCAACTTTCAGTGCTATGCGGACGATACCCAGCTCATTTTCAGGCTACCCTCGGCCTCCTCCTCTCCCTCCCTCATCTCTGACTGTCTGTCTGCTATCCAGGAATGGTGTGCTGCCAATGACCTCTGCTTTAATGCTAGTAAGACTGAGATCCTACTCATCAGCACACCCAATCCCTCCTTCCCTGCAGCTCTCTGGCCGGCCTCTCTTGGACCTCTTCCCGCTCCTACCTGCAAGGCAAAAAACCTCGGGGTCATCTTCGACTCCACACTCTCCTTCTCTCCTCATATATCTGACGTCTCTAAGAAGTCACATTACCAGCTGCACCTCCTCAGAGGTATTCTTCCCTTCCTCTCCTTCCCCCAGAAGCTCACTGTCTCCCGAGCCCTGGTTCTCTCAAAGCTGGACTACTGTAACAACCTCTATCTTAATCTGCCTGCCTCCATTCTCCGCCCTCTGCAACTCATCCAGAACAGAACTGCGAGACTTGTCCTTGGCCTCAAGCCCAGGGACCGTATCTCTCCAGGACTGAAATCTCTACACTGGCTCCCAGTGGGTGCGAGGATTAAGTTCAAAACCCTCTGCATTGTCCACAAGGCCTTCTGGGGCCTGGGGCCTAAATACCTTCAACTCTCTCTTCCTAAATATCTTCCTTCCCGAGCCCTACGCTCATCCGTCTCCAACTCCCTCAGGGTCAGCCGCTTCTCGAAGCAACGAGCTGGGGGTAGATCTCTCTCCGCGGCAGGGGCCTCCCTCTGGAACAGCCTTCCTGCCTCCCTGAAACTTGAGGAGAACCATCTCCGGTTCCGGAAGCACCTCAAAACTTTCCTCTTCACTTCTGCTTTCTCTCTCCCTCTCCCCTGCTAAATTCTTCACCAATACTGCACTGATTCTGCAACTGGGCCACTCTCACCGACCTCGGTCCTGGGCCCAGTCACTCTTCACTTGCACTGCCTCCCTGGCAACCCCTGCACTGCGGGACTGTCTATCACTACAGCCCCCCCCCCCAGCACTTGTCTGCACTTACCTTGCACTTGCCACCAGCTGGCCCTATTTATTTATTATTTTATTTCTATTCTACTTATTTGTACTGCACTCCCCCCCCACTCCCCCTTCCCCTTGCACTTCTTCCCTTCCCCCTACCCCTGCACTTGCGCGGTCTGAATGACACCTGGCCTAGTAGGATCGTTGTCCGTCTTCCCCTTGTTCCCCCCTCCCTGCCTCGTCGCGCCTTGAAACACTTGTGTATAGGCGCGTTACAAATGCCTTATCATATCATATCATACCAAGGTCACTTTTGGAAAGGGACTCCATTACCTTGCTCTCCAATGACGACAAGATTGAAGATCTAGAATTTGACATATGACGTCTTAGGTTGCCATAGAGTTGTCTGTTTTCCAATAATGATCTCCCGATATAAGGAAATTAATTTCCAATGTGCCATACATCCCAGGGATTTTAAGCCAAGTTCAAATCTTAGACTCCCACTGGGCATGCAGGCAGGGAGACCCAATACCCTCTTCCATAGCCGACCATTAAATGTATCCCAGTTGATAAACCGGAGCCGTGGTCTGGCCTCCAGTCCATAAAGAATAACAAACTATTTTTGCCAGATATCTGACCAACGTGAGAATTCACAAAATGTATGATTCAATTTAAGCATTTGTGCTGCACCCTGAACCATCTTATCTGTAAGCTCAGCTTCAACTTTAAAACGGGCGGGAGAAACATGGATATTATATCCCCAAGTACTTAACCACCTCTACCCTTTGGATCTTTTGACCATCCAATTCCCAGTTCGAGTATTTAACTTTTTTTTGGGGATGTTTGAAAATCATGATGTTTGACTTAGTGGGATTTATTGAGAGCTTGTTAATTCCTGCATACTCACTCAGCCTAGTTAGTAAACGCTGGAGCCTAATTGGTGTTGTATCTAGCAACACAATATCGTCTGCATAGGCCAGCCAAAAGATCTTTCTTCCATTCAACACTGGACTGCCCAATGCAGATGGTTCCAGAGCGATCCCCATGTCTGCCAGGAAGAGACTGAAGAAAAGAGGGGCCCCTAAGCACCCTTGCCTTACTCCCCTTTCTACCTCAATGGTTTCCGAGAGGTGCCCCAACTCGTCCAAGCAAACTCTTAGCTTAGTCTCTCTGTGTAACTCCACCAATATTGCTGGAAGTGTTTCAGGTAAACCCCAATGTCTCAGTTTATCCCAGAATAGAGCCCGGTCTACTTGGTCAAAGGCTTTTGATAGATTAACCCATGCTCCATACAAGGGCAGCAATCTACTTCACTCTGCCTGCTCACTCACTAGATTGAGGATCAGGCCATTTAATGTTGTTGACATGCCTTTTCAAAATCCTGTTTGGAAGCAACACAAGATATTTTGATCTTCTACCCACTATGTCATTTCCCTTAGCAAGAGCTTCATGAAGATATTTCTTTCTATGTCGAGCAGAGATATAGGTAGACAATTCGCTGCTGCTCGACGATCCCATTCTTGAAAAACGGAATGACCAGGGCGGTCTGCCAAGATGCTGTAAACAAACGTCTCTTAAGGATTTCTCTAAATAGACAGTAATAGATGAGACCACATTTTTGGCTCATTTTTAAGTATTTGATATGTCAGGCCATTAGAGCCTGCTACTTTTGAGGTCAAAGACTTTGCTATTATCTCTTCGATATCCCTTTCATCAAAGTTAAGTTTCCAAGGTGTATTCAGTTTCACTATGAACTGGGAACCACTAGTGTCCAAAGATTTCAGTTAGGTGCTCTACCCACCCTCTTTCGGAGACAAGAATTGCACAAAGAACTGCCAGTTTCACCCTCAAATTGACAGATTACTGGCCAAACATTTTTTGGGTTGCTTTCTCTGATCATTCTCAACACATTCTCCCTGTCGTTTTACATTCAGGAGGCTTTTTGAAGAAACGACCATGATTTATAATTAGTGTTTCTTTGCTGATTTCTACTTTATATGCCTCCGGCGGGAGCCCTGCTGACTTAATTTCTCGCAGGGCCCTTCTGTGCTCTTTTCTTTCTCTGTGTCTCTTCATCGAATGCCTGGATGTGTTTTTGTTCAACTATCCCTAATGACTCACTGGAGGCTGAGGCGACCCAGAGGAACTTGGTGAATTTTTACGGCTGGCATTCTGTCTCCCAAATGCTTCTTGGAGTCTTTTTCAACTGTCGATTTAGGTTTGCGCCTTCATGCTTATATTTTACCAACCTAATTTTCCCTTTCATGCCATCCGACTGCTGTTTGTTTACACTTAAGGAGGAGATGGAGAGGTTGGGGCAGGATAATTCCAATCTACTATGGTCGCTCCCCCATCATGCTTTACTATCATGAAAGAGGGGAGCGTATGCAGATAATGGGAGACAGATGTAATCTAGGGTTGAAGAGGAGTCACTTCTATGCCATGTTTTAAATGCCCCCAGATCTCCCTCTATACTACCATTTACCATCCTTAGGTCCCAGTGTTCCATGAAGTCCAACCACAACCTCCCATTTATTTTGGCTTTTTTTTTTTACAGTAGAATGATATATTAGATCCCCTTTTGACTGCAAACAATCTGTATTTAGGTCTCCAGCTACAATTATGTTGCTATTCACCGAGTCTAGTTTTACTGTTTCCAGCAATGACCCTACATTTTCAAGAAAAGGATGTGGTTGTAGCAAATTGAGGCTCTACTACCATGAATCAGGTCGGCTCTACAGGCCTGAATACCAATTGCATTTTCACAAAAGGGAACTAAGTTTTTGAAAGTTTGATTTTTTTAGGGCCATCAGTAGACCGCCCCACACCCCCGCCCCCCGAGGGTCAACAGTTTTCTTTTTGTAACACTGGTAAACCTAGCAGTGAACCCTTCTATAATCAGGGGGTTCACTAACCATGTCTCCTGCAGTAGCACTATATCTCCCAGATCAAACAAATAGTCCCACATTCCTTTTGTCTTAATGGTACTGGCCCCCTGCGTGTTCCAACTAACTACATTAATACCCCTTCTTCTAAATCTTCTGGGCACCTACACCCAGTTCTTGTAGAACCTGGGAGAGGATTTCCGGCAGGAGGGATAGTGCATTTTCCTGTGGGTTCTGCTCTTTCCTGAACTCTTGTCCTCTTCTTTTTTAGACTCCTGAAAATCTCTCCCCCTTACAGGTTTTTTTGTCGTGGGTTCTGTAATAATACAACAATCTCCAGAGTGGCCCCCAGACTCACTAATTGAAACGTCCAGACCATAGGATTCTAGTTCTCTCGATTCACTCAAAATAGCATTCTTTGCACTGGATGAAGTAAAAGCCACTTCCACATGAAAAGGATCTTGGATCAAGGGAAATGAATATCATCTGATGAGAGGAAATACTATTTTTTCACTTTGACTATTCCCAAAATCACAGAGCAGCTCAGCGATTTATGTTGTCTAACATTGGTAATAAGTCTTAACCACACTCTTGGAATACCATAGTGTTTTAAGACCTTTGTCATTGGTGGTGCAGATACTTGGGCCATTGCCTGAGGTGCAGGACAATCATTTTCTTGGCTAGATTGAGCAATGAGCGACACATTTCCCATGGCCATTATGCATAGTCTGTTTTTGTTGACTTTAGTTGGACAGAATCCAGAAATTTGTCGGCCATTAAAGATATATGATCTGCCATACCTTCTGTAGTATTCTTTCTAGTTGCTTAAAAAAACAAAAAATAAACAAATCGCAGCCACCTTTAAATTAGTTTGAGTGCATACAGAGGTTAGTTCATTAGAGCCAACATTCTTTTGCAACAAAGGGGAGTTGGTAAGAAAATGGGTGCCCATTTTATTTTGCTCAATGATTTTTTCTTCTGGCAAATTACAGCTAAGGGGTTGGTACTTTTCATCAGCTTTTGAATCTCTAAAATTATTCTCGTCCAAACCCCCCTCTAAATTGCTGCATTGCCTATGTTTTAGATCCGTTTGAAGACCAATACTTATATTAATAGTTTTGACAGTCTCTTCTGTACTAAAGCGCAGACTGCTTTTGGTCGCTTTCATACCTTTCCTGGCCTTTTTCAGAGTTCCTCTCTCATATGGTTCTCCAGTTTGTCAGTGGCAGCTTGAGAACCATCCACTGGAGTTGCTGCATCCTCTTTGTGGCTAACAGCAGGTGATTCTTGCTGATGAGTGGCCATAACTAGTGCAGCTTTGGTAAAAGTGCTTTGGCTTTTCACTTTTTTCTGATTCCGCTTTGATTTTGATTGCACCACTTTTGACCTTTGCGTTCCTGCTTGACGTTTTCTCATGTTCCTTCTGCCTCTTGATCTCTGGCAATATGTAGGTTGTCAATCAGGTAATCAGGTACGACATCCATCTGCTTTTCTATTGCCATTGCAGGTTGTATTTGCATCATCGCCCCAATGGTTTCCAATTCCCCCTATGCTGCATTCGCCAGTCTCTGAAATTCCTCCAATACCGATTCTGAGAGGGGCTGGTCTTGAAGGATATCCCCCTTTTCTTCCAATGCCTGTAAGGTGGAGTTTTCTTTCAGAACAACAAGTTACTTCTTACCTGGTAACGTTCTTTCAACGGGATGTTCCTCCGACGTATTCCTTATCTTTGATAATACGTTTCCAGCTTGCTGGCCTCTGACATTTTTTTCTGTAGAGGGCGCTGCGCGTTGACGTCCGCCGAGTCGATGTCCCTCGACGGCCACCGTATCGGCGCCGACGTCACCATGCCCATAAATAGACACACGCTGCGTCCGTTGCTCAGTTCCGTTTTGTAGTATAAGAAAAGTCATGCCTGAATCGGTTAGTAACCTTCAAGGAGCGAAAGCTGCAACCACAAGGGAAGTTATCACTGCGGGGATGGATGGGAGGGGCGATAAGGAATACGTCGGAGGAACATCCCGTCGAAAGAACGTTACCAGGTAAGAAGTAACTTGTTCTTCGAAGGGATTGTGTCCTCCGACGTATTCCTTATCTTTGATAGACTCCCGTAGCAGTGGTATGTAATTGGAGGAGGGAGTGATAGTGTTATGTATCCCTTTGGGGATGGACCGAGTGTAATACGGCCTTGCCAAATCTGGTCTCTTGAGCAGTGGAGGAGTCCAGATTGTAACATTTTGTGAATGTATGTGCGGACGACCATGTGGCAGCCGCACATATGTCCCGGACCGGTACCCCTCTCTGGAGAGCCGAAGAGGCTGTGATACCCTTGGTTGAATGAGCCCTGAGGTTTTGGGGTGGCTCTATCCCTGCTAGTCTATAACATTCCAGGATGGCCAAGACAATCCACCTGGAGATGGTTTGTTTTGTTATGGGTAGTCCCAACTTGTGACATGAGTATCCTACAAACAGTTGGTCTGCTTACCTGATCCTAGCCATTCTGCTGATGTAAAAGCTGAGAGCTCGCCTAGGGTCCAGCCTGTGTAGCCTTTCCTCCCTTTCCTCGGATGGGGAGGAGGGTAGAAAGAAGGCAAGGTAATTTTCTGAGTAATATGGAATTCAGAAACCACCTTTGGGAAAAAATTAGGCTTCTCCTGAAGGACAACCTTGTCCTTGTGGAAGATTGTATGTGGGGGTTTACAGGAGAGAGCTTGTAGCTCACTCACCCTCCTAGCAGATGTTAGTGCTACCAGTAGGACAGTTTTAAGTGTGAGAAATCTCAATGCGCAAGAGTGAAGTGGTTCGAATAGAGTGCCCATTAAGAAGTTTAAGACTAAATTTAAGTCCCATAATGGAACCTGGAATGGTTTTGGAGGGTAAACAGTTAGACCCTTGAGACATTGTACCACTAGAGGAATTTTGAAATACGATTGTTCCTCCGCAGTGCGCTTGAAGATAGAAAGCGCTGCGAGATAGCCTTTTACAGTGCCCACTTGAAGGCCTGAGTTTGCCAAGTAGAGTAGAAACGATAACACTGTTGGTGTACCGCATGAAAAAGGGTCGATATTCTCTTCCCTACACCAGCTGCAAAACTTGTTCCAACGGCAGCGGTATAAATACTTTGTTGCTGGTCTTCTGGCCGAAAGCAACACCTCCATGACGTCATCAGGGAGATCCCAATCCTTGTACCTCAACCTTTCAGAAGCCAAGCGTGAAGGTTGAGGGTTCTGGTGTCTGGATGGAGAACCTGACCTCCCTTCGGCGAGAGAAGATTCTCTTTGAGTGGAAGACTGATTGGAGGGCAGATGGACATATCTAGAAGGTCCGGGTACCATGTTCTCCTGGCCCAATCCGGGGCAATTAGGATCATGGTTTTCCGGAATCTTCTCAACCTCATGATCATTTGAGGAATAACAGGGACTGGTGGGAACGCGTAAAGGAGTGGGAACTCCCAGGCCACTACGAACGCATCTCCTAGAGCTCCTCTCGGGGGAAATTCCCTTGAACAGAACTGATCGCACTTCCTGTTGGTGCTTGTGGGGAACAGATCCACCTGAGGGGTTCCCCAAAGGGCGAAGATCTCTTGAAGGACTTCCTGAGCTAGCTCCCACTCGTGGGAGACTCTGCTCTGCCTGCTCAGAGCGTCCGCTGTCAAATTCTTCTCTCCGGCTAGGTGGACTGCCGATAGAGAGATTCCTTCCCGAATTGCCCAAAACCAGAGCTGCATTGCCTCTCTGCACAGTGGCAGTGATCCTACGCCTCCTCTTTTGTTGAGGTAGTGCATGGCCACCGTGTGGTCTGTCATTATCAGGATATTTCGCCCCTGTACTGATGGCAGGAAAGCTTTCAGTGCTAGTCTGATCGCTCTCAGCTCTAATAGGTTGATATGTAGTCTGGACTCCGATGGAGACCAACGACCGCTGATGGTCAAGTCGTTGGCATGGGCTCCCCACCCTGTGAGCGAGGCGTCTCTGACTACTGTTATCTCCGGCCATGGTTGCCAAAACAGTTCTCCTTTCAAGATGTTCTCTGAATAGGCCCACCATTGAAGGTCGTGGGCTACCTTGTCCGGAATCCGGAGGAGGTCTGACATTCTCCCTGAGAATTGTGACCACTGACTTCTCAGTGCCCACTGAAGAGATCTCATTCTCAGGCGAGCCTCTGGCACAAGGAAGATGCAGGATGCCATGAGGCCTAGCAACCTCAAAAAGTCGAAGGCTGCGAGACGCTCGGCATTTTGAAACTTGGTGACCATCTGTAGAATATCTTGAGCCCTCACCTCTGGTGGCGAGGCTTTTCCCAGGGAAGTGTCCAGGACCGCTCCAATGAACTGGAGTCTCGAGATGGTATCATCTGTGACTTCTTTAAATTGAGGGAGAAGCCCAGTCTGTGAAGGAAGAGGCAGACATAATCTAGCTGGGTCTGGGTCTGTTCCGAAGATACAGCCCTGATCAGCCAATCGTCCATGTAGGAATAGACGTGGATCCCTTCCCTCCTTAGACTCGCCGCCACTACCGACATCAGCTTGGTGAAGACCCTCGGGGCGGAGGTCAGCCCAAATGGCAGAACTCGAAATTGATCATGAGAGTTGCCAATTGCGAACCTCAGGTATTTCCTGTGCTTGAGATGGATTGGCACATGGAAATAAGCATCCTGAAGGTCCAGAGATACCAGCCAGTCCTGGAGCTGGAGGGCCTAAAGAATCAGAGTTACCATCTTGAACTTGTCCTTCCTGAGGAACTTGTTCAATTCTCGTAAATCCAGGATGGGTCTCAGTCCTCCGTCCTTCTTTGGTATGAGAAAGTAGGGGGGAGTACCAGCCCTTGTTCCTGTCCGCTACAGGTACCGGTTCTATGGCACCTTTCTCTAGCAGGTCCATAATTTCCTGCAAGATGAGCGGATCTGGAACTTTTAGGGAGCTGTTACCCGGTGGATGACTGAGGGTTCTGTAGAAAGGGTAGGCAGTAACCTTGGGCAACTGTCTCCAACGCCCAAGCATCTGACGTTATAGCCTGCCATTCCGTCAGATGGTGAGTTAACCTGCCCCCTACAGGTGTCTTGTGTGCGAAGGCCTCAGAGGCTGATGCAGATGCCGAGGGTAAAGAGGCACCTGCTCCTGCTGCGGTCTTAGTACCTTTGACCCGTCCACCTCGGGAGGATCTTCTTTGGCCTCTTTGAGCCGGCTGTCCTCTGCCTTTTCCGAATGCGGAATAGCAGTGAAAGGACTTTCCTCTCCCAGAGGTTCCTGAGGGGCGAAAAGGAGTTTGGCGGATAGCAGCTCCTAAGGATTTTGCTGCTGCTTTAGAAGTCTAACTTTTCCAGACTGTCATCCGCCTTTTTCCCGAATATTGAAGAGCCGTCAAAGGGCATATTCAAAAGTCTGGCCGGTACGTCAGGGGCAAAGCCCGACTTTCGCAACCACGCATGCCTGCGGATTGTTGTACTTGCCGCCATGGTCCCGCTGATACTGTCAGCGGAATCGATGCCTGTTTGAAGTGATTCGCACATGGCATCTTTGCCATCTTGAATGATGTTAAGGAAGGCTTCCTTCTCCTCTCCATCGGGTATGCAGTCAGCCGCTGATGAAGCACACACCCATAATGTGTGACTGAACCTGGCGAGCGTACCGGTGGCGTTGATGGACTTCAACGCCATACTACAGGCAGAGAAGACTTTCTTTGCCATAGAGTCGTACCTCTTGTCATCCCCATCCTGTGAGACAGCAGGGTAAGCAGTCCTACTGCTGGATGAAGTTGCCGCTTGAACCACAGGCCCTCTGGGGTCGGGTATTTTGACAGGTATTCAGGGTGAGCAGCTGCTACCCTATACTTTGTAGACAGTCTTTTATTGACTGCTGGGATAACTTCGGGAGTTTCCCAATTGGAAGCAATTATTCTTTGTAGGGCTGCATGGAAGGGGACCACCGGGTCCTCCTGTGGGCCTTTGTCCAATATATCCGTCAGATCATCCTGTTGGAAAACAGGTGAAGGTGCAGACCAACCCATAAACTCAATTATTCTTGCCATCAGGGTTCTATATGGTGTTTCGGCATGTTCCCCTGGGTCTGGCTTTACAAATTCCACTTCTGGGGAAGTGTCAAGTCCACTTGCCTCATGAAGGGAATCCTGTAGTTCCTTCAGCCTTCTTTCTTCAGAGGTGAAAACCTCTGCAGCAGGCAGTGTGGATCTCTGTAAACCAAAAGTTTCTTGGTCAGAGTCTTCCCTTTCTTCATAAATTCAAGAAAGACCAGGGTATTCTGATCTCTGAAATGGAGTAAAGCCCATCTCTAGGGCCAAAGGAGCCAAACACGTCGTTATTGGACGAGAAAATGTCGAAGTCGTCGACGCCATTGTAACCGGCTTCGAAGGCGCCGAAAATGGCGTCGAAAAAACTGGAAGGGGTCTCTAAGAACTCGAGAGGATCGGGATCCTACTCGAGGGCATCGACGACGGTCTCGGCGTCGTGCCGGAGGCCCTTGAAAACACTGTTGGCTGTGGAGCCTTGGTCCTCTCATCGGCGTCGAGTCGATCGACTGATGCGTCGAGGAACCCTTCGACAACTGCGTCGATGGCGCCGACGGTGCCTTCTTACCCGATGGCTCATGGCGCTCTCGGGTGGAATGTTTCGCCGGGTGCTGCGACTCGCGGCGTTTTCATTCTTTGGGTTTTTCACCCGGGGTATCACCCTCAGCTGTCTTCGAGGGGGTCGAGGCCGCGTTCTCGAAGACGATTAACATTTTCTTTCTGAATTCCTCCCACTCAGCTTGAGAACTGTGTTTGGTGGGACAGGAAACTCTTTCTGGGGACACCGAAGACGACGAGGAATGGGACCTTCGATGTCTCTTTTTTGAGTATCTAGATCTCGACGAATGGTGGGAGCTGCTTCGAGATCTAGAATGGGAGTGTTTGACGGCGAGGAGACGAATGCCTCGACTCAGCCAACGAAACCTTCGAGGAAGATTTGGCTGACTTACCTCTCTCGAGCTTCCCCTTTCGCTCCTTCAGGGCTTTCGCCGTCATGGACATGCAGTCCTCACACTCCGAACAATGGTGCTCGGACCCCAAGCACCATAAACAGACCCTGTGTGGATCCGTTATTGACATTTCTTGAAGCCGGATCGCGGCGTCGTCGGTTCTGATGAAGAAGCCATTGAGAACGATAAGGAATATTCGCGAAATAGATTTAGATAAACCTGAACTGAGCAACGACGTTCCGAGGCCCCACGAAGCGTGGAAAAACGGAACTGAGCAACGGACGCAGCAGTGACAATTTATGGGCATGGTGACGTCGCGCCGATATGGTGGCTGTCGAGGGACATCGACTCGGTAGACGTCGACGCGCAGCGCCCTCTACAGAAAAAAAATTCTGAGGTCAGCAAGCTGGAAACGTATTATCAAAGATAAGGAATACGTCGGAGGACACAATCCCTTCGAAGTTGAATTACTTCTCCCAGGAGACTGCTTTCCTCTTCTCTTTTTTTGGTTGTTGCTTAACATAGACTGTATAGAGGAGATGTAAAGGTCCTGCTTAACCACTTCTAGTCGTAGATCTCTAAGTGGTAAGGTCATGTTGGTATTGATAGTCAAGACCAGCCCCACCAGAGTAGATTCACAGGACGCCACCTTGTTTATCACTTCCAAGAGTGTGCCCGCCTGTGATTGATCTACTGATTTCAACATTTCAAAAACTGAAACAAAGAATTCAAAACAAAATGTAAAGCCTTCAGGGTGTCTATATTTGGTTCGGCTTTTTCTGTGCCCGGATCTAACTGGGCAATATCTTTGTGGACTTTTGGATAGTGCATTGGATCTTTTAGGGAACAGATAGCTGGATGTGGTGAGATTACTTCATTCCCTTCTCGATTTAGTGCATCTACATCATTCCCTGTACTAACAGAAGAAGAATACATTTCTGTACTTGAGGATGGGGTTTGAAGGGATTGTGGCACGGCCAAAAGGTTTGCTGAATCTCCTTCCACATCACTGTGGCTTTGTATCTTTTTCTACCAAAGTGATCCTGAATCTTTTGCTGAATTATTGTAGTTTGTGTACTCCAGTCCCCGTTGCCATTATTTCATAAGGGTGGTGTGGAGGTTCCGCTCCACTCCCCTGTCTGACAGAGCTACAGACCCTACCTCAGCATGTATTTGTGCCTGAGTTGTTTCCAGTATGTTAGAGTGTGTGATTAGGGCAGTCATCTGAGCAACGGTAGGACCTGCACTTTGAGGCTCTAGCAAGTAAGAGCCTCCTCCTTCCCTCTCCCTTTCTTTGTCCATAGACATACTGCACAGTTTCATTGCAAGTTCCAGATATGCCTTCTAGCAGGCTGCAAAGGGTCCTCTAGATCAGAGCTGGGGCCCCACAACCTTGCCGTCCAACAGTCTGATAAGTCACACCCCCTTAAACAGGATGGAATCGGTCACAAGATACACTGAAGATGCAAACATAAAAGCCCAGGTGTAAAGAGTTTGTGTACGTCAACCTCCGAGTTGATTGATGAGAGCTAAGAGCGGCTCACAGAATGTCAAAGCTAGAGGATTGCAATGTTCCCACAGCACGAGGAACACACTGAATATCACTATGACTAATGCGTACGCATACTCCAAATGCGGCAGCTATGCAGTACTTTCACAGTTTCACATTACTATTGCGGGGCCAGCAAGATCAAAAGGAGAGACCTCCAACAGTCTCCCGCTGCCCACCCGGATGTTAGTATGGAAATACGTGGCCAAGCTCCTTACCGTTCCTTCAGCGGTGTCCCGATAGCTGGCGGTGCTGAATTATCTGTGCACAGAGCCCCTGCTCCCTGAACCTCCAGCACAACAGCAAAACAGCACCACACAATGCGTCCGCCCTTTTCTCCTTCCGGGCTCCTCACTGCAAGGGTTATAGTTCTGGGCTAAGTACCACACCTCCTAATAGACGTGTACCTCCGTCAAGGGTTTGTTAAAGGGGCAGTGTAGTTCGACTATAGCAGCATGAACAGCATACAGCTTGTAATCCCAATAGTCTCAATAGCCTCAATGGTCTAAGGCTACATTAGTCACAAGCTGGAAGGTTCAATCTTGAAGCACAACAGCAAAACAGCACCACACAATGCATCCACCCTTTTCTCCTTCCGGCTTCTCCAGAACATTTTAATCTCTTTGTCTCGGACGTAGTGCAAATTCGATCTTTTCCTCCTAAAGTGGCAGGAACGTCGATTGGGAGGCCGTTATATGCAGACTATATTGGTTTGATGGATCAGACCCCAATAGGGTTACAGCGTCAGCTCGATACCCTTCAAGAGTAGGTTGATAGCAATAATCTAATAATCAACCCGGACAAATCGTGAATCTTAAGATTGCACGCTACAAATATCAGGCATGAGAAGAACAATTTGGTGTGGTCTTTAAAAGGGAAAAATATAACAGAGGTAAAATCATTCAATTACTTGAGTCTCAATAAATAACAGCAGACGTGAAGCTCCGAGAATTGAGTTAATGAGGAGAAAAGCTAAAAATCTGGCAGCGCAAGGTAAGCTTTTGCTAAAAAGATACTGCAGATTCACCCTCATTCCACTAGTGACTTTCTATAGGATGAAAGTAGTACCAATCTTGACCTATGGAGAAGAAGCATTTTTTTCTAACAACAAAAATCTGGCCCATCTTGGAAGGGTTATTTTGGCAATTAGTACTTCAGCTCCCAAAGTCACTTCCAGTCCAAGTAATAAGGAGAGAGTTGCCCTTAACCTCCTTAAAAGTTATAGTGGAGTGTTAAGTAATTGCATTCTACCATAAATGTTGGGAGGAGACACCTAAAGGAGGTTTCTGAGTCATAGAAAAGGCGATGGTAGACCAGACGGATCAAACACTATTGGAATGGCAACAAATCTGTCGCGCCATCCTAGATGATCTGAGCGTGTCTAAAGAGGATCTATTAATTAATCCTGCCAAAACCAAAAAAATGATACACAAGAGATTGGATCGAAACACAGGAAGAAATCGCTACAAAAAATGACAGATTTCTGGTCAAGCCCTCGAAAACTAAATGAGCTGCCAAGTTATTTGAGACACTTCCTAAACTGCCATTTTGATCACTATTCATAAGGTTCCACTTTAACATTCTCCCCACAAGAGAAATAATGCACTAGAGGAAAAAATTAAATGGAACCGCAACCTGCAGATCGTGTCAACAGCCTGACTCAAGGGAGACATTAAAACATCTGATCCTAATATGCACGGAACAGATAAGAGAACAAGACATATTCCTGGGTGAGATTGAGAAAGTATCTTGCTAGAAACGTTGATGAGTGGTGGCGAATATTGGTGGAAGGTGCGAAAATTAACATCAACCTAGCACTGGTAAAATTTTTGATGGCAACATTTAAGAAAATCGAGGAAATAATTCTGGCACAAAAGGCAATCAGCGGAGAAAGCAGTAATTGACAGGCTTGGCCAGAGCACATCAAATTGAAAAGAACGATGGTCGGGGGGGCCCCTTTGAATGCCCATCAAGACGTTGGAAAGCTGTCAAAATCATGTTTTCTTACAAAGGAAAACCAATATTTTAAATTGATCTAATGATTAGGCTAAACGTTTTCGATTTTGTAAACGGTGTTGAGCCGTATAAATAAAAAAGAAAATACATGCAAAACTACAACATTGTAACAATATCACATCCATTTCTTAACATTAATCGGGTGCATGCAACGTGAATTTCTCTTTTCTGTTGTGATAAAATCGATCTGCCCCCAACAAAGATTCCACAGGATATGGCAGAAGTGGTAAATACACTTAGCTAGCACTATAGACCTAATGCAGAACTATTGCTAAAGAAAATGGGGTTTCAAAAGGATGTGGCGGTGTGGACCGATAGGGGAGAATTCATCTACAGAGGTACGGTTGCAAGGGGCTCAAGCATGTGCAATCTAGAACGGGGTATTACAAGTCACCAGTTACCTTTCATATAAAATTCTCCCAGCGGCTGGAAAGAGTTCATGCAAGTGGTTGCTGATTTAAATATCCTGACATCTGTTGTTGGTAATGTGACCCAACAACTCATTCTGGAGGGGTTAAAAGCTGTTGGCCCCACTACCCCCACTCAACACAACCCTGAAAATACATCCAGGCCAACCACCCCTATAAACAAATCCTGATCGCTCAGTCCTGAAACGAGGTGGCATGCCTTGAGCTTTAAAGGCTCTTTACCTAACACATAACTATACTCTGATGACCCTGCCACTTGTACCTCTGAAACGCCTAGGCCTCGCAGAAGACCTACACGTCCGAGTTGGATGCCTGATTAATGCGAACAACCCATTGGGCCTCATTACAAGTCAGCCGGTCCGGAAACAACGGTGGCGGTAAATCCACCGCCCCCGTTGTTTCCGGACCAGCTGATTCCAAGACCTGCAGGCAGGGGGTGTTACTCCCGCCAGGTCTGACATGGCGGAAATGACACCACCCGCCTGCAGGCGGACATGAAAACACCAGCTCTGTCATGGAGTCCGATGGGACTCCATAGGAATGGGAATTTACAGAATTCCACCTCCGGAATTACTGGGTCACCAGGGTTGTAATGACCTGGTGATTCCAGCAATCAGAGGCGGAATGGTATTACGGGTCCGGCGGCAGCCTGCCGGTTTTTCCATCACGGCTACCGCCAGACACATAATGAGGCCCATTGTCTAGCTGTATTAAAAGAACAAGTTACTTACCAACTGGTAACGTTCTTTTGACTGGATGTTCCTCCAACGTATTCCACATCTTTGACATCTAATCTCCACAGCTGTGCACTTCGGAAACTTTTTCGGCAGAGGGCGTCCTTCGTCAATGACCTTCGTCGATGTCATTCAAAGGCCTCAGTCGAGGGCGACGTCACCAGATGTCATAAATAGGACGCACAGCGCCCATAGCCTCAGTTTATGTTTTTTTCTCCATAACGTGTGGCACCAGTCTCATGCCTGCTTGACTGCATATAGCCTTGCGAAAACGTAAGCTGCAATCGCATAGGAAATTCTTCAGAGGGGCAGGTGGGAGGGCGATGTGGAATACGTTGGGGGAACATCCAGTCGAAAGAACGTTATCAGTTGGTAAGAAATGTGTTCTTCGAATGGATGGTGTCCTCCAACGTATTCCACATCTTTGACAGACTCCCAAAGTAGTACCAGAAAATGGAGGGGCGAAAAGAATGTAAAGTGCCCAATCAGATGGCGGAATAAAGAACCGCCTTACCAAAGGCCATATCCTGACCATGGATTGTATCCAGGGATTAATGCTTAACAAAGGTGTGAAGCGAAGCCCATGTAGCGGCATCACAAATATTCCTAATAGGAACACCCCGCTGGAGGGCGGTGGAAGTAGCCACACCCCTTGTGGAATGAGCTCGCAACCCTTCAGGAGGGATATTACCCGCCAATCGGTAACACTCTGTAATAGTGAGGATAATCCACCTGGACAAGGTCTGTTTGGTAAAAACCTGGCCCTATCGGTGTCCAGCATATCCTACAAAGAGTTGAACGTCCACTCTGACCCTGGACATCCTAGAAATGTAAAAGCTCAGAGCTCTCCTAGGATCCAACCGATGGAGTTGCTCCTCTTCCTTACCAGAATGAAGAGGATAGAAAGATGGGAGAACCACCTTCTGACTCAAATGAAAATCAGATACTACCTTAGGTAGGAAGGAAGGACGTATCTGCAGTACAACCCTGTCCTTGTGAAATACAGTAAAGGGTGTCTTAGAGGAAAGTGCCTGAAATTCAGGCGCTCTACGAGCGAAAGTAACCGCAACCAAGAACACAGTCTTGAAGGACAATAATCTCAAAGGACAAGAGTGCAAACGTTCAAACAGAGCACCCATGAGAAATTTCAAAACCAAATTTAAATCCCAAACCGGCACCTGGAAAGGGGACGGCGGGAACACATTAGTCAGTCCTTTAAGAAATTGAGAAATCAAAGTAAGAACATTCTTCAGACGAGCGCTTAAAGATAGACAGCACCGCCAGGTAACCCTTAAATGGTACCCACTTGAAGGCCGCTGTGGGCCAAAGAAAGAAAGACAAAACCATAGGAATGAAGCATTGAAAAGGATCAACATTGTGACCTCTGCACTAGTCGCAGAACTTACGGCAACGGTACAGGGATTTTGTTGCAGGCCGCCTGGCCGAAAAGCAAGCCCTCCATCGTGTCATCCGGGAGGTCCCAATCCTTATACCTCAACCTTTCAGATACCAAGCGTGAAGGTTGAGAGTCTTGACCTCTGGATGGAGAACCTGACCCCCCCCCACCCTTCACGCACGCGAGAGCAGATTCTCTCAGTAGGGAAGAAGGCGTGGAGGGCAGATGGACATTTCTAGAAGGTCTGGGTACCACGCTCTCCTGGCCCAATCCAGAGCAATGAGGATCATGAGGGAACTGAACCTCCGCAACAGTTGAGGAATGACAGGGACTGGAGGAAACGCGTACAGCAGCATGAATGACCAACTCACTATGAACGCGTCTCCTAAAGTTCCTCCCGGAGGAAATTCCCTTGAGCAGAATCTCTTCTACTTCTGGTTGACACTGGTGGTGAAAAGATACACTTGTGAGGTTCCCCAAAGGGCGAAGATCTCCTGAAGGACTTCCTGAGCCAACTCCCACTCGTGAGACATCGTGCTCTTCCTGCTCAGAGCGTCCGCCACCGCATTTCCGTCTCCGGCCAGATGAACTGCTGAGATCGAAATTCCCTGCTGGATGGCCCAGAGCTGCATTGCCTCTCTGCACAACGGGAGTGACCCTAACCCACCCCCCTTTTTGTTGAGGTAATGCATGGCCACTGCGTTGTCCGTCATGATCAGGACACTTTTTCCCCCACATAGATGGCAGGAAAGCCTTCAGGGCTCATCCTCAGCCGGGCCTCCGGCACCAGAAAAATGCAGGATGCCACGAGTCCGAGCAACCTTAAGAATTTGAAAGCCGGGAGACTCTGGGCATGTTGAAACTTGTCCACCATCTGCACAATGTGATGAGCCCTCACCTTGGGAGGCAAGCACTTCCAAGGACGTGTCTAACACATCCCCGATGTACTGGAGCGGTTGGGAAGGTGTCAGATGCGACTTCTTGAAATTGAGAGAGAAGCCCAGCCTGTGGAGGGAGTGACAGGTGAGACAGAGGTGATCCAATACTTGCTTGGGAGAGCGCGCCCGGATCAGCCAGTCGTCCAGGTAGGGGTAGGCATGAAGCTCCCATCGCCTGAGGTACGCTGCCACCACCACCAATAGCTTGGTGAAGACCCTCAGGACAGAGGTCAATCCGAACGGCAGGACCCGAAACTGAAAGTGCGAGTCTCCACATGAAAGTAAGCATCCTGTAGGTCAAGAGACACCAACCAATATTGAAGTTAAAGGGCCTGGAGGACTTGAGAAAGAGCAACCATCTTGAACTTGTCCTTCCTGAGAAGTTTGTTCAACCAGCGCAAGTCCAGGATGGGTCTCAATCCCCAGTCTTTCTTTGGGATCAAATATAATGGAAATAACATCCCTTGTTCCTCTCCACTACAGGCAACAGTGCTATGGCACCTTTCTCCAGCAGGGTTAAGATTTCCCTCACAAGGAGCGCATCTGGAAGTTTCAAAGAGCGTTTCCCCGGTGGATTGTCATGAGGCCAGTGTAGGAAGGGAAGGCAGTAGCCGTGACCTAGCGTGTCCAGCCCACGCATCCGATGTAATAGCTCGCCACTCTTCGAGATGCTGAGTTAGCCTGCCCCCAACTGGCGAACCATGGGACATGGCCACATGATTTTTGTAGCAGCTGCGGCAGTGCCTGAAGGCAAAGAGGCAGCTGCCTGAGCAGCTTTGGCACCTCTATTTCCCGACCACCACAGGTACTTTTTCGCTGGCCGCTTTGATTGGTGGCCCCTCTCGTTCTACCAAAGGAGGATTAGTAACGGAAATAATCTCCCCTACATTGCTGTCCCCTAGGACTAAAAGTGTGACTGAAGGGGTACCTTTGACTGTGTTCCCTCCGTACCCACGTTCTCCTCACCTGGGCTTTCCGAGTCGATGGTATCTTGCAGGCCTCGACGTGCCAGGTAGTCTCTCTCTTTCCTCTGGTGCGAGGGCTTGTCACGGAGAGAAGCCACTGTGGCCGCTGGGTGTGAACAGCGGCACAGCGACCCCCTCTCCGGAATCAAACCAGAAAAAGCAGGGAAAAACCCACTAGGGGAAAAAACCCTGATAGGAGATGCCAAGACTGTTCTCAGAAGGCCAGCAGTCCACCGATGAAGAGGAGGAAGCGAAGGATCACCAAACGCTGAAAACGTCCACTGTAGCGGTCGACCTGGAGAGAGGCGAGGGAAACAGCAGCTGGGAAGTCCGGACTGAAGGTAGAAGTCTTCCGAGAGGCACTGCGGAGGAACACGGGAGCACGGGAGAGAAAACCCCGCGATGACCAGACTCAAGAGCTAGGTGAGAGGACGAGAGGAGAGAGAGAGAGAGAGAGAGAGAGAGAGAGAGAGAGAGAGAGAGAGAGAGAGAGAGAGAGAGAGAGAGAGAGAGAGAGAGAGAGAGAGAGAGAGAGAGAGAGAGAGAGAGAGAGAGCACGGCAGACGCCGCCTAAAGGGGGGCGGCGGATGGCAAAGGGAAACAAAGTATGGAGGTTACTGGTGACTGGACACCTATGAGAAGTAACCGCGTGGGGGTAAATATTAACCCCTAGTAGAATCCAAAGCGAGGTGCAGAGGAAGAGCGAAGGACCCAGAAACGAAGTAAACAACGGAGAGGGGTTGCAACGCAATGACCTGCCGGGAGGCAGGGATTTTATACTCCCGGCAGCGTTGCGTCTCGCGTTAGGAGCTGCGGCCATAAACACAAAAAAGGGACTAAAGCAACCTTCCCCCATGACCTCTCAAACTCCAACGCGGAAGTAAACGCCAGTCACGGCGATGGCCGCGACTGCGAGTGACAGTATGCCCCCCCCTAGAGTGCAACCGCCCAGGCCTACCTGGGTGCAAGCGATGGAACTTTGCCAACAGTTGAGGGGCATGTACATGGGAAGCTGGCTCCCAGGAATCCTCCGACCTTGGGAAACCCTTCCATGACAGGAGGTATTCCAACCGACCATGAAGGAATCTGGAATCATGAATGGCGGAAACTTCGTATTCCTCCTGGTCGGTTGTAGTGACAGGTAGTTTCCGGCGGAGAGACCGGTGATTGGGATCTGAATAGTAAGGTTTAAGAAGAGAGGCGTGAAAAACAGGGTGTATGCGTCTGAGAGACGGAGAGAGTTGTAGGCGATAGGCAACTGGATTGACCTTGGAGAGGATGGGAAAAGGTCCCAAGAAACGAGGAGATAGTTTAGAAGGCCTTGTCCATCTGGGAAGGAATCTGGTGGACAACCACACTTTGTCCCCCGGTTTCCATGAAGGTGTATCCCTGCGGTGTTTATCGGCCTCGGTCTTATTCCGCCGTCTGCAATCCGCCAAACTCGTTAATGCACTGTCCCTGGCCTCCTTGAGATTACTTAACACCTCTTCTGCAGTGGGAGAGTTGGAGTAACTGGGTACCTCGGGCATTAGATAACGCGGGTGAACGCCATAGGTACAATAAAAAGGTGATAGGCCAGTGGCACTGTGCTTGGAGTTGTTGTACACGAATTCCGCCGTAGGGAGTAGAGAAACCCAATTATCTTGGCACTGGGAAATAAAACATCGCAAGTACTGCTCCAAAGTTGCGTTGAGTCGCTCCGTTTGGCCGTTTGTCTGGGGGTGAAACCCTGAGGATAGGGCCCTTTCCATCCCCAATCGAGTACATAAAGCCGTCCAGAATTTGGATATGTACTGGCTTCCTCGATCGGATATCATCTTGTCGGGGAGGCCATGATGCTTAAAGATATCTCGGGCAAAGGTTTCTGCCATTTTGGTGGCCGAAGGGAGTCCTGGAAGAGGAGAGAAATGGGCTAGCTTGCTTAGAGAGTCCACTGTCACCATGATACATGTGCATGACTCGGAGTCGGGAAGCTCCACTATGAAGTCCGTGGAGATGAGACCCCACGGGCGAGTCGGCATCTCTGCTTGGGTAAGAAGTCCTAGGGGCTTCCCGGAAGCATATTTGACACTGGCACAAGTAGGGCAGGTCTTTACGTAGTTAAACACGTCTCTCCTGATGTTGGGCCACTGGAACGATCTCGAGATGAGTTCCAACGTACCATTCCCGCTTCGGTGTCCACCTAGACGTGAGTCGTGACACCATTTAAGGATTTTCCGGCGCAGTGACCCCTCAGGAATATACCACTTCTTCTTGTAGAAGACCCAGCCGTCTTTGATTTGGAAAGGAGAATCAACGGAAAAAGAGAACTGGGGAGCCTCTTGCGCAACGGCAGCCTTGACCTCCTGAAGGAAAGAACTCACTGTGGCTAAGATCCGATTTCTGTGGAATAACGGCTCAGACTTGACCGCTACCGTTTCCAAGTGGGAATCTTTGCGAGACAAAGCGTCAGCCAGACGGTTGAGAGACCCAAGGATGTACGTGATCTGGAAGTCGTACTGCGAAAACAGGTAGGCCCATCTAGCTTGTCTGGAGTTAGAACATTCCATGTCCTGTAAAGCCTTGAGGTTTTTGTGGTCAGTGCGAATGAGAAACCGATGACGGGCACCCATGAGAAGGTGCCTCCATTCCTCACAAGCCAATTTCATCGCCAACAATTCTTTCTCCAAAACCGAGTAGTTGAGCTGGCTGGGAGAAAGAGTCTTAGAGAGATAGGCGACCGGATGCTCCACCTTGTTGAAAGACTGAAGCAACACTGCTCCTACAGCGATAGCGGAGGCGTCCGTCTCCAGAATAAATGGAAGAGTTTGGTTTGGATGCTGCAGAATCGGGGCAGAGCAGAAGAGGGTTTTTAGATGACAGAAACTTCTTTCTGCTTCAGTAGACCAGGAAAAAGGATAGGCCGTCTTCTTGAGTAGGCGGGTGATGGGAAACACCACCTCTGAAAAGTTCGGAATGAATCTTCGGTAGTAATTTGAAAGACCCAAGAACCTCTGAACCTCCCGGACAGAGGTCGGGGCCGGCCAGCCAAGAATCACTTGCATCTTGTCAGGATCCATGGCGATCCCTTCTTCTGATAGCACGTATCCCAGATAATGTACCGAAGGTACCGCGAAGCTGCACTTCTCCTCTTTGACCAGAAGATGGTTTTCCTTAAGACGCTCCAAAACTCGTCGTACTTGTGCTATGTGTTCTCTCATATTAGGGGAAAAAACCAAGATATCATCTAAATAGATGATGACCGAGATGGAAAGCATGTCGGAGAACATCCGGTCCATGAACCTCTGAAATACCGCAGGGGCGTTCACCAAGCCAAACGGCATTACCTTGTATTCATATAGGCCCAGAGGAGTACGAAACGCAGTTTTCCATTCGTCACCCTTGGCTATCCGCAACAAATGGTAAGCGTTTCGTAGGTCCAGTTTGGTAAAGATTCGAGCACCTTGCACTGCCTCAATAATATCCGTGATTAGGGGCATCGGATACCTGTCACGGACTGTCACTGTATTTAGACCCCTGTAGTCGATGCAAGGTCTAAGATCGGTGGAATCTCTTTTCTTTATAAAAAACAAAGGGGCTCCTGCTGGAGACTTGGAAGGTTGTATGAGACCATTCTCCATGTTGGTATCCAAGTATTTCTGAAGCACTTGTCTCTCGGTCTGAGTGAGGGCGAACATCCTTCCGAATGGCACCAAGGCATGGGGCTCCAGGTCGATAGTGCAGTCCTCTGGCCGATGGGGTGGAAGTCTGGCATGGAGGCACTCCTGAAAAACGTCTGAAAAATCTGAGCAGAAATAGGGTAAAGCATGGATACCTACATGATTATTGGGAAACACCTTGACTGGCTGAAGATCAGCCCGACCTTCCAGAGAACAACAGTTAGTAGCGCAATATGGGGAACTGAAGCTTATTTGGTTCTCGGTCCAATTAATCAGAGGATTGTGTCGTCGGAGCCAGGTAATGCCCAAGATGATGGGAAAATGAGCCGCTCTGATAATATCAAAACTCAGGACTTCCTTATGTTGGTTGATCGTCAAAGTGAGTTCCTCAGTGGTATGGGTGATAGGACCTGAGGACAAAGGCGAGCCGTCTACTCCTTCCACCTTCTGACCTTCTGCCCGGGGAATTCGACGGAGGCCCACCTTGTCAGCCCACACGGTGTCAACAAAGTTCCCTGCCGCGCCACAGTCCAACAGAGCCAGTGTCTCCTCCTGATGGTTTCCGAGGTTGAGTTGTACTGGAATGACCATTAGCCTGGAATCTTCCTTAGACTCGGAAGAGGTCACTGACAGAGAAACATAGGGACGATGGAGATTTCTTAAAGACCCTCGGTCGTTTGTCCCTACTAACGCCGAGGGTAGTCGTTTCCCGACCTCTTGTTTGACAGTTCTGTGCAGTCTCTGAGAAAATGCTGCTCTGATCCGCAGTAGGCACACAGTCCTTTCTCTCTTCTGCGACGTCTTTCAGCAGCGGACAAGGGCGCCCTGGTAGCACCGATCTGCATAGGTTCTTTCGTAATGATGTTAGTAGAGCGACCAGGGAGAACGGGTACAGAGGGGTCTGAGTTATGGCCAGGAGTCCTTTGCTTACGACGTTCAACTCGTCTCTCCTGAAGGCGATACTCGATGTGAAGAGCAGCAGAAAGTAGATCTGTGAAAGTAGGAGAACGAGGAGACCTGGCTAGCTCGTCTTTAATTTCTTCCTTCAGTCCTCTTCTGAAAATGGCATACTGGGCTGTCTCGGGCCATCCGGCCCCGGCTGCTAATGTCTTGAAAGAGGAGATGTATGATAACACGTCTAGCGAGCCTTGCCTGACATCCAACAGGTCTTCGCAGGCTGTAAAGGAGAGCTCTGGTCGTTCGAAGGTGTGCTTGAGAAGATTCTGAAACCCCGGATAGTCCTGTAGAATGGCGTTTCCGCTAGTCACCAGAGGGGTGGCCCAGGAAAGAGCGTTTCCCGTCATGTTGGTTATTAGGAAACCCACCCGGGCCTGATCTGTAGCAAAGGTACGGGGTCTGAACGTAAAGTGAACCAGGCATGCTTCGAGAAACTCCTTTACCTTCTTTGGGGAGCCATCAAATTTCCCCGAGGACAGTGCCATGGGTGGCAATTCCGAGGGAGTAGGTTCCCTAGCCGCAACCATCTGTTTAAGCAAAGCGTTCTCAGTCTTGACCCCTTGTAGCTCTTGGGACATCGCTTGGAATGCCTTCCAGAGCTCTTGGACTTGTTCGTCAGCTGACATCGTGATACTCTTTGGCGTTGCAATCTGTGACTGAAGGGGTACCTTTGACTGTGTTCCCTCCGTACCCACGTTCTCCTCACCTGGGCTTTCCGAGTCGATGGTATCTTGCAGGCCTCGACGTGCCAGGTAGTCTCTCTCTTTCCTCTGGTGCGAGGGCTTGTCACGGAGAGAAGCCACTGTGGCCGCTGGGTGTGAACAGCGGCACAGCGACCCCCTCTCCGGAATCAAACCAGAAAAAGCAGGGAAAAACCCACTAGGGGAAAAAACCCTGATAGGAGATGCCAAGACTGTTCTCAGAAGGCCAGCAGTCCACCGATGAAGAGGAGGAAGCGAAGGATCACCAAACGCTGAAAACGTCCACTGTAGCGGTCGACCTGGAGAGAGGCGAGGGAAACAGCAGCTGGGAAGTCCGGACTGAAGGTAGAAGTCTTCCGAGAGGCACTGCGGAGGAACACGGGAGCACGGGAGAGAAAACCCCGCGATGACCAGACTCAAGAGCTAGGTGAGAGGACGAGAGGAGAGAGAGAGAGAGAGAGAGAGAGAGAGAGAGAGAGAGAGAGAGAGAGAGAGAGAGAGAGAGAGAGAGAGAGAGAGAGAGAGAGAGAGAGAGAGAGAGAGAGAGAGAGAGAGAGAGCACGGCAGACGCCGCCTAAAGGGGGGCGGCGGATGGCAAAGGGAAACAAAGTATGGAGGTTACTGGTGACTGGACACCTATGAGAAGTAACCGCGTGGGGGTAAATATTAACCCCTAGTAGAATCCAAAGCGAGGTGCAGAGGAAGAGCGAAGGACCCAGAAACGAAGTAAACAACGGAGAGGGGTTGCAACGCAATGACCTGCCGGGAGGCAGGGATTTTATACTCCCGGCAGCGTTGCGTCTCGCGTTAGGAGCTGCGGCCATAAACACAAAAAAGGGACTAAAGCAACCTTCCCCCATGACCTCTCAAACTCCAACGCGGAAGTAAACGCCAGTCACGGCGATGGCCGCGACTGCGAGTGACAAAAAGGCGGAGG
This sequence comes from Ambystoma mexicanum, assembly GCF_040938575.1. Classification (NCBI taxonomy): domain Eukaryota; kingdom Metazoa; phylum Chordata; class Amphibia; order Caudata; family Ambystomatidae; genus Ambystoma; species Ambystoma mexicanum. The sequence continues at coordinate 894,612,055 of NC_090931.1, read as the reverse complement.
TTGACACACAGCTGCACTTAAAGATTTTGCCGCAGCTTTGGTAGCCTGCAACCTCTCAAGGCTCTAGTCAGCCTGGTTGCCAAACAGATGTGCGCCATCAAAGGGCATGTTCAGAAGACGGGCTTGCACATCCGGAGCAAAACCCGACTTCAGCAACCACGCAAATCTGCGTATAGCGGTGCTCGCAGCCATGGACTGGCTAACACTGTCAGCCGTATCCAAACCCGACTGAAGGGATTCGCACATGGCATCCTTGCCGTCTTGCACGAGAGCAAGGAACCCATCCCTTTCTTCCCCCTCGGGAATATGCTCAGCCACTAAAGAAACAGTTCCACAGAGTGTGTGAGAACCTTGCCAAGAAACAAGTGGAGTTTGCTGCCGGCTTTGAGTCATTAGCAGGTTGCATCGCTCTCGCTGGACACAAGGACTGTGACCTGGAAGTATGTCTCTTGCGACTATCTGAAGCCTTGTATGAATGGGACCTCGAAGGTTCCCGGTGCGAGTCGCGTCACGGACCCGTGCCCAAAGGAGTGCGAGCCACGGTACGAGACCGTTCCTTGCCGGGTCGTTAGAAGGCGCGACCGAAACCGTGCCCCCCAGTTGAAGTATCACCCGCATCTGCTCCTTAAAGGCCACCCATTCCTCCGGAATCGAGGACTTCTTCGGGCATGTCACTTTTCTTGCGGCTCTATCCTCCGAGGACGACAGGGAAGGCGACTGGTGACGATGCTTCCAAGAACGCCGTGACGAGGAAGAATGACGGGAACCACTCCGGGAAGAGAACCCCGGGCCTCCTCCCGACAGAGTCGCCCCTCGAATCGTCGGTGGACACCCCTTTGGTTTTCGACTTAGAAGTACGGGACTTAGTGGGCTTAGAACCGCTACCTACCTGGAGCTTCCCCTTCCGCTCCCACAAGGCCTTGGCAGTCAGCAACTGGCATTTAGAACAGTCATCAGTGTCGTGAGTCTCGCCCAAGCACCACAAACAAATGCGATGCGGGTCGGTGGGGTGGAAGAAAAAGACATCTCTACGATGACACATGAGGCGCACCGAGTTCTCGAAGTAAACACGTTTGCCGAAAGAAACTGAAAACTGAGGCTACAGGCGCCGTGCATCCTATTTATAACATCCGGTGACGTCGCCCACGACGGAGGCCTTCGAGGGACATCGACCCGACCTCATCAACGCAGGACGACCGCTGCTGAAAAAGTTTCCAAAGTGCACAGTTTTGGACATTACATGTCAAAGATGTGGAATACGTTGGAGGACACAATCCATTCGAAATGACTATTGTCTTATCCTCTGTGCATTAAAAATGACTGCTTCAAGTATAATTGCTGCATTTTTTCCTTTCTGTATTAAAAATGACTGTTTATGTCTTGTATAATATAAATATGTTTATAAGTTTATAAGTTTACAAGTAATAAAACGGACTGGATGCTTATTATGTTGCCACATCTATGTATAATAACTCACGATTCTGTAGTTCACTGACATATTTGTTGAAACAATGCCTAAGGCTGAATGACATGTCCTTGGCCAATATTTACACAAGAAAGATGCTGTCAGCTAAAACACATTTGTTGGCACAATTCCTAGTAGCCGATGATGCTTGTGTCGTCAATATATTGTTTAGAACAATTTTCAGTGTTGGACAAATTTTGGTGATGGTAGGCATGGAATAGGGACTGCCCGAAGAGTATAACACAAAGTAAGCTCAGCCCCTGCACACAGCTGTTTGGGGCAGCAAAGCAAGAAGACCAGGAAGCAGATGGCTGGAAGGAGAGGAAGAGCAGCATGGCTTTACAGATGAGGGTTCCACTCCCTCCTAATTCTTTTACTGGACTTTTGAGGCCCCAATCTAGATTCTGGCAATGGCCAGTCCAATGGTCATATAATTCTTTTTGATGCATTTTATTCTATTTTTGATGAAAATCTCATAATGCAGTAATAGGTGGCTTTATGGAATTTTGTCCAATTTTATCATTTTTTTCAATTAATCAATTTTTCCTTGAATTGTGGATTTTAACAGGTATCCACTCCTGTCCAGCCCTCATCTCTCTATCCTCTACAGTTATTGTGTATGAGGTGTTTTGCCCTTAATTTGATATTGCATTGAGGAAGGTATTTAGATATTGATTGAAGCAGATGCTTCTATGAGATTGCTTAGCATGATTTGCTGAGGCAGGTGCTATATTGCCTAGCATGATTTGTGAGATTACCGATCACAACCTGGTGAGGCAGGTAGCTGGACTTTAAAGGTGACTAGGATTTCTTGGAGAAGGTTGATTAGTCTTAGGGCCTCATCAGGAGTAGGCTGTATCCCGATGGTAAGTCCGCCCAATGCAAATCGCGTTAACGCAACTGTCTGGTGCAATTAGCGCTGCATCTTGAGTTGCAGGGGTGAGATGGGGTGGGGGTTGGTGCATCCCCATTCATATTGGGGCATTCTGGGCGCTATTACCACAGCGCTAGTTAATATTGCCGAAAATGGTCATAAAGAGGCCAGGTTTACCTCCAACTAAAAAGCTGTAGGTACATCTCTGACTTTGCACCTAACTCATAGTTGGGCAGAGAGGTAATGTGGTGGTAATAGGGTTACCACCACATTTTTATCACTGCGCCCAACTTCTGATGAGGCCCTTCGTCTTGATTTGAGATAGAGGCAATGGCATTGATTCCAGCCTTTTCATTAATAACTTTGTGCATTTTAAGTGTGAAGTGTATAGTGACGACAATAATGGCAATGTTTCTTTACCATCAATTACTCATAATTGAAGGATTTATTTTTTACATGAATGTAAGAAGCATTCATTGAGTGTTCATTACCGAGTGACATGTATTTGAACATGAATATTAAGTGTCGGGCACCTATTTGATCTACTGTGTATTGGTACATGTCTTAATACACATATGAAGTGTTACTCGATGGTCTGAGCAGTGGACTATCAAAATAAATATATGTGACATTGTTAAACATCTCCTGTGTTCGCAATTGAGAGCAGCCGCCTACTGCAGGGGTTGTTGCTTGCTCTCTTTACTCTTGCACAGTGAGGGGTAAATGCTTTTCCCTACCCCTACTCCTACCACAGCGGTGGCAGTCATGGACACTCCCCTGGGGGTCGAGGGAAGGCTCTGGAGGTAGGGGAAATAAAAATCACATCACCAGCCCCATGTTCTCCAGATTATATTTGGAAGTCCAAAGTTAGGTGCGTATGCTTTGACTAGGATCAAGCATCCTTATGCAATGCTGCATAGTTCATGTGTCAGTGTTTGAAGTCAAAGGGGTTTTGAGCGGGAGGTCTGATTTTATTGAGTTTACTTCAGTTACGGTGAAATCTTGTGTTTGTTTTCTTTTATTATGTGTGGGGAGACCCCCCGCACTCACTCCCCCCTACCTTATCCTATCCTCTTATCCCACCCCCTATCTATGTTTTAAAATGTACCCACTTGCCCAACCAAATTCGTATTAAGGAAATTCAAAGATTTCACATTAGGTGAAAATGGATTTGGTGAAATATACAGATACGTTGAAAGCATATGTGCCTGTGAGCCAAGCTGTTTCAACAATCTCCATGATGATTATTTTTGATAAGTTGCCTTGACTGGTCCTCCGGTTACCAGTAGGTATGCTGAACACTTTAAGGGCTACTCTCTCAATGGGATATTTAATGTTGGATATTTGCAAAGCCTCTGCACATTTAACCAACAAACTAACATATGATGACTAGGCTTGTATAGTTCGACATCCCCGCTGATGAGTGAGAAAGCATCCGTGTTTCAGGATGGTTTCACTTTAAGGTCAATGACGTTGGTCAACAGTTTATCCTGGAACAAAAGATCCAAATGTAGACGTCCTAATAAATCAAATGTTGTACCGAGTGTGGTGTAGCAGGCTTTCTTCACAAACCCTGTGTTGTCACCATCCATAACAGTGGCATTGAACTGTCCCAGTGTTTCGGTAAAAGATACTGGCCGGGAGCTGGTTTTCCAAGGCACTGGGCCACAAGTTAATATGCTCTCTATGTAGGCAATGGCGGCATACAGATTGTCACTCTTATCAATCGATTGCCTAATTTTATAGCCACCTGGTTCAACAAAGACTAATGAAACAATCCATATGGGATATGCGGTCACAGCCACTTATGCACCAGCCATGAGGTTGGTGCCATCAGCATTTATTTTTTTACATGTTAGATGCAACAATGTGTCATTCAAATCCAGATACATGTCGGTAGACCCTGATGCAAAGAATTCTATGGGACTAGTTGTGATAGCGCTGCCAGAGGTGGCGCCCCCATGAAAAAAAACTGTACTCTATTCTGATTTGGGTCAGTGGTATGCAGAAGAGATCAAGCTCCGATTTCACACACTCCCTGTAGGAACCATGTAAGAAGGCAATTGTTCTTTAGAAGATATCACTGCCCTTGTGTGTTTTAGGGCTAAGGTGCTTCTTCTTAGTTTGTCTGTGTCGTGCCCTCAATCTTCTTTTCTTAACCGGTTTCAGAGGGTCGCAAAGACGTGATGTGGGCCTCTTCCTATAAATGAAGCCTGATCCATCCTGCCCCTCTTTTTTTCTGTTTGGGGAGACAATTGGCAACTGCTGTTGTCACACTCCCCATGACGTCTTTCGCAATACTGGTGGCAGCTGTTTTAGATGTGGTTTCTCTAATTCAAAGCAACAGCGTAGGAAGGACATTGCGCATCTAAAGAGAATTTAATAGATTCCGCCGAGCCCCACTCCATACATTACAGAGCTCCCACTAATGTATGTTCGATCGCCATAGCTGGCGTGGCTCCTGTAATATTCCCTATAAGCCCTCGGGTCTCCATTGTTCTGTACCACAGCCACCGTAACACCATTTTATTAGTCTAGTGCAACCGCAGCCAGATTTGTCTGTATTTAAAATGATACAAACTATTCTTGACCGTCCCTTATCTGAATGTTGATGGTGTCGAAATGGTTTTTACACACAGGGACATAATCAGGTTTTCTTTACAGTTCCAGTAATGGTGCATAGCTGTCCCCCTACCCTTCCTTTGATACTCCCCTATATTGTTTTAAATCAGTAAAATGTAAAAATAAACATTCATATCAACTCAGCTATTTTCCCCGCTGTTCTTTACTTCCAACATGTTGCATGGTTACCAGTATGTTACACAGTTTCCCCGTTGATGAAAACCTGACGCACGTCCATCCCATGAAGAAAAACTTTCCTCTGGTATGGGTCTAGACATAACACCATGTCACCATACTCTGGTATAATTGATATGCTTTTGTTGAAGACTCTGAAAAGATCCTATATATTTGGGTAGTACCCCCTCAGGGAACCGTTCTGGCGAAAGCCTTTCAGGGTTTGCTCGTTTGATAATAAACGTGCCATTCCCGCTGCTTCAAGTATCCAACAAACTGACATATTGAACTTCTGTGAGCGCCATAGTCCACTGTCTTTCCAAATTTTTGGGTTTGGCCAACTTCACAATGACTTCAATATTTTGTTTTCTGGGAATGCATCTGTGGAGGCATTACTGGGGAGCATAATGTTAAATGGTGTAGGCTCCATGAATTTCCCGCTATACACCCTTGGCCTGTACAAAGCTGCCATCCACCCAACTGTTGAATTACAAAGGCCACTCCAACCATTTGACTAGATATTGTTTCCTAGAGCCTTGTCCTTTACTAGATATGGCTTTTCCAATTTTATAAACTCTGCGTTTATCTTCGTTAACTTTTTTTGTCTTCCCGCCCTATAAAAAAACACCTTGAACAGAGTCCCCCAAGTAATCAGTCTGTATATTTAAAGACCTCCGCAGAGAGCAACTCCATCTATGATAAAGATCTTGTCCATGTAGTTCTGCTCATACCCCTTTTTAAAGACTGCCTTGAGTTTGAGATCCGCACACGATAACCCTTTTTAAGGGGAGTTCTTGCATCCTTTTCAAAAAGCTTTTTAGCATAAAGGTTTTGCCAGATCACCAAGGAATTCTGGGGTGTTACAGCTATGGGTAGTTTGAATAGATCTATGATGTGTTATACATATTTGTAAATGTGGGTAACACGTCAGCATATCTACGAGTGTATTTAACTATAAAGAAATGTCAGATCAGTGTTTTACAAGTTTGTATAAAATGCTCTACAATGGAGACTAACTTCGGAATGTGTTGGGAAATGGTGCACCATGTGTTGTTTTAGAAGGATCTGTTGAAGTTTATTTAGAAACTCCTTACCAGCATCTGTCTGCAGTTTAGCAGGTACTCACCCGCTATTAAATATGCGTTTAAAAGCCGCTGCCATACTGGGTCCCACCTGGTCTTTTAAAGCCTCAACATATGCATATTTTGATAGGACATTGATCATGGCTAAAATGTATCTGAAGCCATCATTGTTTCCCTGGTACTGGCTCATATCCATAGGATCAGACTATCATTGTTGATCGATATCAGATACCACAGTCAGTCGTCATTTGAAATATTTTAAGACCAGCTTGTGTAGCATGTAGGACCCCTGATCCAATAGCCATGTCTTGGCAGCGCTCCTTGACACATTCACCAGGTCTCATCCCTTTACCCCAGTGAAGAATCCTTTCCTATGAGGCCACTACCCAATAATCCCCCTAGTGGTTTTACAAAGTGGGACGACCTCATAGGGAAGGACTCCCATCTGGTGAAAAACCTCCGTAAAATCTTGCACCTAGAAACCTCAACATCACTGACTCTTTCCCTTTCCTCTTTAAAAGATGCTACTGTATGTTATTGTAAAGTCACAAGTCTCAGGCAAGTCTCTCACTTTCACGACGGCCGCAACGGAGGCAGATGCTCACTTTCTCCAAGCTCATCGAGAGCCTGCCCCATCACCAAAAGGCTTGTGCGTGCTTGGGAGGCGGGGGGGGAAGGTGGGGGGGGGGGGGATTGGGGGGTATGGCAGCATTTTCCAGCAGGTAGGCCACTGGTGGCCTGAAAGAAGATTGAGGGGTGCATTAATTCATACAAAAGCATGCTTTTATGGGGAATACAAGAAATCATTGACATTTGAGAAATTTGTGAGAGCGCTTTGAAATCAGTGTCCGATTTGCAATCTGGGCCATAGCCATTTAATCAGCTGCACCTTCCTCAAAATGGCCGCCCTGAAAGAAAAGCAATGTCTTGTGCCTGCTGCAGCCTGATTGGCTGGCATTGCACACCAAACAGCTGATCTGGTCGCTGGCAAGCAAATGCCAGCCCACTTCCAAAGGCCCCACTCGTAAGGCTCCTGTCTGTGCCTGGACAGACTCGGAGGGCCTCCCACCACACCCCTTTGAAACATGAAGCAGCCTCCTGAGTCAGCCGGTGTCCACATGAACTTGTGCCCCTGCACCTCAACGCTCTCTGCAGATCGTCGAGTGATGGCTGTACTCTTCCACTGCCTCCTTCACTAATAAATCTGAACCAAAACTGTCTTTCTCACTCTGACTTCCTGCCTCACCTATTCTTCACTGCAGTTGTGCCCTTGTTTGATTTCAAACCTAGGTGTTTTTTTTAACATCTTGCACCACATATTTTGCACTACTTATTGTGCGCCTCCTGTAACTACTAGGCCGCCTGGTGAGTTTGGGCTAGGACTGTGCTGTGCAACCATCCCCCTTTCCTTCAACTATCCTCTGCCACCCTGATGGCACTTACCATCTCTCCTATCTTCTCTAACTGCTACACTAGCACCGACCCTGCCTCTCTCACAAAGTCTGGAAGAAAAAAGCACACAAAAGACATCCCAAGTGCCAACCCTGGCCTACCCATTGCACACACCTAGGTCAGTGCAACTTCTAGACAGCTCTTCACCGATATCCTCTTCTCTGTACCCTCCCCAGATCTATGGACTCCTCACCTCATCTCTACTCTCTCCCCTTTCACATCTTCTCCCATTAATGGTGGCACCAAGTGGGACTCCTCTTGGCGAGTTTCTCATCCCACTGTATCATTAATGTCTACCACGCTGGCACTCGCTCGGTTCAGGGTCCTCAACCCATCCGCCTTCTCTTTGACTGGCGCCTGCCATCCCTCATTAACTTCCTTTCATCACCTGCCTCTCTCCCAACCACTCTCTGTCCCTCCCCCTACGACTGGTGTACCACACCCCTCTACTCCTCGGAAAACCTTCAAAGGCTGTGCCCTCCTTCACCTGGCCAAACTTTGCGCCCACTCAGCCAACAAACACTCCGCCAACATCTGCCTCCTTCTTGAAGCCATTGACCTCGACATTGTCACCCTTACCGAGACCTGGTTCAATGCCAGCTCAGTCACTGGCTACAAGATAATTTCCAGGCTACGACCTAACCGTGCTGGCAGTGGGGTTGCCTTAATCTTCCGAGTGGGTTCCATCCTCCCTCATATCCACCCAGCCTTACTCTTCCTTTGAGAGTGTGGTTTGCAAGTTGGTCATATCTCCCTCCTCCTCTCTGATCTCTGCCACTATTTACAGGCCCCTGGTGCAACCACCCGATTCCTCTCTGAATGGGCTGATTTCTGCTCCTCTCAACCACCTCTAAACTCCTCTTGGGCGACTTCAACATCCATTTGAACTCCTATCACATCATCTTCTCTCTTCCTTGACCTCTGCCTCTCAATTCTCCCTTCTGGTCCAACCCACTCGGCAAGACACACTCTTGACACCCTCATCTACTCTGATCTTTGACTCCCTCTCTCCTCTTCCCTTACGTGGGTCCCCTTGGCCCTCTGACCGCACCTCATCAAGCCCTGCCAACCTTGTTCACGAACATCCTTCCAATGAAACTAGCGTCTGCTGCTGCCTTCAAATCCACCTTCACCCACCACCCTGTCTCAACAACCTCCATCTGGCCGTTACTAACACTCTGGACATTCTTGCCCCAGTCATGAGGATCCACCGGAAACCTGCCTATAAATGTAATACCTGGTACGACTCCGAACCTGCTGCCCAGAAACGCAAGTGCAGAGCTGCAGAATGGAAGTGGAAAATCTCAAGCTCACCTTCTGACAAACTGGCCTGCCGCCTGCTCCAAAGTCAATACAGACTCTCCATCCGTACCAAGAAAAGGGCCTACATCCAGGCACAAGTATCTGGTGCATCTAACAACATGGCTGAACTCTTTAAAATCTGCAGGGAACTAGCCAACCCTTACGCAGTCTACTCCTCCCCTCTTCTGTCCCGGCCCTCTGCAACGTACTGGCCACACACTTCACCACTAAAACTCTGGACATCCAGAGCAACCTTGCTACTCTACCCCAACTCTTGCCCCACTCCCTTGCCTCCTGTTGCCTCCCACCCTCCTCATTCCCCATTCTCCGCCGCCGCCGCCCCCTCCTCCTCCTCCTCCTCCTCCTCCTCCTCCTCCTCTTCCTCTGTCAGTTGATAAGGTCAGATCTCCTCCGAACAAGTTTCCCTTTGCTCCTCCAGAACCATCAAGGACAACATTGGCTCTCTTGCCCCTGCACTTGCTGATTTCTGCAAGCATTCTTCTGCTCCTGGATCTTTCCCCTCCCCCTCAGGCACTCCATTGTGTGCCCCCTCCTGAAAATACCTTCAGCAGACCCCACTTGTCCAGCCAACTACCACCCTATTTCTAGAACCCCCTTCCTCAGGAAACTCCTGGAGAAGCTGTCCTTCCCCCAACTTACCTCACATACAACTTGTTGGCGGTCTTCACAAACATCAATCTGGATTCCAAGATTCCAGAGGCACGGAAACTGCTCTTCTGAACACCCGTGAAGAACTGCTCGCATCTCTGGACCAACTCCCCAGCTGTCCTCATTCTCCTCGACCTCTCCTTTGCCTTTGACACAGTCAACAACTCAATCCTCATAAAAGGGCTCCATTATACCATGGGAATCTCAGAGCGGGCACTGGACTGGCTGACCTCCTTCCTAAGTGACCGTCCGTCCCAGGTTACTCTAGACACATTCTCCTCATCTAATTCTTTCTCCAAGTGTGGTGTCCCCCAGGGCTCCAATCTCTCCCCATCTGGCTGACACTTACCTTGCTTCGCTGGCACTACTAATTTCTCCTTCTCCCCCAACTTCCAGTGCTACGCAGATGACACACAACTCTTCTTCAAACTTTCTGCTGAACCTCTTGCCTCTTTCATCATTCAGTCCTGGTGCACTTCCAACAAGGTCTGCCTTAATGCCAGCAAGACTGAGATCCTCCCTATTGGGAATCCTGCTCCTTCTTTCTTCCCCTCACTCTGGCCATCCTCTATGGACTCTCCCCCTTCTTCATCTGAAGCCAGAAACCATGGAGGCATCTTTGACTCCTCTTTCCTTTCTCCCTCGCATTCAGGACATTGCAAGACGTCCAACTTTCAACTCTTCCTTCTTAAAGGAATTCTCCTTTTTCTCACTTTCCCCCAGAAGCTCAATGTTACCAAAGCTCTCTAGGCTAGATTACTGCAATAGCCTTCTCTTGAATCAACCCTCTTCCTCTATACAACCCATCCAGCTAATCCAGAATAGGGCAGCTAGACTTATCATTGGCCTCAAGCCCAGGGACTGTATTTCTCCTGCCCTAAAACTCTTCATTGGCTTCCGGTTGCTGCATCATCAAGACTGTCTGGGGCCGGGGATCTCGCTATCTGCAACTTGCTCTTACTAAATACTCTAGACCTGTACGTTCCTCTGGTACCAACTCTTGTGTGTGGAGTGTTTTGCTAAAAAGATGGCCAGTGGCTGAACTCTTTCTTCAGCTGGCTCCCTCTTATGGAACAACCTCCCCCTTCCTCTTGAGCCGGAGCGCCTCAAATTCCGGGAGCTCCTCAAGACTTTCCTTTTCACTTCCCTTCTTCCCTCCTCTGCTAATCTCCCGTGATTGGTGACCAGGGCCCATGTGTGTCCTTTGTGGTCCTGGCCTTCCACACCCAATCACCTTCAGCCTCTGTCCACACACAGCACTTGCCTGGCACTTACTGGCCTTCGCCACTGTAGGCCTGCACAAACCCATTTATTTATTACAGCTGAAAGATCCTTAGCACTCCCTACACTGGGCACTTAACACCTACTGACCACTCACCAAGTACAGGCACTCTAGCACTAACCCCCTCTCCCTCTACTCTCTCTGCACTTGCACGCTTTGAATGCTCACAAAGCCTAGTAGATTCGTCTTTATCCTCCAGTGTATTCATTGCTTTATATCCCATGCTCCCTCCCGGTTGCCCTGTGGGCGCTTTGATACATTATTTTCTTGTATAACCGCCTAAAAAATGCACAATAAATAAATAAAAATAAATCTAGCAATACTAAGAAGAAAAAGATCGAATGAGTAATTCAGCTTACTCCTTGGTTAAGGCCAGACCATACTGAGACGAAGAAACCGCGAATGCGTTTATGCCACCATTGCTGCCCACGTGGAATCCGGATAGCGTAGGCCGTGAAATGGCCGTGCTGGTTGCCCAGGAACAAGCTGGTGCCCGGGAACATGCCTGCGAAAATCATCGCCGCAGGCCCGGCTGCTGATAGGCTTCTTCAGCCTGTCAGTACCTCCCCTCCTGCCTTAAATGGAGAGGGAGGAGGCCGGCAGGTGAAGCCGCTGGGAAAAGGACTTTCTCCCTCTCTGCAGCTATCCGCTGCTCGAGAGTGGTACCCGCCTTGTCACCCAAGGTAAGGCTCAGGATATCAGCCTTAGTAATATCCCTATGAAGAGTCACGCTGCTGCACAATACCCCACCTTGTAAAACCATATTGTATGGAGAATCCTGGTTTGTTATCATTAGAGAATCATTACCCATTGTTACAGAATCATTAACCATTTAGGGATTAGTTATCCATCATTCATTCTGGTTAATAGTGACCTGAAGTAGTGACATTAGATTATCCACATATATGTAGCCATTTGCATTTGCTATAGAATGAGGCCCGTTATATTTGAAGTGCCATGTAGAGACACATATAAGACAGACCCACCAGGGGGGGAGGGAGGGAGTTCAAGGGGATAAGGCCATAGAGTCAATCAATGGAATATACTGCCCATTGTGAAGGAGCTAAATGTAGGGGCAGATCAGGTCAAGAGACATAGAAAAATATTCAATAAATCTTTAATAAACACATATTCAATTACCATACAATTAAAACCAGCATAAAAACGCATAATTAATGCTCAGCATGTCCAATCGAAGTGCATAATATTTTACTAAGCATCCTAAGATGTAAACATAAGTGCATTGTGCCTAACTTAATTCAAAAGTACACAACTTCCGTAAACAGCAAAGATCCTCAATTGGTCCCCAGACTGTATTCAACTGTGTTGTAACCAATCTCTCTATATGAATATATAAGAGTTAGTTGTTGAGACTTAAGGAGTTGTGTAGGGCACCAAAACCACGCAGATCAACAATAATCAATATTTTCTGCGGGATAAAGAGGGTTGTATCTAAGTCCAGCCCACCATTTCTTTATAGAGAACAAACAACAACCTGTGCTTGTCTCCAATCTGACCAAAATAGTCAACAACCGGTACCTAGTACAGCTCCCAAACGTATCGTGGGCTGTACTGGTATCTAAACATAGGTAGTTTCGACGATAAAGTAACAGTGTCTAAGCTATCTGTCTCTCGCCGTAGCAGGAGAGAGAAGGCTTGACAATCGTCTTCCTCAGGACAGGGCAGATTAGGTGATAAGTTCTAAAATCTAAACATATAAATTGTCCACTTTTAAATAGTCAAGAGCCATCTGAGGCCACCTAGTACAAACAGTATCTTTCTAGGGCCACATAATACAAGCAATATCTTAGGATTTATTTCATATATCCAATCTTCTTCAAATGATTCTTCCTTGATTCTCCCGAAGGTTCAATGTATTCCCTCTTGATGATATTCAAAACTAAAGGTTACATTGAGGATGGATATAAAAGACCAAAAGGAGAGAAAAGAAAAAAGAAGAAGACAAATGTAAGACAGCACATACAAAAAAATTGTTTTTGTATAAAAAGTTTGTTAGTTAAAAACATCTCTTAAACCGATCTAGCAACCCCACATGTAACATCCTCCACGCAGTTAACATCCTAGAATCCTTAGTAATAGTCCAGGATAAAGCCCCCTAGACTGTTCGTAAATCAGATAAGGGGAGCCAAATTAAATTAGTGAGAAGTGACAAGAGGGCATATAGTCCCTATGTCAGAGCCATGAATATACTAACAAATTTATGTAATCCAACATGGCGTGGCAGGGAGAGGGAAACCAAAGTCAATATGGGAATCCACTACCATCCCAATGGCGAATGAAGCATAAATGCAGAGTGAGAGACTTCCCAGCAGTCCCATACATAGAAAAAATATATATCATTTCCATACCTTTAAGGGGAAAGTATCCTATTAGGTATACTCGAAAAATAACCCTCAGGGTAAAGACATATTATTTCTCTTGATGATACTCCCCTGGAGTTTAGTCCAGGTGCACAGCAATTCAGGCTGCATGGGGAGAAAACATCCCATCAACCGGTAAACCTGTGCAAATCCAATCCTGCATAAGAAAAAGAAAGAGAGAAGAGCAAAGAATAAAGCAGGAAGGGGTTATAAAGGAGAGCCATGAGAAATTCGCATGCGCTCAAACATATCATTCCTTCCTAAAAACGGGCCCTCAATCTCGGCGGTATTAGTTATAAACATGATAGGTACAATGGGTTCAATACTGGAAGAGCCTCTACATCTCGTTCTCCTCAGGTAGTACAAATCTACTCTAGGAGATATTCCTAGATGCTGAGTACTCCTCTCTACCATAGAGTCTCCTATAGCTCCAAAGACCATTATATAGCGGAAAAGTCAGGAGGAAAAATAGAAATGGAGAGGAAATAATGGGGGCACCCACAATGGGGTCTGGCCCCCTCCCTTTCTTCTTCCTATCCTGATAACCATTGGGCACCAGACCCCGGAATCTGATCAAGTCAGTAAATGAACAGTGACTAAAAAAGAAGAAGAATTGCAGAGCAGAGGCAAACTTACCGCGTCGGCATATAGGGCGTACTCTCGACGGTCGCAGAGCTGTCGCTGTAATGGCGCCAAAATCCCTCAGGCTAACAGTCTGTACGATTCCGTATGCGGGGTGGCTGCCGTAGCGAACCGCAGCTCCAAACCAGCTGCTTCCGCCAATTACGCGTGCAGGATAGCCGCCGTAACGGAACGCAGCTCAGAGCAGCTGCTGCCGCCAATTCCGTGTATAGAATGGTCGCCAAAACAAAACGCAGCTCAGCACAGCTGCTTCCGAGTTCAAAGAGAACTCTTGGCGAGCTGAAATGACACCTCAACTTGCCACGTGACAGACGCGAGTTGTCATGTGACTTCGTTTCCTAAGTCTAATGAATTTTAAAGGGGCAAGCGCATATTTTTTCGCCATCTAATGGCAAAAGCCTCCATTGTCATGCCAATATCACAACGAGGCTCCCAGATAATCAAAAGCGATGCCGGGAAGCGAAAGGAACAAGAGAGAGTAAGTGGTAGACAAGAGGAAGGAAATGATATTCAGGCCAAAAGTGGTCTCTCTAATTTGGCATATTAACCACCATCAAAGGATCCTACACTAGTGCTTCATTGGTTAATCCTCTACACAGGGGCAACATACGCAAAAATAATAATATGAAGCCCGAATCTTCAATAATGTGCCATTATTAGAAAAAAGCCATCAAATGAGCAGCCATAAGTGCTGTAACATACAAAGATGATGGAGAAAATAGATGAAAACAACTCACTAAATTGTTACAACGTCACTATCTGATGCATGTAGTGAAAAAGTATATGGCCAACAATGGCTAGCCCAATATTGGACAGTGAATACCCCTCCTCTGAGTGCAAATAAACACAGTGCAAGAAGAGGTGGGGGTTAATGTTATAATTAGTGGGGAGCAATTGAGACGTAGTGCTCAAGTCACACATTGGAGCCATTCTTCCTGATGATGTAGAGACACATATACATTTTAGAGACATGCAGACACATGTAGAGATATGTTATGTGTTATGTATGCATTTTAGAGACACCACGCACGAGTGTGCACTTAGAATATGCTTTGAGTATAGTGCTTGGTATGAGTGAACGCGTTAAGCACTACATTTGAGAATAAAAGCATGAGGCCTATGGCATTTTGAAGCCACCCTGAATGAGAAACAGAAGCTCCACGGACTGCAAAAGATATGAGTTACAGTGTACGAAGAATGCGTAACCAGTTTCTTAGCAGGCAGAGAAAAGAGGTCGCCTTTGCCTTAGTAGAGAGCGGAGAAGGGCATGGTATTATCAGCCCTGAGCTGGTGTTCGTAGACACAGATGGTGGGGGCCATGCAGCGAGTGCTTTGCCTTGCAAGGAGAGACATGCAGAAGAGAGGTATTTCAATAGAGAAATATGAGGAGATGGTAACGCAGAAGGAAGAAGGCCATGGTATAGATATGATGTACAAATGTCACGATGACAAGAACACACAGTAATTGAAAAGTACAAGACATGCATCACAGACTTTTAGGCACTGCTCAGATTTAGAAATGCTGAAAGAGAGGCATTTTAGCTTAGAGAGACATGTCACCATGGATATGTATGTACGTCATTGAACAGTATAATGAAAGGTGAGGCGTTGGTAGTTGGAGTTCTAGTTGGAGATCTAGTTCTAGTTGGAGATGGAGTTCTAGATGGTCACACAGAGATAGAGAGATGGAGGGAGCTGCTCTGAGAGATCGAGAGACGTTTGGATGACTCCGAGAGCAAGCATTGGGGAAGCATTCTGATGAGAGCTGATGAGATCAATCTGGCAGGGAGGCCAAGGAGAGGCCCTGACTGGCTGGTTGCAGAGTTAGCTGGAGAGGAGAGACACAGCAAGAGGGGAGTATTGAGAATAGGACATGTGCATGGGGAATTAGGACAGACACTCACACAGAGCTTTGGCTGACATGATATATGGGGTAATCGGACAGGGATGGTCTTAGAGAGTGTGAAGTATGGTGTGGATTGGAGTTGCTATTAGATTGCTTGCATTAGAAGCCTGTAAGGCTTATAGTCATTGCATTGCAGATTTGCACCAAAAGCATAAAAGGTGCAAATTCGAGATTTGCATTATAGTAGTGTTTGCATCATGCATTGCTGTGCATGAATAAATGTATTCTATTGTTATAATTGAAACTGACTTGTGCGTTTTCATTTTGTGTCCATTGTGCATTTTATTTCGTTTTTTGTGTCTATTCTTATGGTAATAGCTTATGCTAGTTTGTCCATAGCACAGTAACTTAGGAGTAACACAGTGCACAACTGCCCTGAGATACAAGGGCAAGGAGGGCATAGAGATCCACACCCCCCCCCCCCCGCCGAGGTGAATTTGTCTGGGCATGACAGCCTCTCACCTCATGCGGCATGCCACGTAGGAAGCACGTGACTACGTTCACGTACCTTTCCGGCCCCCCTCTATTATTTACCACACCCGGTCAGCCGAACTGTGCAGCTAGGGGCCAGAGACACAACCCTTTCACCTCACCAACGGTCTGGCATACACTAATCCGGGTGTCTAGACACCTGCTGCTAATGCTACATCCACCGTGTCACTGGCACCAGTCCCCCCCCTACATCCGAAGCACTTTTAACTCGCCCCCACGTCTCTGCCTTCGACCTGCCCAACTCGGCGCCTTCAACATCATCAGCAACTGCCGCCCTGCAGCAACCTGCTGTGATCATCCATTCCAAAGCCCTGGAGCTCAACGCCACCTGGGCTATGCTGGATCACACTACCGGAAGTGTTCGAGATGTACAGTCACTACAGCCGTCCACATCTAACTCTCTGCTGCTTGCCGACTAACTCTCTGCTCTGACAATGCCCAATTTTGAGTCCATGGCCTCGACTACGCCCATGCCTGTTAACCATGTGAGTTACCTGCATAACTTTGATATCACAGGCTCCGTTACTCAGACCACTTCCAACCTCCATTTGCATTTAACAAATGTTTCATATTTGCCACTGCCTGTGTCCCATGCCTTTCACATGCCTCCCCCTGCCTCTGCTGTTGACATTCTACCAGTACCTGTTACTATGTTGCGCCTATGCCTCCCCATGCCTCTACTGTTGCTATTTTTGCCAGTGCCTGTTGTGCATGATACGCCCATGTCTCCCCATACCTTTAATTCAGATATTTTTCAGTGCCTGTTGCCAATGACGTGCCTATGTCTCCCCATGCCTCTACTGTTCAAACTCTGACAATGCCTCTATCCCATTATTTACATCTGCCGCTCCATGCCTCTCTTGCTACACCCATGTCAATTCATGTTAGCCATTCCTCGCCTGCTGAGCTACGCGTGCCCCTGTCCACCTTTCATGCTCTGGACATGCCTTCCGCGGCCATGATTAATAGCTCCCCCAGGGCATGGTCTACCTGCCCTGCCTCACAGCGGCCTAACACGGGTACTAATATCTCACAGTCGCTCACCCCTCCTGTAACCTCCACTCTTACATCTTTGCATACCCCGCTCTTAAGTGTTCCCTGGTCAACGCCCGTTTGGTACCAGCACATGCTCTAGATGTCCATGTCCTCATCCATAAGGATAACATTGACCTCCTTATAATTATTGAAACTTGGTTCAATGAAATCTCTGGCCGAACCCTCTCCCTCGCCATCCCAGATGGGTACACTATGTACAGGCAAGATCGTCCCCTCCAGAGAGGTGGAAGAGTAGCTCCTATTGCCAAAGAAACCATTGCTTTTAGGAGGATTGAAGGAGAACTTGGCCACAATTGTGACTACCTTCTACTCAAAGCTAATCTCTCCCCTAACTTCACCTTAGCCCTCCACAATGTCTATCGACCCCCGGGTCCTATCACAGAATTCCATGAGGCCTTGATTCACTCTTTCAGACAATCTGAAAAATACCTCTAAAGTCATGCTCCTGGGTGATCTTAATCTAGGCCTTGATGACCCGAATGATACCCACGCTGCTGCCTTGAATAAAGCCCTATACACTCTAGGGTTCTCAAGCTACCTCCGATCGAACCCACATTAAAGGTCATTCGCTGGATTGGGTCACCCACCACAATTGTTCTGTTCCAATTACGAAAAGCACCCCCATTCCATGGTCTGACCACCACTACATTCAATTTGACCTCAATACCCATAAACGGCCCCGCAAGCCAATGATCCCACTTCCTGGGGCACTCACAAGAAGCTCACGTCAACTCACCTCGGAAAAGATCACGCCCTTATTTATGGTACCTGCTCTCCAGCCACCTTTTTCCAAGGACCTGACAGTCTCGCTAGCGCTTTTAAACTGGCCATCACCCAAGCCGTTGATGCCATCGCTCCTCTCACTCTCAGGAAAGCAAAGAAAGCTAAGCACTCTAATGCCTGGTTCTCTCAGGAGCTGCTCGAATTACGCTCCAAGAAAAGGAGCGACCCTTTCAGCCTGGAAGACCAACCCTAATGACGCCTCTAAGAAGGCCTTTAAGGCTATATGCAAAGATTATAAATCAGGTATAAATCAAGGCCAAAGCTTTGTCTTTTAATACAAGTATAGCTAATGCAAAATCAGGGACTAAATACATTTTCACCATCTTTAGAGAGCTGGAAAATCCTTCCACCCCACCTCCTACTCTCTTGAAGGATGAAAACTGGTGCAACAACAATCGGCTATGCTCGATAAACTGAATACCTTGCAAACTAAAATCTTAGCCCACCAAAAGGCTCTGACTCACCTAATAGCCAACCAGCACAGCAACCCGCTCACGACTACCAAAGCAAATGAATCCCACTCTTCTACTTCAAGGATATGAGTGAATCTGAAGTCATCACCCTCCTCAAATCCATTAAACCGTCCAATTGCAAAGAGGACGTATGTCCGGCTCAGCTCATTAAAGACTGTGTCCCTATCCTTGCACCCTTTCTGACAGCATTTATTAATGCATCCTTCCAGTCTGGCCATGTCCCAACTAGCCTTAAGGAAGCTTGGGTACGCCTGTTCCTTAAGAAACCCTCCTTTGAACCAACGGTGCTAGGGAATTATAGGCCCATTGCCACTGTCCCTTTTCTACTAAAAAATACTGGACAAAGCAGCCTACCTGCAAGTCCGAAAATTCTTCGAAGACAGCCTTCGGCAGTCTGGCTTCCGTCCACGACATGGCACCGAAATGGCTCTCCTTGACTTGAAAAATCAAATGGACGACATCAGAGATGCAGGCAAACCAGCAGTCGTCCTGCTCCTTGATTTATCGGCTGCATTCAACCTGGTGGATCAAAGCACACTTTGCCACGATCTCTCCTTAGCGGCCAACTTCTCCCCTAACGCTTGTGCTTGGATCACCTCGTTTCTACAGGAATGGGCCATGAAAGTCTTCTCTGACTCGGCCTGTGCCACTCCAAGTCACATCAAATGTGGAGGCCCCCAGGGCTCTTGAATTCCCCTCACAGGTGATTATGAGGCCGACATGAACACTTAACTCCATCTACTCTACGATCCAAGCTTGGATGGCAGAAAACTGGTTATGCCTCAACAGCGAGAAAACTAAACTTCTGTTAATTGGCTCACCAACCATTCTGGGTAACCTAGACAAACAATACAGCTCCTTTACAATTGATAATATACTTATCTCAGTGTCCCAAACAATCAAGACCCTGGGCGTCTACCTGGACTCCAATCTGACTATGAATAGGCAGGTCAATGCCATTGCCTCCTCTTTGGCTTACTACTCTAAATTGTTTAATGCAGCAAGACCCTTCTTATCTCTACAGAACTGCCTCACTATTGCTAGGGCGACTATTGGATCAAGATTGTATTACTGCAATGTCCTCCTTGTAGAGACCTCTGGCGAAAACATTGCTAAACTCCAATTGGTTCAAAACAATGCCCTGAGGGTCGCCACAGGAATCTCCAAGAAAGACCACATCTCTGAGGTAAGGAGGCAGGTTCACTGGCTTCCCTTCAAAGAGAGAATGGTCTTTAAAACCCCCTCTCACACATAAATGCCTCCATGACTTGGCAGCCCCTTACTTGGTCCAGAGTATAGCAAAGCCAACTTCTTCCAGGCCTATGAGAATGGCTTACACTAACATGATCTGCACACTTAAGACCCGGAGAGTGCGTGCAAGCGGCACCAGCTTCCCAGCTATGGCTGCATCACACTGGAACGCTCTACGCACGCACCTTAGGATGATTTACTCCCACTTAGCTTTCAGCAAAGCTATTAAAACTAGGCTATTTGTGTGACATGCATGATTCTGCATCTGCTCCCACTCCCCACATCACGCCTTATTGTGGCCTGATGTTCAGCACCTTTGACTCTGAAACCTTCTTAAAAATGTATTATTTGCTAATATTGGAAGTAAGCGTTCACCGTTTCGCCACTGTTGCAACTACCTTTGTGCCAACAACTGTATCTGTAACCAAGAAACCCTACTTGTTGCCACCTCCAATGTAACCATGAATATCCTATGTACAATTTCATGTAACAGCGCCTCGATGCCTTTGGGCTGTGGTGCGCTCTACAAATGCAAAAAATAAATAAGCTCCAAGGAGGCATGAAGATCACTACAGGGGAAATCAAAGAAAAACGATGAGTCTGCTTGGAAGGAACCAGCTTACAACCATAAAAACAGACAAAGGACTAGTTAAAGGAGAGAGCCTGCATGAACGCTCGAAACCCCGGAAAACACAAACCTGGGAAGGGGAAAGAAGGCTGCAGCGGAGGGAACGCTGCATCGAGGTTGGGAGGACACTGTGAAGGAGCTCAGAGTGCCAGAACAGCCAATAACTGGAGGAAGGACCCCGGTGGCATGACCTCGCTGAGGTGGGCCATCTGGTCCTGCAATGGTGCCAAAATCGAGAGGCCAAATACCCCACAGAGCGGCGGGGAGCAGAGAAATAGAAGGACAAGGCAGCCAAGCAGAGCGGCCGACTCCAAGACACCAGGAAGAACCATTGATGTGGTTGCTCCAGAGAAAAGGTAACAGGGCCATGGGGGAGAATTGGGAAGTACTCTAAAGTCATCTCCCTCTCCACAGTATTGATACCCAGAGAACCAAGAGTCCAGAAGTACTCGGGAGTCTCCCGTCACTGTAGTGATCCCTAGAGAGTCAAGAAGTACTCTGGAGTCCTCTCCCTCGTCACAGTAATGATATCCAGAAAACCAAGAATCATGAAGTACTAGGGAGTCCTCTCCCTCTCAGTAGTGAAACTCTGAGAACCAGACGTCAAGAGGTGCTCTTGAGTAAACTCCCTCGTCACAATAGTGATACCTGTAAAGAGTTGGATAAAAGTGATTTTAAAACCTGGATATTGCCATTCCGAAGTTCATGGAACATACTAAAGAAACGTAAGGCTTATGAGAGTAATTGACACAAACCGTTGAAAGAACTGTTATAAGGAGACCAGGACAAGTAAGCAATTCTCCTAGCCTTGAACTATTGGTAAATCAGACACTATTTCAAGAGACTGCTGTTGAAACAACCAGAGATTGGAATACTTTACCAGAAGCTGGGAGACATTCTCCTGGTTTATGGAAAGGAATTTCATTGCCCAGTTTATACTTTACTTTTGTGGTGGCAGTGCTAGAGTAGGTGGTTTGGGACAGGATTGTTACACGTTTTTGGTTGACTTCGGGAAGCAGGAAGAGGTTTCTTACCGTAGTTAATACAAGTTTATAACCAAAAATGAAACCAAGTTGTCAGCCTCCTGACTCCACCTTGCCACAATAGTTACCAATTAGGCTACACAAATCAGTATGCTCTATTACTTCATACACACTGAGCCGTTAACCGCATCGATCAGCAAACCTTCACAGTAGAGCAGTGGCTTATAGACATTCATAAAGCTCCCCATCAAGCAGCCATTATTCTTTAACGGCTAGGAAATGATGCATGTCGTACACCACCAGCTTCAATGGCAGTTCCACAGGCAGCCTTAAATCTTTGAAACCTCCTTTGTAGCGATTTAGCCAGTATATGTCCATTGTAGGGTGGCATCTGTTGAAACATAGGTTTGCGATATATAGAACATTGTTACATTCACGTTTGTATGCCCGTAGCAGCGTTTGCAGATAGCTCAACATCCTTGGGGATATACTGCCTGCATGCTCTTTAATGCAAGCCAGCATTTATTTCTGTACACATCCAGTGGCGGATTTCACATTACATAAGTGCTCCTTTTTTATTTCCTGCAAATAAGCATAAATACATGTAAATGATCTGCATTCTCAATCTTCATACGTCAATTTACGAAGCACCATTTACATTTATCTGTTGTAATGGCTTAAATATACTGTATCCCCCCACTTGTGAACAGTTTTCTCATTTATACTTCCAACACACCAAGGGCATCCCCATCTAAACTGCTTCATTTTCAAAGGGGGTGTATACGCCACTTGTATAGCCCACACCGCTTTAGACACGCATTGTTCCCTGAAGCCCTGTATGGCTAATATATCAACTCAGGTAACAACGGTTGTGACCGCATCGTCTTTAACACTATCGTTCTCCATTATCGAGATATATTGATTACACAGCCTATTAAGATTATTAAGATTCAGTGGGTTTTCAATTTGATTTGAGCAGCACACACAGTAAATATTGACAGTATCTGTACAGCTTGGCGCTCCTCATTGTCGTCCATTTGATCAGCTAGAGGCTATAGACAAAACAGAAACAAATAGTTTTAACACCGGGTTAGGCGTCACACCCCTAAAAAGGTACAAATGTTTACTTTAAAAATATACCCACCGTTTGGAACGACATCGGATATCGATGATCCATGACCTTCTGTATTCTTCAAATGTTGACTGGGTCTGGATCACTCTCCTCACCTCCATCATTCTGCATGATCATAGACTCGTATGCATTGTCTTCAGACCCCATTTGAGTATGTTGCATATCTAAACATAGTACAGGCTCTATGCGCATGGGCTGCTTGAGAACCACAGCGTCAGCATTGTTAGCCATTTGCAAATTAGCCATATCTTCAGCTGCACTCACCCGAGTGTTTTGAAGTGAAGGACCTCTCCAACAGAGTGCCCCATGACAGCGGCGATCAGAGGTGGCTGACAAAGTGTAAACATGTTCTCACTGATCTCATGATGGTCTGCCATAAAAGTCGGAGACGTCCATTGCATCAAGACTGTTGCATCTTCTCCTAAGGCAATAAGGTAAATAACCATCATCATGATCGCTGGTGGTGTCAGGGGCTGTTTTGTCCCCGTCGCAACTGTAGCTAGCTGTTCATCATTACATTTTCCTTAACACCACCACGCTTAATGGCCCCAAGAAGTCTGAAGAGCGCACATGTTTTCGATGTCTACAATAACAGCTATATATCCGTATTTTGATACTCCGCCCCTAATAGCATCATAGCCCAAAGACCTATGCTTATTTAGCACATAGCAGCCCTATAGTTTGAATGGGTCTATCAAATTTGTAAACCTATTTGCAATTCATTGGAATGCTTATCAAGTTTATATAAAATTAATATAAAATGTATATACAGTAATCACACTTATTGGGGTTCAATTCAATTTATACGGGTTTAGTTGCCTGATAAAGGGCCGTGGCCACCTGTCTCTTGTAACGCTTGATGAAAGAATCCCACTCTAGTACTCATCTTCTACACATAGGAGTATAGTTTCCTAAAAGTAATGCAAATTCATTCTGCGCATGCATGTAATATAGATACATCTTCAAAAATGTATAGCTCAAAATCTGCCAGCTCGATTTTCTAAATTGTTTTCAGTGCTTTAATTCCAGATGAAATCTAGTGATCTGCCAAAAGTCTTGAAAATCGAAGCTGCCAATTTTGAGACATATGGCCAGAATTTATTTTCCTATGCGAACCCCACACCCCCCCCCCCCCCCCCCCATGTTAAACACACAACCAAAACAGCATGTTTTCAAAATATAAAGCTGTCCATGTAACATTGTGAAACTTTCCAGGTAGGATCACCACCACCTCGAAATTTTAATGTTGATTTATTTCAGAATGTTTCATATAAGTGTTCAAATGTAATTAAAAAGGTAAATTAAAAATGTTCAAAAACGCCGAAGACAATCACACATAACCTTAACTATGCCATGCAAAAGTATCAACCACGCACTTTTACTGGATAACACAATGGACATGCCAACATTTTCAGAGAGCTAACTGCAGGAATGGGTCCTGTTTTTATACTAGTCTTTTTGAGGCTGCACACATGATGCATATCAGGCTCTCATACCATGCCCTTAGGTAATTCCTCATGTCATCACCAACACCCATTTACCAGAGTTTGCCAGTCAAACGAGCATGGGTAACACCAGTAAAGAATGTCCCTAGCATACATTTCCTCATGTGCACAGTCTGGTTCCTGCGCTTCACTAGTACATCAATTTGGAATGTGGCTGTGGAATAAGGTCTAGGTTAAACAAAATATGTAAGTACTGCTCATAGTTCGATTGTGCAGCTCACAACTAGCTGCAGTTATTTCCACGTATCAGGGAGTGTGTTGTGGTGCATCCCAACTGTATGAGCCAGAAGACTGAAACTTGAGTTCATGTCTCCAATGACACACTCAATGATGCTTCTTCTGGGTATATGTAAAGTCATATTTATCTCTGGTGAAGTGAGGTGTTAGGGTTGAGAGGATATGCACTCTGACTAAAAATTGGTAGAAGTGTGTCTCTGGGGTTCATTATGAATATGGTGATAACATCAAAAGCTGGCCCCATTTGGAATGCTGACTATTTTTACCGATCATACTCGTTATGTGTATATGGAGATACTTATCGGTTTACCTAATGCCACAATTTTGAAATGTTGAATGCTATAACTACAAGTAAGAGTTAAAATGGCACTTAAAAATCTGAAGTATTTCTCCAAAAGTTTACCTCCACCCAAAAGACGCAGGCAAAAAACAATGTTGTCCACTGCATATCCAAACTGTGTCTTGTGTCAGTGCTAACAGAGCTCAATGGAAGACGGTTCTCGTTTGGGCGCTGGTGTGTGTCCCCTGTTTGAGCCAAAGGAGTGGCTCTGTTCTGGTGCCCGATTTAAGCAAAGCAGGAATTGTTGTAAATGGGGGTGGGAGAGAGGTTGCAATGGGCGAAGGACCGTTTGGATGTGCTGCAAGCCATGAAATTCGAGGGAGGAATCTATCTCAGCATCCACGGAGACGCCCAAAATGGCACCACACACAGAGTGATGGACCTAGGCTGCTGCCTGCATGTAATAGTCGGTTGTCTACGGATAGATGTGAGAGCTGTACACGAGGGTGGGGCAAACTCATTCATTCTGGGCGAGTTCCGAGAAATACCAGCTTGGCGGAGGATTAACAGAGGGACCCTGGAGGTATGGCACGAACATCAGCTAAGGGGATCAAATTAGGAAGATTCATGGAAAGGGTTCTGGCCTTGTCTGGGGCGCCTACTATGCGGCAGCTGCCATGAGGTGAAGCAACAGAAAATTATCTGATGGAATAAGGAGCATGCTCTTCCCAAAACCTGTGCGGGCCATAGTCTTCTTTAATAGCCATGCTCTGTCACTGCGTCCTGCACTGAGCACTGACCCATGATTGTGGAAACGTGACATGGGGGTGGGATGAGAATGGACATGAGCAAGGCGTGAAGTGGTAGGACTACAGCCTGCGCAGCTCGTAATGCAACACACTGTGTGCCAGGGATGTCAATTCACCAAAGTGCCATGGGTATCGACATCACATCAATGACATCATAAGAATATTTTAGATACCAACCCCTCACCGGCAGCAGGATCTACTAACTTATTACAATGATGAGCGCAGTGAGTGCACATTCTAGTGCTCTACCCAATACACCCCTACATTGCCAGTTGCTGTGATATTACAGTATCAAAAAATCCTATAGATGCAAGTCAGCAACAATGCACAGGAGCATTGAATGAGGAAGCAGTAGATGCTTTACTTCAAAGGCTGGGGGCAACCTCATGTATTGTATTGTAATGGGTATTTCTAATTTCTATAGCGCCTTTCACCACTGGTGTGGTCTCAGCACTTTGTAGGTTGAACGCACTTGGGGGTGGGAGGGGGGGCTGAAGTCCAGGTTTGGGAAAATTCGCCAGAGAAATGGAGTGCGTGTGTGCACTTCGCCAATACCAAGGTAAGTAGGGTTGGCCAAGTCCTGCTAGACACCCTTGCTGAACATGCATTTGGGTGGGTGCACCAAGGTAGCCTGGAGAGAATAGGAAAGACATTATGGGGCCCATTCATGGAATTTTTGCACAGATCAAAGTGACTTTGCACTGCTGAAACACAAACTCTGATTCATGGAACAGTGCAAAGTGTATTTTTGCAGTGCAAATTCATTTTGTACAGCAGAAATGACCGACTGTATGGACTTTTCAATGCAAAAATACACGTGTGCAGCTAGACCGAATGTTATCGTGGGGGATAGCTGCATTGTAGTGCCCGAGGTATTGTGTCTATCTACAGTGTATCTGTAAGGTAGGTCTGGCAGATCTCTGTCAGGTCACAGTGTCCAGGATGGATTGGCGACAGAAGCCACTAGGGCACACCCCTGTCATCATAGTGGCTCACTGGATGTGCAACGCAGACAACGAGAAACACTGATGAGATTTGCGCTCATGCTGTGCTGTCACTGAATACTGCAGGCTGCTCTTACCCAGTCTCAGCTAGCTAGACCTAGACCCCATACCCTTCCTGTAGCCTCATTACTGGGTATGAGCTGCACATACAGCTCTGCCTCTGAACCCAACCGTTCAGGCATTCTTCACTAATGGACTGCCAAGCTGTTAGTTATGGCGGATTCACTGTTTTTCCTGTTTCCCTGTAATTTCTCCAGCTAACGAGATCTAGATTCCATGTGAAAAAAGCTGTGGCACATTTAGCTGCATTTACAACTGCCTTTTTCGGGTGTAACACAGATATCTGCTATTGGCGGTGCCTCTTTGTCCAGTGGCCGAGGGATAGCAAGGACAGGTCTAGCAGTGGCAGGGTGGAGCCAGGGCTAGCGGCTGCTACTCCTTGCTACACTCAAATGACATCCCTGCTGGGTGCCATTGATTCATCATTGCAGCTTAATAAATACTGATGAGAAATACAAACTTCAAGTGCCTATTATTTGCACTCCACAGTGGGGACAGACTTAGAGAGGTCCATCTCCACACCAAAGGTATCATCATTAGCATAGTTGTAGTGATTACCAAGCCTGTACTCTTCTAAAGGATAATTATTATTAGGGTAGTCATTGCGTCCGGACTTTGCCTCGGGAAGTAATAAGGGGGGAAGGGGGGGGGGGGGGGTAGCAGAGAAACCAAGCAGTGGGGATCTGACAAAAGGGGAGGGAGGGCGGGCAATTGTCAGCAATGGATCTACAAGTAACCAGGGGAGGAAACACTGGGGGTCCCATTATGTCACCCGGTCTCGGGTATGGTGGAGAGTAGACGATGTATGGCCTAAAGGGTTCTCTCATGTGTACAACACCTAAGTTGCACCATGCAGGGTGCCACTCTTCCAGTGATGTTTCTGCAGTCTCCTGGTGAGCCACTGATTCTGTGGGCCCAAAACGAGGCACTCATTTCAAACATATCTGTAAACCATTGATGTGATGGGATGCACCCCAGAAAGGAACTCCACACTTCTGCGCAGTGCCCTGAACACCGAAGGTCATCGGCTGTTTGCACTAGCCGAACCTGTCAAGAAACCCGATGGCTCTGTAGATGATCAATTAATTCGCCATGGAACAGGCACAACTGGAAAACAGATTTGGCAATGAACTCAATATTGTTCTAGAGTGTCAGAAGTTCTACACACGCCTGCAGTCTTCCAATAAATCTATTGATGATTTTGTCACTGTCTTGTAAGAGTTAGCAGACAAATGCAGTTTTGGTAACATGGCTCACCAACTCGCCAGGTATCAGCTCAGAGTTCTTAGTAGTGGCCCCAAGACCAAAGAAGCACTGTGGATGAGTATAGACCCCACGCTTGAGCAGGCCATCACCACAGCCAAAACTCGAACATTTCCTCTGCTTGATCAAAGAAGTCGAACACAAGCAAGACAAGGACGACATATGTGTTGTACAACAGTTCTGCCTTGATTATGAAAGACATTGTCTAGACTGCAAACCTGCAGACGAATGCCAGTGGAGATGATCATTCAGCTCCAGGCGAAAGCCACCACACGTGAGTGTTTCCATTGTTGGGGCCAAAACCACATTGCAAATGACAGGGCGCTCTCAGACGCTTGCAAAGAATGCATGAATTGCCACAAGATAGGGCATTTCGCTGACATGTGAAACCTCAGGCGACACTGCACTGCCACAGCCATACAGACAGACTGATGAGGAAGAGACAGTTGAACAAATTAAAAGTCTGGTCCTATACGTTCATGACTACGCCTGGTCTTGCTGGAAACCTTTCTGCAATATCAAAATCTGTGCTATCGCGACCCGTCATTCTTACAGATTCTGGATCCTATTACACCATCTTCCCACAAGAAAAGTAATATTCATTGTTTGCCAGTGGCAGGAACAAACGTCTGGGTGCGTATGGTGGCGGAAGACAGGGTTACTGACACAGCAATGTAATTTTTAAGCATCAGTCCGCAGTGGTAAAGGTTCACATGTCAACCTGACACAGCTGAAGTGTGATGACCAAAGACTGTTAGAGATCAAGTTAGACTGGCTCTATGTGATTACAGAGAATACATAACAGAGAATGATTTTTCAGCGAAAACAATAACAGTGAAAAAATATTGAATTCTTTTTTTTGGGGGGGGGGGGGGGGGGGAGAAATCGCCCCTACAATCTTTGCATTTCCCTGTGTGCTTATACCAACCCCAACCCCATTCCCATCCATTTTACCCTTACCAAAAAAAATTTCAATTCTTTTTCTTTTTTCTCTGTATTCATTTCTCCGTTTTCGATTCTCTGTTATAGCATTCTCTGTAATTGTATTCTCTTATTATCACTGGATACCGTTAGGACTGTTCTACACTGAACATTTACTCTCCGGTCATTACACATCAGTATCAGACCTCCTTACTCAGCATCAAAATGTCTTCTTCAAGGCAACATGAACTCTAAAACAATGAATCCACGGATTCCAAGATGGCCACCGGACCGTGAGGACGCACGCCTCGGGTCCTCCGTGCAGACTGCAGATAAAAGGTGTAAAACGCTGTGAACAGAGGCGGAAAACAACCTAAATCAAGCATTTTCCTTGAGCACAACGTATCCGGACAAGGTAGGTCGCTGGCCCCATGCCCATTCCAACGCCCTACGCAGGGCTGGATAACGCCTGGGGCAGAAATCCCACACATGGACCCAACACTCGTCCAGCGGAGTGAGGGAGCCTGGACCGCTATCAGCCAGAGTCTGGGGAGCCTAGTAGCCGCATAGCTTAACACGGTCTGGAATGCATACATTCTGTCAGTGGGGGGGGAGCCCCCTAACGGCCCTTCCCCGGACTGTAAAGCACCCCCGACGTTGGGAGGAACCCACCAGCGGCACCTGCTGGAGAAACCAGTGCAATCGCGGATGACAGCAGGTGCACCGGGAGGTACAACGAAGGTTCCAGCGGCCCGGCGACCTGCAGACAAGTGCCCCTGAGGTGGTGGCGTGCCCGTGCGGAGGGAGGCGGGCGTTCAGTTGAGACGCAGCCTGCCCTTGGAGCTCCGCAGATGGCAGGAGCCCCTGGGTGGGGGTGTTGTCTGCCCATGCAGGTCTGCTGTAGCCCGAATCCGGTGCAGTGAGGACGGTGGAGTTGTACCGAGCTGTGGCCCTGGTAGGGCGACCCCGAAATGCACTACGCCCAGAGTGCCGGAGCAACGAAGTAGCGGTGGAACCCACACCACAGAGTGCCGGTAAGCGAGTGGACTGAATGGCGGGATAGTACCTTCACTGTGGGACCCTAAGTGTGAGCTACGTGCTGCAACACCATTGGCAGAAGCGTGAAGCTGGTACGGGCTGCGTCCGGAAGGGGGGGGGGTGTCAGAGACACTTAAGCCAGAGCAATAACCCACACAGGTGCTGGTGGTGAGAGCGGGCTGTACGCCTGGGTTGCAGCTCGAACGCCCGTTACCAGTATTTGTAAAGGCTGTAGCCTGAAAAGAATAACGTCCCTGCATTATAACGGTCAGAGCCGTCTCCCTCACGGAGGTCACACAAGCGGACCTGCAGGGAATCCATTGTCCCCCTACAAAGGAGACTAATAAGCAAAAGTGGGCTGTGTCGTGGTTGGATCGGACCTGGTGCTGGTACTGCTAATACTGCCACAGCACCCGCTCACATCATTTAACGTAGCCCTGTACGAATTCTGGGGCTAGACAGAGGAGTGAATCCGTCCCTCGATGCCATCGGGGTGGAAAAGAACAGAGCCTGCAGACAGGCGCCCCTCCACACTGTCCCCGGACGAGATGGACCCGGAAGCGTATGGGGGCAAAAGAGGGTCCCTTGGAAGGTGCGGATGGATGCCAGACAGTACTGACAAGATGGTGGCCCCGGTACAGTCAGGGGCTGAAGTTTAACGAAGCATACTCAGGCCCCGAATCCTAAAGGTATTCAGTTGCTGCACAAAAGCCTTACGGCACACACGGGGTAAAGAAATTGCAGCGACAAGCACCAAAAGAAGTGGATTCTGGAATATCTGAGTGCTGCCTGGAGCCAGTAATCTGCACCAAAAACACAGACCGACGGAAGGAGTGGGTCTGGAGGCTCCTCATGCCCCTGGCGAAAGTCAGCAACATCTATAGGAAATAAATCATGCCTGGACCCAGCTGATTTGCATCCACAACACATTGGGAACAACGAAGCCCGGGGGAGGAACCGACCTGTTAACTATAGGCCCGGCTCATAACAACAGACTCCAGGGGTGGGTGGGTGGGTGGGTGGGCGGGGGGGGGGGGTGTTGGGGGGGCGTAGAGAGGGGGTGGACACCCTGCGAAAACACGAACCCGTGTGGCCACAGGCATCGGAGAGACTGAACATAGCAAAACAAAGGCTAAGTCGCTCAGAGGTAAACAGTGGTAGGGTGAAAACAGCAGTAACGGGGGCAAGTGGTGAGCCCCACCCACGGGGGAAAGGTACAGTCGACTGAAGCAACTACAACGCCATCGCCCGAAACCTGCCCACCTATGCAAATCCCAGTCAAGTTACCCTGATGACGGGAACTAAATCCAGAACAGGCCCATTACGAACAAAAACCCCAGTCAGAACCCAGGAAGGTCAGCTGGAGAAGTGCTGGAGCAAATGCGGCAAACAGACACCCAGTCTCCCTCCCCGCCACCGGAACTCGTGGCCCCAGTAATAAGCACGCCTCTGAGCATGATGGCCTCTGATAAGGAGGAGATCTTTAACTGCCTCAAGCGAATGGAAGCCAGGCTATCGAACACATTCCAAACTCAGTAGAACTGAAATCCTCCCTACAGAAAGTCACAAAAGAAATGGGGGAATTAGGAGACAGAGTACATGTGGTGGAAATTGGACTATCAAGTATGGCAGAGGAAGTAAAACAGCATGCCATCCTATTGGACCAAATGGCTAATGCCACAAACCACCTAGAACTCCAAGCCGAGGGTCTAGAAAATCACTCACGAAGGTCCAACATTAGAATAAAAGGCCTGGCAGAATCGGTGCAGGATAAAGAGTTGAAAGACACCATGCAGCAATGCTTTAGCAACCTGCTGAACAACACCCAACCACCCAAAAGATGAGTTTGATAGAATACAAGAAGTGGGCCCGAAGAGGACCGAACTGGGAGCGAGACCTAGAGATGTACTGGTAGCCTGAAAGAAGATGTTCTACGTGCGGGCGAGAACTCACAATGACCTTTCCATCAACGGAAGTCGTAAACAATTATACGAGGATCTGGCGTTGGTCACACGTCACAAACCAAGGTTAATGCGGCCGGTCACAAAAGCCCTGCAATCAAAACACGTGCCGTACAGATGGGCCTACCCATTCAGCTTAACATTCACATGGGAAGGGAAACAGAAGAATAAGCACTTGTGAGGAGGGCCCCTCGCTGTTGCAACTGGAGGACAACCAATATCAAACCGACACTGGACCACAGCGTACTCTCCCAAATAAACCAGATAATCCATGGGAATGGTTAACGGAAAGGAGAACGAGAAAAGAGGTGAAATTAGCAAGAACCCAGCAGAGCCAAGGATGACAGCTGCATATCACGTAAGAACCCATAAGGCATAATCTGCATGTATTTACCCAAGAGTCTGCACAGAGGTAAGAGGACAATACATCTTGGAACCTGATACAGGATAGGGGTAGATCCTGGCATAACAAAAACCTGGGGTGTATATGTGGCCCAATGCCCGCAGGGGTTAGTCAGAAGGATTCATAGGAACCCTGGCCACAGGAAACTCCAGGGACAGGGTGGGGGCGGGGGGCGGAGGGGCTTGGGTTGAGGGTGGGTAAGGCAAGAGGGGAAAAGAGGGAATGGGAATATGTGTAAGGCACAAAAGAGAAAAAGGCCTCGAGTTGGAGGACAGAAGGGAGATCCAGAACTAAAAGAAGAAAAGGGGTACCCCTGTTGGAAGGCAAGGAGTGCATCTGTTGGGGAACTCTCTAGGTTTGGGAAATTAGCTTTTACAGAGAATTCTCCCTAACAGCTTTGCTGGATTTTTGGGGTTTAATTTTTTCTCCTGCTAAGATTGAGACTCTTTTTCTCCCACTCTTAGGCATGATTTGAGAATGTCCTTTGACTTTGTAATCTGTTTTATGTGCTATGGGGTCTTTTACTCAATAGGGCTTGTAGGGGAAGATTGGTCCAAAAGACCCCCCTCGCCTACATCCCCTCCCCCGGTGAGGGCCATGGCTCGTCAGGTGGCCCCTCCTTACCACCAGGGCCCAGGTGGTGGATGGCTCACCTGCTGAAGACATTGCCCAAACCTGTTGAATTTAGTTAGGCCTCAGAAACCATTGTCTAATAAAGATGGTGTGAGCCCGGCGCACCGCAGCGCGGCCCCCAACTTTGGAGAGTTTCAATTATCCCTGTGGCCGCAGATCCGCTGTGAGCCCGTTCCCACGAACAAGACGGACATGAGCTAGTGTAAAATACCAACACTAACATTTCACCTTCCGCAGTGTATCGCTGCTCCCAGCATGACCCGGCCAGCAGAGCCTGGGTGGAACAAGAACTGTAAAATGGTCCTTTGATAAAAGCGAAAGTTCCCAAATACTAATGACAAAACTACACACGATGGAAGTGTTTTCTCCACAACCTCTTTGACTAAAAAACCTGTGAAATGTATAGATATGGCAGAGTGCGTGCTCATATGACATTAGGAATGAAGCACCCACATCGTTGTAGCTATGCACAAATAGTAAAAGCGCCCCGGGGGGTTTTATGTTATGCGCATCACTGAAAAGATTACACCCCACGGTCCCGCGCCATAACCGAACTAATGCTGCTAGAGTGCAAAGAAAGAAAAATACAACCATATCGAGGGTTCGTGTAAAAGGTGCATGAGAATGCACCTTCCATGTGTGTGTCCAAGCCCACCATGTGCCACTGCCGTCAGTTGCAGTGGCGAGTTGTTTCTATGCGCTCCACCAACCTCACTACTACCTCACTTACTGCGAATGTATGAGCATATAACAAAATGTTGTAGTTGTTAAAACATAGTGTACAAGTAATGTGCCCGGCCTGGCTATATTTAAGAGGCATTAGCAATGTTAAAATGTGAGCTTTGGAATGAATCAATTAATATTGTATATTATTTGAATATTTATGATACTTTCACCTAAAATCGGCAACACACGAGGAAGATACCTTTGTGAGCATATGCAAGGCCATTCCCCCTCCCTCCCAGCAAAGCCTGCCAGACGAGAAAGCAGAGGCCTGTGCCGCGCTGCTGCACCTCCCCCAACTCGGCTGGAGCCGCTTCAAAGATTTGTAGTTCCCTCTGCAGCACCCAAGGCCACGGCCCGCCACCTGTATTATTTACAACCCAGCAGTAAACCTCAGCCTGAAAACACAAATCCAGAGGCGCCCTTTCTTAAGCCCCACGACCCACCGGATCACCTTAGGTTAATGGCCCCTGTAAAATTAGGACACCCAATATTATGGCAACATTACAGCAACACATCCATAATGACTTCTAACAAGACAGGATGACATGTACCGCCTGTCCCATGCCCTGAGACCCAACCCCACGACCTATGGTACCCGGTCAACAGGACGCTGGTAACCATGTACTGATGAATCGCCATCAAACCCCTCTCGAGGTGCATTCCTCCTGTGTTGCATTAAAGGAGAGTTCCGGGACTTTTTTTTTTATTGTCCCTACGGTTCGGCCATGTGTTTTTAAGCATAACTCGGTAGATCGTAGAAAACTTTCCTATGGACCTTACCCGACTTTTCGTCCATTAACGCACTCGAAATCAGCCGCCATTTTATGATAATCCTATCACTTGCCGCATCGCCCTGGCTCACCTGCTTTTGCGGCACTAAATCAAATCCCCCGCCCCTGAGCCTGACATCAGCAGACGCGTACCGCCCATTTCCCAACGCCAAAGCACGTTTCGTGTCAACAATCGCTGCGCCTCAGCTAATGAAGTGTCGCCATGGAAACGGCAGGACGCCTCTTTCCTCAATAAGTATAAACACACCGTTTCACAACACACAGCAGCAGATTTTCGATTCCATTACTCTCGCTGTGTTACTTTGAGTATTCTGTGACTCGTTTCTGTGCTCTGGTCAGCTACCTTCGTTGATTGTAGCCCGTGTGAACAGATACCAGTACCACCGCTATAAATTATTTTACTTTCTTTACCACACAATGGCTACAATAATGCCGTATATGTACGAGCCCGAGTACACCGAGGAAGAACTACTGGAAAGGCAAGCACGCGAAAACGATGGGGATTCGGACGGCAGTTGGGAGGACCAGTCAACGGATGAAGAGCCTGGACCATGTTGCATGGACGGCGTCTCCACCTGGTGCACGTGCAATCGGTGCGAGCTAATGCCAACTGAGGAGGAGAACTGCTGCTGCCGTGAAAATTCCGGGTGCTTGGCCTACATTTCGGAAGGCGAGCCAAGACCGCAATGCATCACCGAGCTGCCAGAGTTCAGGGAAGCCTGCCTCTCACGGACAGTGTTGAGGATGATGATGGTGCTTATGCACGAACTTTGCGGCACTGTTCGTCCGCGTAATCCGAGTAACGAGTAAGTATACTCTGGTTGTGATGTCAGTGATGCCACTACTATTTCATGGTCGTCTCCCACATATAAAACTACATCTACATATCATTCGAATGCATGTAAATTGGTTCCATGTTGTGCATTTTCTAGATAGAATTTTTTTCAAAGCAGAATGACATTTTTGTACCTGAATCGACAGTGATAAGAAAGTTGTCATTTTAATACAGTTTGCATCTTTCATTTTCACAGGTGGTACAGGCTGGTGGCCTATCGTTGCTTCACTTGGTGGCTTCACGGGAGGCTCGGACACCGCGTTCGGAGAGTAATACCTGCCTGTGCGGTACTTGCCATTAGACAACATTTCCCCAGCGACAGTGGACAATACCGCGGCTTTTCCCGGGATGTGCTGCAACCGCAACTTTACAATGTGTAATGTTTATTATTTATGTTCAATTGAAATTAAGATCTAAAATAAAACCCAACATATATTTTAACAGTGGTTGTTTTGATTTGCCAAGCATCTCCCCTCACGCTGGACGGCCCCCTGCAATCCACATAAGTGTGTCTCCATTCACGAGTCTTCCTGTGTCTTGTCTGCACGACCACCGCCCCAATCCACCCCCCGCCCTATCAAAGGCAGTTCGCACCGGGGTACTTGCACTGGCAAGTGGAGCTGTCAGGGAGCGATAAAGGCCAAGAGGTGCCAAAGACCATGTACACTTCAAAGTGGTCTATAGAGCATGGGTTGTTGTTCCCATGTCTACCGCCAGACCCCGTGTCTCCTGCCAAGCATCTCCCCTCACGCTGGACGGCCCCCTGCAATCCACATAAGTGTGTCTCCATTCACGAGTCTTCCTGTTTCTTGTCTGCACGACCACCGCCCCAATCCACCCCCCGCCCTATCAAAGGCAGTTCGCACCGGGGTACTTGCACTGGCAAGTGGAGCTGTCAGGGAGCGATAAAGGCCAAGAGGTGCCAAAGACCATGTACACTTCAAAGTGGTCTATAGAGCATGGGTTGTTGTTCCCATGTCTACCGCCAGACCCCGTGTCTCCTGCCAAGCATCCCCCCTCACGCTGGACGGCCCCCTGCAAACCGCATAATGCCACGACATATACACGTCATTCATTCACAAACACACCCCTGTTTCGAATTCTTTATAACCCACTTCATATTTATAATGAGAACTTCTTTGCACTTTGCTAGTCAACCCGTGAAGGTGCTGGTTATCTGCTCTTCCTCTCTGTGAACTTCCGTGACCACTTCGAGGAAACTCGTCAGTTTGCAACCTGTGAACTGCTCCCTGTTCTACGACAAGAAACTACTCTGATCCCTGCATCTAACTGTTTGCTCGTCAAGGTAAGGCCATGTACCATACTCATTTTGCGTCCAATTTCTTTTCGTTCAAGACAGTACATGCAGGGAACTAGTCACATGTTCTGAGTTTAGTCAAATTATTTTTCTATTTTTTTAAAGTTATTCAAATACTTATCCGCATGTGAATAACGTGTATAGTTCCAAGAACCAAAACATACCTTGCATTGAACCTTTTATGTATTTAATTTTTTAACACATTGGTATTCATAGAGAATTGTTGATCTTTACTTTTCAGAACTTTCCACAATGCCTGCCTGTTCCATTGGCGGTTGTCCTTCGAAGACCCATAATAAATCTGAAGGTACTATAATGCATGTTTTCCCTAAGACAATAGATCAGATAAGAGAATGGGTCCGATATTGCGGATATCCACCGTCTGAGCTTGAAAGTAGAGTCCTAGAAGTCTTTGCGGACAAGAGGGGTGATCGATACCGCATCTGCAGCAGGCACTTTACCTCTGACATGTACTCCACATCATTGCTAATAAAGAAGAACACACCGCGAGCGAGGCGAAAATTGCTCTCAACCGCTATTCCCACTCTATTCGTCCACATCCCTCCACTGGTGAGTCAAGTTTACGTATTTATCTCTCGGCCTTGCGGTAGTGTGTAGCATTAGCTAACAATAATTTCCCCATTTATGTATCCACTCAATATGAAGGCGGAAGATTCTCCATCCGTGTCGTTATTGCAGTCATCAGCCACTTCAAGCGCCTATCGGGTAATCTTACTTGGCTATTCTGCCACTGACTTGTTTTAGGCATGTAAATCAAGTTTTAATTTATCGTGTAATTATTTTACCTAATGGTACACCCTTGTACTCGTCCTCTAGTCTTTGTTTTCAGTTATAATTATTGTTATCCAAAATAATTCAAGTACTGTCTTTCAGGGAGATGCTGAGGAGTCCAACGTATTGACGACTACCGTTGATGTCACTCAGATGCTCGAGGTACGTTTCAGGACAGTTCCATCGATGGAGATCATCAGATCTTGCATTCTTGTAGCGTGATTGTTACACACAATGTTTCTTTCGTTTTTAGCCATTGATATGTCCTTCTGTCGTCGCCCTCCTATGTGTCTTCTTTTTTCAATATTGTGTTCATTACTAATGAAAGTCCTATGTTTCAGGGAGTCGATGGAGCATTAGTCCAAGAAGAAGGGGGAGCGTGCAGTTACGGGTCGGCGCAACAGCTTGCAGAAGTGTGCACCGCAGTTACATCGTCCCTTGATGTTCTTATGCATTTCGAG
Source organism: Ambystoma mexicanum (assembly GCF_040938575.1). Classification (NCBI taxonomy): domain Eukaryota; kingdom Metazoa; phylum Chordata; class Amphibia; order Caudata; family Ambystomatidae; genus Ambystoma; species Ambystoma mexicanum. The sequence continues at coordinate 894,574,369 of NC_090931.1, read as the reverse complement.
GTATGGATACTGACAGTTCGATGAAGCGAGATCATATGACGTGATTACATCCGCTATACTTCCTTCTTTATTAACGCAAGTACTATGTTTCAGGGAGATGACGGAGCTTCTTCTACAAGAACATCACCCCTAGTAGTTGATGCAGATTTCTGGGTGGTGACACTTCCAACGATCGAGCAAATCGAATCATATTTAGATATCCATTATTTATTTTAGACAACTGATCATTTGTGCAGGTCTATTTAGATGAGCCGTTCACGCCTGAACAAACTTTCTGTTCTTTTATCAAAATAGAAAACCATACTAATGCAATTACTGTGTTTCAGGGAGTCACTGAAGCATCATCTTCAATAATATCATCAATGGAAGTCTATGAGGAGCCCGAGGTATGGATCTTGACAGTTCCATCTAACTAGATCAACAATGCGTGAATAATTGTCGTTTGAATGTTCTACACAAAGCGTTCATTCGTGTTTTGCTATTGAGATGTACGTGGGTATTGGTCCCCAAGTACATTTTGTGTTTTCGATATTATTATACATACTAATGAAAGTTCTATGTTTCAGGGAGTCCATGGAGTGTCAGTGCGTGATGGATGTGCTTATCAGGAAAACATAGTCGTTGCAGCGCAAGAGGAAGTGGAGACATGCACACACGAGTCGGAGCAACAGCGTCCTGATGTTGAAGTTCGAGGCAAGAAAGTTTCAAAGAAAAGAAAGCAAAAGAAGGTTAGTGTCCTGGTCACTATATTATGTTGTTTTTCACTGTTAATAGTTCAATACTGTAAGTTGTGTTTAAACTGAACACCCCTTTTCCAATCTGTCCTCTAGTTGCGAGTGGGTGTACGAACTAGATCTACACAGACAGTGAAGCGAACGAGAGATGTTGCTTGTCAAACCTTTTGGCAGGGACTTGAGACTGGAGAAGCATCGTGCCAATGGGAAGAATATGAAGTGATTGACAACGGAGCTATACCACCACCAGCCATTGATAGTGAATGTCCTCCTGGTAGTTCGGATGCAGTCGGAGATCAATTCACAGAATCCACACCCGCAAAAACTAAGACGGCGAGAAAGTTGAAGAAATTGTTTTATTCACCCATCGCCGGAGAAGGAACAGATGTTGCAATGGAAGAGAATGAAGTAGACGACAATGAAACACCATCAATATCACTGAACATAGCGGAAGACGATATCAGAGATTCTACCTTTCATGTGAGTGACATGTCCTCAACGTTACAGGCCGAACCAGCTGGGATGCAGAGTGACAGTATAAGGAAAGAGGCCAAATTCATTGTATTCGATAGTTGTTTGATTGATATTATTATTCGGATTAAATGTGGGCATTTGGTAGGTGGGGAAGTATGTGGGGAGCCATTGATTAATGTGACTCGTGCAATTCGAGGCACTAACCTTAAAATACATGCCACCTGTACAAAATATCATCCTTTCACATTGTCTGCAGCACCTATGCTGGGACAACTGCCAGCAGGCAATCTACTTTGTGCAGCGGCTGCACTTTTTAGTGGTTCAAGTTTTAAAAAATTAGAGTCTTTCTTTCAGTTTGTGGGAATCCATTTCATTGCGAAAACTCAGTTCTACAAATACCAAACCGATTATCTATTTCCAGCCATTAGCGAAGCTTGGAGAATGGAAAAAATTTCTATTGATAGTACATTCGCGGGCAAATGGTTCAGGCTAGCCGGTGATGGACAGTGCGACAGCCCAGGATTTTCAGCCAAGTACTGCACCTACCACTTTCAGGACATGGAAAGTAAGAAAATTGTGAGTTCGGTGGTCGTGCAGGTGTCACAAAGTACATCCTCAGTGGCCATGGAGAAAGTTGGCTTTGTAGCATCATTGCAAGAACTACAATCGCGGGGAATGGTGATCGACCTGATAGCCACGGACAGACACGTTTCAATTGCCAAGACAATGAGAGAACAGTACAAAAATATAAATCACCAATTTGACGTTTGGCATCTTGCAAAATCAATCAATAAAAAATTGTCGGCTGCAGGTAAAAAAAAAAAGAATTGCAAGGTATTTCACAGTGGTCCAAGTCAATCAGCAACCATCTTTGGTGGAGCTCAAAAACATGTGGAGGGTCGTTGGAAATTCTACTGGAAAAATGGCGGTCAGTAATGCCACACTGTACAAACGTTCACCGATGGAACACGAACCAACATTTCCACAATTGTGAACATGGCCATTTGTCCACAGAGGAGGCACGGAAGAAGAAGTGGTTGATTCCTTCATCACCCACTCACAAAGCCATTGAAAAGATTGTATTTGATAAAACTATAACAAAAGCTTTGAGGGGACTCACGGAATTCTGCCACACAGGAGATTTGGAGGTGTTCCACAATATGTGCCTCAAGTACAGGCCAAAACGATTGCATTTTGGCATGGAGGGCATGATAAATCGGACTCTTTTAGCGGTCTTGGCACATAACCATAATGTTGGCCGTCAACAAAGTAGGACGACCGGAACTTTAGGGACGCTTCGCTACAATAAGGCCTTCACTAAAAGAAGTAAACAATGGGTGATCAAACCAGTGTTTGAGGATATGCAATATGAGTTTATTGAGAAACTTATTGTTGACGTCCTAGATAGGCACATAAATGGAGTTGTGAACGAACCTGTGCAGGGGACAACTGCATTGCCACCCAACATTGCATCTGTTCCATGTCCACCTAAAGAAGAACTCATTGAGAAATACACATCACGGTTTAAATGATTGTAATTTGATTGTCTGTTCTCTCAAGTCTCCTCATGTCGCAGGCCCATTGAATATGTGTATCTAGCCAACCTGGTTCATTTGCGCATTAAATTAAACCAAACAGTAATATAAATCATTTTTCAATAAATATAGAATCTCTCCGTATTTATGGTTCTGTGTGGCTGCAAAGCACGCAGACAAAATGCAAAGATGGAGTGTAAATTTCAAGTCCTGTGAGAATGCCTTACACTGAATGTAGCTAACTTGGAATGTGTGCTCGTTCAAAGTGAAGGTCAGCTGCTTTGATTTTTTCTCGGTTGCCAGAATGGCCCACGACTCAGAATAAGGTTCTATTGTATTTTGACCTTGACAGGCCTGGACCACGTAAGAAACGATAATGAATATAATTTCGGAAACGAAAGCCATTTCATGTTCGTTCATTAGAAGAAATAACGTCGGCATAGAAGGAGTGGTATTTCGGGGCTGCCCTACGCACAGACGCAATGGAAAATGCAAATATAATGTAAGTAACTCTTTAGATGAGTTTATACCGCAATTTAATTACTATACAGTAGCTTTAAAGACGGGTTAAGTTGTACTTGTTCGTTCTATGTGGCATGTTGTTTTGTACCGCGCACTATCTTGGGGAGAACCGTCTACTTTTACGGAAGCACCTCAAAACCTTTGCTTCTGCTTTCTCTCTCCCTCTCCCCTGCTACAACTGGTCCACTGTCTGCGATCTCGGTCCTGGGCCCTTCCACTCTCCACCTGCACTCCCTGTCAACCCCTGCACTGGGGGACTGTCTCAGTATCCTACAGCCCCCCCTTGACGTTTAAAACCCAGTTGCACTGTCCTAGCTATGAAATAATTTCCCGACCGAATATATAAAATGAATAATTTTAATAAAGATCTGATGGTGAGACTAATTTCATTGTTTATGTTTTTCAAACAGGTACATCATGCATTACTGCATGTGTCACGAGTACCAGACACCGGCGGACGGTTTTTTTAACCGCCAGTTGCTTCTCCGCGTGAACAACGTTACCACCCTGACCATTTTATGGGACGATCGCCAAGTACAAGTATGCCCTTATGCGGTACTAACGGCTAGATGCAACATACAGACCGTTGTGGTGGCCTAGTGCCTCGTTGTTGGAACAGCCATGCGATTATCAGTGCGACCGAAGAGCTTATTTTATCGTAAACCAACACCCTGTTTACTGCACACGAACATCGCTTGCCTCAAGACGAACTATTTTGGATCGAGAGCAAATAAAAATGAAAATCGCTGAATATTCTCTAAACATTTGATGTCCAATAAATGTACTTTGCCAAATGTACAATCTTGCAGTTTGCTTTTAAACCACAGTTTGATATTCCGAATTGTGGCGCTGTATTGTGAGATGATCTAAGACCCTGTGTACAGCAAAGGAACATCGCGTGCCTCGAAACGAACTATTTTGGATCAAGAGCAAATAAAAATGAAAATCGCTGAATATTCTCTAAACATTTGATGTCCAATAAATGTACTTTACCAAATTTACAATCTTGCGGTTTGATTTAAAAGTACAGTTTCATATTGCGAATTGTGGCGCGCTGTGTTGTGAGCTGATCTGTGTTGGTTTCCGGGTTCTGTGTGGAGTCGCGTAGAAGACGCCTGGGCGCGCTTGCCTACGCAGCACAGTCACGTCACGGATAGAGGCGGGGAATATGAATGTTTTGATAAAGTCTGTTTCAGGGGCGGGGGATTTGATTTAGTGCCGCAAAAGCAGGTGAGCCAGGGCGATGCGGCAAGTGATAGGATTATCATAAAATGGCGGCTGATTTCGAGTGCGTTAATGGACGAAAAGTCGGGTAAGGTCCATAGGAAAGTTTTCTACGATCTACCGAGTTATGCTTAAAAACACATGGCCGAACCGTAGGGACAATAAAAAAAAGTCCCGGAACTCTCCTTTAACCTGTAGAATAACCTATTGGAAGATTTACTAAAAAAGATAATATTGCAAATGACTGAATGACTGCGGTGTGCATGGCCTAGGGCAAAGAAGTCCGGAAAAGACATTCATCTCTGACACTGGCCACAGTGGCACAACGACACCGCCCGGATGAACCCAGCTGACCCGCCAGGCCCAGCCCAACCCACGAGGCTGACCAGTGACGTCCTCCAGCCAAGGCCAACCACATCACAGCAGCACCTATAGCTAGTCGTCGCCACCTAATCCCACTGAACTTGTGCCCCCTATAGTATGTAGGTTCTGATGACGTTTTTTGTAAATATATACGCCTGTCTTTGCTATTGTCAGACAGAGCGCTCTCGGAGTTTGCAGAGTTCTTTGCATGCCCTTTTCTGATTGATAAACTCCCATTTACGCTCACCCGCACTTTGTCTTGCCTTATTCCCATCCTGGGAGAGTCCATCATTGTCTCTCATTCCGGGGAGGATCGTGCTGGTTGGGGACGCTTGCCTTCAGGCTTCATGTGTTTTTGTTAAGTGTGTTACACAGCACCCTCAGTGCAGTAACACAGGGGTGTCATAGTGACCCTCAAACAGACTCCATACCCTGGGACCGACTACTGTCTCCCAGGGCATGTAAAGTCACCATTGACTTTACTAGTCTTAAATAGTGAACAGAACCAGTACAAACCATCATATTGTGGAAGTACTGGTAGGGGTAATTCGATTGCCCCAGGGTCTGTTTTTCAAGGAGGCACTGTCCAGTCCCCCCCTTGTCGAGTTTCTGGCTGGTGGCAGTGGTTACCACGCGAAATATTCCACCGGAATATTTCCTATGGGATTTTCCCATTAATTTTAAAACACACCACTTTTTTGGTGCAATGTTAAAGATACCGCCGGGTTATTTATTTGATATTTATTCCCCGGTTGGGTCTTTTTGCCAGGACTCGGTTTTAAAATGGTGTTTGTGTTCGCCTCTGTAATTCCAACCCAAGTCGAGCCCTTCGTTCCACTTTTGGCGGGCTTCTGCACAGAAGCCTCCAAAAGTGGTGCCACTCTGTCTGGGTCTACAGGATGTGTGGGAGGGGGGGGGGAAATGTGCACCCTAGACTGAGTTGCCTCTGCAACTCAAGTCGCACTCTTGTGTGATTGGCCCAGTGTTGAGCCGCCCAGCTCACCACTTAGCATGTTTGAGTGACAGCTAGGACTGATGAATGGGGGTTTTCTGCATACAAGCAGGGCTTTGGGGACTGGAACTTCAGAAGTCGCCACAGGACCTAAAGAATCCGAAGAGGGAGAAGCTGAGCCGACCTGCAACGACGACACCACCGGTGGAGCCCTGCTGAACCGAACTCACCACTTCCCAACGACAGAGAAGATCTTCTTCCAGGAGAGTCTTCTTCCTTTGAGCTGGTGGGGTTAACCAGTTCACCTTTTTTCGCCTTCCAGGATCGTCTCGTGGTCGAATCGCCCGTGCCAAGCACACCGGCGCCCGGATAGCCACGCTTCACCACTACCGCGAATAAAAGGGTAGTACCTTTTAACCGGGAAACTCCGCGGCTGGTTTCTTCCCTGGCAGTGCAACGACCTCCAGCTTTCCTCCACGTCGAGATCTTATCTTCCCCTGGACGAAGCCCCGACTTGCACCCGCTGCCAGGAACAACTGCTCCCGCTGGAGCTTTCTCACCATTTCAGGTACTGTGTCCCGCCTGGTCTCCCTTGCAACAGACTGTGTCCCGTAAATCCTTGACTCTCTATCCTGGGGTGACCTCGGACCTGTTAACTAACTTCTCTGAACTGATCTAACTCCTTTCTGAACTATCTGCAAAGACTTTTAAAGCGTACTTCAACTTTGTGATCTTGGGCACATTCCGCCTTGCTCTCTCCAAGAGTGGGCCTGGCCTATGAACTTTGTGCTCTACAGTAGACCCTGCCTTTCTGGACTTGCTGTGGTTCTTTAAAAGTGTTGGTATTGTGCGTTTTCCTATTTCTGCCTTTTCTCTCACTTTTTAAAATCATTATTGGAGTGCCATCTATGGTTACGCGCTCACCCCTGTTTTGCTAAATAAGTGGTGTACTAACTTAGACTTGTCAAATAATTAGGGAGGTGTATATATTTCTAGTGATTGTGTTTGAACTTGCTTTACATATTAGTGCCAGTGTATCTTTACAAGTGTGTTTTTAAATAATTATATACTTTTATACCAAAGCTCTGGTCAGTGTTTGCTTGTGCTACTGTCTCTTTGTACCTAATGTGTATACTCTATATACTGCCTAACTCTTCTTGAGAGAAGTCTGACTGCTCAGCCACAGCTACCAGGTAAATCTGGGTGGTGCAGACTGCTACCAATTGGGTTTACTGCTAACAGCTGTAGTCTTAAGCTTTTTGCAGTGGTCCCTAAGGGAACTGCACAGGTTTCTGCCTAACAGCGTCTGGAGCATCAACCCAGTCCACGTCACAATGGAAGAAGCAACAATAATATCACTTAACGTGCAGGGGCTGAACTCCCCCAATCAACGCAGAGCAATCCTTGGTAGATTAGAGTCGAAACTCATCTCCTCTGGAAGGATGAAAAGAGGCTGAAGTGTAAGACATACCCCCTACAGTTGTTTGCCTCAAGTGGCAATAAGACAAAAGGAGCAGCAATATTATGCAGTCGGGACCTGGGATTCCAAAAAAAACCCCACATGATCAGAGATAGCGAAGGTAGGTACTTGGGGATCAAGGGCAAAATCAGGGGCCAAATCTACACAGTACTAGTGACATACGCCCCCAACGAAAAACAGGACACATACATCACCGGACTACTACAGAAAGTGGGAAGTTGGTGTGAAGGCCGTATAATAAAAAAGGGGGGGGGGGTTTATTGTGTGATGGACCCGAACCTAGATGAAACACCTCCCACCCCCCCTCTATGGCGGCAGATCAGAGAAACAGACCAGCACTGGGGGTTATCGAAACATGGGGACTTTTCAGGAAAAACAGTAGGGAATACACACATTATTCAGCAGGCCACAGAGGCTACTCCAGAATAGACATGATCCTGGTCTCAGCATCCCTAATTCCCCATGTTACAAAAGTGGAAATTGGGGTGCAATACCTCTCAGACCACGCCCCAGTATCTGTCAGCATGGAGAGAGACAGGGAAGGAAGCAGTGCCCGTCCCCGATAGAGGCGAAACAAGTTGATTCTGAGAGATGTAGCACTTAGGGCACATATGGAAACTACAATAAACTACTTTGAGGAGAATGATGTTGGGGAGACAGATTGGAGAACAGTGCGGGACGCAGGAAAAGCAGTAGTGCAGGGAGAATTCATCGCACAAGCAGCAGCATACTATAGGGAAAGGGCCCTCACAACAAGTAAACTCGAAGAAGAATTGAGAGGCTGAAGAACACCACAAGTCCTGACAAACACCCAAAACCCAACGGGCACTACGGAAGGTTAGAGCCCGGTTAGAAATCCATACAGCAGATAGAGTGGCACAGACACCATTGAGCACTAGGCAATCCTTTAATATACACGGAGGAAAGGCAAATACCTTTCTCATGGCCAAATTACAGAAGCAAAAAGCATGCAATAATATTGCTGGGTTGAAAAACAGTCAGGGGGATATGGGTACTGCAGATGAGGAGACATTAGAAATAATGGTGCAGTTCCAGAAGGAACTACTAGTAAGCGAAAATCTAGACTAGGCTAACCAGATATACTTGCCCAGGACGCCCCCTGCCACAGCTCACAGAACAGGATAGGAATATACTGGGGGAGCCAATAACAGCCCAAGAAGTCAGTGACGCAACTGCTGCCCTACCGAGAAATAAGACTCTGTGCCCGGACGGCTTGGGAAATGGCTATTATAAAACGTTCCGCATACAGGTGTTAGCCTCCCTCACCCGTCTCTTTAATGTAATCAGATACAAAGTGGCAGTTTCAGCAGACATGGGGAAATCACTCACAATCTTTGCCCTAAAACCAGGCAAAGACCCTGTGCAATGCACCAGCTATCGCCCTATAGCGCTCCTAAACACGGATACAAACCTTTATGCCAAAATATTGACAAACAGGCGGATAGGAACCCTACCAAATATTGTACATGAGGACCAGGCCGGTTTTATAAGGGGGAGACAAACAAGATAATGTTAGGAGGGCCAGAGATGTAATTGATTTGGGATCCAGAACAAATCAAAAATTCTCAGTGGCAGCACTGGATGCCAGGCAAGCTTTTGACAGCTTAGATTGGGTGTGGGGTGTCATTCGTAAAGATGGTATTAGCAAACTATCAACTCCCATCCACAAACCTGTTGATAAATGGCCAAAGCTCAAAACAGATTAACATTTGAAGAGGTACATGTAAAGGGGGGGGCCCCCCTCTCTCCACTGAACTTTGCAATGGCACCAATCGCAATTTAGATTAGGAGCGACCCAAATATCAAGGGGGTGACATGCGAGGGATCCACACACAAGATCGCACTATATGCGGATATAATGCTGTACATAGTAGACACCAAAAACATGTTACCCACGGTTATAGGGAAATTAAATAAATTTGCTGACATATCTGGATTTGCAATTAATTACTCCAAATCCAAAGCACTAAATATTACAGAAAAGTGGGAGGAGATAGTGGGCCTGGAGTAAACATACCCCCCAATTTGGGAAAAGGACGCATTGGAGTACCTGGGGGTCCATATAACAAAGGAAGCGGGGAGCGTGTTTAAAGCAAACATTGGCCGTTCTGGAAGCAACTCCGGGGCGATTTGCAAAGGTAGAACACTCAGGAGTTATCTTGGTTTGCAAGAATTGCAGCAATAAAGATGACTCTGCTGCCCCGCTTGCTGTAGTGAGCTCAATCCCTGTGGATATCCCGCATAGACTTATTAGGGACCTCCAGAAGGCAATATTCAATTTCATAAGGCGAAACAGAAGACCAAGGATTCAAAGATGAATCCCGATGCGCCCTACGCTCCTCGGGAGTCCCGGAAATTGGGAGGTACATACTGGGGCCCACCTGGCGCCAATGCTAAAGTGGGCGGAACAGGACACCTTGAAAGGGTGGTGTAAGATGGACGAAGCAGTCACTACAATCCTGCCAAAAATATTGCAGTTCCTGGGATCAGCTGCCCATGAGAGAAGGGGTAAACTGCTGGAAGCCACCAAAACATCACTGCGCAGCTGGGATCAAGCATTGTGAATGAAGAAAATGCAGCTGGGACTGGGACCGCTTCCCCCCCCGACACACAATGCACACTTTACACCAGGCCTACAGCGGTAATTCTGGGAGGGCTAGAGGGGTGCGGAAACACTATACCTAAGAGATATGTACCAGGAGAGGGCCCCAATGTCCTTTATAGACTGCAAAAATAAATTTGGAATAGGGGAAAGTCAAAGATATAAATACATGCAATTCCGACATTGGATCGCCCATCCATCGGTGAAAAGGGCAGGAGTGAGGAACCCGTCTGGGTTGGAACTAATAATGCATGAGGGCACAACTACGAAAGGGATATCTAGACTGTATTGACTACTAGATAACGCCCAAGCAGCAGATAAGCGTCCATATAAGGAGAACTGGGAAAAGGACATGGGGGAACAATCACAGAAGAAGAATGGGGCCAGATCTGGTTGAGAGCACAAAATGTCCAAACGTACGGTGATCAAGGAATCAGCGTACAAACTGTCACAGGTGGTATTTGACCACCTACATAAAATAGATGCTAAATACCCTCCGGATTGCTGGAGACAATGTGGGGGGAGGGGAAACCTGTACAACATGTGGTGGACATGTCCGAAGGTGATAATGAATTGGAAAGAAATCTTGGGGCTCATCAAAGACATAACGGGTATGGAGCTTCCATTGTCGCCAAAAGTAATTTTATTGGGAGCGGTGTCGGAGGGAGGATACGCAGCATCTGGAAACAAAGCAACACTATTAACTCACTTACTGACGGCAGCAAGAATGACAATAGCACAAAGATGGAAGTCCAAAGAGGGCCCAACAACGCCCTGGTGGTCAGTCAAAGTATGGGGGATCATGGCTATGGAGAAAATCTGTGCCCTAAATGCAGGGAAATATCTAAAGTTTCTGTCAATCGGACTCCTTTCAAGATTACGTGAAGGACAGGGAAGCTCACTACTTCAAACTACAAATTCTCAGAAACATTCATGTTCGTTAAGGGACCGCAAGTGGACAAGGACTCATAAGCTGGACAGGGGAGAAGATATTCAGGAAGGTGGAGGACTCTATGGCCAACCGGAAAACGGGGTAGCAGGGGAGGGGATGGAGGAGGGGGAAATGAGGGGGAAGAAGAGGCAGTAGTTAAGTTTCAAAAATTGGAAGCTATTACCTTGCAACTATCAACATCAATTCTGAAGTATTGTTCTTATAATGTATTAATATTTCAAAACGTAAACTGTTTGTTATATCTGCTTATGCCTCAATTGAAAATAAAACTGGTTAAAAAAAATGCATCCACAAGATCATCCTGAAGACAGGTGCCGTGCCCAAAGTGCACCCTGTGCCCCATAAAGCTTGCAGCTGCTTGAGGTCTACAAATCAAGATCATTCAACTGATTAAAGCCACAGAATGGCTGAGCCAAGTGCTGTACACACAAAAAAAAAAAAAAAAAAAAGACTTTCACGTCTTAACACCATTGTGGCCTACTCTACCCAACCATTAAACTTCTTATTTTGATCCAAGAAGTCAAAGTGTTTTTGGAATTAGATCTCAAGACCGCGTACCATCAGGTCTGCCTCCATCCTGATTCCAAGGCATACCCAGGTTTCATCACTCCGGACGGCACATATCAATATATATGAGGATGCCTTTCAAACTTTCATCTGCAGCTGCTATGTTCCAAAAGCTCATCATAAACATCCTTCACGACATATCCAACGTTGTATTTTTCCAAGACAACATACTAGTCGACAGCCATGACAGAATTGCACTGGCTCACCTCGGGCTGCCCTGGATCTGGAACCTTGCGAGCTGTACCATTTTAGTAGACCAAATGTATAAGTGCATGTTCGTAACCACCAATCCCACTCTGAACTTGTCGCATTGTAACACTATTATACTTATATTTGTTTTCTGCTCTAACAAAATGATATAATTTTTCTATTAACCTTTTTGTAAAAAATTGTCATGGTCCTGGGGGTAATTACGATTAACAGATATTTAGCTTGGGGGATAGTCACTATCCTATGAAAGGTGACCCTACCCACACGGAATGCGGGCACCTCTCATCTACCAGCATCATTTGCAATCTGCTCCCACAGGGCATCAAAGTTAGTACTTACTAAGGATGTCAAGTCTCTCCAACTCTATCCCTAGATACTCTTGGCTACATTGTACCTTGATAAAGTGTTTATTGAGAGTGCTGTAGCCTGTCAACCTATCTGAGAGAGGTAGTATTTCTGTCTTATTCCAAATGAACTTGTACCTGGAGGTTTTGTATGACCAAGATCTATGGAATCTCAGCATATGGGTTGCCACATGTGAAGAGAAAGTAAGAGCGCTTTACTATGAAAGGTTTCTATTGGGACAGCTATGAAATCTGGAAAAGGTCCGACTTAGATTGCCAGTGGTTAAAAGCAATGCCAGAAAGGAGCATAGATGGGTGACAACACTGCCTCATCACTTTCCCCAGCTCAAAAGCGTGGGTTGCTAGCAGTCCTGCAAGTATGCCGTGGGTTTGTCATAAAGTGTTTTAACTAAGTTAATAAGTATCTGATCAACACCCCAAACCCCCCTCAAGGCTTTCAACAAATATGCCCATTTAATCCAGTAGAAGACCTTCTCTGCATCTAATGAGAAGCACCTCCTACAGTTGCTATTTTCAAAATTAAGTTCGTCTTCCTCCCATTTATAAATCCTACTGGTTCTGGGTGGACCACCATCATGATTGAGGCCTGTACCCTGTCCGCAACTATTTTAGTCAGGATTTTAAGATCCAAATTAAAAAAAGAATATGGGCATATAGATCAAACAAACTCAGTGGGGTAATGCCCTCCATTCTCCATTGTAGATCGGTTTTAAAATCAATTTATTGATTTTGAAAAAGTCCAATTTTGCAGGCTAGAGGATGGGGTTGTGAGAGCAATGGCAGCCAGGGACTACCACTTTCTAAATGAAGTAGGCCAAGAAGAGGCTAATTGGGACGGGGGGGGGGGGGGTCCGGGGGGGAAGCTGCACATCCCATAACCCATACCAAAGCTTTTATGCTTCAGCAGACCATAGGTGGCATCCCCCCACATGGTGGCGTGGGGACCCCTCCCCTCTACAGAGTGCAACTGTTTGCTTGGCAGGGGAGTTTGATAGAACTTGCAAGTAAATGGCTCCCCTCAAACTGCCTGCTGAGGGACTGTGCAATCTGTAAAACAGCTACCCGTGGCTGTTCAAATTGAGAAGGGTAAGTGGCTTTTTCGAAAGCTGCAAACTTCTCTTTTTGACCCACCAGAGGGCCCGCAGCCATATGTCCCAGATGACAGACAAATGTTTCCTTTGCAGAAACCAATTGGTTTCTGCAAAGGAAAAATATGGCAGCAGGCCATATATGTGCAGGCACCCGTGAGCTGGTCCTGCTGAGGCTCGCAGACAACAGCACTGAGTGTGAGCGCAGCAAACCTCTCACCACTTCCCAGCTGACAGCACCATGGAATGAATGTAGACATAACCTGCAGCAACAGGAACCCAAGATGGCAGAGCACCTTAGAAAAAGGATCAGTACACGGAGCCGCACTAGTTTGTGGGTAACAAGTCGAAAAGGCTGGTGAATTACTACTTCTACCACAAGGGCACTGGAAAAACCTAGGAACATGTCTTGAGGCGATTCTACTGGCTGGGACTCAACCGTTGCAACAAACTTTTGTGAGACCGGTCACATCATTCAGAAGACCTTGAGGGTAAATATGGGATCCCTACAATCCTTACTAATTCTTGAGTTACCGTTTCACCACTTGAGCATGAATATAATGAAACCCTTGAACCCTTCTGGGGCCAGAAACACCTATGTTCTATTAGTAAGTCTCCTCCTAAAGAACAATGAAACTCTATACATTCTCCAACACCTGATCTTCTATTTTTCCATGATGGGCTTCCCCTAAAGCAATCCTAATAGACAAGGACTCAACTTTTATGTCCCACTTAATGGATCAAGAAACCCCCCCTACTCCATTAAAAAAACTGTCTGGACATCCATTTATAGGCGACAAATGGATGGCTCAGTAGAATGCTTCAACCAGCTCTTGAAGAACCCAAGAAATCCTTTGGATGAAGATGCAAAGGATTGTTACAATCTACTTCCATGGGCCCTTTTTGCAGACTGCAGATCTCAGTAGTGTCTACTGGTGTCTTCGCATTTGTGTTATACAGGAGAGAACCAAGGGATGTGTTGGTTATGCTCAAAGAAGGCTGGGAAAAGACACCACCCTAAATATGGTCAGGTTTGCGAAGAGAACCAGAGGGAGGGTGACGATTATGTGAGACTTGGTGAATATGTAGATGAGTGAGACTCAGGATAAACAGAAGAGGCTTCATTGCCAGGCCTGCTGGCGAAAATTCCAAGTGGGCAACAAGGTCCAAGGACTACTGATAACAGAAAATAAACTATTGGCCGATGGCATGGACCTTCTGTCGGCTTCCTTCCTGCTGATGAACTGCTGAACAGCATGTCCGAGGGACAAAAAAGTGTGTTCGGCTGCAGCAAAGTCAAGGAATCAGATGGGTCCATAAACTTCTCGGGGAACGGGAAAACCTAAAGCTCTCTTCTGTCTCAGTTTTCCTGAGGGAAGCCTTTGAATAAAATAAAGACACACTGGCCCTCATTAGGACCTTGGCGGAGGACGATGGCGCTATTTGCACCATGGTCCATGGCGCTAAGCTGCCAACTGTGCCATGGGGGTTGGCGGACTTACCGCCCCATTCCGAGGTTGGCGGGGCGGTAAGTCCCCAATCCCCATTTACCCTTCCCCATTCCCATTTCTGGCCCCATAGGGCATAATGGGAGTGGGGAAGGCGTTAATTACGCCACCGTAAATTACGGTGGCGTAATTAACAACAAGGTCCCTTAGCGCCATGGATTTTAACGCCTGCTAAAAGCAGGCGTTAAAATCACCATGGCGCTAGGGGAACTCGTACTCAGGCGGTAAGGTGCGCCATGGTTTACGCCGGCGTAAACCCTTTACCGCCTGGGTCCTAATGAGGCCCACTGTCTTTCTGTTTGCCCCAAACCTTTCATCTCTTCCCTTTCTGCAAGAAAAATTCATTCAAACACAAGTTGGGCCATTGTGTCCCCATCTTAATCGACAAAGGGACAGAAAGCCTAGCTGTACATGTACCTCCCCAGTCCCATAGCCTCAGTTGATGACCCTCACATCAATCTCATGGAGCACTGCTAAAATGGATGTGGCAGCGATACTTCTATAAGCTCCCCCAGTAAGACATATCCTAAGACCCGTGGAAACGAGGGACCTATACAAGTGGCCACAGTGTACTCACAACTGTAGACATCATAACCCTCTGCCTGTTTTTGGGATTGTTTAGCTTGCGGTTTAGTCCTCATCACCTTCAGGATCAGAGGGTTTTGGTATTGCTTGGTTCTTGGGTCAGACATTGTAGATCCCACTTCAAAGAACATATGATCTGTGAAAATCTGCTGGCCCAGCAAAGGTTGTACCTACGCCATCTGTTTAAAAATGTTACTAATTTAGCCCCAGTCCGATTATGGGAAATCGTTTTTTCAGGGGATCGTGTCTCTGTCTCCTTGGCAACAGTGGAGTTTATTTGCACTGGTTGACTATGAGACTTTGATCTTATTTAATCTGAACTGGTTTTATATTGTAATACTAAATGCAAATCTAATTTTATTAATTAATTTGTAATTGTTTTTGATCGAGTATTGCATAATGTATCTATTGAAAGGTTGATTAATTCAGCTATGACAAATAAAAAAAACATGTCATGTGGGATCAGCAGACAACTCAGAGTCCGGTTTGTAAAGTTCCAGGTTCTTTATTACATAACACAGATATGCCAAGGGATTAGGTAGGACTGAAAACAAGTTACTGGGGTACTCAAAAGGAGATGAAAAAATCCAACTTTCGAGAGGACGGTAGCCTGTCAGTTCTTCCCTCTTTCCATTAGGTTCCACCAGCAGGCGGTCAAAACTCACTTGCAGTTTAAGTGCCACAGTACTTCTCTCTTGGAGTTTAAAGCTTTATCCTTCATTGAACTTGTGAGGATATTCTCCTCTGCAGCTTAAACCACCACCTCTGGTGTGCAGGTATATGTAGGTGTGGAGCAGCCATCAGGCTTCTTGTGATGTCTTCTGGGTGGATTTTTAGGCTGCAGTCATTGTCATACACCCAGAGCCCAGAGCAGTAGGCCCACAACAGGCTATGGTCTCAGGGAAGCCTACTGAAGGTGATTCTCTTAATGGAGCCCGCACACAGGTTCCGGATTCACAGTTACTTTAACTTCAAACAGAGTCTAAGACCTCCAACAGACAATATCAAGGGTCCTCATCTGTCAGAAATGCATACAGCATATGGGTCTCTTTTTCCCCCTCCATCTAATCTCTTTATGAGTAACGTTCTGAACCTGTGGTTCCCTTTGCTGACGTGGGGTGAAAAAGCTGCGGTCTGTCACTTCTGGATGCCACTGTGCCACCAGTTACGAATCAACTGAAAAGCAAATTGCCCCAAGAACAACATCCAAGATGAAGAGGAAAAAACCCAAAGTTAAACAAATCTGGCTAATTCCACCGTAAACACCACAAACAATGCTCTTCTGAGGATTCTGTGAACATTTGTTGGCTTGTCAGAGTCTCCGAAAGGAAAGTTCCCAGTATAACACAGGAGAACTGACGGTAAGGAGAAGGACCAGAAGGCAGACCGGAAGTAGTTTGAGGAGTCAAGCCGGAGACTAAGGAAAAGAGGAATAAAAAGAAAAAAAAAAAAAAAAAAAAAAGGTAGAGCGGGCCAGGGAGAAAAACAGGGCGAGACAACTGCTACAGGTCAAGCAGCGTACCTGCAGTGTTGTGATGCAGCATCTTGCCGGTCCGGCTATTTGATAAGGCTTTCAGAACTCCACGTATGCCATTTGCCTAGAACTGGCAGTCGGATATCTTGCATTGGCGCTCAGTGGCTGAGTCGCAAGCTGGCACCTATCTTGGAATGTGAACCCTTCCCAAGAAGCCTGTGACCAAATTCCCGAACCCAGAGCCACTTCCAGCAGAGGAAGACAGACCCAGGCATATTTCTTCAGTATACCATGCCATCATGCCCCTTCCCTAGCTGGGTCCCACTAGGTGTCCCCAGGTGCAGACGATGGGAGTGTCGAATTAGTAAAATGGCATTTACATGGGAGGCCAATTGGCCGTCTGATCACAGGGGGAATATCGTTCCAGTCAATCAGATTTTGGAAGGATGCATGTTGATATTATGAATCACATATGACAGCCACTTTGTATTTAGGTACTCCATCACATAACGCAGGAGTTCGAGGTACCTTAGTGCAGCAAATGGGTGAGTGGCAAGGGAAGAACAAGTTACTTACCAACTGGTAACATTCTTTCGATTTGATGTTCCTCCAACGTATTCCTCATCTTAGATGTATTCCATCCAGCTTTAGCCGCTTCGGAAAAAATGTTCAGCAGAGGGCACCGTGCGTCTATGTCGTCTAGTCAATGTTCCCTCGAAGGCCTCCGTCGAAGGCGACGTCATCGGGTATATAAGTAGCATGGCGCCCGTTGGCCTCAGTTCTGTTTTTCCTCTTCACTTTTAATGTACTGTGTAGATTGTGCCGGTAGTCCGGTATCAACCTTGCGAGAGCTGAAGTGGCAATAACCCGGAAAAATCTACAGAGGGGTAGGCTGGGAGGGTGATGAGGAATACGTTGGAGGAACATCCAATCGAAAGAACGTTACCAGTTGGTAAGTAACTTGTTCTTCGAGTGGATTGTGTCCTCCAACGTATTCCTTATCTTAGATAGACTCCCAAAGCAGTATGGACAATTCTCTGGAGGAGGGCGTAGATTTTTTGATACCCTTAAATGGCTGAATATAGTACTGCTTTACCAAAATGTAATTCCTTAGACTGGGAAGCATCCAGACTAGAATTTTGGAAAGGTATGCAGCGAAGACCAAGTTGCTGCTTCACAAATGTATCTTATGGGAACACCTCTTTGAAGGGCTGTCGAACAGGCGATGCCTCTGGTGGAATGAGCCCTTAAACTTGGGATGGGTCTTTCTCTGCTAATCTGTAGCATTCTGAAATGCAAAGCACAATCCAGCGTGATATGGTTTGTTTTGACACCGAATGACCCAATTTCCTTCTGGTGTAGCAATGAACAGTTGATCATACACTCTAAGCTTGGAAAGCCTAGAGATGTAAAAGCGTAGAGCTCCTCTCGGGTCCAACCTGTGCAATCTTTCATCCTCCTTACTAGGATGAGGTGGAGAGTAGAATGCGGGTAGAACAATTTTCTTATTTAAATGAAAATCAGACACAACATTAGGTAAAAAAGAGGGTTTAACCCTTAATACAACTCTGTTGTAGGGTGGCCCAGAAGACAGTTCCTGCAATTCGCCCACTCTTCTTGCAGATGTTAAAGCCACTAAGAAAGCGGTTTTCCATGTCAGTAATCTCAATGGACAAGTGTGCAAGGGTTCAAAAGGGGCACACATTAAGAATTTAAGAACCAGATTAACATCCCAAATTGGCACTTGGAATGGGTAAGGAGGAAACACATTAGTGAGTCCTTTTAAGAATTGTACTACTAACAGGATTTTGAAATAGGAGCATTCTTCCGACGAGCGCTTCAAGATGGAAAGCGCTGCAAGATGACCCTTAATGGTCCCAACATTTAGACCTCCATGTGCTAGAGACGAGAGGAATGACAGAACTTCCGGAATAGAACATAGAAAAGGATCAACATTCTTTTCTCTGCACCAGTTGCAAAACTTTTCCCAACGGCAACGGTAAAGAGATTTTGTTGCTCGCCTTCTTGCCAAAAGCAACACCTTCATGACGTCATCTGGAAGGTCCCAATCCTTGTATCTCAGCTTTTCAGATACCAAGCGTGAAGGTTGAGAATTTTGACCTCTGGATGGATAACCGGACCCTCCATTTGAGAGAGAAAGTCCTCTCTGAGGAAGACGTACAGGGGGACAGATAGACATGTCTAGAAGGTCCAGGTACCACGTTCTCCTGGCCCAATCCGGGGCAATTAGGATCATGCGGTTTCCGAACCGTCTCAGTCTCCTGATGACCTGAGGAATGATGGGAATTGGAGGGAACGCGTACAATAGTGGGAAATTGCAACCCCCACCGTGAATGCGTCCCCTAGGACTCCTCTAGGGGGAAATTCCCTTGAGCAATACCTTTCACACTTCCAGTTGATTCCAGTCGCAAACAGGTCTACTTGAGGGGTTCCCCAAAGGGCAAAGATCTCCTGAATGACTTCCTGAGTCAGTTCCCATTCGTGGGACACCATGCTCTGCCTGCTCAGAGCATCTGCCGTCTTATTCTCCTCCCCGGCTAGATGAACTGCTGTTAAGGAGATTCCTACTTGAATTGCCCAATACCAGAGCTGTATTGCCTCTCTGCACAGAGGTAGATAATGCATGGCCACTGTGTTGTCCGTCATTATCAAGACATTTTTTTTCCCCCTGACAGATGGTAGAAAAGCCCTGAGCGCTAGTCCGATTGCTCTCAGCTCTAAAAGGTTGATGTGTAGTTTGGGCTCCGACGGAGACCAGCGACTGCTGATTGTCAGATCGTTGGCATGAGCTCCCCACCCCATTAGTGAGGCGTCCGTCACTACTGTAATCTCCGGCCATAGTTGCCAAAATTGTTCTCCTTTTAGGATACTCTCTCTGCAAGTCCACCACAGAAGTGTAACGCTCACCTGACTCCCACGGAGGCGCTGGCCTGGTTCGCGCTGCTGTGACCTCTTCTAAGGTGATGCGCAGGGTTCGGAAGACGGACTGGACCGGGCCCCCAAATCTGGCTTGTCTGGCTCGCAGAAGTATCCTTCTGTAGGCGAAAATAGGGGATTAACTGTCTGCGGGGTAATGCAATCGGCCTCCCACTTTCCCCCCTCACCCTCCTCGAAACCCTTCTGTGATTCCTCATAGCGTCTCACCTTAGGGTCTGGAAGGACGAGCTCTCCATCCTGCTTCTGATGCAGGGGCGCGTTGGTATCCAGTTACTTCACTGGATTTTCGGATTGGTGAGAACCAAACTTGCTTGGCTTCCAGGTAAGTTTTTTGATAAGAGGTTCCCCTTGTGTCCATGCATTAATGTACTAATGCTAGTGTCTTTTTCCCCATAGGGGCTGGGGTACGGAATGCCGGGGAACAGGCACCGACCCGAGATGAGAGGTGAAATCCTTGTAGAAATCAGGTAAGTCTTTAATGAGAGTTTTTTGGTAATGTCTTTTCATTCACGCATTAACGCTGATGTCTCTTTTTCCCCTTAGGGGCCGGGGTCCGGAAATGCCAGGATGCGGCGCGGACCCGAAATGAAGAGGGAATGAATCAACAGGTAAGTCTTAACATGGAGATTTAGCTTTCCTTATTCCCTTCTCTCTCTCACCTTTTGTTCTGGTCTTTTTCTCCCTAGGCGCTGGGGCGTGACTGCGAATCCGGATGATCGCTGCCGAACATGGAGGCGCCCTGTAAAGGTGAGTGGAATGCGGCGCTGCAGCGATCGACGCGATAAGCTTTTAAATAAAAGTCTTCCTTTTCAGGATTGTCGGCGAGATGTCTCCGGGATGCGGATTTAACAGGTAAGGACTTTTCCTTCTTCTGTTCTCTTCTCCTCTTCCTTTGCAGGTGATCCAGGATGCTGGCAGGCGTGGCAGTAGTCAGGATGCAGGAGCAGACACGGTGAGCGTCCAGCTGCTAGATGCAGAACAACGCGAAGCACATGTGGCTGTTCGGGTGGGGTTTAAATAGCCTTGGAAGAAGTTCCAGGTATGTATCCTTCCTCCAATCAGGTATGTATCCTTCCCCGACCACGCCCGGGTGGTAAATTAGTCCCACAGGTAAAGTAGTTCCTTTCAGGCCTCAAGGAGGCCGGGATCCTGCAGCATGGTCTGCATCAGGTAAGTGCACCCAAGCACTTCCATAATGAGCCTGGCGCCTATGGCGCCAGGACACTGTCCAAAGGGCCCCTATCTGGGGTTGCTGGGTCCTTCCTTGGGGACTGGATGTCCGCTTTCGGGGACGCAGGGCTTGAACCGGCTCCCCGGGAGCGGGCATCATGACAAGAAGATCCTGCCGAACCTTGTTCTGAATCTGAAGAAAATCCGTCATTTGACCTGAGAACTTGGACCATTGAGTCTTTAGAGCCCATTGAAGGGATCTCATCCTCGGGCGTGCCTCTGGCACTAGGAAGATGCAGGATGCCACGAGGCCGAGCAACCTTAAGAAGTCGTAGGCCTGGAGATTTTGGGCATGTTGGAATTTGGAAACATCTGAAGAATGTCTTGAGCCCTCGACTTGGGAGGCGAGCTCTTTCCCACGGATGTGTTTAATACAGCCCCTATGTACTGGAGCTGTTGGGAAGGGGTCATTTGTGACTTCTTGAAATTGAGGGAGAAGCCCAGTTTGTGGAGGACGTGGTGGGGACTTTCGGATGATCCAGTGCTTGTTCGGCAGAACGTGCCCTGATCAACCAATCGTCCAGGTAGCGGTAGACGTGAATCCCCCCTCTCCTGAGGTGCACTGCCATTAACTTGGTGAAGACGGGGGCATGGCTACAGGGCCATGTGAGGAGACGTGACTCTGGAGGAGCTCCGTTCGATCCGACATAGATCCACGAAAAAAGTGCACATGGAGGTGCCCTTAATTTAAGAAAATACACGTGCCGGCATATGAACACATTGAGCGTCCATGCAGAGAGTCTGTAGCTCACTGAATGCATGGGTCCTGCAGTTGGGAAGACATTGAAGTTCCAGTGCCTGTGATGCAAGGATCCAAAATGGCCAAGCAGCGAGGACAAAGGGACCGGAGACGAAGGTCCGATCCCCCCAGCCAACAACGACACAGAGGAGCGCTGATGAAGGGCGAAATATAGGACACCTGCCACGGCCCTGATACACTCAGCTCGCTCTGAACAGCACTCCACAACGACAATGGAGGTCCACTGTCAGGGCTGCCCAGGACCCACATATCCCCAGAAACGGATGCTGGCAGGATAGGGGACTGCTAGCCCCCCTTGGCACGGGAACCGACAAGAGCAGCGGCCGTCTTGGGCTGGCGGGGGCGTGTGAGGAGCGGGCCACAGAGCCTGCAGTAAATGGCTGGCCAGCTAACATAGCCGATGTAAGAAAAAAAGAGAAAGATATCAGATACATTGTGGCAAGACACCCCTGAGGAAGGGCACATGGCTCGGCTAATGTAGAGCACGGAATCTATGTCACTCTGTGCACTTAAACGAGGTGAGACATTGTTTCACAGTCACCTGCGGCCTGCGAGCAGGAGGGGCTGGTTCGGACGCGCTAACCAAAAGCAGATCCCTGAAGACAGAACAAAGGAACCACCGAAGACGCGCACTGCGGCGATGAGAGCAGCGCTGCAAGTCGCAGAATGAACGGGACACAGACCGGAGGGTAGAGTACTGAAGGCCACATAAAAACGTATAATACCGGAAGCCGCACGAGGGACAGTCAGACAGGCAGCAGTGACCCCTCCCCTCGAGACTGATGGCCCCGGCGGAGACCTTGCGGTCTAAATCACAAGGAAGCCGGCGGCTGCATGCAAGATTGCCTGGTGCATACGAGATGTGCTAAAAGCACAACCCAGGGGGTAACCTGGATTGGGGGACCCAAAACTAACAGAACACGAGGACCCCCACTATATGCCCCCCTACAGTACTATTGCCGAGTACGGAACAACCCTGAGGAGCTAAAGACCATAATCCGGACTGCCAGCAGAGAAAGGCACAGCAACATCGAGATGGCAAACAAACAGGTTAAGGCAAAGGGCAAGCAACCCACGCTGGAAGAATATGCCAGAACACCGTTAATGGCAGAAGGGGCCAGGAGTAAGGAGAGGACCCCCGCCACAGGCACCGATACCGCAAGCAAAGATCAGCAAATCCTGGAAGCGATTGAAGACTTGAAAC
Organism: Ambystoma mexicanum; assembly: GCF_040938575.1. NCBI lineage: Eukaryota > Metazoa > Chordata > Amphibia > Caudata > Ambystomatidae > Ambystoma > Ambystoma mexicanum. The sequence continues at coordinate 894,551,561 of NC_090931.1, read as the reverse complement.
TAGCGTGGGAAACTAAATTGGAATCGGCCATGGTTGAATTGAAGGCGGCACTGGAACTTAAAGTGCAGTACAGGAAGAGCTGAACCTCCTCAGGCAAGATGTCAGAACGCTAGCAGAACGCACAGGCAAATTAGAAAAGGAAGTGGCCCGAATACAGCTGCATTTGCATCTCACAAATCAGAGATTCACATCCTAGAACGAGTCAGCAATTTGGAAAACAGGGCAGAAGAAGCGGAGGGACATGCCCGGAGAAATAACGTACGCATCGTAGGATTGCCGGAAGGAGCCGAGGGACCAAACCCCACGGATTATATTGAAACAATGCTGCTGCAAGAAATAACCAGAGGGGTGCTGACGCAAGGATTTGCAGTAGAACGGGCGCACAGGGCCTTGAAAAGAGGGCCACTGCCAGTTGCCCCTCCCCCGTGACCAATAATTGCCAAGATCATGAACTATCGAGACAGGGAAAAAAATCCTAGAACACATCCGGAAGGGAGGAACGATACAAAGGGCATCGGCGAACATAATGGCATACCCGGATTAAACATTGTTGGTACAAAGACGACGTTTAAACTATGGCGCAGTGAAAAAGAAGATTGCGGGAAGCAGGCTACAAGTACATGTTAATATACCCGGCGAAACTGAAGGTGTACTTCGAAACTCCAGAGGATGCGTCAGATTGGCTTGGCACACAGAGCTGCCCATTGGAATCGGGTATCCAGAAGGAAGACGGCACAGATAAGTAAAATGGAGGCTGCGGTACTCACAGTGCTGCAGACTCAGACACTGGGACTAGAATATAAGACAGGGCAAAGACAGTTGGGACAGGCGTTACAAGGGCTGCATAAATAGGATTCTTCAAGCACGGAAATATAGTACAAGCTGTAGGAGCCTAACGGAACTAGCTCTCACACCCCCACAAATAGACTAGTTAGATTACCGGTAGATCAGCGACACCCTGCTGGGTTCCTGATCTCGGCATTCTGGGATAGGACCAAATGCGGGGGAGCCTGAGATCCAGGGATGGAGCTGGGCATCAGTTGAGGACCGGTAGGGAGGAGGGAGGGGTGGGAACGTGTGCAGTGAACATAGTTGGGGAAGAAGGGGGGGGGTTGGTTGGGGAGTTAATGTTGAAATTAGATGGGGTACGAGCCCACATTCATGCCAAACAAGACCAGAGGGAAAAACACAGAGGGGGGAAAGGGGGGACGACAATATAGGGATGGCGATGGGAAGTCTTAGAATTGTAACTTGGAACATGACCGGTCTCAACAGTTACCTGAAGAGGAACAAAGTAATGATGTACCCGAGAAGGCTGAAAGTGGACATAGCATTATTAGAGGAAACCCACCTTACTAAAGAGAAACTAGAGCTGGTCAAAAAAAGTGGAGAGGGACCACCATGGGAGCCACATAATCTGCTTATGCTAGGGGGGTGGTTACCTGGGTGGCACCCCATGTGCCATTCCAGATGCTTCAGGCAACGGTGGAACCAGATGGGAGGATATTGATGAGAAGGCTGCTGGAGAACAGAGAATTGAGTATTATAAATACATAAACCCCTAACCAAGACACAGCGGCCTACTTCAGGACCTTATATGGTAAAATCAGCCCCGTCTTGGGAGGCGCGATTATTTGGGGAGGGGATTTTAACTGTACGCTACACCCCAAAATGGATAGGTCAGATAGTAAACTAGACAAACCCACCCCTGCCGCGAAAGCATTACAGGCCCTGATGAGAGATTTTGGACGAGGATATCTGGAGACAGCAACACCTGAATGATAGGCACTATTCACACTACGCCGCCCCACATAACCTGTATACGAAACTGGATTATATGTTTGTCGCCTGCAAACTCGTAGGGGAAATAATAGGCTCAGAATATAAAGGTGAGAATATTATCGGACCACTCCCCCCTGGTCTTGGAGTGGAGACACCAGCCCCCTCAGAGCAAGAACCCCGACATGGAAGCTCAGAGCCGAGGCCCTGCAGGACTCAGTATACCATGAGGATTTAAGGGAGGAGATTGAGTACTTTGATACTAACACGGAGTGTGCAGTCAGAAGAAACCTTATGGGGGGTGTTAGAGGTGCGGCCATATCTAAATCCAGAGAGCTCCAAGGTGGAATAGAGCGAGAGCTACAAGAGAGAAGAAACTGGAAGAAATGATGCAGACGGGGGGCACATCACAGGAGGATGCCGAACAGATGAATTTACTACAACAAACCTGCAGGGAGCACTGGGAAAGGCTATGTAAATTGAACTATAAAAATATATATCGAAGGCAACACGCACAGGGAAACAAACCAGGGAGGCTGCTAGCATGGTTATATGTAAATGAGACATCGAGACCTGTAGTCAGAGAGAGAAAGGGAGAAGAGGGCCAGACCTGGAACACCCAAGAGGGCGTAAACGAGGGGTTCCTTAGATTCTACAAACGCCTCTATGAAGACACTGGGGAGGAGGCAGGTGGGGAGATTCAGGAAACACTGGAAGATATAGGATTACCCAAATTAAACGAAGAACAGGAGGATCTGGAGGCCCCAATTACAATGTAGGAACTAGAGACAGTGGTTCTGCACCTACCCGCATGCAAAGCCCCGGTGTCGGATGGGCTCCCTAGTGAATTTTACAAAAAACATAAGCAGGAAGTAACCCCCGCCCCCCGCTGCTGGCCATGCTAAATCAAACGTTCAAGAGGGGAAGGTTGCCGGGAATCTCTGAGGGAGGCAGTGATTCATCCGCTCCTAAAACCTGGTAGCCCAAGCACAGATTGTGGGTCATACAGACCCCTATCTATGTTAAACCAAGATAGCAAAATTCTCATGGCAGTGTTGGCAAACAGACTCAAAAGGATAATTGGCAAACTTGTACATCCTGATCAAACAGGCTACGTCCAGGGCATGAATAAATCTGACAACCACAGGAGACTCCACCACATCATAGAACAGACAGAGAATGACCCCGGCGAAATGGTAATAGTCTCGCTGGACGCAATAAAAGCCTTCAACTCTGAGGTGGCCGTGGATGGTGGCAGCATTGAAAGAATACGGGATGGGACCAGGGTATTTGAGGTGGGTTAGGATGGTATACAGCTCCAATAGCCAGGGTCAAAACGGGCGCAATAATCTCGGATAAATGGCAATTTAGCAGGGGCACAAGACAAGGCTGCCCCTGATGCTATACATTCTTGCATTAGAACCATTAGCGATCTGTCTCAGACAACAGTACAGAGAGATAGGGATCCACACGAAGGGGGGCACGCACCTGGTATCATTGTACACCGATAAGTTGTTCTACCTACGCTTCCCAGAAGAAAACTTACAGTATGTCCTGGAAGTGATGGAATGCTATGCGACCCTTTCTGGCATAGCGGTAAACCCCAAGAAGTCAAGCATGTTCCCCCTGGGGAGATATAGGTGGGCCCCGCATGGAAACCTACCTATCTTGCCGATACCCTAGCAGACCAGAACATTTCGATACTTGGGGATTAATATATACCATACGGCTAAGGACGAATATAAATACAACAGAGGGCAGTGGAAGGCATCGGGAACAGTATGGGGGTTTGGGCGAAGCTCCACCCGGCCATGGTGGGAAGGGCGGCTTTGCTCAAGATGGTGGTCCTGCCCAGGCTGCTACACTTTTTCACGAACATCCCATACATGCGCCCCAAACCCTTTTTCATGAAACTCCAATGCTTAATCAGGGGCTTCATATGGCACAATTCCAGAAACAGGGTGGCCCTTTGGAAGTTGCAGAACCGTGTGATAAAGGGGGCACAAACCTACCGAATTTCGAGATAAGCTACCTGGCGGGGCAGCTCCATTATGTGGCCAGATGGTTGTCCGAAGAAGAGACAGCGGAAGCCAGATTATCGAGTAGGGACTCCGCCTCATTCTTTCTAAGAGAAATGGCATGGCTATCTAAACCAGAGCTGCAAGGAAGTGCGAGATTGCTGGAACCAGGTTGGAAAATATGGCACAAAGCCTGCCAAGTAGTGGGAAACCCAACCCCATGCTCCCCGCAGGTGCCACTCGTGGCGATATGCGGCGAGGACACACAAATGATAACAGGGATCCGCAAATACTGGGAACCGATGGGCCTCGCGACCCTTGGAGACATATGGCAAGAGGGGGAGGTACTAGACTTCCAGAAGATAATGGAGGACACTGGGGTACATAAAGGACAATATATTACATATACTAGAATTATTAAACGAGTGGGAGAAAAGTGGCCCACAGGAGTACTAGTGGAACAACCCTATACAGTCATTGAGACGATGTACGATATCTCGGAGGGCGGGCACAAAATATCCCGAATTTACGAATTACTGATCTCCAGGGTGGGCAAGGAGTTGCTCCTACTGAGGCAGGACTGGGAGGAGGAGGAGGGAGAACCTATGCAAGATGGACAAAGGGGAAAGGGCCCAGAGGTCTAATAAGGTGGTGTCCCGGAATGCAAGGCTACAGCAGATCCAGTTATACGTCACCCACAGGGCATATATGACCCCCTAGCAAAAATGCCAGGTTTGGAAGCTCAGTAATACAGAAATGCCCCAGGTGTGGGGAGATGGATGCCAGGATGATACACATGTTCTGGGCGTGCCCGGAGGTGGGCAGATTCTGGACGGAGATTAAACAACGTCTGTCTCAAAAGGGGATTAAGTTGGAGGTGGACTCGGTATGGGCATGCATGCTGGGGGGTTTTGCCAGACCACGCAACCTAAAGTACATTAGTAAAATTAAAGACCTAGCCTACATATTGGCCAAATAGAGAATCGCTAAGGGCTGGAAAGCAGCCAAGAGACCTAGAATAGAGGCGTGGTGGACCAACCTCCTGAAGTAGGCAGAGGCTGAGACGGCAGCATGGTACGAAGCGGTCAGCAGGGGGGGGGGGGAGGAAGCGGGACCCCCGACAGCGTGGAGACAAATGGTGGCCACGATGTCGGGACTCTCACACGCTGAACTCGGTGAAGAGGACACGCTTGGGAACAATGAGCGAGATGAACCCTAAGCAACGAATTCTGAGGCATTGAAGTAGGTGCTCGAGTTAATGGGGTGGGAGGGGGGAGGACTGATGTATAACATGTAAAAGTAAGGATGTGAAGCAAATATATGTGAATGTCCTATATGTTGGTAAAGTTTGGTGTGCTGTTAAAAAAATATTAAAAATTGTTTTTAAAAAAAAGAAAATAACTTGGTGAAGACCCTCGGGTCGGAGGTCAATCCAAATGGCAGGACTCAAAACTGATAGTGTGACTCGCCAACTACGAACCTCAGGTATTTTCTGCGCTTGAGATGAATCGGCACATGAAAATAAGCATCCTGGCGGTCCAATGACACCAACCAATCCTGGAGTTGAAGGGCCTGAAGGATCTGAGAAAGAGTGACCATCTTGAACTTGTCCTTCCTGAGGAACTTGTTCAAGTTTCCTAAGTCCAAGATGGGTCTCAGTCCTCCGTCCTTTTTGGGAATAAAAAAAATACGGGGAGTACCATCCCTTGTTCCTCTCCGCTACAAGTACTGGCTCTATAGCACCTTTCTCCAGCAGGTTTGGAACTTCCTGCTGTAGGAGCGGGTCTGAAAACTTCAAAGGGTGTCTCCTTGGTGGATTGCTTTGAGGTTGCGTCAGAAAAGGAAGGCAGTAACCTTGGGATATTATTTCTAGAGCCCAAACATCTGAAGTAATGGCTCGCCATTCTTGCAGATGCTGCGACAGCCTGCCTCCCGCAGGTGTCTTGTGATGCAAGTCCTCAAAGCGGTTCTGTGGCGGTTGCTGCGGCCGCTGATGGCAAGGAGGCTGCAGCTGGAGTTGGCTTTGCACGTTTTCCTCGTCCACCACGAGTGGCCTTTCTCTGGCCCCTTTCACTGGCCAATCCTCTTTCCTTTCCATATGAGGAGAAGTAACGATAGGATCGTCCCCTCCAAGATTGTCCCGATGCACAAAAAGGCTGAGGTTGTCTAATAGCAGCTCCTAAAGACTTGGCAGCTGCTTTTGAGGTCTGCAACCTCTCAAGGCTCTCGTCAGCCTTGCTGCCAAAAAGGTGAGACCCGTCAAAGGGAATGTTCAGAAGGCGGTTCTGTACATCTGGTGCGAAACCAGACTTCCGTAACCAGGCAAATCCGCACATTACCGTGCTAGTGCCCATGGACCCGCTCACACCATCTGCAGTGTCCAGTCCAGATTGAAGGGATTCCTGCATGGCCTCCTTTCCATCTCCAACGATGGCTAGGAAGCCTTCCCTTTCGTCCCCTTCTGGTATGTGCTCCACCGCCATTGCAATGCACTCCCACAGAGTGTACGAAAACTTTGCCAAGGCACATGTGGAGTTGGCTGATTTTAATGCCATATTCCCAGCTGAAATTACCTTTCGTGCCCAGCCATCCACAAGCTTATCGTCCCTGTCCGGGGGGATAGAAGGGTACGCCATTTTGTTAGAAGCTGTGGCTGCCTGTATCACCAGACTCTTGGGAGTGGGATTTTTAGACAGATAGCTGGAGTCGCTACTGGCAGGGCGGTATTTTGAGGTGAGGTATTTATTTACTGGAGGATAGAATCCAGAGTCTCCCAATTCTTGGCCACCCTATTTTGCAAGGCTACGTGAAAGGATAGTATTGGGTCTTCGGTGGGACCATGGTCCAATATATCTGTCAAATCATCCTGGATGAATTGAGTTGGTGGTCTAGTCCATCCTAAATAATCTACCACCTTTATCATTAATTGATGGTATGATGGACTGGCATGCTCTCCTTGTTCTGGCCTGCCAAAGTCAGTTTCAGGGGATGCGTCAATGCCACTTGCATTGTGTAAGGATTCCACCAGGTCCCTCACCCTGCTTTCTTCTGAAATCAGGCATTCTGGGACATTTGGGGTGCCATATTCCAGCCCAAAGGGTACACCCTCCCCATCAGAGATCTCCTGTTCCTCAAAAATTGAGGTCAGGGACTTGAAAAATTCCTTCCTAGGAAGGGGTTTGAAAACCTTTTCTAGAGGAAGTGGGGAGGTGTTTTAATTGGCCCTGAATGTATTACAGGCTTTGTAGCCTTCTCTTTCCCTTTCTCTGGCTGACTTGACTGAACTGGAGCCTTTGGCGCCGAGGGTTTCGGGGTCGACGTCGACAAAGGAGTCAACGTAATAGTTGTCATCGACAGAGCCGGCTTCGAGGGCGTCGGTGACCTCGAGCGGTCTGCTCGACTTGAGCGGTCTTTCTCGCTCGGCGTCCTGGTAGGTTCTCTATCCTTTTTTTTTTCGTTCACCCGGCTCGAGGGCGCACAAGTGTCGGAGCGATGACGCTCCCAGCCGGCTTCCCAAGAAGGTGCGGACCGAAGCTTCACTTTTTCCAACACCTCCATCATTTTGACTCTGAATGCTTCCCACTCTTCGGAGGACAAATGTTTCGTGGGGCATTTCTTTGGTGATTCGTCAGAGGACGAGGACACGTGGCATCTTTTCTTCGATTTTTTTTGTCGAAGACGACGAGCAATGGGAATCGCTTTGGGACCTGGACCGATGCCTTTTGCGTCGAGGAGACTTCTCACGGGACCTCGACTCGACGCTAGAGGTTTTGTGTTCAGATTTACGACCTACCTGTAGTTTTCCCCTCATCTCTCGCAAGGCCTTCCCAGTCATCGCCTGACACTTCGTACAGGCCTCCATGTCGAGGCATTTCGAGACACCACAAACATTCTCGGTGGGGGTCTGTGATGGACATTTTCGAACCGCACGACTTGCACTTTTTGAAACCCGATCTCGGGGGTCGCAGTCGGCGTCGATGACGAGGACATATCGTATATTGTAGTAATATTCTCAGTGCGTCACAGAACTTGAGGCGCACCGAATCTCCGAAGCAACGTATACCGCAGAAAAACAGAACCAACGCCAACGGGCACCACGCATGCTAGTTATATACCCGATAACGTCACCCTCGACGGAGGCCTTCAAGGAACCATCGACTCGACGACGACGCACAGTGCCCTCTGCCGGATTTTTTTTCCGAAGCAGCTAAAGCTGGATGGAATACATCCAAGATGAGGAATACGTTGGAGGACACAATCCACTCGAAGTTAAGTTACTGCATGTTGACCTAATGGGTCAGAGGATGGGTGAGCTGCTATTCCCACCAAGTTCAGCTTAGATGCATCTGCCATTGAATGTAGATCACAGACTGCAAAAAAGTTGCAGGGTAACCTGTAAATCCAGGTTATTAGGGCGGCCATGCCGGCAAGTCCCAGCCTGTCCCCTGGTGTGAAACGATTTCTTTGGATTTCTCAGACTCAAGTAGAACAGCAGGAGGGGTCTGCAAACATTAAACATTCAGGTAAGCCATACTTGCAGTCTTGTGTCTCTCTGTGCCCCAACTAATCTTATGGGTAGAATTAACTTCATGTCAATTTGCAATCACAGCTACGCAAACCACTTGCATTTGGTCTACCTTCCTATTAAGAGTATGGCCCATTCCACTTCTCCCTATGGTCTTGCGGGACCTGCATTCTGTGTTCTATTCCATCACAGTCACACTTCCAGGTTCTCCTAAGGATATCGTGGGGCCTGCATTTTGTCTCAAATTCCGTTATAGTGTGGCACGTTTGGGTTCGGTGTTACGCTCACCTGGTTCCCACGGGGGCGTCGACCGGAACTGGGCCGCTGTTATTTCCACCAGCGTGACGTGTAGCGCCGAGATGACTGACTGGACTGGCCCGCTCAGCCTAGTTTGTCTGGCTCGCAAGAATATTCTTCTGATGGTTTGGAAGGATGAGCTCTCCCTCCTGCGTCGACCGCAGGGGCGCGTTGATGACCAGTTACTTCACTGGCGTAGAAGAATTGGTGAGTTCCAGTATTGACTCTAAAGTCCAATTGTTCATAAGAGTTCAAATGTCTGCTCTTCACTCTGTCCGATTCCTTGCAGGTTGCCGATTAATCCACTTGAAGATTTCCAAATGGCACTCGATAAGATTCAGGTAAGTCTATTGTGTTTTTCCCCTTAGGGGCCGGGGTACGGTGATGAAGCAGAGTTGACTGCGCCGACCCGAAATGAGGTGAGTACCTCCCGTGGTAAATCAGGTAAGTCCTTGGGGGTAGCTTGTATGGCCTTAGAGAGTCCCCTTGCTCACCTTGCTGACTTTGTCTCCTTGGGTGTCAGAGGGCGGGCGCGAGATGGAGAGAGCGTGATGGAATGCTGAAGTACCGCCAAGCAGGTGAGTTCAGCGTGGTGCCGTAGAAATGCGAAGCGATGCTTCAAAGACTTCTGTCTTTCAGTTCCTTGGCGAAATGGATCAGGATTCAGGTAAGGATTTAAGTTAAAACTCCTGTTCTAACCTTTATCCTTTTTGTCTTCTTGTTTCAGGAGTCCCAGGACTGAAGCGGGCGTGGCTGAAGACTGGAGCTGCTGAAAACACGGTGAGCGTTACGCTGCAGCAAGCAGAATAACGCAAAGCACGTGTGGCTGTCCGGGCGTGGTTTAAATAGCCTTGGAAGATGATCCAGGTAAGTATTCTTCCACAGCCCCACCCAAGTAACAAAATAATCCCTTCAGTAAAATAGTCCCTCCTAAGCCTCATTTGGCTTGAGTCTTCATGCAGCATGGTCTGCCTCAGGTGAGTATGCAGCATGGTCTGCTTCAGGTAAATTATCAATAATGAGCCTGGCGCCATAGGCGCCAGGACTGTACCCAAACAGCCCCTAACTGGGGCTTTTGGGCATGCTCCAAGTGGCATGATGCCTGCTTCCGGGGCTGCTCGGCCTGGTCTGGTCTTCCGGGGGCAGGCAGGCATGACATTCGGCAACAAAGTCCCCATTCTCACTTGGTGGATGGTTGGGTCGGCAGGGGTCACCAATGGAATGGTGTGCTGCCATAAGTCAGGTGACGCTTGGCCAAGGTGGGCGTGGGGAGACTCCCCTCCCTACCACATCGGAGATAGGTGGGTCAAATTGACACCTTAGAAACTCTTGTTCCTGTAAGCAAATTGCAGAGGGCATTCCTTCTGAGCCAGTAGCACCTTTACACTGAGCTATCACACAGGTACAGAAATCACATGGACTAAGACAGGAATTTCAAGCAGTGGATCAGCACACTCACGTGGTCTACATACACAGAAATACACAAACACTCTCCCACACAATGTTATTTTAGGGGGATCGCATTGCCCCCTTCTCGTGTGAAGACGTGCAGTTCACAAAATCACAAATAATTCAAACAACCAACCCAGAGAATCACAAAGTAGCAGCCTGTTTCCCTGGGTCATATAGGTTGGAAAGATGCCTACAAGAGGATTCGAGAGGCACTTCAGTCAGAGTTTCTGCCATCGGACCTGAAAGTCATTCCAGTCCAGTTGTCCATTCAGCCTGCAGAATTCAGGCTTTGCCCTGACACTGGCGTCAATCTAATACATCATCTGCAGATGGAAGCCAGGGGCTACCTAGGTAAACCCAAGATCAACCGATGGACCAAAATGCTGTAACTTGAGGGAACGCTTAAAACATCGGCTTACAGAACCTCAGGCAAAATCCGGCTAACTGCCAGATGAATAACCGGCTACACCCCTACCACAGGTGATGTATGGTACATCACAAAGGGCCTCTATGGGGCAAGCCTGACACTGCAGTTCAACTCCATTCTTAAGTGGATACATCATTCAGGTGCTAGAGTCAACCAGAGAGTCCCTCAACCCAGAAGATGGACCAGAACATGAACCAGGTGACATCCAAACCACACTACACCCCTACCCGCTGGGGCAGTTACGAGGAGGTGAAGGGTGGTGATTCTTTGGAAAACAGTGACCTGAAGGGGCCCGATTAGTTGAGAATCTATGTTGGGTAACAGAGAAATCAGACACCTTGGGGATGGTCGATTATTCAGACACTGAACACGTGACCCATTCCCTCAATAGAGTTACCTGGATTTGTGCTGCAGGTTGACCAAACGTGGGATGTCCAAACAAAGATTTTGTCCATGTGTGTGCCTAAACCACATCCTCCCAAAGTTCTGTTATGAAGAGAACCATGCGGGACGATCTAAGAGGAAAGGCAGACAAAACCCAGTGAGAGATCCCAGTGAACAAGATGGAGGCCCTTCTGAAAGTTCTCACATCAGAAGCATATCTCAATTCGGATTTACTAAATAAAAGACACCTTGGGAAAACCAAATAAGTGACAGAATAAGGGCTGGTACAGGGGGGACTGAGGGAAATTTGGGAGGAGCTACTAGACTCTCTGAAATGCCCTTTTCAATGGGAATACCCTGAAAATGCGACCAACCAAAACTCACACCCAAGGGAGAGCACAAAAGGAATGGAGGACATGTGATGAAGTCCCCTGCCTCACCTTACTGGTGAATGTTGTGTCCTTTTAGAATGGGGATGTGGAAGTAAGCATCCTCCAGGTCCAACGACGATAGGAAGTTGCCCTCCTCCAGCTGTCCCAGCACGTGCTGGAGGTTGACCATCCTGAATTTCTGCGCCTTGATGTATTTGTTTAACCAACGCAGGTCCAGGATGGGGCGCCAACCGCCTGTCTTCTTTTTGACGAGGAAGTACCTTGAGTACACTCCGGAGCCCCGGAGCCTCCTGGGGACGAACTCGATGGCAGCTTTCTTGAGCATCGCCCTTACCTCCAACAGCAGTTGAGGGACGTGATTCTCCTTCCTGGCCACAAGAGGAATGCGAGGACACTTCTTTTGGAATTCCAGCGAGTGCCCGTTGGCCAGGGTGTCCAGCACCCAACGGTCGGTAGAGATGGACTCCCACACGCTGACGAACTTCGTCAGCCGGCATCCCACCGGGGTGCTTTGGTGGGGACCCGACACCACGGCCAGTTCAGTCTTGCTTGGAGGAGGCCTTGCCGCCTTTGCCTCCTTGACGACGACGGCGGGATACCCCTTGCTTGCCGTGACCTCTGTAGGCCTCCTGGGACGAGGAGCAGGCCGCCTGGCGGTAGGTAGAAGAGCCACCGCTGGATCCCTTGGAGGCACCCAGTCGGCCTCCGGAGCTCCGAAAGGGCCGTCGTTGTTGAAGTACCCCTAGGGCCCGGGCCGTCTCCGAGTCGGTCTTGATGGCCTGGAGCAACTCGTCCACAGTCTTCCCAAAAAGGTTGTTGCCGTCGAACGGCATATCCAACATTCTGGTCTGGACGTCCTGACGAAAGTCCGTCGCCCTGAGCCATCCTCGTCGTCGGAGGCAAACCCGGTTGCCCAGTTGGCGAAATCCGGTATCGGCAATGTCCGTTGCCACCATTATGGCGTGATCCGACGCCACCTCTCCTTCCTGCAGAATTTGAAGGGCCTCCGCCCTCTTGTCGTCCGGTAGGAAGTCTAGCAGGGGAGTTATCTTGAAGCAAAGCTCCCTGTCGTAGCGGGCCACGATCGCTAAGGCATTGGCCGCCTTAATCGTCATCGACGAGATGACTAGTCGTCCCATGGAGTCCAACTTCTTCCCCTCGCTGTCCGGCAGGGAAGTGGAAGTTGAAGCCGCCGCACCCGCTTCTTTCTTCTTGGCCGCTGCCGAGACGACAGAGTCCGGCGTGGGCTGGGCCCTGAGGCACAAGGGGGCGGCATCGGGGACTTGGTACTTCTTCTCGTACCTGTCCCTCTTGGCGGGTGTCGTGGAAGGGTTCTTGAGGATAGCCAGCCCCTCGTCGCAGATGTCGTTGAGCAACGGCACCGCGAGGACCGTCTTCCTCTAGGCCTCTCGTTGTTGGTAAAGAAACCCTTCCTTTTTCTGTTCTTCAGGGCAGAGCTGGAAGAGCTCGGATGCCCTGGTTATCAAGGCGTGAAAGGAGCCAATTTCGTCGGGTGGAGAAGCCCGAGGGGGGGGGGGGTGATGACGGGATGTCCGTTGTGTCATCGCCGCCGTCGTCGTCTGTCGCCGTTGCTGTATCCGTCGCCGTATCCTCTCTAGGGTCCGGCGAGGGGGATGAGGGGTCCACAGGCCTCGTGGGCACGAAGGGAGGAGCGGGGTGGACTCTCCTCCGCTTGTTCGGAGGGCTTTCCGACGGGCCTGGTTCTGGATCCTACGTCGGGTCCATGGTAACCTCGTCCTTATCTCAGTACATAAGAATTGGATCGCCAACAAAATGGCCGCCAAGCTTTCCTGGGGCTCGGGTAATGGCTGCGACGGACGGGATGGCTGGTCACACAAGTCCTGCCGGAAAGCTCCCCGCTTGAAGGAAACATAGTTCTGGATCGGGTACAGCAGAAGGTCACTTCCACCATGTACACTGTGATAACTTCCTTCGCGACATCGGAACTATCCAGTCTGAAATGAAAATGGGAACGAGATGTGGGTCCACTCCTTCCGGAGGACTGGACGGAGGCCCTGATGTACCCGCGTGAAACCACCATCTCTTCGAGACTCCGACTCGTCCAGTTGAAGATCCTGCATGGCACTTACTACCCGATAGTAGCCCTCTTTCGATAGGGCAGGGCTGCGGACACAAAGTGCCTACGCTGCAAGCGAGAGGAAGTTAACTTTTTTCATATCCTCTGGGAGTGTAGTAATATTCAGTCACTTTTGCAGAAATGCTGCGACAAACTGTCTAGCGTTCTGGGAAAGACGATACAGAGGTGCCCGAAACAATTGCTTCTGGGGGTCTCCGGGGAATCTGACTTCGCTATGAGAAACTGCTGTGGTCAACCACATTTGCAGTCCTTAGGCGGAACATTGCACAACTGTGGGGATCGGAGCGCACACCCAGCTATGACCAGTGGGTCACGGATGTGGACATATGTGCGGTAATGGAGCACCGGGTGTACAAAGCAAGAGGGTGCCCGCAAAAGGCAAGGAAAATATGGAGAAGATGGGAAGAGGATAGCTGAAGGCCAAGGGCGACCCTGTAGCCGCTGAGACTGTGTGAGGCCCACCGAAAGGGAAATATTGACTCTGTTAAGAGCACCCTGTGTCATGAAGCGATCCTATGTCAAATTCGACGGTTTGTTGGACCATGGTCCCTGAAGCGGAGTTTGTTACTGTTATTGTTTCTTCTTGTGTTTACTTTGCTCTCTTCCCAACACTACCCTTCCCTGGCACTTGCCCCCCCCTCCTGTCCACTCCCCCCCCTCCCTCCCCGTGTCCCCTCTCTGGAATGTAGAGCGATGAATGTAATGTTGTTTTAACCTTGAAAACCAATAAAATCTTTGATCAAAAAAAAAAGTTACGAGGAACAAATATCCACTGTAGTAACAAAAAAGGCACTAGAATCCAAGAGTTTTAAAAAAAAAAGATAGTCTTAATGTGAGGGCTTCACGCACCCACATGGTAAGAAAAGAAGCGAAGGTGTGATTATATAGGAGCCTAGCTCAAAGGGTTTCCCCTGCAGACACCAGGCTTTTGGGATTAAGACTGCACCGTTTCATCCGAACCACCCAGCTCAAAGGGCAAAGCCCCCACAGTCACTGGGAAAAAGAATGAACAGCAGTCTAGCCTTAGTGCAGCAAGTTATGTTGAGCACTTCTCACTATTCTTACAATTTACTTCCCAACTCAAAGGGCAGAGCCCTGCAGTCACTGGAAAGCAGATAAGCAGATATTGAAGCTGCGTGAAACAGGTTGTCCAGGTCACAGATCCCAATCACACCTAGGGGTACTCACAGGCTCCCAATATCTCGAGGAAACGCAGGGGGTAGATCTTCAGCACTTGCCTCTGGCCGCACAGCCCGACAGCTGACTGCGAAATGCACACTTAGCACCACAGTTGTGTGGCTGCTTTCAAGGGGAAAAATGTTCATTAGAGCTCCAAGTGAGTTGAGGGGCTCCAAACAAACAGCAGTAAGCAAGAGACCAGAGGCAGCCATGGTCTGCAAGGACTGAACACTTAGCACCACCCTTTTAATGAAAGCAAAAAGAGAGGCAGCCAGTTCAGGAACTACATGTTATGAATACGTATTGGCAAGAGCCCGGAGAATACAAGGTGGTGTAACTAGTGCATGATGGCACTCGTGAATATTGAGTGGAATGAAATAAAGGTGGTGAATTTGGCGGATACCACAAACTGTATTATCTGAAACACAATTATGGGCAAAGACAAGGGAATACCAAGAAGGGTATGATGGGAGAAAACTAACATTGGCAACAGCCATAAAGAATTTCAAGGAAAGCGTAACCAGTGGGTTGTGACCAACCAAGCCACCATGTGTCTGGAAAGTGTGACACAGGTGAAGAGATCACAGAGCACTGTTAAGCTGACACAGTGGCCCAATGTTGATGGAAAAGCAGCAAGGAAGGGGGACCGTTTGCGTGACAGGTGGACCGTGTGGTCCAACAACTGTGCCTAGACCGCTAGTTGGATTTGGTATCGTGATATGGTGTAGATGCATTATCTGGTATCAAAGATTGTGATTATGAAAGAGATGTAAAAGTATTGATACTAAATAATGGGAAGAAATTCTACCAAATCAAAGCTAGGGAGAGAATAGCCAAAGGAATTCTGGAGAAGGCTCCATTTCCTAAATCCCAAGATATCAAGGATTGTGATGAGACTAGAAGAGGAACAAAAGGGTTTGGAGAGGCAGATATAGACCCTTCTGCTGAACCAAATTTAAAGGTCATCCGTCTAGCGAAAAGAACCTGGAGGTTATTCCAGACTTCGCTTTTGCCCAAAGAAATGATCCCTTATTGGTAGAACCGTTTCTGCAGGTGTTACCTGAAGAGAAAGGAAGGGAATGGGGAGGACAGTTTCTTTTTCTTAAATTTTGATTGATGTATAGGTGAGATGTTGGACCCGATGGTATTTAGGGGTCACAAATGGTGGTACCTAAAAGTCATAAAACAATTGTTCTAGATATTGCTCATTCTCATCTGACAGGGGGCATATAGGAACTACTAAAACCCAACCACAAAATGTATATATGCTGACTTAATGAATGTCAGTATGTGTGCCCTTTATCAGAAAACAAGTGCCCGAATACCTCCTCCATCGCCTTTAAAATTGCTATTCATTATTGCTGTGCCTTGTTCACGTATAGGTATGGATATCGTTGGACTTCTAGAGCCATCAAAATTGGGAAACCGATACATAGTGATATTGGATTATGCAACACGTTACCCTGAAGCGTTTCCCTTAGAAAATAATACAACACAAAACATTTTAAAACATCTAATGCCTTTCTTTTCAAGAGTTGGTTTTCCAAAAGAGATCTTAACGGATCAAAGGTCTACTTTTATGAGTAAACCTATGCTGGAGGTAAAAGAAACTTCAGTTTAAAACCTTGCATACTTCTATTTATCAACCCCAAACTGATGGTTTAGTGGAATGTTTCAATAACGCTGTAAAAGACATTTTAAAGAAACTAGTGGAAGTGGATGGGAAAAATTGGGATATTATGCCACCCTATGCCCTTTTGCTGTTAGCGCCTAGCGATATATAAGACATGTTGAAAGAAACATGGGAGGACCGAGAAAGGCTGCCATACCAGTATCTCAAACAGCTCAGTGGCTGAAAGAACATATGGCCGCGGTCCGCTCTATAGTACAGACTAATATGGTTAGAGCTCAGGAACATCAGAAGAGCTGCCATAATACAAAAACAGTGTTCTCTGTTGGTCAGAAAATATTAGTCATTCTTCCCTCTTCAGGAAATAAATGCTTTCTAGATGGCCTGGATCTTATAAAATTATAGATCACACAGGGCCCTATAATTACTGATTCCCACAGACACAGACAAATTAAACACATATTCATCATATAGATATTCTTAAGGAGTGGAAAGAAAACCTTGGTGAGGATATTTCAGTGATGTTAACTAGTATGTAGTCTGATGAAAATAACACCACCTTAATTTCTTCAGATTTTGCTCAAAATCTAAAAACGGGACCTAATGGATCTCTTAGAACACTTCCGTGATGTTTATAGAGCAGAACCTGGAAGAGTAAAAGGGGTGTTTCATTATATTCATACTCCTCCTGGAAAGGCTATTCATTTAAAACACTATTGAATACCTGAAAGTATGAAGAATACCATTCAAGAGGAGTTGGAAACCATGTTAAAAGCCATCATTATACAACCCTCCTAAAGCCCCTGGTCTTCCCCTGTTGTGTTTGTTTCTGAATCAGATCAGTCATGGAGATTTTCCATCGACTTTAGGAAAGTCAATGAGTTATCACAGTTTGACAGTTATCCTATGCCTAGAATTGATGATTTTATGAATAGGTTAGGAGACGCAGTATACATCTCCATGATTGATTTAACGAAAGGGTACAGGCAAGTCATGGTTAATCCCCCAGATGAACCAAAAACAGCATATTCCACCCCCTTGGGTCTTTTCCAATTTAAAGGTTTACCTTTTGGTTTGCACGGAGATCGAGCTACCTTCCAAAGGTTAATGAATCAAGTTCTTCGACACTGTACTTCCTTTTGTGGAGCTTATATTGATATCATCGTGCATAGCAAATCTTGGAAAGAACATATGTACCATCTATACCTAATCACCAGAGCCTTAAGGAAAGCTGGATTCAAAGGAAATCCAAAGGAACATCACTGGGCATGGTCAGCAGTCAAATATTTTGTATAGGTTATGGACTAGTACAACCGAAAACTAAAAAGGTTAAGGCCATCAAGGAAATTCTGAGACCCAAGACAAAGAAAGATCTGAGAGCAATTTTAGGTTTAGTATGATATTATAGCTGTTTTCCCCCAATGTATCTTCTATCACTTATTGTCGTACGGATAAACTCAAAAATACTGAACCTCAGAAAATAAAAATGGCGAGAGAAGATGAATTGTGCTTTGATGAGCTTAAGCAGAATCTATGTAGTGCACCTAGTGGAAGTGGATGGGAAAAATTGGGATATTATGCCACCCTATGCCCTTCTGCTGTTAGCGCCTAGCGATATATCTTCCCCCAATGTATCTTCTATCACTTATTGTCGTACGGATAAACTCAAAAATACTGAACCTCAGAAAATAAAATGGCGAGAGAAGATCAATTGTGCTTTGATGAGCTTAAGCAGAATCTATGTAGTGCACCTAGTGGAAGCAGAATCTATGCACCTGTTTTGAAAGTGTCAGATTTCAATAAGGAATTTATCCTATAAACTCACACCTTGCATACCGGGTTAGGTGCAGTTCTTTCACAAACCCATGATGGCACAGAACATCCCATCGTCTATACAAGTCGGAAGTTATTTCCCAGAGATAAAAATTATGCGACTCTTGAGCTTGAAGCCTTGGCCATTAAGTGGGCTGTAACTTACCTTAAGAATGATCTGACTGGTAGGAAATTCCAACTTGTTACAGACCATGGCCCTCTAATATGGTTAAGTCTTCCCAAAGATACTAATGCCAGAGTCATGCTCTGTTTTCATGATCTTCAGTCCTACTGTTTTGCAGTGGAACACTAGAAAGGAAAATAACAGGGTAATGTAACTTCCTTTCCAGATTGCTAATAGACGCTGTGAAACCCAGCGACATTGGGGAAAGGGTATGTGATGAATCCTGCAGTCATCTCAAATTCTCCAGCGAGTGTCTCTTCCCGCATGGCTACGGAAAGGCAGGCCCTTACTGATCCTGACCCTGGGGGTGGTGTCAGGAGCGAGGATCATGTGCGGGGAGAAAACTGAGGGTGGTGATGACTCTAGCAGGTGAGAGATGCAGTATTCTTCCCTCGATTGGGAGAAGAAACTCTAATCCCAGAATTTCTAATGGCATACTGTCATTATTCAGAATTCTTTAACTGTAAGGTCTTGAAATCCACTTCTGCTGAACATTTTAAGCAGAACTCTATTTATCCTTCACATGTAAAACTCCTTTAACATCTTATGTTGATGACTTATGTAGATAAAAATGTGCAACAACAGAACTTAAAATACTGTGGTAATCCTTTGGACTTCAATTCCCAGAAGGCTCTAGGTACTGGGACGAAGAAGAGGAGTCAAGAGTTGATGAGCATCAACAGTATGGCCAATAGTAATGCGCAATCTAGTTGTTGTCCCTTTTAATCAACTGGACGAGACATTTAAATGCGATAAGCGCCAGCAGGCGAGGGAGGAACGAGGAAATTAAGGAGAAGCCAGGTCGGGCTGCAGAGTACGAGGAGCGGGAAACTGAGCAGTGGAGAGGCAGACGTGCAGGAGAGCAGTGAGTTGAAGGAAGGAGGTGCTCCCGGGCTGCCATTTGTCACCTCAACATACCAGAGTGCCGGAAGTCCCAACGAGGATTGAGGGCTCCAGCAGTGGAAGGTTTAAACACACGGCAAATAGAATTATAGACTAGAGCGAGAACAAGAGGGCAAACATGGTGCAATTATACTGACATGAGATGTCGTTTGGGGGAAACCTGGAACCAACATTGCCGTAAGCCAAAAGACATTACAGAGAGATCAAGAGGGAAAACACGGCGCAATTCTCCTGATAAGAAGTGTTAATTGGGTGAAACCTGAAATCCGCATTGCCATAAGCCAAAATATATTGTAAAAGAAACAGAGGCAGAAGTTGTACAATTTTCCTGACATGAGATGTCAGTTGGGGGAAACATGTAACAAGTATTGCCAAGAGACATTGTAGAATAATTGTTACGGAGACATCTGATAAGAGCATTAGGCAGTGAAACTTTTTTTAAAAAAAAAAAGATACCTGGCAGGAGAGTACACCAGGGGGATCTGTGTGAGTCAAAAGGGGGATATTCAAAGTTTCCGCTGACCCTTCTTTAGGAACGATATCTGGCAGGAGACCACGCCAGGGATCTGTGCGAGCCAAAAGCAAGATCTTCCTTGCAGGGGAGTACACCAGGAAATCCAAGGTTGTGTTGCAAAAGTAACTTTTATGTCAAGCCTTTGTTAAGACTAAACATTTTTCATTTTTGGACATCCTAACAACTAGAATAGACAATTTTTCAGTATATCTCACCCCCAAATTGTAAAAAGAACATTTGCTTTGCCATCTCAAGAAAAATACCCAGAAAAAAAAGACACTCATAACCCTTAATGGAACTTTATGGAAACTTATTTTCATTATCCTCAAAGGAACTTTGGTGAAACAGAATATTTCAAATGCATGTTTCTGGAAAACATTCAGGGTAGGGGAAACTAGATCCCGGAGACAAGGTTTGCTTTATTGAAACTATTGAGAGGTCAGCAACGAGAGGCAGACACAAAGTTGTCATTTTCTGAACATTAGTCATGTTTATTAAAATAAAAAAAGGTAAATGGGATAAAGGCCCATCTGTCCCCATCATAACAAGAATGTCCCTGCCTATCAAACTAAAGCTAAAGAAAATTGACCTTGTGTCCAAATATAGCTGAACCTCACACTAACATATACAATCAAAATGTGTAAGGTAAATGTGTCTATTTTCAGTTCAACAAAAATGTGCAAAAGTTCACACGTTTGAATCCAACAAAGCAATCCTTGCGTCCAGGGTTGGTCTCCTTTCCCCTGGATCAATTCAGGAAGACTTTTAGACAAGTCCTGTTCCAAAAATATTCAATTCAGCTCAATTAAAAATGTCTTTCATCCAACACTTCCCTCAAATGGCCACAGAAAATTTCTCTTCCACAGAATACCAAAACAACTGTTTCTATTATAAAATATTCATCTGCAGATGTCAAGGTTGATTAATTAAGTGGATTTAACAGTCTTTTCCATAAAACACTTCTCTCAAGATGTTTAACACAAGTGTGTCTTTCACAGAAGGTTTTTCTTTAGGTGGTTGAGGTAAGCGTTTTTCGTCATAGAATACTTTTGTCAGAATGGCATTTCAAATGTCTCTTGCTTTACAATAGTTTGTCAGGATAATAAAACAAATGTTCTCTTTCCACAACACAGTTTACTTCCTGGTTTACTCTCCTGCCAGGAGTGGTTTCCACTCTACACAACTACTTCTTTCCTGGTTAACTTGCCTGCCAGGAATAGTTTCTACTTCACAAAACTGTTAATGTTGCCCTCTCTGCTTGTGGCAAACTTTGTTCCAGGTTTCTCTACATTGACATGCCAGGTGTAGAGAATTGCACAGTGTTTGGCCTTCTTTCTCTCCTTTAAAGTCTTTTGGCTGGTGGCAATGCGGGTTACAGGCTTTCCCAAACTGACATCCTTGTGAGAATTGTGCCCTTCGTGCCCTTTTGTAAAGACTCTTGGCTGATGGCAATGCAGGTTCCAGGTTTCCCCAAACGGACGTCCCATGTGAGGGGATTTGTACCCTTGTTGCCCTTCTATTATTCTGGTTCGGTGTTCAGATCATCTGCCCAAGTGTCCTTTAACTTTATACCACGTCCCAAAGGCACCAACTCCTTTTGGCAGACTTACCGGCTCAACGTGTGTCTTTGATGAAGAACCATAGATGGTTTCCCCACTCACCCAGAGTCTCTACTGGTGCCTGCCGTGATCTCTCGTGCTTCAGGTAATGGAGCCCTTGCTGTTCTGCATGACTGTCTCACCCGGTCCTGCAGCCTCTGATTTTCCTAGAGACGACCTCCAGTATGCAACGCCTCCAGGCAGCTGCCTGTGAGCGTCTTCCTTCTCCAGCACGGCTTGCTGCTGGGACTCTGCTGCAGAGCTAGTCTTCCGCTTTGCGTACTCCATGGTGTTCCGCGTCTTACTCCGAACTGCAACCACCTCTTCTCCTGCTACTTCTCCTTCTACACCACCACTCCAGTGCATAGCCAGACGCACAATTTGTAAATCTCCTGCACAGCTGATGATTTGTTGAACAGCTAGTCTGCATCTTTGGCTTAGGGTTGTTCCTATTGCACATTGACTCTTCAGTCCTCTTCCTCGTTCCAGTACCATTAGGTATTATGGAAACTGAAGCCCATATTTGTTTTAAGCTTTGAAAAGTTATATTGTTCCAAATGCTTGTTGGATTTGAGTTTGTCAAAATGAGGGAGTGTTATGTGGGCATTAATAGTTACCCTACTTGGTTTACAGTATGCCATTATTGTTTCAGAAAGATTGGGAGAATCAAGTGTTAATGGAGTTACTACTTCTCAATATGCATCTGCTCCCAGACGATATATATAGTGTTTTGCACAACTTGGTTGAAGTTACGATAGAAATTGTATTGTACCTTTTATGATTTTGTACATTAGTGTGAGGGCTAGAGGCATTTTGGAAACAAGGTCAACTTGTTTTGTTTTTATACATAGGGATGTTTTCCTGGTTTGAGCAAGATAGGCCTTTTTCCAAACCCATTTTTCTTCTCAATAAAAATGGCAAATATTGAAAATATTTCAACTTTGTGTCCGCCTCTCATTGCTGACCCCTCACACCAGGCAGAAGCCTAATCCACAGGCCGGTTCATGGTCTTTTTGCTTATTTTTCTAAAGTGGTATGACCAGTTAGTTGGTTAGGATTTGGACGGAAGACTTATTTTGGACTTTGACAAACACCCTTAGTTTAGTTTTGAAAGTTAGGGAACTTGCCTCATAGAAATAGGGCCAGTCAGGTGTTTTTCTTTTAATAAAACCCATTTTCGCCGACGTCATTCAGTTGTCCGGCTCCTTCTGGTTTGCCGCAGTCTCCAGAAACCAGATCTGGTAACTTGACAAAAGAGACTCATGTCAACCTCTAAAGAAAATCCAGCAGACAGAAAATATCCATCTCGTACTAATAGCAGCAGGACCAAAGAAAGCGGAGACATTACAGTGGAACATGCTGAATTGTAAACAGGGTGAGGACTAGGATAACTTATTGCTATGCTTTTCCTAAACCTTCCAAGCCTTAAGGCATGGAACTTAGACTAGGGGATACTGAGAGGCCCGCTATACCCTGCTCATTACAAAATCTGGGGTAGACGTCCCAAGGGGGTGCTAAAGGCAACTGGAGGGATTTCTGTGACCAAGGAGGCTGAGTGACTCGGCAAGCTAGCAAATAATGGGCTTGAGGGTGGTATGGGGAGGATTCCCTTGTCACCCCCCACATAGTCCTATCTTTAGGGAGGAGACAGCCACATTACCGCCACAGGCACTCCTGCCCCTTTAAAGGAATTGAGTAATGGCAGTTCCACAGAACCGTGAGCGTTTGATTGCTGACCCGTGCAGGAATCCAATATATCTACAGAGGAAAAGAGGGGCCCGAATTCATGCGGGAAACTGAAAAGTAATCCAGCCATCTGTTCCAGAAGGCCTACTCTCTCATACAGTTAAGAACAGATAGGCTAAAGTAGTCCAACCCTGAGGCAGAGTCAGGGTGTGACAACCAGAGAGAACCGGCCAGGAGGATGGACTAACAAGCCCCAAGTCCCACATCAGAACTGGAAGGCATCTTCACAGGTAGGGCCAACCAGCCAACACCCAGACAATCTACCTGAAAGGACACAAGTTCCCTTACCCCGGATAGAGGCTTGAAGGAAAGGTCAGGTTGTGACGGGCAGAGAGAGGACGGCCAAAGGGGAGGTCCCACATCAGGGATGTAATCCATACCCAGGAGCTAAACCCGATAGGCAATACCCATTCCAATTTATACATCCGAGACCCCTTTGATCAGAGAGAAGCTGAAAGTTAGGCTAATGCCGTATAAAAGCCGACAACCTGAGACTGACAGTTTGGGTGTATGGAGTGGGAGCTGGAAGCCAGAGAGTGGAAACAGGGATATATTTTGGGAAGGCTGGAGGAGAGAGTAAGAGGTTAAGCGAGACCTGTGAGTGGATAAAGACCCAAGATGCTGGGTTCCAGGAGGCTGAGTGAGTCCAAACAAGGAAAAGCCAGATCTGGTTATAAATGCATGCTGCTGGAAGTGAGACCCAGGGGACTCGGTGAGGCCAAGACCCAAGAAGCTGGAAAGCAGATTGGGGAGGCTGGATGAGGCCATGCCAGTAGGGACCCATTCTATGATAAAGACACAGGAGGCTGGGAGGGTGATTTACAGAGCATTAGGATAGAAAGCAGAGGGAAAGAGGGTAGTACCTAATGGGGTAATGAAAGTGCTCAGAAATATTAGGAAGTTGGATGATAGCCAGCAATCCTTGAATAAGAAAGTAGACTACAGTAGGGTGCTTCCCAAAAGCGTGCAATCATGGATATTGGAAGTAGCCAGGAGAAAGGCAGCACCTAAAGGGGTGAAGTATAGTGGTACAGTTAGAGTAAGGAGTGATATGCAGAGGAGCGAAAAAAGGGGCAAAGAAAGGACGAAGAGGGAAAGAGGTTGTTATGGCTGAGTCTAGAAAGAGAAAGTTGCTTAGAGAAGAAAAGAAAGTACCCATAGTGGTAAAGAATGTGGGCGAGATAAGGGAGACCTGGAGAGTAGTGACAGAACAGAAAAGATTGGTGATCCTAAGGAGGAGTTTTGTGGCAGTACAGAGGGGGTTGTTAATGGTTAAGAGAAGGGTGGAGTAGATGAGGAGGAGGAGGTGTAAGAACATCAGGAGATTGGGGAATGTCAGGCACTGCTAGGTGGAACGTGCAGAATCTTGCAAACAATGATTAAGAGAGTTTGGAGAGTTGATTAGAGACAATAAAGGGAGATGGGTGTGGTAGGTGAAAATATGAGGGGACAGGAGAACACCAAGGAATGGTTGAAGAAAGAAATCCAGAGTTAAGAGAACATCTGGGAGGAGATTGTGGAGAACCAGGAAGAAGTCAAAAGAAAGACAAAGAAGGCTCCTGCCAGCCCTGTTGGCCATAGGCAGGCCTTACAGGTGAGAGGAGGAAGGAGCAGATGAACGGAGTGTATCTCAGATTCAGAGAGTCAAAGGAGGGGCATGAGACTAAGACCCTTGGAGGAAGGGGTAGGCAGATCCAGGCCACTTGGCCCGTAGAGAGATCAGGAGATGGCTGTGCTGAATAAGAGAAAAGCATTCCCAAGAAGCAGAGATTCCAAAGAAGGAATTGACACCTTTCTGAAGCTGAACATCTGGCTGCGTCTCTCCCTCATCAAGGAGGGCCACTGAAACCTGCAGGACGGACATGCCTTGTGACCTTACGAAGGATGTGGGAAACCCTATAATTGAGAATGAGAATTTGAGAAGCATTCAGGAACGACTGGAAGCCTGCAAAACAGTTTGGGAACCCCACACATGAAGAGAAATAGTCCTGAACGTATCAGAAACCTTTGTTTGAACATTCCACCTCTGATGGACAATGTTTTCTAGGTTCCTGAGACACTACCCAGACCCTGGAGTAGGGATGTAACGGTAGAACGGTATACCGTTAAAGATACGTGATCCACTCAAATGAACAATAATAACCATCACATTGTTTACACCGGTATACCGTTTATACCGTTAAGTGTGCTTTTCAATCTGATTTGGAAAGGCTGCAGTAAGCAAGTGCTGCGCAGTCTTGGTCTTGCACTGTTGGATGTGCCATCTACCAAGTAGTTTCAGTTGGAGCAGTTTTTAATGCCATTCCATAAACCACAAATGCTTGACACAAAATCATTAGGTTAGCAATAGGAAGAATAAATACAGTGCCAAGAAGGAAAAGGGTTTACTTTGGGTTGGCGGCTTTGGGGTTTATATATTTATAATGGATAATATTTGCTAAACATATGACAATGGGGGATTTCCCTGGTTCTATCATTGAATTTACATATAATAAGTCACACTGCGAAATTCACTCATCTCTGTGGGTATTCCCTGCTGCCATACCAAAGGGTAACATGTCCGTGATTACTGAACACCTTTTGGCCTGCAAGTAAACTAAAGGCTGTAACGTAAAGAGCATGCGTGTGTGTGTGTATGCGCGCAAGCGTATACTACGATCAGCCTCCATTGATCTGCGGCAGGCAGGTTATAAAGATGGCAACATGTTCATCTTCACCAGTAGCCAGTGGGGGAGCTAAAAGCCTAAATGACCACTTAAGAAAAGCTATTCAGATTTCTTGCAGGCCCCCCCCCCCCCCTCCTCCTCCTCTCCACACATGTGTTTGGTGGAAGCAAGGGGGTCGCATTTCAGTGGAAAGTATGTTGAAAAGCCAAATTCTGGCCCTGGGTGCCTGTTTTGTTTGTGATGATAAATCTGACAATTTATGACCCTTTAGAAAATATTTGTTAAGATTAGTTAACTCCAACTGCTATACCGCGATAACCATGATATACCGTCATTTGGCAATAAGGTTATCGTACCGTCATAAAACTAATACCGTGACACCCCTACCCTGGAGTGAATATCTATCCTGAACATTTCATTTAGTGGAGATCTGTTTTCGAAAACGTGAGCGGTTACCTGCTGGGATTCAGGGTTGCCTAGAAGGATGACTCTAAAATCCTCCAGGTCAGCTCCTCAGCAACCCCTCCTCATAGCAAGGCACTGTCACATGCATCACTTGGTAGTAAACACTCCATCTGATGGAACACCGATCTCA
Source organism: Ambystoma mexicanum (assembly GCF_040938575.1). Lineage (NCBI taxonomy): Eukaryota > Metazoa > Chordata > Amphibia > Caudata > Ambystomatidae > Ambystoma > Ambystoma mexicanum. The sequence continues at coordinate 894,525,341 of NC_090931.1, read as the reverse complement.
AATAGCCAGGCCACTAAGGGAAGGATAGCAAACTACAAATACAACTATTAAAAAACCAATTTGATGGTTTATCCATTGCGCATAGTCCATCAATTTAACTTGTGAATCCAATAATCAATGTTTGACTTCCTCCGTGGTTAAATGTTCAAAAATTATATCAAGAATATTTCTTTCTTCAAAACCTTTTATTCTGTAGCAGTGATTATCACATTCCTACCAGCACGTTTTTCAACCTCTATTTACACAAGTCTTCCTCAGGGACCTTCATAGTCACATATTTCATTAAAATCGTTGTTACCAATTCATCCAATCAATAATAAACATAAATCATCCAACATTTTATATATACAGTTTTGTTATGGTAATCCAGATAAAATGATAAAAATAGGTAAATATGGCGTAGGGTGTGTATCAGGGGTTGTTCCACATCAGGGGGATGAAGTTTCAATTTCATAGGAAAACAGAGAAAAAAAATATACATACACATAAGAGAATTGTCCATCCTGTCTTCACTTTATTTCATTTGAAATGGACTTCCCTATTTCAACACTAATATGCAATCATTCAGCTACCTGTGTTCTACCAAACATTTCTATTGTTTTTACATTCAAATGAAAAGTGAACTCATTATGCTGAACCATAATGAATCCTAGTGTCCAGCACCCACATGGTTATCAACTAGTCTTTCATTAGCTTAATGATTTCTCCATTCGAAAATTGGGCACCCTTTACCGAAAATTGTGGGGCGTGACCACAGAAGAATCGCAGTGGGCAGGCTGCCCTCAACGACATCACCAGAGGGAGGAAGCACCTTCCGAATCGATTACCCATAGTGGCATTAAAAATTCAAGAAGGAGGCAGGAACGCAAACAAAGCGTGCATCACGGAAAGTGACCCTAGAAGTAAACGGAAGGAAGAAGCAGGTTCCCAAAATCTGCAGGCACCAGAGACGTTCCCCTACAAAACAGAAGGTAATAGGGAGAATGGAATACCAGGAAGCCAAAAGGCAATCCTTATATAACCTCGAGAAACTCCTCTCAGAAAACTAAGCGGATAACTTCATGCTGTGTTAATGGGATAAAAAAGTGCAGAAATCACGGAGAGTCAATGGAGTAGGATTGGGATATTGCTAGCCTAGGAAAAGGCACCCGAGAGCCAAGAAACAAAGAGTTGGACATAATAAAGAGACACACTTTTGTAGTAACAAAGGCAGGCAGAGGTAGGGCAGCCCAGTGAAATGCAAAATGTCCGCTCCACTTCTTGTATCTTCTGTTCCATTAAATTCACACCTAGGAGAATCACAGGAAGGAAGAGCCTTAGTCAATCACCGACTAGCCCTCCCACAGGCCACAAGTCCAAACCATCAGTACCGAAGCCCGCCTATAGGAGCAACACAGACAGTATAAAAAGCCAAACCACACGGCTCCGTTTGTGGGCTGCTGTAGTGGAGCAAAGATGAGGTTGCTGAGCAGGAGGAAGGAGGTTGGAGCTGCAGCAAGTGGGTGGTAGGAGAATGGAGCACAGGTGGTAGAGCAGGAGTGGAGTGAAGGAGAAATAAGAACAATAGGGCAGAAGGGGGTAAAGGAGGAGTAGTAATATCAGAAGAGGTGGGCAGAGATAAAGTTGTCGAAGAGGGTTTATTGGAGGAAGCTGGTGGTGGGAGAGTTCCAGACAAGTGAGGCGATTGTAGAAAGTGAGAAGGAAGTAGTATCATCAGAGGACGACGAAAGGGAAACAGCTAAGGAGGGGAGTGTTATCAGGCGTGGGAGGAAGGTTTCCGATTATCCGGTGTTGGGGAAAGGTGGTAGAGTAAGCTAGAAAGAGGTTATGACCAGAGAAGTGTGGTGTGGGACCACAGGAATTGGTGCAGGTAAAACTGGCCTGGCAGAGAGAAGGTAATCTTATGCCTGGGTGAGCAGGACACCATATGCCTTGAAGGTGAGCAGGGCACCATATCCTTGGGCGAAACTGGAGTTGGAAGGTGGGAAGTTAAGGAGGTGGTGGCTCAACAGCAGGAGAAGGTCAAAAGAAGAAGTGACCGGAGTGGGGAGTCAGGTCCCAAGGGGTGAAGAATGATGTGAGGAGCTGTGAGAAACCTGAAGGTGTCTCACCCGCTAGTCCCCAGAGATCTGTCGTCCAGGTGGCCAGGACACAGCCATTGCTATTGGATCCATTTCCTGGGGGTGGACCAGTGGGGGAGGATCACCTGGCCAAGGGTTCTTTGGGGAGTGGAAGTGGGACACTGAGGGTTGAGGCGCGGTATCCCCTTCCATGCAACACCTTTTTCCCATCCTACCCTGTAGGATATTTAGATGCTCTACACCACCCCCCCCTTTTCCCACACAAACACTCTTACACAGTAACAGACAACGGACTAACACCAGAGACGTTTAATTGAAATGCCCCAACACACGGGGTCAGGCAATTAAAAATAATCACACGCACCGACAGCCCTTTACCTTCCCCACAGGGATAAAAGGCGGAGCACGAAAGCACACGTTGAGCAAGGCTGAATGCACGAGGAGACAGCCACACCAAGCCGGCAGTTCAAACGGAGGAGGAAGGCGGTGAGACCTGGAAGGACAATGAAGGGGGAGTTGCCCTTGCCCTTTCCAACTCCGACTCCGACTCGCGAAGCCTCCTAAAGGGAAATTAGAAGACCAGGAGTTACATCTGGCGTGCAGAGCCTCGGATGTCAATAGTACACGGGGGCCTCCCGGATTGATAACGAAGGCGGGGAGGCAAGCTGGCTACCGTGGTACCATCCTTCAGAGATCAGAGAAGCCAATGGGTTCAGCACAGCCAGTGAGTCAGAGGAAGCTGATAGCAGACGGAACTGTGTTGAGGCCAAGGTTGCAATTAGTTTTTGAATGCAATGAATTTGAAAAAGAAAGAACTTGTGTGTATGTTTGAACTTTAAAGAAAGCCCAGTTGAGATCCAGGTGCAGACTGGTTCCAGCGCCACATTGGCGCTCATTTACAAGTCTCTGACCGGAACCAGTTTTTTTGAAACTACAAGAACCAGAAGGCCTTAGGAGAGGGTGGCAAGACTCATCCGAGTGGTCCTACAAGGGTCACGTCAAATCCCTTGTACAATCGAAAGTCTCTGACCCGTTGCCAGAGGAAAGCTAGGGAAAGGGAACCCTGCTTTCCGAAAAGATTGTGAAAAGTGTAATAAAGCAAGTGTGAACCCGACAGAGGGATGCCAAAAGAAAGCTCGGAGAAGGAAAACCTTACTTTCTGACAGAAATGAGCACTGCATGAACTGTGCTAGAAATACATGAACTGTTTGAAAGAAAGGCCGAACCGAAATGAACCCAACGGAGGGAGGGCCATTTTTCGCATAAAGGGATCTGAGCCCGGCGCAGGGAGATCCAACGGGCGAAGAGCAATCGCCCAAGGTACAGGAGTATCGAAGGAACTTTTGTTTGTTTGTTACTTTGAATCAGCAGGCCTTCTCTTCTAAAGGCAAGAGAATATTTTGCAGGAAAGAGACCAAGCCTCTGAAGGTTTTGATATCGTTGAACTGGAACTGTAAACCTTGTGCTGACGAGGTCAAGGAGCGTGCTGTGCTCGAGAGTCCCGTCTTGTCCCGTGCTTCAAACGTGGGGAAGGGAGACCCAGCCATACCATCCCGATTTATCATTTTGTGAACACTTCTTTCTTTTCTGGTGAACATTACCCCACATTCTTTTGTGATTTAGTAGCAAGGATTTTTATTTGACAAGCCACCACTAGGACTGCCTATTTGATGGTCGTAGCTTGCTCCCATCTTAGATTTAGGTTTAGATTAGGCGTTTATCTCACCCATTATTAGGTTCAATAAACATCCTTGAACTGTGATCACGTCTGTCTTTACTGTTGCCACCATGAGTTCCCTACAGAACACACAGGGGCAACGAGAAAGAGGGACAACGTCAGCAGGGACCAAGAGGGGTGAAGGAGGGGCCCAAAGGGGTGAAGAAGGACTATGGAGACCGAAGTAGGCGAGGACGGCTAGATATGTCCTCACTTCTCTACCCAGCTGGTATGCTGTAGGGCGGGTCGCCTACGTCGGAGGAACGTTTGTTGCACCAGGCAGTCGTGGTGAGAAGCGGGGTGCAGGGTCTCCCCAAAACCCAACAGAAGGAGAATCCAGAGGAGATCTCTAATTAACTGGACATTTACTTTGGACTCTGGGATTCTAATAAGAGTGAACACGATATTTCACTACACTATTATTTTTTCCCAGACTTTGTTCACTTCTTCTAATAAAAATAACTATCTTTAATTGATGTTTATGTCTGGTCATTGATTACTTAGCGACCATCCTGAGAGCACCAACGTTGGTGCTCGATGTTATCCACACTGTCTCCTGTAGATGTATAAACGCTCCTTTCCAAATGATTCAATGGTGAATTCACACTTATCATTGAATTCTTGGGTGGAGGGATTCCTTGCTGGATGCGAGACATGATAGGAAGTGTCACATCTCCAGGTTTCCTGATGTTACCCAGGCCAAGGAAAAGAGGTAAGCTTAAAATAAAAAAAAAAATACAGGTTTCTCCACAACATTCTAATTTCTCTAAAATAGCACACAATTGTACTTCCTCCGTGATATAACTTTGACTTCAGTTATGACTTGCACCAGCTTGCCTCATAATAGCATCCCCTATATGAGGGTTTGTTCAAGCTCCTTCTGTCAACCTTTCTTAAAATGTCTCTTGGTTCTTGGCAATGCTTAACTGACATCTCATGTCAGGAGAATTGTATAACTTTTGCCTCCTTGTTTCTCTTTCAGTGTATTTTGGCTTAAGTAAATGCTGTTTCCAAGTTTCTCCTAACTGCCATCTCAAGTAAGAAGAATTGCACCATTTCTGCCCTTTTGTTCTGTCTCTTTTGAATAGCTTTTGGCTTAAGGCAATGCTGGTTCCAGGTTTTGTGAGGGGGTAAGAAATGCGAGATGGACACAAAGTTCTAACAAGTTGCCATTTTATTAAATAAAACGGGGTAAGACAAACACCTGTCTTTCCCTAGCCTAATAAGGATTTCCCTACCTAATAAACTGAGGCTAAAAGACATTTACCTAATGCCCCAAAATATCTGTCCTTCACACGAGTACATACAACAAAATCATAAATGAATTAGTGGGCAATTTAAACTTCTCAAAATGCATTCAACACAAAAATGATGCACACGAATCCTTGGGACCAGGGTTGGATCCCCTTCTGTTGAAGCAAGTCAGGATTTTTTAAACCAAACTTTAATGTCAGAAAAGTTTTGTATTGGCCAAGTTCCACTCCAGGTAGAAATTAAAGTTCCTTTCATTCAATATATTCTTCACTTCGCAAAATAACTATCTTGTTTCAAAAGGTTTTCAACACTAGCAAACAATGGTTAAAGGTTCCACATTCTTCTGCTTAACCAAAGTGTTCTCTTCATGCAGCAAGTCAGAAGTCAAAGTAAATGTTCTCTGAAGATCAATTGTTACCACTTCATATTTCCTCTATAGAAATAAATTCTTTGCAAGAGTGGTTATACAACAATTCATCAAACACTAATGGTGTTACCACCTTGTACCACATTAACAGTACTTCAAGTTATCTTCTTACTGGTCCACTCACCTACCAAGAATAACCACTAATAGTCCCTGTCCTGGTTTACTCTCCTGCTAGGATAAAACTCCTACTACTACAACTTGTATTCCAATTCTATGACAAGACAGGAGGCTCGCATTATGCTATTTCTTTATTTACTGCCATGTCAGCACTTTAAAACTTTCAACTTTTATACTGAACATTTCTGTTTTTTAGAAACAAAGTTTAGAAAGCAAAATGCAGACGTTTTTAAAGATCTTCTAGTCCAGAGTCTTATTCGATCAATCTGCATCTGGGAACTACAAGCCCCATGAGTCTTAGGTCTGAGGTAGTCCTGACCTTTCCCCTCTGCCCCTATCCGAGGGCAGCCCTCTCCATAAGAACCCCTCTGACCAGGTCCTTTCCTCTTTCTTTCTGCTGCCAACAGATAAGTGACATGATTTATTGTTTCTTCTGTAGAAGAGATGGATGAACTCTATATTACCTGTATATGGATATTAATTGCTTGGATATTTGTTGTAATGCACTTAGTAATGCTTATTGCTCATTTTCAATGGCTCGCGCACGAAGACGAAACGCATTTACAATGATTTTGTAGTCGCCTCAGAACGCGCGAGTGTTCTTACCGTGGCGTGTATCATTAGGGCAGCACGAGCGCAGCGAGTTTCCCGCACATCGCGGGTAAGAAGAGTGTTGTGAGCGAGCTGGGCCGGAGTAGCGTGCATATTTAGCCCGCGTTAGACTACCGCGCCCCGCTCTCTCTCTCCGGCTGTTAGGACCCAGGGGAGCTGGAACCTTCCACAGTTCCCAGTGTCCCCTGGGAATCCAGCTTCCGCGCGCATTGCAAACGAACAGAGAACGAAGGAAGTTGGTTTGATAGAGCTCCAGCAGGATTTTTGAAGAAAAAAAAAGGGAAGCCGCTTCCACACACACGCTGCTAGCAATATACAGCACGTGTTAAGAAGCGTGCAGAAGCATTTCCAGCTGCTGACTTCCTCACAGTTGGCTCTGCCAACACCAAGGACATGGCTACATTTGGCACCCCCACTAATACTCCTTCCACTTCCCCAGAATGGAGCCAAGAAGAGTGGGTAGAAGACCCTTCCCAACAAGATTCTGACTTATCAAGTTTTAAGAAGGTACTTGGAGATTCCTTGATTCAAGCTGTCTCACAGGGGGTGCAACCTATTACGAAAAGGCTGGAGACTTTAGAAATGATTATGGCTAAACAGCAGAAACAGCTTACAGCCAGGAAAAGACGGGCTAGCAGCCCTGAGGAAGGAACGTCGGCAGGACACCCCCAGAAAGGGGTTGAAAAGAAGGGGTGTAAAGTAGCCCGGAAGAGCAAGCACTCTTTGACCCCCCCCCGGGTATCGATGAAAGGGTTAACAGTGTTCCCCAATTGGAAGGGGACCCTGTCGCAAGGCTTAAAGAAGCCTTACTGGCAAAGAAAAAAGAAAGTCAGGAGAGACCCCCTGCCCCAGGGGTGTACAATCTAGGGGACGAAGACGAGGGCTATTCGCCCGACGATGAAGGGGGTGAGGAGGAAGATTACATCGATAAAGATGTTGAAGGCCCCCACAGTATTGACGATACAACAGACATGTTCGATCCAGAGGCCATTCGGCATCCCAAGTCATCGGATTGGGAGCCGTCACCAAGAGTGGCAGCATACATGGCCCAGCACATTAGAAAACCCCTAGAAAGGGAAGTAAGGTCTCGCATGAGGTCGGAGTGCCCCAGACCAGAGCTGCCGAATAAGCTTGCAGATACTCCAGACCTAGACCCCAAGATGGTCACCTTTGTGACCAAAGCAGCTTGTGATATAAGGAAACGAGTAGACCATGCATGGAGGGGGTGTCAGGAAAAGCTCCTAGACATCTCGGGGCCCCTAGCCAAGATCATGGATCTGGCGGAGAAATCAAAAGATACTGGTATCCCAGTAGACGTGACAGTCTTAGGTAACTGGGCGCAACGAGCGGTATGCCTCCTAGGCAACGCCAACTGTGCCATCTCTTCAGAAAGAAGAAGAGGAGTCCTGTTAAAAATAGATAACAAATTGAGTGATCTCGCCAGCTACGAGGCAGGTGAAGGCGCCAAAGGAATGTTGTTCGGAGAAGCGTTCGCTAAAGAAATGTCTCAATTCGTGGGCACATATACTGCTCTAGAGAGCACAGAGTTCCACCAGGAAGATCTTCCCGGGCGAGTTTTTGTCGGGACCGGACGACATAGGGGGTCGCTCGTCCGGTCGCTATACCTTCCAGCGAAGACCCCAAGGTCAACGATCAAATTACTGGGAGTCTAGACAGCAGGAGACCTTCTTCCCTGCCAGAACAAGATTGCCAAGAGGGCAAAGAGGATCGTACCGCCAACCGGGGCAGTCAGCGGGTGAGTACCGCAAGCTTGCGTGTGGGAGGGAGAACTCTCTGCTACCTGAACGAATGGCAAGCCTTATCAAGCGATGCTTGGGTATTGCAAACAGTGGTGGGGCTGCGTTTAGAGTTTATAGGAACACCCGTGCAGACAGCAGAACCTCGCCCCATACACATGACGCAAGAGGAAGCAGCGCTCCTGCACTGCGAGCTCACAAAGTTAGAAAGCAAAGGCGTGATAGAGCGCGAGTACCAACAGGGTCCCAGTTTCCTCAGTACCATGTTCCTAGTTCACAGAGGGGACAAAATAAGGCCAGTAATAAATTTGAAAGACCTAAACGAATGGGTGGTATACAACCATTTCAAGATGGAAGGGATTCATCTGCTTCGAAATCTGTTGCGTACCGGAGACTGGCTGGCCCGCCTAGATCTCAAAGAGGCATACCTTACGATTCCGATAGCAGCAGCGTTTTGGAAGTATCTACGCTTCCTATGGAACGGAGAAGTATGGTGTTTCTCCTGCCTCCCGTTCGGCCTCTCCTCCGCTCCGTGGGCTTTCACCAAGCTCATGAAACCAGTGGCAGCTGCCATCAGAGAGAGAGGAATTCGTATTATTATCTATCTAGACGACATCCTCGTCTTTGGCCCAGACAAATTATCATTGACAAAGAGCGTCCAGTGGGTGTTCTCACTGGTTTTTTAGTGCACCTGGACAAATCTCAGCTGACTCCAGTCCAGAGAATAGAATTCCTAGGTTTCACAATAGATTCTGTGAAGGCATCTCTCTAGCTCCCAGGGTACAAAGTGAAAGCGATCAAGAAGGAGCTCAGAGCTGTGATAGCGAAAAGGGTTATCTCGCTTCGCAATTTAGCCAGAGTAGTAGGTCTGCTAGCAGCCTCTATTCAAGCGATTTTTCCGGGACCGCTTCATTATCGAGCTCTACAGCGGCTCAAAATAAAACATCTGCAAGGAGGCCTTCGCTACCACCAACTAGTAACTCTGGACCACAAAGCCCTCACAGAGCTCCATTGGTGGTTGCAGAATATGGAGGCTTGGAACGGTCGCGCCATTTTCGGCGACGCCCTAGATCTAGTAATCTAATCAGATGCGAGCAGATCAGGTTGGGGAGCCAGGTGCGAACACGTGCAGACAGGAGGCAAATGGTCAGAAGAAGAGTTACAGCTCCATATAAATTGCCTCGAGCTACTGGCGGGCTCTTTCGCAGTTCGCGCTTTTACGAAAGAGTAAAGTGCTGCGTCCTGCTCAAGATGGACAAGATCTCTGCAGTAAGGTATATAAACAAATTGGGCGGAACACGATCCAAAATGCTGGCAGAATTAGCGAAGAGCTTCTGGCATTACTGCCTCCAGCACAGAATATCCGTATCAGCGTAGTATTTGCCAGGGACTCTGAACGAAGTGGCAGACTGGAATTCACGTTATCTTGTGGACTCCAGCGATTGGAAGCTTCACCCCCTAGTCTTCCAACAATTGCAGGAACTCTTGGGGGCCCCTGCACATAGATCTGTTTGCGTCCAGACTGAACGCTCAGATGCCAGTATACTTCAGCTGGAGGATAGACCCGGATGCAGCGGGCACAGACGCCTTCCTGCAGTCATGGACAGGAGCAGTGCATTATGCCTTCCCGCCATTCATTATGATAACGAGAGCGCTAGTGAAAATTTGCAGGGATCACGCGGAGCTCGTGATAGTCCTACCCTTGTGGAAGGCTCAGCCCTGGTTTCCAGTAGCGATGGAACTTTCTACGGATTTTCCAAGGATAGTTCCCATTCTGCCGGACCTTCTTCTCGACCCATCAGGGCAAGCTCACCCACTCATAGCAGCCGGCACGCTGCAATTGATAGCCTACAGTGTTTCAGGAAAAGATGGGAATTGCCAGGAATTTCACAGCTCGCTGCAGAGTTCGTCAGAGATTCCTGGGCTCCTTCCACCCTTCAGAGCTATGGTGCGGCTTGGAACGGGTGGGCCACCTGGTGTTCGGACCACGGTGTGGATCCCGTTTCAGCCTCTGTAGTAGAGGTTCTCAACTTCTTAGCTTTTAAATTTCAAGAAGGCGGCGCCTTCAGAACAGTGGGAGTCTATAGGTCCGCTATCTCAGCGGGTCACGAAAAAGTGGAAGGTAACACGGTGGGAGAACACCCAGCTGTCGTGAGATTGCTAAAAGGGATGAAGCTTAAGAAGCCACCGGAACCCAAGTACAAAGGGTTATGGGATGTGACAGACGTATTTCGTCTTTTCCTCAGATGGCCAGATAACGAAAATTTATCCCGATCTCAGCTATCAGGAAAACTAGCTATGCTGCTCTGCCTTACTTCCTGTAGGAGAGTTTGATGTCAAAGCGCTTGAAGTCGATAGGAAAATATTCTATCCAGACGGGGTATCATTTACCATTTCCAAGAGAACAAAGACAGATTCGAGAGTAATAGACTACCCATACTTCACAAGTAATAAGAAGCTTTGCGTTGCGCAGTGTATTAAAGATGAAAAAGCAACAGCGCAGCTTAGACCGCGAGGGGTGTCACAGCTGCTTATAGCGCGCAGGAAGCCTCATCATGCTGTAGGCATCTGCGACCATTGCTAGATGGGCGAGAGATTATGCAATGGGCTGGAATTGATTTGACACTTTTTGGGGCGCACTGCTAGGGGAGCGATGGCTTCCAAAGCTTTTGCGACAGGGGTGTCTCTTCAGGACATTATGAAATCAGTAGATTGGTCTTCCGAATCAACCTTTAAGACATTCTATTTTAAGCCTGTTTCTGAGATTACGAATATGGTGGTAGCAAGCGTTGAACAAGCATAATGCGAGCCTCCCGTCTTGTCATAGAATAAACATTGCCCACGCTAATAGCTCAGGAAGTCTTCATTCTATTAAAGACAAGGAGGCGAGCATTATATCCCACCCAGAATGGCAAGATTATTGTCTGCATTGCTATATTTGTTATGAGGTAACTCCTTTGCTCATTCCCACCCTCATGATTTGCTCTCCATTATTTACAGGAGAAGAGCAAAAGACGGCCGGATGAAACACTACTCAACAGTGGACGGAAACCTGTTCAAGTTGGTCATGTTGGACCGCAAAAGTTCTCAGTTTCAAGGAACAATTCTCTGTTCAATGATAATGGATGGTTTGGTTTGCAAAAATGAAGTTGTTCAAGTGGACAGACAAAGAAAGAGGAAAGGACCTGGTAAGAGGGGTTCTTATGGAGAGGGCTGCCCTCGGATAGGGGCAGAGGGGAAAGGTCAGGACTACCTCAGACCTAAGACTCATGGGGCTTGTAGTTCCCTGATGCAGATTGACCGAATAAGACTATGGATCTTTAAAAACTTCTGCATTTTGTTTTCTAAACTTTGTTTCTAAAAAACAGAAATGTTCAGTATTAAAGTTGAAAGTTTTACAGTGCTGACATGGCAGTAAATAAAGAAAGAAATAGCATAATGCTCGCCTCCTTGTCTTTAATAGAATTAAGACTTCCTGAGCTATTAGCGTGGGCAATCTTTATTGTGTTATCAAGCCTTACCACAGATTACAGTTTCTTTCTCCAGCATACTACACAAAAATACTCGTTTTCACAAGGATCTGTTAGCCATAGGCAATGCATGTTACACTACTATTCCCCCTTGTTCCTTGATATAAAGAGGGTAGCTCTCCTGCTGCATCTGAATTTCTTTTACACAACCCATTGGTTGTGGGTAAGGCGTGTTACAACTTCTTCCTTCAAGGTATCTTGTTGTGGGACTGTTGGATTCAAACTTCCTTTGAATTACCTCCCGCTTTCTTTGACTTTGGCAATGTAAGTTATACTGTCTTCTTTTTAGATATCCCTCTTCAAGAAAGTTGTGCCCTCCTAGATTTAATATTGCCCCTCCTCCCCCCATTGGCTTGGGCAATGCAGGTTATAATATTCCCTTATTGAAATTGTCCCCTTTTGGCTTTGACAATGCAGATTACAACCTTCTCCCACCCGACATCTCATAATAGGAGAGTTGTGCCCAGTTTGCTTGAATTCATTAGTTCAGTATTCTATATCAAGCAGCTGTCTCCCTTGGAGCACCCCGGGGTCACCTACATCAGGCCAACTCACCGGTCTGTGCTGGCGTCTCCTTCTGACACACTGCTTCTACTTCTTCGTTTGTCGGGTCTCTGGTAACGTTTGACAGTTCGCACCAGCTTGCTTTTGCTCACGCTGTCAACGAAGCCTGCACAAGCCTGTGTGCTCGCAGTTAAAACTCTTTCACTGGAGCGCACTGCAGAACGCAAGGAGCTTTTGTCTGCTGCAGGGTCTCCAGCCTCTATACTGCTTCCTGCTTTGCATCCTCTGCATTTACTAGGGATCCCGACCTCCACCAGCCTCTCCGCACGGTGTCCCGCTTTCAGTACAGTGGCGACTCCATTCTCTGCTTCTTCCTGCTGCTTTCTCTTGTCCCACACCTGAAGGGTCTTTAAATGTTTAAAGGTCCTGCTCAGGTGTGCGACATTACAACAACCAGACTGCACATCACAATTTGGCAACTCTGAACTCCTCTTCCTCGTCTTAGTACTAGTGGCATTATGGGACTGAGTCCATAGTGTTTCTAGTTATTTTTGCAACAGCATCACCAGTTTTATAATAGGTCTTTAAAACTGTATGATCATTAGAGAAATTGTTCAGAGGGTTCTCCTATTCTCAGTGACCTGGGTCCCCTCCCATGTGATCCTCCCACACGCTACAACCCTGAGGGTCAGGATCATGAAGCAGCTGCCTTTCCTGGCCACACGTGAAGGGTTCCAGGCCAAGGCTTTTGGGATGTTCACCTCCCATTCATCACAGTTTCCCCAAATAACATCTCAGGAGAATTATACCATATCTGCCCTTTTGCTCTCCCTTTCTAATGGGTTTTGGCTTAAGGCAATGCTGGTTCCAGGTTTCCCCCAACTGACATCTCTTATCAGGGACATTGCACCACATCTGCCTTCTTGCTCTCTCTTTGTAAAGTCTATTTGGTCGGTATTCAAAACCTTCCTTTACTGGTCCTTGTGTCTGTTGGAACGCTGCAGGGCATCTCCTGGCATCTCCAAATTGTGGCATGTTGCTGCACTACGGTGTTGCTTCGGGAATGGCTTTCATGGCCTGTCAGACCGCCTCTCAGTTTCTTTGCCAGCCTCACGATCCCTTGCCGGTAAGTCTGCTGCCTTTCAGTTTGACAGCACCGCTGGCGACCTCTCTCCAGCTGCCAGTGCCTTTGCGGTACTTGTTGGGAACCTGTCAGCCTCCTCTAAGTCTCCTGCCGCTCTGGTACACCAGAGCGACAAGAAGCATTTCAGGAATGCCACTCTCCCCAAGCTGGGCTTCTTCCCGTGCTTCTTCCCCTCTGCACGACTCCGCTTCTGGCTCTGCAGCTTGCTCCAGCTTCTCATTCCTTTTCCCACAGGTGATGCATGAATTAAAATGTGCCACTCAGTCTAATGATTGGATAACAACTAGTCCACAGCGCTATTGGTCCTCATCGACTCCTTACTCCTCTTCTTCGTCCCAGTACTTAGGAATTTCTCTGAGCTGAAGTCTAAAGGATCATTACAGTGTTTTAATTATTTTGCTGAACACTTGTCAACATAACAATCCATGAAAATCAGTTATCTAATAGGTTTATACATATGTGAAGGATAAATAAAAGTTCTGTTTAAGACGTTTACTGGAAGTGGATTTTAAGACCTTACAATGAAAGGGCTTTGAAGAATGGCAACAAGCCATTAGAAACTCTGGGACTAGAGTTTCTTTTCCACAGTCAAGGGACGAATATTTCATCACCTCTCACTGACATCCATCTCCTCCCATGTGATCCACACTCAGAATACCACCCCCAGTGTCAGGATCAAGTAACGGCTGCCTTACCTTTTGCCATATTGGAGGAGACATTAGGCTGTGAATCAGTGATGAGACTGCAGGATTCATCACAGAGGGTGCAGGGGGCCATTAACCAAGGCTGAAAGCAGCGGGCGCTGGTAGCAGGGTTATGCCTCTACCGTGGAAAGGGTGGTCACTTTATATGTGAATGCCCAGTGTGACTGGTAAAGGGGTCAGAAAGAGACAAAGCCCGGCCCTGAAGAGGCCACAGTACCAAGGCCTGATGCTCATGGTTCCACAAAAGAAAAGCTTATCAACACTTGTCTCCTATGCTTCACATCTAAATGGCGGTTTCCATAAACCTCTGGTCACGAAAGAAAAGGTCACGTCATCAGGGCCTGTAACTAGTGCAAATCACTATGACTTCATGCTTTCAGCATCACACTGGGCAAATTATGTTTGACCTTATAGAGGCACTGTATTTCGGCACAGTATTGGGTACTCCCTGGTTGGATCTGAACCATCCTATAGACTGGGTATCGCATAGGGTTTCCTTCCCCACGGAGTGCAGTGATGGCCATGGGCCACCCATGGTTAACACCAGAACTTTTGAATCATTCGATCCATCTCAGGCAGATTGTTTGGTAAAACCCTACCTAGCAGTAGTTTCCAGTCCTCAGATCTTGTTCATTATAAGATGTATGCCAATGTGTTGAACAAGAAAGAGTAGGAGACCCTGCCCCAGTATCAGCAGTATGCTTGCCCTATAGATCTGGCGGAAGGAGCAAAGATGTGGACGTATTTATGCATTCACAATGCGGAATACCGGTATTACTGTGTGTACCTTGCCACCAATCTGACAAATGTGTTTATCTAGGAATTCAGAGTCTCCAGCCACCTCCCCCTTGGTCTTTGTTCCTAGGAGTCTGTGGAATCTACGACTGTGTGTGGATTACCCGCCATCCACAAGATTACTTTCAAAAACGGATCCCTGCTGCCACTGATTTCTACTCTATTGGAGCAGGTACACTAAGCCAAATCTACACCAAGCTGGAATAATGGGGTGCTTATAACTTGGTTAGAATCCAGGCAGTAATGAATGGAAAAACGTATACCAAGTACAGTCTTTTTGAATACTGCGTGAAACTGTTTGATCGTTGCAATGTCTCATTCAATCAAAATCCCTTCAAGGAACACATTTAACACTGGAAAAGATACATAGACGATGTGGTATTCATATTGGATGGTACAGAAGAAAGACTTAAGACATTCCTCACTTGGCTAAATTGATGTAACCATAAAATACAGTTCACTATGGAATCCAGTAACTGAAATCCATTTTTCAGATGTGGTGAAAACTTAGATGATACTTAAAGCTTATGGTTACCACAGAAAGCTTCTCTCTAGATCCAAAAAGCGGGCAAGGTTTACAGACGGAGAGATGCTCCTGACACCAAAAATAAAAATCAACCAATGGGCAAAACCAATCAACAAATGACATGCATCATTACTCATAGCACACATACCTTTCAAGTAAAAGAACTCGTATGCAAATATTGGCCATTGGCACAATTAAACTTGCCTGAAGAACCCCTACCACGATTTGCCTTCAAAAGAGCTATAAACCTGTGCGACCAACTGGTCCATTCACAGTTCAAGAAGAAAAACACCACGGAGGGGCTTATGGAATTTACAAGCAGTTACCGGACACTTTCCATGCAGCAATTGTGATGTCTATAAATTCGCAAGAAAAATCCAATCCTTCCTAATTGGTGAAAAGACATTGACACTACAGAGTCTAACCAACTGCATAACCATCCAGGTGGCCTACTGCATAAAATGTCCACGTGGCTTACGATACGTGGGTCAGACTATGAGATCTGTGCATATCAGAATATCTGAACATAGACCCACAATTTGGTGCAAGAACGCTTTGGGGCCTATGGTCAATCATTACATCGAATTTCAACATTCCCCCCAATGATTTACTATGGTGGGTGCTGGAAACAGTAAAAGGGTTAACTAACATTCAAAGAAGCCTCTTAGAAAAGGAAACCAGATGGATCCACAGATTGGACACATTCAATCACGGACTAAGAAAGGAATTCACATCCATATGGAAACATACCATTTACAATGAATCCTGTCATGTACAAATTGTCATCTTGGAATATAATCTGACCGTGCATTAGGCAGTTCAACATATTTTTCTAAACAGCCCTCATGTGAACACAGCATGATCCTCTAGCACAGGGATACACATATCCCGCCTACAGCGCAAGCCACGATCGGATTAACCAGGTTACTCACCGTAGTGACCACCTTACTCCTAGTCCATAGTCCCCTTTCCTCCATACTTATGGGACATTCCTCCGTCCTGTGGGACGGGACCAGAGCACTTTGTAAAAGCATC
Organism: Ambystoma mexicanum; assembly: GCF_040938575.1. Taxonomy (NCBI): domain Eukaryota; kingdom Metazoa; phylum Chordata; class Amphibia; order Caudata; family Ambystomatidae; genus Ambystoma; species Ambystoma mexicanum. Next base: position 894,509,138 of record NC_090931.1, on the reverse strand, counting down.
CAAAATTTTGCAAAATGTTTAGTCCTGTAGCCCCACCCATCTCAGCTCCGCCCCGCGCATCGCCATCAGTCCTTTTCTATCGCCAGGTTAGAGACCTTTAAGCAATAACAGAGGAACCTTATTAGAGGGGACGGAGGGCGGACGTATGGAGGAAAGGGGACTATGGACAAGGAGTAAGGTGGTCACTACGGTGAGTAACCTGGTTATACTCCTACGTTCCGTCCCCTTTCCTTCATACTTATGGGAGATTCCCAAGCACTCCTTACAGAACTATGGGTGGATGGGAAATCCCTTATTGAAAAAAGGTCCTTCAGCACATCCTGACCAAACTGAGCATCAGACCTGGAAATCAGGTCTAGACAATGTTTACAAAATGCCGATGGGGAGGCCCAAGTAGCCGCCTTTGCGATGGTCTCCCAGGGGACATATTTCTGAAAGGCACCTGCGGCTGCCTTGCCCCGCACCAGGTGTGCATGAATACCTTTAGGAGGCTGCAGTCATTGGACAGTGCAAGACTAATACAGGCCGCGATCCATTTGGAGATGGTCGCCTTAGAGGCCTGCTTACCTTGTGAATTACCAAAGGTCAGCAACAGTTGAGAAGAGCTCCTAAATTTGGAAGTTCTATCCAGATAGAATTTAAGAGCCCTTCTAACATCCAAGCAGCGCAGAACCCTTTCCGCTTCTGAAGCAGGGTTCGGGAAGAAGACCGGCAGGGAGATTGATTTAGATGGAAATCAGTGGGATGCTCCACCGACAAAGCCTGGAGCTCACTCACACACCTTGCTGAGGTAACGGCAACCAAAAAGGACACCTTCCACGACAGGTAATTGAGGTCCACCGTGGCCATTGGTTCAAAGGGTTTATGGTACAACACCGTAAGGACCATATTTAGATCCCACAACAGGTGCGGACTACGAATCGGGGGGATAAAGGCGCGTCAAGCCTGCAAAATGTCTCTTAACCACTGGATTAGACAGAATAAGAGCATTGGTCTGTAGATAGATAGGCAGATACCGCCGAAAGATAAGTTCTGCATGACAGAACGTGAATTCCCGACTCTGCTAGGTGGGATACAAAAGACAGTACCGTGTCAATCGTAGCCGCCCTTGGGTCCAGTTGTTTGTGTGAACACCAATGACGGAACCTGAGCCATTTGCTTCTGTACTGGGACCTAGTCGAGGGTTTCCTGGCTGCCTGAATAATACACATGTTATCCGGAGACAAGACCTGAACTCAGGCACCATGCCGCCAAGCTGAACGATTGTGGGGAGGGGTGCCACAGTTGTTGTTCCCCCTGGTGAAGATGATCAGGTTACCAGTGAGCCCCGATCGGTGGATACACTGACCGGTGTTGAAGTTCTGAGAACCAAAACACGGCCGGCCACCACAGGGCCATGAGTAGAAGGGAACAGTTCACCGTGTTCTTCAGCTTGCAAATCGTCCGATGAACCAGAGGCGGGAAAGCATAAGCCCTCATGTTGTGCCATGGAATCTCGAGAGCATCCCCCAGAGGGGAGGCTCCCAGCCTGTTTCTGGAGGCATACAGAGGAAGTTTGTTTGCCGCTGTCGCGAAGAGGTCCACTTCCGGAGTGCCCCAACGCAGGAAAATCCACGAGAGGATCTCCGCCTTCAATTCCCACTCGTAGCTAACCATTGTCCGCCAACTGAGGGCATCTGCCGTGACATTCAGCTGGCACGGAATGTGTACTGCAACTAGCCATACACCTGATGAACCGCCCACTCCCAAATCTGGATGGACACGTCCATGAGAGGGGGAGACTTGGTGCCCCCTTGCTTGTTGATTTAATACATTGACACCACATTGTCCGTGCGGTTACGGACCACTTTGTTGGTAATGATCGGTCTGAACGCCTTGAGCGCTAGGAAGATCACCAGAAGCTACAGAAGATTTATGTGGAGGAGCTTGTCCTGAGGCGACCAACGATCCAAGACCTGAAAATCCAACGTCGCACCCCACCCTAGAATGGAGGAGTCCGTCGTGACCGTCACCATAGGGGCTGGGTCCTGACAACCCGTCCCCACAGAGAGGTTGCTGAGAGACAACCGCCACTCTAGGTCTGCGCTCATGGAAGCCGGAATCATTATCAACTTGGGAGTCCAGATCCACAGTCTGACGTCAAGAACTCTGAAGAGCCATCTGAGTCCGCCTCATCTTGAGACGAGGAAGAGCCAATACGCATGAGGCCATGAGGACCAGAAGCCTCTGGAACCACCAGGCCGACATGCTCACCGAATGCGCAAACATCTGACACGTGGCCAACAGATCCGCCATTCTGCCAGTCAGGCACACTCTGCAGTCGATCGTGTTGCAGTGAAAACCCAGGAAAATCAAGTCCTGAGAGACCGTCATGGAAGATTTCCACCAGTTCACTGACAGCCCGAGGTGGAACAGGAGCTGAAGGAGAGACTGAAGATTGCAGGCGGCTTTCAATGGGCAAGGGCTGCGTAAGAGCCAGTCGTCCAAATACGGATACACATGGATACCCTGCAGACGAAGATAGGCCGCGATCACCGACATGATCTTTGTGAAGACAGGCGTTGCCGAGCTGAGGCCAAAAGGAAGCACTCGAAACTGGAAGTGCTCCTCTCCCACAGAGAAACAGATATCTCATGTGTGGCTTCCAAATCAGAATATGCATGTACGCATCCGGAAGGTCCACCACACTGAGCCAATCGCCCATCTGCAAGGAGGACCATATCTGGCTGGACGTTCTCTTGAATTTCTCTTGGGGTAGGAAAAGATTGAACTGGGAAAGGTCTAGGATGGTGCGCAGGCCAGCCAGGTTGGGTTTGGGCACCGTAAACAGCCGGGAGTAGAAGCCGTCCCCTCGTTCCCCAAGGGGAAAAGGTTCCACAGCTCTGAGATCCAGCAGTTTCTGAACCTCGGCTTTTAGGGAGGACGACCCCCGACTGCTGGGAAGGAGGGTTGAAGGATGGGGTAGGAGGTAAGGGTAAGCGGAAGCCCGCCCGAGCAACTGACAAGACCCACCTGTCCTCGGTGATGAGACGCAATGCGTCCTCCCACCGGGGTCTCGTGCGAGCGCAGGGAACCCTCATTTGGAAGGCTTGTCAGTGGTGTTACCACCTGAGGCTGAGGAGCGGGAGAAAAACCGAGTCCGTTGCTGCCTCTGGCGGGAATTACCCAAAGGGGTATCCACTCTGCGGGATTTCCGGTCTAGAAATCCCCAGAAACCAGAGGAAGGCCGGCTTTGCGACAACTGTCTCTGGGTTCTAAAAGGAGTTTTAACCAGGACGGACAGGGACTTAGCTGTCTGGGTGCGGTCCTTCATTTTGGTCAGCTCCACATCCGTTGTGGAATGGAAAAGCTCCTTACCTTCAAACAGCAGGTCCAACACCTTGTCCTGCACCTCCTTTGAGAACTTGGTGGCATGCAACCACGCCTGTCGAGAGGTATCAACTCCCAGCATAAGGCCCCGAGCTGAAGTGTCGACATGATGAGCCGCAGCCTCCAGCAGATCCTGGGCCAAGACCCTGGCATCGGACAATCCTGCATTAAAGTCTTCCAGCTTCTCGACTGGAATGAAATCCTCGAACTCCGACAGACCTTTCCACATCTTCATATTCGCCCCCGCTAAGCCCAGTCCTGCATTGGCCTGCCGGAACTGCAGTGGCGAGTTAGCGAAAATCTTCCTCCCAAGGGAGTCGAGGAGCTTATCCTCTTTCCCCAGGACCTGAGTAGCCGTCATAGAAGAGGATGCCGCAGGCCTGGACTGTAAAGTGGCCACAGCCACCACCGTAGAGGAGGGAGGCGGACAAGATGATAGGGCCACCTCTTCCGAAGAAAGCAGCCTGTATCGCGCGTCACTTTTCTTATTGACGAAAAGTCCAGTGTGGCTTTTCCCAGACCCTACAGACCTCGGCCAAAACGTCCTTCTGCAAGAACAGGCCGGTACGCTCCGAAGGAGACAGGGTGAACGCCCCTGAAAGCACACCTTCCTGCGAAGCGGGTCCCTCAGGCACTGGAACATCCAATAGGCACATCATGTCCATTACCCGGTCGTGAAAAGCTCTGATAGAGCGGGGCTGGTCTTCGCTGTCCTGATTGCCCTGCGCATCATCCGACAGGTCAGGATCCTGCTGAACCGTGTCAGGCAGCGCCTTGCCCACAGGGGACAATGGAGGCAAGGGCGGGAGGGTCGGGGGAGGCACCGTAGGCAAGGGCGGCACCGGCAGAACCACCGGAGGAGCAGGTGGAGCCGGAGGCGCAGGCGGGCATATCTCCCTAAAGAAAAGACCCTTGAAATATGCTCTCATGGGGTCGGTACACATGAGGATCTGAAATTTGCCGAAAAAGGCGTCCTCCAGAGACGGTTTTGGGGCTGCCGGAGGAGGCCACTCATGAGGAGGATAATTCCAGGAATGCAGAGGGGAGGGATGCCAAACAGGCCCGTATCCAGAAGTGTCTACAAAAATCAAGGGTGCCGAACCCACAGGCAATGAGATTTTGTGCGGAAGGGGCATCCGAACATTCCAGTCGTAAACTGGATGAAACGGATGCGCACAAGGAATCTTATGTTCACCCACAGAACCAACTCCTACACCTGAGGCTGACGGCGTAGTTGTAGGGGAAGCGCCCAAAATTGCTGCCTTGGTCGTGGCGGGAACGGCCGCCATTTTGCCGTCACCTGAGGGGAACTGCGGCACGTGTGGAAGTGAGGTAGGGGTCCCCATCGGTGGGTCAGGGGTCTTCATTTTAGCCTTTACACAAGTAACCTCGGCCGAGCCGGTACTATGTGGCCTGGAATGTTTCTGCAACATACCAATAGACAAACTAGCCTTCACAGGAAGGACCTCGGCACTGCCGATAAAGGAGGAACGTCCACTCCTTGCTCCTCAACAGTTCTGGCATCACCACAAGAGCAGGAATGGTGAGAAACAGCTTTCACCGATAAGGCCTTGTCGGACCTCTCAGAAATGTTGGTTTCCTTAGCCTGTGTACGAGGGACCTCAGACCCAAGTCCCGTCACAGCCTTACTAGCGCGGGCCTCGAACATCCGTTCGGTAACACCAAGCCCAACCAAGGCCTCGGGGTGCACCCCAGTACTTTTGAGGGAAGCTAGAGGGCTCAGAGCAAGCTCCGGTACCCCACGACTCAGCAGAAATAGGTCTACAAGCAGCCCCCCACAGGAGGGGCATCAGAGAGTACTCCGGTATCCACAGGCCCCTTAGGGAGACCCTCAGAGAAAACTCCAGTACAATTATTAGGCCCAGAAGGAACCTCTGGGCAAGCCCCGGTGATAGAGCAGTTGACGCTCCTCCCGGCCCGGGAAGAACCCGGAAAGGTGTCTCCCGGCCAGGGTGCTCTGAAAAGTAAAGACTTTACCGGGCGTTTCTCCTTTTCGTCGATAAAAGATTGAACATGCGAAGGAGGAATATGCCGAAACACCTCCCGGACCAAAATGGAATGCAATAAAAACAGGCGTCCCAACGGTGATCCGGACCCAAACACTCTAAACAAAGAGGATGGGGATCCGCCCTCGCGAAGCCTCGATGACACGAGGACAATCTGGAAAGTCTAGTTTAAACGACAGACTACTACGCGGATGCAAAACGAGTCACGCGCACACAACAAAGATGGACTTCCTTGACGACGGGATGACGACACACGCCTCCGCAGCAGGAAACAATGACATGCTAGCAGTGGCATCCATATCAACACAGTAGAGGAAAGCCTACCCCATCAGCAGCCGCCAACACGCTTTGAAGACACGCATACTGGTCTACCATTTGAGGTAAGGATAATCACAGCATGACCTTCGGCCGTATGCCTATTGGGCAGATAAAAATTGATGAGTTCAATCCACTGACTTTGTTTTTAGATTGAATTCCACCAACGCAATCGTGCTGATTTACGGAAAAAAACAAAATTAATGAATGCCTGAAAGTCAATCAAGAGGTTGCAGTTCCTTTATGAAGGTAAGTTTTGTGCCCCCTTTTTTTTCTTCATTTGTTAAATTATTTGTTATACAGCATTAGAAAAAAATAGCTTTTCAACACAATCAACACCCTCCATATTTGCAATTCAATGTACATTTTAAAAATGATCAATTCATAAAACGTATATCTAAAATGTCCTCACAAAACCAATGTAACAATTTCCCAGTACATTTCATGTTACACCCAACTAACCTCTAATCCCTACATTAAAAGTACAGTCCTCTAAAGTTGACACTTCTTGTCTCCAAAAGATTGTTAAAAAAAAAATAAAAAATAAAGGGCTCACCATTACCCCCCCATGATCAATGCCCATAAATCCTCCCCAGTAATGGCAAGCCCTAGACCAGCAGCAGTAAGAGCTCTTAACCTCAATACTCTCAGGGATTCACAACTAGTTAACAGGTGTTTAGCAGACTCAAGCACATTGGCACCACACAGCCGACAATAACAGAGGGTCCTTAGAATGTCATTCCAAGACCTCGTTATTTCCAAACTATTTACTGAATTAATTTTGAGGTTAAGGTAATCAGATATCAAGGGATTACCCACAAACTGACCAATGTAATTAGAAATGTGTACCCGTGTAAGAATGTATTCAGTGAATAGACCACCTTTAGTTTTAGTGGCAATATTCACTCTATATTGTTCACGACAGCAGGAAAGGACAACACCTCTCATAACTGCTTTAAAACACAAGTGAGTGCTATTCAAGGAATCACCCGGAACCAAAAGGCAGCAACAGTGTTAACAAAAGACAGGGCGTTATCCTTCATGAAAGCAGCTTTAGCCCAGACTGCATCAAATATGAGAAAATTCTGAGTGCCAGCCCGGGCATTGGCCATTTTCCAATAGGTGTTCTAACAGCTAAGCTGAAATCTCACCATACAAAACAATGCTGAATTCAAGGACGATCGTCTCAACTGGAGTACGTTATCGGGAGACAATAACTTTTTCAACAGTAAAGGCTCCAATTTGGCTACTTCAAGGACATTGCCAGGAACTTCAGCCCGGTACATAATTGGTATTATGTGATCTTACCGAAAACAATTACAGAGTGTTAAATGTAATCGGACAAAAAACACTGAAAAACAGATGTTTTTATTTTTTATTTGAGGGGTTCCCCCCACAACGCCCCCGTTTTGTTAACCTTTTAACCCCACCCCAAACCCATCACGACCCATTTAAACCCCTTACCTCACTATCATTTATTTATTTAATTGACATTTGCACTGTGTTTCAGTGTTATGGTGCGTTCTGAAATTTCCCACTCCGTTTTGTGTGCAATAACATGACTGGATACCACATAATTATGTTCCCATTACATTGTCCATCTTCACACTTTTGAGGATGGCTCACTACACGCGAATGTGCATGAACATCCTAGTAATTTTATTTTTATATCACGGTAGTCTATAACCCATGCCAGCAAGACAACACAGTGAGCAACGGCATGCGCAACACAAGAATTTGTACTTTTATCCCCACAGAGGTGGGCCCTCAATGCTGGGGGTCCTGGGTTACTAAATACCAATGGTATTTACAACTGATTAGTCTCACCATATTCTATTTGTAGATAGAAAGACACTGTTCCCTCATTAAAATAAGGGGATGACCATGAATACACACTAATGCAGAACACCCTGTCCGCCACGACAGCATTAGATTGAATATGTGAGTGTCAGCTCCACTGCCACCATGGACCACAAAGGAGGGCAGTGGATCTCTGGAGCACCCTTACTTACTCTTGATAGAGTAAGTACCGTAGGTTTGATACAAAGGCTCTACATTAAGAATTGAGTTTTGCAGTAGGTATATTAAAATACACATACTTATTTTCACATGGTCTATGAATACACCCTGAAGAAGGCGGACTGATCTCTACACTGGACCACCGAAACTTGTTTTCACTAGGGGTCCTTGTTCGACAGCGAGGACCATCAACCAACTACTTGGTGGCTATAAATATGCCATTCACACGTTGGCAGACGCCCTGTGTAATGAACATTATTTTGAGAAAAAGGTTTCCCTTTGCACATTTAGACAAACACTGTGTGATGAGTAGTGAAGATAAAGAAAGTACACAGGTAGTTCATGATTGAAAATCATTGATGAGCAAGGAAAGAAATATATTTGTATTTTCTTCATACATCTAATTTTATGTTTAATATATGTATTTTGATTTTTTTCTCTCCAATTATTAGGCTTCTATTATACATTAGCACTAATCTTCTATGAAGAAAGACTTGGCGAGAATTATAGGGGCTGATTTATGGAATTGTGTGTGCTGAAAAACGGGCTGTGCGCGCCATTCTGCTCGCAAATCCCCATTTGTGAAACAGGGATTTACGGGCAGAATGGCGCACAAAGCCGTTTTTCGGTGCACATAATTCCATGAATCAGCCCCATAGCAAATATCACTTTTTGGGTCTCAGACTCCTTCTTCCCATCTTCTAGGTCTATTTCCCCAGGGTACTGTGCCCTGGTAATGAACTATTTAATGTCATGACTGTTGAAGTAATTTCTAATTGGTGATAACTGAATTGTTTAAATAAAATGGGCTATATATTTGTAAATCATTACAACTGTCTTGAAGTATCAATTGATTACTCTTATGTAACATATATGTGTATTTTAGTATACTCTATGTAGAACGGGATATCTACCTTAGATACCCCAACCTCAAACATCTATATAAACCAATTGCAAATTAAGCAAACCTCTATGGTGGATTTTTTGTGTTACTTTGCAATGCCCCAGCCACCTTCCAACATTTAATGAATGGCATATTTATGGAGGTGATTGACCGGTACATAATGCTTGTCGGAGAATCTCCAGGATGGATTTGGGTGCTCTATTTAAGAGGCCAAGTCCTCGAAATACAAATATTTGTCAAGGTGCCTTCCAATAACATTGTTGATAGGCAAAATTGAACAAAATGTACATGTCACACGCTTACAGTTGTTTCTGAATTTTGTGTTAAGCCCCAAAGGCATGTACATAGATAGGTGCAAGGTAAAAGCAGTGTTGGACTGGTCTGTGCTGTATTTTGTAAGGGTTTGGTGGGTTTTCAAAATTCTACCATTGTTTCAGCCATTCATCATTTCTCTGTCCCTGCAGAAACAAACATGAATATGGCTCAGCCAACCTTCAGTTCCATATCATTAGACAAAAGAAGCACAACTGGACTTTGAAGGCCTTTTCTACTGTTCCTGTCTTAATGCATCCTGACTCCCAAGCCCATTATTGTTGAAGCTGATGCCTTAGCAATAACAATCGGGGCAGTCCTTTTCCAGAAGTGACCTAAGAAAGAAAAGCTGCACCCAATAACCTGATAATCCAGGAAGCTCAAGCCTGTGCAAACGGAATTCACCACTCATGATCAAGAGCTGTTATCCATAAAAGTCTCCATTGAAGATTGGCGACACCACCTACAGGGAGCCCCACATAAATTAACAGTAGTGTACACGAATCATCTGCTGGCTCAACCAACCACACTGTTTCCAATGCATGCCAGGCTAGAGGGCACCTGTTTTTTGCAGTGTAAAGACTCTGGGGGTGGGTATCTATATTTCTGCATCCTATACAGTTGGGGTAGAGGCACAGAGCACCCCAGCCAAGGTTCTCTATATGGCAGACTGGATGAGCAACCAAAGGCTGAGACCCTAGGGAGGTGATGCAGGCTGGTATTTAAGTACAGCGAATCCCCAAGCCCCCACAAAGGAATGTCTACCTCAGGTTTTTATATAAAATAAGGTTCAGATAAATATATACATCAATAAACACTTTCTTTCCAGGTAACACTATCCTAATAATGATAAATGTACTTTAGATTCAATTTGGAATGCACCAACTGCTGAGTTATTAAAAAGCAAAGGAATCAAAGCATTGGCTAATTGCGTAGACATTCCTGTAGAAAGGCAGGTTAGATTAGGAACATAGGCAGAATGCTTTCTTTAAAGTAGATAGACCATACTGTGTGAGGATCTCTCTCCCCTCCCCCTAACCTGGGAAACCTGTAAGGGGGTGTACTTAATCTTGTATATTATAGCCCAGTCCAACTATGTACTATAATGTTCTGCTTTCTTTACTACAGGATTCACAACCGTGAAGTACCTGGAGAACAGGATCCAAGATGAATCCGAGACCCCTGGATGATTCCTGAGGATGAAGTACCTTAGTTGCCTTGGCAAGCAAAGTGGTAAAGTTACTTGATGAGACCCCTCGAGGATGGGCCCCCTTTGGAAGGAGTCACTGGAATTTTGATTTCGAGAAGAAACAAATCAGTGTCGAAAAGGCAACGCTTTTGGTCTTCACAGTGGCCTCCGTTGCCGGGTCGTTACTCTGACTAGCAATAAATATGGTGTCAAGTAACGCCAGAGGCTAAAGTGATTGAGACCTAGGAGCTTCAATTGTATTCTAATATGTTCTGTGCGTGTCAAAATGGTAGTAATTTACATTTGAATGTTCCAGGATGCCAGTAAAAGTTAGGGTTTATGAGATGGTTTTTACAAGCTCAAAAGGGAACTTGTTTTTTCTGCTTTCCTCATGTTGTCGGAGTATCCATGCGAACCATGTGCAATTACGATTAAGGTGCAAGGGCTCAGGCTAGTTGTTACTAGTAATGAATTATGTTTGTACATGAATATTTTATGGTGCAATGTCATCACAACCTACCACGGATGAATCCCAACAAGGGGTGTGCTATAATACGATCTGAAGATGGTAGTTAAGATAAACGATGTTCAATGAGAATGGAAGAATTGGATTCCTTTGTACAGGTTTTATCCAATCACATGTGGGGGGGGGGGTGGATTGTAATAAAATATATGGGATTGTTTTAACTGTTGCAAAAATGTATATAATGTGTCAACTTATGTGGTTCAGCGAGTTTTGGGTTAGTTTAGCTCTACAGCATCATCTAGCTCCTCCCTGGACGATTGTACAATAAACTTTATTTTACGTATAAACATGCACTTGTTCCTTAAGAGGCGGGCCTGCTTGGGTGAAGACGATTAGAAGCCCATCCATGCAGGTGCCCTACGGGTATCCCATGGGTAATGTTCACAAAGAACAAAATGAAGAGCTGCACTGCAGGTGTCCAAACTTGACTCCTGTGCAGAAAATAAGTAAAACACACAGAATAAGGAGGTATAGGACAGGGACAAGGAGGCCCTGTCCCTTCAATGCATTTCCAGCATCACAAGCAGCCTATGATTTTGTGGTGACATATCGATCAGGGGCTTTGCAGTCCAAGGCCTTTGCACCGTCTTGCGTTGATTATTTGGGTTTGGTAACTATACCCTGTTCTTGTTCTTAATAGTTTAATATACCTTTTTTCAGCATCAGATACCTTATTAGATGGTATTAACCAATGGCAAAGAAAGAATTACTTATGTTTGTGCTATCCTGATTTGTCCATTTACATTGGCCTACCTTAGTAACAGGTCCTAGTGTACCAACCAAACAAAGAGACTAGATGATTGGCACTGGAATGGTGCCAAGATGAAGACAGAAGGCAATATCTCCCTCTTGCTCATACCTTGACTGATTTTTGTAACCACTCATTTGCCACTAGCTCCGTCCCACTATCCCTCAAGCAGTCCCTTGTGCAACCTCGCCTAAAAAAGCTGTCTGCTGACCCCTCCTGCCCGGCTAACTACTGCCCTATCTCCACTATCCCCTTCCTGGGCAAACTCTTGGAGAAGATGGTCATGTCCCAATTGACCCACCACATTGAATCTGTTGGCTGTCTCTAGGTCCACCAGTCTGGCTACAGATCATCTAGAGGCACAGAAACTGCTCTCCTGAATACCTGTGAAGACCTGCTCTGAAACCTTGATTCCAACTCTCCTGTTCTCATCCTCCTTGATTTGTCCTCTGCCTTTTACAAGGTCAATCATGCCACCCTCAAAGCGGATCCATGATAACCTTGAATCACAGACCTGGCACTGGATTGGTTGACCTCCTTCCTATCTAATTGACCTTCCCAGATGCAACTGGGCCCTTTCCTCTCCTCCATCTCACTACCACCGGCGTCCCTCTAGGCCCTAGCCTATCGCTGCGATTCCTCAACATCTACCTTGCCCCTCTGGCCCACTTGAATTCCTCCTGCTCTCCTCATCTCCAATGTTATGCTGATGACACAGCTCTCCTTCAAGCTTACCTCCACTACATCCTCTTCTTCCTCTCATTCCAGACTGACTGCTATTCAGGCATGGTGCACAGCTAATGACCTCTGTCTTAATTCCAGTAAGACCAAGATCCTTATCATTGGGACCCCTGAAACCTGCTTCCCTCCTACACGCTGGCCGCCTTCCTTGGGTCCTGTGAGAAACCTGATGTATTCTCCCTCCTACTCCCTCAGCATCTTCCATTCAGGTGGCCAGGGAAGGGCCATCATTTTTTGGATCCCGACCCTGGGGGTGGATAAGCGAGGGAAGATCACCCGAGTGCAGTGTCACGAGAAGTTGGAGGGGGCGAGACATGGTATTCCCCCATTCCCAATACTACCCTAACCCACTCTCCCTCAGCCTTCATGGGGTATTTTCAAATCACACCCCATCTCCCCCTCCCCATTTCCAACAAACACAGACAAGCAAGATGCAACTAAGATCAATGAGGATTACCCATAGGAAAAGCATTGGGAAGCAAGACAGGGCCAACTACTACAACCTACTACTAGGCTGTGTCCCCGCGGATCTGTCATCAAGGTGGCCAGGACACGGCCATCGCTTTTGGATCCAGTTCCTGGGGGTGGACAAGTGTGGGAGGATCACCTGGGTGTGGGATATTCAGTGAGTGGGACACCGGATGGTGAGATGTGGTATCCCCTTCCCTTGAACACTTTTTTCCCCCATCCTACCAAGTAGGATACATAGGAACTTTACCCCACCCCCTCCTTCCACAACACAAACTTTCTCACGGACAGCCCGCTATGAGAGACAACGGATTAACACCTGAAACATATACCTATGGTCAGGCAAGGTCAGGCAATTATTGATCATCATACACTCCAGACTTCCATACTTCCATTACACTTACCTACACAGATAAAAGGCAGAGCACGAGAGCATACTCTGAGCGAGGCAGAACACACAAGGAAACAGCAGTTCCAAGATGGCAGTTTAACACGAGAGGGAAGACAGCAAGACCCAAATTCCCTTGACTTTCGACAAAGGTGTGTTACTTTCCAGAGGCCTCAAAGACAGGAAGCGTAATATCAGGAAACCAGGCTGACCAATCCAGCATTGGATACCCGGGACTCTCCTGCGTCAGTAATCAAGTCAGGGAGAATCACGAGTCTGTGGTAGTGGCTCCAAGTTCAAAGCAGTAAATCACAGTCAGTGAGTTGGGGAGACTGATATAAGAACGGTCTGTGTTGAAGCCAAGGTTGCAAGCAGCAACATTGTCTGGCGAGCGCTGGAACGAACATTGTTAAAAACACGTGATAAAAGAAACGCAAGTGAAGTTAAACTGCTAATGAGTGATTGAACTTTGAAACAGAGATAGGATACCTTTGACAGAGTGGTCCTGCATCGCGTGTTGGCTCAATCGAAAATCTCTAATGTATCCAGCTGAGAATTGGCCAAGTGAAAGTAAAAGCACATCAAGAAAAGAGTGAGCAACTGTGAATAGAAGTGCTCCTGCAGCGGGTTGTGCAAAATCCCACGTAAAGTCGAAAGTCTCCAATTTCTGAAGTAAAGAAAGTTTGGAAAAAGTAGAGCAAGTTGATCCAAGCCCGGCAGAGTGAGATCAATAGAAAGCTTGGTGTTAAAGTGGGTCTAGACCCGGCAGAGAGGGATGCGGGGTGAAAAGTAAATCACCTGAGAAAGTTGTGTGTTAAAAGGGGTCTGAGCCTGGCAGAGGGGGATCTGGGGTGAATCGGCAATCACCCAAGAAGTCATATGAGAATCTTGACGAGAAAGAAACCTTTCAATGTTTGTTGCATCAGGCCCTCTGAAGTAAGAGACTTTGTATGACAAGAGACTTTGGCACAGAAGGCCCTGATACTGAGATTTAAACTGCATCCTCGTGCTATAGAAGCCAGAGACTGTGCTAAGCTTGAGTGGATCCTGATCCTGGGGGTGGACAAGCGAGGGAAGATCACCTGAGTGGAGGGTCATGAGGGATTGGGAGAATACCCAAGGGCAAGACATGGTATTCCCCCATTACCAATAATACCCCAACCCACTCTCTCTCAACCTTCAGGAGGTATTTTCAATCACACCCCATCTCCCCCTCCCCATTTCCAACAAACACTGAGACAAGCAAGATGCAACTAAGATCAATGAGGATTACCCATAGGAAAAGCATTGGGAAACAAACAGGGCCTACTACTACAACCTACCACTAGGCTGTCCCACTAATAGAGTCAGACAAGGACAGGCACTTTATCCTAATTGTGCACACCCGACTCTTCCCTACACTATAAAAGGTGGGCTTCTGCCAGAAGCAGTGAGTGAACTGGTGATGCCGCGCCGTCTGTACCAGAGAAGCCAAGAAGCAGAGAGGGGCAGGTGCTGAAGGCTGGAGAACGGCGTGCAGCAATGCTGGACCGTTGTCGGAGGACCTGTATCCTGCTAGCAGTGTTCAGAGGAGTGCTTGTTCCCTTGGGACCTGTGCTGACCCTAAGGGTGTCTGAGGAGCAAGTGGTCAGACCCTGACCTCAACCCGCATATCCTGGAGGGACCGCCTATCAAAGCGATGCTGCCTGGTGAGTTTCATTAAAGTTAGAGAGGGAGAAATTCAGGAGCTTACATGTGACCGGAGCGGGAGGAAGGCACTGAAGTAAAGAGGCATGGAGCGAAAGGCAAGTGACAGACTGTGAAAAGGCATAAAGCAAGCAGAAAGAGTGTAAAGTGACATGAAAGAAAGAAAACGGAAAGCAAGAGAGGGAGAAAACAAGCAGAAAGTCAGAAAGCAAGTTTGAAAGAAAATATGCTGGGGGCGTTGAAATAGGAGGACATTGAACTGTAAGAAAATATAAGAGAAAGAAGGGTGCGAGTGACCAGAAGCAGGAAAGAGGTGTAAGGAAGACATGGTATCAAAGTAAGACAGACAAAAGTGATCACAGCTCAAAGGTGTTTATTAAACTTTAAAAATGGGTCAGATAAATGCCCAATCTAAACATAAATATAAGATGGGAGCAAGCTACGACCACCGAACAAAAATATAGTCCTAGTGGAGTCTAGTCAAATAAAAAAGGGCCTATACTAAAAAAAAAAAACTAAAAAAAAAAAAATATTGCTAATCCTCATTGCTTTGCTACCAAAGAGCGTGGGATAATGTTCACAAGAAAAGAAAGAAGTGTCACAAAAGATAAGTCAGGATGGTATGGTTGGGGTCTCCCTTCCCCACGTTTGAAGCACAGGACAAGGTGGGACTCTCGAGCACAGCACACTTCTGGGCTTCTCTGGTCTGAGCTCACAGTTCCTTTTCCATCAACAAGGCCTTCTGTGCCCAAGTCTCTTTTATGCAAAGTCTCTTGTTTCAGAGGGCCGGATGCATCAAAACACAATAAACAAAAAGTTCCTTCTATAAACCTTCATGTCGGGCAATTATTCTTCACCCGTGGATCCCTCTCAGCCATGCTGCGATACTGTCACAACTTCAGTCTCCCTCAATCTGGCTCAGACCAACATCACATTGTGGACATCCCTCAGTCGGGTTTACGTTTGTCAGCACAATGCAGTTCACTTCGCTTTTCAATTCACATGTCAAAAACTTTCAAATGTACAAGGGGTTTGACTTGACCCTTGTGTGACCACTTTGATATCTCAGGTCAACCTCACCTAGGGCCTCTTGGTACTTGCAGTTCTCATTTCAACAGATCCTCCATGTTCAGTAGCAGGGAATTCGTTAGTGTCTTTTGAATGAGCACCCACGTGGCGCCGCACCACTCCAACCCTGATGCCTCATTTTTTCACCAAAAAGACCTTTGTCTATATTCTTTGTTTCTTTACACAAATGTTGCCACTGCAACCTTGAGTTTAACAGTCTGGCCACTATCAGTTTCCTCCGACTCACCGGCTGTGCTGAACTTGCTGGCTTTTCTGCTCTGGAGTCCAGGACGATACCAAAGCGGCAAGCTCTGTTCCCCACCCTGGCTATCAGTGCGCGAGTGCCCCGCATACCGTTGACATCTGCCACACCAATCATCAGCTGCGATTCCCGGTCTTATGGTTCTTTTGTCAAAGGCTTCATGGCTCTGGGTTGAAAAGGGCAAGGGCGTGTTCCTCCTTACTGTCCTTTCAATTTCCACCACCTTTCTCCTCCGTTTGAACTGCCGTCCCAGAATAGCTGCTTCCTCGTGCATTCGGCCTTGCTCAAAGTGTGCTCTTGTGCTCTGCCTTTTATCACTGTGGGGAAGGGAAAGTGCTGACAGGTGTGTGTAGTTATCGGCAATTGCCTGACTCTGCCTGGCCCTTGTGTTGGGACATCTCAGGTTAACGGCTCTGGTGTTAGTCCGTTGTCTTAAGTGTTTGTGTAGGAAAGAGGGTGGGGGTAGCGTTTAAGTATCCTACGGGGTAGGCTGGGGAAAAGAGGTCATAAGGAAGGGGATACTGCACCATCTCACCCTTCGGTGTCCCACTTCCACTACCCAAAGACCCCCCCACCCTCCCCCCATCCAGGTGATCCTCCCGCACTGGTCCACCCCCAGGAAATGGATCCAATACCAATGGCCGTGTCCTGGCCACCTGGATGACAGATCCGCGGGGACTAGCGAGTGAGAAACCTTCAGGTTTCTCACATACCCTTCCTCCATGCGATCCCTGTAAACCAGGGATCGCTCAAAACAGTAATCCAACACCCAGGCTATGTGAGGGGGCACTGCCAGGGGGCTGGATTACCTTCAGTTTCACGTCGGCGTGCATAAAGCACGCCGACGTGAAAGTGAAAATGCAAGGTGAGTGTTCACCTTTCTCCCCCTCGACCGCCGGCTGTATTTCAAGCTGGAGATCGAGGGAGGTGTTGGAAAAGGGAAGATTCTCCCCTTTCCAACGACACCCTTTGTGACAGCATTGCTGGGCGCGGATCGGGCGCAGAACGCTAGATCCACGCCCAGCAATGAAACTGGACCACAAGGGATGAGTTTGATGTGGGGGGGATGGGGGGGGGCTGCTTACACTAGCCACCAGGGATTTATTTTAAGAAAAGGGGGTGGCCCTCTCCCCCTCACCCCAAGGGGAAATGGGGGCACCCCTTGTAGCCCTCCCTGGGTGCAGATATCTGCCACTAGGAAAGGGCATCTGCCCCCAGGGAGGGCTGAATGAGATGCCCCCCATTACATTAGACAATTACCTGGCGGATTAGGGTGCCCCTCATGCCCGCTCTAAAGTGTAGTGTACCATTTTCCATTTTTTTTGTTGTTTACGAAACTTGACCTGGGACAGAAGGGCACATTGGTGTGCCAATGTGGCCCCAGGATGCCCAAACCTTACTGCCCCACCCACCAGGGGGCCTGTCCCACACATTTTTGGTGGCCCTCTCCCCCCCACCCCAAATGGAGAGTGGGGTGTACCTCACACAGCCGTTTGTAGGAGGCCCAGGAAAACCTGCATGAGGTGCTCCCGCCACCCATTGTGTTTCGGTGGGTGGCCAGAGAGAAATGTCTGAGAATGGTCTTCATTTCAGCTAATTTCAGAGACATTTCCCTGTGTCCACTCTCCGAAACAAGTCGCCAACAACAGATGTCATACCTTCTCCCGTTCCCACAGGTGCCCCGACGAAAACGGTACCTCACATGTGTGGGTGCACCTACCGGGGCGCAAAAGGAAAACCCACTGGTAACCCCAAGCCTTTCCGCACAGCACATTTTGTTCATGTGGGCAACCTACAGATTTGAGCCTATGGTGTCGAAGCCAGCAAGGAAAACTGGGAACCCCATGCATTTCCCAAAAGAGGACACCCGTGGGAATGCACAGAGGTGTGACATGCGCGAAGCGGCCCAGAATGTATTACCCTGAAGCCCAGACAAAGTGAACATTGTGTTTTTCCCCACCAAATCACACACTTTGTCGGTGATTGTGGCTAATAAAAACTGGGGTAATTTGTGCAAGGCAGACCTCTGGATTAGCACGGTTGTCCTCTTTTTGGAAATGCATGGGGTTCCCTGTTTTCCTTGTTGGCTTGGACACCCTAGGCCCACATCTGTATGCTGTGCCCGTCTGGAAAAAGTGAAATTCAGCTGTCAGAACAGACTTTGGGTTACCTAAGTTTTAGGCTGTCCCATTGGCGCCCAGGTAGGTGCACCCACACATGTGAGGTACCGTTTTCATCTGACACATGTGGGAAAGCGGGAAGGTATGACATTTGTTGTGTTTGTGTGGTCTTCATAACGTTTTGACCATTTGCTGGTGTCCTTTGTCACACAACCCTTTTATTTCCAAAATGTGCCCTACATTAGTCGCTGCTTTAGGCACCATACACTTTTGTAACCTGCACAAGTCACCTACCCTTGAAAAGGTCTGCCTGTGCTCTTTAAAAAAATGTATGCTTGCCGTTCCTCGCACATTGGTTTTCCTGATTTACACATGCTAAGTACATCTGTTCAGGCCGTAAGCATAAAACTCCTGTGTACCATGGTTCAGTGTTTGGCTTGTGGTATTGCATGTTTTGTGAAACACCGCAAAAATGTGTGCTTTCCTAACTGCAAGAGTCGGGGGAATGTAGCAGAGCATTCTTTTCTCAAAATTCATGGAAGTCATTGCCGTACAAGCCAACCATGTCCACCACATACCTTTTTTTCGGTAATTGTCCTGCTTTTTCCCCAAATCTATGGCATTTTCCCCTACCTAGTTGTTGCCCGACCTGCGCAAATCACCCCTTCCTTTACTTGGAATTGTGTCTACTTTTCAGAAATGTATGCCTTTCTGTCCTCCAATTCGGCTTTCCTACCCTTTTCTTCCATTCCGTCCATACATGTCCAATTGGCAAAAATGGCGAAAATCGCCTACCTCTCACAAAACGGTTGATAACCACATCAAAATAAAAATGTTTTCGTTTCCACTCAACCTGTTCTTGAAAGCCAGGAAATTGGGGAATTCAGCACAGCAAATCATTTGTTTGTAGCTCTTACAAGGAAAAAACCACAGGCTTCTTTGTACATCATTTTAGTCGCATTTCTTGAAAAAAAACACAACATTTATGCCCTTTTTGGTCATTTTCCTTCACCCCCCCCCCTTCAGCAACCTAGGATTCCTGGGTGGCATTATGACCGCCTACATGTGGGAAAAAGTGGCCAAATTTGACAGATATATCATGTAACAAAAAAGTTACAAGGCATTGAATGGCCACATACCGAAATCACCAAAAAAGGCCTTGGCACTGGGGGAAATACCCATGGCACTTAAAGGGTTAAGAGGCTTTTCACTGTTAATCAAGGCGTTATGCATTACCTCGAATCCACCTTCTCCAGGAGGGTTTAAGCACTTTCTCAAAAAGGACAGATTTCCATACCATTGTGGTGTAAAGTGAGACTGTGCCCATCTCTCTTCTTATCACCTCTATCGGCAGAGATTTGGGCATGTTCAAAACTCGTCTCCAAAAACATTCTTCCACTTGAGCCCACACAGACCCTGGGAGTTGCAGTTGTGCTGCCGAGCCGTAAGTTAGCTTAGGCGTCACCTTTAATTTATAAAAGGTGATGACCGGTAATAGTGAGAAATCGCCGTATTTGCGGTTAATGATTCTCGCCTGATTAGCCAGGTTTTTTGATTTTAGTATCACAATGGCTTCTTCATCGACCATACTGGTGTTTAAAGTTAGTCCTAGGTACTGCATTGCCTGTACCTTAGATTTTCTCCCCCTACAAGTGCCAGCTTCTCTTTAAACGTCTAGGGCCCCTTGTGTCGCCAATCAAGATTTTTGATTTCTTTGGGTTTACTGTTAATGCATTTAAGTCCAAGTACGCGGACAGAGCATTCAGTTGTCGCTGCTGCCCTAGCTCAGTTTGGTCGAGGATAAGGAGATCATTCGCGTAAAGAAGTCTTCCCCCTGGTATTCCAACAATTTTTGGAGGAAAGCATCTTACATCCTCAAAAGCCTCCTCTACGTCGGATATATATAAGTTGAAGATGGCTGGTGCCAATCTGCATCCTTGTTTGATTGGTTGATCCCCTTTGTGGTGTTAATTCCTCTTGACAGTGTTCCTGCTCTGTTCAGCCTTACTCTTATCGACGTTCCAGAGTGTAGTTGTTCCAGTGCCTCTCTTAGATCTAAGATTACTTTTCACCTGTGGATCCCTCTCAGCCGGGCTCCGATCCTTTCACAAGGTCAGTCTCCCTCAATCGGGCTCAGCCCAACATCACATTGTGGACATCCCTCAGTCGGCTTCACGGTTGTCACCACAATGCAGTTCACTTTGCTTTTTAAAAAAATATATATATTTCGGTATTTACAGTTAAATTAATAACTTTTATACATTACTAAAAAGGGAAAAACAAAGATGTCTTTCCGTCAAGCATGAGGAAAACAGTTGAAAATTACGCACTGAGTGACCAATGCCATTCGATGGCAACAAATGTACACAGTCACTTGGTTAAGAGTTGTAGGAGCTCTATGATCTTTCTCCACAGAAGCGAAGTAAATTACACAGCCATTGCTGCAGCCATTCATAAAAGTTTCCCAGAGGAGTTTTTCCAAAATGGAGCAATCAAGGCCAATGGCTTTTATGGATAATGCACGCAAATTAGCAGTTGCTGAGCACCCACGCAGCAGATGTCGAGCCATTTCAAGTGTCAACTCCCCACAGAGATGACGGAAATGGAGATGCCTCAGAATCTTGGCCCATCTTCCAGTCACCTCAAGGGTTTGGACTGCATTAAATTTTAGGTGCAAGAAATCCCACACAAGTTGATTGCTTATGAAACTTTGAAGGTAGGAAGGAATAAGAGGTCTGTAGATGATATAGGAGATACATTTTTGAGAATTGGATTTGGCAGCAAGATTGACAATTAGCTGCTCCTGAGCAACAGACTGCAGTGTTGCCTTCAGCTTATTTTTATGAGTGATGAGATTAATTTTGAACGAGTCACTCTCGGATCTCCTCGACCAAATTTCGACAGTTCCTTTGATTACTCCAAGGGTACTTGATTGCTTATATTCAATCTTGGTGGTGTAGATTTCAAAGAGAATCCCCATCAAAGTGTCACTCGGGGCATGAGCCTTCCTCCAGTAAGTCACGCAGCAGTTAAGCCTTATATGCTCTCTAATGGGGAAGGCGTCAAGCTCCAAATAGAGTTTCGGGTGAGGCATAGCGAGGCAGTCTGAATAATCTTTTTAAAATAGATGTTTTAAAGTCGTCTGATTATATCCAGGGAGCCTGTGTCCCAGGTTTCTGATGCGTAAGTCAGCATTTGAAGAATTTTGGCAGAGTATAATTTGCCCAGTGCCCACCGAGAACCCTCCACCCTTTTGGGCAAATAAAATAAAGCCCACTGTTTGAGCAATGCGCAACTCAAGGGTATGCAGATGAGATGCTTGGGAGCTTTGAGTTGAGTGTAATGCCAAAATATTTATACTAAATGACCACTTATATGGGTGCTCCAAGCAGCGTCCGGCTGAAGCGCACTGCTCTTTTGCGTGAATGGTCAAAAACCATAATCTTGGTTTTGGAAATGTTCACCTTTATTGAATTGGCCGACGAATAGGTGACAAGGTGAGTGAGGTCAAGCAGGACAATGTCATCCGCATAACCCATCCATTGCAGCTTGGCAGTCCCCAATTTAGGTGGAATACATTTGGGACAGCCAGTGCCTCCCCCATAACAGTATGGTACAGATTGTAAAGTGTTGGACTAGGATGCAGACCTGCTTAAGCCCAAGGTGTCTATTAATCCAACTAGAGGTACTCCCCTTGTTTTCTAATCAAACTTTGACCCTCGTTTTATCATGAAGCATGATTACCATTCTTAGTAGCCCTGATGGAATCCCCCAGCTGATCAGTTTTAGCCACAGCCTTGCGCGGTCCACTGTGTTGAAGGCTGTGCTATAGCCTACAAAAGCGATCTAAAGAGGTCTCTTGCGAATTAGCCAAGACTGTTGGATGATAGTGGTACGTGCAAGGACATATGTGGTGGTACTGCAGCCCTTTCTGTAGCCAGTTTGATTCCGGGGAATAATGTGTGGCATCAGCCCAGTTGGTCAGGTCGTCTAGAAGAACACGGGCAAACCCCTTCACAGGAACGTCCAGCATAGCTAAGAAGCAGTAATTACGAGGGTCTGTGTGGGAGCCTTTTTTACGGATGGGTAATAAAATGCTGTTGTGCCAGGAACTTGACAGTGTTTGACTGCTAGACATGTAAACAAGTGATGGAGTCTCAGTCCACAAAGGGACGTTCTTTTTTAGTAAAAGGTTGCACAGCGCATCAGGACCAGGAGCATGTGGTGATTTACTAGAGCTGATCAGTTTACCAACTTCCTCCTTGGTCTTGGTAAATTCCCATCGGTCAAACAGGTGAAAACGAGGTTTCCAGCTGGTGCCTCCCAAGGTTTGCGTTATGTGATCAACCCATACACTCTCTGTAAATAAAATGGATGTCTGAACACGTAAAGTCATTTCCGCTGACTGACCAAAAGGAGCATGTATCATGCGATTGTGAAGCGAAAACCAGATTTGTCCACTGTGCACACTTATGTATTGATGCTGCATAGTCACTTGGGATATTTATCCCTCACCAACTTGATCCAGTGCAAATTCTGCTGGGTCGGGAACAGTTAGAGCAAGCTCATGCAGTTCTTTGTGCGTCTCTCATTTTGTCCCTGATCATTTTATCAAAGTCATTTTTGTAGCAAGAGGGCGGCTCGCTTTGTGATTTTTTTCCAGTCTTAACAGGGAAGATGCTCTCGTTGATAATGGCTACACATCCTTCAGAAAAAGTAAGAGGAATAAAGTCACCAAGTATCCTTGTTGCAACTATGGTTGCAACTTCTATTTTGGTGGAGGTCCACGAGACACGGTTAAGTGTTTTATTTATTATTGCTCCTGTGGCATGCGCAGCTGATGCTCCTTCCACAATCGTGAGGGTCACAATTGGCAGATGATCACTCTGCGTGCGTTGGCCTATGCAGAGATCTCATTAGCGAAGGCATATTAGCTTCAAAAACAATCAATTATGCTGAAGCTTTTTTGTGAGGAACAAGTAAAATGGGGAGGGCAGTCTGATAGGGATGGGGAAGAAGAACTCTGAATAAGTAGCTGCGTGCTGTCAACTCCTTAGTGGAGAAGTAGACCAAAGAAGTTGCATATTTTTCCTCTTCGCATTGAAAGACGGCTCTTATATCTTTACTAATGATAAGTTGAAAGTTGGAATGAAGCAGTTCCAAGACATGCGAGCGATTTAGATAACCATTGCAGCCTCTGCAAAATAGACTTGACTTGCAGCACCCCATCAATGTTTGAAGATATGTTAACTTGCCCTGAAGAGCCTTCTTGGTTGCCCAACTCTAAATGGGCAGTGAGAATGGAAGGGTGCAGGGCACAGGAGAAGGCCATTTCTTGCCTCTTTCCTTGATTCCACGAGAAGATTCAATAGTTACGGACGGAAGATGGAACAGCTGGCTCAGAATGTAAACAGGGATCGACTCCCGCTGTCTTGTGTGCTCAGACGGTGCATCCTTCTGGTTGATTGAAATAAAACCATCACCCTGCGTCCCCACGCTAGGTTATTTATTATGAGGCCGAGTGCTGGAAAACAGTCGAGGACAAATTCATACTGGCCAAGGTTGGACCAGCATCGTTCTCGATAAAGCAGCGATGTCTGCGCAACACAGTTTGTGTTTTTTGCCAATTATCCATAGCTTTTTGCTTTCCAACTAAAATGGCAGGGTTTTTTTAAAGAAAATTGCCCCTTATCCACTTCAGTCCCAATTTGTCTAGTTTCAGTCATATGCTCGAGTACTGCTGAGGGCTGGGTTCCAAAAAAACATTTTATGTTAGTCCCTTTGCATAGATCTACTTCCTTGGGAATGTTGTCGAAAGGATCGAAGGTATTCATACTCTTGACCGGATTGGCAATATTCGCAGGTGTCTTGGTGGAGCAAACCTTCTCCGCTTCCTTCTTAGCTTGACAAATGACTTCGCTTTTTCCACTGTGCCCAAACCATTTTCTCTACGTTGATTGTGAATGAGGGCAATAGCAGGCTTCTCAGAGGAGAATGGTGAGGCTGTTGTAGCAATGTTTGCCACAATATTCCTTAGGCAGCCGGAACGCCCATTTAATGTGGATTGCAATAGGTCGAAAAGCTCCGAGTGTTTGCTCGGAATCAGGTCCTGCTGTCTGTTTCAGAATGTCACAGAACTGTGAGAACACTAGTGTCCAAGAGTTCTCCAAGACTGCAAACATAATTGCCAAGTCATCACTATGGTTACTGTTCAACAGATTCAGGGAATTTAGGTCGCTAGTATTAACATTAGTTACCATAGAGGCTCCTTAGAGAATAGATAAATCCAATCGGTCCAGTGAGGTGGCTGGGTGTATCTCCATGGTAACAGCCACAACATGTGGGTGCTACGCATCAATGCAGTCGGCAACTGGCAAGGGAAAGACTAATCCTGGGCCTGTATTAACGACCCCAGTGTGCACTTTATCAGGGGCCCTAGGGTCGGAAGAGGAAGCTCATCTAACCATACTCCCTGCCCGCTCTGAATTGCGTTTATGATGATAGCATGAATTGGTTCATCCTCCTGCTCGGGATCCAGGCCATTGCTTAGTGAAGAGGTGACAGTCTCATGCAGTTTTGAGCCAATGCAGGGGATAGAAGCCGATAATTGAGCCATTAATTGGCTATTGAGGCCTGGCTGAATTAGGTCCTTTTGCATGGCAGTACTGGAAGGAATGGGTCATTTACCAGTTAAATTGAAGTCTGTGATTTTAGTTTATGATTTTGAATGCAAGACACCTTTGTTGTTGGCTAATTGCACTGTTTTACGCGGACAAGATTTATGAGTACCGTTGAGTGGCGTTTGAAGCTTTTGCCCCACGAATTTCATATCGGCAGGGGCCCCAAATGTTTGGTCTTGCAGTCGCTGTTTGCTGAGAGAATCAGAGAATTTGGCTCTTTATCACTTTGCGTAGGACTATTAACGGCTATGTCAGACTTGACTACTTTGCTGGTCCATGGAGAAGAAGAGTTTTTTTCTAATTGCTCCACAATACTGGAAAGGGCTGCGGTGTTGCTTTCAGTCCCTATAGGTTTTGTGGTGAGGCTCACCCCCCCATAGTCATACAAAATGAAAATTTTATTTTAGCGTGGTGACTTGAATTTAGCAGTAACAATTCATCAAAGTCTGTAACTGTTCTCCAGCATGGGTCTGGCATGGATTTACATGCTCATGAATATTCCCCATCGTCAGGCTGGGAATTCTCGGTAAAGAAAAAAAAAAAAAAAATCAGCTTCATTTTTGTTTCTGAACTGTCTTTCTACTGATAACCAATCACTGGTCTCTGGGTCATACTGTCCCCAGCCAATGACTGCCCTCTACCTAAGCCCCCCCTCTGGCAGCCATCTTCAGATTTGGTAGCAGTAGGACCAAGAGAAGAGCTGCAGAGTGGTTGGAGGGAGGGTTCACATGTGAATCCATGCCAGACCCATGCTGGAGAACAACAGTTACAGGTAAGTAACTTGTTCCTTCTCCAGCATGGGGGTCTGGAATGGATTCACATTCTCATAAATAGGTGGCAAGGCTCAACATTAAGCATTTCAACAACCCAACATTAAGCATCTCTTACCTCCTCACCAGGCTCATCTTCAAGCGAACATGTTGTGAGCACTGCTTGGCCGACTCTGGATTCCTCCCTGGAATCCCGGTCGACGTAGTAGAATTTTGTGAAGGTGTGAGTCGACCTCCACATAGCAGCCCTGCAGATGTCCAGCAGGGGCACACCAGACAGGAGCGCTGTAGTAGCAGCGATCGCTCTGGTCTAATGGGCCGTCGGACGGCCGGGCAACGGTCGGTTTGCCAACCAGTGACAGTGCATGATGCAGCCGGAGAGCCACCTGGAAATGGAAGCCTTAGAGAGGGCATTCCCTTGCTTCACAGTCCCAAAGTTCAAACAGCGGGGATGTCTTCCGAAAACTGTGCGGTCCACGTAGAATTTTAGTGCTCTAGCCACATCCAGCGAGTGCAAAGTCCTCTCAGCCGGCGACGAAGGCAACGGTAAGAAAACAGGCAACAGCAAGGGCTCGCTGAGATGCAAGTCCAACGGCACCTTGGGCATGAAGGAGGGGTGCATCCTCAGCACGATCCTCGTCTCGTGGAATGTCAGATACGGAGGCTTACAGGAGAGGGCCTGGATCTCTACCACTCTTCTTGCGGAGGTGATGGCCACAAGAAACGCCGTCTTCCATGATGGAATTTCAGCAGCGCCTAATGCAAAGGCTCGAATGCCCCCCCCCCCCAACCGCCATGTGCCTGGTCAGTACCACATTGAGCTCCCACGCCGGGGACGGGGCCTTCACCGGCGGGAACGAGCAGAACAGTCCTTTCATGAACTCCTTCACCAGGCGGTGAGACCACAGCAACGACCGCCTTGGAGTTCTGGTGTAGCGGGAGATAGCGGGCAGATGAAATTTGATGGAGGCATGCGTCAGTCCCGCCTTGCCTAGCGACAGCAAGTACGGCAGCATTTGAGGGGCCATAATCCGTAGAGGGTTTATCTTCTGTGCACGGCACCAGACAGAGAACCTCTTCCACTTATGTCCATAGCACTTCAGAGTCGAGGAAGCCCTGGCCTTGGCAAGCACCTCCTTGCAGTCCTCCGGGATATCATAGCCTCCGAACTCTAGTGCTGCAGGAGCCAGGCCTGTAGGTTCAGCGATCATGGGTCGTGATGCAGGAACGTGCCTCCTTCCCCGGTGAGAAGATCTGCGTCCGACAGCAGATTGACTGGAGGGGACGCTGACATGTCCAGAAGGTCCGGGAATCAGATCTGCCTCGGCCACGCCAGTGCGACTAGGATCATCCTGCACCGGGGCCGTCTGAGTTGACTGATGAGTCGCAGAAGCAACGGCAGAACACATGGAGGAACAGGCTGTCCCAGGGGAAGGAGAATGCATCCCCCCCAAGCTCCCTGGCTGGCGAACCCTGCTGGCGAACTTCCGGCACTTGATGTTCGTCACTGTCGCAAACAGATCCATCTGGGGGTTGCCCCATCTTCGGAATAGGAGATCTACTTGATCTTGAAGCTCCCACTCATGACAAGAGCGCAGCTCCCTGCTGAGTGAGTCGGCAACAGTGTTCTTCACTCCTGCCAGGTGAAATGGTACCAGGAACATCCCCTTGGTGACGGCACAGTGCCACAGATCCTGCGCTTCCTTGGATCCTTGGCCCCCCTGCTTCCGGATGTAGAAGCTTCCGGATGTAGAAAGTTGTGGTGGTGTCGTCGGTGAAGACCCGTACCACTTTGCCCTTGAGGGTCGGAAGGACCTGAAGGCTCAGAACACGGCCCGGAGCTCTAGGATGTTGTTGTGCAGCAACCTCTCCTCCGGGAGCCAGAGACCTCTTGCATGGAGATCCCGGGTGTGCGCGCCCCATCCCTCCAGGGAGGCGTCTCATCAGTTTCCTGATGCACTGGGGTCTGGAAGTCCATGCCCGCTGCGAGGTGCGCACGGGTGCCCCACCACTGGATTGCTTGTCTGAAAGCCTCATTGAGGGAGATCTGGTCTTCGAAGCTTCGCGCCACTTGTAGCCAATGGGTGTCGAGGAACTCCTGCAGCGGCGGCATCCGCAACCTGCACAGATGCACAAGGTAGATGCATGACAACATCATGCCGAACAGGGACTGGATGGACCTCACCCTGGCAACTTCCATGGTCAACAGCCGTTGTACCTTGCCCAGGATGGCTTTTATCCTCTCCTCCGACGGTGAAGCCAGCCGTGCCACCGTGTTGAGCCTGGCTCCCAGGAACAGGGCGTCCTGCGACGGCACCAATCAGAACTTTGCATAGTTTATCGAGAACCCCAGTTCCGTGAGCAGGAGGATGGTCCTTGCTGTGTGGTCGATGGAGTTCTCTTGACTTCGCTTGGATGAGCCAATCGTCCACATAGGGGTAGACGTGGATCCCTGTAGGCGCAGTTGCGCTGCCACCAGTGCCAGGCACTTGAAGACCCTTGGTGCTGACTTCAAACCGAAGCGTAGTGCCTTGAATTGATAGTGCTGTCCCTGGACCACGAACCGCAGAAACTTTCAATAACCTTTGTGTGTGGGGATGTGAAGTACACATTCTCGCAGGTCCAGCGATGACAGGAAGTCCCCTTCTTCCAGTTGTCCCAGCACGTGCTGAAGGGTGACCATCCGGAATATTTGAGATTTTATATATTTGAGGCAGCGGAGGTCTAAGATGGGTCGCCAGCCGCCGTTCTTTCGGAGGAGAAAGTAGAACGAGTATACTCCAGAGCCCCAGAGTCTCTTTGTCTTTTCGGGACGAGCTCTATCGCGCCCTTTTCCAGCATCGCTCGTACCTCCAGAAGTAGCTGTGGAATGTGGTTTTCTTTCCTGGCCACTGGTGGAAAGTGTGGACACTTCCTTTGGAACTCGTGTGCCCATGGGCCAGGGCATCCAGCACCCAATGGTCGGTGGAGACAGATTTCCACACACTGAAGTTCGGCAGCCGGCCTCCCACCGGGATGCTCGGGTGGGGGGCCCCGACATCACGGCCGATTCAATCCTGCTTCGCCGTGGCCTTGCCACCTTGGGCCTCTTGGCAACGACGATGTCCACCGGCCTTGCTGCGGCCTCTGTAGGCTTCCTGCGAAGAGCAGGCCGCTTGATGGTACGATGAAGCGTTGCCGCCAAATCCTTTGGAGGCACCTTGAGACTTGCCACTGGAGGTCCGAAAGGACGGCCGTCGCTGATGAAGCGTGCCTAAGGCACAGGCCGTCTCGGTGTCCGCCTTGATGGCCTGCAGTGACTCGTCCACCAAACACAACTCTAGATCAGCGCTGGGCTTCCCACACCGCATTCAGAACCCTACACACACCAAAGGCTGTATCCTTGACTGGTTAGCGGACATTAATTGTAATACAGCAATCACTGCAAACACCCACTGCCCTTGGTCAGACCACCATCTCATAACCTTCAAGATTACCGCTAAGCTTGGCCCTTCAAACCTCCCAGCACTTTCCACAACCGCCCCATCTAGAAACAAAAGGAATATTACAGTTGACAACATCCTACAATTATTAATCCTGTCCTGGCACACCAAAACATAAGGAGAAATGACCCATCGACCTTGGTTAAAACTGTACAATGAAACAATTGGCACCACTACCATGCGTAAAGTTAAACCAGCAACGTATGGTTCATACCTGCCAAAAACTCTATGAAACACAAAAGGATTAGCAGAAACTAACTGGGAAAAAACTGCCTAATAAACTTAAAAAAACTGCCTAATAAACTTAAAGTAGAATTCACCTCAGCCGCATGCAAGTACAAAGGAGGCCACCTGGCTAAAAGTACTTGGTACAATGAAACAATTACAAATCCAAATGGATGAACTAAAAGACAAAGGCAAACTAGCCGTACTATTCCTGCTACACCCCATTGCAACATTTGATTTGGTTAACCAGAGTATCCTATGCAGACACTTAGCGTTGGCAGCTAATTTTTCTCCCAAGGCCACTCAATGAATAACATCATTCCTCTCAGCCAGACCAACGAGAGACTCTTCTCCCCTATGGCGGAAGCACAACCTACCCCAGACACCTGTGGAGTACCACAAGGTTCCAGCTTCTCGCCAAAGTTATACAATATTTTTACTAAACCCCTTTTTGACCGCCTTGAAGATTTGGGCGTCACCTATACCAATTATGCAGATGACACCCAAATCCTCTTCCCCATCACAGGCGACCATGACCTAGACCAATCTGCCACGTATATATCACGCCCACAGTAGTGGCTGTGTAGTTATGGTTAAGTTGCTGTTTCCATAGGAAGAGCACTTTCTGGGGGGCCTATAACTCCGCTCCCCCTGGACGAATACTCAATTTTTGCATACAAAGTATATGGGCCACTCTGAATCTTTTTGCAAAGTTTTGTGATGTTTGGTCTGGGAGGGTGGGGTTAAGAGGGGGGTGGGTCTCGGAGTTATACGGGGGGTGCCAAAATGTCTTTTTCCCCATAGACTGAATAGGGGGAAAAAACTTTGCGCACGGCTACAGGCCAAACCGCTGGACACATTTTCACCAAATTTGCGGCAGGGACAGGGCCTTGGTCCCGAAAGTGTGCTTTTGTAAATTTGGTGACAATCCGTGAAGATACCGATTGGCTAAGGGGCTGGTGTCATGACCGCGGACACGCGACGTCTGTCGATTGGCTGCAGTGAGACGTGTTGTGCGTCAGATTGTTTGGATGCGCCCGACATCTTGGATCCGCCGACAGCGCAGCGGCAACATGCTATTTCGAGACCTATTTTGCAGTGTCATAGTGCTTGGGGTGGTTCACACCGTAAGAGATGGGTGAAAAAATGTATTTGTTCAGGCGGTAGGTGTTAATATTGTATTCTCCATGTACACCTTGTTCGGAATGTTTGTGCGTACAGAAAATGTGGGTTTTAATAGGGGCATTATTTTAGTCCGTGCTGCGCCCAGGCACCTTGAAACTGTTGTAAGGACTTGCGTGGTGTTAGCCGAAATTGCAATTGAGTATATGTCGTTATTACATTATTTGCTCCTATGGGTGTGCTATTGATTAGTACACCGCCATGGATGTGACATGCTGCGGTGGTTGTGGCCAGGGCCTAGAGTCTTGGATGCATGGCCAAAGGCCATACTTTCAAGACTGTAGGCCCTGGCCACAACCACCGCAGCATGTTACACCCATGGATACACCTGCAGTATTGATTATCGATTAAATGGTTGTGGGGAGTGTGTACAGTTATGGCCGCAGGCCATGCACCTAAGAACAAAATTATAAGCACTGGGGGTATTAGCCACTGCACACCCATAAATTGTAATAGGTATAGATATACAGGTAGGAGTTGAGCCTCTGGCCAGAACAACTGAAGCATACCACAACTATTGCTGCACCTCTACTACCGCACATCACTCAGGTGGTTGTGGGGAGGATCTGCAGTCTTTGGTGCATGGCCAAAGGCCATGCACCTGAGAACACACTTGTCAACTCTAGTTATAAGCCAACATGAAATTTACATAGTGCGGTAGTTGTGGGCAAGACGTTCAGTTTTGGGTGTATGGCTGCAGGCTGTAGGCCATATACCGAAGAGTGTAGACCCTGCCCACAAGCAGTGCAGGATATCACAGTCATACATCTCAGCCACACATTCCATTATGTATCTGGCAGGTGTGAGCAGGGCCTAGAGTCCTGTGTACAAATTGAGTTTCATTGTATGGGTGTGTCACTCCTGTGTAAGCAACCATGGGTGCAATATGCTGCGGTCATTGTGGCCAGGGCGTAGAGTCTAGGATGCATGGCCGTAGGCCATACTTCCAAGACTCTAGGCCCTGGACACAACCACCACAGCATATTACAGAAATTTATACAATTGCAGTATTGCTTATGGGTCAAATGGTTGTGGAGAGTGTGTAGATATTTGGCTGCATGGCCGAAGTGTTGTTACAAGCCACAATAGCCGTGATATGGAGTGGTAGCTTACAAGCCACAATAGCCGTGATATGGAGTGGTAGCTGTGGCGAGGACACAGTGTTTGGTGCATGCCCAAAGACCATGCACCCAAAAGAACAAGTTACTTACCAACTGGTAACGTTCTTTCGATTGGATGTTCCTCCAACGTATTCCTCATTTTAGATGTATTCCATCCAGCTTTGCTGCTCTTCGGAAATGTTTTCGGCAGAGGGCGCCGAGTCGATTCTCCGTCGAGAGTGACGTCATCGGGTGTATAAGTAGCACGCGCGGCGCCCGTTGGCCTCAGTTCCGTTTTTCCCCTTTTTATCATCTTTGATCTTGTACTGTGTAGATTGTGCCGGCAGACAGGTATCAGCCTTGCAAGATTTAAGATGGCAATAACCCGGAAAAATCTACAGAGGGGTAGGCTGGGAGGGCGAAGAGGAATACGTTGTAGGAACATCCAATCGAAAGAACTTTACCAGTTGGTAAGTAACTTGTTCTTCGAGTGGATTGTGTCCTCCAACGTATTCCTCATCTTAGACTCCCAAAGCAGTATTTTCTATAATTTCTCTGGAGGAGGGGTTAGATTTTTTTCAATGCCCTTAGATGGTGGAATAAAGCACTGCTTTTCCAAAAGTCAGCTCCTTAGACTGGGAAGCATCCAGGATATAGAATTTTGAAAAGGTGTGTAGTGAAGACCAAGTTGCTGCTTCGCAAATGGACCTTATTGGAACAACTCTTTGAAGGGCTGTCGAAGAGGCGATGCCTCTGGTGGAATGAGCCCTTAACCCTTCTGGTGGGTCTTTTTGTGCTAGTCTGTAGCATTCTGAAATGCAAAGCACGAACCAGCGTGAAATTGTCTGTTGTCACCGATTGACCCAGTTTCCTTCCTGTATAACCTATAAACAGGTGGTTGTCCACTCTAAGTCTGGAAAGTCTAGAGATGTAAAAGCTTAAAGCTCTTTTTGGATCTAACCTGTGTAATCTTTCCTGCTCCTTAGAAGGATGGGGTGGAGGATAGAATGCGGGTAAAACAATTTTCTGACTTAAATGAAAATCAGATATTACTTTCGGTAAAAATGACGGTTTAACCGTCAACACAACTCTGTCCTTATGGAACACAGTATAGGGTGACCCAGAAGACAGTGCCTGCAATTCGCTCACTCTTCTTGCTGATGTTAAAGCAACTAAGAAGGCAGTTTTCCATGTTAGTAATATTAATGGACATGTGTGCATAGGCTCAAAAGGAACACACATTAAGAATTTTAAGACTAACTTGAGATCCCAAATCGGTACTTGAAATGGGTGAGGAGGAAACACATTAGTGAGTCCTTTTAAGAATAGTATTATCAAAGGAATTCTGAAGTAGGAGCATTCTTTGGGCGAGCGCTTGAAAATGGAAAGCGCCGCAAAGTAACCTTTTATTTTTCCAATATTCAGACCTCTATGTGCTAGGGACAGAAGGAAAGATAGTACTTCCGGAATAGAACATAGAAAAGGATCGACATTCTTTTCTCTGCACCAGTTGCAAAACTTTTTCCAACGGCAACGGTAGAGGGACTTTGTTGCTGGCCTTCTTGCCGAAAGCAACACCTCCATATCATCTGGAAGGTTCCAATCCCTGCATCTCAGCCTTTCAGATACCAAGCATGAAGGTTGAGCGTTTTGACCTCTGGAGGGAGAACCTGACCCTCCATTTGAGAGAGAAGGTTCTCCCTCTGAGAGAAGACATACTGGAGGACAGATGGACATGTCTAGAAGGTCCGGGAACCACGTTCTCCTTGCCCAATCCGGGGCAATTAGGATCATGCGGCTCCCGAAGCGTCTCAGCCTCCTGATGCCCTGAGGAATGACGGGAATCTGAGGGACCGCATACAATAGTGGGAAATTCCACTCCACCACGAACGCGCCCCCCAGGGCTCCTCTCGGGGGAAATTCCCTTGAGCAATACCTTTCGCATTTTCGGTTGATTCCGGTCGCAAATAGGTCTACTTGAGGGGATCCCCAAAGGGCGAAGATCTCTTGAATGACTTCCTGAGCCAGTTCCCATTCGTGGGACACCGTGCTCTGCCTGCTCAGAGCATCTGCCGTCATATTCTCTTCCCCGGCTAGACGAATTGCCGTTAAAGAGATTCCCTCCTGAATTGCCCAATACCAGAGCTGCATTGCCTCTCTGCACAGAGGTAGTGACTCCACACCTCTCCCTTTGTTTAGGTAATGCATGGCCACTGTGTTATCCGTCATTATCAGGACATTCTTTCCCCTGGCAGATGGCAGGAAGGGCTTCAGCGCTAGTCTGATTGCCCTCAGCTATAAAAGGTTGATGTGCAGTTCGGACTCCGATGGAGACCAACGACCGTTGATTGTCAAATAGTTGGCCTGAGCTCCCCACCCCATGAGTGAGGCGTCCGTCACTACTGTGATCTCCGGCCATGGTTGCCAAAAAGGTTCTCCTTTTAGGATGTTCTCTGTACAGGTCCACCATAGAAGATCTTGTCGGACCTTGTTCGGAATCTGAAGATCTGTCATTTGACCCGAGACCTGGGACCACTGACTCTTTAGAGCCCATTGAAGGGATCTCATCCTCCAGCGTGCCTCTGGCACCAGGAAGATGCAGGATGCCATGAGGCCAAGCAACCTTAAAAAGTCGTATGCCTGGACATTTTGGAATTTTTAAACCATCTGGAGAATGTCTTGAGCCCTCGACTTGGGAGGCAAGCGCTTTCCCAAGGATGTGTCTAATACAGCTCCTATGTACTGAAGCTGTTGGGAAGGTGTCATTTGAGACTTCTTGAAATTGAGGGAGAAGCCCAGTCTGTGGAGGAAGTGGTAGGTGACTTTCAGATGATCCAGTGCTTGCTCGGCAGAACGCGCCCTGATCAACCAATCGTCCAGGTAGGGGTAGACATGAATCCCCCTCTCCTGAGGTGCGCTGCCACCACTACTATTAACTTGGTGAAGACCCTCGGGGCAGAGGTCAATCGAATGGCAGGACTCGAAACTGATAGTGCGAGTCACCAACTACGAACCTCAGGTATTTTCTGTGCTTGAGATGAATCGGCACATGAAAATAAGCATCCTGGAGGTCCAATGACACCAACCAGTCCTGAAGTTGAAGGGCCTGAAGGATCTGAGAAAGGGTAACCATCTTGAATTAGTCCTTCCTGAGGAACTTGTTCAAGTTTCTTAAGTCCAAGATGGGTCTCAGTACTCCGTCCTTTTTGGGGATCAAAAAATACGGTGAGTACCATCCCTTGTTCCTCTCCGCTGCAGGTACTGGTTCTATAGCACCTTTCTCAGGCAGGGTTAGAACTTCCTGCTGTAGGAGCGGGTTCGAAGACTTCAACGGGCGTCTCCCTGGTGGATTGCTTTGTGGTTGCGTTAGAAAAGGAAGGCAGTAGCCTTGGGCTATTATTTCTAGAGCCCAAACATCTGAAGTAATGGCTCGCCATTCTTG
Organism: Ambystoma mexicanum; assembly: GCF_040938575.1. Classification (NCBI taxonomy): domain Eukaryota; kingdom Metazoa; phylum Chordata; class Amphibia; order Caudata; family Ambystomatidae; genus Ambystoma; species Ambystoma mexicanum. The sequence goes on along the minus strand of NC_090931.1, from coordinate 894,474,115 downwards.
CAGATGCTGCGAAAGCCTGCCTCCTACAGATGGTTTGTGATGCAAGTCCTCAAAGTGGTTTTGTGGCGAATGTTGCAGCCGCTGATAGCAGAGGCGCTGCAGCTGGAGCTGGCTTTGCACGTTTTCCTCGTCCACCGCGAGTGGCCTTTTTCTGGCCCCTTTGACTGGCAATTCCTCTCGCCTTTCCATATGAGGTGTAGTAACGATAGAATCGTCCCCTCCACGATTGTCCTTGCGCACGAAAAGGCTGAGGTTGTCTAATAGCAGCTCCTAAAGATTTGGCAGCTGCTTTTGAGGTCTGCAACCTCTCAAGGCTCTCGTCAGCCTTGTTGCCAAAAAGGTGAGACCAGTCAAAAGGCATGTTCAGAAGGCGGTTCTGTACGTCCGGTGCAAAACCAGACTTCCGTAACCACGCAAATCTGCGCATTACCGTGCTAGTGCCCATGGACCTGCTTACACTATCCGCAGTGTCCAATCCAGATTGAAGGGATTCCTGCATGGCTTCCTTACCATAACTATGTCTAGGAACCCTTCCCTTTCTTCCCCTTCTGGTATGTGTTCCGCCGCCATTGCGATGCACTCCCACAGTGTATGAAAATTTTGCCAAGGTACATGCGGAGTTGGCAGATTTTAAAGCCATACTCCCAGCTGAAAATACCTTCCGTGCCCAGCCATCCACACGCTTATCGTCCCTGTCTGGAGGGATAAAAGGGGTACGCAAGTTTGTTAGAAGCTGTGGCTGCCTGTAGGACCAGACTCTGGGGAGTTGGATGTTTTAAAAGATAGCCAGGGTCGCTACTGGCCGGGCGGTATTTTGAGGTGAGGGATTTATTTACCGGAGGAATAAAATCCAGAGTTTCCCAATTCTTGGCCACCCAGTTTTGCAAGGCTACATGAAAGGGTAGTACTGGGTCTTCGGTGGGACCATGGTACAATATATCTGTAAAATCATCTTGGATGAATTGGGCTGGTGGTCTAGCCCATCCTAAGTAATCTACTACTTTCATCATTAATTGACGGTATGATGACTGGCATGCGCTCCTGGTTCTGGTCTGCCAAAGTCATTCTCAGGAGATGTGTCAATGCCACTTGCATTGTGTAAAGATTCCACCAAATTACTCATTCTGCCTTCCTCGGAGATCAAGCATTCCGGGACATTTGGGGTGCCATATTCTAGCCCAAAAGGTACATTTTCCTCATCAGACCTCTCCAGCTCCTCAAAAATTGAGGTCAGGGATTTGAAAAACTCCTTCCTGGGAAGAGGCTTGAAAACCTTCTCTGGAGAGGAGGAGGAGGAGGAGGAAGAGGTGTAGTACCGGGCTCTGAGTATATTACAGGTTTTGTAACCTTATCCTTCTCTTTTTCGGGCTTTCCTGGCTTGACTGGAGCCTTTGGCGCCGAGGGTTTCGGCGTCGACTAGGGCGTCGACGGTGTCAACGACATAGTGGTCGACAGGGTCTGCTTCGAGGGCGTCGAGGCGGTCTTCGAAGATTTTCCCTTCGAGGTGTGATGGGTCTCGGACGGCGTCGGTAACCTCGAACCGTCGACTCGACTCAAGCGTTTTTCGCTCGGCGTCCTGGAAGGGTCCCTATCCTTCCTTTTTCGATCACCCGGGCTCGAAGGCGTGCGAGTGTCGGAGCGATGACGCTCCCCGCTGGCTTCCGTAGAAGGTGCAGACCAAGGCTTCGCTTTCTCAAACACCTCCATCATTTTGACCCTGAATGCTTCCCACTCTTCGGAAGATGAATGTTTCGTGGGGCATTTCATCTTTTTCGGAGACTCGTCTGACGACTAGGTGGGAGACCTGTGGTGTCGTTTCTTCGATTTTTTTGACGAAGATGACGAGCAATGGGAACCGCTTCAGGACCTAGATCGATGCCTTTCGCGTCGAGGAGATTTCTCCTCACGGGATCACGACTTGACGCTAGAGGTTTACGATCGTTTTTTCGACCTACCTGTAGCTTTCCTCTCCTTTCTCGCAAGGCCTTCCCCGTCATTGCCTGACACTTCGTACAGGCCTCCATGTCGTGGCCTTCTCCGAAGCACCACAAACACTCTCGTTGCGGGTCCATGATCGACATTTCTGAGCCGCATGACTTGCACTTTTTGAATCCCGATCTTGGGGTCGTGGTCAGCGTCGATGACGAGGACATATTTCGTTTGTATTATATATTATTCTTCACAGAACTCCAGGCGCGCCGAATGTCCGAAGCAACGTATACTGCGGAAAAACGGAACTGAGGCCAACGGGCGTCGCGCGTGCTATTTATACACCCGATAACGTCACCCTCGACGGAAGCCTTCGAGGGACCATCGACTCAACGACATCGACGCACGGCACCCTCTGCCGAAAACATTTCCGAAGAGCAGCAAAGCTGGATGTAATACATCTAAAATGAGGAATACGTTGGAGGACACAATCCACTCGAAACTAAGTTATAAGCACTGCAGTTGTAAGCCACTATGGATTTCATAACCTGCATACCCATACATTCAAAAGTCTATGGGCTTACACCCAAGTCTGTAGCTTGTGGCCACAACTACTGCAGCATATAACAGGCATAGGTACACTCGTACTATGAAACATCAGTCAGGTGGTTGTGGGGAGGACGTAGTGTTTTGGAAGCATGGCCGAAGTACATATTTTCAGAATGTGGGAACATTAATCTACGTTTCAAATAGACCTGCTTGTTCTGTTTTGATTTCTTTTGTATTCCAGAGGTTGCTGTAAATAACCATGGTAAAACTGGATGACATGTAAATGTAATTCAATACAATAATTACCTATGAAAACAAATGGGAGTTTGTGTCATTCATGCATCTGCAAATTATTTTCAATAGATAACATCTGGAGGGGAGGCTCATATTAGTGCAGTAGTTCATTTTCCAATGCAAGTAAAGTAACTGTCAGTGTTGCCACCTTTGTTGATGGTTTGAGCTGAATCACCCTCCTCCTCACCTGAATCAGAGTCCTCCTGCTGTAACTTCTGTAATCTTCCTTCCCATATGCTCCTTTTTTTTTTTATTTGCAGATGTGGCTTGTCACGGAATTAAGCCAACGTGAGAGTTGAAGACAACAACCCAGGGGCCCCTTTCCGGAACAGGGGAAAAAGCCCTTAGGCACAACAAAAACCTTTGTAGTATGTAGATCGGTCTCTGATGATGCAACAGGGGAGACCGGGTCTCTGGAAATCGCCGTGCAAAAAGTAGCAAGGGCGGAGCGGGAAGCGAGGGACGAACAGAAAACGGAGCTAATGCTAGGAGCTACAACAAAACGGAAAGTAAGTAGAGCGAGAGCGAAGGAGGGGTGGCCGAAACGCCAGGGGAAAAAGAATACTAGGCAAAAAACAAAGTATACAAGGAACAAGAGAGCGGAAGGAGAGGGGAGCAAAGAAGGGGAGCAGACAGAAAGAAGAAAGACGCCGAAGCGGGAAAAAAAGGGGAGGAGAGACCAAAGCAGAGTACCGTGTGTACTGAAGCGGAGAAACTAAGCGATGCCTCCCAAAGAGGAAAGACGGAACGCCAAGCCAAGGGTTGCAACGCACTGTCTGCCGGAAGGGGAGGGAAGATAAACCCGTCGGCGGACAGTGTCGGAACAACTAGACCGCTCGACGTGGTTCTGGGAATTAAACAGCACCGCCATGGTTGTGCAAACGCCAGCGGTTCCAGAGACGTCTACCGACTCGGAACATGACAGTAACAGATAAGCGAAGGTTTGTGTGCGTTATGATGAATGCCCTTTTCTTGCATGCTGATGGGAAAGGCATAGATTACTGGATGTAAAGAAGCCAGTGAGACCAGCCACAAACTACAGGTGGCACTCTAAATAATATCATTGGGTTATAACAGTGTATAAGTCTGAGGCTCTCTATAGACCAAAGGGAGGTATTCTAATAGAAGGGAAAGTTTTGTTTTAGGATGGGGTTATAGTATAAGGAAGAAAACCATGCTCATCACTAAGCCACAGAAGTAGTTACCGCAAAACAAAATGCCACTAAAATTACCAATATAAACTAATAAAGGTATGGTCACTAAAATAATGTGATGCCAAATCTAACCTAAGTGCAAGACTAATTTACCACCAAATTACTGCCACTATTTTTATGGTAAGACAATACCGCCAAATCCCAAATTTACACCAGTAAGACAAAATATCTTACACTCACAAGCCCCTCTCACTAAACTAAACATCGCTTACAAAAGCTTTAATATTGATGGCAGCATGATAAAAATGTCCAATGAAGTGAAAACTCAGTTTCTATGTGGACTCTTCTACCACCTTAGTGAAACAAGTGAACGCGACTGCATCTGCAGCAGCATACACTTAAGCTCATGCATGTAGACCCTTCTTATCATCTGACAGTTGCCTTACTCTGGCCAGAGCCCTCATCTTAACTAGATTGGGCTATTGCAATGCCCTCTACGCAGGCACAAATCCCCAATCAAAAAACTCCAGGTACAGCAAAACACCCCCAAGAGAGGCACTTAACATCTCTAAAGCCACTCACATATCTACTATTAGACAGAACACCCATTGGCTACAGATTCAAGAACGAATCGAGTTCAAAACTCTTACCTTGACACACAAATGTCTATCCAAAGCAGTGCCAGCATCTCTCGCGGACAAAATGGTCAGATCTCAGACCAACAGGCCCACCCACTCGGCCAACATGAATCTGCCAACCAAACCTAGATTTAAACTCCAAAAAGCTGGGGGCAACAGCTTCCCTGCAATAGCCGCGAAACAATGGAATGCCCTACTAGCCAAACTAAGAGCAGAAAACTCTTTCTGGACCTTTTGCAAATAATTGAAAACTCACCTCTTCACTCAGGGAATTTGTAACTAATATATCCCCTGCACCTAGATAAACTGCCTATAACTGGACCTCGCTGCTAGGCTTAATGTTGTGCAAAGGGTGTGCATGCTAATAACCAACTTCAGGACCTGCTCAGGTGCAACTATGTAATTACCATGGTATATGCACATAACTTCCACTATGTATTTATAAACTAACAACTGCACTATGCCTATATGCTTCTAAGCACCACTAATCGACATCTGGTACGAATATATATATAGATTTTTTTTAAATTTAAAATGATATAGTTTATACATAAACTTTTCATTTAAATTGCATAAGACGTTTTACATTATTTACAGATTAGAACACTATGCCGCATCCTTAAGAAAAGAAACGAGGGCCAAGAGACACAGTTACTTTAGGCAACTTGTGTAAGCTCCAAGGTATTGACAAGGAATTGTACAACTGTGTACATCAGCTTATTATGTTTGCCTTGAAGGAGTTTTAGCCATCTTGAATCGCCTTGTTCTTGTTGGTCTGAGATCTTGAATAGGTCTCCAAAGAGGATTCTCTTGTCCGCTAGTGCAGGACATATCATGATTAGATGCATGAGAGACACTGTTCTTTCTTTATTCTTACAAAAGCGGCAAAACGTTTCCTCCTTTGGTATATTTCGAATTTGGGATAGTCTTGGTCTGGTAGGAAGAATATTTAGTCGTAGTTTCATGAAAATTGTTCGAATGACTGGGTCTGGAAAAAGTTCCAAATAATGTGAAAGTTCATTCAGAGCTCGTATGTCAATTGGGCATTGTAGGTTCATAGAGTATGCTGCCTTTTCTGCTATTGTTCTAGACCAATCATTACACTGAAGTTTGATCTTTGCACGCTGTGGCCGGTTTATCAACATTTCCGTTGTGATTTCTTCTTTTGTCATTTGGTTGAAAGCTTGTTCTTCCATGCTTTCAAGCTGGTATTATGCATTGCTTGTGGTGTTATTTTAAGGATTTGCATTTCTGGGACTGTATCTTCATTTATGACCTTACGAAGGAGATCAAACTGCTTCCAGCGTACTATTGAGGCAAGTGATTGTAGGGCTATCTCAAAACGTATTCTGGGCATAGGATAGTTCCTTGGGGGCTGTAAGATTTTACGCCAGAATGATGCCTCTAGCTTTTGCCAGTTTATTCTAGTAGCAATGATCATGGCGTCGCTACCATAAGTGATGATCGGAATTACCTTTTGGCGGTAGAATGCTATGATCGGTTTTGCAGAGAATTTCCCATAGCGTCTATGCAGCATCATGCCTTGACGTGCCAGCAGTCGGATTTTTCCTTCGAGACTGGTCACCCAGGCTGTTTCTTCCTTTTGTTGGTTTAATAACACGCCAAGATATTTAAACGAAGTAACCGTATTCAGCACTTTGTTATCAAGGGTGAAGTTTGGTCTGCTTTGGCAAGACGATTTATAATAAATTGGTTAATGACATGATTTTTTTTTTTTTATATTTATCTGAAGTTAGTTATTGGTCATGTATGATTCTGTCATACGTAGATTCTCCTGTAGTCCAGATGACGTTTTGTCTAGGAGTACAATGTCGTCAGCATACATCAAGTATGGGATCGGAATTGAATTTAGCTTTGGTGGATTGAGATTTGCAGTGTTGATGCTTGTGGAGTAATCAGCAGTATACAGATTATACAGGGTCACTGCTAAGGGGCATCCCTGTTTTAGGCCATTCCAGGTCCTTATCGCCTCGGTCGATGCACCTTGTTTTGTTAACCTGATCGAAACTGTTGTGTTGGTATATAAAAGTTTGATTGGTTCGCTGATTTCAAGTGGGCAATTCCATTTAGCAAGTTTATTCCACAGGATGGACCCGTTTATGGCATCGAAGGCCATGTGCAAGTCTATGAACACTGCTTAAACGGTGGCGTTGTTTCTTATGGCTTCATGTTTTAGCAGGTTTAAAGTTAGGTTTACATTAGTTCCTACGTTCGCGGTGAAGCCGGTTTGTCGACTATCCAACCAGTTGGAAGCTTTCGCCCATGTGGTCAAGTTTCGTAGCAGATCTGAGCCGAACAATTTTCCCAAAGGATCTAGCAGGGCAATTGGTCTGAAGTTGGCCGGGTTATCTCTGTCGCCCGGTTTATAAATTGGAATCCGTACCGCTTTGGTCCAAGTAGTTGGAAATAACTTGACTGTATTTATTAAGGTTAGTATGAGATCCATTAGGTTGGCCCAGGTCTCCGGATCATGCTTCAGGGCAGCATTAGATAACCCATCCGGTCCGGGGGCTCTGGAGGAATTTAGTTTGCCAATCATTTCTGCAAATATGTGCTTCTCCCAGGAGATGGTCCATTGATTTGAGATTGTCGCTATCTCCATATTTTCGTCGCTATTCCGCGATTTGTAGAGATTAGAAAAATGTGTGATCCAATTCTTTTGGGTGACATTAGATACCATCGCTTGTTGTTGCCGATGATTATTATTTAGCAGATCCCATAGAGATCTCAAGTTCTTGTCTGAGTGTTTGTAGCATAGCTTTGGCATCCGTTTGCTGCAGGGCCGTCACGTTTGATTTGGTCCAGTTTCTGTATGCTTGCTTTCCGGATGTTTTCCGGGTTTGGATCTTTTCTCCATTTACGCAGGTTTTGGCGCAACATTTTTTTTTTTTTTTACTATTTCTTGGTTGTAGTAATGTTGGTAGATCGGTTTCTCTGTAGCATGCTTGTTTTTTTTGGAAAGGGAGAAGGACCCAGTCATAATTCATTTTCTGGTCGTCTGGCAGAGGTGTTTGTTGGAAGACCTGCGGGATGGTGGCCAACAGATCTTTGCAGATTCTTAACCTGGTGTTACCTCCAACAATTTCTATTTGAGGAGGAGGAGGAGGACAGGGGGCGGGCTTGTCCACTCCGGCAACTGCTATCGAGAGGATCGAGTGATCACTCTGATTAGTAGATATTATTTGAAATTCCAATAATATGTTGGTTATGGCTGGCGATAAATATATGTAGTCGATGATGGTGGTACCGTTTTGACCAGTCCAGGTCGGGATCAGCAGGTTCTGGGCATCATGAGGTTGCTTTATTAGCTGTAGATTTCTCATCGATATCTCTTTAGCCCAGCGTAGGGCTCTGGCTGAAAGGTCATCAGAGTCCGCTGGTGTCATACAGATGAATATTTAGGTCTCCACAGATGATGAAGTTTATATCTGGGAATTTGCCACTGATTCTGTCCATTGTTATAAATACGCCATCCACGAAGTAACTCATTAATTGCAACTGGATTCCAATACACGTTGATGACTGCAATCATTCTGAATGACTTCAATTGTGATTCAGGTAGGCATTCTGGGGTCGTCTCAATCATAATTTTGATGGTCAATTGTGTCCATGGATTTATGTTTTCTGTTTCGACAAAGTTCCATTGTGGCGATATCCTCAACAGCGTCAATAGGCCTGCGGCCGCGCAGCCCCTAGCGCTCTTCGGCGCTGGGTTGAGGGCAGTAATATATCCATCACAAGCCGGGGTCTTAGTCATCCACGTCTCTTGAAGGCATATAATCTGGCAGGATTCTAGTAGTGAGTCTGGAGAGTCGAAGAGATGGGAAGATTCTCTCGTATCCCACAAGCATAGTTTCCATCTGTCGCTCTTTGTTTCGATTGATGGTTATGAGCAAGGTTCTGGAGGTGTGTAGGGGAGGAGTGGTCCAAAAGACCCCCCCTTGTCTACACCTCCACCCCAGGTGAGGGCCGTGGCTCATCGGGCGTCCCCTCCTTACCACCAGGGCCCAGGTGGTGGATGGCTCACCTGCTGAAGACATTGCCCGCACGTATAGAATTTAGCTAGGCCTCAGAAACCATTTTGTCTACCAAAAATGGTGTGTGCTCAGCGCACTGTAGCGCGGCCCCCACCTTCGGAAAGTTTCAGTTATCCCTGTCGCCGCAGCACCATGGCAGATCCGCTGCGAGCCCGTTCCCACGAACAAGACGGACATGAGCTAGCGTAATACACTAACATTGTAACAGTTCACCTTCCGCAGTGTATCATCGCTCCCAGCATGACCCGGCCAGCAGGCCTGGGCAATGAAAAGAACAGTAAAATGATTATCAGATGGCAGAAAGTCTCTACATATTAATGCCAAGACCACTTGCAAAGTATGCTTGTCTCCACAAAATCTCTTATATTACAAAAACCTGTAAAATGTATAAACATAAGAAAGCATGCTTCCATGATATAAGCAATGGCGAGCCCACACCATTGCAGTTGGGTACTAATAATAAAGGAGCGTTCCAGGGATCTATTTGTTACGTGTATCACTGGGAAACTTACACTCAATGGTATTGCCTCATAACCAAACTAATGCTGCTAGAGTACACGAGAAGACGAATGTAACCATACAGAGGGCTCATGTGCAGGATGCGCGAGAATGCACTTGTCATGTGTGTATGTCTAAAGCCCCTTATGTACCACCACCGTCACGTACAGTGGCGGGTTACTTTCTATGTACTCCACCAACCTCGCTACTACCTCATTTACTGCAAATGTATATGCATATAACTAAAAACTGTAGTTGTTAAAACATAGTGTACGAATAAGGTGCTCAGACTGGATATAATCGAGACACATCCAGCAAAGTTGAAATGCATGTTTTAAAGTGATTTGAATAAGTATTATAAAGTGTTCAAATGTTTGTGATGTTTTTACCTAAAGTCGGCAACACACAAGGAAGATACCTTTGTGAATATGTGCAAGGCCATTCCCCCTCCCACACTGCGAAGACTGCCAAACATGAGAGCAGAGGCCCGCGCCGCGCTGCTCCACCTCCCCCAACCAGACTGGAGCCGCTTCAAAGATTTGTAGCCCCCTCTGCAGCACCCAAGGCCGCGGTCCGCTACCTGCATTATTTACAGCACAGCAGTAAACCTCTGCCTGAACACACACTTCCAAAGGCGCCCCCTCATAAACCCCCTAACCCACCGGATCATCTTAGACTTATGGCCCTGTGCAATCAGGACACCGAACACTTTGACAACACACAGCGGCACATCCATAACAACTTCTAACAAGACAGAAAGACCTGTACCACCCGTCCCAGGCCCTGAAGCTTAGCACCTCGACCTATGGCCCCGGTCAACAGGACACTGGTAACCATGTCCTGACGTATTACCATCAGACCCCTCACAAGGTGCATTCCTCCTGTGTTGCATTAACCTGTAGAATAACCTATTGGAAGATTTACTAAAGAAGAGAATATTGAAATGACGAAATGACTGCGGTGTGCATGGCCTAGGGCAAATAAGTCAGGAAAAGACATTCATCTCTGACACTGGCTGCGATGGCACAACACCACCGCCCGGATGAACTCAGCCAACCCGCCAGGCCCAGCCCAACCCACGAGGCTGACCAGTGACGTCTTCCAGCCAAGACCAACCACCTCGCAGCAGCACCTATAGCTAGTCATCGCCATCCAATCCCATTGAACTTGTGCCCCCTATAGTATGTAGGTTCTTATGACGTTTTTTGTAAATATATACGCCTGTCTTTGCTATTGTCAGACAGAGCGCTCTCGGAGTTTGCAGAGTTCTTTGCATGCCCTATTCTGATTGATAAACTCCCATTTAAGCTCACCCGCACTCTGTCCTGGCTTTATTCCCGATTTGGGAGAGTCCTTCATGGTCTCTCATTGCGGGGAGGATCGTGCTGGTTGGGGACGCTTGCCTCCAGGTGTCAAAGGTTGTGATGGATCTTCATCATAATCTCTCCAAAAGGGTTGTTTATTTTGCAGTTTTCTGATAATATCACACTGGTTGGTTGATGTAGGCGTGTGAATTCTTCCAGAATATAAATTAGTGCTCATATGTCGTACTGGTCTATCATCTCGCGACTTCGTATCGTCGTCAGGGCAGTTCACTTGTTCATCTGAGCGTGTAACGTCATCAGCATCACTTGTTTCATCCACAGTTGGCGTAAGTGCATATCCTAATGAGAGCAGTGGCGTGGCCATGTCTAAGATTCGGTTCATGACCTCCGGGGTGTAATGTTCAATCTGGACCTTGTCTAGGTAATATTCATCTTCAAAACTCACTATCTTTATCTTGTGAGTTAATTAATTTAAGTTGTGGGATTGCAAGGAGCAATCTTAGTACATTAGTCCTGTTGAGTATGATGATGTACTCGATTCATTAATACAGGCTAGTCGTAGAATACATTTCTGCTTTTTCTTCCACGGATCTATAAATTGTGGTAGAATGTAATTATCGGTCTTGTGAGGATTCCTTATGTCTTTTCTCTGGATTTCTGGAGAGTCAATTGCTGGGGCTGATGTAGACGCCTCAGTAGTTTTATCAGTCAGATAGCCCGTTTCATGTGAATAGTTTGACGGGTCATCCGATATGTTTGTTACGTCTCCTGTTTGGTGGAGAGAAGCATCTGAGATTGTTTCACAGGACAGACTTTATTCATTTAATGAATCTGTGTGGTCAATTGCATATTCATCTATTATTAAGAGTATCAATTCATTGATTTTTGGTAACTGTTCATTGGACTCTTGGTGAGCTGAATACGTGCTGAGGTTGAGGAGATCTATTTTCGCTTCCAGGATGTTGGAGGGTCCTGGTCTCTGGCTTGTCATGTGGTCACCCTTTGGGTCTAATCTCATTCGATTTCTAGGGGTGCAGGTGTTCTGTTTCTTAAGCACAGGGCCTCCCAGAATATTCCCTAAGAAAGCTCGGGAGCCTGTTTGTTCATTCCTCTTTGTTCGTTTGGTTTGAGGTTTTGGAGTCTGTTTCACCTGCTGCATCCCCTTGCAAGTTTTCTTACTTAAAAATATCTGAAAAGTATCTGGAGGTTTCGGTACTCTTAACGTATCTGGTGGGTTCGCGTTAGCAGATTGGAGGCCAACGGCTGAAGTTGCCCTAGAGGTTGATGAACCTGGTGGCTTCTGCGTGATGAATGGTAGAATTACGCTGTTTGGAGGGGCCGTTACGGGATTCTTGAGGAGCTTTGGGGGTTGGCACAGAATGAGCTTTCGTCAGGGTAATCATTGTGGCAGATAGTATGGCTTTTTCAGCTCATTCAGCTGCAGCCATTTCGAAGAGTCTTGTTTGCCATTGATGGGAGAGTTTGCTTCTCTGTCTAATCGTTTTTCTACACTGGTAATGAAGGCTTCTAGATGGATTCGCTTCGTGTGGATTAACGTTAAAAGCGTTTCTTGATCTTTAGTGCTTTCGTTTATTGATTCGTACAGTTTACAGAACGGAATCATGGCTTGTGTGGCGACAGTTGTGAGCATATTTTGTAGATCGAGCATTGTAGTCGGGATCCTCCGAGGATATTGGTCTTCGAGGGTGGGGGATAATGTTTTGCTAAAAGCGTCCTGTTCTTCATAGTTGAGAGGTGTCACTCTTCTTCTGTGTGCCTGAAACGAAAGGGAACAAAGAGTCCATTTCATCGTATTCGTGCTTTGGGTTCTTTATCTGTCAGTCTTTTCATTTGGAAGGTTTTTTTGGCATCAAGTTCTCTGCCATCGATTTGGTGGTCAAGGCTGGAGTGGACGTGGTTGGTAAGTCATTTAGCCGCTTTGCCCGTGTGTCTCCAAAAACTTCTTTCCTCTTTTCGATGTTGGTCAACAGTGATTCAATTTCAGCGATGTCTAAAGACAGGCGGGCTACTTTTGCTCTAGATTGTTGAGTGTCTTTCGAGCTTTCAGCTTTAGAAAGGCTCTTAGCAGTATAAGATTTCAGCCATCTCAATTTGGCTTGCCTGGCTTTTTCCTTTTTTTGACGAGTCAGGTATTTCATGGTTCTGTATGTGCTCTCGAGGGAGCATAGTTGAAGGTGCTGTGATCGTCTTTGATAGGAGGGCCAGATTTGTTTTGATGGCTTGATCTGTTTTACCAATTCCTTGACTGGGCATATTAGGTGAGACTGTTAGAGTTTCTCTTCCTTTTAAGCAGGGTTTTTCACACAGCAATGGGTGTGCACCAGGGGTACCGTAGTTAACGGAGATTTGGTAAGGGCTTCCAAATTTGTAACAGTGGCGGCTGTAGTCTCAGTGTCCAGCCTCGGAATTTTGTTTGAGCTCGGACTGGCAGTGCTGCTATCCCGAGGAGGAGAAATCAGTAGCTGCCCTTCTACGATTTGTTGAGGGAGCCATGCCGCCAATACTTGCAGATTGTCTTCTGGCGATAGTGGGATTTCTCTCTGAGATGGAGTACGGGAGATTACCTCTAGTTTCTGTGTGTTGGCTGCTGTCGAATTGGCGCCGATGGTCTGGGTAGGTGCGCCGTGTACGTCTCTATTTGGCACTTGGTAAGTGAATGGGTGCATTATTCCCTTCGCAATTTCTTGTTTAAGTAGGACATCTTTTATTGAAGGTTGCGATGAATCATTCATCATATTGGTCTGGTGTTTCTTGGCACGCTTTCCTCATAGCCTGGTGTGAGGACCCGATTTCTCTGTTTGGGACTGATCTCCTCCAACACTAGACGTATTTAATCGGGAAGACATTTCTAAGGTAGTTGCGTGCTCAGGAGAGGAAAGATAGTTACTGCAAAGTTCTGCAGTGACCTGATTGCAAGATTTTCCGTACTTTGTCTGATGGTATGGCGGAGCAGCAGTTTTATATAGTACCAGACACCAAGGACGGCATGACAGCTCGAGGTAGCAGGAGCGATACCAGGATCAAAGGGGCGAGCCCCCGCAGTCTCCTGGTAGCTCTGGTCCTCAGAGCTAGTGATCAGACAAAGAGGCGCAGAATATTTGCTAAGAGCAGGTAGGCACTGGAAAACACTGGCGGCCCACGGTTTCAGGGGCAGGTATCAGGATCAAAGGGGCGAGCCCCCGCAGTCTCCTGATAATTCTAACCCTCAGGGTTAATGGTCGACGATAGATGTCAAAATATAGGCAGTTTGAAAGGATCACCTACCGCAAGTTCCTCTGGTGGTGGCAGGCACGGCAACGTGCTGGGGATCGTGAATGGGAGCGATGCGTCTGTTGAAGTTATCCCTCACAGCCGTGAGGTAAGGTCCAGCCGTGGGGGAAGGGGGGGGGGGGAAATCAGCAGGTATACCGCCGACCCAAGAACGCAAAGAACCCAAAGACCAAAAGACTCTGCGTCTCGACTCTGCGGCCTGCTCCGTGGTCTGGGTGTGTTTTTAAATCAAAAGACAGAGAAAGTGGACTGGAAGTCCTCGTAGCTCGCCGCACACATTGTCCTGCAGGTAATGTCTGACTGCACCGTAGGAGGGAAATCCAATCTCGTTTTCCAACCCCTCAGCCCCTGCTAACCTGGGGTTCAGCTTTAAGTTAATTCCGATCACATGTTCTTTATTAGAATACGTTTAAAGCAGTCAGTTTCTTTGCTCTGGATAGCACGTATATTATATATATGTACATACATACACACACACACACACACTATTGCCGACTTGCAAGCGACGCGCTCTGCCTCTTGTTTACTTGCTATTTGTTAGCAAAGCTGGGTGCCTGCCATTGTGCGCAGTCGACCGATTGAATGCACAATTGTCGATTTTTTTGTAGCCTCTTGCCGCAAAATTGCCCGCTGTTATAATTGCATTTTCTTCAAAGGTTTTTTTCTCACTGCAATTTCTTTTCATTCTCAAAAATTCACCGTAAAAAATAGCATACCGTAAGGTGAATTTTTGAGAATGAAAAGAAATTGCAGTGAGAAAAAAACCCTTGAAGAAAATGCAATTATAAAAGCGGCCAATTTTGCGGCAAGAGGCTACAAAAAACAAAACAAAAACGACAATCAATAGTGCATTCAATCAATGTTCCAAACAAACGCGAGAGGAGATTCTAAGAAAAAAAGAGAAAAGCAAATTGAGATCACAGGAAAGTAAATCTGAAAACATATGGTTTATTACAACCTACAATAACGGGGCCAAAGAAATTCTGAAAATTCTTGCTAAACATTGATCTTTGCTACAAAGAGATCCGGATATCAAAAAATGCATTCAGACGAATGCTAGTGTGGCCTTCAGAAAAGCAAAATCTTCACAATCAGAATTAACACCAAGTCTCTTCGTAACCCCCTACACCATCCACAACCCAATGGTTAGCGAGTAACCAAGTAGGTTTCTACAAATGCACAAAGTGCAAGGCTTGCAAATATGCATATCTCAATACATCCACAAACTCGGAGAAAAGTAACAATTACCAAATATATCACTTGTTCAACAACTTATGTTATATATGCAATTACTTGTGATTGCAATATTTGGTATATTGGAAGCACCAACTTTGTGTGTTGCAACACCTACGAGCCATCAAAAATAGAGATCCATCTTACCCCCTTGCAAAACATTTTGAAGAAAAACACAATGGGGACATATCATCTTTCAAATATTTTGGGATAGATATGATGCCCCTACATCCACGAGGTGGAAATCGGGAGCGAAGATTAAGATAAATAGAATGTAAATACATTGTAGATTACCATACTAAAAATCCGGGAAGCCACAACAAAGATGAGGAAATCTATACCTTTGTGGGAGACTAGAGAACATTGAGAATAATTTGCTGTAATATAATAACTGTTCTTGCTTAGAAATAAGATACTATAACATCACACCTTAATTTGATAATCTTTCACCATATTTGTTTTGTATACACTTTTTACATACTTTTTAATATCTAAGGAGCTTTTTTAACATTTTATTATATGAGATAATCATAGGTTTCTCATAATATTGAATAGTCTATTTTTAATTCATTTTTTCCTTTCCGTTTTTGGAGTTTGAATAGCAACTAAATTGCAAATATTAAGCATTTTTAGACATTTCTGTGCCTTAAACAAATCAAATAATCAAAGGATTGCCAAATGAGACTGTCCAACATATTTTGTATTTTATTGTCATCACTATATGTAAATGTATGTGTTGCGGAATGTACAACTGGTATGCCATGTATTTGAAAGGCACTATGCACTTTTAACATTACTATATGTAAAAGCGTTCTTTTGCACAAAATACTTTTTTGGAAAGCACATGATATTTTGGCCTATATTGTGGGATACCAATCTGAAGGGCATCATGCATTTCTTTGAACATCAATGTATGTGGAAGCATTCTTTTGCACAAAAGATCTTGTGAAAGCATAAAAACACTTGGTCCAAAATAGTTGGCACCAACCCCAAGATATATTAATATCGATATGACATTGTTTTTACTTTGTAAGCACTATGCACTTTATCAACATTACCATATGGTGAAAGCAAACAACATGTCAATTCAAACTGTTCTGCGCCAGCTGCAAGATATATTAATGTAAAGCACTATGCACTTGATCAACACTACTATACGGGAAAAACAAATAATGTCTATCCAAACTGTTCGGCACCAACTGCAAGATATATTAATATCGATGTAACATTGTTTCTATCTCGCAAGCATTATGTATTTTATTATCATCATATAGCCATGTACCTTAATGTCAATTCAACAATGCCCTTTATAAGCACTATGCACCTTATCAACATTACCATATGGTGAAAGTAAACAATATGTCAATTTAAACTGCTCTGCGCCAGCCGCAAGATATATGAATGTAAGCACTATGCACTTCAATACCATTATATGGTAAAAACTAACATGTCTATCCAAAAACTGTTCAGCGCCAATTGCAAGATATATCAATATCGATATGACATTGTTTTTATCTCGTAAGCACCATGCACTTTATTAATATCATCATATAGTCAGATACCTTAATGTCAATGCAACATGGCCGTTTCTAAATACTATGCACATTAGCAACATAAATGTTCTGAGACCATCCTTTTGGCACAATCTATGTTTGAGAAAACATGTGATATATGGCACTCAAACACAATAGGCAGCATCAGTAAAGATGGCTTCAATACATGCTTTAATCAACTCCAAATAGATGTGCTATATATGGAAAAATGAATAATCTCAAACAAAAAACATTTCCAACATGGCACCCATGGAAACAAGGAATGGTCCTAGATATGCAATTCAATGGAAAGAAAAGGACAATTTAATTTGTAAAATGTTTAAAAAGAGAAACTTGTTTTTTATGTTTACAATCGGACGAAGCCCGTAAGGGTGAAACGCGTAATTGTTTGTCTTCTCTCGTACTGCTTGTCCATCGTTTTTGAAAAATAAAGGACTTATAACGGAGATCCTTCTTTTTTCATCATTTATGAGGAGAGTGCCGCCGAAAAGCCCTAACCAGCTTTTTCCCCCCTTTCTTTTTTCGAAATATATATATACATATACATATACACACTAACAACCTTGTACTATAAATTCATGTAACCAAGTAAGAAATGTACCGTTATAACTCTGTAAGGTAAGCGCCCAGATGCCTACAGGTTAGGCGCGCTATACAAATGGCAAAAATAAATAAAAGACCGGGCCTAAGCTTGGGAAGGGAACCCTGAGAGGCCTGACAAGAGTAGTGCAAGAGACCTTGTTAAACTGTGTAAAGAGAGGCCTACACTTGGGGAAGGGAGCTCTGAGACTTTACATCATAAACCAAGTGATCGCAATAATTGACTACACAGACACAGCTACACAGCTTTCATCCAGCTAACACCATCAAGAGTTTACCATAAAGCCATTTCTTAGAGTAAAGAACATTTTACAGGATGAAATTGAATGCGCCAGATTACTTAAGCTAAGGCAAACAGATTCAAACAAAGAGGGTATCAAGATGAAGAAATCAACAACTCCCTACTCAAGACCGATAACATCAGTAGAAGCATCATACTACAAAAGGAGAAAATAACAACACAACCTTCTTTAATATAAATACCGAAATATTCAACACAAAGCAACCAGATTAAGAAAATTGTGAATAAACATTGGTACTTCTCATCTGAGGATTAAACCTTGGGGAACCTTCATACAACGCCACAAATATTTGCGTACACACGCAGCACCAATATGAAAGATATGTTGGTAAAGAGTCACACAAATAAACTTCCTGAGAAACTAAGAAAATGTGGAACCTACCCATGTCTGAACTGCACAAACTGCAGTATGGTGCAAAAAGAAAAATCTAATATTTCATCCCAACATAGGCAAAAAAAATTCTGAAACAAATATGCAACATTTCGAACATCTAAAGCAAACCCTTAGTGCCAAGGACTGGTACACTGGTCCTTTTTGCATAGCCTTGCATAATAGCCTGGCACTTGTCCCTGTGGAAACTACTACGTCGGACAGACCACCAGAAAAGCTAAAACACGATGGAATGAACATCGTTCAAACATTCGCACTGGAAATCTGAAATCTCCAGTATCGCGACATTTTAAGGAATCACAACATCATATTGCACAAACGAAATTTCAAATCTTAGAGACTGTTGAGAAAAAAAGGAAAGAAGATGGAAGTAGTGACATCATCAAACACTTGAATCAAATATAGACCTACGGGATAGAGAAATTGAGGGTATGAACGAAGAGTATCTTTGCATGTTTTCTATGAATGAAGCATCCCCAAGGGGGAACGACTAGTACACCGCACAAACTGCAGGATACGGTTTCATGAATGCAGCACAGTTCCAGATGACGTAGGAACTACCACATTCCTGATCAAAACTAATAGACCAACAACCAATGTGGACCATAACACATAGTCAGTCAACAAGTTTATAAATAAATCCATCAAACACATAGCAAAAATAACACACAAAAGCAAATACAATCAATAGACCATATCAAGGAGTGGTGCATCAAAGAGTCACTTAAGGGATAAAAAGGGTGAAACAAAAGACCCCCCGCCATCACCCTCTATATAACTCCCCTAGCCTGGGCCTGACCCCCCCCCAAGGAGCCTGTCCGATCGCGGCCCAGGGGAGTGAAGTTAGCCCCAGACAGGGGGTAGGTCCTCCGGATCGGCCTCGTGGGGTACTCGGGGCCTAAATGCAGAAGTGGGCCGATTAGAATTCTGCTCCTAGGTGTCCCTCCACCCCCCCCCCCCCATTGTCCTAAAACCCTGTTTGCCAGTCTCAAGTCCCAGAAGGCTAGTTCCACTCTGTCCCTCGAACTCTTGCCCAAACTGCCCAGCCTATGAAAACCCACCAAAGTTTCCCTGGTCACAAAAGAACATCCTCTCGCAGACCTTAGCCAGTGTAAGCTTTTGTTTACAAGAGCTTCCCTGGACTCCTGCATGTTCCTCTTTGCATTTTTGGTACTCCATGAAGATCCACAATAGCTCGTCCAGTCCGACCATGAGTGGGTGGCTGGAATGGACCGCCTCTGTACCTTGAACCACCGGGGCTCCCCTCCTCCCCCCCGGGCAATTTGAACCTACTTGACTAGGCACATAGTCCACCACCCCAATGTGCTTGCTGTGCTTAATGCCCCCTGCACTGGGATTTTTTACAAGGGCCGGTTGTACATTCCCAGACATCAGGCTAGGGCAAGATAATGGAGCTATAATCTCAGGACTCAGAAGGGCTAGGTTCTTAGGATGCACCGGAGGTATGTCAATTTGACCCTTACAAGCAGCCAGAATATGAAAGGACTCCCCCTCCCTCGCCTAAATGGCTATAAGGGCTGCAAGCACATTTCTAATGGCAACCAGCCCAGCCAGGACTTGGTTACACTTACACACACCCCCCCCAGCCCCCTGAGTGGCAGATAAACCTTGGATGGGGGGTTAATAACCAACCCTACATCCAAGAAGGTTTCACATTCTTGGTGCTTAGACACCCTGGGTGGAGATAGGTGAAGAGATGGGCTGGCCAACGGGCTCGCTGTAGACACAGGCTCACTCCCGGTGCTTCTATTACACAAGGAGAGATTGCGCACAAGGACATCAATAGATGGGCTGCCCTCGGCAATCGTGCAGACCAAGGCCGAGCTAGATGAAGCCTTTCTCGGGCCTGCACAATTTTTAGAGTTGGATGGAGAGGTGAACACCGCAATGTTTCCTTCAGGGGTAGAGCTCGCTGAGGGGGAGCTGCCGACTAGTTCTCCCATTCCTACAATGCCTCCCTCATGGAGCACCAGCATCTCTGTCCCAGGACAGAGATTTCTATGAACGGGGAACACCTTAGGGGGATTGAGACTCATGGTTGGGACAGGGAGACGAAGTTCTTCTGCAAAGGGTAGGCGCGACCTTCCTCCGTTGGAGCCTGTGATGGCCTGGGCCTCCTGAGACTTTGCAATGCGGCCCTCTCCATTGTATGATCATGATACAAACTGCCCTGGTTGGTGGGTATTGATCCTTCCCTGATCCCTAGTTCGGCGACCATGCTGCTCCCCCGTGGCAACTGTGCCCAACAGCCCCCTTCTGTCCTCACTTGGAGGAGGGGGGGACATGTAGACAGCTCACCCCCAGGTACTAGGACAGTGTTTTGGGCTTTCAAGATGAGGGCTTCAGCTGGCACACCCTTTTGATCATGGGAACGTATCCCCTTTACGACCAGCGCCTTTCGCTTGGGTTTTTGCCCACTCTCTTGGAGGGCAGACTCGAAACACACCTTGGAACAAAGTGAAGGCAGGAGGAACGGTGAAAGCGCTGGTGACATATAGAGGGGGGGGGGTAATGACAGTGTCAGTAATGACATTGCGGTCTCGACAGACTCAGCAGGGCCGAGAGCGGCAGCCCACACCAGCGTTAGGCTTCTCTTAGCCTGGACACAACAGTCACTCTCAAACGATCCCTCGCCAGCATTTAATCTCTACTCTTGTTTCCTCTCTCCTCTCTCGGGCGGAACCAGGACAAGCCTCCCACTAAGGTGCCAAACACCACGCCCTTGCCCCGCCACGGGCTTCACTGCTGCAGGGCTCCGGTGCACCTGATACGCCCACAGGGCGTGGCCAAAGCAGGAAGCTGCTGGAAAGGATCATGCTTATTCATTTTTCCAGGAGAAAAGTATTGGATCTTTTTCACGTGACTAACCATATAACTCTACACATGTGCTAAATTCTAGCATATGAGAACTTGTTTTTATTGTATTACAGATGTCTGTTACAACTTCATATCCATTAACGTGTTTCACAGAAATACTATAACTCGAAACCAATTCAAAATGGCCGCCGGCAAGCAATGACATCCTGCAGATGACGTCACACAGCGTATGCCGCTGCCATTTTCAAAATAAAAACGAGCAGCGACCACAGGTAGTCGCACTACTGTGATCCTGGTGATCTGGCCGCAAAGGTTCTGTGATGGATAGCCATTGGCAAGCGGCCATCTAGGCACAGGGCTTCCTAAAGTTGATCTGGTGCTTAAATGTATGAAATCTTCCAACCCATGCACTCCACTCTAGCACATTCAGAATGCCGTGAGCCTTAAAGTTCCCAGTGGAAAGAGATCTAGTTGGCTGACAGCCACCAATTCATATTGCCCCTAGGATAGCCTTGAATAACAAAGGTTCCTGCTCCAGTGCCAGCATTCAACAAACAGTAAACATCCCCAAAACCAGCCCCAAGAAAGGGTCTACCTAGCTGGTTGGCAGCGTCTGCTCGGCATAGATGGAATTGGTTATTTATAACGTGCTTAATACCCAGAGGTTTCTAAGCACGGACCCAGGTATCGAACCTGTGTAGCTCCGCGTCTTGCTTCCAAGGCGAGCGCGTTGCCCCTGAGCCATCAACCCAAGTTGAATCCACATTGCAAGATACTTGGGTTTTAAACTATACAGACCTGCTGTTGAAAGTATGCTGTTGAAAGTATGCAAGGGGCTTCTGTCTGTGCTTAGAAGATATGCATGGTGGAGCCGCAGGCTGCCAACACTTGAACTCCATCTTTCTTTATGTTCAAATCTTTGGTCAGCAATAACTATTTTGTAACGTACCACAATAGAAATAGCCTGAAGGTCCTGGAAAGTGTGAAAATTACAGATGGTGTGCAATTAAAACGCAATATTATAGCATAAAATGACATTGCAGAGTGTGGGGCAGTACTCTGGACGACCCAAGTAACTTCAGTGGCTGGGAACAACAGGGGAGAAAATGTGATGTTGGTTCTACCACAGTTAGTTCACTATACTAGAATCTCTGGTGCACCGACTGATGAGACTATGTCTGCCTGTCAAATCAAGTGATACAAGACTAGGGGAGGGTCAGTGCAGCAGTAATGCAATTCTATGTGACAGTATTGGAGCCACTAGAAGAGGAGCACCAGGGTACACCAAGGTGTCCTTACACTCATTAAAACTGTCCTTTTGTAAGGGTGTAAACATAATCACTTATAAGCACTTCAATTTTTGCAGTTGAAGTCAGGGTGAGATTACATTATTTGCCCAGGATCACACACCAAACAGCGAAGCAGGGATTTTAACCCACTTTGCAATTTGGGCACGACCACCTTCTTCCACGCTTTACTTGGAACAAATATTTATGTTTTGGGTGTCAAGAACTAGAATAATACTGTCCTATCGAGTCTTTACTTCTTGTTTTACCTTGAGTTGGGAACTTTTTTTGGTGTTGGTACTCCACCTTGCAGCTGTACCTTCTGTTTAGCGATCATTTCACTCTCCCATCCTAGTTATGTTGCTCTGCCTTTTGAGGGTTGCTACAACCTGGATGATTAAAGAGGGGTGGATTAGAGAAAGTGATGGCTCACTGGAATGCAACTGGAAGGCTTGCATCTTCTTACTTGAAGTTAGTATATACAGTACATGCTAGCCAATGTTTCCACTGTTCTGCACCCCACCCTTGCACCAAGTTGGCGACTACGTGCAAATGCGGTCATATAACTGCTGGTTAAGTCACTTCCTATATTTGGGCACCCTTCTGGGAAATTCATAATTTGGCTCTTCTGGGCAGAACTATACCCATTGGTAAGACTATCTGAAACCAGCTGTGGTTTACATTTTCTTTTCTTTGAACCACAATTTTTCCTTTTCAATGACTTCCTAACACATTTTTGTAAAGAGTGGGTGCAACCATAGGTTTAGACACAGATGGATTGTGGTTTTGGACTTTCAGACATAGACGGCCCTTAGAAACGTCAGTTAAGCGAACCATCCCTTTAGAGTTAGGGCCAGATAGGCATTACACAAACCCAGGAACCTTGGTAAATAAAGGTTTTGAAACTAAAATCTTTCAGTATGTGTCTCTCTTAATACCATGCCTGTCTCACAGTCCCCATCCCCTCACCATCCTGTAAGGCTACAAACCTTGGCGTCATCTTTTGACTCCTCCCTCTCCTTCTCCCCTTCTCCCCTCACATCACATCACAGACCTTGTCAAGAAGGCCGACTTTCAGCTTCACCTTCTCAGAGGCATTCTCCCTTTCCTCACCTTCTCCCAGAAACTCAATGTCTCCAGAGCTCTGGTTCTCTCTAAGCTGGACTACTGCAACAGCCTCTTTCCTCTCTTGCCCTCTTCAACTAATTCAGAATAGTACTGCAAGACTTATCCTTGGCCTCAAGCCCAGGGACTGCCTCTCTCCAGGCCTTAAATCTCTCCATTGGCTCCCTGTGGCTGCAAGGATCAAATACAAGACCCTCTGCATCATCCACATGTCTTTCTGGGGCCTAGGACCCTGCTACATCAAACTCTCTCTCCCTAAATACCTCCCTGCTAGTGCTCTTCGATCCTCTAGCTCCAACTCTCTGCAGATCAGACATTTTTCCAAGTAGAGAGTGGGGGGGTAGATCTCGCTCTTCGGCAAGAGTCTCCCTCTGGAATGACCTTCCTGCCCCTCTCAGACTTGAAGCAAAACTGTGTGCAACTATAGACACTCATCCTCTGCACACCACAAATGCTGAACAGCCAAATGATTTCACCATATAAGCAAAATTTAATATACAAAAAGTGACAAAAAATAAAACATGTTAAACATGTACATGGATCTTGTAGTCTTCTTCTACACTGGGAAAATACTTTCAAGGCAAGTCCTTCAATCTATGCGTTTAGGGGTGCTGTGCCCCTTCTTCAGGAGTGGACCTCTGTAGGTATGCAACACAAACCGGGGGCCAGATTTCTATATATCACGTTTTACCACCATAACACTCTAAAAGATACTATACCACTGGTTACAAATAAGACCTTCACCTCTGGTGCATTTCTTAATCAAGATATATGCGTAGTGTGGCCACATCAGATTTCTATAACTCTGAATGTACCACTTAGAAAGTCATGCATAGCGTAATGCCAATTAAAGAAGTCAAAGTAAATAACCTAGAGAGTGCCAATCCACAAGCCATCCCTTCTATAGTTAAATGCATGCCGTGTATAACATGCAGGTTACGTTAAGTTTATACCATGAGTCGAACTAGAATTACTGCCCTACCCATCCATTTCACCCGTGATACTTAAGGAGGTCTGGCTCAAGTCTGTGTGCAGCATCCACCTATTAAGTTCCAGAAGCTTCTCAATATCCTGCTCTTGTCTACCGCCTTCCCTCTCGCACTCCGTTGCTAATTCCCCCACCTGCCACTTTGACTGGCGGCCTGGTCCCTTATGAGTCATACAGAGCACTAGGCCCTCCTTGACCAGTCTATACCAACAACCCCCCAAACCAGCACTGCACGTCCGTGCCCCTTTCCCTGACTAGCCTGGTGGGTTGGGCAACCCTCCAGAGTCTGGTCACCCTCCGTCCTCGCACTTAGATGGTAGTCTGCCCCTGGTATCCCCTGGCACTTGCTCCCCTAGAATCCCCCCCCAGCACTTGCTTACCCCCAGGGCCCTTTCTTCCTTCTTCCCCTCTCCTCTCTGCTTTCTATACTGTGTTTTACATAGTCTGCCCTCGATCTTGGTCTCTGACCCAGGGGCGAGGCGAGGGGCAGCAGGGTTATCAAATTACATCCAAATACTAGTGCTATTTTACCAGATTACTCCAGGGGGAAGTCTGGGTTTCTTCTAGTTACTATCCTCAAAGAGATGGCTAAACCCAGAAGCGCACCCAAACCCTGGAGATGTATTTGAGGTGCTACTGCCTGCATCACCCAAAGTCTTGGGTTGATGCCTTACCCAGCACAGTTTGTGTGTATAATCGTTCTCTCATTCATCCACTGGCCATCCTTTCTCATTTGCTGTGCATGGAATACGCACCCTCATCCAACACCATTCCAGCAACGCAGATTTCTTCCCAGTAACTACACAAGCTGTATGAAGTAGTCATACAACAATTCCTTGCTGGCCAAGAGACCAGCAGGCGTCAAGGAAACAAAACAAGCACTGTGCTGCAAGTCCTACCTACCGTCTGCTCATTATTAGGCTATTCCAGGGAGCTGTGGCAATGTGAAAAGAATAGGAGTCAGCAGAAACCCAGGTCGAGCTGCAGAGGAAGAGGCCATGAAGTGCTGAAACAGTCCAAATGGTTCCCAAGGACACAGTCCTGTTGGCAAATAAGTAGCAGGATCAGTTGATTGTTGTCCGGGCATTGCTGGTGGGGGGGATTGCATTCAGTTTGCGTGCATGGTCCATGGGTATTATAAAAGGAAAGTCCATGACGATAAACGTGCTGCTGGGACTAAATCGAGCTTCATAGAATATTCCCTAGAACAAAATCTTGTGATGCTCATGAAGCAGTCCCTGGGTTCTTTGGACTTTTTGATTGTTACATGGGAAAAGGAGATCATTAGAGGCCTGATGATGAGGCAACCACATAAAAGCACAGAGAGATAACAAGAATGGATGAGAAGGAACCAATAGCGTAAAGCCCACGAGAGGAGTGTGTAAAGTAATTACTGAAAGCACAGGAGAACAGGCGGTGAGAAATCCCTGTGCTCAGAATGAGTGGGACAGCAAGTGATGAAGAAAGGTGTACATACCAAAGCCCACGAGGGCAATACAATCGAATCATATTGGTGATGGAAAAAACCTATGTATCTTATGATAAGAGAACATCATTTATTGCATGTAAAAACTGTAAAATGTTCCCTTGGGTTCTGTGACAAGGCCAGAACCCTGATCTTATTGAAAGGGGATGGGACCCACTCTTAGGTTGGGGTGGGAGGCCCACCAGGGAGAAATCCAGAGCCAGTCCACCCCAGATGACGACAGTGGCAGTTCAGAGGGTCCCAATTCCTGCCTCCCCCCCACTGCCCTTGTGCCAGCCTGTTTATTTGCAGTACCGGTTATTTCATTCCATGCCTCCCAAATAAGATGCTCGCAAAATTCTTTCTATTTTTTCAACTTGCATGAGAGGAGCAAAGGCAAGCAACGGTAGAGAACGAGCAGCCCATATAAATACACCAGAGACTAGGGCCTAAACGAACGAGACCAACACTCAAGCATACTTCGCTGCCCGTGTTCTGCCGCCTGAAACAGAGAACCAGTGGAGAGAGAGGGGGAGCCGACATTATAACGCCTATGTGGCTGTGAAAGTGGCTGCACAACGCTCCTCTGTGCCATAAGCTAACACCCGCAGCCAGCGGCAAGCTCCCGAGAGCACCAAATACTAAAAAAGGGCCACAGACCCCCCACATGGACTGTACTTACCCAGGGGGAGCCTGGACCAAGGCCCCCTAAAACAAACAGATATTCTATGCCCTAGCCACAATCACTATTCCGTAGCCGGACTGCAATGAGAAAAGGGGTAGGGATTAATCTGCTATTTAACATATTTGCTGCTTGTGTAGCAGACATGGGGATGGCCCTTTCAGTGTCGTAATTTTCCTCCTTGCTTGGGGGGTAATTACATTGCATGGCTAGGCTATGCAGATGACTGTCTTATTGGAAAGTTCCCCGTCGAGCCTACAGCACTCTCTGGATGCCTTACCCCAAAAGATCACCAGAAGACTAAAATACTACAATTACCGCATAGGGGTAGGAAGCCGACTCAGTAGGACTGGTGGATTGAAGGGGTCAAGTTGGAAATGGAACAAGTTACTTACCTGTAACTGTTGTTCTCCAGCATGGGTCTGGCATGGATTCACATGCTCATGAATATTCCCAGTCGTCAGGCTGGGAATCCTCAGGAAAGAAAAAAAAAATCAGTATCAGTTTCGTTTCTGATCTGTCTTTCTTAGTAGTAACCAATCACTGATCTCTGGGTCATACTGCCCCCAGCCAATGACTGCCCTCTCCCTAAGCCCCACCTCTGGCAGCCATCCTCAGATTTGGTAGCATGCAAAGTGGCAGTATGACCAAGTGAAGAGCCGCAGAGGGGTAGGCGGGAGGGTTTGCATGTGAATCCATGCCAGACCCATGCTGGAGAACAACAGTTACAGGTAAGTAACTTGTTCCTTCTCCAGCATGGGGTTTGGCATGGATTCACATTCTCATGAATAAAAGAATACATAGCAGTACACACATGCACAACCAAGGGAGGTGGCAAAGGCTCAACATTAAGCATTACATCCAAAAATTATTAAAGCAATTCTTACCTCCTCACCAGGCTCACCTTAGGCGAACAGGTTGCGCAGCACTGCTTGGCCGACCCTGGAGTCCCGATCGACGCAGTAGAATCTTGTGAAGGTGCGCGTCGACCTCCACGTAGCAGCCCTGCAGATGTCCAGCAGGGGCACACCAGACAGGAACGCCGTGGTAGCAGCGATCGCTCTGGTCGAATGGGCTCTCGGACGGCCGGGCAGCGGTCGGATTGCCAACCGGTGACAGTGCATGATGCAGCCGGAGAGCCGTCTGGAAATGGAAGTCTTCGAGAGAGCCTTCCCTTGATTCACAGGTCCAAAGTTAACAAACAGCTGTGACGTCTTCCAGAAAACTTTGTGCGGTCCACGTAGAACTTCAGCGCTCTAGCTACATCCAGCGAGGGCAAAGTCCTCTCGGCCGGCGTCGAAGACGACGGGAAGAAAACTGGTAACACCAAGGGCTCGTTGAGGTGGAAGTCAGACGGCACCTTGGGCATAAAGGAGGGGTGCGTCCTCAGCACCACCCTCGTGTCGTGAAAAGTCAAGTATGGAGGCTTGCAAGATAGGGCCTGGATCTCACACTCGTCGTGCGGAGGTGATGGCCACGAGGAACGCTGTCTTCCATGACAGGAACTTCAAAGGCGCCGAATGCATAGGCTCGAATGGGGCCCCCCCCCATGAGCCTGGTCAGCACCACATTAAGCTCCCACGCCGGGGCAGGAGCCTTCACCAGCGGGAACGATCGGAATAGTCCCTTCATAAATTCCTTCACCAGGCGATGAGACCACAAGGACTCCCGTCCAGTAGTCCTGGTATTGTGAAAACAAACATTGATATGAGGCTGGGAAGCCCAAAAGAAACACCAACACAGGTTACAAAGGACATACAAGTGCTTTATTTAAAAGCTACAACAGTTACCAAAGTCAATTGACAAACGGATAGCTATTCGGCTCTCAGAGTAACGTAACGAACTTCAACGAGGGTTCGATGCATTAGTAGAGAGACCGTACATTGGAATACTTGGGTCTTTTATATGGTTTGTCCAGCCCTTGGCCAACCCTCTCGCGGGTTAACCATTCTTGGGATCAGGCCTAGGGTTCCTTGCCAGGTCAATCCTATAATTTATGCATTTTGATCAGTTTCGCTGATATAGTTGTACATTTACACATAGGTCAACAATAGGACAAGGTCTCAGTTCGCGACCCCCGACAAGTGGCCTGCAGGCATATTAATTATTTGTGTGTGCAGAGGTCACAACGGCCAGAATCTCACTCAGAATGTCATTCAGCCTCCATTTTGATGTTCAGGGTGACTTCCATATTACAAGAGAACCTAAAATGGCAGCTAAATCCAAGATGGCGACTTACATTACTTTCGTTAAGGTCAAGACCTTGCCGCGGAGTCTATTCACATGATATTTTAGACAACTTGGCGTAGGCCAATACACATTCAATTACTGCGATAGGAGACATAATATTATTTCAATTCCAACAGTATATCGGGAGATGGCAGCCAGATGTATTTTGATGGAGGCGTGAGCCAGTCCAGCTTTGGCCAGCGACAGTAGGTACGTCAGTACTTGAGGGGCCGTAATCCGCAGAGGGTTAATCTTCTGTGCACGGCACCAGACAGAGAACCTCTTCCACTTATGACCGTAACACTTGAGAGTTGAGGACACCCTGGCTTTTGCAAGAACCTCTCTGCAGTCAACCGGGATATCATACCCTCCAAACTCTAGTGCTGCAGGAGCCAGGCCTGCAAGTTCAGCGACTCCGGGTCGTCATGAAGAATGGCGCCTCCTACTCTGGAGAGAAGATCCGCGACCGCTTGACTGGTGGGGACGTTGACAAATACAGAAGGTCCGGGACCAGATCTGCCTCGGCCACGCCGGTGCGACGAGGATCATTCTGCACCTGGACTTCTTGAGCTGGTTGATGAGGCGGAGCAGCAACGGCAACGGATGGAACGCGTATGGAAACAGGCCGTCCCAAGGGAACGAGAAAGCATTGCCCATGTTCCTCGGCTGCGGGAACCTGCTGGCGAACCTCTGGCACGTGGAGTTCTTCGCCGTCACGAAAAGGTCGATCCGGGGTTTGCCCCATCGTCGAAAGAGCCGATCCACCTGGTCCTGACATAGTTCCCACTCGTGGCACGAGCGCAGCTCTCTGCTGAGTGAGTCGGCAATGGTGTTTTTTTATTCCTGCCAAGTGGAAGGGAACCAGAAACATCCCCTGGGCGACGGCCCAGTGCCACAGATCCTGAGCCTCCTTGGATAGGGCTGGGGATCTGGTGCCTCCCTGCTTCCGTATGTAGAACATTGTGGTGGTGTTGTCGGTGAAGATCCTCACCACTTAGTCCTTGAGGGACGGGAGGAACGACTTGAGCGCCCAGAACACTGCTCGGAGCTCCAGAATGTTGATGTGGAGAAACCTCTCCTCCGGGAGCCAAAGGCCTCTTGCATGGAGATCTCCGGTGTGGGCCCCCCAACCCTCCAGAGAGGCGTCCGTCGTCACAGTCTCCTGAAACGCCCGGGTCTGAAAGTCCGTGCCTGTAGTGAGGTGCGCACAGGTACCACACCATAGGATCGCCCGACGGAACTCCTCGTCGAGAGGGATCCTGTCTTCGAAGCAGCCCATCGCCTGAAACCAGCGGGCGTCGAGGAACTCCTGTAGCGGACGCATCCGAAGTCTGCAAAGGGGTACAAGATAGATGCATGAGGGACTTGATGGACCTCACCCTGGCCACGACCGTGGCTAGCAGGCGCCGCACTTTGCCCAGAATGGCCTTCGTCCTCTCCTCCGACAGGGAGGCCAATTGCCCCACTGTATCGAGCTTCGCTCCCAGAAACAGTGCTACTTGCGACGGAACCAGGTGGGATTTGGGGTAGTTGATGGCGAATCCCAGTTCCGTGAGCAGCCGGAGGGTTCCTCGCTGTGTGTTCGACGGCGAGTTCTCTTGTCCTTGCCCGGATTAGCCAGTCGTCCAGGTAGGGGTAGACGTGGATCACCTGCAGTCGCAGCCGCGCCGCCACTGGTGCCAGGTACTTGGTGAATACCCTGGGTGCTGACTTTAATCCGAACGGCAGGGCTCTGAATTGGTAGTGGCGCCCCTGAACCACAAACCTGAGAAACTGTCCTTTTAGAATGGGGATGTGGAAGTAAGCATCCTCCAGGTCCAATGACGATAGGAAGTCGCCCTCCTCCACCTGTCCCAGCACGTGCTGGAGGGGGACCATCCTGAATTTCTGCGCCTTGATGTACTTGTTTAACCGACGCAGGTCCAGGATGGGGCACCAACCGCCTGTCGTCTTTCTGACGAAGAAGTACCTTGAGTACACTCCAGAGCCCTGGAGCCTCCTGGGGACGAGCTTGATGGTACCTTTCTTGAGCATCGCACTTACCTCCAACAGCAGTTGAGGGATGTGATTCTCCTTCCTGGCCACGGGAGGAATGCGAGGACACTTCTTTTGGAATTCCAGCGAGTGCCAGTTGGCCAGGGTGTCCAGCACCCAATGGTCGGTGGCTTCGTCAGCCGGCCTCCCACTGGGGTGCTTCGGTGGGGGCCCGACGCCACGGCCAGTTCAGTCTTGCTTGGAGGAGGCCTTGCCGCCTTGGCCTCCTTGACGATGACGGCGGGATCCCCCTTGCTTGCCGCGACCTCTGTACGCCTCCTGGGACAAGGAGCGGGCCACCTGGCGGTATGTAGAAGAGCCACCGTTGGATCCCTTGGAGGCATCCTGTCTGCCTCCGGAGTTCCGAAAGGGCTGTCGTCGTTGAAGTACCCCTAGGGCCCGGGCCGTCTCAGAGTCTGTCTTGATGGCCTGGAGCGACTCCTGCACCATCTTCCCAAAAAGGTTGTTGCCGTCGAACGGCATATCCAACACTCTGGTCTGGACGTCCTGGTGATAGTCCGTCGCCTTGAGCCATCCTCGGCGTCTGAGGCAAACCCCGTTGCCCAGTTGGCGAAATCCGGTATCGGCAATGTCCGTTGCCACCGTTATGGCGTGATCTGACGCCACCTCTCCTTCCTGCAGAATTTGAAGTGCCTCCGCCCTCTTGTCGTCCGGTAGGAAGTCTAGCAGGGGAGCTATCTTGAACTAAAGCTCCCTGTCGTAGCGGGCCACGATTGCTAAGGCATTGGCAGCCTTAATCGTCGTCGCCACCAACGAGATGACTCGTCCCATGGAATCCAACTTCTTGCCTTCGCTGTCCAGCGGGGAAGTGGAAGTTGAAGCCGCTGCACCTGCTGCCTTCTTAGCCGCTGCCGAGACGACAGAGTCCGGCGTGGGCTGGGCCCTGAGGCACAAGGGGGCGGCATCAGGGACTCGGTACTTCTTCTCGTACCTGTCCCTCTTGGCGGGTGTCGTGAAAGGGTTCTTAAGGATAGCCAGCCCCTCGTCCCAGATGTCGTCGAGCAACAGCACCGCGAGGACAGTCTTTCTCTTGGCCTCTCGTCGTTGGTAAATAAACCCTTCCTTTTTCTGTTCTTCAGGGCAGAGCTGGAAGAGCTCGGATGCCCTGGTTATCATGGCGTGAAAGGAGCCAATTTCGTCGGGTGGAGAAGCCTGGGGGTTTGGGGGAGGGGGTGATGACGGGATATCCGTTGTGTCATCGCCGCCGTCACTGTATCCGTCGCTGTATCCTCTCTAGGGTCCGGCGAGGGGGATGAGGGGTCCACAGGCCTCGCGGGCACGAAGGGAGGAGCGGGGTGGACTCTCCTCCCCTTGTTCGGAGGGCTTCCCGACGGGCCTGGTTCTGGATCCTCTGTCGGGGTCCGTGGTAACCTCGTCCTTATCTCAGTACATAAAGATTGGATCGCCAACAAAATGGCCACCGAGCTATCCTGGGGCTCGGGTAATGGCTGCGACGGACGGGATGGCCACTCCACTGGGCCCTCTTCGTCGCTACCTTCGATCACATCAGCGGGAACCGTCCCCTGGGATCGAACCTTCTCGAACGTCTCGTTGAGGCCTATGAACCTCTCGTTGAGGCCCTTCCCGGTTTCCACCAGATCCTCCTCAGAGGCTGATTCCGAGTCTGTAATGGCCACCGCCCCCCCCCCCCTCTTTTTCCACCGGGGACTTCACGGGGGTCTTAACGATGGGCTGGAAAGAGGATTCCCTCGCGGTGGCAGGGATACTCTGGGCCCAGAGGCCGTTTCCACTGGCGTAGTCTCAGCCGGCTTCGCCAGGGTCGCAGCGACCACTTGGCCTTCTGTTGGGCCCCCGTCATGGGGCGCTCTCACAGGACTTAGAAGCCGCTCAGACTTTTTCTTCGCCTTCTCACCTGCTGTGTTCTCCAGCCAGGCGGGAACAACGATTTTGTTTGGTCCATTCCGAAAGGTTCTTGCAAAACGCACAGTCCTTCTCCACGTGCGTCTTGTCCTCATGAAGGCAGTAGAGACATCGCGAATGCTTGTCCTCCTTGAAAACATTTTGTAATCCGCAACCAGGGCAGCACCTGAACGGGGATGAACAGTTTGGATCCGGGCGTCGAGCTTCCCTTGTCCTGGGCCATGTCTGTTGAGGTAGGCCGCAGATCTTCCGGAATCCTCCAAGAAGCGTAAACTCGACGAAAACTTCACCTTTGAGGGGCATAATAGAATTCTGAAACGGGGCCCCGTTATCGGAAGTAGAAACGGTGGAGCTTGCGGCTTGATTAAACCGAAAAAATGAGAAAATCTCCTGAAAAAGCGTGAAAACGCAGCAAAAACTCAAGAGCTAAAGCACGAGGACTCCCAACACTTGAACGTGCGGTAAAAATCTGAGGATGGCTGCCAGAGGTGGGGCTTAGGGAGAGGGCAGTCATTGACTGGGGGCAGTAGGACCCAGAGATCAGTGATTGGTTACTACTAAGAGACAGATCAGAAACGAAACTGATTTTTTCTTTACCGAGGATTCCCAGCCTGACGACGGGGAATATTCATGAGCATGTGAATCCATGCCAGACCCCATGCTGGAGAATGTATATATATATATATTATTTTTTTTTGTTTGTTTTTTGGATTGCCCTTTCTCTGGCATACCATTTTCACTCGCATTTGGGAAACCCACATATACGAAGGTAGTGGCAAGTGCTGTGAAATTTATCAGAAGTACCGGAGGAGAATCTGCGGAGGGATTTTTGAAGGAATACTCCAAATCGGCTGTCCCAAGCCTATTATATGGATTTGGACTGTACCAGATGTTCCCATTGCATGGTTAAAAAGAATTGAGGGGAGGCTATTAAAATCTATGCTCGGATTACCTACAACTGTTTCGGTTGAGGCCCTAAGGATGGAATTGGAGATGACACTCTTAGCTGTCCAATGGAAGTTGAGATGCACTAGGCTTTCAATGAAGATTCAAATAGGTAAGGCCAGTGCTTTAAAATCTACTTTGCTTTCATTATTGGCTACACATAAAACCTTCAAACTCAGCAATATGCGACAGAGATGGACTAATGTCATAACCAAGTTCCTTGAAGAAATTGGCTTGCAGGTGGGCAACATTAATTCTGGGTCCATTCTTGGCCGATTTGAAGAATCTCTACTCTGGGACTGGGTGAATACCCTTAAGGTATTGGGCACTCTTAAGTGCTATGAAGAGTTTCTTAAACAGGGGTTCGCTTGGTATGAGCCCCATAGTTATCTTAAGAAATACTGTAGCCCTCATCTGCGCCGCTGCATCCTATGTTCACGGCTGAACATACTACCTGGTCGTGAGTTCAGCGGGGCATGGGCACGGTAACTATACAAACTGAGGCTTTGCCGTATTTGCAAGGAGAGAGTGGAACCCTGTCTGCACTTACTGACTGGGTGCCCAGGTTTAACTTCTTTCTATGTTAAGGGGTATGGTAGATTTTGTTAAGCACATGGGGGCTATGAAACGGATCAGTTCTGGGACTCAATATTCTCGGCCGAACCATCGACCATGATCGCTGCAGCACATCACATTTGGGAAATTGTCAAAGTGAGATTCCCTATTCTTTCCATCAATGTTGATATTGGCAGTATACATTTTTAATTAGGGGTTGGAAGACAAGAATAATGGAAAATTATGACGACTATGGTTGGAAAGTCACTTGGACTTGCTTTTTCTTTTTATTTATTATTTATTTTTTTGATGTACTGCGGCCCACGTGGTACTTTCTTGAATTTAGCTCCCACTTTTTGTTTTGAGGATGAATGTGAATTGTTTTAGTAGTTTGGTTTTCTATGGTAATTTTATGTCAAATTTGTATGAGACGTAAAAGGCTTGAATTAGCCATACACATTAATACAAATAAAATAAAGTATTTGCTGCTTTTAACACCTCCCGGGTGGGGAAGACAGTCGAGATTGGTCAGGACAAGGGAACCAATGGCAGAAGGAGGGGAAACAGGAAGAGGGCCACAGGAATCAGGAAAGCGTGGGTTGTTTGGTGAGGTGAGAGGGGGTCAGAAATGCGACACGGACACACAGGTATAGCTTCTCAATGTATGCCATTTATTAAATTAAAAGGGGCGAGATAAACACCCATCTTTCCCTACCTAACAATCTGAAGAAAGAAGTCCGTCGGCCTCATTCAGAGTGTGGCGGTCCAGAAACAAGGGTGCCGGTAAGCTTACCCGCAGCCTTGTTTCCGAACCGCCACACTACAAGTCTGCCTGCAGGGGACGTTGTGCTTGGCAGGGTCAGACCTGCCGGTCGCAACGGCCCCTGCAGGTAGAGTTTTCACAGAAGCCCTGGCACCGTTAGCAACAGTGCCAGTGCTTCCGTCTCTCCACTCGCATTGAGTCCTATGGTACTCCACTGGAATAGGGAGTTACCGAATCTGCTGCCTGACCTCCAACACCCGGGACTTGTAATGTCCCGGTGGCACCGGGAAGTCAGGCAGTGGATTCAGTGTTTCCTGGGTCGGCAGGTATCTCAGAGTGAGGCTTCTAGTGTTCAAAAAGTAGCTGACCCTCACACTAAAACATACAACAAAAGTATACAAGAAATATTTAGCTGGCTTTAGTTCCACAAACAGGGTGAAAGTTCAAACTTAAAGAATTTACCAAGTACTCCTTGTGACCAGGGTTGGACCCCCTTTCCCTGGATCAATTCATAAATATTCTTGATAAAGTTTTGATTCAACCAAGTTCTAATCATTCCAACACAAAAATGTTTTCTCTCCACTGAGCCCTTCCACTTGGCAAAGTAAATGTTTCTTTCAAAAACACTTGTCCAAAAATCAAAACAGTCGTTATCCTCCACAGTACTCTTCTTGGTAAGGCAAATATCCTTCTTTCAAAACACAAGTTCTGTGAGGAATTTGTGGGCGTCCTCACTGCTTTCCCCATTATACCCTCACAGCAGGTGGCCAGAGAAAGGCTGTCCCTTTTGGATATTGACCCTGGGTTGCTATGCGAGGGAGGATGGATGGGAGTGGGGGGGAGGGGGGGGGGGGGGAGTAGGGATGAGGCACCCTTGGGTGAGACATGGTATTCCCCATTTCCCTTTCATCAGGAATCAAATGTCATCCAGGTTTTATGGGATATTTTCAAACCCTTCCCTATTGTGTTAGAAAACCATCTCCCAATGTTCACCACTACAGTACTGGGACAAGGAAGAGACCACATAGAAACAGACCTTGATCCTTTATTAATTCCGACTTACACAAAAACTATGGTGCTGAGATGAAGAACAGATCTTATAGAAACATACATCAATCCTTTATGCAGACATACACCACTATGGTGCTGAGAAAAGGAATAGATCCCCTAGAAACATATATTCACCATTTATTAACTCAGACATACACAAACACCACTCTGGTACTGGGACAAGTAAGAGCGATGCAGAGTTCCAAGACCGTTGTGAAATCAAGGTGAAAGGCATGCACCAGATTCCAAAGTGGCAGTATAAATGTCCTGCTCAGGTGAGGCTAATGGGGGAAGCAAGGAAATCGAGATCGCCTGTGGAGTGCTTGCAGATGGAGAAGCCAAAAGGTGAAGGCAAGGAGACGCATGTCCGAAGCACCGAGTTGCTGCAGAGTCGCTGCAGCGGAAGCAGTGTGTGTCTGGCATTGTTATGATATGATATGGCATTTGTAACGCGCCTATACACAAGTGTTTCAAGGCGCGACGAGGCGGGGGGGACAAGGGGAGACAGACAACGATCTTACTAGGCCAGGTGTCATTCAGATCGCGCAAGTGCAAGGGTAGAGGGGAAGGGAAAAGTGCATGGGGGAAAGGGAGAGGGGAAAGTGCAGTACAGGGTTATAAGCATACAGCATACAGGATAAATAAGGGCCAGCTAGTGGCAAGTGCAAACAAGTGCTGGGAAGGGGGGCTGTATGGATACAGACACAGTCCCGGAGTGCAGGGGTTGCCGTGGAGGCAGTGCAGGGGAGAATGGCTGGGCCGAGAACGGTGAATGGCCCAGTTGCAGATTCAGTGCAGTTTCAGTAGTATTAGCAGGGGAGAGGGGGAGAGAAAGCGGAGGCAAAGAGGAAGGTTTTGAGGTGCTTCCGGAACCGGAGGTGGTTCTCCTCAAGTTTCAGGGAGGTAGGAAGGCTGTTCCAGAGGGAGGCCCCTGCAGTGGAAAGAGATCTGCCCCCAACTCGTTGTTTGGAGAAGCGGCTGACCCTGAGGGAGTTGGAGGCGGATGAGCGAAGAGCTCGAGAAGGAAGATATTTAGGAAGAGAGAGTTGAAGGTATTTTGGCCCAAGGCCCCAGACGGCCTTGTGGACAATGCAGAGGGTTTTGAACTTGATCCTCGCAGTCACTGGGAGCCAGTGTAGTGATTTCAGTCCTGGAGAGATACGGTCCCTGGGCTTGAGGCCAAGGACAAGTCTTGCAGTCCTGTTCTGGATGAGTTGCAAAGGGCGGAGAGTAGAGGCGGGCAGATTAAGATAGAGGCTGTTACAGTAGTCCAGCTTAGAGAGAACCAGGGCTCTAGAGACAGTGAGCTTCTGGGGGAAGGAGAGGAAGGGAAGAATACCTCTGAGGAGGTGTAGCTGGTAGTGTGACTTCTTAGATACGTCGGATATGTGAGGAGAGAAGGAGAGTGTGGAGTCGAAGATGACCCCAAGGTTTTTTGCCTTGCAGGTAGGAGTAGGAAGAGGGCCCAGAGAGGCCAGCCAGAGAGCAGCAGGGAAGGAGGGAGTGGGAGTGCCGATGAGTAGAATCTCAGTCTTACTGGCATTAAGGCAGAGGTTGTTGGCGGCACACCATTCCTGGATAGCAGAAAGACAGTCAGAGATGAGGGAAGGAGAAGAGGAGGCCGAGGGTAGCCTGAAAGGTTACTGTTGGAAGGTCTCTGTGGCTGGGCCAGGCTGCCGACCTACTGGGGTCATGAGGACTCCCTCTCCGATAGCACGTGTTGTCGGAATCCTGGAGTAGCCACGAAGGACCGACCAAAGCAGAGAAGGGCACATGAA
Source organism: Ambystoma mexicanum (assembly GCF_040938575.1). Lineage (NCBI taxonomy): Eukaryota > Metazoa > Chordata > Amphibia > Caudata > Ambystomatidae > Ambystoma > Ambystoma mexicanum. The sequence goes on along the minus strand of NC_090931.1, from coordinate 894,436,661 downwards.
GACGGCATACCCAGTGAATCAAGTGAGGCTGAGTGACTCAGATGCTGTGGTGCGAACTGCATGGGAAAGAAAGGTTGGAACACTCATGAGAGAGAGCGTTCGACAGCAGAGGCAATGTGATTGCGGTCCAAAATTGTGAAACACAGATGTTGGATGACTACGATAATGTGAAACTGAGTGAACAGAGCTGTTTATGAAAACCGAACAGTATTGCAATTGGAAAGACTGCAGAAGGGCCAGAAAAGTAGTAAACATGAAACTGAATAGGAAGCCTGTAAGGAGGGTGCAAATTCTCAGCAGGAGTGTGAACTGTGAATTTGCAGCTACTGCGTTTTGATATGAATGAACTGCCATTTTAAATAACGAACCAAAGGAAAGTAATAATGAGTGAATGCCACATGAGTGGAACGCAGCAACAAGCGTTCCCTGATACAAAGGAACTGTGAATCTTGGAAACTATAAAAAGTAAGCATTGATAATTAATCTAAAGAGCTGTGAATTGAATAAATTGAGAAAAAGTAAGCATTGACAAGAGCCATAAGGAAAAGAGGAACTGTACAAGTTGAAAGTTCTAACTGTGGTAATCCCATGAGAAAGTGTGATAATCCAGCAAGTGAGTGGTGGCAAACAAGTGTTGACAAGGACTGCAAGAATATAAGTCCATTACCACTGTTGAGCTGAAGCAGTGGTGGTGTAACAGGGAAAATAAGCCAATCAGGTGTGTTGGTTGCGTTACCTGAAATGGTTCGACCGTGTGGTATGACAACTGCGCCTAGACCGACTACACCCCACTAAAGAAGACTATTGACTCATACACAAGTTTACGGTTGAATATCCAGAGAAACTTGTACATTGTGAACTTAAAGAGTTGAACTTTCTGATATTGATGAAAGAGCAAAAAAGCTAGAAAGTTGAGAAGAATCCTGAGGAATTGTGTTGTTGTGAAAACAGTGACAGACTAGAAATCGTGGTGAAGGGAACCCCCTGCCCCTTTTTGATTGAACGTGAGCTATTTGAAATTCTGGTGAAGGGAGAAACCCTTTCCAAACAAGAGCTGGAAGACGCTCTGAACATTTGGTTGAACACTTTTTCGTGTGATGCCGACATCCCTACACAGTTTGAACAAATACATGAGGGCAAGTATAGGTATTGGACACGGACTGACATTTACTTTGGACTTCCTCACACAGACTATTATTAGTTTCATTAAGGTCGGGACATCTCACCTTAGCATAGTACAAGATAGACCTTATCCCAACCTTTTTGGTGATTTTAAATAATGTTTTGTAGCCCAAATTTTCCTCAGTTGTCTGTCTACTTCCTGATACATTTACAGTTTATATACCAATGCAATGGTTTTCCTCAAGATGTAAAACGTTTATTAGCACATGACAGGTATTCTTCAATTGGAATACATTTGTCAGGATAGCAAAGCAACTACCTTTGATGATGCCATAGTTTGCAAAATAATAATAGAGGTAATTACTTATTTTGACCACAACTATACTTCTTCAAAACAACTTCTTCCTGGTATACTGGGCTGTCAGGACTAACTACTACTGATCCCTTCCCTGGTGTACTCCCCTGGCAGGAAGATGAACTCCTACAACTACAAGGGATTTCAGTGGCAATATTTGTTCCAGAGTTCTCCCCACCAGCATCCCGTTTGAGGAGGGCTGAACAATGGCTACCTCTTTTTATAGTCTCTTGGTTCTTGGCAATGTGGGTTACAGGTTCCCCCAAACTGGTATGGCGAAAAAGGAGAATTGCACCCAGGTTGCCTCCTTACTACTTTCTGATACCTGTATTGCCAACGGCCAAGGGGCTAACAGGTTTCCCCAAACTGGTTCCCCATAAAAGGGGATTGCGCCCTTGCCACCTCTTTACTCTTTCTCTACTTCTTTACAACCTCTTGGTTGTTGGCAATGCAGGTTACAGGATTTCCCAAGTTGGTGTCTCAAAAAAGGAGAATTGTGCCCTTGCCAACTCTTTGCTTCTTCTTTACAGTCTCTTGGCTGTTGGCAATGTGGGTTACAAGTTTCCCCAAATTGGTGCCTCATAAAAGGGGAATTGCGCCCCTGCCGCCTCTGCACTTTATGCGCTCGGTATTCAAATGTATTGGGTATGGCCCAATGTCCTGCTCAGAGCAGCCCAGGGTAACTTTTAGCATCAGGCCAACTCACCCGTCTTCTGTGGAGTCTCTACTGCTTCTGCAGCGGACCCTCTGCGTTCCGCTACCAGCTCCCAGGTAACTTGAGTGGTCTGCACAGCTCTTTGTTGGAGCTCTGAAAGCTCTGTTGAGTCTTCACTTCCAATTCTTCTTCAAAGCAGCTCATGTCATGTTGGGAACTCATCTCCCATCCCTACGGCTGGGCTTCCCTTCCTGTAGCCGTCCACAATGCTGCTTCCTGCTGCACGCTCTCTGATATTCCACACGCTTTCTCTTCCCGTGTCGGCTTCAGCTCACGTTTCTTCTGCTATCATGGCAAACCCTGCATTCTGGACTGTGCTGCCGCTACTACTCCTTCAGTGTCTTCTGTATCTTATTCTTGGATTTAAATGTGCCGCTCAGGTGTCAACTAAAATCGCTCATTATGTTCCATGGCACCTTTGATCCTCATTGACTGCGAGTTCCTCTTCCTTGTCCGAGTACCTCAGGCATTATGGATTCTGAAGTCCATAATGGTTTCGGACCATTGATATTTGGCTAGTTTTGACTGCTTTGTAAACTTTGAGAGTTATCATTGTTAAGGGATATGTGAAAGGGTTGTGATTTATTCTTGGGGTTAGGACCTTCATTAAAAGACAGAATCATAACAATAAGAGGATGTCAGATTTACTTGCTCAACTCCAAAAGGTACAACACTTATTCTGTTTAGCAGACTTTTCATAGCATGTGCTTTGTGTAGTTGTATGGGAGGGACTTGTACACTGACATTATGCCATTAGGTATTTGGGAATTATAGTACTCTCATTCGCAGAAAAAGATTAATACTGTGTCTCTACCAAAGGAGTCAACACTTCCCCTTACAGCCATCTCCTCCCATACGATCCTCTCTCCTGATATTACCCCCATTGTTAGAATTAGGTGGCGGCTGCCTTGCCCTGGCCACATGGGAGACTTTAGGCTGGGGTTCAGTGAGGACTCACATGACATACCCTTCCCCTAAAGACCTGGCCTCCCGTTCGGATCTGTGTGATCTGCCCGCAGATGTTTTGTTCACCGGCAGACTGCCCACAGTAAAACTGCTCGGGCCCCCGTTTTCAGCATTCATTGAAACGGGAGTCCGAGATTGTCCCCCGCCTCCATTGTTAAGGATGAGGTGGACACCCCCACAACACCTGAGGCCGCAGATAAATATGGAGAGCGGGGGACACACCCGCTCCTCATGTTTGGTATTTTCAGACCCAAAGGGTTTGAAAAAATTCAAACTTATGGTAGTGACCGAATTCGGTCAAATCTACCATGCGTTCAAATTTTTTTCTAACAATTTGGGTAATCCCTCCCATTCCAGGTTCTTTTTCTTAACCTGACCCAGAGCCTTCCCCATATCAAAAGGAGGTCTTACGATTCCCCAGCACCAAACAGGGTCACCTGATGAAATTCTCTTTTTCCCCAGGAATTGACTGTGGAATAAGAGAAAGAGGCTTTCTGCTTCTCTTCTATGGGGTATTTAGCTGTTTTTTAAAATGTATTTGGGCCACTAAGGATCCACTGATCAGAATAGGGAACTTCACTGCCCAAAACCAACTGATTTAGGATGTCTGGCATCACTGCCACCAATATCAATACCTCCTTTCCCAATATGATAAAGCTAGGTTAAAGGGGTGTCCTTTTGTTTGACCATGCACACAACCTACATTTCTCTGTCCCGTGGGTTTCCAGTCTGGAGGAAGATGATGTGCTTTTATGGCACTTCCCGTATCCAATTCGGCCCAACAGTTTTCCCCTGCAGGATTACTGGAATTCAATATTGACTCTTTTCCCCTGTACAAAGCATAACATTAGGATTTTCAAAATACCTTTCTTTTCTGGAATGAAAAGACAGTGCTTCCACAAGAGTCTCTAACATCTTTCTTTCTGATTTCTTAAGGATTTGATGATGACAAAAGCATGTTAACATATTGGAAGATGTATCCCGTTTTTCACTAGGGGTTTTAGAGTTAATTTCTTCTTATAGATGAGAACATTTTTTGGCTTGGATGTTCTTCACATAATTCTTAGGTCTACCATTGCTCCATGTCTCCCATACAATATCATACCAATTTTCCTACCCTATCTCCCCTATAGATTTTAAAAATGTCTGAAGACGTGTTCACACACAAACTTCAATTGGTTTCCACAGGAAATAAGGGGACATATTTTTAGTCCTTTCTCTTGAGATGGCATAATGTAGATGGAAACATTAACAAGGTATTCCATCTTTAACTGTAGCAAGATTAGGGTTTTGTCCCTTCCTAGGATTACATAATCTGAGGACAAAGGATAAATTGCCCTCTACAGACTGAGGAACATGAGAGAGCCACATGCAGGAAGGGAACTGCCTGGGAAGCCAGGGCACCGTGAAGCAGGCTTGAGAGAATAAGCCAGTGAAGGGGACACTGGTGGCTGCAGGACAGCAGGAAGGACACTGAGGCTGGACAGAGTCGTGAGAGTCAAGAGCCCTGCAGAGCTCCTAGCCTTGTGTCCCCAGCTGGAGCTGGGGGAACAAATCTCCACTACGCTGCAGGAGGCAGCAAGAACGTCCGGAAGCAGCGAGTACGCACGTTGGTGCTCCCGATGCAGGGGAAGAGAGTGGGAGAAAGCAGAAGAGAATCGTGCAAGCACCCGGAGGAACTGCCGCATACCGGTGAGTGACGGGGAGGGAGCACTCAGATTGGGGCACTCCAGGGTCTTAAGAAGGGCCAAAGAAGTTGCTGAACAAATTAACGCATATAGTGAGTGAATGGGTCTGGAGACCAGATGGACATTCATGAGTACGGAGAAAGTTGTCAAGCATTTAACATGTATTGAATACCGAACTAAAGAAAAGCTATGTACAATATATAGAAAAATACTGCACAAGTGGAGAGAAAGTGATGTGCATTTACGAACAGAATGAAAATAAGCAAGAAGCATTTTTTGAACAATGTGAAAGCGCAAAGCCAAGTTAAAACCAGTAATTGAGAGTTGGTGAAACACGTGAAGGGCAAACAAGAAGCACAATTGGTTAGTGTGCAAGTAAGGTGATAACAAGGAATAAACCATCAAACAAAATAGAGAAGTGGGGGAATTTAATGACACCAGGGTTCACCCCCAAAACACACTCAATGGAAATCCTCTGACTACAGAACCCATGTCAGTGTTGTTGCCACTAGTCATGATTGATGAACCAACAGTTCATCTAACAAATAAATAACTGTCTCTCTCCCACAATTTCATAATTTATAAATTACATTTTTAATACACATAATAAAAAATAAAAACAAAATCTTGTAAACATTACACACAATTTCACTTAAGTGACCAGTGCAGTACAAAGTTCGAAGTTACAAAGAATTTTAAAAACAATGTAGAAATAAGTACTGCTGGCTAAGAAGGGCCAAACTATGTGCGTTATTCTTAAACTTTGTTGGTAGATGGATAAAGAGCCAATATATGTAAAGGCTACTCTACTTTGTTCACATATGCAATAAGGTTGGCAAATCCTTTAAGTGCCATGGGTATTTCCCCCAGTGCCAGAGCCTTTTTTGGTGATTTCGGTATGTGGCCATTCAATGCCTTGTAACTTTTTTCTTACATGAGAGATCTCGGCCAAATGTGGCTCCTTTATTTCCCACATGTAGGCGGTCGTAACGCCACCCAATAATCCTAGGTTGCTGTGGGGGGGTGGGGGGGCTGGGGGTGGAGTGAGATAAAATAAGCAAAAAGGGCGAAAATGTTGGGTTTTCTCCAAAAAGGCCAATAAAATGATGTACAAAGAAGCCTGAAGTTTTTTCCTTGTAAGAGCTAGGAACAAATGATTTGCTGTGCTGAATTCCCCAATTTCCTGGCTTTCAAGAACCGGTTGAGTGGAAACGAAAACAAATTATTTTGATGTGGTTATCAACTGTTTTGTGGGAGGTAGGCGATTTTGGCCATTTTTGTCAATTGGACATGCATGGACGGAATGGAAGAAAAGTGTAGGAAAGCCGAATTGGAGGACAAAAAAGCATATATTTCTGAAAAGTAGACAAAATTCCAAGTTTAGGAAGGGGTGATTTGCATAGGTCAGGCAAACACTAGGTAGGGGAAACTGCCATAGATTGGGGGAAAAGCAGGAAAATGACCGAAAAAAGGTATGTTGGACATGGTTGGCTTGGTACGGCAATGGCTTCTATGAATTTTGAGAAAAGCAATGCTCCGCTACATTCCCCCTCCCCTCTCCTCCCCCCCCCCCCGACTCTTGCAGTTAGGAAAGCACACATTTTTTGTAGTGCTTTACAAAACAAGCATTACCACAAGCCAAACACTGAGCCATGGTACACAGGAGTTTTACGCTCACGGCCTGAACAAATGCACTTTGCATGTGTAAATCAGGAAAACCAATGTGGTGAAGAATGGCATCAATGACAATTCTCAGACATTTCGTTCTGGCCAACTACCGAAACACACCGCCAACACCACATAGCCTACCTTCCCGCGTCCCCACACGTGTCCTGATAAAAACGGTACCTCACATGTGTGGGTGCACCTACCGGGGGCGCAAAAGGAAAAGGGTAACCCACTGGTAACCCCAAGCCTTTCGCCACTGCCCATTTTGTTCATGTGGGCAACCTACAGATTTGGGCCTAGGGTGTCGAAGCCAGCAAGGGAAACAGGGAACCCCATGAATTTCCCAAAAGAGGACACCCATGGTAATCCACACATGGCCAAATTGGAGGGGTGGCTCATCTCATGTAGCCCTCCCCAGGGGCAGATAAAGGGGGGGGGGAGGGGAGGGCTGTCCTGCACTCCTCCCTGGGCTCAGGTGTCCGTTCCTAGGAGCAGATATCTGGTCCCAGGGAGGGCTGCATGACATGGCACCCACTCCATTGCGGCTGGGAAGGGGGGGGGGGGGGAGACGATCAACGCCCCATTCCATTAGAAAATTCCCAGACCCTTTAGGGTGCCCCAAAGCCCCCCTACAAAGCGTTCCACCATTTTCCATTGTTTTCTTTGTTCATTAAACTTGCCTTGGCGCAGTGGTTGGCGCAGAGGGGCACATTGGTGTGCCAATCTGGCCGCGGGGTGCCCAAACCTTACTGCCCCACCCACTGGGGGGCCTGTCCCACCATTTTTGGGGGCCCTCTCCCCCCTCTCACCGCAAATGGGTGGCAGGTGCACCTCATGCAGGCCTCCCTGGGCCTCCTACAAACGGCTGCGTGAGGTACACCCCCCCTCCATTTGGGGTGGGGGGGGAGGGCCCCCAAAAATTGTGGGACAGGCCCCCCCAGTGGGTGGGGGCAGTAAGGTTTGGGCACCCCGGGACCAGATCGGCACACCAATGTGCCCCTCTGCGCCAAGGCAAGTTTAGTAAACAAAGAAAATAATTCATAATGGCAGGCTGCCCTTTAGCGGGGGCCGAGGGGCCCCATACACCACCAGGTAATTTTCTATTGTGAAGGGGGGCGCACCTCTCCACCCCCACCCCAATTGGAGGGGTGGCCCATCTCATGTAGCCCTCCCCGGGGGCAGATAAGTGGGGGGCTGTCCTGCACTCCTCCCTGGGCTCAGGCGTCCCTTCCTAGCAGCAGATATCTGGTCCCAGGGAGGTCTGCATGACATGGCACCCACTCCATTGCGGGTGGGGGAGACGGGGTCACCACCCCGTCCCATTAGAAAATTCCCTGTCCCTTTGGGGTGCCCACAGCCCCCCCCTAAAATGTGTTCCTGTCCCTTTGGGGTGCCCCACAGCCCCCCCTAAAATGTGTTCCACCATTTTCCATTTTTTTCTTTGTTTACGAAACTTGCCTTGGCGCAGAGGGGCACATTGGTATGCCAATCTGGCCCCGGGGGGCCCAAACCTTACTGCCCCACCCACTGGGTGGCCTGTCCAACCATTTTTGGGAGCCCTCTCCCCCCTCTCACCGCAAATGGGTGGCAGGTGCACCTCATGCAGGCCTCCCTGGGCCTCCTACAAAAGGCTGCGTGAGGTACACCCCCCTCCATTTGGGGTGGGGAGGAGAGAACCCCCAAAAATGGTGGGACAGGCCCCCCAGTGGGTGGGGCAGTAAGCTTTGGGCACCCCAGCGCCAGATTGGCACACCAATGTGCCCCTCTTCACCAAGGCAAGTTTCGTAAACAAAAGAAAAAAATGAAAAATGGTACACTGCACTTTAGGGCGGGCTGAGGGGCTGTAACGCTCACCTGGCTCCCACGGAGGCGCTGGTCTGGGTTGCTGTGGCCTCTTCAAGCGTGATGCGCAGAATTCGGACCACCGATTGAACAGGACACCCAAATCTTGCTAGTCTGGCCCGTAGGAATATCCTTCTGCAGATGAGAAAGGGGATTAACTGTCTGCTGAATAGTGTGCTTGCTCCCCCCTTTCCCCCTTCGTTCTTCTCTGACTTCCTCCAAAACCCCCGGTTTAAGCTCACCTTATGGTTTGGAAGGATGAACTCTCCATCCTGCTTCTGGTGCAGGGGCGCGCGTTCGTCCAGTTACTTCACTGGTTTTCAGAATGGCGCTGGCAAATCCACTTGACTTTTCTGAGCGATACGCCTTAAGTATGAAGATGCAAAAGTTCAAGTGTGAGCCTCATTTTATGTTGTTTTTTCCTAACCTGTGATCTGTCCTTTATTTCAGGTGCAGAACGAAGGTGATGCGTTGAGGGGTTAAATTGCCGGTGGTAAAATCAGCTGAGTTAGTGCTGAGGGCGACCCCTCTAAATGTCTTTATAATTCCCCAGTAATGTCTTTTGACCTTTCCCTATAGGGGCCGGCCGGGGTGCGGTACCTGCCAAAGATGCGGCGCCGACCCGAGATGTGGAATGGTTCACCAAGAAAAGCCGGTAAGTAATATGGCTGAAAATTCGACTTTCCTCTTGTGTTCCCTTGCTCACCTTTTGTCTCTTCTTCTCTCCCCTAGGTGCAGTGATGTGGCGACCGGTGCTGAGAGCCGCGATGGAGCCGGGCGGCGTCTCGGGAACAGGTGAGTGAAGCGCGGCGCTGCAGCGAGCAGCGCGGTGCTTTTAAATGGAAGTCTTCCTTCAGGAATGCTGGCGTGAAGATTCCGGATGCAGGTAAGAAGGTTGAATAACTTCTTGGTTTTCACCTTTCTCTTCTCTCCTTAGAGGTGTTCCAGGTTCGAGGCGGGCGTGGCTGGAGTCCAGGTGCAGGAGCTGACACGGTGAGCGTTCAGCTGCTGGGATGCAGAACAACGCGAAGCATGTGTGGCTGTCTGGGCGTGGCTTAAATAGCCTTGGAAGAAGTTCCAGGTGAGTATTCTTCCACAGCCCCACCCAAGTAACAAAATAGTTCCTTCAGAAAAATAGCCCTCCTAAGCCTCATTTGGCTTGGTTCTTCATGCAGCATGGTCTGCATCAGGTGAGTATGCAGCATGGTCTGCTTCAGGTAAGTGCACCAAACACTTCCCCTTATGAGCCTGGCGCCTATGGCGCCAGGACTGATGTCTAACATGAGCCTGGCGCCAACGGCGCCAGGACAGAGTCCAAAGAGCCCCTAATAAAGGGCCGCTGGGCTTTTACCCGGGGGCGTGATGCCTGCTCCCGGGGGTGCTGGGCCTGGCCTGGTGCTCCGGGGGTAGGCATCATGACCGGGCCACCCTACACCCTAAACCGCCAGGTAATTTTCTAATGTAATGGGGGTGACCCTCTACCCCCCCCCCAAACCAAATGCAGGGGGGGGCATCTCATGCAGCCCTCCATGGGTTCAGATGCCCCTTCCTAGGAGCAGATATCTGCCCTCCAGGGAGGGCTACAAGCGGTGCCCCCATTACCCCTTGGGGTGAGGGGGAGAGGGCCACCCCCCCCCCCTTTTCTGAAAAATAAATCCCCTGTGGCTAGTGGCCCCCCACTCCCACCCAAAATTCCCTTTTTGTTTTTGTGCTTTTCGTTTTTTATTTTGCCCCCTTCCCTGGGGGCAGATCAGCCATCTGCCCCCAGGGTTGTACACACGTGCCCCCATGCTTTGGGGGCCGGGGGGCGAGGGCTGCTTACTGTAAGCAGCCCCCACCTCCCCCCCCCGCATTCAAATACATCCCTGGTGTCTAGTGTGCATTGCTGCCCACGCATCGAGCGCCCTGCGCCCGATCCGCGGGCAGCAATGCTGTCACACAGGGTGTCCTTGGAAAGGGGAGAATCTCCCCTTTCCAAGGACACCACTTGTTCCTCTATCCCTGGTGGCCTAGTGGGACACCATTTCCGAAAACATCCCTGGTGGCTAGGGCCCCCAAACCCCCTCCCCCATTTTTATATATTTTTTTGTTGTCCCTTTCCCTGGGGGCAGATGATCAGCCATCTGCCCCCAAGGTTGTGCACATATGTGCCCCCATGCTTTGGGGGTCAGGGGGGATGGGAGGGGGGGGGAGAAGAGGTCACAAACGGATCAATGGTGGTCCAGTGGGTTGCTGATCACGGATCGAGCACTCTGCGCTGGTCCGTGACCAGCAATGCCTCATATATGTGGTGTCCTTGGAAAGGTGAGAACCTCCCCTTTCCAAGGACACCACTTGATCTTCTATCCCTGGTGGCCTAGTGGGACCCAAACCCCCTCCCACCTCCCCTCGAATTTTTGAATTTTCTTTTTTTTATTTTCACCCCTGGGGGCAGTGATCATCTGCCCCCAGGGGTCTCCGGCGCTGTGGCCCCATGCTTTGGGGCAACGGGGGGGGGGGCGCTTACCTAGTAAGCTGTGATCTGTATTGATCCAGTGACATTGCTGCCCACAGATCGCGCGATGTGCGCCCGATCCGTGGGCAGCAATGCCACACAATGGGTATTGTTGCAAAGGGGAGAATCTCCCCTTTCCAACGATACCCGCCATGATCTCCGGCTTGAAATACAGCCAGAGATCCAGGCGGAGAAAGGTGAACACTCACCTTCTGTTTTCACCGTAGCAGCCAGAAATGGCTGCTGCAGTGAAAATTACTTTCACGCCGACGTGCTTTACGCACGCCGACGTGAAACTGAAGGTAATCCAGCCCCCTGGCAGTGAGGGGGGACCTCCCCCTCACATAGCCCGGGGGTGGATTACAGTTTTGAGCGATCCCCGCTTTGCAGGGATCGCTCAAAACAAGGTGCCAAAAAGGACGAGCTATCTCGTCCTTGGCACTGCGTATGCACTTCCAAAGACGAGATAGCTCGGCCTTGGCACTTAAAGGGTTAATGTTCAAAAAAGCTTCTGAACGATATAAATATCTTAGTGTAAGATGCTGTCAACTCAAACATCGTTCTACAGAAGAAAAAAAAAAAATACATGTTTCGTTCTTCTTTAATTATCATACTCCACAAGAACTTCTTCAGGGGATCCAATGATTATGAAGACAAATTCACACCATCTTTTAGAATCTTCAAGAAGTTAAAAACCTCTATTCAGGTTCTCAATCCATGAACTAGAAAGGAACAACAGAACAGCTATCATTAGTGCTGTTATCATTATACATCCATTAACCAAGGGGACACAAATTACCCATGGAAGGCTCACAGTGTCAATACTTGTTCATTGTAACGATCAACGGTCTGGTAGAGGGGTCTTCTGAATAGACTGGGACCTGCTGACACACATATATATATATATATATATATATATATATATATATATGACAATGCATTACTTACCGTAAAAGCATTTCTGATGGTTGTATCTGCTTAGATTCACATGCTGTGCATAGGTCCGACATCCAGTGGTCACTGCGGAGTATTGCATTTTGTTTTTCGTAGTCGAAAAGGGGACGTCGACAAGGCGTGTCTGTAACACTATCCCTATAGTGACGTGCGTTGTACCCACAATCCCTCACGAGTCGAGGTCCCTCTGTTTGTATTTTTCTGCCCTGAGGGAGCCTTCAGACGTGAGTGAGTACAGAAAAGAGAGATATAAAAAGATGTCTATGTTCCTTCCATCCCAGCGGGGAGGAAGGGTGGGCGCATGTGAATCTAAGCAGATACAACCATCAGAAATGCTTTTACAGTAAGTAATGCATTGTCTTCTGATGTTTGTTAATCTGCTTAGAATCACATGCTGTGCATAGACTAGCGAGCAGTACCCGGAGTTGGCGGTGGGTTATGAGAAGGAACAGTAGAGAAAAGATGTCTTAATACTGCCTGTCCCACCTGGGAGTCAGATCTAGAGTGTGCATCTAGACAGTAGTGTTTTGTAAAGGTGTGCACAGAACTCCAGGTAGCCGCTTTGCAGATGGACTCAAGGGGAACATTTGCAATGAATGCTATGGATGCCCCAGTGCCTCGAGTGGAATGTGCTCTTGGCTTGAAGGGTAGTTCTCTCTTAGCAAGAGTGTAACAGAGAGTGATGCATTGTACAATTCATCTAGATATAGTGGACTTAGAGACTGCATCTCCTTCTCTTCCTGCTGCCACCGAGACAAAGAACTGATTAGTCTTTCTCAGTGATCTGGTTCTTTCCATGTAGAACATGACAGCTCTGCGTACATCTAGTGTATGCAGACTTTTTTCTCCCAAGTTGGAAGGGTTTTGAAAGAACGTTGGTAGTTCTATAGATTGGTTTACATGAAATTTAGAGATGAATTTTGGTGCAAACCTTGCGTGTGTGCGAAGAACCACCTTATCCTTGTGAACGGATACGAAGGGGTCTAATACAGAAAGAGCCTGTAGTTCACTAACTCTACTAATGGAGGTGATAGCTATTAGGAAAGCAGTCTTAAGAGTGAGGTATTTAAGAGTTGCCTTGTGCATGGGTTCGAAAGGAGTGCCCATGAGTCTAGAAAGTACCACGTTTAAGTCCCATCCGGGAGCTGGGTTAGCTATCGGGGGGTGTATTCTCTTTACCCCTTCCATAAAGGCCTTGATAACTGGTATCTTCCACCACGACACTTTAAGTTGGGAAGTGGTGTATGCAGAAAGTGCCGCTAGGTGGACTTTAATGGAATTAAACACTAGACCTGAATCCAGTAAATGGGTCAAGTACAGAATAATGTTAGTGGCAGAGCAGTCAACCGGGTTGATGTTCTTACTTCTACACCAGATGACAAATCTTTTCCACTTGCTAGAATAGCAGTGGCGAGTATTAGGTTTTCTGGCTTCCCTGAGGATGTCCATACATCTCTGAGGGAGATGTAAATGTCCAAATTCTATGATCTCAGGAGCCAGGCTGCTAAGTTCATGGTCTGAGGGCATGGATGCAGTGTCCTGCCCTTGTCTTGTGACAGCATGTTGTACGGGCAAGGAAGTTTCATTGGGGGAGATAGGGACATCTCCATCAAGTGAGCGAACCATGGCTGCCTGGCCCACATTGGGGCCACTAGTATCATGGTCACCTGCTCTTGGTGCATCTTGTGCACCACCTTGTTGAGGAGGGGGTCGGGGGAAAGGCGTAAACAAATTTCCCTGACCATTGAATCAACAGACCGTTCCCCTTGGACTGGTTCTGGGGGTACCTGGAGGCGTAACTTTGGCATTGTGAGTTCTCCAGGGTTGCGAACAGGTCTATTTCCGGGAAACCCCATTGCGCGAAGACGTTTAAGACGATGTCTTCTTGCAGTTGCCATTCGTACTCTTTGGGTAGGGGGAAGTCTCTGCTGAGTTTGTCTGCTAGCAGATTGAGTTCCCCTGGTACATGTTGTGATAGTAGGAACATGTTGTGTTTGAGAGCCCACTTCCATATATTCTGGGACAGCTTGGACAGTCCTGGAGAGTGAGTGCCCCCTTGCTTGTTGAGATAGTACATGGCTGTGGTGCTGTCTGTGAGGACCATCACTGTCTTTCCTTGTAAGTGTTCCTGAAAGGCTTTCAGTGCTTTGAACACTGCTAATAGTTCCAGCAGGTTTATATGTTTGGATGCTAAGCTCGGAGTCCACACTCCGTGAGCAGTCTGATGGGATAGGTGAGCCCCCCATCCTGTAAGGGATGCGTCTGTGGTTAGAGTGGCTTCCACTGCGGGTGTGGCAAAAGTTTTCCCTAATAACAGGTTTTCCTTTGTCCACCACCGTAGCGAGAGAACCAAGGCCTGCGAGACCACCACTAGATCGTCCCATTGTCCGCTGGCCTGACACCACTGGCTGTAGAGCCACTCTTGCATTGGGCGCATGCGCAGGCGCGCGTGAGGTACCAAATAAATACATGACGCCATCATCCCTAGCAAACGCATTGCTTTGCGTACCGTAACCTCTCGACCTGCCACATAATGGGGGATCTGAAACAGCATGTTTTGGACCCTCTCGTTGGAGGGGAAGACGAGGCCGTCCTTTGTTCGAATTAGAGCCCCTAGGAATTGTTTGATTTGGCTGGGGTCTAAGCTGGACTTCTTTTCGTTGATGGAGAAGCCCAGTTGGGACAAAAGGTCTACGGTCCTTTGGGTATTGGAGAAGCATGTTTCGTAAGAATCCCCTGTTATGAGCCAGTCGTCGAGGTACGGGTAAACCGGGATGGATAATCTGCGCAGGTGGGCCGCTGCCACTGCCAGTACTTTCGTAAATACCCTTGGTGCAGATGCTATCCCGAAGGGTAGTACTCTGAACTGGTAGTGTTTGTTCTCTATCTTGAACCTGAGGTATTTTCTGTGTGCTGGCAACATTAAAATATGAAAGTATGCATCTTTCATGTCTAGTGTTGTCATGTAATCCCCCTGTGATAACAGTGGGATTACATCCTGCAAGGTTACCATACGAAACTTTTGGGGTTTGACAAAATTGTTCGCTGGACGCAGATCTAATACAGGGCGCATGGTTAAATCCTTTTTGGGTACAAGGAAGTACACTGAATAAATACCTTCCTTTACCTGCGATAGGGGGACAGCCTCTATAGCTTCTTTTTTCAGTAGCTCTTCTACTTCTTGAAGAAGAATAGTGAGGTGTTCCGGTGTCATGCGCCGGTTCCGTGGGGGTCTGTATTTTGGGGAACTGTTGAATTCGATGCAGTATCCGTGGGCTATGGTGGATAATACCCAGCGGTCTGACGTTATTGCCTCCCATGCTGAAATGAACGATGTTAGCCGGCCCCCGACCGGTGATGCATGGGAGGGGACCCGAATCTTTGGGTCATTTGTTGGTATTGGGCGTGGGGCCTTTTGGACTGGAGCCGTGCCCTCTTCTTTTGCCACGACGTTGGCCTCTTTGACTGAACTGGGTGCTTTGGTTAGAGGGCCAGTTGGTAGCAGAGTAAAATTGTTGTTGGCTTTGCTGCTGGCGTTGGCCACGAAAGGAGCGTCTATTGCCATAGCTGCGTCTGTTAGGTGGCCTAGAAATTTGGTCAAGAGTCTTGATGGTATCAAACTCCTTCTTCGCATGTTCTAGGGCCTCATCAACTGCTTTTCCAAACAGATGTGTTTGCTCTATGGGCTTATTTATTAGGGAAGCCTGGGTTTCTGGCTTAAATCCCAAATTGCGCAGCCAGACATGGCGTTTGAGAAGTATTCCCTGAACCAGGGAGCGTCCAGCTGTCTCTGCGGCATCCAAGGAGTTCTTTACGATGCCCTGGTTTACAAGAGTTCCCTCTGATATAGTAGCCAACAGGCGTGAACGCAGGGGTTCTGGTGCGTCCTCTGCTTCGCTGCGCAGCTTGCTCCACTGTGCATCTGCGTAGCTAGCTAATAGGGAATTGTTATTCGCAATCCTAGTTGAGAAGGCGGCGGAGGTCGTGATTCTCTTCCCAAGTGCATAGAGCTTCTTGCCCTCTTTGTCAGGTGGTGCCTCACTAGTAGATAGTGGTACCCCCGCTCTCTTTCTTGCGTTAGTAACTACCAGAGAGTCCGGAATAGAATGTCCCCTGATGTACAAAGGGTCAGAAGACGAAGGGCTGAAGAGCTTTTCTATCCGAGGGTTGACCCCTCTGACTAAGGCCGGATTGGAAAGGGAAGGAGTTATTCTTCTCCTTATAGAAGCCAGGAGCGGAATGGACTGACTGACTGGGGCTTTTTCTTTAATAACTTTTTCTACAAAGTCTATGTCCGGAAGAGTCTCCCCTGTGTCTATTTCAAAATGTGCTGCTGCCTTGCGCAATAGTGCATTAAGTGAAGGCTGGTCATCTATGGGAGAGGTGTTCCCAATAGGCGAGTCCTTGGGAGGAGAAGGGTGAAAGACATCAGGGTCTGAGTGCACTGATGGGGATTGCCAAGGCTGCCCTGATGGGGAGTGCCAGGGCTGTGAGGTAGCTGTATCTTCCTCAAAAGCTCCTGCGCTAGTGTAAGGGTCTTCCTCAAACCTCTCCTCATGTTCTCCCTCTCCACCTAAACACTCATCTTCCTGGAGGTATTGCTCCTCTTCAGTGAGGTCATATGCATCTGTAGAAGGGGGAAACAGCCTAGGAATCTTGACCCTAGGGTCATCCTGGGTCCATTCTCTTGGTCTTTTGGGTGTGGGTGGGTTTTGGCTACCCAAAAACCTCTCCATCTTTTCCCTACAAGAATGGAGTCTTTCCATGGTCTCATGGGGAACCCCTGAATAGTCTAGAGGGGGGAAATAAGTGTTATCACCTTCCAAACGCTTCGAACGCTCCCACAACGTCGACGAAAGGTTTCGGTCGCCCTCAGAAAAGCCCTCCGGTAGTTCAGAAGTGCCTTTAGATGAATGGGGCAGTTCCTGGCTACTCTTGTGCTTTTTCGGCGTTTCTATTTCCTTGGGTGCGGTATTCGACGTCTGTTTCGTCGTCCGCTTACGTTTATCCTCGGAAACAATTCTCGCCAGACTCTCGACGACGAGTTAGTCAGTCGAGGGTTCTGGAGTCGGCGTTGCCTGCGCTGCGCGTTGTTTTTCGACGGCCGCTCCATGGAGCGTTACGTCGGATGTTTTTGAGGTAGCGCCCGTGTTAGATGAAAGCCCAATCGCTGGTCGCGGCTGCGTTTGCGGGTGGGGCTTGAGACCCTTGCGGTCTGAGGTCGACGCCGGAGTGCCCTGCGTCCCCTTCGGCGCTGGTGGATCCTTCATCCTCGACGAAGAAGAGCCATGGGTTGTGTGCTTAGGCCTATGGGGTCTGTGTGCGTCCTTGTCGCCGGGGTGTTCATCCCCATAAGCAGGGCGTGAGCCGAGCCCGTCGGGGCCGGGGACGGACGTCGAGGAGCGCGAGCGCTCCTTCTGGGGGTTAATGACTTCCGTAACGGACGTCGAGTTATCACCCTCCTCGTCACTTTCTGTAACAGCGGCAGCGGGTGAGGAAACTGACTTCGACATAGCGTAGTCCGCCCACCTCTTAACTTTCCGTTCTTTAAGTGTTCTTGGTTTCAAGAGCTTACAGGCCGCGCAGCTGTCCTCTTTATGATCGAGGGGCAAGCAACGATTACAGAGCTTGTGTTTGTCCTTCCAAGTGTATTTGCCCCTACAGCGTGGGCAAAACTTAAAAGGTGTCCTCTCCATAGCTGAGGCAATAAAAACTGGTGATAACAACCCCAAGGGAAAGATAGGGGAGAAAGAAAGACATTCTCGACGAGAAGATAAAAGTTCGAACCCCCACTCTCCCTACTGTATGTTGGCCGGCGAGGCCTGGCCACGTGTTCGACAGCGCCGAGGGATCTCCTCCGTCTCTTCCCCTCCGTCGAAAACTTGCACGGTGGAGAAACAGCTTCACAGCTAACGTCGAGGGGAGGGATCTTTACAATAAGTATATATTAAGGACCGAGGTCCGTAGTAATTGTTTTGCAATGTCTCTCTAGGAGCTCCGCGTAAGGCGACCATAAGCTGGGCGGAAAAAAACAATCTGAGGGACCTCGACGCGTGAGGGATTGTGGGTACAACGCACGTCACTATAGGGATAGTGTTACAGACACGCCTTGTCGACGTCCCCTTTTCGACTACGAAAAACAAAATGCAATACTCCGCAGTGACCACTGGATGTCGGACCTATGCACAGCATGTGATTCTAAGCAGATTAACAAACATCAGAAATATATATATGGGTAAGCGAGTTCAAAACATTCATAATTTTACTCTCAAGAAACACAGACCTGCTCAATTATCTGTTGGCCTATAAGGAAAATACTCTAACGACTACTCGTGATTATCTCTCTTCAAAAGAAACGGTGTACCATTTAGACATTGGTACCTTCCCTCTCTAGTACAAGACACCAGGCCGACAAAAAATGTAACTTCATAATCGTACTTCAGATGAATGCTCCAGCTACTTATTAAACTATCCTTCTCAGTAATAGAAGAATAAAAACTGTCTCAAGCCCAACATTGCCATCAGACAATATTTTAAAAAGTATGTAACGACCAGCACCACGCTACCCTCATAATATACGGGTGCACTAAAATTACCATTCATTAAGATCTAAGGGTGTTCACCACATACAATTGCAATGTGGCCAAACGCCACGTATTAGTTTAGCATCCTTAATTTATATCTCAATCGCTTCTCGTAACTATATGGTATAAGTTTTCAAGTTCGCCTTGATTGACGGCTTGTTAATGAAGCTCCCGTTGTAGCATGCTGCGGTAATCCATTTGGTTGCTCCCAGCTACATCCAGAGCACATGCTGCAGAATATACAACATGGCTTGTCAATCGTAAACTAAATGTTTTTGGACACGATATTAGCTCAGCATGTTTAGATTAAATGCAAACCCACCAAACAGCGTTTGGCTACGTGTCCAAACAATGTCATATGCTTACTTCGATTTGATCGATGTTTCTATCCGTCGGCTTCTCGATCAGTCTGTTCGGTAACAAACGTCTGACGTATGTTACATATGGAATAGGAGCTAGTGTTTAAAAAATCTGCTAATCCCTCTCGCAATGTTTTAGTGTGACGATCATGTTGCGTAGCAACAGAATAAACTCATCTAATATCAATTGACTAATATTCACGGCCGTATTACGCCTATACTTATGGTATGTTTTACACGTTAAGAGCTCATCAAGGGAGCACCCCAATTTAACATAATCAAGCCAAGTCAATAAGCGAAACTACATGGCACGAGATGACTCGAATACTGTAAATAAAATTCTAAAAAACGGTGTCTCGTTCTGTGACATTAAACTAACTGTAGCTAGTCAGGCTTGCTGGACCATAAACCTGGCATAACAAGCCATGTTCCTAGTGACAATGAAGGGATATAAAAAAAAAAAATATATGAAACCTTGCTCAACGACTCTGCACAGGATCCCATTCTGAAACATTATAATAAAAGGATCTCCTATCCAACATGCCATTGTGCACTAGTACTGTATTTAGCAGCACACAACCAGTATGAATGGCCACAGATGTAATAAATCCCATAATATCACTGAACGCAATCATACATTCTGCCATTCTGCCATTCTACCTGTCTGTTTATTGAGACCAGTGACTGATGCGTTGCTCAAAACAAAATAAGCCACTGTTCTTTTGCATAGTCTTTTAGACATGGATTCACCTCTCTGTGTTGGTGACATTTGTGACAAAGCTGTCCATTTAAGTGTATCACTCCGATGGTCCATTATCAAAAAATGGTTCAAATGAGGGGCTGTAAACCTTATTTTTAATACAACTTCTGTGTTCTGAAATTCTAGTTTTCACTTTCCGTTCAGTCATACCTATATAAATCTTGGGGCACGGGCACCGAATTGCATACACCACATTGTTTCAATTACAATTGGAGAACTGATGTTGAATCCACGGTTTTGCTAGGCCCAAGGCAACCACTGAGGTCCTACTAGTAAACCTACAGTTAGCATAGTCCCTGGGGGGCATGCCCTGAAATTTGTGGAATACCCCATATTTCTGTGATGCTTTTCTGAGTCTGGGTTGGTTTCGAAAGGTCATTTTTGATCAGGAGATCCTTCAGATTAGAACCCCTCTTAAAAGCACAGAGGTGGTTTCAGATGACATTCTCCACCGTGTGCCAGTTCTTTTTGACGCTTTTGGTAATCTGGTTCGAAGGAGGAGTAAAAGTACTGACAAAACACTATTCCTCAATTTTCAGCTGGTTTTCCTTGATATTTGAGAAGAGCCTCACGATTATTCGTAGATCTTTTCAAAGCTTTTTTCACAATAGATGTAGGATATTTTCTCATTCTCAATTTCTGACTCAAATCTTGAGCTTCGGGCAAAAAAAGTAGCATTCAAAGTACTATATCGTTTTAATCGAAGAAATAAACACCATGAAAGGAACTGTATTAAAGGCACGAGTTGGCAGAATCAAGAAGCTGCCAAGAAGAAACAGGGGCTAATGTCACAAGTGCAGAAAGGAAACAAATGGTGACAAAGTAGTCAATAAGAATCTGTGAACATTATAAAGTATTCAGGGTTATCGGTTGCGTGAACAGTAATGGGTTGGATGCTGGAAATGTATTGGAGGGACAAGGCCTCCCTGTCCTTGTCCTGTACTCCCTTATCATGTGTGTTAGGTGTTAGTTTCTGTACAGGAGTCCAGTGGGACCCCTGGCAGTGCAGCTTTTCCTCTTTTTGGTTGTGGTGAACAGAGACCCCTGGGATACCTTTATGGCACCCATGGCTGGGGTGTACCCCCCTGTAACACTAGTGTATGCTTTTGGGCACCTGTGGGTTGCCCACATAGGAGGGTATGGGCTGGTGGCAGCTTCATGCCGATATGACAGGAGCTCCGAGTATCCTCCATTTTTGGATACCCAGGCCCTGCCATAGAGTGGATTACTGATAGAAGGCAAGATTGCTCCTGGGGCCTCTTGGTTTATATTGCCCATTGCCTTGTTTTCCCTGAGGTCCTGGTAAGCCCCGACGCTGTTCCTTGACCCGACTGGCTGTTGGGTGGAAGAACCTTATATGGTATTGCGGGGAAGTCCAGGCTAGACTGGCCGGAGCCTTCCCAATGACTATGTTGTGGGTACACCCTTGGCGTGGGAACTGTGTGAATAGAGTGACCAATATGCATTCTATGTTATGGGTGTCTGGTTTGTGTGTGTGTGTGACACAATGAATCAGACAGCCCTGCCTGAAAATTACAAATGCAATGTAGTGTAGTGTGCTTAAAGGCTGGGCGCTTGCCCCAATCCACATTCCTTGTTATGGGTGTCTGGGTGGAAGTGAATGGCCTGAATGCCTGTGAGCCCGATTGGCTGCCTGCCTGCCTGCCTGCATAAATACCCTTCTGTGTGATTGGCCGACTGAGCCTGGCTCAGTCAGAGTGAATAAGGAGCAGATGTGTATATCTGGGGCCCTCTCACTTACCAATTTGTTCAGATGCTGAAGTCGAAACCTGAAGCTCATCCTTGAAGCCCAGCTGGAGAAGATTGCTGCTGCATTTCCTTGGACATAATCCAAGAGCAATCGAGTCAGTCGATGACTGATCCAAGAGTGGCCATGGCTAGGAGACCTCTTCCAGAGCTAAAAGGGACCACTGTGCAAAAACTGCTGTTCTTCATCGAAACACCCTGGAAGCCGGTCCCGAAAGGCTGTTGACCGGAGAAGAGGTCCGTCGGGAATCCTGAAGAGAGCGCCTGGACATCAAGGGTCATCAAAGTCCACAGATGAAAGAGGGCTCCCTTGCCCTCATCGCCGACCACTGTATCCCACCGGAGAAAGCAAAGGTCGTCCACTGAGGAAAGTCCGCTGGTGGGTTTCCCACCACCAGAAGCCGACAAAGATGTCCCGAAGGACACGGACGCAGTGAAGATCTGGAGGTCCAGCCCGTGGTCGAATCCCAATCACTGAAGCTATCCCGAAGTATGTGCTGCGGATGCAGCACCGACAGGCCAGAGGCCCGCCGAATGTGATTCCTGACAACTGATGCCCGCTGCCGAGCCTGCTGCCATCACCGCTGAAGGTTTTTCAAGTCCACTGAGTCTTATTTGCGCACTGAACACTTTGCATCACGGTTTGCTGCATCGCTCATCTTCCCAGGACTTGCACCATCGAAACGATCGATCATCAAAGAGCACTGCAAAGGTCGAACCTACTGTATAGCCGCAAGTGTTGCACTTTTCTTCTAGGATCTCAATGTCCAGTGGCTTCTTCTTCAAAGGGGTCCACCCTCGAAGGATACCGTCGAAGAAACTCTTCCACTTCAGCTACATTGGGGTAGTTTATTTTTTTTTAACCACGAAGCAAGGCTTATTAAGCATTTATGGACTGGGCTTGTTAATTCCTTTACTACATGTTGCGCAGTTGGGGGGAGCCTCACACAGAATTGTGTATCTATATCCAAAGAAAGCATTCTGTCATTGTTTAACCTTAACCTGCCTTTCTTACTTATTTTCTATGCCGATACACCTTACTGAAGAGTTTGTATGCCCATTATAACTGCCAGCAGTTGATGCATTTTAAAGGAATCTAAATTCGAAGTGTGGTACCACATAGAATTGTTTAGATGTAATTATAGTATTACCAGAGTACAAAGTGTGTTATTGAAATGTGCATATATCTCTGAACCTTATTTTTATATAAAGAACTCGGTTAGCACATAACAGTGTGTGGACATTCCTTTGCGGGAGCTTGGGGACTCACTGTACTTAAGAACCAGTCTGCATTATCTTCTGAGAGCTTAAGCCTTGGCTGCTCGTCCATAGCTACCATATAGAGAACCTTGGCTGGGGTGCTTTGTGCCTCTACCCAGAATTACAGACACCCCGCTCCAGTCTTTTCACCTGTCTGGTTCGACAACTCCACCTAGACAGAGTAACACCTACCTGGAGTGAGCCAAGGAAAAGAAAGAGGAATTAGTTATGAGGGCAAGCATAGGTTTTAGACACAGACACACTTAAGTTGAACTTATGACACAGACTATCCTTAGTTTCTTTAGGTAGGGAAATCAGTATTGGGTAGGTTAGGCCTTACTCCATCCTGACATTTGAGAAATAAAAGCTCAAATTTAGAAAGGTGAATCTGTTGTCTGCGTCTCACTTCTTGATGCCTACACAAGACTTCCTAACAGGGGCAATGGCTTGGCTAGACAGTTTTCGAAAGGGAAAACAAAAAAAAAACCACACCTACATTAGTGCAGGAAGATCAACAACTTCCATAATCCTCCCTCAATGTTCCCATTACCCTGATGGCAAAAGGGTCTGAAGTAACATTTTCAAAGGTTATAGACCTGTTAGAGTCAAGGTCTAGTGTTTGAGCATTTGACTTGTTATGGGAGGGAGTGTGTCCATGCTATTCGTCTTCTGACCCAACGTATGTGGGGTTAGTGTCTGCCAAACTCAAGTGAGATCCCCAGTTCGTTTTAGCTGAATCCGATCCCACTCTTGACACTTTATGTGAGGGCTCAGAAATGCGAGACGGACACAGGTATAGCTTTCTCAATGTTTGACCTTTTATTAAAGTAAAAGGGGTGAGATCAACACCCATCTTTCCCTATCCTAACAAGGATGTCCCTACCTAACAAACAAAAACTAAAGAACTAGTGTCCAAAGCGTATCACACAAATACATGCAACAATAATATACAAGGAATATTTGGCAGGTTTCAGTTCCACAAACAGGATGAATGTTCAAATGTATAGAATTTAGCAAGTACTCCTTGTGACCAGGGTTGCATCACCTTCCCCTGGGTCAATTCAGGAATATTTTTGATAAAGTTCTGATTCAACAAAGTTCTATTCAGTTGAACACAAAATGTCTTTTCTCTCCACTGTGTCCTTCCACGTGGCAAAGTAAATGTCCCTTTCACAAACGCTTGTTAAAATATCAAAACAGCCGTTATCCTCCATAGTATCCTTCTTGGTAAGGCAAATGTCTCTTTCAAAACACAAGTTCATAAATCAAGGCCACTGTTTTCCTCAACAAGTATTAGCACATTACAGTAATTCTTCAATTGGAATACTTTTGTCAGGATAGCACAACAACTACGTTTGATGATGGCACAGTTTGTCAAAATGTTAATAACTTCTTTCTACCACAACTTTTTGCCAAAAACATACTTCAATACAACTTTTTCTTTCCTGGTATATTCAACTGCCAGGACTAACTACTACTGAACACTTTCCTGGTGTACTCTCTTGCCAGGAAGATAAACTCCTATAACTACAATTGATTTCAGTCCCAATATTTGTTCGTGTTCTCCCACCAGTATCCCTTGCGAGGAGGGCTGAACAATGGCTACCTCTTTTTATAGTCTCTTGGTTCTTGGCAATGGGAGTTACAGGTCCCACCCCCCAAAATGGTATCATCAGAATAACTTTATTTGTTCATCGGCCATCAAAGTAAAACCTATCACAACATAGTACTTAATAGTATTAATACCACATAACAGGAAAAGTGGACAACTGGGGAACATGGGAGAAAAGACTGCATCTTAAACAAACCCGAGTTCGCAATGCCACAGCCTCCTTGCGCCCGGCCACATTAGTTCACACTAGGCTTTATGCCAAGGGGTGTGAGGTTCGCACCGGATAGTTATTTGGGATAGTTCCATGTGGGCCAACGGTTCCTGGGTGGGGATATGGGCTGACTGAGATCCTGCTTTCAGTCATCCAGCCAGCACGCCCACTTCTTCCCCAGATGTCTTTCGCCACTGAGAAACCGGAGGTATTCTCCCCAATAGATCTTGGGAGTCCCTTATTCAGGTTGCCAGGGACGGGCTGGCGCTCTCATATCCCAACCCTGGGTGTGGACGAGCAAGAGATGATCACCTGGGTAGAGGTAGGTTTTAGAAAATGCTCCAGGTAAGACGAGATATCATACAGAAGAAAGGAAAAAGGTCTTTGAAGCTTCATAGGCTATACCAACTCGACCACTCTTTGACCAAATAAACCTCCTTTACCAAACTCCAACAACCTCTCTGCATATGGTAAATCTATTAAGAACCCGAATACTTCAAACCATTCTTCTCCAAGTCCCTATGATTATTCTTTCCCGAACGTCCAGTATACCGTCACAAAACGCTACCATGCTCATAACCCCCCCGTTCCGTTCACGACAATAATCCCAGTCAATCCTGCATATTTCACAAATCCTACCAAGCCCATCCTTTTAAGTTTACCATCCCTCTCAATACGAGAATTATAATTCCCTACAACACCTTCCCCCCCCCCCACCCCATCATATCACATACGACATTTAGAAACACCACCCCTCCCTTCCCCCCGCTTTTCCAACACAAACACATTTGCACACCACAGACAACGGACTAATATCCCAGCGTTGACCTGACACGTTTCAAAGGGTGAGGCAAAGTCAGGCAACTGACCAAAACCACACACACCTGACAGCCCATTCCTTTCCCCACAGGGACAGGAGGTGGAGCACGAAAGCACAGGTCGAGCAAGGCAGACCGCACAATGCAAGAGCTAACTGAGAACGGCAGTTCAGGAGGAGAGAGACAGCCCATACCGAGAGGGTGGCAAGGAGAAAAGAGACCTTGCCCTTTCCGATCAAGGCCCGTGAAACCTCTGCAGGCGAAAATATAAGACCACGAACAGCAGCCAGAGTGTGTTGCAGCAGATGTCAATGGAATGGAAGACCCAGCGCCGCTGGTTACCAAGCTGTGGAAAGACGCTGGTCTCAGTGGTGCCAACCTTGACTCCAAGGAGAAGGAAACCCAAGCGATTCATCACAGCCGATGAGTCGAGGGGAGAGTTGATAAGAAACCGAACTGTGTTGAACGAAAAGTAGCAAACGGCTAATTTCAACATTGTGTTGACTGGATCCAAGCCTGACCGAGGAAGATCCAGGGGTGGAAAAGGGGGAAAGCCAGCCAACAGAGGAGTCTGGCACCACATGGGTGCTCACATAGGAAACTCTGGGCAATTACCCGATGGTAGAGATTGCAGTAACCAGAAGGCCTTAGGAAAAGGCGAAGGGGGTCAAAGTGGTCATACAGGGGTCTTGTAAAATCATCCTTGCAGTCGAAAGTCTTTGACCGATCGAGGATTGTGAAGCTAAGGGAAATTAATCCCGCTTGGTTGAATTAGTACATGAACAGTGTGTTGCAAAGGTTTGCAAGAGTGAACCCGGCAGAGGGATGCTAACAAGACGGGATGAAGCCTGAAGTCCCATGAACAGTGTGTCAACTGGATCTGAGCCCGACCGAGGGAGATCCAGGGGGTGAAAAGTAAGAACCCAAAGTTCATTCAAAAGTTGGCAAGAGTGAACTCGGCGGAGGGAGACCAACAAAAAGGGGCGAAGCCTGAGGAGCTGTTTAAAAAGACATTAAGACTTGTGAATGCAAGTAGTACTGTAAGACCATGGGAAGTGGATTGACCCCCTTGGCACTGGGATCCGCGCCCGACAGAGTGAGATCCCAAAAGAGTATTCTAAGACCAGGGGAAGAGGATTGTCCCCCTCAGCATTTGGATCTGAGCCTGACCGAGGAAGATCCAGGGGGGGTTGAAGGTCATCACCAAAACATTCATTTGGCAAGGTACTTTTTGTTCGTCTCTTCTGTTGAATACATCATGCCCTCGAAGGCAAGAGACTTAACCATCTAAGTACCTGTTAACTGGAACTGAATTGTCGGCTCGTGCTGGGAAAGCTCAAAACGTGTACTGTGCTCAGGAGATCCACCTTATCCTGTGCTCAAAACATGGACAATGGAGACTCCTCGCAATCACGTCCAGACTTCTTATTTGTGAACACTTCTTTCTTTATTGAAACCCCTATCCCACACTCTTTAATTAGTTTAAGGATTTGGCAATTGGTTTTTTGTAGTATAGGCCTTTTTACTTTGACGAAACACAAGGAATATCTTATTTTTCATTTAATGGTTGAAGCTTACTCCCATCTTGGATTTAGGTTTAGGCTAGGTGTTTTTCCACCCTGCATTTACAGTTTAAAAGACACCCCCGAGAGGCTTGAAAGACACCCAGGCTTGTTGCTCCCTATACTGTCAGCGACATGGAGATGATGTAGAGCATCCTTGCCTAAAAATTGCTGAATCCGACCACATCTAAGTGCGGTGGAAACACCTGACAACCTGAACGAGTGAAAACTGCAACCTGCCGTGAAGTCCGCGAGAGAGAACTTGGAGGTGCATGTGCAGTGGGGAAACGCGGCAAGGCCTGCGGGCACCAGAGACCGGGAAACAGACCTTGCTGGAGCACACCGCATATGAGGAGCAGAGGACACGTGTGGAGAAGAGGGAGCTGTAGAGATTCCCGGGCGATCGACCCACAGCTGACAGCCATCCCCCGTTCTTTGCCAGCTTAACAGCTGGGAGAAGAGAGAAGTAACCTGAGAAGAGTCGTGGTGCAGGGTACGGGGACGCGCTCCCGGATGGCCAGAAGAGGGACAAGAGAAGCAGACCCCCGCCCGTTGAGGGATTCCCCTGAAGAGAACTAACAGGCAGGACGCCCCCACACCAAATGGCTGTAGGGGGTGAGGGGGGAAGGGGAGGACACCTCATGGAGCCCTCCCTGAGCCTCCTAGGAAGGACTGCATGATGTGCCCCCCCTCCGCTCGGTGTGGGTGAGAGGGCCACCACAAAAGGTGGGGCAGGAACCCCAATAGATGGGGCAGTAGGGTTTGGACACCCTGGGGGCAGATTGCCACACTAATGTGGCCATCTGCGCCAAGCGAACTTGGGTAAACAAAAAAAAAAAAACAAAAAAAAAATCTTAGGCTTCATTTTAGGGGGGCTGAGGGGCACCCTAAATTGGCAGTGAATGTTGTACTGCAACGGGAGGGTGGCACTCACCCCCCTCCCACCCCAAATGGAGGGCCCCACCTCATGCAACCCTCCCTGGGGGCAGATATCTGCTCCTAGGAAGGGGCATCTGACCCCAGGGAGGGATGCATGAGAGTTTGGTGTGGGGGGTAGAGGGTCACCCCCCCATTATATTAGAAAATTACCTGGCGGTTTAGGGTGCCCCTCAGCCCGCCCTAAAGTGTAGTGTACCATTTTTTTCTTTGTTTACGAAACTTGCCTTGGCGCAGAGGGTCACATTTGTGTGCCAATCTGGCACCGGGTTGCCCAAACCTTACTGCCCCATCCACTGGGGGGCCTGTCCCACCATTTTTGGGGGCCCTCTCCCCCGCACCCCAAATGGAGAGTGAGGTGTACTTCACGCAGCCGTTTGTATAGGAGGCCCATGGAGGCATGCATGAGGTGCCCCCGCCACCCATTTGGGGTGAGGGCCCCAAAAATGGTGGGACAGGCCCCCCAGTGGGTGGGGCAGTAAGGTTTGGGCACCCCAAGGCCAGATTGGCACATCAATGTGCCTCTCTGCACCAAGGGGAGTTGGGTTACCAAAGGAAAAAAGTGAAAATGGTGGAACGCTTTTTAAGGGGGGCGGTGGGGCACCCCAAAGGGTGGGGGAATTTTCTAATGGGATGGGGCGCTGACCCCCTCGCCCCCCACCCGCAATGGAGTGGGTGCCATGTCATGCAGCCCTCTCTGGAACCAGATATCTGCTCCTAGGAACGACGCCCGAGCACAGGGAGGAGTGCAGGACAGACCCTCCTCATCTGCCCCTGGGGAGGGCTACATGAGAAGGGCCACCCCTCCAATGGGGGTGGGGGTGGATTCCCACGGGTGTCCTCTTTTGGGAAATGCATGGGGTTCCCCGTTTTCGTTGCTGGCTTCAATACCCCTAGGCCCAAATCTGTAGGTTGCCCACATGAACAAAATGGTCAGTGGCGAAAGGCTTGGGGTTCCCAGTGGGTTACCCTTTTCCTTTTGCACCCCCGGTAGGTGCACCCACACGTGAGGTACCGTTTTCATCAGGACAGGTGTGGGGACGCAGCAACGTAGGCCAGGTGTTGTTGGCAGTGTGTTTCTGTGGGTGGCCAGAGCGAAATGTGGGAATTGTCTTCATTTCCAGCCAATTTCAGAGATATTTCCCTGTGTCCACTCACCGAAACACGTCGCCAACAACAGATGTCATACCTTCTCGCGTTCCCACAGGTGTCCCGATGAAAAAGGTAACTCACATTCGGGGGTGCACCTACCGGGGGCGCAAACGGAAAAGGGTAACCCGCTGGTAACCCCAAGCCTTTCGCCAGAGCACAATTTGTTCATGTGGGCAACGTACAGATTTGGGCCTAGGGTGTAGAAGCCAGCAAGGAAAAACAGGGAACCCCATGCATTTCCCAAAAGAGGACACCCGTGGGAATGCAGAGGTCTGACTTGCGCGAAGCGGCCCAGAATTTATTACCCAGAACCCCAGACAAAGTGAACATTGCGTTTTTTCCTCATCAAATATCACACTTTGTCGGGGATTGTGGCTAATAAAAACTGGGGCAATTTGCGCAAGGCAGTCTTCTGTGGATTCCCACGGGTGTCTCTCCCCCCCCCAGACCTCTCCCCAGGGCACAGCCATCGCCTTTGGATCTAGACCCTAAGGTGGACCAGTGCAGGAGGATCACCTGGGTGAGGGGTCTTCAGGGGTGAGAGGGAGGCAACCGATGGCGAGATGCAGTATTCCCTTTTCCCGTGCCCATACCCCACCCTATTTATATCGTATTCTCCAACGTCCCAAATCCCCCCCGCCTTCTGCAAAGAGTTAGGCACTTGACCTTAATCACATACATCAGATACCCATTAGCTCCCACCACACAGATAAAAGACGGAATAGAGAGACACACTCTAAGCAAGGTGGGACACAAGATGGAGCAGATCTTCTGGGGCAAAGGAGAAACCACTGGAACAGGACGACCGATCGAGGGACCAGAGCGAAGGGTAGGGAAACCCTCAAGTCCCCTGAAGGTGGTTGGTGCCTCTGGGAAACCGTGAAGGATACGCAGAGAAAGCCAAATCCCAGACAAAAAGAAGCCTGCATTGTGTGTCAAGGATGCCAGCGACTCTCCTTCGTGAATGACAGAGTTGGGAAAGCGAGGCCAAGCTTGTGGAATCAACCTTGACTCGTGATTCAAAGCCACAGAGAAAAGAAAGGAATGCACACAACTGGTGAGCTAGTGAAAGACATGAAAGGCCAGTTTGTGGCAAGGAAAGATTGATGCTGCAACAGTGCATCTTACAATTGAAGGTTGCGCACGTGATGAGACGCAAAAGAATGCAAATCAGTAATGAACTTTAAAGATTCGGATAACCGTGAAGCAAGGGATACAGTGTAGCGCAGTGGTCTGGCGAAAGGAAGTAGGCCACTCCAAAGTATGTGCAAAATGTTTTATGTCTTGTTAAAAAGCAACAAAGTGAAAAAGTCTGAAATGCACAAAGGTCAAGATTAATCCTGTCAAAAGGGCAAGTTAAAAGGTGATTGCTTTAAGAGAAAGATCTCTTTGAACTTTGCTGATTCTATTATGGAACTACCAAGACCAAGAGTCAATGGGGCAAATACCATAAGGGAGAGATAAAGTGAAGGTTGACGTGGTCCTGCGGAGGTCTATGGAAAAAGCCTTGCACATTCAAGTCTTCGACATCAGCGAAAGTTCCGAGCCCAACAGAGGTAGACCTGGAATATGGAATAAGTTGGGGCAAGGGAACCTCGAACAAAGGTGGATAATGCTTGGGGAAGGTAACACCTGCAAGTGCTGGGACTGCGAGGTCCGAGCCCGAAAGAGGGAGACCAACGTGAATCTATGTTAAACTGTGAAAACTTTTGGAAAACTGGAATAAGTGACTTTAACGTGGAAGGCCAAGCGGGCCTCGACCCACGTTTTTAGCTGCCTTTTTTGTTTTATAACCTGAGCCAGAGTGTGTCATCCTGTTTACGCAGGCCAACTTACTCTGAGATGTCCAACGTGGGAGGAGAGCCGATTCACCCACCTTCATCCTTTATGGTATAACACGATTTTCCTTTGCATAAACATTCCCTTATATACACTTTTTGTATAGGAGATGGGGTAGGCATTAGGCTTGGTTAGTATAGGCCATTTTGATTTGACAAAGACCGACCTAGGACTGCGTTTTCTTTATTATTTGATGGTAGAGACTACTCCCCTCATAGCTATAGGTCGGTCAGACAACCCCAGCGAAAAACTGGGAATGTGCCTACTGGTAGTTGAACACGTCGTGTGGTAAAATAATTATTTTTGACAAAGTGTACAAAAGAACAGTAGGAGAGGATTATTGACCAAAAGATGGATTACTGCCCCATAATACTGCTGGATGGATCGGTGCTACCGAAAGCAGCTGATGCAAGAAAAACAGTCAATATCTCTATGAGCAAAAGAGAATACTAGAAAAAGGAGTTTCTAAACTCACTTGTGTGTATGAACAGGAGTCTCCGTTATGCAGTAGAATATGCCTTTTCTAATCTGGAGATGGGGCGTAACCCTGTGGACAAGGATAGGCAACATTAAGATTCTCACAAAGAATGATATTGGGATAGTTCAGTAATGAGCCCTTACAGGAGCAGTAAGAAGGGGAAATGTCTTACCATATGAAGCGAGGGCGTCTGATGAAGTCCATGTAGAATTTCGGATGAAGCTGCTGAACATGCCACTCCAGCGGCACAAGTTTTCCAAGGATCCAAAGTAAACACCCTAAGCCCCGACGGCACAAGGATGCCTCAAAAGGTTCAGTGCTATGGTACGCAGTCTAGTCCAAGCACTCGGAAATCAAGTTCAGATGAAAACAAAGTTCAAAATCGTAAGGCAAAAGGAGCCCGTAATCCGTTCCGAGTTCAGGCGTTGTACCAAACTGAAATCGTAGACAAGAGAAGTCTGTATAAAACTTTCCAGGACGAGAATATCCAATAACAAGCAGATTAGGGCAAGGCAAGAGCACACAAGTAGCGATAGCAGGGTCAAAAAACAAGAATCCAAAACACGTAATATCGAATAACAAGATAAAGCTATGAATGTAAATTCAGAAGCGCAGCTCTGTAGATAAGGAGGGGCTTATATCCTGGAATCAGCTGACACGCTGAACACAGCGCTTCAGTACGCGATTGCATGAGAGCCAGCGTTTCCATGGCAATTTCCAACGCTTCCTGAATGTACTGAGTCGCGTGGTTTTCCAGACTCTTGCACACCGCAAAATTTGTTGTCTCTTGGTGCTGAGGCTATGAGGATAACATAACGGGGAAGCAGGAGCCACAATGCTCTGTGCTCTTAGAGCCGTTTGAGATCCTTTCATTGTTCGAGTAGACAACTGAGGGGATTTAAGGGCAAAGTAGGAGTTTTTCCAAGCCAAGAATTTAATAAAGGTTTTGAAACTTGGAGCTCTTGTGTCAGAGTCATTGTGCTACCATGCCTCCCTTACAGATCATACCGAGGGCAAACAGCGATTCAAGGAGCAGGCTGGTAGTCACAGTATAGGATTTTGATGGCAAAGCCGCCCTCTGGGTTCTGTAGGAAGTACAGCCACCAGGGGAGGCTGGGATATGATATATCTATACACAATGTGCTTCAAGGCAAGAGAGGTAACAAGGGAAAATATAATGACATTCTTACAGGCCATGAACAATAGGAATGTGAAATTGCTATCGTATTCGGCATGGCAACATTTCAGATAGTGCAAGAGCTAAGACACCTAAGGAAGGGGGGGCAGAGTGGGAAGGAAATGGAAACAGACAGGCAACAAGCATACGAGGCCCGACGACATTTCTGGTAGAGCCAGAGATTAACACAAGGTGAGGGAGAGGGGTGCAGAAAGGGAGGGGAGGAACAGTGACTATCGTACTAGGCATGGCAACCTTTCAGATAGTGCTGGTGGGGAGGGGGTGGGGACAAGGAAGGGTAGGTGGAGGAGACAAACAAGTTTGCTATCATACTAGGTCCAGGACAATTCTGATAGAGTAAGTGCATAGAAGGGAGGCGATAGGAAAAGGAAGAAAGGGAGAGGAGAGAAAACATTAAGCAATGAAAAGAACGGAGAAGCAAGAGAAGAGAGCTAATACAATTGCAGAAGTCAGTAGTAACACATAATGTTGCGAGAGAACAGCAAATGCAAACCAGGATTAAGATGACGATAGGAATAGCATGATGCAGGGCCACCATGAATACAAGATGCAGGGGAAGTCCAGCATGAGAGTTGAGAAAGGGTGGCGCACCGCGAGTCAATGAAGTCTATAAAAGTCAAATACAAGATTGGCCCCAAGACAGTGATGTGAAACCAGAATGTATCAGGAAAGACTCCTGCAGAGGTAAAGTGCAAGAGGGGGGGGGGGTCGGAGGGGAACCACGGTAGAACAAACAAGCTAAACACGCAATACCTGTATGCGAGAAGGGGTTGCACAACGGAACATTGCGGCGGACCAGAGGGGGAGGAGTGGCACAAAGGAACATCACAGGGGGACTAGAGGGGATAATCCGGGATTGGTGTTAACACGTTCTCCATTCTGGATTTCTCAACTCAAATGGCGGATGCTGGGTGAACCTAGTAAGTGCACGAATGGGGTCAGAAAAGTCACATCGCCGGGGGGCTCCAGCAAGGATTGAAAGAGAAGTAATACCCACTGACAGGTGCTTTAGCATTAACCGTGTATACCGGATTCCCTCCGGTGGTGGGCATACTTCCATTACTGACCGATCTTCCCAGTTTTTAACTGGGTCCACTCCAAAGCACAGGGGAGGTATTCTACACAAGTTACTGAATGGCACTCTCCTCCCCTCCCCCCAGCAGTCATGTGGTTCAGTTGGTATCCATCCCAAGGTGTCTTGCCTAAAGCCCAGGAACTGATGTCTCTATCAGGGAATGGGCCTCCCCCGTAAAATTGATAAGAGTTGGTGGCTGACTCCCCAGATTTTGCCACATGGACAGGGTCAATGACAGCAACACACTCCATACCATGGTTGCCTGAATGGGCCCTCTGTCGTTTACTCACAAATAGTATCTTACGCTGGGACTGTTACGATAGGTCTGTTAAAGCAGACTAGGGAAAAGCTATGTGCAGAAGAGGAGCAGGGGAAGGGGGGAGTTGGCCGGGGGCTCCAACGTCTCCAGAAGCATATCCCAATGATGCCACCGTACCAATCACCGAGCAAACAGTGACCCGCCTCAGCAGTCCCCAGCAGGCACCAGCCACATCACAGGCCCAAGCTTGTTTTCCACGTTGCTGTCACCTCAGTGTCTTCAGTAGGGGTTTCAGGAAATCCTTCATTCTTCCGGGTGGACCTTAGTCGAGTTTGCCCATGCTGCGCTGAAAACCTGCAGCGCCAAACACTGCGCCCTTAACCCGCCGCAGGCTTCACCACTGCAGGGATTGTGCCAGCAAGATAAGTCCAAAGGGGCATGGCCTGGAGCAAAAACAGGAACCAGAGTGTGGACAAGGTCCCAGAACAGCACCAAACACTGTCCGCCCTTCTCCCAAAAAAGGAGGACTGCACCTATGTTGCCTCCTTACTACTTCTTGATAGCCTCTTTGCAATGCAGGTTACAGCGATCCCCAAATTGGTGTCCCAGAAAAGGGGAATTGCGCCCTTGCTGCCTCTGTACTTTATGCATTCGGTATTCAAATTTATTGGAGTACAGCCCAATGTCCTGTTTGGAGTGCCCGGGGTCTCCTTTAGCATCAGGACAACTGGCCCGTCTTCTGTGGCGTCTCTGCTGCTTCTGCAGCAGACCTTGTGCGTTCCGCTTCCTCTGTTGCCAGTTCCTGCATAACTTCAGCGATCTGTACGCCTCTTCGTTTGAAGCTCTAACAGTTCCATTGAGTCTCCACCTCTTCACTGAAGCAGCTCACGTTGTGTTGGGAGCTCGTCTCCTATACGGCTGGGCTTCCCTTCCCGTAGCAGTCCACAATGCTACTTTCTGCTGCATGCTCTATGCAATGCCAGATGCCTTCTCTTCCCGCATCTGGTTCATCTAGCGCGCCTGCTGCTTTCACGGCAAACCCTGCATTCGAACTGCTGCTGCTTCTACTACTCCTTCAGCAACTTCTCTCAGCTGTAGATTATTCTTGGATTTAAATGTCTCGGTCAGGGTCTTCATTCTACAACAACTAGACCGCTCATTATGTTCAATGGCACCTTTGATCCTCATCGACTCTGAATCGCTCTTACTCGTCCCAGTACCACAGGCATTATGAATTCTGAAGTCCATAATGTTTTCGTTCCTTTCATATATAGTTAATTTGGTTGCTTTGTAGACAGAGTTACCAGGGTTATGGGATATATAAAAAGGGTTGTGATGTAGTCTTGGGGTTATGACCTCTATTTAAGACAGAATCATAACAATTAGAGGATGTCATATTTACTTCCTGAACTTCCAAGGTGCAAACCTTTTTCTGTTTAGCTGACTTTTCACAGCATGTGCTTTGGGTAGTTATATGGGAGGGATTTGTATACTGACAGCATGCCATTAGCCATTTGGAAATTATAGTACTCTAATCCTCAGAAGATGAATACTGCTTCTCTCCCAAAGGAGTCCCCACTTTCCCCTGACGCCATCTCCTCCCATCTGATTCTCCCAGGTAGTGGCTGCCTTCCTCTGGTGACATGGGAGGAGTCTTTAGGATGGGGTTCAGTGATGACTCTGCAGGATCCATCACAGAGGTCAGAGGAGAAGGAGGTAGTAGACCAAGAATCCAGCAGGAGGAAGGAAGAAGTGGAGTGTGTAGGTGATTTCTGGAACAAGTAAGGCATTGGTTAGTGAGTGTTTTGAGAACGCAGAGGGTGTCTCACCCGCTAGTCCCCAGGGATATCTGTCAGGTGGCCAGGGCAGGGCCATCGCCTTTGGATCCAGACCCTGGGGTTGGACCAGTGCGAGAGGATCACCCCCCCATTTTTTGTACATCCAACCCCTCCTATTTTTTAGGATCCGATGTCCCAACTTCCCCTCCTTTTCTGCACACACACTAGGGCGACAGAG
Organism: Ambystoma mexicanum; assembly: GCF_040938575.1. Lineage (NCBI taxonomy): Eukaryota > Metazoa > Chordata > Amphibia > Caudata > Ambystomatidae > Ambystoma > Ambystoma mexicanum. The sequence goes on along the minus strand of NC_090931.1, from coordinate 894,400,971 downwards.
TAACAAGACTAACTCTTATACATCGTACTGGACATGTCCTGCTAATCAGGTCAGGCACTTGACTTCAAGTGCACAAACCTGATTCCAATGAGCACTCCTTACACAGATAAAAGATGGAACCTAGAGACACACTGAGCAAGGTGGAACACGAGTACAAGTAGAACTTCTGGGGCAAAGGCGAACCTACTGGAGCAGAGTGACGGACCAAGGGACGAGAGCAGCGGGTCGAAAACCTCAACAGTTCCCTACAGGAGGTTGTTGCCGCCACAAGGCCGCGAAAGACACGTGGAGAAGGCCAGATCCCAATATCGAAGACTGCATTGTGTTTCAAGGATGCCAGCAACCATTCCCGGGTGAAGGGCAGAGTTGGGTAGGCGAGACCAAGCCTGTGGTACTAACCTTGACTCGTGAATTGGAAATCGAAAAAGCAAGATAGAACTGCACACAGCCGGTGAGTTGACATGCGACCTGAAAGACCGGTGTGTGCTAAGAAAGATTGAGGTTTGTAACAATATAAGTGAAGACTGCAGGCGTGTGGATGATACAACGCCTCACTTCGCCCCGCAGGCTCTAAATATTGCTCCTGGTCTTGCCAGATGGCGCTAGCCGGCCTGGAGCTCTAAAGGCCTGGTAGAAGGCCACTCGTCTGTCTGTACGTGAGGGTCTGTGCCGTGAACACCCCCCCCCCAAACTCCACAGTCAGAGGGCGCAGCGCCGCCGAACCTGCTCAATTATGCCTCCAAAGTGAACCCTTACACGTGGACCGCCGTCTTCTACACCCCCTCCCAAGACGAGATTGTGCATTAAAAACACTATTACTAAATGTACAACGTTCCATAGCAAGATATGTCGATTGGCTACCATGCACTGCCACATGTATTTATCCATGTCCACCGCATTACCAGATTAACACACATCTTGCCCACCTGCTACGGTGCCAACATATTTATCAGTGGTGCGCTGCACATCAGCCCATTGCACCCTGAATGCCAATTGTGCATTTCCGCCCACTGTGCCACTATTATTGATTATTATACTCTGCCCACTATGTCGCGATTACTACTCCCCATCACTCTACCCAAACATCGCTGTCCACCTACCCACGGCCGCACATACCCCAACACCAATGTATCTTAACTATACCTCACCGGCCACACCTCATGTCCTCACGCCCACCACTCCCCCTCATTTCAATAGCACCCAAACTAGTCATACTCTTGCACACAAACACAACCACACCGACCTTGTTCAATACACACCCTCCCCTCTCAAGCTCACCCCTCCATCATGAGCAACCTCTCCACCCACCTAGCCCTCACTACACTCGTCAAAACTAGGAACGTAAGGCTCAGAGCACGTTCCAAGCCCCTGCTGCACCCGAGCCTCCCTAACTCGACGGCAAGAAGGAACCTCAAGCTAGGCTCTCGCACTAATGCCCTTCTCAATCCCCCCACCCAATTACTCCGCGGCCAAACATAAGCCATGCAAGCTAGTTCCTATTCCAGCACACCAGACCATCCCGCAGCCTCTCCGTACTCAACCTTCTCACACACCAACACCCCACCGAACTAGCTATACTCGCCTCCATGCAGACACAGCAACGCAACCTCTGCACCCCACCAACCCCCCACCCAAATTCCTCCAACCCCCCCTAAAAAAAAAAAAGAAAAAATACAGTCCCATACGTGCCCTCAAATGCGCCCTTATTAACACCCGATCCCTCCCAGCTCACACCCTTGAGATCAACGATCTTATCACCACTCTTGACCTAGATATACTTGCCATCACAGAAACTTGGCTCAACGACACCTCCGCTCCAGCCATCACGCTCGCCCTCCCACAAGGCTACTCCATCCTCCGCCAAGACAGACAAAGCTCCAAAAGGTGGAGGTGTTGCTCTCATTTCCAGCCACTTCCACGTCCTAAACAGCAATCTCAAAAACACTACCAAAACTATCCTACTCGGCGACCTCAACCTCGGCCTCTCAGACTCCAAGGACAAAGCAGCATCAGCCCTTGATAGGGACCTCAAAGACCTTGGCTTCACACAAAAAGTTACTTACCCTACCCACACCAAAGGCTGCACCCTTGACTGGGTTGCAGACCATCACTGCTCCACCACCATAACCGCTAACCAGGCTTACCCTTGGACGGATCACAACTGCATCCAATTCTCCATCCCTACTAAGCCCACTACCAAACCACTCTGCTATGCCCCCGCAGCTATGGTCAGAAGCTCCAGCTCACAGCTAACAACCTCCGCCCATTCCTGTAGGTCAAGGAACTGAAACCCCCTTTCACCAATGATCCCAACACCCTTGCTGACACCTACGCGCATACTCTCGCAAAAGCCATGAACGCCATAGCCCCAATTGAAGCTAAAATAAAAAATTTTTAAAAAAAATAAGAAATCTATGAACATCAACTCTTGGTATAGGGATGACTTACTAGTCCTCCGCTCAAACAAACGTGCTGCCCTAACCAACTGGCAGTCCAACCCCTGTGACGCCAACAATGAAGAATTGAAAAAAAATTCAAAGCAATATAAAAAAGCTATTCTCCACGCCAAATCCAATGCAATCAACCTTCGAATCGCCAATGCCAACACCAAATCTAAGTAGCTATTCTCCATCTTCAAATCTCACCACCCCACCCACCTGCCCCGACGAAGAGACAAAGCGTGGTGCAACAGTATTCAGGCAGCACTTCTAAATAAAATCTCTCTCCTTCAAGACAAAATACAAACAACGCATTACACAAACGCGACCTTGACCCCCCCACCCCCCCGGTCACCCACCACCATCATGTAAAAGACACTCCCCTCCCTTTTCATTTAGAGAGGTCTCTGAAACCGGGGGCATAGCTAAGAAGCCATATAGGAGGACGCGTCCGGCTAGAGCTCCCGCGGATCCCTACAGAATCCTGCTGAAAACCGTGCAACAAATAACTTAAATGACCCACAACACAGAGGTCCGTGCAGGGGAAGCTGTGGAGCACGCCTGGATGAAACGAGACACGGACTAGTGAAATATAAACGCTGTCAGAGACTGGAAAAGCTTGATACGAGATAACGGCAAACAAAGGAAAATGGGCGCCACCTGACGAGCCAAGACAACAAAGATGCGACTGGTCGGAGAGCGGCCCACCGGACTCCCTGAATACTAGAGGCGGAGGTGCGGAGCAGACCAAGGCAGGGCGAGCAGAAAACAAAGGGAGCGCTTGGCATCCTGACTGGGGCTCGAGGCAGGCACAGCTGCGTGAGGCTGCAGCCTCGTGAACCACTGCGCCGGCGAGAGTCGGACAGGGAGGCAGCCTGAAGCAAAGGGGAGATCAGAGGGAGGAAGGAATGCGCCGGGCCTGATCTGAGAGCTACATTGTCTCCGACAACACAGGTGCCGGCGAACTGCTGGAAACACACGCCCAGGCGCGCAACTGATGGAGAACGGACGGTAGAAGATACAAATATATCTAACGCCTTTGTATTGAAGCACACGGCATCTGCACACTGCGGCAAGGTACACAGACGTGAAAATAAAAAGGAAAATGGAACGGTCGCTTGCCTGGAAGTAATGGTAAGCGGAGCACAACTATAGAATAAAACAGGAGGCACACGAACTGTGGCACACGCAAGGAAAGGCGGCCAGCCCCACGAGAAAGACCAAGTGCAGCGTTAGCAAAAGAGGGGACACCAGCAACACGCCCATAACAGAGGCATGGGCAGAAAATTAAAGGTACCGAGGAACCGGCAATGTGCCCCCCATGACAACGGGCTGGTAGAGTGAGGTGCACCCTGCGAGAGCACCGGAGAATACCACCCGCATGAGCAGGCTGCACCCGTGACCCGGCGGGGTTCATGGTGGAAACACGCTGGGCCTGCAGTGACACCCAGGAAGGCTCATAAGCACTGGAGGACGTAGCCACGGTCCCAGACCAGCAAGAGCTGGGGCAGACAGACTGAGGGTGGGGATTGGGGGGGGGGGGGGCAGAACCACCCAGGCACAATTACGTGGGAGGACATAACCCACTCCGGGCGCAGGCTAGGCAACACAAGAAAACTAATACAGCCCGCCCGGGTCCCGCTGCCAACTGGGGACCAATCCTACGGAAGCCACAGACCACACACTGTGGGCCTCGCACACGCAAGTCCGGAAAAATTAAGATGGCCAACAAACTGCCTAAAACAAAGGGCAAGCAACCCACGCTCGCCGAATATGTCAGAACATCACTGGGGGCGGAGGGGGCCAGGAGCAAGGATAGAACCCCCACCGGGAGTAGAGACACCACGAGCAAAGACCAGGAGATCCTTGCAGCAATTGCAGACCTCAAAGTGGCTTGGGAAACCAAATTGGGATTGGCCATGGACGAACTAAAAGCGGCACTGGAGCTCAAAGTCGGGGCAGTACAGGAGGAGGTGAATCTTCTCCAGCAAGACATCAGATCGCTGGCAGAACGTACAGGCGACCTAGAGAAGGAAGTGGCCCAGAATACAGCTGCAGCCCACAAATCCGAGCTCCATGCCCTAGAACAACATGTGGGTAACATGTAAAGCAGGGCAGAGGAGGCGGAAGGACGCGCCCGGAAGAACAATATACCTATTGTAGGATTGCCTGAAGGAGATGAGGGACCTAACCCCACAGAGTACATCGAACCAATGCTGCTGCAAGAGATAACCGGAGGAGTGCTGACCAAGGGGTTCAGGGTGGAACGGGTGCACAGGGCCCTGATAAGGAAGCCACCACCAGGAACCCCCCCAGGCTGGTGATAGCCAAGATACTGAACTATCGTGACCGGGAAAAAAAAATCCTAGAGCACTACCGGAAGAGAGGAACGATACAAAGGGCGTCGGCAAACATAACGGCATACCCGGATTACACCCTGCAGGTGCAACGCCGACGCATGACCTTTGGGTTAGTGAAGATTGCGGGAAGCAGGCTACAAGTATATGCTGATCTACCCAGCAAAACTGAAAGTGTTCCATAAAAATAGAACACTTTTTGATACTCCGGAGGATGCTACAGAATGGCTGGACACGCAGAGCTGCCCCCAGGAATCGGGTATCCAGAAAGAAGATGGCGCATATAAGTAACATGGTGACCGTGGCACCCAGGGTGTCGCAGTCTCAGACATTGGGACTAGAATATAGGACAGGATACACCCTGTCGGAGCAGAGCGACTTGGGCTATATTTGCATGATCATTGAGCACAGGAACTAAGGGAAAGGTGAAGGAGCCTAACGGAACCAGCCCTCACACCCCCACGAATAGATTAGTTAGGTGACCGGTGACACCCTGCCGGGTTCCTGATCTCGGCATCCCGAGGCAGGTCTAAACGCAGGGGAGCCCGAGATCCAGGGATGGAGCTGGGCACCAGTTGGGGTCAGGTAGGGTAGGGGCAGGGGGGGAGGGAAGGGGTTGTGTGCAGTGTATTATAGTTGAGCAAGGAGGGGAGGGGGGTTAGTTAGGGTGTTTATGTTGGCAGAGGCAGGGGTACGAGCCCAATTTCATGTCAAACCAGACTGGAGAGGAAACCTGGGAGGGGAGGAGCAGGGACGAACCACAAATGGCAATGGGTAGCCTTAGAATGGTAACCTGGAACGTGAGAGGCCTCAACAGCTATCTGAAAAGGAATACATTAATGATGTATCTGAGGAGGCTGAACATTGACAGCATTACTACAGGAAACCCACCTTACTAAAGAGAAACTGGAGGTGATTAAGAGAAAGTGGAGAGGGACCACCACAGGAGCCACATACTCTGCTTATCGAAGGGGGGTGGTCACGTGGGTGGCACCTCATGTACCATTTCAGATGCTTCAGTCCACAGCAGACCCAGACGGTAGAACGATAGTGGTGCGGGGGATGCTGGAAAACAGGGAAGTGAGCATTATAAACTCATACGCCCCTAACCAAGACACAGTGGCCTATTTTAGGGCCCTATATGGTAAAATTAGCCCCCTACTGGGCGGCGCGATTATATTGGGAGGGGATTTTATCTGTAAATTGAACCCCAAAATGGATAGGTCAGATGGCAAACCAGACAGACCCACCCCGGCTGCAAGAGCATTACAGACCCTGCTGGTGGACTGGAAGATATCTGGAGACAGCTACATCCGGAAGATGGGCAGTACTCACATTACGCCGCCCCACACAACCTGCACACGATGCTGGATTACATGTTTGCTGCCTCGGAGTTGGTAGGAGAAATGATCGGCTCGGAAAAAAAAAAAAAAAAAAAGAAATGATGTCTCTGAAACCGAGGGCACAGCCCTCCTCCAACACCTCAAACCATCCACATGCAAAGGTGAGATCTGCCCACCCAACATCATTAAAGAAAAAATAACTAAGATAATGGATGCTATTGGATCGGTCAGCCGCATTTGACCTCATTGACCACAGAATACTCACCTCCCACTTGACCAATGCAGCGCACTTCTACAAACAGGTCTCCTCTTGGATAATCCTCCTTAGAAGGCAGAGCTATGAAAGTCTTCTCAGACACTGCCCACGCCGCTCCCACCACCATCCACTGCGGTGTGCCACAAGGATCATGCAATGCGCCCACCCTCTACAACTGGTTCACCAAGCCCCTTTTTGACAAACTGGACGCATTCGGCATAGCCTATACCAACTATGCTGATGATACACAAGTGCTCCTTCCCCTTACTGGCTCATATGACCACGACTCTGCAGCCCTACTCCAAATATACTCCACCATCCAAGCATGGATGGCAGCCAACGGACTATGCCTCAACAGAGACAACAGAGATCATTCTCCTAGACCCAAAATAAATCCTGAACAAACTGAACTAAAAGTACGGCAATTTCACCATTGACAACACCACCATCCCAGTCTCCTCCTCAGTAAAGACCCTAGGGGTCTATCACGACGCGACCTTATCCATGAACAAGCAGGTCAGTGCCATAGCTTCCGCCCCCACCACCAAACTTATAAACGCCATCAAACCATTCCTCTCCAGCCAAAACGGCCTATCGTCAGGGCCCCGATTGGTGCTAAGTTAGATTACTGTAATGTTCTCCTTGCAGGCACTTCAGCTAAAAACCTAAAATCGGCTCCAAACTGTCCAGAATAACTTGCTCAGAGCAGCTCTCAACATCCCCAAAAGAAACCACATCACCCAAGCCAGACGAGATGCCACTGGCTCCCGGTTAAAGACTAACTAACTCACAAATGCCCCAGCCTTTCTTCCCCCTCCTACCTATGCGAAACCATCAGCAGAGATTCTTCTGCATGACCCAGAAGAATGCACCATATTAACCTACTTCACGCACCCACCGCCTGACATCAAAAGAGCCAAAGCAGGGGGTATAGGTTTCCCTCACCGCGCTTCCAAACTTTGGAATGCCTTGCCCAACACCCTTGAGCTGAAACATCCCTCATCACCACCTTCCGCAAAAGCCTCAAAAACCACACTATTCAACTGACACTCCCTACACTACCTGTCCAACCCTGCACCCATTGTTTTGACTGTAACAAAGTATGTATAACCAAACAGACCTCAGTAATTAAGCTTGCTTTGCTGTCTCTGTAAAACTGTTTGCTCCTTGTAACCAGATTTGCTCACTGTAACAGCGCCACGATGCCTCTGGGCTGCTGTGCGCTATAGAAATGTTAATAAATAAATGAGGAAAGGCAGACCTGTGAATGAACTACAAGATAAAGACAGCTGTGGAATCAGCGATACTGAGTAATGAGTGGTACAGCGAAAAGGAGTAGTCCATTTAAAAGTCTGTGAAAGGTGCATTGTTTGAGACAATAAAAGTGATTGAACTAGAAAAGCAAAAGTGAACATAGTTAACCCGGAGAGAAGGGGAGAGGAAAAGCTGAACATTGAATTCTGAGTCGAAGTGGCCATGTGGTGGTCTGTAAAGGAAGCCGGACAGTCATTCGACATCCAATAAGCGGTCCAAGCGAGCCCAAAGTGTAACAAGCTTGGGGAAGGGAGCCCCGGCAAGTGTTGAACTGTGAAAGGTCCGAGCCTGGCAGAGGGGGGGCCGACATTGAACTTTTTTTCTTTTAAGAGTTCCGAGTCCGACAGAGAGGGGACCTGTGTGAACTTTTTGTTTTGTTATTTGCGGAAGACTGGAACAAGAGCCTTTAACGTGGAAGACCAGGCGGGCCTCAATCCACGTGCCAAACTGTTTCAGTGTTAAAGCCAGAGTGCATCATCCTGCCTATAGAAACTGCCTTATTCCATGCTGTCTAAACTTGGAGGAGAGCTTATTCAGCCACATTTTTTCTTTGTCGAACACAGATTTTCCTTTCATATACATACATCCTTTATACACTTTTTTGTTCAAGAGATAGGGCAGGCATTAGGTTTTGTTAGCATAGGCCATTTTGATTTGACACAACTATAACCGTTTTCTTTATTATTTGCTTGTCGAGACGACTCCCTATGTAGTTATAGGGCAAAGCAGGAGTTTTTCCAAACCCCACAATGTTAATAAAGGTTTTACAAATTGTATTAGTGTCATACTTGCGCTACCATAGCTCCCTTACCTGAGAAGGTAGTGAGTGAGGCTAGGAGAAAAGGGTATGAAGTGTACGTGAAATGCTTGCATGAGTGAAAGCAGGTGGTTGGAGTAGAAAAGGGGGTGGAGTATCAGCTGTAGTGCGAAAGGGGGAGTTGCAGTGCAGCAGAGGGAGTTGCAGTGCATCAGAGGGGTTTCTAGTGTTCTGTTCCAACCCAACAGGCCTGGTCGATTTATATAACAAAACAATCAACTCAGCTATCGACATCATTTCGCCATTGAAACTTAGCAAAGAAAAACCACTGGCGCATTTAAACACTTGGTTTACCCAAAGTTTAAAAGCCCTTCGCAAAGAGAAAAGACGGGCTGAAACTAGTTGGAAAATAAACACTTCCGAACAGAACAAAAACCTTCTCTCAGCACTTTCAGCTAAATACAAAAAAGAAATCATTGAAACCAAAAAAAAGAGAATGACAGAATCAAAAAAGCCAACTCGAGCACCCAATCTTCTCCATCCTAACAGAATTAGAATCCCTGGTCGCCCCCAACAACTCTAGCACTAAAAACAAAACTTGGTGTGCAGATATCCAAAATGCACTCTGCAACAAAATCCCCATGCTCCAAGACAAAATTACGACCAACAAAACTACACTACATAGGATTGCCCTAGCAACGCAGCAAACTATTTTACAAGAAAACGACCACAATCAAATCAAAGCTTGCAACCAATTCAAATTTATTTTGTGTTTTATTTATTTGTATAGTGCACAAGGCCCAAGGGCAACCAGGCGCATATCTTAAGGCACACAGGTACATGAATTGGCATCAATGCAGTTACAGCAAAGACATATTAAAATCACAGGCAGACAAGTGCAGGCAGTACAAGTTGTCGGACAAGGTGGAAGCCAGCTGGTGGCTTAAGGTGGCGATGGGTCAGATGTAGAGTATATGCAGAGCTTGGCTTTATGTTTGAAAAAGGGTAGGGGAGGGCAAGGTTCTGATAGAGCGAGGCAGCGAGTTCCATAATTTGGCCGCCAGGACTGGGAAGCTGACGCAGCCGGCTGTCTGCAAGTTGTATCTGGGTATCGTGAGGCAGTGTGCTTGGGCAGATAAGAGTGTCCGTGAAGGGGTGTACTGAGAGAAGCGGGCGGCTAGGTACGTGGGGGCCTGGTTATTTACACATGCATGTGCAAGGGTCAGTGATATCCTTTGGGCAACAGAAAGCCAGTGTAGGCTCTTCCTAGTGTCGGTGATGTGTGCCGATCTGGGAATGTTAAGGGCTGCGCTAATAGCATCGTTTTGCGTGATCTGTAGTTTGCTGAGATTATGTTGGTTGGTCCCTTGATAGAGTGCATTGCAGTAATCAAGTTTAGACATTGCCAATGTCCTAGCAAGAATGATGCAGTTCTGAGTAGAGAGGAACGAGCGGCAAGCTGTGATCAACTTACACGTGTAAGCTGAGGCAGCAGCAACTGCATTAGTTTGTCGATTGAGGGAGAGTGTAGAAACGAGGTAAATGCCTAAGGTTTTAGCCTCTTTGGCCACTTTGATGACGTTACCATCGATATTGAAGGCACTGAACGACGGGTCAACCTTGTAAAGTCTTTGTTGGGTGCCAAGGATGAGGAGCTCTGTCTTGTCATTAAGACAGAGCTTGTGTTGCGCCATCCAGGCTTGGACGACTTGGTAGATGTCGTTCAGAGCTTTGGAATCAACATTATAGTCACCAGTGATGAGGATGAGTATCTCGGTGTCATCAGCGTAGTTGGTGTAGGTGACACCCAGATAGTCAAGCACATCAAACAGGGGTTTGGTAAATACATTGTAGAGTGAGGGGGATACATACGACCCTTGAGGAACTCCACAGGGGACCGGGGATGGATCAGCAGATGAGGTGGGTGTGAATACTCTCATAGGTCTGTTGTCCAGGAAGGAGCTAATCCAGTTCGTGGCATTTTGCGAAAAGTGGGCAGATGATTACAAATGTTGGAATAGGATTTGGTGATTGACTAAATCGAAGGCTGCAGAGAGGTCCAGGAGTAGTAGGAGGGCTAGTTTGCCTTTATCTTTTAAGTCCTCTATTTGCGTTTTAAGATCTAATAGGGCTGTTTCTGTCCCATGCCTGGGTCTGAAGCCAGATTGTCTTGTGCCGAGTAAGTTGTTGGTCTCCAAATACTTCTGTATCTGAAGGTAGGCAGCTCCATCTAGGATTTTTAGAAGGAATGGGACTGTGGTAATAGGTCTGAACTTGGTAGGTATGGATGGATCCAGTGTAGGTTTTTTCAGCAGTGGGATGACCCAGGCGTCCTTCAGATTGTTGTTAGGGACAATTCCAGAGTGAAATGACAAGTTAATGAATGTGGTAATGAAAGGAGCAAGGTCATGAGCAGATTCCTTAATGATAGGTGCAGGGCAAGAGTCACCTTAGCAGTTGGAGGGTTTAAGGTTACTGATGATTTTTTCAACCTCTGGGATGGTGAGAGGTTGAAAGTTGAAAGGAGGCTGGGTGAAGGTGGTGGTGGTGGTTTTAGGTGCAGGGAGTTTGGTGAGGAGAGATTTGTTTGGCATTGATTTTGGCTTGTAGGGTGGTTATTTTGGAGAGGAGAGCGTTTTGGATGTTATTACACCAGGAGCCATCTTTGATGCACGTATCTAGTATGGGCGCAGGGGATTCTTATTCTTTGAGAATTTTGAATAACTCCTTCGTGTTGGATTCAGCTTGCGAGATGTGCAGGTTATAAGTCTTTTTTCCCTGTAGAATCGCTTCCTTGTAGTTAAGGGATGCGATGAAGAGGTTGTCTTTGTTGGAAGCACAGGGGAGACTTTTCCAGAGTGTTTCTGCCTTACGTTTTTCTTTACGCAGGGCTCCAAGTTGTGGAGTGAACCACGAATTCAGGTGAGCTCGTTGTTTAGCTTTCCTAAGTTTGAGAGGGGCTATGGTGTCAATAGCTTTTGAGTTTTTTTTAAAGTGTCCACTAAGACCGTGGGTCATTGTGAGATGCGGCACAGTTGTTCAGAATGGGTAGGATAAGCGGGGGAGTAGCTTGTCTCTAGGGATATCCTTTTTATTCCTGGTGGTAATAGAAGATGCTATTGTAGGTTTGGTACTAGGATTGGAGGCTGGTAAATGGAAGATAATGATGTGGTGATCCGACCAGGCGCAAGCAGAGTTGGAGCTTATCGTTGTGTTGCAATTTAAATCTACAATCCAGTCGAGCGTTCTTCCTTTGTTATGTGTAGGTTCAAGGATGCGTTGTTGAAAGCCTAAATTGGATACGATACTAGCAACTTCAGTGGCCATGGGATCCTTAGGGTCCAATAGTCCAAGGTCGAGGTCCCCTAATAGCAGCACTTGTGAGCTGGGGTTGGTGTTGTTCATCAGGATGGAGGTAATATCCTCTGCGAAGGAAGTGAGGGGGCCTGGTGGCCTGTAAATGAGGTGCAGCGACGCTGTGTTGGTGGGCGATAATGAGTTTCCACTGACAGATTCAGTCGAGCTGTATTGGGTGTTGGGGATAAGTCACATGTTGATGTTGTCCCTGTGCATGAATGCGACGCCACCTCCTTTGGAGAGGTAGGATTGAGTATGGAATAGTCATGAGGGATGGCGAGGGCCTAGAGAGGGCCTGAGGCACCAACTAGCCAACTTTCTGTGATGGCGATGAAGTCGAGGTTCTGGGTGGTGATAAGGTCAGTGATATCCAAAGCATGGGCAGTGAGGGATCTGGCATTGATAAGGGCTCCCTTAAGTTCTTTGGTGGGGGGAGATATGGAGTAATTTAGATCCATCTCAACAATTGAGACCGAAAACATCATAGCCCTTAAACCCTCAGGGTGCTTGGGGGATACTTGTCCAGCACCTATCAAAGAAGCCACGAAGGACCTAGCTCCTTTTATCACCACTTTCATCAACGCTTCCTTCAAATACTGTGTAGTTCCTACGAATCTCAAGACGCCTGGGTACTAACCTTATTTAAAAAAAATAAATAAATAAATAAGTATTTCTTGACCCTAGCCTCCCCACCAACTACAGGCCAATCACCACAGTACCATTTCTCCTTAAAATCTTGGACAGAGCTGCATAGCTCCATACAATCCTATCTGGAGATCAACTACTTACTAGGTACCTGTCAATCTGGCTTCAGACCCCCACACATGGGACAGAGACTGCTCTTCTTTTTTTTTTTTTAACAACACTTTATTAGTTTTCTCATAAACAACAATAATAAGAGACACAATGTTTCACAGACAGTATAAGCATGAAATGTACAAACTGACAAGAGTATCTTAAGCAGTTCATTTCAAGCAGAAAACCAACCATAGTGAAACATAAGCATCAAAAAGAACCACAACCACACAAGACAAAAAAAAAAGAAGGAACCCCACTCTCTACACCTCGAATACCATTACCGCCAAAACAATGCCGTCTCCCCATCAGCCATACAAGGCTAGAAATGGCGATATTTGTAGATATTTCAAAGGTTATTATGAGGCATTGTATGGAGAAGATTGTGACCCGACTTCTGATAGACTGGACACATTTTTTGAGAATATTTCACTCTCAAGTCTGACTCTGGAAAAACGTACCTCTCTTGATGCTGCAATCGAGGTTGCTGAGGTTAGTTTGGCTATATCGCAAATGAATGATGGAAAATCGCCGGGTCCAGATGGTATTGTCTCAGAATTTTATAAAAAATGTGATGTTCAATTGGCTCCTGTTTTGTGTGACCTTTATAATGATTTTGTTGTATCGGGTATGATGTGTGATTCCATGAAAGAGGCAATGATTGTGGTGATCCCAAAACCTAATAAAGATCACACTAGATGTGGGAATTACAGGCCTATCTCAATGCTAAATGTGGACCTTAAAATTTTCACAAAAATTTGGGCTAACAGATTGGGTTTATGTATGAGAGATCTGGTTAATTGGGTCACATTCCAGGGAGACATGGTTACGACAATATTCGAACCGTGTTAAATGTGGTTGATGACCGATTTGGGAAGGACAAATGAAGTCATAGGTTTTTTTGATGCTGAAAAAGCCTTTGATAGGGTAAACTGGAAATTTCTAGAATTCACTTTACTGAAAATGGGTTTTGGCCCGATTTTTATGAGGATGGTAGATTGTATTCATAATGAAGTTAAGGCCCGGGTGTTGGTTAATGGGGTGGTTTCGGATCCATTTCAGTTGTTAAGGGGCACGAGGCAAGGCTGTCCGTTGTCACCTTTTTTGCTTGATTTGGCGTTGGAACCTCTTGTTACTTATCTTAGACAATGTGAGATTATTAAAGGTATTAATGTTGGGAAGGTTGAAGTGAAAGTTCTATCGTATGCTGATGATATGCTCCTTATGTTATCGAATCCAGAAGTGTGTGCAGATGTAATAAAATCAATGTTTCAAGAAGTTGGTGAATTGTCAGGACAAATGGTGAATTGGGACAAGACTGAGGGTTTTCCTTTGTCTGGTCGGCGTGTGAATACGGTTTTGAGCTCATGGAATTGTAAATGGTCTCCAGAGGGGGTTAAATATCTAGGAATTCATATTATTGGGGACTTGAAGAAATTACAACAATATAATCTGGATTTAGTGAATGCGCAAATGTCATTATTGATTAGGAGATGGGAGAGATTGACTCTGAAACTGTGGGCAAAGATCAATGCAATTAAAATGGTTCTTTTGCCAAAAATCTTGTATGTTATTCAGTCCATCCCGTTGTTGTTGTATAAGAAGCAGTTACTTAAGATTGAGAAACTTTTTTCTTGTGGGGTTCTGGTAAGAGGCCTCGGGTTCCGAAATACATGCTAGTACAAAAAGTTGAAGATGGATGTTTTGGATTCCCTGACTTGATGAAATACTATAAAGCGTTTGTACTTAAAAAAAGCTCATATTACTTTAGGGATAGAGTGGTGAATGAACCAATTTGGTTGCGTATGGAAAGGGGCGTTTGTGCTCCTTTTGACTTGAGATCCATATATAGTATGGATAAATTGCTGATTAAGAGATTGAAGTTGCGCCCGGTTGTGGCTACTAGACAAGTAATTGGGGAGTGGTTTCGGGATAATGATATGAGTTATGGATTCAGTAGAGATGCTTCTATATGGTACAATGCTGCTTTGCAGATTGATTGTTTGAGTTGGCCTAGTTGGATTAATAAGGGTATCCTGAAATTGGCAGATGTATTGGATGGGGATAGGTTGTTGAGTTTTGAGGCATTAGTGAATAGGTATGGTTTGAGGCGAAGTGAATTGAATAGATACTTGGCTTTTGAAAATTTGATAACTTGTAGATTGGTTTTGGCTGATGGTTCTATTGGAAATAAACCGGAGATTGCTACTTTATTGGGAGGTCCGGAATATGGAGTGCATACTTATATGCAATTTATGCCTATAAATGAGAAACTTCGGGAGGCATGGTCTAGATTAAGAAATATTTGGTCTGATGATGTCCTGGATGAGATTTCCGAGTTGGATTGGAAAAACATTCTAAAGGTTAATTTGCACTTGGGTCCTGATATGGGTTTACGGTTAATTCGACAAAAAATTATTGGGAAGGTGTATTGGACACCTGTTAGGATGTTTAGATTGGGGCTCCGACCGGATGATTTGTGTTGGAGTTGTAACAGGGATAGAGGTACTTTAGTGCATTTACTGTGGGATTGCCCGAGAGTGCTGGAGTTTTGGACGGCAGTGATTGATAGAATTGATTTGATTTTTGATGTGGTTTTGCGGAGGTCGGCAGTGAATGTCATCTTACTTTCCCGTAAAGATAGGAGTGGTCGAATTGCGAGACATTCCTGCTGGATTGATAGGGCCATTATGGTGGCTATTAAGTTAATACTCAGGGTTTGGAAATCAAGGAAGAAACCTAATGTTGATGAGTGGCTGACAGAATTACATGTGTTGGCACAGTATGACAAGGTTTCATTCCATAATAAAGATAAGGATGAAGATTATTTGAGACTGCTCTTCTTGACCTGATGAACCAACGTAACGATCGCAAGGACAAAGAAGAAGCTTCCATTCTTCTCCTCTTGGACTTATCTGCCGCATTTGATTTGGTCGACCACAAAGTAATGTGCAGTCACCTAAAATCAACGGCCCACTTCTCCAACGATGCCACCACCTGTATAAACTCCTTCTTAGATAATAGATCCATAAGAGTGTTCTCACCTTCCTCAGCAGCAAACCATGTACCCATCACATGCGGTGTACCACAGGGCTCCTGCGTCTCACCTACTTTGTCTAACACATTTACAAAGCCCCTATTCAACATACTTGATATCTCATGTCTCATACACTAATTATGCTGTGACACCCAGATCCTCATTCCTATCCAATGAGATTATGACAAAGATGTAGAACTGATTAATAAAATCCATTTAATCATACAAACCTGGATGGCAACCCACGAATTGTGTCTCAATGACGAAAAGACTGAGCTCTTAGACACTGGCTCCACCACCAAACTGAACAAGCTTTCCCCTCAATATAATGCCATCACCATGGAATCAAGATCTAAGTCGCTAAGGAAGTACTTCGACTCTTGACTCAACCTTAAAAAACAAATAAATGCCACCGCCTCTGCAACTAGCTACACATGCAAATTGATCTACGCATGCAAACCATTCTTAACTACCGAAAGCTGCACTACTATAGCGCATGCTTTTAAGTTGGATTACTGCAATGTGCTATATCTGGGTACCAGCAAACACAATACCAATAAACTTCAGACATTCCAAAACACCACCCTAAGATCTGCCCTTGGCATCCCTAAATCACAGCACATATCCCAGGAGAGACGCTCTTATCAGCTGGCTGGCCATTAATGATAGAATTAAGTTCAAATCCTTAGACCTCACATACAAATGCCTCACCAACAAAGCACATATATACTTGATGAACAGATTCAGCTAACACACATCAGAACGATCTATTAGAAAGGCGCAATCTAACAGCCTCAGAATCCCCAATTTCAAACTAAAAAAACAGGAGGCTCTAGTTTTCCAGTGAGGGCGGCCCAACTCTGGAACTCTATACCAGACACTTAAGAGCACTACACTTGTTCCACTCTTTCAAAACGAATGTGAAACTTTGGCTACACTCGTTTGATAAGTGATGGTCCCCCAATATGGATCCTAGATGTCCTAGAGCATGTGTATATGAATGTACATTTTCTGCAAAAATACACTACTGTATATATACTGTAAATAATATGTAATGCCTCCATTCTATGTATATGTACTTATCCTGTAACCAAAAACCTGGTAAGCGCCCAGATGCCCGAGGGCCCGGAGCGCTCTATAAATAAAGGAGACCGTGTAGTGTGTAGGAGGCAGTTGTAGTGCAGAGGAGTACCAAGAAGGTGGTAGTGACAAAATATGGAGGCGAGGCTTAGAGAGAGGGAGATACATAGGAGGGCTAGAAGAGGAAAACACAGGAAGGAAGGGAGTGATGAGAAGAGAATACCAGGAAATGAGAGGACGAGGAGTACAAGAGTGTGTAGAAAGGAGACGTCAGGCTGAGTGTCTGTAAAGCACAATCCCATTCCCTTATTAGACCACTAACCTGCAGAGAGAGTAGGGACAGTTAGGAGGTCCCTGGGGGATTTCAGATAGAGAAGGAGTCTGTCCCTTATGTTTTTCCCTCAGGGTATTATCAAGAACTTAGAGAGTAGAGTGGTAGAGTGGGATCTGATGTGTATATACTAACCTGGGGAGTAGGGATGCCTGGGTTAGGGAGGATTGGGGCTTTATAGACAATAGAGAAATGGACTGCCATAGGACCCATTGAGTTTGTTCTTAATAAAAAGTCTTGAACCGTCCCAGAGCACTGAAATATTATTTGAGCCATCTGTGACAGTTTTTACAGCATTGACAGCAGGCATAAGGTGTCGGGTCCGGACCCATCACGCCGCGGCCCATGGGGACCTACCTGGAGATGGTGCCTTGGACGCAGGAGGACAGAGGTGTCTTGGCCATTGGGTGCCACGGCCTGGATTTCGGCCCGGCATCAGCATTCTCCCAGTGTCCTCATACAGGGGGCCACCATGTTGGTTCCAGTGAGCATGCGCAAGGACTCAGCACTTGTAGCAGCATCTTGTGGCACTATGACAATGCTGCCCGCAGCTCAGAGTATATAAACTCTGGCTTCACATGGGGCGGATGTGTCTCAATGCGCTCCGTATGTGCAAGTGTTCCTTGCCTTGCCTTATCTTCTCTTGCCTGTTTCTACAGTCCAGTCGGTTTGCCTGTGGCCATTCTACCTGTGCCTTTGCTTTAGCCTCTGGCTGAGTCCGACTTTCACTTCTTTCCTCTAACTTGCTACCGACTCTGCCTTCTCTCTCCTCTGCTGGCTACCTTATTCCTGGTCCTCCTTGTTATGCCTGCAGTTATTGCCAGATACTCTCTGCTCCTCCATGCCTGTGCCGCCTTTTTCCTGTACCAGTCTTCAGCACTTGTCCCGTGGTGTGGGGAATGGTTCTCCTTGCTCTTCCCTCGAGTTCTAACGGGCAGTGGCTGAGAGATGGCTTCTCACATCACTCATTCTTCTGGCAACACTTGGACAAGTCACCAAAGGCCAAGGCTGGATGGAGAGACTTCATGACCTCATCAGCAACAATACCAGGTACTTGACATAAGGAGCTGAGAAGGTTGCAGAGAAAGAGCAACAAATCGATCCCTACTTCCCACTACCCATTCAAAACCTCTCACTAATCCCCTATCCTGTGTCCCTACCTCCCCCTAACCTTTCAGCAAAGTACCTAGATCCTCTTCATCTGCCTTGGCTAAGAGCATCTGCAATCATCTAATCTCATCTGCTCTCAGCTGAGGAGGGGGAGCAGGGTGCTTGCCACTTCTGCGAGGAAGACTGAAGTGACACACTGTCAGGAGTCTGGCCGGGGAGCACAGGGCAAAGGCTTCATCTCACAGAATGCACTTTAGATCAGGGAGATTCCTGAGGCAATGCTAGGATATAACAGAAACAGGGTTCTTACCAAGCTGATCCAAGTTGAAACCAGTATTCACAGAACTGCAGGGGCAGAAGCTGGCTGTGAGCAAATAAGACAGAAGGCAGACAAGCAAATATACTGGGCAACGCAGATTGATCAGAATAAAAAGGTGTACTGGAATATGATAAGGGGTCTCCAAGGATTAGGGAAAGACCTTGGGATCGTAGCAGCAGATTATTAACAACTTCATACAGCAGCGTCATGAGTTAGGCGTGCCAAAGAGACTGTTTTACTCAGTGAAAGGGTAAAACTGGAGACCATATATACTGGAGGCAGGTAAAACTCCAACGGACTAGGCAAAGGCAACAGAAGTTTCCCCTTATCTGATCTGAACAGAGACCAATCCAAGGGTCACACTGTACACTGATACAGAGTGAGGCACAACAGTGGACCAAAATGTAACAGGTGGAAAGCAGTGTTGAAAGAAGTAACCAGGTACAGGACAGGATAGAGAAAAAGTACAAAGCAGAGACTGGAATATCAGAATACACACGTCAAATGACTCGGGCAAGATAGGTCGCTGCCAACACAGCGAATACGAGGGTTTCAGGATACTCAGAGTACTTAAGAAGAGGCACTAGAACTATGGACTGAAGTCTGGTAATATCGCAGCCAAGGAACAAACAAGAGAAAAACTGGGCAGAAACAGGACAGTTCTGTGAAGCACAAAATGCTTGCAGAAACTGGGGTGTTTGCAGACGGTCAGAAAGGCAGAAAAGATATAAGTAAAGCACGGAATGTCTTTAACAGCAAAACTGGAAAGGGTTTCAGAAGTCAAGATGGAAATCAAGGAAAGGTTACAAAAAACAGGCAGACTGAAAATGATGCTGCAAAGCAGTAACAAAAAGGATTCAAAAGCCAAAAATCAGGACATTCAGGAAAGGTTAAGAAACTGTTCACAGGCACACACATGCACAAACTCCCAATGGAAGCAGTTGGCTGAACAACTGTTCAATTAAGCTCAGTCCAGGCTTCAGCAGCCTACAGCAGTGGATTCCAAGTAAAGCCTCGCCATTTCTTGGGTATACAGTGTTTATAGCGAATCCTTTATATTTATTTAATGCCCATATATCAAATATTTTATCTTGAAAACCTTAATAGTCAATCTATTTAGGGTGGGGTAAAGTGTTAAATATTTTTGGTAAACGGTCGGGATGGGTTTTTAGGGGTGGGAAACAGGGGTTTATAAAAGTTCAAGATAAATGATTCGACATATGGGCATTCGTTATAAATTACTTCAGTATAAAGAAGCTTGCTCCACCAAATTTACTCAGTATGCCTCCTCCAGCCCTCTGCATCTTGGACAGCATAAACGTACCAGAAAGCATCTGCTGGTTTCACCCAAAATTGGAATGGAACATGAAATTAGATTGGTCCAAAACTGCAGTGGTAAAAAGAGTAAATGATTGCAGAGGCAGTTTGTAGGTTTTAACAGAGTCTCTGAATGCGCACATGTAGCAGTGCTGGGTAGCCGGCGGGTAGGATCATGACAGACAGCAATACTTTATGGTTTCTTGGTTCTCATAAACCTCTGCCTCAGTAGGTTAAGTCCCTATAGTGTCCGTCGGGCTGTTAACCCTGTTGACTATGCATTGCAGTTAACTCTGCAGTTGCATGTGTACCTGGCGTTATGCCTCAGGACACCAGCACCATGAAGGCCCAGTGCATCAGGGGTTTCCGGGGGACACCAGGTCTTAAGTGGGGGCAGGGCGGGCCATACCCTGACCATGCAGAACCTTGCCACCTTACTGGCACGAGGGCCCACGGCATCATGGCCTGCAGGCCTGTGCTCACACGGTGTGGGCCTGCAGGCCTAAATGAGACACTCCGGTGTTCCTTTTTGGGAGTCTGCAGCCGTTCGGATGCACGTGCCTGCAGGGGCTCCTTTTATTAGCTTGGGCCATGACAGAGTCAAGGCCCATCTTAAAAGGGCAATACACACGAGAGGGTCACACACCACACTCCTTTTTCATAACAAATAAATGTTGCTGAAACGTAAATGATTCCCACCCCCCGCCCAGTTACAAAATGACAATACTTATACTACTTGGGAATGGCAGGGTAGACAACTAGTAGGATATGCCACTGATACACACATAGGTACTCAGGTAATTGAAGACATAGAACACATATTAACACTCTACATATAATCAGCAGGCTACATTCGTGGTTGGGGAACCACCAGTGGAATATTGGCAGTTTACCACCTCTCACAAGACCCTTTATTAACCTGGGGTAAGTGGTACTTGCACCACTGAATGACGCCTTTGCTAGCTGCTGGCACCATTTAGAGCATGCCTACAAACTACAGGAACACAGTTTCACATCCATTTCCCCTGGGACCACTTTAAGCACATAGTTTACATGCAGGCTCACAACACCTAAATACATCTTTACTTCTCCTAGCACTTGCAGGATTGCAGGAGATCAGTTCACTTTGCTTCTGTGTCCGTTCAGGATAGTAATTCCCACAGGTCCATTGATGGTACAGGTCACAAATCGGCAAAGCCGCACCTGGGAGTTCCAGGGGCCACATCAGCTTAGTCCTTTGATATTAGGACAGGCAGCGAGATGCTGGTAGCAGGGCATCTAGGCTTTGCTACATGATGTTGACAGGGCATGGGGGTGACAGCATGTTACCCCCCTTTTTTCTTGATCATACTCCCACAGGCAGGAGTGTCACTTTATTGAAGTGGTGCAGGAGGGCGCACAAGCACTGGCACAGAGCTACAACCCTCACTTGCCAGTTGCACTTCCTCTTGGTGGCGGGTGTCAGGACCTCAAAACGTTGGTTGGTCAGACACAGGTGACGGGTGTCCAAGTCATTCCTTTTCCTCCCCCAGATAGGAGTCACTGCTGTTGAGGAGCAGCAGTCCTGGCCATTCCTTCCAGGCAAGACAATTGTGCAGGTGACGTCCCAGTTCGGGGCTAGCAAGAATCGCACCCAGGGCCACGTCGGCCTGGTCCATGGATGGTGGGCCCGCCAAGGCGAGACACTAAAAGCAGGTTGTCAAGGCCACTTGCCGGGCAGGGCAACACAAATGGCGGGGTGTTGGGGCCATGTGCTGGACAGGCTGCACAACGGTTTATAGTGACTATTTCGAATTAAATGATTTTGAATGCCAAAATGTCGAAATATTATACCTAAAAAAATAAAAAATTCATTTGAAATGGGGGTTCCCTCCCAAACCCCCTTATTTAACCCTTTTTTTTTTACTCGCAAAACAAACAAAAAACATGTAAATTAAGACATTAAAAATGGTATTTTTGTATTTATTATTTTTTGTTTTGTTTTTTTTGGTATAATTTTTTTGACATTTTTGTCATTCGAAATTATTATTTCAACATATTAACTGGATACCCTGCGCGACACTAGTGGCAGGGCATTAGGGCCACTTGCTGATTAGGTCTCTCCCCTAGGCAGCAGTGTGGGCAGGAAACTGCCAGTAGTAGAGAGCGCACATCAGTTGCAGGGTGGCGGGTCACTTCTGGGCTCCCATTGGAGCTTGAATGCACTTTCTTCGCCCCCCCTCCCCTTTAGACGGGAGCTGCATCTATTTACTGCCGCTATTACCAATGATCCAAAGCACAGGCAAACACTTAACTTTATCACCCCCTCCCAGGCAGTTTCTTTTGGCCTCACTCTTAATGCACTTCCTCTGCCCAGACAGGAGATGTTCGCAGACTTTTGTCTGTGCAGTTCTGCCACCTTCTCTTCTAGCACTCCAACAGCAGAGTTCCCTCACTTCAGTGCCACAGATCTGCGTAGTGGCATGGCATGGCGCCATTGTGAGATGCTTGGCTACGTGTGGACTTCTGGAATTAGGTTAGCCAGAAGCGCTCTTAAAACAGCATCTTTCCCTGGATAATGCTCTGATGACAGAAGTGCTATATTTGCTGTCCCAGGATTTGCAGGAGGGGCTGCTGGCATCATAGAATGTGGGCTGGGGCAGGGCCGCAATGTTTCCTCCTTTGAGCTCTGACACAAAACCCTTTCACAGCTGGTGTGCTTTCTTTGCTCCGATGACAGGAGCACACACCTTTCACCTCCGGTGGCCCGTGATCTGTACGGATCCTTATGCGTGTAGTTTGATCGCAACTCCATGGATCACTTCCTTCTGGCATTGGCTCCGACATGGAGAACTTCTCCACCCATGTATGTATGAGGTGCACACTTTATAAAGGTCGGCTGGAAGGAGCACTTGTTTCAACGCCGGGCCTGGGATCTGCTCAGAGGGCCATGCACATATGATTAATTATGATCAATTATGCTCCGACATGGAGCTCATTCCTTTTCACCACTGTATGGCCTTGGCTCCACACCAGGGGGCACACCTTTGCCGAGTTGCACATGCACTCATTGCCGTTGAGCCCGGGATCTTCTAGGCAGCAGGACCTCTTTTTTGGAGCCCCGACATGGAGCTGCTGCAGTGCTTCACCGCCGATGGGCCAGAGGTCTGCTCCTAAATTATATTTTCATAGCGTTGACGGGTGGCCGGGCTTCCTTCCTTTCACTCACACGTTCCAAGATCACAAAAGCTGCATGGATGCAGGGCCCAAGCAATGGAGCCGTGTTGTACGGCAGGGGCCCTTCAGTTCTGACACTGGAGCTTTCCCGCTTTCCCCAATTTACCACCTTGCGGCCCAGGTCATCACAAGAGTAGCGGAGCACGACGTTGCAGCCATGGCATGGTGCGCTACTATATTGCCAGCGTGTTCCCAGAGTGCTTCAAAGTTATTACGGCCGTGTGCCCAGGATCTCGGGAGGGCTAGGGGGGGTGGGGGGGGGTGGAGAGCAGAGCACAAGGCTCTGTCACCTGCAGGGGCCAACGGCCACTCACCTTCCTGCAGGAAACTGTTACGGCTGCGGCACCTGCCACATTACTTTCTTCCTCATTTGTGATGAGCTGGTGACATGGGAGGCGAATGCCGTAGGGCCGGCGGGTGCCGCAAAGGCTTTGGGTTCACATCCACCCCGGCCGCACGAGCACCCTCATTGAGAGCCAGGGGCAGGGTGACGTTGCCACCAGAGGCTGGGGCACCCCCTCTTCCTCCTGCCTAGGATGCCGTTAGCACAGCAGGACTCCCTCCTCCAACAGGCAGAATACCGTGTTACTGTCGGGCAGAGTGGCGGTGACAGCCCAGCTGCTTCTTTCCCACAGCGGGGGGGACAGCTCACTTCCTCCTTTCTCACGGCAATGGACGCTGCCTCCTTTCACCGAGCGGGTGACAGCTCAGGCTCACTTCCTCCTTTCTCATGGCGATGGCTGCTGCCGCCGCCTTTCCCCCAGCAGGGAACAGCTCACTTCCCCATTTCTTGCGGCGCAGTGATGGATGCCTCCTTCTCCACATTTCCCTGCGGGCAACCGACTACACCACTGGGTTCTTATCCTCGTCGCCATTGTTACGAGGGCCAGCTATTACCACCCAGTCAGCCCTCATGGGTGCTATGGGACACCAGAACCCTGGAGGCCCAGTGCCTCAGGAGGTTGCTTGGGGGGGGGGGGGAGGGGACACATGATCTTAAGTGGGGGAAGGGCGGCCCATACCCTGACCAATGCGGACCCTTGCCACCTTGCTGGCACGAAGGCCCCATGGCATCACACGGTGTGTACCTTCAGTTCTAAATGAGGGACAGGCTCAGTCGTTCCTCTTTGGGAGTATGCAGCCGTTCTAATGCACGTGCCTGCAGGGGCTCCTTTTATTAACTTGGAGTCATGGCCCATCTTCAAAGGACAATACTCATGGAAGGGACATCACATTAAAAGGGCAAAACACTTGGGGACACACACACACACACCGCACTGGGATGACCAATAGAGCTGTAAATAAAAGAATTATAGAATATAAATTGTGCATTCGCACCAAACGCATGAGTGCACCTATAAACTAACATTTTTATCAACCCCACCATTCTGTGAACCATCTCAGATGGACTGTAATGAAAGAGTTTTGCGTCCGCCAAGAAGAGGAGAAATGCATACAATTTCCCTGAAAAGAGAGCAGAGATGGATTTTCCATCTTAAAACAGACACTTGGGGTCTAAATGGATTCTACTCAAACAGTACTTCAATGGCACGTTCAGATCATACCTGCTTAAATTTGAAAACCAGAAACCCTGAGATGTATGCCTCGCCCACATCAATACCGACTCCGGCCATTTGCACACGGCTCCGCCTCCACCTCCACCTGTCAATAATGTAAACTCAGTTGTAGCTTTCATTAGAAACATGTTTGCAGTTTGCGCTTTACAATAAAATGCAATAAATGTGAATATCCAAGGACATGCAATATCAAAACAGATTTTATTGTAGCTCTACGTTTGTGATTCTTGGCAACATTTCCATCAATTAACAATTAAAAGCATGCAACAACAATGGTTTCAATTCCCATACTTGTTAAACTATGAAGACAAGTACATTATGCCTTCTCACAATGAATCTCAACAGGATTTGCGGATTGCACCTTCCTGAGCAATGGCTTTGTAAAGTCCACATCATAACAGCGCTTGCTACTCAACATGTTCACCTTGCATTTAATAATGTTTGCACAGCCTGCAAGGCCTTTATATCGTAGTGTGACACATTGCAGGTGCAAACTTTGCTGTATGCAAAGTCTGTGCCCATGCGAGTGGTCTTGAAGACTGAATAAATTTGTGCATAGACCTCCGACCACCTGCACGAATCTCATCGTTTTCTTAATGTGGCCAATTGCTGCGACTCCTTGCCCTGCCTCCATAGTTTAGGATTAAACCTTTGCTGCCGATACTAAAGATCTCGGGCCCTCTGCTCTTTACGCCTGCTAATGGAAACCAAAGATAGATCTATTCGGACGGGACCCGGAACCCAGAAACTGCATTAAAAAAAACCTAAGACTCCAGGGTCTCTCCCCCCCCCCAGCCCCCCTGAGACCCTGAGAAATGGTTAAAAAGCCGGAGTCTCAGGGAAAAACCCTGAGGTTACGCAGGTATGGTTCAAATGTCAACAGCAAGGACAGCAATGCATCTTATTCTGCTGCGGTTTAGAAATTTCTGCATGCGAAGTTTGCACACATATTGTGGTGCGCTTAAATCTCATTAACAAATGACGCACAGTGTTAAATTTCAATATATTACTTGGTCACTATGAATATATGAACTACGTTTGCGACAATGGACACGGTAGTGTTATTGTTTAAACACGCATTTAAGATACTATTGAGACGACGGTGCGTAAGTCGAAGTGCGGGGTTAAACTAAACTCCACTGTTGCTCAGTTACCATGCTTAAGCACACAACACTCGAAACATTAAGACTTCCATGCGTGATCACGTGATAGATACATTTTTTCATGATGGGCGCAAAGATGAGCCCAATACGTACCATCACATGATTTATGGCCAAACCTCTGCCGACAAACCTGAGCAGATGTTTCAATAAGCAGATAGCTTTGTCTGTTTATAGAACCGAGCATGGATGGGCGAGTTATCCTTATCCTCGTGTGGAAAGTCTGGATGCTGTTATAATGTACCTCTCAGATACAGGAGGAGTCTATAGTGAGATTGTAGTGTTTTTGCAGGCACTGTGTAACCTTTGGAGACAATGTTAGATGAATCGTTATATGCAAGGTTACTGTATACCCTATAAACGTTCTGGGATTGTGTTTAAACAATTTTTATGTACACATTGTTGCTATCATTTTACACTTGCATTACGTTTACTGCAGTGTAAGTGCAATATGCCATGACTGGAGTAGTAATTTTGTATATTTAATTCTAGTGCATGGAACCTGCCCAAGTCAAAAAGGAAGATCTTCCTGGAATCATTCTTGAGTCATCGGGTGAATCCACCCTAGTCATCCACGACTATTCAGGGAGATCATCCGAAACCATCCTGAAGTATGTGTATAGGCTGAAATATTCAAATGAGATGACTAAAGTTATCACAGAAAGTACTTCAAGAGCAGTTCTGATTACTTTCAGTGATGATCTTGTATTACTCCAGGATGACCCCCCATGACAACTTCAGGGATGGGTGAGATTACTCCAGGATGACCCAGTGACAACTTTAGGATGGGTTTGAAATTGTGAACGATTATTGCAGACAACTTCAAGAGGATGTTGCTTTCAAACGATTTAGGAAAAAGGTTTTGATTACCTGTGTGTAAGATGGATGGTATTACTATGGGGTTAGACTTATGGATAGTGTACTGGAAAACATGGAATTTGCAGCCGTTACTTGCCATCTTTGCTAGAGCGCTCAAATGTCATTAACTAAGGTTTGTTGATTTAGTATACAATACTACAAATCTACCCCACAATGTCACGAACCAACCTCTAATCTCCCTCATTTCATATCTCACCTCTAGCTAACATGGCATCACAACCAATAAACTCCCACAATTACAAATCACTGCAATAAAATATGCACTTTCAGTGACCTAAACAGAGTAAGTTAAAGGTCTACCTGCATGACAAGACTGCCAATCACTTCACCCAATAACACTATGAGCAGCTAGCAATTAGTTTGACCAATCACCACACCCAAGAAAACATTAGCTGACCCCCAAAAGAAATCCAATAGCACAAAAACATGTACCATTTACAAGTTGGCACCAACCTACAAATTCACCAGATCAACTATAATAGTTCTACACACAAGAGCACTTGCATCTTCCATTTCACAGAGCAGCATGTGAGCTTACAATTACATTGTAGATTAGTAGCAGTGGCTGACGTAGCAACCAAACCCCGGTTGTGGGGGATTTTCCAATTCCATTGTTTTTTTAAAAACCGTAATCTGAAAGATTGCGCCGGTGTGTGGCAACGTGTAGGTGTCAATTCATTGTCCAAGCAGGCATGACCGTCATACTGTAACAAGAACATACCATTAAGAAGACGTGGTGATAGAGTTGAGCTTGTCAAATTAGATCTGTCCGACAAAACATTTGTAGCAGACAATTGACAGGTTACTTTATAGTCCAATATTTTGCATTTGTGGCACAGCTACATCTCTGGGAACTACAGCATTACACAGACATCTGCCGATTTAATGCTCCGTCTATCAATTGTCCAGGTGAAGTAAGAGGCAGGTTCTGAGGAAGGAAGAACACTAGCCATCCCTGCCAAAAGACTTAGGTTTTCCAGCTTTTGTGAACAGCCATTAATATGTTTTGGAATAGTGTGTTTTCACCCATCAGCTTTTACAATATAATTCTCTTGTTTTTTTCTCTGCATCTTCTTTTTCCAGATTCCACCAGTAGCTGCTTTTTCTCCTCTACCTTTCTTTTTAAAGCTTCAATTATAGCTTTTCGTTATTTCATCAAATGTTTCATGTGTCTTAATACTGTTTCTTGGCTGCGGGTATGAAAAAGGCAAGTTGAAACTTCATGATGTGACTACCAATACAACAAACATTTTGCCTGAGCTGTACACTGGGGTGACTCCCCTTAAGCGTGATCCTATTCGGCCCCTTGGAGTTTTGCCGATTCTTGCTCTCCCTGGCTCTTTCCCTCCCTCCCCATGCAGCTACCCACAACTCAGTGTAGTTGCACATATAAAAGTGTGTATGGGTACATACCCTTAGAGAGTGCTCTGTGACCACTTTAATTTATAAACAGTGGCGAGCTGCATCACCAATTCCACAAGGTCTACGCATAAAGACCTTGAATGAATAGGAAAGAAAACAGATTGATATTTGCAAATCACGCTCTACCTTGGACATCCTAGACTCAGGAATGCATCCAAGGTTATTAAAACATTTTTTTTTAAAAAAAAAAAAGAAGTTTAGGGATTTCGATTTTCAATAACCACTCCAGGATGTCCAAGCACCACTAAAGACTTTTAGCACAACAATTCAGCCATTGACAGGTCTCTCGGGTCTCAACCCTTTATCATCAGGTACTATCAGAAAATGGTTTCAAGATATTTTCACAATCAACTTCTAAACCTGGCCACCAAACGAAGTGTTCAATTTAAGGCCTTGAAGAAGGCAAAGGTCGAAACGTGCGTCAGCTGACTTTATGGGAATAAATTCACCTACAGATGAATAACCTGATGATATTGTTTTACTTTCATTCGAAAAGACTGTATGCCTAACTTTAAGGAGATAGACTGCGATTCGCCAATAAAAATCCATTCTCTGTCCTAGCTGCACACGTACTCTGACCTGGACTACAGCCCCCGAGGGAGTTCAACCTATAGCGCTTTGCCAACAACATAAGAGAAATCAGTAGACCATCTATACTTAGAGAGTTACTCTAGAGGAAAGGGATGCTGTAAATGAGGTGGGCATTGTGTAGCATTCATCTGTATGTGTGAAAAACGGGAACGACTCTGCATAGGGACGTCAGATGTACCCTCCTCCCCCAAACATCAAATACATGAACAAAAAACCCCAAAAAATACATTGCTTACCTAACTGGAAAAGCATGACTGCCTTGAAATCCTTTTCTTCACGTATTTCTCTTCTACTTCATCGATACCCTCTATCAGCAATTTCCAATTAACTTCACCAGGAATTGCAAAGGCTCAAATTCCCCATCCTTTCAAACGCACAGAGAATTGTCGGAATCAAAGAGTGCCATGATGATTTGAGTTATGGTCTAAAAGAAGAAATAAAATATGTAAATTTAGTATGGGCCAAGTATTTGTGAACCAGGTATGTACCCAAAACCATTAATTTATAGTGGGCTTGCTATGTATGTATGTTCCTGCCTGATGTTTCCCGATTTATGAGTGAAGCGTCTCTTGGTGCTTGGTTAACTTCCTCCAAGACTTCCACCCATTGTGGGTTTAACTAGTTGCATCTGTTCACAAATGTAGAGGTGGGTTTTCTGGAGAGGCAATACGTTCTTAACTGCAGAGCTCCTGTACCTAAAATGCTGCAGTCATTTTGTGTGTGTCCTTTAAACGACAAGCACATGTTTCAGTTTCTTAAATGTAAATATCAACCATAGAGAGCCCCAGCTTGCAGACAGCAACATGTACAGGAAATAGGAGGGTATACAGGGACAGAGCCCATGACCAAAGTGATCTTTACTGGGGGAACAAAAAGTAAATATTACACCTTAGCATTAAGGCCTTTGCTAATATGAGCCAGGCACCATCCTCCAGAAGGGTCAGAAATCCCCTCCCCCCCATAAGCATCGCTAATGTGCAATAAATT
The DNA here is from genome assembly GCF_040938575.1 of Ambystoma mexicanum. Taxonomy (NCBI): domain Eukaryota; kingdom Metazoa; phylum Chordata; class Amphibia; order Caudata; family Ambystomatidae; genus Ambystoma; species Ambystoma mexicanum. The sequence goes on along the minus strand of NC_090931.1, from coordinate 894,371,328 downwards.
ATGAACTAGTGCAGCACTCATAGCAGCGGAAAAATCCTGCAAAAAAGTAATCCAAGACATGGGTAAACTTTGCAGAGGCATGGTTTCTCACACATGCACCACAGCTGGATACATGTAGATAACCTATTACGCAGAGGGCCGGGTGCACTTATCCGAGGAAGGCATGGACTATTTGTGTGAAACATTGTGGGGGCATTGGAGCAGCAACAGCATTAAAGCCATAGAGGGGCAGCCAGTAGGAGCATTTATCCCCTACTTGGCAACGGTTTGAAAGCAATCAGCCTGATCCATAGAATAGCCATTGTGTGGAACTGGGAAGGAGTCGCCCCACCCACAAAAAGGGGGCGTCTGGATGCTGAACAGCCAGGGCACCTTATGGCAGAGGCCTTCAAACTGGGGGGCCCAAAGGATGCCAGTTGGTGGGGGGCTTGAAGGATTATGGTGACTTTTTAATAGAAAATATAAGCATTTGTGGCAGGTGCGGGGGCAGAAATTATTTTACTCAAGGGGGGGGCTCAGCATAAAAAGTCTTGTAGACCACTGCCTTAAGGGAATAAAATGACCCCCCACTTTCAAATAGCAAAGCAATTCACAGCACTCCTTTCACGCCCAGGTCATTACACAAATCCAATCTTCCCCAGCTTGAAAAAGGGGGGGGGGGGGGGGGGAGTTGAGGCTCTCCTTTAATGCAAATTCAGTTGCTGGACAATTAATGGATGCCACTTTTTTGTTGTTGGCTGGTGTTCCATGGCTAAAGTGAAAGCAATGATCAGGTTACAAGCATTGTTAAGAGAAATAAATAGATGGGGGGCATCTGTCCACTGTTGGTTAGGAGTCTTTTTCTCTCTTCTTCATGAGAGCTTGGATGGCCAATATCAGCAACCATTCTCTGTGCACAGAATCACAACAGCAAATCTAAGACCAAAGCACCCTGTGCCACCAGTAGGAGGAACGCAGGAATCAAAGAACACATTCTTCAGGGAGGTTCAACCATCCCCGGCCTGAGACTACACCTGGAGGTGTGCGAAGTACACCCCGTACCAAACAGCGGCTCAGACGGTCTGCCACACACTTCAAAATTTAGCCAGCCTTCATGCTAGCCAAACCAAACTACCACTTGGCACCCTGCTTCAGAATTAAGCAATATTAAAGATGCTGCGAAAGTCACATGCTTCCCACAAGCCACACATCAACAATCCCCATACAAGGGAAATCTATGCCAGCGGGTGTCTGTGCACTGACATAAAGCTATCTGGGCAACTTATTGAAAATTACAAGCATTGTGCCTTCTATACACACACACACAATAGATACATTCTCACAGGGGCTATGCGGCAATGCAATGTTCTTAAGCAGACGACAGAGTCAAATCTGGAGTATCGCTGGGTCTGTGCAACTCTTTCCTTCACAGTAAAGCACTGGAATGATTTCGCTCCTACCCACTGAAGGTGTGGTCATGTGTACGAGTTGTATATGCACCGTACCGGACACATAGCAACATCGCACACAAGGGCACAGCAAGCACGTGGATAATGGACCACTTTAAAGCAACCAGGGATTTTGCAAAGTTTTGTTTAGTACATTAAGCTTCAGTCGTTTAAGCCCACACGTGCACTGTCCTCTAAGGACCAGGGAGGATAAGTGCTCATCCAAACTAGCAATCAAAATATATGTTAACATATAGCAGTGCCAGCAAGATAGCAATTAGGTTTTTTTGCTGCATTTTCTTGATGACAAGATAGTAACTATATAGGCAGTGGTCTTCAAACTTGTTTGACCCCAAGCTCTCCCTAACAAAAAGGTACCTGGCTTGGGCCCCTCTATCCACATGGACTCCAAAATGTTTATCTGGTGTAGAACGGTGCCAAATGGAGGTGTGGGTGCCAAACAACATTCTTTCAAAATCATTGCTTGCAGTAACTCAAATTAATTAGAGGGCAAATATTTGTAAACGCAGCATTCAAAATTTTTTGCTACAGGGGACATGACTAAAAGTAGTGTTGTATATGTATTTCCTACAGTAACGTAGGACAGACTTAAGTACAAAAACTTGATTACTATCAATGCAGTCACTTGTAAGTTGGACAGTGGCATAATGGAGAGCTAGTGTGAAGGGTGGGCCTGCCTTTCAGCAGCCAGCCATCACTATTGGATTCAATTTTTGCAATAGCCAACCACAGGTTTTCTTCCAGCTTTGACCGATATTTAGTCTTTAGGGCTGCAAAAGTTGAAAATCCAATCTTGCAAAGGTACGAGGTGCTGAAAGGTAACAGTATATTGACTGCATTTGGATTAAGGAGGAAACTGCATTTTGCCAAAATCCACCCATGGACAATTTTTTGAATTGGCTCTCCAGTAGGTGGTCACTTTAAAGTTCCATTAGTTCCTCCTGGAGGTGCATTGGGAGATGGGCGCCACTCAGTCATTGATGCTACAATTGTCCGCTGGAAAGTACTTTTGAGAGTGGTTCTGAGATGGTTTCCCATTAGTTCAGCAACACATGAAAAGATCATACGCCGCCTCCTCAAGAGCATCTGCTAATAATAGAAATGCGTCGGAATGCAGACATTAACCCGCCTCCTCCAAAGCTCCAACTTCTTCTTGAATGCTGACATTTTTGCATTCGTAGCCAATGATGTGGTTTCTTTTCTGTGTCTTGCAGGGAGAGGTTTAGAAAAGGTAGCTTTTCAAAGAGGTCGCCATAGTAAGCTAACAGTACAAGCCAGTGTGAATCACACAGAGGTTCTTCTTTCGTCTGGTCTAAACCCAAGAGAAAGCGTCTCACTTTGTTCCAGAGTTCCTATACACAATTTAAAACCGTTCTCCCTGGAGAGCAACCTGACCTCCATGAAACAAAGCATCATGTTCAGCTCCCATTTCTGCACATAATGTGGCAAACAGACGGGCTCTTGTGCGGTGCATCTTAATAAAATGCACAATCTTTTCAAACTTGATAGGTTTATTTTTTGGCCCAACACGTTTTGTGAGTAATCACTTCGTCACGGGCAAATGAACAGTTTTCACAACAATTTATTAAGGTTAAAAAATAAATAAATAAAAAAGGTAAGTTACCATTTACCAAATGATGTAAAGTCGTGTCCTGCCAATGCTGGGAAAAGATTGGAATAGAAGGAGAAGAAGTCCCTCAAGTGATAACATCAGACAAGACAATTGTGGCAACAGAAATGGAAAATATGAAGGAAAGATTCAAGAAGTAATCTGGTGTCCTCATCTTCTTATTATATTAAACTACTCTCTCATGCACACCCCTTCCTCTCGCAAACTAGCAGAGAGACGTTGGCCCGAGCATTGATTAGCTCCAGGATACACTACTGTAGTAGTCTTCTGATCGAGCTTCCTAAATGTGAATTGAATAGACTGCAGGTAGTGCAGAATAACGCGGTCAGGGTTGTTATAGACAAAAAAGAGATTCAGAAGGGAGCTTCACTGGCTTCCTATTAAGGAACGTATTCTTTTTCGTCTCCTGTCCATCTCCCTCAATTGTTTGAATAATTCTGGTCCTACTTACCTCAATGACGAACTTAGTCCTAAAACCAGTAATTATAGCCTCAGATCCAATGGTCTCCTTCAGTTAACTGTTCCAAACTGTAGATTATCTCAGACAAAAGTTGGAGCCTTTTATTATGCGGCCCCCATTGCTTGGAACAACCTTCCATTGAAACTCAGAACGGAAAGTGGTTCAGGAAAGGACTCAAAACCTATCTGTTTAATTAACTTCTTCCTCTGGTTTGATTTTCTTGGCTTCCGGCATTACATTCATCCTCAGTGGTCTTTTCTTCTGGACGTCCTGTGTGTTTTCTATCCGTTTTTAGCACCCTCAAGCCTTAGGATCAGTGGATCTCCACTATATAAATTACAAATAAAGAAAAGAGGATTTCCGGAACAGACAATGAATACTGCCATTGAACGTACAAGAACACTGGACAGGGAAGATGTCTTAAAAGAAAAACCAAAGAGGGAACATACAAGATTGATTCACACCCTCAAATACTCTAGTTAAAGTTTTCAAATTAAAACAAATATTTTTTTTAAAAAACTGGGACCTTATCAAATCCAATGCAAATCTCAACAAATTGCTCCCTGAAGCACCTATGTTAGCCTACAAAAGAGGCAGACATTTCAGAGATTCACCGATTAAGGCAGAAAAACTAACATCAACAGTTCCTCTCCAAACCTTAATATGGGACCTTCGCCTGTTTTAACTGTCAACACTGTTCTAATATTTTGAAAGGAGATCATATTCGCCACCCTTATAGTGGCAAGAAAATTCAACTTAAAGACTATGCAACATGTGAAAGCAAAAATTTGATATATGCCTTGAAATTCCCATGTGGTAAATATTATGCGGGCAAGACGTCAAGGAAAATTAAAGAAAGACTTACAGAACATAAGTCTAGCATCAGAACAAGCAACACAAAATCCCCCGTCTTCAGACATTTTCATGAACACAGACATAATAATATCTCTCAATTGAGATGGGCAGTGTTGGAAGTGGTTAATCAGCTACCCAGAGGTGGTCGTCTGGCTAAACATTTCTCACAGAAAGAACTACTCTGGATCCATAGATCGGATTCATTGGCACCGTTGGGACTCAAAGAATTTTATTTGGGTCCGTTTTTGTAAATATCAAAAACCAGACAAAATGACATACCCTAATAATTATAATAATTCCCCTCGTTTTAGGCAAAATCAGCTAGGAGGTCAGACCATACAGCACACAGTTGCAAGAATGAGGACATATTAAAACCACCTGCATTTGAACAGAGAAGCGATTGGTTAATATCAGAGATTTATAAATGGTCATGTGACAGATATCTATCGTATTAATGTATATAACAGTACTACACTGTTATTACCAAATCAGAATGTGAACTCTTTTTGAGACAGACTATAAATCGATTGTATGTATAACCCCCCCACCCCACCAGCAACTTATAATGGTAGGAAGTCTTGAGCCTATTAATTATGGAATTTGGGACATTGTTATTACTGAAATGAGAGGGTCAATTGTTATGGATTATATGGCCAATTCGGTGTGATTTGAATATAGTAACTGTTTGAAAATATGTGATACTTTAATTTCTGAAATCTTGTGTCCACTTTTATTGAATATGTGGTCAATAATTGCCGTAATATGATGCTCAATTTTGATTAGATATGTGGCCAATTGTTCTTAAATTAGTAACTACTACTCCACTCGCAAATTTGAGGTCTTAAAATAGTTATTCTTTCCCTTATGCCGGAAACCATCTTTTTTGGCTAGGGATGATCAATATTCCTGTACTAGTCATCTTATGCCTTATTGCACATGTGTGTTGATGTCGCAAAACAAACCGCACATTTACTTAAAGTAGGTAATAGAGCATTGTTACTGACATAGCGAAATGGTACAGGAAACTCCTTCCGTCTCTGGAAATGCACATATTATACATCCAACTTTTTTTTGATGATCTGCACTTGGTACAAGTACATAGTTCTTACAAAGCTTGCTTTATCAAAACCGCATCAGTTTCAAATAAGGTACTATTTTTTCCACATGTCGCGCATGCGTGCGGTGATGTCACAGTATTTACACTGTGACGTTGCACGCCCTGCAACATGATGTTTTCACTGCATTGTGAATCAATTATTATACATCTCACTTGTTTTAATGATCTGTACTTGGTTCAAGTACATAGTTCTTAGAATGTTTTTAACCACATTCATTTCAAATACAGCACTATTTTTGTCACGTCACGTTTGCGCGCAATGACGTCACAGGGTTTACACTGTGACCTTGCACGCCCTGCAACATGATTACATCACATAGACAGTATTTAAGGAGCTATTTTACCGGCTGCATCATCATCATCCAGGAAGCGGTTCCTGGGGATGATGGCGCAGTTCCACTACTACGACTATGCCTGTCTGAATTGCTGATTTAAGTAAGTACACCTAGGCTCGATTTGGACTGCACAGACCATAGCTTAACTTTTGAACTTACTATGGTGTTTTTTCCTTCTTGTTTAGGATCCCTACCTTACATTAGATTAAGCACGGACATCCAAAGAGGTTAATACCCACTTGAGTGACTTCTATTCCAATCTTTTCCCAGCATTGGCAGGACACGACTTTACCTACATCATTTGATAAATGCTAACTTACCTTTTTTATTTACCTTTCTCGCTCTCATTTTTGAATTTCAATCTCATATATACCCCATATCTTCTAGCCTTAGGGCCTGGCTACTTCACTCTTAAGAAATCACCCACTGTGGGTGCTTCTCATTAGAGAATATGAATCAGATGACGCATAAGTGTTAGAAACTAGATTTTAGGTAAGGTCAAATGGTCAACCTATCATGTCTCCAATAGAGTCATTTATTAAAATAAGGTAGTCAAAACAGATGTAAATATTGATGCAAATACGGGTTTAATTATTTAATTTCGGTTATACAAGATGAATCCAATCTTTGTGGTATTGCCTTTTGAACCATAATAAGTTGTCTTGCTGAACTAAATGTAAACAGCGTCTACAAAACAAGTACTAATGTACATTATTTAAATATTGTTTCTAGATATTGTTGTGAAAACTGTTCATTTGCCCCTGAAGAAGTGATTACTCACGAAACGCGTTGGGCCAAAAAATAAACCTATCAAGTTTGAAAAAGAAATCCCGGTGTATCAGTTCTTGGTATATACACTGAATCTCAATATTTAATTGTTTACCTGATGTTCTAAATGTGATTGCAAGTAAGAAAGCCAAACGGAATACATTTTTTCAAAATTACTAGGACTCATTATTGAGCCATTTATAGTGTGCAGAGGACGGGAGTTCCCACAATTGGTAACTTTCTTCTTTGTCTCATATGTTACAACCCATATGCCAGGGTTGTCTATTATCTCCTCTAAACCTGAAGTCAATCCAATTTTTGTGTAAAGGTCATAGAATCATCAGAAAACTAATTACACAGGAGTGCAGGTCGATTTCCTTCGTCTTGCTTCCGTCACCAAGCATTACCCGGTTGACAGTGAGCATTGTTGGCAGAATTACTCTCAGCATCTGTAAAGGGCTTTTTCCCCCCCAGATAATGTGGTAAGAAGCTTCCAAAGCATTTGCAGGTACTGAGGCCACGTTTTAACAGTGTCTTTTGCTTGTGTATGCCTCGCAGCTGCCGTACAAACAAATTCCTGGTCTTTTTTGCTAAGGTTTGGTTTCCAAATGCACCTTAAGTGGTGGCTTCAGCCTTGCTAATGTAGCGCCACAAACCACACACTGCAGCTTAAATTGTTAGTAACTGCGATTCATGTGAACCCAAAATGCAAAAAAGAAAATATTTCTGTGTTTTTGCATTTCTCGTGTCCGTTTCCACTTCTCTTTCCGCTTTTCGTTTGAGATTCCTACCATCTTTGGGCACTAGGAAACTATCCAGTTCTATGTGTTATTTCTGCATTTTAAAGCCCGAACACAAAAAAATACTTTTTCCAGCCGTTTTTGTATTGACTTTAAAGTGCGGAATTCACATACTGCCCCCCTCCTTCCCCAACCGATCATTAACTCGTCAATCAGGGGGGACCCCCAAACCCGCGACACACGCATCTTACCCACATGCACACACAGTCCAAAACTCACCTCGGCCGACTCGGCTGGGGCTCACAGCACCCATCAGCCCCTGCGCGCACTCATGTGCGACAGGGGTTTGACAAGTATGATAGTTTGATTAAGAAAGACTGCTCGGTGACCGCACAGAGCGGTCTTTCTAAATCGACACCCCCCCCCAAAATCGGTACAGTGAAAAAGATATATTCACTTAGTACCAATGATCCATCCAAAATAGGAACCCCAACTCTGAAAACATTGCAAGCCCCCACGTTAATTTATGTCACGTTACTTTTTAAAAACCATTTAAAGTGTTCAAACATTTTAATGCTTTAAAAGATTTAAATTGACAAACACCACATAAGATTTAAAACAAACTACGTGAAAAAAGATTGGTGGGTACTTGTATCCGAAAAACATTGCTAAAAAATAAATATACAGGTATCCGACAAATATTGCATGAATAAATAAATACCCCTAACTATCCCACACGATGCAGCCACCCAACTGCTTTCAGAGGGAAGCTGCAGGAGCTCTGCCGGGTGTGGTTCAAGTAAAAGAAAACGTTGCTTATGGCAAACAGAAATCAGCAAGTTTTAAGCAGTGGTCGAAGTGAGCCGGAGCGGTTGGTAGCAGTGCGCCTCTATTTTTTTTTAAGTTTTACAGGTCCTATACTTTTATTTTAAAAAGAAACCGTTCCGGAACGGTTTCGTTTAAAAATAACAGTGTAGGAAGAAGTTGAAACTTGCATTTTCAGTGCACTGCACTGAACATTCCCTTAAACAGCAGGTAAATGTGTTTGGGAGTTTGTATTGTGTGTGGGAGGGGGCGCAGGGATGGGGTTTGTGAGGAGCGGGGCAGGTTAGCTGGGAACATAGTTTCACTACTTCTTTTCTTACATTTCGAAAACTGGTTTTAAGAATGAGGTTGCAGGACAATCCCTGATTGAAACCAGGATTTCCCCAGGATGATCTGCTCTTTCACCATTAGCTAGAGTAATAGCTCTTCTTAATGATTCTTTAACAGTCTGCTTAAAATAATCCTCTGCATGAGCTCAGATCACAGTGTAGACTAACATTGCTGTTGGTAGTTTAGGTGCACAGATGGCTGGTACGGTTTGCTCCGGTGTACAAGTGCGGGTCGGACTGGGCCATAAAATTGTCTCGGGCACCAATGAAAAAGTGGCCCATAGTTGTAAATGGCAATTAATTCCTTTTCTGACCGTTTGAATAGTACCCAAGCAATACAAATCCTCCGTTTAGCCTTCTCTTCCACACATTGCAAAGAGGTAAATGAAAAATCCCCTCCCCGGGGAATGCCAAATCGCCCCACGTGCAGGAGAAATAAATAACTGAACTGTTATGCTAGAAATACGTACCCAAATGCGTCTGTCCGCATAAGACACATATGCCCATCTGCTCGACATTCCAAATCCTCATCCCCCTCGAGCGGGTAGGATATCCAACTGTTCGCTTTACTGTTCACTGGTACAGTCGAAGTCCCATTGAGAAGGGAGGAACGCACTGTGCCCATCCCCACTCCACAAAACACATCTCCCCCTTGCAAATCTCACGTCTGCATGAGAAAATCCCAAAACGAACTGAATCCACCTGTACTTTAAATAAATCTCAACCAATGCACATTACAAACCCCCAAAATACACAATACCCCCTCCCTAATACTGCCCCACCACCCCTGTGATGCACGTTACATATCCCAAAAATACACTGAAATAACGGGAAAAACAAAACTGAATCCGCCTGTATTTTAAGTAAATCTCATCCCTGATGCACATCACAAGCCACCAAAATACAAAAGTACCCCCTTCCCAATATTGCCGCTATTCATTAAAGTAACAACCAACATGAGATAACTTTAAGACTTACCAGAAACCAAATAACAATCAAAGATAGGAACTGTATCTCGCAACACCTTGCTTTCCCGCTCGTGCGAAAAAGAGACCAAGTGAACGTTGAAACCCACGTGATGCATAGCAGCCCACGTGATGAAGCGGACGTTGAAACCCACGTGACGCAGAGCAGCCCAAGTGATGAAGTGAAGGCGGTCCGTTTCTCAAATGGGAACTAGACACAACCCTTTACGAAACGCTCTTGTGCTGTTTACAGGCAGCATCAGGTGAGTGCATGCGATCCAGCTCTTGTAGTGAATTTTATATGCATTTCTTTTAGCATCCATCAACTTAGACGTTCTCACCCCTTTGTTGTAATATTGTTAAGAGGAGCCCTTTTACAACCAAGCTCTAGGAATGCACGTTGGAGCTGTTATTCCTTGTATTGTACTTCTCACTTGTTGAAATTAAATATTGTAAGTACCTGATTTTCTAAACATCTGTTTTCGAAATTACACGGGGCAGCCTGTTGTTGGCATTATAGACATAGTAGCTGCTCCGAAGCTCATCTACGGTACGGTTCAGGCTCTGCAATGCTCTCAGGCGCGCCGTAACTGCCGTGCAGCTACTACACAGACACTGCTGTGCAGCCACTACAGAAACCGTGCTCTGGTGTAACATATCTAATAATACCTGCACAGGCCAATGCTCGCAGAGGCAGTGACTGCTGTGCAGTTGCTACACAGACCCAGCTCTTGTGTAAGTGACTACATATATAATAATTCAGTATAAAAAAAAAAACTTTGTTAAAGGGACGTTATGGTTAAGTTGCACTACTAAAAACCTATGAAATTCACTAAAAAAACATTGTTAACGGGACGTTATGGTTTGCAGTAAAATCGAAAAAACCCAGAAATTCGCCAGTTATGGTACACTAAGCAACCATAACTCACGCCACCACTGTGCACTGCTAAGACTAACACCCAGGACATCAAAGATGACATTGATGACATCACTGATGACATCACATGTCTAGCTCCCTCTTTTTTTGGTCACTGACATATCTAAGCCAGGTGGCTTTCTTCACTGTCAGTCAGGAATTAAAAAAAATAAAAAGTACTAGATTTGTAGACCTTACCCTTCTCATATGTTCTTACAATACTTCCTTAGGGTACAGTTACAACATATGATACTTATACATAGGAGAAGAAGGAATCCTGAAACACAATCTTTTCTGTGAATGAAGTTAAATAGTTTGGTTATGAACACTTTCTGGTAATACTGCAGTTTTTTTTGTTGCTTACTTTACGTTCCCTGTATATGCTTCTATTTGTATGCATTGTGTGTAATAGGACAATTATGCAGTAAGGGAATATTTCGTAGATACTTCTGTTTCACAGTATGCAAAATTCTGTAATGGAAGCATTCATCATTTTACTATTCAACATGGCAAGATTTGGAATATTGCACCTCTATGGCGCATGCTGCAGACAATGCCTACGTTTCTTCATGAGGTCGTTCATGTACTGAAAGTACTCATTAATACAATGGAATTTATATCGGTGCATTGCTTAATGAGCTATTTGGCATATACTTTTCTGCCAATATTATGACAATCCCTTGTGGAGGCTGTGCATGAAAAGTAAATGCACATGTGATGTCATCAATGACATTTGTGATGTCATCTTTGATGTCCTGGGTGTTAGTGTTAGCAGTGCACGGTGGTGGCGCGAGTTATGGTTGCTTAGCTTACCATAACTGGCAAATATCAGGGGGTTTCCGATTTTACTGCGAACCATAACGTCCCGTTAACAGAGTTTTTTTTTTTTGTGTGTTAATTTCATAGGTTTTTAGTAGTGCAACTTAACCATACTGTCCCTTTTTAACAAAGTTTTTTTTGCAAAAGGTCATCATTTTTTAGTAGTGACACGTAACCATAATGTAAAGTAACTTGACTTAATTGCACACCTTGCGGAGAATGCCACATGACCATATGCTGGCGTACAGGACAGTGACGTGTCCGTGAATCCATACACACTTAACAATAAGATGTATGCCTCGTGGACAGTGTGGAAATACATTTTATATTGATGTAGGAACGTCCACCTTCAACATTTCCCTTGCACAGCTCCAACACTTATTCATATTCAGCCATTAGCAATGTAGTACACATTACATACTTTTAGCCAAAGTTCTAGTTATCTGAAAACGACATGCTAAGCCCATCCCTCCTCCCCCAAAAAACAGCACCACTGCTGTAATGAAGGAGCATGAGAAACACTGCCCCAACCTTACAAATAACAAACACATTAACTTTTTAGATTTTGTTAAGTGCTTTTATTTCACAATAAACTGTTCGACACCATCTGACTATTCCCATTTTCAATCAATTAACTTTGTTTCTTGGGTCGTCTTCGAAAATGTTAATCATGATGCACACGTTGTTCTTTTCGCATAAGCAAAGTTTTTTTTCTTGCGATAAAGCAACCGCTTCGGTCGCACAGTGATTTCCAAGACGTCGGCATGCACTTCGGCCTACACCACCATAAAACATGTTATGTTACTCCTAATGGCCACTCCAGTGTATGGACAAATGGGTCCGGGCCTGTCGTCCCACAAAATCGTAATGGTTAGGCAGCCGGTCACGAGTATGTGCATGTGGCGTGGAAAGAAACCATCACTTGGCATTTGGAATCCATGGCAATCGCAGTACGGCAGACTGTAGCTGTTTGGAAAACGTAACAGAAAATGCGTATCAATACCCAACCTTCATCATACAATTGCAAAAAAGACAAAGATAACGTGGAAGCTGCTACACAAATCGATGTGGTCATACATGACATTTTAAAGAAATAATAGCGGTGAACATGGGTTAACCTAGTGATAGTCTACAAACGGCGAGAATCTGCATTCTGGGCCTACTGAATGCGTGGGCCTACTGAGCTTGCAACCAAAAAAGCAAACCAAGTGACCTTCACTCAGAATGAAAATACATTCTGATTTTGCAACAACATATCTGAATGCATGCATGAGGACTAGTACTCCCATACACTTGCAGACCCGCTGTTTCCATCAAACAGTGCAGGTGGCTGCCTCAGATTTCAAACTCTAGGACGCCAGTCTGTCTGCAATATTATTTTAAATACATTGTAACACAGACGCAGTAATCCTTCAACTGTACTTAGTGGACACTATATATATGGAGCAGCAACTTCCAATTTACCGTATGACTTTGGTGACAATAAACAAACCCGATGTGGGTCCCATGCCTGCTGGGCCTAGAGAGCTAAGCTACTCCTCACTGATGAGGCCCAAGAAGGCTGAAACATGTTTGGGGATGCTTGTGGTCTCGTGCAGAAGGGATGTGACCTAGCATTTCGGGCTGGACTGCCCCTTTTGGGGTGGGTCCAAGCCTGATTTGCATATGGTCTTTCCCCTTCTGTAATGGCTTGGCAGGCGATGAACGATGGTCTGGAGGGTTGCCCAGAGCAATGCCAGAGGTTAAGATTCATTCTAAACCTTCCAGCCATCACCTCTTTTTGCTTCAAACTCTAGGATGCCAGTCTCGCTGCAATATTATTTTAAATACATTGTAACACAGACGCAGTAATCCTTCACCTGTACTTGGTGGACACTATATATGGAGCAGCGACTTCCAATTTACCGTATGACTTTGGTGACAATAAACCCCGCTTTTTAACTTCCTGCTGCCACACCCCATCCCAGCCTCATTAATCCTCAACTTCTGTAACAGTATTTCCTAAAGTTAACAAGTACAATGGTGTGTTGTTTTATATGTGTTAGCGGCGATGTCCGCGTACACCAAGGCACGAATGTAAGATGGCGAGCGTAGCAAAAGAATCTGACGCACTTCATGCCGTTCAGCGTCCAATCAGTGAAGGCGCAGCATGTCCGCGGACATGACGCTACGGATTAGCCAATCGGTATCTTGTCCACAGAGCGAACAGGGAAGTGTGTCCGTGGAGCAGACATAGATATCACTAATTTCTTGAGACACACTTTCTGGTCGTTTTAAAGAAAACTACTGGACGGATTGGTACCAACTTTACAAAAGCACGCTTTCGGGACCAAGCTGCTGCTCCTGCCGCGAATGTGGTGAAAATCCGTCCAGCTGTTTGGGCTGTAGGCGTGCGCAAAGTTTTCCCCCCATGCAGTCTATGGGAAAAAAAGACGTTTTGGGCCGCCCCATAACTTTCCCCCCCTGGACCAAACATTACCAAACTTTGCAAACAAAATTCACAGTGGGCCATATACTTTTTTTGCAAAGTTTGGTGTGGATTCGTCCAGGGGCAGCAGAGTTAAAAGCCGCCCAAAAAGTGCTCTTCCTATGGAAACAGCAACTTAACCATAACTACACAGCCACTAATGTGGCTGTGTAATACCTGCGCAGGCTAATGCGCGATAAAATGCAGTAACTGCTGTGCAGCTACTACACATACCCTGCTCTGGTGTAAGTGACTTTCACAAAGTGTTTGTTTAGAGGTGATGGAGTTCTTTCTGTGACTTGTTTGCCGATTCTTGGGCGTAGTAGTGTTCCCCCCCCCCCCCCCCCCCCTTTGTGGACTGTTGCTTTGTAGAGTTTGAGTTGTCTTTGGTATTTCATTTAGTCTTGTCTGGTGTATTGTCTCCACTTTGCAGGGTTTTTTTGGTGTTATTTCAGTTCTTCTGTGAACCATTTTTCTGCCCGTTTTTTAAAATGTTTTAGCTGGTGCTAATTGGTCAATGGCCTTGGTGATCCAATTGTTGAGTGTTTTCTGTTGAATCTATGTTTGTATCGGGGGGGATCTCTTTCACCTAGGTTGCCGTGGTGGGTTGATAGCATGGCAGCCTCATCCGGTAGTTTTGCTGCAAAGTTGGGGTTGTAAGAAGACGGTCTGTCGATCAGTAGGAAAACTATGTTGGATTGGGCGTTGAGTTCTATCTTGATTATGAGGGATTCATGGTCTTCTGCCTTGGTTGTGATGATTCGAGATGCTCAGGTGTGTTTTTGTGTATAATTGCGATTCCACCTTCTCTTCGGTTTTCTCTGTTGGCGTATATTAATTTATAATTGTCGGGTATTGCTTCGTTCTCGATGGCTTTATAGTTGTCTGATAGCCAGGTTTCTGTAAGGAAGAGCACGTGTGTGCCTCCTTCGCTTAGGAGGTTATTGGTTTCTGTTGAGCGGTTTGCCATGGATCTAATGTTGAGGAGGCTGCAGTGTAGTTTGCTGGATTTCCCTTTTGTGTTGTTATTAGTGCTTGTTCTGACCGGTGTGGTGTTGGTTGGGTTTCCGTTCCAGGTGGGTTTTTCCCGGTTGAGTCTTTTGTGTGGGGTTGTTCTTTGTTGGTCAGTCTCTGTGTCAAGTAGACCGATAAGGTTTATGGCGGGGTTGGTTCGTTTCCGAGTAGTAAATAGGGTAGCAACCTCTCTGTTTTTCCACTCTTGGTGATATAGGGGGTGTATATTGAGTGTGATGGTTTCCAATTTGTTCCTTGTTCTGGTTGGGGTATTGTCCATGGTGGAGACCGGGTTGGGATGGCTTATTAATTGTCATCCGTTTGGTGTCCTGGTTGGATCTGTATTCGTGAAACTTGTTGGCTGTCGGTTCATTGCTGCTGTGCTGTTTTTGTTTACCACGTTGTCGTATGTGGACCGGTAGCAAGCATTGTAGTCTGTCTTTGCTCTGTTATTTGTATGTCTCCTTGGGCCATTTAAGATGGTCTTGGAGTTTTTCTGTGGTTGTGGGATCATGCTGGTCTGTGCCTTCCGGAGTGGTTTGGGATTTCTTATTATTTCTGTTGTCTTTTCTGGCTTCTTTGTCTTTTTTGTGGCGAGGCATGATGTGTGGGTTGTGTTCCTTAGTGGGAGTCCTCTTTCTATTGGTGTTTTTCATGGTCTTTTGGGTTTAGTCTTTGCTGTTTGTGGTTTGTTGTTTCTTGTATTTGGTAGGTTGTGGGTAGTTGATGGGACTTTGTGGTTCCGTTTGTTTATTGCTTCTTTCTTTTTTGGATACTTTTCTTTTTGTTTTGTTTTTTCATCCTGGAGCTACTTTTCGTTATGGTTGTTGATTATTGGATTTTGCGCAAAGCAAACATGAATACTGTGTGAAGGAGTGCATGTGAATACTGGCATATATTGGTGCAGTCATGTTGGGGAGAATTTTCATTTCTGTGTTTAATTCCCTTCAACCTTAGAGACCCCCAGCTCTTTTGCTGGACTGTATGACTTTTTAATTTTAACCCTGGAGTGAGTGAGATCCTTTTCCCACTGCATCATGTTTTGACCTTTTGTATTATGTGTTTTCACTGTTTTGGGAGTCTGACAAACTCCATATGCGTGCAGTGTCACTGAGAAATCCTTTAGATTTCTCATAAGGTTTAAAATACCTTTTCTTGTGTGAACTACTGTTCCCAAGAATAGTAAAGTGAAATTGACTTTACTTACCTTTTCTCTTTGTGGGTCCAGCACACACCATCTTATGTGGAGTGCTGGGGGTTACCTAGTAGCCCCTTTGTAACATTTGTATGTCGCCCTTCCTACTTTTAAATGACTAGTGGCAGTGGTTTAATTTTTCCTACCATTGTGCTTTTCTACCGCAGGCTGAACCCTCGGCTGCAGTATAGCACCCAGAGGTGACCATTTTATCAAAACAGCCCCTGTCGTCTTTTTTTTCCATTTTCTGTTTGTGAGGTCTTTCTTGGGTTTTACTCTGTGCGTTGAACAGATTGGAGCCCTTTGTTTGTCTTGCCTTTGGCGCACTTCAGCCCTGAGGCCTGCCTCTGGCTCTAGTGTGTCTGGAAGGACAGGATGTGAGGGAGGGGCCCGAAACTCCCCTGTCCTTTGTCTCTAGGAATGCCTGAATGCATCCAGTCCTGAATGGCTGGCTGGCTGGCTGTCCTTTGAGGACAGAGACCTTAATGTGTGATTGACAGCTAGGCTGTGCATGAATGAGAGAAACCTGCTTTAAAAGGCAAGGGTTTTGGGACTAGAGGCAGAGTCGACCACTGGGAGAAACGCCCGACGAAGAAACCATGAACGAAGCTTGCTGCATCCTACTAGACCTTTGAATTGCCGGGTAAAGCCCTCCTGCTGTGCTGAAACTCTCTTTTCAGACAAAGTAGCTCCGGAATGGACAACTTCTCCCCTTTGGTTATTGGGACCAACTAACCCAGAGACGTACTGCACTGGACCATCTTCCCTGTCTGGCTGTACTTCTTCATTCTTGCAAGAACCAAGGGCCAGGGGTCGAGTAATCCGTAGTCGAGTGAAACGTCTGAAATCCGGCTAGAAGCTCCAGGAGTCTCTGAAGGACCATCCAGAAGCAGGACGACCAGAGCTAGAGTCTGCTCACCAGACCCAATGAGTGATGGAAGCCCAATCGGTACCAGAGATCCTCAACATTGCTGTTTACTAAAGTGCTCACTGAACCGAAAAGAGCCCATAGCTGCCAACGACCTCCGAAGTACCACCGCAAGAGCCCTACAGATGTCCTCCCTCTTGTCCCCACGACTGAGGCTCAGGAACACGGGGTCTGCAACGCTGTAGCAGGACAGAAGTCAGCTCGACCACTCTTCTTCAAACCAGGGGTACTGTTTAGAGTTCGGGTACTTACATCATTGTCTTGTAGTCTTGCTTTTCTCAGTTGGGAATTGCAGTGGCTTACTTTTAGAGTTGATTCCAACTCTGTTTTCACAGCATGTGACGCGACAAGTGATTTTCTAACAGCCTCTCTAACTTTGTGCAAGACATTTGATTCTAAGAAGTGCCAAAGCTCCATAGACTGTTAAAAATTGACTTCGGCTGTCCTGGGTCCCTGCAGACTCTTCTAGCCCACTGACTTTGATATGGTTTGTCCCCCATAGGTGGTAACTTGTTTTAGACTGTTACGCCTGGGAAAGGCTTGTCTAGATTTCATTGGAAGATTTAGTTGTCCTCGCATATAGTGAGAACCTGTTTAACCTTTTTCCTTTCTGTAACCATAAATGCCATTACTGTCCTTGTGATTGAAGTCACCCCAGGGTGTATCAATTGTGTATGAAGCATATCGAAAGATTATCCACTAACTTGCTCTGATTCTGAAAAGTAATTTTAAAGTGTATTAACATTGTTACATGAATTGCCTTTTTAAAGAATGCTTATTTAAAAAACGATGCTAATTAAATAAATAACTATTTATAACTGAAACCTTGAGTGTAAGTGTTACTTGGCTACTTGTATTTGCAGATTTAATTTGTACAGCTCATAGTTATCCCTCTTGAGATAGGTCTGGCTGCTCAGTCACACCGCCAACCTGTGTAGTTCAGACCTATACCAAAAGGTGGGCTTACCTAATATCAAGCAGATGCGTTTTGTGTAGTCTCACACAGCAGGACTACACCAGTTCTTACCTAACTAGTCGGCATGGAAACGTATTGATTGTGAGGGTGCCGGGTTCCTGCTTTTGGCTGGGATGGCAAAGGATTCTCACCCAGGTGGTGCATGCTATGTTTAGGCCTCTTTCTTCCACTTTGGCCCAACATAGTCTCAGGCTTTATCCATGCCACATTGGGGATTGTGAGGGTGATGGGTGCCTGCTTAGCAATCTGTATTGGTCTGCACACCATCCTACAAACTCTGATGTTCTGAAGTATTCAGTAAGTTCTCCCCAAATCATCAAGAACAAACATGTTTCATGGCAATGCTCTTGAAGTAATCTGCAGGTCATCCTAGAATCATCCCCAAATCATCTGGGACAAACGTGCAATCTCTTGAAGTGATCAGTAGGTCATCCTAAAAGCATCAGGAACAAAGTTTTCTAAAATGGGGATGATGTTAGCATATTCAGTGTCATCCCAAGCTCCTCCCCAAATCATCACCCACCATTCTGAGATATTTGCTGATGCCTTTAACAGCGTGATGACGTCTGATGATGTGGGAATGACTATTAATGTAGTTCGATGATCATCACAGGACCTCAGGATGGTCTCTAAAGTCATCCTTTTAGACCAGGGTGTATATTATACAGCAATCTGTTTCTGCATTTAAGAAGTTCTGATCGCCTCTAATAATTAATGTGATGCCATATGAGTGAATCATTGGCATGGATTGGGCGGTTCTTAGTAAATTCATGAGTACTTCTATGTTGGTAAAACCGTCCTGAAGACTGCAGCATTTAGTAACTAATAGCTGCTGAAACCGGTTGACACATGGATTGATGACATGTTATCGTTTGTGCCACACTCCACAATAGTCTAGACTTTTGAGGTAATTCTCCTCCCTAATTTTTGTTCTAGCAGGTCTATATCTTAAATAGTCTCATACTGCTACTATCGGCCAATAAAGTATTTTTGTCAAAGATAAGTTATCTTTGGGTTCTCCCTACACATTTTAAAGTGGGTATTTTCTTGATTTTCGAACTGTCAAACATCACCCTTCACAAGTGATGTTATGTTATTAACATTTGTAAAGTGCGCGTTCGCCCAAAGGCGGCATGGCGCTGGAAGGAAGCTACCCAGTCGAAGAAGACCAATGGAGTGGTCCGGCTTAGAACAGGTTGGTTTTCAACGCTCTTCTGAATCCAAGATGGTTAACAGTAGCCCTAAGAGATTCAGGGAGGCTGTTCCAAAGTATGGCCACGGTAACAGAGAAGGCTCTACCACCGAGCCTTGCCCGGTTGAACCTAGGGACAGTAAGCAGGTTAGAAGTAGTAGAGCGGAGGTGACATAGGATGTCTACACAGTCAAATGCATCTACAAAAACAGCTGTTCTTTTTCTATTCACTTTTAGATAGGCAGCCCACCACCGCCTGCTGGGAAAATTAGTGGAGAGGGAGTCATAGTTGGTGTTTTTTCTCTCTGTCCTCTTTTCATTTCTTTAATAGGATATGGAATGACATCTTGGCTATGTCAGCTGTTTTTGTGACTCAAAGGCATGAACAATACATGGCTATTGCACGTAATCTAACTGTGAGGAGTCTGTTTGTGTGGTGGTAGAGATTGTTGGGGCAAAACCATTACAGGTGTGTTCTGACGGGGGCAAATACTGGCATTGTTGGGGCAAAGCCATCACTGGTGTGTTCTCACAGAGTCCAGTACTAGTATGCTGGGGCAAAGCCATCAGAATTGTATTCTTACAGGGGCCAATGCCGGCATTTTGACGCAAAACCATCATGAATGTGTCTTTAGAGGGCGACACTGGTATTATAAACGTTCCAACTAATGGCCTCCCATTTATTTGTTTTTCTTCATGTGTACTGCATGTTTCTTACTGTGTAGAAATTGCTCTCCGCTGGAAGAACTTGCACCCCTTATCAATGGCCCAAAATAATAAATTTCTGAATGATGAGTATGGGTTACTATCAATAACATATTTGCAAATGAAATGGGGTTTTCCAAAGTTTAAGTCAAGACTAAATCATACAGACTCCTGACAGTATGAAACGAAACTACTGCGTTTTGATATTTCTTTTTTCTTTTTTTTTTGTGGCTTTGTGGCTATCCTTTTTACAAGTACCCTTAGTAAATTATGATTTAAGAGAGAAGTGTGGTCTGTT
The DNA here is from genome assembly GCF_040938575.1 of Ambystoma mexicanum. Taxonomy (NCBI): domain Eukaryota; kingdom Metazoa; phylum Chordata; class Amphibia; order Caudata; family Ambystomatidae; genus Ambystoma; species Ambystoma mexicanum. The sequence goes on along the minus strand of NC_090931.1, from coordinate 894,351,346 downwards.
CAGTCATCACGAGGCATAAGTTAATTTTCAAAAATGCATTAGCACATTTTACTAATTAAAATGTTATTGATTAGCAAAAAAAACATTTTTGATTAACCATTTTTACTGATATTTGTAATGTCACCAGAAGTAATTTTTATGAAAGACATAAAATGAGCAACAATACAGCATTTTTGTGAATCGCTGAAGTAAGACATTAGTGAGATGCGTTTCTGTAAAATGTAAAGGTTAGCTGCATGTGTGGACACAAATAAATGGATATGACAAAAAGGCTCTGAAAACAGTTTTCAGTGCAAGGCTCCGTGCAGCTGGGTGCAGTTGGCGTTTCACAGGGAAGTGTTTTTATATTGTATGCTTGACCTATCGTTTGCTGCATAAAGAGATGTTCAGAATTTTCATGAATCAAGAAGTTCACGATGTTAAAGAAAAGATATAGCCTGAGACGGAGTATATAATATGGTGTTGCGGCAGGCAGGGTAATTATCAAATTCGGGTGTACAAGATGGCCCTTGCGTGTCATTGTTCTGAACTGTTTACAATATAGCATTCAATACCACATTTGTGGAAGGGCAGGGCTGCTAACAGCCCTCGTGTCCAAGCCAGGTAGACCCAATTGCAGCATTCCAGCCCTGTGCACCCCTGGAAGCTGTATTTCTTGCTTTTAGCAGAGCCGCCATCTGGGGTGCTGATACTTTATTCTTTTTAAGGGAACCAGGCTTTGCGCAATTCTTGCTTTCCTTTAAAAGGGAACTAAACATATGACAGTGATTGGAATTACCTATTTCCAGGACCTGCAGGTGGGCCAGGGGGTGTGTAGTGAGTGGGCAGAGGGGCCTTGAGGTGTGGCACTACAGTGTAGACACGGCCTGGGGCACCGCCTCCAAGGATAGGGCCAAGGCTGGGCAGAGGCACAGCTGGTCGGTATGTAATAAGGGTGGCTACTTACAGATTCCTCTTGCGTTTCCGACCTCCGGATTGGCCAGCTCTTGTCTGCAGGTGCTAATATATAATGCAGTCCTAATAGTAGAGCAAAGCATGCTCTGGAGGATAACCCTGTATGGTATGGCAGCACATCCATATATGTATAGACTGGATGGAACCATTGAGCACTACTTTGCGTAAACTTCTAGTTTGCTTTGTGCATACATTAAGTAAGAGAAAAAAGTATGAGACTAAGCAGAGTGGATGGCATAGTAGACGGAGCATGTGGCCAACTTGGTAAAATATTGTAGTTTGCGGCCATTTCACTTTCAGAGTAGCTACTATAAAGCAACAGGGTTAAACGAAAGGATGACGGGGAGTGTGGGAATTGGCTCACGGGTTGAGCACCCATTGCACCGATGTATGCAACTAGGTTTGCCATCAAAAGCATTTGGCTGTGCGATCATGTACATATTCAAAAGTATTCACCTGTCAATATGATACACCTTCCCGAACAAAATGTAGTATAGTTGTCACTATGAGATTTAGATACACTAATCTAAACTTTACTGAAAACATGTGAACAATCCAGTGTTTTACAGTAGCAATACTGTAATTATGCATTATTTAACTTAATTTGTTTAGGAATGGAATGGCATCACTACCTTAAAAAAAAAAGAATTATGTTAAAACCTACTGGTCTTTGCTAAACTGAATATAGTTCGCTTAGTAAAAGTGTCATCCCAATTGCTTCTGGTTTGCAATTATTTGAAAAAGAAAGAACCGTTCTTGGCTAGCACTGCCACACAGGTTTTTGGCACTTCTAAGAGTGAGGGAGATGATTACTGCTGCACTTTCTGATGTGTCCGAGTTCTGATGTGTGGGCCCTTCAACAGAAGTGTTTCATTATCTTTGATCAGAGACCATTCTGAATTTTGAATGTATGAAGATGCGTCTCTATTATTATGTCAATCCAGGGCAAAATGTCACATGAATAGAAGAGCAAGGGGCAACATGCTTTATGTGCTGTAATGAGAATATATGTTGTGTATGTTACAGGAAGCGGATGTTTGAATGTTGTTTTAGCTTTCAGCGTTTAATGTGGCTTATACACAATGATTTAATAATAACCATTGTTGGATTTGCAGGTTAGAGGTACAAGCAACTTATGGACCTTTTTTTTAGGTTTAGTGCTCCTTCAGAGCAATGGACTCTTAGGGGTTAAGTGATTATGTTCATGATGATATGTTCTGGGTATTTTAATGACATGTGGTCAGTGTGGATTGATATATGTGAGTGTGCTAGAATTAACCTGCTTTGAGGAATTTTAGGTTGGAGCTATGTTCAGCTATGGACTTGTGCACTTGTACTGTGATCAAATATAAATTGTCATAGTGTGAGTATTTTAAGTAGCTGGAGAGGATGTGAGTGGCAAACGTGAGATAGTGTGCTAGTTAATCCTGCTTGAGGAATTTCAGGTTTATGGACTTTTAGGGCTATGAAAAAATGTCTAAGATGTTATTGTGTTTGGTTGATTTGAGTTATCAGATATGAGTGGCTCTCTAAGATGTGTGTGTGTGTGTGTGACACACACACACACAGAGGGTGGGGGGATAGAAGAGAGCTTCCTCTTCCGGGCTACCTTACTCCCCCTTGCAGTGTTGTTTAGAGGCTGTGTAGTCGAGGTCGCTTATCCTGGGTCATCCTGCAAGCCAGCTCTGATGCCCAAAATCTATTCCAAGACCTTTAGTCTGTCTTGAATGGGCTGCACACCCTGCGCCACTGCTTTTACCAGAGAATCTCCCAAAACTCTCTTGAAGCTTTGGGATAAATCCATTTCTTCCTCTTGAACCTCTGCCTCCTGGTCACTGTAATCGTACCAGTATTCTTCTGGTCTGTCAGAGGCCATAATTAATTAAATTAAGAAGGGGAGTGCAGCCACAGGCTCTAAGGCTCTGTTAATGTGACCTGCTCAAAGCACAGCAGTGCTAGGTCAAACGTTCCCGAATTGCTGTTTATTATTAATAAATAAAATTTAATTTAATATATAACAGAATGAAAATGAGCAAAAAGCATCTTTGAACAATGTGAAAGCGCAAAGCCAAGTGAACACCAGTAATGAGAGTTGGTGAAACACGTAAAAAAGGAAAATGAGAAGCACTATTGGTTAGTGTGCAAGTAAGGCAGTGACAAGGAATAAAAACCATGAAAGGAACTGTATGAAAGGCACCTGTGGGCAGAATCAAGAGGCTGCCAAGAAGAAACAGGCTCACACAGTGGCTAAATGTCACAAGTGCAGAAAGGAAACAAATGGTGTCAAAGTAGACCAATAAGAATCTGTGAACATTCTAGAGTACTCGGGGTTATCTTTTGTGTAACCTGTAATGGGTGGACCGTCTGGTCCGACAACTGCGCCTAGACTAAGCAGCCTCTACTTGGCGTGAGCCAAGGAAAAGAAAGAGATTTAAGTTATTTTGCCTCATTCGTATGAAAGTAACTAAAGAGAAGGACGTCAAGTGAATGGTTGAAAAGCCCAAAAGATTACCATTCATACAGAAAACGGACAATCGCATTAAGTCTGAACTTGGAGAAGGGAACCACGAGGTTGTTTGGAAATGTGTTGAACTTGGGAAGGGAGCTCCAAGACCTTTTTGTGGAACTGTTGTGATCCTGAGAAAGAAGAAGCTGAAAATTGGCCAGGAGCTGGAAGAAGCTCAGAACTTTACTTTGAGCACTGTTTTTCTGGTTGCTGGCATCCCTTCATATTGTATAGATTTAGTTGTGAGGGCGAGCATAGGTTTTGGACACAGACAGACTTTTTTAAGTTGAACATTATGACACAGACTATCTTTGGTTTCTTTCGCTAGGGAAATCCCATCTTAGTATAGGGCAAGTTCGGCCTTACTCCATCCTGACATTTGAGAAATAAAAGCTCTATTTTAGAAAAGTTAATCTGTTGTCTGTGTCTTACTTCATGATTCCTTCAGAGGGGCCAGTGGAGGTACTGGTGTTTAAGAATGTCTGAGGTTCACTTTTTGGTATCTGTAATGGTAATGGGCGAAGAAGGATTGCCTGCGAAAGGACACAATTGAACTTTATTAAACTGGGTGTTGGAAGAATGGTTCCTTTGCAGAATAGGTGCTTGAAAGTGCAATAGCAAGTAGAAGCACTGCGCATACGTAGCCTTCATCCAGGAAGAACATTTCTGTGTGAAGGCACACCCACTGTCCTTTAAGGTCACAGCCTAAATTTCGTCTCCTATCCTAAGTTGCTCCCTCTAGCAACCCCAACATTGGCCTTCATTCTCCCCAGCATTCTGTATCCCCCCCTCTAGCCTGCAGCCTTACCAATCACAGCAATAACTCTACTCTGCACCCCTCATCTCTCGTCCTGCTTTCTCTCGATCCTCTCTCCTAGCATGTATGTGTGAAGTGTATTTGGAGCAGCTATGGACATCTGCGGAAGTTCCATGTCCTATGGGTTGCTGTTAGCATGGACTTGGAGAGGAGTGGACCGTGATTGAATTGCTATGGAGGCACACAAAGGGTCCTGGCAGCTGAATATCTGAGGAGTTATAAGGAGCTTTTTTGGAAGACTCAGGACTTGAAGTGCATATGTTGTTGAACCATGTGTTTGCATTTGCTCACCAATGGAACGCCAATATTGATTGGTTAGTGTAAAGACTGGAGGAGGGTGTCTGTACTTCTGCTCTCTATATGGTAGAGGAGAGGCACAGAGGACCCCAGCCAAGATTCTCTTTCGGTAGCTATGGTCGAGCAATCAAGGCCTAGCGTCTCAGGAGGTGATGCAGGCTGGTTCTTAAGTACAGTGTAGCCCCCACAAAGGAATGTCCACACACTGTATTAGTTAAAACAGTCTTTATATAATTAATATTCAAGGATATGTACACTATCACAATAACTCACTTTGTGCTCAGAAAATCAACAGTGGTAAATATGTACAGTTCTAAAGTGGTACCACAAATATTATCAGATCCCATTAAAGTGCATCAACTATACTGTCAAAATGTCACACAGATCAATAAAGAGGAAACCAGCAGTAGAGAGAGGAAGGAAAGCAAGATGGTTGAACAATTGGCAGAATACTGGCCCCTACCACCTAGGCACAGTTCTGAGTGGAGATCCCCCCCCCCCCCCCGCATACCCCCCACACCTGGGCAACCTGTAAAGCAAAGATGTATCAGAAGCCCAGTCCATGTATTGGTCTATGAGTCTTATTTCCCTCTACAATAGTTCTACAGCCCCAATGTACCTGATATTGTAGCGTTCGTCGACGGGAAATCGACGGCCCTTCTTGAGTGCCCTCCCTTTAAGGCAAGAGTCACGGGTCGTCGAAGGTCCGACGGAGAACAGAGTGAACTACGGCGATGAAGTGGCAGCTTCGTTCCTAGCAGTGCTCGTCGACGATGGAGCGTTGGCATCCTGCAAGGAAGAGGCGTGCGGGGCACCTTAGTGACGATAGTTCTGGACCGCAAAGAGATGATGAAGAACTGTGGCCCAGCAAGGGTGTTGAGTCGTCGGCGTCTCTGTGGTCTTTAGGTGGCGGGAAACCCACTGGCGAATGCTCGTCGACGGTCGGGCTTTCTCCAGCGGGATAAAGCGGGTGGCGATGCAGACGAGAGCGTCCTCGGATCAAATGAAGTTCTTAGGCAAACGGGAGCACGGCGGCTCCTTTCAGCGACGGCGGTTGTCGACAGTGGCGGACAATAGTCCGGGCTCTTCTCTTTGAGATTCCGCGGCAGTCCCCGTCCCCGGTCGGCAGCCTGTTGTAGGTCTGTCTACCACAGAGCTTTGGCAAAGATCAGCTGGTGCACGATGGTCCCTCGTAGCTCAGGAAGAGGGCGCCTTACCAGGTCCGCTCTGGGTCAGTCCTTGTAGACACAGCAGATTTCAGATTGATGAAGGAGAGCAACAGCAGTTCTTCTCTTCCAGCAGGGCTTCAAAGTCAAGCTTCAGTTTCACTCCAGTTACTCTTCAGCTTCTGAACACGAATTCTAGCAGTGAGAGGCCCCCAGATATACTAGTTGGTCTCCCATTCATTCTGCTGGGTCACACTCAGGCAACCAATCGGTCAGAAGGGTATTCATGCAGGCAGGCAGCCAATCGGGTGCATAGTGCATTCAGGCCATTCACTCCTCTCCAGACACTCAAAACAAGTTATGTGTATTGGGACAAGTACCCAGCCATTCAACACTCCACACTGCATTCATACCAGTTTCGGGCAGGGCTGTCTCAGTCATTGTGTCAACCACCAGATACTAGACACCCACAACGCAGAATGCGTATTCGTCACACACTCCATTCACCCAGATCCCACACACAGGGTGTAACCACAACATACAGTCACTGGGAAGGCTCCAGCCAGTCTGGCCTGGACTTCACAACAACACCATATATGGAACTTCCACCCTACAGCCGGTCGGGGGTAAGGGACAGAGTCAGGGCTGCCCAGGACTTTGGGAAAACAAGGTAACAGGCAATAGAAAGCAAGAGGCCACGGGGGCCATCTTGTTTCCTATCAGGAATCAACTGATTCCAAAGGCAGGGCCTGGGTATCCCAAAATGGAGGATACTCGGAGCACCTGTCAAATTCAGCATGGAGCTGCCACCAGCCCATACCCTGCTCTGTGGGCCACACACAGGTGCCCAAAAACATACACTAGGGGCACAGGGTTGTACCCCCCCACCCATGGGTGCCATAAGGGTACCCCATGGATCTGTACACCAAACCAAAAGAGTGCTGCACCGCCAGGAGTCCCACATGAACTCCTGCGCTGAAAACACTACAGAACACACGATAAAAAGCTGTAAAGGACAAGGATACGGAGGCCCTGTCCCTCCGATGCATTTCCAGCATCACAGTTAGGAGGTGGAACAAAGTGCAGGTTATGCAATTTGAGTGAGAATTCAGATGTGCAACAGGCATGATCGCCCTGTGATTCAACTACACATCTTACTATATCTTTTTTTATACTTAATATTTCATGCCAGATTTCTCCTGCTTCCAAGAGCTGTAATAATAGGTGGGGTTACCCAATTTATTGACCCCTGAAGACCTGAGTTGGCATGGCCGTATTTGAACTTGCAAACTGTAGTTGACCCATGTCTGACGTGAGCACTTAACTTGCTGAGCTGCTCTAGGTTTGGGAGAATTACTTCAGGGCTCAACAGGTCCAGTCCCCAAGAGGCACTTCCAGTTACTGTTTTCACGATATCCGTTCATAATAGGTTTTCATATGCAGAATTTAAATATGATTTACTTAAATAGTTAGGGTTGATCCTGAAACCCTAGTGCTGTTGGGGCTATCTAGAACCAAACTAGTAGAGCCTGTTCTAGATTGATTAATTTCCGAGAAATTATTATTATTTTTTTTTAGAAGTATATTTACTATGTTAAAAATAGACAATTCATGATGAGCAGCTTAACAACCAAGGGTTGTAGCACACAACTCTTAGCTGTGGTTGTGTGAAATGCTCGGGATTTAACATAGTTTCCAACAAGACAGTGGGGCTCATTACAAGTATGGCGGTGTAGGAGAGAATTGGCGGTAATGTAGTATGGCCCTGAAGTGGATCCTCCCACTTTTTCGCCAGCATTTGGCAGAATTACTGCAGCGATAATTCCACCAACAATGCTCCATAGAGTCCAATAGACTACCAAAAGAGGTCCTTCCGCCATACCAAGTGGCAGTAACAGTAATTATGTAGGGTGGTATTCCGAAAGATTTTGCGCCGGAATACTGCCCAACTCGTAATGAGGCCTAGTGTAAAGAAAACCTTTTTTAATGAAAACTCTAAATTTGATCTCAATGCTTTTGTGTTCTGTGGTCTAAATGAGCAAAAATGGATTGGAAAGTGACTGATGAAACCTATACAGACACTGGTTTCAATTTGCAGTGTCTTTTTTTTAAATTTCCTTTTATTTAATATTATATTTTTTGGGTATGGTTTTTTGTTTTTGGGAGAGGCAAAGTGGCCTTCCTAGGGACATTGTAGAAGAACACACAATCTTGATTTGTTATGGAGAAATATGGTGCCTGATAGTGAAAACAATATTTTGAAACCTGGCTACAGTGTGTATGCTGTACTGAATACTTGTAAGCATATGCACCTGTTTCTAATAAAATATTTCTTTTCAATAGTACTTTTAAAATTAGACTGGATCATAATTGCTGTTACAGTTGGCGTAACCCTCGGAATGCTCAGAGCAGTGTGACTTGAATAATCTTTAGCTATATAAACAGGTCTACTCCACAGATTGTTCAGAACACTGCATTCTAAGGCTAGCAGCGGTGATGGCACACAAGTACTAACGTCTATTCAGGTTTTGAAATTGATTCTATGAGCAGGAGCTAAACCCTGCTCCTAGATGTCTGGCACTGCCCGGTAGGCAGGAGCTGCAGCTTTTGGAATCGGGGGCAAGTACACAATGCAACCACAAATCAAACCTACTCCTGAGATGCAAACTTTATCTTTTTGCCAATTATGTATGACCCATTTTGTTTAGATGTACCCTAATTCTTCTTTATGAGCATACTCAAATACTCTGTTAATGTTACATATGTGTAAGATACAAGTTGGTCTGGGGAGCCAATTGTACCTTTTGGTTTCAAGCTAATTGTGCTCCCCTAGGCTAGAATCGGGGGCTGAATAGCTCTCAGCAATTTCAAACCCTGTATACACTATATACATGTACCATGGTTACTAGGTGTTTTGGTCTTCAACTCGCATGATCCTTCACGATTGACCATGCTGGCTAGGGCTCTTGGCAGTCTTGAGACATTAAAGGGCCAAATGAGGAGAACCATGCTGCATAGTGTTGAGAGTAAAACTGGTTTAAATGGCTATATTCGAGACCCCCACCTTTGATGCAACATGTGTTTAATGGGCACACAAACCTTGTTAAATGCCCATGCTGCATTCAGGTTTTTAACTGTGTTCTTCAGGGCCCCTAACACTAGGTTCTGCCCTCCGCTTGGGTCCATAAAGCTTAATTGGAACATCAGCCAGTTAATTGCACATAATGCAGTGTCAGATTTTCTGCCTCAATATTTCATATGTTTCTCCTTTTTTATTTTGTTCTTGTGTCAAACAGAACATTCTACCCCCAAGCGGTGAATGTTCTAATAGCAATCATTCCTCCCTCTTCATTCCTTTACCAGGTGGTAACATCCCGTTGCCCTTGTTAAAGGCATGAGTGAAAGGGCCATTACCTATAACAGCTCTCGGAATGTGATTTTTTTTGTTGCTGAATTAGAGCATTTGAATGTTGGTGGCCCATTGTAAAAAGTGGGTCAGCAGAGGGCCCTTGCCACTGTTTAAAAACCTGCTGTTTCTCCCAACATTCCACATCTTCTCCCTTTTGTCAAATTTCTTTCTTGACAATGCTTACTCCAAGGTTCCAAGCACTTCTCCAATGGTTTTGTTATTTAGCTGTTTTTGTCGCTCTGCATGTTAGAATGGCATTACATCCCAGGAGGAGGGTGTGTGTAACAGGTGTTGTCATCATCTCTGGCCTCTCGTGCAGCCCGATAACACCTGCTATATCCTTGCATTCCCTTGGCTGCAATGGCACATTACACCACTGAGTATGTTACGGACATCCATCATCACTACATCCGTGATCACTCGCCACATTTTCTCTGTTGAAAGACATGGTACAACTAAGATTATTAAAAATGATTTAATGGCGAAGGGTCTAAAGTTTTTTTCTTTCAGTTCTCTTTATTGATTTTTAACAAACACCAAAAAATGGCAACAACACCATAACCTTTAGCGTCCACGTTTATTAATGCTATGGGCCTATACGCTGTGCATCTTGTGTGGTCTTTATTGGGCTTGAGAATCGAGGTGATCTTTGCCTCCCCATGGAGGCTGCGATCCTGCCAGTTTCCCAAAAATGGTTGAAGATGCTGGTGAAATGAGGGACCAGAGAATCTACAAACGTTTTGTAAAAGTGGGCTGTGAATCCGTCCGGCCACAGAGCTTTATTAAGGGGAAGGACCATTCTAACCTTTTGAACCTCGCCAGGGCTGATCTCGTGCCCCAGTGTTCACCTCTCTTCCTCTCCTAGCGGGGGCAGGCTGACCCTATCCAGAAAGTCCACCTGTATCTAGTAAGAGTTGTTTTAGGACATTTACAGGCCCTCCTAGTACGAAGCAAAGGACTCCTGGATCAACTCCGTCCTGGAGTGACGCATTCCTTGATTGTCCACTATAGCAGGTATGGTATTGCTACCGCCTGCCCCCCTGAATAGCAGAGCCAGGAGTCTGTCAGCTTTGTTGGCCTTCACGTAAAAGTGCTGAGCACAAACCGTGACCTCTCCACTTTTTTTTGTTTCCGAGGACAGACAACTGGCCTACCGCTTGCCTCTATTCCCTCATTGCCTTCCTGGAGGTGGTCCCTGCTGCCTGCATCCTACAGACGCCCACCTCTGCCTCCAGCTGGTTCTCCAGTGCTCGCAGCTGCCTATCCCTTCGTGCTTTGAAGGCAATAAAATCTCCTGGGTTTGTGGCCTTAAACACACCCCAGCAAACACTCTTCCCCCTGTATCCAAGGGTTTATTTAGTATGAAGATGTTTTTAATCTTTTCCTCCAGTTCCCCCTTAAGAACCGGATCTCTTGGGAGTTCCCCCTGGTGCCCGCCATCTCCATAACCCTGGTCTGTGTCCCGGTAGGCCCAAATCCATGGTAAGTACCTCATGATCTGCGACTTCCAACAGGCTCACCTCAATATCTGAGACCACCCCCAATAGGGGGCAGACACCCATATGTAATCTGTGCTGGATTGTTTTCCATGGACGCTAGAGCAAAACGTAAAGCCTTCCTTGTTCGCCTTGACCCCTCTCTAAACATCCAGTAATTCCAAGGATTCAAATCAGTTTCGCAATGCTGTTGAGGCCACCGCCCCCCATGGCATTCCCCCCTTACACTCCGATCTAATTCCCTGGACCATGCTAAATTAGTCTCCCATTAGGATCATGTGGTCCTGTGCTGATTCCTCCAGGACATCCAAGAGCTCCCTAAGGAACACCTCCTGCCCCACATTCCAGGGAGTATGTGACCCCTGTGTATTCGCCCACCATTAAATAGGTACCTGCCCCCTTTATCTGCCTTCGTGGATTTTGCCCTGAAATCCAACCCGTCCCTAATGGCTAATGACTCTCTGCATTTCTTAGTGCTGCTTGCAGCGTGCTATATTCAGGAGAAGCCACGTAGCCTTAGCCTTGTCTGGTCTTTCTTCAGGAGGTGCGTCTACTGAATTGCGAGTACATGTGGGGTGAGTTTCTTCGTAAACTACTCCAGCTTCTCCCTTTTGGGAGGGGACTTAAGCCCTTTCCCATTATGAGTATACCATTTGAATGCACCTCAATCCGGCGCCTCCTTCCCCTATCTCTCCCACTGTTGCTGCTGGTTCCTTCGGCCCCTTATGTACGCCCCTTCCCCATGCCCGTTCCCAGTTCCACTGGCCCCGATCCCAAACCTTCAGTGCCAACCCCCTCCACCTCCCTCCCCCCAACTTGAAACCCCTCCTTTTCCCTCCCTTACCCCTTATGCCAACAACCCCCTCTTAAGCCCCCCCCAGGCGCCAACAATCCCCCTTAAGCCCCCCAGGCACCACCGCCTTTACTGAACCCAAGATGGAATGTCTACCGGTGCTCCAGTAGCCCAGCTACCTCAATTATAGCTCACCATGCCTCTTTGCGCAAGCCATTGTTCGGTTCCTCGCCCCACGCCCCATCTTCAGTGGAGGGCCCCGCAGGGACACCTTCCTCCTGTGTCTTTCTCCCACTGTCATCCATTCCAGGTCACAAGTGATTTATTTTTTTTAGGTTTATTATTATTACTTTTTTTCGCTGGGGAGGTCCCCCTTCCTGGGATCCTGGGCCAGCCCTCGGTTGTAGGATGTCCATTCCCTCCTGGGCTGTCGTGATGTGCTTTTGCGTTCCTTCCAGTTCATAAACCAGTCCGAAAGGAAAGGTCCATTTGTAACAAATGACCTTGCTAGACAGTTCCTTTACCACTGGCCCCATTTGTCTCCTGTTACACACCGTGCTTGCTGCCAAGTCCTGAAACAATGACTTGATGTGCCTTGGTAGACCAACAGTTCCAGTGTCCTTGCTGCTCGCAGGACCGCATCCTTTTGCGCATATCTTGCGAATGCTGCTAGGACCTCCCTCAGTCTCCCATTCGGACCTCTTGCCACTCTGCCGATTCTGTGGATCCGGTCAAGTTCGATGTTATCCAGATTTTTTTCCCTCAAGATGGCTGCGAAGATCCTTTGTACCTCCACATTCAGATCTTGGTCAACCACAGATTCAGGCAGGTTTTTTTATCCTATTGTTGATCCTTCGCGAACAATCCTCCATATGCTCCATTTTCAGCTCAAGATTCTGCATAACCGCGTTTAGCCGCTCAATGGCTTCACCGTGTAGCGTTGTGTCCTTGTCCAGTTCTTGTGACCCCCACCCCCTTTCGAAAAGGTCAGTCCACTCCTCAAGCTGGGCAAACTCTTGACGAATTTCTGTTGGGGCAAATTGAGATCCGATCTCATGAGCTAAAATTGTTCTTGGAAAGCTTTAGTGAGCGATGTTTGGAGGATCATCATGTTGCTATTGGCGATCCTGCCTTGATACAGGTGCTCCTGTTTCTGCTCCTGTCGTTTCCCCTTGCTCCACCATTTCCTGGGGTACTTTGTCCAGCCCCCTCACTTCTGTTGGACCCCAAATTGTGGGGAGGATGCAACATGCCCCCACCCGACGATACTGCCTGCTTGCCAGCCTTGGGTTTGGTTTTCGACATTTGTTCTGCTCCACTTGGATACTCTCCTCCCTCTGGCCGTCGCACTGGGTGAGGCTTCAGGCTCTCTTCGATTGCACCTCCTCACCCTGACCCGTTCCTGCTGGGCTGAGCCCCTCCGTTGATGCCCGTTTCCCCGGTTGGCTCCTGCATCCCTGATTTCTCCTCCCACCGAGTGTCCGTGAGGGGCTCAAGAGGGCCTTTACCTCGGATGCCACGCTTCCCCCGGACTGGGGAGTGGGGTGCCTCTCGGCTGGGGTACCCACCTCAAGCGCTACTTCTGCCCTCTCATGTGGCCTCTTGCCTCCTCCTCAGCTCTCCACTAGAGGGGGCGGGGGGGAGGTTGTGGGGTGTGGAGGGGTGTCAAACTCTCCCCCACAGCTCCTCCTGCCCTCCGTGTGAGGACCGCCTTGGGTGTTGATGTGGATGCCGGCCCACAGTGGTGCCCCCGACTCCCCCTGGGTGATCAATTAGGGGGGAGTCGACCATATCTCTCCCCAAGGCCTGGCCCGGGTATCCGCTGCACTCGGCCACCTTCGCTGTCCTCCGTATCAGCCAGCTCCCGTGATCGGCTCGCAGCCTCGTCGCACCACTTCCCTCTTGGGCTCCCTTGCCGAGCACAAGGTTTCTGGGCCCTCTGCGCCACTGTCGGGCACGGTCTCTTCCTCCACCTCCTTACTTCGGGCGGTGGCCACGGCTGTCCTGCCGGTCCTATGCTGCCTCCTTGCCTCAGCCTGGTGGTCTTGGCTTGCTCGCCACTGCCTCCTGCTGATGGCTGGTCAGGTCACTCTGCCTGGGTGCCCGCTTTCCCCGTCTGTGTTGTGCGGTTTCCTCCAGACCTGCTTTCACCTCTTGAGGGGGTGGGAGTGATCCCTGCCCGCCTCCTGTCGTACCGCCTCCCCCCCCCCCCCAGATTGCCTCCTTTGCGCTGTCCTGTTGTGCGCCACTGCCTCGCAGAGCCCCGGCCCGCCTGGTCCCCGTGCTCTGCCGCAGATTCCTGTTCTCTTTTTCATCTGATACTCTTCACCGGGGGTGGGGTCCTGTCGACCGGGCCTCCGCTGGGTCTGCTGACAGCCCAGTAGTCTGGGTTCTGCTGTCACCCTTTACTGCTCCTCGCCGGCGGCCAGTCGGGCCTCCCTGCCTGTGCTCCTGCTCCCTGTGTTGGCATGGTGTGTGGCTGCTGCTCTGTTAGCCGTCGCTGCTGTAGGGGCTTGATACTCCTCATTTCCAGTGCTCCTGTCACCCTCAACTTCCAATGGTTCCGGGGTGGTGGGGAGCCAGCGAAGCTTCAGGACTTCTGAAGCGGCTGCCGCCACGTCTACCTAGTGCCAGTGGCCATCTTGGAATCTGTTTCTTGTTTTAAGAGAATCTTTTTATTAAGGGTTCCAAGCAGCATAACAATAAGAAAACCTAATCCAACAATCCCTTGCAGTGTCTCATGCAGTACTGGAAATTGCCCCCTTATTGTGACCATCATTGATCTTTAATCCATATACACCACCCTCTAGAATCATTTGCACCTCCCTTTCATTCTCTACCTAATGTCCTTCCCTTAATTCAACAGGAGGTTCAGGCTGTTCGTTAAAATATTCCATTCACTGTTCCAAGATTTTCTGAAACCTGCAAGGGAAGCCCCAACCTTCATATATATTCTTTTCCCACATACATTTGCCTGTTCTTTCTACATGTAGGGTGTGGTTCTCTTTATGCATCCATCAAAAGCAAGTCCCACAAGATGGTGTAGCAAGTCTCATTAGATCCAGGTCTCCAGCTGTGCCTTTTTCAGACACAGATCCAGCTTCTTCCCGAGGACCGCTGGTATGGTGTAAACTACCAATTTCCACAATTCCTGCACTGTTATACGCTGACCAGATCGTATGGTGTAATGTTCCCACTGCAGATATACACCTGTCGATCTCTGTTGAATCACTCTGCCTCATTCAATGCAACGTTTCTTTTGTTATGATTTGGTATTTGTATCGCGCCTTTACACAAGTGTTTCTAGGTGCCACAAGACAAGGCAGGGGAACAGAGGAATGACAAGACAAATGATCTTACTAGGCCTTGTGACATTCAGATTGTGCAAGTGCAAACGAGAAGTGCAGGGAAGGGGTAAGGGGGCAGTGCAGACAGGGCAACAGGGCTCTGAGTAAGTGCAGGGACGGTAAAGGAGTACACAGGTGCAGTCTCAGACCGGGAGTGCTGGGTAGACTAGACTAGATTAGACTAGGAAGCAGGGAAGGATGACTGGTCGAGGGTGTGCATCTGGAAGTGGGCCATCTTGGCAAGGTCAGTGATATGATGTGAGGAGAGAATGAGAGATTGGAGTCATTTTTTGCATCCACAGAGGGAGGGGCCAAAGGAGGGCAGCCGGACAGAGAGGGGGAAAGGGGGAGCATGGATCCCAGTGAGAACAATCTTACTGGTATTAAGGCAGAGATCGTTGAAGGTGCACCATCCCTGAATAGCAGACAGTCGGGAATGAGCGAGGTGGGAGAGAAGGCCGATTGTAGCCTGAAAGAGAGATGTGTGACATCCGCATAACAATGAAAGTTAGAGGAGAAAATAGAGATCAGATGGGCCAAGGGAGCCAGATAGACACTGAAGAGCCAGGATGAGAGGATGGAGCCTAAGGAACACTGCATGTGAGAAGAGAGGTGGTGGAGAGAAATTACTCTAGTTGGACCTGGGAGGGTCTTTCCAAGAGGAAGGAGGTCAGCCACGCCAGAGCCTTACCCCTGATGCCAAGGTTCACGCCCAGATGATTGATCATGGTGGAGTGATTGACTGTGTCAAAGGCAGAGTAGAGGTCAAGGAGGATGAGGACAGTGTGAGAGCTGGAGTCAAGATTAGAGAGCAGACGTCATAGGTGTTCAGGAGAACAGTGTCCATGCCTCTGGCTGCTCTGAAGCCAGACTGACTGTAATGGACATAACCAACAAATTCAGTGTGAATGTTTAGCTGTTGAATGGCCAGCTTCTCCAGGAGCTTGCCCAGGAAAGGAGTGATAGAGATTGAATGATAGTTAGCCACACAGGAAGGATCGGCCGAAGGCTTTTTAGGAGGGGGGTGCATAAGGGAGTGCTTGAGGAGAGAGGGGAAAGATCCAGTGGCAAAAAAAAGCTTACAGAAATCTGCCAAGGTTTAAGCGAGGGAAACCATGTTGTCCTAAATGGTTCTGGAGAATCAGAGGAGCATCTAAACTTTTATAGATTGGACTTGTCTAGAAACATCATTAGGTGATATAGGAGAGAGGGAGGAGAAGAGGAGTGGGGAAAGGTGGGGCAGAGGGGGCCTGAGAGAGGTAGAAGGGGAAAGATGAGGAAAGTGAGGACAGGTTGTCCTGGGTTTTAGTGGTGAAATGAGAAGCCAGGGCCGTACAGAGGGCCTGAGAAAGTACAGGAGAGGTAGAGACTGCAGTCGGATTGGCCAGCTCCTTTCAGATTTGAACAGTTTGGCTGTGCTGTTACGAGGCAGCAGAGACACGGGCTTGAATGTGGATCCTCTTGGGGAAGATTAAGAGTTTGTATTGCCTTTGGAGCAGACGGCAGGCCAGTTTGTCATGCGATGCACCCAAAGCCCTCCACTTTCACTCGACATTCGCGTTTCAGGGCCAGGTCAGAGTCACACCAAGTTGCACTTGTAGGCAGGTTTCAGACTGATCCTCATGACGGGGCAAGGATACCAAGAGTGTTGGAGATGGAGAGATGAAGGTTGGAGATGGCTGTGTCAGAGTGGGAGTCTGCCTCAGGGGTCGGGGAGGAGAGAAAGTGGAAGCAAAAGCGGCAACTGACACTCGCTTCATAGGTCGAATGAGCGCAAAGGAAGGTGGCAGTGCTGGGGTAGGTTTTGCCAGGGGGAGGGGTGGGGGGACAGGGAGTTTCAGGTGAGAGGAAAGCAGAAACCGATCGGTCCAAGATAGTGGAGCAGTGAGCACGTTAGATTGGGGAATGTCTGAGGAGATGAGAACATCCAAGGTGTGTCCGGCGGGGTGGGGTGGGGGTGGGGGGAGGAGAGGAGAGGAGAGGAGAAAAAAAAACACCCAGAAGTGGGGTCAGAGGAGTCCAAGTGGATGTTGAAATCCCTGAGGATGAGACGCTCAGAGGTACAGATGAGGAGAGGGGAGGGGAGTTCAGCACATTCAGAGAGGAAGAGGGTGACCTGGCCAGGTGGCCTGTAGATGGTGGCCCAAGTCTGAGGCACCCTAGGAGAAATCGAGGGCCTGCAGACCAGGAATTCAAAGGAAAGAGTAGGCCTGAGTGGGAATGACAGAGCCACTGGGGAAAGATCAGGGCCACTCCACCACCAAGCTGATTGATGCTGGGCTCAGAGAAGATCGTCTAGCCCTCAGACAGAAGAGTGTCAAAACTTGTGACCTAGCTGGCTGTGAACTATGTTTCAGTGAGAGCGAGAACATCCAGGTCCAGGTCTTCAGAGGTGGCAGATGTCTGTGGAGCAAGACTTGAGAGTAGCTACATGGCGCAGGTTGCCACTTTTGAAAGTCTTCCGGGAGGGGTACAGGAGAGAGGTACACCCAGTGGAAAGGTAGGAGGGGGCATAGGGCCCAGAGAGGAGCAAAAGGGGGGGGCCAGAGAGAGGGCAGCGGAGGTGGAGGAGAGGGGCACAGGATCCAGAAGGTAGATGAGATAGGTGGTAGAGGAGTCAGAGCGGTGGAAGATAGGAGTAGCAGGAGAAGGGAGGAAGTTGATAAAACGCGGGAGACGCCTATCAAGGAGGTTGGGCGGAGTGCCCTGGACCATGACGGTGCCATTTAGATAGACATTGATGATGGTTTTGGAGGACAGGAAGGAGGCCAAGAGGACCTCCCATCTTGTGCCACCATTAATGGGTGAGGAGGAGAGAGAACTGCGACCATATGTAGGGTCCATTGGTCGGGCGAGGGAACGACAGAGGACGTCGGACAGAGTCTGTCTGGAGGAGGCACCGATGTAGGTAGCTACGATGAGAAGGCCTGTATTGGAGACCAGGATATCCTTCTTGAATTTCTTCCTTCCAGACTTAGTGAGAGGGATGGGCCATGTGAAAGAAAAGCAGTTACAGAAGGGTGAGACCGAGAGCACCATAGAGGGTTGCAGGGAGAAACAGAGGGGAAGAGCAAGGGGGGGGGGAGGGAGGAGAAGAACATAGCACAGAGCTACGCCACAATGTAAAAACACCCAGATTCGACTTTCCTAGAAGAGGGAAAAGCCCCAAGGCTAACAAACAACTGTGACGTGTAGCAGATGGCAAAATTACCTAATAGAAGTAAGAAAGGCTGGACAGTTAAATGGGGAGCAGTAATGGCTGTTCCCCCTGCCTGCGCCTTTCTTACATTGTCAGTTGCTGCTGGTTGATGGCTGTGCTACATGCTCCCACAGCGAACACTGGCAAAAACCCTCTGAAGCTGCACCTGTGTGGGAGCTGCCCTTAGCCTCGGGGCCCTTAGACGCAGGGGGCTGCAGTGGGGCTGCCCTGTTGGGTTCACCGAAGAAGGGCAGCACATCCAATTGGGGATCTGGGGAGGGGTAGGAGGCAGAAGTGCTTTCTTAAAAAATTACAAAAATGAAAGCGGGAGTGCAAGAATGGGAAAGCACTTGCTGCAGCTCCTGATGTAAATTACTTAAATTGAATTTATCTCAACATGGCCTTAATTGCGACATGCCTTGGTCATTGCAATGCCTCTAACTAGTCTGTGTCTTTGAGCTTACCCAGATCTGTCTCCCTCTTTTCCTTCGGTCCACAGTATGTTCAGCTCCCACGCCACAAGTATTTTGTAGATGTGCGTTATGAACCTTTTACCAGATATTTAGTTCCAAGGGGGAACTATCTGTGAGGGCTGCTACCTCCTCCTGAGATTGGCTTGCAGTTTGTTGGAGCTGCAGATACTTGTAATACTGTGTTGTGTAGCTTGTAGCCTTTTTTGAGTTCGTCAAGACTCCATTGCTGCCCCCTTTTCCGTTTTCTAGTTTTAAGTTATTCGACGGGCATAAGAAAATCTCTCCGTTCTCCATGTACACCAATTCTTACTCAACAAGGGTCCATTATCACTAGCCGGTGGCGAGTGCACATTTTGAGCTAGGTCTATCGCTGGATGTCCCAACTGCAGTCCTGAAGGGACAGCCATGCCCATCCAGCCCACACTTTGAAAATCTTCAGTGCTGATAACAGTGCCAGTCTACTTCCATTGCATAGTGGTGTCTTCTTTAGCTTTTCATTTCAGCCCAGACCTTGTGGAGCCCTATTCTACACCTCTGTGACTCAGTGACTGCCCACCTCCCCTGCTTGAGGGTTTTAAAGGGTGCCGGTTATTGAATGTCTTGGCAGACGTTGCAGGATAAATGGTAATTGTAAGGTTGTAGGGAAATTGGCCGACTTCCTGGTTGTTCTAATTCACTGACTTGGGAGTAAGCATAGGAGGGCATGTTCGATACACAGGTAGCTCCTAGTTTGTTTGTTCTTGCAATTCTCGGGCAAGTTCATGATATTTAAGAAATAGCAATACATTGTATATTTAAAGTGTGGTGGATATGTGGTGAATCGCACTTAAATTGGGCATACTGGACCATCAATCTTATGCAGGGCATCAGTGATCATGTTGTTGTGCCATTGCGCGCATGATTTGCACTGTGACAGGCATGTGCTGCAATCCTGTTAAATATGGTTTTCCGCCCCGGTTTTATAGTGGTTCTGGGCGCCTACTCCTATGGAAGAGTGCTTAGTCAATAACTTTGAGATAAATATTTTTATGACGGTGCACCCACATTTAGTCTTGCTTGTGTCCCTGTAAATTATACAAACATTGTTTACTCTTGGCTGATCCAAATATCTCAATTGATTAATCATTACATGCTTCAAGTCTCTTTATCAGATTCTCTACAATGCAAACAAAAAATACAAAAGTAACCATTCAAAAGTATTTGTCATCCTCTGGACAGGATTTACATTCCAGCAGGGTTTAGGTAAACTATGAAAGCTTAAGCACCTGCTACTGTTTACGTTTTAAATATTTACAAGCCACAGGAATATCCACGTAAGAGTAAATTGATGAATAACCTTTTTATCAAATGTTAATCCTACAATTGAAGTTAAAGCTAAACCAAATTATAATCTTGAACTCCATTACAATCTCTCAAGTATTCATACACACATTTTGAATGGATTGTCCTCCCACGTATTCCTCATCGTATGATCATTATCCTTCCAGCTTAAGCTGCTTCGGAATTTTATTTTTAGGCAGTGGACGCTGTGTGCCGTCGATGTCCCTCGGGCGCCTCCGTTACACTGTCAATGTCATCATTAGTATAGGTAGCGAACGCATCGCACGTTGGCTTCAGTTTCGTTTTTCTGAGCTAACGCTTTGAAGAATTACGGCGCGCTTCAGTTCTTCTGTGAACTTTGATAGTTATTTGTTATCTACGAAAATGCTTTCCCCGTCGGCTCCATCAACGCCTAAGACAGGCTTCAAGAAGTGCCAAGACTGTGGATCAAAGATGTCGATCACCGACCCTCGCCGCATATGTCTGTGGTGCCTTGGTACCGTTCACTGTACCTCCTACTGTAACTCCTGTCGGGCAATGACCAAAAAGGCTCCAAGGGAGTGTAAAGGTAAATTGGTGGTGGGGAGGTTGCCTTCGAAGTCTCCTTCGAAGAGTTGAAAGAGAAAGACTGATGAGTCGACGGATTTTCCTCAACATAAAAAATCAAAACTGTCTTGATCGAGAAGTCGATCAGCCATTCTTCGTCTTCGAAGAAGGCCAAGAAACGGCATCACAGGTCACCTTCGACCTCTGCTGAAGTAATCAAATGTCCAACTAAGTCGGACTCCCCAGCAAAATTGGATGAGTTTCCTAATGAAATGTTCATAATCTTCAAGAATGCGGCCGACCCCCTCGAAGGAAAAGTAGAGCCCATGCCCCTGTCGATCTGCATAAAAATGAAATTTTCGAAACAGAGCCATAAACCGGTACTGCATTGAGAAAAATCTCGATCCAACGAGAAATCGTTTGAGGGCTTCGGCAAGTCAGGAATCCAGTCAATTGAGGGTTCCTTCGAAGAAGCATAAGAAGTCGCCGTCTTCGCTGACACGGTCGGCATCCGAGCCATCTAAACCAGTATCGAAGTAGACTTTGACAAAAACGACTGACTCCGAAGTCGTCGTTGACGATTGCTCCAAAAATGTCAAAGCCAGTGGTAACCCATTTTCAAACATTTGCCCAAGAAAGTTTTTTTTAAAAAACGTTTTTGACATCCATCTATGAGCATAATGAACCTTCAGATGATAACACACCACCATTTTGGTTACAATATGGCACCCCTAATGTGCCAGATAAATTTATCTCTGAAGAGTCTAGATTAAAAAACGTATCTGAAACCTTTAGTCCGCCAGTGGTTTCGATGCCTCTCCCGAACTGGAATTTGGTAAAACCAGATCCTACTGGCCACGCTGACTCCTCCATATAGAAAACCGATGAGTAAGGTGATAAGAGATTTTAGTTTGGAGCAGGCCTACTCCTTTTCAGCACAATGACCTGATAGATATTTTGGATCAGGATCCCCAAAAAGATCATTTTTTTTCTCACTGCACTACAAAAAAGGGTCTCCGCAAATTGGGAGACACCGGAGACCACAGCTGCAGTGAATAGAAATGTTTCTAGAAAACATACACCATCCAGCAGCGACTCATAGTATTTGACAAAACATCCAACACCAGAACGTTTGGTGGTTCAGGCTGCTACATCTACCAAGCAGTTGGCATACCCATCCATCCCTCCCTCCTGATAGGGATGATAAGACAGTGAATGCCTGGACGAAAATAATATTTACTGCTGTCATTATGGCATTAGAATCAACTAATGCAACTTGTACCTTGTCAAGGTTTACGTTTACCCTGTGGGACTGCGTAGCTATGGCGGCTGACCACATCCCGGAAGGCGAGGAAAGAGACGGCTTCCTGGCAATCGTCAAGGATGGTAAGGAGGCAATGGGTGAATGCCTCCAGTCCAGTCTGGATACTGCAGACTACATTAGCAGATCCATGGCAACTTAAATAGTGTTATTTAGGTTTGCGTGGTTGAGAAGTCTGGATTTGCACCAGATGTACAATCTAGACTCCACAACGTGCCCTTTGACGGCTCAAAGCTGTTTGACAGTAAGGCTGATAAGAGTTTGGAAAAACTGCAGACCTCGAAAGCAGCGGCTAAAATCCCTTAGCATCGCCATTAGACAGCCTCAACACCCCTACTCTGGTCGATCTTCTTGGAGGGGTAAGTCCTTTCGATTCTATTGCTCAATTGGAAGAGGACATACATATTGTATCACCATAGACCTGAGCCTAGTAAAGTACCTGCAACTGGGCCATATTGGGATCGTAGCAAAGTAATACAGTAACTTGGGCACTAAGATCATTTTCAATAGACAGTTTACCATATAAGGACATTGGGAATCTGGCCCATGCTGCCAATTTTGTTGTTAACACATTGAGTTAAGTTTCATGGTTATCCTCGTACAGTGTCTGTTGTTTTACGTGAGACTATCACCATCAAGGTATTTGAGTTTAGTCGGTGTCCACCTAAATCCCAGCAGATCGGAAGGCACCGTTGTACTCGGTTAGCAGGAATAATTCAGACTTAGCATTGTTGATCTTGTATCCCGAGTGTGTTGTGAATTCGACTACCTCTGCCATAACTGGTTCAAGGTTTTCCTCTGGGTTATGTAAATATATCAGTGTGTCATCTGCGTATAGGGAGATGATCTTTGGGGCCCTCTTCTATGTGAATTTCTCTATGTGCGTGTCGTTTGCACATTCTCCAACAAAGGGGGAAAAGGCACAACCCTGGCTAGTCTCCCAGCTAGTGCAAATTACTCTGACAATGCCCCATCCGTGCGGACTCTGGTGGTTGGATTTGTATACAGTAGTTGCACATATCTGATGAAGTTGTCACCCAACCCACAGTGTTTAAGAACCCTGAATAAAAGTATCCATGACGGAGTTGAAGGCTTTCTCTGCATCGAGCGACGCCGCCACTGCTCTAGCTTCAGGATTCATTTGCGAAATGATCCCAAACAGTCGATGCAGGTTCAGCGCCGTTGATCGAGAAGTGATAAATCCTGATTGATCTGGGTGTACCAATTGTTGCATATAAGGGTGAAGCCTGTTCACCAGTGTTTTAGGAAAGATCTTGGCATACATAATAATTGGGGATGGAGGCCGGTAGGATGCCATATCATTTGGTGGACGTCCCGGTTTTGGCAGCACAGTGATGACTGCTGTATTGAGTCTTCAATTTCTTCCAATTTGATCGCCTATTGATTTCCTCCCTCACATCTGCAGATAGAGCAACGGGGAGCTTTCAGCTAGATATTATTCTATTTCTACACATGTACTTGTGTCCACATTGGCATATAAGGCCATATAATATTTCCAGAATTCTTCCTTGATTACTTCAGTGGCCGATAACAGCTGGCCCGAGGTCCCAACAATACCAGTGATAATTTGTACCCCTCGCTTACCCCTAACCACCCCTGCTAGTAATTTTCTGGGTCGGTCCCCTCCCCATACATACATGCATGCTTGGACTTGTTTGGCCATATATCGTACTTCCCGGTCTGCCAGCTCTTGGAATTTCGTCTAATTCCCTTTCGTAACTCCCAGAAGCGCCCTATGTTTGGTGCTACCGTATTGGTTCTCTAGGTGTCGTAATTTTCCCTCGACTTCCCCTAGTTCTCGTCTGGTTGTTTTCAATACCCCAGTGGTAGTGGAGGTCATTGTGCCCCGTAGCCACACTTTAAACGTCTTGCATAACTGTGGAGTATTCCTTGGTGGTCCTGTGAGCAGTCTGCACTTCCTTCCTTCCTTCACATTCCCCGGCTTTCAGAATTCCAACATTTGTGCTGTGTGCTAATGGTTCTTTATACTGCCTCTACGTTGACCTGAATGTTCGGGATCGGGCTGCACAGTTCATCCTGGCTCGTCATTCATGTTCCCAGTCTATCGATTGGGGCTATGATTGTTTCTGCGATTCCCGTGGTAGAAGAGGGATGGACACTTCCAGGGCCTTTGCCGGGTTTTCAAAGAAATGTGTGCAGCCACTATGCTGTATCCTAAGTTTAGCCGGGAACAACAAAGCATATGGGACGTGTCTTGCATGAAGGGCTCTTTTCACTTGGTCCTACGATCTCCGTTGTTTCTGGACCCCTCGCGAGAAGTCTGGGTATATATGGACAGTACTGAATTTGTAGTGCAGCGACTCCTTCTCTCTGGATAGTTTAAGCATAAGGTCCCTCACTTTTTAATTGAGCAGTCTAGCAAAAGGTGTGCAGTGGGGCACCAGGTTTATGGATCAGGGCGAGGATGCGATGTCCATGTTTCACCGGGAAGTGTGCCCATAATGACACTGTCTCGAGGATCTCTATGAATGGTTCCATCGGACCTTTGCATGCCGCTTCTGGGAGCCTCACAATGCGGATGTTACGTAGCGATCGTGATTCCAGGTCCTCACATTAGCCACAGGTCTTCACTAGTTCAGTCTTCAGTTCCGCAATATCTCGGTCATGTTGACCCATTCTATTTTCCACCGCTCCAATTCTGGTTTCAGCCTCGGTTATACGCCCGCTCTCTTTTTCCACTTTAGCCTTCAGAGAGCGGATTGTCGCTACAATGTCATCTAACTGGACGTACACCAACATAAATTTGTTCTGCATTGCCAGCATCAGCTGGTCATCCTGGGTTTCCCTTGGACTCGCATCAACCCTCCCGCTAGCTCCCTGATCAACCGGCACAGTGGTAGTTGGTGTGGCATTCGTGTACGAGTCCATTGGGCCTCGTTTCTTGTTTGCACCCTTTGTCTTATTGTGAAACTGCTTTCCACTGTTGGTATGGTGGGGTTTTATCTGATATCTAGTTACTGCACTCGTATCCATCACCCCTTTGAGTTAGTTGCCCGGAGTGGTCCAGTGGACAGGGAGACCTTTGCTTGCCCCATTGCCCTGCACAAGCTGGTAGGCTGCACCCGCTATACAATATCGCCTGGAGCCTTGCGCTTTTTTACACCACCCAGCTAGGCACACGGTACCTACAACTCAATGTTTTGCAGCCTGCAGCTCATTGTAGCCCTTCCACCAGTAGGGGGTGACCCTTCAGGGCCAAGCCCTCGGCTTTTCAAATGTATGCCCTTGGATCAGTCTTCATTTCTATTGTGATCCCGCTCCCCCAACACAGCTTAAAGTGTATTCCCTGCGTGTTTACACTGTTATAGTACTGCACAATGGGAGAACAGGAGTAAGGGGGCTGCATAGGCTGTCTTGTCTGTGCGTTGGTATCGCATGGTCACCTTCTATATTAATCCAGTCAAGCATGGTCTGTGACGTTGTGGCATCTCCACCCTATTTCCAATATTCATTTAGCCAGTGAAGACCCACTGACACGCAGATCTTCCTATAATTGGGGACCGCACTTTGCCCCATGTATCCCTGTTCGTGCTGGTAAGGTTTCGAAATGTATTGGTCTCTAGCAGGGTTCTCTGCAATCACCTTGGCTGAGTAAGTGTTTACTGTGCTTGAGTAGCAAGGGATATCCGAGTACTGCGGTGCTGCATGAAACGGAGCGTGGTATGTGCTTCATGTTCTGCTAATATTGCACATACACCGTGTGTTGTTAAACCCCTAGTGTGTGACTTTAGGGTTTCCCAGCCTCCAGTCTGTATTACGCCCGCACCTAGCCACCGCCCGACCTTGCTAGCTGTAACACTGCCTGTATTTTCTTCTGTGCCCCCGCATGCCAGGCACAACGCCGGTTCCTCCTTCACGGCAGTCACAGGAGGAGGCCCGAGGCAGCGACCAAAACAGGATCGGGGTTTTGAACGTGCATGCATTCTATCTGGGCTCATCAGCAGTTACTCCAGTCGATTCGATACTGTCTTTGCCTCGCAGCCTCCTCACCTCGATCGGACTGATAGCGACACGCAGCAGTCTATCTGTCCTTCCTACGCCAGGTCTCGGTCGGCTAGCCCAGGCACCGCTGGAACGGCCGAGGATGCCCAACACCACGCAAGTAATGTGGCACGTCGGGGTCGGCTCGGACATTCTCCGGGTTCTCAAGGCCTCTAGTGATTCTTGGTTTCAGTACACTGCGGGCGGCGGCGCTTTTCGTGGAGCTTCAGCTGGGGGACTGCCTCCTCTTGAGTCTGCCAAAATACCCTGCGGGGTTTTCACTCCTTCCTTAAGCATGGATTCTAATGATTCTCGGCCACCGTGATCTTCGTGCTTTCCGCCGTCCCGGCTACCGGTTTGAATGTAAATTAACAGCACACAGAAGGATTTATATGCTTTAAGGATAAAGCCGGAGCAACACTTAGACTGCCATTCACTCTTGCTGCTCAACAGCAGCCCCTCATTCACCATAGTTTCTGATTCCCAAAAAAGGACGGAGGATTGAGACCCATCTTGGACTTAAACTTGAACTGGTCCTTCCTGAGGAACTTGTTCAAGATGGTTAACCTTTACAAAATCCTTCAGGCTCTCCAAGACTGGATGGTGTCATTGGACCTTCAGGATGCTTAATTTCATGTGCCTATCCGTCTCCAGCATAGAAAGTACCTGCGGTTCGTTGTTGGCTGTTCTAATTATCAGTTTCGAGTTCTGCCATTTGGGCTGACCTCCGCCCAAGGGTTTTCACCAAATTGATGGAGGTGGTGGCAGCGAGTCTCAGGAGAGGGGGGGGGGGATTCACGTCTACCCCTACCTAGATGATTGGCTTGTTCACCTGAACAAGCGCGGGAGCATCTCAGCATAACCTGCCACACTCTTCACAGGCTGGACCTCTCCCTCAATTACAAGAAGTGCCACATGATACCATCTCAGACTCCATTTTATTGGAGCAGCCCTGGGTGCTTCCTCTGGGAAAGCATTGTCCCCCGAGGTGAGAGCTCAACATATTCTGCAGATGGTCACCAAATTCCAGAGTGCACAGCATCTTCCGGCCTTAGATTTCTTTTTTTACATTTTTTTTTAGCTTGATCGGTATCATGGCATCCTGCATTTTTCTGGTGCCATTGGCTTGCCTCAGAATGTGATCCCTCCAATGGGCTCTCAGTTGTCAATGGCCCCAATTCTCAGGCAGAATGTCGGACCACCTGAAAGTTCCCAGCAGTGTCTCTCAGGACCTTCTTTGGTGGGCTTGCAAACACTGCATTCTCAAGGAAGAATCTTTTTGGCTGCCATGGCCGGAGATAACAGTAGTGACACACCTCACTCACAGGGTGAGGAGCCCACGCCAACGAGCTGACAATCAGCTGTCGTTGGTCTCCATCGGAGTCCAAACTATACATCAACCTTTTGGAACTGAGGCCAATCAGACTAGCACTAAAGGCCTTTCTGCCCTCTGTACGGGGAGAGAATGTCCTGATAATGACAGACAACACATTGGCCATGTACTACCTCAACAAGAGAGGAGGTGTAGGGTCACTACCACCGTGCTGAGAAGCAATGCAGCTCTGCTTCTGGGCAATTCAAGAAGTAATCTCTCTATTGGCAGCTCACCTAGCCGGAGAGGAGAACACAGCGACGGACGCTCGGAGTAGGCAGAGCACAAGTGGGAACTAGCTCAGGAAGTGCTTCAAGGGTTCTTCACCCTTTGGGGAACCCCTCAAGTGGATCTGCTTACGACCAGTGTCAACCGGAAGTGCGAGCTGTTCTGCTCCAGGGAATTTCCCCCAAGAGGAGCTCTTGGGGATGCGTTTGTAGTGGACTGGGAATTTCCACTCCTGTATGCATTTCCTCCAGTCCCTGTCATTTCTCACGTTATCAGGAGGTTGAGAATGTTCAGGAAACCCATTACCCTAGTTGCTCCGGATTATGCCAGGAGGATGTGGTACCTGGACCGTCCATCTGCCCTCCATTAGGTCTTCCACAAAGAGAGGGCCTTCTCTCACGAGAGAAGGGTCGGGGTTCTCCATCCAGAGGTCAAGAAACTCGGCCTTCACGCATGGTTTCTGAGAGGCTGAGATGCAAGTATTGGGACCTCCCAGAGGACGTAATGGTGATCTTGCTTTCCGCCAGAAGGCCAGCAATGAAATCTTGTGCAGGGATAAGAATCTGGATCCCTTTCTATGTGACACACACCTATGGTGCTTTCTTTTTTGTTACGTTTGGTGAATCTGGGGCTCCAGATTGGAACAATTAAAGGTTACCTGGCAGCACTATTTATTTTCAAGTACCCTTCAGAGGAGGATTCATATTTTAAGATCCCTCTGATTGTTCAATTCCTAAAAGGTCTTACTAATGTTTTTCCACTAGTTCCATTCAAAGTCGCTGTATGGGATCTTAACCTGGTGTTAATAGTTCTAACATGCATTCCTTTTGAGCCTATACACTCATGCCAATTAAGACTGTTCACCTTCAAGATTGTTTTGCTAATTACAATAACGACAGCTCGCAGGGTAAGCGAGTTGCAGGCTCTTTCCTTTAAACCTCCACATACGGTTTTCTATAAAGACCAGGTTGTTCTCAGGTTGAAACCTTCTTTTCCAACTAAGGTAGTCTCTAACTTCCACTTTTCGCAAATAATCATTTTGCCAACTTTCTTTCCACCTCTTTATCCTGGAAAAGAGAAGGAAAGATTACATAGACTGGACCCAAAAACAGCTCTCAATTTTTACATATCAAGAATGGCAAAATTTAGTCAAAATGACCAATTATTCATTGGCTATGATGGCCCTAAATTAGGTCTCGCTGTTAGAAAACAAACCATATCCCAATGGATCATCCTGGCTATTGGGGAATGTTGCACGTTAGCGTGCAAAGACCGGCCGCAAGGATTAAGAGCACATTCCACAAGGGGCATGGCAACCTGTGCTGCTCTTCAAAGAGGTGGCCCAATCAAAGACATTTGTTCAGCGTCCACTTGGTCGTCTGTTCACACGTTTGTGAGGCATTACTGCCTGGATTCATCTTCCAGTCAGGAAGGACAATTTGCCAAAGAAGTCCTTCATTCAGTCCATGACAAAAATTAAAAAAACAAAATCTAATTCGTACTCCAAAGTCAAATTATTACTTCTTTGGTAGTCACAATCCATTCGAAAAACAAGTTACTTACCCCTGGTAATGTTCTTTCTATTGGATGTTCCTCTCAAGTATTCCTCATCGCCCCTCCCAGCCTACCCCACCATAGAGTTTCCGTGTTCTTACACTTAATGCTTTCTTGGAGCCCTACGGTCTATGGTACGCCTAGTAATTCCTCTTCAGGAGGGGTAAAAACAGAACTTAAACCAACGGGCCCTGCGTGTGCTACTTATACTAATGACGTTGACAGTTGAAGGGAGGCCCTCGAGGGTCATAGACTTGATGAGACGGCACACAGCGCCCCCTGTCAAAGTTTTTCTGAAGCGGGTGAAGCTGGAAGGATAATTATCATAAAATGAGGAATACGTGGGAGGGACATCCAATCAAAAGAACGTTACTGAGGACAAGTAACTTCATCTAGCTGTTAATGAATTATTGGTACGTGAACAATTAATTTCTTACTAGCAATTTTTAAATAATATTTTCAAATTAAAAATAGTAGTTTGTTAAAATTAATAAGAGTCCTAAAATAAATGCACAAGGAATAGTAACAAAATCCAATAGTACAATATATTTGCGTAAACAATGAAGATTACCCAAGATTACAGCACAGGAAGTCTTCATTCTATTAGCGACACGGAGGCGAGCATTATATTTAACTGCTTTAATTGCTACCTCTAACAGCCCTTTAAAATTTCTTTTTTAACGTCAGCCACTGGCTGTAGAAATAACAAACAAAAAGAAAGGGAGGGGAACTACTATTCCCCCGTAATCCTTTTTCCTTCTTATAGTCTTGAGTGTCTCACTCTTTGTCTTCCAATCGGGATACACTCCACAGTACATAACGTGTCCTGCCCGGTCCCTTTCCTCTTCTTTTAGATGCCTCACTTGACACTCTTGAAACAAAAACAGTCTACCAATCAACGGAACCTTCTCCCACCTTATCCGGAACGAAGTCCGTTCCCAGGGCTAAAACAACCACCCCAGCCTTTGCCGACCGACCAGTTTCCATGCTCGGACTGCTTAGGTCTGCGTCTTCTCTGCCGCTCTTCTGGTCATCTCCTGCAGCAATAGAGAGGCTTACCATTAGGTAGGGGAATACGCTATAACAATGCAACACTAAATTACACCTCACATTACAGATCGTACTGCGTATTCACTGGGTGGGATAATGATTGCCTCGTGTCAACGTAGAATCAAGACTTCCACCAGCATCCTGTACCTCGTCCCCCCCGTAGCTTGTTTATATAATGCACGGCCGAAATGTTTTCCATCCGTAACAGGACGCAACACTGTGCCTTTTCTTTGACAAAAGATTTTACTGCAAAAGAGCCTGCTAACAGCTCTAAGCAGTTGATATATAAGTCAAGTTGTGCCTGGCCAATTTACCAGCTGTCTATTTGGCCGCATCTGGGGCCTCAGCCTGAACTGCTGGCGTCAGACTCTATGATGAGCTCTGGAACGTCCCCCAAATGTGGCCCGACCATTTGTGTACCCACCATCGCAGTTCCGTCCTGCTTTCCTCATCCAGCAGCACAAGCTGGTGGTAAACGCATGCCCCCTTGCAGGTGCTTGAGGTTGAGCTGCTGCAGGGCTCTGTAGTGTAGTGGGCCGGGGAAGATTGCTTGGATGGATGCTGCAAGCGGTCCCACTACTCTGGCTAGACTCAAAAGCTACATAACCGGTTTCTTGAAAGCTACTCTCAACCCCTTCTTTATCGCTGTCATCTTGGGGGCAGCTAGCTTTAATCGTGTTGCTTCCCGAGTATCTATTACGAACCCTAATAACTTTGTCCACTTCCTGGGGACAAGGGCAGACTTTTCCTGGTTCATTAGGAATCCTAAATCCGTTCTTGTCAAGATTGCCCACTGAACTTGCGCGTTCAGCCTCTCCTTGTCGCTCGCCATGAGCAGGATGTTGTCTAGATATATGATCATACGTACTCCCTGTTTTCTAAGCACCGCAGCTACTGGCTTTGTTAGCTTGGTAAATGCCCAAAGGGCTGAGGAGAGGGCGAACGGAAGGCTCCTGAACTGCCAGGACTACCCTCTCCAGGCAAACCCCAAAAAGCAAGTGTTTGGTTGCCACCAGAACCGTGAGGTACGCATCTTTCAGGTCTAAGCATGCTATCCAATCGTCCCTCCTGAGAATGTCTCTTAACAGATGGATCCCCTCCATCTTGAAATGTCTTTATTGTAGCCAGCCGTACAACTCGTTGAGATATATGCCTGGGCGCACCCTGTCCGTGAGGTGCACTAGGAACATGTTGCTCTGAAAGCCTACTGTTGCTCTTTTCTGCACTAGAAACTCTAATTCTGCATCCAGCTGGATGCTCTCTTATTGTGATATGTGAAGATGCGTGCACGCGTGCGGGCGGGTGCGCTCGCTTACTTGGGAGTCTCTTATGAATTTGAGGCAGAACCCCCCCCCATGGTCTTCAGTACCCATGCAGCGCAGGACAGCTTGCGCACATTGTTCACAAAACGCTTCGTCCTCCCCCGTGCCGGTGGGTATCACACGCAGGGAACTCTCACCTAAGGGGGCACCTTGATGTCTGCAGTATCCACGGCCCCTGCATCCTCTGGATCCCCTTGCTCTGTTAGGATAGAAGGCATCTTGTTGCCTAAATTCCCAATGCTGTGCTCTCGGGCCTTGGGGCCTCCTTTGCAAGTTAAAGTGGCCAGTCGAGAGACCCCTGTGTTGGCCGGTCCCTGCAAATACTCTCCCGAATGGAAGCCTGCACTTTTTCCAGCGTGGTAAAGGTCCCTACGAATGTGTTCATCTCCTTAATAAAGGCCTCGCCAAAGAGCAGCCCCTGGGTTCCTTCTCCTGCCTCGTAGGATGCGAGATCCCTAAGTTTATTTTTTAGCAGCAGGTTTCTGCGTCTTTTAGATGAGCTAGCGCAGTTTGCCTTCCCCAGCATTGTGCGTTGAGCCCAGTTTGCTAGGACCTTAGCGTCCACTCCTTCGCTGGTATCTCTTGCCCATTCCGCAAGGTCCATAATCTGTGCTGTGGGCCCGACTAGGTCTAGCACCTTGTCCTGGCAGGAATTCCATGCTGGGTCCATGCCTTTCCTGGCGTCTTTACCTGCTTTCATTGTAACTGTTTATTCATTTATAGTGCGCACCGGGCATGTAGGCATCTGGGTGCAGTGCATGTTACATAGTTACATATGACATGGACATCAAATACAAATATATACAGATGAAATGTGTGGCAAAAATTTACATATTTACAATAGATGGATATCTAAGATTGTTTTCTTCCTTGGGTAAAGAGTGCTGGGGGAGGTGCAAGGATATAAACCCATGGGGTCATACATCTAAGGAATGCAGCCACTTCTTGACATTGGACTTAAAGTAAAGGAAGAGAGATATGGCTCTTAATGAATCAGTGATAGAGTGCCATAAATGCGCAGCCAGAATTGGAAAGCTAGCGCCTCTTGTATATTTAGTCTAAACTTGGGTGTTCTGAGGCTATTTGATTGTGCTTTTCTGATAGGTCGTACAGTGGTGTGTTTGGTAAATCTATCAGTGAGGTAAAAGGGAGCCTTGTTGGACAGACATTTGTGGGTGAGGTCGAGTGATTTGAGCTTTATTCTGTTGTTTATGGATAGCCAATTGGTGTTGCGTCTCACGTGAGATATGTGCTGTGTTTTGGGTGTGCCTAGAGCCGCTCTGAGGGCATTGTTTTGGATAGTCTGGAGTTTATTGGTGCAGCGTTTGCTGGTGTCTAAGTATAGGGCATTGCAGTAGTCCACTTTGGAGAGGATTAAGGCTCTTACAATTGTAGTGCAGCTTTGTGTGGACAAGAATGGTTTACATGCATGAATCAGTTTACACGTGTAGTTGGTGGCAGAAGCTGTGGCGTTGATTTGTTTATTAAGGTTGAGAGCCGAGTCCAGGTAGAAGTGTAGGGTTTTGACTGCCTTAGCTACTTTAATCATAATTCTATCGATGATGACGAAGTTGTATTGGGTAGATAGTTTAGTCAGTCTGTTAGGGGACCCAACGATTAAGAGCTCAGTTTTTTAGTCATTGAGGCATAAACCATGGGTGGCCATCCATGTTTGTGTAATTGAATATATTTTGTTGATCATGGTAACGCCTTTGTCCTAGTCTCCTAGGATGAGGATGAGAATCTGGGTGTCATCCGCATAGTTAGTGTATGAGACACCCAGATTGTCAAGTATGTTGAAGAGGGGCTTTGTAAATGTATTGTATAGGGTTGGGGAGACACAGGAGCCCTGTGGTACTCCGCATGTAATAGGACCTGGGTCTGCAGCGGTGGAGGGTGAGAAGACTCTCATGGATCTGTTGTCCAAGAATGAGCTTATCCAAGTGGTGGTTTCCTTGGAGAAATGGGTGGCTGTTTTAAGGTGATTGCATAAGACATTATGGTCGACTAGGTCGAATGACGCGGATAAGTCCAACAGGAGAAGAATAGAGGCTTCTCCTCTGTTTTATCGGTCGTCTAGCTGATTCTTAAGGTCAATGAGGGCCGTCTCTGTCCCATGTCTCTGCCTGAAGCCTGTTTTTTGAGTGCCCAGTAGGTTTTTGATCTCCAGATAAGCTTGAATCCGGAGATAGGCAGCTTTATCAAGGATTTTGAGAAGAAAAGTTATGGTTGTGATTGGCCTGTAATTGGTGGGAGTGTTGCGGTCTAGTAGGGGAAGTACACAGACATCTTTGAGATTGATGAACTTAACATGATTTGAAGGAGGAGTTGATAAATGTGGAGATGAAGGGAGCAAGGTTTTTTGCGGCGTCTTTAATAATGGGAGCTGGACATGTGTCCCCTAGATTATTTGGACGGTTTGAGGGAGGAAATTATCTTGTCAGCCTCAGAGGTTGAGATGGAGTTGAATTTGAATTGGTGACTGGGTTTGATTTGTTTGGTGGAGGTTTCTTGTAATATGGCTTCTTGTGTTTCTAGGGCACTCTTGTGTAGTGTGGCTTTTTTGGTGCAAATTTTTTCTTGGCGCAAGGTTACTTTATTCCAGATAGCGTCTTGGATATCTGTACACCAGGATTTATTTTTAAGGCACGAGTCCCTGGGGTGACCGGGGATTCTAGTTCCCTTAGGATGGAGCACATTTCTCTAGTGCTTGAGCTGGCTTTTTTTATTCTGTCATTAAAGGTGTCCTTTTTTTATTTCTTTTTTTAGTTTGGATGATTTCCTTTTTGTACTTATTAGCCAGGGAGCTGAGAAGGTGCTTGTTCTGATCTGTCGGGTTATTTTTCCATTTGGTCTCAGCGTGTCTTTTCTCAATGCGCAGAGCTTTTAGGCTGGTAGTAAACCATGAGTTTAGGTGAGCTGTGGGTTTCTCTTTGCTGAGTTTAAGTGGGGCAATAGAATCAACAGCAGAGCTGATGGTATTATTGTACAAGTCAACCAGATCTGTAGGATTGGTGGGTAGGTTCTCCGGGTTGGTGATAGCGTGTAGTAGGGCTAGGAGGTTAGGGACTGTAAAGTTTTTCTTGTATCTTGTTAGGGCGGGGGGGGGCATGGGTTTGGCCGAGTTGGATTGGGGACTGCCTTGAATGGTGAATGAGATCAAGTGATGATCTGTCCACACACATGGTTCAGTATTTGTTATGCAGGATATACAATTGATGTCTGCAATCCAATCCAGGATGCAACCTTTTGTATATGTTGGTCCACTGTTCCTGAGGGTACGGCCTGCTTCTGTGATGGTATTAGATAGGATGGTGACATTGGTGTCGTTGGGATCGTTCAAACCTAGGTTGAAGTCTCCAAGTAAAATAGTTTTGGAACCAGGTTTGGTGTTGTTATTAAGGAGAGTTATGTCTTCTTCAAAGGTCCCTAGCGAGCGTGGAGGGCAGTATACTAGGTTTATGGAGACGGTCGGAGAGGCAGATAGTCGTTGGTTGACTGAGAGTAATTCGACAGAGAGCATAGGGATAGATTCTGTTTCTCTCATGTCAAGGCTGGATTTGCATATGAATGCTATGCCTCCTCCTTTAGAAGTTTCTCTGTCGTGTCTGATAATGGTGAAATTGTCTGGGACAGCTAGGGAGAGTGTAGGGCCGACTGCTTTGTGGAGCCAGGTCTCTGTGACGGCTAGGAAATCGAGCTGATTGGTTGTAATGTCAGCGATTTCAGTGGCATGGGCTACAAGAGCTCTGGCGCTGATGAGTGCTCTGCTAATTTTGTGGGTTTCCTTAGTCTTTTTGTTGGTTTGAGTTTTATGGGGGTTGTGGGGGGTGATAAGTGATCGGGTTCTTGAGTAAGTTTGGAGTTGTGGTTGATGGTGCAATGCATTGGCTGTGAAATCAGGTTAGTCAATCTGGAGCCTAGTCTGTGGTGTCTCCAGTTAGTGGAACAAGGTTGGTTGGGCTTAGGCTTACTAGCGAAGCGAAGTAGCCATTGAGCTGGTGAAAGTATCTCTGATATGGGTTGTATGTCTTTGCTGATTGAGAGTGTTTGCTGTGGTGTAGGAGTGATGGGTGGTAGGAAGTATGTTGGCCTGATCTGGTCGGGTGGTGGTAAAGGTTTTGCATAGACGGGAGCTTGGAAGTCATGTTGGAGAAGACCATGGTGGTGAGAGCCGCTGGGGTGGATGATGGCGCAGTGATGTAAGGCAGTTTGGGCGTGAGAAGGTGAGGGTGTTGGCGATGAGATTGAACGCTAAAATGACGATTATCATAGCTGGGGCAAGGTACATGACTGATGTGGCAATGGTCATGTCTAAGGTGCCGTAGGTGTGGTCGGCGCAGGTGTCGTAGGCAGTTTAAGATATAACTGGGATTCAGCTAAAGGTTGAGGGTAGGATCGCTCAGTGGGCCTTCAGTAAAGGTGCAGTGGGCAGTGTCAGCACAGATGCATAAGGCTGGTTCAGCTGAAGTGCGCTGTGTGGGATTGCAGAGACCTCATGCACTGCACGAATGCACTAGGCTAGTAGGCCGCTGGCAAAGTTAAGTTACTGTGGGCTAAGATGTGATTTTCAAAGGTAAGGCATAAATGGCTGGAAACCACTAGCTGTGTTAAGGCACAGTGGGCGAAGTGTGTGTTTCAAAAGTGACCCATAATGGGTTAGAAACTTGCTACTAACAAAAGATGAGGCCCAGTGGTCAAAATGGGCAAAATGCAAGTTTCACAGGTGCGCATGAAAGGACTAGAACCCACTAACAATGATTAGGCACAGTGGACAAAATGGGCAGAATGCAAATTTCACAGGAGCAGTATGAATGGGCAAAATGCAAATTTCACAGGAGCAGCATGAATGGGCAAAAAGCAAATTTCAGTGATAGGGCACAATGGGCTGAGAGCCGCTTACTCACAGGGCGTCTCACTCTTGGAACCAGCTTGTCTGGATAAACGCAGGCCTCTGAGGCGTACTGTTAAGGCAAAATAGGTTTGTATTGGCCTAGGGCCAGATGGATACATGGTCAACTGCTAACGATAGAACTATTTTGCAGATAGATTAGATGTTGGATGATCGGGGGTATAGACAACATAGGATATAATGGCAAGTCTAACGGGCATATTAGAAAAAATTAAGTGATGTGGTAACAGGCAGGATGACTATTGTATG
The DNA here is from genome assembly GCF_040938575.1 of Ambystoma mexicanum. Classification (NCBI taxonomy): domain Eukaryota; kingdom Metazoa; phylum Chordata; class Amphibia; order Caudata; family Ambystomatidae; genus Ambystoma; species Ambystoma mexicanum. The sequence goes on along the minus strand of NC_090931.1, from coordinate 894,314,992 downwards.
CTCGACCAAAGTTTGCAGGTGGTGTAGTGCCATACACAAAGAAGGTACTCGCGTACGCTTGCCTGAGGAGTAACGAATGCGATGCGCAATGTTAAGCATGGGCAGTCTGAGGCTCATAAGTAGGATGTGGAGGGGAGAGAGTAAAAGCCAGTTCTCAGGTGATCTGTCATCACAAAGGTGAGCATCTTCGGGTCAATATCGGGGGGGTCTCTGCCATCTTTCCCAGCTTCTCTGGCCTGGACACTGTCTTTAAGCAGAGCCTGGTCTTTCTCCAGGGGCCTGCGCATCTTGCCACAGATTCAGCGCAACCCTCGGTCATGGCACCCAGTCTGTAGATGTTGGGTGTCTTTAGTGTCTAGGTTCAAACATGTTTGACATGTCGTCTTTGTATGAGGGGCTTCCACCCTACTGGCTTCAGGCTCGCAGGTAGTTAGTATATCTGTTTGTGTATCGGTACCTGCGTCGTCATCTTCATCTGTGGACGTCTGTGCTTCTCCTGTATTTATTTCACCACTGGAGCAGTGGGTAGGAGGCTGGGCAAGGCTGATTTCAGAAGAAAGGCATTTCTTAGCCTATTGAATGTGTCAGCCACCTCCTGGTGCTTTCTTTTAATCCCCATCTCGGTGCTTTGCTCCCCTTCTCACCCCTTCTTCTGGGTTTTCCTGTCGAAGGGCCCTAACCCGGATCTTCCTCAGCTCTGCCAGCGTACCTTTATGGGTCTTTGTTTCCCAACATGTCTTCCAGGACTTGGTGACTTTCCTACAGGGGTTTTACTCCTTGTGCAACAGCCTGCACTAAGGAATCCCCTAGCACCTTCTTGAAACTTTGGGTGAGGTCAGATTCCACTACTTCTACCTCCTGTTCGCTCTCCTCACGCCATCTGGATTCCCCTTTGTCACAGGCCATTGTGCAGGTCTCTCCTATAGTGGAGGGGAAATTGAGTTAAGCAGATTACCTCTGCAGATCGATCTGCCGTTATTTATTCTCTAAAATATAAATACATTTTCTTTTTCTTTTTTAAATTATTAGTTGGTCCTGCCTGTGCTGTCAGGGGGTGAAGGGTGGTTTCAGCAAGTACTCTCTTTAAAATCTTTAAATGCTCCTTGTGCGTTCTGTGAGGAAAACTTAGTTGCCAGAGCTTCCCCGTGACGAACACTGCCGGCTGTCTTAGTTAATGCGCACACGTGTAGAATGTTGTACTCAAGACCGAGTGAGGCACTCAGGACTACAAGTAAGAAAAGGACTATGGGGGATAGTAGTCCCCCACTCCCCCACCTCTATCTCTTTTTGTTTTGTTTGTTTGTTTTTTCTACAGCTAGTGGCTGATGTAAACAAAGAACAAACAAACAAAATTGGCAAAGTTTTAAAGAGCTTTTGGAGGTAGTAATGAAAGAAGTTGAGCATGCTTGCCTCTGGTCTTGACACCCATTGAGTCCCAATTAATGACGAGAACTTGATGACTATATCCAAAAGATTTCACGACCTACAGTTTTATGGTCCAATCACGTTGTCTTTGGTGATTCTGAATATGCAACTGTTCCAATCCTTGAACTTTTATTTGGCTTGCGTAAAGAACTGCCTCCACGTAATGTCATCCAACACTGCATTAATGTTCTTATTTTTAATATTGGATTTGTGCTCAGTGATGCATTCTTCCAATTTTTCGCATGGCTGACATAGTAAAATGTCGTACATTTGAATGCGTAAAATTGCAAATTCTTTTAAACATATAATAAACTCTTGTAACGCTAAACGTACACCAGAGGTTGGATGAATAATGTATGTCAATTTTTAGTCATGTTACAGCAGCTACAATTCAGGCATGCAAAGGTGGCTTAAACTGCTGAGTCACTTTTTATTTTCAAAATGTTATTAATGCTTTTGAATAACCGATTGCTATTGTAATTAAAAATAAGTGAAATTCAAAATTTAAACATAATGTCAAGCACCACCTAGACATATTTGTTGGGTCTATACCTAGAAATTAACAGTACACTTTATCAATAGGGACGTTTAACCACCCTAACTGGACATATCAATAAATATTCAGCATCATTCGGCACCCTGCGATGTTCAAGAATAGAAATACCAGTAATAATTTCTGCTTGGTTGATTCTATGATTGTTCACTATCTGCTGAGTTCTTGTGAAGGTATTCTTTGAACGCCGACCAATACCCCCTTGAGCGAGCATTGGGTGCTACCAATTCTTGCATGTCACACCATGTCATGTCCTTAAGCCAAGCTATGTAGGTGGCAACCTGACACTTGGCCAGCAACAAAGCTATACCCATTAATGCATGATGCCTCTAAGAACATTGGTAAACATTACTGAGTAGGTATACTATAGGGTCTAAACTAGCAGTTTCATCCTTAATGTCTGTAATTGTAGTTAGAAATTCTGTGCAAAAAGGAAGTCGCTGAATTACAGTACCAAACCATGTACATAAAGCCAGCATCATTCATCTTATACTGAAGACATGCCCCAGGTGCAGTAGGATCAAACTTGGGGTATAATATACTTTGTGGATATGTTTAAAATTTAGCAGCTTGTGTCCATAATTCATAGAAACCTTCCTGGTTTGTTCACAGATATATTGCCAGTCAATATCTTCAATTGTTTGACCTAATTCCACATGCCACAAGCTTTTGGCAAGACCTTGTGACCGGGATAGCAGTTCCTCTACCATTGTATAGAGTAGAAACATACCATTGTGTAGAGTAGAAACGGTACTCCTTTGTGGTGCAGCTGTGGTAATGTATATCACAAAGGCATCACAGTTGGGAAACGATGGAAGTTTTCCTTTGTTTTGCAATATACCTATCAGTTGACCTAGTGATGTCCCCCATCTCCTTAAAATCTTTCAGTGAAATGAACATTTCCCAGAACAGATCTCCAATTTGACTATTCCATTTGTCAACAAACCATATCATTGAAGGAGCTTTCCACACTTCAAATCTTTTTGAAGTATATATTGGTCAATAAAGGTAGATTAATGATCTTATTAGGCATGTGCAATGCTTGTTCAGTTTCATAAACTGCATCGAAAGCTCCAACTGAGGTTTGCGGTGTGCCCCATGCAGCAGATGTTTATTTAGTTGGAGACCCCAAAGCCACTTGTGCATGCATCACATGACCGTATCATAAATTCTATACGGCTCGTTGTTGTATTAAGTATAACTTCACATTTTTAAAACCCCATCTTTTCAAGGGTAATATCAGTACCTCTGAGGCAACCCTAACTAGTTTGCTAAATCAAATAAGACAAAGCATCAGCATTCTTATTACCAAAACCAAAAGAAACATTGTACACTTGAATAGTAACTTTCATAAACAAATTCAATAATGTAGGTAGTATTACCATCTTGATAGGTGGAGAGCGGCAATCTAATCAATTTCTTAATTTCATGCTCCACAGAGGGAATGTACAGGTAGAAAATAAATGGCTATTATACAATACAGGTGTCTCCCAAACATCTAGTCCCCCAGCGGCACCATCACAATCCCCACCTGTTATCCGGCTGGTGGTAATAGCTCTAGATTTATTCAAATGGATCCTAAGACGATGTTAGAATTTCGCAAATTCGAATATCGCTTCACTTAACTGGGCAATATTACTATCTGGGTTTGCTACAAATAATAAAAGGTCCTTTTCATACAATGAAATTAATACCTTTTTGTGTGTAAAATTGAAGACCCCTATGTATATGTTTGGCTCTGAGAGTATAAACCGTAGGTTCAATCGCAAGTGCAAAATATGATGGAGATAATTCATCCCTTTTAAGTACCCCTATGCAGATCAAATGCGGAGCACATTACACCCATGTATTTATCAGTTTTGCTGAGGGGTGAAAATCTAGCAATTTGACTAAGGATATGCATGTCCCTCCTACCCCCATTTGTTGAAGCATTGTAAATAAAAATGTCCAGTTCAATGAATCAAAGGCCATCTCTGTATCTAAAAAACATAGCTACAGCATATAAATCTTGATCTGTCTTTGATATCGCAGCACATAAGCATCTAAGGTTAATTGGGTAGACCTCCCTGGAATAATGGCAGATTGATCTGGTAACGGGGATTTTCGCCAATCTGTGGGTCAACACCTTAGCCAATATCTTGTTATATGTTAGCAGCCAATATGAAGTACACTTGTGTCCTATTTTTCCCAAGTGGAGGCTTGATAAGTTGCCTCACTCACTGCCCTAGGTAGTTCCCCCAGGTTTCATGGCCGACATCCACAAGGATTGGGGCAACTATGCTTATATGCTCTTTGTACTACTACGCGGTATGCCATTGGGGCCAGACGCTTTACTTGGTGTAATCTCAGTAATGGTTGCAGTGACAGCATCATTTATAGGTGAATTTAGAGGTTCACGAAGGGAATTAACCATACATGCCAGTTTGGCGCTCTCAAGATATCGCTTCATTGCAAGACTTGGACGTTGTCTTCTGGTTTATACAAGGGGGTGGGGGGGTAATACTCCACAAATGACCTCATGATATTGATCTGTGTCTGACCCTGTTTTTGCAATGACTTTTTATTTATGCATAGTCCAGCGCAATAAACAATAATTTCCCTGGATGTTCTGCTTCTCCATATCGTCTAGCTGTTTGTCATGATGCCTACCCCCAAGGAGCCAGACCGGGCCCAGGAACCCCAGAGGCAGACATCATGTTCCCGAGGGAAGTCCCAGCGGCCCCAGGTAGGGGCCCTTTGGACTCGGTCCTGGCGCCTTTGGCGCCAGGCTCATGTTGGACAACAGTCCAGGCGCCATAGGCGCCAGGCTAATAAAGGATGACTTTGTGTTAAGAAGTGCTTGGTGTGAACTTACCTGATGCAGACCGTGCTGCAACATCCAGGCCACCTAGAGGCCTACATGGGACTATTTTACCTGTGGGACTACTTTACCACACGGGTGTGGTCGGAGGAAGAATACATACCTTAGAGGAAGAATACATACCTGGAACTACTTTGAAGGCTATTTAAGCCACGCCCAAGCAGCAACTCGCGCTTCGCGTTGTTCTGCACCTAGCAGCTGGACGCTCACCGTGTCTGCTCCTGCATCCGGACTCCAGCCACACCTGACAGCATCCTGGAACACCTGTAAAGGGAGAAGAGAGGAGAACAGGAGAAAGAAGAGACATTACCTGCTTAATCGGCATTCCAGAGTCATCTCGCCGACGATCCTAAAGGGAAGACATTCATTTTTAAAAGCACATCGCATAGCTTGCTGCAGCGCAGCATTCCACTCACCTTTACTAGGCGCCTTCTTGCCCATCAGCGACCATCTGGATCTTCCGCCGCATTTCAGCGCCTAAAGGAGAAAAAGACAAGAACAAAGGTGAGCTAGGGAAGAGACTAAGAAAGGCTTAATTTCTACCATAAGACTTACCTGTTGGGTCAATCCCTCTTCACTTCGGGTCGGCGCCGTTTCTTCGGCATTTCCGAACCCCGGCCCCTAAGGGGAAAAAGACATTAGCATTAGTGAGCGAATGCAAGGACATTAGCGGAACGCTCATCAAAGACTTACCTGATATTTATTGGGACATCTCATCTCACTTCGGGTCGGCGCCGTATCTTCGGCATTTCCGAACCCCGGCCCCTAAGGGGAAAAAGACACAAGCATTAGTGCATTAATGCCAGAACACTCGAGGAACCACTCATCAAAAACTCACCAGAATTTTCCTTCGACGGTTCCATTCCCTAACTCGGAATCTTCATTCAGCACCTGAAATAGAGAAAACGGACAATGGTTATTTAAAGCTTGAACTTGCAACATAATTCTTACGATACCTTACCGGAAAAGTCAAGCGAACCTGAACTCTCACCAATCCGAGATCCAGTGAAGTAACTGGATAACAACGCGCCCCTGCATCAGAAGCAGGATGGAGAGCTCGTCCTTTCAGACCCTAAGGTGAGACTTCACGGGGAATCACAGAAGGGTTTCGTGGAGGGTGAGAAGGGGAGTGGGAGGCCTACGCATTATCCCGCAGATTGTTAATACTCCCTTTTCACACACACAAGGATATTTCTACGAGCCAGATTTGGGGGTCCGGTCCATTCCATCTTCCAAGTCCTGCGCATCACCCTAGAAGAGGCAACAGCAATCCAAACCAGGCCAGCGCCTCCGTGGGAGTCAGGTGAGCGTTACACTGTTGCTCTAAATGCCATATATTTAACCGCCTGATCAGCAACCTGAGTTCTTCCCCAATATTGGCTACTACAGCAGACGTATTGTCATCTGACATATTTTGTATTTCCAATGCCTTTAGGGATCGATGAAAGCCATTTACTGTCCCCATGATAGATTTCGATACCCCAGCTTCCTTAGAGATGCAGTTTCCCCACAGCTATACTCTGAGATCCGTTCTAGTGTTAAAATCCCAACTCCCAAAAATAATATTGTAATCAAGAAACTCTTGTAATTTGACTGTCAAAAAATGTAATGTCACTGGCCACCAGGGGGCACGCGGATGAGGATTGTCTCTGTGTGAGCTCCGTGACTTTAGGTCCCTGAGATGGATTGAGCCCCCATTCTTACGACCCCCCTGAGACCCGAAGTCGACGTGCTGCTGGCTGAGGACCCCCACGCCCCCCAAGCTGACAGAAAACCCGAAGGAAATCGGTTCCTGTTAGCCCGAGAAACTTGTGTTTGAAAAAGACTCCATGGACACCAGCTGCGCGGCCCTTCCCTGGAGGCCTGCGCAGCAGTGAAAGGCGGACCTCTGACCGCGGAGCGAGCGAGGCCCGGACACACTCTGCTTCGTGTTCGGGTGTTTTCACTCCCCCTGATGTTCTCCTCCACAAGGAGAATACAACGACCTGCGTTGCGTCGGCGGCGCTTGGAAAAAGAGACACTGGACTGGAGCCTGATAATATCCCCCATTTAGATACGGTAGGCGGCCGCCCCTCCTCTCCCATCCGGAGACCATTGCGTAGTGCGTGTTCTCAATGCACACCCACGGAGCCTCCTGCGCTTCAACCCGAGGAAGACGCGGCAGCGCTGCAAAGCTTCCTCCCCCCCTCCCTCGCCGGGGACCGAGAAGCGGACGCCCTTGCCGGCTCAGGGCCCCCGCACAGCGCGTACGCATTCTACATCCCCCGCCCTAACTTTGGAATTCTGCTCTGCGGATCACTCGGCCGCGAGTCTGGGTCTCCCTCACCCCCCTCGCCCGCTGGGGCCCACGAGTCCAGAGGATCACTTTGCTTGCATTTAACCCTGCAGGCCCGCGTCCCCCGACCCTGGAACAGAGGAGGGCACACGCCCTTGAGGTATAGAGGAGCACCTTGACGGCCACAGCTGGACACTCCCCAACCCTAGAAGTCCCATGCACCCACGATGGGACGCCAACCTCCCTCCAGTTACCAACCCTACATAAAACGCCCAAGCCGTCCACAAGGGACATACTAGCTGTGGCCACACATCTGAACAGAGGAACAAGTTAAAGACTTGCAACATTGCGGCCTTACTGGGCGAAATAAAAAATATGGGTGCCAGCATTGGCTCCAAAATAGACAACATCACGCAACACCTAGATACCAGGGAGGAAAGACTCGATGGGGTCAAAAACAACGAGGCATCCATAGACCTCCTAGAAACAGAGTTGGATCAACGGATGAAGCAATTGGAACAACGTGAAGAGAACTTTAAACTCAAACTTGATGACTTGGAAAACCGGGAAAGACGGAACAACCTGAGAATTTTCGGCATCTCGGAACGAGAAGGGGAGACGGAGAATGATTTGAGGAATACTCTACACGATATCATTAAACTCCTAGTTGCTGACGACACGATCGACGAACCCTAGACGGAGAGAATACATAGAGCCGGAGGCCCCCCCAGGTGGACGAAGATCTGTCCTTGCTCGATTCCATCACTTCCAGGACAAAACTAGGATACTTGAGAAGGCAAGGGCCAGCGATTCAATCACTCTAGGAGAAGCCCAGATCTCGATATACCAAGACCTATCCTCTCTAACGCTAGCACTTTGACGGATGTGCGGACCCATCACTAAACACCTGAAAGAAAAGAATCTGAGATATAGATGGGGATACCCCTTCTCCCTCTCCTTCGAATACAACGGCAACAAAATCAAACTAAGCTCTGAAAGAGAAATCAAGGCCTGTATCTCGGACCTCCTCAGACGCTGCACAGAGGAACAAGATCAGGAAGACCCGCAACGAGAAGATAGAGGCGCATACAGGGCCCCAGACGGAAACGAGTTAAGGGCTCGAGGAAATTCTAGAGGGGTAACACCCCCCCCCAAACCCGCCCCCCCCCACCCCCGGAGGGAATGAACTCCTGATCCGAATTTGTGGTAAGAAGACACTTATTCCATCGCATATGTTAATGACCCGAATGAAGAAAGGAAGTACTAGGTTAAAAGAGTTTCGGAGCATACACACGAAAGGGGGGGTGGAAATGGGGCTCAATTAAGACTGAGACGTTATAGTGAGCAAAGGGATGTGAAGTAACGGTCCCCAACGGTGGTTCGATGCAGGACCTGTGCTCAAACCCGGGTTCGAGCGGACGCCGCCAATTCGGGAGGGTGGGGGGGGTTGGGCAGACGTGAAGTGGGCAAAAGTTGTAGCAACATTAGTGATGTATCAGAACATTCAAGACAAAGTGGGTTTATACGTACATTCTACTAGTTTGACGCGGGTCACAAACTTGCAATTAACAAGCCCTAACCATGACACCTATTGAAGAGTAGAAGGGCAAGGAGTCCCTTAGGATAGGAACACTTTTAGTAAAAGGACTAAACTCGGCGACCAAGAGATCAATAGTGGCCAGAGAATTTTGTAGATCCCAAGTCGACGTTCTTCTTCTACAAGAGACAAAGTTTGCCAAGGGGGAAGAACGATGTATAATTGGGAAACGAGGAGGAATGGAATTCTGGGGCTCCGGGCCACTCGGGGAAAAGAGGGGTTGGTATTCTGATCAGGAAGGGGATCGATTTAAAGGTAGACAAGACTTGGTCCGATGTAAGCAGGCGTGCCCTCCTGATAGCAGGGAACGTCGCAAAGGTTAAAACAATGATTGGATTGCAGTAATATATTCACCTAACACAGGACAGGCAAAGTTCCTAGAAAAGACAATACCCAAAATAATGATGGAAGCCTCTGGCCATATCGTTCTGGGAGGGGACTTTAATCAATGGGCAGACCCGACCAAAGACTGGGAACCGGGCAACCACGAAACGAGAAACCAAACAAGGGGAAATCACACTGAGCTATTCAACATAACGGAGATGTACAACTTGAAAGATGTGTGGAGGATCAAACATCCAAATGAAAGAGGCTACACATTCTATTCCAACCCGCAACAAAACATTTACCCGAATTGACTACCTGTACCTTACCAAAGAATTCCTTGAGACCACAACACAATCGGAAATAATCCCGATAACATGGTCAGACCACGACATGGTCCTGGTGGACATAGAATGGGTAAATGTGCCTGTGCAGGGAGGGAAGTGGCGTTGCAACGAGACCCTATGGAAAGATGTAGTCTTTAAAACTGAAATGGAAACTGAAATAAACGAATACTTCAAGTTGAATAGAGGTGAGGTCTCCAAGCAAACAATATGGGAAGCGGGTAAGGCCACATGGGGAGGCATCCTAATACGTGAGGGATCTACCAAGAAGAGAGAGCGGATGATTAAAGAACACAAACTTAGGTCAGAAATTCGTCAATTGGAAAGCGATGTAAGGGGAAACCCTGACCTAGCCCAAGACAACATAAACACAGCACAGTGCAAGAGAGAGGAACTAAGAATATTAAAACATGAGCAAATTGTGCGTAAACTCTGATTCCTCAAACAGAAATTTTACGAAAAGCGGGACAAAGCTGATGCACTGTTAGCAGCCAGACTCAGAGAGCAAAGAGCAGAGCGGAAAGTGAAAGAGATTATTGCAGAAAACCCCTCAACAGCTTACACCCCCCACACTGTCCCAGAGAGTTTTGCTAACTTCTTCGAAACATTATACACCTCGGAAATGAGTCCTGAGCTATCCAACACAAACCACTATCTATCCTCAATAGATATGCCTAAAATATCATATACAGAATCCGAACTTCTAGAATCCCCAATATCCGAATCTGAGGTCCGGGACACAATTAAAAGATTAATTATGGGTAAATCTCCTGGGGAAGATGGTTATACCGCTGGGTTTTACAAAACCTTCAGCGCACAGCTAACACCATTCCTGACGGAACTATTCAATGAGATACTAGAAACAGGAGAAGCCCCCGACTCCTTTACGAAGGCACTAATAACAGTAATTCCAAAGGAAGGGAGACCCTCCAAATATTGTGGATCATACCGTCCCATCTCCCTACTCCACCTCGATGGCAAAATTTACACCTGGGTGCTAGCCGCCCGACTGGAAGTACTGATGCCTCGCCTAATACACCATGATCAAGTCGGATTTATACTAGGTAGGCAAGGGGCTGATACTATGCGCAAAACACTACCGGGTGACCCTGCCCTTTTCTCGATAGACGCAGAGAAGGCTTTCGACAGAGTAGAGTGGGAATTCCTGAAGGCTGTCCTGCGCAAGGTGGGAATAGGGCCGAGATTCAGGAAGGGAATACAGGCAGTATACACGTGCCCGAAAGCATCAGTATTCGTCAACGGAGAATACTCCAGATGGTTCGAAATGGGACGTGGAACTAGACAGGGATGTCCCCTCTCCGCAATTCTCTTTGTGCTCTCCCTAGAACCCCTAGCCCAAAACATGTGAACTGACCCCAGGATAGAAGGGATGCGATTGGGAGCGATAGAATACAAGATGGCACTCTACGCGGATTATATACTCTTACACATAACCAACCCCTCTATATCTGTTCCCCATGCCCTCCATCTACTAGAGGAATATGGTCAACTCTCTGGGTTCAAAGTAAACAAGGCTAAATCGATACTGTTTCCTCTACAAGGAACAAAAGAGGAAAATGAAACTAAATTTCTACCATTAGGTCTCAAACTTGAGCACTCCGCACTAAAATACTTGGGCATACAGATCACCAAAACTTTAACAGACCTATATGAGGCTAATTTCCCTCCCCTCCTCCAGAGCTTTGCAGCGGACTTAAAAAGATGGAACAAGCTCACGATCTCGTGGTTGGGACGGGTTAATGCCATTAAAATGGTATGCCTTCCCCGATTCCTGTACCCCTTCCAGATGTTAACCGTTGAGATACCAAATGAGTTTTTTTCAAGAAGTTAAAAAACTTATGGTCAGGTTTCTCTGGCAGGATAAGAAGGTGAGGATCACCTATAACACTCTCCACTCCCCAAGGATAAAGGAGGAGTGGGGCTTCCCCACCAACGAGCATACTATAAAGCCTCCCAATTGTGTATCCTCATCCCACACTTGCGCGACAACAAGCACCTCCAATGGATCCACATGGATAACCACTACTTCTCACCAGCTACAGTATCGGAATGGCTATGGACTCCTTATAAACGAGTTCAACGTAAAATCAGAGGCCAACCGATACTAAGCACCATCTGGAACATATGGCGACCAGGCAAAGAGATGCGCAAGATCACCACCTGGCCATCCCCACTCAGCCACCTATGGTCCCCTGGCATGAACGATCACATACCCAACGTAGGAAGATTTCAATCATGGTATGAGGCTGGCCTTGAAAGGATAGGGCAGTTGCAGAAAAAGACACTTTCATCCCACTACCGGAACTAACCGACGCTCTAGGGATAGGCCCGTTATCCACCTTTCAATACATCCAGATAAAAGGGGTCCTAACAAAACCCGAATGGACTGCCAAGTTGAAAAGAGACCTCGCCCCATTCGAAAAACTCCTAGACACTAAAAATTAGATGAAAGGGCTGATATCTGTAATGTACAAGGAACTCATAGAAGCGGGGGACGGGTCCACGGACAAACTCGGAAGCAGATGGGAAAGAGATATAGGAGAAGAGATCAGCCCCGAGCAGTGGGACACAATGTGCAAAGCTGCATCTAAAACATCCCTATCTAGTCAATATAAATTACATGCCATCAAACTCCTACACAGGTGGAAATACGACCCACTCAAGCTGTCTAGAATGTTCCAAACAATGAGCCCAAGATGCTGGAGGGATTGTGGTGAGATAGCCAACGATTGGCATATGTGGTGGAGCTGCCCATGCATAAAAATATACTGGGAGAAGATCCTGGGGTGGATTAAGGAAATAGATGGCATACAAAGAGACACCGATCCTCTTCTGACGCTGTTTGGCCTGGAAAAAGATGAAGATGACTGGACTAGATTGAAAGGACTGGCCACACAGCTACTACTAGCTGCCTGTGCGCTGCTAGTAACGAGATGGAAATCCAAGACAGTCCCAAGCAAAAAGGAATGGATCAACTTGGCAACCAACATTTTTACAATGGAAATGATCACAGCCTCCTTACACAATAAAGCATCGCAGTGCGAGCCCTTATGGTCAGACTTCCGAAACAAACATCTCATAGAGACCACGGACTCCCAGCCCAAACGAACTTCATGGTCATAATGTAAGCCAAAAAACCCTAAAACTGACATTGAGAAACAAGTGTGACCCAGCAAGCAAGAAAACCCCACGACAGTAGATGTACAACTATTCATCTCACGCACATCAAAACGGAAAGATGACTTAATGATGTCTGCCCAAACTATGGTGGGGAGGGATTGAGGTATGGGAGGTGTTTTTGTTGATTGTTACAACCAAAGAACAGATCCGAATATTAAGATGACCTATTTTAAAAAAAAACCTAAACCTTGTTCTTTTGACGTAACCATAAGCTAATAGTTATCTATCACAGAATGTGTATAACCTTTGTTTAAAATCAAATAAAAAAAAATGTAATGTCAATATTTGCAGCACTTACATTCACCAGCATAATAGAATTCACAAAGGATTTTACAGCAATGGTATTGTATCTGTCCTCCGATGTCTTTAATAATTTATGTGGATGGGAAGCCAAGTGTGTTCTGTACCAATATAACCCCCCAAGACTGAGTTGAAAATTAGGCGTACCATTTGGGTATTTCCCTATTTTGCCAGGCTCTAGAATGACACTGTATTTTCAGTTGAGTTTTCTGCAGCATAACCAGGCTGATAGAATGGTTTTGAGTTAAGCATGGAGCAGCGCAAAGATAATGAAGATGCATGGGCCACCAGCAGTGAGTGCGGCCCACCGCATGGGGTGCTGCCAGAAAGACAGAGGCACGGGCCGCGCAATGTTGATCACAGTGGGACTTTTGGTATGGCTCAGGATGTGCGGCAGTGCCAGCGGCGCCCAAAGTTGTGGACGGGTCACTGCAGAGTTGAAGGGACTTCCCTCCCTAGGCTCACAGATGTGGCTGTGCCCCATGTGGTAGACTGGGGCTGCAAAAGAAAGGAATAATTCCTGGGGTGGGGCCAGCACTGTAGAGCGACAACAAGTAAAAGCAGGCCCTGCCCCAAATCATAAAAACAGGACGGTACTGTGAAGGGATGCGACTGACTGTAGCAGTCATACCCAAGTATATATTGCATACAGTTTGAAATGTAGCTGATTATGTATTTCTTTAAGTGTGTGTGTATGCCTCGTCACTTTTTGTGTTTTATTTAGGAATGTATACAGGGTTAGTTACTGATTTGTATTGGTGGGGTGGGGGGGTGTTTAGCTAAGGGTTCGTCATAGGAAGTACCTTGGCATAGTTGGGGTTACTTAGGTGGGGCGGAGATGCTGCCCATCTATTACTGAGTGGATAGCACCTGGAAAGGCAGGCGGGGTAATTTCTATTACTCCACCCAAAGGCTGCCTCAATTATCCTGCTCAGGGAGAGTCGACTGGTGGAGTTGATTCCAATGGGTAAGTCGCAGACACAAGCCCCCAGGCCAGGGCAAGAATCACCTGGGCAAAATCTGCATGTTCCTCTGTGGGGTGTTGCATATGGATAGGCTGTTTGCTGAAATATTGAAGGCTAAGATGCCAGTGCTGCACATTCTGGTGTGTCCGGGGAATGCTTGTGTTGAGCAAAGTAGTGTGAAAGAAGGGCAGTGTATCATTGAGTATTTGGGTCATTGAGGGGCTGTGTCTCTAGCTATGTGCATCAGTGTGGGATTCTGCTGTGTCTTAGCCAGGGTAGCGCACCAGTGTTGAGGAATGGGTGTCTGTGAGAGGACGTGCGGGAGAGGATGTACTGTGCGCACCTTTTGGTGTCTGTTAAAATCAGACGTTTGTGTATTTCAGGGAAGGTGATGACAATGATGGGCTTTGTTTTTTTTACAGAGCTGCATCTGTCAGTAGGGGAGATATATGCCAAGAGTCCAATTGTTAGGGACCAATGCTATGTTCGTCACGGAAGACACAGGCTGTTCGATCAGGGAGGATTTTGCCAGTGGTGACTCATGTGTGTATTTGAGGGTTCTCGAGTCCTCTGGTCTGGGTGCAAGCCAGGGCATGTGTGTCAGTCTGTGTGCATGCAAGTGTTTGTCAAGTGTATCAGTTAGGGAATGCTCTGTGCCTGACCGATGTGTAGTTAGTGTGTGTGATATTTCCCTTTTAATGAGGGGATATGGGTCTGTCTCAGTGACGTGCGTGTCCCGGATGGTGTCTATAATTGTTGATTTTTAACAGTGTTGTGACAAGGGTTATTGGACTGTTCATGTAGGTCAAGAAGAGCTGTGGGTGTCTTTGATGGTATGTGTCAGTGAATGTGTATCTGTAACACACAGAGAAACAATAAGCCCAAGGCACTAACGTGCACAGCTATATGTTTCAGTAAACTAGCACATCGACTGCAAAATTCCACCTTGAAACAGTCATTTAATAGTGTCTTGTGACTTTACAAGAAATTTCACTGATTCACTGTGGCAGGGGAAATTCTCAAGAGACCAACCCTTTTTCTTCAGATTGCAACATGGCTGAATATTTACTTATCAGGGACAATGATGTTAAGGCTTTGTAACATTTCATACGTGTGGTCTGCGTTCACCCGCCGTTGATAAGATAACCTTTCTATTTGATGGTTTGCACTCTACCATACGGATACGAGGTATGCACTATCAGGCAGTCGCATGCCTAGCCAGACATTCTAGTGCAGTCTGGTGGTTCTTCCCACTTCCCCGCAACCACAGTGGCACATCGCATCTGGTTGATCAGGGCACACTATCCATAGCGCTACTAACCTGTGCACTGGTCCATTCCTTTGTTACCCTTTTGTAGCAGGTTCGTATATATCAAGAGGCTCTTAGCCCAGCCTATTTGTTTCACACCACGTTTCTCGGTAAGTGTTGACCTGTTACCTTACCCTGCACTATTTTACCCTGCACTATTGGCAAGTCTTTCCTCCTAGGGACGCTTTTTCTAATTAATATGATTGTCCCATAGGGCCTCCGGAACCCCCCCCATTCATGTATCAGTTCTGCGATCCAGGCATACACTACTGAAAGGTAACTTTGACACCGTTTCCACTCCTGTCTATTCATTAATTGTGTGGCGCCTCATCACCATTACTAAACGATACCTCTGTGTGTTATAGACACCTGATAAACATTTTCCTGAATTTAATTCTGACATTCACAAGTGTACCATACACAGTAAGTTCTTTTTTGCCACCTTCGGGGGGGCCTTGTTTCACAAGAAATTGGCAGATACCCAAATACACTACCCTCTTCACTGACCTATTCACATATGTTTCCTGCAGATCATCACAGGAAATCCCCTTCTATGAGATCCCAGTCCAGTTGATCGTCCCAATGAAAGCCGATTCAACGATTTCATTTCACAACTGCTCTCAAAGGCCGAAACACATTGTGTTGATAACCTAAGAGCCATACAGTGTTCACTCCACACACTGTTAATTTTTGCTGATTAAGTCAGATTGTATTGTTATACGGATCCCACAAAATGCAAAGGGGCCAACTACTTTAATGATTGTAAATTGTACAAAGAATTCTTGTTTCGCTCCTATGTTATTTTCACCTTCCTGTGTTACGCTGTTTTAAATATCGCATCTGTTTCATCTACATGTTTATTGTCACCATTTGGGCAACTACATTAAAAACATTCTGAGGTACAGTATATTTGGGCCTGCCCTGATAAATTGCTGCTTATATTATATATATATGTGTCAACCTGGATAGATCAGGGAATTGCCAGGCACCCTCTTTTATATTATAGTAGTTCATGCCAACCGAGAACATCGCAGAATAGTCGCACGAATAGATAAGCTTCAGAAAGAAATGGCAGACATGGTGCTTTGCTAGCATCCAAAGAGGAAAATTACAACACAATGCATGAGATATTGATAATTCACCAGGATGAGGTCAAAATCAGAAAAAACAGGAATTTTGCCAGAGATGATAGACTGAGAGGTGAAAACTCAATTGTCACGGTAATACCCAAGTATGATGATATACCCCAAAGCACTCCACGAGGGGGTACCCCTAACACATCCCCTGGTAGCTCTGATTTGGATAGCGAACCGAACCTGATACTTTTGCTTCTACCACCAAGGGGACTTTTTTTTTTTACACCAAATTCGAGGTTACAAAAAGGAATTGAAAAACCCCTACCTAACAATTTCGGTTTCAAGAACCTTTGGAAACCGATACATCAACACAGGAAGAGGGATATTAGGGAAGAGAGGACGACAACACAAATGGAGACATGGAACCAGAAACAGAACGACGCATGACAAGTTCATGGTCTCAGAAGCAGCAGAGACGAGGGCGATAGCGCTCATCCACTTCCTCTCAGGCAAGGATCAGCCCCCAGTCGAGGTCTTTCTTTTGCACCTGCAAGCAATACTAATTTCATTCACACACAGACCTTTTTAAGTTCACTCGAAAATGAAAGCGCAAAATATTTTTTCCCACAAAAGCTAGTGTTACAGAAAGAGCATGGAGTTGAGTATCTATCTCCGGCAGTACTATGGAAAATTTGACGCACACACATTTATGCATGACACTAGAAGATGCTAATGACGGTAACTCTTTATCCACACATGACTTAATTGAGAATCTCAAGATTGAGTAACAATGTTTGAAAACCACAGAACTCAAAAAGAAATCCAAATTCACACCTAATTTTCAGGGTGACCATGCAATTGAGATTTTTCCAAAAGCAGTGACCTCTGACCTTCATGGTCTGGAAGACCAGGTTAGGAACGAAAGGTGCCTTCCAAGGCAAAATTTGAAGAGGAATGAAAAAATAGCTTTACAAGAACTTTAAAACCAACCAAAATGTATTAATTAAGGAGGCAGAAAAAGATCGCAATGTTGTTATTCTCAGCAGAAACGATTACATCAAAATGGCAGAGAACCATCTTTGGACACCAAATTGTTATGAAAAGTTATCTTGCAACCCTTCCAAAGCTATAACGGGGCAAGCCAGAAACCTGATCCACAAATGGCACAGGGAAGGTCTATTTACTGATGAGAAAAGGGAATGTCTGATCATGCCGCATTCTAGGATGCCTACGATCTATTTTTTGCCCAAGATACATAAACCCTTTGAGACAATACTTGAAGGTAGAGCCATTCTTAGTTGGATGGGGTGGGTGACCGAGCCCATGGCGAAATACATCAGTAAAATTATTGACAAGGAAATTCCTAAGATTACCACATACCTTTGTGACACTTGACACCCTACAAATTATACACTATTAAATGGCAGCCAGACTCTTTGTTTGGAACACTGGATGTTAATTCAACACTCTCTAGCATTAACTAGCATTGATTTTACTTTAAAAAAAGAATCAGCCTAGTTTTACACACATATTGAGATGATCAAACAAGTTCTGGAATTTTCCCTTACAAATAATGTGTTTCTTTTCAATGGACTATACTAACGGCAAGCCAGAGGAGTTGTGATGTATGCAATATATGCCCCAGTCTTGTCTATCCTATTTATGAACTACTTTGAGACCAACCATGCATTAGCCAATCTAGAATTCAGGACTGACCCTATTGATTGGCATTGTTTCATTGATGATGTTCTCATGATCTGGCAGTGCACACAGGAACCTCTTCTAAAATGTGTAACTTATTTGAACACCAATACCTTTGGAATACAATTCACTTGCAATGTTAGTAACGCTTCTGAATGTGTAGATATCAGAATTACTATGTGATGAGGAGCTTCATACTAAAACATACAGAAATCCTACAGAAGTAAATTCAGTGTTGCATACCACCAGTTGCCACAGAAAATCTGTTAACATTCCCAAAGGAGAGTTTATCAGAGCCAGAAGAAATTGTTCCAATGCAGGAACATTTCAGAGGCAATACCAGTTAATCAATGATAAATTCAAGGCTAGTGGTTAATCCCATACCTCAGTTGATAAAGCAGAGAAGTCTGTCCATGATATACACAGATGGTCACTATTGACCCCCAAAGATAGGGACTCCAAAAGTGACCAACGGTTGAGATGTATTACCAGGTACAATACTGATAGAATCTGTTGGATTTTGAAACTAAGGAAACAATGGCATCTTTTATTACTTGATGATGATATCGAAGAATACATTCGTGATGTCCCCAGTGTTTCTCGTAGAAGAGCACCTACGCTCAGGACTTTGTTGTGTCCTTCATTTATGTCGGCTATTCCAAATGAACAAGTAAAATGGTTCTCCACCAACCAATTCGTTGGCTTCCGTAAATGTGGGTTTTGTTCCATGTTCCCTTGCTTTCAACACCAAAGTATTGGATTTGAACACTTTGGGTAGACACCGTATTCAAGCAATTTAACAATTGCTTTACAAAGTTTGTGGTATATTTGTATCATATGTGTCTGTAAACGCACATACATTGGAAGTACCATCAGATAATTACATATACGAATTTGTGAACATCTCACCAGGATACCAGGTATCCATTGGCCACACATTGGCAAGCCAGACACCAAATGGTCAACAAGAATGATATCTGGTTTGTAAGGTTGGAATCTGTTTCTTGTTGCATCCGAGGAGGAGATTAACTCCAACTTTGGCAAGTAAAAGCAAAATGTATATTTCAAAGTGTCTCGTGCGGTCTCAACACTGAACCTGAGTTTAATGTATTTTTATAAAACTGTTTGAATCTGTGCATTTGGTGTTCCGTTACACAATAGATTGGTTACCCTGAACAGCCAGTGGCAAGAGAATTGTATACTAATAACAACTGTCATGCAATTAAATAGCGTTCCTGCCTGGGACCAGTTATTGTGCACTACTGCATGTAAGGGGAGAATGTCCGTATATTGCATACTCCATGCATGTAGTATTTGACCAGTCCCACTTGGGCATGGTCAACATTCGCAGGGGGCAAGCGCTTACCTACTAGCTTCAAATTTATGCGTTTATTTTGATTACTGCACATACAGTAGTTAACTTCAAATAAACCCATTATATCGGTGCGCTTCATTTTCACAAATTGTACAAGCTTTGGCTGACATTTGTGCATCCATTGTAATCGCATAAGCAACATGGTCATTATATGTGGTAATCGGTTATATTTTGCTCAGCAGTAATGCCAAATACATTTCTACATGGCCTCTGTGTTGGTCCCTCTTTGTTTCAGTAGAACAATGCACTTTTCCCATCTTTAATCAGTATGCGTTTCCTCAGTTTCAGTCCCAACAAATTACAGACTTTAAGCCTTGATGGGGTGTTTATGTTGGTTGTAATCCACATACGGTTTTGTGTGTTCTTGCATCTTATTGTACATTCCTATTCAGTTTGTTCATCAGTGTTTACTTTCCGACGTCACACGTTTCACGTGCCACGTCATGTCCTTTTATATAGGAGTTCTAAAATGGCGGCAATAGGCACACACGTTGATGCCAAAAGGCTTAACGGCACGCGTCTTACACAGCTCTGCATCAGGTAAGATTTCTGGTAACACCAGATTAATAGTAGTTTTATTATGTTGTAATTCCCTTCCACCATGATAGTCCTCATTGCTTCCGTTTTGCAGATTTCCCGAGATGACACGTCAAATGTTTTTGGACTACGTGGTTTAGTGCAGGTAAATACTTGGGGTCTCATTTCGAATTATCATGAGAATCTTGATAGTTTAGAGCTGATTTAGACCTTGGTTGTTACATGTATTTCAGATCCACTTCCAGGTCGAACACTGACTTTTTGGGGATTTGAGTGTCGTCACATGGTTAATGGAGGTATTTAATGAAGTTTAATGATCACAAATTGGCATTGTCTGACATAGTTGTACTCAGCAGTTAGTATATGTATTCTTTATCTTTCTAGAAATCCTGTTGGAGCAATAGGGTTAAGGAAGGTAATTGTTCATATAGCGGGATGGGTATTACCCATCAAGTACTTAATTTGTAGGTAAGATGGATGGCCCCTTGGCAGATGTTTTCCATATCACTGTGTTTTTTTTGAGACGTTTGTATCTTACTGTTTGGTAGTACTGACTGGATCATCTTTATATTGAGAACTACTTCGTTTTGTGTTCCTTTTTTTTTTCTTCTTCTTTTTCCTGACCCCCAACCTTTCAATATTGTTATAATATTGGGTTTATTGTTACAAATATTGTATTGTTCACGACCCTCTAACTGTATAAACCTACTTTGGTTGCTTTGATATTTTGGGTTCACATGTTTTCGGGCGATAAAATATTTATTGTTTTAAATGCATTAAAGCCTTGGACAAAGACCCACGAAGGGTTGAAACACCTGTTGGCTGTTTTTCTGGGTCTGTCGTAGTGTTTGTCGAGACCTGTTATTACTTTTGAAATTTCTTGTAAAGTCACGAGACACTATTAAATAACTGTTTCCTGTTGTATTTTTCTAGTCAATGTGTTAGTTTATTGCAACATATAGCTATGCACGTTAGTGTCTTGGGCTAAATGTTTCACTTGGGCTGATATATTGAAGTGGGGTGGGCATCCACTCTCCCTACTTAGACACACGCTGCATGCTTTTACAAATCATATCCTTAAATCACAGTTAACCAGCGCAGTTTATTCCAAGTTCTTATGCCCAGGTTTCCTCTGCGTTACTAAGAGGTTGGGTATGTTTGGGCGAGAGGATGTTGAAGTGCTGTTTGTGGTGTCTGTGTCTGTCGGTGGGTGTGTGGCCAATTATGCCTGAAAGTAAGTGCCTATATGTCTGCATGTATGGGAAATGTGTGTCACTGAGGAGCTGCTTCTGTGTGCCATTAAACTCAACACATGTCGGTGTAGAGCTGTGTTTCAGTGCATGTCGGGGAGAGTGAGGGGTCTCCGAGCTTGGCGGTGAGGTACATGTGTTTGGCTGTGTATGTAAAGTAATGTTCTCCATCACCAAGGGCTCTCTGAATGCTCTTGGGTGAAAGTGAGCTCTAAAACTGTGCGTCTGTCTTGATGGGGTTGAGGATGTGCATCTCGGTGTGGGCTTTGGGGTGGGGGGGTCGTGGAAGGAGAATGTGTGTGTTAATGGCAGTTGAAAGCATGAACCATTTATCTATATGTATTGTGAACGGCTGTGTTAGTTGGTAAAAGGGGCTCTGACCGTGGGTGAGGGCCCGGCCCTTGTATGTGTATGTCATAAAGATGTTTCGGAGTCAGTAAAGAACTGTGTATGAACATGTCGTAGTCTGTGTGTATTAGTAAAGGGATGTTCATGGTAGTGAAGGGCTGTGTATGTTTGATTCCATGAAGGGGGTTGGCTATATTGGTCATTTTAGTAAGAGACTATGCAGGAGTGTGTGTCAGCGAGATGGTGTTTCTGGTGAGTTGAGGATGTCTATACCGTCTACGTGTGTAGTTTTTTGAGATTGAGGGGAGCTGGGGGTTGTAACCTAAAAAAGCCTGGATAGCATGACACCAGCAGCTACTTTCGCCCCCCAGGACAAAAATGATACCGAACAAATATACACCTTTCTTTTTTTTTCTCTCCAAAATCAACAGTTAAATTCAATCTCTAAATAAACATTAGGACACCTGAATAAGACGTTAAAAGCACTAGGGTCAAAAATAATTGAGAAAGTGATAACATTACTTCTTTTGTATATGTTAGATTTGCAAAACGTGATGTGGCTACTGGTTACTGCTGGATACGCAGGATCTGCTTTTTGCTCCTGCTTAGCCAATCTTAATTGTGATCCCCGCACTGTGTGTCAATAAAGGGCGGTGTATGTGACAGTAAATGTCTGTACATTTACATTTCACTTCAAGGCCTAGGTTTCGATAAAGAGCATAAGGTTTGACGGTGGGTATGTGTCGATGGGGACTGTATGTGCGTGTCGTTGAAGGTAGTGTGCTTATCCACATTTGTATCGTGTTTGGTGATGTACATAATCCCTGCTGGTCTCCAGCTACAGTTTGTTGTTTTATTGTTATTATTGGCACGGGTGGTTGTCGGTGTTCTGGGCACTCGCAGTAAGCACAGAAATTCTTGAAACATTTGTCCTCCATGCAGCTTCAGGAGTGGTTTGTGGTACTTTCAGGAGTGTGCTTTTGTGCGGGTGTGTCCCAGGTCTGATGTGTTGATGTTACTGACGTACTGCAAATAACAAATGTCCGTAACTTTCAGATGCCGTAGCGGAAACTGCCATGAACGCTTGTTTTAAAGCTGGGAAGCAGAAGCTGTTGAGGCATTTTGGGTGCTTAAATAACTGCGTGGCATTTAGCGAGACATCAGCCACCTGGACGATAGCTTTGTCAGCAGATTTCCTGTGGGTTTGTGTTGACGCGGTGAAAGAAGCTTGGGAGTTGGAGTTGCTAGGAAAGTGGGTGATGACAGAGCCGCAGCTTTCCGCTGGATGCTGCCTTCCTAGATTGTGGCTTATTATGTTAAAAACAGGATTGCGTTATGTTGTTTAAAAGTGTAATCTACGTTTGCCGAGTATGTGATTGTGTTTTGGCGAGTAGTTTTTCGACATGCCATTGAGCAGATGTGAAGGGGACATCGGTAATGCGTTGGTGTCGACCA
This sequence comes from Ambystoma mexicanum, assembly GCF_040938575.1. Classification (NCBI taxonomy): domain Eukaryota; kingdom Metazoa; phylum Chordata; class Amphibia; order Caudata; family Ambystomatidae; genus Ambystoma; species Ambystoma mexicanum. The sequence goes on along the minus strand of NC_090931.1, from coordinate 894,292,097 downwards.
GGTAACTGAAGGAAAGGTCAAAGTCTGAACATTTCATAGTGCCTTAATCTTGGCAGTGCTTTGTGTGAACAGTACTCCTACCACAGATGTGCATCATTTTCTTCAATGCATTAGCAGCTGGCGAATGTTAAGTGTAGGGGTGTAACTATCTCCCACTAATGTGTGCACAATCCCAAAACCATCAAGTGCTCTAAGGTGGGGGCGGTTCTCCACTCGGCCCCTACCCCCACAACCTTTACACAATAGGTTATTTGAGAAGTTGTTTGTGTACAATCAAAAAATATTTATCAGAGGTCAACAGTTGAATTGCAAGCATTCAGTGCGTTCAGGGGAGCACAGAGTAATGATATTAGTCTGGGGTATTTTAATCGTGAGAATGGAACCCAAAATTGGGGTTAGAGGTCTAGTAATTTACTATCTAAGGCTGACGTAATTGAACATTCAAAATCGCACATTTGAGAACAGGAGTATATTTGAAGACGAAGGCCAGTTTGCTCTAAATCGGACTACTCTCTTGTACATCTGCTCAGAAATCCCAAATCTGTCTGGTATAAATAGTAAGGACATAGAGAGGGTGGTAGTCCATGAATTACTCTGTACAAGTTCCGCGATGATCCATGTAAGCTTTAATTTGGTGGCATAGGTGATTAGAGCTGAAATTCCTGAATTAAGGAGGTTTGGTTTTGTGGTGAAAGATTTTCTCAAAAACGATTGAAGACTTGGGTCACATAAAAAGGGCCGGCAGGATAAATGTTTGTTTCCAAAATGAAAAAGATGGAAACAAAGGGAGAAGGGGGGGGGTGTGTTACCACACAGAAGAGAACCTGTTGATGATTGGTCCTGGCTGGTGGGCGCTTTAGCTACGGGGGGGACTGCAAATAGGAGGCATAGACATCTCTGGCCACAATAGGTTTAAAACATTTGTCATGGAATTCAAGAGGACATGGTTCCTTTTTTCACAATGAAGAGCTAATATAATTTGTGAGGAACCATGACATAGTTTGTCTTCGGAACATTGGCTGAACCAACCCAGCCTGGATGGTTGTACAACTTGTTTTCTGCGGCCAGTAAGGGTTTTCGGTGGGGGGGGAGACAGATGGGTGGTGTGTTGTCTCTTTAGACTGGGGATTGGTCTCCATGACATGCAAAGTGTTGAGTTGAGTTAGGTAAATGCTTGGTGGCCACGGAGTTTAATACTCAGAGTGTTAAAAATAACTTTCTACTAATGAACCTCTATTGGCATGGTGGTCGTTGCACTCTTGATTATATGTTAACAAAACTTGAAAAATGTGTTGATTGGCTGAGAAAAAGGTTTAAGTGGAATATGATTGTTCTGGGGAACCTAAATTCTAAATGCTCCCAACTGGAGAAAGGGCAGATACCGTTTGTGGATAATGCGCAAAAGGGTGTAAAATGGCAGAGGATTTGGTGATTTAGGCCGCCTAAAGCTAAATGGAACTGTGGAAGGAGATATTCCGGGTAAACGTACTCGGAGGCGAGGAGCGAACAGTTCAACCCTAGACTATATCTTTGTTGATAAAGAACTTTATGGGAAATCTAAATGTAATTGCAACCCCTCTGAGTGACCAAAGGTTTTTGAGTTGTGAGCTGTGCCTACAATATGAAAATAATATTTCTTCTTATACTGCTAAATTGACAAATAATGTGAAGGGAAACGGATTGCGGTGGAAGGAAAAAACCATTAAGCAATATAATTCAAAACTCAAGTTTTTTGGAACACCTGAATTCGGAGCAAAAAAAGCTGCTTTACTGTAGATAATTTCGAAGATTAATTGAAGGAGAATGTGGCAAATCCTTCTACATGGGAGCAGGCATCTGGAAGGGTAAATATAAGTGCTTCAAATACTCATCAGTATGACTCGTTGGTAGTATTGAAGAAAAGGGAATTAAGATCAGCTATTAGAGCTTAAGAGGTTTGGTCTTCATAAATGTAAGGAAGCGGAATTGATTTTGAAAAATAGAGTAAAATAGAAGTGCTGGTCTAGGCAGCAGCGAGCTAGACTAAAGCAGCATGATGCAGAAGGAATGCTTCAGACTTTAAATCTAAAAGTAGCGTGGATTTTGGGAAAATCATAAACGTCTTGAGACAAAAGAATCAGCTACATCAAGTAAATGCGGTGTCGGAGGAAGATTGGTTGGAGTATCTGACATCTTTATATGCCCACGAATCGACAGCGGCTGTTGATCCTGGGGAGCCTGTGGCCTCGAGATTGGATAAGTTTAGTTTAGGTATAGACTTTTCTCTCCAAACAGTATTTGATGCCATTTCTAGAGTTAGTAATTCGAAAGCACCTGATATGTTGTGGGCTACATTGACCCACTGAACAGAATTTCACCAAAACCAAGCTGCATGTGTGCAGAAACAGCAAAATGGTTGCGCTGGCTCCTGTGAGCACAATGGCCTTAAAACTGCGTTTTGCAGCAACAAAAAGAAGCCTGCACCGTCGTGCCAACCATACATTGGGCAGGATGGAACAAGGGGACACACTGAGGGAGCGTGCCAGTGTGTTCTGACATATACAGATGGAATAAAGTGAAAAGGCAGAACTGCTTTGCTGCAAGCCCAAAATCCCCATTAAAAAGGAACATTTTTCACCTTTAAAAATGCTGCTCTGACGCTTTTTCCATCTGGTTTTCCTTAAACCGCTGTGACTAATAAGGCCCTGCCGTGCCCAGTATCTCTCATTGTGCTTCAGCAAAACCGGGAATGATTTCTGAATGACGGGCCCTGTCAAATCAACTCTGAGGAAAATCGACAAAGAGCTTCACTTTTCCTGCACGGAAAACACGTTCATTTTCTTTACAATGTATCAAAGCTCAGTAGTTCAAAGAAACTTCAGCTATATGAGCCATGCCAATTTCAATACATCTGTGCTTTAAGAAATACTCCTGCGTACAAGGAAACAACTAAAGCTGAAAGACAGTGTGGGAGATGCAAAACCGAACTTACTAAAAAGAAATGCCAGCTTTTCACCACGCATGTAAAATGGGCTTTGCAGACTCCAGGAGAGAGAGGCCCGTTTTAAAAGTAAACTGTTGAATAAAAGCCTGCCATTGTCTAGCATTGTGAAGGGGTTTGTTGCTAGGGAAAAATACACACATGGGTTATTTTATTCAACCGGCTTGTTTAATTTAGTACCAAATATAAGAAAGAAACTGTAAACCATATTGGCTGGATTTTACAAGTTCCAAAACAAAAATAGGTTTCTGCTTGGTGGGGGTGGGGGCAGCGGCGGTGGGAGGTGCTACTAACAAAAGGGCCTCTCTCAGCAGATACTAACACCCGAGTGATAATTGTTAGGTTGAACTGAATCTAGTCTAGGCTGCACCCACTGACAATGGGACCTCCAGGAAAAGGAAGTGTGAAGTGGGGCAGGGGCAGTAAACCATCAATCCAGATGGGAAACCCCCCACCATGCTCTGGAGGTAATGGCAGTTGGTGGCAGCTGAAGAAAGAAAAAAATGGCCCAGTGACAGACAATGGACTGCCATTCAAAGACTATTTATGAATAAACATGTGAAGACTTTTATCTCTGCAGCAAGACTTTGTAAAAATTTCAAAGTTTAAAAGTGATTTTTTTTTTTGGGCTTTCATTTACGACATGTTAGAATTCACTGACCCTTTGGGAGTGGAAATGGCAAAGAATCGGGGATTACAAAGAAAGTATCCATGGTTCCAATGGAAATTTAGGCCAAAGCGTTCATACACAAAATTACCAAAAAGTCTTAGAAGGGCGAAACAATGTCTCACGGATTGCAGAGTTGGAGTGCTGTGCTCTATACAAAATATGTAACCCATGTTTATAATTTGCTAAGAGATTTCAAATGTATAAATGTACTGTTTGTGGCAAAATCGGATTTTGGATAAAATAACTGAGTTTTTATTTTTTAACATTGTAAACTCGCACCATAAATCTGCCTTCCTGCTTTGAAATCCAACCAGTTGAGAGCGAGGTGGAGACCAGCACCCCTGACCAATCACGTGGGTTAGAGGTGTGCTTAGCTAAGCCTGCCCAGCCATATACTTGGATGATGTCACTGTGCATTATACATAAGAGTTCCTGACAAGACACAGACACACTCTTCCTGATTTTCCTGTGCCGGCGTTCTATTCCTGTTTCATTCATCCTGCTGAGTCCAGATCCTAACTACAATGCCAAAGCATTGCTGACCCTACCCCAGGGCCCACTGCAAAACCCTAGCAGTGCTGATCCTATTCCCAGCAAGGCCATTGATCCAGAATCAACCCACTAATCTCCCATTAAAAAGGGGAAAGCTGTGGTATTCTTTGGGAGGCATCCTGGCCCAGCCTGGCTTGCTGCCCACGAACTGCTTGCCCACTAACTGCATCCAGAGGTACCTGTGCCCTCCAGTGACCAGAATTACCATCCTGCCCAGCTGTCTTTGTCCAGATGTCCTTTGCCAGGCGTGCTGCCATGTAGTGACCAGAACCATTGACTGTACAAAATCCCAAAACTAAAAGTGGACTGCAAGTATAATCCCTACCCCATACAAATCCATAGTCCATTTTGTATTGCATTTGTCCTTATCATACTCTCTAAGCCATCCCATCCTTATCCTGGTAACTTGTTAAAACTGTCAGAATTCTCTGTGTTATTGCCCTAGATCTCCAAGCGTTAGCGCCACTTTTCTCTTCATTCCTGTCTTGCATAGATCATAAATCATTACCGATATTTTGATTAAATTAATTTTCCCTCAAGAAAAGGGGTACACTGCATGAAGGGTTACAACTGCAGCGTAACTTTGATATTCACGGGTGATGTTCCTCTTTTCTTAGCCATTAAATCTGGTTTAAGTAAAATTTGCCTTTCATTTTTAAAAACGGATTTCTCTTTTTCACTGCTATATTTTCCTAAAATATGAACCTCCTTCTACCTTCAAAATCTCTCTCGATTCACCAGCTAGAGACATATTTTCACCTCATTGTTGTACCTGTGATATATATCTATTCCCCAGCCCAAACTGTTCTGCAAATCGGAGTATTTCTATTAAAAACCGTTGGGTGAACTTACATGGGAATTTAAAGGAAATGCAACTTTTACGCATGTCATTTTGTTGCACCATGTTTTAAACTTTCCACACAGTTTTCAATTGTATGCTCTTGGTAATCCATTGCTGGGGATTGTTAGTATCTATCCATGTTGCTTTAGTGAGAGATTGTATTTACCTTGGAGTTTTAACCGCACATTAATTATTTGTCCATTTACAAGTGTTATTTCATAACGCTGCAAGGGGTTTAAAATCCTTTTTCCACTCTTATTTGGTGAGGGAAGGTTGGATTTTGATTCTGTCTTCTGCCTCTTATTCCTGATTAACTGCTGTGTCTTTCTATCCATTCAGAATTGATTATTTGTGGGTTGAGTGAAAATTGCAGGGGGAAATCCTAACTTGGGTGCTATCTTTCCTAAATCAAAAATTGCTCCGATTCTCTGGTGTTTTGTATATGTTGCGTTAGAAGGTTATACCCAGTGTATTGTTTACATTCTCATTGTAATTATCACCCCATTGGTGATTGCTGCCCCATATTAAAAATTGTATGATTTCTCTTGAATTTTAAAATAAATATTTTATTTCACCAACCAGCCTAGTTCATGGTCCATGGTGACCCGGGGTATTTATAAAGGGGGTGTGATACGAGTGGTGTACCATCTCAAATTGGATCTGCATAAAATAAGGAGAAAAGCATCTCAGTTGTGCACTACATACAAGGCCGAGACCAAGGTGTCTGTCGCCTGATTGAAATCCTTAGATATGTTGCCCAACATAGTGTTTAAAGACAATCCCAGTAAGTGGGCGATAGTCCGGTCTCTTTTGTTTTTGTTTAAGGACATTATAGAGAGTGGACTCTTACCTACATCTTGGAATTACTCATACATTATTCCAATTTTTAAATGGGGTGCCTCGAAATGCCCCCAGGAACTATAGGCCTATTTCCATAATTGACTGTGATAGCAAAATTTGTGCAGCTATTTTGCGGGAACAACTAGAGTTGTGGACGCTAAAATCAGGAAGGTTGCAAATGTGGCAGGTTGGTTTCAGGAAGAGCCGTGAAACTGTGGTTAATGGTTTTCTTTTGAGATGCTTGCAAGACATGGTACTAGATGGTACTTGTACATGTAGCATCAATAGATCGAAGTATGGCATTTGAATTAGTAAGCCGGAATAGGCTTTGGTGGAAGCTAAATTAAATGGGGATTACTAAAACATATTATGCAGTTATATGAAACTATGCCTATTTGGGTGAGATTGGAAGATGCTGGTACTCTACCCTCTGAAATATCCGCAAAAAATGAGTTAAGGCAAGGATGTATGTTAGCCCCCTCACTATTTAATCTATGTTTCTGATGTAGGTGAGGTTATTGAATTGGAGAGGTTTGCTGCCCCTAGGTTAGCACATTTGAGGCCAACACGGCTTGCTTACGCTAACGTTTTTGTCCTTTTTGACACTAATGTAATGGGCTTAAACATATTGAACGCTTTTGAATGCTATGCGGAGAACAATCATTTGAGAGTAAATGCTAAAAAAATCAAAGATTCTATCGTTCAATAAGTAAAAGGGAGTTGGAAAAGGCAATTTAGAATTTGGGTAAGAGTAATCTGGAGAAAGTGAATGAAATTATGTATTTTTGGTTCTATATTACTAGTACGTCAGGGAAAGAAAGCATCACTTTTTTATGGATAAGGCTAAAGGAATCGTGAGTGAAATGAAGCTTATTAAAAATAAGTTTTGTAAATTTACATTGATACCACTGGTGACCTGTTCTAATACAGAAGCCATTCCAAAACTAACGTATGGGGTAGAAATCTACCCTCCGTGTAGGGATGTATTTGGCATGGAGTTTTGCGTATTCCTGATGCAGTACCTAGATTAGCAATATTATATGAATTGGAATTTGCAGAGTCTCTACCATGATTAGATGGAAACAGCTATCACACTACTATAATATTCGGTGTCCCTGTCCGGATTCCTTGTTTTTGAATTGGAAATAAAATGCTAACATTTAAACAGGGTTTCTTCGGTGAGAGAATTGAGTGTCTCCTGTGGGAAATGACTAGATGCACTAGGGAAAAATGTTGAAGATCTTAAATTCAATCCAGGGAAAATGAAAAGGTTGTTGTACATGCATTATTGCTCTAGTCTAGTTGATGGATTTCATGGACCGGAAAGTATGGGTCATCTGAAGCACAAGCACAAATCACTGGGTAGTCTGGCAACGCACTGGAAGCTTTTTTTCCCTGTGTGAAATTTAGGACTGATTTTACTAAGTTTAGGTGGAATCTGTATATGACACGTGAAATATTGAATCGTTATAAACTGAGCCCAGATGAAGCTACTACTTGTCGCCTCTGTGAAGTTGGGGACACATTTGAAACCTTGGAACATCTGGTTGTACACTGACCTAAATTAGAATTGGTGCGACAAATGTTTTTTTCGAAATTTTCCTAAAGAACAAAGTACATGAACCCAATAGGAAATGAATTTTCTTCTCTCCTTTTTTTGTAATGGAATAGGCAATGAATTTGTTTGATATGTATTTTAAACTTTTTTTTAATGTTTTGTATTGTTAAGGTCAACCTTGTTTGGCCAATAAACAATTAATAAAAAAGCACATTTCATAATGAATGTGCCCACAGTACATGCCAGCTTCTTGCCAGTGTAAGAAGGGCTTTTCATGCCAGCTGTCCCAATATATGCCATTATTGGCAGTGTACCACACTCCATGTTGGCTCTGCCCCTTAATGCCAATATTTCAATTCATATGAATATTAAGACCATATTACTTGGAGTTAACAGAATATTTCAACAAAGATGGTATTAAAATTGAGGTAAATAATAATAGGTTATCTGAGTGCCACTCTTCAAAAAACATCTGTTATAAATGGAATTTTAGAAGCTAAAATGGATGCACTCCAAAAACGCCATAATAGCTTTCTGCAAAGAGGCAGGGACACTGAAGCAGGTCCAGACAGGCAAATCCCTTTATTTTTAATTTCAGCATAACAAGGAAAGGCAAAGAAACAACGTGTTTCGCGGTGCTCTCACCGCTTGATCAGTTTAGGAGTTTCGACATGGTAAAGGTGACTTAAGATAGTACATCAGTCTCTATGGTATCACCTCCAGATAGTGTCAACAGTGTGAGGCATAGTACTTTTCCTTAGGTAGAGAGGCAGACATCTTGCAATATACAATTACAGCCACAGTTGCTATGGTCTATTAAAGTATAAAAATCACACCACATAGCATTTCAGACAGTTTGCTCGTACACAATGATAAAAAAAGAATAATTAATTTCTTCACATAAAAAAGTGTACTTAATACAGAGTATGTCACAGTAAATAACCACTGTATTGGCAGCGTCTAATAGCAATCTGTATATAACACAATTGTGAGTGTATATAAACGCAGGTATGGTGGCATGTCACAATGCATTCTAAAATTGGGCTAATTTCAAATGCGAGAAAGCTCTCGATGATGCTTACCCAGAAAGAATGCAAGAACGATAGCCTCTTACTTAGTAGCTGCCTGTGTACTAGCTATGCACTGTGTTAATCACTGCACCAACCCATTTTGACACTAGTACTACCAAATTATATGGCTGATTGTCATTTGCGCAGTGCGAAGTTACTAGCCTAGGATATGCAGAGATGTACAGGGACCACCATGTTGCATCGGTAGATAAAGTGCAAAGTGCTACTGGTGAATGTCTTCACTGTAAACAAATCAATTGGTGCAAATAAGCAAAGCAGCAACTAGCTGGAATATAGTATTTCCAAATTGGTAAAGTGCTTGGTGCCTGTAAACTTCCATACGGTAAACATTTCGACTTTTGCAAATCAGCAAAATAGCATAACTTCAGTATATGGATGCAAACATAAGCAACTGTTATTCAGGGATGGGGTCCCTGTAGGATGGTCTTACGTTACAAACCTCTAATGTACTAAAAACTCTGATGCATATGTCATCCCATAAGTAAAGTGCTATGTGCAAGGTCCTATAAGGAGGTGCGGGTAGTACGGTATACTGGGCTGTGACATGAATGCTAGTGTGTGATACATGAAAGCAGCCTGCCAATCTTCAAGAGTAATTCTAAGTTGAGAAACTCTTGTAAGTGTCTAAATACGCTCGACTATCGAGGACTCCTAATGTAACATAATAGAAAAAATTAAGTAAGAGAAAAAATTCTCTGATTCTAAAAAGCTGTGAAAAATATTTCTCCAAAAATGTATCGGGGGTACTACAGGAGTTACGCTATAAGGTTATAACAATTAAACCAACCTAAAATGTGGACCAAAAGGTGTCCCCCCGTACATAATGGATACAAGAACAAACAGACCATCGGACCTAAGGTGACCTGTGCAACCAAAAGACTAATGAGGGCTATGTTATATACATAGGTAAACTATGCTCTCTCGACAAAACAATGTCAATACAAACAGAAGGCAAGGTCATGAAAAGAGATAAAATCAAGGAGAGAGAAGCAGAAACTTAGATACAATTCAGTAATCTCCTTCAGTACAAGCTGAAAACTGCGTGTGTTTAAAACCGCACTAGACAATGCTACGACCAATACTGTCAAGGTATGACAAAAATATATATGTAGATGAGGAACCCAGATTCAATACACTAAAAGCAAAAAACATGTGTAATAACAAGAAGCTTTCCACCAATTCTAAGTTCCCAAAAAAGTGTAGAGTTCTTCATCTAAATTATGTCCTCTGGGTTTTTTTGTTTCCAGGTCCAAGATGCATTTAGTTTCCAATTGTCTGAGCAGAAATTCTCTATTGCCACCCTTAGGATGTTTGGCTACTGTATGCATACCAAAAAATGCAAAGCCGCCTAGCTTCCCTTCGTGAACTTGTTTAAAGTGTAAGGCCATGGGGTACGTAGGATCTACATGTTTAATGGCACGGATATGCTGGAGCATGCGCAGTTTCAATTTGCCTATTGTGCTCCCAGCGTACCACTTGTCACAAGGACAGACAAGCATGTAAACCACATACTCAGTATCACAAGTAATACGTGATCCTATTGAGATGTTTCTGGCCAAGATAGGATGTTCATAATTCAAAGTGCCTCTGGCATATTGACAGGCTTTGCATTTCCTGCACTTGTGGAAGCCTGCAGTTGGTGTTTTCAGCCAGGTTTGGCCTGTGGATGATGGGTTCATAAAACTAGAGACCAGATTGTCTTTCAGGGAAATCGAACGTTGGAATGTTATATTCATTCTGTCCCCCAGAGCTACTACCATATGTTCATCCAGCTGTAGAACATGCCAGTGCTTACGCATGATCTGCTGTATATGTTGGAAAGCCTTGCCATAAGTGAGAATAAGTCGAGTCTCACTACTGCATGTGTCTGTAGATGGCATAACTTTAGATATTAAGAGTGAGGAGCGATTTTGGTCCCTGGCCTTATGAAATGCTCTTTCAAGTATCTTTTTAGGATATCCACATTGTTTAAACTTAAAGGCCATTCGTGCACATTCTGCATCAAATGTCCCCAGCTTTGAGCAATTCTTCTTTATGCAAATAAATTCCCCATATGGTATGGATATATATCAAGATTTTTATCATCAAACCATCAGACAAAGGGACAAATATAGTTATCATGGATCGAGATAGCTATATTAAGGAGGCAGAAAGACAGCTATGAGATAAAACATGCTATGCCCTACTCACTGAGAATCCCTCTACAAGTACGCAAAAGAAACTTCGGAACTTGTTACTGACGTAGAGAGCGACACCTTCTGGATGATGATGATGTGTGCACATTTTTGCATCCAAAATTCCCGGTCCTCCCAACTATTTACTTTTTGCCTAAAGTGCACAAGAGTTTAAACAGACCCCCGGGTAGACCAATTGCGACATTGTGTGGGGCTCTGCTAGAAAATACTTCTAAACTCATTGATGAAACCTTGGTGTCCTTTGTGATTGCATTACCATCATATCTAAGGGACACCAAAGACTTTTTAAGTCGTGTGGAGGGGATACCCTGGGAATCAACTTATTTGCTCACAACATTAGACGTCTCCCTCTATACGTCGATAAAACATGTAGATCGACTAAGGGCACGTGAGCATTTTCTATACACCAGACCTATGAATTACTTGCAACAGAAATGATTTTAGAAATGATTAATCTTTGCTTGACCAACAATTGTTTTCTTTTTAACAGAGTTTTTTTATACAACTGCAAGGCATTGCCATGGGCACAACCTTTGCCCCCCATACGCTAACCTCACCATGGGCTGGTGGGAGAAGTTTGTGGTGTGGCATCCCAGTAACAATAGATATACGGCCAGAACTGTTTTATGGCTACTTTACATTGATGATCTTTTCATCATCTCAGATGGCACAAGCGTTGAGTGGCTTAACTTTGTTAAAATATTGAATCTTAACGAGCTAATTGAGTTTTACTGAGAGTCACAGTAAGACCAACATCGTATTTTTGGATGTTGATGTCAGACTGTTCCCTTTCACCACCCTGCTCCTCACCTGTATCTTCCTCTTGTTTGTCCTTGGGGTGCTTGGAATGCTTTCGGAAAGTCCTGGTATCTTCCTTTGCGGGCTTGTCTCTGGACTTCCTGTCATGTAAATAGGGCCTGGCTCCCTCGGAGGCCACTTCGACAGGAGGTGGAACCTGTCTTGGGGGGGGGGGGGGGGCCCCGAGGAGCCAAGCCCCCGCGACAGGGAAAAGACCGATGGACGGCAAAAAACCCTGTGGAGTCTTGAGGAGGTGGATCTTGGAAATAGACTCTTCAAAGGCTGGAGTGGATGTTAGCAATCCAGAGTGAGTACAGGACACTGTGGTTGTGGTAAGTCCATTCTGTATTAACAACAGTGAAGAAGACTTGAGGCAAAGGAGGCAGGATCCAATCCGTGTAGCAGTTGCTGGATACAAGGTAAGGAGCCAAAGTGGAGTGATACGAGAGTAAAAGGGGAGAGGACTATAGCCCGGAACGGAGAGACGTTCCGTAATGAAACGAAACGATAAGGATAGAAGAATGGGTAGTAATAGTCCTTACTTACCAGATATAGTTGGATCCACGAAAGGCACAGGGAGGAACACGTAGGATCACGAGGATGGCGGACAAGCCGCGAGTAAGAGCGGCAGGGCGCCGGAAGAACAAGAAAAGGACAGAGAATAAGAAACGTCAGAGAGCCGTGGAATGCTAAGGGTGAAGGCTGGAATAGACAAGCGGGAAGGAAATACACTGCAAGAGGCACAGGAGAAGCCAAACGGAGGTTTAGCCGAGCGCTAGTATCAAGGCGAACAACACAGATACAACGCGCAGGAAAGTGGGCGGGGCTTGCTTAAATAACAATGTCAGCCATGTTGGATGAGGACTAGCCCGCTAATTGAGGGTTCTCCGTGACGATATCTTTCACTTATGCCACAGCTTCCAGGGATGGATCCTGACAGTTGATGTAGCAGTATCTCGAGGAGAACTCGTTACAGAGCTATACAGAAAACCTACCAGCTCAAACATCCCTTTACATGCCAATAGCAGCCACCTCACAGTCCTGAAATGGAGCATTCCGTATGGGGAATTTGTCTGCATACATCGTAATTGCTCAAAGATTGAAACTTTTGATACTGAATATGCCTTGATGATGCATACGTTCAAACATCAGGGATATCCAAAAAAAGGTGTTGGAAAGAGCATATCTAAAAGCTAGAAATATTGACCGTTGCTCTCTCTTGGCTGACAATACTACCTTGCATAGCATTTTAGAAACAAGTGATGCAAGGCTTATTTTGACCTTTTGGCCAAGAAGCATCTCACATACGAAAGATCATGCAAAGACATTGGCATGTCTTGAAGCTAGATGAGCATCTCAATACAATATTAGGTGAAAGAGTGAACATTACGTTCAGGAGATCCACTTCACTGAAAGACATGTTGGTGCCTAGTTTCATGAGCCCAATATATAACACATTTGAAAATACCTGGTTGAAAACCAAAACATCAGGGTTTCACAAATGTCAGAAATGCAAGGCATGCCAATATGCAACGAATATATCTAGTTATCAACATCATGTTCTTAATAAGAAAATAGACATCAGGACTCTCATAACTTGTGGGACAGAATTTGTAGTGTATGAATTAAACTGTCCATGTAAGAAAAGGTATGTAGGGAGTGCAATAGGCAAACTCAAATTACGAGTGCTCCAACACATTAGGGCAATAAAACATGCTGACCCTACTTATCCCATTGCATTACACTTTCAAATGGAACGCAGTGGTAAACTAGATGGCTTTTCCTTTTTTGGTACACAAATGGTTCCCAAATCTCCTAGAGGAGGGAATCGTGAGCTCCTATTAAGACGGTTAGAAACTAAGAGCATTTTAGACTTCGAAACAGAAAAACCTCGGAGTCTTAACCTCGACGAAGAACGGTACACCTTCTTAGGTACCTGACAACATTTGGGCTTACAACTGTTCGTTATGCTTGCCCTACTTGTCTACCTTTTGGTTTTTCTACTTCCTGTGTCTCTAACTTGTTGTGTCTCTGATTGCATTGTCGTTTTAGAACATTAATGTATTTGCCTTTCAGATTGTCTTTATACACAAAGTGAAAATTACTTTTTTACATTTTTACTTACCTTTATTGTGAATTTTTAACAATATGGCTTTGTATCAGTGGTAACAGGTATTGGTTTTTGTGACATAGAGATTTCTTGGACTTTTTAAGTATATGGCCATTGGAACACCGAACTTTAATTTTTATCCATAGATATGTTGAAATTTGCACATTTTAGGTTTTAATATCATGGTTTTATTAAAAAAATACATCCCTAACGGAAGAATAAGGGGCAGGGCTATGTGAGACAAACATGTATTATGCACTAGGTACTTTACTGGTAAGAACTTGAATGCACTATGCACTTTGTCAGCATTATACCCAAGGCACTATGCACTTTATGTTGCTCACCACTTTGCTTATTTGCACATGCGTATTTGCACTAGATACCATATGCTTTAAGTAACATTAAGGTCCTAATTTCAAATTCTAGCCCTTTTACTCCATTCGGGATTAACTGCACACATATTTATGACATCAATAGCCGGTATACGGACCAGAATGACATGTTAAATCGGCTATGGGGTTTTCCTTTATTATTACTATCCTTGCAAATAGTTTGCACTAGTAGCTAAAGTATGGGGAAGCCAGTAGATTAGAGAACACATGGAAAGATATGGTCCCCAAGTGGCAACACTACATTATCGCATTAAGAGTAATATTTGTCTTATATTAAAGTTGCGCGCTACGACGCGTACTGAACCCCATACGCAAGTTCATGCCACTCTTTACGAGATTTATTATCTCTTTTCAGGTTGGGTATACCACAGGATGCAATTGTAACTCGACATCCTGCTGTTAATACATACGACTATTAGGCTAAGACCTTTCACAATGGCTGACCTATGAATGGAAATGGAACGCTCACGTGGAGTGGTAGGCACTCCGTACCAACCATAGAGTTATATGTATACTTCTAGTCCATCATCTGTCACATTCTAACCACGTGATCAAGCGGTCGGAGCACTGCGAAACGCGTCGTCCTTTTTTTACATGTTTTTCCCTTTCAGCACACTATTATTAAAACACAAGTGTCTGCTGGAACGGACTGTGCTGTTTTCTTTTCTTTGCTGGAAGAATACTGCATTAACCAGCTGCTCTGGGTGTGCAGTCCACTTGGCCTCACGTACTTGCCACGCAGGGTTTTTTGTTAAAAAAAGGAATATACAGCAACTTAACCATAACTACCGTGGCTGTGAACATATATATACATATATATATATATATATATATATATATGTTCACAGCCACGGTAGTTATGGTTAAGTTGCTGTTTCCATAGGGGAAGGGCACTTTTTGGGTGGCCTATAACTTCTGTGATGTTTGGTACAGGGGGGGAAAAGTTATAGGGGGGGTCCCAAAACGTCTTTTTTCCCATAGACTGAATAGGGGAAAAACTTTGCGCAGGCCAAACCGCTGGATGGAATTTTACCAAATTTGTGGCAGGGGCTTGGTCCCGAAAGAGTGCTTTTGTAAATTTGGTGACAATCCATGCAGTAGTTTCCTTTAAAACGACCAAAAAGTAGGTCTAAATAAATGAGTGATATCTATGTCCGCTCCGCGGTCACACTTCCCTGTTCGCTCCGCGGACAAGATACTGATTGGCTAAGGGGCTGGCGTCATGACCGCGGACACGCGACGTCTCCGCCGATAGGCTGCAGTGAGCTGTGTTCTGCGTCAGATTGTTTGGATGCGCCCGACATCTTGGATCCGCCGACAGCGCAGCGGCGACCAGCAGCAAAATGCTATTTCGGAAACTGTTTTGCTGTGTCAGAGTGCTTGGGGCGGTTCAGACGGTAAGAGATGGGTGAAAAACTGTATTTGTTCAGGCGGTAGGTGTTAATGATATATTCCCTATGCCCGCCTTGTTCGGGATGTTTGTAAGTACTGGAAATGAGGGGTTTTATAAGGGTCTCATAAGGGTAGTACTTCAGTCCGTGCTGTGCGCAGGCAACTTGAAACTGTTCTAAGGACACGCGTTCTAAGGACACGCATGGTGTTGGCAAACATTGAAATTGAGTACATGCCGTAGTGAAATTATTTTTTTTCTATGGGTGTGCTATTGATGTATACGCCGCCATGGGTGTGAAATGCTGCAGTGGTTGTGGCCAGGGCCTAGAGTCTTGGATGCATGGCCGTAGGCTATACTTCCAAGATTCTAGGCCCTGGCCACAACCACCACAGCATGTCACAGCAATGGATACACCTGTAGTATTGCTTATCGATCAGATGGTTGTGGAGAGTGTGTAACAAAGTTATAAGCACTGGAGTTATACGCCACACCGCACCCATACATTGCAATATCTATGGACATACAGCTAAGAGTCTAGCCTCTGGCCACACCCACTGCAGCATATCACAGCTATAGATGCACCCGTAGTATCACACATCACTCAGGTGGTTGTGGGGAGGGCCTGCATTCTTGGGTGCATGGCCGAAGGCCATGCACCCAAGAAGAAAGTTGTAAGCTCTGAAGTTATAAGCCAACATGGGCTTTATATAGTGCGGTGGTTGTGGGCAGGACGTAGACTTTTGGGTGCATGGCTGCAGGCTGTAGGCCATACACCCAAGAGTGTAGACCCTGCCTACAACCACTGCAGCATATCACATTCATACATCGCACCCATACATTCGATTATGTATGTGGTAGGTGTGGGCAGGGCCTAGAGTCCTGGGTACAAATTGAGTACATGCTACAGTTATAATGTTTCCTTCTATGGATTTGCTAATGATTTATAAGTGACTATGGGTGTAATATGCTGCGGTGGTTGTGGCCAGGGCCTAGAGTCTTGGGTGCATGGCTGTAGGCCATAGGCCCTGGCCACAACCACCGCAGCATGTCACAGCAATGGATACACCTGTAGTATTGCTTATCGATCAGATGGTTGTGGAGAGTGTGTAACAAAGTTATAAGCACTGGAGTTATACGCCACACCACACCCATACATTGCAATATCTATGGACATACAGCTAAGAGTCTAGCCTCTGGCCACAACCACCGCAGCATGTCACAGCAATGGATACACCTGTAGTATTGATTGTCGATCAGATGGTTGTGGGGAGTGTGGGGAGTGTGTAGAGTCTTGGGTGCATGGCTGAAAAGCATTGGAGTTATAAGCCACTGCACACCCATACATTGAAATATGTATGGACATACACCTAAGACTCTAGGCCCTGGCCACAACCACTGCAGCATATCACAGCTATAGATACACCCGTAGTATCGAACATCACTCAGGTGGTTGTGGGGAGGGCCTGCAGTCATGGGTGCAAAGCACCCAACAGCACAGTTATACGTAGTGTAGTTGCAAGCCACAATGGGTGTGATATGGTGTGGTAGTTGTGGCCAGGACGTAGAGTCTTTGGTGCATGGCCGAAGGCATTGAACCCTAGAACAAAGCAGCATTTGGTGTAGTATTTCCCTTTGCTTTTGTATTTGCGATGACAATATTTGCCACATTTGTGTCTTTGAAATTGTAAAATCTGTCCATGCAGGCCACTGTGTCTCCGTTGTGAAGGGATTTCACAAGTGACATATTTTTGGATGAATTGCAAAACAGTGGCATCACTGTCGTGACCAAATTTAGGTGCACCTTTTTGATCCATAAAAGCATGTGAATATGTGGTGCTCCTCTCGCTTGGAATTCTTTTCTCCAAAAGAAGTGTTGCACTTCTCCGAGGGGAGGAACAGTTTTATTGCAAATAAAGTGTAGCATAGCATTGAAACGATGATGGACCTATCTTGACACATTAACTGGATCTAGAGAGCAAAGTTCTCCAGGTGTTAATATATCTATGTTGGTTTTGTTGTTGTTTGATATGCGTAGGAACTGATGTAAATCTTCCCATGCATATTCTGCACAACTTAGTGCACCAAATCAAGTCGGTGGTCCAAGGTTTCTGATCATACAACGTACGTCTCTGTGCCGTCGGAACCAGTATTCTTTTGTACCACGCATGTTTGCAAACAGATTTGTTATACTTGATTGTAAAACCTCATCTTTTTATTGTACTTTTTGTATTAATTGCGTAGCTGACATATTTTGACAGTGGATTGCAGATTCCAAAATGTGTGCAACTCCGTGACATAGGGTTGCTAGTTCACTTTCAAAGAGTAGGTGGAATATGTATTCCACATTTTGTCTAAATCTGGGATCTTGCGAATACATTCGTAATGAGCGGTGTTCGGATGCTGTAATCTGAGTGGGTTTATCATCGTATCTTCCACCTTTGCCAGGAGGAAATAGCAGTGGAAAAGCATGTGCTTCTATACTTTTTTCCCAAATCCTCATTGGTGACCCTTTGGTTTGTCGCATTTGGTAAGTTTCTAGTGCATCATCTATGCTTTCATTGGAATGCAATGGATGAATTATGTAATGGTCCAAAAGAGTGGATACTGCAGCAGGATCCAGAAGTTCAAATTGTCCAGTTTCTGATGACTCTTGAATTATTTCAGTTGTTTCCCTTAAGCTTTCTTCAATATTTATTTCCTTGTAGTATTCGTTATTGTCTTTTAGATATTGCAAGGGTTGTCTAAATTTATGGAAGTACACCAGTTGTTGCCAAATTCTTTTGTCTTTTGTTGGTACACCATTTACCAAGACAATTAAAGAATGCTCTATTGAACGTTGCACTCCTAGAGTGTGTACATTTTCTGTTAGATCTAATGGCAAATAAACTACTTTGCCACAAATGCCTTTCACGGATTCAGAGGGAAGTAATTTTGCTGTTTTAGGTTGAAGGCGTATAATTGCTTGAAATGGGTGAACTCTTTGAATGATGATGCTCTCATACAAATTGAGTTGTTGCAGGGGTTTTGGTAGTGGGGACAATTCCAAATTATTTGTGATAGCACGTGAAGGAGTTTGGTTGTTGTCCAGTTTTATAGTGCAGTAACTGCAACATATTAGGGCTTCACTTATTTGGTATGTGTTTTCTGCTAAAAGGTAGAGAGCTAATTCAAACCATTTGGAATTTTCATATTCTTCTATTTTGTATGCTATGTCTATATTTGTTGTGTTCCTTTTTGTAAAATGTTCTGCAGCAACACACACACACACACACATGGTTTGGTACTTCAGCCGATGCACTTTTAAATTTTAGTATTTCTTTTTTGTATGTGTGTAATAGAAGTTTGCTATGTTCAGAATTGTTGCTAGTCTGTTCTAAAACTATTGCATTTTATAAGTGGCTTTCACTTCCAAAATATTTGGATACGGTCGATTTCTTCTTGTAGGTATTTGGGTGTACCATGCAGAAGAGTGTTATTTAAATTGGCTAATTCTAAGGTTGGACTTTTAGCATATTATATTTTATACACTAGATTTCTTACTTGTATTGATATCCTTTTGATATCATGGAAGGTGCTTTTGCAAATAGGTCCTGAAATGCAGGCTAATGAATGTGCTTGTAGTCCTGTGTATTTGTGCACTGGACAGATATCCATATTTTGCAGTACTTTTATTTTAGTTTTGTCTTTACCTTTCACATACTGATTGAGGAACTGACGTAAAGATTTGAAAGGTTTGTTAGGAATGTCACACATTGATGGGCACGGCCATTTGTATTCTGGATGGTCTGGTTCAGTTGAATCGAGAGGTAATTCAGGGGATACTTTTATAAGCAGTGTTTCTTGTTCCATGATGGTATCATTGATTTTTTTTTTTTTTCATACCCTCGTCCACTGCTATGGATGGCAATTGTGTTTGTTTGATTTTGTTTGTATGCTTCTTCATTAAAATATGGTTCTGTGGTTGTTGTGACTCCATTCACCTCCACAAATATTAAGAAGTTATTTTTGTTGACATTCCGTTTATTGATGAGTTTCTTTTGTAGTTTAGTACTTAGTTTTGTTAGTAGTTTCGTCCTATTTAACACTAATATGAACAACTTCCTTTTGA
This sequence comes from Ambystoma mexicanum, assembly GCF_040938575.1. Classification (NCBI taxonomy): domain Eukaryota; kingdom Metazoa; phylum Chordata; class Amphibia; order Caudata; family Ambystomatidae; genus Ambystoma; species Ambystoma mexicanum. Next base: position 894,272,569 of record NC_090931.1, on the reverse strand, counting down.
GAAGGATTGCACTGTCTACGAGAGCTTGTAGGATTACTTTTCTACGGTAGGTTTTAAGGGTTGTGGATGGTTTCGGTCCTCTTTTTATTAGATTCTGAAGGACTCTGTGGCGAAACATTTTTGCTAAAATACTTTGTACTATGGGTTCTTGTTACTATATCAGGATTAATAGGAGCATTGTTGGCAGTACTGGTAGCCGATTTTTCTTTTTTTTTTTTTTGTGAAGCGTTTTTTGTTTCGTGCCACATTTTGATAGAGGAGGTAAAGTTTCGGTAGTTGAAGCTTCCTTTGTTTCACTAAACGACTGTATTAGCTGTTTTGTTCCAACGTTCTCTACAAACTCTGCCACAGAAGGATGCTTACTTTGGACAATTTTATTTTCATTTGCTCTATTTCTGCGTTCCTTTCTACGGACTTGCTTTTTGGTAGGCATTCTTTGGGGTCTGTTGAAAAAAAAGAAGGCCTGGTTTGGTCTGTTGTACAATGTATGTGTGCTGTGTGCATACATGCATGAGTTTGAAGGGGAAGCTCTTTGTGGTGGTGTGTGAAAGTGAATTGGGCTGTTACAATGAGTTGAGAAGGCTATTTTTCTGTTTGTATACTACTACACTGTGCTTCAGATGAGAGTACAAAGTGAGCTAGTGGAGAGGAGAAGCATTAATAGTAAAAGTAATGGTATAAAATTGAAACAGCTATTTGTTTTCTAGTACTAATATTCTATGGCTTCTGTATGTTATTTGAGTTCCAGAAACACAGGGATTTGTGAGCCATTCTGCCTGTTATTATTTGTTTAATAAATGGGGATTTGTGGGTAGAATGGTTCAGAAATCAATGTTTGTTTTGGTGCGCAAATTAAATAAATAACCCACAGTCTCTTTGAGGACCAGTAAGAATATAAAGGTAGTACTGTACTTAATTTTTTTTTGCGGAATGACCAGGTTTCTTCGGATATGTCGTTTGCAGTGTAGATGCTGTTGATTTTCAGGAGAGTAGTCTTCACTGCGATTGTAAAAAGAAGTTAGTAATTTTGTGACTTTAAAGCAGTGATGTTACTGTACAAGTTAATTTTGCATCTTTCGTCAGAGTATTCTCCTTTGATATGTCGACACAGTGCATGTGTGCATTTCACTTCACTATGTGCTGCCTTTGTATGTTATTTGCAGTATGTCAGTTGAACGTGATTCGGAAATGAGTACAATTTATAGTTTATGAAAATGTCTTGTTTTTTTTACACTGTTATCCATAGCAGAGAGGTTTGTAAGTGATAGGTCATTATAGTAGATGGGGGGCGGGGGGGAAATGTCACTACTTTCATATTAGAAGTACGAATCTGAAAAATCGGGAGACCCTCAGAGGGAGATGTCACAACAGCAATCAGGAGCGTTTATTTTTCGCATACGATCGCATTGGAAGTAGTATTAATGTAGGCGGTACACAGTAAAAATTTGTGACATTTTCTACGGGAAAATCGAGTTTCACGCTAAATAGGGAGGGTTGTTACGTATTTATAGGTTATGCGGGAGACGGTAAGAAGTAGTGCGGTTTGTCAATGAAAAATCGGACGTCTTGCACTTAAAGGGGAGCGTTGGTATGTATTGGCTATGCAGATTTAATGGCATTAATTTGTTTAAATGAAATCATAAAGGTTGCTCTTTTGTGTCGAAAGACTGTGCGTATACTGAAGGTGGCAGATGTGGAGAGTGTTAGGGTTTTAGTGCTCGGAGATATTTTTGTCCATGGTTTACAGCACTATTCCGAAAGTAGGCATGTGGCACACAATTTCGATGTGAGAGGAGTGGAGGTGGTGTGGAGCGCTGAGACTGATCGCAATGTTGCGGCAATTCTCCAAGTTTGCAGAGACATGCGTAGGATGACCAGTCCCCATGTGGTACTTTTGCACTACAGTGCTTGCCATTTGGGCTACGTGAGTTCACGTACTTTGCTGGAAGATTTGGAACAGTTGGTGCAAGCAGTGATTAACAACTTTCCAACTGCGAAAGTCATTTTTTTCTGGGTTACTCCCTGGAGGAAAATGGGACAGCAGTTCTGTTTTCTGTCCTGATCAAAGTATTGGGAGGTGTAACATCAATCGTGGCATGTGTGCTTTCATGTTACGAGCTGGTATGTTTTTCTGCAGCCACAAGAACATTGTTCCCAGTAATGCGGCTTATTTTGCAGCAGATGGTGTTGCGTTATCTTCTTTGGGAAATGCCATGTTCTTTTGGAATGTAAGGCTTGCTTTGGAGAAGTTCTGTAATGGTTGTAGGAGTAAAGTAAGAAGAAATCTTTTTTAAAAAAAAAAACAAATAACAGGTGTCTATAAGGCATTTGCCCAAAAAACAAAAACAAAAAATGGCTCTTTTCAGAGTCCACCTTAAAGGGGAAAAGGGGAATAATATTTAAATGTACAGTCGTCACGCTCTGATCCTCTACGTGTCCGCGGACATGGTGGTAGTTTGCAGGCAGCGCATATTACCAACGGGGATTCTGGGTTGGAGACGCATGCAAATGAGAATGTGCGAAGGTAGGGATTGGTCAGTAAAGTTCAGTGGGTGTGTTCTGAACGGAGAAATTTAGTGAGAAGGTCTTTTCCCTGACAGGAGACCAGACAGCCATGGCTCTGTGTGCTCGAAAACAGATTATCTGGATTTTGGGAGACTCATGGATACATTGGTTGAAGGTGCATGCAGAAAGTTGTGGTATATCTGCAGATTCTGGATTCCCTCATGTGGAAGTGCACTGGCATGGCGTGCGTGGAATGAGGTGGCTGTACTTGGTACCTCTGTGTGCTACTTTACAGACAGAGCATCATCCTGATATACTTTTCATTCATTGCGGAGGAAACATTTTAGGCCATGTCTCTGGAATTTCTTTGCAATTTGCAATGAAGGAAGGTCTTGCGAAGGTCATGGACATGTTTCCAAATAGTGTTTTCCCGTATTGCTCTAAGACAAATATGGCTGCGTTCTTCTGCATTTGGTCCACAAATGGAAAAAGCGAGGCGCAATGTCAATAAGTCTGTGACTTTCCACAATGAAAACATTATGTTTTGTTTCGCAGCACTTTCATTTTTCGCAGCGATGGAGTCCATCTCACATATGCTGGCAATCAGATTTTTCTTCGCAATGTACAAAATGCATTGCAACCTTTTTTGGATTCATAGTCGCCTATTTGGCAATCCATTTTTTCAAATCCACACTTTTTGAAACACACACACCACCCAAAGGCTCTTTTCAGAGCCACCACTTACTCCCAGCGAAAAGTGCATTGGTTTTGCCCCGCTTGCACCCTCCATTTTTGTGTGTCCTACGACTGTCCGCAGACTTTTTGAAAAATGCGCGTGGGCCTACAATGGTCACTTGATAGTTCTGTTGTTAAACTGAGAAAGGTGGCTATGAAAAGAGCCTTTTTTGTCATTTTTGTTGTTTGCATGTTTATTGCTTTTCAGCACATGACACACTAGGAGAGGAGGGCAAAGGAGGGTAAGGAAGGGACACCAGCCACAGGGATACGAAAGGGCAGGTGGAGAGAGAAAGAAGTAGAGTGTCCTTTACTTAGGTAGGGGGCAGTTCTTCTGGTGCTCCGTGACCGTAGCTTCAAAAGCACTTCGAAGACTCTCCCCCCTGCAGAGTACTGCATCGCAGTACATAGACAATATTGTGACCCTCGAAAGGTAAGGGTCAACAGCATCGCGAATAGCTTGTGAGGCAGCTGGAGGGATGCGCTCCCCCATAGGAGTGTCTCTTGTGGTAAGAGGATCGGATACGGAGGATGCTGTGGAGGAACTCCATCTACTACGCTCTTCACATGGCACCACCTTGCGAATGGCTGCACAGTGGAACGAAGTTAGGTGTCGCTTCATGGTTGTCGTACCAAAGCTGTACGCACCAGGTCTCCCTCGACTCAGCAGCAACTGGCACTGGTTACACCTGACCAGGTTCGCAAGTGCTTTTGGTACATTCCCAAAAATGGTAAACAACCGCCACACTCATGACTCCCGGCAAGTGCTTGTAGTGCTGAGTTCCTCCACCTCATTCTCTTCTTCCTCTTCTTCCTCGATCTCGACATCCTCACCTGTATTTCCCTCTGCAGGCCCTTGGGGAGGTGGTGGTGGTGGAGGGTTTGGGGGTGGTGCTGAGGCTAATGAAGCAACAGTAGCCATGGATGCCATAAGGAGTAGTCGGCTAATGTTCGCTACAGCAGTAAAGGCAGCACAACTCAATCTGCTATAGCCAGAAGGACAATGAAGATGAGCTCGGGGGATTTGGCCATTTATAGGGGTGGAGGGGGGCGGCTCGTGACCACATTGATCACTGAAAAGCGTTGCAAAAATTCTAAACAATACATTCAACGGTAAGCCAATTGTATGGGACATGTGAAATGGTGATTTTATAATGTAAAATAATTTCCCATGTTTGTATAAGTTCTTTTGAAATGTTGCAGAAGCAGACAAACTGCGCAAATTAGTCCACACGCTCAGTGTGGGTGCAGTCACATGATGTTGTGAACACATCCGCGAGGGAAATAAGTGCCCGCTAGAGAGCAAATGCAGAGTAACGGACGTGCGCATGCGCGCGGGTGTTCTACGGACAGTGTTCAGCTCCTGAAACTATTTAAAAGTGCGACACAAGTGACACAGACAGTTACGGACAGGCGCGATGTTTGCAGTACTTATGGGTGTTGTGCGTTTGTGCGTACATGATCTGCTGACTGTACGGACAGGTACAGTGTCCTTAGGACACCTCCATTTTGTTTGACTACGGACATGCCGGCCACCGCGCCTGTTCTGCGGACAGTTCCATCTTGGCTGCGGATGCTACAGACAGGTATAGTGTCCTTAGGACACTCCCATTTTGTTCATTTATAGACATCCCGGACACCTGGTGTGTTCTATGAACATGTTTTATCTTGTTTGTGAGCGGTACAGAGAGGTATAATGTCCTTAGGACGCCCCATCATGTTCATTTACGCACAACTTGAACATCTGGTCCGTTCTAAGATAATTTCCATCTTGGTTGCGATTGGTACGGGTAGGTGTATTGCCGTTAGAACATAGATATTGTAATGCTTACGTCCAGCTCGAACAGGCGCGCTGTCAGCGGACATTTTAATTCTTTTTAAAAAAACATTTTTGCCTCACACACACATCAATCAAGAGAAATACAGGGGGAAGCAGATCCTGAAACGAATATAGGGGATAGGGTTTAACACGGGCTGGTTGTGAGGGGATGATTTGTGAGGGGATGAAGGGATGGATGTTTCATCAAAACTTTTATTTTCTTCTTGAAGGTTTGGGGATAGTTCACTAGGAAATGGAGAAGGGGGGCAGGTACAGGTGGAACAGTGATATCGTATTTTTCCTCTCACATATTCCTCCACAAATTGCCTTAAACTGTTATAATTGGGAGGCCACCAGGGGGCGCAGGCAAGATGGCTGCCTGAACCTTAAGCTCCCCGCAGAGCCCCGGGAAACAAGACAAAAACCATGCCTTCTAACCCTACATGCCAGCAAAATCTACAGAGGAGAACCAACGTGGAACACTCGGCAGTTGGTCCGGACTTCGAGGACGCCTTTGTTCTCTCTCCTCCGGCCCATAAACGGCGACCCTCCCCCAACCACCCTCGCAGTAGCTTTGCGCCGGGTGATCCCTGTTCCCAGACCGCGCTGAGGGAGGAGGGATCGGACCCCCTGCCTGTGTCTCCTCACGGAACACACAGCACAACGCACACCACCACGGAGGAGACGGGCAACATACAGCCGCCATCATCAAGAGCTCACGACTGAGGGGCCGTGTGAAAACACACCTCGGAACGCCGGACGGCCCTGCTTTCCCGCTGGCGGCCTGAGATCCGCGGCCTCCCGCCTCCCCCTGGCACCTCGAGCCGCGTAGCCCTGCCGGAGCACCAAACGGAGCCTGACGCGCTGTCGCGGCTTTGCGCGGCCCAAAGACGGCCCCACACACTCGCATCTTACCACCTTGCCGAAATCACTGGAGGCCGTTCCCGAGGGGAACCCCTGGGGACCACCCGGTGACCGCAACCCACGGAGAAAGACACCGGAGCCAAGCTCATGCCGACGCGGGAGCGCGCCTGGGCCCCCACATCTCTTTGCCGGCCCACCTCCCGTGGCCGCACCCTCGGGGGGAGAGCCCCCTAGCACCAGGCATAAGCAGCGCCGTGGGCGCACCTCCACCCAGCACCCGGCGACTGCAACTCACGGAAAAGGACACCGGAGCCGGGCTCGGGCCGACGCGGGAGCGCGCCTGGGGCCTCCCACATCTCTTGGCCGGTCCACCTGTCGCGTCTGCACCCCCGGGCACCAAGCTTAAGCACAGCGGCGTGCGGTCCACACCCTGGTTCTGGCTGCGGAGGAGCCTCTGATCAGGTGAGAAGGGGCTTCCATTGGGCTCCCGGTGTCCCCCTGTAACGACGGCTCAGACACTAAGGTCCTGCCGCACCAAAAGGACACCAGGCCCGACCCATCCCCGGTGGTATCGCCGCCCGGGCCCCCCCAGGACCACCCAGAGAGACCACCAGTGAGGGCCAGAGACCCTGGGCGGCCGGGGACTGGGTAGCGGGAGACTGCGCTGCAGCCGACACCAAGGGGGTGCCCCGCAAATTGAGCTTGGTCACATCTATACGGTCCCGCCATCTGATAATCGCTCCAAGGACCTGGCACATACAACGGGCCCATCGACTCAAGACCCCAGGCCCCTTCCAGAAGATACTCCACGAGGTCCCCACACCCCATGAGCTGGAGAGAAACTCTCGCACAATACCAATTTACCCCAGGACACCGCAAAATGGAGACTGGCCCTCCCACAGCACAGCCCCCGGACATGAACGCCCTGCAGTCTAATATCCAAAGGATTCTGGAGGAGATCAGAGGCATGAGGACGGACATGGGGGCCAAACTGGCTGACCTCACGGCCAAGGTCTCTACGCTGGAAGACAGAATGGAAGGGGTCGAATGCAATCAGGCGTTAGACGGCCATCCTGGAAGCGCAAATGGACACCAAATTCCAGAAACTACACCGCCGCGAAGAAGATCTCCGCCTAAAAGTTGACGATATGGAAAATCGGGAGAGGAGGAACAATTTGCGAATCTTTGGCCTGGAAGAAACGGAAGGAGAGACCCCGGTGGGACTGGAAAGTAAAGTCCAAGAAATAATCAGAATTGTTCTGGGGTCGGACTCGGGCGAGGCCCTCCTGCTTGACAGGGTCCACCGGGCCGGGGGTGGGGGCAGGGGCCCGCGCTCGGTCCTGGCGAGGTTTCATTATTAGAAAGACAAAGCCAGGGTGTTGGAGAGAGCGAGAACCCTGCGTGACATTCAACACGGCAACTCCAGGGTGACGATATATCGGGACCTTTCAGCCCTCACACTCCAGATGAGGAAAAAGTGTGGTGCCATCACCAGATGGCTGCAGGAGAAGGGGGTACGGTACCGCTGGGGGCACCCATTCCATCAGGCGTTCGAGTGGCAGAGTCAGAGATACCAGCTAGTCACGGAGGCGGACATTCGTAGAGCCACGGAGGACGTCACGGGAGACATCGCAGGACCATCCGGAGACCGATTTGCGGCCGGCGGGGACCACAACCATGCCCCTCGGGGCCCGGACCTCTCCCAGGGGAAGTCAAAGGTCAAGGGCTCACGCAAATTCTGGAAAACCAGACAACCCGCCATGGACCAGGGTGACCCCACATGATTACACATATGGCAATCAAGGCTTACTTTTCGAGGCAAGGCCCAACTTGAGCTCCCGTCCGAGCCCACAGCGCCTGGACAGACCGGGCAGAACGAAATGTGTTCTTTTCACACCTTAGGGGGAGTTCATTGTTCAACTGGCTTAAGCCAGGGTTGAGAAGTTGTTTGCAATAAGGTTGTTTCTTTGGTTCCACAGAGATGTTGCTCTGTAACTCCCCACCATGGGGTGATGGGGGCCTCTGGCCCCCCCCTCCCCCGACGGCGCGCCCCACAGTGGGGGCTAGGGAGGCCGACCCTGTACTAAGGCTTGGGGTTGCATTTAGGGGGGAATACCACCACCAGCTTTCTGCCACCAATCACGAAGGGCCGCCAACAAATGGAGAAAGGCACGATTTAAGGCGTTATAACGAGAATTTCCCCTTTTTTTTTTGTTTTTTCTCCGGGGCCGGGGCAGCGACCCTGGCAGTTCGTAGCCAGTTACAACCCCATCAGGGGTGTCGGCGACAAACGCCCTACACAATGGGTAAGGAGAGGGGAGAGGGGAGGGGGGACGGGGTTCTTTATAGGTTTAAAGGGGTGGGGGAAAACCAGTTCAAATCACAGACACTTGCTTGTCAACGGGCTCTGAAATCTAGATGCCATGAGGGGTTCAAGGTGCACAAACTAAAAGACGATAATGATTGAGGGGAGGATAGGCACGCTGAACGTCAAGGGCCTCAACTCCCAAAATAAGAGGTCCCTTACCAGCAACATGTTTCGCAAACAACACCTAACAGTCCTTTTTCTACAGGAAACACATTATAGGCGGGGAAGGGAATCGAGAATTAAGGGAAAGGAGATCGGTTGCAACTACTGGGCCTCACACGCGAGCTCCAAGAAGGAGGGGGTGGGTATTCTCTTGGTCAGGGCATTTCACCTCACGGGGGTAGAAACCAAGAGGGGTTTTGGGGGTCGATTCTTGGGGGTCAAGGGATTCTGTGAGGGACAACGCGTTACCCTGGCCACCTTGTACGCACCCAATTCAGGTCCGGTACAGTTCCTTACTCAGATCTTTAATGTCATGGATGAATGGGCAGAGGGGGCCATGATACTGGCCGGGGACTTTAACCTCGTGGCGGACCCCCGTCTGGACTGGTGGTCTGCGAGGGGGAGGGGGCACCCAAGGCAACTTCCAAAGATAATCTGGCCCTGCAGACCCTCCTGAGGGACCATTACTGGGTGGTTTGGCGCAAAGCACATCCGGGCCAGGGCGGTTACACCTTCTTCTCTCCCCCACACTGTACCTACACCAGAATTGACCTCCTGCTAATTTCGGAGGAAGGGAACGGGGTGGTTCAACAGCCGAAGGTGGAGGCCATAACGTGGTCGGACCATGAACTACTAGTAGCTAACTGGTCACTGCCCGTTGCTCCAAGATCTTCCCGATGGCGGTGCAACGATACACTTCTTAGGGATCCCGTGTTTCGGGACTTTATGAAGCAAGAAATGTCAGCCTACTTTGAGACGAATGACAATGGTGAGACCGACATGTCTATGGTATGGGAAGCTGCAAAAGCTACTTTTAGGGGTCTCCTCATAGCAGAGGGCTCGAGGCGTAAGCGGGAGAGGGCCCTGATCGAGGGCAAGCTCCATGCGGAATTGGGTGCTCTGCGAGCCAGACTGGGCGTTCCTGGGTTAGACCGAGAAGCTCTTCTGGAGGAGATGCAGGGCAAACGACAAGAGCTCCACACGGTTCTCATATGGGAGGTTATTAAGAAAATGCGGTATACCAAGCAAAGATACTACGAACGGGGAGACAGGGTGGGGACTCTTTTGGCACAAAGGGCCCGGGGCTGTAGGGTTGAAAGGGGGGTTGCCCAGCTCAATGACAGGGAGGGTAGGATTTACGGGGACCGGGAGGAAATAGCGGAGTGTTTCGCTGACTACTACGGTAAACTCTATTCCAGGCAGGCGGGCGAATCAATGGAAGATATCTCTTCCTACCTGGCGGAACACCCCCTCCCTAAGCTATCTGACGAGGATCTGGGGGCCCTCGAGGAGGAGATATCGGAGGAGGAGGTGGAGGGCGCTATTAAGAGACTGAAGGCGGGGAAGGCACCTGGGGGGTGACGGCTATACGGCTGACTTTTACAAACGGACCCAATCGATTCTACTAAAACCCCTGGCCAAATTTGTTTAATCAGATCAAGAACCGAGACTCGATTCCGCCGACGTTTCTGCAAGCCCTTATCACCGTCATACCCAAGCCCGGTAAAGACCAGACGGAATGCGGGTCCTATAGACCTATCTCGCTCCTTAACCTGGATGCCAAGATCTTCGCTAGAATCTTGGCCTCTAGAGTCGAGGGCTGCCTCCCCCGCCTGATACACCCTGACCAGGCTGGATTTGTCCTAAACAGGCAGGGCTCCGATAACTTGCGGAAGACACTCCATATACTTGCCACAGCAGGGGTCCGAGACGAGGGCGCTCTCCTGCTGGCCCTCGATGCGGAGAAAGCCTTCGACAGGGTTAGCTGGGCTTTCATGGGGGAGGTTTTCACATCTCTGGGGATGGGTCCAAGGTGGCTGGGGTGGATGTCCGCGCTTTACTCTTCCCCCTCGGCTAGAGTGGTGGTAAACGGGACAGAATCTAGAGTGTTCCCCCTCGAACGTGGCACACGGCAGGGATGCCCCCTGTCCCCGCTAATTTATGCATTGGTAATAGAACCATGGGCGATCTCGGTCCGCAATGATGCGGCCATTAGGGGAGTACAGATGGGAAACATGCAATGCAAAATCTGCCTATTCGCTGATGACGTGTTACTCTGTCACCAGACCGTCCCAAACGGTCCCCCGGTTGTTACGGGGCCTCTCGCGCTATGGAGAGCTATCAGGGTACAAGGTCAACCTGGAAAAATCGGTGGCGTTTATAGGCGGGAATCTGTCGGATCCGGAGATGGCCTTTGTGAATGGGCTCCCCTTTAGAAGGAATGAGGAGGGATTCCGCTATTTGGGAGTACAGGTCACACGCGACCTTGATGAGCTATACGCGGCCAACCCCCCCCCCTCTGGTCCGCAATCAGGAGAGATGTAGAGAGGTGGGCGGGGTCGGGTCTCTCTTGGATGGCACGCCTCAACCTTATAAAAATGGTTCTCCTCCCCAAGTTCTTATTTCTCTTTCAAATGCTCCCGTTACTGATCCCCAAAACATTCTTTACGGAAACGAGGCGAGTCCTCCTCAACTTCCTCTGGGCGGGGAAAAAACATAGGATCTCCTATGAGGTGTTGACTAGACCTAAGGAGGAGGGGGGGGGTGGTTACCGACCTGGAGACATATTACAGAGCATCCCAGTTGAGGGTTTTGGTGGATCACTTCTCTCCAGATACGAAAAAGCAATGGGTGGCCATGGATAACAGACCCCTTGCCCCTGCCACAATAGTGGAATGGCTTTGGGTCCCAAGAAAGGAGATCCCCAGAAGCGTTCTAAACCATCCGATACTAAAGGTGCTGTGGTCCCTGTGGAGGGAAGGAGGTTACTACCGGTGGCTTACAACCTGGCCTTCTACGCTGAGTTGCATTTGGGCCCCCCCTTTCCTGGCCAAAATAGCAGAGCTAGCGGCATACCAGACATGGTTTGAGGCAGGCCTTAGCAGGACTGGCCATCTTTGGGTGGGGGGTTCTTTCCTGCCCTTAAGTGACTTGGAGGAGGCCCTGGGAATAGGTACCCTGTCCCCCTTTCGCTACCTTCAGCTCAAGGGGGTCCTTACTGAACCATCTTGGGGTGACACCCTCAGGAGGGATCTCACAGATTTTGAAAAGCTTCTCCTATCTGCGAGGGGCTCTAAGGGGATAATATCTCGCATTTACAAGCTCTTCCTGTTCTCTGTCCCCAGAGATCCTCCACCTGCACGCACACAATGGCGTAGGGACCTGGGGGAGGTGATTGATGATGAAAGGTGGGCAGAGATGTGCAGGCGGGCCAATCGGTCCACGGCCTCCCTCCAGTATTGCCATCAAGCCCTTAAGGTATTACACCGATGGCACTACCCCCCGCAGAGGATTGCTAGGATGAAGCCGGGATATGACCCACACTGCTGGAAATGCAGGACTGAGAGAGGGGATTATTTCCACATGTGGTGGGGATGTCCAGTGGTCCAGAATTATTGGGAAAGGGTACTGGCCTGGATCAAGGGGGTAGACTGGTTTGAGCGGCCCTCCTGCCCTTGGCTTCTCCTTTTTGGAATTGACATCGGTGATGGACAGGAGGACACTCAAGATCATATGCTCCAGGTCATGCTGGTGGCAGCCAGATGCTGCCTGGCGCAAAAATGGAAGAGCCCTCGAAAGCCGGGGGGAAAAACATGGGTGACCAAGCCAAGGTGTGGCCCATTTACGACATGGAGTTTCTCACACACCTACTGTCATGATCTCTGCTTCCAAAAGGTCCGGGCTTTCTCAACTCCCTTGGAAGCAGATCCATAACCCAGGTTCCTAGTGCCAACCAGTCCCAATTGGGACCTTTTGGACCCAGTCCTGGCGCCAGTGGCACCAGGCTCATAAATATGCCCAGTCCCAGCGCTGGAAGCGCCGGGCTCATAATGCTTGGGTGGACTTAGCTGCAGCAGACCATGCTGCTTACTTGCCTGCCAGTTGAGCCTCTGATCCTTTTCTGTTTGGAACTACTTTTCCTGTTGGGTGGGGCTGGAGCCACTCCCTAGATTCAGAACACTGGAACTCTTCTGGAAGGCAGGAACTCTTTTCTTACCAGGAACTCTTTTCTTACTTAGGCGTGGCTGTGGAAGGAGACACCTAAGCACTACAGGAGGCTATTTAAACCACACCCGATGGATGAATCTTGCTTTGCGTTATTCTGCACCCTCTGCAGCAGAACGCTCATCGTGTCTTCTGCATCCGGTCCTGGGCCTAAGGAAAAAGGCTTACCATCCTGAATCCAGTCTTCAGCAACACCTATAAAGACAAGAAAGAACAGGTTAGCATTCCGGCATCTGAAAGGCAAAGGCTTACCTACTCTTCGTGCGCTCCGGAGGTCTTCACACTGCATTCCGGCATCTGAAAGACAAAAGCTTACCAACTCTTCGCACGCTCCGGAGGCCGTCGGCGCTGCATCCCGCATCTGAAAGACAAAACAAGGTGCATTTAAAGACATTGGGGAACTTTAATACTCACGTGCCATTACTCCTTTCCACATCTAACCCAGTGGGTATCCCGGCACCCTGCAGCCGCTCCGAACTTGTACCTGCAAAATAAAAAGACAGTTAGAGCGCATCGTGAAGCTGGCAACAAGCGCTTACTTACGTGCTTCCAGGCGCTTCTATTCATCACATGGGCTCCATCTTCAACTCACTTCAGCCCGTCATCCGCCATCGCCGGAACCCTGCAAAGCAAGAGACATCATTATTAAAGACTTTAAAGACATTTGAGTTACTCGAAACTTACCGTTCGTGCAGTAAACGACGGACAGCAGTCCTCTGGAGTCAAGAGGCCTGCGCTACCTATCCAGTGAAGAAACTGGTTACAGCACCCTGCCCTGAGGCAGATGGAGAGCTCGGCATTCACTTACCTAAGGTGAGAGCGTTAACCTGTGGGGGTCTACAGGAGAGGAGAAGAGGAAAGAGATAGGGACACCCCAATAACCCCAGTTCATTAACCCCGTATTTTCTATCTGCAGACATCTTACTCTGCACGTCAGGCATACAGGGCACAGAGGTCCAGCCCAAAGAGCCAACCGGGTGCTGCACATCACCTTTGAAGATACGGTAGTCGCCCAGTCAAGACCGGCACCTCTGCGAGAATCAGGTGAGCGTTACAGAACGCAAAGCCTACCGCAAAACTCTCGCCCAGGCGCTATGGAAACCTCGGATACTGACCACCTAGCCCGGTTACTTGGGGAACTAAGGGCAGAAGTGCATGCAGCTCGTCAGGAAACGAACGCTCTAAGAAGGGAACTAATTATTTCCAAGGAGAGAACAGATGATCTTGCTAGACAATTGCTACAGTCACAAGCCGGACAGACCCCGCTACCCGCATCAGGGGCAAATCTTCCTTCAACATCCTCTATGAATCCAGTGCAGATCAACCTACCTGGGAATGTACCTCTGGCTCCGCCCGAACGATTTTCTGGTGACCCAAAGAGGTTTGCGGTATTTATCAATCAGTGCCGGTTGCACTTCTTATGCCGGCCAGCAGCCTTTCCAACTGATCAAGCTAAAGTAGCTTTTGTACTTTCGTACCTTAGTGGCAATGCGGCAGACTGGTCGATCCCTCTAGTTAATCAAGATGATCCGGTTCTCCATGATTTTCAAGCCTTTCAGCTTAGTATGGAAAAACTGTTCGCAAGACATGCACAGGGGCAGGCCTTGGACAATGAGCTTCTTTCGTTGCGACAGGGTAATCAAGACCTTTTGGCTTATATTGCATCTTTCAATAGACTAATAGTGGAAACTCAATGGCCTGAGGACAAAAGGATTACGCTGTTTTATAGAGGTCTACGTGGAGAGCTCAAAGACGTTTTAGCCCAAGTAGTGAATCCCCCACAAGACTGTTCGGATTATATAGACTTGGTCGTTCAAATAGATCACAGACTGCAGAACAGGAAGGCCGATCGTTCCAAGTTTGATGCCCGAGTATTTTCCAAACCTCCAACTCCTTCCAAAGGAGTAGACTCCGGGGAACCCATGCAAATAGGGGGTCTGAAAGGTCCTCTAACACAAAGGGAGCGGGAAAGGAGAAAACAGTTGCAATTATGCCTATATTGCGGAAACTCAGGGCACTTTCTTTGAGACTGTCCGGTGAAACCTGCCAAGAAGGCAGTAGGAGCTGCAGTTACCACAGTTACAAACTCTGAGCAGGGAAACGACCTCGCCCGACAAGAATAGAGGTCCTCTTGCCGAGCGTGAAAACCAGTTCCGTGACCTCGCATTTCGTGATACCTATGGTCCTCATTAGCCCTGATAATCCGGATCGATTACATGCAATTGAAGCTTACGTCGACAGCGGTGCCATCGGCAATTATGTGGATCATGAAATGGTTTTGAGGATGAATCTAACTCTCTGTCCCAAGGCTGTAAAGGACGTCATTACTACAGTGGATGGTACGGAGATAGCCTCCGGGCCAGTAACGCATACCACTCAAGAGGTGACGCTAGTAAGTCAAGATGGACACCATGAGAAGATCGTGTTCGATGTGATCAAGGCCCCTCAGTTCCAGATTATTCTAGGAATACCTTGGTTAGAGAAACACAATCCTCTGATCGATTGGCGAGCAAGAACGGTCCAGTTTCCAGAATGTGTCTCTACTTGTCACCCTCCACCTGGTGTTGCACTGGCAGCAATTTCTTCAGAGGCTCCCCAGTTACCTCCCGAATACCTAGAATACCAAGATGTTTTCCGGAAGGAGCAGGCTAACTCTCTACCTCCTCATAGGTCTTATGACTGCCAGATAGACCTGATACCTGGATCTACTCCTCCTTGTAGTAGAATTTATGCCCTCACCGAGCCTGAGAACCTTCACCTTCGACAATACCTGGATCAATACCTGGCAAATGGGTTTATTCGTCCTTCCAAGTCCCCTGCCTCTTCAGCTTTGTTCTTCGTTCCAAAAAAGGAAGGAGACCTTAGGACTTGTATCGATTATCGCTCCCTGAACCAGATCACCGTTAAGAATAGATATCCATTACCTTTGATCCCTGAACTCCTGGACCAAGTCAGAAAAGCATGCATATACACAAAGTTGGATCTTAGAGGAGCTTACCACTTGGTACGAGTAAAAGAGGGCGATGAATGGAAGACGGCCTTCCGCACCAAGTATGGGCTATTTGAATATCAGGTCATGCCCTTCGGACTTTGCAATGCCCCGGCCGCCTTTCAATATTTTATGAACGATGTCCTCAGAGAGCTCATAGATGTGTGTGTTGTTGTTTACATCGACGACATTCTCGTTTATTCTTCATCGGAATCTGAACATCGGAAACACGTGAAAATGGTCCTCGAAAGATTGCGTCAACACAAACTTTTCGCTAAGTTGGAAAAATGTGTTTTCAACGTGACTGAAGTTGAATTCTTGGGATTCATATTATCACCTGGCGGAGTGCGTATGGATTCAAAGAAGGTCGATGCAGTTCTCAAATGGCCATCACCATCCTCCGTAAAAGGTGTGCAAAGCATGTTAGGCTTCGCTAACTTTTACCGCAGGTTTATCCCCGAGTTCTCTCGAATAGTCCAGCCCATCACTGCCTTGTTAAAGAAAAACAAACGTTTTGAATGGTCTACCGAGGCGGAACAAGCTTTCCAGGATTTGAAGACTAAATTTATCTCTGCACCAATCTTAAAACACCCTCGCCCCGAACTCCCCTACATCGTGGAAACTGATGCTTCAAGCCATGCCATGGGGGCAGTTCTATCACAAAAGGACCCGGTAACCAATCAGTTGCATCCCGTGGCATTTTGGTCCCGCAAATTCTCGCCTCCTGAAGCCAATTACACGATTACTGACAAGGAACTTCTGGCTATCAAGTCTGCCTTTAAGGCTTGGCGGCATTATCTGCTGGGGCCCCGACACACCGTTACTGTGATTACGGATCACCGAAACCTGCAATATTTGAAAACCGCAAAAGCCCAATCCTCTAGACAACTCCGTTGGGCATTATTCTTTGCTGAGTTTGACTTCATAATTACCTATCGACCTGGTACAAAGAACGGTAAAGCCGATGCCCTTTCTCGGATGGGAGTGGAAGAACACTTGATCAACCCGAAACCTGTACCAATCATTCCCGAACAAAGAATTCTGGGTGTAATCGCCACAGAATCCATAGAGGAAGTTAAGGATAAAGCCAGGCAACTTGTAACTCCAGCAGACATACAGAATTGGCATCTGCAGGGAAAGGACTTTGCAGTAAAGGACAACTTATTGTATTTCCAAGAACGATTATACCTACCCAGCACAGATTTACAGAAAAAAGTAATCTCTTGTTATCACGACTCTTTAATGGAAGGTCATCCCGGTATAGCCAAGACCTCAGAAAAGATCAAGCGCTACTTCTGGTGGCCGTCTTGGAAAAAAGATATCAGAGACTTTATAATGTCCTGTGGAGTATGCGCCCAAAACAAGAGTCAAAAGGAAAGACCAGCAGGCCTCTTACGCCCTATTGACATCCCACCTCGCCCTTGGCATACGCTTTCTATGGACTTCATCACCGATCTACCTCCATGCTCTGGATACAATACGATTCTAGTAATCGTGGACTTATTCTCCAAGATGGCGCATTTCATTCCGCTCAAAGGCTTGCCAACAGCAGCAACTCTGGCCCGAGAATTTCTCAAACATCGTCCGACTGCACGGTTTTCCTTCGGTTCTAATTTCGGATCGAGGTAGTCAATTTATTTCTCATTTTTGGCGAAGTTGCTGTCGGTCGGCTCAAATTGATGTGAGGCTATCGACCAGTCACCACCCTCAGACCGACGGACAAACCGAGAGGACCAATCAAACTCTGGAACAGTATTTACGCTGCATGCTGCAACAAACTGAAAAAACTTGGAAAGATATCCTTTGGATAGCCGAGTATGCCTACAATAACTCTGTCCATTCGGGAACTGGGAAAACCCCGTTTTTTCTTTTGTACGGCAGTCACCCTCGAACCTCGGAGTTGGAACCCCTCCAAGATCTTGAAACACCAGCAGTAGACTACCTGCATTCTACAATCACCCAAGCCTTTAAGGAAGCTGTTTCTCACCTTCAAAGGGCTAAAGAACAATACAAGAAAGGAGCAGATCAACATCGGAAGGAAGCCCCTCACTATCAAGTAGGGGATCAAGTCTGGTTATCCACCAAATATCTATCTCTAAAAGGGCCACGCACATTCAACCCAAGATACCTTGGTCCCTATTCCATCACTACCATAGTAAACCCAGTAGCGGTCAAGTTGGACTTGCCCCCGCACATGAAGATACATCCGGTCTTCCACGTCTCTCTATTAAAACCCGTGCAACCTCAAACCCGACTAACCAAATCTCCAAAACCTATCCTAGTTGATGGAGAACTCGAGTTTGAAGTCAAAAGCATTCTGGACTCCAAGATCTCCAAATCTAAACTATTCTACCTAATTGACTGGAAAGGCTACGGCCCCCAAGAGAGATCCTGGGAACCTGCTGAATATGTCCACGCTCCTCGCCTAATCAAAAGATTTCATCGAACATTTCCTGACAAGCCAAAACCCCCGGAGAAGTCCGGTTTGGGAGGGGCCTTGTGGGGGGGTACTGTCATGATCTCTGCTTCCAAAAGGTCAGGGCTTTCCCAACTCCCTTGGAAGCAGATCCATAACCCAGGTTCCGAGTGCCAACCAGTCCCAATTGGGACCTTTTGGACCCAGTCCTGGCGCCAGTGGCACCAGGCTCATAAATATGCCCAGTCCCAGCGCTGGAAGCGCCGGGCTCATAATGCTTGGGTGGACTTACCTGCAGCAGACCATGCTGCTTACTTGCCTGCCAGTTGAGCCTCTGATCCTCTTCTGTTTGGAACTACTTTTCCTGTTGGGTGGGGCTGGAGCCACTCCCTAGATTCAGAACACTGGAACTCTTCTGGAAGGCAGGAACTCTTTTCTTACCAGGAACTCTTTTCTTACTTAGGCGTGGCTGTGGAAGGAGACACCTAAGCACTACAGGAGGCTATTTAAACCACACCCGGTGGATGAATCTTGCTTTGCGTTATTCTGCACCCTCTGCAGCAGAACGCTCATCGTGTCTTCTGCATCCGGTCCTGGGCCTAAGGAAAAAGGCTTACCATCCTGAATCCAGTCTTCAGCAACACCTATAAAGACAAGAAAGAACAGGTTAGCATTCCGGCATCTGAAAGGCAAAGGCTTACCTACTCTTCGTGCGCTCCGGAGGTCTTCACACTGCATTCCGGCATCTGAAAGACAAAAGCTTACCAACTCTTCGCACGCTCCGGAGGCCGTCGGCGCTGCATCCCGCATCTGAAAGACAAAACAAGGTGCGTTTAAAGACATTGGGGAACTTTAATACTCACGTGCCATTACTCCTTTCCACATCTAACCCAGTGGGTATCCCGGCACCCTGCAGCCGCTCCGAACTTGTACCTGCAAAATAAAAAGACAGTTAGAGCGCATCGTGAAGCTGGCAACAAGCGCTTACTTACGTGCTTCCAGGCGCTTCTATTCATCACATGGGCTCCATCTTCAACTCACTTCAGCCCGTCATCCGCCATCGCCGGAACCCTGCAAAGCAAGAGACATCATTATTAAAGACTTTAAAGACATTTGAGTTACTCGAAACTTACCGTTCGTGCAGTAAACGACGGACAGCAGTCCTCTGGAGTCAAGAGGCCTGCGCTACCTATCCAGTGAAGAAACTGGTTACAGCACCCTGCCCTGAGGCAGATGGAGAGCTCGGCATTCACTTACCTAAGGTGAGAGCGTTAACCTGTGGGGGTCTACAGGAGAGGAGAAGAGGAAAGAGATAGGGACACCCCAATAACCCCAGTTCATTAACCCCGTATTTTCTATCTGCAGACATCTTACTCTGCACGTCAGGCATACAGGGCACAGAGGTCCAGCCCAAAGAGCCAACCGGGTACTGCACATCACCTTTGAAGATACAGTAGTCGCCCAGTCAAGACCGGCGCCTCTGCGAGAATCAGGTGAGCGTTACACCTACTCGACGAGTCCAAGTCCAATAACGAGGAAATCTGGCTCCCCTTCTTTGACAAATATGGCCGGCCAGTTTAATGTTCTGTCCCTAGACCGGGGGTCTTCCCGCACGGGCAATGGGCCACTGCCCAGTGACCTGAACGCGAATCTCTCCCAGTTTGACCCATGACTTTGGCGCGCCAAGTGCACTTTGTAATGACACTGCTATGTTTTCTATGAACCCGTCAAACAAGTGACAAGCAACTAATGAACTGTAGGGGGTGGGGGGAGGGACGGGAGGGGAGTGGGGGTGGTGTATTACGATTGGTTTTCTGTTAATCTATGCTAACACATGCTATGTACTGTTGTAATACATGCACGGAACTTAGTAAAACTTGATTTTCAAAAACAACTGTTATAATTGTCATTCAGTATGTCAATTTTCAATTCTATCCTTTTCCGCCTGTCTTCCTCTGTGTACTTTGTTGGCGTTTCTTCTTTTTGTACCTGGTCTGTTAAAAATAAATATATATATGTTAAATGCCCATAAAATACTCACCATTAATTTCCTTATGCAGAATACTCTGTACCATTATTATCGCTATCTTCTGACATTTCCCCACGCGGAAAATTCTCCTCCAGCCACTCCAAAGTACTGCACATTTCTGTGTCAAAACGACAGAAATACATTATTTCTTCTGCCCCTCATACAAAAAAAGTACACACACATATCAGAAAAATTAAGGTCACTTACTATTTTGTTGTAATTTTTCTTCCTTGTACTCTGTGCGTCTACTGCCGCTCCTGGCTGCACAGTTTCTGTGAGGTAATTACATTTGAGGCATACCTATTTTTGTTATGGTACAATCCATTTCATTCTACATGGCCATTAAATGCATGGTTAATGTTTCAGACGTTTAGGTTCACTTACTTATTTATTAGTACTTATAATGTCTTTATATGTTCTTTTTCAAAGTTGTGCATTTTTTATGTAACACAATAATACAATTTCAGATACCCCCTGACTGTTTGGGTAGTGTTGACTTCGTTCGTGCCCGTCCGCAGACAGGCGCTCAGTCCGTGCCTTTCAAATATCATTAGCGAGGGGGTTCAGTATGTTATATGTTACATGTATATAAAGTAAGGAAATTACCGTACACAACTCCCAAAATCACATGATGAAAGTGTATATTCAGTAGAAAAACTTTATTAACGCGATGTTATGATTAAGTTCCCCTTCTAAAAACCTGTGAAATTCAGTACAAAAAACTTTGTTAAAGGGACGTTATGGTTAAGTTGCCCTACTAAAAACCCGTAAAATTCACTAAAGAAAACCTTGTTAAGGGGACGTTATGCTTAAGTTGCGCTACTAAAAACCTGTGAAATTCACTAAAAAAACTTTACGAACGTGACATTATGGTTCAAAGTAAAACCGAAAAACCTCAGAAATTCGCCAGTTATGGTAGACTAAGCAACCGTACCTGCCCGCACCACTGTGCACTGGTAACACACCCAGGACATGAAAGATGGCATCACAAATGTCATTGATGACATCACTGATGAAATGGCATGTGTAGCCCCTTTGTTTTTGGTCACTGCCATATATATTATATATATATATATATATATATATATAATATATATATCCATGGGCTGGTGGGAGAAGATCAGAGTTTGGACATCTACCAACAGTCACAACACAGAAAAAGTTGTACTTTGGTTACGTTACATAGATGACCTCTTTGTAATATGGGACGGATCGATCCCCGAATGGTTGGAATTCGTTAAGTCACGTAATGTAAATGAATTTGATCTACAATTCACCGAGTGCCACAGCAAGACTGCTATCGTTTACTTAGATATTCTTGTTACTGTGGCACAAGGTGAATTGGTGACTGAACTTTATCGAAAACCCACAAGTTCCAACATACCCTTGCATGCAAAAAGCAACCATCCTACAGCCCTTAAATGGTGTATTCCTTATGGCAAATTCATTTGCATAAGACGCAACTGTCCCAACTTGAAACTTTTGACAACAAATGTAGAAGCATGGCTGTAAAGTTCCTGCGCAGAGGCTATCCCAAGCGAGTGTGAGAGCGTACAGCAAAGCACGAGAAAAAGACCGTTCTATATTGTTGATGTCTAAAGTCTCTACAGTGAACAGCCCAGATCTAGCAGATACTAGATTAATTCTCACCTACAGCAAAGCTTCCAACAGTATACGCCATTATATACGCCATATAATTCACAAACATTGGCATATATTAAAACAAGATGAACATCTAGGAAGCATTCTGGGCAATAACATCAACATTACTTTTAGACGCTCTACTTCACTCCGGGATAACCTCGTATCCAGCTACATGAGCCCTAAGATTATTCCAGCAGGTCAAAGTTGGATGAGTGTCACATCAGAAGGCTTTCAGAAGTGTATGAAATGTAAGGCGTGCAAATTTGCCAAAAACACCAAAAACTACCTCCATCCTATACTACACAAAAATATGACTATAAAATCTCGTATCACATGTGAAACTGAGTATGTTGTGTATGTACTGACTTGCCCCTGTGACAAATGGTATGTGGGTAGTACTATTGGTAAATTGAAATTTAGGATACTCCAACACATAAGAGCCATCAGGAATACTGATCCCACATATCCGATGGCCCTACATTTCCAGGAAAAGCATGGAGGTAAACTAGAAGGTTTCACCTACTTTGGGATACACACAGTTATGAAAGCACCGAGAGGAGGTAATAGGGAGCTCCTCCTCAGACAATCTGAGACCAAGTACATTCTGGTTTTGTAAACAAAGAAGCCAAAGGTCCTTAATCTGGATGAGGAACTCTATACTTTTCTAGGCACCCAAGTAAACTGACTGCATCTGTATCCTGAACCTGTAATGGAGGCAATTCACTTGGAGTTTAGATTTTGTTACTATTAGCTCTCCTCCATTTTGCATGATTTTCTGAAAATTTCGAATTTAATGTTTAGTTATACTAACACATCCTATATAGGTAGGTTCTCTTAGAAACTCCTAATGTAATTGATTGACAACATACAGAGGTTTAAATTTTGCTGACAAAGGTTTAGTTTTCACATTAGCTTTAAAGGATAGTGAAACTATCAATTCAATATTTTACTGATAAAAGAGAAATTGAATGAATTTTAGACTCTCTACATTTTAGCTATCTTATTTTAATCTTCTTTCTTTCTTAAGGGTGAGCAATGCTTTTGCTTTTTTATTTAGGAACACTAGTCAACCAGCAGCCTCATAATTGAACGTGCACTTTATATGCCTTCTCTCAACTGCGCATTTGGCTAGCAAATAACTGTGTCTTATCATGAATTAAGGTTTTAATTTAGTGGTTTTACATCTTTTAGCTATGCATTTTATTGTATTCTTAGCTATTTGGCAATGTGAGTTATCCTTATTTAATGTTCAGGTATTGCATGCATCAAGCACTTTACATACCCCTATACAGGGTATATCATTGGCTGCTATATTGCATTTGCACTTTACCCATTGAGGGATGGTAACTGCATATTCGAAGGGATTGTGTCCTCCGACGTATTCCTCATCTTAGATATATCCTTCCAGCTCTGCTGGCCTCGGAAAATGTTTTCTCCAGAGGGCGCTGCGCGTCGACGTCCCTCGAGTCGATGACCCTCGACAGCCGCCGTATCGACGCTCGACGTCATCCTGCCTATAAAGGCCGCGCGCAGCGTCCGTTGCTCAGTTCCGTTTTTCCGCGCTACTCGGTGCCTCGGAATACCGTTGCT
Organism: Ambystoma mexicanum; assembly: GCF_040938575.1. Lineage (NCBI taxonomy): Eukaryota > Metazoa > Chordata > Amphibia > Caudata > Ambystomatidae > Ambystoma > Ambystoma mexicanum. The sequence goes on along the minus strand of NC_090931.1, from coordinate 894,249,443 downwards.
CAGTTCTTAGTACTATTTACTTCGAGTTATTCGAATCGTACTCGATGGCTTCCTCGTCGGAACTGACAACCCCTCGATCCGGCTTCAAAAAATGTCGAGATTGTGGGAAAAAGATGTCGTTGACCGATCCTCACAGAAATTGTCTGTGGTGCTTGGGAGCCGAACACCATCGTTCGGAGTGCGAGGACTGTATGTCCATGACAGCTAAGGCCCTGAAGGAGCGTAGGGGGAAGCTGGAGAAAGGTAAGACTTTTAAAGCTTCTTCCTCTTCGACGAAGTCGAGACATTCGTCTCCTCGTCACCATTCACGCTCCAGATCTCGGAGTGGGTCTCATCACTCCTCGAGATCGAAACACTCGAAGAGGAGACGTCGAAGATCCCCTTCTCCGTCTTCCTCTGTTTCGCCAAAAAGAATCCCTTGTCCCACGAAACATAGTTCCCGGGCTGAATGGGAGGAATTCAGAAAAAACATGATGAGCGTCTTCGAGAAAGCGGCCTCGACCCCCTCGAAGACTGCCGAGAGCGATGCTCTGGTCGAAAGACCCAAAGGTCAAAAACGCCGCGAGTCGCAGTACCCGGCGAAAGAAACCTCTCGAGCGGGTCTCGAACCCTCGAGTAGGACTATGACCTCCAAACCTTCCTCGAAGGTTCCGTCGACGCCGTCGACGTCGAGGTCTTCGACGCCGTTGTCGAAGGGACCTTCGACACACAGGTCTGTCGACTCGACGCCGGCCTCGACACCGGCCTCGACACCGGCGTCGACGCCGAGAAAAGTCACGGTGACCACACATCCAGTGACGATTCCCAGGCCCTCGATGTCGATGGCGTCGATATTGTCGAGCAAAATTCCAATTCTGTCGAGGTCCTCGAGGCCTCCACCTCTGTTTTCGACGCCACGCTCGAAGCCTTCGACGTCGGCATCGACGCTTTCGAGGCCAATAATGACAAGTTCAGCACCCTCTGGAAATGGGATTTACTCCCTTTATTAGTTCAGAACAATTGAGAACTATATCCTCAATTTTAGAAGAGGGTGATTTGTCAGAACAAGACACATTTGAGTTACAGGGACCTGTAACCCCAGTTAGAGAGGAATTTTCCTCTGAAGAGCGCAGATTAAAGGATCTTCATGATTCTTTACATGAGGCAAGTGGTTTAGACACTTCCCCTGAGGTGGATTTTGCTAAACCAGACCCGGGGGAGCATGCTGAAACCCCCTACAGAGCCTTAATGGCCAGAATTACAGAGTTCATGGGGTGGTCTACACCTTCACAATCTTTCCAGCAAGATGACCTCACGGATATTCTTGACAAAGGCCCACAAGAGGATCCAGTGGTGCCCTTTCATAAAGCTCTTCAGAGAAAGATCATGACAAACTGGGAAACCCCAGATGTAATACCAGCAGTAAATAAAAAACTGTCTGCAAAGTACAGGGTATCTTCCACAGACCCAGAGTTCTTGTCTAAACATCCATCCCCAGAAAGTCTGGTGGTACAAGCAGCATCCTCTACCGACGTCAAGACGGCTTATCCTACTGTCCCACAGGACAGGGACGATAAAAAATATGATGCTATGGCTAAGAAAGTCTTTTCAGCATGTAGCATGGCGTTAAAGTCTGTTAATGCTACTTGCACCCTTGCTAGGTTCAGCCATACACTTTGGGAGTGTGCTTCTACAGCGGCTGACTGCATCCCGGAGGGAGAAGAAAGGGATGCGTTCCTGAATATTATACAGGACGGTAAAGACGCTATGTGCGAATCCCTCCAGACGGGCATTGATTCGGCTGACAGTATCAGCAGAGCAATGGCGGCAAGTACATCAACCAGGCGGTTCGCTTGGTTGAGAAAGTCGGGTTTTGCCCCAGATGTGCAAGCCAGGCTCTTGAACATGCCATTTGATGGCTCTTCTTTGTTCGGGAAAAAGACGGATGACAGTTTAGAGAAACTGCAAACTTCAAAAGCAGCAGCAAAATCCCTAGGAGCTGCAATCCGTCAGACTCCTTTTCGTCCCACAGGAACCTCTGCGAGGGGCAAGTCCTTTCGCTTCTACTCCTCATTCGGAAGAGGTAGAGGACGACCGGCTCAAAAGGGGTCAAAGAAGAACTACCCGAGGTGGACGGGGTAGATATTCTAAAGCCGCAGCAACAGCAGGTGCCTCTTTACCATCGGCATCTGCATCAGCCGCCCCAAAACCACTCTGAGGACTTCCCTCACAGGACACCTGTAGGAGGCAGGTTGACTCAACATCTGGCGGAATGGCAGGCTATCACGTCAGATGCTTGGGCATTGGAAACAGTTGCCCAAGGTTACTGCCTACCTTTCCTACGTATACCTCAGAATCATCCACCGGGGATCAGCTCTCAGAAAGCTCCAGATCCGCTCCTCTTGCAGGAAATTATAGACCTGCTAGAGAAAGGTGCCATAGAACCGGTACCTGTAGCGGAGAGGAACAAGGGCTGGTACTCCCCTTACTTTCTCATTCCAAAGAAAGACGGAGGACTGAGACCCATCTTGGACTTGCGAGAATTGAACAAATTCCTCAGGAAAGACAAATTCAAGATGGTCACTCTTTCTCAGATCCTCCAGGCCCTTCAGTTTCAGGACTGGTTGGTATCTCTGGACCTTCAGGACGCTTATTTCCATGTGCCTATCCATCTCAAACACAGGAAATACCTGAGGTTCGCAATTGGCAACTCTCACTATCAATTTCGAGTACTGCCTTTTGGGCTGACCTCCGCCCCGAGGGTCTTCACCAAGTTAATGTCGGTAGTGGCGGCAAGTCTAAGGAGGGAAGGGATTCACGTCTACCCCTACCTGGACGATTGGCTGATCAGGGCTGTTTCTCCGGAGCAAGCTCAGATCCAGCTAAATCACGTATGCTACTCCCTTCACAAGCTGGGCTTCTCCCTCAATTTAAAGAAGTCACAAATGATACCATCGCAGAGACTCCAGTTCATAGGAGCGATCCTGGATACTTCCCTGGGAAAAGCCTCGCCATCAGAGGTGAGGGCTCAAGATATATATTCTACAGATGGTTACCAAGTTCGAACTTGCCCAACGTCTCCCAGCTTTCGACTTTTTGAGGTTGCTAGGCCTCATGGCATCCTGCATTTTCCTTGTGCCAGAGGCTCGCCTGAGAATGAGATCCCTCCAGTGGGCACTGAGGACTCAGTGGTCACAATTCTCAGGGAGAATGACAGATCTTCTTCAGGTTCCCGGCAGGGTGGCTCAAGACCTTCAGTGGTGGGCCTGTCAGGAGAACATTCTGAAAGGAGAACAGTTTTGGCAACCCTGGCCGGAGATAACAGTAGTCACGGATGCCTCACTCACGGGGTGGGGAGCCCACGCCAATGACTTGACCATCAGCGGACGTTGGTCTCCATCGGAGTCCAGACTACACATCAACCTGTTAGAGCTGAGAGCCATCAAACTTGCGTTGAAGGCTTTCCTGCCAGTTGTACAAGGGAAGAACGTCCTGATAATGACGGACAACACGGTGGCCATGCATTACCTCAACAAAAGAGGAGGCGTAGGATCACTACCCCTGTGCAGAGAGGCGATGCAGCTCTGGTTTTGGGCAATCCAAGAAGGAATCTCTCTATCGGCAGTTCACCTAGCCGGAGAGAAGAACTTGACAGCGGACGCTCTGAGCAGGCAGAACACAGTCTCCCACGAGTGGGAGCTAGCTCAGGAAGTCCTTCAAGAGATCTTCGCCCTTTGGGGAACCCCTCAGGTAGATCTGTTCGTCACCAGCCTAAACAGGAAATGCGACCTGTTCTGCTCAAGGGAATTTCCTCCGAGAGGAGCTCTGGGAGACGCGTTCATAGTGGACTGGGAGTTTCCTCTTCTGTACGCGTTCCCACCGGTCCCTGTCATTCCTCAAATGATCAGGAGGTTGAGAAGATTCCGGCGAACCATGATCCTAATTGCCCCGGATTGGGCCAGGAGAACGTGGTACCCGGACCTTCTAGACTTGTCCATCTGCCCTCCATTTCGACTTCCTCTCAGAGAGAACCTACTCTCACAGAAGGGAGGTCAGGTTCTCCATCCAGACATCAAAACCCTCAACCTTCACGCTTGGCTTCTGAAAGGCTGAGGTACAAGGATTGGGACCTCCCTGATGATGTTATGGAGGTGTTGCTTTCAGCAAGGAGGCCAGCAACAAAGTCTTTATACCGCTGCCGTTGGAACAGATTTTGCAGCTGGTGTAGAGAACAGAATATCGACCCATTTTCATGTGGTACACCAATGGTTTTGGCCTTCCTACTATATTTGGCAAATTCAGGCCTTCAAGTTGGCACCATTAAGGGCTATCTCGCAGCGCTATCTATCTTTAAGCGTACTGCGGAGGAACCATCCTATTTCAAATTACCCTTGGTAATACAGTTTCTAAAGGGGTTAACCAATGTTTATCCCCCAAGACCATTCCAAGTTCCCCTATGGGATTTAAACTTAGTATTAACTTTCCTGATGGGGACACCTTTCGAACCTCTCCATTCTTGTTCGTTAAGATTCCTTACCCTTAAGACTGTTTTATTAATAGCACTTACATCTGCTAGAAGGGTGAGCGAATTACAAGCTCTTTCTTGTAAACCCCCTCATACAATCTTTCACAAAGACAAAGTTGTCCTGCAAGTGAAGCCTAATTTCCTCCCAAAAGTAGTCTCTGAATTCCATATCTCTCAGAAGATTACCCTACCATCTTTCTATCCTCCTCCTCACCCGGGGAAAGAGGAAGAGAGGTTACACAGACTAGACCCTAGGAGGGTTTTAAGTTTTTACATTAGTAGACTAGCCAGGATAAGACAGGCAGACCAGCTGTTTGTGAGCTACGCAGGTCACAAGTTGGGGTTACCAATAACTAAGCAGACCATTTCCAGATGGATCATTCTAGCCATTCTGGAATGTTATAAACTGGCAGGGAAAGAGCCCCCTCAAAACCTTAGGGCTCATTCGACCAGAGGTATTGCAGCTTCATCGGCCCTCAAAAGAGGCGTGCCGATTAAAGACATATGTGCGGCCGCTACATGGTCGTCTGTCCATACCTTTACACGTTTTTACAATCTGGATTCCTCCTCTAGTCAAGAGACTAGGTTTGGAAGGGCTGTACTGCATTCTATTCACCAATAGAAGACAGCGTGAAGTCAGTACTCCCTCCTCCGAATATAGAATACTGCTATGGGAGCCTATCTAAGATGAGGAATACGTCGGAGGACACAATCCCTTCGAAGAACAAGTTACTTCTTACCTTGTAACATTCTTTCGACGGGATGTTCCTCCGACGTATTCCTCATCGACCCTCCCATCCATCCCCGCAGTTTTACTTCCCTTGTTGTTGCAGCTTACGCTCCTTCAGGGTGATTAGTCTAGTCCAGACAGTAATACTGTGGGCTACAAAACGGAACTGAGCAACGGACGCTGCGCGTGGCCTTTATAGGCAGGATGACGTCGAGCGTCGATACGGCGGCTGTCGAGGGTCATCGACTCGAGGGACGTCGACGCGCAGCGCCCTCTGGAGAAAAAATTTTCCGAGGCCAGCAGAGCTGGAAGGATATATCTAAGATGAGGAATACGTCGGAGGAACATCCCGTCGAAAGAACGTTACAAGGTAAGAAGTAACTTGTTCTTTGCACTTAAAGGCATTTGCACTTTATGTATCCCCACTATGGGAAAACTAAATTTGTTGCTATTAATGCACTTCACACCTTATTAGTAATAGATTGGCTGTTGCATATTTGAAGAGACAACATATTGAGGCACTTGCACTTTAAATAGGCAATACCCTGTAATGTAACAACAAATTACACAAATAACTCCATCATACAAACACTGACATGTCATTGCCATAAGCACTATGCATTTTAACAATATAAGGTTTAACCATGTGAGAAAATCTTTTCTCGACAGACACAGTTTAATGGGCCATTTACTAATTTACTCATATGTATATAAATGCAGCTTTATCCGTGACGGATGTATTGTATTGGGCATACAGGATAATACAATAGGGCCATCACGATCACACACCAGACCCACAAAAGATAACTCTCTGTATGCCACTAATATCACTGCCTATTATGTACTTTGTGAATATACAACAACAATGTGCAGGTTATATCATTGTTGAGAAAAGAATAATACTGACAGTTTATTTGACACCTGTTTGAAAATTTTCCAGTGTATTTAACTCGACTCACTGTGGTTTGTAACATGTTCAAATATGGCGGACTGTGTAAAATAAGTATTTGTGTCGGTGCACGTCGCTCTATACACCTGTATCATGGAGAGCATGCTGGTTTATATGTCCTTCCTTTGTGTTTGCACCCGAAACGTGAACAAGCGGCCAGTTAGCCGCGAAACACGTCGTTTTCGTGTTACCTTTCTCTTGTCCATGGCATTTATCTAAATAAAGTATATTTTTGGATGCTTGGAGCTCCTTGGCTCTTGGACTCTGTGTTTGGTGTGGCACAGTCTCACTGAACTGCTTTTCGGAGTGCACTCCGCTAAACTTTATACCGAGGTATAGAGCAATTTTACATATATATATATTTTCAGTAAAAAAAAAACTTTGTTAAAGGGATGTTATGGTTCAAAGTAAAACCGAAAAACCCTTGATAGTCGCTACTTATGGTAAGCTAAGCAACCATAACTCGCACCATCTACGTGCATTGCTAAAACTAACACCCAGGATATCAAAGATTACATCACAAATGTCATTGATGACATCACTGATGAGATCACCTGTGCATGTACTTTTCATGAAAAGTCTGCATAAGGGAGTCTTATTATAATATTGATAACAAAACTGTCAAGGGTCATTGGAATAGAGGACATGAGCTATGTGGTGCATTAAGCAATGCATTGACATAAATGGCATTCTAATATGAAGTTCTTTAGAGTGTAATAATGTACTCATGTATATACATAAGCATTGTGTGCAGCATGCATGATGGAGGTGCAATATTCATAATCTTCACTTGTGAAATGGTAAAAGCTTTCTTATTAGAGTTTTGTGTACTGTGCATTATGTTATAAGTAGGTAATGAAATCCACTTCCTATATAATTTCATTATTACATACAAAACACACAGACATAGCAACAAATATGAGTATATACAGTGAAAGTGAAGTACGCAAAAAAAGCAGCAGTAAAACCAGAAATTGTTCATAACCTACCTGATTATTTTTGTACACATAATTGATTGTTCTGCTTCAAACCTACTACTTCCCTATGAATAACTATCACATGATGTGACTGCACCCTAAAGAGAGCAGTGCGAATACAAATATGAGCATATCCACAGAAAGTACAGTAATAAAAAAAAACAGCAGACCAATAAGAAATTGTTGATAACCTTACTGATTGTCTTCACATTGTCTTCACACACAGAAAGCATTGGTATCTTTCAAGTGTGTATTCTCCCTATGTATATGTTTCATATGCTAAGAGTGAACCCCAAATGAATTACTGTAAGAACATATTTGAAGTGTAAGTCTACAAATGTAGTACTTTTCTATTTGAATGTTTTTAAGTATTCCTGGCTAAGATATATCACTAAACGAAATAAGAGGGAGCCAGACATGTAGAATCATCAGTGATGTCATCAATGACATTTGTGATGTCATCTTTGATGTCTAAGGTGTTTAGCAATGCACGTAGGTGGCGCGAGTTATGGTTGCTTAGCTTACCATAAGTAGCGAATGTCAAGGGTTTTTCGGTTTTACTTTGAACCATAACGTCCCTTTTAACAAACTTTTTTTTAGTAAAAAAAAAATATATATATTTATATATATATTGCCTCGTACCAAAGTATAAGGCTTTCGGAGTGCATTCCAGAAAACAAATCCACGTGGTGATTCCACACTGGACCCAGAGTTACAAAAGACCAGCAGTCCTTCAAACGTCCAAAATATTCTTTTAATGAAATGCCATGGACAAAAGAGAAAATGCGCGGACAATGACGCATTTCGCAGCAAAGCTAACCGCTTGATCACGTTAAGGGTGCTGAAACAAAAGAAGTACATTTAAACCTGTGTATACTCTTTGGTGTACATGGATAGAGCGCCCTGCACAATGATAGCCGTTTGCTTGCACGAAATCAGCCATGTTTCAGTGTGTTTTAAACCCCAGTGGGTTACGTAAAAAACATTAAATTGCATAGAATACATTTGTTAGGCATATCAAATTGGCTAGCAATGTGTCACTTTTCTCAACATGTGAACCAGACATATTAAACTTTAACATGTCCTCCAATTGCACATATTACACTTTTTGTAATGCTGCGTGTAACGTGTTTGTTTATAGATCTGAAACACGTATGTTTCTGATGTCAAGAATACGCAGACAGGGGGCCAGTAAATTTCAAGGTGTTGGCTTGTCGCAGTCCTGGTTACTTAGCGATTAATATTCCTGCAATTCGAAAACGAATTACCGAAAGCTATGTTTCAATATAAATTGTATCATTTGTTGAAATTTCCATACATCAGCTTGTTTGTAGTCTAGGCTTTCTAGTTAAAGTGCAAGTGCCTTTAGGCTGCTTCTGCAAAAAACTTAATCCAACCTATCACTAATAAAGTGCTAGTGCATCACGGGCTACTTTTTACATATACCACATGTAAAGCTGTATAAAGTGCAAGTGCCTGTGCAAAATCGCAATAGGTAACCCCAATGGGTAGTGTGCAAATAGCAATATAGCAGCATAAGAATCCTATACAAAGGTATATAAAGTGCTTGGTGCATTCATAGCCTTAGTGTTGGATCAACAAATTATAACCACACTACCATGGGGATAATGATACAATAAAATACAATACAAGACTGTGACAATGGATAAAACCCAAATGGGAAAAACACACCAAAAAATAATGATATACTGATCTTATGTGCATTAAAGGAGGGGGACAAATTTAAAATCACTAAAATAGGATATAACCACAGGTTTAACTAGAGTTCCTAAATAACACAGCAATAAAGTTGCTCACCCTTCATAAGAAATAAGAAAGAAAATGTTTAAAATTAGATAGCTAGAGGTAAAGGGAATCTAAAATTCATTCAATTGCTATCATTTAGAATATTGAATTGATAGACTCTAAAACCTACAGGCTAATGTGAGAAATAACAGTGGTGTGAACATAAAATATAGCATAAAAAACCTGTGTGCAATTTAAATAAATAACATAAAGTAATTCCATAAATATCTGTCTGACTGATGGAACTACAAATTATGTTAAACGTGTCCCAGAGAGTTTCAAAGAAATGCAAAGAATCGACACGGGAGGGTCTCAAAGTAAACACTCAAAACTAAGTACAATGTCTCCTCATCTTAAAGCAAGATAAAAAATACACAATACATAATACAAATGCAGATAGTTGGTTTAGGTCCCAAGAAAGGTATACAGTTCCTCATCCAGGTTATGTCCCTTGGGTTTCTTAGTTTCTAAGTCCAAAATGTATTTTGTCTCAGTTTGTCTAAGGAGCAATTCTCGGTTTCCTCCTCTTGGTGCCTTTGGAATAACATGCATCCCAAAGTAGGCGAAGCCTTGAAGGTTGCCTCCATGTGTTTCCTGAAAGTGGAGAGCCATCGGGTACGTAGGATCAATATTCTTGATGGCTCTTATGTGTTGCAGTATCCTCCGTTTTAATTTGCCAATAGTACTACCTATGTACCATTTGTCGCAAGGACAAGTGAGCACATACACAACATACTCAGTTTCACAAGTGATCTGAGATTTGATGATCCTGTTTTTGTGTAATATTGGATGGAGGTAGTTTTTGGTATTCTTGGCAAATTTGCACGCCTTACATTTCATACACTTCTGGAACGCGTCTGGTATTGCTCCGAGCCAACTTTGGCCTGTTGAGACAATTTTGGGACTCATGTAACTAGATACAAGGTTATCCCGGAATGAGGCAGAGCGTCTAAAGGTGATGTTGATGTTATTACCCAGAATGCTTCACAAATGTTCATCTTGTTTCAATATATGCCAATGTTTATGCATTATATGACGTATATTGTTGGAAGCTTTACTATACGTTAAAATTAATCTGGTGTCTCCTGTTTCCAAACTAGTAACTGTTGGGACTTTAGACATCAGCAAGATAGAGCGATCTTTCTCTCGTGCCTTGTTGTACGCTCTTTCCAGCACATTCTTAGGATAGCCCCTTTGTAGGAACTTTAGGGCCATACTTCCACATTCTTTGTCGAAGGTTTCAAGTTGGGAACAGTTACGTCTTATGCAAATAAATTCGCCGTAAGGTATGCTCCACTTCAGAGGTGTGGGGTGGTTGCTTATGGCATGAAGTGGTACGTTGGAGCTAGTGTGTTTGCGGTACAGTTCTGTTACTAGTTCACCTTCTGCCACAATAACAAGAATATCTAAGTAGACGATAGCAGTCTTGCTATGGGACTCTGTGAACTGTAGATCAAATTCATTAATATTAAGCAATTTGACAAACTCCAACCATTCAATAGTAGACCCATCCCAGATGATAAACAGGTCATCTATGTAACGTAACCAAAGTACAACCTTATCTGTCTTTTCAACATTAATGGATGTCCAAACTTTAAACTTCTCCCACCAGCCCATAGTAAGGTTGGCATACGAAGGAGCAAACGTAGTTCCCATAGCAGTACCTTGCAACTGGGTGTAGAAGTTCTTATTAAACAGAAAGCTGTTCTTTGTCAAGCATAGGTTGATCATTTCCAGAATCATCTTGCCATGTTCTAAATAGTTGATCTGGTTTTTAGAAAGTAATCACATGATTTAAGGCCATCTGTATACTTGATGGATGTGTATAAAGAAACCACATCAAGTGTGGCTAGTATGTATGACTTTTCCCAAGGTATCCCATCAATTTTGTTGAGGAAGTCTTTAGTTTCGCGTAGGTATGACGGTAAAGTGGTGACAAATTAAATTAGGGTTTCATCCACTAATTTTGATATGTTTCAAGTAGTGCACCACATAGCGTAACTATCGGCCTCCCTGGTGGTTTAGTTTTATTCTTATGCACCTTGGGTAGGAAATAAATAGTAGGCATCACCGGAAATTGCGGATGTAGGTATGTACACATGTCCTCATCAAGCAAGCCCTTCTCTTTCCATTTGGTGAGCAGATCAAAAAGTTTATTGTTCATCTCTGCTGTAGGATCTGTGGCCAATAGCTTGTAGCAGTCAATGTCCTTAAGTTGTCTATTGGCCTCGCAAATGTAATCTTGCCGATTTATATTGACTATGTTAATGCCCTTATCTGATGGTTTGATAACAGTCATCCATTCTGCGTAGATTAGACGAGATCTCCTGCTCACGACGAGTGAGATTATCTTTCATATTCATTTTCTTTTTCCTGAATTTTTTCAGGTCACTTATAACCAGATCTTGAAAAGCCTCAACATGCCCTCCTGGGTTGAACATCGGATTAAATCGTGATTGTAATTTGAGTTTACTTTTACTGGGCCAGTCAGTTTGTATGTTCATTAGTTCCCATTGTGGGTCACTAATGTCTTCATTGTCTTGCCATTCCGATTCGAGGTGGATGAGGTCACGTAATATATGTGAATCCTCAATTGTCACAGGGGTGTAACCACCCAGAGGCTCATCTTTTTTAGGTATGGGTGGATTGATGGCAAAAAACTTTTTCAACCAGATTTTACGCATATACGTAACAAACTCAATTCTGGTTTCAGCGTAATTATATGGGGACGTAGGGCAAAAATTAAGGCCCAACCTAAGTACAGATTGTTTTTCGTGGGTAAACTCTCGTGATGTGAGGTTTATGGTAGACATGTCTGGTATTTTACTTTGTTCTTGCATTAGTTTTTTGTCCCAGAGCGTGTTTTTCTGTCTGTCTTTTCTGCTGCTGCGGTTTCTGTGGCAGTAGCTCCTCCTTGTTTTTTTGATCCACGCGTCTTGGTTGGTTTTCCTCGCCCTTTTCCTCTGGTTGTTTTGCCGTTGTTTTTGTTTCTGCCATCCATTCCTAAAAGTCTAATTTCTTCTAAAAAATTCAACTTTCTCTGGGGCTGTTCGCTTTCGCTTTCTGTGGTATCAATATCCGAGGATGACGGTTCGCTGGGCATATCATTTTCAGCATTGGTTGTGACTATTGGGAGTTTCTGTCTCAGAGTGTCGAACCTTTTAGTAAATGTCAATACTCTTCCCTTCTCGTAGTCATCTTTGTCCCGCAAGAATTTCCGCTGTTTTCTCAGCTTGATTTCTTCCTCGAATGTCTTGTACCCCTTTTCCATACTGAACCGTATGGCTTTTCCTTCCTCACTTGGACTAATGGACTGTAAAGCTTCTTCTGTTTCCTGTATTTTTGTCAAGAGTTTTTCTCGATCAACTTTAGCATATTTGATTAGGATTCGAAGAAAAGTCACTGAACAAGTGTTACTTGATTGCTCCCATTCTTCCAGCATTGCGGGATCCTGATCTTCGTAGGTGGGTGTGGTTAATATGCGCAGACCTCTTGGGATGCGTCCCACATCTATGTAATTTTGCAAAGAATATTCTTCCCACCATTTACTGATTTCCCGTCTTTGCAATTTTTCTAATTCTTTAGTAGCCTCACTTCGTTATTGGGCTGAATTTCTGGCACTTTTTTGCTAAGTTTATTTGTAGCACCTCCAGTTTGGTTCTCACAGAATAAAAACACTGCTTGTTCCTTACGCGCACTTTCTCTGTCCCTTTGTGTAGACATTATATTGTAACTGATGTTTGGGTGTTGGTCTTGAACTCTCTTGGAAAATGTTTTCCGTTTTTCATGCAAATGTTTCTTATAGCTAAATGCTAAGGAAACTATCCTTAACGGATGTCCAGTTAGTATGAAGCTGATGAAATACAAAGCATAGTCCTCTGCTGTCAACATGGGACTCACCTGAGCGGATGAACGCGCCTCCACCCTCCGATGGCAATGGCTCCTCCAATCCGTTTTCAGGCAGGCACCAAAGTCGACACAGACGCTGTAGCTTCACGATGACTTGATGGCTCTGGCAATCCGGAGCGAAATTCCACAGCTCCTCAAAAAAGAAAGCGGATGCTGCGTAACGCTGCTAATCAGGAGCGGGTGCACCTTCAAACGCCGTTCTTCCCTCGGCGTGTACAAATATAAAGTTGCCTCGTACCACAGTATAAGGCTTTCGGAGTGCACTCCAGAAAACGAACCCACGTGGTGATTCCACACTGGACCCAGAGTTACAAAAGACCAGCAGTCCTTCAAACGTCCAAAATATTCTTTTAATGAAATGCCATGGACAAAAGAGAAAGTGCGCGGAAAACGACGCGTTTCGCGGCAAAGCTAACCGCTTGATCACGTTAAGGGTGCTGAAACAAAAGAAGTACATTTAAACCTGTGTATACGCTATGGTGTACATGGATAGAGCGCCCTGCACAATGATAGCCGTTTGCTTGCACGAAATCCGCCATGTTTCAGTGTGTTTTAAACCCCAGTGGGTTACGTAAAAAACATTAAATTGCATAGAATACATTTGTTAGGCATATCAAATTGGCTAGCAATGTGTCACTTTTCTCAACATGTGAACCACACATATTAAACTTTAAAATGTCCTCCAATTGCACATATTACACTTTTTTGTAATGCTGCGTGTAACGTGTTTGTTTATAGATCTGAAACACGTATGTTTCTGATGTCAAGAATACGCAGACAGGAGGCCAGTAAATTTCAAGGTGTTGGCTTGTCGCAGTCCTGGTTACTTGCCAATTAATATTCCTCAAACGAATTACCGAAAGCTATGTTTCAATATAAATTGTATCATTTGTATATATATATAGCAGTGACCAAAACAAAGGGCTACACATGTGATATCATCAGTGATGTCATCAATGACATTTGTGATGCCATCTTTCATGTCCTGGGTGTAAGTGTTACCAGTGCACAGTGGTGCGGGCAGGTATGGTTGCTTAGCCTACCATAACTGGCGAATTCCAGGGGATTTTCGGTTTTACTTTGAACCATAATGTCACGTTTGTAAAGTTTTTTTTTTTTAGTGAATTTCACAGGTTTTTAGTAGCGCAACTTAAGCATAGCGTCCCTTTAACAAAGTTTTATATATTTTTTTTATTATTTATTTATTTTGAATTCTTTTTTTATTTCTGATGCTTGGATATATTTTGTGTATATTTCTGAGGTTTGTGGATCTGCTTAGAAATCACATGCTTTGCATAGGTCGACATCTAGTGAAAGTTGCAGAGTATTGCACATGAAGTGTTCGGAAAGTGACGTTATGATATATGATATGATATGGCATTTGTAACGCGCCTATACACAGGTGTTTCAAGGCGCGACGAGGCAGGGAGGGGAGGAACAAGGGGAGACAGACAACGATCCTACTAGGCCAGGTGTCATTCAGCTCGCGCAAGTGCAGGGGTGGGGGAGGGGGAAAAGTGCAAGGGGAAGGGGAGGGGGGGGGAAGTGCAGTACAAGGTAAGTGGCGTAAAGTAATAAATAGATAGGGCCAGCTGGTGGCAAGTGCAAGGTAAGTGCAGAACAAGTGCTGGGAAAGGGGGGAGGCTGTAGGGATACAGAGACAGTCCCGCAGTGCAGAGGGACTGTCTCTATATGCAAGTGCAAGTGGAGAGTGGCCCAGGACCGAGGCCGTTAAGAGTGGTCCAGTTGCAGAATCAGTGCAGTTTCAGTGAAGGATATTAGCTGTTCAGCAGGGGAGAGGGAGAGAGAAAGCAGAAGCAAAGAGGAAGGTTTTGAGGTGCTTTCGGAACCGGAGATGGTTCTCCTCAAGTTTCAGGGAGGCAGGAAGGCTGTTCCAGAGGGAGGCCCCTGCAGCGGAGAGAGATCTACCCCCAGCTCGTTGCTTCGAGAAGCGGCTGACCCTGAGGGAGTTGGAGGCGGATGAGCGAAGGGCTCGGGAAGGAAGATATTTGGGAAGAGAGAGTTGAAGGTATTTAGGACCCAGGCCCCAGAAGGCCTTGTGGACAATGCAGAGGGTTTTGAACTTTATCCTCGCAGCCACTGGGAGCCAGTGTAGAGATTTCAGTCCTGGGGAGATACGGTCCCAGGGCTTGAGGCCAAGGACAAGTCTCGCAGTTCTGTTCTGGATGAGTTGCAGAGGGCGGAGAGTGGAGGCAGGCAGATTAAGATAGAGGCTGTTACAGTAATCCAGCTTCGAGAGAACCAGGGCTCGGGAGACAGTGAGCTTCTGGGGGAAGGAGAGGAAGGGAAGAATACCTCTGAGGAGGTGCAGCTGGTAGTGTGACTTCTTAGCGACGTCAGAAATATGAGGAGAGAAGGAGAGTGTGGAGTCGAAGATGACCCCAAGGTTTTTTGCCTTGCAGGTAGGAGCAGGGAGGGGGCCAAGGGAGGCAGGCCAGAGAGCTGCAGGGAAGGAGGGAGTGGGTGTACCGATGAGTAGAATCTCAGTCTTACTGGCATTAAGGCAGAGGTCATTGGCGGCACACCATTCCTGGATAGCAGACAGACAGTTAGAGATGAGGGAAGGAGAGGGGGAGGCTGAGGGTAGCCTGAAAATGAGCTGGGTATCGTCCGCATAGCACTGGAAATTAGGGCAGAGAGCGGCGATGCGGTGGGCAAGGAGTGCCAGATACTGGTTGAACAGCCAGGGAGAGAGATTAGATCCCTGGGGGACACCACAGGTGGAGAAAAAGATGTCGGAGAGGAAGGACCCCAGTTGGACCTGGGAGGGTCGATTTGAAAGGAAAGAGGTCAGCCACGCCAGAGCCTGACCAGTGATACCCAGGTTTTCACGGAGACGGTTGAGCAGGATGGCATGGTTGACAGTGTCAAAGGCAGAGGAGAGATCGAGCAGAATGAGAACACACGGAGTGTTGGAATCGAGGTTCAAGAGCAGGTCTTCACGAATGTTCAGGAGAGCAGTTTCCGTGCTTCTGGCAGCTCTGAAGCCAGATTGATGGTCATGAAGACTACCAACAGATTCAGCATGGAGGTTAAGCTGGGAGATGGCCAGTTTCTCCAGGAGCTTGCCCAGGAAGGGAGTGATGGAGATAGGGCGATAGTTAGCCGGGCAGGAGGGGTCGGAAGAGGGTTTCTTGAGAAGAGGGTGCACAAGGGAGTGCTTGAGGGGGGAAGGGAAGACTCCAGAGGCGAAGGAGTGGTTGCAAAAGTCAGCCACGGCAGGAGCCAGGGAGTCGATGTGGTCCTTGATAGTTTTGGAGGAACAGGGGTGAACCTGTTTAGACGAGACTTTCATAGATCGGACTTGTCTGGAAACCTCGTCAGCAGAGAAAAGTGGAAAGGCAGAGAAAGAGGGAGGAGGGGTGACTGCAGAAGGGCCAGAGGAAGAGCCGGGAAGGGAGGGAGGGAGGTGAAAGGAGGAGAGCGAGGACAGGATGTCCTGAGTTTTAGAGATGAAGTGAGAGGCCAATGCAGTGCAGAGGGCCTGGGAGGGGACAGGAGAGGTAGAGACTGCAACAGGGTTGGCCAGCTCCTTGCAGATTTTAAAGAGTTCAGCCGAGTTGTTAGATGCCGCAGAGATGCGGGCTTGGATAAGGGCTCTCTTCTTGGTGAGAACGGAGAGCCGGTACTGCCTTTGGAGCAGGCGGCAGGCCAGTTTGTCAGAGGATGAACATGAAGCACGCCATTTCCTCTCTGCAACCCTGCACTTGCGTTTGACAGGGCGTTACTATAATACTATCCCTAATGTGACGTACCCTGTACCCATGATCCCTCGCAAGTCGAGGTCCCTCAGATAATTGTTTTCCGCCATTGTGGCAAGTTGTTCTTAGCGAAGTCCATAGCTGTGCGCAACTTAAAAGTTCGAAATTTCTCTTGTCGTTTGCGTTCGATGCAATCATTTGACGGCTGATACCCAGATCAACAGGAAATTCCCATTGGTAGACACACAGAGTTTGTAACTACTGCCTTCCATGTAAACCCACCCCGAACCAACCGTGCTCCTTATCTCTCAGAAACAAAAGACTAGGCACCAGATTCCGCATACGCCCCACCCGTAGTAACCTCCCCAAGCAAACACGACACACATGTGGTGATTGTGCCCAATAGTAGTAAATAAACACAGTTAGAAGGAGATTGAACTTTAGCTTGTTCCCAAGGTAACTTTTATTCTCAAAGCATAACTGTTCTCATTTTTTTATTATGCTTTCTTTCAAACACCCAAAACAAAAAGGATACAGGTGGTCTCTGTATGTATCTTCTGGTGTGGACAGAGGTCATCCAGATCAGCGGGTCCACATACTTCAGGTAAGTCCTTGTTAATCTTAGTTTCGCCCCTTCTTTCAGGATTATAATACCGTTTGGGTCTCTTCCCTATCATATGTTCAGTTTGTATTTCCTCTTCGTGTTATCTCACAGTATTTGTAATTACTCTTTCTCTTATATGGAAGAGGGGTGTCTTTAGTGGCTGGTAAAAATTATAATCTTTTAGTCTTTCATGACTTCCCCATCGTATTTACCGGAATAAGAGTCTCTTTGTCTCTTAATGTCTTCAAGAGAGTATAGCCCAGCTCCTCTTATATACTTCAATCTGTCTCGATATTTTCGGGGATGACTCGTGAGGTAGATTGTTACTTTCGTTCCTCATATGCTAATTCGCATTCACTCCCCATCCTATACTTTCGTTTCCTCTGCTACGATCGTTTCACCATTGTTCCTTTTATAGTGTCTTGACTAATCAATTCGGGTTAGCTCCTCCCCCTCATTACGGCTCGTGGCATCCTAATATCCCCATCTGGGCTCTCTCTTACCGGTTATCACTGTATGTTCCTGTGTGGCTCCGCTCGACCACAACTCTTTCTCTCCTGTCTTCGCTCGCCTTCAGCTCTTCTCCTCAGAGTGGCCTCCGCTGATCGAAACTCCTCCCCTTTGCTTTCTCGGCTGGGTATCAGCTGCTTCACTCCTCCGCGGCTCTCGTTGACAGCGCCACCTTCCTTCGGGGTTTCCTGGGATGGATCAGCTGTTCCACCCGACATCCATCGATGACGGAAACTCCTCCCCTCTGGCTTCTCAATGAACGGTCAGCTGCTCGGCTCAGCGCGGCCTGACTTACGCTCGATCAGCTGTTCAGTTTTGTTCGTACTCCCCTCCGCTTCTCTCGCCCGTACAAGGGAAGAACACAATAGCGATTTCAAACGATCGCTTATACAATTAATGTCCACAACTTGAAATTAACTCTGTGCAACGGCACAACACGCTTCAGCTTCTCGTATCTTAATAAGCCCAGTTCAAACCGTCGCCCTTCAAATCCTCCTCCTCCGTCCCCTGGCAACCAGAAAAAAAAAATAGAAACAAAGAATAGACAATTGTTGTCATAAAGTTGCATTACCATCCAAGTCACTCCGTGATTGGTCCAATGACCTGTCACTTAGTCCATTGGACCAGATCGACTCCATTAACCCTTCATATGGTCTTTCTGCCTTGTATTACCAGAGCCTGAGCCAGCTGGTGGCTTTGATGTAGAAACTGCTCCATTTTTATCACAACACACCACCGTGCTCACCCACTGCACCCACCAATGGAAAACCCCCCCTCTACAGAGGCGAAACTGCCGATTATCAAGGGCGCCCTCATCAACGCCAGATCCCTCCCAGCGCACGCAGTAGATATAGCAGACCTTATAACAGCTTCAGATCTTGACTTCATTGCCATAGCTGAAACTTGGCTTCATGCCGCATCCGGACACTCCTTGTCCCTTGCCCTACCACCCGGCTTCGGCATCATGAGATGTGACCGCACCTCTGCCTCCCACAACAGAGGTGGTGGCCTAGCCAACATCCCCAAAACCACTCTGGATTTAAGAGTATTGACCAACACTAAACTCGAGTCCGCTGAACTATTATCAGTCAAACTCGCACTTACACCTAATCAAACAGCTACCCTCCACCTAATCTACAGGCCAGGCCCCCATGCCCTGCACCTTCCTTTGTCGGCGAAATTTCTACCCTCCTCCTTGATTTTGCAAAAACTAACTAACTCACAAATCATCATCCTTGGAGACCTCAACCTGGGACTTGGCGAACCCCAAAGATCCCACTGCACTAGACTTGGAAAACGCCCTTTCTAATTCTAGCTTCACCTTGCACATACAAGAGCCCACACACTCTAAAGGTAGGACCCTTGACTGGCTAGCCAGCGCCAACTGCAATATCAACGTCTTGGCTAACACCCCTTGCTTATGGTCAGACCTCCACATTATCACCTTTAATATTGAAGCCTCCCCCTGTATCTAGACCTTGATCGCACCTGCTCTCCCGACCAGAAATAAAAAGGACATAACTAAAGAGAAACTTCTCCCTCTGCTACTCCCTTCACTCAAAGCGGCCACTGACTCCTGCAATGACCCCACCACCCTAGCTGACATCTATAACTGCAGCAGGCTCACAGAAATAGACACTATTGCCCCTATTAGACTGAGGAAGGCCAAACCACAGGCACATCTTATCTCCTGGTTCACTCCACAGTTAAGAGTACTCCGCAAAACCAAACGCTGTGCCGAAAATCGTTGGAAAAGTCACCCTTCTGACGCGCACAAAGACGGTTTCTTCGTGGCATCGCTCACATACAAAGCAGTCATTATAGAAGCGAAAAAAGAGTCCCTTAATAATCGCATCCTGCAAGCTGACTCCAACTCTAAGGAACTCTTTAAGATCCTAAAATAGCTCGAAACTCCCGTTACCCCTCCCGACACTTGCATTAAAGATAGCAAATGGTGTGCTAACATTCAGGCAGCGTTACTGAATAAAATCACCACGCTTCTATCTAAAATCATAGCTAAACAAGACAGTCTGAAACTGGATAATCGCCCTCCTACACCAGCTGGTGCCCTCTCCCCTGACTTGCCCAATCTCAAACGGTTTGCCTTCTCACCGCTCACCGCTGCGGAGGTGTAAAACATTATCCTGAGGATCAAACCTTCCAACTGCCAGGGTGATCCTTGCCCTGCCCCAATTATTAAGGAATCTGCCCACGATTTGGCTCCATTTATCACATCCTTCATCAATGCTTCCTTTAAAACCGGAATCGTCCCTGACAACCTTAAGGACGCACGTGTCATCCCCCTGCTTAAAAAAACCCTCCCTTGACCTTAGCATACCTACCAATTACCGACC
Organism: Ambystoma mexicanum; assembly: GCF_040938575.1. Classification (NCBI taxonomy): domain Eukaryota; kingdom Metazoa; phylum Chordata; class Amphibia; order Caudata; family Ambystomatidae; genus Ambystoma; species Ambystoma mexicanum. Next base: position 894,229,378 of record NC_090931.1, on the reverse strand, counting down.
TAATACTACTGTCCTGTTCTTGCTAAAAATCCTAGACCGTGCAGCATACCTGCAAATCCAAGAGTACTTGGAAGCCAATAATCTTCTAGGTCTCAGACAATCTGGCTTCCGCCCAGACACGGAACGGAGACAGCTGTACTGGATTTAAAAACTCAAATCGAAGTTTGAAAGGACAACTGCATACTTATCCTGTTACTTCTACTCGACCTCTCTGCGGCATTCGATTTGGTCAACCACCAGATCTTATGTAAGCATCTTCACTCCTCTGCCCATTTCTCTCTGTCAGCTACGGCCTGGATTAAATCATTCTTGAGTAATGGATCTATGCGGGTCTTTTCTCAATCTACAGCTGCACATCCCTCCCCTATACACTGTGACGTCCCCCAGGGTTCTTGCGTGTCGCCAACACTCTATAATTTTTTTACAAAACCGCTCTTTGATGTACTTGACTATCTGGGTGTCTCTTATACGAATTACGCTGACGACACCCTGATACTCATTCCCATCACTGGTGACTGCTTGGCTGACACCAAGGCCCTGAATGACGTCTACCTGGTCATCGAAGCTTGGATGGCACAACACCAGTTATGCCTCAATGATGACACGATTGAGCTCCTCATCTTGGGTACTATGCAACGTCTTCGTAAACTTGTCCTGGCTTACCAATCGTTCACCATTGATGGCAACACCATCCAAGTTTCGAAAGACACTAAAACCTTAGGCGTCTACCTTGACGCCACCTTATCCCTATCCCGACAAACAAATGCAGTCAAATCTGCCTCAGCATAGACCTGCAAACTCATTGCAGCCTGTAGGCCATTTCTGACCAACCCCAACACAGTCACACTGGCCAGAACCCTCATCATGGCCAAAATCGACTATGGTAGCGCCCTCTACTTAGGAACCAGCCAAGAGAATTTGAACAAATTGCAAATCTCCCAGAACAACGCCATTAGAGCGGCCCTAAACATCCTGCGTAACCATCACATCTCGGAATCTAGATCCAACCTACACTGGCTCCCGGTCAAACGGAGAATTGCACTGAAAACCTTAGGCCTAACCCACAAATGCCTAGCCAACCAAGCCCCCCCGTATCTCTGCAGCCGGATTTCCCGCCACGAGCCTACCCGCCCTCAAAGAACTGCCCAGACCCACTGTTTAACCATCCCTAGGTTCAAACTACAAAAAATGGGTGGATCACGCTTCCCCGTCCTAGCTTCCAAGCTTTGGAATGCCCTCCCCCTCACCATCGGATCAGAAGAATGCTTTAGTACCTTCAAGTCCAAAACGAAATCCTGGCTCTTCAACCAGCCTTGAAACACGGATTTCTTATGCACCTGGGAGCCCTGCCCTAGTAAAACGCCTGTTCTAACCTCTACTCTGTAAATTAAGTATATTGCGGTATGTTCTTCATTACTTTGCACTGTATCTATTCTCGCTATGTAACCATGTCCAAAGTTGCGTCCTGATGCCTCCGGGCCTGACGGTGCACGTTACAAATAATACAAATACAAATACAAACATCCCGAATCCCGACCACTGGAGAATATGAAGAAGAATCCTTACCTCCTAGCTTCTGCCCAGAACAAGAAGGGCCATAGATAGAGCCCCAAGGACACATCTAGAGCCCCTTGTCTGGCACAAGGACCTTCTGCACCAATGGTAACCCCTGTGGCACCAACCTCTATTTTGTCTGCTACACCCTGGACCCAGTCAGTCTGAGGACGCCATGGGGGAAAATCTCACTTTGTGTAATTTATGAGTAAGCTGCCCACTCCTACGAAACCTATTGAGCAGCCTCCGGCACCTCCTACAGTGCCAGTGGCACCTTTTCTTCCTGCCCCATCCATGCCACCCGGGGAGCCCTAACAAGATTCTCTTTATTGGAGACATTCAGTCCACACAACCACCAGGACTTCTGGGTAGATGATGAAGACGACCCCGGTCAGTATGGTGATGATGCCTACTTTCAGGACCAGGACGACCCAGACCTCCTCTTTGTTGACCTTTCAGTTGTTGAGGGCGGTCACTCTTCCCCCAATTGCAGACCAGCCTCTCTACAATGAGCTGCTGAAGAAATCTGCTCACCACTTTGGCATAAACACAGACTAATCCAGCCCCACATGAATTGATTTCGTTGAGGATATACTCAACGAGAAGAAACTGTTAGCCAAGCTATCTCTCTTCTGGACTCCATTAAAAAGAGGGTCTCCATCAGGCTACCCCCTCCCTTACTAGGACGGTCAGCTCATGGGTGGAAAAATCCTTCAGGCCTCTACTTCAGATCCCCTCTACATCAGGGGTCACGTTAAACCGGACTCCCTGGTGCTGACCACTACACGGAAGAGAGCTGGTGTCCCACGCGCAACCTCTGAGGCTTCTCCTAACAAACAGTGCAAAAAATTGTACACGCTGGGAAAATGTATCGCAACCTCTGCTGCGTACCATACCAGGATAGCAAACAACACCACTTTGACAGCTACAGCAGCACCCAGTGGGATGAAGTCTCACAACATTTGGACTCGGTACCAGAACTGGCACGACCCCATCTTCTTAAAGTCGCCACTGAGGGAAAACCAGTCTCCCAAAACATCCTAAAGAATGGCTTGGACTCTACAGACACCTAACGAAGAGTCATTGCAGAGGGAACCCTTCTTAAAAAACATGTGTGGCTTAGGGTTCAGTTGCTACAGAGGCAATCTGCTAAAGGGACAACCTTTCCACACACACCAGCAATCAAAGCCACTCTCACAACAGACTCGTCTATGACTGGGTGGGGTGCTCACTTCCTTCACCATACCGCTCACGGCCTGTGGACACAGGCACTGACCGGGAAACACATCATCCTTCAGGAACGTCTAGCAGTTCTCAAGGCACTTCAAACCTTCAAGACTCTGATAGCACACAAAAAAGTCCTAGTCCTCACAGACAGCACCACAGTCATGTTTTAAATCAATAAACGGGGAGAAGCTCATTCAACATGGCTGTCCAAACAAGCCCAGACCATCTGGCTGTGGGCACTACATCACATGTTCATAGTGGGTCAGCATGTTCCAGGGGAACTCAATTCCCTGGCGAACTTGCTTAGCAGAAGTAAAATGCTTCCCTCAGTGCACGAATGGCAACTAAACCCAGACTTGCTAGGTGTCATCTTCTCAAACTGGGGGTTCCCAGAAGTAGACCTTTTTGTGACCCTGAAATACACGCAATGCCAAGATTACACATTCAGGTTTCCCCAGAAGCTATCCAAGGGAACGCACTTTTGAAGAATTGGTCCCCCCTCTTCCTCCGACGCCTCTTCTCTACAAAATAGTCCACAAGCTGCACCAGGAACACGTAACATTGATCCTAATGGCTCCAATGTGGGCATGCCAGACTTGGTTTTCAAACCTACAAATGTCCCTGTGTCCTCCCATGAAACTACCCTGCACAGACAACCTGTTGACCCAAGACCAGGGAACAATGCTGCACCCATGTCCTCAGGAGCTGAACTGAGCAGCTTGCCTCCTGAGGTCATAGAATTTGGTCACCTTGACCTAGACCAAAGGTGCAAGGCAATACTCGGGAGGTACGCAAGCCTAACACACAGCACTACTATTTTAAAAAATGGAAACGCTACGCTTTGTGTTTTGGTGCAGAACATGGTCTTTCAATCTGACTGTTCATCAACCAATATAGCCAACTACCTCCTCTACCTACTTGAATCGGGATTAGTCTTTCAAATGTCTTCAAATACAACTAGCAGCTCTCTCTGCTTACATCACGTCTCATAGTACATTTTCATGATGGAAGGTGCCCGTAGTTAAGGCTTTCATGGAAGACATCCAACTGTACCTTCCAATCTCTAATCCTTCTCCCAGTTGGACCTCAATGTCATACTCACTAGGCTCATGGGGGAGTGGGGGGGGGGGGGCTTTTGAGCCTATGCACAAAGCCAGCCTTTAAACATCTTACATACAAAACGGCCTTCCTTATAGCCATTACCTCCATCAGAAGGGTCAGTGAACTACAAGCTATATCTGTACAAGACCCCTTTGTAGTTATACATAAAGACAAGGTGGTGCTACGCACACATCCTCGATTTTTCACCAAAGTTTATATCAAAGTTCCATGTAAATCAAACTATAGAACTTCCTGAGTTTCCAAAATCCAACAAATGCAGCAGAAAGAAGCCTGCATACATTAGATGTACACAGAGCTGACATGTTCTACCTTCAATAAACAAAGTCGGTCAGGAAAACTGATTGCTTCTTTGTGTCTGTAGCCCCTGGAAGAGAAAGGGAAGAGCGTGCATTTGCAAAGTGCTGTTTTGCTGCCTTGCTGCTCCTGAGCTCTAATCATTCTAAGATCTAATCATTCTACAAGAAGAATTTTGTTATTTGGGCTCTTCTAAATTAATTGTGGAAACTTTGGCTCCTCCCACCTTTCCCAGAATCCATATATTAACCAGGCACACGTGCATTTTAGAAAGTGCATTTGCAAAGTGCTGTTTAGCTGTTTGGCTGCTTTGCGGTTCTGTTGGTGTGGTCTCGCTTGTGTATTCTATTTACAACTCTATTTGGTTTCTATCCCTCTTCTGTCAGAACCCTTAAACTAACATAAACTCCGGCCACAACGTCGGTTTCAACTTGCATGCCTGGTATCTGTTTGCTGACTTCAGCGATGCCGCCAGCCAAGGACATTTCAAAACTGCTAGAAAAATCCAAACACGCTCCTAAACAGGTGACCCTCGTTCTGAACCCGACAGAGTGGCAGCTCTTTGACTCGTTTGCGATCTCAATCACTGACATTCTTGGTTGTGTCAGAGTCACCTTTTTAAGCTGACATCTACACTTACTAGTACAAGCATTGCTGCTGAAATTGACTCTTTTATCTACGGAATGTAGCGATACTAATACCCGTTCGGTTGTCCTATGCACTCCTCCAGATTCACTCTTGGCAGCAGGCTTTGCTTTACCGCTGGAGCCCCCTATGAGTGATTTTGCCGCTTTGGTCAGTCCTAGAGAGTTGGTTACGGCGGCTCAGATACACAATTGCCCTCGAAACGCTCTTGACACATCCAAATCACCTGTTCTCAATCAGAGCCATAAAACTAGTGATTTGGAAGGAAGCCTCGAGAATGATAGGAATTTTGAATCCATCGACCAACCGATGCAGAAATGTCATGATTTTCATGACAATGCTGTTTCGTTATCGCCATTAACCATGCCCGCTGCTCAGATTTCAACAAGTCTTTCCCAGTCTCCAGTCATGTTTGCAAACTCTATACACGACTCTTCTGTGCCGTCTCTTTCATTTGCAAACCCTACACCAAGGAAATCTGCTGCCTTTTCGCCCATCCTTACCCACATCTCCGAGAGCATCAGAATTGACCCCACAGGCAATGAACATAGCCCTTTTTCCCTAACTAAATTATATGAAAATCTTGACATCAAAATGAATACGCAAATAGAAATACTAATTAAATTAAGGCATACTGGCGTATCGTCTATCACAAATATGTCTCCTAACACTGCGGAAGACTAAACTACACCCTCTGGGAACTCAAATACTGAATCTGTCTCAGGAACTGAACGTAAGGGCCCAGTCCCAATCTGGAACTTCTTTGAAATTCCCTGCCTAAACAATTCTAGTCCCTAATGTGCTCTTCCCTATAAATCAGTCCAAATATTCCAAACATCTCAGGTTGCCAAAAGGGAAATGTTGCTGTGGTCCCTGACTCAACCCCCAAAACAAACCCTCATTACCTCCATCTAGAGAGAACCCACAGTTTACTATTTTTTCTGACACGAATAAGCCCTCAAAAACGCAACAACTATCCAAGAAAACAAAAAATATCAAACAAGTAGACACAATTAGCTGATCGAGTTCTCCACACTTTATTCACTCGCTTACTCTCCCCGAAAACCAAGCTCAGTCAGCTTGTGCTGCTGGCACGAGCAAATACGCTAAACCAGCCCATCAGAAAACCGTTGGGCGGAAAAAGCAAGATGATGTGCCATCTGATAAAAGGACCCCTGCTGATTAACAGTATAAACCTTTGGATGATTTATTACAAGAGGTGGAACTCTGTCAAAATAAATCTATAGTGACCACTGCCCCAGTTTCTCAAATCAATTCTGTACCCGCTCTAATTGAATCTTCTGACATTTCACTTTCGTTCCCTCATGATAACTTCCTGACCTTAGAAGAAAGACGATCAGAGATTGCCAAGTCAGTTGCCCTGTTTGTTGCTCGTTCGCAAACAAAATCAACGCTGTCATCTGAAAATGCTTGGTCCATCGAAAACTCAATACACAAACAACCCACATACACATCACCTGAATTCACATCTTTGCCACCTGCACCATCCAAGCAGGCTCGGACGTCACTAACTCCTAATGGAGTAGTTGCTTACAAGTCAAGAAATGACATGTGCACTCCTAACACTCGCCATCATCTAACTCTCTTATGTAGAGGCGTCATTTTTCCATTGTATGACTTAAATAGAACCAGTGTCCTAGGGGACATTCCACTGCTTGAAGGTCTTTCCGCTTCTGATATAGCGCAAAATTGAATTCATAAGTGACAATGACTCATCTATTGTCAGATTATGGATGCAATCGGGAATAGTACTTAATAAGATATGGCAAGCTATTGAAGCCCTATACAGCTTGGGATTCTTACTAACCCAAGAACCCATGCCTGATTATCCTACATCCTGTGCGTCCAGAGGCAAGTCTCTTGAATTGGCGAGTATGAACTCTAAGCTTGCTCCTCTAAAGGTAACTTCCTCTCAGGGAGCCTTTCACACAATTCGTCTGGTAGAACAATTGTCCAGCCAATCTCTGTCTCAGTATCAAAATTACCAGCCCAAAGACCATGCACAGTGGAAGTGTCGCCTTGCCAGTTGGAATATGAGAGGCCATAAACATCTTTCATCTACCGTTTTCAATCCCCTGAATCTGTATGATAGTATTGCCTTATGGGAGGCCTGGTTGCTGGAGCCTCCTCTATGGGACAATTACAGTCTCTCCCTGCTTCTAGCTAAGGCTCCACCCATAGGTAGACTAATGGCTGGTCTGCTTGTGACTGTGAAAGTCTCATTGGGTCTCCAACTACTCCCTCGGGCTAATCCTAACATATTTTTGCAACTAGTAAAAATAAAGTCTTTGTGCCATACCCTGGCTCTTATAAATATTTATTGGAATCATCTTAGCATACAAGATATCTTCTTGCATGATTTGGAGTATATACTAGACTTAATCTCAAGCGACCATACAATAGACTATACAATCTTAGCTGGGGATCTCAACATGCATGTACAAATATTCTAATAGACATTCCGAGGTGCTATGTCTATTCTAATAGACATTCCGAGGTGCTATGTCGTTGGGCATCACTTATGGAGAAAAGACAACTTACTATGGTAAATGGGTCTACTTCTAATGACAACCCCCCCCTTGCAACATCTGGATAAGAGATGAACAACAAGCGCTCATTGATTATGTCTACACTGATCGACATCTATTTGCCAAAATCGATGACTTCAAGTTGAATCCCAAAAATATTGTGACCATGACCTTGTGTCCTCATCATGGTTCTGGTCCCATCAGGTCCCTCTTCCCTACTGCCTACGCTATCCTTCAGCCTTGACCATCTCCAGAAATCATTTTAGATGGACCCCTCACCTATTAAGCAAATTAAACTTACAACTTGAATATCCACCTGATATGTTAAACCCAGAGTTAGTGTACTCTGATGGGCTATATGTTGCTGCATTGCAGGCCTACAGACTGGTAAATCCATTCTTCTCTAAACCCCAATTTCAACATGTATGTGATCATGAACTACATAACATGAAAACTGCTAATCGGCTATCCCTAAGCCAACTTGTACACTTTTCCTCAGTAGCTAGATCCTCTAAACTGAGGCAATTTAAAACTAAATATAAAAACTGGATTAAATCAAGGAAAGCTCTGATTATGCAGCATGATGCTCAGAAATGTTGCAAGCAGTGGCTTAAAAAAAATCATCCTTAATATGGGGTCTATTAAATAGGGCCAGTAATATCACCCAAACTCTGACACAGATAAATGTGGTACCGGCAGAAGTCTGGAATATCTATTAACACTCTTTATATGCCTCTTTAAGTGACCACAACAGAGGAATTATAACCCATGATGGTGTTAACATCAGCTTCAAGCTTGAAGACATATAATTTTTTTACATCTCTAAACTTAGCTCATCTAGAGCGCCTGGACCGGATGGTCTCAGCAATGCTACCTCGTCAATTACCTCCCTTGTGGTGCTAGTCAATTATTGTACCTAGAAAGGAAATCTTCTCTTGCCAGAAATTTACAGACCAATTGCCTTGCTTGATGTCCTAGCAAATTGTTTGCCCGCTTAGTACTCTGAGACCTTAACCTGTGGATGCGATCAATGAATCTACATGATCCGTTTCAGGTGGGGATTGTTCCTGGCTTGGGTCCAACGATTAATTTGCAAACTCTGAATACAATTAAAACACATGAGCTTCAGATGAAGCAGCCAGTCTATATGGCCTTCATAGACTTTAAAACAGCCTTTGATTCTGTATCTTGAGTTACTAGAAATCAAGCTGAAAAATGCTGGCTGTCCGACATACATCCAGTCCTGGATCTTGCAATTCCATTCTAATACTACTATTCAGATTCGCGTGACCCTGGATGGCAAGCTTTCAGACCCCATTTCCACAAACGGATGCCTTAAACAGGGCTCTATATTAGCCTCTGCGCTATTCAACCTTTTAAATCTCAGACATGAGACTTCACTTTGTCAAGATCAATTCTGACTCGCCCAAATTGGGTCAACAGCCAATACCCTGCTTGTTCTGTGCTGACGGTCTCGTCTTGTTAGCAAAAATTCCCAGTAGCTTGCAGCAACTTATAACTCAATTGGGCGAATATGTCGACTTGAACCTCCACACAGTGAATCTTGCCAAATCCAAGGTATTAATATGCGCAACCAGATACCATATTAACAAATCTTCTTTCACTTGGCTTTTGCAAAATGAATCCTTGCAAACTTTTGGTAAGTACCGATACTTGGGTCTAAATACAAACAACCACTTATCTGATTGTGCTTACCTGCTTGAATTAGATAGGAAAGAAGTTGTTCCGATCATTGCATATGGTGCTGAATCAAGAGCATGGCGACCAGAAACCTTTTGGCTATGCCTGGAAGGCTATTTCTGGAAACGTGTCTTGTTGCTACCCAAGAGTCAGCTGATAAGCATTGTAAGACATGAGCTAGGCCTTTTATCCTTGAATAGCTCATATCTATGGAAATTAGGCTCCCTGTACAGAAAGTAAAATATCTATGGAATCCAGGCTCCTTGATGAACGTATTATCCACATACATTAAAACCTCGGAGCATATAGTCATGTCCACCTGGAGACATAAAGTATTAAATCTCATGACTATGGCAGGCATATCTGATTATCTTCTGATGACAAATCCCACTAGGGTGAAACAAGAACTGTGGCAGTACGACTGGATCTGCACAAGAGATTTATGCATGACTTACCATCATTTCCATGCAGAACAGCTCTTCCCTAAGCGCTTCCAAACTTTAGAATCCTATTTGATCAAATTTCCGTTAGGAAAATACAGAGATTTATTTCTAAGATTCCATCTTAACCTGTGCCCAACAAGTGATATTCTATCAAAACGAAAAATGCTCTCCAAAGCTAGGAATATGTGTAGAGTTTGCCAATCGGGTAGTGAAAACAGAAAAGAAACTCAGTTTGGACAAGAATAGTTTTACTCTATATTCAATAAAAGAAAAACATTAAAGGGACGTTATGGTTACAAGTAAAATCTAAAAACCCTTGAAATTCGCCAGTTGTGGTAAGCTAAGCAACCATAACTCGCGCCACCACCGTGCCCTGCTAAGACTAACACCCAGGACATTAATGATGACATGACAAATATATATTTCTCAGTAAAGGACATAGACATAATAACATTTGCCATTAACAGTCTAGATTTGCAAAGCAGTATCCAAGATGGCCACCATAGAAAGGGAAGGCGGTTGTTCCATACATGGGCCCTGTTCGCTTTCCATGGCAGCCTGCAAAAAGCAAAACTACGTGCCGTGACGCAGAACCTGAAAATGAACATACAGCAACGTACACCGTAGCACGTTGCATTTTTAAATAATACACTGGTTTTCAAAATAAAACATTAACATTTTAGAATTTGTAAAGTATTTTTATTTCACAAGAAACTGTCTGCGACCATTGGACTATGGCCATTTTCAATTAAATTGTACCATTGTTTCTATGTGCGTCAGCGAAAATGTTAATGTTGAGTCGCATGTTGTTCTTTTCCAATACAGAAAGTATGCATTTTCAATAAAGCAACTGCTTTGTTCGCACAGTGATTTCCTAGACATCGCCATGACCTTTCGCCTACACCACCATAAAACATGTAATATTACTCCTTATGGTGACTTCAGCGTACGGACTAAAGGGTCCGGGGCCATCATCCCACATAATTGTGACCGACAAGCACAGTGAGGCAGGATATAGCTGGTTGGAAAACGTAAGAGAAAGAACGTATCAATACCCAGCTTTCACCAAACAATTCCAAAACGGAAGACAATAATGTAGAAACTAATACACAAATCGAAGGGGTTATACAGGACATTTTAATGAAATATTAGCGTTGAACATGGCTAAATCTAGTTACATGCTACAAACGCCGAAAAAATCTGCACTCTCCATAAGTTTAAAAAAAAATGACACACAGAAAGATGTTACTTTAGTTACAAAGGCAAAAGTAATATCCAAGTAACAAAAAATGACATCTCGTCATTACAAAAAAGACCAAAAGAACGTGTAAAGTGCTACACAAAGCGATGTGGTGAAACATGACACTTTAAAGCAGAAATAGTAGCGTGGAACAAGTGTAAGTCTAGTCGTTGCCTGCAAACGCAGACAATCCACACTCTTCGTAAGTGAAAAAAAATGAGAACTGCACAGTCAGATAATACTTCAGTTAGATTATCAAAGTTATTATTCTGCTAATAACAAATATAAAGTCGGTCTGGTGTAGAGTCGTCAAAATTAAACTTGCATGATATTTACCGCCTCCATTGGTTTTAGATGAAGCCAGACAGCAATGGATTTCCACCAAAGATTCTGCGTGAACTGATATTTCATGTGCCTTACAAACGTTTTTGAAACATAACCTTATCAAATAGTATTTTTTTGCAAACTCTCACTCCCTGCAATGTGCCTTATTTTTCCCTTTTGCTCAAGGTCAAAAAACAATTGACCCTTATGGGTTTAGTGGAATGCGTGGGCCTACCGAGCTCGCAATGAAAAAAGCACATCAAGTGACCTTCACTCAGAATGCAAATACATTCTCACTTCGCAACAACATATGAGAATCCATTCATGAGTACCGCGACTCGCATACACGTGCAGCACCCCTGTTTCCATCAAACAGTGCAGGTGGCTGGCTCAGATTTCTAACTGTAGGACGCCAGTATGACTGCAATAGTATTCTAAATACATTTTAACACAGACGCAGTAAGTCTTGACCGTATGTTGTGCATGAACTTCCAATTTACAGTATGGCTTTGGTGACACTAAAACACCACTGTTTGACTTCCTGCTTCCACATCCCATCCCACCCTCATTAACGCTCAACTTCCGAAACAGTATTTTAGAAGTGAAAGAAGTGCAATACTCTGTTTTATATATGTTGCCGCCGATATCAACGAACAAAAAATGGCGGACGCAGTGAAACAATCTGACGCACTTGATGCTGTTCCACAACCAATGAGTAACCGCGTCACATGTCCGCAGACATGACGCTACAGAGTAGCCAATCCATTTCTTGTCCGCGGAGCGAACAGGGAAGTGTGACCGCGGAGCGGACATAGATATCACTAATTCTTTTCAGACATACTTTTTAGTCATTTTAAAGGAAACTACTGGACGATTCGGGACCAAGCTCCTACCCCTGCCGCAAATTTGGTGAAAATCTATCCAGCGGTTGGGCCTGTAGTTTTTCCCCCATTCAGTCTATGGGAAAAAAAGATGTTTTAGGACCCCCCCCCCTATAAGTTTTCACCCCCTGGACCAAACCTCACCAAACTTTGCAGAAAAAATCAGACTGGCCCATATACTTTTTTTTTTGTTGCAAAGTTTGGTGAGGATTTGTCCAGGGAGTGCAGAGTTATAAGCCGCCCAAAAAGTGCTCTTCCTATGGAAACAGCAACTTAACCATAACTCACGGCCACTATTGTGGCCGTGTAACTAGAGCATTCCGGCTAGAATACCAAAGAAGGACACAGTAAGCTCTAGAGTTGATATGACTTAAACCCCACATCCCCAGCGCCCGCCCTGGCGGATCCAGTTGGGTCACTCGAAACAGAATTGATAGTTTAGGATTTACACAAGATAAAAATGACTAAAGAAATGGCGCTTAGCAACATAAATCAAGGACAGGATTGCAATAAGGATTCTGACAATGTTACAATGTTACAAGGTAAGGATAGGCTGGTTTAGAGGTTGCGATAGGACAAGGCAAGGTATGTTATGGTTTTCTATGATTCCTATTAATACTTACAGTCCACTTTAATTTAGAATTTTGGACCGTCAAGGGTTGTGGTCACCACACGGATCTGGTCTAGCACAGGACAGCTGTGCAAATGTGGCGGGACAGGGTCAGCTGGGCTGTTCTGGTCACCAGACTGCACTGGACTGACACTTCTGGTTACTGGATACTAAGTTTGCAGCAGGCATGCATTTAGTAGCAGCAAGCCAGGCTGGATCAGGATGCTTCCCTTGGGTTTTTAGGATTTTTTATTTTATTTGAGGCCTAGCTGAAAATGGGGTCAGCAATGCGTAGGCCTTGGCTTTGTAATGAAAATCTGGAATCGGGATCAAACAGGATGAAGAAATCGGGAACCAGACGCCACGCAGGAATTCAGGAAGAAAGCCAGGAATCCATGTGTCCCCTGTGTGCTGTCTATTTATCATGCCAGATGACATCACTAAAGTAAATGACCAGGGCAGGCTTAGTACTTCTGCCTCTAATAACAGGATTTGCCAAGGTAGAAGTCTCCTCCTAGCTCTTTGCTAATTGGATCTCAGAAAAAAGATGTCATGTTTATGAGGTGATTTTTACAATGTCTAGAAACCTACCCCCGCTACTGGAACTAAAATCTACTTTTGCCACAAACCGATATTTATGCATTTGCAACCTCAATCAGATACACAGGTTACATATTTTGTGCGTCATGTTTCAATCCAAACCCAAAGTCTGTGGGACCTGGTTTCACCTTGCTGACAAATTTTGTTCATTTTAAACATGAAAGATTTGGCCTAAAATTCCCCCAATTTTGTACAGAGATGCGCATTTAGCCCAGGGATTTATGTACAAAATGCTATGTTCGCAACATCAATACTTTCCTGGGAATGTGTCATTTTTTATAACTTCTGTTACTTATGCAGTAATGAGTTCTACCAAATTTTAAAAGAAAGAGCATACAATTAGACTTAGAACTACAAACTTTTCATATTTTTCCTAATTCTTGCTGCAAAGTTAAACTTCTTTTAACCCCTTAAGTGCCAAGGACGAGGTATCTCGTCCTTGGAATTCCCTCCAGGGTGCCAAGGACGAGATAGCTCGTCCTTTTTGGCACTCTGTTTTGAGCGATCCCTGCAAAGCTATGTGAGGGGGAGGCCCCCCTCACTGCCAGGGGCCTGGATTACCTTCAGTTTCACGTCGGCGTGCTTAAAGCAGGCCGACGTGAAAGTCATTTTCACTGCAGCAGTCATCTCGGGCTGCTGCAGTGAAAATAGGTGAGTCTTCACCTTTCTCCCCCTCGATCTCCGGCTGTATTTCAAGCCAGAGATCTAGGGAGGTGTCGTTGGACAGGGGAGATTCTTCCCCTTTCCAACGACACCCTTTGTGACAGCATTGCTCAATCTGCGCCCAGCAATGCCACTGGACCACCAGGGATACGTTTGTGACGTGGGGGGAGAGGAGGGCTGCTTACAGTAACTAGCCCTCTCCCCCCCCCCCTTGGGCCCCAAAGCATGGGGGCACATGTGCACAACATTGGGGGCAGATGGCTGATCTGCCCCCAGGGAAGGGGGCAAAATAAAAAAATCTGTGATTGGGAGTGGGGGGATTTTTTTTGCCCCCATGAAAGGTTGGTGGATCTCCCCCTCCCACACCAAGTGGAAAGGGGGGGGGCACCCCTTGTAGCCCTCCCTGGGGGCAAATGTATTCCCCCAGGCAGGAGTACATGAGGTGGCCCCCATCCAAATGGAGGGGACACCAAGAATAAGTGTGCAGGCCCCCCAAAGGATGGGGTCTGCAGGTTAGGGCCCCCTGGGGGCATATGGCTGATCTGCCCCCAGGGAAGGGGGCAAAATAAAAATTATAAAAAACAAAAGGGAATTTTGGGTGGGAGTGAGGGGCCCACTAGCCACCAGGGATTTATTTGACATAAAAGGGGGTGCCCTCTCCCCCTCGCCCAAAGGGGAAATGGGGACACCCGTTGTAGCCCTCCCTGGGGGCAGATATCTGCTCCTAGGAAGGGGCATCTGCACCCAGGGAGGGCTGAATTGAGATGCCGCCCCCTGCATTTGGTGGGGGGGAGAGGGTCACCCCCATTACATTAGAAAATTACCTAGCGGTTTAGGGTGCCCCTCAGCCCCCCTAAAGTGTAGTGTATTTTTTTCTTTGTTTATGAAACTTGCCTTGGCACAAAGGGGCACATTGGTGTGCCAGTCCAGCGCCAGGGTGCCCAAACCTTACTGCCCACCTCACCGGGGGGCCTGTCCCACACATTTCTGGTGGCCCTCTTCCCCCCACTCCAAATGGAGAGGGGTGTACCTCATGCAGCCGTTTATAGGAGGCCCAGGGAGGCCTCCTACAAACTCGAGGCCCATATCTGTATGGTGTGCCCGTCTGGGGAAAAGTGTGAAATTCACCTGTCAGAACAGACTTGGGGTTACCTGTGTTTTAGGCTTTCCCCTTGGCACCCAGGTAGGTGCACCCACACATGTGAGGTACCGTTTTCATCGGGACACCTCTGGGAACGCGGGACGGTAGGCCATGTGTTGTTGGTGGCGTGTTTCGATGGGTGAGCCGAGTGAAATGTGCGGGAAAATGTGTTTTTTTCCAGCAATTTGCCGGGGTGCCTGGGTAATACATTCTGGGCCGATTTGAGCAAATGAGACCTCTGCGGATTCCCACGGGTGTCCTCTTTTTTCAGAAATGCTTGGGGTTCCCTGTTTTCCTTGGTGGCTTGGACACCCTAGGCCCATATCTGTATGGTGTGCCCGTTTGGAAAAATGGTGAAATTCAGATGTCTGAAAAGACTTGGGGTTAGGGATGTGTTCGGCTTTCCCCTTAGCACCCAGGTAGGTACACTCACTCACGTAAGAACATGGCAAGGTGTAACATTTGTTGCGTTTGTGTGGTTTTCATAACGTCTTGACCCATTTGCTGGTGCCCTTTGTCACACAACCCTTTCATTTCCCAAATGTGACCTACATTTAGTCGCTACTTCAGGCATCGTACACTTTTTTAACCTGCACAAGTCACCTACCCTTGAAAAGGTCTGCCTGTGCTCTTTCAAAAAATGTATGCTTGCCGTTCCTCACCACATTGGTTTTCCTGATTTACACATGCTAAGTACGTCTGTTCAGGCCGAAAGCATAAAACTCCTGTGTACCATGGCTCAGTGTTTGGCTTGTGGTATTGCTTGTTTTGTAAAGCACTACAAAAAAATTGTGCTTTGCTAACTGCAAGAGTCGGGGGAATGTAGCAGAGCATTGCTTTTCTCAAAATTCATAGAAGCCATTGCCGTACCAAGCCAACCATGTCCACCACATACCCTTTTTCGGTAATTTTCCTGCTTTTTCCCCAATATATGGCATTTTTCCCTACCTAGTTGTTGCCTGACCTGCGCAAATCACCCCTTCCTAAACTTGGAATTTTATCTACTTTTCAGAAATGTGTGCCTTTCTGTCCTTCAGGTTGGCTTTCCTACCCTTTTTTTCCATTCCGTCCATCCATGTCCAATTGGCAAAAATGGCAAAAGTCGCCTACCTCTCACAAACCGGTTGATAACCACATCAAAATAATGTTTTTTCGTTTCCACTCAACCTGTTCATGAAAGCCAGGAAATTGGGGAATTCAGCACAGCAAACCATTTGTTCATAGCTCTTACAAGGAAAAGACCACAGGCTTCTTTGTACATCATTTTATACGCATGTTTTGAAAAAAACATTACATTTTCGCCCTTTTTTGGTTTTTTTCTCTCACAGCCCCCGCACCCCCACCCCCCTGCCCCCCACACACACAGCAACCTAGGAAAAAAAGGGGCCAAATTTGACCGAGATATCTCATGTAACAAAAAAGTTACAAGGCATTGAATGGCCACATACCGAAATCATCAAAAAAGGCCTTGGCACTGGGGGGAAATACCCATGGCACTTAAAGGGTTAAAGTTCAGTTACAAAATAGCCTTTAAAACCAAAAGGAAGTCAAGTGTCACTTGATCAGTTTTTTTTTTTCTTTTTTCCCCCAACTGCTGTCAATTGTCACTTCCTTTGACGCAGGATGAGGGGCCTATCTCTTGATTGAAGGTTTTATTCTCCCTCACACTTGACAGGTGAGAGTCTCAGCCTGCTATTGTCCTAGCCTGGAGCAAAGACGAATGTCTGATGAGCTTGTGAAGTTTTTGTCCTGGTGCATTCAAAGTCCTTCAAGCTGGCATTTAGCGCTTTCCTGTGCCAGAAGTTTGATGTGTCACCCTTTCTCAAGGCTAGCAACTGGCAGAGAAAGTTATTTTTTTTTGTTTTAGCTTGCAAATTTAGCCTTTGAGTTTTACATCTTGACTTAAACCTGTGGAATCAAAACAGTTTATAGGTGTACCAGCAATAAATCCTTTTACATTGATAAGTAAACAGGCCTTCACACAACAATTTACTTTTACATAGGCAATTTTCTTTCTTCAGTCAGAAAAAGAACATTTTACTATTTCTTTAAATTCGGTTTTCATCTCCAGCAAATACACATTTTATGCAGCTATAGTTCTTTTTTTGAGTGCTGGAGTTGTTTTGCAGCATGGATACATTTACACAGGCATCTATTTAGAGTCTTTCTCTGAACAGCTGATTTAGATACTTTTGCAAAGAAAATAGACGGGTTTCCCGTGTAAAATGAAAACGAAGCCCCTAGTTGATTTTTCAAAGATGCTTTTGACAGGAGCTGTCATTCAAATGAGTCCCGGTTCCTCTGAGACACAATGGATGATCCTGGGCATTGCAGGGCCTTTTTAATCACAGTGGTTCATAAGGACTGGATGAGTTTAGTGCCAAGCAGCACTTTTAAAGGTTGAAAGAGGTGTCATTTTAAAGAGGCATTTTCGGTTGTCAGCAAAGTAATGCTGCCTCTTTCACTTCACTCCATGTTAAATGTTTCAGAGCACACTGGCAGATTCCTGCAGTGAGTACTCTGTTCCACCCCACCTGAAATGTGTGTGACAGGGTGGTGCAGCCATTTTCTAGTTGTTGCAAAAATGCAGTTTAGAGATCCTGGCGCACACAGGAGTCAGCGTGGCCATTTTGTTTCTTGCACCACTGCAGCAAAGTGATGTAGTAAAGCACAGCTGAGTGGGTTAATTTATCCCACAATAGAGAGAAAGTGCATTGATTTGAACACCCATAGTGCGAAAACCACTGCCGCTGCAGATGTGCTGTTTTGGTGTAAATCCGTCCAGTAGTTTCAACATGTTCGTGTGCCCCTGCTCCAAAACATGTCTCCCATGGTGCTTTGCCCCCCCCTTTTTTTCCTGTGGTAATGCCGAGCAAAGTCAACACTGGGGGGGGGGGGGGGGGTGGGGGGACGGGTGTGTGTGTGTGTGTGTGTGTGTGTGTGTGTGTGTGTGTGTAATTTTATTGAAGGCCTTGTAAGTTCAACACACACAGTGGTTATCAACAGCAATACTTTTAAACCAACACAATCCGACTAAAATACATATATACAAGACCAAGTGGCCTAAAGGGTTAATGCACGAAATGGGTCCACAACTAAGAAGGGAAGGAAGCAGGTAGTGCAAAGAGTCTTTAGGCAATTATACAGTAATCACAAACCTAACTGAAGGGCAGTCCGAACGCTAAGAAGAGTGGAGCCTATTGCTCAAATGTACTTACAATGCTGGCACACGCGATAGTGGAGATGGGAGAAAACAGCCTCTTGTAGGGTTTGTAGTAGCTCAGGGAGGTGGGTGAGGTGCAGAATAAGTTCCCACTATTCGTGGAGGGTCTCCCCAAGAGGGCAGAACAGGTTCCAGGAGTTGGGAATGATTCGATAGCTCAGGCTATCTGAAGAAAGGAGAGGGGCCCTCAGGTGGGTGTAGTAGGGTCCACCGGTAAGGGTTGCAAGTACTCATCGACCCCTGGCACACTCTGGACCAAATTTGGGTAGTAGATTCCAATTCGGTTGCTGGTTCAAATGCAGCAATTTCTGCTGCGAAGTTACAGCGTTGATTCCCAAATGGGACAGTGGGGATTTCTCCGCTCCTAGTGGTTGCATCAGGCCAGTTTCACTGTAGCAGGCAAAGAGAGGCACAGCAGCAAGGCCCCTGCAACGTTCGTCACCACGGCTGGGCGACACTGTAACCGCGTTCACTCAAGATCAGACTCTCTCTCTTTATTCCGACCTGGGGATGCCAAGAGTACGAAATCCGTTGTGAAAGTGCCGTGAACACACAGCTGGTGATGTGCCAAGTTTCAAGGGTCTCCTCGAAACGGCGGCGGTATCAGGGCAAAGGTCCTGCGCAAGCTGGTCAGCCCACTGGTTGGCCCACGGACACTTCCGAGAAGTTTTACTTGCAGGGTTTGATGAAGGTGCCGAGAATAGTTGATCCCACTATTCCAATGGGTCAAAACGTCTTCGCAGACCTTCTAGTTCGGTCAGATGCGGAGGTATCCAGCGGGACGACAGCAGCATCAGGGTACCAAACCATCCAGCGCGTCACCAGCGGTTCATCGACTCAGCTTCTTAGTTTCAGGATACTGGGATCCTATCCTTTGTTGTGAGAACTCAAGAGATCGACATGGTATGGGTGTTTGGATCCTTCTCTTATCCTGAATCTCCTTCGTGCCAAAACAAAGAGGACCCAGTGGGAGATCTGCTCACATACAGGCACACCATATGTGGACCAATCATGGACCATGGTGGTCCCATCATGGATCACGTTGGTCTCAGGCATTCACAGCACACCAGACTCTGGCACCCAGGATGTGTATTGGAACAGACTGTCTAGCCTTGGAAGCACGCACACAAGGCATGCAGCTTGGCATTTCGCGGGAGAATGCAGGCCCAAATGAGGACAGACCCGGGTCGGCTCGACCTGGGCAAGGTGAAGGGGCAAGATGGCCAATGGACAGGATAAAGAACCTCGTGGCATGGCCTTTTTTTGGAGCCAGACCACCCGTTTGTGCCAAACGTGGTAAACTCGGTTTACCTGGCAGGAAAGGGGTAAAATTGCATGAAAAGATAAGCTGCCACCAGCCCTGTACAAGGCACATCTGCACTTCTCCCAAAAAAATCCTTCCAGAGTATTTAAGGCCTTTGAAACGGCTAGAAGACCCAACTGCACTGTACTGTACTGTAAGGTACATTTTGCACTTGCAACATGTTGCAGAAAAGTTGCAACATTGACCAGGACTAAGGGAAACAAACTCTCCCAGTACTGACAGTCTTTAAGGGCATGTCAGTTTCCTCATAATAAAGTGAGCAAAATGATGAGGGGAGTGCAGCTGAAGGCTGTGCTCCTCTGGCAAAGTCAGACTATGGTGTTAAAAAGCAGCAAAAAGTTGGGGTGTTACACAACTGGAGGGAAAACTTCACATAAATGGGAATCTTTCCTAACACTAGCTATCCCTCTTGTGGTGTCTTATCCCTAGGTATCTAGGGTGAGGGGACAGATAGAGGCTTGGCTTAAGTACATGAAAGGCAACAAAACAAAAGTAAAAACACATATGGGACACTACGCGCTGTGCCCCATGATGACGGAGATCATACAGGAAACACAATTACTTTTAAGTTCCCTGTTTTTTTTTATACCTCAAATACGGTAAAAATGCAAACTAAAAACAAGTCTACAAAAATGAGAGCTGTGGCAGGGTTTTCATATGCACAAGTGTTCGTACAGTGGGGGGGGGGTCCCCAGGTTAGTGGGAGACCCCATAAACAAACAAATGGGCATCACCCTAGAGAAGTGGCACAACACTACATAGGGATAAGACGCCAGGCTAGTACGGTTGGAGGGCAATTTAAGTTGTACTAGATGACGGGTTTAAAATACCACTAGTCATACATACATGTACAGTGAAGGGGGGAGGAGGACCACATGTGAGGTAGGGAGTGGCTGGGAAGCCCTTTTGGGTACCACATTTTGACCTATTGGTGAGATACTCAGGGGCGTTTTTGCAAGATTACTGCGGTAGCAATGCAAGGGGCGCTCAAAAGGAAAAATGTGTCGCATGAACTGAACAGTGAAAAGGGGTAACGAGGGAGGGTCGGAGATGGAATGCTATATGAAGGGGATTGGTGGAACCGAAAGAGGAGTGAGGACACCTGGTGAGTGCCAGAGAAGATGGGGAATATTTTTTTCATTTTCTTCCCGTTACCGCAGAAATCTGTAAATGTTATATTACCACGTGAATCTGCATGCTTTCGAATGATTGCCGGGAAATATTTGCGGCAGACACCCGTGGCTAAAATTATCTTAACCCCACCCACTCCCCCCTTGCAAAGGCTGTGAGCACATAAGTAATATCCTCGAATGGATTCACTGTGGCATAGAAAATGCCATCTTGGGCCTATCAACCTGGGTGGGGAGTGGCGTAGAGTTATGGTGGTCATCACGTCCCCCACTAGCTGAATTTCAAGGGGTTTGTTGCGATAAATCTCATCACCTTAATTGAGTTTATTCACTGAAAATATATTGATGCTTTATTCGACACGTGTCGTAGAAGCATAATACAGTATACCCACATCCCATATAATACATATTTGCAACATTCAGTGAAAACAGCACCTTTCTGATATGAACCAATGAATATGCTTTTTGGCACGCATACAAATTTTACCAACATTGTTAAAAGAATACCAAAAGTGAACGTTTCCCAATATCAGAAAAAGTAGCCATATATGATATACGTCTTTTTCTGGGATGTCCCTCTACAAATCCTGGCCTTGCATGAAAGGTTTGCTAATTCTGGAAATTGTGTGGATTAACACTATTTCGCCACTGTAGCATTCTAGTGCCATGTTTTTTCAGCCACAGATTTACATTCCTACACTACAGATGCCTGTAAAGGTGGACCAAAAATGTTGCAATTATTCTTTCACCCTACTACAAGCTGCACAACTATTACTTTCAGTGGGTTGGCAAGACCTCTTGACTATAGTAAACCGAAATGCCTCTTTACATATAAACTAGGCAGAAGTGGTGTGCATTACATAGTTATTCTTCAAACCCTTGTTTTTCTTAATTTTCAGTAGATAGTTTTGTCAATGGGCTACTGTGGTTTTTCCCAAACACTCTCGCAGCCCAAGAAGCAATGGCATGTTTGGCAGATGTTCATATGAATACATTTTAGCGTAGTCCCAGGTAACAAGCAGACAATCGGCTATGCTCTTATCGGTAACATGTCTAAACTTAGGTAGCAGGCTAACTCCTTTTTAAGTTTGAAAATATTTATACCTTACCAAAACCGTGGTCCAATATCGCAAAGGTTTTAGAGCCCTTATACTACATGCTCATGAATTTGAATGATAAGCACACTTTTTTGCACCCTTTTTTCCTTACATAGAATCGTTTTTCAGGAAAAACGTTTCAGTGCTGCCAAATTCAGTACTTCAATGGTAGGTGGTATCTCCCTTGTGAGTGGCCTCTATATTGAGGCCAGAACGATCTCACAATGACATCACTGGCATTATTAACTTGCTGAGTCTCCAGGGAGATTCAAGGGTTTTATTAAAAATAAAATACAGCGTAAGGTGTATCGACTGTCTAATTCATCAGTGGGTAGATTATTCAGTAAGAACAATGGACTGCACCGAGCTGGAAATGGTCAGATCTCTAAGGGACGCCCCTTCTATTTCACCTTGTGGAGGCCCTTCCCTCCCTAGCCCCGGTCTCCCTCTACCCCAGGATGGTCTCTTGTCGTGATGGCCTACAAGCAAAAGCTTTATCCATCTAAATCTCCTTTTGGGTATTAACTAGGTCCAAGTTTTCAAATGTGATGAAATATATGGGTTTGCGCCTTCCAGACACTCGGGACCCACTGATTCTTATCCTTCTGCTCACCCTCCCACCTCCTACTCCTGCCACGGTATCTCCTCGCAGACACCCTAACACTTCCTCCTCTAGATTTGTGGAGGGAGAGAGTCTCTCCTGTCCCCTCCCCCCCACCCCCCCAGTCTCTCCTCACTCCCAGCTCATTTTCTGCTGGCCACCCATTGACCTGGGATTTATTTGCGGTTGTTGGGTGTCTCGTTGTGTTTTGGTAAGGACATTTCCTGCCAATTCCTGGTGGTTCTTGATTCCTTTCTCATGACCCTGCTCTGGATTTTCTCAGAGGCTCCCAGGTGCACTGCGGAATTGATGATTCGAAATGGGGGAAAAGCTAGGGCACTGGTCAGAAAACGTGCTTGGAGGCATTTTGTAACCGAGGACGGCACCAGTGCATGGAACTTGAGGGCGTCCTCTGAGGCTAGGCCCCACGCTTGCCCCCACCTGTCCGTGCCCCTCCTGACATGGACTTGACCCAAACCTTGTCACAAGAGCACCTTATAAAGCAACAAATTGCCTGCGTTTTGTCAATAGCAACTTGATCGCGAATCTCAATGTAGCTTAACTTGAACAATGTTCAATTACTTTTGGACATTTTAATTTCCCAGTTCCCTTCTCTAGTTATGCAGAGATGATCAAAATATTTTACCCCCTCAGTTTCTTCACCCAGTGAAGTTAACCTGACTTCGTGTGCCCCCATCTTCCCTGGGGCACATACCAATTATTTTGTGCAATTTATTTCCAACCCTTTCTTAAAAGCAGATTATCTAAAATATATTAAATCGTTTCTTCAAACATCATCTGCATGAAACAGAATCCTAACCATGTCCCTAGAAATAAAACTCTTCATTCTGATTGTGGCCTTCTCTACTTTGACGTAGGGAGAGTAACTTTCCTTTACCCACTTCATTCATAGTCAAACCATGTGCTCCTCTTGAGTGCATTGGTTTTCAATGTTATGCAAGTTTTAAATGGCAATGGTTTAATTGCACTCTTTTATAGCTTTGTATGGTTTCCATACACCTACTGGGTCAAACTTTACTGTTCCCTATATGGACTCTAGTACTGGAAGAATAGTTCTTTAGATTTCTGAAATTATCTTTATATTCAAAAAAAACATTTGACAAACCGTCACTTATTGAACAAATTTAAATTAATACCACTAACATTGAAATTCCTGTTTATGCCTTTATTTAAGCAATGTGTCACTGGGTTTTTAGCACTTTCCAATCCCCAAACCGTAACATTGTTGACCAATCTCGCACATTTACTAAAACCTAGTCCATAAAACCAAACTTGTCCCCCTGTTATTGGTTTGTGCTGCTGGATGTCACAAAAACTCTGACATTGCAGTACTGGAGTCATGCTTTAACAGACACTTGTACAGTCTCAAATGCATATTTCTGCTGCCTCTTAGGGCTTATTGCACTTTTAGTGCATGTGCCTTACCAAGAATCCCCTTCATCCACGATACCAGCTGATAACATTTCCTTCTCGAATTGTAGACACAAATGTCCAACTGCTACTTTTGTAAATGTATTTCTTGTTCAGGCTGCAGATTTGCACTTGTCAATAACCACTGTCTAGTGATAATTGTCTCTTGGAGAGGAAGAAATGGGGGGGCTGTCTGTATGCATAGAATTGAGGTGGCGAGTTAATTTTATATGGCTGGCCTGTAGTTTGTAACTTGCATCTTGACATTTTGCACCCTGCCTTGGCTGAATTATGTTATCCTGTTTTTATCCCTTAGCATCTTCAAACCAAGTAGGTTTGACATACTGTTCTCACCAAAAAGGGCCTGTTGTAGACCTGTACCATTTTCCTTCCGGTTTAGTGGAAATAACAATAAGATGGCCTTTATGGCGCATGTCTGTCTCCTAAATCTTCAACTCCACACTCCACACTTAACTTTCAACTTAACATTGATCCAGGTTGCAATAACCCCACTGGGCCATCCTCTGTTAACTTTGTCATTAGTTAATTATAAAACTGCAGTAACCCAACAATATGGAATTTGAACAGTTTGATTTTAATTTTTGTTTTGTCTCATAATAGGTGCTAAAAAAAGTGCATTCATGGTTGGACATGACCCAAGCGTGAAAGACATGTAGGACAACTTGAGTTTTCGTTCACAGTAACATTTATTAGGTAACCATTATTAAAAAAGTGGGGCATTGGTTACATTTATTTCAAAAAAGGAAAAGCAGTGGGCACCAGAATCAAATACATTACTAGTTTGAAAACAGTTTCTATTCTTAGATAAATCAAATTGATTCCCCCCCCTGTAACCGATTTAATGCAGAACAAGGAAACTAACAAAGCAAGCTCTCGACCACTGAAACATCATTAATCCTCCTATGTAGCATGAGCGATTCACCTTTCGATCTAAACTTCAGTAAGAGCAAAAGAAACCTTCTGGTGGTTTTGCTTTACTCTAGTGTCTAGAAGGCAGCTTGACCAAGGTGCAATTTAGACTGTTGCATTGTGCATTGGGAAGTAGATCAGAAACCGCCACCTGCTCCTATTCATGTGGAGAATTCTTGATTCTGGAGGTACGCCCACCCACCAAGAAGTTTCTATTGCTCCTATTGAAGTTTAGATGTAAAAGTCAATTCCTTAAAATGCATACAATGAGTATTGATACTATTTACTCATGGATAGATACTTACTTTCCTGAGTAGCATCATTGATCTGAAATGCATCAGATGCCAATCCAAGACTGTTTTGATGAAATTCTGGTGACTGAAATGCGTTTTAGTAGAGTCATTGGTTAGTAGGATTCCCCCAGTACCCCAGAAGGCTACTGTGGTAGAGGGCTTGATTGATTGGTTGGTTATATTTGTCAACCGATAAAAGGTGTTGAAGCAGAACTGTAAAAGCTTGTTGCAGCAAATAATTACAAAACAAGACTTGCCATAATGTGATAAGTAGCACATTGATTTGGATAAAACATTGTGATTCAAGCAACACATTTGGCACTGTTTCTAGTTTAGAAAAAACTGTTAAGGGTGGAGTATTGGTAATAATGTTAGCAGCATCGCTTCCCTGCTATTTATTTCATCAAAATTCCAGGGAAAACAATGCATTGTTGGCACTAAAGTGCTTACAAAACCTTTTAACATTGATTTACAGAGCGGAGTACCAGTGTCCTTAAACAATGAGTGAGAGGATGTGGATATAAGACAGATGATGCAGGACGGTAGAAACATGATTCTGAGACCAGGACAGTAGTGCAGGTTATAAGAATGGGATAGCAGAGGAAATGCTAAGTTTTAGGATGAAGGGGTGAGGGATAAGTGACGCAGGGTTGTTGTAGAGATGGGGAGAGGAGAACAGGGAAATGTGGTGGCATAGAATGCTATGCAAGTGATTCTTCAGAAAAGAGAGATAGGAGGTTGGATTTAAATACAGCTAGAGAGTGGGAGGAGTTCGTATAGGGAGAGGAAGAGCATTCCAGAGTGAGAGTGTGAGGAGAGGAAGAGAGCGGAAATGAGGAGGAGTACAAGGGCCGCGAGAGGTGGCAAGGAGGTGAGCTGAGGATGATTCTAGGGTTCCATGTGTTAATATCCATGGAAAAATATCGCCATAGAAGAATGCCGCTGTTTTCTTGCGACAATATTAACCCATGGAACCTGTGGGGGACACCCACGCTACCCTCATATTTTTTTAATTTACCCCATAAATTATCCCCATTAAATAATATTGCCTATGGCCTTTCCCGTTGACCATATATATATATATGGCGATATTATTGCGATATTATTTATGGGGATATTACCTGATGCCGATTTTTAAGGAGCAAAGACGGAGAGTAGAGAGTGAGTCGATAGGTACGGTGGGCCAAGTCCATGTATAGTTTTGAAGATGAGAATGAGCTTATGCTTTGCCCTCTGTCTCGTAGATAAAGCCTAACTGGCTATGGGCTGGGGAGGTGGAAGTGAAATGGGGAAGGGTGGAGAGTGTACGGACAGCAAAGTGGAGGACTTTGTTGAGAGGTGAAAAAGCATAGTTGGGAAGACCATCGAGTAGGCTGGCACAGTAGTCAGATCGGCAGAGTACTAAAGAGAAGAGTAGGTGCTTAGCAGTGTTGAAGGGAAGATGATTTCTTATTTTTCTGATGAGGAGATTAAGTCTGGCTGCAGTGGCAGATTTGGAGATGAAAAGCGAAAAGTTGTGAGAGAGGTTGAAGATGACACCAAGGTTGCGAGCAGAAGCAGAGTGGGGAAGGTAGTTCGGAGAAGATAATATTTATTTATTTATTGGATAATACAGCAAGTCATGTTTCAAGAAGAGGTGGCGAGGAAGAGATGGTCTGTTTGGATGAGAAGTAGAGTAGAGTCCTAGTGCAGTTGATCATGAGAAAGTGAGATGCCATCCAGTATTGTGGAGAGACAGTTAGACATTTTTCACTGTAGCTCGTCGGATGAGGAAGGAAAGGAGAAGTGTCCTCAGCGAAGATTTGATAGAAGCCATAGGAGGAGTTCAAGGTGCCAAGAGTAAGGGTATAGAGAGTGAAGAGAAGTGGACCTATCATTGACTCTTGACTCTTGGGGAACACCAAGAGTAAGGGGGTTGAGTGGCAAAGTGTCTGTCATAGAGATGTGAAGCAAACCAAGTTAGAGCCTGGTCCCTGATGTCTAGAAGAGATAGTGTTGACAAAGTCAGAAAGGTTGACGATATCGAAGGCAGCACAGGGGTCGGAAGAATAAGAATAGACAAACAGTTAGCATGGCGAGCAGAAGAGATGTAGTTGCTGATATTGTGGAGATGCTGACTCAGTCGTGTCTAGATGCCAGAAGCCAGATTGAACATATTGAGGATCCTGGAGGTTGTGTGTTTAAAGGAACTCAGTGAGTCAGTTCAAAACTACAAGCTCTAGTATTCTGGAATGGTGAGTTAGAAGAGAGACAGGGTGAAAGTTGCCAGGACACTTACAATCTATGCCAGGTTTCTTAAGGATAGGGATGACAGTAGGCGACTTGTAGGATGATGAAAAGGGGCACTGTCAAGAGAGGAGTTTAAGAGGGAAGTAAGATATGCAGTACCACTGGGCGCAATGAGTTTCACTGTGTGTGTTCAGGATGGCCATAGATTTAAAGGATCATACAGTGCTGATAGATATGACCAACAGGGTGCAACAAATTGGGAAAAAGGCGTCCAAGGTGCTGCGCCGAAACAGCCGGTGCCCAAACACCTGCATCCAAATGCCCTGCTTTGATTCCACCTGCCCTGTTAATTGTATGTTAAGCGACACTGCCACTTAGAGGACACTTAAATGACAGGCATTCATAAGAGCATCTGCGAAAGAAATTAGAACTAAGTTACAGGTGCCACCAGGAGTGGGCCTTCTCTACTTGTCCACTGTAGCGATATCTTTAAGAGCTTATTTTCCTTGACAAAATGAACTTGTCCTGGGCATTGGGGGAGGTAGGATTTCCCCACCCCTGATTGTGAAGTAGGAGCATTTGGAAGAGATTTGAGCAGCACAGGAATTTTTGAAGGCTAGGGGTAGGATAGGTGTCCGTAATTTGCACCAACGCCTTAGGTGACGCTGCATGTTTGTTTTGAGTCTGAATTTCTGAGCTGGCCAAAGGCTGAGGACTGGTACAGGAAGGTGTGAATGTGCAAGCAGGGAAGTGTTTGTCAAAAGGAGTCTTAAGTGCATAAAGTCAGAGCAAGTACGGTAATGGAAGAGCCATGAATAGGGGAAAGGGACAGGAGAGGTCCTCACATCAAGGGGCAAGTGAGTCCTGCTTGAATTTCCTCTTGGCCAGTGAAGAGGGAAGATGAGGAGTAGACGGTGGGGGTGACGGAGATGTTGGTGAACAATGTAATAATCAGAAGGGATCAGGGTTGTTTGACAAACAGTTTGCGGCGGAATTGTTCCTAGTCGATTCCGCCGCAAATTTGTTTGACCTTCAGTTAAACAACCCAAACCCCTGTGCCTGAAGCAGCCTTGCACTAATCCCACCCACCCCCTCTCTACTTGCCTTCTGGCTGGCCGGCCGCCAGTGCTTCTCCAGCCCTGCAGAATTAGTTTTGTCCCACTAACTCAACCCACAAAACCCATAATACCGAACACGGGGAGCTGGGAACACCCCCACAGCCCCTGTGCCTCATGTTCGGTATATTAGGCCTCGAACAAAACGGTAACACCCAATTCGATCAAAACGTCCATAGAAACCATTTGTTTTGATCAAATTGGGTGTTATCAGTAGGAGAGGGGTCAATGGGAAGGTCGGAGTAAGAGAATGATTTGGAGCGAAACACTAGGTGGAGTTGCTACCACAGTCAGTAGGCTGGTTGTGGAGGGAGTAGAGGGATTGGTCAGATAGGAAGGAATTAAGTTAGGGGGACCAGACGTCCAGGATTTCCCGGGACAGTCCAGGGAAATCACCGGACGTCCCAGGGTCCCGAGAGTTTTTTTATTTTATAAACGCCGTCCGGGGTTTTGATCATGGGGCCTTTTGCCGGGACCCAATTTCGTAATCCCGAAATCGGGTCCCATTGCACCTCTTCCTGCGCGAATGGGGACGTGAAATGCTTTTCACGCCCCCATTTCCTCTCCCTCCCGCTCCCCAACGCTCTCCTCCAATGAGAGGAGTGTGCAGGTTACCACACACCCTCCCGCAACGGGCCAGCGACATAAAAGTAGTACTAAAGTTATATGTGCATTTACTTTAGTCTACTTCTATTTAAATGGCTCGCCCGGGTTTTAAAAAAAATAATAATCTGGTCACCCCAAGTTAAGTTCAACATAAGGGGCCGCAGATGGCTTGGGGAGGTTAGTCCTGCGCCTTTCTTTCCACACCTTACATTCATTGTATCTGCCTAACATACATTTTTCAAGGTGCACAGCAGGATCTGGGAGTACCAGTTTAAAGCAGGGAAGAGATGGGGATGCCTGTTAATTGTTCATTTAGATAAAGCCTTGCATCTTTGAGAACATTTAGATTTTGGGGGTTGAAAGCCAGCACCCCTGTGATGCTGAAGAAAAGCCATGACCTTCCTGCTTAAGAAGCCTGTGGGCAGGAGCAGTCTGGTTGTAGTCTCAAGCCTCGCCTTTTTTGTGCACGTGGTAAGTGAAGAGGGCAGTAGACTCTGTTGTTATTTGACTGCCCGGAGTTCCTCAGCTGAGCATGACAGAAGCTGGTTGTTTTCTATTACAATTGGATGCTTTGCAATAAATCCGATATCTGTCTTCGTTTTAGTCATCATCTCGTTCTAAAACTCTCATACTAAGCCACTTTGGGTTCTAAGATACTGTTTGTCATGTTGCTGGCTGAGCCTGCAAATTATAAACCGAGAATGCGCAAGCTACCACACGCTTTCTGTCCTGCAGTAATCACTTGCATGGAAGCGGCGAGGTGGTCCGATCTGAGCTTGAAATCGTGCAGTGCAAGGAACAGTTGTCTCCCTGAACTTGTTAATGTCATTCATTCATCTTGAGTGATGCTCCTGTTGCTGTTCGGCTGCTGTAGTCGATGAGTTCAGAGAAGCAATCGATCAGTTCACAGAAGCACGTGCACCCCTAGAGTAAATGGAAGAATTTTTCCTTGAATGTTCCGAGCTGTGTAGAAGGTCATTTATGTGCTGCTGGTTTGAGAATAAGAAAGTGTTGAAAGGACAAAGATGTGATCTGCACTGCCCTCCGGTTCGTTCATTTTCCATACTATTGTGCCCGTTCCAAATACGACTCCTTTTAACTCTGACCATTGAGGTGACCTCATTCAAGCGGTTTTAGCACTATGAAAGTACGAATTAAATTAAGTGCGAGCTTCCGCTGCTGTTCTCTGCCATTGTAAAAGGGGTGTGTCCCGATCTGAGGCGCTGCTCGGTGTAAATTGATAGAACTGACTTTACAAAGTAATGTTAATTCTGTTTCCTGCATGGGTGCAAAGCACCTGGTTTAAAATGCACAGATACTCTCACGTTTTGAAAGACACAAACTGCCCAGCTTTGTTGGTGAATATTTCCTTGAGATATCCTTCAATAAGGAAATGTTCTACTAGAAAGCAGTAGCCACCCTTGTTCAGATTTTCTCATACTTGTTTGTCTTCTATCCAATTTCAATGGTTGTCGACAGATACCTACATACATTTAGCCCGGTTTCCCAAACAGTTATATGGGCCCTTGATATCCAAGGGCAATTTAATCTTCTGGCTGTTATGAACAGCTACAGAACCGTTATGATTGTGTGTCACTTGTGCCTTGCTAATTCCCTTTCTCCCTTCATTGGCAAACCCTTTTGCCTACCTTCTGTTACATCAGCCATCCGCCCACAATCCGTTGTTGCACCTGCTTTACAACTCCCATCATTCTCAGCAGCACACCGCTTTCCTGCTTTGGCAGCCCCATTGGTTTCTACCACAGCAGATTTCTCATAATTATTTGTCTCGATCCTCCGCATCCACCGGCAACCTGGAACAAAGCCCCTCTGCTGTTGCATTCTCTTTGCACATCAGATGCAATGTCAGGAGGTCATATGGATTTAAAGATAGCAGCTTTGTATGTGAGGTGCTGTCCCTTGCCACCTTTCGGCTGTATAAAAATCGAAACAAGCAGCCGATTAGTTTTGACCTGCAACTGCATTCCGTACAGTTATATTTTTTTAATGTATTTATTTTAAAGGCATCGAACCCTGCAGGCTTCAGGGAGCACCAACGTAGGCACAAGTGAGACGGACGCAAAGCAGACAAGACACCAAGTGTTCCAGCAGGATTAAGACCAAATTACATTTTGGGCTCTTAAAAATAAAATTAAAAAATCTACCTGATGGATTAACACAAATTTGGCAAAAGCACGCTTTCTGGTCCAGTCTGCCGCTCCTTGCACAAGGTTTTGTGCAAATCGATCCAGCGGTTTGGGCTATAGCCGCGTGCAAAAAGAAATTTCATTCATGTCTATCTGGATTTCAAATGTGTTGAGACCTCCCCTATAATTTCCCCCCCCCCCCTTGACGAAACTACACTAAACTTTGCAAAAGTATTCAGAGGTGGCCATATGCCTTTTTTGCATAGTTTCATGCATATTCATCAAACGTCTCCAAAGTTAGAAGCTGGCAAAAAACTGCTCTTCCGATGGGTTGAACAACTTAACCATAACTACAGGGCCGCTACTGCAGGCCCTGTAAAAAATAAATATATATATATATATATATATATATATATATATTTAATATATTTGAAGAAACCAAGGCACTCGGGGCACCTAACAGCACTTCAAACAACTTCCCAAAGTTTGTAGGGATATTTCCCAAACAAAACAAATTTTGGCAGAGTGTTTGCCGAGTGTTTGGCAGCAAAGGAGAAAGGAGAAGCTCTGCTAAAGTCTGTTCTCTGTTTCTACACTTTTGGATCCCTTAAGAACCACCCACAGACGCGGAGCGTAGCGGAGTGTTTGCCGAGTGTTTGGCAGCAAAGGAGAAAGGAGAAGCTCTGCTAAAGTCTGTTCTCTGTTTCTACACTTTTGGATCCCTTAAGAACCACCCACAGACGCGGAGCGTAGCGGAGTGTTTGCCGAGTGTTCGCCGATGTGCGAGCAAATGGACCGTGAGACATCAGGAGACATGCACTCAAGAACACGGAGTAAGGTACGTGCACTGGATGAAAATCAGTCTAATAATGCACCCTTAACCTCCCCCTACGCTCCATCTAACTTAAAGACTAGTACAAAAGGCTTTGGAAAACAATGCAAAAAATTAACACCAAACCTAAGCCTCATTAAAGTACACAACACAACTACAACTACAAATGGAAGTACCCCCCAAATCCCGCCTACCCCGCCAAACAACTGGTCCTTACCTTATCTGGACCCACGTGCGGCTCCTGGGGGGTCGCAGGCTAGCTGCATCGCGGCATGTGATTGTCACCGCGGCTCCAGCGCCCTTTGCGGCGGGGTGTGCGAGGAGCCCTCGGCCGATGCGAGGTGCGGCCAATGGGTGGGGCAGGCTGAGGAGATCGTGACCGGGAGCTCGGGAGCGCCGTCTGCAGTGCACGTCTTGGAGGCGAGCGCTGATATGGGCGCAACTATCCTGACTCCCCGTAGGGGAGAGGAGGTGTGTTGCAGCCCGCCTTCCAGGCCCCCACGCCCCGCAGTGGTGTCACGGCTGGCGGGGACGGAGGCTGATATGGACACGGACCTACCGTTGCCCTGCAGGGGAGGAGAGGCGGGCCACGGCCCTTGCACCGATCCCCAGCGCCCCGCAGCGGCATTGCGGTTGGCGGAGATGGATGCGGACATGGGCGCGGCCTGGCCGGCGCCCTGCGGGAGAGGAGAAGCCGGGTTCGGCCCTAACACCGATCCCCAGTGCCCCGCAGCGGTATCGCTTGCAGCGAACGCGGACGGCGCGAGAGAGGCGGCAGCTGATCCCCGCTGCTGCAGAGAGACGCGCGGCTTGATGCCGTGCGGGGGTGGAGTCGCTCGAAAGCCTGAACCGGCCTCGAGCATTGTGGACGTAGAGAGAGAAATTAACTCTCTCACGTCCGGGGAAAAAAAAAGCCTAAATGAAAGGCCTCTGCTTATAGAAAAGCATGGGCAACCTGGACCAACTAAAACACACAACTCAACCACGCAAATGTCCCCAGACCCATTATTAAATATCCCAAATGAAAACAAGGTGCCAAAATTTTCTTATGAAAATACATACCCCAAAGTTGTGGAAAAAAGCATTAACACAAAAAAGACTGTCACAAATACAGAAGGCGATCAAGACAAAAGATCAGAAGCTCATGGCATACAAACCTTAAAGAAGCAGACAAAAAAAAGGTGCTATTCTACATCAGAAGTTGGCACTCTTAGATGGCACTTTAATGGAAAAATTGCACCTTCAGAAAAAAGCAAAGCTATAAACTGTGAAGAAATTGTAACTTCCAGTGCAAGAATTGTGCAGAAAGAAAATAACACATCACTCAAAGGAAATGTGACTACCGAAATAACAGATGACGATCTACTAAATAATATAGTAGAGACCACAGACACACAGATGACTAATCCAACCACAGAAATGCTGAAGGATATGGAAAACCAGAAAAAATCTACTGCAAATCAAAGCAAAGAGAATGAGGTAACTGATTCCTGGTCCCCAAAGTGCCCCCGAATCCATTCACCAGAGAAAATCTCTGTCAAATACACCAGAGGCCCCTACTTATCCAGTTAATAAAGAAGCATCGACTAGTGACACTACCACTAAAACAATGTATGAACTAAAAAATCACAGACTAAGGCCTTCCAGAGAGAGAGAATTAAATAAAAATTGCGACCTACAAATAAAAACATTACAAGACAAAATTAAAAACTTTTTACCACACACAAAAACAGGCCAAATTGAAAATATGACGTCAGAGGATACTTCTTCATCCTCTTCAGAGTCCAGTCCAAATGAAAGTAACAGGAAGAAAAGAACAAATTTACAAAGACACTCAAATAGTATCACACATGGATCTGCAAATGAAGTGAGGTGGCTAAAAGAGACACAAGAAGCAATCATAGCATCTGTATCAATAACACTGGCCCCCTTCTTAAAACTCTACGAAGCCCTAAATGAAAACCTTCGAGATCAGTCAACAATAATTGCCCTAATGAACAGCAAAATGATCTACGTGGAATCAGTCATGGAGCAAATTAAAGAAAAGCGAAGCAGAGAGAAAGAAATGGACGGAGTGGTCCTAAAAACTTTGATTGATTTATTAAAAGAAGCTAAAACTGATAAACATCACTTCCTAGAAGGAATACGCGAAATTGTCACAACTTTATCCTCTGGATCAAAAAAGACTGAATCAAGACAGAGCCTCATGCGGTCTCCCACACGAGAAGAACAGAGAGAGACCCAAAGTCCTCTCCATGTGACGGGACCCAAATCAACACACTCAGGAGACTCATCCATTGTGTCTCCAAACATAAGAACAACCCCTATTCCAATACAAACGGAAAATGAAATTAGTCAAAAACCTACACCTGAGATTGCTGATAAACCGATTGAAAATGAGGAGAAAACAAAATCAAGCGCCTTTCCAATTTTCGACCAAAATGTAAACAAAAAATTAGAAGCAGTAAATACAAACCACACACAAAAGAATAACCAAAAAAGTCTAAATAAAACAAAAAACGTGACCAGTAAAGAAAAGAAGAAGCACTGCGGATCTAGGAGCTTTTTACGAAATGTAAAAGACACAGAAGAAAAAGAGCCGCCTAGTATTGCTTCTTGTAGCAAACTCATAGAGTCACCAATCCAGTCAATCCCCGAAAAGACTACAACAGTCTCCGTGTCATCAGAAGAAGACTGTTCACAAGAGGAAAGCATACAAGAACTTTTAGACTGCTCGATATATGACGACGACATTGTCCAAACAGATCAAATACAGGAACGAACGATTATGGACTTTAACACATATGAAGCCAAAGAAGTATGCCTTGATTCTAAGACTGTCGATGAAGATTTTCTAACACTAAGTGATAAACTAAAAAAATGCACGGCTAAACACTCAGAATCAAAAGAACTGAAGGGCCACTGTCCCCAAAAAGAACTGCAATTTACCGTCCCGAAAAATGACCACCAAAACGTTACAAGAAGGGAGCCTTGGCCCCAAAATGGAAAACATGGAAACTTTAAGAATATCGGCGCGAACACCAAATGGAATAAGGAAAAACCAAAACCACCGAGAAATACGGTCGTAACAATAGAAAAAACAGGAAAAAATGCCGATGGACTGACTTTAAATCGATCAGCAATTATGAGACTTCTTCAATACATTCCTCAATTAAAAATAATAAAATCAGAAGAACTACTGTCGGTAAGCTTTCCGGACGAAGCGCGTGTCGACTTGGTGGAAATCGTGACGAACTCAGCAATACTTGCCTCAATTATGTTGGAGGCCCATGAGAATTTCAGAGCATTAGGATTTACGATCTCTGAACTAGCTGACACCCAAATTACACACGAAGAGCCCAGAATGAGTGAAAAAAAAAGAAAATTGTACATTTTGAGAGATCATTCTCAGGAGATGAAAGTCCACACTTCACCAACTCAAGAACTGAAAACAAAAAGACAAATCAAAGAGAGAATTATCAACACGATCAGAACAATATGAGTGAAAACAAAAACAAATTAAGATCAACCACAGATCCTCCATACAGTACAGAGATGGAAAACGGAAATAAAGAACAAACACAAATGCGTGAAAAAGAGCATTTAAACAAAATAAAAATAACAATAAGAAGAAATGGAAATACAAGTGGCCTAATAAATTCACAACAAATGACAAAGGAAGACCCGAAATATTGGAATTGGTTAGCAGGATCTCTCGCTACTAGAACAGAACTGTAGCCACTCAAACAAACTCACACCAACCGATGGAGATTAGGAAGCTGGAACACCAGAGGCTTCCGACATCTTTTCAATGATTTCAATCCTCTTCTAAATGAGCTAGACATTATATGCATACAGGAATCTTGGTTAAAAACAGCTCCATTCAAAGAAGGATATACTGTGTTATGCAACCCTGCTAAAGGAAGCTTGATCGGAAGACCATCTGCAGGTCTCCTAACCCTGATTAAAAATGGATCAGGAATACAGGTGATTGAATCAAAAAATGTCAACTCATACATTCAAGCAATAACCATAGAATTCCTACTAGACACCCCAAAAGCCAACCAAAAAGTGCTAATACTAAATGTCTACTGGAATCCTAAAAAAAATGAAGATGAATGCTTCATAGACCAAGTAATGGAATGCATAGACGAAAAAATAGAAGCATACGTAGAGCTAAACATCATCATCTGCGGCGACCTGAATGCGAACTGTTTCGAAGAAAATAAAGTTACTCAAACATCCACATACAAAAACGACTATAAACGTAAACGTGGTAAAATATGGAATGAAGAAATGGAAACAAGAAGACTACATAGACTTAATGGCAATATGAAGGGCGATATTCCCCCTGCAAACACTTGGTCAAATGGCAACGTAAGTAACACACTTGACTACATGTTTGTATGCGAACGATTACTAGCAAAGGCACAAAGCTTCAGGATATCACCGTCAAACCATAGTGACCACGACCCAATCATTGCTGAATTTTTACACTCGAAGACTCGAATAAATCGAATGTGGGACACAAAAATAGAGCTAGAACATGGCCTAAATCGACTAAGGCTGAAAAAAAGAGACTTCGATGTTGTACTAAAAAACTTAGAAAAATGGCAATCTAAAGAACAATTGTCCGTAGAATATGAAACATCACTACAGATCTTCAAACAAAGCAATGAAAAAAACATAAGACCAAGAATCAGAAAGCTACATATATATGATCCAGAAGTAGCGTCACAAAAGAAACTTCTAAGAAAAGATATATGTGCTTTAAAAAACGAAAAGAGCAAAAACCTAAAAGAACTTATCCAAAGAAGGAAACAAAAATACAAAAACTGGCAAAAAGCCCATAAATCAAAACTGCTTCAACAAGATGCTGAAGCCATGCAAAGAGCAATATCAAGGAAAAATAGCAGATCTCTATGGGACCTGCTAAATGAGAAACAATCAATGGCAGCCCTCATGAATCCAATACCAGAAAATGTTTGGGCAGAACACTTTACAAAATTATTCAACGAGACACAAACCATGGAGAAGAATAATATTAAAGAAGAAATATCATGCCCATGGGAAATTAAATTTGATAAGGAAGAGATAAAATCCTTAATCAAGAGAGCAAGCTCGTCAAGAGCCCCAGGCCCAGACGGCTTGTCAAATGCAGTGCTAAAAGAAGATCCAGAAAAATGGGCAACTTTCTGTGAAAGACTCTTTAAGAGAATTGTGAAGCAAGGACAAATACCAAGATCTTGGAAACTGGCCATCATCGTCCCTATATTCAAAAAAGGCAATAGAATGGATCCCAAAAATTACCGCCCAATCGCTTTATTAGACTGTGTCGGGAAAATTTTTGCCACAATTCTGCTTAAACAATTAAAGACCTGGATAAAGGACTCGAATACCTACGACAAAAGACAATCAGGATTTGTCGAAAATGTGGGGTGCAATTTAAATCTTCTGATTTTAGGCCTGATGAAAAGAAGAGCTTTCACAAATAAACAAAAACTGTACATAGCCAGTATAGATCTTAGACAAGCATTCGACAGTGTGAACAGAAGCCGACTCTGGGAAAAAATGGCTTCTAAAGGGTGCCCTCCTGATCTCCTAAATGCAATAAAAGAACTGTATGCTGAAACTTCAATAAGAATTAAATTGGATCAAGTCGGAAATCTATCGGAGGCCATAAAAACAACAAAAGGCCTTAAACAAGGATGCCCGTTAGCAGCCACCCTATTCTGTTTCTATATTGAAGACTTGCAACAATGCTTTGGAAATATCAGGTCTTTTCCACCAAGATTAAACTGCAAATCAGTCAATCACCTGCTATATGCAGACGACCTGATAATCTTAGATCATACACAAATTGGTCTACAACGTGCATTAAATCAGGTTGAAAAATACATAGAAAATAATGACCTAGAAATAAATGCAGATAAAACCGAGATATTAATAATCAGTGACAAAAGATGGAAAAAGACCAAAAATGAAGAATGGAAAGTGAATGAAACTTGGATAAAACCTTGTGAAGAAATGAGATACTTAGGGCTACAAATAAGCGGGATAAAGAATGAAGAACCCTGGAAAAAGATGTTAAAGACAAAAACTAAACAGCTAACAGCCCAAGCAATCATCATCAATAAAAGATATGGAAAATTCTCTCTATGTCCAGTGATTACATTCTACAAGCTAAAAGTAATTCCCACACTTATATACGGAGCAGAAACTGGCACAAATATCCCAGAGAAATTCTGGTCTACTCTAGAAGGTCTTTTTTGGAAAACCGTCCTTTCAATACCAAAAGCGATTCCAATCTCGGTAATCCGCCATGAACTAGGCTTAACATCAATATACATACATATACGTTACAATCAATTGATGTTGTACAGAAAAACAATGACCAACCTGACACCTCCTCAATTTGAAATACTGGGAAATTCCAATAACTATGAGGAAAAAGTAATAGAAGATTGGAAAAATGGAAATAAACAAACCCTGACAGAATTTGGCATTAAAATCGAAACTCTAACGGAGAAACCAATAGCTGTAAAAAGAACGCTGTGGGCAGAGGATTGGTCGAACACTGAAACGAAACGAGCTTCGGCGAAAACACACACACTTTTGAAATCCAACTGTGGTGTGATGTCTATTATACCAGATTATCTGAAAAAATTTCCTAGTTCAAAACAAAGAGATCTGTTATTACGTTTCAGATTAAACATCTTACGAAACAAAACGACAAAAGCAAGATACTCAAAAGAGAAAATATGTACAAAATGTAGACTGTGCAAAAGAGGCGAAGAATCTCTAACTCATCTAGTGCTATTCTGTCCAGAATTAGGAGACTTGCGAACCCTTTTTCTAGCAAGTAATATCACTGACTTATGTGATCTAGATGCGGAGAAATGGTGGAGTTTAATATACACCTGCCAATCCCCAAAAATAAACTTCGCAACAGTCAAATTCTTTGAAAACACCCTAAAAAGACTTGATCACATTGATGAGGGAAATACATCACAAACAATGAACTCGAGTGAATGAAAGGTTATGCTGAACCAATGTTAGATATTTACTCGTCACCTAAAACTATTGATCTAACAATTTTATCTTATTTAATATTGTTAGCAACAGAAATTTACCTTAAGTACTCCATTTGATTATAAAAGGAGGTTTTAAATTAATTTAATTTTTTGATTTTCAGTCATTGTGTTAATTTGTAGCTAACATTTTATTACCATTTATCAGCATTTATTCTGCAAATCGTTTCTTCGTAAATTCAATGTGATTGCATTATGACAGATCTCTTAATGAAACTTAATGAAATTTAATGTTTTACTGATGTGAAAGGTTTGAAATAAACCATAGACACTTAAATAAAAAAAAAATTAAAAAAAACAAATTCCGGACAGTTGACTATAAAGTGAAGAAAACCTTTAATCCATATCCCAAAACAGTAAAACTGCTGTACAACGCGTTTTGCAGCCCTCCAGCTGCTTGATCACATACACAATGAAGCAAATTCCACCACACAATATACCCGGGAACAACTCATTGGTTGTCTTTTAATTTACATGTCCTTTTTCTCTTTTTCTCCAGGTTTTCAAACTCTGGGTATTCATGCTCATTTAGTGTTCTTCTGTTGCCCATCTTTTAATCGCCTTAGTGAATTTTAGCCGTTCAGGTTAGGGGCATCAATTGCCAAACGCTCCAAATATGCGCACTAGGCTGTCAAACGGAACCATACACATCTGTGCAAAGTTTACAAAGATGTTAACGTGCACAGTTTCGCCCTTGAGTAATGTTATTTCCATAATATATAGTACATATATTTTCCAGTGCAAACATATACTCATTTATTCATTATAGATGCCTAACATGCAAATGTAGATCTGTGCAAAACAAGCAAGATTAATACAATCCAGTACTAATTCACTTTTGTGCAAAACATGCTTTGATCTTAAGTACTATTGCAATCAGAACCTGCATTTACGTAATTTAGCAATCTCACTTTCTAAAGATAAGTACTAGTGCGTATATTTGAGGTGCTGATACTTTTAGACGTGCACTCTCGCATATCATGAAGTCCGATCTATTACATTATGAGTGTACAGGTGCTTAAGCCATTCCCCTTTCAAGGCATACATGCCGCAAGCACTCCTAATAAGCACCCTATGGCTGCCAATCAAAGACAAGATGCTTATACAGAACTGTGCAAAATACATCAAGATATTAAGATTCACAGACTGATGCAGAGGGTGCACAATAGTATAGATTGCATAATCAACAGTATAGATATTAGATGCTAAGCATACATGCTTACATGCATTATAGCTACTTTACGTAGCTACATTGCAAGTGCATATCTGTGCAAAACCAGTAAAACAGTACTAATTCTATTCTGTGCAACACATGCCTAGATCTAAAGTGCGAATGCATCAGGGCCAGAATCTACTTAATGCCTACAGTGTAACCTTATCGAAATGAAAGTTCTAGTGGATACCAATACCCTAAATGTATATAAATGGGGTAGTGATGCTGATGCTTTGCAACATATACTCACATTTCATGAAACAAAAGATGTTGCGTCCTTGTTTCCCTGGTACTGCAATTAATAAAAAATAAAAAAACTCAAAGAAAAGCACAGAGCATTGACTGTTTTCTAAATAGCTGCATATTAAAGCAAACAAATTCTAACTTTAAAACTCATATAGATAGATGGTAAGAAAGCTAAATTCCCAGGAAGGTGTGCAACTCTTCATCAAGATAATGTTTTTTTGGCCGAAATCTAGAACACATACTAGCTGACGCAATTGTAATTCATGATCACCCCTCCCCCTTTGTGATTTAAATATTTTTTTTAAATAATATAAATGCCAAAAAACCAAAGCCTTGCAGTTGGCCTTCAAATGCTTTTCCTGAAAGTGCTTGGCCGTTGGATATGATGGATCCACATTCTTGATGGCTCTAATGTGTTGTAAGATGCACAATTTTAATTTTGCAATTGTGCTGCCAATATAACAATTTCCGCAAAGACGGGTTAATGCATATACTACAAATTCAGAGCTGCACGTGATCCTATCATTTAAACATATCTCATGTCTCAGGATCGGATGTATGTAGCTTGTGCATTTCTTTGCATATTGGCGGTCATTACATCTAGAACACCTGTAAAATCCTAATCTGCTTCTACTGAGCCGATTTGTCAGTATGCTTATAGCTGGATTCCAATGAGTCTTTCAGAGAGAGAGAGAGAGAGAGAGAGAGAACAAAATCACCTCGAGCAAGTCTACTTGCTCGAGGTGATTTTGGCTCTCTTTCTCTCTTTCTTTCTCTTTCTCTGTCTCTCTTTAAGTGCCAATGGCTATGTAATATTTGACATATGTCCCATATGTTAAAACCAATTGTGTCTCATCATTACTTTCAGGGCTCATGTAAATACTGGATGTGATCAATAAGGAATCTCTATTAAAATTGCGAGCTTTCAGATATGCTTGTTTGGTCACTTTATTGGGTTATCGCTGATCTAAAAAACTGGAGGCTGTTATCTGGCTCTCGCAATCAAAAGCCTCCAGGGTGCAGTTGCGTCTCATTTTTATAAATTCCCCATAGGTGATGCTCCACTTTGGTGATTACTGGTGACAAATAGAGGTGCATTCGAACTAGTTGGTTTCTGATAGTTCCGTGATTAATTCACCTCCATCTTGTTTCACCTTGAACCCAATAAAGACAATACTATGAGTTTCCGTTGAACTTAGGTTCAACTGATTATTGTTTAGCATTGCCATGAACTGCTTCCATTCTGTTTCACTGCCTTGCCAAAAAATAAACTGGTCATCGATACATCGAAGCCACAGAACAATCTTGTCTGTATATTGGGTGTTATCTCCTGACCATTCAATGAACTGCTCCCACTATCCCATCATAAGATTGGCAAGGGGTGAAAGTAGTACTTGTCGCCTTTCCTTGGAGCTGTTTGTAGTATTCGTTGTTGAAGAGAAACCCATTATTCGTTAGGGATAGGTTGATCGTTTCAGTGTTCATTTCACTATGTTTCAAGTAATTCAAGGACCTTGTGCCCAAAACATATTGTCAGGCTTTTTTGCCATAATAATGTTGAATGGATGTATAGAGGGAGACCACAACCAGTGTGGCCAGCATGACATCTACTTCCTGGCGAATTCCATTGATTTTGCATAGAAAATTCTTTGCATCTTTCAGGTATGAGGGAGAGTAGAGACAAAGGTAGAAGAACCTCATCAACATATTTAGAAGTGTTTTCTCAAAGGGTCTCCGTTCAAGGTGAAGATGGTTCTTTCTGGGGGTGTCTTCAAATTTATATGGACTTTTGGGAGGAAGTTGGGCATGTTAGGGTGTTTGGGATGAAGATAATTACATTTTTCATTATCTAAAATACCCAGCTGTTCCCCTTTCGGGAGTAATTCCATGAGCTCCTGTTCCATCTCTGCCGAAGGATCAGCAGATGGCTTTTCATAACATTCCTTGTTGGCAAGCTGTCAATATGTTAGAGATGGTCCGTTTTATTCATCATGACTATATTAGTGCCTTTATCTTAAGATTTTATAATAATATTGGATTAATCTTTGAGTTAGTTCAAAATCTGCTTTTCGTTCTTAGTGAAATTTACGTTGCAATGGCCAGCTTCGGTTCTAATCTTTCTGAGGTCCATTATAACTATATACATGTATTTCAAGGTGGGAAACTCATCTTTGGTTCTTTGGACATGTATTATGAAAACTAAAGAACAATTTAAAGTCACGTCTGTCACCTGCAACTCTAATGATACAAATGTCAGGGCTGTCCTTGCCACCCATGTGCCTGTTCTCTTTTTTCCACTGTTGAAAATAAACAATTAAAATAAGAAAAAAACACCCAAAATTACATTTTAACAATAAAATATACTTTGTAATGATTGCAACCAATAAGTACAGCAACAAAAAATGTTTCATTCACATTTATGTGTAGAATATAAAAAAAATACAAATGTTGCAAAATATGCAAACATTCATACCAATACACACTTAATAAGAATTCTTAAAGGGAAAAATGCATTAGAAAAGTTGAGATTTTTACAAAATATGTACAGTTAAACAGCTAACATGTTTTTATATTATATATATATATTTTAAATACATTTATTTAAAATATATATGTGTATATATTTTAAATACATTTATTTAAACTTGATAGGAAGACATTTTAAAGACCACATCATTTCACTTGAATCTTAAAGTCAACTTTTTAACACTTTCATGCTGAACCACATTAGCAATGTTCTGTGGCATAGACAGCCCCTTGGAAACATAATCTGTGAGTTTGCATGGCCAGCACAGTCAGTCTAATGCTCACAAAGTAAAATTCCATCTGCTCTAATATTGGCTTAGCCACCCATTGCTTTTTAATTTTTGTGAACGCCTTGGTGTAACAAAGCATACCGAAAGCACCTCCTGTTTTATCTTGTTCCCTGCCAATGTTTTCATTGTGAGCAGGTACAGCCAGCCTTGTTCTGGCCTCTGTCTATGCTGAAATGCAAACTTTTAGGCCTGTACTTTAGGCACATATAATGGAAAACCTCCAAATCACCAGTGTGTGAAAATCCTGTTGGTCTCTTCAAATCTCTGGTAAGCGTTTTGTTGCATAGTCTTTTGGAGGGCTATGTAAGGAAGGGAGACTTGCACCAACTGCTTTTCCTAACAATTGTCCTCTTCACTCAAAGGTCCATGTTCACACTTCTTAAAATGCTGGTTATCCTCCCGTGAGTGTATGTTTGAGCTATGATGGAGCAGCAAGCGCCACTTTTCAACCTGAATCTGTATGGAAACCTTACAAGTATTTGAACACCACCAGAAATGGTTGCTGATGGACTCATCATTTGCCTTTTTTATTTTTTTAACCAGCAGCTGTGATTTTTCGATATCGATTTGGTGTTGTGCCATACATCAAGTTGATGTGTTGCTTTATGTGCGGGAACTTCTCTCACATGAGGTTTTCTATTCAAACGTGTCTGTCAGTGGCTATCAATTCTATTTGCAATCCCTTTTGATCAATGGATTTAATGAAGCCATATTTCTCCATGAAAGAGGATGTAGAATTTGACACTTGCAACACGACCAAACTCACTATTGTTTGGGTGTCTTTGTCCTGGATGTGGTACGTGCAGTACTTGGCCAAAAATCCAGGACTGTTGCACTGTCCATCACCAGCAAGTCTGACACCTTTGCCTGTGAGAGAATTGTGTATGGTTACCTGTTCAAGGTTCCAGGCCTGACCAATAGCAGGGAACAAGAACGGTCTCTGATATTTGTAGTAAGAACTTGATATCTTACTAAAGGTTGAACCACTGAACAACAGGGCACAAGAACAAAGTACATTTCCAGCAGGTACTTTTCCAAGAATGGGTTGCGCAGACCACACAAATGTGTAATGGTTGTGCACACAGCTCCCCTTGATCGTCAGGTTGGTGCCTTTGACTTCTCAAGTAAACTTCACCAATGGCTCCTGTGAGAAGGCATCATGAGTTAGACACACCACCAGGTACAAATTCGTTAACAGAGCTTTATTCAATTCAAAATGCAGGGTGGAGAAATGCCTAACTTGCCCTATTCTAAGGTGGGATTTCCCTACCTAAAGAAAACTAAGGATAGTCTGTGACAGGAAGTCCAAATTAAATGTCTTTCTATGTCCAAAACCTATACTTGCCCTCACAACTAACTGTATACAATGTGTAGAGATGTCCGCATCAAA
Organism: Ambystoma mexicanum; assembly: GCF_040938575.1. Lineage (NCBI taxonomy): Eukaryota > Metazoa > Chordata > Amphibia > Caudata > Ambystomatidae > Ambystoma > Ambystoma mexicanum. Next base: position 894,184,670 of record NC_090931.1, on the reverse strand, counting down.
ATGAATAGTTGACAGAATAAAGTTCTGAGCTTCTTCTAGCTCTTGGCTTGTAATCCGATTCCATTTCCCCAGGTTCAAAGTAGTTCATAAAGCACAGGGGTTTCCTTCCCCCAAGAGACCAACATATTTTCAGCTTTCAACGAAGCAACAACAGGGGGTTCCTTCCCCAAGAGTTCAAAATCGTCCAGCTTGTCAAAACAAGATAATTCCTTGGGACACTTCCCAGCTCTTTTGATATAGGTACTTTTCACTGGTTCACATAGTTCTGTTTCTTAACTTCAAAATCACATAATCAGCTGTTGCAAAACACAAGCTTCTTTATATGGATACTTTCATTGGCTCTTCCATACATGGGGAGGGGGTTACTCCGTCTAGGCAGCTGTTGGACCACACGGTCCACCCATTATAGGTCACACAACCGATGCCATTCCTTGACTGCTTTCCAGCAACATTTGGCCACTGCTTTCCTTTAACAATGAAGCATGGTTCTTTCATCAGTGTCACACTCTTCCAACACGTTTTCATGGCTTGTTTGGCCACCTTGCACTTTGTTCCCTTTTTCTGTATTCTTCTGGCTGTTGCCAATACAAGTTTCCTCTTAGCCTGCAGTTCCTTGAACTCTTTTAGCTTTGGCCAATACTTGGTTTCGCATCTCATACCTTTCTTGGTATTATCTTGGCTTTGCCTATACTTGTGTCTCAAACACTACATTCTATAGTATCTGCTACATGCACCACCTTTCTTTCATTCCACTCACGAGTGCTCAAAACTTGCTTTAGCTCTGGGCGACATTCAAAATTGCTTATGTCTTTAAGTTTGTTCGGTATTCAAAAGTACTTGTTCCAAGTTCCCGGAGCGCCCCGGTATGAGGGTTTCCCTTGTTTTCACTCACCGGTTGCACACAGCAGGTCCCTTCTGTTTCTTTTACTCCTCGTCTGGCTTCCACGAGCTTCGCCTCCTTCGTGGCAGCCACAGAGAGCACCTTTTGCTCTCCTGTTTTCTTGCGTCGGCTGAGCTCCTCTGGCTTTCCACATCTCCTTCTGTGCTTACATGGAAAGGAGGGTAGCAGGACTTCCAGACCCTCTTGCAGCTGGCCTCGGCTTCAGCATCTCTTTTCTGCTTGACATGGCTCCCAGTTCTGGTGTCTCCAGCCCGTTCCTCTTTTTGCTGTGCGGTAAGTATTAGTACATCCATTGGGAGTGTCAAGTGGCCTCAGGTGTGGTTCATTAAGTCCAATTGCCTGACTATGGCGAAAGCCATTAGATGGACATGCCCGGCTGTTCCACCTGTATACCTCCATAGCCCTCTTCTTTGTCTCAGCACCAGAGTGGTGTTCGGGGAGGGGCTGACTTAATAAAGGAAGTGTGTATAACTCTGTGTTGTCTCTTCCTCGTCTTGGTACCTGACTGATATGTATCTGTATTAACAATATAGGGCTGATATATGTTGGTGTCACCCAAATAAGGATGTGTCCTCCTAGGTGGTCTCTTCCTCGTCCCAGTGTTGAGGCGGTATTTCTGGGGGACCTTTTGGAGGGAAGAAAATGGAAAGGGCCGACAGTAGCCTACAATGGCTTGAAGAATGGAGGGTATATTCTGAAAAGGGGATACCATGCATCACCTAAGGACGTCATCTCCCCAAGTTCCCCCCACCCAGGTGGTCCTCCCTGGCATATCCACCCCCAGGGTTAGGTTCCAAAAGCAATGGCCTTTCCCTGGCCACCTGAGAGGAGGATCCAGGTGGGATAAGAAGTGGAGATTCACTCAGGATCCTCCCACTCCCCACAAATCCTCACACATATCACATAGTTGCATTTAATAATTTGTATAACCTGTAGCAGACAGCTGTAAAAATAAGGCATTTTGCCAATCGTCCTGCAATATAGTGATCTGAGATGCTATTGTGGTGGATAAGTCCTCCACACTACCGTTGGTCTAGTCGGGGACATGCACATCGTCGTCCAACAATTCCAAAGATGCCTCAGTGATTTCAATCCGTGATCTTTTGAGATTTTCAGAATGCGTTTGGGAAACTGGGAAGATTGTCTTTCTTTCACAGAAATTCTTTAGAAAGCGTGCATTGGGTGAGAGGATCTGTGTTGTCTGTCAGTTCTGGTGGAGGTTGTGTGCTGTAACAATGATCAATCATTTCTTTCCATGGCTCGCTGGTTATATTCACTTCAAAATCCAGCCACTGCACATCGGCATCCCGATTCTGAACCTTGGGACGACCATTCCCAACCTCAAAAATGATTTGCTCCCAATTGTCATCACTTTGCCAAGCATCATTATTTGTTAGTGGTGTGTTCTCCTTCTTCCTATACCTCTAATAGATTTTTTTTTTAAAGCATTTCTTCCGCACTAGCAAAACCTAATGAATATCAACATTTCAATCTATTAACAACAAAAACATTTCCAAATAACCACTTTGAAAAAACAATTCAAAGCCTGGATCATATTTGCCCTGGTTTTCCAAATATGTTTTGATACAGTCAATCTTTATGTTCCTAGTTCATCCCCCCATCTGTAACAGAAAGATCACCATGAGTTCTAAACTACCATAAATATCTTGCTTCAAGAAACAAACATAAACATACAAGAAGGCGACTATTTCACTTTTATAACACTTTACACAATGAACGGAACATTAAAAGTCAAATTTATGATAAATGATGATGGTCACTATTATTTCTATACTAGTGATTCTGGACTCCCTTCAATCCTGACTGCTTCAGTCGTAGATCGTTTGTGCATAAACACATGCAATAAACATTGTATAATAATGAGCAAATCTAATGTTCACTTGTTTGATAACTATCTTGATAAGTGACCTTGTATGCTTGAAGAATATCATCAGCAAGCTGTGCAAACACCAAAGAAAAGGTAAATATATTGAAAAAGAAGCCCCTTTTATAATTGAAAACTTAAAAAAAAAAAAGTCAACCATTATAAGTAACAAAATGTTTAACAACAATTGATTTTGAAATGTACCTTTTTGAACTTCACGGCTATCACAGGGGATTGGTGTTAGAGTTAGCTTAATACTCTCATCCTCTGACAAAATAAATTGGAATCAATTAGTGTAACTGAAAATATGTAGTATTATAAGGTTAATTTTCATTTCTTGCACTTGTACAGTCCAGTATATTCTCCAAATGCTCAATGCATTTATAAACAAATCCTCCATGTAATTGATCTACATTCATACTTTTAGGAATGGATTAGTCTCAATGTTGCATGTTGGAAGTTGAATAACACTACTACATTGACAACTTTTGAAAATGTTACTTGTAAAAAAAAAAAGTGAATTATTTCCACAATCTAAGATAACTGATTATTTTCTCCTACATTTTATAATTTTGAAAAGAGTTCCTGTGTAAATTAATATCATATAAGTGTCATACCTCCTCCGCCTGACCGGTTGCAATTGAAGAAAAGTATGTTGCTGAAGTACTGGCATCCTCCTGTACATACAATTCAAATTTTAATGTTTGAAGAGAATTTTAGCAATATAGTTAAAAAGAGAATAAGTACTGTCGTACGATTTAACATTGAAAATATTGTCAGACAAATAATGAAAAATGATCAATTTGTTAAAGGTTGAAATTGACCTTGGACATGGATAGTATATATGCAGACAAATCGAGAATTGAAAAAATATTACTTGAAGTGGAAGTGAGCTGTCTGTTGATTCAAGAATCGTTGATGATGAAGGTGGTTCCTTTATTCAATTGATATATTCATAACAATTGTCAATAGAAAAAATATATTATTTATAAAACAGACAATTTAATGAACCATATACCACTATATACATGTCCGTATAGCTCACCATTTGGTTATTGGAAGTATGCGTCGTTTCTTCTGAGGTAACTCTCAGGAATTCTATCAGTGTGGTCTACGTAATAACAAATTGTAATCATTACATTTGAACAATAAGCAAACTAAAGATACTGCTATTACCTTTCATAAAGGCTTGCATTACTTTTAACGTTATACCAAAATGATGTATATCTCCAAGTTCGAAGTCTAAAATTTCAAATCACGTGTACATAGAAATGTAATTGAAAAATGGACAAAATAGCTATACCAATATTTCCCAAAGGCTTCCAGGCCTATCATCACATGAAAATTGACACACAAGTTCAAGAGATTGTGTGATATATATATTCAAATGATGAAAAGCAATGAAATGCCATTCCGGCAAGCAGCACTCCCAACGTGGCTTCGAAAATAAAATATCCTCACGGACCAAAACCAACAAAAACTGCAATGGTTGACTAAATTCCACAACCTTTATTTATTAATTCTGCAGTTTTAAAATGTACAAGTTTTCCCAGGAAAATAAAACGCCAGCAGACAGCCTGACGCGTTTCACCACACACTTGTATACTCTTCCCCAGTAAGCAGTCAATTTAAAAAAACACCCCTAAGTGATAAAAACAGTAAAGGTGACTCAGTAAATACTTTGCACCGCTTGCTACCATTTTAGGTAGGGACGGGCTCAATGTATTCAGTTAGTCATCATCCTTATACACAAACAGCAGACATATAATAGCTAATTATCTATGATTTTAGAGTTTACAAATTTACCTATTTTAAAGAATAAAGTGCGTTGTGCATCATTGCTGTAATACAATATTATTGTGAGCTGGGCTTCAAGTATACCCACACTTTGTTTGATTTACCACACAGGCACCTAATGTAACATTATATGTGGTTCAAAGTATGTACAAGCCCATAACGAGAATTGCTGCATTTGCTCTGCATTTCTGGAAAAATAAAGTGCATAGTGCATCATTATGACTAATCCATACTATTACAGGCCATGCTGCAAGTATACTCGTGCATATATTTAACCTCTTAAATGCCACCGACGAGCCGGCTCGTCGGTAAAAACCGCTCCAGGTTGCCACCGACGAGCCGGCTCGTCGGTGGCACTTAAGGGGTTAATGACGGGGGAAATGTTGGGCGGGTTTTGCGGTGGGTACCGCGATTTTTTAAAAAAAACCTGTGGCACTGGGGGGGACAACAATGGCACTTAAAGGGTTAATATGCAACACATACATGCAATATAACGCTGTGTATAATTCAAAGCATAGTACATGCCCTTAAGAGGGGTGTTATAATTACTTCCCATTTAGATAACAATTCTAAATGATTCTTAGTGATAATTAAATCATTTGCAAACACAAAGACATAGCCTGTGCACAGAGGCATGTACATGCCTCCCCCTATCAATTATTGCTGGTCTGATCCATCCAAGACTTGGCACATTACCATTTGGGGTATGGTGCATGTAACAACTACTAAAGTACTTAGTGCATCCCTATAGGCTTTTTTTTAGCTGTCTATGATGAGTATGAAAAACAATACTCATTTATGCATTCATGTAGCTACCTTTTTCCAATTACTCCCAAGTGCATGGTGCTACTTTAAAAACTACAAATAACACCTCATTATTTTTGTACATACTTTCATGATTACTCTGTATGAAAGCAGGGCGTTAACATATTCATCTATAAGGTGCATAGTACATTTCTATAATCTTCTCACTAAAAACAGCTCCTAAAGTGCAAAGTGCAATATAACACATAATGTAAACAATCATATACTGTATCTTAAAACCTATCGTTGTGTATGCTCCAACAATGTTATCTCCAGTATAAGATCAACAATACTCGTACCCCATAGACAGATCATTAATCAACAATTAATACATTCTATCCAAGAGCATGGTTCACAATAGAGCATGAGGTTGCAAGGATTTAAATGCAATGTGCAAACAGTCTCTGAGTAAGAATTGATTGATAAAAAAGTGATTACAAATTGACTAGAAAACCCAAAGGGAAAAAACAACAGAAAAATTCCCTAATTAAAGCTGAAAATGCTTGAATTTATTTTTTTGTAAATGTTCACAATACCTATGTTTCATACCCCCAAAAAAGTATACAGTTCTTCGTCAACATTATGCAAGGCATACAATAAGCAGTGTTGCATAGCAATTTGCTATGCAATCCTGTAGGTTTGCTAATCAAATGGGCACTTGTGTAGCAAAGTTAGCTATTTAAGTTGCCCTCTTCAATTAAAGCACAGCTCACCCTGCATTCCTTTCTTGTCCTGGGTGCTCTCTTCAATCTCTTCTCTCTGTTCACTTCAAGTGCTAATGGAGAGAAAGTGCAACAGTAATCATTTTGTCCACTCTTAAGTGCCAAAGGCATGTGTGGGAGTGCTATGCAAGAATGGCTTTCTTTTTCAAATGATTGCAAACCAGAAGTAATTTGGAGGATACTATTATTAAGCTTTCAATATCTGACAATTCCCAAAATGTAAGTTGTTACATAATGCATAATTACACTATTGCTACTTTTAAACACTGCATCTCCAGTAAGGTTGAGGTTAGTGTATCTAAATTGCATAGTGTCAACTATACTTCATTTTGTTGGGGAAGATGCATCATATTGTTGAGTGAACACTTTTGAAAATATACACGATTACACGATCAAATGCTTTTGATGGCAAACCTTGTTGCATACATCTTGCATCTGGTGCCCCCATGAGCTAACCCATACTCCTTGACATTCTATATTATCACTCTGTTTCTTTATACTAGGGACCCTGAAAGTAAGATGACCACAAACTACAATATTCCACCTAGTTTGCCCAGTTCTCTGCCTGCTACACAATCCACTCTGCATAGTCTCCTTCTAGCCTCTTACATAACGAATACACAAAGCAAACTAGGGGGGCGCTGTTGAGCGCCAAACAAGATGGCCGCCTGAGGCTCGAGCTCCGGAGCCGGCAGATCACGAGATCCTGAATCGGCACTCTTAAACGCCTGATAGCCGATCCCGGCTTATGCGTTTCTGGGGCAGCTACCCCAGGGACCCTGCGGATCGAATCCCGTCAGAAATCGGAGCTCCGGAGCGTGATTCCTGGACGCCGGCGCACCATCCCCCCACCTGACTGCGGTGCTCCCGCGCCAAAACTCATCCTCTGGCGGAGCGGACGGGCTCGGCCGGGGGCCGGCGTTGTGGCCTCGCCTCGTGGGTGCGTGCTACCAGGTGGCAGTCCGCCTCCCCCCTGTCTGGTGGTGCGATTGGAGGCGGCCGAGGTGCGTCCTGAGCCCGCGCGCCGCCGGCTCGAGCGGCCGCGACCCGGGGCACACTCGGGGGGACGCCCGCCCTGCATCAGAGCTGCCCGGGCCCCTTTCTTCGCCTGCTGGACCTCGCCGGGCCCCCCCACCCCCCTGCCGACAGCGGGACTCCGGCACCCGGGAGACATACGCGGTGCACCGGATCCTTGTGGCCACCAGGTACGTGGACTTTTCCTGGGCAGTAGCATTGCCTCGCCCCCTCCACACACGGGGCTGCGGATTACCCGGACTGCTGTGTATTTGTGGGATCGTGGACCCACCAGACGTGGCGGTACAAACAATACTTCAAGCGGTCTGGATAAACAGCTGGCAAACTATCTTCTCTGACACAGCTGGGCAGCTACGGGACACCCAGGTAGTCCAGCTTTAAAAGTACCTGGTGGGTGTAGGGGAGCAGTAGTGGGTCCTGGTGTGGAATCTGCTTTAACTGGACAGATTGTGCCTCCCCTTACTTCATTCGTTGGGCTACTTTGCTTTCACCTTTTAGTTGTCGGAGCACTACTGGTCCTGAGGAATCTGGCCCCACAGCGCCCCCGGCCTCTGGGCCCATTAGCGGTTGGTGTTGCCCCGGACCTGGCGCCTCCCCGGCCTGCATTTGTCCTGTTGTCCCCCCGGAGTCTCTCTCATCCCCCCGCTCCACTGGTCATCGCGGGCTGCGGGTGTCTCCTCCCTTGGGGGTCTCCTGTGGTCGGAGGGGGACGCGGTGTTCTTGCCGTCACTACATCGCCCAGGACCCTCAGCTCACCGGCTGCCTGCCCTATCTTCCTTCACTGTGCTCGAGACTGCGGCCTGTCTACCCTGCGGGCATTGCGCTGGGAGGCGCCCCCCCATCATTCATCGCACTCGATCACCCATATCTGGATCCGGGCTCTCACATTGTTTGCTGGGCGTCATTACCCCCAACCCTGGGATCTACTACCCCGAGGTCTCCTCTCGTTTCTTCCCGCGCCTCTCTGGGCTGGCTGAGACCTCGTGGCCTGCGCTGGTGGCCGCAACATCACATCTACACGGATTCACAGCCACGGCTCCCCCTGCATTACTCCCTGTCTCGTGCCACACTTTGCACTTTGCCTCAAGTGGTACAGGGCCTGGGCTCCCCCCTTCTCCCCACTCGACCTCCAACATCGCCAGGATGACCAAGGGAGGGGCGAGGAAACAGAGCTCCATCAACATGTTTGCTAAGGCTGCGTCGAGATCATCAGAGGAGACCGTTGAGCAGACCACAGCTGCACCTCCACCCGACGCAGTACCGGAATCCCAAAATATGATGGACTTCATTCGCGAGGGCTTCACCGCACTCCACTCAAAACTGGATGACATGAACGGTACTATATCCTCCATTAAGGCCCACATCGAGTGGACTGACAGCCGGGTGTCAGAAGTCGAGACACGGGTCGGTTCCGCAGAGGATGCACTGGGAGCCCTGCGCTCCGAGGTCACCGCTCTCTCCAACCGAGTCCTTGAGGTAGAGAAGAAGAACGAGGACTTGGAATCTCGATCGAGGCGTAACAACCTCCGCATTATCGGGGTTCCCGAGAACGAAGTGCATGAACCGATGGAGGACTTTGTCGAGCGCACATTGATCTCGCTCCTGGATTCTCCCAAGCTCTCCCCGCACTTCGCCATTGAGCGGGCACACAGAGCCCTGACAGCTAAGCCCAGACCTGGTGCTCCACCTCGGCCCATCATAGCCCGGGTGCTGAACTTCCGTGACCGGGATGCCCTCCTTAGGGCAGCTAGGCTAAAAGGGGAGCTACTACTGGATGGTGCAAGGATTCATCTTTATCCGGACTTCTCCACGGCGGTCCAACGCGAACGCAAGACTTTTCAGGCTGTGAAGCGCAGGCTGCGGGACCACTCAGTCAAATATGCTATGCTCTACCCTGCCAAGCTCTGCATAGAACACGCCAACCAGGTGTTTTTTTTCACGATCCCGGAGGAGGCCTCCAGGTTCATCGACGAACATTTCCCTGGTTGACCCCTCCCCTCTGTTCACGGTTTTGCAGTTATCCTTCTGTCCCGACGCGGAGGGGCCAGGCAAGGCCGCCTTCCTGCATCGGGGTTACTTGATCCTCTATTTCGGAATCTGCTTGTTGTGTTCATTTTTTACAAATGCGTGCCACATCACCATGTGCCAGAACCCTGTTCAAGTTATTTGCTAAGGTCCACTGTGGGCACCCCTTGTCTTATTGGATCTGCCGCAGCCCGGACTACGGCAGCTAGTCCGGCCCTCAGGCCCCCAGGCGCTGATGCCCTTGGTTTGGTTTTGGTTGAGGGGGGTTGGGATTGTCATCCCTCTGTTTGGGGGGGGGGATGTGGGTGGGGATGGGTCATGTCGGGGTTTTTGTTGTTAAAAAGTTGGCGTTGGCAGCGAAGGCGAGCCGCAAGGTGGTGCTCAGGACTTGGTGCTGCAGGGCCGCGAAACTGGCCCGTAGGGTACTGACACTTGTCTTTTTCGATCACCACTGTATCTGTGACCAAGAGTGACCTGACCTTCATGAGCTGGAACGTCCGTGGGTTGGGAAATTATAAGAAGATGAGACGGCTCCAGCTGCAGACCGAGCGTCATGGGTCCAAGATTTTGTTTCTACAAGAGACACAATCCCGCGCAGAACAGTGTATGCGTTTTGCCAAAACCTGGGGTCCCCATAGATTCTTTACCGATTTCTCTACCCAAAGCCACGGGTCCATGACCCTTATTCACAAAATCCTCAAGTTTTCTCTTATTTCTTCACAAATAGACCCTCAAGGCAGATATGTACTGCTCCATGCTACGCTTCAACACAGGGAGGTGGTCCTGATGAACATTTACGGCCCTAACCTAGATGACCCGGATTTTTATGTACAGGTCACGTCCCTCCTTGAAGCTTCCCCCTGGTTCCCATCCTTTGGGGGGGTGACTTCAACACGATTTTCGATGTGGCCCTGGACAGATCTGGATCCAGGCCCCGTCTACTCTCTAGGGCAGCCTATGCTGCACTATCATCCCTGCCCCGTCTCGCCATGGTAGACGCGTGGAGATTCTTCTATCCGGACTCCCGCGTGTTCTCTTTTTACTCCTCAGTCCACGACTCCTATTCCCGCATTGACAGATGGGTGATCTCCAACGAACTGGTTAAGAGCGTTATACAGCTAATGATCCTCCCCAGAACCCTGTCTGACCAGTCACTGTGACCATCGGTTGGGGTCCCGATCCCGGCCGGACACGTAACTGGAGGCTGAAACCTCTGTCCTTACTGGATCCGGAGTTCTGCTCCGAGCTCGAGCGGTCGATTGAGGAATTCTTCGAGACTAATATGGCTCGGTAGCGACCCAGGCCACTCTATGGGAGTCATTTAAGTCTTATATCGGAGGGATTGCGTTATCCAAAGAGAATGGGGTCCTGAAGTCAATCCGGAGGGATCTTGCTGCTAGTGAATCTAGACTCTCTACCCTGGAGGCTACATGCTCACTTCACTCCACCCCGGGCAACCTGGCTGACGTAGGGTCGGAATTGGACACGTTTCGATCCCTCGCGGATCGCGAACAAAGGTTTTTGGATAGCCCTGGCATGACGAGGAGATATGGGGAGGGGGAGCGCCCTGGTCGATTTCTAGCACGTCTGATCCGTCATGAGACGGGGTCCCCACACATAATTGGGGTCGAGAGACCTGACGGCTCCATGGCTGTCTCCTCCCAAGACATCAGCAGGGAATTCTTCACATTTTTTACGAAACCCTATACTCTAACTCAGATGAGGCGCCGGTGGCGGAGATCGACTCCTTTCTCAATGCCCTCCCTCTCTCAGCCCTGTCCCCGGAAGCCGCGGCCTCCCTCGACTCCCCCCTTACACTGGAGGAGCTGTCGGACGCTATTGACTCATTATCCTCGGGGCGTGCCCCCGGTTCGGACGATATTCCGGTCGAATTTTACAAGCATTTTAAGTCACAGCTGCTTCCTCACTTGCTAGCTCTCTGGGAGGAGTCTGTGGAGTCCGGTGTATTCCCCCCTTCACTCCGGGAGGCCACAATCACAGTACTACTTAAATCAGGTAAATCCCCCCTGCAATGTGGCTCATACCGGCCACTTTCACTCATAAATTGTGACGTCAAGGTATACGCCAAGGCTCTGGCGCTCCGGTTGGCTCCCCTCCTGCCATCTATCATCCAACCAGATCAGGCGGGTTTCATTCCCGGTCGCTCCACCTCTTTGAGCCTGAGGCGCCTATTTAATATAATTAACAGAATCAGTCCCGACACGCAGGCAGTGGCTGTCACTCTCGACATGCAAAAGGCGTTTGATTCGGTCTCCTGGAGGTACCTATGGCGGGTTCTCGATAGTTGCAAATTCGGCCCCTCCTTTCTCTCCTGGGTCAGATTGCTTTACTCTTCCCCGGTGGCCAGGGTCCGCACCGACGACCACTGCTCCCCCCTCTTTCAGATCGCCAGGGGGACGAGACAGGGGTGTCCCTTCTCTCCCTTGATCTTCGCTATAGCAATAGAGCCCTTCGCTGATATGCTCCACCAACTTCATGCTCACAGAGGCCTCCGTACTGCGGGCCAGTCGGACATAGTGTCCCTATATGCAGATGATGCATTGTTGTTTGTGCGCTCCCCCTCCATCAACTTACCCCCAATATTGGAGGACATCATTCGGTTCGGTCGAGTCTCTGGCCTCAAAGTGAATTGCTCGAAATCCATTCTCTTTCCACTCACAGAATGCACTCCCCCTCCTCCTGATACCTTGGGCTTCACATGGGCTCAGTCCACATTTACCTACTTGGGTATAGTGGTGATGCGCCAACAGGCGCTGACCTTCCAGGAAAACTATCAGAAGTACCTCACACACCTGATGGCTAAGATCCGGGCCTGGGACAAGCTCCCGATCTCCCTGGCAGGCAGGATAGGGCTATTGAAGATGGTGGTGTTACCCCAGTTGCTTTACAGGTTCACTAACATACCCTTGTGGCCGGGGGGGGGGCTTCTTCCGGGACTTGACTCGCACTGTGAACTCCTTTCTCTGGCACTCGGGTGCGGTCCGCCTTAAAATTGACACCCTATCCAGTCCCATCTCTAACGGGGGCTTCGGTGCCCCTAATTTTCTCAAATACTGGTTGGTATCCCAAATCCAATATACTTCTCACTGGTTTAATACAATTGACCCTCCCCCACATGTTCGACTCGAGAAGCTTGCGGTTTGCGACTGGGATATCCGCTCCTTGGTGATACAACCCGCCCCCTTAGTATTGGACTCACAGAGCCCGGTCGCCTGCACTTCCATTGCTCTAGCGAAGATGTGGAAACTAGTCAAAACTACTTACGCCTTTCACGGTAACCTCCCTCTCTGGAATTTCCTCCCGGGGGTCCCGCAGGTCCCACCGGGCACAGATCGCCGCTGGGCGGACGCAGGCTACGAGCTGCTGCGTGTGATGTGTTTGACCAGGGTATATTTGTTGAATGGCCCGATCTCCCGTTGCCCCTGAGGAATGACCAGGGTGCATGGCTTCAATACGCATCCCTCCGCAGGACCCTCAAACGTCATTACCAAACGTTCCCTGCGCTGCCCCCGGACGACCCGGCTATTGAAGAGCTCACCTCCCCTGGGCCCACAAGAGGTAAAATCTCTAGGTTATACACGATGTTGCAATCCAGATCTGTCCCAGATTTCACTAAACTAAACTGAAGTGTGTGTGGGGGGGTAGGACCTGGGTGTTGAAATGTCGGACGAGCGCTGGGAACATCTATGCGAGCGTACACATCGAGTGTCCTTTAACTCCCGTCTTAAACTCATTCAATTCAAAGTACTACATAGGTTTCACTACACCCCGATCAGACTACATCGCATGTCCAGGGATCACCCTTCCAGCTGCCCTAGATGCTATCGAGACGACGCCGACTACATCCACATGATTTGGTCCTGCCCTCGCCTCTCACAGTTCTGGGAGGCAGTTTGCTCGACAATGTCTGCGGTTCTCGACCATCCCATTGTTCCTTCCCCGTTGGTATGTCTCTTTCATGATCTCCCCGGCCTTTCACGTGATTCCCAAAAATTAGCCGGCCTTTGCCTCCTGCTGGCGGTGCGCTCCATCCTGCTTTGTTGGCTTCGCCCCTCGCCTCCCACTCACGCTCAATGGCTGAGGGCTGTTACTTGGGCCTCGGACACTGAGGAAGCCTGGTCCCATATACAACCTGCCCACTCCAGACCCAGAAATGTGTGGCTTAAGTTCCGCTCTTACATGTCCGATCTAATCGCGACACCGGATACCTCCCCCCCGCCCTCTTCCCCCCGCCTGCCCGGGTCCTCACCCCTGTCGCGGGCTTCTGTTCCCCAATCCATGCTGTGATTGTACCCATTGATTGTGATATTATGTGAAATAACCTCTGTGCACCTACATTATGTATACGGTATTCATGTTGTAACGCCACATGCTGTTCGCCTGTGTTTTGCTGCCACGCTGAATAATAAAAAGAAGTTTAAAAAAACAAAGCAAACTAGATGCTTACGCAAAGTAGTGATCAATAGTTCATCTAGTCTGTACATCTACAAATCTACTGCAATACCAAACACTGTAGTTGGCCTCCAGAGCTCGCTTTGCTTTATGATTGATTGTATTATATATCACCACCTGCAGGAGACAGCTGGACAAACTGTTTTCAGAGCCTTTTTATCTTATGTATTTGTGTTCATTCATGCAGCTAACCTACATTTTACAGGCACACATCTATGGTTCGCAAAAAAGCGTTTCGCCCACTCGCATAGTCTAGTAGATTTTTATGAAGGGCGAGTAGCATTTGCAAGAGATGTTTGAAACGTTTATTTAACATTTACTTTGTTTGCATTAAATATCAAATAAAAGTTTCACTGTGCATGGCTGGCCTCTGGGTGGTAGCAGAGTTCCAAGCATAAAGTGGGTTTGTAGTGACATGCATCATTGTACAGAAATCACCTTTTAAATGTGTTGTCCTCTGTTGTTATGGGTAGAGTGCATTTCTCTTCAGTTGAATATGTAAACTAAGTTACCTGGCCTGCAGGTCTAGCTGAAGAATTTGCAAGGCTTGACTCCTCTCACTAATGTCTTATTTCAGCGGTACGCAAAACTGCTGTATTGTTGCTCATTTCATGTCTTGGGTACTAATAACATCTGGTGACATTAACAATATCAGTACAAAGTTGCTAATCAAATGGGTCTGTTTGCTAATCAAAAAAGATTTAATTGGCAAAATCGGCTAATACATTTTTGAAAGCTAATTTATGCCTTGTTATGGCCGACAGGATTTTTAATCTCAAAGTCAATGATACATCTTGTTTCCACCTGCCGTATTAGTCTTTCACTGTCTCCACCTCTGGGACTGATGACTACTTTGTGTATGCCAAACGTTTTTAGGGGTCGCCATTGTGGAATTCTGCAAAATGTTTGGCCATCTGGTATGCACAATCCTTATTAACAATGACTGTAATATGTTGTAAGATACGCACCTTCAGTTTGCATTTTATGCTTCCAATGTACCATTTGAGGCAAGGGCAAGTCAAGACATAAACAACTAATTCTGACTCTCATGTGATTTTGCCCTTGATATGAATTAGATGTTTAAAAATAAGATGGGTATAGTCCTTACAATTGTGTGCATATTTGCAGATTTTGCATCTACCACACTTGAAAAAGCCATCTCCTACTGTAGAAAACCAGTTAGTACTCATTCCAATTTTTTCCGGAATTGTGTAGCTATTCACCACCAAGTCTTTGATCGAAGTGCTTCTTTGAGAGGTGATATCCGGACAATTGTTCAACAGGCTGCCTAGATCCTTATCAGCTTTGAGTACTTTCCAGTAGCTGTTAACAATTTATTTGATAATTTGGGAATGGCTTCCAAATGTTAGGATCAGTCTGGTAGTGCTTTCTTCATCCATTCCACGTGAGTCCGTTTTTGAAGTTGTCAACAATCTGTGTCGCTCCATGTCTCGAACATTTAAATATGACCTTTCAATCACTTTCTTCGGATATTGTTGTTGAAGAAAGTTGTGGGCTGTTATTTGACTGGCTACATCAAAGTCCGTAATATCGCTACAATTGCGTCTGATCCGGATGAATTCACCATATGGAATGCTCCACAGAAGAGATTTGGGATGGGCACTGTTGGCATGTAGGGGAATATTGGCGCCGTGATTTTTCTATGCAGTTCACACCATATTTTTCTGTGCCACAATTTTTACTTTTAACATCCAAAAATACTATGGATTGTCGGCTGTCGTGTTCCGTGAATTTCAGACTATAGTCATTGATATTCAACAGCTTCACAAGTTCACCCCACAGTTGCATAGTTCCATTCCAGATGCTGAATAAATAATCTTATGTAGTGAAGCCACAATATGAGGTTCTCAGTATATTTTTCATTAACTTCTGCCCAAACCGTGGATTCCTCCCAATGGCCCATCAAGTTGGCATACGATGGCGCGAAGGTTGTGCCCATGGCAGTTCCCTGGATTTGGTGAAACACTTAATTGTTAAAAGTAAAGATATTGTTTTCCAGACACAATTTTTTGTCCTCTCAAGAATCATCTTGGAGTGCGGTGGGGAATTGATCCATCGGGTATTGAGAAAGGTTTGACATGCCTGTATTCCATCCTTGTGTTGAATTCACGTGTATAAAGACACAACCTTCCATGGGACCCCACATATATGTTAGCAACCATGGATGTAATCTATTTTGGATAAAAAAAAATCTGTAGTGTCTTTGACATATGAGGGTAAGCTATATGTATGTATGTATGTGTATTATATATATTCCTGAGGCTTGTGTAATCTGCTTAGATCATATGCTGTGCATAGGCCGACATCTAGTGAAGGCTGCTGAGTATTGCAGTTTGTTTTTTGAAACTCGAAAAGGGGCGTCTAACCAGGGCGTGCCAGTAATACTATCCCTAGTGTGACGTCCCCTGTACCCATGATCCCTCACGTGTGTAGGACCCTCAGATCGTTTTTTTCAGCCATACTAGTCAGACGCATGTTGCAGAGTTCCCTTGGCTTTAGCCATTTATTCTTACAATTATCGTTAAAAAACGTCCCCGTTTACTTCCACCTTCCGCCGAAGATAGACGACGGTGAAGATCAAGGGAACCAGCTGTCGAGGACTGCCACGACGGACGTTGGGCCTTGGAAGGCCTCTGGCCTCAGCCCTGTACAATAGGGAGAGTGGGGGGTGGTCATACAGGCTTTTCCCACCTTTTTCTTCCTACATATACCCGCCCTCAGCCATTTTGTAACATATGGAGAGTACTCCTTTCAAATTCTGCCCTAAGTGTAACAGGAAGTTTCCCTGGGTGGATGAGCACAATACGTGCAATCTGT
Organism: Ambystoma mexicanum; assembly: GCF_040938575.1. NCBI lineage: Eukaryota > Metazoa > Chordata > Amphibia > Caudata > Ambystomatidae > Ambystoma > Ambystoma mexicanum. The sequence goes on along the minus strand of NC_090931.1, from coordinate 894,168,190 downwards.
GTCTCCCACGAGACGATCCTGAGGCTACCTGTCGAGCTTGCAAGCTCTTCAAGCCAAAGACCCTTAAAGACCACTCGACCAAGCGCTGGGCCCACTACGCAAGACAACTAGAGGCCATGGATGTCGAAGGATCGGTCAGCGATGGCAGCAACGCCACCGTATCGGATGTCGAGGGCAAAGGGGTGACTTCGGAAACCCACGCGCAGGCCCCCGACCCCGTAGGACTGGCCGGCGGCCACGTTGTGGGGACATGACCCAGCGGCAAGAGCGCGACACATACCACCTCCACTAAACACACCAGCCCCGGCCGTGATTCGACATGCGTGTCGAGCAATCGGCAATGGAACACACCAAGAGAGCGGTCCAACGAATCTGTGTCCCCTGGGCGTTCCAGTTCGCGCTCTCCTCATGACAAAGACCAACTGTCTGCGGTTGATAAAGGTGTCGCACTTTCAATAGTCCCTGAGGCCTGATCGTCAGAAGACGATTCCGACCTCTATACTCAGTCAAGACACATAGCGTCTACACCCGAAATTCGACGTCCCTCCTCCAATACAACCTTTGAATCTTTTACCACCTCCGAATCTCGACGCCAGGCATCAAATCCCTCGGAAGCCCCTAAAAATACTGGAAAACATTCCTCTAGTCATGGGAAGGTGGATAAACATAGAAAGTCTTCAGAACACCATGTGCATAAGGATAAACAGAAGGCTATAGGAAAGTCCAAGGTCCCTGACCCTACCACTAAAAGTAAAGTCATTCCTACCACTTAAGACTGCTCAGGATATGGGCATGGAGAAGGAACCAGAACATGTTATTCCTAGCTCCAGAGAATGGAATTCAGCTGATATTGATAGGGTCATGAGAAGGATGTCATTTATGGCAGACTTCTATGGAAAAAAAACCTAATTACTTTCATAGCTATGCCAACACCCCGGCTACCTCTGCCCCTTTGGGGTCTAAGGACTCTCAGCCCCCTGCTAAAAAACCTAGCTCTGATTCCCCGGCGCAGAGCTTGGTCTCAGACCCTTTGGTGATTGAATCTTACCACCCTGATTTATATTGTGAGGAAACTGAACCACAATCGGTGGAAGACCAGACAGGGGTCTCTTATTATGGGGATGACGAGGACCAGGTGGTGGAGAAGGAGAAGGAGGAGGAGGAGGAGGAGGATGAGGATGAGGATGAGGCCTACAATCTCGACTTCCCGATTCCCAAAGATGCCCCGGTGCATGACTCTCCGGTAGATAATCAATCTCTCTTCAATGAGGTACTAACTAAAGCAGCAGCCCATTTTCATATTGACATGCAGGGTGTCCAAGAAGATATGGATTTCGCTGAAGAGATCCTAGGAGACAGGAGAGCCATTACTCAGGCCATCCCTATATTAAAATCCCTCCAGCGTAGGATTGATCCCTCGCTTGTAACCCCAAATCTCACTTGTGCGGTTAATCCGCAAGTCGAGAAACTATTCTGTGCCGCACCCTCCGACCCCCTGTACATTAGGGGGCAATTAAAACCAGATTCCCTGTTTGTAACAACCACCAGAAAGAGGGCAGGTACACTGCTTGCTTCTTACGAAGCACCTCCTGATAAGGAGAGCAAAAAAACTATACGCTCTGGGTAGAAAGGTTGCCTCCACTTCCACCTATTAGGCACGTATTGCCAACAGTGCCACTCTTTTGGCAAGCTACAATTGCCACCAGTGGGAAGAAGTAGCTGCTTTAGTATCTTCCGCACCCAAACCCCTAAAGAGCCAGTTTGCTCAGTTGGCAGCAGATGGAAGGTCTGTATCGGGATGCATACTAAAGACAAAGTTTGATGCAGCAGACAATGCTGGAAGGTTAATCGCCGAAGGCACGGTTATAAAGCGTCACGCTTGGCTAAGACAGTCAGGGTTCAACCCTGAGACCCAAGCCACTCTTATAGACCTGCCGGTAGAGCCAAACGTACTGTTCGGCAAGGCATTGGAGGAAGCCTTAAAGACAGCCAAGGATGAGTATAAGACCCTAAAATCTCTCGGGCAACTCACAAATAAACCCTCAGGACAGACAGGAAACAATAATTTTCATCGCTTTGGGGGCCAAAGCTCCCAGAGTGGGTCAAACCATTATCAAAATCGGGGAACCTCATGGGGCAACAATCAGTTCCAATCATCACAGGGTTTACCCAGAGGGCAGCGCAGGGGCCGCACTAGGGGTAGAGGCAGCCCCGCCAGAGGTGGTACGCCACCCAGTAAGCAGTGACGTTCTGCTTCGGGTCCCCTCCCATGCATCCCCAGTAGGGGGCGCATTTCCACCTTCACCCACACATGGGAGGGGGTCACTTCGGACATATGGGTGCTGTCCAGTGTCCGGAGGATACTGTATAGAGTTACTAGGGTGCCCCCACGACCCTCCTCCGCGACAGAGGGTACACTTGGATCATCAGAAAATCCTCCTTGAGGAGATCGCCATTCTGCTTTCAAAGGATGCCATAGAAGTCGTCCCAGTCAGCTAGGTAAACAAGGGTATTTATTCAACGTACTTCCTTGTGCCAAAAAAAGAACTAACGATGCGCCCAGTATTAAATTTGCGCCCTTCAAACAAGTATGTCAAGCTACAAAAATTCTGCATGACTAAACTACAAGAGGTAATCCCCCTACTAAAAAAGAGTGATTACATGGCAACATTGGATATGAAAGATGTTCCCAGCGCACAGAAGATTCTTGCGTTTCAAAATGGACAACCAGCACTACCAGTCCAAGGTGCTGCCCTTCAGAATAGCCTAGGCTCCAAGGGTATTCACCAAGGTATTAGCAGTTGTGGCGGCGCACTTACGCAGGGAGGCAATCCCAGTGTACCCTTACCTGGACGACTGGCTCATAACGGGGGAAACCCCAGGAATTTGCAGGACGAACATTCAAAGGACTATCGACCTCCTCCACGAGTTAGGCTTCTCAATCAACGAGAAAAAGTCAAGCCTGGTGCCAAGCACCTCCAAACAATTCCTAGGAGCAATCCTAGATAACCAAGAGGGGTTGACCTTTCCTTCAGAAGAAAGAATTCGGAATATACTACTGCAAATTCCGCATTATCAGTCCGGTCAGCACTAACGGTATGCAAAGCAATGCGTTTACTGGGCATGATGGCGTCATGTATTTACCTGGTCCCCCACGCGCGCCTGCGCATGCGTCCCATGCAGGAATGGTTGGCGAAACAGTGGTCTCAGGCAAGTGGTCAGTGGGACGATCTAGTGGTTGTTTCGCCAACACTGGTACAAAGCCTTCACTGGTGGACAAGAGAGAATCTCGCACAGGGGAAACCCTTTACGATCCTGAAGTACAGGCAGTAGTCAATACAGATGCATGTCTGACTGGGTGGGGAGCTCACCATCTCCACCACACAGCTCAAGGTCTCTGGTCTCACTCAGTGGCCAAGAACCACATCAACCTGCTAGAGCTTCTGGCAGTATTCAGAGCACTTCAGGCGTTCGAGCCCCACCTACTAAACCTGTCAGTACAAATCCGGACGGACAGCACAACAGCCATGTTCTACCTGAACAAGCAAGGAGGGACTCGCTCGCCAAATCTGTCCAAGCTTGCCCAGAAAATATGGATATGGGCACTCAGACGGAACATCTTCCTGTCATCACAACATGTTCCAGGGGAGCTCAATTCCCTAGCGGATGCTCTGAGCAGAGACTCCCTCCCAGAGGAACACGAATGGGTTCTACACAGAGCGGTCGTAGAAGATATCTTCTCTCAGTGGGGTTTCCCCACTATAGACTTATTCGCCACAAGCGAAAACAGACAATGCCCAGGATTTGCATCCAGGTTCCCCCAACCAGACTCCCAGGGGAACGCCCTGTGGATGAACTGGTCAGGGATGTTTTCGTACGCTTTTCCACCAACTCCTCTCATCAGGAAAGTGGTGAACAAGATGAACAGAGAGTCGATGACGCTCGTCCTAGTTGCTCACATGTGGGCAAGACAACCGTGGTTCCCACACCTACGCAGGATGGCGGTGTGCGAGCCCATCAAACTTCCAGCCTGGTACAACCTACTGTCCCAGCACCAAGGTCAAACAGTGCACCAGCAACCCAACTCAATGAACCTGGCAGCATGGCTCCTGAGGTCATAGAGTTTGGACATGCGCTAGTGTGTCCAATATCCGCGGACCATGCGCCTGTTCGCAGACTGACTCGGACAACATCAACACTATCCAAAAATTCAAGGGGTATCTTACATTGTTAGATCATCCAAAAAAAACTAAACCTGTTCAAAAAGCAGCACATAAATAAATTACATTAAATAATAAATAAGAAGTGAAACTGTGTATGTAAGACACTTACAGTCCAATTACAAAAGAACATAGTGGAATATACCAAAACACACAATACATATGCCTCTAAAACAATTACCTCACAGAAACTGCACAGCAAAAATCAACGGGACACTTACGCAGCAGTAACAGCAAAACTTAGCAAGAAACTAGTGAGTACACTACATTTACTGTATATATTTATAAACTTTCTGTATTAGGTACACTAAAACAATTTTTTTTTTTTTTTACGCAGAAATGTCTAGTAATTTGGAATGGCTGGGAGAAAATTTTCCTCGGGACGAAATGAGTAAAGACAGTGATACTAATGGTAGACCCTACACTTCTTTATATAAGCCAATTAATAACCATTCCTTTATGTGTACTTTACACATTTTTTTTTTTAACAGCCGATAGACATTAAAAATAATATACCAAGAGAGATGTTAGAAAATCCTTTGCAGCGAATCGAGCTGAATATGGAACTCTTAATGAAAAATGTCAATCTTATAAAAAAACTTTGTGGAGGACCATATAAAAGAAAACATTAAATATCACTGTCCCACATGTACCTGTACCCCCTCTTCATGTCCCAACCAACCATCCCCAAAACCTCCCTAGCAAGAAAAACGTTACGATGAGACTTCAATCCCTCCCTCCCCTACAACCCATCTTGTCCAAACCCATAATTCCCCTGTTTTTGTATCAGTTTCTGCTTCCCCCTTCTCTCTCATAATTTTTATACTTTTATACAATAATACAATATTAAGTGTGTTGTTAGTACATTCCTCTGTGTCTTATTTTTTTTTAAAAAGGCAGTTAGGGTGTCCGCGGATAGCATGGCTGTCCGAGATGTCCTCAATTAACCAAAATGGGGTTGTCCTAAGGACACTATACCTATTCGAATTGGCCGTAGTCAAAATGGGGGTGTCCGCAGAACACTAAAGACATCCGCATGTTCGTACCTATGCAAAATAAAGTGTCCTAAGAACATTTCCCCTGTTTGCATTGTCCGTAACCAGAAGAAATATGTCTGTAGAACACATAGCCTGTCCGCAAAGTTTGTATTCCTATTTATTTTTGTTTATATAGCGCTTTACTCCAAAGCGCTGAACATTTTAACAACTTGATACATATAACATTATAACAGTAGAAGCAAATTACAATTCTGAATCCGTCCAACAAAACAGTAAGAAGAGCAATTAAACTGAAGGGAAGAGGGAGAGTATTGCAGTAGGACTGAGGGGAAGGGGGAGAGGGAGAAGGAGGGGTGAGGAGGAGGAGGAGGAGAAGGAGGAGGGGAAACGGAAGGGGGAAAGGGTGAGAGTGGGGTGGTGGGGGAGGGGAGGGAGATGATCAAGGGGAAAAGATAAAGGAAGGAGGGGAGCAAGAAGGGGGAAGGGGTTTCATGGTGGGGAATGGAGAAGGAGAGATTTAAGGGAAGTGCGGAATGAGGAGAAGGTAGAAATAGAGCAGATTGAGAGAGGTAATGATTTCCAGTGCAGGGGGGCTAGGAGCTGGAAGGAGCGGAAACGGGAGGGGGCAAAGAGGATGGAGGAACAGTGAGAAGGAAGTGGTGAGCAGAACGAAGGGAGCGGGAGGGAGTGTAGAAAGAGAGGAGGGAGGAGAGATGGGGGAGCAAGTCCATGGAGGGATTTAAAGATTAAGCAGAGAAAATGAAATTTAAGTTGGGAGTGAAAGGGAAGCCATCCAAGGGAGGAAAGGAAAGGAAAGGAAAGTTCTGAAGCACATTTGTTTTGTTCGGGGACCTGAACACAGTCCATAGAACACCCGCGTGCATGCGTAGCACACCCTTGCCCCTACGAACATCGTGCCTGTCCGCAACTGTCCGCTGCATGTGTGTCGCATTTTTAATTAGTTTGTGGACTGGAACACTGTACATACAACACCCGCACGCATGCGTAGACCCGACCCCGCGCATTTGGTGTCCTACGGACAGCCGTCCCATTCACCAACGTGTCCTCGATGTCATCATGTGACCTCACCCGTGCTAAGAATAACGAACACTGTCCGGACCCCCGGACACGTAAAAAGTGTTTTTCTCAGCAATCCAAGGTACTTTCCTGGGAAAGTTCACCCATGCACATATCCTACACACTGTCCCTGGCGATTTGCATACTTTTTGGAATTTTTTTAGCCCTTTGGTGTTCAAAATTTTCAGGGACAGCGCGGATGTCCGCCGACCTCTAAATTCTTTGTGGTGCTGCCCTGTCACAACCATTGCACTTTTCGCTGGGAGGAAGTGGTGGCTCTGAAAAGAGCCTTTTTGTGGTGTTTTTTGTGTTTGGAAATCTTCAAATAGTCAACATCTAATGCAAAATGAATTGCTGTAATTCCAAAAAAGGTTGCAATGAATTTTGTATGCTTCGCAGAAAAATCTGATTGCCGGCATAAGTAAGATGTACTCCATCTCCGCGAAAAATGTGTGTACTATGAAACATAATGTTTTCATTGTGAAAAGAGGACATACCAACATCTCTCAAAAAGGCACAGACAGCCTTGTTAACATTGCGCCTTGCTTTCTTCATTTGTGGACCAAATGAAGAAGAACGCAGCCACATTTGTCTCTGCGCAATACGGGAAAAAATTACTCTGGAGATTGGATACATGTCCATGACTTTCTCAAGTTCTTCTTTCATTGCAAATTGCAAAGAGATTCCAGACACATGTCCTTACTGTTCCCTCCACAATGAATAACAATAATGTCTGGATGACACTGTGTCACCAAAGTAGCACAAAGAGGTACCAAATCCAGCCACTTCATTCCACGCACTCCATGCCATTGCACTTCCGCATGAGGGAATCCAAGATGTACAGCCACTCTGCACCGATCTGCATGCACCTCCAACCAATTTATCCGCGAATCTCAATCTGCTTTCTGAAATACATAGCCATAGTTATCTCCTCTCCTCTCAGGACTTTCGAACAAACTCTCTGCTCACATATCACACTCAGTAAACCCTATTGACAGTGTGTGGTGTTGTCACCACCTCATGTCACGTGGGGAGGGCCATGGGACGGGAGGAAGAAGAGGGGCCACGAGAAGAAGGAACAGGCAGTTCCAGTATTGATGTAATTCAATAAGGACGTGTTGCACCCCAGCTCCGGTGTCGCCCATTCTTGAGTTTGTGTAGAGTGGATAGCAGCCTAGAGCATAAGGAGGTCCACGAGGGACTGCAGACCGTGCTGTGCTACGTCTCATTTGCATCCCTCTCAACCTCAAAAATCCTGCATGTAATGAGCGCTGTCTGCGGACAAATCGTAAAATCTGACCGTGGAGAATAAAAATTTAAATAGTGTGCCCCATTTCCCTTTTTGAGGTTGGCTCTGAAAAGAACCTTTTTGGGTTTTTTTTGCAGATGCTTCAGAAACACCTTTTTTTATTTGTTTTGTTTGTTTTTCTTATTTTCCTCCAAAAATCTTCACATTTGCTTCTCCAAAACAACCCTTATGTTCCAAAACAGCATGGCATTTCCCATAAAAGATAAAGATATGCCATCTTCTTTAAAGTAATCAACATTACCAGAGTCAATGTTCTCATGGTTGCAAAAGAACATGCCAGAGCTTTAAGCATAAAAGCAAACATGCCTCGGTCGATTAAACACCTACCAATATTTTGCTGAGGACAAAAAACTGAACTATTGTCCCATATTGCCCAAGGTACCAAACCAGAAAAGAATTACCTTGCTTCATTACTGCCTGAACCAAATTTCCTAGATCTTTTAACAAAGTAGGTGCACTGACACCGCCCAAATGCAAAGCACCACAGTGCAGGACAACCACATGTGGACTATTAACCCTAGCCATATCTTGGCAAACGTCTATGATTGCCTGCAAATTGAAACCAGGCACAGTGCCCCACACCACCTCCACTCCTTTTACATCAAAATTGTTTCCCACATTCCTACATTTTGCATACTGCTCCAAACCATTCACAAACATATCTCCAAGCACCACCACCCTGACTTTCTCCACCTCCACCATCTTCACTACACACAGCCCCTCTCAATACGAAGCAGAACCTCAACACCTGATTGGCTAATCCTCAGAATACACTCCCATTTCATGCTCGGAAGCCCCAGATGTGCATATCCTGTCTGCGAACAGCTGTGCTGTCCACGGAGCGCGTAAGTAACACTGGGACAGCCCTTCTACCCTTTCCACTTCCCCCTCTGCACCATTCCCTCATTGGCTGCTGTTAAGCAGTCACACAACCATCCACATGCAAGACCTCTACATCTAACTCCATCATCCCAACTCAGCACTGTTGATCACTCAGAGTACAATTGCGCTGTAACTGCAAAACACCTACAACAACTACTAGTAAACTCTCCAACATTTCTACTTGCAGATTCATGAACATCCACATGCATGAACACAAAGTACAGGTATGAATATTTTGTGCACAGTACATCATACATGCCAACATTGTGACCCACCTGCAAGGGACATTTCCTCCGAAAAAATCAGAAGACAACACTTGTGTCATAAGAATGTATTGGGCAAAATGTATTTTCGGCAGGAGAAAGTGAAAAAAATAACAATATTTTTCACGGAGAAATCGTGAGTCTCCCAGTCAGCCAATCGGACATGCCAATCAGGAGGATTGGCATGTATGGTACATGTACATCTCTTCTATAAATGCATGTAAACAGAGTAGCTGCCACTTACCCTGTGCAACCTGTAAAACAAGCTTACTGTCATTTCTCCCATCTGCTATGATCAAGTGTCACTTGCAAAGTTATCTGCTCTCCACATTTTTATTTACCCTTATTATTAACTGCAATGTGTAAACTGTTATTTTCTTCATCCATTCTATCATTTCTGTACCCACTGCCACGTATTTAACCACATTACAACCATGATAGCATTGAATGCATTATAGTGCATAAGATGTACATATAATTTCCTTTCTATACATTCTGCATATTTCACATACATTCTATTATTTCGACTTCCTTTACAAATGACTAGATTAGTAATCGGACACAACACACACAGCTATCTAACAAAGTGTCATTTCATGTTAATAGATGGGAGAAATAACAGTATAATTATGGAAAAAGGCTTTCTGGTGTGTTATAAAATTACATGCAGCCAGGATGAGTACATGCATCTTTATTTATGCAGACAGATGGCCAATATCATTTCAAAGGCTCCCAGCTGAAACACCACTGCCTCTACAACTGTTCTTCCAATCTAGACAGCGCTCTCTCATTCCAGCTGGTTGCCCATTCCGTTCTAGATTTCACAACAGCATTCAACTATGCACAGGTGCAGTCATATCTATCACATCATCTACAACTGTGTACAGTGTTGTGTAAAGCAAGACCTACATCTCCCTCCTTCCCTTCAGTCTGCAACACAAGCACCAGGTCCTTCCTTGTAACCCTTACTTTATTTCAGACTCTCCCATCTCCAAGCACCACAGATATCGGTACTTACATTTTTGAAAACATACCCCTTAAGCAGGCCACATACCACAATCAAAATGTTTGGTAGCATTGTGGAGTTATGCTGCAGTTGTTGTTGTTCGGCCATGCATCCAAGACTCTAGGCCCTGGCCACAACCACCGCAGCATAACGCACCCATAGAAACAAACACCTACCAAATGACCACAACCCAAATACATAATACATCCCCCTCAAAACTATCCACTTCAATGAACATTCTAAAAAATAATTACAACCAACGTACAAACTCTTCAATACATACCCTCTTCACCCAGTGCTCTTCTAACGACCCAAAACCAACATCATACTAAAGTAAAATAGCCAGTAGTGCACCCACTGTTAGTATGTCCGAGTGTTAGTATGTCTGTGAACAACCACGGTGACCGCAGACATTGCAAACGCATCACCGCCTTCTCCCACCTAAACAAATACAGCATTTGACCCATCTCTTACTCCCCCACCCTCTCCAAGCACTCATACACACCAACACACTCCGCAAAATTGGATTTGTGCTCACTTCCAGCACATGTCCGCGCATCCAATATGGCAGGCGCATCGAAAAATAATTTGACGCATCTCACGCCTCATCCCAGCGAATCAGACAACACGTTGCATGTTCGCGGACATGACGCAAGCCGATTATCCAATCTGTCCTGTCCGCGGACCGAACAGGGAAGTGTGTCCGTGGAGCAGACCTAGATAACACTAATTGTTTTGCCTTACATTTTGTTCGTTTAAAAGAAAACTACTGGACGGATTTACATCAAATTAACAAAAGCACGCTTTCAGGACCAAACCGCCGCTCCTGCCACAAATTTGGTGAAAATCCGCCAGCGATTTGGGCTCTAGGCTCGACAGAAATGTTTTCCCATTATGTCTATGGGGAAAAAAGAAATTTTGGGACCCCCCTATAACTTTGCCTATCCCCCCCCCTTGACCAAACCTCACCAAACTTTGCAGAAATTCTGAGTGGGCCATACTTTTTTTGCAAAGTTTGGTGAAGATTCGTCCAGGGGGAGCAAAGTTGTAAGGCACCCAAAAAGTCCTCTTCCTATGGGTTTAGCAACATAACCATAACTACATGGCCGCTACCGCAGGCCATGTTATATATATATATATAGAGAGAGAGAGAGAGAATTACATAGAGCGTCTGTTTTATCCCCTAATTTTAGCAGTATAAGATTTTATGAAGTTTTAATAATTGGTGGTTGTTTCTTATGCACTTTGGACAATGATGTGAATTGCACAAGTTCTCTGTGAAACATTTAGCCTGGTCAAGGGTTGAACAATGGATTGAACAGCCTAACAGCCATTATGGACACATTAAGAAATGTTCAAATTACATGATTGTAAATGACCTACCACATAGTGAGAGCAATCGTGCGGTCATAGGAATGAATGCACTGGGCACTCTATGGTAAATGAGAAGGTTGTTGAACACTGGTAATGAGCGCCATACATTAAAAAGGTGTGTTATCTAATTATGGAAACTAGATCAATAGACAATGGACAGGATCTGTTATAGACGTAAGGTATCAGATAAGAAGCATTATGCACTTCAGAGCCACTGCTTAGATTAACATATGCTGCTATGCACTAAGCACCTTAGGCACTATGCACTTTAAATAAAGGTCAGTATGCTGCTATTGCACGTTGCATTTTGGTACCTTGAATACCTGTTTCATATATTGCCAGCCGCACTATGCACTTTACAGATAGCTAACCTTACAACAGCAGCCAAGATGTTTACTTTTCACTTCCCATTCTGCTGCTGGCACGTTCACATCGGATACTGGTAGCAGCGCCATGTCCCCAATGGATGCTGTAATATTGACACAGCAACCCATTGTTACTATTTAAAAGAAAAGGGGTTTTCGAACGAGAGAATCGCGCGCAGATGCAGTGAAAGTGAAATGTTGTTGGTTCTGCACTTTTGAAATTCACTTTTCCTAGTCGTAGTCCGTGTATTAACACGAAGAGTGTGCAGAGTATTTGTGAGGTGATATAATGCAGTGCACATTTGACAAAGCAATATTGCATGTTCTGGCATAAAATATTGGTGGCAGAATGTAGCAAAAGAATAGTGTGTATCGATCAGAAACTGCATAAGAAAGCACAGTTTAAATACGAAGGGATGTTATTGAGGTTGAACAAAATGATCCATTGATTAAGAATGTAAACAACCAGATAAAAATGGCCGACGGAATCTAGATGCATTACTGTGGGTCTTGTAAGAAAGTCCTTTGTTTATTTCCATCCAGACCAGTGACTAATTGCTTTTAAATGTGCATGGGTTAAATGAGGCACTTTGTTGTGAGCAAGCGGCGAGTAAAGCCGCGAAATGCGTAGACACCTCAGCAAACTCTTTTGTTACACTATGGGAGGATCATAATCTGATTTATCTTTTTTATAAATTTTCTGTGTTTTTCCCTGAAATACAATAAAGGAAGAAATGTTTTGTTGAATAGACCAAGTATCCAGTTTTTTTTTTTTTTACTAAGGACCGTTATGGAGAGTGCTGCTCAATCCGTATGATGCGAGAAATCACCAAACTTTGAACAAATCTATATTCATCATGTTACCAATATGTCTTCCCACACTCTCACGGGCTCCCAACTGTCTTTGTTTACATTGGGTTTGAATTTCTGTCCTACTACCAAATTTGACTATGTCCAGTCACGTCTTGATTTTGACAAATTTATACGCAAGGTCAGATTGAAAAAATTCTTCTCCATTAATCCCCCGCAGGCTAAACCACTTGTGCCGTGCCTTGGCTGAACTGATCTATGCATTTCTGATATCTCTACTTTGACTGACCTGGCATGTCTGGGATATACGTACCAAATTAAAAAACAAGTCCAGGTTCAACCCACAATTCTAGGTGGGGGGGTTGTATTGAAGCATTTCAGGATCTATGCATCAACGATCTACGCAAGCTCAGGAAGAAACATTTTAACAACAGAATCTGACCATCTGCCCTTAATGAACTGCAGAACTTGTCTAATATTGTAATAAAACCTGCTGATAAGGGTTTGAATATTGTTATTCAGGACAGGGAATGCTATGTGTCTCAGGCCAATCGCCAATTACGGGATCGATGTTGCTATTCTAGGCTATCCAAAAATCCTTTTGTTGAAATACAGATTGAGCTTACTGCCTTAAGTACCAAGTGGGCTGAGAAAGGTCTTATTGAGGATGAGCTGGCCAAGTTTCTTGTTCCTGCCAGCCACACTGTTCCGACTATATACTTTCTGCCTAACATTCATAAGTCCCTGACTCACCCAACAGGCAGGCCAATCGTCACCTTATGTGGTTCCCTCCTAGAACATATGGCCCAGTTCATCGATGAGACTCTGTTCCCGTTGGTGTCAGCTTTGCCCTTGTATCTACGTGATACCAAGGATTTTCTGAGCCATATCTCCGATATACCCTGGGAGGAGGGGTTAATGCTAGCTACCCTTGACGTTGTTTCTCTTTATACGTCTATAGATCACACAACTGGATTAACAGCCTGCAAATATTTTTTGGACACTCGTTCTCTAAATTTCTTTGGACACAGTTGTATGATTTTGGATATGCTTCTGTTCTGTTTGACTAATAATGTTTTTCTTTTTGAGGGTTCCTTTTATCATCAGGTTAGGGGTACTGCTATGGGCAGTACCTTTGCACCCTCCTATGCCAACTTGACTATGGGGTGGTGGGAGTCTACTTTCTTGGCTGATTTACTTTCAACTAGTTTTCCTACACAAGTGATTGGTTGGTTGGCGGTACATCGATGATGTTTTTATCATTTGGAAGGGTAATGAGAATGAGTGGGGTTCATTTGTTGACAGCCTTAACAACAATGCTGTAAATCTGAGTTTCACCAAATGCCACAGCTCCACCAAAATTATATATCTGGATGTTATTGTAAGATTAGACAATCTAGGCATCCATACTTCTCTGCATCAAAAACCCACCAATACCGGCCTTCCTGTACATGTAACAAGTTGTCATCCGCCTTCCTGTGAGCACAGCATCCCCTATGGTGAATTCATTCGCTTTCAGCGCAACTGCAGTGACATCGATGAGTTTGATCATTGTTGCAGTCTGGCTGCCTCAGATTTTCTTAAACAGGGGTATCAAAAAAAGATTATTGAAATGGCTTTTTTTAAAGCACGGTCATTGTCAAGGGAAACATTACTACATGGTACTACCAGTAGGAAGAAAAATCAGGATCAGGAGGGCCCCCGCCTTATTGTGACATTTAACAATGCCTCATATGATGTTTGCAAGATTGTTATGAAACATTGGCATATTCTCAGATTGGACAAAGACCTTGTCCCATTATTACCTATATGTCCTACCCTGACGTATAAACAAGCACCTTCGTTAAGGGACAAACTGGTGTCCAGTTATTTGCCTCCTGTCCAAAAGGCCAATTGGTTATCTGGCTTACCTAAAGGCTTTACTAAGTGTCAAAAATGCAAAGCCTGTCCTCATGCCACGCCTTGCAAATCCTTTATACATCCCATCACGAGCATTGAATTTAGGTTGAAACATTTTATCAACTGTGAGACCCCTTTTGTGGTGTATGTTCTTGCATGTCCCTGCCGGAAATGGTACGTGGGATCTACTACATGTATACTTAAGCTCTGCATTTTGCAGCATTTTAGAGCTATTAAGAACTTTGATCCCACGTACCCTACGGCTAAACACTTCAGGCAGGAACATGACAGTGATGTCCATTTGCTTACATTTTTTGCTGTGGCTCATGTACCGATCGACCCAAGAGGTGGGGATCGCACTTTAAAACAACTGGGAACCAGGTTCATCTTTTGACACTAAATATCCCAATGGCCACAATGTTGACGAGGAGCTATACACCTTTGTGGGAACCTAATCAAATTATGTTGTTTTACTTCTGTGCTTTCACTTTCTTTCTCTCTTCCTGAGTTGTCTGATCTTGATTTCTTATAATTGTATGCTGTTTCTCTTGTTCTATATTCAGTTTTTGTTTGACTTGGCCTGGAACTTTCCATTTTGTTCAACTTCTATTATTTTTGTCATTCGACTTTTTTACCTTTCTAGTTGGTTTATCCTGGCTGTTTCTGTCTCTGTGAGGTATTAGGGGGATGTAATTTCATGAGTTTGTGACTACATTTATATTCTGTAATTTAGACTTTTGATATTGTTTTTTATATTGTTTACCCCTTTTTTGTTTCGTTTGCCTCTATTTTTGTCACAAGTTTTTACATTGTTTAGGTATAATGCATGCTTGTGATCCCTTTCTTTGAGGACATTTGAATTTTCAAGTATAATTGGCTCTTTTGATTAGTGGGTGCGTAGGGTATGTATTCGCACCCAGTCGGCAGTTCTTTGTGTATAAATCTAGACACACATATTAGGACACTGGCACTTGAATTGCACTTGCACTTTATGCCTACTATTCTATCTTCTCTGTTCGTTGCTGCTAAGTCGATATGTTTACTGTCATATGCATTTGCACTGTATATTGTAGCATTATGTGTCCGCTTCTTGGAAGACTGACAATTGTCACTTTTTGGTCTCTGCTTGTAACATGTTTTTATTTCAAGGGCTGTATATATTGATTGTTTATTATTGTCATCAGAGAGTTTATATTAGATAGTATTATTCTGTCCCAGTTGTGTACATTCTGTCCATGACTACTATATTGTCATGTTTAACCAGATATGCCTTTGTACTTTATTTGTCAGCATTACTCTGCATTACTCTGCATTTTTGCTCTCAGGTTCATTTATTAGCATAGGAATGCACTTGCACTTTATGTCGCAGTCGTTTACCACTATTCATCTCTCTGAGTGAGACTTATTTAAATTTATTGAATTATATGTCCCTTTTTTTATGCATATTACATTTTTATATATTCTTAGTATGATTCCAATGTGCCATGTATAAATTTGTCTTTTTTTTACTTGCTCTTCCTATATACACTACAGGTTCTTGCTACGTTTCAAAATGGCCACCATGATTTCTTGACTAAGCTGTTAACTTGTGATGTGAGGCGACATGGAAAAAGGACTAACCTACAATATCTATTGTCAGTGTTTCCACGTCTCCCTAACGTGATCAAGCGCTGTGTGTAGCGCGAAACGCGTCGTTCAGGACACTGTTCTGGCGTCCTGTTTTGTTTTGCTGTGTGTTTTGTCCATTTTGAAAACATTTTTTTTACCATATATTAAACTTGTGTTGTTTACTTCACTCGAGTTTGTGGTTATTCCTTTTTTTGGGACTTCTTGACCTCACACATGGAGTGCGTTTTTTTTTCCTCCATTATATATATGTGAGAGAGAGAGATTTTTTTGTTGTTTTTTTAGGCGTACATGCTTTGCATAGGCTGGCATCTAGTGGTAGATGCCGAGTATTGCATACCTTGTTTTTGAAATGCAAAAAGGGAAGTAGCCGGGGGAGGGGGGGAAGAGTTATCTGTATTGCTATCCCTAGTTTGACATGTACTGTACCCATTGTCCTTCACGCGTCGCGGTCCTCGGATTGTTTTTTCCCGCCATCGTGGTCAGTCGCCCTATACAGAGTTCCTGCCTTACCAGCCTTTCTAACGTTATTAAATATTAAAATATCGCTCCCCATTTATTGACGATCATTCGATACATCAAGCAGGATTCAGCGACATTCATTTCAATTCGAATCGCCACTCATTGACAGTCTTCGACTTCTCAACTTCTCGCCGGCTTCGGCCTACAAGGCCTCGGCCTGCACAGTAGGGAGAATCAAAATGTTTCTTTCATTGTCTTTAGCGAATGTCTTTACTCGCGTCCCCCTTTTATACTTTTTGGCTAGCTGACCTTATTTTCAATTATGGAAAATATGCCTTTTAAGTTCTGGTCTTTCTGCAATAGGAAATATCCATGGAAAGACTTGCACAATGTGTACAGACACTGTATTTCCAGAGATCGCTCCAAAAAGCGGTATGTGGTGTCTAAGCTTTTTCCTTTGAAGTTAAAAGACAGACACACTAAGCGGTGGGTGGCCTACGCCATGCAGACTGAGGCCTTTTCAGATCGCCAGTGGCGAGGAATCTGAGGGAGAGCAGGGAAGCTACAGTCCACATAGCAACGCTGAAAACATAATGGGTCAGCGGAGTCCGGTATCCTGGTCCTCAGCTCTCTGGGGCAGGCCCTGCACTCTACTGTTGAGACCACAAAAAGCGACGAGGGCACTCACGGGGGTACACACAAACAGCATAAACACACAAGATCACTGATTAAACATTTGACAGAGGTAGCTGACTTTATCACAGATCATAAGATCGACATCTGTTCTGTCACAGAATCGTGGCTACATTCTGCAGCCAGTTCCGCCCTTACATTAGCAATCCCCTAGGGGTACAACATCTGAAGGGCTGATCGCTTACATGGAGGGGGTGTTTCCTTAATCATCCATCCATCTATTAATCTACACCAAGTTAAGGATGTCAGCTTACCAGACTCTGAAATTCTACAGGTCAAGCTGGCTAGCACCACCATGCTTAACATCTTCATGTTATATCGCCCTCCAAATACCATGACATATTTTCTTTTGAATTTTTGTGATTGTATCAGCTCCTCTCTTAAACCCCAATCTGGGGTTATTATGGGAGATTTAAATCTAGGCTTGGATGACCCTCTGGACCCTCTTGCCAAGGCTGTGCAGGACACTGTGAGAGAATTTGATTTTACACAGCATGTCGCACAGCCTATCTAGACTGGGTTGCCTCGCATAGGGTAACGGTGGAAAATGTTGAGGTAGCGCCATGTCCATGATCTGACCATCACCATATTCATTTTCACCTCCCATGGGTTGTGCCTCCCAGGAAAATTAGTAACCTGATGCGGAAAGTGATATGCTGTAATCTACGGAAACTGGCCCCAGCCTCTATGATGCCCTTCTTTGCCCCCTTCCTATCGAATCTTGAAAACTACAACTCGGCAAAAACAGAGCTGGCAGCTGTTTACTACACCATGTTGTCTCTAGCAGTAAACAAAATGGCCCAACTAAAACTCAGTCCTATGAAATCCCAACCATCTAACGTGTGGTTTAGCACTGAAATGCAGAAGTTAAAACTCCAGAAAAACAAAACTCTACGGATCAGGAATAAGACTAGGGCCCAAGAGACCAAAATAAGATATGGCATGCTGACGAGGCCTACGATGCGGCCATCTGTACTGCTAAGAACATATCCTATGACACAAGAATTAAGGAAGCATCCTCCAATTCAAAGGATTTGATTAAAATCTTGAGCGAGCTTGAAGACCTTCACCCTCTGGTGCACACAATTGGAAGGATATGAATTGGTGCACCTCAATTCAGGATGCTATGCTGCATAAAATTTAAAAAATCAAGGGTGATATCACGACTAATTTAGGCTCTCCAAGTGATAGTGCTCCTGTGAACAACCATGGTAGGCTGACGGCTTTTCTACCTCAGTTTGTTTAGGCCTGTTGCGGAAAGGGACATGCTGGTTATCTTAGAGAAGATAAAACCAACCACCTGCAAAGGGGAGGTGTGGCCAGCCGCTATTGTTAAATCATGCTCCACGCTACTAGCTCCTTTCATCACCAAATGTGTTAATGCATCCTTTCAGGAGAACTATGTGTCACTCGAGATAAAGCAGGCCTGGATCTCTCCACATTGGATCCTAACCTAGCAGGAATATATCGTCCTATCACAAATGCACCTTTTCTTTTGAACAAAAACGCACATGGTCAAATTCAAGAATTCCTTGGCCTGCATAACATCCTCTTGGCCTGCATAACATCCTATGCCCAAAGCAATCGGGTTTCTGAAAACTTTCACAGTACTGAATCCACTTTGCTGGTCTTGAAATCCAACATCTTTCATCTCTGTGACAGAGGAAATACTGCACTACTGATGCTTTTGGATCTTACTGCAGCTTTAGACCTGGTAGATCATTCTATTCTGGTGGCTAGACTGCAAGACCGCTTCATCCTGGGTACAATCATTTTTGACTAACCGGACGGCTAGAGTCTTCTGAGGATGTCGTAGCAGAGTGCCATGTTCTATTGTGTGGGGTTCCTCGGGGGTTGTGTGTGTCCTCTACTCTTTTTAACATCTTCACCCTGCCCCTCTTTTAGCTGTGGAGTCAGAAGGCATAATATATGCCAACTACGCAGATGATACGCAGTGCCTTATTCCTCTCTCAGGCAATCATTCCCAAGATTTGGTGACCATTAATACCACCTATAAACACATACACACCTGGATGGTATGTAATGGATTGGCTCTTATTAACACTCCTAAAATACAAAATCTGGACACTGCATACCACTCCTTTCAAATTGCAGACTGTACACTGACAACCCTTTCCAAAGTTAAGACCCTGAGAGTAGTGCTCGACAAATCGCTTACTATGAAAGCCCACATTGGCAGCCTGGTCTCAAGCACTTCCTACTACATCAAACTTCTGGCCAAAATCAGACCATTCCTTGACTCCTCCAATTGTGCTACCCTGGCTCACCCCAGTATTGGCTCTAATCTTGATTATTGTTCTACCCTTCTTCTGGGCATAGGAAAAGGGTAACTTAATAGTCTTCAGCTGTTGCAAAACAATGACGTTCGGGTGGTCAAGGGTTTGCGAAAATCTGATCACGTGTCAGCAGCTAGGCGATCCCTGCATTGGTTGACTGGTAAGCGGATTACTTTCAGGACTTTGTGTCTCCCCCATTCCTGTTTGTACGGGAAAGGTCTTCTCTACCTTTCTAACCAGATCTCGTTTCTCCTGAATAGACAGGCCCTAGGATGAAACAACTCTTGCTTGCTGTGCCCCCCAACCCGAAAGGTTAAACTGTCATTGGTATCGGAAGGGTGTTTTTCTGTGGTGGCTCCACGTTCGTGCAATGCCCTACCTCTGGACCTTAGGGCCTGTTCCTCTATTGCTGTCGTCAAACGTAGACTGAAGACTATTCTGTTCGATATAAATGAGCCTCCTTGCTGCTGATGACTGCTTGTCCTCCCTTGCCTGATTGCTTTTGTTTGTGCCTCTATGCCTATGGGCTTTGTCTTGCTGTGTTATAAATAAAATAAACAAACACCCCCCAGCCACACTTTAATGAAAACATTGAAAGATGGCCATGCGGTAACAAAGAGCACTTCTTCCTCTTGAACCGACCTTCCCAGGTTCAACTGGACCCTTTTCTCTCCACCATCTCACTCTCCACCTGCGATGTCCCTCAGGCCTCTATCCTCTCGCCTTGGCTTTTCAACATCTACCTGGTCCCTCTAGCCCACCTCATCTACACCTTTTCTCCTAACTTCCAGTGTTATACGGATGACGCGCATCTCTCCTTGAAGCTTCCCTTCTCTTTCTCCTCTTCCTCTCTCATTCCCGACTGCCTGTCTGCTATTCAGGCATGGTGCACTGCTAACAATCTCTGCCTTAATGCCAGTAAGACAGAGATCCTTCTCATTGAGACCCCTGCTTCCTTTTTCCCCTTGCACACTCTGGCTACCCTCCATGGGCCCCCCCTCACCCTCCTGTGAGACAAAAACATTGATGTCCTCTTTGACTCCTCTCTCTTTCTCTCCTCACATCACAGACCTTGCCAAGAAGTCTCACGTTCACCTCCTGAGAGGTATTCTCTCTTTCCTCACCTTCCCCAGAAACTCAACGTCTCCAGGGCTCTTGTCCTCTCCCGGCTTGACAACTGCAACATACTCTTCCTCAGTCGGCCCAACACCTCCCTCCACCCCCTTCAACTAATCCAGAACAGCACTGCAAGACTTATCCTTGGCCACAAGCCCAGGGACTGCATCTCTCCAGCCCTACAATCTCTCCAGTGGCTCCCGGTTGCTGCGAGGATCATGTTCAAGACCCTCTGCATTCTCCACAAGGCTTTCTGGTGCCTGGGACCCCGCTACATCCAACTCTCTCTCCCTAAATACCTCCCTGCTAGAGCACTTTGATCTGCAGAGAGTTCGAGCAAGAAGATCAGACCTTCCTCTTATTCCTTCCCTCTCCCCCGCTAATGTCCCACTTTGCCTCTTGACTGGCTGCCTGCTTCCTTCAGAGTCTTACAGGGTACAAACCCCCCCACTCCCTAGTCCAGTCTACCCCTGAACTTGATCTCCCATGACACCCCCTGATTGAGGCAGTCCTAAAGGGTGAGATGCCGAAATTTCTCAAAGAATGGGGTCCTTTTATACATTTTGCAAGCCATAATGATGATACTTGAGTAAACCATGCTATGATGTCCTTTTTCGTTATGTCATACATTGAGTTGTTTAGCATTCTATATACACCAGTGCTGTTTTATTTCGGGTACATAAACAATGTTGGTTCTTTTCATTCTGTTTTTGTTTCCCTTTGTTTTTGCAATATAACGTGATTAGTTGGTGATAATCTATTACACAAGGACTGATGAAGTGTATGGGAATGAGAATTGTCATTTACGCATTGTATTTGTTTTTTTTTTATATATAACTCATGTCCATGTGCAATTATTTTAATAAAATCCAAGTGATAAAGAAAATTAGTTGGATGTCACAGGTACAGCAGGATGAAAAGTTGCAGAAGGCACACTTTTTTTAAAAAAAATGTTTTTTAAAGTTACATTAGAACAGGTCATCACAGGCTCAGCAGCACATTTCAATCATTGCATCAAGTCAATATTCACAGCTCATCAAACAATGTCCTATTATTTAAGGTTTTATGGGGGTGTAAAATCATTGGCCGATGCCATATTACACAAGTTGCTTCTGAAAGGTGCCCAGATATCTTTATCTTTGGGACGACATGTTGCCAGTACAGTTAACACAAATTGCTCTTCGCATTCGTTCACCATTGTGGATCTCTGAGGAAGTCAGTTTTACAGGATGCATTTATAGATTTCCAGCATTTTAGTATACAGCGTTTAGCAACTACACATACCACATTAAACAGTTGTCTGATAGTCTCTGCCCTTTTACCAATATCCCCGAACAGATATTTTGGTGGGGAAGGGGATGCCGGAATAGATGTAATCTCTTCCAGAACCTCTGCAACCTCGCCCCAGAACCTCACCACTGGGGGACATGACCAGTACATATGATACGCACTTGCATCTGGTGCATTACGTTTCAGGCATCTCCCAGTGCAGACCTCCATGAACTTGGACAGTCTTGCAGGGGAATAATGTACCTGATTAAGTATTTTGAGTTGAATCAACCGCAACCCAGAGTTTAGGGAAACGGACCTAGGAAGCTGACCGCATCTGAGCCATTTTTCGTCACTCGGTGTAATCCCCAGGTACCGTTCCCAAATATCTTTCATGTTCTTACAGGAGGTTGTGTGTGATTGGACTAGGGCATACAGCATAGAGACCCATTTCTTTCGCCCATCAACGGCTGTTATAGCCCTTGTGCATTCGTGTGTAGGGGGTTCTGCAGGGAAGGTTGACCATTTAGCTGCAAATGCTGCTTTCATGCGGTGGAAATGGAATCGCCGGAGTAACCCGCTGGCCATCTTGTCCACACAGTCCTTCAACTCATTATATACACCTTCTGGGAACATATCCTGCATCTTAAACTGCCTAGTTAGATCCCACAGCTTTTGCAGGCCTTTGTCGAACGTGGGGGAAATATTGGGGAAGTTCCACTATGGGATTTCTGGGTCATATGGAATCTCTAGTCCAATCCTTTTGTATATCTTAAACCATGCGTGGACGGTGGCACTCACCGGATCAAATTCACAGGAGTCTTTGTGCTTGGGCCCAAATATAACTGATCGAACATCGGAGGGGGAGGCCGCAAACCTCTCTATAGGAATATGTGCTGCCGTATCCTCCGGGTTAAACCAGTGTTTGGCAAATTGCACTTGAACCACTATGTAGTAAAGTTCAAAATCCGGAGCTGAGAGGCCATCTTTCGAAAACGACTCAATTTGATCCATTTCATCCTGGCTGTCTTCCCACACCATATGAACGTGGTGACTAATGACTGAAGTTTCCCATAGAAGGTTTTGCCAGGCCAGATGGGTATGTTATTGAAACAATAGAGTAGCTTGGGGAGGACTATCATCTTAAGAAGAGCCACTCGGCCATACAAGGAAATGTGAAGTATGGTCCACAACAGTAGCTTAGTGGTTAACGACTGTAGCAGTCCCTCGTGAACTCATGTATAATGTCCGTTTTTCCTTGGATACCACCACTCCCAGGTAATGGACCCGGACCGGAGACCACTTGAACCCCACCCTCCCTTGTCAGACAAATCTTGGGTAGCTGGAGTAAGGGCAAACAACTTCGACTTGGAGACGTTAATTTTATAACCAGAGTATTGGGCGAACGTATGGATGTCTGCTATTATTGGTTTCAGGTTGACTTTAGGGTCACGGACATATAGCAGTGTATCGTCTGCGTATTAAGAAATGAGTTAAGGTGGTCTGGTCATTCTGATACCACGATGTATATGATGATGTCGGACAAATTGCACCATTGGTTCAATTGTAAGGGCAAACAATATGGGGGGGAAAATGGACAGCCCTCTCTGGTACGTCTACCTAACAAAAAAGGGAGGAGATGGTACGGTTGGTGATGCCCCGAGCTTACGGGTCCGTCCCGGGGGCCTTACCGGATGTTGGCGCCTTTATGGCGGGTCCAACATCATCCATTTTTATGTGCAAGTCTAGTGCAGCCCTGGCTTCAGGGACAAGAGTAGGGAGTTAGTCTTCAGATATTCAGTTATCTCATCTATGGTCTTGGTATCTCGGTTGGAATATAGGTTTTTATAAAAGTCCACAAATGTATTAATGTCCACCTCTCGATTTGCCGTTTCACCCGTTGGAGTTTGAATACTAACAATTGGGTGTCAGCATGCTTCTGCTTTAAGCACATTTGCCAGGAATTTCTCTGCCTTGTTGCTTTCGCCACATCTACGATCTCTGGCGGGAGTGGCTATGTATAGGAGTTCCCTATGAGCCAGTTTGTTAAACTCACCCAGCGTTTCGTGCATCTTAGGAAGGGTCTCTGTATTATGTAAGGAGCTATATTCTGCCTCAAGCCCCGCCAGTTTCGTTTCCACTACTCCCAATTCCTTCCTTTGGCCGTTAGCAGTCCAGTACTTACCCATAATAATGCCCCGTATCCACACCTTAAACGTACCCCAGAATGTGGAATAGGTGCTAACTGAGCCCTCGTTCACTTCAAAGAATTCCTCTATCCCTGTATCTAATGCTTCATATACAATAGGATCTCTAAGTATAGATGCGTGCATCCTCCAACGTCTGGCCTGTGGGGCATCATCACGTAGGGTAAGGGTGAGAATATCGGGGAATGGTCAGAGAGGGTACGTGGGTGGATATTGCAGTCAGAAACCGAACCAACCAGGGATGTGCTAGCCAGCCATTAGTCAATGCGAAATTCCGAGTCATGGACAGATGAGTAAAATGTGTATTGCTTCTCAAGTGGGTGTAGTGCGCGCCAGATATCTGTTAGAAACACTTGGGACATGGACGCAGTTTTTGTGGGACTCCGGATGGTCATTGAGGATCGATCAAGCGACACATCTAGGATTGTATTGCAATCCCCTCCCCATAGTATCAGCGCGTCCTCCCATGTATTCAGTTTACCTAGTATCGTATGGTAAAATTCCGGATCATCTATATTCAGCACATATGTATTCACAATCACCATAGTACGACGAGCCATCTCTCCCCACACCAATACAAAACTGCCGTGGACATCTATTATGCTGTTCAGATACCGAAAACCTGCTGTTGGCTGTATGAGGGTGGGGACTCCTCTGGATTGTGCCGAATATTCCGTGCCATATCGAAGGGGGCCCCAATGTGAGAGAAAGCTGGAGTTCACATTTTGAAGTGCGTGTGTCTCCTGCAGCAGCAATGTCTGCGGGTTATGTCTCGCTACAAATGCTGCCACCTTCCTGGCCTTGATCGGGTTGTTAAGCCCCCGTACATTCCAGGAGAGTAATTTGACAGTCCCCTGTAAACTTTTGCTTTATGTGCCATTCTATGGAGGTATTGCTCCCAGTGTAACCGTACCCTTCAGCTGGCTGTAGTAATGTAGTTTGTATCTATAACAGCCCCAACATTCCCCAGTATACTCCCAACTTTTTGCCGAAGGCCGGTGGTAGAACTTCCCACCTCAACATTTATCCGCCTAGTGCAGAGAGCAAAGCTTCCCACTACCCCACTCCCCCCATCCCCACATGCATCATCAACCCCAACCTGATGTTGAAAACCAATAAACAACTTCTGGAACTCTATGGGGGTGCAAATATCGCAGCCACAGCTGCCACATTAGAACGTCACTCATCCAGTCTGCAAAACAGGCATCTGTCGGTGCCAACCGGGCATCCCTTTTCCCCACCACTTAAGCAATCATAAAAAAGGATATCCGCATCATCGTGATTACTCATCTAAATCTTTTTTCCCCTACAGGATTCACTAGTTTGTTTTGGCCATTCCTGGGTCTCTGCGGTGGCAGTGGGAATGGTAGCCTCTATGTAATCCATGGCCGCCGTGGGATGTTCAGAAAAGTGTACGTGTCCTCCATGCTGTATAAGCAGTTTCGCAGAGAATATCAGTGCTTCTCCAGCATGGGGTCTGGCATGGATTCACATGCTCGTGAATATTTCCCGTCGTCAGGCCGGGAATCCTCCGTAAAGAAAAAATCGGTATCAGTTTCGTTTCTGATCTGTCTTTCTCAGTAGTAACCAATCACTGGTCTCTGGGTCATACTGCCCCAGCCAGTGACTGCCCTCTCCCTAAGCCCCGCCTCCGGCAGCCATCTTCAGATTTTTACCGCACGCTCAAGTGTTGGGAGTCCTCGTGCTTAGCTCTCAAGCTTTTGCTGCGTTTTCGCGCTTTTTCAAAGAGAATTTCTCATTTTTCGGTCAAATAGAGCCTCAAGCTCCACCGTCTCTACATCCGATTAATGGGGATCCGTGTCGGATTTTTTCTATGCCCCTCAAGGGTGAAGATTTTGTCGAGTTACGCTTCTTGGAGGATTCCAGAAGTTTCTTCGGCCTACCCGAACATGGCCCAGGAGAAAGGAAGCTCGACGCCCGAAAAGCTGTTCAGGGTCTGCCCTGGATGCCAGCTCCAGAATGTGTTCAAGGAGGATGAGCATTTGAAATGTCTCTACTGCCTTCATGAGGACAAAACGCACGTGGAGAAGGACTGTGCGTTTTGCAGGAACATGTCGGAACGGACCATCAGGGACCGACACCTTCGTCTCTCCAACTGGCTGGAAGGAAGGAGTCCATCAGGTGAGAAGGAGAAGAAGTCCGAGCGGTCTGCTAAGTCCTGTGAGGGCACCCCGGCGACAGGGGCCCAACAGAAGGCAAAGCACCGCGGGCACCGGGAGCACCGAACGGTCAGGCTCTTCGGCTGCCAGGCAGGGCGCGCCTTCACCGGCACCATCAACCACGAGCCAACGCTCTGGTTCGGGGAAGAGGAAATCCGAGAACCCGGGTAAGCCTCTGGATAGGCCCCGGTCGATCTCGAAGGATTCGGCCGAGGGGGAGTGAGGCGGTGACCCTCCCCCCAAGGTGAAGGTCTCAAACGCGCCTAAGGCGGTGAAGGCCTTGATTCACCCAGCCAAGGCCTCTATCGAGGGAGTCGCGGCGGCCCTGGCGCAGCCTGTGGAGAGGCTACACCAGTGGAGGCGACCTTGGGGCCCAGAGTCTCCCTGCCTCCGCGGAGGGAATCCTCTTTCAGACCTATCGAAAAGACCCCGTGAAGACCCCGGCAGAAAGAGGGGGGGTGGGCCGGTGGCCATGGTGGACACGGACACAACATCCGAGGAGGAGTTGGCAGAAGTCCTAGAGGGCCTTGATGAGGGCATCGAGGAGGCCCGTCCCCACGGGAGGGATCCCGACGAGGGTGACTATGAAAGTGACGGCGGCGCTGGCGAGGGTCCTAGTCAGCCATCGCTTCCGGAGCTGCAGGATAACTCGGCGGCCATTTTGTTGGCGATACAATCCTTATGTTCAGAGATAAGGACGAGATTGCCCTTACCACCGACAGAGGACCCGGTACCAGGTCCGGCAGAGGAACCAGAACCGGTCCCCGCGGGGAGTTCCCCGAACAAGAGAAGACGGATCCACCCAGCCCCGCCTTCTCAGCCCTCGCGGCCTGCTCGGCCTTTACCCACGTCCCCCGTCCCTGGGGATGACACGGGAACAGACACGGCCACGACGGGTACCGACGACGACGGCGGTGACGACAGGACGGAGCTCCCCTCACCAGCCCAGGCCTCCCCGTCCGATGAGATCGGATCTTTCCACGCAATGATCGCCAGGGCATCCAAGCTTTTTCAGCTCTGCCCCGAGGAGAAGGAAGGCTTCCTTTACCAACGGCGCGAGGCCAGGAGGAAGTCGGTCCACGCCGTGCCTCTGCTGGATGACATCTGGGACGAGGGTCTCACCCTTATTGTAACGCTCACCTGATTCTCGCAGAGGCGCCGGTCTTGACTGGGCGACTACCGTATCTTCAAAGGTGATGTGTAGCACCCGGTTGGCTCTTTGGGCTGGACCTCTGTGCACTGTATGCCTGACGTGTAGAGTAAGATGTCTGCAGATAGAAAATATGGGGTTAATGAACTGGGGTTATTGGGGTGTCCCTATCTCTTTCCTCTTCTCCTCTCCTGTAGACCCCCAAAGGTTAACGCTCTCACCTTAGGTAAGTGAATGCCGAGCTCTCCATCTGCCTCGGGGCAGGGTGCTGTAACCAGTTTCTTCACTGGATAGGTAGCGCAGGCCTCTTGACTTCAGAGGACTGCTGTCCGTCGTTTACTGCACGAACGGTAAGTTTCGAGTCATTCAAATGTCTTTAAAGTCTTTAGTAATGATGTCTCTTGTTTTGCAGGGTTCCGGCGATGGCGGAT
The DNA here is from genome assembly GCF_040938575.1 of Ambystoma mexicanum. NCBI lineage: Eukaryota > Metazoa > Chordata > Amphibia > Caudata > Ambystomatidae > Ambystoma > Ambystoma mexicanum. The sequence continues at coordinate 894,140,556 of NC_090931.1, read as the reverse complement.
GACGGGCTGAAGTGAGTTGAAGATGGAGCCGTGTGATGAATAGAAGCGCCTGGAAGCACGTAAGTAAGCGCTTGTTGCCTGCTTCACTATGCGCTCTAACTGTCTTTTTATTTTGCAGGTACGAGTTCGGAGCGGCTGGAGGGTGCCGGAATACCCACTGGATTAGATGTGGAAAGGAGTAATGGCACGTGAGTATTAAAGTTCCCCAATGTCTTTAAACGCACCTTGTTTTGTCTTTCAGATGCGGGATGCAGCGCCGAAGGCCTCCGGAGCGTGCGAAAAGTTGGTAAACTTTTGTCTTTCAGATGCCGGAATGCAGTGTGAAGACCTCCGGAGCGCACTAAGAGTAGGTAAGCCTTTGCCTTTCAGATGCCGGAATGCTAACCTGTTCTTTCTTGTCTTTATAGGTGTTGCTGAAGACTGGATTCAGGATGGTAAGCCTTTTTCCTTAGGCCCAGGACGGGATGCAGAAGACACGATGAGCGTTCTGCTGCAGAGGTTGCAGAATAACGCAAAGCAAGATTCATCCACCGGGTGTGGTTTAAATAGCCTCCTGTAGTGCTTAGGTGTCTCCTTCCACAGCCACTCCTAAGTAAGAAAAGAGTTCCTGGTAAGAAAAGAGTTCCTGCCTTCCAGAAGAGTTCCAGTGTTCTGAATCTAGGGAGTGGCTCCAGCCCCACCCAACAGGAAAAGTAGTTCCAAACAGAAGAGGATCAGAGGCTCAACTGGCAGGCAAGTAAGCAGCATGGTCTGCTGAAGGTAAGTCCACCCAAGCATTATGAGCCCGGCGCTTCCAGCGCTGGGACTGGGCATATTTATGAGCCTGGTGCCACTGGCGCCAGGACTGGGTCCAAAAGGTCCCAATTGGGACTGGTTGGCACTCGGAACCTGGGTTATGGATCTGCTTCCAAGGGAGTTGGGAAAACCCTGACCTTTTGGAAGCAGAGATCATGACAGTACCCCCCCCTCAAGGCCCCTCCCAAACCGGGCTTCTCCGGGGGTTTTGGCTTGTCAGGAAATGTTCGGTGAAATCTTTTGATTAGGCGAGGAGCGTGGACATATTCAGCAGGTTCCCAGGATCTCTCTTGGGGGCCGTAGCCTTTCCAGTCAATTAGGTAGAATAGTTTAGATTTGGAGATCTTGGAGTCCAGAATGCTTTTGACTTCAAACTCGAGTTCTCCATCCACTAGGATAGGTTTTGGAGATTTGGTTAGTCGGGTTTGAGGTTGCACGGGTTTTAATAGAGAGACGTGGAAGACCGGATGTATCTTCATGTGCGGGGACAAGTCCAACTTGACCGCTACTGGGTTTACTATGGTAGTGATGGAATAGGGACCAAGGTATCTTGGGTTGAATGTGCGTGGCCCTTTTAGAGATAGATATTTGGTGGATAACCAGACTTGATCCCCTACTTGATAGTGAGGGGCTTCCTTCCGATGTTGATCTGCTCCTTTCTTGTATTGTTCTTTAGCCCTTTGAAGGTGAGAAACAGCTTCCTTAAAGGCTTGGGTGATTGTAGAATGCAGGTAGTCTACTGCTGGTGTTTCAAGATCTTGGAGGGGATCCAACTCCGAGGTTCGAGGGCGACTGCCGTACAAAAGAAAAAACGGGGTTTTCCCAGTTCCCGAATGGACAGAGTTATTGTAGGCATACTCGGCTATCCAAAGGATATCTTTCCAAGTTTTTTCAGTTTGTTGCAGCATGCAGCGTAAATACTGTTCCAGAGTTTGATTGGTCCTCTCGGTTTGTCCGTCGGTCTGAGGGTGGTGACTGGTCGATAGTCTCACATCAATTTGAGCCGACCGACAGCAACTTCGCCAAAAATGAGAAATAAATTGACTACCTCGATCCGAAATTAGAACCGAAGGAAAACCGTGCAGTCGGACGATGTTTTCGAGAAATTCTCGGGCCAGAGTTGCTGCTGTTGGCAAGCCTTTGAGCGGAATGAAATGCGCCATCTTGGAGAATAAGTCCACGATTACTAGAATCGTATTGTATCCGGAGCATGGAGGTAGATCGGTGATGAAGTCCATAGAAAGCGTATGCCAAGGGCGAGGTGGGATGTCAATAGGGCGTAAGAGGCCTGCTGGTCTTTCCTTTTGACTCTTGTTTTGGGCGCATACTCCACAGGACATTATAAAGTCTCTGATATCTTTTTTCCAAGACGGCCACCAGAAGTAGCGCTTGATCTTTTCTGAGGTCTTGGCTATACCGGGATGACCTTCCATTAAAGAGTCGTGATAACAAGAGATTACTTTTTTCTGTAAATCTGTGCTGGGTAGGTATAATCGTTCTTGGAAATACAATAAGTTGTCCTTTACTGCAAAGTCCTTTCCCTGCAGATGCCAATTCTGTATGTCTGCTGGAGTTACAAGTTGCCTGGCTTTATCCTTAACTTCCTCTATGGATTCTGTGGCGATTACACCCAGAATTCTTTGTTCGGGAATGATTGGTACAGGTTTAGGGTTGACCAAGTGTTCTTCCACTCCCATCCGAGAAAGGGCATCGGCTTTACCGTTCTTTGTACCAGGTCGATAGGTAATTATGAAGTCAAACTCGGCAAAGAATAATGCCCAACGGAGTTGTCTAGAGGATTGGGCTTTTGCGGTCTTCAAATATTGCAGGTTTCGGTGATCCGTAATCACAGTAACGGTGTGTCGGGCCCCCAGCAGATAATGCCGCCAAGCCTTAAAGGCAGACTTGATAGCCAGAAGTTCCTTGTCAGTAATCGTGTAATTGATTTCAGGAGGCGAGAATTTGCGGGACCAAAATGCCACGGGATGCAACTGATTGGTTACCGGGTCCTTTTGTGATAGAACTGCCCCCATGGCAAGGCTTGAAGCATCAGTTTCCACGATGTAGGGGAGTTCGGGGCGAGGGTGTTTTAAGATTGGTGCAGAGATAAATTTAGTCTTCAAATCCTGGAAAGCTTGTTCCGCCTCGGTAGACCATTCAAAACGTTTGTTTTTCTTTAACAAGGCAGTGATGGGCTGGACTATTCGAGAGAATTCGGGGATAAACCTGCGGTAAAAGTTAGCGAAGCCTAACATGCTTTGCACACCTTTTACGGAGGATGGTGATGGCCATTTGAGAACTGCATCGACCTTCTTTGAATCCATACGCACTCCGCCAGGTGATAATATGAATCCCAAGAATTCAACTTCAGTCACGTTGAAAACACATTTTTCCAACTTAGCGAAAAGTTTGTGTTGACGCAATCTTTCGAGGACCATTTTCACGTGTTTCCGATGTTCAGATTCCGATGAAGAATAAACGAGGATGTCGTCAATGTAAACAACAACACATACATCTATGAGCTCTCTGAGGACATCGTTCATAAAATATTGAAAGGCGGCCGGGGCATTGCAAAGTCCGAAGGGCATGACCTGATATTCAAATAGCCCATACTTGGTGCGGAAGGCCGTCTTCCATTCATCGCCCTCTTTTACTCGTACCAAGTGGTAAGCTCCTCTAAGATCCAGCTTTGTATATATGGATGCTTTTCTGACTTGGTCCAGGAGTTCAGGGATTAAAGGTAACGGATATCTATTCTTAACGGTGATCTGGTTCAGGGAGCGATAATCGATACAAGTTCTAAGGTCTCCTTCCTTTTTTGGAACGAAGAACAAAGCTGAAGAAGCAGGGGACTTGGAAGGACGAATAAACCCATTTGCCAGGTATTGATCCAGGTATTGTCGAAGGTGAAGGTTCTCAGGCTCGGTGAGGGCATAAATTCTACTACAAGGAGGAGTAGATCCAGGTATCAGGTCTATCTGGCAGTCATAAGACCTATGAGGAGGTAGAGAGTTAGCCTGATCCTTCCGGAAAACATCTTGGTATTCTAGGTATTCGGGAGGTAACTGGGGAGTCTCTGAAGAAATTGCGGCCAGTGCAACACCAGGTGGAGGGTGACAAGTAGAGACACATTCTGGAAACTGGACCGTTCTTGCTCGCCAATCGATCAGAGGATTGTGTTTCTCTAACCAAGGTATTCCTAGAATAATCTGAAACTGAGGGGCCTTGATCACATCGAACACGATCTTCTCATGGTGTCCATCTTGACTTACTAGCGTCACCTCTTGAGTGGTATGCGTTACTGGCCCGGAGGCTATCTCCGTACCATCCACCGTAGTAATGACGTCCTTTACAGCCTTGGGACAAAGAGTTAGATTCATCCTCAAAACCATTTCATGATCCACATAATTGCCGATGGCACCGCTGTCGACGTAAGCTTCAATTGCATGTAATCGATCCGGATTATCAGGGCTAATGAGGACCATAGGTATCACGAAATGCGAGGTCACGGAACTGGTTTTCACGCTCGGCAAGAGGACCTCTATTCTTGTCGGGCGAGGTCGTTTCCCTGCTCAGAGTTTGTAACTTTGGTAACTGCAGCTCCTACTGCCTTCTTGGCAGGTTTCACCGGACAGTCTCGAAGAAAGTGCCCTGAGTTTCCGCAATATAGGCATAATTGCAACTGTTTCCTCCTTTCCCGCTCCCTTTGTGTTAGAGGACCTTTCAGACCCCCTATTTGCATGGGTTCCCCGGAGTCTACTCCTTTGGAAGGAGTTGGCGGTTTGGAAAATACTCGAGCATCAAACTTGGAACGATCGGCCTTCCTGTTCTTCAGCCTGTGATCTAATTGAACGACCAACTCTATATAATCCGAACAGTCTTGTGGGGGATTCACTACTTGGGCTAAAACGTCTTTGAGCTCTCCACGTAGACCTCTATAAAACAGCGTAATCCTTTTGTCCTCAGGCCATTGAGTTTCCACTATTAGTCTATTGAAAGATGCAATATAAGCCAAAAGGTCGTGATTACCCTGTCGCAACGAAAGAAGCTCATTGTCCAAGGCCTGCCCCTGTGAATGTCTTGCGAACAGTTTTTCAATACTAAGCTGAAAGGCTTGAAAATCATGGAGAACCGGATCATCTTGATTAACTAGAGGGATCGACCAGTCTGCCGCATTGCCACTAAGGTACGAAAGTACAAAAGCTACTTTTGCTTGATCAGTTGGAAAGGCTGCTGGCCGGCATAAGAAGTGCAACCGGCACTGATTGATAAATACTGCAAACCTCTTTGGGTCACCAGAAAATCGTTCGGGCGGAGCCAGAGGTACATTCCCAGGTAGGTTGATCTGCACTGGATTCATAGAGGATGTTGAAGGAAGATTTGCCCCTGATGCGGGTAACGGGGTCTGTCCGGCTTGTGACTGTAGCACTTGTCTAGCAAGATTGTCTGTTCTCTCCTTGGAAATAATTAGTTCCCTTCTTAGAGCATTCGTTTCCTGACGAGCTGCATGCACTTCTGCCCTTAGTTCCCCAAGTAACCGGGCTAGGGGGTCAGTATCCGAGGTTTCCATAGCGCCTGGGCGAGAGTTTTGCGGTAGGCTTTGCGTTCTGTAACGCTCACCTGATTCTCGCAGAGGCGCCGGTCTTGACTGGGCGACTACCGTATCTTCAAAGGTGATGTGTAGCACCCGGTTGGCTCTTTGGGCTGGACCTCTGTGCACTGTATGCCTGACGTGTAGAGTAAGATGTCTGCAGATAGAAAATATGGGGTTAATGAACTGGGGTTATTGGGGTGTCCCTATCTCTTTCCTCTTCTCCTCTCCTGTAGACCCCCAAAGGTTAACGCTCTCACCTTAGGTAAGTGAATGCCAAGCTCTCCATCTGCCTCGGGGCAGGGTGCTGTAACCAGTTTCTTCACTGGATAGGTAGCGCAGGCCTCTTGACTTCAGAGGACTGCTGTCCGTCGTTTACTGCACGAACGGTAAGTTTCGAGTCATTCAAATGTCTTTAAAGTCTTTAGTAATGATGTCTCTTGTTTTGCAGGGTTCCGGCGATGGCGGATGACGGGCTGATGTGAGTTGAAGATGGAGCCCGTGTGATGAATAGAAGCGCCTGGAAGCACGTAAGTAAGCGCTTGTTGCCTGCTTCACTATGCGCTCTAACTGTCTTTTTATTTTGCAGGTACGAGTTCGGAGCGGCTGGAGGGTGCCGGAATACCCACTGGATTAGATGTGGAAAGGAGTAATGGCACGTGAGTATTAAAGTTCCCCAATGTCTTTAAACGCACCTTGTTTTGTCTTTCAGATGCGGGATGCAGCGCCGAAGGCCTCCGGAGCGTGCGAAAAGTTGGTAAACTTTTGTCTTTCAGATGCCGGAATGCAGTGTGAAGACCTCCGGAGCGCACTAAGAGTAGGTAAGCCTTTGCCTTTCAGATGCCGGAATGCTAACCTGTTCTTTCTTGTCTTTGTAGGTGTTGCTGAAGACTGGATTCAGGATGGTAAGCCTTTTTCCTTAGGCCCAGGAGCGGATGCAGAAGACACGATGAGCGTTCTGCTGCAGAGGTTGCAGAATAACGCAAAGCAAGATTCATCCACCGGGTGTGGTTTAAATAGCCTCCTGTAGTGCTTAGGTGTCTCCTTCCACAGCCACGCCTAAGTAAGAAAAGAGTTCCTGGTAAGAAAAGAGTTCCTGCCTTCCAGAAGAGTTCCAGTGTTCTGAATCTAGGGAGTGGCTCCAGCCCCACCCAACAGGAAAAGTAGTTCCAAACAGAAGAGGATCAGAGGCTCAACTGGCAGGCAAGTAAGCAGCATGGTCTGCTGAAGGTAAGTCCACCCAAGCATTATGAGCCCGGCGCTTCCAGCGCTGGGACTGGGCATATTTATGAGCCTGGTGCCACTGGCGCCAGGACTGGGTCCAAAAGGTCCCAATTGGGACTGGTTGGCACTCGGGCCCTGGGTTATGGATCTGCTTCCAAGGGATTTGGGAAAACCCTGACCTTTTGGAAGCAGAGATCATGACACTTATCAAGAACCCTTCTACGATGCCTGCCAAGAAGGATCGGTACGAGAAGAAGTACCGGGTCCCCGACGCGGCCCCTCTGTGCCTTAGGGCACAACCTACCCGGACTCGGTCGTCTCAGCGGCGGCCAAGAAGAAAGCGGGGGGGGGGCATCGGTCTCAACGTCAACTTCCCCGCCGGACGGCGAAGGGAAGAAGCTGGACGCAAAGGGACGACGAGTTATCTCGTCGGCGGCAACAACGATTAAGGCGGCCAACGCCCCCGTGATCGTGGCCCGCTATGACAGGGAGTTATGGTTCAAGATCGTCCCCCTGTTGGACTTCCTACCGGATTGCAAGAGGGCCGAGGCCCTGGACATCTTGCAAGAAGGGGAAGTAGTGTCCGACCACGCCATTACGGTGGCAACGGACATTGCCGACACCAGTTTCCGCCAGCTAGGCAACTGCGTTTGTCTTAGATGACGAGGTTGGCTCAAGGCGACGGATTTCCGCCAGGATGTGCAAGCCAAGGTGCTGGACATGCCGTTCGACGCGAACAACCTGTTTGGGGAAAACGGTGGATGAGTCCCTCCAAGCCATCAAGGCGGACACAGAGACTGCTAGGGCCCTAGGCGTCCTCCGGCAACGGAGGCTGTCCTTTCGGAGTGCTGGAGGCAAGCAGAGTGCCTCCAAGGGATTCGGCCGTGGCTCCTCTACGTACCGCCAAGCGGCACGCTCCTCGTCGCAGGAATCCTATAGAGGACGAGGCAAGTCGGGGGACCCCGCCGTGTCGCCAGGGAGGCCAAGGCGGCAAGGCGTCCTCCAAGCAAGATTGAACCGACAGCCGGGTCGGGCCCCCACCGAAGCACCCCGGTGGGAGGCCGGCTGGTGAAGTTCGTCAGCGTGTGGGAGTCCATCTCCACCGACCGTTGGGTGCTGGACACCCTGGCCCAGGGGTACGCGCTCGAATTTCTAAAAAGGTGCCCCCGCATTCCACCCGTGGTCAGGAAGGAAAATCACGTCCCTCAACTGCTCTTGGAGGTGAGGGCGTTGCTCAGAAAAGGTGCCATCGAGCTTGTCCCGAAGAAGCTCCGGGGCTCCGGAGTATACTCTATGTACTTCCTAGTAAAAAAGAAGACCGGAGGATGGCGCCCCATCCTGGACCTGCGACGGCTGAACAAATACATCAAGGCACAGAAATTCCGGATGGTCACCCTCCAGCACGTGCTGGGACAGCTGGAGGAGGGCGACTTCCTGTCGTCGTTGGATTTGGAGGATGCGTACTTTCACATCCCCATTCTGAAAGGTCACCGAAAGTTCCTCAGGTTCGTTGTCCAAGGACGGCACTACCAGTTCAAGGCCCTCCCGTTCGGATTGAAGTCGGCACCCAGATTGTTCACCAAATGCCTAGCACCGGTGGCGGCGCGTCTGCAGGGGATCCACGTCTACCCCTACTTGGACGACTAGCTCATCCGAGCAGGGACAAGGGAGCTCGCCGTGGATCACACAGCAAAGACCGTCCAGCTGCTCTCGGCACGGGATTCTCCATCAACTTTCCCAAATCCCACCTGGTCCCGTCGCAAGTCGCACTGTTTCTGGGAGCAAAGCTGGACACAGTGGCGCGCCTGGCCTCACCGTCGGAAGAAAGGACGAAGGCCATCCTGGGCAAGGTGCAGCGCCTGCTGGCCACGGACGTGGCCAGGGTGAGGTCCATCAAGTCCCTCCTCGGGATGATGTCCTCCTGCATATATCTTGTGCGCCTGTGCAGGCTTCGGATGTGCCCTCTGCAAGAGTTCCTCGACTCCCGCTGGATCCAAGCGACGGGCAGCTTCGAGGACAGGATCCCGCTCAACGAGACCTTCCAACGAGCTATCCGGTGGTGGGGCACCCGCGCTTATCTGACGGCGAGCACAGACTTTCAGACCCCATCCCACCAGATAACGGTGACGACGGATGCCTCCCTGGAAGGGTGGGGAGCGCACACCGGAGGACTTCACGCGAGAGGCCTTTGGCTCCCGGAGGAGAAGGCGCTCCACATCAATATCCTGGAGCTCCGTGCAGTGTTCTGGGCCCTCAGGTCCTTTCTCCCGTCCCTCAAGGGCAAGTTAGTGAGAATCTTCACCGACAACACCACCATGATGTTCTACATCCAGAAGCAGGGAGGAACCAGATCCCCAGCCCTCTCCAAGGAAGCCCAGGATCTGTGGCATTGGGCCGTCGCCCAAGGGATGTTTCTGGTGCCCTTTCATCTGGTAGGGATAAAAAACACCATCGCCGACTCACTCAGCAGGGAGCTGCGCTCGTGCCACGAGTGGGAACTACGTCAGGATCAAGTGGATCGACTCTTCTGACGATGGGGAAAACCCCAGATCAACCTGTTCGCGACAGCGACGAACTCCAAGTGCCAGAAGTTCTCCAGCAGGTTCCCCCAGCCGAGGAGCATGGGCGATGCTTTCTCGTTCCCCTGGGAAGGCCTGTTCCTTTATGTGTTCCCTCCGTTGCCGTTGCTGCTCCGACTCGTCAACCAGCTCAAGAGGTCCTGGTGCAGGATGATCCTGGTCGCACCGGCGTGGCCGAGGAGATCTGGTTCCCGGACCTTCTGGACTGGTCAGCGTCCCCACCAGTCAAGCTGCTGGCGGACGCGGATCTTCTCGCCAGAGAGGGAGGCGCCATACTTCATCACGACCTGGAGTCGCTGAACTTGCAGGCCTGGCTCCTGCAGCGCTAGAGTTTGGAGGGTACGATATCCCGGCTGACTGCAGAGAGGTCCTTGCAAAAGCCAGGGCGTCCTCAACTCTCAAGTTCTACGGACATAAGTGGAAGAGGTTCTCTGTCTAGTGCCGTGCACAGAAGATTAACCCTCTACGGATTATGGCGCCTCAAGTGCTGCCGTACCTACTGTAGCTGGCCAAGGCTGGACTGGCTCACGCCTCCATCAAGATGCATCTGGCTGCGATCTCCCGATACACTAGAACCACATGACGGGCGTCCTTGTGGTCCCATCGCCTGGTGAAGGAATTTATGAAGGCACTGTTCTGATCGTTCCCGCCGGTGAAGGCCCCTGCCCCGGCGTGGGAACTCAACGTGGTGCTGACCAGGCTCATGGGGGCGTCATTCAAGCCCCTGCATTCAGCGCCGCTGAAATTCCTTTTGTGGAAGACTGCGTTTCCTGTGGCCATCACCTCCGCACGGCGAGTGGGAGAGATCCAGGCCCTATCCTGCCAGCCTCCATACTTGCCTTTTCACGACACGAGGGTGGTCCTGAGGACGCACCCCTCGTTTATGCCCGAGGTGCCGTCGGACTTCCACCTCAACGAGCCCTTGGTGTTACCTGTTTTCTTCCCGTCGCCTTTGTCTCCGGCCGAGAGGACTTTGCACTCGCTGGATGTGGCTAGAGCGCTGAAGTTCTACGTGGACCGAACGAAGAGTTTTCGGAAGACATCACAGCTGTTTGTGAACTTTGGACCTGTGAACCAAGGGAAGGCTCTCTGGAAGGCTTTCATTTCCAGATGGCTCTCTGGCTCCATCATGCATTGTCATCGGTTGGCAAACCGACCGTTGCCCGGCCGTCCGAGAGCCCATTCGACCAGAGCGATCGCTGCTACCATGGCGTTCTTGTCTGGTGTGCCCCTGCTTGACATCTGCAGGGCTGCCTTGTGGAGGTCGACGCACACCTTCACGAGATTCTACTGCATCGACCGGGATTCCAGGGAGGAGTCCAGAGTCGGCCAGGCAGTGCTGCGCAACCTGTTCGCTTAAGGTGAGTCTGGTGGGAAGGTAAGAGATGCTTAATGTTGAGTTTTATGTAATGCTTAATGTTGAGCCTTGCCACCTCCCTTGGTTGTGCATGTGTACTGCTATGTATTCTTATATTCATGAGCATGTGAATCCATGCCAGACCACATGCTGGAGAAGGAACAAGTTACTTACCTGTAACTGTTGTTCTCCAGCATGGGTCTGGCATGGATTCACATGCGAACCCTCCCTCCTGCCCCTCTACGGCTCTTCACTTGGTCATACTGCCACTTTGCGTGCTACCAAATCTGAAGATGGCTGCCAGAGGCGGGGCTTAGGGAGAGGGCAGTCATTGGCTGGGGGGAGTGTGACCCAGAGACCAGTGATTGGTTACTTCTGAGAAAGACCGATCAGAAACGAAACTGATACTGATTTTTTCTTTACCGAGGATTCCCGGCCTGACGACGGGGAATATTCATGAGCATGTGAATCCATGCCAGACCCATGCTGGAGAACAACAGTTACAGGTAAGTAACTTGTTCCATACGGGACCTGTCATAGGCGGAGTTGTTTTTTGACCAGGTCGTAGGATTTCCTCTGCGTCTAGACCCCAGCAGCAAAATCCGGGTGGATTTGGATATTATCGCCCTCGTGCCTTAAGGGGCCCATCTCCCTTGCCAGTCGGAGAAGTGCGTCCCTGTCTCTGTAGTTCAACAGTCTGGCAATGATTGTTCAAGGCGGGGCTCCGGGTTTGGGCTCCTGCGCCAACATGCGATGAGCTCTTTCTACTAGGAAATGTTCAAAGAAGGTGTTGTTTCCAAACAAGGATTTCAGTAGCAACTCCACATACTTCTACATGTGGCCTTTCAAAAGTATTCCGCCACCCCCACTATGCGGATATTGTTCTGGCGGGATCGGGACTCTAAGTCGTCGCACTTCCCTCTTAGTTTGCCCATCTCGCCTTTCAATAGGGCGAGTTCACAAGTGTTTTGCCTGATAGCATCCTCATTGTTGCTAATCCATGCCTCTGCCTCTGTCACTCGCGTGCTTTCTTTCTCAACACAGGCCTTCAATGAACCAATAGTGGCAATGTCATCTAATTTTACATTAACAGACATAAACCCACTTTGTACCGTGATAAGGAGCTGTTCATATCTGGCATTCTCGGGAGAGGTTGACAGGCTCAGCTGGTGGAGGAGGCATGGTTGCTGGAGTCTTGGAGCTTGTAAAGGAGTCCATGGGCCCGGTCTTATTTCTCTTGGACCTGGCTCCTTTTGGTCATTGCCAAGTAATCAAGGCGTACATGTCGACGCACCTCCCACGTAGCAGGCACACACGTGGGCTTTCACAACAAGGATAGCTCTCTGTGGGTATCTGTCGCGGTCTCGCAGTAGGTCACAGTTTATCTGTTCACTTATTGCGCCAATGACACATAAACCAATATCTCTTTGTAGTATCTAGATTGGGCCTGATTGTCGTGGCAGCCCCAGTACCAGGAGGGGATGGTTTGTCAGCTAACAGTATGAGAGGATCCAGTTGCTCTTGTATTGCTCCGGTTGAGCACCAGGCCAGTCATCCCTTGCCCCCACACCCAATTCAGGATCTAGCACGTGACATTGTCGTTACAGAAAAAGGTTAATTCAGTAGGCCATGAGTAAGTAGCTCTGTCTAATTAGGGTGCGCATGCCTCCATGACCATGAGGCATTAGTGTGTCTGAATGGATTGCAATCTCTCACGTAACCGTGACATTGGGTTTATATGAACTCTATTGCTCTGCCTCTGTGAACCCCCCCTTCATGAAATGTTTCAACTCTATCTCGTGTGTACACAGAGACTATGTTCATAGCAGAGTCCATCCGCTGCTCTATCCTGGTGTAGCTTAATGGGCAGGCACTCTGGCGCAATTCTGAAGCGTGAAACCAAACAGTTCTCAGCTGCCCCAAGTCTTGTTTAGTGCCCTGCTTACTGGATGAATGCAAAGTATTGCGAAGCTCAAGTCAGCTCGGAATCTCCTGTACAGTCCAGGCCACCAGGGATATCTCGCTCTGGAACCGCTTCACTTCCAGCCAGTATCAGATAACACGTCTGATTAATATTGGTTATCTCAAACGTATTGTGCCCTCATGTATTTTCAGCGGGGGTTTAGGAGTCTCCCCCTTCCCAGTTTACTGGGGCAATCCGTCAAATGTCCAGCTTCCAGCCTCTATTGTAATGCCACTGTTGGATCCAGTGGAGAATATCCAGGTATAGCACCCTCGCCACCTGGACTTCCCCGTGGGACCCTAGCCATGCAGCCTGCAATAGAACAAGCAGTTGTTATGGCCTCTGTCTCCGCCGCAGCCCTGAATCACCGCAACCCAGAGTTCCACCAGAGACTTCACCCCGGTCTGGCGTCGCAATCATATCTTCCACGCCCAGCCGTAAAAGCTTCCAAATGGGCAGTATCTCTGGGTCGTCCCTCCGCTGGCCCACAGACGTGTGTCGCAGCATGGGGCACAGGTCCAATGTCTATGCCACGGTGTAGGATGTCCCCTCAACGGGTCTGGTTACCCAGCTCCACGCAGGGCAGAGGGCGTCTGCTGCCGTAGGATCAAGGCAGGTTGCCGTCTCCTTCCTCCACCTCGGTGCCGCAACGGAAGTGTACCTAGGTAATCTTAATCTTCAAGGCACAGGCCCACAAGCGACAGGGCCGGACGGCCTCGGGAAGGTCTGCGTAGGATGAACAGTGCGTCTGCACAATCTGCAGGGTCTCGTCAAACACTCCATGCGCCCGTGGGCCGACCGTAGAGAGAGTGTTTGTCGTGGCTGCCACCCCGACCGTATTAACAGGGGCCGGGACAGCCGCAGTGGGGCTTAGCAGGTAGGTAATATTGAATGAGGGATGTCCCCTCGGGTGATCACGGGTCTGCTGCACTGCAGCTGGATGCGTAGTGGGAGAGCCCACGCGGCTCCTCCAGGCGGCCGCACAGTTTCCAGCCACTTAATGGCCGTGGAGCGTTTCTCTGCCGGCGGGCTCGAGTGACCACACCGTGATACTCCCTCCCAGCGCCTTGTCCTCGCTGCCCTCGCTGGATCTAGCGACCAGGATTCTCTGCCAAATGTCAGTTATTCCTCTGGATTTACACTGCAAGTGCACCCATATGATGGGGTCAGAAGCACGTCTTGTGGGTCTCCCGGGTGGCTTCCGAACAGGATTTCTTTTTAATCTGGATTCTCACCGGAGAGGAGCTCCCACTTCAGGCATTCATCTTGTGTGTGCGCAACAGCACCCCCGCAGAAGGCACACTTCTAAAACTACGTTCTTGCCTTCGGAATTCTGGCTTCAAACTTGAAACTCAGGCCACCTTAATTCACATGCCCATAGCGAGCAATGTTTTTTGGAAAGCGGTTGATGACACCCTAGAAAATGTTTTAAAAAAAGAGCATGAGACTCTTAAAACGTTAGGGCAGATCCCAAACAAATCTTATGTTCCACATGGGTTTTTGAATATGAAACTTTCCATTCGAGGACAGTCTTACCCAACAACGTCCCAGTCCGGTTACGGTTAAGTATCAACATCATCCCAGTGGTATTAATCGCTGGCACAGGAAACCCGTTTCAGTCCAATTTTCAAAGTGGTTATGGGCGTGGAAAAGGTCGGCGTAGGAGTACAGGCAACAGAGGCTCCTCAGCCCCTACATATGTTATGGCATTTATAACGCACCTATACACAAGTGTTTCATACCAATGACACATCCATTCAGGTTCCCCATGTTTCCCCAGTAGGGGGTCGCAGTTCTCAATTCACCCATGCATGGGAGGAGATCACATCAGACCAGTGCATGCTATCAACTGTGATTGAGAAGCTATTCCATCGAATTTCTGGAGAAAAAACCTGCCACCATCCGCCAACATCCAGAAGAATGAGTCTCTACTGCTAAAAGGAGCAATAGGTCTGGTTCCCCTTCATTAGGTTACAAGGGTGCTGTCCTGCAAACTCGTATGTCAAACCGCTTACATTCCGAGCGACAACTCTACAGGCAGTAATTCCACTCTTAAAACGGTGGGGGGATTACATGGCAACACTGGATATGAAAGATGCATGCACTAGGCGGGTATGAAAGATTCATACATTCATATTTCAATCTTGCCAGGGCACCACAAATACTTGGGGTTCAAAGTGGGGGTCCACCCATTATCAATTCAAGGTGCTTCCCTTTGGCATAGCCTTAGCACCAAGGGTGGTTACCAAGGTGTACTGGCAGTGGTAGCAGTCCATCTGTGCAGGCAATCCATCCCAGTGTACCCTTATCTGGACGACTGGCTCATAACAGGAGACGCACTACAAATGTGTCAGCAACACACCTAGCACACAATCCACCTTCTGTTTCAATTGGGTCTCTTTCCCAGCCAAGTAATACAGTTCCCAGGGGTGTGCGCAGTGTGTTTTGGTGAGCCTGAGACTGCCCAGGCTCTTTCTTCTGCTGCCTTACCTGCTACCTGGAGTCTGTTTACCATCACTGTTACTGCTTCCAGGAGGAAGTAGTTTAAAACCTCTAACACACGCGGAGCGCGCGGTGTGCGCAGTGTGTTTTGGTGAGCCTGAGACTGCCCAGGCTCTTTCTTCTGCTGCCTTACCTGCTACCTGGAGTCTGTTTACCATCACTGTTACTGCTTCCAGGAGGAAGTAGTTTAAAACCTCTAACACACGCGGAGCGCGCGGTGTGCGCAGTGTGTTTTGGTGTTCTGGTGTGGAGGTGAGGGTGAGGGGCAGGTAGCTCCTTACCGATGGAGGAAACCTTGTCCAGCCACCGTGGGAAAGCTTACATCAACCGTCTGCCCTCCCCCCCCCCACACTAGACTACAGCGGCGGCGCGGGAATAGCGTGGCGGTTTACAGCTCCACTGAAGCATTGGCTACATCTCGTGTAAGTACTAAATTAACTCTTTTTAATGACACTGGCTCTGTCACTGTCACGAAACCTGCAAAAGACACACATGTGTGCCCTATTGGAACTCACTCAGATGCAGGCTTACTTGCGATTCAGTCGAGTCAGCCGTGTTCCAAGAACTACACGGCGAAGAAAAACGCCCTCCAGTCTCTAACCCCATCACTGGTCTCCAAGCCTTCACCTGTAGACATGCTCTCGTGTGCCCACCCTCACCCAAAGCACTGTCCATCGCCTGGTCCCCTGCCCACCCCTCTCCCTTGCTCTCCACTACGCAATTCTGTAGATGGCATCAAAGACCCCTCGTTGCGAGTGTTGCTACCGTGTCCAGAGGAGGAGGAGGGGGGGTATGAGAGGAAGGAGGCCGGCGGTCACGAAGACTGCCTCACAGCCGTGAACACAGGACCGCCTTATTCCACTCACTTTGGCCCACGTGGCTTGACTCAGGGAGACGTGTGGGCTGTTGGCGGGTGTGGCCCAGTGGCTGGATCGCCGGACGAGGAGGGGGTTGTTCCTCGCTGCTGCTTGCCTGACTCTGCCTCTGTTCTGGAGGTGTCCGCGTCTGACTCGGCGGCGGACGCTGGGGGGGGGGGAGCGGAATCTGGAGCGGAGTCCCGCGTGGCCGCACCCGTGCTGGACGTGCGTGGCATGGAGCGGGAAGCCGTGTCAACTCCCAGTGCTCCCTGTTCTAGTCTGAATGTACTCTACTCACCACCCCCTATATCGTATCACGTCGGAAATCTTCCCACAGCTTCTTTGCCCAAACTGATGGTACTAGCTTGGCGTGCCCACACAGCGCAAAACTGCAGAAATACCAACAAAATTAAAGGCACACCTGACCTAAATCGGTCAGAACCTCTTGAATCACGAACGTGACCCTTACATTGTGCGCCCTCTAAAGCAGCCTCGAAATCCTGTGATCAAACTGTCCTGGAGAATACCAATGCTGAGATAACCTCTGAAATAGAAGAAGATGTATTTTGTTCCCTGGCCACGCCACAACACCCCTTAAGCACTCCACATGAAGGACACGCCTCCCCGGCTCCCATGAATAACAGGAGAGACTCACTAGAAGTGGTAAACAAAATCCTACAGGGAATTTCACAGATAAATCGAGACCGCAAACTCGCAACTAGAAGAGTCAGCCCTCCAGCAGGTCGAGAAAAACAATGGACACCCTCAGTACCTACTAATAATGTACAACTAGGGGTAAACAGGACCACCCTATACCTAAACCCGATGGTCACTTTGAGCAACACACCGCCCCATCAAGAAAAACCTGTGTGCCCAGCCTCACCCAGCATTTCTTGCTCTCAAGCACGGGCCCCCCAAAGGTACGACACTCTGCAAACGCGACCAACTAACTCTAGATGTGTAAAATACACGAGCACACAAATTGGCGTGGCAAGTGATTCTTCCATTTCCAGTTCAACCTCGTCTGAGACTCGCTCTTCTGTTTCTTCACTCATAGAACGTGAGTACCCAAAAGTCAGAAGATCTAAAGCCCAAGCACACAAAAAAACTCGCTGCTCAAACGCCAGGCTCGACGCGACCTGCATAAAAGATCTTCAATCAATATTAATGTCTTCTACTGGAATTTCGATTGCCCCCTTTCTAAAGCTTTATGAGCAATTAAATGATAACGTGAAGGACTTGTCAACGTTAGTGGCGCTTATGAACTCAAAACTAATTAATATTGAAAAAGATCTGAACATCGAAATAAGGGAAAACGAGACTGTTAAGACCAGAATAACCATAGCCCTGCAAACTCTAGCAGATCAGAAAGAAAATAACAAACTGGACAGAAAACTCCTGGCCGAGATCGCCAAAGAAGCCTTAAGCGCGCTCAAACAACAACAGGTCTTACATCAGGACACGAATCTACAAGCAAGACTGGAGCCCCAAGGCCACCTTAAAAACTGCAATGGGCAATCACCCATTGACCCCCCTGTCTCCATATCTGCCAGCAATCTTTATAAGGACATTGGAGCTCGGAGGCCGCAAATCATTATAGAAACATTGGGATCTACAAAGTTCCCTGGTGAGCCAACAGATGTTCTAACAACAACAGCACCTAATGCTGATTGCTTAGTTCCAAACAAACCGATCAGCCCCTCAGGGAGTTCGATCGACTTAGCATCTGCAATCTGGTGTAATCAGGGCCCTACACCTGATATCACAAAACTCTTGCCGGAGGTCCCTGCCCTCGGTCAAAAAAAATCGACTGATGACGTACTTAAACAAATAAACTTTGCCAGTGTCTTGGAAAGTAGCAAGAGCTCATCCAACCCTGCGACGCTGGACCCACAAACACCTACGACTTCAGTATCTACATCGGACACGGGTGTCCCTTGCGTGCCCAGGGCATCCTCAATTCCACAAACAGATGAGCCAAAAAGTCAAATATTTGATATATTTAAAGGAACCACATTTCAGAAAACAGGCCCAAGGGCCTCCAAACCAGCACAGACAAAAAAAACAAAAAATCAAAAAACTAAAAATCAGAGACTTGGAAATAACTCAAGAAAATTTCTCCGGAACTTAAAAACTGTCAACGTCACTGTCAATAATACTCACAGATGGACGAGGTTCTGCACCTAAAAAAGATCTTTCCATTGACAGTGTAACTATAAATGGTAAGATCCCGATATTACCTTCTGAACCTGCAGATGAAACCTCTATTGACCTCACTAACCTCTCCGTGTATGAGGACTTGGATTCCGAGGTCCTAGCTGCTGACACGGAAGCAGAAGTCCAGGCAGTTGCTCCTGAATTACAAAAAAAATCAAACGACGAATATGATCTGGAAATCACCCAAATACCAACTGGAGTCTCAAGAATATGCACTCTACCTGAAATGTCCACTGTACAGGAGATGCAAAAGGTCGTCCCTGTGAGTCCTACGTTTAAAACTTTGGAAGACAGACGAAAAGCCCTTGTGTACTCACAGCCAACCTCTAAACCGATGACGAAAAGGGTTCTAGATCTGGAAGAGGGCCTAAGAAATAATGGCGCCCGAAAAGGACAATCCTATGTTAGGCCTGATCCTAACAATGAGAACAAAATTAGATCAAGACCGGCCGGACACGAGACCAAGGACTTAGTTCATGGCT
Source organism: Ambystoma mexicanum (assembly GCF_040938575.1). Lineage (NCBI taxonomy): Eukaryota > Metazoa > Chordata > Amphibia > Caudata > Ambystomatidae > Ambystoma > Ambystoma mexicanum. The sequence goes on along the minus strand of NC_090931.1, from coordinate 894,121,989 downwards.
CATATCTTAATGAAGAGCGTCAAAAAAACAGAATAGACAAAGGATGCAGCGAAAAAGGATTATCACTCCACAAAGTCCGGTTGGAACGCATTGAACATAGTGACAATCTCATCTTAAATCGAACAAACGTTCTATGCCTATTCCAGCATGTACCATCTCTTAGAACGATTTGTTCCGACGACATCAAGACCGTAGAATTTGAGAACGAGGATCAAAATGATAAAGTCATCCTTCACTTTAGATCCAGAATTGTCCTGAACATTGTCACGGATGCTGTATCTGCACTCATGTCCATGGGCTATGACATTTCAGAAGTATCTGAGTACGCCAAAACGGGGCACTCGACAGAAACTCAAAAAATTAAACCGGACAATGTACATCAAGAACTGTCTTCTGTAAAGAGAGACTCTGAAACCACTTTGTTTGACAATTCTAGTGAGAGTGAACTACACCTTGGATCCGATTCCAAGAAATTTCAACCATCCTGTAGTTCTACTGGGAATGTTTTGGGAAAACTCTCAAAAGACGAAAACATCAAGATCACTATTAAAGGTATTGGTGCCATTGAACAAAGTAGTGATGACTTAAAAATCCTTAAAAAATCGAGCACTAACCAAAAAGATTGGTCCTGGCTGGCGGAAGCTCTATGCAGACCCTCAAGAAGATAATGCCATGTGGTAGAGGAGCAACTGGAGTTCAGGATTGGATCCTGGAACACAAGGGGCTTCTCCCACCTCCTTGAAGATCCTTGGTTGGATGAGCTTGATGTGGTCTGCCTCCAGGAAACATGGCTAACAACTTGCCCGACCGTGGACACCTATGAAGTGGCCTTTAATCCGGCCGCCAAAAAAACCAGAGGAAGACCCATGGCAGGCCTGCTGACTTTAGTCAAAAAAAGTTCCGGATGCCGTATAATAAACACTGCAAATTTGTCGCCATTCATCCAAGTAACAACAATAGCTTCGGCAGACCCTAAACCGGCCAACATAACACATTTCCATCTATTGAACCTATACTGGAACCATACCCTGGCCGGGACAACTTTGTTTATAGATAAAGTCTCCTCAATAATTGACGACCTAATGATCAAAAATGAGTCACATAACATAATCATATGCGGAGACTTGAATATCAACTGTACAGACCTAAGACGGAAAAACAATGCAGTCCTCAATGTATCAAATAACCTGGCCGTAAAATGGATGGTAGAAATGGAAGCCAGAGATCTTGAAATGCTTAATGGAAATACTGCCGGAGATATACCTGCTGCACCAACATGGAGACGACTCAAACAAAAATCCACCTTGGACTATTTTTTCGTCTCAGAAAAGATCCAACAATCAACTCTGTCATTTGTAGTAAAACAGATGACCCAAAGTGATCATGAGATGATAATTTTAACCTTGCAAGCTTCGAAACAACCTCTTAACAAATGCTGGAACCATCAGATCTTGGTAGAGCCTAACCGTGTGAGGCTCTCACTCCACCCTGATGAAGTCGCCAAAATCTCAGAAAGTTTTATCAAGACTGACCTTGGAGTGGAATACGTTCATCTTCTCAAACTGTTTGTGGAAAAAAAACACGGATCGAGAAATTCTGGATTTGCAAATAAACACAAATTCGACGCAGAGGTTATGAGGAGAAAGAGAGAACTTCGTGCAACTATCAGACACTTAAAAATCAAAGATCCTACAACGTCTATGCAAGGTATACATGCTGCAAAACAGAAGTACAAAAACTGGATTCGCTCTCACAAGGCTCAAATGCTCCAAAACGATGCTGAACTGATGCTGCAAAAGATGAGAAATAAAAACTCATCTGAATTTTGGAGCCTCATTAACAATGAAGGAGCTCCCCAAAGAGCACTGACGACAAACACAGTTTCAGAAGCAGGGTGGACCTCACATTTTGAAAATCTGTACAGTAAAAAAGGGAAATGGATGGCCCCGACAACACCAAATCTAACAAAATGGGACCTCACTTTTCCCAAAGCGGATCTACTTCAAATCATCAAGAACGTGAGCGCCTCAAGGGCCCCAGGGCCGGACGGCCTTACTAACTTTACTATAAACCAAAACCCCGAGCAATGGGCAGAGTTCTGCGAAGAACTATTCACCCGAATCAGCAGAAGATGTGCAACTCCAAACTCCTGGAAATCTGCAATAATAGTTCCTATCTTCAAAAAAGGAAATCGCCTTGAGCCCAAAAACTACCGACCAATAGCGCTTCTGGACGTATTAGGCAAAGTGTATGCAACAATGCTCCAACAGAAATTGTCACAATGGATTAAAGATAGCAACCACTTTGACGATCGACAGACGGGCTTTGTAAAAGGGGTCGGCTGTGGTCTAAACCTCTTGCTAATAAATCTGCTGAAGATGGAAGCAATTAGATCTGGCAAAAAGGTCTACTTGGCCCTGATAGACTTTTCCCATGCTTTCGATTCCATCGACCGAGAACTTTTGTGGACCAAGATGACAAACTGGGGCTGTCCGGAGAGTTTATTAGCCGCCATTAAAGAAATCCACACTGCAACAACCATTAGAGTGCGCCTTGAACAACGTGGAACTCTTATAGAAGAAATCAACACCTTTTGTGGAGTTAAACAGGGCTGCCCCCTGGCGGCAATCATATTTAATTTATTCCTCTCGGACATCGGCATTGCTATTGATAAGCCTCGATCCTTTTCCCCTAAGATACATGGCTCTGTTCTGAGCTGGATGTTGTACGCTGATGACCTAATTCTGCTAGACACCACTCCAATCGGCCTTCAGCGCAAAATGTACGCAGTAGAACGCTATGCGGATAACAACGGCCTGTACATCAACAACACAAAAAGTGAAATTCTGACGCTGCAAAATCTGCAAACGGGCCGTCACCGGAAAAGCAATAAATTCTGTTGGCATTTAGGAAAAGAGAAACTAATTACGGTAGAAAGCACAAGATATCTCGGCATGCAAGTCAACACAAACTTAAATGACAGCCCTTGGGTGGAGACCGCGAAAACAAAATGCCGAAATTTTGCTTCCCAAGCCATGATCCTAAATAAAAGATATGGGAAGTTCTCGCTTAAGCCAGTGATATCCTTCTACCAACAGAAGGTTGTCCCAGCTCTCATATATTGAGCCGAAAATGCCTTTGGGTGTCCAGTGGAACTCTGGTCAACCCTAGAACACATCTTCTGGGTGAAAACCTTACACCCACCAAATAGCACTTCAACAGTGTGCTTGCGATACAAGCTAGGCCTGATATCCATTGAGGCTCGTATTGCGTGGAACGCCTTGGCTCTATTCAGGAAAATCACGCTGCCTGATGCCGCTCCCCAATACAAAATATTGAGGAATCCTGGAAATGCGAACCCAGAGGGGCTGTTAGGCATATGGTCAAAAAAATGTGAAGAGCTTTTGACCATGTACGAGACAAATATCAAAACGCTGCACGACAATCCAATGATGGTAAAGAAAAAGATTTGGGAACTAGACTGGATTCAAACAAGCACAGACCGAAGGACATCGAAAACAATGAGAGATGCCCCTAGTGAAGCAAGAGCGTTTAACAAATTGCAAAATTATGTGGTCTTATTCCCAGACAACAGGAGGAGGGCCACTTTCATGAGATTTCGCCTAAATCTGTTTAGAACAAAAGAACGAACAAAGAACTGGGCTGGAAGGGACAAGTTAGACACAGTATGCAGGTTCTGTAAAACCTGCATTGAAACACTCAAACATCTTGTCCTATTCTGCCCTTTCCATAGATCCTTAAGAACTAAACACTTGGGCCAAATGTTAAATGAATACTCACTGAGGAGTGCTGAAGAATGGTGGCACTTGATGTTTACGGGCTCCAACACAAAACTTACAAGGCTGCTGACTTTATTTTTGCATGAGATTGAAAGGAGCCTTGAGTTATCTGACGCCGCAGTACAGGGACTTCAGGGTAGTGCTTAACACTGTGTAAACCCTCAGATGAAGCCCATAGGGACCTTCTCGATAAGGCTCTGCTGGCACCAAAGGCTTGATCCCTGACAAAAGGATGGAACTTTGTCTCATGCTTATCTCATGCTTATATGCTCTGCCTTGTCTAGTTTTGTTTTGCTTTATATTTACGATTGGATTCTGACAAATGATGTATTTTAAAGGTTTGTACAAACCAATAAAAAAAAAAAAATATATTGATTTATTTATTAATTCTATCAATTATTTCATTTGTGATGCACACTAAACCCGGCGACACCAAGGAGCTGTTATAACCAGTTATACAGAATCTTAGGTGAGCAGAGAATAAGATAAAGAATACAAAACAGAAAGACAATAGGGACCAGGCCCTCACTGCAAAGTTAAGTGAACAGCCAGGTTTTCAGTGTTCTCCTAAACACCCAGTACGATTGTTCTGCGCTCTGTGCCGGCGGGAGTGCATTCCTTTGTCTAGCCGCAAAGGTAGGAAAGCTTGCTCCTCCCCCTTTGCCCCTTTTGAATTTAGGTAGCATTGGCATGTTGGTATATGCCGATCTAAGGTGCCTGTCTGAGTGGGCTCTGGTGATCTTAGGGTGGGCAGAGTTGGAGAGGCATCTGTGTGTAATGGAGGTTTTGAAAATGATCCGATTGCGAATCTAAAGCCAATGCGCCTCCTTCCTGGCACCAGAGATGTGCTCCCTTTTGGCTATATGTATGGCAACTCTGATGGTGTTCTTCTGGCTCACCTGCATCTTTCAAATGTTGTGTTGTGGGGTGCCAGAAAACAAAGCATGCAATATTCTAGCCTTGCCCTAATGATTTCTTAGCCGATGGTGAGGCGGCAGAGGAAGGATCTGGCGGCATTAATACGTTTTTGTTGTGTAGGCGGCAGATGAGGCAATGGCATTCACCTGCCACTTAAGTGTTAGGATGGCATCAAGGTACACTCCTAGGGTCTCTAATGAGGAGGATACTGCAATTTGGATGCAATCAATGTTGAACAATATGTGCTGGGAGTTGAGCTTCTTGATTACAGTTGATGGGCCCCACCAAAAAGATCTGTCTTCATCATTCAGACAGAAGGCAGTATGTGGCCATCCAGGCCTGGATCGTCGAATAGACTTTGTTTTATGCACGTGTGTCATCTAAGTAGTTGCGGGACTGGCAGAGGAGAATTTGGGTGTCATCGGCATAGTTTGTGTAAGAAAAGGTTATGAAGTTGAGCAGGTCAAAAAGGGAGTTGGTGAATACATTGTAGGGCGTGGGGGATATGCATGACCCTTGAGGCACTCTGCAAGGGATGGGGGCAGGAGGAGCACTGGCGTTGTCGGCAAACACTCTCAATAAATCAATCAGAAGACTCAATAGTCTGACCCTCCAACAAGAGGGTCCAAAACATGATATTTCAAGTCCCTCATTATTTATTTATACACACGCAAGGTTGGACAGGTGCCCAATACAAGAGTGGCTAGCGAAACTGTGGTCTCAAGCAAACGGTCACTGGGACGATCTAGTGGTCGTTTCGCAAGCTATGGTTCAAGCACTGCAGTGGTGGGGTACCAGAAGTTTGCTGGTGTGGTTCACTGATATATTTTTTCGAAGGGATTGTGTCCTCCGACGTATTCCTTATCTTTGATAATTTGTCTCCAGCTTGCTGGCCTCGGAAAAAATTTTCAGCAGAGGACGCTGTGCATCGACGTCCGTCGAGTTGGTGTCCCTCGACAGCCACCGTATCGGCGCCGACGTCACCATGCCCATAAATAGCCACGTGCAGCGTCCGTTGCTCAGTTCCGTTTTTCCGCGCTTAGTGGGGCCTCGGAATATCGTTGCTCAGTTCTTCAGTCAAATATACTTCATTATTCCTTGTAAATACCGACTCGTACTTGATGGCTTCCTCATCCGAACCGACGCCTCCGCGGTCCGGCTTCAAAAAATGACGAGACTGTGGAAAGAAAATGTCGTTGACGGATCCTCACAGGATCTGTTTGTGCTGCCTGGGAGTCGAGCACCATTGTTCGGAGTGCGAGGACTGCATGTCCATGACGGCGAAAGCCTTGAAGGAGCGTAAGGGGAAGCTCGAGAGAGGTAAGGCAGTTAAAACTTCTTCAAAAGTTTCCTCGGCGGAGTCGAGACATTCGTCTCCTCGCCATCACAAAAGACATTCTCGTTCTAGATCTCGAAGCAGTTCCCATCACTCTTCGAGATCTAAGCATTCAAAAAAGAGACGTCGAAGATTCCCCTTCCTCGTCGTCTTCTTCCGTTTCCCCGAAAAGGGTCTCCTGCCCCACAAAACATGGCTCTCAGGCTGAGTGGGAGGGATTCAGGAAAAAGATGCTTAGCGTCTTCGAGAAAGCGGCCTCGACCCCCTCGAAGACTGCTGAGGGTGATACCCTGGGTGAAAGATCCGAAAGATCAAAACTCTGCGAGTCGCAGCACCCGGCGAAAGAAGCTATTCGAGAGCGTCACAAACCCTCTAGTAAAGGCAAGGTCACGTCTTCGACGCCGTCGTCGAAGATCCCTTCGACGCATAGATCGACGTCTTCGACGCCATTATCGAAGGGTTCTTCGACGCACAGGTCAGTCGATTCGACGCCATCTTTGATGTCGACGCCGAGAAAGGACAAACCCACAGCCAGTGGCCATACCCAGAGCCTCGATCACGAGAATGTCGTCGACAACCTCGAGTAGAATTACGATACTCTCGAGTTCCTCGAGGCCTCTACCAACCTTCTCGACGCCTTTTTCGATGGCTTCGAAGCCTTTAACGTCCGCATCGACGACGTCAACGTTTTCTCAGCCAATTATGACGAATTTGGCCCCTTCTGCTCTAGAAATGGGATTTATACCATTTCCAAGATCTGATCATTCCAGAGCCTTAGCATCTATTTATGAGGAAGGGGAGAATTCGGATCAGGAGAGACCTTTTGAGTTGCAGGGATCTGCAACTCCCGTACCAGAGGAATTTACCTCTGAGGAAGGTAGGTTTAAGGACCTCCATGAATCCTTGGATGAAGCAAGTGGGTTGGACACTTCCCCAGAAGTGGAATTTGCCAAACCAGACCCAGGGGAACATGCTGAAACCCCGTATAGAACCTTGATGGCAAGGATAATAGAGCTTATGGGGTGGTCTACACCTTCACCTGCTTTTCAGCAAGACGACCTCACAAACATTTTGGTTAAAGGTCCACAGGAGGATCCTGGGGTGCCATTTCATGTGGCATTACAAAGGAAAATATTGGCAAACTGGGAAACCCCTGAGGTTACCCCGGCGGTTAACAAAAAATTATCAGCCAAGTATAGGGTGTCTACTGCTGACCCTGAATATTTATCCAAACACCCAACTCCGGTGCGTCTGGTTGTTCAGGCAGCAACTTCATCAGGTAGTAAATTGGCTAACCCTACTGTTCCACAGGACAGGGATGACAAAAGATATGATTCTATGGACAAAAAAGTATTTTCTGCATGTAGCATGGCGTTGAAATCCATCAATGCTACTTGTACGCTCGCAAGGTTCAGCCTCACACTTTGGGAGTGTGCTTCATCAGCGGCTGACTGCCTCCCGGAGGGAGAAGAAAGGGAAGCGTTTCTCAACATCATTAAGGATGGTAAGGACGCGATGTGCGAATCCCTTCAGACTGGCATCGATTCTGCTGACAGCATCAGCAGGGCCATGGCGGCAAGTACAACAACCCGGAGATTTGCTTGGTTGCTAAAGTCTGGTTTTGCTCCAGATGTGCAAAGCAGACTCTTGAATATGCCCTTTGACGGCTCTTCTTTGTTTGGTAAGAAGGCGGATGACAGTTTAGAAAAGCTTCAAACATCAAAGGCAGCAGCAAAATCCCTGGGAGCTGCAATCCGTCAGACACCATATCGCCCCTTAGGAACCTCTTGGAGAGGTAAGTCCTTTCGCTTCTATTCCGCATTCGGAAGCGGCAGAGGACAGCCGGTTCAAAGGGGTCTGAAAAAATTCACCCGAGGTGGACGGGTTAAAAATACAAAAGCCGCAGCAGCAGCAGGTACCTCTTTACCCTCAACATCTGCATCAGCCGCCTCCAAACCGCTCTGAGGACTCTCCTCACAAGACACCAGTAGGGGGCAGGTTAACTCAACATCTGACGGAATGGCAGGCTATTACGTCAGATGCTTGGGCATTGGAGACAGTTGCCCAAGGTTACTGCCTGCCTTTTCTACGCATCCCTCAGTCATCCACCGGGGAACAGCTCTCTGAAAGGTCCAGATCCGCTCCTCTTGCAGGAAATTGTAGACCTGCTAGAGAAAGGGGCCATAGAACCGGTACCTTTAGCGGAGAGGAACAAGGGCTGGTACTCCCCCTACTTTCTCATCCCGAAGAAAGACTGAGGACTGAGACCTATCTTGGACTTACGAGAATTGAACAAGTTCCTCAGGAAGGACAAGTTCAAGATGGTAACTCTCTCTAAGATCCTACAGGCCCTCCAGCTACAGGACTGGCTGGTATCTCTGGACCTCCAGGATGCTTATTTGCATGTGCCAATCCATCTCAAACACAGGAAATACCTGAGGTTCACCATTGGCGATTTCGAGTTCTGCCATTTGGGCTGACCTCCGCCCGAGGGTCTTCACCAAGTTAATGTCGGTAGTGGCGACAAGTCTAAGGAAGGGAGGGATTCACGTCTACCCCTACCTGGATGATTGGCTGATCAGGGCTGTATCTTCGGAACAAGCTCAGATCCAGCTAGATTATGTCTGCCACTTCCTTCACAAACTGGGCTTCTCCCTCAATTTAAAGAAGTCGCAGAGGATACCATCACAGAGGCTCCAGTTCATCGGAGCGGTCCTGGACACTTCTCTGGGAAAAGCCTCGCCACCAGAGGAGAGGGCTCAAGATATTCTGCAGATGGTCACCAAGTTTCAAAATGCCCAACATCTCCCAGCCTTCGACATTTTGAGGTTGCTAGGCCTCATGGCATCCTGCATCTTCCTTGTGCCAGAGGCTCACCTGTGAATGAGATCTCTCCAGTGGGCACTAAGAACCCAGTGGTCGCAGTTCTCAGGAAAAATGACAGATCTCCTTCGCATTCCGGACAAAGTAGCCCGAGACCTTCAATGGTGGGCTTATCGAGAGAACATTTTGAAAGGAGAACTGTTTTGGCAACCATTGCCGGAGATGATGAAGTAGTCACGGACGCCTCACTCACGGGGTGGGGAGCCCATGCCAACGACTTGACCATCAGCGTTCGTTGGTCTCCATCGGAGTCCAGACTACACATCAACCTATTGGAGCTGAAAGCGATCAGACTAGCGCTGAAAGCTTTCCTACCATCAGTACAGGGGAAAAAAATGTCCTGATAATGACGGACAACACAGTGGCCATGCACTACCTCAACAAAAGGAGGCGTGGGATCACTGCCACTGTGCAGAGAGGCAATGCAGCTCTGGTTTTGGGCAATTCAAGAAGGAATCTCTCTATCGGCAGTTCACCTAGCCAGAGAGAAGAATTTGACGGCGGACGCTCTGAGCAGACATGGCACAGTCTCCCACGAGTGGGAACTAGCTCAGGAAGTCCTTCAGTTGATCTTCGCCCTTTGGGGAACCCCTCAAGTGGATCTGTTCGCCACCAGTACCAACAGGAAGTGCGATCTGTTTTGTTCAAGGGAATTTCCCCCGAGAGGCGCTCTAGGGGCCGCGTTCGTAGTGGACTGTGAGTTTCCACTCCTGTACGCGTTTCCACCAGTCCCTGTCATTCCTCAAATTATCAGGAGGTTGAGAAGATTCCGGAGGACCATGATCCTAATTGCCCCAGACTGGGCCAGGAGAACGTGGTACCCGGACCTTCTGGACATGTCCGTCTGCCCTCCAATTCGCCTTCCACTCAAAGGAGAATCTTCTCTCACAGAAGGGAGGTCAGGTTCTCCATCCAGACATCAGAACCATCAACCTTCACGCCTAGCTTCTGAAAGGTTGAGTTACAAGGATTGGGACCTCCCTGATGATGTTATGGAGGTGTTGCTTTCGGCCAGAAGGCCAGCAACAAAGTCTTTATACCGCTGCCGTTGGAACAAATTTTGCAGCTGGTGTAGAGAAGAGAATATCGACCCCTTTTCATGTGGTACACCAACGGTGTTATCCTTTCTACTCTATTTGGCAAATTCAGGCCTTCAAGTTGGCACTATCAAGGGCTATCTCGCAGCGCTATCGATCTTCAAGCGCACTGCGGAGGGGCCATTGTATTTCAAATTACCCTTAGTAATACAATTTCTAAAGGGATTAACTAATGTCTGTCCTCCAAGACCATTCCAAGTTCCCTTATGGGACTTCAATTTAGTCTTAAATTTCCTGATGGCTACTCCTTTCGAACCACTCCACTCTTGTTCGCTAAGATTTCTCACCCTTAAAACTGTCTTATTAGTGGCACTAACATCTGCTAGAAGGGTGAGCGAATTACAAGCTCTATCCTGTAAACCCCCTCATACAATTTTTCATAAAGACAAAGTTGTCCTACAGGTGAAGCCTAATTTCCTCCCAAAGGTGATTTCTGAATTCCACATCACTCAGAAAATTACATTACCTTCATTCTATCCTCCTCCCCATCCGGGGAAAGAGGAAGAAAGGCTACACAGGCTGGACCCAAGGCGGGCTTTAAGCTTTTACATCAGCAGACTTGCTAGGATTAGGCAAGCAGACCAACTGTTCGTAGGTTACTCAGTGCACAAATTGGGACTACCGATGACAAAACAGACCATTTCCAGATGGATTATTTTGGCCATTCTGGAATGTTACCAACTAGCAGGGAAAGAGCCTCCTCAAAATCTTAGGGCTCATTCAACCAGGGGTATCGCAGCCTCTTCGGCCCTCCAAAAAAGGGGTTCCGGTTCGAGATATATGTGCGGCTGCCACATGGTCGTCCGCACATACCTTCACAAGATTTTACAACCTGGATTCCTCCTCTAGTCAAGAGACTAGTTTTGGTAAAGCAGTATTACATTCTGTTCATTCCTAAAAGGAAACATGGCGTTTTTACTCCCACCTCCAATTACACAACACTGCTATGGGAGTCTATCAAAGATAAGGAATACGTCGGAGGACACAATCCCTTCGAAGAACAAGTTACTTCTTACCTGGTAACGTTCTTTCGATGGGATGTTCCTCCGACGTATTCCTTATCGCCCCTCCCATCCATCCCTGCAGTAATACTTCCCTTGTGGTTGCAGTTTACGCTCCTTCAAGGTCAATAACCAATTCAGGCATGACTTATCTTATGCTACAAAATGGAACTGAGCAACGGACGCTGCGCGTGGCTATTTATGGGCATGGTGACGTCGGCGCAGATACGGTAGCTTTCGAGGGACACCAACTCGACGGACCTTGATGCGCAGCGCCCTCTGCTGAAAACATTTTCCGAGGCCAGCAAGCTGGAGACGAATTATCAAAGATGAGGAATATGTCGGAGGAACATCCCATCGAAAGAACGTTACCAGGTAAGAAGTAACTTGTTCATCTCCAACAAAGAGCCCCCATTGGCATTAACAGCTGGTATTTCCAGCATCAGAATTACCGGCAATCCTCCCCCGCTCCCCCTGGAGTTCTATGGTACTCCATGGAATGGGGATTTACTGCCGTTGCCGGCTCCTGTAATATTCCATAAATCAGGCACTGGTAACGCTAGGGTCAGATTATCAGTATCCCACTGGAATTACTGGTGGTATACAGGCAAGCTCCTAATTAGCTTCTATATCCCCCTATTTCAACTCCACCCCCAGCGTGCGACTTAAGTGTCATTATTACAAATCTTATGGTGCCCACGTTCTAGCCTATTCTTAAAGCTAGTTTTAAACATCTCACCTTTTTAAGACTGCTTTTTTAATAGCCATCACTTCAATAAGGAGTGTCGGTGAACTGCAAGCTCTATCAGTTCAAAACCCGTTTGTAACCATTCATAAAGACAAAGTAGTGTTGAGAACACCTCCACGGTTCTCACCTAAATTTATATCCAAGTTTCATGTCAATCAGTCCATAGAACTTCCAGCGTTCTTCCAAAACCCACAATACTTGGCAGAAAGAATCTTCCATACACTAGATGTTAGGAGGGCAGTGACGTACTACCTAAAGAAAACAAAGACTTTAAGGAAGATAGATCAATTCTTGGTCTACTTAGCTCTTTGTCTACTTTGCCAACGGAAGCAAAGGGGATCCTGTCTCTAAATCAGCCAGTTAAATGGATTGTTAACTGCATCCAACTTTGTTACTCTCTTTCTAAAAGAACTTCACCATTCACGCCCAGAGCACATGTAACTCGAGGTAATCGAGCATTCATTGTGAATGTACCGCTAGAGCCTATTTGCATAGTAGCAACATGGAGTTCAGTCCACACTTTCACACACCATTACTGTGTATATACTCGTACATGGAGTGATTCTCAAGGTGGACAGGTGGTGTGGTGTTAAAACATCTTTTTGGCACTGTACGATCTAACAGCTCACCTCCTTCTCCAGGTACTGCTTGCTAGTCTATGCAAAGCGTGTGATTCTAAGCCGATCCAAAAGCCTCAGAAGACACATAAAACATACCTGTAATCGTCTTTCTGACGCTTGGATCTGCTTAGATTCACATATGCCCACTCTTCCTCCCCTCTTAGCGTTTAAGGTTCATGAACGGAAACATCTTCACCTTCCTGTACAATAGCATTACACTTCATGCTCCCTTCATGTCACAAACAAATCTTAGGACCTTGACACGTAAAGGGCCATGGGTACAATCTATGTCACACTACGGATAGTATTACAAACACGCCCTGTCAACGTCCTTTTTCGAATTTCGAAAAGTCATTCAATACTCTGCACCTACCACTAGATGTTGGCCAATGCAAAGCATATGCATTTTAGCAGATAGAACAGTCAGAAAGACAATTACAGGTATGTAATATGTGTCACACAAATGTGTGTGAGTCGCTGCACAATAGTATCAAGATACGTAGGAAACCTGAAAAATGAATTGCTAAAATGTTGACTCGCATGACGGATCTGGCTGAAATTGTGCCAAGACCCAGTTTTTCACGGGACCCCCTCCTTGAGATTGGAAACTTTGGGAAAGATCATTTAAAACCAAAGTAATAAAAATAAACGCTGTTTCGTTCTGAAGAATTTATAATTTTGCTCCAGCACCCAGCCAAAACCGCTGGACAGAATTGGACCAGTTACGAAACAACTTGGGCACGAACCGTTGAATCGATTTCCAGGAGTCGTCTAGGGATATTCCGTCCAGTAGTTAAAATATTTGATGGAGAAGGGGTGCCCCCTTCTGCCTGAAATATAGCTAAATCTCCCATGGTGCTTTGCATCAGAGAGAAATTTCAAAAATGAAAAAGCTACTTTGTTTGGTTCGATGCAAGAGATGTTCGAACATTTTAGAAATATTCGAAAACTAAAAGTTTAAAAAATGCCTTTTGTAGGAGGAAAAAGAAGAAATGGCATCTGGCTAGGGGTGAGAACGTGGAAAATTACACCATGTGAAATTGGGGTTTGGGGGAAAGGGCTGAGGACCAGATTCAGAGCTAGAAAATTCTTATATTCGGGTTAATTTTAGCATATTCTGGTTCATTTTTCATATGCAGGGTTCATTTTTGCATGTTCAGAGTTGTGGTCGAAAACAGGATTGGGAATGAGTGCGTCGCACGTGTGATAACCATGAATATTTTTGAAATATTTGGGGTTATTTGAAGTCCATTCCTAATATAACCTCAGTAATGGGAAAACAAGTTTAAAAATAAAACGTTAACTTCTACAGCAAGGTGTGGGGTCATCTATTGGGGCAGCATGTCAACGGGTGCAATATGGCCCTGGCCAGTTAGCCTGGAAGACGGGTATAGTGGGTCCAAAAGAAGCATATTGTGGGGCGGAGGGACATGTAGAGTGGACACAGCTGAAGGCAAACCAAACGCTTGAAATATACACAAATGTGAAATAATTGAAAATGAACCCATGCAAAATGATTAAATACATATATCTTTTATTGAAAGTGAAATATTTTACTAAAAACTGCTTTTTTTTTAAAAAAGAAAAAGTTTAATGGTATATACCAACTACAAGTTATAATAGAAACAATACTTACTCATTACTAGGAGCTTGAGGGAGAAGAGTTGGTATACGTTTGTGCATCTGCATCATCAGCATTCTCAACATGGATCTTGTATGGCAGGCTGACCTGAAGTTTTGCAGCTGGCTCATGCATAGTGGTCGAGGTTTTTCTTCGCTTTGTAGGCCAAGCAGCCAGGGCTTTCTCAGCAACAACTGTTCTCCACCAAAGTTGGCATTACCTCATATCGATGGCACATATACACCAAGTGGAAAAGTCTTCCAGGTGACGAGGATCAAGATCCTGCGAGCGATCGGTGTGACTTTCACTGGATTCACCATCTTTTTGGTGACTTTCTCTCTCATGCATTTCCTCTACAGTATACCCAGGCTCAAAAAGGTATTGTTGAATGGATGCCATCATTATTGAAGAAGTAATTTGGATAAAATAATGCATTGATGTTTTATTTCAAAATGGCATGTAGAAGAAAATTATGATAGAAGAAATGGACATGTTACAAAAACCCATATTGCAAAGACAACTGGAGAGTTTGAGAGCTCATGCCTGGGTGATGGGAGCCAGTGGCTCAGACTATCACCCGATAGAAACCTAATGTAACATGAATAAAGCTAACTGATGGAACTTAAAAAAATAAAATAAAAAAAGCAAAGACTTCTGGAATAGCCCCAAGTTGGAAAATTAGCATTGGACCATGAAATAACAAACCGATTTAAATATACACATTTTATCTGGTTAAGCACAGAAATGTGTCATTTATAGTTATCTAAAGTGAAAACGCTTGTAGAGAAAAGTCATTAGAGCTAGTGTAAGTACTTTATTTGGTTCTATTTGTCGTAGTTAGCTGAACAGATCAAAAGAGTTGTGTAGGCTTGTAATGAAATAGACAGACACTTAGGCAGCAGAAACTCCAATGTTGTCTGATCAGAAAGGGTTTGTTGATAGTAATCAAGGAAAGTAGCCTCTTGGGCTTTCCATGGAGACACGTCAATAGATTTTGCACAGAGGACATTCAAATGAGACTTGCAGTAGCAGTGTGACAAGGGGCGTAAGCGTGTCAGCTTGAGGGAGGTTATGATTTACTGCCGCAAAGGGCACTTGAATTTAGGGCGATTGATCAACTGATACAATTATCACAAGATAGCAGTTTACGACCTGTGATGTTAGCATGTCTAAATGTCAGAAAATCGAAGGTAAAATGCATTGGAAAAAGATTTCTGATCCATAGATATATGCCCAAATGCATGCCCAATCGTAGAAGGGTAATTCCCAGACACCTTCAAGACTTGTCTTCTGCGACCTCTTTTGGAAAAACCAACCCTTGATCCAGATGACCTGGCCAACTACCAGCCCATTACAAACCTCCCGTTTATTGGCAAAACTTTAGAAAAAGTAGTTGCTACACAACTCAGGTGTGTTATAAATGCCATATCATATTAGAACTACTTGCCAGATTCAAACAACTACAACTCCTAAATGACTGCCTGGGTTCCGCCCCAAGTGTAGCATCGAGATACAGCCACCATACCGGTGGTGCATGATGCCCTCCAAATCATAGATCAGGGCGACTCATACTTCCTTGTCCTCCTTGAGCTCTTGGCTGCATTTGACACATCGACCACCGCATCCTTCTCTCCTTCCTTGCTGGCAGGATGTGATTCTCTGGCACTGTCCTGAATGGGTATACCGCCTACCTCTCGGGCAGACACCAGGCTGTCCAGATTAACTTGTTGCATTGTAACCGACTCCTCCTGCAGAGTCCCCAAGGCTCCATCATCTCACCAATCCTTTTTAACCTTTACATGGAGGTTAAAAAGTGTTTTTTCGTGCCTCGCAACACCTATTTACAGGTGTGTTATGAATGAATTATATCATGGAGCTTCTGGACATTCCCCTCAAAGATCTCAATTTAGCAATCCACCAATGCGAGGACAATACTTAGTTGTACATGAGAGTGAATGGTGCACAGGACCTCATTCGTCTCTGCAATTACCTAGCCATCATCCAGTCCTGAAAGTCGACTGCTTACCTTAAACCCATCCAAGACTGAATTTGTCCTCATCAGTCCGCTAGCTAAACAACTTGCCCAACAGTGGCTCAATGATATTAGAAGGATTTGATCTACACCACTTGGACTCGCAAAATCCTTAGGTTTCACCATTGACAGCAGCTTGTCCTTCCAGAAACACACATATGAATTGTAGATTGTACTGTGTATCTAAGTGCGTTGCACATTCCATATCTCGTTATTCCATGTACAATGTAACTAAGATTGTACTTCTTATGTGAAATTAAGATAGTACTGTGTAACTAGGTGCGTTGTCTCGAAACAGCGCCACGATGCCTATGGGCTGCTTTGCGTTTTATAAATGTTAATTATAAATAAATACACAGCCACGAAGACCCAAATAGCCTGCTTCCGAATCTCTACCCTTTGAAAATTCAAACCCTTCATCCTGTTGCAGGACCTCCACACTGTAGTGTAGGCCTTTGTTCCCCCAAACTTTTGGGGAAAATGCTCTCCTGATGGGCTGCCAGCTGCTCACTTGGCTCCCCTAAAAGCAGTCCACTGCACTGCAGCACTTCTGCGAGGGGTCAGAAAAGGCGAGATGGAAACAAAGTTGTAGTTTTCTCAATGTTTGCCATTTATTAAAAATAAAGAGGGGTGAGATAAACGCCTATCTTTCTCTATCCTAACGAGAATGTTCCTGCCTAAGAATCTAAAGAAAGATGACCTGGTGTCCAAAGGTATCTGACCCTCGTACTAATACATATAACCAAAGTGTGCAAGGTAAATGTATCAGTCTTTAGTTCAACAAAACAGTGCAAATGTTCAAACTTATAGTTCTTACAAAGTACTCCTTTAGTCCAGGCTTTGACTCCCTTCCCCTGGATCAATTCAGGAAAACCGTTGAAAATGTTGATTCAACCAAGTTTTATGTTCAGTTCAACACAAAATGTTTTTTCCATCCAATGCGTCCTTCCACTACGCAAAGTAAATGTCTTTCACAAAACACTAGTTCACAAAACAAAGCAAGTATTTTCCTCCACACAGTATCATTTTCTCAGGATGTAAAGCAGATATTGGAAAATCACAATTATTCTTGCAATAGAAAGCTTTTGTCAGGGTAGCACAGCAACTATCTTTTGTGATGCAACAGTTCATCAGGATAGTGAAGTTAACAGTTTCTTTTCACAACACTTTTTACTACAACCACATTTCTTCAAAGCAATTGTTTCTTTCCTGGTATACTTGCCTGCCAGGACTAACTATAACTGGTCCCTTTCCTGGTTTACTCGCCTGCCAGGAAGAAAAACTCCTACTATTACAATTGGTTTCTTCTGTTAGTGACAATATTTGTTCCAAGGTTCTCCACACCAGTATCGCATGTGAGGACCGTTGAACAATGGTTGACTATCTTTAAAGTCTCTTGACTGTTGTTAACATGGGTTACAGATTTCCCCAAACTGGTGTCTCAGGAAAGGAGAATTGCGCATGTGTTGCTCTTTTGTCTCTTTGTTATAGTCTTTTGGCTGTTGGCAGTATGGGTTACAGATTTCCCCAAAATGATATCTCAAAAAAGGCGAATGGCCTTCTTACTTCCTCTTTATGGCCTCTTGGTTGTTGGCAATGTGGGTTACGAATTTCCCCAAGTTGACATCTGAAAAAAGGAGAATTGGGCCCTTTTTGCCTTTTTATTCTACTTGCTCAGTATTCCAACCTGTTTGGTATTATAAAATGTTCTGCTGTGAGCGCCCCAGGGTTACCTTCTCCTGCAGGCCAACTCACCGGTTTCTTTTGGTGGCTCTGCATCACTCCTTGCTGTTGTGGCAGACTTTCTGCAGACCGGCAACCCTGTTGACCGATCTCCTGTACCTGCCACATTCTGTGCTGCCCTTCTCTGGAGAGCCACCTGCTCTGTCGCGTGCCCGCGTCCTACAGCACCTTCGAGTAAGTCTGGTCGGGCGCATGTCTCCCATTCTGTGGAGCTTCTCTCCCTGCGGCTGACCACGGCAACAGAACACCTTCTCTTACAACGTCGGCTTCTGCTGGCCCTCACACTCCGCCTTCCATTCCAACTGTTTCAGTCTCTCTCCTGACTGCTTCTGCCTCTGCTACTCTGTCACACGGCTGTGGCTCACTCTCCGGTTTAAATGTCCCGCTCAGGTGCTTTAACTTCAAACAACTAGACTGCACAGTTCTTTCTTTAGCACCTTTGATCCTTATTAAGGTACTGTTCCTCTTCCTCGTCCCTGTAGCACAGGCATTATGCATCTTGAAGTCCATAGGAGTTATGGCTCTTTCATGTCTCTTTAATTCTGATTGTTTTGTGAACTGAATGTAAGCAGAGCTTGGAGATGTTATATGAATGACATGTGATTTAGTATCGGGGTTAGGATTTCTACCTACGACCAAATCATGATTACTCCTACGTCTCGTCCCCTTTCCTCCATACTTATGGGGGGACATCTCTCCGTCCTGTGCAACGGGACCGGAGCACTTTGTAAAAAGCATCCACATTTTTTTCAAAAATGTGTCCCTCTCTTTCTTGCGCGTGGCCCGGCACGCGGCCGTAACCCCGGCCACCTTGGCTCCGCCCCGCGCATCGCCCATCAGTCCTTTTCTCCGCATGATTGGGCCCGGACGCACTCGCATCCTCGGAAGATTTTCTTCCCTTTTTTCCCTCTCTGGTTCTCGCTAGCGTTCATTTACTAGTCTATGTCCTTTAAACTAGATTTTCCAGACTGTTCGTGTCACCGTCGCTTCGCGAGGGCGGATCCCCATCCTCTTTGTTTAGAGTGTTTGGGTCCGTAACACCGTTGGGACTCCTGTTTTTACTGTGACTCCATTTCGGTCCGGGCACTTCAACGTCGGTTGGAGCGGTGGGAGGAGGTGTTCGGACTGACTCCTTCTCATTTTCAGGCTTTCATCGACGAGAAGAAAAAATGCCCGGTAAATTTTTTAATTCTCAAAGCACCCCTGCCGGGGGATACCTTCCCGGGTCGCCCTGAGGTGCCTGTCGGGCCTAATAATTATACCAGAGTTTTCTCCGAGGGTCTCCGTAAGGGGCCTGTGATCACCGGAGTACACTCCGAGGCCCCTCCTGTGGAGGCTGTCTGTAGACCCAGTTCTACTGAGTCGTGGGGTACCGGAGCCTGCTCTGAGGCCGCTCTTTCGGCTTCCCTCAAAAACAATACCGGGGTACGCCCCGAGGTCTTGGCTGGGCTTGAGGTTACCGAACGGATGTTCGAGGCCCATGCCGATAAGGCTTCTACCGGGCCTATGTCCGAGGTCCCTCGTACAGAGGCTAAGGATACCAACAGTTCTGAGGGGCCGGGCAAGGCCCTGTCGCTGACAGCGCACCGTTCCCGCTCTTGTGGTGACACCAGATCTGTTGAGGGGGCAAAGAAGAAAGTTTCTTCTTTTACCGGCAGTGCCGAGGGTCTTCCTTCGAAGGCTCAGTTGGCGGTTGGTATGTTGCAGAAACATTCCAGGCCTCATAGTACCAGCTCGGCAGAGGTTCCTTACGTTAAGGCTAAAATTAAGACCCCTGATCCATCGACGGGGACCCCTGCCTCACTTCCTCACGTGCAGCAGTTCCCCTCAGATGAGGACAAACTGGCGACCGTTCCCGCCACGACCACGGCGGCCATTTTAGGTAGTACCCCTACAACTACGCCATCGGCCCCTGGTGTAGGGTTCGGTCCTTCTGGTGAACCTAAGGTCCCTTGTGCGCATCCTTACCGGCCGGTTTATGATTGGAACGCCCGGATGCCTCTTCCGCACAATGTTTCGTTGCCCGCGGGGGCGGCTCCCTTGATTTATGTGGATACGTCGGCGGAGGGGCCGGTGTGGCACCCTTCCCCGTTACGTCCCTGGATTTGTCCACCTCATGAGAGGCCTCCTCAGGTTCCGAAGCAATCTCCCGAGGACGCCTTTTTCGGTAAATTTCAAGCGCTTATGCGCAGCGACCCCATGAGGGAATATTTCAAGGGGCTTTTCAAGGAGATATGTCCACCCGCGCCTCCGGCTCCACCCGTTCCGACGGTGGTTCCGCCGGTGCCTCCCTTGCCCATGGTGCCTCCCCCTGCGCTCCCGCCTGTGCCACCATTGTCCCCAGTGGACAAGGCAGTGCCTGACACGGCTCAGCAGGATCCGGACCTGTCAGATGACCCTCAAGGCGATCAGGACAACGAGGACCTGCCCCGCTCTACCAGAGCTTTCCATGACCGGGTACTGGACATGATGAGCTTCTTAGATGTTCCGGTGCCCGAGGCACCTGCTCCGCAGGAGGGCGTGCTTTCTGGGGCGTTCACCTTGTCTCCTTTGGAGCGTACCGTCCTGTTCTTGCAGAAGGACGTTCTGGCCGAGGTCCAAAGAGTTTGGGAAAAGCCACACTCGGGACTTTTTGTAAATAAAAAGATTGACGCGAGGTACAGGCTACATTCCTCGGAAGAAGTGGCCTTGTCGTCTTTGTCCGCCTCCCTCCTCCACAGTGGTGGCTGCGACCACGTTGCAATCCAGACCTGCAGCTTCCTCCTCCGCGACGGCGACTCAGGTCTTGGGAAAGGAGGACAAGCTGCTGGACTCCCTAGGGAGGAAAATCTTTGCCAAATCGGCCTTGCAGCTCAGGCAGGCCAATGCAGAATTGATTTTGGCGGGAGCTAATGTGCGGATGTGGAGAGGTCTGTCGGAGTTTGAGGAGCACATTCCGGTCGAGAAGCTGGAGGATTTCAGAGGAGGCCTTTCCGATGCCAGGGTCTTGGCCCAGGATCTCCTGGAGGCTGCGGCTCGGGGTCTGATGCTAGGGGTTGATACCTCGCAGCAAGCATGGCTACATGCCACTAAGTTCTCGAAGGAGGTACAAGACAAGGTTCTGGACCTTCCATTTGATGGTAAGGAGCTTTTTCATTCTTCTACGGATGTAGAGTTCACCAAAACCAAAGACAGTACTCAGACGGCCAAATCATTGTCTGTTCTGGTTAAAGCTCCCTTCAAGGCTCAAAGGCCGTTGTCGCAAGGTCGACCTTCCTCTGGCTTTAGAGGCTTCCTAGACCTCAAAAATCGCAGAGTGGATACTCCTGCGGGGAATAACTGCCGTAGACAACAGCGTATGCAGTATTTCTCCCGCTCCTCAGCCTCCTCATCAGTTTCAGGTGGCACCGCCACCGATAAACCTGCCAAATGAGGGTTTTCCGCGCTCGCACGAGACCCCGTGGGAGGACGCATTGCGTCTCATTGGGAGGCGTGGCAGACCATCACAGAAGACAGATGGGTCTTGTCAGTCGCTCGAGCGGGCTTCCGCTTACCTTTTCCCCTACCCCACCTCTCAACCCTCCTTTTCAGCTGTCGGGCTCACCCTCCCTCAAGGCCGAGGCTCAGAAACTTCTGCTCCTCAGAGCTGTGAAACCCGTTCCCCTTGGGGAGCGAGGGGAGGGCTTCTACTACCGGCTGTTTACGGTGCCCAAACCCAACCAGGCTGGCCTGCGCACCATCCTAGACCTTTCCCAGTTCAATCTTTCCCTACCCCAAGAGAAATTCAAGATGATCACGCCCGGCCAGATTCGCACCTCGTTGCAGGCGGGCGATTGGCTCAGCGTGGTGGATCTTCAGGATGCGTACATGCATATCCTGATTTGGAACCCACACAGGAGATACCTGTCATGATCTCTGCTTCCAAAAGGTCAGGGTTTTCCCAACTCCCTTGGAAGCAGATCCATAACCCAGGTTCCGAGTGCCAACAAGTCCCAATTGGGACCTTTTGGACCCAGTCCTGGCGCCAGTGGCACCAGGCTCATAAATATGCCCAGTCCCAGCGCTGGAAGCGCCGGGCTCATAATGCTTGGGTGGACTTACCTTCAGCAGACCATGCTGCTTACTTGCCTGCCAGTTGAGCCTCTGATCCTCTTCTGTTTGGAACTACTTTTCCTGTTGGGTGGGGCTGGAGCCACTCCCTAGATTCAGAACACTGGAACTCTTCTGGAAGGCAGGAACTCTTTTCTTACCAGGAACTCTTTTCTTACTTAGGCGTGGCTGTGGAAGGAGACACCTAAGCACTACAGGAGGCTATTTAAACCACACCCGGTGGATGAATCTTGCTTTGCGTTATTCTGCAACCTCTGCAGCAGAACGCTCATCGTGTCTTCTGCATCCGGTCCTGGGCCTAAGGAAAAAGGCTTACCATCCTGAATCCAGTCTTCAGCAACACCTATAAAGACAAGAAAGAACAGGTTAGCATTCCGGCATCTGAAAGACAAAAGTTTACCAACTCTTTGCACGCTCCGGAGGCCTTCGGCGCTGCATCCCGCATCTGAAAGACAAAACAAGGTGCGTTTAAAGACATTGGGGAACTTTAATACTCACGTGCCATTACTCCTTTCCACATCTAATCCAGTGGGTATTCCGGCACCCTGCAGCCGCTCCGAACTCGTACCTGCAAAATAAAAAGACAGTTAGAGCGCATAGTGAAGCAGGCAACAAGCGCTTACTTACGTGCTTCCAGGCGCTTCTATTCATCACACGGGCTCCATCTTCAACTCACTTCAGCCCGTCATCCGCCATCGCCGGAACCCTGCAAAACAAGAGACATCATTACTAAAGACTTTAAAGACATTTGAATGACTCGAAACTTACCGTTCGTGCAGTAAACGACGGACAGCAGTCCTCTGAAGTCAAGAGGCCTGCGCTACCTATCCAGTGAAGAAACTGGTTACAGCACCCTGCCCCGAGGCAGATGGAGAGCTCGGCATTCACTTACCTAAGGTGAGAGCGTTAACCTTTGGGGGTCTACAGGAGAGGAGAAGAGGAAAGAGATAGGGACACCCCAATAACCCCAGTTCATTAACCCCATATTTTCTATCTGCAGACATCTTACTCTACACGTCAGGCATACAGTGCACAGAGGTCCAGCCCAAAGAGCCAACCGGGTGCTACACATCACCTTTGAAGATACGGTAGTCGCCCAGTCAAGACCGGCGCCTCTGCGAGAATCAGGTGAGCGTTACAATACCTCTGTTTCTCTTTGGGAGAGGAGCACTTCCTGTTTCGGGTGCTTCCTTTTGGCCTCAGTTCGGCACCGGGTGTCTTCACGAAGATGATGTCGGTGATTGCGGCCCATCTTAGTCTCCAAGGTATCCATGTGTATCACTATTTGGACGACTGGCTCCTACGCAGCCCTTACCCGTTGGTAGCAGCAGGCAACCTCCAGTCTCTCCTTCAGCTCCTGTTCCATCTTGGGCTGTCGGTGAACTGGCGGAAATCCTCCATGACAGTCTCACAGGACCTGACTTTCCTGGGTTTTCGTTGGAACATGATAGACTGCCGCGTGTATCTGACCAGGGACAGAATGGCGGATCTGTTGGCCACGTGTCAGATGTTTACGCAGTCGGAGAGCATGTCGGCCTGGTGGTTCCAGAGGCTTCTGGGCCTCATGGCCTCGTGTGTACTGGCTCTTCCTCGTCTCAAAATGAGACGGACCCAGATGGCTCTTCGGAGTTCCTGGCGTCGGGCTGTGGACCCGGATTCCAAACGGATAATGATTCCGGATTCCATGAGAGTGGACCTGGACTGGTGGTCTTCTCTCAGCAACCTGTCAGTGGGCGTGGGGTTCCAGGACCCAGCTCCCATGGTGACAATCACGACAGACTCCTCCCTTTTCGGGTGGGGTGCGACGTTAGATCTTCTTCAGGTCTCGACCTGTGGTCACCTCAGGACAAGCTCCTGCACATAAATCAATTGGAGCTTCTGGCGATTTTTCTGGCGCTCAAGGCGTTCAGACCTCTCATTGTCAACAAGGTGGTCCGCATAAGAACGGACAATGCGGTGTCAATGTACTACATAAACAAGCAAGGGGGAACAAAGTCTCCCCCTCTCGTGGATCTGTCCATCCAGATTTGGGGGTGGGCCGTGCTTTATGGGGTCTGGCTGCTTGCAGTGCACATCCCGGGCCGGCTGAATGTCACCGCGGATGCCCTCAGCCGGCGGACAGTGGTCAGCTACGAGTGGGAGTTGAAGGCGGAGATCCTCTCATGGATTTTCTCACGTTGGGGCACACCGGAGGTGGACCTCTTCGCCACGGCGGTAAACAAGAAGCTTCCTCAGTACGCCTCCAGAGGGGGCTGGGAGCCTCCTCTCTGGGGGACGCACTCGAGATCCCATGGCACAACATGAGAGCGTACGCCTTCCCGCCTCTTCCTCTGGTTCATCGAGTAATTTGGAAGTTGAAGAGTTCTGTTAACTGTTCTGTTCTACTGATTTGTCTGTGGTGGCCGGCCAGGTTTTGGTTCTCAGAACTTCAACACCTGTCGGTGTGTCCGCCGATCAGTTTACCAGTAACTCCCGATCTTCACCAAGGGGAACAGCAGATGTGGCACCCCTCCCCACAATCGCTCAACTTGGCGGCATGGTGCCTGAGTTCACGGCTCTAGAGCCTTTGGGTTTGTCTGCAGATAACATGCGCATTATCCAGGCAGCCAGGAAACCCTCGACCAGATCCCAATACAAGAGTAAATGGCTCAGGTTCTGTCATTGGTGTTTGGAGAAAGAATTGGACCCGAGGGTGGCGACGATTGACACAGTGCTGTCCTTTGTCTCCTCCCTAGCAGACTCAGGGGTTCATGTCTTGTCCTTCAGGACTTATCTCTCGGCGATTTCCGACTACCTCTCTAATGACCGGTGTTATTATTCGTTAACTAACCCGGTGGTGTAGAGACATTTTGCTGGTTTGACACGCCTCGACCCTCCGGTTCGTAGTCTGCACCCGCCTAGGGACCTAAATGTAGTCTTGACGGCGCTGTGCAATAAACCTTTTTGAACCAATGGCTACGGTTGACCTCAAGTACGTGTCCTGGAAAGTTTCCTTTCTGGTAGCCGTTACGTCAACGAGGAGGGTGAGTGAGCTCCAGGCATTGTCGGTGGAGCATCCTTTCTTGGTCTTTCACAAGTCCTTCGGACGAACCCAGCTTTCCTACCAAAGGTAGTGACCAAATTCCATCTGAATCAGTCGATTTACCTTTTTCCGAACCCTGCCTCGGAGGCGGAAAGGGTTCTACACTGCCTGGATGTCCGAAGAGCTCTTAAGTTCTACCTGGACAGGACTGCCGAGCTTCGGAGCTCTTCCCAACTGTTTGTGACCTTCGGTAAATCCCAGGGCAGGCCGGCGCCTAAGGCATCCATTTCCAGATGGATTGCTGCCTGTATCACGCAATCTTTCACCTTCCAAAAGCTGAAACCTCCTAAAGGTATCCATGCACATCAGGTGCGAGGCAAAGGCAGCCGCGGTTGCTTTTCAGAAGTATGTTCCTTGGGAGTCCATCACTAGAGCAGCTACTTGGGCCTCCCCATCTGCTTTCTGTAAGCATTACTGCCTCGATATGCGCTCTAGAGCTCACGCTCAGTTCGGCCAGGCTGTGCTGAAGAACCTGTTTCAGTAAGGGGTATTTCCATCCACCCATAGTTCCTGTAAGGAGTGCTTGGGAATCTCCCATAAGTATGGAGGAAAGGGGACAGGACGTAGGAGTATTACCACGTTACTCACCGTAGTGACCACCTTACTCCTAGTCCATAGTCCCCTCTCCTCCATACGCCCGCCCCCGTCCCCTCTATTAAGGTTCCTCTGTTAATGCTAATGGGTCTTTGACCCTGCAATAGAAAAGGACTGATGGGCGATGCGCGGGGCGGGGCGGAGCCAAGGTGGGCAGGGTTACGGCCGCGTGCCGGACCCCGCGCAGGAAAGAGAGGAGCGTCAAATTTTTGAAAAAAATTTGGATGCTTTTTACAAAGTGCTCCGGTCCCATCCCACAGGGATGTATGGAAGAAAGGGGACTATGGACTAGGAGTAAGGTGGTCACTACGGTGAGTAACCTGGTAAAATTAGAGGATGTCACATTTGATTAATTAATTCCTGAAGTATAAAACTTATTCTGTCTAGGTGACTTTCCATAGAATGTTCTTTGAGTTTTCTCATGGGATGCACTTTGGCAGTGACAGCATGCTATTAGATTTTTGGGAATTATAGGGTTTTCATCCTCACAAAAAGATGAAGACTGCATCTCTCGCTAGGGAGTCACAACTTCCCCCTGACAGCCATCTCTTCCCTTGTGATCCTTCCTCACGATTCCAACCATAAGGTCCAAATCAGATAGCGTCTGCCCTTCCCTGGCCTCCTGGGAGGAGATGTTAGGCTGGGGCTTAGTGATGACTCTGCAGGAATCATAACTAGTCTTGGAAATTTGACCGAATCACCCCACCCTACCCAAACTACATTGACTTTCTCTCCAGGTCAGGACACTGTTCAAGACTGCATTCACATCTACAAAGCAGTCATGAGTAGCACACAAGCATAACTGCCGACTAAGCGCCACATTTCTGGTGGCATCTCGTCCTCGCGTAGCATATGAACCGTCTGGCCTGAATCCTAAACTGTTAGCAAACAGAGGACCTGCAAACAAACCTTCTCTTGTCATGCACCCACTCTCTGGAACTCAATCCCGGTGTCGGCTCGGAATGGCCCCACAATTCTCCAATTTTGCAAATCTCTCAAAACATGGCTCTTTCAACAACACCTTAGCAAGGACTAATGCTAATGGATGCAATAACCGACGCACAGTTCTTCGCTACTGTTGAAATATGCCACCCCAAATGCTGGCAACCCACACTCTCTACTGCCACCGCTGCTGCTCTCGAGTGCTATAAACTATAACATTTTAAAAAAGGAAGGATGAGTATGATTGGGGATTCCATGTCTATCTTGGTTTGCGTACCATTACAAATTAAGTCTTCTAGTCCCTCACCTTTGTTAGACGCGACTTGTAAATTGTGCCCCATCATCTTGTCTCTTTCCCCCACATTCTTCCACTAACTTACATTTTTTGCACACTCTGCATACACTTGCAAAGTGTTTTCCCTACCTATATTTTTGATAATCCTAATCACTGTTGTAGGATGGGCATGATTTACTGTTGGCCAAGTGTCCACTTATTTTGAAGCAACCGCATCTCTGTTCTTTGTTTTCCTTATTTATTCTTTCTTTTTGGTAGCTTACTTTCATTAATATTTGTACCTTGCTCACCTCACTATCTTGTTGTACTTGACACACGTCACTCCCAGCCACTTTAAGCACGCTTGCCTATGTTTTTGGCACAATTTTGGAGATTTTAGGCAATACGGATTGCTTACTTTAGGGAGTTTTACCAAGAGATCTTCCTAAATGTTTACCTTGTTGGTTCTCTTGAGTCCTGATAAGCTGATCACTCACTAATTATAATGAGTCCCTCAGTTTCACACAGTTGAACACTCCGCCCATCCCCCAGTACGCCAAGAAGTTTGCACTTCCTGGCAACGTGTTCCTCTGTGAATCCCAGTGGACTGAATCACCAAGTTTGGGTGAATCCATGGGGTCCCTTCTCAAAAGTGTTAACATCCAAAGCTCTCTTGTGAGTTTGAAAGCACATGTGCGGATTCGGGCATTGCAAAAAGCATGGGTCCACATTGTCATAGTGATGTCAGGTTTGGGTATTGCCGCTTTGGAATTGGGCAAGTTGTTAGGCAAAACGTGAGTTTGCGAGCCTATACAAAGAACTACCAATTTACTGGGTTAGGCAGGATTTTCTTTTCTGTCAGGACTGTGTTTTGGTTGGGATTTAAAAAAAAAATATTTTAATCTGGGAAGTTTATTTCTGTTTTCTTTGTGTGGCAGGCACTCAGAAATTTTATTTGCGTAGCCTTTTTATGTTGGGGGAAACCTTTTCTTTTGTGTTGTCACTTTAATTTTAAAACTAGGTTACTTAAGTTGGGGAAACCTTTATATTTTCTCTTTTCTTTGGAAGCCAGTTTATTTGGTTACAGAAACAGTTGTGATATTTTAATTGAGCGTGCAGAGTGTTTGGAGCGATCGCAGCGAGCAGAACACAGTGTTACAATTTTCCCAGAGTAGAGTCCCATTTCCATTTCCATTACCTGCAGCCTGTAGCCCACCTATAAACCATCTGCTGAAGCGGAGGCGTAGCGGAGTGTGCAGAGTGTTTGGTGTTCGGTGGGCGGCAAGAAGGTGAGGAACAAACCGCGTGCGTCATCCAGCTGTGGATAAAGGTTTTGACATGGAGTCAGCCACCTCCTGTTGACGGTAAGAATCTTGGTCCAAGTGACTGTTGGTAGAATTGCAGGAGAGTGGTGTATAACACCCCATTTTCGTTAGGGTGCGGGGGAGTGACTGCGGGCGGTTTCCCCTTTTGAGCTTCCCGGCATCAAAGATTCTGATTGAAAGTACCGATTATCAAAGGAAAAGGTTCCTTACTAAGGGATCGTTACGACTTGACCTCTAAAAACATTAAAGATAGTAAGATACCACCAGCCCAAAGTAGGAATAAACAGTCCACACTCACTGCCTCATTGCTGCGTACACAGATAATAAAGCCGAAAGCAAACAATAAGGTACTTTCACAGCCGGCAGAAAATGCAACAATGCAAAAATACCTAAAAATATTGATGGATCAAGTGGGCGACTCACCATTAATACACAATAATGCACAACTGGAGGAGAATCTTCTGAATACAATGTGTTAAGCATTAGGAATCGCAATGTCAAAACAAAAGGTGTCTACACCACTCAATCACAAATTTGTCAAACAATTTGTCATTATGCAGGCAACAGCAGCAAGATCAAACAACAAAGGCAGTAACTCCTGTGCCCGCACAAAAAAAGATTTTGCATCCCCCAGTGGGAGCAAGCATGCTTGCGAGGAAATACAATTCACAACCACCCGCCTGCATGGACCCAGGAAACATGAGCGACATCAGCTTTTTGGAAGGAGCAGGTGTTGTGGGAGGTGAAATGGAGGCAGAGCTAAGGTTAAGCAATTGGACTCTTGTCAGAATTGAACAAGAATCACTTACAGAGAATGACCAGAGATTTTTTGGGCGTATTCCACCGGAACACGACATCATGACTGGCTCACCATCTGAGTTAGTAGAGCTGGTATCTCTTAGTAACTTTTCCCAAGGCCCAGAAAATAGTAGAACCAATGTACTACATCACACATTAAGAGAAGCTGACTCTATTAAACTATCATCCCCATCAATCTCAGTTATAAATTCAATTCTGAGGGCACAGGTCGACCTATATGCTAACATTAGGGACGGAGTGCAAGCCCATACATTAATCCTCTTTGAGTTGAATGTAAAACTTGACATCTTGAGCTCCAGATTCTTTGCACCTGAAAAACAACGAAGGCCACAAGCGAGAAATTGGAGGGAAAGGATGATATTCGTTCTGGAGCAAGCCAAACTACAGACAAGCGAACCCGCCAAACCCTTTAATGAGTTCAAAGAAGGCATTGAAAAAAATCAATCAATGGTCGAAGGAATCAATTGAGAAAAGATTTGAGGAAATATCTGAGATGTGGTCATGCAGTATGAAGATGAAGCGGCCTCGGTCCTCAGAAAGGATTCTGGGAAGACTGGACAGGGAAGAAACTCTGGATTGAAGTCTGCTGCAAAGAAAATAAAATCAATTAAAAAAAGCCATACATTGACCCCACTCCTCCAAGGGTTTCTTCTGGCTGCCTGAAGGTTGTGGAGGACTCTTCCTCAAATACTGATCTAGATTGAACATCTGTCATCAACTTAACGGTGGACCAGAAGATGGAGCAACCAAAGAACTTGGAGCCAAGTAGGGATAAAATTGTCAACAATGGCCATCCATCCAACATTCAGCACTCAAATGACCAACAGATGTCAAATAAAGATCAAAGACTACTGGTTGGAAAGTCCTCAGTGGGCACAGGAATGACCGGTAAAACAGCTTTAGAGCTAGTGGGCCAGCAGGAAAAGGAGAAATCAACTCTAACGTTGGCAAAGAAGAGATGGGCATCCATAGTCTCTCTTCCACAAGCCAGCATACAGTGCAATCGACCGATAAAACCAGAAACGGCATATTCTGGTGCAGGAGCCATGGGGGCTTCTGATTGCTCTACTGAGTTTCAGGTTGAGGGCAAGCTATAAGTGTGTACAGATGGAGGAAGAGAGAAATTAAATGAAAGCCCAAGAGAACATAGGAGAGGTACACAGGCCAAATCTTTTTGGCCCATCTAGGGCATCGACTCAAGTCAAAACTGTGTCTAGTCAGAAGCAGAGACTAGTGGAGGACCAAAGGCCTTCTGGGGATGTGGGAAGCAATGAATGGACTGGAAGGGAAATAACTCATGAACCAAATGTGCTATACTTTTAAATGTGCCCTGATATCGATTTAGACATTGTGCTTAACAGATCGAATATATCAAGATTATTAAGATAAGTAGTTTGGAAAAAATATCATCACGCAATATAGTCTTGTGAGTTTCCCCTTCATTGAACAATGTGATTTAGCCGAAGTGTGCTGGAGATCAGCTTTTGTAAAACGCATGGTAATGGATGAAAAAGACGAAATTATGAAATTTGGGTGTGCAGTGTACTATGAAAGGCAGGATGCTAAAACTCTGCTGTGTAAGATGTCCAGCAGTCTAGGGACTCATGTGGCCTCCAAGGAAAGATCTTAGAAAGGGAAGTTGAGGTTGTGAGACCTGGTCCCTCGAGTAATGGATGCCACAAATTCAACCCTTCAAATATCCTGGGCTGATCCAGGGGGTTTTGCACTTGCTGAAAAGAAAATTGATGGGCCAACTGGGTGCACCACAGGAGCTCTGACAGAGGATCAATTACGTTGTTTAGACTGGAACACGCAACGGTACAATAGCTTCCTGAAGAAGGACAATGTGAATCATATTTTCGATGTCTTTGATGTTGTTATATTCCATAAACTTGACTAACGAGTATCTGCAGAGATAGGTTTGCATGTGAATCGGTGTGTGTGTGTGTGTGTGTGTGTGTGTGTGTGTGTGTGTGTGTGTGTGTGGACAAAACAAGAAGGGTGCTCATTGTGAATATATATTGGAACCATCAATTGGACAGTTTGGCTGAATTAATTGACCATATTTCCGAATTGCTGGGTTCATGGCTATCCAAAGAACATACCCCTATTGTGTTGGCTGGTGATTTAAATACAGATTGCATGAATTGTCAGATTCATTTGAAATTACAAGACAGACTTAATGGGATAATCTGTGCCAAACTTGGGATTTGCATATTTTGAATAGAAAGTATAGCTAGCAGTTGGAAACGAGTGAGCTCCCATTCTACGATTGGTTATGTAATCCTATTGAGACCATTGATGGCCCTATGTAATCATTTTGTGGTTAACGATACTAAGTTGAGTGACTACTATATATTAATTGCTACTTTTGATATAAAAGTGGGATACCACCTGTCCCAACAACTCACAAACCTGGTGGTAAACTTGGCAAAAAGGGACTTCATTGAAACAGAAAATCAAGCAATTTATAAGCCTACCAGAGGGTGACACTTTATCTTCATTGTGCACATTGGAAGGGCTCAATGAATTTCTCCTGCAAAGGTAAATGCAGCAAAAAATAACAATTCCCATTAAGTGGCACAAACATCCATTTGATAAAGAATTATGGTTGAGGGAAAAAAAAGTTAAAGTATCAACTGAGGCAACTAAAATTAAACTGTAATGAACCAGAAAAGTACATAGAGGAGTAAAGACCTGCAACGAGTATATAAACACTGGGTTAGGGGCCACAGAGTTCTGATTGCAATACAAAATGGAGAGGAAATGTTAAGGATATTAATTAGGAAAGATTCTAGGCAATTTTGGTCATTAATCAATGACATGGAACACCTGAATTGTAGTGGAGTGACAGAAGCGGCATGGAGAGAGCATTGGGACAAAATTAATGAAAATGGTGATGAATTAACCATACAAGAAGAAACCAGGCAAGAGCAGTGGGAACCGGACAATGATCAGGGGGACATCACAAGGATAATCTCGAAACCATCTGCGTTATCAGCATGTGGTTCAAACTGTTTGTCCAACACTATTTTTAAGTGCAATATTAAGTTGTGGGTTGGCTTATTGAACTTGTTGTTTAGGTACATCGTACTCAAACACCAAATTACCAAATCGTGGAGGGAATCCATAATAATTCCTGTTAATCAAAAAGGCAATCGATCGTACCTGACGAATTATCGTCCAATTTCGTTGTTGGACCCCGATAGTAAGATATTCGCATCAATAGTGTTGGATAAATTGAACGAGTGGGTTAAAGAGAAAGGCTTGCAGAAAAACAGGGTTTAGAAAAAGAATTGGCACTATGCTCAACTGGTTGATTCGATCAGTCCTGAAGGATAAGATGGGGAAAGATTTCACGTCCTCAGAGAATAGGGTATTCGTGCCTTTATAGATTTTTCAAAGGCCTTTGATATGGTAAATGGGGATTGGCTATGGAGAAAATGCAAGCTTGGGGCATACCACCTGTACCCAAGACGATCCTGGAACAAATCCATGAAGAAACCTTGATTACAATAAGGTTGGATTCACAGGGATCATTATCGGCCCCAATTCAAATCCTGAAGGGTCTGAGGCACGGCTGCATTTTTGCCCCTACCCCTTTAACTTATATATGTCTGATATTAAGAATGCTCTGAAGGGTGTGGGACTAGGTCCCTTGAAATTGGGAGGGGAAGAACTACATTTGTTGGCATATGCTGATGATGTAGCTTGCAACGGTTACTTACAAAAACGAGTGAATATTCTAAAACCAACGGCCGGGTAATTAATCAAAGCAAGTGCCAGGTGATTCAATTTTCACACCCAAATGGGACTAAAGCCAAGTCCAGATGGCACATAGATAATATTAAGAAAGACCCCCGAAGCGAGATAATGTATCTGGGATTTTATTTCTCTGATAGATCATCCAGGGATGATGTCATAAAACAGTTACTGGATAAAGGCGATTAGCTAAGGTTTCTTTTAAAGAAAATATATGGAAAATGTTGCAAGTACGTAATACAACCTTTGATCACTTATTATGTGGGAAAATGTGTCCCAAAGATTGTATATGGAGTGGAAATTTATCCCACTGCTTTACACCTGCCATGGAGTAAAATCGAGGGATATTTGTGGAAAAATGCACTCAATTTACCTCTGTTGTCTCAGATGCCTTTGAGTTAGGTATACTCGCATTGGAATATTGGGTCCAATGGAAGGTACTGAATCTCATGTCCAAAATGTTCCATCTGGAAAAAATACCTATTCGAAAATCTTGCTAAAGAATTAGCTGGGCATAGTTCACCCTTTCTTAGGGGGTCTAGAAACCTACACAGATAGTATCCTTTTTTAAATTTTTTTATTTTTAATACTTTTGTTTATTGGTGAATTTTACAGTTCCATCACACAGTAGCAGGATCATAGATCAATGAATGTAGTAAACTACAACAACTTTTGATGATACATTCAATGTCATATAATTCAACCAATGTACATAAACAAAACATTTTGAACAAATACCCATTACTTGTTTGTCTATCACATATGATGCCGGTTATTGGTGAGTGTCGCAGTGGGTTCAGAGTATGCCAATTAAACAGTCCGTGTTAGTCGTATATATGAGAGGGCCCCGAGCTTGTGCATTAAACCTGCTCATAGTAAACATTAAAGAAAAAAGGGTAAACGTTGGCAGGTAGGGAGCAGTCAGGGAGGTTTGTCATCTGAGGGGTATGGGACAGTAAATAAGGACTTTCCAGGCCTCGAAGTTAAGTGCTGTGTCCCCATCATGTACCTTTGTCAGCCCAGTCCATGCTCCGGTTTCAGCCTCACTCCAGTGTGCAAATTCTCTGAACCATACATCAAGCTGCTGGCCCTTTTTTGATTTCCAATTCATTGCTAAACATCTCTTATAATATCCATGCTAAATCCATGAATTTGGTGGCGTGTGTATGCTTACACAATCTAGGGTATATACCAGAAGGCATTCCAGCGGATTCCAGTGATGCCTTTTAATTCCAGTGTCCTCACAAGTATGTTTCATTCGGGACCAGAAACGCTGCACTACAGCACATGGCCAGAACATGTGCTGAGGTGGGAGTCATCCTGGCTACACCATGGGCAGGTAGTTGGCGCATCTTTTTTGAATCTGGCCACTCTGGAGGGGGTCATATATGTATGATGAAGTACGTCGACTTGTATTAGCTTGAATCTGCTGTTGCAGGACACATTTTTAACAACGCCTAGCGCAAGTTCCCATTGCTTGTCTGTGATATCTAAACCAAAATCCGTCTCCCAGCGTGTTTTCAGTTTGGTGGATTTAACACTAGCTCATCTAATAAGCACTTATATAGTCTATATACAGGCCTCCAACCGTCTTGTAATGTGTACATGGGGAGCAGAAAAGGGTTTTCTTGCGGCTCAGCTGGCCAGGGCCATTCGTTCCAATTGCGTCTAGCTACCTTTGAAACCCTTCTGTTTCCCAGGAATCTTCCTCTAGGTAGTCCCTCCCGTTGCATAAGGCTAGGTAGGTCTCTGAATGGTCTGTTCTCATACATATTGCCCCAAGTGGTTATGCCTGCCCATTCCCAGCACCGAATATCTTTTCATTTGCCTAAGTTGACACATGTATCGGCCAGGATTGGAATGTTGTGGGGAGGTAGGATGTTGGAGTCGGAGTAACTTTAGTGTTCTAAGCCAGACCTGTCTACCCACTAGCAGTGCCAAATGCTGGGGGTCAGTACAACTAATCGGGAGCCATGGGTCAATCCTCTGCCAGGCAGGTCTCACCAATGTGTTAAATAACTCTTGTTCAGATGTGAGTTTGTCTTACAGCCATTTCGTGACACAGCTGAACTGGGAGGCCAAGTAGTAGAACTCCAGGCGTGGAAATTGTACCCCTCCCTCTTTGTAAGGCAGAGATAAGACAGTCATTGCCAATTTGTGTTTCTTCGGGCCCCACAGGAAATCTCGGAGTATGCCTTCAAGATTGCGAGGGAAAAAGCAGCTTTCATGTAAAAGAGTACATTAGTGAAGACCTATAGGAATCTGGGGAGAATAATAATTTTGGTTATAACAACCGTGCCCATAAGGGAAAGAGGTAGCCAAGACCAGAATGTTACTGATTTCTTGACACCCTCTACTTCCCTTGAGTATGTGCATGTCTTCAGGGGTGTATGAGATTTGTATGCCCAAATATCTGAAGGAGTGTACTTCCCATTTCAACCCCAACTCGGGCAATACTGCTTATCTACCCTGTGTAGTCCTGCCAGGGGGAAAATACATGACTTCTGTTTATTAAAGGCTATCCCTGACAGCTTAGACAGATCTAGGGCATTGAATATTATTGGGAGGTTGTGCTGCGGTTCACACAATTAAGCAGCACACTGTCTGCATATAAAGAAATGATGTGGGTGGAACCCCCTATGTTAATACCCGCCTCCAAATATTCCTGTCTCAAATATGCAGCTACTGGTTTTAGGGCTATATATAAAGTATAGGTGAGAGTGGACATCCCTGTTGCGTTCCCCGCTGAATATTTCACTGTCCTGAATCTGCCGGCCATATCTTACTCTATAGGGGAAGTGTACAATAACCTAACCCAGCGAATTAAATTTGCACCAAACCCAAAACCCTTTGGCGCTGCATCTATCCACTCCCAATACACTGAATCAAAAGCTTTAACAGCGTCCAGTGACACCACCACATAGTGTACAGTGCAGGCGTTGGTTTGATCAATGATGTGCTGCAGTCTGCGCAGGTTCAAAGTGGTGTTGCAGCCAGGCACAAAGCCGTTTTGATCGGTGTGCATCAGAGTTGGAATACATTAGCGGATGCACACAGCCAGCATAGTGGTGAGTGGTTTCACGTCGTAATTCAACATGGCTAGAGACCTTTATGAATCGCAGATCTCGGCGGGCTTTCCAGGTTTATGAATAGGGACTACCAGTGTTTCCTGCATTGTTCTCGGGGAGTACACCTTTATCGAAGACCTCCTCAATACCTTCAATAGCATAGGGGCCAGGATGGATTGATAAGTTCCATAAAATTCCACCGGGAGGCCATCACTTCCTGGCGCTTTGCCTATGGAAAGGGAAGTTATTGCTTTGCTCAGTTCCTCCGCGGTATAAAGGGTTGATCTAAGAGATCCCTCTAGCCGGCAGTGAGTTTCGGGAGTAGAATCATTGCAAAAACCTCTATTTTCTCTGGAGGTATTTGTGAGCCATGACTATACAATTTGGCGTAATAATTGGCAAATATATCATTAACTAGCATCTGGGCTCGCCAAGGAGCCCCCACACTCATCATTTAATGCATTGTCAAGCTAGTAGCTTTCCAGATTTGTCCTCTTCAGGATGTGCCCGAGCTGTTCAAGCGGCATAGTCAAACCTTGACAGTCTCTCCCATTCCAGCAGACATTGGGACCTTGTCTCTTTAAGTTCTCCCTCACACGACTGCAAGCCAGAGATCAACCCATCAACTATGCTTACGTTGGTCTCCAAAGTTTCAAGCTCTTCCCTCAGCTTCTTGCGGATGCCTCCGGCTCCAGCTATAACGTCACACCTAGTCACTACTTTCAGGGTTTCCCAAACAGCCCCCCCCCCGCCCCAACTGTCCACACTACCAATGTTATTTTACAAAAAGGAGACCAACATTGCGCAAAGTTGTTCTCTAAAAGGGGGATCTGATAAGGCTTCTGTGAGCATTCGCCATGTAGGGATAGGAGTTTGGGGTGTCCCGTTATCCCATGTGACCATCAAGGGGGAATGATCGGAGATTGTGCGGCCCATATATTCTGCACTAGTAAATCCAGCTAGATGACTCGTCCCTACAAAAACATAATCTATTCTGGTGTATATCTTGTGTGAGGATTAATAAAAATAGCACCCTCTGTCACCTGGGTGAAGCTCCCACCAAACATCCATTAGATCTAAGTTAGTGATCGCATTGTTCAGAGCAGTAGTAGCCAGGGACGGTCAACCTCGAGGAAAGGCAGATCTGTCTAGCATTGTATCTCGCACACAATTAAAATTGCTGCCCCATATTAAAAAAAGCATCTCGTTTTGAGGCCATATGAGTGCACAATACCCTAAAGTGTGATTTGGTATCAAGTGGTTAGGAAAATAAAAGTTCACAATGGATATTTCTTTGTTACCAAGATGGCCCCTCAGGATTATGTGCCGGCCCTCTGCGTCCCTGTCCAGATCCAATAATTGAAGTGGAAGGTGATTGGCAATCCATGTGAGCACTCATCTAGCAAATTTGGAGTATGTAGCCCCATAAACAGTCCCGCCCCAGCGATTTATGGCCACTTCCTGATCTTCTGCCGTCAGGTGAGTTTCCTGAAGGAGAGCTATAGATATCTTTTTGCGGTGCAGATATGATTTCACCCTGTTCCTGCGCATGTAGGTTCAAAGGCCCCTCACATTCCAGGTCAATAGTTTAATTTGTGCCATAACCTATTACATTAATCTCTATGCAAACATAATGCAAAGCACAAGAAGCACAATCCACCATTTGATGGCACACATATGAAAAACACACTTCCAAAGTATGGCACTACCATGTTTGTATATGACATGGGGCTCCTCCCAATGCGATTCTCCCTGTGTTCAATAGAGTACTACAAGCATCTTCCCGCAGAAAGGTTATATTAAACAAAACATAAACATCAAGCCCCTGAATGTGGGGCACAAACTGTGTCTAACAGAGCCATTCCGTTCGAACAAACCGGTACCTGTTGAGTGTGCCAACATCATCAGACACCAGTTTGATAGGTCAGCAACCATTTGATGCCGACAATGCATTTAGATTGGTGTAGTCCAGGTGGGACAAGTAGACGACAATGCTCGCCCCCACTGGTTAACTGCCTTCTCAGCGGTGATTAGCAGAAATCCTAGCAGGTCCATTCTCAAATGTCCATCCTCCTGTGTGTCACCGTCCATATACTTATTATCCCATGGTGCTGATATGGTCCAATATCGCTCAGGGATCTGTGCAATCCAACTGTCCTGTTCCCAGTTCCATTTAGTAACAGTCAAGCTCTTTGCGAGGTCTGAAGTCTACTAATGATCCATCTCTAAGACTATGAAGGCCCCCCACCCTGAATCTCTGCATTACCTGTAGCTTCCAAATTGTTGTTCCATCCACCTGGCCACTGCCTCTGGACTTTCAAAAAAGAGGGCCTTCCCATCATATAATACTTTCAGTCTTGCTGGTACATGAGCATATATTTGAGCCGTATATACTCGAGTCTTGCTTTAATTGGCACAAACCTATTCCTCTGTTGTTGTAACCAAGGAGTGTAGTACGGATAAATGGCAATATTAGTATTGTCTCTCCTGATCTTCCTTCCCTCTCTCGAAAATTGAAGAAGCGCTTCCCGGTCTCTGAAGTTTAGTATCCTAGCTTTAATTGGGCAGGGGTGCGATCCAGGTGGAGGTCTCTTTTGGAGGGGTTGGTGGGCTCGTTTGTCAACGAATCCCTGTGACAGTTTCCCATGGCCCTCTTCCTGTAGGAGCAAGTAGTGCGTGTCGAAAACTTATGGACACTCCCGTCCCATGCACTCCTATTTTACTGAAGCAAGCTTCAGTCAATATTTTAAATTGTATTCATAAATGAACATTTGATACATTCTCCGTGAAGAAAATCATTCAATGTTTAATTTACTAACGCTGTTGATAAAACAGTCAAGTCTTCCATACAGGTGCATGCATAAGTGCATACAGGCTTTGCATGAAACATCATTGTGAACAAAATAAATTTCAAAATTAACAATTAATAAAAATGAACTTCAGTTTTCTACTGTGTTTTTCTATAAACTAGAATTAGAAAGAAAATGTAAGAAACCTCAGTCTTATTACGGTGTGTAGTCTGTTTCCATTGTCATCAGCGTTATAATACATCACCTAGTGATGTTGATTGACTTGGGAAACTGGAATTCTAACTGTGCAATCCATCTGTGCAGCAGCGATACAATATTGCAAGGAGTGCTATGTAAATGACATATTAATAAGATGCTCAAAATCTAGATATTGCTTTAATTTTGTGATTCACCATTTCTCTAAAATTGAATGGTTTACCTTTAAGCACCTCTTGAATTAACAGTAGCTGATATCAGCGTTGTTGTGATAATGTGACAAATATATTATCTTTGGGAGGTAGAATTCCCTCTTTATGGGGCAGCCTAAGTAAAGATTTGGACTTATTCAGTACACGCTGTAAAGACCGGAGGGGGGGGGGGGGTTCTGCACTTCCGCTCTCTATATGGTAGGGGGGAGGCACAGAGATCCCTGCCAAGATTCTCTATTACGGTAGCAATGGACGAGCAATCAAGGCCTAGCTTCTCGGGAGGTGATGCAAGCTGGTTCTTAAGTACAGTGTAGTCCCCAGGCCCCCACACTCTATTGGTTAAAACAGTCTTTATATAATTAATATTCAAAGTCATATACACGATCACGTTAACCCACTTTGTACTCCGAAAATCAACAATGGTAAATATGTACAATTCAAAAGGGGTACCACTAACGTTATTAGATCTTACTAAAGTGCATACGGTCAGAATGACACACAGATCAAAATAAAGAGGAAACCAGCAGTAGAGAGAGTAAGGAAAGCAAGATGTTTGAACAATAGGCAGAGTACTTGCCCCGTTACCTAGACACAGTTCTGTGTGGAGATCCCCCCCCATCTGGGCAACCTGTAGAAGAAAGATGTAAGCCCAGTCCATATATTGTTCACCCTTAGACTTCCCAATGGTTCTGCAACCCCAAAGTACCTTGGGGTTGTAGTGTTCCGTGTCGGGGAAATCGACAATCCTTCTTGAGTGTCCTCCCTTTCAGGCAGGAGTC
The DNA here is from genome assembly GCF_040938575.1 of Ambystoma mexicanum. Taxonomy (NCBI): domain Eukaryota; kingdom Metazoa; phylum Chordata; class Amphibia; order Caudata; family Ambystomatidae; genus Ambystoma; species Ambystoma mexicanum. Next base: position 894,082,239 of record NC_090931.1, on the reverse strand, counting down.
ATGGGTCGTCGAACGTCTGACGGAGAACAGGTCGAGCTACGACGGTGTAGTTGCCGTGTCGTTCCTAGTGGTGCTCGTTGACGGGGAAGCGTAAACGTCCTGCAAGGAAAAGGCGTGCGGGGCACCTCGGTGTCGATAGTTCTGGACCGCAAAGAGTTGAAGAACTGTAGCCCAGCAAGGGTGTCGAGTCGTCGGCGTCTCTGTGGTCTTTGGGTGGTGGGAAACCCACCGGTGGATGCTCCTCGGCACGTCGACGGTCAGGCATTCTCCAGCATGATACAGCGGCGACGATGTGGACGAGAGCGTCCTTGGATCAATGGAGTTCTTAGGCAACGGGAGCGCGGCGGCTCCAGACGGCGACGGTGGTCGACGACAGTGACGGACAACAGTCCGGGCGCTTCTCGTTGGAGTTCCGCAGCAGTCCCCGTATCGGGTCGACATCCTGTCGAAGGTCTATCTACCAGGGAGCTTAGGCAAAGATCAGCTGTGCACGATGGTCCCTCGTAGCTCGGGAAGAGGGCGCCTTACCAGGTCCTCTCTGGGTCAGTTCTTGAAGCACAGCAGCTTTCAGATTGCAAAGGAGAGCAACATCAATTCTTCTCGTCCAGCAGGGCTCAAGCTTAAGCTTCACTCCAGTTACTCGTCGTAGTGGACTTCAGCTTCTGAACATGATTCCTAGCAGTGAGAGGTCCCCAGATATACTGTTGGTCTCCCATTCATTCCGCTGGGTCGCACTCAAGCATCCAATCACGACTACGGGCATTCATGCAGGAAGTCAACCAATCGGGTACACGAGGTATTCAGGCCATTCACTTCTCTCCAGACACTCGCAAGTTATGTGTATTGGGACAAGTACCGAGCCATTCAACGCTCCAAGCTGCATTCAAACCAGTTTCGGGCAGGGCTGTCTCAACCATTGTGTCAAACACCAGATACTAGACAGTCACAACATAGAATGCATATTCGTCACACACTCCATTCACCCAGGTCCCATCCACAGGCGTACCCACAACATACGGTCGTTGAGAAGGTTCCAGCCAGTCTGGTCGGCACTTCCCCACACTGCCATATTCGGAACTTCCACCCAACAGCCAGTCAGGGGGAAGGTACAGAGGCAGGGCTTCCCAGGACTTCGGGAAGATCAGGGTAACAGGTGAGCAAGAGGCCATGAGGGCCATTTTGTCTCCATCAGTTATCTACCGTTCTCCAGCATGGGGTCTGGCATGGATTCACATGCTCATGAATATTCCCCGTCGTCAGGCTGGGAATCCTCGGTATAGAAAAAAATCAGTATCAGTTTCGTTTCTGATCTGTCTTTCTTAGTAACCAATCACTGGTCTCTGGGTCATACTGCCCCCAGCCAATGACTGCCCTCTCCCTAAGCCCCGCCTCCGGCAGCCATCCTCAGATTTTTACCGCACGTTCAAGTGTTGGGATCCTCGTGCTGTAGGTCTCGAGCTTTTGCTGCGTTATCGTGCTTTTTCAGGAGTTTTTTATTCATTTTTCGGTTAAATAGAGCCTCAAGCTCCACCGTTTATACATCTGATCAACGGGGATCCGTTTCAGAGTTTTCTACGCCCCTCAAGGGTGAAGTTTTCGTCGGGTTACGCTTTTGGAGGATTCCAGAAGTTCCGTGGCCTACCCCGGACATGGCCCAGGAGAAAGGAAGCTCGACGCCCGGGAAGCTGTTCAGGACCTGCCCTGGATGCCAGCTTCAGAATGTTTTCAAGGAGGACGAGCATTCGTTATGGCTCTACAGTCTCCATGAGGACAAGACGCACAATGAGAAGGACTGTGCGTTTTGTGGGAACATGTTGGAGCGGACCATGAAGGATCGCCACCTCCGTCTCGCCAACTGGCTGGAAGGGAAGAGCCCGTCAGGCGAGAAGAAGAAAAAGAAGTCCGAGCGGTCTTCTAAGTCCTGTGAGGGTGCCCCGGCGACTGGGGCCCAACAAAAGGCTAAGCACTGCGAGTCCGCGGGCACCGGGAGCGCCAACCGGTCGGGGCTCATTGGCTGCCAGGCAGGGGGTATCCTCCCCGGCGCCATCAACCACGAGCCAACGCTCTGGCTCGGGTAAGAGGAAGTCCTAGAACCCGGCGAAGCTTCTGGAGAGGCCCCGGTCGATCTCGAAGATTCCGGCAGAGGGGGAGCGAGGCTCGGACCCTCCCCCCAAGGTGAAGGCCCCAGGTGTCCAGAAGGTGACGATGGCCTTAATTCACCCTGCCAAGACCTCGATTGAGGATGTCGCCGCGGCCCTGGCTGAGCCTGTGGAGGCGCCCCCAGGACCCAGAGTCTCCCTGCCACCGCAGAGGGAGTCGTCTTTCAGGCCCATTGAGAAGACCCCCAGGAAGTCCTCGTGGAAAAGGTGGGGGAGGGGCTGGTGGCCATCGTGGATACGGACATGACCTCTGAAGAAGAGCTCATCGAAGTCGTGGAAGAGGCCCAGCCCATCGGGAGGGATCCCGATGAGGGCGACGACGAGAGCGACCTTGTCGCCGACAAGGCTTCTCAAGAGCCCTCGCGCCCGTCGTTTCCGGCACCACAGGACACCTCGTTGGCCATTTTGTCAGCGATTCAGTCCTTATGCTCGGAGATAAGGACAAGGTTGCCCCTTCCCCTGACGGAGGTACCTGAGCCAGACCCGATGGGGGAACCGGAGCCAGGATCTTCGGAGAGTCCACCGCATAAGAGGAGGACGCATCCTACGCCACCTCTCCCACTTCTGTGGCCTGCTCCGCCTTCCCCCCGGTCTACTACCCACGGGGATGATACAGGCACGGACACGGCTACGATAGGTACAGATGACGACGGTGGCGACGACGGGACATGTCCCCCGTCGCCCCCTGCTCGGGGTTTCCTGCCCAACGAAATTGGATCCTTTCATGCCATGATTTCCAGGGCATCCGAGCTTTTCCAGCTCTGCCCAGAAGAAAAGAAGAAAGAAGGGTTCCTTTACCAACGGCGCGAGGCTAAAAGGAAGACGGTCCTCGCTGTACCACTTCTTGATGACATCTGGGATGAGGGGCTCGCCCTCCTCAAGAACCCTGCCACGGCGCCGGCAAAGAGGGACCGGTACGAGAAGTACTGGGTCCCTGACTCTCCCCCCTTGTGCCTTCGGGCACAACCTACCCCCGATTCGGTCGTCTCGGCGGCGGCAAGGAAGAAAGCTGGGGGGCATCGGCCTCGACAACTTCCCCGCCGGACGGCAAGGACAGGAAGTTGGACACGATGGGACGACGGATCATCTCATCCGCAGCGACGACTATCAAGGCGGCCAACGCCCTGGCTATCGTAGCCCGCTACGACAGGGAGTTGTGGTTCAAAATCGCCCCTCTGTTAGACTTCCTTCCGGACGCCAAAAGGGCTGAGGCCTTTGAAATCCTACAGGAGGGGGAGATTGCTTCGGACCACGCCATCACGGTGGCAACGGACATCGCCGACACCGGTTTCCGTCAGTTGGGCAACAGGGTTTGCTTGAGACGAGGATGGCTCAAGGCCACGGATTTCCGCCAGGGCGTACAAACCAAGGTTATGGACATGCCCTTCGACGGGAACAATCTGTTTGGGAAGGCGGTTGATGAGTCCCTTCAGGCCATCAAGACACACACAGAGACTGCCCGGGCACTGGGAGTGCTCCAAAAACGACGGCCATCCTTTCAGAGCTCCGGAGGCAGACAAGGTGCCTCCAAGGGATCCGGCAGGGGCTCCTCCACTTACCGCCAAGCGGCAAGATCTTCGTCCCAGGAAGCCTACAGGGGATGCGGCAAGTCATGTGGTGCCCGTCGTCATCGACAAGGAGGTCAAGGAGGCAAGGCAGCCTCCAAACAAGATTGAACCGACCGTGGGGTGGGCTCCCGCCGAAGCACCCCGGTGGGAGACCGGCTGGCGAGGTTCGTCGGCGTGTGGGTGTCCATCTCCACTGACCGTTGGGTGCTGGACGCCCTGGCCCAAGGGCATGCCCTCGAGTTTCAGAAGAAGTGCCCTCACGTTCCACCCGTGGCCAGGAAGGAAAATCACGTCCCTCAACTACTGTTGGAAGTAAGGGCGATGCTCAAGAAGGGTGCCATCGAGCTCGTCCCAAAGAGGCTTCGGGGCTCCGGAGTTTACTCAAGGTACTTCCTCGTAAAAAAGAAGACAGGAGGATGGCGCCTCATCCTGGACCTACGACGACTGAACAAGTACATCAAGGCACAGAAGTTCTGTATGGTCACCCTCCAGCATGTGCTGGGACAGCTGGAGGAGGGCGATTTCCTGTCGTCGTTGGACTTGGAGGATGCGTACTTCCACATCCCCATTCTAAAAAGACACCGAAAGTTCCTCAGGTTCGTGGTCCAAGGGCGGCACTACCAGTTCAAGGCCCTCCTGTTCAGATTGAAGTCGGCACCCAGGGTAGGGTGTTCACCAAGTGCCTCGCACCGGTGGCGGTACTGTTGCGCCTACAGGGGATCCATGTCTACCCCTGCCTGGACGACTGGCTCACCCGGGCAAGGACAAGGGAGCTCGCCGTGGAGCACACTGCGAAGACCGTCCAGCTGCTCACAGACCTGGGATTCTCCAACTTTCCAAAATCCCACCTGGCTCCGTCACAAGTCGCCCTGTTTCTGGGAGCCAAGCTCGACACAGTGGCGCGGCTGGACTCGCCGTCGGAGGAAAGGACCAGGACCATTCTGGGCAAGGTGCAGTGTCTGCTGGCAACGGACATGGCCAGGGTAAGATCCATCAACTCCCTCCTCGGGATGATGTCCTCCTGCATTTATCTGGTGCGCCTTTGCAGGCTTCGGATGAGACCCTTACAGGAGTTCCTCGACGTCCGCTGGATCCAGTCGACGGGCAGCTTCGAGGACAGGATCCCTCTCAACGAGACTTTCCGTCAGGCGATCCGGTGGTGGGGTACCCGCTCCTATCTGTCGGCGGGCACGGACTTTCAGACCCCAGCTCACCAGGTGACGGTGACGACGGACGCCTCCCTGGAAGGTTGGGGAGCACACTCCGGAGATCTTCACGCAAGAGGCCTTTGGCTCCCGGAGGAGAAGTCTCTCCACATCAACATCTTGGAGCTCCACGCAGTGTTCTGGGCCCTCAGGTCCTTATTTTCCGTCCCTCAAGGGCAAGGTGGTGAGGATCTTCACCGACAACACCACCACGATGTTCTACATCCGGAAGCAGGGCGGAACCAGGTCCCCGGCCCTATCCAAGGAAGCCGAGGATCTGTGGCATTGGGCCATCGCCCAAGGGATGTTTCTGGTGCCTCTTCATCTAGCAGGAATAAAAAACACGATCTCCGACTCACTCAGCAGGGAGCTGCGCTCGTGCCACGAGTGGGAACTACACCAGGATCAAGTGGATCGACTCTTCCGACGATGGGGCCAACCCAAATCGATCTCTTCGTGACGGCGACGAATTCCAAGTGCCGGAGGTTCGCCAGCAGGTTCCCCCAGCCGAGGAGCATGGGCGATGCTTTCTCGTTCCCCTGGGATGGCCTATATCTTTATGCGTTCCCTCCGCTGCCGTTGCTGCTCTGGCTCATCAACCAGCTCAAGAGGTCCCGGTGGAGGATGATCCTCGTCGCACCGGCGTGGCCGAGGCAGATCTGGTTCCCGGACCTTCTGGACTTGTCAACGTCCCCACCAGTCAAGCTGCCGACGGACGCAGACCTTCTCTCCAGAGAAGGAGGCGCCATTCTTCACCACAACCCGGAGTCGCTGTACATGCAGGCCTGGCTCCTGCAGCACTAGAGTTTGGAGGGTACGACATCCCGGCCGACTGCAGAGAGGTTCTTGCAAAGGCCAGGGCGTCCTCAACTCTCAAGTGCTACGGACATAAATGGAAGAGGTTCTCTGTCTGGTGCTGTGCACAGAAGATTAACCCTCTGCGGATTACGGCCCCTCAAGTACTGCCGTACCTACTGTCGCTGGCCAAAGATGGACTGGCTCACGCCTCCATCAAAATACATCTGGCTGCAATCTCCCGATATACCAGGACGACGGTACAGGCGTCCCTGTGGTCTCATCGCCTGGTGAAAGAATTCATGAAGGGACTATTCCGATCATTCCCGCCGGTGAGGGCTCCTGCCCCGGCGTGGGAGCTTAATGTGGTGCTGACCAAGCTCATGGGGGGCCCCATTCGAGCCTATGCATTCGGCGCCTTTGAAGTTCCTGTCGTGGAAGACAGCTTTCCTCGTGGCCGTCACCTCTGCACGGCGAGTGGGAGAGATCCAGGCCCTATCTTGCAAGCCTCCATACTTGTCTTTTCATGACACGAGGGTGGTGCTGAGGACACACCCATCCTTTATGCCCAAGGTGCCGTCGGACTTCCACCTCAACGAGCCCTTGGTGTTGCCAGTTTTCTTCCCGTCACCTTCGTCGCCAGCTGAGAGGACTTTGCACTCGCTGGATGTAGCTAGAGCGCTGAAGTTCTACGTGGACTGCACAAAGAGTTTTCGGAAGACGTCACAACTGTTTGTGAACTTTGGGACTGTGAATCAAGGGAAGGCTCTCTCGAAGGCTTCCATTTCCAGATGGCTCTCCGGCTGCATCATGCACTGTCACCGGTTGGCAAACCGACAGCTGCCCGGCCGTCCGAGGGCCCATTCGACCAGAGCGATCGCTGCTACCACGGCGTTCCTGCCTGGTGTGCCCCTGCTGGACATCTGCAGGGCTGGGACGTGGAGGTCGACGCACACCTTCACAAGATTCTACTGCGTCGATCGGGACTCCAGGGAGGAGTCCAGGGTCGGCCAAGCAGTGCTGCGCAACCTGTTCGCCTAAGGTGAGCCTGGTGAGGAGGTAAGAGTTGCTTAATGTTGAGTTGTTGTATTGCTTAATGTTGAGCCTGTTGCCACCTCCCGTGGTTGTGCATGTGTGTACTGCTATGTATTCTCTTATTCATGAGCATGTGAATCCATGCCAGACCCCATGCTGAAGAAGGAACAAGTTACTTACCTGTAACTGTTGTTCTCCAGCATGGGTCTGGCATGGATTCACATGCGAACCCTCCCGCCTACCCCTCTGCGGCTCTTCACTTGGTCATACTGCCACTTTACGTGCTACCAAATCTGAGGATGGCTGCCGGAGGCGGGGCATAGGGAGAGGGCAGTCATTGGCTGGGGGCAGTATGACCCAGAGACCAGTGATTGGTTACTACTAAGAAAGACAGATCAGAAACGAAACTGATACTGATTTTTTTCTATACCGAGGATTCCCGGCCTGACGACGGGGAATATTCATGAGCATGTGAATCCATGCCAGACCCATGCTGGAGAACAACAGTTACAGGTAAGTAACTTGTTCCATTCCAATGACAGGGCCTGTGCATCCCAAAATGGAGGCCGCTCCGGGCACCAGTTATTTCAGCACGGAACTGCCACCAGCCCATATCCTGCTCTGTAGGTCACACATAGGTGCCCAAAAACATACACTAGGGGCACAGGGTTGTACCCCTACCCATGGGTGCCATAAGGGTATCCCAGGGATCTGTTCACCAAACCAAAAGAGAGAGAGCTGCACCGCCAGGAGTCCCACATGAACTCCTGCACGGAAAACACGACAGAACACACGATAAAAAGCAGTAAAGGACAAGGATACGGAGGCCCTGTCCCTCCGATGCATTTGCAGCATCACACACGCGTATTAATGTTAGCATATCTCAAGCGTAGGATAAGCGGTACTTCCAGACTCACGTGGCATCCGGGCATTAGTTGTAGGCTGAATTTCTGGCTGAACATTGTGGCGACTTGGCCGGAGTCGTAGCGCGGTCCACATTACTGTTAGAAATGATGAGATCACTAAGAATGTGTTTAACCGTATCACGGATTACTAAAAGAGTATGAAATCTATCGGAACTTACATTGTGAAAGTCTTGCGTTCGGCGGTCTGAGGGATGGCTCTGACAGTAACCAGCATTCGACCCAAAGCGACATTTGTTGCTCGGAAATAGTGGTGAAACTGTTGCTAGGCAATGTTGCGCGTCCTAGTGTACGCAATGAAGTCATGCCGATTACGTCCTAGAATGCTGGGATATGTCATTTTTTTTTTTAAAGGAAGCCCTTGCGTTATTTTGTGGATATAACTCAGGGTATCTAGAAAAATGATAAATATGTACCTTATTAACTTGGATTAGCAAGTGACAGTTGACTTGTATAGTACAGTTATAAAATACAATTATAAATTAGTCAACTCCAAAGGGATTTCGCAGGATTTGAATCCATAGAACAGTGTTTAAATGCATAATAGTATTCACTCTGTGTGGACTAATTCCCAGTAAGGGTCACTGTCGTCTATAGGGTAATGGGACTTCAAAGCCTTGTCTATCTGATATCATAAACCAGGTTGGAAATCTACTCAGTTATTGGATGTATCTTCAGGGTGAAATTACTAGTTTAATGATGGTAAGGTGTCTATCAATCGGTAGTCTCAGCATACCGTGGTATGTAATGTAAGGACATAATTATGTGTAGAAGTCATTTTCAACAATTATTATGTCTATGGTTGTCTAGACCCATAAACGTCAGCCAATATTTCCATAGTATCTACAGTCAAGGTAATTGCCAATTTGTGCATCCTGATAACGAAAAGTTAGAGATGTCATCAGTACAAGCATTTACAAACATGTGCATTGATGTTTTGGGATATCCCTTCAATATCACTATTCCACAACGTGGGTTAACGACGTTACATACTTTTGTACATAATATTCATTTTTGGTTTTGTTCGGTATACATAATTTCTGTAAGGTATTGAACTATTGTGACATGAAATATCAATTCTGTTTACATACATCTCTATAATCAAGTTTTTAACAGTAGGTCAGGATGTATGTTCTTTTTCATAAAAACAGTGTCAGGGAAAATTCCTCATTCATTCCCCAAGGTTCTAGGCAGTCACGTTTGTGAATCCAGAACATCTCTCTACGTGCGATGAGATCTGTTAGATTACCACCTCGTGGTGGTTTGGTAATGGTCTCTAAGATTACAAATTTGAGCTGAACTATGGTATGTTTTCTGAGCTCTAAAAGTCTAAAGAGTGGTAACTTTGCGTTCTTAGTTTTGTAGTTGGATTTGTGTTCGGTCAGACTCTCTTTCAGTTTTCTCGTTATCTGCCCTACAGAGTACAGGCCACATGGGCAGATGATGCCATATATGACAAATTTACTATCACAAGTGGCACATTGTTGAAGTTCTATTTTTCTGACCTGTGCGAGGGTGTCTAATGAGATCACCTTTTTGTACTTTGCTGCAACGGCAGCAGTGAAGGCATGGGAAGGTGCCATACATTGGCTTATTCATGAACAAATGTTTGCGATTCTGAACTCTTTCTGCTTTCACAAGGCAGTCTTTAAAATGTCCTCTTGTGTATGCCGTTAATGGTGGTTTGGGGAATTAATCTACATAGTTGGGGGTCGAGTCTAGTTATTTTCTAGTTCTTAAGTATGCGTTTGATATGCATACTTTCTTTTGAAAATTTCGTCAAGTAGATGAGTGGGGAATCTTCAGGTTTTTTGTTGATCTTCTTCGATAGGCTGAGTCAGTGTTGAGCATTGCTCTTGGTCATGGCGTTATTAAGTACCTTTTCCGGGAAACCTCTGTTTTTAAAAATGTGTATTTGCTCGGTAGTTGCTACGTTGTATTGTGTCTTATGAGAGACAATTCTTAGTCTAATTGACTAAACCGAAGGCTGTTTTTAAGATGTTGTGGTTGATAGCTAGTATAGTGCAGGCTGTTCGTAACATCTGTCGGTTTTTGATAGATGGGCGTGATCAATCCATTACTCGTGGGTGTAATGTTGACATGTAGAAAGTGTGCAGATGGAGTTTCAATTTCTAATGTGAATTGTATCCTGGGATTGCATCTATTGAAATATTTCAGAAAAGTTGTTAGTTCTTCTTTGGGTCCTTTCCATATCCCAAAGATATCGTTGATATACCTTTCCCATAATGTCAGTTTACTTGACCAATTCGGTTGTGTTAGTATGTGTTCAGATCCAAAAGAACACAAAGATGTTGGCATAGGCTGGCGCCATCTCCAAGCCCATTGAGGTTCCACAAATCTGAAGGTAGAATTACAAGTTATATCTGAAAAAGTTGTCACAAAGGATCATCGGAGTGAGTTCAATTGCAAAGATCTTATTAGATTGAAAGTATTATTCCTGTAATAACAACCATTCAACCGCTTCTAGGCCTTCACCATGAGGTATTGAGGTATATAGACGCTGGACATTTAAGGTGAAGTGTCCAGTTGTCATTGAAATGTGTGATCTCCTTTAGTACATTCAGGAAGTGCGTATTGTCTCTCAAATAGGTTGAGGTTTTTTGTACCAGTAGTTGCAGCAGTGTGTCAAGATATTTGGGTACAGAATCAAAGATACTTTCGGTTGTTGCGACTATTGGTCTGAAAGGTGGTTTTGTGTCATTTTTGTGTTATTTGGGAAGTCGGTAAAACACTGGGGTGATGGGTGCCTTGTTGAATAGAAAGTCTCTTGTTTTTCCATTAATACACTCTTCTGTAAGTGCTTTATTGAGAACATTGTCTATCATCTACTGAATATTGGTTGTTGGATCATTGTCCAAGTTATGTACGTGTCTGTCTTCCAAAAGTTGTAGACAACCATTTTTTACAAAAATCGGCGTCCATGACAACAATAGCGCCACCTTTGTCTGCTGGTTTTATTTCTCTAGTTCTGTCTTCAGCCAGTTGCTTTAGTAGTTTATGTTGATGTTTGTGTGTTGTGCCCTTTTATGTCAAAGAATTCTATAGATTTAAGGTCTTTTCTTATCTTTCTCAAAAAGATCTAAGGCACTGTTCCAGATTGTGGGATTAAAAGTGCTTTTGGCTTTCATTTCAAGAGTGTCAAAGGCTAAGGATCTTTCTTGTGTTGATGGAGTTAAATCAAAACACAGTTTCAATCTAATTTTTCTTGTCAGTTTGGCTATACTGATTTCTTCTTCAAAGAGATTTGAGTTGTTTGTGGACACGAATTTTAGTCTATACATGAATTACTAAATTGGTAGTTTCTTTTTCCCCTCTGAGTTTTCTTGTTTATTCGCCTGACATTCCTTCTTCTAAAAAGGAGGAAGTACGTCGTTATTTGGTTGGATCTCTAATTCAGTGGTCGGGATGTTCAGTGTGGATACCGTGGTGATATCGGGTCTTGTTGGTACTACTTCTTTACCACTACTTGAGGTGTCACTTGTTGGGTCAGTACTTACTATCTCTTCTTGCAGGCTTATTCAGTGGATTCTTTCTATATTGTTGTTAGTTCTGTTGATAGTATTCTTGCCACGTGTATACAATGTCTGTTGAATAGTCCAATGTAAACAGGTTCTCGATATAGGTCGTTAGGTCCCTGCCCCCGATGCCTTCTGGAATTCCCAACATTCTGACATTATTTCAGTGAGATCGACCCTCTGAGTCCTCAGCTCTCCGTTCCAGGATAGTATTTCTAGATTCCAATGATTTCATCTGGGTAACCAGATATTCGGTGGTGGTAACCGTGTCTTTTAACGTCCCTCTCTCCGCAAGCAATCTCAAATCCTGGCGGAGAAGTTGCACGTCACCCTTCACCTCCTCGATCTTATTCTCCAGGGAGGTCCGTAAAGCCGCTATGGCTGCATAGCGCTTTGTCTTCCTGAGGGTCAGGTTGTGGTGCCTGGGCCCCAGCTAATGCTGCTTCTGTGGTTGATTCAGGACTTCATGATTTCCCCTGGATCACAAAGGATTCCATGATTGAGCCCTTTTGCTTATTCTTGACATAGCCAGGAGCGTGTACTAATGAAGGCTTTTGTCACCTTAGGTGGTGTGGTTCATCAATATGACAGTGTATAATGCTGACAGTTCCAGTAACGGATGGTACATGCTCACTTTGGTGTCCTGTTCAGGATCACTTGCAGGAGTCCAGAAAGTGTGGCTCACACCTCCTGGCAACCCAGCAGCAAAATTGGGGCACAAATTGTGATAGATGTGGCTTCGCATTGAACCCCCAGATGGAAGCAGGATGGCCGTCAATAAGGATCAGAGCAAGCAATATCATATTGGCACTGCATGAAGCATCTCCCAGAACATCTCCCGTTTATGTATGTCCTGGGTCCAGTAATGTAGTTAGCCTTGGCCAATTCTCCGTTAACACACTTGGGATCCATATGCCTGCCATTCAGGGCATACGTTCAGCAGGATTCATGCAGCAGCTCCACTTTCATCACAGTAGTGTGATATTTGTTAGTGTAGGCTTCGGTGGCAGCCCGCGTGGGAGCACTAATATATGCCAGTATCTATGTAGGGGGCGCGGCTCCCAGCATGTATCCCTCACTGCAATGCAGCACTTTGCTACATTAGTGGCAGGGGTTCTCCGCTTCCGTGCAAGCTGGCCACGGTGCCCTTACCTCCAGTGCACCCCGTCAATACTCTTTAGCAGTGGCACGACAGGCACTCTCATATCTCCTGCCACACTAGCAAGGCTCAGTTTTATCTGCTCCCAGTCACCGCTGGTTTCTGTTGCCGAGCTCCGTCTGGGTGTCTCATCAACGAAGCCTGGCAGTCTCACGGCTCTTCCGCACACCCTAGGCCACCAAATTCACCTGTGCCGCAGCTGCAAACAGATAGCAGTTCACTTGCCACTGCTGAGATAGTTAGGCCACCATTTTGGAGCTCGGAGCCCGGTATAGTCTCTCCTGGGGCAAAACGGGCATCAACTTCCATCCGGCGAAGTTCTCAATTAGTATTTCGGCTTTATCTTTCTAGCAGGGATCTGCAGAAGCGTTCATTTTCCCCTATGTCATTGCATACAGGATCAATTTAAGGATCTCAGTGGGAGCTCAAGCAGTACACGTCTTCACTGCTTGAGCCCAGTCCATGTCCCCTCTACACAGATAGAATCCTGTGTGTAAGTGGTAATCCTGATGCTGTAAAAAAATAAAAACTTGTCAAAGAAGCAGACTGGATTCAAACAATTGCAGGTGCATGGAGTTATAAGATCTCCTCTACTTTTGCCAAGATCGACAAGCCACGAGGTATTCTCCCAAAATATCTCAAACAATTTCCTTGTGCGAGAATTAGGGCTCAATTCTTGCGCTTTAGGTTAAACGTACTCCCAATGGGTGAAATCCTCTCAAAACAGGAAAAATTTAGGTGGAGAATACAAGTTTATGCCGCCACTGTCGAGACCCAAGCTTTGTTGTAAACCTCTGCCACTTACTGGTACAATGTACTGCCTTAAGAGACCTGATAGCGTGATTTCTGGGCAGGTTTTGAAATCTAATGCAGGTTGTGCCCAGGAGTCTGGGACAGATTGTGCTCTGGAAAATAAGTTTTTCGGACAGTACTAGTTATCAGAATGTTAAATTGGGGCTTACAGGTAAAAAATAAATTGTTATTTTCAAATGTTTTAACTTCCCTATTTTTTAACAAAAATGTCTGTTTGATTTAAATTATTGAATGCAATGTTTTAAACAGTATGAATGTTTGTTTTATTGATTTTTAGCAAAGATTGAACATATGCACAATAAAAAAAAATAATAGAGGAACCATTTTATTCTTTTTCTTTGTTGAGGAAACAAAACCTGTTTCTGCTTGGGAATAATGGGAGGGATGCAGTGGGGAGGATCTGATGTGGTGCTGTCTGTGCTGGAGTACAGTGATCTTTATCTAGTGGACTTGGATCACTTATCCTGCTACTTGGACTCAGAAGAGGGGGAGGCACAGTTAATGAACATTTTCTAGATGAGGTGCACAGACAATCTGTCTCCTCCAGCAGATGTCAGATGTTGCTCCTGCAGAGATTGTTGGTAGGAATGTGGATGCTGCTGCAGGTGATGCTGTGAATGGTGACAGCACTGACATTCTGGGGAGGAGCCTGAGCCAGTGGCACCGCGAGTACCAGAGGAATTGAGTCCGTACTATAGGGGTCAGTAGAAGGTATGTTGCCAATATAGGGTTCAAGGAAGGCTCAGGAGTTTTTCAGAGTACGCAGAGGTCAGGAACACAGCTCTGCCTTTGCCACCATCCTCTTGGGCCTGGGATTACTTTGATTCCTCATGGTTGCAGCATCAGAGGCTGAATCCATGGTGTGTAGTTTGTGACTGGCGTCAAACACCGTTGGGGAGGAGAACTGTCTTCTACCCATTCACTGCATACCACAGCCTTCCTGAACCAACTGTGGTTATGTGCCCTCACCTATGTCAGACCAAGACCTACAAATACAGGCTATGCCTGCACCCTTGTAAGACAGTTAAGATTTCAAAATTGTGTGTGCCCCCACTCCTGCGAGAGATGAGTGACATAAAAATTCAGGTTGTGCCTCCACCCGTGCGAGACATGGACCTAAAAATTGCGTGTATCCTCACCACTGCGAGACATCAAGATAAAATCCAGACTGTTTCACCACTGTTGCGAGGCAGGAGAGATGTAGAAATTGAGTTGGTGAATTACTGTTTAAATATTCACCCATGTATATACCCAGACTCCTAGTGCCATGCTGCTTAGAACTGAGGTTAAACGATGTTTGTGTAAGATCCGTCTTAAAACATATTTAGCGGATTATAATATTGTGCGTGAATCTAATACTACTGGCCTGGCTCCACGATCTTCATTCACTCCTCTAATGCTGATATGTCAGCAAAGGTACTGACTTTTGAAAGACTAGTTCTTACTGAATAAGATAAGATCCTCAAGCGACAGACCAAGGATGCCCCTTCCAATATGAAGTTAGCAGAATTTCAGGCACTTGAATCCCTATCGAAGGAGACATCAATAGTAATAAAGGGGGCGGATAAAGGGGGTGGCATTGTGATCTGTGACATTGAAAAATATGACCAAGAGGTATACCTGCTTCTAAGTGTCCAGGGAAACTATGAGAAAATTAATTACAATCCCACAGCAGAGATCAAAGATAAAATCCTGGAGATAAGTAAGCATGGTTATGAGGAAGGGTTTCTGTTTAAGAAAGAATATGATTTTATAAATGCATCTGAGGGCAGAACACCCGGTTCTATATTTTACCTAAGATACATAAATATGCTCGTAATCCACCTGGGCGCCCCATTGTTTCAAGCTGCGGTTCGCTTTTGGAACCTTTATCTCATAGATTGATTTTAATTTTTTCCTCAAACATTAGCTGCCTCCACTGTGGCTTTTTTGCTTGACAATAGAGCGGTGATTAACTTGGTAGAGAATATGACCTTTTGTCCTACCAATCAGCTCTTTGTGTCAATGGAGATGGAAGCCTTGTATACAAATATATTTCCCAGGGGAAAGCTCTATTGAGTTTGGGAGTTATGCTGAACAGACGACAAATTGATTGTGGTGTGCCAACTGATTTTCTATTGGCATGTATAGAGGTTGTACTGCAGAATAGCTTTTTTTGTTACTAGATGATTATTATTTTCAACGTAAAGGGACTGCTATGGGCTGCACATTTGCCCCTAATCTGGCCAATTTACATATGGCATTTTTTTTTAAGAGAACTCAATTCTGTCCCTTGTGAACCCGTTCTTACAGTGCATCTCCCAATATCGATGGTATATTGATCTTTTTTTTTTATTTGAAGTGGTACATCGACACATCTACTGGAATTTGTAGCTTGGGCGAACAATCTGGACGATGATTTACATTTCACCTGTGAGTTCTCAAAGTACAGTATTTCTTTCTTGGATTTGAGAATTTTTGAAGAGGGAGGTGTTCTCCAGACTGAACTTTTTAGAAAAACCACAGAACGGAACACCACTTTTTTTTTTTCAAGTCAATACCCCCATAGTTTATTGAATAACATCCCCTATGGAATGGTTTTGAGATTAAGACACAATTGCTCCACACTACTGGATTTCAATAAACCTGCAACAATCTTAAAAAAGAGGCTCACCAAAAGAGGCTACCCCAAACAAATGGTTAGACACTGCTTCAAAAGAAGTCGCAACACTGATCGGTAGTCACTCTTGAGCCCAATACAAAAAGATGGACAAATGGATACATTGGTATGTGCTACCACATTTTGTCAATTTAACACAGCTATCTGTGGAATGATCTTAATGAACTAGAGGATACTTACCAGCATGGAGATTGGGCTGGCCAAACCCATCTTTGTTTTTAAGAAAAGCAAAAGAGAACAACATGTTAAGACTGTGGCACAGAAAGCAACGCGTCAAGATTGTGGCACGTATTGACAGGAACCTTTGGTAGGTAAACAAGAAGCAGTATAACCAAGGTGTGCCAAGTATTTGGAAGCGCTTGAGCTTGTGTATTTAAACAAAATCCTTCCTCAAATAAACAAAACTGGCTGTAGCACCCAGGAGGAACAAGTAGGCACCTCTAACCCACTTAACATTAGAAAGAAACAGTGAATGTTCCACAATCGGATGTGCTGCCAGCTCACATGAGTTGTGCATCTGTAACATTAAACATCCTCATAACCAGTCCATCTAGAAAGTATATTTCAATTGAGACGTGGATAGGTTTTTGCGTTTTTAATTGTGTTCATTGTCCATGTTCAAACGCCAGATTTGTATGCCCAAATGACAGATTTGTATGCCAACACGTGTTTCGACCTCTACAGGTCTTTTTCAAGGCAAAACTCCAATGGAAAGTCTTACTGATGAGTATCCACTTATGATTGTGCGCAAAGGTATCAATATACATAAAGTCGGTGTCTTGCACTATTAAATCATTAGAACAATCCTGGTGAATTTTTCACGTTCCGTAATGCAGCCTGCCATTAATGGCAATGCATGATTACACTGTCGTCCGCACCCGTCCGTCTCAAAGTGAGTCCGGAGGTCGAAACACGTGTTGGCATACAACTCTGTCATTTGGGCATACAAATCTGGCGTTTGAACATGGACAATGAACACAATTAAAAACGCAAAAACCTATTCACGTCTCAATTGAAATATACTTTGTACATGGACTGATTATGAGGATGTTTAATGTTACAGATGCACAACTCATGTGACCTTTGGTAGGTAATTGCATCAATTGCTGTGCCCATGCCCACTGTTCTACTAGGAAGTCTGTCTGTTTGTTCGTTAATTAGCCCTCGCAGGGAGCCACCGTGTTTACCGTCTAGGGGACACTGATCTAGCCTGCTCAAGTTGTTGCTCTCTTTTATTTTGTTTTTCGTGATGCCGCAAGCGCTGTACCACTCTTTAAGGTCTACCATGCATTTATGCATTGTGATCTTGATCACTGTGTGACCATTAACTTCAGTGTAATGTTGCCCCTTTTTTTCTTCTTGGGGTACTGCCCTGCCCCGAGGAGGACCGGTTATTTGAAGTTGGGGCCATTGGGTCCATTACAACCACGTGCAGCGACCTCCCACCTTCCCACCACTTCATTTAGCAAATTGGTTGTACTTTTTCGGTGAGTACATAGTGGCCTGGCACCTGAGCTACTATAACATCAGTTTGCAGTTATTTTTCAACCAGGTGTTTGTTACAGACCTCCCAGACCTCCTATTGTGTCTCGAGCGGTCCACTACTGTTTGTAACTATATTTTATTTATTCTATTGTTTTTTCCTTGAAGATTAGTCTTCAAGCCTTGGATGTCCCTCCCCTTCTAGTGCACGTCCAGATAATGACCCCCCTCCTTTTTCAAAATCATTCCCCTGCAGCAGGAACACATCATTTGTGATTGGTTCATTTTGTATGTACTACATATGGTCAGCATAATACCTCTGTTTCATCTTTGGGCAAATATGGACTTCAGACAGTTTGTATTTGTTTTTTAGGTTTTTTGTTCAAAACAATTCTTTCCTTTCCCTGATGAAGACGTTACAACTAATATGTCGCCAATTGGTTACGTTGCTTGTCTAACCAGGATACATTCATTATTAAATGTGTGTTTAATTACAGTGCTATTTCATGTAGATAGTTTGTTAGTTAGGACTGTTTGTCTTTTTTTCTTTGATGCTTGGTTCATTATTCCTGGTTTGCTTTGATTATGTATTATTGATGACTATTTATGAAAAACTGAAATTGCAATTGTGTAAGTATTCTAATTGAAATGTTGATTTATTGTTCTAGATTTGCCCTTTCAGATTCACATTGCTTAAATATTGAAACAACTGTGGTAAATTGATCATGCACACCTGTGTTATGCAATGATTTGATATAAGTCATTTATAACGCACCTGTACACAAGTTTTTCTAGGCGTGACAAGACAAGAAAGGAAAGACAGAGGGAGAACAAAAACAGACGGTCTTACTAGCCCTTGTGTCATTCAGATTGTGCAAGTGTGATAATGTGGTTTCAAACAATTGAGGTTTTAGTAGGCAGGAATAGAAGTACAAATTATTATTCAGGATTCCAAAACGGCCGCCATGCACTGAGGTAGAGTGCAGGCAGAGCTCCGTCCCGAAATCGGCAAGATTTGGCATACTTAATGGATGCAGTTAGAACTTTCTCTCCTTGGTCCTGCAACTAAATGCTTATCGAAGGTTTGTGTCCCTCTTGTTGCCGCAAAGAGCCTCGTGGCCGAAATACTATTGGAAGACGAGGCGTAATTTGGCCCGGCCACACCCAATATCTACTGAGGCATACGCTTACGCTTTTCACACCAACACGGGTGAGTCAGGGAAAACGGCTCACCCGCAAGAGGTCACTGTGGGAGTGAGTGATGGGAGGAAGATGGTTTCGCCGTGCAGGGGCATTGCAACCTCCTGCTGAGTATCCCCTGGAGACTATCGCAGACACAAGGGATAGTGCGGGCGTGGCGTGATCAGTGCAGAAGAATGTTAGCTGCTGAGGCGTAACCAGAGGGAATCGCACAACACAGACTGTCAGTTATGAGCTAAATAAAGAACGGAACACTTATTTCCTGCAAACGTGATCTTAGTGTGTGACAATTTGGTGAACATCCTGACGCTCAACGACAATTACTTGTGCCCCCACATCGCCTATGAGGTACAGCAGGTTTTGGTGGGGGGATGCATGTCTGTTCAAGGGACTGTCCGACATAATCTATTCCAAGAAGAACCCTAACATAAAAAATATTGCTGCAAAAAGAAAAACGCACTCAACACCTCGCTTAATGTGCTAAGTAGGTGGAGTGCTCAAAATTAACTGGGGTTTACTTGTACCCAATCTAACCCCTTGTTGGGACCATATTCATGCATGGTTCATATGTAAAATAACCACATCTACCACAACAATTTCAGTGTGTGAATTAAAACATTTTTATATATATTCTTTTTTTGTGCTCTGAATAATAAAACAACAATCAACAAAAAAGTCAAGATTGTAACTCAAAATTCGAGGGGATTGGGTCCTCCGACGTATTCCATATCTACGACAGGTAATGTCCACAGCTGTGCTGCTTTGGAAAATCTTTGGCGTCTGCGTCCTGCGTCGATGACGTTGATGCGCCGTCCCCGAGGACCTCCTCCGACGGCCGACATCACCCGATGTGATAAGTAGGACGCACGACTCCCATAGCCTCAGTTCCGTTTTTTCCGCGAACGTGTTCGCTTCGTGAATCTCGGTACGCCTCGACTCGTTGGAGTTTGCTGTTTTCTATTCTCGGTTCGTTGAACCTGTTCGGTTTGTTGTGAAGACCTGCTCGCAGCGATGTCTTTCTCATCTTCAATCCCGCGTCCGGGCTTCAAGAACTGCGGGGACTGTGGGTCCAAGATGTCGGTCACGGACTCGCACAACGCCTGCCTCTGGTGCCTCGGGGAGGCCCACGATACGGACGACTGTGTCGACTGCCAGTCACTCACGGCAAAGGCCTTGCGGGAACGCAAGAAGAAGCTGTCGGTAGGCCGGGTGTCTAAGCCCCGGAAGTCGAGGTCTGCGGGGCTTTCGACGGATGACTCGAGGGGCGACTCTCCGCGTCATCATCGGAAGTCCAGTGGGTCTCCTTCCAGGAGTCGGTCTCGCCACTCCTCTGTCTCTTTGAGGCATTCCCGGAAGCGCCGGCATAGGTCACCTTCCCCGTCCTTTTCCGAGGACTCCGCCCGTCGGCGGGTCGCTTATCCCTCCATGCAAGCGACACCAGAGGAATGGGCTTCCTTCGGGAAGCAGATGCTAGCGATTCTTGAATCGCAGGCACCGGTCCGTCCGCGCCTCCGAGTGGGGTCGGTCGGCACCGGTCGAGAGACACCGCTCGTACACCTTCAGGCTCGGGTGGTCGGCACGGCTCGCGGGAGAGGTCCCGCTCAGACAAGGGTAGCCGTTCTCGCCATGCCCGTGCCAGGTCCCGGTCCTCGACGCCTGTGGCGCCGAGGTCGTCGGCGATTTCTCTCGAGGCTCCGCCTTCGAGGGGGTCGTCAGCGCCTAGGTTGTCGAGAGACACGCTCGGAGCTCCGGCTTCGAGGACTGTGTCGACGCCGCCAATGCTGGCTGCAGCTGACGTCGACGCCGATTCGCTCGGCGTCGACGCCTTTTCTGTCGACGCCCTCGACGCCTTTTCTGTCGACGCCGGTGCCGACTCGTTCGGCGTCCTCGACGCCTTTCGAGGCGGTGGTGTCGGAGGGGCCCGTGGCACAGGGTTTGCCCCTAGAAAGGCTATGACTAAGGTCCGGCACTGCTTTGGTCCAGAGAGGTCTTCCTCTCCCCGCCTGGAGTACATTTCAGAGGGTGATGAAGGCTCTGATGGCGGCCTGGTTCCGGTTACGGTTCCAGATGACCTTATCTCGGGCCATAGCCAGTTTGATGACCTGAGGCTGTCGCTGCATGATGCCAGTGGACTGGACACCTCTCCGGAGGTGGAGTTTTGTCGGCCGCAGCCTGGCACTCATGCCGATTCTTCACATCAGCGCCTTATGTCTCGGGTTACTGAGTACTTGGGTTAGTCAGCTCCGCCAGGGGAGTTCATTCAGGATGATCTCACGGACATCCTTGATCTCGGTCCACCCACTGACCCGGTTTTGCCTTTTCATATGGCTCTGCAGAGAAGGGTGGCAGCGGCTTGGACTGCTCCGGAGAGTCTCCCGGCAGTGGGCAAGTCTTTGTCGCGAAAATACCGTCCAGCCAGTAGCAACCCCTGCTACTTGTCTAGGCACCCCACCCCGGAGAGTTTGGTGGTGCAGGCGGCTACGGCTCCGGCAAAGCAGGCGTCTTATCCTACCATCCCTCCGGATAGGGACGACAAACATTTTGACGGCTGGGCGAAGAAAGTGTTTTCTTCGGGGGGGTATGGCGCTTCAGGCGGCCAACTCCATATGTGCCTTGTCTCGTTTCACACACACTCTGTGGAACTGTGTTGCGTTAGCGGCTGATCATATTCCCGAAGGGGACGAACGGAATGGTTTCCTTCCTATGGTTCAGGATGGCAAGGATGCTATGTGTGAGGCCGTTCAGTCGGGTTTGGACTTGGCGGATTGTGTCAGCCGGTCCATGGCGGCGAGCACCGTAATGCGCAGGTTTGCGCGGTTGCAGAAGTCTGGGTTCGCTCCTGATGTGCAGTCCCGGCTCCTCAACATGCCTTTTGACGGTGAACACCTTTTTGGCAGCAAGGCTGACGAGAGCCTTGAGAGGTTGCAGACCTCCAAAGCTGCAGCAAAGTCGTTGGGCGCTGCAGTTCGCCAACCTCCGCCTTTTCGTCCTAGGGGACAGCAATGGAGGGGAGGTTCCTTTCGCTATTACTCGTCCTTCAGTAAAGCGAGGGGAGCTAGCAGTCAAAGAGGCCATCGTAAGAGTGCCAGAAGTGGAAACAAAGGTACTCGAGGTGCCAAGGCCGCTCGGGCAGTTGTCCCTTTGCCCTCAGGCAACGCTGCAGCCGCTACCACTCAGTCATGAGGCCAGGTCCCATGGTTCGCCGGTTGGGGGAAGGCTGGCGCAGCATCTTGTAGAGTGGCAAGCCATTACTTCGGATGTGTGGGTTCTGGAGATCATAACCCACGGCTACTGTCTTCCTTTTCGGCAGAGGCCTCACGACAATCCACCAGGGAGCCTCTCTTTGAAGAGTCCGGATCCGCTCCTTGCGCAGGAAATTCAAGCCCTGCTGGAGAAAGGCGCCATGGAACTCGTGCCTGTAGCGGAGAGGAACAAGGGATGGTCTTCCCCTTATTTTTTGATATCGAAGAAAGACAAGGGATTGAGACCCATCATGGACTTGCGCTGTTTGAACAAACTCCTCAGGAAGGACAAGTTCAAGATGGTGACTCTTTCTCAAGTCCTCCAGGCCCTTCGACTTCAGGACTGGTTGGTGTCTCTCGACCTCAAGGATGCTTACTTCCATGTGCCGATCCATCCCAAGCACAATAAGTACCTGAGGTTCGCGGTTGGCGACTCACACTTTCAGTTTCGGGTCCTGCCGTTCGGATTGACCTCCGCCCGAGGGTTTTCACCAAGCTCATGGTGGTGGTGGCAGCGCATCTCAGGAAAGGGGGGGATTCACGTCTACCCCTACCTGGACGATTGGTTGATCAGGGGGAGCTCTCCCGAGCAAGTCCTGGATCATCTGTCTGTCACCTGCCACTCCCTTCACATCCTGGGCTTCTCCCTCAATTTAAAGAAGTCCCATTTGACACCAACGCAGCGGCTCCAGTACATCGGATCAGTGCTCGACACGTCCCTGGGGCAGTGTTTTCCTCCTCAGGTGAGGGCTCTTCACATTCAGCAGATGGTGCACAAGTTTCAGTTTGCCCAGAATCTCCCAGCGTCCGAGTTCTTGAGACTCCTCGGCCTCATGGCATCCTGCATTCTTCTGGTGCCAGAGGCTCGTCTGCGGATGAGATCTTTGCAGTGGGCACTCAAGCTCCAGTGGTCTCAGTCCTCCGGCAGGCTGTCGGACCCTGTTCAGGTGCCGCCCTCAGTGGCCCGGGACCTTCTGTGGTGGGCAGTTGAGGGCAATCTGATGAAGGGGGTCCCATTTTGGCTGCCCTTGACGGAGGTGACGATCGTGACGGACGCATCCCTCACGGGATGGGGAGCTCATGCCAACGAGTTGACAGTCAGCGGTCGTTGGTCTCCGTCGGAGTCCAGACTCCATATCAATCTGTTGGAGCTAAGGGCCGTCAGGCTAGCCCTGAAGGCTTTTCTGCCGACTGTGCGCGGAAAGAGTGTCATGATTCTAAAGGACAACAAGGTGGCCATGCACTACCTCAACAAAAAGGGGGGGGGCAGGGTCACTTCCGCTGTGCAGGGAGGCGATGCAGCTCGAATTCTGGGCCATCCAGCAGGAAGTTTCGATCTCGGCTGTTCATCTGGCCGGAGACGACAACGAGACGGCGGACGCTCTGAGCAGGCAGAGCTCGATCTCTCACGAGTGGGAGCTGGCTCAGGAGATTCTCCTGGAGATCTTCGCCCTTTGACGGACCCCTCAAATGGATCTCTTCGCCTCCAGTGTCAACCGGAAGTGCGAAAGGTTTTGCTCGCGAGAATTTCCTCCAACAGGAGCCTTAGGAGACGCGTTCGTGGTGGAGTGGTCGTTCCCACTGCTGTACGCGTTTCCTCCAGTCCCCGTCATCCCGCAAGTGCTGCAGAGGTTACGGAGGTTCGGTTCCTGGATGATCCTCATTGCTCCGACGTGGGCCCGGAGGACGTGGTACCCGGACCTTCTAGACTTGTCCATCTGCCCTCCACGTCGTCTTCCCTACCGAGACGATTTGCTCTCACAGGAGGGGGGGTCAGGTTCTCCATCCAGAGGTCAGATCCCTCAATCTTCACGCTTGGCTTCTGAAAGGTTGAGGTATAAGGATTGGGACCTCGCTGAAGACGTGATGGAGGTGTTGCTCTCGGCCAGGTGGCCGGCAACAAAGTCTCTGTACCGTTGCCGTTGGAGAAAGTTCTGCGACTGGTGCAGAGTTGAGAATGTGGATCCTTTTGAATGTGACATTCCCATGGTTCTGTCTTTTTTGCTTTCTTTGGCCCACAGGGGCTTGCAAGTGGGGACCATTAAAGGTTACCTGGCGGCGCTGTCCATCTTTAAGCGCTCGTCTGAAGAGTGTTCCTATTTTAAGATTCCTTTGATTTCGCAGTTTTTGAAAGGGCTCACTAATGTGTTCCCTCCGTCACCTTTTCTGGTGCCCGGTTGGGATCTGAACCTTGTTCTTAAGTTTCTTATGGGTGCTCCGTTTGAGCCTTTACATTCTTGCCCTTTGAGGCTGTTGACTCTGAAAACTGTGTTTTTGGTTGCGGTTACTTCCGCTTGCAGAGTGAGTGAGTTACAGGCACTTTCAGTTAAGCCACCCTTCACTGTGTTTCAGAAGGACAGGGTTGTCCTTAGAGTTCGTCCTTCTTTTCTTCCGAAGGCGGTTTCAGACTTTCATTTGAGCCAGAAGGTTGTTCTTCCGGCGTTCTTTCCTCTTCCACATCCTGGTAAGGAAGAGGAGAGACTCCATAGGCTTGATCCTAGGAGAGCGCTGAGCTTTTATATTTCGCGCATGTCCCGGGTCAGAATGGACGATAAACTTGTCATTGGTTACGCTGGAAAGCATTTGGGACAAGCTGTGACGAAACAGACTTTGTCTCGTTGGATTATTTTAGCTATCTCCGAGTGTTACCGCTTGGCGGGTAAGGACCCTCCGGCTGGCTTGCGTGCCCATTCTACCAGGGGAGTGGGTGCGTCTACTGCCCTGCAGAGGGGAGTTCCTACTCGTCACATCTGTGATGCAGCCACCTGGGCTTCAGTACATACTTTTGTACGTCACTATTCCCTTGATTCCATCAGAGGGCAAGATCTGGCCTTTGGCAAGGCAGTTCTATTCCGCAATTTGATTGGGCATGCTAAATTTGTAATCTAAATTCTTTCCCACTTCCTTGCTTGGTACTGCTTTGGGAGTCTGTCATAGATATGGAATATGTCGGAGGACCCAATCCCCTCGAAGAACAAGTTACTTTCTTACCTGGTAACGTTCTTTCGATGGGATGGTCCGACGACTTATTCCATATCGCTCCCTCCCTGCCTTCCCCGCTGCAGAATTTCTTTTGCGATTGCGGCTTGCGTTCCGCAAGGCCTTGTGTGTCTGACTGGCCGAAAACTGGTGGCACACGTTCTGGGAAAAAACTATGACTGAGGCTATGGGCGTCGTGCGTCCTACTTATCACATCGGGTGACATCGGCCGTCGGAGGAGGTCCTCGGGGACGGCGCATCGACGTCATCGACGCAGGACGCAGACGCCAAAGATTTTCCGAAGCAGCACAGCTGTGGACATTACCTGTCATAGATATGGAATTCGTCGTCGTACCATCCCATCGAAAGAACGTTACCAGGTAAGAAAGTAACTTGTTCTTTGATTACATCATGAACATATACAGAGAAAGATACATTTTTTTTGCTTTCATCATTTTTCAATTACATATTTTCACATAAATAGTGTGAAGAGGACAGAAGAAAACAAGAGAAATGTAAAAGGTGGAAACATGGAAAACCACAACCCAGTGCTTAAAAAGTGTGAGAAGAGCAGTAGAGGATAACCTCTAATAGGAAGAGAAAAAATAGAAATAAAATATAACCATAATATGGTCACAGTTCCATATATCCAAATTATGGAGAAAATCAGCAGTCCTAGAATTTTCTAGTTTTAAACATTTTTTTTCCCAGGGCTTTTTTATGGGAGACCCCCACTGGGTTTGCCAAAAAGCACCCTAAGCACACGAAGTAGCACGGAGGTGCCGGTTTAGCGAGAATTTATAAAACAGGTCCTGTGAATTTGGGGTGGAGTCAAGGCATAATACGGGAATACATATGTGTGGTATCAGCACAATAATACCCTGGATTCAGAGGAGCAAACGTTGGTGGGCTCACAAAAATCATTGGCACGTTAAGCCCCACAGAGATATCAAGAAAGGGAGTGGGGGTCCACATGGAGATGAAGAATCAATAATTTTCTGCACTCGGGTCCTGTGTGATCGGGAGCACCAAAGGTGCAGATGCTACCGGAGTCAGTGTGAAATATCATCGAGGAACAACGCCACAGGTAAGGTACAACGGTTGCCTCTGGAGGGTCTGGTTGGCTGGTGACCTGACTTCTCACAATAAGCAAGATACAGAACCTCATTGAAACAGGGTAGATCAGCTGACATTACAGCATATACTAAAGGCTGAAACAGGCACCTCGGCATACCTTACGAACATTATAGATGTACGGCGGGGTCCACTATAGCGTCCGATAATCCACCATAAAGTAACAACCCCCTTAAAGACTGAGGTAGCTGCATAACGAAGGAACCAGTGTCCGCATCATCCATATAATATCTGTTACAACATTCATGGAGCACTGGCAATAATCACAAAACCTGCTGTCATTGCCCAGTCATATTGGTTCTCCTAAAAGTTGTCTAATTTGGAGGGAGCCCCACGGGCCGAGGGCACCGTATGCGAGAACAAAAAAGGATGCTTTGACTTGTCGCGCCACTAAAGAAAATAAGGAAAGTCCACTACAGGATATCTGGGCGAGGGCTCAACATCCAACTACTCCTACTTGATCTACTGTCCCCTCGGCAGATATGGCAACACCTAAAGAAGATTTTGCAAAGAGTTTCCAGGTCTTTCAGAGTACATTCACGGCATCATGCCAAACATAGTTCACTGTATTTACTTGTAGTATCTGGTATTGGTTGTAGCTGCCACGCACTTAATGCAGGGCAGCTACACCCAACACCAGATACTACACATCCCCTCTCTTTCACCAAGACATATCTTTGTGTGGACATGTGTTAGAGGGTGAGGAAGTGCGCCTGGAATGAGAATGGGTGTGTTGGTATTTTATTAAAATGAAATGTAGGATTTGTGCCTAATAGGTGTGAAGTATTTAATGGTAAACACAAATAGTAATATGCTAAAGTTTAATATTTTTTTCATGTTTTGTAGGATTTAGGGTGCATGCATGGAATCACCATGGACTTGTAGGAAAAGTGTATAGTTTACTTATTGGAGAATGCTGGGATGCAAAAAGTATAACTGACTTTTGAGGATTTTTAGGTCTTGCGGTGGACGCACCATGGACTCTTAGATATTTATATGTCCAAATGGATATGTTGAAATGTATAATATAAAGTATTATTGTAGGTGAAATGAAATCTATTTTAGAAATTACATGTATGTTTGAAATGGGCATTTAAATCTGCATGTGTGTGGCACTGTATGTTCATGTGGAGATGAAGTGTGAGGTGTCACAGAATGGATTATCATGCAGTTACATAGGTTACCAATAGGTGAATTGGTAGTGGAAGGTGTAGTCCTGTGAGGTTTTGAGCCCAGATGAAGTATGGTGTGAAGTAATTTATGGTACATATGTTTAGACATAGTAAGGGTTTTATGAAACTGGAAGCACTTGTGAGTAATAGAGGGTAAAATGGTATGTGTGTGTGTGCGCATGCAAGTGATTATGATCCATGGGATGGAGCATAGATATGTATGAGAAGTGGTTAGCCGGCAAAGTGAGTATCTGAAGTTGCGCACATGTGTTTGTGCTGATGAATGCATTCCTGTAGTAACTGGCTCACAATGGGGTCTCTGATCCATTCCCTGTTGTGATGTTTCTTTTGCGTGCTGTGTCTGTGCAGCTACGTGATCTTAGTTATGTTTGTATATTTTCTATCCTATTCCTACTTTTAAATGTTCTCTTTGGGGTAGTGAGTGAGTGAAGGTGAGTAAGGGTGCAGATGTGATGACATGCAAATTACAGGTTTCTAGTGCTGTGATGAGTGGTGGTCTCGTATGAGGACAGGTGATGTGTGTTAGATTGTATTTGGATGTTAGATTGTTTTTGGTCGTCTGCGTATGAGTACGTGTTTGTGCTGTGGGTGTGGCAGGGCCGAAGCTCTGTGTGGCAGGCGGAGTGAAAGGAGTGCTGTATGAGCCGGGAAGGTGATGGAGTGTAGTTTGGTGGTGGTTAGTTCTTGCAGGTGGCAGCTGCAAGACTCTGGTGTGGCAGGCCTGAGTAAATGGTGGATCAGTGTTTTATGGTTGTTGGGGAATGTTAGTTACACGAATGTTAGTTACGCCGTGATGGTTCTGAGTGTGGTGTGTTGTCTGGTTGGCTTGTGGTGGATGTTGATGTGCTGGTTGGAGAGAGCCTGGTCTTGAAATTCTGTTGTGTGTGTCTTGGTGAAAGAGAGGGGATGTGTAGTATCTGGTATTGGTTGTAGCTGCCTTGCATCAAGTGCACCTGATGCATGCAACGGAATGGTGAGAGGTAACATGGAACCCAGTGGGGCTCCAGGGTTCCATGACTGACAGTTGGGATTCGGGATGGGAGATGACATGAAAGAGGATGGATATCAAATAGCTCCTACG
This sequence comes from Ambystoma mexicanum, assembly GCF_040938575.1. NCBI lineage: Eukaryota > Metazoa > Chordata > Amphibia > Caudata > Ambystomatidae > Ambystoma > Ambystoma mexicanum. The sequence goes on along the minus strand of NC_090931.1, from coordinate 894,054,076 downwards.
TCCCTCTTCCTAGCTTACCCTGTAACTCAATAAAGCTACTTTTCCTTTTATAATAACTTGCCTCGAGCGTTATCTCTGGTTCCCTAGAACCCAGGATACTTCATTACTACGGAGATAAATAAAAAAATCAAGGATTTTAGGAAAGATCTAACAGATCTGGGCAAACGCACGGACGCCAATGAAACAGCGATACAAGAATTGACAAGCGATAATCGCCAAGCGGAGTAATTGTTAGAACATTTAGCGAGATCGACTCACAATTTAGAGATACAATGTGAGGAGTTGGAGAACAGGTCTCGTAAGGCAAATATCCGGGTGAGGAATCTCCCGGAATCTTTTGCAGACCCAGACTTGAATGAAGCAATAAAATATGATCTTTAAAGAATTACTGGGGAATGTTGAGGAAGAGACCATCTTATTGGATCGTGTTCACAGGGTGGGCCTGAAGAGACCAGACCCTGGGATGCGCCCAAGGGATGTATTGGCAGCGTTTGGGGATTACCCACAAAAGGAACACATTTTAAGAACAGCCAGGCAAGCAGATCCTATCACATACAATGGAGCAATTATACCAAGATCTTTCACCAATCACACTTCAAAACCGCAGAGAAATGCAAATTGCAGCAAAAACATTGCAATCTAAGAAGATATTTATAGGTGAACATTCCCATTTGGTCTAACATTCACACTAGACTGGAGGCAACATAGGATCACCTCCCCGGCAAAAGGCATTGATCTACAAAAAATTGTTGAAGATGCAAGCGGCACTCCTCACAATCATCAGCTACAATTGGCTCACCCTACGACAGGGCACCACACTGAAGAATGAGCGGGGACATGGGAGGCTTGCGTACCAAAGGACCTTACTGGAATCGTTGGAATCCTCTTCTTAAATGTCTGCAGAACATGTCCAGAAAATGATTTCAACTGAATAATGGGAGGAGCTCACTGAATGCGCTGCCATAAATATTTTTGTAATGGAAAACATTGGGATCTGACACTCCAACTTCGAATCGGTGGAGTGGAGGCGAAGAGGGTTTTCAGATACCATATGGGGATCCCTGGAGGAAGTGGTGATCCACGATGGAGGAGTGATGGTTGAAAGTACTCTAGGTACAAAGGGTCACACCATGGTGGGGGAGAGGTGAGGCAAGGGACTAGGGGGGGAGGGGGATAGGGGTTCTAAATATTGGCCGGGGGTGGGACAATGTTTGGGGAGAAGGGAGGGGAAAACTTCAGTTGCTTAAGGCAATACATGTATGGATCAAGGTCTAGGGACAGGGCATTGGTTTTAAACGGATTAAAAATTCAATGCATTCAAGTGTATATCTCTTAATGTTCAGTGGCTAAATACCCACATCAAATGCACAAAACGCATCAGCCTGATGTTTTTGCTTTGCAAGAAACCCATATAAGACAACAGGATAAGTCCCGACTTCAACACGATCCCATTATTATACAAGCTAATGCACAGAAGGAAGCAGCAGATGTTCTAATGGCAATCCGGCATGGGGCACATATTAAAATAGTCAGCACAAAAGCAGACGGGGAAATCCGATTCCTTTTTATTGTCGCCGAAAAAGGATTGACTAAGATAACTTTGGTGTCAATCTACGCCCCAAACACAGGCCATTATAACTTTCTGAAGAAGACATTAACGGAGGTGGAAACATTTATTGTAGGGGATCGGTTAATATGTGGGGACTAAACTTGGCTTGGGACCCGCAAAGGGACAGAAGTGCGAGAAGCCAATTCAGTCTTCTGCACAGGGGATATGCAATACAATTGAGCAGTTGGCGATCTCTGTTGTATGGGTAACACTGACAGGGTCTGAGAAAGGCTACACGCAACTCTCTCATGTCCATAAATCGTTCTCACAAATTGCTTATTTGTTCTTCAGCCTCGTTGCTGGGTTATGTTACAAAAATAGACACACACCCGATCACATTATCAGATCATTCTTCCCTGGAACTGGTGTTCCTCCTTCATAGGACAACACCAGCGGTATGTTCATGGGTTTGCCCTTGAACTTTTTCGGGATCCGGTTCTGAGGGAGAAATTGGGGGGAACAATTTTGGAATTTTTTGTGTTCAATGATACTGGGACGATAGCGATGGACATTTTATGGGATGCTTTTAAAGCTACGTTTCGTGGGAAACTAATTCCAGGTGTGGACGCTAGACATAAACAACGAATGGTTATTGAGTCAGAATTGAAACGGAACTGAAGCAAATTATGAAAGAAATTGAGACGGATGGTAGCCTGGCTATCAGAAAGGCATATAGAAATGTAAGCGGGAGGCTACACCTTATGCTAATGTCAAAAGCCGAAAAAGCTATTATACGCGAAGTAAAAATATTACATACAAGCAAATAAAGCGGACCGTTTGTTGGCTAGACAGCTAAGGCAGACTCCGAAATTTAGGACTATTGTAGGGGGTAAAAGCAATCTATGGGGATTTGGTTACGACAACCCCACAGATACTGACACAATTTGTAGAATTTTACTCCACACTTTATCAATCCGATCGTCCTGACTTGCTAGCCCAAAGAAAATGTTTTGCGCTCAGTTAAGCTTCCTATTATCACAACTCAGATACGTGAACAATTAGAACAAGAGATAACGATTGAAGAAGTTTCGCACATAATCCGAAATCTCCCCACAAATAAGGCCCCAGGTCTGGATGGATTCACGACTCATTTTATAAAACCTATAATGCAATCCTCGCCCCAAGAATGATAAAATGATAAACGCATTTAAAGAAATTGGCCATATGACATCTTCTACGGAGGAAACCAAAATGATTCTCTTTCCAAAACCTAATAAAGACACCACGGCATGCGGATAATACCGTCCTATTGCCCTGATCACTCTTGATGCGAAAATCTATATAAAAATGTTGGCTAACCGACTAATAGATAATTTACCATCCTTAATTCACCGTGACCAGTCTGTGTTTATTAAACAATGACAAACTCACGATAACATTAGAAGGGCTTGCTATCTGATTGTGAAAACGTGCAAGAAAAATCATCCGCACTCTTCTTATCATTGGATGCAGAGAAAGCGTTTGATAGGGTGCACTGGTCATTTATATTTCAAACTTTGGAGGCTATGGGATTCGGCCCCAATTTCATGAACATGATACGAGTGAACTATCTAGACCCCAAGATTAGGTTAGCAATAAATGGTCAGATATCCAACCCAATCACGCTACGTTGTGGAACAAGGCAGGGATGCCCATTGTTCCCTCTCTCTTATGCAATATACTTGGAATCCTTTCTGATTAAAATCCGACAATCAGATCTAGTACAAGGTATACCATACAGGACAGAAAAACAGAAGATTATGGCAAACGCCAACGATATGTTGAGCACAGTGACAAATCTGGTTGAATCATTGGAGAAGGCCACACAGGTACTTGAAGAATTCGACAAGGTGGCAGGTGTGAAAATAATTTATAAGAAATCAGAAATATTGAATTTATCTCTTACACCCTCTCATGTAGCCCAGTTGGATGCTAACACTAAATTCGCATGGGCAAGAGATACCATTAGATTATTAGGCGTGAACCTAACTAACTATATAAAGTACATTCCACCCCCCCCCCCAGCTTATTAAAACTTCAGCGTTTATTGTCGCAGTGGGGTCCACTAGCGATCTCTTCGCTGGGGCAGATAAACGCTGTAAAGATGTCAATACTCCACATGGTGCTATATCTATTTCAGGCTCTCCCTATACCCATAGTGCAAATTTTCTTTCGTGAATTACAAAGTTTGATTTCGAAATGGATTTGGAACAATAAACCCCACACGTAGCTATGAAATTATTAATGATTCCTACACTTAAGGGGGGCCTGGGACTTCCCAACTTTGTAAAATACTATCAGACTGCATCCCTATGGGTGTTGAAAGAATGGGTATACTCAACGACTGAGAACATTTGGGCCACAATGTAAAGGCAATTTGTGACCCGCATACTGCAGAACTGGGTGTCCATTGAACATGCACGCTAGTCAAATTACTAATTTGGTTGAAAACATATGAGATAGGGCGGTTAAGCATTGTCCGATTACTACATATCCCACCCCTTTTTCTCCAATATTTAATCCGCAGTTCAAACCTGGCTTAGTAAAAGGATTCTTTACTAAATGGAAGGAAACAAAATGCAATAAAATCAAGGATATGTTTCAGGGCACGGATTTTATTCAGTTTGAATAATGTAAAAAGGAGATGGGGCTTACCGAATTGGAAACATATCAATATTTTCAGGTTCAACATTGGCTGTTGGCTCCCACGAACAGAGCCGCGATCATTAGATCGTTAACTGCATTTGAGAAATTATTTATTTCAAATCCAGGAGAGAAATCCTCATATCAAACTTTTATCGCCTGTTACAAGAGGAGGTCCAGGAAGGCAATCTGAAATAGGTTCAGAGCTGGCAGAAGACACCGGGAATTTCGATGTTTATTGAAGAATGGCAAGCACTATGGAGCGATATTCCTACAGATCAGAGAATCATGGTATAAGGCTGTTACAATGGCATTACACCCCACACAGGCTATAGAAAATGAAACTAATTAGCACTGGTAAATGTTGGAGGGAATGCAACGGTAAGGGCGGTTGGCTGCACACATGGTTGAACTGTCCTAAATTGGCTAACTAGTGGAACAAGCACATCCAAGGTATGTTTGGGAAACAGTTGCAAGTGGATATGAAAGATATCTTGTTGGGAATTGGTACTTCGGAGGAGAGTAAATGGCCAAAACATAAACGCAAAGCGCGGGTTATCCTACGGGTGGCAGCCTTGGTGGTGATTGCCCAACATTGGAAAGACAAAGATCCTCCACATGTGTAGAACTGGTTTATGAAGGTATGGAACTTTGTTTTTTTTAGAGTGCATGACATGTGCGATCCAGGGCGTGCAACAAGCTTTTACAAAAGAATGGGGAATCGTATTGCGATTTTTACAAGCGGACTACAACGTTGCAGTTTGCTCACATAAACTGCGTATTTTAGGCATTGCATAGACTTTGACTCTTGACAGACACTATAAGATGGTGGGTGAGTGGGAGGGAAGGGAAGAAAGGGTAAAAGGGGGGTGATTGCTGGGGTGGGTTTATGTTTACTGTTTGTATAAATTTGAAATGCCAATTAAAAACGATTATTCAAAACGTGGTTGTACTTATGCCTGTATTATTATGCACAATAATATTTTATAAGGGAGGAACTCTGCATATAGCGTGTGTGTTTCCGATGAAGTAGAGCTGCCGAATGGTTGAGAGTTCAATACTGCTCCGGGCTGACTCTGAACTACATCCTTCCTAAACACTTCCATACCAAATGTGGTTAACAATGATGGTTATTAAGAACACCTGTTGCCAGTTGGTCTGAAGCACTATATAAAACCCCTGTAACTATTTTTATGGTGGTGATGATGGAATTACTCAGTACTAGTTAGAAAATCTCTACTGCTTTGCTCCGAAGGCGTTAGAACTTTTTGTTTTAAATGCATAGATTTTTTTAATAAGAAATGTGATGGCCACAAATTAATCATTTATGTCATTTGATATGTTTATAGCCCCTACTGCCATTGTTATGGCTTCGAAGCACTGAGGTGGATTAACTCCATTCAGAATACCGTAGTCTGTTCATTTCAAAGCATGCGAAAAGTCATTAGAATTTGGTGATCAGCATAGACGACTAGGTTAAAACATTTGAGATCATGCAGCACTTATTGCTCAGTCACAAGGAAGACTGCTGTGTCAGTGACTGTGACAGTTGAACTGAATTACTCATGGGACTCGTCTGTATTCTATGGGTTGTAGTCTATCAATCCGTAGGTCACTGTCTACAGTTGAAGGCTCTGCTATACTTCACGTGCAGAACACTTGCACAATGACTAACATGTAGTCACTTAAAAAGATGGCTGATTAGAAGTTTAAAAAATTACCATGTATTTATATGGTGGAATGTATTTTTATATAATGCAAACCACTACTAATAATTGCCAGCTTTGAGCAAACTATTGTTAAAAAGAATCCCAGCTTCAAGATGCTCAAATTCAAAATAAAACCACACACTTAAAATGCCATATTTAAAATGTGGCAATAGATAACAACCCCCTTTTTTTAAATCGGCTGCCAAATAATGTAAACTGCTATTTTTCAGAAAGGGATTACTACAAATAAAATCAAAACATAGCTTTATATGGAATTGTTCTGGAGCAGGAATTATTTGATTATGTAGATGGCTTCCAGCTGCCATGTTTGAGCTATCAGAAATTGGGTTCCATGTGCAGACATGCTTTTGGACAGGAAAAGGTGGATTTCATTATGTTATTTGTATTGATTTTATATTCTCCAGCTTTTAAGTATCTGACCGTGAATACAACGTTGTCTTGCTCCCAAGGCTAGTGCGTTGCCCGCATCTATTCTTCCAGCCTACGTGGATGTGAATATATCATCCGTGGCTAGTTAACAAGGTACTGGATGTAAGTTTTGTTACTGTTACTCGACACAAGGTTACGTTTTAATTGATTTATATTGTTTGTGCTCATGTATTTTTGGAATTTGCAATAGTGAATACTTAGCTCAAAGGAGGGCTTTGCACATGAAATGTATTACCGAAAGGATACTTTAAGGTGCTGTTCGTTGGACATTGGGGACTGACTGACTGAATAACAGAGACCAGGGTATAATTGGAAGTGGGGATGGACAACCAACCCACTATACTATACAGTTGTCATTTTACATGTGTACATTGCACATACTTACACATTCTGGTATAGCTCGAATCTCACCATTTTCATTTGGACAAATACTGAAGATGACTGGAAGCCAGAGCCTTTGTTTTCCCCCACCTGGATGGTGGTGTGCCCTCCTGGAAAGCCTTTGAACTACCACCTTGGCACCGCAGAGATATGTCCTACATGCTGCAAATTGACTCATAAAAGGACTCTACAAATTAGACCACAACCTTCTTTTAACTGCATTGGCTACTGCTGCAACCATGTATCCCCTTCAAATCCTTCTGCATCATCTACAAATATATCGCTCTCAACTCCACAACCTACCTCGCTGAGAAACTCAGCATCTATAGAGGCCTACAGCCCACCCAGAGCCAGGACATGTACAGACTTGAACTCAGCCGGTGCGGGAAAGAAAGCACCAGAGAACAGGCTTTCTTTCTGTGCCAGACACTGGAGCCTCTTCTCTGTCAACACCATACAGGCCCCCTTGCTTCTACATTTCAGGAAAGAGCTCAAGACACTCTTCAAGGAACGGCTCCACCTTAACACCTAGGTCCACAGACCTCATTCACTTTCCGTCTAACCGAGACTGGGTGATCTGCTTTCTCTCTGGTTGTTTTTTGATCTCTTGCTGCCAATTTGCCATCCCCCATTACCCTATTGTTAGCTCCCTGCTCCTTTGTATTCATCTTTTGTGATCGGCTTCCTTTGCTGTGTACTTTCCGTGACTTGTAAAATGCTCTGTTTCTTCCCACAGCTAGGCCTGTACACACAATAAATTCAATAATAATTTTCTGTCTTGCATTTTAGGAAGTTTGCTCAGCTGTTCTTATTGTGTGTCAGATGCGGTTCGGTTGAATCCAGTCTGCCTCCTTGTATAAGCAGTATCTTTTATGTATCAGATATTGTTTGTTGGCATTATTTATAGCTCCAACTCCAGGTGTCAATTGTATATGCATCATTCAAGAGTTGTACTGAGGATGTATTTTTAGACCATGTCCAATTTCCTTACATGTACCTATTTAATACGTCACTATGACATGAGTTATCTTCCATTTCTTGAATAGTAGTAAGGCAAGAATATGTGTAATGAAATTCTGAATGTTGCTTGTTTGACACCAAATAAAACCCATCAAACACTCCGAAATCATTTATTTTTAAAATGTAAAAAAGAAGAAAATCTTCACTTCGAAAGGTTGGACATGTCCTGATTTCTCATTGGGGATGTTTATCTACCCCATCTAAAATGACAAACACATTTGTTAAGATTGCAAACATATACGATTAGAAAAACCTTCACATCAGTAACTTATTGCATTTTGGAAACCACCTGCATTTAAAGTACTGTTACCTATATAATTAAAATACCTTTTTACAGGTCAATTTCTATAAGCCCAAATAAAGTTCTAATTTGTATCTAGTAAGTTTTTTCAGAGGTCACCATAGTATTAGAATCTAAGAGAATTCTTTGCAAACAATGGGGCACCAAGGCAAGAAGGAATATTAACATTTTGAAATAATGTTTTCATAAGACTGCTATCCATTAGTTTATTAAAGCTATCAAAGGGTTCTACTCTATTGTAACAGACATGTATGGTTTCCCACTCAATTTTAAACTAAGCTGGTCCATGGATGTGCTACATTATTGCATCCTAATAAGTAGACGAATCAGCTTCCTTCTAAATTGTGAGATCAATAGAGAATATGTATTAGTGTTTCAGAATAAATCCCCTAGAGAGGACACCTACATTTGTCTCTGGAGATAGTCCTTTGTGTACCAACTAAGGCTTGATTAAGTGGATTGGTTAAAACATGCCACAAGCCATCCTAGATTGCTTAAGTCTGGGACACAGTATGCCCGAACAGATGCACAAGGTGGCTAATGTTTTAATTCTGGTCTTATCCAACGGTTTAAAGAGAGTTTTAAACCACTTATTATATTTTATTGTATTGCTTATAGCATGAACCCAGGTATAGAGCAGCGGAGCGCTTTACCACAAGATTGTGCCAGAATTGACCTTGGCATTTTATACAGTAACGCATTACTGTTGATGGCGGGAGAGAGGGATTTTTGTTGCCCGGCTGGTATTGTTAAGAGCCACGTTTTTAGTGTATTGCGGAACTGGATAGTAGGGGCATGTCCAGCCTCTACTGGAATTGAGTTCTAGATGGTCGGGCGTGGCAGGAGAAGGACTGCTTGCGAGTCTTCTCTTTACGGCCTAGCTTTGACTTCAACCTTTTGATAGTTTTGCTACGGGAGGTGTGCGAGCATCCAGCGGTGTCCAGTTTAGCCGCCAAGTATGTTCCGTTTCAACTGCTTTGTAGCTGCTCCATACAGTTTTTAATATGATCCTGGTGGGTCAAGGGGGAGAGGGAGAGAGGGCAGTGAAGTATGTGTTATGTTGGAGAGATATGGTTGAATTTGTGGGCACCTGTAATGAGGCGGGCGCAGGGTGGTGTGCTACTTTGAGGGGGGGCAGATGTGTGGCTGGAAGCTGAGTATGTAGGTCATTCCCCCCTCCCCCATCGTGTGTGATAACGAGGACTTGTTCCACCATACAGCATTTATACGGGGGAATGAAGGGTTTGAGTGTGTGGATCTGTAGCCATCGGTTTGTGCCTTTTTGACTGTGTTTTTGGAAGGAAAGGCTACTGTCCACAATGAAGCTCAGGCATTTGGCTGAGTTTGACATTTGAGAACTGAATCCTTGCTGACACGTGTGTATTCCATCCATTGCTGCACGAGTCGTTTGGTTGGGGTACCGATGAGAACAAATTCTGTCTTTTGGCAGGTTCCTTTTAAGGTGAGGGTTTGACATCCATGTTTGGATAGTAGAAAGCCATTTGTGGAGGCAAGCAAAGTACTGAGGGGGTGGGGTGGGCACTGACGTTAAGGTACAGCTGAGTGTCATCAGCATACTGATGGATAGATATGTAGGAATCATTTAGAAGAGTTCCATGTATAGATTGAAGATTGCTGATCGACTGGTACCTTGGGGGGCCCAACACATGACTGGCAGTCGGTTGGATCTGAATGAGCCCATCTGTACGACCTGGTGCCTACCGGATAAGTAGGATGTAAACCAGTCTAGGACTGTTCCAGAGAAGCCCATTTTGCCAGCCGTGAGGGAGGTGAGTATTTGATGAACTGTTGAAGGCTGCTGAGCTAGGAGATGAGTGTTCCCATTATCAGTGATTTCTTAACAAAACATCCACCCCTTGGATGGTTGCAGTCTCAATGCGGTATTTGGGGTGGAAGCCAGACTGGTAATCGCAGAGGAGGACACGCTGGTTGATTTTTGGCAAGTAGTGGATTGCAACTACTTTCTCAATAAACTTCCCAATGAAAGGGAGGCTTGTGATGTCTCTGTAGTTGGCTAGGTCTTCTGGGTCAAGCAAAGGTTTTTGGAGAAGGGGTTGTACGAAACCCGTCTTCAACATGTCTGTAAATTCATCTTCACTGAGGGAGATGTTCACAATACCAAGGAGTGCATTAAGTGCTGGGCCAGTTAATTGTTTAATGAGGGTGACTGGAGGGGGAAGTTGTCCGTCTAAGTAGTGGGTTTGAGTGATGCAAGTGCGTCTGAGATCTTTAGGAGAGAGGAGTTTGAAGTCTGTCTAGGATGGTAGTGCCTAGGGGGCTGGTGGATGAATAGCAGGGCTCGGTCCGGTTTTCAGGCATTGATTTGACCTCAGAGTTTTAAAATGTTGTTAATGAAGAAGCTCTTTATTCTGTTTCACTTAGAGTTCACTTTGGGGGTGGAGGGAACACTATCAGATTTTCAACTCCAATATTAGCAGATTCAGCTTGAACTGATTCCAATATACCCATCTGATTATTTGTTGTTGCACTCCTTCAGATCATTATGCTGGTTAATCAGGGAACACATAGGAGCCACAGCTGATCCTGATGGCTTTTTTTTTTAAACGGGCAGGTTTAATTTCACCTTTAATCCCATTTTTCCTTGAGTTCTCAGTCAAGCAGTCCAAGGTAGGACATTTTATTAATTTTCAAAATGTTTACAATCTATCACCCATACTCCATACTTAGGCTAAAATGTCAACAATGTAGTCTTATCTTTATTACAAGATCATTTAGACAGCCATGTTCAATTAACTGATCTCTCTTTGTAAGCCACTAGTGGTTGTGTCTTGACTTACTAAGTCGCCTGAGTAAGAGTGCAACCACTAATTTCTGTGCACGTTCTGGGATCAGGTGATATTTACATCTGCCCAGATAAAGAATTCTTGGAGCAATAATTTTGCAAAGAGCTTCTCTCCTATATCCAATAGGGCCATTACTTTATAATTACAAGTCAAACCCTTAATGAGAATTGGAATAAGGCTAATTTCGAGGGGATTGGGTCCTCCGACGTATTCCATATCTATGACAGTAATCACCACAGCTGTGCTGCTTCGGAAACTTTTTCGGCGCCTGCGTCGATGACGTCGATGCGCCGCCGTCGAGGACCTCCTCCGACGTCCGACGTCATCCGATGTGATAAGTAGGACGCACGACGCCAGTAGCCTCAGTTCCGTTTTTTCCGCGAACGTGTTGCTTCGTGTTTCTCGGTTCTAGCCTCGACTCTTTGGAGTTCTGTTCTTTCTGGTTCTTCGAGCCTGTTCGTTTGTGAATATTCCTTCGCAGCGATGTCTTCCACTTCGTCTTCAACCCCGCGTCCGGGCTTCAAGAAGTGCGGGGTGTGTGGGTCCAAGATGTCGGTGACTGACTCGCACGACGCCTGCCTCTGGTGCCTCGGGGAGGCCCACGACACGGATGACTGTGTCGACTGCCTGTCGCTCACTTCCAAGGCCTTACGCGAACGTAAGAAGAAATTGTCGGTAGGTCGGGTGTCCAAGCCCCGGAAGTCGAAGTCGGCGGGGCTTTCGACGGATGATTCGAGGGGTGACTCTCCGCGTCATCGTCGGAGGTCTCGTCGGTCTTCTTCTAGGAGTCGGTCTCGCCACTCCTCTGCCTCTTCGAGGCGTTCTCGGAAGCGCCGTCCCCGGTCGCCTTCCAGGTCCTCTTCCGAGGACTCTGCCCGGCACGTCGGTTATCCCACCAGCCGTGCGACGCCGGAGGAATGGGCTTCCTTCGGGAAGAAAATGTTGGCGATTCTTGAGTCGCAGGGTACTCAACCGTCCGCGCCCCCGAGTGGGGTCGGCCGTGTGAGGTCGAGAGACGCCGCTCGCAAGAGTGGTCGGCACGAGTCACGGGAGAGGTCCCGTTCGGACAAGGAGGCTCGTTCTCGCCGTACCCGTTCCAGGTCCCGGTCCTCGACGCGATCGAGACCGTGTGCACCTGTGATGTCTTCGAGGAAGACATCGACGTCTGAGGCGTCGACAGGCTTTCTCGAAGCTCCGGCTCCGAGGGAGTCGTCGAAGCCGTCGACGTTCAGGTCGTCGAGGGACACGCTCGGGGCTCCGGCTTCGAGGGCTGTGTCGACGCCGCCGATATTGGAGGCGCTGCATCTGACGTCGACGCCGATTTCCTCGACGTCGACGCCGATCCTCTCGGCGCCGTTGCCGGTTTTCTCGACGGCGGCGCCGATTCGCTCGACGCCATCGACGCCTTTCGTGTCGGAGGTGCCCCGTGTCTCGGGTGTACCCCCTAGGAAGGCTCTGGCTAAGAGCAGGCACTCTCAGGTGCCTTTCCACCACTTGGATTATATTTCGGAGGCGGATGAGGATTCGGTTGGCCTGGTTCCTGGTCAGGTGCCGGATGACATTGTCTCGGGCCATAGTCAATTTGACGAATTGAGGCAGTCGCTGCATGATGCTAGTGGTCTGGACACCTCTCCGGAGGTGGAATTTGGTCGGCCTGAGCCTGGCTCCCATGCCGATTCCTCATACCGGCGCCTTATGGCTAGGGTGTCTGAGTATCTGGGATGGTCTGCTCCCCCAGGGGAGTTTGTGCAGGATGATCTGACGGACATCCTTGATGTTGGTCCCCCATCTGACCCGGTTCTGCCATTCCATATGGCTTTACAGCGTAGGGTGGCGGCGGCTTGGACTGCTCCGGAGAGTCTCCCGGCAGTGGGCAGATCCTTGTCGCGGAAATACCGTCCAGCCAGTGGCGACCCCTGCTACTTGACCAGGCACCCCACTCCGGAAAGTTTGGTGGTGCAGGCGGCCACGGCCCCGGCAAAGCGGGCGTCGTACCCTACCATCCCTCCTGATAGGGACGACAAACGTTTTGATGGCTGGGCGAAGAAGGTGTTTTCTTCTGGTGGTATGGCGCTTCAGGCGGCCAACTCCATTTGTGCCTTGTCACGTTTCACGCACACTCTGTGGAACTGTGTTGCGTTAGCGGCTGAACATATTCCCGAAGGGGACGAACGGGATGGTTTCCTTGCTTTGGTCCAGGATGGTAAGGATGCCATGTGTGAGTCCGTTCAGTCGGGTTTGGACTTAGCTGAATGCGTCAGTAGGTCCATGGCGGCGAGCACCGTGATACGCAGGTTTGCGTGGTTGCGGAAGTCGGGGTTTGCTCCTGATGTGCAGTCCCGGCTCCTCAACATGCCCTTTGATGGTGAACATCTTTTTGGCAGCAAGGCTGACGAGAGCCTTGAGAGGTTGCAGACCTCAAAAGCTGCAGCAAAGTCGTTGGGCGCTGCAGTTCGCCAACCTCCGCCTTTTCGTCCTAGGGGACAGCAGTGGAGGGGTGGCTCCTTTCGCTATTACTCGTCCTTTGGTAGAGCGAGAGGAGCTGGCAGTCAAAGGGGCCAACGCAGGGGTACCAGAGGTGGACGACAGGGTACCCGTGGTGCCAAGGCCGCTCGGGCAGTTGCCTCTTTGCCCTCAGGTAACGCCGCAGCCGCTCCTACTCAGTCATGAGGCCTTGTCCCATGGTTCGCCGGTTGGGGGAAGGCTGGCGCAGCATCTTGTAGAGTGGCGTGCCATTACTTCGGATGTGTGGGTTCTGGAGATCATAACCCACGGCTACTGTCTTCCCTTTCGGCACAGGCCTCGCGACAATCCACCGGGGAACCTCTCTTTGAAGTGTCCGGATCCGCTCCTTGCGCAGGAAATTCAAGCCCTGCTGGAGAAAGGCGCCATAGAACTGGTGCCTGTAGCGGAGAGGAACAAGGGATGGTATTCCCCTTATTTTTTGATTTCCAAGAAAGACGGGGGATTGAGACCCATCATGGACTTGCGCGGTTTGAACAAACTCCTCAGGAAGGACAAGTTCAAGATGGTTACTCTCTCTCAAGTCCTCCAGGCCCTTCAGCTTCAGGACTGGTTGGTGTCACTCGACCTCAAGGATGCTTACTTCCATGTGCCGATCCATCCCAAGCACATGAAGTACCTGAGGTTCGCGGTTGGCGACTCGCACTTTCAGTTTCGGGTCCTGCCGTTCGGTTTGACCTCCGCCCCGAGGGTTTTCACCAAGCTCATGGTGGTGGTGGCAGCGCATCTCAGGCAAGGGGGGATTCACGTCTACCCCTACCTGGACGATTGGTTGATCAGGGGGAGCTCTCCCGAGCAGGTCCTGGATCATCTGTCCGTCGCCTGCCACTCCCTTCACAGGCTGGGCTTCTCCCTCAATTTAAAGAAGTCCCATTTGACGCCAACGCAGAGGCTCCAGTACATCGGAGCAGTGCTCGACACTTCCCTGGGGCAGTGTTTTCCTCCCCAGGTGAGGGCTCTTCACATTCAGCAGATGGTGCGCAAGTTTCAGCATGCCCAGACGCTCCCAGCGTTCGAGTTCTTGAGGTTGCTCGGCCTCATGGCATCCTGCATTCTTCTGGTGCCAGAGGCTCGCCTGCGAATGAGATCTTTGCAGTGGGCACTCAAGATGCAATGGTCGCAGTCCTCCGGCAGGATGTCGGACCCGATTCAGGTGCCGCCCTCGGTCGCCCGGGACCTTCTGTGGTGGGCCGTCGAAGGCAACTTGATGAAGGGGGCTCCGTTTTGGCTTCCCTGGCCGGAGGTGACGATCGTGTCGGATGCATCCCTCACGGGATGGGGAGCTCATGCCAACGGGCTGACGGTCAGCGGTCGTTGGTCTCCGTCGGAGTCCAGACTCCATATCAATCTGTTGGAGCTGAGGGCCGTCAGGCTAGCCCTGAGGGCTTTTCTGCCGACTGTGCGAGGGAAGAATGTCCTGATCCTGACGGACAACACAGTGGCCATGCACTACCTCAACAAAAAGGGGGGGGCAGGGTCACTTCCTCTGTGCAGGGAGGCGATGCAGCTCGAGTTCTGGGCCATCCAGCAGGAAGTTTCGATCTCGGCAGTTCATCTGGCCGGAGTCGAGAACGTGACGGCGGACGCTCTGAGCAGGCAGTGCACGATCTCTCACGAGTGGGAGTTGGCTCAGGAGATTCTCCTGGAGATCTTCGCCCTTTGGGGGACCCCTCAAGTGGATCTCTTTGCCTCCAGTGTCAACCGGAAGTGCGAAAGGTTTTGCTCGCGGGAATTTCCTCCAAAAGGAGCCTTAGGAGACGCGTTCGTGGTGGAGTGGTCGTTCCCGCTGCTGTACGCGTTTCCTCCGGTCCCCGTCATCCCGCAAGTGCTGCGGAGGTTACGGAAGTTCGGTTCCCGGATGATCCTCATTGCTCCGGCGTGGGCTCGGAGGACGTGGTACCCGGACCTTCTCGACTTGTCCATCTGCCCTCCACGTCATCTTCCCTACCGAGACGATCTGCTCTCACGGGAGGGGGGTCAGGTTCTCCATCCAGAGGTCGGATCCCTCAACCTTCACGCTTGGCTTCTGAAAGGTTGAGGTATAAGGATTGGGACCTCCCTGAAGACGTGATGGAGGTGTTGCTTTCGGCCCGAAGGCCTGCAACTAAGTCTCTGTACCGTTGCCGTTGGCGTAAGTTCTGCGACTGGTGCAGAGTTCAGTTTGTGGATCCTTTTGCATGTGACATCCCCATGGTTCTGTCCTTTTTGCTTTCTTTGGCCCACAGGGGCTTGCAAGTGGGTACCGTTAAGGGTTACCTGGCGGCGCTGTCCATCTTTAAGCGCTCATCTGAAGAATGTTCTTACTTTAAAATCCCTTTAATTTCACAGTTTCTGAAAGGGCTCACTAATGTGTTCCCTCCGTCGCCTTTCCTGGTGCCCGGTTGGGATTTGAACCTTGTTCTTAGGTTTCTTATGGGTGCTCCGTTTGAGCCGTTACATTCTTGCCCTTTGAGGCTGTTGACTTTGAAAACTGTGTTTTTAGTTGCGGTTACTTCCGCTCGCAGAGTGAGTGAGTTACAGGCACTTTCTGTTAAGCCACCCTTCACTGTATTTCACAAGGACAGGGTTGTCCTTCGAGTTCGTCCTTCTTTTCTTCCGAAGGTAGTGACGGAATTTCATTTGGCCCAGAAGATTGTTCTTCCGGCATTCTATCCTCCTCCGCATCCTGGTAAGGAAGAGGAGAGGCTCCATAGGCTTGATCCTAGGAGAGCTTTGAGCTTTTATGTTTCTCGCATGTCCCGGGTCAGAGTGGACGATCAACTCTTTATTGGTTACGCTGGTAAGCGCTTGGGGCAAGCTGTGACGAAACAGACTTTGTCCCGCTGGATTATTTTGGCCATCTCGGAGTGTTACCGCTTGGCGGGCAAGGACCCTCCGGCTGGCTTGCGGGCCCATTCTACCAGGGGCTTGGCTGCATCTACTGCCCTGCAGAGGGGTGTTCCTATTCGCAACATCTGTGATGCTGCCACCTGGGCTTCAGTGCATACATTTGTGCGGCATTATTCCCTCGATTCCATCAGAGGGCAGGATCTGGCCTTTGGCAAGGCGGTCCTTTGCTCTGCTATTTGATTGGCTATTCTAAATTTTGTTTCTAAATTCTTTCCCTCCTCCTTGATTTGGTACTGCTTTGGGAGTCTGTCATAGATATGGAATACGTCGGAGGACCCAATCCCCTCGAAGAACAAGTTACTTTCTTACCTGGTAACGTTCTTTCGATGGGATGGTCCGACGACGTATTCCATATCGCTCCCGCCCTGCCTTCCCCGCTGCAGAATTTCTGTTGCGTTTGCAGCTTACGTTCCGCAAGGCTTTGTGTCGGACTGGCAGTTGACTATTGTCACACGTTCTGGGGGAAAAAACTACAACTGAGGCTACTGGCGTCGTGCGTCCTACTTATCACATCGGATGACGTCGGACGTCGGAGGAGGTCCTCGACGGCGGCGCATCGACGTCATCGACGCAGGACGCAGACGCCGAAAAAGTTTCCGAAGCAGCACAGCTGTGGTGATTACTGTCATAGATATGGAATACGTCGTCGGACCATCCCATCGAAAGAACGTTACCAGGTAAGAAAGTAACTTGTTCATTTCTTCCCTTCTAGCCCTCCCGTACTTTGACCGTGTTAACTATTTTTTTAAAGAATGATGGGACTATCAATGCCCATTTCCTAAGATTGGTGTTAGTTACTGTAGCAGATAGACGGTCTATTCCAGGGGCTCTAGAAAATGTTAATTGCAAAATGACATCTAATAGGTGAGACATGGTTTCTAGTAAGAGGGTCCTGTTGCAGTACACTCACACCTTCGCTCTGTGGCTCTAGTGGGCAAAGTGGTCATTGTCATGAACCATCGGACGTGTCCCTTTTGGACTTCCTGGTCCCTGACACATAGGGGCTTGCACTCAGCAGTTTGCACGTTGTTTACCAGCTTCCGCGTCGGACGCAGCACGTTCTATAAAGAAGACACGCCCCCGCGCATCTCAATGCTACCGCTTGCAGTGGCTAGACGTGTGCTGCCGTAGTTCGCTCTCGCTACCTTCTTTGATTCCTGGTTCCTGGCCCCTAATTTTCCCTCCTCATTCATTCCCTTCCTTTTTATTACCTCTTGCATCCCGGATCTCCGTATACCCGTCTCCGAGTACACTCTTCATTGTTTTCCAGGACTTCCTGGACATTCTGAACGTTCCAGGAGTTGGAACGCTGAACACACGCTGGAACCCGAGGACGTTCGCACAGGGTTATACAAGACCCGAACTGTGCGCAAGTAGACTCCTTCAAAGAACTCCAATAAAGAACTCAGACAGGTGAGAAGGGGGGGCACCTGTGACAGATTGAGACTCCAACAAACTGAAATTGATACGGACATGGAGGCAGCAGTTCAAGACCTCATGCGCGGCATGCAGGAGTTAACAACAGAAGTGCAGAATCTTAAATCCGAGAATGCCGTATTAAAACCATTAGTCCTGTCCCGTGATTCCACGACCAAGGAAAGCGTATTGCTGGGCGGAGTAGTAGATAAATACGACGGTTCTTCAAAAAACCTTCGCGGATTCCTTGTTTCGTGTTTCGTCCACTTTACCTTTAAGCCCTACTACTTCTCTGCCCCCAGGGCAAAGGTGGGCTTTATGATTTCGCCTCTTTCCGCGAATGCATTAACTTGGGCTACGCCTTTAGTTAATTCTGGAAATGCCCTCCTGGATGACTGATGGATTCGTACAGGCCCTAAAGACCATGTTTGACCGCCGAGAACGGGTCTACAGTGCCCAGGAACACCTACTGGATTTCCAACAAGGTTCCCAGGATATGCTTACATATGTGACACGCTTTAAGCAACTGGCCAAAGAAGCAGATTGATCCTCAGAAGCCTGCTTTACCCTTTTTCGAAGAGGACTGAATGAAGAAATAAAAGATGAGCTAGCCAGAGTGGCTCGCCCAGGTTCCTTCCAGGCTCTTATGGACCTCTCTTTACAGATAGACTTCCGTATCCAGGAAAGGAAGGCAGACAAGAAGAAGACTAGAATGCCTTACCAAAAGACCTCCATAGGACCTTCCTCTAAAGCAGAGCCCACTCCTGCCCCACTACAGATCCAGAACCCATGCAACTGGGGGCCTTCCGCTGACGCAAATACCCGTAAGAAAGAATGCAACGGATTCACACTGGGCTGTGTATGTATTGGGCCTCAGACAAACATCTTGTGAGAGAATGTCCCTTAGCTCCTCCACAGCGTTCGGGAAACGCCAGCTCCCGATCCTAGATGGAGCACAGCTTCGGGAGAGAGATGTTTGCTCCTCATCTATTCCATCCTTGAACTCTCCTGGAAAAAACTATCTTGTGATCTTGGAGGCCTTTCTATCGCCATCCAAGAACGAAACCTACCCCATTTTGGCATTGGTGGATTGTGGAGCCATGGGGATATTTATAGATCAAGATTGGGTCACTACCCACCACATTCCATATGAAACTCGAGGCATCATGCAACCTGTAGAGGCTATCGATGGAAGACCTCTCTCTCTCTTCAGGACCCATAACCCTACAAACCAAAGAGATCTAGCTCTCGATAAACCATCATCGAGAGGTGATCAAATTTGACACCATAAAGTCTGCTCATTACCCAATGGTACTGGGTATGCCCTGGTTACAGAAGCACAACCCATACATCAACTGGGCAGCAGGATCCTTGTTTCTAGGTTCCGAGCATTGTATGTCTCACGGTCTATCCCTAGATTCCTCATCGACATCTTCTGAAGGTACACTGACAGACCAGCAGTGCCCATTCATGGTCTCAAATATCATCCAGGTTCCTAGGACCTATCAGGATTACACTGATGTGTTTTCAACTGCCATAGTTCAGGCCCTACCCCCTCACAGACCTGAAGACTGCGCTATTGATACTGAACCCCCAGCAGTGATTCCTTTTGGAAGGATGTTCATTTTATCCGAACCAGAGAAAAGGGCCCTCGGAGAATACTTGGATACCAACCTTGAAAATGGCACCATACGACCTTCCAAATCTCCAGTGGGAGCTTTGTTGTTTTTTGTTCCCAAGAAAGATACTAAAGAGCTTAAGTCTTGTCTTGATTATCGTGGTTTAAATCAATGCACCCTCAAGGACCGCTACCCATTGCCCTTAATCTCAGATATCCTGGAAGCGGTGAGAGGAGCTGTAGTCTTCACGAAATTGGATCTCAGAGGTGCCTACCATCTGATCCGTATTAGGGAAGATGACGAATGGAAAACAGCCTTTAGAACACCCTTTGGTCACTTTGAATACCTGGTCATGCCCTTCGGACTCGCCAATGATCCAGCGGTCTTCCAACGTTTCATGGACCGGGTTTTTTCCGATATGCTGTTCCTCTTCGTCATAGTTTACTTGGACGACATTCTGATATACTCCAAGGACCATCTTAAGCATGAAGAGCATGTTAAGGCAGTCTTACAGTGGCTAGGGGAACACAAGCTCCTGACTAAACACGAGAAATGCCTTTTCCATGTCTCTACTGTTCACTATCTAGGATTTGTCCTTAGTCCAGAAGGAATTGGAATGGATCACTCAAAAGTAAAAGCCATACTATCCTGGCCTGTTCCAACTACCGTGAAACAGATTCAATCCTTCCTGGGACTTGCCAACTTTTACCGGAAATTCATACCTTCCTTTTCTGAGAGAGTTCAACCGATTATTACATTGTTGAAAAAAGATACTCCCTTTCTCTGGACAGCAGCCCAAGATGAAGCGTTCCAACGATTAAAGGCAGAGTTTACACACGCCCCCATCCTGGCTCAACCTGACATCAGTCGACCTTTCCTAGTGGAGACGGATGCCTCTAACTACGCCATAGGAGCAGTTCTAAAGCAGATATTCGAGGATAACTTAGAACATCCCATTGCTTATCTTTCACAAACTCTAACTCCCAGCGAGACTCATTATTCCGTGTTGGAAAAGGAACTGTTAGCCATCCGTCAAGCCTTCACAGAGTGGCGTCATCTACTTCTGGGAGCAAAACATCCTGTTCAGGTCTGTACGGACCATTGGAATCTTCAAGTTTTGCAATCTCTGGAATGTAGGAATAGTCGTCAAGTCTGTTGGGCCTTCTTCTTTGCCCAGTTCCAGATCCATCATGTCCCTGGAACACAGAACATAATTGCTGACGCCTTATCCCGACGTCACGACTACAAAACTCTTGAAGAGATCGGTCCTTCCCAAAGATGTTCCCCCACACAATTTTTGTAGCCCAAGCAATCAGCCTCCTGGAAGACATTCGGATGCAAACCCAGTCCTCTGAGATCTGGAAGGAATTTACAGGGAAGAATTGATGGAATCTTAGAACAAAGGACGGGTATTTGCTCAAGGATAATGGCCTTGTCATTCCCACACAGACTACAACAAAGGATTATAAACCTCTGTCATGATACCCTTCACTCAGGACATCGTGGCATCACCAACACCCTCCGTCTAATACAAAGACAATTTTAGTGGCCAAAGACGAAAGTTGACATCCAACTGTACATCCAAGCCTGTTCAGTCTGCAATCAAAACAAACATGATAACAAGAGACCGGCGGGTCTCCTACTTCAACCTACGCTACCGACAAGGCCCTGGGAATTCATTGCTACAGACTTTATTGTGGAATTGCCACCTTCCAGGGGATACACGACTATCATGGTCACCATTGATTTATTCACTCAAATGGCTCATTTTACACCATTGTATAAACTACCATCTTCCTCCGAACTTGCTGGTATCTTCCTGGAACACATATTTCGACTTCATGGACTTCCTTCCAAGATCTTATCAGACAGAGGACCTCAATACATCTCTCAATTTTGGAAACACTTTTGCCGTGTACTAGGAATCCAACGCGCCCTCTCCTCAGGTTATCATCCACAGACTAACGGAGCTACTGAACGTGTGAACCAAACCCTAGAGCAATATCTTCGTTGTTTCACCACCAAGGTACAAGACGATTGGTCACTCTTAATACCTGTGGCTGAATTCGCCTACAACAATTCGGATCACTCGGCTGTCAAGACCAGCCTCTTTTTTTGCAGCCAAGGATTCCACCCTTCGGTTCTGCCTTCCATTCTCCCACATCCTACACCAGTACCTACAGTTGACTCCTGGATTGAAACTCTCATCAACGTACACAAGGAAGCCAAAGAACACTTAGAAAGGGCCTGAACTAACACCAAGCATTGTGCGGACTCCAAAAGAAGACCAGGACCTTCCTATGCAGTGGGTGATAAGGTCTGGCTATCCTCGAAACTACTGCCTCGACATTTACGACCGAATAAGTTGGCTCCCCGGTACTATGGCCCCTTTTCCATAAAGGACATCATAAACCCAGTGGCCTTCTGACTCAAACTACCAGACTCCTGGAAGAGGATCCATCCAGTGTTTCACACGTCTCTAATGAAACCGTACGTCCAGTCCTCCCGGACTGCTCCAAGGTCTACCCCTGTAATTGTCGATGACCAGCTGGAATACGAAGTGTCCAGAATGTGACTCCAGGTACAGACGTGGTCAGCTACAGTACCTGGTTGAGTGGAAAGGCTACCCTCCTAGTGAACGCACCTGGGAACCAATCTCAAACCTAAATGCCCCCAGATTACTCAGAAGGTATCATCTTACTCAGAAGGTATCCGGGCAAACCCGGAGGGACAGGCCTTCGGAGGAGGCATGCTGTCATGAACCATCGGACGCGTCCCTTTTGGACTTCCTGGTCCCTGACACATAGGGGCTTGCACTCAGCAGTACTGCCAACATGGCCATCAAACACGGAACGTTGTTTACCAGCTTCCGCGTTGGACGCAGCACGTTCTATAAAGACACGCCCCTGGGCGTCTCAACACTACCGCTTGCAGTGGCTAGACGTGTGCTGCCGTAGTTCGCTCTCACTACCTTCTTTGATTCCTGGTTCCTGGCCCCTAATTTTCCCTCCTCATTCATTCCCTTCCTCTTTATTACCTCTTGCATCCCGGATCTCTGTGTACCCGTCTCCGAGTACACTCTTCATCGTTTTCCAGAACTACCCGGACATTCTGAATGTTCCAGGAGTCGGAACGCTGAACGCACGATGGAACCCGAGGACATTCGCACAGGGTTATACAAGACCTGAACTGTGTGCAAGAAGACTCCTTCAAAGAACTCCATTAAAGAATACAGACAGGTGAGAAGGGGGAAAACTGTGACAGTCATCCTATTATTATGGTACAGGAGTGAGGCTTGTTTACTAATAGTCTCCGTTGTGGTGTTTTGAGGAAGAGCTTGGTATAGTATGGGTGTATATTTACTGTTTGCGCAGAATCTAAATCATCTCTACTTCATGTAAGAGGTGACTAGTTCATTATTGGGTGAAGGGTCAAATGTTTACTTTAGGTCTGTAGTTGATATAGCACCTGTCTTGTAATTGTGAAAGTCGCCTGACTGTGGAGTGTCATTTTGTTTCCTCTGGGGCTGCAGTGAGGAAGTCACTATCCAGGGTGTTGAGAGAACCAGGTTTAGTAAAAGGTCACTGGTGGTTACTGTGGGCCTGTAGTCTCTTATTACACCTCACCGCAGATCACTGCTTTAGCTAGATATAATCTGACTTCAGACTTGTATGCCTACCCCTGCTTGTCTCTTCATTACCAATGCATGTTATGTGCCCTGTTGTGTAAATGTATTCACATTTTTGGGGGTGTTATGGTACTGTTTTTCATTTTAGTTGAACATGATATGGTGCTATTGTGACATGTTTGCTCAGTAACTGCAGGAAGAACCACCCCCCTCTGCATCTTGAGCCGTGTTGGAGTAAACTGTATAGTACAGGGAGGTTTCTATACCAAGCTATGTTTGGTTTATCATTCTAGGAAACCTATAGTAAAGGGTCATGCTTGCTCTGTAGCTTTGTGAACAGGCACTGTTTGATGTATAGTGCATTTGTTTTTTGTTTATCTTGAATCTCCTTTTATCTAGGCACTCATTGGTGACACCCTCATGCTATCTTGTCTGTAAAACTGCATTTCTTTGTTCTATATCCTGTTCCACTTCCCCATCCAGTATTTCACAGGGAGCTGTACATATAGCTATGTTTTGTTTGTTTGTTAACCTTTTTTCTTTGCTCTGATGTCCCACGGGATATGCAGTGTTCTTTCTCGGTCTTCAGCTTGTGCTAGCAAGAACCTCCTCTATTTCCAGTGTATAGGTTTCCCCCCAAAACTTGCTAACATTGTAATACAGTTATCGCTTCAAAGCATAGACAGCGTGCAACCGGTGCCTGGAACAAAATGTGCGTAAAACCCGATCCTGACTTAGAAAAAGAAGAGTAGGAGACGCAGAGATGTTGAGGGGTAAAGGTCTTTAGACTATGGCAGCTAAACCCAAATGCACATTACAGATCCTGACTTGGAGAAAGGGAGGAGTGAGAGGGTGTTACAGAGGGGCAAATGTTAAAGGACAATTGAAGCTAAACTTGGATGAGAGTGGAGTGGAGAATTGCAACACCTGGTTAAAGAGCAGAGTGAGAAAGATACTAGGGGAAGAGGATGTTTGAGTGGGTGAGGGCCCCAGCTAGGAGGAGCAGGGGTTGATTTCTGAGTCTATGTTCGGTATTGGGTGAAAGTATCTTTGTATCTTTTCTGAAACAAAAAATATTCTAAATTGAACTGTCACACTCCTGCTGCAGGTAAGCGCACACAGGTGCTGCCAAGCCCAGAAGACGCTGGAGAATCGGGTAGATGTGCGTGTTGAGGAAGAATGTTTGTAGTGTGGTTGGAGACACGTTATGTGTAAGAGTGTTTGAGTGGGGGGGTCGAGAAGGACTGTTTGCGTCATGGAAGGGAGGAAGCGGGGTGTGTGTGTGTGTGTGTATGTGTCTATATATATATGTGTATATATATAATATATATATATATAAATATATTTCTGAGGTTTGTGGAATCTGCTTAGATCACATGCTGTGCATAGGCTGACATCTAGTGGAAGCTGCGGAGTATTACAGTTTGTTTTTCGAAACTCGAAATTGGGCGTCGACACAGGGCGTGCCAGTAAAACTATCCCTAGTGTGACGTCCACTGTACCCAAGATCCCTCACGCGTCTAGGATCCTCAGATTGTTTTTTTCCGCCATACTGGTCGGAAGCATTTGCGGAGTCCCCTGGCCTTAGCCATACTTTTGCTAAAATTTAAAATAATAATCAATTGATATCCTTCCCCACCCCAACGTCTAACTTCGACACTCGACGCCGGCTGGAGAAGAAATCGACCGTCAGCTGCTGCACGACGGATTTGGGCCTCGGAAGGCCGTTGGCCTCGGCCCGGGCCTGGTAGGCCGCTGGCCTCGGCCGTGCAAGTAGGGAGAGTGGGGGGTGGTACATACTCTACACTCTTGGTATATAGGTACACCTTATACATTTCCTACACTTAACAGCCCGCTGCCTCAAGGTGCGTATGGAGGGTACCCCTTTTCAATTCTGCCCCAAGTGCAACCGCAAATACCCTTGGGTCGACAGGCACGCCACGTGCAATCTATGCTTGCCGAGGGACCACCCCGAAGCGAACTGCAGAGCGTGTAGTAGGTTTAAACCTAAGACACTTAAGGACCGTTCGACGAAGCGTTGGGCCCACCACGCCAGGCAGGCGGCCATGGCAGCGCAGGGCGCCTTCAGCGATGGCAGCGACGCCGTACTTTCGGACGGCGAGGGCAATACGGCGTCGAAAGACAGCCGAGCGCAGGTCCCCGACCTCGGAAGGTCGTCCGGCAGGGCGGCTATGGGGAAGACCCCCGGCGACACAAGCGCTTCACATACTACACACACTAAACACACTAAGTCCAACCGAGACTCGACGACGTCGAGTTCTCGGAAAGAGGCACAGACAGAACGGTCCGATTCGGTGTCCTCTGGGCGCTCTCGATCAAGATCGCCGCATGACTCCAGGCAATCATCCACTCTTGCCAAGAGTGCCTCGCTCCCTAGGCTAACAGAAGTTCGTTCGTCGGAAGACGAAGACGACTTCCACCCCCAGGCCGCGCTCCACGAGGCGGAGCCCGCAATTAAAGCCAACGAGGCCCCACGCTCGAAGGACAGGGACACCACTCCCGATCCTCGACGCCAGGCGTCGAAAAACTCCGGAGCCACTAAGGGACAGGGAAAACATTTTTCTGCGCACGGGGAGGGGGGAAAACAGCAGAAGAAACAACCTGTACATTCTTCCACACCTGTGAAACACTCCACCCCCCCTAAACAGACAGACAAGCCCAGGTCTGCTGATAGGTCCTCAACCAGCAAAGCTACTCAAGATAAATCCCATAGACTTGCTGAGAGAGTCATTCCCAGTTCAAAAAAATGGTCCAGTGAAGACATAGATAGATTCATGTCAAGAATGTCTTCTTTGGCTGATTTTTATGATAAAAATCCAGAACATTTCCTCTCGTATGATCCACAAGGGGCCACACCCTCAGGCTCTACTGATCCTATCCCCCCGAGTAAGAAGGCCCGGTTTGAAACCCCGATGAGGCCTGAACCCTTCGAGGTTCAACCTTACGCAACACCTTACTCACGGTATCAAGGAGAGGCTTCCTTTTGTGGAGACCAAGAATTTGGTATGATAGAAGAGCAAACCGGGACGGGCTACAATGCGGATGACGAGGACCAGTAAGAAGAAGAGGATGACCCGGAAACATACAGAGTAGATTCCCCGGTAGAGAACGAAGCCCCGGTTACCGACTCCCCGGTCGATAACCAACCCCTCCTAAATGAGGTTCTCGCTCGCGCAGCAGAACATTTCCACATTGACACCCACGGTGTACATGAGGAAAGGGACTTCGCAGAAGAGTTAGTGGGAGAAAGGAGGCCTGTTGCCCAGACCATCCCTATCCTTAAATCCATTCAGCGGAGAATAGATCAGTCCCTGGTGAACCCAAACCTCACCAGAGCAGTCAATCCCAGGGTTGAAAAACTTTTCAGGGCAGCTCAGTCTGACCCTCTCTATATAAGAGGACATCTGAAGCCAGACTCCCTAGTTGTTACCAACACTCGTAAGAGGGCTGGAACACCCTTGTCTTCGTCAGAAGCTCCTCCTGACAAGGAGAGCAAAAAACTATACGGTTTCGGCAGGAAGGTAGCCTCAACGTCCGCCTATCAAGCAAGAATTGCTAACTCCACCACCCTGTTGGCCAGCTACAACTGCCATCAGTGGGAAGAAGTCGCGGCTCTCATAGCCTCTGCTCCTGAACCGTTAAAGGGCCAATTAGCTCGGATTTCCGCAGAGGGTAGAGCCGTGTCTGGTTGCATTTTGAAAGCAACCTTCGACGCCGCGGACAACGCAGGCAGATTGATAGCAGAAGGTACTGTTATCAAGAGACATGCGTGGTTACGGCAGTCTGGTTTTAAGGCAGAAACTCAGGCATCATTGTTAGACAAACGGGTGGAAGCTGATCTGTTGTTTGGCAAGGCGGTCGAAGACGCACTGAAAAATGCCAAGGACGAATACGAGACACTCAAATCCCTTGGCCAGTTAACCAATAAACCCCCTAACCAGAGAGGGAATAGTAATTTTCGTCGCCCACGCGGCCAAAATTCCCAGAGAGGATCTAACTATTCCCAGGGGCAGGGCACACAGTGGAATAACAACCAACAGTCTACCCAGGGTTACAGCAGAGGTAATAGGAGAGGTCGTGGTAAAGGCAGAGGCAGCCCCAGCAAGGGAGGCGGCACGCCTCCACCAAAGCAGTGACGCTCAGTTCAGGGTCCCTTCTCACGCAACCCCAGTAGGGGGACGCATTTCAAACTTCACCCAGGCTTGGGAAGGGATCACATCACATCAGACAGATGGGTGCTGTCAACAGTATCCACGGGATATTGTATAGAGCTACTGCAGCGTCCCCGGAACCATCCTCCACGACAAAGAGTACACTCCTTAGAACATCAGAAGATTCTCCTCGAGGAGATCGCCATTCTTCTACAAAAGGACGCGATAGAACTCGTCCCGGGACACCAGGTAAACAAGGGTATTTATTCAACTTACTTCCTTGTGCCAAAGAAAGACTTGACAATGCGCCCAGTATTGGACTTAAGGCCTGCCAACAAGTATGTCAAGCCCCAAAAATTTCGTATGACCGCGCTACAAGAGGTAATCCCCCTCCTAAAAAAGGGGGATTACATGGCAACCTTGGATATGAAAGATGCTTATTTTCATATTTCCATGTTCCCAGCGCACAGAAAGTACTTGCGCTTCAAGGTGGACAGTCGGCACTACCAATTCAAGGTACTGCCCTTCGGGATAGCTTCAGCACCAAGGGTATTCACCAAGGTACTGGCGGTGGCAGCTGCACACCTACGCAGGGAGGCAATCCCAGTGTACCCTTATCTGGACGACTGGCTCATAACGGGGGAAACCCCAGGAATTTGCAGGACAAACATTCAAAGGACTATCGACCTCCTCCACGAGTTAGGCTTCTCAATCAACGAGAAGAAGTCAAGCCTGGTGCCAAGCACCTCCAAACAATTCCTAGGAGCAATCCTGGATACCCAGGAGGGGTTGACCTTTCCTTCAGAAGAAAGAATTCGGAATATACTACTGCAAATTCCGCATTATCAGTCCGGTCAACAAATAACGGTACGCAAAGCAATGCGTTTACTGGGCTTGATGGCGTCATGCATTTACCTGGTCCCCCACGCGCGCCTGCGCATGCGTCCCATGCAGGAATGGTTGATGAAACAGTGGTCTCAGGCAAGTGGTCAGTGGGACGATCTAGTGGTCGTTTCGCCAACACTGGTACAAAGCCTTCACTGGTGGACAAGAGAAAATCTCGCACAGGGGAAACACTTTTACGATCCCGAAGTACAGGCAGTAGTCACTACAGAGGCATGTCTGACGGGGTGGGGAGCTCACCATCTCCACCACACAGCTCAGGGTCTCTGTTCTCACTCAGTGGCCAAGAACCACATCAACCTGCTAGAGCTTCTGGCAGTATTCAGAGCGCTTCAGGCGTTCGAGCCCCACCTACTAAACCTGTCAGTGCAAATCCGGACGGACAGCACTACAGCCATGTTCTACCTGAACAAGCAAGGAGGGACTCGCTCGCCAAATCTGTCCAAGCTTGCACAGAAAATATGGATATGGGCACTCAGACGGAACATCTTCCTGTCATCACAACATGTTCCAGGGGAGCTCAATTCCCTAGCGGATGCTCTGAGCAGAGTCTCCCTCCCAGAGGAACACGAATGGGTTCTACACAGAGAGGTCGTAGAAGATCTCTTCTCTCAATGGGGTTTCCCCACTATAGACTTATTCGCCACAAGCGAAAACAGACAATGCCCAGGATTTGCATCCAGGTTCCCCCAACCAGACTCCCAGGGGAACGCCCTGTGGATGAACTGGTCAGGGATGTTTGCGTACGCTTTTCCACCAACTCCTCATCAGGAAAGTGGTGAACAAGATGAACAGGGAATCGATGACGCTCATCCTAGTTGCTCCCATGTGGGCAAGACAACCCTGGTTCCCACACCTACGCAGGATGGCGGTGTGCGAGCCCATCAAACTTCCAGCCTGGTACAACCTACTGTCCCAGCACCAAGGTCAAACAGTGCACCAGCAACCCAACTCAATGAACCTGGCAGCATGGCTCCTGAGGTCATAGAGTTTGGACACCTCAATTTGCCACAGAGGTGTATGGACATCCTAAAGGAATCTAGGAAACCAAACACAAGGCACTGTTACTTTGACAAGTGGAAGAGGTTCGTTATCTGGTGCCAGAGTAGACAAATCAACCCAGTTGATTGCACTCCTTCCACTATTGTTACATACATGCTCCACCTGCTGGATGCAGGATTGGTTTTTAACTCGCTGAAAGTACACCTGGCAGCCCTCTCGGCTTACACCACTTCCCATAGCAAGGTGTCGTGGTGGAAAGTACCAGTAGTTAAAGCCTTCATGGAAGGAGTAAAGAGACTCCACCCTCCTATTTCAAACCCACCACCAGGGTGGGACCTTAATGTGGTGCTAGCCAAGCTCATGGGCCCCCCTTTCGAACCCATGCATAAAAGCAGTCTCAAACACCTGACTTATAAAACGGCCTTCTTAGTAGCTATTACTTCTATAACAAGGGTTCTGTCAGTGCAGGATCCCTTCTTTACTATCCATAAAGACAAACTGGTTTTACGCACACACCCTAGGCTCTCACCTAAATTTATATCTAAATTCCATGTAAACCAGTCCATCGAGCTTCCGGCTTTCTTCCAGAACCCGCAAAGCTCGGCTGAGGTGAAACTACACACCCTAGATGTGCGTAGGGCGGTCCTCTACTATGTAAATAAAACCAGACCGCTAAGAGAAACAGATCAACTGTTTGTCTCCGTAGCTACAAGCAGAGAGGGGGATCGCGTCTCTAAAGGTGCCATCTCGAAGTGGATTATTAACTGTATCCAGCTGTGTTACTCACTCTCTGAAAAGACTCTGCCTTTTACGCCAAGGGCCCACTCTACTAGAGACATTGGGGCCACTCTGGCTTTCATTGCAAATGTACCCCTTGACACCATTTGCAAAGCAGCTACTTGGAGCTCTATTCACACTTTTACTCAGCATTACTGCATTGTTACCCATTCCAAGGCAGATACACAAGTGGGACAAGCGGTTCTAAGACACTTATTTGCTCATGACCCTTCACATCCCACCTCCTTCTTCTGGTACTGCTCGCTAATCTACGCACAGCATGTGATCTAAGCAGATTCCACAAGCCTCAGAAGGGATACATTACTCACCGTAATCGTATTTCTGATGCTTGTATCTGCTTAGATTCACATGCGACCCACCCTTCCTCCCCTCCGAGAGAAGGCGCATGATTGCTTGTAGTCTTACCTTTCTGTCTAGCTGCTTGGATTATCTGTACTCGCGCTACTCCTCATGCTACCTCATGTCAGAAAAAATACAATCTGAGGATCCTAGACGCGTGAGGGATCTTGGGTACAGTGGACGTCACACTAGGGATAGTATTATTGGCACGCCCTGTGTCGACGCCCAATTTCGAGTTTCGAAAAACAAACTGTAATACTCCGCAGCTTCCACTAGATGTCGGCCTAGGCACAGCATGTGAATCTAAGCAGATACAAGCATCAGAAATACGATTACGGTGAGTAATGTATCCCATATAATATATATATATATTTCTGATGTTTGTTAATCTGCTTAGAATCACATGCTGTGCATAGTCCGACATCCAATGGTCACTGCAGAGTATTGCATTTTGTTTTTCGTAGTCGAAAAGGGGACGTCGACAAGGCGTGTCTGTAACACTATCCCTATAGTGACGTGCGGTGTACCCACAATCCCTCACACGTCGAGGTCCCTCAGATTTGTTTTTTTCCACCCAGATATTGGTCGCCTTTACGCGGAGCTCCTCGAGAGACATTGCAAATTCATTTCCTCGACCTTTGGTCGTTCCTTATTAATATCCATTACATAGATCCCTCCCTCGACGTAGCTGAGATGCTGTTTCTCCGCCGAGCAAGAACTTCGACGGCGGGGACGAGACAGAGGAGATCCTTCGGCGCTGCCGTAACACGTGGCCTGGCCTCGCCGGCCAAAAGACAGTAGGGAGAGTGGGGTCGTGGGACATTTCTTGTTGCTCTCTGAGAATGCCTTTCCCTTCCCCTCCCTTTCCCTCGGGGTTGTTATCACAGCTAAATATTTCCTCGGCTATGGAGAGGACACCCTTTAGGTTTTGCCCGCGTTGCAAGGGCAAGTTCACCTGGAAAGACGAGCATAAACGGTGTAACCGTTGCTTGCCCCTCGATCACAAGGAAGACGGCTGCGCGGCTTGTCAGCTTCTTAAGCCTAAGACTTTAAAGGACCGCAGGGTCAAGATATGGGCGGCCTATGCCATGTCGAGGTCCGAGTCCTCACCCGCCACCGCGGCCGCAGAAAGTGACGAGGAATGTGATAACCCGACATCCGTTTCAGAAGTTGTAGACCTCTCTAAGGAGCGCTCGCGCTCCTCATCTGTCCCCGGCCCCGACAAGCTCGGCTCACGCCCTGCTTATGGGGATAAACACCCTGGCGACACTGACGCACACAAAAAACACTCCCATAAACACATAACCCACGGCTCTTCTTCGACGAAGAAACCATCAGCGCCAACGGAGACGCAGGTTCCACCGGCGTCCTCCTCAGACCGTGAGTCTTAAGCCCCCCTCGCAACCGCAAACGTGACCAGTGACTGGGCTTCCCCCAGATAAGGGTGCTACCCCCAAACCACCAGAAGAAGCGCTCCGTCAGAGAGCGCCCGTCGACGTAGAACACGCGATACCCGTAACGTCGAGACCAGAGCCCTCCATAGACAAATTAATCGTCGATAGCCAGAGGCGGACGGCGAAAGATACGTCGAATACCGCTCAGAAGGCTAGAGAAACGCTGAAAAGGCCGGAATGAAGGCAGGAACTGCCCCCTTCATCTAGAGGGACTCCTAGCCTACCAGAAGGCTTTTCAGATGGCGACGGAAACCTTTCTTCGACGTTATGGGAGAGGTCGAAGCGTTTTCAGGCCGAATACCCTATTTCCCCCCGCCAGACTGCCCAGGGGTACCTCATGAGACCCTGGAGAGACTCCAGTTCTGTATGGAGCAGATGGAGAGGTTTATGGAGACTCAAAACCTACCAACACCCAAAAGGGCAAGAGAGGGACCTCAGGAGGACCCCAGGGCTAAATTCCCTAGGCTGTTTAATCCCTCCCAAGAGGATGTAGATTTATATGACCTCACTGGAGAGGACCCCCACTTCCAGGAGGAGGACGAATCTTTAGGCAACGAAGAGGAACAAAAGCCAGAGGAGGAGGGTTTTGAAAGTAATCCAGATATAGGTGAGGGGGGCTTCGGAGAAGACCCAGAGGAAGGTGCTTCACAGCCCTGGCAGTCCCCATCAGCGTTTTCGGACCCTGATGCGCTAAACCTGTCCCCTCCCAAGGACTCACCTAATAGGAACACGTCACCTATAGACGATCAACTTACATTTAATGCACTACTACGCAAGGCAGCAGCGCATTTCGAAATAGACACTGGGGAGATTTCGCCTGACATTGACTTTGTGGAGAAGGTAATCAAAGAGAAACCCCCTGTCAGCCAAACCATTCCTCTCCTCGCCTCAATAAGGAGACGAATTATCCCTTCACTATCTACCCCCGCGTTGGTCAGAGGGGTCAACCCGAGGATAGAAAAAATATTCAGTCCCTCACCTTCAGACCCGTTGTACGTCAGGGGCCACTCTGTACCAGACTCCCTAGTGGTGACAAATACAAGGAAAAGAGCAGGGGTCCCGCTGTCAACCAGCGAAGCGCCACCAGATAAAGAGGGTAAAAAATTGTATGCCCTAGGGAAGAGGATCACAGCCTCTGCTGCTTTTTCCGCAAGGATTGCAAACAACAACTCCTTGCTAGCAAGTTACGCAGATGCACAATGGAGCAAGCTACGTAAGGACATCGAGGAGGTGCCAGAACCCCTACGTACACGGCTTCTGGCCACGATTACTGAAGGGACCCTAGTCAACCAAAGCATTGTGAAAAACACTCTGGATGCTGCAGAAACGGTGGGCCGTTCCCTAGTCCAAGGAATACTCCTCAAACGCCATGTCTGGCTGCGTAATTCGGGGTTTAAACCTGAAACACAAGCATCTCTAATCAACAAGCCTATAGAAGATAGACAACCTCTTTGGGAAGGCGGTTGATGAGGCACTAGAAACGGTAAAGAAAGAGTTTGACACCATCAAAACCCTATACCAGATTTCTAGGCCTCCTAACAGACGTGGCTATGGCAATAGGCGCTTTTTTCGAGGCCAACGCCAGCAGCAAAATCAGCAGCAGCAGTACTCTGCAAACAACTGGTCCTCTAACCAAGGTACCAGTGGACAATACAACCAGAGAGGACAACGCCGTGGCAAAGGGAGAGGTCGGGGTTCCACCCCCAGAGGTTTCCAAGCCACCAATACCAAATGACTCGAAGATTCGGGTCCCCTCCCATGCATCGCCGGTCGGGGGCTGATTAACATCCTTTCTTCCAGCATGGGAGGGAATAACATCAGACCGCTGGGTACTATCAACCATAGCCCATGGCTACTGTAAAGAATTCAACAGTTCCCCAACGTACAGACCCCCAAGGGGACGACGCATGACACCAGAACACCTCGCCATCCTTCTGCAAGAAGTGGACCAGCTACTGGAAAAAGGGGCCATAGAGGTCGTGCCTCTATCTCAGGTAACGGAAGGTATTTATTCAGTGTACTTCCTTGTACCCAAAAAGGACTTAACCATGCGCCCTGTACTAGATCTGCGCCCAGCGAACAAATTTGTCAAACCTCAAATGTTTCGTATGGTGACCTTACAGGAAGTGATCCCCCTGCTATCTCAAGGAGATTACATGACAACACTGGACATGAGAGTTGCATACTTTCATATTTTAATGTTGCCAGCGCACAGGAAATACCTCAGGTTCATGATAGAGGGCAAACACTACCAGTTCAGAGTGCTACCCTTCGGCATAGCATCAGCACCGAGGGTATTCACGAAAGTACTGGCAGTGGCAGCGGCCCACCTCCGCAGGTTGTCCATCCCAGTATACCCTTACCTTGATGATTGGCTCATAACGGGATTCTTACGAAACATGCTTCTCAAATACCCAAAAGACTGTAGACCTTTTTGTTCCAACTGGGCTTCTCCATCAACGAGAAGAAGTCCAGCTTAGACCCCAGCCAGATCAAACAATTCCTAGGGGCTCTAATTCGAACAAAGGATTGCCTCGTCTTCCCCCTCCAACGAGAGGGTCCAAAACATGCTGTTTCAGATCCCTCAATATGTGGCAGGTCGAGAGGTGACGGTACGCAGAGCAATGTGCTTGCTAGGAATGATGGCGTCATGTATTTGGTACCTCACACGCGCCTGCGGATGCGCCCAATGCAGGAGTGGCTCAACAACCAGTGGTGTCAGGCCAGCGGACAATGGGACGATCTAGTGGTGGTCTTGCAGGCCTTGGTTCTCTCGCTACGTTCGTGGTCGAAGGAAAACCTGGTAATGGGGAAACCATTTGCCACCCCCGCAGTGGAAGCCACTCTAACCACAGACCCATCCCTCACAGGATGGGGGGCTCACCTATCCCATCAGACTGCTCACGGAGTGTGGACTCCGAGCGTAGCATCCAAGCACATAAACCTACTGGAGCTACTGGCTGTGTTCAAGGCACTAAAAGCCTTCCAGGCACACCGACAAGGGAAGACAGTGATGGTCCTCACAGACAGCACCACAGCCATGTACTACCTCAACAAGCAAGGGGGCACTCACTCTCCAGGACTGTCCAAGCTGTCCCAGAACATCTGGAAGTGGGCTCTTAAACACAACATGTTCCTACTGTCACAACATGTACCAGGGGAACTCAATCTGCTAGCAGACGAACTCAGCAGAGACTTCCCTCTGCCCTCAGAGTACGAATGGCGGTTACACGAAGACATCGTCTTTGACATTTTCACACAATGGGGATTCCCAGAAATAGACCTGTTTGCAACTCTGGAGAACTCACAATGCCTAGATTACACCTGCAGGTACCCCCAGAACCAATCCAAGGGGAACGGTCTATCGATTCCATGGTCAGGGAAATTTGTTTACGCTTCCCCCCCCACCCCCCCCCCCCGACTCCACTTCCCGACAAGATTGTGCACAAGTTGCACCAGGAACAAGTTACCATGATGCTGGTGGCCCCCATGTGGGCCCGGCAACCATGGTTCGCTCACTTGATGGAGATGTCTCTATCTCCTCCAGTGAAACTTCCCTGCCCGTACAACATGCTGTCACAGGACAAGGGCAGGACTCTGCATCCATGCCCTCAGACTATGAACTTATCAGCCTGGCTCCTGAGATCATAGAATTTGGACATTTACAGCTCCCGCAGAGATGCATGGACATCCTCAGGGAGGCTAGAAAGCCTAACACTCTTCACTGTTGTTCTAGCAAATGGAAGAGATTTGTCATCTGGTGTAGAGGGAGAAACATCAACCCGGTTGATTGCTCTCCCACGCACATTGTTCTGTACCTGACCCATTTACTGGACTCGGGTCTAGTGTTCAGTTCTATTAAAGTCCACCTAGCGGCACTTTCTGCATACACCGCTTCCCAACTTAGTGTCATGGTGGAAAGTCCCAGTTATCAAAGCCTTCATGGAGGGGGTAAAGAGAATGCACCCTCGGATAGCAAACCCAGCTCCCGGCTGGGACCTAAATGTGGTACTTACCAGGCTCATGGGCTCACCCTTTGAACCCATGCACAAGGCAACTCTTAAGGACCTCACTCTTAAGACTGCTTTCCTAATAGCTATCACCTCCATTAGGAGAGTAAGTTCACAAAGATAAAGTGGTTCTACGCACACACCCGAGGTTTGCACCGAAATTCATCTCGAAATTCCATGTCAACCAGTCAATGGAACTACCAACGCTCTTTCAAAACCCTTCAAATTTGGGAGAAAAAAGCCTGCATACAGTTGTGTGCAGAGCTGTCATGTTTTATATGGAAAGAACTAGACCACTAAGAAAGACTAATCAGTTCTTTGTCTCGGTGGCAGCAGGAAGAGAAGGGTATGCAGTCTCAAAGTCCACTATATCTAGATGGATTGTTCAATGCATCACTCTGTTACACTCTTGCTAAGAGAGAACTACCCTTCAAGTCAAGAGCACACTCTACTCAAGGCACTGGGGCATCCATAGCATTCATTGCAAATGTTCCCCTCGAGTCCATTTGCAAAGCGGCAACCTGGAGTTCTGTACACACCTTTACAAAACACTACTGTCTAGATGCTCACTCTAGATCCGATTCCCAGGTGGGACAAGCAGTATTAAGACATATTTTCTCTACTGTTCCTTCTCACAACCCACCTCCAACTGCGGGTACTGCTCGCTAGTCTATGCACAGCATGTGATTCTAAGCAGATTAACAAACATCAGAAGACAATGCATTACTTACCGTAAAAGCATTTCTGATGGTTGTATCTGCTTGGATTCACATGCGCCCACCCTTCCTCCCCCCTTGGATGGAAGGAACATAGACATCTTTTTATATCTCTCTTTTCTGTACTCGCTCACGTCTAGAAGGCTCCCTCAGGGCAGAAAAAATACAAACAGAGGGACCTCGACGCGTGAGGGATTGTGGGTACACCACAAGTCACTATAGGGATAGTGTTACAGACACGCCTTGTCGACGTCCCCTTTTCGACTACGAAAAACAAAATGCAATACTCCGCAGTGACCACTGGATGTCGGACTATGCACAGTATGTGAATCTAAGCAGATACAACCATCAGAAATGCTTTTACGGTAAGTAATGCATTGTCATATATATATATATATATATATATATATATCTGCGCTCAACCTCACTCCAATAGCCGGTCAAGTGGCACAGCGAGTAGAGCGCTCGCTTTGACATCCGTGCAGAGCCTGCTAACGCAGGTTCGAATCCCGGCGGGGCCAAACTCAGCCTTTCATCCTTCCGAGGTCGATAAATGAGCACCACACACCGTGGGTAATAATAAGCAGCGCTCAGATACCGGAGGGTTCGTAGCGCTATATAAATGCCAAATTATTGCCAAATTAATAGCTGGTGCTTTTGAGCTAAAGCTTGGCTAAGCTTTCAACATATCAAAAATATATTGTACTAACCACTCCGGCCAAACATTCCCAATGCAAGTATGATGGTAAAAAGTTGCCCAAGCACACTAGACCAAACTTGTGAAAATGTGTCTATTTATTTAATCTGTAATAACGCGAGCATCAAAACATTCTCACATCAATCTTCATGCAGACCAGGTCAAAAAACATGAAACTCAGCCCACTGGGTGGAGGTTGCCACGCGTTCCGCTCTATTGGAAGAGCTTCGTCAGGCTAGTTATTATCTGTGTTGCCGCTATCTCGCATCAATTTGAAACGAAGTATGTGTTGATTCGCGTCTGTTTCCGCCCATTCGCATCAGTTGGTCATGTGACCCGCTCTGAGCTGCTTGTTCCCTGCTGCTCATGCTCTATGATCTTATGGCCTCAGAATGCCTCCATCTTGGCAGAGTATATTCTGGCAATATGCCTAGTTAGACCATGTGTCCATATACCAAAGTTAAAGATAAAAATGAGTATATTTAGATCGCGAATTGGGCCAGTCGCAATCGTATCATCAACAAACTTCTAGATATCAATTCATATTATTTGCGAGAATATTGCACAAGTGTGCTAAAACTAAATCGTACTAGGCTACTCGGAATCAAATAAATATATATATATATATTCTGAAGCTTGTGGAATCTGCTCAGATCACATGCTGTGCATAGGCCCACATCTAGTGGAAGCTGTGGAGTATTACAGTTGTTTTCGAAACTCAAAAAGGGATGTCGACAGGGCGTGCCAGTAATACTATCCCTAGTGTGACGTCCACTGTACCCACTGTACCCATGATCCCTCACGTGTTGCGGTCCCTCAGATAGTTGTTTTCCTTCATGCTAGACGGACGCGTATACACCACGCTGTTGAAGATAAGGTAATCCTGCTACTTAAAAAGGGGATTACATGGCAACACTGGATATTGAAGATGACTATTTTCATATGTCAATGTTCCCAGCGCACAGAAGATTCTTGCATTTTAAGATAGCGAACAAGCACTACCAATTCAAAGTGCTGCCCTTTGGAATAGCCTCGGCTCCAAGGATATTCACAAAGGTACTGGCGGTAGTGGCAGCTCACCTCCGCAGGGGAGCAATCCCAGTGTACCTGTCATGACCACTACCCCTCGCCCTGGCAGTCATGCCCCCCGGGCCGCACCACGGTGTCTCATCATGGCCCCAAGGGCCTATTCATGTCCCCCAAGACTCTCTTGGAGTCAGTCCTGGCGCCTTTGGCACCAGGCTCATATGGCAGAAGGGGGAGCTGGAGCTCACAATGGCAGTGTCACAACATGGATGCCCCCACATGGTTCAGTTCCAGAACCGAACCGTGCGGTCTAGCATTTAGGGTGTGGTCTGGCCTGAAGGCACCTGGGATACCTGCAGGCTATATAAGCCACGCCCAAACTGGAGAACACGCTCCGCGTTGCTCTGCTCTCGCAGCGTGACGTTCACCACGACCTGTCGGATCTCCTTCAGCATTCCGGGCCGACACCTGCAAGAAGAAGCAGAAGAACACCATTAGTACTCTTACCTGTTAACGAGTCCAGCTCCTGTCATCCGCTCCAGTGCCCAGAACATCCAGCATCTCGGCGAACGCTCTCTCTCTCTCTCTCTCTCTCTCTTGGAAGCCGCAACCTGCGGGAGAAAAACAGAAAGGCAGCATTAGTAAGCATTTATTCTTCACATTCAAACAACGATCAGATGTCTCACGCTTAACTGAGTTGAACTTGTTTCTGGTTCACGGCCATTCCGAGGTTCCGACAACCTGCAAGAGAAAACGCAAGACTGATTAACTTGCATAATTACTAAGAGGCAATTTGAACAACACCTACTCACCGCTCCGCATCCTCTCAGCAATTTATCATTCAGAACATCACGGCGGCCTGCAAGAGAGGGACAACACAGGTTAGCACATCCCAAGAAAATCACATAACGCCGCGCTCCGTGCTTTCACTTACCATCTCCAGCACAGCCCCAGCCAGCACGGCATCTTCAGAACTCCTTCCGCACCTAAGAGAGAAGGAAAGACATTAACGGGGGCAATTGCAATTAAGGACAAGCTGTTGAAACAGCAGACTTACCAGAGGAACTGAGTCGCAGCAGGACTGGACTCACAGGGCCCGCACTAGTGAAGCAACTCGGCTGCAACGCGCCCATCCTAGATGCACCCCTGCAAATAACAGCAGGATGGAGAGCGCACCATATCGAGCTAAAATCAGAACTCCTGTTTTCCAGACTAGGTCCTCAGCAGAACAAGAACCAGAGGGAGTGGGTCCAGGTCGGAAGCAGTGCAGCCAAATTGGGTGGCGTCCCTGTGGATGCCAGGTGAGCGTTACAGTACTCTTACCTGGACGACTGGCTCATAACAGGGGAATCTCCTCTGATTTGCAGACAAAACATCCAATCAGCCTCCCCTTTAAATGGGCTTCTCAATCAACGAGAAAAAATCAAACCTAGTGCCAAGCACTTCCAAACAATTCCTAAGAGCTATCCTAAAAAACAGAGGAAGGATTGGTCTTTCCTTCAGAGGAAAGAGTAAAACATGTGTTACTGCAAATACCACATTATCAGGCTGGCCGCCAGATAAGGGTGCACAAAGCAATGCATTTCATAGGCATGATGGCATCTTGCATATACCTGGTTCCTCACGCACGCATGCGTCCCCTACAGGAGTGGTTGGCGAAACAGTGGTCTCGGGCAAGCGGTCAGTGGGACGATCTAGTGGTCGTTTCGCCAACACTTGTACAAAATCTTCACTGGTGGATGAAAGAAAGCCTAACGAGAGGGAAACCCTTCTACGACCCACAGATACAGGCAGTGGTCACAACGGACGCCTCACTGGCAGGGTCGGGGGGGGCTCACTACCTTCACCACACAGTTCAGGGTATGTGGTCTCACACTGCAGCTCAGAACCACATCAATGTGCTGGAACTTCTGGCAGTATTCAAAGCCCTTCAGGCATTCAAACCCCATTTAACAAACTGTCGGTGCAGATCCTAACAGACAGCACCACATCAATGTGTTCTATCAACAAACAGGGGTACACGTTCTCCAAATCTATACAGACTTGCACAGAAAATCTGGAAATGGGTACTCGGACAGAAAATGTTCCGGTCATCACAATATGTTCCAGGGGAAATCAACGGTCTAGCAGACTCATTGAGCAGAGATCCCCTATCAGAGGAACACGAGTGGCGTCTACACGAAGAAGTCGTAGAACACCTCTTCTCTCAATGGGGTTTCCCAATTATAGACTTATTCGCCACAAGCGAAAATTGTCAATGCCCAGACTTCGCGTCCAGGTTCCCCCAGCCATGCGCCAAGGGCAATGCCCTATGGATGAACTGGTCAGGGAAATTTGCTTACGCTTCCCCCCCCCCCAATTCCTCTCTTGAGGAAAGTGGTGAACAAGTTACACAAGGAACCAACGACGCTTCTCCTAGTTGCTAATATGTGGGCAAGACAACCGTGGTATGCACATCTGCGCAAAATGGCGATGTGCGATCCCATCAAATTCCTGTGCCAGTACAACCTACTCACCCAGCGCGAGGGACTAACAGTGCACCCGCAACCACACTCTATGAACTTGGCAGCATGGCTCCTGAAGTTATAGAGTTTGGGCATCTCAATCTACCACAAAGATGCATGGATATCTTGAAAGAATCAAGAAAGCCAAACACTAGGCACTGTTATTTTGACAAATGGAGACGATTCGTAATTTGGTGCCAGACTAAGCAGATCAACCCCATAGATTGTCTAACATTCTAACCTATATGCTTTGCTTGCTAGATGCAGGGTTAGTATTCAACTCCCTAAAAGTCCACCTGGTGGCCTTGTCAGCCTACACCACTTCCCATAATAAGGTCTCATGGTGGAAGGTACTAGTCATCAAAGCATTTATGGAAGGGGTAAAGGGACTCCACCCTCCAATTTCTAACCCACCGCCAGGTTGGGACCTCAATGTGGTACTCTCTAAACTCATGGGACCCCCATTCGAGCCTATGCACAAGTCTAGTCTCAAACACCTAACTTATAAAACTGCCTTCTTAGTAGCTATTACTTCCATAAGAAGGGTTAGTGAAATCCAAGCATTGTCGGTGCAGGATCCTTTCTTTACTATACATGAGGACAAGCTGATTTTACATACTCTCCCTACGTTCTCACATAAATTTAGCTCCAAATTTCATGTAACCCGGTCTATTGAGCTACCGGCTTTCTTCCAGGAGCCCAAGAGCTCTGTTTAGGTAAAACTCCACACACTAGATGTGAGGAGAGTGGTCCTCTACTAGGTCAAGACCAGACCGCTAAGAAAAACAGATCAACTGTTTGTCTCCATAGTGCCAGGCAGGGAAGGTGACCGCATCTCTAAGAATGCCATATCTAGGTGGATAGTCAGATGTATCCAACTGTGCTATTCCCTATCATAGAAGACACTGCCTTTTACGCCAAGGGCCCACTCCACAAGAGGTACTGGAGCCACTCTGGCTTTCATTGCAAATGTCCCCTTACAGTATTTGCAAAGCAGCTACATGGAGCTCTATACATACTTTCACTCAGCACTACTGCATTTACACTCATTCCAAGACAGATGCACAAGTGGGACAAGCAGGTCTAAGACATTTATTCGCTCATGAACCTTCTCACATCCCACCTCCTTCTTCCACTGCTTGCTAATCTATGCACAGCATATGATCTAAGCAGATTCCACAAGCCTCAGAAGGGATACATTATTCACCGTAATCTTATTTCTGATGCTTGTATCTGCTTCGATTCACATGTGACCCACCCTTCCTCCTCTTGGAGAGAAGGTGCATGGATGCTTATGAGCTTGTCTGGTACGTATCTGCTTGGATACAACTGTACTCACGCTAAACCTCATGCTACCTCGTGTCAGAAAAATAAAAATCTGAGGGACCTCGACGCGTGAGGGATCATGGGTACAGAGGATGTCACACTAGGGATAGTATTACTGGCACAATGTCGGCCCACGCACAGCATGTGATCTAAGCAGATACAAGCATCAGAAATAAGATTACGGTGAGTAATGTACTATATATATATATATATATCTATATATTTTTTTTTTAATTTTTTTTTTTTGTTACACGCCCAGACCCTGAGGTATCACGGCGTGGTTACAGACATCTTTAATAGTTGGTCTTACAAAAAGGAAGGCTTGCATAAGGTAACAGCATGCAGGTTATACAGGTTAGGTATATATAATGCATTACTCACCGTAATACCGTAACAACACAATTGCGGTCATTACAAGTAGGGCGCAAAGGGATACCGGGCACCGGTAATGACACCGGTGCCGGTAATCCCTTTGCGCCCAACTACGAGTTCCCTTTGCGGGTCCTTCCTTAATGCCTGCTTTTAGTGGGCTCGAGCGGTCGGCGCGATCAGGAGCCATCGAGGTCCCGATCGGACAAGGTAGATCGCTCTAGCCATGCCCGCTCCAGGTTCCGGTCCTCGACGCCCTCAAGACCATAAGAGCCTGTGAGGTCTTCTAAGAAGACGTCAATGCCAACAGCGCCATGTCCGTCGAGGGACTCTCTCGAGGCTCCGCCTCCGAGGAAGTCATCGCCACTGAGGCCGTCGAAGGACACGCTCGGGGCTCTGGCCTCGAAGCCATTGTCGAAGCCGGCAGCGCCTGGCTCGGCGTCGATGCCGATTCCATTGATACCTTTGATGCCTTTTGAGGAGGCTTTATCGGCTGTACCCCGGAGACCGGTGGATACACTGAGGAAGACCCTGAGTAAGTCAGTGAGGCCTGTGTTTGAGCCTTTTTCTGTGCCCTCATCCAGGGATTTGTTCCAGCCTCTATATTATAT
The DNA here is from genome assembly GCF_040938575.1 of Ambystoma mexicanum. Classification (NCBI taxonomy): domain Eukaryota; kingdom Metazoa; phylum Chordata; class Amphibia; order Caudata; family Ambystomatidae; genus Ambystoma; species Ambystoma mexicanum. Next base: position 894,011,157 of record NC_090931.1, on the reverse strand, counting down.
CTCTGAGGTGGATGAAGGGTCAGATGTGGAAGGTCTGGTTCCTCAGGAGGTTCCTGATGAACTGTTGTCTGGTCATAGCCATTTGGAAGACCTGCGTCTTTGCATGATGCCAGTGGTCTGGACACCTCCCCGGAGGTTGAATTTGGCAGGCCTGAACCTGGTACTCACGCCAAATCTTCATACAGGCGTCTCATGTCGAGGGTGACCGAGTATTTAGAGTGCGCTGCTCCACCCGTGGATTTTCTGCAGGATGACCTGACAGGTGGTGTGCAGTCAAAATATCGAGAAAAAAAAGGTTGAAAGACAAAAATGTCGAAATATAAATGTCGAAAAAAAAGTCGAATTCCTCATTTTTTAAATTATATATTTATTTTGGGGTCCGGGAATAAAATAAAATGGGTAAAACAAAAAATGTTTTTAAAAAAAAAGGGGGTGTTGGGGGGGGGGGGGGGGGAACCTCCCCATTTCGAAAAAAAAAGTCATAAAATATTATTTTTTTCGACATTTTGACTTTCGACCTTTTTGTTTTCGATTATATCACTATAAACCCTGACAGATATCTTGGACCAAGGTCCACCCACTGACCCGGTGCTGCCATTTCATATGGCCTTACAAAGAAGGGTGGCAGCGGCTTGGACTGCTCCGGAGAGTCTCCTGGCAGTGAATACGTTGTTGCCGAATAAATACCGTCCAGCCAGTGGCAAGCCTGGCTACTTGTCTTTGCACCCCACTCCGGAGAGATTGGAGGTGCAGACGGCTATGGCCCCAGCGAAGCAGGCGTCGTACCCAACCATCCCGCCTGATGGCGACGACAAGCGTTTCGACGGTTGGACGAAGAACGTGTTTTCATCTGGGGGTATGGCTTTAAAGGCAGCCAACTCGGTTTCTGCCCTGGCAAGATTCACTCGCTCTGCGGAATTGTATATCTTTGGCGGCTGAACATATTCAATGTTCTTTCGATGGGATGTTCCTCCGATGTATTCCACATTGCACCCTCGCAGCCTGTCCCTCTACAGAGTTTCTTATGTGATTGCAGCTTATGATTCCGCAAGGCTTTCTGTAGTCATACTGGCAGAAGATTGGTGCCACACGTTCTGGGGAAAAAACTACAACTGAGGCTACGGGAGTCGTGTGTCCTACTTATAACATCCGGTGACGTCGGCTCGACGGAGACCCTCGAGGACCGCGTATCGACGCCATCGACGCAGGACGGAGACGCCGAAAAACTTTCTGAAACAGCACAGCTGTGGTGATTACCTGTCATAGATGTGGAATACGTCGGAGGAACATCCCATCGAAAGAACCTTACCAGGTAAGAAAGTAACTTGTTCATTTGTCCCCGTTCATACAAGTAAAAACATCTGAAATTTTGAAAATGAAGAGTGAAACTGAAACGGTGAACGAAAGAATAATCTGTGTCTGTAACATCTACTGGAACCCTTGTTCCATAAATGACAGTACAATTATCGAAACGATTTTCTCCAAACTAAACTAACTCAGTCACCTTCCCAAAAATGGAAATACTATGTGGTGATCTTAACATCTATTTATTCACCAAACTTGGAACTAAACTTAAACAGAATAAATTGGCCAAGAAAGCGCAATTATGGCTTAAAGAATGTGCAATAGGAGATTTTGAACTAGTCAACGGCCAAATCCAAGGAGATATACCAGCAAAATCGACATGGAGTAAAGGAAATACAGTTGGACATGTAGATTACATCTTTGTCACTTCAAATTTGATGACCGACCTAAAAACTCTTGAGATCACAGATAAGACCACATGCGATCACAACATCTTGACATTGACATGGATAGATTTACAGAGTCGTCCACACTATGTCACATTGTCGATAGAGCTGAATTATGGATTAAACAGTCTTTGAATATCTGACAAATATACACAACAATTACCAGCAATTTTCCAAAAAACAATCCTGACAGACCAGTGTAAAATCGAATAGGAATGGCTATTCCAACCCTACAAAGGAACTAATACGAAACATAGAACTCGTTTGCAAATCCATGTACATGCATATAATCAGGAACTAGTTAACAGGAAAAAGGCCCTCGGACAAAACATTCGAATAATCAAAAAGCAAAATAAAGAAGACAGCAAGAAAATGATCAAAAAATATAAACAACAATACAGAAACTGGCAAAAGAATACACAAGCCATTTGAATGCAAATTGAGGCGGAAACCATGTTGACCAGTTTAAATCGGCGTAATGCCAGAAATGTGTGGAACCTACTAAATAATAACCATTCAAATAAAGATCGTCTTGCAGAAGATGTAAGCCAGACAGCCTGCCTTGAACATTTTACAAAAACTTACGGGGGAAAAAAATGAAGAAAAAAAAAATAAGGCAATGAAAGTTCGAATATAACAAAAGTCGAACTTGGAAAACAGCTATGGAACTTTGAATGGTCTAACGAAGAAATATTGGCGTCAATTCTATAACTCAATTCATCAAGAGCTCCTGGCCCTGACGGCCTAAGTAATCAGAAAAACCCGGAAGTATGGGTAAAAGTATGTGAACATCTATTCCAGCTTATCATAAAAAACAACCAAATACTTGGAAAACGGCCTTAATTATTCAGATTTATGAAAAAGGAGAACGGATCCAAGCTATCAACTATCGACCGATAGTTTCACTAGATCCCCTTTGGAAAGCCATTTGCAACAATATTACAAGCTCGACTAATTGAATGGATAGCTAAGAGTCAATGATTTGATATAAGACAAGCTGGCTTTGTAAGGAGAGTAGGTATGTACATTAACCTGTACTGGAGCCCTAGGTTTGGAACCGACCTTGCTAAGCTCTGTTCTTTATTGTGATGCTTTTGTTGTTGGTGCAAGATCACAGGATACATTTGTGAGGTGAGGCCCACACCCCATTTGTTAACTGAAAAGGGGGGTTTTCCTGGATACCTTGCAGTAGAGTATTTTTGTAAAGCATGGATTTTCCACACAGTTTTTGCTTTTTGTGATAAGTGCAAGAATTTATTTATCAGATGGTTTTGTGGTGTGGGCCCATGGTCCCAATTGGGGTCAGCTGACGCGTGTTTCGACCCGTGGGTCTTTTTCAAGGCTAATGAAGGTGGTTTCTTGCCCCATGTGGGGTCCTGTGTTGTAATTTATGGTCTGTTCTGTGTATGACAGCTGGGCTCTTCATAGGCCCAGGATTTGTAGAATATGGTGGCGTCGATACATCCTTGCTCCCTTTGGCCACACCACAAAACAATCTGATAAACAAAATCCTGCACTTATCACAAAACACAAAAACAGCGTGGAAAATCCATTCTTTACAAAAAATACTCAACTGCAAGGTATCAAGGAAAAAAAACCTTTACGTACATTAACCACCTCGTATTAAATCTTTTGAAGCTTGAAGCCATGAGAACTAAGACCAAGACATTAGCAACATTCATTGATTTCCAGATGGCATTCGACAGTATTACACAACAAAGATTGTGGGATAAATTAAGAGCTTGGTAATACCCATTGAACATCCTAGAACCCATAATAGCCTTGTATTCATCAACAAGTGTTCGAGTCATGTTATCACAAACAGGAGCTGTAACGAAAGTTATGCAGACAATGAGTGGCCTAAAACCAGGATGTCCACTGGCTGCAACACTTTTCAGTTTATATCCAGAAGATTTTGAAGAACATAAAAATTCTTTAATGGCCAATCCACCAATTCTGAATGGAATATCCATAAAATGGATCTTGTACGCTGATGATCTAGTGCTTTTTGATAAGCATGCAAAAAAGAGCCAATGCCCTATGTGACTATGCCAAAAAGAATGACCTAAATTTTAATCTGGAATTGAATGCCTTTAACAAAAAGACAGCAAAGGGAGACCACCAAAAACCAAACATTTTTCTACACAAGACAAAACTCGAGACTGATGTCGACAAAATATCTAAGAGTGTGGATTTATCAAACAATCAACGGAAGCTTATGGAAAGAACGTGCAATCACAAAAATCGATTCCTTAGGTCGGCAAGGTGTGATGCTGCACAGGAAATATGGCACCTTTTCCTGCAAGCCCTTGACCACATTCTATTGCCAAAAAGTAACTGCGATAATAACATATGGAAGTGAAACTCTCCTCAATCTATCATGGAACATCTGGAAAACATTAGAAGGAAGATTCTGGAGGAAAGCATCATCACTCCCTCCCTACTTTCCAGTTCAAATAATCAGATTTGATCTTGCACTCCAATCTTTACATTCCATCGTTACATGGAAAACGCTTATACAGAAAAACATTGACGGAAGAAGACATTCCAGCTGTGCGGCTCCTGCGAACTCATCCCAAGACGATTAACAGCATAATATTAAATACGTGGAAAGAAGCTTGTAAGAAAGTGATGATAGGCAACAACATCACAGAAGAAATACTGATATGTAGACCAATGGAAGCTAAAAAAAGAAAATCGGCGAGCAGACTGGATTAATACCATGAAAGAAAAAGCAGAATACCAACTTTCAATTAGCTGCTTACTCGATTGTAGAAAATGTAATCAACTTCCAAAGTATTAGAAGTATTTCCCTTGCCGAAGAGCGAGAGACACATTCCTTAGACTCCAGCTGAACTTAATACCAGCACGGAAAACAGAGGCATTGTTAGGGGGGGTGGGGCTCAGGGTGCTTTAGCCCCTGTTCTTTTGTTTGTACACCCTGATAGAATCTCAGGAGCTACAACCAAAAGGCTAGCTATCCCCGAGTCTAGACAGTCCCGACATTAGCGTAGCCCCGGGTCTTTTCCAGATCTAGCAACACCCCTGATGGAAAATATTAGTGAAAACAAAACAAATTCCAAAAGATCAAAAATACTGTTGGTACTGTAAAAGCATTAAGCAAATTGAAACATCCTATCATATATTTGTGGAATGTGAATCATTGAATCAGGAAAGAGAAACATTTGCAGCAATGATTCCACAAGAAAATCTCAGCTACTTGCGAGAAGAACAATTGAAAACCATTTTAGAAGGAACCCACAAGTGCTTGATATTCCGAGTCGTACAATACTGGAACGAGATATGCGACAAATAAAAGCAGAAAGCACACAAACAAACGAGTTATTTTTTTTTTTTTTGCATTTATCACAGATCACTGTAAATAACTTAAAGGCAAATGTAAAAGTTATAACTCTAATAACTAAAACATTTAATAAAAAAATATATATATCTCACGGGAGGGATCTGATTAAATATATACAGGACTTTGGATCTATTCAGACGTACCATTGGTTGCAGGATTACTTTGCAACCCCAACATTTTTGAAGCAAAACCTTCAGCTTGGACATAAGTAGGGCCCTGTTGATAGTATTTATCACAATGGCTCTCTAAATTTTGCAAGATAGATAATTGTTGAAATGAGGCTCCGCCCTGGCTACTAAAGAAGGTGCCAAAGTATTAGTCACAGTGGGTTGCCTAGAAGCCTCAATAGTATGAAGTAGTAGGTTGTGTATCACGTCTGTTATGTAACAAGGGAATCAGTTGGGAGTCTCACACCACTAGTGAGTGTTATTTACCCATCTGAAACTAAAGATGGTAAACAGTGCATCGGCAGTGGAACTTACCTTATGAATTAAATGTATGGCCTCCATGAGTTTGGAAGTAATGGGGAAATCATTCTATATTGTGGGAGTTCCTAGAAATTAAGGGATTGAAGAAGCAGAGGAAAATGTTTAACTAATGATTGTTAATTGGATCAGACATACGAGGGGAGTTTATCATTCAAAGGGACAGTTTACGTGAGATGATTTTGTAATTCATTTATTCCTTGCACAATAGCAAACCTCCCAATACGGACTTGGAAGTTGTGAAGGAAGAAGTAATCCAATCAAGAAAGTGAGCGATGGCTGCTGAATGAAAAGAGTAACAACTTACCCTAGGGTCAGTAGAACCAATAGTCAACAAACCTCAAAGAGTTAGCCAATGCTCTGCGTCGAGTAGGAGGTAGGGAGGATGTACCCACAGGACTGTTTCTATCCTTCATGGAATAAATTACATCATTGAAGTGGCCTCCCACAAGTGTTAAACCTTTACAACTGCTCATGATCACTATGCTAATCTAGATGACCAGAGGTGCTAATCTCATCCATAGGCTCCCTAGACATAGGTGAGTGCATAGCTGTTCATTAGGGTAATCCGATCTGTACTCCATCTCGTGAAATCAATTGGTAGACCCACCAAACCCCTGAGTAAGAGCTTGTTGCTACCAACTGGGGAGATCTCTGTATTATAAATGGCACACACCCCGGGAGCCTCTCGTAAACCCAGCATGAAAAACCTTGGTATAAAAGGAATGTCCAAGGAAGGCACATTCTGAGCCTAAGAATTGGGTTTGCTGAAGCAGCCATATAGGGATTCTGCTGTTGGATAAGCAGAAATACCCAGAGTTTGGTGTCTCAAACATGTGACCCACCGTTTTGGTAACTACCTATTACCACACCATATGTCCCCTTAAAACAAAGCATCTGAGCACCAAACTTCCCTGATCTAAAAATTGAACTAGAACGTTAGAAACCAACAGGTGCAGCCCGATCCTTGGTCATCCCCGTGACGGTAACATATTTGCCAATACATCTGAGCGCCCTGTTGTAAAGCTAAATAGTCCAGCAGCAGTCCAGATTTTTGGGACCTGGGGATCCACCTCTTCTCTCCCTCCTTGAACTGATCTCTGTGTGGCCCAGATGTATTTCAACCACGTTGTCAGTGTCTCCCTAGGCGAGGTCCCACAGTCTTCCTCTGAGTACTCAGTAGTGTTCGTGCTTTTGGAATGTTCTGTAGTTCACTTATGTTGAAGAGTTGATCGTTCTTGACTCTGCCTCCTTTCCAGCCCGTCCACAGTTTCGAAGAAACGCCTTTTTTCAGAATTACTTGAAGTTTAGCAAGCAGGGAACAGCAGAATATATTTCAACAGGTATTCTTTCTCCAACTTCACTCGTAACTGCTTTAAAGGATGACTCTTTCTGAGCTGCCTTTTGAGATTCAGAAATGCAAAGACCTTGGACCCTGGAGCTGAGCCTGGACCCGTCATCTTACTTTTTGATTGTGTTGCTGTCTCAATAATTCAGAGGCCTGGCTACAACCGCTCTGTGTGGCACCCCTGATAGAGGTCTTGCTGTGCCCTTTCAATGGAAAAGATATTCGATCCACCTGACCATATCGTTTGATGAACCAGTCCTCCAGGAAGAGTTCCTCAAATCACTTTTGATCCATGCAAGAAGGCCAAAGATTCTCAGGTTGTTCTGTCATGGCAGTTAAGATGCATTTTCTGCTCTGTCCACTGCAACCCAGTTACTTGAAACTTCTGTCTCTCCATTGTGCCTTCCAGGCATGATATTCGCTCTTCCACCTTACTTTTTCTGTCTGACACCTCATGTAGTATGGCACATCGCAGGGAGATGGCTGTTCAGATCTCACAATTTTATTTTCCAGGGCTAGTCACAAGTCCCAAATGTCTGCATCACTAGAATGCAACAAGCATTCTAATTGGCCCTTGCCTGGTCAATACCTCGCTGAGAATCCCTCAAAGCTTTTTTACTGTCTGCCCAAAGTGCATATAAATGAGATTACACCACCTGGAAGGCCCATCGTGTCTAATATAGGATCTATATTGGAACCCTTATCGGTATACGACTATTTCTATTTATGACCATTTGTACGGACGAAGAGATTATTTGTCCAATACAATACTACAATAATACATATTTTAACCGACATGACTATCCATACAGAGTACCTTCTAGTAACATTGGATGTAGAGGTCCTCTACATGAGCATTCTTCAGATGGGTAGTGCAGCAGTAGTGCAAATATATCTAAATAAATGAACTTGGCAGAAGCAGTTCCAGCAGACTTCATATTAGAATGCATTAGAGTTGCCCTGATGGAAAATAATTTTTTGTTTGAAGGTGTGTTCTAAAATCAAAAACATGGGACCAGCATGGGAGCTACCTTTGCTCCAGATATAGCAAATTTCTACCATCTGGAACAGTTGACGATATACAGTGACCACAACCCATTTACCAACCACGTGATATGTTGGCACTGCTATATTGATGATGTGTTCATGGTGTGGAGAGGTTCTGAAGCAGCTTTGACGTCTTTTATTACTTGTCTTAATGATCACGATCAGTCCATTAAATTTACTATGGTACATGATCGCACATCTATGGCATTTCTGGATTTAGAGAAATTAAAAAAACTGCACAAGGTGGATTGCACCCAACCCTGTTCAGAAAACCCAACAAAGACATGCTGTTTGCGTAGGGAAGTTTTTATCCATTAAGTTTGAAAGAGAACTTGCCCTGCAGGCAGTTCTTATGAATACGCAGATATTGTACTAATATATCTGACTTCGACCAGCACAGTAAACAACTTACAGTAATATTGAAAGAACGTGGATACCCAAGTCGGGTAATCCGCACTGCTAGTAAAAGAGCACAGAATGCCGACAGAAATATTTGACTAAACAGAAAACATCAGTGGACAAAATAACTTGTATTACATCATTTAGTCCCATTAGCCATGCCCTTAGAACGATTGTACACAGTTGGAACACAGTAAGAACATCTGATTTCCATCCAGAAAGGCCAAGATTTGCGTTCAAGCAACCACACAATCTAAAAGATATGTTGGTACGTACATATGAACAAAATAAAAGTACAAGAATTGACTCAATCTACCCTTTAGTCGCTGCCCCCAGTCATTGGCCATTTTAGATGTGGTTGATGCTCAGTTTGTAACTTGACAAGACATAAGAGATTGATCTATATGGTTTAAAGTGGACATTCCAATATTTCACTAACTGTGTGAAGAAATTGACAATTTATGGTATAAAATGCCCATGTGGTTTAATCTACGTCGGAAAACCTAAACGTGAGATTAGACAGTGGATATGCGAACACTGCTCTTGTCTGAAGAATTAAGTTCCCGAAAAACAAATGGTCACACATTTTACAGAAAGAAACCTAGGTCTACCGATATGTTTTGGTTTATTATCCAGACCATAAAAGAACTTCTGAGAGGAGGTGATTGTGACTTAATTCTAAGAAAAGCTGAACAAAAATGGATTTACAGACTAGATTCTGTAAACAAAGGTCTGAACACAACGATTGAGTGGAGCTTGTTTATGCGCTAAGCACATCTAAATCAAGGACCTATTTGGTATAGTGAGCCCCAAAAATATCATCTGAATTTATAGAAATATCCTTTGAATTACCAATCCAGAGTAGTGTCTTGGCTCTATTTGTGGCTCCAGGGTTTCTGTTTTTGCCAAGAGTATCTCTATAAAGTAGGGATACATATACGCATAGTAAAAAGAAAACAGAATTGTGGTTCCATATCGACTATAATACCCCCCTTTCTTCAGAAAACACAAAGCTCTCGTACACGAAGCATTTTTAGCTTCAATATCGGGCTATAAACCGTTATTCGTTTCAAGTATTCAAGGGTAATTAAGTTCAATTGTACTCGCATCAGAGCCATTTTGTTATCTCAGCTGGGAGAAGTATAAAGAATATACAAGGGTATGTCGAGTACAATTAAAGATATAAGAATCTTTTGTCTTCACCAACAGAGGCAACTGGAATTTTGATGTCTTTCTTTTGGACATATACATTTTTTTCAGTAGAAATGCTTTTGAACTGACTCTAAAGTAGTAGAATAGACATTATAACGAAGGGTGTACGAACAAACTTAAACATACACATCAGCATGCAGTAGTAGTATAGAACAGCAGACACTTCATGATTCGTTCCAAGATGGTGGGCGCAGCAGTAAATCAGTCTTGCTTTTTCAAAGTAAGGGGTTTGACAGGCAAAGACATACAGTGACACTGCTTGTACTGGCGCTGCCACTGTCTTGCGTTGTCCGACAAGGGAACTCGAAGGCATTGTTTTGGGGACATACAAAACCGTAAGTACATGGCCTTTATATGGCTTAACATCGAGCCTGTGCATACAATTGTATCTCTGCACACTGTGGCGACCACTTTGCCTTTTTTTCAAAAAACTTTCAAAAAAACAAAAGACTAGGTTTTCCAGAAGATATTCTAACAGATATTTATGGCGCTTGCAATGCAGATAAAGAGCAAACACATCGAAGGTCTGTTTTTTGAGACCTTGCCTCATTTTCATTAGCATATTTGCCTTAACACCTGGTTTTGTATAAGATTATAACACCTGACTGTATTTATGTACATTCCTTAACTGACCTGCCGAAATGTAATTTACTGTAAAGTATATATGTATATATGTCCTTTTACCAGACTCTACGAAATGTAATGCTCTGCTTTATACTCAATTGTGCCTTATCTTGCAACTAAGCTTTTATGTAATCTTATCTTCCTGTTCCCTGTTGCGCCCTGTTACCTCTGGGTTTTGCGTGCCATATTAAATCAATAAACCAACAAACAAATCCATAAACAATAATCAGAAAGCACTGAATAGTCTTTACAAACAAAGAATAGATGTTCTGCACTTAGTTGTGATAGATAATATTATCGCATTAATATGCCCCGACAGATTCACATTATTGAACATGTCTGTGAAGGCTTAACCGTGGGACTAAAGTGTATATTTGGCAAACTTTTTTTTGACAGGATGCTGAATAAAAAAGAAGAAAACAAAGAGAAGAAGGAAACTGACTCTTTTGTTTAAATACATCCAAATTGCTTTGGGAAATAAAATAGAGAAGGTAATTATTACTTTTAACTTTCCTCATTTTTGGTACATTGGGCTTAATTAAACAATAAAATTATATATTGCTCTAGCAATTTTGTGTGTTTTAAGGGGGAAAAAAACAATGAAAGCTGGGTTTGACTCAACCGGGGGGAAAAAAAATAGAAGAATTTAAAAGACGTTGCCCCAAACACACTGGAACAATAAAGACATTGGTGTTGAGCTATGCTCTTATTTTGGGTACTTGGATTTGGAACAAGTAAACCAGAATCTGGTTTTTAATAGGTTATTTGGTGTTTTATGTCTTTCGCATCTTTGAACACAGTGAAAAAGGGGTTTCTTTTAACCCGTCAATAAACCACACGTACTAGAAGAAATGTTATGTCCTGATGAAGACCCTGTCTCTTGAGATCAGATGAGAATGTCCAGGACAGGAATATCTCATGCTAGGGGCCGTACCGCAATTTGTCGACCAAAAGCCTGACTAAAAGGATCTGAGTCAGTTGTCCTATCTGTTCGATTTGGTCATTCCCATAATGTATCACCTCTCTGTATAAAGATATGAAACTTGATTAATATTCAAAGCGAGTGGATTCATCCAGACATTTTTCCTGCACAACCTTGTTGTAATACATGAAAGGTGTAACATGTGTCTTGGTGTTCTAGCTTGTGAATTCACTGGAATAGCTTGTGTTGTGGTATAAAACAAGGACATATTGATCAAATTTGATACTAACCCCACAGTGTGATAAACATTTTTTAAATGTGGTTTTGGACGTCCATGAAAACTGATACAGAGACGGTACCCATCATTGTTGATTGTGATATGAATTGTTTTTAGAAAAATTCTTGAATTATTAACAGATTTCTGATTAATGTGCAGTGGATTTATTTAGCCATAGCACCAAACATAGCTCTAGGTTATTAATAGCGTGGAAAAGGGAGGGGTAGCTTGTCTCCTTTTGTTTGTCTCAGATTATATTGTTTCTTCCCTTCATGAGACAGGCCTCCGTTATCAAACAAGGTGGGAAGTACCCATAGTTAACTCTAAGTATTCCTAAGAGAACAGAAGGTTTCAGCAACGGGCATTTCATATCAAAGAACATTGGAAACTTCCGGACAAAAAGATAATGATGGTCCATCTATTCAACAAAGTAGGAGAAAAGAAGTACCACTATAGGGAAATATGAATGTTAAAAGGAAGTTAACAACAAGCAGAAATATGCATCAAGTGAAACCATCAGATTGGCAGTGAGAAATCTAGATCACTACTGGAAAATACACATGGAATGAGGCATAAAACACCATACAAATTATCAAAACATTCAAGCAAAAGAACGGCATGTTTTTCCATTCTAATTGCAATCCCATATTGTTGGAAACCGATAATGCTTCATGACACTAATTACTATGATATTACATTTCTGGTCTGATATCAACTCTCTACAGACTATGCCATCTTGCTAGGATTATGGCACCTTACTAACAATTGACAATTTCTTAGTACACTAATAAATCATGGTCCCTAGATATTATTTTCTCAATGGATAATGTACCTTGGTTATTCTTAGTTACCTTATGTGGGAATGCACCTTCCCTTTAAGGACCCCCCGGGGGATGAATTGGGATTAGCTGTTAGCCAACTCCAAAAAAGCAACTTCACGTCTTTTTAGATCCTGACAAAATGAAGTAAGCTTATTTCTACCATTTGCCTAGTCAAGCATAATCCTATGAAAAGCAACCTTATTTGCTGTGTGTAAGCAGCATTATATTAAGTGAAAATGCTATTTAAAAGTGTGTACCCCATTCATATATTTGCGAAGTGGCATACAGGTGTGAGTCTTGTGATGTACTGTGTATTACATTGTAGAAACAAAACAAGATTGTGTCCATTATAAATATATTACAGGAAAATGATGATGGCTTTTGCATTGATGAGTACTGTAGCATTATGTCCGATATGAGAGGTCATTACAATAGGCTTTTACATCCCTGTGCTTTCACAACAAAGTAAAAGCATTGCAGCTGGTGGATTGATTTTCAAAATAATTCACAAACTAAATAGATGTGGGAACAGAACGGAAGTTAAGGGGGGCAGGGTGAGAGTGGTCCACCATCACCTCAATTGTGTATACAAAAATGCCCCAGCAACCAAGCCTTTAGATTGTTTTATTATTTATAATGCGTGAACATACCCTAGGGTACCAGGGCGCAGCAGTTATATGTATATGCGAAGCTTGGTTACAACAGTGTAATTATTTACTTACACGTATTAAATACAGGGTATATACAGAATAAATCCTATTGCAGACGGATAGTACAAAAGCAAAAATATAAATGATGCATACGGCTTGCTTACATAAGCAATATATATATGTGTGGGTGATAGTAGGGTGAGTGTGTGCAAATGTACAATTGGGTGGAGGGGCGGTACTCCTCACAGTGAAATCTAGCTGCTTATTGCATTTAGTGATCATTCACTTTCAGCCACAGAATGGTGTTGGTCCTGAAGTTTTCGTAGGGGAGGTCAGTTCTCAGTGTGGGAGGTAGGGAGTTCCATAGTTTGGCTGCTTTCACCGGGAAGCTGTTGCCACCGATTGTGGAACGATTGAAATTGGAGATAGATGGGCAGTCTTTGTAGGCTGTTCTGTGGAATCTGTCGACCAAGTAGATGGGCGCAGCGTGGTTAAGAGATTTGTGAGTAAGTGACAAAGTTTTTAAGAGAATTTTGTCATTGATTGGGAGCCAGTTGTTCTGTCGGCTACTCTGAGATGTGGTCTCTTCTAGAGATGCCTAATGCCGCTCTAAGGGCATTATTTTGTAGAGTTTGGATTTTTCTAGTAGTGGCTTTGGTGGACCCTAGGTGGAGGGCGTTGCAGTAGTCCAGGCGAGACAAGATAAGGGCTCTGGCCAAGGTCGTGTAACTAGTATCTGAGAGAAATGGCTTAGCTGTGCGGATCAATTTGCACATGTAGGCCGTGGAGGATGCTAAAGAATTAACCTGTTGGGTAAATGAGAGGTTTGAGTGTAGCTAAAAGCCCAACGCTTTTACCGCTTGTCCTACTTTGATGCTGTTGCCATCGATTGTGAAAGAGGAATAGTCAGGTCCTAGTTTTTTTAGGCTAGAGGTAGTGCCCAGGGTGATGAGTTTGGTTTTATCATCATTCGGGCATAGTCCATGTGTGGCCATCCATGCCTGGATGATGATGTATACACTCTATTCATCAAGGCCAAATCCGTTTCATAATCCCCAGAAAGTGGGAGGAGGATCTGGGTATCATCTGCATAATTAGTGTAGGTGATACCGAGATTATCCAGATCATCGAAAAGGGGCTTGGTAAAAATGTTGTACAATGTGGGTGAGACACAAGAACCCTGAGGCACGCCAAAGGTGATTGGTATGGGGTCGGTAGCTGCTGTGGGCGAAAAGACCCTCATGCTTCTACCATTTAGGAAGGATCTAATCCAGGTAATTGCTTCATCAGAAAAGTGAGCGGCTGTGTTAAGGTGGTTGCATAGGATAGTATAGTCGACCTGGTCGAATGCAGCCGAAAGGTCTAGGAGGAGGAGGAGGAGTAGAGCGGCTTTGCCGTTGACTCTAAGCTCATCAACATGGGTCTTAAGGTCGATGAGTGCAGTCTCGGTTCCGTGTTGGGGGCGGAAGCCTGATTGTCTGGCTCCTAATAGACGGTGTACTTCCACGTGTTTCTGGATTTGTACATAATCCATAAAACATTTATCCAGAATTTTTAGGAGAAAAGGTACTGTCGTGATTGGTCTATAGTTGGTCGGCGTGGATGGGTCGAGAGTGTTTTTTTTTTTTAAGAGTGGAAGTACCCAAGATTGTTTGAGATTGGTGGGGATGTACCGGTGGAGAAGGATGCATTGATAAGCTTTGTAATGAAGGGGAGAGGTCTCGGGCAGCATCCTTGATAAGCTGCGCGGGCCACAGATCGCCCTGACAGTTAGGCGGTTTCAGTGACAAAATTATTCTTTCCACTTCAAGAATGGAGACTTTGGTGAAGTTGAATCGTGTGGATTCATTAGCTGTAATACTCTGTTATTTGAGATGGGGGAGCGTCGTTTAAGGAGGTTCTTTTACTGGAAATTTTATTTTGTAATGTGGAAATTTTGTTGGCTTGTGCATTTTGGATCTCTGAGCACCATTTTTTATCTTTAATGCAAGTGTCGGGTGGTGCTATGTGGGTCACTATTTCTTTGAGGATGGAGAATAATTCCTTCATATTGGATTTAGCTTGGGATATGCGTGTGTCGAATTAGATTTGTTTTGCTAGACATATTTCTCTTTTATAGAGGGCTGAAAGTTTAGTGAGTTTCAGTTTGTTGGCTGCTGAGGGTAGTTTTTTCCAGGCTGCCTCGCAGTTTCTTTTTTGCTGCCTTAGGTTTTTTAGGAACGGCATAAACCATTTATTCAGATGAGATTTAGGCTTACTTGGTCTAAGTTTGAGGGGGGCAATCAAGTCCAAGGAGGTGGACATAATTTTATTATATTCTTCGACCAAGGTCTCAGGATCTGTGTTGTCTGGGAGCGAGTTGAGGGTAGGGAGTAAGGTCGGGGATAAGTCTCTCCACAATAATACTCTTAATTTCTTGTTAGCGTGGGTGGAGCCCTGATCGCTGGCGGGGGTGGGGGTCTATTAGTAGAAAGCATGAATGACACAAGGTGGTGGTCAGTCCAAGCTAGTGGTGAGATGGAGAGGATTTTGGCTTGACAGTTGTAGTCTGCCACCCAGTCAAGTATTCTACCTTTATCATGGGTAGGTGCATTACTTATTTGGGTGAAGCCTATTTCTGAGAGGGTGTTGAGTGTGGTGAGGGCGAGCAGGTCTGAAGGGTCATTAAAACCCATATTGAGGTCCCCAAGTAGAAGTACTTGTGTGGAGCTTTTGAGGTTGCTGGACAAAATGGTGTTAATGTCTTCCTCGAATGTTCCGGGAGGTGGTTGGGGGGGGCGGTAGATTAGGTGGATATTAAGGGTTTGGGCATTGGTGAGTGGAACTTTAACAGGTAGCTGTTCACATGAGGACATTAATAGGAGTGGCTAATCTCATGGAGAGGCTGCATTTGTAGATAATAGCGATACCTCCTCCTCTAAATTTTAATCTGTCTTGTCTCAATATGGAGTAGCCATCCAGGACTGCTAGCATAAGCATAGGGCCTGCTGCAGGATGAAGCCATGTCTCTGTGATGGCAAGGAAGTCAAAGTCCTCTCTTAGGATCAGGTCAGCAATTTCTGTAGCGTGTGCTACTAGAGATCTGGAATTGATTAGAGCTCCCTTGATCTGAGGATTCAAGGTAGTTGTAGTAGTAAAATGGTGGACTTTTGTCGTTTTTAGGTTTGCCATACTTGACTGGATTATTTAAAGGCATAGGGTCAGATTTGCGAGTTGGGTTCGAGTTTAAGTTGGTTTGGCCAGGCCGGGTTGTCATAGTCCTTAGGTCTGTTTTAGTAGGAATGGATCTGATGGGAGGCTCATAAATTTTGGCTAATCTAGCTCTAAGTCGTAAGTTCTTAGCTGTAGTTGGGCAAGGATTGCTTAGTAATGGGG
Source organism: Ambystoma mexicanum (assembly GCF_040938575.1). NCBI lineage: Eukaryota > Metazoa > Chordata > Amphibia > Caudata > Ambystomatidae > Ambystoma > Ambystoma mexicanum. The sequence continues at coordinate 893,994,882 of NC_090931.1, read as the reverse complement.
ATGGAGTATCATTCATGTTTAAGAATGGTCTGGTGGTTATAGTTTTGTAAAGGTTAGAGGTATGTGTTAGTGTGGGTGAGTGTAGTAACATGGTGTATAACGTAATGCTTTTTATAATGACTATGATGTAGGCAGTCTGGCTGGAGGCTAGGGAGAGCATGCTAGATAGTGGTGGCAGAAAACTTTCTTGGAATTTAGAGAATAGTGGTAGTTGGCACAATCAATCAATAGGTAAGTGCGCTATTAATGCGGGCAAAGCCACCAAAGATCAGGTTGAGGCAAGCAGATCATTCAGTGTCCTTGAGAGCACTGGCCTCGTACTAAAGAATGGTTACCAGACAAAAGGTAAGACATGCAATCAGTGCAGGGCATAGGCAGTTGCAAGGCCAGTTAGGGCATGCAGGCATGGAGAGGCGCTACCCTCGTGCTAACTATGCAATGCAAGCAGTTAATACAACAAATCAATACGGGCACAGGCAGTTGCAAGGCCAGTAGGGTGGCAAACATACACAATCAATATGTAGGTATGCAATCAATGCGAGTTCGAGCCACCAAAGATCAGATCAGGTTTGGGTAGGCAAATCATTCAATGTCCATGAAAACGCTAGCCTCGTGTTAAAAGGTTTCCAGACAAAATGGTAAGACATGCAATCTGTGTAGGGCATAGGCAGTTGCAGGGCCAGTTAAGCAAGCAAACGTAGATAGGCGCTGGCCTCATTCAAGATGTGCAAATAAATAGATGTATAGACATTCAGTACAAATACAAGTCGCCATAAATCAGATTAGGGCAGGGAGACATTGGGAGGCGCTGGCCTCATGCAAGAGCAGATTCAAAGCAGTTAATCAGGCAAGGTAACGCGGCCACAGGCAATTACAAGGCCATTAGGTCAGGAAAACATTGAGGTACATTAGCGCAGACATTGTGGGGGATATGGTTAAAGGCGGAACAGATTGCCAAGAAGATACGTTCTTTAAAATTGCAGGGCAAGTTGCGACTTTGAGAATGTTCAATTGTTCAGCCGCGGGCCACATGTAGTGAGCGGTAGTGTTCGAGGCTTTCTAACGTCGCAGTGGAGGAGGAGCAGTGGGTCGGGCGATAGCTGAGACCTGGTCACAGGCTCCGTGCTGCAGAGGTCTTACTCGCAGCTATGGTGGACAAGTAAGGCGATAGATCCCGGGAGCTCGAATGTCTTGTTGAATATGCGGGCGCAAACATCTAGCAGCTGATAGTGAGGAGGCTGATGTCGGGGGAGGGACGCAAGGGCGCGCAGTGAATTTCGTAATGGGCAGAAGAGGGCAAGTGTAATGATCAGCAGGTAACTCGCAAAGGGGAGCTAGGAGTCTCACCTTAGTTAAGGCGAATCTTATACGCTGATGTAATGGAGCACTCGAGCACGTCCAAGCGTGGTCAGGCTCAGTCAGGAGGAGCCTTTTTCCGTTGCCTTCGACGGGGGCCGACTTACGTCTTCCGGTGCTCCCCGATAGGCTAAGAGGCCAGGGGCAGCCAATCACAGGGCAGTTTGGCTTCAGATGGCTTCAGAGAAGTTTGTTTTCAAACACAAAAAGCGGCGGCGGCCATCTTTGAACGGCAAAAACCTTGTGTTTTTGCTAACTCGAACTTAGGTGCAGTGAGCTTCGTTTCCTAGCCCAGGGGGCACAAGGGGCTAGAAATAGGTGCAGAGGCAGATATGCAACTGTCTGAGACGTGGCTGTCTACCCATAACACCTGGTTGCAATATTGTGCAGAGCTGTCATTGGTTTGACTTGAGAGTGCTGCATCGATGCTATGGTATAAGTTTTTAATTCTGTGCCAGTCCCTACTGTCGTGATTGTACAGTGCCAAGGCTTGCCCAGAGAGTGGTATCTAGACATTGGTCTGTGAAATAATCAAAGAGCAGCGTAGCCAGATAAAGAGTAAAAGAGATGAAAAGTGAAACAACATGCAGGATTTGTACAGGTATGAAAGTGAACGAGTGGCAAAGAATCAGTTAGTTGGATTGTTTGCAATCCTGTTGGGTGCATGTAGAACCATAAAAGCATAACACTGTTCAGAAAAAGACACATGTTTCATGCTCCTGTAAACAAGCGTATAACCATGTGGGCTGTTTCTACTAGTGGACACATGAGGAAGCGAAAGTGTTTGCAGGCCATCCCTTGCTTTTATGACCACTATGGTCTAGATATGTATCACTTTGCTTTAATAGCCAATACAGGCAACAGGTTTGTTGGGGGTGGTCAGGAAAGGTCCCAGCGATAAAGAGGGGTTAATTTTGTGCCCGCCATATTTGTGACTGGAGGTGTGGCAAACTGGGCGCGATGTTGCAATTTTTCTATATGTATTCAGTGTAGATAAATGTGAATGGGATATGCTATTTTTTGTTTAAAGTCGATGCATATCAGATTTGCATGACGCGCGTAGCAAGATAAAATGCTAAAATCGCCAATGGAAATATAAACACAATTCACACATAGAAACTGAGAGACAGGGAGTGTATTTAATAAACATGCGAAGAAGGGTCCTGTTTCGAGGAACCCACGGTAAAGGAGAGATGATATTTATTAAACATGCTTGCACACTGAGGAACATACAAAGGGAGTTTATAAATCTGCATGTAGTGGGCTTTTTATGAATTAATTCAGACTTTCCAGCCAGCAGTTAGTGCAATTAATTTCAGGTGGCAGGAAACCTCTAGTTCTGCAGGATTGAGAGCTGGGAAGGGAACAATGAATAACTAAGCAGATGGTCAGCTGTTAAGCAGGACAATGTTAATGGCATGGTAGTTTCACAGGGAACAGATGTAATCTCTTTCAATGCATTGAAGTCTTGCAGAGGGATCTGGCCATTTGTTTTGACCAACAATAAAACATGGGGTGAAGCAATGCTCGAGGCTAAAGTAATCGATACCTATGCATTTCAATTGTATTCCCAGATGTGCTGTGCGTGTCGAAATGGTAGTCTTTTAGATTAGACTGTTTCAATGGCAGCAGTAAGCCGGGGCGGATGGGATGGCTTTCACCAGTTCAAAGAGAACCGGTTTACTCAGCGTGTCCTCATGTTGCTCAAAGTATCCATGTGAACCATGTGTAATTATGTTTACGGGTAAAGGGATCAGGCCAGTTGTTACTCGTAATGAATTATGTTTGTATGTGAATGTTTTATTATGTCATGATGTCATGACCTACCACTGATGAATCCCAAGAAGAGGTGCGCTATGAATATGATCTGAAGATGGTAGTTAAGATAATAAATGACCAATGAGAATGGAAGAATTGGAGAAAATTGAATATCTTTGTCGAGGTCTTGTCCAATCACAAGTGGGGTGGATTGTAATAAAATATATGGCAGTGTTTTAGCTGTTGCAAAAATGTATATTGTGTGTCAACTTATGTGGTTCGATGAGACTTGGGTTAGTCTAGCCCTACAGTGCCATCAAGCTCCTGCCCGGACGATAGTACAGTAAACTTGCTTTACGTACCACTGTTCACTCGCTCCTTAAGTGGGGGCCCACTTTATCACTGGTTAAGGTGATTAGGTGCCTACCCCTAACAGGTTGAATTGCATTAGCGTTAAATGTTAACTTGCCATTAGACACGTAGGCTAAATTGCCCGCTTCACCACTACTATATGAAAATGGTAGACAAACCACTGTATGATTTGTGGTATATGGAATAGCCATGGCATTTTTGAACTTTCACCTTCTTGAGGCAGTTATTTGGACTGTATTCTCAATTTCTTTTGTATTGTTTGTGGTACATTATATACCTTTACAATGTTACATCCCAAATAAAAGAAAACGGGGAACAGAAACAAATTCGTCATTCAAAAAAGAGAAGGAAAAACAAAGTGCTTTCAATCAATAGACACCGATAAAAAGATTTAACCTCCAAGTAATACCCACCATCCCTGGGATTCATCATACAAAGATATTCAAAAACCATTTCCACTTAATTTGATATTCAAAATGTTTAAAAGTGAAAAGAAAATTATCTGGGTCACCACACAATAAATAAGATCAGAGAACATCACAATCTATAAAAACAGCATTCTAAATAAGATGTCTAAAATGGAACAGTAGTTTAAAATGAAGCTTCGATCAGTTGACCACAAGGTGCTTCAATGTTTCCACACTATTAAATTCATTACAAAACCTACACTTAAATAAATCTCACCCCTTTTTTGTTGGGGAACAAACTTGGATATTTCTTTAAAATTCTCACTTTTTTGTATTCATATACAAGTTGTTCCATCGAGGAATAGTTATGGGCCTTCTCTATAGTTTCACTCCAATCTACGACATACAGGGCTTTTTTAATCAACAACAATTTAGTTCGGATGTCTTCCAATAGATTGCCCAATTTCTCAATTGGATCAGGGTTCTATTAGATCTTATTCTCAACAGAGAGCCCATGTCCTCATATAAAGAATTGTTTATCGAATCCAATAACATCCTCAATAATGTCGATAGTTCGTCTAACCTTGCTCTGAGAGAAATTAAACCCAATTCTTATCTTAAAGAATGAACTGGTACACTGTTTGGAATATTCAAAGCTTTGCTCCAAACTATTGCTTCCAGATGGTCCAATTTCTCATGCACCCATCTTGCAATACACATCACACCATATAGCAACTTAGGGACCACTATACCCACATAGAAAAGTACCATAGATTTGACTGACAATGTCCCTTATTTCCTGTTACTCCAACGCATCTGTGAACCAAGGGACTCTGCCTTCTTTTTCGAATAGCCCCGGATCCTGCCCTTTCGAGGGTTTATTAAAAACCAGGAACCTTATATAAGTAAAACTGTCTGATACTTGCAATTTTTGCTTATTTAAAAACCAAGAGTACATTTACAGGTTTCTTAAAATGAGTAAAATCCACAATTTTCGTTTTACCATGGTTGATGGCCAAATAATTGCTCTTACAATAGACTTCCAATGCAGTGATTAAGGTCTGCAAACCCAATTTGCTGCAGTCAAACATGATATCATCTGCATAGGCCATCCCAACCATTCAGACCGGGAGAATTCTTGGCGGGGCAAAAACCACAGGTGAGAGCGTTTCCTCTAGATCAGACCGATACAGGTTAAAAGGACTAGGGCCAAAATGCTCCCCTGCCTCAACTCTGTACCCGTCTCGATTTTCTTTGAGAGGAGTCCCTCATTATTTAATTTCACCTGCTGAACATTAGTGTCCGAATGTAAAACAACAATTAATGTCAACAAGCCCCCTGGGATCCACCAGCACAGCACGCTGTATTCTCAAGAATCCGTAAACCGGTCGGACATACCCAAAGACTACATTTTCCTTACTGTAGAAATCAAGGAAAGAAAACCCACTTTGAATGCATCCTTTAAAATAGCCGGTAGTGATCAGATCAGTTTGTGGCTTCCATCAATTTTTAAATAAGAATCCCACTCCCATATAATCAGACCTCATAACTCCCTTCTAGAATTTGATTCACAGCCAAGGTCCTTGGTTTGATCCTCCCCTCATGATATATAATTTCTTGAGATTTAACTATTAGTCATCGTATTGTGGGATGTCATAAAGACAGTATATCCATAAAGCAGGTGAAACAATGTGGATGGAGTGCAACCAATCAGCACTAAATAGACCGGGTACAAACCTATATTTTACTCTGGACACATCAGTTGTCATGTAGAGGAGTTGTGGCACTAGTCCCTTCATATATACATTTAAAGGTAGGGCTGCCACCGCAAATCCCTGACTGACATCTTGATTTATGGGTATGCATCAGTCCTATGGCCATCGTTGCCATATGTAACATGCAACAGTTCCTGTGAACAACTGGACTAAAAAAGCGTCTCCTTTAATCCCTAGTTTAACAAGTGTTACCAATAAAACATGGCTGTCCACATTATGAAATGCCATGCAAGATCCATGAAAGCCAGGCAGAGTCCCTCCCTTGGTCACACAAATTGTTAGTAATTATTGAACAGTTCAGACACTGGTCGACCGTTTCAAGAGTTGGACTAGATCCCACTTGCAGGTCAGCCAAGATTTTATTTTCATCAACCCATAACTCTAGTTTTGAATGTATGAATTACCCCAGTAACCTTCAAGAAATGTCACTCAGAGAGATTGATCTGTAGCATGCTGGATTTGAACGATCACCCTTTTTTAAATTGATATGTATTCGGGGCCAAGAGCCATGTTGAAGGTACTATTCTGGTTATTAGAACTGTACATATATCAGCCAACAGATCCTTATTCGTTTTGGGAAGGTTGCCAGGTATCCCATCTGGGGACTAGTGATTTTAAGGATTGTAATCCGGTAATATAGGCATTTATTATTCCGGTAATATAGGCATTCATTTTTTATCAACTAATATTTCATCTGTAAGAGTTCCTAGAAGTGTACATGCATCAGTGAGCAAATCAGAAGAGACTACATTTAGAACCAATATTAACCCATTGGTTAGAGCTGATGTCATCCCTGCAATACATCGGGAGTGCTATTAAAAGATGTACTGGAGATCTCTAGTAGTAGCTCTGGTGTTTTATTTGCAGAAAAACTCTTGTTTATTTTGTGCTACAACTTCTTTAATGCCCTTTGCTTGACTCTAGCAATGGTATTTCTATAATTAGCCTAAATAATTCTGCAATCTTCATGTCTGTTCGTCATGTAATCATTTTGGGCAGAACAAATTCTAACAAAGGTACTGCTAGCTTGTGTGTCAGACTTGGTCCGACCATTTATTGTACATACATTAAACATTTCTAATCATGCCATCAATTTTTTATCTTGTGAATTTTTTAAACTTGACTTTGACATCTGGTGGGTTACCCTAAATTAGTGACTCGTCTTATCCTAATTGCCCTGTCCGTCCCTATTACCTATATGGACAATCGAATCTCCTGGTAGAAATAAAAAAATGCTGCTCTTTTGCTTTTTGACTCCCAGACAAAAGCTCATCAGAGCAAAGTTCATTCAAGTTAACAAGAGTTTTGTCATTTGTACTATCCCTGGTAATGTTATTTTAAACATTAAAAGCCTACTGTTGCCCCAAGAGATTATGAGACAAAGTTCATCAAGCCACCCCTGTGGCGTCCTCTTTGGCAGGAATTTGTAGGTGTACCAAAAGTACTGAAACCATCAAGATGGGCAGGTTCAATTGCCCATGTCTCCTGAAGGAGAATTACATTGTGATCACCAATGAATAGATGCCAGTCTGGATACTCTATCTTCAAGTGTAAGCCAGTTCTATTCCAAGAGATCAAGGAAAGGTTTTCTTTAAATGTATCTTCTGCTAGCCCAACATGGTCTCCTGCCTTTTTTGTCTTAAGAGGAGTTCCTCTGCCCAAGCCAGAGCTACGGTACATGGAGCAGCACCTGTGACTTGGGCATCAGATACTTAAGCAACGAGCAAGGGAACATAATCCTATCAGTCTTGGGTAATGATTAGGCCCACTTCTAGAGAAGTCTCTGAAGAACGTAATCTAGTGATTCAACGACAATGAAGATTGTCCACGCATAAAGTGCAGGCTAGTCTTGAGTCTGTTAAAGACAAGGAGACGAGCATTATGCTTTTCTTCTTTATTACTGTACCCACAGCAATTCAACTTAAACACTTTTATTTTCTTTACAAAACTTTGATAACATGTTTTTGTTTTCTCCCAGGTGATCTGGGGGTCAAAGACAAAATAGGGATAGTAAAGTTTTTAAAATGCAATAAACGTCTCTTAAAACTACAAATCCCCATGCTCCTCTGGGTTTATGTAGTTCTGGCTATCTCCTTTCCTCCAATTAGGCTCTGACCATATGTATAACCGTGTCCTCTCTTTAGTCCCACTCCTCTTTCTTTGATCGTCAACCAATATAAGTGAACTAATCAACAGTCAACCTGAATTCCCATAGATCAACTTTGCCGTAACTTCGGCTCTGAAGGCGAAGAACCCTCCTTCCTTGAGTTTACACTCCCACGTCCTTTAGAATATACTCGGATCGCTTTCTGGTCCTCTTCTAAAGGGAAGAGAAAACGTATCATGAGGGTGGGTCTGTCATTTACATGCTCTTATCCAACCACATATTTACACAAATACTTGTCTCATTTCATATTTACTTACACAAATAGACATTGCATGTTCATGACCCAATAGGGCGGGATATAATGCTCGCCTCTGTGTCTTTAATAGAATCAAGACTGGCCTCCGCTTTAGGCATGGACAATCTTCATTCTCTGGCGAGACAGGAGGCGAGCGGTATGCTTGTTCAAAGCTATTAATCACTCTATTCGCTATCTGCGAAACAGGCTTCAAATAAAAAGTCTTGAATGTGCATTCGTTAGACCAGTCAGCACATCTCTTAATATCTTGCAAGGAAATGCCTGCTGCGAATGCTGTAGAGGCCATAGCTCCTCGTGCTGAGTGTGCGCCAAATTGAGATAGATCAACTCCTGCCCAGTGCATAACTTCTCTAACCCACCCAGCAATGGTGGCTGTTACTACTGCATGGAAAGGTTTCCTATGCGCAATTAACAGTTGTGTAACTGCTCTAGGTCTCAATTCAGCTGTGGCTGCCTCATAATCCTTAATACATTGGGCTACGCATAGTTTAGTACTCTCTGGAAAGTATGGATATGAAGTAACGGTGGAGTCTGATTTCGTCCTGTTTGCTACATTAAAGGCTACCCCTTCTGGGTAAAATATCTTTGTCTACTTCCAATGCTTTTACATCTGACACCCTTCTGCAAGCTATGAGACAAGAGCTTGGCCAACTTCCCCGACAATTGTGATCGAGATAGTTCTCTGTTTTCCAGCCAGGATAGGAATAGTTGAAATACTACTCGCACATCCCAAAGCTCTGAATACTTGGGCTTGGGGGGCTTACGTATCTTTATTCCTTTCAAAAGCCAGAGAACGGCTGGGTGTTCTCCTATCAGGTGTCCGTCTACTTTGTCATGGCCTGCTGATATCGCCGACCTGTAGACCCCTATCGTCCTGTAAGCACAGCACTCCTCAAATCTTTGGCCTAAGAAATTCAGCATGTGTACTAGAGTGGCTGAAACGAGATCAACACTGAGACTTGTGCAGATTGAGGACCAACGCTTCCAAGCTGCACCATAGCTCCTGATTGTGGAAGGCGCCCATGAGTCTCTGATGCAGTCTGCAGCGATCTGTGAAATGCCCGGCAGTTGCCAGCGTTGCCTGAAACCCTGCAAGCAAACAGGCGCAATGTCCTCTCTGCTATGAGCGGATGAGCTCGACCGTTCGGATCCTGAAGAATGTCCTCTCTGAGAGGGAGTATCCTCTGGAAATCTGTAGAAACTTCCATCACTACTGAAAACCACGGTTGAGATTTCCACATCGGAACTATGAGCACTAGCTCTGCTTGTTCTCTCCTTACTTTCACTAACACCCTCGTCAGCATGATGAACGGAGGGAATGCGTAAAGCACTGCTTCCTTCCACTGCTGCAGGAATGCATCCGTCCCTGCTGCCTCCGGGTCTATCCTCCAACTGTAAAATCTTGGGACCTGTGCATTAAGCCTGGTGGCAAATAGATCTACTTCTATGGGTCCCCAGAGGTGATAAATCTGGGCGAAAATGTTTGGTTGTAGCCTCCAGTCGCTGGAGTCTACCATGTATCGCGAATTCCAATCGCTACTGTGTTCTGCACTCCTGGCAAATATTCCGCAGAAACTGATATGTGCTGCTGCAGACAATGATGCCAAAAGTCCTTCGCTAATTCTTGTAGGATGTGCCGCCTAGCTTGTTTATGTACCGACGGCCGAAATGTTGTCCATCTTTAGAAGGACACAGCAGTTGGCTCCATCCCTGGTGAATGCCTTCACTGCAAAGGACCCTGCTAGGAGTTCCAAACAATTAATATGGAGGTGAAGCTCCTCTTGAGACCATTTCCCTCCTGTCTCTATTTCCTCATCGCGCCCCCCATCCTGCTCTGTTGGTGTCTGATTCTATTACTAGGTCTGGGGTATCCCGGAAAATCGCTCTGCCATTCCAGTCTTCCATATTCTCCAACCACCATTGTAGGTCTGTGATCGCTTCCTGGTCTAGAGTAATGAATTGGTGGTAACATAGCCCTCCCCTGAGATGCCTGATCTTCAGTCTCTGAAGGGCTCTGTAATGTAGAGGCCCCGGAAATATCGCTTGGATCGAAGCCACAAGGAGGCCTACAATACACGCTAGGTTGCGTAGCAAAATCACTTTCTTTGCTACTACTACTCGGAGCTCTTTCCTTATCGCTCGTATCTTCCGAGCTGGAAGCTCTAGCGTGGCTTTCTTGGCATCTATCACAAAACACAGAAACTCTATCCTTTGCGCGGGCTAAAGGTCTGATTTCTCTGTGTTTATAATAAAACCAAGGGATGACACTAAATTTCCTACCTAGGCTGCTTGATCTCGTAACAGGGTTGCGCTCTAACCCAAAATCAGTATATCGTCTAGGCAAATAATCATTCTTATGCCTCTCTCGCGAATGGCTGCTGCTACCGGCCTCATAATCTTGGTGAAGGCACATGATGCTGAAGCTAGGCCGAAGGGGAGGCATGTAAACCTCCATAGTTCCAAGCCCCACCTGAAGCGGAGCTACTTCTGGTGCTCTACTGCTATGGGAATGGTCAAGTAGGCATCTTTGAGGTCCAGGCGGACTTGCCAATCTCCTGTCCTGAGAAGTTCTCGAAGCAGATGGATGCCTTCCATCTTGAAGTGTCTGTACATGATCCTTTCATTCAGACCCTTCAGATTTATCACTGGTCTGACTTTTTTCCCCCCTGTGCACCGGAAACATGTTGCTAACAAACCCTGGGGTTTCTTGAGTTTCTCCTTCTACTGCTCCCTTGCTTGCTAAGCTGCACAGCTCGCTGAATAACTGTGACTGCTCGCTTTGCGCCATAGCCATCTGGACTGGCTCTCACGCTTGAGTGGGAGTTCCTAGGAATTCTAGGTGCATGCCTTGACAAATCGTGCCATGCCTGCAAAAATCCAATTGTCCTGCCCCCTATTCTTTGGGTGCACTTTAAGGTACTCACCGTCTGGTGCATTTTGCTGTCTGTGGGCTCCTCTCCCTCTCGTGTTCATGGGATAACGGCTTCTTGCAGGGAAAAAATTATCTTGCTGGCGGTTTTCCCAGTATTGGGCCCTCTGACCCGGGGGTCTCCTGTGAGTTGTAAAATGACTGGACGCTCGACCCCTCTGTCGCCTGGTCCCTGCAAAAACCCGACAAGGAAATATTCTCCTAATCGAACTCTGCCTTCTTCAGGACGGAGTATGTTACGACAAACTGGTTCATTTCTTTGGCGAATGCTTCACCAAACAGCATTCCTCTGGCGCCTTCACCTGCTTTTATATGATGAGAGATTGCTTCGTTTGTTATCCATCTTCAAAAGTACCCCTCTGCTCTCGGATGAGAGCGCGTAGTTCGCGTTTCCCAGCAAGCAAACTGCGTGCTGGGCCCAGTTTGCTAGTGCTCGGGGGTCTATATGGGTGCCGGTGTCAATGGCTCTTTCCGCTAAATCCATAATTTTTGCGAGGTCCAAGAGCTTGTCTTAGCACCCTCTCCATGCTCTGTCCATCCCTTTTCTCACATCTTTAGATGATTTTGTGACAAAAGTTACCATTTTCGGGTCGAGGTCTGTGGTGTCCGTGACTTTCCCTGCCAGCTCTGGCCTGGGGCACTCCAATCTCATCTTGGATCTCACCTCTCTATCCAGAGGTTTTCTGATGTGTTGCGTGATGTACTGCGCCCCTCTCGGTGAAGGCACACAGTCTGTAGACCTTGGATGTCTTATGGCTTCCGGATCAAATCTCTCCGTCAAATTCTCCTTCTGGGGGATGCTCTAGTGCCTCGGGCTGAAGAGACTGCTCTTCCTGACCACTCTTTGTCCGGAGTGTACTCCGCATCTTCCCCTTCCCCTGTATTATAAACCTCGGGGCAGGGGGTTGAGAGCCTGGCACTGCCGCCCTTCTCAGATAGGCTTCTTTCTGCCTTGCCACTGGGTCGGCTGGCTCTTGGGGTCTCAAGTCTACCCCTTCAGGATGGTTCGGGGGCGTCAAAGAGTGCTTACTCTTCCAAGCCTTTTTCAGTAAAAAAGGCTTGTGCAGTTGTAAGGATCAGCCGACGCGGTGAGTGTACTATGAACTTTAAGTTTATTGGAGCGGGCCCGCAGGCAGGTCCTCTCACAGCTTCACAACTAATGGACGCTCGTGTCACGCGAACCAAGCTCCAATGAAAGTAAACAAAGAGCATGATTCGCGCCACACAGCATTCTGAAATACTTCATCACTACATATTTCTCTCCTTGAGGAAACAAAATTAAAATAAAACCATAAGATAAAATAAGAGATAGAAAAGAACAAAACAAACCAAAATCATATATAAGAGGAAACAACCACATCTGAGAAAATATAATCCTACAATCAACACCTGTGCATGTTATACGTAGAGATAAAATATAACTTACAATAAACTCATGACACATAGTCTTTCATCCAGACAGGCTTAGATCTGGACCTCTGAAAACAACCCAAACTGTTTTGAACACACACATCCTCCTCCCTCCTTACCACACTTCCGTTACCCTGCCCTCCTGTCTCCATACCACCTCTCACCCCATGTGCTCTAGCAAACCTCCCTTACAACCAGACTTCTCCTCCTTCCAGGATAACTACCCACTTCCTAACCGCAGAAATTCTCCAAAGACCTATGTACTTGCTGTCCAAACATTTGTTGACCAGTCTTGGATTCTTCACATACACCATCTCTCCCACCTTCCACTCACAATCTTTCACCTTCTCACGAGAATCAAATCCAAGTAGATTCTTCTCTTGGCTTTCCTTGATATATTTCATAATCTGCTCTCTGTCCACTTGAACCACCTTGGGCATTCCCAACCATCCCGGACACAGTTTTGTCCCTGGTTCTCTACCTTTGAGGGATACAAAAGGTGAAATCCTAGTCACCGAGTACGGCGTGGTCACATAATTCCACGTCATGAATTTCAACATCTCTCTCCACGGCTGTTTCACTCTCATAGCCAATTGCAAACCCTCTTTCAAAAAATGGTTAACTCTCTCCACCAGGCCATTGGCCCTGGGGTGGTACAACGCCGTCTTGACATGCCTAATACCATAGCTACTGAGAAAATTCTTCATTGCTAATGAGACAAACTGAACCCCATTATCTGAAACAAGCTCAGTGGGCACACCCTCTCTAAAGAAAATCTTCTCTAAAAATGCAATAAGTTCTCCAGCCGTGACCTCCCTTACCGCTTCCCATTCAATCAATTTCGTGTGATAATCAACCAGCACAAACAAAAACCTCAATCCATCTCCCAAACCCAAAATGGGTCCCATGATATCCACAGCAACTTTAGACCACGGTTGCTCTGGCACTATATTTGGAACTAAAGGAGTTTCCCTTGTCACTTTCGTTTTGTCACTCATTTGACACTCCATGCAGTCCTTCACCCACCTTTCCGCCATTTTGTCAATGCGCGGCCACCAGAAACTTTGGCGGAGTTTGCTCTTCATCGCCCCTTCCCCTGGGTGACCCTGATGAGCCAGCTCCATTAGACTCTGCCTGATCGACTCTGGAGGAACCACACATGGTTCTCTCCTCAGTCTGTCCTCATGTATGTTAAGCTCCTCCTTGACTTCCCACCATATGTCAAATCTTCTGTCCAAACTGCTCTTATGGGGCCATCCCTTCACAGTCCGCTCTTTAATTAATTTGAGATCTTCATCAGAATCTTCCCCTTGCATTCACTTCAGCTACCACCGATTCCTCCACTGTCTCATCCTCCACAATCTCAGTTTAATTTAAGGGCATCCTAGAAAGGCAACCCGCTACAACATTTTTCTTCCCAGGCAAGAAAACCAGGTCAAAATTATACCCTTGAAGACCCAAGCCCCACCTGCTTATCCTGGGTGAACCCAAAGCCCATCTCCCACTCTCAAACAACTGCACTAATGGCTTATGATCAGAGCGAACTACAAATCATCTGCCCCACAAGAAAGATTTAAAGTGCATAACGGCCCAGAACATGGCTAGTGTCTCTATCTCGATCACTGAATATTTGGACTCCGCCCCTCTCAATGCTCTTGATGCAAATGCGATAACACTCTCCCTATTCTCCTTATCCAACTGTACCAACGTTGCTCCCAACCCCATCAAACTAGCATCTACAATCAGAACTGTCTTGTCCATGGGATCAAACCTTCCAATAGACGGTGCCTTACTGATTGCTTCCTTGATACTTTCAAAAGCCATACCACACTCTGGAGAACACTCAAACCTCAATCCTTTTTTGAGTATCATTCTTATGGGAGCCGACACCATAGCAAAATCTTTTACAAATCTATGGTAATCTTCAGCGAGACCTAAAAAAGACCTCACCTGGTCTTTGTCAGTCGGTACAGGAGCCTCTTTTACTGCTTCCACCAAACACCTTTTCGGTCTCACACCCGACTCATCTATTTCATGTCCAAGATACTCCACTTTCTCTACCGCAATCTTACACTTGTCTCTCCTCAGTCATACCAGCCGTTGACAATCTACTCAACACTTGCCTCAAAACCTCATCATGTTCAGACTTTGAACTTGCAAACACAAGCATATCATCCTGGAACACTACAATGTTCTTCACACCCTCCATAACTTTGTCCATCACCCTTTGAAATACATCCGCTGCCGAGGCAAGGCCGAATGGCATTCTTCGATATTTAAAAGTACCAAAAATTGTTATGAACGGCATTAGATGCTGCCACTCCTCTTTCAAGGGAATCTGAAAGACTGGGAAAGGTCAATTACGGAGAATACCTTGGCCCTATTGAGAGTAGATAGCTTGTCACTTATTATCGGCAAAGGGTGTCTGTCCACAAGAATGTTCCTATTAATGTGTCTCATATCTACACAAAGTCTTATATCTCCATTTGCCTTTGCTGCTACCACGACTGGCGATAGCCATTCTGAACTCTCACTTTCTTCAATAATCCCCTTCTGCAATAAGGACTCAATCTCAGTTTTTAGTTTTTCTCTTAGGTCATGAGGTATCGGTCTGAATTTGTGCACTTTAGGGACCGCTCCTGCCTTCAAGCGAATCTCATGCTCAAAATCTTTAACCATCCCCAAGTCTCCTTGAAAAACCGCCGGAAACTCTTCTTCCCACTTGTCACGAATCTCAGCCACTGAAACTGGTTCCTCGGCACTTGCTTGTATACTGATCCCAAGTTTGCGCTGCTCCTGCCAGCCCAACAGGGACGAGCCTTCCTGTGTCACATATACATCTGAATCACAACTCCTGCCTTTATACTTAATAACAGCTTGAAATGTTCCCAATAAGTGGATTTTGACGTTGCCATAGGCATATGGCTCTATGTTGTGCTCCTTCAGCTCACTCACACTTCCTTGCAAACAAAACTTCATATGTCTTCCTTGATATCAGAGTCCATGGAGAGCAACTATCCACTTTTAAAGCCACTACCCTTCCATTCATTAGAAATACATCCGTCGGTGCACTGCGCTTGTTGGACACTTCCGAGATCTCTAGTACGTGTTTGGCTTGAGGTAGTTGGCTAATTTCTGCATTCTCTTCCTGCTCCGAGATCCTTGCACCTGACCCAATGCATTGCACTTGCCCTGATTCTCTACATACTCTGGCGAAATGTCCTTTCTTCTTGCACTTTAAGCAGAAAATGTTCCTTGCGGGACAAAATGCGCTTGTACAGATATGGCGATTGCTGCCACATTTGTAGCACTTGACCTCTTTACTCAAATTCATTTTCTTAAATGCTCTCACTGTCGCCACCTCACCCTCCTGTTTATCACCCTTCATTGTGGACATGTATTTGTGGGCCTGTTCCATGCCTCGGGCAGTCTCAATTGCTATTTCCAGTGAAACATCCTTAGTCAACAACCTCTCCTGTTATTAGTACAACGTACTAATTGATCCCGTATTAGTGAATCGGTCAGCATTCCAAACTCACATGTGTGACTTAAGGATCTCAACGCTGCTACAAAGTTTTCCACTGGCTCTTGTGGGTCTTGTACCCTCTGAAAGAATTTGTGCCTTTCAAATGTTATGTTCTTCTTCGCCTCAAAGTGAATTTTTAATCTTCTCTCAGCTATAGCGTATTGGTCTATTTCTCCTTGACCCTCTAGTGGAGGCTGAGGCAATCCATCGTAGACACTACGACCTTCAGTGCCCAAATTGTGTAGGAGAATCGCCTCTTTCCTTCCTGCGGCAAATTTGTCGCCCCCAATTGCCACCAGGTAAGTATCAAAAATCTTTTTCCACCTGTCCCACCTTATGGGTGGAGCTCCTGGTTCAGATAAGAAGGGCGGAGGCGGGGCCATGCTGGCTGCAGCCATGATAAATTTGTAGTGTCCTGCTATAACCAGCAGTGATTCCCTTAACTTAGCTTTTTACCACTACCCTGTAAGTGAACACGTGCCAGATTTCTTTATTTCTTCTCACTTTGGTGACTGGTGATGAACTTCAATAAATACAAACTTCCAACTCCGTGATAGCACTTCGTCTGAATGTCACTGATACAGCTCGAAAATACAAAGTCCCTGCAAGTTCTGCACAACCAGCTGTCTTTCCAATCTCCCTGGCTAGTTGGGCTTGTTTTGAAGGAAGCTGTTGCTGGCTTGTGGGCGGTTCGGGGAACAGGGCTGTCGGGGGCGTTCCCCTGCGACGCGATTCTTCGCCGTCACGCCTGGGAGATACGGTGGACTTTCCAGCTCGACGGAGGCCCGTATGCGACGGCGAGGCACCCCTCCATGCAGCCTCCAGCCGTGCGTGCCTGCAAGTGGTATCCTCGTCGCCAATGTAAGGATCAGCCGACGCGGTGATTGTACTATGCACTTTAAGTTTATTGGAGCGGGCCCGCAGGCAGGTCCTCTCACAGCTTCACAACTAACGGACGCTTGTGTCACGCGAGCCAAGCTCCAATGAAAGTAAACAAAGAGCATGGTTCGTGCGACACAGCATTCTGAAATACATCATCACTACAGCAGTCCCTGATTATCAACCCCTGAATCGGGGTGTCTGGCCGAGGTTCCCTCGCCTGTGCTAAACGCCCTTTTCTTCCTGGGCTCCTCCTGCTTTGCTTTTTGCTGGTTAAGCATAGCTTCAAGGGTGTCTAGCCTCTGTGACAAAGGCAACACTCCCTCTGCCACTGCCTGCGATAATGAGTCCCCCAGGACTCTCTTAAAACTAAGGGAGAGGTCCTGGTCCTCTCCTGCAGGCTCTTCTTGTCATTGATCTGAGCTCCACTCTGGTGTAGTGGACCTAGACCCTCTGGGCTCTGTGTATTGTGCCATATTGATGTTGGAACCTCAGCCTCAGTATTAGCCCACGAGGTATCTCTCACTGTATGCCAGCAGGCAGATTAAACTGCAGGCAACATTTGATTATTAGCATTTATCTTATTTTTTTTAATAGAGTTAATCTGTATTGCGCCGCGGTATCCGCTCCTCTCACTGTGAGGAAAAACTGTTTGAAAAAGCGTGGTGGCTGCTGGGGCGCTTCATTTCCTGCTTGCGCCCGCTGGGTCCTAAAGCCCGCCGAGCGGAGCGTTTGTATCGTGGAACTGCCTGAGGAGGCGGAGCCGGCTGCCTCACACGAGTGCATTCGCTCGCGGCTACGGATCCTCTCCTGATCTCCTACCTAAGCGCGCAAACGAATCACGAGGTAGAAAAAGAGTAATCTCTACGTTCCCCTACATTCAGGTACGCTTACTGCTACAACACGAAAAATAAACCGCTAATTCCTTACGCTCCCCTAGTCTAATCTTCATTGACTATCATTTCATATGCCATATTAACAATGCATTTCTTTAGCTTGGTAAACCCCAATATACATCTTAGAGGTGAAACAAATAATAAAGCACTTATCTTGTGGGACAGCAACACAGAAAGAGGAGTGGGACTAAAGAGAGGACACGGTTATACATATGGTTAGAGCCTGATTGGAGGAAAGGAGAGAGCCAGGACTACATAAACCCAGAGAAGCATGGGGATTTGTAGTTTTAAGAGACTTGTTGCATTTCAAAAACTTTACTCTCCCTGTTTTGTCTTTGACCCCCAGATCACCTGGAAGAAAACAAAAACATGTTATCAAAGTTTTGTAAAGAAAATAAAAGTGTTTAAGTTGAATTGCTGTGGGTACAGTAATAAAGAAGAAAAGCATAATGCTCGCCTCCTGTCTCGCCATAGAATTGCAGTGTTAATCAAGATTATTCAGTGGGTTGATCTTCAGATTACAAAGTGGGTCCTGTCAGACAGGAACTTTGAAGGACTTCTCATGAAAATGTACGTGCAAATTAAACATGCAACGTTGCAAATAACATACAAAAGAAATTATCAGTTAGCTTCACTGTAATCTAACAGGTGATTAAGGACACATATTTACAGTAAACACAAAATTCCCATTTTAACAACGAGGGCAGAAAGTGTGAAGCTGAGTCCAATGCATTTTGGACTACAAGTTCATCTTCAGGGAAATCATTCTGAAAATCAAAGTACACTAAAAATGTCTGTCAGTCACCAAGGTTTGATCCAAAAGATGTGCCAGTGTATGTACAACTTTGATGTTTAACTCGTCCTGCTTGCCTGTGCCCATTGACTGTTTATTCTCTGTAGTGTGTACATAATATGGTGAATATTTTAAAGTTTGTAACAGAAGTACAGCAGTGAATGCAATGTTATGTTATTTCATGGCATGGTAAAACATACCTGCAGTGAATGACCGTTCTTCATTTTTTAAGATATCTGGGTTAGGAGCTCATGTAACTGTTTCTGGTTTTGCAGTATTTGAACAAACCAAGTAAGTAATGTAATGGTCGTATTATAATGTAACCTAAAAGTGTCCACTGAGTAACAGTTTCTTACCTCCTAGAGAGAGTGTGCTCCTAAAAGATGGCCACAAAGTGGTCATTCTGTGACCAGTCAGATAACATGAGAACTAATACCCTGTAGAAGCCTAGGACGCTCAGAGACACTCATGTCACAACATGATTATGTCATCGCGTTCCTTTTTATTAGTGTCCGCGAGTGTGGATGCTCCCTACAATAAAGTTTAAAATGAAATTAAGAGACGCATCCTAGGGATGTTATACCTTGAATGACCCATGTAATACTGTACTAATAGTCAACCTATGTAATGTAAAGGTTCCTTTACCTAGGAGTGCCCCCTTTGCACTGGCAGCCAACTAACATACAAAGTGGGTCCTGTCGTTCAAGTTAAAATCAGCAGTCATATTTGTATTGTAGTGCTGGGCTGGGCTGAAAACGAGTGGATTTTGCAGCCTCGCGTCCTAAGATGACTGTTGAATTTAACCTGACTATTATGCAGGACTGATTACGACACAGTTCACAAAAGAAGTGTTGTTGTACAGGGTTCAGCCCTGAAGACTGATCTAATGCGAAATGCATAGGCAATATTGAACCAGTTTATTAACACTGCCTCAAGTCTGAATTAAATCAAACTGTGTTATGTAACTGATGTAATGTTGTTTTGAATTACAACAGTTAATACAAAAGTAGGATTTATTTTAACGACTATTTATGTTGCATGCAGCTCATTTTATAGTACATGTTTTTTTTACCCAAAGGCGACCCTGCAATTAGTTTAGTTTAGTTTATTATTTGTAGGGCGCGCCAGGCCCTGGAGCATCAGGGCGCACAAGACAAGAATATGCTCAGCTTTGTTACAGGTACAATTACATAAACATAATACATTCTGCCATAAATAAAATATATACAGGTACATGTGCATGGTCATAATGCAGTATACAATAAGCAAGAATGAGCAGGGCTGGAGCAAGGTCGAGACAGGAGGTGATCAAAGTACAGGAATATTCACAATGTGGAGGTGATATACAGTGGAATAGGTGCAGTAATATACAATGGAGTAAAATACAGAAAGTGGTATCAGAACTGGGGCATGCAGGTGGAAAGCTAGTAGGGACAGTCAGGTCAAGCAGGTCGGATTAGTTAGATGTCATTAGCTCTCAGCCACTTGGTCAAATTCTGCCTAAATTTCGCAAAGGGCTGGGGTTCTCTTATGTCATGTGGTATATGTTTTAGCCTTGTGCCAAGGGCTTTTTTATCGTTGAGCTCCGAAGACCTAGATTAACCTAGTAAATATGGGAAAAATAATAAGATTGCAGAATAATTTAAGAGAAAAATAGGGACAGTAGTGCCCACCTTCATTTGTTTTATGGAAGCATATACTGCAAGTGCTCATCCAAGGGCATGTCTTACATTCATGTTCATACAGTCTGTACCTCCTGTACATGCCCTAAGAAAATGCTCTAAACACAATTGAACTATACTCTTTCCCCATGAGGCCATGAGTTGCCTCATCTGTGATGTTGTTGACCATGCATGGTGGGAGCAAGTTACCATTGTTGACAAGGTTCACACTTCCTCCAGGTTTTCCCATGCTGGTGGGGCCACCTATTATTCTTGTTATAGTTGCACGACTGGCTTCTGGGGAGGCCATACTATATCGTGTCATGTTACTGTTTTGTGGCTGCACTATTGTGTCCCATTGCTCACTGGATGTCTCTCCACTGCCTCATGCAAAACTTTTCAAAAACGAAGTCCTTTTTCTCCCGACTTCCAATGCCATATCTACCCTCCCCTGCCCTCTCCTATCTTCTTCATCTCTGACCTTCTTGCTCCCTCACCCAAGGCTCTCAATCATGGGGTCCACTTTGATGGCGACCTACGACTGTAACACTTCATTAGTATATGTAACTGCCCCAGCTACTTGTATTAACCTCTAAATATTCAGAAAATGTGTCCTTTTCTTACTAACCGTGCTAGAACATCTCTACTCTCTTGCTCTGCAAACTTGATTACTGCTCAACCCTACTGCTTATCCTTTCTCTCTACTCCCACCTCCCTCTAGACAAAGCCCTGAACTTTTCTACCCTCCACGTCTACCTACTTACAACAAGCGCAACTGCTTTCTTCAAGGTCCTTCTCCTACTCTACAAAATCATCAGTGGTTATTTTCCTCAGAACCTCTCTAATTCGATCTGTTTACTCACCATCTTGTTTCATACATTCCCTGTGCTCCTCTCTCTCTCTCCATACTCTCCATACTCTTTCAGCTCCTCTGGAACCCACTGCCCATAACAATCAGAGATTTGAGGAGCACAAGCAACCATAGCATTATTTAAAAAGTATATATTTTGTTATGAGTTGAGATTTTTTGTGTGTCCATACCCAGTTCTAACTTCCTGGGGCATGACTCTGGTGCAGTGACATTGCTGGCATTGCCTGTGCACATGTCTGTCTTCACTGTGCGTGGAGAATGTCTTTTGGCTATGGCCCGAGTTTTATTATGGTACCTGCAAAGCCCGCTGTGACCATGCTCAACCATTGCTTGCCCAAGGTTGGGGCCATGCCACAGGTGCAATGCCCACACCTGCATGTCCTCACCAGGGAGCTGCTTCCAAGTGCTTTAAAACAATGAATTTAAGAGGGGGCTAATTCAGTGGTCTATAAGTGATTAAAATAATTGCATACCGTAAACGTCAATTTTGAGGATTCATCCATCCATCACATAAGGTTACAAATTGAGACTCTAAGGCAGTATTTAATGGTCTTCTTTCTCCTATTAGGTTTGAACATGTATTGTGGACACTTGTTTCGCCATTTCCCTTCTCTACTTGTTAGAATACTTGGTTGAACTTTATTCAAAGGTTATGAACTTGACCTCTCCTCCCACATCTTTATATCCGCTATAGGGCAGTGGCTGGCACTTTGTGGTCTTATGCTCAACTCTACTAAGAATAAATATCTACCTCCCTGCTTTCCATGCCCCACACCTCAATACCTCTCATTTTATTTCCCACAAACTGAAAACCAATCCCCAGGAGCTGCAACCTTTGGCTCCTCGGACAGCGATCTAAAATTCCACCAATTCATAACCTCCACTGCCAGACACACCCTTCTTACTATCAGAAATATTAGCTATATTCTAACCTATCACTCAACCAAAACTCTTATTGCAACTCTGTTGCTCCAGCCAAATCTTTGGCATCCATCTCTACTCCTTAACTCTCCTCAGAACAATTCTAAACTTTGCTACATACACTATACTACCTCACCAACTCCCTATGGCTGGATTTCCATGCAACACAGATGTCTTTTCAAATTTCTTCTGTTAGTCTTTATTTCTATACATGCGATATACCCCCCACCCTCTCTTGTGCCTCTTATCACCCGCTGCTCCCATTTGCTCCATCGCATTGTTGAAGTTCTCATTCCCTGTCTTCTATGGACCTAATCCTGCTCTTGCTCTTTTACTGTCCCTCCTCCTCCCCGGAATATATAAGTATTGCTCCGATGTAATCTGCCCTTCAGCCCTATCGCCACTCCATGCAGTGCATTAATATTCTTACCCACTACATAACCCAATCTCTGTGAGCTCCTCCTCTATCCCGCTGAAACTGTCAAGATTTGTAAATCATGTACTATACTTATACCATGTTTCTGTGCTGTTCCTAGCCTGTGTTGTCCCCCTTGTGTTCCCCCTTACTCCTACGTCCTGTCCCCTTTCCTCCATACTTTTGGGACATTCCGTCCAGTGGGACCAGAGCTCTTTTGTAAAAAAGCATCAAATTGAAAAATGTGTCCTCTTTTTTTAAGCGGGGTACCGCACATGGCTGTGACCCCCTTCGTTCTGAGCTCTGCCCCGCGCATTGCCCTTCATTCCTTTTCTCTGTGCGGTCGGGGCTGCACGCACTTGCATCACTGGAAAAAAATTTTTCTTCTTTCCCGTTGTCCTTCTCTCCTGCTCTGGTTCTGCTGCCGCGTAGTGCTCCGTCAATGCCGGATCGTTTGGGATTTGTCTCTTGTTCCTCTTAAGAACATCTTTTCGCTAGGGTGGATCCCCATTCACTCTCTCTGGAGTGTCTGGGACTGGATCACCGTTGGGACTCGTGTTTCTACTGCGACTCCCTTTCGGTCCGGGCACTTTAGCGTCGTCTTGGTCGGTGGGAGGAAGTCTTCCAGCATGTTCCGCCACCACATTTCCAACTCTTCATCGATGAAAAGAAGACGCCCGTTAAATTCCTTACTTTTTAGGGCACCCCAGCCGGGGGGTACTCCTTCCTGGGGTCTTCCAAGGTCCGGGAGGGGCTTCAAGAGCTCTGCTACCAGGGTTTCCCCTGAGGTGCCTCTCGGGCCTAACAGGCGAACCGGGGCTTTCTCCGAGGGTTCCTGCGAGGGGCCTGCCGACACTGGATTACGATCCGAGGTTCACCAATCGGGTGCTAATAGTCAGCCCAGTCGTGCTGAGCCTATAGGGTACCGGAGTTCGCTCCGAGGTATCCTTGTCTGGAGCTTTCCATACAGACACTGGGGTGCGCCCCGAGGCCTCCGTTGAGGCTTTCTGTACCGAACCACAGTTGTAGACCCCTTACGGTGGAGCTGTTCAGACCGGACTCAGTTCCCAGGTTCCTCTTTTTGAGGCTAAGGTGTCTACCGACAGAACTGAGAGACCTGTTAGGGTCTTGTCTGTGAGGTGGATTCCCGCAACATTTCCGCACTTGCAGTGATACCGGTTCTGTTGAGGGGGCAAAGGGAGAGGTCTCTGACGGTAACTCCTCCGTTACCGGGTTTGCCGAGGTTCCTCTCTTGCAGGCTAATTCAAGGGGCCACGTCAGGATGTCCAGTAAACATCCGAGGCCCCATATTACCGGCTCTGCTGAGGATCCGTGGGTCAAGGCTCAAGTTTTGATCAAGTCCCTTGACCAGTCTGTGGAGATGACCTTTTCCACGGGACAGTGTGAATCCATTCCGCCCCTCTTATGACTGCTACACTCAGATGCCCCTAGCGCATACGGTCTCGCTTCCTCCTGCTTCTGCCCCATTGGTCTATGTAGACCCAGTTGGTGGCAGGCCCTCTTGGCAGCCTTCCTCATTACATTTGTGGTGGTATGCCCCCTCATGAGCGACCTCTGCCCACTCCAGTGCCTAAAACTTTGGCAGAGTATGCCTTTTTGGGAATTTTGAGTCTTATGAGCTCTGACCCTATGAGGGAGTAGTTTAATGGCCTTTTTAGGAAGATCTGCCCTCCGGTGCCGCATCCTGCCCCGATGGTTTCAGCTACGGCACCTGTCGCCCCGGCAGCGGTACCACCTCTACCTCTCGCCCACCTCCAACTCTTCTGCCTCTACCTCCTGTCTCCGGTTGACAAGACTCCAGCAGAGCGAGACGTCAATTTGACGCCGGTCACATCGCAACCGTCTGATCCTGATGCACTGGATGACCCTCAAGCAGATCAGGATAGTGAAGACCAGCCCCGCCCTGTCAGAGTATTCCATGACCGGGTCCTGGACATGTTTCTCCTTGACATACCAGTTCCTGAGGCACTCGCTCCACAGGAAGGGGTGCTTTCGGGGGCGCTCATCTTGTCTCCACAGGAGTGCACTGGCCTATTCTTTCAGAGGGACGTTCTGGCCGAGGCCCGCAAGGTCTAGGATAAACCCCAAACTGGGCTGCATATCAATAAGAGAATTGACGTCCATTACAGGCTTCACACCTCTGAGGAAGTAGCCTTGGCATCATGTCCGCAGATGACTCTTTGGAGCTCCTGGCTTCAGGCAGTGGACTCGGACGCCAAGATGATTCCGGTTCCGCCCTGCATGATGACAGATCTCCTATGGTGGTCATCTTCCAGCAATTTGTCAGTGGGTGCTCTTTTTCCGGAGCTCTGCCCTCAAACATCCCTTTTGGGAGGGGTGCAACGTTGGATTATCTTCAGGTTTTCGACCTATGGTCGCCACAGGACAGACAATTTCACATACATTATCTAGGGCTTCTGGTGATTTTCCTGGCGCTCAAAGCTTTCAAGCCGGTTATTGTGAACAAAGTGGTCTACATCCGCACAGACAATTCAGTATCCATGTTTTACATCAACAAGCCGGGTGGTAGCAGGTCACCTCCCCTTGTTGATCTAGCCATTTAGATTTGGGAATGGGCCATTCAACATGGTTTTTGACTGCTGGCAGTACACATTCCGGGCCAACTGAATGTGACTGCAGACTCCCTCAGCCAACGGGCGGTGGTCAGCTACGAGTGGGAACTGAACACAGAGTTCCTCTACGACATTTTTCGCCATTGGGGCACTCCAGAAGTTTACCTCTTTGCAACGTTGTGAAACAGGAAACTTCCTCTTTATGCTTCCAGGAACAGACTCTGGGCTTCTTCCCTGGGTGATGCTCTTGAAATTCCGTGGCACAACATGAGGGCCTACGCCTTCCCGCCTCTTCCTCGGATACACCCCGCTATGCAAGCTCAGGAACACAATGAGTTGCACTCTCCTGTTCATAGCCCCTTAGTGGCCGGCCAGATTCTGGTTTTGAGCTTCAGCATCTGTCAGTGTGCTCCCCGATCAGGCTTCCGCTGATTTCTGACCTGCTTTACCAGAGCGATCAGCAGATGTGGCACCCCTCCCCACAATCATTCAGCTTGGCGGCCTGGTGCCCGAGTTCAAATCCTTAGAAAGTTTCAACTTGTCCGTGGATAATATGCGTATTATCCAGGCAGCTAGAAAACCTTCGACAAGGTCACAGTATAGCAGCAAGTGGCTCTGGTTCTGTCACTGGTGTTTAGCGAAGCAGCTGGACCCTAGAGATGCTTCCATTGACACAGTCCTGTCTTTCGTTTCTCATCTGGCAACTTCAAGCATACATGTTTGTCTTGTCTATGTTCGACTTATTTGTCGGCTATCGCCGCTTACCTGGCCACAGACACTTGCTCTTTTTCTTTTCTTTTCTTTTTTTTAACCAATTTTATTTAATTTTTCAAAAGCATATATCATAGGCATGTATGCATCAATAAACAGTGGATAACAAACAGTAGTTGTTTTGCTCATGCCAACCCTTTCCTGCCCCATCGTGGGAGTTCAGTTCAATTCTTTTTTGCTCGTGTATAATAACTGTCAAACTACCCCCGCCCGCCCGCCCCCCCCCTCCCCCCCGAACATGATCCCAGCCAACATTTGGGTGAAGAATTGCACTGCTCTTATTCTGAGAGTTCAAAGGATTGGATCGCTCTTCCAACTCAGAAGTTCGTATTATCAGATGACAGATATTGTACGGAGCAGCCTAGGTTTGAAATAAATCTGTTCTTTATCGTCTGTAAACTTGTGTAGTGGCAGCCAAGTGTTCAGATATTTTGAGTAGGAGCCATGGGCTATTGCCGTCACCTTTTCCATGGCCATTAATCCCCGCAACCTCACCCACCACATGGCTACTATTGGTTGTTGCTTTGTCTTCCACGCTTGCGCCACGGTAATTCTGGCCGCACTCAACATGTGAGTGATGAGCGTAGCTGTGGGCCCTGAGTTTGCGTAACATCCTTCGACTGCCTCTCCCAGGAGCACAACAAGCGGGTCGAAGGGAAGCTCCGCCCCTGTTAATTCTTTAATATCACTTAAGATCTCCTTGCAGTAGGTCTCTGCCAGTGGGCAGGACCACCACATGTGGATGAGATCCCCAGGGTGCCCACAGTTTCTCCAGCAGGATATTCTGGATTAATGAAGTGCATACATATGGGTGTCATATACCATCGTAGGCAAAGTTTGTACGCTGCTTCCTTGATTGAGGTACATTTAGAGCTCTTAGCAGTTCTATGCCCAATGTGGCCCCAAGTTTCCCCAGAGATTGGTCTCCCCACATCCGTCTCCCATCTCTGCATGTATGTGTGGTTCGAGGGGATTGGGTCCTCCGACGTATTCCATATCTATGACATGTAATCACCACAGCTGTGCTGCTTCTGAAACTTTTTTCGGCGTCTGCGTCCTGCGTCGATGACGTCGATGCGCCGTCGTCGAGGACCTCCTCTGACGTCATCCGATGTGATAAGTAGGACCCACGACGCCCGTAGCCTCAGTTCCGTTTTTTCCGCGAACGTGTTGCTTCGTGAATCTCGGTTAACGCCTCGATTCTTTGGAGTTCTGTTCTTCTCGGTTCTTCGAACCTGTTCGTTTTTGAGAAAATCCTTCGTGTGAAGATGTCTTCTACTTCGTCTTCGACCCCGCGTCCGGGCTTCAAGAAGTGCGGGGAGTGTGGGTCCAAGATGTCGGTGACGGACTCGCACAACGCCTGCCTCTGGTGCCTCGAGGAGGCCCACGACACGGATGACTGTATCGACTGCCAGTCGCTCACGTCCAAAGCCTTACGCGAACGTAAGAAGTTGTCGGTAGGTCGGGTGTCCAAGCCCCGGAAGTCGAAGTCTGCGGGGCTTTCGACGGATGATTCGAGGGGTGACTCTCCGCGTCATCGTCGGAAGTCTCGTGGGTCTCCTTCCAGGAGTCGGTCTCGCCACTCCTCAGCTTCTTCGAGGCATTCTCGGAAGCGCCGACACCGGTCGTCTTCCAGGTCCTCTTCGGAGGACTCTGCCCGGCACGTCGCTTACCCCACCAGCCGTGCGACGCCGGAGGATTGGGCTTCCTTTGGGAAGAAAATGCTGGCAATTCTCGAGTCGCAGGGTACTAAGCCGTCCGCGCCCCCGAGTGGGGTCGGTCGTGAGAGGTCGTGAGACACCGCTTGCAAGAGTGGTCGGCACGAGTCACGGGAGAGGTCCCGTTCGGACAAGGAGACTCGTTCTCGACGTACCCGTTCCAGGTCCCGGTCCTCGACGCGTTCGAGACCGTGTGCACCTGTGAGGTCTTCGAGGAAGACATCAACGTCTGAGGCGTCGAGGGCGTCGACAGGCTTTCTCGAGGCTCCGGCTTCGAGGAAGTCGTCGAAGCCGTCGACGCTCAGGTCGTCGAAGGACACACTCGGGGCTCCGGCTTCGAGGGCTGTGTCGACGCCGCCGATGCTGGCGGCGCTGAATTTGACGTGGACGCCGATCCTCTCGGCGCCGATGCCTGTTCTCTCGGCGCCGATTCGCTCGACGCCTTTCGTGTCAGAGGTACCCCGTGGCACGGGGGAACCCCCTAAGAAGGCTCTGGTTAAGAGCAAGCACTCTCGGGTGCCTTCTTTTTGCCACCTGGAATATATTTCAGAGGCGGATGAGGATTCTGATGGCCTGGTTCCTAGTCAGGTTCCAGATGAAATTGTCTCGGGCCATAGTCAGTTTGACGATTTGAGGCAGTCACTGCATGATGCCAGTGGACTGGACACCTCTCCAGAGGTGGAGTTTTGTATGCCTGAGCCTGGCTCTCATGCCGATTCCTCGTACCGGCGCCTTATGGCTAGGGTTTCTGAGTACTTGGGATGGTCTGCTCCCCCAGGGGAGTTTGTGCAGGATGATCTAACAGACATCCTTGATGTTGGTCCCCCAACTGACCCGGTACTGCCGTTCCATATGGCTTTACAGAGAAGGGTGGCGGTGGCTTGGACTGCCCCGGAGAGTCTCCCGGCGGTGGGCAGATCCTTGTCGCGAAAATACCGTCCAGCCAGTAGCGACCCCTGCACTTGACCAGGCACCCCACTCTGGAGAGTTTGGTGGTGCAGGCGGCCCCGGCAAAGCAGGCGTCGTACCCTACCATCCCTCCTGATAGGGACGACAAATGTTTTGATGGCTGGGCGAAGAAAGTGTTTTCTTCTGGTGGTATGGCGCTTCAGGCGGCCAACTCCATTTGTGCCTTGTCTCGTTTCACACACACTCTGTGGAACTGTGTTGCGTTAGCGGCTGAACATATTCCCGAAGGGGACGAACGGGATGGTTTCCTTGCTATGGTCCAGGATGGTAAGGATGCCATGTGTGAGTCCGTTCAGTCGGGTTTGGACTTAGCTGAATGCGTCAGTAGGTCCATGGCGGCGAGCACCGTGATACGCAGGTTTGCGTGGTTGCGGAAGTCGGGGTTTGCTCCTGATGTGCAGTCCCGGCTCCTCAACATGCCCTTTGACGGTGAACACCTTTTTGGCAGCAAGGCTGACGAGAGCCTTGAGAGGTTGCAGACCTCAAAAGCTGCAGCAAAGTCGTTGGGCGCTGCAGTTCGCCAACCTCCGCCTTTTCGTCCTAGGGGACAGCAGTGGAGGGGTGGTTCCTTTCGCTATTACTCGTCCTTCAGTAAAGCGAGAGGAGCTGGCAGTCAGAGGCCAA
Organism: Ambystoma mexicanum; assembly: GCF_040938575.1. Classification (NCBI taxonomy): domain Eukaryota; kingdom Metazoa; phylum Chordata; class Amphibia; order Caudata; family Ambystomatidae; genus Ambystoma; species Ambystoma mexicanum. Next base: position 893,965,814 of record NC_090931.1, on the reverse strand, counting down.
CGCAGGGGTACCACAGGTGGACGACAGGGTACCCGTGGTGCCAAGGCCGCTCGGGCAGTTGCCTCTTTGCCCTCAGGTAACGCTGCAGCCGCTCCCACTCAGTCATGAGGCCATGTCCCATGTTTCGCCGGTTGGGGGAATGGCTTGCATCTTGTAGAGTGGCAAGCCATTACTTCAGATGTGTGGGTTCTGGAGATCATAACCCACGGCTACTGTCTTCCCTTTCGGCACAGGCCTCGCGACAATCCACCGGGGAACCTCTCTGTCATGATCTCTGCTTCCAAAAGGTCAGGGTTTTCCCAACTCCCTTGGAAGCAGATCCATAACCCAGGTTCCGAGTGCCAACCAGTCCCAATTGGGACCTTTTGGACCCAGTCCTGGCGCCAGTGGCACCAGGCTCATAAATATGCCCAATCCCAGCGCTGGAAGCGCCGGGCTCATAATGCTTGGGTGGACTTACCTTCAGCAGACCATGCTGCTTACTTGCCTGCCAGTTGAGCCTCTGATCCTCTTCTGTTTGGAACTACTTTTCCTGTTGGGTGGGGCTGGAGCCACTCCCTAGATTCAGAACACTGGAACTCTTCTGGAAGGCAGGAACTCTTTTCTTACCAGTAACTCTTTTCTTACTTAGGCGTGGCTGTGGAAGGAGATACCTAAGCACTACAGGAGGCTATTTAAACCACACCCGGTGGATGAATCTTGCTTTGCGTTATTCTGCAACCTCTGCAGCAGAACGCTCATCGTGTCTTCTGCATCCGGTCCTGGGCCTAAGGAAAAAGGCTTACCATCCTGAATCCAGTCTTCAGCAACACCTATAAAGACAAGAAAGAACAGGTTAGCATTCCGACATCTGAAAGGCAAAGGCTTAGCATCCTGAATCCAGTCTTCAGCAACACCTATAAAGACAAGAAAGAACAGGTTAGCATTCCGGCATCTGAAAGGCAAAGGCTTACCTACTCTTCGTGCGCTCCGGAGGTCTTCACACTGCATTCCGGCATCTGAAAGACAAAAGTTTACCAACTCTTCGCACGCTCCGGAGGCCTTCGGCGCTGCATCCCGCATCTGAAAGACAAAACAAGGTGCGTTTAAAGACATTGGGGAACTTTAATACTCACGTGCCATTACTCCTTTCCACATCTAATCCAGTGGGTATTCCGGCACCCTGCAGCCGCTCCGAACTCGTACCTGCAAAATAAAAAGACAGTTAGAGCGCATAGTGAAGCAGGCAACAAGCGCTTACTTACGTGCTTCCAGGCGCTTCTATTCATCACACGGGCTCCATCTTCAACTCACTTCAGCCCGTCATCCGCCATCGCCGGAACCCTGCAAAACAAGAGACATCATTACTAAAGACTTTAAAGACATTTGAATGACTCGAAACTTACCGTTCGTGCAGTAAACGACGGACAGCAGTCCTCTGAAGTCAAGAGGCCTGCGCTACCTATCCAGTGAAGAAACTGGTTACAGCACCGTGCCCCGAGGCAGATGGAGAGCTCGGCATTCACTTACCTAAGGTGAGAGCGTTAACCTTTGGGGGTCTACAGGAGAGGAGAAGAGGAAAGAGATAGGGACACCCCAATAACCCCAGTTCATTAACCCCATATTTTCTATCTGCAGACATCTTACTCTACACGTCAGGCATACAGTGCACAGAGGTCCAGCCCAAAGAGCCAACCGGGTGCTACACATCACCTTTGAAGATACGGTAGTCGCCCAGTCAAGACCGGCGCCTCTGCGAGAATCAGGTGAGCGTTACACTCTCTTTGCAGAGTCCGGATCCGCTCCTTGCGCAGGAAATTCAAGCCCTGCTGGAGAAAGGCGCCATAGAACTGGTGCCTGTAGCGGAGAGGAACAAGGGATGGTATTCCCCTTATTTTTTGATTTCGAAGAAAGACGGGGGATTGAGACCCATCACGGACTTGCGCGGTTTGAACAAACTCCTCAGGAAGGACAAGTTCAAGATGGTTACTCTCTCAAGTCCTCCAGGCCCTTCAGCTTCAGGACTGGTTGGTGTCGCTCGACCTCAAGGATGCTTACTTCCATGTGCCGATCCATCCCAAGCACATGAAGTACCTGAGGTTCGCGGTTGGCGACTCGCATTTTCAGTTTCGGGTCCTGCCGTTCGGATTGACCTCCGCCCCAAGGGTTTTCACCAAGCTCATGGTGGTGGTGGCAGCGCATCTCAGGCAAGGGGGGGATTCACGTCTACCCCTACCTGGACGATTGGTTGATCAGGGGGAGCGCTCCCGAGCAAGTCATGGATCATCTGTCCGTCACCTGCCACTCCCTTCACAGGCTGGGCTTCTCCCTCAATTTAAAGAAGTCCCATTTGACGCCAACACAGCGGCTCCAGTACATCGGAGCAGTGCTCGACACTTCCCTGGGGCAGTGTTTTCCTCCCCAGGTGAGGGCTCTTTACATTCAGCAGATGGTGCACAAGTTTCAGCATGCCCAGCGTTCGAGTTCTTGAGGTTGCTCGACCTCATGGCATCCTGCATTCTTCTAGTGCCAGAGGCTCGCCTGCGGATGAGATCTTTGCAGTGGGCACTCAAGACGCAATGGTCGCAGTCCTCCGGCAGGATGTCTGATCCGGTTCGGGTGCCGCCCTTGGTCGCCCGGGACCTTCTGTGGTGGGCCGTCGAAGGCAACTTGATGAAGGGGGCTCCATTTTGGCTTCCCTGGCCAGAGGTGACGATCGTGACGGATGCATCCCTCACGGGATGGGGAGCTCATGCCAATGGGCTGACAGTCAGCGGTCATTGGTCTCCGTCGGAGTCCAGACTCCATATCAATCTGTTCGAGCTGAGGGCCGTCAGGCTAGCCCTGAAGGCTTTTCTGCCGACTGTGCGAGGAAAGAGTGTCCTGATCCTGACGGACAACACAGTGGCCATGCACTACCTCAACAAAAAGGGGGGGGGGGGCAGGGTCACTTCCTCTGTGCAGGGAGGCGATGCAGCTCGAGTTCTGGGCCATCCAGCAGGAAGTTTCGATCTCGGCAGTTCATCTGGCTGGAGACGAAAACGTGATGGCGGACGCTCTGAGCAGGCAGAGCGCGATCTCTCACGAGTGGGAGTTGGCTCAGGAGATTCTCCTGGAGATCTTCGCCCTTTGGGGGACCCCTCAAGTGGATCTCTTCGCCTCCAGTGTCAACTGGAAGTGTGAAAGGTTTTGCTCGCGGGAATTTCCTCCAAAAGGAGCCTTAGGAGACGCGTTCGTGGTGGAGTGGTCATTCCTGCTGCTGTACGCGTTTCCTCCAGTCCCCGTCATCCCGCAAGTGCTGCGGAGGTTATGGAAGTTCGGTTCCCGGATGATCCTCATTGCCCCGGCGTGGGCTCGGAGGACGTGGTACCCGGACCTTCTCGACTTGTCCATCTGCCCTCCACGTCGTCTTCCCTACCGAGACGATCTGCTCTCACGGGAGGGGGGTCAGGTTCTCCATCCAGAGGTCAGATCCCTCAACCTTCACGCTTGGCTTCTGAAAGGTTGAGGTATAAGGATTGGGACCTCCCTGAAGACGTGATGGAAGTGTTGCTTTCGGCCCGAAGGCCAGCAACAAAGTCTCTGTACCGTTGCCGTTGACGTAAGTTCTGCGACTGGTGCAGAGTTCAGAATGTGGATCCTTTTGCATATGGCATCCCCATGGTTCTGTCCTTTTTACTTTCTTTGGCCCACAGGGGCTTGCAAGTGGGTACCATTAAAGGTCACCTGGCGGCGCTGTCCATCTTTAAGCGCTTGTCTGAAGAGTGTTCTTACTATAAAATCCCTTTGATTTCACAGTTTCTGAAAGGGCTCACTAATGTGTTCCCTCCATCACCTTTCCTGGTGCCCGGTTGGGATTTAAACCTTGTTCTTAGGTTTCTTATAGGTGCTCCGTTTGAGCCTTTACATTCTTGCCCTTTGAGGCTGTTAACTCTGAAAACTGTGTTTTTAGTTGCGGTTACTTCCGCTCGCAGAGTGAGTGAATTACAGGCACTTTCAGTTAAGCCACCCTTCACTGTATTTCACAAGGACAGGGTTGTCCTTGGAGTTCGTCCTTCTTTTCTTCCGAAGGTAGTGACGGAATTTCATTTGGCCCAGAAGGTTGTTTTTCCGGCATTCTATCCTCCTCCGCATCCTGGTAAGGAAGAGGAGAGGCTCCATAGGCTTGATCCTAGGAGAGCTTTAAGCTTTTATGTTTCACGCATGTCCCGGGTCAGAGTGGACGATCAACTCTTTATTGGTTACGCTGGAAAGCGTTTGGGGCAAGCTGTGACGAAACAGACTTTGTCTCGCTGGATTATTTTGGCCATCTACTGCCCTGCACAGGGGTGTTCCTATTTGCAACATCTGTGATGCAGCCACTTGGGCTTCAGTACATACATTTGTACGTCACTATTCCCTCGATTCCATCCGAGGACAGGATCTGGCCTTTGGCAAGGCGGTCCTTTGCTCTGCTATTTGATTGGCTATTCTAAATTTGATTCTAAATTCTTTCCCTCCTCCTTGCTCTGGTACTGCTTTGGGAGTCTGTCATAGATATGGAATACGTTGGAGGACCCAATCCCCTCGAGGAACAAGTTACTTTCTTACCTGGTAACGTTCTTTCGATGGGATGGTCCGACGACGTATTCCATATCGCTCCCGCCCTGCCTTCCCCGCTGCAGAATTTCTTTTGCGATTGCAGCTTACGTTCCGCAAGGCTTTGTGTCTGACTGGCAGTTGACTAATGTCACAGGTTCTGGTGTAAAAAACTACAACTGAGGCTACGGGCGTCGTGCGTCCTACTTATCACATCGGATGACGTCGGACGTCGGAGGAGGTCCTCGACGACGGCTCATCGACGCAGGACGCAGACGCCGAAAAAAGTTTCCGAAGCAGCACAGCTGTGGTGATTACATGTCATAGATATGGAATACGTCGTCGGACCATCCCATCGAAAGAAAGTTACCAGGTAAGAAAGTAACTTGTTCTTCTCAGGAGGGTCCATCACCCCCATTAGACGATACAGTTTAGATATTCCCTTATCAGGTTGTCCCTCTTGTACCGTTAGCTCCAATCCTCTTGGGTCCCTAGTTGCCCCTTCCCTTATCCTTGCGTTTGAAGCCCAATGCCCAAGTTGGATATAGTGAAATCGCTCCCGCTGCGGTATATTAAACTTGGCCTTATTGCCTTCAAATGTTAAGGGTGCCCCCTCTGTATAGAGATCTTTCAATACCATGTTTCGTTCCCTGCCCCCCCAATGTACCCATAAATTGGCTTGCATCCCTGGGTTGAAGTCTGGGTTATAGGCAACCGGTGTGAGAGGTCCTCCCCCCACTTTTATCTTTCTATTTCTCAGTGCTTTATCCCAGTACCATAAGGTAGCTTTAGTTGATTCTAGCAGTGTACCTCCATTATCTCTGTCATTTAGCGAGGAAGCCTAGGTTCCCCAGGGGTGTCTTGGTTGCTTCACTTTCTAATTTTACCCATTGATTTCGATCTTCCCCAGATGACCATTGTAGCATCGTTGCCATCTGTGCTGCCTACAGGTTCCTACGAAATTCTGGGACTCCCAGTCCCCACAGGGCTTGATGTCTGCATAGTACTTTTTTGGGAATTCTAGGTTTCTCCCCTCCACCCACCAGATAAAGGTCATCACTTCCTTCTGTAATGTTCGGATGGCCGGGCCCGGGATACGTATTGGGATGGCACCTACTACATACAAGAACTTCGGAAATAGGGTCATTTTAACCGCTATAATCCGTGCCAGCCAAGACAGCTCCTGCAACTCCCAGGGTTTTAGGTCCCTTGCTAGTGTTTTCAGAAGGTCCAGGATGTTAGCCCCGTATAGTCTGTCATATCTGGGGGTCAATTGTATTCCCAGGTATTTTACAGATTTATGTTCCCACTTCAGGGATTTGTTCTGCCCTTTCCGTAATGTTAAGAGCTTTGGACTTGGGGAAGTTAATATGAAATCCTGAGACCTTCGCAAATTCCTCTAATAATAAAATGGCCGCTGGTAGGGAGTTGATGGTGTCCTTCAGAAACAGAAGATCATCCGCGTAAGGTGCCACCTTCTGAGTCCCCCAGCGGCAGCTTCTACCCCCTTGATTCCCGGATTGTTACGAGCCCTACATGCAAATGGATCCATAGCCATAGCAAAGATCAGAGGTGACAATGGACACCGCTGCCTTGTGCCCTTCTGAATGGGGATACTCTCTGTAAGTCACCCATTGATCATTAATCGTGTGGATGGGTGTGCAAAATTGGCCATTACCATGCGACTGAAGACCGGTCCACATCCAAACCTTTCCAAGATTAGCCATAGAAATCCCCAGTGTAAGCTATTAAAGGCTCCGGTGGCATCCAATGCCACCACCGAGAACCTCTAGACCGTCCTTCGTCCCCAGTCTATCGTGTCTATGGCTCTGTGGATATTGTCGTAGATGTGCCGCCCCTTCACAAAGCTCGCCTGATCTGAGTGAATTATCTCCGGAAGTATCACTGCCAACCTCCGGGCCAATACCATGGAATAGATTTTTGCATCCCCGTTTAATAAGGAGATAGGGCGATAAGTTGCACAGTCCGTTGGGTCCTTATCTGGTTTCAACAATAGCACTGTAGTCGCCGGGCGCATGTCTCCGGAGACTCGCCCTGTGTCCTTAATTAAGTTAAACAGATTTGTTGTATTAAGATGGTCTTGTTTTGTAGTACGCATTGCTTAACCCATCTCGGCCCGGGGTTTTGTGTCTCTTTAGTGCACCTATCGCCTCCCCCACTTCTTCCTCCCTTGTGGGAGCTTCCAGCCTTTGCCTGTCTGTATCGGTAATTAGCGGTAGTGCCATCTGGTTTAGGAATGCTATCTGTGCCTCCCCTTCCAGATTTTCCCCTTTCAGGTTATTGGTGTAATATGTGACCATGGCCTCTTCTACTTCTTTCTCCCCCCTCACTAGATCCCCATCTTCATTTCGAAGTTGAATTATACGATTCTGGAGCTTTTGTTGCCTCATTTTAGCAGCAAGGAATTGGTTAGCCTTACGCCCATTTTTATAGTAAAATTGTTTCGTTTGTACCAGAAGGTGTGCTGCATCATCTGCTAAGTGGGTTTCTAATACAGCTCTGACCCTTTTTAATTTGCGCCACGCTTTCTGTGAGCTTCTATATTTATATTCCACCTCAGCCCTGGATACGCTGGCTTCCATGTCCCTCCTCACCCTCTCACGACTCTTGATATAATTTGATGACTGTGCGATAAACTCCCCCCTTTCTACCGCTTCTCATGGCATCCCAGATGGTCGACCAATCCACTCTCGGTGTCACATTTTTCCGGAAGTAGTTCTGTAAGGCATGCTCTATGCCTATTCTTACCGTTAGGTCTTTCAATATTATCTCATTTAGTTGCCATGGTTTGTGGGGTTGCTGCTGTGGGCAGGTTTGGTTCTAGTTTCAGGAGTACCGGAGCATGGTCTGATAGGCATCGCACTCCAATTTCTAGGCCTGTGACTTGCAGGACCATTGTTTCTGAGATAAGGACCATCTCGATACGGTAATGACCCCTGTGTACTGCTGAATAGTGGGTATATGCCCTATCTCGTGGGTTAAAGAATCACTATGTTTCTAGTAGGTGTAGTTACCTTAAAAAGTTAGCCAGGGCTTGTCTAAATGTGTGGTCATTGGGGGGTGGCTGGGAGAGTTTTGTCCATTGCGACGTCCATCACCCCGTTAAAATCGCCTCCAATCAAAATTTGTCCTATTCCCCATTGTGCAATTTTGGGCAGTAGACTCAGTAGGAAGTGGTCCTATTTCGCATTAGGGGCATAAATTGAGATCAACGTAACCAGTTGGCCCATCAGTTTCCCCCCCAATATCAAATAGCGGCCTTCCAGGTCTTTCTTTATAAATCGTTTCTCGAAACTGATACCCTTTGCCAATAAGATGCCCACTCCCCGGTTTTTAGTCCCGCTGGAGGTTAGATACTGCGCGGTGAAGGCTCTATGTCTCAGCCTGAGTTCATCTTCCAGGAGTAAGTGTGTTTCTTGCAACCATACCACCGAAGCATGCATATCTCTCAACCTAGTTATCACAGATTTCCGCTTGATTGGGGAGTTGAGCCCCTGAACTTTTAACGAAACAAATGTTAAATCAGTCATTAGTGTACTTTAGCCACTTGTCCCCCTCAATGCATTCCAGCCCGTGAACTCTTTTAGATGTTGTGTGTGTGCCATGCACCTCTTCACCCCAGAAAACGTAACTCCCTCCCTACCCGCCAACTCTTAAATTTAAACTTCCCCATAACGTTCTCACCGTGGTGTTGTCACAGTGAATCACCGGGCTCATTATTCACCCGGGAGATTTGGCATCCGATTCCCCCCTGCCCCCCTATTTCCTTCGCCCAATGGCTATTATGATTATTTCTTATGTGCCCTACTTCGCCTAAGGTTACGCTCCAGATTTAGGCCTCTCCCTTTTCATTACTTGCGACCCCCTTTACCAATTGTGATGAGCTTGTCCCGGTCCTCCAGGCATTTAGCATTTCAGGTGGGGTCTGTGGGTTTGGGTTCTTTTGTTGCGCCCTCGTGGACGAGGACGTCCTAGTCTCCAGCGGTCTCTTTCAGGTCCACCTTCCTTCTCTTCATTTCCAGACAGGCCTCCCTCCTCATCGGTTGAGTCGCCTCCTTCCTCCTCCTGCATGAGCTCTGCCATGTCTTCCTCCTTGGAAACAGTGAACCTCTGGCCTTTCCATTCAAAACTAAGGCATGTCGGTTATCCCCATCGGTATCGCACATCCCTGGCTCTCAACCAGTCCGTGACTACCCTCAGCCGTTTTCTCCTGGTGAGTGTAGTTTGGGCTACATTTTGAAACAGCTGGATTGATGTAGATCTGAAGCTAATGGGTTCCTTCTTACGAGCAGCCCGCATGATGTGAAACAGATGTCATCGGGTTAGTACATCGGGAGTTAGATTCTTGTTGAGCTGATATGCGGAGTAAATCCTGTGCGTCCAGTCTAGCGTGATTTCTTTGTTCTCTCCCGTTTCCAGGATGTGTCGAAACAGATCGATCACATGTAGGTCAGAGTCCATTATCGACTTCGGGATTCCACGAATCCGAATGTTATTTCGTCTAGATCTGTTTTCGGCATTTTCCTGTTTATTCTGCACACGCTCCATTTGCTGTTCCAGCTCATGCACTCTGTTCGCCAAGATGTCGTGTTCGTTGCCTTGTTCCGTTACCACTGTTTCAACCTCATTGATCCTTTTTCCCACCGCCAGGACTCCTTTTTTGAGATCAGAGATGGATTTGGCTAGGTTACTTGCGCTGTCTTTAATGTCTTTCTTGAGCTCTTGTAGCATTTCTAGTAGATCCGATTTTCGGATAGGTGGCTCTTCGAAGTTTCCTGACCCCTCCGGGGGATGGGTATGTACCTGGGCCATTGCTTGCATTTGGTTGCGTTTTTGACTTTCTGCAGTCTGCATCAGGGCCTTGATATCGCCAGAGCCCTGGCCCTTTGCTTTCGTTGCTTGTTTGGACATGTTGGTCAATATTTGATGTAAAGAAGAGTTCTTGCTTGTCGTCCCGGATTAGATTTATTGAGCCAGGGTTGATGTTGTTTGCCACTGTTGCCCCCTGGACGGGTTTCTCCACTTCCCACCACCTAGGGTAGTCCTCTGCAGGACCAGGTATAGTTCCTTATCTATGCTGCATTCGTGCTGTAGACTGGGGTTTATTCTTCACTTTTGGGTGTAGCCCCGATGGGTACACCTCTCCTCTTCCTTCGCCCCTTTTGGGTTGTGTGCCTCCGGTTGTTATGCAATGGGGCGATATATTCCTTTCCCCTCCATACAGCTCCTGCCACCTGTTTATGTTTGCGTCTAGCTGCTTAAGATTTGCTTCATTTAATAGTCCACATTCTTGCAAGTCCCATTACAGAGAGGCGGTGGAGCATTTCAGTTCAGTGGTCACCCAGATCTGCTGTTGCGTTCCCGGGGACCCTGGCGATGCTCCCCAGACATTGTGAGACAACCCGAGCTAGCCGCAGCAGCCTTCCCCCTTGATGCCTGTACCAGCCCACTTCTGTCTGCCGATTTGATGCACCGCTAGGAGTTCACTCTTCTCTCCCCTTCATTGGCGCCTCAAAGGTTGGCATATGTATGCCTCGTGCTGCGCATACGCCCGGCTGCCACCACGTACCTCAGGCAGCGCCCGTTGCTTTGGGCCCCCGCCGGAGTGTAGGCACGTGCGGGCCGCTTTGTTTCATGCCAGTGCTACAGCCTCTTAATGACCGCCCTGCGTTATACTGGGTGGTTGAGTCCCGTGCCGGGATCACAGGTGGCCCCCAAATGGATCCTGGGCAACATATTTACTGTTCTCCTCTTTACTCTATCTTGCCTCCCCTCCCTGTCGTTCCACACACTGCCCAGCTAGAGCCACATCCCCAGTCCAGATAGGGAGGCAACCCGCGGGACTTGGGGGGGGTGAAAGGAGGCTTCACTCTTTAATATCCATATATGTATTAGGTGGCGGCCGGTGCCCCAGTTCCCTCCTGCACACCAGACCGTTGGGGCCGTTGCACACCTCGCCAATGTCTGCGCGCCTCTGCCGGCCCCTCGAGAAGGGCTGGGGTCCACACTGGGCAGGGGGGCGGCCGCTTAGTGTGTCTGGAGTATTGCGGCTGCGGCTATCACCCCACCGGCCATCGCCACCCCCACAGCCTCCTTACCCGCTCCCCGGCTGGGGGCACTCGTCCAGATCTGACGGTGGGAGGATGATCCGCGGAGGCATGGGGGCGGGAAGGCGCATACAATGCAGCACCTCTTCCTCCAGTCCAGCATTGGAGTTTTACGCTCCGATCAGGGCAATTCAAAGGCAGGTATCCCTGGTGCCTTGGGGAACTCGCTTGGCCAAATTCACCTCGCACCCAAGTCCTTGTTTACGGGCAGCAGCCACGTTCGTAGGCGCCACTGGTAGATCTCCCGATCCCGTCTGCCGTTTTATCTGAGAGCGTTGGGTTCTTAACTCCGGATTGCTCCGTCGTATGGGCTCCGATGTTCGCCCAAATCACACCATCTGCACCCACGTTCTTCCGATGCAAGCACGGATATTTCTTAGGTCGGGTTAAACTTTTTAGGGGGTTTAGGGGACTCGGGAAGGGACAAGAGTCACGGAGCTCACCGAGGAGGCATCCGATGGCGTCCTCGGCTGGCCACACCCCCCACTTGCTCGACAAACCCTGTCATTAAAAGGCACTTTGCAGGTCTATTGCATCTTTATCCACCTGTGCGCAACCCGCATCCTAAATGGGAGCTGAATGTTGTCCTCACTGCCTTATGCCATAAGCCTTTTGAGCCCATGGCTACGGTGGACTTCAAGTTCCTTTCGTGGAAAATTGCTTTTCTGATTGCGGTGACTTCTTCAAGGCGTGTAAGTGAGCTTCAGGCCTTGACTGTAGAACATCCATTCCTCACCTTTCATAAGGATAAGGTTGTCCTCCGGACTAATCCTTCTTTCCTTCCAAAGGTGGTATCTGATTTTCATCTGAATCAGTCCATTTCTTTACGAGTCTTCTTTCCAGACCCGGCTTCAGATGCCAAGAGGGTATTGCACAATTTGGATGTCAGACAAGCTCTTAAGTTTTATTTGGACAGAACATCTAAATTTAGGAACTCTTCCCAGCTTTTTGTGACCTTCGGAGATCCGAAAGGAAATCCGGCCTCGAAAGCAACTATCTCCCGATGGATTGCTTCCTGTATATCAGAGGCGTATACCGTTCAGGGCCTTCAGCCTCCAAAAGGAATTCATGCCCATCTTGTGCGGGGCAAGGCGGCTGCCGTCGCCTTCCAGAAATAAGTTCCCTGGGGAACCATTGCCAGAGGAGCTATGTGGGCTTCCCCATCAGCTTTTTGTAAGCATTACTGCTTAGACCACAGCTCCAGAGCCGATGTTCAATTTGGTCAGGCTGTTCTTAAGAACCTCTTTCAGTAAGGGAGTTCCATCCACCCGGTTTTCCTGTGAGGAGTGCTTGGTAATCACCCAAAAGTATGGAGGAAAGGGGACGTGATGTAGCAATATAACAAAGTTACTCACCGTAGTGACCATCTTACTCCTAGTCCATAGTCCCCTTTCCTCCATAAACCTGCCATCCCCTCTAATAAGTATCCTAACATTTTTGCTTAAAGGTCTCAGACCTGGCGATAGTAAAGGCCTGAAGGGTGATGCGCGGGGCAGAGCGGAGCTCAGGAGGGCGGGGTTACGGCCACGTGCAGTACCCTGCGTAAAAAGAGGACGACACATTTTTCAATTTTATGCTTTTTTACAAAAGCGTTCCAGTCCTGTCCCATTGGACGGAATGTACCAAAAGTATGAAGGAAAGGGGACTATGGACTAGGAGTAAGATAGTCACTACGGTGAGTATCTTTGTTATTATCAGTCGGACTGTATGTACAATAAATGAACTCAAAGGAGAATCCCTTTCTGCAAATAGCAAAGTTACTTGTAAAAATACTTACTGAGCAATCGTATTTAGTCCAGCTTCGTAAGCGATGCTCTTTACTTCCTGATTTATTCGGGGCAAGGGTTATTCATAAAAACTGAAATAAATGAACTAGATTGGCTTATCTGATCCCAAGCAGGCAGGCATCCCATGGAGCCAACTGCCCTCTGAAATTTAAAATAGGCTTGCCTCGCCTAAGGCTTCTGAATTAAATCTTTTCACAATTGGCTTTCTTTTAATATTAAAATGTGTTTTTTTTAAAGTTGCAGGATCCTTCTTGGCAGCAGGTAATATTTTAGATGTTAACATTATGGTCAGGATGTCCCTGTTGTAGGATTATGGTGAACAATTAATAACTGCTTTTCTCACCCCTGTTTATGTAAAAATCTATTTTCTCACTCCGTAATACACATTTGATTTTTCAACAACAATCTGTAACATGCCTATTTTGCAGGGATTTTCTTTTTTTTTACCTTAATATTAACCACATTTATTTTCCATCCAGTTAGCTAGTAGTATTATTTTTCTCAAACAATCTGCAAAATGTATTTTTGAATGATGTAATTTGAAATGTAGACCTCTCACCCAGTTTGTGAGTTGATTGTTCTTCCCATCCAACGGACGTGCATGAATATAAATATACTTTGCTTTGTTATACTCGCTCCAAATCGTTCTTTTTCATTCATTTCTTTTCACATAACCTATTACTTACTGATTATCGATTGCGGAATTAAACGTAATCTCAAAATTCCTCTTTCATGTATTTGATTACATTTAAGCAAAACACACAGTGCTCTGGGTTTGCACTTAAAACGCATTTCCGAAGTGCTGCTGTCGACACCTAATGTTGAAATAAAAAAACAAAAACAAAAGGTGTGTTCTGGAAATGCCATTTGACAACCAGGATTATACAAATCTGCTGATCAGGGTTGAGAAATGGGTGAGTCAGTGTCACGTGACCGTGTTCTATATTTAGCCCTCCTCTGTGTACAATTGGAATATAAAGCCTCTGCCTTTTTCTCTCATCCTGTTCATCCTGCTTTTTAGTTTCTTCATGTTAATTTATTCCTTTATTATTCCGAATAGTCTCATTCGTTATTATTGTTCTTTGTGGATTAGGAGACTAAGACCTACATATTTTACTTGGGCAGCGTGATTTCTGATGGGGACCTTAGTGTGGTAGAAGCGGTGCAAGGGATAAAACAAAGCAGACCTTCCACCGGGAGTCAATTTTTGATTTATTTTTTTTGCATACACATTGCTCTGAAAAAGTCCTAGCTCTGCCTGTCTTGTAGCCAAAGGACTGTGTTTAAAACCTTTAAATGAATAAACAAGTGGATGAAATTTGTTCCTAACACACTTTTATTGTGGTTTTCATATTTGCAATAAAAGAAACCGAGCAATGACCTAAGGAAACGAATATCAAAACCAAAACTGGCCATGTTGGTATGAGTCGTGACCTTGTCTGTGGATGCGTGTCTGTGTTTGCCTGTATATAGGTCCTGTTGGGACAGAGCCAGCCATTTAACAATCTTCTGTGTTTGAGAGTATGCATGTACATGTGAATGTGTGTGCATTGGATGTGGAATGTGTTGTGTGTTTGCGTTTAGTGTTCTGTAAATGTTTGGCGCTTGTGTATTAATGTTTAATTTGCGTGCATTGGCTCTTTGTACTTTAAATGTGCCTGTCTGTATTGGAGATGACAGTTTGCGTGTAGCAATGTCTAAATATTGATGATGGGTGTGTGCATTAGGTGTGCAGTTTTGTATTAGTGGTGTGTAATGTCTGGCATGTGAGTGTGTGGCGTATTCATGTTTGTCATATGAGTAGCATGAGAGTTTGTTATAGACTCATGAAATGCACATGTCTTATATGTATGAGCGCACATTAAACGGAAGACTGATTTTGAACATTTGTACATGTAAAGGAGGAATGTAGAAGGTAACTAACTATACACACTCATACCATACGGTCACATGCCAGACACGCATACGCCATACGCCTTAATCTTTTCATATGCAAGAAAAAAGCACATGTGCATTTCCTAAATTGAGCTGGCCAATTTTTAGATTTACTATGTACCTTTTTTCTCGTGCATGCTCTGAGGGGTCAGAAAAGTGAGGCAGACAACTTTGTGAAGGTTCTTCAAAAGATGCCATTTTATTAACTCAAAAGGTTGGATAAACGCCTCACTATCTGTACCCTAACAAGGATTTTCCCGCCTAAAATAAACTAAAGGAAACACTCTAACAAAAGGTCTCTGTCCCTCACACGAATAAATACAGTAGCTCAGCAAGGTAATGCATCACTGGTATAGCGGGGGGCCCCGGCATCACATGTTCTGGGACGGGGGGGCACTCTTGGACTTTTTAAAAATGATAATAATGTTCTTCTTTTTGTAGTCACTCTGCCTTCATAAAGAAATTATTTCTGTTACAGCATTACAGTTATGAAGGCTGAGTGACTACAAAACAAAACCTTTTATTTTTGAAGTTAGAGGGCTCCCACCACCCCATGAAATGGAAGCCTCTATGCAGTAGGCCTCCATGTCATGGGGTGGAGAGAGCTCTATGATTTCAAAAAGAAATATTTTCTTTTTGTAGTCACTCTGCCTTCATAAAGAAATTATTTCTATTATGGTTCGGTCCTTATTGGAAATCATTTCTTCATGAAGTCGGAGTGACTTCAAAAAGAAACCATTTCTGTTTGAAGTAATTGGGCTCCCCTCAACCCCATGACGTGTGCATGGTGAAAGGTTGCACACTTGTTTAGGTGGCTGCCTGTATTAGTGTATGGTGAAAGGGTGCACAATTAAATGTAAGGGTGGCTTGGGGTGTTTGTCGAGTGTATGGTGAATGTATGCACACTTAAATGTATGGTGGCTGGGTGTGTGTACTTATGTTCAGGAGCGCAACGACACCTACATTTCAGGGGAGGCTAACCCTTCAAATGTTGGTAGAGGTTTTAACTTCACAGGCGGTGGGGGGGAATGTTTTGTGTGGGGGCATCTAACTTTATGCATTCTAATGAGATTATTCTAGTGCACCTTCAATGTCACGAGTTAACTCTCTCTTTTAAGTCTGAAAGCACCCACTTCTCCAGCATTGGATCTTTCATGGATTCACATGCTTTGAATATTCCCCGTCGTCAGGCTGGGAATCCCCGGTACATTCTATAGACCCTTTCCCGTAGGAAAACTTTTTCGACGCTTATGCGTCCTATCCACCTCGTTTTGTATCATGCGTGCCCGTGCCGTCAGGACGTCATGATATAAATACAGGCCCCGCCCCCGCGCTCCCTCAGATTTCAACCGTCTTTCAAAGCAGTGGGATCTTCGTGTTACTACTAGTGATAACTAGATTGTTTTTTTGTCTGTTTCGCGTAAGCGAAGTTCAAACCTGGAGAATTATGTCTGGAAAGGCGTTATTTCTCCCATGTGCAACCTGTGGCCTCAAAAAGGTTTATGAAGGAGACGGCCACATGGACTGTATCTACTGTCTCCACCCGCACCACACGGCGGATACATGTGAGATATGCCAGGGTTTCTCCCAAAAAACCCTTAAGGACCGTAAAAGAAGGCTGGTCGACTGGCTTAATGACGGAGCGGGTGCCTACCCGGCTTCGGAAGTTGGCTCCACGGCCTCCAGGAGCAAGTCGGAGCCTCCATCGAAGAAGGTGCGGCCAGCAGAAATTCGCCCTGAGGACAAGCATAAGGGGAAACATGCTGGATCCTCCTCATCTCATAAAAAGCCCTCCTCCTCCTCATCATCTAAGACGGAGAGGCTGGCGCTGTCTAAATCCTCCTCAGGGGACCGTCCCAGGTCTTCCGTGAGTCGAGAAGCTTCAGCCGGGAAGTCGGCATCAAAATCGACAACGAAGTCTAAAGGCTCGACGACGACGACTTCCTCGTCGACCTCGGTGTCATTGACGATGCCTATTACCGTTCAAACAGCAGCGGTTGGGATTCCTTCGTCGACGGAAACTCAGTCTATGGCTTGGCTGCCTGAGGTCTATGACCCGATCCCCCCTGAGGTCTTACTGCAGCCAGACACGGCCTGCTCGGCGGAAGGGGAAGGTGACATGGTTCTGCAGCCATTGGATTTAGGCTTACGGCCTTCCACGTCGACGACGACGGCGACGAGTGCGAGCGGGGGTATGGTACCTATATCATCCACGTTGCTGAACCCCCAGACAGTTTTGTCTCTGGATGTGCTTAATACTCTTCAGAAGCTACTACAGCGGCTGGATACCCAGTTCCCTCAACCTGGGACGTCATCGTCACTTCTGTCTGTACCTTCCGTCGACGAGCAAACTTGTACGGCTCGCTCGTCGACGAATCACCCATCGGCTCCCCAGGCGGTAAAAGATCGTCCTCGAGCTCAGGAGGAGGGTGAGTTGTCGGAGTCCGACTCTATACATGATGACTCTGGGTCAGACATCTCCCTGTCACCGTCGAGGGACCCGACATGGAATTCGGATGTAGAATTGGAGTCTACGAGGAGCCAGACACAGCCATCTCCCCCTGATGATGTGGGAGCCTTCCATGCAATGATGGGGAAAGCGTGTTCCGAATTCGGCTTGATTCCTGAGGAGCAGAGGAAAGACTGTTTCCTTTTTGACCATATGGGTCAAAGGAGAAAATCGGTATTTGCCATCCCAATCCTTGACCACGTGTGGCAAGAAGGTCTCAAAACGATGCGCCATCCGTTCTCGGAACCAGCCATAAAGGGACGGATCGAGAAAAAGTTTAAAGCTCCGGAGTCCACTCCAAAATGTCTAACATCACAGCCTTTGTCTGACTCGGTGGTGTCGGCGGCAGCAGCTAGGAAGGCCAGGGTCCAGCAAAAATGTTCAACGCCACCGGAAAGCGAGGCTAGGAGGCAGGACGCATTTGGAAAGAAGGTGCTCTCGGTCGGAGCGACGACAGTAAGAGCAGCCAATTCCTTAGCGATCGTGTCACGATATGATAGGGAAATGTGGCACAAATTAGCCCCTATCCTAGAACACCTGCCAGACGAACACCGAAAAGCAGCTATGTTACTGGTGCGGGACGGCGAGGAGGCCTCGAACCACGCTATTAATATCGCAGTGGACCTAGCAGAGTCTGGTTTCAAACAAATCAACCATGGAGTAGTGCTTCGTCGACAAGCGTGGCTCAAATGTACTACTTTCCGTCCTGAAGTACAGTACAAAGTCCTGGACATGCCATGCGAAGGGGAGCACCTGTTTGGCGAAAAGGTTGATGAAGCGCTGAAAGGGATGAAAGAAGACACGGATACTGCTAGGTCCCTCGGCGCCCTTCAAACGGGTAGAAATTTTCGCTCTTTTCGCCCTTTCAGAGGTGCTTCTGGAAACTCCCGCTTTGGAGCCTCGAGGGACCGTGGATTTAACAGGCCCTCGTACTCTTCACAAGGGTTCAGACGAGCGTCCCAGTCGGCACGTGGAAGCAGGGACTATCAAGCCTCCAGGCGGCGAGGCTCAGGTCCGTCGTCAACGAAGAACAAGCAAACCAGCAACCAATGACGGCCTTCGGAACGTCCTGGGGGGTCGAGTCTCTCATCACTTCGACCGATGGAAATGCATCACCAAAGATCGATGGGTCCTAGACACGATTCGCATGGGTCATGCGCTGCAATTCAAAGACAAGCCTCCGCGTCTTCCTCCTTTATTCTCGACACAGCCCCACCTCCAAATCCTACGACAAGAGGCGGAGCTTATGTTGCGAAAAGGGGCGGTAGAGAGAGTTCCTGTGGCACAGGAAGGCCAAGGAGTTTATTCCAGGTTCTTTGTTGTCAAAAAGCCAAACGGCAAATGGAGGCCCATTCTCGACCTGAGGGTACTCAACAAGTGGCTAAAGAGCCAAAAATTCAAAATGCTAAAACTCCAAGAGGTTATCAGATCGGTGCAACACATGGACTATCTCTCTTCACTAGACCTTCAGGATGCTTATTTTCACATCCCAATACGCCCACGACACAGGAGATATTTAAGATTCGTCGTCGGGAGAAAGCATTTTCAGTTCAAGGTCCTCCCGTTCGGGCTCAAGTCCTCCCCCAGGACGTTCACCAAGTGCTTGGCCCCTATAGCGGCCCATTTAAGGAAGGATGGTCATCATGTCTATCCATATCTAGACGACTGGCTAATCAGAGGGTCATCCAAGGAACAAACACGAGACAGTCTACGAGCCACAATGTCCATCTTACAGGAACTGGGCTTCGCAATAAACTTCGACAAGTCCTCAGTAGAGCCTTCGAGGACCTTGGTCTTTCTAGGAGCGGAGTTTCATACGCACACAAGCCTGGTGAAACCATCCAGCGAAAGAATTCAGAAACTTCAAAACAAGGCGTCGGAATGGAGCGGCGGTACCAGAGTCTCTGTGCGCAAGTACATGTCCCTGCTAGGGACCATGTCGTCCTGCATTCCGTTAATAAACAACTGCCGTCTGTTTATGAGGCCTTGCCAGGAATTTCTAGCGGACCGTTGGGCACAGAGCAGAGGTCGCTGGTCCGACAGACTGGTCGTCGACGAACAACTAGTTCAAGCACTCGGCTGGTGGAAAGTGTCTACTCACCTAACGAGAGGGATGCCTCTACTGGAACCAGAGTTCCAAAAGACGGTGGTGACGGATGCATCGCTGAGCGGATGGGGAGCTCATCTGGATATGTTACAGGTACAAGGCCAGTGGTCTTTGCAGGAGTCCTCCCTGCATATCAACCTGCTAGAACTGAGAGCAGTGCGATGGGCTCTGAAGTCTTTTCTTCCGCAACTGAGGGACTCGGTGGTGCGTGTCATGACGGACAACACCACTACGATGTTCTACTTGAGGAAACAAGGAGGGACACGTTCCAGGTCCCTATCGACAGAGGCACAGAAAATCTGGCATTGGGCCCTTCAACACAACATACAAATCTTAGCATTTCACCTACCAGGAGTGAAAAACGTGGAAGCCGATGCCCTCAGCAGAGAAATGAACGAAGTTCACGAATGGGTGCTGAACGACCAACAACTTCAACAAGTATTCAAGGAATGGGGACACCCTTCCATAGACCTGTTTGCAACGAAGAACAACAAGAAATGCCATCAGTACGCAAGCAGATGGCCTCAGCAGGGCTCACTGGGGGATGCGTTCTCATTCCCATGGACGAACAAATTCCTGTACGCATTTCCTCCTTTTCCCCTTGTCAGGAGGACGTTGCAATGGATCCTCAGGTACCCATGTCGGGTAATTCTGGTGGCCCCATACTGGGCCAGACAAGTGTGGTTTTCAGACCTACTACACTTAGCGGCGGCGGAACCGATGAGATTCCAGAAGACCCCCGACCTTCTGTCTCGACAGGAGGGTGTCGTTTGGCATCACGACCCGGACAGCCTCAAGTTGACGGCCTGGCTCCTGACTTCGCCGAATTTGGTCGGCTAACGATTCCGGAGGACTGTCGACGTATCCTGCAAGCGGCAAGAGCACCTTCCACAAACGCCTCATACGCGTACAAATGGAAAAGGTTCTGTCAATGGTGTGAGGATCAACCAGGTTTGGCCCCGCAATCGATTAGGCCGGAACAGCTCCTTCCATACTTGCTGTTATTAGCTCAAATGGGCCTGTCGGTGTCGTCAATAAAAGTACACCTAGCAGCCATTTCCAGGTTTACTCGTCGACGGCACTCGGCACCATTGTTCAGCGACCGCCTGATTAAGCACTTCCTTAAAGGCCTCTTTCGGAGTTTCCCTCCAGAGAAGAAATTTCCACCGGAGTGGAGCCTCAATCTGATCTTAACGTCTCTTATGAAACCTCCGTTTGAGCCAATGTCATCATCGTCTCTGAAGTTTCTGTCGTGGAAATTGGCCTTCCTGGTGGCCATCACTTCAGCCCGACGTATCTCAGAAGTTCAGGCTCTAATGGTGGACCCACCATACTTACGATTTTTCAAGACCAAGGTAGTCCTAGCCACTAACCCACAGTTCATACCAAAAGCTCCTTCGGTGTTTCATAAACACTCTTCTATCGTGTTGCCTACGTTTTTTCCGGAGCCATGCTCGGGAGCGGAGCGCATGCTACACACATTGGATGTAAAAAGGGCTCTCAAGTTTTATCTTCATCGTACGCAACCGTTCAGAGAAACGAGACAGCTGTTTGTGGCCTATGGGTTGGGTGCTAGAGGAAAAGCCATTTCAAAGCAAGGACTTTCAAGATGGGTGTCATCTACCATCTCGTACTGCCATTCCAAGGCAGGGAAGCCTCTTCTACGACGGCCAAGAGCTCATTCAACTAGAGCAGCGGCATCGTCGACGGCACTGTGGGCCGGAGTCCCTCTAGGGGACATCTGCATGGCGGCTACCTGGGCGACTACACACACCTTTACCCGCCATTACTGCCTGTCGCAGCAACATGCCGAAGACACCCGGATGGGACAGGCGGTGCTTCGACACCTATTCCAGTAAGGTAAGCCCCGGCTGCGGGGTGGCATCCTGTGGAATTTATGACTGTATGTGGTCCGTTTTTTCCCTATGTAAACTATTACTGATGTATACATAATCTTAGGGAACGGCCTTTTGCGAAGAATGTATAGGGGTTTGCATGCACACCTCCTCTTGGGGGTAGTACTGCTATGTAATCTATTCAAAGCATGTGAATCCATGAAAGATCCAATGCTGGAGAAGGGAATAGTTTCTTACCTGTAACTCCATTTCTCCAGCATTGGTATCTTTCATGGATTCACATGCGCCCACCTGCCTCCCCTGATCATGCAAACCGGTTCCCCCACTACTTTGGGGGCCGAAATCTGAGGGAGCGCGGGGGCGGGGCCTGTATTTATATCATGACGTCCTGACGGCACGGGCACGCATGATACAAAACGAGGTGGATAGGACGCATAAGCGTCGAAAAAGTTTTCCTACGGGAAAGGGTCTATAGAATGTACCGGGGATTCCCAGCCTGACGACGGGGAATATTCAAAGCATGTGAATCCATGAAAGATACCAATGCTGGAGAAATGGAGTTACAGGTAAGAAACTATTCCCTTATGGACTGCTGTGAGAATAAGTGGTCTCCTGTCCCCTCTCTACTCTTCCAATCACTTCCCTGGCATGCAAGTACTAAACCCACATCAAGATTTCAATTGTCTAAAAAATGATGCATTTGAATGCAGGTACTAACAGTGAAATGCTTTAAGTGCTTTTCGTTAGTAATTGTGGGGCCTTTGTTAACAGAGAATCCCAGGTGCCGTTTAACATCTGTGTCCTGTTCTGCCCGGCAAAGGCTCTGTAGGTCAGCCTGGTCGAGTAAACATTGCCCAAAATTTCAGGGGTGTTTGGTGGGAGGGATGAAGCCCAGTTGGCTCAATGGTGTTGCGTCACTACTTGCGTTTAATCCATTGGTTAGTTATTGGTAATCTTGATTACTCATAGCCCTATTCTTCCTCGTCCCAGTACTTGTATATGAATCACCTTGCCTCATACACAAGTACTGGGATGAGTTAGAGGGACATGGAGGTAATGCCTGGCCTAGTTACCTGTAATTTCATTACTCATAGTGCCAATCGTCCTCATCCCATTACTTACCTATGAGGCATGGAGCCTCATACTTAAGCACCTGGACAAGGGAAAGGGATGTGGATGTGGATGTAATTCTGGGCCGAGAAGCTGATTTTGGGGGTTGGGGTAGGGGGTGGGAGGGAGAGGGAATGTGTTTGGGGGGGGTGCAGTGGGACGGGGATTGTGTGATAAATCGGAATGGTCATCCATGTACAAGCTAAGCAGGCATGATATGTGGTATTAGTGGCTAGAGAGACATTTTGGTGCAGCCAGTCTAGCCGTTTCTTACTGGTGCATTATATATTTTTCTGGGATACAGTAACCATGATAAGTGTTAGTGCTTTGACTGGCATTTTGGTCCAACCAGTCTAGGCATGTCTAAATGTGGCCTGGCATGCTTTACTGTAATATGTTATTGCGTGTCTAGACTGGTCTACATTGTGCAGCCAGTTGGACATATTTTCTTTGTGGCATGGCATTTTTAATAGCAAAGCATTATATTAATGAAAGCATTAATGTTCCTGTACACCTTTGGTGACTTGTATGTATTGGATTTTTGGATTGGGGTTAACCTACAAAACAATTGCTCTGGCCTTTTAGCCAATTTTTCTCAGAATGTGTGCTGTATCATGCATTAAAACACATATTTATATCTTTCTCCTAGTGCAGTGTGCGGAGTACCCCTGCAGCAGCACGTTTGTGCATATTGCGAGCGTGGTAATTTAGGCCGCCCCAGAGTGCGGCGCGCCCCGTGACTTGTTGCCGATTTGGGGGTCTAGGGTGGCCCTCGGCATGGCTCGCAGGGGACCCCCAAATTTGGTGTTGCGCCACTGTAATGCATGGCAGTTCAAAGGCAACAAAAATATAACAGTTAAGCTCGCAAAATAACAGTCTCTCCTTATTATCTTGGTGAATTTCCCTTCCCCAGATTCAAATAGGATTCTACTCTGGAGTTTGAAATGAAATCAGGAAATACTGCTTTATAACCAAAAGTTCTAACACAGTTCTTTGTCGGACTGCTTCTGCAACAACAGTTTTAGATGTCAAGGTATAGAGCATTTCTGCAGCAATCTTATAGTTTTTGCTTCAGCAATGAAACGTTTGTCAGGATAATTTGTTAACACCACTTTACAGCACTTCATCAACTTCCACCTGGTTTACTTCCATGCCAGGCCTACTACTTTAATCACACCTGGTTTGCTCCCATGCCAGGCCTACTACTTAAACATTTTCTTTTCGGGGATATACTCCCCTGCCTGAAAAGTGTTTTACAACAAGTGCCTCTGTGGTTAAGATCAGCTTACAACAACTTTGTAGTGCTTCTTACTTTACAACATTAAGCTTTAAGCAATTCTTCAGGGAAGGCAAGATTCACATTGGTTCTCTTTAGTACTTTTTTGTGATTTCCAATACCTCTGTAAATTATGCTCCTCTCGTTCTGAACAGCCTTTACCAGAAGGCCAGCCTTCTTGCCTCTTTTGTTTCCCCACTTATTTGATAACCAAGCATCGACAATGATATGGTTTTATTCTGCTTCTTCCTGGACTTTGGCAATCTGGATTCAAACCAGCTTTTGTTATGGTATGGACTGTTTCACACATGGGCAATACACGTTACAAACCTTTGGGACTTTCATTTTTCCTCTTCTGACTTTGGCAATGTTTGTTGGTTTTAAATTGCCTTGCCTATTCTTTCTTTTGGCTTGGGTAATGGTTGTTTGCGTTAAGTTTTAAAAGTATTGCCCCATCTTGTTGCTGGATTTTAAATAAACTGTATTCTTAAAGTTTGTCATTTGGTCTTATATAATTATATTCTCTCTATTTTCTGCTAGTTTGGTATTAAAAGTTGCCTTCTGTTTTATGTGCCCACATACGAGATTGCTTTCAAACATGAAAACGCCTGCATCAAGCATGCGTGTGATCACGGAGTGCTCCGGTGTTAGAATCACTTGTTGAGCTCACTGGGTAAGGCTTGCACGTCTGTTTCCCTCACTGCTCACAGGTCCTTCGCTTCGGCGGCTCCTCGCAATCTGTTAGTTTGTTAGCTGCTGCCCACGCCAATTGTTCACAGATCTTCCTTTCCTTCTGAGGCTCTCGGTGCTCGCCTGCCACCAGATACATCCTTCGGGGAAGGAAAGCTTTCCAAACCTTTGCTTACTGCTGCACAGCCTCTGCAAAACAGGTCTTCACAGGGCACACGTCTCTCTCTCTCTCTCATGCTTCCCGCTGTGCATCCTCTGCAATTAAGGCTGCTAGAGGCAAAGATCCTCTCTGGACCGGCTACTGCTCAATGCTCGACAGTGGTCCAGGCGTCGTCTTGCTCCTCCAGTATCTGCTTCTGCTGCAACGTGGAGATTTCACAAATCCTCCACCTACGACTGCTGCTCTGCTCTTTCTAATGCCCTGCACCTGAGGGGGCCTGTTTCGCTTCCCAGTCTCCGTCAGGTGTGGGGCATTCCCATTAACAAGCTGCACTTTGCAGTTTTGTTCCTCTTCTTCGTCCCAGTACTTCAGGAATTTTCATACTTAAACTGATTTTTGCATTAGGGACTTTATCGCTTTTTCTATTTTACAATATGCCATTAGAATTTTGGTGTCTTGGGATAAGTTGATCAAGGGGATTTCCCATTCCTCCTGACCTGCTTCCCCTCTCATGTGATCCTTCCGCAGAACACCACCTTCAGGGTCAGGATCAGAAAGCGTCTGCCTTTTCCTGGCCACATGAGAAGGGCTCCAAGCCAGGTTTTCTAAGTGAATCATCTCCAATTCATCACAATGTGCAGAATGAATATAATCTCCTATATTAAATTTGTGCGTGTCAGGACTGACTTTGATATGAGTTTTCATATGTTTAGGTGACATATTAGCAGAAAGTACATTACCTATATGCACATCTCTGATCTATCGCCAAATAAGAAAATGCATCAAAGATATGACTGACTTTTCATACCGATAGACATGTTGGAAAAGTACATTGCGTGCATGTATGTCAGGATTGACTTTGATGTGAATTTCCGTATGTATAGGACACGTATGGAAGATGTACATTTTGCACCTGTACACATTTTCAATATTCTGTATGCCTCCTATACTTATGAAGAACTCACAATAATCATTCTTTACTTTAATGTGAGTTTTCATACGTTTAAAAGTGCATTTATGGCATGTGCATTTCATGAGTTTATATTACTCATATGCCACACACTGATATGACATTGTATCCTGCACCATAAAGTCGCACTCTCACATGTTGGCCACACATCACACACTCATACGCTACACGCTCCTATGCCATACATTTGATTATAGTTTTCATAAGTAAATGTACGAAATGCACATGTAAATTTTAACAAAATCAAGCGGGCAAATTTTATGATTTTCTAGTTGAAAAATGTACCTAGATCTTATGTATTCACAGATGGAATGTACAGCGATGAAATGTACCTGTACATGCCAGGACTGATTTTGATGCCAGTTTTCATATATATATATATATATATATATATATATATATATATATATATAATAAAAAATCACATTAAAGTCAGTGCCCACCTTAATGTGCGTTTCTTTTTCGTATGGGAGGCATTTTTAGAGGATGTGTACTTCATAGGTGTTTATACCGAAGAGTAGTATGCCAAACACCAATTTATCATGCACTCAAACACCACACACTGACACACTATATGCTCACATGCCAGACACTTCTACACTGAACACTCATGCCATACACCAAGCGCTTATGCGCTACATGCTTATACGCCACATGCTCACCTACTGAACACTGATATGCCATACACTAAAACCTCAAACATATTCCACCCCAACGCACACACATTCACACATCGGACCTACACACACACACAACAATGGTAATTCCTAGCTTACCTGCTCCTGCACACACAAGAACAGTCAAACCTCATACCTTGTGCTCCAGATAGGATTTGGAATTGGAAGTATTTTACGTCCTATTTTTTTAAAGTTGGGAGAAGAAATTATTTTTTAGGGAGCAAAAATGTAAGTCGAATTTCCAATGAGAGTATCTTATTGAAGAGTAAAAAAGTTTTAACTGGAAAACAGACATTTATTTGAACCTAGTTATTCATGCACATTAAAAGATACATGTTTACTTCTTCTGAACAGGCAGTTTCTTCGCACTACTGGTCCAAACATATCCATGGAGCTGCGTGTGTGTAAGCAGGAGTACAAGGTCCTATGTATCAGTTTACTATTTTTTGTTAGGAGTATTTTTACTACCTATTTTTATTTTTTGGGAGTATTTTCCTATTTTTACGGTGGTAAAAGTGGTCGATAGACCCCTTATCTGTAGGGCTGCTCAGACCTACATTCGCATTAATAGTACATGCGAAAGTGCATGCCCCAATGCACACACAGTACACA
Organism: Ambystoma mexicanum; assembly: GCF_040938575.1. Taxonomy (NCBI): domain Eukaryota; kingdom Metazoa; phylum Chordata; class Amphibia; order Caudata; family Ambystomatidae; genus Ambystoma; species Ambystoma mexicanum. Next base: position 893,939,440 of record NC_090931.1, on the reverse strand, counting down.
CAACCAAAAATATTTACACAACACTACACGCAAACACATCCAGACGAAAATATTGAACACATTGAAAACCCAATGTGCACACTTATTCACTCATAGATGCAGAGTGAATTAAAGTTACCATGATTTTTGATTTATGTTTAATATTCTTTTATTTTTGTATGAACATTCATTTGCACTGTAGCCTTAACGAGAACGTCAGAGGGCCTAGAATGGGTATAGCGTGGAAGGTGGGCCAGGGGAGAGGACTAAATGATTAATCTTGTTGGGTAGAACATTTTACTGAATAACATTTAGGGGATCTCAATTTTAGCAGTTTAGGAAAGTGAGCCCCTTTGAAGAAAAGTGATGGGCAGTGTTGTTTGGGGACTGGACTGGCGATTTAGTGCTAATGTTTTCACAGACCAAAATGTGCGCACTGCAGTTCTTACACTTGTCGGTCAGTGCAGATGCCATTTCTTCACATGTCCCTTTTCAGCAAAATGTGTGCAGTGGTACGTCGAATTCCCTCGTCAATATTTCTAGTCAACAAAGCTAAATTACCCATCACTGTGTTGTCAGGGCCTGAGTGCCCTTGTTTCTGTCTCCAATTTACCATGTAGACCACATATCCTGCTATTATATCTTTAGTTTTACATCAGCACTAATATTTCTGCATTGATTTGTTTCTTAATCACAGACAGTTGTTTCCATAAACTAGATTTGCAAAGCACCAAAACCACATCAAGCTAAAAAATAATTAAAAATCTTTATCGAAACAAGTTCAGTGAAACTTGATTTGTATACAGTGTTTGCTATTTTTTTTAAATTATTTTTATTTGATTCATAAACTCACATTGTGTACAATTCAATTAACATTCCCCAACTCCCCCTGCCCCCAACCATGGTGTAGAATTTCATTCGCTAAAAAGTTTCATTATGATTGTATGATGTCCATAATTCTAAGGTTATGTGGGAACCATTGCAGTATATAATCACTCTCTAGGTGCGCTATTATATGTCCCCAGTCTTTCTTAAATGCCTCATGGGCTCCTTGAAGTTTGTAGGTCACCCGCTTCAGGGATACAAGTTCCAAACCTTCGGCAGCTATTCATATATCGATGGGTGCCAATTTATTCTTCCATTGATGGGCTATCGAATGCCATGCTGCTATTTATAAGGATCATGAAGCCCCTTTTCTGTGCTTTGGTGAGGTTTACCGGGCCAGGTTACCACATCCCTCCAATCCAGACCCTTTCCCGAAGCTGCTCCGTTCCTTGTACTATCCCGCCCACTTGTCCTCTCACCTTCCCCCAAAATTGATGTATAACCGGACAGCTCCACCATATGTGTTTCAAACCCCCTCCAACACCTATCTGGGGTTTCAGGGAACATTTTGTGAAGTCTCTCTGGTGTATAGTGCCATTGGAATAGTATTTTCTGCCACATTTCCCTTAGTTGCATTGAGCGTGAGCGCCTTGGGATGAGTCATCATGTATTCATCCACTGTTCTTTTGTTATCGTTTCTCGTAATGCCTTTTCCCATTTCACCATACAGTTCCACTGAACTTCCTCTCCCCGAGTGTTCAAGAATTTATAAAGGCTCAAGACCAATTTCTCTAAGCCCGTATTTGTTGTCATGTATAATCTCAAAGGGTGTCCGTTGTCTAGTGGCCGCCTGCCTTAATTGGGGGGCTGCTAACCAATGCCTGAGTTGGGTGTACTTGACGTTCTGTTTCCCCTTTAACCCCAAAGCTTGGGTGTAGTCCTGGAATGTCATACTTCCCCCCCCTGATACATATCCCTAACTGTCTGGCATCCTGCCTTTTCCCATTTCTTATATGAAGTTGCCCCATCCCGGTTGAAAGTCTGGATTCTTACCCATTGGTAGGAATGGGGAGGGGTGTGTCGTCAGTATCCCTCTCTTGATTGCCGCACCCCATACCTCGACCCCCACTCCCACCACTTCACTGATCTTAACGTGCCTATGTTGGTCCTTCAGCCATAATAATCCTGAAAATGGGGACCCTGCCACCGCCCTATCTTGTTCTGCCCATATGCGTTGTGGGGTATCGGCCACCCATTCCTTCACTACCCTCAGGTGAGCCACTTCATTATATCTGTGGAAATGGGGGAGTGGCAACCCTCCCTGATGCCTTGATGCTGTCATCGTTGGCATCGCTTTCTTGGTGTCTTTTGCTTCCATATATAAGCCTTTACGGCTTTAAGAGATTTTGCCGATAGGGAGGGCTTGAAAACTACCATTTTAATTGCCACCATTCTCCCACACCACGATGTCATTAGGGTGTTCTATTTCCCAATATCTGACTTAATTTTTTCGAAGAGGTACGGGCAATTTGCTTTATACATTTGACCTATTGATGATGTCAATCTTATCCATAAGTATGTTATCCCTATTTTTGCCATTTTTAACTGCATATCTGGGGCTCACCTAGCTATTATATCCGGTTTTACCGTTAGGTTACATTTTTTTCTGACTTTTGTTGATTAATTTTTAAGCCGTATATTGCCCCAAAGTTTTCCAGCTCCTTCATAAGCTGCAAGCGTTCCTGGACACTAAATGCTACCAGCATATCGTCAGCGAATGCCATTGTTTTGTGCTCCCTTCCTGCCATCACTGTCCCTTTCACCCATTCCGCCTCTCGAATCTTGGCCAGCAATGGCTCTAAAAAATTGCATACAATAGTGGAAAAAGTGGGCACCCTTGTTTTGTATCTCTACCCACGATTCCCGGTTCTGTCACTATTCCATTAAGGGCAACCCACACCCGAGGTGAGTAGTAATTGGTATTTACCATTTGGAGGAAATTCTGTCCAAACCTCATTCGTCTCATTGTGAGGAATAGCTGCGTCCACTCCGCCCTGTCGAAAGCTTTCTCTGCATCTATCAAGTGGCATACCCTACGCGTATTATCAAATGTCTGCCTTGTTGGAATAAACCCTGATTGATCTGGAGCTATGACTACAGGGAGTAAATCGATATTCTATCTGCCAACACCTTTGTATAGAGCTTTGCATCTAGGTTTATCCGGGCTATTGGACGGTACGATCCCAGAAGCTCTGAATCCTTCCCCTGTTTGAGAGACACTACCAATTTTGCCTCGTTCATTGAGTGAGTGACATTGTCTTTTATTTTAGACGTTTTGACCAACTCTGTTCATTTAGGGGGCAGGGTGTCCTGATGCACTTTACAAAAGCAATCCGAGTAACCATCTGGGCCGAGTGCGTTACCTCGGCAGATCTTTAATTGCTTTATTAACTTCTTCTACCATTAGATCTGCCTCTTTTGTCTCCCTATCCTCATCAGAAATCCGGGGGAGGCAACGTTTTCTAAATATTCTTCCTGTGTGTCGGCACTAGAGTTATCAGACGTTCTTAGCATATGAGAATATTCCCTTAGAATCTTACCAATGGCCTCGTCTTTTTTTTCTTTTCCTACCACTGTTTATCCCGGAGTTTCATAACTGTTCCACTCTTCTCCTTAGCCTTTAATTGCCTTGCAAGAAGTTTATCTGCCTTGTTGGATCTTGTATAGTACCATTGTTTTAAGAGTAAGAGTGCTTTTTCTGTCTGTTTGCTACGTAGCATTCCCAATTGGCCCTGAACATGTCTTGGTGCTAATCTGAAGTCCTTATTTGTATTCTTTGACATTTCCCATTGAATCTCTTTCAGTTTCCCCTCCTATTCCATTTCCCAACTAAGTCTTTGTTTCTCCCTTCCCGCTTTTAGAGCCATCAATTCCCCCCTCAGCACTGCCTTAAAACCGTCCCAGTTTATTTGCAGCAAAGTGCCCCCTATGGCATGGTCTGAGAAGTATTGCTCTATTTTAACCTTTATGGAGCACAATTTGACTGGATCCTGTAGTAGTTCTATAGGGAACTCCCATAGCCCCCCCCCCCCCTTTGGTATGACCTAAAATGAATGTTGCCATAGTCTGGGCACGGTCCGGGAAAAAAAGGGAGTCAACATCAACCGCCGTTCACCTTGCCCACCAATCCGTGGAGGCCCATTTATAGTCAATCCTTGATTGTGAGGAGTGAACATGAGAGTAGTATGTATATCGGTGTGCTTGTCCCCTTACCGCCCTCTAGGTATCATGAAGTGGCAACATCTCCATTTTGTTTTTCAGCACCTTTGATGGGGCTTGTGTCTCCAGTCGTGTAGTGGTGCTCCTGTCCAGTTGGGGGGTCCCAAGCTATATTGAGATCCCCTGCCAATATTATTTCCCGATGGCGAATTCTTCTAAACTCCAGAGCACCCCCTCAAGAAACCATCCTGGCCGATGTTGGGAGCATAGATCGCAGCCAACATTAATTTCCGATCGCAAAATAATATTTTTAGGAAATGGTATCACCCCTCCTTATCTGCCAAGGTGTCTTGTAACTGTATTCCCAGTGCATCCTAATTGCTTTCATTACACCCGCCTTTTTCTCTCCTGTATTATCTTGATATATTTGAGAAAATCCTCTCAACTTTAATTGGCTTTTGCCGTTGTGAATTCCTTTTCTTCCCCGCCACCGGGGTTGCAGTGTTGAGCAATGATTTAATTTCGCTTGAGCAGACCCCCTCTCCATCTGTCTGGATCGGGGCTTTTCTCCTCCACTGTTCCACCCGTCCAGAGTTGCTTGCTTCTCCGATGGTGTCGCAGGCTGCCTCGCACCGCCCATTGCCTCTTAAGGTGTTCGCCTGTCTCTCTTTGATTTGCAGTGCAATAATTTCAGTTGCTTTCCTCCACGTTTGTATTAGGACTCCCGGATACAATTGTGCTTTTTTCATGGAGTGATGCATCACTTTGTCATCTAAGGGTGAAAACTGGTACACCACTGATCGCATGGATAGGGCCGGGGGAACTAAGGAGAATGCCAGGCATAATGGTTGCTACCCCTGCATGACGTCCATGGGAGTTGAGTCCTTTTCATCACAGCTAAGCGGCTCGGACATTTAATCGCTCCAGGTCATCCGTGCATGCTTTCATTAGATCAAGGATGTTGGCTCTATATGGAGACATGAGCAAGGAAGTAATATTAATCGCTAAATATTCCCTGGTTCCTCTTGACCATTTAATTGGGTATCCTCTTTTGTCGGGGTTCAGTTATGCTTGTCTCCATGAATTTGGAGTAGTTAATGGCAAAGTCTCTGGTTTTACAAACATTTTCCAAGACAGGCACTGACTTTGGTAGAGCGAAAACCACATCTTCAGAAATAGGATTGTCCATGCCAAATAATCGGAGTTTGAGATTACCAGAGTGCTCTTCTACACGCTGTATCTTTGCATTCTTACAGACAATTGTGCAAGGAGTTCCATGCCCATGAATAATTGTGTAATGGGACATCTTTGACATGTACCCCTGGTTACTTGGTGATTTGTTTACCTTTTGGAAGTTGGTCAACACATGCTTAGAGAAATTAGCGCAAAAACGTGCTGTTTTTTTTCCAATTTATCCCTAATTAATACTATCAAATGCTTTGTTGGCATCTAATGCAGCAATGCACATATGTCCTTTGTCCCAGTCCACTAAATCCATCACCCGCCTAATATTATAATGTGCCCCACAGTTGGTAATAAACATGGTCAATTTCAATCAAGATCAATGCCTGGAGGATCCTCATTGCCTGTGTGGCTAATATTTTTGCAAATACCTGTCATATTTGTATTAAGATACGTTATTGGGTGATATGAGGAGCAATTTGAGGCATTTTTGTCAAGTTTCAGGAGCAAAGTTGTCATTCAGTGAGAAACTGAGCCTGTTGTCAGAATAGAGTTAGGCGATGTTGTATGATGTGGAGCTAAAATACATTTAAAGGTTTTATAAAGAGATTTTGAAACACATTCCAGACTTTGTTCTTTGTTTTTGGGAAGACATCTAATCACCTGCTAACATATCTCCTCAAGGGTAATAAGGGATTACAGTTCTCCTATATCCATCTTGTTAATTTAAGCAGGCTGCAAGATGAATTTAACTCCTGTTGCTCAGTTGGATTTAAGGTACAATTGTTTGTATGCACTTTAGAATAGGTTTCAATAGTTATACTTGGATGTGTATCACAGCAATCAGAAGGCCTTGTGGGATCCTGTAAGTTCATGATCTTGTTCCTTTGTTACCGTCCCCTCCTTCCTGGTCCCCCCCCGCTACTTTAAGGGTTTGACATGTCCGCTCACTAGCCTTCACTAATAGACTCGGTCCTAGTTACTACTTTCACACCATCCCAAACGGTCCACTGGTGCAGATTTGCTGTCATTCTCTTGGAAATATCTAGTTAATATATCTATTAGGCCCGTCACACTTTACTGGTGTGTTCACACTCGCACAAAAGAAAAAACAAGCCCAAGACCGCATGAAGTGACATCATTGGCTGTTGATGCCCAATGAGTGAATTCTGTGCACCATGTGACAAGTCATCTGCCATTCCAACTTCAGAGGGGAAGCCACGGTGTAAAACAGCCTTTCCCCAGTATGACAATTACATCTGTGGGCAAGAAGTATCCTCTTGCAGGAGGCAGTGAATACAATGGATCTTAAAAATCGAGTATCTCTAGAGGAGATTATATAGACTCTTAATGGTTAGACACTTTTGAGAGCCCTTAATTGGATAGACTAACCTTTGGATCTGGTATAACTCGTAAGTGGCCAACTTATCTTGCAGTTATCTTGCATTTCTAAAGCCCCCACTCCTTCACAACCTCCAAAATTAAAAAAAAAATATACCCTAACCCTGTGCCTACCTTCTAAAAATTCTGGAAAAAGCAGCAAAACTGCCACAATGAGTTGGCCTACGAGTTGGCAAACCTGCATAAAAAGCATTCAGTTCATATAGTTCAGTTGAGAATTCATCAATGACCTAAACAGCATAACCCTGTTTGCTCTTATTAGCTAAAGAAAATGAAAGGAAGACTATACACACGGGGCAAAAATTCAAGTTGTAAGCTACTAGCCAGCCATAAAGTCACTAGCCACCTCAATTCTATTCATACAGACAAAACTCAATTTCGAATGGATTGTGTCCTCCCACGTATTCCTCATCTTAGATACAGCCTTAACTTCAGCTTTGCTGCTTTAGGAAATAAATGTCTCTCTCTCTCTCTCCACCAAGGGGGCGCTCCTCTCGAGGCCGTGGCATCAATGTCCCTCGGCAGCATCCGTTGAACACCGACGTCATCCACTGTATAAATGCCTCGACTGCGCCCGTTGGCTTCAGTTCCGTTTTTCCGTTAGCTTCGCTTCGGATCGTTACAAACGGCGCTTCAGTCTATCGTGAAGAAATATGTCGTCTTCATCGAACCCTTCCACACCAAAGACGGGTTTAAATAAATGCCTGAAATGCGGAAAGAAAATGTCTTTAACCGATCCACATAAAAATTGCCTCTGGTGCCTCGGTTCCGACCACCGAATTGAAGACTGCGGTTCGTGTCAGTCGATGACCCATAAGGCCTTAAATGAACGCAGAGTTAAACTGGCGATGGGGGAAGGACTCGGCTGAGTCTTCGGTTAAACATTATAAAAAATATAGATAGAGGAGTAGATCTGGGAAGTCTTCTTGTTCGTCATCTAAAAAGACAAAGAAAAGACGGCACCTATCTCCCTCACCCTCTTTAGAGTTTCCATGTTAAAGATTTTTGAGAACGCGGCCCAGACCCCTCAAAAAAATCTAAAGTAGACCATGCCCCTACTCACAAGAAACATGACAGGGGAAGATCCAAAACAAGAAGGTCTGACAAAAAGTTGTTGAGGGTGTCACCCAGGAACTCGTCCCGGTCACCTCATGAAAAAGACCTATGTCAAGCTATCATACGTCATCGAAGTCGACATCGAAAACGCCATCGAAGTCTTCGAAGGCTCTTGAGTACAAGGCGTCAACAACTCATTCTAGAAAATGTCGAGTACACAGTCGATGTATTCAAAGGCTCCTTCGACAGTATCGATGGTTTCTACAGTTCCTGCGACGATTCCCTCGAGGTCATCGAAGGTTCCCTCGATGACATCGAAGGTTGCTGCAACAGCATCAGCGCTATCTATGTTTTCGTCGACGCCCAAGCCTATAACAAGGGCAAAACCTGTATTACCAGAAAGTTTTTCAGCCTGAGAGTAGGCATGATTTTTTTAGGACCATGTCATCTATTTACGAGGGAGAATCATCAACAGATGAAGAAATTACCTCTGCTGGTGTTAAATTTAGCACAAGACCTGTCCTGGAGGACTTAATTGATCCTCAATCTAAAATCCATGATTTACAGTAATGCCTACAAACAGCAAGCGGTCTGTATACCTCTCCAGAGTACGAATTTGATAAACCAGACCCATCAGAGCATGCTGATATGGGCTACAGAAAACTAATGAATAGAGTCACTGAATTTATGGGATGGGGTAGAAATTCACCAGTCTATCAGGATGATGATATGACTGATATTCTATCAGGAACACCTCAGCAAGACCCCATTCTTCCATTCCATATTGCCTTACAAAGGAGGGTTAATTCTGCATGGGAACACCCTGAAGCCATTCCGGCAGTTAATAAAACGTTTGTGTCAAAGTATAGATCCTGTAATTCTGATCCAGAATACCTAAGCAAACACCCATCTCCAGAAAGTCTGGTTGTTCAAGCAGCTACCTCCACTAGGAATGCTGCATACCCCGCAATCCTTCCGGACAGGGACGATAAAAAAGTTGATGCATGTCTTGGAAGATTTTTACATCAGGGAGTATGACTTTCAAATCCACTAATGTAACCTGCACCCTGGCAAGGTTTACATATACCCTGTGGGACTGCATGTCAGCGGCAGCTGAACACATCCCAGAAGGTGAAGAATGTGATGGCTTTCTAGCCATAATAAGGGATGGAAAGGAGGCTTCGGGAGAATGCCTTCAATCAGGTTTGGGCACAGCTGACAGTATCAGTAGGTCCAGGGCAACTAGCATGGTGCTACGTAGATTTGCGTGGCTAAGGAAGTCTGGTTTTGCGCCGGATGTGCAATCCAGGCTTCTTAATATGCCTTTTGACGGCTCAAGGTTGTTTGGCAGCAAGGCGGATGAAAGTTTGGAGAAGCTGCAGACCTCCAAAGCGGCGCTATAAAACAACCTCAGCAACGCCCCTACACGGGCTCATCTTCCTGGAGGGGTCGTCCTTTTCGTTATTATTCAATTGGAAGAGGACAGGCCAGTCAGAGAGGTCAAAGAAGTTTCCTCGGGGCGCGGAAAAGGTGCTAGACCTACCCCAGGAGCGGTGTCTGTCCCTTCAGCCGCTGCTGCAGCTTCTGCAAAACCACTCTGAGGTTTTCACCCCAAGACCCATCCAGAACCGCTCCTGTTGCAGGAAGTCTTAGCTCTGCTACAGAAAGGTGCAATAGAACATGTACCTGTAGCGGAGAGGAACAAGGGTTGGTATTCCCCATATTTCCTCATTCCAAAGAAAGACGGAGGACTGAGACCCACCTTGCACTTAAGAAACTTAAACAAGTTCCTAAGGAAGGACAAGTTCAAGATGGTCACACTTTCTGAGATCCTTCAGGCTCTCCAACTCCAAGATTGGTTGGTATCATTAGACCTTCAGGATGCTTACTTTCATGTGCCAATCCATCTCAAGCAGAGAAAGTACCTGGGGTTTGCGATTGGCAATTCTCACTATCAGTTTTGAGTTCTGCCATTCGGGTTGACCTCCGCCCCAAGAGTTTTCACCAAGTTGATGGTGGTGGTGGCATCGAGTCCCAGGAGAGGGGGGATTCATGTCTATCCCTATCTGGACAATTGGATGATCAGGGCACGATCTCCAGAACAAGCCCAGCATCATCTGTCCAAGACTTGTCACTTCCTTCACAAAATAGGGTTTTCTCTGAATTTAAAAAAGTCAAACATGATACCATCACAAAAAATACAGTTTATTGGAGCAGTCCTGGATACTTGCTCGGGCAAAGCCTCACCTCCCGAAGAGAGAGCTCACCACATTCTGCAGATGGTAACAAAACTCCAGAATGCCCAGTATCTTCCGGCCTTCGATTTTCTCAGGTTGCTTGGTCTGATTGCATGCTGCATTTTTCTCGTGCCAGAAGCCAGATTGAGAATGAGATCCCTTCAATGGGCTCTCAGGACTCAATGGTCCCAATTCTCAGGGGAAATGTCAGATCTTTTGCAGGTTCCAGCCAAGGTAGCACAGGATCTACAATGCTGGGCTTGCAGGGAACATATCCTCAGGGGAGAATCTTTTTGGCAACCGTGGCCGGAGATAACAGTAGTAACAGACGCTTCACTCACGGGGTGGGGAGCTCACACCAGCGGGTTGACAATCAACGGTCGCTGGTCTCCATCGGAGTCCAAACTACACATCAACCTTCTAGAACTGAGTGCGATCTGACTAGCGCTGAAAGCCTTTCTGCCCTCTGTACGGGGAAAGAATGTCCTGATGATGACAGACAACACAGTGGCCATGTACTACCTCAACAAAAAAGGAGGAGTGGGTGTCACTACCACTGTGCAGAGAGGCAATGCAGCTCTGGTTGTGGGCAATACAAGAAGGGATCTCTCTATCGGCCAGAGAGCAAAACACAGCAGCGGATGCTCTGAGCAGGCAGAGCACAGTCTCCCACCATTTCCCTTTGGGGAACCCCTCAAGTGGATTTGTTTGCGACGGGTATCAACCGGAAGTGCAAACTGTATTGCTCAAGGGAATTTCCCCCGAGAGGAGCTCTAGGGTACGTGTTTGTGGTGGACTGGGAGTTTCCACTTCTGTACGCATTCCCTTCAGTCCCTGTGATCCCTCAAGTAATCAGGAGGTTGAGAAAGTTCAGGAAAACCGAGATCCTAAATGCCCCAGATTGGGCCAGGAGAACGTGGTACCCAGACCTTCTGGACATGTCCATCTGCCCTCCAATACGTCTTCCAAGAAGAGAGGATCTTCTCTCACGAGAGGAAGGTCATGTTCTCCATCCAGAGGTCAACATACTCAACCTTCACGCATGGCTTCTGAGAGGTTGAGATTCAAGGATTGGGACCTTCTGGATGACGTAATGGAGATTTTGCTTTCGGCCAGAAGGCCAGCAACCAAATCCCTGTATCGGTGTCGTTGGAATAAGTTCAGTAACTGGTGCAGAGAAAAGAATGTGGACCCATTTCAATGTAATAACCCACAATTTTATCTTTCCTATTACATCTAGCTAATCTAGGGTTCCAGATTGGTACGATAAAGCGATACTTAGCAGCGCTATCCATTTTCAAACGCTCTTCGGAGGAAGAATCTTACTTCAAGATACCTTTTTAATAATTCAATTCTTAAAAGGTCTAAATAATGTGTTTCCACCAATAACTTTTCAAGTTCCTGTGTGGGATTTGAACTTGGTTCTGAAATTCCTCACATGCATTCCATTTGAGCCTTTACACTCTTGTCCGCTAAGGCTCCTTACTTTAAAAACAATACTTCTTGTGGCATTGACATCAGCCCGCAGGGTGAGTGAGTTGCAGGCGCTTTCTAGCGGTCCTCCTCACACCATCTTTTATAAGTACCTTAGAGTTAAACCATCTTTTTTGCCAAAAATTGTTTCAGATTTTCACCTGTCACAAAAAATAACTTACTTTTTGCCCTCCTCCTCACGTAAGTAAGGAAGATTAACGACTACATAGACTAGATCCCAGAAGAGCTCTTAGCTTCTATATTTCAAGATTGGCAACAATACAGCAGTGTGATCAACTTTTGTGGGGTACACTTGTTCCCAAATTGGGACTTGCTGTAACTAAACAAACATTATCTAGATAATTTTGGCTATAACAGAATGCTATAGATTGGCAGGGAAAGAACCACCAGATTGACTGAGACCTCATTAAACCAGGGCCATGGCAGCTTCAACAGCACTGAAAAGGGGTGTCCCTGTACAATATATTTGTACAGCAGCCACATGGTCATCCATGCATACCTTTTATAGAACATTAGGCCCTGGATTCGACTTCTTCTCAAGGAAGTCGGTTTGCTAAATCTGTACTCTATTCTGTACACGATTAGAAAAATTCTGTACTCCCACCTCCAAGACAAAACTGCTTTGGGAGTCTATCTAAGATGAGGAATACGTGGGAGGACACAATCCATTCGAAGAACAAGTTACTTACCAACTGTAACGTTCTTTCGATTGGATGGTCCTCCCACGTATTCCTCATTTACCCTCCCAGCCAACCCCACAGTACAGTTTACGTGATTTACACTCTAAATTCTTTTAAGGCTTGGGTCAAAAGAGGCACGCCATTAACTACAATCCATCTTCTACAATATATGAAAAAACATAACTGAATCCAACAGGTGCACTTGAGGCATTTATACAGTGGATGACATTGATCCTCGATGGATGCTGCCGAGGTACATTGACGCCGCGGCCTCGAGATGAGCGCCCCCTGGTGGAGAGAGAGAACATTTTTTCCAAAGCAGCAAAGCTGAAGGGAAGGATATATCTAAGATGAGGAATACGTGGGAGGAACATCAAATCGAAAGAACGTTACAATTGGTAAGTAATTTGTTCTTCTTACTCGCCAAGAGTCAAATATCACTAGCCAATGGCTAGTGTTGAGTTCAAATCGTGTGTCTTGCTATACAGCAGCTCCTACTAGGGAATTTAGGCTTTGAACCGCAACCATCATTATCCCGAAATCACATACTACATTTTTCATAGATTTAGAAGAGTTTTTTGTCCAGTCAGCAATGATTTCAGATTTACCATCTCTGGGTCTCAAACTATTGCATCCAATGCAGGTTTCAATCACAGAACATTTGCCATTGTAATAAACTAGACACTTGGCCGATCAGCGATCAATGATGACCTAGCTTCTGGGAGCTCTCGGGCAAGGCGTCTTTGTGAGCCCCACCCATCTTTCACCTAATCATCCCTCTTCCACACAAAGGTGATTTTCTACCAATTTCTACCTCTGGATGTAGTTTGGTGCCATTAGTACAACATAGGGGAGCCGCTTTTGGCTGTGCCTGCTTTGTGATCCTGGAAGATGGGGGCAAATCCCATGCTAGCCCAGCTTGGGGCAACTAGGTCCACAGACGTGACACTGATAGCAGAGTTCCTCTCAAAGTCCCTGAGTCGGAGCAAACCTGGGTACCTTTCCTCCCGCTGTTACGAGTGGACTTGTGATGCCATTGGTGAGTTCCAGGGTGGCTGAGTGCTACTCTGGGTGGGTTGTTGGATCAGTATGGTGTATTCCTCCAGGGTCAAATCAGTAAATTGAGGTGCAGGGGGAAATGAGAGATCAGAAATGGTTTGACTTCCGGCTCACTCCACTCCCTCCAACCCACATCTTTCTCAGTATAGCGAGCTGCCTGCATGTGCCTATGTTTATTGATGGCCTCCAGTCTGGGCACAGATTCAGCCAAGGTTAAAGGGCGGTTTCTCTAGGTCTGCTACACGCATCATCCTTGCAGAAAAAATATGCACTGATAGACCTAGATGAAGTGTCTTCAATCATTTGCCACATTCACATCAAAGGATGTGAAGCTGAGACGATTGCATGAAGTGATTTAAGAACATCAGAGTGGTGTTCTAAAACAAAATCTTTAAAAAGATTTGCATCGTTATTAAGCACTTTACCTACAAATATTTGACTCTACCCCCTGCACCCTCACAAAGGATCTGTGTCGACTCCCTCATTTCCAGTGGAAATGGCATTGGGCAAGCAAAAAGGTATTATTTAAGCAGATATTGTGACTCTTATACAGGCCAAATAGCAGGCAAAAAAGAAAGCTTAAACCACCGAAATACACTAACCCAAAGGGTGAGTAGCCACCTAGAATGATTATTGGCACTTGCCCATGGAACTGAAACAGAAAATTAGATTTAATAAGCGTCTGTTCTATTTTTTATTTTGACATTATTTTAATTATTTTAAATGGTTCATGAACAGATAATATAGAACAGTCATTTCTTTGTACATAATATAGAACAGATATGAACTTATCTCAACCTTCGTAAGAACAACAGAGAGAAAGGGGAAAGTTAAACACACAGATGCAATGAAGGGGGTCAGGTTAGGTAAACCTTAGGGCACAATTGCAAACTAAGCATGAAGGTCATTAAGCACACCCCAGATATTCTCATATTTAGGATGCTGTTCCTTACCATTAAAAGTCACTCTCCCTTTTGGAGAGAAGCGACAGACTAAGCATCCAATCATCAACACAAGGCGCAGTATCACTTATCCATAATTTCAGGATGTGTCTCTTGGCAACCAATAATGCCCTGTACACCCAAAAATGTTTTCCACTGTTTTAATACAATATCAGAGGGTAGTAATCTTAATAAGCCAACAAGTGGGTCTCGTGGAAGGCATAGGCCTAAAACCAAATCATTTCTCTGGAAAACACCATCCCAAAACAATTGAATTTTCCTGCGCAACCACAAAATATGGAGGGTGGTGCCAACGCCACTTCTGCAATTCCAGCAAACATCTTCACAGCATAGTTTGCATGACCACATCTTCCATGTGGACCATACAAGTAATGGTTAATCGGCTGCTGCGTGTATCGTAGCTCCAAATCAACTTAATCTTTAACTGGTCTTGCACATATACGATTCCACTCGCTATCGGACAACAAAAGCCCAAATATACATTCCAATTATTTCTACCACAGTGCGATGCCAGCGCAAATTCTTCAGGCGTAATACGTTTATATAAGGTGGAAACTGATAGAGGCATGGTGTTAGATAAGTGCAGGGCTACAGGTGAGGCACGCATTGCAGCATTTAATGGTGAACTAATGTACTGAGGGATCTCTTTGCTAATATTCTAACAACGAATCACTCCTGCCTTTAACTCATATTTAAAATGCAAGAATTCAAAATCAAGCATTTTCTGGCCATCGGGAACCTGCACAATCCTCCAAATGCCTGCTTTTTGCCAAGAAATCCACGACAAAGCACAATTATCCTGTTGTACAGCCGGGGTTTTCCATAAACTAGAATCTGCACAGAGTAAATATTTTTCACCATGAGTCTCATTACTTCTTTTCCATTCTTTTACCACATGTTTTATAAGTGGGGAGTCGAGCTGACCGGCAGCCTTTTTTTCCGCAAACAGAACAACATCAAGGGGCATAGGTGAAACAGCTTCTCTAAATGTTTAATCCAACCTGCATTGTCTACTTGGTCAATCATAAACGAGCGATGCAGAGTACGTAGTGCAAACGCAGAATGATATTGCCTTATATCAGTGTAGCTTAAGCCACCTAGATGTACCGGTCTTTGAAGAACATCTTTTGGAATTTGTGCATGGCCATTCTCTCCCCACAGAAATCTATTCAGCTATTTATTAATATTGAAAAGCAGTTTATTCGGGAACGTTAGAGAAGCATACTGAAAATATATAACAATTTAGGAAGTAGTGATTTTCACCACTTAAACCTTGCCCCAAAGAGTCCGTTTTAATTTCTCACATTTACTGCAGAGTCTGTCTCTCTCAATAAGTTTCAGACGATGGTTATTGACGAGGAGAGATTCAATATCTCTGTCAACATGAAAGCCCAAATATTTAAAACCTGAGTCAGCCCATTCCGCACTATCTATATTAAATAGTCCCCTATAACACGAAAGGGAAATCAGAAAACAAAGGTCTTTGAAACATTCACCTTATAGTTGGAGACATTTCCAAGTCTCTGCAATGATAACGTGAGTTCCTGGTATGAGAGCTCAGATTGGAGATCAACACATCAAAAGATCGTCTGGATATAAGGACCTTTGAACTATAGTTCCCAAATGGGATGCCCATAATGTCCGCATTGTTCTTCAGCATAATCGCTAGAGAGACTATAAACAAGTCAAATAACTGGTACAACGGGCAGCCCTGTCGAGTGCCTTTTTGGATTTTGAAAAAGTTTGAAATACAGCCATTAACAGTTACTGCTGCTGTTGCGCCATAATAAAGAGCTCTAAAGAGTTTGAGGAAACGTGGTCCACAGTGAACTTTAAGTAAGACTTGTCAAAGGAAAACCCAACTCACCCTATTGAAAGCCTTTTCAGCATCTATACTGACAGCTGCATGAGTGTCTCTTGAGATAGATGACATTGACCAATTCACGCAAATTGTCATAACTATTCCTACCATATATAAACCCTGTTTTATGAACTATTTTAGAAATTAAGCCATTCAGACTTCTGGCAACTACTTCCGCCAAAGTTTTATCATCAACATTTAAAAGTGAGATACGTTGATAATTTTCACACAGCGATGGATTTTTACCTGGTTTAGGAATAACCACCGTGATTAACGCTGTGTGCATAGATTCAGCAACCGCATCAGTATGTATAATCTCCATATATAACTGTACAAGAAAAGGAGCCAGGACCTGACAAAAGGTCTTATAGAACTCTATTGGGAATTCATCAGGCCGAGAGCATTTGCCACTTGCTGATGTCCCAATCAAGTTTTTGATTTCCTGAAATGTAATTTCGCCATCTAGATCTAACCTATCTTGTTCTCCTAAACTCAGCATGTCCATCAGGCAAAGCTAATTATTAACCTCCTCTTCATACACAAGTCCATCATCTCTATATAGAGAAGCGTAATATTGTCTGAACTCTTCAAAAATCTGTTAATTTTTCCTCAGAATATTGCCCCCCCCTCAACAACGAGCACTTGCCTATTACACTCCTTATGCTTTAAATGATTCGCCAGTAATGCTCCCGACTTCTCAGCTTTCTCCCAGAATGCTTGTCTTGAATAAAATAAATGTCTCTGCCTTCAGGCGAAGTTCGCAGTCTAAAACATCTTTAACATGGGACATTGCCAGCAAATATTCTTCACTAGGAATATCACAATAATCCAACCCAACCATAACTTTCTTTCTCGCTTCTTATATGAAGCCAAACTAATAATTTGACCTCCGATTGTGGCTTTTAAAGCATCCCAAACTACTGACAATTTGTTAACCGAATTCAGATTATCTGTCAGGAACATGGAGATCATTGAGCAACTGTGTAGTCATTCACCATTGTTTTGGGGATTTCAAACCACCTGCAGATCCATCTAAGGCTAACTCAATAGGGGCACGGTCTGATATCACAACATATTGACTCTGGTTTTGTTGGATCGTTGTACCCTACAATTTCAGATTAGAATGTTTAATGGCTATGCTTCTATGTTCAGTTAATGGTTTGGGCTGAGTTTTTGTTTGCCTTTCACAAAGTTTTCTTGAGATGTGTTATAATAGATGGGCCAGGGATGTTCTACCTGAGAACTGGTCTCAAACCTCATCACACAGCTTGCTGTTATGTTCTGTGGGTGTAGCAGTGTTCTATGTCTTTCACTTTTAAGATGCATAAGCATGGTTTTTTCCAACAGCTTTATTTATATAGCCCCAAGCTCGCAGGCGTCGGGGCGCACACATGCAGAAAACAGGAAACCATAAACACCTCAGAAACGTAGAGGAAAAGTGATGCTTCCTTGAAGCGTTTACAGCACGTCAACAGGGGTACAGGCGCTAGCAGGATGTTGCTGGAATAGGAAAGTCTTTAAAGAGCTTGTTCCACATGATATTCAGAGCTGATGTGGTATTTTTCCGCTCAGCCTACTTGGGTTAAGATGGAACTATACTGGGTTTGTGCAAACTGGGATTGTCAATCCGGTAACATAATGGGATTTTGTAATCCAGAAATATTCGGATGATCCCCATCTGGCCACCTTGGACATTTCCCTGTGTTTTTGTTTTTATTAAATTGTCGACCAGCACCCAACATCCTTTGACCCTCGCCCTATTTTACCCCATCCAACGCTCTTCCTGCCCGAAACCTACCTTGATAAAATGCTGTGATGTGCCCCACCGCAAAATGCAGTGAGTCTACAATGGCCTTATTGGGGGTGGAGGTGATACCGAACATTCTTTGTTAATCAAATTGGGAGTATATTGGGTTTGTCAAACAAGATGTGTACTGAGATTGTCAAACTATGATTTTACAAACCAGGTTTATAGTAGGATTGTGAAACTGACGATATAATATAAGGAGAATGTAAATATGGCACTTAACTGGTGTTGTAAAACAAGGAATATACTTGGTTTGCTAAACAGCAAAACCATTGGGATTAAGAAATGTGGGAGTTTGCCAATATTGTTAATGCAGGAGTATATAGAACTTGTCAACTGGACCTATATTGGTATTATGCAAAATGGGAATGTATAAAATGTGTGCATCAGTAAACTGAGAGTTTACTAGAATTCAGTTTAAAGTTTATCCATCTGGCATTTACTGGGATTGTTGCACAATGTCATGATATGTCTTGATGGCGCCATGTCATGAAGTTGCTTACCAAGACATGACTGCATATGACATATCTGCCGAGCCCAGTTACTCAAGGGGCATGCTAGCATATGCTGTTCTAACGGTAGCCACCGTTTGGTATCAAATTGTCTGTTCCATGCTAGAGTTGGTGTTAGCTGGGTGGCAAAAAGGCAATTTAATTTTCTCGATCAGTGACTACCAGAACCCCTTCCAGATGGAAGTGAGCATTGTTTTCTGTGGAATTCTAGGCATTGCTTTGGCCCAAATAAAATATCAGGCTCTGCGACTGGAGGTCTGGCGCAGCCTTTTTGGGGATGATTATGAGAAGAGCTTGGAATATGTAACGCAATTTAGGGAGAATGGTAATTTGCATTGTGCACATCCCGCCCAACCAGGACATTTCCTACTTGGGCCAACTTTTATAGATTTTAATGTTGGTGCAGTGACCACACCTGTGCTTGTTAGTTTCTGTACAAATGCTTATGCAAATGTTGTCATTACATAACGGCGAAGACCAGCTATGTTGGGTTGTTGCCCTGTGACTTAAATGTGCAGTGCTGATGCAATTAGGCAATTGAAGTTGTCTTGGAGCTGGTTAAAGACTGGAATTGTGGTGTTCAGGCCATTGCAATGTCCAGATGTTTGCTGCTGTTGCTGCTAGCGTTAAGATCCACTTATTTATGGTCATTTTGCTGGCACTTCCACCAGAGCAAAATCTGATATTGTGTAAGTACAAAAGCTAGCCATATTTATTCATTTTACTGGAACTTCAACTAGCACAAACTCGGTCACTGCTCCAGCACAGAAACAGTACAAATTTTACTTTTCACAGTCATTGTGATGTACTTTTGCTGTAAAGAAGTTCCCAAGGAGAAGTGCTGTCAGAGAATTTAGCCAGACCTGTTGGCTTGCAGACTGGCAAAGTTGAGCTGAATCAAAAAGCCTACACCTTCCAGCCGATATAAGACTCTGCCTGATGGGTTTCTTTACTGTAGTGTCCAGTGCTGGCTACAGCGATCAAAACTGTAGACCACTGTTGGTAGAAAATGGCGTCCCTTTGTGAGTGTTGCCTGTAATATAGCTCGGTGGGTTAAATTCGGACTGTTGAGATCCGTGTGTCATCTACAGGTTCGAATTCCGGCAACAGCAACTTAGCCATTCATCCTTCCGAAGTCGTTAATGAGCAGAACGTTTGCTTGGGTAATAATGTTATATAAAAATGTTGTGTACATGGCTTTGAAGAAACCACTATATAAATAATATATTACTATTATTGTTATTCCTTCTTTCTGACATCAGTCGCAGAATCTAAAACCTGCTGGGAGAGATCAATTAAGGACCAGCATTATTGAGTTTAGTACAGAATATTGGAAACATGCCATGATGTTTGGCCTTTGGCCTGACAAACTGGAATGTATGTGCAGAGTAGGCATATTGTATCCCAAGAATCATGTGTCAACTGGGTATAGGGGAAATTGGCAATGTTCTCCAAAGTAGACATACAACAATTTTAATACTTGACATAATGTGGCAAGTAGTCTTGCTAGGCACTTGAAATGACCAGGCATACTGTAAATTTAAATGTTACATTGATACATAAAACAAAATAATATTTATCAACATGTCTGGTTTTACTTCATTTGGAAAACTTAATGAATAAAAATAATTATTTATTCCTTTTCACCCCCCAAGGATAGGTCTCCACTCATCCTGGGCTACATTGCAGCAGTTCAGGTGATACATCCTGTGTGTGGTTGGGGAAATGGATACCCTGGCATGTCCACTGGCTTTAAAACATGTGGCTCTTAGTTACATTTGAGATCATGACTGTGATCAGCTAAAGGGTTTTCAGAAGTGATCCGATCAGGGAAGGTGTTTTGACGAATCTGGACTATGCGTCGCTTCTCCCCGGATCTGCGTGAAATGACTGAATGCAAAAGCCTGACTACCAAAAGTCTGACTTTGTTTTCTTCTTCATTTTTCCACAAATGTATATGTGGGGGGAGCCCCCCCACCTCACCTTACCCCTATACATTTTTATTAACTTTACACCCCCCCCACACATGTATCTGCTGAAAAATAGGGGTCAGACTTTTGGGAGTCTGACTTTTTGTCCTCTGTCATTTTGTCCTATTCCTTCTACCTATAGGGCAGCCAATCCCTTTGAGGCTAGGGAGGCAAGCCCCCTCACCAAGTCCTTCCTTGGGGGGGGGTCTGGGCAAGCGGTACCTCAGTGGGAGTGACTATCCTCTCGGGGACAAGGACTTCCATTCCGATATGGAACTCCTGGTCCGAAATACATTGTCTGCCTATAAGGGAATTGGAAAGACTGTTACTTCTGTTTTGAGCTCTCCCAGTAGTAACATTTATTCAATCTCTTTGGCTTCAGGTAATCCTGGATCACACCTGAACTATGTAGTCAAAGAAGAATGACACACACCTTTTGTTCGCAATGATGTACATAAAAAGATGAGGAACTTTGAATGGGGAGGAAATATTCTTACGCAGAGGTGATTCTCTGACGAGTAGTAGTCCTGGAAAGGCAAACCGCAGAGCCAGCGATAGAGTACAGAGGGAGCGAAAAGTTCACGAGACACCGGGAGGCTGGCGTCCTGACTGGGAAAGTGGCCTATGTCAAGAAGGGGACTGGGACAGTAAAGCCACCATCTTGCCACCAGAAGCTGTGTTTGGCTCAGGACCCGTTAACTGGCGCAGAGACCAGAGTGCAGTGGAGAGGCCAAATCCCTGAGCTCCGCACAAGAAGTGGAATAGCTGCTGAGCTAAACAGCGGAAGGGAAGCGAGCGCTACCGTAAAGGTAATACCATGCCGAGGGGTGAACAGAGGCTTTAATATTTGAAGCTGACACTGGGGAGGTGGGGCTTGCAGGCTCTGTTACTGTTGGGTAGGGTGGCCACTATAAAAATGAACTTGCTACCCAGGCTGTTATATTTATTTAAGGTTCTACCAGCAGAAGTCCTGAAGCGGACGGTAGAGAAGCTACAGCAGGAGTTATTTGCCTTCATAGGGCAGTACGGGTGGCATGGTCGGCTCTGTACAGGGCTAGGGAGCAGGGAGGTCTGGCAGTGCCCCATATCTGGTGTTATTATCAGGCCACCCAGGTGAGGTTGTTGAAAGACTGGATAGATCCAGATTCGCCAACGGGATGGTGCAGGATTGAGGAGCAAGTGGCATGCAGGCCTCTGTGTTATATGCCATGGATCGAGCGAGTACAGACGCCCTTGAGCATGTATGAGCTATTCTCCATGAAAACGACACGGAGGGTGTGGGTTACATTGCGACTAGGATGAGGCTGACTAAATTTCCGGGCCCAGCTACCCCTATTCATCATAACCCAGAGTTCAGCGCCACTTGAGAGGATGCATTTTGAGAAAGGAGAGGAGGGGTTGGGAATTTCTTCTACACATGTTCGAGAAGGGGCAAATTAGGCCGTTTGACTCATGTAAAGTGAACTTTGGGCTAGGAGAGCGGGAACAATACAGATATATGCAACTTGGACATTGGGTGCTCCTGAAGGGGAATAAAGCGGCAGAGATAAGGCAACTCACAGCCTTCAAGAAAGTGATCTTTGCTCGGGGGAACAGAGGGCGCCACAGAGCTCATCTCGCAGTTGAATAAGTGTTTGAGCAGCAGAGTGAAAGAGGGTCTCCCTGCATATGTGGCAGCTCGGCATAGATATTTGGGTGTGGTATTGGAGGAGGGGTGAAAAGGACCACATTTAGCACTCAATATGTGGAACAAAATTAAACATTTCTTGCTAGATGGTTCCTCACTCTGGATAAGTAAGCACACATTTGACAGAGACCTATCACTAACTGCAACTCCAAATATATCACCAGTTACCTCTGATGCAGATTCCGAATCAGAAATCCCTGAGGGTACTGAAAACCCAGAACTAGCCACAACAGCTGAACCTATACAATTCAAAAGCAGAGGTTTCCTTGCAGAAATTAAGATATAAGAAAGGGAACCAAACCTTGAATAATACCCAGAACAAACAAGTACGGTTCCAAAAGAATGTCCCTTTAAGACCCAAAAACCCAACTACTCCAATGTCATCAGAGGAGGAAGAGGGAGAGGAGCAAACAGGCGAGGAAGGGAGAAATACAGGAAAAAGATTCACCAGATCAAGTCTCAAGAATGTCAGACCAAAACCCATACTGAAAGTCTAGTTATCAACCTATCTGATAAACACCTCTCCCACCAACAATTAGCAGTGCTGAACTATGGCCTCTCATTTGCACCTAGTACGGAATCAGACATGACAGAAGTTCAAATTGACTTATATAAATTTACTAGGAAGCTCAAATTAAAGAAATTCTTTCATAATAGACCTACAACATGGACACAGCCAGAAACAATGTTACCTATCAGCAAAAGTAGTATTCAAGAAATAGAGAATATACAGTTACTTTCTAACCTAACTGAAGAAGATCCTAAAACCATGTGTGATATACAGAAATAACTAGGTATACACCCTCGAAATATGGACATGAAAGAACATAAAAAGAAATCAAAATTCATGCCACCATTTGGAGGTGCGAATGTTATTGATGCATTCTACAAATCAGTCACCAAGGACATCCATACACACATGGACCGAATTAAACCAAGCATTAATAGCAAGAAGTCTAATCTGACAAAGCATGAACGAGAAGCACTACAAGAAATATGCAATGATAAGCCTATTATTGTAAAAGAGGCAGACAAAGGGGGTAATATAGTCATCCTTAACAGGACAGACTATATCAAAATGGCAGAGGAACACCTATCCACCCCTGGCTGTTATAAGAAACTTGCTAGTAACCCTACTAATTTGACTGTGAGAGAACTACAACTCACGTTACAAGAATGGTATAACCAAGGGCTTCTAACTGACGATGAAAAGGCATACTTATCTGTAACCAAACCATTAATGCCTACAATATATTCTTTGCCAAAAATTCATAAACCCTTTGTGTACTTACCAACAGTAAGACCGATAATGAGTGGACAGGGAGGGGCCACAGAGGCACTAGCTGACTATATTGACAGCAGCATCAAAAACCTGGTACCAAACATTCCAGCATATCTCAAAGACACTATGCACACTCTTCAAATTTTGAAGGATATCAAATGGCAAACCAATTATGCTTTAGTAACATTAGATGTGTCAGCACTCTACACATCTATTCCACATACCCTGGCCTTAGAAACAATAGATTTTAGCTTCAGGACCTTTTCTGCTTCCCACTATACACATGTACAAATGATCAAAAATCTATTGGACTTTATCTTAACACATAACCAATTCATTTCCAATGGTGAATACTTTTCACAAACGCAGGGTATAGCGATGGGCGCAAAATACGCCCCAAGTCTAGCCAATTTATTCATGGCATACTTTGAGGAGAAATGCATTTTCAATAATAACCCCTTTCAACATAATATCATTACCTGGAAAAGATACATCGATGATGTTCTAGCCATATGGGAAGGCACAAGTAATGAATTTGAGGGCTTTTTGTATAACCTCAACCATAACACCTTTGGGATTAACTTCACAGGCCAAATAGATACACATGAGATTGTGTTTTTGGATCTAAAAATTAAAATTGATGGTGAGACAATAGATACCTGTACACATAGGAAGGACACTGCAGTCAACTCTATTCTTCATGCATCTAGTAGTAATAAGCACAGTGTTGTAGAAAACATACCAAGAGGAGAATTTCTCAGATCAAGACGGAACTGCAGTCAATTTACTAGTTTTCAAAAAGAAAATAAGTCCATTGCCGAAATATTTCAGGCAAGAGGGTACTCTAAATGCCTAATTAGGCAAACTACCAATTCGATTCAAAAAGTGACTAGACAAACGTTATTAGAAACAAAACCAGAAGGAGAGCAAACCGAATATCCCAAATTGGTAAACTTTATTACCAAATACTCACGAGATAGTAAATTAATTTACCAAATGTTGAAGAAACACTGGCATTTACTACTTTTGGACACAGATCTGACAAACTACATTTCGGAATCACCCACTATCATCTTTACGAAAGCAACCACTCTCAGAAATTTACTATGCCCTTCTTTCCTCAAATCAGAGCCAATTGGACAGGAGCACTGGCTATCGTCAAGGACTCAGCCAGCAGGATTTTACAAATGTGGAATGTGCAATGTTTGCAAATATACACTATCACCTACGAAAACACTCAAATGCCATGGTGGCCTGGATATTAAGATTAAGGATTTCATTAACTGCCGATCGAAGTTTGTCATATATGGAATACAATGGCCCTCATTACGACCCTGGCGGAAATCGAAAAATGATGGCGGAAATGTAATACCGCCATCGAATACCGCTCGGTGCGATTATGACCCGTCACCGCAAAGTACGATGCCATTAGCGACACCGTAGTGAACGCCAACGCTAACTGCACCAAGTACGTGCACGCGCGCCATGCAAAACCGTAATTACCACCATGGCGCAACGGTACGCGAATTCTGACCCTAGCGGACATTTACATAACGCCATCAAGCATGGCGGAAAGTACCATTCCGCCATGGTGAGAATTACGGCATCGTGAACCAACCGTAAATGGCCCTACTGAGTGCCTGTACACCACTCCCTGCCCACATTGCACAACTCCCCGTAGGTGCAATGAAGTCACACAATGCAACCAGTCAAATGTACAAGTCACCCATGCATGCCAACGAACAAATGAATGTAGGGGCTCCAAGTGCCTTGTGAGTGGCCATCCATATTTGGCATGTCACCATTGCCGTACCGATGCAGCACAGGCATGTGAAGGTACAAGTACAGCAATATGAACTGAAATATGAGACAAAACAACAACAGGCCCCCATCGCTTGACACCAGTGTAAGGCAACATTCAAAGCAGTATCCTGAGGGAGACTGCACCAGCCCTGTACTCTTTCCAGTAAACAAACCAACCATCAGCACAAGCATGTACCACACAAGTTGGCAGAGTGACTGAGCAGCCAGGCCCACCCCAAGAGGGGCCAATGGGAGCTGCAGGGCACAGATGGCACGAATACAGAAGCTATTCCAATGAACATGACCTCAGTCTCCCTCCAAGAAACGCACGCAAACACAGGCACCTGTGACCAGCCATATTCTGACAATCACATCAATCCACCAATCCACCTGGCTGACCGGCATCTGTCACACAAAAGCTAATCCCCCGCCCCTGAGCATGACATCATGAAAACAGTCAAAATGGCTGCCCCTATCCCTGACCTTACTGGGCATCGTAGGCAAACGCGGCCAGTACAGTACCACGCAACTATACTCAGAAGCCGGAACCCAATGCAGATCTTCTCACAATACATCGCTCCACAAATAGGAATATGCTACATTACTTGCAAAGAATAACGCTACACGGTTAATATCTGAATAAAATATTAATGCACATCAAATTCACCAAGCCCATACAGCTATTAGGTCATAAACTCCAAAATATTATTCATTACTGTGGGCTGCATCCGCAATAAATGACCAGCTTCTTCTTGTGTGACGCCCTGTTCCTTCATGGTACACAGGGGCTACATCCACGTTCAAAAAGGCAACATGGAAGCGCCTAGAACCGCAGGGCCGTCCCATTAGGTAGGCACTAGTCCAGCTGAAAGGTTGATATGTTGCTCCTAGCCACTAGTACAGCGTAAGGGCATGTGGCCCATTGGCGATTGTCCCATAAGATCGTAATGGTGCTCCACTGATTAACTCGAAGCAGCAGGTGTCGGGAGTAAAAGCCATCTGCAGGAGTGGCATACAGATGGCAGCGGCAAAAGGGTAGGAGATACCTGTCACCCAAATGAAATGAAAAAGAATAGTATGGGCATCAGAACTTCATTTGTATTACTCACTTCAATGATCACACTAAATCTACAGGCATATGCATGCTAGCCCACTCAAAAGGATTAATTCCACCCAAAAATCACTTGCGATTCATAACCATATAAATCGAGTTGAAAACACTATTACAAACGAGTGTTTGTGTGCATGCGTCTGTTAAAACAAAATCCATTAGATGGGATTAGTAACGTGCATAGACACAAGTGTATGAAGGCGCGTCGAGACAGGGAGGGTTCAACAAGGGCAGATAGACGATGGTCCCACTATGGCAGCTCTGCATCACATAGCGCAGGGGAAGGGGATAGATTCCAAAAAGCCATGTACATGGCAAACTCTCAATTAAATCATCTGTCCATGCATCCATACATCATTCCCTCATCCCGGTATAAAAACGCCTGATTATTTACTCACATAACATTTGAAATTTCCATTGAGTCTGTGCGTAATGCAGTCTGCAAAATCCACTGTGCTCCAGCCCGGAATTCTAGTGATGTGAAGCAACATGTATTTGGGAACGTCCTGCCTTATCGTCCACTACGCTATTGCGCATCCCATACTATTCATATCAATCATTGCATTCTCGCCATGGTCCCTGTCCCAAGGACATTAAACAATAGAACGTTATATTTGCAGTCAGACCTGTGGGCGTCCCCTCGCCGCTAGCTGAAAACCGAAAGCGCTGTCCTTCGAATTCCTCATTTGCAACATCACGGTGAAAAGGCATCCGTGACCGCTCGAAATCACAAATTCATCCATGTAGTGCGGCAGTGTGTGAAAATGGCAACTGGCTTCACTCACAAATGGGACGCCCCGCCCGTCGGTGAACCTCGGTACAGTGCTGCATGAGGGTCCACCGTTAATCGAGTACTACATTCCACTGACCCTTCACAAGTTTGTTCGCGACTGCAAAGATTGTATGTGAAACAATGGGACCATAGCAGAATGAACATATAAACCAATATTACACTGCCATCGGGGTCAAATACATGATTGTAATAGCAAGATGCCATGCGTCACACTGCAGCGTTGTGTGCGGGACGTGCTCGCCCAAAGGGGATTGCAGCTGGCACAGGTGGAATGAATCACCACAGGTGGAGGCAATACAGCCTGAAAACACATAAATTGCACACCCAACCCCCTCCCACAACCACACCCACTCCAAAATGCTACCGGCAGGACTAGCGATGTTGGGCCTGGGGGACCTGATAGCACTGCAAGTACTCCAACTTCAAGAAGAAGACGAACACCAACTACTACAACAACCGGCCGCACAGAGGAGACGCAGGAGGAGGAGGAGGGCAAGGCAGGGCCAGCAAGGCCCACCAGCACAGCCACTACCACCACGCAGGCAGCCCGCAATCCCACGCCTCCGAGCTCATCCGTTCAACCTCACTGCTGAGCAGATCCACACCCTCTACCGTTTGGACCGGGACACCATAATCGCCATTGTGGACATGACACACGCTGACCTTGTCAGCATGATAGATAGCCCAACCGCCATCCCACCCCTACTGAAGGTGGTGTCTGTACTCCACTTCCTGGCCACAGGCACCTACCAGCACACAGTCGGACAGTTGCATGGCATTTCACAGCCACTGTTGTCACAGACACTAATGCAAGTGCTCAATGCCCTCCTGAAGCACGCAGATGACTACATCTCTTTACCACGCTCGGAGCATGAGATCACAAACACAAAAGTGGGATTCCATGCACTGGCCGGCATACCGGGTTGCATTGGTGCCATCGACTGCACCCATGTGGAATTGGTTGTCCCACATGCCATGGAGGTCCAGTACCGCAACCGGAAACAATATCATTCCCTTAATGTACAAATGGTGTGTGACTCCAACAGGATCTTTACACATTGTTGTGCCCGATTTCCTAGTTCAACCCATGATTCTATGGTCTTGAGGAACTCTACAATACCACGCTACATGGAGCGACACGCAGGGAACAGATCCTGGCTACTCGGTGAGTCAAATTTCATGCATGATGATGTGGGGTATGTGATGTGGCAATGACCTGGCAGGAAGGGGGGGGGGAGATGCGTACGTAGCAATGTCATTCCACAAACATCCTTTATTGTCCACATACAGGTGATGCCGGGTATCCACTGAAGAGATGGCTCCTTACACCACTCCGGAACCCACAGAACCAGCATGAGGAGGACTACAACCATGCCCACTCACGTACCCGTGTAGTCATAGAACAGGCATTCGGCCTACTGAAGGCTCGTTTCCGCTGCCTCAGCAGGTCTGGCGGGGCACTCCTGTACCGCCATGAGAAGGTTGCAAAGATGGTCATGGCATGTGTCATGCTACACAACATGTGCGTACGTAGAAATGTGCCCATGCCCCCTGACGCAGAACTGCAAGCACCTGAAGATGGTCATGATGAGGGTGGGGATGTGGCAGCACCTCAAGGAGTCCGCGAGGCACAGGAGGCCCGTGAAATTCGTCAGAATATCATAGATTCATGCTTCTAGCACTCACGCCTGGTGGCTGATACATGGACACGGGACTTGTGGCACTGTGTGTGTCTGGAACATGCACAATGTGGACTGTACGCCTATAAAGGCCTCGTACACAATGATCAATGTCCACACATCTCATTGGGTGATTATGAAATGTTCATTGCATATGTGAAATTATGTTACACACCCCATCGACCCGCCACCCAAGAAAGCCCAACACCCCCCCTCCACCCTCCTACCTCTCCCCCGAACACCAGTGTCCAAAGATGCTCATTGTCAGTGGGCAGACGCTATTGCAAGCCCCCTCTCTGGGTATCAGGGGCACCCCTGCCTGTGGAGCGCAGGTTCCTCCCAGATCTACGTTGGGGGCTGCCCTGGACGGAACTTGCAACGGATGATGTCTCTGCCTGCTCACGTCCATGCATGTCCCTAAGGGTTTGTGAGAGCTCAGTGAGCACACGGCGCACAGCGGCAAGTTCACCACATACGTCTTTGGACGTCGCATGCAGTTCCCCCCCTCAGGCTCTCGGTGCTTCTCTCCATTTGTACCCTTAGTGTCTCTGTACTTCGCTCCATTTGTGCCCTAAGTGTCTCAGTAGATGTTTCTATGGCTGCCTTAGTACCCCCACATTCATCAGCATGCTCCTTGAGGAGCGTGGCCAGTTGCTGCTGTTGCACGATCACCTGGTCGAGGGACTGTTGCCTCTGCTGGGCCATGCCCATTTGCGGCGGTGTCACAGAGGGGCTGATCACCTCATGTTGCCTTGCCACAGGGCTTGTGGGGGATGGCCAGTCGTCGTCTTGTGGGTGCCCCTGCGTGGTATCCTCATGGTGTACGGGATGGAACAAACAGGGGGATTGAGACAGGTCATGGATGGGTCCTACATCGACAGCACCGTTTTCTGTGTCGGAGCATGCTGCCATTAATGCAGTGTCACCTATGGTGGTGCTGCCACCAGAAGCAGTGCCTTCTGTGGCATCCATTGGGGGGACCTGTGGTGCTGCTGTTGTGGGCATGCTGGCTGCTGTGGTGCCTGTTGAAGTTCCCTCCTGTGTGCTGCCACTTGATTTGTGCTGCTGCCGTGTCTTGGTCCGTGCAGCTGAGGTGGAGGGTCTTTGTCCGTTGGTCTTGGCCCTCTTTGCAGGTGTGCTGGTAGGGGTGTCCTGAAGCTCGTCGTTTGAATCGGACCCTGTGGTGGAGTAAAGGAGGGCGAGCGTCATTTATGGGTCTGGAAATTGGAATGGCAATGTATCACATGCATTGGGGTGGTACCTGAGGGTGATTTGGGTCAGGGCCTTGGAGGTGGTTTCATTTTTGTGTGTATTGAGGATGCAGTTGTTTTGCAGCCTGCAGTTAGGGTGTGCATGCTGCACGTGTAGAGGGTGTTTTTAGGATTTTTAATCATTTATGTATTTTATGTGACTTTTAGAGTGCGCTATCAGGCCAATGTATGTGGACGTTCTCCTGGACATGTGTTTCTGTTGCACTATGTGGACACATGGTACTTCACATGATTGGACATTGTGGATTTAGCATTGTTTTATTTGGCCCACCTACCTGATTCTTCGGTTGTCTGCACTCCTTTCTCCATCCCTCCGACTCCCTCTATACTCTCCATTCCAATGGTGGAGGCACAGATTTCTTCCCAGGGGGTCAACTTGATGGGTGATTCCGATCCTCCCCCGGTTGCTGTGGCAATGTTACGGTTGGCTGATAGTATGCTCCGTACGCGTATCCGCAAGTCGTCCCATCGCTTTCTGCATTGCTGTGGGTTGCGGGGTGCGATCCCCACCGCACTTACCGCTGTGCCACCAGGGCCCATATGGCCTTCTTGTTCGCAAGTGCCGTCCTGGTCATTTGCGTCGAGAAGACGACGGCAGCATTCTCCTGGAGGGTCTCTGTGAGCACGGTGAGTTCCTCATGGGAGAAGTGGACCTGCCGCTTGCGGTCGCACGCTTTTTTAGCAGCTTTTCCCATTTTGATTGTTTTAACTAGGGTGGCTAACGGGTTGGGATGTGTCTCAGGGTCGGATTTTTGATGGTTGTGTTGGGATTCTGATTTTATAGGTGTACGGCGTGCTGTTTCCCGTTCCGGCCCCATGTTTTTACTTCCGTTTCCGTATATTTACGGTCACCGTATTTTGCGATTAGCGCTCATTACGGTGACCGCTATGATGGGTGGCGAAATTGCACCTAGGGCGCCGTACGACGGCAGTGAGGGGCGTTTTGGGGACATTTCCGCCATCGCGGACTTTGCACTTCCGCCATGGCGTAATGCTCGTGCCCGATGGGTCAGAATTAGCCGCACTTTACTCCATCGTGCAATGGCGGAAACGCTATTTACGCTATGGCGGTCAGGTCAGTTACTTTCCGCCAGGGTCGTAATGAGGGCCAATGTGTTTGTCAAAAAATGTATATTGGTAGCACCATAAGAGAAGTACGCTTCCGCATACGGGAACACCTCAACAGCTTGAATAGTCAAGATATTAGATTACCTTTGGCAGCTCATTGGGAAGAACATCACCAAATAGATAATGCCAAAGACATTAGATTTGTCGGACTCCAACAGATTCAACCACATCCAAGAGGAGGTGACAGAGAGCTGAAACTACGCCAACAGGAAGCAAAAATGATCTGCAAACTCCAATGCCTGTCACTCGGTCTCAACAAAGAGCAGGAGCTAAATGTTTTTCTATGAAGCATTTTAGAGATATATGGAACTGATGGAAATTCTTTATATACGGTTGATATACCGCACTTTACTTTGACTTCTACCAAAGCACTTCTTTTCCTAAAAATAGGCCGAGCGACATTATAAGCTTTATTTCTCAAACAAATAACTATCAGTCCTATTCACTTTGTATCCGAGTCAAACACATACAACAAGGCCGTGTAGGAAAATTTGAATACTGACGAACCCTTCCTGTTTAACCACAGTTGCCTAGCAACTATGAACAGGTGACCAATCACATGACCAGTTTACCTCTTAGATCCCCGAGCATGAACATTGCGGCTACTCGAGTACGTAGATATCGGCTGCATTATTATCAATTAAATCACGTATTTGTCCAATTCTCTCGAAACTGGCCTACTGACAACAAAACTTGTACGTATTTTTTACAATCTGACTGCTATTCATACTCACTTCCGGGACACGTGATGCATCAAGTGACCGGAAGAATTTGTCATGCTACTATAGCAACGGCAAGTATTCACCGATGCTTTAGTCACGGTCCGACGGCGCAAGATAACACTCGGAGGATTGCACTCTAGCCGGTAAGCTCCGAATAAAAACATGCCAGGCACTCTTTCATTCATAATCGCACGAAACTGGTAAAACAAACTTAATGCCCATGACTTACACACACTTATTTTTATTTTTTCAGAATACGGCATGAACATATAATGGGAAATCATGCTGGACATTTGTAATTACTTGCAACAAAATCATTGACCTTTCAGGTAACTCTTCAAGTAAACCTTTATCAAAGAGCTAAACTCGCTGCAGCATTTATATCTTGCATTTCGCAATAGAGGGAGGACCTTTGCAACATTTAGGCTCATACCAAACTTTCTTGTCCTTTTAGGAAATTGATTTCCAGTAAAAAACTAATTCTGGACTGCCAATGTGACTTATGTATTGACGCCAGAAGTAAGCATATGATCTAAAGACGTTAGGCATAACTGCACCAAAGGTAACTTATCACTATTTCTTTTCTCTGAGACTCGCTCATAGTAAGCATGGCCTTTTAGATCTTTCTTTCTTTTTAGTCACGGCAACTTGTATGTATGGTGTTTTGACTGATACAAACTAACCATTCCCCCTGTTTTCCATCAATATGCGGAAAGTAAATATTAACAGATTGGGAAATTGTAAAATGCCGGCGCTTTGTTATATATAAACTCCATAGTTGAATATTAAGAATTATATTACCTGCTAAAAATATAGTGAATTATGAAAATGTTAACCTATATGGTCAAGTTTACTTATCCTGTCACTAATACTTAATTACTTTCTCTCTTCTCTTTTTTGTTTCCCTCTATTACATGGTTTTCTCCTGAACTTTCTCTGCCCCTCCCCGCCTGTGTCTGTTCCCTCCCCAGACTCTCTCTGCAAACATGGATTGCCGATTGAATATGTTAATTGTACCAATTATTACTAACTTTACGCCCTGATGACGACCTAGATAGGTTAAAACACGTGTTGGCGAAAACAAGTTTCTTCTTTTTTGAATGCATATCTAGCACATGTGTAAAGTGTGACCAAGTTCCTTCTATGCATGACTTATTGATTACCAAAGCGTGGTTTTTCACCCCTTTTTTTTGGTTAAAATTGAAATGTATGCAAAAAATACCTTTGCCTTTTTGTTGGATTTGAAATACAGGCACCTTACTTTCTAAACACTTACCAGGTGTCTCTCATATTTATCTACTTATATTTTTTAAATCCGAAACCCTACTAAACTAATACCACATTGATGTGGTATATGTAGGATTGAGCGCAGTCTGTGAGGTTAGCACCCTCTCAAGCTCTAGTTTTATACAGGTGATAGTGGAAAATCACCAGTCTAACCACACGGCTGCAGCCGTTCCTGTCCCTTCAAAATCAACGGTAGCTCTTGTTACTTCAGTGGTGCGCACCCACAAACCCTTCCCTTGGGGCCATGTTTTCCACAAAATTCATTAATCTGACACATGGGTAGGGGGGGCCACTGAACTTTGTTGGAGGGGTTGCGGAGGGGCTGCCCCAGACTCCAACCTTACTGGAAAGAGATACAGCAGATAGCT
The DNA here is from genome assembly GCF_040938575.1 of Ambystoma mexicanum. Taxonomy (NCBI): domain Eukaryota; kingdom Metazoa; phylum Chordata; class Amphibia; order Caudata; family Ambystomatidae; genus Ambystoma; species Ambystoma mexicanum. The sequence continues at coordinate 893,906,065 of NC_090931.1, read as the reverse complement.
CTGACGGTGACTGAGTGGGTGGTGCTGTGGACGCCGGAGGTGTATTTTCTGGGTCTGGTGGATAAAGTGGGGGGGAGGCAAGCGGGCTGTAGTTCAGTGGAGCTCCTTAGATTGATATTAGTATGATGAGGAACACTATTGTTACAGCATGGAGATTGACTTGAATCCCCTGATTGCTGATTGATTGAGTGGGATGTGGAGGCTTCTCATTTGTGAGAAGGTGTAATTCTCGTTGTTGAGCAAACTACTTTGCTTTTATGTAAAGTGAGGAGGGTTCCTAGAGTTTGTCAAGAGCATTAATTCAGTATTATACATGTCCCACGTGACTGAGTACTCTGGAACTCCTGAAGACGGCATAATTGGGTATTCGAAGGAATGGGGCATATCAGGAATAGGCCGACTTTGGAGAGGATAAGAAAAGGAACACAAACCATTGTGGAGGTTTTGAAGGGGGGGTTAATGTTGGTGACATGATGGGATGATTATCTGTTATTTGTTTGCTGCAAATGTATTGCACAGCGTTGATAGTGATATGTACGCACTGATCGACATTGAAACATAATAAAAAAAGATTTTAATGCACACAAAAAATATCTGAGGCTGGTAAGGTCACAAGGGTTGCCACAGCCAGATAAACCTGAATAGAGACAAATCAAGCCTATCGGAGGGCTTTGGGAAAACCGAAAGACATTGACATTCAAGGCTGGAGAATACAGAGAATTCTCCAGGGTTACGGGAGTCGGGAAAACCTGAATGGGCAGTCGCCATACCGAGGCTCTGCTAAAGCAAGCCGGACAGAGGACTTTAGGGAGTACTGGAAACAAGAAACCTAGTGAAAAGAACTCTGGAGAGAGAGAACTTGCAGGGTTCAAGTGTTTGAAAATAAGACGAGTACGCTTTCAAAACCCAATCAGGAAATGGTGGAGTTGTGTTATGGAGACCTTGTCTTTCCTCAGAAAAAGGAAACCGTATAAAGGACATCTAAAGACTTAAAAACGTGGCACACAGAACCTGCAGAGAGGCCGAGGACTGTGCTGCAAAGAATGAATGAACTGTGAACTTTTAAAACTACCTTCTTAGAAAAGGAATCAAAGTATTGGGCTAGGCAGAAGCCAATGACAGATGCTATTGCTCCGGCATCCTCCTTTTTTGTTAAAGGGGTAGTTCACGCAAAAACTGTATTCTAATATTTTCAGCAAATGAGCCTCAAAGGCATACATTTAAAGCACTAGGAGGCATCCATTTTGTGAAATGAATGAGCCTCCTGTGCATATGTCAACTCTGCTCTTGCAGCACTAATCAAACAAAAGCCTTTTGCTTATTGCTGCTGGAGAGCAGAGAATGCTGGCATTTTACAGCCTGCCAGCCTTGTAGTGATAATTGCAGTTACTTTCTTTTTAGGTATCCATGTCTCCTCCGGCCCGGGAAGCCCTGGAAACGTAAAACAAAAGTCACAGCAGTGATTAATATTCCGCCACGGCATTATTGACACAAGAGCAGAGGGAGACTCATTCATTTCACCAAATGAATGCCCCCAAAGTACAGACTTTAAGGGTCATTTGCTGAAAATTTTACATAGGAACTTTAAAAAATATATATTTTTTATGTATAATATTTATTATGGCCCATCTTATTTTTGAGTGAACTGTCCCTTTAAGTTTTTTTTAAAGTGGTAGGGCAAGTTAGCGGAATGCGATTTGGACTAAGGACTGTTTCTTTTGGGACATTTGACGAGTACTATTAGTTTGTTCGGTAGGTCACTTCCCTCATAGCAGTAGTGCTAGATGGCAGTTTTCTTTTCATTTAAATAAAGATTACATTTACTGTGGCACATCGTAGTCCGAGTGCTCCTTCTGGTTCACCATAGTATGCAGTGTTTTTCAGTCTTTGATATAGAAGAACAGTTGCCCAAGTACAGTGCCTCCAAACATGCATTTGTTGCTCAAAGCATTCACGGTTGTTGACCCCAAGCATCTGCAAAGGGTTGTTTTCAAGACCTGATGAAAGCCATGTGCAAATAACTTAGCATTTGTTAGTAGTGGCTGACTTTTGATTGTCTTCGTAGTTTTGTAATTGAATGTACTGGAGGCACTTTGTTAAAGGTGAAAACATGACTACGTTCTGAAATTGTGTGTTTTAGACTGAAAAACAGTTTTGTATGCATTAATATTTGATTGCGGAATTTTTCACCAGGGATTTGCTGTAGCTCTGTTTTTAAATTGTGGCGTTTGTCATTGCCAGTTAACTTTTTGTGTACACCCCTCTTTGTAAACAATCACATGATTTAAAGCCTATCTTTGCCGCTGACCCCGGTGGCACAATACAACGGGCAAATCTATCCCATTAATTTGGACGTCGCCCAAGGGATAAAGGGAATCAAAATCGCTCCACACAAACTTGAAGACCTGTCCGAGCGGCTAAAATGAACCATTATGCATTCTCAACTATAGGGTGAACCTGTCAGACTGTGAGTTAAATTTGTCAGTAGTACCCAAGACACTCCTTTCTTCTTCCCCCTCCTCCTCACCTGTGTAATAATGGTCACTGTTCTCTGGGCTGATGGACCTCCGTGATCTGTAGTCTTTTTCCTTCCTTGTTGGGCGTCCGTATCTCCCACGAGAGGAAGCCACAGTGGAGGCCAAATGAAAGCACCCCACTGTGACCCTGTTCCCGGCAGGGACAATTAGGGGAAAAAGCTGTGTGCGGCTGAAAAAACCCCTACTGATGGCACCGGAGTCCTCCTGGAAACTGGGCTCCACGGGAAGGGGCGGTGGTGTAAACACCGAAGGCAAAGAGCAGCGCTTAAGGAAGGCGAGCCGCTAAAAGAACAGTGAGGCAGGCCAGGAGAGAGAGAGAGAGAGAGAGAGAGAGAGAAGAGAGAGAGAGAGAGAAAAGAGACAGAGCGGGAAGCCGTAGGAGGACACGGCAGAGAAGAGGAGATGGAAGACGGAAGCAGGCGAAAGGCAGAAAGCAACAGGGAACAACAAGAGGTAAGTAAGGCTGAAATGGCGAGAGCAAGAAAGTGAACACAGCGTTCGCAACAGGCGGCAGCGAAGAGCGGCTGACCGAGAGCTTGCAACGCGAGACGCTGCAGAGCAGGCGGGGCTAAAAAGGAGCCGCGAACATCCAGGGGAAAGACTAGACAGTGCGAACGTGCGCAGCAGTGTACGTGTAGCGCTTTCCAGCTCTAAACCGGAATCTTGGCCACACACGCCAGGAAGGAACGCGGCGTGTGACGGAACCGCAGAGACCAGATTACTTAGGTCTATTTAACATATTTGAGTTGAATAATTGGGGTAATACCAAACCACAAATCTCCCATAGGCATGTTTACGATCAGATGGTGGTACAAAAAAAGACCTTGAAACAGAAAATTGCAACCCTAAAAAAGATCATTCTGCATCTGCAATGATTTTAAGGCATAAGATTAGTCAACAATATATATGTATAAAAAAGGTATTTTGAGAAAAGATGCAGAGAATATGTTAACTAAACTTAAAACCAGACATATGGCAGAGATGTGGGCTATAATAAATCAGTTAGATACCCCGCACGATGCCTCAACTGTGAATCCTATACCGGCCTCCTCATGGATAACTCACTTTACAAACTTTTGTGACCGAGACCATGAGCTAGAGTCGAGTCCACCCTAGAACAAGCAAATTGGAACTTGATTGAAACCAACCCAGCTGCAATCCCAGAGATTATCCACAAATCTTCCAGCTCACGAGCTCTGGGGGCAGATGGCTTAAGTAATGCTATCTTTTTTTTTTTCAACTCGATACTTTATTAGCATTTCATAAACTGACTAAGATATCAGACATCAACATTTATACACAAAAACTTAACGTAACACACTTTAAGCGAGGGGTCCAATGCGACTTCCGGCCCAATGATGTGCATCATTCCTCCGGGCAGCTGGCTTTTCCACTTGGTGTCAGTCCTTGGGCACCCGGGTTAGTCCAGCCAACGTGTTAGTGGAGGCCTTCGGGTAAGACTAGGGAAATTAGCAGTGTAGTCCCTGAATGGGGCCCAAGTGTTTCTGAAGGTGTTTAGGTTGCCCGAGTGAAGCGTCATGATTTTTTTGGCTACAGCAATGTCCCAGCACCTGGAACACCATAACGGGATGGATGGGCCCTCTGGGTGTTTCCAGAGCCTCTCCAGGGCAATTTTGGCTGCCGTCAATAGGTGGGTACATAGGCGTGATAGGTGACCTGTTAATGGGAGGGCCCCGTCACCAGTGTCCCCCAGCAAGATGATCCCCGGGTCCCAGGGAATTTTAAGCCCTGTGATTGATTTGATATGGTCCAGTACCCCCCCTCCAGTAGTTCGCAGACTTCGTGCTGGCCCATAGGAGGTGGAAGTGTGTTCCGTCGGATGAGCAGCCTCTCCAGCAGTTCGGTGAGATGCTTGGGTTAGATTTGTGTAACAGTGGCGGAGTGATGTAATATCTATAGCACACCTTGTACCCGCCCTCCCTGTTGGTGATACATCAGGTGCTTTTGTGCAGTCTGTCCAGATTTTATTCCAGGCTGTAATGTCTATTGTCCACCCTAGGTCCCTCTCCCATATATTTCTCTTTGGCTTCAGGATTAGATTTCTCTAGGAGTCTGTACAGAGTGGAATCTTTCCCTCTGGGGCGTGGGTGGGGGTTGACGTCCGAGTTAATTCTAGTGGTGTCGGGCCTCTGGAGCCCCTCTCCTAAACAATCCTCTGGGAAACCCAGTGACGGATTTGCATGTAATGAAACCTTTCCCCTTCCGAAACGTTTAATTTAGTTTTACAGTCTTCGAATGTGAGAGGGCGGCCTCCCTCTAGGAAGTCCGAAATCTTTCAAAGGCCCCCATCTTTGCAGGCTGGGAATCTCTGGGATTGGAGTCCAGGAGAAAATCTGGGGTTATCCCATATTGGTGTGAGAGGGCCAAGAGTCCCTCTGCCTCCCCATTTCCGGGCAGCAGTCTTCCAGCTCCCCAGTGTTATGGGTTGCAGTGAGGGGATTTAAGCTTGGTTGGTTCTTCCAGGATTGCAAGTGTGGGAGGTCGGACAGGGGGGGGGGCTTGCCCCATGCCTCCTCTATCAGTAGCCAGTATGGTCGGTCTGTGACTTGAGTCCAAGTAAATGCGTGCGATAGTTGCTCTGCTCGGCTATACCTAGCCACATCCAGGACCCCCAGTCCCCCAGATTACAGCTTTGGATCATGATCTTTGGCGCTATTCAGGTTTTTTTTCCCCCCTCCAGATAAATTTCAATATAGCCCTTTGTAGAGTGTCAAGATTGCTCCCTGGGATGTGCGTTGGGCGCGCCAGACAATGGTATATTAGCCTGGGGATCAGGTACATTTTTATCGCTGCTATTCGGCCCAGCCACAAGATTTCTTGATTGTCCCAGCGATTGAGGTCCTCCCGGAGGTCCTTAAATAGCTGCGGGAAGTTGCACTGCTAGACCTTGGTGTGATTTTTGGGAATGAAGACCCCTAAGTATCTGATTGCGGTGTATACCCACGGATTGGGGAGTTTGAGGGTGAGGATTTCTTTCTGTTTCGTGAGATTGATTGCTAGAGCGGAAGATTTATCGTAATTCACCCTGAACCCGGAGACTTTCCCAAAAGCGTCTAGCTCGTCTAGCAAAGGCTTCAGGGAGGTGGCCGGGAAGGTTATAGTCGGGAAGATATTGTCCGCACATAATGCTACTTTGTATTCCTTTCCTTCTATTGTGAGACCCTGTATACTTGTGCTTTGATGGACCTTTTCTGCAAATGGCTCCATAGAAAGGGCGATCACCATCAGGGTCAGCGGGCAGCTCTGACGAGTACCCCTTGTTATAGCCATGGTCTCCGATCTAATTCCGTTCACTCGTAGTTGAGTGGTCGGGGACTGATAGTTTGCCCTGGTCCATTTCATAAAGTTGCGGCCAAATCCATGTGGGTGAGTGTGCCTAATATATTCACTGTCTACCAGGTCGAACGCTGTGTGTGTCTAGGGAAATGACCAGTAATTTCTCCCCTTTTCTGTTGGCACTTTCGATAAGGTTCAGCATTCTTCTGATATTGTTATGCATGCCTCTCCCCGGTATGAACCCTGTCTGGTCCTTGGCTACCAACCCCAGGAGGATTCTCTCCAGTCTAGAAGCTAGAACTTCAGAATAGATCTTCCCATCCATGTTCATGAGTGTTATGGGCCTGTACGAGGCAGCTTGTTCAGAGTCTTTCCCTCGCTTGTGGACTAGTATGGTAAGGGATTCCCCCATTGACTTGGTGACCCTCCCAGTACCTAAAAAGGAATTAAACAAGTCCTTTAGTTGTGGGGCTAGGGTATGCGCAAATATTTTGTAAATTGTAGCTGTTAGCCCATCTGGGCATGGGGCGGTATTCTTCAGGGACTTGATAGCCTCAGCTACCTCTTCTGTCGTTATTGGTGTTTCCAATGACTCGAGTTGGGTTTTGATATTGGGCGCTCTGGAGGTTGTGGATGCTGCCAACGTCGGGGTTGATTGCCCGAGGGGGACGGTGGACCAGTCATGATTGCCCTGCGGTGGACCACTAGGACCTTCATCTTTTCAGTATTTGTATATCGGGCTTTGCCATCCTCCCCAACAAGTAGAGTTATATTGTTCCGGTTATGTACTTTCTGCAGTTTGTAGGCTAATAAACGGTTTCCCTTGTTGCTTTTGTGATAGTAAAACTGTTTCGTGTATGCCAGGGCTTTAGCAGAACGGTCCGCCCAGAGTATTTCTAGGGTGCTTCTAGCTTTTTTCAGCTCCCTCTCTGCCTTCCTCATACAGTGCGCTTTTAGCTGCTTCTCTAGGGTTGAGACTTTTAGTTCTAAGGTGGATGAGTGGAGCTTGGAGATCCGATACTGTTCGGCTGCTGCGCTAATGAGAGTCCCTCTTATCACTGGTTTCAAGGCCTCCCATATTGTTTCTACGGTCGTTTCAGGAGTTGCATTTCCATAAAATAGTTTGCTGCTGACTCACCCACTTGTGTTTTGATTATGTCGTCTAGCAAGAGGGAGTCATTTAGCTTCCAGTATCTCGGCGGTGGTGCTGATGCGCCAGATTTTGCCAAGTCAGCTGATATTGTAGAATGGTCGGAGATCATCCCGAGTGTGGATTTCTACTTTTCGGAGGCAGGGGAACAGTGCTCCTGTGGCTAGAAGGTCAATCCATGAGTGACCCTCATGCGCATTATAGTAGAAAATGTAGTCCCTGTCCCTCACGTTTGCCAGTCACCATGCGTAGACCTTTTCTGTCTCCCTTAGTAGCTTGGCGAGGCCCAGAGCTTGGGTGAAGTCTGGGTTAGATGGGGTGAGAGTCTTGTCTTTCAATGGGTCGGGGACCGTATTAAAGTTGCCTCCGATTATGAGGTATCCTGTTGTGAAAGTTAGAGCATCGGGAGCAGCTCTAATAGGAATTTATGTTGGCCAGTGTCAAGGGCGTAAATTCCAGTTATAGTCATCGGTTGCTCTTCGATGTGTCCCTTCACCAGTAGGTACCTGCCCGCTGGATTCCCTTATTACTGAGGGGTTGCTTAGTGGGAATTTATCGCTGTGTAGTATTGCCACCCCCATCTTTTTCTCCCCTGAGGCGGCTAAGTAAGATTTTTTTTTTAAAACTGTTTAAATCTTATGCGATGCTCATCTGCTGCCAGCGAGTGCGTCTCCTGGAGAATTACTATATCCCCACCCATTGCGTTAAGTCTGCTTTCTACCGACTTGTGCTTCCTTGGGGAATTGAGGACCTGGACATTCCAAGTGAGGACACAGATTTCTCTTTCGTCATCCAACCCCATGGGGTTCTGGAATAGGCTTGACTGTGGAACCCAGAAAATTGGGACCTGTGATGAACTTATGAGGAGCTCCATCGGGCAAGTGTATGTGTATCTCATCTGTGAATGTCTGTGCTGCTGAATTTTTAACTGACCGGGAGATAAGCAGTGCTGCTCTCTCCCCGCCTCCTAAGCCTCCCACCCTCCCCCTCCTTTTCTCCACCCCACTCCCACCCTCCCCCAACATTCTGAGGATGAGAACCGACTCATCCAGCGGGGAAACTAATCAGCCCCATCATCGGATAACTGTGATTAACGGGCTGAATGTGCCATCAACAGGACGGCCATAACTATAGATTGAACAGCGTAATGGACCCATGTGCTATGATCTGGTCGCGCTGCTATATTCTGGCTGAAATGCGTGAGCTCTGCCCCCCTCAGACGTTTAGCGACCGCAGCGCGGGAGAGTACGTCCCACCCTGGCAGGGCAAGGGCATGGCGCTGAGGGCTTCCGCAAGAGGACTGCGCCGATTGTGGGGTCACTGACCTTCCATGAGCTGGCTGCGGTGAGGCTGGTTAGTGGTCAATCTGGGGCAAGTTTTTTCCGTGGACCCCGGGGCCTACGCTGCCTGCTGGCACGGGACCAGGAACCAGCTAAGGGGCGCTTTGCTTGGCCCTGGGCTTGTGCTTCGGCCTACGAGCCTCCGCTCTCCGCCCCTTTACCCAGGAATTTCTCTGCTTCCTTCGGCATGCAGATTTTCCTACGGGTTCCTTCCCATGTGAAATTCACAGCTGACTGGAAGGTCCAGCCATATTGAACCTTCCGTTCCTGCAGCCATTGCGTCAGGCCTGGGAGTGCTTTCCGTTTTTACAGGGTTGAATTAGCGAAGTCCTGGTACAGTAGGATAGTCGCTCCTCTAAATAGTATTTGTTTGGAAGACCTGTCCTCCCTCATTATTTCTTCTTTCATTTTGAAGAAGTGGATTCGCGCTAGGACATCTGGGGGGGATGCCGATGCCTGCCTCTGTGCCGTTCTGTGAACTCTGTCAATCTCCAGGGGAGAACTGTCCGGAGAGTTCAGATCTAAATAAGTCTCTGGTGAAGCTTTCCACTTCAGAGTCTGTGATTGTTGTAGGAATTCCACGGAGGCAGATATATTCCGCCTAGAGCGGTTTTTTGCATCCTCCTGCTTTGCCTCTGGCGCCTCACATCTTGTTTCAAGGACTGCAATTCTGTCCAAGCCACGTTCCAACTCATAGGTGTTGTCGCAAAGGCCATTTTCCACGTCTTCGGTGCATTTTTCTATCTCTTCTACCCTTCTGTACAGTGTAGAGATCTTCTGCATTACTTCTTCGGTTCCTTTCTGAATTTATTTTGTTAGAGCCGATAGAAGATCTTTAAGGTCTGATTTAGTGGCAAACTGTGCTAGGTTTGGTGCTTCCGGAGTGCGGAACGCCTCTGTACTAGAGCCGGATGCCTGATCGGCTTTCTTCAACTTATCTTGGTTGGGGTTACTTATCAGGGCTGCGATGTCGTTTTTTTTTTTATTACTGCCTTCCCGCTTTTCGCCATGATGCTTGAAACCGGTTCCTCTCGCGCTTGCGGGTACAAAAACCCCCTGCTCTGGAGGAGGGTGTTATGATTATCTGATTCCCTGTGCAAGTAGTGCGTGGGTGAATTGCCCCCCTCCTGCGCCTGCTGATGGTACCCCTCCGCTCTCCACTGCCTGGTTCGCCCCTTTGATGTTCAGTGGTAACTTGCTTCCAATGCCGGCGTTTGGAGTACTTATGGGATCCCTTCTCCGTACATATCCACCCGGCTCGCCCCGCTGGTGGGTGTCTGGGTAGGCCGCTTCCTCAGTAGTTCAGTGCGAGTAGGAGATCTAGGTGCTTTAAATGAACGGCGCCCTACGCAAGCAGTGAATGCGGGCTCTTGGCGGTACTTAGCTGCTGAACCTCCTGGGCATCCTAATTCCTGCTGGGGCCCGTGGGGTCATGCATGCCTGCTCTCCGTACACCGTGTTGCAGGCGCTGGAGGGATGCACCCGTGCTGGGCGAGGCTTGTTGCAGTTCTCATGGGCCTCAATGCTCCATACTACATTGGGAGCAAAAGTGCTTTGTGTGCTCGGGACGTGTTGGGACTGCTTCGTTGGTCACGGCTGCTGTTCATGCTCCACTCTCCCCCCCCCCCCCCCCTTGCGATGTGGGTCAGGGGAGGAGATGCTGCGCCTGGCGACTCTGAGCTGGCTTCCAGGTGCGGGTGGAAGCCGGGCCCATTTGCAGTTGCCAGGTGTAGTGGGGGCAGGTGAGCGAGCACTAAGACTGATGATTCAACGGCTCATCCTGCCTCCGCGATGCCATGTGGGAGGGGCTCTCCAGCTGCTGCACCGGTCTCCAGGGGATGGGAGTCCCGGCGAAGGTGTTGTAGGCGAACTGGAGTCTCTACTGGGGTCCGGTGATTTCCTGGTGAGTTGCCACTTGTATAGGGTATTTCTTCTTATTTAGGGGATCAGCATTAGGTCCCGCTGTCAATTCCACAGACTTGCCTATTGGGTTAGTGCGCTAACGGGAGTCTAGGTGGCCGGCGGAGGTACAGCTCCTCCCCCACCCACGGCCCCAGGGCTTCGCAGCAGTTCGTCTGCCATCTTTTCCGCTCCCCAACGGGTCGGGACAGAACTTCAGCCACCCGTAATAACAAGTAGAAGATGTTTGGTAGCTCCGTTCCCAGCGTGTCAGGTGCAGCGCACCTTCCTACCCCCCCATGGGAGGTTTCACCGGTTAGATAGTGGGCTCCAGCCTGCTGAAATTAGGGGCGACGATGGGGCTGATCAGGAGCTTTCATGGAGCCATGCTGCCCAGTCGGCTCCAAGCCACGCCCCTCCCCTCAAGTAATGCTATCTTAAAGCAGGATCAATTTCAATGGGCCAAATTTCAATCAATTTTGTTTACCTATATTCTTAAAACCCAGAAGATTCAGAGTTCTTGGGAAAACATCAATCATCATCCCCATTTATAAAAAGGGAATCCGGTCTGACCCCACCAATTATCGTCCCGTCGCCCTGTTCGATGTCCCTGGGAAGATCTTTGCTATCTTGATCGTGAAACCTCTACTTAAATGTTCTACAACAACAGGGCATAGGGACATCTGGCAGTCAGGATTTGTGAATGGGATGGAGTTGTGTGTACAAACAATGGCTTAAAGCAAGACTGCCTTTTGGCCCTGAACTTTTTAATCTTTTTATTTCTGATGTTGACCAAGCCTTCGCTAATACTACTTCTCTCTAGCATCCACATTATCAGAACAAGGCTATATCCAAATTAGCACCAAACCCACCCATGAGAAGGGCAGGATACCTGATTGGGTAGTGGATCTTAATTGCAACACCATTCTATTAGATTCTACACCTCTAGTGTGGTCAGACCACCACCTCATCACCCTAGAAATGAACATCAATAACCTGGAAAAGAAAAAGCCTATCATTGCTCCTCCTTGCCTCGCAAGAAATAAACGTAACATCACAGCAGAAACCTTAGCTCCTTTGGTAGTCCCTATACTCAATGCCCTACCGGATACTAATGATCCTAACTCATTGATCACCTCTTATAACGAAACCATGACCAAAGCCATTGACGCTATTGCCCCTTTAAAATTGCGCAAAAGCAAACCCAAAGCCCATCTTAACTCATGGTTTACCCCAGAAAAAAATGGAAACGCATTGGAAATCTACCCCCTCACTTGAAAATAAAACTAGCCTTGCCATCATCACTGCCACATACAAAAATAAGATAATCCAGACCAAAAAGGAATCCAACAATGACAGAATAGGCCAAGCTAGTTCCAGCACTAAATAATTATTTAACATTTTAAGAGAACTAGAGAACACTAACCCTCTGCCAGATACATGCATCAAGGATAAATCCTGCTGCACCAGTATACAAATGCCCTATCCAGCAAAATTAACGGGCTCCAGACCAAAATTGCTGACAAAAGGTCACAATTTACAGTTAACACTCCAGCATCACCCTCTACCCTACAGATTAATTCAGGCTTCATGTTTAAAAAGGTTACCATACCTGAAGTTCAAAAAATCATTGTATCTCTCAAACCATCTAATTGTAAGGGCGACAGCTGTCCGGCTCAGATTATAAAAGATGCAGTCAGAGATTTAGCCCCATTCATTACAAAACTCATAAACTCCTCCTTCTCTGGTAACTCCATCCCAAGTAATCTCAAACAGTCCTGGGTTCTCCCACTACTAAAGAAAAGAAACAGACCCTTGACCCGGCTATACCCACGAACTACAGACCAATTACGACAGTCCCCTTCTTATTGAAACTTTTGGATAGAATTGCTTACTTGCAAATACAAGACTATCTAGAATCTAACAAATTACTTGGAACCTGTCAATCTGGCTTCAGACCTCAGCATGGCACAGAAGCCGCCCATGTTGACCTCAAAAGCCAGATCGACAAATTGAAAGACAAAGGAAAAATTGCCATTTTACTCCTCCTTGACCTCTCAGCTGCTTTTGATCTGGTAGACCATACAATACTCTGTGACCATTTATCATCAGCAGCTCATTTCTCCAGCTCTGCAGTCTCTTGGATCCAGTCTTTCCTCGCAAATAGAACAATGCATGTGTTTTCGCCCTCGGCAGCTGCTGATCCTATCCCCATCACCTGCGGAGTTCCACAAGGATCCTGCGTCTCGCCCACTTTGTACAACATTTTTACAAAGCCACTATTTGATAAACTGGACCGTCTGGGTGTCACCTACACAAACTATGCAGATGACACCCAGATACTCCTACCTCTATCAGGAACCTATGATACAGACGTCGCTCGGATTTATGAAGTCTACATCATCATTCAGGCATGGATGGCCACACATGGCCTCTGCCTAAATGATGATTAAACAGAGTTTCTTCTAGTCGGCTCACCCAATAACCTTCTTAAACTTAGTCCTAATTATACAAGCATCCTCATCGATGGGAATAATATACCAGTAGCCAAACATGTATAAAACATTAGGTTTTATCTCGATGCCCAATCTAATTTAATCAAACAGGTAAACATGACCTCCTCTGCCTATACTGGCAAGCTGATCAGAGCCTGTAGACCCTTACTATCCCCCACCAGTTGCCTTACACTGGCGAGAGCTCTCACACAATCCAAATTGGATTATTGCAATAGCCTCTACCTAGGTGCCAATAAAGACATTTTAAATAAATTGCACATTATGCAAAATAATGTGATTAGAGCAACGTTAAATATCTCCAGAAGAGAGCTCATATCAGTAACTAGAAAGCAACACAAGTGGCTCTCTACACACGAAAAAATGGACCTTAAAACTATCTGCCTCACTCACAAGGCGCTCAACCATCAAGCCCCTCTTTATCTCACAGACAAATTCACATGGAAAGTGGCTAATAGAATCACCAGATCCTGTAACATACCATGTCTGGCAGTGCCTAGATATAACTTAAAAAGAGCCGGTGGCACAAGCTTCCCGGTATTAGCCGCCCAGCTATGGAACACTCTCCCACAGAACATTCAATCTATTCAAGCATTTGACAAATTCAGAAACCATGTTATCACATGGATACTTAATAAAACTTAAACGTTACAGCCATCTATTACTATTGACCTAATGTTGGGTCTGTATAATGTGTACATATTTCGCCTTGCACTGTTGCTACGACCCAATGTTTTGACTGTATACTTTGTATATATCTTGCATTGTTATTTTATCCTGAATGTATAATTCGCACCCCTTATATATAATTGTCTTTACTATGCCATGTAACCTTTACGGTCTCACAAGCACCCAGTTACCTTTGGGTCAGGTGCGCTATATAAATAAAATAAACAAACAAGATGTTTCCTACCAAAGATAGCCAACATTATGATCAGAAGACCTCTCTATGCTGACAATGTGGTCCTTTTGGACCAGACCGCTTTGGGTCTGCAGATGCAATTGGACGATTTACACTCTTACATCGAGTTAAGTGGGTTGTCAACCCGAAAAAAATCAATTATATTGCCATTAGGACATCAGAAAGGTCAAGAAGGGAAATAAACTGATGGAATGGCACCTTTTGGGTGTGAAAATACCAGTTGTGAATTCACTTACTTACCTGGGAGTTTGTTTGAACACTAGTTCTATCGACACTCCCAGATGTGAATCTCATCAGAAAAGCATGGAATTTGGCAGGACAAGGGAGGATACTCCTTAAAAGATACTGTGGCTTTTCTATGATCCCATTGATTGCATTTTATCGATCAAAACTGACACCAATCTTGATGTATGGTGCCGAAACCTCCCTCAACTTTAAAATCCCGAAAAGTACACCAATACAAGCAGTCCGCATAGAGTTGGGTCTCACCTCCCTTAAGGCGATAGCTACCTGGAAGTAAATGCATTGAAGATCCATCAAAAGGCGGATTTACCTGTTTGAAGAAAGCTTTGAGCGAACAAACGGAGTCTGCTTTGACAGAATGGGAAGCAAATTACAAAACACTACTATTGAATTTGGGTGAATCTGAACAAACTCTTATTACTAACCCTAATAAGATCAAAAAGAAACTGTACATTCAGGACTGGATTTGTACACAGGATGAAAGACAAAAATACAAATCCTGTGGAAAACCATTGGAAGAAAGCCGCAGTTTAAATACCATCCCTAAATATCTGCAATCTTTTCCAAATAGTTTTTTTTAGAGATCAAATGTTTTCGTTTAAATGTATTCCCCACCAAGGAAACTTTAAGGCAAAGGAATTCTGAAGGGCATTCATTGATGTGCAGATTGTTTCAATCTGGGATGGGGGAATCTGAGACTGCTGCCTCCTCCGCCAGGTGACTGAGCAAAATGTCACAGTCAATAGTTTTAAAGGCTGCAGTACTGGCTGTTTCGAAGGGATTGTGTCCTCTGACGTATTCCTTATCTTTGATGTTATCCATTGCAGTTTGCTGGCCTCAGAATTATTTTTCAGTAGAGGGCGCTGCGTATAAATAGACTCACGCAGCGTCCGTTGCTCGGTTCCGTTTTTCTGCGCTTTGTGGGCCTCGGAAACTTAACGCTCGGTTCCTTTCTTCAGAAAAACCTTCTTATTCTTCGATGATTATTACCATTACACGATGGCTTCTTCATCCGAACCATCGACTCCATGGTCCGGTTTCAAAAAATGTTGTGACTGTGGGAAGAAAATGTCGTTAACGGATCCTCACAGGATCTGTTTGTGGTGCCTGGGATCGGAGCATCACTGCGAGGACTGTATGTCCATGACGGCGAAAGCCTTGAAGGAGTATAAGGGGAAGTTATAAAGAGGTAAGGACTTTAAAACTTCTACTCCCTCGAAAGTTTCTTCGGCCGAGTCGAGACATTTGTCTCCTCGTCGACAAAAGGAACATTCTCGTTCAAGATCTCGAAGCAGGTTTTCACCAGTCTTCGAGATCAAAACACTCTAAGAAGAGGCATCGCAGATCTCCCTCTTCTTCTTCCTCTACTTACCCAGAAAGGGTCACCTGTCCCACGAAACACAGCTCTCCGGCTAAGTGGGAGGAATTCTGTAAAAAGTGCTTAGCGTCTTCGAGAAAGTAGCCTCGACCCCCTCGGAGACGTGTAAAGGTGATACCCTGGGTGAAAGACCCGAAAAAACAAACCGCTGCGAGTCGTTGAACCCGGCGAGAGAAAATATTCGAACATCATAAACCCTCGAGTAAAAGCAATAAGACTGCGTCATCGACGCCGTCGTCGAAGATTCCTTCGGCTCACAAATCTGCGTCATCGACGCCTTTGTCGAAGGGCCCTCCGACGCATAAATCGGTTTCATCATCGACGCTGTCTTCGACGCCACTGTCCACCCCAATAAAGGACAACCCTACAACTGTCACTACGTCACAGGCAGTAGAGGTGTCGAAAGCTCCGACCATCACGTCGAGGATGCCATCGACAATCTCGACGCCGAGTAGGATTCCGATCCTCTCGAGTGCATCGAGGTCTTTTCAAACTTTTTCACCACCTTTTTCAGGTTTGTCGAAGCCTACAACGTCCACGTCGACAACCTCAACGCTTTCTCAGGCAGTGACAACAAATTTAGCTCCTTCTGCTCTAGAAATGGGTTTTAAACCATATCCTAGGTCTGACTACTTTAGAGCCTTGTCCTCTATATATGAGGAAGGGGAGGATTCTGACAATGAGAGACCCTTTGTTTTGCAAAGGACTACAATACCTATGCCAGAGGAATTAATCTCTGAGAACAGGTTTAAAGACCTTCAAGAGTCTCTACATGAGGCAAGTGGTTTGGATACTTCTCCAGAAGTAGGGTTTGCTAAACCAAACCCTGGAGAGCATGCTGAGACTCCGTATAGGATTCTGGTGACCAGAATAATCGAATTCATGGGGTGGACTACACCTACACCTTCTTTTCAGCAGGATGACCTTACTGATATTTTAGATAAAGGTCCACAGGAGGATCCTGTTGTTCCTTTTCATACTGCTCTGCAAAGAAAATTATGTGCTTATTGGGAAACTCCTGAAGTTATCCCTGCAGTAAATAAAAAACGTTCTGCTAAATACAGAGTATCCGCTTCAGATCCTGAATATCTGGGCAAGCATCCAACTCCAGAGAGTTTAGTTGTACAAGCAGCGACTTCATCTAACATTAAGTCGGCATACCCTTCTATTCCACAGGACAGGGATGATGAAAGATTTGATGCCATGTCAAAAAGTCTTTTTGGCATGTAGCATGGTGCTTAAGTCTATCAACGCCACTTGCACGGTAGCAAGATTCAGCCACACACTTTGGGAGTGTGCTTCATATGCGGCTGACTGTCTCCCAGAAGGAGAAGAAAGGGATGCATTCTTAAACATCATCAGGGATGGAAAGGATGCAATGTGCGATTCCCTCCAAACAGGCATTGATTCTGCTGACAGCATCAGCAGGGTCATGGCAGCAAGTACCACAATCTGCAGAATTGCGTGGTTGCGGAGGTCTGGTTTTGCTCCAGATGCACAAGCCATACTTCTGAACATGCTCTTTGATGGCACTTCTTTATTTGGAAAGAAGGCTGATGACAGCCTGGAGAGATTACAAACATCCAAGGCAGCAGCGAAATCCCTTGGGGCTACAATCCGACAGACTCCAAATCGCCCCTCAGGAGCTTCCTGGAGGGGTAGGTCCTTTCGCTTTTACTCGGCATTCATAAGAGTCAGAGGACAGCCTGTGTCATGATGCATACCCCCGGGGAACCAGACCAGGTCCAGCAACCCCGGAAGCAGGCATCACGTTATTTTGAGCAAGCCCAAAAACCCCTGCTAGGGGCTGTTTGGGTGCGGTCCTGGCGCCTATGGCGCCAGGCTCATATGGAGAGTCAGTCCTGGCGCCGTAGGCCCCAGGCTCATAGAGTGGAATTTACCTGATGCAGACCATGCTGCAAGCTTACCTGATGCAGACCATGCTGCAGAGCTCCAAGCCAAATGAGGCTTGGAAGGGACTATTTTACCTAGGGACTATTTTTTATTCGGGTGGGGCTGGGGAGGAATACTTACCTGGGACTACTTTGGAGGCTATTTAAACCACGCCCGAAGAGCAGCACATGCTTCGCGTTATTCTGCATCTAGCAGCGTAACGCTCACTGTCTGCAAGCCTGCATCCAGTCTTCTGCCACGCCCGCCTCGAGTCTGCAGCTCCTAGAAAAAGGAAGGAACCGAAGGAGAAAAGGTTAGAATAAGAGCAAAACCTTCGATCCTTACCTGAATTCCGGATCCACCGCGCCTTCGAGCTGGA
The DNA here is from genome assembly GCF_040938575.1 of Ambystoma mexicanum. Taxonomy (NCBI): domain Eukaryota; kingdom Metazoa; phylum Chordata; class Amphibia; order Caudata; family Ambystomatidae; genus Ambystoma; species Ambystoma mexicanum. The sequence continues at coordinate 893,888,514 of NC_090931.1, read as the reverse complement.
AGAAAGGAGCATTTTACACACGCTGCCTCGCCTCCTGCAGCGCCGCGCTGAACTCACTGGCCTTCGCAGCATCCTCACGATCCACCGCATCCTTCTGAACATTCCCGCCGCACTCTGGCACCTACGGGGAACACAAGAACAGCAAAGGTGAGCCAAGGGAATAAACAGAGGCAATAGTAACTACCCCCATAGACTTACCTGATTACCGCCTGGGGTACTATTCCTCGTCACGGGTCGGCGCAGTCTCCATTGCATCCTCGCTGTACCCCGGCCCCTAAGGGGAACAAAAGGACAACAAGGTGAGACAAAGGGACAAACAAGGGGAACTCTTCTCACCGCAATAGATTTACCTAATTTTACCGCCAGAGGGATTATTCCCCGAACTTCATATTTTCTCTCCACACCTGAATAAGGGAGCAAGAAACAGGTTACATTCTGGCCTTATTTTATTGAACTATGTAGCATAAACCAAATCCTTACCTGAACTTCATCAGCTACCACGAGGAACTGTTCGCTGGGGTCAAGCTGCAAACTGTGAAGCAACTGGTTATCAACGCGCCCCTGCGCTCAATGCAGGATGGAGAGCTCATCTCTTCAAACCATCAGAAGAATATCCCTAAGTGCCAAGCAAACGTAGCTAGGTGGGCCAGTCCAGTCCGCCATCTTGGCCAAACGCGTCACATTGGTGGAGACCGCAGCTGTCCAGTTCAGATTGACACCTCTGTGGGAGCCAGGTGAGCGTAACAGACTGCTCAAAGGGGCCAGAAACGATTCACCCATGGTGGACGGGTCAAAGGTACAAAAGTCGCAGCAGCAGGTGCTGCTTTACCCTTGACATCTGCGTCAGCTGCTTCTAAACCCCTCTGAGGTCTCCCCTCACAAGACACCAGTGGGGGCAGGTTAACTCAACATCTGGCAGAATGGCAGGCTATTACGTCAGATGCTTGGGCATTGGAGACAGTTGCCCAAGGTTACTGCCTGCCCTTCCTACACACTCCTCAGAATCATCCACCGGGGAACAACCCTTTGAAGCTTCCAGACCCACTCCTTATGCAGGAGATTTTAGACCTGCTAGAGACGGGTGCCTTAGAACCGGTACCCGTAGCGGAAAGGAACAATGGTTGGTATTCCCCCTACTTCCTAGTACCAAAGAAGGACGGAGGACTGAGACCCATCCTGGACTTGCGAGAATTGAACAAATTCCTCAGGAAAGATAAGTTCAAGAGTACCCTTTCTCAGATCATTCAGGCCCTCCAGCTTCAGGACTGGTTGGTATCTCTAGACCTTCAGGATGCTTATTTCCATGTGCCAATCCATCTCAAACACAGGAAATACCAGAGGTTCGCAATTGGCAACTCTCACTATCAATTTCGAGTTCTGTCTTTTGGGCTGACCTCTGCCCCGAGGGTCTTCACCAAGCTAATGTCGGTAGTGGCTGCAAATCTAAGGAGGGAAGGGATCCACGTAAACCCCTACCTGGACGATTGGTTGATCAGAGCAGTATCTCCGGAAGAAGCTCAGATCCAGCTTGATTATGTCTGCCACTTCCTTCACAAGCTGGGCTTCTCCCTCAACTTAAAGAAGTCACATATGATACCATCACAGAGACTCCAGTTCATTGGAGCAGTCCTGGGCACTTCCCTTGGAAAAGCCTTGCCAACAGAAGTGAGGGCTCAAGTTATTCTACAGATGACCACCAAGTTTAAAAATGCCGAACGTTTACCACCCTTCGACTTTTTGAGGTTGCTAGGCCTCATGGCATCCTGCATCTTCCTTGTGCCAGAGGTTCGCATGAGAATGAGATCCCTCCAATGGGCACTAAGAACCCAGTGGTCGCTATTCTCAGGAAGAATGTCAGATCTCCTACAAGTTCCAGACAGAGTAGCTCGAGACCTTCAGTGGTGGGCCTGTCGGGAGAACATCTTGAAAGGAGAACAGTATTGGCAACCATGGACGGAGATAACAGTAGTCACGGATGCCTCACTCGCGGGGTGGAGAGCCCATGCCAACGACTTAACCATCAGCGGTCGTTGGTCTCCATCGGAGTCCAGACTACACATCAACCTGTTGGAGCTGAGAGCAATCAGACTAGCGCTGAAAGCTTTTCTGCCATCAGTACAGGGAAAGAATGTCCTGATAATGACAGCCAACACAGTGGCCATGCAATACCTCAACAAAAGAGGAGGCGTAGGGTCACTGCCACTGTGCAGAGAGGCAATGCAGCTCTGGTTTTGGGCAATTCAAGAAGGAATCTCTCTATCAGCAGTTCACCTAGCCGCAGAGAAGAACTTGACCACAGACGCTCTGAGCAGGCAGAGCACAGTCTCCCACGAGTGGGAGCTAGCTCAGGAAGTCCTTCAAGAGATCTTCAGCCTTTGGGGAACCCCTCAAGTGGATCTGTTCGCCACCAACATCAACAGGAAGTGCGATCAGTTTTGTTCAAGGGAATTTCCCCTGAGAGGAGCTCTAGGGGACGAATTCGTAGTGGACTGGGAGTTTCCACTTCTGTACACATTTCCCCCAGTCCCTGTCATTCCTCAAATGATCGGGAGGTTGAGAAGATTCCAGAAAGCCATGATCCTAATTGCCCCGGATTGGGCCAGGAGAACGTGGTACCTGGACCTTCTAGACATGTCCATCTGTCCTCCAATTTGTCTTCAGCAAAGAGAGGATCTTCTCTCGCAGAAGGAAGGTCAGGTTCTCCATCCAGACATCAGAACCCTCAACCTTCACGCTTGGTTTCTGAAAGGTTGAGATACAAGGATTGGGATCTCCCGGATGATGTCATGGAGGTCTTGCTTTCAGCTAGAAGGCCAGCAGCAAAGACTTTATACCGCTGCCATTGGAACTAATTTTGCAGTTGGTGTAGAGAAAAGAATAATGAACCCTTTTCATGTAATATACCAATGGTGTTATCTTTCTTGATTTACTTAGCAAATTCAGGTCTTCAAATTGGTACGATCAAGGGCTACCTCGCAGCGCTGTCAATCTTTAAGCGTACTGCTGAGGAGCCTTCATATTTCAAAATACCTTTGGTAATCCAATTTCTGAAAGGATTAACTGTTTATCCCCTAAAGCCTTTTCAAGTTCCATTGTGGGACCTAAATCTAGTCTTAAAATGTCTGATGGGTACTCCTTTTGAACCACTTCATTCCTGTTAATTAAGATTTCTCACTCTTAAAACAGTTTTTCTAGTGGCTCTAACTTCCGCCAGAAGAGTGAACGAATTACAAGCTCTATCTTGCAAACCTCATCATACAATCTTTCATAAAGACAAGGTTGTCTTACAAGTGAAGCCCAATTTTCTCCCAAAGGTGGTCTCTGAATTCCATATTACTCAGAAAATAACCTTACCTTCGTTCTGTCCTCCTCCCCATCCAGGGAAAGAGGAAGAGAGATTACACAGGCTGGATCCAAGGCGTGCCTTGAGTTTTTATATTAGCAGACTTGCTAGGATAAGGCAAGCAGACCAATTGTTTGTAGGATACGCAGGGAAAAAATTAGGACTGCCAATCACAAAACAGACCATTCAAGATGGATCATTTGAACCATTCTAGAATGCTACAAATTGGCAGGAAAAGAACCCCCTCAACATCTTCGGGCTCATTCAACCAGGGGTATCGCAGCCTCTTCGGCTCTCCAAGACTGGGTCCCAATTAAAGAAATATGTGCGGCTTCCACATGGTCGTCCGCACATACTTTTACCAAATTTTGCAGCCTGGATTCCTCCTCTAGCCAGGAGACAAGATTTGGGAAAGCTGTGTTGCATTCTGTGCATCTTTAAAGGGAAATATTGTATCTTTACTCCCACCTGCTCTTTACACTACTGCTATGGGAGTCTATCAAAGATAAGGAATACGTCAGAGGACACAATCCCTTCGAAGAACAAGTTACTTACCAAACTGGTAACATTCTTTCGATGGGATGTTCCTCCGACGTATTCCTTATCGCCCCTTCCATCCCTCCCCGCAGTAAAACTTCCCTTGTAGTTGCAGCTTACGCTCGTTCAAGGTTACTAACCAATTGATGCAAAGCAAATCTGAACTTCAAAAAGGAACTGAGCAACGGACGCTGCGTGAGTCTATTTATACTCATGATGACGTCGATGCCGATACGGAGGCTGTCGAGGGACACCGACTCGAAGGACGTCGACGCATAGCGCCCTCTACTGAAAAAAAATTCTGAGGCCAGCAAGCTGGAATGGATAACATCAAAGATAAGGAATACGTCGGAGGAACATCCCATCGAAAGAACGTTACCAGTTTGGTAAGTAACTTGTTCTTCTGTGTAGTTCTCTGGATTGGAATCAGTTCTAGCTTGTGTAGCTTGGCTATGATAGCTTGTTTGAGGGTAGCTGCTTCAGTAAATCTTTCCATGACCGATTTTATATGATTTAATAGAGATCTATACACGCAATCCTTGTGATTTATGCCTGCAAGATCTTTCTTTGCGAGGAACGGTCATGCAGAGTTTTGATCTTGTTAATGCTCCTGTTGCCGATTAAGGGGATCAAAGTGAAAGATCAAAGTTAAAGAAACAGTTGGTTGCTGTTTCTGTCAAAGCTTAGTGTGGATTTTGGTGACTTCCTTGATGAGGACGGTTGATCTTGTTTTTCATAGTTACTTCCTTTGTTAATTTCTATACTGTTAAACTCCTGTGAGATGCTTAAATTATTTTTTGTGACATTTGTTCCTTTCAGTTTTTGATGGCTACCTGAACAACCTCATGTGTTTTAGTATTTGAGGGTAGCAAGTGAGACTTTGAATCTTTTGTCTTCACTGAAGCACATCCAACTTTGCATTGTTTTTGTTTTGACATAAAATATTGAAAGTCTTTGATGCATCCAATGCCTCTTCTAAACAGTCATTACAAAGTGCTTCTCACAGCCTATTACTTTGATCCATACAGATATATATATTCATTCTCGTAGAGGACTTGTAGTCTGCAAACCTTTTATAGGTGATATTGTCTTTCACCTGCCAGATACAAGAGTACCAGCACATCTTGGAATTATGCTCGGATGTCTGCCACGGCAGGCTTTGACCCCATCTGAATTCTAGTTCTGATTAGATTAGTCATCCAGGGGAGGTTGCATTCCATATACTATCGCATTTGTCTTGTTACCCCCCTTTCCTTGCTTTGACTGGAGAAAAGGAGGTTGGCGATATACTGAAAGCGTTTCAGGATCGGGTCCACTGTATAATAGCATGTTATGTTTTAGTGGGTTGCGGTCAATCTCTCCATCAGAGAGGATATAAAGATAGATTTGTCAGAGACCGTAAAAAGAGATCTAAACAGTTACATTTATTTTCCCTCCTAAAACAGCTAAGCGACACTTGATTGAACTCTTTGGGAATATGTTCAAAGCTGTGACAAGGGGCAAGCTTTTCTTGGCTACATATTTTAGCTCGTATTGTGGACTGAAATTAAGTGTCCCGGGAGCAAATTGCAAGGTATGGAATCCAAAACTAAAGAAATTGAGAGTTTCAAGATTCTAGGCAAACCGGGTAAGGGATTGTATTACAAAGACTCCAAAATGTAAGCTTTTCTGAGTTTCTCTGGTGTCTTAAACTCCACAGATGAAACCTCTCCGGAAGTCCGATGACATTACATTGAAGAGGCAAACTTTCTCCAGATCTCCTCCTCGTGAAGAGGTGATCTTGGAGGGGCCAAAACTGAAAGATAAGGTTGTGTGCACCATTAAATCCCATAAACATAAAAACCCGAGCCACCATAGTCTTGCCGGTCGCCTCCATAAGCCCGTCTGTAGGCGACTTCTACTTCCTTCACCAGACCTCATTTAATTCTTGGCGACAATTGAGCGTTCTCTCTCCATGAGTGAGGCCAGTATGTGCCTCACCCTGAAACCTGTTGAACACAGAGAAGTGTAGCTTATACTTGCCAGTTTTCTTCTTAAATACAAACACACAATTATTTACTTAAATGTTGTAAGATCTGCACACTGATTTTGTTCCCACTTACTGTTTGTTACAGGAAGAAAACATGTAGTAATATCAGGAATGTCACTCGATTGCTAGTAGGTCAATTGGTTCCTGAGGGCCCCCTCTATCCTTTTGTCTTAAGATGCTAAAAATTATTCCTGAGAGATATGCTCTGGGAAAGTAGTTAAAGTAGTTAAAACAAGTTTTTGCTAACTACGCTTGTCCTTCCAAGATCGGTTCTATGTGATAAGGTCGCCAACAAAATCCTGCGGCCAAAAATGCTGTTTAGCTAATTCTATTTTTTAACGCTGCTTATATGTGGGGGGAGACCCTCCACAGCCCCCCCATACTCCTCTAACATTATACTATCACCCTAACCCACTGCCCATATATGAATGTGTTAGAATTCGTATTTTGCAGCAACTTTATCACTGGATATGCCAAGATCTTGGTGAATTTGATGCAGTCTCTGAGAGTCGTTTCTGACAGGGTATCCCATTTTCGGCATCATGAAGTTCTTCTGGGGTTGGAGGAGCTTCTATACAAATATTTATATGGTGAAATAGTTACATTAATTTCAACAACAAATAAGACGACCTGGTTTCATTATAATCATATAGGTCTGCATAGAGTTGAAAAACAAGGAAAAACCAGCAGGGTGAGCTGTCCGGTTGATACAATAAGCTGGATTAGTATCTAGGTACATATTCTGTGTGACTTTAATTTAAGTTAAGCTATACGATCGTGTAATCAGTGCCCGACTTTTGAAACATGCTGCCCTGTTGTATGCATATCAAATAGAAAACACAGAAAAGTCAACTTTATTAACATACAATTCAACAAGGGTGTGGGAGTCCCTTTACTGAGAATGAACATGGGTCAAATACCCTGTTCTATGGGATTTATCCCACTCAGGAGGACCTACAACCACGTTTCAACTCACTGCACCCTTCATAGAGGAGACATATCCATTTGCAGATCAGTCTGGTCCCACCCACAACGGCAATCCTGCACTGAAAACTAGGCAACTCTCCTCTGGACAACAATACCATCAGCAACCCCAGACACGATTTCGGTCTTGTTGGGCATCCTTAGTGAGGTGAAGCTCAGCCTCTCTAAGGCACAGTGAGCAAGGGGTCCAGGTCTGGAAAACCCTGGGTAATTTAAGGTGAACCCCCAAGTATTACAGTGAGTTTGAGTGGTTGTAGACCCTCCAAAGTGGGCACCTTCACATAGAAGAGGTTATTTGTCCATGTTTGTTTTCAGTAGAGTGGCTCCCAGACCTTTTTCTATAATTTTGGGAACATGTGCTTTCACCTTAAATTACCCAGAGTAATCCAGACATGGACCCCTTGATGACTGTGCTTAGAGAGGCAAAGCTCCATCTCAATGATGAGGTCCAACAAAGCTGAAACATGTGTTTGGGATTGCTGTTGGTACTCTTATTCAGAGGAGAATTGCCTAGCATTTCAGGTCTGGATTGCCCAAGTGGTGGGACCAGATTGGTATGCAAATGGTTATTTCGAATGGATTGTGTCCTCCCATGTATTCCTCATCTTAGATATATTCGGCAGCTTGCTGCTTCTTTCGGAAAAATGTTCGCCAGTGGGCGCTGTGCTCGAGGTCGCGTAGCTTGGTACCTCGAAGGCCGCCGTCAACGTCATCCGTCGTATAAAGGGCTCAAGCCGTGCCTGTTGTTTCAGTTCCGTTTTTCCGATCTTCTGCTTCGTGTATCGAAACGGCGCGTCAGTTTTCTCATCGAGAATGTTTTCCTCCTCTACCCCGACAACACCCAAGACGGGTTTTAAAGTGTCTCAAATGCGCACGAAAGATGTCCAATACGGATCCTCACCTCTACTGTCTTTGGTGCCGTAGTCCTGATCACTGATTCGACAAGTGCGGGTCGTGTCAGGCGATGTCGAACTAGGCTCTTAAGGAACGCCGAGGTAAGCTAGCGGTGGGGGAAGAGTCTTTCATGTCTGCAAAAAGACTAAAAGACTCGAAAGAATCGAGGAAAAAAATCTCGTCATGAGTCGAGGTGATCGAGGCCGAAAAGTCGCTTGAGGAAGTCCTCTTCCTTTTCATAGAAAAAATCAAAAAAGCGACATCATAGATCTTCGTCTTCTTCTTCCGCGCCCGACAGAAGGTTTATTTCTTGTCCTTCTAAACATGACTCCCCAAAACAATGGGAGGCCTTTAGGGCTTCAATGCTAAAAACAATTGAGAAGGCGGCCCCGACCCCCTCAAAAAAAGTTGCGTGAAGAGCATGCCCCTGTCCACTGTAAAAGTGACAGAGGGAAATCTAAAACGTCTCACAATAAATCCGACAAAAAGTCGAGGGCGTCCTCGGATGATGATTCTCCAGCGCCTCATAAGACTATATAGAAACCTTCAGTGCATAAATCGAGGTTGCCTGAGGACAAAATGGCGTCCTCATTGTCGAAGTCCTCTATCGACTCTACGCGTCCTTCAACGACGTCGTTGAAGCCAAAAATGGCGTCGTTACCTTCGGCCTCGGCATCGACGCCCTCCTTGATTACCTCGGGGATTCCTTCGAACATATCGAAGCCATTGTCGATTCCGTCGACTCCTTCAACGGGGAAATCTTTTATACCGGTTCCCATAACGACAACTATGGCTAAAGCTAGGTCTATTGCACCTTTACCAGAACAAATGTTCCACCCTCAGCCCAGGCAGGAATTTTTTTAAATCTGTGTCTGCTATTTTTGAGGAACAAACCTCTGATGAGGAAATTACATCAGCTGGTGTTTGATGTGTGACAAGAGAAGTCCCTGAGGAACTAGTAGATCCTAATTCAAAAATGACAGACCTTTATGACTGCCTACAAGCAGCCAGTGGCCTAGATACCTCACCTGAGGTAGAATTTGAAAGACCTGACCCCACTGACCATGCTGAACCGGAGTATAGGAACCTCATGTGAAGAGTGATGGATTTTATGGGGTGAAAGTCAGTGTCTCCAAGATATGACCAGGACGACTTAACTGATATTATTGATGAAGGACCTCAGAAAGACCCAGTCCTTCCTTTGCACAAAGCTCTTCAAAAGAGAGTTATGACAAATTGGGAGACCCCTGAGTCTTTACCAGCTGTAAACAAGAAATTTGTAGGGAAGTATAGACTTGCTCCCTTGGATACAGAGTATTTGTCAAAGCACCCTTCATCTGAAAGCTTGGTGATTCAAGCTGCGACTGCAAATAGACAATCGGCTTATCCCTCCATGCCCCCTGACAGGGACGACAAAAAGATTGACACCTGGGCGAGGAAAGCTTTTACTTCAGGTAGTATGGCCCTTAAATCTACTAATGTGACTTGTACATTAGCTAGTTTTACTTACACCCTGTGGAGCTGTTTAAATGCAGCGGCTGATAACATCCCGGAGGGTGAGGAGCGGGATGGTTTCCTGGCGATACCAAAGGAGGGGAAGGAGGCTATGGAGGAGTGCCTCAAGTTAGGACTGGATACTGCAGAGAGTATAAGCAGATCCATGGCATCTAGCACAGTCTTGCGTAGATTGGCATGGCTAAGGAAATCTGGCTTTGCATCTGATGTACAGTCCAGATTACTTAATATGCCCTTTGACGGCTTGAGGTTGTTTGGCAGCAAGGCGAACGAGAGCTTGGAGAATCTGCAGACCTCGAAAGCGGCAGCAAAATCACTCAGCGCCGCTATAAGGCAACCTCAGCAACACTCTTACGCAGGCTCATCTTCCTGGAAGAGTCGCTCTTTTCGCTTCTATTCCTCTTTTGGAAAAGGGAGAGGGCAGGCCAGTCAGAGAGGACAACAAAGAAAACCCTTTCGTGGTGGAAAAGGGAGAGGCGCTAGATCAGCCACAGCAGCGGCTACTACCTCCTCATCCACTGCTGCAGCCGCTGCAAAGCCGCTTTGAGGCCTTAACTCACAAGACCCCGGTGGGAGGCAGAATCACTCCGTATACGGACGAATGGCGGGGCATTACATCAGATGCCTGGGCACTAGAGATGGTGACCCATGGTTACTGTCTTTCATTTCATCAAAGGCCTCAAGATCATCCACCGGGAGCCAACACCCAGACCCGCTCCTTGTGCAGGAGATTTTAACCCTGCTAGAGAAAGGTGCAATAGAACATGTACCTGAAGCGGCGAGGAGCAAGGGTTGGTACTCCCCTTATTTTCTCATTCCCAAAAAGGACGGAGGATTGAGACCCATCTTGGACTTGAGAAATTTGAACAAATTCCTCAGGAAGGACAAGTTCAAGATGCTGGCCCTGTCTCAGATCCTTCAGGCTCTTCAGCTTCAGGACTGGCTGGTTTCATTGGACCTTCAGGATGCTTACTTTCATGTGCCAATTCATCTCAAACACAGAAAGTACCTGAGGCTTGCAATCTCGCTATCAGTTTCGGGTTCTACCATTTGGGCTGACCTCTGCCCGAGGGTCTTCACCAAACTAATGGTGGTGGTGGCAGCGAGTCTCAGGAGGGAGGGGATTCACATCTACCCTTACCTGGACCATTGGCTAATCAGGGCAAGTTCACCCGAACGGGCTCAGGAACATCTAGCCATGACCTGACACTTCCTACACAAACTGGGCTTCTCCCTCAATTACAAGATGTCCCAAATGATTCTGAGCCAAAGACTCCAATTCATCGGAGCGGTCCTGGACACCACCTCAGGGAAAGCCTCGCCTCCCGAGGAAAGAGCTCACCACGTTCTGCAGATGGTAACAAAACTTCAGAATGCCCAAAATCTACTGACGTTCGACTTCCTAAGGTTGCTAGGCCTCATGGCATCCTGCATTTTTCTGGTGGCAGAGGCTCGACTGAGGATGAGATCCCTGCAATGGGCCCTCAGAATTCAATGGTCCCAGTTTTAGGGGGAGATGTCAGATCTTGTACAAGTTCCGTCCAAGGTGGCTCAAGATCTCCTATGGTGGGCTCACAAGGAAAATATCCTCCAAGGGGAACCTTTTTGGCAACCATGGCCGGAGATAACTGTAGTGACGGACGCATCACTCACAGTGTGGGGAGCCCACACCAACGATCTGACAATCAGCGGTCGTTGGTCTCCATCGGAGTCCAAACTAAACATCAACCTTTTGGAGAGGAGGGCAATCAGACTAGCGCTGAAGGTCTTTCTGCCCTCTGTACAGGGAAAGAATGACCTGATAATGACAGACAACACAGTGGTCATGTACTACCTTAACAAAAGAGGAGGCGTAGGATCACTCCCACTGTGCAGAGAGGCAATGCAGCTATAGTTCTGGACAATGCAAGAAGGAATCGAGCTGAACACGGCGGCGGACACTATGAGCAGACATAGCACAGTCTCCCATGAGTGGGAGCTAGCTCAGGAAGTCCTTCAAGAGATCCCCGCCCTTTGGGGAACCCCTCAAGTGGATCTGTTTGCGACCGGTGCCAACCGGAAGTGCGAACTGTATTGCTCAAGGGAATTTCCCCTGAGAGGAGCTCTAGGGGACGTGTTCGTAGTGGACTGGGTGTTTCCACTCCTTTACGCATTTCCTCCAGTCCCCATGATTCCTCAAGTAATCAGGAGGTTGAGAAAGTTCAGGAGAACCATGATCCTAATTGCCCTGGATTGGGCCAGGAAGACGTGGTACCCGGACCTTCTGGACATGTCCATCTGCCCTCCAATACGCCTTCCACAAAGAGAGGATCTTTTCTCGCAAGAGGAAGGTCGGGTTCTCCATCCAGAGGTTAAGACACTCAACCTTCACGCTTGGCTTCTGAGAGGTTGAGATATAAGGATTGGGACCTCCCGGATGACGTTATGGAGATTTTGCTTTCAGCCAGAAGGCCAGAAACAAAATCCTTATACCGGTGTCATTGGAAGAAATTCAGTAACTGGTGCAGGGAGAAGAATGTGGATCCTTTTCAATGTACCACTCCGATGGTTCTTTCCTTTCTCTTACATTTAGCCAACCCGGGGCTCCAAGTTGGAACTATTAAATGATATTTGGCAGCGCTATCTATCTTCAAGCGCTCCTCAGAAGAAGTTTCAGATTTTAAAATGCCTTTAGTTATCCAATTTCTTAAAGGGTTAACAAATGTGTTCCCTCCTACACCCTTCCAAGTTCCCATTTGGGATTTAAATTTAGTGTTTTTTTTTTATTTTTTTTTAATACTTGCATTTATTGGTTTTACATAGAAATAAACATCAAACGTTATAACGTCCCCCTCAAGCTCCCCCCTTCCACCGCTGGGGTTGCATGACATTGTGCTTCCAAGGGTTCCTTTATGCGTTGAAGATGCCTGATACTTTGATATTATGGGGACACCATTGTTCCATAAAGTCAGTCTGGAGATATTGCAGAGTCCCTTCCCATTCCTTTACAAACTTGTCCCTCGTTCCTTGGATTATGTTGGTGATTTTCTCCATCGTTACCTGGGCCCATACCTTCTGTAACCAAGTAAAAGTCAATGGGGTGTTTTCATTCTTCCAGTTCTGGGCAATTGTTGTCCATGCCGCGATGAGAGGTCCCATAAAGCTTCTCCACTGTGATTTATTGTATAGCCTTGTTGTGTCATTTCTAATTCCACATAACCACACCCCTTCTCCAATCAGCCCCACATCTGGGAACATTTTACCCATCTCTCCCTTAACTTCCTCCCAGAAGGGCTTTATGCCTTTACAAGCCCACCATATATGTTTCCACGTTCCTACTTCAGCGCATCCTCGCCAGCATTGATTTGATGTGTTGGGGAACATAGAATGCAGTCTTTCTGGGGTATAGTGTCATTGTGTCATTATTTTGATCCACATTTCTCTGGTCTGTGCTGAGCGAGTCATTTTGGGAATCATTTTCCAAAGATCCTCCCACTGACCTTTCGTTGGCTCCACCTCTAGCGTTCTGCCCCACTTAATCATGTATGACCATTTAATTTCTTCCTCCTGTGAGTTTATGTATTTATACAGAGTCGATACCCATGTTTTTGCCCCTGTGTTGGAAATGATGTATGTCTCAAACGGTGTAAGAACCCTAGTTGCTGCTTTGGCGATGATCGGGGAGCTTAGCCAGTGTTTTAACTGTTTGTATCTATATTTAACACCTTTTGAGAGAGTTGAGCTTGCAGCGCAGGATTCAAGTGACCGGATTTCATTGTCAACGAACATTTCGCCTATTTTTGTTATGCCTGCGTCCTCTGTTATCGTATGCCCCTTGTTCCATCCGTGGTGGGAATTGCGGGTTCCTGCAGATGGGCGTAAAGGGTCCCAGCAATGTGGTCATAATACCTCTCCGTGTTTGGCAATCCCACGCCTCCAACGTGGTCTTCATTATTTCGCTTATCCCTAAGTTATCATGTCTGTGTTGTCTCTGTTTCCAGAGAAGCTCTACCAGTGGGGTTCTCGCAAGTGCCTGTCCTGTTTGGCCCAGATCTGCTGCGGGTTCTCCCCCAACCACTCGATCAGAACCTTAAGCTGCGCCGCCTGATAATATTTCTTGAAGTGGGGGAAGCGCCATTCCCCCGTCCCTGGTTGGTGCCGTGAGGACTGCCCTAGGTATTCTCAGAGTTTTCCCTTTCCATATAAAGGAAGATACCAATTTCGTTAGTTTTGAAGAACGTATGGGGGACGCCCACTGGGAGAGCCTGAAAATAGTACAGCACCCTTGGGAGGATAGTCATCTTAACTGACTGAATCCTGCCCCACCAAGATATCTGTAATGGGTTTCATCTGCCTACTTCTCTACGAATACTTGCGATGAGCCACGGGTAATAATCCCCATATGTTTGCCCAATTTTCTGAGGTACTATTATTCCCAGGTATTTTATCCCCTTTTCTACGATCTTAAGATCCAATAGTTTTGCTTCCCCATATATCTTTGCTCTATCACCCGCCAGGATTAGGATTTCTGATTTTTTTCTATCTATCTTCAGACCTGAGATTGCCCCAAAGTTTTCTAATTCCCCAACCGCAGCTGTTAATATGGATTCGGGATCCTCAAGGGCTATCAACATATCATCCGCGTATGCTATCACCTTGTGTTGCTGTCCTGCCATATCTATCCCTCAAATGAGTGTAGATTCCCTTATTTTTATTAGTAGAGGTTCTAAGAAGATAGTGTACAGTAGTGGGGAAAGGGGGCAGCCTTGTTGTGTCCCTCTTGATATTACTTTATCAGCTACCTCTCCGTTAATGGCTATTCTGCTGGATGGGGAGTTACAGTTCACTCTGGTTCTCGCAATATATTGTTCCGCAAAACCCATGTAAGTTAGAACTCTAAATAACATTGACCATTCAACCTGATCGAAAGTCTTCTCGGCATCTACCGATAGCAGTATCGCTGGGGTGCGAGTTATGCCTATTTTTTCCACTAGATGAAAGAGTCTCCAAAGATTGTCCGGTGTTTGCCTGCCAGGAATGAAGCCTGATTGGTCCATAGTGATCAGTTTTGGGAGGAGCGGGGATAGTCTTGCTGCCAGGATCTTCGTATACATTTTTGCATCCAGATTTATCGGGGGGATTGGTCTATATGATGCGGGGTATGTTGGATCTTTACCTGTTTTGTGGAAGACTAGCACCTTCGCTTCATTCATTGTGGGGGTCATGTTGCCGCTATCTTTAAATGAGTTCAGGAGCCTAGTTAAAACTGGGATCAATAAGTCTGTATATTTTTTATAAAATGGGGCCGTAAAACCATCTGGGCCTGGTGCTTTGTTTACTGGGAGTCCATTTATTGCTTTTTTAACTTCCTCTTTGCTAATTGGGTTCTCTAGGGCCTGTTTATCCTCCTCAGAAATCCGCGGGATCGGTAGGGATTTTAGATAGGAGTCTTGGGCGTCTACATTAGGATGTTCTGTGGAGTAGAGAGTTTGGTAGTATTCCCTCAATGCTTCCCCCATGTGTTACACTCACCTGGCTCCCACAGAGGCATCGATCTAAACTGGACAGCTGCAGTCTCCACCAATGTGACGCCTAGGGCCGAGATGACGGACTGGACTGGCCCACCTAGCTTCGTTTGCTTGGCCCGTAGGAATATTCTTCTGCAAATGGAGAAAGGGGATTAACCACCCGTGGAGTAGAGCGTAAATCCCCCCAACCCCGCTGTTCTCCCCACAGATCACCTTTGATGTCCCCTCTTATAGTCTCACCTGATGGTTTGAAAAGATGAGCTCTCCATCCTGCATTGAGCGGTGGGGCGCGTTGATAACCAGTTGCTTCACTGGCTCGAAGGAATTGGTGAGTTCCAGAACAATATTGACTCCGAAAAGTATGTAGTTCGTAAGAGTTCACATGTCTGACTTTCACTCTTGTCCGATTCCTTGCAGTTTGCAGCTTGACCCCAGCGAAGAGTTCCTCGTGGTAGCTGACGAAGTTCAGGTAAGGATTTGGCTTATCCTACACAGTTCAATAAAATAAGGCCAGAATGTAACCTGTTGCTTGCTCCCTTATTCAGGTGTGGAGAGAAAATATGAAGTTTGGGGAATAATGCCTCTGGCGGTAAAATTAGCTAAGTCTGTTGTGGTGAGAAGAGTTCCCCTTGTTTGTCCCTTTGTCTCACCTTGTTGTCCTTTTGTTCCCCTTAGGGGCCGGGGTTCGGCGAGGATGCAATGGAGACTGCGCCAACCCGTGAAGAGGAATAGTACCCCCGGCGGTAATGAGGTAAGTCTAGGGGGGTAGTTACTATTGCCTCTGTTTCTTCCCTTGGCCTACCTTTGCTGTTCTTGTGTTCCCCTTAGGTGCCAGAGTGCGGCGGGAACGGGCAGAAAGATGCGGTGGATCGTGAGGATGCTGCGAAGGCCGGTGAGTTCAGCGCGGCGCTGCAGCAGGCGAGGCGGCGCGCGTAATATGCTTCTTTCTGTCATGATCTCTGCTTCCAAAAGGTCAGGGTTTTCCCAACTCCCTTGGAAGCAGATCCATAACCCAGGTTCCGAGTGCCAACCAGTCCTAATTGGGACCTTTTGGACCCAGTCCTGGCGCCAGTGGCACCAGGCTCATAAATATGCCCAGTCCCAGCGCTGGAAGCGCCGGGCTCATAATGCTTGGGTGGACTTACCTTCAGCAGACCATGCTGCGTACTTGCCTGCCAGTTGAGCCTCTGATCCTCTTCTGTTTGGAACTACTTTTCCTGTTGGGTGGGGCTGGAGCCACTCCCTAGATTCAGAACACTGGAACTCTTCTGGAAGGCAGGAACTCTTTTCTTACCAGGAACTCTTTTCTTACTTAGGCGTGGCTGTGGAAGGAGACACCTAAGCACTACAGGAGGCTATTTAAACCACACCCGGTGGATGAATCTTGCTTTGCGTTATTCTGCAACCTCTGCAGCAGAACGCTCATCGTGTCTTCTGCATCCGGTCCTGGGCCTAAGGAAAAAGGCTTACCATCCTTAATCCAGTCTTCAGCAACACCTATAAAGACAAGAAAGAACAGGTTAGTATTCCGGCATCTGAAAGGCAAAGGCTTACCATCCTGAATCCAGTCTTCAGCAACACCTATAAAGACAAGAAAGAACAGGTTAGCATTCCGGCATCTGAAAGGCAAAGGCTTACCTACTCTTCGTGCGCTCCGGAGGTCTTCACACTGCATTCCGGCATCTGAAAGACAAAAGCTTACCAACTCTTTGCACGCTCCGGAGGCCTTCGGCGCTGCATCCCGCATCTGAAAGACAAAACAAGGTGCGTTTAAAGACATTGGGGAACTTTAATACTCACGTGCCATTACTCCTTTCCACATCTAATCCAGTGGGTATTCCGGCACCCTGCAGCCGCTCCGAACTCGTACCTGCAAAATAATAAAAAGACAGTTAGAGCGCATAGTGAAGCAGGCAACAAGCGCTTACTTACGTGCTTCCAGGCGCTTCTATTCATCACACGGGCTCCATCTTCAACTCACTTCAGCCCGTCATCCGCCATCGCCGGAACCCTGCAAAACAAGAGACATCATTACTAAAGACTTTAAAGACATTTGAATGACTCGAAACTTACCGATCGTGCAGTAAACGACGGACAGCAGTCCTCTGAAGTCAAGAGGCCTGCGCTACCTATCCAGTGAAGAAACTGGTTACAGCACCCTGCCCCGAGGCAGATGGAGAGCTCGGCATTCACTTACCTAAGGTGAGAGCGTTAACCTTTGGGGGTCTACAGGAGAGGAGAAGAGGAAAGAGATAGGGACACCCCAATAACCCCAGTTCATTAACCCCATATTTTCTATCTGCAGACATCTTACTCTACACGTCAGGCATACAGTGCACAGAGGTCCAGCCCAAAGAGCCAACCGGGTGCTACACATCACCTTTGAAGATACGATAGTCGCCCAGTCAAGACCGGCGCCTCTGCGAGAATCAGGTGAGCGTTACACTTTCTTCCAGCTCGAAGGCGCAGTGGATCCGGAATTCAGGTAAGGATCGAAGGTTTTGCTCTTATTCTAACCTCTTCTCCTTCTGTTCCTCCCTTTTTCTAGGAGCTGCAGACTCGAGGCAGGTGTGGCAGAAGACTGGATGCAGGCTTGCAGACACGGTGAGCGTTACGCTGCTGGATGCAGAATAACGCGAAGCGTGTGCTGCTCTTTGGGCGTGGTTTAATTAGCCCCCAAAGTAGTCCCAGGTAAGTATTCCTCCCCAGCCCCACCCGAGTAAAAAATAGTCCCAAGGTAAAATAGTCCCTTCCAAGCCTCATTTGGCTTGGAGCTCTGCAGCATGGTCTGCATCAGGTAAGCTTGCAGCATGGTCTGCATCAGGTAAGTTCTACTCTATGAGCCTGGCGCCTATGGTGCCAGGACTGACTCTCCATATGAGCCTGGCGCCATAGGCGCCAGGACCGCACCCAAACGGCCCCCAGCAGGGGTTTTTGGGCCTGCTCAAAATAACTTGATGCCTGCTTCCGGGGTTGCTGGACCTGGTCTGGTGTCCCAGGGGTAGGCATCATGACACATGTCCTGTGTGCGCGTTTGTATGTCACCTTTCGCATTGCGCATGGCCTTGATTGTTTCTTTCTGTTTCGCAAAAAGTTGTCTCGCTAAGAGTCTATCTGCTTTGTTCGCTCTTCTGTAATATCTTTGTTTCAGATAGAGTAGGTTGCTTTCTGCACCTTTTGTGCGTAGCATCTCTAATTGTCCCTGTGTATGTTTCAGCGATTTTTTTTTTTATTTTTAGGTCTTAGTGGGGTGTGACAGCATTTTCTCTTGGATATCTTCGATTGTTTTTTCCAACTCCTTTTCCCACATATACCTTTGCTTTTCTTTTGTGATTTTCAACGCCATCATCTTTCCCCGTATAACTGCTTTAAACGCGTCCCAGACTGTGCTCATATTGACTTCCCCTGTGTCATTCGGTGCGAAGTATTCTTCTATCATTTCCCTTATGGCTTCCCTGATTATTGGGTCCTGAATCCGTTCCAGCGGTAGCCTCCACCGCCAGAGCCCATTCTTTTTCCCCGGAAGAGTCAAGTCTAGCCATAGTGGCGCATGGTCCGAGAGCGCCATCACTCCCTTTCGAGGGGATTGGGTCCTCCGACGTATTCCATATCTATGACATGTAATCACCACAGCTGTGCTGTTTCAGAAACTTTTTTCTGCGTCCTGCGTCGATGACGTCGATGCGCCGTCGTCGAGGACCTCCTCCGACGTCATCCGATGTGATAAGTAGGACGCACGACGTCCGTAGCCTCTGTTCCGTTTTTTTCTGCAAACGTGTTGCTTCGTGAATCTCGGTTAACGCCTCGACTCTTTGGAGTTCTGTTCTTCTCGGTTCTTCGAATCTGTTCGTTTTTGTGAAAATCCTTCGTGTGAAGATGTCTTCTACTTCGTCTTCGACCCCGCGTCCGGGCTTCAAGAAGTGCGGGGAGTGTGGGTCCAAGATGTCGGTGACGGACTGGCACAACGCCTGCCTCTGGTGCCTCGGGGAGGCCCACGACACGGATGACTGTATCGACTGCCAGTCGCTCACGTCCAAAGCCTTACGCGAACGTAAGAAGTTGTTGTCGGTAGGTCGGGTGTCCAAGCCCCGGAAGTCGAAGTCTGCGGGGCTTTCGACGGATGATTCGAGAGGGGACTCTCCGCGTCATCGTCGGAAGTCTTGTGGGTCTCCTTCTAGGAGTCGGTCTCGCCACTCCTCAGCCTCTTCGAGGCATTCTCGGAAGCGCCGACACCGGTCGTCTTCCAGGTCCTCTTCGGAGGACTCTGCCCGGCACGTCGCTTACCCCACCAGCCGTGCGACACCGGAGGAATGGGCTTCTTTCGGGAAGAAAATGCTGGCGATTCTCGAGTCGCAGGGTACTAAGCCGTCCGCGCCCCGAGTGGGGTCGGTCGTGAGAGGTCGAGAGACACCGCTCGCAAGAGTGGTCGGCACGAGTCACGGGAGAGGACCCGCTTGGACAAGGAGACTCGTTCTCGACGTACCCGTTCCAGGTCCCGGTCCTCGACGCCTTCGAGACCGTGTGCACCTGTGAGGTCTTCGAGGAAGACATCGACGTCTGAGGCGTCAAGGGCGTCGACAGGCTTTCTCGAGGCTCCGGCTCCGAGGAAGTCGTCGAAGCCGTCGACTCTCAGGTCGTCGAAGGACACGCTCGGGGCTCCGGCTTCGAGGGCTGTGTCGACGCCGCCGATGCTGGCGGCGCTGCATCTGATGTCGACGCCGATTTCGTCGGCGCCGATGCCTGTTATCTCGATGCCGCGCCGATTCGCTCGACGCCATCAACGCCTTTCGTGTCGGAGGTACCCCGTGGCACAGGGGAACCCCCTAGGAAGTCTCTGGTTAAGAGCAAGCACTCTCGGGTGCCTTCTTTTCGCCGCCTGGAATATATTTCAGAGGCGGATGAGGATTCTGATGGCCTGGTTCCTAGTCAGGTTCCAGATGAAATTGTCTCGGGCCATAGTCAGTTTGACGATTTGAGGCAGTCACTGCATGATGCCAGTGGACTGGACACCTCTCCGGAGGTGGAGTTTTGTAGGCCTGAGCCTGGCTTTCATGCCGATTCCTCGTACCGGCGCCTTATGGCTAGGGTTTCTCAGTACTTGGGATGGTCTGCTCCCCCAGGGGAGTTTGTGCAGGATGATCTAACGGACATCCTTGATGTTGGTCCCCCAACTGACCCGGTACTGCCGTTCCATATGGCTTTACAGAGAAGGGTGGCGGCGGCTTGGACTGCTCCGGAGAGTCTCCCGGCGGTGGGCAGATCCTTGTTGTGAAAATACCGTCCAGCCAGTAGCGACGCATGCTACTTGACCAGGCACCCCACTCCGGAGAGTTTGGTGGTGCAGGCGGCCACGGCCCCGGCAAAGCAGGCGTCGTACCCTACCATCCCTCCTGATAGGGACGACAAACGTTTTGATGGCTGGGCGAAGAAAGTGTTTTCTTCTGGTGGTATGGCGCTTCAGGCGGCCAACTCCATTTGTGCCTTGTCTCGTTTCACACACACTCTGTGGAACTGTGTTGCGTTAGCGGCTGAACATATTCCCGAAGGGGACGAACGGGATGGTTTCCTTGCTATGGTCCAGGAGGGTAAGAATGCCATGTGAGTCCGTTCAGTCGGGTTTGGACTTAGCTGAATGCGTCAGTAGGTCCATGGCGGCGAGCACCGTGATACGCAGGTTTGCGTGGTTGCGGAAGTCGGGGTTTGCTCCTGATATGCAGTCCCGGCTCCTCAACATGCCCTTTGACGGTGAACACCTTTTTGGCAGCAAGGCAGAGCCTTGAGAGGTTGCAGACCTCAAAAGCTGCAGCAAAGTCGTTGGGCGGTGCAGTTCGCCAACCTCCGCCTTTTCGTCCTAGGGGACAGCAGTGGAGGGGTGGTTCCTTTCGCTATTACTCGTCCTTCAGTAAAGCGAGAGGAGCTGGCAGTCAAAGAGGCCAACGCAGGGGTACCAGAGGTGGACGACAGGGTACCCGTGGTGCCAAGGCCGCTCGGACAGTTGCCTCTTTGCCCTCAGGTAACGCCGCAGCCGCTCCCACTCAGTCATGAGGCCTTGTCCCATGGTTCGCCGGTTGGGGGAAGGCTGGCGCAGCATCTTGTAGAGTGGCAAGAGTGGTTCTGGAGATCATAACCCACGGCTACTGTCTTCCCTTTCGGCACAGGCCTCACGACAATCCACCGGGGAACCTCTCTTTGCAGAGTCCGGATCCGCTCCTTGCGCAGGAAATTCAAGCCCTGCTGGAGAAAGGCGCCATAGAACTGGTGCCTGTAACGGAGAGGAACAAGGGATGGTATTCCCCTTATTTTTTGATTTCGAAGAAAGACAGGGGATTGAGACCCATCATGGTTTGAACAAACTCCTCAGGAAGGATAAGTTCAAGATGGTTACTCTCTCTCAAGTCCTCCAGGCCCTTCAGCTTCAGGACTGGTTGGTGTCACTCGACCTCAAGGATGCTTACTTCCATGTGCCGATCCATCCCAAGCACAAGAAGTACCTGAGGTTCGCGGTTGGCGACACGCACTTTCAGTTTCGGGTCCTGCCGTTCGGATTGACCTCCGCCCCGAGGGTTTTCACCAAGCTCATGGTGGTGGTGGCAGCGCATCTCAGGCAAGGGGGGATTCACGTCTACCCCTACCTGGACGATTGGTTGATCAGGGGGAGCTCTCCCGAGCAAGTCCTGGATCATCTGTCCGTCACCTGCCACTCCCTTCACAGGCTGGGCTTCTCCCTCAATTTAAAGAAGTCCCATTTGACGCCAACACAGCGGCTCCAGTACATCGGAGCAGTGCCCGACACTTCCCTGGGGCAGTGTTTTCCTCCCCAGGTGAGGGCTCTTCACATTCAGCAGATGGTGCACAAGTTTCAGCATGCCCAGACGCTCCCAGCGTTCGAGTTCTTGAGGTTGCTCGGCCTCATGGCATCCTGCATTCTTCTGGTGCCAAAAGGCTCGCCTGCGGATGAGATCTTTGCAGTGGGCACTCAAGATGCAATGGTCGCAGTCCTCCGGCAGGATGTCGGACCCGGTTCAGGTGCCGCCCTCGGTTGCCCGGGACCTTCTGTGGTGGGCCGTCGAAGGCAACTTGATGAAGGGGGCTCCATTTTGGCTTCCCTGGCCGGAGGTGACGATCGTGACGGATGCATCCCTCACGGGATGGGGAGCTCATGCCAACGGGCTGACAGTCAGTGGTCGTTGGTCTCCGTCGGAGTCCAGACTCCATATCAATCTGTTGGAGCTGAGGGCCGTCAGGCTAGCCCTGAAGGCTTTTCTGCCGACTGTGCGAGGAAAGAGTGTCCTGATCCTGACGGACAACACAGTGGCCATGCACTACCTCAACAAAAAGGGGGGGGCAGGGTCACTTCCTCTGTGCAGGGAGGCGATGCAGCTCGAGTTCTGGGCCATCCAGCAGGAAGTTTCGATCTCGGCAGTTCATCTGGCCGGAGTCGAAAACGTGACGGCGGACGCTCTGAGCAGGCAGAGCGCGATCTCTCACGAGTGGGAGTTGGCTCAGGAGATTCTCCTGGAGATCTTTGCCCTTTGGGGGACCCCTCAAGTGGATCTCTTCGCCTCCAGTGTCAACCGGAAGTGCGAAAGGTTTTGCTCGCGGGAATTTCCTCCAAAAGGAGCCTTAGGAGACGCGTTCGTGGTGGAGTGGTCATTCCCGCTGCTGTACGCGTTTCCTCCAGTCCCCGTCATCCCGCAAGTGCTGCGGAGGTTACGGAAGTTCGGTTCCCGGATGATCCTCATTTCTCCGGCGTGGGCTCGGAGGACGTGGTACCCGGACCTTCTCGACTTGTCCAGCTGCCCTCCACGTCGTCTTCCCTACCGAGACGATCTGCTCTCACGGGAGTGGGATCAGGTTCTCCATCCAGAGATCAGATCCCTCAACCTTCACGCTTGGCTTCTGAAAGGTTGAGGTATAAGGATTGGGACCTCCCTGAAGACGTGATGGAGGTGTTGCTTTCCGAAGGCCAGCAACGAAGTCTCTGTACCGTTGCCGTTGGCGTAAGTTCTGCGACTGGTGCAGAGTTCAGAATGTGGATCCTTTTGCATGTGACATACCCATGGTTCTGTCCGTTTTACTTTCTTTGGCCCACAGGGGCTTGCAAGTGGGTACCATTAAAGGTTACCTGGCGGCACTGTCCATCTTTAAGCGCTCGTCTGAAGAGTGTTCTTACTTTAAAAACCCTTTAATTTCACAGTTTCTGAAAGGGCTCACTAATGTGTTCCCTCCGTCACCTTTCCTGGTGCCGGGTTGGGATTTAAACCTTGTTCTTAAGTTTCTTATGGGTGCTCCGTTTGAGCCTTTACATTCTTGCCCTTTGAGGCTGTTAACTCTGAAAACTGTGTTTTTGGTTGCGGTTACTTCCGCTCGCAGAGTGAGTGAGTTACAGGCACTTTCAGTTAAGCCACCCTTCACTGTATTTCACAAGGACAGGGTTGTCCTTAGAGTTCGTCCTTCTTTTCTTCCGAAGGTAGTGACGGAATTTCATTTGGCCCGGAAGGTTGTTCTTCCGGCAGTCTATCCTCCTCCGTATCCTGGTAAGGAAGAGGAGAGGCTCCATAGGCTTGATCCTAGGAGAGCTTTAAGCTTTTATTTTTCACGCATGTCCCAGGTCAGAGTGGACGATCAACTCTTTATTGGTTATGCTGGAAAGCGTTTGGGGCAAGCTGTGACGAAACAGACTTTGTCTCGCTGGATTATTTTGGTCATCTCGGAGTGTTACCGCTTGGCGGGTAAGGACCCACCGGCTGGCTTGCGGGCCCATTCTACCAGGGGTATGGCTGCATCTACTGCCCTGAAGAGGGGTGTTCCTATTCGCAACATCTGTGATGCAGCCACCTGGGCTTCAGTACATACATTTGTACGTCACTATTCCCTCGATTCCATCCGAGGACAGGATCTGGCCTTTGGCAAGGCGGTCCTTTGCTCTGCTATTTGATTGGCTATTCTAAATTTTGATTCTAAATTCTTTCCCTCCTCCTTGCTCTGGTACTGCTTTGGGAGTCTCATAGATATGGAATACGTCGGAGGACCCAATCCCCTCGAAGAACAAGTTACTTTCTTACCTGGTAACGTTCTTTCGATGGGATGGTCCGACGACGTATTCCATATCGCTCCCGCCCTGCCTTCCCCGCTGCAGAATTTCTTTTGCGATTGCAGCTTACGTTCCGCAAGGCTTTGTGTCTGACTGGCAGTTAACTAATGTCACACGTTCTGGGGGAAAAAACTACAACTGAGGCTACGGGCGTCGTGCGTCCTACTTATCACATCGGATGACGTTGGAGGAGGTCCTCAACGACGGCGCATCAACGTCATCGACGCAGGACGCAGACGCCGAAAAAAGTTTCCGAAGCAGCACAGATGTGGTGATTACATGTCATAGATATGGAATACGTCGTCGGACCATCCCATCGAAAGAACGTTACCAGGTAAGAAAGTAACTTGTTCTTCTCCAGCATGGGGTCTGGCATGGATTCACATGCTCATGAATATTCCCCGTCGTCAGGCTGGGAATCCTCGGTAAAGAAAAAATCAGTATCAGTTTCGTTTCTGATCTATCTTTCTTAGTAGTAACCAATCACTGATCTCTGGGTCATAATGCCCCCAGCCAATGACTGCCCTCTCCCTAAGCCCTGCCCCTGGCAGCCATCCTCAGATTTTTACCGCACGCTCAAGTGTTGGGAGTCCTCATGTTTAGCTCTCGAGTTTTTTTTACTGCGTTTTCACATTTTTCAGGAGAAGTTAATCGAGCCTCAAGCTCCACCATTTCTACTTCCGATAACGGGGACCCGTTTCGGAATTCTTCTACGCCCCTCAAGGGTGAAGTTTTCGTCGAGTTTACACTTCTTGGAGGATTCCGGAAGATCTGCAGCCTACTCAAGACATGGCCCAGGACAAAGGGAGCTCGACGCCCGGATCCAAGCTGTTCAGGAGCTGCCCTGGATGCGGATTATATAACGTTTTCAAGGAGGACGAGCATTCGCAATGTCTCTACTGCCTCCATGGGGACAAGACGCACGTGGAGAAGGACTGTGCGTTCTGCAAGAACCTTTCGGAACGGACCAAACAAGATCGTCGTTCCCGCCTCGCCACCTGGCTGGAGAAGGGCACAGCAAGTGAAAAGGCAAAGAAGTCTGAGCGGGCTTCTAAGTCCTTTGAGGGCGCCCCGGCGATGGGGGCCCAACAGAAGGCCAAGCACCGCGAGTCCGTGGGCTCCGGGAGCACCGAAAGGTCGGGCTCTTCGGTCGCCAAGCAGGGCGCTACTTCCCCGGCACGTTCGACAACGAGCCAGCGCTCGGGGTCGGGGAAGAGGAAGTCCGAGAACCCGGGTAGGCCGCTGGAGCAGACCCGGTCGATCTTGAAGGGGGAGCGAGGCGTTGACCCTCCCCCCAAGGCGAAGGCCCAGGACGCACCTAAGGTGGTGAGGGCCTTGATCCACCCGGCTAAGGCCTCTACCGAAGTGGTCTCTGCGACCCTGGCGGAGCCGGCTGAGACTACGCCAATGGAAACGGCCTCTGGGCCCAGAGTATCCCTGCCGCCGCAGAGGGAATCCTCTTTCCAGCCCATCGCTAAGACCCCCGTGAAGTCCCCGGCTGAAAAAGAGGGGGGGTGGTGGCCGTTACAGACTCTGATTCAGCCTCTGAGGAGGAACTGGTGGAAACCGAGAGGGGCCTCAACGAAAGGTCCATAGGCCTCAACGAGAGGTTCATAAACCTCAACGAGAGGTTCGAGAAGGTTCGATCCCAGGGGACGGTCCCTACTGACGTGATCGATGATAGCGACGAGGACGAAGAACAGGGCCCGCTGGAGCGGCCATCCCGTCCGTCGCAGCCATTGCCCGAGCCACAGGATAGCTCGGCGGCCATTTTGTTGGCAATCCAATCCTTATGTACCGAGATAAGGACGAGATTACCACGCACCCCGACATAGGAGCCAGAACCAGGCCCGTCGGGAAGCCCTCCGAACAAGCATAGGAGAGTCCACCCTGCTCCACCCTTCGTGCCTGCGAGACCGGCGGACCCTTCATCCCCCTCGCCGGGAGAGGATACGGCGACGGATACACGACCGGGACGGACGACGACGGCGGCGATGACACAGCGAACATCCCGTCGTCACCTCCCCCGAGGGCGTCCCCAGCCGACGAGGATGGCTCTTTCCACGCCATGATAACCAGGGCATCCGAGCTCGTCCAGCTCTGCCCTGAAGAACAGAAAAAGGAGGGGTTTCTGTACCAGCGATGAGAGGCTAAGAGGAAGACAGTCCTCGCGGTGCCTTTACTCGACGACATCTGGGACGAGGGGCTTTCTGTCCTCAAGAACCCTGCCACGACACCCGCCAAGAGGGACAGGTACGAGAAGAAGTACCGAGTCCCCGATGCCGCCCCCTTGTGCCTCAGGGCCCAGCCCACGCCGGACTCGGTCGTCTCGGCAGCGGCTAAGAAGAAGGCAGCGGGTGCGGCAGCTTCAACTTCCACCTCCCCGCCGGACAGCGAGGGTAAGAAGTTGGACGCTATGGGACAACGAGTCATCTCGTCGGCGGCGACGACGATTAAGGCGGCCAATGCCTTAGCGATCGTGGCCCACTACGACAGGGAGCTCTGGTTCAAGTTAGCTCCCCTGCTAGATTTCCTGCCTGATGACAAAAGGGCGGAGGCCCTAGAGATTCTGCAGGAGGGCGAGGTGGCGTCGGATCACGCCATTACGGTGGCAACGGACATTGCCGACACCGGATTTCGCCAACTGGGCAACAGAGTTTGCCTCCGAAGACGAGGATGGCTCAAGGCGACAGACTTTCGCCAGGACGTCCAGACCAGAGTGTTGGACGTGCCGTTCAACGGCAACAAACTTTTTGGTAAGGCAGTGGATGAGTCTCTACAGGCCATCAAGACTGACTTGGAGACGGCCCGGGCCCTTGGGGTGCATCAGCAGCGACGGCCCTTTCGGAGCTCTGGAGGCAGACAGGGTGCCTCCAAAGGATCCAGCGTTGGCTCCTCCACCTATCGCCAGGTGGCCTGCTCCTCTTCCCAGGAGGCCTACAGAGGTCGCGGCAAACAAGGGGGTTTCCGCCGTCGTCGCCAAGGCTGCAAGGCCGCCTCCAAGCAAGAATGACACGGCCATGTTGTCGGGCCCCCACCGAAGCACCCCGGTGGGAGGCCGGCTGACGAAGTTCGTCAGCGTGTGGGAGTCCATCTCCACCGACTGTTGGGTGTCGGACACCCTGGCCAACGGGCACGTGCTGGAATTCCAAAAGAAGTGCCCTCGCATTCCTCCCGTGGCCAGGAAGGAAAATCACATCCCTCAACTGCTGTTGGAGGTAAGGACGATACTTAAGAAAGGTGCCATCGAGCTCGTCCCCAGAAGGCTCCGGGCCTCCGGAGTGTACTCAAGGTACTTCATCGTCAGGAAGAAGACAGGCGGTTGGCGCCCCATCCTGGACCTGCGCCGCTTAAACAAGTACATCGAGGCACAGAAATTCAGGATGGTCAACCTCCAGCACATGCTGGGACCGCTGGAGGAAGGCGACTTCCTATCGTCTCTGGACCTGGAGGATGCTTACTTCCACATCCCCATTCTAAGAAGGCACAGGAAGTTCCTCAGGTTCGTGGTTCAAGGATGCCACTACCAATTCAGAGCCCTACCGTTCGGATTAAAGTCGGCACCCAGGGTTTTCACCAAGTGCCTGGCACCAGTGGCTGCGCCTGCAGGGGATCCACGTCTACCCCTACCTGGACGACTGGCTAATCCGGGCAAGGTCATGGGAACTCGCCGTCGATCATACGGCGAGGACCGTCCGGTTGCTTACGGAGCTGGGGTTCTACATCAACTACCCCAAATCCCACCTGGTTCGGTCGCAAGTAGCACTGTTTTTGGGGGCGAAGCTCGATACAGTGGAGCAATTGGCCTCCCCTTCAGAGGAGAGGACCAATACCATCCTGGGCAAGGTACGGCGACTGTTAGCCACGGACGTGGCCAGGGTGAGGTCCTTCAAGTCCCTTCTCGGGATGATGTCCTCATGCATCTGCCTTGTACCCCTTTGCAGACTTCGGATGCGTCCGCTGCAGGAGTTCCTCGAAGCCCGCTGGTTTCAGACGGGGGGGCTGCTTCGAGGACCGGATCCCCCTTGATGAGGAGTTCCGTCGGGCGATCCTATGGTGGGGCACCCGGGCTCACCTCACGACGGGCACGGACTTTCAAACCCCGGCGTTTCAGGAGAAGGTGACTACGGACGCCTCTCTGGAGGGTTGGGGGGCCCACACCGGAGATCTCCACGCAAGAAGCCTTTGGCTCCCGGAGGAGAGGTCTCTTCACATCAACATCTTGGAGCTCCGTGCAGTGTTCTGGGTGCTCAAGTCGTTCCTCCCGTCCCTCAAGGACAAAGTGGTGAGGATCTTCACCGACAACACCACCACGATGTTCTACATACGGAAGCAGGGGGCCACCAGATCCCCAGCCCTATCCAAGGAGGCCCAGGATCTGTGGCACTGGGCCGTCGCCCAGGGGATGTTTCTGGTTCCCTTCCACCTGGCAGGAATAAGAAACATCATCACCAACTCACTCAGCAGGGAGCTACGCTCGTGCCACGAGTGGGAACTGCGCCAGGATCAAGTGGATCGACTCTTCCGACGATGGGGCAAACCCCATATCGACTTGTTCGCGACGGCGACGGTCTCCAAGTGCCAGAGGTTCGCCAGCAGGTTCCCCCAGCCGAGGAGCATGGGCGATGCTTTCTCGTTCCCTTGGGATGGCCTGTTTCTATACACGTTCCCTCCATTGCCGTTGCTGCTCCTCCTCATCAACCAGCTCAAGAAGTCCAGGTGCAGGATGATCCTCGTCGCACCGGCGTGGCTGAGGCAGATCTGGTTCCCGGACCTTCTGGACTTGTCAACGTCTCTGCCAGTCAGGCTGCCGGCGGACGCGGATCTTCTCTCCAGAGAAGGAGGCGCCATTCTACACCACGACCCTCAGTCACTGAACTTGCAGGCCTGGCTCCTGCAGCACTAGAGTTTGGAGGGTACGATATCCCGGCTGATTGCAGAGAGGTTCTTGCAAAGGCCACGGCGTCCTCAACTCTCAAGTGTTACGGTCATAAATGGAAGAGGTTCTCTGTTTGGTGCCGAGCACAGAAGATTAACCCTCTGCGGATTACAGCCCCTCAAGTGCTGCTGTACTTGCTGTCGCTGGCCAAAGCTGGACTGGCTCACGCCTCCATAAAAATACATCTGGCTGCCATCTCCCGATATACCAGGACTACGGGACGGGCGTCCTTGTGGTCTCATCGCCTGGTAAAGGAATTTATGAAGGGACTATTCCGATCATTCCCGCCGGTGAAGGCCCCTGCCCCGGCGTGGGAACTTAATGTGGTGCTGACCAGGCTCATGGGGGCCCCATTCGAGCCTATGCATTCGGCGCCTTTGAAATTCCTGTCATGGAAGACAGCGTTCCTTGTGGCTATTACCTCTGCACGACGAGTGGGAGAGATTCAGGCCCTATCTTGCAAGCCTCCATACTTGACTTTTCATGGCACGAGGGTGGTGCTGTGGACGCACCCCTCCTTCATGCCCAAGGTGCCGTCGGACTTCCACCTCAACAAGCCCTTGGTGTTACCAGTTTTCTTTCCGTCGCCTTCGACGCCGGCCGAGAGGACGTTGCACTCGCTGGATGTAGCTAGAGCGCTGAAGTTCTACGTGGACCGCACAAAGAGTTTTCGGAAGACGTCACAACTGTTTGTGAACTTTGGGTCTGTGAATCAAGGGAAGGCTCTCTCGAAGACTTCCATTTCCAGATGGCTCTCCGGCTGCATTATCACCCGTTGGCAAATCGACCGCTGCCCGGCCGTCCGAGAGCCCATTCGACCAGAGTGTTCGCTGCTACCACGGCGTTCCTGTCTGGTGTGCCCCTGCTGGACATCTGCAGGGCTGCTACGTGGAGGTCGACGCACACCTTCACAAGATTCTACTGCATCGATCGGGACTCCAGGGAGGAGTCCAGGGTCGGCCAAGCAGTGCTGCGCAACCTGTTCGCTTAAGGAGAGCCTGGTGAGGAGATAAGAGATGCTTAATGTTGAGTTGTTGTATTGCTTAATGTTGAGCCTGTTGCCACCTCCCGTGGTTGTGCATGTGTATACTGCTATGTATTCTTTTATTCATGAGCATGTGAATCCATGCCAGACCCATGCTGGAGAACAACAGTTACAGGTAAGTAACTTGTTCCTTTCTAACCCTTGTATCTTACCCATGAGACCCACCGATACCCAGAAGTAATCAATCCTGGACATGGAATTGTGAACATGCAAGAAATAAGTGTACCCCTTTTGTTCCCCATTCAGTTCCTTCCACACATCATTCAAGGCCATGTGGTCCATCTGTTGTTTAAGGTGCTTTGAGGGTGCCCCTTGGCCGTGTATGTTCCCCGTACTTCTGTCTAAATGTGGGTTCCACGCCATGTTAAAATCCCCTCCCATGATCACCTCCCCCCTTGCAAAGTCTTCTAATTCCCCCAATACGTCTCTGAGGAAACCATCCTGTCCCTGGTTGGGTGCGTATATTGAGGCAAGGGTAATACGATATCCCTCTATCTCCACATTGGCGAAAACATATCTTCCATCTTTGTCTATGACTGTGTCCATCAGTTTAGTGTCTTTGCCTGCTTTCACCGCAATCAGCGCCCCTGCTTTTTTTTCTGTAGTCGTTGCTTGTGCCCATATTTTAAACCCTTTTATGCGTGTTTTCTGTTTGTCCCTTGTTCTGATATGGGTTTCTTGAAGTAGCAGTATATTTGCTTTTCCCCTTTTGACCTGTTTTTCCAGTTTCACCCGTTTCGTTGGATGATACATACCCTAATGTTATAGGTTAAGATGCGTATCATCCCCATTCTGTTATGTGATTATGCGTTGGCTTTAAGTCCCCATTTGTACTCGATTCTTTTCGTTCATGCCCCCGTCTCCCTCCCCCCCCTTCCCTTCAACTCCCCTCCCTAACTTTGAACTGTAAAACAAACAAACTTTCCCCTGAGTAGGGCGAGGGTTCCTACTGACGCTAGGGCGTTGCACCCTTCGCTCCCTGCCCTCCATACCCTTGGGGGGGAGGGGGGTATTTTGTGGGGAATCCTAAACCCCACTGTTCCATCTGTCCTTACCAAGATCCAAACCGCTGGGTCACGACCGGACCGCCGCCTGCATGCTATTCGTGCAGCTCCATTCTCACTCATCCCCCCCCGAATGGGTCTTTATTTCAACATCTCTGTGCTAACGTTCATAGTGTTTTTTTATTTTTCTGAATTTCTCATGGTACTTTTCTCCTGGTCTCCCTTCCTGCGTTTGCCTTCTTTTGCTTGCTTGATTCCCAGCCATCTGGTTTCCTTGTTCGTTCTCTCCTAAGTGTAGGCTCCTCCCGTTCCAACTCTTCCTCTTGGAGTCCCATCGTACTGAGGCCTTCTTCCCACGTGGTTACTTTCCGCTGTTTTCCTTCCCACGTGAATAACAGCCCAAATGGGAAGGTCCATTTGTAGCAGATTTGTCTCGCCAACAGCGCTTTGACCAGCGGGGCCATGGCTCTCCTTTTTTGGAGGGTCACTAGAGCTAAGTCTTGGTACAGTTGTATGTCTTGTCCATTCATTTTAATATTCTCCAGTTCCCTAGCCCTCCTCAGGATCTGTTCTTTCTGTGGATAAGAGGAGAGAGCCGCCAGGACATCTTGTGGTCTTTCTCCCGGTGCCCCAGTTCTTCTTGGTCCTACCCTGTGGACTCTGTCTATTCTAATATCCTCTGCGTCCTGAACTCCCAGGATGTCTCTGAACACCTCCTTCACCGCCTCTTTCAGATCTTTATCAAGTACTGAATCTGCCATATTCTTGATACGAATGTTGGAGCGTCTGGAGCGGTTCTCCAAATCTTCACATTGTATTTCTAGGTTATGGGTGAGTCTTACCAGATGCTCTTGTGTTTCACTTGTCTGTTTCGAGTCTTCCTCAAGTCTCTGAAGTGTTCTCTCCACTATGTCAGTTCTCTCTTCTAGGTTGGCTATGTCCATTTTCATGTCTTGTAACGCTTGTTTCATTTCGTTCTTCATAGTTGTGAATTGTTCTTGGACTGTTGACATTAACTTTTCCTGCAAGTCCATAAACCAGGTTTGCATGTCTGCTCTTGTCCGTGGTTGTTGTTGCTGAGAGAGTGTCTCGCTCTCCCCCTGGGGATCTCCCTGGGTTTTCCCTCTCGATTGCGATGAGCCTCTGCTGACCACATTTGCAAAATGTCTGCGTCTTGTTTTGTGGATTGTGGCATTTGTTGGGTGGCGTTACCCTTCCCTTTAGCTCTTGACATGGTAGAGTGCCTTTACAGGGTTGTCGAGGGGGCTTCACCCCCCTCCTGCAACTATGCGTAGATGTTCTTTATAAGTCTCTCAGATTTCTCATATTTCTCTTTTATCCCCCCTCCCCCGGGGTCTTGTTCTGTATTCCAAATGTGTGGTGTCCCTGCTGTCCCCCCCCCCCTCACAGGGCTCACCTCTTGGTCCAGCCGAAGTATCCTGGGGCGGCCCTTGCTCCGCTTATCGAGCGCACCGCCCTGAACCCGCTGGCCTTCTGCGCCTTCTCCAACCGCTGTCACTGCCGCGCGAGCTTGGCGGCAGCGTCCCCGCCGAGCCACTCGTCTTTCTGCTGCCGGATAGGTCACTAGCGGGGGTGCCGCGGTCACTGGCGGCACCCCCGCTCCTCTGAGGGGGCCGCAACACCGCTGTCCACTCAGCCAGCCCCAATATTCCGCCCGCAGCTTCTCATCTTCCAAACCCTGGAGGGTTCCGATCGGCCTTGATGGGGGAGGGGCCGGCCACTCACTCACTCTGTAGCCCTCAATTCGTCGACGCCGCTTTATCCCCCGGGGGGTGGTAGATCTCCAGCTGTCTGGGGGTGTGGGGGGTAATTCGATTAAACCGAGCTGCCTACTGCTTCATATGTGCGGAGCGCGGCTTAGATGCTCCTCCTCACCCCGGTGGCCATCTTGGAATGGCTTAAATTTAATTTTGAAGTTTCTAATGTGTGCCCCTTTTGAGCCTATACATTCTTGTCCTTTAAGGCACCTAACTTTAAAAATTGTTTTACTTAGTGGGTCTAACTTCAG
Source organism: Ambystoma mexicanum (assembly GCF_040938575.1). Classification (NCBI taxonomy): domain Eukaryota; kingdom Metazoa; phylum Chordata; class Amphibia; order Caudata; family Ambystomatidae; genus Ambystoma; species Ambystoma mexicanum. The sequence goes on along the minus strand of NC_090931.1, from coordinate 893,855,594 downwards.
CCCGCAGGGTGAGTGAGTTACAGACGCTCTCTTGTAAGCCTCCTCACACGATTTTCCACAAGGATAAAGTTGTTTTGAAGGTCAAGCCTTTTTTCCTACCTAAAATAATTTCAGATTGCTATCTATCACAGAAGATCACTTTACCGTCCTTTTATTCTCCTCTGCACGCTAGTAAAGAGGATCAAAGATTCCACAGACTAGACCCAAAAAGGGCTTTCAGTTTATACATATCTAGACTGAAAAGATTTAGACAAACAGATCAGTTGTTTGTCGGTTACACTGGACACAAAGTGGGCCTTGGTGTGTCCAAACAAACCTTATCCAGATGGATTATCCTAGCAATATCTGAATGTTACAAATTGGCTGGGAAAGAGCCTCCAGATGGTTTAAGGGCTCATTCAACCAGGGGCATAGCAACTTCCACGGCTCTTCAGAGGGGTGTCCCAGTGCAGGACATTTGTGTTGCGGCCACTTGGTCATCAATGCACACTTTTGCAAAAAAATGGTTTAGATACCACTTCTTACTAAGGAGGTCATTTTGCAAAAGCCGTCCTTCATTCAGTGCATAATTAAAAAACTATGGTACTCCCTCCTCCAAATTACAACTGCTTTGAGAGTCTATCGAAGATGATGAATACGTGGGAGGACACAATCCTTTTGAAGAACAAGTTACTTACCAACTGTAACGTTCTTTCGACTGGATGTTCCTCCGACGTACTCCTCATTGACCCTCCCAACCTACCCCTCCATACAGTTCTTACGCTTTTTGCACTTGTACTTCCTTAAGAGCCTGACATCTGCCGGCACAAAATACAACTGATGCGACCATTGACATCGAAAAAACAGAACTGAACCAACGGGTGCGGCTCGAGCCCTTTATACGACGGATGACGGCGACGCTCGACGGCGGCCTTCGAGGGACCAATCTACGCGGCCTCAAGCACAGAGCCCTCTGGTGAAAAAATTTCTGAAAGAAGCAGCAAGCTGCCGAACATATCTAAAATGAGGAATACGTGGGAGGAACATCCAGTCGAAAGAAAGTTAAAGTTGGTAAGTAACATGTTCTTCTCCTGTGTGAAAGGTTCGGTGAACCTAAACGTGGTTGTAGAGCCGCCCGAGTGGCACCTTCCCATAGAACATGTTATTTATCCGTGTTCGCTCTCGTTAGAGGGGCTTCCAGACCTTTTTGTGTTTAAGAACATCAACTATTAACTTTTCCTCATTGATGAACTGGATAGAACTTGAGGCACAGTCACTTAAAGTTCATTTATTATATTAAAAGCAATGACAACTGAGCCTTAGGGTGGGTCAGTTTCAGAGGGGAACATTAATTTGTGCAATCAAATATTTCATTCAATCATGATTCTTCCAGGGTGCAAATTGCATTAACATATGTAATGAATATGACACCACAGGAAGTGAACATATCACAGGAAGTGAACATATCTTAAAATCAGTGCCTTTGCTAATCTAAACAAGTGCACAGGAAAAGGTAGCATTTACCTCTCAGAACATTTATTAACACCTGAAAAAGAACTGAGATTTTCTACATTGCTGGCAAAATGTAAAAGGTGTGTGCTTTTTAAGAAACTGTATTGTAATATTTTCTACAGAGCAAAATCCCAATATGAGACATTTGAAACACATTTTGAGCACACTGGCATGTGTTTGTTTCTTAATTGGGAACCTTGTGATCTGGGTTCGAATCCCAACTTTGCACACTAAACCATAACTAAAATTAAAGGGAGCATGCCACCTTTTTTTCACTCCTGGCTTCAAAAACACATAAAGGGGTTGGCAGCCCTCTCTGGAAAAATATAGTGGACGCTGTCCTGCCCTTCCGCACACACACTTGTAGCCTTGACTAATTCCCCAGCTCCATCATCCCTTTGTCTGCGACATATCCCTTCCTGGCTGTGAAGTGGCAAATGTAATCAAATCTATGAGCCAGTCTGTCATTGTAGGGGCCAATGCATACACCCATTTACTGGTTATTAGTTGCCTTGCAATGGTTAAAGTAGGCTGAGCAAACCTGTGAGTTGTCCTATTTGTGTGGGACATGGATAACAGACAGAAAAGAACCAGTGATCAGAACCTAAATAAATCAGTGGGTATAGCAATATCAAATGATAGGATCTCTAAAGGTTTATGTCTAGAGCAATTGGTGAGTAGTGTTGTGGTCTCTGGTGCTCTTAGCCAACAGCATAATGTGTCCTGTGGAGAATGTTAAATTGCAATTGGTTGTGCCGGGTATTTTTCAATCTGTTTGGTATTAGATAATTCTGACCTCCAGCAGAAATGTACTGATTGTTTCCCATTTGTCTTTGATTTTAAGATGTGACCGAACCTGCTCATAATGATCTTGCATGTGAACCACCCTGGAGGCATAATACAGTAAAGAACCTGTTAGTCTTTGGGTCGTGTTCATAATCCCAGCCTGCTCGCTCTAGCATCCTTTCAAGGGGTAGCAAATTGTAGGAAATAGCCTTTGTATTGTTCTGGGATCACAAACGATCAAGAGAAAATCGCCATGCCGGGATCGAGGTCCTCACAGCATACACATCGACCTCTAATCCAGGGGATGAAATCTGTAATTGCAGCATCTCGGACCAAGAAGCGATCAGCAGATTGTGAATTGCCCTCAAACTGAGAGTCACACTTCAGTTTCCTTTAAGTACTCACCTTATCCCTGAATTCCAAATTGAAAAGAAGAGTGCGTGATTGAGAACATTGAGGGCCACCACAAAATACCTTTTAGTTCAAGCGGAATTGCATCTGTTAGACTCTGCCTTTCCAGCCCCAGAGACCTGCTTTTTATGCAGTTTTCCCCCATTCACACAGCCTGGCAGTCAATCGCACAGCAGGCTGGCTGTCAGGGAGTCCTAAACCACACGCTCACATCCTGTCCCCCCAGACATACAGGCGCCTAAGGAGGGTTTCTGTGCAGAACCCCGCGAAAGGACAGCGAACAAAGGAATCAAACCTGGTTTGGCATGCAGAGTAAAACACAAGAGACTTTTACAAAAAGAAATGGCGACTAAACCCAGCTGGAACCATATAAAAACATATATGGTCTAGCGGGTTTAAGTTCGAAGCTACCAAGATAGCCTAAACCAATGCCAAGGCTATTTAAGATAACCGCAGTAGGAAAAATAGGGTAGTTACCACTGCCACCAGCCAAGTCTTAATGAAAAGGGAGCAAAACAATGCTCTAGGAAAACAGATAAAAAGGGATAAGTATTAACCCTTTCCAGAACTCTATTTAAGATAGTTTGTACTGGGTCTGTGAGTTTTTAAAAGAGACTAATAAAGTCAATGGCAACTTTACATGTTCTGGGAGACAGTAGTCAGTCCCAGAAAATGGAGTCTGAGTTGGGAAATCAAAAAGACAACCCTGTGTCACTGCACTGAAGGTGCTGTGTAACACACAGTAAAAAAGATGCCTATGGAGTAGGTGAGGCTCCATAGTCTATGAACACAAGAACATGTTAAACACACACAGCAAAACACATCTAAGAGTGGGGAAAAAAGGCTCACACTCTTACCAGGTGAACAAAATAAACCCCAGAAATCCAGCAAAGCTGCTGAGGGACTCAGTACGTAAGGGAAATTAGCCATTCTGGAGAATTCTCCCTAAAAGCATCTAGCCTAGACAGAATTGTAGTTGGCACCATCCTCACACTATTGCAAAATTAACTACAGCAGTGCAGCTCAATAATAGTCTTTGAAGTCTGGGGCCCTACTGCCGTCCTGTCATTCGTGTTCTTATCAACTAGAGCAAAACCCCTGTCTACACTTTGCCCAGAATAAATGCACTAACCTCTCATTCGGCTTCCAAGATGTCAAAGTCAGTGGTCGAAGTGAGCGGGAGCGGTGCTCCTCTACTTTTTTCAATTTTGTTTTACAGCTCCTATACTTTTATTTGAAAAAGAAACTGTTCCGGAACGGTTTCGTTTTAAAATAAGTGTAGGAAGACGTTGCAGCTTGCAGTGCACTGCACAGTCCCTTAAACAGCAGGTGCAAGAGTTTGGGGGTTTGTATTGTGTGTGGGAGGGGGTGTGGTGATGCGGTGTGTGGGGAGTGGGTGCAGGCCAGCAGGGAACATAGTTCCACTACTTCTTTTTGTACACTTCGACCCCTGGTCGAAGTGGGGAGAAATACCAAGGCATAAAATAAGCGGTGTCGCATAGCAATTTGCTATGCAATTCTGTAGGTTTGCTAATCATATGGACACTTGTGTAGCAAAGTTAGCTATTTAAGTTGCCTTCTTCAGTGATAGCACACCCGCCCTGCATTCCTCTTACCCTTGGTGCTCTCTTGACCCTCTTTTCTATGTTAACTTCAAGTGCTAATGGAGAGAAAGTGCAGCAGTTAACGTCTCCTCCACTCTTGAGTTACAAAGGCATGTGTGGGAGTGCGAGGCAGGAATTTCTTTTTCAAATAATTGCAATCCAGAAGTAATCAGGATGATACTTTTATTAAGCTTTCTATATCGTGTCTGGCAAAAAGATGTATGTGTCAACTTTATATTTTTTTAAAAGATAGTCCTGCCGTTCCATTCCTAAAATGAATGTAAGTTGTTACATAATGCATAATTACAGTATTGATACTGTAAAACACTGCATCTCCATGCTTTACAGTAATGTTTAGGTTAGTGTATTTAAATGTCATGGTGTCAACTATTTTTCATTTTGATGAGAAAGATGCATCATATTGATGAGTGAACACTTTTAAAAATGCACATTATCAAATGCTTTTGATGACGAACCTTGTTCTGTAACCTGCAGGTTGCATACAATTTGTAACTGGTGCTCAACCCATGAGCGAACCCATACTCCTGGACATGCTATGTTATCACCCCTGTTGCTTTATACCAGGTACCATGAAAGCGAGATGAGCACAAACTACAATATTCCACCTCGTTTGCCCAGTTCTCTGCCTGCTACGCAATCCACTCTGCTTAGTCTCTTTCTTGCCTCTTAAATAATGAGTACACAAAGTGAACTAGATGCTTATGCAAAGTAGTGATCGGTAGTTCCATCCAGTCTGTACATCTACAGATCTACTGCAATACCAAACACTTTAGTTGGCCTCCAGATCTTGCTTTGCTTTATGCTTTATGCTATTGATTGTATTATATATTACCACCTGTGGGAGACAACTGTGTCCATTCATGCAGCTAACATTTTACATTTCACAGACTCATCTATGGCTTGCAAAGACTTTTCGCCCACTTGCATAGTCGTGTAGATTTTATGAAGGGCGAGTAGCATTTACAAGAGAAGTTTGAAACTTTTATTTAACATTTACTTTGTTTGCAGTAAATATCAAATAAAATATTCACTGTGCATGGCAGGTTTCTGGGGGGCAGCAGTGTGTCAAACACAAAGTGGGTTTGTAGTAACATGCACCATTTCACAGAAATCGCATTTTATATTTGTCCTCCGTTCCTATGGATCGAATGCATTTCTCTAAACTAAGCTACCCAACCTGCAGGTCTAGCTGAAATTTAAATAATTGACAAGGCCTGACTCCTCTCATTGTCTTATTTCAGCGGTACGCATAACTGCTGTATTGTTGCTCATTTCATTTCTTGGGTACAAATAAAGTCTTGTGAAATTAACAATATTAGTACAAAATTGCTAATCAAATGGGTCTGTTTGCTAATAAACAAAACATTTAATTAGCAAACTCTGCTAATCAATTTTTGAAAACTAATTTATGTCTTGTATACTGAAGTTCCAGCAAATATGATCAACAGACTTAAGTACCACCATCTTGCTAAGTGCCTCTGAGCCTATTGTGGACTGTGGTAAAGCTGTCCAAAAATCCAGTGACATTTGTAAACCATCTAGGGTTCTGGTGAGATTTTGAGTATAAAATGCATTTAAATCCCAGAACATATCAATGCCAACATATTTTAATGCATCTCAAGCAAATTTGAGAGGAATAGAAGGAAAGTTCATTCCACTTGTTTGGTGCAAGCGTGCCAAGTGGCAAGACTTAAACTCGTAGGCCTGAGCGAATACTGTAATTAACAGCACCAGACAGGCGGGATATAATCTGTTTTTTCTTAAACATGTAATCCGCATGTAATGCTACAATATGTTCAATTCCTGCCACCTTTTGTGCCTCCTTCCCCAATACTGTCGGGGAACACAACCGCCAACGCGAACAAGAGTGATGACCGGGAACAACCTTGATAGGGATCTTCTCTCACTTCTCCAACCATCCAAAATGACCCCATCCATAAACAGCCTAGATATAGAATCCTTGTGCAATAGGAAAACCACTCCCAAATATCCAGGATCAAAACCCATCACCCTACAACCAAGTTAGTACAGTTCCAGCTTACAGAGTCGAAAGCTTTTTCAGCATTGAGTGAGGGAATGACTAGGTCCTCCATTGCCACGCTGAAATCGAGGATCACATGGGCCACTTTTCTCAAGTTGGAATACTTCTGCAGAGTATAAAAAAAGGATTTGTTCTTGTGGACCAGACTCAAACCTGCGAGGCTGTATACGCTTTATTGAGCACTTCTGGATCAACATTTTTGTATCTGGAGTGTGGTCTGTACAAAGAACAGCAGAGATGGGCCCTACCAGGTTTAAGTAATACAGTCCATTCTCTGATTGAAGCAGGATGTTGACCCCAATGCCAGTGCCATGTCCAGTACCTCCACCAGTGTAGGCGCTATAAAAAAACTTATATAAAGTAGACCGATCCATGTTGATGTCATTCTAGTTTTTAATTATTTTACCTGTATCACGAGCTGCAACAATGTGAATGCCTTCAGAATCTTTAATCAGCCCAGCCAATAATTTTCCCGTTTTTTATCATCCTAGGTGTCCTGTGTTGCATGCCATAATCTATTTTCAAATTGCAGGAGTAAGTTAAATGCCTCTATTTTTTGTGGACCTGATGATGCCGATGTGGGTGCTGTAATCACCTCTTGTCTACTATTATATTCTCTTGTTTATTAAGTATTGTATGTGGGAGAAATAAAGGGAATAAAGAAAAAATAAATGATTGGAGTAAAATTACCCAATTAAGAGTGAAATGTAGGCAACGCCCCTTGTTGCATCGCATTAGCAAAGACTTAGTAGCATTTCTCTTTTAGTGGACTCTGTGGCACACCAATGCATTGAAATAACGGTTTGGTTTTGCCCCTACTTGTTTGAAGCTAGTTTGAGCATGCACAGATGACCAGACTGGTAAAGTGATGTTCTGTTGTGGGTGCACCGGGTGCCTGGCATTACTGCGGCTCTCTGTGCATGAACTTTTCACTTCTAAGCTCCGGCTAGTTTAAAGATGACAATCTGGCGATTCCTTGTGCCAGGTAGTTGGCAGTCCCGCGCTTCAGAATGCGTTTGGTGATGGGGCACCAGGACGCAACAGGGAGGGCTGTGTCTTTTAGCTAAAATGAGTTGTACCTTGGATTATGTACATCACAATGCTACTGTGGTATGTTACAGTGACTTCCTTGGTTTCAAATCTGTTCTACCATGAAGAAGGCTGGGCCGCCTTTCATGTTCATGGCCAATTCTGTAGCAGCACTCGAGTTGGTAATGTCCATGAACATTAAATGTAGCCATGAAGTGTTTCAACTTGTTTTCTATACAAATCTACATGACTGAGCAGTCATTGCTTTGTTGTGTATCTAATTGTATGTAGAATTCATATTGGTCTACATACCTGTTTTTTTGGATGCAGGAGTTGATACGATGGCACGGCTACAGGGCTATACTTAAGGATACCCTGGCTGATCATTGTTTCAGTGTCTCCTTTCGTACTTGTTGGTTTTGGTGTTTTTGAAACTGCTATATTGTTTTCTCTGCATAGTGTTGGCTCATTGGTGTTGGATGTGCACAGGGAAGGCTTTCCTTTGTGTTGCTTATGCTAGCAACACACGTTTAATTTCTTTTTTGTGTACTATGTGCAGTGCTCCAGATAAGATTTTGAGGTGGGAGTATTTTACTCCCTATTTTTAAACTTTGAGAGTAAATGTGATTTTAAGAGAGTAAACATTACTTATCTCCTTTGCAAGAGAGTAAAATGTATGTGACATACAGCCGACATGTGCAAAAACTGTATAGAATTCATTACTATGCGGCAGCTTTCTGCATTGTGACAGAATAGATCTTTCATTATTTCTCCAAGGTCTGGCCATTTGATCTCTCCTGTACATATTTAAATGTTGAAATCACAAAAACCTAGCCAATTACGTAGTAAAGCAAACACTAATTGTATTTTGTGTTTCGAGGTACGATAGCAGAATTGTCTTTTGATGTGTAATGAAAGTCCTCATTTCCTGGAGCTGTTACTACCTAATGGTATGCCAATGTTATGATACAACAGTGCAGAGAGGCAAGGACTCCATGCTAAATTCTATATCTAATCTAATGGTGAAATGGTTATTTCATATTGCGCTTTTGGCAAAGCTTTGTACATAGAACATATTTATCATAGTTATCACCAAACCAAAGTCGGTACTCCATTATCAACTTAGAAAGGATGAAAGGCTGAGTTGGCCTTGCTGGAATTCGAACCTGCAACCTACAGATCACGCACAGATTGCAACAAGTGCGCAACCAGATGAGCTGTTTTATTGGATAACATCCTTCAGAGGTCGGTTAACTGAGTATCGACTGAGGTATAATAATCACAGTACCTAGATGTTGGACGAACCATTCATGAAGCGCTACATAAAGTTAAATACCTATCTGGATTATCACAGGGACAGGTTTTGCTGAGTTTCTTTTTCAATTACCAAAGTAACTTTACATTTTTTGGTTATTAACATTGCTTGCACTTCCTGGAGAGTCAGGTTTTGGATGTTTCAATTGTAGTCTTGAAGATTTGAGAGGCTAGAATACCTGTGATCAGTGTAATTACAATCACTCACCCTGGAGCATAGACTCTGCTGCCACTGACCACTTATAGTAATGTGCCCCATTGATTGCAAGGTTGAATGGATGCAGACTAGACTGTGCATAGTCATCATTTTTACACACTGTTTTTATAATTGGAGTGTAAATTAAATTATAAGTGTAAAGAATGATGTGCCTCCGCATGATTATGCACACAACACCGGAACTCTGAAAAATACAATTGTGCAATACTGGTTTGCTTGCACTGGAAAAAAAGCATAATTTGTTAAAAATATGACTTCTCAATTGCAACTTAGTTTCCCATCTTATTAATTATACAATCCTAAAATTCTAGGACAATAAATATGCACAGTGCTTCTGTTTGCTCCATGAGCATCAACACAGCAGAAGCTGAATGGAAAGAAACCATTCCTTTTATCACAGTGTGCAGTTTCTTTTTTGAAAGGCTTTAGAGAAATATATTCTGTTTCAGAGGCTTTTCTCTATGGCTTGTAATTACATCCATGTAGGTAAAATTCAAAAGAAGCCTTCTGGTTTCTGTCAAGTAACCTGACTTTTGCACTGCCCTCTGCTCTAAACATGTGTGTAAATGTACAGAGGAAAAGAATAAAGCTGTCATATTTATATGTTTTCATGTGTAAATAGACATAGTACACACCTTATCTGGAGTCCTGACTATATGAAACGTTTTCTTAAACCTTTTTATTTTTTCATGTTATTATGTTTATATGCATGTTTTTCCTTTATGTGTATGACATTTTTTCCATTAAAAGAAATTCATTTGTGATTCATCTTTTCATTTGTCTACTTATTTCATTCTTTGAGTAGTCTAAGAAACTTGAAGTGATTGAATATTCCCATGTAAACTTGCAGCCACCTCTACGCCTCCTGTTCTCTAGCATGAGGTCTGGCATGGATTCACATGCTCATGAATTTTCCCTGTCGTCAGGCCGAGAATCCTCTGTAAAAGAAAAAACTGTTTTACTTTCACTTACAAACTGTATTTCTCCTCTAAACCAATCACTGTACTCTCGGCCATACTGCCCCCAGCCAATGACTGCCCTCTCCCTAAGCCCCTCCTCTGGCAGCCATCTTCAGATTTTTACAGCACTTTCAAGTGTTGGGAGTCCTTGAGTTTTGCTCCATGAGCTATTCTACAGTTTTCATGTTTTTTTCAACATAAAAAGTTCTATTTTTGTCAAAAAAGAACCTGTGTGCTCTTCTCTCCATATGCCGACAAGCGGAGATCCGTTTGTCTGTGAATTTCAGCGCCCCTCAAGGGCTAGGATCGTCGAAGTTTCCAGAAGGCCATTAGGCCTACTCCGCACCTCCTTCCTTCTTCTCCTCCGTTATTGCTGGAGGATCCCTTTCCATGCTCTGCACCAGATGTGGACTGCGGAATGTGTTTATGGAAGACAAACACCTTCAATGCCTCTATTGCCTTCCCCCGGACCACAAAGAAGGAAAGTACTAGATCTGCCACGGCTTCTCCAAGAAAATGATGAAAGATCGACAGATTAGACTGGTGGCGTGGCTAAGCTCCAAGGCCTCTGCCCCGTGCCCAAAGCACGGTCATGCCTCACCTACGACAGGCCGGTCCGAAGAGCGGGCTTCTAAGTCCTTTTGAGGGCGCTTCATTCGTGGAGGCCCAATACAAGGCCAAGCACCGCAAGTCAGTTTCCGTTGGGGTCACTGCTAAGCAGGTCTCTCGATGGGCAGGGCACTATCAATGTCTCCATCTGCCTCCAACGCCAGCCAGCGATCAAGTGCCTCCTCAAAAAGGAAGTCGCCCAACTTGGCTAAGCTGCGGGAGAAGGTCAAGAAGCCCAGGTTGGAGGAAAAGACGGCCGACCTGCCCAAGAAGGCCCAGGCGGCGCAGGAGAAATCTTTGTTGATGAATGAGCTGGTGGCGGTCGCTTGCTCTAAGGCCAAAGGGGCTGACCCTGTGAAGGTAGGCCCTACTGTACCCAGGATGTCTCTACCGCTGAGTTGGGATGCTTCAGTCGGGACGGTTGCGAAGTCTGCTGACACATCGGAGAAGAGAATGTCGTCACTGGTCCCGGCTCCAACCCCTCAGGGTGCAGAAAGGGGGCTGGGGTGAATGAAGTCCCAGGTCAGCCCAGGCTGTGCCCCAAGACATGGATGTTTTCGTCCTTGGACGACAAGGACCTGGAGTCCCCGCACACAGGCCGCGAGGATGTGGAGGATGACGACGACGGCAGCGGCGGCAATGGCATGGGCCCTACTGTGCCAACCACGCCAGCTCAGCCGATGTATCCCTGGACATCCTTTCGACCCGACACACGTTGGTGTCAGAAATCCAGAAGAGTATGCAGCAGGCCCTGGTCCTTGTGGCTCCAGATCTGGATTTAGCTGGCTAAAAAAAGGAAGTGCCATCGGACACCCCTGTATCAGCCTGCACACCAGAGTCTGGTGCCCTCCCCATTGATGGACTATGCAACGGCCACGAGGGACGATGGCGATATCGTCAGGGCGGGTGGATCACTGCAACCAAGGGCGTCCCCACCGGATGAGGTGGGGGTCGTTTCATTCCATGGTCGCCGAAGCTTCCGAACTTTTCCAGTTGACCGAGGAGACCAAGAAAGAGGGCTTCCTATACCAGAGGCGTGAGTCCAAGAGGAAAACCATCATGGCAGTGACCCTCCTAGACCACGTGTTGAAGGAGGGCCTAGCCCTCTTGAAGAATTCTTGCATGGCCCCGGCCAAGCGGTATAGGCTGGAGAAAAAGTATTGTGTAACGGAGTTCGCACCCAAGTGCCTTTGGTTGCAACCATCGCCAGACTCTGTGGTGTTGGCTGCTGCGAGGAAGAGGTAGTTGAAACCCTTGTCATCATCCTCAGTCCCTCCGGACAGCAGGGGAAGAAGTTGGACACCATAGGGAGGAAGGTCATTTAGTCTGGCATCGACCATCAAGGCAGCCAACGCAATGGCGATCCTGGTCCGGTACGACGGGGGATTGTGGTGCAAGCAGGGCCCGATTCTGGAGTTCCTGCCTGATGACAAAAGTGTGGAGGCAATCGCACTCTTCCAGGAAGTTGAAGTGGCTTCGGACCATGCCATCATAGTGGCTTTGGACAGTGCCGACACAGGTTTCCGGCAGATGGGGAACAGTGTCTTCCTCCGTCGTCGAGGCTGGCTGAAGGCCACAAATTTCCTCCAGGAGGTCCACACAAGGGTACTGGACATGCCCTTTGACGGGGATAACCTCTTTGGGAAGGCCGTCGAGGAGTCCTTGCAGGCCATCAAGAGGGATACATAGACGGCTCGAGCCCTGGGCACTCCAACAGCACCGCTCTTTCTTTCTCACCTCCGGAGGAAAGTTGGGCAGATCGACAAAATGTTTCTCCTCGTTGTAGCGCCAGCCCTCCCGGTCCACGACCAAGGAGGCCTACAGAGGCCGTTCAAAGTCCTTTGGTGGAGGTGGTTGGCGGCATCAGCGCTCCCAAGGTGGAATGCAGGCACCAAAGCAGGACTGAACCGGCCATGACGTCGGGCCCCCACCTATGCACCCCGGTGGGAGGCCAGCTGACTGGATTCCTCAGCGAGTGGGAGAGGATCTCCACCGACATATGGGTTCTGGACGCTCTCGTCCAAGGACATACCCTGGAGTTTCAACACAAGTGTCAGCAGATCCCTCTGGTGGCCCGGCAGGAGCAGCACATCCCCCAACTCCTGCAGGAGGTATGGGCCATGCTACTAAAAGGTGCGATGGAGCTAGTTCCAAGACAATTCTTGGGGCTCCGGAGTCTATTCCAAATACTTCTTAGTCAAAAAGAAGACCGTGGGCTGGAGGCCCATTCTGGATCTGCGGCGTCTCAACAAGTACCTGCAGTCCCAAAAATTCAGGATGGTCACATTGCAGCACGTGCTCGGCCAACTGGAGGAGGGAGACTTCTTTACATCGCTGGACCTGGAGGACGCTTACTTCCACGTCCCCATTCACAGGAAGCACCAAAGATTCTTACTCTGTGGTACAGGGAAGGCACTACCAGTTCAAGGCCCTCCCTTTCAGCCTAACATTGCCTCCCGGGGTGTTCACGAAGTGCCTGACACCAGTGGCGGCCCATCTAAGTCTGTGAGGGATACACGTGTACCCGTACCTCGATGACTGGCTCACCCGGGCCAATTCACAAGAGGTAGCCGTCGAACACAGGGAGACCATCCAGCTGCTGACGGATCTGGAGTTCTCCATCAATTATCTCCTGCTTGATACCATCACAGAACGCACTGTTCCAAGGAGCCAGGCTCAACAGGTTCTCCTGTTCCACTCTCCAACAGCACCGCTACCCTCTCTCTGATGAAAGGGTAGCGGACCTGCTGGGGAAAGTGCAACGGCTATTGTCACTGAAGACCGCCACAGTGCGGACCATCAAGTCGCTGCTCGGCATGATGTTGTCTTGCATCTACCTTATTCGGCTCTGCAGGTTACGGATGCAACCTCTTCGGGAGTTCCTGGATGCTTGCTGGATACAAGTGTCCTGAAGCTTCGCGGACAAGATCCCTCTCGGCTGGAGTTCCTTCGGGCAATAAGGTGGTGGGGCGTACACTCCAACATTCCCCGGGGCAAAGGGTTTCAAAACAGTCCATGTCAGGAGACAGTCACCACAGGCGCTTCCCAGGAGGGCTGGAGAGCCTACACTGGACGTCTGCATGCCAGAGGCCTGTGGCTGCCGGAGGAGAACGATCTCCGTATCAGGATCCTGCAGCTGCGGGCAGTGTTCTGGACCCTAAGTCATTCCTTCTGTCCCTGAAGTGCAAGGTGGTGAGGATCTTCACAGAAAACACCACCACGATGTTCTACATCAGGAAGCAGGGGGGCACTCGATCCCCAGCACTCTCCAAAGAGGCACAGAACCTGTGGCACTGGACCGTTCAACAAGAAATGTTCTTCCCCTTCCCCTTTCACCTTGCGGGAGTAAAGAACACCATCAGTGACTCCCTCTGCAGGGAGTCGTGCTCCTGCCACGAGTGGGAAATTCGGCAGGACCAGGTAGACATCTTCTTCATCAAGTCGGGCAAGCCCCAGGGCGATGTGTTAGCGACGGCAGCGAACTCCAAATTACAGAAATTTGCCAGCAGGTTCCACCAGCCGGGGAGCATGGGGGACACGTACTCCTTCCCAGGGGAAGGCCTGTTTCTGAACGTGTTCCCTCAGTTGCCTCTCCTGCTGCGAGTCATCAATCGACTCACACAGTGCCAATGCAGGATAATACTCATCCCCGGCATGGCCCAGGCAGATTTGGTACCCAGACCTTCTCAGCCTGATGGTGTCGCCTCAGATCAAGCTGCCGATGGTCGCATATCTGCTCCCCATAGAAGGAGGTGCAATCCTGCATCACAACCCAGGATCGCTAAACCTGAGGGCTTGGCTCCTGCAGTCCTAGAGTTTGGAGGATACAAGTTGCCATCGGACTGCAAGCAGGTCCTTGCCAAGGCCAGAGTGTCATTGACTCTTAAGTGTTAAGGTCACAAGTGCAAGCGTTTCGCTACGTGGTGCTGGTCGCAGAAGATCAACCCTCTGATGGTCACTGCCCTGCAGATTCTTCCATACTTGTTGTCCTTGGCCAAGGCAGGGCTGGATCACGCCTCTATCAAGGTGCATCTGGCAGCTATCTCCCGCTACACTAGGTCTCCAGGAAGAACTTATCTTTGGTTCCACCGTCTCGTCAAGGAGTTTCTCAAAGGACTGTTTTGATCTTTCCCACCTGTGATGGCCTCTGCCCCGGCGTGGGAACTCAATGTGGTGCTGACAGGGCTCATGGGAGCCCCTTTCGAGCCTATGCATCAGGCCTCTCTCAAGTTCCTCTCATGGAAAATGGCTTTCCTTGTGGCCATCACCTCTGCCAGGAGGGTGGGTGAGATCCAGTCCCTATTGCAAGAATAGAGGGTGGTGCTGCGGATGCACCCCTTCTTCATGCCGAAGGTTTCGTCGGAACTCCTCCTCAAGGAGCCTTTGGTGTTACCTGTGTTTTTCCCAAAGGCTTTGTCGCCTGCTGAAAGGGCCTTGCACTCACTGGACTTTGTTCATGCTCTAAGTTCTACGTGGCACACACAGAGTTTTTGGAAGACATCTCAACTGCTGGTGAACTTTGGTCCTTTGAACCATGGGAAGGCCTTGTCCAAGGCTTTCATCTCAAGGTGGCTCTCCGGCTGCATCACCCACTGTCATCGGTTGGTGAACCAACCGCTGCCTGGCCATCCGAGAGTCCACTCCACCAGAGCAATCACTCCGATGACGGCGTTCCTGTCTGGTGTGCCCCTGCTGGATATCTGCAGGGCTGCTACGTGGAGGTCCACGCACACCTTCACGAGATTCTACTGCATCAACAGGGGTTCCAGGGAGGAGTCCAGAGTCGGCCAAGCAGTGCTGCGCAGCCTGTTCTTCTCAGGTAAGCCTTTTCCAGAGGTAAGAGTGATTGCTTCTGTTGAGCCTTGCCACCTCCCGTGGTTGTGTAATGTTATACTGCTATGCATTCTTTATTCATGAGCATGCAAATCCATGTCAGACCCCATGCTGGAGAAGGAACAAGTTACTTACCTGTAACTATTGTTCGCCAGCATGGGTCTGGCATGGATTCACATGCAAACCCTCCCTCTGACCCCTCAGCGGCTCTTCTTGGTCATACTGGCACTTTACGTGCTTACCAAATCTGAAGATGGCTGACAGAGGAGGGGCTTAGGGAGAGGGCAGTCATTGGCCTGGGGCAGTATGACCCAGAGTACAGTGATTGGTTTAGAGAAGAATTACAGTTTGTAAGTGAAAGTGAAACTTTTTTCTTTTAGCTAGGATTCCCGGCCTGACAACTGGGAATATTCATGAGCATGTGAATCCATGCCAGACCCATGCTGGAGAACAATAGTTAGAGGTAAGTAAACTTGTTCCTTGAGTACTTGTGAAGTGCTGTTCTCCAGGAATCAGAGCCAAGGACGTTTTGGTCCAAGTAATGGCTCAGACTGATGAGGACTCGTTTGATCAATGGCCTACTCATAAAAGAGCAGAGGTTGTCATGGTGGGGTGAGGTGAGCCTATCCCTCTCGGTGGGTATAGTGGCACTGGAAATAGCCTTGTGCGCCAACATAAGTATTAATGAGAGGGTTCATTGTATTGGCGGGATGCATCGTCCCAAAGGCCTAGTGGTGGATTCCAGCATGCTCTATGGTTTTGATTTCGGTCAGGTGACATTATAAAGGTGAGGGGTCTGGATGGTGGTTTGGGTTATAGCCGACTGCTCCTGATAGTGGCAGAGGCTGTTTCCTTGTCTTGCTTGATAACTGTCCGTCATCATTTACATCATTTGTAAATTGATCAGTGAGCTTGTTTTCTCCAACACATGAAGGGGCTTTCTGATCACTACTTCTGGAAATTCACCTAACAAGTATTACCATCTTGAAAACAGGGGGCACAAATTCAAGTGGAAAGGTACTATCCAGTTATAAATAGTTACTCGCCACCTCAATTCTATACTAGACAAGTCAGATTTCGCTAGGCAATGGCTAGTGGTGAGTGCACATTTTGTGCCTTATTGAAAGCATCCCAAAACACATGTTTCAAGCCTACTGAGCCTGCAATATCTTTCAAAAATGCCTTTTGGTTATTTCATGTTTCTCACGGTATGTGTATCATTGTGCTGGTTACTTGTTTATTCCTTATTGATACTTATATAAAGTGTTAAATGCCTATGTCAGCACGAAGTGCGCTACAATGCATTAGATCATCTAAAACTTTGTCCCTCAGCTTCCAACTGGGAGTCGCTGCTTTAAGCTTCACATATCTATATTTACTATGTAATGGAGGATAGTGGTGGGTGACTACCCTTTGGAGATGCAGCTGGAGGAGCCTGACATTAAGCACAATGTAAATGGCATTGGTATCTGTTTATATTTTATTGGCCAAACACTAAATCTCGGCAAAACCTATGGAAACCCACCCTAGGTGCAATCCTTACGCATTTGTGTGACGAACAGTAGAGTAGTAATTACAAATGCATTCATCACAATTTAATTCTCTGCAAACATCTACCAGACCAAATTGTTGTATTGATTCTCTCAGAATTAGATACAACCTCTTGGAACTTATGCGCCAGATGCAATCTTTGTACTTATCCAGTTGCAGCCCCTTCATTAACCGAATAAATGGTGGTTCACTGGGGAGGAGGGGGAGGCAGCGCCATCCTCAACATCTGGAACATAGATTTTCATGATGCACACTTTTTGGTTATTTAGGGGGCGAGATGACTATATATCTACCTGCATCATCAGTATGTTCTTTGTTTATCTCCTAGGAGACACAACCAGAAAACCCAAGTTAGCACACCTGTGGCATAATTAGTGTAACCAATCCAAATGATCTTCCCTCCTTATTTCTTCAATTTAACCAGTTCAGTCGCTAACAAGTTGGTCTGCTGAAGTGGAGCGATCTGCTCCCCATGTTAGGGCAGAAAGAGCCAGACCCTTTACCTTTTTAGTGTAGTTATGCATCTCATGGACATTCCATGGAATTACTGTGGTGTCATTTTGGTATGACGATCCCTTCTTAAAATTCCAGATGACTTAAACATCGGATAACTCCCTACGCGTATGTCGGACAAACGTTACTAACAACTGTTCCAAACTTTAGTCACCATCCCCCAGCTCCAGTGGATCTATAACGCACCCATATTAATATTTTCTTCCAACCTGCAGCAGACCACTATCCACAGTGACGCATGTCAGGCACCCCATATCCTAACCCCATACAACTCCGATAGAGCCACACTGACGACACGGTGCAGTACCTTAACATCACCTCCTCCCAGTACTGAAGTGTAAAAAGCCACATGGTGGAGAACTCACTTGCTACTAAATGAAGTATACTGTAGTTTCGATAGCACATTGTTATCCAAAACAAACCACAAAATAAAATTGCACCAAGGATCTAGTTCACCAAAACTGCCATTAAGCCCTACAGTTTTGCATCCCAACTCCTATTAATAAAAGAAGAAATTTAGTGAAACTCCCCAACGTGAACATGCTTGTAATTCAGATAGGATTTGTTGATGTCTCTTCATGGTTCGAAGGTAACTTGCAAGTCTTCACAAGCAGCTACTTCCTGAAAGCCTTGAAGTTATGGCGTAGAGGTTCCTGCATTGGCCAGACTTGATAAAGTTAGTGTTTCCTCATGAGCATTCAGTTCGGGGCTATGGCTCAGATCTGCATTTAGACAAGTTTGTAAAGTCCTTCAGAACTGACTGCGGGCCCCTTCGCTAGGGCAAAGAAATGCTTGCGTGCAGACTTTTGCCTTAGAGGCTATTCAAAGGTTTTATGCTGCTCCATTATATAAAATCTTGTGCTTGACCAGATAGAGAAGCCTGTATTTCAGAATCTGAATTTATAGTGCCTGCCTAATTGTCTGAAAAATGTTTTTGGCCCTGTGGACCGCTTGGATGTAGTGCAAATAGATTAAAAGGTTTGCAATGTTACGATTGTTCACTATCACAGAGGTTGGAGGATAAGAGCGCACTGAAACAGTCCTCTTGGACAGTGCCTTGTGTGCTTTATCGACTGGGAAGAAGGGCCAGTGAGGTTGGACCCAGAGTTTTAAGCAGCAGTTTTTCCATAAATGAGGCGGAATCAGGACATCTTTCTCCCTCAAGTAGTGCCACTAGCCATATGTTGCATCTCTGCTGCGTGCATCTGCCTCCACTGATCTTCTCTCCAGAGTCTTCGCACAGTGCCTGAGTTTGAAGGAGCAACACTGCATCGTCTGTTCTTGCATTGCCTCATTACTTGGGCTAACCGAATTCTCCTTCTCTTCTGTCTCATGAATCCAGAGCTTTTTGTTGTGTAAAGTAGTAAATTTAGTCTGTCCGATTTGGCTTGCTTCCCTCCTGTCATGACCGTTCGCTGATAAAGATCACTTGTGGGACAATCTGGATGAGGGTTTTACCGAACAGTTGAGACGGCAGGGCGGGCTAAGAAAGTCAGGGTAGGAAATTAAAATTGCAGCAAAAATTCTGAATCTTATAGCAGTTGTGCTATTTAAGTAGTTTGACAGTAAAAAGCAATATTTCTGACAGGCAATCAAGGAAGTGACGAATTCCAGCACCAGCAGCCTACAACAAATCTTCACCATGTTTTTATATAGAAAATCTCAGATCCCTTGTATGTGTGAGCCTACCTATTGCTGAGCTTACTGGATTGAAACCAGTTCGCCAAGGCAAGTATGGGTTTGTGCTGTAACACCGGTGTGACAAAGTTCCCTGCCTGGCTGCGATGGTGGGGTCAACAAGGAGGCTAGGTGGCACCAAAAATGATGTGATGCTGAGCCCAGGGTAGGCATGGGTAGAATCACAGGGCTGACCCACCATTCAGCCCATAAAAAGCAGGGATTTTTTAACAGGATAACTGTAGCTACTCTGGCCCCTTAAAGAGTAGGAGCAGCATTCAGGCAGTGCTGGCCCATCAGACTCCATTTGTGCTGGTCTTTGTCTACTATAGCATACTTTTAAACAAATGGGGACCTGAGCTAGACCAAGGTATCCCAGAGGCAGTCTGTCAGCTTAATGAACAAGAGGGAGTTGGGAACTCCAAGATTGAGGGCATGGTTCTTAAAGCTGCAGTCCAGACCCCAGCCAGTCCCAGTGACTACAACTCCCAAGTTCCCTTTTCCAATACACCACACCGGATACCCATTCCACCACAGGGAAGCGGGAAGGAGTGTGCAAAACCCCATAAAACCTCAAGAGCTCGGTTAGGCGGTAGAGGCAGAGCTTGTTCAGTGCTGGCTGGTGAGAGGAAGAGAAGTAGCTGTTGAAGGAGCTGAAGGACAGGTGACTGGAGCTTGGAGAGAGCAGGGGGCTGAAGGCTGGGGTAAGGAGGAGGCTGGAGGGATGTCCTAGGAGGTTAGGTAAAGGCAGATAAAAGTAAGTCGGGGAGTGGGGAGTTAAAAAGCACTATGGGCTGGGAGAAGGACCCGGGTGACTGTAGAAAATACGGTGCCAAAAGGGGCAAAAATAAGGGAGAAGTGGAAAACAGCGGTGGCTTTCAGTAAAATGCACAATGGGGTGAAGGAGGCCAAACGTGTAACGAAGGGAGGATAGTAAACAGTGAATTTGGAGACGGTTATTGTAATAGGAGTGCCAAAAGGGGTGAAGAGGTTGGGAGCGTTGGAAGAGATTGGCAGTATATTCATCATTGAGAGGAGGCAGAAGCGGAGAAGGTAACAAAATTAAACTGCTATTGCAAGAAATTGTTGATGAGAAATGGATAAGAAAGGAACAGGAGATGGAGGATAGTGAAGCAGGGTGGGTGGAGAAAGCTCGGAAGGAAGAGGACGAGTGGAAATTAACAAGGGGGGGTCCTGGGAGTCCCTCTGCCAGACATTAGTCCTGGTTACAAGAGACTTACCCAGATTCTTTAGCTCACTATCTTTCACAGAGGAGAAATATCCAAAACATATCAGTCTTTGTCCTGCCCTGGGGCAGTCCAGCACCGAAATGCTAGGCAATTCTCCTCTGAACAAGAGTACCAACACAACCCCAGACACGTGTTTCGGTCTGGTTGGACCTGATCAGTAGGGTGGAGCTGTGCCTCTCTAGGAATAGTGAGCAAGGGTCCACGTCTGGATTTCCCCTTGTAAATTAGGGTGAGACCCAAAGTTACTTAAATTATGCAAATTAACAAGGGGGGGTCCTGGGAGTCCCTCTGCCAGACATTATTCCTTGTTACGAGAGACTTACCCAGATTCTTTAGCTCGCTATCTTTCACATAGGAGAAATATCCAAAACATATCAGTCTTTGGACGAGTGGAGACTTTCTGGTTGTTGTAAAAGGAGGTGATAGAAATAAGTGAAGGGGGAACATTGGCTATTCCCCAGGAAGTGAAAGAAGAGGTAGTAGGCAGAACTGAGGAAGTGAAGAAGAGAGCTGTTAAAGGACTAGGGCAGGAGGTATTAGACCAAAGTGGGAAGCAGAGAATGGTTTATATGTTGTGGTCCCCAAGATAAGCGGGTAGACCCATGAAGCTAGATCGTATAAGGCAAGGATTTATTTGTGGGGACCATACTTGAAGCAAGACATGGGAGGAGGGAGAGATTCGAGTAAGTGACAGGAGTAGCGGAACCCTGAGAGTGGGAGACAGTGAGGGTCCTAGCCTGTTCCAACATTAGGAAAGCCTCCTGTCATCATCTAGCTCTAATCGGTCTTGGGAGGCTCACCAATCACTACCCCTCTTGCAAAGTCCATCCACATGCTCCAAGTATGGCGCTAACACCTGGGACTGAGGACAAAGGAAAAAAGACCCCGAGAACTGTGGGAGACAGGAAGCTGGAATCCTCAAACCTTAGGCTGAGAATTTAAGAGAAGAGAACAAACGAACTGATGAATTCGGAGTAATACTCCATCAGACCAAGCAACAATCTGAGTTGCTCCTTAGAAAATGCTACATCCACCTTCAACGTAGCCTCCACCAGCTGTGGACTGGTGTGGGTCCTCTCTTCAAATCAGGTGACCTAAATAAATGGCCTGCTCTTCTTTGCTTTGGAATTTCCCTTTTTCATTGTCTGCCCAACTGCCTCCAACCCCCTCAATATCGTATACGCAAATACATCCTGTTCCTCTGCCATCATTTCATCCTGGAAGCTCCGTACACCAATAACCCTTGAACATGTCATTCTTTACATACTGGCAGACTACCACCCTAAGGGCATGCAGTTGTATCGGTAGGCTCCCTCCGATGTGATGAATTGAGTGTGCAGGAATTCCTCATGTAAATCAGTATAGTGGTACATGGGAGACCGAAAACACTTGACCTGGTTAGCAATCTCTTCGCTTTCGAAAGGGGCTATCTCTCCACCCAAATCTCTTTGAGGCCCCACAGGTCCACACATTGATGTTATGTAGTCATCAATCCGCTGAGTCATAACGATCTTAGCAAGCTAATCCCTGCTATCGGTTGGTTTGATAACTCCTGCTTTACACAAGTCATCCAATTTGGGACGCAATTTCTCCTGCACCCTCGTAGCTGTTGGTCTCGCCTTTTCCCAGCTGGTCTCGCCCTTTGTGTTCTCTTGTGGTAAAACTCTTCAACTGGATCATGCCTGTGGTGAAAACCGCAGGGAATCCCTGAACTCCACCATAGATATTTGGGTATTCGAGGATCCTGGATCAACAAGCATAGGTACCAGCTTCCCTGCAATCGATGTCTGATGAGGCTGGCCTATATTTTCTTACCTTCCCCCCTATGGCCAGGTTGCGTCTGCAGACAACTTGATTACAAAATAGTTTTTCCACTTCTATGCCTGCCCACACAACTCAGTTATGGTGTTTTCAAACCCTACCTCGCCTCCAACTGTCGCTGTAATTTGCACATCCTTGCATAGTGCCATTTCATTTTTTTTGTTGCGCCTGTGACAAACCGCCACAACAGTATTTGGCAGCTACATGACCCTCAAACATGCTCCACTTGTGCCGTTGGCAACTGCTCCACCCCTTCTCTTGTTGACAATCTGCTCTTTTTATCATCACACAAATACCTTCCCCATTGCTGGACATCCAGTGTCTTGCACCTGGTGTACACCTTCTCCCCCTGGCTTGCCATTTACATAGTTGAAGCATTTCTCGCGTGCCTTTCCCCACCTATTTTCTACCTCCTTGTGTGGTAACCGTGTGATTATGCGCAAGGCTTAATACCTAAGCAACATATCAAGGTAGAATACTTATTTTCAGCAGAGAAACTTTCCCTCTGAACCTACGAAGTAGAGTTTAAACAGGACTTGGATGGGAGGCTTGCCTGGGGTAGCCAAGGCTGCATTTTCCACACTGAGGTATAGAATGTGTGTGAGTGCGGCGGTGTCTCCTTTAATGTAATTTGACTGCACACGAACTCCCCAGCATGATGGTCTCATTCAGTGCTGAGGGAGCTGCACCACGAAAATGGAATTGTATTGTTTAGTGGTACATCACCATGTTGCCCTGAAAGTGCTTCCATAATACACTTCCACTGGTGCGTGCGGGGAGGAGTCCATCGTCTCACTTCAGACCTCAGCTTTGTGAGATGTCAAGTGGTGATGTTGCATGCCTTTGTTTTGCACTGTCACAGATTCACGATGGCTCTCTATCGGTGAATTTATATGCTGATTAGTACCAGGGGCTCATGCTGCGGGTGTAGACGCCAACTGGTGCTTTCCTGTATACCGGTAGAAGTCCTCCCCACTGTGGTGAATTCTTTCCACTTCCCTTCCTACTCTTAGAGGGTAGTGGGCCACAAGGGACTGTGTGGGACCAGCTATTACCCACTATTAGGCCATTTATTTATATCACCTAATATGAAGAGAGATGATCCACACCAGTTCACAGCTCACAGCTAGTGGAGGCCATAATGAAGGTGGGTGTAGCGTTTTCTAAGGTGTAGCTCAGATCGTTGCTTTGTTTTATGAAGCAGTACTCCTAATTCATCAAGGCTTGCTAGGAAAACTGACGTTTTGCGCACATGACTCAAACAGGGCACACCTTTCCACTGGGATGAGGAGGCAAGCACCACATTGTATTAAAGAAGGAAAAGCCCAAGACTCCCACTCTGAACACTTTTCTTACTATGGATGCTGTGTGAATGGTTTGGGGGCGCTGGGAGTTCATAGCCAATACAGATGTGACATCCTGCAGGCCCACTACTATTCTCAAGGTGTGGTACATCCTGGCTGTATCAAAGGAAGTCCAATTTAGGAGTAAGAGGCAATGAATTCCGAGATATTGGAGCCTAATGAGGGCATCCGTAGTTTGCCCTCCGGATCCGAGTTATGGACCTTTGGGACACTATCCAAGACACTGCTTTTATGAACACACTCACAGGGCAAAGAGAACCACTGTGATGTACCCTGGAGCATCAGGTATTTCAAACTGCAGAAGGGAGACTGCCAGGCTACAGTCCCGACATCATGAACCCACAGTCTTTGCAAAACACTTACCTGTCAGAACAAAAGATCATTTGACCAGAGTCACCGTTCAGATGAGCGGCAACAGTCCGTTTGGAAGCAGAGCTGCATGGACTTGCGGTCCGCATAGACATGCAATCCAAAATGCCAGTTACCCTCGCACCTACCTTTTTCAAGCCTTGCTAAGCCAATATAGCTCTAATTAGAGGTGTTCCTCCCTGATCCAGTGCAAACCCAAGATGACAAGAAGCATAGGAAGCAACCAATGGTAGAAGGGGCAGGAACAAAGTTTCCTCCTGAACTATAAAGCAGGAGGGAGAATCTCCATGCGAGGGAGAACCTTGGAGGAGAGATCCAATGGGCCTGTCGCCCTTGGTACTGGATATCACACCCAAGAGGAGATCAATCTGGACAAGTTGATCCCTTGACACAAAGGGACCCAGGAAAAGAAACTACTTTGAGCAAACAAACTGGGTCGGAGAAAGCTGCAACCCACCAAGCAAAGGAACTTCTGTTGGGTAACTGGCAGGAAGCTGGCAGCCAGAAAACAAAAGCTCCTCTAGAGGGAACTGGAGGATAAACCACTATTCCCTCCACCAGCATTCTGAGGCAGAGGCTGGCAGGATCTAGTTAAATATTGTCGGCCTCATGAGCACCCTGGGCATAGGGGGGGGAAGAATACTGCTCATCACTTGTATGTGGTAGGCCATGTCCAGTTAGGACCTCACAGCATGTCGGGAGCGTACAGTAGAACTGAAGGCTCATTTGGAGGAGCCATGGAAAGGTCCGACATAAGACCTCAATATGGTGATACAATGTCCATACAGTGACCTTATGAGACAAGAGTACTGCATGGAGACAACCCCTCATCCAATGAGGTGGTCAATGAAAAGGGTAACAGCAATTTAGGAGGTAAAGGGAAAGCCTCCTAACCAGAGACAAGTAAAAATATCCCAAACTAAGGAAAGTCCACATCGTCAAGCAGCTATGATAACCTAAGGGTTTACTTAATCAGGATGCTTCCCAGGCATCTGTGCTATGAGCAGAGATGCCTGGGAAGCATCCTGATTGAGTAAAGCTCGGAGAGCCTTTCTTCAGGAACTTTGTAAAATGTTCTATCTTAGGGATGTACTTCTAAAGAATACATTTGGAGAGCATTGGCCCAGGGCTGCTTAAAAGTAGGTTATAATGTCTGTTGGCCATCATTTTGGATCTTTTGTTTTAGAGTAGGGAGGCTCATCCAGATATGAGGACTGCCTAAAGATGGAACCCCCTACACGTAGAGAGAGAGAGTAATCCTATAGTGCTCCAATTTGGTGTTGACACTCCCCTCATTATTCAGACTGTTGTTCTTCGAGTAGGTAGGCGTTTAACCCAGCCTTACCCGGATCAAGGTATCACTAAAACAAATTATTTCCATTGCTCGTCACACCACCCTGCACGCTGGTGCTCTGTATGGCTCACACACAGCATATCCTGTACAGACTTTGCTACATCATTTAATTCCCTCCAGTGCTCCCGGAAAGGATGCCGCTCACAACACTTGCTGTCAAAATGTCGTCCAGCACAGTCTCTTCCGGCTCCCTCTGCAAGGGTGTTGGCGGATCATGCTGGGCTGGGGTTTCTGATGGTATACTCGTCACCACAATGTTTCGATAATCACTGCAACCCTGGCTGGTATGCGCAATATTTATTACGCCCACATGTCAGAAATCCTAGTGCAGATGCTGGACAGGCAGTCACCACACCAAACATGGTCCTAGTGCCAGGTGGATCTGCTATGGCATGTTCATTCACAAAGTTCTAAGTGACTTGCAGTGCTTCTACAAGACATTCATGAGTGATATCACAGAAAAGGGTTAAAGGAGATAATGAACAGCATTAGGATGGCTAAAGCATACATCTGTATCACATTTGCTACGGTGAAAGTCTGTTGGGAATCAAACCCTTAGGGACCTTGAGAAGCACCTTTTTCCAAGCCATAATCGCGCTTCCACCCTGGCCAAAAACCAAATGACCCTTCCACAAACTGAAGGCTCGAACAACAAATGGGTGCAGTAACGCCAAAATAAGCTTGCATGTCAGTTTAAGGAGTGCATAACCAATATTTCCATTTGCTGCCTGAAAAATCAGTTTCGCTGTCTTTAGATTGCGTTCACTTGGTTTGATTAGACCAAGAATGGAAAGGTTATTTTTTCGACTGCTTGCGTTTGTTTTTGCCCCAACTTCTGCCTCCCTCAATGAGCACCACTGCTCACCTGGCGCTCTGCGGAAACATCATGTTGTGCTTCCTGGTGTAACTACTGTTTACTGAGCAGTGATTTTGTAAACCTATAATTCAGGTACTTTTCCTGGATTGCCTTTTAAACTTGAAAACAATCTGTTTCCCCTGAGGCGTGGAGTTGCTGTCTTTGTGAACTGAGCCACGTTCAGAAAAAGGATTGTTTTTTTGAACGGAGTGCTTGAATTAGGGTTATTTCTCTTGGGAATGTCAGCTGACTGATGTAGATGTGACTATGCATTTTAAACTTTGAAGACCAGTATTTCTTGTGATAAACTTGACTTTAGGAGGATTGTAAGGAGCCTGCTAAGCCAGTAAAATGTTGTGGCTGCTGCAGGCAGATCTGTCATAAGCCAGGTG
Source organism: Ambystoma mexicanum (assembly GCF_040938575.1). Classification (NCBI taxonomy): domain Eukaryota; kingdom Metazoa; phylum Chordata; class Amphibia; order Caudata; family Ambystomatidae; genus Ambystoma; species Ambystoma mexicanum. The sequence goes on along the minus strand of NC_090931.1, from coordinate 893,829,132 downwards.
GAGCCGGCACTGGTACAGTCTGGTTTATGTGACAGATGATTCCACCGTATTCTAGAAGGCAGTACTGGAAATGGAAAACATTTATTGGGCAACCGTCACTTCTTATGAGGGGCGGGGCGTTGGGAAGGAGGGCAGGGGCCAGAGGCGTTGCTAGGGGGTGGCTTAGGGGGCTATAGCCCCAGGTCTTTTGGTTGTAGCCCCAGATAGAATCTCAGGGGCTACAACCAAAAGGCTACCTAGCCCCGAGTCCCGACATTAGCGTAGCCCCAGATCTTTTCCAGACCTAGCAACACCCCTGGCAGGGGCCAAGGGGCGTGGCCCCGGTAAGATTCTGAAACACTATCTCTATATAGAACCCAAACCTGGCGATTTGCATAAAAGCAAAGAGCATTATGGGAACAACATAATGTCCAACATTTTAAATGTTAAACATGTCTTGTAGTGATTCATTAAGAAAACCGTTTAAACAAAAAATGAACTCTTTTGTTTTGATTGGTAACGAGCCCTAATAAAGAGTTGTCTTTAAAATGCAGGACATATATACCAGTTTGAATAGCCGCAAAAATGTATGTATGCGAGTCTTCAGCAGTTTGTGTGTGTGTTCTGAACGCTCGTAACGAGCAGACTGCTTTCAGAAGAAAGCGGTTCTCCTCGATGGGGCAGAGCATAAGGATGGGTTCTACAGCGGGAGCAGCCTGTGCTACAAGGAGCAGACTGCTTTCAGGAGACTCGGTACAAACGCTGTGAAAGTGGTGTGCTCCATGAAGCACAGGATCTGTGAGTCGTGTCTGGGACCCATTTGGGTATGATATGATGGGTTATTTATAACGCACTTAATAGAAGTTTCTAAGCACGGACCCGGGGATCAAACCTGTTTTACTCCGTGTTGTCTTGCTTCCAAGGCGAGCACGTTGCCCCTGTGCTATCCTCCCGAGACGGTCTGCAGGACAGAGCGGGCCTCCGGCAAGACATTTTTTGCCGGAGCACCGCTCCCTCTTGTTCCTGCCCATTTCCTGCACTGGTAGAAAGACGATGCGAAGGTGACCATATTAAAACTGCCCTGACACCAGATTTAGATTTGATGCGTGTAGAGTAACTTGGTGACACAAAATAACTTGCACATGAAAGCGATACTACAGCTGGTTAGGGCCAATGATGACGCTGTTTCATTATTAAGGGGGGTGGGGAGAGTAAATCTACAACCACCACCTCTCTACCCGGTCTGAACCCTGTAACTGCAGGCTCAGAAGCATAAAATGTTTTCTGCAATGCGTTAATCGGGCAGTTTATCCTGTCAGTTTATATCGTGAGAGAACGTACCCCGGGTACACTTGAAACCTGTTCAAATTGATGTAACCGTGTGACCCACCCTCGTATCAAAATGGTTGCAAGTAATTGCTCATACCCACGCAACCTCTAACTGCCTAGTTATATTACTACACAACTCGCACCACAGGCCACCCTGATTGGGTTTCGCTCTCTGCGAGTCTGTGGCTATGCAGTGAACCCCATATTAACACACTGGAATACAGAATGCATAACACTAGCTCATCCGATTAGAATGTGTGAGTCCAAACAGTTTTCCTTTGTTTGCGCTACACACTTGTGCCAGTTTTGATGTCCTATTCAGTCTCAATACTTGCCCTGGGAAGAGCATCACCCTCCACCCCTTTCTGAAAGAGATGAAGTACTGCAGAGGTAATGGAATTATTCAAAAGTGCTGCAAACTAACCCTGGCTTTAGATTTTTATTGCTATTGCATGACTCTGCATTAAGGTTTAACCTAAAACGATTAGAATTCCATCATCAAGGTTTTAGGATAAAGGTTTTTTTATTTTTATTTTTTGCTACCCTGCCAATGCACTTTTTATGGCTGCCCCACTTTCAAGTGATTGTGTACTGCTTTTTGACTCTGACCCAGCATCTGAACACGCAGCTCTTGATGAGTACATTGTGAAATTGGTAAGCTTATGTCCGATCAAGTTCAAAATCCTCTGTATTGTCCACAAGGCCGTCTGGGGCCCTGGGCCAAAATACCTTCAACTCTCTCTTCCTAAATATCTTCCTTCTCGAGCTCTTCGCTCATCCGCCTCCAACTCCCTCAGGGTCAGCCGCTTCTCCAAACAACGAGTTGGGGGCAGATCTCTTTCCACTGCAGGGGCCTCCCTCTGGAACAGCCTTCCTACCTCCCTGAAACTTGAGGAGAACCACCTCCGGTTCCGGAAGCACCTCAAAACCTTCCTCTTTGCCTCTGCTTTCTCTCCCCCCCTCCCCTGCTAATATTACTGAAACTGCACTGAATCTGCAAATGGGCCATTCACCGTTCTCGGCCCAGCCACTCTCTCCTGCACTGCCTCCACGGCAACCCCTGCACTACGGGACTGTCTGTATCCATACAGCCCCCCTTCCCAGCACTTGTCTGCACTTACCTCGCACTTGCCACCAGCTGGCCCTTGTTATTTATCCTGTATGCTGTATGCTAATAACCCTGTACTGCACTTTCCCCTCTCCCTTTCCCCCATGCACTTTTCCCTTTCCCTCTACCCTTGCACTTGCGCGATCTGAATGACACCTGGCCTAGTAAGATCGTTGTCTGTCTCCCCTTGTTCCCCCCCCGCCTCGTCGCGCCTTGAAACACTTGTGTATAGGCGCGTTACAAATGCCTTATCATATCATATCATATCATATCGTGTTGTATACTCCCGGGTAGCTGTCTGTTGGAGAGTTATTTTCTGTGTTGGTCTCTGTGGTGCAAACTGGAATAACTGTTTCCCCTTCACTTTCACTACAAACATGGTTTCTAATGGATTGTGTGCTCCTAAGGATTCCTCATCTTTGATATACCAATATACTCCTTGCAATTTCGGAAATGTTTTCAACAGCCGAGGGAGCTGTGTGGCGTCCAGTCGCTGTCCCATGGCGGTTTCAATTCCTGCGCATGGACGTGACGTTGACTATGGTATAAAGAGCACTGTGAGAAATCTAAAGCCGTCCCCCTGACTAGCCCACGGGTATCTGTCATCCAGGTGGCCAGGACACGGCCATCGCTATTGAATCCAGTTCCTGGGGTGGACCAGTGAGGGAGGATCACCTGGGGGGGGGTCCTCTGGGAGTGGAAGTGGGACACCGACTGGTGAGACGTGGTACCCTCTGTCTAATAATACCTTTTCCCCATTCTACAACGTGGGATACTCAAACATTCTGCCCCCCTTCCAACACACAAACTTTGCACACCACAAAAGACAACGGACAAACACCAGAGCCGTTTACCTGACATGTTCCAACACAAGGGTCAGGCAATTGACCAGATTCACAAACACCTGATGGCCCTTTCCCTTCCCCACAGGGATAAAAGGTGGAGCATGAGAGCACAACGCGAGCAAGGCAGACCGCACAACAAGAGAGCTAAACCAGCATGGCAGTTCAAGAGGAGGAGAAAGGTGGCCACAACCGAAAGGGTGACGAGGAGAAACACAACCTTGCCCTTTCCAACATAGGCCCGCAAAACATCCGTGAAGGGAATCGTAAGACTGCGAACAATAGCCGAAGTGTGTTGCAGCAGATGCAAGCGGTACACCGAGCCCTCCTCCGCTGATAACCAAGCCAGGGAGAGACGCTTGCTACCCTGGTACCGTCCTTGACTACAGAGACGAGAAAAACCAAGCGGTTCATCACAGCCAGTGAGTCGAGGGGAGAGCCAATAAGAAACTGAACTGTGATGAATGAAAGTTATAAACTTGCCATTAAAGTGAAGTTCAAAGAACTGTTAAGGGAAAACCAGTTTCACAGGGGTCCAGCACCATGTGGGTGCTCATTTAAGAGACTCTGGGTGATCCCGCGTTTGTTGAAACTACTGATACAAGAAGACCTTACGAGAGCCGCAAGGAAATGGTCAAAGTGGTCATACAGGGCTCTAGCAAAATCCCCCTGTAGAATCAAAAGTCTTTGACCGGCAAAACAGTGAAAACCCCAAGGGAAGTGAATCCTGCATCACAAGAAAGTTGAAGGAAATGTAAAGTTGGCAAGAGTGAACCCGACGGAGGATGCTGATGGAAAGGGGCAAAGCCTAAAGTCCCAAAGAACAGTGTGTTGACAAAGGTGAGCCCGGCAGAGGGATGTCCACAGTGAACTGTTTAAAAAGACATTGAGATTTGTGAATGCCATACATGGAATTGATTTGGAAAGCCATAGTGAACCAGACTGAGGAAGGCTACAATTCGAGAAGGGTCTGAACCCGAAAGAGGGGGATCCAGGGGTGAAAAGGCATCACCCAACGTGCAAGCAGAACATTTTTGTATTTTTTTTGGAACACATCAGGTCCTCGGAGGCAAGACACTTTTTGTAGAAAAGAGACTTAACCACCGGAGGTCCTGATATCTGAGAGCGGAACTGTAGTCTTGTGCTGGGAAAGCTTGAGCGTGTGCTGTGCTCCGGAGTCACGCCTTGTCCTGTGCTCAAAAGGTGGGGAAGGGAGACCCTATACTACTGCACCCTGACTTATCATTTGTGAATACTTCTTCTTTCTCTTTTGAAAGAGACAACCATCAAGGCGGCCAACGCCCTCGCCATTGTGGCTCGTTACGACAGGGAGCTCTGGTTCAAGATCGCTCCCCTCCTGGTCTTCCTCCCCGACGACAAGAGAGTGGATGCGCTGGAGATTCTGCAGGAAGGCGAGGTGGCATCGGACCATGCCATCACGGTGGCCACAGACATCGCCGACACGGGGTACTGCCAGGTGGGCAACAGCGTTTGCCTTCGTCGGCGGGGTTGGTTGAAGGCCACTAACCTCCGCCAGAATGTGCAGTCAAGGGTGTTGGACATGCCCTTCGATGGGGATAACTTGTTTGGCAAGACTGTGGACGAATCTCTTCAAACCATCAAGGCAGATACCAAGATGGCGCGTGCTTTGGGCACCCTTCAGCAGCGACGGCCGTACTTTCGGACCACCAGAGGAAAGTCCCAGGGTTCCTCCAAAGGCTTTGGTGGCTTCTCGTCATCCTACCGTCAACCGTCCCGCTCTTTGCCCCAGGAGGGCTACAGAGGCCGCAGCAAGCTGGGAGGAGGTCACCGTCATCACCAAGGTCCCCAAGGTGGCTCCTCCACAGCGAAACAGGACTGAACCGGCCAGGACGTCGGGGGGGCCCCCACCCACGCACCCCGGTGGGAGGCCAGCTGGCAAACTTCATCAGAGTGTGGAAGATCTCCACCGACTGTTGGGTGCTGGACGCGCTGGCCCACGGGCACAGTCTGGAATTCCAACTGAAGTGTCCTCGTATACCACCCGTGGCCAGACAGGAAAACCACGTCCCTCAGCTTCTGCTGGAGGTGCGGGCCATGCTGAGGAAGGGCGCGATAGAGCTCATCCCAAAGAGGCTCCGGGGCTCTTTACTTCCTCGTCAAGAAGAAGACTGGTGGTTGGAGGCCCATCCTGGACCTCTGCCGCTTGAACAAGTACATCAGATTCCAGAAGTTCCGGATAGTCACCCTTCAGCATGTGCTAGCACAGCTGGAAGAAGAGGATTTCCTGTCGTCGTTGGACTTGGAGTTTGCTTATTTTCACATCCCCATCCACAAGGGACACTGCAAGTTCCTACCCTTTGTGGTTCAAGGGCAGCACTATCAGTTCAAGGTCTTTCCCTTTGGACTAAAGTCCGCACCAAGGGTTTTCACCAAGTGCCTGACACCAGGGGCAGTGCAACTGCGTTTACTAGTGATCCATGTTTACCCCTACCTGGACGACTGGCTCATCAGAGCAAAACCGAAGGAGATCGCTGTCGCTCACACGGCGGAAACCATGCATCTGCTGATGGAGCTGGGGTTCTCGGTGAACTATGCAAAGTCTTGCTTGGTGCTATCTCAACTCAACACAGTGTTGTGTCTGGCGTCTGCGTCAGAGGAGAGGATAGCAGCCATCCTGGGAAAGGTGCAACTGCTGTTGACCCTGAAGATCGCACGGGTGAGGTCCATCAAATCCCTTCTCGGCATGATGTCGTCATCCATATACCTCGTTCGACTGTGCAGGCTGTGAATGCGGCCACTGCAAAAGTACCTCGATGCCCATTAGATCCAGATATCAGGAAGCTTAGAGGACAAGATCTCTCTCAACGAGATGTTCCGTCGAGCGATACGGTGGTGGGATGTCCTCGCGCACCTGTCGGTGGGCACGGACTTCCAGACCCCACCTCATCATGAGACAGTCACAACGGACGCCTCCCTGGAAGGATGGGGCGCGCACACCAGAGGTCTCCACGCAAGAGGCCTGTATCTGCCGGAGGAGAAGTAGTTCCATATCAACATTCTGGAGCTACAGGCAGTGTTTTGGGCCCTCAAGTCTTTCCTTCTGTCTCTCAAAGCCAAGGTGGTACGGGCCTTCACGGACAACACCACCATGATGTTCTACATCCGGATGCGGGGGGGGCACCAGATCGCCAGCACTTTCCAGAGAGGCACAGGACCTATGGCACTGGGCCGTGGCCCAAGGGGTATTCCTCGTCCCGTTTCATCTGGTGGGAGTGAAGAACATCATCGCCGACTTCTTCAACAGGGAGCTGCGCTCGTGCCTCGAGTGGGAGCTTCGGCAGGATCAAGTGGATCTTCTGTTCCAACGATGGGGCAATCCCCACATCTATCTGTTTGCAACGGTGATGAACACCAAGTGCCGGAGGTTCGCCAGCATGTTTCCCCAGACGGGGAGCATGGGGGAGGTGTTTTCTTTCCCCTGGGACGGCCTGTTCCTCAATGCGTTCCCTCCGTTGCTGTTGCTTCTGCGGCTCATCAATCAACTCAGACTGTCCCGGTGCAGGATAATCCTCGTTGCACTGGCGTAGCCGGGACAAATATGGTCCCCAGACCTTCTGGACTGGTCGGCGTCCCCTCCAGTCAAGCTTACGGTGGTCGCAGATCTTCTCGAGTGCGATCCTGCATCACGACCCAGGGTCACTGAATTTGCAGGCCTGGCTCCTACAACACAAGAGTTTGGAGGATACGAGATCCTGGCGGACTTCAAGGAGGTATTTGCCAAGGCCAGGGCTTCGTCTACACTGAAATGCTATGGACATAAGTGGAAGAGGGTCACCATCTGGTGTCGTGCACAGAAGATAAACCCTCTACGGATTACAGCCCCGCAGGTGCTGCAGTACTTGCTGTCGCTGGCCAAAGTAGGACTGGCGCAAGCTTCCATCAAGCTTCATCTGGCGGCTATCTCCCGCTACACCAGAACTCCAGGGCGGTCGTCGCTGTGGTTGCACCGCCTGGTCAAGGAGTTCATGAAAGGACTTTTCCGCTCGTTCCCGCCGGTGAAGGCTCCGGCTCCGGCCCTGGCGTGGGAGCTCAATGTGGTGCTGACCAGGCTCATGGGTTGTTAGGAAGAATCCTGTGCAGTTCCCTTAGGGAGCACTGTAGAAGATTAAGACTACAGGTGGGAGCAATAAATCCCCTTTGGTATCAGTCCGTACCACAAAGATTTAGTTGGTAGCTGTGGCTGAGCAGTCAGACTTATCTCAAGAGGGAGATGAGCAGTATTCAGGGTTTACACAATAGGCCTACAGTACTATGGCACAAGGAAACACTGACCAAAGCTTTGTATTAAAAAGTAGTTATATATTTATTTTATACACTTCTATTAAAACACATGTATCAGTCATCAAACAAGTTAAATTAAGTCAAAGGAAAAATATACACACTCCCAAGTTAAATTGTAGACCAAGTGAACCAGAGTGAAAACTGAGCAAAATGGCACAGTGAAAACCACACACAAGGGATACTCTATCAATTCCTTACAAGGGAGGGAAAGCACAAGTTATATAGAAATAGTTTCCTACACACCCTAACAACACTTCCCATAGGTTTGTGGACCAGTTTAAGCAAGATCGTGCATCAGTATAGGCAATACTTAAATGAAAACTGAGCAAAATGGCATTTCACAAGGTTTAGAAATGGGAAGGAAAGGATAGTTGTGAGAAATAGGTGCGCCACACAGTTCTGGATTAAAATCAATCTAAAGAAGGCAGGCCTAACAAATGTAGCCAGAGTCAGTAGGCCTGTGCCAGAGTCAGTGGTACAGGGCAAGGGCCCAGGAGCAAAATGTTCTTGTAGCTGCAGTCAAGTCTTTGGTTAACAGATTCGAAAAGGTGGATGCAGAAGTTGAAAGAAAAGACAATGTTGAGGGAGGGGCGGTCAACCCAACAGGTAGGTAAAGGATTTAAAACACCTTTAGTGCTACCGTGAAGAAAGGCCGGCCTGACGGAACAATGTACCTTCAAATGAAGAAGTGGCTCCTGCGGTGGTGGTTGTTCCTGGTAGTTCCTGCAGTTTGGGTGATCCAGCAGAGGAAGAGAGGCTCTCGTTGTGGAGGAAGGTTCGAGTTACTGCACTACCCAGGGATGAAACCAGCCGTGGTGCTGCCCAACGAATAAAAGGTACGCTCCTTTAAATCGCGGTCCGGGTGGACTGTTGCCTGGCTATCCGGCCTCCGAGTACAGGGTACGGGAGATTCGACCAAGGCAGGTCCGGGAAGGCGATTGGCAAACTGGTTGGCCCCACCAGCTCAAGGGAAGAAGGCTCTTGCAGATGAAGATCTTCTCTCGTCGTGCGAAGAAAAGTGGTGAGACGCAGCAGGGCTTCACCGGTGGTTGTCGTTGCAGATGTCTTTGGCTTCTCTCCTCTTAGGCTTCTTGGTTCCAGTGGCGACGTCTTGCTATTCCAGTCCTCAGGACCCTGCTTTTATGCGAAAAGATCCCCATTCATACAGCCTAGCTGTCACTCACACAGTGGAGTGGTCATCTTGGCGGGAGACACTCCAGCCTATCAGGATAGAGTGCGACGTGGGTTGCTGAGGCAACCCTGTGCAGGTGTCCTACTCCCCCTCCCACACAATGGACCCACCCCAGACTCAGTGGCACCGAAAGGAGGGCTTCTTGATAGAAGCCCGCCAAAAGGACGTACAAAGGATCCCCGACCTGGGTTAGGAGTTTAGAGAAAGACACGAGAAAGAAGTTATATTAAAGTTCTGGCAAATAAAACCTACCTGAGTCAAGTTAATATTAAAATGCACCGGCGGTATGTTAGAGGCTGTCAGAAAAAGTGGTAGCCTCGAACAATGGGAAAATCCCATAGGGAAATATTTGCAGTCGAATATTTATGGTAGTAACCACTGCGACCATTAACCCTTCCCAGTACCTCCATAGTAAAATGGTTTGTACTGGTTTAGTTCATAACAAGTGACTAGTAAAGTCAATTGGGACTTTACATGCCCTGGGAGACAGTAGTCAGCCCCAGGGTATGGAGTCTATTTGGGGGTCGCTACGACACCCCTGTGTCACTGCACCGAGGGTGCTGTGCAACACATGTGAGTAAAGATGGTTTCTATGGGGGTGAGAAAATCCCATAGACATTAAACACAAAAATAGCCTAGAACACACATGGCAAAAATGCCTAAGAGTGGGAAAAATAGTCTCACTCTTAGCAGGAAAAAGAAACAAACCCATCAAATCCAGCAAAGCGACTGGGGGACTCTATAGGTAAGGGAAATTAGCCATAGAATGAGAATTCTCCCTAACATGGGTCCTCCGTTCGAGCCTATGCATTCAGTGCCACTGAAATTCTTATTGTGGAAGACAGCGTTTCTTGTGGCCATCACCTCCGCAAGATGAGTAGGAGAAATCCAGGCCCTCTCCTGTAAACCCCTATACTTAACGTTTCATGTAACAAGGCTAGTGCTACGGATGCACCCCTCCCTCATGCCCAAGGTGCCGTCGGACTTTCATCTAAACAAGCCCTTGGTGTTACCTGTTTTCTTTCCGACGCCTTTGTCGCCGGCTGAGAGGACTTTGCACTTGCTGGATGTGGCTTAAGCGCTGAAGTTCTACGTGGACCGCACAAAGAGTTTTCGGAAGACGTCACAACTGTTTGTGAACTTTGGCCCTGTGAACCAAAGGAAGGCCCTCTCCAAGGCTTCCATTTCCAGGTGGCTATCCGGCTGCATCACCCATTGTCACCGGTTGGAAAACTCACCGTTGCCTGGCCATCCGAGAGGCCATTCGACCAAAGCGATCGCTGCAACTACGGCGTTCCTGTCTGGTGTGCCCCTGCTGGACATCTGCAGGGCTGCTACGTGGAGGTCGACACACACCTTCACGAGATTCTACTGCGCCGACTGGGATTCCAGGGAGGAGTCCTGAGTCGGCCAAGCAGTGCTGCGCAACCTGTTCGCTTGAAGGTGAGCCTGGTGAGGAGGTAAGAGATGCTTAATGTTGAAATGCCTAATGTTGAGCCTTGCCACCTCCCGTGGTTGTGCATGTGTGTACTGGTATGTATTCTTGTATTCATGAGCATGTGAATCCATGCCAGACCCCATGCTGGAGAAGGAACAAGTTCCTTAACTGTAACTGTTGTTCTCCAGCATGGGTCTGGCATGGATTCACGTGCGAACCCTCTGCGGCTCTTCTCTTGATCCTACTGCCACTTTACATGCTACCAAATCTGAAGATGGCTGCCAGAGGAGGGGTTTAGGTAGAGGGCAGTCATTGGCTGGGGGCAGTATGACCCAGAGACCAGTGATTGGTTGTTAGGAGAAAGACCGTTAAGAAGTGAAACTGAAACTGATTTTTTTCTTTACCAAGGATTCCCAGCCTGACGACAGGGAATATTCATGAGCATGTGAATCCATGCCAGACCCAGGCTGGAGAACATGTTACAGGTAATGAACTTGTCTAATTGCTATGTAGTTCTTTATTTTTATTTTTTGATGTTCTATTATGTTGGTTTATACTGCTGCCTTTATGTCTCCAGGCAGTCTAGTGGTTCCTAAAGCTGAAGTGGGTTGGATTGGTTACAGGAGAAAGTGGGATAATACTGGCATTGTGCTCAGCGGTTGATGTGCGTAGAACCAGGAGTAACTGGTGCATATGTTTTCTAGGTGTGTTTTGTTGTGTACACTGGAGGCGTATTGTTGCCAGATGGGAGACATCCAGTGTTTAACTTGTTGGGTGTTTCACTTGTCATGTTTTGGTGAAGCGTGCAGGTTTTATGTGGGGCGTATACGGTTGCTCCATGAGGTGATTGAGGGTGGTGGAGTTGGTTACTAGGTTTTGGGTAATGAGTTGTGGAAACCCACTCGGCACAGTTGAACTGTGCGATTTGTCTTTGTTGGGACATCCACCTTCACACAGACATGGGAAGTATGTTGCATCAGAACTTGGTGTGGTAATGTTGTGCTTGTCTGGGTGTGAAGAACAGAAATATGGGAAGTTAATATTGTCATGGTTATTGTTTGGGGAATCGGATCTGTCTCGAGTGAATGTGTTTTTCGTGTCTCACTGGGTATAATGTTTGGCGCATTAAGTTATCTTAATCCACTAATTTTAGGAGGTTGGGTTTGAAGTGCAGAGTGGCTTGGCTATTATATGGAAAAAAATGGAGGCCCCCAAGTGAGGGATGATCGGTATCTGGTGGTTGTTGGTCTGCTTCTATCACAGAATGCTGAATAGCCAGGTTTTAAGCAGTCTCCGAAACGTCAGGTGCTCCTCTGTCGTCCTGATTTCCTTGATCGAGTTCCACAGTTTGGCTTTGAGACTGTAGAAAGCTGTTCCTCTGAATTTTTAGTTTTTTCATAGTGCCTTCTTTCTACAAGCAGGTCAGTACTTGATCTCCGCGTTCTTCTTGGCTGGTATTGAGTGATTTTTGATTCCAAGAAGTGCTCTATTTAATATGCAGGGAGCTTTGAAATTGATAGTTTTTAACAAGTAAACAGTGCAGATTTCTCAGGGATGGGGTGATGTGTTCTCTCCTATTTAGTTTCAGGAGTCGTCTTACAGCTGTGTTTTGTATTTGCGTAGTCTGTTCTCGATAATACCAGGGAGATGCGGGTTTCAGTGTGGGAAGTTAAGGTAGGCAGTTAAGGGAGGATGCCTCTTACTAAATACAACCGATAGAAACTTTCTTAACATAGCAATAACCTGTGATTGTAGAGTGAGACCACTGTCCAAGATTATTCCCAGCTGTTTTATTACAGTTGAGGTTTCCAGTTGTGTTCCCTTTCCTTGGGGCTAGTTGAGTGATATCTGTGTTTGGTTGCTGTTTAGCGAGTTGTTCATTATTTATCTTTTGGTTGGGTTTAGGTTGTTATTGGTCATCCAGACTTTTATCTTGTTTTTGGTATTTACTGAGTTATTATGTCAGGGTCATTGTTGTTTGTCATCCTAGGGATAAGCTAGGTGTCATCTGTGTAGTTGTAGCATGGGAGTCCATGAGCTTCGATGAGTTGCATGAGCACAAATATGCAAATATTGAAAAGACGTGGAGAGAGACTTAATCCTTGTGGAATTCTGCAGGTGGTGTTCCCCATTTGTGAGGTGAACGGGGATAGGTAGATTCTTTCGGTTCTCTCAGTGAAGATTGATTTTAGCCAGTGAAGTGCAGAATTTTGACTACCCGATTTTTTTCCAGTCTTTTGGTTAAAGTTGAGTGGTTGATCGTGTCAAAGGCTGCTGCTATGTCCCGTAGCATAAGGGCGGAGTGGGGGATGTCAGCATTATAGACAGGAGCGTGTATTTGTTTGTTCTCATCAGTCTAAAGTCTTCCTGGGATTGATCAAGCAGTCTGATGGATTCAACGTGGTTGAGGATATCTTTGTAAATCTGGTTCCCCTAGATCTTCGCAGCATAGGTTATGTTTGAGATCAGTCTGTAGCTGGTGGGGTTGTCTGTTTTTCCTGGTTAGTTTTTAAAAGTGGTTTAATATAAGCATATTTGCAATATTTTGGAACAATTCAAATCTTCAGTGATATTTTCATGAATGTAGAGGGCTGATGTTTTATCGGAGAGCAACTGTAGACATCAGGTGAACTTGGGTCGTTGAGAGATCGAGCTTGTTGGTTTCCTTTAGTAGTTTGATGAGGGTTTGCTTGGTGATTGGTTTGGATTGGTTGAGTGTTGTGCTGATTAGTGCCACTCTCGTTTCTGGTAGTGTTTGTGATTGAGGATGCATCTATGGCCTCTTGGATTGGGTGTACTTTTGTTCTGAGGTGATGCACTATGCCACATTACATTTGCGAGGGTATGGTAGTTTTGCTTCATGAGATTTTATACATTTCCTTTTGTGGGTTTGTTGCTGATTGAATACCTCTGGCGTAATGTGTTTAAAAGCTGCTGCTTTGTGTAGCCGAATGTGATGCTGGTAATTAACTTTGTCAAGTTGGTTGTAGTTTTTTCTCCATGATTTTTCTAATTTACCATTTGTTTTCTTAAGAGATCTCAATTTCTCTGTGAACCATGTAGCCCCTACATTTTTCTGTGTTGATTTAATGTTATTTAGGGGTGTCGGTTGCTTAAGTGCATTTGTTATCCAAGTGTGAATTTGATCTTCGAAGGTGCCTGCTATCATTTTGCTCATTTGCTGCATGTCGGCTTTGGTGTGACCCATTATTTGTTAGGTTTTCTAGATTTTGTTTTTTCAAGCTTCTTTTCATGGTCATTGGTTGCTTAGTATTTATGGGTTGTGCACGTTGGGATTCTGATGCTTAAAGGGATCATCTTGTGTTTGCTCCAGATGATTGGTACCGGTGGGACGGTAGTGGGGAGTCCTTCGCAGCAGAAGATTTCATCAAGTGTTTGTTCAGCTTGTTGGGTGGGTCCATTCACCATTTGTTTCAGGTAGAGAATTCCCTGGTGAGCGCTGAGGGAGTTTGATGCAGTTTCAATTTCCCTCTCAAACCAGATGTTGCAATCTCCCAGCACGATGTTGTGGTTTCTTGCTATGGCATCAGTGAGTTTGGCAGCGAAATTTGGATTGTAGGTGAGTGGTCTGTAAATAAGTGAAAAGAGAAGATTGAATTGGTTGCGGAGTTTGATGTTGACCAGGAGGGATTCACAGTCTTGTATGCCTGTTGAAGGTAGAGATGTGGACGTACAGTGGTTTTTGACATCCATGGCAATGCCACTTTCTCTTTTGCCTTCTCTTAGTTTGTAGTAATTTGTATTTGTTTGGCAGGGCTTTGTTAGCCACTACTTTTTAGGTTCTGATAGCCATGTTTCTGTGAAACATTTCTAATGCGCAATCATTAATAAAGCTCAGCTTATGCCCCTGCTTGGGACATCTTGGCGCTAAACTCTGACATTGTGAGAGTGAAATACAATGGCAAGAACCCCACAATTTGACAAAGCTTCACCAGAACCTACAAACCTCTGTATTGGACCCTGCTGGCTTCAAGGATGAAGTTTGAAATGCTATCCACCATTAAAACGGCATTATGGAATGGTGGCCTACCCTCAGAACCTGGCCCTTCCCTGTCACAAGCAGAACAATCCACTCTGCCAGATCGAAAATTGTCTTCTAAAAATGGCTCAGAAGACGAGAAAACCTACATTGGGCCTTGTTAATACAGGTCCTCAAACTATGTAAGGCCTTCAGCAGGTCTTGAGGCACCAACTACACTCTGACTTCAGAAAGATGTTGAAGAAAGTGCTCTTCAAAGACTTGTTTTACTGAATGATGGCTAGGTAAGTTGGTAGAATAATAAAACCATTTTGCCCAGACTCAAGCAACATACCATGCAGAAGTACTTCCCTGCTACCTTCCCATCGCGTAAACTAACTTACCTGTGAAAGACGTGTGCATACCAAAAGCCGATCCTCTTACACCAATCACCCTATAACCCCCCTGCACCTAACCATTGTTTTTCTTTGGTTCCGGGCTGCCAGCATGTGCATTCCCTTGTGTGCGGGGGATCCACCCCCAACCATGTGACTATAGCTCTGCTCCATAAGAATTTGTCACATCACCATGCTGAAAAATTGCCATCACTTAAGGCCACCTTGCACTTTTTCGAGCAGAGAAGACAATAACATCTGCAGTGATAGAGATTCAAGACCTGTCTGGGTTCTTGAATCTGCAAAGCCTGTCTGTACGGGTTAGAGTAGTACCTCTTTCATTCCCAGTCCCTTACACCGCCCAATTGCGAATACCTTTCAGTCAAAAAGTACCAAGTTGAAAGGCTTGGAATATAGTAGCAGATAGTATCCGTAGAAATGACAGAATCCCCCAGAAATACGAGGAAGAAATAACCAAATTCTTTTGGGCCATTGTTTTTGGAATTTTGGGAAATTTTTATTCAGATATAGGGGTAGGGTGGGGTAAGGGTATTAGTTAAGGTAGGCAGTGGGGGGGGTCTCCCCACGCATTATTAAAAAACAAAACTTGCACAAAGCAAGTAGGAATTTTGGTTTTTTGACCAAAGAAATTGTTTTTTTCTCCTTTGTTTTTTTAAATTCGGTTAATTCATGGACAACCGTAGCAGATTACCTTTTCACTCCAGAGAGAAGCCTCCGTATCCTCACGCATATGGACAGGACACTCTAGGCCAGATCAGGCTCAGCGAGTCGCATCTCCCAAGAGCATCAAAACATCCTTTCCAACTTCCTTTGAGTTAGTTGTGACTCACTCATTTAAGGGTTCCAGGACAAAGAATTCAGTAAAAAAGATACTTTAGCCCAGTACCCCAATACAGAGTTGTTCAAAATCCACATAAAAAACAATCCACACTAGTGTCACTCAGACTGTGCCAAGCCCGGCGAGAGCAAGAGTTCCAAGTAGGACCCTGCTCCTGGTAAGTTCTCCAAGCAGAAGCATGAGAAAATGGATTAAAACTGGGATAAGGAACAGACCCCATCTATGTTGTCATCTTTGGATATTCTGCCCAACTTAAGTTAAAAAGAGGCAACCTCTCCATTAAAAGAAGCTCTCTATGAAATTCCGTCATCCAACTACGAAAGAAAATTCTGAACCAGTGAATTAAGGCATACAATTGTGTGTTGGCCTGCAAAAAGCTATTAAAGCGTTATATGTAGCGCCATCTTTTTAATTAAATATTTTATTGGAGTTTTACAGCATACATGAACATAACAATTGTGCACTCTCCGTACAGTTGCACAGCCCCTGAAGCAGCCTTTGTACAACCATTATAAAACTAAGCTCCAAAATACATTGTTCTTGGAGACGGGGGTCAGAAGCAACAAACTGTTGAACCAATTGGGGATCAGATGATGGAATAGGGAATGGGGGTAAGGGAGATGCAAGAAAATAAAATCAAGTAGGAAAGGACACTTCATTGCCCATGGATTGAACAATAAATCCAGATAATATAAACATACTGTTGTTGCCACCCCCCCTGAACCCCCCTGAAGAAAAAGTTCAAATGTATTGTTCATTTAACTCAAAGTGCACTCCATATTTTGTCTGCAAAGCAAAATTATCAGTTCTGCTACTGAGATTCAACAAAAAGGTGGTTACCGGAACTGCAAAAGGAGGACATCCATTAAGATCGCAATTCTTTAAATGTAGTCTCCATGTGCCTGTCACAGCAGAGTAGTGTTCAATTTCTGTAAGGAAAGGATTACAGAAATTACTATTCACGTGCTTCTTAGTGTTCGTGATAGATTCTGGACCTCTTCTTTCTGTTTCACAAATCTACATAAACCACTTGTGACATGCTACCAACTGAGGGTAGTTTGAGTGAATGTGTTTAAGCAAAATGATACTATCAGTCTAACTAGATCCCCTGCTTCCACTGATCTTTCAAATGTTTTCAGGAACTGGTATTACTTATGCACAAAGTAAATCTTGAATCCAAAATCAATTAACTGCCCAGCTAGTATTTATTTCAGGTGACTCCCACTCATCCTTTCCATCTATGAGACTTATAGATTCAAACCATTTTGCACAAGCTGATAATTGTTTAGATTTCTTACCAAAAAGGAGTATTTTTTTAAAACACTTCTTTTTTAGATTCTTTTAATGCAATAGCTTTAGTTCTGCTTCATTCTTGGCTTGTAAAACAGCTCTTCTCCATTACAGTTGCCATGGGCATAAATACTGTTCCCCTTTTCTTATATGCCAATAATGGATTAATCTGGGACTGTTGCTGTAATACAACACTACTTGCTTAATTAAGCTGAATCATTCTCCCAACATCACCATACCGGAGCATTCTCCCTATTTACAACCATATCAGAACTCTATCTAGCTTGTTAATAGCCATTCATCAGACCTGATCCTTTTTAGTTGGTCTACTGCATTTGACATCATTAATTGAAGCACTCTCAGAACACTTTGGCATGTGTGTGATTGCAACAACCTGTATTGGTTCTTTGTTAAACAATAATGTATCATTAGCACTCATGTTTGCTGTTAGAATTGGCGATTAATGACCAGCCAGTCAGAGACCAAGAGAGAGCCTTTGTGGGGGCTGTGAGCCTTTTATGACCTAGCCCACTGAAAAAAGTGGGTGTTCAGGCCATTGGAACTCAGGTGCGATACTCAAATAGTGTGTCTGCCAGAAAGAAAAAAGTGAAACATTCACTTTGATGAAGGGGTACATGCAGTTGTGCACCCATTTATCAAAGCAAAGGTTTTCCCAAAGAAAAGATGCCTGCCGTGGAGTGGTGACCGGTTACCCGGAAGTGTGCGGCTGGACTGCCAAGGTAGATGCAGGGCAGGGGGAGTGAGCAAGGGGATGACGAGCAGGCTCTTTGAGCAGCAGGTGGCGAAAAGTGGAGCGTGGGCTGAGGCATACAATGTTGCCATAGTGTGGGGAAACCAGCAGCTCCCTCAGAACAGTCTTTCAATGATCTGCATTGGAAGGAGCAGATTGGCCGACTGCCTCACGCTGGGTGCTAGGGTTTGTTAAACATCAGTACTTTTTAAGTGGCCTATTTCCCAGTGTTTCTAGTCTCCTTGTCTGTGTCGTTACCCGGATTCCAATTCCAGACAGCCTAACTCTTCTTTAGCGTTTGCCTGGTTGCTCATCCCTGACATTAGTTGCTTCAGCCTAAAATCTCAGCAATGTTGTGCAGCATTAAACAAACCACTTTGAGTTTTGACGCAAAGTAGCGTCTAGTACCTATTGGCAAGGAACCCCTCGCCATAGCTGAGCACCAAGCACACCCCTCACCTAATTAGAGCCCCCTTGATAGTCTACGTGATGGTTTGCAGTTTACAATAGCTGTACTAGCTGCATCATCCAGACTGCTGATTCATTTATAAACGAGCATCTGTGGACTCAACACCTCACCATTAACAAGCTGCTCTCTTGTATTTCACTCACTATTGGTCAAACACAGGATTGCTTTGAATGACGGATTGGTGTTGTTCGCAATCTAGGTGTCATGATCCATCAATCACGCCCTTTCTGGTCTTCCTGGTCCCTGGCACGTCGGGGGTTACTTGCTGTAGTACACCCAACATGGCCGTATATACGGAACACGGTCTATCGACCTTTACGTCCTAGGCAGCACGTTCTATAAATTAGCCACTCCCCTGCGGCTCCGCCCGTCTCAACGCTACCGTTAGCTGTGGCTTGACATGTGTCGTAGTTCGTACTCCTGGAACTGAGTTACTTCCTGAATTCCCGGGACCCATTCCTTACTCCTTTTTCTTCCCCTCTCCTTGTACTTGTATCCTTCCGCGTTCCATGCGGTCCGCCCCGAATGCTGCCTTCCTTCCTGGTCTTCCTGGAGTTTCCTTGATCCCGGACGAAGAAGGTGAACGTATCCTGGAATCCGAAGACGGCCGAGCGGGCTTATACAAGACCCGAACAGCACGGAAGAAAACCCTGGCGAAGGATTCCGCAAAGCAGCGAAAACAGGTGAGAAAAAGTGAAACCTGTGAAACTAGGGTATTAAGGCAGAATATCTGCAGAACGTAACTTTCAGACATTTGCTAAGAAAGAACAAATCCTCTGATAAAAGCATGGCCTCACAACACTGAAACAAACAAACAAAAGATGTAAATGGTACTGAGTTGTGAGCTCCTTCCTCTGAAAATTGAAAGTTCTCCCTCATGTTACCAAGACCTAGTTCACTTTCAAGTACTCTACATCTGGGCCATACCTTCCTAATCTCAACTGTAGTGAAGCAATAAATAAAAAATTATCGGATTGCTTCAACATTGGGAGGTGTGGAAAGGCAGAATTGTTTCAGATTCTTTTTGGCCAGTGATGGAGTTGGATTCCAGCCTTATCAGTTGGTGTGCTTTTGTGGCCAATTGGGGAAAGTGGCCTCTGAAAGCGCAAAGTCTATTTAGAAGTATTTTCCGTGTCTTTAAATTTCAGTCTGCTTAAGTTCAAGCCACCACTTCTAGATGGACAATATCCTAATCAGAGGCTAGGTACAGCAAAGTCCAAAGTGCTACAGTTGTCAAGGCTGCTATCAACACTATTTAGATAAATATATTTCTGTTGAAGTGAACATTCTTCCAAGTCTGTCATATTAAAGCAGATTGGAGGTGGGGAAGATTGAAGAACATCATACTTTGACTGCCACAGACCCTTGTCATCCTGGCTGTAGCCGTATCAAGTACCTATTGTTGTTTGCCAGATGAGCATGAAAGGAGGCTTGCAACCAACTCCCACGTGTTCTTCTGCGTGCTTCTTACTTCACTACCTCTAAAAGAAAGCCTTGTACAGCGCAGTCACTGCTAACAAGAATGGATTAATACAGCGCATTTTGATGACTAGAACACAGACTGAGCCATGAAGACAGACAGCCTCTGCAGAGCATTTCCTGTAAGAGCTATGCATATCTGGCGGATCAGAGCGATTGAATTTGGGCATGCAATTCTGAATCTGTAGGGCATTTAGGGAAAGAGAGGCCAGTTAACTTGCCTGAACAGGCCTTCAACCTCCCATGTATTTCTTTTAATGGAGACAAGGACAAGGAGCATTGGCTTTGGGGTGATTTCTTTCAGACTTGTGCCATCTGAAAGATGCCTCTTTGTTTACTTTTCTGGTAGAATTCTACAGTTATAAAGTATGACTGCTAATAATAACAGCATTCTGGCCATCCCATGAGTGGTATCTGCCTTTTTCTGGACTTCATACATTTTTTAGATGTCTTATACATATCCCACTGTGCACCAATTTAATGAGACTCACCATGATACTTAAAAATCACTGATGTAACCGGCAGGCACTTCTTACCTACCAAATTCATACAGGTGGCATCACATTGATATTCTGGGATGATTTTGGAATGCCACCACCTCCAAGAACGTTCTTTATTGCTCGTTATTGAAGCGTTGAGACTAGGAGCTCATCCAACAATAGATCAGCCTGAGCAGGTTGGGTTCCCTATTACATGGGGGAAAACGCTTGATTTCAATGTGTCCTTTTGTGTACAAGCAGCTGATTATCTTTGCTCTTTATTGTGCTTGTCCTGTGAAGACAGAGTTGATTCATGTGGAGTGGAAGATGTGATAGGTTAAGTTGATTCTAAAAATGTTTATACCAAACATCTCAGATGTATCATTTTCTTAATATTAATACCTTTCTTATGTAGCACTTCATGCCAGGCTCCTTTATCTTGTAAGCTATGTGAGAACAGTTAACATTTCTTTTTTTTAATATTGCACTTTATGCCGCAGTTCAGCCTCTGAGCGTGGGACTGGGCCACAATTTCAGATGTTTGTTAAATGGTCTGACAATGAAAGTCTGACCCTAAACACAGCTGTTCTTTCTTACTTTCTGCAGTGTTCGATGTCACTGCCTTATTCGTTGGTAATATACCTTGTCAGAGGCTGTGGTTGGGTATGCATATTTAACTCCATTCTAAGTTCTCGTTCGTCCTGCCCCCTTTCTGCCATTCCAGTGAAAAGTAACCAGGGCATTTATGTTGGCAAAAGAAATGTTGCCCAAAGTGTTGTATGCATGCTGAGTCATGTCCCTCATGGCACTGCACTTGGCCTCACCTGGTAATCCTTTACTCTGTCACTGGATTGGACTGGAAGGGTTCTGACAAGGTCTGGTCTACATACAAGTGAGACAGGTGAGGTTGGCACCAGGACACTCTGGATACTTGTTATTCGGCTTGGCCAATGTTGGCTTAAAAAGCATTCCATAGTTGTGGCTGTGAAGAGAACATTCTGAAATTAACTCGCAGACCCAACGCATCTACGTGCAGAAATGTTTTTGGGCCGTTTGTTTAGGTTGATTGAGTCGTCTACTGACTGAACCCTTCAATTATTATATGACAAATCTTCCTAACTTTTATGATGGCATGTGCAGATTTTGATAACACATCAGGGAGACTACAACTAGATTACCTGCCCTATTATTTACTAAATGTAATTACATTTGTGATCTGGTTAACTTGTCGGTATAAAGACGATCCCTTATACCATATGTAGCTCCTGGTACATATTGACACAGCAAGTGGATTTAGTTACTTTTATCGTTCCTGCCTTTCATTACGATTGCTTCAGATGACAAGAATGCTTTTTCTTTGGCTCTGTTAATGACTGGATACATTTTCACACCTAATGAATGAGAAAGTTGTGATAGTGACGCACTGCATATATTGTCTTTGTGGGGACCTTGTTTGATCCTGTAACAATTTTTCTGTTCTTTGCTTCCTGAGAGAAATTCTTCATTAAACCTAAGTATTTCGTTTTTTCTTATTTTGTTTCTTCTTCCCTTTGCTGCCATCATTCATTATTGTGGTGTAATATTCACCTCAATTTCTCAAATAACGTTTTGTGTTTGTAGTACAATGAGTGCTTCATCCATCTCTAATTCCTTAGTATGATTAGAATGTGTTCACCTGACAAATTAAAGCTTCCAGTCAGCTAACATTTCCAAGACTGTTCAATTTAGAACGCTTAAGAGAAAAACCCAGTGTTGCTGAGCCTCAAGCACCCCTCTCTTCCTGGAGCTGTTACACAATGTACCTTAATTAGCTTCCTGCTAGCCTGAGTGGCGCCATTTCTGGAATGGAGTGTGCCTCTCCTTACTGGTGTCTTGCTGTCTTGCATCATGTCTCTGGCTCTACTAAAATTGTTGGGAGTGTGAAGCAGCTGGATGTGCATGCAAGTGTACTGTGATAGGAGGTGTTGATCTATTTGGCTCTAATTACTAAATCCGATCTAAAGATCTAGTCAAAACTAGACTGCATGTTTCACTTTCTCCATTTGCAAAGTAGTGTTTGCACGGGATGGCACCTTTCTCGAAGAATCCATGGCCCTTTTAAAGCCTGATGCCGAAATTGCATTTTAGAATACTAGCCGTAGCTAAAAGCTATGCTGTGATGGTAATTCAGGACCATTTATGTGTTATGTGGCCTTCTATTTGTAGATTCAGACACTTTATACAGTACAAGCAGTGGTATTTATTTGTTTAATGGGCACGACCAATCAAAAGCTGATGCTCTGTGATTTTTCCCTGATAATAATCTTAGACTGTCTTTCAGTAAGCATGCCATATGCCAGGAAAATGTAGCATACTTCCAGATTTGCACACTAGCCGCTCCCTCCATCCTGTCAATGTTTCCTCCCTTCCGCAAAGTTTTTGTGGAATACGAAGGTGGCGCTTGACTGATCAGAACATGTTAGTCCTTGCCTAGGAACCTTTTGGTGGGCTGTTTACATTTTGTATAATGTGGGAACTCTGCCCTTTTGTTTTTATTGACTCCTTGTATGTAGACTGCCTTCTTATGCCAGTAAATTAGTATTGCTTAGCAAGTTATGTTATGTAATAACTGACGGGTTCTGCAGTTACATATGAGTGGGTTATAGAACAGGTCAGTAAGAATTGCTCATCCTTGACTATGACAAGTGAGAGCCAAGGGAAGTTGAGGGGCGAGTGGCCAGTTTACTGTGGTCTTGCAAAATAAACTCACATGACATTGTGTCACACTCTACATCATTTTTGACATTATTAGCGACAAGGAGGTGGCTGCTGCAGTGGAACTCCAGTTTGGAGCCATGAGCAGTTAAGCCAGAGAGATCCTGTCCAGTCCTGGGAGCCACGACTCAAGCTCTGATCGCAGCGGTGTGAGCCTTCAGTGTATGCATGGCCAGCAGACATGCAGCCCTGAGGTAAGTCCGACACGAAGGGGCACAGTGGCAGCAACAGGAAGGCACTGCCCAAAAAGGAGGCATATGCATGCAACCTGTGTCATTTGACTAGTGCCGGCACAGAGACATTGGAGGAAGGAACCATCTGCTGCCTGCATGCATCGCACTCTGTGGGAGCCTTTTACAACTCAGAACCACCATTCTGATGTCACAGAGTAGGAGCAGCACAAAAGCTGCTCCTTATTTTATTGTGGCGTCGACCCGAGCTGGAAGACAGTGTGGGAACAGGACACATTGAAGAAAATTGATTTACTGTGAGAAAGGGAAAGAGTTGAACACACAAAAAATATAAACGCCACAACAGGCTTGTGCCCACCAACCAATTACATGGAGTTGGCAACAGCCGTTGTCACACCAAATGTATTGGTTGAAGTGTACAAAGTGAACCCAGCAATCATGCGAAACATCCCAGCCCCATGCCAGTGTCTAGGAACTCCTGCTGACCCTCCTGAGCCTTGGGAACAATGGACCGATTCATTCAAAGCTTATCTGAATGCCATTTGTGGAACAAAATTCAATGATGATTTAAAAAGAGGCATCATTTCTAAATGGCCTAGGGGCTGACGGATTGAGGATTTTCTGCAGGCTTCCTGAAGCTACCAACCAGGAAGGTTCTGGGAATTCATCAGCCGGTGCAGCAACCGGAAGATGTGGAACTGTCGAAGTTAGAAACCCCTTTTAGCAAGAAGACCAATGCAGTTCTGGAGCTATACTTTGTATGAACCCACAATAGCAAAACATGTGACCAAGCTACCAGAAGTAGCGAAACGCGTCATCAGTTTGCTTCTGCCTCCCCTGGGATCTTTCTGGGTGCGAGAAAGAAACAATTTTAATGTTAATATAAGAATAAAAAGGTGAATTTTAAACCTGATGAATTTTTGGGACATTGATCTACACAGAAACTCAAAGGATTTAAGCAACCCGTTGTTTTCAAAAGAGGAGCTAAAATTCCTATTGACACTAGGAGTTATGCAACAATTGTTTGGGGGATTGGAAGGGGTTTATTACTTCCAAGATGACATCTTAATATCTGCATTGTCTGAAGAAGAGCATGATGCCAAATTGTTAGGATTAATACAGGCCATCAAAGGAAGAGGAAAACAAGGGTGCAGGGTTTTTTCATGATTTGGCATTGGATCCCCAACATAGCGTGCAATGCTGTAACTGGGTTTCAGGATCTTGAAAGATTTGAGATGATTTGAACGTTGGCAGAAATTCTATTCACACACAGTAAGGTGGTTTTCTATGTTTTGTAGAAATGAGACGTTGCAAGTGAATGAGTGTACTTACCAAGGGGTCAATATATAGTATGAATCGGACTAAGGGCATTAAGGGAATGTTTTACCCTCTTCTTTTAATTTATATAGAGATTTTTCTATACATCTGTTGCAGAACTTGGTCATTGCATTAGACTGAGGGTTGATGCAGGCTGCTGCTCTCTCTGAACAACAGATTGTTGTATATATGAATATACATGTTGGAAACGAAATGTGAACTTGTTTTTGGACATGGATCCAGTAGTCTCTGTATGATTCATTTAATTAGTACCAGGAATTCTTCTGTGTAATGGTCCATTACCAATGCAAGCCTATTTTTGTTCTCATATGATGTTTGACAAACATTTAGATCTAAGTTTGTGTTTGTATGCACAAGACATTTAAACAATATTAATATGTTCCTTTCTTTCTCTCTTACTCTCCCATTCTTTTATTTTGTTGTATAGGCATAGAGGACTCTGAAGAAGACCTAGCAGGTCGAAACATGTGTTGGCTGACTTTTTGATACACTTTAGTTCTTGTAGTTCTTGAACATTTCAGTGAATGCTCGAATATGTAATGATATTTATTAAACTGTAACCTTCTCCAGACATATACTAGACGTGCTTTCATTTTTTCAAGAGTGCACAGGTTGAAATATCATTTAGAGTCCAGCGCGGACTAGTGGAACGGTTTGACAAATTCATCAAAGGAAATGGGTTGACCTTAAAAATAAACAAATCCTAGATCATATTTTAAGGAAGTGGCATATTTAGGGCACGTCATCAACTCTGAAGTTATAAAATTTGAAAAGGAAATGGTGGATACCATTTAAAAAAATAGTGTCATCTCACAATAAAGCACAGTTGCGCTCCTTTTTGGGGATGCCAGAATACTACTCAAAGTTAATTGCACACTTCACAAAAAAACACAAGCCATGAGGTGTCTCATGAAAAAGAATGTTGTCAAATTCCTGCCAGGAAGAAATGACGAAATGAAAAAATAATTCAAGAGAACCCAAGCTTTTAAAAACGTTCCAAATCACAGCTGTGAGTGTAATCAGTTGACACAAGTAATGTCCGCCCTGGTGGAATACTAAACCAAATCCAGGATGGGAGATAAGGGACAATAACATTTGTCTCCAGGATATTAAAACAATCTGAATTACGTTATTCTACTATAGGGAAAGACGCTCTGAGTGCCATATGGATTTTGATGCCCTTCAAAACATTAATTTTGGATTTGCCTGTGATTATTACAAATGATCACAAGCCTTGGATTCACATTACGAGTGCCAACTTTCCCAAGAATTGGAAGGCGGATGGTCACAATTTGCAGTTCATTGCAAAGGTGGTCTACACACTAGGAAGAGAGTATCTTATAGTGGATTGTTTCTCCAGATTGCCCTGCGAAGTGTACCAAGAGAACACAACGGTACTGAAGGAGGAAACTGAGGATGATAAAGATAATAGTCAGCCTCCACCGTACATTTTGAAAGAGTGGCTCAAAGCGTCTGCAGACGATACAAGAGATGGAGTTACTTCAACAGGTTTTACAAAGTGGGTGGGAAACATTAAAGGATAGACTTCCTGAGTACTCACAAGTACATCAAGAAATCACTGAAAATGTTGGCCGTTTATTCAGAGATTTTTGGCTGATACCACCACAGTCTTTAAGAGCCAGGATCCTTCAATTTGTCCGTAATGTCATCCAGGCAGAAATATCACTAAACGTTGCATTAGAGAGAGGAGGTATTGTTGAGCAGGCGTGTTGAGTGATGTAGAGAGTTTAGTGTTAGGATTGTCAAGTGAGCGCTAATGGTGATACATCAAAGAAGCCTTCCACCAACTCTTTACAACCACATGTACACGGTAGGTTTGGAAAAAATTGGCTATGGATATTATAGATCCTTTTGAGATTTTGGATCTCTAGAAAGTATATATAATCACATTAATTGTCTGCACATCGAAATGGGTAGAGTGGGGAGTCCAAGATAATGTGACCACCAGAAAAGTCATTACTTAAAAAAAAAAAAACATGTTTAGCAGAGCAGGAGATCCCAGGAAATTGTAACCGACAATGGAGTACAATTTGTTTCTGAAGGGATGCAAATCTTCCTAAGGGATCTGGGAATCGGGCATGTATGCACTTCATTATACCACCCAATGGCAAATAGTTTGGAATGCATGAATGAGTTAATCAAAAATACTATACAACTGGCAAATGCACATTCTTTACCGTGGAGAGATACTTTAAAAGAAACTCTAAATACATATAGATACCCCGTTCTCCACCACTGACATGTAACCTTTTGTGATGGTGAGGGGCTGAATGGCCTGCAACCGTCTAAATCCTTTGTGGTCGATGGAGAAGAGCAGTAAGAATGTGGACATGGAAGAAGTACTGAGGAAAATGAAAACCAGAAATTAAGTCTAAAGAATATGATGATCGCGATAAGACCTCCTCATCTACCAATAAAGGGGACTGCATCAGTGTGAAAAACCCTTGCATAACTTTGAAGGGATTATTCAAATATAAAGAACCACAGAAGATTAAAAGTGTGGGGAAGAAGGTGTCACTTTGAAAAATGGTGAGAGATGGTCCTTAGAAAACCTAGTGCATGTGCCTAGGAACAAGACAGTGGAAACAATGAGGAACCCTGGTAATGAGGAGACTAGTGAGAGGTCCAGAGCCAAGAGTGCCTTTGGAAGATGGCAGAGAAGCTGTGAAGGGGCAACTCTGAGACCAGGATGAAGAGAATATTACCCAATTTAAGAAAAGACTTTGTGTATTATTGACGGTCTCATTCCTATCATTTATCATGTGTGTGCATCCCATTTGTCAGTGTCCTGTCCCCCTACCCATTATGTTTTGTATGCACCCCTTTTGTTGCTGTCATTTCTTTATTTTGCTGTTAGTTTCCTATGAAAGGTGTTATGTTATGTAATAACTTGCACGTTCTGGTGCTCACCAGGAATGGGTTCCAGCACAGGCTGGTAAGAATTGTTTATCTTTGGATTCCAAGATAGCCGCTGTCCCCTGAGGGTGCACGCACCGCAGCTCCATCCGAGCGGCAAATCAAAAGGAGATAAATTAGCAATGTGAGAGTTGTAAATCTCCACCTTTCCTCCTCCCCCGGCGTCGAACAAGGAGACATCCAACCCCGCACTGCCCCATGGTGACATATTGTTCCAGGTGACAAGTTTGACTGCCCGGAACTGCAGAGTTAAAGCAAAGAGCGGGACCCGCCGGTCCCGAAATAGCCCAGAGGCATCCATCGGGTCGCAGAGCAGGGTGCTGACATTACAGCGGCCCCGTGTACGGCGATCCATGCAAGCAACCTCAAAAGTGAATTTGGTGGCGAGGCGGGGTCTGATGAGAACTAAAGGACCCCGAAAAATCTGCAGACCGGGCCGACAGCAGTGGCCAGAGATCTGCATCAGAGCAGACAACAGGAAGAACCCAACTATCCTGCAGACGGTGAACGGGAGAGAGGCGGGAGGAGCAGCTCCGATGACTTGCCTGAAAGGTGCGGGGAGACTCCAGATAGCCCACATCGGCTAAAGCCAAGCCCCACACAACGGTGCACTGGTACCTCATCCCGAGTTGATACGCAGGGCTGGGGCCTGCAGATACACGTAGCCGACCCTGGTGCTCCTCCCTGCTATCCATTGCAGAAGGCTAAATTTGCACCCTAGGCCGGTACATTACGTGGGGAGCGATGCCTAGGACCCAAAAATCCCAGCAAGCACTGTGGTCCTTTTGTGGCAAGTGCAGAGGGACAAATTCGAATTGGGCAGGACACTGGCCGATGGAAGCATTGCCTGAGGACCCGCACGCAGGGGTGATCTAGAAAGGCTGGTCCCCTCAGATTGGACATATCTAACAGCTGAAACGAAGAGCTGACGCTGATGAGGCGGAAAGAACGTTACCTACGGCCCACGTGTTGAAACACTGGTACACCGCGGACCAACGCTCCACAGCAGCGGGACCTCACCAGGAGGCACACTGAAGATAAGCCCATTCCATTGCATGCTCGAACATCAACTAGCCCTGGAGACAAATCCTGCAACAAGGCCGAACCCAGCCGGGCCCCCGCAATCAGACCACTGTTAATCTCAAGGAACAGACACATGAGCCCCAGGAGAGTGGGCTGGAAGACATAAGCTTTAGCTTAACACACAGGCTGAGAGGAAGCAGAAGAGGGCCCCAGAGGAACCCAACTGCAGTAGACTAACCGCCAGCGCTGTGCCCTCACACCGCCTAGGCGGCACTAAAGTATTTAACAGAGCTCACCAATCCAACAAAGCCCCTACTTTGTCAGCCTGCATTGCCGGGTTCCCCCTCCGAGAAAGATAAAGATGCCAGGAGCCAAGCCCAAAGGCGTCCTGTTAAAAGCCAAAAACCCACTGAAGATAGGAGAAGGACAGCTGGAGCATGTTGGAGACGACAACGGACGGGGGAACCCCAGAGCGAGGTGACAACAGAGGAACTCGACTCCCAAAGAACTGCAGAAACGACCACTAGCATGGCACTAAATAAAGAGGAACTCCAGGAGTGCCTGAAGGGAATGGAGAGGCGCATGATGGAATCTATCCAGGACCAACTGGGGAAAATCAGAGAAGAACTGTGCTCCTCTCTGCAGGAAGTCCAAAAGGACATTACAGACCTAGGAGAGAGTAGACCCGACAGAAGCGGGGCTCTCAGAAATTGCTGAACGTTCAAAGCAGACCAGTGCACTTTTGGAACAAATCGCTAGGCCGACGCACAACTTGGAACTTCAGGCAGAGGATCTGGAAAATAGACCCTGAAGATCCAAGGGCCTGGCCGAGTCAATTGGTGACAAAGACCTGAAAGATATGATGCAAACTTGCTTCAGTAGCCTGCTATCTGGCACCCAACCGGAGGACATACTTATAGAGAGAGTGCACAGAGTTGGCCCCCAAAAAAGAGATTTGGGTGCCAGACCTAGAGATGTCCTCCTGGCAATGACCTCCTACACGATGAAGGAGGAAATTCTCTGCACAGCAAGAAACCTCCAGCCGGTCACTATCAACGGGGCGCAAGTCCAGCTGTTCCAGGACTTGGCCCTATCAACCCTACGCAAAAGGAGACTAATGGCGCCGGTGATGAGAGCATTAAGAAGCAAGGGGATCTCCTACAGATTGGCATACCCCTTTGGCTTGCAGTTTACCTAGGAGGATAAACCACAGCGCATCACTACCTGCGAGGAGGGAATGACCCTCCTACACTTGGTGGAAGAAGAATTGCACCCGGACACAAACTCTAGAGCTTCCGCCTCTGAGGCTGCGGGTAGACAGTGGGAATGGTCATCCACCCCCACCAAGAAGCGTGGTGCGGAGGGCACGGTGAGGGGCCCCCAACGGAAATGATCACGTTTGCCTAGAGGAGTCTGGACATAAGATAATTAAGGTGCCCTGGGTTCTATCCCGGGGGAGGAGGAAAGAACAAATATGGGAACTATGTTAGAAGAATGAACCTGCTCCGGACGGAGGGAAGGGACGACCCATTCTGGAACCAACTCAGGACAGACACATGTCCTGGCAGAGTACAAGTTGGAGTAGATGTGATACCCAACACCCCAAAAGGGGCGCAGGGAAAGTTCTGAGGAACCTTGATCTGAAGGGTACTAGAGGAGAAGGAGGGGTTGGGAGGGGGGGTAAATGAATGTTATAAGGTTAAACAGGTTTGGGGTATGGTATGGATCAGTGGAGGCAATGACGAGAAGGGGAAGCGAGCAGAGAAAACCCATCCGAATGCGAATTAACACAAACTAGATGGCTGAACTGAACTTCGTTTCACTCAACGTACAGAGCCTAAACTCGCCAGTTAAACACTGGTCTATTCTGACGAGACTAATAGACCTGCAGACTTCAATTGCCTTCTTACAGGAAACACAACGTCTCCCTGAGGATGAAGGAAGATTGAGTCACAGAGCGTTCCCCCGACAATACCTTGCCTCAAGAGGGAGGAAGAACAAAGGGGTAGATATACTAATCGGGGCCAAACTGGTATTTAGGAAACAGACAATATACAGCGTCCGGGAGGGGCAATACCTAATACTGAAGGGGATACTACAGGATCAAATACACGCTAATCGCAATATATGCCCCGAATGAGCAGCAAGACTGATTCTTGAGGAACATACTAAAAACTCTGGGGGGATGGTGTGAAGGTCAGATAGTGATTGGTGCCGACTTTAATTGTTTCATGGATCCCACCTTGGATAAAACATTTCAACCCACAGCAGCAGACGCGAGAAACAGGCAGGCGTTGGGCAAACTTTTCAAAGCCCTGGTGGTGATTGAAACATGGGATTTTTTCCACAAGCAACGGAGGGAGTTCACCCATTATCCAGCTGTCCACAAATGGTACTCGAGAATTGACATGGTGCTGGTCTCGGCCACTCCGATCCCCCGCATTGGTAAGGTTGAAATAGGAGTCCAATATGTCTCGGATCAAGCCCCAGTCAGATACAAATGGATAGGGGCCGAAGAGTCCATAAGGGCCATAAGCACTGGAGGCTGAATGAAATTATTTTGAAGGATTTGGCTCTTAGGGTGCACATGGAGAAGGCAATACATAATTACTTCCAAGAAAATGATGATGGGGAAACAAACTGGGGAGTAATCTGGGATGCAGGGGAAAGCAGTGGTAAGTGAAGCTGAAACACAACACAAAACTAGGCAATCCCAAAAATCACTGACTGGTTCGGAAAGCAAGAGCCCAGCTAGAATCACATGTAGCAGACTGCACAGCATAATCACTACTTAACACCAAACGGACATACTATGCCCAGGGTGGCAAAGCAAATACATTTCTAGTGGCCAAACTCTGCAAACAAAAATCCCGTAACTATATTGTTCAGCTTAAAGACGAAAAAGGGGAGGTATGTGCTACAGAGGAGGGGAAATTAGAGATAATGGAAAGATTCCACCAGGGCTTGTTGAAATGTGAGCATCTACTTCCTCAGGCACCAATATGTCGAGGATCACCCTGCCTCAGGTCATAGAGGAAGACAACAATTCTTTACAAGCCCCCATATCGGCACAGGAAATAATTGAGGCCATAACAGCATTACCCCCTAACAAAACCCCTAGGCCGGACGGACTGGGAAGCGGATACTATAAAACGTTCCATAACCAGCTGCTGGGACCATTAACACAACTATTCAACCATATAAGGGACAGTGGCACGGTCACACCAGACATGGGAAATTCCACCACAGTTCTAATACTCAAGCCGGTTAAAGACCCCACAGATTGCACTAGCTACTGGCCGATATCCCTGTTTAATACTGAAGCCAAGCTTTATGCTAAAGTCCTCGCAACGAGGCTTGCAAGGGCTCTGCCCAACATAATCCATACTGATCAAGCTGGGTTTATAAAGGGGAGACACATCCAAGATAACATCAGGCGAGCAGTGGATATAATAGATCTGGGAACCAGAACGGGACAAAGGTTCTCCATAGCTGCTTTAGATGCAAGGAGAGTGTTCGACAGTCTAGACTGGACGTATCTGAAACTGGTCTTACAGAAATTTGGATGCAACCCCATCATCAGAATGGTCTTGGTGAACTTTTGTCTCCCGCGCACATCCTTTATGGTTAATGGGAAACCTACGGCAAAAATTAAAATACACAGGAGGACAAGACAGGGCTGCCCACTCTCGCCCTTAATTTTCGCAATGGAACCTATAGCTGAAATAGTAAGGCAGGATCCAGAAATACGGGAGGGGTCACATGTGGAGGCATTACACACAAAATAGCACTGTACGCTGACGACATTATGCTGTTTCTTGGGGAACCTAAGAACACTCTACCAAAAGCACTCGATCGTCTACAGGAATTTGCTAGGATATCAGGGTTTACCATAAACTTCGCTAAATCTAAGGCTCTGAATATTACAGAAGGTGAGGAGGAGATCGAGGTTCTGAGGTCACGATACCCATTATCCTGGAAAGGAGAATCGATAGAATATCTGGGAATCCAATTAACAAAGAATTATAAAAGTCTGTACGGAGCGAACATAACGCCTCTTGTGAAACAACTGAGGGAGGACCTACATAGATGGGACATGCAGGAACTATCCTGTTTTGCCCTCATTGCAGCACTCAAAATGACCCTGCTGCCCCGACTGTTATACATGGTTTGCTCAATTCCAATAGAGGTCCTACCCCCCCACCCCCCCCCCCAAGATATGCAAAGCGCTACAGGGCGACTTGACTTCCTTTATATGGCCCAAGGGGAATGCCAGAATACAAAAAAGAATTCGAACAAGGCCACCAATCTGGGAGGCCTTGGGGACCCTGACGTGGTTCGGTATGTCCTGGCCGCACAAATGGCACCAATGATGAACTGGAAGAGGGAGGGCATGTCAAAGGGATGGGTGGGAATCGAGCAAGGGGTGACTACAATCCCGCTGAGAACAATACACAGTCTGCGGGTGGGGACCAGGGAGGCAGAGGGTCATTTGTTAGAGGCAACCAAGACCTCGCTGAAAGTATGGGATCGAGCCTTGAAAAGGCAGAACATTATCCCGGGGCTCTGACCCTTTACCCCGATGGTGCATAACCAAGACTTTACACCGGGCAAGCAGACTCGGTTCTGGGAAAACTGGGGACAAGAGCAATCATTATACTTGAAGGACTTCTTCCAGGGGGGGGAAACCCATTATTAGTTGAAGAATGCAAGTAGAAATTTGGCGTTGGGGAAAGAGATACACGTACATTCAGATCCGACATTGCATAACACAAAATGAAGTTAAAAAAGCAGCCATCAGGACCACGGTGGGCCTGGAACTGACGCTACATGAAGGGGATGAGGCAAGGGCTGTATCTAAACTGTACAGGTTATTGGACAAAGCACAAGAGAGCGACGTCCTCTCATATATGGAAAATTGGGCAAGGGATATGGGAGCCCTCATCATTGAGGAGTCGCCGCCCCAAATTTGGAGAAGAGCACAGAAATCCTCCAAATGCACAGCCATTAGAGAGACGGCATATAAGATTTTCTTTAGGTGGTACTTGACCCCGCATAGGCTGCACAAAATTAACCCCAACAACCCGCCTACGTGCTGGAGGAACTGCGGCGGCAACAGAGACCTATATCACATGTGGTGGTCCTGTCCTAAGGCGGTTCTGTATTGGAAGGAAGTCCTGGGACATATAAAAGAAATTACAGGGAAGCAACTGCCAATTACGCCTAAAGTTATACTTTTGGGAACAGTGGTCAGAGACATTTATGCGGTAACTGGCAACAATGCAGCACTTATTACCCACCTGTTAATGGCAGCAAAGATGACTCTCGCCCAAGGCTGGAAAAACCCAGATGGCCCTATAATAGAATGCTGGTGGGTAGAAATGTGGAACGTAATGGCTATGGAGAAGGTAGGGGCCCTGAAGGACGGCAAGTATCTGAAATTCTGGGCAATTTGGGACCCCTTCCTTGACTTTGGCAGAGACAGAGAAGCACACTATTTTAGCCCAAACTTGTTGAGAGCTATTCAAAACTGAGACCCAACAAACAAAGAGCAGGAACCTTGAACCCGTGTACAATCTAATTTAACGAAACACAATGATTTCATCAGAGGGCAGAAGGATTGGTCCATACCATATGCAAACCGGGAGGGAGGCGAGGGGGACTGGGGAAAGTTTGTTGAATTGTTGTAGTTTTAAGTTAGCCCAAAGCTCATAAAAATTCACAATCAATAACTGTAAGACTGAATAATGGTATGTGGCTACTGCAAATTGTATGGGACACATTTATTTAGGCCTTTTGCCACTGCAGTGACTGAATATGATTGTAACTGAATAAATAAACATTTTTAAAAAAAAGAATTGTTTATCTTTGGGTGTGGAGTGAAAGTAAAGGAAAGCTGGGAGGTGATTGGCCAGCTCGCTGGGGTCTCGTTCCACAAACTCACTTAACGTGACAGCTTGTGTCCCACGCTGCATCATTTTGATTACAAGTTAAGTGCTCACTCCTAGAGGTGTGTGTGTAAGGTTTGATTCCCAGCAAGGCAAAGGACCTTTTAACTGGGTAATAGCCCCATTATTACACGCTTCGAAGAGCAAGAAGTCCAACATGAAGCAATATATTAAAACGAGACCAGCCTATTGCTGTGCCATTATTAATTAAAAGGCTTATTCTGGGGGAGGTCCGAATAAGGCAGGATTGACCCTGATGCGAAAGCCAGACAGAATCGCTCGTATAGTTTTCTCTATTAGCTAGCACTTCAGCGCCACCTATAAGCCAAAACAGATGCATTGGAGAACAGATAAGAGGAAGATGGGGTGAGAGAAGGGACAAATATCTTGTGGGTGCTCGTCTTTTTACCCGCCTGTTGACCGCCCGCTCCCCCTATGGAATTCGGACCCACTATCTCCGTTGCCCAAAACACACTCCTGTGTTCTCTTTGAGCTAGGGCTTTCGTGCAGCAGCATACAGCTGTGCTATATAGGCCCTGGCATCTCTTTGGCAAAGGCTGTAATACCTAGCCCCCACCCCATGATCTCATAGTCCTTCATGATCTTTAATAGTCGGACCGTAATCTTCTCAATTGCTGTTTTGTTTCTGTGCAGTAATACGAGTCAGTAGATTGTGAACATACTCTCTCTCCTGCCCCCAGGCTCACTTTTAAATCAAATTGATAGGAAGTTGCTGTGCTGTTGCTCATCAAAAATGCATGTGTGGACCACCCGGCACATCAGCGTATCAACAGTCTGGGAATGAAAACTCTTCAAATGTGGTTTCTAGGGATCTGAAAAGGGGAAACCATAAATAAAGTGAAGAACACAGTAAACATAGCCAGGAAAGGAGCAAGTGGGCAGTTAAATGCAATCAAAGTGCAGCCTGTTTACTTTGCATGTAAATGTGTCTAAAGACAGCACACCGGCCCATCTATCGTCTGATAGATGCATATTAAATAACAATATTGCTGTGAGGCAAAAGCATAGTCTGGGAACACAGACTTCCAGGCCCGCAGAGACATTTGTCTTGCATCTGCCCTGCACTTCCATAGCTCTTACAGGAAATGCTCTGCAGAGGCTGTCTGTCTTCATGGCTCAGTCTGTGTTCTCGTCATCATAATGCGCTGTATTAATCCATTCTTGTTAGCCGTGACTGCGCTGTATAAGGCTTGCTTTTAGTGGTAGTGAAGTAAGAAGCACGCAGAAGAACACGTGGGAGTTGGTTGCAAGCCTCCTTTCATGCTCATTTGGCAAATAACAATAGGTACTTGATACTGCTACAGCCAGGATGACATTAATCTGTGGCAAAGTATGATGTTCTTGAATCTTCGGCACCTCTTACAGCCTGTTCCTTTAATCTCCCTAAATGTCACTCTGCCCCTCCTTTTTAGTTTCGGCTATTGGGTGGCATACAGTTCGCCCAAATGGACAAGGGTTTCGGCTTTAAGACCACTACAATAGTGATGTTGCAGTATTAAAGCCAATTAACAAATAAGCCAAAAGTTGACATGCGAAGTGAAGCTAAGAGAGAGTTGGGATTTGAGCCTCTGGGTGTTGGCTTTTAACCCACCCATTGACAACTTCTGACCCTGCCAATACCTTTGGCCAGTCCCACCCTTCCTGCTCCTCCCCACCCAAACCTCATAAACTTCTCATGGTATCTCTTTAAGCCAGCTGTGTGCTATTAAGTAGGTGAATTATTTCTAGCAGTCTCCTGAAAGACAGTGGTTCAATTGCAACATCAAATCTTCTCCTGGTGTAATAAAAATGTCTTAGATGTGAGTGACACTACTTGATTTACAAAGCAATATGTGTGCCCTTGCACCTGTTGCTTGCACTAAATTCATATTATACTAGTAACACATGTAGTTGGCACTTACATAGGCATTTGCCAGGCATTGCCATCATAGCAGCAGGATTTACCAGCTGTTGTCACCTTTTGCCAGGGTAGTATCATTGTGGCAGTGCTTTGATACCAGTCTTTAATTATTTAATACATTCGTTTAGATTTCGGTGGCTGTCGTAGTTTTCAGTGGAGCATATTGCATTATTGACATTTCCTGCCGCAATACCAAAACAATACGGCTAGCTGTGGCCGCTCATTAGCACATCTTTTTGCTGTAGAAAAAGTTCAACCAAACTTTTTTTTTTTATTTTTTTTTTTAGGCTTTTCTTGTAACTGAATTGCATTGTATTTGACAGTTTTCTAGGAGACTACCCTTGCACTCACTTTACATTAGTACAAATACAGTTTGAGTATGTTTTCAGTTGGTACGAAAGAAATAGAGATTTTAGTTCAAACCGGAAATCGGATATGGCAGGACTCGTCCTTTTGTTTTACCTGGGTGGTTTATTGTAGAGAGGCTGCTGTTAGTAATGAAAGGGACTGTACAGTTCATCTTTATTGATTACAGTTCAGTATCCCACAAAGGAGTCTGCATTGAAAATGTGTGATTCTAACGTGTGAAAACTACGTTGAAATGACCTCACCCAGGCACTTGCTATTTAACCAAGACCCAAGCCTTGTCAGTCATGGTTAGTGTTCTGTGATTGTATGGCCACTGGTGAATTTGCATTCGCCCATAGTGATTATTAACTTGGCAGTAAAATGTTGTGTGCATGTGGTGAACTGATATGCATGCCAGAGTGCGAGTGATTTACACGAGTACCGTGTGACTTTGAAATCTGTACCACTGCGAGGAGCTCATGTACATGATGTAGCCACGTGGCGGTTGGCAAGAAATGAGAACTGTTGCACACTTTGTCACAGGCCGCCTTTGCAAAAAAAAATCCAGATTAAACAACTAAGTCAGTCAGACAGGCTTTTTTCTATTAGTTTTATTTTAGGTCATTTGCGATCGTGAGCGAGATGAGTTGCATGGAATGATGCTAGCTCTTCTTATTGAAGTGACTGATGGCACTAATAAAGAAATGTGCATAATATATCCCGATGCTGTCTGCCAATAATAGCTGACTGGTTTCGCATTTTCTGGGCTTTTTAAGGCTGGTACGTAATTAGAATTGGGCAAGAATATTTTAACTCTATGAAACAATACCGAAACAAAAACAACTGAATGAGTTACAATTTGTGACATTGTTCTGCTGTGTTTAAAGAAAAGACTGCAATTGATTAAAAATACATACATGGTCTATACTTAAACTGCTCCTATCTGCATGTTGGAAACAGTTAATCGGATGTAAGGAGTTTTCTTTAAATATAGTGTGGGCTGTTGGTTGAGGGGTGACATAAAGCAGAGTTCAAATGGTCTTGCATTTAGGATTTAAAGGTGTGTGTGTATATGTATATATATATATATTTCTGAGGCTTGTGGAATCTGCTTAGATCACATGCTGTGCATAGGCCGACATCTAGTGGAAGCTGCGGAGTATTACAGTTTGTTTTTCGAAACTCGAAAATGGGCGTCGACACAGGGCGTGCCAGTAATACTATCCCTAGTGTGACGTCCACTGTACCCATGATCCTTCACGCGTCTAGGACCCTCAGATTGTTTTTTTCCGCCATACTGGTCGGAA
Source organism: Ambystoma mexicanum (assembly GCF_040938575.1). NCBI lineage: Eukaryota > Metazoa > Chordata > Amphibia > Caudata > Ambystomatidae > Ambystoma > Ambystoma mexicanum. The sequence continues at coordinate 893,791,453 of NC_090931.1, read as the reverse complement.
GCATTCCGAGGAGTTCCCTGGCCTTAGCCATACTTTTGCGAAAATATTGTTATATTTCCCCATTTCTCCACCCCAACGTCGAGTCACTGAACATCCACACTCGACGCCGGCCCGGAGAAAGAATCGACCGTCGAGAGCTGCACGACGGATTTGGGCCTCGGAAGGCCTCTGGCCTCGGCCCTGCAAGTAGGGAGAGTGGGTGTGGACATACTCTACACTCTTTCTGTATATAGGTACATTCTTATATATTCCTACACTTATTAGCCCGCTGCCACAAGGTGCGTATGGAGGGTACCCCTTTCCAATTTTGCCCCAAATGCAACCGCAAGTACCCTTGGGCCACGTGCAATCTCTGCTTACCGAGGGACCACCCCGAGGCTAACTGCAGAACGTGTAGTAGGTTCAAACCGAAAATACTCAAGGACCGTTCGATCAAGCGTTGGGCCCACCACGCCAGGTGTCAAGAGGCCATGGCAGCGGAGTGCGCCTTCAGCGACGGCAGCGACGCCGTGCTTTCGGACGGCGAGGGCAACGTGGCGTCAATTGACAGCCAAGCGCAAGTCCCTGACCTCGGAAGGTCGTCCGGCAAGGCGGCTATGGGGAAGACCCCCAGCGATACAAGCGCTACCCACAGCACTTCCACAAAACACATGAAGTCCAACCGAGACTCGATGCGCACGTCGAGTACTCGGAAAGAGGCACATAGAGAATGGTCCGAATCGGTGTCCTCTGGGCGTTCTCGATCTAGATCGCCGCATGACTCCAGGCAACCATCCACTGTTGCCAAGAGTGCCTCGCTCCCCAAGGTAACGGAGGTTCGATCGTGGGAAGACGAAGCCGACCTCTATCCCCAGACCGCACTCCAGGAGTCGGCGTCAACAGGCCGCGCAACGGCTGTTCCCGAGTCCCAACCTCCACACTCGAGAGATAGGGACACTACCCCCGAACCTCTGCGCCAGGCGTCGTAAGGCTCCGCAGGGGCGAAAAAGCAGGGTAAACACACTTCCACCCACGGGGAAGGAGAAAAACAACAAAGTAAGCAGTCTCAGCCTCCTTCCACACCTCAAAAACATTCTACTCCACATAAACAGATGGACAAGTCTCGGTCTTCTGTTATCCCAAAGACCCCTGTTCAAACCAGTAGGTCTAGTCAAGATAAAACAGGGAAAGGCCTCCAAGAAAGAATCATTCCCAGTTCAAGAGAATGGTCTAGTAATGACACAGACGGAGTCATGTCAAGGATGTCATCATTGGCAGATTTCTACGCCAAAAACCCTGAACACTTTCTCTCTTATACCCCTGACGGGTCAACACCCTCAGGCTCTAAGGATCCTATACCCCCAAGTAAGAAGTCCCGGGTTGAAGCTCCTACTTCGGACCCCTTCGGTATACAGCCCTATTCTCAATATCAGGGAGGTCCATCATTTTGTGAGGATCCAGATTTGGGCATGTTGGAAGAGCAAACTGGGACGGGCTACTATGGGGATGACGAGGACCAAGAGGAGGAGGAGGACGACCCAGAAACCTACAGGGTAGATTCCCGATAGATAAAGAACCCCCGGTTACCTACTCCCCTGTCGACAACCAGCCTCTCTTGAATGAAGTGCTGTCCAGAGCGGCAGAACACTTCCACATTGACACCCAGGTTGCTCAGAAAGAGAGGGACTTTGCCGAGGAGTTAGTGGGAGAAAGGAGAACTGTTGCCCAGGCCATCCCTATCCTTAAGTCAATACAAAGAAGGATAGACCCTTCCCTCGTTAATCCCAATCTCACTAGGCCGGTAAACCCCAGAGTTGAGAAGCTTTTCAGAGCAGCCCAAACAGACCCACTGTACATAAGAGGGCATCTGAAACCGGACTCCCTGGTAGTTACAAACACCCGTAAGAGGGCGGCAACACCCTTGTCATCGTCGGAAGCTCCTCCCGACAAGGAGAGCAAGAAGATTTATGGCTTGGGCAGGAAAGTAGCCTCCACTTCCGCCTACCAGGCAAGGATTGCCAACTCCACCACCCTGCTGGCGAGTTACAACTGCCACCAGTGGGAAGAAGTCAGGGCACTCATAGATTCCGCCCCAGAACCCTTAAAAAGCCAATTGGCACGAGTTTCGGCGGAAGGAAGAGCCATGTCCCTTTGCATATTAAAAGCAACCTTTGATGGCGCGGATAACGCCGGCAGATTGATAGCAGAAGGGACTGTTATCAAAAGGCATGCTTGGTTGCGACAGTCTGGGTTCAAAGCCGAAACCCAAGCATCATTGATAGATAAACCGGTGGAGCCGGATCTATTGTTTGGAAAGGCGGTCGAGGACGCGCTCAAAAATGGCAAGGACGATTATGAGACACTCAAATCCCTAGGCCAACTAACCAATTTACCTCCAAACCAGAGAGGGAATGGCAATTTTCGTCACCCACGCGGATAAAATTCCCAGAGAGGGTCTAACTATTCCCAGTGGCATGGTACATAATGGAACAACAGCCAGCAGTCTACCCAGGGTTTTGGCAGCGGTAATAAGAGAGGACGTGGTAAAGGTAGAGGCAGCCCCAGTAGAGGCGGCGGCACACCTCCACCAAAACAGTGATGCTCCGTTCAGGGTCCCTTCTCACGCATCCCCAGTAGGGGGACGCATTTCCAACTTCACCCAAGCTTGGGAAGGGATCACATCAGACAGATGGGTGCTGTCCACATTGTCCGCAGGATACTGCATAGAACTGTTAGAGCGTCCCTGAAACCACCCTCCACGACAAAAAAATACATTCTTTGGACCACCAGAAGATCCTCCTCGAGGAGATCGTCCATCTTCTAGCAAAGGACGCGATAGAACTTGTCCCGGGACACCAGGTAAACAAAGGTATTTATTCAACTTACTTCCTTGTGCCAAAAAAAGATTTGACAATGCGCCCAGTATTGGATTTACGGCCTGCAAACAAGTATTTCAAGCCCCAAAAATTTCGCATGGCTACTCTCCAAGAGGTAATCCCCCTCCTAAAAAAGGGGATTACATGGCAACATTGGACATGAAAGATGCCTATTTTCATATTTCCATGTTCCCAGTGCACAGAAAGTACTTGCGCTTCAAGGTGGACAGTCGGCACTACCAGTTCAAGGTACTGCCCTTCGGGATAGCCTCGGCTCCAAGGGTATTCACCAAGGTACTGGCGGTGGCGGCAGCACACCTACGCAGGGAGGCAATCCCGGTGTACCCTTACCTGGATGACTGGCTCATCACAGGGGAGACCCCAGTAATTAGCAGAACAAACATTCAAAGCACGATCGACCTCCTCTTCGAATTAGGTTTCACAATTAACGAGAAGAAGTCAAGTCTGGTGACAAGCGCCTCCAAACAGTTCCTTGGAGCTATCCTAGACACGCAAGAGGGGTTGACCTTTCCATCAGAGGAAATAATTCGGAATATACTGCTGCAAATTCCGCAATATCAGGCCGGTCGCCAGATAACGGTACGCAAAGCAATGCGTTTGCTGGGCATGATGGCGTCATGTATTTACCCCCCCACGCGCGCCTGCGTCTCATGCAGGAATGGTTGGCGAAACAGTGGTCTCAGGCAAGTGGTCAGTGGGACGATCTAGTGGTCGTTTCGCCAACACTGGTGCAAAGCCTTCACTGGTGGACAAGAGAAAATCTGTCCAAGGGGAAACCTTTTTACGATCCCGAGATACAGGCGGTAGTCACAACCGATGCATGCCTGACAGGGTGGGGAGCTCACCACCTCCACCACACAGCTCAGGGTCTATGGTCTCACTCAGTGGCCAAGAATCACATCAACCTGCTAGAGCTTCTGGCAGTATTCAGAGCACTTCAAGCGTTCGAGCCCTACCTACTTAATCTGTCAGTGCAGATCCGGACAGACAGCACTACAGCCATGTTTTACCTAAACGAGCAAGGAGGGACTCGTTCGCCAAATCTGTCCAAGCTTGCCCAGAAAATTTGGATATGGGCACTCAGACGGAAGATCTTCCTGTCATCTCAACATGTTCCAGGGGATCTCAATTCTCTGGCGGATGCTTTGAGCAGAGATCCCCTCCCAGAGGAACACGAATGGTGTCTACACAGAGAAATCGTAGAAGATATCTTCTCTCAGTGGGGTTTCCCCACTACAGACCGTGCCCAGGATTTGCATCCAGGTTCCCCCAGCCAGACTCCCAGGTGAACGCCCCGTGGATGAACGGGTCGGGGATGTTTGCGTACGCTTTTCCACCAACACCTCATCAGGAAGGTGGTCAACAAGATGAACAGAGAAGCAATGACGCTCGTTCTAGTTGCTCCCATGTGGGCGAGACAACCGTGGTTCCCACACCTACGCAGACTAGCGCTGTGCGAACCCATCAAACTCCCGGGCTGGTACAACCTACTGTCCCAGCACCATGGTCAAACAGTGCATCATCAACCCAACTCAATGAACCTGGCAGCATGGCTCCTGAGGTCATAGATTTCGGACATCTCAAATTACCACAGAGATGTATGGACATCCTAAAAGAATCTAGGAAGCCAAACACGAGGCACTGCTACTTTGACAAATGGAAATGATTTGTTATCTGGTGCCAGAATAAGCAAGTCAACCCAGTTGATTGCACTCCTTCCAAAATTGTCACATACATGCTCCACCAGCTGGATGCAGGACTGGTATTTAACTCACTGAAGGTACACCTGGCAATGCTGTCAGCATACACCACCTCCCATAACAAGGTGTTGTGATGGAAGATACCAGTGGTTAAAGCTTTCATGGAAGGAGTAAAGAGACTTCACCCTCCTATTTCAAACCCACCACCAGGATGGGACCTTAACGTGGTGCTATCTAAACTCATTGGCCCCACCATTCGAACCCATGCATAAAAGCAGTCTCAAACACCTAACTTATAAGACTGCCTTCTTAGTAGCTATTACATCTATAAGAAGGGTCAGTGAAATTCAGGCTCTGTCAGTGCAGGATCCATTCTTTACAGTTCATAAAGATAAACTGGTTTTACGTACACACCCTAGGTTTTCACCTACGTTTATTTCTAAATTCCATGTAAACCAGTCCATCGAGCTTTCCGCTTTCTTCCAAGACCCACAAAGCTCGGCTGAGGTGAAACTACACACCCTAGATGTGCGTAGGGCGGTCCTCTACTATGTAAACAAAACCAGACCGCTAAGGAAAACGGATCAGCTGTTTGTCTCCGTAGCTACAGGCAGAGAGGGAGATCGCGTCTCTAAAGGTGCCATCTCTAAGTGGATTGTTCACTGTATCCAGCTGTGTTACTCTCTTTCTGAAAAAACTCTGCCTTTCACGCCAAGAGCCCACTTTACATGAGGCATTGGGGCCACTCTGGCTTTCATTGCAAATGTACCCGTTGACACCATTTGCAAAGCAGCTACTTGGAGCGCTATTCACACTTTTACTCAGCACTACTGCATTGACACCCATTCCAAGACAGATACTCAAGTGGGACAAGCGGTTCCATGACATTTATTTGCTCATGACCCTTCTCACATCCCACCTCCTTCTTCTAACACTGCTCGCTAATATATGCACAGCATGTGATCTAAGCAGATTCCACAAGCCTCAGAAGGGATGCATTGCTCACCGTAATCGTATTTCTGATGCTTGTATCTGCTTAGATTCACATGCGACCCACCCTGCCTTCCCCTCTGAGAGAAGGCGCATGGATGCTTGTAGTCTTATCTATCTATCTGCTTGGATTATCTGTACTCGCGCTACTCCTCATGCTACCTTATGTCAGAAAAAATACAATCTGAGGGTCCTAGACGCGTGAGGGATCATGGGTGCAGTGGACGTCACACTAGGGATAGTATTACTGGCACGCCCTGTGTCGACACCCATTTTCGAGTTTCGAAAAACAAACTGTAATACTCCGCAGCTTCCACTAGATGTCGGCCTATGCACAGCATGTGAATCTAAGCAGATACAAGGCATCAGAAATACGATTACGGTGAGTAATGTATACCATATCATTTATATTGATAAGAAAGCAATTCTAAATGTGCAGTCTTCTATCATTTTGCCAAATATAGGAAGTGTGACCGGGTCATAAGTCTGACCCTGTTAAGGTGGCAGCAAGGACCCTAGAGGTGGTGGTGTGGGGGAGTTTGGTGCCATCCCCATCACCCGCTCCCTGGTATATGTGGAACTGTTTATGTGCATTGGTGCCTCGGTCTCTGACCCGATGTCTAACAACCTCGACCAGGTCCCTTTTTCTACTCGTTCAGAGATTGCAGCAACCAGCATGCATCAAACTCCCCAGAAACAAGAGATGGGTCGTGGAACCTGAGAAGCAGCGCAACATAAAGAATCTACACTTGCGCCCAATGGACAAGACCTGGACCGGAACAAGGGGACCAAAGTGGTTGCTGAAATGGAAATGGACTGAGCTTCCCCATTCAGGAGCCAAATGTGAAACCCAGCACCAACCACAGCGTCCCAGGAATCACTACAGGAGAACAGTGGTGGAGCGGGAGACAATGGGAAAATCTACAGTAGTAGGGGCGATCAGGGAACACTCCCAAAATCCCATTTGGACAGTGACTTACTCATACTGGAGGGGAAGAGGACACATGACTACAGTGACCCCTTGACAGGGTGTAAGAAAATGGAGACTGAAAAGGCAGCAGTGAAATTGGGTCCTTTTGAATGCTTCCTGGGGAAATCCCAGCCTACAAGGGGAGGAGATTGGAGGAGTTAGCAGAAGTTTACACAGATTTGCCCACAGAAGCAGCAGACTCTCGTGCCTAATGGAAGCACGGGCACTCTTCTAGGCAGGAAGGGAAAGGATCTAAACAGCCAGGAGAATCAGTCTTTAATGAGAGGTGTTTGGGTGAGATGAGAGGATGAGTAAGGAGGACCAGGGGACCAGAGAGGAGTTGTAAGCAGGTGAAGGAGTGCTTGGAAGAGTGCTTTGGTGTGTTTTGAGAGAGAGGTTAAGGTTTTGCGATTGAGATAGTGGTTCCAGTTTTGGCGGTTTGTATGAATGTGAATGAGTGGGAGAGAGAGCAAAGAACACAGCGGGTGTGAAGGTGGCAAGGGGGAAGAGGAGTTTGGAGAAGGAAATTTAGTGAGCAGGCACAATATACATGCTTTTGTTTTCAGTGAGCAGGGCAGTGCAGCCCTGGGTGTCTTTTCAGTGAGCAGGGTACTATATCCCTGGACTATACCCCTGGATGCAGTTTAGTAAGCGGTGTGTTATATACCTGGAAGGTGATCCAACCACCATATCCCTAGTTAGTTGGAAGGGAGTAGAGACGAGAGTGGTGAGTCAAGGACAGGATTAGAAGGGAAGTGGAGGGGGGTCGGGAGACATTCTGGAAAGGCAAAGAGTGGATTTAGGAGAGTGGAGACAGGCATAATGAGATGAGAGTAATATTAGAAGTGGAAAGATGGTCATCCAGATGAAAGGCAAGCCAGGGGATCAAACTACCTCGTCGTAAGTCGCATAGGAAGTTGCTGAAGGAGTTGGCAAGAAAAGCTACGGCCTTTAGGCCCTGCCTAGGACAGAAACAGATTACACAGTAGAGGGCCACCTGGCAATAGAGAATCTATACAGTGTTAAGACCTATTGGGAGTAGGGGGTCTTGGCTAGGGAGGTTGGAGCCCCCCTTCAAGGCGAGGGAAAGGGAACAGGGACCACACCTAGCCTGGTAGTCCCAATTGTCTCTTCTTTGTATATACTTTTGTAATAACAGTTGAAACCATAGTTAGGTTATCACATGACTCATTGATAACCTTGTCACAGAAGCAACGCTTAATTATGCACCAAGATGAAACTTATATGGTTTTCTGATAAATAGATGTTGGAAAAGTGACATTTTCAAAAACACATGGGTTAGAGATCTAATTAGAAGAGCAGATGCCAAAACCAGTTCATTTTCCCCGATCTAGGTTTTACAGGGTTGCCCTCCTGGTGTGGGGTATGCATGTATGAATATATTGTATTAAAATGTTCATTATTCAGTAAGTGTACATGCTTATTCCTAATCATTGTTCTTACTACTGTTTATTCATAAACATTTAATTCACCAAGATTTCACTAGCCAAAGGGTGTAGTGTAGACAAAACTGTTTTGTACTGACCTTAGTTTGTGGTGTATTAAGTCATTTGAGTATTTACATTAATACGTTTTTATGTATACCAGAATGATTGGTCCCTTTCTTGTCATGGCGTAAAACATCTCCCATATCAAGCATTTTTCTATGCCTTACATGCATATGGTGAGTATCCAAAATTGATTAGTTATGTGTTGCTTCTCGGGGTGAACCAGAACAGGGAAAACATAATGGGCACATTGTTCAGAGTGTGCTTGTTAAAAGTGAATAACATTACTTGCGTGAACATGCTGGTAAAAATAACGTGCAAAACCACACCTATTTTGTTTACTCTTCTCCACCAACATTATACTGTCATTCAGGTTGAAGTAAAAATAAAATCTTAAATTCCAACATAGTTTCCTGCCCGTTCCTTTGTATTTGTGATTTTGAAAGTCTGCAAAGGCTATGAAAGATCAGACTTCCTCTTCCCTCTACCTTTGCTATGAATGTGATACGAAACTCCTGTGCAGGTGGCAAGCACCTTTTTAAAACTCCAATAAATAAATTGTTCAGATGAGGTTTAGGTGTAAATGAGGCAACATGATGCTCGGGAGTAGAGGAAGCCAGGCTTGTTTATTGGCTAGCTTCAGGTAAATGGCAGCATGACAGAACAGTGGAGACCGGGCAGGAACTTAACTGGCAAATATAGAACACGCCTGGTTTCACACACTGCACATCCAGAATGAGATCCCACTTTATAGACATAGGACACGCAGAGTGGAATTAGCAATCTTAATCCAAGAATATTTGTAGAGTTTGAGGCATAGACCTAATTACTGTTGGAGCAAAGCTACACTGACTTCTCGTTCCCCACATGTAGTCCATCTTCTATAGAATGCATTCAGGCTTTACACGGTCCTAACATTAATTCCTGGTTGCCACCTTTGAGGTATGTTAATGGTATTCGTACACGTGCTGCATTTGCTGCAATTCTATAACCCATTTGACTTGGTAGAGAACAGGTGGATTGTTTGAGGTCATGTGGATTTAGAGTATTTTTTGTAATCTACACTCTATTCTTGGTGCAACATCCTAATATTCTTTGAGGTTGCAATCCAAAGGTAATTGCTTTGCAGGAATTACTGTATACTGTGGCCATGTGTTTAGTCGTTCCTGTCTGTTTTTGTAGCAATACTTGCTCTGGGCAGTCAGAAGAGGGAGTGGAATGTTCTTTAAAAAGTCATCTGGAATGTTGGTAAACAAGGCAGCAGCTTAAACCAACTGCTCCTGCTCCCTCCCAGCCTATGGATAATTAATATTGGAAATTGAGAAAAATGAATCCTGCGCTGATATCAAAGAAGAAGATTGAGATACCTGACAACCCCAACTCCAAAAAAACTAAACAAGGGGAGAAGATGGGTGAGAGTTCAGAGAATGGTGACATGTATGCACTGCTTCTCCAGATTGCCCAGGATGTGAAGGAAATTAAGTTTACCCTCAGTGAATTGTCCTCTCAAGTCGGTCACCTGGAGAATAGAGTCACCAAAGTGGAAGCAGAAAATACAACCTTGGCCACGGAGGTTGCAGGGAGTTATAGGGCCTACAAGGAGTTGAGATATGAAGTTTCTGATTTGAAGAGGAGGAACCTGATGTTGAAGGCTGATCAAAGGAACTTGAACTTGCGCTTGTTGGGTGTGAGTGAAGACTCTGCTTTGGACAGAAACCTCAATCACAGAGTCAGAGGAGTACTGGAGGCAACTTTGGGTAACAACATCCTAAAAGAAATGGACATGGATTACTCCTTTAGAGCTGGTAAGCTGGTCCAGGCCGGAAAACCAAGACAGATCATCATGGTGATGTCCAGAGTGAGTGCAAAGGAAAGGATTTTAAAGGCTGCGAGAGAAAAAGGGAAACTTCTGCTAAATGGAGATCAATTGGCGATCTATCCAGATTTCCCTAAGGAAATAGTGGAAATGAGGAAGGCGTTCAAAAGTGCAAAAGCTTTGGCACAAGAAAAAGGGATTAAAACTCTGCTGGTGAAACCAGCGACACTGAAGATATTTTTTGGATCAGGTGTCAAAACCACAGAGGATCCAGTTGAAGCTGAAAAGTGGCTGAGGGCTGGGGGTTTAAACTTGGATAATAGTATTGCAGATTGATGTGATGCATGATGTATGAAGCTGTGAAGATGTAAGGTTACTTTTCTTTATTGATTCATTTTTTCCTGAAATTGTTAGATGGGAATTGGTTTGTTTAGGTATCAGAGCGTTATTAATGTTTCAAATATGCTGTAACGGTTTTTCACTCGAGCGTAGGCTTGATGTGGGCTCGGATAATGGATGCTTTACTCTACGGCAGTACGCGCTCTAGAATTTTTATAGCTGATGGTGCTTGTTTTTTGTTTGGACGGAATGCCGGAGGTGTCGTGCTGTCCGGAAATGGCAGCCGTGCGACACCCTTCGGAGTCTTGCCGGCAGCGGTGTGTTGGATTGGTGGATGCGGGTGACTGGCCACTGCTGACGCACATTTGAGGTAAGGCGCAGTGGCGCGTTCTCCTTTGGGGCCGCAGCGCGCGTGTTCCGGGCAATGCGCCTTGCTGCATGTTCACGTGTTTGGGGGGCACAGTGGGTGTAGAGGCTGGGGTGCATGTGTTGTGGCTGAGGGGAGGGGAATGCTCTTTGCACGGCTTTATCCCGGACTGCTGTGGTACGTTGATCGTATTGCATTGTTTCCATAGCCAGAATTAGATGAAGGAATGCCACGTTTGGGAGTATGTTGCCCAATGCTAATCCCCTGCACATGTAACAGTTGTTCTTGTCCTGGTTGCACACCCCTGACATGCTGAGTGGGGTGTATTTGACATGTAATTGTACTGTAATAACGAAGCCAACTGTATGCCATTACCATCACTGCATAATGAAGGTGAGAGTTGTCACTACTGGGTACCTGGAGTTTCACTGTAGTCTACACCTTTTACTTTACATGGGTACGTTTCCTTTCGTGCAGTAACGAAATCAGCTGTGAGAATGTAATAGTGCTGTCATCTAATGTGAACACTGACGAGGCCTATGGTTAAGATATGATTGTGCACCTCTGTCTACTTACCAAATCACAGACAGAATTTTCGATGAGGGTTTTTTTTGCAGTAATGCTTACGTTGAAGAGGGTTTGATTCCATTCTCAAAGCGCAATGAGTGGTGTGCCAACACGTTATATCTGGAGTGCCCAGTTATACAGTACATTTGGATTAACACGGTGGGGGTTGCAGTTTTGTGCCATGGAAGTCACATGGGGGAATGTAGTGTCCAGGAAATACCGGAGATTCTGATTTTTATGCTTGGCAAGGTGAGTGGTAAGGCCACCGGGAAAGTCATGGATTGGTGTGTGAATGCCATGGAAAAGTTTAATGCTGTATCTGGCTTCTAATCTCATTTGGTAGGGTGCAGGGACACAGGTATTTTGCAACTCTCTGTACACTTGCTCACACTTTCTAGTGATGATTCACGCTCAATTGCTCAGCATGCCCGCAGTAGTTGGAATTTGTGATGTTTAAACTATTGGTTGTGACGGTAGGTGGATTATTGTGATACGTTGATGGTTATAATAAGAGAATTCAGGTTTTGTCTAGGCATGTGATTGACACATGGTGTGGTATTTAGCGTTTTTGAGTAGGGGATGTTGCATCTATTCAGGAATGCTTTTATTTGTGAGTTCATTTGCTGGAGAGTTGTGGGAATTCGTTTAGACCAAATTGTATTTTCAACTTCATTTGAATTTGACGAAATGTGGTCTGTGGCACCCTTTATGGGCTTTCTATAGGCTGACCTAAGGGAGGGGGGGTGAGGGGGTAGTCCCTTTCGGCGTGTAGCTGGAAGGGATGTTCTGGATGGTTGGGTGGTTCAAGCCCAGGAGTGTGTTTTTTTTATTTTTTATTTTATTTCTTTACTTGACTATAGGTTTAGGTAGTATTGTGTCTTGTGAATTCATTGCAAGGATTGGGAAACGGGATCTAGCAATGTCTTACACTTATCAGCGGAATTTCAGAGTGGTATCTTGGAATGTGAATGGTGCACATTGTGCTGTCAAGAGGAAGGTGATTTTGAGTAAACTAGGGGAGATGGGGGTTGATGTCGCGATGCTTCAGGAGACTCATTTGTTAGATGCGGATATAGATAAGTGGAAAAAGGAGTGGGTTGGTGATGTTTATGGTTCATCGTTCACTACTGGTTCTAGGGGTGCGTGTATTCTTTTTAGGAAGAATCTCCAGATCACTGGGGTGAAGTGTGTGAAGGATGGGGTTGGAAGGATAGTGTGTGTCACTGCACATATTCAGGATGCTCAGTATTGTTTCTGCAATATATATGCTCCGAATGGGGGTGATGGTAGTTTTTTTGTAGCTTTAACGCAAATGTTGCAGAATGTAAATGCGATTAATGTGATTTTGGGAGGGGACTTCAATGTGGTTTTAGAACCTGGACTTGATAAAAGTGTGGGGGGTGTGGACAATGCCAACGCTCTGAAAAGAACAGCATTAAAGAGACTAATTGATGGATGGAACCTCACAGATGTTTGGAGATTGCAAAACCCTTCTATGAGACAATATACTTTCTTCTCTGCAAGGCATAATGCTTACTCGAGAATTGACCTCCTTATGACCTCTGGCCTCTGTACACAATCATTCCAAAGGGGTGACATCGGATCACTACTTGTTTCGGACCATGCTCCAATCTCCATAGACTTGCGATTGACCTTCCCGGTACCTAGGTCTTACACCTGGCGGATGAATGTCTCCCTCTTGGACGACGATGAAATTGTGGACAAAATTGTTCAAGAGGCGAGATTCTTTATATCTGTGAATTGGACTGGTGAAGTCAAGGTGGAGTTTGTGTGGGAAGCCTTCAAATCATATATGCGAGGATTGTTGATTGGTTTGTCCAGCAAAAAGAAAAAAATGAGAGATGCGGAAGTGAAAAAGCTTACTGTGGACATTCAGGATCTTGAGAGAAATAATATGCAAAACTTTTCAGATGAGACTATAAAAATATTGAAGCAGAAAAGGAGACGATTGGAAGATTTGTAATCTTCGAAGGCTGAGTGGTTGCTTTTTAGAACCAAAAGCAACTATTATGAAAAAGGTGAAAAATGTGATCGACTTCTGGCACATCGGTTGAGGGTTATGGACAGTGGCAGATCTGTCAATGCAGTGGAAAGACAGGATGGGTTGATCCTGTGGAGATTAATGCGGCATTTCTGTCGTATTATAAAACCCTGTACTCTTCAGAGATCAACTTATCTGAGCGTACAATTGGTCAATTCATTGATGACTGCCATCTGAAGAAAGTGAGTTTGGAATCATTGGAGTGTATGGAAAGAGATTTGAACGTGGAGGATCTCAGGTTGGCTGCTTATGCGCTGAATTCTGGGAAGTGTCCAGGTCCGGATGGGCTACCTGCTGAACTTTTTAAAATTTTCCCAGAAGAGGTGTTTGCTTTGATGCTGGAGATGCTGCACGCCTCTTTGAGGAATGGGTGCCTTCCAAGTTCAACAAGACATGCTTCAATCTCTGTTATTCTGAAGGAGGGACGATCACCAGTGAAAACTGGCAGCTATAGGCCGATCAGTTTATTGAACACGGACAAGAAGATTTTCGCCAAGGCGTTAGCTTTGAGGATTGAGAATGCGCTGATGGATATCATAGATGTGAGCCAATCTGGATTTGTAAAAGGCAGACATGTTTCAGAAAATGTGAGAAGATTGTTGCTGACACTGTATGAAAGCAAAGAACACCATAATGATGTGGTGACGTTGTACTTGGATGCTGAGAAAGCTTTCGACCATATTGAATGGACATATCTTTTAAGTACATTGAAAGGCTTTGGTTTTGGAGATACCATGATCGGATGGATAAGACTGCTGTATTCCCGGCCGACTGCTTGTGTTCGGACTAATGGCATGGACTCGGGCATTTTTGAACTTGGGAGAGGCACGAGGCAAGGCTGTCCACTGTCGCCGATTCTGTTTGTGATCGCCATGGAATTGCTGGCTGTGAGGATAAGAGAAGAGGATAGAATTGAGGGCGTACGCTTTGGTGCAGCCTCCCAGAAAGTTTGGTTGTATGCGGATGACATGCTGGTGGTGATTCAGAATGTGGAGAGCTCCATTCCTGTGCTGATGGAGTTGATCGATGTGTTCAACAAGGTTTCTGGATACAAGATCAATTGGACCAAGTCGGAAGCGCTGCCGGCACCAACCACTTGCACTGTTTTGAAGATGCAGGGCTTTCCCTTTAAGTGGTGTCCGAATAAGATGAGATACCTTGGGATTTGGCTAACGAATGATGTCTCGAAAATAATGGATGTCAATATTACACATGTGATTCAATCTTTGGAGCTGGACCTGAAGAGATGGAATGCACATAAATTGAGTCTCTGCGGGAGAGTGAATGCCATCAAAATGACATCAACACCGCGAATCAACTATGTGCTCAGTGTGCTTCCCCTGGACCTGAAGAAGGGCCATTGGAGGAAAATTGAGAGTTTAATCCAGTCTTTTCTCTGGGAGAACAAACAGCCACGCCTCAGCTTGTGGAAATTGCAGCTGCCCCAAGACTGTGGAGGCTTGGGGGTTCCAGACTTTGAGAATTATCATTTGGCCTTTGGAGCCAAGCATCTGGTTCCATTTATTGAAGATTCGGAGGATGTTTGGACGCTGGCGGAATCAAGTAGTTCTTCTCAGTTGCCACTGAGGGCCATACTGTCCACGGTGGATGGATCTGGTTATCGCTCATTTCCGCCGACAAGATTCCTGAGAACTTGTTGGAGGGAACTATGGAAGAAAAGTAAGCGCAAGGTATGTGATAATGATTACATCCCTATTTGGTTGAATCCAGGTATTTTGCTGAATGGGAGGCCGCTATTGTGGTTGAACTGGCTCCTGAGTGGTGTACTATGGTTGAGTGATCTGATGGAAGACGGCAAATGGATCAGCTAAGACTTGCACAAATTAAAGATCTCAGAGACTGTACAATGGGTGAATACAGAAAATTGAGAGGTTTGCTGCGGAACCAGAGAACTGTTGATGGGGGTGGTTGGCAGTTATGGCTACCTGAATATAAGACATTAGGTGGTATGGCGTCAAAAGTATATAGAAATCTGAGCCAACAGTACACGCCAGTAGTGGGGTTGTTAACTAAGTGGTCTGAGGTCCTTGGCTCTGATATGACTGTGGAGAGGTAGAGGTTTCTTTGTAAAAACGTAACTCTGACATCCATTAATCTTGGAGAACAATGCCGCCAAATCAAAATTCTTAATAGAGTGTTTTGGACTCCCCAGAGACTTTATGCGAGAGGGATGATTGACTCAGAGGCCTGTTGGAGGTGTAAGCATGATGTTGGCTCCTTTGAACACTTGATCTGGGACTGTTATGAACTGAGGACATTTTGGAGGAGTGTCACTGAGCAGATTAATGAGGTTCTATTACTGCAAGAGGATTTTGATTATAACACTATCATCTTGGGTGAGGATGATAAAGTGGAAGATCTCACTTATCCACAGAAATGCTGTTTTTTTAGGGCTGCAAATTCTGCGAAAAAAATTGTTTTATGGAAATGTGATGAGAGGCCGACCTGTTCAGAATGGGTGGAGGACTTGAGGCAAGTGGCCAGAATTGAGAAGGTTATGCTTCGCAGGAACAAAAAGTTGAAATTGTTTGATGATATGTGGGGTGGGTTTTTGGATGACATGTGATAATAAGTTGGTCTGTTTTGCTTTTTAGATTCTGTGAAGGTTGGGGGTGGTTATGGGGTGTGGATCCTATGCAATGAGTTCTACGATTACAATGCTGATAAGTTTGTTGCTTGTATGTTTTCTATAAAATTCAATAAACTTAATAATAAAAAAAAAAGATTGCTGAGGCATGAACGTGTGCTAGGAGGAGAAAATCCTTGGACTGTTTGAGCTTGCTGCAGCTGGGACCCAGAGCCACACCCCTGCCACTTTTATTTTTTGTTTGCACAAAGATTAAAATGTATTTATTTATCTTACTACTGTGCATTTGCTATCAATTTGTTAGGTTATTTTGTTTGCCCTTTTATGTCTCTTTCTTGAGCGTGAATGATGTAACATATAGTGTGCTATCATGATGATTGACATGGATTGTATATGCACTTTGATGGGTTTTGCATCAAAATATTTTTTGTGATGATGATGAAATACAATTCATTCCAGTTTTTTTAATGTAAAAAAAAAAAAAGTCATCTATAGTAGTTCATTGATATTGGTGGCCCCATAAAGTTATTAATAGAAAGTAGCACATTTTTCCACAATCTGCTGTTTGGTTGTATAGTTCCCACCCTCGGAAATTCAGATTTCTTGAATCCATCTGGCGCTCTCCTCCCTGTCCTCCTGCCATGCTTAGTAGCATTTTACTGCTTTGTCCTAATGTTAATTCTGTACTTTCAAAGAATATTTGCACATGTATGAAGAAGGAACCATACGTCTGTGTTGGTAGTCTCCAACACATGCACATATTGGTTTCTTTGAAACCACAAAATGAACGCAATAAAATTAAAGGAATACGAACCGATTAAGTGATTCAAAAATAAGGCTTGGCTACACAGTTAATTTCCTAAACAGTTCTGTATTATGGCAACACTAACAGCCATTAAGATTAATGGACACCAACAGACGAGCACAATTTAGAACGCAAGGGTCCATAATTGTCTTTCACAGCAAGTTCACAGAGAGGCCTTTCCAGGTTTTAGATTGGGGAAATATGTTTATTTATTAGGTTTATATAGCGCTTTAACCCTTTAACTGCCATGGGTATTTCCCCCCAGTGCCAAGGCCTTTTTTGGGGATTTCGGTATGTGGCCATTCAAAGCCTTGTAACTTTTTTGTTACATGAGATATCTCGGCCAAATTTGACTCCTTTTTCCCCACATGTAGGCGGTCGTAACGCCACCCAGGAATCCTAGGTTGCTGTAGGGGGGTGAGAGAAAATAACCAAAAAGTGTGAAAATGTTGTGTTTTTTCAAAAAAATGCGACTAAAATGATGTACAAAGAAGCCTGGTTTTTTTTTCCTTGTAAGAGCTAGGAACAAATGGTTTGCTGTGCTGAATTCCCCAATGTCCTGGCTTTCAAGAACAGGTTGAGTAGAAACAAAGAAACATAACTTTGATGTGGTTATCAACCGTTTTATGAGAGGTAGGCAATTTTGGCCATTTTTGCCAATTGGACATGCATGGACGGAATGGAAGAAAAGGGTAGGAAAGGCAAATTGTAGGACAAAAAAGCATATATTTCTGAAAGGTAGACAAAATTCAAAGTTTGGAAAGGGGTGATTTCCGTAGGGCGGGCAACAACTAGGTAGGGGAAAATGCCATAGATTGGGGGGAAAAGCGGGAAAATGACCGAATAAAAGGTGCGTCGGACATGGTTGACTTGGTACGGCAATGGCTTCTATGAATTTTGAGAAAAGCAATGCTCTGCTACATTCCCCGACTCTTGCAGTTAGGAAAGCACCCATTTTTTGTAGTGTTTTACAAAACAAGCAATACCACAAGCCAAACACTGAGCCATGGTAAACAGGAGTTTTATGCTCACGGCCTGAACAGACGCACTTAGCATGTGTAAATCGGGAAAACCAATGTGGGGAGGAACGGCAAGCATACATTTTTTGAAAGAGCACAGGCAGACCCTTTCAAGGGTAGGTGACTTGTGCAGGTTACAAAATTGTATGGTGCCTAAAGCAGCGACTAAATGCAGGTCACATTTGGGAAATGAAAGGGTTGTGTGACAAAGGGCACCAGCAAAGGGGTCAAAACTTTATGAAAACCACACAAACACAACAAATGTTATACCTTCCTGCGTTCCCACAGGTGTCCCGATGAAAACGTTACCTCACATGTGTGGGTGCACCTACCTTGGCGCCAAGGGGAAAGCATAAAACACAAGTAACCCCAAGTCTGTTTTCACACCTGAATTTCACACACTCTGCAGACGGGCACATCATACAGATATGGGCCTCGGGTGTCCAAGCCACCAAGGAAAACCGGGAACCCCATGCATTTCCAAAAAGAGGACACCCGTGGGAATCTGCAGAGGTACGATTTGTGCAAATCGGCCCAGAATGTATTACCCAGAAGCCCCCGCAAAGTCTGAAATGTGCCGGAAAAACCCACATTTTTCACTTTGTCGGGGGTTCTAAATCGCAGAGTCAATTATCACTTGCCAATGGCTAGTGGTGAGTGCAAAATGTGAGGCCTGTTGAGAGGATACAGGGTGTGGTGTCCCACCCTAGTTAGTTCCTGCAACATAACCATTTAACCTTTCGGCCTACCATAGATGCCATAGTTGCTTGTTCTGTTGTATTAAAGAAGTATATAATGTTATTGTGACCATCATGGACATGATGTTGCCTGGGTATCAATTGCAAATTGTGCACATGGAGGTGTATTATCTTTTTGAATGCATATTATATGCTTAGTGGTATCAGTTTTATATTGGTTGTGTGGAGGTCAATGCTTGTGATGGTGCATAATTCTCATTGACTGCATGAAAGAATCAAGATGTCTGGCTGTGGTCATGCATAGGAATAGTCATTATATATGTGCACATGACACTTTATATGATGCAACATGAAATATTGATGGACGTGATTCGACCGATGCAATGTTGGAATGTAAATTAGATGTTCTGTATTTCAGCGTGTTTTTAGCAATCTAGATGTGTGATAGATGAGCAGTTTTAGCACGTTTTCCTTAAAAAACAAAAAAAACTTTAAAATTACTGTTTTCAGTTTACATTGAAACTTTTTACACTCTATTTCATAACACACTCCTCAGAAAACACCACAATTTCTATACATAAAAAACTTCAAGAACAAATAAGAGAAAGAGAGAAGAAAAGGAATAAAAAGAAAAAACATTAACATTCATTAAAACACGTCTACATAATTTCTGAATGACTTAAATTACCTAAGCTTGATCCCAAAATCTTCGCCAATCATCTTCCCCCTGTTGTACATGTCATGATGCCTACCTCCAAGGAGCCAGGTCCGACCCACCAACCCCAGAGGCAGGCATCATTCCCCCCAGGGAAGTGCCAGCGGGCCCAAGCTGGGGCCCTTTGGACACAGTCCTGGCGCCTTAGGCGCCAGGCTCATGTTGGACCCCTGTCCTGGCGCCTTAGGCGCCAGGCTCATAAAGCTAGACATGTGTTCAAGTGTTTTAATGTGCACTTACCCGATGCAGACCATGCTGCTACATCCAGGCCCTCTTGAGGCCTGAATGGAACTACTTTACCTGTGGGACTACTTTCCACCTGGGTGTGGTCGGGGAAGGATACATACCTGATCGGTGGAAGGATACATACCTGGAACTTCTTCCAAAGCTATTTAAACCACGCCCGATCAGCAACTCACGCTTCGCGTTGTTCTGCTCCTCGCAGCTGGACGCTCACCGTGTCAGCTCCTGCATCTGGACTTCAGCCACGCCTGTCAGCATCCTGGGTCGCCTGCAAAGGGAGATAAGAGAATTGGAGAGAAAGAAGACCTCACCTGCTAAAGCTGCATCACGGAGACATCACACCGACGATCCTGAAAGGGAAGACATCATTTTAAAAGCATTTCGCTTCGATCGCTGCAGCGCTGCATTTCACTCACCTTTCCTGGGCGCCTCCATCTTCAGCAGCGATCATCCGGATCCGCACCCACTTCCCAGAGCCTAGAGAGAAAAGACATTTCGGGTCCTGCCGCTTCCTGGCATTCCGGACCCCGGCCCCTATGGGGAAAAAAGACAAAGACAAAGACATTGAATGGGCGAATGCAAAGACATTACCTGAACGCTCATCCAGAACTTACCTGTTATTTACTGGAACTGCACGTTTCACTTCGGGTCGGCGCCATATCTCCGGCATTCCGAACCCCAGCCCCTAAGGGGAAAAAGACATAAGCATTAGCGCTTGCTGCAATAAGACAATGAACATTATTATTAAGCTTGAATTTTTGAACTTGCAACAGAACTCTTAAGCGCCTCACCTGAATAGTCAAGCTTATTTTGAACTCCCATCAAACCTCAATCCAGTGAAGTAACTGGGTTTCAACGCGCCCCTGCATCAGAAGCAGGATGGAGAACTCATCCTTCCAGACCCTAAGGTGAGACTTCACGGGGAATCGTGGAAGGGTATCGTGGAGGGTTGGAAGGGAGTGGGAGGCTTGAGCATAATTCCGTCAGTAGGTAATACTCCCTTTTCACGCACAGGGGAATATTCCTGCGAGCCAGAAAAGCCAGAGTAGAGGGGCCCTTCCTGTCCATCATCAGAGTCCTGCACTTCACCATTGAAGAAGCATCAGCACTCGAAGCCAGACCTGCGCCTCCGTGGGAATCAGGTGAGCGTGACAGTACAATCAATTTCAATTTAACAAAAATTGTTTCTAAGAACTTACTTAGGGCTAATATCAAAGAGTGATTTGGTGTTATTATTAACCTTTCCCATAGCAATGTCATCACAACTTGTTCTGTCTAGTGCACATAGGGGCCAAAAAAACGAATTCTCCCATCCCCAAATAAAGTGCACTCAAGTACTAGATGAAACAAGGATTCAATTTCCACATTTCCACACACCCTGCAACCACACAAACCTCTTGACTATTCCAGTTTAGGTCCCATTACCTCTGACGTTGGTAACACATTTAGGCTAAATTTGAGATATAGGCCATTTTGCTTTTATGATGGACATTTTTGAATATAAGATCTCAAAGTATGCTTAGAGATATAGAGTAGTTGTTTGGCCCTAAACAACTTCATCTTTCCAAATCTGTCACATCTGTGCACTTGTCCCATTGCCAGATCTTATTCATCTTTACGTAATCAGTCAGTACATTTGATTATCTAGTCAAACCTTGTGCAGCGCTGATTGAAGTCCCTTAAAAAAAGGGTTTGGGATTTGTTACGCACTCAAACAAATAGAAAAACACTTTTGTGATGCTATGTTGTGATCAAAATTAAAACAATATGTTGTGTCAGTTTGTGTTTTCTCCATGTGTACTCAATCAACTTGTGGTAGGGTGAGTGTTTGCTTAAGTTTTATAAAGAGAGTTTGTTTGGAACTTGAAGGCCCTTCGAAGCCAATGTATTTGGGTGAAAAATATCAGGGGGAGCCAATATGAGTTCTCATTTTTGTTGTGTAGATGTTTTGCGAAGCAGTCTTTTTTTAGTGTCATTCTAGGTGATGTCATGTTGACTTTTTGTTTGTTTGAGAGGAAAATGCGATAGGTGGTCATGCTGTGTACTAAAAGAGGATGGTGTAGCATGTTCACTTTCTCATAGTGGGTTATAAGAGGATAGTCTGGTGACAGTATGTAATGTCTAGTGTTTTGTTTGCCAGGTTATTGGCATTTGGTTAAGGCATGATTGCTTCTTCATAGTTCGGTCTTCTGGTGTGTAGGTCGTTGCATTGATGTTATTACTATAAGGAGGTGGATGCATGTGGTAGTGGGGGTAATATGTGATGCTTGTCTGCAGGGATGCTGTACAATGTGATCTGTGACTGAGTGATGTAACACAATGTTGTTGTATGACCAATGCTGAATTCAATGAGGTTCCATGTATTGGAATACAAAGGACATGGATGTACTTGTGGTTGCAAGTATATTGAAGATGATCCCATCTACCTGAAATAGAAGATGGGTAAAGAACTTTAATTTTCTTCAGATTTGCTGAGTTTTGTCCACTGATGATGCCTAGGCTCGCTACTAAATACACCTTCACTTCAAAACTCTTGTTTCCTTTGTAAACTAATAAACTTAATGTCCATTTCAAAAAGATTGTTATAAATACATAAACTATACTGTTGGCAAGAAACACGGCGGGTTAAGTGCTTGCCTGTGACATCTGTATGCAACCTGCAGGCAGAGATTCAGATACCGGCAAGAATGGTTGTCCTCCATCCTTCTGAGTTCAAATAAATTGAGTACCATTAAATTGGGTGTTAACACCTACTACTATTACATCAGTTGGGTCACATTTTGAAGGTGCTTCGTGCCAGATTCCTCCTACTCCTATTGCAACATTTCCAACTAGAAGTAAACAAACTCCAAACTGGGTCTTTGTCATTGGTAACTTTTGTCTTTCTTTTCAGCCTAGCCCTGGATGATGGTTTTCAGATACCTTTGAGACAAGACCTCAGTGCTCGTGCCCACGCTGGATTCCCGAATTCACAATACCTCTTGGTGTTCTTCAGACTCTGGAGTTCGATTGCTAACATTTCAACAATCAGTTTCCCGTTTTGCATCTCCGGACAGCTGTGGCCTAGAGGCGTTTTCTCATGTGGATATCCAATCCCCTTTGCCACTGGATCAGTAGGTCTAGCCAGCAATGACCTCCCTAAGCCATTCAGGTAAGTGCAAAGTCTTGATCCGAATGCAGTGCACTTACTAAACAAGCTTTGTATCTGTGAATCTGGGGAGCATAGTTTTGCATGTGATTTCTGCATTTATTGTTCAATAATGCTGCTTCATACTGCCTCTCCACAAGCCCTGTTTTCTTGCCTAGCGTGTGTTGACGTTAGAAAATGTTTTAATGGCCTTTGTGTGCAGAACAATCCCTTTTTATGGTTCATTTATGTATAACCGAGATCTCTAGATATTCAATTTAACGCTAATGGCTCACTTTGTGTACCAAAGATTTTTACACGTTTTGTGTCTGTGTTTTTTCTTTTTAAAACTGTAGTGATCTATTTTTAATCATGAAGCTCTTGCATGTCATGTAAAAAAATCACTAAATTAAAGTATCAACATTTCTTAAAATAACAGTCTACCTGCAACACTTGTATACATTTACAATGTCATTGAAGAACATTAGTACTGTGGATTAAAATGGTTTTATTGGATATGTTTAGTAAAAAGGCATGTCTGTCGGTATCCACTATTTGTACTGTGCTACAGGATTTATGATGATTCCCCGTAGGCTGTTTCCCCAGGCCAGTTTTGGCGCTGCAGGGAAAGGTGTGCTCTGAACGGCCCTCTCCCAATGCGGGGTACACCCCCACCCCGCCCTTTCTCTCCGCCGCATTTTCTCTCACCTCCCTTGTGTTCTGCAGGGAACACCCGTGCAAACCCTGGATTCCTGAACCACCCCCCAGGTTCCCTACATAAAAAACATGCATACACTTTCTCACACGTAGATACACACACCCTACTCCTCCCCCATACCCCTCCTTACCGCTAGGCGCCACTTCCTGATCCTAGGATATGGGCAGTAAGAGCATGTGTTTTTCCCCGACAGGCTACAGTTGGGTGAAGGCTGATAGTTGGGGACATTTGTTCGATGAAACTGGCAGGAATGGTGGCAAGTGACCACTTTAGTAGTCTCAAAGCGTCTAGACTTGCTGGTAAATTTGGCCTGTTGTTCCCGTCTCAAGGGTATCCAGACTTAAGCCTCAGAAGAAAAAAAGAAGTGGTGGAACAGGAAGGGTATAGGAAAAAGGGAGGGAACAGTGGCTGCCAACGATAAATGTGGAGGATCGAATACAGCAGGGGAAGAATGTTTTGTGATTGGATGGATTCAACAAGGTCCTATTAGGTGGACGATACATCTGCAATGCAGAATAGAAAGTTGTACTGTCCTGATGTGTTTGTTATATTGGATTGTGTTTTTATACCGTTGTGTGGAATAGGACATTATTAAATGATGTAGTATTTGGATGTGTGAAGGTCCTGGTATGTGCTGGGGCAAACGATTGAAATTTGTTAGCTTTTTTGCCTGGATATATATACCTTTGACTGCTAAATGAGCTCCGGAATGTTCATTGTCAAGAATAGACTTTAAAAGGCGTTTGTTGGTAGAGAACAAAGGGTAACAAGGTATTACCAATGTCTAATTGATTGACTAAAAATGTTATATTGACAGCCCGCCTCCTTAACAATGAAATGTTACTGTTGAAATGGAATAAAAATGGTTGATTTGATTATTAGTCCTAAGGTTATATAAGCACCTACATCTTATGAGAGGCAGCTGAATATTGCAAATTATAGTGCGCTTGGAGATTGCATGCAAATAGCCCAGGCGGATAGCTTTATCTTGGCATGCTTGCCCTGAAACTCTTTGTTATACTAGAAGTTGAAAACAAAATTAGAAAATTGCAAGTGGAAACAGGTGGCAGATTATAAGAGACCTACAAAGGTGTCACACCAACACATAAGCAAGTATGAACAGCCGATCCCCAAGCCTCATAAGTGTCGGTGAATGTAGTATTATCCCTGGCTGAAAGACATAGCTGGTTGCCTAGGGCCCCTATTAATAATCTATTAAATATGTTAATACTCCGTTGGGGCACTGGTAATAAAGAAAATTGTACTTTGTGACTATGGCAATCACAACTGCTTGGGTAGCCATACTGGTGGATCAGGAAGTTTACTTCTTGCAGGGCTTTCTTTGTTGCTAAATTTCAGCGCCCAAATGGGATTGTTAAAAGTGAACCGTCTGACCTCACGATATGTGGAGTACCTGAGGAGCTCCAGAGGTTGCCTGAGAATACCTTCTTAAAAGGCAGCATCAACCATTTATTGATTGATATTCAAAGAAACAGGACCTTTCAGAAAAAGCTATTAAATGCAGCTCCAGGTTTGTTAGATCTGTAACATATGCACAATTTTTGATTTTAGGTTTTAAACGACTTCCATTTAATTTAAATATCTTTTTCGTTCATAGACTGAAACTGCGACGGCCATTCTTGGGCTGATATGACAATCTGAAGGAGACTTCTTAGTTAATCTAATGCAGGGCTTGTGTTTTTCTGTATGAGTGATTTATAATTGAACAGAAATTGCCTACTAGTTTACCTAGGTAGATAGTTCTGAGATGCTTTCTTTGCCCACAAAGTGCTGTTCAGGTTTTCTCTTATGTTTGTGGCTCACCAGCCTGAACCCTCAGCATTTACCTTTTATTGGTGCCACATGCTTCAGGGCGCGGTGAGGTGGGGAAGGAGAATAGCCAGCAAGCAGGAACATTGATAACCTTTAGGCCATTTTACAGATTAACCATATATCACATTCCAGTGACCACATACTCAATTCATTCTCAAACTAAGTCTTGTCATGGTTTTCATACCATACCCCATCTCTGGAGAAAATTTACAAAGCAAAGGCTGAAAACCTTTTGCATCCAAAAGTATAGAGTTGAATATGGTGCAAAACCTCTCTGGGAGAGTTCGTAAAGTTCTGAGTTTAGCTATGACCTTCTCCCTATGTTAAACTGCTATACTTGATATACAAGCACTAAATACAATATGTGTGTGTGTGTGTGAGTGTGTGTGTGTGTGTGTGTTAAAAAAGTGGCTTGGTTTGCAAGAGATATTTTATTCAAAACATGTTAATACAATATTTGCATTTTATTTTACAGAATCAACCACGTATGTAAATGTTTAATAGCGAGTTTATTCAACGGAAAGAACTCCAATTGTTGCACAACCTAAATCTGTGCAAGTGCAATTGCTCTAGCTGACTTTTATCTAATTCACTTCCATCACAACAAATTCCTGGTGTGTGAAGTAATCTAAAACGTGACAATGTTATGCTACCTGCTGCTGATCAAAAATAGGGTAGCCTGCTTGCCAGCGTTGGGGGCAATAGTCTCCTAAATACAGCCCTGGGTAGCCTGCTTAAGTTGGAGCCTCTAAAACGGAGCCTACAGCAGACGGACTTCATGAAAAATGAACCCTGGAAAGTTATGTTTTCCAAAGATATATGATCAAAAATGGTGCGTATGCACTAACTGGGTAATAATTAGAAAGCCATGGCTGCACCGCACATGATCAAATCAATGCAGGTTTTGCCAACATCTGGTGTTTAAAAATGAGCGATGCACAACTCTTAAATATATCCAGCCTCAGATTTGAATGATAAAACACTATCAAAATGCATGCATTGTAGATGGATCAATATTTCAGTTGGCCAGCAAATCCAGGTTTGTGCCACTCTGTAGACCAAATTTTGTATTAAAATCAATGCGCCACTTAGCCATTCCATCATGTACAGAGTTGCTGTAACCTTTCAGCATTGCTATAACATTGCAGTATCGAAACATTTAAATGAGAGGAACATTTTATGTCAAAACAGTCATAATATGAATACATCTCCCAAACCTGCAAAAAATGAAAACCTGACGAATTGAAAACTTAGGGGCTGATTCATGGAATAAATGTGCGCCAAAAAGGGGAGCGCAAGCGGGAAAATGGCAGCGCAAACGTGAAAATCGCAGTGCACGCGTGCCAAAGCCGCGCATATCGATGCATGTAATTCAGCTTGCGTGTAAATCCTGGGATGTGCACTAAAATCGTGGTTGGCGCACACGTCATTAAACGGCGTGCGCTACGCGAACAGAGAAAGCGCACATAGCGCAGAGCATACAACAAAAGTGGGCGGAACACGGGGCGTAACACGCGAAATGGGGAACAACATGCGAAAATGTGGGCGTTACGGGGGAAGTACAGGAGGTAAATGCTCGCAACGCCCACATGCGCGCCAACAACACGTATTCATGGAATCGAACGGGGAAAGGCGTGCGCCAAAAAAGAGGCGCTAATCCGGAAACACGTACGCCTGCAGGAAGCAGGCGTAAGCGGCCCCGCGCAGCATAAAAGTGCGCGCAAACAACAAACAAGCTCAGACGCTATGATGAATATCCCGTTCCTCGCAGCAGTGGTCGTGGGACACCGCAGGAGGAGGAGGATAGCCAGGCCCTGCATTTTTTTTACCCAGGACCAGCCTTTTGGGGATGCCTGATGACCAGGTGTATGGGAGGTACAGGTTTCCACCACACATAATCCTAGAACTGGTAAGGGAGTGGGAGGATGACGTCACATCACCCACCCTGTGCTCCCAAGCACTGAGCCCCTTGTAAAAGGTGCTCAATGTACTGCACTTCTTGGCTACTGGGTCATTTCAGCGGACAAGTGTCATAGTGGGGGGTGTGTCACAGGCCACGCAGTCACGCTGCCTACACCAGGTGTTGGCCATCATGACTACACGCCCCTCAGTGCGCAGGCACATATACATGCCCAGAACACCTGCAGAAAGGCAGGCCGTGGTCCAGGACTTTTACGGAGTGGCACACTTCCCCAAAGTGCTAAGTGCCATTGATTGCACCCATGTGGCTCTACGTCCTCCCAGGGCCACTGAGCACATATATCGAAACCGCAAGCACTGGCATTCAATCAACGTGCAGGTTGTATGTGATGCCAAGGGAATAATCACTTCAGTATATGCCAACTATCCAGGGTCAAGCCATGATAGTTTCATTTTCAGAATGTCACCCCTAAACCGGGACCTGGAAGCTGGGCGGCATGGAGACACATGGCTAATTGGTGAGTATAAATGCCTCTGCACATGCATTCATATCAGAAACGGAGAAATGGGAAAACCCCACTAATGAGAACCAATATCACCTCCCCAGGGGGACAGTGCCTGCCCTCTGAGCACCTACATGATGACGCCAATTCGGAACCCCACCACACCACCCGAGGTAAGATACAACGCAGCCCATATTGCAACCCGGGGCATAGTGGAGCGCACATTCGGAGTGCTCAAATCACGCTTTCGCTCCCTTGACTGCTCTGGTGGGCAGCTGCTATACGCGCCCCCCGTAGTGTGCAGGATCATAGTGGCAGCATGTGTCCTGCACAACGTTGCAACACGCCGGCGCGTGCCGGTGGACATGGTGGTGCCGCCACATCCCCAACCACATGCACGGCCGCTGCGCATGGGAGGTGAAAGGGCACGTGGTGAGGCAGCCTGTACCCAGCTTGGGGCAAATTACTTCACCTAAAATCACACCCCTGCGGAGTGCACACAGCTCTGGCACATACCAGCTGACAATCAATGATGATGGCAAAACGGACAGTCAACTGTCACAACCATACCAGCCTGAGATTGTTCACCTGGAAGTGTAACATTGTGTGCATCCCTACCTACTCAAAGACACCCAATGCTGTGTCACAAAAAGACACACATTCATGCAGCAGGAAAGATTACCCCCTTGCAAAATACCACATCAAAATAGTGCCATGTCACCCAAACCCTCCCCATATCAGCTACCCAACACACCATGGCATGACATGCAATGTGAAAGCAACTAAATGAATCCACAACACATGACACAAGTGTCACAAAGTGCAATGTTCCTAATGTAAACAGTCCACAGACAATATGCTCTCAGCAATCAATAAGAAACACCACACATGAACAAATACCAACAACACAAAACATCAGTACAGGAAGAAAGCGTGGCAATATAAGACAGGAAAAAATTAAAGTAGTGCAAGTCTCACAACCTGACCAAGGCAGCACATGGACCCCTTCCAACTGCAGAGTGTCGCTGTCAGGCAAATGTCAGTGTACTGCATACAACATGAAGTGCATCTGCAAAGGAGACGACCTTCTGAAGACATGAAGAACCTACATGTATATAAGGAGAAAGACATGGATGCACAAGCACATATCAATACACCATGCATTGTAGAATCCAACAACAATCCCCACTAGGGATGTACACAGTTTTGACTACAGACTGCCCACACAAGCCCATGGAAAGGGGAAGCAGGAGGGGTGTGTGTGTCAGGAAACCAAGCATCTAACCCAAAGACAGGACAAGCCTGCATGTGCCCAGCTGGAATACACAGTGGAGGCCCACGGGAGCCACACAAAGCAACACACTGTAAAAAAAAATAAAAGAAAATCAAATTGCCATGTGTGGACCAGAGGGGGCGGGGGGGAGCACCCAGGAGGCACGAGGTTCAGTGTGCATCCCAACACCCACATGCGTGGATGTTGGGGGAAATAAAATACCTCCATGGGCTCATGGCCTGCACGGCTACGCTACAGTGGGAGAACTGCCGTCGCTCTCCTCACCCTCTGCTGCTACATCAGGAGGTGGCCGTGATATGGGAGGCAGCCCACGCAACGCCCTGGTATGGTCCTCCATGGCAGCAAGCATGCAGGTCTGGAAGGTTTGGTTCTGCAGGATGATGGTACGGAGATCCCCATGCAGCACCTCACGGGTTGCCTGCATTTCTGCCTGCATGGCCTTGCGTGATGCGCGGATCTCTGCACGGGTTGCCTGGAGCTCAGCTGAGAGTGAACGTGTGAGCTGCTCCAGCTGCTGTTCTGACCTAAAATTCTGGCAAGCCTCAAGTTCACCCGTGTTCTAACCTCAGGGCTTCCCTGTGGGCCTGTGACTCTACAGATATGGCTTCGCGCAGAGCCTCCAGTCCAGCCCGTCGGTCCCTGTTGGACGCCAACATGTCCTCCCTGTGTGAGTGGCAAATGGAGTCTGTTGCCTGCTGCTGGAGCTCCACCTGCCTTTCAGGGGGGAGAATGGAAGTGGCCACCCTATCCATTGCCTGAGCCATCATTTCACACAATGCTCCTTGTTGTGCTGCAATACTGTAGATGGAGTTCTCCCACACAGTATTGCCTGGTGGCGCACGGCCACCGTGTTGACAGGCACCACACCTGTTTGGGGCAAAGCGATCTGCACCTTGCTGTGCTGGCACTGTCCGAGGCTGCAGGACTGCATTCCTCCTTTGATCTGCTGGCCCAGGAACACGAGCAAATATTGTGGAGTGTGACCCAGCATCCATAACCGCCACAGGCGGACTTTCCAACACTGACATCCCCATAGCGGGGTCTACCCCCGGTGCAGGTGGGTTGGACAGAATAGCATCTCTGCCAGAAACACTCACCTGCGATGGCACATATGTCTCACTGTCCGATTCAGCACCTGATTCATAGAGGTCTCCGGAGGTGTACCCAAAGACACCCGTGGACAGTATGGTCTGCAGGAGGATTGGGTTTTCACCCACCACCACCCCACATCCTCCACTGGTGCCCGGTTGTGGCTGAGATCCCTCCTGGGTGTGCACCATCCCCTCCTCCTCAACAGCATCAAGTGCCTCATCACCTGCAAAAACATGAAAGACAAAAAATGGAAAGGGGCATGAGCACCATAGCACACACACGCGCTAAGGGCCTTTCCTCGAATTACACGCTAACATGCTGTTTTTTCACGTGCCAAATCACTCTGTATCAAGCTGGCCACGCAACAACACATAGAAGACCACGCTCCTGCTCAGAAGGCCGAATTACTGCCCCCCCCAGAGCCCCGAGCACGCTCCCACCTGCCATCTGCTGCTGCCTGCCTGCTGGCCACGTGCCCTGCTATTTGGTGCCTGCATGTCAGCCATCTGCATGGGTCCAGTTGCTGTGACCACCCCTGCTGGAACAGAAGACTCCCGACTGGAGTACCATCTTGCTCCACAGCCCAGCCCCAGCACCCAGTCGCACACCCACACCCGCCTCGGGGGTTGCCATGTCAGACACAACATCATCTGGCACCACTGGCAACCCCCAGCCAGAGAGGCAGAGGGCTGCCAGCTCCAGTGCTGCAGAAGTTGGTATCCCGGTGGAGCAAATCCTGGGGTATTATGATGCCCTCTTTGGAAGTTCACGTGCCGACAATGAAGGACGGAAGAGGATCTGGACGGACATCGTGGCTGCCATCAACGTGGAGGAGGTAGCAGCCCGCGACTTGCAGCATGTCCGGAAGCGCTGGGAGGACTTCAGGTCCAGGACCTTCAGCAAGGCCCGGCATCTCCTGAAGGCAAAGCATGCAAAGGGGCGCCTGGTCCGCCTTACCAACATGCAGATGAGGGTCCTGGAACGCATACACCCAGCGCTCCACCTCCAGGTCCTTGGGAGGCAGACCCGTCCGGAGTCGAGCGGTAAGTGTTCATGCGTACTGATTGGATGCTGTGCATGTTGAGGTGTGGCAGGTGTGTGCAGGTTGCACATATGTCTTGGAAGGCCCATGTATGGATGTGTATGTACAGGGACATGAGCCTGCCGCATGCGAGTCCAGTCATGTGTGAGGCACATCAACGATGTATGTGTAGAAAAGCATTATGGCCAAATGCCTGTTGGGGTGCAGACATGTTTACATATCTGTGTATGTACCATGGCATGGTTGGGGTGTGACACATGGATGCGGGTTCCACCTTCATGTACGTGCATGGTGTGCATGTGTGTGTGAGGGTATTTGACATGTGTGCCACTGTGATACACCATGGATGCATGTGACACTGACATGTAAGAGGCTGATTGGTAGATTTGACATGGATGCCGAGGATTTCACTGCAACAAGTGGTGTAGATGTACAGATGCATGTACGTCTGGTGGCGTGTGTGCATGCGTTTGCCAATCCCCGTGTTGCATGTGACGTCAGGCGAACCTTCGGATGGTCATTGTGTTGTATGTGTATGGATGGTGCTGGCTGCTGCAACATTCCCGTTCATTTGCGCGTGTGTGTCACTAGAAATGATGTGTGTGTTGGGGAGTGTGATGCCATGTGTGAAGTTTGAGACTACCACTCATCTGCAACTGTCATGTGTGTATCAGACCATTGTACAGTGCCCTGATGCCTGTGTTCTGTCTCTCCCTGTCTTCAGCGTCAACTGAGGAAGAGGGCGGATACGGTGCTGTGGAGCACACAGGCAGGGATCCCACCGCCAGACGGAGAGGCAAGGCCCAGCTCCTCCCTCAGGTTGCTATCTCGTCGGGGAGTGAGGAGTCTGGTGCCGCCTCCGCGGCCGCAGCTGCCGGAGGTAGGTCCAAGAGGCGGAGGTCGGAGGTGGACTCCTCGCCAGCAGAAGGGGCAGCTGAGACCCCACAGTGGCCTACGGAGGAAGATGGCACAGAGTCATCCAGGTTGGTGGGAGGGTTTGGTTGAGGAGGAGGCCATGGAAGTCACACACACGGGGCCTGGAGGGGGGGATTCCACTGGTGCCAGTGGTGCAGTCCAGGGGCAGGGACAGGAGGCAGCACAGGCCACCGCAGAGTCACAATCCTGTGACTGCATCATCCGGCACCAGCAGGGATGCCTTCATCCAGACCCGTTTTCAGGGAGGGGATAGCCACACAACAACTGGCCTTCCTCTCCCTGCAGACGTGGCAATCCGGGACCGGCTTGAGCCTGTCCTGGGTGGGGTGCCGTTGCGTGTTCGTGACATTCAGAATGACGTGCAGGGTTCTCGCGAGGACACCGCACGTCATTTCGAATGTCTCGAAGACCGCGTCAACCTTCTGGGTGGGGTCACCAGTGCTGGGATCCTCCGTGTGCTGGAGCTTCTGCCGACCCCCTCCTCAACTGAACTCCCTATGCGCCAGTCGCCCTCCGTGCCATCTTCCTGCCCAAGTGTCACCCGGGCACCCTGTGGAGCTGTCTTTGACCCAGTGGCCAGGCTGGTGGAGGACACATCCCTGCCACAGTCGGGAGTCGGAGGTCCAGCAGGGGTGGCCACTCCAACAACTGGACCCCAGCAGGTGGATGACATGCAGGCAACAACGGGCAGGGCACATGCACGACAGCAGCAGGCTCAAGGTGGGAGCGAAGATGTCTCGGGGCCAACATCATCAGAGGGGCAGGCATTGGCCGGAGGGCAGGAGGATCCTGGATTGCAAGAGTCTTCCGTGTGGCAGCGGTTGGGCCAGGCCATAGATGCAGAGCGGGGGTGGGCGGAAGAGGCACAGCCCACAATGGTCAGGGTAGAGAACTCCATGCGCAGGGCGCTGAGGCGGGCCAAGTGCCTCGAGGCAATTTGCGGGGAGTTGGAGTTGAACATGGCAACGTCCCTGCGAAACCTCGGGGACATGGAAGAGGCCCGCCTCCAGGACATAGACCAGGAGTTTGATGATGCCCTGCCCCGGGAAATCGGAAAGTGAGCCGTCGGACTAGCCTGCCCCCATTGTATATAGTTTGTAGTGTTAGGTTTCATTTTGATTTTCCTTTATTTTGGGGTGATTGGACTATGCCACACACTTTTGTATATAGTTCTTTTCTTAGGTAGTTTTTTTTATAGGTTTCATTTCTTTCATTGGGCTCATGGAACCTGGATGAAATCGGTCTACATAGTTGAACAGTGGATTTATGAGAGAATTTGATTTTTTTACTCACCATGGATCAATGGATTTTACAATTTACGTTTCCTTTGGATTTGATTTGGTGGACCGAGAGTTTGGACACATTTTCTTTTGGATCACTTTGGATTGGTTCTTCATATGTTTTTTTTTAATTCTGTTTTGGAGATACATTTCAGTTCATGTTTGAAATATTTTTTATGCTTTCATTTCTTCATTTTGTTCATAATACATTTTGATTTCTTCGATGTGTGGTATTCGCTCATTGGGTTACTGCATGTGAAAAAGTGGATGTACACAATCACTGAGTGTGTGTGTGTGTGTGTGTCTGTCATGTATTGATGTGCATAGTTGACTTTCGGTTTGTGTCATGAAATAGGCATTTCATTGTGGGGTGGATTGAGGACTTGATTGTCTCTAAAGACTGGGGTGGCGTGCTGTGGGATTTTGGTGGACATGAGGTCCATGATTGTGCATCTTTGACGTGTTGGGGGGGACATGAGTCAGGGCCTGCTGGCAGGTGCCCATCAATGCTGGGTGGGTGGGGGTGCAGGGGGGCATGAGTCAGGGCCTCCTGGCAGGTGCCCGTCAATGCTGGTTGGGTGGGGGTGCAGGGGGACATGAGCCGGGCCATAACCGTCAATGCTGGTTGGGTGGGGGTGCAGGGGGACATGAGTGGGGGCCTGCTGGCAGGTGCCTGTCAATGCTGGGTGGGGGTGCAGGGGGACATGAGTCGGGGCCTGCTGGCAGGTGCCCATCAATGCTGGATGGGTAGGGGTGCAGGGGGACATGAGTTGGGGCCTGCTGGCAGGTGCTTGTCAATGCTGGGTGGGTGGGGGTGCAGGGGCACATGAGTCGGGGCCTGCTGGAAGGTGCCCGTCAATGCTGGGTGGGTGGGGGTGCAGGGGGACATGAGTTGGTGATCACTAGTGCAAGGTGACATGTGGGCTGGCTGGGGGGCATGCCCATGGTGGATGGGCTGCCTGCGGGACATGACCAGGGGTGTAGGGTAGTCCCCTGTGGTGTGGGCTGCCTGCAGGGGCTGGGGAGGAGGTAGAGGGCACACCTGGGAGGACCCACACTGCCAATTCATGTGTGAAACACCCAGCGCAGCCCACTGAATTCACGTACCCCTCTCTGCAAGTGAAATCGCGTGTGAAACTTCCCATGCACCCCAGAAATACACATACCCCGCTCGCACAAGGCCTATCGCATGTGGGACTCCCCGCGCACCCCACTGGATACACGTACCCCGCTCTGCAAACAAAATCGCGTGTGATACTCCCAGCGCACCCCAGAAATACACGTACCCTGCTCGCCCAAGGCCTATCGCGTGTGAGACTCCCAGCGCACCCCTCAGAATACACGTACCCTGCTCAGACAGCGAAATCGCGTGTGAAACTTCCCGCACACCCCAGAAATACACGTACCCCGCTCGCACAAGGCCGATCGCGTGTGAAACTTCCCACGCCCCCCAGGAATACTCGTTCCCCGCTCGCGCGATTGCAGTGTAGCGGCCCTGTTAGCTGGTCCAGCGTTAGCGCGGCCCGTTGCATTGCATTTGGGATTTCAATGGTTTTTCCTTGCGCAAGGGGCGTTGTTGGGGGCGTAAGTGGCGCTGCGTGATGTTCTCTGCGCCAGTGCTCAAAATGGCTTGGCAATTCCATGTGTACGTGGTGCGCCAGAATGCTGTTTAGCGCACACGGCTGGCACACGCTCCCTCTCTGCGCTGCTCGGGCGCGCGCTGCCTGTGCGCTGAAATTTATGATTTACCCTGTAAATTTGCAGACACTACAGACCGCTATAAAAATATATTTTTTTTTACAAAATTCATGACAGTACTTATTACAGTGATTTGACTATGCAATTTGTCATGCAATATATTACGAGACGCTGGTCTTTGTGACTTATGCTACAAGAAAAGCCTGTTTGAAAAATTAATTAAAACATTTGTGAATTTGATAGTTTGGTTATCGTCTCATGTTCAATGGCAAATTGTTTCAGATGAGTGTTGTCTCTAGGTTGATGACATATTTTCTCCTCCTTGTAATTTTCATGTTTAATTGCAGCCTTGAAAAAGAGACCGGATGGGCTTGAAACACGTGTTTATTGAAGGGTTTAGTTAGAATTGTATCATTTTTATATGAAGCATTTGTGGTGATAAAGGATTGTATTTTGAATATGTCGGTGATTTATTTTGCAGGAAATTGAATAATTAAAATATTTCTCATGCTCAATTGTTACTTAAGAGCACTACTGTAACTGTATAATTTTCTTCTCGGGGATATAGCACTCAACTCGCTTGTTCATAATTGCAGTTCTAGTGCCGTGCATGCATCTTGGCAATCTGTCCGAGAGGTATAGCACCCTTCTCACTTGTTAATAATCTGTCTGCTTGCTTCTTAACCCTCTCCTGCTAGCAAGTACATCGTCTCCTTTGCATATATTTGCCAGGGTAAGATATTCTCACCCTCTAGCAAAATGGTGCCCGTCTTGGCCAACAAGCACATACCAGCAAGTATTTCTTTGTTCTTGCTTAGGCCTTTTTTGAGGCTTTGATAAAATCACCTTCCAGACAAGGGTTGACTCACCTAGGTTAACATCATTATTTTCCATTCTGTTTCAGAGGAGAAATGCCATACATGCTTCTTGACTTCCCAGTCAGGCATGGAGGTGTTGCTCCCGCCACCCCCACCCCCACCCCCATTATTGGTTCATATCTGGTCTCTCCCAGTGTCTGAACTATAGTTCTTATTTTAAAACATATTATTTTATTGAATTCCGATGAACATGGTGCAGAGATGAGTTCGTATAGTAGCCAACACAGAATGAAAAACCACATGACCTCGACATTCCAGTTTTGTAATATATAACTGTTAAGCTTAACACAGCTGTACAATCAACAGTTAAGATTAAGGATGAGGGGAAGAGGGGAGAGGGATACGATGGAAGGGAGAGAAAAGGGGGGAGAAGGGCAAAATAAAAATAAGAGGTAACACATTGGCAACAGTAGAGACTTTATCTTCAGTTAAGTGAGCATCTCGGCCATTGAATTTGCTATTATTGGGTCATGGCTTTGTGAGGTGTTTCAATAGCAATGGCTGGAAGAACATCTGCTCTTTGTCTGCCACGTAGCCAAAGAACGGCCCCCATATGCGGGAGAACTTGGGCAACCTTCCTTCTGCCAACGCTGTAAATTTCTCCATCCCCATCGATTCCCACACCTTCACCCACCAATAGGAGATATGTTGGCCATCTACTAACTTCCAAAAGAGTGCTCGGGTGATTCGGGCTGCCATAGGCAGCAGGGAGGTCAGATCAGCTCTGGCACCTGACATCAGGAACGTCCCATCCCCTGGAACATCACCCAGCAGCAGAACCTGTGGGTCCATGGGGAGCACGGCCCCCGTGATATCTTTAATTTTAGATCAAACCTCTAACCAGAACTGTATTACGGAGCAGTGCCACCACATATGGGCAAGGTCTCCTTGCTCCCCACAACCGTGCCAGCATCTGTCTGGGTAGGTGGGATTCATAGCATGCAAGTGTTGTGGGGACAAGTACCAATGGAAACACAGTTTAAGCACTCCTTCTTTCATAATGGTGCACTGAGAGCTTTTTTGGGCCCTGGTCCATATCCTCTGCCAGGGATCTCCAGGCCCAGTTCTTTCTCCCATGTCACTTTGTAGGGGAGCTTCTCCTCCAGTGTGGCGCTTTCTAGAAGCCTATACCATGCAGCTAATCTGTGAGTCCTTTGCCCTTCAAGCATTTTAAGCTCTAGCCCTGTTGGGGGCCTGGATGCTGCCTGTCGTATGGTGGTATTAGTCAGCCAGTGGTGACGCAGTTGTACATAGTGAAACTGCTCTGATTCAGGCAGTTTACATTTCTCCTTGCTTTCTACAAAGGTCAGGGACCCCAGTCGTCATAAAGGTCCTGTAATCTCAGGGGTTCACCCGATGTTCAGTGTTGGAAGGTTCTAGCTTGTAAGCCTGGGGTGAAAGCAGGGTTCGAAGGGATTGTGTCCTCCGACGTATTCCTCATCTTAGATATATCCTTCCAGCTCTGCTGGCCTCGGAAAATTTTTTCTCCAGAGGGCGCTGCGCGTCGACGTCCCTCTAGTCGATGACCCTCGACAGCCGCCGTATCGACGCTCAACGTCATTCTGCCTATAAAGGCCGTGCGCAGCGTCCGTTGTTCAGTTCCGTTTTTCCGCGCTACTCGGTGCCTCGGAATACCGTTGCTCAGTTCTTAGTAATATTTACTTCAAGTTATTCGAATCGTACTCGATGGCTTCCTCGTCGGAACCGACAACCCCTCGATCCGGCTTCAAAAAATGTCGAGATTGTGGGAAAAAGATGTAGTTGACCGATCCTCACAGAAATTGTCTGTGGTGCTTGGGAGCCGAACACCATTGTTCGGAGTGCGAGGACTGTATGTCCATGACTGCTAAGGCCCTGAAGGAGCGTAGGGGGAAGCTGGAGAAAGGTAAGACTTTTAAAGCTTCTTCTTCTTCGACGAAGTCGAGACATTCGTCTCCTCGTCACCACTCACGCTCCAGGTCTCGGAGTGGGTCTCATCACTCCTCGAGATCGAAACACTCGAAGAGGAGACGTCGAAGATCCTCTTCTCCGTCTTCCTCTTCCTCTGTTTCGCCAAAAAGAATCCCTTGCCCCACGAAACATAGTTCCCGGGCTGATTGGGAGGAATTCAGAAAAAACATGATGAGCGTCTTCGAGAAAGCGGCCTCGACCCCCTCGAAGACTGCCGAGAGCGATGCTCTGGTCGAAAGACCCGAAGGTCAAAAACGCCGCGAGTCGCAGTACCCGGCGAAAGAAACCTCTCGAGTGCGTCTCGAACCCTCGAGTAGGACCATGACCTCCAAACCTTCCTCGAAGGTTCCGTCGACGAAGGTTCCGTCGACGTCGAGGTCTTCGACGCCGTTGTCGAAGGGACCTTCGACATACAGGTCTGTCGACTCGACGCCGGCCTCGACATCGGCGTCGACGCCGAGAAAAGTCACGATGACCACACATCCAGTGACGATTCCCAGGCCCTCGACGTCGATGGCGTCGAGTAAAATTCCAATTCTGTCGAGGTCCTCGAGGCCTCCACCTCTGTTTTCGACGCCACGCTCGAAGCCTTCGACGTCGGCGTCGATGACATCGACGTTTTCGAGGCCAATAATGACAAGTTCAGCACCCTCTGCCTTGGAAATGGGATTTACTCCCTTTATTAATTCAGAACAATTGAGAACTATATCCTCAATTTTAGAAGAGGGTGATCTGTCAGAACAAGATGAGTTACAGGGACCTGTAACCCCAGTTAGAGAGGAATTTTCCTCTGAAGAGCGCAGATTAAAGGATCTTCATGATTCTTTACATGAGGCAAGTGGTTTAGACACTTCCCCTGAGGTGGATTTTGCTAAACCAGACCCGGGGGAGCATGCTGAAACCCCCTACAGAGCCTTAATGGCCAGAATTACAGAGTTCATGGGGTGGTCTACACCTTCACAATCTTTCCAGCAAGATGACCTCACGGATATTCTTGACAAAGGCCCACAAGAGGATCCAGTGGTGCCCTTTCATAAAGCTCTTCAGAGAAAGATCATGACAAACTGGGAAACCCCAGATGTAATACCAGCAGTAAATAAAAAACTGTCTGCAAAGTACAGAGTATCTTCCACAGACCCAGAGTTCTTGTCTAAACATCCATCCCCAGAAAGTCTGGTGGTACAAGCAGCATCCTCTACCGACGTCAAGACGGCTTATCCTACTGTCCCACAGGACAGGGACGATAAAAAATATGATGCTATGGCTAAGAAAGTCTTTTCAGCATGTAGCATGGCGTTAAAGTCTGTTAATGCTACTTGCACCCTTGCTAGGTTCAGCCATAAACTTTGGGAGTGTGCTTCTACAGCGGCTGACTGCATCCCGGAGGGAGAAGAAAGGGATGCGTTCCTGAATATTATACAGGACGGTAAAGACGCTATGTGCGAATCCCTCCAGACAGGCATTGATTCGGCTGACAGTATCAGCAGAGCAATGGCGGCAAGTACATCAATCAGGCGGTTCGCTTGGCTGAGAAAGTCGGGTTTTGCCCCAGATGTGCAAGCCAGGCTCTTGAACATGCCATTTGATGGCTCTTCTTTGTTCGGGAAAAAGGCGGATGACAGTTTAGAGAAACTGCAAACTTCAAAAGCAGCAGCAAAATCCCTAGGAGCTGCAATCCGTCAGACTCCTTTTCGTCCCACAGGAACCTCTGCGAGGGGCAAGTCCTTTCGCTTCTACTCCTCATTCGGAAGAGGTAGAGGACGACCGGCTCAAAGGGGTCAAAGAAGAACTACCCGAGGTGGACGGGGTAGATATTCTAAAGCCGCAGCAACAGCAGGTGCCACTTTACCATCGGCATCTGCATCAGCCGCCCCAAAACCACTCTGAGGACTTCCCTCACAGGACACCTGTAGGAGGCAGGTTGACTCAACATCTGGCGGAATGGCAGGCTATCACGTCAGATGCTTGGGCATTGGAAACAGTTGCCCAAGGTTACTGCCTACCTTTCCTACGTATACCTCAGAGTCATCCACCGGGGATCAGCTCTCAGAAAGCTCCAGATCCGCTCCTCTTGCAGGAAATTATAGACCTGCTAGAGAAAGGTGCCATAGAACCGGTACCTGTAGCGGAGAGGAACAAGGGCTGGTACTCCCCTTACTTTCTCGTTCCAAAGAAAGACGGAGGACTGAGACCCATCTTGGACTTGCGAGAATTGAACAAATTCCTCAGGAAAGACAAATTCAAGATGGTCACTCTTTCTCAGATCCTCCAGGCCCTTCAGTTTCAGGACTGGTTGGTATCTCTGGACCTTCAGGACGCTTATTTCCATGTGCCTATCCATCTCAAACACAGGAAATACCTGAGGTTCGCAATTGGCAACTCTCACTATCAATTTCGAGTACTGCCTTTTGGGCTGACCTCCGCCCCGAGGGTCTTCACCAAGTTAATGTCGGTAGTGGCGGCAAGTCTAAGGAGGGAAGGGATTCACGTCTACCCCTACCTGGACGATTGGCTGATCAGGGCTGTTTCTCCGGAGCAAGCTCAGATCCAGCTAAATCACGTATGCTACTTCCTTCACAAGCTGGGCTTCTCCCTCAATTTAAAGAAGTCTCAAATGATACCATCGCAGAGACTCCAGTTCATAGGAGCGATCCTGGATACTTCCCTGGGAAAAGCCTCGCCACCAGAGGTGAGGGCTCAAGATATTCTACAGATGGTTACCAAGTTCCAACTTGCCCAATGTCTCCCAGCTTTCGACTTTTTGAGGTTGCTAGGCCTCATGGCATCCTGCATTTTCCTTGTGCCAGAGGCTCGCCTGAGAATGAGATCCCTCCAGTGGGCACTGAGGACTCAGTGGTCACAATTCTCAGGGAGAATGGCAGATCTTCTTCAGGTTCCCGGCAGGGTGGCTCGAGACCTTCAGTGGTGGGCCTGTCAGGAGAACATTCTGAAAGGAGAACAGTTTTGGCAACCCTGGCCGGAGATAACAGTAGTCACGGATGCCTCACTCACGGGGTGGGGAGACCACGCCAACGACTTGACCATCAGCGGTCGTTGGTCTCCATCGGAGTCCAGACTACACATCAACCTGTTAGAGCTGAGAGCCATCAAACTTGCGTTGAAGGCTTTCCTGCCAATTGTACAAGGGAAGAACGTCCTGATAATGACGGACAACACGGTGGCCATGCATTACCTCAACAAAAGAGGAGGCGTAGGATCACTACCCCTGTGCAAAGAGGCGATGCAGCTCTGGTTTTGGGCAATCCAAGAAGGAATCTCTCTATCGGCAGTTCACCTAGCCGGAGAGAAGAACTTGACAGCGGACGCTCTGAGCAGGCAGAACACAGTCTCTCACGAGTGGGAGCTAGCTCAGGAAGTCCTTCAAGAGATCTTCGCCCTTTGGGGAACCCCTCAGGTAGATCTGTTCGCCACCAGCCTAAACAGGAAATGCGACCTGTTCTGCTCAAGGGAATTTCCTCCGAGAGGAGCTCTGGGAGACGCGTTCATAGTGGACTGGGAGTTTCCGCTTCTGTACACGTTCCCACCGGTCCCTGTCATTCCTCAAATGATCAGGAGGTTGAGAAGATTCCGGCGAACCATGATCCTAATTGCCCCGGATTGGGCCAGGAGAACGTGGTACCCGGACCTTCTAGACTTGTCCATCTGCCCTCCAATTCGACTTCCTCTCAGAGAGAACCTACTCTCACAGAAGGGAGGTCAGGTTCTCCATCCAGACATCAAAACCCTCAACCTTCACGCTTGGCTTCTGAACGGCTGAGGTACAAGGATTGGGACCTCCCTGATGATGTTATGGAGGTGTTGCTTTCGGCAAGGAGACCAGCAACAAAGTCTTTATACCGCTGCCATTGGAACAGATTTTGCAGCTGGTGTAGAGAACAGAATATCGACCCATTTTCATGTGGTACACCAATGGTTTTGTCCTTCCTACTATATTTGGCAAATTCAGGCCTTCAAGTTGGCACCATTAAGGGCTATCTCGCAGCGCTATCTATCTTTAAGCGTACTGCGGAGGAACCATCCTATTTCAAATTACCCTTGGTAATACAGTTTCTAAAGGGGTTAACCAATGTTTATCCCCCAAGACCATTCCAAGTTCCCCTATGGGATTTAAACTTAGTATTAACTTTCCTGATGGGGACACCTTTCGAACCTCTCCATTCTTGTTCGTTAAGATTCCTTACCCTTAAGAATGTTTTATTAATAGCACTTACATCTGCTAGAAGGGTGAGCGAATTACAAGCTCTTTCTTGTAAACCCCCTCATACAATCTTTCACAAAGACAAAGTTGTCCTGCAAGTGAAGCCTAATTTCCTCCCAAAAGTAGTCTCTGAATTCCATATCTCTCAGAAGATTATCCTACCATCTTTCTATCCTCCTCCTCACCCGGGGAAAGAGGAAGAGAGGTTACACAGACTAGACCCTAGGAGGGTTTTAAGTTTTTACATTAGTAGACTAGCCAGGATAAGACAGGCAGACCAGCTGTTTGTAGGCTACGCAGGTCACAAGCTGGGGTTACCAATAACTAAGCAGACTATTTCCAGATGGATCATTCTAGCCATTCTGGAATGTTATAAATTGGCAGGGAAAGAGCCCCTTCAAAACCTTAGGGCTCATTCGACCAGAGGTATTGCAGCTTCATCGGCCCTCAAAAGAGGCGTGCCGATTAAAGACATATGTGCGGCCGCTACATGGTCGTCTGTCCATACCTTTACACGTTTTTACAATCTGGATTCCTCCTCTAGTCAAGAGACTAGGTTTGGAAGGGCTGTACTGCATTCTATTCACCAATAGAAGACAGCGTGAAGTCAGTACTCCCTCCTCCGAATATAGAATACTGCTATGGGAGCCTATCTAAGATGAGGAATACGTCGGAGGACACAATCCCTTCGAAGAACAAGTTACTTCTTACCTTGTAACGTTCTTTCGACGGGATGTTCCTCCGACGTATTCCTCATCGACCCTCCCATCCATCCCCGCAGTTTTACTTCCCTTGTTGTTGCAGCTTACGCTCCTTCAGGGTGATTAGTCTAGTCCAAACAGTAATACTGTGGGCTACAAAAGGGAACTGAGCAACGGACGCTGCGCGCGGCCTTTATAGGCAGGATGACGTCGAACGTCGATACGGCGGCTG
This sequence comes from Ambystoma mexicanum, assembly GCF_040938575.1. NCBI lineage: Eukaryota > Metazoa > Chordata > Amphibia > Caudata > Ambystomatidae > Ambystoma > Ambystoma mexicanum. Next base: position 893,748,747 of record NC_090931.1, on the reverse strand, counting down.
TCGAGGGTCATCGACTCGAGGGACGTCGACGCGCAGCGCCCTCTGGAGAAAAAATTTCCGAGGCCAGCAGAGCTGGAAGGATATATATCTAAGATGAGGAATACGTCGGAGGAACATCCCGTCGAAAGAACGTTACAAGGTAAGAAGTAACTTGTTCTTTTGGGTGATAGGTTAGAGAGGACCCAGGCCCGATTTGCATCCTTTCTGAGCACACGCTTTATCCCAGCTCTGGAGTGTCACTAGCATTGTATTCAGCATGGTGCCTTGCTGTCGACTCGCTTCCTTGGGGGGGAATGGCAGGTAACTCGGGTGTAAGGAGGAGGCGAATCGCTCAATAGCCCACCATTTGGGAGCTTCAGTTGCTTCCGCCCAGCCCAGCATTACGGCTACTTGAGCCGCTCGGTAGGACCGTGGGATCGAGTGTAGATCTAGGCCGCCTAGCATTTTCTATCTTGTGAGGAGCTTGCAGGGGATTCAGGGCTTTTTGTGCTGCCAAATGAATTGCCCCACAGCTTTCTGTAGGATGAGAAGTTCCCATTCGGGGATGTGCACTGGCAATGCGTGAAAACTTTATAGCAGCTTTGGGAGGAGAGTCATTTTGACAGCACAAATGTGTCCTAACCACGAGATTTCCTAGGATTCCCATCTTTGAAGCCATTCCTTGGCTTCCTTCCAGAGGCCTGGGATGTTCGCCTTAAGCAACCCGGAGTAGGTGGGGGTTAAGTGCACTCCCAGATGGAAGATGTCTGTATTCGACCAACGAAAACGGAATCTTTCCCGAAGTGTGGCCAGGGCTGACAACATTTCCGTCAGGCCCATGCCTATGGATTTCCCTAGGTTAATTGCAAACCCTGAGACTGCTGTGAATTGGGTTAACAGCTCTATTGGGGCCAGGAGAGAGAAGTTAGTGCATTACTTAAGAAACAGAGCACATTGTCTGTGTATAATGCCACTTTATGGCATTTTCCCCCATAATCGAAGCCCTGAATATCTGGATGAAGGCAGACTCTCTGGGCTAGGGGCTCCATTGCCAAAGCAAATACGAGAGGGGACAAGCGGCACCCCTGTCTAGTCCCTTTGCCCAGAGCTATTGTGGGGTGGGGGGCCAGAGAGAGTTAACACTGGCACGGGTGGTCGGGATCTGAAAGTTTGAAAGTATTAGCTTGATGAAGGCGGGCCAAAGCCAAACCCGTGAAGGACCAGTTTCAGAAAATCCCTGGACATGCCATTGAAAGCCCTATTGGCATATAGGGATAGTAGTGATAGTTTTCCCGGAATTTGAGGGCTATAAATTCAATCACGCAGCGGATAGTATTGTGGGCTGAGCGGTTTTGTACAAAGCCTGTCTGGTCATTATTAATTAGTGATGAGAGGACATCCCCCCAAGCGACGCGCTATTATTTTTCTGAAAAGCTTCGCGTTGGTGTTGAGCAGGGCAATTGGACGGTAAGATGTACATTCAATGGGGTCTCTACCCGGCTTCAAAATCAACATAGTAGCAGACTCTGCCATAGTCTAATTCCTTTCCGTCCTTCAGAACAGTGACTCAAACAGTTTATTCAAGTGGGGGGTCAGCTCCAAGCTGAATATTTTATAGAACTTGTTTGTGAAGCCGTCGGGCCCCGGGGAGTTGCCCAGGGGGAGATACCGAATTGCAAATAAGACCTCTTGATCAGTGATGGGGCCCTCCAGAGGATCCCGCTGTGACTAGGCGAGGTGGGGGGAGATGGGAATCGAGTAAGTAATCTTGAATAGCTTGCGGGTCGCTGTGATGAGCAGCCGAGTACACCTGGTAGAAGGCCTCCATAATTCGGAGTTGACACCCTCTTGGAGGTCTTGCGCTTCCCATTACCATACCATAGAGCTTATATGTGACTACACCTGGCCCACTTTTTCAGTTCTGCCACCAACAGCCTGTTGGCCTTATTCCCCTTCGTGTAAAAGTATTGCTTTGTAAGCAGTAGGGAGTGTGATGCGTGCCCAGTGTGATGTACCTGTAGAGCCTTCCCTGCTATTCGCAGGTCCCAAAGGGAGCGCTGTGACCCCTTCTCCCTATGTGTTGCTTTGTTTCTTCACAGCTCCTCCTCCAGCTGGGCCTGAAACGGTATTCTGGCTTTCCCTCGTGCCACGGCTGGGTCTATAATCTGGCCTCGGATAACCCCCTTCCCAGCATCCCACACCATGCCGCACCCCACGTCTCTAGTGACATTCTCCCTAAAATAGAGCTTTATTGCTTCAGAGACATGGAAGCGAACTAAGGGGTCCTCCAGCAGGAACTCGTTCAGGCGCCAAGAGGGCTTGTGCAGGGGGCTGTTGGGAAGAAGCCTAGTGCTTTCCTTCATTCCCAAGTTTCCCAAGCGCTAGAATTAGGCAAGACTTCTGTTAACTGTTTTCTAAGCACTACAAGAGTCCAGGGGGGAGGAAGGTCACTAAATAAAGATAGTTAGGACTGAAATAGAAGGTGAAAATAACTATTTAGATGGCCTTATTTGTAAAACTGTTAAATTGTAGTTCGCTTTGCTCAAAGCACACAGTAAATGCAGCCTGTGCTAAAAATAGAGTACAGGTAGGCTGGCAGAGCACACCGTGGCTGAGCAGCTGTCCCTGTCCATCACTCAATGTAGTCTAAAAAGATTCAATGCACGACATACAGAGTACTAGGAAAACAAGTTTTTTTGGGAGAATGACTGGACCAGATCAAATATAACAATATTGAGTGAAGTGTTGAGAGAATGGCAGAAAGATGTGTTTATTTAGGAATGTTTATAACATGGCAAATGTTTAAGTAAGAGCTACAATGTATTCCTGCAGAGGCAATAGTATGTTAAAGCAGGATTGGTCTAAATGTAAACCTGGCCATGCAACACTGGAGACTGCAGCATCCCTTGTATGGCAAGAACAACAGTTTTGGATAAGCTCTGCCGGTATCCAATGACCAAGTTTAAGAGTATAAAGGCGCCTCCTTGCCATTAAGTCTGCAAGAGCCAGCCAAGGAAGACCGAATGCTGGTCAGGGGTGGGGAGGGGGGCAGAGTAATCCCAAACCCCCCTGACCCCCCACTACCCCACCTCCCTATCCTCATTTTCTGTAAAGATTAAAGTTTATCTTTTGTAAAATAGACTCTTGGCCTTAATTCCCTAGTAGGGTGCATTCATTCTGGTGTGAGCATAATTAAGGTACAAACTTAGAATCAGGGGTATCCTTAGAGGGACTCCCTTTCAGGGCTTGGGTCAGGGAATTCATTGTGATGAACACTGGGGCATGGTCCGATAATACTTTTGGGAGAATCTCAATACTAGTTATCTGTGGAATAAGGGTGTCGGAGAGGAGGAGCATATCCAGTCTGGAAAACCCCTTGTGGAGACCCGAGGAGAAAAAGGTATAGTCACGCTCCTCCTGATAGAAGAAGCGGCAGGCTTCGATTAGTGACTGCTCACACAATATTGTGGTAAAGGCTATAAGGTTTTTCTTGTCGGGGGTAGGGATTTGTCGACCAGGGGGTTGACCACTGCGTAAAAATCTCCGCCCAGGATGAGATCTCCCTCGGCAAACTCTCTCAGCATCTTTGACAAGGAGGCAAAGAATCTCTCCTGATAGGCGTTAGGGGCATACATCGAAACTAAAGTTACTTTTCGTTCCCATAGCATTGCTACTACCATGATATATATATCCCCTCCCGTCCTGCAAGACATTCAGCATTTTCAAAGGGGTGCCCATGCGTATCAGGTTGACGACTCTGCATTATTTTCAAGCCGCTGGAGGCGCAGAACTTCGTGGGATACAGTTTATTATTGAGATGAAATTCGTCTGAGGGTAAGAGATGGGTTTCCTGCAGAAACGGGAGGGAGGTATTAAGAGTAGCCATTCTATGAAAGTGTGGCTTGCGTTTCAATGAGGAGTTTAGGCCCTGAACATTCAGGGTGAGACGATTAACGGCAGGAGTCACCATCCCAAGGCCGCTCGGGTGCGTTTATGAAGCAGTAGATAGTTCCCCAAGTTGAGGTGGGATAGCGACCCCACTTGTCGATGAGCCCGCGTTTCCAGGCATTGTGTTTCAGTACCAGTAAAGATTCATAAGGTTGAAACATAAAACCTATTTGAACTTTCCAAAACTTAACCAACAATGACGTCAGGTCAACAGTAATGGGCGTAACACGTTCAGGGTGCCCGATCGAAGGCAAGTCCCATTCCTCCTCCTTATGGTAGAGGGGAGCCAGCGAGACTGAGCGAAAAATAGGGGTTAGCGTTTAAGTTGGGGATCTTCCCTGTGTTATTTACGTCCAGTGGTGTATGGCCTTCAGTTCGGTTCCTCTCCGGCGGTCAGGATCTCTCCTTCTAATGTTATTCATGCCCATGTGGGCATCTAGGAACTGATAGATCCTTCAGGGGGGGTCTCGAGGACTCGGAGTTGCTGGTAAGGTCTGCCAGCCCCTAGGTTTCCTTCTCTTATCTCTCAGAGTGGGTTCAAATTAGGGGACCTCTGGCTCTCCGGCCTCAGAAGTGATCTTTGTTCGCCTCAAGGATCAGCTCCTCGGCTTCCTCTTCCGAGTTGGTGTAGTGCCGGTTACGATTGTCAAAGATTAACTTGCAGGGGAACCCCCAGCCGTACCGGATTTTCCTTGCCTTTAGCCATGAGGTGACATTTTTGCAGGAGGCCGCGGCTTGCTAGGGTATAGGGCGAGGGGTCCTGGAACAGCGTGAGGGCTGCCCCACATAATTTCACTGGCTCTGACCTTTTAGCTGCTGCCATTATCTCTTTTTGATGGTAAAAATGAAAAATGCACTCAGGATAGGATGTCTGGCAGTAAGTTGTGTTTCGAGGGGATTGGGTCCTCCGACGTATTCCATATGTGACCGGTAATCACCACAGCTGTGCTGCTTTGGAACATTTTCGGCGTCTGCGTCGATGACGTTGATACGCTGTCCTCGAGGGCCTCCATCGAGCCGACGTCACCGGATGTTAGAAGTAGGACGCACAACGCCCATAGCCTCAGTTCTGTTTTTTCCGCAAACATGTTCGCTTCGGAGATCTCGGCGCGCCTCGGTTCTTCTGAGTTGTTCTATCGGTTCTTCGAACCAGTTTGTTTGTGAAGATTTTCATGATGGCTTTGTCTTCTTCTACCCCGCGGCCGGGTTTCAAGAAGTGTCGGGACTGCGGTTCCAAGAAGTCGCTGACGGACCCGCACGACGCCTGCCTCTGGTGCCTCGGTGAGGACCACGCCATGGACGATTGTGATGATTGCCAGTCGTTAACTTCGAAAGTCCTTGCTGGAGCGTAAGAAGAAGCTTTCTGTCGGTAAGGTGTCCAAGCCCCGGAAGTCGTAATCCACTGGGCTTTCGACTGACGATTCGAGGGGCGACTCTCCGCATCGTCGGCGTAAGTCCAGGGGGTCTCGATCCCGGAGTGGGTCCCGCCATTCCTCTGCCTCTTCGAGGCACTCACGGAAGCACCGTCATCGGTCGCCTTCCCTGTCCTCGTCCGAGTACTCCGCCCGTCGGCGGGTTGCTTGTCCCACCAAGCATTACACTCCTGCGGAATGGGATTAATTCCGTAAGGAGATGATGGCGATTTTTGAGTCGCAGGGCTCCGTTCCGTCTGTGCCGTCGAAAGACTCCTGCAAAGAACGTGCTAGAGACACTGTTCACTCGTCTTTGGGCTCGAGCGGTCGTCGTGATCACCGGGAACCTTCGAGGTCCCAGGTCAGACAAGGTGGATCGCTCTAGCCATGCCCGCTTCAGGTCCCGGTCCTCGTCGCCATCGAGACCGTCGGCACCTGTGAGGTCTTCGAAGAAGACGTCTATGCCTTTGGCGCCGAGACCGTCGAAGGACTCTCTCGAGGCTCTGCCTCCGAGGAAGCCATCAACGCCGAGGCTGTCAAAGGACACGCTCGGGGCTACGCCCTCGAGGCCTGTGTAGAAGCCATCTGCGCCATGCTCGATATCTACGCTGATTCCGTCGATGCCTTTCGAGGAGGATTTGTCAGAGGTGCCCCGGAGACCGGTGGAAACCCGAGGAAGGCTCTGGCCAAGTCCAAACACGTGCCCTCATCCAGGGATTTATTCCAGCCTCGACTATATTTCTGAGGTGGATGAAGGGTCTGATGATGGTTTGGCTCCTGAGGAGGTTCCCGATGACCTATTATCTGGTCATAGCCAGTTAGAAGACCTGCGTCAGTCTTTGCACGACGCCAGTGGTCTGGACACCTCCCCGGAGGTTGAGTTTGGCAGGCCTGAGCCGGGTACACAGGCTGAATCCTTGTACCGGCGCCTCATGTCGAGAGTCACGGAATACTTGGGGTGATCTGCGCCACCAGGAGACTTTCTGCAGGATGACCTGACAGACATCTTGGACCAAGGTCCACCAACTGACCCGGTACTGCCATTCCATATGGCCTTGCAAAGAAGGGTGGCTGTGGCTTGGACTGCTCCAGAGAGTCTCCCGGCAGTGGGCAAGTCTTTGCCGAAAAAATACCGCCCTGCCAGTAGCGACCCCAGCTACTTAACTACGCCCCCCACTCTGGAGAGTTTGGTGATGCAGGCGGCTATGGCCCCGGCAAAACAGGCATCGTACCCTACCATCCCTCCTGATAGGGACGGCAAACATTTTGATGGCTGGGCGAAGAAAGTGTTTTCTTCAGGGGGTATGGCTTTACAGGCAGCCAACTCCGTGTGTGCCTTAGCACGTTTCATTCATACTCTGTGGAATTGTGCATCTTTGGCGGCTGAACATATTCCTGAAGGGGAGGAACGGGATGGCTTTCTTGCTCTTGTTCAGGATGGCAAGGATGCCATGTGTGAATCCTTTCAGTCGGGTCTGGACGTGGCAGATTGTGTCAGCCGGTCCATGGCGGCGAGCACCGTAATGCGCAGATTTGCATGGTTGCGGAAGACTGGGTTTGCTTCCGATGTGCAAGCCCGGCTTCTCAACATGCCTTTTGATGGTGAACATCTTTTTGGCAGCAAGGCTGACGAGATCCTTGAGAGGTTGCAGACCTCCAAAGCTGCAGGGAAGTCGTTGAGCGCTGCAGTTCGCCAACCTCCGCCTTTTCGTCCTAGGGGACAGCAATGGAGGGGAGGTTACTTTCGGTACTACTCTTCCTTTGGTAGATCGGCTGGGGCTGCAAGTCAAAGGGGCCACTGTAGGAGTGCCGGAGGTGGAAAACAAGGTACTCGAGGTGCCAAGGCCGCTTGGGCAGTTGCCTCTTTACCCTCAGGCACTGCCGCAGCCGCTTCAGCTCAGTCATGAGGACATGTCCCATGGTTCGCCGGTTGGGGGAAGGCTGGTGCAGCATCTTGTAGAATTGCGTGCCATTACTTCAGATGTTTGGGTTCTGGAGATCATAGCCCATGGCTACTGTCTTCGTTTCCAGCAGAGGCCTCACGACAATCCACCAGGGAATCTCTCTTTGAAGAGACCGGATCCGCTCCTTGCGCAGGAAATCAAATCCCTGCTGGAGAAAGGCGCCATAGAACTGGTGCCTGTAGCGGAGAGGATCAAGGGATGGTATTCCCCTTATTTTTTGATTTTGAAGAAAGACGGAGGATTGAGACCCATCATGGACTTGCATGGTTTGAACAAGCTCTTCAGAAAGGACTAGTTCAAGATGGTTACTCCATCTCAAGTCCTCCAGGCCCTTCAACTTCAGGACTGGTTGGTGTCTCTCGACCTCAAGGACGCTTACTTTCATGTGCCAATCCATCCCAAGCACAAGAAGTACCTGAGGTTCGCGGTTGGCGACTCGCACTTTCAGTTTCGGGTCCTGCCGTTCAGATTGACCTCTGCCCTGAGGGTTTTCGCCAAGCTCATGGTGGTGGTGGCACCGTCTCTCAGGAAAGGGGGGATTCACGTCTACCCCTACCTGGACAATTGGTTGATCAGGGCACGCTCTCCCGAGCAAGTCCTGGATCATCTGTCAGTCACCTGCCACTCCCTTCACAGGCTGGGCTTCTCCCTCAACTTAAAGAAGTCCCACTTGACGCCAACTCAGCGGCTCCAGTACATCGGAGCACTGCTCGACACACCCCAGGTGAGGGCTCATCACATTCTGCAGATGGTGCACAAGTTTCAACTTGCCCAGAATCTCCCAGCGTCCGAGTTCTTGAGACTGCTCGGCCTCATGGCATCCTGCATTCTTCTGGTGCCAGAGGCTCGTCTGGGCACTCAAGCTCCAGTGGTCTCAGTCCTCCGGCAGGCTGTCGGACCCTGTTCAGAGGCCGCCCTCGGTCGCCCAGGACCTTCTGTGGTGGGCCGTCGAAGGCAATCTGATGAAGGGGGCCCCATTTTGGCTGCGCTGGCCGGAGGTGACGATCGTGACGGACGCATCCCTCATGGGATGGGGAGCTCATGCCAACGAGTTGACAGTCAGCGGTCGTTGGTCTCCGTTGGAGTCCAGACTCCATATCAATCTGTAGGAGCTGAGGGCCGTCAGGCTAGCCCTGAAGGCTTTTCTGCCGACTGTGCGAGGAAAGAGTGTCCTGATTCTAACGGACAACACGGTGGCCATGCACTACCTCAACGAAAAGGGGGGGGGGGGGACAGGGTCACTTCCTCTGTGCAGGGAGACGATGCAGCTCGAGTTCTGGGCCATCCAGCAGGAAGTTTCGATCTCGGCTGTTCATCTGGCTGGAGACGACAACGAGGCGGCGGACACTCTGAGCAGGCAGAGCACGGTCTCTCACGAGTGGGAGCTGGCTCAGGAGATTCTCCTGGAGATCTTCGCCCTTTGGGGGTCCATTCATGTAGATATCTTCACCTCCTGTGTCAACCGGAAGTGCGAAAGGTTTAGCTCGCAGGAATTTCCTCCAAAAGGAGCCTTAGGAGACGCGTATGTGGTGGAGTGGTCATTCCCACTACTGTATGCGTTTCCTCCAGTCCCCGTCATCCCGCAAGTACTGCAGAGGTTACGGAGGTTTGGTTCCAGGATGATCCTCATTGCTCCGGCATGGGCCCGGAGGACGAGGTACCCGGACCTTCTCGACTTGTCCATCTGCCCTCCATGTCGTCTTCCCTACCGAGACGATCTGCTCTCACGGGAGGGGGGCAGGTTCTCCACCCAGAGGTCAGATCCCTCAACCTTCACGCTTGGCTTCTGAAAGGTTGAGGTATAAGGATTGGGACCTCCCTGAAGACGTGATGGAGGTGTTGCTCTCGGCCAGGCAGCCGGCAACAAAGTCTCTGGACCATTGCCGTTGGAGAAAGTTCTGCGACTGGTGCAGAGTTAAGAATGTGGATCCTTTTGAATGTGACATTCCCATGGTTCTGTCTTTTTTGCTTTCCATGGCCCACAGGGGCTTGCAAGTGGGGACCATTAAAGGTTACCTGGCGGCGCTGTCCATCTTTAAGCGCTCGTCTGAAGAATGTTCCTATTTTAAGATTCCTTTAATTTCTCAGTTTTTGAAAGGGCTCACTAATGTGTTCCCTCTGTCACCTTTTCTAGTGCCCGGTTGGGATTTGAACCTTGTTCTTAAGTTTCTTATGGGTGCCCTGTTTGAGCCTTTACATTCTTGCCCTTTGAGGCTGTTAACTCTGAAAACTGTGTTTTTGGTTGCGGTTACTTCTACTCGCAGAGTGAGTTACAGGCACTTTCAGTTAAGCCACCCTTCATTGTGTTTCATAAGGACAGGGTTGTCCTTAGAGTTCGTCCTCCTTTTCTTCCGAAGGTGGTTTCGGAATTTCATTTGAGCCAGAAGGTTGTTCTTCCGGCGTTCTATCCTCCTCCACATCCTGGTAAGGAAGAGGAGAGGCTCCATAGGCTTGATCCTAGGAGAGCGTTGAGCTTTTATATTTCGCGCATGTCCCGGTCAGAGTGGACGATCAACTTTTCATTGGTTACGCTGGAAAGTGTTTGGGACAAGCTGTGACGAAACAGACTTTGTCTCGTTGGATTATTTTAGCTATCTCTGAGTGTTACCGCTTGGCGGGAAGGACCCTCCGGCTGGCTTGAGGGCCCATTCTACCAGGGGAGTGGCTGCGTCTACTGCCCTGCAGAGGGGTGTTCCTATTCTTCACATCTGTGATGGAGCCACCTGGGCTTCAGTACATACTTTTGTACGTCACTACTCCCTCGATTCCATCAGAGGGTAGGATCTGTCCTTTGGCAAGGCAGTCCTATATTCCGCAATTTGAATGGGCATGCTAAATTTGTGTTCTAAATTATTTTCCCACCTCCTTGCTTGATACTGCTTTGGGAGTCTGTCATAGATATGGAATACGTCGGAGGACCCAATCCCCTCAAAGAACAAGTTACTTTCTTACCTGGTAACGTTCTTTCGATGGGATGGTCCGACGACATATTCCATATAGCTCCCTCCCCACCTCCCCCGCTGCAGAATTTCTTTTGCGATTGCAGCTTGCGTTCCGCAAGGCCTTGTGTGTCTGACTGGCAGAGAACTGCTGGCACACGTTCTGGGGGAAAAAACATAACTGAGGCTATGGGTGTCGTGCGTCCTACTTATCACATCGGGTGACGTCTGCCGTCGGAGGAGGTCCTCGGGGACGGCGCATCAACATCATTGATGCAGGACGCAGACGCCGAAGATTTTCCGAAGCAGCCCAGCTGTGGACATTATCTGGAATACGTCGTCGGACCATCCCATCGAAATAACGTTACCAGGTAAGAAAGTAACTTGTTCTTCTAGTCCGTGATGTCTTGCTTAAAGCCCATCAATATGTCTTCGGGGGTCCTGCCTGGAGAGAGCCGAGTCGGGGAGAGGCAGGCCCAAAGGGGGCGAGTGGACTTTAGCCCTCACCGTCTGCATTCCCAATTTCCCAGAGTCTTGAGGGGATAAGAACCCAGTGATGTTTGTTGAAGATCGCTTTCGCTGCTGCTTTGGTCATTGCTGAGGAAGCCTTATGCGTTTCCACAAAGGGGAAGGGATTGCCCCCGTAGCACCGGATGTGTCGAGTCACGGGGCGGCATCGAGGAGTCCACTAGTTCTGTACAGTCTCCAGCTATGCAGAGAGAAGGATGCAATGTAGTCCTGGAGGGGATCGGGAGATCTGATATGCTAGTAAGGAGGAGCTGCCCCAGTGATGAACTGGAGAACCTCTTGCGGTTCAGAATCAAGGATGTTGTCACTGATGTCAAGAGACAAAGCACTCCATCCAGGGACTTCCATGTATTAATGCGTCACCTCATTCGCTGTGCCTTTTCCAGGTGTGCTGGTATCCAGCTGTGATGTCTTTGGGATTGCGCAGACAATGGAGCCCAACAGTCTCTTTGAGGCCGGAGTTTCCAATATGTTGCTCAGTGGGGTGGGGGTGAGAGGGACCGCCGCCTCCTCCACCACCCGTGTATGCCTCCTAGGTCCCCCTTTATTCAGTCTAGTGGCCTTTATTTGGCTACTTGTTTGGTTATTGTAGGAAGCAGGCGTCAATGGCTGGTGTAGCTCGATGAGAACCAGGGTTGCCCTGCCGGTGTTAGATCCCAGGAGTATGAGGGGCAGGGGAAAGAGAAGTGTGCATTCTCCCGCTTCCTGGTTCCGGTTGCTCACTCCACAGAGCCCGCTCCCGCTTTAAAGTCCCCCTGGGTGCTCGCAGGCAGCAACTCTCTCCACAGCCGGCTTGCAGGTTGGTGGGAGCATGCAGGGGCCGTTCATGGTGTCCTAGCTGTCAAGGCCCACCTGCATGTGAGAGTGCTCCAGCCCGCTCCTCACCTTCGTGTCCAGGCGGACGCAGATGTCCTGATGTCGGTCTGTTCCCCAGGCTCCACCCGCAGTATGGGGTGGGCTACCTGCTCGGCCTCCCGGGGTTTCTCAGTGCCAGTGCGTCGGCTTGTCGGTGTGGTCAGCGGACCACACCGGGAACAGTTCCCCTGTCCGTTCCCCTCATTTTGGCGTTGATGAAACGCAGTGTCTCAGACGCAGGTGCCCGAGCCGCCATCTTGGTCTTCGGGGCCGCTCAAGTATCGGAAAGCAGAAACAGCTTGTCTGCGACTTCCTATGCCTCAGTTTCGCCCTCTGAACTGGCCACTCACTCAGAGGCACCCTTGGAATCTATTTGGAAAGGAACAGGATAATTTTGCAGTGTAAAACCAGCGGATCAGGCCCTCGGACCCAGAGCTCATGGCAGACACGTATTCATGGCGTATTACCTAGCCACTCCCCCTGAACTACAGTCCTAAGCAAACTTGTAATCCTTCCCTTTCCAGTCCCTAGCCCCACCTCCCACACTGCTGAGGGCTGGCCTCATTTATACTACTCTTGAGTGATAAGATTATTTCATAATGATTCTCATTAGTTATTCTATAATGATTCTTATTGATTATAACCTGGTTTCTCTTTTCTTTTAGAATGGGATTGGTTATTTCCGCACTTGGCTTGTTCCCTCCCATGTGTTTTCCATCTTCTAGCAATGTTTGTTAGCTGTAGTGGATCATTGTTTCCCTGCTTGCAATTCTATCTAATTAGCATTGGCAAAAGTAAGTGGGAGTGAGGTGAATGGGGCTGTTCGCCATTTTGAAGTTGGGCCAAAAGTAATGTTTGACTTCACTGCTCTGCAGCTTTACAGCTAGACTCTCCACCCACTCTGCACTAAACTGCTGTGATAAGTGACTGTAGTCCTTCCCGATTTTGAAGTCCGCACTGAAAGAAATGCTGAACATGCAAGCAATCTCAGCCAGTAATAACAGCAGCAGTGGATCCTGATTGACGTTTTTATTTTGTTTAAATCAAATGGATAACAGAAGGACAATGATGCACCATCCCAGGAGATTGGCTTATTGTTCTGTGTGACAGCTGCTTGCACTGTAGATGCTGAAATGAATAGGTATTACCTTTTGATGTCATGCCATAAGAAGGCTTGGGGAAAGACCAAGGCTGCTGGGGAAGCCCCTATTTTACCTTTTCCATGTACCACATTCCCTGGTGGTCCGGCGTTCCTGGTTCACAGTCACCATAATAGCCTAAAAGGAGGGTTTGCTAAACTGTCTTTGTAAAGAAATTGTAATGTTTAGGTGTTTGGTGTAGTCTGTGGAATTATTGATATCTAGATTTCCATTTGAATAGTTTTTCATTGCTTTCTATCAATGGGGAGGTAGGGGGGGCAGAGACCTTAAATGGTTAAATGTTATGTAAAAGTACTTAATTGTGAGAAGGTTTGTGAGTTCCTTAGAACATCTACATGTTCCATATATTGAGTACCTAAAATGTGGTAGGATTTTAATCTGAACCCTAATAGAGCAAAATAACCAGATTAACTACATTTCACACTCCCATTTTAGTTATAGGGCAAGATAGGAGTTTTCCAACCCCTTTTAAACCATCAATAAAGGTTTTGAAATGTGCAGCTCTTGTGTCGGTGTCTACTTGTGATACCATGCCTCCCCCACATATCCTTGTATGGTGTCTACACCTTGCCAGCAAGGTCTTGTGAAGGGTCAGAAATGCGATGCAGACAAGTACATGAAAATTAATTGCTAATACAGTTTTATATCCAAGATTCCTTGTAATCTGCGTCATTTCCCCCTTCCCCATGATTAAAGCAGGATTCTTAGATCAAAGTTCCAGTTAAGAAAATTCTTTTCAATATCCAAAGTCTGTTTGAAAATGCATCACAATGTTTTCTTCAGTTCACAAGTTTTCCAATTGATACTTGGATCAAATGCAACAAAACGATCTCTTCCAAAGCGACTGCTCAAAGCGTTCATCATTTTCTGCCTCAACAAAACCTAAAGACTTTTATCTTCCCACTCTTTGATTGTTCAATATTTCTTTCTTCATGCACAGTCCAAATCATCACATTCTAGTGGCCTTGCCACTTTCCACCTTCAATGTGGTACTTCAATGTCTTCTTCCTGGTTCACTAAACTACCATGACTAACCAGTCGAATGTCCCTTTCCTGGTATAATCGCCTGCCAGAATGATACTACTACTACTACTGCTACTACTACTACTACCACCATTACTCAGTAGTGAGGTCTACATCAAATTTCATGAAGGTCTTCAACCGTCAGCAACATTGAGATGTATAACTTCTTTCAAAAGAACAGAATACCCCTCAATGCCCTTTGTTCCCCTGACATGATTGCCACATGCAATGCAGGTTAATTACCTCTTCCTATTGATAATTATTACAAGGAGGGTTTCTTTGCTGCCACATTTGGGTCTCTTCTGCTCCACCAATTAACTGCTGATAAAACCTCTGATTTAGTTTTCTCTCTCTAGGAAAACATGCTTCCTTCTTATTATTGCCTCCTTTTGATTTAGGCAATGCTGGTTCTCCTGATCAAGTATTTTCCCCTCTTTACTTTGGCAATTGTAGTTAAAATCGTGTTTAGGTCTTGTTCCCTTCCTTCGGCTTAGACAATACTGTTTCTCTTGATCAAGTATTGCCCTCTCTTTACTTTGGAAATAATGAATATGATTTTTCGGTTTCACATTTCTCTTAATGTAAGAATTATTCCAAAAGTACTTTAATTCCTTATTACGGTATTCAAAATGTCTATTTCCCGACAGCGGTCTGTCACGGAGTGCCCCCGTGGTCACCTTGCATAGGCAAACTCGCCGATCTTCCTCTACACTTCCTTAAAATCCACTGCTGGTTCAGCTCTGCTTTCTGCGTCAGGATTTAAATGCCTGACTGCTCCGATCACATCTCAAATGCTCGCGCTTTCTGTGTAGAGTCTGCTTCACTCCTTGCATACACCAGTGCTCGCCAGCCACCGAAGCACTGCACAGACCTGGGAGATCTCCTCTTTCCAGCAGGGCAGTCAGCCTCCAAACCGCTTCCTGCTGCACGATCTCTGCACCTCAAGGCCACAACTTCTACAACTATCTCAGGGCTGCAACACTCTGGAAAGGTAGCAGTGGTGCCGGCGTCTCCTCTCTGCTTCTGCTGCTCAAAAGGCCGATGGGTTCTCTTGGCATGCACCTGAGGGGGGCATAAGTAGTCAAAGGTCCCGCTCAGGTGTGTGTTATCAGAGCCATCAGATGATGCATCAGAGTTCTGCACCTATGAACTCCTCTTCCTCATTCCAGTACTAAAAGCGTTATAGGACTTTAAGTCCCTAATGTTCTGAGTTATTTCATCCTTATTCAATTTGTTCTGTTTAAAGGTTTTATTAAAGGTACTCAATAGGATGTGGGTTATTCGGGGATAGTCTTCCTGCGACTGGATTGTAATCCAATCATTTCCTTTAATCCATGACCTGTGTCACATTCAGAGTGTCAAGGAGTGTTCCCCAAACTCCAAGAAGAATACAAACACAATAGACACTTTGTGAATTGCGCTACGTGTTCATTTAATGTTCTAATTTATGCCCATTGGTTAACACGTGTTTCGGCTCAACAGCCTTTATCAAAACCGGACACATGCTATTTGCTTATGAACAATGTGTGACAATAGAATATATTGATAACAGAGAATCAGGGGTTGGAGTAGGGTAGGATTAAGCGGTAAGAGACAAAATAAAAAGAAAAGACCAAAAGACAAAACGTGAAAAAATGTATAACAGAAGAAAAACCTGTTTTAGGAACATTTAGAATTCCATTTGTCATGTTATTACATTAGCATCATAGCATCATCATGCCCGCTATTTTCATTCCTTTACACATGTGAGGTGTTTTGTTAGTGAAATAGTCATTTATTCCAAAACATGCTGACAAACAGATGAAGTTACTAAAGTCTAAACAATTTAACCTCACTGACCAATATTATCTAAATTGTAAGAATGTGTTCTTTCTATTAATTCGATAGCTTGCGCCTCATTGTTCCTTTACATGATTTATAAAATTACTTTCCACTACTGACCAAATTCCTATTTGGGCAAATCTATGAATGATCAAAACTTCAATTGTCACCTATCATAATGCTGGTACATTACTCACCCATATAGTTCCAGAAATGCTTCATGCAAGAAAGTGAATTAGATTTACACATGAATCTGTCCCGGGTTAATCCCTCTATCCTCTGTTGAGATAAAGACCAAGTACCAAATTGCTTATCTTTAGCTTAAATACGAAACAAACGGATTGTTTAGAAACATACAGGTGTAGTAGCCCAGTAACATTAGTTTAAGGTCATGTGTAATCCAGGTTTTGCTCTCCCTTGCCTGCTTTCTTGTACTTGAGTGGTACTAGCCCATGTCATTTCTAACTGTTTTAAAATAAATCTGTTATTCTCTGATGCGTTCCATCAGCTCAGTACCCCCAGAGGACTCCCTCTACTTTATATGAATAAAAAAATATGGTCTCAAAGTCACGCTCCTAAATATCCTCCTGCATTATCAAACTTCTACTTTCATACACCCAGTTTCATCCAAAAGTGCAAATCGTCCCCATTTCCTTATGTAATTCACCAAAGTCAACTTGGGCTCAGATCCCATCGTGGCCGCGATCCCTATAGGAATCGTGGCCGCCATCTTGAATCTTCTTTATATACCTTAAGCCCCGCCCCTTACTCGCTCCTACCATATCGCAGGGTTTTCCTCAACCCGCCGGTAACCATTGCCTTGTTTAAATGAGTAAAACACTCTATTATAGGAGTATGCCTTTTCCTGGCAAATGTTTATAAAGTCTAATTGAGTCAAATTTAATGAAGAACGTTCGCCGTTCCCCTTACATCGATTCAACATGCAACATAATCCCCATGCTGATTGTCCCATACAAAACGGTAAGTGCATGTTTACAATTCATCTACAGGTGGTATCTTATCAAAGTCCTCCTAGTATTGAACCTCCCATCTCTCATTCTTTCACCGCTAGTACAACTTGCATCCTGAGCACCAAATAAAAAGAAATACCTTAATTCACATTTCTTTTTGCCATCGTAGCATGATCAACCTTACTAGTTAGTTAATTCAGTGCACTCCCATTCACATTACCCTTTTAGTTCTCTCATACTCTCCAATTAATGTAATAATTGGTGGTACTGTGAGTATATAAAGACGCATTTAACAGTTTTAAGGTATCACAATAATGACTAATACTGACATTCTTTCAAAGAAATGCATTGAGTTCATGGTTAAAATTCAAGCCTCTTTCTGTTGCCCGAAAATGACATAATATTCTTGCTTCCATTTGGCGCAGGAGTTTCTCCTTATTGCTCCCTCTTGTATTGAGTGTTATTTTCTCCAAACCTGTAAATATGATGTCCTTCTTATGATCTAGTTTATTATTCTGCCAGAGGGAGTCTCGGATCCTGGTTGTTAATTGATGATATGTTTTCTGGTTCTTATGGTGCATACTGTGCTTCCAATGTAGATCTTGGCACACGTAATTATGTAAACCACAAGCGTTGTCTGACAATTTATAAAGTCTTTCACGGACCATGTGGTGCCTTCAGTATCAGTAAATCTGTCTGTTACATTCTGTGCATGTTTGCACATTGTGCACATGCCACATTTATAGAAACCTTTCCTGATAGGATTCAACCAAGTAACCGCTTAATCCTTCGTAGGGCTCGGTAGCAGCGATAGACTCGGGTGTTCTTGAAAGTGTTGGCTCTTGTGAAGACCATTTTAGGAGCTGATGGTATGCATCAGAGAATAACAGATTTATTTTAAAACAGTTAGAAATGACAGGGGCTAGTACCACTCAAGTGCAAGAGAGAGCAGGCGAGGGAGAGCAAAACCTGGATTACACATGAATTTAGCAAACTTATGTTTCTGGGCTGCTACACCTGTATGTTTCAAATGGGAAATGTTCCATTATTGTTAACAATCAGTCTGTTTAGTATTTAAGCTAATGATGAGCAATTTGGTAGTTGGTGTTTATCTCAACAGAGAATCGAGGGATTAACCCGGGACGGATTGATGTGTAAATCCAGTTCACTTTCTTGCATGAAGCGTTTCTGGAACTATTCGGGTGAGTCATGTACCAGCATTATGATAGGTGACAATTGAAGTTTTGATCATTCATAGATTTGCCCAAATAGGAATTTGGTCAGTAGTTGAAAGACATTTTGCAAAGGAACAATTGGGCGCACGCTCGCAAATTAATGGAATGAACAAATATCATATTACAATTTAGATAATATTGGTGAGTTAGGTTAAATAGTTTAGACTTTAGTAACTTCATCTGTTTGTCAGCATGTTTCGGAATAAATGACTATTTCACAAACAAAACCTTTCATATATGTAAAGGAATGAAAATAGCAGGCATGATGATGCTATGATGCTAATGTTATAACATGACAAATGGAAATCTGAATGGCCCTAAAACATGTTTTTCTTGTGTAGTTATACGTTTTTTCACGTTTTGTCTTTTTGGTCTTTTCTTTTTATTTTGTCTCTTACTACTTAATCCTACCCTACTCCAACCCCTGATTCTCTGTCTGTTTTATCGATATATTCTATTGTCACACATTGTTCATAACCAAATAGCATATGTCCGGTTTTGATAAAGGCTTTTCAGCCGAAACACGTGTTAACCAATGGGCATAACTAATAACATTAAATGAACATGTGGCGCAATTCACAATGTGTCTATTCTGTTTGTTTAATCTTTCAGAGATGAGTTTAAAGGAACTACTGTTTGATTGTTGGTTCTATATCTCATATTCAAAGGTGAACCATAACCCTCATAAATTATGGTATTGATTCTATGATTGTTATACACATCATTCGAAGGGATTGGTTCCTCCGACGTATTCCACATCTATGACAGGTAATCACCACAGATGTTATGCTTTGGAAAATTTTCGGCTCCTGCGTCGATGACGTTGATACGCTGTCGGCGAGGGCCTCCATCGAGCCAACGTCACCGGATGTTATAAGTAGGACGCACGGCGCCCGTAGCCTCAGTTCCGCTTTTTCCGCAAACGTGTTCGCTTCGGGGATCTTGGCATGCCTCGGTTCTTCTGAGTACTTCTATCGGTTCTTCGAACTTGTTTGTTTGTGAAGCTATCATGTCTTCATCTACCCCACGGCCGGGTTTCAAGAAGTGTCGGGACTGCGGTTCCAAGATGTCGCTGACAGACCCGCACAACGCCTGCCTCTGGTGCCTCGGTGAGGACCATGCCACGGATGACTGTGACGATTGCCAGTCGTTGACATCGAAGACCTTGCGGGAGCGGAAGAAGAAGCTTTCTGTCGGTAGGGTGTTCAAGCCCCGAAAGTTGAAATCTGCTGGGCTTTTGACCGATGATTCGAGAGGCGACTCTATGCGTCGTCGGCGTAAATCCAGAGGGTCTCGGTCCCGGAGTGGGTCCCGCCATTCCTCTGCTTCTTCGAGGCACTCGCGGAAGCGCAGTCACTGGTTGCCTTCCCCGTCCTCGGATTCCGCCCGTCGGTGGGTTGCTTGCCCCAACAAGCACTCTTCTCTTGCGGAATGGGATACATTTTGTACGGAGATGATGGCGATTTTCCAATCGCAGTGCTCCGTTCTGTCTGCGCTTTCGAAGGAAGCCGGCAGGGAACGGGCTAGGCAAGCCGCTCGCACGCCTTCGGGCTCGGGTGGTCGGCGCGATCATCGGGAGCCTTCGAGGTCCCGATCGGACAAGGTGGATCGCTCTAGCCATGCCCGCTCCAGGTCCCGGTCCTTGATGCCCTCGAGACCGTCGGAGCCTGTGAGGTCTTCGAAGAAGACGTCGATGCCATCGGCGCCATGTCCATCGAGGGACTCTCTCGAGGCTCCGCCTCCAAGGAAGTCATCGACGCCATCGGCACAGGCCGTCGAAGGACATGCTCGGGGCTCCGCCCTCAAGGACTGTCGAAGCCATCAGCGCCACGCTCGATGTCGACGCCGAATCCGTCAACGCCCTTGATGCCTTTTGTGGAGGCTTTACTGGAGGTACCCTGTGTGTCGGTGGAAACTCTGAGGAAGGCCCTGAAGAAGTCTGCAAGGCCTGTATTTGAGCCTTTTTCTGTGCCCTCTTCCAGGGATTTGTTCCAGCCTCTGGATTATATTTCTGAGGTGGAGGAAGGGTCTGAGGAAGGTTTAGTACCTGATGAGGTTCCTGACGACCTGTTATCTGGTCATAGACAGTTGGAAGACCTGTGTCAGTCTTTGCACGACGCCAGTGGTCTTGATACCTCCCCGGAGGTTGAGTTTGGCAGGCCTGAGCCTGGTACACATACTGACTCTTCGTACAGGCGTCTCATGTTGAGGGTGACTGAGTACTTGGCTTGGTCTGCGCCACCAGTATATTTTCTGCAGGATGACCTGACAGATATCTGGGACCAAGGTCCACCAACTGACCCGGTACTGCCATTCCATGTGACCTTGCAAAGAAGGGTGGCAGCGGCTTGGACTGCTCCGGAGAGTCTCCCGGCAGTGGGCAAGTTGTTGCCGAAAAAGTACCGCCCAGCCAGTGGCGACCCTGGCTACTTGTCCATGCACCCTACTCCGGAAAGTTTGGTGGTGCAGGTGGCTATGGCCCCAGCAAAACAGTCGTCGTATCCTACCATCCCTCCTGATAGGAACGACAAACGTTTTGACGGTTGGGCGAAGAAAGTCTTTTCTTCAGGGGATATGGCTTTGAAAGCAGCCAACTCTGTGTGTGCCTTAGCACGTTTCACTCACACTCTGTGGAATTGTGTTTTGTTAGCGGTGGAACATATTCCCGAAGGGGAAGAATGGGATGGCTTTCTTGCCTTTGTACAGGATGGCAAGGATGCCATGTGTGAATCCGTTCAATCGGGTCTGGACGTGGCAGACTGTGTCAGCCGGGCCATGGCGGCGAGCACCGTGATGCGCAGATTTGCATAGTTGCGGAAGTCGGGGTTTGCCCCTGATGTACAAGCCCGACTTTTCAACATGCCCTTTGACGGTGAACATCTTTTTGGCAGCAAGGTTGACGAGAGCCTTGAGAGGTTGCAGACCTCGAAGGCTGCAGCGAAGTCGTTGAACGCTGCAGTCCGCCAACCTCCACCTTTTCAGCAATGGAGGGGAGTTTCCTTTCGATACTACTCTACCTTTGGTAGGTCGAGGGGAGCTGCAAATCAAAGGGGCCAACGTAGGAGTACCAGAGTTGGAAAACAGGGTACTCGAGGTGCCAAGGCCGCTCGAGCAGTTGCCTCTTTGCCCTCAGGCACTACTGCACCCGCTTCAGCTCAGTCATGAGGCCATGTCCCATGGTTCGCCAGTTGGGGGAAGGCTGGCGCAGCATCTTGTAGAATGACGTGGCATTACTTCAGATGTTTGGGTTCTGGAGATCATAGCCCAAGGCTACTGTCTTCCTTTCCGGCAGAGGCCTCATGACTATCCACCAGGTAATCTCTCTTTGAGAGTCCCGATCTGCTCCTTGCGCAGGAAATGAAATCCCTGCTGGAGAAAGGTGCCGTACTACTGGTGCCTGTAGCGGAGAGGAACAAGGTATGGTATTACCCATATTTTTTTATCCCGAAAAAAGACGGGGGGGATTGAGACCCATCATGGACTTGCGTGGTTTGAACAAGCTCCTCAGGAAGGACAAGTTCAAGATGGTTACACTCTCTCGACCTCAAGGACGCTTACTTTCATGTGCCGATCCATCCCAAGCACAAGAAGTACCTGAGGTTCGCGGTTGGCGACTCGCACTTTCAGTTTCGGGTCCTGCCGTTCGGATTGACCTCCACCCGAGGGTTTTCACCAAGCTCATGGTGGTGGTGGCACCGTCTCTCAGGAAAGGGAGGATTCACGTCTAACCCTACCTGGACGATTGGTTGATCAGGGCGCACTCTCCCGAGCAAGTCCTGGATCATTTGTCAGTCACCTGCCACTCCCTTCACAGGCTGGGCTTCTCCCTCAACTTAAAGAAGTCCCACTTGACGCCAACCCAGCGGCTCCAGTACATCGGAGCAGTGCTTGACACATCCCCGGGGCAGTGTTTTCCTCCCCAGGTGAGGGCTCATCACATTCTGATGCCAGGCAGTTGCGCGATAAACTTCGGGAACCGTTCGGACAAGGCTCCGGTAGATCGCCAGAGAAGTGCCAGACACAGGTTGCGGTCTTCGTCCCCTGGCGAAACCCTCAAAGTCTCGGAATGTGTCGAGGAAGGTGTCAACACCATCGGCGCTGTGCCCATCGAGTGCGTCTGTCGGGGCCTTGGCCTCGGTCAGGCCCTCGGAGCCCTCAGCACCATTGTCGATGTCGAGGTATCTTTCTTTACCTGAACACAAAGAGAAAACTGTTGAGGAAACAATAATATTTGCGATCTCACAAAAAGTAACTGAATGGCAGCTTCACGTTGCGCGATGACGTCCGCGCGTTAATACGTGTCACGTCACTGCGCGCTACGTTTTTTCGCAATAAAAAAGGGCGCCTTAGCCACTTCTAACCTGTGTCTCTGATCGGAGGCATCAGGGTGTTGGCAGGCGCATCATGGCCTTAGAAACTGGTAAGACTTCATAATGTAACAGGTTTTTGTTTGATAGTATAACATATTGCTGCACCCCACCTTTTTTTTTAAACCTATGGCAAGGTTGTGTTTATCTGCAACTTATAAGAAGTGAAACTGATTATCAGCAATATGCTTACTTCTTGTAAATTTTCTTCTACTTTTCTTCTGGGTACCCTGCACTTATTACCCTCAAGACTATTGAGAAAGGAAGAGGCAATAGCTGCAAATGTATTTATTGCACTAAGAAAAGAAAAATCTTCAAATTTTTGGGTAATGCTATAGGGTGAATAGTTAACCCTTAAGTTAAGTATTTAAACATTGATTAAGATTATGTGGATATACATGTGGTAATCATGATGCTGATTTGTGTTAAACTTATTGTTTTAGACATCACTCCTGATGAGCCACTGCAAAAATGTGGTGAAACACGTGTAGAGAAAAAAAAAATATATATATATATTTTGAAAATTGAATGAGAGAAAATATATATTGAACTTTGGATAAAATAAACAAATTGAAAAAAAGTTGAAGAACAATTGACATTTAAAATAGTATTCCAGTTGGCGCACAAGGACAATACCTCTGGATATGACAAATTGCTCCAGAATGCTACCATCTCTGTGGGCAAATGCAAAACCAGTAACCACAGCATCATCAGGCTGGAAACTGGTTATTATCCAAATTGTTCGTTTACAATTGTTCGAATGAACAATTGACCGAATTTAAAGGGTCACAATTGACCTTTCAAGCGGGTCAAAAACAGCAAACCAGCCATTTCCTGCTATGCACCCTATCTATGAGATAAGTTCACAATGCAAATAAGTCTGGCCCATCTAGGTACTTCCATCGTATCAACACCTCCAATTCTGTACGTCCAACATCCACATGAAGTGCTATACCTCTGGATTCACTTTCTTCCACCGGTTGCAGACCAGTCTGTCAGGGGCTTGGCGTTGTGGAGAGTCCTAGTGGCTGTGGGGGTGTCCCCTTTGAGCTAGGTACTCTCTCGTGGTTAGCGTAATAACTTTGGACACTCGTACTATTCCGATTGTTGCTAACTATCACAAAGTGATTCTGAACTTGGTGTTTTTCTTTAACCGTGCTATGCGAAGGGAAGAGGACGATGGCTCCAACACCCATGATAATCACAGATGAGGAAATCTTGGCAGCAAACTTTCCGTTGCCTCCCTCAACGCAGTCTGAACAGGTTACCAACACAGGTGCTGCCCCGTAGGGGAGGGAGGCACCTCGGGAACAATGTGCCGAGATTTCAACTTCCGCTTTAATTAATGCTACGGGCGGGAAGTAGACCTTGACAACAAACTCAAAATGTCCAATTGCCTCCCTTTTCCACCCAAAAGCAAAGCGAACCAAGTTGACACACTCCAATGCTAGAATGCCAGAGCCTGAGCTGGCGGGTAATGCAACTACCACCTCACGTGTCACCTTTTCAGTCCCTTCTCCTCTAATGGAAGGTAACGAAGACTCAAGTTATCTTGACTCACCCCCAGACCTAGGACAGCGATATGGGCCAGATTTTGACTCCTCTCATTCTTCAATTGGTTCCATGCCCACGACTACTCTAAATGAGAACCCGGACCTTCCATTTATAAGGCAGACTGGCAATGATCCATGTGGACTCATTCTCTGGTGGAAATTAACCAGGTTTTGTGTGTTTTGGTTTCCTTATTCGAGAGTCTTCAGAAGGAAACTAAATCAAATTCTGTAATGCTGGAATCACTATTGTTTAAATACGATAACATCAAATTACACTCTACAGCAAAATAATTTATTTTCTCGCAAGGCCTGAATAATACTAGCCAGTGTCCCAAACTAAAATATGTATTGGTTGGCAGTGACCAAACAATTGGAGCTTCAGAGCCCATACTTCAAGCTCCAATGAGAAACGCTATTCAGAGTAGTATACCCTTCGGAGAGTGTCGTCATATTGGAAGGTGGGATTTCCCCACTGCAGAAGATGGGGTCAACTGCTCACTTGGGGCAGAAGTCCCAGGGTATTCAATCTACTCTGGAGCCTGTGAACAATCCTCTGAAGGAACCCTATGATGGCCCTGACACAAGGCCTTGTAATGAGGGTCGAGAGGGCACTTTATGGGGCAACCAAATAAAGAAAAGTGTGAACTCTCAACCCTCAGGCAGGAAGGTCTGGAAACACCAGAGTGTACAGAAGAGGAAAACAAACATTCCGCTGTGAACTTTAACTCACAGGCCTCGCTTAGTGGTTTGAGGAAAAAAGTTTGTCAACAATACCTAAACTGGCTGAGAAATAATCAGAGTAAACGAAGCCAGGCGGACGCTGAATTCATGTTATCCCCCTTGAGAAACATGAATTCCGGCACTTTTTGATGACTGATGAACTCAATCGACCTCCCAGACTCTATGAACCAGGTGAACGCAGTCTTATGGAGTGACTGGTATGCAGGCATTTCTGCTCTCTATGTGCAACCTAAGCAGAGTGTTCCGTTTCTCCCTTTTGAGGCAGTGGATAGAATGAACTTCGCAGCATTTAATCAGGAAAGGATCCTAGAGGTTCTTAAGAGGATTAGCTTTTCGTGTGCTCCAGGCCCCAGTGGGCTATCTAATTTCCTGTTTAAGGCTGATACTTCTAACTGGGATGAAGTGTTGAGCGTTCTGTTTAAGGATGTGGCAACTCATGAGTGGTTTCCAGCATATATATCAAAGGCCCACATAGTCTCCATTTTCAAGCGAGGTCCAAAAACAAGCCCTCTTAACTACCAACCAGTTGCCCTCCTGGATGCAGACAGCAAGGTGTCCGCTTGCATCTTGCTGTCCCGCCTGGAGGATTGGGCGGTAGCGGCAGGGACACTAACCAAATGACAAACGGGGTTCCGTCGGAACCTGGGTACTACACTTAACGGGACAATTGTAAAACTTGTCCAGTCCAGCACCTGGCATGGGATAGCAAATATAAAACAGTCTACATTGCCACGAAAGACTTAAGCGCTGCGTTTGATGCTGTTGATAGTCACCTTTTGTGGACTAAATTGCATCAGTGGGGAGCCCCTGCTGGTCTTATAAGACTCCTGATTGGTATGTATGCCCAGTCAGAAATTCAGGTGCGCCTGAACTGTGAAGAGGATTTGTCTTGTCATATTCCCACAGGTAAGGGCATCAGGTAGGGATGCGTTTTTGCCCCCTGCCTGTTCAACCTCTTCCTGACGTATATCGCCGAGCACTTGAAACCTGCCGTACTCCTTTCGCCTGCAGCCAATCATTGTAGGCCATTCTGGCTGTCATACGCCGATGATTTTCTCCTAATTCGACCTTGGGCCTCCAAAGGCGTCTGTACGCCTTCTCTGTCTACACGCAATCCTGCTCCCTCTCTATTAACACACTAAAACCAAGATCTTACAATGCTCCAAAGGTATCACTAGGTTTAAGTTTAAGTGGTATGTTGGAAGGGAGCCAATAATGAAAGTGAACTCACTGGTATATTTGGAATTCCTAATCCAGGCAACTCCGCGCCAGACAAAGTTGAAAGCCTGGGTGAGAGAATGGACCATCCCATTAGTAAACCAATTGATACGGGTGGATAGCCGGTATGGAAATTATAAACCAATACTGGCCCTAAAATATTATGTGGGGAAATTGGTTCCTAAAATTACAAACGGGATGGGAATGTATTAATTATCCTTAACGGATACTTTGCTCTGTCTTGAAATTTTGCTCTGGCGTAGGGTGTTGGGTGTGCCCAATGCAGTTCCAATTGATGCCATACGCCACGAACTTGGGACAATCACTTGACTGCTCTTGTAGAGTGGAAGCGGCTGTCTTTACTGAGGAAAATATTCAATCCTGTGGGACGCTCTTTTGAAGATTTGAAAAATATCTTGGCAAGCAGGAGTAGCTCATGGCTCAATGAGATATTTGATCATTGTATATTGGTCCTTTTAAAAGTTAATAGCTCATTGAAGGAACTATCTGATAATCCATAGCAAGTCAAGAAATCTCTATTTCAGCAAGACTGGATTTCTACCATGGAAAATGCATGGTTACTCTTCTCTTTCACACTTAAAATATGATCATAAGAAATTGGGAGTCTTGGCTCCATTTCTATCAGTGTATCCGGTAAGATGGGTTTGATGCTTCTTTTTGGGTTTTCGTTGGAATCTTTTCGTTGACTAAAGAAAGGATGCACAGAAGGGCTTGCATTGCTGGGGATTGGGTGGGTGTCGGTACTGTAAGAATGTGGAAGTGTCTAAAACTCTGATGCATGTATTCATTGCCTGACCAGCATTGATCGTTTTGAGTTCCAAACACCTACAAATGTTTGTGCCACTTGCAATGTCAGGAGATCATGGGAGGATTTGGTCCTTGTGTTTATCTGGTCACTTACCCTTTACCGTAATCGCTCGAGTTACCTTCTTAAGAGCACTTAGGCTCGATGAGCAAAAAGGGAACAGTTATCGCTTCCTTTTTACACTTTGTTAGAAAATACACATGTCTATAGCTGAGGTGGTTGTACATTTTGTTTTTGTTTGTGGGGATGTATTTTGAATACCCTATGACTTTTTTTTACTTATGTCTTTTTATATATGTATGTGGTTTTTGAATATTTTGTTTCTTGATTTTCTATTCTCATGTGTTTTCCCTTTTTTTCTCTGACTCATTGTACCCTTAATGCATTGTATTGTCAAGGTTGTTAAAGGTTAATTTGGCTTAAACATAAAACAATTAAAACATTTTTTTTAAAAAAAAGAAACATTGGTCCTTAGGATTTGAAATCATTGCATGTGTATTATTGGCTAGCTTTCTTTTTTATATGTTTTTTTTTGTCACAATGCTTCCATTGAGTTTCTTGACCACTGATCCTGCCTTTATATTAAATAATTCTGGCATGTTGGAAACCCACAAATTGCATTTATGGATGTTTTCTTACGTGCGAGCCAGGGTATCTATAATGCTCTATCGCAGGCAATTGTTGGTTATAAAAATGGGGTGTTCTCCGAATTGCTTGAACTTAGAGGTTGAGCCCATGGCAAATCCTCAAGGTAACCAATTCCAAGCTAGGAGCATGTTGCAAAACCTGGAGCACTCTGCTATAAACCCTACAGTTTGCAGCAGAAGTTGAGCTCAACTGTTTGTGGTTGTCCTTGGATCTCATCCCCTTAAAGGGCCACTTTGTGTGCGTTTGCTTTATAGGCTATCAGTAATATTTGCATTGGTTGTCTTTTTAGATATTGTGCATGTTTTGCTATCCTGGCTACTCCCTGAGTTATAATGGTAGCCTGCTTCTTTTTGTGGGATGCATGTAACTTTTATTGAAAAATGTTCACTTAAATGATCAAAGATGACCCTTTTCTATAAAAATTGTGCATACACCAAAAAATGTATACACTTCAATGCCCACTTCCTATGTTTAAAAGTATTTAGTTGCAATAAGTCTCAGATTAATCTCTTTCATAAAATTATTTGAATAACTATTTATAGAAACCTGCAGTGCTAAAAGCATTACACCATCAGCATGAGATGAAAGTAGCGTTCTATGATTTCCTATACATGGGACATTGAGAGAAGCATTGTAGTACACTCACTGTAACCCATTTGTATATAAATGAGAGTATTGAAAGACGATGATCCTATGAAACTACCAGCTCAGTATGGGTATGTAGTGCAATTATTAGTTTCAGAAAGACACCTGGGATCCCCAGCTCATTTAATGTCCACAGGATTTCATGGTCCACTAAATCAAAAGCTGTCAAGACGGCCATGAATGCTGCACAGATGGTCTCTTTGTATTAGAGTCGCATACAACTTAGAAGTTCACCACAAAAAATGTCGTATTGATTAGCAGGCACTCTGAAGTGCTGCCGTAGGAAATTCTAGAACATCAAATAAGATACTCACTTAAAGGCTCAGCAAGAGTGGTCAAAACGCTTATCAGACAGGCGACTTATTGGTTGAGATTGAAGTTCAAACTTAGGTGACCAGTCTACATCTTTTTGGAACCCCACAATCTGTGGGCCCCTATGCAGGGCTGCCTCCAGACCATTGAAACCCAGTTCTTGGTAATCTAGAACCGGTGGGGTGTCCAACTGCACAGGTTCCACAGCATTCTCCAGCTCCATCACAAATGCTTCTAACTAGGCAGGTGGTCACCACCGTTCAACCTCTGATCTCAGTGCTCAATAGAAGAATACCTTTAACGGACAAGTCACCAATGGTCCCACTGGCCACAACCACTTCTCTTGCTTTGAAAATAAAACACAGACTGAGCAGGTTCTCCTTGGTACGTTACAAGTGGGGGGGGGGAAGGGAAGGGACTTTCATAGATCGGGCCTGTCTAGAAACATCATCTGGGGTGAACAAGGGAAAGGAGGAGGAGAGACGGGCACAGGCTGGCCAGGAGTGAAGGAGGAGGAGATATGGAGCAGGAGGAAGAGGTAGAGGAAGAGTGGGTGGACAGGATGTCCTGAGATTTAGTTATGAAATGAGAAACCAAGGTTGTTCACAGGGCCTGGGAGGGAACCTGAGAGCTAGACTGCAGCAGGATTGGTCAGCTCCTTGTAGATTTTGAAGGGTTCGGCCCAGTTGGTAGATGCCGCAGAGACCTTGGCTTGGATGTGGCCTCGCTTATTAGCGAGACAGAGTCTGTATTGCCTTTGGAGCAGGCGGCAGGCCAGTTTGTTTATGAAAGTCTTGTCAAAACAAGTTTCTCCCCTGCTCGTCCAGAACCATCAAGGACCACGTTGACACCATTGCTCCAGTCTTGGACGATTTCTGCAATCACTCTTTTGCCACTGGAACATTCCCCTCCCCCTTAAGCATCCCTTGTGCACCCCCTTTTAAATAAGCTTTCTGCTGATCCTTCCTCTCCAGCTAACTATCTCCTGATCTCCATCACTCCTTTCCTGGGCAAACTCTTGGAAAAGCTGGCCATCTCCCAGCTTAATCTGCAGACTGAATCTGTTGGTTGTCTCCACGACCACCAGTCTGGCTTCAGAGCTGCCAGAAGCAGAGAAACTGCTCTCCTGATCACCCATGAAGACCAGCTCT